>NW_027362762.1:689685669-699685669 GCF_046119375.1 Phyllobates terribilis
TGTCTGTTCAGGAATTGGCTCAACGCCTACAGGGATTGTCTCTTGAGGTGGCCGAGCTCCAGCAACACGTGAGTAGCTGTCCTGGAGCGCATTTTGTTGAACCGAAGGTAGGACTGCCTGATTTTTTTTATGGTAAACAACAAGATTTTTTTTCCTTTAAAAATGCTTGTTTATTATATTTTCATTTGAGACCCAGGTCCTCTGGGAATGAATCACAGCGCATTGGGTTTATCATGTCACTTTTGCGCAAGGAACCACAGGGATGGGCCTTTTCTCTCCAACCTAATGATCCGTGTTTTAGATCAGTGGAAGATTTTTTCTCTGCTATGGGGTTGCTGTATGACGATCCTGATCGAGTCTCTTCTGCTGAGACACAACTGAGACGTTTAAAGCAGAGGTCAGGGGATGTTGAAAATTATTGTACACACTTCAGAAGGTGGTCTTCTGAAGTGAGAAGGAATGATTCACCGTTAAAATGTTTGTTTCTTGCTGGTCTAAGTGAAAGGGTTAAGGATCTGCCGATTGCTTTCCCTGCACCTGGAAACTTGCAAGAAGCCATACAATTAGCAATACGGGTGGACAGGAGACTGCGTGCCAGGGTTAATGAGGAGAAAACTCCTGCTATGGCAGCTCCTAGTCATCAGAGGGTCTGCTCGGACGACGGAGAACCGATGGAGATTGGGGCGATGCCACTCCGCTCTCAGGAAAAAGACCGCAGGTTTTCCAAGGGATTGTGTTTTTACTGTGGTAAATATGACCATTTTGTTAAGAACTGTGAGCTTCTGTTAAACAAAGAAAAAAAAAAGGTCAGTTACGCCCGTATTGCTTGTTTAAATTCTAAGGGAGTATTTCTTTCAGGGAGTACCTCATTGCAGGAGGAGTTGATTGAATTTCAGGTATTTGTGTATTGTGGTTCTACACTGAATGTGATTGATAAGGGATTTTTGGAAAAACTTAAATTGGAACCTAAACCTTTGTCATCTCCTATTTCTGTGGTTGCTGTTGATAACACTCCTTTGAAATGTGTTACTCACAAGGTTTTTGAATTTCCCCTCACTATTAATGGTATTCACGATAAGAATTTGGATTTAGTGGTATTAAATAATTTACCTTCTCCAGTAGTGTTAGGTTTGCCTTGGTTAAAACTGCACAATCCTTTACTGGACTGGTCTACTAATGAGATTAAATCTTGGAGTCCTAAGTGTTATGATAAATGTTGTAATGGTCGCATTACTGCTGTGGAAAGAGGGGAATTACCTGTACCTATTCAGGATTTGTGGAAGGTTTTTTCAGAGGAGGAGTCGCAAATTCTACCTCCTCATATGGACTATGATTGCACCATTGAGTTTGTTCCTGGAGCTACTCTTCCCAAGAGTCGCTTATTTAATCTTACTATCCCTGAAAGAAAAGCCTTGGAGGAATACATACAGACGAGCTAGGCTGCTGGTCACATTAGACCTTCTAAGTCACCTGTGGCTGTTGGATTTTTTTTTGTAAAAAAAAAAGACGGCGGTTTACATCCATGTCTGGACTTTCGAGAAATTAATAAAATTACCGTACGCAATTCCTACCCACTGCCGTTAATTCCTGACTTGTATAACCAGTTAGTGGGGGCCAAGTGGTTCTCTAAAATTGATCTCCGGGGGGCATACAATTTGTTGCGAATGAAGGAGGGTGATAAATGGAAGACTGCTTTTAACACTCCAGTGGGTCATTTTGAGAATCTGGTTATGCCTTTTGGTCTTACCAATGCACCAGCGTTTTTTCAGAACCTTATTAATGACATCCTGAGACCTTTGATTGGTAAGAATGTGGTGGTGTATTTGGATGACATTTTGATTTATTCGCCAGATCTGGAGTCTCATTGGCAGAGCGTACTTGAGGTATTGCAGTTATTAAGTGACAATTCACTTTTTGCTAAGCTGGAGAAATGCGAGTTCGCTGTGCTGAGAATTAGTTTTTTGGGCTACATTATCTCCAGCGAGGGCTTTGAGATGGACCCGGTGAAGGTTCAGGCTGTGCAGGAATGGCCTAGGCCTATTGGTTTAAAATCGATACAGAGATTTTTGGGTTTCACCAATTATTACAGAAAAAATCATTAAGAATTTTTCTATAATTGTTAAGCCGCTGACCGATCTCACCAGGAAAGGTGCGAATACGGTCCAGTGGACTACTGAGGCCATTGAAGCTTTTGTGTATCTCAAGGAGAGGTTCAGTTTTGCCCCCATCCTTATGCAGCCTGATGAGACCAAGCCTTTTTTGGTCGAGGTTGATGCTTCTTCGGTAGGGGTCTGTGCGGTTTTGTTTCAGGAGAACAAGGATGGGGTTCATCCCTGTGCTTTTTTTTCGAAAAAAAATTCTGAAACCGAACTTAATTACGATGTTGGTAATCGGGAATTGCTGGCTATCAAACTCGAATTTGAACATTGGCGTCATTTCTTGGAAGGTGCTAAATTTCCCATTCAGGTTTTCACTGATCATAAGAATCTGATCTATCTAGATGCTGCCAAGCGCTTGAATGCCCGTCAGGCTAGGTGGGCACTGTTTTTTTCGCGGTTTAATTTTTCTGTTACTTACATCCCGGGTACTAAGAATGTTAAAGCTGATGCTTTATCTCGCAGCTTTTCTCCCATGGTTGGTACCGAGGAGGAGGAGAGCATTTTACAGGAAGGAGTTGTGATAGCAGCATTGGACTCCGTTGTGGAAGATGGGATTCTGAAAGCCCAGGAGGATGCCCCATCTAACACTCCCCATGGGAGGTTGTTTGTACCTAGAACCTTTAGGAGAGAGTTGTTTGTGGAGTATCATGAGTCTCGGTTGGCAGGTCATCCAGGAATTTCTGAGACTAAGAGACTGGTAGGTCGCAGTTTTTGGTGGCCTGGGTGGCAGAAGGAAATCATTAAATGGGTGCATCAATGTACGGTGTGTGCTAGATCAAAGGCTTCACATGCTCCTGCTGTGGGGTTGCTTTGCCCTCTGGAGGTTCCTAGTGCACCTTGGACGCATCTTGCAATGGATTTTATTACTGACCTTCCTGTGTCCGAGGGTTTCACTGTCATCTGGGTGGTCGTGGACCGTTTTAGCAAGATGTGTCACTTGGTTCCTTTCATTAAACTACCCTGCGCTAAGACACTCGCTAAGGCTTTTGTTAAGGAAATTGTCAGACTCCATGGCGTTCCCACCAACATTGTTTCTGATTTGGGGGACCTCAGTTTGTGGCTCGTTTTTGGCGTGCCTTTTGTGACAGGTTGGGAGTCCATTTGTCATTTTCATCTGGGTATCATCCTGAGTCTAATGGACAGACAGAAAGAAAGAACCAGGATGTTGAGCAGTTTTTGCGTTGTTTTGTGGCAATCAAGAGTGGTGGTCTGAGTTTCTGCCACTTGCTGAATTTGCGCTTAACAACCATACATCCTCTTCTGCTGGGTGTTCTCCGTTTTTTTGTTGTACTGGGAGACATCCGTCGTTTGGTTCGTTCTCCAAATTGGTGTCGGCTGTGCCGGAGGAGGAGAATTTTTCCAGTGATTTGGAGAGAGTTTGGACTGATGTACGCTGTAACCTTCAAGAGGCTAACAAAAAGTCTAAGAAGTATTTTAACAGGAAACATCAAGAGGTTTTGTTTACTGTTGGTGACATGGTTTGGTTGTCCTCAAAGAATTGGCGGTTGAGGATTCCGTCTAAGAAATTGGGTCCGAAGTTTGTGGGACCATTTAAGGTGCTTCAGGTGGTTAACCAGTCTGCTGTTAGGTTGGAGGTTCCCTCCTCCTGGAAGATTAATCCGGTGTTTCATGTTTCCTTGTTGAAAAAAGCTGATGTATCGGATAGGGATGCCACTGTCACAGTTCCTCCGGTGGTGGAAGACGGTGAATATAAAATTTCTCGTATCCTGAATTCCAGAAGGTATAGAGGGAGATTGCAGTATCTCGTCTCTTGGAAAGGTTTCGGTCCTGAGGATAACTCCTGGGTAAGGGCAGATGATGTCTCTGCTCCTAGACTTATCAGAGCGTTTCACAGGAGGTTTCCTGATAGGCCTGGAGGATCCGGAGGATCCTCATAGAAGAGGGGGTACTGTTAGAACCCTCCTGTTAGTTTTTTTCTATTTTGTGGTCACGTGACCTGCTGCCTATTTATTCCAGCTCCACCCTTCTGGCTTTGCTGGACTTCAGTGTTACTTTGACTCTTAATCTAGCCAGGTGATTTGTACCTATCTCTATAGTTTGCTTGGTCCTTGGACCTCTAAGTATTTTTGTCTGTTTGTCTTTTTGCTCTGCTACAACTTCTGCTAGGAGGTGTCCAATTTTGTCCCAGTTCTTAGTACTTTTAGGGACCCCTTCCTTATATCTATAGGTCTGCGTTCAGACTAGTTGAGGATGAAGGCGGGTCTGTTCACAAGGAACAGGTTGCCCGCTGCATCGTAGTGAATCAGCTTAGTCCTATTGTAGGGACAGTTTTCCTATCTTTCCTTAGTTCTTGTAGCAGATCATAACACTGTACAGGTAAAGGCCTCCCGCGTCGCGCTGCGTTCACCGGGCAGGGTTTCAATCCTTCCTCAGTCAACTTGGGAATACCTGGCAGAACCCCACTTTCTCGTGTTCCTATTTTGACCGTCTTCGTACTGGTCTTTCTCCCTCCTGCTCTGCGCTGCCCACTCTCAGTCCTGTTCGGGTACTCTGAAGTCCCTCCTGTCCGTTGGAGTTACACAGACTTGCTTGACCCTCAGGGAACTAGAATGCGGCTACGATCCCTCTGTCTTCTGACAGATGCGGGGCATACGGGTGCCGTCCTGCACGTGCCGTACCCCCTAGAATCCCTTCTTAAAACAGAGCCTACTCCCTGCTCCCCTCCTGGGCCTCCTGACTTGGCCCTTCTTGTGGAGCAGATCTCCTAATGAGACTCTGCTCCCGGACTGTTCTTCTGAACTGCTCCCTAGAACTGACTTGCCACCTTAAGATGGCTACCCCTATTTATACTCCTACCAAAGTGCTCCCTCTAACTACTTCCTCCACCCACACCCACTACTGGTTCCCCCTACCTTTGGGTCCCCCCCCACTCGAGCCAGGGTCAGGGCTCAGCAGCTGCGCTCTGCATGTTGCTCCTCCAGCGGGCCTGGAGCAGTGTAGTTTTGGATACGGGTGTTTTGGGGTTCTGTGCAGCACTCCCTCCTTACCTGAGAGAAAGGAGACACCACACCTCCGGGTGAGGTGCAGTACCTCTGTGGCGACTGAACCTCAGGGGCGCCACAGTGACCTCATCATGTCACTGTACATCAAGTCTGCCAATGTAGCAACGACGCTCATATCTTCAATTGTACTCATGATTACAGATTAACTGTTTATTTATTTCCGTCTCATGCTACCACGAGTGTGAAAGCACAACCAACATTCAAAAGTGACCAAAACATCAGCCAGAAAGCATTGGTACTGAGATGTGGTCTGTGGTCCCCACCTGCAGAACCACTCATTTATTGAGGGTGTCTTGATAATTGCCAATAATTTCCATCTATTGTCTATTCCATTTGCACAACAGCATGTGAAATTGATTGTCAATCAATGTTGCTTCCTAAGTGGACAGTTTGATTTCACAGAAGTTTGATTTACTTGGAGTTATATTCTGTTGTTTAAGTGTTCCCTTTATTTTTTTGAGCAGTGTATTACAAAGTTTCTTATTTTTCACATGTACTATTAATTTATGAAATAGAAATTAAAACGATGGTGTATACTTTGATGTGGTGCCAATATTGACCAATCAAATATTCCCATTTCTTGCATATTCAGCAAATGGAAATCACAACAGGACAAACAAAAGACTTTTTCATGTACCGGTACATGTGAAGAACAGGATCTGTTTGACTCTATTTTAAAGAGTAGCGGCTTTAATTTGTTTCATTAATCAAGAGTACACATGAAAATAAACTTTGTAATATACAGTACAGACCAAAAGTTTGGACACGCCTTCTCATTTAAAGATTTTTCTGTATTTTCATGACTATGAAAATTGTACATTCACACTGAAGGCATCAAAACTATGAATTAACACATGTGGAATTATATACTTAACAAAAAAGTGTGAAACAACTGAAAATATGTCTTATATTCTAGGTTCTTCAAAGTAGCCACCTTTTGCTTTGATGACTGCTTTGCACACTCTTGGCATTCTCTTGATGAGCTTCAAGAGGTAGTCACCGGAAATGGTTTTCACTTCACCGGTGTGCCCTGTCAGGTTTAATAAGTGGGATTTCTTGCCTTATAAATGGGGTTGGGACCATCAGTTGTGGTGTGCAGAAGTCAGGTGGATACACAGCTGATAGTCCTACTGAATAGACTGTTAGCTGCTTTTTTCTTGCCATAATACAAATTCTGAGTAAAGAAAAACGAGTGGCCATCATTACTTTAAGAAATGAAGGTCAGTCAGTCCGAAAAATTGGGCAAACTTTGAAAGTGTCCCCAAGTGCAGTTACAAAAACCATCAAGCGCTACAAAGAAACTGGCTCACATGAGGACGGCCCCATGAAAGGAAGACCAAGAGTCACCTCTGCTTCTGAGGATAAGTTTATCCGAGTCACCAGCCTCAGAAATCACAGGTTAACAGCAGCTCAGATTAGAGACCAGGTCAATGCCACACAGAGTTCTAGCAGCAGACATCTCTTCAACAACTGTTAAGAGGAGACTTTGTGTAACAGGCCTTCATGGTAAAATATCTACTAGGAAACCACTTCTAAGGACAGGCAACAAGCAGAAGAGACTTGTTTGGGCTAAAGAACACAAGGAATGGACATTAGACCAGTGGAAATCTGTGCTTTGGTCTGATGAGTCCAAATTTGAGATCTTTGGTTCCAACCACTGTGTCTTTGTGCGACGCAGAAAAGGTGAACGGATGGACTCTACATGCCTGGTTCCCACAGTGAAGCATGGAGGAGGAGGTGTGATGGTGTGGGGGTGCTTTGCTGGTGACACTGTTGGGGATTTATTCAAAATTGAAGGCATACTGAACCAGCATGGCTACCACAGCATCTTGCAGCGGCAAGCTATTCCATCCGGTTTGCGTTTAGTTGGACCATTATTTATTTTTCAACAGGACAATGACCCCAAACACACCTCCAGGCTGTGTAAGGGCTATTTGACCAAGAAGGAGAATGATGGGGTGCTACGCCAGTTGACCTGGCCTCCACAATCACCAGACCTGAACCCAATCGAGATGGTTTGGGGTGAGCTGGACTGCAGAGTGAAGGCAAAAGGGCCAACAAGTGCTAAGCATCTCTGGGAACTCCATCAAGATTGTTGGAAGACCATTTCCGGTGACTACCTCTTGAAGGTCATCAAGAGAATGCCAAGAGTGAGCAAAGCAGTCAGCAAAGCAAAAGGTGGCTACTTTAAAGAACCTAGAATATAAGACATAATTTCAGTTGTTTCACACTTTTTTGTTAAGTATATAATTCCACGTGTTAATTCATAGTTTTGATGCCTTCAGTGTGAATGTACAATTGTCGTAGTCATGAAAAAAAAGAAAAATCTTTAAATGATAAGGTGTGTCCAAACTTTTGGTCTGTACTGTATCTTTTTAGATAAGTTTCCTTCTTTCTCCCCCAGGACTGATCATTTATTCTCAATTAAAATCTGGATTTAGTGAAGACAGACTTTCCTATTACTGACATAGGAGATGATAGTTGATGCTCATAAGATTTTATGGCGAGGGGAGGCGAGATGAGGAGAGAGGGGCCAGAGACAGGCACAGACATTGTGCTGTAAGTTCTCTTGAAATGACAGATGCTGTTCTCCATAGAACTTTATAAGCACCAATTGTCATCTCCTATCTCAGTAATGGGAGAATCTGTATTCACTGAAGACACATTACCCAGGAATTGGAAATTTTGAGAATGAGGGATCAGTTCAGAAGGAGAAAGATTTCTCTAATAAGATAGATTATCTAATGTTCACGTTTATTATTGATTTATAAAAAATAATTAAAACTATAGTTACTCTTTATGAACTTTTTAGTGCCCTAAAGTTGCCAGATTCACTGATTTATTCTTTATGTTTAACTGGTCAAAAGAAATTCCCAGGAGCTTATATCTTTTTTATTTTCAGGGGGCTGGATGAAGACAGATCGTTCCTGCTTTCTAAGAAAAAGAAGAGCTGATTTTGTTGCGGGGGCAATACATGGGAGAGTTGTTGTGGGTGGAGGCCTTGGTAAGGATAAAAACACTAGATAATATTCACTTCTACTGTACTAATACCAAGTAGATTCTCATTGTCGCAATATCTTAATCTCATTGAATCTAACATTATGACATAACAAGAATAGACAGAATATTTCCGTTTGTGGCCGTAAGGATGGGCACGTTATACAGAATGCAGATTGTCTGCATACATTACACAGGGTTTGCAAATGACAGGTATAACTTAAAGATTAATTGAAGGTATTCTGATTCCATTAAAATACTGACATAGGCACAAAAATGCAGCTTACTTCCAGATGCTTTACCCTGAGAAATGTGAGATACAAGTCACTACTTATTATATATTAATATTAAACATTCCACGAATAGTTATAATTGAATTCTGTTTCTCTTTAGGAAACCAACCTTCCGTTTTGGAAACAACGGAGATCTTCCATCCATTGAAGAACAGGTGGGAAAACTTGAGTTCCATGCCGAACCCCCGATGTGCCTGCGCTACAATCGTCTTGAAGAACAGGCTGTATGCCTTAGGGGGAGTAAACCAGGGCCCCAGCTCTGCAGTAGACATGCTGAGTTTAATAGAATCTTGACTAAGGCATTATTGGTATTTTGTAGGATCTGTACAGTAGGTTTGAAAGCTTTTCAGAGTGTGTGTTTCATACTGTGGGTATCAGACTATTTTATTTGCCAAGCCATGTATACCAAGATATCCGACCTCTCTTTGATGATGTATTCAAGGCATCTGGAATGTGAGCGCATACATCAGAAATTAGAATTATTTTGCTAAAGGCAAAACTAAGACACTGTGTATAATATTCAGCATCAAATAAGTTAATTCAAAGAATGTTGAATTGATTTGAGGGTAACCGATCAACTCAAAAATACATATTAAATATTTTTAGTATCATGAATATATTTTAGATTGATCTGTATATTGATTAAAGGGGTTGTACAGGCATGGCATGAAAGTCTGCAGTCACTCTATGACTGCAGACTTGTTAATCCCCCCCATCCCGCAGAGTGCACTGTCAGGATTCTCCAATCCTGAAATGCATACTCCCGGGCACATTCCGACTAGACTTGTGCTGCCTCACTCAATACAAGTGAATTAAGCGAGGCTGCGCACGTTTAGTCAGAATATGGCGAGGAGTATGCATATTGCATACTTGCGATCACAATACCACCCGGTCTTACTGCCAGCACCGGAGAATCCTGACAGCATGCACTGTGCGTGCTACGGCAATTCACAAGTTTGCAATCAAATTAAGTGACTGCAGACTTTCGTGATAAACCCGGAAAACCCATTTTAATGTACCAAATCGTTTTTATTAGTTTACAAACCCTTATGATATGGGTGGACCAGAGAGACAAAAGGAGAGAAGTTCCCTTCAGAATACAGGAGTTATGACCATTAATGTACATTGCATAGCCCAGTCATAATATTATACATATGCAAACCAAACCAAGACCTGCTATGAGCTCGCCAATAATGGCATCTTTACTGAAAAAATTGTATGGAATCATTTCAAATTACTATTCGAATCAATAAAACCCAAGCATGAGACATTGCAAGTGTCTTTCTGTTGGCTTGCAAGCTGTCATACTCCTGGAGTCTGTCCACGCTCAATATTAGATTAAGTGGGAGGATAGAAGCAGATACCTAGAAAAAAGCAGAATAAGACGTCAATCAAACATCCGCTTTTCATGTCCGTGTTCTATCTGGTAGAATACGTATCCATTATAGTCTATCGAGCTGCTCACATAACCGTTTTATTGACTGTAAAAAAAACATTAAAAAAACCACACGTGTTGCTGTCGGAACAGCACTCAAATCAGTGGTATTTAGTGCGGCAGCGCAGATGTATGATTTTTACATGTACTGAAACGACACATGAAAAAAGTTACAATATGCACTAGTTTCTTCCGTTTGTCGGATGAGACTCGCCCACTCAAGTCTATGGTTGCTCAAAGCAATCAGATTCCAAACGGAGCCACCATGTAGCCTCTGATTTGTACAGATACGTTGCAATTCTTTAACATAGAAAACTGTGTTTGATCTTGTACATTTTTAGTATCTGCTACTGTATAAAAACAGATTACAAACGGATGACAGATGAGAAAAAATATGGATGAAACTCAGACGATTTTTTAAAAGGTCGCGTGAACGTAGCATCATTGTAATGGGTCCGTGACCCATCAGTAAAAATAACGGATAGCACACACCAAAAAGACTGATGTGTGAAAGAGCATTAAAGAGTTGAGGCCTTACTTTCTGCGGACACACAAAATAGTGTTTTTGTATTCTCCATGCACAGTGTGATATGTAACACCACGTATAGTCACCCCTGGTGGTGCTCACGCTTGTTTAGATATTTCACAAAATGCAATATAATATGGCTCTTAGATTCAAACTACAGATTTTTGGTGCAGTTTTAATACATTAATTACAAAAAAAAGTAATTTTTATGTTTATTTTACATGTTTTTTTTTAACCCTTACTTTTTCATTTCACACATTTATTTTTAGTTCTTATAAAATGTAAAACAAGAAATGTCTAAAAGTATGAATGAATAATCCCTATATCAATTAACAAATCAGGAGCCATCTCAATTTTCTATTCTCATTGCTTTAATGGGCCGATTTCTGCCCATAAACCAGCACCAATCAACTACATAAAAATTGATTTATTTCATTTATGGCCCTGTTCACATGGACCGACAAAACTGTATACAGACATAACGATGGTTAATACAATGGTTCTGTCATCATGCAGCAAGCATTTTTACACAGGGCGATGTGCTGCCAAGATTGATGATTAAATCGATCCATAAAGGAATCAATCCAGCTGACGAACAAGCATTTTGTGAGTTCACCAGCTGATAAGCAGCATGCTCACATGGGCCATTGATCTGGAATGGGCAATCTTATGAACACTCATTTGGCGATTATTGGCCTGTGTAAATGGACCTTTATTTTCAGATTTGCAGTAGATACCAATGTGCATCAATTTTATCAGCCGTTGGCCAAATGTAATGATTTTATTGCTTTTATTCATAATTATTCTTTATACAGTATCTGTCATCATTTTTTTATTACTGTTGAGATAAATGGAAGATTCATTAAAAAACTGATGCACATTGATGTTAATTTGTCGTCAGTTTTCAAGAGCGTTATGAGAGGCTTATAAACATGTTACCGTCACCCATAACCTCTTCAGAATTTTCCATGTTTATCTTGGACGAAATTGGCTTAGTCCATCAACATTAATCCTATGTGATTTGGCAGTAATACCATTAAAGTTTAAGGAGCATTCTTGTGTTTTTTTCTTTGATTGCCCCCTCGGTTAGCCATCAGTAATGTATATACAGTGTGTGCATTAAAATACTTACCAGTCGTTGTTTTCTACCGTTTCCAGCGCTGCTCCAGTCCCTCTCCTGCATCATGATGACCGCAGTGGTGACCAGCCGGCTCACATAGTGCTTCTGTGTGGTTCGGAGGTCACTCTTTTAATGTAGGTCTATGAGACTCAGAACATGGCGCTCAGAGATTTACATTAAGGCCACGGCCCCACTATCAGTACTTGGTCAGTATTCGGTCAGTATTTTTCTCAGGAGTGGGAGCCAAAACCAGGTGAGGAACAATCAGAGAAAAGGTATAATAGAAACAAATCACCAATTCTGCATTTATCACCCACTCCTGGTTTTGGCTCCCACTCCTGAGAAAAAATACTGACCGAATACTGATAGTGGGGCTGTGGCCTAAAGCTACATTCACATACATGTGTGAATGTGAACAACCAAGGGAAATGGACTAATATTATTCTTAGGTGTCATCTTAGTTGCATCCTAGTAGTTTCCATTTTTTTTCTCATCCTCGTTTTTCACTGAAGCAGGTAGATTGGCTAAACTTTTTTTTTATCTATAACCTCTTTATGCATCAGTTCAAAATGGATGAAACTCCATTAAAAAACTGAAGTGCAGAGTAAGTCTTCAGCGTGTCATCCGCTTTATACAGATCCTCATAGAGTTTAATGGAGAAGTACAGGGTGGGCCATTTATATGGATACACCTAAATTAAATGGGAATGGTTGGTGATATCAACTTCCTGTTTGTGGCACATTAGTATATGGGAGGGAGAAAACTTTTCCAGATGGGTGGTGACCATGGTGGCCATTTTGAAGTCGGCCATTTTGCATCCAACTTTAATTTTTTCAATGGGAAGAGGGTCATGTGACACATCAAACTTATTGAGAATTCCATAAGAAAAACAATTGTGTGCTTGGTTTTAACGTAACTTTATTCTTTCATGAGGTTTTACAAGTTTATGACCACTTATAAAATGTGTTCAAAGTGCTGCCCATTGTGTTGGATTGTGAATGCAACCCTCTTCTCCCACTCTTCACACGCTGATAGCAACACCACAGAAGAAATGCTAGCACAGGCTTCCAGTATCCGTTGTTTCAGATGCTGCACATTTGTCTTTTTCAAATCTTGGACAACCCCTTTAAAGAGAACCTATCACCAGATTTTCCAAATATAAAGTACAGCCACCACTTTGGAGGCCTAGTTTACACTATCCTATTATGTTTTATATAAATCCTCAATCTCCTCTGCAAAGCACAAAAAAATACATTTTATTATCCCCCTGTAGTGCGCATGAGGCTGACTCGCCCCCTGGGCCGTGGGGTACTCGGCAGCCGGGCCTCTGTTTGCCGGGGGATATCACGGTAGCCGGCCCGGTCCATGACCCAGGGCGGTCAGTAAAAGGGGGGGATATTTATAAGAGATTTAAAGTGTTCGTGACGCCACCTGTGGAATGCGGCTAAGGGGGTGCCGCCGCTGCGGAGCAGTCCTCTGGAGCTGGTGTTACGGCAGCAGGGATGGTGTGGCTCTCCACAGGTAGAGCTAGCTCCAGGGTTGCGTGGGGTGTAATGGATGGTGGTGCAGGGGAAAGACGGCAGGACGATCCCGGAGGAAAGAAGGACACTCACACGGGGGTAAGCTTCAGTACCTTTACTGGTGGTGTTGCAGGCACGGTCCAGGGTACTCCAGGTGAAAGGCACACTTTCAGACTCTCTCCCCAGTGAGCGAGTATAGGGCCTCCTGATCCGTTGCTTTATTCTCTAAGCTTCTGACCTGCCTGGAGCTAGGCCTAGCTTGGTTAGTCTCTCTTTGCACCTGCTGACCTGGTGATAGGGCCTTGTCTTTGGAGATCACTCTCCCTGGACGCTGGGACCTCCGTGACTCCTAGCCCTGGTACTGTAGTCAGTGTTTGGTGAACCTGGGACCTGTAGTCCTCCAGGGGTTCCAGTGGTTCCTACTGGGTATAAAGGGTCCCTGTAGGCATGGACCCGTTGTCCGGTATATATATCAGGGTGAGCCTGGTATGCTCCTCTGCCCCCTTGCTACTTCTTCCTTCTCCTCTCTGCCTTCGGCCCACTCAAGGCCCTCACTAGGCTTTCACACGTGCTGTAGGCCTTGGCTCGCCTAAGCATAGCAGCCAGCTCGCTGCCTCTTCACTGCTCTCTGAGTGTCAGCACGCTCTCTGCTCACTCTGAGCTGTGTTCCTCTCTGTCTCTGAACACTAATCTGAGCTGCCTGGCTCCACCCTCCCTATATATATCCCTAACGGGCTCCCTCTGCTGATCTGAGGTGGTAGGGTGGAGGTGTGTGAATGTGTGAGGGCCTCTTGTGGAGAAGTCCATCCATGCACCCTTCTGGGTTCTGTGGCACGAATGCGCAGCAGGGCGCCACACGATGACTTTACTTCCAGGTCTTCTGAGCTCTTTGGCCTCTTCCTGCACATGCGTATTACAGTACTTTGCTCTGACCGAAGCAAGGCAGAGAGAAGTACGCCTGCAAAGGAGTGCGACTGGGGGACACTATGTGAATGATGTAGGATGCATCATCCACATGAAACAGGGTAGAAGGATGGAACTTGCAATGAGAGAGAAGGTGCCGAAGCAAGACCAGCGATGCCCATCAGATCGAACTATATGGGGATATAAAAAAAAGTTATCTTTAGTGCCATGCAGAGGGGACTGGAGACATACACACAGCTTACTAGAATAGTGTAAAAGAGGCCTTAAATGTGGTGGCCGTACTATATAATGGGAAAACCTGGTGACAGGTTCCCTTTAATAATTACGTCAACAAAAGAAAGAGGAGGTAGCACCACTATTCATTTCCATTGAGGAAGTAGAAAAAGTTTCTGGAACTTTATGTACCAGTTGAACTAAATAAACTTGCAATACGTTTGTCTTTTCTGCTACAATATTAGACGTTGGTATAAACATGTCATTCTCCATTGTAGGAGCAAACAATAGTCCTGTATGATCCATCATTATAGTATTAATGTACATAGACCATGACGTGTATTCCACTTTTGTAAAAAAAGAAAAAAAAAAATAGATCTAGAAAATAAAACTGGTCACTTTGCTGTCTGATCCCTGTGTACTTAATAAAGCGATAACACATTACTGATGGATGCAGGGCTTGGTTTGTGAATATTGTCAATGTGTCTGTAGCTTTCAAGGACAGCAGTTCACAACTTGTGTGTATACAGAGGGTGTGGACTGCAGCATGGGAGAATACATTATGTACACTCATTGTCTTACAGGTGTTGAAGGCTAACTTTGATGTGCACTTGAAAGACCCTATCTATTATTCCACAACAGGCCAGAACAAGACATTCCGGCTTCATGTAGTGCTTCGTTCATATGATGTCATAGGCAAGTGCTCTTTTTTCTGTCTGAAAATAACATTCGACAGGCTAAAATTACCATAGTATGTGGGTGTATATATATATATATATATATATATATATATATATATATATATATATATATATATATATATATATATATTGTGGTAGATCGGCTCATTCGGCTATGCATTGAGGTATAAACAGAACACTGTCTCTTTAAAATTTCAGTTGGTTTATTTGAGCAGCATAAACCAATGTAAAGTTGATTAAAAGAAACACAGCCCATCCGGCCCAATGGCAAACAAAATAAGAAAAGAGTCCAGCAAAGTCCTTGCACCGGCCGGGGTCCGGCCACTCCGTGTTAGCAAAAACCACACGGTTCAGGGATAGCAGGAACAAACCCACACTCCTCTCTCTGGAGCTGGCCTCCAAATACTGACCACCACCTGAGTCAAAAGGCTGGCTTTTTATAGCCCTTAAACCTTGTCCTGGAGTGGAGATAGGGTGGATAGCTTCCCTCCCAGCACTTAGCAGTCCACCTGTAAAGCATGCCCTTGTAACTCTGGCTATTAACCCTCTCTGCACCTAATGTGCAGAAGAAACCTCCATGTTTTACATCATTGAAGCAAAACGTCTCAGAGACACGTATCTCACCTCCAATATTCTGCCAGTGACTTTGCCACAATATATACATATATATACAGTACAGACCAAAAGTTTGGACACACCTTCTCATTTAAAGATTTTTCTGTATTTTCATGACTATGAAAATTGTACATTCACACTGAAGGTATCAAAACTATGAATTAACACATGTTGAATTATATACTTAACAAAAAAGTGTGAAACAACTGAAGAACCTAGAATATAAGACATATTTTCAAAGTAGCCACCTTTTGCTTTGATGACTACTTTGCACACTCTTGGCATTCTCTTGATGAGCTTCAAGAGGTAGTCACCGGAAATGGTCTCCCAACAATCTTGAAGGAGTTCCCAGAGATGCTTAGCACTTGTTGGCCTTTTTGCCTTCACTCTGCGGTCCAGCTCACCCTAAACCATCTCGATTGGGTACAGGTCTGATGACTGTGGAGGCCAGGTCATCTGGCGTAGCACCCCATCACTCTCCTTCTTGGTCAAATAGCCCTTACACAGCCTGGAGGTGTGTTTGGGGTCATTGTCCTGTTGAAAAATAAATGATGGTCCAACTAAACGCAAACCGGATGGAATAGCATGCCGCTGCAAGATGCTGTGGTAGCCATGCTGGTTCAGTATGCCTTCAATTTTGAATAAATCCCCAACAGTGTCACCAGCAAAGCACTCCCACACCATCACACCCCTCCTCCATGCTTCACATTGGGAACCAGGCATGTAGAGTCCATCCGTTCACCTTTTCTGCATCGCACAAAGACAAGGTGGTTGGAACCAAAGATCTCAAATTTGGACTCATCAGACCAAAGCACAGATTTCCACTGGTCTAATGTCCATTCTAAAGTCTCTTCTGCTTGTTGCCTGTCCTTAGCAGTGGTTTCCTAGCAGCTATTCTACCATGAAGTCCTGCTGCACAAAGTCTCCTCTTAACAGTTGTTGAAGAGATGTGTTTGCTGCTAGAACTCTGTGTGGCATTGACCTGGTCTCTAATCTGAGCTGCGATTTCTGAGGCTGGTGACTCGGATAAACTTATCCTCAGAAGCAGAGGTGACTCTTGGTCTTCCTTTCCTTGGGCGGTCGTCATGTGAGCCAGTTTCTTTGTAGCGCTTGATGGTTTTTGCAGCTGCACTTGGGGACACTTTCAAAGTTTTCCCAATTTTTCGCACTGACTGACCTTCATTTCTTAAAGTAATGATGGCCACTCGTTTTTCTTTACTTAGCTGCTTTTTTCTTGCCATAATACAAATTCTAACAGTCTATTCAGTAGGACTATCAGCTGTGTATCCATCAGACTTCTGCACAACACAACTGATGGTCCCAACCCCATTTATAAGGCAAGAAATCCCACTTATTAAACCTTACAGGGCACACCTGTGAAGTGAAAACCATTTCTGGTGACTACCTCTTGAAGCTCATCAAGAGAATGCCAAGAGTGTACAAAGCAGTCATCAAAGCAAAAGGTGGCTACTTTGAAGAACCTAGAATATAAGACATATTTTCAGTTGTTTCACACTTTTTTGTTAAGTATATAATTCCACATGTGTTAATTCATAGTTTTGATGCCTTCAGTGTGAATGTACAATTTTCATAGGCCTGAAAAATCTTTAAATGAGAAGGTGTGTCCAAACTTTTGGTCTGTACTGTATATACATATATATATGTATATACACACATATATACACACACACACACACACACACACCCCAGTATTTAGGCGAAAACACACTCATTCCGAGGGGAAGGAGTTTTAATTTTAATTGTGTAGAGCTCGTTGCATACGTTACCCATGCTGCAGAGGCAAAGCTGTATGGTAGAGTGCTCTGTTTGGTGTATGGGTATATCATTTCTTGTCTGTCACGCACAGTGTAGGAAAGAAAGTGCAACACAAAAGGATGAGGGGAAGGGAGCCCAGACACTAGGGAAAGGGGGAGTGGAGACCACCTCCTAGATGATCTAATATCACCCTGTCTCCCCTACCATCCCTATGTTGGTTCCTCACCAATTGCTGAACAGGAAACCTAACCCCTGTAAATCCCTAGAGCTAGGCCCTGGAAAGGGAAGAGGGGTGAGCTCTGGTCAGTCCCCACTATAAACCAAAGACAACAAGGGAGACAAACACAGGGGGAGGAAACTTAGCTTGACCCGACTTCAGAGAGATTACACCAAAAGTTCTCCAAGCACCAGAGCAGAAGTGAGCAGACTGCAGTAGCTCCAATATCACCGGCCCCTCCCTGCCGCAAACTGAAAATATTTAAACACCCAGGCCAGGGTGTCAATCAGAGCAGGAGGGAGGTAGCTGCTAGGTCCTACAGTAAGACAGATTTAAGAAGGCGTCTGTAATGCCAAACAAAGTGACCTTCTGCAACCAGCTGCAGAACGACTGTCTGCTACATTTGACACACCCGTGACATTGTCACCGAGTTAACGGCTTTCCATCAATACTACATCAGTACTTCAGTTTTTACTAACAAGGTTGTGTTCGACAGAGTGGGCACTATTGTACATATGTTAGTATATTAAACAGAACAGATAAAATCTAGTAAAAAAATGTCCACAAACAGCCACTTGAATAATCTTTCCAAGTCACATTGATTAATGCAAACAGAGCTGATCACACTCCAAATATAAATGTGACATGCAGAAGTAGTGCTGTTGCTTTAAAAGCATTCAGCAACTATTAGAAGTAACACAAGAACATGAGACAGGAAGTGTTGCGCTCCAGAAGCATCCAGCAACTAGAGTGGTTAACACAGTCATGGGAGAAGGGGAGTGTTTTAGCAGAGCCCCAGGGGGATTGTGGGGAAGTTGTTTACTGTCTGGCTGGAGCCAAAGAGAAAGATGGTGTGTGTGCTCTGTATCTCACAGAAGCGCCCCTGCAAGTGAAAAGCATTAAAGTCAGGATTGAAGCTAAGCACAGGTCAGGTAGAGTTCCTGAACTAGCAGTGCAGAGTATTGTCAAGCAGAAAGATAAAGACTGGAAGAAATGGTGTCACAGGTATCATCTCCCTCAGCAAACCCTCCCCCCTTCTCACTGTGCTGTAAGGAATGCTGTGTTCATTAATCTACCTTTGCATTAGAACTGTGCTGTCCTGTACTACTGGGAAGACTGTGAACTGATGTGCTGCTAAGGAAACTGTACTGTTTGTCACTGGAGCCTGTTGCTCATAAGACTTAACTTGCACTGGCTGTGCGGCTTCTTATTAAATGCTACTGTTCTACCGTTCATGAGGACTCTTGCCAAGTGTGTCTGGTCAGCAAGTGAAACAACCTATGTGTCTGTGCCTTAGGGTCAATACCCCTGTGTGCCTGAGAGAAGCTGCAGCACATGGTCTATGGTCGACCTGAGTAACGGTTGCCCAAGGATTCCAAAGAATTCATGCAACCTGTCTTGCCCCTATCTGAACCTAGCGGCGTGCGTGTAACATAAACTATACAATATCGTAGTGTACTGTTCAGACGAGGAGCTAATCATCCTATGGAAAATGTACAGACCGCCAGACAAAAGCCCACAATAGTATAGTAGTGCAAAACAGCTTCTTTCCACAAAATATTATATTTACAAGAGATTTACTAAAAACAGCATTCAAAATGTACATTACACCAAGCATGACTCGAGTTTCACCAACTTCAGCTTCATCCGGGGTGCAGCTACCATATCAGCCCATTTATCATAATGGCATAAAACACAGAACAGTATAACAGTTCTGTGTTTTGTACCATGCTGTTCCAGATCTCTTCCACAGTCTGACTTTTCAGTGACCAGTGACAAGTTTTATCCCTCAAATGTATTCCCTACGGCCGCAGCGGCAGCATGCCTCCTGTACCCTAGAATAAATTGTTGCTAATCCTTTTTTTATTACATAGCTCTGAGGAAGTGAGATGGACACTCAAGATGTGGCTGAGAAGAAAGAATCTCACACTTTGTATGTGAAGGAGATTTGCATCTTGCTAATGGATTCATCAATCTAAATTATAATCAGATCGTACACTTGACTAGTAACCCTTTCCTTAACATACATGAATGTACATTAGTATTCTATCACGTTTCCTAGGAAAGCTGATTAAAGAAGACACTTGGCAATTAACCCTTCATTTCCTTGCTCACAACAAAATTACAACCTGTATTTTATGAAAAGAAACTTGTGAAGTAATGTTTAGTGAGCATAGTGAGCACTTGGAACCCCCAGGTGCTTCACAAATTGATTCGTAATAATGAAAAAGTGAAAAAAAAAACACTTTTTCATTTTTATGAATCAATTTGTGAAGCACCTGGGGTTCCAAGTGCTCACTATTCATCTAGATAGGTGCCTTGGGGGGTCTAGTTTCCAAAATGGGGTCACTTGTGGGGGAGCTCCAATGTTTGGGCACACAGGGACTCTCCAAATGCAACATGATATCCGCTAACAATTTGAGCCGACAATTTGTTAGCGGATATCATGTTGCATTTGGAGAGTCCCTGTGTGCCCAAACATTGGAGCTCCCCCACAAGTGACCCCATCTTGGAAACTAGACCCCCCAAGGCACCTATCTAGATTCATAGTGAGCACTTGGAACCCCAGGTGCTTCACAAATTGATTCATAAAAATGAAAAAGTGTTTTTTTTTTCACTTTTTCATTATTACGAATCAATTTGTGAAGCACCGGGGGGTTCCAAGTGCTCACTATTCATCTAGAAAGGTGCCTTGGGGGGTCTAGTTTCCAAAATGGGGTCACTTGTGGGGGAGCTCCAAAGTTTGGGCACAGAGGGGCTCTCCAAACGCAATGTGGTGTCCGCTAACAATTTGAGCCGATTTTCCATTCAATTTGTTAGCGGATACCATGTTGCATTTAGAGAGTCCCTGCGTGCCCAAACATTGGAGCTCCCCCATAAGTGACCCCATTTTGGAAACTAGACCCCCCAAGGCACCTATCTAGATTCATAGTGAGCACTTGGAACCCCAGGTGCTTCACAAATTGATTCATAAAAATGAAAAAGTGTTTTTTTTTTCACTTTTTCATTTTTACGAATCAATTTGTGAAGCACCTGGGGATTCCAAGTGCTCACTATGCATCTAGATAGGTGCCTTGGGGGGTCTAGTTTCCAAAATGGGGTCACTTGTGGGGGAGCTCCAATGTTTGGGCACACAGGGGCTCTCCAAACGCAACATGGCGTCCGCTAACAATTTGAGCCGATTTTCCATTCAATTTGTTAGCGGACACCATGTCGCGTTTGGAGAGCCCGTGATGTGCCTAAACAGTGGAGCTCCCCCACAAGTGTCCCCATTTTGGAAACTATACCCCTCAAGGATTTTATTAAGGTGTATAGTGAACATTTTGAACCCAGAAGTACGGCACAGAATTTGTTTACATTAGGTCATCATATTGAATAAGTTGTCATTATTCTTGAGCGCAAGTGCTCGCTACTTGAGTTTGCATCGGGTACTCAGGTATGCACCATGTACAGCGTGTGCTCGAGTGACATGCTCGAGTCCCTGCTCCGCATGTTTCACGGTTATTAGACACCCAAAAAAAAACATGCGGGGATCGCTCGTGCATGGCAGGCAATCCCCGTAAAGTTTTTTGGCCGCGAAGCATATGGGGCAGAGACTCGAGCATGTCACTCAAATACCCACGATACTCAATGCATACCAGAGCACCCGATGCAAACTCAAGTAGTGAGCACTTGCTCTCAACACTAGTCGCCATATCGTCATCTTTTTTTCTTACTTTTGAAAAAAATCCCAACCCCAGCCCTAGCTCCAGCACAACCCTAGCCCCAGCACAACCCTAGCCCCAAACCCAGCCCTAACCCTAGCCCAATCCTAACCCAAGAGTTTATTTTTGACGCCGTTCCTTGTGCGGTATAAGTGATTAGACGACTTTATTCTTCGGGTCGGTGTGATTACAGCAATGCCAGAATCATATGGGGTTTTTATGACTGACAGCTGTCACACACTAAAAGACGCATTTTTTGTAAAATCTAGTTTTTGCATCGCCATATTTTGAGAGCTATAATTTTTCCAGATTTTGGCAGACAGTCATGTGACGGCTCGTTTTTTGCGGGATGACTTGACGTTGTTATTGGTGCCATTTTCAGGCACGTGACATTTTTTGATCGCTTTCTATTCCGATTTTTGGGAGGCAGAATAAACAAAAACCAACAATTCAGGAATTTTTTTTTTTTTTTTTTTTTTTTATTCTGTTCCGCGTGTGGTAAAATTGATGAGGTAGCTTTATTCTTCGGGTCAGTACGTTTACAGCGGTACCACATTTGTATCATTTTTCTATGTTTTGGCGCTTATACACAATAAAAGCTATTTTATAGAAAAAAATATTTTTTAGTATCGCTTTATTCTGAGAGCTATAACTTTTTTATTTTTCGGCTGATGGAGCTGTATGGCGGCTTGCTTTTTGCGGGACGAGATGACGTTTTCAGCGGTATCATTTTTATTTATATGTGTCTTTTTGATCGCGTGTTATTCCACTTTTTGTTTGGCGGTATGGTGATAAAGCATTGTTTTTTGCTTCGTTTTTTTTTTTTTTTTTTTACCGTGTTCACTGAAGGGGTTAACTAGTGGGACAGTTTTATAGGTCAGGTTGTTCCGGACGCGGCGATACCAAATATGTGTACTTTTATTGTTTTTTTTTTATTTTTTTTATAATAATATTTATTGATGGGTACATTATATTTTTATTTTTGGTGTATTATTTTTTATATTTTTTTATAATATTTTTGCACTTTTTTTTTTTTTTTCCACTTTCACACAGTTTATACACTTTATTACTTTGTCCCACTCTGGGACTTTCACTTTTTTTTTTCTGATCGCCTGCATGGCACAGGAATGGAGCACCATCCCTATGCCATGAAGGCTGTCAGAAGTGCACAGTGTGAAGATTGCTTGGAGATGCACTGCGCATGTCCAAGCAATCTTCCTGCTCTCTGGTGACCCGGATGTTGTCATGACGACATCGAGTCGTCATGGCAACACCCGGGAAGCCTTTGCAGACTGCCCTGGAAGCCGGAAGAGGAGGTATCGCCGATCACCTCCCCTTGCCCCCGCAATGCCGCGATCGACTTCGATCGCAGCATCGCGGGGGTTAATGTGCTGGGAGCGGTGCAGGACCGCTCCCTGCACATAGTACCGGGTGTCAGCTGTGACAATCAGCTGACACCCGGCGGCGATCGCGCCCGCACAGCCTGTGTGCGCGTGCGATCGCGATGACGTACTAATACGGGTCTGGCTCTTAAGTCCCAGGGCACAGACGCGTATTAGTACGTCAGATGTTATTAAGGGGTTAAAGGATGAAACTGCTGTCTATTGATTCCTGTATCGGGGGTGACCCTCTTGTGCAGCAATAATATTTCACTATTTTTAGATATATTCACAGTTTTTGATAAATTTAACCCCTTACAAACATACAAATTAGTTCTTTTTCCCCATTTTTCTTCCTCCTTTTCCAAGAGCCATAACTTTTTTATTTTTCCATCCACATAGCTGTGTGAGGGCTTGCTTTTTGCGCGATGATTTGTACGTTTGAATGACACCATTCATTTTATCTTGTGATGCACTAGAAAGTGGGAAAAAAATTCCAAGTGTGTTGAAATTGCAAAAAAGTGCAATTTCACAATTGTTTTTTGAGTTTTTTTTATTTACCATGTTCACTGTATGGTAAAACTGACATGTCAAATAGGATTCTCAACGTCAGTATGATTACGCAGACACCAAACATGCATATTTTTTAATTGGTGAAAAAAAAATTCAGAAATTTGTAAAAAAAAAAAAAAAAAAAAGATTTTGCTTGTGTTGCCATTTTTTGAGACTTATAACGCTTTAAATTTTCAAGATAGTGGGCTGAGTGAGGGCTTATTTCTTGCGACCTGAATGGACATTTTTACTGATGCCATTTTGGGGTAGGTACGATGTTTTGATCACCTATTATTGCAATGTTGCAGCGTTCGGATGAGAAAGTAGAGAAAGGTTGCACTGAATAAAGAGTGTGCACACCCATTATTAAGATTAATATAAAGTTTACTGAAGAGAATAGCAAGACACGTATCAGCACAAACAGAAAAAAAATATTTAAAAACACTTAAAAAAAATATAAAAAGGACCTGAAAGGGTTGGAATGTAATAGCCCAATTAATACCCCTTCCTCTGCTTGCTTCTATGATAATAATATTACCCTTGTTAGATTAATGTATATTCCACATAGCATGAGTTGATATAACCAAGGTTAGTAATATATTCAAAATGAATATTATATAAAGAATATAATTGATCATATGCAATGATTTCAGCAATGAAACAATATACAATATATATGAATACCAGGGTAAAGTGGGGATACCGGAGGAGCAGATCCTACACTAATAGGAGTGGTGGAGCAATACAATCATATGTGATACATACCATGATCGCCACCCGTATAGCTGCTTTCCAGTAGCTTCATCAGGGGTAATCTGCCTGTGTTGAATGCAAGGTTTAAATAGAAACAGTAAACAAGATCAATAGAGGAGCAACAGGTACGTTATGATGTCATGCCCATTCTGGCCCACACATCACGCATGCGCAATAGCGCAAGGCAGGAAGTGACGTGTGCGTTACACTAATGCATGTCAATTGAAGAAGCGGAAGGGACGAGTCAGATCTGCAGAAAGTCCGGTCAGTCAATTAGTATTACAAAGTCATAGTAGGTAAGTATAAGGTTGAGTAGTGGGTCCAAGTCATGGAATACAAGTCAGCAAATATCACATGGTAATTGAACTAGAAGCACATGAAACGGAAAATTAAATATGCTTCCAAGTGATGCAGGGATGCATTTCACAAAAAGCACCAATGAAAAATTAAAGGAATACCAATGGATCACATGATTAAATGTGTGTGAAATAGCAACCAACAAATATACAGTACAGACCAAAAGTTTGGACACACCTCATTTAAAGATTTCTCTGTATTTTCATGACTATGAAAATTGTACATTCACACTGAAGGCATCAAAACTATGAATTAACACATGTGGAATTATATACTTAACAAAAAAGTGTGAAACAACTGAAAATATGTCTTATATTCTAGGTTCTTCAAAGTAGTCACCTTTTGCTTTGATGACTGCTTTGCACACTCTTGGCATTCTCTGAGCTTCAAGAGGTAGTCACCGGAAATGGTCTTCCAACAATCTTGAAGGAGTTCCCAGAGATGCTTAGCACTTGTTAGCCCTTTTGCCTTCACTCTGCGGTCTAGCTCACCCTAAACCATCTCGATTGGGTTCAGGTCTGGTGACTGTGGAGGCCAGGTCATCTGGCGTAGCACCCCATCACTCTCCTTCTCGGTCAAATAGCCCTTACACAGCCTGGAGGTGTGTTTGGGGTCATTGTCCTGTTGAAAAATAAATGATGGTCCAACTAAAAGCAAACCGCATGGAATAGCATGCCCCTGCAAGATGCTGTGGTAGCCATGCTGGTTCAGTATGCCTTCAATTTTGAATAAATCCCCAACAGTGTCACCAGCAAAGCACCCCCACACCATCACACCTCCTCTTCCATGCTTCATGGTGGGAACCAGGCATGTAGAGTCCATCCGTTCACCTTTTCTGCGTCACACAAAGACACAGTGGTTGGAACCAAAGATCTCAAATTTGGACTCATCAGACCAAAGCACAGATTTCCACTGGTCTAATGTCCATTCCTTGTGCTCATTAGCCAAAACAAGTCTCTTCTGCTTGTTGCCTGTCCTTAGCAGTGGTTTCCTAGCAGCTATTTTACCATGAAGGCCTGCTGCACAAAGTCTCCTCTTAACAGTTGTTGAAGAGATGTGTCTGCTGCTAGAACTCTGTGTGGCATTGACCTGGTCTCTAATCTGAGCTGCTGTTAACCTGCGATTTCTGAGGCTGGTGACTCGGATAAACTTATCCTCAGAAGCAGAGGTGACTCTTGGTCTTCCATTCCTGGGGCGGTCCTCATGTCAGCCAGTTTCTTTGTAGCGCTTGATGGTTTTTGCAACTGCACTTGGGGAAACTTTCAAAGTTTTCCCAATTTTTCGCACTGACTGACCTTCATTTCTTAAAGTAATGATGGCCACTCGTTTTTCTTTACTTAGAATTTGTATTATGGCAAGAAAAAAGCAGCTAACAGTCTATTCAGTAGGACTATCAGCTGTGTATCCACCTGACTTCTGCACAACGCAACTGATGGTCTCAACCCCATTTATAAGGCAAGAAATCCCACTTATTAAACCTGACAGGGCACACCTGTGAAGTGAAAACCATTTCCGGTGACTACGTCTTGAAGCTCATCAAGAGAATGCCAAGAGTGTGCAAAGCAGTCATCAAAGCAAAAGGTCGCTACTTTGAAGAACCTAGAATGTAAGACATATTTTCAGCTGTTTCACACTTTTTTGTTAAGTATATAATTCCACATGTGTTAATTCATAGTTTTGATGCCTTCAGTGTGAATGTACAATTTTCAAAGTCATGAAAATACAGAAAAATCTTTAAATACGAAGGCGTGTCCAAACTTTTGGTCTGTACTGTAAATATGTAATAGCTGATGTGTTTATTGCTGAAATCTGCACATAAGTACAGTGTGATGCATATACACTGTGTGCACATTTATTAGGCAATTTTTATTTTTGACTCAGTTAAATCTAATTTTTGACTCATTTGCCTGAGGAAAACAAGCTACCTAATAATTCTGCACACCTTGATAAAGGGTGTTGATATCTTTAGGCCTCACCCTCCCTCATTACACAAATACATTAGACAATATTAATACAATAAGCATTCAAGTTTATTCAGTTTGGAGTTGGAAAATCTGCATAAAATGGTGGGTCAAAATACTCACCTGGGTAATAATTGTGCTCACAGTAATTATGGTTTTAAGTATTAGCAAAATGATTTTACAGTGGCATTTTAGGGTCATAGCTGCTGAACAATTAAAACTAAGTCCATTTGCTGCTAGCTAGCGGGAAATATGGTGCCTATCTGATATAATTCCAATAAAGAATACATTTTTTCCACTTATACAATGCACTGGTTTCCGGAGTACCATTTGACATTCATGTCTTAACTTGCTTACAGATCTATTATGCATTTTTCTATTCTTCCACCAGAGGGCAATAAAACACTACAATATATGCATGGAATTTGTGCCCAAACCGATTTTTCTTCTCTATGATCCATTGCTATTATGGTTCTCAATACAACTTGTTGGTTTAATTGTGGCTGAGCAAAGCTGGGAGTGCAAGGTGAGATATTAATCATGATATCTCATGATTCTAAGACAAGTAAACTGTGGATAATGCTGAATATAATGCGCAATATAATGATAAAGCGCATGTGGTGTAGGGGAATGCAAAAACAGGCATAATAATATTTTTTATTTCTATAGCGCCAACATATTCCGCAGCACTTTACATTTTGGAGGGGACTTGTACAGACAATAAAGACATAACAGAATAACGATAATCACAAAAATCAACAGATACCAGGGGGAGAGAGGGCCCTGCTCGCAAGCTTACAATCTATGAAGCATGCTTCTTAATACCCCCCAAGAGAGTGCCAATGGCAGCAGACAATACAGCTACTATGGGGACCATGAGCTGCAGGATCCTGATGCCGAATGGCTCCACCCCCTGCCTGGGCATCTACCCATCCCATTCCTTCTGACCTCAATCATATATGTAGAGCAGAATTTGGTAAGGTTGTATGGAGCGGGTTCAGGCATTGAGGTTCTGCTATTTTACACATCAGACACCAGCCAGTAACTGTTGCAATTGAAGCTAGCACTGATTATAGCAGTTTAAGCCCTTAAGGGCTATAGTAAACTGCGACCACAATCTAAGTGATTAGATAGAAGGAGGGACACTGTCACCCCCATTGGGTTCTTGCAACGGGTTGTTGT
Source organism: Phyllobates terribilis (assembly GCF_046119375.1). Classification (NCBI taxonomy): domain Eukaryota; kingdom Metazoa; phylum Chordata; class Amphibia; order Anura; family Dendrobatidae; genus Phyllobates; species Phyllobates terribilis. The sequence goes on from NW_027362762.1 coordinate 689,713,077, forward strand.
CATACATGCCACTGTCCTGAGTAGTATGGCCAGGGCCGGCTCCATATTTTCATGGGACTCGGGCGAAAGAGTCTCAGTGGGCCCCTTTAACACATACCACGACTCCTGATGCACAGATACAGCAGAGAAATCTATATATAGTATAATGCCGAAGATTTCATTTACTTCTTACATTACATGAGCGATATCTATTGTAAATTCTACAATAGCTCAGAAACCGGCGAATCCTCATAACACACAGTGCAGACCGAACAGTATAGTCCTCCATACAGTATTATTGGCACCACATAGTGCTCCATACAATATTATGAAAAATAATGCAAAATACACATGCATACACACACACATTGCCCCTCTGCAAAATATATACATACATACACACACACACACACACATACACACACACACACACACACACACACACACACACACACACTGTTCTTCTGCAAAATACACACTGTGCCCCTCTACAAAATATATACACACACATAGAGCCGGCTCCAGGTTTTTGTGGGCCCCGGGCGAAAGAGTCTGTGGGCTCTTTTAACACATACCACCATTCATGATGCACAGATACAGCAGAGAAATATAGGCATACAACACAGGGCCCAACTTGCCCCTCTTCCTTCACATATGCAGACATGTACACGCAGACAGTACGCAGACATGCACACCCACAGTATGCACACAGTATGCAGATACACACACGCACACTCACAGTACGCAGACACACGCACACATCTTAGACCTCAGTTCACATTGTCTGGTTTTTTGACTTGTTTGCATTCTGTGCAATTTAAGGGTGTGGCATGCCCTTTGTTGAGCTGATTGGTATATATGTAGCTTACCACGGGCCTAGGTGGTCTGGAGTTGGGACCCGGTCCTATTTGTCTACCCTTTTATATGCATTACTTCAACTTTGATATACAGTAAGGTTTTTAATATAGGCAGTATAGGTACCGTCCCAATTTAGGGTCACCTTGCCGCTGGTGGGACGGCTTGTATACTTTTTTTGATCAAAAATAGTTCACTAAGTACCCTATATTTATTATGCAATTTTGCTTTACATTTATATATAATTATGGTAGGGTATGAGATATATTTTTGTCTTGCTTCTTTTTTGCTAGTGTGAACATGCCTCTGTTTCTTGTATGTCTGCCATCTTAGACCTCAGTTCACATTGTCTGGTTTTTTGACTTGTTTGCATTCTGTGCAATTTAAGGGTGTGGCATGCCCTTTGTTGAGCTGATTGGTATATATGTAGCTTACCACGGGCCTAGGTGGTCTGGAGTTGGGACCCGGTCCTATTTGTCTACCCTTTTATATGCATTACTTCAACTTTGATATACAGTAAGGTTTTTAATATAGGCAGTATAGGTACCGTCCCAATTTAGGGTCACCTTGCCGCTGGTGGGACGGCTTGTATACTTTTTTTGATCAAAAATAGTTCACTAAGTACCCTATATTTATTATGCAATTTTGCTTTACATTTATATATAATTATGGTAGGGTATGAGATATATTTTTGTCTTGCTTCTTTTTTGCTAGTGTGAACATGCCTCTGTTTCTTGTATGTCTGCCATCTTAGACCTCAGTTCACATTGTCTGGTTTTTTGACTTGTTTGCATTCTGTGCAATTTAAGGGTGTGGCATGCCCTTTGTTGAGCTGATTGGTATATATGTAGCTTACCACGGGCCTAGGTGGTCTGGAGTTGGGACCCGGTCCTATTTGTCTACCCTTTTATATGCATTACTTCAACTTTGATATACAGTAAGGTTTTTAATATAGGCAGTATAGGTACCGTCCCAATTTAGGGTCACCTTGCCGCTGGTGGGACGGCTTGTATACTTTTTTTGATCAAAAATAGTTCACTAAGTACCCTATATTTATTATGCAATTTTGCTTTACATTTATATATAATTATGGTAGGGTATGAGATATATTTTTGTCTTGCTTCTTTTTTGCTAGTGTGAACATGCCTCTGTTTCTTGTATGTCTGCCATCTTAGACCTCAGTTCACATTGTCTGGTTTTTTGACTTGTTTGCATTCTGTGCAATTTAAGGGTGTGGCATGCCCTTTGTTGAGCTGATTGGTATATATGTAGCTTACCACGGGCCTAGGTGGTCTGGAGTTGGGACCCGGTCCTATTTGTCTACCCTTTTATATGCATTACTTCAACTTTGATATACAGTAAGGTTTTTAATATAGGCAGTATAGGTACCGTCCCAATTTAGGGTCACCTTGCCGCTGGTGGGACGGCTTGTATACTTTTTTTGATCAAAAATAGTTCACTAAGTACCCTATATTTATTATGCAATTTTGCTTTACATTTATATATAATTATGGTAGGGTATGAGATATATTTTTGTCTTGCTTCTTTTTTGCTAGTGTGAACATGCCTCTGTTTCTTGTATGTCTGCCATCTTAGACCTCAGTTCACATTGTCTGGTTTTTTGACTTGTTTGCATTCTGTGCAATTTAAGGGTGTGGCATGCCCTTTGTTGAGCTGATTGGTATATATGTAGCTTACCACGGGCCTAGGTGGTCTGGAGTTGGGACCCGGTCCTATTTGTCTACCCTTTTATATGCATTACTTCAACTTTGATATACAGTAAGGTTTTTAATATAGGCAGTATAGGTACCGTCCCAATTTAGGGTCACCTTGCCGCTGGTGGGACGGCTTGTATACTTTTTTTGATCAAAAATAGTTCACTAAGTACCCTATATTTATTATGCAATTTTGCTTTACATTTATATATAATTATGGTAGGGTATGAGATATATTTTTGTCTTGCTTCTTTTTTGCTAGTGTGAACATGCCTCTGTTTCTTGTATGTCTGCCATCTTAGACCTCAGTTCACATTGTCTGGTTTTTTGACTTGTTTGCATTCTGTGCAATTTAAGGGTGTGGCATGCCCTTTGTTGAGCTGATTGGTATATATGTAGCTTACCACGGGCCTAGGTGGTCTGGAGTTGGGACCCGGTCCTATTTGTCTACCCTTTTATATGCATTACTTCAACTTTGATATACAGTAAGGTTTTTAATATAGGCAGTATAGGTACCGTCCCAATTTAGGGTCACCTTGCCGCTGGTGGGACGGCTTGTATACTTTTTTTGATCAAAAATAGTTCACTAAGTACCCTATATTTATTATGCAATTTTGCTTTACATTTATATATAATTATGGTAGGGTATGAGATATATTTTTGTCTTGCTTCTTTTTTGCTAGTGTGAACATGCCTCTGTTTCTTGTATGTCTGCCATCTTAGACCTCAGTTCACATTGTCTGGTTTTTTGACTTGTTTGCATTCTGTGCAATTTAAGGGTGTGGCATGCCCTTTGTTGAGCTGATTGGTATATATGTAGCTTACCACGGGCCTAGGTGGTCTGGAGTTGGGACCCGGTCCTATTTGTCTACCCTTTTATATGCATTACTTCAACTTTGATATACAGTAAGGTTTTTAATATAGGCAGTATAGGTACCGTCCCAATTTAGGGTCACCTTGCCGCTGGTGGGACGGCTTGTATACTTTTTTTGATCAAAAATAGTTCACTAAGTACCCTATATTTATTATGCAATTTTGCTTTACATTTATATATAATTATGGTAGGGTATGAGATATATTTTTGTCTTGCTTCTTTTTTGCTAGTGTGAACATGCCTCTGTTTCTTGTATGTCTGCCATCTTAGACCTCAGTTCACATTGTCTGGTTTTTTGACTTGTTTGCATTCTGTGCAATTTAAGGGTGTGGCATGCCCTTTGTTGAGCTGATTGGTATATATGTAGCTTACCACGGGCCTAGGTGGTCTGGAGTTGGGACCCGGTCCTATTTGTCTACCCTTTTATATGCATTACTTCAACTTTGATATACAGTAAGGTTTTTAATATAGGCAGTATAGGTACCGTCCCAATTTAGGGTCACCTTGCCGCTGGTGGGACGGCTTGTATACTTTTTTTGATCAAAAATAGTTCACTAAGTACCCTATATTTATTATGCAATTTTGCTTTACATTTATATATAATTATGGTAGGGTATGAGATATATTTTTGTCTTGCTTCTTTTTTGCTAGTGTGAACATGCCTCTGTTTCTTGTATGTCTGCCATCTTAGACCTCAGTTCACATTGTCTGGTTTTTTGACTTGTTTGCATTCTGTGCAATTTAAGGGTGTGGCATGCCCTTTGTTGAGCTGATTGGTATATATGTAGCTTACCACGGGCCTAGGTGGTCTGGAGTTGGGACCCGGTCCTATTTGTCTACCCTTTTATATGCATTACTTCAACTTTGATATACAGTAAGGTTTTTAATATAGGCAGTATAGGTACCGTCCCAATTTAGGGTCACCTTGCCGCTGGTGGGACGGCTTGTATACTTTTTTTGATCAAAAATAGTTCACTAAGTACCCTATATTTATTATGCAATTTTGCTTTACATTTATATATAATTATGGTAGGGTATGAGATATATTTTTGTCTTGCTTCTTTTTTGCTAGTGTGAACATGCCTCTGTTTCTTGTATGTCTGCCATCTTAGACCTCAGTTCACATTGTCTGGTTTTTTGACTTGTTTGCATTCTGTGCAATTTAAGGGTGTGGCATGCCCTTTGTTGAGCTGATTGGTATATATGTAGCTTACCACGGGCCTAGGTGGTCTGGAGTTGGGACCCGGTCCTATTTGTCTACCCTTTTATATGCATTACTTCAACTTTGATATACAGTAAGGTTTTTAATATAGGCAGTATAGGTACCGTCCCAATTTAGGGTCACCTTGCCGCTGGTGGGACGGCTTGTATACTTTTTTTGATCAAAAATAGTTCACTAAGTACCCTATATTTATTATGCAATTTTGCTTTACATTTATATATAATTATGGTAGGGTATGAGATATATTTTTGTCTTGCTTCTTTTTTGACAGTACGCAGACACATGCACACAGTACGCAAACACACGCACACAGTACGCAAACACACGCACACAGTACACACACAGTATGCAGACACGCATGCATACACACAGTACGCAGACATGCATGCGCACAATACGCAAACATGCACATGCATACAGTACGCAAACACTCACACAGTGCGCAAAAATGCACACGCACAGTATGCAGACACGCACACACAACGCAGACACGCACACACAACGCAGACATGCACACACACAGTAAGCAGACATGCACATACACATAGTATGCAGACATGTATACATGGTACGCAGACATGCACACACATACAATATGCAGACATTCATATACACATACAGTACATATGCATATTTGAAGACAAATTCACAAAAACACATAAATAGACATAAATATATACACAGTCATACATAGATATACACATCATACATGCACACATACAGACACATTAGACTTTTTCTTAATATGGTGACTCCAGCAACAAGCCTTGCTCACCTTCCCCCGGCTTGTGTCACATACAGCTCCTCTGGCATGTGGCTGTGGAGGGTGCGCTGCTTTATTGCCATCACTTAGACATGGCCGCGCGCAGTGCACTGTACGGCTAGTAAGGACGCGGCCAGGTTGGCACTGCGCCTTTAATTTTGCTTGTGTGTCGCCCTGGCTGAGTCATTACTAGCAGGCACAGCCGCACAGTGCACTGCGCGAGGCCATCTCTGTTTAAGTGACAGCAATCAAGCAGCGCCGGCGGCCCTGCACAGCTGCTGGGGAGCAGTCTGGGCCCCAACTGTGAGCGGGCCCCCCCACTTTTGTCCAGGGCCCCGGCACTTGCCCGGGTGCTGGCGCTGGTCCTGAACACACACACTGCCCCTCAGCACAGTATACAGTGGTGGCCAAAAGTATTGGCACCCCTGCAATTCTGTCAGATAATACTCAGTTTCTTCCTGAAAATGATTGCAATCACAAATTGTTTGGTATTATTATCTTCATTTAATTTGTCTTCAATGAAAAAACACAAAAAGAATTGTCCTAAAGCCAAATTGGATACAATTCCACACCAAACCTAAAAAAGGGGGTGGACAAAAGTATTGGCACTGTTTGAAAAATCATGTGATGCTTCTGTAATTCGTGTAATTAACAGCACCTGTAATTTACCTGTGGCACCTAACAGGTGTTGGCAATAACTAAATCACACTTGCAGCCAGTTAACATGGATTAAAGTTGACTCAACCTCTGTCCTGTGTCCTTGTGTGTAACACATTGAGCATGGAGAAAAGAAAGAAGACCAAAGAACTATCTATCTGAGGACTTGAGAAACCAAATTGTGAGGAAGCATGAGCAATCTCAAGGCTACAAGTCCATCTCCAAAGACCTGAATGTTCCTGTGTCTTCCGTGCGCAGTGTCATCAAGAAGTTTAAAGCCCATGGCACTGTGGCTAACCTCCCTAGATGTGGACGGAAAATATAAATTGACGAGAGATTTCAAAGCAAGATTGTGCGGATGGTGGATAAAGAACCTCGACTAACATCCAAACAAGTTCAAGCTGCCCTGCAGTCCGAGGGTACAACAGTGTCAACCCGTACTATCCGTCGGCGTCTGAATTAAAAGGGACTGTATGGTAAGATACCCAGGAAGACCCCACTTCTTACCCCGAGACATAAAAAAGCCAGGCTGGAGTTTGCCAAAACTTACCTGAGAAAGCCTAAAACGTTTTGGAAGAATGTTCTCTGGTCAGATGAGACAAAAGTAGAGCTTTTTGGGAAAAAGCATCAACATCGAGTGTACAGGAAAAAAAAAGAGGCATTCAAAGAAAAGAACACGGTCCCTACAGTCAAACTTGGCAGAGGTTCCCTGATGTTTTGGGGTGGCTTTGCTGCCTCTGGCACTGGACTGCTTGACTGTGTGCATGGCATTATGAAGTCTGAAGACTACCAACAAATTTTACAGCATAGTGTAGGGCCCAGTGTGAGAAAGCTGGGTCTCCCTCAGAGGTCATGGGTCCAAAACACACTTACAAAAGCACTATAAAATGGTTTGAGAGAAAGCACTGGAGACTTCTAAGGTGGCCCAGCAATGAGTCCAGACCTGAATCCCATAGAACACCTGTGGAGAGATCTCAAAATGGCAGTTTGGAGAAGGCACCCTTCAAATATCAGGGACCTGGAGCAGTTTGCCAAAGAAGAATGGTCTACAATTCCAGCAGAGCATTGTAAGAAACTCATTGATGGTTACCGGAAGCGGTTGTTCGCAGTTATTTTGGCTAAAGGTTGTGCAACCAAGTATTAGGCTGAGGGTGCCAATACTTTTGTCCGGCCCTTTTTTGGAGTTTTGTGTGAAATGATCAATGATTTGATTTTTGCTTCATTCTCTTTTGTGATTTTTCCTTGCAAGCAAATTAAATGAAGAGAATAATACCAAAGAATTTGTGATTGCAATCATTTTCAGGAAGAAACTGAGTATTATCTGACAGAATTGCAGGGGTGCCAATACTTTTGGCCACCACTGTATATATACACACACACTACCCCTCTGCAAAATTTACACACATACCCACAGGGTATTTGCCCACGATGCAGATTTGAAACAGAAATTTTCTGAGCGTTTTTTCCTCTCCCTGGCAGAAAAAACGCATGCGGATTTTACATGCGTTTTTTTAAGTGTTTTTACATGCGTTTATGCATGCGGTTTTTCAAGCGGTTTTCCAAGCGATTTTGAGCATCACTCAAATGCATTTGGAAAACGGCTTGACAATATAAGTTGGTCACACAATATAAATCCATGTAACTGGCATGGATTTATATTGTGTGACCAACTTATGAGGAGAGTTCTGCTTTCAAATGATGCATCTATAGTAAAAAAAAAATAATGAAAAAGTAAAAAGAAAAAAAAAAAAAACCTTATACTCACCTTTCCGGTGGCCCCCGGACTCCTCCTGGCGGCGATCCTCTCTCCTCGGCGGCCTGCGGTGTACTGCCAAGACCTGCGGTGACGCCATTTCTCAGCTAATGGTCACGTGACCATCAGCTGACCACTAACGTCAGCCGGGAGGAGACTGGGGGCCGCCGGAGAGGTGAGTATAAGGTTTTTTTTTCTTTTTAATTATTTTTTTTACTATAGATGCACCATTTGAAAGCAGAACTCTCCTCATAAGTTATTTTTTACTTTATTAACTTGTGGGTACGATGGTACCTGGGTCGGATGATAGGAGTAGCAGTCTCCTCTTCTGCGGAAATTTCTGCAGTATGTGAACAGCACATGAAGATTATCATTGGGAAACAGGGCAGACCTCTTAACAAGTGATTTTAATGCGTTTCCGCGGCTGTATTCCCGCCGTGGAAACGCATTAAATCCACATTGTGGGCACACAGCCTCACTGTTCCTCTGCAAAGTATATATGCACACAATCAGCCCCTCTGAATAAAGTAGCCCCCCATCCCCACACACTGTCTCTAGTCAAACTGTCCCTTCTTTCACATTGATACATTTAATATTTGGCTCCTGCTGGAACTCTTACCAGTGCTCGTGCCCAGCAAGCTGTCTCTGCTCCTTTGCGGCCCCAGCGCAGGCAGCAGTGTGATGAGGTCAGTAGCTGGATGACGTCATCACACTGCTGCACGTCGGGCCCTGGGCTGACAGGCGCTCCTCTGCCTCAGTCCCAATGCAGCACTGTTCAAATTTATCAGCGTCTAAAAGACGCAAATGCATTTGAACATGGGAAGGGAGCTGTGTGCGGGCGGCTGCGGGCCTTGCGTGCATGCCCACAGGGAGGGCTCTGAGTGCCCCCTCAGGCACACGTGCCATAGGTTCGCCACTGCTTTCCTAGAATCTCAATATATCAACCCCCCTGGAGACCTGCTAATTTTTTATTTTTGTACTTTTGTTTTTTCCCTTCCCATTCTTCTAAGAGCCATAACTTTTTTATTTTTCTGACCACATAGCAATATGAAGGCTTTTTTTTTTGCGGGAAAAAATGTAGCTAGGTTTTCAATAACACCATTCATTTTACTATATCATGTACTGAAAATAAAGGAAAAAAAATCCAAGTCAAATTGTGAAAAAAATGCAATTCCCGTATTTGTCTTTAATTAATTTAATTTAATTGTACAGTAAAACATAAAAAAATCTTCGGGTTATTATGGTTACAGCGATATCATACTTGTATAGTTTTTATATGTTTTAGTAATGAAAAAAAATCGGAAATTTGTAATAAAATATATATATATATATATTTGTCATCATTTTCCGATACCTGTTTCGTGTTTAATTTTGGAGCTGTATGAGGGCTTGTTTTTTTTGTGCAGAGCTGTAGTGTTCATTCATACTATTTTTGGGTACATAAAACATATTGATCAGTTTTTGTTGCATTTTTGGGGACACTCCAGTGACTGAAAAAACACAAATCTGGTATTTTAATTTTTTTTTGTTTTATTTTTGGCGTTCATCATGTGCTTTAAATACATTTACATTTTGATAGACTGGACTTTTACGGATGTGGCAATAGAAATTATGTTTATTACTCTTTGTTATTTTTTTGCCTATGAAAATGGGGTGAATTCAGCTTTTATATTTTTTTTAAAACATTTTTTGATTGTTTTTTAGACCCCTCTCAGGGGACTTTAACCTGCAATTGTTTGATTTCTTATACTATATACATATAGTAGGTACTGAAATACCACAATATTGCAATATATAGAATAAATTGCGGTCTCCTTTGAAGCTCAGACTATAGCTGAGCTTCAGAGTAGCACCAGGATGGTGGTGACAAGGACCTTCGGTAGTCCCCTGGCTGCTATGGTAACCCATCAGAGAGCATGTGTACTAGCAATCGTACTCTTTAAATGCTGTTGTAACGGGTCTGGGAGGCGGAACCTCTGAGCTACTATACAAGGGGGCGGTCCTTGTAAGGGAGCGGGTGGCGACCAGGGAAGACGGGCAGGCAGTCACAGCAGGTGACCGGGACAGTCTCTGAGTGAACGGGCTGGAGGTCACGGCAAGTGACCGGGGCAGTCTCTGGAAGAACGGGCAGGAGATCACGGCAAGTGACCGGGGCAGTCTCTGGATGAATGGGCAGGAGATCACGGCAAGTGACCGGGGCAGTCTCTGGATGAACGGGCAGGAGATCACGGCAAGTGACCGGGGCAGTCTCTGGATGAACGGGCAGGAGATCACGGCAAGTGACCGGGGCAGTCTCTGGATGAACGGGCAGGAGATCACGGCAAGTGACCGGGGCAGTCTCTGGATGAACGGGCAGGAGGTCACGGCAAGTGACCGGGGCAGTCTCTGGGTAAAGGGTAGGTACGACCTGTGATGGCAGAGCCTCCAGGTAGGCTAGCAGGCAGATGGTTGATGTATGCTCCCAGGTGAGCAAGCGAGAGTCTCTGGAATGGCAGGTGGTCACAGCACGTGACGGCGGAGCCTCCAGGTAGGCTAGCAGGCAGGTAACAGATGTGCGCTCCCAGGTGAGCGGGCAGGAGTCTCTGGAATGGCAGGTGGTCACGGCACGTGACGGCGGAGCCTCCAGGTAGGCTAGCAGGCAGGTAACAGGTGTGCGCTCCCAGGTGAGCGGGCAAGCTGGTCCATAGACAGACTGACTGGAGTTGGAGGGCAGACCGTCGGACCTCAGGCTAGCAGGCAGGTAGCAGGAAATCAGGCAGGAATTAGACAGCAGACTGGCAGGAATCTGGCAGGTAACTGGCAACGGGACCTGAGGGCTGAAGCAGAGTAGTGAACAGTGCTACAACATTGCTCGGGCACCTCCATTTTGGAGGAGGTGCCTTTTATATGGGAGGTCCTCCGGCAATTGGCCGGGGACTCCTTAGGACGGCGCGCGCGGTCCCTTTAAGAGAGGGGGAGCGCGCGCGCGCGCCCTAAGCACACTGCCGGGGAAGGAGCGCGTGCCGGAAGCAGCGGGGAGAGCAGCGCTGGAGGACGCCGCGCCAGGAGCGGGGAGGTGAGAGGGACGGCGTCTCGCAGAGACGCCGATGCTACAGTACCCCCCCCTTTAGGCCCCCTCTTTTTTTGGCCAGAAAGAAATTTCTCAAGGAGAAGCGGGGCGTTGATGTTCTCCCTGGGTTCCCAAGTTCTCTCCTCAGGACCAAACCCCTTCCAATCTACCAGAAAAAAGGTTTTTCCTCTTACCCTCTTGGAGGCCAGAATACTCTCTACCTCAAAGATGTCATCAGCGGAAACCGGAGCAGGAGGGGCACCTGGATTTTTGGAAAAAAAGTTAAAGACAACGGGTTTGAGGAGAGATACGTGGAAGGAGTTGGGGATCCGTAGGGTGGCCGGGAGTTTTAATTTGTAGGCCACAGGGTTAATTTGCCTGAGGATTTCGAAGGGGCCGATGAATCGAGGACCCAACTTGTAGGAGGGTACTTTGAGCCGCACATGTTTGAATGAGAGCCAAACCTTGTCTCCCGGACGGAATTGGGGCGGATCCAGACGTCTCTTATCAGCATATCTTTCATCCGCTCAGAGGAGAGAAGAAGAGCGGACCTGGTGCTCTCCCAAATAGTAGAAAATTCGCTGACAAGAGACTCCGCAGCAGGGTTGTCCACAGAAACGGAGACAGGAAGTGGAATCCGGGGATGTTGGCCACCGACTATAAAGAACGGGGATTTGGAAGAGGACTCGCTTTCATGGTTGTTATAAGAGAACTCGGCCCATGGTAGGAGATCCACCCAGTCCGAGTGGTGAGCATCAACGAAGTGCCGGAGGTAGCTGGACAAGATCTGATTGATCCGCTCCACTTGACCATTGGACTGAGGGTGGTAAGCGGAAGAGAAATCCAGGGTAATGTCCAGCAGCTTACATGTGGCTCTCCAGAAGCGAGAGGTGAACTGAACCCCACGATCCGACACGATGTGGAGGGGCAGACCATGGAGACGGAAGATGTGGCGGATAAAGTCTTTAGCCAGCTCGGGTGCAGACGGAAGACCAGGCAGGGGAATGAAGTGGGCCATCTTAGAAAAACGGTCAGCGACAACCCAAATGACAGTACAACCGGCAGAAACTGGAAGGTCGGTGATAAAGTCCATAGCGATGTGTTGCCAAGGAGCAGCAGGTACGGGAAGGGGCAGGAGATGGCCGGCAGGTAGATGTCGGGGAACTTTGTTACGGGCACAGGATGAACAGGCCGCGACGAAGTCTACCACGTCCTTACGCAGGGTAGGCCACCAGTAATGCCGGGTAATAAGTTGGAAGGTCTTCTTTTGGCCAGCATGGCCAGCTAGTTTAGAAGAATGTCCCCAGCGAAGAACCCTCTCCCGATCTGGCACAGCTATGAACGTCTTACCGGGTGGAAGACGAGTCAGATCCAAGGGGGCCACATTCATCACCTTGGAGGAGTCGATGATGTGCGTGGGTTCCTCCTCTTGATCGGAGGACAGGAAGGACCGGGACAAGGCATCAGCTTTGACGTTCTTGTCCGCCGGACGGAAATGAAGAATGAAGTCGAAGCGGGCAAAAAACAACGACCACCGGGCCTGGCGAGGATTGAGTCTCTGGGCATTTTGGAGATATGCCAGGTTTTTGTGATCCGTGTAGATAATTACCGGGTAGAGAGCCCCTTCAAGCAGATAGCGCCACTCTCCCAATGCCAATTTGATGGCTAGCAATTCCCGGTCTCCAATGGAGTAGTTGCGCTCCGACGAGAAGAAGATTTTGGAGAAGAAGCCGCACGTTACCATTCTCCCGGTAGAAGACTTCTGGGTGAGCACCGCTCCGGCTCCGGAGGAGGAGGCATCAACCTCCAGGTAGAATTGTTTATTACAGTCCGGACGGTGCAGGACGGGAGCAGAGGCGAAGGCTTTCTTTAGGGAAAGGAAGGCCTCCTCGGCTTCAGGCGACCATGTCCTGGGGTTAGCCCCCTTACGGGTAAGTGCAGATATGGGAGCAGTCCGAGACGAGAAGTGTGGGATGAAAAGACAATAATAATTAGCGAAGCCCAGGAATCGCTGTATCGCCTTCAAACCTTCAGGACGAGGCCATTTTAGAACGGAAGAGAGCTTCTCGGGATCCATTTGCAGACCTGTTTGGGAGATGACATAGCCCAAGAACGGAAGGGAGGTCTGATCGAAGAGGCACTTCTCGTATTTGGCGTAAAGGTGGTTCTGCCGAAGCCTAAGCAGGACCTGACGAACATCCCTCCGGTGTGTGGGGAGATCCGGAGAGAAGACCAAGATATCGTCCAGGTATACCACTACGCAGGAGTACAGGAGGTTACGGAAGATGTCGTTGACTAGTTCCTGAAAGACCGCGGGAGCATTACAGAGACCGAAGGGCATCACAAGGTACTCGTAGTGACCGTCCCGGGTATTGAATGCCGTCTTCCACTCGTCTCCTTGACGGATACGGACCAGATTATACGCTCCTCGTAGATCCAGCTTGGAGAAGATCCTGGCACCCTTGAGACGGTCAAACAATTCGGAGATGAGTGGCAGGAGATATTTGTTTTTTACCGTGATGAGATTGAGTCCTCTGTAGTCAATACAGGGACGTAGCGAGCCGTCTTTCTTTTTGACAAAGAAGAATCCGGCTCCAGCCGGGGAGGTAGATTTTCGGATAAATCCCCTAGCCAGATTCTCTTCAATGTATTCAGACATGGCTCGGGTCTCGGCTGCAGACAACGGGTAGATACGCCCACGGGGAGGAGTGGTGCCAGGTACCAGGTCGATCGGGCAATCGTATGGCCTATGGGGTGGCAACGTCTCAGCTTCCTTCTTACCGAAGACGTCCGCATAGAGCCAGTAGGGAGCCGGGAGACCAGGTAAGTTAGCTGGAGTAGGCTGAGGGCGAAGTGGACGGACCGGGACCAGGCAGGTCCTATGGCAGTCAGGACCCCATCGGAGTACTTCACCGGACCGCCAGTTCAATACGGGTTCATGTGTCTGGAGCCAAGGTAGACCTAGCAACAGGGAGTGAGAAAGTCCGGACAGCACATGGAATGAGATCTCCTCAGAGTGCAGCATTCCCACCTGCAGGGTTATGGGTTCGGTGACGAGCAGGATGGTCTCTGAGAGAAGTCTTCCATCCACGGAGGCGACTGACAATGGTTCAGCCAGGGACTTGGTGGGAATATGGTATCTCTCTACCAGAGACTGGGAGATGAGGTTTCCAGCAGCTCCAGAATCCAGATGGGTGAGTTCAAAGAGACGGTTTTCTCCCCAAGCAATAGAGACCGGTAAGGTCAGAGACGGAGAGGGCTTACTTTTGTCTAGGACGACCTCTCCGAGTGGTCCTAGACACTGGCGTTTCCCGGCTTTTCCGGGCAGGAACGGATGAAGTGCTTCATACTGCCACAATAGAAACAACTTCCCTCGGCTCGGCGAGATTCTTGGCGAGAACCGACCATCTTGGTCTGGTCGACCTGCATAGGCTCAGGAGAGACGGAGGGAGTGACGGGTTTCTGAAAAGTAGGAGCTAGACGTGGAAACCTCCTCTCACGGGTGACCTCTTTGGCACGCTCCTGGAACCGCAGGTCAATCCGGGTGGCAAGAGCTATTAGGTCATCGAGAGTGGTAGGAATGTCCCGACCGGCAAGTTCATCTTTAATACGGCCGGACAGACCCTCCCAGAAGACGGAAACCAGAGCGTCATTATCCCAGGCCAGCTCCGAGGCAAGGGTACGGAACCGTATGGCATGTTGGCCCACGGTGAGACTTCCCTGACGGAGGCGTAGCAGAGATGATGCGGATGAGGTCTTCCGTCCGGGTTCGTCGAAGACTTTCTGGAAAGCCGAGAGAAAGGCAGGCAAGTCGAACACCAGGGGGTCTCCTCTCTCCCATAGAGGATTTAGCCAGGCCAGGGCCTCTCCGGTGAGATGGGACATGATGAAGGCAATTTTGGCCCGGTCGGAGTTAAACTGGTGAGACAGGAGTTCAAAGTGCAGGGTGCACTGATTTATGAAGCCCCGAGCCTGGGCGGAGTCGCCTCCGAAACGAGGAGGTGCAGAAAGCCGGGGTCCGGGGTAGGATACCATGTTATTAGTGGGCAGTGGAGCTGCCGGATTGCGAGTCATGGCACTGGCGGTGGTTGCAGGCGGAGCAGTCAGAGTGTCCAGGCGAGAATTGACATTCCGCAGGTGACCCAGGATGGACTCCTGTTGGGACCTCTGACGGGACAGTTCATGACACAGGTCCGAGAGCGAGGGAGCTTGGGTGCCACCGGGTTCCATGGCCCGAGCAAACTGTAACGGGTCTGGGAGGCGGAACCTCTGAGCTACTATACAAGGGGGCGGTCCTTGTAAGGGAGCGGGTGGCGACCAGGGAAGACGGGCAGGCAGTCACAGCAGGTGACCGGGACAGTCTCTGGAAGAACGGGCTGGAGGTCACGGCAAGTGACCGGGGCAGTCTCTGGAAGAACGGGCAGGAGATCACGGCAAGTGACCGGGGCAGTCTCTGGATGAATGGGCAGGAGATCACGGCAAGTGACCGGGGCAGTCTCTGGATGAACGGGCAGGAGATCACGGCAAGTGACCGGGGCAGTCTCTGGATGAACGGGCAGGAGGTCACGGCAAGTGACCGGGGCAGTCTCTGGGTAAAGGGTAGGTACGACCTGTGATGGCAGAGCCTCCAGGTAGGCTAGCAGGCAGATGGTTGATGTATGCTCCCAGGTGAGCAAGCGAGAGTCTCTGGAATGGCAGGTGGTCACAGCACGTGACGGCGGAGCCTCCAGGTAGGCTAGCAGGCAGGTAACAGATGTGCGCTCCCAGGTGAGCGGGCAGGAGTCTCTGGAATGGCAGGTGGTCACAGCACGTGACGGCGGAGCCTCCAGGTAGGCTAGCAGGCAGGTAACAGGTGTGCGCTCCCAGGTGAGCGGGCAAGCTGGTCCATAGACAGACTGACTGGAGTTGGAGGGCAGACCGTCGGACCTCAGGCTAGCAGGCAGGTAGCAGGAAATCAGGCAGGAATTAGACAGCAGACTGGCAGGAATCTGGCAGGTATCTGGCAGGTAACTGGCAACGGGACCTGAGGGCTGAAGCAGAGTAGTGAACAGTGCTACAACATTGCTCGGGCACCTCCATTTTGGAGGAGGTGCCTTTTATATGGGAGGTCCTCCGGCAATTGGCCGGGGACTCCTTAGGACGGCGCGCGCGGTCCCTTTAAGAGAGGGGGAGCGCGCGCCCTAAGCACACTGCCGGGGAAGGAGCGCGTGCCGGAAGCAGCGGGGAGAGCAGCGCTGGAGGACGCCGCGCCAGGAGCGGGGAGGTGAGAGGGACGGCGTCTCTGCCTAGAACGGGGCAGAGACGCCGATGCTACAGCTGTTGTCAGTGCTTGAGAGGCATTTAAATAGTTAAACAACAGCGATAGTGGCTAGCACAGAACGCTACTGTTATGGGCAGATGCCAAGTATTACAGCTGGCATCTGCCTTGTATGAAGTAGACTCAGCTCCTGCGCTTGGTCCATACACATGCTCTCTGGCCACGAGGTACATGAACGGCAGAGTGTGCAAAAGGGTTAAGAAGATGAGGGTGTCCAAACCCTTGTTTACCACTCCAGAAAGAATCGGATGAGGTGGATAGATGCATGTGTGCAGATTCTCCCAATTTGTAGGGTTGTGTAACATTATGCAGAACATGGAAGAATGTTATGCCCATTCTCTCTATAATTGGGTGCCGTGGAATCTGCCCTATTAGATATTAACTAGCTATTGAACCCATTATAAGCCTGGGTGGCGAGCATTTTTGTTGGTATATGGTCCCCTATCCTGGTATATGCTCCCCAATCCTGGTCCCCTATCCTGGTATATGCTCCCCAATCTGGGTCCCCCATCCTGGTATATGCACCCCATCCTGGTCCATGCTCCCCCACCCTGGTATATGCTCTCCCATCCTGGTCCTCTATCCTGTTATGTGCTCCCCCATCCTGGTATATGCTCTCCCATCCTGGTCCTCTATCCTGTTATGTGCTCCCTCATCCTGGTATATGCTCCCCCATCCTGGTCCATGCCCCCCATCCTGGTATTTGCTCCCCATCTGACTCCCCCATCGTGCTCCCCCATCCTGGAATTTGCGCCCCCATCCTGGTATATGCTCCCCCATCCTGGTATTTGTGCCCTCATCCTGCATCTCCATCCTGGTGTATGTTCCCTTATCCTGGTCCCCCATCCTGGTATATGCTTCCCCATCCTGATATTTTCACCTCCATCCTGCTCCCCCATCCTGGTGCATGCTTCCCCTTCCTGGTATTTGCTCCCACATCCTGGTGCATGCTTCCCCATCCTGGTATTTGCTCCCACATCCTGGTCCCCCATCCTGGTATTTGCGCCCCCATCCTGGTCCCCGATCCTGATATATGCTCCCCCATCCTGATCCCCCATCCATCAGTAGAAAAAAAACCCACTCCTACTCACCTTTCCATCACCCCCCTGCAGCGCGTTGCCTGGGCTATTTTACTAAAATGACGCCGGAATCAGTGCCTGCATAGCACGATATTCAGCACCATTTTATTGAAGACAAATGTGCAGAGTGTATTCAACAAAATGGTGCCGGAATACACACACGTATACCACGCTGTCCGGCACCATTTTATTGAAAACACTCTGCACATATGTCTTCACTAAAATGGCGCCGGATACCGCGCTATGCACAGGCAGCACCACACTCCTCCCCCGGCCTCTGACCTTAACAGAGGCGCCCCAGCAGGTATGTGTTTATGGCGCCAGAGATCACAGTATGCGTTCACTGCCTAAGCATAGCGTGATTTCCGGCGCCACACTCCTCATTCCTGTCAGCGATGTGTCATTCTGTCTGGAGCCAAAGTGCGCAGGTGCATTGCGCTTGCGCAGTCTATAGAGGCTTCGGACAGAAGAACACATCCCTTATTATATTATAGACGGCAGATACGAATTAATGATCAGCTTAACATTTGGGAGCGATGCTATTAGACAATGTGGCCCTCAGGCCACAAATAGATGTGCAACTGTTTTAGATGCCATTTTAATTGCCTTCATGGTACTAATAGACTAGTAGTTGAATCTAGCAAGGGTACTGCATCTATATTTAGGTTATTTCTAATGTACTGGATTTACATTTTTTATACGTTGCTCCTTACATTTGCTCAGACCTGTCTTCTATCCCATTTTCTTGTAGAATTTGTATATCCTGCAGTTATGTACAAGCCATGAATGGAATGTAATCATTTCAAATCAGGTCCACAACTGAATTACTTCTATCGCTGCCTTAAGCTTCAAACATGCAGATATAGTCAGTCTTTAGTCATTTTAAATCTGAAAAGCTGAATTTAATCCAGAACTTGTTTCCTATATCCACTGATCAGCCTATTAGTATATATAATACATATTCACCACATTAAAATGTTGTCTATGTAACATCTGCACATTACTGAATATCAACTAATGAAAATCAGACATTGCTTTTGAATTGTGGTTCAACAGACAAAAACTAAAAGGAAAATGTTCTAGACAAAAATTGAAAATCATTTGACCATAGGGACATGTTAAACTAAGGTCTGTCCTGTAATTAGCATCACAAGTGTCTACCCTGAAACACTGTCTGCAAATTGAGATTCTGATTTGGCTTCTATCTTAAGTCATATTTCAATACTCGTTAAAGGGTCAATAGTGACAGGTAGGATTGCTGCTTCCAGCAGGTAGTGCTATAGAGTTCAAATTCTCTTCATCTAGGAAGAGGCAATTTGCATACAAACTTGTAATCAGTCAGTCTGCTTATTTAAATGGTAAAAAGTAGTCACTGTGCTGTTTAGTATCATTGCGTGTACACTCAAAATGGACCAAAGAAAGCTAAGGAGATTGTTGTCTCATTAGATTAGAAAGAAAATTATGGACAAACATGTTAAAGGTAAAGGCTACAAGACCATCTCCAAAACAGCTTAATGGTACTGTTACTACATTTGACCAGTAGGGGGGAAAAAATGACTTTGAAATTAGGCTGTGCAGCTGGCGAAAAATAGTTCTTGCTGCTGTCAATGTGGAAACAGGTTTTTATTAAAGTTTCTTTTTCAAGTTATTAAACTGATGAAATTCATCTGGGGGATTTCCCCTAGCAATGAGGCAGCAGTGATTGTGTCTTTATGGTGGTTTCCCCATAACCTCTTAGGTGTGTGATACAATTTTTTTTTCTTTTTTTTTCTCCTCTAATAGGATCACTGTTAAGATTCAGTCTGGATTGGAGGTTTTACTATTGCAACCACTAGGGGGAGCAAAGGCTGGTAGTGTAGTCAAGGTAAGCCAGAGGTCAGTACACAGGAGTGGCAGTACGGTATAGGAGGATTAGCAGGTCGTGTAGTCAGAAGGGAGGCCAGAGGTCAGTACGCAGGAGACAGCAGTATGGGATGGAGAAGCAGATGAGAGAACTATACTAGAGACTGGGAGCTCTATAATCTTGCAAGGAAGGAGGTGCAGGCCAGGTTTATAAAGGGTTTTCAATCAGAAAATCACAGGATGAAGCCAATCAGGAACAACACAGGGTGAAGCCACTCAGGAACAACACAGGTACTGGTATCTGGATCAGCAAGAAAGTGTCCAGAGATCTGAATAGCTCAAGTGGAAGAGCTTCTGTCTGGTGCACAGAAGTCACCAGGTTTGAGTCCTGACAGTCACCCTATTGCGTGCGCTTTTCCCTTTAGAGTTTTCCTTTTACTACATTTGTACATACAGTATTATTCAGAAGCTTAAGGTCTGTGGGACTGTAGCCAACCTCCCTGGACGCGACTGCAAGAGGAAAATTGATGAGAAATTGAAGAGATGGATAATATGAATGATAACCAAAGAGCCCAGAACAAATTCCAAAGAGTTTAGAGGTGAACCGTCTTGGCCAAAATGAACTTCATGGAAGACAACCGATAAAGAAACCACTGTTTGGCTATGTGCCCACAATGCAGAAATGCTCCAGATTTTTCCTGAGCCTTTCTGCATCTCCCCTGGCAGAAAAAACGCATGCGGATTGTACATGCGGATTGTACATGCGTTTTTCCTGCCAGGGACATGCGGATGTGAAGCGTTCTTCACATGCATTTCCGCATGCGGGTTGTCAAGCGCTTTCCAAGCGATTTTAGCATCACTTGGAAAGTGCTTGTCAACTTGGTCACACTATATAAATCCATGCAAAAGGCATGGATTTATATAGTGTGACCGCAAAGAATGGTTAAAAATAAAAAAATAAATATATACTTACCTTCCCGATGGCCCCCGGAGTCTTGCTTCACAGTCCTGGCTGCCGGCAGATCGCGGTACACTGAAGGACCTGCCGACGTCAGAGTCGCGTGACCCGTCACATGACTATGACGTCAGCGCAGGTCCTTCAGTCCATCGCGATCTGCCGGCATGGGAGGACGAGCGCACCGGGGGCCGCCAGAAGGTAAATATAACATATATTTTTTATTTTATTCCTTTTTTTACAGTTTCTATGGTACCCGGGTCCAGAGGAGAGTCTCCTCTCCTCCACACCCGGGTACCATCTGCACATTGGAACGCATGGAATGCACATCTACATATACAGTGATGCGGAATCCATGCGTTCCAATGTAAGTCAATGGCGGCGAAAACGCAGCGCTTCCGCAAAATAATTGGTAGTGCTGCGTTTTTTTCCGCAATGATAATCCGCAGCGGAAATTTCCACAGCATGTGCACAGCACATGCGGATTATCATTGGGGAACATGGCAGGCCTTCTACCATGCATTTTTTAAGCGTTTCTGTAGCGTTTTTGCCGCTGCGGAAACGCTTAAAAAACGCATCGTGGGCACACAGCCTTAAAAGAAAATCATAAAAAAGACTAGAATGTGTCAAAATACATATTGACCAGCCACAAAGCAGCATCTGGGAGAATGTCCTTTGGACAGATAAGACAAAATGTGGAGCTTTTTGGCAAATCACATAAACTTTGTGTTCACAGACATAAAAATGAAACATACAAAGAAAAGAACATTATACTTACTGTAAAACATCGGAGCTTAGTTATGTTTTGAGGCTGCTTTTCTTCATCTGGCACAGGGTGTCTCGAATCGGAGCAGGATACAATGAAATCTCAAGACTTTCAAAGCATTTTGGAGTGAAATGTGCTGCCCAGTGTCAGAAAGCTTGTCCTGAGTCACAGGTAATTGATCCCCCAATAGGATATTGACCTAAAACACAGCTAAACACATACAAGCATGGCTAAAAGAAAAGCATAGGACTCTTCTGAAGTGGCTTCTGTGAGCCCTGATCTAAATCCTATTGAGCATCTGTGGAAGGAGCTGAAACATGCAGTCTGGAGAAGGCGCCTACACACCTGAGTCAGCTTGGTCAGTTTACAGTGCAGAAGTCTCATTGAGATTTGGAGAAATTGTTTGTTTGCAGTGATTGTGTTAAAAGATTGCGCAACAAAATATTCAGTTACGGGCACAATGATTTTTGTCCAGGCCATTTTCATTAGTTTGTGTTTTGAAAATTTTCAGCTGAACCACAATTAAAAAGTAAGGTCAGATTTTCATCAGTTGATATGCAGTAAATTTAAATTGAAAATTACTTTTGTCAATTTCAAGTTATTTCAGTGACCAGTGAAGTTTTCTTACTTTATCAGAAGGGAACCAATACTTTTTGTCCATAAACAGTGGGTACGGAAAGTATTCAGACCCCTTTAAATTTTTCATTCTTTGTTCCATTGCAGCCATTTGGTAAATTCTAAAAAGTTTTTTTTTTCTCATAAAAGTACATTCTGCACCCCATCTTGACTGAAAAAAAACAGAAATGTAGAAATTTTTGCAAATTTATTAAAAAAGAAAAACTGAAATATCACATGGTCATAAGTATTCAGACCCTTTGCTCAGTATTGAGTAGAAGCACCCCTTTGAGCTAGTACAGCCATGAGTCTTCTTGGGAATGATGCAACAAGTTTTTCACACCTGGATTTGGGCATCCTCTGCCATTCTTCCTTGCAGATCCTCTCCAGTTCCGTCAGGTTGGATGGTGAATATTGGTGGACAGCCATTTTCAGGTCTCTCCAGAGATGCTCAATTGGGTTTAGGTCAGGGCTCTGGCTGGGCCAGTCAAGAATGGTCACAGAGTTGTTCTGAAGCCACTCCTTCGTTATTTTAGCTGTGTGCTTATGGTCATTGTATTGTTGGAAGGTGAACCTTTGGCCAAGTCTGAGGTCCAGAGCACTCTGAAAGAGGTTTTCATCCAGGATATCTCTGTACTTGGCCGCATTCATGTTTCCTTTAATTGCAACCAGTCGTCCTGTCCCTGCAGCTGAAAAACACCCCCATAGCATGATGCTGCCACCACGTTTCACTGTTGGGATTGTATTGGGCAGGTGATGAGCAGTGCCTGGTTTTCTCCACACATACCGCTTAGAATTATCACCAAAAAGTTCCATCTTTGTCTCATCAGACTAGAGAATCTTATTTCTCATAGTTTGGGAGTCCTTCATGTGTTTTTGAGCAAACTCTATGCGGGCTTTCATATGTCTTGCACTGAGGAGAGGCTTCCGTCGGGCCACTCTGCCATAAAGGCCCAACTGGTGGAGGGCTGCAGTGATAGTTGACTTTGTGAAACTTTCTCCCATCTCCCTACTGCATCTCTGGAGCTCAGCCACAGTGATCTTGGGGTTCTTCTTTACCTCTCTCACCAAGGCTCTTCTCCCACGATTGCTCAGTTTGGCTGAACAGCCAGGTCTAGGAAGACTTCTGGTGGTCCCAAACTTCTTCCATTTAAGGATTATGGAGGCCACTGAGCTCTTAGGAACCTTGAGTAATGCAGAAATTCTTTTGTAACCTTGGCCAGATCTGTGCCTTGCCACAATTTTGTCTCTGAGCTCCTTGGGCTGTTCCTTTGAGCTCATGATCCTCATTTGGTCTGACATGCACTGTGAGCTGTGAGCTCTTATATAGACAGGTGTGTGCCTTTCCAAATCAAGTCCTATCAGTTTAATTAAACACAACTGGACTCCAATGAAGGAGTAGAACCATCTCAAGGAGGATCACAAGGAAATGGACAGCATCTGACTTAAATATGAGTGTCTGTGCAAAGAGTTTGAATACTTAGGACCATGTGATATTTCAGTTTTTCTTTTTTAATAGATGTGCAAAAATGTCTACATTTCTGTTTTTTTTTCAGTCAAGATGGGGTGCAGAGTGTACTTTAATGAGAAAAAAATTAACTTTTTAGAATTTACCAAATGGCTGCAATGAAACAAAGAGTGAAAAATTTAAAGGGGTCTGAATACTTTCCATATCCACTGTATATTGTGGTAAAGCGACTTGCTCGGCTCTCCGGAGGCAGACACAGGTTTGGATAAATTTCCTGCGGGTTTATTGTGTGGCATAAACTCCAGCAGTGTCCCATAAAAATAAACAGTCCCTCTTCGGGTTAACGGGAAAACAAAAGATGAAATATAACAGAGTCCTCTAGCCAGCAAGGCCCTTAGCCGGCTGCAGATAGTCCTGTGAATTTCTGCAAAACCAGTCCTCCGGTGTTGCTCTCTGGCATCAGCCACACATAGCCTGGAGACTTCAATCTCCAGACCACACACTCCACACAAGAAAACAAACTGACTGAACATTTAAGCCTTGTTCAGCCACACCCCAAGGGGGAGGTATGGGGAGTGACTTCCATCCCTCTTTACTTCATTCCCATAAAACCACACCCTTTAAAAAAAAGTAACTCCCAGCATATAACATGCTGGCAGAAATTCCGTAGATCTTAGTTCACACAGGAGAGGATTCTGAGTGACACATACCTCCCCTCGCATATAAAACCAGTGACTGTCACATATTTTCCCCCCTCTGCCCAAAGCCGGGGGTTTGGGCACCTTCCAATACCAGACAGGGAATTCTAGAAAGGGCATCAGCGTTCTCGTGTAACTTCCCGGGCCTATGCTCTACGTGAAAGTTGAAGTCCTGATGAGATAGGAACCATCTGGTTACCCTGGCATTTTTAACCATCTCAATGGGGCATGGTCTGACACCAACTTAAACTTCCGGCCTAGTTGGTAATATCTAAGAGTATCTACGGACCACTTTATGGCTAGACACTCTTTCTCTACTATTGCGTAGTTCTTGTCGCATGACGAAAGTTTCCGGCTCAGATAGAGAATGGGATGCTCCTCCCCATTTATCTCGAGAGAGTACGGCTCCTAGACCAACCTCTGAAGCGTCTTTCTGAACCACAAACTCTTTCTTAAAGTCTGGTGTGACCAGGACCGGCTGTTTACACAGTGCTGACTTCAACAGTTGAAACACGGTCTCTGTCTCCTCTGTCCACTTCACCACGGTTGACCTGGTGCCTTTTAGGAGATCCGTCAGTGGCGCGGATATCATAGCAAAATTTGGGATAAACCGCCAGTAATATCCCACCATTCCCAGGAACGCTCTTACTTGTTTCTTGGAGAGCGGTTGCGGCCAGTTCTGGATTGCCTCCACTTTATTGACCTGCGGTTTTATTTCACCTCTCCCGATGACATAGCCCAAGTACTTGGCCTCCTCTTCTCCGACGGCACATTTTCTCGGATTTATGGTAAATCCCGCTTTCCTTAGAGCATCCAGAACGGCCTGTAGTTTAGGTAGGTGGCATGCCCAGTCTGGGCTAAAGATCACAATGTCGTGAAGGTAGGCCGCGGCATACTTCTTATGTGGGGCTAGGATCCGATTCATAGCCCTCTAGAAGGTGGTTGGAGCCCCCTGTAGTCCAAACGGCATCCGAATGTACTGGAAGCACCCATCAGATGTCGAGAAAGCTGTCTTCTCCTTGGCTGCCTGGGACATGGGGATCTGCCAGTAGCCCTTTGTCAGGTCAAGAGTGGTGATGTACATCGCCGGTCCAAGCCTCTCGATGAGTTCGTCGAAGCAGGGCATCGGGTACGCGTCATACTTGGATGCCTCATTCAATCGGCGGTAGTCATTACAAAATCTCCATTCTCCATTGGGTTTTGGCACGAGGACTATTGGGCTCGACCACCCACTCTTTGACTCCTCTATCACTCCGAGGTCTAACAGCCTCTTCATCTCGGCCGAGATCACCTCCTGACGTGCTTCCGGAATCCGGTACGGCTTCAGATTCACTCTTACGTGTGGCTCCGTTAGCACGTCATTCTCTACCACCTGAGTTGGCCCCGGCAACTCTGAGAACAGCTCATTCTGCTGTAGTAGTTCTCGACACTGTTGCTTCTGGGCCGGCGATAGAGTCTCTGCTATAGTGACCTCCTCCACCTTGTCTTCGGGTGCGGCTCCCAGGCAAGGAATTTCCACAGGTTCCCAGTCCCGCCACGGCTTGCGCAAGTTCACATAGTATATTTGGTGCGGCTTTCTTCGGCCAGGCCGGTGGACTTTATAATTAACCTCGCTGACTTTTTTCCACCACCTCGTACGGACCTTGCCATTTGGCCAGTGTGACGAGTAGATACCACACATAGTGTTGTGCTTGAGAAGCGTCCAGCAACCAGGGGGGTTAACAGGGTGCAGCTAGGGGGGAGTGGCCAGGCCTGCCTCAGAGAGACTGAGTAGTGTCAGTTCTGAGTTGAGGAGCAAGTGAGTAGTGTCAGTTCTGAGTCGGGGAGCAAGTTGGAAAGATGCAGACCTTTTCACCAGGCTGACTAGGGTCCTGGAACACTCTCCCACTGCAACTGCTGTCGGGTTGCTTTTGGTATCTACAGAAGAAAGTAGTGGAGCAAGGACTACACCACATCTGAGGACTGGGCTTATCCTGCCGTTCAACACCGCCCCCCCGTGCCTCACTACACTAATGTAAAAGCCAGGGACGTTGTGGACTGCGGAAGGAGCACTGTGCGTGCCGGTGCATTAGAATTGTGCTGTGCTGTGCTAACGGAAGGACTGTGTGGTACTGTGCTATTGGTTAGACTGTGTACTACTGTGCTGCTAAGGAAACTGTATTGCTGTACTGTAGCCTGTTGCTCACAGAACATATACATTGCACTGGCTGTGCTGTGAAAAAAATGCGACGGTTCAACTGTTTATGAAGACTCATGGTCAGATGTGTCTGGTCAGCAATTGAATATATTGTGTGCCTGAGAGAAGCGGCAGCCTATGGTCGCCCTGAGTAACTGTTCCCCAAGGATTCCAAAGAATTCATGAAACCCGTCTCGCCCTATCTGAACCTAGCGGCATTCGGATAACACCAGGAACTTGCTTTCGATGGTAGGGATTAGCACCAAAACACGGTCCCCAGGCTGGGACTGCCTCAGCCTTGCTGATCTGTTATAGACCCTTGCCTGAGCTTCCTGCGCCTGGAGGAGATGCATTTTCACGATCGGCATCACTTTCGCTATTCTTTCCTACATCTGGGCGACATGTTCAATGATGCTCCGGTGTGGCGTAGCCTCGGTTTCCCAGGTTTCCTTAGCGATGTCCAGGAGCCCTCGTGGATGTCGTCCATACAGGGGCTCAAACCAGAAAAAAATGGTGGAGGCTTGTGGAACCTCCCTTACCGAGAAGAGCAGGAAGGGAAGCAGGTAGTCCCAGTCCTGTCCATCCTTCTCTACGACTTTCTTGAGCATCGCTTTCAGGGTCTTGTTAAAGCGCTCTACTAAGGCGTCGGTCTGCGGATGGTAAACAGAGGTTCACAGCTGAGTAATCTGGAGGGCCTTGCACAGCTCCTTCATTTACTTTACTCATGAATGGGGTCCCTTGGTCCGTTAGGATTTCCTTCGGCAGACCGGTCCTGGCAAATATATGGATGAGCTCCCTGGCTATGCATTTACGAGTTCCTAAGCGGCACTGCTTCTGGATACCGGGTCGCATAGTCCATGATCACCAGGAAATACTGGTGGCCTCGGGCTGATTTGACTAAGGGCCCTAATAGGTCCATAGCAATTCTCTCAAAGGGGATCTCTATCACCGGCAGTGGAACTAATGGACTACGGTAGTGGGAAGAGGGAGTGGTTAGGGCAGGACCTACAATAGTTCTGAATTTTTCGGTAACTCCTTGGCCAATAAAACCTTCTCAGTATACTCTCCTGAGTTTTCTCGACCCCTAGGTGTCCCCCCAGAACATGTGAATGGACCATATCTAGTACCCTCCGTCTGTATGGCCCCGGCACTAAAAGCTGTTACACTATCTCACCACCCCTTAGTTTGGTCACCCGATATAGCAACTCCCCCTGCACTGCAAAGTGGGGAAACCTGGTATCGGCCCCCGGCTCTTGGGCAACCCCATTACATACAGTAACCTGGTCAAACGCCCCCTTTAAGGTCAGGTCTTGAACTTGAGCAGTTCCAAAGTTCTCTCCGGACATATCTAACTCTGGGAGGTCGGCTTCCTCGGTCACTGTCTCACCCTCGTCGCCGGCAAGGACGCACAGTGGGAACTCATCCACCTGAGACTTCGTTGGGGGTTCTACTCCAGGGACCTGGCTTTTGCCCACGCTACTTAGTCCAGTTCCCTTCCCCCACAAGTCCCAAAATAAAGAAAAATCACGGCCCAGTATGACGGGATGTATCAGGTCCTTAACCACCCCGACTTCGTAGGACTGGGCACCACAGTCTGTTCCCACTGTCACTGTGGCCACAGGATAATCCTTGGCGTCTCCATGGATGCACCGATCGCCCACAGTTTTGGAAGGGATCAACTGGTGGGGAAGGGTAGCTCTGATTAAGGTCACCAGACTCCCAACAGTCCAACAGTCCAAGCACCTTTACCCCATTAATATGCACGGCACACGCTTGCGGCCCCTCGCCGGTCAACAGTCCACACTGCAGGCTGGATAAGCATAATAGGAGACCAGTCTGCCTAGGCTGCAGTCCATGGGCTCAGGGGACATATGACACCTAGCGGCTACGTGTCCAGGGTTGTGACACCGCCAACAGACTATATCTTTAGCAACAGTCCTTGTAGCACCTTCAGTGGGAGTGGGATGCCCCCCAGAGGTGGCTATAGATCCCTTCCGTGGTGAACCCGCCCCCTTTTGGGTATCCCAGTACGTAGAAGTGACTATATCCGGTTTCCTGAGGGATTTCTCAGCCACCTGGTACCTCTCTACAAGGCCGATGAAGTCATTTGCGTTCTGGGGATCGCCCTGGGCAACCCAAGTCTATACTGGCTTGGGAAGGGAGTGCACGAATCTATCAATCACCACCCACTCGACCATCTGTGCCGGAGTGGTGGACTCTGGCTGCAGCCACTTCTGAATGTGATGCAGTAGGTCAAACATCTGCGAGCAAGGGGGCTTGTTGCTGGCATACGCCCAGTGGTGAACTTGTTGGGCTCTCACCGCCATATTTACGCTCAGGCGTACTAAGATCTCTGTCTTTAGCTTGGCGTATTCTTTGGCATCCTGCAGTGCCTAGTCGTAATATGCCTTTTGGGGTTCCCCGGACAAATATGGTGCCAGAACCTCTGCCCACTGTTCAGGTGGAAGTCTCTCCTGATCAGCCACCCTCTCAAAGACTGTCAGAAAGGCTTCTACATCATCCCCGGGGGTCATCTTCTGCATGGCCCGTCTTACCGCCTTCCTGACGTGGGAGTCATCAGTCGGCCCTGGGGTTGGGGCGGTCGCTCTGCCCTGGATGGAGTCTGCCAGAAGCTGTATCTGATATTGCTGCTCCTGCTGGTGCTGCTGCTGAGCCTTTTGCTGCAATTGGATCTGTTGTAGTAACAGTTTGGTAGTCTCCTGTTGAGCTTTCAGCTGCTGCAGGATTTGCTGCTGCTGTAGCTCCCGGTGTTGCTGTAGTTGTTGCAGGTGCCGCTGATGTTGCTGCTGCTGGCTCTGGACTAAATGCTTAATAAGCTCCTCCATGTTGCCGGACATCTCTGGCTGGCTGACGGCCTTCACCCAGGACATCCACCGTTCTCTGTGGCAGGTACACGTGTTCCTGGATCTTTGCCAGCTCTCTCACACAAACTGTGGTAAAGCGACTTGCTCGGCTCTCCGGAGGCAGACACAGGACACACGGTTTGGATAAACTTCCTGCGGGTTTATTGTGCGGCATAAGCTCCAGCAGCATCCCATAAAAATAAACAGTCCCTCTTGGGGTTAACGGGAAAACAAAAGATGAAGTATAACAGAGTCCTCTAGCCAGCAAGGCCCTTTGTCGGCTGTAGATAGTCCTGAGAAGTTTCAGCAAAACCAGTCCTCCAGTGTTGCTCTCTGGCATCAGCCACACACAGCCGGGAGACTTCAATTTCCCGACCACATACTCCACACAGGAAAACAAACTGACTGAACATTTAAGCCTTGTTCAGCCACACCCTGAGGGGGAGGTATGGGGAATGACTTCCCTCCCTCTCTACATCATTCCCATAAAACCATACCCTTTAAAAAAAAAGGTAACCCCCAGCATATAACATGCTGACAGAAATTCCGTAGTTCACACAAGAGAGGATCCGGAGTGACATACCTCCCCTTGCAAATAAAACCAATGACTCTGTCACAATATGTATATATATATATATATATATATATATATATATATATATATAAAGTGAACCTGTCACTAGATTCATATTCCTGCTGCCAAACCACAGACAGCATGGATCAGAGCTTGGCTGCAGCCAGGTATGTTTTACTTTGAAACCCTGCAAAAGCATAGTTTAAAGAGCTCCACTCAAGGAGGCCTGTCAATCAACTAGAGTGGCTCTTCAAATGGCATTTCAGGGGAATACATACCTGGATGCAATTGTGCAGCCAAAATTTGATTCACGCTACCCATGTTGTGGGTGTAAGAGTATGTCCGTGACAAGCATGCTCTTCTTCCCTCCTTACTAAATCGGGTTTGCTTTTCGGGTATTTTAAAGCGCACCTGTCAGCCGGATTGTGCTCAGTAAACTACATACACTGTCAGGTGGGCAACATTACACTGATTCAAATGATACCTTGGTTGATAAAATTCGTCCGGTGGTTCTTGTGTAATATTTACTTTCAGTTTGGAGATAATGATATGCTCGTGCTCCGGGGCGGCCTGTGCGGGGCACTCTATCTGGTGCTTTGCTTACATATACATCTGTATGCTCTTATGACAGCTCACTGTGCCTTCACTGCATCTCAAGGGCCCGAAGTGCCGTATTGTGCTGTAGCCGTGACTAACAGTGAACTTGATCTGCTGAGTTAAGTTGAACTGATTAAAAAGGATAAAGTGTCGGTTGGTGACTGTGTGGCTGTAATCCGGATCCAGATTCGCAGAGTAAGCGGGGTCCCCAGGACCAAAAGTGATTATTATCCACTTTACACAGACCACACGACAGACGGGACATTTTTTACTTGTGGGGTGCCAGGGTCTGGGAGAACAACAGCCTCTCACCCATGACTACCGCCCCCGAAACTCCTTACATGGGCAATATGCAAAGGGCGGACATACCATTAATGCAACCTTTGCTGCCACACAGGGGCCTAAAATGTAAGGGGGGGCACTTCCACCTTCAAAGCAAGTGGAATTAAACATTGCAGTGCAATAGCTTATTGTAAAGGGCCCATATATTGCTCTTGCACAGGAGCCCTTTCCTGTCTGTGTCCGCTACTGGCAGCATGAATCAAGTTACAGGTTCAAGCAATACAAGCATCATAAATTACAGAAAGTTAGTACAATTATAAAGGTATATATGTGTATCCAATGATATCATGATAACCAAAATAACATAACTAAATAATAAAGTGCAGATGAATATAAAGCACTAAGTAGCTTGGATAATACCCAAGTGCCAATGACAAAAGAGAGGTATATAGTAGTATGAAATACACTGGACCCATAATATGATATCCAAGTAGCTGGAGAGATCACAGAATAAGATCAAATGGTTGAGCTGTCAGTGAAGAGTCCCCACCCTTATCACTGCTCATTGCAGCTTCATCAGGGAAAACTCAATTTTACCCTATGTGGTCCCATGTTTGTGACTAGCCCAGGGGAAGGGGGATGACTCGGTTACCCGGGCCTTTAGCCTTAAGGAGGAGGTCGCGGTGGTCGGCTCCCGGGCCCGTACTCTGGGGTCTCTCTTTAAAAAGGCGTTGATAGATATCAAGTTTATAAAAGTTCGTGACGCCACCTGTGGCTTCTGCTGAGGATCACCAGTGCTGCGCAGTCCACTGAGGCCGGTGATAAGGCAGCTTGATGGTATAGCACCCCGCAGGTGGAGCTGGGCCTCAGGGCAGTGTATGAACGGGGATGCAGGACAAAGAGACTCCGCCAGGCCAGAGCAAGAACAGGGACGGACACAATAGTCACTTCAGTACCTTTTACTGGTGGAATTTCAGGCACTCCCCAGAGCACTGTAGGGTGAAGGGTGTATGTCCGGATCCTCCCCAAGGAGCAGGTTTTGGGCTTCCTGGTTCTTGCTGCTGCGTAATAGGTTTCTGACCTGCCTGGAGCTAGGCCTAACTTTGTCTCTGTCCTGCGCTGGCTGACCTTGTGGTAGGGCCTTCTCTTGGAGTGCACGCTCCCGACCTACGGGGCCTATGTGTCTCCTGGCTCTGGTACGTATCAGCACTTTAGCGATCCTGGGACCTGTAGTTCTCCAGGGATTCCGGTTTATCTTACTGGGTCATGGAGATCCCAGCAAGCTTCGGACCCGGTGTCCGGTAACTGCTTCTTCGGGGTGAGCTAGTTAAGCTCCTCTGCCCCCCCTATGAACTAACTCTCTCTATTCTTTCGCCTTCGGCCTACTCGGACCCTCAATAGGCTACTCACACTAACGGCAGCGAGTTCTTATGGCGCCGGCACACCTAAAGCTCACCTCTCAGAGATACCTGGAGTCTTGTTCTGGATAAGCTCCACTGCAGGCTAGCAATTGCAGGAGCTGGAACAGGCTTTTGTCCTCTGAGGTAACTCCTCTCAGGCTGTACTGGACTCACTGTTAAACCAGACTGAACTAGACTCTGAACTCCAACTAACTGCTGCCAGGCTCCACCTTCCCTTTTATATCTCCCTAACGGGCTCCCTCTGGTGGTCTGAGGTGGAAGGTGGAGATGTGTGAATGGTTATGGGGGCCTCTTATGGAGGAATCCTTCAATACACCCTTCTAGGAGTTGTGATACCAAGCACAGCTGGGTTTCACATTCCCCCCTAGTTAAACTCAGCACTCCCGGGCTGAAATACATTTTATAAAAACAGTAACAATAGGAACATAAGCAATACAAGAACATTCTTCCCTTTATGGGAGGCACGAATCTTAAACGTTGCATAACGAAAAAATTACGGAGTGTCCTCAGAATCCAAGTCTCCTGTGGTGAGGTTCCCAGCAAGGATGTCCATCTCACAAGGTAGAGTACTTGGTGTTTTTGAGGGACCTGTCCTAAACCCTCTACGTAGGCCCTGGGGTGGCTGCAGGGCATGAAGATCCGGAGTTGGACCTCCACAAAAGCCACTCCAGACAGGTTTTCCTTCTGAGGTCACTTAAAAGGGGCACTCCAGGGAGCGCAATTATATACATCAAGAGTTTTTGGGCTGCACACAGTCCTCAGCCACGCAGTTCATTATGCAAATAAAGAATTAATAGGAAAAAGCACAAATTAATAAACATATGCATGAAAACACACAGTAATTCAACATTACCAATTAATACTCAATACCCCAGGAATAACTATATATATTTTCAGACACTTTGACTATTTACTGAGTGTACCTAACTGGAGGTTTACCTCTTGTGCTGCGTACTGATCTACGTAGTGCAATAGGTGGTGGGGTGTCAGTGTCTATATCCTCAGTTACTCTACCAGTTCTACGTGTGACCATGTTGTAAAACTGCCTTAACCTCTCTTGGACTGGCAAGCCTACCATTGGCTGGGCCCTCTTGCTCTGCTCCTGCCAGGGATCCTTCATCCGGGGATACTTCTTGAGCTGGCTCTTCTGCAGCACTTACAGGTACAACTTGCTGTGGAGGGTTTTCTGGCTGTTCATAGAATTGGAGTACTGGAATGATTACTGCACCTCCTATCTGAGGCCAATCCGCTGGGAAGTCTCCTAGGTCAGTGTGCATCACCGCTTCTTTAGGTTCTTCCTGGGTTGTGAGAGACAATTCTTCCTGAGTTCTTAGTAGATGTGGACACAATTTTAGATGGTCCCTGGACACTGTAGCAGATGTTCTTCCTCCATCACGACTAATTATGCATGTCTTTTTGTGGTCAAATCTTGACGGTAACACAGTGTAGGGGTCTTTTTCCCACTGGTCATCAAGTATGTGGTTACGTCTTTTCCTTTTTAGTACTGTTTCACCAGGTGTGAAAGGTTCTGCTGGTGCGTTTTTGTTGTAGTACATTTCCTGCTTTTCTCTCACCCGAGTAAGACTGTCCTTGACACAAGCTTGTACCCTTCTGTACTGCTCTTGTCTGGTCTTGTCCCAGTCCTCAGTGGTCATATCAGCTTCAGGTTCAACAACACCAAGCTCCAAATCCATGGGCAGCTTTCCTGGCCTTGCCCGCATGAGATATGCCGGAGTGCAATTGGTGGAACTGACTGGTATATGATTGTACAGATCCACTAGGTCTGGTAGTAGGTCTGGCCACTGGTTTCTCTCCTCAAGTGGTATGGTCTTTAGCAGGTCGATGATGATGTTGTTCATCGCAGAGACCGTTTGTTTGTGGGTGGTAAGGTGTAGTTCTTATCTTTTTACACCCGTAGAGATGGCAGAACTCCTTGAACAACTCAGCCTCAAAGGCCGGGCCTTGGTCCGTCAGCACCTGCTCAGGGTAGCCATGGGGTCGGCAGAAATACGCTTGGAACGTTTTTGCTGCTGTCTCTGCCGTCAGGTCTTTGACGGGGGCGACCACCAAGAAACGTGAGTAGTGATCTACCATGGTCAGAGAATAGGAGTACCCTGACCTGCTGGGGGAGAGCTTGACATGGTCCAGGGCCACGATCTCCAGGGGCCGAGTCGTCTTCATGGGCTGCAGGGGTGCCTTCTGGCTGCTGAAGTCTTTCCTTCTTAGGCCGCAGGGTCCACAGTCCCGGCACCACCTTTCAATGGAGCTGCGCATTCCTACCCAGTAGAATCGACACTTCAGCAGGGTCTCTAGCTTTTTCCAGCCAAAGTGCCCCGCCTGATTGTGGTAAGCGTCCAATACCATCTGGATGTCTGTCTTCGGGACTACTATCTGCCATACAATCTCATGAGTTTTTGGATTGACGTACCTCCGGCACAGCTTCTCACGGTAAATAAACAGCCGGCTTCTCTCGTTCCACAGCTGCTTTGCTTGCAGAGACGCATTTTTCTCCAGGGAGGCACCTTCTTGGGTTATCAGCTGTTTAATGCGGCTGACAACCGGGTCGCTGTCCTGGGTCTCTTTCCAGCTATGGGGAGGCAGGGGGTTTAACGTCTTTCCACGCTGCTTCCTGGAAGCTCGTTGCTCGTGGATCATCCTACTCTGGTGAAAGGCAGGTAGCTCTATCTCTTCCAGGTCATCCACTTCTTCTGTGTCTGACTGGTGAGGCATCCTAGACAGGGCATCGGCGTTGGCGTTCTTGCGGCCCGCCCGGTATTTAATTGTAAATTGGTAGTTTGACAGCCGAGCCATCCATCGTTGTTCCAGAGCCCCCAACTTAGCTGTTTCAAGATGGGTCAAGGGGTTTTATCAGTATAGGCAGTGAACTTGCTGGAAGCCAGATAGTGCTTGAATCTTTCAGTGATCACCCGGACTAAGGCCAGGAACTCCAACTTGAAACTGCTATAGTTCTCTGGGTTCCTCTCAGTCGGGCGGAGCTTCCTGCTTGCGTATACGATGACTTTCTCTTGCCCATTCTGCTTCTGACTTAAGACAGCGCCCAGGCCTTCGTTGCTGGCATCTGTATACAGCAGGAACGGTTGGCTGTAGTCAGGGTAGGCTAGGATCTCATCACCTGTCAGGATCTCCTTCATCTCCTGAAACGACTCTGCTTGCTCCTTACCCCAGTGGAATGGAGGGTTTTTGCCTTTGGGGGACTGCCCTACCAGGAGGTCTTGCAGAGGAGCTGCTTTCTTCGTGTAGTCCTTTACGAACCTCCGGTAGTATCCTACTAGTCCCAAGAACTGACGCACCTCCTTGAGGTTCTTCGGCTCCGGCCACTTCTGGATGGCTGTGACTTTCTCCGGGTCTGGTGCTACGCCTTCCGGACTGACAATGTGTCCCAGGTACTGTACCTTCTTCTTGAGCAGGTGGCACTTTGAGGGCTTCAACTTTATCTCGTACCGGGACAGTGACTCAAATACCTCTGTCAGGTGTTTCAATTGGTCCTCGTATGTTCTGGAGTACACAATTACGTCATCCAGGTAAAGTAACACAGTCTCGAAGTTGCGGTGTCCCAGGCAGCACTCCATCAATCTCTGAAACGTTCCGGGGGCATTGCAGAGTCCAAACGGCATACTGTTGAACTCGCAGAGTCCCATCGGGGTGGTGAAGGCCGTCTTCTCCCAATCCTCCTCAGCCACAGCGACTTGCCAGTACCCACTAGTGAGGTCAAGGATGGAAAAGTAATTTGCAGACTTTAAGGCAGCTAGGGACTCCTCTATGCGTGGTAAAGGGTATGCATCTTTATGTGTAATGCGATTTACTTGACGGTAATCTACACACATTCTCATGCTCCCGTCCTTTTTCCTAACCAGCACTAGGGGAGCCGCCCAGGGACTACAACTATCCCCTATTACTCCCGCCTTCCTCATGTCATGCAGCATTTCTTTTGCCTTCTGGTAGTGAGCTGGGGGTTTAGGCCTATAACGTTCCTTAATTGGAGAATGGTTGCCTGTGGGGATATGATGTTGAACCCCCTTAACCCTCCCGAAGTCAAGTGGATGTTTACTGAACACCTGCGAGTATTCTTGAACTACCCGGTGTATACCCTGGTTTTGATGGGCAGGAGTGGTGTCTGTCCCAACATGGAGCTGTTGACACCAATCCTCCACCTGGGTTGCAGTGTCATTATCCTCTACTTCATCTGGTGAGGCTAAGGACTCTGCCTCATGGATGCAGTTATTATTGACAGCATGTAATTTGGCAACAGTGGCATAACGTGGCAGTTTGACCTCATCTTCCCCTAGGTTAAGAAGACGGACAGGCACCCTCCCATTGCATACATCCACCACTCCCCTGGCGGTTAAGAGCGTGGGTCTATGCTCGGAGCAAAGGGGTTCTACTACCGCCTGATAGCTCTGTCCTCTAAGACCTATGGCAGCTCTACACCAGATGAGCATTTCACTCATTGGGGGGATGACAATGGGTATGGGGTCTGTTACCCTCACGTTACCGATTTCACCGTCTGTTAGCCTTACTTGCTGTTGATACATCAGGACGCGGATCTCTCTCTGCAGCGCCCTCCTCTGTCTCGGTCTGGCAGTGTCAGCGATCTGTTGGAGCAAGAACACAACCTCTCCCAAACAGTTACCAACAACATTAGTGCCTAGTACCATATATGGGTTGCTGTCATCAGGGTTAGTCTCCACTACAATTAGTCCCTGGTCCTTCAGCTCCACTCTCCCCATCTTTACAGTCACATTCTTAACCCCGAGTAGGTTAAGGGGGAGTCCATTTGAAGCATATACAGACAAATTTGGAGCTGGCGGACGTAGATCGTCCATGGACCAGAACCTCTTGTAGAGGACTTCAGGCATGATTGTTACCTGTGATCCTGTGTCCAGCAGGGCATGCGTCGGGATCCCGTCCAATACAATGGACAAGAAAGGTCTTCCTCCGACGAACCTGTTGTACCAGTCTGATGGGCCTGGTGAGTCTACTCCTGGGTGTCGGCCCTCGGACCCAGGGATTTCTCGTTTAAAGGACACTTCTGGGCGTGGTGTCCGGTCTTGCGGCATCGGTAGCAGGTTGGTTCCCTCGGTGGGCGGCGCTGGTCACTGGTCCTTGGCGAGGGTGGTGTTGGCCTCCTCCTCCTGCGCATCCAGGGGACATCCTCAGGGCTATCGGCTAGCAGGATCTTCCCTCCTTCCTCGGGCTCCGTCCGCAGCTGCAGAGCACTTAGCACGGTGGTCAGAGTTTTGCTCAACTGACGCACCTCAGAGCGCAGACTGTCCAGTTCTTTAGGGGACGTTGCTGGAACCTTAGCTTCAGCAGCCACTGGGGAAAAGGTGGGTGTAGCTGGCACTGGAGTAGCCCCACCCTGGTAACGTTGGATGGCATTTGTTTCCAGGGGCTGCAGTCCTTTTATAGCCATGTCCTTAAGATTGTCAAAGGTGGCATCCGGATGATCCAGGGACCACCAACGCACAGTCCTGCTCTCCTCTGGAGACTTCAGTCCCCGGACAAACTGTTCCTTCAGCATTTTGTTCTCATTCTCAACGCTGGTTGGACTAACCTGGTTTAGAGCCCGCAGGGCCCCTTGAAGACGCCAGGAGTAGTCCCGAACATTGTCCTCTGGTTGTTGGGAACAGCTGTAGAACCTCATCCGGAGGTCCTCCTCAGTAAGGTCCTCAAAGACAGTCTGTAGTTTTTGGAATATTGCGGACACTGACTCCTGGTCTGCGGCCGACCAGGTTTCCACTTCCCGCTCTGCAGCACCGGTCAGTTGTCCTAATACAACGGCGGCTCTTTGTTTGCCGGTTATAGAGTACATGTCCAAAATACCACATATCTTCCGCTTGAATCCAGACAGGGTATCTGGTTTGCCGTTGTACTGGGGGAGCCACTTTGCTCCAGGAATGTACGGTAAAGTCATAGGAATAACAGGTGTTACAGGCGCTGCTGATGGAGCGGCGGCTTCGTCCTGCCCATTATCGGGTGCGGGCTGAACGTCAGGGACATTGACCGGTAGGTCGGCGTTCTGCTGTTCGACGGACATCTTAGCGCCCCCCTAGTTAACCGTGGCCTACCTTCTGGTTTTTCTTCCGGTCGGCCGCAGCTCCGCAGGTGACGGTTGTCTTCAGGACTTTGCGTCGCTTGCGTCCTACGTCAGAGCGTTCAGCGACGCTCCGTACAGGACCTGGCGCTTCCTGCTTTGACGTCGAGCCGTGGGGCGTGTCCGAGACTTCGCGCTCTTTTGCAGGTACGCCCCTTATTTTCCCGCGGTTACGCCCTTCTTCTCGCTCAGCGGCCCAACAATGGCGGCAACCTTCACCACAACTTTACGTACACAGTTCAGAATAAAGGCGCACAGTACCCGGTGGCAACGGGCATAACTCTACGGCGTTGCAGCGGGCACGCAATCCTGCTCGTGACGCCAGGAAAGATGACTAGCCCAGGGGAATGGGGATGACTCGGTTACCCGGGCCTTTAGCCTTAAGGAGGAGGTCGCGGTTGTCGGCTCCCGGTCCCGTACTCTGGGGTCTCTCTTTAAAAAGGCGTTGATAGATATCAAGTTTATAAAAGTTCGTGACGCCACCTGTGGCTTCTGGTGAGGATCACCAGTGCTGCGCAGTCCACTGAGGCCGGTGATAAGGCAGCTTGATGGTATAGCTCCCCACAGGTGGAGCTGGGCCTCAGGGCAGTGTATGAACGGGGATGCAGGACAAAGAGACTCCGCCAGGCCAGAGCAAGAACAGGGACGGACACAATAGTCACTTCCGTACCTTTTACTGGTGGAATTTCAGGCACTCCCCAGAGCGGTGAAGGGTGTATGTCCGGATCCTCCCCAAGGAGCAGGTTTTGGGCCTCCTGGTTCTTGCTGCTGCGTAATAGGTTTCTGACCTGCCTGGAGCTAGGCCTAACTTTGTCTCTGTCCTGCGCTGGCTGACCTTGTGGTAGGGCCTTCTCTTGGAGTGCACGCTCCCGACCTACGGGGCCTATGTGTCTCCTGGCTCTGGTACGTATCAGCACTTTAGCGATCCTGGGACCTGTAGTTCTCCAGGGATTCCGGTTTATCTTACTGGGTCGTGGAGATCCCGGCAAGCTTCGGACCCGGTGTCCGGTAACTGCTTCTTCGGGGTGAGCTAGTTAAGCTCCTCTGCCCCCCCTATGAACTAACTCTCTCTACTCTTTCGCCTTCGGCCTACTCGGACCCTCAATAGGCTACTCACACCAACGGCAGCGCGCCGCTCTTCACCGATCTTATGGCGCCGGCACACCTAAAGCTCACCTCTCTGAGCTACCTGGAGTCTTGTTCTGGATAAGCTCCACTGCAGGCTAGCAATTGCAGGAGCTGAAACAGGCTTTTGTCCTCTGAGGTAACTCCTCTCAGGCTGTACTGGACTCACTGTTAAACCAGACTGAACTAGACTCTGAACTCCAACTAACTGCTGCCAGGCTCCACCTTCCCTTTTATATCTCCCTAACGGGCTCACTCTGGTGGTCTGAGGTGGAAGGTAGAGATGTGTGAATGGTTATGGGGGCCTCTTGTGGAGGAATCCTTCAATACACCCTTCTAGGAGTTGTGATACCAAGCACAGCTGGGCTTCACATTTGCAGTGCCAAAAGTATGGATAATCTTATTCTTGTGGTGAAACAAAATGCCAATTGCTCAGAAATGGATGGGCATGTTTATGCTAGAACTGATATCATAGCTTTAGATATATCTTATGCATATGATAACCTTTAAAGGTAACCTGTCAGGCAATTCAAGCAGCCCAATACATGGGGAGCAAAAATCAGAGCCAGGTTACCTGACTCCAGCCAGGCATATTATTCTCTGAAATGCTCCGGCGTTTCAGAGACAATATACTGTGAAGATCCAGCTGGGGACCACAGTCGGAGACCAGACTAGTCTGACACCGCTCCCAATCAGCTCTTCTTAACGACATAGCTGCTGATTGACAGGTATCTCCTCTATGTGTTAGAACCCTCCTGTTTGTTTTTGTTTCTATCTTGTGTTTTGCGGTCACGTGATCATCTGCCTATATATTCCAGCTCCGCCCTTCTGGCTTTGCTGGACTTCAGTGTAGCTTTGACTGTCTCTCTAGCCAGGTGCTTTTGTGCCTATCTCTAGTTTGCTTGGTCCTCTGGGACCTCTAGTACTTTTTGTCAGTTTATCTTTTGCTCTGCAACAACTTCTGTTAGGAGGTGTCCCATTTTTGTCCCAGTCCTTAGTTCCTTTAGGGACCCCTCCCTTTCTCTATAGGTCTCCGTTCAGACTAGCCGAGGACGAAGGCGGGTCTGTTCACAAGGAACAGGTAGCCCGCTACAACGTAGGGGCTCAGCTTAGTCTTACTGTAGGGACAGCTCTCCCCTTCTTTCCTTAGCCTATGTTGCAGATCATAACAGTAAGTCCAGCCCAAACAAAAACTTTAAGGAAAGAAATCTAGGGATCAGTATGGTTTCTGTTCAAGATTTGGCTCAACGCCTGCAGGGATTGTCTCTGGAGGTGTGCGAGCTCCGGCAACACGTGAGTAGCTGTTCTGGAGCGCATTTGGTCGAACCCAAGGTAGGACTGCCTGATATTTTATATGGTAAACAACAAGATTTTTGGGAATGAATCACAGCGCATTGGGTTTATCATGTCACTTTTGCGCAAGGAACCACAGGGGTGGGCCTTTTCTCTCCAACCTAATGATCCGTGTTTTAGGTCAGTGGAGGATTTTTTTCTGCTATGGGGCTATTGTATGACGATCCTGATCTGCTGAGACAGAACTGAGGCGTTTGAATCAGGGGTCAGGTGATGTTGAAAATTATTGTACACACTTCAGAAGGTGGTCCTCAGAAGTGAAATGGAATGATTCGGCGTTAAAATGTTTTTTTCTTGCTGGTCTAAGTGAAAGGTTTAAGGATCTGCTGATTGCATTCCCTGCACCTGAGACCTTGCAGGAAGCCATGCAATTAGCTATACGTGTGGACAGGAGACTGCGTGCCAGGGTTAATGATGAAAAAATTCCTGCTATGGCAGCTCCTAGTTCCCAGAGGATCTGCTGGGACGGCGGAGAACCGATGGAGGTTGGGGCGATGTCACTCCGATCTCAGGAAGGAGACCTCAGGTTTTCCAAGGGATTGTGTTTTTATTGTGGTAAAACTGACTATTTGATTAAGAACTGTGATCTTCGTTTAAGTAAAGAAAAAAAAAAGGTCAGTTACGCCCGTATTGCTTGTTTGAGCTCTAAGGGAGTATTTCTTTCAGGGAGTACCTCATTGCAGGAAGATTTGATTGAATTTCAGGTATTTGTGGATTGTGGTTTAACACTTAATGTGATTGATAAGGGGTTTTTGGAAAAACTTAAATTGGAATCCAAACCTTTGTCATCACCTATTTCTGTGATTGCTATTGATAACACTCCTTTGAAATGTATTACTCACGAGGTTGCGGCATTTCCCCTTACTATCAATGGTTTTCACCAAGAAATTTTGGACTTGGTGGTATTAAATAATTTTCCCTCTCCAGTCGTTTTAGGTTTGCCTTGGTTAAAACTGCACAATCCTTTACTGGACTGGTCTACTAATGTGATTAAGTCTTGGAGTCCTAAGTGCTATGATAAGTGTTGTAATGGTCGCATTGCGGCTGTGGAAAAAGGGGAATTACCTGTACCTATTCAGGATTTTTGGAAGGTTTTTTCAGAGGAGGAGTCGCAAGTTTTAGGGACTATGATTGCACCATTGAGTTTGTTCCTGGA
Organism: Phyllobates terribilis; assembly: GCF_046119375.1. Lineage (NCBI taxonomy): Eukaryota > Metazoa > Chordata > Amphibia > Anura > Dendrobatidae > Phyllobates > Phyllobates terribilis. Next base: position 689,754,347 of record NW_027362762.1, read on the forward strand.
GCTACTCTTCCCAAGAGTCGCTTATTTAATCTGACTATCCCTGAGAGAAAGGCCTTGGAGGAATACATACAGACGAGCTTGGCTGCTGGTCACATTAGACCTTCTAAGTCGCCTGTGGCCGTTGGATTTTTCTTTGTTAAAAAAAGGACGTGGGTTTACGTCCATGTCTACTGTTAGAACTCTCCTGTTAGGTTTTTTCTATCTTGCTGGTCACATGACCTTTTTTGCCTATTTAATCCTGCTCCTCCCTCCTGGCCTTGCTGGACTTCATTGTAATTTCTTCTCTTAAGCTAGCCTGGTGCTTAGTTACCTTTCTCAGTCAGTTTAGCTAGGTCTTCGGACCTTTATGTTTTATGTTGTGTGTTTGTCTTTTACTGCTACAATTTCTGCTAGGAGGTGTCCAACTTTATCCCAGTCCCTAGTTCTTGTAGGGATCCCTCCCTTGCATCTATAGGTCTTCGTACAGACTAGCCGAGGACTTTAGCGGGTCTGATCGCAGGATCAGGTTCCCCGTTACATAGTAGGGATCTAGCTTAGTTCTATTGTAGGGACAGATCTACTTTCTTTCCTTAGTGCTTGTAGCAGATCATAACAGTAAGTCCAGCCCAAAAAAAATATCTCTGAGGAAAGACCTCCAGTTTCCATCATGGTGTCGGTTCAGGATTTGGCTCAACGCCTGCAGGGACTCTCTCCGGAGGTGGCCGAGCTCCAACAACACGTGAGTAGCTGTTCTGGAGCACATTTTGTGGAGCCAAAGGTACGTTTGCCTGATTTATTTTTTGGTGATCAACAAGAATTTTTTTCCTTTAAAAATGCTTGTTTGTTGTATTTTCGTTTGAGACCCAGATCCTCTGGTGATGAATCACAGCGCATAGGGTTCATAATGTCACTTTTGCGCAAAGAACCTCAGGGATGGGCCTTTTCTCTCCAACCTAGTGATCCATGCTTTAGATCAGTGGATAGTTTTTTTTCTGCTTTGGGTTTGTTGTATGATGATCCTGATCGTGTCTCTTCAGCTGAGACTGAATTGAGAAGTTTGAGGCAGGGATCAGGTAATGTGGAAAAATATTGTTCTCACTTCCGTCGGTGGTCTACCCAGGTGGGGTGGAACGATTCAGCTTTGAAAAGTTTGTTTCTTGCGGGGCTAGGTGAAAGGGTTAAGGATTTGCTGATTGCTTATCCCACACCTGGAAACTTGCCGGAGGCAATGCAATTAGCTATACGGGTGGAAAGGAGACTGCGTGCAAGGGTTAATGAGAGTAAATCCTCTGCCATGTCAGCTCCGAGTCTTGAGAGGATCTGTACTGACATTAGAGAGCCAATGGAGATTGGGGCGATGGCACCCCGCTCTCAGGAAAAAGACCGCAGGTCTTTTGAAGGTTTGTGCTTTTATTGCGGGAAATCTGACCATTTTATTAAGAACTGTGTGCTTCGTATGAACAAAGAAAAAAAAAAGGTCAGTTACGCCCGTATAGCCTGTTTAAATACTAAGGGGGTTTTTCTTTCTGCTACTACTGCTGCTCAGGAAGAATTAATTGAATTTCGGGTATTTGTGGATTGTGGTTCTACTCTGAATGTGATTGATGGGGGATTCTTGGAAAAACTTAAATTAAAACCCAAACCTTTGTCATCCCCTATTGCTGTGGTTTCTGTCGATGGCTCTCCCTTGAAGAGTGTTACTCACAAGGTCTGTGAAATTCCCCTCACTATTAATGGTATTCACCAAGAAAATTTGGATTTGGTAGTATTAAATAATTTGCCTTCTCCAGTAGTTTTGGGGTTACCCTGGTTAAATTGCACAATCCTGTAATGGATTGGTCTACCAATGAAATTAAGTCCTGGAGCCTTAAGTGTTATGAGAAGTGTTGTAACGGACGTATTGCTGCGGTGGAAAAAGGGGAATTACCTGTACCTATTCAGGATTTTTGGAGAGTTTTTTCTGAGGAGGAGTCACAAATTTTGCCTCCCCATAGAGACTATGATTGTACCATTGAATTTGTCCCTGGAGCGACTCTTCCTAAAAGTCATTTATTTAATCTTACTATTCCTGAGAGAAAGGCTTTGGAGGAATACATACAGACAAGCTTGGCCACCGGTCACATTAGGCCTTCCAAGTCTCATGTGGCTGTTGGATTTTTTTTTGTTGAAAAAAAAGGACGGCGGTTTACGTCCTTGTCTGGATTTTCGAGAGATTAATAAAATTACTGTACGCAATCCTTACCCACTGCCATTGATTCCTGATTTATTTAACCAGTTAGTGGGGGACAAGTGGTTCTCTAAAATTGATCTCCGGGGGGCATACAATCTGTTGCGCATGAAGGAGGGTGATGAATGGAAGACTGCTTTTAACACTCCTGTGGGTCATTTTGAGAATCTGGTTATGCCTTTTGGTCTTACCAATGCTCCATCATTTTTTCAGAATCTTATTAATGACATCCTTAGACCTTAGATCGGCAAAAATGTGGTTGTGTATTTGGATGACATTTTGATTTATTCACCGGATCTGGAGTCTCATTGGCGGAGCGTACGTGAGGTATTACAGTTATTAATTGACAATTCGCTTTTTGCTAAGCTGGAGAAATGTGAGTTCGCTGTACAGAGAATTAGTTTTTTGGGCTATATTATCTCCAGTGAGGGCTTTGAGATGGACCCGGTGAAAGTTCAAGCTGTGCAGGAATGGCCTAGGCCTATTGGTTTGAAATCGATACAGAGGTTTTTGGGTTTCGCCAATTATTACAGAAAATTCATTAAAAAATTTTCTATTATTGTCAAACCACTGACCGATCTCACCAGGAAAGGTGCTAATGCGGTTCAGTGGACTACTGAGGCTATTGAAGCTTTTGTGTTTCTAAAGGAGAGGTTCAGCTCTGCTCCCATCCTTATGCAGCCTGATGTGACTAAGCCGTTTTTGGTTGAGGTTGATGCTTCTTCGATGGGGGTCGGTGCGGTGTTGTCTCAGAAAAACAAGGATGGAGTACATACCTGTGCTTTTTTTTTTAAATTTTTTTCTGAGACTGAACTTAATTGCGATATTGGTAATCGGGAATTGCTGGCTATTAAACTCGCATTTGAACACTGGCGTCATCTCTTGGAAGGTGCTGAATTTCCCATTCAGGTTTTCACTGATCATAAAAATCTGATCTATCTTGATGCTGCCAAGCGCTTGAATGCCCGTCAGGCTAGGTGGGCACTTTTTTTCTCGGGCTTTAATTTTTCCGTTACTTACATCCCGGGTACCAAGAATGTTAAAGCTGATGCTTTGTCTCGCAGCTTTTCTCCCATGGTCGGTGCTGAGGAGGAGGGGAGCATTTTACAAGAAGGTGTTGTGATTGCTGCATTGGACTCCGTTTTGGAAGATGAGATTCTTAAAGCACAGGAGAATGCCCCATCTAACACTCCCCATGGGAGGTTGTTTGTGCCTAGGACCTTTAGGAGAGATTTGTTTGTTGAGTGTCATGAGTCTCGGTTGGCAGGTCATCCAGGTATTTCTGAGACCAAGAGACTTGTGGGTCGCAGTTTTTGGTGGCCTGGATGGCAGAAGGAAGTCATTAAGTGGGTGCGTCAATGTACGGTGTGTGCTAGATCTAAGTCTTCACATACTCCTGCAGAGGGGTTGCTTTGCCCTCTGGAGGTTCCTAGTGCACCTTGGACACATCTGGCTATGGACTTTATTACTGACCTTCCCCCCTCTGAGGGTTTCACAGTCATCTGGGTGGTCGTTGACCGTTTTAGCAAGATGTGTCACTTGGTTCCTTTCATCAAACTGCCCTGCGCTAAGACACTCGCTAAGGCCTTTGTCAAGGAAATTGTCAGACTACATAGCGTTCCTACTGACATTGTTTCGGATAGGGGACCTCAGTTCGTGGCTCGTTTTTGGCGTGCTTTTTGTGACAGGTTGGGAGTTCATTTGTCGTTTTCATCCGGATATCATCCTGAGTCTAATGGCCAGACAGAAAGGAAGAATCAGGATGTTGAACAGTTCTTGCGTTGTTTTGTGGCAGACAATCAGGAGGGGTGGTCTGAGTTTCTGCCACTTGCTGAGTTTGCTCTTAACAACCATACATCCTCTTCTGCTGGTTGTTCGCCTTTTTTTTGCTGTCCTGGGAGACATCCGTCTTTTGGGTCATTCTCCAAATAGGTATCGGCTGTGCCTGAGGAGGAGAGTTTTTCCGGTGATTTGGAGAGAGTTTGGACGGATGAGCGTGGTAATCTTCAGGAGGCTAACAAAAAATCTAAGAGGTACTTTGATAGGAAACGGCAAGAGGGTTTGTTTGCTATTGGTGACATGGTTCGGTTGTCCTCTAAGAATCTGCGGTTGAGGATTCCTTCTAAAAAATTGGGTCCCAAGTTTGTAGGGCCCTTTAATGTGCTTCAGGTAGTTAACCAATCTGCTGTTAGGTTGGAGGTTCCTACCTCCTGGAAGATTAATACGGTGTTTCATGTTTCTCTATTGAAAAAAGCTTATGTATCAGATAGAGACGCCTCTGCCACTGTTCCTCCGGTGGTGGAGGATGGGGAATACGAAATTTCCCGCATCCTAAATTCTAGACGGTATATAGGGAGTTTGCAGTATCTCGTCGCTTGGAAGGGTTTCGGACCCGAGGATAACTCATGGGTGAGGGCGGATGATGTTTCTGCTTCCAGACTTGTCAGAGCGTTTCACAAGAGGTTTCCTGATAAGCCTGGGCCTAGGGGATCGGGAGGATCCTCATAGAAGAGGGGGTACTGTTAGAACTCTCCTGTTAGGTTTTTTCTATCTTGCTGGTCACATGACCTTTTTTGCCTATTTAATCCTGCTCCGCCCTCCTGGCCTTGCTGGACTTCATTGTAATTTCTTCTCTTAAGCTAGCCTGGTGCTTAGTTACCTTTCTCAGTCAGTTTAGCTAGGTCTTCGGACCTTTATGTTTTATGTTGTGTGTTTGTCTTTTACTGCTACAATTTCTGCTAGGAGGTGTCCAACTTTATCCCAGTCCCTAGTTCTTGTAGGGATCCCTCCCTTGCATCTATAGGTCTTCGTACAGACTAGCCGAGGACTTTAGCGGGTCTGATCGCAGGATCAGGTTCCCCGTTACATTGTAGGGATCTAGCTTAGTTCTATTGTAGGGACAGATCTCCTTTCTTTCCTTAGTGCTTGTAGCAGATCATAACATCTGGACGTTCGTGAAATTAATAAGATTACCGTACGCAACTCTTACCCATTGCCGTTAATTCCTGACTTCTTTAACCAGTTAGTGGGGGCCAAGTGGTTCTCTAAAATTGATCTCCCGGGGGGCATACAATTTGTTACGAATGAAGGAGGGTGATGAATGGAAAACTGCTTTTAACACTCCGGTAGGTCATTTTGAGAATCTGGTGATGCCTTTTGGTCTTACCAATGCACCTGTGTTTTTTCAGAACCTTATTAATGACATCCTAAGTAGAGATGAGCGTTGTTCTACTCGAACTGTTCGCCAATCTCAAATTCGAGCTGTTTTGGGCGGTGTTCGAGCCGTTCGGCGAACACGAACAATTTGAGAAAAATTCGGCTGTTCGAGGTTATGTTCGATAACTGTTCGTGCACCAAAATCATAACTGGATTTTTTCTCAGTAATGATGAAAATTAATGTTAATACGCAGTTTGAGTGTACAGCGGGGTGGGGGGAGGGGCAGGGGATGGATCTCTGCAGGAACAATGAAGATCTCCATTTTTTTTTCTCTTTCCCGCATTTACAGTGGGGAGGTGCAATCGGTCAGCCTATCAGCAGCGCACACACGGAGCGAAGTGCTTTTTTTCACACAAGCAAGGGCATGTGTGATTGGCAGTGTATGTCACATGTCCTTGCCCTATAAGACCAAGCCATTTTCCCCGTCGCCACCATTTTCTCACTGCTGCAGCTGCGTGTTAGACGGCACCACTGTTGCTGTGTGCGCTATACCTTGTTAAATTCAAGCCAATTTTCGCACAAATATACAGATAGCTTGGGAGTAGGGAATAGTTGTGATTGCAGTCCTTTTAAGGACTAGGTTACAGCATTTCCTACGACTTTTATCAGGCAGGTCTGTGCTCTTAAATAGATAGGTTGTGGGAGTAAAGACTAATTGTAATTGGAGTCCTTTTCAGGACTAGGTTACATCAGTTCCTATCAGTTTTTGCCAGGCAGGTCTGTGCCAGTGCTGTGCAAGTTTTTTTCACAGCATTTGGCTGAATCTAGCAAAGCTAATCCTTTTTGGCCTATTGCAGAGTGTGTTAGTCAGTGGAGTAGCCTATCTGTGTTGCAAGATATACCACCTGTGTATAGAATACCAATGTTTTTACTGCACCTAGTGAAGTAAAATCTTTTGGGCATAGCATCATTCTATTAGTCCATCTATACTGACCTCCATCAGGTTGCAAACTGAATCTAATTTTTTTCTGCATCTAGCTCTGAAAAAATATTGGGCTTCTAGCTGTGTGTGGGTCTTGTTCTATTAATCCATCTATACTGACCTCCATCAGGTTGCAAACTGAATATAATTTTTTTCTGCATCTAGCTCTGAAAAAATATTTGGCCTTCTAGTAGTGTGTCGGACTTTCTCTATTAGTCCATCTATACTGACCTCCATCAGGTTGCAAATTAAAAATAATTTTTATCTGCATCTACAGTACCTCTGAAAAAATATTTGGGCTTCTAGCTGTGTGTGGGACTTGTTGTATTAGTCCATCTATACTGACCTCCATCAGGTTGCAAACTGAATATATTTTTTTCTGCATCTACCTCTGAAAAAATATTGGGCTTCTAGCTGTGTGTGGGTCTTGTTCTATTAATCCATCTATACAGACCTCCATCAGGTTGCAAACTGAATATAATTTTTTTCTGCATCTAGCTCTGAAAAAATATTTGGCCTTCTAGTAGTGTGTCGGACTTTCTCTATTAGTCCATCTATACTGACCTCCATCAGGTTGCAAATTAAAAATAATTTTTATCTGCATCTACAGTACCTCTGAAAAAATATTTGGGCTTCTAGCTGTGTGTGGGACTTGTTGTATTAGTCCATCTATACTGACCTCCATCAGGTTGCAAACTGAATATAATTTTTTTCTGCATCTAGCTCTGAAAAAATATTTGGCCTTCTAGTAGTGTGTGGGACTTTCTCTGTTAGTCCATCTATACTGACCTCCATCAGGTTGCAAACTGAATATATTTTTTTCTGCATCTACCTCTGAAAAAATATTGGGCTTCTAGCTGTGTGTGGGTCTTGTTCTATTAATCCATCTATACTGACCTCCATCAGGTTGCAAACTGAATATAATTTTTTTCTGCATCTAGCTCTGAAAAAATATTTGGCCTTCTAGTAGTGTGTCGGACTTTCTCTATTAGTCCATCTATACTGACCTCCATCAGGTTGCAAATTAAAAATAATTTTTATCTGCATCTACAGTACCTCTGAAAAAATATTTGGGCTTCTAGCTGTGTGTGGGACTTGTTGTATTAGTCCATCTATACTGACCTCCATCAGGTTGCAAACTGAAAATATTTTTTTCTGCATCTACCTCTGAAAAAATATTGGGCTTCTAGCTGTGTGTGGGACTTGTTGTATTAGTCCATCTATACTGACCTCCATCAGGTTGCAAACTGAACATATTTTTTTCTGCATCTACCTCTGAAAAAATATTGGGCTTCTAGCTGTGTGTGGGTCTTGTTCTATTAATCCATCTATACAGACCTCCATCAGGTTGCAAACTGAACATAATTTTTTTCTGCATCTAGCTCTGAAAAAATATTTGGCCTTCTAGCAGTGTGTGGGACTTGTTCTATTAGTCCACCTATACTGACCTCCATCAGGTTGCAAATTCAAAATAATTTTTTGTATGCATCTAGCTCTGAAAAAATATTTGGCCTTCTAGCAGTGTGTCGGACTTTCTCTATTAGTCCATCTATACTGACCTCCATCAGGTTGCAAATTAAAAATAATTTTTATCTGCATCTACAGTACCTCTGAAAAAATATTTGGGCTTCTAGCTGTGTGTGGGACTTGTTGTATTAGTCCATCTATACTGACCTCCATCAGGTTGCAAATTGAATATAATTTTTTTCTGCATCTAACCCAGCCAATAGTTTTGGCCTAATACCACAGTTTGGCCACTCAGCTCTGCTCGGTTACCATCCATTGTTTTTTTGTGCAAACAACTCCAGAGTTGTGAATTAGTTAACCACCAAAATGAGTGGAAAAAGGCCTGCTGCTGGTGGAAAGGGGAATAGGCGTGTTGGGAAGGGGAAAAAAGGTTGTGTCCGTGGGGTAGGTGTTAAAGCAACAGTAACATCTGCAGAAGAAAGACCATCTTCCAGCCAAACTAAAATGTCTACTTCTTTTAGCGGACAATGTGATAAGATCCCTTTCTTACGGCCACGCCAATCGCTACAAATTCCAGATGAGGCACAAAAACAGCAGGTGCTTCAACGGATATCAAGTGCTCCTTTAAGTGGGCTCTCCTCCACATCAACTTCAACATCACAAATACTCCAGTCCTCAAAGGTGTCACCCAAATCGCACTTGCTTCCTCACAGCTCCCAAATCTCCAGCTGCCCGTCTGAGTATGAGGTAGAACAGATGGTTGAGTCTGCAGAGCTGTTTACTCATACTATAGCCTGGGAATCAGAGGTCGACTCCAGCGCTTCTGTGAATCCAGACGAGGAAATGATCTGCACTGATGCCCAGAATCTTTATGAGTCGGATCCAGGACCAGACGCAGAAGGTTCTGACCATAATGTAGACCCTCATTCCCAAACTGTAACCCCTGTTGGTGGAGACAATGAGGAAGACGATGATAAGACTCAAATACCTGATTGGAGCGACAACTTTAGTTTTTTGTCAGGGCAGGAACAGGTTGGCTCTGAGGACGACGGGTGTGATAACACACAGGGTGATGATGATGAGGTTGGAGATCCCACTTACTGTCAACAGTCAGCCAAGAGATGAGGTCAGCAGAGGAGGTGGAGGAAGATGCTAGTGACGACGAGGTCAGGTTGCGCCTTCCTGGACAGAGACGTAGTACTGGAAGCACGTCAACAACTGCATCCTCAAACACAACTCTGCCTCTCACCACAAGTCGTGGTGGCTCTTCAGGTCGCATGGGTGCTAAGCCTTGCATAGCCTTGGCATTTTTTCAGATCGATAAAGATGACCCAACTCGTGTTATCTGTAACATTTGTCAGCAAAAGCTAAGTAGAGGCCAAAAAATACATAGTTTGAGTACTTCATGCATGAACCGGCACATGGACATGAAGCATAAGTTGCAGTGGGAAGCTCAGTGTGCTACAATGCGGCCTAGCCGGCCGGGCCAACCACCGTCTGCCATATCTTGTGCATCCGCGGCCTCTTCATCCTCTGTGACTGGGGGGACAGCAGTCACACCTGTTTTGGGGCGCAGACCTGCCACCTCTTTACCCGCAACAGCCAGCGTGATTGGCAGGTCATCATTTTCTTTGGAGGTGGTAACACCAGCTGGTGTTGAGCGCTGTCCGACATCGATAGCACCACCTTTGGATCAAGGCAACCTAACATGTCCGCCTGCATCTTCCTCACAGACCGGCAGTTTGCCGGGGACACCCTTATCAACCCCGTCTAAGCACAATAGCCAGCCCTCGGTCCCTCAGATGTGGACAAGTAAAAGACCATTTCCTCCTAGCCATGAGAAAGCTAAGAGGTTGAATTTCACCATCTGCAAGCTCTTGGCTACAGAAATGCTGCCTTTCCGCCTGGTGGACACAGAGGATTTTCGAGACCTTATGTCCGTCGCAGTGCCCCAGTACCAGATGCCCAGTCGACACTACTTCTCAAAGAAAGGTGTGCCTGCGCTCCACCAGCATGTCGCACACAACATCACCGCTTCTTTGAGAAACTCTGTGTGTGACAGGGTGCATTTCACCACAGACACTTGGACGAGTAGGCATGGACAGGGGCGTTACATGTCGCTGACTGGGTACTGGGTAACTATGGTGACAGCAGGACAAGGGGCTGCTGTCCAAGTCTTGCCGTCCCCACGAGTTGTGCGTCAATCCTCTTTATGTCAAAGTTCCTCCACTGCTTCTGCCTCCTCAACCTCCTCTCGGTCTTCCACCTGCACCCAAAGCCTGTCTGGTCATGCCACAAGCTTTCTAACTGCGCAGAAGGGATCCTGCACACCTCCTTACTATGCTGGCAGTAGGGCTCAACGTCATCAGGCGGTTTTTACTTTGAAATGTCTGGGAAATGTGAGTCACACAGCTGAGGAGTTGTGGTCAGCTCTGGAGAACCAATTTCATGAATGGCTGTCTCCACTGGACCTGAAACCAGGGAAGGCCGTGTGCGACAATGCTGCAAACCTGGGTGCAGCCCTTCGCCGGGGCAATGTCACACACGTGCCTTGTATGGCTCACGTGTTGAACCTGGTTGTCCAGCAATTTTTAGCCCACTATCCCAGACTAGATGGCCTTCTGCAGAGGGCACGGTCGCTGTGTGCTCACTTCCGCCGTTCGCATCCCGCAGCTCAGCGACTTACATCTCTACAGAAGTCGTTGGGCCTGCCACTTCACCGGCTAAAATGCGATGTGCCTACCCGGTGGAATTCAACTCTGCACATGTTGCAGCGACTGTGGCAGCACCGACAAGCCCTGGTGCAATACGTTCTGACGTATAGCCTGGGCCAACGAGATCCAGAGGTGGGGCAAATCACGCTGGAGGAGTGGTCTCAGATCAGGGACCTATGCACCCTTCTGCACAGTTTTGAAATGGCGACGAAGATGTTTAGTGCTGATGATGCCATTATCAGCATGACTATTCCGGTGATTTACATGCTGGAGCACATGTTAAACAGAATTCGGAGTCAGGTGGTGGCACAAGAGGAGGTGGAGGAAGTAGAGGAGGAGGAGTTCTATGCGGAAGGGCTAACATCTGCAAGGTCCAGACGGTCGGCAGCACCAAGGCGGCAGGCATGTGAGGGTGGGGGAGATGGTTTTACCAGGGCGCATGGTAGCAGCCAAACTAGTGAGGAAGGTGCAGGAGCCCAGGAAGAAGTGGAGGACGAACTGATGGAAGACTCATCAGATGAGGGAGACCTTGATCACATTTCTGTTGTGCGAGGTTGGGGGGAGAGGACAGAGGAAGGAAGCATGATTGTTACCTCGCCACCAACACAACAGGGACTTGGTGCTCCTGGATGCGCAACACACATGAGTGCCTTCTTGCTGCACTACCTGCAACATGACCCTCGAATTGTGAGAATTAGAAATAATCCTGACTACTGGGTTGCCACACTGTTAGATCCCCGGTACAAAAGTAAATTTGCCGAAATTATTCCTGCCATAGAAAGGGATGCACGCATGCAGGAGTATCAGCAGAGACTGTTGCAGAATCTTACATGTGCTTTTCCACAAAACACCAGTGGTGCACGTAGTGAATCTCACAGTTCCAACTTGCCAACCGTGGGACCGTCAAGTGTTCAGCACTCAAACCGTAACAGAACCACAGTATCTGCTGGTAACATCAATTTTGGGGAATCATTTCACCACTTTTTTAGCCCATCCTTTGCAAGGCCACAGGAGACAAGAAGTCTGACACATAGTCAACGCCTAGAGACGATGGTACAGGAGTATCTCCAAGTAAACATTGAAGCCACGACTGTGTCACTGGACCCTTGCTCTTTTTGGGCTTCCAATCTGGATAAATGGCCGGAGCTAGCCACTTACGCCTTGGAGATCTTGTCATGCCCCGCAGCCAGCGTTCTGTCTGAACGTGTGTTCAGCGCTGCTGGTGGTGTGCTGACAGATAAGCGCACGCGGCTCTCCACTGATAATGTAGACAGACTCACGTTCATAAAGATGAACAAATCATGGATCCGAAACGACTTTTTTACCCCTGTGTCATCCTGGGGAGAGTAAAAGCTTGATGATTGGTTAAAATCACCCTACCAACCGTTTTAAGCTTTCAAATTACTAATCATGTTTATCTGTATCTTGACTGGAAAATAATTTGGGCTTTGTAGCAGTGTGCAGCACTGATCCTATTAGGCCATCTATAATAAGCTCCACCAGATTTAAAATTAAAAATAATTTTTAGCTGCATCTAGCCCGGAAAATAATTTTGGGGCTCCGAGATGCGCAAGACACATAAGTGCCTTCTTGCTGCACTACCTGCAGCATGACCCTCATATTGTCAGAATTCGAAGTAATCATGACTACTGGGTTGCCACACTCTTAGATCCCCCAAACTTTTCGATCAACCTTTTCATTTTAATAAAGACCAAAAAAATGGTCATTTTTGAAATTATAAGCATTAGCAGGTTGTTAGAAACTGAAATCAAACAGTTTTCAACTTAAAACTTTATTCTAGGTGATGTTACATTTTCACATAGGACCCCTTGTTCGAAAGGAGCTTCTGAACTCTCTCGTCCATTGAATTTGTCAGGTTTTGGATGGTTTCTGCTTCAATTGTTTTGCATGAGGACAGAATACCCTCCCAGAGCTGTTGCTTAGATGTGAACTGCCTCCCGCCATCATAGACACTCCTTTTAATGATGCTCCAAAGGTTCTGAATGGGGTAGAGGTCAGGGGAGCATGGGGGTCACACCATAAGTTTGTCCCCTTTTATGCCCATATCAGCCAGAGATGCAGATGTTTTATGTGCAGCATGAGATGGTGCATTATCATGCAGAAAAATGATCTTGCTGTGAAATACACGGTTCTTCTTCTTGAACCATGGCAGGAAGTGCTGTTTGAGAAAATCCACATACATTATGGAGTTCATCTTTAGCGCCTTCAGGGATCCTAAAGGGGCCGACAATCTCTCTCCCCATGATTCCAGCCCAAAACATTACTCCACCTCCTCCTTGTTGGCGCTGTAGCCGTGTTTGCGTGGGGTGTCCATCAACCAGCCATCCTCCACTCCATTCATCTGGACCATCGAGCGCTGCACGGCACTCATCCGTGAACAAAACAGTTTTGAAATCAGTCTTCATGTAATGTTTGGCCCACTGGAGCCGTTTCTGCTTGTGTGAAGTGGATAGAGGAGGTCGACAGGATGGCGTATGCACAGCTGCAAACCTCTGAAGGACCCTGCATCTTGTTGTTCGGGGGACGTTGGAGGCACAAGCAGCTTCAAAAACTTGTCTGCTGCTATGACAAGGCTTTTTTGCCGCTGCTCTTTCAACCTGACGTAATTGCCTGTAGGAAAGAGTCCTCAATTTGCCCTTATCAGCACGCACACGTGTGTACTGTGAATCAGCTACATACTTCTTGATTGCCAAGACACTTCATCCTGATCATCGCACAATGTTGATTGTAGTCATGCCTTGACCTAAACACTCCACAATTTGTTGCTTCTCAGCAGCCGACACATCCTTTTTCTTTCCCATTTTGGCAGAAAATGTAGGCTGCTTAATAATGTGAGAGAGCCTTCTTAAGTAGTCTTGCCTTTCATTGGACACACCTGCCAAACTAATTAGCACAGGTGTCTGCAATTGCTTACAGTGATATAAAGAGCCCTGACACACATCACCATCAATGAGTTTAACTGACAAACAAACAAATTCTTCCCTTATCACTCCTAAACACTTTTTGCATAATAATTTGGAACGCAGTGTACATGTGCTTTTCCACAAAACACCAGTGGTTCACGTAGTGAATCTTACAGTTCTAACTTGCCAACCGTGGTCTGTATGGAATTGTTCAATAAAGGGCCCAAAATTAAGATAACATAGATGGGAGAGGTCTCTATGAATAGGAATTCCTAAGTATTTGATACCCTGTGAGGGCCAGGCAAAGGGAAAGTTGGACTGGATGGAATCCTATATGGATTTGGGGAGGGAGACATCGAGGGCCTCAGACTTCGCTGCATTGATTTTAAAATTTTACCATGTAACAAAGTGATCTATTTCAGCCATAACAGCAGGGATGGATATATGTGATTGAGTGATATATACTAGGACATCATCAGCAAATAGAGAGCACTTGTACTCGGTGCCTCCCACCTCAATCCACCTAATATTGGGGTTATGGCGAATTGATGAGAGCAGGTGCTCCGTCACTAGGATGTATAAGAGAGGGGACAGAGGACATCCCTGCCTTGTCCCATTGGTGATTGTGAAAGGTGATGAAAATGTTCTGACGCACCCCCTGGGCCTTGGGACACCCGGAGCCGGACCCTTTTTGGTGGATGCTGGTGGTTGTAGTCTTCGTGGCGGCGACCCGGTTCCGTGGCTCAGGGCGGTCAAACCAGTGGCGGAACTATTTATGTGGTTTTGATGTTTAAATGTCCGACTACGCCACCCGTGGATTGCGGTCAGAGTGAACCGCCGCTACAGGGCAGACCGCTGAGGCTGGTGTTGTGGGTGCAGCAGAGCGTAGCATAACTCCCCACGGGAGGAGTATAGCCTCAGGGCAGTGTATGCGGAGGATGGGGGTGATGGTGCAGGGCAGCAGCAGTAACGACACGGAGTCAGTGATGCAGTCCAGGGCCTTTACTCACAGTTCTTATTATCCAGACCACGTCTGCAAGTAACGGCTGCCCATGTCGTACTGTGCTCACCAGGTGAGGGGCTCAGACAACTCCCAGATAACTTTGGAGCACTTCACAGGACCCCCTTTGTGTGTCCTTTGTCTGGCCTTTCTTACCAACACTTCTGTCCGGCTGCCTCGGGCCTCCTCTTGGTAAACTTGGCGCCAGTTTCCCTGACCCTATGTGGTGCCTTCCTAGCGGGTGTAGCGAGGGGCTGCGCCACATAAAATGTCAGAGCCTCCGGTTTCTAGCTGAGGGTCGTTTCCTGCCTCCACTAGTTCGGGGACCGGTCTCCCCCTTTGGCCTGACCCCTCCACGCAGGTGGATTCGGGCGTGCGGTGGCGACTCGCCCGTCCGCACCCCTGGGATCCCTTCATTCCTCGTTCCTGGAGCCTTCTCCGCTCCTCTTCCTTCCTTCTCCCTCTTCCAGGCCTGGGCCTCTGTTACTAGGCCCGCCTCCGGAGCAGAGCTCATGCAGAGCCCCTGCTCCCTGCCACTTCTGCTCAGACTTCTCTGCACTGAACTAAGATGGTGCCCACCTTTTATACTCCCTTCTCAATGCACCCAGGAACTGCTTCCTCCCTGCTCCTGCACTACAGGGTTCCCCTTCCTCAGTGTTCCCTCCCCCCACTCCAGCCAGGGACAGGGACTGTCGTGCCCATCTCAGGGGCATATTGGTCGCCCTGCCCCACGGCAATGTGGTGTAATGCATGCAGGTGTCGGGTCCTGATCCACACTCCATCCTTACCTGAGAGTGAGATATCACACCTCTGGGTGAGGTGCAATACGTCTGTAGCAACCGAGCCCTCAGGGTGCTACAGTTCCATTTATCTTCAGCCTAGGTGACGTATTGCGATACAAGGCCGTGATTTTGGCTATAAAAGGGTCCCCTAGACCCCTACCCCAAGCTTTTTAAGAGAATCATATATGGCGTGCCAGGAGACTCTATGGAATGCTTTCTCAGCATCCAACGAGAGTATCTAATTACAAATTTTTAACTGCATCTAGCCCAGGAAATACTTTGTGCCTAGTAGCAGTGTCTGCTAGTCAGCGGATTATCCCGGCTGTTAAGCAAGCTACACCACCTGTAGTTTAGACACTTAATTTTTTCAAAGGAAATGCTTCGGGACCATGGGATACTTAGTGAAGAGCATCAGGAGGCACCCCAAGGCATAGGGGCTGGGACTGGCAGTAGGATGCCTTGCGGTGGACAGCCGAGCTCGATCCTTATAAAAGCTTTTTAACTGCAGCAGCTTTAGTGGACGCTACTGGAGCTGGAATTACCGCGGCTGCTGGCATGAGACTTGCCCTCCAATAGATCCTTGTAAATGGATTTAAAGTGTATTCATTCAAATTAGAGAGACAATTTAAATTAAAAAGCTTAGAGCTGCCTCCACCACAGGGGGGCTCGCTCGACCCACCAGCGGACAGGCACCAGTATTGGGAGAGGGGGGCTGGCCGTCAGGGTTCACCGCGGCTCTGGCACAAACCCGGCGACACGGAGGTGGCACGGGCAGGAGCGGACTGGCCGTGTCGGCTTCTCACTTTTTGGATTTTAGAAGGGCATGACATGCCTATATCTGTGTCTCCCCCTCCTTTTGCTCCTCCACCTCTTTTATTTTCGCATGACTATATGTACTTGTCACTTTTCCATGTGTTAGTTATGTCTTCTGAGCAGTTTGTCAGCTTTTGGACACCTTTGAAGGTGTTTTCTATGTGTTTCTATGTGTTTTTGTTTGCCTGCCATTGGTTTTAACGGTGTTCGAAGGTGTTCGACGAACACTTCGACGAACAGTTCGGCGAACACACGGGTGTTCGACGAACCGAACCGAACTCGAACACTACGGGGGTGGCTCAACACTAATCCTAAGACCTTTGATTGGTAAGAATGAGGTGGTGTATTTGGATGACATTTTGATTTATTCACCAGATCTAGAGTCCCATTGGCAGAGTGTAGGTTAAGTGTTGCAGTTATTGAGTGATAATTCACTTTTTGCTAAGCTGGAGAAATGTGAGTTCGCTGTGCAGAGAATTAGTTTTTTGGGCTACATTATCTCCAGCGAGGGCTTTGAGATGGACCCTGTGAATGTTCAGGCTGTGCAGGAATGGCCTAGGCCTATTGGTTTGAAATCGATACAGAGATTTTTGGGTTTCGCCAATTATTACAGGAAATTCATTAAGAATTTTTCTATAATTGTTAAGACGCTGACCGATCTCACCAGGAAAGGTGCGAATACGGTCCAGTGGACTACTGAGGCCACTGAAGCTTTTGTGTATCTCAAGGAGAGGTTCAGTTCTGCCCCTATCCTTATGCAGCCTGATGAGACCAAGCCTTTTTTGGTCGAGGTCGATGCTTCTTCGGTGGGGGTTGGTGCAGTTTTGTCTCAGGAGAACAAGGATGGAATACATCCCTGTGCTTTTTTTTTTTTTTTTTCGAAAAAATTTTCAGAAACCGAACTTAATTACGATGTTGGTAATCGGGAATTGCTGGCTATTAAACTCGCGTTTGAACATTGGCGTCATTTCTTGGAAGGTGCTAGATTTCCCATTCAGGTTTTCACATTTCATAAGAATTTGATCTATCTGGATGCTGCCAAACGCTTGAATGCCCGTCAAGCTAGGTGGGCACTTTTTTTTCTCGGTTTAATTTTTCTGTTACTTATATCCCTGGTACTAAGAATGTTAAAGCCGATGCTTTATCTCGCAGCTTTTCTCCCATGGTTGATACCGAGGAGGAGAGCATTTTACAGAAAGGAGTTGTGGTAGCAGCATTGGACTCCTTTTGGAAGATGGGATTCTTAAAGCCCAAGAGAATGCCCCATCTAACACTCCCCATGGGAAGTTGTTTGTGCCTAGAACCTTTAGGAGAGATTTGTTTGTGGAGTATCATGAGTCTCGGTTGGCAGGTCATCCAGGAATTTCTGAGACTAAGAGACTGGTAGGTCACAGTTTTTGGTGGCCTGGGTGGCAGAAGGAGGTCATCAAGTGGGTGCGTCAATGTACGGTGTGTGCTAGGTCAAAGGCTTCACATACCCCTGCTGCGGGGTTGCTTTGCCCTCTGGAGGTTCCTAGTGTGCCTTGGACGCATGTTGCAATGGATTTCATTACTGACCTTCCTGTGTCCGATGGTTTCACTGTCATCTGGGTGGTCGTGGACCGTTTTAGCAAGATGTGTCATTTGGTTCCATTCATTAAGCTACCCTGCGCCAAGACACTCGCTAAGTCGTTTGTTAAGGAAATTGTCAGGCTCCATGGCGTTCCCACCGACATTGTTTCTGATAGGGGACCTCAGTTTGTCTCTCGCTTTTGGCGTGCTTTTTGTGACAGGTTGGGAGTCCATTTGTCATTTTCATCTGGGTATCATCCTGAGTCTAATGGACAGACTGAAAGAAAGAACCAGGATGTTGAACAGTTTTTGCATTGTTTTGTGGCAGACAATCAAGAGGGGTGGTCTGAGTTTCTGCCACTCGCAGAATTTGCTCTTAACAATCATACATCCTCCTCTGCTGGGTGTTCTCCTTTTTTTTGTTGTACTGGGAGACATCCGTCTTTTGGTTCGTTCTCCAAATTGGGGTCGGCTGTGCCGGAGGAGGAGAAATTTTCCGGTGATTTGGAGAGAGTTTGGACTAATGTACATTGTAACCTTCAAGAGGCTAACAAAAAGTCCAAGAAGTATTTTAACAGGAAACGTAAAGAGGTTTTATTTACTGTGGGTGACATGGTTTGGTTGTCCTCAAAGAATCTGCGGTTGAGGATTCCCTCTAAAAAATTGGGTCCGAAGTTTGTGGGGCCATTTAAGGTGCTTCAGGTGGTTAACCAGTCTGCTGTTAGGTTGGAGGTTCCCACCTCCTGGAAGATTAATCCTGTGTTTCATGTTTCCTTGTTGAAAAAGGCGGATGTATCGGATAGTGACGCCACTGTCACAGTTCCTCCGGTGGTAGAAGACGGCGAATATGAAATTTCTCGTATCCTGAATTCTAGAGGGCATAGAGGGAGATTGCAGTATCTCGTCGCTTGGAAAGGTTTCGGTCCCGAGGATAACTCCTGGGTAAGGGGGGATGATGTCTCTGCCCCTAGACTTGTCAGAGCTTTCCACAGGAGATTTCCGGATAGGCCTGGGCCTGGAGGATCCTCATAAAAGAGGGGGTACTGTTAGAACCCTCCTGTTTGTTTTTGTTTCTATCTTGTGTTTTGCGGTCACATGACCATCTGCCTATATATTCCGGCTCCGCCCTTCTGGCTTTGCTGGACTTCAGTGTAGTTTTGACTGTCTCTCTAGCCAGGTGCTTTTGTGCCTATCTATTTCTAGTTTGCTTGGTCTTCTGGGACCTCTAGTACTTTTTGTCAGTTTATCTTTTGCTCTGCAACAACTTCTGTTAGGAGGTGTCCCATTTTTGTCCCAGTACTTAGTTCCTTTAGGGAACCCTCCCTTTCTCTATAGGTCTCCGTTCAGACTAGCCGAGGACGAAGGCGGGTCTGTTCACAAGGAACAGGTAGCCCGCTACAATGTAGGGGCTCAGCTTAGTCTTACTGTAGGGACAGCTCTCCCCTTCTTTCCTTAGCCTATGTTGCAGATCATAACACTATGGAAGTATACACCATATACTGCAATGCCACAGTATTGCAGTGTATAGTGCAAATTGTGGGCTCCTTTAAAACTCAGCATATAGCGGAGCTTCAGAGGATAATTAAAATAACGGCAGATGGGGGCCTTCAGTAGACTCCCGGCTGTCATGGTAGTCCATTGTTACCCTGTGAATGAGGAATGTGACAAGCGGTGCCAATGGGAGCTGTTATATGCGCAAGCACCATTCCATTAAAGAGATTGACAGCGGCATTTAAATGGTTAACAGCTGCTGTCAGAACTCAGCTCCAGCCACAGCTGTTAGAGAGAGATGCTAGCTATTTAACATAGCCAGTTTCTGCCATGTGTGAAAGAATCTGAGCTCCTGAGCCCACTCCACATGCGATCAACCCTGCAATCATGTACATCTATATCATATTACGCTAAAGGGTTAAAATTGATCTTTCACCAGACTTCACAATACAAACTGCCTATATTATAAAAGATTAGACCTTATAAGGCTGGTGTACTTACTTTTGAAAATCTATGTCACAAATGCCATTTGAAAGCTCTAGTGGATCCATAAAATACTCATCTTAAAACCAGTGTTATTTAGGGATGGGTTTTGAAAGTAAGTACATCAGCCTCATCAGGCCTAAGATTTCTATTGAATAATATATGCAGTTATTTGACCATATGAAATGCTAGGTAGGTTAGTGATTTAAAAAAGAGGAGCAGGCAAAAGTTCAGTGAAAGTATAAACTGAAACAGAAAGATGCAATAAAAGATAATTAGTCTGACAACAAACCTACAGTACAGTCTCAAGAGCACAAGGTTCCAGAAAAACCTAGAATAGTGATGAAAAATATATCAGCCATCCAAGTTAAAATCTTTTAATAGCAAGAATTGCATTTAAGATATAGAACTTTTATAGCACTGTCTTCCCATCAACCATTATGTACTTTAAAAGAGAATCTGTCAAAAGGATCAACCCTGCTAAGCCGTCCATATGTGCATGGAGGTCATAAGTTGAATAAGCTGATACCTTGATATCTGTGATCCCATGTCTTATTCCAGAGCTATCAACTTTTTTCTTCACATGTAAATGTGGTAAGATCTCTGGATGGGACAGAGATCTTTTAGAGAGTCTGCCTCCAGAACTCATTTTAATGCATTGCGATGCCTCTTTATGCAAATTGATCCCCTGTGTAATGTCAGGCTCAGTTCATGAAAGCTTAGGTGTGCGCAGATCGCTATCTTTGTTTCTATGAAGTGTTCCGCCCTTCTATGGGGACTGGCTTCAACTTCTTTCTGCGTGGCTGCGCAGCACCTGTGTAAAGTGCCGGAGGGCGGTAGCAGTGGTCGAGCTGAAGCTCCATAACCCCCTGGCACTTTACAGGAAAATTGTGTCCCAGTCCCAATGTCATGCCAGGTGTGGGGTGTATCACACTTACTTGTAGGCTGCAGGCCTCCATCTTCAGAATCTGCTTTACATAACTCAGGAGACAACCAGTTCACTTCAACACACAAAAGTTTACTGGACAGTTCAAGTTCATTGGATTGTAACACACAGTTTCGAGCACAACACTTCTAATTTCTCGTTTCCTCAATACAGTACATTTTCAACACATTACTAAATATTCCTCCTGGACTGTCCCCACATTTACTGACTCTGTCGGCCCCAGGGATTTCCCGCCCAGTTTCGCAGTACACCCAGAATCTGTTACCTTACCTTAACGCGGTTTCACATCCAACTTCCTCTCTGCGCCAAAGGATAAGGCACTCTTCGTAGTACCTGTCCTTGAGCTTCGGAAGTTGCAGGAATGTCTGCAAGGGAACCCAGTAAGGCCTCCCACAGCCCCGAATGATAGACTCTTGCCCACTGGAACTAGAACTTGACCTTGGTTAACAAACTTCCCTATCTGAACATCTATGAGGCAGCATTCCCTTTTTACTGGGGCTTGTCCCAAACTTGGTCTGTCCCTACATCTACAGCTGACAGATCTCCTTACACTACACACTATCCGCTACATTTATTTCCTGCCAAAACAAATTATACTTATAATGCTTACCAAAATCTGATCAACCCCATAGTCACCATCTTACTACCTATCTGATGTCCTAAATCCTAACCTATGCTCATCCTACACTGTGCACTAAACATTACTTATGCATTACACATCATAATAATGTATGCATCTAAAACTGAAAGGCATAGTTCACATGTGAAAAATACGTACAAAAACGCATGACACTGTTTACATAACGTGATTGTTGTTTTCAGGGGCAGGAACGCAACAGTACAGTCCACCAATTTTACAGCTACACAGAAGGAAGTTGAAGCCAATTCCCATAGAAGGACAGAATATTGAGCAGAAGTGATGACACTGGCGATCTGATACAGAGAAGTGATGAGGGGTAGTAGAAAAGGAGAACAAATCAATTAAGTAAATTAAAGGGGTTTCCTAAAATCTCAGGTTATTTCCTATCTGTAAGACAGAGAATAACTTGCTGATTGCTGGGGGTCAGAAACGCATGTAAAAACGCATGCGGTTTTTACATGCGTTTTTGACGCATTTTTACATGTGTTTTTTTAAGCGGTTTTTTAAGCATTTTTGAGCATCAATGAATGATTTTTGGAGCTAAATAAAGATGGTGGGACATTGTTGGTAAGCCCTTGGATTACCATAAGAACTGGGGTGAGTATATTGGTTCATTTAAATGATTAAAGAATGGGTCTGTTGTATTTCAAATAAAGTGTTTACACTGTGTCTGTGTGGTTTCTTTACTTTGTTTGGTCATGAAAAGGTCTGATTGACACCTTGACATCACCAAACAAAAGAGCTGGGTGTTAGCTAGTCCCATTCACCCAATCTTCATTAGCATTTCTATTCACGGAATTTATGCGACTGCTGTGAGCTGTTTTTTTTAGCCTGGGAATGTGCCCCTAGGCAAACATTTTCCGTGGCCATAATTAACATCTCAGCTGGTTCGTTAGCCCCTACGTCCCCCCTCCCTGATCAGCACTCAGCAGCGCTTTGGACACAATGTACTTAGGTTGCGTCCAAAACGCAGAGTTATAATGGCGCACTTTTGTTGTCGGTAAATGTGAATCCACCGTATATAATGACACTTCAATTGGTCAAAATCTGCAGCGGAGACTAGCGTGTCCGCTACAGAAATTGACATGCTGCGGGTAAGTTTGTGTATGTGGCCACGGTCAGACAGCGTCCAGAAGTTACAGCATAGTGGATGAGATCTCTAGAAATTCCATGTCCGCTATGCGTGCATCAGAGGCTGGGGATCACCCGCAGACACTGACATGTGGTGCGTCTTTCAGGACCGAAGCATGTCAAATTCTCTTGTGGAGTAGCTAGTCTCCACAACAGAAATTTGACCACTAGAAAGTATTGAATGCGGTAAATCCGCATGGTTCAGTGAACACATGTGGATTTACCTGTGTTTAATAGAATGCAACGTTTTGGATGCAGAAAAAATTTGCGTCCAAAGCGGTGGTACGTCTGAATTATGGGCACAAAGCCTAAAATAAAATAAAAATGGCGTGGGCTGATATAAGTAGAAGCGGAAGGGGCAATTAGCCAACAATGTTCCATGGCTATTAATATCAGCCCACAGCTGTTTGTTTAGCCTTTACTGGCTAGATTACAGGGGGACCCCAGAAAAAAATTGACATGGGGTCCCTCTATAAAATCTAGCTAGCAAAGACTAAACAAGACAGCTGCGGGCTGATATTAATAGCCATGGAACATTGTTGGCTAATGGCCCCTTCCGCGGAAATACCGCCACGGAAAAGCATAAAGACCGCATCGTGGGCGCAAAGTCTAAGGCTGAGCATGCTCCATTCAAGACAAGCCCTGTTCTCGGGATCACGGGGGGGTTTCAGCAGTTGGAGCTCCAGTGATCAGCAAGTTGTCTTCTATTCTTTTAGTTAGAGTGTAATGTGTGATTTTAGGAAAACCCTTTAAACGAATCTGTCGGCAGGTTTTTGCAACGGAATCTTAGAGCAGCATTATGTAGGGGCAGAGACACTCATTCTATCAATATACACTGGCATGTAAAAGCTTGGGCACCCCTGGTCAAAATTACTGTTATTGTGAACAGTTAAGCAAGTTGAAGATTAAATGATCTATAAAAGGTCTAAAGTTAAAGATAACACATTTCCTTTGTATTTTAGGCAAAAAAAATATATATAGTAATTTTTTTCATTTTAAAAATTACAAAAAGGAAAATGGGCTGATGCAAAAGTTTGGGTACCCTTAGAGAGAGATGCGTGCGCCTAGATAACTTTGACCAAGGTTTCAGCCCTTAATGAGCCTGTTAGGGTTATGACTTGCTCACCATCATCGTTAGGAAAGGCCAGATGATGCAAATTTCCCAGCTTTATAAAAACCTAGTCTCCTCTAACCTTGTGCCAAAAAACAGCAGTAATGGGTTCTTCTAAGCAGCTGTCTAGCACTCTGAAAATGAAAATGGTGGAGGCCCACAAAGCAAGGGAAGGCTATAAGAAGATAGCAAAGCGTTTTTCAAGTTGCCCTTTCCTCAGTTCGAAATGTAATTAAGAAATGACAGTTAACAGGAACAGTGGAGGTCAAGATAAGGTCTGGAAGACCAAGCAAAATTTCCGTGACAATTGCTCATAGGATTGCTAGAGAGGCAAATCAAAACCCCCGATTGACTGCAAAAGACCTTCAGAAAAGTTTAGCAGACTCTTGAGTTGTGGTACATTGTTCTACTGTTCAGAGACACCTGCACAAATATGGCCTTCATGGAAGTGTCATCAGAAGAAAATCTCTCCTGCGTCCTTACCAGAAAATTTAGCATCAGAAGTGTGCAAAAGAACATCTAAACAAGCCTGATGCATTCTGGAAACAAGTCCTATGGACTGATGAGGTGAAAATAGAACTCTTTGGCCACAATGATCAAAAGGTATAGTATATGTGGAGTAAAAGGGGAACAGAATTGCAGGAAAAGAACATCTCGCCAACTATTAAGCATGGGGGTGGAGCAATCATTTGGGGTTGTGTTGCAGGCAATGACACGTGGAACATTTCACGGGTAGAGAGAAGAATGGATTCAATGAAATTTCAACAAATTCTTGATGCAAACATAACACCATCTGTAAAAAAGCTGAAGTTGAAAAGAGGGTGGCTTCTACAAATGGATAATGATCCTAAACACACATCAAAATCCACAATAGACTACCTCAAAAGGTGCAAGCTGAAGGTTTTCCAATGGCCCTCACAGCCCCTGATCTGAACATCATTGAAAATCTGTGGCTAGACCTCAATATAGCAGGGCGTGCAAGACGACACAGAAATCTCTCAGAAATGGAAGAATTTTCCAACGAAGAATGGATGAAAATCCCTCAAACAAGAATTGAAAGACTCTTGGCTGGCTACAAAAAGCGTTACAAGCTGTGATACTTGCAAAAGGGGGTTCTACTAGGTACTATCCATGCAGGGTGCCCAAACTTTTGCATCGCCACATTTTCCTTTTTGTAATTTTTAAAATGTAAAAATTAAAATATATATTTTTTGCCTACAATGCAAAGGAAATATGTCATTTTTAACTTTAGACCTTTTAGAGATCATTTCATCTTCAACTTGCTAAACTGTTCACAATAACAGTAATTTTGACCAGGGGTACCCAAACTTTTACATGCCACTGTAACACTTACTGGTCTGCATGGTGCACTTTTGATAAAATTACTATTTTCTCTGCTGTAAATGTAGCAGTGCTGTGAGCTGTACATTGTCAGCAAGGTGAAAATCGATAATGGGGGTAGCAGGGCCGGCGTCAGCACCCGGCGTACCCGGGCAAGTGCCGGGGCCCTGGAAAATCAGAGGGGCCCAGCCGCCCACTCACTGTCGGGGCCCAGCCGCCCACTCACTGTCGGGGTCGGGCACACACACCCACCCGCTCACTGTCGGGGCCGGGCCCACACACCCACCCGCCCACTCACTGTCGGGGCCGGGCCCACACACCCACCCGCCCACTCACTGTCGGGGCCGGGCCCACACACCCACCCGCCCACTCACTGTCGGGGCCGGGCCCACACACCCACCTGCCCACTCACTGTCGGGGCCCTGGCCCACACACCCACCCGCCCACTCACTGTCGGGGCCCTGGCCGCTTCCTCGGCACCTGTTCAGGGACGCAGGCGCTGCTTGATTGCCGGCACTTCCCCCAGACATGGCCGCGCGCTGTCCGGCTGTGTCTGCTAGTAATGACACGGCAGGGTCGACGGCACTGCACCTTTAATTGTGCTTGTGTGTCGCTCCTGCCGCGTCATTACTAGCAGACACAGCCGCACAGCGCGCGGCCATGTCTGGGGGGAGTGCCGGCAATCAAACACCGTCGGAGCGGAGGTCCTGCACAGATGGGCGGGAGGGGCCCGGACCCGACCGCAAGTGGGCCCCGGACCCGACCGCAAGTGGGCCCCTCTGATGTTCCAGGGCCATGAAGTCTGTGACACGCCGGGGGCCCTGCACTGCCCCATACCCGAGGAGCTGCTGGACAGGACACTGGACCGGGGACAGGTGAGTGAGGCTTCCCCAATCCCCATATTAAAAATATTAGTAATGGGTCTGTGTGAGTGCATGTATGTGAATGTCAGTGTATATGACTGTGTATATATATTTGTCTGTTTTATCTATGTGTATGTCTGTATGGGTACATATGTCTGCGTACCGTGTGTGCGCGCTCATATGTCTGCGTACCGTGTGTGCGCGCGCATATGTCTGCGTACCGTGTGTGCGCGCGCATATGTCTGCGTACCGTGTGTGCGCGCGCATATGTCTGCGTACCGTGTGCGCGCGCGCATATGTCTGCGTACCGTGTGCGCGCGCGCATATGTCTGCGTACCGTGTGCGCGCGCGCATATGTCTGCGTACTGTGTGCGCGCGCGCATATGTCTGCGTACCGTGTGCGCGCGCGCATATGTCTGCGTACCGTGTGTGCGCGCGCATATGTCTGCGTACCGTGTGTGCGCGCGCATATGTCTGCGTACCGTGTGTGCGCGTGCATATGTCTGCGTACCGTGTGTGCGCACGCATATGTCTGCGTACCGTGTGTGCGCACGCATATGTCTGCGTACCGTGTGTGCGTGCATATGTCTGCGTACCGTGTGTGCGTGTGCATATGTCTGCGTATGTGAAGGATGAGGGGGCAGGCTGGGCCATGTGTAATAAATATATATATATATATATTTCTCCGCCGTATCTGTGCATCATGAATCGTGTATGTGTTAAAAGGGCCCACTGAGACTCTTTCGCCCGGGGCCCAGAAAAACCTGGAGCCGGCCCTGGGGGGTAGGGTTGCACAGATTAGCTGGCACTCAACACCTAGTCCTGCAGTGATAATTTCTTGCTGATAAAATGCTGATTGAATTAAAACTACAGCAAGATGCTGAGCAAGTGACACATTGCTGGAATCAGGATCTCTTCCCATACAGTACATTATGCTGATGCTTCTCTCAGATTAAACACCTGATGACACTTTGTCTTTAACTGATTATTTTCTTTCGGCAAAAAAATCAGGCGCTGAACCCTCAATGTAGCAGGTGTGAAGTGGGTGGGTACTTACAGCAAGTTTATGGCACTTCATAAAAAAGTTAAACAACCCCCCCCCCCCCACACACACACACACACACACACACACCTCCCCATTTTTTTTTTCCAAAATTTTGGTGACTGCAGAGAATTGATCATCTGGTTACATTCCAAAAGTCAGTGATCCGTGACCTCCACACTGAATTCCTTAGTTGTCCAACGCTGAAGAGTCCTGACTTCACCCCCAGCAGGGGGGAGACTCTGGATTCTGATCATTCTGTAAGGATACATGTGACGGGATCAAAAACAAGAAAAGACGGCTAAACTTCCTGCTTAGTAATGAAAGGATAGATTGATGGACATTTATGAACCCAGAGACTCATTTGTTAATCTGATCTTAGAAGTTAGTAAATATGTGGCCATCTGACGAGAAAACAACTATTAAAAGTATTCACATGCAAATGCCCTAGCCCTCCATGATACACTACATATTCTATCTATTTCTATCAAAGTCTACTCATTTTCAAAGGGTTCACTAGGCTTATGAAAGCTTTCTGTATAATATGCCTAAATACTGGACAGCTTTATAGCCGGGGCACGATTTTCAAATATTCACAAGACGTCCAAATTTGGTCATGTTCTGCACCGAATTAAAATCCCATGGTCCATCAGAACCCTTTTAAGACCTAAAAAATATATACTTATCTAAATATATTAAAAGGTGCACACCTCTTAATAAAATAAATAAATATTAATAAATACTAGTACTTTAGCATCCCTGAGGCATGGCATCAAGATCCCAGAGCAACTAATATTCAGAACTGCCATCAGCTGGGGAACCACTTTCAGGAGTCCCTAAGCCACAAGTGGCTACTGGTTGGAGAAAACTTTTTTTTATCGATGGCATGCTGTAGACAACATTGTATAAGTAAAATCTACTGTCTGAAAACAACAATTGCAGGACAAAAGGGTACATGGTGCTTCCAAGTAACATAATTGCTGTAAAGAGCCATAAAATGTTTAATTACAGGGTAATAGACAGCACTTTAGGCTCTGTAATATTCGCCTTGCTGTAATCCAATGACAATATCCCCAGGGTGTATATGAGTGTAAAGGAAAGCTGTCTAAGGGTCATTGTGTCTCCAGGTCAGGTAGTATCTACAGTAGGAGAAGTAACCGAATAACAAGCGTCAGTATCATCTCGGAGCTATAGAAGTACGCATTGCTTTCACTCTGATTAACAGGAATGACATTTAAGTGGGTGTATTGTCTGCCTCATGCTTGTGTAGCCAGTCTCTTCATTTCCTTACAGACAAGATCTTGGGTTTGACTTTACAATACAATGCACCTGTCATCCAAAAATAAACTTGTTGAAACTAATATTGCGAATTTCCCTATGAAACGGAATTGAAATGACGGCTTCATACCTTCCAAGTGATAAGATTACTCTTCTTTTCTGCATTTGAAATGTGATTAAATTTTCTACTTTCATCAAAGGATCAGGGAAAGAAAAAAAGTTAAATATTATAAATTAAGCAGCTGGGAAATAAATGGCAAGAAAATGTGTCACCATATATTATATCTGCCAAAAAATATATATTTTTCCTGATCTTAACTAAAAGGATTCACCCCGATTTTTGCCAAAAATATGCCAAGAAAAGTGCCACAATGGCCTAGGAATTCCTAACCTGACTAAATACTACCAGGCAGCTCAACTGGTGCAACTAACATTATATCGTGCATCCTTTGAACCACCCCTTTGGCTTTCCCTGGAAGCCTCGGAATGCCATTCATTGGCCCATGATACCTTATTGTGTTCCATTCACTTAAAATCTGGGATTCCTTAAAATACTCCTCGGCCCTTATATCTCCCTTTTTACCTTTAGCACTCTTGTGGGGTAACACTCAATTCCCTCCAGGTGCAGAGTCCCCCCTAGCATTTCGTGCATGGATCTCAGCTGGGGTCACTAGGCTGTAAGGGGGAAGACCGAGGTGTAAGTACTTTCAGAGCAAGGGATCCGAAACTGCCGGGGCCGTGCCTCTGGTTGCAGGGGGAAGACAGACTGCGAGCACAGGAGTCAGGTGACTGGGTAGCTGTGGGCATGTCCAGAGTGAGAGCTGGGAGGTCAGGTGACCGAGAGACTGGTGACGTGGGTAGAGAGAGGAAGAGACGAAGACATTTGCGCGGGAAAGCGGAGCTGGGTCCTGCTCAGCAGAGCAGTGTGAGAGGGTCCAGGCTCCTGGCTCCAGGACTGCGAGCAAGAGCCGAGTGCAGTGGACCGGAGGAGTCAAGCCAACTAGAGAAGAGATGCAGAGTCGGTGGAGCCGGGCACGTGAGGTGCCGTGTTATGGACTAGGGGCTCAGTGGGTAAAACCGGAGACCGCCCGCTGCCGCCAGAAGACGGAGCATTGTTTGGGCGGGGAAGCCTGAAGAAATCAACACCGACCCCAGCTGACAACTGCCTTGTGGAGGAAAAGAGTCAGCTAATTGTAAAAACTGTCGTTTACAACCGGTTCGACTCTGCTACATCTAGTTAAACTGTGAACTGTCAGTTAAAGACTTTTACCTTCTACTTTCCTTGTTTTCCCCCATATTTTCCCCTGATACTCCCTGCGTGGAGATTTACCCTGTTATTATAAACTTCCCCTGTTTATTAACCCTGCATTGGCTGCTCTGTGTTTCTGTGTCGCTGCATCTAAAGTACCCGTGTTACAAGGCTTCAACAAATACTTAATGAAGATGGTATTGTGGCACCCCGAGGGCTCGGTTGCTACAGAGGTATTGCATCTCATCCAGATGTACGATATCTCACTCTCAGGTAAGGATGGAGTGTGGATCAGGACCCTGACACCTGCATGCATTACACCACATTTCCGGGGGGCAGGGCAACCGGTATGCTCCAAGCAGAGCACGACAGTCCCTGTCCCTGGCTGGAGTGGTGGGAGGGAACACAGAGGAAGGGGGAACCCTGTAGTGCAGGAGCAGGGAGGAAGTAGTTCCTGGGTGCATTGAGAGGGAGGTATAAAAGGTGGGCACCATCTTAGATCAGGGTCGAGTCTGAGGAGAAGTGACCGGGAGCAGAGGCTCTGCATGAGCTCTGCTCCAGAGGCGGGCTTAGTAACTGAGGCCCAAGCCTGGAGAGGAAGAGAAAGGAAGAGGAGCGGAGAAGGAACTAGGAACGAAGGGACCCCAGGGGTGTGGACCGGCTGGTAGCCACCACACGCCCGAATCTACCTGCGTGGAGGGGTCAGGCCAAAGGGGGAGACCGGTCCCCGAAACTAGTGGAGGCGGGGAACTACCCTCAGCTAGAAACCAGAGGCTGTGACATTTTATGTGGCGCAGCCCCTTGCCATACCCGTTAGGAAGGCACCACATAGGGTCAGGGAAACGGAGGCCAACGTTTACCCGCCAAGGCCCGAGGCAGCCGGACAGAAGCGTGGTCACTGGTGGGGTATGACAGGCCAGAGGAAGGACACACAAAGGGGGTCCTGTGAAGTGCTCCAAAGTTATCTGGGAGTTGGCCGAGCCCCTTACCTGGTGAGCACAGTGCGACGCGGGACGTTATGACCAGCTGAAGTAACTTGGATAAAGAACTGTGAGTAAAGATCCTGAACTGCATTACAGAGACTCTGAGTCATTACTCCGGCGCACCATCACTCCCAACATCCCCACTTGCTGCCCTGGGACTATACTCCGCCCGTGGGGAGTTATACTACACTCTGTTGCGCCCACGACACCAGCCTCAGCGGTCTGCACTGCAGCGGCGGTTCACTCTGACTGCAATCCACGGGTGGCGTAGTCGGACATTCAGAACGAATAGACTATCTCCTCTGGTTTGACCGCCCTGGGAACGGACCGGGTCGCCGCCACGAAGACTTCAACCCCCAGCATCTCACTGAGGCCCGGCTCCGGGTATTCCCCTACACACACGGCCCAGGGGGCGCGTCAACTTTGGCGTAGTCGGCAGGATTTCGTGCCCGCCACCAAGGGTACTGCGTGCCTGAAAAGAGACTGTTAGACTGTATTAAATATGGCGCCCGCCCCAGCAGAACGGACGCCATAATGTGCGCGCCAAAAGACAACAAGAAGCCACCTCCCATCGTGGGCCAGGTCCCAGAATGGCGCCAAAGAAGGAACCCATCCCCAATAGCCATGAGTGCGGCTGTAGAGATGTCCATCAACGTGGGGGGGCTGCCCCTGAGAGTGACTGTCAGCAGATTGCCCCGGGACCACCCCCAACAGGGGCGGAAAGAGAAGAAAACCGAGGGGCAGGGTGTGGTTTGGATCAGTCTCACCAGACCACACCCAGAGATGGAGAGCAGCACCAACTCCAGTACCCTGGCAAGTGGCCTGCTGCAGGCCGAGGTGGCCCCGTACAGCCTAAGGGAGCTGATGGCGCAGCTCCCTGGAGGAGACCCGGAGTTCCTCCGAACGGCGTTGGAGGATTTGGACTGGAGGATGGTCCAGGCGCAGCGAGAAGCTGTAACAGAGTGGAGAGAGGAGATGGCCCGGCGGGTCGCGGCCCAGCAGCACAGGATGTCGCCAGCACCGGCCAGCGAGTCAGCCCCTGAGGACGAGGAGCGGAGGCCGGAAGCTGAGAGCAGCGCAGCCCTGGAAGCAGGTAAGGGGGACACCCCTGCCACCAGCCATAATGCCACCAACCTACCTCTGGACCCTGTCACGGAGCCAGACGTTCCAGGCATCGCTGCGCCTCCCCCGCTCCCGCCGCCGGTACGCAGGCCCCAAGCTGTGAGCACCGTCGCCGGATCAAGCCCCAGGCCATGTCACCTGACCCCGGGTGCGGTCGGAAGCGGCCCGCTCCAGGCCCGGTCGCGAGGCCTGACCTCCCCAGGCGCCTCCGAACCGCGTGCGCCCCAGGTCTCGAAGCCACCACCCCTTGGGACCGACCTGTACAGCCAACTCGCCGGACCCGATGGAGAGCCGGTCCCTGTGCCAGAGGGATGGGTTCACCCCAGTCAGTGGAAGAACCTGTCGGCAGAGGCCGAGGCCCCACTTGCTCCGCTCCTGCCCGTACAACAGCCAGTCGCCATCCCCCAGCTCCCGGAGGAAGAGGTCCAGATTGAATGGGACCAGACCGGGGAGGAACTGATGGGATTTGCGCAGGAGACGCGGGCGGCCGCAGCTCGCAGGCAGGAGTTCTGAGATCAGCTTGAAAAGGAGGAGCGGGCGCGGCGCCAGAAGAGGGAGCAGCTGCAGGCCTGGAGCACGGAGGAGAAGAAACGAACCCGCCGAAAACCCCAAGCTGCACGCGGTCGTAAAACTGCTGGGACCGTAGTAAAGTTTCACCAAGAGAAAGGGTGGGGGTTTATCCGGGACTCTACTACAGCCACAGACCTCTATGTTGACAGGAGGGATGTGGAAGGTCACCTGCCAGCGCCGAAACGGGAGTTGTTCCCGGGAGATCGGGTAATATACACACGGAATCGAGGCCTGAAAGGGTGGTACGCCCTCAATGTCCAGCGGGTAGAGGAAGAGCACTACCTTGAACACTGCTATTCAGAGGACCCGGACGGGTCTGAAGAATACTATGAGGAGGAGGAAGGTGCGCAAGGAGGACACCGCTACTGATGAGTGGCAGCGTACAATGTACATAGTTACCCGTCAGGGTAAAGAGAAAAAGTTGGCTACTGTTACCCGACTGTTGTCTGACTGTTACCTGTTGTTCTATCTAAAGTTACCCGGAAACGGGTCAGTTAAAGCCGGCTGAGGACTGGGAGCAGCCAATTTCTTCTGTTTTATCCGACCGAGGACTGGGAGCGGTCAACCCTGTAAATAGTTGCGCTTCTTAAATCTTAAAGCACCCCCTACTGGTTTTATAAAGTACTACAACAACTGACCTCAGAACAAAAACCCATTTGGTGTGGCAGAAGACGTGGTCGAGCTACCGGATCACCAATGCCCTGCAGCCACGCCCAGGGCCTACGTTGAGGGTTTACGAACGGGTCCCTTCTGTTAAAAGTTTTACATATAGAATTGTTATATATGCTGCTAAAAGAGTTACATGATAGTGACTCGCCCCCTGGGCCTGTGTTGTGCGTGCACGTGTGTGCGGGGAATACCCGGAGCCGGATCGCTGCGGGTTGTAGTCTCCGTGGCGATGACCCGGTCCGTGCCCAGGGTGGTCAAATCAGTGGAAGACTTAGTAGTATTATAATTGTCCGACTACGCCACCCGTGGATTGCGGTCAGTGGGGACCGCCGCTGCAAGGCAGACCGCTGAGGCCGGTGTTGTGTGTGCAGCTAAGAATGGGATGACTCCCCACGTGGGAAGTATAGCCTCAGGGCAGTTGGTGTGGATGATGGGAGTGATGGTGCACGAGCGCAGCAGGAACAACTCAGAGTCTGTGCAGTGCAGTTCAGGGTCTTTACTGGTGTTATAAAGCAGACCCTCCCGGGAGTACTGGTTAGCAGTAGAGGCCTGGTCAGTCTGTGAGCAAGCAGGGTCTCCCCTGGCCAGGTGGAGCTGTAGGCCTCCCCGTCTATCTATAATCTTCCTGGCTACCTTGCTGTATGCGGGTAGAAGTAGCCCACGTCCCTGAGTATACCGTGTGGTGCTCACCCGTATGGCCGGTGACTTGGGGCCTTCTGTTAGTCTCCGCTCCACGATGGCGGTGCTGGTCCCTTGCTTGTGACCGTGCCTCCGGGCTTCTATGGCCAGAGGACCTGGAATCCCCTGCCGGTTGGATTCTGCTGCTGGACCTGAATGTCCCCACAGCCTCGGACTCCGTGTCCGGTCTTAGTGTCTTCAGCCAGGGCGAGCTATCTGGCTTCCAGCCCCTGGCACTCGCTCCTGCTCCTACAGAGCTCCTGCTGTAACTTTCCCTCTCCAGGCTCTGACTCTCCTAATCCCGCCCCAGACCCAGTTTATAAGGGCAGATTCCTCCCCTCCCAGGTCTGGGCGGGCGGTGTTGCATGCTTAGGGCTCCTGACCAGAGAAACCTCCCACTTGCTCTCAGACGTAATATTTCTATTACTGTGGCAACCAGACCCCTGGGGTGCCACAATAGTAAAAATGTTGTATATGATGTCTACCAAAAGAGTTCCGGTGATATTAAAATGCACTAAAATGTTGAGTAAAGAAAAGTGGCTGAAAATGTTGAAAAAGAGAAAAGTGTTTCCCATAAAAGGAATTGTATAATGTCGGCTGTATCAAAAAAAAAATAATAATTTTTGCATGTCTTGTAAATCAAATGTCTTTTACTCTGTTCCAGCCCACGGACGTGCTGTGATTTACCAGGGGGGAATGTGGCACCCCGAGGGCTCGGTTGCTACAGAGGTATTGCTTCTCATCCAGATGTGCGATTTCTCACTCTCAGGTAAGGATGGAGTGTGGATCAGGACCCCGACACCTGCAGGCATTACACCACATTTCCGGGGGGCAGGGCGACCGGTATGCTCCAAGCAGAGCACGACAGTCCCTGTCCCTGGCTGGAGTGTGGGGAGGGAACACCGAGGAAGGGGGAACCCTGTAGTGCAGGAGCAGGGAGGAAGTAGTTCCTGGGTGCATTGAGAGGGAGGTATAAAAGGTGGGCACCTTCTTAGATCAGGGTTGAGTCTGAGGAGAAGTGACCGGGAGCAGAGGCTCTGCATGAGCTCTGCTCCAGAGGCGGGCCTAGTAACTGAGGCCCAAGCCTGGAGAGGAAGAGAAAGGAAGAGGAGCGGAGAAGGCTCCAGGAACTAGGAACGAAGGGACCCCAGGGGTGTGGACCGGCTGGTAGCCACCACACGCCTGAATCTACCAGCGTGGAGGGGTCAGGCCAAAGGGGGAGACCGGTCCCCGAAACTAGTGGAGGCGGGGAACTACCCTCAGCTAGAAACCAGAGGATGTGACATTTTATGTGGCGCAGCCCCTTGCCATACCCGTTAGGAAGGCATCACATAGGGTCAGGGAAACGGAGGCCAACGTTTACCCGCCAAGGCCCGAGGCAGCCGGACAGAAGCGTGGTCACTGGTGGGGTATGACAGGCCAGAGGAAGGACACACAAAGGGGGTCCTGTGAAGTGCTCCAAAGTTATCTGGGAGTTGGCCGAGCCCCTTACCTGGTGAGCACAGTGCGACGCGGGACGTTATGACCAGCTGAAGTAACTTGGATAAAGAACTGTGAGTAAAGATCCAGAACTGCATTACAGAGACTCTGAGTCATTACTCCGGCGCACCATCACTCCCAACATCCCCACTTGCTGCCCTGAGGCTATACTCCGCCCGTGGGGAGTTATACTACACTCTGTTGCGCCCACGACACCAGCCTCAGCGGTCTGCACTGCAGCGGCGGTTCACTCTGACCGCAATCCACGGGTGGCGTAGTCGGACATTCAGAACGAATAGACTATCCCCTCTGGTTTGACTG
Organism: Phyllobates terribilis; assembly: GCF_046119375.1. Taxonomy (NCBI): domain Eukaryota; kingdom Metazoa; phylum Chordata; class Amphibia; order Anura; family Dendrobatidae; genus Phyllobates; species Phyllobates terribilis. The sequence continues at coordinate 689,789,340 of NW_027362762.1, forward strand.
CCCTGGGCACGGACCGGGTCGCCGCCACGAAGACTACAACCCCCAGCATCTCACTGACGCCCGGCTCCGGGTATTCCCCTACACACACGGCCCAGGGGGCGCGTCAGTATCATATCATTTCCTACTTTACAAGAAAATTTTCATCTGCCCTCTAGAGGTATTTCGATACCTGCAGATCAAAGTTTGAATCACTGCATTATTGAGGAACGTAACCCCACTATAGTCTCAACACTTTGATGTTGGAAACAAATTATAAAGTTATAGCCAGACTACCTAAAGCTTATCCTAACTACTCATCTCAATGCTTCAGAGGCTGCCAACCCAAAAGAGACATGTACTGTATTTAAAGACTTTGCTCCAAAGCACGTAGGCTCTGGACTAGGGTATACTTCCTCATTCTTTCAGTAACAGGTCATTATTAGAGTTGAGACATGCTTGACACTGCTCGGTACTCGCCCGAGCATCACGCTACTCTGGATGTTCGGCGAGCACCGAGCATTTCTGGGTTACTTGGGCGGTAGCTCGGGTCTCCGCCCTGCATGTTTGGCGCTCTTTACAGAGACAATGAACATGCAGGGATTGCCAGTCACTGTAATGCCGCAGCCATGTTGGTTGTGGGCATTACATTGATTGGCAGGCCGCACAGCGTCACCTCGAGTATTTAAAACCGGGCGCCGCCATCTTGGACACAGACGGCTGGGATCAGACAGTGTAGGGACAGCGCTGCTGATTTACGGAGAGATATATACTGCGAAATAGTTAGTGTAGGGTCTGTAACGGCTGCCAGATCAAACAAACAGTCCTTCTCAGGACTAATATCCTTCCCAGATATCAGGCAGGCAGGCTGTATAAGAGACGCAGTGGTTATACCAACAAACGCTGCATTACAGTCCTGTGTGCTCCTGTTGCTGAAATTGCTGGACTTAGCTCCAGGTCCCGGGGGCCAGGAAAAATCCTTTCTTTTTTTTTTTCATCTAAATACTCTTTTTTTTTTTCCTCCTTCACACTGTACAAATACCAATCTTATTAACCTTTTGGTGTGTCCCCCCCCCCCCAAAAAAAAAGTGTATCTGTGACAGTTCAGACACAAATATATATTTTTTTAAAAGAGTCTGGTGTAGGCCAGAGAAATAGAAGTGTGGTTTTTCAGTTCCACGGTTCAAACCTCTGTATTATCCACTTTTGGGCCATTTTTAGCTAAAAAAAACCAGTTTGAGTGTGTCGCTCACTGTTCAGCGGCAAATATATCTATTTAAAAAAGTCTGGTATACACCAGTAAATTATAACTGTGTTTTTGCTGTTCCACGGTAAAAAATCTCTATTATCCTGCATTTGCCATTTTTTGCCGTAAAAAAAAACTGTAATAGTGTCTCCCTGATTGTTCAGACACAAATATATTTGTTGAAAATAGTCTGGTGTAGGCCCGAGAAATAGAACTGTGGTTTTGCAGTTCCATGAATCAAATCTCTGTATTATCCTGCTTTTGGCATTTTTTGCCGTAAAGAAAAACAGTAATAGTGTCTCCTGATTGTTCAGACACAAATATATCTGTTGAAAATAGTCTAGTGTAGGCCCGAGAAATAGAACTGTGGTTTTGCAGTTCCACGGTTCAAACCTCTGTATTATCCACTTTTGGGCCATTTTTACCTAAAAAAAAACAGTTTGAGTGTGTCGCTCACTGTTCAGCCGCAAATATATCTATTTAAAATTGTCTGGTATACCCCAGTAAACAATAAATGTGGTTTTGCCATTCCACGGTAAAAAATCTCTATTATTCAGTTTTTGGTATTTTTTCCGTAAAGAAAAACAGTAATAGTTTCTCCCTGATTGTTCAGATTGTTTAAAATAGTCTGGTGTAGGCCAGAGAAATAGAACTGTGGTTTTCCTCTTCCACGGTTCTAATCTACTTTTTATTACCCTTTTTCCATTGATAGTGAGAGTGTAAGCCATTTTACTTCTTTTACAATGGGCAAGGCGCGTGGCAAGGGACATGGAACTGGACGTTCTGGTGATGGTGCGTGCAGAGGACGGGGCCGTGGCCAAGGTGAAAATGTGCCACAACTAACAGCCACATCTTCTCACTCCCACTTCTTGACCGAATTACTAGGGAAGCACAGAACACCGGTATTGCGAACTGATCAGTGTGAACAGGTTATTAATTGGATAGCAGATAATACTTCCAGATACCTGGGCACCATCACCTCCGGTCTGTCTTCCACACAGTCAAATCTTAGTAGCCGTGAGTCTCGACCGCATACTCCTCCTCACCCTGATGCTCCGTCCTCCCACCATGCCGAGTGTCGTCAGACAGCAACTGATCCCACACTTGGACACTCTGAAGAGCTGTTCACTGGTCCATTTCCAGATTTGTGCCCCTCGCCTGCTCCGCTTGAAGTGGTGGAAGACGAGATCCCATGTAGCGATGCCCAAATATTTGAACAGCCACGGCCACAGGAAGTAGACGCTGCCAATTTGTCACAAGAGGTGGACGATGATGAGACACAATTGCCAGGAAGTGAGGAGGAGGATCGTGGTGCGCAAGTGGAAGAGGAGGAGGTGGTGGATGATCTAGTAACTGACCCAACGTGGCAGGAGGACATGCAGAGCGAGGCCAGCAGCACACAGGGTGAGGGAGGCAGAGTACCCCAGACAGGAAGAAGCAGTGTGGTGGCCACACACAGAAGGCAAGCAACAGTTCCCCGTAACACCAACACGAGGGACGTTGCCAGTACAACCTGTAGGTCTTCCAGAGTCTGGAATTTTTTTAAAGACTCTGCTGATAACCCCAAAAAGGCCATTTGTACCACCTGCCATGCCAGCATCAGCAGGGGTGACAAAACTACCAGCCTGACCACCACCAGCATGATCAGGCACATGGCAGCAAAGCACCCGACTTTGTGGGGTGAACCCCAGGGTCCACGACCAGTGTCAGCGGGTGTCACCACTGCTTCTTCCGCTGTTGTGCGTGCAATAGAACCCCCTATTGTGTGTGCAAGGCAATCCCCTGTCCATACTGCATGCAAAGATCCCCTCTCAAGAAACAGCATCAACATCCACGTCCCATCGCAGCGTTCAATTGTCCATATCCCAGACCTTTGAACAAAAGCGGAAATTTGCAGCCAACGCCCCACAGACCACAGTCCTAAATTCGCACATTTCACGACTGCTAGCGTTGGAAATGCTGCGTTTTAGGCTGGTGGAGACAGAATCCTTCCGCAACCTTATGGCGGTGGCCGTCCCTCGGTACTCGGTCCCCAGCCGACACTATTTTGCCCGGTGTGCCATCCCCGCACTACACAAGCACGTGTCCCAAAACATCTGCCGTGCCCTCAACAACGCAGTTACTGGGAGAGTCCACCTGACAACGGACACGTGGACAAGTGCTTGTGGCCAGGGACGGTACATCTCCCTGACGGCACACTGGGTAAACATAGTGGAAGCCGGGACCCAGTCGGACCTTGGGAGGGAACACATCCTCCCCACACCGAGGATTGCGGGCCCTATGCCAGTCAGAGTTGCCCCCACAGTGTACAGCTCCTGCGGATCATCCTCCTCCTCCTTATGTTCAGCCTCCATCTCAGATATCACCCCATCAGTTACAAGCTGGAAGCACTGCAGTACTGCCTCCGCCAAGCGGCAACAGGCTGTGCTGAAACTCATAAGCTTAGGTGAGAAACCTCACACTGCTTGTGAGTTGTGGACAGCTGTGAAAGAGCAGGCAGATCTGTGGCTGAGACCGCTGAACCTACATCCAGGCATGGTCGTGTGTGACAATGGCCGTAACCTGGTGGCGGCTCTGAGGCGAGGCGAGATCACACACGTACCGTGCCTGGCTCATGTGCTTAACCTCGTGGTTCAGCGGTTTCTTAAATAGTACCCCGAGTTGCCAGATCTGCTCGTCAAAGTACGCCGCCTGTCAGCTCATTTTCGCAAGTCGGCTACAGCTCCCGCCGCCCTTGCTGTGTTGCAGCAGCGTTTGCAGCTTCCGTCACACCGACTGGTGTGTGATGTCCCCACACGTTGGAACTCTACCCTCCACATGTTGCAAAGGATTTGTGAGCAGAAGAGAGCAGTTGTGGAGTACCAGCTGCAACAAGGCCGTCGATATTCAGGTCAGACTCCACACATAAGACCTCAGGAGTGGACCTGGATGTCTGACATATGTACCATCTTGACAAACTTTGAGGAGTCCACCAAGATGGCGAGTGGCGATGACGCCATCATTAGATTCAGCATTCCACTTGTCTGTCTTTTGCAACGCTCTCTGCAGAGTATTAAAGAGGACGCATTGCAGCCAGAGTATGATGAGATGGATCAAGAAGCCGTAGCGGTCGATTACACACAGCCCAGCCTCATCTCATCCCAACGTGCATTGGGGGACAATGAGGGAGAGGAGGAGGAGGAGGAAGAACAGGACCTTGTATCATGCGCTGTAGACGGTAGTACCTGTACAACTGTCATACCGTCGGTTCAGCGTGGGTGGCCTGAGGACAGGGGGGAGGAGGAGGAGGAGGAGAAGGGGGAGAGCATGGTCAGTCATCATCTTGGTGAGGACACGGAAGTCTTGCCCGTTACCAGTCTGGCAAGCATGGCTGACTTTATGTTACGCTGCCTTAACCGTGACCCTCGCGTTGTCAAAATGTTGGGAGACAGTCATTACTGGTTGGTGACACTTTTAGAACTCTTAAAAAAATTCCCATCTGAACACGCTAGCGGCAGAGGTCACAGTTCGTTGCCCAACCAAGGCGTACATGCGAGAGAGACGCAACTCCAATCCAGCAGAGGCAGGGGAACACTGTCAACGTTCGGGACAGTTTTCTCAGACCCTCCCTTCGGACAGACCCTGAGGCGCGGGGTACTCTCACAAGAAGTGGAAAGTTTCAAAAGATGGTGAGGGAGTATCTTGCCGACCGTACTAGCATCCTCCGTGATTCCTCTGTGCCTTTTAATTATTGTGTATCCAAGCTTGACACTTGGAATGAACTCGCTCTGTATGCCTTGGAGGTCCTGGTGTTATGATCTGCTACAGGGACAAAGGAAAGACAGGAGAACTGTCCCTACAATAGAACTAAACGAGATCCCTACGATGTAACGGGGAACCTGATGCTGCGATCAGACCCGCTAAAGTCCTCGGCTAGTCTGTACGAAGACCTATAGATGTGAGGGAGGGATCCCTACAAGAACTAGGGACTGGGATAAGTTGGACACCTCCTAGCAGAAATAGTAGCAGTCAAAGACAAACACACAACAAAAAGCATAGAGGTCAGAAGACCTAGCAAAACTAACAGAGAACGGCAACAGAGCACCAAGCTAGCTCAAGAGTAGTAAATACAATGAAGTCCAGCAAGACCAGGAGGGCGGAGCCGGATTAAATAGGCAAAAATGGTCATGTGACCAGCAAACTAAAAAAAACCTAACAGGAGAGTTCTAACACCTGGCCTGCCCTGCCACTAGCGTGTTAACGGAGCATGTTTTTAGTGCCGCTGGGGGAATTATGACTGATAAGCGCACTCGCCTGTCAACTGACAATGCTGACAAGCTGACCCTTATCAAAATGAACAAGGGCTGGATTGGGCCAGACTTCTCATCACCACCAAATGACAGCAGAGTAACAAAGTCAAATCCACTGTGTTATTTCTGGAGGTGTATTCACATGCACCGCTTCACACCCACACATGGGTATACGCTTCCTCATTTCGGCTGTTTTATGTTCTTCTCCTTATCCTCAGCCTCCACCACCACAATACCACCAGGGTGACCGTGGTCCGTGTTGCCATTATTGAAAGTTCCTCCGTCCTTATTTTTGTCAGCTTTTGCTTGGAAGGCATAAGCAAAGACTGTGGGAGACCCACTCCCCAATAATGGAAATAATATTTTTAAGATGCTGTACTGTATGGCTCTTGTAAGGGGCATTAAAACTGTCTCGTTAACCCTAGAACGCATACCTGGGGCCTCGCAGGCCCGCCCTGTTAATTGTTTTACTATTTTCTGCAAGATTACTTTAGTTAGAATTTTGAAATTCTAGGTATTCCTCAGGTATATAGTTGTTTGTCATTTTTGTTTGAGTTATTCCATGTTATTTGCACATGGGCCTAAAAGGCCCCAGGTATGTGAAAATGTAGATTTTTATGGTCATGCGTTCTAGGGTTAAGCTACTGCGACCTCCACGTCTCTTCCGAGGGGCATTAAAAGCGTCTTGTTAAGCTACTGGGACCGCCACGTCTCTTCCCAGGGGCATTAAAACCGTCTTTTTAAGCTACTGCGACCTCCACGTCTCTTCCGAGGGGCATTAAAACCGTCTTGTTAAGCTACTGTGACCTCCACCACTTTTCCAAGGGGCATTAAAACCATCTTGTTAAGCTACTGCGACCTCCACGTCTCTTCCGAGGGGCATTATAAGTCTTGCTAAGCTACTGGGACCTCCATGTCTTTTCCGAGGGGCATTAAAACCGTCTTGTTAAGTTACTGTGACCTCCACCACTTTTCCAAGGGGCATTAAAACCATCTTGTTAAGCTACTGGGACCTCCACGTCTCTTCCGAGGGGCATTAAAAGCATCTTGTTAAACCACTCTGAACTCCACAGCTCTTCCAAGGGGCATTGAAATGTTGTTTTTAATTAACTCTAACCTCCACGACTCTTCGAACGGGCATTGCATTTCCTCCTAATTTTTGGCAGCTTTTGCTTGGAAGGCATAAGCAAAGACTATGGGAGACCCACTCCCCAATAATGGGAATAATGTTTGTAATATGCTGTACTGCATGGCTCTTGTAAGGGGCATTGCAAGTTCCTCCGTCCTAATTTTTGGCAGCTTTTGCTTGGAAGGCATAAGCAAAGACTATGGGAGGCCCACTCCCCAATAATGGGAATAATGTTTGTAATATGCTGTACTGCATGGCTCTTGTAATGGGCATTGCAAGTTCCTCCGTCCTAATTTTTGGCAGCTTTTGCTTGGAAGGCATAAGCAAAGACTATGGGAGACCCACTCCCCAATAATGGGAATAATGTTTGCAATATGCTGTACTGTATGGCTCTTGTAAGGGGCATTAAAACCGTCTTGTTATGCTACTGTGACCTCCACCACTTTTACAAGGGGCATTAAAACAGTCTTGTTAAGCTACTGCGACCTCCACGAGTCTTCCAACGGGCATTGCATTTCCTCCTAATTTTAGTCAGCTTTTGCTTTTCAATGCATAGGCGAACACTAAGGGAGACCCACTCCCCAATAATGGGTAGAAGGTTTTTAGTACGCTGTAATCCACGTCTGTTTCAAGGGACATTGCAGTTCCTCATAATTTTTGGAAAGCCTTCCATTCACTGCTTAGGCCAACAGTGCACAGGAGACCCAGTTGCTATAAATGGAAAAAATGGTTTAGTTAAGGCCCTCTGACCTCCATGTCACTTCCAAGGGGAATTGGAGTGCCTCTAAATTTTTGGTAGGCATTGCACTCCCTGTATGCCCTATAACTGTGTAGCTGAACTGCTCCTTTTGATACAGAAACATATCCTACAAGACATGTGTGGTTAACTGGCCTGATATTGATGTGAATAGTCCCTGTTCCTCCTGCTCTTTCTCCTTTGCCACCACCTCATCCATCATTTATCTCCTGAAGCTTTGTTTTAACGGGAGTCATAGAACTGGGATAGTAGCAGGAAAACATCCATCAATCCTCGGAGGAGGTAGGATATGTGCCAAAATGCTGACCACCTCAGGCCTAGCTGCTACTACATACATGCACTTGCATTCCAAGAAAACAAAGCAGATGCTAACTTCTATCATCATCATCATGCTCCTCACCTTGGCACTCTCAACTCCCCTGATGGAGAAGCCAGGGCCCACCGGAGGAGTCTGGTTCTCTGGTGGGCTCGTCCAATGCTGCCCTAAAGCAGGCCAGGCTAAGAAAAGTGTGGGGGAAGGTGACAGAACAAATAGGGGCAGCTGGGGACCATTATGGACACCCGGCCGCCGGGTGGCTGGGGACTGAGTATGGATACTAGGCCGCCGAAGCAGCCATGAGGTAGTGGTCAGCTTCGGCCTCCTCCAAACTAAAAGGCCCCATTTCAAGTGCAAGCTAGCAGTATGGCATTGCAGCCTGGGGGTGGGAGGGTGGCAGACTGCACACTTACGCTTGCATTAAAAGAAAACAAAGCAGATGCTAACTTCTATCATCATCATCATGCTCCTCACCTTGGCACTCTCAACTCCCCTGATGGAGAAGCCAGGGCCCACCGGAGGAGTCTGGTTCTCTGGTGGGCTCGTCCAATGCTGCCCTAAAGCAGGCCAGGCTAAGAAAAGTGTGTAGGAAGGTGACAGGAGAAATAGGGGCGGCTGGGGACCGTTTATGGACACCCGGCCGCCCCCAGGCGGCTGGGGACCATGTGTGGACACCCGGCCGCTGGGAACCGTGTGTGGACACCCGGCCGCCCCCTGGCGGCTGGGGACAGAGTGTGGACACCCCGCTGCCGGGCGGCTGGGGACTGAGTATGGATACCAGGCCGCCGAAGCAGCCATGAGGTAGTGGCCAGCTTCGGCCTACTCCAAACTAAAAGGCCCCATTTCAAGTGCAAGCTAGCAGTATGGCATTGCAGCCTGGGGGTGGGTGGGTGGCAGGCTGCACACTTACGCTTGCATTAAAAGAAAACAAAGAAGATGCTAACTTCTATCATCATCATTTTCATCATGCTCCTCACCTTGGCACTCTCAACTCCCCTGATGGAGAAGCCAGGGCCCACCGGAGGAGTCTGGTTCACTGGTGGGCTCGTCCAATGCTGCCCTAAAGCAGGCCAGGCTAAGAAAAATGTGGGGGAAGGTGACAGGAGAAATAGGGGCGGCTGGGGACCGTTTATGGACACCCGGCCGCAGGGCGGCTGGGGACCGAGTATGGACACCCGGCCGCAGGGCGGCTGGGGACCGAGTATGGACACCCGGCCGCAGGGCGGCTGGGGACCGAGTATGGACACCCGGCCGCCCCCTGGCGGCTGGGGACCGAGCATGGATACCTCGCTGCTGAAGCAGCCATGAGGTAGTGGCCAGCTTCGGCCTCCTCCAAACTAAAAGGCCCCATTTCAAGTGAAAGCTAGCAGTATGGTATTGCAACCTGCAGGTGGTTGGGTGGTTGGCTGCATATTTGCGCTTGCATTGCAAGGAATGGGGTAGGTACAATTGAACACTGCCCTGGGACAAGGACTTGCACGGGGATAGTTGCAAGTCTGCATCTTCTGATGTGGCAAGGATCACTTCTGATGGGCACACTTTTAGGCAGTGACCTGGGAGTCAGAGATACTTCCAGGGGTCTTCCCCATGCTGTTCCCATGTCTTTTCAGCACTGTGTGCATGTGTCACACAGCACATGGCCAGATAAGGTTGTAAAATGTTAAAATGACATTTCCCGGTGAATGCATTTGTCACGGTTGAAAGCAATACAAAAGTGCAAAAACGCATGAAAAATGCTACTTGTGAACATAGCCCAAGGTGTGGAGGAGTATTTTTGTTTTTGGTTATTTATTTTACCTTATACACAAGTCTTTACCCTGGAAAGGAAATTCCTTAACATATTTCACAGGAAAACCGTTTCAGTTTCGTTTTTGAACGTTTTATTGTGAGCCTGTAAAAGTGGCTTAATACCTCTGACCATGTTGTTGACAGCAGTGACCTGGGGGTCAGAAATGCTTCCAGGGGCGATCCCCATGCTGCCCCCATGTCTTTTGAGCACTGTCACTATCGTTTTGGGCACTTTTTAGGCTTTCTACAGACTGCCGGGGGTGCCGCCGCAAAAATGCTTGGGTCTCCCATAGACTAACATTGGGCTCGTTGCTCGGGTCGAGCACCAGAGTATCACGGTGAGCTCGGCCCGAGCTTCGAGCACCCGGGCATTTTAGTGCTCGCTCAACACTAGTCATTATCAAATGTAGAACCTCTGGGAGGATTCACTATACAAATGCATCCACAATATCCCCAAATATTTCCACACACTTATGCATTGGCGAGGCTCGTCCGATATACGCGGCAAATCGCAGCATGCTGCGATTTTTTTCTCAGTCCAATTTCAGCTTTCATAGATTAACATTTGATAGAGTGAAATCCGATTTTTTATCGGATTGCACTCGTCCGTTTTTCTCTCAAATGAGTATGAGCCCTTACATTGATTGTCCTCAAATGTGTGGACCATCGCAGTGCATGTTCCAGGTATTCAAAACTCAATAGTGTATGCTTTATCTAATTTGCAATGGGGGCATTTTCATGAGCAGACTCCAAAGGCGAACCTAGAAAAGGAAGTGCGACCAAAAGATCTTTGAGATCTGCCATTCAGACAGCACAGGAGATAATACATGCGTCCCTCGCCAAAGTTACATACTCTGCGTATGCACAGCTGTGGGAAAATTGGGAACATTGGAAGTACAGGGTCAGGGTTGAGGCACATGGCAATGAGATGTCATTATTGTTGCTGGCTGCCAATTGCAGGGAAGTTGGTTTATTTTGTGGGTAAATTGTTTTATGGCATGTTCGACCTTTGGACTTAAACTGAGGGTCTTAAAAGATTTGACAAAATCATTTTTAGTGCAGCTGATGTTAAAGGGTGTGAGGCAGTGAGAGGGATCATATGAGAGGGACGGTATGTATCCCCCATGTATCCCTCAGGATGTGCATAGAGGCATATTGAACCCACTGGAGTGCATTGCAATCACAGAAACAGCTATGGTTGCAGTGCAAAATAAAAGTAAAGTTTGGACTTGGTCAAACTATTTGGCTAAGCTGGATTTAAAAAAAAACAGCATGGGCTTTTATTTTTGGAGTGAACTACAGGATGGCAGTGAGGCGGTTCACTCCCTCCAGCCGGGTCTTACAAGTGGCTCATGGCCACAGATTCCATTTAAAAACCTGCAGCAAAGGTTTGGCTGTGTCAGTGTTGGGATTGCTAGCAGCAGAGCAGGAAGCTCTGCAAGCCTGTGTGAAGCTTAACACAGGCCTGTGAAGGCAACATATCTGATGCACCCTAAGTGATATGGCACGGACTTCTCCCACGGCAACAGGTTTACACGGACTGAGTGAATATCCCGGCTGCAAACCGGAGGACAGCTTTTGCATTTGAGTTGTGAGTTTTTGGACAATAAAAAGTTTAAGTTGGACATTCTTGGGTCACTGCCTGTTCTATCGCACTGTGTGAACACAGTCGCACTACAATATGGTGGAGAATGTGGGCAGTGTGAACTAAGAAATACCCTGACAACTGCATGTCCGTGATCAAGCCTGCAAAACTTCAGCTCAGGCCTACCGACAACATGGAGGAGCTACTGAAGCAGTTGGTGCTCACTCAGCAGCAGCAGCTGCATCTCCAGTGGCAACAGCAGGAACAGCACCAATAGCAGCAGCACACTAATGAACTGATTATGCAGCGGATTGCAGCTCTGCAAGAGACGCTACCATCACCGATCCCAGAACGTCGTGAGGCCCGGAAAAGGTCCGTTCCGCATTGAGGAAGTGGAGTCCGGAGGACAACGTGGAAGCTTTCCTCACCATATATGAGCACACCGTGGAGGGAGAGAACCTGCCAACTTCCCAGTGGGCTGAAGTGGTGGCTCTGTTCCTGATGGGCGACGCGGAGAAGGCCTACTTTGACCTCAGGAGGATGCCCAGGACTATGGGAAGCTGAAAGGTGAGATCCTTGCACGACTGTGGGTTAATACCTATGTGAGAGCCCAACGAGTGTTTTCATGGACCTTTGTGGAGTCCCGACCCACCAGGTCTCAGGCATATGACTTTCTGAAGCTAGTTAAAAAGGTGGCTCCAGCCTGAGACCTTGACTCCATCCCAGATGGTAGAGAGGGTGATGGTCGACCAGTTTCTCAGAACTCTGCCAGCAGCTATACAGTGTTGGGTGGGGCAAGGGGACCCGGGCACTCTGGACCAGGTGGTTAGCCTGATTGAGAGGTATATGGCCACTCAGGACTTCATAAGGGACTCTGCCCCACTGCGGCTACCACGCCGGACCCTGCAAACCCAGGAGCCTGGGAAAGGGCCACAACCCTCTGCTGGGGTCGATCAGGACAGAGCCCGTGTAGAGGGGATAACCCGGAGTGATGGAGGACAGAAACCAGTTACCCCCAAGCTGGTCTCATGGACTAACGGTGCCACCACTATTAGGTGTAGGCGGTGCCACGAGCCAGGACATGTGGCTGCCAACGGCCCCCTGACTGTAGAATCCATGGACTGCGGGTTTACTCGTCGGATGTAAATGTATGCCCAGACAGTTTGTACTACGAATGCAGATACTACATGCAGTGAACCCCAACTGTGCCAGGTACACGTCAATGAGTACCCGACAGAGGCCCTCTTGGACTCAGGGAGCCTAGTGACACTTGTCCATGTGTCATTGGTTGCCGAGGACAACCCCAATGGTCGGAAAGTGGGGGTTGTTTGTACACATGATCGATGGGTTCATGGAGAGATTTAACAAGACACTTAAATCTATGTTAAAAAAAAAGTGGTCTCCAAGGACGGGAGGGATTGGGACATGTTACTGCCCTATTTGATGTTCGCTGTCCGCGAGATACCACAGACTTCCACGGAGTTCTCACCCTTTGAGCTATTGTAAGGCAGGCAAAGGGGGTTGCTGGATGTAGCCAAAGAGACGTGGGAACAGGAGCCGATGCCGCATAAGAATGTAATTGAGCACGTGGCAAGCATGCAGGATCGGATCACCGGATCGGATCACGGCGGTCATGCCTATAGTAAAAGAGCATCTAATGGATGCCCAGGCAGCACAGAGTCGCACGTATAATAAAAGAGCCATGGTCAGGTCCTTTAAAGAAGGGGATCGGGTGTTAGTGCCCACAGCAGAGAGTAAACTCATGGCCAAGTGGCAAGGGCCATATGAAGTACAGGAAAAGGTGGAGTAGGTGAATTACAGAGTGTACCAGCCGGAAAGAGAAAACCGGAACAACTGTATCATGTAAACCTGCTAAAAGCCTGGAAAGACCGGGAATGTTTGGTTACCGATGCGACACCGGTCGTACCGTAGGGGAACCCTTTGTCACCGGTAAGCGACAAGGCCGGGTGAGAGGTTAAGATAAGTGATGCTCTCATGAAACAGCAACGACGGGAGGCTCGGAAATTTTGTGCAGCAGAATACAGACGTTTTCTCAGAACTGCCTTGCCGGACCTCGGTGATCCGTCATGACATTGTCACCGAGCCTCGGGTGAGGGAACGAATGAAACCGTACCGTGTGCCAGAGGCCCGGAGGCAAGCCATCGCGGCTGCAGTGAAAGAAATGCTCCAGTTAGGAGTCATCGAGGAATCCAGGAGTAAGTGTGCTAGCCCCTTTTGTGCTGATTTCAAAGCCAGACGGATCATGATGATTCTGTAATCACTTCCAGAAATTGAATGAGGTTTCAAAATTTGGCCTTTATGCAATGCCTCGGGTAGACAAGCTGATCGAGAGACTGGGGCAGATCCAGTACTTCATCACGCTCGATCTCACCAAGGGTTACTGGCAGGTGCCAGTGACAGAATCGGCAAAAGAAAAGACCGCCTTTATAACGCCAGAGGGTCTCTACCACTATGTCGTCTTGCCTTTTGGATTACATGGGGCCCCGGCCACCTTCCAGAGGTTGATGGACATAGTGTTAGAGCCTCATCAGAAGTACGCGTCAGCATATTTAGATGATATCATCATCTTTAGTACCGACTGGCATACCCACCTGTCCCAGGTACAAGCGGTGCTGGATTCACTCAGAGTCATGGGGTTAACAGAGAACCCAAAAAAATGCGCGATAGGTCTCGAGGAAGCCCAATAGTTAGGGTACGTGATTGGCTGTGGGGTTATCAACCCCCAAATAAACAAAATCGAAGCCATTAAAAACTGGCCCCGACCTCTTACTACTAAACAGGTAAGAGCGTTCCTCGGCATCGTTGGGTACTACCGACGATTTATTAAAGAGTGGGTCTCCTATAGTGGCAATGCCCATGCTGTGACTGCAAGGACTGCCAAAATTTGGGAAAAACCTTAATATCAATTTAAAAACACATAGAGCTGGGCCACAGTAACGACATGTTCCCATTAGAAAGAAGTGGGTCTCCCATACTGTTTGCCTATGCAGTGAATGCAACAGTTCCCAAAAATTTGGAGGAACTCCAATATCCCTTGCAAGAGACGTAGAGGCCGGAGAACCTCCTGAAAACAATATTCCCATTTCTAGGAAGTGGGTCTCCCATACTGTTTGCCTATGCAGTGAATGCAACGGCTGCCAAAAATTTGGAGGAACTCCAATGTCCCTTGCAAGATACATAGATATGGTGATATGGTAAATATCGTGGTGATATGGTGGTGGAGGATGAGGAGGAGGAGGACAAGAGCATATAGACAAAATCAGGAAGCTTATACACATGTCTGGGTGTGAAGGTGCATGCGAATAGAGTTAGACCTCCTAAAAAAAAGACACTGTATTTGAGTTTATGCTACACTGCTATCATTTGGTGGTGTTGAGAAGTCTGGCCTAATCCAGCCCGTGTTCATTTTTATAAAAGTCAGCCTGTCAGCATTTTCAGTTGACAGACGGATGCGCCTATCGGTTAAAATTCTACCAGCACTAAAAACCTGCTCTGACAAAATGCTAGCGGCAGGGCAGGCCAGGACCTCCAAGGCATAGAGAGCCAGTTCATGCCATGTGTCCAGCTTGGATACCCAATAATTATAAGGCACAGAGGAATCACGGAGGACGTTGGTACGGTCGGCAAGGTACTCCCTCAGCAGTCTCCAAAACTGTTCCCTCCTTGGGAGAGTACCCCGCACCTCAGGGCCTGTGTGATGGGAGGGTCTGAGAAAACTGTCCCAGAACTTTGAAAGAGTTCCCTTGCCTCTGCTGGATTGCATTTGTGTCTCTCTCACCTGTATTCCTTGGTTGTCCAATGAACTGTGACCTCTGCCGCCAGCATTTTCAGATGGGAATTTTTTTAATAATTCCGCAACAAGGGCATTCTGGTACTGCCCCATTTTATTAGGCCTGTCCGGCAAGGGAATAAGAGCCAGAAAGTTCTCCTTGTAGCGTGGATCTAGAAGTGTCACCAACCAGTAATGACTGTAACCCAAAATTTGGACAATGAGAAGATCACGGGAAATGCAGCGTAACAAACTCAGCCATGTGTGCCAGACTGCAAAGAGGCAAGACTTCCGTGTCCTCACCAAGTGGATGACTGACCATGCTCTCCTCTTCCTCCTCCTCCTCCCTGTCTTCAGGCCATCCACGCTGAACAGACGGTATGACAGTTGTGCAGGTAGTACTGTCTATAGCGCAGGAAACTTGCTCCTGTTCTTCCTCCTCCTCCTCTTCCTCATTGTCACCCAATCCACGTTGGGATGAGATGAGGCTAGGCTGTGTGGAATCACCCTGTATGGTTCCTTGCTCCATCTCATCGTGCTCCGCCTGCAATGCATCCTCTTTGATTGTGAGCAGAGAGCGTTTTAGAAGGCAGAGAAGCGGGATCGTGACGCTAATTATGGCATCATTGCCGCTCACCATCTTGGTGGACTCCTCAAGGTTTTGGAGTATGGTACAGATGTCTGACATCCATGTCCACTCCTGAGGTCTTATGTGTGGAGTCTGACCTGAATACCGACGGCCATGTTGATGCTGGTAGTCAACAACTGCCCTCTTCTGCTCACAAATCCTTCCCAACATCTGCAATGTAGGGTTCCAATGCGGGGACATCGCACACCAGTCAGTGAGCTGGAAGCTGCCAAAACTACTGAAGCAAGGAAAGGGCGGCAGAAGCTGTAGATGACTTTCTAAAATGGGCACAAACGCGGCGTACTTTGACAAGCAGATGCGACAGATCTGGGTAGGTTTTGAGAAACTGCTGAACCACGAGGTTAAGCACATGAGCCAGGCATGGTATGTGTGTGAGCTCGCCTCGCTTCAGAGCCGCCACCAGGTTCCAGCCATTGTCACACAAAACCATGCCTGGCTGTAGGTTCAGCGGTGTCAGCCACAGACCTGCCTGCTCCTTCAGAGCTGTCCACAACTCTTCAGCGGTGTGCGGTTCGTCACCTAAGCATATTAGCTTCAGCAAAGCCTGTTGCCGCTTAGCCGAGGCAGTGCTGTAGTGCTTCCAGCTTCTGACTGATGTGCTCATTTCGGAGATGGAGGAGGAGGTGCAGGAGCTCTAGAATGTTGGGGCAACTCTGATTGACCCAGGCCCCGCAATCATCCGCGTCGGGAGGACGTATTCCGTGCCAAGGTCTGACTGGGTCCCGGCTTCCACTATATTAACCCAGTGTGCAGTCAGCGAGATGTACCGTCCCTGCCCACAATCACTTGTCCACATGTCCATGGTTAGGTGGACTTTCCCAGTAACTGCGTTTTTGAGGGCACGGCTAATGTTGTGAGACACGTGCTTGTGTAATGCGGGGACGGCACACTGGGAGAAATATTGTTCGCGGGGACTGAGTATCGTGGGACGGCCTCCGCCATCAGGTTGCGGAAAGCTTCCGTCTCCACTAGTCTAAAAGGTAACATTACGAGCGCAAGCAGTTGCAAAATGTGTGAATTTAGTAGTGTGGCATGTGGGTCGTTGGCTGCGTATTTGCGCTTGCGTTCCAAGGACAGGGGTATGGACAACTGAACGCTGCGCTGGGACAAGGAAGTGGATGTGCTTGCTGATTGTGCAAGTTGAGAGTGTGCACCGACACGTGCAGGGCGGGAGGCATCTTCGCATGCACCATGGACAGAGGATTGGCATGCATGCACAACAGCGGAAGATGCAGTGGTGTCACCCACAGACACGGTTTCTGGACCCTGGGGTTTGGCCCACTTAGTAGGGTGCTTTGCTGCCATGTGCCTGATCATGCTGGTGGTGGTCAGGCTGGTAGTTTTGCTACCCCTGCTGATGCTTGCCTGGCAGGTGGTGCAAATGGCCTTTTTGGAGTTATCTGCAGAGTCTTTAAAAAACAACCAGACTCGGGAAGACCTAACAGTTGTACTGGCAACTTCCGTCGTGTTGGTGTTACGGGGAATGCTTTCCTGCCTTGGGTCTGCGGCCACCACACTGCTTCTTCCTGACTGTTGTGGTGCTACGCCTCCCTTCCCTTGTGTGCTGCTGTCCTTGCTTTGCATGTCCCCCTGCCAGGTTGGGTCAGTTAATATATCATCCACCACCTCGTCTTCCACTTTTGCTCCCTGGTCCTTCTCCTGACTTTCTGGCAACTATGTCTTATCATCATCATCATCCACCTCTTGAGACAGTAATTGCACTTTCCCACTGTTGCCTTCGTGTGACCGTGGCTGCTCAAATATTTGGGCATCGCTACACGTGTTGTCCTCTTGACTTGCTTGAAGCTGGCCGGGCAAGAGGCCCAAATCTACAAATGGAAAAGTGAACATCTCTTCTGAGTGTCCAAGTGTGGGATCAGTTGTCTCCGGGCACTCGGCATGGTGGGAGGAAGGAGGATCAGGGTGAGGAAAAGGTGGTCCATACTCATGGCTACTGAGACATGACCGTGTGGAAGACAGGGTGGTAGTGGTGGTGGCAAAGTGACTGGAAGCATTATCTGCTATCCAACCAACAACCTTTTGACATTGCTCTGGGTTCAATAGTGGTGTGTTGCGTTCCCCTAGCAATTGGGACAGGAAGGTCGGGCAACAAGATGTGGGTGTTTGTTGTGGCAAAATTTCAGCTTGCCCACGGCCTCTGCATGGACCATCATCATCACGTCCACTTCCCCGTCCCTTGCCACGCACCTTGCCCATTTTAAATGGAGGACAATATTTTCCACGTTCACTACAAATGGCTCATTTTGGAACGCAGTTATATGTGATACGTCTGACAGAGAACCACGGTTTTAAATAGCAGGCCTGTAATTTACTAATATTATTCTACACAGAGACCTAGTGTGAATAGCTTGACCGACACACTGCAACAGAATGGAAAAGGAGGCCAATATTTTCCAGGTTCAGTTCAAATTTCTGGATTTTTATCGCTAAAATATGGAACAGATCTGGCTGTATTTTGCAGTGCTAACAAGCATATGGAGCAGAAAAATGAGTACTCTGGATTGCTTTTTAAGCAAATAACCAGGATTAAGATAAAAAAAAATGCCCTGGCCCCTGATACCTGGGGCTATGTCTACAAATATCTATAAGAACAGCAGCAGCAGGAACGTGCTATGGACCCTCTTGCAATATATGCACTGCAGTCTGCCATATACACTGCCTGCCTGCCTCTTGCTATCACTTTCACCACTGAAAATATGCACATGGATTAGTCCTCAGAAGGACTGTTAGTTCCGATGGATATATAGATATATGTTGTGGAATACCTATACTTACTCTAAACAAGCAAATCTCTCCCTGACTCAGCAGCAGCTCTCCCTTTGTATTACATGTGGGCAAGAATATTTGGGGCCCAACCTTTTCGAGAGTTGATAGGGAACTTCAAATTTGCTTTGTTACAGATTTGATCATTATGCACAGATTTAGTTACAGTTTGGTCTGACATCATGCCTTGAAAGTTCCGGAAACGCGCTCAATTTGTGGGCCTGATCAATAAAGCAAGAATTACGGTGAATCGATCAATAAGCCATTTTATGAAATGTAATAGGGCTGTGGCAGTGAGGCATATCGAATTGCTAGCAGGAGTTGGTGAATTTGAGGGATGACGGGGTGCATTTAAATGCCACTGGTACGACAAGGAGTTGACAATAACCCTATCAAGTAAAGCCGGACATGGAGAGATGTAGGGGGAGGACTTCCTGACAGTGATTTGTCTGAACTGGAATGGGGTAGATCACTTAAGGGGAAAAGAAGACTTAGGGTGAGCAAGGGCTGAAATAAATAGAGGTGGCGGGATTCACGTCACTCTGCCACGAACACGACTCACTCGCTGTGCCTGAGACTTGGTTGTGACTGTAGACTGGAACTCCGGTTCTCACATTCACTCACCTATCACAATACCCTTTCAATGAGCTAAGTGTACGCCAAAGTCAATTCACACTAACAGCACACGTCTTGCTGACACCACATGCCATTATGATAGACCAGCAAGGCACCTACCCTGGGTGACACACTAGTAAAAAATGCACTCCCAACTTTCCCAAGCACCCGATAGGTACTCTACTTGCACTCCAGCATACACAGGATAACACAACTAGATTATCCTTTCCCTCATCGAAATTGTACGTATGTTTAGAGCAGCAAGGAACAAACTCAATAAATTTTAGATTTTATATGAAAAATAAGGTACAATGCTTAAAAAAATGACAAAAATATGATACAGACAAGGCAAAAACAGTATAAAAAGAAATGGATAAATAAAGCCCTTCCAGATTAGATCCTTGAGCGATTCTCTGCATAGGAGACGCCATGGAAATTTTGACAGATCTACAATGTATGCTGTATTCAATGGGTCTGAGTTTTTCTGGGTGAGATATTATAATGGTTCTCATCCACACCCCTCCTCATAGGCAGGTGAGAGAAGGATGGCTAACCGTATGCTCAGAAAGATGAAAGCAAAGACATAATTCTAATTTATGTCATAATTTTCCACAGGAACCTCCTAGAGGAATAATATGACTGCCAGCTGGGTTCTCCCGGTGAACGTGGCTAGGATATTTGTGAGTTAATCAGGTATTCTCAGTGGACCCAACCTCTCAGGCAGCTGTCACAAGATTTACAAGAGCCTCTATCTCACCTTGCTCCAGTAAACTGCACACCGACAGGGCACAGGCTTCCCGGTCATAATGTGCCTTAATCATATTTTCATGGAAGACATTTTGCTACTTTCTGCCATGGTCTACAGTGACAACATACTTGACATCATTTAGACACCGGTGGATGAGATATGGGCCCTACCAAGCAGCCTGCAGTTTATTTTGCTTCACAGGGACTAGTACTCAAGTTTTCTGATCCACTTCATAAACACTTTCTCTGGCATTGTGCTCATATCACTTCTTCTGATCCGATTGGGCCTGTGCCATGTTCACGTGTACCAACCAAGAGTTTGCATTTTTTTCTCTGACTCGCATTTTCCCCCAGAGTGGACCGCTTTCCTTCATCAGATGTAGGATGCAATGTACACAAACATAAACTCAAATAGGCAGTACCCTGTGCAGGCCTGCGTTACCTCTGTTAGAAAATAACAGGTGTGCCAGATAGTGCTCCCAGTCGAGTTCCTGAGAATCGACCAACATACATAGTTATATAGGTTCAAAAAAATATATAGATCAATAAAGTTCAACCTTTCTCCACTATTAATACAGTTATAACAGTTGAGCATTTGGTCCAGTCACCGCCCACAGTCAGGATTCTTTGGTGCTGGCAGCGAGTGCGAGAGGTCACATGACTAAGTATTCGATATGCATACTTCTAGCCACATTCTGACTAGACGTACATGGCCTCACCCAATACAAGTGAATTGAGCGAGGCCGAGCACATCTAGGTGGCATTTGACTGCATGTATACATATCACATATTTGCAGTCTTGTCAATGCCGGAACCGGAGGATCCTGATAGCATCCGGTTCACATGCTGTGAGGATTCAGAAGTCTGCAGTAACACAAATTGACTGCAGACTTTCATCTCATACATGGACAACCCCTCTAACATCTTGAGCATTTGTATTAAAGGTCCCATTAAATCGCATGCACAGACTACGAGGTGTTGCATTTTCTTACAGAGGCACTGCATCAAGTTCAACATGAACTGGATCGCCTGACCAGTAAGCACCTCTTTGAAATATCCTAAGCAAGAAAATATATTTATCAGGGCGTAGGCCACCAAGTCGGCCTTAATGGCTTAGAGGTATAGAAAAGCACAATATACCATTGTTAGGTTTTGAGCACTTCCCAAAACTGATGGTTACAGCCAGAGGCCACATGAGGTCTATGGCAATTTCCTGGAAGAGCTAATAAATGATGGGCAAAGGGACTAATGGGCCTTGGACACAGGCCGGGATTTCCACACATTTTGGCACGTCGTACAAAAATGGCAGAAATTTTAGGCCAATCAAAATTGTGAGGCAGTCTGGCTTAAGTACCCCTAAATGTCCAGATAGGGGAATCTCTTGGGCAATCCTCAGTTGTTGCTCCCAAAACTGGCAGGGCTCAATGATTTGCTAACCATACATGTCAGGAGCCACAGGGAATAGTCTCCCTTGATCCCAGAATATCCTTTCATGTCAGACTCATCCGGGGGCTTGTTAGCAAGGTCCCAATGTGTCTCTAAACTGACATCAGTTCGTAAAGCGGCAATAAACTTCTGAATGACTTGGTGGAAGTTAAAGGGACAGTATTCCTGGAGGTGAGGGGTAAGAGGTGCGTGTACAAGAAGTAGACATATCAGAGTTACGGACACTCTGGCTAAGGTTCATAGTGGATAGGCAACTGGGCCCCAACTTTCTTGGTTGGGTGGGTCACCAAGAAAACATACAGGTTTACCTTCATCCTGACATGTCTATAGCATAACTGGTTCCATAACTACTACACATTATGTTAGCAGTATCATCCAATGTTACATTACTAGGTTCCACATGGTCACATCATAATAGCATTAGATATTTTTATAGTATGGTATGGTTTGGCAAGGTTAAAATGAGAACAAATTAACTTATCATTTTGCATAATAACAGAGCTTGTAGGGTCATCATCAATATACTGGAATATCAACCGTCCCAGATCAGTACCTAGTAAGTCATTGGTGGGAATATTCTGCAGACACTTCCTTTAATCCCCTCCCTGCACCCCAGTCAAGGTAAAGCCGTACCATTGGCAATGCAAGGTTGACTCCTCCAATTCCTGTATCAGAGTTTTTCCTGGAATCCTGGAATAATATCCGTGGGCGAAACAAGTTCTGGACCAACCAGAGCCATCTCATTACGGGTGTCCCAGAGGTCATGGGTGAGATTATATTTCCGTATGAAGGCCTGTTTTGATGGCCTAACCATCTCCATCCTTGTCATGGGAGAGAGCTGCTAACACTTCCAGGTCTTTGCCTCTTAACCCTGGGGTTAGGTACCAAGCCCATTGGGCAGTGGGAAGGTAGTACTGTCTGCAGGTCTATTAAAATCCTTTTCGGGAAGTGTCCAGGTTCCCATTTTTTTCCATTACATGGAAGTGCTCCAAACATGGTTTAAAGGTGGAGGGTTCATTGGACTGGCTGTTCTGTGGGGTAGAGTGCTGCATTTAGAGTTGTGCTAACTCCAGTATGTACTCTCTGAATGGCCCTAAGCAGCCTCTTATTTAGCCTGGGTCTGTCATTCTACAAACTCGAGCTTGGCATTCTTAAAACAAGCTACATTTGAAGGTCACATTCTCCCATTTGCTGGGCAATTAGGGCAAAGCTACCGTCCATTACACTCTGGGAGCTGTGATTGCTGGTGGTACCCTCTGCATCAGGAAATTCTAGAACCAGATCCATGGATTGATATTCTGGTGCAATATTGGTCCCTGGCTCCAGTACCACATTTTGGTTGGTTCTTGGCAGCATCCTCGTCCAAGGCACAGATCAACATGTCTTTGGATTTATAGGTCCGAACGATACCTCTGTCTTCACAAAGGTGAATCAAAGCTTTCTCTTGCTTCTTATAAGTAACTGTTATCTTAGTAGTTACTGGCCAAATAAAAGAAAAGATAAACAAGAATGGGGGGGATATTTTGCAGTTAAGTCTTAATAATCAAAATTAAAGTTTGTCCTTGTTGAGTGGAGTGCTCCTGGCAAGATACTACCAGTCCCCATGTGCATGGGTTTATTAAGCACTTACTGCTCTAATAAAAAAATTATCCCACCCTGTCATCAATTTTGTCATGAACACCGCCCACATGCTGCACCCGACTCAGATGTGACTGTAAAGGGGAACTCCGATTCTCACACTCGTTCGTCCAATCATCTATCACAATAAGGTGACAAATGAGCTGACAAGTGCACCCCACAGCCAGTTTACACATCCACACCACACTTCTTGCTGCCACCAATGTTTTGATAGACTAGCAAGACGCCAGCCCCAAGTGACACATTAGTACACACGCACACTCAATTTTCCTAAACACCTGATAAGTACTCTTCTTGTACTGTGGCATACAGAGGGTAAAACAAAAAGGTTATACTTTTCCTCTTTAAGGTTGTGGGTATGTTTCGAGCAGCAAGAAACAAACATATAAAATTTTAGATTTAAATGGGTTATCCGGAACTTTGTAAGTTCTTAGCCCCATAGGAAAAAATAACCAGGCAGGTAGTTACTAATTATCTGCCTGTTCTAGCCGCTGAAGGTCTCTGCCAGATCAGAGGGTCACAGACCACTCCCGCCTGGGAAGCATGCTGTCAATCAGCATGACGTCAGCATTGACAAAGAAGACCTGAAGAGAAACCACTGCTCTGTTGACACGAAGTGAAAAGAAGCAGGAAAGTCACCGCCTGAAATGGCAGAGATCAGAGCCGGGCAGAACAGGCAGGTAGTTAGCAATTACGGTACCTGCCGGTAAGTTCTTAGCCACATAGGAAATAATAACTTAAAGCGCACTTGTCAGCAGGCTTGTGCTCAGTAAACGACATACACTGTCAGGTGGGTGACATTACACGGATTAAAATGATACCTTGGTTGATGAAATCCGCTCTGTGGTTCTTGTGCAATCTTTACTTTCAGTTTGGAGATAATGATATGCTCGTGCTTCGGGGCGGCCTGTGGGGTGCGCTCTATCTGGAGGAGAGGCTGAAGCCCTGGGCTAAGCCAGTGGGCAGAAGCCGGCATGACGAGGGTTTGGAAGAGGAGGTGGTGTCATGGGCTTATAGGGGAGTGTTAATGAGGGATGGTTAGTTATAAGGGGACCCTGGGGAGGTGTTTAGTCACTTTCCCGCTCCAAGGGCACCCATTTATCCCTTTGTCATCACCTGCGGGAGTTCCACCTTCAAATATGTCAGCTAATGAGGATCAGGATGGATTTCTGGACACTGGATTTCTGGCCGGTGGAATTGCAGCACCCATGCGGCCTGGTATTACTCTATGTCTTGTCCGTTTCCTCCTATTTTAATGACACAAGGTATAGTGGGTAGTCAGAAGTCACGGGAAGTAGGCACGGTTTCGGGTAGGGGTAGTTTAGCACTAATTTTTCCCAGGCACTGGGGTGCAAGATTTATTGGCTACGTTAAAAGATTGCGTGGCGAGATTGGAAGGGGGTAGTCGGCCCCCATCGCAGTTGTCGGCCTGGTGGGGGGCATGAATAGTGAGGTAATTTGGACCGAGGGCCCGGCGTCCTGTATTTGTTTTTTGGGAATAGTTATTGACTCTGTTAATTGGGAGTTACCTGAAGAAAAGTCTCAGCTTTAAAGGCTGAGGTGGCTAGGGCGCTACGGATGAAGAAGCTTACTTTAAGGCTATGTGCGCACGATGCGGAGTTGAAGCAGAAATTTCCTGAGCTTTTTTGCGGATTTTACATGCATTTTTGACGCGTTTTTGAAAGCATTTTTGTACATCAATGAATGCTTTTTGGAGCTAAATAAAGTTATTTAATGGGATATTGCTTAAACCCTTGGATTACCATAGAACTTAGGTGAGTATATTGGTTTATTTAAATGATTAAAGAATATGGCTGCTGTAATGCAAATAAAGTGTTTACTCTGTGTCTGTATTTAACTCTTTACTTTACTTTAATTAAGTTTGGTCATGAAAAGGTCTGATTGACACCTTGTCATCACCAAACAAAAGAGTTGGGTGTCAGCTAGTCCCATTCGCCTAATCTTCATTAACGTTTCTATTCATGTCATTTTTGCGGCTGCGGTGAGCTGTTATTTTTAGCCTGGGAAGTTGCCATTAGGCAAACATTTTCACTGGCCATAATTAATATCTCACAGCTGATTCGTTAGCCGCTATGTCCCCCCGATCAGCACTCAGCAGCGCTTTGGAAGCATGTTTTTGTTGCGTCCAAAACGCGGTGTTCTAATCCTGCACTTTTGTTGTCGGTACATGTGAATCCACCGCATATAATGACCCTTCAATCGGTCAAAATCTGTAGCGGAAACCAGCGTGTCCACTACAGAAATTGACATGCTGCGGGTGAGTTTGGGTACGTGACCACAGTCAGGAGCTGCTGCAGGTTTGACGCTGCGTGTTTATACAGAATCAAACCCGCAGCGTCCAGATGTTACAGCATAGAGGATGGAATCTCTAGAAATCCCATGTCCATTATCTGTGCATCAGAGGCTGCGAATCACCCGTGGACACTGACATGCGGTGCGTCTTTCAGGACCGCAGCATGTCAAATTCGCTTGCGAAGTCGCTACTCACCGCAACAGAAATTTTGACCACTAGAAAGTATTTAATGTGGTAAATCCGCATGGTTCAGTGAACGCATGTGAATTTACTTGCATTTAATAGAATGCAATATTTTGGATGCAGAAAAAAATTGCGTCCAAAGCGCTGCTATGTCTGAATTATGGGCACAGAGCCCAAAATTTAAAAAAAAATGGTGTGGGCTCCAGCGTCATTTTTATAACCAGCAGAGGGAAAGCCCACCGCTGGGGACTGATATTAGTATCCGGGGAAGGGGCCATTAGCCAACAATGTTCCCTGGCTATTAATATCAGCCCACAGCTGTTTGTTTAGCCTTTACTGGCTAGATTACAGGGGGACCCCCCAGAAAAAAATTGACGTGGGGTCCCCCTATAAAATCTAACCAGCAAAGGCTAAACTAGACAGCTGCGGGCTGATATTAATAGCCAGTGAAGGGGCCATGAATACTAGCCCACTCCGTGGCTATTAATATTACCCCCTCAGCAGTCTCAGAAATGGCGCATCCACAAGATGCGCCGAATCTGACACTTAGCCTCGCGCTTCCCACTGCCCTGTAGCGGTGGCAAGTGGGGTAATGGGGTTGGGGTTCACGTCAGCCTTGTATTGGTGGTTGACCTGAAGCCCAGGTTAGTAATGGAGGGCGTCTATAAGACGCCCCCATTACTAACTGCGTAGTAAAATGGGCGCCGCTTTTTCAATAAAAGATACGGCCAGAATAAAGTATTTTAATGAAGTAAAAAACACACGGTTCTACAATTTTTTTTAATACCCTCCGTCCGTGAAGCCCTTGATCTCCAGAAAAAAACGTAAAAAAACAAACAACCATATCCCTCACGCAGTCCACGATTACGCCGAGTGTCCCACGGCGATCTGGTTCACTTCTACAGCAATGACATCAGCAATCACGGATGTCACTGCTGTAGAAGACAGCAATGAATACTGACAGCGGTGTAAAATCACCCGTGTGATGCTGCAGGAGGTCACTGGGTTTGATCAGCTGAAGATCAGCTGATCAGCCCCAGTGAGCTTACCACCCTGGGAACATTCTTGCGAATGTTCCCAGGGTGAGCATCACATGACCGATCAGCTGATCACTGGCGTCACTGCAAGTCCTGGCAGCTCGGTACACTGTGGGGCGCGAGCCTGCTCCCCGTAGTGTACCTTTGTCCGCCGAGGACCAAGAGGACACCGGGGACCGCTGGACAGGTTTGTATCAAGGTTTATTTTTACTTTTTTTTTTTTTTTTTCTTTTACTACCGAGGGCACACGGGATGGGCAGAGCAGACTGGTCTCTCACTGTCGAGGTCGGATGAGAGGAGAAGTAGCCTCCTCTCCCGACCCGGGTACCACCCACACCACGTTTCCGGCACGATTTCGCGCCTATTGATTTTCATTGAAACCCAGCAATTCTGCAGGCATAGATATTCTAACTGCGGGTTTGCTGCGATTCAATGCAAGTCAATGGGCGCGAATTCGCTGCAGAATCGCGTAATAAATTGTAATGCTGCGTTTTTTACCGCAATGGTAACCCGGAGCGGAAATTTCCGCATCATGTGCACAGCACATTCAGATTACCATTGCTGTACATGGCAGACCTATTAAGAAGCGGCGGAAAAACAGCATCGTGTGCACATAGCTTAAGAGAGATTCAGTCACTGCTTCGCAGACTCAATGTTGCATGTAGAGTGATGCCTACGGGGCGTGTTTTTTTCTCGCAGATTGGCCAGTGCAATAGCTGGGGTGAAGGCCCCTCATCATTATGTTCGACTTTCAAAGGAACATAAAGAGGATTTTGTAGTGTGGGCGAGTTTTTTGGAATGTTACAATGGTCGCTTATTATTGATGAAGAAAATTGTGGATAATTTTGACTTGGAATTGTTTATTGATGCAGCTGGTAGTACGGGATTCGGCACATACTTTCAGGGTCAGTGGTGTGCGAGTGAATGGCCAGATAGGTGGCGTTTGGTGGGGTTGGTTAAAAACTTGACTCTTTTGGAAATTTTCCCAATTTTGGTGGCAATGATGTTGTGGGGACGGCACTTTCGAAACAAACTAAATTTGTTTTCATTGTGACAACATGGGCGTTGTGCTAGCAATAAATAGTATAACTGCATCTTCTCCACTGGTGATTCGTGTGTTGCGTCGTCTTGTTTTGGAATGCTTAATGCTGAACGCCTGTGTAACGGCATCACATGTGCCCGGTGTTCAAAACTTGTTTGCTGACACTCTCTCCCTCTCTCTCGTTTCCAGTGGGATCATTTCCGGTCGTTGGTTCTGGACGCAGTCGAGAAAGGGCTGGATTGCCCTCAAGATTTATGGAACTTGGCATTCGAGCAGCCCAACCCTTGATTAGTTCATCGCTGTCGAGCATTATTTTATTTTATTTTTTTATCTCATAGATTCTTGTGAAACTATCACCAAATAAAGAGATCAAATCAAATTCACCCATGGCTCAATGGTTTAAAACAGCAGCAGCAGGGTCCTGACAAAGAACGAATGGGTCAACATCATAGGTTCAAGCACTCCCCTAGCTTGTAAAATTTATTTATTCATTTAACTACTTTAATATATTTTTAATATATTTAAAAAAAAAATTCTGCATTTATATTTTTAAATGTATGAGTAAAGTTTTTAAGTGATATACTCCATTATGCTTTATGATTGTTTTGTGTGTGCTTTACGGTGTATATATGCATTTAGTCTGATTCCCCCGCCCACTGGGTGTGGCGGTTTTTTTTTAAGGGAGGCGTCTCCATATGCATTCTTTCGCTATAAATAACAGACCCTGTATGTGTATAGACTATCCTGAGGAAGTGGTGTGACCACTACGAAACGCGTAAAAATAAAGTCTATTTCATCATTACATCGACTTGGATTCCTCTGGTATATTATTCTGACAGGTGAGCAGCGCAGTCTGATGCCCCATTTTCTTCACCCAACAAAGGAGCAGTACATGGATGGCATAGCAGGCTGTGTGGGAGTTATGGGAGAAGCGTTTGGGCGTTATTGAACAAGCTCTGTCTGAGGATGATCAGGCAGGGCTGTTGTGGTTAAGCGAGAGAGCTTTAGAGGACTGGGCAGTGTCTAAGGTAAATAGGTTAATTTCAGGTTTGGCATTTGGTTTTAAATATAGGGGGTGTAGGGATATAACAAACATTTTTTTGGTTCGTGTAATGCAGCGGCTTGCTGCATTGCTAGAATGTCCAGGGGGTGTGCTCTAGCTGACCATTTACCTCCCCCTCAGGTGACTGATCACGTAACTGTGACATCATCACAGGTCCTGTGTGCACAAAAGGATATATAAACCCTGGTAGTTTTGAAACAGGTAGAGAAAGAGTAGCCTTAGAGGGCGAGAGGCCTGGTCCCTGTGTGGGACTCCACTAGCCTGGAAGGCAGAGGCTGGATCCCCCTGTGCTTGAGATACCAGTAGCCTTTGAAGGTACGTGGCCCGGAGGCCCCATCTGGGAAGCGTTAAAGCCACAGCTGAGGCAGAACCGAGCTGACTGAAGCAGCTACGACCCGGCAAAGGTAAAAACACTGCTTGATGTGGACATTGATATTGTTACCTCGCTGAAGGCTGTCTGGAGCCAAGTGGGCATGTTTGTCACTAGACAGGCTCTGGGATATTATGTGTAACATGTCGGCGAGCCACTGAGATGGACTATGTTATGAGCGGTTTATAAGATGTAATAAACTGCTGGACTGTGAATTACCGAAAAAACGTTGCATGTGTGCTTTAATTGACTCAGTGAAGCGGGTGCCCCCAGCGTGATGAATAGCATTACCTTACATACGGCAGGCTATCAAGGGTTTTCGTAGGGGTAAAGAACAGAGGGAACCGGGCACCCGGTTTCGTTTGAGTTGTTATAATGTTTAAGTAGAGAGTTAGATGGGATTTGTCATTCTGATTATGAGGTGAGTTTATTTCAATTGGCCTTTTCCTTGGCATTTTTTAGGGTATTAAGGGTCAGCGAGTTGGTGGCTCCTTCTAAGAAAAAAGCTGGGAGGCTTTTAGCCAGGGATGTGGTGGCTACAGGGAGAGGCTTAGATTTTTGGTTAAGGCATTCAAAGACTGATCAGATGGGTAAAGGGAGAAGGATATGTTTGGGGGCAGTACAAGGGTCCATTATGTGCCGTCTAAAGACTTTTGAACGTTTTAAGGGTGTAGGTCACAGATGGGATGGCCTGTTGTTGTGCCATGAGGATGGTGCTTTCTTGTCTAAATATCAGTTTTTAGGAGATGTTTAGGTCAGCTGGGTTTAGATCCCTTTAGTTTTGCTCCACATTCTTTCCGTATTGGGGCTGCTACTGAGGCTGTGGTTTGCGGTTTGAGTTCAGAAATTGCGAAGAGAATAGGTAGATGGGAATTGCGGCGAATCTGGTCATACGTTAGGCCTGAGGCATTACTTACAGTTTAAGCGAGTGAGGCATTTTTGTTTTATTATGGCTAATCTATTGTTTTTATACAGGCTCTCTTTTGCTTTTGATTTTGGGCCATTCCTATGTCCATTGGGGCGCTGTTCGGGCGGATGTTCGAAGACACGGGTGGCGGATCGGTTTTCCAAGAGAAAAGGCGGTTGTCCGATGGCTCGGTTTTCGTGGTATGGGTTGGGGACAGGGTTTTACATGAAATCCATAATTTTGTTTGATTGGATCGCGCCCCAGTTATATTGTGTTTACACGTAGGGGGTAATAATCTGGGGTTTCGCCCGTCTAGGAAGTTAATCAGAGATATAAAGCATGATTTTCTTCGACTTTGGACATCATTTGAGGGAATGGTTATGGCTTGGTCGGAGATTGTCCCACGCAAAAAATGGTGGAATGCGCGGTCGGTGGAAAAAATAAATAAAGCCAGGAAAAAGGTGAACCGTGCAATTTCAAACTTCGTATCCCGAATTGGGGTGTAGCAGTAAGGCATTTTGATCTGGAAGATGGTACCGGTAATTTGTGGCTAGCAGATGGGGTACATTTGAATGATGTTGGTATGGATTTATGGTTCTTACCTTTACAAGGAGGCATCGAGCAAGCAATGTTTTTGAAGGAAAGGGGGGTCTTGAGTATTTGAAATTTCAAATAGTCTCACGGTGGCGTGTTTTCAGGATCCTTGAAGTTGGTTTTAAATTGGTACAGGGGAGTCATCAAGACATAGATCCCTCTGTGATAACTTGGTTTTGGGTTTGGTGATGTGTGGGGCTTATGGCAAAAGGAATTTCGTGTCCCTGGTTTGGCGGTTAGCAGTTAATGACCCCTTGGGATTTTGGTGCTCCTGTGCCTGTGGGTAGCGGCTGGGAGTAAATGTGGTTGGTTATTTTGTTACTTCAAGGACATTTAAAACATATAAACATTAAAAAACTTTTGTAATGTTTATAATAAAAGGCCGCCATGGCCAATATTTTCCAACCTTGTGGAGTCTGTCGTTTTTTATGGGTTTGATAGGGTTATTAATGGGAAAAAGGGATTTATTAGGTAAAGAATTAATAGGAGGAAAACCACCTGATAATTGACAATACCAATGTCAAGGAGAGGCTGGAGCCCTGGGCTAAGTCAGTGGGCAGAAGCCGGCATGACGGGGGTTTGGAAGAGGTGGTGTCATGGTGTTATAGGGGAGTGTTAATGGTGGGTGGTCGGTTTAGTCACTTTCCCACTCTCAGGGCATGAAGCAAGTCCCGTCCGCCCACCCTACAGATGGGTATACATTACACAATTTTATCTATTGTACAGTTTTATCTCGAAATGTTATTAAATAATCGGTGGGATGTGGTCTCATATAAAAAAAAAAGGGGTGGGGTTTTTAGTCTATTCCGGGTCATAGTGGCTTATGACGTGTTTTCAGGGTCCTTGAAGTTGGTTCTAAATTGGTACAGGGGAGTTATCAGGACATCAATCCCTCTGTGATAACCTGGTTTTGGGTCTGGTAATTTGTGGGGCTTACGGCAAAAAAAAAAATGTGTCCCTGGTTTAGCGGTTAGCCGTTAATGGCTCCTTTGGGCGTTTTGGTGCTCCTGAACCTGTGGATAGCGGCTGGGAGTAATTGTGGGTGGTTATTTTTTGTAATGTTTATAATAAAAGGCCGCTGAGCCAATGTTATCCAACTTTTTGGAGTCTGTCGTTTTTTATGCGCTTGAGAGGGTTGGTAATGGGAAAAAGGGATTTATTATCAGGTAAAGAATTAATGGGAGGAAAACCCCCTGATAATTGCCAATACCAACTTCATGCTCTGCTTACTTATTCATTTGTATGCTCTTATGACAGCTCCCTGTGCCTTCACTGACTTGCCTCCTAGTTTACCTAGCCCAGCACTACTAGATGCATTATGTAAAATAGGAGGCAGGTACAGTACAGACCAAAAGTTTGGACACACCTAATTTAAAGATTTTTCTGTATTTTCATGACTATGAAAATTGTACATTCACACTGAAGGCATCAAAACTATGAATTAACACATGTGGAATTATATACTTAACAAAAAAGTGTGAAACAACTGAAAATATGTCTTATATTCTAGGTTCTTCAAAGTAGCCACCTTTTGCTTTGATGACTGCTTTGCACACTCTTGGCATTCTCTTGATGAGCTACAAGAGGTAGTCACCAGAAATGGTTTTCACTTCAAAGGTGTGCCCTGTCAGGTTTAATAAGTGGGATTTCTTGCCTTATAAATGGGGTTGGGACCATCAGTTGTGTTGTGCAGAAGTCTGGTGGATACACAGCTGATAGTCCTACTGAATAGACTGTTAGAATTTGTATTATGGCAAGAAAAAAGCAGCTAAGTAAAGAAAAATGAGTGGCCATCATTACTTTACGAAATGAAGGTCAGTCAGTCCGAAAAATTGGGCAAACTTTGAAAGTGTCCCCAAGTGCAGTTGCAAAAACCATCAAGCGCTACAAAGAAACTGGCTCACATGAGGACCGCCCAAGGAAAGGAAGAGCAAGAGTCACCTCTGCTGCTGAGGATAAGTTTATCCGAGTCACCAGCCTCAGAAATCGCAGGTTAACAGCAGCTCAGATTAGAGATAAGGTCAATGCCACAGAGTTCTAGCAGCAGACAAATCTCTTCAACAACTGTTAAGAGGAGACTTTGTGCAGCAGGCCTTCATGGTAAAATATCTACTAGGAAACCACTTCTAAGGACAGGCAACAAGCAGAAGAGACTTGTTTGGGCTAAAGAACACAAGGAATGGACATTAGACCAGTGGAAATCTGTGCTTTGGTCTGATGAGTCCAAATTTGAGATCTTTGGTTCCAACCACCGTGTCTTTGTGCGACGCAGAAAAGGTGGACTCTACATGCCTGGTTCCCACCGTGAAGCATGGAGGAGGAGGTGTGATGGTGTGGGGGTGCTTTGCTGGTGACACTGTTGGGGATTTATTCAAAATTGAAGGCATACTGAACCAGCATGGCTACCACAGCATCTTGCAGCGGCATGCTATTCCATCCGGTTTGCGTTTAGTTGGACCATTATTTATTTTTCAACAGGACAATGACCCCAAACACACCTCCAGGCTGTGTAAGGGCTATTTGACCAAGAAGGAGAGTGATGGGGTGCTACGCCAGATGACCTGGCCTCCACAGTCACCAGACCTGAACCCAATCGAGATGGTTTGGGGTGAGCTGGACCGCAGAGTGAAGGCAAAACGGCCAAGTGCTAAGCATCTCTGGGAACTCCTTCAAGATTGTTGGAAGACCATTTCCAGTGACTACCTCTTGAAGCTCATCAAGAGAATGCCAAGAGTGTGCAAAGCAGTCATCAAAGCAAAAGGTGGCTACTTTGAAGAACCTAGAATATAAGACATATTTTCAGTTGTTTCATACTTTTTTGTAAAGTATATAATTCCACATGTGTTAATTCATAGTTTTGATGCCTTCAGTGTGAATGTACAATTTTCATAGGCATGAAAATACAGAAAAATCTTTAAATGAGAAGGTGTGTCCAAACTTTTGGTCTGTACTGTAGGTGAAGGCACAGTGACCTGTCATAAGAGCATACAGATGAATATGTAAGCAGAGCACCAGATAGAGCCCACCCCCCCCTCCCACAGGCCGCCCCGGAGCACGAGCATATCATTATCTCCAAACTGAAAGTAAAGATTACAGAAGAACCACAGGACGGATTTTATCAACCAAGATATAATTTTAATCAGTGTGATGTCGCCCACCTGACAGTGTATGTGGTTTACTGAGCACAATCCTTCTGACAGGTGCGTTTTAAAGTCCCGGTTGAGCCCTTTAATATACAATAAATAGGGTGCAGTGCTTAAAAAAAATGACACAAAGATGAAATACACATGAGGCAAAATGAGTATAAAACTAAAAATAATTAATAAAGAAAGTCCTTACATATTAGATCTATGAGTGATTCTTTGCAGAGGAAACACCATGGAAATTTGGACAGATGTACAATGCAAGTTGTATCTCTTGGGTCTGACACTGAGTTTTTCTGAGTGAAATATTATAAAGGGTTTCATCCACACCCCTCCTCCTGGTCAAGTGAGAGGACGATGGCTACTTGTATGCACGGAGTAATAGAAGCAAAGACATAATTCTAATTTATGTCATATTTTCCCACGCTTACCTCCTTGTGGTATAATATGATCACCATATTTCTAAGCATACTTCCACAATCCAAAGGTGTAATATGTCTCTTCTTGTGGAGTGTGCCGTCATAGACACACAACACGATTATGATATATCCATAATTAGGGTTGATATTACATTTCTCAAGACCGAAGATGTTTGAACCAACAAAATTGATTATGTACCCCCATTAGATATATCCATAGGTGGTGTTGATATCAGATTACTATCAATATGGCATGGAAATATTATATTTCCATTGACATGTGATGTACTTGGTGTGCAAGAGATGCAACAGCAACCTCAAAGACCACTATTTTCTACTGCATATTTTAGCACACCTTTGCTAGCAAGAAAATACATAAAGAATATTTGTCCTACCTGCCATTGCCAGCTCCTTGCCACCCATCCTTTTCTTGGACAGCTATTGGGGTTATAGTATGACCGGTGTTATAACTGACAACATTTTGGGGGTAGTGTCTGGTGGGGTAGAAATGAAACACGTGAGGGCTTCGAAGTGAAATCGGTGGTGTTTCTGTCACAGTAGTTGTGGGTTGGAGGGTTACTCGAAGTTTGGAGACCAACACTAGGATTTGCTGGTTGGAATGAGAGATGAACGTTTTGCTCTGGACTCT
Source organism: Phyllobates terribilis (assembly GCF_046119375.1). Classification (NCBI taxonomy): domain Eukaryota; kingdom Metazoa; phylum Chordata; class Amphibia; order Anura; family Dendrobatidae; genus Phyllobates; species Phyllobates terribilis. Next base: position 689,823,816 of record NW_027362762.1, read on the forward strand.
CCAATTAGTTAAAGGTTTCTGTCCTGAAAGCTAAAGACTATTGGTTTTGGTACCAAAGATACTAGCAGTCAGTTGTCGAAGATTGGGGGTCGCTTAAGCTTGTTGTTTGTTGCCTTTGAGCTGGGCTATAAATGTTGAAGGCAAATTAAGACAGCTTGGCAGCAGCATTTGTACATTAAGGCTGTGTGCCCACGATGCGGATTTAATGCATTTCCGCCGCGAAAACGCATTAAAATCGCTTAAGACGTCTGACATGTTTCCCAATAATTATCATTGTGGAAAAATCAGCAGCACATCCAATTTAGATCCAAATAGATTTATACATGCAGACTTTATGGGGTTCAATGCGCGGATGGTACCCGGGTCTGGAGAAGAGGAGACTTTCATCCGAACCAGGCACCATCGTACCTGCAAAATAAAAAAAAGTCACAAGTTACTTACCGGTAACGGGATTTTTAGGAGACCATGACAGCACCACGAGAGAGGGGATCTGCCCAGCAAGGACAGGAAACCTACAGGCTTAAAAGGGGCAGCCCTCTCTTCTCACCTCAGTTTGGATTACAGAGCATTGAGAGGACCACCAGGTTAGTAGACATAGCAAAACATGATAAACCAACATTTCTATAAATCACCAACTTAAGAGTGAAAATTAATAAACAAGGAGTGCTCCCACCAATGTGAAGGGAGGGAATATAAGGGTGCAGTCATGGTCTCCATAAAATCCTGTTACCGGTAAGTAACTTATGACTTTATCGGTCGACCATGACAGCACCACGAGAGAATTACAGAGATGAAGAAGTTTAGGGAGGGACTACAGCTTGGAGCACCCTTCTCCCGAAAGTGAGATCAGACGAAACACCCGAATCCAGTCTATAGTGCCTATAGAAAGTAGACGGAGAAGACCAGGTAGCAGCCTTACATATGTCTTCTATCGAGACACCCGTCTTCTCCGCCCAGGAGGTCGCCACTGCCCGGGTGGAGTGAGCCTTCAACTCTTGTGGTATTTCCTCACCGCTGGATGTATAAGCTAGGGAAATAGCCTCCCTGATCCATCTAGCTATGGTGGACTTTGTGACCTTAGAGCCTTTCCTAACACCTTGGTAGGATATGAATAACGAACTGTCCTTTCTAAATTCTTTGGTGACCAAGAGGTACCTAATTATACATCTCCTTATGTCTAGCGTATGAAACTCTTCTTTCCGGTAACCCGGATTAGGGCAGAAGGAGGGTTAGGACTACTTCTTGGAGTCTGTGAAAACGGGTAGCTACTTTAGGGAGATAAGCGGGATCAGGTTTAAGAATTATTCTATCATCTAGGATCTGAGTGAAGGGCAAGGCTGAAGACCGGGCATGAATATCACTAATTCTCCTAGCAGATGTTAAAGCTATCAGAAGTGCTGTTTTAAGGGAGAGGGACTTAAGAGTGGCTAACTATTGGTTCAAAGGGTGGACCAGTTAAGGCTTTAAGAACCAAATGTAGATCCCAGAATACCAATTTACTTTTGACAATGGACCTGGACCCAAAGGTGGCTTTAATGAAACGAGAAATCCAATAATTACTCGCCAGATCACAGCTATATAAGGCACCTAAAGCGGACACCTGAACCTTCAGGGTGCTATTGGCTAGCCCTAACTCAAGACCTTTAGCAGAAATTCTAGAATGTTACTTATTGGAGCCTCATCATGGACTCTGGAACCGGAAAAAGATAAAAACGTCTTCCAGGTCCTCGCATAAATTCTGGTTGTAATAGGTTTACGGCTACGCATTAAGGTAGCTACTAGGCCTTGGGAGAACCCCTTTTTTTCTTAACAGCTCCCCCTCAAGTTCCATACCGTCAAGTGGAGGCCAGACACTTGAGGATGGACTATTGGACCCTGGAAGAGGAGATCCAGGAACTTCTGGTAGAACCAGAAGAACTCTCACCTTGTCCTCCCTGATAACCATAGGAAGAAGGGTTAACGGGGGAAAGGCATAGGCTAGGCTGAACCCCCAAGGTATTTGGAGAGCGTCTACTGCCAGTGTTTTTTCTTCGGGATTCAGGGAACAGAAGAGCCGAGTTTTCAGATTTAACCTTGTAGCAAACAAGTCCACTACTGGAGGCCCGCATCTTCGGACAATTTGGGAGAAAATGCCCTGATTTAGTTCCCGTCTCAGGGTATAGCGGCTTAAGTAGTCTGCCCTTGAGTTTTCTTTTCCTTTTATATGAAGGGGTGTTAGGGAATGAAGATGGCATTCTGAGACCTGAAAGAGATGATCCGCCGCGCTCATCAGAGATCTTGATCGTGTACCCCCTTGGTGGTTCACTTAAGCTACTGCGATTTTATTATCAGAGAAAACCTTTACGTCACGTTTTTGAAGAAAGACTAGAAAATAATTGACTGCCCTGTCTATCGCTAGCAACTCTTTAGCGTTGGAGGAGAGACTCTTTTCCGAATTAGACCATGACCCCTGGGTTACCTTATCTCCCAGATGGGGCCCCCACCCACTGGAACTGGCATTGGTAGTAATTGTTCTGCTTGTTCTAAAAACTCAGGAGACCCCTCTGGATAAGTTCACTTCATTATCCCACCACTGTAAGGATTCAACTGACCGGGGGGACAAGGAAAACCTCCTCTCCAAGCGCCCCTTCAACATAATTTCATTATGCAGTACATCCCATTGTAAAACCTTGGAGTGATATTGTGCCCACAGAACCCCAGGAAGGCAAGATGTCAGGGTACCTAACAGGGACATCGTAGCTCTAAGGGACATGACTGGGTTTGACACTGCCTTGCTCACTTGATCCCTGATCTTTAGTTTTTTGGCTTCAGGGAGGTAACATGTCTGAAAATCTGAATCCAGAATAACTCCTAAGAATTGCTGAACTTTTGTGGCCGTTAACCTAGATTTATTCAGATTGAGCACCCAGCCCAGATTCTCTAAGATGGAGATCACTATTCTTAGATGCTTACTACATTGAAGGGCCGAATTACCAACTATCAGGAAATCATCCAGATAAGGGATAATTAATATGTCATGTTCTCTGACATGAGCCATTACCTCTGCCACAATTTTGGTAAATCCCCAGGGAGCTATGGCTAAATCGAACGGCAGGGCTCTATATTGAAAGTGCTTGATGACCCCATATATAACCACGGCCACTCTAAGATATTTCTAGTAATCTGAATGGATAGGTACATGGTAATAGGCGTCTTTCAAACCCAAAACTACCAATGTAACAATCCGGAAACAGCAACTTTATTGCTGAATTTATCGATTCCATTTTGAAGGTGGGGATTATCAGGAATTTATTCAGTGCTTTTAAATTTATAATACACCTGAAAAAAACGTCCGGCTTAGAGACCAGAAAGAGAGGGGAGTAAAATCCCAACCCTCTTTCGGATGCCGGGACCTTCACCAGGACTGCTTTATGAACAAGGTCCAGTACTTCTTCCTGAAGAGTGAACTGTTTGGATATAGAGGAGCGGACCAGGGTCAAGATAAAGCTTCCACGAGGAACTGCTTGGAACTGGAATCTCAGACCCGAACCTGTCAGATTAAGGATCCAGTTACTGGCTGAAATCTTTGTCCAGGCAGGTAAGAAGCCCATCAGCCTCCCCCCTACCTGGGCTACAAGTCATTGACTCGATTTCTGGGGCTCCCGAGTGGAAGAAGACGTACTGAACAGAAGACCTCTACCTTTTGGTTTACGGTCTTCCCATTTATCCTGGTCTCTCTGTGGCCTGTTACGTACAAATCTTCTCCTGCGAAAAGACCGCTTATAGGCAGGCATGGACAGGCTAGGGAAACCCTTCTTCCTGTCGCTTGCTTTGTCTAGGATTTCATCCAGGACTGGACCGAAGAGATGTTCCTCTTCGCAAGGTATAGCACAGAGTCTAGTTCTAGCCTCTGGATGTCACCAGGCCAACACTTGAGCCACAGAGCCATGCGGGCTGCATTAGACATGGCGGCCGATGTAGCAGCTAACTTAACCGAGTCCACGGAAGCATCCGCTAGGAAGGCTGCTGCCCCCTGCATGAGTGGGATACTAGACAAGATATCTTTCCTGTGTAGCGCCCCGAGGGTTCGGCCGCTACAGGGGTATTGCACCTCAGACCAGAGGTGTGATATTCCACTCCCGTGTAAGGATGGAGTGTGGACCAGGACTCAGTAAGCTGCATGCATCACACACACCCCATTTCCGAGGGACAGCTCAACGGTGCTCCCACTAGACAGAAGTGCAGGCACGACAGCATCTGTCCCTGGCTGGAGTGGGGAGGGGGGAGAAAAACCCAGTGATGTAGGAGCAGATAGAGGTTGGGTTTCTGGGCATAGGTAGGAGCCCATTGGTTGCAAGTCACCTAGGCTCATACACAGAGAGGGAGGTATATAAGGTGGGCACCATCTTAGGACGGTGGTTAGTTCAGTGAGAGAAGGAGCGCAGCCAGAGAGGGCTGACAGGGAGCTGTGGCTCAGTCTGGGCCCAGCTCCACGAGGCAGGCCTGGAGTGAAGGCCAGAAACAGCAGAGAGGACAGGACCAGCAGAGAGGAACAGAAAGGAGAGGAAGAAAGGAACGGAACATTAAGAGAGGCCCAGAGACACGAGGGCAGAAGGAACCCCAAAGGCCCAGGAGATTGCGGGTGACGGGTTGGCAGAACAGGGTACCGGATCCCAAGTTGGTGGAGGCGACTAATCCTCAGCCAAGGACCGGCGGTCGTGATCACATCTTGGTGCGACCCCTCACTACACCTACTAGAAAGGCATACCACATAGGGTCAGGGAAGTGGACATCCAACATCCCAAGAGAAGGCCCGAGGCAGCTGGACAAAAGTAGTGTCACTGGTGGGGCACGGCCAGAGAAAGGAATCTAAGGGAGTCCTGTGCCACACTCTGGAATTGCCTGGGGGTTGACCGAGCCCCTTGCCTGGTGGACGCAGCACGGCTTGGGCAGTCACTACCGGTACCGAAGTGATTTGGAATATAAAGAACTGTGAGTAAAGCCTTTGAACTGCAATCCCACGTCTCTGTGCTTCATCACTGCGCCAGCACTACTAGTGCTGGGACGCTCACACCATCACTCCCATCATCTACTACACTGCCCTGGGGCTCCACTCTTCCCGTGGGGAGTCACACTACCTCAGCTGCACACACCATCGGCCCCAGCGGTCTGCCTTGCAGCGGCGGTCCGCGCTGACCGCAATCCACGGGTGGCGTAGTCGGACAATTAACCTAAAACCCCCACAAAATACCGCCATCGGCCTGACCACCCTGAGCCACAGGACCGGGTCGCCGCCACGGAGACTACAACCCCCCAGAGACCTGGTTCCGGGTAACCCACACACGTGCGCAAACGCGGCCCAGGGGGCGAGTCAGCTTTGGCGTAGTCGGCAGAATCGTTACCCGCCATCGGACGCCATCTTTGGTCATTTCCCGCCATCTTCAGCCGTTTTTCCCGCCCTGGCAGAGCGGACGCCATTATGTAGGCACCAAAGGACAGCAGGAGGCCACCTCCCATCGTGGGCCAGGTCAGGGTGGCGCCAAAGAAGGAGCCCGCCCCCAACAACTATGAATGCAGCTGTGGAGATGTCCATCAACGTGGGGGGGCTGCCCCTAAAGGTGATTGTCAGCAGGTGGCCCCAAGACCACCCCCCATGGGGGTGGACAGGAAAGAAAACTGTGGGGCAGGGTGCGGCCTGGATCAGTCTGGACGTACCTCACCCGGAGATGGAAGGAGCAGCAAACCCCACCAGCACCCTGGCCCACAGCCTGCTGCAGGCTGAGCCACTGTGCAGCCTAACGGAGTTGCTGGCACAGCTGCCCAGAGACCCGGAGTGTGCGCGAGCTGTGCTGGAAGATTTAAATCGGAGGATGGTCCGGGGGCAGCGAGATGTGTTTGCCGGGTGGAAGGAGGAGTTGGCCCAGCAGCACGTAACCCGCCAGCAGGAGACATTACCAGGGCCGAGCAGCACGCCTGCCACCGAGGGCGGTGAAGGTGGACCGGCGGCTGCGGACGACGCCGCGGAGGAGGCCACAGAGACCGAGGCAGGTAACGGTGACGTCATCACCCCAAGACCTGAGGCCGCAAGCCTGCCCCCGCCTCCCGTTGCGGGACCCGAAGCCCCGGGGACCGTACCTGACACCACGCCTCCACCGCCGCCAGCTAGGCCTCAGGCAGCAAGCGTCGCTGTCACGCCACACCCCGCGCTGTGCCCTTTGAACCCGGGCGCAGTAAAGAGAGACGTCACAGGCCGAGATACAAGGCCTAGTGCACCCGGGTGCCGCTGCCTCACCAGCGCCCCCTACCTTGACTGCGCCACTTCCGGGCACGACCAGCAGATGACCACCGGCCTGGTCGCAAGGCAGAGTGCCCCCGGGCGCTGTTCCCCGACTGGGGTCCCCTGCCATACCACCGCTGGGCGTGGACCTGTTTGCCCATCATACTGGTCCAGATGGACTGCCGCTGGAATGGCCGGCTGAACTGACCAGCGGTCAGCCCTGGAAAACCCAGCCCAAGCGCGAGCCTCTGATACCGGCTCCGGAGCCCGTAGAGGACACCCCGCTCCCGCTAGAAGACGCCCAATTTGAGTGGGACCCCACTGGCGAAAATCTAATGGGGTTCCCCCAAGAAACCCAGGCGGACGCAGCCTGTCGCCTGGAGTCCTGCCGTCAGCAGCTGGCCACCTTCGAGAGAGAGCGGCGGCAGAGGCGTATCAGGGAGGAGCGACTCCAAGCCCGGAGCACGGAACAGAAACGAAGAGCTCGCCAAAGTCCCCAGGCCACCCGCGGTCCCCGAGCCACCAGGACCGTAGTAAAGTTCCAGCTGGAGCACGGCTGGGGCTTCATTAGAGACCCGGAGGCCGCAAACGACGTCTTCGTGACCAGAAGAGACGTTGAGAGTCACCTGCCAGAGGGACATCACGGACGTGACCTGTACCCTGGTGACGTGGTCACTTACACCCGGCACAAGAGCGCCAAAGGACTGTACGCCCTCCATGTCCACCGCTTGACTGAGGAGGAACTGCAGTACCGCCCAGACGCCGAGTACCCAGAGGGTCCGGACGGCCATGAAGACTACCCGGAAGAGCAAGGAGCATCAGGAGGACGCCGTTACCAATAAACGGTAAAGTGGAACTGTATATAGTTACCCATCAGGGTATGAGAATTGATGTTGGAACTGTTACTGGACTGACGTGTGGTCCCCATTGGGACTAATGTGGACTGTTACCTGCCAAAGTTACCCCCTATATACCTTACCTGGCTGGGGACTGAGAACATCCATCCCCTTTCCCTACCTGGCCGGGGACTGAGAGCGGCCATCCTGTAAATAGTTGCGCTTCTTAAAGCGCCCCCTACTGGTTTTATAAAAAGACTGCAACGTCTACCTCAGAACAAATTAATTGGACTGTTGCAACTTTAAGAAGAAGGAACACCTGGTCGCAAGTTGCACCGCGGCCAGAACTCAAGAATGTGTTTTAGAAAAAAAAAATGTTTTACTTGAAAATGTCTTATGTGAAGAAGTTTAATATGCTGCTAAAATAGTAGTGCAAAAAGTTTTACATAGTGTTTTATAAAAGAGTTCCAGTGGCCTTAGCAAGATGTTGTATGAAAATGTAACCAGTAACGTTAAGAAGAGAAGAATACCTCCCATAAAGGGATGGGTTAATAGTTAATGTCTTATATGCGAATGCATTCCAAAATTTTGTATGTTTTAAATTGTTTTTACTCTTTTCCAGCCCGAGGACGTGCTGTGATTTACCAGGGGGGAATGTAGCGCCCTGAGGGTTCGGCCGCTACATGGGTATTGCACCTCAGACCAGAGGTGTAATATTCCACTCCCGGGTAAGGATGGAGTGTGGACCAGGACTCAGTAAGCTGCATGCATCACACACACCCCATTTCCGAGGGACAGCTCAACGGTGCTCCCACTAGACAGAAGTGCAGGCACGACAGCATCTGTCCCTGGCTGGAGTGGGGAGGGGGGAGGAAAACCCAGTGATGTAGGAGCAGATAGAGGTTGGGTTTCTGGGCATAGGTAGGAGCCCATTGGTTGCAAGTCACCTGGGCTCATACACAGAGAGGGAGGTATATAAGGTGGGCACCATCTTAGGACGGTGGTTAGTTCAGTGAGAGAAGGAGCGCAGCCAGAGAGGGCTGACAGGGAGCTGTGGCTCAGTCTGGGCCCAGCTCCACGAGGCAGGCCTGGAGTGAAGGCCAGAAACAGCAGAGAGGACAGGACCAGCAGAGAGGAACAGAAAAGAGAGGAAGAAAGGAACGGAACATTAAGAGAGACCCAGAGACACGAGGGCAGAAGGAACCCCAAAGGCCCAGGAGATTGCGGGTGACGGGTTGGCAGAACAGGGTACCGGATCCCAAGTTGGTGGAGGCGACTAATCCTCAGCCAAGGACCGGCGGTCGTGATCACATCTTGGTGCGACCCCTCACTACACCTACTAGAAAGGCATACCACATAGGGTCAGGGAAGTGGACATCCAACATCCCAAGAGAAGGCCCGAGGCAGCTGGACAAAAGTAGTGTCACTGGTGGGGCACAGCCAGAGAAAGGAATCTAAGGGAGTCCTGTGCCACACTCTGGAATTGCCTGGGGGTTGACCGAGCCCCTTGCCTGGTGGACGCAGCACGGCTTGGGCAGTCACTACCGGTACCGAAGTGATTTGGAATATAAAGAACTGTGAGTAAAGCCTTTGAACTGCAATCCCACGTCTCTGTGCTTCATCACTGCGTCAGCACTACTAGTGCTGGGACGCTCGCACCATCACTCCCATCATCTACTACACTGCCCTGGGGCTCCACTCTTCCCGTGGGGAGTCACACTACCTCAGCTGCACACACCATCGGCCCCAGCGGTCTGCCTTACAGCGGCGGTCCGCGCTGACCGCAATCCACGGGTGGCGTAGTCGAACAATTAACCTAAAACCCCCACAAAATACCGCCATCGGCCTGACCACCCTGAGCCACGGGACCGGGTCGACGCCACGGAGACTACAACCCCCCAGAGACCTGGTTCCGGGTAACCCACACACGTGCGCAAACGCGGCCCAGGGGGTGAGTCACCTGGATGTAGTGTTTTCTAAATGCGACTCCAGCTGATCTAGCCGTATCATCAAAGACCTAGCTGTACAAGTCGCGGCAATTGTACAGCTAGGGGAGAGATGACTTTTTAGAAGCTTTAGTTATAGCTGCGTCTAGTTTGGGAGCCTTCTCCCAGGAGGAGGAGGCCGAGTCCTCAAAGGGGTACTTTCTTTTAAAGAATGGAGGGAGAAAACCCTTTCTTTCCAGCTTTTGCCACTCTCTATGGATTAGATCCTGAAGTTCATCATTAAACGGAAAACATTTTCTCTTCCTCTGCCCCAGGCCTCTGAACATGACTTCTCTGGTCTGGGGCCCGTAATGCCCATGGTTGAGCGGATCGCTTTAACCATCCCGTCAACTTCATTTAACGGAAAGCAGTGCTGGCCTGAACCACTATCCAAGGATGAGGAGGATGAAGAAGATGAATCATCAGAGTCCACCTCCTCGGCTAACTTAACTAGGGATTTTAAGCCTGAGGCGAAACTAGGGGTCTCATCCGCCAAAGTTTGGTTTATGCAGGACTGGCACAGTATTTAGGAATACGAGTCCGCCGAAACGGCCTCGCATAACGCACATTGCTTGTGTTTGGCTTTGGAGGTACACTTCTTCCCCTAAACTGATAAGAAGAAGGGACACCTTATTACCTAAGTGAACTTTCTCGAAGATCACTTACCCAGAGCTCAAATTGCCGGTACCGGTTTAGCTGGAGGACCCTTTCTCAGCGGGGTAATTGTCCCTAAGGGCTGCAGATTCGTCCGTACTGTTAGAGTCACGATGGCCGGACCGGGTTCGCCTACCCAAAGTCCGAGAATTGCTGGTGACTTGGGGGGGGATCGTGTCTACTGAGACTCCCCAGGCGATCGGTGAGATGGAGAAAGTGGCGGTCGCTGGATTTGCTGCTGCTGCTTGTCTTCAGAATCCATTAACAATAGAGACCTGAAGTAGCTGGGAAGCCTAGAGCAGCAATATCTGGACGCTTAAATAGGAACATCTACTTCCCCTTAATTCCCATATTTTTTTGATCGCCATCTGCTGGTTGGAGGGGAGATTGCAGCGCTCACCCGGCGTCTGCATGCACGTGGACCGAACTTCCTGTCTGGTAACATGACTGCCCGGACATTATCATGCCCCGCCCCTGGCCTAGCAAAAGACCAGAAGCATGCGGCGCTATCGCATTCTGTGGCGCTGAACATAGAGGCGCTGCTCCTGCAATCGGCGCTTTCTCCCTCGCTGCTCCAGACAGGGCCGCAGCGCCGGCATTCACCTGCAGCTAGGGGCGGCCCTACCCCGGCTGGGGTGCCGCTCCCTCCAGCGTCCTGCGCGCAGGTTTGGGGCTGCCAACCCCAGACAGGGGTGCAGCCCCTCCAATGCTGTGCCCACCTCAAGTTGGGGCTGCCGTCCCCAGATAGGAACGCATCCTCCATCATCATGCTTCATCCGGCAGGAGCTGCCACCCCTGACAGGGGCGCAGCTCCCACAGCCCAGGGCACAGGATGGTACCGGAGCTGCTGATCCCAGACAGGGGCGCAGCCCGACAGCACGTTTCTTCCGGACGTCTTCACAGGTAAGCCTGTCAGATGTTCCCTCCATCAAGAACAGGAAACCAAACTGAGGCAAGAAGAGAGGGCCGCCCCTTTTAAGCCTGTAGGTTTCCTGTCCTTGGTGGGCAGATCCCCTCTCTCGTGGTGCTGTTATGGTCGACCGATAAAAATTATTCAGCGGTCAGGTGATTTTCGCTTGAGCATCAGCTGATTAAATGACGTCACCACAGGTCCTGCCAGTACACCGCGCGCCGCCGGAGAGGTGAGTATAAGGTTTTTTGTTTTTTTTTACTTTTTAATTCTTTTTTTTAGTATAGATGCACCATTTGAAAGCAGAACTCTCCTCATAAGTTGGTCACACAATATAAATACATGCCAGTTGCATGGATTTATATTGTGTGACCAACTTCTATTGTCAAACCCTTTTCCAAATGCTTGAAAAAACACATGCATAAACGTTTAGGGTATGTGCACACGATCAGTGTTCACTGTGGATTGAACGCAGCGCAAGTGTGCTGAGTGCAATTCGCAGTTACCAGATGTTACAGCATAGTGGATGGGATTTATACAAATCCCATGCCCACTATGCGTCTGCGGCACACCCGCGGAAACTGACATGCGGCGCATCTTTCCAGACCACAGCATGTCAATTTCTTTGCTTTATAACATGCATGGTAGCTCAGAGCTTAGTAGTGTTGCTTTGCAGCGCTGGGGTCCTGCATGAGTACTTGAGTTTCCACATCCCAAAGATATTCTGATAGGGAATTTAGATTAGGAGCCCCAATGGGGACAGTGATGATAGATAGTGTCTGTAAAGAGCTGAAAAATATCATGGCACTATACAAGCAAGTATAATAGTTATAGTAGCACATTTGATTATTGCAAAAAGTTGGATCACAAATTGACTCTTCTATTGCAAGTTACTTTGTGTTACTAGTGATGGGCGAACACTAAAATGCTCGGGTGCCCGATGCTCGGGTCAACGAGCCCAAGAGGACGACTGACCATGCTCTCCTCCTCCTCTCTGTCCTCAGGCCATCCATGCTGAACAGACGGTATGACAGTTGTATAGGTAGTACCGTCTATAGCGCATGAAACTAGCTCCTGTTCTTCCTCCTCCTCTTCCTCATTGTCACCCAATCCACGTTGGGATGAGATGAGGCTGGGCTGTGTGGAATCACCCTGTATGGTTCCTTGCTCCATCTCATCGTGCTCCACCTGCAATGCATCCTCTTTGATTGTGAGCAGAGAGTGTGGCACCCCAGGGGTCTGGTTGCCACAGTAATAGAAATATTACGTCTGAGAGCAAGTGGGAGGTTTCTCTGGTCAGGAGCCCTAAGCATGCAACACCGCCCGCCCAGACCTGGGAGGGGAGGAATCTGCCCTTATAAACTGGGTCTGGGGCGGGATTAGCAGAGTCAGAGTCTGGGAGTCAGAGCCTGGAGAGGGAAAGCTAGAACTAGGAGCTCTGTAGGAGGAGGAGCAAGTGCCAGGGGCTGGAAGCCAGATAGATTCTTCTGCCAGGGCGAGCTAAGACCGGACACGAAGTCCGAGGCTGTGGGGACCTCCAGGTCCAGCAGCAGAATCCAACCGGCAGGGGATTCCAGGTCCTCTGGCCATAGAAGCCCGGAGGCACAGTCACAAGCAAGGGACCAGCACCGCCAGCGTGGAGCAGAGGCTAACCGAAGGCCCCGAGTCACCGGCCATACGGGTGAGCACCACACGGTATACTCAGGGACGTGGGCTACTTCTACCCGCATACAGCAAGGTAGCCAGGAAGAGTACAGATAGACGGGGAGGCCTACAACTCCACCTGGCCAGGGGAATTCCGGCTTGCTCACAGACTGACCAGGTCTCTACTGCTAACCAGTACTCCCGGGAGGGTCTGCTTTATAACACCAGTAAAGACCCTGAACTGCACTGCACAGACTCTGAGTTGTTCCTGCTGCGCTCGTGCACCATCACTCCCATCATCCACACCAACTGCCCTGAGGCTATACTTCTCCCGTGGGGAGTCATCCCATTCTTAGCTGCACACACAACACCGGCCTCAGTGGTCTGCCTTGCAGCGGCGGTCCCCACTGACCGCAATCCACGGGTGGCGTAGTCAGACCATTATCATACTAATAAGACTGCCACTGAATTGACCACCCTGGGCACGGACCGGGTCATCGCCACGGAGACTACAACCCCCAGCGATCTGGCTCCGGGTATTCCCCGCACACACGTGCAAGCACAACACAGGCCCAGGGGGCGAGTCAACTTTGGCGTAGTCGGCAGGATTCAAACCAACCCGCTACCAACGGGTATTGGTTGCCTAAAAAAGACTTTTGCACTTACCTGAGAGAAGCTTCCCGCCATCTGTACCCGTCTTCCCGCCATCCGGAGCCGTTTCCCGCCATCTTCAGCCAGTTCCCGCCATCAGACGCCATCTTCAGGACGCCGCGCGGGAAGAACAGGGGCGTGGACATCGAAAGAGCGCGAGAACTGAAGCCCCGCCTTACGTCTCGACGCTGCGCAAGGTCCTGGAAGGGAGAGAGAGCGACACTGACGTCACAGGAGCGTGACGCAAGGTCCTCAACCCCGACGATCGACTGCGGAGCCGCGGCCTACGGAAGAGGATCATCGCAAGGTAGGCCACGGTCCACTAGGGGGGAAGGAGGATGTCGGATACAGAGGGAAGCTCCACCGCTACAGCTGCCGCCAGCGCAACCGCTGCTGCGGTCATGCCATTCACCATGCCATATAACCCGGGGGCAACCTGGCTACCCCAGTACTCAGGGGAGTCACATACCCTATGTGACTTTAGGGAAAGACTGGATAGCCTCTTCCAGGTATACCCCCTCACGGAAGAGCAAGAAGTGAGCATCCTGGTGGCCCAGTTAATCGGGGCAGCGCAAAGGGATGTAAAGTCCTGGCCACCTAGGAAGAAGAGGACTGTCAGAGAAATACTAGCCCGGCTGAAAGACACATTTGATACCCGAACCTCAGCCGAAATAAAACTCAGATTTTACAGGTGCAAACAACGGGCACACGAAAGTATAAGAGACTATGCTCTAAACCTACAAGAGGCCCTGGGAGCCATTAAGCAGGCAGACCCTGACAGGGTGGGGAATGAAGACAAGCTGTTGACCGAACAATTTATTGAGGGTCTACTGTGCAATGCCCACCGAACCCAGTTGCGGGCAATGGCCTTACAGGACCCTGACCTGGACTTTGCACAGTTCAAGGACAGAGCCATCCGGGTGCTCCGAGAACCGGCACCAGGTGGCTCTGTGACCCACAAGCGCCCTGCTATCACTTATCACCAGGACGCGGCGCCCTTGTCTGCAGGGCCTGTGGGAGCTGATGCGCAGGCTTTGAGCAATAACCCGGCTACAGACCTGCACCATCAGGTCCAAGAGCTGACTAAGAGCGTTGCCGCGCTAACCAGAACTGTGTAGTCTTTACAGGTCTCTTCTCCAGGAAAGATCCAGCTGGCATCCGGACCGGAGGACGTCCCGTGGCGCCGACTGAGGAGGACCCCACCGGCCAGAGGAAGACCCAGCGACCGATACAACGAGGACGGACAACCCATCTGCCGCCGCTGCAATCAACCCGGACACATGGCAAGGTACTGTCATTTAAACAGGCACAACCTGGGGTAGAGGGCCAACCCCCAGGCCTAAGATCATCAGGCCCATCGAACTGGCGTGACAAATACGTAGGGGGACGTCCGGTCTTGCCTGTGGTACTGGATGGCATTCCTATGAGTGCCCTACTAGACACTGGGTCACAGGTGACTACTATCCCGTACGTGCTCTTCAAGCGGTACTGGAATGACTCGGACATAACCCGCTACCCAGATGATGACCTGAGCATTATCGCCAGCAATGGTCAGCCCGTGCCACAGATAGGATTTAAAGATGTGACCATCAAGGTCGGTAAAGTTGAACTGCCGGCACAAGTACTGATCATTGTGGACATTGACCGTCGCAAGAGTCACCCAAAAATAACCCTAGGTACTAACGTAATTAAAAACTGTCTTGCAGAGGTGATTCTTATTTTGCAACAGGTTGCCAAGAACACCAGTTCCAGCCAGCAGCGTGTCCTCCAAAAAGAGATCCGGGCACTGATGAGACGGCAACAGGTGGAACTATCTGGTGGTGAGATTGGTAGCGTGAGAATGTGTGACCCGTTCCCTATTGCCATGCCCCCGAAAAGTGAGATGATGATTTGGTGCCGGGCAGCTATTGGTCTAAGGGGTAGAGACTACCAAGCGATGGTAGAACCCGTCTACTCGGACAGTAGGCCCACCATTTTGACAGCACGGGGGGTGGTCGATGTACGCCATGGGAGGGTGCCCGTTCGCATCATAAACATCAGGGAGAGAGAAGTACACCTGCCCCGGTATGCCACGCTAGCCAAATTGTTCACCATCAACCAGAACTCTGTAAAGGCCTTGGAACCCTTGCCTCCAACTCAACCAGAGGAAGGTAAGGGCTCTAAGAAACAAATGGGGGACTGGTGCCAGCAACTGCATTTGGGTACTGACTCCACTCCCTCACACCAAAAACAGGGAGTCTACCGGGTGGTTCAGGAGTACGAGAGAGTGTTTAGCAAACACCCGCTAGACTTTGGGCGAGTAAAAGGGGTAGAACATCACATCCCCCCCGGGAGACCATCCTCCCATAAAGGAGAGATACCGACCCGTACCCCCGGCACACTATCAGCACGCCAAGGGGATGCTAAAAGACATGAAGGAGGCTGGGGTAATCAGGGACAGCTGTAGCCCCTGGGCAGCTCCACTAGTCTTAGTGAAAAAGAAAGACAACACCATGAGAATGTGTGTAGACTACAGGAAGGTCAACCGTATCACACACAAAGATGCGTACCCGTTACCAAGGATAGAAGAGTCCTTAGCTGCATTAAAATCTGCTAACTTCTTCTCTACTTTGGATCTCACTAGCGGGTACTGGCAGGTTCCTGTAGCAGAGGCGGACCGGGAGAAGACCGCATTCACCACCCCGATGGGACTCAGCGAATTTAACTGTATGCCGTTCGGGCTCTGCAACGCACCTGGAACCTTCCAACGGTTGATGGAATGCTGTCTGGGACACCGGCACTTCGAGACGGTCCTATCATACCTGGACGATGTCATCGTCTATTCCAAGACCTATGAGGACCATCTGGAACACCTGGCAGAAGTGTTTGAAGCCCTGGCAAACTATGGCCTAAAGGTAAAACCCTCAAAGTGTCATCTACTGAAGCCAAAGGTACAGTACCTGGGACACGTGGTGAGTGCTGACGGAGTGGCTCCCGACCCTGACAAGATCACCGTGATTAAGGACTGGCCAAGACCATCCAGCATAAAGGAAGTGCGGCAGTTCCTCGGGTTGGTAGGCTACTACCGAAGATTCATTCCCGGTTTTACCAAGAAGGCAGCTCCTATGCAGGACCTCCTGATAGGCCAGTCCAGGAAGGCCAAAAACCAGAAGCCACCCTTCAAATGGGAAAAGCTGGAAGAGGAGTCATTCCGCCAGCTGAAGATGGCCCTCACGGGGGATGAAATTCTGGCGTACCCTGATTACAGCCAGCCCTTTATCCTCCACACGGACGCAAGCAACATCGGGCTAGGAGCCATACTGTCCCAGATCCAGCAGGGGAGAGAAAGGGTAATTGCTTACGCCAGCCGAAAACTGCGACCCACGGAAAGAAACCCTGAGAATTACAGCTCGTTCAAGCTAGAGTTCCTGGCAGTGGTGTGGGCGGTAACCGAACGTTTTAAGCATTACCTTGCCTCTTCCAGGTTCACCGTGTACACGGACAACAACCCGTTGACACACCTGGACACTGCAAGACTTGGTGCCCTGGAGCAGAGATGGATGGCCCGCCTGTCCAATTATGAGTTCACTATCAAATACCGGGCAGGACGCTTCAATACCAACGAGGACGCCCTGTCCAGGATGCCAAACCTACTGGACGGAGGGGAAAATCCAGAAGAACTGGAAGAGGTCGAACTCCCTGCATTCCACAGTCATGGGATTACCCAGTATTCCCACCGTGTGAGGGGCCAGCGATCCGCTACGTTCAACCCCTTACCCCACTACAACTGGGTGGAGACGCAAGACAGTGACCCCGCAGTCCGTCTGGTGAAGGAGATGCTGACCCAGGCTGACGCCCGCCTGTACCCAGACGCTCCGGAAGAGACCAAGCAACTGTGGACGGAAAAAAGCAGACTGTTTCTCTACAAGGAGAAGTTGTGCCGCAGAATGGTCAACTCCCGGACACATGAACTGATCTGGCAGGTTGTGGTACCGAGACGGGACGCAGCTATGGTGCTGGAGGCCTACCACAATGGGGCAGGGCACTTCGGATGGAAGAACCTGGAGTTCCTGCTGCGTGAATGGTTCTACTGGATAGGCATGAGAGGAGCCATTGAGAGATGGTGTAGAGACTGTGGCCCGTGCAATCTAAGAAGACGGGACCGTGCCAGCCAGAGGACTCCCCTGCAGCCCATCATCACCAGGCAGCCGCTGGAACTGGTCGCTCTGGACCATGTTAAACTGGCTCCAAGCAGAAGCGGGTATGTCTACGCCCTAACCATCGTGGATCACTACTCCCGGTTCCTAGTGGTGGTCCCCGTCAAAGACTTAACAGCTCAAACAGCAGCTAGGGCCTTCCAGCAGCATTTCTGCCGCCCACACGGGTATCCGGAACAGGTGTTGACAGACCAAGGACCAGCCTTCGAAGCGGAGGTCTTCCAGGAGTTCTGCAACCTGTACGGCTGCCGGAAGATAAGAACAACGCCCTATCACCCCCAAACCAATGGACTCTGCGAGAAGATGAACCAGGTGGTGATAGATCTGCTAAAAACATTGCCCCTGGAAGAACACAGCCTGTGGCCTGAGAAACTGCCTGATCTGGTGGACCTGTATAACCGCATCCCGGTAGGTTCCACCAACTGTACCCCGGCTTACCCAATGCGAGCAAGACCTGGTAAGCTGCCTGTTGACCTGGATATGGGAGTCCTGACACCCGAGGACACCTCGCCAGAGGCAGACTGGGATACAGAACGGCAGCAGCAGTACCGGAAAGTACAAGAGAGCGTCGAGCAAAGTCTCTGTCAATCAAGAGAAAGGCAGGAGAGGACTTATAACCAACATGCTCCCGCTGTTCCCCTGGTACCTGGAGAGCAGGTCTTGAAAAGAAAAAGGCGGCTCCATAAGTTGGACGACCAGTGGGAAAAGGACCCGTACACCGTACTGCCCTCAAGCCACAATAATCCAAAGGTGTACGTCATTAGCAAGGATGGAGGAGAGACCACAGCCACTGTCTACAGAGACCACCTGAAAAAGTGCCCCGAAAAGTTGCAAAGCGTGGATGGAGATCAGGAAAACCCTCAACCCGTAGAGGAAAAGGAGGAAATGATCAGCACCGGAGACTTTCCCCGGTCCTGGACACAAGTAAACAACGCTATTGTGGTGCCCGTCCTCACCTTTCTCCAGCCAGCCCCTCAAGTGCCTACAGAAGACCAGGTAGAGCTGGAAGAGCAGCCGGCCCAGGAGGCAGAAGAGTCCACACCAGCAGCGCAGGAGGATCAACCCTCTGCTAGTAGTGAGCCTGCCGTGCCCCCAGTGAGCCAAAGAGTACGCAGACAGCTGCCCAGCTTACCCATAACACCTCCTACACCCTGTAGTGCAGGACAAGTTAGTGAGCTCCGTAGGTCCACTAGAGTCACTAGAGGTCAGATGCCCGCCCGCTGGAGAATATAAAGCAATGCACTGTAAATTTACCTGTTTCTTGAAAATGTTTATGGTTTTTGTTGTTGCCTGTTATTAATTATGTTTCTCAGTTACCATGCAGGGTTCTTTGGACTAACAGGTTATGGACGCTGGATAACCGGAACAATTTTGTAGATAGTTGCACATTGTGCCTCTTGCGAAGACGGCCGCGGAAGAGAAAACCTGTCTGGCATGGCCTCCTTGCGGCCCAAAGTAGTTAGCTTCAGCCTTGCAGCCACGCCCAAGGCCAACGCAAGGGGTTTTCTTTGGACAGGTCCCCTACCTCTTCTCAAAAACTTCACCTTGGGTGATATGGACACCCGGTTACGGACACGCCGTGACCTCTAAAGACTAAAGCTTCTTGTATATATGTTGTATTATTGTTTAACCCTGTATTTGTGTTTTCTTAAAAATGTGTTTAGTCCCAGAGTACTAAAATTCACTAGGGGGGAATGTGGCACCCCATGGGTCTGGCTGCCACAGTAATAGAAATATTATGTCTGAGAGCAAGTGGGAGTTTTCTCTGGTCAGGAGCCCTAAGCATGCAACACCGCCCGCCCAGACTTGGGAGGGGAGGAATCTGCCCTTATAAACTTGGTCTGGGGCGGGATTAGCAGAGTCAGAGTCTGGGAGTTAGAGCCTGGAGAGGGAAAGCAAGAACTAGGAGCTCTGTAGGAGGAGGAGTGAGTGCCAGGGGCTGGAAGCCAGATAGATTCTTCTGCCAGGGCGAGCTAAGACCGGACATGGAGTCCGAGGCTGTGGGGACCTCCAGGTCCAGCAGCAGAATCCAACCGGCAGGTGATTCCAGGTCCTCTGGCCATAGAAGCCCGGAGGCACGGTCACAAGCAAGGGACCAGCACCGCCAGCATGGAGCGGAGGCTAACCGAAGGCCCCGAGTCACCGGCCATACAGGTGAGCACCACACGGTATACTCAGGGACGTGGGCTACTTCTACCCGCATACAGCAAGGTAGCCAGGAAGAGTACAGATAGACGGGGAGGCCTACAACTCCACCTGGCCAGGGGAACTCCGGGTGGCAATCCACGGGTGGCGCAGTCGGACCATTATCATACTAATAAGACTGCCACTGAATTGACCACCCTGGGCACGGACCGGGTCATCGCCACGGAGACTACAACCCCCAGCGATCCGGCTCCGGCTATTCCCCGCACACACGTGCACGCACAACACAGGCCCAGGGCGCGAGTCAAGAGCGTTTCAGAAGACAGAGAAGCGGGATGGTGACCCTAATTATGGCATCATCGCCGCTCACCATCTTGGTGGAGTCCTCAAAGTTTTGGAGGATGGTACAGTGCTGGCAAAAAAAATCTTTACATTTGTGCAGTAAAAAAAACTTTACGTGTAAAATCCGCATCATGATTTCACTTCTTAAAAGTGCACACAATGAAGGAGATAATCAAAAACTATATAATAGCAAAACTGGCTTAGTAAAATGTAAATATCAATACTAATTAATTAAAATACTAATTGTAACGAAATAGCCACAATAAAACACTTGAACGTTAAGATTTTGTGGTTTTGTTGAATTTGTAAAGATTTTTTTTGCCCGCACTGTACATATGTCTGACATTCATGTCCACTCCTGAGGTCTTATGCATCTCGCAAGTACTCGGCGAGTACAGAGTACTTGCGAGTATGCTCGCTCATCACTATGTGTAAGGCAAAGTTATTTACTACTGATGCAATATATATTTTAATAGTAAAAAAGGTGAGGTTCACAGATGTGTAGCATTCTAAAGAAAAAGAACAGAAAGTAAAACATTTCAAGTATTTGGGTAGGTTCTGTTGTACACACCAAAAGGCAAGGGATACAATAAACAAGACCTAAAGGCATGAGAGCATGTGTCAACAAAAGCTTATCTTCCATCAGCATAGACTCTGCAGACAACCATATGGTTGGAGTAGGAGCTCTAGGGGATGTATTCTCATCAGTACATGCATTCCAAATCTAGGTCCACTTCAATTTGGGAGTTTACAGATGGTAATGGTCTGCTGAACGTATGCCTCAGATGTAGTCAACTATATACCAACAGAGCTGCATATGTCTGCTATTGATAGCAATAAAAAAAAAAAAAAACATACAAAATCTATATAGACTTCATTTTTCATACAGAAGTATAGGGAAGATTGTTAAACTATTCTTTTTGAGGCTATGGTATCCTATACCAGCTAAACGCACATCCAAATAATATTTGTTTGGTTTTGAAAGTAGGTGCGTAAACATATGCAGAATATTCTCCCACCATATGCACCAAATGTGATCATATCAAGGTCATTCACCCTAACTACACAAAGCGATGATAGTTATAGTCAGTCATTTTCATTCTAATCTTACCAATAATTGCTACGTGTAAATTCAACTGAAGCGTCAAGCATATCTTATCTACATTGAATGCAAACAATTTGTTCTTCCCTGTAAGTAGCAATTTCAAGTAGAGGAAAGGTTAATTGTAGTCATCCTCACTAGTAATGGAAGCAGTGCATAAAAAAAAAGTCTTCCTCCAGGGTCACTACTTTATCTCAGATTTCCAGAACTTTCAAGAACAGTTACATACAGGATTTCTATGGTTGTAGTCACCATCATCATAGTACTGCATACTGGTTTTAAGGCTTGATCGTATGTCGCAGTCCGAGTCAAGACTTTGATGCAAAGGCTGTCCATGAGTCTCTCTAAAGTAGCTTGACAGTTTCATAGGAATATATATAACTATCAATTTGAGGTCAGGAGACCTGTGATCAGTCTGTATATCGAGGTCTGTGCTCAGACCATGATGCATGGACGTCTGTCCAAGATTTTTGATAAAAAGAGTAGAGATCCTAGATCCCCAGAAAGATAGACATGACTCCCACATAATCAGAAGTCTTTTAGGGTGGGTCAGATGCTCACTGATCGTTCCACTGAACAGAGATCTCTTTTGTTGCACTAAATTATCTAGCTCACTGTTCCCCAACTCTTTTGACTTTGGGGCACCCCTGGGGGAAAAAAAATGTATCTCTTGTACCCCTACCAAATAGTTTTGTACAAATAATCAAAAAACCACATATTTTGCCCACTAAATACATGTATAAAAATATACACTGGCCCAACAGAATTGAACGAAAAAAAAAAGTCGCACTGTCCTCTCTAAATATATGTATAAAATATACAGTGTGCCTTATGGAGCCAAAGGAAAAAACAAACTTTGCAATCTGTAACATCCCTGGCGGCGTACTTGCATGGTGCACCACCTCCCACCATGCAAGACCGCAGTCTTACCTGTCAGTCCATGCTGCACTCTTTGCTCCAGTACCTGCTCTGTCCATATCTCTTGGCTGATTGCTTAGGGCGTCGGCGCAGCTTTCTGCTTGTTTCTTATAGCTACTGTGTGCACAGTCCTAATGCGTCTCCAGCCTATTGCTGTGAGTCACTGGATACTTCAACCCCCTTCACCCAGTAGGAGGTGCCTGAACAACACTTTCTCTCAGTTTGTCCTTTGCAACTGAATTGCCAGGTCCTGTCCTGTATCTAGTCTGTTCTGCCACCCTGGGGGCTGTATACCCAGGCCTGTTACCTGTCTGTTCTGCTACCCTGGGAGCTGATTACCCAGGCCTGTTACCTGTCTGTTTCCACCACCCTGGGGGCTGAGTTCCCAGGCTCGTTTCTGTATCTTGTTTCTGTTTCAGTTCCAGTCTGAACAGTGTCCTAGCCCGTTTCTTGTTTGTTTCCATGTCTGTACCTTCCCTTTTCCTGCAGTGTCTGAACCTGCACCTAACTCCAACTCGTTGTCTCTGTACTTCTGTTTGTGAGTTTTGTGTCCACTCGCTACTTCATTGTAAGTACTTTGTGTGTATCTGGTTCCGCTCGTTCTGTTTCCCTGCCTCTGTATTTACCTCCTGTGTTCTAGCTATCTTCCTGTATCTTCCAGTCTGTTCCATGTGAACAGAGCCCTGTCCTGTCTGCCTTCACCTTCCGCTTCGCTTCTTCACCGCACCTGCGGTTTCGCGCCGCTCCGCTTCTTCACCGCACCTGCGGTTTCGCGCCGCTCCGCTTGTTCACCGCACCTGCGGTTTTGCTCCTCTCAGCTTGTTCACCGCACCTCCGGCTCTGTTCCTGTATCCCAGTCTGTACTGGTCCCTATCCAGCCTGCGTTCATACCTGCCAGTATCTGCCTGTCTGCATTCCAGCCGTGCCTGTCAGCACCCGCCTGCCTTCATACCAGCCGTGCCTGCTAGTACCCACCTGCCTTCATACCAGCCGTGCCTGCCAGTGTCCACCTGTCTGCATACCAGCTAACCTGCCTGTTCCTGCATTCCACAGTGTGGGTCAACAGCTGTGACAGGGGTCTGACCTGGAGTAGCAACTAGTCCCTCTGCTCGGTTCCTCCCTGGTTCACGGAGTCGACTGAGCAGCCGTGTGACCTTGGTCGGATCGGGTTGATACTTAGTTACGCCCCTCCAGGCACTCCTCGGTTCATGGTACAGTGGGATCACTAATCACGCTCACGCCAGTCAGTCCGGGCGCGAGCGTAACACAATCTAAATATATAAATAAATTTAAAAAAAAAACAGTTTGCCCCCTGAATATGTATAAAATATATACTGTGGTCCCTCAATATATGAAGAAATATGCACTGTGCCTCCTGAAATAAAAAAAATAAAAAAAGAAAATCACTCATTTCACCTCAGATACTCCCATGTCAGCTGTCGCAAATCTACAACATCCAGCAGAGTTTGTGACTGTCAGATATGAAGCCCACACGTAAAAACCCTCTAATTGTGCCTTTACTTATCTTTATTCTTACTTAATATTACTGTACACTTGGTAGTTATTACATCGCACCAGTTTTGGACACATAATAAAAAAACAGTCTACAAGTCCAGACATAAAGGACAACTTGTAGTAGACAATAGATGTGGGAGCTGAGCCAATGTCTGTTGCTGATGCTTCAAATCTGAGACTTGGCATCTGGTATTCCATTGTATGGGGTTGAATCACAGATGGCATCATGCTATTTGCCCAGAGAAGAATGTCAAGACTACAGTTCAGGCTAGTACAGTCCTCAACCACCATAGCTTTCCAAGACCAGCTCTGTTTTGGGCAAGTGCCAGGCCCCCACTCTGCCCAGATTTCAGCTTGCGATGTTTGCCAACCAAATACGACAGATGTGCCTGGTACATGTACAGAGTGCACGTCTATACTGAGCGTGACCTGTGTTATACAGCAAGAACCTGTGTCTAACTGCTGAGAATGGAGCTAGCTCCGATCGCAGATGTTTAATCTCTTAGATTCTGCTGTCAATCGAGAGTCATTTAAGGGGTTGGAAATGGGGGGAAAGTGTCCCTTCTAGAGATGTGTAGATCGCTTTCTGTGAGCCTAGACGCATGGTCCAGGTCAGTAGTCTCGGGCTGTGTATATGAGCTGTGTGAATTTCCTTACCTCCAGAATCCCAGGTTCAGCGTATGAAGCTGCCAACGCTACTGTCATAGCAGTCAGAAGCCCACTGATGGCCATGTTTGTATGCCTGTGAAGACCAACTGAGATTAGTAGGAGATTGGTAATTTTACAATACACTAAAATATTACAGTATTGCAGTGTACTGTACAAGCGATCACGTGATCTCATGTTCAAGTGCTTTAGGTGGTCCTATAAAAAATACATAAAAAAAAAGAAGAATGATGAATTTTTACAAAAAATAAAAGAAATATAAAAATATTCAAAGAGTTCATACAACTCTGCCAAGAAATAAAGTAATAACTTTTAGAAAACTGGGAGAAAAATTAAAAGCAAATTGGGGCCCACTGGAACTCCCCCAAGAACCTGCATAAATCTGGAGCTGTCCCTGGCTCGGGTTATTCAATTCATATTTGCCATGATAAAACTGAAAGAAATAACAGCTAGGGAGTGATGGTGTGAGTAAAGAAACTTTTTCTTTTAACGCTTTGTATACCTTCATATGTTGATTGCATTGTTCTGTTCCATCTCAGAAGCAGAGAAACTAAATTAATGGCAGTGCCTTGTTCCATTAATTGACAGACATCGGTGGCACCTGAGAGTTGCCACTGACGATAATCAGAGGCCGCCAGGTTTCAGACATGGTGTCCATCATTTTGCCAGATAAAATAGCACAATGCACTGCGCTATTCTGTCCAGTATTTAGGGTGGAATCAGCAAAAGTTGTCTTTTTCAAGTGGACCCTGCCTGAAAAAGAATTAAAAATATATATACAATAGAATTAACATATGCACTGCAATGTCAAGACTACTCGCAGTGTAAATGTTCAGCCTTTAGTAATTTCTTTTAACCGCCCCTGGCTTTGAAAGCTGCGGAGCAGATAAAGAAACTACTTGTTCAATTTTCAGACGGCTTCCACTTGGAAGCCACCACTATTTTATACATGCAAAAATGACAAAAGAGACATTAAAGAAGATGCTTCAGAAAAAAGACCACTGGCATTTTACTGAAGCATCTTCCTATACCAGAAACTATGCAGGTACACTAGTACATAAAAATCGCTATGTGCACATACCATAAAGGGAACCGGTCATGAAAACAACGCTATTAACCTGCATATATGGGGTTAACCTGCAGGTTAATAGCGTTCTGAAGCTTCAGTCACCGCTTAGTGAATAGTGAGTGGCAGCTGTAACCACATCCCCGCACTGACTGACAGCCAGCTCTAATGCTGACCCCAAATTTAAAAAAAAAAAAAATTTTTTTTTTTTGTCGTTTACCCTTTTTTGCAAAAATTTGCACGTTTCACAAAATGGCGCAAAAATAACGGACGCGCATGAAATCACTACGGGGGAAAGAGAAACGGAGGTACATTTGTGCCAAATTTTGCAACTTTTTAAAAAGTCAGGTTTGATTAATCAGTTTAAAACATCAGGAAAAGCGACATTGATGTAACAGGAAAACCAACTAAACCAAAGAATCTAAAAAAGGTGCAAATCAAAAAGTCACTAGTTGAGAAGTATTTACACCAAAAAACTGGCAAAAATGCAATGATGAATCGGGCCCAATGTGTGCAGATCTGGCCACTGACATAGCTATTAGATACCCCTAAGGTCGTGCAATGCCTGCACATGAGGAAAGAAACAGTGAATCAGAACACTATACTACATTTCTAATCAGAAGTATTTGCTAATATTATTATTATTACACCTACTACATATTGGGATAGAATATTAAAGATAGGAACACCTCTTTAAATGTATAAATAACCAGATACTGGGAAAACTCCTTTAGACCTTCACATGTCCTTGTTTCCAGTATGTGTTGTATCCATTCTTTTCAGGGATACCACATGTACCCATTATAACCTATGGTGCTATTCACAGGCCTGTGCAAAACACAGAGACAGGTCTGCTTTTTCTTTCTGGCAGCAAGGATGTCCATGTTTAACCTTGCAAAGTATAAGAGAAGTTTTGCTAATTCTTTCTTTCTTTCTTTATTCATACTGGTAAACCACTGATGGTAAAACGGACACACGATTACACCCTGATCCACAACACTGATGTCACCGGTACCATTTTTTCATGTACGTGGTTAAACACAGACGTGACATCCGTTTTTATACATCAGCAGTGAATACAATTTATAACAGCAAGTACAGTTTCCTATGTTAAAGGGTTTATCCAGGACTATATTAATTTTTACTATGGGCCTATGAACTAACGGGCAGGTGGTTGCTAACTACCTGTTCTGCCCAGTGCAGATGTCACTGACCGCTCCTGCTGGCGATTCTAATGTCAAGTCGACAGAGCAGAAGCTTCTTTTCTGATGGAGTGTGACTGCTGATCGACAGTGGGCTCCCCGCTCCCTGATGAGGTCAGCAGTAAACCCCATAGACATGGCAGCCTGGAAGAAGAAGAGCTGCTCTGTTGACGTGGAGCAGCGGTCAGTGACTGCTGTGCGCCGGATAGAACAAGTAGGTAGTTGATAACTAGTTAGTAACTACCTGCCCGTTATTTTTTTATTTTTACTATGAGGGAAAAAAACTTAGCCCTGGATAATCCCTTTAAGAGCTGCAATGTATTGGTAAAAATCAGCCGCTGTACGGACGATCCATATGGGATTTCTTTACGCACCCATAGACTTGAATGGACGAGTCTCATCCAAAATACAGAATGTGGACATTCAATCCGTGGGGAAAAACTCTCCAGCATCTGGTCCGAAAATACAGTCGTGTGAATGGAACTTTAGATTTCAGGACTGCACAATTGGTGGCCTATAATAAAGACCCCTATATCTTGAGAATTTCTTCAATGTGGTCCTAAGCAGCCCTCATGTACTGCAGTTTGAGGGGTGCACGGTAGAACAAGTAGCATATGATATTTAGAGGTGCAAGGGGTTGCCAGCTGTGATTTTGTTGCTCACCTAGCAGCACAAGACATCAGTAATTGCAGTGTAAGGCCACATTCACACATTGAGTATTTGGTCAGTATTTTTTCTCAGGAGTGGGAGACAAAACCAGGAGTAAATACAGAAGTGGTGACCTGTTTCTATTATACTTTTCCTCTGATTGTTCCACTCCTTGCAAATACTGATGAAAATACTGAACGTGTGAACCTAGCCTAACATGGGACTGGCGCTGTTGGCTCCATGCTGCACAGGACACGGCCGCCTCACGGCTTCTCCTCTGTGCTCACCTGCTGCTGCTTTTCCCGTAAAAGGTGTAGGCGCTTACTACATCTGGACGAACAACCAATCAGTGGTGGAGGAGGAAGGCGGCGAAGCCGTAGGTGACCAGCCCAGCCAATCAGCATCAAGTGGGCGTGGAGGAGGTTAGGGCTAGCAGAGCGTGCCGCTGTGCATTACCTAGTGTTTAGTGTTGTGTGGAGGCAGGAGGTGCGCTGTGTCGCCCGGTGTTATCGCGTCCTGTTATACGGTATTCTGCTGTACGGTGCCCGGTGTAGTAACGTCCTGGTACACTGCACTCTCCGCTCCCGGGATGGAGCTGAGGGAAGCCGGGCTGCGCCGCCAGGCCGTCAAGAGACATCTTCATAAGCACAACCTGAAGCACCGCTATGAGTTCCTGGAGACTCTGGGGAAAGGCACGTACGGCACGGTGAAGAGAGCCCGGGACAAGCAGGGGAAGGAGGTGAGACCGAGCCCTGCATATACTATACGCTCGGGTGTGAGTGCGGGGGTTGTGTGCAGCGCCGGGCTGGGGAACACGAGCTGCCAGTGTTGTGTGCAGGCACGTGCCTAGTGTATGCCCACCCTCACCGCCTGTGCCCAGGGGCTTCTCTGCTCATCGCATGGCGTTTCTGTATATTGTACACACTGCATGTGTTGTTTTTTTTTTTTTTTACTATTTTTGTAAACTAATGTAGAGACTACTTACTGCTGATCACAAGCAATGTTCACACCTGCGTTTTGATTTCCAATTTGTTCATTAAAAGACCAGCTAAATGGAATTGCTGTCAAAAATGGATCTGTATGATCTTGGATGCAAACAAGGTGAGGACCCATTTTTAGACTGGGGAAAACTG
The DNA here is from genome assembly GCF_046119375.1 of Phyllobates terribilis. Taxonomy (NCBI): domain Eukaryota; kingdom Metazoa; phylum Chordata; class Amphibia; order Anura; family Dendrobatidae; genus Phyllobates; species Phyllobates terribilis. Next base: position 689,851,685 of record NW_027362762.1, read on the forward strand.
CATCATTCATAACTTCTTCCATTTAAAAAAAAAAAAAAAAAAAAAATGGAAGGCAATAGACCCCCCATACTACTCAATAGAGCCCCTCTGCTTCTGTTTGCATCAGTGATACACGGATCCTTTTTGACATTAATTCATCTTCTGTTCCTAGTAAAACAATGTCCAAAACACATATGTAGATAGGCTAAGGGCTTGTGCAGCATTTTATAGTAGCCGCAAAATAAATGAGCTTTCTAAAGTCTCATTCGCTGTTTTGTTTTTGTTTTTATTTTTTTTTACTCATTCAGTTGAATACATTTAAAAAAAAAAAAAAAAGCATTTCTTTCCAATGCTGCGCTTTTCATGCGGGAAAAAAATGCTGCAAAAAAACAAGGCACTGTGTGAAGAGACACTAAAAGGATCTGTTTACATGGCTCCACTTACAGACATGTCCATGTGGCCAGAACTTGGCGATCCAGTCTTATCACTTGCTATTAAAAGAACAGAGAGCAGCATGTGTTATATGTAACTGCAGCTGACTTGCATAAAATATTACTAAGTGGACAAATAACAATGTGGGTTACAGTTAAAGTAGACAAAATGTAAAATTGGGGGAGGAAGGTTGAACTTGATGGACCTAGTTCTTTATTCAACCTACATTACTATGAGGATACAACCCCCACCCCACTAAATTGCCCAGCAGTTATCGGTGGTCTGTAGGGGGTGTCTTCTGCCATCCTGCCCGCTCAGTGTTGGATTCTGGTAATGATATTTCAGTGGATTGTTATTTGTGTGATACATGAATATTTGCTTCCTGCCCAGACTAGCCTCCTTTGCTTTTGCAGATCAACAATTGCAGACGCTTGTTTGTAGGTCTGTTTTGTTTGTGTTCCTCAGACATTACAGCCCTACTTGGCATTGCCATGCGTCTTGCCCTTGGGACTTGTTGGCAGACATATCCGCTTAGTAAATGAGATTTTTGAAGTCTTACTTCCTTATGACTAGAACTAATGATTAGTTAAGGTTACAGTAATTTACTGGTGTCCTATGTGACCCTTGTATGTACTGCTGTGCCAGGTACTCTTGGCACAGCATTCTTGTATAGAGTGGGCATTTCTATAGTCTCCATATTTCTTTGTAGTTTTTATTTATTGCTTTTTATACTTATTAGTAAACATGGGAACAGAACTCTGTTATTGACTTGAATGGGGAAAGTACAGGCAGAATAGGTTGTGAAATTGAAATAGCGAGCTGAATGTGTGCTTGTCCCTTGCTGTACTGATGTGTGGTCAGGACTCTCCCACTACAGAGACCTTATGGCAGAATACATGTTGTGTGGTGCCATGGCTTTGGTAAGTTGATAGTATGTGTAACCACTCTAGTGCCTGGTGATGGTGGATTCGGGGATGGCATTCCTCTTCGCACACTCTTTGTTGTTGCACGGTTACGCACAATAGCTGATTGGCTTGCAAACATTTGCACTAGCCGCTAATCTGTGGATAAAGGCTCAGTCTCTTTTATGGAGCAAATTCCAGGCTGTGTCCTGGCCTACAGTCACACGCTCTGCTCTTAACCCCTTCTCCATATCACCGTATTATATATGCGCACAGGTGGCTTTATAGCCCTGATGCCAGAACAGGGGGAAAGAATAGTGCTTATAAGACTGTGCTGATGGCTACCTTTTGTGGATAATTTTTCTCCTGATTGGATGTCCTTCTACTAAGTACAAGGGGTGATCTCATCATGTTTAGGGATATCCTTTGTATACAGAACCTCCTTTGTCATCTGCCCCCTATCTGTCTCATGATCCTTCGTCTGAAATTCCCCCATGCAGTTGTGTCCATTCTATCAACACAATGACACATTGCACTTCTGGGAACCGGCCAACTCAAAGCAAGTGAGCTGTGCAGAGCGTGGGTGCAGACGACTTGTTAAAAATAGCCCTCGAGTTTCGGGATTCCTGTTTTTCTTTGGGGTTATTTCTCTTTTACTACTGTTGACTTTTCAGTGGTGAATGAGCTCACAAATTCAGGATTTTTTTTTTAGCATCATTGCCAACAGGTGCCGCTCTGGAAATTCCAAGTTTTTTTTATTTCTCATAAGCTTTCCAGTTTATACATGAAGACAAACTTCCCATAAACTGCAAATGAGGTGAAGTCTATTTTTGCCCAGTTGTTGTCAGTTTTATTTATGTGCTGGTGCTTGTCTAATTGTTTCGTGTGACTAATTCTTAAAGGGTTGTCAAAGATTAGAAAAACATGGCTGCTTTCTTCCTTAAAATAAAAAAAAATTGCACCACACCTGTCCATAAGCTACTTCTGTTATCACAGTCTGCTCCATTGACTTCAATGGGGTTTAGCGCCTCAATTCTTAGCGTGCACCATTATAATACGTTTGGCACACACAGGAAGGAACATCTTGTGGTGTTTTGTTTTTCCTTTGAGGTCGTCTTTTTACAATGTCATTACTCTACTAAGGATAAAAGCGGTGTTCCAGATGACAGAATTCTACCCCCACATACTGTCACAATGTTTTGCATTCCCTATTTCTCCCTAATTAAACCTTGGCAAAAAAGAGTTGAATGGAGCAGCTGGTCAGATATACACCATGCCATCCAATAGAGTACAACACTGACAAAGATAGCAGAGTGCAGTGGTGCACATGGCTAAATTCATTTCTTCACTACCATTGATTTAAGGCCCCCCCCATACACATTGGACTAACTTCGGCCGATCCTGTCTGTATTGATGGGTTCAGGTGACAGTCTGTGTATGGAGACTTTCTGATTGCCCCCTAAAGATGTTGGGGGACAGAAGGATCTGGCATGTCTGATTTCGGACTGCTGATCCTTTTGTTCGCTAAGCGATAATCCACCGTCAGATTAGTCTGGCAGCGGCTCTCGTAGAGAACACAGGAGCATTCGATCAGCTAAGTTCAACTCTGTATGGGAGAGTCGGAGAAGATGGCTGTAGCCAGACCCATCGTTTTTCCAGCAGCTATCTAAAGTCTGGGGATTGCGTGGGTGTTAGAATAGCAGGAACATGCCAGGTGATATTTATTCAATAGCGGTAGGGGATCCAGCTCATGTGAATCGATAAAATCAATGTTTATTCCATAATTGTTAAAAACATCATCAGTGTATATTCCATAAAAAGATTAGGCAAGCGGTCTTTAAGACATGAGTTATTAATGTCTTACAGACATATTATATATAATATTTATTTCTCCATCAATCCCGAAGAGGGTTTCTGAATAGGACCCCTTAGGTAAAGTTTTTTTTTTTTTTATGAGCCCAATCTACACATGAAAAAAATCATGACATCTACTAGTTTTTTCCATATGTTAGATGATACTGGCCTATTTAAGTCGATAGCTGTACAAAAGAAAGTCGAATTCCAAACAGCCACTGTCTTGCATCCCATTTTTATGAACTCGTTGTAAGTCTTTGACATGGATAAAAGTAAATGGACTTGTACATTTTTAATAACTGCTACTGTATAAAAACGAATGTAAAAAAAAATTGCTACGTTTTCTGGATGAAAATCAGATGACTTTTTTTTTTTCATTTATACGTTCTGTGAACTGGGCTTCTGGGTAGGTTCACATGATCGGTGTCTCCACGTCCGAGAAAAACGGTTTGATTAGGCTGATCACACTTTGATCAGAGCAGCACCAGTTTTTTTGGAATTTGGAGAGCAAAAAAAAGTTTCTCCATTCTGTCAGTCAGTTTAAAATACGGCCACACTCTGATGTCATCCAAGCACGGTATGACTTTTTTTCATGGACCCATAGACTTGTATTGTCAATATTTTTTTGATATCAAAATTGGACATGTCTCTGATTTTTTTCTGATTACCACTTGGTCCCAGGAAAAAATCGGACATGTGCGCAGCCCCATAGAATATCATGGGTACTCGTATGAGAAGATTGGTTGTGTGCACGAGCCCTATGTATTTATCCATAGATTGGAAATAGGGGCCTGTGTATAGATCCTTTTGTTTGTGGATGACCATAATAAAACAAAACCTGTCTCACACGTTGGCAACCTCAGACTGATAACCATCGCTTAGTGTGACTACTATGCGTGATATCACTATAATCACAAGAAGCCTTTATAATTATGTTCTATCAATTTTATGAGTTTTTATTAATGCACTGTGATTAGCACCCATTAACAAGGTATCATCATTATATAGAGAATTTTCCAATGTAACAGCTGTCAGTCCACCAATGTATAACGATCTGTTTCTGTGTATGGATAAGGCCAGAAACCAGGATGCGCAGTCTCCTCTAAAATAGTTCCTGTTTCCGGAAAGCTAAAGAACAATATTTGTGTTTGAGTGCAATATATATACCCATGACTATCACCTAACAGGCTTGTCATGCTTATATTACCTGCTTTCTTGTTTATTTTTAATAATTACATGGCTTGTTTTGTATAGAGGTCATACTGTATAACTGAATGTCATGTGTCATCTATCTACCTGACATTAACATTCAGTGTCTGAGCACTGATCACCAAGGCTCTGTTGTGTGCACATCTATATGGGCTGTTTGCTTAGTGAGCAGCCAAAAGCCTAATCATTTTTTTTAAAAAGATCTGTTCATTATCTATGGAGCTGAAACCATAGTTATTGATATGTTGGACATACTGGTCATTGATTCATAATCTGCCATCAGATGGGTGCTCTTCAGCCTAGGGGCATCTATCTCCATCTCCCTATTGGGCAATTTTTAGGGTACATTATGAGATCTTTGTGTGTGTGTAGCCCATAGGCAGCCTAGCTTGTAACACTCAGTTCAGATGGTACTTGAATAGAGTAAGGATCAGACATACACAAAGCCTGTAATTGAATCCTACGAGTGATGCAACACATTTTCCACTGCTGCACCCAGCAAACGGACGCCCACCTGAAACAACAAAAAAAGCATGTCTTTACCAAATGTTGTCACAGCCCTTACTTGCTCCAAGCCCCCTGAGATAACAGTTGCCTTGGGAATAGGAACACTTGGGGTCAAAATCTCCTTCCACCCCCCATATGTGACACACATCCTCTGTCTGTCTGTGCACTGGGTTACTTCCGCATTCCTGCTCCTACAATTGATTTGGAGTTTCTTTTGTTTTCCTTTGTTCTGTTTTTCTTTATATATGAGGTATGCCCCCTCCCAGCCTATGAATTCCAGAGGAAGGAGGAAACTTTAAAGATTTGCGCTGCAGAGCATCTCGCCCAAAAGTGAACGTGCTGTTCCTGACAGCTGTAATATTCTGCAGGCTGTGTGCGCACATAAAATATTAAAATGACTCAGTTTTGTTTCTGAATAACCTGTGTTAGCCTCAGGAGCATATCTCTGCTTCCTACGTAAAGCCGAGACAGATGCAGGGTGTACATTTCAAGCTAATACACGTATACACTGCCCTCCGTTCATGTGATGTTTGATTGAAGAGTTTTATGCTTCATGCTTCTCAATAAACATTATCTTTTGTGCTGAAAAGGGTAAAGCTCCTTTTTTGGCAGCCCGCCACAGTCTCTCCTTCCAGGGGCATGGCCTGTACTATGGAGAACTGTGAAGATCAGGTTCTGTTAAACCTGGCAGGTGATAGAAACAAAGAGCAAAAAAATAAATTGCTGGAGTGCTACTTTAAATTTTTTTTTTTTTTTTGTGGCCATTCAGAAAACAATGAACACGTCGGAGAAAAGACGTGGCGCTATCTAAGTGTAGTGAGTGTGTAGTCAAATGAATAGGTGAGTAGAAAGAAATTTGCTCGCCTGATAAGGTTGTGCAATGAGAGGTAAAAAATGCAAGTGACTGTCGCTGTCCTGATGGAGTGGGGATGATCTGCTTGATCGAATTCCCCATGATGTGAAAGCCAAACCAGAAACTTAGAAATGGCGCTGTCTTTGCCAACAAAGAAGTTCAAGGTGAATGGCTTGATCCAAGCAATAAAAAAATAAGATTTTATGTTGGAAGGTATGAAGCAATAAAAGCTAGTATACACAATGCGTTTTCACTTTATAAATTTATATTTTAAATTATATATTAAAAAGTTACCTCCCCTTCATGTGTGTCCCCTCTCTCAATTCTCCGCCAATTTTTTTGTAAGCGTTTTATAAGATGGGTTAAGTTCATTTTACTCATACACCTGAAGAAGGCTTTAACCGAACGTTCATTTTAACCAATAGATTTTGGAATGATAATAGCTTCCACAATTGGATGTGCTTAAATAAAATGTTCCTGTGCTGAGATAATCTTATAAATGTGCCCCTGCTGTGTACTGTGTAATGGCTGTGTCTGACCGTACAGGAACATGGTCTGATCATACCACAGCTCCTGGGCAGGGGAGGAAGCAAAAGAGTATACAGACATTACAGCACGGGATCACAGCTGATTGCCTTAACGTTTTGCTGCTCCCAAAATGTTTTGTCATGTTGGCTATGGAATTGGACTCAATGTATTGTTCTCCTTTCTCCTTGAGACGTGTGCGTGTATGGTTGTGTTTGGCATTATTACAAATTCCATCATAAATGCTGGGCTGACGCCATGACAGAAACTATAGGGTCCAGCCCCATAATAGTCAATGGGGTCTGTCAGGCGCTGTGTGCATTCTTTTGTGGGTTTGAAGCTGCGTGTTATGCAGCATTAAACCTGCTACCGTCAGATGTTACGGCATAGTGAATGGGATTTCTAGAAAACCCTTGTCCTCTATTCGTCTCTACACGCAGCATGTCAGTTACTCTTGCGGGTCCGCTAGCAGTCTTTACCCGTAGACTAAAATCTATAAGGAAAGTCCGCAGGTGAAAAAAAAATAAAAATTGCGCCACAAATGCATATTGAGCGGAAGCTGCGTTTATTGTGATTAGGATTATATTTGCATAAATAATTTGTTCTCCCCTTCCTTAGGGTTAGTTACTCTTGTTTCCTTCAAAAACCTAATGGGTTGCCCCAACAGGACAACTGTCATATGCAGTTTTGGGTCATTATAAGAAATGAGGAGGGGAGTCCCACATTCGCCAGCTTCTTCAGTAGACAGGTCCTACTGGAAAGCATAGATTCCCAGTCTTTTAAATGGGCCCCATGTCATGAAAATGGTGACCATCCACAACTTCTAAGGCAAAGAATATCTCAACAGAACCCAACAGACCCTCTAAGTCCATAAATGTGAATACAACCCAATAGCTGACCCTTAAATTGGATTCCTTTGAAAAGAGGCCATGTGCCTGTATGTATATGAAGTAGGGAACATTGTGAACCTCCAAGGGGGCAGCACTGTATATACATGAATAAATTGACGTTTTGCAGGCAAACGATAAGCTGGCAATAATCATCATTGTTAATCTGCTTTGATCTAAGCTGTGTACTTCGGTATCATTCTTTAATTCTTCCTTCTCATTGTGTTACCAGGTGGCTATCAAATCAATCCGGAAGGACCGCATAAAAGATGAACAGGATATGCTACACATTCGAAGAGAGACCGAAATTATGAGTTCCTTGTGTCACCCTCATATCATTTCTATATATGAAGGTAAGAAGAACTAGGCATGTGTTCAGAGTACCCATCCATAAATCTGCCAGCTGTATACAGGCTGATTAATAAAGGCCACGTGAGCACATCAATTGTAGCAGTGATAATGACGGTCTGTAAGTCCAGCGGCTTCACAATAAAAAGACTGTGTAATTAACACTAATGGAGCACATAAGGTAACACATAAATAATAGTATGAGTAAGGAGCTTTCACATGCTTCATATTTATATAAAATTACCAAAAAACATACCCACCCACACAGAGTGGCATGCTGGCACAGGCTGGCTAGCTGCAGGGTACAGGGCAGGCCTGTACAGGTGCGCTGCATCATCTATTCCTAGCATTTACTGAGAAGATTGTCTGTCTTGGGAAGCAAAGTAAAGGCTACAGATGACTGTACTAGACAGACTGATGACCTGCAGGCAAACAGCAGAGAGATTACTCATAGGGACTCTTTTAGCATGTAAATGGGACTTTTAGTCTTCTCTACAGTCTAGAAAGTGAAAATAACTTATTTCACATTTGTGAGTTTTGTGCATCAATACTGGTACTTTACACAATGCCTCTAAGCTTGTTATTTATTCCCCATTGTAGTTTAACCCTTTCGCAACCCTGGGATTTTCCTCTTTTGCACTTTCGTTTTTTGCTCCCCTTGTTCCCAGAGCCATAACGGTTTTTATTTTTTGGACAATATGGCCGTGTGAGGGCTTATTTTTTGCGGGATGAGTTGTACTTTTCAGCGCCATTACTAATTTTACCATATCGTGTACGGGAAAACGGGAACGGGGGAAAAAATTCCAAGTAAGGTGAAATTGCAAAAAAAGTGCAATACCACAATGTTTTTTTTCTTTTTTTTTTTACCACGTTCACTGAATGCTAAAACTGACCTGCCATTATTATTCTCCAGGTCATTGCGAGTTCGTAGACACCAAACATGTATAGGTTCTTTTTTATTTAAGTGGTGGAAAAAAAATCCAAAGTTTGGTTTAAAAAAAAAAAAAAAAAAAAAAAAAAGCGCCATTTTCTAAGACCCGTAGCGTCTCCATTTTTCGGGATCTGGGGCCGGGTGAGGGCTTATTTTTTGCGCACCGAGCTGAAGTTTTTATTGATACCATTTTGGGGTAGATCCGATGTTTTGATCGCCCGTTATTGCATTTTATTGCAATGTTGCGGTGACCAAAAAAACGTAATTCTGGCTTTAAGATTTTTTTTCTCTTTACGCTGTTTACCGATCGGATTAATTCTTTTTTTTATATTGATGGATCGGGCGATTCTGAACGTGGTGATACCAAATATATGTATGTAGGGGTTTTTTTTATTTTATTTTGAGTACGGTGAAAGGGGGGTGATTTAAACTTTTATATTATTAAAAACATTTTTTTTTTTTTTTTTTTTTTGCTTGCTTCTTTAGTCTCCATAGGAGACTAGAAGCAGCACTTGTCTGATCACCTCTGCTACATTCAGGTCACCTGTATGTAGCAGTAATGGTTCTGTGCTATGAGCGCCGACCACTAGGTGGCGCTCATAGCGACCAGCTCATGACAGCCACTGGAGTCTGCTGCAGACCCAGGGTTGTCATGACCACCTATCGGTGACCCGCGATCACGTGACGGGGTCACCGATGGGCGGGGTAAGTGACGCGCTTCCGGCACGGCGCTGCTAAATGCCGCTGTCAGAGATTGACAGCGGCATTTAACATGTTAACAGCCGTGGGTAGATTGCGATTCCACCTGCGGCTGTTGTGGGCACATGTCAGCTGTAATAATCAGCTGACATGTGCCCGGTTCAGTGAGGGCTCAGCGCCGGAGCCCTCACTGAACCGAGGGATTACAGCCTGTGCGTACTAATACGTCACAGGCTGTAAAGGGGTATGTTTTATCTGGTGGATCTCGATGAACTTTTTTACATAGATCTGTTTCTTTTGATAAGAGAAATATCATAAATATGAAATGTACTCGAGCACAGTGAAACCTATAGTGAGGTTTCTGTTGCTGTGCCGTGCTCAGAGCGAAAGTGCACAGGATCGAAAGAGCACAGGACAGCTGCTTATCAGTCCAGGGAGATAATACTGCTGTAAAGACATAAAGCAGGCCAGCCACCTGGCACAATTACGCAGGAGGCTGCCACTTTACTGTAAATGGACCTGCTGTCATTTTCGGTCATTTCCTCCTAAAAGCTCTTGATGTATTGTAAGGAGCCCATAGATCCTTATACTGCATGCAGGAGGCACTGACCTACATTGCAGATATGAATCACATACTTTTTCCATAATTAGTTGTAAGCTGCAGATTTTAATGTTTTGTAGTGTTTTCTTATGTCACACAAGGTGTGGGAAAGACTAAGTGCAACACGAAGGGAAGAGGGAGAGGAAGCCCAAACACTAGGGAAAGGGGGAGTGGAGACCCCTAGGTAGATCTAATAGCACCCTGCCTACCCTACCGTCCCTATATAGGTTCCACAACTATCGCCAAGCAGGACCCTAAACCCTGAATGTCCCTAGAGCTTGGCCCTAGATAGGGAGGGGGATGGGTGAGCACTGGTCAGGCCCCACTACAAACTAAAGACAACAAGCTAGACCATTAAAGGGTATAACTTAGCTTGAGCAGACACCAGAGGAGTAATGCCAACTGTCCTCCAAGGGCACCAGAGAAGAAGCCAGCCAACAGCTAATGCTCCAAGCATGCACAAAGTTACATAGAACTATCACTGGTGATTCCCTGGAGCAAACTGAGTTTATAACTCCCATGCAAGGGTCAATTAGCAGCATTAGGGAGGTTGCACTGGGTCTTAAAGGAAAAATGATTAAGAAGGTGTCTGCAATGCCAAGCGCAGTGACCTTCTACAGCCAGATCCAGAGAGACTGTCTATTACACCTGACACACCCCTGACTCCTTACATGTGTTAGGGCATATGCATCTCTAGTCTTGGTCACATCCCTTCTAAGCAGAAGTATTCTGAGCTACAAACCAAAGTGGCAGCCTGCCTTCTGCTGAAAGGGAAATGTTTATGAGGTAAACACAAGTGATTTGATTTTCCTGCTTTTGCCTTCCTCCAATTCTTTAAGGGGTCATTCAGACATCAGTGCTTTATCATGTACGCAAAAAAAGTGCCATCAGTGTTTTCTCATCCAAGTTTCGTCAGTGTGTCAGTTTTTATCATGAGTGTTTCATCAGTGATTTTCACATATAAATAAATTAGAAAGCTCCTATCCTTTTTTAAATATTTATCACTAATGCTGTCTGGATTCTTGAAAATCACTAGATTTGTACTGGTAATTTTGATCCGTGATGTGAAGCCAAATCAGACATGGTTTGGTTTTGTTTGTTTTGTGCATACATGGCCTGCAGAAAAACAGACATGTGAACCGCTCCATAGACTATAATGGGTAGTTGTCCAATCCGTGAAAACCATGGATAGAACTCGTCCATGAAAAATGGACGTCTGATCAAGGCCTTGTTTTCAGTTTGGTAGGGAGTTGGTTTCTTTAGCTACATGTGTGACCTTGCCTTTGATGATTGCACTCAGGTCAGAGCCATATGCTTTTATCACATAGAGTTTAGAGTTGGCTTACTGTACACATCCAGAAGCTAAACGCACGTCAGAAGATGACATGAAAGGGTTAAGTATTAGTTTTTAGATACCTGAAAGGTGAAACTTGTCACTTACTGTAGAATTACTAGCTAAAGCTAGATGGGAAACTTATTATTTTAAGGGTGGATATTTGTGGTATTGGAACATTCTGAATATATATATATATATATATATTAGGTGGAGTGGGCCTTTCACTAGAGATCTAAAATCTACTTTTAAGCCATATTGTAAATCTTATTGTGTGTTTAGGTGTCTGTGATTATCACATTATGTCACTTAATTTGCATTAAGAATCGTTACATGTGACCACACTCCCATGGCAATTAGATCCACCTCTGTCTGTGCTTTCTCCAAACTTGTTATTGGGAAATCAGGAGAAATCACACCCTGAACTTTTGGTTCTTCATAGACGCTCACGTGTATCTGCTCCACCCTCCTTTTCTGCCTGCAGCATTGTTTACTTCATCCTCTTAGTATATTTGGTGGGGTCTGAGTGCTCCTATATACCGTGCCTTTACTAGATGTACGATTTCAATCACGACCAGTCTTATAATACACTAAGGGTCAGAGAATTCATCCTCACTTCTTGCGGAGATGGATATCTATAGCACAATCTGGATAAAGATGTTCATAGATTTAATACCAGTAAGGCTGTGTGCCCACGATGCATTTTTAATGAGTTTCTGCAGCGTTTTTGCAGCTGTGGAAACGCATTAAAAACGCAGGGTAGAAGGGCAGCAATGTTCCCCAATGATGATCCGCATGTGCAGTGCACATGCTGCGGAAATTTCCGCTGCGGATTATCATCACCAATTATTTTGCGGAAATGCTGCGTTTTTGCCGCCATTGACTTGCATTAGAACGCACCAATTCAGCAAGACTGCATCTGTACTTGCGTAATTGGCGCATTCTAATGTGCGGATGGTACCCGGGTGTAGAGGAGAGGAGTCTCATCCACACCCAGGTACCATTAAAAAAAATCTGTAAAAAAAGAATAAAATAAAAAATAAATATACTTGCCTTCCGGCGGCCCGCGCTGCGCTCCTACTTGCTTCCCGGCACTTCGCGGTGGATTGAAGGACCTGCGCTGATGTCAGTCATGTGACCGGTCACGTGACGCTGACGTCGGCAGGTCTTTCAATCCACCGCTGTCGGCACCGAGCGAAGCAAGCCAGCGCGGGCCATCGGAGGGTAAGTATACGTTTATTTTTTTATTTTTAACCACTCTCTCGGGTCACACTATATAAATCCATGCAGTTTGCATGGATTTATATAGTGTGACCTAGTTGTCACAAGCACTTTCCAAGTGATGCTAATTGCTTGGAAAGTGCCTGTCAATCCGCATGCGGAAATGTCAGTGAATAACGCTCCATTTCCGCATGTCCCTGGCAGGAAACCGCATGTACAATCCGCATGTGTTTTTTTCTGCCAGGGAGATGCAGAAACGCTCAGGAAAAAATCCACAGCATTTCTGCATCGTGGGCACATAGCCTAAGATGATTTGTTCAAACCAATCCATAACTGTCATTGACCATCTGCCTGATGCCCATTCATGGCTATTTGGGTAGTTTTACAGTTATTATTTTTTCAGTTTTATTTTATCCTTTTTTTTTTTTTTTACAGGTACTATGGCACCCGGGTCCAGAGGAGAGTCTCCTCATCTCCAAACCCGGGTACCATCCGCACATTGAAACGCATGGCTTCCACATGTACAGATCCAGTGATGCGGATGACATGCGGTCCAATGCAAGTCAATGGCGACGATAACGCCGCGCTTCCGCGAAATAATTGGTAGTGTTGCGGATTTTTCCGCAATGATAATCCGCAGCGGAAATTTCCGCAGCATGTGCACAGCACATACGGGTTACCATTGGGGAACATGGCAGGCCTTCTACCATGCGTTTTTTTTGAGCGTTTCTGCAGCCGAATTTCCTCTGCGGAAATGCTTAAAAAATGCATAGTTCGCACACAGCCTTAATCAGTGTTGGGCTGGAAACCCAGGGGCCCACCAGGGACACCAGCTTTGGGATCAGCTACATGCAAATACTTCATTACCCTTATTCACAAATTTATAGAATGTTCAGATGGATGAGATGCTGCCTTTGCGAATTGTGTATTAAGTTTATGGTGACATGTACTGCTCCATGTAGGAGGGCCCACCGGGGGATTCACCTTTTCCCTGATGGGCCAGTCCGAGCTTGTCTTGAATGCTTAATAATTATGATAGATGTTGTATGCATTAAGTTTTTAATTTATTTAAGGGTTTTGCTTTTGAGTGTTGTATTAACGGCTACAGTTTTTATTTCTTGTCCAAGTTCATAGACCTTTAATAACATTCATCTGTTTTACATTCTTCTCTTCTACAGTGTTTGAGAACAGCAGTAAAATAGTCATTGTAATGGAATACGCTAGCCAAGGTGACCTGTATGATTATATCAGCGAGCGGCAGCGACTTGGTGAACAAGAAGCGAGGCGATTCTTCAGGCAAATTGTATCTGCTGTCCAGTACTGTCATGTGGTATGTATGAGTCTTGTGTCAAACATAAAAAATGTTGTGTTGCTTCTTTTTCTGATCACAGGTATGCTAATCTGTATGTTTGTTTCTTTCAGAATGGGATTGTGCATCGGGACCTCAAGCTAGAAAACATTCTCTTGGATGAAAATAAAAATGTGAAGGTGAGCCTGCCTAGAGCACCTCCGTAACCATGCCGGTAGTGGAAATCGAAACTCACTGGTTCTCCCAGTATTGCGAGGTTGCGCTGCTACCCCCTGAGCCTACATGCCACTCACATTTTGAGTAAACAATTGAATTATTGACTTATTATTTTCTATGTTCACAGAGCAGAATAGGAGGTGGTATTAATGGTGTTGTGAAGGGCTAGCATGCCTGAACTACCATCTACTCTCCATTTACTATGACTGTATCTTACAAGTAGAAAATTTAGGCTGGAAAGAATCTGACTATTGCGATGACATCTTGCCTTAGAAAATGTCTGCTCCCCCATGGTCGCTAATTTGCTAGCATATGTCCACTTCTAAGAACCTCTTAGATGCCTGTGACTTGCAGACCTTAGAATTACTCAATATCATTTCTATACAGTAGAGCAGCTATGCCATCAATGTTTGACCAGTAGTGGTCTAACTGCTGTGTCATCTATGATGCCTAGAATGAGGGGCTGCAGTTATAGCAGCATCTGTGACCTGTTGGTAATTGCTACACAGCCCCAGTTAAGGTAAGAGCAGTCAGTACTACCTCGTGACGGTAATCACGTGATTATGTAAGAAAGTGTCCGTTATCCCACAAAAACTTGCCGCTGATTAGAATTCCCAGTGAATCAACGGTTTAACTACAAAATCAAGTGATTGCTCTCTAAACAATCACTAAACTGCAGAACTCAATTGCCGGCTGCACAATGGCTGTGACCTGGCTACTCTGTCTGGCCTTACCCTAAAGTCAGTGCACCTGCATAGCAAGTTTAGCACAGCATTGAATCATAAGTCCTGATTATGACCGATTTCTTTATACAGCATAGAGAGGTCTGCAGTGGTGCTATTTGGGAAAGAGCAGAAGAGGCTGCTGTTCACTACCAAGTGCTAAAATTCTATTGTTCTAGCCACTAATGCTTAGAGAGGAACTACTCTCGTGAACTTTTGGCATGTATTCGTAAATTGTTGGATGTTTTGACTGCAGAGGTCTACAACGTTGAGACTTCAATTGATCACTGAAACAAAGGGTAGGAAGCAATCTGCTCATCCTTAAAGCTCAAGCGCACCCTTATATGAACTCATAGGCCCCAATTCATCAAGGCTGGGCTTGTTCATGTCGTTCTTGATGAGGAGATGTCTCTTCATGAATTGGGAGTGGCGGATGAGTGGCTTGCACCTCTGTGTGTGCCTTACCACAAATTCTACTCCAGTCCCTGCTGGAGTTAGAATTATGCTATAACGAACACTGTTGCTCGTCATGAATTTGAGTGGTTGTCTTCCTGCCCCAGCTACTCCCAGTTTGTTGGAGCTGTGTGAATATGGTGGAGAAAATGGTCTCAAGTTACTCTAAAATTATGATACGTTTCAAAGCTTTTTATACCACAATACTGGTGTAAAAGCTTTGATGAATCATGCCCATACACTTTCTCGGGACCCAGAACTCTACTGTTCAAAACTTCTGACATGCTACTATAACATGTCAATCATTCTTAAAAGTTTAGTCACCCAATAAGTCCCAAAAATACTCTATTTTTTTTTTTTTAATTGCGGAAATTAAAACTTTACCCAGAGAATGGAATATCTTAAAAAGAAAAATTTTGTGTATATCCATGCAGAGACAAGAAGTGGTGATGTCACCGTTCTACCTTTCTCTGTGCAGACCATGGGGCAATCTGCGTTTAGATGGATGCCATAGATACAATGGAGTTAATTTTGATAATAAACCTGCCAGCTGGGCAAAGTTTTATTCTAACCGGGCAACCCCTTTTTAAGTATAAATAATTAAAAAAATAAATAAATGTTCGTTAAAGGGCACACAACTTAATATAAAGTGTTAAAAGAACAGCCAATATCTATTTACAAATGTCTCGAGCACTTCCACAATGCATGTCTTGCTTTCTCAGTGACCTGTGAGCTCGGGTACTGCTTACATATGGACAAAAGCGAGCTACTGATGGTCTCTTGATTGCTCCAGCCGGTAGTGACTTTTATTGGATTAAAGCACCCACTGTATTGCTGAAGTAATAACTTCTCTTGTGGGGAATGAGGAACAAAACATTGCTGACTCTGATGTAAGCCTCTGGGAAAAAAAAATGCAATTTGCTTTAAGCTGGGAATTCCCCTTTAGTCTCTCTATCTCTCCAACATGGTGAACTATGATAGTACACCAAGGTCATTTGTATCTGCAGCACAGAGTTTACGGTTCCCCAGCCCATAACTTGTATAACACTACCGGGTGTATTGACCAATAGCTTCTAGTACTTATGTAAGCAGGTGACCAAATGCAACTCGCAGCAACAGTCAATGAACGCTTTAATCCTTTTCAGATGCAGCGGGAATTTACAGTAGTTAAGAGACAATTGATGATATTAAACAATGCAGATTAATAATGAACCATACAACGATACAATTATAATATCAGGGAAAGTTTCTCAATATTATGCTAATGTTCTCCTTACAAGGGTGGTATGCCCTTTCATGGCAGCTACCACATTAGTTCTTCCTGAAAACCTGGCCCTAGCGGTGGTCACTGGGTTTTCCTGCTAGGTCGCAACTCCTTTTGACAAAGTCTATCAAGGCGCGTTGAGCCTCCCGCACACCAACCGGCCCCCACCCCACCTGTTGTCCTAACCCAGACCAACCCTGGTACTGTACGTTATTGCTGGAAGTGACGGCCCTGCTTACTTATGCCGTCCCTCAGTAACTGCAGGCGTGCTTCTCTGGTTGTCGTCTCCTCGCGGATCTTGGGTGCTCAACCATCGGCAGATGTCTCCTAGGCTTGGAGTGGAAAGGACTGGGCCCCGACTCTCGACTGGTGTCGTCTGGCCTCTAGGACTTGACTGACGTAGGGCGAAGGTTCTGGTCTTGAGCAGCACTGTCTGAACTCTGGGCCTTGACCGGCGTAGTGTGGTTTCTGGGTCTCACCGGGTGTTGTCCAGACCTAGTCTGGCGACGACCAGCACCTTGGTGGCGTACGCTTTCTGCTGCGGCTTGTCCCGCTGGCCTCAGCGCTGCCTCTGGTCCGCGTCTGCTCCGCTCTTTTCCTTGGCGCCAAATCCCTCTGTGGTTTGGCGTGCAAGACTTTTATATTCAGAAACTGTCATGCAGGCATCTGACCAGGTCTCGCACAAGAACTGTCCCCCTGCAATTTTTTTGGTGCCAGTTGGTTCCACTTGATTTCGTCCATCCAGCAGATGGCCATGTTTCATCACGAATGTCACAGGGGCTCTTCAGGGGTACCCTCACCTCCTCTATTTATATTGAAAAAAGTGTGCTCGTATTTGTGCAGGACTTTGGAACAAATCTAGCAATGCCAACATGCTGGATACAAACCTCAAAAAATAGTTTAATGAGTAATCCAGTATTTCTCAACACTTGTGTTTTGGTTTTTTTCTGCCTACGGTTATGGGGTGAGAGAAATGGCCTTGTCCTTTAGCCAGTATACAGCATCTTTTGAATGCTGGTGTTCTGCCGTTTGTGGACTTTATCCTCCAGCAGGAGAGCTGTTTGAATGTTCCATGCTGGCAATAGTCCAGTATATCTATGCAAACACAGGAGGGAGGGGAGCGAGAAAGAATGTTCCTCATTCATTTACATACAGGATCATGATCATCTCTTCCTTGTATGTGCCTGTCCAACCGCGTATTTAACCTTTTCTTGCTCACTCATTTAAAGCCATAAGTTTGTGCTTCAGCTGAATATTAGTTAACTATAATAATTAATACATAGTTTCATTTTTAGATTGCAGATTTTGGCCTTTCCAACATTTACCATTCAGACA
Organism: Phyllobates terribilis; assembly: GCF_046119375.1. NCBI lineage: Eukaryota > Metazoa > Chordata > Amphibia > Anura > Dendrobatidae > Phyllobates > Phyllobates terribilis. The sequence continues at coordinate 689,869,265 of NW_027362762.1, forward strand.
GCTTTCTTCAGACCTATTGTGGTAGCCCGCTGTATGCATCTCCAGAAATTGTCAACGGCAGGCCATATAAAGGACCAGAGGTGAGAATACATTTGTTGTTTTTCCTTGATGTGCAAATACAGTGAAACTGTGTAGACCACCCAAAATTTAAGTTTACTAGGACGGTGGCATTTTCCAAAATGATGGCCAAATGTGCATAATACATGGAAATCTGAAAATCTGTCATAATGAATCTAGTCTGGATAAAGGTGGTGGTCTTCTCAAAGAGGTGGTCTTTTGTAGACTAGGCTGTAGTCTGTAATTTGTGATGGAGAATTAAGGACATTGACAACAATCTGTACAGTGCTTCAGAATTTAATTTCCCTATCACATATGCTCATGTTCAGTTTCTTTGGAAGTTAATTAACCTTTTAGTACAAAGGCCCCATACACATTAGACTAACATCTGCCGATATGAGTGGGCTAGGATGACATTAGTATGGGGGCCTCCCCCCCCCCCCCCCCCAACAGATAATATTTAGTGAGAGAAGGATCCAGCATGTCTAATTATGGGCTGCTAATATTTTTTCTTAACGAGAAGAGTCTGGCAGCGGCTCTGAGAGAGAGTACAAGAATGTGTGTGGAGCTTGTGGGAGAGAAACGTCTGGCTACACAATCATTCATCAACGGTTATCTATTGTGTATGGGTATCCCAAGTCCAAAAGGAAGGCATAGTATCTGTGCGCAACCACAGAGCAAATGGGGAGCAGATCTCCTCTTTCCAGATTAGAATATAAGGCCATAGTGTTGCAAATCAACAGTGCTGCTATAGTGAGCGCCATTGTTAAAGGGATGTGATTGAATGAATTAGTTTGAATTGGTAAAAACTTGCTTATTAGGGTAGAAATTCAGGAAAAAGCACAGAATAAAATGTGAACACAGTATCTGCTACTGAATGGTTAGTTCATTAGTGTCATTTTCACTTGGGTGTTAAGTACTGCTATTTAAGAGTATTTCCTACCAAATGTTTGTGAGAATCTTTTTCAACCCTTTTCCAGTATAAGCCATAAATGGTGCTTTTTAACAACACCCATTATGCATAAAACTGCACCTCTAACCCTGGCTGATTTTGCTAAAGGATAGATATTACTTACAGCTGTACTGTATACCTGCATTCTGCGTAATAGTGTTATCCTGCTGCGTAATACAGTGAGAAACCAAGAACAAGAAAAATACCCAAATAACTGAAAGTAGATGTATAAATAGCATAATACAGTGTAATGTAAGTAGATGAGATTTTAATAATCTCATTTCCACATTAGGGTGTGTCCACACAGATCACATATGCAGTGGTTTTCCATCTGGGCTATCTAGACTATTCCAGTATCAGCATTGTGGATGAGATTTTATGGAATTTCATTTGACATTGTAGCATTTCATCCTATCCTACGGATTTTCACAGCAGATTACACCCTTTGCTGCCATTTCTGGTACAGATGTATCACAATGTCCGCACAGTTGTGTGTGGATATTACCACTGTTTTGCTGAGGAAATTCATGACCAAATATTTCCTGTGTGGACATACCCTTAAACTTGTGTAGAATTGAACTTTTTTGTATTGTTTTAAGCATTTGTGGTGCACCCTGGTGTGGATCAACTTTGATTTTCAAAAATATGATAAATCCGTAAAACTCCTTCCATCCAGCAGAACTGTAAAATAATATGCAAGCTGAAGACGGGCCAGATATAAATAGCTTATATAATTCCTCTTGAAGGTTCTCCACTGGAGATGAACAAATCTCCCCACATTTGTTTTGAGTTGATTCATTTGGCTAAAAATAAAATTCAGTCCGCTCTTGGGTCTCTCCAGCCTGCAAAGAACAGTAAACTGGGAGGGAAGGCGCTTGTAAACACCAAAAAATTAATCCAGAAAAATTTCAGGAAATTTGTAGCAAATTTTACTTATAAATCAATTCGCTCATCTGCATGCTCTACTCTTGCATGTTACGTTCATATTATGTCTTGATAACAGATTCTTCAATTTAATTGTAGAATTTTTCTTTTAACTTAATCCAGGAAAATGTGTCATTAATCGGGTTCTACTGATGACCTCTTTGCCGAATTACAATATCAGTGGTGCATTTATTTTGCCTATTCATGATTTGCAATTTTGCCTATTTTTCAGGTCGATAGCTGGTCCCTAGGAGTTCTGCTCTACATCCTGGTCCATGGTTGCATGCCCTTTGATGGGCAGGATTACAAGAAGTTGGTGACTCAGATCAGCTGTGGTGCTTATAAAGAGCCAAGCCACCCCTCTGGTAAGCAATGTCTGCTTTCTGTTACTTTAGTAATCCCATCCAGACTTAGTTTGTTTGTATATATACAATGGGTTCCTAAGCTGGTTGGTGTGATCAGCAAATAATGTTATATTTACATTTCAGGTGTTTCTCTGCTGTTTACACCATCCTGTTTCCCACTAATAACCTGTCTTTCTGCTTGCAGATGCATGCGGACTTATTCGATGGCTTCTAATGGTTAATCCTGAAAGGAGGGCCACGCTTGCTGATGTTGCCTCTCACTGGTGGGTGAACTGGGGATATCAACAACCACTTAGTGAACCAGAATCAACCAAAGACTCTCCATTTTCAATCGTTGGTGGATGGCTTCGCAAATCCTCACGTCCTTTGTGGGATAATGGCTCTAAGATGCGCTCGTTTTTACGCCAGCATCTTCCAGGAGCAACAATTACCCGCCAACGTTCACTGAAACGATCCAAGCGAGAAAATATGAGTCAGGTAATAGTACCTCAGGAATCCCAGGAAAAGCCCCCTGCTGTTCCACCTGCACCTAAAAAAGGTATTTTAAAGAAGCCTCAGCAGAGGGAGTCTGGCTACTACTCTTCTCCCGAACACAATGAAGGCTCAATGATGGAAGAGAATGATGCACCCGCATCTCCTGTATTTATTGAGCCAACAAGTATGGAAGATTTGAATAAGGGTGTAAATGAACTTCAAGAGCCAGCTATTAATGTGGTTAGGAAAGGAATTCTGAAGCGCAATGGAAAGTTCTCTTCTGCTGGAGCTGCTCCTGAGTTGTCTTTCGATGCTGTTGACTGTGCTTTAGGGAATGAAAAGTTACCTGTGGGCACACTAGCTCATGACAAAGTACTGTCTACGGTTAGCCAAGAAAGCATTCTTTCCACCGAGTCGTTTGAATTATTGGACTTTCCCATTCGGTACAGAGACCGTCACCGGGGCAAAAATAGATCAATGAGGGCTAGTGTCTCTGCAGAAGATCTTCTGAAATTAAACCCCAATGAGGACAATGAAAAAGATGGTCCCAGGCTCTGGGATATGGGATGCTATCGGGCACGAGTAGCAGAGAGCTGCCTGTCTTTAGGAGTGGCAGAAGAGGAAGCAATGCAGGTTTACAGAACTGCGGTGCTCATTGGTCGAGAGCTCAGCTGACCTTATGTACTGTGTATACTTACTAGGAGTCTTCTGAGGGAAAAGCACAGCAGTCGAAGCAGCCTTATGAGACTCTTGGTGTTGCCTTACATGTGGTGATCTAAGAATGTGATGACAATGATGGTATTGTAGAATGAGAGAGTATATAATATTTTATGAAAGAAAAAAAGAGAGCGAAGTATATGCGGCAACAATGGTGGCATCCTCTAATGTTTGCACTGGAAGAGCACTTGGTGTGCTGCATAATTCAGGTTAATCCTTTTACAAGCTGCTGCCTTATTGTGCACTTACAATACAAGCAACATACTGCAATTGCTTGCATATTTAATTGTGCATGCGCACACCTTATATGTCCTTATTCTGCTGTGTACAACAAAACTGTTATTAATCCGTAGTGGTTACCCAGACTTGAATTGACTTCTATATACTCTGGTTGAAACGTCTTTCTACTTGAAAATGCTGCAGTTTACCCCAGTCTACATCCAAATACAAATCAAATGAAAAAAAAATCATACACTGGTTGAGAATTTCAATAAAAAATAACCTTGATAGCGCTAAAAACTTGAAAGAGATTGGAAAATATACCATATTTAGTCCCCAAGTTTTGTCCTCGGAGCCTTCTACAGAATGAGCTATTTTATTTGCACAGCTGGCCAGTACTATGGAGCAAATTCTGAATGTGTGCATGTGTTATATATACATATTTAGTCACGTATAAAGATGTGCACACCCCAAGTGACCTTGAGACTTGACGTGTATAGTTTTTTTTGTTTTTTTTAAGGGATAGAGAAAAATAGACTTTAAACGACAACATAATTAGTGAGAAAACTATAAACATGCCAGGAACAAAACTCAACCCAAAATTTTTCCCCTCAAATTTTTAACTTAACGTTATTATATTTATTTTTGTATTTGCTTTCTGATTATTTTTTATTTTTTTTTGCTTGCCAAATTTTTTTAAGAATCTTCAGGCAGTGTCATTATTTTATGCATTGTCGTGTTGTTTTTTTTGTTTTTTTATGAAAGTCTTAATGCTGGCAAAAAAAATTAAAATATTTTTTAATTGTCAGTTGTTCCGGTTCGCCTGGCGAGCAGTGTATTTCACTTGTACATGTGGAATTAAAGTGAATTGCTCAGCAGGCTGGTCCCTTTTTATTAACGGAGCGGTATGATGGTTCTTGAGCCCCTTTTACATCGCTTTCAGAAGGTACATTCTCCTATGTGTTTTTAGATGGAAAAAGGGAACGATTGGAGTGCAATTTAAGAGTTATAAATAATGTTTTTAGGGAATATTTCAATTCCATTTTGAGCTGCGCTTCGATCCTCCTATAAAAATCAGTGTGGGAAAATGGATCTTCTGGATGAGGTTTTATGCTGAAAAGAAAAAACAAATAGATAGTGGACGAGTGCATGACGTAAGGAGAGGGCATTTCAGAAGCGTCGTCTTTTTGTAATCTTTTTTTTTTTCTTTATTTTGGTCCAGATATTTTCAGCAAATTTAAACCAAAATTAAAACAAATGTTAAAACTTATTGTGTATTGTTTTTCATTGGTAACAGAAGAATTTAAAATCAAAAATGATCATGTAAATAAAAAATAGTTTGAGGCGTTTCAGTGGAGCACTTTTACGTGTAGTTGTGCAAATAAGGGGATAGAGTAGACAGTGAGACAGGACAGTAGGGGTCAATGAGTATTTTGGGGGGGCTGTGACATACAAGGAAAGTAGGGGGGAGGTAAGTAGGAGTAATGTGTGAATAGTATTAAATGTCTTCTTGCAAATGCAAGAAGTCTTGCAAACAAAATGAATAAACTGGAGACTCTTATATCAGCCACAGATTACGATGTGTCGGCATTACGGAAACCTGGCTTGATGAAAGCCATGACTGGATGACAAACGTAGAGTGTTAGGCTGTGTGCCCACGATGCGGTTTTGGTGCGTATTTGCAGTGCGTAAACACTCCAGAAACACATTGCATACCTTATCCCATGACTTCCTATAACATTCTGCCTGTAAGTTCTGTGCACATGGTCTGTATTTCTTCTGCGCAGATTTTACTCGCAGAAAAAATACGGACATGACCAATTCTTGTGTTTCTGCATGCCTGTTTGCCTATACAATGCATTGGAAAAATGCATGTCAAATACGCATGTAAAAACCACATGCATTTTTCTGCCAAGGAGATGCAGACATGCTCAGGAAAATTTCTGCTTCATTTCTGCATTGTGGGCACTAAGCCTTACACTACACTTACAAAGGACAGGAAAGACAAAAAAAGGTTGAGGGGTGTGTATTTTCATTAAATCCAACTTAAGATCTGTGCTCAATGACTACATTGGGGGAAGCTGCTACAATGTAGAGTCAGTATGGGTAAATGTACATAGGGATGGCAATAATGGAAAGCTGCTACTTGGCATTTGCTATAAGCCCCTTGACTTAGCTGGATAGGTAGAGAATGAAATGCAAAAACAAATTAAAAAGGCAGCAAATAATCATTTTGGTCCTTCTTAATGGGGGATTTTAATTATTCAGACATACAATGGGACATAGAATCTTCTGGTTGTGCTAAAAGCTGCACGTTCTTATCTGTAGTTCAAGACAGTTGCCTCTCTGTTGGAAGATGAACCAACCAGGTAAGATAATCTGCTGGATTTGGTCCTATCAAATAGACCAGATACAATTTTCCGATGTACATGTCAGAGAGCATTTGGGATGCAGCGACCATAAGTAAGTTTCTATGTAATATTCAATCAAACATTCAAAGGGGAAATGAAAAAACCTGCAACTTTAGGAAAGCTGATATCAACAAATTAAGGAAAGAGCTTAATTGTGTAGCCTGGGAGCATGTAATGGTAACTGGGGATACCGAACATAAATGGGGCATGATTTAAGGGAATACTACTAGAATCCTGTAGAAAGCTTATACCCTCTGGTAATAAAATGTCCAGGAATAAAAATAAACCATTATGGATAAAAAAGACAGTACAAAGTTTAATAACACACACACAAAGGGCATTCAAAATTTTGAAGGCCAAGAGTACAGACATAGCATTTCAGGAGTATAAAGATCACAATAGGAAATGTAAAAAAGAAATCAATTGGTGCAGAAAGGTTGAACTGGATGGACCTAGACCTTTTTTCAATCTATATAAGGCCGGTTTCACATGTCTGTGTATTTCCGGTACCGGAGATATCCGTGTCCTATGTGGCAACAGTGTGCCGCATCAGGATCACATGGACCGGCGCCTGGGAATCAGCTCTACAGTTAGTGCAGATCCCAAGCTCCGGGTACTGAACACTGCCCTCATCGTGGTTCCTTGCCGGCACTGCAATCACTGGGACAATGATGAGGGTAGTAGTAGTCTTCTCCTGCAGTGTCCCTGTGTAAAAATAAGAATAAAATAATGAAATCCATATACTCACCTGTCTGGACATGTCCCCCACTGTAATCCTCTGACGCCGAGGAGCCTGGGAGAATGAGCCGCTCTGGAGCGGTGTCCTGTCACTCGCTGACCGCAGCTTCGGAGTGGCTCCTTCTCACAAGCTTCTTGGCTTCAAAGGATTACAGCGGGGGACACTTGGGACAGGTGAGTATGTGGATTTTATTTTTACACAGGAACACTGGGAGCAGACTACTACTACTACCCTTATCATTGTCCCTTTTTCCTCTGATCGCAGCGCCGGCAGGGAACCATAATGAGGGCAGTGTTCAGCACGTGGCGCTTGGGAACTGCGCTAACTAGCGCTAATTCCCAGGTGCCAGTACATGTCACACGGATGTCACCGGTGTAGCACATCTTGCAGACTGTGCATCTGCAAAAAAAACCGGACATGTTAGTGTGTCACCCTGGCCTGGATGCCACAAATATAATAAAGCTGTGTCTGAGAGCAAGGGGAAGGTTCTCTAGTCAGGGGAACATTCGCATGCAATACCTCCTGTCTCAGGCCAGTAGGGGGAGCAGGCTGCCCCTATAAAAGCTGGAACTGGGGGCAGGGTTAGGGAGAACTGGACGACCTGTCTCAGGACTGAGAGGTGTCCCGGAGCAGAGAGGGACAGTTGTATTGCACCCTAAGAGGACGTGTGGCAGTAGGAGAGCCACAAGCCAGGGACAAGAGGTGAAGTGAGCCTGTCTTGGAAGACAAAGAACTCAATTTACCAGACTTTGGTGTCTGAGGCTGTGAGGATTCCACGTCCTGCAGCAGATAACCAGTCCGCAGGGGACTGTATGTTCCTTGGCCTAAGAAGCCCGGAGGCTCTGCCACAACAGAAGGGACCAGCAAATCCATACCAGGCCGGGAGTAGAAAGGGACCCACGTTGCAGGCCATACAGGCGAGAATACACGGTGAGCTCCGGACCGTGGGCTGTTACCCTATCAGGAGGAGATAACCAGAAGGCGCGCAGAGAGCACGGCAGGCCTACACTCTCACCCTGACCAGGGCCAATTTCCCAATTGCCTCAGACATCCAGGTCCCCTCCTAGCCGGGACTGTTTGTGGGTCAGTTCACCTGTTCTAGTAAAGACCCTGGACTGCAATCTGTTGTCTGTGTGCTCCTTGCTCCTCCAGCACTAACGGTACTGGGACGCCCTACACCATCACCCCCATCTTCCATTATACTGCCCTGGGGCCGCACTCTTCCCGTGGGGAGTCACACTATCCCAGCTTCATACATCATCAGCCCCAGCGGTCTACCTGGCAGCGGCGGTCCGCACTGACCGCAATCCACGGGTGGCGTAGTCGGATATCACTTAAAACTTATAAAGGGACTACCACTGGTCTGACCACCCTGAGCCACGGACCGGGTCGCCCCTACTACCCCCATCGTTCCCCTATTGCCCAGATCCGAGTGCCCCACAGCCCAGGGGGCGAGTCATCAGCATGTGGAACACAAGATCTGTGGAAACTGTCATGTGCACAGACTTATTCATTTGAAAGGGTCTGCTTGTGTCAGTTTCCACACGTACTGGAGACAGAGCCCTTACTATTTATCTAACTTGGATCTTTCAAACAAACATAACCCCTTCTTGACATGGCCAATTTCTGTTTTTTCTATTTAGTTTTCATTTCTTCCAAGAATCAGAACACTTACACACAGACTCATTTGGGCTTGTTTTTTGCAGGGCGAGTTCTACTTGTGAATGACACCTTTCGTTTTACCACTTATCTGGAAAATGAGGGAAAAAATTCCAAGTGTGGTGAAATTGCGGAAAAAAAAAGAAATAAAATCCACAACTCTGACATTGTTTTTTTTGGGAACTGGTTTTACGAGGTGCATTGTGTGGTGTAAATGACCTGGCAATGATTCTCCTCATCAGTATGATTACAGCGATACCAAAATTGTCCAGTTTTTATTTTATTTTAGTGGTGCAAAAAAATCTAACATTTTGATTAAAACATTTTTTTCAATTGTCACCATTTTCCAAGACCGGTAATGCTTTTGTTTTAATTTTTTTGGTCGCTAGAGCTGTGTGAGGGATTATTTTTTACGGGGCTATATACCATTGTTATTTATAATTTTGGGAGCGGTATATTTTGATAGCGCATTTTTTGGTTGCTGCAATATTTTGAAATTTTTATTTCACTCTAATCCCCTCCACGACAGCACCAACAGGAGGTTTCCTCCCCATCCTAATTAGGGACACGAAACACAAGACGTTTAAATAGCCCCCCCTCCATCCTCGGTGTTTTTCCTGTCCCTAAGGGATGAAGAGGTTTCCTTCTGGAGCGGTGTGACCGGAAAGCTACTTCTCCATTTTTATGCACCTTAAGCTGGGCCTTTCTTCCTGCTCCAGTGCGGGACCCCACCATCCTCCTACACTTTGGCAATGCTGGAAAGTGAGAGAGGTCTAGGGACCTCCTGTAGTACCCACCGCCCCCTCCCAGCCAGTTTTCGTTGTGCTCTCATCTCTTCAGGGCCCCACACATGCCGTTCTCCTCCGGAGCTTCTCGAGCAGTGTGGAGTGCGCATGGGAAGTGACGTCACTTCCTGTTGCGTTCCACGCACTGCCATTTTGGTGGGAAATTTGAACTTTGAACTGCGGTAAGCGCCAAACCAAGCCCAGACTTCAGGAGAGGGGAATCTCATCCTGTTGGATGAGGAATGCGCTGGATCTTGGTTTCCTGGATAAGAGGACCCTGATTGAAGACACCATAAGGTAGGACTGAGGTTCTAATGATGGATGTGTCTTCCCTTAAAACTGCATCTGCAGAACCCAGCGCAATCCCTGTCCCAGTGAGTATATCTGTTAAGGGTAGGTCCCTATGTCTTCCCTTTTTTTTAGGGTGACAAGGATCCTGCACCAAGGTCAAAAGAAAAACCTGCAAATCGCAAGTGTGCCATTTGCAACAAAAATCTCCCATCCGCCCATAAAAAGGCTCTTTAAGCGGTATACGGAGAAAATCATCCCTCTTTAATGGATGAAGTTAGAGGAAAAGTGCGACAGGAGATCCAGTTGTCCTTGGCCACCTTCTCACAATCCTATTATAGGAGTCCCTCAGTGTCAATAAAGAGGAAATATGCCCCAGATGATAGCTCAGACTCAGTGGCAGAAAATTCAGCTCTGGGGGAATGGTTGGAGGAAGGCGAAATTACTCCAATTTACAACACCGAGCAAGAAGATAAAAAAAATTCTTCTTTTCCTCTTATGACAAGGAGGAACTCTTACTCGCTGTCAGAAACGCAATGGGAGTAGAAGAAGAGAACAAGTCACGCAGTGTCCAGGATGAGATGTTCGGGGGATTAAGATCAAGAAGGAAAAGTTGACATTCAGGTAGCCAGAGTAGCAAAAAAGACTACATTACCCTTTGAGGACTCCTGCCAGCTTAAAGATCTACTTGACCGAAAGATGGATAGTATGCTGAGGAAGTCCTGGGAGACATTGGCCGCTGCCCTAAGAACAAATGTCACATCCACCTGCATCACGAGAACCTTGCTCCGTTGGTTACATCAATTGGAGGATCATATCAAGGGAGGTACCCCTAGAGAAGATCTTCTGGCCTCATTACCCCTCTTACAAAAGGCAGCCGGATAGCAGCAAGATCTTCGGTCTCTTAACACCTTAAGAACAGCGCTATGGTTAAAGATGTGGAGTGGAGACATCCTATCCAAATCCAAATAATGCTCCATACCCTTCAGAGGGGAATATGTGTTCAGTCCAGCACAGGACGATTTACTGGGGAAGTCTCTCCCGGAGCCGAAAACCCTCAAAAGAAGGCCATTTCGTCCTCCACAAACACAAAATCCTTCATACAAAGGAAAAGGTAAATCTGGACATAAGAGCTACCCCAAAGGGGGAAGAGGGAAGAGCAGCTTTCAAAACCAACGTTCTGATAGGCAATGACGCCAAACAAGTAGGAGGCAGAATCGCAGGATTCTTCAAACAATGGCGGGAAATAACATCAAACCGCAAAATCCTGGACTGGGTCAGGACAGGAATAAAAATAGAATTTTCCTCCTTTCCCCTGCAAAGACCATCAACAAAGCTACAGAACCTCTTAGAATCAGAAATTCAGCAAATGCTATTATCAGCAGTAATTGCTCCCGTTCCAAAAGCGGAACAGGGCAAGGGCCATTATTCATGATTTATTTCTGGTAAAAAAACAAATGGGACCTACCGTGTCATCATCAACCTGAAACAACTGAATCACTATATAATTTACCAAAGATTCAAAAAGGAGTCCGTAAAAACTTTGTCATGGCTACTGTAGACCTCAAAGATGCATACTATCATGTACCCATCCATCCAGATTACCAGCCACACTAAATCAGAGAGTGTACCACTTTCAGTTCAAGGTCCTTCCCTTTGGCATCTTGTCTGCTCCCCGGACCTTTACAAAAATGATCTCCTGAGAGCAGCAGGTTTTATACTCCAGGGAACTCATGTCAGAATTTATTCAGACAGCATGATGACGGTGGCCCATCTACGTCATCAGGGAGGCACAAAATTTGGGAGCCTACGAGAAGTCTTGGCAAGAATTTTCTTCTGGGCAGAACATAATCTTCTGTCTCTATCGGACCTTCATCTAAAAGGAGCCAACAATATTCAGGCGGACTTCCTGAGCAGGACAGACATATATATCCGGAGGAGTGATGCATCAGTTCAAAGGAGTTCCAGCTAATAACCAGGAAATGGGGTCATCCAGATGTAGACCTGTTTGTGAGTCGGCAGGAGACAAAAGTGTATCAATATTTCTTCATAGATCCAAGCGAGACTCAATCAAGGAGAGATGCTTTTCTCACCCATGGAGCCTCAGGTTGGCCTACGCATTCCCTCCAATTCCATTAATACTGAGGACATTGCAAAAAGTCAGATTGGACAATTTCAGGACCACTCTGATTGCCCCTCTATGGCCAAAGAGGAGCTGGTTTGGGGCTATGAACTTTCTAAACTCAGAGGAACCTCTTATCCTGCCTCCTGACCACTACCTACTTCATCAAGGTCCAATATTTCATCCAGCTCCCCACAACTTATGCTTGGCAGCCAGGCTTCTGAAGCCTTAACCCTGAAAGTCAAAGGTCTTTCGGATGTCGTCATAAGTACCCTTCAAAAAATCAGGAAGCAGGTCACTAATGCCATCTACCTTTAAACTATGGAAAACTTTCTCTGCATGGAATGGATCTACTCCCATCAATCCATTTCATCCTGATATTGCCAGAATATTGGACTTTTTATAGGATGATCTATCAAAAGGGTAGAGACCTAGTACCCTGAAAGTCCAGATATCTGCTGAGTTCCTTCTTTGACTAAAACCTGGCAGACCACCAGTGGATAAAAAGGTTCATGACAGCAGCCTCTAGAATATGCACAAGAAGGCCCAATGTGATTCCAACCTGAGAGCTGAATATAGTTCTGAAGGGACTATCGTGACCTTTGAACCTATGGCCCAAATTCAAATGGACAAATTAGCCCGGAAGGCAGCTCTTAGTAGCCATTACAACAGCAAGAAGTGTCGGCGAGATCCAGGTCCTATCCATTAGGGAACCTTATTTGAAATTTCTGGACCACAGAATAGTCCTCCGCCTAGATCCTTCTTTCCTTCCAAAAGTATCATCTCACTTTCATATTTCCCAGGAAATAATTCTTCCATCCTTTTGTCAAAATCCAAAGACAACAAAGAAACAGAATTCCATTCTTTATATGTTCGAAGAACCATCCTCTACTATCTAGAACAGACGTAACCTTAGAGGAAAGCTCAAAATCTTTTTGTCCAATACTGGGGAGCAAATAAAGGGAAGAAAGCCTCCAAAAGCTCTCCAGAAAACTGGATTAAAAAAGCAATCACAGCAGCTTATAAAAAATCAAGACTTGCCTCCTCTTGAGTCAATAAAAGCTCATTCCACCAGAGCCATGTCTGTCTTTTGGGCCAAAAGGGTCAGCATTTCCATGGATCTAAAAAGTTGCTACCTGGTCCTTGGTCCATACCTTTACCTAGCGTTACAGATTAGATTTGATGTCTGTTAAGGATTTAGCCTTCGGCAGAAAATCCTCGAGGCTCTAGTCCCTCCCTAACTTTATTCTTTATTTCTCCTGTTGGTGCGGTCTGTCGTGGAGGGAATTAGAGAAAATAGAACTACACTTACCGGTAATTTGGTTTCTGAGGCCCTCCATGACAGCACGGGTAATTTCCCCCTCCTCCCCCCAATGAAACTTTATGTTCTTTTAAATTCCTTGGTGTTAATAAATAATTCAAGCATTCATACTGTGTGGTCCTTGGGAAAGGGAGCGAGGGGGGGGGGGGGGGGGCTATTTAACCCCTTAATGGCCAGGCCACTTTTTTTTTAAAATCAGACCAGTGCCAGTGTCACTTTATATGGTAATAACTCTGGAATGCTTCAATATATCCCAGTGATTTTGAGATTTTTTTTCATGACAGATTATACTTTATGATAATGGAAAATTTAGGTTATGTTTTGTGTTTTATTTATAAAAATATCAGAAATGTAACAAATTTAAAAAAAAAAATCAATTTTCAAACTTTGGTTATCCTTTAATCCAGCTAGTCATACCCGGCAAAAATATTAATACATAAATTTTTCCTCATATCTGCTTTACATCAGCACCATCTGTAAAATGTTTTATTTTAACATTCTTGAAGGTTTAAAAATGTAGCAGTAATTTTTCATTTTTTTTTAAAGGAAATTTACAAAACTTTTATTTTTTTACGGACTGATTCAGATTCAAAATGACTTTTGGGGCCCTATATATTGGAAACCCCCAAAAGTGATAGCATTTCAAAAAACAGCATCCCTCAATGTATAAAAAATTGCTTTTAGGTAGTTTATTAACCCTTCAAGTGCTTTATCGGAATTAATGCAAAGTGACATGACCGGAATGAAAAAAATCAATTTTTACCACCTAAATGTTTCCATCTTCTGAACAGGCCCCTATAGCTGGAAGACTATAAGATCGTTATTTGGCCATGAACTGCCATGGCAAACATCAGGACCACATGATCAAGATCTCAGGGTGCCGATGGGGTGAGAGAGAGATCCCCTACACACTGTTAACAATCTAGATGATGTAGTCACTATTGACAGCAGTATATAAGGGGTTAAACGGCCATGGTCGGTGTCAACACTGATCATAGCTGCTGCAGCAAGTTGTCAGGTATAGTGTACAGATGATAGCTGCTGGATTGTGACCTGTCAGAGGATGCTAGTCTCTTATCGCAGGTCAGTTTTAAGTCATATAGGCAGTCTTTAAGGGGTTAAACCTCTTGTGTTTCCTGTCTCTAAGTAGGATGGGGAGGCAACCTCCTGTTGGTGCTGTTGTGGAGGGTCTCAGAAACTGAATTACCAGTAGTGTAATTCTAGTTTTTTTTCTGTTCCCGGTGTTTACCGATCGAGTTAATTTTATATTTTGATAGGCATTTTCTGGATGTGGCAATACATGGTTTATTTTTTTTATATATTTATAATGGGAAGGGGGATGGAAGATTTGAACGAACTTCTATTTTTTTATTTTCATATTTGTTAACTTTTTTGTGATCCTTGTCATTGTTTTTATTAGTCCCCTTAGGGCAGGGTTCCCCTACTCCAAGTCCTCCAGGGCCACCAACAGGTCATGTTTTCAGGATTTCCTTTGTATTGCACAGGTGATGGAATTATCACCTGAGCAATACTAAAGAAATCCTGAAAACATGACCTGTTGGTGGGCCTTGAGGACTGAAGTTGGGGAACCCTGCCTTAGGGGACTTGAACTTGCAATTGTCTAATTGCTTGTACTATATATAGCAAAACCACAAAATTACTGCATTTTGTAAAAATTACAGTCTCCTTTTGAAGCTCGGCCAAAGGCTGGGTTTCAAAGGAGCTCCATAATGACCTGCACCAGATCCTCGACTGTCATAGTATCCCATCGGTGCCCAGTCATCAGGTGACTGGAGTGTGGCGCCCCTGCTGGGCATGCGTGCCATAGATCCTAGAGGGGTGCATGAACGGATTTCTCTACAAGAGGCCCCCACAGCACACATACACCTTCCACCTCAGACCACCAGAGGGAGCCCGTTAGGGATATAAATAGGGAAGGTGGAGTTAGGCAGTTGAGTCTGTTGAGAGAGTTCCTGCAGTAGTTAAGCCTGAGAGAGGTCAGCCTGCAGTGAAGCACAGTCCAGACTCAGTTGTAGCTCAGAATTGTGAGCTTAAGGTGTGCCGACGCCATAAGAGCGGTTAAGCGCGGAAAGCTGCCGCTAGTGTGTATAGCCTAGTGAGGGCCTCGAGCGAGGCCGAAGGCTAGAGGAGTGAGTAGCATCGGGGGCTAGAGGAGTGAGTAGCATCGGGGGCAGAGGAGCTGTACAAGCTCACCCCAGAAAACATATACCGGACACCGGGTCCGCGTCTACAGGGTCGTATATCCCCCTGTAGAGACAACCGGAGACCCCTGGAAGACTTCAAGTCCCAGGATCACCCAAGAGCTGATGCGTACCAGAGCCAGGAGTCACGGAAGCCCCGCAAACAGGGAGCGCGTACTCCAAGAGAAGGCCTTACCATCAAGTCAGCCGGTGCAGGACAGAGACAAAGTTAGGCCTAGCTCCAGGCAGGTCAGAAACTTACCACACAAAGGCAAGAAACAGGAGGCCCTATACCCGCTCACTGGGGAGGATCCTGATATGCACCCTTCACCCTACAGTGCTCCGGATTGTGCCTTGAATAACATCAGTAAAAGGTATTGAAGTGACTATCGTGTCTGTCCCTGTTCTTGCTCTGACCCGGCTGGGTCCCATCTGTCCTGCATCCTTTCTTCCCCGCTGCCCTGAGGCTTAGCTCCACCTGTGGGGAGCTATACCACGCAAGCTGCCTTAACACTGGCCTCAGTGGGCTGCCGCAGTGCTGGTGATTCTCACCAGACACCACCGGTGGCGTCACGAACTTATAACCATAATTATCCACCCCTTTCTTTTAAAGAGAGGCCCAGGGTACGGGCCCGGGAGCCGACTACCGCGACATCCCCCAAAATCAGGCAACAAGGCCCGGGTGCCGAGTCATCCCCATCCCCTGGGCACACAGAATGACGCATCCCTATGCCGGAGCGCTGTTAATGCTGCTGTCAGAGTTTGACAGCAGCATTTAACAGGTTAACATTCCTCGGTGGACCTCCTCACCACCGGCGGCTTTTAGAGGCAGCTCCTGGCTGTAACACACAGCCATTACCTGCCAGGTATGGGACAAGCTCACCTCATGAGCCTGCTCCATACACCCACTACTGATTTTTGCCGTATATATATACGTCGGATGTCCGTAATAGGTTAAATAGAACCTATCACCATCTTATTTTATATTTATCGTATTTTATTTCCTAAACATGTATGAGTGTTTTTCATTTTCCTCAAAATTTTTTTTTATCTAGTCAGGATTTCACTATTTGATGTGCATCCCATATTGTCAGGTACAAGTGAGCCTGGGGCTGAGATAAGTGCCTGCGATTCCTTTTAATAGGTGAGTTAAGTTTATCACTAGAACTGCATATTTCCCTTTACATCCATGATTGCATTGATGAAGGAGCCCTCTTTATCCGGTGAAAGTGGAGGCTTATATCCAGTAACCCTCTGCATTGAATAATTTCAGATGGACAGACTCTAGGGAGGTGCTGCAATCACACTTGTTAGAGATGGCAGAACAAAAGAAATTCTTTAATAGGCAATATTTTTATTGGGCGGAGGGGAAGGAGTCAGAACAAGCTTGCCACCATTGCTAAATCTCAATGGCACACCCGATGTCACAACTATTCAGTCTCTTACCATAAAGTTGATTACGGATACTCCAGCGATTCTGGATATATTCCTTGTCTTTTATAGGAAGTTGTATATAACTAGATTAACCATGTTTTCCGATCAAATAAGATTATATTGGGTGCTATTGGTCTCCAGTTGCTGTCAAATGTGGTCGTGAAATGATTAGATTCTCCACTTCAGTTGTTGGGTTTGCAGGGGGTAACTGCATCCATGACTGATACAAGGACCCCAGGGACTGATGGCATTCCAGTAGTATTATAAAAGCAATATGGTCGCACTCTGTATACCACCGAAGTATAAAAAAGAAAGCAGCTTTATTTATTCAAGAATTTCATACTGAGTAGAAAAAAAAGCTTGGCTCTGTCAAAAAAATGTAGGACTTTCAAATTGCAGGACTCGCCCTCTAAGCAGTGGATTCGGTGGTGCCCTACCTGTAAATGTGAGTATAAAAAGTCCAAATAATCCAGAAAAGTGACACTTGCCATCTGTAAAATATTTATTGCAAATCACCATTAAAAATACATACCTGCAGAATTAGTGGCATGCATACAGACAACGGCCGGTTTGCTCTCTAGCGAGCGCTTCAACAGGTCACGCCCAACACTGTGTGATGGGCCGGACTACCCCAACATCACATCAATAACTGAGGAAATCCCGCATCTGTGCGCTGGCAACCAGGCACCCGGACATGTGCATTGAAGCCGGGTGTGCCTCCCCAGCTTCATTTGCTACATGTGCTAAAGCAATGTGGCCACATTTCTTCTGTCCAGCCACACTCTTCTTCACCTCTTGGCAGTGGCCAAAGCATTGTGGATGGTTCACGCTCACAACATGCAACAAGGCTCTGACTTGTAGCGACTTCTGGAACATGCAAGCACATATAGCAAATGAAGCTGGGGACATACACTCAGCTTCAATTCGCATGTTCAGGTAGCTGGGCGTCAGCCCGCAGGCATGGGATTTTCTCAGCAATTGGTGTGACATCTGGGCAGTCCAGCCCATCAACCACACTGCATTGGGTGTGACTACTGTCCCGAAAAACATGACTCAAAGCCAATGTCTGGTAGACAATTAAGTAAAGATTAAAAGTGTTTTTCTACTTGTGTACTGTGACGTTTAGCTTGAGAATAGCATGTCAGTATTGCACATTGCATAACCTGTAAGACATTGGAACAATTTAGTAGGGATAAATGTGACCGGTTCACTGTAAGTACTTAGTAATACGTGTGTCCACAGTCATATCTGACTATGAATGTCTTATCATAGATCCACATATCTGTAAGTTTAACCCCTTTACAGCCTGGGGCGTATTAGTACGCCCCAGGCTGTCACCCCCTGTTCAGTGCGGGCTCTGGCGGTGAGCCCACACTGAACCGGGCACATGTCAGCTGATTTTTACAGCTGACATGTGCCCGCAACAGCCGCGGGTGGAATTGCGATCCAATTTCTGACAGCGGCATTTAACATCGCTGTGCCGGAAGCACGTCACTTACCCCGCCCATCGGTGACTCCGTTCACGTGATCGCGGGTCACTGATGGGTGGGAATGACAACCCTGGGTCTGCAGCAGACCCCAGTGGTTGTCATGTGCTGATTGCTATGAGCGCCACCTAGTGGTCGGCGCTCATAGCACAGGAGCATTTCTGTTACATAGAGGTTATCTGCTCATCACCTCTATGTAGCAGAGGCGATCGGACAGTTGCTGCTTCTAGTCTCCTATGGAGACTATAGAAGCAAGCAAAAAGTGAAAAAAAAAATGTTTTTAAAAATATTAAAAAATATAAAAGTTTAAATCATCCCCCTTTCGCCCCATTCAAAATAAAATAATAAAAAAAAAACACATACACATATTTGGTATCGCCGCGTTCAGAATCGCCCGATCTATCAATATAAAAAAAAATTAATCTGATCGGTAAAGGGCATAACGAGAAAAAAATTCTAAACCCCAGAATTATGTTTTTTGGTCACTACAACAATGCAATAAAATGCAATAACGGGCGATCAAAACATCGGATCTACCCCAAAATGATATCAATAAAAACTTCAGCTCGGCGCGCAAAAAATAAGCCTTCATTTTTCAGATACTGAAAAATGGAGACGCTACGGGTCTTGGAAAATGACGCCATTTTTTTTTTTAACAAACTTTGGAATTTTTTTTCACCACTTAAAAAAAAAATATATACATGTTTGGCATCTACGAACTCGTAATGACCTGGAGAATAAGAATAGCAGGTCAATTTTAGCATTCAGTGAACGTGGTAAAAAAAATAAAATAAAAAAAACATCTGTGGTATTGCACTTTTTTTTGCAATTTCACCGCACTTGGAATTTTTTTCCACGTACACGGGAAATGATAAAACCAGTAATGTCATTCAAAAGTACAACTCATCCTGCAAAAAATAAGCCCTCACACGGCCATATTGACCAAAAAATAAAAACGCTATGGCTCTGGGAACAAGGGGAGCTAAAAACGAAAATGCAAAAAAACGGAAAATCCCAGGGTCCTTAAGGGTTTAAACTAAAGCTCCATGTGTGGCTGAAGCTGCCTCTGTCAGCAGTGGCCAAGTAAATTTGTTGTAACTGATTTGGATGCTGCAATAACTATGTTTGAACTGTTTTGTGCAAATAACTTTCTATAGTTGCAAACTTTTTATAAAAGCATTTATTTCTTAGTGGCTCAATTGCAACAGCTCATAAGAATTTTTTAAAGTCACTTTTCTTTTTTTCACCTTGTATCTGGTAACTTTTTTTTGCACTAAATTCATCAAAATGGTGTACACAAATTATGAATTTTGCATAAAATAATAATAATCTTTTTGTTCTTAACCTGTTTTGTGACTTTTGAGCGCAAAAAGTCACGTTCTGCTGAAATGGCGCAAGAATTGTGAAAAAACGCTAAACATAAAATCTCAAGGACTGGAGTACATTTGTGACTCTGGCAACTTTTCAAAAAGTTATAAATGATGTATCTGACGAAAACATCTGAAAATCTTAAACTCTGCTCACAATGGCAAGCTAAAAAAAAACAGGCAAACGCATTAAAAAGTGACTTTAAGGCCGGGAGTGGAAATATTAATTTCGAGGTCATGTCCAATTCAAATATCAGTTAATTCAGATCCCCAAGGACAGTACATTATTCTGCAAGGTACTTATAGGGACATCCCAATTATGTTCTGTAATATACTGTATATGTACCCAATGTGTCACATCTCATTCATAAATCAAGTCTTCTTGAGGCTCTCCCGCTTCTTCCTCCCACCACCTTGATTTATTGGAGGAGATTTTAAAGTTATTTTTTCGGATATATGGGACAGGTTATAGATACATGAAACCCTGCCATACAGGTCGATTATCAGCTCACTCTGGGAGAATAACACGTAAGTTTGCTTTAGGCCACGTGCACATGTTCAGTATCTGTTCAGTATTTTTCACCAATATTTGTAAGCCAAAATCAGGAGAGAGGGAAAATTGCAGAAGTGGTGACGTGTTTCTATTATACTTTTCCTCTGATTGTTCAACTCTTGGTTTTGGCTTACAAATACTGATGTAAAATACTGACCAAATACTGAACGTGTGAACATGGCCTTATATGATCTCTGACTTTCCCCTTTTTCTCTCCTCCACATGGACACTTAGATTGACAATAGATACAAATATTTGTTAGAACCCTCCTGTTAGTTTTTTCTATCTTGGGTTTTGCGGTCCCGTGACCATCTGCCTATATATTCCAGCTCCGCCCTTCTGGCTTTGCTGGACTTCAGTGTTGTTTTGACTGTCTCTCTAGCCAGGTGCTTCGGTGCCTATCTCTGTCAGCTCTTGGTCCTCTGGGACCGTTAGTACTTTTTGTTAGTTTGTCCTTTTTGCTCTGCAACAACTTCAGTTTAGGAGGTGTCCCATTTTTGTCCCAGTCCTTAGTTCTTTTAGGGACCCCTCCCTTAATTCTATAGGTCTCCGTTCAGACTAGCCGAGGACGAAGGTGGGTCTGTTCACAAGGAAAAGGCAGTCCGCTACATCGTAGGGATTCAGCTTAGTCTTACTGTAGGGACAGCTTTCCTTATCTTTCCTTAGTTTTGTTGCAGATCATAACAGTAAGTCCAGCCCCCCCAAAAAAAACCTAATAGGAAAGAAATTCGGGGATCAGTATGGTTTCCGTCCAGGATTTGGCTCAACGCCTGCAGGGATTGTCTCTGGAGGTGGCCGAGCTTCAGCAACACGTGAGTAGCTGTCCTGGAGCGCATTTTGTGGAACCGAAGGTAGGACTGCCTGACGTCTTTTATGGTAAACAGCAAGATTTTTTTTCCTTTAAAAATGCTTGTTTGTTATATTTTCGTTTGAGACCAAGATCCTCTGGGAATGAATCACAGCGGATTGGTTTTATTATGTCACTTTTGCGCAAAGAACCACAGGGTTGGGCCTTTTCTCTCCAACCTAATGATCCATGTTTAAGTTCTGTTAAAGAATTTTTTTCTGCTATGGGGCTATTATATGATGATCCTGATCAAATCTCATCTGCTGAATCAGAACTTAGACGTTTGAATCAGGGGTCAGATGATGTTGAAATTTATTGCACACACTTTAGAAGGTGGGCTTCAGAAGTTAAATGGAATGATTCTGCATTGAAATGTTTATTTCTTGCTGGTCTGAGTGAAAGGGTTAAGGATTTGCTAATTGCATTCCCTGCACCTGAGACTCTGCAGGAAGCTATGCAGTTAGCTGTTCGTATAGACAGGAGACTGAGGTCCAGGGTTAATGATGTAAAGACTCCTGTAACTTCAGGTCCTAGTTCCCAGAAAATCTGCTCTGACAGCGGAGAATCAATGGAGCTTGGGGCGATGTCACTCCGCTCTCAGGAAAGAGATCGGAGATTCGCCGAAGGTTTGTGTCTTTATTGTGGTAAAAATGACCATTTGATTAAGTATTGTGAGCGTCGTTTAAGTAAAGAAAAAAAAAAGGTTACGCCCGTATAGCTTGTTTACGCTCTGCAGGAGTATTTCTTTCTGGGAGTACTACTCTGCAAGGAGATTTGATTGAATTTCAGGTATTTGTGGATTGTGGTTCAACACTTAATGTGATTGATAAAGGGTTTTTGGAAAACATTAAATTGAAATCCAAACCTTTGTCATCACCTATTTCTGTGGTTGCAATTGATAACACTCCTTTGAAATGTATTACTCACAAGACTGCTGCATTTCCTCTCACTATCAATGGAGATCACCAAGAAATTTTGGACTTGGTTGTTTTGGATAATTTGCCCTCTCCAGTTGTTCTAGAATTGCCTTGGTTAAGACTGCACAATCCTTTACTGGACTGGTCTACTAATGTGATTAAGTCTTGGAGTCCAAAGTGCTATGATAAATGTTGTAATGGTCGCATTGCGGCTCTGGAAAAAGGGGAATTACCTGTACCTATTCAAGATTTTTGGAGGGTTTTTTCGGAGGAGGAGTCGCAAGTTTTACCTCCTCATAGGGATTATGATTGCGCCATTGAGTTTGTTCCGGGTGCTACTCTTGCCAAAAGTCGCTTGTTTAATCTGACTATCCCTGAAAGAAAGGCCTTGGAGGAGTACATAGAGACTAGCCTGGCTGCTGGTCACATTAGACCTTCTAAGTCGCCTGTGGCAGTTGGATTCTTCTTTGTTAAAAAAAAGGACGGCGGTTTATGTCCATGTTTGGATTTTTGTGAAATTAATAAGATTACCGTACGCAATTCCTACCCATTGCCGTTAATTCCTGACTTGTTTAACCAGTTAGTGGGAGCCAAGTGGTTCTCCAAGATTGATCTCCTGGGGGCATACAATTTGTTACGCGTGAAGGAGGGTGATGAATGGAAAACTGCTTTTAACACCCCAGTAGGTCATTTTGAGAATCTGGTGATGCCTTTCGGCCTTACCAATGCACCTGCATTTTTTCAGAACCTTATTAATGACATCCTGAGACCTTTGATTGGTAAGAATGTGGTTGTGTATTTGGATGACATTTTGATTTATTCACCAGATCTAGAGTCCCATTGGCAGAGTGTACGTGAAGTTTTGCAGTTATTGAGTGACAATTCACTCTTTGCTAAGCTGGAGAAATGTGAGTTCGCTGTGCAGTAAATTAGTTTTTTGGGCTACATTGTCTCCAGCGAGGGCTTTGAGATGGACCCTGTGAAGGTTCAGGCTGTGCAGGAATGGCTTGGGCCTATTGGTTTGGAACCTTTACAGAGATTTTGGGGTTTTGGCAATTATTACAGGAAATTCATTAAGAATTTTTCTGTAATTGTTAAACCTCTAACCGATCTCACCAGGAAAGGTGCGAATACGTCCCAGTGGACTACTGAGGCCATTGAAGCGTTTGAGTATCTCAAAGAGAGGTTCAGTTCTGCCCCTATCCTTATGCCGCCTGATGAGACCAAGCCCTTTTTGGTCGAGGTCGATGCTTCATCGGTGGGGGTCGAAGCAGTTTTGTCTCAGGAGAACAAGGGTGGAGTACATCCTTGTGCCTTCTTTTCGAAAAAATTTTCGGAAACCGAACTGAATTATGATGTTGGAAATCGGGAGTTGCTGGCTATTAAATTTGCGTTTGAACATTGGCATCATTTTTTGGAAGGCGCTAGATTTCCTATTCAGGTTTTCACAGATCATAAGAATTTGATCTATCTGGATGCTGCCAAGCGCTTGAATGCCCGTCAAGCTAGGTGGGCACTTTTTTTTTCTCGGTTTCATTTTTCTGTTACCTATATCCCTGGTACTAAGAATGTTAAAGCCGATGCTTTATCTCGCAGCTTCTCTCCTACGGTCGGTTCCGAGGAGGAGGAGAGCATTTTGCAGAAAGGAGTTGTGGTGGCGGCTTTGGACTCCGTTTTGGAGAATGGGATTCTGAATGCTCAAGATGATGCTCCATCTAACACTCCCCATGGGAGGTTGTTCGTGCCTAGAGCCTTTAGGAGAGATTTGTTTGTGGAGTGTCATGAATCTCTGTTGGCAGGTCATCCAGGAGTTTCGGAGACTAAGAGACTTATCAGTCGCAGTTTTTGGTGGCCTGGATGGCAGAAGGAAGTCATCAAGTGGGTGCGTCAGTGTACTGTGTGTGCTAGGTCAAAGGCTTCACATACTCCTGCTGCGGGGTTGCTTTGCCCTCTGGAGGTTCCTAGTGCGCCTTGGACGCATCTCACTATGGATTTTATTACTGATCTTCCGGTGTCCGAGGGTTTTATTGTCATCTGGGTGGTCGTGGACCGTTTTAGTAAGATGTGTCATTTGGTTCCATTCGTTAAGTTGCCCTGCGCCAAGACACTCGCTAAGGCATTTGTTAAGGAGATTGTCAAGCTCCATGGCGCTCCCATGGATTTTGTTTCTGATAGAGGACCTCAGTTTGTGGCTTGCTTTTGGCATGCTTTTTGTGACAGGTTGGGAGTCCATTTGTCATTTTCATCTGGTTATCATCCTGAGTCGAATGGACAGACTGAAAGAAAGAACCAGGATGTAGAACAGTTTTTGCGTTGTTTTGTGGCGGACAATCAAGAGGTGTGGTCTGAGTTTCTGCCTCTCGCAGAATTTGCTCTTAACAATCATACATCCTCCTCTGCTGGGTGTTCTCCTTTTTTTTGTACTGTGAGACATCCGTCTTTTGGTTCGTTCTCCAAATTGGGGTCGGCTGTGCCGGAGGAGGAGAATTTTTCCGGTGATTTGGAGAGGGTTTGGACTAATGTACGTTGTAACTTGCAAGAGGCTAACAAGAAGTCCAAGAAGTATTTTGACAGGAAACGTAAAGGGGTTTTGTTTACTGAGGGTGACATGGTTTGGTTGTCATCGAAGAACCTGCGGTTGAGGATTCCCTCTAAAAAACTGGGTCCTAAGTTTGTGGGTCCATTTAAAGTGCTTCAGGTTGTTAACCCGTCTGCTGTTAGGTTGGATGTCCCTATTTCCTGGAAGATTAATCCTGTGTTTCATGGTTCCTTGTTGAAAAAGGCTGATGTATTTAATAGGGACGCCACTGTCACAGTTCCCCCTGTGGTGGTAGACGGCGAATATGAAATTTCTCGTATTTTGAATTCTAGATGGCATAGAGGGAGATTACAGTATCTTGTCTCCTGGAAGGGTTTCGGTCCCGAAGACAACTCCTGGGTAAGGATGGATGATGTCTCTGCTCCTAGGCTTGTTAAAGCTTTCCACAGGAGGTTTCCAGATAGGCCTGGGCCTGGAGGATCCGGAGGATCCTCATAGAAGAGGGGGTACTGTTAGAACCCT
This sequence comes from Phyllobates terribilis, assembly GCF_046119375.1. Lineage (NCBI taxonomy): Eukaryota > Metazoa > Chordata > Amphibia > Anura > Dendrobatidae > Phyllobates > Phyllobates terribilis. The sequence continues at coordinate 689,894,165 of NW_027362762.1, forward strand.
CCTGTTTGTTTTTTTTCCATCTTGTGTTTTGCGGTCCCGTGACCAGCTGCCTATATATTCCAGCTCCGCCCTTCTGGCTTTGCTGGACTTCAGTGTTGTTTTGACTGTCTCTCTAGCCTGGTGCTTCGGTGCCTATCTCTGTCAGTTCTTGGTCCTCTGGGACCTCTAGTACTTTTTGTCAGTTTGTCCTTTTTGCTCTGCAACAACTTCTGTTTAGGAGGTGTCCCATTTTTATCCCAGTCCTTAGTTCTTTTAGGGACCCCTCCCTTAATTCTATAGGTCTCCGTTCAGACTAGCCGAGGATGAAGGCGGGTCTGTTCACAAGGAACAGGCAGCCCGCTACATCATAGGGATTCAGCTTAGTCTTACTGTAGGGACAGCTTTCCTTATCTTTCCTTAGTTTTGTTTCAGATCATAACAATATTGGTGTAATCTCATGGTCAGATTATGTGCCCATAACTCTTACCCTCACTCAAAATTCAACCCAAACTAAGGCCTGCCACTGGAGACTTAATGAAACCATGCTCAAAAAAACAATTCATAAAAGCGAATTGGATATATCGATTACTGAATACTTTGATATTAATAATGGTTTGGTTTCTAAATTCTCAGCCACCTGGGAAGCCCATAAGGCTGTTTTTTCGGGGCAACTGCATACCATTAGGTTCCCACATTAAAAAAGATAGGACCTATCTAATAGATTAACAAATCAATTAAAAACCCTTGAAACTAGACTTTGTTGCTACCCCATCTAAACAAATTTTTAGAGACATTGTTTCAACTCGCTCACAGCTCAAGGAGCTCATCATTTCTAAAACGGAAAACATTTTACTATATAGTAAATAAATATATTATGAGAAGGGAAACAAGTCACATTCGCTTTTAGCAAGGCAACTCGGGGAAGAAAGGGGCCAAATGTTCTTAGGGACAAAAACGGAACAACATTGTATGATCCTACAAAGATTGCTAGGATATTCCATGATTATCTATCCAAAGCGTACTCTCTCCCAAACACATTGCCCATTGACCCAGTTAAGAAAATCAAAGTTATCCAAAACTTCCTTCAACAATGTAAACGTCCTACACTCCCTGCGGAAGTGATCAATTCCCTTAATAAAGAAATCACTCAGGAAGAAATGAATGACGTTCTCACCTCTCTTCCCATTGGCAAATCTCTGGGGCCAGATATATTGACTTACTTATACTACAAATCATACAAAGCATTTTTAACTCCCAATTTAACAAATGTTTAACTGGATGACTGATACCATCCACCATGCTTCATTGTTCTGTCACTCTCATTCCAAAACCAGGAAAAGACCCATTAGATTGTGCTAATTACAGACCCAGCGGTCTACTTAACACCTTTAAAAATTTTCACCAAAATATTTGCATTACGTCGGTCTAATTGGTTACCCCATTAAATCAACAAAGATCAGGTGGGTTTTATTCCATGTAGACAAGGAGAAGAAAATACAAGAAAGATAATAGATCTTGTCAAGGTTGTGAATAAGACAGAGAGTTCAGCATTATTACTCATCTTGGATACAGAAAACACTTTAGACTGCCTGATCTGGTGATTTATGTTTGAAACTCTATGGCTATGTGCCCACGATGCGGAAATGCTCCGGATTTTTCCTGAGCGTTTCTGCATCTCCCTGGCAGAAAAAACGCATGCGGATTGTACATGCGGATTGTACATGCGTTTTTCCTGCCAGGGACAAGCGGATGTGAAGCGTTCTTCACATGAATTTCCGCATCACTTGGAAAGTGCTTGACAACTTGGTCACACTATATAAATCCATGCAATCTCCAAACCTGGGTACCATCCGCACATTGAAATGCATGGATTGCGCATCTACATATACAGTGATGCGGATTCCATGCGTTCCAATGCAAGTCAATGGCGGCGAAAACGCAGCACTTCCGCAAAATAATTGGTAGTGCTGCGTTTTTTTCCGCAATGATAATCCGCAGCGGAAATTTCCGCACCATGTGCACAGCACATGCCGATTATCATTGGGGAACATGGCAGGCCTTCTACCAAGCGTTTTTTAAGCGTTTCTGCAGCTGAATTGCTGCTGTGGAAACGCTTAAAAAACACGCATCGTGGGCACACAGCCTAATTCAATTTGGAATTACAGGACCGTTTGCCACTCTCTTAAGAAGTCTTTATTCACAGCCTTCGGTTTCTGTTAAACTGCCACATGCATTATCCCAGCCTTTTCAAATACACAATGGCACTTGCCAGGGGTGTCCCTTGTCACCCTTTCTTTTCGTTCTATGTATAGAACTCTTTGTTGCAGCCATACATCTTAACCCAAATATAGAGGGTGGGCCATTTATTTGGATACACCTAAATAAAATGGGAATGGTTGTTGATATCAGCTTCCTGTTTGTGGCACATTAGTATATAGCAGGGGGGAAACAACGGATACTGGAAGCCTGTGCTAGCATTTCTTCTGCGGTGTTGCTATCAGTGTGTCAAGAGTGCGAGAAGATGGTTGCATTGACAATCCAACACAATGGGCAGCACTTTAAACACATTTTATAAGTGGTCATAAACTTGTAAATAACTCATGAAAGAATAATGTTACGTTAAAACCAAGCACACCATTGTTTTTCTTTTGAAATTCTCAATAGGTTTGATGTGTCACATGACCCTCTTCCCATTGAAAAAAGTAAAGTTGGATCCAAAATGGCTGACTTCAAAATGGCCACCATGGTCACCACCCATCTGGAAAAGTTTCCCCCCTGCCATATACTGATGTGCCACAAACAGGAAGCTGATATCACCAACCATTCCCATTTTATTTAGGTGTATCCATATAAATGGCCCACCCTGTACACGGAGTGATGGTGAGAGATAAGGAATTTAAATTATCATTGTTTGCTGATGACTTCTTACTGACACTAACCCAACTGCATGTTACACTTCTTAATTTGCATGATCTATTACCATTTAGTTACCAATCAGGTTACAAGTTCAACAATAGTAAAACATAAGCCCTCCCTCTTAATATCTCTAGAATATTATTATGCCAATTAAAAGAAAACTATAATTATAGATGGAAAGACACCTCACTGACATACCTGTGGGTTCAATTGACCCCTAGCTACAAATCACTATACCAACAAAACTACCCCCAGTTGTTCATTGAACTCAAACTGTTCCTCAATAAATGGAACAACTTTCCACTATCTCTATTTCCCAAATCTCAGTATCTCAGCGGTCATAATGACTAGGGATGAGCCGACGGAAGTTGGAAGTCCGGATTCTGGTACCCGACCTGAACTTTATTCCTAAGTTTGGTTCGGATACCAGAACCTGAACCCCATTGAATTTTCTGGCTCAAAAGTTCAGGTCCTCATTGTTTTCAAAGGTGTTTGGTTCTGGTTCATGTTCGGGTAATGTCCTGGCCCCTAGGCTGCCATGGTTTTCGGCAGGTCCAGTGCTTACATAGGATGATGCACTGCCTAGTGCAATAATCTTTTACGATGCACAAAAGATTATTTCACCCAATGACCAAGCATTTTGCTTGTTCATCAGGTGATCGTCAGCCTGTTTGCACGGCAACATAGTTGTGAAACAGGTGTTTTTAAAAATGCTCGTTTGTGATTATCTTGTAGTGTAAATGCGGCTTAAGGCTGCGTGCCCACTATGCGATTTTCAAGCGTTTTTTGCAGCGGTATTTCCGCAGCAAAAGCGCTTAAAAAACGCTTGGTAATACATGCCCCATGGATTATCATTGCGGAAAAATTGCGGAAAAATACGCAGCATGTCCATTAATTTTGCAGACACGCAGCGTAATTGCCGCAATTGACTTGCATTGAATCACATAATATCCACATGACTACATGTGCACAAGCGGATATTATGAGATTCAATGTGCGGATGGTACCCGGGTTTGGAGAAGAGGAGACTCTTATCCAGACCCAGGTACCATAGAACCTGTTAAAAATAAAGATTATACTTACCTTCCGATGGCCCCTGGTGTTTTCTCCGCTACGTCCGGTCTGTTGTACGGCTCACGGCGGTGTGAAAGGACCTGCCATGACGTCATTTAGTCATGGACAACAAACCGGACATAGCAGAGAAAACACCGGGGGCCATCGGAAGGTAAGTATAATCTTTATTTTTTATTTTTCTTATTCTTTTTTTTTTTTTTTAAACTATTACTTGGTCACACTATATAAATCCATGCCGGTTGCATGGATTTATATAGTGTGAACAAGTTGACAAGCACTTTCCAAGTGATGCTAAAATCGATTGGAAAAGCGCTTGATAACCCGCATGTGGAAATGCATGCAAAAATGCTTGACAAATGCTTCTACCTGACAGGAAAAACGCATGTAAAATCCACATGCGTTTTTCCTGCCAGGGAGAAGCAGAAAAAATATGCAGCATTTCTGCATCGTGGGCACTTAGCCTTAGAATGTCCCTGGTTAAATATCTTGAGGTTTCTGTGGAGTGGAGGAAATCTTAAAAACTCTTTGTTTTGTTCAAAGATAATAAGAAAGGAGACACGGTCTCTAGCAGAACCATAGATAGATGGATTATTTGTCTAGACCAGACCTTGGCAAATTCCAGACCTTTGGCTGTCACCTCTCAGTCCCTGGACTGAGATAGCCAAATGGACCTGCATTGTGCACTTGACCTGCCTAGACATGTGGCGATGCAGGTCAGGTGCTCAGGCTATACTGCACATTTCTGCCTGTAGAAGTGTGCACTTGTTGCACCACCTGAACAGACACCAAAAGAATACGTGCCTGAGCATCACACAGTGAATCCCTGCGTCTTGTGAATAAAATCTATTAAGGAACTTTGTGGAAGGTCCATGGTTAGCAACCATATAAACATGTTGATTCCTGTTTGAATGTCCCAAATATTCTTTCACCCGACTCAAAGTGTGATTCTGGAATAGAAGAGGCTTATTTTGTTCCAGAATCACACTTTTGGACTAAGTGAAAATGTAGCACCCTGAGGATTCGGCTGCTACAGGGGTATTGCACCTCAACCCAGAGGTGTGATATTCCACTCCCGGGCAAGGATGGAGAGTGGGACTGAGCTCGGTAGGCTGCATGCACTACACACATCCCATTTCCGAGGAGCAGACCGACGGTACTCCCACTTAGAAATGTGCAGGTGCGACCGAGTCTGTTCCTGGCTGGAGTGGGAGGGGGGTGGTACATCCCAAGTAGTGTAGGGGCAGATAGGGGGAGCAGCCTGGGTAAAGATAGGAGCTCATTGGGTGCTGGTCACCTGAGCTCACACATAGAGGGTGTATATAAGGTGGGCACCAACTAAGAACAGGGTCAGATGCAGAGAACAAGTCTGAGAGCAGAGAAGAAAAGACCCAGAGTGAGAGAGGAGAAGAGAAAGAGAGACCCAGAGGGGGAAACAGCAGAAAGGGACTCCAAGATCCCAAAGATAAACAGCGGGTGAAGAGTCGGCACAGGGTACCGGATCCCAAGCTGGTGGGGGCAGAAAACACACCCTAGCCAGAGACCGGAGACCGTGGGCAGCGCTTGCCACGGTCACCCATCACATCCACCCCGAAGGCACACCACATGAAGGGTCAGGGAACCCAAGGCCAAGGGTGTCCCAACAGAAGGCCCGAGGGAGCTGGACCTAGGTGGATCACTGGTGGGGACGGCCAGAGAACGGGACAGAAGGAGAGCTCAGGGCCACGCTCCGGACTTGTTTGGGGGTTGGCTGGATCCAGGACCTGGTGGACGTAGCACGGCTCGGGTGGTCACTCGAAGCTGGAGTGACCAGTACAACATCTGCAGTAAGTAAACACCCTTAACTGCACAACCCGACTCTGTCTTCATTGCCGTCTGCACCGCACCACCACAACCCCCATCCTCTGCACCTGTCCCCCCTGAGGCTATACCCCTCCCGTTGGGGGTTATCTCACCAAGCTGCGCACCCACCATCAGCCTCAGCGGACCCTGCTGCAGCGGCGGCCACAGTGACCGCATCACAACGGGTGGCGTAGTCGACACAAAAGAACTCTTAATAACATCTGTAGGACTGCCACATAACACTGAGCTTGACGCCCTGGGCACGGGCCGGGTCACAGCCGCTCGGAGACTACAACCCCCCATCTGATCCGGTGCCGGGTATTCCCCTCAAAAAGGAATATGTCCCAGGGGGCGCGTCAAAAAGATACTTAGGACTTATGCGCATGTGACATGTGGATCCATACCTGTGAAACGAATAAAAGACACATTCATGAACCCATATATGTAACATGTGCATAAGTCTGAAATAAGTTGAAAAAATGTACATGAATTACATAATCATATTATGTAAACCCACCCTTAACCCCTTGCCTCCACAGCCAGAAATTTTTTGTTCTTCTTCCTTCATCAAAGAGTCATGACATTTTTTTTTCTGTTGACATAGCTGTATGAGGGCTTGTTTTTTATAGGACTAGTTGTAATTTTGGATGACAATATACAATGTACAGAAAAACAGGCAAAAAATTGAATGTGGGATGAAATGGAAGAAAAAAATTCAAGTCTGCCTTTCCTTTAAAGGTTTTGTTTTGATGGCGTTTATTATATGGTGAAAATGACCTGGTAGCTGGTCAGTATAACTAAGCCGGTAATAAATTTGCATCTTCTTTTTTTATTTAAGTGCTCAAAATACTTCGAAAGCTTTTTAGTCTATGGTGCTGTGTGAAAGCTTGTCTTTTGCGTTGAGAGCTGACTGTTCTATTGATACCGATTGGGGATACATACAACGTTTTGTTTGGTTTTGTTGCATTTTTTTAACAATGCGTAGTGACCAAAAAGATGCAATTCTGGCGCTTTGACTTTTTTTTGCCTACAGTGTATACCACATGGGTTAAATATATTTATATTTTGATAGATCATATATTTACAAATTCGGCAATATCAAATATGCTTATATTATTTTTATTTCTTTATGTTTTGAGGAAAAGGAGTATGATTCAAATTGTTAATTTTTTGTTTTTTTAAAACTCTATTTTTAGTTTTACTTAATTATTTAGTCTCCTTAGGGACTTGAATCTGTGACTATTTGCTTGTACTATACACAGTAATACCACAGTATTGCAGCTTATAGTGAAAATATGGCCCATGGCTGAGCTTCACAGGGGCACAGCCTTCAGTAGGCCCCATCGGTGCCCCTCGATCGTGTCGTAGTGGGCTTCTATGGGAGCTGGTACGGCATCCGTTCCATTTAAAAACTACTTTCAGGGATTGAGAACTGCATTTTTAAATAGTTAAAGCAGCGATCTGAGCTCAGCTCTGGCCACATCTGTAAGACACAAATGCTAGTTATGCTGACTCACTCAGGGGGATACGGGGGAAACTCGGTACCCGGGCCTTGACCTTCTGTGGGATGTCACGGCAGTCTGCTCCCGGGCCCGTACCCTGGGGTCACTCTTTAAAAGGGGTTTTGTTAACAGTTTTTGTCTCGTGACGCCACCTGTGGTTACCGGTAATGAGTACCGGCACTGCTGCAGACCTTCAGGGGTGATGGGATGGCAGCTGGGATGTTTCTGCTCCCCACAGTCGGAGCGGGCCCCCGGGGCAGGGTTGATGGAAGGGATGCAGGTGAGAGGTGGCCCGGTCGGGTCAAGGGGAATGACGGACACACACACAGGGGATTCGCTTCAGTACCTTTACTGGTGTAACGGCAGGTATGGTCCAGGGTACCTAGTAGGAAGGGTGCACTTCTGGACTCTCCCCAGTGAGCGGGTAATAGGCCTCCTGGTCCGTTTCTTCCTTTCTCTAAAACTTCTGGCCAGCCTGGAACTAGGCCTAGCTTCTATGCTGTTTCACTCTCCCACCTGTCTGCTTGTAGTAGAACTTTTCTTTGGCTACCACTATCCCTGGATGCTGGGGCCTTCGTGGTTCCTAGTTCTCTAAAATGATGGTAGCTTCAGGTGAACCAGGGGTCTGGAATCCTCCTGGTATGCCGGTTGTCCCAACTGGGTGTAGAGGACCCTGTAGGCGTGGAGCTGGTGTCCGGCTTGTGTCCTGGGGTGAGCTTCAGATGCTCCTCTGGCCCCTTAACTCCTCTCTCCTCTCTCCTTGCCTCGGCCACACTCGGGGCCCTCAACACAGCAGCAGACCTAACTCCACCCTCCAGTATATATATCCCTAACAGGGCTCCCTCTTGTGGTATAGGGTGGAAGGGTGGAGGTGTCTGTTATGTAGTGAGGGCCTCTGGTGGGGAACTCCGTCCATGCACCCTTTTGGGTTCTGTGGTACCTGTAGTAGCAGGGTGCCACATTCCCCCCTAGTACAATTCAGTACTCCTGGACTGAAGCATTTTAACCCCTTAAGCCCTGAGGGTGGTTTGCACGTTAATGACCAGGCCAATTTTTACAATTCTGACCACTGTCACTTTATGAGGTAATTACTCTGGAACGCTTCAACGGATCCCCCTGATTCTGAGAAGGTTTTTTCACGACATATTGTACTTCATGATTGTGGTAAAATTTCTTCGATATCACTTGCGTTTATTTGTGAAAAAAACAGAAATTTGGCAAAAATTTTGAAAATTTTGCAATTTTCAAAATTTGAATTTTTATCCCCTTAAATCAGAGAGATATGTCACACAAAAGAGTTAATAAATAACATTTCCCACATGTCTACTTTACATCAGCACAATTTTGGAACAAAAATTTTTTTTTGTTAGGGAGCTATAAGGATTAAAAGTTGACAAGCGATTTCTCATTTTTCCAACAAAATTTGCAAAACCATTTTTTTAGGGACCACATCACATTTGAAGTCACTTTGAGAGGTCTTTATGACAGAAAATACCCAAAAGTGACACCATTCTAAAAACTGCACCCCTCAAGGTGCTCAAAACCACATTCAAGAACTTTATTAACCCTTCAGGTGCTTCACAGGAATTTTTTGAATGTGGAAGAAAAAAATTAACATTTAACTTTTTTTCACAAAAATGTTACTTTAGACCCAATTTTTTTTATTTTCACTGGGGTAACAAGAAAAAACTGGACCCCAAAATTTGTTGTGCAATTTCCCCTGGGCACGCAGATACCAAATATTTGGGGAAAAAACACTGTTTGGGTGCACGGCAGGGCTCGGAAGGGAAGGAGCGCCATTTGACTTTTTGATTATAAAACTTGCTTGAATAATTAGCGGACGCCATGTTGTGTTTGGAGAGCCCCTGTGTGCCCAAACATTGGAGCTCCCCCACAAGTGACCCCATTTTGGAAACTAGACCCCCCAAGGCACCTATCTAGATGCATAGTGAGCACTTGGAACCCCCAGGTGCTTCACAAATTGATTCGTAAAAATGAAAAAGTGTTTTTTTTTTTCATTTTTACGAATCAATTTCTGAAGCACCTGGGGTTCCAAGTGCTCACTATGCATCTAGATAGGTGCCTTGGGGGGTCTAGTTTCCAAAATGGGGTCACTTGTGGGGGAGCTCCAATGTTTGGGCACACAGGGACTCTCCAAATGCAACATGATATCCGCTAACACAGAGGTCCCCAACCGCCGGTCCGCGGACCAGGACAGGGCCGTTGGGGTTTTTCAGCCGGTCCGCGGGGAGAGGGGGCCCCTCCAGCCTCCAGCAGGGCCGCCATCAGGGCATGACTGCCCTGACTCCAGTATGGGGCCCGGCCGGTAGGAGCCCCCTCGGAGCCCCCCTCTTGTGCGTCTCTCTCCTCATGGGGCCCCCGGCCGCATGCTAAGCGCCGGGTCCGGGACATCTTAGCGCTGCGCTGCTGCGGCAGCACCTTCATGATTCCCCTGACTTCCGGTCATGTGACGGCGCCGTCACATGGCCGGAAGTCAGGAGAACCTGGTGTCAGCGATTTGGACGAGCGCCAGGATTCTGCAGGGATCGCATGGGGGTAAGTATAACAAGTTTTATTTTTTTTTAAATACAATTAACTAGGAGTGGGGGGAATGGGAGATGCACATGGGGGGAGGGGAGAGATGAGAGATGCACATGGGGGAGGGGAGAGATGAGAGATCCACATGGGGGGAGGGGAGAGATGAGAGATGCACATGGGGGAGGGGAGAGATGAGAGATCCACATGGGGGGAGGGGAGAGATGAGAGATGCACATGGGGGAGGGGAGAGATGAGAGATGCACATGGGGGGAGGGGAGAGATGAGAGATGCACATGGGGGGAGGGGAGAGATGAGAGATGCACATGGGAGGGAGGGTGAGAGATGAGAAATGCACGGGGGGGTGAGAGATGCACGGGGGGGATGAGAGATGCACGGGGGGTGGATGAGAGATGCACGGGGGGGTGAGAGATGCACGGGGGGGATGAGAGATGCACGGGGGGTGGATGAGAGATGCACGGGGGGGTGAGAGATGCACGGGGGGGATGAGAGATGCACGGAGGGGATGAGAGATGCACGGAGGGGATGAGAGATGCACGGGGGGTGGATGAGAGATGCACGGAGGGGGATGAGAGATGCACGGAGGGGGATGAGAGATGCACGGGGGTGAGCTGCACATGGGGGGGTGAGAGATGCACATGGGGGAGTTATGTTTACATAACTTTGTTGCCTTATGAAGGGCGGGGGGGGCCCCCAAAAATTTCTTGCACAGGGGCCCACACAGTCTGTGTCCGCCCCTGGGATGAAGTAAATGCAGCTGAACAGCAGCTGTCAGGACAGCTGCCCTGTCCTGCTGCATGGCGTGATGGGGCCTTAGTGATGCGGCTCCTGGCACAGCACATTATGTGGGGCTCCTGGCATAGCTCCTGGCGGGGACCTGGTCTACACTATATGATAAGTATGCACTAAACTCCAAATCCCTCCATTACCCCGCCCCCATATGACCAAAGCCCCGCCCACCCCACCCCCTCCTTGCTGGGCCATGGAAAAATGATCTTGCTTCAAGCCGGTCCCTGGTGCAAAAAAGGTTGGGGACCACTGCGCTAACACATTGTCGGCTCAAATTGTTAGCGGACACCATGTTGCGTTTGGAGAGCCCCTGTGTGCCCAAACATTGGAGCTCCCCCACAAGTGACCCCATTTTGGAAACTAGACCCCCCAAGGCACCTATCTAGATGCATAGTGAGCACTTGGAACCCCCTAGGTGCTTAACAAATTGATTCGTAAAAATGAAAAAGTGTTTTTTTTTTTTCATTTTTTCATTTTTACGAATCAATTTGTGAAGCACCTGGGGTTCCAAGTGCTCACTATGCATCTAGATAGGTGCCTTGCGGGGTCTAGTTTCCAAAATGGGGTCACTTGTGGGGGAGCTCCAATGTTTGGGCACACAGGGACTCTCCAAATGCAACATGGTATCCGCTAACAAATTGAATGGAAAATCGGCTCAAATTGTTAGCGGACACCATGTTGCGTTTGGAGAGCCCCTGTGTGCCCAAACTTTGGAGCTCCCCCACAAGTGACCCCATTTTGGAAACTAGACCCCCCAAGGCACCTATCTAGATGCATAGTGAGCACTTGGAACCAACAGGTGCTTCACAAATTGATTCGTAAAAATGAAAAAGTGAAAAAAAACACTTTTTCATTTTTATGAATCAATTTGTGAAGCACCTGGGGTTCCAAGTGCTCACTATGCATCTAGATAGGTGCATTGGGGGGTCTAGTTTCCAAAATGGGGTCACTTGTGGGGGAGCTCTAATGTTTGGGCACACAGGGACTCTTCAAATGCATCATGGTGTCCGCTAACAAATTGTCGGCTCAAATTGTTAGCGGACACCATGTTGCGTTTGGAGAGCGCCTGTGTGCCCAAACATTGGAGCTCCCCCACAAGTGACCCCATTTTGGAAACTAGACCCCCCAAGGCACCTATCTAGATGCATAGTGAGCACTTGGAACCCCCTAGGTGCTTAACAAATTGATTCGTAAAAATGAAAAAGTGTTTTTTTTTTCATTTTTTCATTTTTACGAATCAATTTGTGAAGCACCTGGGGTTCCAAGTGCTCACTATGTATCTAGATAGGTGTCTTGCGGGGTCTAGTTTCCAAAATGGGGTCACTTGTGGGGGAGCTCCAATGTTTGGGCACACAGGGACTCTCCAAATGCAACATGGTATCGGCTAACAAATTGAATGGAAAATCGGCTCAAATTGTTAGCGGAAACCATGTTGCGTTTGGAGAGCCCCTGTGTGCCCAAACTTTGGAGCTCCCCCACAAGTGACCCCATTTTGGAAACTAGACCCCCCAAGGCACCTATCTAGATGCATAGTGAGCACTTGTAACCAACAGGTGCTTCACAAATTGATTCGTAAAAATGAAAAAGTGAAAAAAAAACACTTTTTCATTTTTATGAATCAATTTGTGAAGCACCTGGGGTTCCAAGTGCTCACTATGCATCTAGATAGGTGCCTTGGGGGGTCTAGTTTCCAAAATGGGGTCACTTGTGGGGGAGCTCTAATGTTTGGGCACACAGGGACTCTTCAAATGCAACATGGTGTCCGCTAACAAATTGTCGCCTCAAATTGTTAGAGGACACCATGTTGCGTTTGGAGAGCCCCTGTGTGCCCAAACATTGGAGCTCCCCCACAAGTGACCCCATTTTGGAAACTAGACCCCCCAAGGCACCTATCTAGATGCATAGTGAGCACTTGGAACCCCCTAGGTGCTTAACAAATTGATTCGTAAAAATGAAAAAGTGTTTTTTTTTTAATTTTTTCATTTTTACGAATCAATTTGTGAAGCACCTGGGGTTCCAAGTGCTCACTATGCATCTAGATAGGTGCCTTGGGGGGGTCTAGTTTCCAAAATGGGGTCACTTGTGGGGGAGCTCCAATGTTTGGGAACACAGAGACTCTCCAAATGCAACATGGTATCCGTTAACAAATTGAATGGAAAATCAGCTCAAATTGTTAGCGGACACCATGTTGTGTTTGGAGAGCCCCTGTGTGCCCAAACTTTGGAGCTCCCCCACAAGTGACCCCATTTTGGAAACTAGACCCCACAAGGCACCCATCTAGATGCATAGTGAGCACTTGGAACCCCCAGGTGCTTCACAAATTGATTTGTAAAAATGAAAAAGTGAAAAAAAAACCACTTTCATTTTTATGAATCGATTTGTGAAGCACCTGGGGTTCCAAGTTCTGACTATGCATCTAGATAGGTGCCTTGGGGGTCTAGTTTCCAAAATGGAGTCACTTGTGGGGGAGCTCCAATGTTTGGGCACACAGGGACTCTTCAAATGCAACATGGTGTCCGCAAACAAATTGTCGGCTCAAATTGTTAGCGTACACCATGTTGCGTTTAGAGAGCCCCTGTGTGCCCAAACATTGGAGCTCCCCCACAAGTGACCCCATTTTGGAAACTAGACCCCCCAACGCACCTATCTAGATGCATAGTGAGCACTTGGAACCCCCAGGTGCTTCACAAATTGATTCGTAAAAATGAAAAAGTGAAAAAAAAAAACAATTTTTCATTTTTATGAATCAATTTGTGAAGCACCTGGGGTTCCAAGTGCTCACTATGCATCCAGATAGGTGCCTTGGGCGGTCTAGTTTACAAAATGGGGTCACTTGTGGGGGAGCTCCAATGCTTGGGCACACAGGGACTCTTCAAATGCAACATGGTGTCCGCTAACAAATTGTCGGCTCAAATTGTTAGCGGACACCATGTTGCGTTTGAAGAGCCCCTGTGTGCCCAAACATTGGAGCTCCCCCACAAGTGACCCCATTTTGGAAACTAGACCCCCCAAGGCACCTATCTAGATGCATAGTGAGCACTTGGAACCCCCTAGGTGCTTAACAAATTTATTCGTAAAAATGAAAAAGTGTTTTTTTTTTTTTCATTTTAACGAATCAATTTGTGAAGCACCTGGGGTTCCAAGTGCTCACTATGTATGTAGATAGGTGCCTTGGGGGGTCTAGTTTCCAAAATGGGGTCACTTGTGGGGGAGCTCCAATTTTTGGGCACACAGGGACTCTCCAAATGCAACATGGTATCCGCTAACAAATTGAATGGAAAATCGGCTCAAATTGTTAGCGGACACCATGTTGCGTTTGGAGAGCCCCTGTGTGCCCAAACTTTGGAGCTCCCCCACAAGTGACCCCATTTTGGAAACTAGACCCCCCAAGGCACCTATCTAGATGCATAGTGAGCACTTGGAACCCCCTAGGTGCTTAACAAATTGATTCGTAAAAATGAAAAAGTGTTTTTTTTTTTTATTTTTTCATTTTTACGAATCAATTTGTGAAGCACCTGGGGTTCCAAGTGCTCACTATGCATCTAGAAAGGTGACTTGGGGGGTCTAGTTTCCAAAATGGGGTCACTTGTGGGGGAGCTCCAATGTTTGGGCACACAGAGACTCTCCAAATGCAACATGGTATCCGCTAACAAATTGAATGGAAAATCGGCTCAAATTGTTAGCGGACACCATGTTGCGTTTGGAGAGCCCCTGTGTGCCCAAACTTTGGAGCTCCCCCACAAGTGACCCCATTTTGGAAACTAGACCCCCCAAGGCACCTATCTAGATGCATAGTGAGCACTTGGAACCAACAGGTGCTTCACAAATTGATTCGTAAAAATGAAAAAGTGAAAAAAAAACACTTTTTCATTTTTATGAATCAATTTGTGAAGCACCTGGGATTCCAAGTGCTCACTATGCATCTAGATAGGTGCCTTGGGGGTCTAGTTTCCAAAATGGGGTCACTTGTGGGGGAGCTCTAATGTTTGGGCACACAGGGACTCTTCAAATGCAACATGGTGTCCGCAAACAAATTGTCGGCTCAAATTGTTAGCGTACACCATGTTGCGTTTAGAGAGCCCATGTGTGCCCAAACATTGGAGCATCCCCACAAGTGACCCCATTTTGGAAACTAGACCCCCCAAGGCACCTATCTAGATGCATAGTGAGCACTTGGAACCCCCAGGTGCTTCACAAATTGATTTGTAAAAATGAAAAGGTGAAAAAAAAAAACACTTTTTCATTTTTATGAATCAATTTGTGAAGCACTTTGGGTTCCAAGTGCTCACTATGCATCTAGATAGGTGCCTTGGGGGGTGTAGTTTACAAAATGGGGTCACTTGTGGGGGAGCTCCAATGCTTGGGCACACAGGGACTCTTCAAATGCAACATGGTGTCCGCTAACAAATTGTCGGCTCAAATTGTTAGCGGACACCATGTTGCGTTTGGAGAGCCCCTGTGTGCCCAAACTTTGGAGCTCCCCCACAAGTGACCCCATTTTGGAAACTAGACCCCCCAAGGCACCTATCTAGATGCATAGTGAGCACTTGGAACCCCCTAGGTGCTTAACAAATTGATTCGTAAAAATGAAAAAGTGTTTTTTTTTCATTTTTACGAATCAATTTGTGAAGCACCTGGGGTTCCAAGTGCTCACTATGCATCTAGATAGGTGCCTTGGGGGGTCTAGTTTCCAAAATGGGGTCACTTGTGGGGGAGCTCCAATGTTTGGGCACACAGGGACTCTCCAAATGCAACATGGTATCCGCTAACAAATTGAATGGAAAATCGGCTCAAATTGTTAGCGGACACCATGTTGCGTTTGGAGAGCCCCTGTGTGCCCAAAATTTGGAGCTCCCCCACAAGTGACCCCATTTTGGAAACTAGACCTCCCAAGGCACCTATCTAGATGCATAGTGAGCACTTGGAACCCCCAGGTGCTTCACAAATTGATTTGTAAAAATGAAAAAGTGAAAAAAAAAACACTTTTTCATTTTTATGAATCAATTTTTGTAAAATCTAGTTTTTGCATCGCCATATTTTGAGAGCTATAATTTTTCCAGATTTTGGCAGACAGTCATGTGATGGCTCGTTTTTTGCGGGATGACTTGACGTTGTTATTGGTGCCATTTTCAGGCACGTGTCATTTTTTGATCGCTTTCTATTCCGATTTTTGGGAGGCAGAATAAACAAAAACCAACAATTCAGGAATTGTTTTTTTTGTTTTTTTTTATTCTGCTCTGCGTGTGGTAAAATTGATAAGGCAGCTTTATTCTTCGGGTCAGTACGTTTACAGCGGTACCACATTTATATCGTTTTTCTATGTTTTGCACTTTTACATAATAAAAGCAATTTTATAGAAAAAAATATTTTTTAGCATCGCTTTATTCTGAGAGCTATAACTTTTATTTTTTGGATGATGGAGCTGTATGGTGGCTTGTTTTTTGCGGGACAAGATGACGTTTTCAGCGGTACCATTTTTATTTATATTTGTCTTTTTGATCGCGTGTTATTCCATTTTTTGTTTGGCGGTATGGTGATAAAGCATTGTTTTTTGCTTCGTTTTTTTCTTTTTTCTTTTACTGTGTTCACTGAAGAGGTTAACTAGTGGGACAGTTTTATAGGTCAGGTTGTTCCGGACGCGACGATACCAAATATGTGTACTTTTATTGTTTTTTGTTTTTTTTTATAATACTATTTATTGATGGGTACATTATATTTTTATTTTTGGTGGATTATTTTTTTTATTTTTTTTATATTTTTTATATATTTTTTTATTTTTTTTTCACTTTCTGGAAGCTTATATAGTTTATTACTTTGTCCCATGCTGGGACTTTCACTTTTTTTTCTCTGATCGCCTGCATGGCACAGGAATGCAGCACCATCCCTGTGCCATGCAGGCTGCCAGCTCCGGACAGGGAGAAGATTGTTTGGAGATGTACTGCGCATGTCCAAACAATCTTCCTGCTGTGTGGTGATCCGGATGTTGTCATGACGACATTGGGTCGTCATGGCAACACCCGGGAAGCCTTTGCAGACAGCGCTGGAAGCCGGAAGAGGAGGTGAGTATCTGCGATCACCTCCCCTTGCCCCCGCAATGCTGCGATCGACTTCGATCACAGCATCGCGGAGGTTAATGTGCTGGGAGCGGTGCAGGACCGCTCCCTGCACATAGTATCGGGTGTCAGCTGTGACAATCAGCTGACACCCGGCGGCGATCGCGCCCGCACAGCCTGTGTGCGCGCGTGATCGCCATGACGTACTAATACGGGTGTGGCTCTTAAGTCCCAGGGCACAGACGCGTATTAGTACGTCAGATGTTGTTAAGGGGTTAAACAGGTAACAACAACAATTACGATAACAATAACACATAGAAAGTTACAGTGAGTCCCATAACCAGGTGTCCATCTCACTGGTGAAAGTGCAACATGAATAGCATGAGGGACCCGTCTGAAAACCCTCAACGTAGGCTCTGGGCGTGGCTACAGGGCATAAGTGATCCAGATGTTGGACCACGTCTTCGGCCACGCCAAACTGGTGTTTGTTCAGTGGTCTTTTGACATAAAACCAATGCAGTGCACTCCAATGCCCCTTGGAAATGACATGGAGGTCAGAGGGCGTTAACTAAACCTTTTTTTCCATTTATAGCAACTGGGTCTCCTGTGCACTGTTGGCCTAAGCAGTGAATGGAATGCTTTCCAAAAATTATGAGGTACTGCAATGCCCCTTACAAGAGTCATGTGTGGCACCCCAGGGGTCTGGTCAGCACAGTAATAGAGATTACGTCGGAGAGCAAATGGGAGGTTTCCTGGTCAGGATCCCTTAAACATGCAACATCCTCCTACCCCAGTCCTGGGAGGGGAGAATTCTGCCCTTATAAACTGGATCTGGGGTGGGGTTGAGTGAGTCAGAGAGCAGAGAATAGTCAGAGTCAGCGTGAGAGCAAGGGAAAGTAACAGCAAGGAGCTCTGTAGGAGCTAGGAGCTAAAGACGAGGGGCTGGAAGCTGAGCAGAGCTCGCCCTGGCAGAAGACAATAGGAACCGGACACAGGAGTCCGAAGCTGTGAGGACTTATATATCCAGCAGCAGAAACCAGCCGGCAGGGGATTTCAGGTCCTCTGGCCATAGAAGCCCGGAGGCTCAGTCACAAGCAAGGGACCAGCACCGCCGTCGTGGAGCGGAGGCTAACAGAAGGCCCCAAGTCACCAGTCATATGGGTGAGCACTACACGGTACACTCAGGGACGTGGGCTACTTCTACCCGCTTACAGCAAGGTAGCCAGGAAGAGTGCAGACAGACGGGGAGGCCTACAACTCCACCTGGCCAGGGGAACTTCTGCTTGCTCACAGACTGACCAGGCCTCTTATGCTAGCCAGTACTCCTGGGAGGGTCTACCTTCTAATCATCAGTAAAGACCCTGAACTGCACTGCAAAGACTCTGAGTCATTCCTGCTGCGCTCGTGCACCATCACCCCCATCATCCACACTCACTGCCCTGAGGCTATACTCCTCCCGAGGGGAGTTATCCCATTTTATGCTGCGCACACAACACCAGCCTCAGCGGTCTGCCTCGCAGCGGTGGTACTCCCTGACCGCAATCCACGGGTGGCGCAGTCGGACAATTAGCCTCAAAACCTAAGAAAGATTGCCACTGGTTTGACCAGCCTGAGCCACGGGACCGGGTCACCGCCACGGAGACTACAGACCCCAGAGACCCGGCACCGGGTATCCCACACACGTGTACACACGGCCCAGGGGGCGCGTCACATGCAGTACAGCATATTACAAACATAAGTCCCATTATTGGGGAGTGGGTGTCCCATAGTATTTGCTTATGCCTTGCAAGCAAAAGCTGCCAAAAATTAGGACGGAGCAACTTGCAATGCCCCTTACAAGAGCCATGCAGTACAGCATATTACAAACATAAGTCCCATTATTGGGGAGTGGGTCTCCCATAGTATTTGCTTATGCTTTCCCAGCAAAAGCTGCCAAAAATTAGGACGGAGCAACTTGCAATGCCCCTTACAAGAGCCATGCAGTACAGCATATTACAAACATAAGTCCCATTATTGGGGAGTGGGTCTCCCATAGTATTTGCTTATGCTTTCCCAGCAAAAGCTGCCAAAAATTAGGACAGAGCAACTTGCAATGCCCCTTACAAGAGCCATGCAGTACAGCATATTACAAACATAAGTCCCATTATTGGGGAGTGGGTCTCCCATAGTATTTGCTTATGCTTTCCCAGCAAAAGCTGCCAAAAATTAGGACAGAGCAACTTGCAATGCCCCTTACAAGAGCCATGCAGTACAGCATATTACAAACATAAGTCCCATTATTGGGGAGTGGGTGTCCCATGGTATTTGCTTATGCTTTCCCAGCAAAAGTTGCCAAAAATTAGGACGGAGGAACTTGCAATGCTGGCACCCTGGTGGTATAGTGGTGGTGGAGGCTGAGGATAAGGAGAAGAAGATTAAACAGCCGAAACGAGGAAGCGTATACCCATGTGTGGGTGTGAAGCGGTGCATGTGAATACACCTCCCGAAATAACACAGTGGATTTGACTTTATGTTACTCTGCTGTCATTTGGTGGTGATGAGAAGTCTGGCCCAATCCAGCTCTTGTTCATTTTGATAAGGGTCAGCTTGTCAGCATTGTCAGTTGACAGGCGCATGCGCTTATCAGTTATAATTCCCCCAGCGGCACTAAAAACACGCTCCGATAACACGCTAGCGGCAGGGCAGGCGAGGACCTCCAAGGCGTACAGAGCGAGTTCATTCCAAGTGTCCAGCTTGGATACCCAATAATTAAAAGGCACAGAGGAATCACGGAGGAGGCTGGTACGATCGGCAAGGTACTCCTTCACCATCTTTTGAAACTTTCCACTCCTTGTGAGAGTACCCCGCACCTCAGGGCCTGTAAGCTGGGCGGGTGTCAGAAAACTGTCCCAGAATGTTGACAGTGTTCCCCTGCCTCTGATGGATTGGAGTTGTATCTCTCTCGCCTGTACGCCTTGGTTGGGCAACGAACTGTGACCTCTGCCGCTAGCGTGTTCAGATGGGAATTTTTTTAAGAGTTCTGCAGCAAGGGCCTTCTGGTATTGCCCCATTTTTGTAGACCTCTCCACCTCAGGAATAAGAGAGTGAAAGTTCTCCTTGTAGCGGGGGTCTACAAGTGTCACCAACCAGTAATGACTGTCACCCAACATTTTGACAACGCGAGGGTCACGGTTAAGGCAGCGTAACATAAAGTCAGCCATGCGTGCCAGACTGGTAACGGGCAAGATTTCCGTGTCCTCACCAAGATGACGACTGACCATGCTCTCCTCCTCCTCCTCCTCTTCCTCCTCCCCCCTGTCCTCAGGCCACCCACGCTGAACCGACGGTATGACACTTGTACAGGTACTACCGTCTACAACGCATGATAGCAGCTCCTGTTCTTCCTCCTCCTCCTCTCCCTCATTGTCCCCCAATGCACGTTGGGATGAGATGAGGCTGGGCTGTGTGTAATCGCCCGCTACGGCTTCTTGATCCATCTCATCATACTCTGGCTGCAATGCCTCCTCTTTAATTCTCTGCAGAGAGCATTGCAAAAGACAGACAAGTGGGATGCTGACACTAATGATGGCGTCATCGCCACTCACCATCTTGGTGGCCTCCTCAAAGTTTGTCAGGATGGTACATATGTCAGACATCCAGGTCCACTCCTGAGGTCTTATGTGTGGAGTCTGACCTGAATATCGACGGCCTTGTTGCATCTGGTACTCCACAACTGCTCTCTTGTGCTCACAAATCCTTTGCAACATGTGGAGGGTAGAGTTCCAACGTGTGGGGACATCACACACCAGTCGGTGTGCCGGAAGCTGCAAACGCTGCTGCAACACAGCAAGGGCGGCGGAAGCTGTAGCCGACTTGCCAAAATGAGGTGACAGGCGGCGTACTTTCACGAGCAGATCTCGCTGAACCACGAGGTTAAGCACATGAGCCAGGCATGGTACGTGTGTGATCTCACCTCGCCTCAGAGGCGCCACCAGGTTATGGCCATTGTCACACACGACCATGCCGGGATGTAGGTTCAGCGGTCTCAGCCACAGACCTGCCTGCTCTTTCATAGCTGTCCACAACTCACAAGCAGTGTGAGGTTTATCACCTAAGCTTCTGAGTTTCAGCACAGCCTGTTGCCGCTTGGCGGAGGCAGTACTGCAATGCTTCCAGCTTGTAACTGATGTGGTGATATCTGAGATGGAGGCTGAACATGAGGAGGAGGAGGAGGAGGAGGATGCGCAGGAGCTGTACACTGTGGGGGCAACTCTGACTGACATAGGTCCCGCAATCCTCGGTGTGGGGAGGATGTGTTCCGTCCCAAGGTCCGACTGGGTCCCGGCTTCCACTATGTTTACCCAGTGTGCCGTCAGAGAGATGTACCGTCCCTGGCCACAAGCTCTTGTCCACGTGTCCGTTGTCAGGTGGACTCTCCCAGTAACTGCGTTGTTGAGGGCACGGCAGATGCTTTGGGACACGTGCTTGTGTAGTGCGAGGATGGCACACCAGGCAAAATAGTGTCGGCTGGGGACCGAGTACCGAGGGATGGCCACCGCCATAAGATTGCGGAAGGATTCCGTCTCCACCAGCCTAAAAGGCAGCATTTCCAATGCAAGCAGTCGTGAAATGTGCGAATTTAGGACTGTGGCCTGTGGGGCGTTAGCTGCGAATTTCCGCTTTCGTTCAAAGGTCTGGGATATGGACAATTGAACGCTGCGGTGGGACGTGGACGTGGACGTTGATGCTGTTTCTTGAGAAACTGCCATAACAAGTGAAGACTGAGAGGAGGGGGCATCTTTACATGCAGTATGGACAGGGGATTGCCTTGCACACACAACAGGGGGTTCTATTGCACGCACAACAGTGGAAGAAGCAGTGGTGACACCCGCTGACACTGGTCGTGGACCCTGGGTTTCGCCCCACAAAGTCGGGTGCTTTGCTGCCATGTGCCTGATCATGCTGGTGGTGGTCAGGCTGGTAGTTTTGTCACCCCTGCTGATGCTGGCATGGCAGGTGGAACATATGGCCTTTTTGGGGTTATCAGCAGAGTCTTTAAAAAAATTCCAGACTCTGGAAGACCTACCGCTTGTACTGGCAACGTCCCTCGTGTTGGTGTTACGGGGAACGGTTGCCTGCCTTCAGTCTGCGGCCACCACACTGCTTCTTCGTGCCTGTTGGGGTACTCTGCCTCCCTCCCCCTGTGTGCTGCTGGCCTCACTCTGCATGTCCTCCTTTCACGTTGGGTCAGTTACTAGATCATCCACCACCTCCTCCTCTTCCACTTGCGCACCACGATCCTCCTCCTCACTTCCTGGCAATTGTGTCTCGTCATCGTCCACCTCTTGTGACAGATTGCCAACGTCGACTTCCTGTGGCCGTGGCTGTTCAAATATTTGGGCATCGCAACATGGGATCTCCTCTTCCACCACTTCAAGCGTATCAGGCGAGGGGCCCAAATATGGAAATGGACCAGTGAACAGCTCTTCAGAGTGTCCAAGTGTGGGATCACTTGCTGTCTGACGACACTCGGCATGGTGGGAGGAAGGAGCATCAGGGTGAGGAGGAGTATGCGGTCGAGACTCACGGCTACTAAGAGTTGACCGTGTGGAAGACAGACTGGAGGTGGTGGTGCCCAGGTAACTGGAAGTATTGTCTGCTATCCAATTAATAACCTGTTCACACTGATCAGTTCTCAATACTGGTGTTGTTCTGTGCTTCCCTAGTAATTCGGTCAAGAAGTGGGAGCGAGAAGATGTGGCTGTTGGTTGTGGCACATTTTCAACTTGGCCACGGCCCCGTCCTCTGCACGAACCATCACCAGAACGTCCACTTCCACGTCCCTTGCCACGCGCCTTGCCCATTGTAAATGAAGTAAAATTGCTTACACTTGCACTATCAATGGAAAAAGGGTAATAAAGAGTAGATTAGAACCGTGGAAGAGGAAAACCACAGTTATTGTTTACTGGGGTATACCACACTTTTTTAAATAGAGATATTTGCGGCTGAACAGTGAGCGACACACTCAAACTGCTTTTTTTTTAGATACCAAAGGCCCAAAACTGGATAGTACAGCGATTTGACCCGTGGAACTGCGAAACCACACTGGGATGTCGGGCCTACACAAGACTATTTTCAACAGATATATTTTTGTGTCACAACAGTCAGGAGACACTACTGTTTTTCTTTACGGAAAAAACTACCAAAACCTGAATAATAGAGATTTTTTACCGTGGAACAGCAAAACCACAGTTATAATTTACTGGTGTATACCAGGCTTTTTAAAATATATATATATTTGCGGCTGAACAGTGAGCGACACACTCAAACTGTTTTTTTAGATACAAATGGCCCAAAAGTAGATAATACAGAGGTTTGTACCGTGGAACTGCAAAACCACACTTGTATTTCTCGGGCCTACAACAGACTATTTTCAACAGATATATTTGTGTCTGAAAAATCAGGGAGACACTATTTTTTTTTTTTTACAGCAAAAAATGCAAAAAGCAGGATAATTGAGATTTTTTACCATGGAACAGCAAAAGCACACTTCTGTCTCTCTGGCCTACACCAGACTATTTTCAACAGATATATTTGTGTCTGAAAAATCAGGGAGACACTATTATTATTTTTATACAGCAAAAAATGCCAAAAACAGGATAATAGAGATGTTTTACCGTGGAACATCAAAACCACAGTAATAATTTACTGGTGTATACCAGGCTTTTTAAAATATATATATATTTGCGGCTGAACAGTGAGCGACACACTCAAACTGTTCTTTTTAGATACAAATGGCCCAAAAGTGGATAATACAGAGGTTTGTACCGTGGAACTGCAAAACCACACTTGTATTTCTCGGGCCTACACCAGACTATTTTCAACAGATATATTTGTGTCTGAAAAATCAGGGAGACACTATTTTTTTTTTTTTTACAGCAAAAAATGCAAAAAGCAGGATAATAGAGATTTTTTACCGTGGAACAGCAAAAGCACACTTCTGTCTCTCTGGCCTATACCAGACTATTTTCAACAGATATATTTGTGTCTGAAAAATCAGGGAGACACTATTATTATTTTTATACAGCAAAAAATGCCAAAAACAGGATAATAGAGATGTTTTACCGTGGAACATCAAAACCACAGTAATAATTTACTGGTGTATACCAGGCTTTTTAAAATATATATATATTTGCGGCTGAACAGTGAGCGACACACTCAAACTGTTTTTTTTAGATACAAATGGCCCAAAAGTGGATAATACAGAGGTTTGTACCGTGGAACTGCAAAACCACACTTGTGTTTCTCGGGCCTACACCAGACTATTTTCAACAGATATATTTGTGTCTGAAAAATCAGGGAGGCACTATTTTTTTTTTTTACAGCAAAAAATGCAAAAAGTAGGATAATAGAGATTTTTTACCGTGGAACAGCAAAAGCACACTTCTGTCTCTCTGGCCTATACCAGACTATTTTCAACAGATATATTTGTGTCTGAAAAATCAGGGAGACACTATTATTATTTTTATACAGCAAAAAATGCCAAAAACAGGATAATAGAGATGTTTTACCGTGGAACATCAAAACCACAGTAATAATTTACTGGTGTATACCAGGCTTTTTAAAATATATATATATTTGCGGCTGAACAGTGAGCGACACACTCAAACTGTTTTTTTTAGATACAAATGGCCCAAAAGTGGATAATACAGAGGTTTGTACCGTGGAACTGCAAAACCACACTTGTGTTTCTCGGGCCTACACCAGACTATTTTCAACAGATATATTTGTGTCTGAAAAATCAGGGAGGCACTATTTTTTTTTTTTACAGCAAAAAATGCAAAAAGTAGGATAATAGAGATTTTTTACCGTGGAACAGCAAAAGCACACTTCTGTCTCTCTGGCCTACACCAGACTATTTTCAACAGATATATTTGTGTCTGAAAAATCAGGGAGACACTATTATTATTTTTATACAGCAAAAAATGCCAAAAACAGGATAATAGAGATGTTTTACCGTGGAACATCAAAACCACAGTAATAATTTACTGGTGTATACCAGGCTTTTTAAAATATATATATATTTGCAGCTGAACAGTGAGCGACACACTCAAACTGTTTTTTTTAGATACAAATGGCCCAAAAGTGGATAATACAGAGGTTTGTACCGTGGAACTGCAAAACCACACTTGTATTTCTCGGGCCTACACCAGACTATTTTCAACAGATATATTTGTGTCTGAAAAATCAGGGAGACACTATTTTTTTTTTTTTTACAGCAAAAAATGCAAAAAGCAGGATAATAGAGATTTTTTACCGTGGAACAGCAAAATCACACTTCTGTCTCTCTGGCCTACACCAGACTATTTTCAACAGATATATTTGTGTCTGAAAAATCAGGGAGACACTATTATTCTTTTTATACAGCAAAACATGCCAAAAACAGGATAATAGAGATGTTTTACCGTGGAACATCAAAACCACAGATATAATTTACTGGTGTATACCAGGCTTTTTAAAATATATATATATTTGCGGCTGAACAGTGAGCGACACACTCAAACTGTTTTTTTTAGATACAAATGGCCCAAAAGTGGATAATACAGAGGTTTGTACCGTGGAACTGCAAAACCACACTTGTATTTCTCGGGCCTACGCCAGACTATTTTCAACAGATATATTTGTGTCTGAAAAATCAGAGGCACACTTTTTTGGGGGGGGGGGGGGGGGCACCAAAAGGTTAATAAGATGGGTATTTGTACATTGTGAAGGAGGAAAAAAAAAGAGGATTTAGATAAAAAAAAAAGGATTTTTCCTGCCCCCGGGACCTGGAGCTAAGTCCAGCAATTTCAGCAACAGGAGCAGCACACAGGACTGTAATGCAGCGTTTGCTGGTATAACCGCTGCGTCTCCTATACAGCCTGCCTGCCTGCCTGCCTGATATACCTGGGATGGATATTAGTCCTGAGAAGTACTGTTTGTTTGATCTGGCAGCCTTTACAGACCCTACACTAACTATTTTGCAGGATATATCTCTCCCTAAATCAGCAGCGCTGTCCCTACACTGTCTGATCTGGAGCGACTGTGTCCAAGATGGCGGCGCCCGGTTTTAAATACTCGAGGTGACGCTGTGCGGCCAGCCGATCACTGTAATGCCCACAAACAACATGGCTGCGGCATTGCAGTGACTGGCTGGCAATCCCTGCATGTTCATTGGCTCTGTAAAGAGCGCCAAACATGCAGGGCGGAGACCCGAGCTCCCGCCCGAGTAACCCGGAAATGCTCGGTGCTCGCCGAACATCCCGAGTAGCGTGATGCTCGGGCGAGTACCGAGCAGTGTCGAGCATGTTCGCTCAACACTACTTACTACCCCTGCCTTTTTCATGTCATGCAACATTTCTTTTGCTTTTTGGTAATGTGCTGGTGGTATGGGTCGGTAACGCTCCTTAATGGGTGGATGGTTCCTGTGGGTATGTGGTGTTGTACCCCTTTAACCCTTCCAAAATCAAGTGGGTGTTTACTAAACACCTGTTCATATTCCTGAACCACTCTGTAAACACCGTGTTTTTGATGGACAGGAGTGGCGTCAGTTCTAACATGGAGCTGTTGACACCATTCCTCCAGCTCGATTTCGGAGTCATTGTCTTCCACCGTATCTGGTGGGGTCAAGGATTCCACAGTGTGTATGTATGGCATTATTATTCACAGTATAAAGTCTGGCAACAGTGGCGTATCTTGGCAATTTGACTTCCTCCCCCCCACAATTTAGGAGGCGTACGGGTACCCTCCCATTGCGCACATCAACTACCCCTCTAGCAGTTAGGAGTGTAGGTCTGTGCTCTGAGTTTACGGGCTCTACTACCGCCTGGTAGTTCTGTCCCTTGAGACCTATTGCTGCCCTACA
Organism: Phyllobates terribilis; assembly: GCF_046119375.1. Lineage (NCBI taxonomy): Eukaryota > Metazoa > Chordata > Amphibia > Anura > Dendrobatidae > Phyllobates > Phyllobates terribilis. The sequence continues at coordinate 689,920,756 of NW_027362762.1, forward strand.
CCAAATCAGCATTTCACTCATTGGGGGAATCACAATGTGTATCGGGTCTGTCATCCATACATTACCAATCTCACCACCTGTTAGTTTTACCTGTTGCTGGTACAGGAGGGCTCGAATCTCTCTCTGGAGCACCTTCCTCTGCCCCGGTTTGGCAGTGGCAGCAATCTGTTGGAGTAAAAACAACACTTCTCCCAAACAGTTACCAACAACATTTGTGCCAACTATCATATATGGGTTTGTATCACCAAGGTTAGACTGTATTACAATCAGTCCTTGGACCTTTAGTTCCACTCTTCCCACCTTCACTGTCAAATCCTTAACCCAGACTAGGTTAAGAGGAAGGCCATTGGAGGCATACACAGAGAGGTTTGGGGCTGGCGGGTGGAGTTCATCTATGGACCAGTATCTTTTGTAAAGGACATCAGGTATGATGGTTACCTGTGACCCGGTGTCCAGTAGTGCAGGTGTTGCTATGCCGTCCTGCACAATAGACAGGAAAGGTCTTCCTCCTACAAACCGTGCGTACCAGCTTGATGGGCCTGGTTGATCTACTCCTGGGTGTCGGCCCTTGGCCCCAGGGTTTGCCCGTTTAAAGGACAGATCCGTGTGGTGTGGCCTGCCTTGTGACAACGGTAGCAAATGAGTTCACCTGGAGGGTGACGTCGGTCGTTGGTCCTCCCACGGGGTGGCTTTGTCCTCCTTCTTCTCCTCATCCAGGGGACATCCTCAGGGCTGTCGGCGAGTAAGATCCTTCCTTCCAGCTCGGGCTCCATCTGTAGCTGTAGGGCGCTCAGGACAGTGGCCAGGGTCTTACTTATCTGACGCACTTCAGATCGCAGGCTGTCCAGCTCGCTAGAGGACACTGCTGGCACTTTTGCCTCAGACTCTAATGAAGGGGTAGTGAGTGCCGTGGGCGTTGAGGTGGCTCCACCCTGGTAACGCTGGACAGCAGTATCAGATGATTCCAGGGGCTGAAGGCCCTTAATAGCCATGTCCTTCAGGGCGTCAAAGGTGGCACTTGGATGATCTAAGGCCCACCACCGTACAGTACTGCTCTCCACCTGGGACCTTAACCCCCGGATGAATTGTTCTATCAGCATTTTGTCTTCATCATGTATGCTGGCTGGACTAACCTGTTTCAGGGCCTGCAGGACCTCTTGTAAACGCCAGGCATAGTCCCGGATACTGTCCTCCGGTTTCTGGGTACAGTAGTAAAACCACATCCGAAAATCTGTCTCAGTGCGGTTTTCAAAGACAGTTTGCAGTCTCTTAAATATAATAGATTCTGATTCCTGGTCTGCGGCTGGCCAGGTTTCAATTTCTTGCTCTGCGGCACCGGTCAATTGTCCCAGCACAACAGCGGCTCTCTGTTTACCAGTCATTGAGTACATGTCCAATACACCGCATATTTTCCTTTTGAACCCAGACAGGGTGTCTGGTTTGCCGTCATACTGGGGAAGCCATTTCGCTCCGGAGACGTACGGCAGGGCCATGGGTATCACTGAAGTCACGACCCCCTGCTGGTGGGGCGGCCGCTCCGGCCTGAGCAGCGCCGGGCGCGAGTTGAGCATCAGGAGCATTAACCGGTGCTCCGGCGTTTTGCTGGTCGTCGGCCATGGTTGCGCCCCCCTAGTAAACCGTAGCCTACCTTCTTTACTTTTATCAGGTAGGCCGCAGCTTCGCAGATCACGGTCTCCTTCCAGGACCTGATGCTTCCTGGTGCCGCATCAGAGCGCGAGGCGGGGCTTGGGCTTCATGCGCTACCAACGGTCATGCCTCTCTGGTTCCCGCGGTTACGCCCCTCTTCTTCCCGCGTGGCGGCGTGGTAATGGCGGCGATGTTCACCACAGTTCAAACACAGTTCAAATACGGCACACAGTACCCGGTGGCAACGGGCACAAAATCCTGTTCGTGATGCCAGGAAGAGTATGACTCGCCCAGGGGGATACGGGGGAAGCTCGGTACCCGTACCCTGGGGTTTTGTTAACAGTTTTTGTCTCGTGAGGCCACCTGGGGTTACCGGTAATGAGTACCGGCGCTGCTGCAGACCTCCGGGGGTGATGGGATGGCAGCTGGGATGTTTCTGCTCCCCACAGGTGGAGCGGGCCCCCGGGGCAGGGTTGATGGCAGGTGAGAGGTGGCCCCGTAGGGTCAGGGGGAATGACGGACACGCACACAGGGGATTCGCTTCAGTACCTTTACTGGTGTAACGGCAGGTATGGTCCAGGGTACCTAGTAGGAAGGGTGCACTTCTGGACTCTCCCCAGTGAGCGGGTAATAGGCCTCCTGGTCCGTTTCTTCCTTTCTCTAAAGCTTCTGGCCTGACTGGAACTAGGCCTAGCTTCTATGCTGTTTCACTCTCCCACCTGTCTGCTTGTAGTAGAACTTTTCTTTGGCTACCACTATCCCTGGACGCTGGGGCCTTCGTAGTTCCTAGTTCTGTAAAATGATGGTAGCTTCAGGTGAACCAGGGGTCTGGAATCCTCCTGGTATGCCGGTTGTCCCTACTAGGTGTAGAGGACACTGTAGGCGTGGACCTGGTGTCCGGCTTGTGTCCTGGGGTGAGCTTCAGATGCTCCTCTGCCCCCTTAACTCCTCTCTCTCTCCTTGCCTCGGACACACTCGGGGCCCTCAACACAGCAGCAGACGTGCTGCACCTTCACTGATCTAAGTGTCAGCACACTCTCCCTACCTAACTCCACCCTCCAGTATATATATCCCTAACAGGGCTCCTTCTGGTGGTATAGGGTGGAAGGGTGGAGGTGTTTGTTATGTAGTGAGGGCCTCTGGTGGGGAAGTCCATCCATGCACCCTTTTGGGTTCTGTGGTACCTGTAGTAGCAGGGTGCCACAATGCAACATCCACTTACAGGCAACCCAGCAGTGAGCTATGAATACCTCATTTTGCATTAAGGGCTTAAAGGGCTAGTCCACTTCTGGTCAACCCATTTTAAATGCCCCAGACTGCTGCGTTGAATAAAAAAAAGTGTACTTACATTCTGCACCATTTGGCCGCTCTGTATCTCCCTAATTCAGTGACATAAACAAAAATCTCACATTCTTTATTTGTTTCTTCAAATTTTATTTACAGGCCTGAATGTAAAGAGATTACTATGGGAACATCCATAATTTCATCCATCATTCATAATTTCATCCATAATTTCACCCATCATTCATCATTTCATCCATCATTTTGAAGCAGTAGTATTGTGGCTCCCGTGTCTGTAGCATTAGAAAATGTGTAATATAATTTTATATGTATTGCCAGCTATGGTGAGCACTGGTTTCTCTGCTGTTATAACTGCATCCACACATTGTACCCGATCCCTTACTGAAGGACTGTGCACTTTTGCCTAAACCAGGAAGTGTGCACTATTCCTCAGGGGGGAGGAGGTGCTTCTGTAGTGTAGTGTGCTTCAGTGGAACAATGAAGAAATAGCATCATGGAGGTCCTGGTGCAGGGGAGAGAAGTGTGCTCTCTCTGCAAAGACAAGCTGCATGAGGCAGAATCTCAGTCCATAGAACACAGAGACTGCCAATGTCCATGCTAAACTGAAAGACTGCTCGGTCTTCATACAACGAGCAGAAGAATGCTTTTGCCCAGGAGCTCAGCAGTGCATATAATCAGGGGCACTGCTGCAAGAGAAAGTAAGTGTTTTCCCACAGGATTCTGAGCTGCCTGCTTGTTGGAAAGGATCACGGATCCAGTACCTGGCTATCTTGGACCTCTAGGGTCCAAGGAGTCTTTAACCAAAGATATGATTAGCAGCAGGAAGGCTATACTACGTCACAGCAGAGAAACTGAGTCTCACCATGCAGGTCTGACCAAAACCCTCTGTGTGAGCTGTATTGAAATTTCAGGAACTGTTTGCAGAACTTCAGTAAAAGGTGCAAACTGACCATTACCCCGTCTAATGCTGATTATTCTCTGTTGCACCATTCCTGCCCCAACTCCCCTGGGAGCCAGCACTTTTCTTCACCACCTAACTCCAAGGGGCTTTCATCAGTGCCCAACCATACCAGGCCGAATATTCCAACTGGCGTCACAAACCTTTTTATTATTTTATTATTAACACCACAATTGACAAAGACTGTCGCGTGCCCCTGGTCGGACCTGTCCAGCACTCGGACCGCCGTGCACCAATACCGAGACCACAGCGGCCTGGCCGTGGCAGCATAGTATTTTGAAGGCTGAGCAGCAAAAGCAATAAGACCAGGATACATAAAAAGCAAATTAAATATATTGAAGCATAATATTCCATTATATAAACAGAATGTGCTACTGCAAAATAGAAATAGAAAAAGCAAACCAAATAGAAAAAGAATGGTTAACATATTGGACAGTAAAACTTAATGGGAATTTGTCAATAGGTTTTTGCTACCTAATCTGAGAGCAGCATAATGTAGAAACAGAGACCCTGATTCCATAAATGTGTCACTTACTGGGCTGCTTGTTGCAGTTTTGAGAAAATCACTGTTTCATTAGCTGGAGGTTATCGCTAGAGGACTAGTAAACCTGCTGCTATGTAGTTCCCCATATTCAAGAGCTTTATATGACCCCACCCCCACCACTAATTGGCAGCAACCAGTGCATAGGCAGAAAGCTGTCTATCATTAGTATGGGCTTGTCTACATAAATCTCAGCATTCAGAGAACTGGTAGATCTGCAGCAGATAAAACAGTGATTTTATCAAAACTGCAGCAAGAAGCCCAGTAAGTGACAGATCATTGGAATAAAGGTCTCTGCCCCTACATCATGCTACTCTCAAAAGGGGTAGCAAAAACCTGGTGATAGAAACTTTTTATTCACGTTCTAGAGAATGCTTTTTCTCCTTCCTTTCTATTAATAGGGTCTAAATATTTATAAAGCTTTATAGTTATTAAGAAAAGGAGCTATGACGTTTGGTGTAGAAAATATATCTGAATGGTCATAACAAAATGTCTAATACTGTGACGGAAAAATTGGCCACACTTGCACAAATAGAGTTTTGTTTGGACTGAGTAACTAGGTCAGCAGAAGGATGGACATTTATTTTTTTCTTAACCGACATAATTATGTTTTTTGTTTATTTGTTTTAACTTATTCTTCAAGGTGGAACTTGATGGACATTTTCTCTAATCTACGTTTTGTGTTTTATTTCTTCTTGTATATACTTTATTCAACTTACATGGCTAATACAGAAGACCTTTATAAAGAAATCAAACCATAGATGTGCATACATTGAGTTATGTGTAATAATGAGAAGTGACACAGGGGAAAAGTATTCAACACGCTTACTGAAATGTAATATTTCATACAAAAGCCTTTGTTGGTGATGACCGCTTCAAGACGTCTAGAGAAACTAGTTGCATGCATTGCTCAGGTGTGATTTTAGCCCATTCTTCCACGCAAACACTTCAAATACTGAAGGTTCTGTGGGCTCCTTCTATAAACTCTGACCTTTAGTTCCTTCCATACATTTTCTATTGGATTCAGGTCAGGTAATGGGCTGGACCATTCTAGCAGCTTCATTTTCTTTCTCTGAAAGCACTTGAGAGTTTCCTTGGCTGTGTGTTTGGGATCATTGTCTTGCTGAAATGTCCACCCTCGTTTCATCTGCATTATTCTGGTAGATGGCAGCAGAGTTTTTCAATAATGTCTTGGTAGATTTGTCCATTCATCTTTCCTTCAATTATATGAAGTTTGCCAGTGCCATTTGCTGAAAAACAGCCCCACACCATGATTTTCCCATCTCCAAACTTCACTGTTGGTATGGTGTTTGTGGGGGTGAAATGCAGTGCTTTTGGCCTTCAAACATGGTGTGCATGATGAAATCCAAAGAGTTCAACTTTGGTCTCATCTGACTAGACTATATTCTCTCAGTATTTCACAGGCTTGTCTAAATGCTGTTGCGCAAACTTTAAACATGCTTGAACATGCTTTTATTCAGCAATGGAGTCTTGCATGGTGAGGGTGCATACTGGTCATGGAGGTTGAGTGCATTAAGTATCGTTTTCTTTTAAATAATTGTGCCTGCTGATTCCAGTTTTTTCTGTAGTACTCCACAGGCATTTCTTAGTTCTTGGACAAGTCTTCTGATAATTAATTTCACTCCTCTATTTGTAATCTTTCGGGGAGCATTTGGCCGTTCTTTCCACTTCCGGATAATGGCCCCAACAGGGCTCACTGAAACCTTTAGTACTTTAGAAATTCTTTTGCAACTGACGCGCCCCCCTGGGGCCGTGGGGTACTCAGAACTGACCAGCCCGGCTACTATTTGGAGTAGTCTCGGCGGCAGTGACCTGGTTCGTGGCCCAGGGCGGTCAATCGGGACCCCCTTCTTATGTACCTTCCCGAGTCATCTCTCTGCGCTGGCTCTCACCCTCCTGCCCTGCACCTCACACAGTGTCCTGAGCTAGTGGCCCCGGGCCTTGTCGGGTGACGTCCGCTCTGTCCTCTTGGTCCTATATGGCCACCTTTTCAGCGAATGTGTGTGGTTTTTGGCTACGGCACATAGAGATACCACAACCTCCGGTTTGCTAGCTGAGTCTTGTAGTCCTCCACTAGTCTTGGGCCGGTCTCCTACTGCGACCTGATCTCTTCACGGTCGGCGTGAACTCGGGCGCACGGCTGGACTCTGCACTTACAGTGCCCCTAAGATCCTTTCTCTCTCTGGAGCCCTTCTCACTGCTCCGGTCCTCTCTCCTACTGGGCCCCTCTGACTGGGCCCTCACTCCACCTGGACCCTACTCCTCAATGGTCCTCACTTACTCGCTCCTGGACTGGAACCAGGAATGGCCCCTTCTAAATGTTTCGACCCTTCTTTTATACTCTTCCTTCAATGCTCCCCTAAACTACTTCCTTCACCCACCTCCTCTACTTAATTCCACCTTCCAGACAGGGACCGGGTCTGTGCTGTCCCTTAGGAGCTATCTGGACCCTCCCTCAGGAGTGGTGTAGTGTTGGATGTGAGTGTTTGGGTCCCGGGTAGTGCTCCCTCCTTACCTGAGAGTGGGATACCACACCTCTGGCTGAGTTGCAGTACTTCTGTGGCAACTGGACCCGCAGGGGCGCCACACAACAATAAGGTTGTGAAGGTCTTGAGACAGCTCACTGGTTTTACCCATCATGAGATGTTTCTTGTTCGGCCCCATGGTAATGAGACATCTTTTTATGGGCCATCAGTTGATCCTGATGATATTATTTTTCACTTAGTGGCAGCATTGCTTTTTTAATACTGATAGAATTCAGCTGGTGTCAAGACTTTCTATGGCTTTTTGCACCTCTCTTTCTTCATGTGTTCAATACGTTTTCCCTGTGTCATTTCTCATTATTACACATAATTTATGGACATCTATTGTTTGATTTCTTTGCCTGTGTGAATTGGATGAATGGTGAGAATTTCATGTCTCTTTTAGAAATATATTTACTTAGAAAATTGTTGACGTGTTCAATACTTATTTCACCCGCTGTGTGTGTGTATATATATATATATATATATATATATACACATATACATACATACATAAGATTTATATCAAGGTATTCTGTAATAGCCATACAAGTAGATTCACATTCAATCTCTTTTTGGGGCTTGGCAAATGACAACCCTTAGTTGTTAGATACAGAACAATTCTTACCATCTAAAGTAAATACAAGAAAAAATAAAACACAGACGTAGATTAAAGAAAATGTCCATTAAGTTCCACCTTGAAGAACACATTAGAACAAATAAAAAAAAACATAATTATGTAAGTTAAGAAAATATAAATGCCCATCCTGTCTAACCTTTTGTTGACCTACTTACTAAATATGGGTTTACTCAGTAACAAAGGCAATGCATTCAATATGCTGTAATATATTAATAGCTTATTAAAAAGGTGTCAAATTAATCAGGAAACAAAGTTAAAGTGACTTTTAGACAATATAAAGTACACTTTGCACTTTGATATATTCCCAGTAGAGCACCAGTAAATCCACTTAACACTTTCACATTGTAATGGCCTTTCCATTGTTCATTTAATTGAAGTGTAAATGAACACTTTGGGATCCCTGGCCAACGCTCATAACTTTGTTAGCACTGCATAATTTAGCAGCTATAGCAATAACAGCTTTGGACACACATTTATTCTGCATGCCAGTACTGGTTTATCTACCCTCTAGAATTGACACCTCAATTGGAACTCCAGCATTGATTAGGATACATTGCAGAAGTTGCTAGACTTTTGGGAGCCCTGCATATTTCAGTGTAAACAGGTAAAACCCTTGTTCATCAAGTGAAATTATTTTTTTTAGCAATCTTAAAGGGAACCTGTCACAAAGTTTTTACAATATGAGGTAAGACCTCCACCTCCAGCCCTGATATACAGCATTAAATAATGCTATATATACAGTACAGACCAAAAGTTTGGACACACCTTCTCATTTAAAGATTTTTCTGTATTTTCATGACTATGAAAATTGTTCATTCACACTGAAGGCATCAAAACTATGAATTAACACATGTGGAATTATATACTTAACAAAAAAGTGTAAAACAACTGAAAATATGTCTTATATTCTAGGTTCTTCAAAGTAGCCACCTTTTACTTTGATGACTGCTTTGCACACTCTTGGCATTCTCTTGATGAGCTTCAAGAGGTAGTCACCAGAAATGGTTTTCACTTCACAGGTGTGCCCTGTCAGGTTTAATAAGTGGGATTTCTTGCCTTATGAATGGGGTTGGGACCATCAGTTGTGTTGTGCTGAAGTCTGGTGGATACACAGCTGATAGTCCTACTGAATAGACTGTTAGAATTGGTATTATGGCAAGAGAAAAGCAGCTAAGTAAAGAAAAACGAGTGGCCATCACTTTAAGAAATGAAGGTCAGTCAGTGCGAAAAATTGGGCAAACTTTGAAAGTGTCCCCAAGTGCAGTTGCAAAAACCATCAAGCGCTACAAAGAAACTGGCTCACATGAGGACGGCCCCAGGAAAGGAAGACCAAGAGTCATCTCTGCTTCTGAGGATAAGTTTATCCGAGTCACCAGCCTCAGAAATTGCAGGTTAACAGCAGCTCAGATTAGAGACCAGGTCAATGCCACACAGAGTTCTAGCAGCAGACCCATCTCTTCAACAACTGTTAAGAGGAGACTTTGTGCAGCAGGCCTTCATGGTAGAATAGCTGCTAGGAAACCACTGATAAGGACCGTCAGCAAGCAGAAGAGACTTGCTTGGGCTAAATAACACAAGGAATGGACATTAGACCAGTGGAAATCTGTGCTTTGGTCTGATGAGTCCAAATTTGAGATCTTTGGTTCCAACCACAGGGTCTTTGTGCGACGCAGAAAAGGTGAACGGAATGACTCTACAAGCCTGGTTCCCACCGTGATGCATGGAGGAGGAGGGTGATGGTGCGGGGGTGCTTTGTTGGTGACACTGTTGGGGATTTATTCAAAATTGAAGGCATACTGAACCAGCATGGCTACCATAGCATCTTGCAGCGGCATGCTATTCCATCCGGTTTGCGTTTAGTTGGGCCATCATTTATTTTTCAACAGGACAATGACCCCAAACACACCTCCAGGCTGTGTAAGGGCTATTTGACCAAGAAGGAGAGTGATGGGGTTCTACGCCAGATGACCTGGCCTCCACAGTCACCAGACCTGAACCTAATTGAGATGGTTTGTGGTGAGCTGGACCGCAGAGTGAAGGCAAAAGGGCCAACAAGTGCTAAGCATCTCTGGGAACTCCTTCAAGATTGTTGGAAGACATTTCCGGTGACTACCTCTTGAAGCTCATCAAGAGAATGCCAAGAGTGTGCAAAGTAGTCATCAAAGTAAAAGGTGGCTACTTTGAAGAACCTAGAATATAAGACATATTTTCAGTTGTCACACTTTTTTGTTAAGTATATAATTCCACATGTGTTAATTCATAGTTTTGATGCCTTCAGTGTGAATGTACAATTTTCATAGTCATGAAAATACAGAAAAATCTTTAAATGAGAAGGTGTGTCCAAACTTTTGGTCTGTACTGTATGACCCCAACCCGGCCTGCAAGACAAGAAAAAGACATTTTCTTATAATCACCTGCGGATCGGCCCAGTTCAAGGGGCGTCACTTGCCTTGGTCCGGCACCTCCCTTCTTCTTGTGATGCTGTCCTCCTTTTTGCTTCGTGTGGATGATGCGTCCCTTATGTCATCCACACAGTCTCCCCTGTATCGCGCTGCTACGCAGGCATATTTCTCTGCTCTGTTAAGGGCAGAGCAAAGTGCTGCAGTGCGCATGCACCAGAAAAGGTCAATGATCCCTTGCGAATACGCAGTTCAGTACTTTACTCTGCCCTGGTCAGGGCAGAGAAGTACTCCTGCGCAGGAGCGCAATGCCGGGGAGACTGTGTGGATGATGTACAGGATGCTTCATCCACATGAAGCAAGAAGAAGGATGCCATCGCAAGAAGAGAGGAGACTCGTGGACCAGGACGAGCGACGCCCCTTCAACATCCCCATTGACGTCCTCTAGTCAGCAGCCTCCAAACTCTTGTCACTTGCTTCATCCTTTGGGCTTACACAATGGTCCTCTGTAGCTAGTCACATAGACGGACATACACTAGACCTCATCTTCACCTGCCTCTGTTCTCTATACAACCTCACTTCTTCCCTTGTCTGACCATCATATACTCACATTCTCATCCCTGACTTCTTCACCTGTACCCCCAAGTCCAGCAATTAGCACACCCCTGCAAAAACCTCTCACAACTAGACATTCACACACTGTCTTCTATCACTGTCTGCCATATCTTTACACAGACACAGACACCGCTTTTTACAATGTCACACTCGCATCAGCTATTGACTCGGTTGCCAATCTCATGCATAGCAAAAGGTGACAAATCTTTAAACAACCCTGTACTATTAGAGGGAGGGACAATCTGGAGATATTTTGTGCAGGGAATATAGTGAGGGGCAATTATTTATTCAGGGGCTCAGCGTAGGGCAGATATTTTTATTCAGCAGCATTATAATGACACTGCTATGTTTCAGGGCATCGTGTGGGGATGTGCTGAAGAAGACCGGAGAAGATGGAAGTCTGCAGAGACGAGATGTGGATGAGAAAAGAAAGAAAACGGCTGCGTCATCTATCAGGTACCTGGATGTAAAAGTTTTTTATGATGCTGACATTTTTTTATTTTTATTTCTGTTAGGAGCATTAAAGATGTTGTCCACATTTATGATGAGTCTGCAGTCATTCTATGTGACTGCAGACTTCTGAATTCTCACAGTGCACTCTGCACACTGTCAGGATTCTCTCGTGCCGGAGATTTGTATACATGCAGTCATGTGCCGACTAGACATGTGTGGCCTTACTCAATGAAAATGAATTGAGGACGGCCGGACACGTCTAGTCGGAATGTGGCCAGAAGTATACAAATCACATACTTGTGGTGACATGACCATCCACTCTTGCCACCAGCAACGGAGAATTCTAAAAGTGTGCAGTGTGTTACGGGTCCTGGTGGTGGAACCTCTGTGCTTCGGTGCAAGGAGGGACCAGAGGACGTGACTAAGTGCCTACTCGGCCTGACCAAGGTCGCACGGAGGTTCAATCGACTCCGTGAACCAGGGAGGGACCGAGCAGGGGGACCAGGTGCCACTCTGGGACCGACCTTGTGTGAGTGCAGGTAACTCCCACGGGTCAGATAGCAGGAACTGACGGTACAGCGGACGCGCACGGCAAGAAGGCTGACGGATAGATAAGCAGGCTGGTTCGGCAGATAACCAGACGGGTGATCCGGATAGGCAAGCTGGCGGGCACAACTGTTAAATATTAATTATGGATATTCATTTTATTCTGAATTCTGTACCATACAGATTGCATCAGCCATCGTGTTAGGGTTTTTAGCTGACATGCGCTATTTGTGTATTTTTGGTTCAGCACCATAATTAGAAGAACAGGTGCCATATGACCGGCTTATAAAAGCCCATGTTAGAGACAGGGGGCTCTTGCCATTCCACAGGACACAGGACGAGGGTCTGTGTGTAAACCAGCTGCTGATGTAGGCCCAAGGAAACAAGTTCTTTACCTGGACACATGGTGTCATCTGGACATACGTGCTGGACACAGACAGACGCAATCTACCATCCAGAATCCCAGGGAAAGATGGGTGAATCTCAACAATTAAGCTAATTATGGACAAATGGACAATCACTTTGTAACTAACTATTGTATGTACTTTCTGCAATAATTCTTTTTAATGGACAACCCGAGAATAAATAGATACATTTTTTTTATAAGAATATCTTGATATTGATACTTTGAGAAGTCCTCGATGGAGAAAAAATACAAAAAGAAGTATTTTTTTACAACGATAGGTAACAGGTAGATGCCCCAGGTAGGCTGGCGGACAGGCACGACAGGCAACAGGCAGGTGCTCCAGGTAGGCAGGCTGACATGCACTACAGGTAACAGGCAGGTGCTTCCAGGTAAGCAGGCTGGCGGGAACGGCAGGTAACTGGCAGGTGCTTCCAGGTAGGCAGGCTGGTGAGCACGACAGGTAACTGGCAGGCAGACTGGCGAACAGGATGGATAGGCAGACTGGCGGGCAGGACTGACAGGCAGACTGGAGGGCAGGACTGACAGGCAGTGGGACCTGAGGGCTGAAGCAAGTGTTAGCACACAGAACAGCAACCTTGCACAGGCACCTCCATATTGGAGGAGGTGCTTTAAATAGGGGAAGTCCTGCGGACATTGGCCGGGGACTTTTTAGGACGGCGCGCGCGGCCCCTTTAAGAGGGAGGGAGTATCACTATCAGTATTTGGCCAGTATTTTATCTCAGGAGTGGGAGTCAAAACCAGAGAAAAGGTATAATAGAAACAAGTCACCAATTCTGCATTTATCACCCACTCCTGGTTTTGGCTCCCACTCCTGAGAAAAAAATACTGATCAAATACTGATAGTGGGGCCATGGCCTTAGTGTGCAAATCGCATATGTGCTGGATAAGGAGCGCGGGAGGTGGGAGGGGGGGGCAAACTGAATTCTTGCCCCGGCTGCTAGAACACCTAGATACACCTCTGTCATCTGTCAATGTTAGTTTGTTCATTCTAATTTCTATGTATACTTTGTAAGTAAACCCTCTTGACGTGTACAACACAATGGAATTAATGGTGCTTTAAAAATAAATAATAATAATAAACCTCTATGCATTTACAAAATACAAAATGGGATTATGGACATACAGTAGATAAGTGAATTTTAGAATTAAAAAATAGAAACATTGATTGAAAATGCAATTTCCCTTTCTCCCCAAACTTCTGGATCTTATTGAAATGCAGAATAAACCTAAACTGAAACGACATGGTGGAATTCATTTTCCATGTTTCTTTCCTTATTTTTGTGTTACTATGGGAACTTTTGGTATCAATGCTGAAAATATCATAGTCAATACGATCTGTCAAAGCAAGCTTTATTCTCAAGCAAGCTATAAAAGCAAAGGCCATTTAGCACACCCTTAGCACGGCTAATCCCCATCTTGCTGATTTCTGCAGATTTTTCTTTGGCTTTTTCAATGCACCCTCAAAAGTAACATAGGACACATTCTTGTGTTATCCTGCTTCACTAGAATATTGTGCATTTTGTCTAGTCTTACACAACTAGATCTATTTTGAGGAAGCGCACATGTTCTCTGAGCAGTTATTTTAAAGTTCATCTTTTGACAAAATTCACAATTATCAAACTTTTAGTTCTACCTATACTATGGCCGCCTCACTTATGTGATATCCCCAGTCCCCAGAACCCTGGTTCAGCAATCCAAATGGGTCAGTTTTCCGTGGGTGCTAAAAGGGAGAACCTGTGAACCACCTCATCTCTGGTTTTAACCGTGAATCCTTTTTTGATTAACCAGCCTGGCACAATGTCATAGTTGCAGTAGGGAGTTACACAATGCAATGCCAAGCCGGCTAATCAAAAGAGGAGCCACGGATACCATCAGGTAGGAGAATGTTCACAGGGCTCCCTTCCAGTGGCCACGGAATACTAACCTGGTTGCTTGGACCAAGTCCTTCAAATTTATTCGCTGATCTCTAGTCATCACAAAATACGTATGAGTATTTCACAAATTTTATCATTTACTGTTTTAGACAAATTTACATCTGTTTTTATATTCCCAGTAAGCAAAAGTTAGACCCAGTTCTTAATTGTATCTGCACAATAAAACTTGTCAGATAGCTTTGGTTTGTTTGGTAGGTTTTGGTTGATGTTGTAAGTAGAGGGAAAAGAGAGGTGTCTCTGGGGGTTCAGTTTATGGAGGGATTGGAAGGGAGAAGGACAAAACACATCTTACTAGGTCTCTAGCCAAGGTAACAATGTTATAACTGCAGTGGTGCACCCTAATCGTGGGTAAAGGGAAACCGCAGCAGATGACCATGCTGTTACTGAAAATAAATCACTACACAAAGACTAAGACTGATATTACTATCATATGGTGACATATAGTGGTAGATAGGAGTTCTACAGAACATTTTAAGACATTACAGTAACATTATACATAATGACTTACAGGTAATGTTCCTTCTGATGTAGTTATTCACTTTTCCAATCTTTTCCATTGGGTCCAGACCACCATGACGGCAACTTCCAGCCAGGACTCTTCTGCAGAGTTTACAACATAGACACATTTGACTTCGTTCTCACATTTCCAGCACCGTACCCATCTATCCCCAAACTGCATAAACTCTTCATTCTGCTGATACCCCAATGTTGACCCTGCTGCTATGGTATTTGCCCCTATTACTTGACCTGCTGTATGGCACAGAAGCAGTACTCCTCTTAGCTCTGCAGACCTTATAGTACATACATATTCTACAGTACAATTAAATCAGTGACATTTTCTCTGAATGGAGTCATACATACATGTATGTAAACACTTTTGACTTGTCACATTTCCAACACCCTTCCCACCTCTTACTAGCCTACAAAATATCCCGTCCTATGGCTAACGCCAATTCTGTGCCTACTGCTTCCCCATTTGCTTCTGTTGTCTGACTCTGTAGTTGCACTTGCTATGTGTCATTGTGCCCCCAAACACTGAAAAAATGCTGTTGTTATGGCTATAATTACTTACAAACATAGTGCCACACAGAGAACATTCTGAAAACCATAGTGCCAGATACTACCACACACCGTAATACTGCCCCCTTTATGCCCAATATGGCAATAATGCCCACCATTCTGTCCCTTTCAAAGTAGTAATGCCCCGTTTGTGCCCTGTTGACATTAATATTGCCCCCCAACAAATTAATAACATCCCCTATGTCCTCAAGAGAAATGCCTCCAATGCATTCCATAGAAAGTTATAATGCTAGAAGTAATAATGTCCCCTTAAAAAGTTATAACACCTTTACAGAGTGGGGAAAGTAAGTATTTGGTACACTGCCGATTTTTCAAGTTTTCCCACCTACAAAGAATGGAGAGGTCTGTAATTTTTATCGTAGGTACACTACAAATGCAAGAAACAGAATCTAAAAAAAAATCTAGAAAAACAGATTGTTTGATTCTTACATAATTAAATTTTATTTTAATGCATGAAATAAGTGTTTGACACAATAGAAAAATAGAACTTAATATTTGGTAAAGAAACCTTTTTTGCAATTACAGAGTTCAGACATTTCGTGTAGTTCTTGACCAAGTTTGCTCACACTGCAGCAGGGATTTTGGCCCACTCCTCCATACTGATCTTCTCCAGATCTTTCAGGTTTTGGGGCTTTCGCTGGGCAACATGGAGTTTCAGCTCCCTGCAAAGATTTTTTTTGGGTTCAGGTCTGGAGACTGGCTAGGCCACTCCAGGACCTTGAAATTCTTCTTAAGGAGCCACTCCTTAATTGCCTGGCAGTGTGTTTCCAGACCCAGCCACGACCAATCTTCAATTCTCATACTGAGGGAAGGAGGTTGTTGGCCAAAATCTCACGCTATAGGACCCCATCCATCCTCCCTTCAATATGGTGCAGTCGTCCTGTTCTCTTTTCAGAAAAGCACCCCCAAAGTATGATGTTTCTCTCACCATGATTCACTGTTGGGGCGGTGTTCTTGGGGTTGTACTCATCCTTCTTCTTCTTCCAAACACAGTGAGTGGAGATGATTCCAAAAAGTTCTATATTGATCTCATCTGACCACATGACCATCTCCCTTACCTCTTCTGGATCATCCTGATGGTCATTGGTGAACTTCAGGCCTGTGCATGTGCTGGCGTGAGCAGGAGTTCCTTTTGTGCCCTGTAGGATTTTAATCCATGACGGCATAGTGTGTTAATAATGGTAATGTTTGAGACTGTGGTCCCAGCTCTCTTCAGGTCATTGATCAGGTCCTCCCTTGTAGTTCTGAGCTGATTCATGACCTTTCTCAGAATCATCCTTACCCCACGAGGCGAGATCTTGCATGAAGTCCCAGACCGAGGAAGATTGACAGTCATCCTGTGTTTCTTCCATTTTCTAATAATTGCACCAACAGTTGCCTTCTCAAAAAGCTGCTTGCCTATAGTCCTGAAGCTCATCCCAGCCTTTGCAGGTCTACAATTTTGTCCATGGTGTCCTTAGACAGTTCTTTGGTCTTGGCCATGGTGGAGAGGTTGGAATATGATTGATTGAGTGTCTGGACAGGTGTCTTATATATAGATAACGAGTTCAATGTGGTGCAATTAATACAGGTACTGAGTGTAAAGTAGGAGGGCTTCTTAAAGAAAAACTAACAGGTCTGTGAGAGCCAGAATTCTTGCTGGTTGGTAGTGATCAAATACTTATTTCATGCAATAAAATGAAATTTAATTATTTAAAAATCATCCAATGTGACTTTCTGGTTTTTATTTTTAGATTCTGTCTCTCACAGGTGAAGTGTACCTACGATAAAAATTACAGACCTCTCTGTTCTTTGTAGGTGGGAAAACTTGCAAAATCAGCAGTGTATCAAACACTTATTTTCCCCACTGTATGTCCCGCTAAAATGTAATAATGCCCTCTGTGTGTGAGCGTCACGGTACAATGATGACGTCATGCCAGCCTAGCTAATCAAAAGAGGAGATGGGAATGTCTGAAGGAAAGGAGTTTCGCAGGCCAACATTACTGACCTGGCCTGTCCTGCGATCGATTCTCCAATCTTTAGTAATAAAACCCCCTTGTTGCCCCCATTAAATAATTAATCTTGATTACTAAGTAACCCATCTAAAAGTAATAATACTCAGTTAGTGCACCCGGAAAAACAAATAATTCTTCTTAGTGCCCCCTTAAAAAGGTCCATTGCCACCTGACTGTGCCCTAAAAAGTAAAAAGTGCCACCTTCACCCAGGATATTGAAACAGAAAATGGGATCACATCTACCTCATTTATTTGCTCCTCCTGTTTTTTTCTATCAAGTGCAGCTGTAAAGAGACGCTCATGAGTATTGATTGATGCCCCAAAATAGTGTATGTCAGGAATGTTGGTGTGGCTGGATCAATGCTCTACAGCCTTAGTGCCAAATCCAGTATGCGGCCTCCACATACACTGACGTCGTGGTCACAGTTTGAACTGGTTGGACCTACCCTAAACTGGGTGGCACAAAAATAAGATGACAACTTCTGCACCGTCCCCTGCACGCACTTACTCCTAGTCCGGCTGCTTATCCGATAGCTCTACTAGATTTACCCTTTGTACTTTTATTCTAGCTACCTTCTCAGATAGTATATTTAGCAGGTACTAGGTGGTGCGTGCCGCTGTGTTATTTTTACCTTGCTAATCGTTGCTCCTGAGTCACCTCACCATTGAGTCATGGTTGCTAGTGAAATAAAAACAGAGAGGTGCACTATGCTCGTAATAAAGGGATCTTTTGGACTTTTCTTAAAGATGACTAAGAGGGAAAAGTTTTATTTTTACGGTGTAATTACATACACACAATAAGGAGTTTACAAGTAAGAACAGAATAAACATTGTCTGAATTCTATCTGGTTATTAAAATACCATCTTTTAAAAAAAAATCTAAGGTTAAGTTACCAAAATAAGTTTTTGACGCTGCATATTTATTGCTTTATATTTGTAGAGCAAAGGCATATGCCAAACTAGGGGAGCCTTCAGTATCATTCTCCTAATTCATTCATATGCACCTTAAAGATGTTTTCCAGGTTAATCTTTGTTTTGTTCAGACTTTTCCGGTCTAATAATAACATAATTTGCTTCAACACAGTCTGCTGTCCTCTAGCTGACTCCTATTTCCAGCATGTGACTGCTGCAGACAATCACTACGCTCAGCGTTCTCTTGCCCTCTAGATTGGCATGACCACTGAGCCCAGTGATTGGCTGCAGCAGTCTTGTACTCAAGTGCAAACATTACCAAAGACCAGGGGCAGCAGCGGTCAACTAGGAAAGTAAATGTTATTGTTTTTAAACTGGGCAAGATTGTAAACTACAAAAATAAGTAACTGGAAAACCCCTTTAAGTAATAAGCCAGTTGATACAAGCATGTTTTAGGAGTTTGGAAATAAATTAGAATATCCGGAGTAATGGAGAGAGCATGTAATCAGATATATTTGCAGATTGGTATTCACATTTATGGGGCATCAGTGCTAACTACCAATATTATGGACTTTTGGTGTTGCAGCTGATTACGAATAATGTGCATAGTGTATACGAGGTGAGACATTACACCACGTTCCAAATTTCAAAATAGCAAATGCTATTTTTCTCTGATTTTCTTCAATGGTCGATGCAAATAGTCAGTACAATGTTCAAATCATCAACCATTAGATTGTAAATCAAATTTTATTTTCATTTATTAAAAAATTGCCAATTGCCAATAATTTGTTAAAAATATGCGTAACACAAAAATGTGATTTAAAAAATAGGTCATTAAGCTTTAAGTACAGGCAGGGCTGCCACCAGGAATTTCAGGGCCCCATACTGGCAACATTTTTGGGCCCCCTTAAGGCGTCGCCCAGGCTTCACCCCACCTCCGCCTCCACCCATCGAACCTTCCACAGTCCTACCGCCCACTCTTGGAAAAACTTCACTTCTGCACCACAACCTCTTGAATCACACATTAACAGTTCCCATCGAACACCATATCACACACACAGCCATCAGCTTTTGTTTTGGCCAAAAGATTTTTTTCGGCCTGCCACCACCACAAGGTAGACTCTTTTGGCCGGGCCTTACTCTACTCTAACCTATTAAAAATTTCTTAAAATATCCAATACTCTTTTTAGGTATATTTTTATTTATTTTTATTTAAGGTAATGTGTCACATACATTTTTTAAAGTGACCAATAATACCACATACAAGGGACAAATACCGTCACACCATGGCTGGACCACATATTACCACCACATAGTGACAGAATAATACCACATACAAGGAAAAAACACTGTAACACCATGACCAGATCACATATAACCACCACATAGTGACCGAATACCACAATACTGATCATTAATAATAAAAGCACAATACTAATATTACCATAAGTGCCATTATTCACAGGAGCTCTATACATAGTATACAGTGTATAGTATCAGTGTACAGATACTACAGTGATCACCAGTGACATTATACACACGAGCTGTATCAGCGTACAGGTAACACACTGATTCACTGGTGACATCTCTAGTTGAAGTCCCTCATCTTCACTTTTTTTCTTCATCCAGCGCAGATCACCATCACTTCTTCCAGCCAGGACTCGTCTCTGCAGAAAATAATACACAGTTATCTAGAGCACTGCTTCCAGAGTACATTCCCCATTTTTCCCCCAACTTCTACACTGCGCAGCTGAATACAGACGTGCACTTACCATTAATATATAATTTGTTATTAAGTATTATGCATCCCACCATTCCAAATATAAATTGTAATCCACTATGGTGTCCCCACTAACTATAAATAGACACTTTCCCCTCCCAATAAATATATAAATTATTTAGCACCTGTACTCTTTCCCCCAATGCAATACCAGTCAAACTTCTGCATCCTCAACGCCCCCACTCTGTACCTACTGCTCCTCCAATTCATTATATTTACAAGCCCCCCTATGTCACGTCCTCTCTCTCTCCCACCCCCACCCTCTGTTCATTATCAACTGCTCTCCCCCACCCTCAATACAGCATAATTTGCTCTCCCCCACACTCAATACATCATTTACACTCTCCCACCCTAAATCGGCCCGCCACCCCCAATTAATCATCATTTGCTGTGCCCCACCTATAATACATAATCCTTTACTCTCCTACCCTCAGTTCACCATCATTTACTGTACCCCATCCCCCAGTCTCAATCATTATTTGCTCTTTCCCTCCCACCCTAAATTCATCAATATTTGCTCTACTCCAACCCCCACCCTCAATTCATTATCATTTGCTGTACCCCACCCTCCACCCTCAATTCAACATAATTTGCTCTCCCCCACCTTCAATACATACTCCTTTACTCCCACCCTCAATTCATTATAATTTGCTGTCAACCACCGTCAATTCATCATTTGCTCTCCCTACCCCCCACCTTCAATTCATCATTTGCTGACTCCCATCCCCCACCCTCAATTCATCAATTGATCTCCCCCACCTGCAATTCATCATTATTTGCACTCCCCCACCTCAATACATCATCATTTATTGTCCCCCGTACCCCACCCTCAATTCATCATCATTTGCTACCCCCCCCACACACACACCCCGCTCAAAGTTTTTCATTCTTACCAACTAGTGTGGTGATCCTGGTAGGGGGATTAAAGGACCAGAGGAGATGTGTGCGTACAAGTGACTCCGCAGACAATCCACTTATAATAGTACTACATCCTGATGATGGTCCACATGAAAACCCAGTCTAGCAGCGTCCAGAGCTGAACAAGAGGTGGTGAGTATACAGGCCACTATATACTGGAATCATCCATTAGCCAATGTATTTTTATTTTTTTAAACCCCACTCCTGATATCTGAGTGAAAACTATTTATCAATGTGACTGAAAAAAACATTAATATGCTGCAGAATAGTGGAGAATAAAGGATTATATAATTGGAATTAGACATCTAATTGAGGTGTGAATCAAGACTAAATGTTAATTAGAAAAAAAATGATGCGTGGAGCAATGTAATGAAATGAGAGATGAGCTGTGTTCTGTAATGTGGATACGTAATTACCAATAATTTAATTAGATGACTTTTCTTGTAATTATGTCATGGGAATGCACTTTATAGAAAACAATTTCCTAATAACTTCTCTTCATGCGGAATCAAACACAGTACAAGATGGCCACTGGGAAATCAAATGCAGTTTACTGGGCATGGACTGTTTTTTAAGGCTATATTCATACGTTGCAGAATTGCCAGACTCTGCATGATTTTAAAAATAAAGTCATAAGCAAATGATGGCAACCCCTTGTTTTACTGCTCTGTTACTGTGTTACTGAATTGTAAAGGGACTGATTTTGATTTCCAGGAGCTGATGTACAGTATGCGCATTCCCTTCGGCATCACTGCAGTGTTTTGTTTTTTTTCAGTGCTGGAGTGGTGCCACTAATCTAAGTTCCCTGCCACTAGTATTATGCTCACCAGCCGCCCTCTTCAGCTATTCCCAGCACCGCTCCGGTCAGCACCATCTTTCAACTTCTGACTGAGCAGAAATCAGAGGTAACGGTCACAAGCTCTCAGTGTAAGTCTATGAGAGCCTTGTTCTGGACTTATTCTGGCTCTCATAGACTTCCATTGAGAAGTGACCTCAGGCTCACCCACCAAACACAGCAGCGATCTTGCAGGTCACGACCGGAGTGACGCCAATAACAAATGTAGATGGCGACTGGTGAGTATAATACTAGGGGCAGGAGACTTAGATTAGTGACACCACTCCAGGGGTAAAATAAAACCAGCACTGAAGTAGTGTTTTAAAGGAACACTCTGAGACACTTATTCATTTTGTTATACCTACTGGAGGACCAGCGGTGGTGGTGCCTGAGACACTGATTCTGAGAACACTAGGCCTTCGCTAGGCTTAATATGGTATGTCACTTGTACCTAGAGGGTTCATATAATATCGAGGTGCTATTTCACATTTAGCTCAACCTAGCGACACATGTAGTAACATGCTTCCATGGGAGGGCCCTTTTCCATAGGATAGGTGGATATATGTCTGATCACTGGGTGTTCCACCGCCTTGACGCTCACCAATTAACAAAGTCCAGGGTACTGTGACGAGAAAATCGCAAAAAATCGAATGTGGTTGGGCTTTTGGCAACTTGCTTGTCCCGGTCATAGTACCCTTTGGATCGTAATGCCACCTCATTCACTTGTATTGCGCTGCGATGCAGTAGCAAAAGCGAGCAGACTTTGGTGTTGTGGCCAAAGTCGTCGTGGGGCCCTAGTCTAAGGGGACAAACGAAATGTGATTAATATTTTGGTAAAAAAAGAAACAATATAAAAAAAAAAAAGTCTAAAACTGAAGCATTTTCACAAATCTACTTGAAAGTACTTGGTCTTTTATATTCGATCAGTCTGTTTATTATGGAAACTTCCTCTGTATAGTCTGCCCTTTGTCCATTTTACACTATCTTTTAGTGCACTTCATTAAGAATAATGTATGTGAGGTAGATGAGCCTTATCAGATGATTGATAAGTTGTATGCACTGCCCAACAATAACTAGTTTTAGTCATCCAGTAATAAATAGCAGCTATATCTGACATTGCTTTTACACAGTAAAGCTGGCCATACACATTAGATAATGTTGGTAGCAATTTCTCTCAACTCCCCCATGCACAGGAATGCTCAGCTCAGCAAGCCGCACTCAGATGTCCGTGTCTCACATACGTGTTCTATCCATGATTTACCAAGATAGAATGTGTACCCATTATAATCTATGGGGTTGTTCACATGTTTTTTTTTGTTAACTGGGGGTGTCCTCATGCGCTGTCCGTGATTAACATTGCAATGTATAGGAGAAACTTTGTAATTTATCTTTTCCCATTTCCACGACTGCACCATAGACAAAATGAGAGGATCTGCCCCCAAGGACAGGAAACATAGAGATTTAAAAAGCAGAGCCTCTTTTCCCTCTTCAGTGATTTCCTGTCCTTAGAGGGAGACCTACAATCCCTGGTGATGCCAGGAATACTCCTACTCGTGACTCACTTTTCTTCTCTGTAAGGGGGATGGGTTCTGGCGGCTGGAGAAGTCGTGGGGGTTCTCTGCAAATCGCCCAGCCGAAACGGGACTTCAGCTGCAGTGCCAGTGTCCAGAGCCTGGCTTAGGTTGTGGCGAAGTCTCGTGTTCCTTCCCGATGATCGTGGTGACAGTTCTGGGGTATGTTGAGTGTGCATGCGTGGGAAGGGGGGAGAAAAATTAGTGAGCCAGCATCTGACATCACTTCCAGGGGGCGAGGCCTAGTGAGCGCAGCCATCCCAGCAGCGGGAGATTTGAAATGGCACCTCCAGTATTATAAAAGGTGCACTCTCTATATTATTCTTCAGCTGTACCAGTTGGATTCAGCAGAATGTGGGAAGAGAGCCAGGCCAGGGATCCTGTGGCAGAAGTAGCCCTTCCGTGCATGGTAGCTCCTGCTACTGGGGTGGGTAAGTCAATTACCCTTTAGACTTCTGGGCTAATACTGTCTGCCCTTGATTGTGTTTTGTTATAGGACAGACCTAAGAAAGCACAAAATAAAACAAAGAATAAAGGATGTGCACTTTGTAGACTAAATTATTGCCATCATATGATAAAAGGTTGTGCTGTTGTACCAACTTTGCATGGAGAAGACAGGGACAGAGGAGTCCTCGCTAATGATGAGCGAGTGTGCTCGTTTAACCTTCTCACCGAGCACACTTGGGTGCTTCCCAAGTATCTTCAGAGTGCTCGTATATTATGTTCCAATCCCTGTGTCTGCATGATTTATGGCTGTTACACAGCCTAAACACATGTGAGGATTCCCAAACAAACAAGTAATCCTGGAATGTGTTTAGGATGTGTAACAGACAGTCATAAATCATGCAGATGCAGGCACTCAATCATAATATACGAGCACATCGAAGATACTTAGGAAGCACCCGATCGTGCTCGGTGAAAGGGTTAAACAAGCACGCTCGCTCATCACTAGCGAGGATTCCTCTGCCCCTGAAAGTGAACCTGAAAGTGATCATTAAAACGGAAGTCAGGATTTGCTTAAGGGACTTAAGAATAGGACTCCTTATGTTCCTACTGAGAAACTAAATACAAGCTCCGACAAGGACTTGAAGATGAGGAGTTAGAAGTATTCTATTCAGATGTCTCATCTTCATCCTCAGATGACAATGAAGGCTGTCCTTGCTTCCATCCAGAAGACACAGATAAATTAGTTAAGGCGGTTAGGGCCACAATGAAAATTGAGAACATTAGGGAGCCCAAAACCATAGAGAATGTTTGGGGGGGGTTTGAAGGTGAGAAAGTAGAAATGATTTCTGGTTCATTTGGGCAGTACGGTGGCTCAGTGGTTAGCATTGCAGGCTTGCAGCGCTGGGGTCCTGGATCCAAATTCCACCAAGAACAACATCTGCAAGGAGTTTGTATGTTCTCCCAGTGTTTGCGTGGTTTTCCTCCGGGTCCTCCCACACTCCAAAGACATACTGATAGGGAATTTAGATTGATAGATGACCCCCAATGGGGACAGTGCCAATATTGTATGTGAAGCACTGTGGAATTAATGGCGCTATATAAGTGAAATAAATAAATAAATAAAAATGTGTCCTCCCTGATAAAAGAGTAGAAGAAGCCTGATAAAAGATGCTTCTTTCTGAAAGGGTTTAAAAGAAAATACCCCTTTAAAGGAATATTTGTCAGTGTTGGGAACAGGCCCCCAAAATCGATGCCGCCATTGCACATGTATCCCGCAAATCGGCTTTGCCCTTTGATGACACAGGGCTCATAAAGGATCAAATAGATATAAAGGCAGAAGATTTCCTCAAAAGGGCCTGGGAACCTGGGGCAGTAGCATTTAAGCCAAATATCGCGGCAAGATCTTTGATTGTATAGTTAGACCAGCTGCATTCTCAGATTAAAAATAAATATCCGTGGGATCGGATCTTAGTCAGTTTTCTGACCATTCAAAAAGCGGTTGATTTTTTTGCGGATGCCTCCACAGATGCAGTAAGGCTCACAGCCCACTTGCGCGCCTTATCAAGTCCGTTTGCTGGGCTCTATGGTTGAAAATTTTGTCAATGGATCTTCAATCTAAAAGTAAGCTATGCGGAATCCCATGTCAGGGGACCAGTCCTGGATGAGATACGAGAAAAAGCAGCAGATACCGGGTTCCCCGCTAATTCCTTTCAGAGGAAATCCTTTTATCCTTCCAGAAGGAGACAGTTTGTGTCCATAAGGACCAGAGATCCAAGATGCAAGGCCCCAAGAACTAAGGAAAAAAACTTTAATTATGACTACTTTCCCGCTGATCCCCCCCCCCCCAATAAAAACAGAAACCCAATTACACCAGGCCCCAGGTAGGTCGAAGGATAAAAAGGTTTTTTCGTGCCTGGTTAGAAATTTCAAGAAGCAAATGGATTTTAAATACCATAGGTCAGGGTTCGAAGCTAGAATTCAGCTCCCAGCCACCAGAGAGATTCTTAGTCACAGATGTTCAGTTCTCGAAAACATGGCAGCAGGCTCTAGATCAGGAAATCTTGTCCTTGGTGCGGAAGGGGGTACTTACTCAGGTTCCAGAATCAGAAAAAAGGATAGGATTCTACAGTCCTCTCCTTTTACAGAAAGAAAACAGACCTCTCCTTGAGAACTATTGTGAATATAGAAGATTTAAAGCGCCGTTTAAAGGTTAAACATTTCAAAATGGAAACTATAGGAACGGAGGTAAAACTTATTTTTCCAGAATGCTACATGGCAATACTAGATCTCCAGAATGCATATTACCACGTTCCTATCCTTCAGAAACATCAGAAATTTCTAAGGGTGGCAGTAAACATCCAGGGAAGCTGGCAGCATTTTCTTTTCAGGCCCTTCTCTTCAGGTTGTCCATGGCCCCAAGAGTGTTCACAAAGATAATTGTGGCCATGTCTGCCCATATTGAAGAAAAAGACGTATCGTTCATCACATATTTAGACAGCATCCTAATAATGGGAAAGACTACGTTAGATGGCGGGCGGTAAAACATGTATCCAGTGCCCTAGCTTCATTGGGATGGCTGGTAAATGAGAAAAATTCAAAGGTGATTCCGAAGCAGAGACAAGTTTTTCTGGAAATTCTTCTGGATTCGTGCAAAGAGAGATCTTTTCTTCCAGAAAGAAAAGTATTCAAGATAACCAGGATGGTTTCCAGTCTGATCGGGAATCCAATAGTGTCACTGAGGGGAGCCATGTCCAACCTAGGGTCCCAGTCATTGTGCATTCCGGCAGTTGCATGGGCACCTTACTGACGTCACCGCTCGCAGCATGAGGAATTGATCCCGCTGCGAGCGGTGACGTCAGTAAGGTTAAAGTAGTTGATAGGCCAGCTCACACAGAGCTTACCATGGAAACTGCTGCCTGTGACCTTCGGTAACCTTAATTATGTCACTGCTCGTCACTGCAGTCACATTCTCATGCTAAGCTCAGTGCATTCCTACTGGTGTGGTGAATGGTCACATTACTGATGTCTCCGCTCAGCAAACCATCTGGATGCAACAGAGTTGGGGATCATCGTGGGACCTCATGAATATGGATTAACGGCGGACAGGTGAGGATTAGAGATGAGCGTTGTTTGACTCGAACTGTTCGCCAATCTCAAATTCGAGCTGTTTTGGGCGGTGTTCGAGCCGCTCGGCGAACACGAACGATTTGAAAAAAATTCGACTGTTCGAGGTTATGTTCAATAACTGTTTGTGCACCAAAATCATAACTGGATTTTTTCTCAGTAATGATGAAAATTAATGTTAATACGCAGTTTGAGTGTACAGCGGGGCGGGGGGAGGGGCAGGCGATGGATCCCTGCAGGAATAATGAAGATCTCCATTTTTTTTCTCTTTCCCGCATTTACAGTGGGGAGGTGCAATCTGTCAGCCTATCAGCAGCGCACACACGGAGCGAAGTGCTTTTTTTCACACAAGCAAGGGCATGTGTCATTGGCAGTGTATGTCACATGTCCTTGCCCTATAAGACCCAGCCATTTTCCCCGTCGCCACCATTTTCTCACTGCTGCAGCTGCGCGTTAGACGGCACCGCTGTTGCTGTGTGCGCTATACCTTGTTAATTTCAAGCCAATTTTCGCACAAATCTACAGATAGCTTGGGAGTAGGGAATAGTTGTGATTGCAGTCCTTTTAAGGACTAGGTTACAGCATTTCCTACGACTTTTATCAGGCAGGTCTGTGCTCTTAAATAGATAGGTTGGGAGTAAAGACTAATTGTAATTGCAGTCCTTTTCAGGACTAAGTTACATCAGTTCCTATCAGTTTTTGCCAGGCAGGTCTGTGCCAGTGCTGTGCAAGTTTTTTTCACAGCATTTGGCTAAATCTAGCAAAGCTAATCCTTTTTGGCCTATTGCAGAGTGTGTTAGTCAGTGGAGTAGCCTATCTGTGTTGCAAGCTACACCACCTGTGTATAGAATACCAATTTTTTTACTGCACCTAGTGAAGTAAAACCTTTTGGGCATAGCATCATTCTATTAGTCCATATATACTGACCTCCATCAGGTTGCAAATTGAATATAATTTTTTTCTGCATCTAGCTCTGAAAAAATATTTGGGCTTCTAGCAGTGTGTGGGACCTGTTCTATTAGTCCATCTATACTGACCTCCACCAGGTTGCAAATTGAATATAATTTTTTTCTGCATCTAGCTCTGAAAAAATATTTGGGCTTCTAGCAGTGTGTGGGACTTGTTCTATTAGTCCATCTATACTGACCTCCATCAGGTTGCAAATTAAAAATAATTTTTATCTGCATCTAGCTCTGAAAAAATATTTGGGCTTCTAGCAGTGTGTGGGACTTGGTCTATTAGTCCATCTATACTGACCTCCACCAGGTTGCAAATTGAATATAATTTTTTTCTGCATCTAGCTCTGAAAAAATATTTGGGCTTCTAGCAGTGTGTGGGACTTGGTCTATTAGTCCATCTATACTGACCTCCATCAGGTTGCAAATTAAAAATAATTTTTTTCTGCATCTAGCTCTGAAAAAATATTTGGGCTTCTAGCAGTGTGTGGGACTTGTTCTATTAGTCCATCTATACTGACCTCCATCAGGTTGCAAATTGAATATAATTTTTGTCTGCATCTAACCCAGCCAATAGTTTTGGCCTAATACCACAGTTTGGCCACTCAGCTCTGCTCGGTTCCCATCCATTGTTTTTTTGTGCAAACAACTCCAGAGTTGTGAATTAGTTAACCACCAAAATGAGTGGAAAAAGGCCTGCTGCTGGTGGAAAGGGGAATAGGCGTGTTGGGAAGGGGAAAAAGGTTGTGTCCGTGGGGTAGGTGTTAAAGCAACAGTAACATCTGCAGAAGAAAGACCATCTTCCAGCCAAACTAAAATGTCTACTTCTTTTAGCGGACAATGTGATAAGATCCCTTTCTTACGGCCACGCCAATCGCTACAAATTCCAGATGAGGCACAAAAACAGCAGGTGCTTCAACGGATATCAAGTGCTCCTTTAAGTGGGCTCTCCTCCACATCAACTTCAACATCACAAATACTCCAGTCCTCAGAGGTGTCACCCCAATCGCACTTGCTTCCTCACAGCTCCCAAATCTCCAGCTGCCCATCTGAGTATGAGGTAGAACAGATGGTTGAGTCTGCGGAGCTGTTTACTCATACTATAGCCTGGGAATCAGAGGTCGGCTCCAGCGCTTCTGTGAATCCAGACGAGGAAATGATCTGCACTGATGCCTAGAAACTTTATGAGTCGGATCCAGGACCAGACGCAGAAGGTTCTGACCATAATGTAGACCCTCATTCCCAAACTGTAACTCCTGTTGGTGGAGACAATGAGGAAGACGATGATGAGACTCAAATACCTGATTGGAGCGACAACTTTAGTTTTTTGTCAGGGCAGGAACAGGTTGGCTCTGAGGACGACAGGTGTGATAACACACAGGGTGATGATGATGAGGTTGGAGATCCCACTTACTGTCAACCCACAGTCAGCCAAGAGATGAGGTCAGCAGAGGAGGTGGAGGAGAATGCTAGTGACGACGAGGTCAGGTTGCGCCTTCCTGGACAGAGACGTAGTACTGGAAGCACGTTAACAACTGCATCCTCAAACAACTCTGTCTCTCACCACAAGTCGTGGTGGCTCTTCAGGTAGCATGGGTGCTAAGCCTTGCATAGCCTGGGCATTTTTTCAGATCGATAAAGATGACCCAACTCGTGTTATCTGTAACATTTGTCAGCAAAAGCTAAGTAGAGGCCAAAAAATACATAGTTTGAGTACTTCATGCATGAACCGGCACATGGACATGAAGCATAAGTTGCAGTGGGAAGCTCACTGTGCTACAATGCGGCCTAGCCGGCCGGGCCAACCACCGTCTGCCACATCTTGTGCATCCGCGGCCTCTTCATCCTCTGTGACTGGGGGGACAGCAGTCACACCTGTTTTGGGACACAGACCTGCCACCTCTTTACCCGCAACAGCCAGCGTGATTGGCAGGTCATCATTTTCTTTGGAGGTGTTAACACCAGCTGGTGTTGAGCGCTGTCCGACATCGATAGCACCACCTTTGGATCAAGGCAACCTAACATGTCCGCCTGCATCTTCCTCACAGACCGGCAGTTTGCCGGGGACACCCTTATCAACCCCGTCTAAGTACAACAGCCAGCCCTCGGTCCCTCAGATGTGGACAAGTAAAAGACCATTTCCTCCTAGCCATGAGAAAGCTAAGAGGTTGAATTTCACCATCTACAAGCTCTTGGCTACAGAAATGCTGCCTTTCCGCCTGGTGGACACAGAGGATTTTCGAGACCTTATGTCCGTCGCAGTGCCCCATTACCAGATGCCCAGTCGGCACTACTTCTCAAAGAAAGGTGTGCCTGCGCTCCACCAGCATGTCGCACACAACATCACCGCTTCTTTGAGAAACTCTGTGTGTGACAGGGTGCATTTCACCACAGACACTTGGACGAGTAGGCATGGACAGGGGCGTTACATGTCGCTGACTGGGCACTGGGTAACTATGGTGACAGCAGGACAAGGGGCTGCTGTCTAAGTCTTGCCATCCCCACGAGTTGTGCATCAATCCTCTTTATCTCAAAGTTCCTCCACTGCTTCTGCCTCCTCAACCTCCTCTCGGTCCTCCACCTGCACCCAAAGCCTGTCTGGTCATGCCACAAGCTTTCTAACTGCGCAGAAGGGATCCTGCACACCTCCTTACTATGCTGGCAGTAGGGCTCAACGTCATCAGGCGGTTTTTACTTTGAAATGTCTGGGAAATGTGAGTCACAGAGCTGAGGAGTTGTGGTCAGCTCTGGAGAACCAATTTCATGAATGGTTGTCTCCACTGGACCTGAAACCAGGGAAGGCCGTGTGCGACAATGCTGCAAACCTGGGTGCGGCCCTTCGCCGGGGCAATGTCACACACGTGCCTTGTATGGCTCACGTGTTGAACCTGGTTGTCCAGCAATTTTTAGCCCACTATCCCGGACTAGATGGCCTTCTGCAGAGGGCACGGTCGCTGTGTGCTCACTTCCGCCGTTCGCATCCCGCAGCTCAGCGACTTACATCTCTACAGAAGTCGTTGGGCCTGCCACTTCACCGGCTAAAATGCGATGTGCCTACCCGGTGGAATTCAACTCTGCACATGTTGCAGCGACTGTGGCAGCACCGACAAGCCCTGGTGCAATACGTTCTGACGTATAGCCTGGGCCAACGAGATCCAGAGGTGGGGCAAATCACGCTGGAGGAGTGGTCTCAGATCAGGGACCTATGCACCCTTCTGCACAGTTTTGAAATGGCGACGAAGATGTTTAGTGCTGACGATGCCATTATCAGCATGACTATTCCGGTGATTTACATGCTGGAGCACATGTTAAACAGAATTCGGAGTCAGGTGGTGGCGCAAGAGGAGGTGGAGGAAGTAGAGGAGGAGGAGTTATATGTAGAAGGGCTAACATCTGCAAGGTCCAGACGGTCGGCAGCACCAAGGTGGCAGGCATGTGAGGGTGGGGGAGATGGTTTTACCAGGGCGCATGGTAGCAGCCAAACTAGTGAGGAAGGTGCAGGAGCCCAGGAAGAAGTGGAGGACCAACTGATGGAAGACTCATCAGATGAGGGAGACCTTGATCACATTTCTGTTGTGCGAGGTTGGGGGGAGAGGACAGAGGAAGGAAGCATGATTGTTACCTCGCCACCAACACAACAGGGACTTGGTGCTCCTGGATGCGCAAGACACATGAGTGCCTTCTTGCTGCACTACCTGCAACATGACCCTCGAATTGTGAGAATTAGAAATAATCCTGACTACTGGGTTGCCACACTGTTAGATCCCCGGTACAAAAGTAAATTTGCAGAAATTATTCCTGCCATAGAAAGGGATGCACGCATGCTGGAGTATCAGCAGAGACTGTTGCAGAATCTTACATGTGCTTTTCCACAAAACACCAGTCGTGCACGTAGTGAATCTCACAGTTCCAACTTGCCAACCGTGGGACCGTCGAGTGTTCAGCACTCAACCCGTAACAGAAACACAGTATCTGCTGGTAACATCAATTTTGCGGAATCATTTCACCACTTTTTTAGCCCATCCTTTGCAAGGCCACAGGAGACAAGAAGTCTGACACATAGTCAACGCCTAGAGACGATGGTACAGGAGTATCTCCAAGTAAACATTGAAGCCATGACTGTGTCACTGGACCCTTGCTCTTTTTGGGCTTCCAATCTGGATAAATGGCCGGAGCTAGCCACTTACGCCTTGGAGATCTTGTCATGCCCCGCAGCCAGCGTTCTGTCTGAACGTGTGTTCAGCGCTGCTGGTGGTGTGCTGACAGATAAGCGCACGCGGCTCTCCACTGATAATGTAGACAGACTCACGTTCATAAAGATGAACAAATCATGGATCCGAAACGGCTTTTCTACCCCTGTGTCATCCTGGGGAGAATAAAAGCTTGATGATTGGTTAAAATCACCTCACCAACCGTTTTAAGCTTTCAAATTACTAATCATGTTTATCTGTATCTTGGCTGGAAAATAATTTGGGCTTTGAAGCAGTGTGCAGTACTGATTCTATTAGGCCATCTATACTAAGCTCCACCAGATTTCAAATTACTAATCATGTTTATCTGTATCTTGGCTGGAAAATAATTTGGGCTTTGTAGCAGTGTGCAGTACTGATTCTATTAGGCCATCTATAC
Source organism: Phyllobates terribilis (assembly GCF_046119375.1). Classification (NCBI taxonomy): domain Eukaryota; kingdom Metazoa; phylum Chordata; class Amphibia; order Anura; family Dendrobatidae; genus Phyllobates; species Phyllobates terribilis. The sequence continues at coordinate 689,953,006 of NW_027362762.1, forward strand.
TAAGCTCCACCAGATTTAAAATTAATAATAATTTTTAGCTGCATCTAGCCCAGAAAATAATTTTGGGGCTCCGAGATGCGCAAGACACATAAGTGCCTTCTTGCTGCACTACCTGCAACATGACCCTCAGATTGTCAGAATTCGAAGTAATCCTGACTACTGGGTTGCCACACTCTTAGATCCCCCACACTCTTCGATCAACCTTTTCATTTTAATAAAGACCAAAAAAATGGTCATTTTTGAAATTATAAGCATTAGCAGGTTATTAGAAACTGAAATCAAACAGTTTTCAACTCAAAACTTTATTCTAGGTGATGTTACATTTGCACATAGGACCCCTTGTTCGAAAGGAGCTTCTGAACTCTCTCGTCCATTGAATTTGTCAGGTTTTGGATGGTTTCTGCTTCAATTGTTTTGCATGAGGACAGAATACCCTCCCAGAGCTGTTGCATAGATGTGAACTGCCTCCCGCCATCATAGACACTCCTTTTGATGATGCTCCAGAGGTTCTGAATGGGGTAGAGGTCAGGGGAGCATGGGGGTCACACCATAAGTTTGTCCCCTTTTATGCCCATATCAGCCAGAGATGCAGATGTGTTATGTGCAGCATGAGACGGTGCATTATCATGCATGAAAATGATCTTTCTGTGGAATACACGGTTCTTCTTCTTGAACCATGGCAGGAAGTGCTGTTTGAGAAACTCCACATACATTATGGAGTTCATCTTTACCCCTTCAGGGATCCTAAAGGGGCCGACAATCTCTCTCCCCATGATTCCAGCCCAAAACATTACTCCACCTCCTCCTTGTTGGCGCTGTAGCCGTGTTTGCGTGGAGTGTCCATCAACCAGCCATCCTTCACTCCATCCATCTGGACCATCGAGCGTTGCACGGCACTCATCCGTGAACAAAACAGTTTTGAAATCAGTCTTTGTGTAATGTTTGGCCCACTGGAGCCGTTTCTGCTTGCGTGCAGTGGAGGGGGTCAACAGGATGGCGTACGCACAGCTGCAAACCTCTGAAGGACCCTGCATCTTGTTGTTCGGGGGATGTTGGAGGCACCAGCAGCTTCAAAAACTTGTCTGCTGCTATGACAAGGATTTTTTGCCGCTGCTCTTTTAACCTGACGTAATTGCCTGTAGGAAAGAGTCCTCAATTTGCCCTTATCAGCACGCACACGTGTGTACTGTGAATCAGCTGCATACTTCTTGATTGCCAAGACACTTCATCCTGATCATCGCACAATGTTGATTGTAGTCATGCCTTGACCTAAACACTCCACAATTTGTTGCTTCTCAGCAGCCGACACATCCTTTTTCTTTCCCATTTTGGCAAAAAATGTAGGCTGCTTAATAATGTGGGACAGCCTTCTTAAGTAGTCTTGCCTTTCATTGGACACACCTGCCAAACTAATTAGCACAGGTGCCTGCAATTGCTTACAGTGATATAAAGAGCCCTGACACACATCACCATCAATGAGTTTAACTGACAAACAAACAAATTCTTCCCTTATCACTCCTAAACACTTTTTGCATAATAATTTGGAACACAGTGTACATGTGCTTTTCCACAAAACACCAGTGGTTCACGTAGTGAATCTTACAGTTCTAACTTGCCAACCGTGGTCTGTATGGAGTTGTTCAATAAAGGGCCCAAAATTAAGATAACATAGACGGGAGAGGTCTCTATGAATAGGAATTCCTAAGTATTTGATACCCTGTGAGGGCCAGGCAAAGGGAAAGTTGGACTGGATGGAATCCTGTATGGATTTGGGGAGGGAGACATCGAGGGCCTCAGACTTCGCTGCATTGATTTTAAAATTTGAAAAAGGAACAAAGTGATCTATTTCAGCCATAACAGCAGGGATGGATTTATGCGATTGAGTGATATATACTAGGACATCATCAGCAAATAGAGAGCACTCGTACTCGGTGCCTCCCACCTCAATCCACCTAATATTGGGGTTATGGCGAATTGATGAGAGCAGGTGCTCCATCACTAGGATGTATAAGAGAGGGGACAGAGGACATCCCTGCCTTGTCCCATTGGTGATTATGAAAGGTGATGAAAATGTTCTGACGCGCCCCCTGGGCCTTGGGACACGCGGAGCCGGACCTTTTTGGTGGATGCTGGTGGTTGTAGTCTCCGTGGCGGCGACCCGGTTCCGTGGCTCAGGGCGGTCAAACCAGTGGCGGAACTATTTATGTGGTTTTGATGTTTAAATGTCCGACTACGCCACCCGTGGATTGCGGTCAGAGTGAACCGCCGCTGCAGGGCAGACCGCTGAGGCTGGTGTTGTGGGTGCAGCAGAGCGTAGCATAACTCCCCACGGGAGGAGTATAGCCTCAGGGCAGTGTATGCAGAGGATGGGGGTGATGGTGCAGGGCAGCAGCAGTAACGACACGGAGTCACTGATGCAGTCCAGGGCCTTTACTCACAGTTCTTATTATCCAGACCACTTCTGCAGGTAACGGCTGCCCACGTCGTACTGTGCTCACCAGGTGAGGGGCTCAGACAACTCCCAAATAACTTTGGAGCGCTTCACAGGACCCCCTTTGTGTGTCCTTTGTCTGGCCTTTCTTACCAACCCTTCTGTCCGGCTGCCTCGGGTCTCCTCTTGGTAAACTTGGCGCCAGTTTCCCTGACCCTATGTGGTGCCTTCCTAGCGGGTGTAGCAAGGGGCTGCGCCACATAAAATGTCACAGCCTCCGGTTTCTAGCTGAGGGTCATTTCCCGCCTCCACTAGTTTCGGGGACCAGTCTCCCCCTTTGGCCTGACCCCTCCACGCAGGTGGATTCGGGCGAGCGGTGGCAACTAAACCAGGGGAGGAGTCCTGAGGAGATAATTTGCATATTCCCACTGCATTTTGGGGTAAGTGAAGAGTCTCCGCGAGCTCAAAGAACACTGGATTTTGGCTGTTGGAGCTGAAAAGAGGACATCGGTAAACCAGGGGAGGAGTCCTGAGGAGATAATTTTCATATTCCCACTGCATTTTGGGGTAAGTGAAGAGTCTCCGCGAGCTCAAAGAACACTGGATTTTGGCTGTTGGAGCTGAAAAGAGGACATCGGTAAACCAGGGGAGGAGTCCTGAGGAGATAATTTGCATATTCCCACTGCATTTTGGGGTAAGTGAAGAGTCTCCGCGAGCTCAAAGAACACTGGATTTTGGCTGTTGGAGCTGAAAAGAGGACATCGGTAAACCAGGGGAGGAGTCCTGAGGAGATAATTTTCATATTCCCACTGCATTTTGGGGTAAGTGAAGAGTCTCCGCGAGCTCAAAGAACACTGGATTTTGGCTGTTGGAGCTGAAAAGAGGACATCGGTAAACCAGGGGAGGAGTCCTGAGGAGATAATTTGCATATTCCCACTGCATTTTGGGGTAAGTGAAGAGTCTCCGCGAGCTCAAAGAACACTGGATTTTGGCTGTTGGAGCTGAAAAGAGGACATCGGTAAACCGCGCGCCTGCTGGCGCGCGCATTTTGAAGCTTTTTTTTTAAGCTTTTTTCACTGTTTTCAGAACATGGAAGAGTCCAGGAGCCATTTGGTGAGCTGCATATCCTGCTACATGTTCACATACTTGCCAGTGGAAAAGCCAAACTTCACATGCCAGAAATGCAAGCTTGTGTCCCTGTTGGAGGAAAAGTTGCGAAATCTAGAAGAGAGGTTAACTACCTTGAAAATCATTAAGGAAGGTGAAGAGTTCTTAGACAGAGCAGAATTATCTCTTCATGATTCAGAAAGAGAAGAAATTCGAACTGCACCTGACGAAACCGAGGAATGGAAGCATGTGACCCACAGAAGCAGGAGGATCGAGAGGCAGTCAGCACCCATACTGCTCAGGAACCAGTACCAGGCTCTCACGCAGGAGAACCATGAAGAAATACAGCAAAATAAGACTTTGCCAGCAATGAATAACCTTGTAAGCCCTCAGAATCCTCCTGGATGGAGAAAGAAGAATGTTGTGAAGAAAAAACGGAGAGTGGTGGTTATGGGGGATTCCCTGTTAAGAGGAACAGAGGCCGCTATCTGCAGACCAGACATAACCTCAAGAGAAATGTGCTGTCTTCCAGGAGCAAAAATTAAAGATGTGTCTGACAGGATATCAAGACTCTTCAGACCTACAGATCACTACCCATTCCTGCTAATACATGTGGGGACAAATGACACCGCAAGAAAGGACCTGGAAACCATCTGCAGTGACTTTGAAGACTTAGGCAAGAAAGTGAAAGAATTGGGAGCGCAGGTGGTCTTCTCATCCATCCTCCTAGTGGATGGCCATGGAACAATGAGGTGGAATAAGATTCTACAGGTGAACAACTGGCTACGTCGATGGTGCCGTCAACAAGGATTTGGATTTCTGGATCACGGAATGAATTACCTATACGATGGACTACTTGCTAGAGATGGGGTGCACCTTACGAAGACTGGAAAACATGTATTTGGAAGTCGCCTTGCTATACTCATCAGAAGAGCTTTAAACTAGAACAATGTGGGAAGGGAGGCAAAAGGCCAGAAAAAGCCATACAGCTGACAAATACTATTGAGATCTCTGCTACTGGAAGTGGAAAAGAAGAACAAAGACAAAACAATTTAAATAATAAAAATATGGGAGGAAGAGAAACCAATCACAAACTAAAATGTTTTTATACAAATGCACAAAGCATGGGCAACAAACAAGGAGAATTGGAACTACTAATGCAGGAAAAGGAATATGATGTCATTGGAATCACTGAAACTTGGTGGGACGATACACATGATTGGAATAAAAGGCTAAAAGGATACAACTTATTTGCCAGAAACAGACTTGATAAAAGAGGAGGAGGTGTCGCATTGTATGTTAGAAAAGCGTATATCTGCACAGAGACTGAAGCTTCAGAGACTGGGAGTTCTGTGGAAACTGTTTGGGTAAGAATACAAGGAGAGAACAACAGAAAGGACACCATTGTAGGCATTTACTACAGGCCACCTGGGCAAGCTGAAGATATGGATGAACTCTTTATGTATCAAATGACCAAGTTCTCCAAAAAATATGACGTAGTGGTCATGGGAGATTTCAACTATCCAGACATTTGTTGGGAATCTCTCTCAAGTAAAACTAACAGGTCAAGCAAATTCTTATCCTCTCTTGCTGACAACTTTATCTTCCAAAAGGTAGGGGAGAAAACAAGGGGATCTGCTACTTTGGATCTAATCCTTATAAACAGGGAGGAAATGGTTGAGGAGGTAAAGGTGGCTGGGACCCTAGGAGGCAGCGATCATGCTATTATAGAATTTTGGATAACTAGAGGAGGAAGACATGTGAAGACTCAAACTTCAAGGTTAGATTTTAGAAAGGCAGATTTTAAGAGACTCAGAAAGAGAATAGGAGGGATCCAATGGCTGGATGTCCTTAAGGACAAAAATGTCCAGGAAGGATGGGAAATTTTTAAAAATGAGATTCTCAAAGCACAATCGTTAACAATCCCGAAAAGTAGGAAGAATGGGAAGCATTTAAGGAAACCAGGATGGATGAACACAGAACTTAAACACATGCTAAAAAGAAAGAAAGAAATGTTTATTAAATGGAAAGAGGGAGGCATATCTAAAGAAGATTATAATGCAGTCTGCAGATCCTGTAGGGCACGTATCAGGTTAGCTAAAGCTGACAATGAATTAAGGCTTGCAAGAGATGTCAAAAGCAATAAAAAAGGATTTTGGGGGTATGTCAAAAGTAAAAGAAAAGTCAAAGATGCTATAGGATTTTTACAGGATGAAAATGGAGAAATGGTAAGAGAGGATGTTGAGAAGGCCGAACTTTTTAATTCCTATTTTGCATCTGTTTTCTCTCAGAAAGAAAATGTAACATCAACTGATCTTCACTGTCCTTTTAAAGGAATAGAGGAATCCAAGTTATCTGTAAACAGAAAGATTGTGAGGGAATATTTAGCTAACATAAATGAGTTCAAGTCTCCAGGTCCAGATGAATTACACCCCAGAGTACTGAAGGAGATCGTAGAAGAAATTTTAGAACCACTCTCCATAATCTTTGAAAATTCTTGGAGAACAGGAGAAGTCCCAGAAGACTGGAGAAGAGCAAATGTTGTTCCTATCTTCAAAAAGGGGAAGAAGGTGGACCCAGGGAACTATAGGCCGGTGAGTCTGACTTCTATACCAGGAAAGATCTTTGAGCAAATTATTAAACAACATGTATGTAAGTACATGGATAAGAATGAAGTGATTAACCAGAGTCAGCATGGGTTTGTAACTAACAAGTCATGTCAGACTAACTTAATTTCCTTCTATGACAGAATCACTGACTGGGTGGATCAGGGAAATGCTGTAGATATAGTATATCTTGACTTCAGCAAAGCATTTGACAAAGTATCTCACACCATCCTTATTGAAAAAATGACCAAGTATGCAACGGACCAGGCAACTGTTAGGTGGATTCATAACTGGCTTAGTGATCGGACTCAAAGGGTGGTTGTAAATGGCTTCACATCCAGCTGGATGAATGTCTCAAGTGGGGTACCACAGGGCTCCGTCCTGGGACCTGTATTGTTCAACATCTTTATCAATGATTTAGATGAAGGAATTGAGGGTAAGCTGATTAAATTTGCTGATGACACAAAGCTAGGAGGGATAGCTAATACTAGAGAAGAGAGAGAGAGAGGATTCAAAAAGACCTAAATAAACTGGAGCAGTGGGCAGCAACCAACAGAATGGTTTTTAACAGGGAAAAATGCAAAGTACTACATCTGGGCAATAAAAATGAAAAAAGCACATACAGAATGGGAGGAATAGAGCTAAGCAACAGTACATGTGAAAAAGACTTAGGTATACTAATAGATCATAGACTGAACATGAGTCAACAGTGTGATGCAGCAGCAAAAAAGGCAAATACAATTCTGGGATGTATTAACAGAAGCATACAGTCTAGATCACGTGAAGTCATTATTGGTCTTTACTCCTCTTTGGTCAGACCTCATCTGGAATACTGTGTATAGTTTTGGTCACCACATTTTAAAAAAGACATAGACAAACTGGAGCAAGTTCAGAGAAGAGCGACCAGAATGGTGACTGGTCTGCAAACCATGTCCTATGAGGAACGGTTGCAGGATTTGGGAATGTTTAGCTTGCAAAAAAGAAGACTGAGAGGAGACTTAATAGCTGTCTACAAATATGTCAAGGGCTGTCACATTGTAGAAGGATCATCTTTATTCTCATTTGCACAAGGAAAGACTAGAAGCAATGGGATGAAACTAAATGGGAGGAGACACAGATTAGATATTAGAAAAAACTTTTTGACAGTTAGGGTGATTAATGAGTGGAACAGGCTGTCACGAGAGGTGGTGAGTTCTCCTTCAATGGACGTCTTCAAACAGAGGCTGGACAGACATCTGTCTGAGATGATCTAGTGAATCCTGCTTTGAGCAGGGGGTTGGACCAGATGACCCAGGAGGTCCCTTCCAACTCTACCATTCTATGATTCTATGATTCTATGATTCTATGATTCTAACTCGCCCGTCCGCACCCCTGGGATCCCTTCGTTCCTCGTTCCTGGAGCCTTCTCCGCTCCTCTTCCTTCCTTCTCCCTCTTCCAGGCCTGGGCCTCTGTTACTAGGCCCGCCTCCGGAGCAGAGCTCATGCAGAGCCCCTGCTCCCTGTCACTTCTGCTCAGACTTCTCTGCACTGAACTAAGATGGTGCCCACCTTTTATACTCCCTTCTCAATGCACCCAGGAACTGCTTCCTCGCTGCTCCTGCACTACAGGGTTCCCCTTCCTCAGTGTTCCCTCCCCCCTCTCCAGCCAGGGACAGGGACTGTCGTGCCCATCTCAGGGGCATATTGGTCGCCCTGCCCCACGGCAATGTGGTGTAATGCATGCAGGTGTCGGGTCCTGATCCACACTCCATCCTTACCTGAGAGTGAGATATCACACCTCTGGGTGAGGTGCAATACCTCTGTAGCAACCGAGCCCTCAGGGTGCTACAGTTTAATTTATCTTCAGCCTAGGTGACGTATTGCGATACAGGGCCGTGATTTTGGCTATAAAAGGGTCCCCTAGACCCCTACCCCAAGCTTTTTAAGAGAATAATATATGGCGTGCCAGGAGACTCTATGGAATGCTTTCTCAGCATCCAACGAGAGTATCTAATTACAAATTTTTAACTGCATCTAGCCCAGGAAATACTTTGTGCCTAGTAGCAATGTCTGCTAGTCAGCGGATTATCCCGGCTGTTAAGCAAGCTACACCACCTGTAGTTTGGACACTTAATTTTTTCAAAGGAAATGCTTCGGGACCACGGGATACTCAGTGAAGAGCATCAGGAGGCACCCGAAGGCATAGGGGCTGGGACTGGCGGTAGGATGCCTTGCGGTGGACAGCCGAGCTTGATCCTTATGAAAGTTTTTTAACTGCAGCAGCTTTAGTGGACGCTACTGGAGCTGGAATTACGCGGCTGCTGGCATGAGACTTGCCCTCCAATAGATCCTTGTAAAAGGATTTAAAGTGTATTCATTCAAATTAGAGAGACAATTTAAATTTAAAAGCTTAGAGCTGCCTCCACCACAGGGGGGCTCGCTCGACCCACCAGCGGACAGGCACCAGTATTGGGAGAGGGGGGCTGGCCGTCAGGGTCCACCGCGGCTCTGGCACAAACCCGGCGACACGGAGGTGGCATGGGCAGGAACGGACTGGCCGTGTCGGCTTCTCACTTTTTGGATTTTAGAAGGGCATGACATGTCTATATCTGTGTCTCCCCCTCCTTTTACTCCTCCACCTCTTTTCTTTTCGCATGACTATATGTACTTGTCACTTTTCCATGTGTTAGTTATGTCTTCTGAGCAGTTTGTCAGCTTTTGGACACCTTTGAAGGTGTTTTCTATGTGTTTTTGTTTGCCTGCCATTGGTTTTAACAGTGTTCGAAGGTGTTCGACGAACAGTTCGACGAACAGTTCGGCGAACACACGGGTGTTCGACGAACCGAACCGAACTCGAACACTACGGGGGTGGCTCAACACTAGTGAGGATTACATCGATTTTTTCATTTTTAGGTTAATAAATGGGTAAAATAGGATAATTGTCAAGGAGTGTTAATTTTGACTACGGGGTTAGTAATGGTGGTGTCTGATAGTCGCCTCTCCATTACTAACCCCTGGGCTTGATGTCAGCAGACATAAAACAGCTGACATCAACCACAAAACTATTAACCTACTTGCCAACGCACCAGAGCAATTGGGAAGAACTGAGGTTAAGAGCCAGAATCTGCGCATCTAATGGATACGCCATTTCTGGGGAGGCTGGGGGCTGGTGTTCTTAGTCTGGGAGGGGGCCAATATCCATGGCCCCTTCCCAGCCTATTAATATCAGCCCACAGCTGTCTGCTTAGCATTTGCTGGTTATTAAAAATAGGGGGGACCCCACGTCATTTTTTGAAGGGACCAGTAAATGCTAAGCAAACAGCTGTGAGCTGTTATTAATAGGCTGGGAACCTTTATGGCTACTGGCCCCTTCCAGAATATAAAGCCTCCTACACAGCTGTTTGTTTCAGTTAATGACTGTGTTTCAACCTACATATGAAAGTGATGACCATTCTCACCTATTTGGTATCATTGGTTATTCATGCTCCTGACTGTAAATCCCTGACTTTGTGCAAGTGTATTCAACATAATTAATACTCTTGAAGAGTGGTCACACCAAATATTGATTTGATTTAGATTTCTTTTTTGGCCATTGACTTTGCATTTTGTTAATTGACAAAAATAAACTATTAACACTTCCAATTTTGAAAGCATACTTACCTTACAGTGTTTTTTTTCATACCTACCTGAAATTTTTACATAGCACTGTATATGTATGTTGTGTATACAAGCGCATATATATATATATATATATATATATATATAAATACAGTACTGTGTAAAAATTTAGGTGTTAAATAGTACAGATGCGTCCCATTAAATTCGAACATCATCAAAAAGTTTATTTATTTCAGTTTTTCAATACAAAAAGTGAAACTCATATATTATATAGAGTCATTACAAACAGAGTGATCTATTTCAAGTGTTTATTTCTATTAATGTTGATGATTATGGATTACAGACAATGAAAATACAAGAGTAATTATCTCAGTAAATTAGAATACTTTATAACAACAGCTTGAGGATTGTTTTTAAAATCCGAAATGTTGGCCTACTAAATTGTATGTTCAGTAAATGCACTCAATACTTGGTCGGGCTCCTTTTGCATCAATTACTGCATCTATGTGGCGAGGCATGAAGGCAATCAGCCTGTGGCACTGCTGATCTGTAATGGAAGCCCAAGTTGCTTTGATAGCAGCCTTCAGCTTGTCTGCATTGTTGGATCTGGTGTTTCTCGTCTTCCTCTTGACAATACCCCATAGATTCTCTAAGGGGTTAAGGTCAGGCGAGTTTGCTGGCCAATCAAGCACAGTGATACTTTTGTTTTTAAACCAGGTATTGGTACTTTTGGCAGTGTGGACAGGTGCCAAGTCCAGCTGGAGAATGAAATTTCCATCTCCAAAAAGCTTGTCGGCAGAGGGAAGCATGAAGTGCTCTAAAATTTCCTGGTAGACGGCTGTGCTTACTTTGGTCTTGATAAAACACAGTGGACCTACACCAGCAGATGACATGGCTCCTCAAACTATCACTGATTGTGGAAACTTCACACTAGATTTCAAGCAGCTTGGATTGTATGCCTCTCCACTCTTCCTCCAGACTCTGGGACCTTGATTTCCACATGAAAATTAGAACTCTGAGACCTCGTGGAGTGTGTAAATGACTGCCTTCTGGACAGCAGTCTTCCCCATGATTGTGGAGCCTACTGAAACAGACTAAGGGACCTTTTTAAATGCTTAGGAAGCCTTTGCAGGTGTTTTTGTTAATTATTTTAATTTACTGAGATAATGATTTTTGTATTTTCATTGGCTGTAAGCCGTAATCATCAACATTAACAATAGAAATAAACACTTGAAATAGATCACTCTGTTTGTAATGACTCTATATAATGAGCTTCACTTTTTGTATTAAAGAACTGAAATAAATTAACTTTTTGATGCTTTTCTAATTTAGTGTGATGCACCTGTATATGTTATATAGTGTTGAGCTATGCATATATATAGATAGATCTATATCTATATATATCTATATCTATCTATCTATATCTATCTATCTATCTATATATATATATATATATATATATATATATATATATACATACATATTGTCATAGAAAATATTTAGATGAAACCCCTTCTCTCACACAGAGTTCTTTTGATTTAGAGTTACACATGTGTTACATATGGGAAGAGAGTAAATCAGGTATAGCTAGGAGGTGAGGAAGGTAATTAAGATAGGAAGAGTTAACCATTGAAATTCCTTTTGAAGCCAAGGCTCCCTGGTGTGAACAAACAATTAAACCAGGATACCTATTGTGCCATCCAGAATGAACTGTTGGTCCTCCCAGGATGAAGCTCCTATGATGAAAGACTGGGATTTATAGAATATACAGAAAAGGTCTTTTCAGTGGACTAGGCAACAATAGGGTACATGTGTTTACACATAACTAGCAAAGTGGAAGCCTCTTTGTCCCGAGGAAATGCATTTTGAATTCAAGTGACACTGTGGTTTCCTGCAAGGGAAATACTATACATTGGCCCCAGGCGAATGTCTCTGAAAGAAAATATTAATTAATGCCGTTTGTATAAATCCGATCGTGATGGGACATACATTTTCAGCTTCAGGGCAAATAGGGAAGAAGATGCATGTTTTTCATAACTGTAACAACTGCTTATAAGCCACAAATGAATAACGAACAGATAACTGACAACAGCTATGTCATGTTTGGTCTCTGGGGAAAGGCAAAATAATGTGGAAAATATGGCAGTGATCTCAAACTTGTGCGATCATCCGGAGTGAAGTTATCGCATAAGTTGGGAATTTAATGAAATCCTGAAGGGCTGTCACGCTGGGTATGGGGAGAACCCAGCGTATAATGAGAGGAAAAGGGAAGGGTGCCCTACAAGTAGGGAAAGGGGGAGTGGAGACCCCTAAACAGCTCAAACGTCAAACCCTGACTCCCCTATGGACCCTGTATAGGTTCTGCACCTATCGCCAAGGAGGAAACCTGGCCCTAGCTGATCCTAAAGCTAGGCCCTAGGTAGGGAGGGGGAGGGGTGAGCACTAGTCAGCCCCACTGCAAACTAAAGTACACACAAGGGAAAGCTTTAAAATGACACTGATGAGAACACGGCAACAATCCACGAAGGAATTCCAAGAAAATTCTAGAGGACTACTAGAATTCCAGGCCTGAATAGATAAAAATCACTCTATCACCAGCAACTCTCTGGAGAAACCGAGTGTATTTAAGGATACAGCAAGGGCATGCTAATTAGCAGCAGAAGGTGAGAAACACCGTTGAGTCCTAAAGGTATAATCCCCAAGCAAGCTGAGGATCACCGCTGGGTCCTAAAGCTAGAGGGATCATGAAAGGATCAGGAAGATGTTTGCAAGGCAAAACGCAGCAACCTTCTACAGCCGGACCTGACACACCCGTGACAAGGGCTGAGGACATCCCACCACCCAGCACACGTGAGGTCATCATGGGGGTGGGTGGGTTAGGGTATAACTCAGGTGCTGATAAAAGATCATGGCAAATTATGATCTGCATTCAATGCTAAGGAAGATACATGTCAGTGTAGGCTTGATCCCGTTAACCAGACGTTTTCAATCGGATTGCTTCCATGTACTAGCTGAATCATCTCTGTGATCGGTAAGTTTCTTTTGTTTTATCTGTTTTATTTTATGTAACTGTATATGCTGTATTGTTTTGTCCCCTTTGTAAAATCTTTTGTATATTTTTTATAAACACTTCCTATCATTCTGTATTAAATATAAAATTTAGTGGTTCTGTTCCTTTTGTTCTGTAAATCGTGCTACCTAGCAGACATCCAGTCGACCTGAATATAAAAAACGACTGGTGGTGGAGGCTAATAAGCTTTCTTGGGTTATTGTGGAGTTGGAATTGGAGGCTTATACACGATATGCTCACTGCTAGTTTCCCCAATAACTGGCCTATTAGTGGAAACAGCCTGCGGCCTCCTCCGTTAATCGTCAGTCAGAGAGCTGTTCGCTCCAAAGATAACTGCGTGGGTGGTTCAGTTATGACCCCTCTGGCTGCGATCTTTGACAAATTGGTGGCAGCGGTGGGATTCTGCGTGACCTCTTCGGTGTCATCCTTGACATATCAATATATACATACAGTGCCTACAAGTAGTATTCAACCCTCTGCAGATTTAGCTGGTTGACACATGCGGAATTAACTTGGCATTGTGACATTTGTACTGTAGATCAGCCTGGAAGTGGGAAATGCACTGCAGCAAATTTTGTTTTTGTTTTTCTGTTTTTTTAAAACGTAAAAAGTTAATTCAGAGTGTCATTTATTATTCAACCCCTCAAACCACAAGAATTCTGTTTGGTCCCCCTAAAGTATTAAGAAGTAGTTCAGGCACCAAGAATAATGAGCTTCACATGTGTGGATTAAAGATCTCTTTTGCCAGCCTTTTCTGACTATTTAAGACCCTCCCCAAACTTGTGAACAGCACTCAGACATGGTCAACATGGGAAAGACAAAGGAGCATTCCAAGGCCATCAGAGACAAGATCGTGGAGGGTCACAAGGCTGGCAAGGGGTACAAAACCCTTTCCAAGGAGTTGGGCCTACCTGTCTCCACTGTTGGGAGCATCATCCGTAAGTGGAAGGCTTATGGAACTACTGTTAGCCTTCCACGGCCAGGACAGCCTTTGAAAGTGTCCTCCCGTGCCGAGGCCAGGCTTGTCCGAAGAGTCAAGGCTAACCCAAGGACAACAAGGAAGTTGCTCCGGGAAGATCTCATGGCAGTGGGGACATTGGTTTCAGTCAATACCATAAGTAACGTACTCCACCGCAATGGTCTCCGTTCCAGACGAGCCCATAAGGTACCTTTACTTTCAAAGCGTCATGTCAAGGCTCGTCTACGGTTTGCTCATGATCACTTGGAGGACTCTGAGACAGACTGGTTCAAGGTTCTATGGTCTGATGAGACCAAGATCGAGATCTTTGGTGCCAACCACACACGTGACGTTTGGAGACTGGATGGCACTGCATACGACCCCAAGAATACCATCCCTACAGTCAAGCATGGTGGTGGCAGCATCATGCTGTGGGGCTGTTTCTCTGCCAAGGGGCCTGGCCATCTGGTCCGCATCCATGGGAAGATGGATAGCACGGCCTACCTGGAGATTTTGGCCAAGAACCTCCGCTCCTCCATCAAGGATCTTAAGATGGGTCGTAATTTCATCTTCCAACAAGACAACGACCCAAAGCACACAGCCAAGAAAACCAAGGCCTGGTTCAATAGGGAAAAAGTCAAGGTGTTGGAGTGGCCTAGTCAGTCTCCTGACCTTAACCCAATTGAAAACTTGTGGAAGGAGCTCAAGAATAAAGTCCACATGAGACACCCAAAGAACCTAGATAACTTGGAGAAGATCTGCATGGAGGAGTGGGCCAAGATAACTCCACAGACCTGTGCCGGCCTGATCAGGTCTTATAAAAGACGATTATTAGCTGTAATTGCAAACAAGGGTTATTCCACAAAATATTAAACATAGGGGTTGTATAATAATTGACCCACACTTTTATGTTTAAAATTTAATAAAATTCAACTGAGCAACATAACTTTTTGGTTTGTAAGATTTATGCTTCTGTTCATAAAACCTACTCTCGTTTGCAGTTTGAAGGCTCTAACTTATTTGCATCTTATCAAACCAGCTAAATCTGCAGGGGGTTGAATACTACTTGTAGGCACTGTATACTGTAAATATATATACCCAGCATGCCATGCACAGTCCTTTCTTTATACTATTGCATGCATAGCTCAACACTATATACCATATAATATTACATACACATCACACAATATACTATCATATACACAGTTCTAGAGTAGAGCTGTGGATTTAGTATATAGTGTGGAGCTGTGTATACAGTATATTCTACATAGTGTTGTATACACATCTCCACACTACGTATATACAGTCTTGGCCGAAAGTGTTGGAAAATGAAGTATTTCTCCCAGAAAATTATTGCAATTACACATGTTTTGTTATACACATGTTTATTTCCTTGGTGTAAATTGGAGCAACAAAAAAAACAGAAAAAAATGCAAATTGGAAATAATTTCATACAAAACCCCAAAATTGTTGGCACCTTTACAAAATTGTGGGTAACAACTTTGTTTCAAGCATGTGCTGCTTGTTCAAACTCACCTGTGGCATGTAACAGGTGTGGGCAATGTGAAAATCACACCAGAAACCAGATAAAAAGGGGAGAAGTTGACTCAATCTTTGTATTGTGTGTCTGTGTGTGCCACACTAGGCATGAAGGACCGAAAGAAAAGAAGAGAACTGTCTGAGGACTTGAGAACCAAAACTGTTGAACAATATCAACTATCTCAAGGTTACAAGTCCATCTCCAGAGATCTTGATGTTCTTTTGTCCATGATGCGCAACACAATTTAAGAAGTTTACAACCCATCGCACTACTGTAGCTAATCTCCCTGGACATGGACAGCAGAGAAAAATTGATGAAAGGTTGCAATACAGGATAGTCTGGATGGTGGATAAGCAGCCCCAATCAAGTTCCAAAGAAATTCAAGCTTTCCTGTAGGCTCAGGGTGCATCAGTGACAGCGCAAACTATCCGTCGACATTTGAATGAAATGAAACGCTATGGCAGGAGACCCAGGAGGACCCAACTGCTGACACAGAGACATAAAATAAAGCTAGACTGCAGTTTGCCAAAATATACGTGATGAAGCCAAAATTCTTCTGTGAAAGTATCTTTTGGACAGATGAGACCAAGGTAGAGCTGCTTGATAAAGCACATCATTCTGATGTTTACCGAAAACAGAATGAGGTCTACAAAGAAAAGAACACAGTACTTACAGCCAAATATGGTGGAGGTTTTGGGATTGCTTTTCTGCCTCTGGCACTGGATGCCTTGACTGTGTGGAAGTCATCATGAAATCTGAAGATTACCAAAGGATTTTTGGCCGCAATGTAGTGCCCAGTGTCAGAAAGCTGGGTTTGTGTCGTAAGTCATGGGTCTTCTATCAGGAAATGACCCCAAACATACTACAAGAAGCACCCAGAAATGGTTGGAAACAAAGCGCTGGAGAGTTCTGAAGTGGCCAGCACTGAGTCCGGATCTAAATCTCATTAAACACCTGTGGAGAGATCTTAAAATTGCTGTTGGGAGAAGGTAACCTTCAAATATAAGAGACCTGGAGCAGTTTGCAAAAGAAGAGTGGTCCAAAATTTCAGTTAAGGGGTGAAAGAAGCTTATTGTTGGCTATAGGAAGCGATTGATTGCAGTTATTTATTCCAAAGGGTGTGCAACCAAATATTAAGTTGAGGGTGCCAACAATTTTGTCTGGCCCATTTTGGGGGTTTTGTGTGAAATTAAGTCCAATTTGCCTTTTTTCTCTGTTTTTTTGTGTTGGGCCAATACACACAAAGGAAATAAACATGTGTATAACAAAACATGCGTAATTGGAATAATTTTCTGGGAGAATCTGGAACAATTTCAAGGAAGCCAACACATTCGGGCATGACTGTAGTATATTGTGTGGCACTATGTATATATACTATAAAGGGTGGAGTCCACACTATATAGTATATATACCACACCACACTATATACTAAATACACAGTCACAAATCAACACTGAAACAGGTGCTAGCTGACACACAAAGTTAGCTATAATCACCCATGTTTTCTGGGCTAGCGCGCCTGTGGAACTCTGAGGCAGAGATATGAAATGAAGAAGCTCAATGCATGCTCAGCATTGAGGTCATTGGATCCATGGAAGTTCATCTCTCTCTTCCATTTTGGTAAGGTCATGTTTGTACTGCGCATGTCAGCCTTTTAGCGTACACATAGTACAAGCTGCAGTGAAATATAAAAAAGTCATTGTCAGTGTTTTTTTTCCTGTTGGACACTAAAGAAGGCTGAAAAAATCCAGTTTTGGTGGACTATATCCTACAGGAGACACAGAGTCAAAGCCCCAAAATACAATAATTTCAAGATTTTATTAAATACAAAAATAGAAATAGACAAATATAAAAGAGCTCAGTCACCATATTGCTATTCGGTGACTGAGCTCTTTTATATTTGTCTATTTCTATTTTTGGATTTAATAAAATCTTAAAATTATTGTATTTTGGGACTTTGACTCTGTGTCTCCTGTAGGATATATCTAATTTTGAGTGTCCATGGGGATTTGCCCCTCCAACCTAATTATTTTGGCACGTGGCTGGCTTTATATATGTTCATATAATTTGAATATGTCTCAGTTAATATTGATTCCATTTTTGGTGAACTGTAAATGTTTTACAGTTGGCAACTCAGGACCAGAGAAATTAGCCTTCGCTTTTCGCGAGCTTTGGGCACTCATGAACTTGTTGCAAGTTCACTGATTGTTCTACTTTACATCATTTTTGGTAGGTGTTTGTAGCGTCGGCATCCCTGCCTCCTGCTAGGCAGAGACGCCGCTCTTCTCACCTCCCTGCTCCGTCCTTGGCGTCCTCTTCCCGCGCTGCTGGCAGCGCTCGCCGCTTCCCGGGCACTGTGCTTAGGGCGCGCGCTCCCTCTCTCTTAAAGGGGCCACGCGCGCCATCCTTAGGAGTCCCCGGCCAATTGCCGGTGGAGCTCCCATATATAAGGCACCTCCTCCAAAATGGAGGTGCCCGAGCAAAGTTGTTGCAAAGCCTTTCACCTCTGCTTCAGCCCTCAGGTCCCGTTGCCAGTCTGCTTTCCAGCTCTGTCTACCTGCTTGTATTCCTGCGGTCCGATAATCTGTCTACCTGCATCTGCCAGTCTGTCTATGGACCAGTCCGCCTGCGGATCAGGAAGGACCTGCCTGATACCTGCCTGATACCTGCCTGATACCAGCTTGAGACCACCTGCCAGCCAGCCGAGAGACTCTTACCCGCTCACCTGGGAGCGCTCACCTGCTACCCGCCTGCTAGCCTACCTGGAGGCTCTGCTGTCACTTGCCGTGACCACCTGCCAGTCTAGAGACTCTTATCCTGCTGTCACTTGCCGTGACCACCCGCCTGTCAAGAGACTGTTCCTGTCACTTGCCGTGACCACCTGCCCGCCTTCCCTGGGAGCCACCCGCTTCCTTACAAGGACTGCCCTTTGTATAGTAGCTCAGAGGTTCCACCTCCCAGACCCGTTACAGTTTGCTCGGGCCATGGAACACGGTGGCACCCAAGCTCCCTCGCTCTCGGACCTATGTCATGAACTTTCCCGTCAGAGGTCCCAACAGGACTCCATCTTGGGCCACCTGCGTAGTGTTCGCTCCTGCCTGGACACACTGACTGCCTCGTCGGGAGCTGCTTCCACTCGCACAACTACTACCCCGGCAGCGCCGCTGCCCATCAATACCATGGCATCCCTTCCCAATCCCCGCCTTACCGCCCCGCCTCGTTTTGGTGGAGATCCCGGTCAGGCACGGGGCTTCATTAACCTGTGCACCCTGCACTTCGAACTTTTGGCACACCAGTTTTCCACCGACCGAGCCAAAGTGGCCTTCATCATGTCCCATCTCACTGGGGAGGCGCTGGCTTGGCTAAATCCTCTATGGGAGAGAGGAGACCCCCTGGTGTCCAACCTGCCAGCCTTTCTCACGGCCTTCCGGAAAGTCTTCGACGAACCAGGACGAAAGACCTCATCCGCCTCATCTCTGCTACGCCTCCATCAAGGGAGTCTCACCGTGGGCCAATATGCCATACGGTTCCGTACCCTTGCTTCTGAGCTTGCTTGGGATAACGACGCCCTGGTGTCCGTCTTCTGGGAGGGTCTAACCGGCCGGATTAAAGATGAACTTGCCGGTCGGGACATTCCTACCACTCTCGACGACTTAATAACACTTGCCACCCGGATTGACATCCGGTTCCAGGAGCGTACCAAAGAGGTCACCCGTGAGAGGAGGTTTCCTCGCCTTGCTCCTACCTTCCAGAATCCCGTCACTTCCTCTGTTACTCCCCAGGCGCACTCACCCAAGCCTATGCAGGTCGACCAGACCAAGATGGTCAAAACCCGTCAAGAGTCACGCCGTGCCGAGGGGAGCTGCTTCTACTGTGGCAGTAAGGAGCACCAGATCCATTCCTGCCCGGAGAGGTCGGGAAACGCCTGTGTCTAGGATCGCTCAGAGAGGTCGTCCTAGACAAGCATAAACCCTCTCCATCTCTGATGCTGTCGGTCTCTATCATCTGCGGGGAGAACCGTTACTTTGAACTAGCTCAACTTGATTCTGGAGCTGCCGGAAATCTCATTTCTCAGTCCCTGGTAGAGAAATACTGCATTCCCACCAAACCTCTGGTCGAACCCTTATCTGTCGCCTCCGTGGACGGGGGTCTCTTACCGCATCCCATCCAACTTATCACCAAACCCATAACTCTGCAGGTGGGAATGCTGCACTCTGAGAGCATCTTCTTTCATGTTCTACCTGGACTCTCTCATGCCCTTTTGCTTGGCCTACCTTGGCTCCAGAGACATGCACCCGTGCTTGATTGGCAGACCGGAGAAGTCCTTCGCTGGGGACAGGACTGCCATAAGACTTGTTTAGTTCCCGTTCGTCCTGCCCGTCCTTCTCCTCCCCCAGCCAATCTACCTGGCCTGCCGGTACCCTATTGGTCTTATGCTGATGTCTTTAATAAAAACAAAGCAGAGACATTACCTCCTCATAGACCATACGATTGCCCTATCGACTTGGTACCTGGCGCTACTCCACCCCGAGGGCGTATCTACCCTTTGTCCGCTGCTGAGACCCGGTCCATGTCTGAATATATCGAGGAGAACCTGGCCCGGGGGTTTATCCGGAAATCTACCTCCCCGGTGGGAGCAGGCTTCTTCTTCGTTAAAAAGAAGGATGGCTCACTCCTTCCCTGCATAGACTATAGAGGCCTTAACCAGATCACGGTGAAGAATAAATACCCCCTTCCGCTCATTCCTGAATTATTTGACCGTCTGAGGGGTGCTAGAGTCTTCACCAAGCTGGATCTCCGTGGGGCCTATAACCTGGTTCGTATCCGTCAGGGGGATGAATGGAAGACGGCATTCAACACCCGGGACGGCCACTATGAATACCTCGTAATGCCCTTCAGTCTCTGTAATGCTCCCGCCGTCTTTCAAGAGTTGGTCAATGATATCTTCCGTGACCTTCTCTACTCCTGCGTGGTGGTATACCTGGACGACATCTTGGTCTTCTCTCCAGATCTCCCCACACACCGGAGGGACGTTCGTCAGGTCCTGCTCAGGCTCAGGCAAAACCACCTCTGCGCAAAATTTGAGAAGTGCCTCTTTGAGCAGACCTCACTTCCATTTCTGGGCTACATCATCTCTCAGACCGGTCTACGAATGGATCCTGAGAAACTTTCTGCCATCCAGAAGTGCCCCGACCGGAGGGGTTGAAGGCTATCCAGCGGTTCCTGGGCTTTGCCAACTACTACCGCCTCTTCATTCCGCACTTCTCTTCCCGGACTGCCCCTATCTCTGCGCTCACCCGTAAGGGCGCTAATCCCAAAGAATGGCCACCCGAGGCAGAGGAGGCCTTCCTGTCTTTGAAACAAGCTTTCTCCTCCGCTCCTGTGCTGCACCGTCCGGACAGCAAAAAACAATTCTTCTTAGAAGTAGATGCTTCCTCCTCCGGAGCCGGAGCGGTGCTCACCCAAAAGTCGTCATCCGGAAGAATGGTAACCTGTGGCTTCTTCTCCAAACTCTTCTCCTCATCTGAGCGCAATTATTCTATAGGAGACCGAGAATTGTTAGCCATTAAGTTGGCACTGGAGGAGTGGCGTTACCTGCTCGAGGGGGCTCTTCACCCGGTAATAATCTACACGGATCACAAAAACTTGGCTTATCTCCAGAGTGCCCAAAGACTTAACCCGCGCCAAGCCCGGTGGTCCTTATTCTTCGCCCGCTTTGATTTCATTCTTCATTTTCGCCCGGCAGACAAAAATATTAAAGCTGATGCCTTGTTCCGATCCTTTTTGTTCTCCGATCTAGAGGAGGAGCCAAAGCACATCATCGACCCCGCCAAGGTAATGCTGGTGGCTCCCGTGGATCTAAATTGTCTTCCACCCGGTAAGACGTTCGTAACAGTACCTGATCGTGAGAAAGTCCTACACTGGGGACATTCGTCTAAGCTAGCTGGCCATGCTAGCCAGAAAAAGACCCTCCTGCTTATTACCCGGCATTACTGGTGGCCTACCCTGCACAAGGACGTAATAGACTTTGTCTCAGCCTGTGCGTCGTGCGCCCGCAACAAGGTTCCTAGACATCTGCCAGCCGGCCGCCTTTTGCCTCTTCCCATACCTGCTGCCCCGTGGCAGCATATAGCCATGGACTTTATAACGGATCTCCCTGTCTCTGCTGGTGCACGGTCATTTGGGTGGTTGCTGACCGCTTCTCTAAGATGGCTCACTTCATCCCCCTGCCGGGCCTTCCGTGTGCATCTGAATTGGCTAAAGACTTTATCCATCATATTTTCCGTCTTCATGGTCTCCCTCTCCACATCGTATCCGACCGAGGAGTTCAGTTCACCTCTCGCTTCTGGAGAGCCATGTGTAAACTGCTGGGGGTCACCTTGGACTTCTCCTCTGCTTATCACCCACAGTCCAATGGTCAAGTAGAGCGGATCAACCAAACTTTAACCAGTTACCTCCGGCACTTTGTTAATGCCCACCATTCCGACTAGGTGGATCTTTTACCGTGGGCCGAATTTTCCTATAATAATCACGAGAGCGAGTGTTCCTCCGAATCCCCGTTTTTTATTGTCTACGGTCAACATCCTCGGATCCCGTTTCCCGTCTCCGCCTCGGTGGATAATCCGGCCGCGGAATCTCTTGTTAGCGAATTCTCCTCCATTTGGGAAAGTACTAGATCCGCACTTCTTCAGTCCTCCGAGCGGATGAAGAAACAGGCTGACAAAAGACGTCTGGATCTGCCCCAATTCCGTCCTGGAGATAAAGTCTGGCTCTCGTCCAAATATGTCCGGCTCAAGATTCCTTCCTACAAGTTAGGGCCTCGGTTCATTGGCCCACTGGAAGTTATCAAACAAATCAACCCGGTGGCCTATAAATTGAAACTCCCGGCCAACTTGCGGATCCCCAACTCCTTCCATGTATCTCTCCTCAAACCCGTGGTACTTAACTCTTTTTCCAAGTCTACAGGTACGCCTCCTGCTCCGGTTTCCGCTGAAAACGAGTTTGAGGTAGAGAACATTCTGGCCACCAAAAGGGTAAGAGGAAAGACCTTTTTTCTAGTGGATTGGAAGGGGTTTGGTCCTGAGGAGAGAACGTGGGAGCCCCGGGAGAACATCCATGCCCCGCTCATCCTTGATAAATTTCTCTCCGGCCTAAAAAAGGGGGGGCCTAAAGGGGGGGGGGTACTGTAGCGTCGGCGTCCCTGCCTCCTGCTAGGCAGAGACGCCGCTCCTCTCACCTCCCTGCTCCGTCCTCGGCGTCCTCTTCCCGCGCTGCTGGCAGCGCTCGCCGCTTCCCGGGCACTGTGCTTAGGGCGCGCGCGCTCCCTCTCTCTTAAATGGGCCGCGCGCGCCATCCTTAGGAGTCCCCGGCCAATTGCCGGTGGAGCTCCCATATATAAGGCACCTCCTCCAAAATGGAGGTGCCCGAGCAAAGTTGTTGCAAAGCCTTTCACCTCTGCTTCAGCCCTCAGGTCCCGTTGCCAGTCTGCTTTCCAGCTCTGTCTACCTGCTTGTATTCCTGCGGTCCGATAGTCTGTCTACCTGCATCTGCCAGTCTGTCTATGGACCAGTCCGCCTGTGGATCAGGAAAGACCTGCCTGTTACCTGCCTGTTACCTGCCTGTTACCTGCCTGATACCTGCCTGATACCAGCTTGAGACCACCTGCCAGCCAGCCAAGAGACTCTTACCCGCTCACCTGGGAACGCTCACCTGCTACCCGTCAGCTAGCCTACCTGGAGGCTCTGCCGTCACCTGCCGTGACCACCTGCTAGTCAGCCGAGAGACTCTTACCCGCTCACCTGGGAGCGCTCACCTGCTACCCGCCTGCTAGCCTACCTGGAGGCTCTGCTGTCACTTGCCGTGACCACCTGCCAGTCTAGAGACTCTTATCCTGCTGTCACTTGCCGTGACCACCCGCCTGTCAAGAGACTGTTCCGTCACTTGCCGTGACTACCTGCCCGCCTTCCCTGGGAGCCACCCGCTTCCTTACAAGGACTGCCCTTTGTATAGTAGCTCAGAGGTTCCACCTCCCAGACCCGTTACAGTGTTAACCAGTGCATGTGAGAAACATTGCACTAGACTTGTTATTTAGAGATGTTCTGAACTAGTCATCACAAGTTGGACTTTGTCAAAGTCGTCCAGGTGTTATTTCCATACGATAATCACCGTTACTAATTTTAATCTGTCAGTGGTTTTAATGTTATGACTGATCTGTGTATGCCATAAGTTCGCTTAAGTTTCTTTTTTATTACAACCTTTAACAAACAAAATTAAAAACATGGGTGTGCAAAGTAAGCGGTGCTGTCCCAAAACTTTTTCCTTGTTTGGGAACTACAGGAAATAATGTTGAATGTATTCTTCCTTTTGTTTTCGCCCAAATTAAATATTGTCAAACCTGCACAGGTAATGTCATTCTGTAATGTAGAACTGTAAGAGGTGTGGAGTGAAGTGCTTGAGGTGCCTTCTGTAGGTGTAGCTATGCTTTGGGACAGGCTTACTGAACATGCTTGGTCTGGGGACTGGATGTAGCATGTTTGATTGGGGTGGAGTACACAACTAGAACATCAACATTAAGAAGAAGGACAATTTTTTTAACTATAAAAACAAAATAGCAAACGGGTTAGATCATGGCAACCTGAACAGTGGTCATAACAAAACAGAATCTGATTACACCTCAAGGTTATAAATGAGACATATGCACTATGACTGGCCAGACAGCCATTATACCAATATACAAACCGTCTGCAGGAGTTTGAATGAATCGTAGAAAGTGTTCATTTGGTGGTCGTTTGGCAGATGTAATCTCTTACGACCAGTAACAGTCCAGGTATTTTTTTTACAGCCATATAATTCACATATTCATTTCTTCTTTGAATCTTTTTGTCAAGCACTGTTTTCTCTTAGGAGCCATTTACTGTTTACAGGGTAGGAGAAACTACGTTTTTTTTTCATACCTGAAAAACAGATGCAACAAGGATTGCAAAACTGACACATGAAGCAAAAATAGGTCCAGCACAGACGCTTTTCATGTGTGAAAAAAAAGAATGTGAGAAACTAGCCTAACATTAAAGGGGTATTCCCATCTCCAAGATCCTATCCCAATATGTAGTAGTTGTAATAATAATAATATTAGCAAATACCTCCAATTAGAAATGTAGTATAGTTTTTCTGATTCGCTATGTCTTTCCTTACGTGCAGGCATTGCAGGACCTTAGGTATCCATGGTTATGACGCGCCCCTGGACCTGTGCCGAGTAGCGTTGCGCACGCGGGGGCCTACCCGGAGCCGGATCTGATAGGGGTAGTAGTTTCGTGGCGGTGACCCGGTCTGTGCCCAGGGAGTCAAACTACGTGGCAGTGCTTGTCAGAAGATGTTATATTGCTCGACTACGCCACCCGTTGAATGCGGTTATGAGACCGCCGCTGCAGGGCAGACCGCTGAGGCCGGTGGTACGGTTGTGCAGCGTGGATGGTATAACCCCCAACGGGAGGGGTATGGCCTCAGGGCAGCGGACGTGGATGATGAAACACTCAGAGACGGTGCGGTGTAGTTCAGGGTCTTTACTGGTGGCAAAGGTAGACCCTCCCGGAGTACTGGCTAGCGATCGGGGCCTGGTCAGTCCGTGAGCAGATGGAATCTCCCCTGGCCAGGCGGAGTTGTAGGCCTCCCCAACTAATCGTACTCTTCTGGCTACCTTGCTAGAGGCGGGTAAAAGTAGCCCACGTCCCTGAGTGTACCGTGTGATGCTCACCCGTATGGCCGGTGACTCGGGGCCTTCTGGTAGCTTCCGCTCCACGACGGCGGTGCTAGTCCCTTGCGTGTGACCGTGCCTTCGGGTTTCTTGGCCAGAGGACCTGAAATCCCCTGCCGGTCTGTTTCTGCTGCTGGGTAAGGATTCGTCCCCACAGCCTCGGACTCCGGGTCCGGTCAGAACTCTTCAATCAGGGCGAGCTCTACAGCTTCCAGCCCCTGATCTCTTTTAGCACAGCTCCCACAGAGCTCCTGATCTTTCTTTCCCTAAAGCTGCTCCACTACAGACCAGACTGTGTCTCTGTCTGTGTTCTCTCACTCTACTCTACTCACTAACCCTGCCTCAGCCCCAGCTTTATATAGGGGAAGTTCTTCCCCTCCCAGGACTTGGCAGGAGGTGTGGTATGCTTAGGATTCCTGACCAGGAGACCTCCCACCTGCTCACAGACGTAATATGGCTATTACTGTGGAAACCAGACCCCTGGGGTGCCACATTCCCCCCTAGTGAAATTTAGTACTCCGGGACTAAACATATTTTTGTAAACAAAACAAGTTATAAACAGAAACAGCATAACAAAGAAAAACACATTATGATGGTCACGGCGTGTCCGCAACCGGGTGCAGTTTTTGAAGAAAACAAGGGTGTCCATTTCACCAAGGAACAGGGAGCCGTAACCGGGTAGGGGTCTGTCCTACCCCGAGTCTTTAACAGTCTTAGTCCTTTCCTGGGTTACGCTCCAAACATATATACAAAGGATTCCGGATAATCCATTAAAGACACCTATGAAATAACTAGAGATACATAATTATTTACAAGCAACAATAAACAGGTAAATACAAATAAAACAGTCTAAACACTTTAGATCCTCCAACGTACGGGCAACTGGCCTCTAGTGGCTCTAGTGGACCTACGGAGCTTACTGACTGGTCCTGCGCTACAAGATGTAGAAGCTGTCAAAGGTAAACTGGGCAGCTGTCTACGGGCTCTTTGGCTCACTAGGGGTACGGCAGGCTCACTATAAGCAGAGGATCGATTCTCCTGGTCTGCTTTTGTGGGGTCTTCTGCCTCCTGGACCGGCTGCTCTTCCAGCTCTACCTGTTTTTCCGTAGGCACTTGGGATGCTGGCTGGAAGAAGGTGAGGACGGGTACCACAACAGCGCCATTTACTTGAGTCCAAGACCGAGGGAAGTCTCCGAGTACACTACTAACCATCTCCTCCCTTTCCTCTACGGGTTGAGGGTTTTCTTGATCTTCTTCAGGGTTTCGTAGCTGCTCGGGACACTTCTTCAGGTGATCTCGGGAGACAACGGCTGTGGTTTCTCCTCCGTCCTTACTGATTGTGCAGACTTTTGGGTTCTCATGGCTTGAGGGCAGTACGGTGTACGGGTCCTTCTCCCACTGGTCGTCCAACTTGTGGAGCCGTCTCTTCCTCTTCAAGATCTGCTCTCCAGGTACCAGGGGAACAGCGGGAGCATACTGGTTGTAAGTCTTCTCCTGTCTTTCTCTAGCTTGACAGAGACTTCGCTCAACGCTCTCCTGTACTTTCCGGTACTGCTGCTGCCTCTCTGTGTCCCAGTCTGCTTCTGGTGAAGTGTCCTCGGGTGTCAGGACTCCCATATCCAGATCAACAGGCAGCTTACCAGGTCTTGCTCTCATTAGGTAAGCCGGGGTACAGTTGGTAGAACCTACCGGGATGTGGTTGTATAGGTCCACCAGATCAGGCAGTTTCTCAGGCAACAGACTGCGTTCTTCCAGGGGCAATGTTTTCAGAAGGTCTATCACCACCTGGTTCATCTTCTCGCAGAGTCCATTGGTTTGCGGATGATAGGGTGTTGTTCTTATCTTCCGGCAGCCATACAGAGTGCAGAACTCCTGGAAGACTTCCGCTTCAAAGGCAGGTCCTTGGTTCGTCAGCACCTGCTCTGGGTATCCGTGTGGACGGCAGAAGTGCTGCTGGAAGGCTCTAGCTGCTGTTTGAGCCGTTAAGTCCTTGACGGGGACTACAACCAAGAACCGGGAGTAGTGATCCACGATGGTTAACGCATAGACGTAGCCACTTCTGCTGGGGGTCAGTTTTACATGGTCCAAGGCTACCAGTTCCAACGGCTGCCTGGTGACGATGGACTGCAGGGGAGTCTTCTGGCTGGCACGGTCCTTCCTTCTTAGGTTGCATGGGCCACAGTCTCTGCACCACCTCTCGATGGTTCCTCTCATGCCTACCCAGTGGAACCGCCCGCGCAGCAGGAACTCCAGCTTCTTCCATCCGAAGTGCCCAGCTCCGTCGTGGTATGCCTCCAGTACCATTGCCGCGTCTCTTCTTGGCACCACTACTTGCCAGACCAGTTCATGCGTCCGGGAGTTAACCATTCTGCGGCACAACTTCCCCTTGTAAAGGAACAGTCGACTCTTCTCAGCCCACAGTTGCTTGGTCTCCTCCGGAGCGTCTGGGTCAAGGCGGGCATCTGGCTGAGTCAGCATCTTCTTCACCATTCGGACGGCGGGGTCACTGTCTTGCGTTTCTGCCCAGTTGTAATGAGGTAAGGGGTTGAACGTAGCGGATTGCTTACCCCTTACACGGTGGGAATACTGGGTAGTCCCATGACGGTGAAACGCGGGGAGTTCAACTTCTTCCAGTTCCCCTGGATCTTCCCCTACGTCCGGTAGGTTTGGCATTCTGGACAAGGCATCCGCGTTGGTATTGGAGCGTCCTGCCCGGTATTTGATCGTGAACTCATAGTTGGACAGGCGGGCCATCCATCTCTGCTCCAGGGCACCGAGTCTTGCCGTATCCAGGTGTGTCAACGGGTTGTTATCCGTGTACACGGTGAACCGGGAAGAGGCGAGGTAGTGCTTAAAGCGTTCGGTGACTGCCCACACCACTGCCAGGAATTCTAGCTTGAATGAGCTGTAATTCTCAGGGTTTCTTTCGGTGGGTCGCAGTTTTCGGCTGGCGTAAGCAATTACCCGTTTCCTCCCCTGCTGGATCTGGGACAGTACGGCTCCTAGCCCGATGTTACTTGCGTCGGTGTAGAGGATAAAGGGCTGGCTGTAATCAGGGTACGCCAGGATTTCATCCCCCGTGAGGGCCATCTTCAGCTGGCGGAAGGACTCTTCTTCCAGCTTCTCCCATCTGAAGGGCGGCTTCTGGTTCTTGGCCTTCCTGGACTGGCCTATCAGGAGGTCCTGCATAGGAGCTGCCTTTTTGGTGAAACCGGGAATGAATCTTCGGTAGTAGCCTACCAACCCGAGGAACTGCCGCACTTCCTTTACGCTGGAGGGTCTTGGCCATTCCTTAATCGCGGTGATCTTATCAGGGTCGGGAGCCACTCCGTCAGCACTCACCACGTGTCCCAGGTACTGCACCCTTGGTTTCAGGAGGTGACACTTGGAGGGTTTCACCTTTAGGCCGTAGTTTGCCAGGGCTTCGAACACTTCTGCCAGGTGTTTCAGGTGGTCCTCGTAGGTCTTGGAGTAGACGATGATATCGTCCAGGTATAACAGGACCGTCTCGAAGTTTCGGTGTCCCAGACAGCATTCCATCAACCGTTGGAAGGTTCCTGGTGCGTTGCAGAGTCCGAACGGCATGCAGGTAAACTCGCTAAGTCCCATCGGGGTGGTGAATGCGGTCTTCTCCCGGTCCGCCTCTGCTACAGGAACCTGCCAGTACCCGCTAGTGAGATCCAAAGTAGAGAAGAAGTTAGCAGATTTTAAAGCGGCCAAAGACTCCTCTATCCTTGGTAAGGGGTACGCATCTTTGTGTGTGATACGGTTGATTTTCCGGTAATCTACACACATTCTCATGGTGTTGTCTTTTTTTTTAACCAAGACCAGTGGAGCTGCCCAGGGGCTACAGCTATCCCTGATTACCCCAGCCTCCTTCATGTCTCTAAGCATTCCCTTGGCGTGTTGGTAGTGTGCAGGGGGTACGGGTCGGTATCTCTCCTTTATGGGAGGATGGTCTCCCGTGGGGATGTGGTGTTCTACCCCCTTTACTCGCCCGAAGTCTAACGGGTGTTTACTAAACACTCTCTCGTACTCTTGAACCACCCAATAGACTCCTTGTTTCTGGTGTGAGGGAGTGGAGTCAGTACCCAGATGTAGTTGCTGACACCAGTCCTCCACTGGTTTCTTAGAGCCGTTACCTTCCTCTGGATGAGATGGAGGCAAGGGTTCCACGGACTGTACAGAATTTTGATTGATGGTATACAATTTGGCTAGCGTAGCATACCGGGGCAGGTACACTTCCCTTTTCCCGATGTTTATTATACGAACGGGCACCCTCCCATGGCGTACATCAACCACCCCCCGTGCTGTCAAAATGGTGGGCCTACTGTCTGAGTAGACGGGTTCTACCATTGCTTGGTAGTCTCTACCTCTTAGACCAATAGCTGCCCGGCACCAAATCATCATTTCACTTTTTGGGGGCATGGCAATAGGGAAAGGGTCACACATTCTCACGCTTCCAATCTCACCACCGGAGAGTTCCACCTTTTGCCGCCGCATCAGTGCCCGGATCTCTTTTTGGAGCACTCGCTGTTGGCCGGAGCTGGCGTTCTTGGCAACCTGCTGTAAAATGAAAATCACCTCTGCAAGACAATTTTCAATCACATTAGTTCCTAGAGTTATCTTTGGGTGACTCTCGCGCTTGTCAATGTCTACAATGATCAGTCCCTGTGCTGCCAGTTCGACTCTACCGACTTTAATGGTCATCTCTTTGAATCCGATCTGTGGCACGGGTTGACCATTGCTGGCGATGATACTCAAGTCGTCGTCAGGGTAGCGGGTTATATCCGAGTCATTCCAGTACTGCTTAAAGAGCACGTACGGGATGGTGGTGACCTGTGACCCGGTGTCAAGTAGGGCACTCATAGGAATGCCATCCAGTACTACAGGCAAGACTGGACGTCCTCCCACGTATTTGTCACGCCAGTTCGATGGGCCTGGTGATCTTATTCCTAGGGGTTGGCCCTCTACCCCAGGTTGTGCCAGTTTAAAGGACAGTACCTTGCCATATGTCCGGGTTGATTGCAGCGGCGGCAGATGGGTTGTCCGTCCTCGTTGTATCGGTCGCTGGGTCTTCCTCTGGCCGGTGGGGTCCTCCTTGGTCGACGCCACGGGATGTCCTCCGGTCCGGATGCCAGCTGGATCTTCCCTGGAGCAGCAACCTGTAAAGACTGCACAGTTCAGGTTAGCGCAGCTACGCTTTTAGCTAGCTCTTGGACCTGATGGTGCAGGTCTGGAGCCGGGTCATTGTTCAAAGCCTGCGCATCAGCTCCCACAGGCCCTGCCGACAAGGGCGCCGCCTCTTGGTGGTAAGCGGTAGTAGGGCGCCTGTGGGCCACAACGCCACCCGGTGCCGGTTCTCGGAGCACCCGAATGGCTCTGTCCTTGAACTGTGCAAAGTCCAGATGAGGATCCTGTAAGGCCATTGCCCGCAACTGGGTTCGGTGGGCATTGCAATATAGTCCCTCTATAAATTGTTCGGTCAACAGCCTGTCCTCGTTTCCCACGCCGTCAGGGTCGGCCTGCTTAATGGCCCTCAGGGCCTCTTGTAGGTTTAGTGCATAGTCCCTTATATTCTCATGTGCTCGCTGTTTGCACCCGTAGAATCTAAGCTTAATCTCAGCTGAGGTGCGGGTATCAAAGGTGTCCTTCAGCCGGGTTAATATCCCTGCTACAGTCCTCCTCCCAGGTGGCCAGGACATTACCTCCCTTTGGGCTGCCCCGGTTAGTTGGGCCACCAGGATGCTCACTTTTTGCTCTTCTGTGAGGGGGTACACCTGGAAGAGGCTATCCAGCTTTTCTCTAAAGTCATTCAGGGTATGTGACTCCCCTGAGTACTGGGGTAGCCAGGCTGCCCCCGGGATATAGGGCATCGTGAAAGGCATGACCGCTGCAGCGGTGGCGCTGGCGGTGGCTGTGGCAGTGAAGCTCTCCTCCGTATCCGACATCCTCCTCCCCCCTAGTGGACCGTGGCCTACCTTGTGATGATCCTCTTCCGTAGGCCGCGGCTCCGCAGTGGATCGTCAGGGTCCAGGACCTTCCGTCGCGCTCCTGTGACGTCGGCGTCTGCTTGGCTCCTTCCAGGACCTTACGCAACGTTCGGACGTGAGGCGGAGCTCCAGTTCTCGCTCGCTTTCGGAGTCCACGCCCCTCTTCTTCCCGCGCGGCGTCTTCAAGATGGCGTCCAACGGCGGGAAAACTCCACGGATGGCGGGAAGAAGGCAGAAGATGGCGTCCAACGGCGGGAAAACTCC
This sequence comes from Phyllobates terribilis, assembly GCF_046119375.1. Lineage (NCBI taxonomy): Eukaryota > Metazoa > Chordata > Amphibia > Anura > Dendrobatidae > Phyllobates > Phyllobates terribilis. The sequence continues at coordinate 689,984,323 of NW_027362762.1, forward strand.
ACGGATGGCGGGAAGAAGGTAGAAGATGGCGTCGGATGGCGGGAATCTTCACCACAGGTAAGTTTAAAAGTCTCTTTTTCAGGCACGCAGTACCCGGTGGTTGCGGGCACGTAATCCTGCCGACTACGCCAAAAGTTGACGCGCCCCTGGACCTGTGCCGAGTAGCGTTGCGCACGCGGGGGCCTACCCGGAGCCGGATCTGATAGGGGTAGTAGTTTCGTGGCGGTGACCCGGTCCGTGCCCAGGGAGTCAAACTACGTGGCAGTGCTTGTCAGAAGATGTTATATTGCTCGACTACGCCACCCGTTGAATGCGGTTATGAGACCGCCGCTGCAGGGCAGACCGCTGAGGCCGGTGGTACGGTTGTGCAGCGTGGATGGTATAACCCCCAACGGGAGGGGTATGGCCTCAGGGCAGCGGACGTGGATGATGAAACACTCAGAGACGGTGCGGTGTAGTTCAGGGTCTTTACTGGTGGCAAAGGTAGACCCTCCCGGAGTACTGGCTAGCGATCGGGGCCTGGTCAGTCCGTGAGCAGATGGAATCTCCCCTGGCCAGGCGGAGTTGTAGGCCTCCCCAACTAATCGTACTCTTCTGGCTACCTTGCTAGAGGCGGGTAAAAGTAGCCCACGTCCCTGAGTGTACCGTGTGGTGCTCACCCGTATGGCCGGTGACTCGGGGCCTTCTGGTAGCTTCCGCTCCACGACGGCGGTGCTGGTCCCTTGCGTGTGACCGTGCCTTCGGGTTTCTTGGCCAGAGGACCTGAAATCCCCTGCCGGTCGGTTTCTGCTGCTGGGTAAGGATTCGTCCCCACAGCCTCGGACTCCGGGTCCGGTCAGAACTCTTCAATCAGGGCGAGCTCTACAGCTTCCAGCCCCTGATCTCTTTTAGCACAGCTCCCACAGAGCTCCTGATCTTTCTTTCCCTAAAGCTGCTCCACTACAGACCAGACTGTGTCTCTGTCTGTGTTCTCTCACTCTACTCTACTCACTAACCCTGCCTCAGCCCCAGCTTTATATAGGGGAAGCTCTTCCCCTCCCAGGACTGGGCAGGAGGTGTGGTATGCTTAGGATTCCTGACCAGGAGACCTCCCACCTGCTCACAGACGTAATATGGCTATTACTGTGGAAACCAGACCCCTGGGGTTCCACAGTTACGTCCACTGATAAAGTGACAGCTAGCTGCTAGTGGTCATAACCGTGGTTAACTAAGGTCCTGCAATGCCTGCACATGAGGTAAGCGACATAGCGAATCAGAAATACTATACTACATTTCTAATTGGAGGTATTTGCTAAAATTATTAATATTGCACCTACTACATATTGGGATAGGATCTTTTAGATGGGAATACCCCTTTAACCCCTTTACCCTGAGCCTGTTTTCACCTTCTTGACCAGGCTAAATTTTACAATTCTGACCAGTGTCACTTTATGTGTTAACAACTCTGGAATGCTTCAATGTATCTCAGTGATTTTGAGACAGTTTTTTTTCGTGATATATTGTATTTCATGTTAGTGATAAATTTAGGGCGATATTCAGAAAGTATCTGAATTTTGGCAAAACTTATGCAATTTTGCTAACTTTTATTGTTTATGCCAAAACCACATTATATGAGTTTATTAACCCTTCAGGTGCTTCACAGGAATTAAAGCAATGTGGAAGGAAAAAATGAAAATATTACTTTTTCCCACAAAAATGTTGATTTATCCCCAAAGTTTGCATTTTCACAAGGGTAACAGGAGAAAATGGGCCATATAATTTGTTGTGGAATTTGTCCTGAGTACAACGATACCCCATATGTGGTGGAAAACTACTGTTTGGGCGCACGGCAGAGCTCGGAAGAGAAGGACCACCATTTGACTTTTGGAACGCAAAATTGACTGGAATCGATAGTGGACGTCATGTCGTCTTTGAAGTCCCCTGATGTGCATAAACAGTGGAAACTCCCACAAGTGACCCCATTTTGAAAACTACACCCCTAAAGAAACTAATTTTGAGGTGTGCCAAGCACCTAGAACCAACAGGTGCTTCACAGAATTTTATAGCGTTGAACTGTGAAAATGGAAAAACATATTTTTCCCGCAAAAATGTTGGTTTTGCCCCAAATTTTTCATTTTCACAAGGGTAAGAGGAGAAAATTAACCATACAATTTGTTGTGCAATTTGTCCTGAGTAACCCGATATCCCATATGTGGGAGAAAACTACTGTTTGGGCACACAGCAGGACTCGGAAGGGAGCTCAACTGAATTCTGAAGCTCAATTTTGGCTGGAATGAATGAATTGTGGATGCCATGTCACATTTGAAGAGCCCCTGAAAACAGCAGAAACCCCCACAATTGGGGCTACATCTCTTGAGAAATTGATCTAGGGGTGTAGTGAGAAGCTTTAATCCTCAGGCGATTCACAGAATTGTTTAACATTAGGCTGAGTAAATGGAAAATTGCAATTTTTCCCATTAAAATGTTGCTTTTGCCCCAAGTTTTTAATTTTCAAAAGGGATAATAGGAGAAAATGAATCATACAATTTGTTATGCAATTTCTCCTGAGTAGGCCAATACCCCATACATGGTCAAAAACTACTTTTGCACAGTACAAAGCTCAGAAGGGAAGAAGCACCATATTGGAGTTCAGATTTTGCTGGAATGCCTCTGTGGTGCCAAAACAGCAGTGAACCCATTTTACAAACTAAACCTCCCAATGAATTAATCTAGGGGTGCAGTGAGCATATTCACACCATGTGGCTCACAGAATTTTATACCTTTGGGCTGTGAAGAAAGAATAATTAAATTTTTACCACTAAAATGTTGTTTAGCCCCAAGTTTTTAATTTTTATAAGGGCTAATAGGAAAAATGGACTTCACAGTTTATTGTGCAATTTCTCCTGAGTGTTGCAATACCTTACTTTTCAGGCACAGTGGAAAGCTGAGAAGGGAAAGCACGCCATATTATAGTGCAGATTTTGCTGTTGTAATGCCGCTGTCGGCGTCCCTGCATGGCTCCTCTTCCCCCACCATGCAGGGACACTGGCATGGAAACGGCTCCGGTCCCGCCCTTGTCCATGGTGTGTTCCCTGCTTCCTGCTCCATGGTCTGTTTGTGCGCTGCACCTCCCAGCGGCTCGCCTAATGTGCGCATATAGTAAAATGCTCTCAGCCCATAGGTGAGAGGCATTCAGTAATACACTACACCTGAAAGATGGCTCCTAGCCTATAGGTAGGAAGCATCTTGTATAAAAGACTCCGTCCCCCTTAGTGTTCGACCAGTGCAGTTGTGAGTTCCCCTGGTCCCTGTGTGGCCAGTGTCCTGAACCAGAACTCCTGGTCCCGGTGTGGCCAATGTCCTGTACCAGAACCCCTGTTCCCGGTGTGGCCAGTGTCATAAACCGAACTCCTGTTCCCAGTGTGGCCAGTCCTGAACCAAAAGTCCCTGGTCCTAGTGTGGCCAGGGCCTGAGCCTCGTCCCCCGTCCGTGTGTGGCTGGTGTCAAAACTAGTGTTGATCGAGCACTAAAATGCTCGGGTGCTCGAAGCTCGGGCCGAGCTCGCCGTGATACTCAGGTGCTCGACCCGAGCAACGAGCCCAATGTTAGGCTATGGGAGACCCGAGCATTTTTGGGGTGGCACCCCCGGCAGTCTTTTAAAAGCCTAACAAGTTCCCAAAACGATAGTGACAGTGCTCAAATGACATGGGGACAGCATGGGGATCGCCCCAGGAAGCATTTCTGACCCCTAGGTCACTGCTGTCAACAACGTGGTCAGAGGTATTAAGCCACTTTTACGGGCTCACAATAAAACGTTCAAAAACTAAACTGAAACTTTTTCCTGTGAAATATGTTAAGGAATTTCTTTTCCACGGTAAAGACTTGTGTATAAGGTAAAATAAATAACCAAAAACCAAAATACTCCTCCACACCTTGGGCTATGTTCACAAGTTGCATTTTTTATGCGTTTTTGCACTTTTGTATTGCTTTCAACTGTGACAAATGCATTCACCGGGAAATGTCATTTTAACATTTTACAACCTTATCTGGCCAAGTGCTGTGTGACACATGCATAAAGTGCTGAAAAGACATGGGAACAGCATGGGGAAGACCCCTGGAAGCATCTCTGACACCCAGGTCACTGTCTAAAAGTGTGCCCATCATAAGTGATCCTTGCCGCATCAGAAGATGCAGACTTGCAACTAACCCCGTGCAAGTTCTAGTCCAAGGGCAGTGTTCAATTGTACCTCCCCCATTCCTTGCAATACAAGCGCAAGTATGCAGCCTGCCACCCACCCACCCCCAGGCTGTAATACTATACTGCTTGCTTGCACTTGAAATTGGGCCTTTTAGGCATGTGGAGGCGGAATCTGGCCACCACGTCATGGCTGCGTTGGCGGCCTGGAATCCATACTCAGTCCCCAGCCGCCCGGCAGCCGGGTGTCCATGCTCGGTCCCCAGCCGCCCCGCGTCCGGGTGTCCACAGACGGTTCCCAGCCGCCTGGGGGCAGCCGGGTGTCCATAAACGGTCCCCAGCCACCCCTATTTCTCCTTGGAACATCCCCCACACACTTTTCTTAGCCCGGCCTGCTTTAGGGCAGCATTGGACGAGCCCACCAGAGAACCAGACTCCTCCGGTGGGCCCTGGCTTCTCCATCAGGGGAGTTGAGAGTGCCAAGGTGAGGAGCATGATGATGATGACAGAAGTTAGCATCTGCTTTGTTTTCTTTTAATGCAAGTGTAAGTGTGCAACCTGCCGCCCACCCACCCCCAGACTGCAATGCCATACTGCTAGCTTGCACTTGAAATGGGGCCTTTTAGTTTGGAGGAGGCCGAAGCTGGCCACTACCTCATGGCTGCTTCGGCAGCAAGGTATCCATACTCAGTCCCCAGCCGCCCCTATTTGTCCTGGTGTGCCTTATACATAAGATTAAGCGCGTATACCAAAACATTACCTGTGCCCTCCCCAGTGCATTTAGTGGAAAGGAGAGCCTATTCCACTGTAGTGTGTGCATGCCAAACCCCTGTTCATGGTACATGCGAAAATGCCTCCCACCCTGCACCTGTAGTTGCAGACTTGCAACTATCCCCGTTCAAGTCCTTGTCCCAGGGCAGTGTTCAATTGTACCTCTCCCATTCCTTGCAATGCAAGCGCAAGTATGCTGCCTGCCACCCACCCACCCCCAGGCTGCAATACCATACTGCTTGCTTGCTTGCACATTAAATTGGGCCTTTTAGGCATGTGGAGGCGGAATCTGGCCACCACGCCATGGCTACGTCGGCGGCCTGGTATCCATGCTCAGTCCCCAGCCGCCCGTGGCCGGATGTCCCCGCTTGCTCCCCAGCCTCCAGGGGGCGGCCGGGTGTCCATACTCGGTCCTCAGCCACCCCTATTTGTCCCGGTAACCTTTCCCACACTTTTCTTAGCCTGGCCTGCATTAGGGCAGCATTGGCCGAGCCCACCAGACAACCAGACTCCTCCAGTGGGCCCTGGCTTCTCCATCAGGGGAGTTGAGAGTGCCAAGGTGAGGAGCATGATGAGGATGATAGAAGTTAGCATCTGCTTTGTTTTGTTGGAATGCAAGCGCATGTATGTAGTAGCGGCTAGGCCTGAGGTGGTCAGCGTTTTGGCGCATATCCTACCTCCTCCGAGGATTGCTGGATGTTTTCCTGCTACTATCCAAGTTCTATGACTCCCGTTAAAACAAAGCTTCAGGTGATAAATGATGGATGAGGTAGTGGCAAAGGAGAAAGAGCAGGAGGTACAGGGACCATTCACATCAATATCAGGCCAGTCAACCAGATATGTCTTGTAGGACATGTTTCTGTAACAAAAGGAGCGGTTTGGCTACACAGTTATAGGGCATACAGTGAGTGCAATGCCTACCAAAAATTTCGAGGCACTCCAATGCACCTTGGAAATGACATGGAGGTCAGAGGGCCTTAACTAAACCTTTTTTTCCATTTATAGCAACTGGGTCTCCTGTGCACTGTTGGCCTAAGCAGTGAATGGACGGCTTTCCAAAAATTATGAGGAACTGCAATGCCCTTTACAAGAGCCATGCAGTACAGCATATTACAAACATAAGTCCTATTATTGGGGAGTGGGTCTCCCATAGGATTTGCTTATGCCTTCCAAGCAAAAGCTTCCAAAAATTAGGACGGAGCAACTTGCAATGCCCCTTACAAGAGCCATGCAGTACAGCATATTACAAGCATAAGTCCCATTATTGGGGAGTGGGTCTCCCATAGTATTTGCTTATGCCTTCCAAGCAAAAGCTTCCAAAAATTAGGACGGAGCAGCTTGCAATGCCCCTTACAAGAACCATGCAGTACTGCATATTACAAACATAAGTCCAATTATTGGGGAGTGGGTCTCCCATAGTATTTGCTTATGCCTTCCAAGCAAAAGCTTCCAAAAATTAGGATGGAGCAACTTGCAATGCCCCTTACAAGAGCCATGCAGTACAGCATATTACAAACATAAGTCCCATTATGTGAATACACCTCCCGAAATAACACAGTGGATTTGACTTTATGTTACTCTGCTGTCATTTGGTGGTGATGAGAAGTCTGGCCCAATCCAGCCCTTGTTCATTTTGATAAAGGTCAGCTTGTCAGCATTGTCAGTTGACAGGCGAGTGCGCTGATCAGTTATAATTCCCCCAGCGGCACTAAAAACACCCTCCGATAACACGCTAGCAGCAGGGCAGGCCAGGACCTCCAACACGTACAGAGCGAGTTCATTCCAAGTGTCCAGCTTGGATACCCAATAAGTAAAAGGCACAGAGGAATCATGTAGGACGCTGGTACAGTCGGCAAGGTACTCCCTCACCATCTTTTGAAACTTTCCACTCCTTGTGAGAGTACCCCGCGCCTCAGGGCCTGTAAGCTGAGCGGGTGTCAGAAATCTGTCCCAGAGCGTTGACAGTGTTCCCCTGCCTCTACTGGATTGTAGTTGCATCTCTCTCGCCTGTACGCCTTGGTTGGGCAACGAACTTTGACCTCTGCCACTAGCGTGTTCAGATGGGAATTTTTTTAAGAGTTCTGCAGCAAGGGCCTTCTGGTACTGCCCCATTTTTGTAGACCTCTCCACCTCAGGAATAAGAGAGTGAAAGTTCTCCTTGTAGCGGGGGTCTAAAAGTGTCACCAACCAGTAATGACTGTCACCCAACATTTTGACAACGCGAGGGTCACGGTTAAGGCAGCGTAACATAAAGTCAGCCATGCGTGCCAGACTGGTAACGGGCAAGATTTCCATGTCCTCCCCAAGATGACGACTGACCATGCTCTCCTCCTCCTCCTCCTCCTCCCCCCCCTGTCCTCAGGCCACCCACGCTGAACCGACGGTATGACACTTGTACAGGTACTACCGTCTACAGCGCATGATAGCAGCTCCTGTTCTTCCTCCTCCTCCTCCTCCTCCTCTCTCTCATTGTCCCCCAATGCACGTTGGGATTCGATGAGGCTGGGCTGTGTGTAATCGCCCACTTCGGCTTCTTGATCCATCTCATCATACTCTGGCTGCAATGCCTCCTCTTTAATTCTCTGCAGAGAGCGTTGCAAAAGACAGACAAGTGGGATGCTGACACTAATGATGGCGTCATCGCCACTCACCATCTTGGTGGCATCCTCAAAGTTTGTCAGGATGGTACATATGTCAGACATCCAGGTCCACTCCTGAGGTCTTATGTGTGGAGTCTGACCTGAATATCGACGACCTTGTTGCATCTGGTACTCCACAACTGCTCTCTTCTGCTCACAAATCCTTTGCAACATGTGGAGGGTAGAGTTCCAACGTGTGGGGACATCACACACCAGTCGGTGTGCCGGAAGCTGCAAACGCTGCTGCAACACAGCAAGGGCGCGGAAGCTGTAGCCGACTTGCGAAAATGAGCTGACAGGCGGCGTACTTTCACGAGCAGATCTGGCAACTCGGGGTACAATTTAAGAAACCGCTGAACCACGAGGTTAAGCACATGAGCCAGGCATGGTATGTGTGTGATCTCACCTCGCCTCAGAGCCGCCACCAGGTTACGGCCATTGTCACACACGACCATGCCGGGATTTAGGTTCAGCGGTCTCAGCCACAGATCTGCCTGCTCTTTCACAGCTGTCCACAACTCACAAGCAGTGTGAGGTTTATCACCTAAGCTTATGAGTTTCAGCACAGCCTGTTGCCGCTTGGCGGAGGCAGTACTGCAGTGCTTCCAGCTTGTAACTGATGTGGTGATATCTGAGATGGAGGCTGAACATGAGGAGGAGGAGGATGATGCGCAGGAGCTATACACTTTGGGGGCAACTATGACTGACATAGGGCCGTCAGAGAGATGTACCGTCCCTGACCGTGTGGAAGACAGACCGGAGGTGGTGGTGCCCAGGTAACTGGAAGTATTATCTGCTATCCAATTAATAACCTGTTCACACTGATCAGTTCTCAATACTGGTGTTGTTCTGTGCTTCCCTAGTAATTCGGTCAAGAAGTGGGAGCGAGAAGATGTGGCTGTTGGTTGTGGCACATTTTCACCTTGGCCACGGCCCCGTCCTCTGCACGAACCATCACCAAAACGTCCACTTCCACGTCCCTTGCCACGCGCCTTGCCCATTGTAAAGGAAGTAAAATAGCTTAAAATTGCACTATCAATGGAAAAAGGGTAATAAAAAGTAGATTAGAACCGTGGAAGAGGAAAACCACAATTCTATTTCTCTGGCCTACACCCGACTCTTTTAAACAATCTGAACAATCAGGGAGAAACTATTACTGTTTTTCTTTACGTAAAAAATACCAAAACCTGAATAAAAGAGATTTTTTTCCGTGGGATGGCAAAACCACAGTTATTGTTTAGTGGGGTATACCAGACTTTTTTAAATAGATAGATTTGCGGCTGAACAGTGAGCGACACACTCAAACTGTTTTTTTTTTTAGATACAAATGGCCCAAAAGTGGAATAATACAGAGGTTTGAACCGTGGAAGTGCAAAACAACACTTCTGTTTCTCTAGCCTATGCCTTATTTTCAACAGATATATTTGTGTCTGAAAAATCAGAGACACGCTTTTTTTTTTTGGGGGGGGGGGGGGGGAACACCAAAAGGTTAATAAGACGGGAATTTGTACAGTGTGAAGGAGGAAAAAAAAAAGAGGGTTTAGATGAAAAAAAAAGGATTTTTCCTGACCCCTGAGACCTGGAGCTAAGTCCAGCAATTTCAGCAACAGGAGCAGCACACAGGACTGTAATGCAGCGTTTGCTGGTATAACCACTGCGTCTCCTATACAGCCTTTCTGCCTGCCTGATATCTGGGATGGATATTAGTCCTGAGAAGGACTGTTTGTTTCATCTGGCAGCCTTTACAGACCCTACACTAACTATTTCGCAGTTTATATCTCTCCCTAAATCAGCAGCGCTGTCCCTACACTGTTTGATCCGGAGCGACTGTGTCCAAGATGGCGGCGCCCGGTTTTAAATACTCGAAGTGACACTGTGCGGCCAGCCAATCAATGTAATGCCCACAACCAACATGGCTGCGGCATTACAATGACTGGCTGGCAATCCCTTCATGTTCATTGGCTCTGTAAAGAGCGCCAAACATGCAGGGCGGAGACCCGAGCTCCCACAAGAGTAACCCGGAAATGCTCGGTGTTCGCCAAACATCCCGAGTAGCGTGATGCTCGGGCGAGTACCGAGCAGTGTCGAGCATGTTCGCTCAACACTAGTCAAAACCAATATCTGAGACCCGTGTGTCTGTACGTATGCCTCCGATTCATCCCTGTATCCGGACTGCTACAACCAGTCTCCGAACACTGAAGAAACATCGGCGGTACCTATATCCTGAAGCCCTCCGGCGGTATCCAAATCAGTCCAGTCTGAATGTGGCCCTAGTCTCTGTCAGTGAACCTCAGCAGCTGCGGTGTCTGCCTAGGAGTGATACCAGGCGGCAACTTGCAGCCAAACCTGACTCCACCATCAGGAGCTCCAGTGAAGACCTGGTAACCGCTTAGCTACCCCCCTTCCTAGGCAGCCAAGGCTCTGTGGCACAGTGGGTCCACAAAACCACGTGCAACACCTGTGGGCGTGACAGTTGTTATGGTTTGCGGGTGCAGTGACCCACTGGAAGAGGTCATGAGGTGCCAGAACAGCAGAAACCCACCAAAATTAATCCCATTTTACAAACTACACCTGTCAATGAATTCATCTAAGGGTGCAGTGATCATATTGACGCTACAGGTGTGTCACAGAACTTTATACCATTGGCCTGTGAAGAAAAAATAATTACCTTCTTATAACAAACATTTTGTTTTAGCCCCAAATTTTACATTGCCACAAGGGAAAATGGTTAAAAATGGCACCAAAATTTGTCACACAATTTCTGCTGAATGTGACAGTAAAACCTAATGTCTGTACAGTACTGCTTAGCCACATGGCGAGACTAGGGAGGGAATGAGTGCTGTTTGACTCTTGGAAAACAAATTATCATAGAATAGTTTACTGACTCTATATACATAGCCCCTAAATGGCAGAAGAGCATAATCCCCTCACAGGTGACCCCATTTTGAAAATTACACCCCCCTAGGAGTTTATTTACAGGTGAAGTGACGATTTTTACTCCATGGTTGTTTTCCAGAAACAAGCAACAATGGATGTTGCCGAGTAAAAATAGAAAATCTGCCAGTGTAGTGCCTGTACATTGTAGTACCCAGTGCACTGAAGTGCCGCCCATACATTAAGCCCAGCTTGTGCATCTGGAGAAATTAACTCATAAATTAAGTGGGCTATCATCGCTACAGAAATGCCAAACATGTGGACGCTAAATGTGGTTTAGGCACACTGTGGGGCTCAGAAGGGAGAGGGGCATTACAATTTGGGAACGCAAAATTCACTGGATTTGGGGGGCTATGAGCAATAGTGCTTTTCCAGAGCCTCTGTACTACCAGTAACATGTAAGCCCCCTATATTTCCATTAACAAATGATCTCAGTGGGGGCTTTTTTTGTGGATTGAGTTGAAGCTTTTATTGGGAACATTTTACATAACATTTTGGATCACATTTATCCTGCGCTCTTGGCTGAGAACTTACATTGCGGTTTCCATCTAAATCTCCAAATGACGTGATTCAGATGAAACCCCTGAGAGATCCATTCACTATAATGAGTCCGCAGAGTTACTATTGACTCTGTCTGGCCTCTGTTCATCAGTGTCCTTCTTTTCAGAGGTGCAGATAACTGTGGCGGACAGTGCTTTTATGCACACTTAAAAAGACGAACACCGCTGGATCATATGCCAGACGATGTCCTCAGTGCCACCATCTGCCTTATTATAGGGACTCGTCCGCCGGGGATTCTATCTGAATCACTTATTTCAGAGATTTACATGGAAACCCCGGTGTAAGCGCTCAGTGTAGAGCACAGGATAAATGTGAGCCAAGCCTTACTGCGATCTTTGGGAGGCAGAATAAACAAATCAATAGTAGGTGAAGAATTGTTTTTTTTTTTTTACTTTTTATGCCGTTCCTCATGCAGCATAAGTAGTTAGACGACTTTATTCTTTGAGTCGGTGCAATTACAGCGATAACAGATTTATATCAGCTTTTTATGTTTTGGCTGCTATCACACACTAAAAGATGTTGTTTTTTTTAAAAAAATAGAGTTTTTGGATCGCCATATTTACAGAACTATAATTTTTCTATATTTCTGCCGACAGTCATGTGAGGGCTTGTTTTATTTTTACACTGATGGCTTGTTTTTTGCGGGACAAGCTGACGTTTTCAGAGATGCAATTTTTATTTATGTTTGTCTTTTTGATTGTGTATTCAGTGAAGGGGTTAAATATTATGACAGTTTTAAAGGTCGGGTCGTTCTGGACATGGAGATACCAAATATGTGTATTTTTTTTGTCATTTTTTTTTACATAAATATACTTATATATTAGTTTACTATTACACCGACAGACGTCTTTTAGACCATGCTTCGGGCGAAATGATCTTTTGTGCGGTGCAAAAGATCACAGCTCTCAGTAGCATATAGTCCTGTGCAAACAGGACTCGCACTACCGAGAACAATGGAAGCCTATGTACACTGAACAATCTAATATAGATTTGCATTAAGGCCCTGTCACACATAACGAGATCGCTAGCAAGATCGTTATTACGTCACGGTTTTGGGATCGCTGGAGAGTCGTTTCGTGATCGCTGGGGAGTTGTCAAACATGCAGAACTTCCCAACGATTTCGGCCGCCCCAGCGATCTAACTAACGATCTCGGCGGTTGTTGGGACGCTTTCACACAGCAGCTATTTCAACAATCCACACCTTTATAGGGACTGTACTGTGTCACAAAGGCGTGCATAAAATTACTTTTCCGCGCCCCCTCATCTCCGATTGGTGGACGCTGCTGCGTCAGGAACAAGACCAGATGTACGGCCAGTCACAGCCGGAGAACGCTACAACGATCCGCAAAATCATGACTCAGTCGAATGAACGGATATCAACAGCCCGGAGAATTCTGCTAGGATCTGCAATCCAGCACGAGGTCAGAAACAAAGGATGGAATCGCTATTCTGTTGCCTTCTTTATGCACGGCGAAAATGAGAACGCTGTAGCGACCACCAATCGGGGACGAGGGGCGCGGAAAAGTCCAATTTATGCACGCCTACGTGTCTCCGCTCTGAATCGCTAACGAGGTCATTGATAAGGTGTCAAATACAGCGATGCACACTGCCCAGCGGGAGCGAAACGACCCAGGAATGGTCCAGGAAGCCTTGTAACGATCAGCGATCTCACAGCAGGGGCCTGATCGTTGCTACCTGTCAGACATAACGAGATCGCTAGCAAGATCTCTATTGCGTCACAAAAACCGTAACGTATCAACGATCTCGCTAGCAATCTCGTTATGTGTGACGGGGCCTTTACTTACTGTGTAAACAGGCTATTGAACAACTGCCCATCGGTAAAGTTTTACCTGTCAGTTTGTGTAAACCAATGTTTCCCAAACCCCTTCCTGACGGCCCCACAAAGTGGCAATTTCTAATGCCTTAATAATAATTTCATCACGTGTGCAATACTAAGGAAATCCTGAAAACTTGATGTGTTGGGGGCCCTGAGGACTGGAGTTTGGGAAACACTGGTGTAAACAGACTCTAAGGCTATCCTTAAAGGCAATCTGCCAGTAGGATCAACCCTAAAACTCATGCTGTCTATATGGGCATGCAGGCCATAGAAAGTTGAATAAAAATATCTGCGATCCGATGTCTTATTCCAGAGAAATCCAAATTTTTCTTACTATGTAAATGAGCTGTTAAGATCTATGGGTCGGACACACATCTGCCTGAGAATCTGCCGCCAGAACGTATTGTAAATGAAAGGGAGCGTTACCAGTGTGAGACATGTAGATCAGGAGAGCAGACTGTCAGTCATTATAAACCTCACACTGGAAACTCACTCTATTTAAAATAAGCTCTAGAGGAAGATCATGTCCCTCCCATAGATCTTAACAGCATTTTACATTTTAAGAAAATCATGGATCTCTCTGGAATAAGACATCGGATCGTAGATATCAAGATACCATTTTTTTCAGCTCCCTACATGCCCATATAGACAGTTTAGTGGGGTTGATCCTACTGACAGATTCCCTTTAAATAGTTCATCTGGGCATATAAAATGTATCACCTAGCCTTATGATAGGTTATCAATATCATTTTGTTGTAAAAGAATCTTGTACACCCCTCAGACCTTTGCTTTCTTGGTGCAACTTTCCATCATATTGTTGACAAGTTCAACAGAAGTATCCAAGGCGCCAGTATATTCCTAAAGAAAGATTCTTTATTTTTACAACATAGAAAAGTTAAAAGCAGCAACGTTTCGGCCACATGCAGCCTCTTTTTAAGATTTTTACAATTTATTTCTTGAAAAGGCAGTATGTGGCCAAAACGTTGCAGCTTTTAACTTTTCTATATTAGACGTTTTCTTGAGTAATATCACGATGCCCTGGATACTTGTTAGATTATCAATATCACATTGGGGCAGAGACTTTGACAGCTAACGTCCGGGGAGAGAAAGGTCAGACATGTTGAATTACACCATACCACCGTTTTGTTTCCTGGGACATTTGATATGTTACGGTTGTTTTTCCTCACATTGTTTTACAGTCTTTGAAAAAAGCATCATATCAGTTCTTTGATTTCCGTGTGTAAATTGCGACAAAATGCACCCTTTGCTGTGATTTCCCATTGCAGTTTTGGCAAGGTTTTTAGTAGGAAATGTGGCAAAAAAAACATTATTTTTACACCCCATATTATAATTAAAATACATTAAAAAAAAACACGCTGGAAAAACATGTGAAAACATTGTCGAAAAATTTATGTTATTACGAAAAAGCGCCAAAAATCAAATAATTTAGAAGTGGCTTTTAGGTTTGGATTTTACAGCCTAAAAAAAGCATATAAGCATATTTTTCCAATAATATGGTAAAAACACGGCAATCCCCCTATGACGCGCCCCTGGGCCTGCTGTGTCGTGCGGCATCGCGCGCACGGGGGCTTACCCAGAGCCGGATCAGATGGGGGTAGTAGTCTCGTGGCGGTAACCCGGTCCGTGCCCAGGGTGTCAAACTAAGTGTGTGGCAGTCTTGGTAGATGTTGTTTCTGTGTCGACTACGCCACCCGTTGATTTGCGGTCACAAGGCCGCCGCTGCAGAACAGTCCGCTGAGGCCGGTGGAAGGATGGTGCAGCTGGGATGGTATAACCCCCAACGGGAGGGGTATGGCCTCAGGGCAGCAGGTGTAGATGATGGGGGTAGTGATAGTGCAGAAAGGAGAGTCAGAGACGTGAGATGCAGTTTCAGGGTTTTTACTCACAGGTGTTCCTTCAGTCACTCTGGCCTTGAGTGACCACCCGAGCCGTGCTGCATCCACCAGGTGCTGAACTCGGCCAACCCCCAGGCAGTTCCGGAGCGTGGTCCTGAGCTTCCCTCTCTCTCTCTTTCTCCTGGCCGTCCCCACCAGGGATCCACCTTTGTCCGGTTCCCTTGGGCCTTCTATGGTAAAACCTTCTCTGGCTTTCCTGACCCTACTCTTGGTGTACCTTCCTGGTGGATGTGGTGAGGGTCGTGGCAAAGCTTGCCCTCGACCTCCGGTTCCTGGTTAAGGGTTACTTTTGCCTCCGCCAGCTTGGGATCCGGTGCCCTCTTCTGCCAACCCTTCACCCTTTTTAGCTCACTCGTGGGATCTTAGGGTTCCCTCTTTTCTGCGTCTCTGGGACTTTCTTCTTCCTCTCTGCTTCAGGCCTGGCCCTGGAGCTGGGCCCAGCCGGAGCCACAGCTCCCTGTCAGCCCTCCTGGCTGAACTCCTCCTCAGCACTCTCCTGACAGACTGACAGACTGACCCTATCTCTAGATGGTGCCCACCATATATACTCCCTCTATGTGTGAGCCCAGGTGACCAGCACCCAATGGGCTCCTATCTCTATGCCCAGAGCCCCTCCCCTATCTGCCCCTACACTACTGGGATGTTCCACCCCCCCTCCCACTCCAGCCAGGGACAGACGCTGTCGTACCTGCACATCTACTTGGTGGGAGTACCGTAGTTCTGTCCCCCGGAAATGGGATGTATGTAGTGCATGCAGCCTACTGAGCTCAGTCCCACACTCCATCCTTACCCGGGAGTGGAATACCACACCTCTGGTTTGAGGTGCAATACCCCTGTAGCAGCCGAGTCCTCAGGGTGCTACACCTATTATCCAAAAATCATGGGGAAAAATACATCAGGAACATTTTGTGTAAACACAGCCTTAGTAATCTAAGCGCTTTCCTGGCGTCTTATTAAGGCCCCATCACACATAATGAGATCGCTATCCTTGATACGTTACGTTTTTTGTGACGCAATAGCGATCTTGCTAGCGATCTCATTATGTCTGACAGGTAGCAACAATCAGGCCCCTGCTGTGAGATCGCTGATCGTTACAAGGCTTCCTGGACCATTCCTGGGTCGTTGCGTTCCCGCTGGGCAGTGTGCATCACTGTGTTTGACACCTTATCAATGACCTCATTAGCGATTCAGAACTGAGACATGTAGGCGTGCATAAATTGGACTTTTCCGCGCCCCTTGTCCCTGATTGGTGGTCGCTACTGCGTCCTTGTTTTTTGGATCCCACCAGCGTTCTCCGGCTGTGACTCCACTTTGAAGAAATCAGACATCTTTAGCGAGGTAGGTATTGTTTGGGGTCTCAAATGAGTTTCCATTTTTAATTCATTTATAGGACATCTACTAATTATCTGCTAATCTGCTATCATTGCTTTTCAGGGAGGGAGGGCTTGGCTTCTATCTGTATATGCTTTTGCATGGGCAGATATTTTAGGGGTCTCGTGCACACACACCCACACAGCACGTTTTCTGACACGCTGTCCTGGCCAACCGCTTCAGAGTTTTTCACACGCCAATTAACATGAAGCTTAAATCAATAGACTTTGTTGTTTTGGCCTGTTGCACGCTTCACAACTTTCTTCGTCGACGTGATGCAATTATGTACTGTCCGCCTGGCTTCGTGGACTCTGTGGACCTAGCCAATGGGGAAGTGGAGCTCGGTGAATGGTGTGCAAACGATCCTGCAATTGCAGGCCTTCAACCAGTGGGACATGGCAGAAACACCCAGGATGCGAAGACCTGCTGCGACAACTACTGCCAGTATTTTAACGGTCCTGGTGCTGTTCCTTGGCAGCATCAGAACCTATAGTGGGCAACTACTCATGTTTCTACTCTACTGACATTTCTGTACTGATGTGTCTAATAAACTGTGTGTTCTACTATGCAAAAGCTTTGTTTCTCATTCTTTCAGTAGTAGCAGTAGTCACCGCAGTAAGCAGTCAATATATATATATATATATATGTATACACATGCGTATACAGATACATACATACACACATACATACACACGCATATACATTCGTGTACTCGTATGTAAACAGATTCATCCATGTACTCATACATATTTTTAAGTACATAAATATATACACACACACTCATATACACATACGTATACAGATAACTATATATACACATACATACTCTCAAACATACAGATATGCATACACATAAATGGCCATTTACATCTCTATATATATTCATATAAATATATGGACATCCATACATCTGTACAGGAACAATGCACACACCAGTGTTCCCATCTGACCGGAGACGCAGAAGCGATGTTAAACCAAGGCCGCCCAATCAGAACGCAGTAGCATCCACCAATCGGAGATGAGGGGGCGCGGAAAAGTAATTTTATGCACGCCTTTGTGACACAGTACAGTCCCTATCAAGGTGTGGATCGTTGAAATAGCTGCTGTGTGAAAGCGTCCCAACGACCGCCGAGATCGTTAGTTAGATCGCTGGGGCGGCCGAAATCGTTGGGAAGTTGTGCATGTTTGACAGCTCCCCAGCGATCACGAAACGACTCTCCAGCGATCCCAAAACCGTGACGCACTAACGATCTCGTTATGTGTGACGGGGCCTTTAGTCAGAGGAATCTCAGGGACACCTGAGAAAAGGGGTCTGTGGAAAACTCTCATATACTACATGGCAGGTCTTGTGGATTTGTGCACCCATTGTGTATTATTTAGATATGTATTTTCTTACCTGTTCCCTAATGATTTTTTCTTATCTTGTTTTACTTTTTTTTTTAAAAAGCCACCACACATCATTTAACCCCTTCACCAACTTGTGATTTTCCGTTTTTGCAGTTTCATTTTTTTTTTGCTCCCTTTCTTCCCAGAGCCATAACTTTTTTATTTTTCTGTCAATATAGCCCTATGAGGGCTTGTTTTTTGCTAGACAAGTTGTACTTTTGAATGACAACATTGATTTTATCATATATCTTACTGGGAAAAAATTCCAAGCGTGGCGAAATTGCAAAAAAAAAAATGCAATTCCACAATCGTTTTTTAGGTTTTTAATTTACCATGTTCACTATATGGTAAAACTGACCTGCCATTATGATTCTCCAAGTCAATATGAGAACACAGATACCAAACATCTATAGGTTATTTTTTATTTAAGTAGTGAAAAAAAAATTGTATGAAAAAAGTTTTTGCATTTTCAAAGACCCAAGACCCGTAGCGTCTACATTTTTCGTGATCTTGGGCTGGGTGAGGGCTCATTTTTTGTACCCTGAGATGACGTGTCTATTGACCATTTTGAATAGATACCATGTTTTGATCACCCATTATTGCATTTTATTGCAATGTTGTGGTGACCAAAAAATGTAATTCTGGTGTTTCGATTTTTTCTCGTTACACCATTTACTGATCTGTTTTATTTTCAATGGGGGTGATTTAAACTTTTGTGTTTTTTTTTTATTTTATTTTATTAATATTCTTTAAAACTTTTTAAACTTTTTACTGGCTTTAATGGTCCCTTAGCAGACCTGAAGCTGTCATCATCCGATCGCCTGTGCTACACATAGCAGGGCTTCAGCCCTGCTACGTGTAGCAAAAATCATGATCTCCTATGAACTCCGGCCACGGGCTGGCATCCTTAGAGGATTAACAAAGACAGGCACAGGGGTCTTCTGCAGACTCCAGGTTGTCATGACAACCAATCGGCACCCTGCGATTACGTGACAAGGGCGCAGATGGGCAGGCCTTGTGACTCGCTTCTGCCTTGCATGTGTTAAATGCCGCTGTCAGTGATTGACAAAGACATTTCACTGGGCGACAGCCTCGGTTGGATCTTCGATTCACCCGTGGCTGTTAGAGGCACATGACAACTGAACAGAACAGTTGTCATGTGCGGGGAAGGATGCGGACATAGCATCGGAGCCCACATCAAAGGCAGAGATATGACCTAGGACGTACCTGTATGTCCAAGGTCGTGAAGAGAACCTGTCATCATTATTTTATTCCCCAAACTAATGACACGTATGTAAAGATCCTTTCATGCTAAGTAATTGAGTTGGAAGTGCAGTAGGATTGGACATTGCACTTGTAGCTCTCCTGCCTCTTTCCCTATTTCCTGCCCGCTACTTACCTCCTGTCTCTGACTAGCTGGTGACTCTTTCCCTATTCCCTGTCCACTCCCTGCCTCCTGTCTCTGACTGACTCCTGTTTCAGTAACCTGTCCATCATAGGGAAAAAGACAGGAGAACTGCAAGTGCAATATCCCGCCCAGCAAAACTGATTAATACTGGAAAGGTAAGGATTTACTCAGCATTAAAGCTCTTTTACATACTTCCCATTTGCTTTGGGTATAAAATCCTGATGACAGTTTTTCTCAAAAGAGCAACCGTCATTTTAATTTTTATTTCAGAAATCAATACTACACATGAAAATAAGCAACTTTGCAATATATCTTATCAGAGAAATCATTGCTTATTTTCATATGTACTATTGATTTACTGTATGAAATAAAAATTAAAACAATAGTTACTCTTTAAACTTCCCTCACACATTCATGTGACATGCTCATGTGTTCTCCGTTTTTTTTTTCTCAGACAGAACACAGACCTATAGAGTTCCATAGATCTAGATACTCATCCATGAAAATCATGGATCCAAATGTGAGATCCAAGAGACTCAGAGCAAGTCCTGTCCTGATCCGTGTTTGCAGATCAGACTCAGCCGCGCAAGTAAACGGGAATCCATGAAACACGGATGCACATCCGATTTGCTTCTGTGTCTCATGGATCCGTTGCTCAGTGAATAATTTGAATATAATATGAATAAAAAAAAATCTTACAGTGGTGT
This sequence comes from Phyllobates terribilis, assembly GCF_046119375.1. NCBI lineage: Eukaryota > Metazoa > Chordata > Amphibia > Anura > Dendrobatidae > Phyllobates > Phyllobates terribilis. Next base: position 690,004,028 of record NW_027362762.1, read on the forward strand.
TTTTATGGGCTCAGGAACAAACACTTATTTTCAGTGGCAAAAAAAAGGATCCGAAAAAAAAAACTGATGCCACCTGAGAAAAATACAATTCGGTTTTCACAGATGGTGAAAATCATATGGATGTGTGAATGTAGCCTTTAATGCAGTGAAAGTAATCAAAATGTTTTTTTAATTTGGTGTCAGCCTTGCATTATTTTCGAGGACTTTTTAGCCACTTTTTCAGAATGCTTCTGTGCGCAAACGTGTCACAATTGCAAATGTAAAGATGTCACATATCACATATTTCTCATGCTGTGAATCACTTTGTGCATAGGTTGCTTAGGAAAGGCAGATTTGCATCATTCTGGAACAGGAGGAAGAAAATCATTTTCTGTAACATAAGTGAAACCTATGTGTATTAGTTATGATGTGTCTTGTTTCCTTGCTTCCTTATACTTAGGAAACAGTTGCCAGATGATTACTGGAATACATTCGATTTCATTATTTCCTTGTCTGTAACTCTAAAAGCAATTGTATGGTGATACATCAGCTTTCAACATATTATCCTACACATACACTCATCTGTCTGTCTAATGTAAGGGTTAAGCCATTTCAGGACGGAGGATGAGCATACGATGTAATGTTATATGGCTGAGTCAGCTCCGCTCCTCACTCATTTTTCCTGTCAACATACTAAAAGCAAAATGAGCTAAACGTGAATAAAAAAGTCTTGCAGTGTAATAGATGCCAAGTCGTAATAGATTCAATACCATCATTTATTTATCTTCTACACAGAACTAGTCTACTAGTCTTCAGTAGAGGAAAATAAACGACTCAGGTCTGGTTCACATTGTGTTTTTGCCACATGTTAATAGCTCTGTCGGGGCTTTCGTCTGAAGCAGGATTCAGGTGCAACCCCCTGATGGACCCATTGACTTTAATGCCCAATTAGTGGAGATATCACTGTACCTGGGCTGCGCTAGTGGGAATTAAGAAGCCTTAATGGTATACGATTAAGGTTTTTATTCACACCAACGCGTTTCGGCACCGAATTGGCACCGTTTTCAAGATGAAAAAAACACAACTCCCCCCTCTCTTATTTCTTATTGCAGTACTGCCTATTGTGCGTTTCTGTCCCAACCAGACCTCAGCATTGACTTTAATGCAGCAGACAGTGTCACTTTGTGCTCGGTCTGGCCCCCATGTCAGCAGTGTCAGCTTTCTTGAGGTGAGCATAGTCGACCATCCTTTTGTGCCTACCTCACTGCCCGTGGACACTGCCAAAACATAGGCCAGACAAAGCACAAAGTGACTCTGTGGCACCCCAGGGGTCTGGTTGCCACAGTAATAGAAATATTACGTCTGAGAGCAAGTGGGAGGTTTCTCTGGTCAGGAGCCCTAAGCATGCAACACTTCCTGCCCAGACCTGGGAGGGGAGGAATCTGCCCTTATAAACTGGGTCTGGGGCGGGATTAGTGAGTTCAGTCAGAGCCTGGAGACAGTTCCAGACACAGGGAGAGTTACAGCAGGAGCTCTGTAGGAGCAGTAGCTGAAGACCAGGGGCTGGAGCTGAGCAGAGCTCGCCCTGGCAGAAGAATCTAGGAACCGGACACAGGAGTCCGAGGCTGTGGGGACTGATATTCACCCAGCAGCAGAAACCAGCCGGCAGGGGATTCCAGGTCCTCTGGCCATAGAAGCCCGGAGGCTCAGTCACAAGGAAGGGACCAGCACCGCCATCCAGGAGCGGAGGCTAACAGAAGGCCCCAAGTCACCAGCCATACGGGTGAGCACCACACGGTATACTCAGGGACGTGGGCTACTTCTACCCGCTTACAGCAAGGTAGCCAGAAAGAGTGCAGATAGACGGGGAGGCCTACAACTCCACCTGGCCAGGGGAACTCCTGTTTGCTCGCAGACTGACCAGGCCCCTTATGTTAGCCAGTACTCCCGGGAGGGTCTGCCTTAATATCACCAGTAAAGACCCTGAACTGCACTGCAAAGACTCTGAGTCGTTCCTGCTTCATTGCCGCACCAGCACTACAAGTGCTGGGACTCCCGTGCACTATCACCCTCACCATCAACTACACTGCCCTGGGGCTCCACTCTTCCCGTGGGGAGTCACAATACCTCAGCTGCACACACCATCAGCCCCAGTGGTCTGCCTTGCAGCGGCGGTCCGCGCTGACCGCAATCCACGGGTGGCGTAGTCGGACAATTAACCTAAAACCCCCACAAAATACCGCCATCGGCCTGACCACCCTGAGCCACGGGACAGGGTCACCGCCATGGATTCTACAACCCCCAGAGACCCGGCTCCGGGTATCCCACACACGTCCACACTAGGCCCAGGGGGCTAGTCAACTCCATCTGATTTTCAGGGATTCAGATGGAAGCCCCAAAGGAGCCACTGAAAAATGGCAACAATGCAATATGAATATAGCCTAAGCCATAACGAATGTTTGGAGAGTAAAATTTAACAATGAACGATCATGGGAAGATATGCGCCATCATAATTAATACAAAATTAATAAATAAGGTAATATATTGCATAAATAGGCCGCAATGTTTTATTAAAGGGAATCTGTCACCAGGTTTTTGCTATGTAATCTGAGAGCAGTATGATGCAGGGGCTAAGAGACTGATTCCAGTGATGTGTCACGTACTGGACTGCCTTGTGCAGTTTTGATAGAATCCCTGTTTTATCTATTGTAGATGTTGCATTGGTCAGAAAGCTGAGCTGTGTATAACCCCGCCTACACCACTGATTGGCTGCTTCCTGTACATTGTCAGCCAGCTGCCAGTCAGTGGTGGGGACGGGGTTACACTCATCAGCCTGACCAGCTTGCACATGAGACCTAGTCCAGTAGTGATAATCTCCTGCTTAGAAAGCACTGATTGAATTGAAACTACAACACAAGGCCTAATAAGTGACACATCCCTGGAATCAATCTCTCCTACCCTATATTATGCTGCTCTCGGATTAAACCGCAAAAACCTGCTAACAGATACCCTTTAAGAGTTACCACAATAAATAACCAATAAACAGCCTTATTTGACACAAGCCAATAACCAACAAATAATCAATAGATTTACTTCCAGGGGTTATATAGACCATTTTCCTGCCTTCACCAATCCACAAGCTTCCTTTGAGCGGGAATTCGTCTCTAGGCCTTCAAAGATTGACATAGTTAACCCTTAAAGCAATTCAAAACATATATGTAATTACGCACAATAAACATACTGTATCTATGTTCACTTAGGCCCGATATACCCCTGAGCCCTCTTTAGTCTATTGCCTCGGGGGCTTATCATTTTAACCAACTGATGACACACCTTTTTCACCTGAAAAGGACGACTTTTTATAAGGTCCATTACAAGGTCGCTGTAAACAACTATGAATCCTCATACACATAAGCATAAACACAGTCGAACCCCCTATTTTGACAAACCCAGATCACTATTTGGGGTGTACGGGCAATTCCCAAAGATATTGGGATTAAGAATTATGCGGTTTGAGTTTCATGGTACGATTCTTTTGTTCTCCCTGAAAAAATACGTGCTGCTCCAGGTGTCTGGCAGCGGCTTTTTTCCCACCCCCATTGTAAACAGATGATTGATTGATTATCCAAGCTAAATGTGCAGGTGTATAGGGAAATCAGATGAAAAAGCTGTTGGCCAATTTATGTAAGGTGTGTGGGCACCTAAATAGTCAATATGTACCAAAAATGTGTATGGCTGCATCTGTGGAGCAATCTTTCCCCATACTAACGATAGTGTAAGTGGTCATCAAACATCAATCAACTTCAATCTAATGTAGCAGATAGGTAGGAGTCCGAGAATCCGTCAAAAGAAATCCTTATAATTTTAAAAGAATCATATTTATTAATCTAAACGTTTAAAAACATATCATAAAACTGGTTTTATTATCTAGGAATACATTGGCTATGCATTTTGAACCTATACTAGGTCCTTCATAGCCAAAGCTGTGATTAAATGTCTGGTATATGTTCAAATCATGAGGGCCATGTGTTTCTAGATGTGTATGGACATCTTCAAGACAACCTGTCTCCAGGTCTAAAGTGGCCAGTTTTTGCTCTAGTCCCGCTGCTCCAATGAGCATTACTTCTTCTTGTTTTGTTTCTTCTTAAACCGTCATATGCGTCTAGAGAAATAGGCCTTGTTATTTAGTGCTAATTTTTATGGCCTTTACCAAGAGGGTGTTGCTCACAGGCTTCTCTGAGGGCTGGACTTTAGGTTGCTCTGCAAAATGGCTCTGTGAGTAATGCCCACTTTGTAAATACCATAAAGACCAACACTAAATAAAAAGACCCCCATCTCTCGAAATGTATAGTGGATTTTATTAAACAAAAAGAAAAAGAGAACACTCGAGGGAGCATTGGGAATAAAATAAGAGCGAAAACTGGCCTCTTTTGCCTGGTGACAGGTCCTCTTTCAGGTCAATCACCCAATTGTTATATTTACACCTGAGTTTATTCAGGATCTAAAAAAAATAGAATAAAAATGACAGAATGTGGATCCACTGGGTCCATGAATGATATCTGTACAGTTTTTAGTGTAATCGGACAACTACAGTATTTAGATATTGATAACCTCTCCTTAGTGGGGGTACAACATTCGGCACCCCCACCATCAGCTGTTTTCAGCACTGGTTGAATGTAACCAGTAACAATGCGGCTCCATACACTGTTCTCCGGTTCTGCAGCTCAGCTACCAATGGGCTGAATGTAATCTGCAGTATACAAGAATTTCCATGGAGTCCTAGCTCTATTTGCTTTTCCTTTCCAGGTGCCACATGTCCTACGAACAGATAAAAATGGAAGGGACTGTTGTCGGGCACAAAACAATCTGATATTGATGAGTGATAGGGATAGGCCATTAACATCTAAGTACTGGAAAACCTCTCTAAAGGGATTATCTCAACATCATAAATGGTTAAAATTGCAAAGTGCTTGTAAAGACAAGCTACTTTGCAACTTACTTCTTATTAAAAATCCTCTCCATTCTCAAGAAAGAAGGAATTTTTCCTTCAATAGTTTACTGTATGTTGCCTAAGTTACCGGCCACCTCTATAATACACCAGAGGTGGCCAGTTTCCTAGGTGAAGAGTGCATAGTTTGCAAGTTTTTCTATAGTGCTAGCAAGCACAGCTCTGATAGCTGAATCTGGATAGCTTCAGTGCCCCTGCACTCCTCCGATGCTGTAGAGGCAAGGCTGCCTCTGCTTGTAGCAAGAGAGAACGCACACTGTTCCGAACTGTCAATTATTCAGAAGTGTACCACACCCCAGCAAGCATGAAACCGGGAGGCAGAGGAATAGTGCGTTGTGTTGAGGCAATGTCCCCAATTAATCAGGACCGTGATTTTTCATGCTGGTTTTGATGAGAAGGTGGGGTAGGTTGAGAGGTGCCTGAATCATTAAGAGGTACATGCCTCTTAATTAGTAATGAGCGAGCGTGCTCGTTTAACCCTTGCACCGAGCATGCTCGGGTGCTTACAGAGTATCTCCGGTGTGCTCGTATATTATGTTCGAGTCCCTTCGTCTGCATGATTTATGGCTGTTACACAGCCTCAACACATGCAGGGATTGCCTGTTTGTTAGGGAATCCTCACATGTGTTGAGGCTGTGTAACATCCATAAATCATGCAGACGCAGGGACTCGAACATAATACACGAGCTCGTCAGAGCTACTCGGTAAGCACCCAAGTATGTTCGGTGAGAGGGTTAAACGAGCACGCTCGCTCATCACTACTCCTAATGAATTGGGCGAGGCACAAAGTGGCATGCGTCTGTTTGTGGTTCTTGCCACAAATCTTAATCCAGTGAGTGATTAAGGTTTGTGGCATAAGCAACACCCACGCTTGTTATGAATTTGCACCATCACGCCCCACCACACCTACGTCCCTCCCACTTTGTTGAAGCTATGCGAAAATTACGTAAAAAAGACAAAAAGTCTCAACATTTTTTCAAAGCTTTGCATTGTGCAAAAATTTTGAAGCTTTCTAAGCTCTTTTACTGTATAATTTTGGTATAAAAGCTTTGATGAATTAAGGCCAATACCTTTAAGTTCTTTGATTAGTTCATGTGGCTATGGATGAGTGCATGCAAAATATAGGTCTTCTGAAGTGAAGAACGGCTGGGTGACATCCCTAATTTCAAGTGTGATACTGTTTACTGAAACATTGTATCCAGGACCCCTTTCATATACTCGTTTTTCACTTACGTGTTCTATCCGTGTTTTTCTCAGATAGAACACATACTGATAAAAGTCTAAAGAGCTGTTTAGATGTCCATGTTTTTTTGTGGACTGTGAATCCTCAAAAAAAAAAAGGGAGCCATGTCAATTTTTGATTCGATTTGTATATCAAACTCAAACATTTGGATCAATTGGTCAGTAAAAAAATAGACATTTATGCTGTCCATTTCATACTGTTTAATGGGTTGAAGAAGCTTGAAATTTTCTTTTTTTAGCATATGAGAAATATCGTTGCCACACTGATGGAAAAACAATCACATTGACCGAAAAAGGTGAAAATCAAATCCAGTACACTGATGTAAAACAGTCCATTCTTTTCTTGCAAAAAACAAAAGAATGTGCGAAACCAGCTATGGCAGGCGTCACTCACTGCTAAACGACACCCACCCCTGTGTGCCAGCTATGGAGGATGAAGAGTCTGCTGCGCATTGTGGGAGCAGGGAGAGATGAGAAGAATTGTTTAATTTTTTTTAAATGTGTTGGAGGGGAGGATGGGGACATTACTACGGGAAGTGGCCAGGATGGAGGACATTATTACAGGACCAGGGCCAAGTTGGAGAACATTAATACAGGAAAGGGCCAGATTGGGGAACATTATTTCAGGAGCGGGGCCAGAATGGGGGACATTATTACAGGATGAGGAGATTATTACAGGATAGAGGCCAGGAAGTGGGACATTATTACATGAAGAGGGCCAGGACTGGTGACATTATTACAGCTTGGAGCACATTATTACAGGATGGTCACTATTATTACAAGAAGGGGTCAGAATGGGGGACATTATTACAGGATGATAGTCAGAATGGGGGACATTATTACAGGATGATAGTCAGAATGGGGGACATTATTACAGGATGGGAGCCAGGACAATGGAAACTATTACTGAATGGGGGACAAAATGGATGATTTTATTACAGGATGTGGGTCATTATTACAAGACGGGGGATATTATATCTGCAGCCTGTTTAGATTCCAAAATATTGTGAAAGAGGAACATTCGTTAATGGTAATCTTGCATTGCCAATGGACCTTTACTATGCAGCTTGAGTGTCAGTGTTTAGTGTAGTTTTATCATTGTATTCATGAATCAAAAGGCCCAGAGAGAGAGAGGTCCTCCACAAATGGAGAGTTTGCCTCTCCCCAACCTCACCCAGTTATTTTTATGTGCCCATTTAGGAACATTGCCCCTAGTGAAGTCCGTTAGTGTTCTTACACAATATGATACCTCTTTCATGGCTCCACACAATATGATGCTCCCGCAGTGCCACAGTTTCAGCCTTCCTTACCTTGGCCATGTCTCTGAGCACTGAACACCTTGTACTTCTGGGCCTCCAGGGAGGTTGCAGTTCTGGAATATGACAGCGCTGGAGGATAATGGCTTCCTGGTGGCTTTACGTTTGACTCTTTTTAAATCTTTGGTAGTTAATGCACGTTTTTTTATCATGTTTTTTGAGACCTAATTCTAATAATAATTTTTATTTCGATAGCGCCAACATATTCCGCAGCAGTTTAAATTTCAGAGGGGACTTGTACAGACAATAAAGACGTAACAGAGTAACACATAATTCATCAGGTACCAAGAAGAATGAGGGCCCTGCTCGCAAGCTTACAATCTATGAGGAAATAGGGGAGACACAAAAGGTATATGGTAAATTGTGCTTGTATTCCATGGTCCAGCCCTCAATATAATAGAGTATTCATATAATGCTGCATGAACCGTTGACCAGTCAGTATGTGTACAACTACAGATACAAAGTGCTATTAAGTGCATGAAGGGTGAGTAAACAGATGCAATGAGGGACCAGATGTGGAGGAAAATTTTGTAACGGCAAAACGGAAGCAGATAAGTGATAGATCAGTCTAAAAAACAGCATTTTTAGGGCACGGCTAAAACTGTGGGTACAGGAAATTAATCGAATTGTCTTGGATAGTGCATTCCAGAGAATTGGCAAAGCTTGTGGGAAGTTTTGGAGACAGGAGTGGGAGGTTCAGATTATTGAGGATATTAGTCTTAGGTCATTAGCGGAACGGAGGGCACAGGTAGGGTGGTAGACTGAGACGAGGGAGGAGATGTAGGGTGGTGCAAAACTGGGTAGAGCTTTGTGGGTGGCAATGACTGGCATAGGGTAGAGGCATCGGTGTAGCGATTGGAAAGGAATATGATCCTGGCTTCTGCATTCAGGACAGATTTCAGAGGGGAGAGTTTGGTAAGAAGGAGACCGATTAGCAGTGAGTTGCAACAGTACAGACAAGAATGAATAAGAGCAACAGTAAGAGTTTTTGGAGAGACAAAGGTGAGAAAAGGTGAAATTCTAGAGTTGATTTTGAGGTGTAGGTGACACGAGCGAGCGAGTGATCGGATGTGGGGAGTGAAGGAGAGATCAGAGTCAAATATAATCCCCAAACAGCGAACAAGCTGCTGGGGAGTAATGGTAGAACCTAATTAACTATTTGCAACAAAACTTTTGATGGTTCTATGATTCTTTTAACAATTCAATTTAAGTTTAATGTCAATATAATGTCTTTTCTGGCCCATTTTGCATGAGCAAAAAAGCTGCCTAATAATTCTTCATATCTTGCTAGAGGGTGTTTATATCCTTAGGCCTCACCTTCCCTCAAATACACATCACCTGATCTGCTTCATCCAATAAGCATTCAAGTTTATACAGCTTGGAGTTGGAAAATATGCATAAAAATGATGATATGGTCAAAATACTAAATTGCCTAATGATTGTGCTCACAGTGTAGTTTGGGGTAGAAAAATGTGCTGACAAGTGCCCTGTAATTGGCAATGTCAGCATTTGGCTGGTATGCCTTAGGCTTCAGGCAATCTGAAATGACATTGGTGTGAATATGGACAGCAGCTTTGTCCATACCTGAGAGCACAGCAAATTACATGGTAGGCAGAAATGTACATACTGTCTCTTAGACAATTATAACACGTGGGCAGAAGATATTCTTGTCTTACATAATACATATGAATGTTGTTACAAGGTATACATTTCCTCTACATCCTATGTAATGTTTCTTCCCAGTAAGCTGCTAAGGACACAAGTTAATATACAAAGAGGCAACCTTTATTTAGTGGGGTTGAATCAGATGCATAGCTAAGGGTTCAGCACAGAGGGGAAAAGGGAGGTAGAAACACATCTGAGAGGACCCCTAACCTAGATAACAATGTTTACTACTATAGTGGCGTTCTCTAATCATAGTGGGTAAAGGGGAACCTGAGCAGATGACCATGCTATCACTCAAAAATATCATTGTGCAAAAAACAAGACTGCCATATGGTGACCGTTTAGTGGTAGTTACAAGTTCTGCAGAACATACAGTATTAAGAGATTACCATTAGTTATATTAGGTAACTTACAGGTGACTGTCTGATGGAGTCATTCACTTTGCCATCTTTTCCATCTGGCCCAGACCTCCATGACGACTTCTTCAACCACGACTCATCTGCAGAGTTTATAACAAAGACACTTTTGACTGGTCACATTTGCAGCACCATCTTCATCTAATCCCAACCTGCACAAATGCCTTATCCTACTGATACCCCAATGCTGAGCTGCTGCCACCATATTTGTTACTGCTGCTGTACCTGTTGTATGGCAAGGTAACAGTACTCCTCTTGGTGCCCCACATAGCAAAACCACCTCTGTGCCCTTTACATAGTACCCCCACCCACTTTGTGCCCTGTTGGTAAAGTTGCCTCCTAGAAAATGTAAATGACCTCTATAATTGCCCTAGAAAGTAACAGTACTCACCTTTTGCCCCCTAGAAAGTAATAATGCCTCCTATATGCCTCTTTGCCAGTTATAATGCCCTGACTGCCTCTATAATATAACAATGTCTCTTAAGTGCCTACTTAACATTTATTTTTGTCCCCTTAAAAGTAATAATGTCCCCTAATTTCCTTACAAACCCCCCACAAGGTATGATTCCCCAACAGACCCAAAACACACAGTATTACGGCCCCCACAGCACCCCAAACAATATAATACCTCCAAAGCACTGCATACAGTATGATAGCCCCCACATTCCACACACACACAGTACGATGACCCCACGGTAGTCTCCCCACAAAGTATGATGACACAACATCCCCCTACACAGTCTCCCGCACAAAGTAGGATACCCCCACCGCCCCCTAAACAGTATTGATGTTCCGCACAGTATGATGGCCCCACATTAATCCCAACTAAGACATAAAATAAACACTATATACGCATGTAACCTCAGGTCCTGAAGAGACACCTCTACTTGTGCCGGGACTCTGATGTATGGCTGTTCTACAAGCCGCAGTCCTAAATCGATCTGTAGTCCACAGAATGAACAGTGGTAGAATAGAGAGACGATGCCTTTCTGATCTTCTACAGAGTTTAACTGTTTTGACTGCTAAGACAGGAATGTAGCAAGTCAAACTTCATACGGACATAATAGAAAGGTTGGCTTTTAGCTTGACAAGTCTTCGGAAAATGCCAGGAGAAATGCACGCTAGGAAGTGAGAGACTACAAGTTGCAGCTCCTATAGTGCTGACAGAATGTTGATGAAGAGAAACTACCCACTTTAAGGGCTCGCTCACACGAGCATATAAATCGGACGAATGCTATCTGATGTTTTATCCGATAGCACTCGAACCAATGTCATGCTATGCGGCAGCCCAGACCTGCATTTTTTTTTTCATACTGATTCCACATGAGAAAAAAAATCGCAGCATGTTGTGAGTGGCTCCGCAAATCGGAAAGCATGCACCCATTCAAGTCTATGGCTGCATGTAAATCATCAGACTGCAATCCAATTTCCGTGGACTCACAGAATGGAGAAGATGGAAAAATTTTGTTCTCCATCTTCTCCACACCTGTGCTCAGATTGTCTAATCCAAGAGAATCGAATCACATTAAGCTGAAACTCGGATCAAACTCGGATCAGAGTTTGATTGGAGTGTCATTAAAATAATCAAACCGATTCTCTCACATGAGAAAATCTATGCTCGTGTGACTGTAACCTAAATGAGATGATGGAAATGTGACATGCGGAAGTAGTGCTGTTGCTTCAAAAGCATCCAGCAACTGTTACAAATAACACAAGCACAGGAGACAGGAAGTGTGCTTCAGAAGCATCCAGAAACTAGAGGGGTTAACATAGTCACAGGAGACAGGGAGTGCTTTAGCAGAGCCCCAGGGGGATTGTGGGGAACTTGTTATTGTAGTCTGGCTGAAGCCGAAGAGAGAGGTGGTGTGTTATCTGTATCTGACAGAAGGCAACTGAACAGGATTCAGATCAGGAGAGAAACTAAACACAGGTCAGATAAACTCCCTGAACTAACAGTGCAGAGTATTATCGGGCAGGAAGATAAGGACTGGAAGGAATTGTGTCACAGGGATAAGCTCCCTCATCAAACCCTCCCCCCCTCCATCTTCATGCAGGATAAAGAATGCTGTGTACTATTGTGTCCTTGTGAAGCAAAAGCCTGTGGTTGTGTATGCATAGAAGTGTGCTGCTATGAGATCTAATCTATGCTGAATTATGCTACTGAAGAGACTGTAATACTGGGCCTTGTGAAGAAACTACTGTATTGTTACTGGAGCCGGTTGCTCAAGAAACTCAGACTGTACTGTAATGAAGATTGTTGCTGTAATATCCCTGAATTGCACTGGCTGTGGTTCAGATTAAATTCCACTGTTAAACTGTTGAAAAAGACTCTTGTCAGATGTGTCTGGTCACCAATTGAACCTATCGTGTGCCTGAGAGCTGCAGCCTATGGTCGCCCTGAGTAACGGTTCCCCCAGGGTTCCAAAGAATTCATGAAACCCGTCTAGCCCTATCTGAACCTAGCGGCGTGCGTGTATTGGTGGCCCGTACGGGGAATCCTGGGTGGGAATTAGCATGTAGAGGGAGAAGAGGAAAAGTGTCTGGAAAAACACAGCAGCACAGCACCTTAATTCAACTCTGCTACACCAGTTAAAGGGGACCAGCCCTAAAGAAAGCTCACTAGCAGCAATGGATGTGGAAATACCAATGGACAGAATTAGTGAGCTGCTTCTTCAGTTAACCTGTGAAGAATTGAGAACAGTAGCAGAACATGTACAGTGGGGAAAAAAAATATTTAGTCAGCCACCAAATGTGCAAGTTCTCCCACTTAAAAAGATGAGAGATAAAATTAGAAAACAAATCCAGAAAATCACATTGTCTGATTTGGAAATTATTTTTTTTCAATTTTTGGTGCAAAATAAGTATTTGGTCAATTATAAACAAGCAAAATTAATGGCTCTCACAGACCTGTAACTTCTTCTTTAAGAGGCTCCTCTGTCTTCCACTCATTACCTGTAGTACTGGCACCTGTTTGAACTTGTTATCAGTATAAAAGACACCTGTCCACAACCTCAAACAGTCACACTCCAAACTCCACTATGGTGTCAAAGGACACCAGAAACAGAATTGCAGCCCTGCACCAGGCTGGGAAGACTGAATATGCAATAGGCAAGCAGCTTGGTGTGAAGAAATCAACTGTGGGAGCAATAATTAGAAAATGGAAGACATACAAGACCTCTGATAATCTCCCTCGATCTGGGGCTCCACACAAGATCTCACCCCGTAGGGTCAAAATGATCTCAAGAACGGTGAGCAAAAGTCCCAGAACCACACGGGGGGATCTAGTGAATGACCTGCAGAGAGCTGGGACCAACGTTACAAGGACTACCATCAGTAACACACTACGCCTCCAGGGACTCAGATCCTGCAGTGCCAGACGTGTCCCCCTGCTTAGCCATTACATGTCCAGACCCGTCTGAAGTTTGCTAGAGAGCATTTGGATGATCCAGAAGAGTATTGGGAGAATGTCATATGGTCAGATGAAACCAAAGTAGAACTGTTTGGTAGCAACACAACTTGTCGTGTTTGGAGGAGAAAGAATGCTGAGTTGCATCCAAAGAATACCATACCTAGTGTGAAGCATGGGGGTGGCAACATCATGCTTAGGGGCTGTTTTTCTGCCAAGGGACCAGGACGACTGATCCGTGTACATGAAAGAATGAATGGGGCCATGTATCGTGAGATTTTGAGCGCTAACCTCCTTCCATCAGCAAGGGCATTGAAGATGAAATGTGGCTGGGTCTTTAAGCATGACAATGATCCCAAGCACACCACCAGGGCAATGAAGGAGTGGCTTCGTAAGAAGCATTTCAAGGTCCTGAAGTGGCCTAGCCAGTCTCCAGATCTACACTGTGTTCCAAATTATTATGCAAAAAGTGTTTAGGAGTGATAAGGTAAGAATTTTTTTGTTTGTCAGTTAAACTCATTGATGGTGATGTGTGTCAGGGCTCTTTATATCACTGTAAGCAATTGCAGACACCTGTGCTAATTAGTTTGGCAGGTGTGTCCAATGAAAGGCAAGACTACTTAAGAAGGCTGTCCCACATTATTAAGCAGCCTACATTTTCTGCCAAAATGGGAAAGAAAAAGGATGTGTCGGCTGCTGAGAAGCAACAAATTGTGGAGTGTTTAGGTCAAGGCATGACTACAATCAACATTGCCAAGACACTTCATCGTGATCATCGCACAATCAAGAAGTATGTAGCTGATTCACAGTACACACGTGTGCGTGCTGATAAGGGAAAATTGAGGACTCTTTCCTACAGGCCATTACGTCAGGTTAAAAGAGCAGCGGCAAAAAAGCCTTGTCATAGCAGCTGACAAGTTTTTGAAGCTGCTGGTGCCTCCAACGTCCCCCAAACAACAGGATGCAGGGTCCTTCAGAGGTTTGCAGCTGTGCGTAAGCCATCCTGTCGACCTCCTCTATCCACTGCACACAAGCAGAAACGGCTCCAGTGGGCCAAACAATACATGAAGACTGACTTCAAAACTGTTTTGTTCACCGATGAGTGCCGTGCAACGCTCGATGGTCCAGATGGATGGAGAGGAGGATGGCTGGTGGATGGACACCCCATGCAAACACAGCTATGGCGCCAACAAGGAGGAGGTGGAGTAATGTTTTGGGCTGGAATCATGGGGAGAGAGATTGTCGGTCCCTTTAGGATCCTTGAAGGGGTAAAGATGAACTCCATAATGTATGTTGAGTTGCTCAAACAGCACTTCCTGCCATGGTTCAAGAAGAAGAGCCGTGCATTCCGCAGCAAGATCATTTTCATGCATGATAATGCACCGTCTCATGCTGCACATAACACATCTGCATCTCTGGCTGCTATGGGCATAAAAGGGGACAAACTTATGGTGTGGCCCCCATGCTCCCCTGACCTCAACCCCATTGAGAACCTCTGGAGCATCATCAAAAGGAGTGTCTATGATGGCGGGAGGCAGTTCACATCTAAGAAACAGCTCTGGGAGGGTATTCTGTCCTCATGCAAAACAATTGAAGCAGAAACCATCCAAAACCTGACAAATTCAATGGACGAGAGAGTTCAGAAGCTCCTTTCGAACAAGGGGTCCTATGTGCAAATGTAACATCACCTAGAATAAAGTTTTGAGTTGAAAACTGTTTGCTTTCAGTTTGTAATAACCTGCTAATGCTTATAATTTAAAAAATGACCATTTTTTTGTTCTTTATTTAAATGAAAGAACATGTGCATAATAATTTGGAACATGCATTTTGAGTGCAGTTTGAGTGTTTTATTTTTTTTTAAATATACTGTTATTATAGGCAGTTTCTACAAAAACCTTTCAATTGTACTCTAATAGTTATTTGACTGGAAAATTACAATGAATGCAATTCATATAGGTAATTTGGGAAAATCTGAGAAAATATTATTTGCATAATAATTTGGAACACAGTGTAAACCCTATGGAAAACCTTTGGAGGGAGTTGAAAGTCCGAGACGGCCCCAAAACATCACTGCTCTAGAGGAGATCTGCATGAAGGAATGGGCCAACATACCAGCAACAGTGTGTGCCAACCTTGTGAAGACTTACAGAAAACATTTGACCTCTGTCATTGCCAACAAAGGATATATAACAAAGTATTGAGATGAACTTTTGTAATTGACCAAATACTTATTTTCCACTGTCAGGGATTCCAACACAGAGACGACACAGGGAAGATTACGCGATATCTCACTGTGCCGTCACACTGTCAGTATTTCTTCTGGAATCGCGAGCACGCGATCCAGACTACTTGCTACAGTTAGGTCCATATATATTTGGACAGAGACAACATTTTTCTAATTTTGGTTCTAGACATTACCACAATGAATTTTAAACTAAAGAATTCAGATGCAGTTGAAGTTCAGACTTTCAGCTTTCATTTGAGGGTATCCACATTAAAATTGGATGAAGGGTTTAGGAGTTTCAGCTCCTTAACATGTGCCACCCTGTTTTTAAAGGGACCAAAAGTAATTGTTTTGTTTAAAATTCATTGTGGTAATATCTAGAACCAAAATTCGAAAAATGCTGTCTCTGTCCAAATATATATGGACCTAACTGTATGTGGGTATCAGCAAGCAACCAGTGAGAGTATGGCGTCACAACTCTGGGTTCCACCACATGGAATCCGTGTTTACGCCCTCCGTACTGTCACTGTCAGCTTCACGATAGCCCAATTATTATTATTCTCTGCCACCAACGGCCAAGTTTGAAATATA
This sequence comes from Phyllobates terribilis, assembly GCF_046119375.1. Classification (NCBI taxonomy): domain Eukaryota; kingdom Metazoa; phylum Chordata; class Amphibia; order Anura; family Dendrobatidae; genus Phyllobates; species Phyllobates terribilis. Next base: position 690,019,875 of record NW_027362762.1, read on the forward strand.
ATACAGGCCTGGCCGGACGCCTGCGTTTTGGTAGTGTATATGGCTTCGGGAAAGGGAACAATTACAGAACAAAAGAAACAGAACTATTAAATTTTACATTTAATCCAAAAGGGAGGCAGTGTTTAAGAAAAATATATATACAAGGATCTTACAAAGGAGACATTAAAATTACATAAGCAGTTACATAAAATAAACAGGATAAAAAGGAGAAAAACTTACACGGAGACGATTCAATATACGTGGAGGAGGGGCTCCCCCGTTGATTATGCTGTTATCGAACAGGACCCGTTGCTTATAATTCTTATTCCCCCCTGGCAATGAGTGCTCCTGTATTCTCCATGAGTTCTCATATACCTAAGGGGAGATTTACCCACACGCCCCTTGTGGTGAAATCATGTGGGCCGGTCTCCAGCCTGTTTTATTAAAAACGCTAACTTCTGCAATAACTCATTGCTCATTGATCGGAGAAGCGTGCAAACGATGCCATTTTTTTCCCTTATGATTTTACCTTCAGTTAGAGACCACACATCATAGATGCAGTCTGCTATTTTGGTGTTTTTGCGCTACAGCTCTCTGATTTGGCTTGCAACAATGAAAAACTATGTATGCATTCCTCGGCTGTTTCATTCACTAGAAATATGGGTCCCATTATTGTCAGACGCATGGAACTTACAATATTTCATATTTTGTTTTGCAGTCGGATTGTCTGGAGATATCTTTATTAAGCTCGGGAAAGCAACTTTCCCAGTTTCAAGCAAATTAGTGAAATCCTGCCAGTAATTACCCCCCTGCATGTGCCAGGGACAAGATGCTTGCTTCCTAACGAAGTTATAACACTCCTTAGCTGGCATTTGTTTTTGTAAGCTATTTCTCAGGTGTGTGTTAATTGGGGCTTTTGTGCTGAGCAAAAGGGGAATAAGGGAGCGGGGTGAACATCTATGTCAGGCAAATATGTAAGAACATTTTCCTGACATCAATATTTCCCTGACATTTCCCCCTCTTTGAGGTGGCGTAAGGGGTGATTTACAGATCGTCCCTTTAAGACCATCTCCTGGCCCACCCTTCCTGCTGATCCGACAAGCCGCAGACCCACTTGCCCACCTAGGGCCCACTTGCAACAAACAGCCAGAGGAATTGGCTGTTTGTTAGGAAATCCCTGCATGTGTTGCTTCTGTCTACCGCTGCAAAACATGTTACCGCAGGGACTCGAGCATATTAGCAGAGCACTACAAGATACTCGGATAACATCCGAGCATGCTGAGATAACACCTTATCCGACCACACTCACTCAGCACTACTGGCAACCCATCAGCAACCTGCAACTGCATCACAGGGGGCTGAAGGGAACAGGTGACTGCATGCACCGGCCATCATGCTATCTAAATGCCGCTGTCAGTGATTGACAAGGGCACTTAAATACTCATAACAGCATCAATCAAGGCGAGCTCTGAACACTGCTGTTTCTTGCAGACGCTGGCTATTAAAAACAGCCTACATCTGCCCGGTATGGAGCAGACTCAGTTCCTGAACCCGCTGCATACAATCACATCCCTATGGTGACAATTATGACAAGGTTAGCAAATTTCACTTGTCCCTAAATGTGGAAAGACAAATGGAATTCCCTAACACATATGAAAGGAACCTAATAGATTTAGTAAAGGTGCCCCAAGCATATAAATGTTATTACACACCACCTTGCACTCTTACATACATGCAACTTACAAAAATACATATTATTCCAGATACGCAGATGCGCACAAACACGCAGACGCGCACAAACACATCAGTACATGAATACATTATCTGAACCACTATCATTTGTAATGTCAGGTCAGCCCCATATATCTTTGTATCACATAAACCTACAACTCTCAGTATGTAATTAACAATAGAGATACTGGGAGTTGTTATCGGTCATCATCAGACTGCGGACCATACAGGAACCACAGTACTGATGAGACACAGGCAGTATCACAAATGAACATTTACATCCAGGTATCTTACCTGAGACGTCTTCTCTGATTAGAGTCGTTCTCTTTCTTTTCTTCCTCTTGTCCAGACTCCATGATGACTTTTCTCATCCACAGCTCGTCTCTGCAGACTTCCATCTTCTCCGGTCTTCTGCTGCACATCCCCACACGATGCCCTTAAAGATAGCAGTGTCATTATAATGCTCCTGAATAAAAATATCTACACTGAGCCCCTGAATAAACCTAACTCTTACAATGCTCCCTGCACAAAATATGACATACGCTCTACCCCTCTTATGGTACATGTTCTACACACTGTCCTCTCCTTTCCATTCTGGGCCCCCTCTTCACACTGTCCTCTAATATGGTGTTCCCGCTATACTGCCCAGTCATCACACTCCCCCTCCTCAGCATACTGTTCCCTCCTTGCTGTACACTCACACTGTTCCCCCCATACTGCCGCATCTCTATACATTCCCCCACACTACCTAGTCTCTGTGCTGTGTCACCTCACACTTTTCTCCCTCCATACTGTCTCCTCACACTATTCCCCCACTCTCCATACTGTTTCCTCATACATCTCCATTCTGTTCCCGCACCCATTCCCACCCCTCCCCTAGTTCACCATACTGTTTCTTCACACATCTCCCCATTCTGTCTCCTAAAATTTCTCTCCCATCTCTCCCCAAATATATTAAATCTTCGGAAGACCACACAGACATGCAGAAGCGCACTTACACACACAAAAACAAGCACACACAGACACATACTAAGGGCTCTTTCACACGTCAGTACGTGCGGTGACAGTTTCCACACGTACCAGAGACATTGGTACACGTAGACCCATTCAAATGAATGTGTATGTGAACATGTCAGTGTGTTTCCACTTTCCACAGACCATGTGGTGTCCGTGGGCAAAACACTCTAACATGTCTGTTTTTTACCTGCTGCACATGCTGCAAAACGTCCTGCACACTGATGACAGTTACCGCTCTTCCCAAGCACCGGGTGCTGAACGCTGCCCTCATCATAGATCCCTTCCGGGGCTGCGATCAGCAGCAGGGTCAATGATGAGAGTAGTAGTCTACTCCCGCCGTGTCCAACTGTAAAAATAAGAATAAAATAAAAAAATCCTGATACTCTCCTAAGTGTCACCCGCTGTAATCCGTGTGAGTGCTCACGCTGAGGAGAATGACTCCTGCAGCGAGTGGGCCCGGAGCTGCGCTCAACAAGCGGTGCCCTGTCATTCACTAAGAGCAGCTCCAGGGCCCGCTCGCTGCAGTCATGTACACACACACTCAGACAATCACACACAAAAATGCAGACATGCAGGGAAGCACGCACACACGTGTGAAGACACATATACACTCTCACACAAACATGCAGGCACTCATATACATACACACAGACACACAAACACATGCAGGCATATACACACTACACACACACTGTACACACATGCAGGCATATACATACACACATGCAGGCATATACAGACACATGCAGGCATTTACACACACACAGGAATATACACACACTGTAGACACACACACACAGGCATATACACACACACAGGCATATACACACACACAGGCATACACACACACAGGCGTATACACGCACACACACACAGGCATATACACACACACTGTACACACACACATGCAGGCATATACACACTCATGCAGGCAGCATATACATAAAAATTCACACAAATTGTACACTACCTTGGCTTGTCTCCAGTCCGGCCCATAAAGTGTACAGACGCGCTCCTAAGGCGGGAGACTGCAGTGCAGGGCGCGCTGTGACATCACTTTTAGCAGACGTGCGACCCTGTCTGCTAACTGTGATGCTGCAGTGCAGCCCCTGCTCTCCTGCTTCCAGGCCCCTCCCGCTACTGACCTGGGCATCGCGGCGGTGAAAGCGTGCGCGCGCGCCCCTAAAGGACCCGTGACCACTTTTTTTTTCCTTTTTTTTTTAAATTCTCCTCTGTCTTCTCTGCATGGGGCATACCGGGAAATTTCCTGGCACCCTGCCAGGCCAGTCCAAGCCTGCATGGGTCCCCCGGAGCCTGGGGGTCCACGAAGCAGGCCAGATTGCCCTCATCAGCCGCACTGCAAGGGCCCCCCCTCCACTTTCAGGCCCTGGTGCAGGTGCACCGTCGGCCATGTTAACCAGTGGGCCCCGTGCATCCTGCTCAGAGAATTCTCCAGGGTCCTGGTGCCCTGATTCTTATTTTCCCCTGGCAATGAGTGCTCCTGTATTCTCCATGAGTTCTCTTATACCTAAGGGGAGATTTACCCACACGCCCCTTGTGGTGAAATCATGTGGGCTGGTCTCCAGCCTGTACATTTTTACTAAAAAATGCTAACTTCTGCAATAACTCATTGCACGTTGATTGCAGAAGCGTGCAAACGATTCCATTTTTTGCCTTATGATTTTACCTTCAGTTAGAGACCACACATCGCATAGCTGCAGTCTGCTATTCTGGCATAGCTGTAGTCTGCTATTCTGGTGTTTTTGCGCTACAGCTCTCTGATTTGGCTTGCAACAATGAAAAACTATTTATGCATTCCTCGGCTGTTTCTGTCACTAGAAATATGGGTCCCATTATTGTCAGATGCATGAAACTTACAATACTTCATATTTCGTTTCGCAGTCAGATTGTCTGGAGATTTCTTTGTTAAGTTCGGGAAAGCAACTTTCCTAGTTACAAGCAAATTAGTGCAATCCTGCCAGTTATTACCCATCTGTGTGTGCCTGGGACAAGATGCTTGCTTCCTAACGAAGTTATAACACTCCTTAGCTGTCATTTGTTTGTGTAAGCTATTTCTCAGGCGTGTGTTAATTGGGACTTTTGTGCTGAGTAAAAGGGGAATAAGGGAGGGGGGTGAACATCTATGTCAGGCAAATATGGAAGAACATTTTCCTGACATTAATTTTTCCCTGACATCCACCAAAATTTGAAAAAAAATTCTTTCCAAATCAGACAATGTGATTTTCAAGATTTGTTTTCTCATTTTGTCTCTCATATTTGAGGTCTACCTATGATGTCAATTACAGGCCTCTCTCATCTTTTTAAGTGGGAGAACTTGCACAATTGGTGGCTGACTAAATACTTTTTTTCCCAACTGTAAAGATGTCAGAAGAACAGATTTCTAAAGCACACAACCACAGGCAACGGTTAGCTGCCATTATTGCAAAAATGGATGAGCTGGGGGAGAAAGAAGCTGAGGACGTCATGGGGACGTTCCTCCAGGAGCTAACACAGTCTCTAACCAAGTTGAAGTTGGAGGATGGAGGGGCGGCACCAATTACCAAAAGCGGGAATCTCTGTCCGCAGACAGAACTACAGGAATTGAAAGAACAATTCAAAGCCATAACAGCCCTGCAGGAATTGACCAAAACCTCTGAATGAGTGACAGACTCAGACAGAACCTTTACCCTGCTCGGGTTAGATAAATCAGGAAGACAGTCCTCTCTAACACCACAAATCACCATAAGGAAAGAATTCAAGATCCTGGGACAGATTGGAGAGTGTGAACAGAAAGAGAAACTGTCTTATATGAACTTGTTGCACCAGATCGAGGCAGGCTTACAGAAAGGCTACCAGCCAGATGAGATCGTTGAGAGGTGGTGAAAGCGATCAGCCCAGGACTGAACTTCTGTAGTATGCTAGAAATGAAGAGTCAATTGACCTTGCAACAGCTGAAGATGATTTTAAAAAGGCACTATAAAGAAGAGAGTACTTCAGAATTGTTCCACCGACTCACATCTCACAGGAAAATAATGAATCACCCCAAAGTTTCTTGTTCAGAGCAATTGAACTGAAGGATAGACTGTTGTTTGCATCCAGAGATGTAGAAGTGGAGGAGAATTTTGATGCTGGACTAGTCCAGAAGAAATTGTTGAGATCATTGGGAACGGGGTTAATCAGCAAAGACATCAAGTTGCAGCTGAAACAGTACTTAGAAGATCCTGGCATTCTGGACGAAGTCCTAATTGAAAAAAATGAATGAGCCAGCTAGTTTGGAGTTAGAGAGCAAACCGAAGTTAAAGAAAGGCTCTGCTCCTAAAATCACCAAAATGAGTCAGCTGAAGTTGGAGACCCCTGGTGGCCAGTCTGAAGATCATCATGGAGACCCTCCAGTGTCACCTCCGAGAGGGAACCTTAAATCACCAACAAAAGAGAGGAACGCAAGCGCTGACTGGGAGGAAGTAATAGGAGAACTGCGAGCCGAGTTGATTGAGGTGAAAAAGTTGATTCGTTCCAGGCCAGAACCTGTGTACCTCAGACCCAGGAGTGGGTTTCAAAACAGAAGATACCCGGTTTGTGAAGCGTGCCGTTCATCAAATCAGAGTACGGTGTGTGTCGACTGTCTAAGATGTGGTGAGGAAGGACATTATGCCAAGGAATGCCAATAGTCACAGTCGTTTGGGTTAAAAGACAGGAGGTTGCCAGTGCGGGGCGACTGGTAACCGTGACACGGAGGAGACCCCAGAAGCAAATCCAAATCTCACCAAACCCCATAACGGTGCATGAGGTAAAACGGCTGCGTCAGTACTATCCCCATCTACAACAGCTGCAAGAGAGACAGGGCAATCAGTTACTTAATGCCCAGTGTGGAGGTCAAACTATGTACTCCTGGGAGGAGGATTCCTTGGTCAGTAAAGATAGCCTCATCAGCCTAAACGGTGAAAGGTGCTTTATACAGTGCCAGCTAGATGGACTCCTGGTAAAAGCACTGTGGGACACAGGAGCCCAAACGAGTCTTTTAAATGAAGAATGGAGTAGGTGCTACCTACCACATACCTGCCTTCGGTCGCTAAAAGAACTCTTAGGACCAGTGGAACTCCACGGCAAAGCTGTCAACCAGACCGAAATCCCTTTCATAGGCTGGGTGGAAGTGACTTTCCAACTAAGGGCCACGAAGAACAGAAACACCATTGAGCTTTTGGTATTTTTTCTCGTGACCAGTGATCAAAATGTGGCAGAGGATCCTATCCTAGGTTATAATGTAATCAGTGAGGTCAACACGAAACACAAGTCAGGGATGCTGCTGGTGGATTCAATTGTCACATCACTTGTCATACTCAACGCCGTGGCGGAAAATGTGATTCATACAGTAAAGAAAGCACAGAATACAATGGACCTAAAAGAAGTCAAGGTAGGCTGGCCCCCAACCATCATCCCTGCAAACCGAATGGTGGTGGTGAGGTGTAGAGTCCGGGTAGAACCGGGAAGAAAAGTCCAGAAAAGACTGTTTGTCCCAAAAGACTCCTCAGAACTTCCGGAAGGCCTAGTTCAAGGTGGGACTGTGCTTACGATTCCTACTGGTGGGTTTGCTCAAGTGACAGTACTGGTGATGAATACTACAAAACACGAAATTAGACTGGATCCAAAGACTGTGTTAGGTCACATTGAAACCGTTAAAACAGTATATCTAGCCAGTGTGAGACCCGCCATGGGGTCTATCGCGAATTCAGTCTCCCCACCAAGGAACAGGAGTTGCCCAGGGGAGGAAATTGCACGACCCACCTCAGGGTCCTGGGATCCCCAGTATCCCTGGAACACTTGTGTACTGAAGATATAGCAATAGCAAAACAGACGCTGAGAGAAGAGTGTCATGTATTCTCTAAAGTTGACTCTGATATAGGCTGTATCCCATCGTTACAATTGAAAATCAATTTGAATGACACAACCCCAGTAACCAGAAGTTACGTCTGTGCCAAAACCATTACACAGTGAAGTGAAAGAGTATTTACAAGATCTAATCAACAGCAGTTGGGTCCAAAAGTCGAAGTCGTCTTATTCCTCTCCTATTGTTTGTGTTAGGAAGAAGGACGGTACGTTGAGACTCTGCTGTGATTACCGAGAACTAAACTGAAAGTCAGTACCTGATCGGCACCCGATACCAAAGATTCAAGATATGATGGATAGCCTATCAGGAAGTACCTGGTTCTCTGTTCTCGATCAGGGTAAAGGCCCCGTCACACTTAGCGACGCTGCAACGATCCCGACAACGATACGACCTGTCAGGGATCGTTGCTGCGTCGCTATGTGGTCGCTGGTGAGCTGTCAAACAGGCAGGCTCACCAACGATCAGGGGAGCAGCGACATCGTTTCCACGATGTCCTGCTCCTTGTTACCAGCCTGCTGAAGCAGGAGCAGGCTGGTAACCATGATAAACATCGGGTTACTAGGGGCACACGCGCACCTAGTAACCTGTTGTTTATCATGGTTACCACTCTGCTACGGTGAGCGGGAGGTTACCGCTCACTTTAGCAGGCTCGTAACCATGATAAACAGCGGGTTACTAAGTGCCCCTAGTAACCCGATGTTTATCATGGTTACCAGCCTGATCGCTGCTCCCGCTGGTCACACACAGCGATGTGTGCTGACCAGCGGGAGGGCAACGACCAAAAAATGGTCCAGGACACTTTGCAGCGATCAGCGACCTCACAGCAGGGGCCTGATCGCTGCAAAGTGTCACACATAGCGACATCGCTGGTGAGGTCGCTGTTGCGTCACCAAAACCGTGACACAGCAGCGATCTCGCTAGCGATCTCGCTATGTGAGACGGGGGCTTAAAGCATACCATCAAGGGTTTGTTGAAGAGTCCAGTAGACACTTGACAGCATTCATCACACCGTGAGGGTTACGTGAGTGGATCCGCATACCGTTTGGGCTCAGTTCAGCTCCAGCAGAATTTCAGAGGAGCATGGAGACCTGTTTAGAAGGATTGAGGGACGATATTTGCCACCCGTATTTGGATGACAATGTGGTACACAGCAAAACCTTCCAGGACCATGTTGAACACGTGAGGACCGTATTACAGCGGTATCAAAAACACAGAGTTGAGTTGACCCCAAAGAAGTGTGAACTGTTCAAAAGGCAAGTCCGATTTCTAGGGAAAATTGTGCCTGGAGAAGGATATACCATGGACCCAGCAGAAATCGCTTCGGTACTGGCCTTAAAAGACAAGCAGCCCTCTACTGTCGGGAGTTGAGGCAGATATTAGGATTCCTCTCCTACTATCGTACTTAAGTTCGGAACTTCTCCAGGATTACCGCCTCTCTATACCTCCCCTTGAAAATGACGACAAAGTCAACAACACCCACGGAGAAAAAGAAGAACGTGGGTAGGACCGGGCTTAAAAGAAACAATGCCGTTTCGTCCCAGCAGCCCATTCTCTGGACAGCAGACCATCAGGAGGTATTGGAAGAACTAGTAGACTACCTGGTAAAACCACCCATCTTGGGATATCCTGATTTCAACTTACCATTTGTTCTTCATTGTGACACTTCTGGAAGCTGCCCTGTATCAGCATCAAGATGGAAAATTGAGAGTCATTGGCTATGGTTCTAGAATGTTGACAGACGCCGAGAAGAATTACTATCTACATTCCAGAAAATTGGAGTTCCTGGCATTGAAATGGGCTATCTGTGAACGATTTAGAGATTATCTCTACTACAGCAAAGAGTTTGAGGTATACACTGACAACAACCCTTTGACCAATGTCCTCACTACAGCCAAACTGAATGCGACGGGTCAGAGATGGGTCGCTGAATTAGCTGACTTCAATTTCAGCATCAAGTACAGGCCAGGAAAATGCAATGTGGATGCTGACGGATTGTTGATAATGCCACTAGAGCCTGAGGAGTTCATGCAAGAATGCTCAGAGGAAGACAGTCTGGAAGCAATTGAGAGCACTACCCAAGCAGAGCAAGCTTATCAAGAGGAAGATACACCATTGTGGTGTCGGTTGACGGTGGAAACCACCATAAAAGTGAGAAAACAAGATCACTGTCTGTCCATTCAACAACTACCAAGAGGAAAAATCCATAGAGCACAACGGGAAGATCAAATAATTGGTAAAATACTACTTTATGTGGACCAAAATTGGTTTCCAAGTAAACGGGAGAGAGATAATGAGTCACCAGCAGTATCTGTTTTAGTTAAAGAATGGACCAAGCTCTACCTCAGCGAAGACGGTATCCTGTATCGTAAAGGAGGACAAAACCGGCAGTTGGTACTACCTAGAGTATTCTGTAAGTTGGTCTTCAAAGAACTCCATGAAAACATGGGACACCTGGGAGTGGAAAGGACAACCAACTTGATCCGTGAACATTTCTTCTGGCCGTATATGCAGAGAGACATTCAGAGGTACATGACCAGGGAGTGTGGGTGTCTGTAAGATAAACGTCCCAACATATCAACTCGGGCATCTATGGCAACATCTAAACTACATATCCGTTTGACGTATTCGTTTGAGATGGTCTCAATAGACTTTCTACATCTTGAGACATGCAAGGGTGGTTACGAATACATATTGGTGTTGATGGACCATTTTACTCGATTTGCTCAAGCATATGTCACCACCAATAAAGCTGGTCGAACAGCGGCAGAGAAGATCTTCAATGATTTTGCTTTGAGGTTTGGGTTCCCCTACGAGGTTACACCACGACCAAAGAAGAGAATTTGAGAACCAACGGGTAATGAACAAGTGGAACGTTTTAACCGGACATTTTTGTCGATGTTGCGCACTTTAACAGCTGACGAGAAGAAAGACTGGAAGAGTTCTGTCAAAAGTGGTACATGCCTATAACTGTACAAAGAGTGATGCAACAGGTTACTCACCCTTCTTCCTATTGTATGGACGATCGCCAAGACTGCCAATTGACATCATGTTCGATACTCCGGTGTCAGAGACTTACAGAATGTATCCGGAGTACACTCGGAAATGGAAGGAACGGATGGCAGAGGCATACAACATAGCGTCCAAAGTGGTTACGCAAGGACAGAGCAAGAGTAAGGAGTACTATGATCGAAAATGTTATGGCGCAGAATTGGCACCGGTAAGCCAGGTGCTTGTCAAGAACGTATGTGAGAAAGGTGGTCCAGGAAAACTTCGTTCGTACTGGGAAGACAAGGTATATGTGGTTGTAAAAAAGAAAGCCGATGATAGTCCAGTGTATGAAATCCAATTGGAAAGAGGGGACAAGAAAACCAGAATAGTCCATCGGAACTTATTACTACCCTGTGATTATCTCCCACCACAACAAGACTTCCCAGAAGCAGATCGACATCGACCGAAATTGACTAAGAGACCACCACAGTTGACGCTCTCGAGATGGATAGTGACCTTGAAAGTTCCGATGAAGAAGAGCATGCCGTTGTATTTCTCGGACTGGCAAAGAGAGGGATGTACCATCCTCAGGAGAGTGAACTAAGTCCCGAGGCTCCAGAGCTTGTACCAAGGAGTACAGATGAAGTCCAATTCAGATCTGATGATCGAACACTGGTCACTGGAGAGACTGATCGACACTCAGGAGAAGCGGAATTATCAGACCGTGTGGAACCAGGCAATTCTGGAGAAGTACAGGAACTTACAGAGACAGTTCCAGGAGCCTCTGAGGAAGCACGGGAAATAAGTTCGGCAGAAGAAACTCCTGTGACTGAAGAACCCGTGGTATTTGAGGAACAACCCACCAGGAGGATGTCGACTCGAGAAGTGAGGAGGCCCGTGATCCTGACGTATGAGACACTTGGTGAACCAAGTCAAATGCCAAAGACTGTCGACTGGAAACAGGTATCTCTACCTACAGACCAGGTGAGCCCACTGGAGTGGTATTCACCACCGAGAGACAGTATGGAAGATGTTGCCTGGTGGAAAGACTTGTTTTCCTGCTTTGATTTTCCTTAAAAGACTTTGTAGAAACAAAGAACTGTTAAGGCCTAGTGAGAGAGAGAGCTGGTTGAAGACATACGAAAAACTCCAGCTAAAGAGGCGCTGATTACGTTAATTATGTTAATTGTTTATTTCTTACAGGAGTACTACAAGAAAAAGGTCGTAGAATAGGTTGTTAGAAATGTTTATAAATGTTATGCCAATTTGTATATAAAGTTACTCAACTTTCACCACGGTCTCAGAATTGGTCAGATTGACCAATTAAGACGAATGTCGAGGACGACATTCAAAAAGGAGGGAAGAGTGTGACATGCAGAAGTAGTGCTGTTGCTTCCAAAGCATCCAGCAACTGTTACAAATAACACACACACAGGAGACAGGAAGTGTTGTGCTTCAGAAGCATCGAGCAACTAGAGGAGTTACCACAGTCACAGGAAACAGGGAGTGTTTTAGCAGAGCCACAGGGGGATTGTGGGGAACTTGTTCTTGTAGTCTGGCTGAAGCCGAAGAGAGAGGTGGTGTGTTATCTGTATCTGACAGAAGCAACTGAACAGGATTCAGATCAGGAGAGAAACTAAACACAAGTCAGATAAACTCCCTGAACTAACAGTGCAGAGTATTATCGATCAGGAAGATAAGGACTGGAAGGAATTGTGTCACAGGGATCATCTCCCTCATCAAATCCCCCCCCTCCTCCATTCCCATGCAGGATAACGAATGCTGTGTACTATTGTGTCCTTGTGAAGGAAACGTCTGTGGTTGTGTATGAATAGAAGAGTGCCGCTATGAGATCTAATCTATGCTGAATTATGCTACTGAAGAGACTGTAATACTGTGCCTTGTGAAGAAACTACTGTATTGTTACTGGAGCCGGTTTCTCAAGAAACTCAGACTGTACTGTAATGAAGATTGTTGCTGTAATAACCCTGAATTGCACTGTCCATGCTTCAGATTAAATTCCACTGTTATACTGTTGAAAAAGACTCAGTTGTGTCTGGTCAGCAATTGAACCTATCGTGTGCCTGAGAGGAGCTGCAGCCTATGGTCGCCCTGAGGAACGGTTCCCCCAGGATTCCAAAGAATTCATGAAACCCGTCTCGCCCTATCTGAACCTAGCGGCGTGCGTGTAACAGAAGTTAAAGATGATCAAAATCAAGACAGCTTCTGGACACAATAGACTGGTATTTTCACTACAAACAGTTTTAAGTTGTGGCGGATTCTTTTATTCTAGGTTTTTATTACAAGTTTAGGCCATGCTTTTATTCTAGGTTTTCATGACAAGTTTAGGTCTTGCTTTTATTCTAGGTTTTTATTACAAGTTTAGGCCATGCTTTTATTCTAGGTTTTCATTACAAGTTTAGGTCATGCTTTCATTCTAGGTTTTTATTACAAGTTTAGGCCATGCTTTTATTCTAGATTTGCATTACAAGTTTAGGCCATGCTTTTATACTTTAAGCTTTACTTAGTGAAGAACACCACCTCTCCTCCATGCTATGTGCATTTTGATCTATAGTAGAATTTTAATTCTGCTACTCTTTGCTCATTTGTGCTTTATTGGTACATTTGTTGCCTCGCCATTTTCCTAATACTCCTACATGGCAGCATACTTCTAGAAATGTTTCTTACCCTAGTTTAGTGTTAGTAAGGACTTGGCAGAATGATCATATCTGACCATAGTCTGCTGTCACATCACAGGTTGCATCAACCAAATGCATAGCACACAGAAACAGAAGAAGACAATAGGGCTTTGAGATTGCAAATTCTCCCTATCACCCTGGCTGGGTGTTGGTGGTGTATGTTTTCCTGTTTACTTCCTATGAGAGTGGAATGGAACAAAATGTACTACCTTCAAGTCTGCAAGTCAGAACTTTCCATTTCCTATTGTGAATTCCAAACGTTAAAGTGAATTTCCAGTGATTATACATAAGCTTTAACATACCAGATACTGGAAAAGCAAAACACAATATACTTATTTTCTTTATGTGTATTTTTATTAAAGCCTTTTACAAATACATGCTGCATTGCATGAAATGGCAACAGACATTTTTGAGGGTTTGTGCAAATTTGATTGGTTCATCTCTTAAAGATATTATATATCTAATTAATATATATTTTAGTACTTGTCTCTATGCACACAAGTGTTATTAACTTACTGTATATCACTCTACTTTCTTGATATCTAAATCTTTGCTATTCTACATATGCATCTTTCTAAAGAAAAGTTACGTGGCACATAAAGTTCAAGTGAGGGATGGGAGAGGATATCAATGAAGGGAAGGAATATAGAAACCAATGTGGTCTTAAAAGAAACATTTTTTGGATCGGATCAAAACTCTAAACCAGAATTTTATAGATATAGATAGATAGATACATAATAGATGGATGGATGGATGGATAGATAGATAGACAGAAAATAGACATACAATTTTGCTGTGCAAAATGTGGCCAAAAAAATTGCTCAGATCTTAAAAGGGTTTTTTACTGGAACAGTTTTATGACTTGTCAGCCAGACAAGCCATTCAATTGCCACTGGTACAGTTTGGCACCTGGGACTTGCATGATTCTTGCAAACAATGGATTCCTGCTCTTGTTCTCAATGGAGTGATGAACGGGCATATGCAAGCACCTTCAAATGAATGGGGGACTCTAGAAACTTGCATGTGCTGTCACTTCGACATTTCTCTCTAACGCCTGTATTTGATTGTTTTAACAGGTATGGGAGTTGTTCTAATTGTTTGTTGTAACGGAATAAATTATTTGCTTATAGCATTCGATCAACTGACAAGTCAGAAGCTTACAGATGACAACTCTCACAGAACACTCATGAGGTTCCTGGAAAAAGGCAAGAACTTCCGGATTTCAGGAAGCAATGACAAATCTCCTGCGGGGACACAAAAGCCTACTGAAACCCCTCAGAATGCAGATCTTTCAAAAGGTTTCTCATGTGTTTTATTCATTATAAGAGAAAGCCTCGGTGCCCAATCAAAAATTCCCGGGGTGGGAAAGGTATGGCGGAACATGGAGAGGTATTGTGACGCCCTGCGGCTGCAGGCTGTCACAGAACTCCTGGGTGTTGCACAGACGGATTCTCCCCAGTGGCCTCAATACATGCAGACACCTCCACCCAAGTCCACTAGATGGAGCCCTGTCAGGTATATATATATATACTGGAGGGTGGAGCTCAGGAAGTCAGTCAGTGGGAAGCAGTGAGTGTGACACGATGCTGCAGCACCAGACAAGCTGAAGTCTGTGTGGCTGAAAGCCAGGCTAGGCCCAAGCAGCGGGCTAGAAGGCAAGGAGAAGAGAAGAGCCATGAGGGACAGAGGAACCACAGAGGGTTCGTCCCCTGATGCAAGCCGGGCACCGGGCCCGGGCCTATTGGGATCTCTATGCCCAGTAGGGAATCCGGCATACTGAGGAGGATTTCATATCCCTCAGTCCACCCGTGAATACCGCACATTCAGAGGACTAGGTACCACGAAGGCCCCAGCGTCCAGGGATCGTGGTAACCAATGGGAAAGCCCTCGCCGCCAAGCAAGACGGGTGAGAGAAACATCAAGGGAGCTAGACCCTGTTCCAGGCAGGTCAGAAGCTCCAGGGAGAGAGACAGGAGGATACAGGCAAGGAGGCCTTACACACCTTCTCACTGGGGAGAAAGTCCAGAAGTGCACACCACCTACAAATACCCTGGACCGTACCTGACTACCATCACCAGTAAAGGTACTGAAGCGAACCCCTGTGTGCGTGTCTGTTCTTCCTCTGACCCGGCTGAGTCCCCTCTCTCCTGCATCCCTTCACACCATCCCTGCCCCGGGGGCCCGCTCCACCTGTGGGGAGCAGAAACACCTCAGCTGCCATCCCAACACCCCCAGAGGTCTGAAGCAGCGCTGGTAATCATTTCCAGGTACCACAGGTGGCGTCACGAACTGTTTATTTATTTTATCCAAGTTCCAATCCCCTTTTTCAAGAGTGACCCCAGGGTACGGGCCCGGGAGCAGACCACCGCGACACCCCCAAACCAGGCAAAAGCCTGGGTACCGAGTCGTCCCCATCCCCTGGGCGCATCAGTATGATATGTAAAAAAGCGTGTGTCTATGAGAGAACAACTTCCAAATTATGCACCTCCCAGAAGCCAAATATGAAGAATATACACGTCCAGGAACGTACCTGAGCAACATTTATAATAGCAAGAACGATGGTCAATCATGATGACATATTTTTAGTATATAGCAGTGTAAAGTATATCAGAGATCTGGTTTTGATCAATAGCTAATTATCCTGTCAATGGCAAGTTTTAATGAACATCTAAATGAAGAATATTATCATTCTGTGGTGCTGAAAGTGTTAATGTCCCTGTTGGTGACAACACTGTGGTGACACATTTACTAGCTGGGGCTGTCTGCTTCTTGGGTCACATGATCATCAGGTGCAGAAGAATAGTCCCACTTGAAAGCCTACTAAGAATGCAAAGAATGTGCAAATACAATGATTCTTCCCCCCCTGCAGGCACAGACTATGAGCCAGCACATCACTCCCACCTGAGTGCAGGGACAATGAATCATCAAGGAGAATAATGAACCCTGGATTGGGGGAAAGCACAGCCGTTCACGGTGGGATGTATTATATGATGCTTGCTCATGCATTGCACATGGTGGTATGTGCTGTAGGTAGCATGAGTTCAGCTGGTTCACACAGGTAATAGTGGAGGCGTGAGAATGAATTTACTTTGTATCCTTAATCAATACTTCTGATAGATATATATACCCCTTTTCACATGTAAAGCACCATGGAATAAATGTCGCTATAATAGTAAATACTAATAATAATATGTAGAAGCTTAGTGAAACCATAACGTTTATGAGTTTAATTATATGTGATATGTTTAATATATTTCAATGACTAATATATCAGTCATATTTAAAATGTTTTCATCATTAACACAAGTTAATGCAGAACTTTGTAACATTGTGATTTCTAAAAGGTCTTTTGTTCTATAAAAAATATTAGTTAATAATAGATCAACTAGGGAAAATCTTATAGATGTAGCATAAGCTTCTTGTGCACACCCATATTATATTTCTGTATGGTGCTGTAATAGTGCACCCATTCAGATATAGGGGGCTTTAAAGAGGTTGTCCAGTGTCCAGTGATGTGCTCCCCGCTGGTTGACGGGCTGAGGGCGGGGTTTTACAGCCCAGCATCCACCACGTGCTTTACCTTCCTCTGCATTCGTTGGGAAAGCATGCGCTGGATGCTGGGCTGTAAAACCCTGCCTTCAGCCCATCAATCAGCGGGGAGCGCGTCACTGGGTCACACCCGGCTGCAGCCAGAAGTTGACGTGATATCAGCAGATGTCAGCCGAGGCTGCTGCTGGGTCACGTGATGAAGTGAGCGGTCAGCGATAGCGCTGCTCACACGCAAAAAAAAAACAATGGAAGGTAAATACAAAAAACCTTCTTTCTATTGTTTAAATAGATGGGGGCATTATATAGGGTAATGGACAACTTCTTTAATAAACCTCTGTAGGCCTCCAACCTCATACAAAGGAGTAAGGAATGTTTTTTCCTGTCACATTTCAAATAAATAAAGGAGTAAAAAATCAGGCCATGCTCCATTGTATTCATAATTATGAATGTATTTTCCGAAACATATTGCTTCCATTAGAAATAGGCAGCTGACAAAGCATAGTTTGGCTGTATAACGCCTCAGATGATCTGGGTGCCTTTGTACTGCCTTTTGTAGGTGGCTCTGTTCCTTTTACTGGTGATATTCACAACATTGGTATCTGAGCTCAATCTTGAATTGACATGTGCACTTTCTATGTGTCAGGTTCCTCTTGATTAACTATACTTAATACGTAAAATTCTATAATTTTTCCTTGTAATCAACCCTAAGATCTCTGTAGACATTTTATAAATGTTAAGGTTGAAAAAAAGACACAGTTCAACCAATCAAGTCCAACCAATAATCCTAACACTTTGATATTAGACAAAAAATCCGGTCCTTACTCCACAGAGGTAATTAGAATTAATCCGTGGACCAATGTTCCATCTGTAGAAATCTAGTATCCTTTTAAACTTGATAAATTAAATGGCCATCTCATCAATATGTGCAAAGAAGTCAGTAGTCTCATTGCTATTAGAAATCAATAATATCAATACGAAAAGATTCTCCATCTGTGAGGATGTAGATGAACCCCTCTTGTCATTGTCCCAGCCTATGGGTAAAAATATCATTAGAAAGATCTCTGTACATTGCAATAAGATCACCCATTAGTGGACTTTGTTTACAAAATGAATAACCCCAAGTTTAATAACCTTGGGGTTATTCAGTTTAATCAAATGACATAGGAATGACATAAGTTTAATCAAATGACATGGGAACAGTGTGGGGAAGACCCCTGGAAGCATTTCTGACTCCCAGGTCACTGCTGTTAACAATGTTGTCAGAGGTATTACTCCACTTTTACGGACTCACAATAAAACATACTAAAACGAAACCAAAATGGATTTTCCTGGGAAATATGTTAAGGAAAATCCTTTCCAGGGTGATGACTTGTATATAAGGCAAAATAAATAGCCAAAAGCAAAAATACTCCTCCACACCTTGGGCTATGTTCACACGTAGCATTTTTGATGCGTTTTGCACTTTTGCATTGCTTTCAACCGTGACAAATGCATTCACCGGGAAATGTAATTTTAACATTTTACAACCTTATCTGGCCATGTGGTGTGTGAGACATGATCAGACACATCCTGTTTCATTTATGAAGGAGGGACTCTGAAAGTCACAAAGCCTATTTTTATAGGGCCATCGGGCGGCCTTTACTATTCTTAAAGGGCCAGCAGTCGGCCCTCACTATTCTTAGAGAGCCATCAGCCGGCTAGGCTTTGTTGTTCCCATTACTAAAGAGTGGGTCTCCTATACTGTTATTGCGTATGCAGTGAGTGGCAGGGCTGCCCAAAATTTGGATGCACCCCAATACCCCTTTGAAAATTTGGACGTACCCCAATACCCCTTTGAAGAGACTTAGAGGAGGGCCTCCTGAAAACAATGTTCCCATTATTAGGAAGTGGGTTTTCCATTGTGTTTGCCTATGCAGTGAATGCAAGCGTTGCCAAAAATTGGGAGACACTCCAATGCCCCTTGGAAGAGACGTGGAGGTCAGTGGCCCTCCTGAAAACAATGTTCCCATTATTAGGAAGTGGGTTTCCCATTTTATTTGCCTATGCCGTAAATGCAAGGGTTGCCAAAAATTTGTAGGCTCTCCAATGCCCCTTGGAAGAGACGTAGAGGGCCTCCTGAAAAAATGTTCCCCTTATTAAGAAGTGGGTCTCCCATAGTGTTGGTCTATGCAGTGAATTCAAGGGTTGCCAAAAATTTGTAGGTACTCCAATGCCCCTTGGAAGAGACGTGGAGGTCAGAGGGCCTCCTGAAAACAATGTTCCCATTATTAGGAAGTGGGTTTCCCATTGTGTTTGCCTATGCAGTGAATGCAAGGACTGTTTGTTGAGATGGATATGTGACACCCCAGGGGTCTGGTTGCCACAGTGATAGAGATGTTATGTCTGAGAGCAGGTGGGAGGTCCTTTGGTCAGGGATCCTGTGCATGCCACACCTCCTGCCCAGTCTTGGGAGGGGAAGAACTTCCCCTATATAAACCCGGGGCTGAAGCAGGGTTAGGAGTCAAGGAGAGTAGAGACAAGAGACAGTCATAGGAAGAAACAGCTGGAGCTCAGTGGGAGCAATACTACTACGAGTCAGGGGCTGGCAGCTGCAGAGCTCGCCCTGACTGAGAAGCTTTCTTACCGGACCCGGCGTCCGAGGCTGTGGGGACTAACTCTTACCCAGCAGCAGAAGCCGACCGGCAGGGGATTTCAGGTCCTCAGGCCCAGAAACCCGAAGGCACGGTCACACGTGTGGGACCAGCACCGCCATCGTGGAGCGGAAGCCAATAGAAGGCCCCGAGTCACCGGCCATACGGGTGAGCACCACACGGTACACTCAGGGACGTGGGCTACTTATATCCGCTTCTAGCAAGGTAGCCAGAAGAGTACAGTCAGTTTGGGAGGCCTACAACTCCGCCTGGCCAGGGGAGATCCCATCTGCTCAAGGACTGACCAGGCCCCGTTCGCTAGCAAGTACTCCGGGAGGGTCTATCGTTGTTACCAGTAAAGACCCTGAATTACACCGCACCGTCTCTGAGTGGTTCCTGCTACCCCCATCTTCCACGTCGGCTGCCCTGAGGCCATACCCCTCCCGTTGGGGGTTATGCTATCACGCTGCACAATTCTACACCGGCCTCAGCGGTCTGCCCTGCAGCAGCAGCTCCATAGCTGCAAATCAACGGGTGGCGTAGTCGACACTCAAATAACATCTATCAAGACTGCCACACACTGAGTCTGACCCCCTGGGCACGGACCGGGTCCCCGCCACTCGGAGACTACAACCCTCATCTGATCCGGTTCCGGGTAAGCCCCCGTGCGCGAGACGCTGCGCGACACAGCAGGCCCAGGGGCGCGTCAACTTTGGCGTAGTCGGCAGGATTTCGTGCCCGCAACCACCGGGTACTGCGTGCCTGAAAAGCAAAGACTGTTCAAACTTACCAGTGGTGAGGTTTCCCGCCATCCGGCGCCATCTTCTGCCTTCTTCCCGCCATCCGCGAAGTTTTCCCGCCATCCGGCGCCATCTTCGGCCTTCTTCCCGCCATCCGTGGAGTTTTCCCGCCGTTGGACGCCATCTTGAGGACGCCGCGCGGGAAGAAGAGGGGCGTGGACTTCGAAAGCGCGCGGGAACTGAAGCCCCGCCTCACGTCCGGACGTTGCGTAAGGTCCTGGAAGGAGCCCAGCAGACGCCGACGTCACCGGAGCGCGTCGGAAGGTCCTCAACCCTGACGATCTACTGCGGAGCCGCGGCCTACGGAAGAGGATCATCGCAAGGTAGGCCACGGTCCACTAGGGGGGAGGAAGATGTCGGATACGGAGGAGAGCTTCACTGCCTCAACCCCCACCAGCGCCACCGCTGCTGCAGTTATGCCCTTCACCATGCCCTATATCCCGGGAGCAGCTTGGCTACCCCAGTACTCAGGGGAGTCACATACCCTGCATGACTTTAGAGAAAAGCTGGATAGCCTCTTCCAGGTGTACCCCCTCACAGAAGAGCAAAAAGTGAGCATCCTGGTGGCCCAACTAACCGGGGCAGCTAAAAGGGAAGTAAAATCCTGGCCACCTGGGAGGAAGACTGTCGCAGGGATACTAACCCGGCTGAAGGATACCTTTGATACCCGCACCTCAGCCGAGATTAAGCTTAGATTCTACGGGTGCAAGCAGCGAGCGCATGAGAGTATAAGGGACTATGCACTAAACCTACAAGAGGCCCTGAGGGCCATTAAGCAGACCGACCCTGATGGAGTGGGAAACGAGGACAGGCTGTTGACTGAACAATTTATAGAGGGACTGTATTGTAATGCCCACTGAACCCAGTTGCGGGCGATGGCCTTACAGGATCCCCATCTGGGCTTTGCACAGTTCAAGGACAGAGCCATCCGGGTGCTCCGAGAACCGGCACCGGGTGGCGTTATGACCCACAGGCGCCCAGCTATTACTTACCACCAGGAGGCGGCGCCCTTGTCGGCAGGGCCTGTGGGAGCTGATGCGCAGGCTTTGGACAATGACCCGGCTCCAGACCTACACCATCAGGTCCAAGAGCTAGCTAAGAGCGTTGCTGCGCTAACCCGAACTGTGCAGTCTTTACAGGTTTCCACCCCAGGGAAGATCCAGCTGGCATCCGGACCGGAGGACATCCCGTGGCGTCGACCAAGGAGGACCCCACCGGCCAGAGGAAGACCCAGTGACCGATACAGCGAGGACGGACGACCCATCTGCCGCCGCTGCAATCAACCCGGACATATGGCAAGGTACTGTTCTTTAAACGGGCACAACCTGGGGTAGAGGGCCAACCCCCAGGAAAAAGATCACCAGGCCCATCGAACTGGCGCGACAGATATGTGGGAGGACGTCCAGTCTTGCCGGTGGTACTGGATGGCATTCCCATGAGTGCCCTACTGGACACCGGGTCGCAGGTCACCACCATCCCGTACGTGCTCTTTAAGCAGTACTGGAATGACTCGGATATTACCCGCTACCCTGACGACGACTTGAGTATCATCGCCAGCAATGGCCAGCCCGTGCCACAGATCGGATTTAAAGAGGTGACCATCAAAATTGGTAGAGTCGAACTGGCAGCACAGGGACTGATCATTGTAGATATTGACAAACATGAGAGTCACCCAAAAATAACTCTAGGAACTAATGTAATTGAAAATTGTCTTGCAGAGGTGATTTTCCTTTTACAGCAGGTTGCCAAGAACGCCAGCTCCGGCGAGCAGCGGGTGCTCCAGAAAGAGATCCGGGCACTGATGCGACGGCAACAGGTGGAACTTTCCGGCGGTGAGATTGGTAGCGTAAGAATGTGTGACCCTTTTCCTATTGCCATGCCCCCAAAAAGTGAAATGATGATTTGGTGCCGGGCAGCTATTGGTCTGAGAGGTAGGGATTACCAGGCAATGGTAGAACCAGTTTACTCAGACAGTAGGCCCACCATTTTGACAGCACGGGGGGTGGTTGATGTACGCCATGGGAGGGTGCCCGTTCGCATAATAAATATCGGGGAGAGGGAAGTGTACCTGCCCCGGTATGCCACGCTCGCCAAATTATATACCATTAACCAAAATTCTATACAATCTGTGGAACCCTTGCCTCCATCTCACCCGGAGGAAGGTAACGGCTCTAAGAAAAACATGGAGGACTGGTGTCAGCAACTACATCTGGGTACTGACTCCACTCCCTCACACCAGAAACAAGGAGTCTATCGGGTGGTTCAGGAGTACGAGAGAGTGTTCAGTAAACACCCGTTAGACTTCGGGCGAGTCAAGGGGGTAGAACACCACATCCCCACGGGAGACCATCCTCCTATAAAAGAGAGGTATCGACCCGTACCCCCTGCCCACTACCAACACGCCAAGGGGATGCTTAGAGACATGAAGGAGGCTAGGGTGATCAGGGATAGCTGTAGCCCCTGGGCAGCTCCACTAGTCTTAGTCAGAAAAAAAGACAACACCATGAGGATGTGTGTAGATTACCGGAAAATCAACCGTATCACACACAAGGATGCGTACCCCTTACCAAGGATAGAGGAGTCATTGGCTCCTTTAAGATCTGCTAACTTCTTCTCTACCTTGGATCTCACTAGCGGGTACTGGCAGGTTCCTGTAGCAGAGGCAGACCGGGAGAAGACCGCATTCACCACCCCGATGGGACTTAGCGAGTTCACCTGCATGCCGTTCGGACTCTGCAACGCACCAGGAACCTTCCAACGACTAATGGAGTGTTGTCTGGGCCACAGAAACTTCGAGACGGTCTTGTTGTACCTGGACGATGTCATCGTATATTCCAAGACGTATGAGGACCACCTGAAACACCTGGCGGAAGTGTTCGAAGCTCTGGCGAGTTACGGCCTAAAGGTGAAACCCTCCAAGTGTCACCTCCTGAAACCAAAAGTGCAGTACCTGGGACACGTGGTGAGCGCTGACGGAGTGGCTCCCGACCCTGATAAGATCACCGCAATTAAGGAATGGCCAAGCCCCTCCAGCGTAAAAGAAGTGCGGCAGTTCCTCGGGTTGGTAGGCTACTACCGAAGGTTTATTCCCGGTTTCACCAAAAAGGCAGCACCTATGCAGGACCTCCTGATAGGCCAGTCCCGGAAGGCCAAGAACCAGAAGCCGCCCTTCCAATGGGAAGAGTTGGAAGAAGAGTCCTTCCGCCAGCTGAAGATGGCCCTCACGGGGGACGAAATCCTGGCGTACCCGGATTATAGCCAGCCCTTTATCCTCTACACCGACGCCAGTAACATCGGGCTAGGAGCCGTACTGTCCCAGATCCAGCAGGGGAAGGAACGAGTAATCGCCTACGCCAGCCGAAAACTGCGGCCCACCGAAAGGAACCCCGAGAATTACAGCTCATTTAAGCTAGAGTTCCTGGCCGTAGTATGGGCAGTCACCGAGCGCTTTAAGCATTACCTCGCTTCTTCCCGGTTCACCGTGTACACGGATAACAACCCGTTGACACACCTGGACACGGCAAGACTCGGTGCCCTGGAGCAGAGGTGGATGGCCCGTCTGTCCAACTACGAGTTCACAATCAAATACCGGGCCGGACGCTCCAATACCAATGCGGATGCCCTGTCCAGGATGCCCAACCTGCCGGACGAAGGAGAAGATCCGGAGGGACTGGAAGAAGTTGAACTCCCTGCGTTCCACCGTCATGGGACTATCCAGTATTCCCACCGGGTAAGGAGTAAGCAGGCTGCTACTTTGAACCCCTTACCTCACTACAACTGGGCGGAAACGCAAGACAGCGACCCTGCCGTCCGACTGGTGAAGGAGATGCTGACTCGCCCGGAGGCTTGCCTTGAACCAGACGCTCCGGAGGAAGCCAAACAACTATGGGCAGAGAAGAGTCGACTGTTCCTTTACAAGGGGAAGTTGTGCCGCAGAATGGTTAACTCCCGGACGCATGAACTACTCTGGCAAGTAGTGGTGCCACGAAGAGACGCAGCCATGGTGATGGAGGCATACCACGACGGAGCTGGACACTTCGGGTGGAAGAAGCTGGAGTTCCTGCTGCGCGAGCGATTCCACTGGGTAGGCATGAGGGGAACCATTGAGAAGTGGTGCAGAGACTGTGGCCCGTGCAACCTGAGAAGGAAGGACCGTGCCAGCCAGAAGACTCCCCTGCAGTCCATCGTCACCCGGCAACCGTTGGAACTGGTAGCCTTGGATCATGTAAAACTGACCCCAAGCAGAAGTGGCTACGTCTACGCGTTAACCATCGTGGATCATTACTCCCGGTTCTTGGTTGTCGTCCCCGTCAAGGACTTAACGGCTCAAACAGCAGCTAGAGCCTTCCAGCAGCACTTTTGCCGTCCACACGGGTACCCGGACCAAGTGCTGACGGACCAGGGACCTGCCTTTGAAGCGGAGGTCTTCCAGGTATTCTGCAATCTGTATGGCTGCCGGAAGATAAGGACGACACCCTACCATCCGCAAACTAATGGACTTTGTGAGAAAATGAACCAGGTGGTAATGGATCTTTTAAAAACGTTGCCCCTGGAAGAACGCAGTCTGTGGCCTGAGAAGTTGCCCGATCTGGTGGACCTATACAACCACATCCCGGTAGGTTCCACCAACTGTACCCCGGCTTACCTAATGAGGGCAAGACCTGGTAAGTTACCTGTTGACCTGGAAATGGGAGTCCTGACACCCGAGGACACTTCACCAGAAACAGACTGGGACACGGAGAGGCAGCAGCAGTACCGGAGAGTACAGGAGAGCGTGGAGCGAAGTCTCTGTCAGGCTAGGGAAAGACAAGAGAAAACTTACAACCAGTATGCTCCCGCTGTTCCCCTGGTACCCGGAGAGCAGGTCTTGAAGAGGAAGAGACGGCTCCACAAGTTGGACGACCAGTGGGAAAAGGACCCGTACACCGTACTGCCCTCAAGCCACGAGAACCCGAAGGTTTGTACCATCAGTAAAGACGGAGGGGAAACCACAGCTATTGTATCCCGGGACCACCTGAAGAAGTGTCCCGAACAACTGAGGAACCCTGAAGAGGAACAAGAAGACCATCGACCCGTAGAGGAAAGGGAAGATATGGTTAGTACTGTGCTCGGGGACTTCCCTCGGTCTTAGACTCAAGTCAATGGTGCAGTTGTGGTACCCGTACTCACCTTCCTCCAACCAGCATCCCAAGCACCTACGAAGCAACAGGTAGAGCTGGAAGAACAGCTGGTCCAGGAGGCAGAAGACCCCACACCCGCAGACCAGGAGGATCAACCCTCTGCTTGCAGTGAGCCTGCCATATCCCTAGTGAGCCAAAGAGCCGGTAGACAGCTGCCCAGTTTACCCTTGACAGCTCCTACACCCTGTAGTTCAGGGCTAGGCAGTCAGCTCCGTAGGTCCACTAGGGCCACTAGAGGCCAGTTACCCGCACGGTGGAGGATTTGAAGTGTATAAATTGTTTTATTTATGTTTACCTGTGTATTGTTGCTTGTGTATAATTTTGTGTTTCTAGTTATTTGTAGGAGTCCTTGGTGGATTTACCGGGAATCCTTGTACATAGTTGGAGCGTAACCCAGGACGGACTAAAGACTGTTAAGGACTCGGGGTAGGACAAACCCCTACCTGGTTACGTCTCCCTGTTTTGGTGAAATGGACACCTTGCTTTTCTTCAAAGACTGCACCCGGTTACGGACATGCCGTAACCATCTTTATATGTTTTTCTTGTTGTATTATTATTGTTTTTATCTTGTTATGTTTTTCTAAAATATGTTTAGTCCCGGAGTACTAAATTTCACTAGGGGGGAATGTGACACCCCAGGGGTCTGGTTGCCACAGTGATAGAGATGTTATGTCTGAGAGCAGGTGGGAGGTCCTTTGGTCAGGGATCCTGTGCATGCCACACCTCCTGCCCAGTCTTGGGAGGGGAAGAACTTCCCCTATATAAACCCGGGGCTGAAGCAGGGTTAGGAGTCAAGGAGAGTAGAGACAAGAGACAGTCATAGGAAGAAACAGCTGGAGCTCAGTGGGAGCAATACTACTACGAGTCAGGGGCTGGCAGCTGCAGAGCTCGCCCTGACTGAGAAGCTTTCTTACCGGACCCGGCGTCCGAGGCTGTGGGGACTAACTCTTACCCAGCAGCAGAAGCCGACCGGCAGGGGATTTCAGGTCCTCAGGCCCAGAAACCCGAAGGCACGGTCACACGTGTGGGACCAGCACCGCCATCGTGGAGCGGAAGCCAATAGAAGGCCCCGAGTCACCGGCCATACGGGTGAGCACCACACGGTACACTCAGGGACGTGGGCTACTTATATCCGCTTCTAGCAAGGTAGCCAGAAGAGTACAGTCAGTTTGGGAGGCCTACAACTCCGCCTGGCCAGGGGAGATCCCATCTGCTCAAGGACTGACCAGGCCCCGTTCGCTAGCAAGTACTCCGGGAGGGTCTATCGTTGTTACCAGTAAAGACCCTGAATTACACCGCACCGTCTCTGAGTGGTTCCTGCTACCCCCATCTTCCACGTCGGCTGCCCTGAGGCCATACCCCTCCCGTTGGGGGTTATACTATCACGCTACACAATTCTACACCGGCCTCAGCGGTCTGCACTGCAGCAGCAGCTCCATAGCTGCAAATCAACGGGTGGCGTAGTCGACACTCAAATAACATCTATCAAGACTGCCACACACTGAGTCTGACCCCCTGGGCACGGACCGGGTCCCCGCCACTCGGAGACTACAACCCTCATCTGATCCGGTTCCGGGTAAGCCCCCGTGCGCGAGACGCTGCGCGACACAGCAGGCCCAGGGGCGCATCAGATATGTGTAATAAACTTCTGTTCTACCTACACTACCTAATAAACAAGCAAATCTCTCCCTGGCTCAGCTGCACCTCTCCCTACACTGTCTGATTCCGGAGTAGACTGACGAGCACAGCGGCGCCAGGTCTGATATAGACCTGATGACGCTGTGCGGCCAGCCAATCACTGTAATGCCACAACCAACATGGCTGCGGCATTACAGTGAGTGACAGGCAATCCCTGCATGTTCATTGGCTCTGTAAAGAGCGCCAAACATGCAGGGAGGGGACCCGAGCTCCCGCCGAGCAACCCAGAAATGCTCGGCAAACGCCGAGCATCTCGAGCAGTGAGATGCTCGGGCGAGCACCGAGCAGTAGCGAGCATGCTTGCTCATTACTAATTATGTACTATTACTATTTACTTACTACAGGGTAAATGCTAATTTTGTATTCACTGGTCGCTAAAGTTGAGTTTGTTATTCACCAATACACCCAAGCCTTTTTTGATGGCAGTTTCACACAGTGTTTTACCATTCGGTACATAATTGTATATTTTATTTCCTTTGCCCAAGTGCATTACCTTACAATTATCTACATTTCTTGGTTCAGGCCTCCAAATCTCTCTGCAGTATTAAATTATCCTCCTCTGTGTTGATTACCTTGCAGAGTTTAGTATCATTTGAAAATATTGAAATTTTCATCTGAATGTCTTCAACAAAGTCATTAAGGGATTTATTAAACAGATGAGGGACCAACACAAACGCCCTGTCGAAACCCACTATTAAATGTAATTTAATCAGAGTTCGTTCCATTAATAACCACCCTCTGTTTGCCATCACTGGACCATTTAACCAATTTACAAATATTTTCCGCTGGTCACATTGTTCTCATTGTATGTAAAAACCTTTTATGTGGCAAAGTATCGCCTTTAAAAAGTCCAGTTAGACCAGTGATTTTCAACCTTTTTTGAGCCGCGGCACACTTTTTATACTTAGAAAATCCTGGGGCACACCACCAACCAAAATATGACAAAATGACACTAAAACAGTCATATTATACATATAGTTAATAATATAGATTCTAAATTTATTTTACTCACTCAGTGTGAAACCTGGGCCTGTTTCGATAAACACAAAAGGGATATCCTGGCAGGAATGGTGGAAAGACACACGAAGCTCTTCCTCAACAGTTCTCAGTTTCTCCCTGTTTTTAGTTTTTATCGCAGTCAAGCTTGAGAAGCCCAGCTCACATAGATATGTGGTTGAAAATGGGAGCAATGTCAAAATAGCTTTGTTGGCCAGAATGGGGAACTCCTTGGCAACAGATAACCAAAAACTGTCCAAAGGAAGATCAGCAAACTTTAGCTTTAAACCGCGATCTTGCTTCAGTTCAACGAGTTCCTCTTGCTCCTTTAAAGTCATGTCCTTTCCAGCAATGGATAATGAGCTGTATGGGTCCCTAACCCAGTCAAGGCATTCTGTGAAGGCTGAAGAGAAATAGAACGATAACTTCTCCTCAAGAGTTTTCAAATGTCTGCCAATCGCTTCGCACATTGCAGCAGTATTGTCATCATGCAGTTTCTCGGTGAGTGGGAACATCTGATGGTTGCCACCCTGCACATGTTGTTGCCAGAGCTGCACCTTTAAAGGAATCCGTTCATTTTATCAGTGCTTGTAAGCAGGTTTTCATTTCGACCTTGCATCCGTGTGTTTAGTTCATTCAGATATTGAAATATATCAGCCAGGTATGCCAGCTTTGCACACCACTCATCACTTGCAAGCAGCTTTGAATAATAGGACCTCTCGTTTGTAAGAAATATTTTAAGTTCCTCTCGCAACTCATACACACGGGCCAGCACTTTGCCGCGTGACAGCCACCTGACCTCCGTGTGGAGCAATAAGATTTTATGTTCCGCTCCCATTTCTGTACACAAAGACGCAAATAAGCGACATCTCAAAGGTCGCGTCTTCACAAAGTTCACTATGCGCACAACATCATCCAACACAGGAGCTAGATCTGCTGCTAAGGTCTTTGCAACGAGGGCCTCACGGTGCAAGAAACAGTGGGTAGCAAGAACATCTGGGTTTCTTTCTTTAACCCTACTTACAAAGCCTTTGATGCGCCCGACCATGGCTGCGGCTCCATCAGTGCAGACACCTGTGCAGTTTTCCCATCTAAGTCCACTTTTATCAAGATATTCCGATGGGACTTGGAATATTGCCTCTCCTGTTGATTTTTCTGTCAGTGCCTTGCAAAATAGGAAGTTTTCTCTAATGGCTTCACCATCCACAAAACGCACATTGGCCAACAACTGACAATGTCCACTGATATCCGTCGACTCATCAAGTTGCAAGGCAAATTTCTTACTGATGCGCACCTTTTCCAAAACAACTGTTTCAATGTCCGCAGACAAGTCATCAATCCGTCTGGCAATTGTGTTATCAGAGAGAGGCACTTTAGCTATCTCTTTAGCTGCTTCAGGGCCAAGCATCTCATTTACAATAGCTTTACAAGCTGGTAGTATTAATGTTTCTGCCACAGTGTGGGACTTTTTTGATTTAGCTATGAGTTCAGCAACAAGGTAGCTAGCTTTGAGGGCTCTCTCATTTACCTTTGTGCTTTTTCTCAAAAAAGTTGCCCCTTTCTCATTGTTTGTACGTAAGCGTACAAAATACTCCATCGGTTTATTTTGAACGGAAGGGTGTTTCGTTTGGAGATGGCGTTTAAGTTTGCTTGGCACCATAGCGCTATTGGAAAGCTTCTCACCACACACCAAGCACAGTGGTGTTGGTGCTGTCGCATCCCCAGTGGAAGTAAATCCAAATGAAAGATAGCTTTCACTGTATTGCCTTGAGCTCACCATCTTGTCTTTTTTCTTTTGTCGAACTCTCATACTAGGGCCTTCATTTGGGTTAGAATTGTGTCCAGGGTCCTGTTCGGCATTTGCCTTTTCCATTCTCAAATACTTCTCCATCACTGCTGAGATAGTGTGTGCAGCCACACACTAAAATAGAAGAGTATTACATTATCTGCCACACTTAAAGGACCTCTGCTAGGCATATTTCATTCCTGAGGGCTTAAAAAGCAGCTCTTGTGGTGACAAGAAGCTGATTTAAACCCCCCAAGAGTGAACTTCGCGAGAGCTGTATGTGTGTGATAATAACTTCTATTACTACGGTCTGCATTTCCTGCTTGAATTGACACTAGTGACGTAGCACTCAGCTTTCTCTATAAGTAGAATAGAGCCGGCTGCCAAGTGCTACGCCACTAGAGTCAATTCAAGCAGGACATGACTGCTGAAGAACGGTACTAATATCATTTATTATTCCATACATACAACTCTCACGGAGTTCACTCTTGGGGGTTTTAAATCAGCTTCTTACCACCACAAGAGCTACTTTTTTAGCCCTCAAGAGTGAAATATGCCTGGCAGAGGTCCTTTCAATAAATTATTTATTTTAAAAAAGTGAAATAAAAAAGGATAACCCCCTCATATATTCAATCCCATGTAACCTCATAAATACAGTCCCACGTATATGAGGACATGATGATCAGCATCATATACTGTGGTGATGTGCACTGTACAGCGCCACAGTATATGGTGCTGATTATTATGTGGCTCATATACTGCAATATAAAGGGGTACAATGAGAAGTACTATGGCCATGAGGCCAGAGTACAAGTGCCAGCTCATATACTCAGCATATGAGCTGGTACTTGTAGTACTCCAGCCTCATGACTATAGTATTTCTCATTTTACATTTCTCATTGTTATATGCAGTATACTGCTGGAGTACTAAAAGTACCAGCTCATATGCTGAGTATTCTGCCAACAGTTCATATACTCAGGCAAAAGCTCATATAGTCAGCATTATTGGCGGGCATTACCTTGGCGGCGGGCAAATGCGAGAGTCTCTTCGCTCTCAGGATGACGCGCCGGCCTCGGTGACGTCATTAAGTCGCGCGAGGTTCAAAGCTTGCGCATGTGTTATTGTACACGTCTCCTACATTGTAAGAAGGCGTGACTGCGCATCGAGCGCATTGCCGGGAAACAAAACACAGGGGGCACCATAGTTTGGGGAACTTTCCCCGCGGCACACCCGACCATGTGTCGCGGCACACTAGTGTGCCGCGGAACACTGGTTGAAAATCACTAAGTTAGACAACTTCCACTGATGCAGTCTGGAACTTACCTCTTCATAGAAGACCACCATCATTTTATAGACAATCATCTTGGCCATCTCATACATAAATTAACTTGCAACTATTTACCATATGACTAGTTATACAGATTCTTGTCATGTCACTGCATGGTTACTATTTTGCTCCTAAAAATCTACATTTTTATTATTTTGACAGTATTTTGTAAATCCAACTTTGGCTTTCAACACTGCCTTGATCCTTCTGGGCATGCTCTTGATCAGATTCAAGCATGTCTCAACCAAAATCTGATCCCAGGTCTTGTCTACACGTTCCCAAAGTGGGTGCATACTGATCGACTCACTTGGGTATTTATACAGTTTTTTCTTTAACTCTACCCACAAGTGTTCCACTGGGTTGAGATCTGTGGACTGTAGGGGCCAATCCAGCACCTCTACTTCATTGTCATTGAACCATTTATTTGCCAATCTTGACATATACTTCGGGTAGTTGTCCTGCTGGAACACGATGTCTTCCTTTTCATACCCATAGTGCTTGAGTGTGCAAAGTAACTCATCTTGAACGATACTCACATATAGATCACCATTGAGACCACCATCGATCCTGGTCAAGTATTCAACGCCTTAAAATGTGCAATGTAAATGTGCAAATAAGAGAGTGGCCTTTCTTTTCTTTGAGATGGACATTACCTTTATATAGCTCCCCATGGCTGGGTGTCCATTAGTCGGGGTCTGGGTCCTGCTCGGTCCTTATTCAGATTAATGTCATTTGACATATGATAAGGTTTTAATACACCATGACATGGCTGGACGACTTTTACATTTTTTTTAATCAAAATTATTAATGTACGCCATGTTGTTTTCATGCAATATTGCTATTATTTATTTACTGCAGGGCATTTGCTCATTTTGTTTTTATCTTAGGAATTATTATTATTACACCTACTACATATTGGGATAGCATCTTGGAGATGGGAATACCCCTTTAACCATCAAACCTGCCCTGCTATTTTTCCACTGACCAACTTCCCTGACAAGTGCTGAAATTAGTCAGAAGCGCTGCCTGTAATCCTGGCTTGGTGGTCAGGAGTGTTGCAAATGTGCTGCCTAGACTCTCCAGTGCCGATCGTCTCTGTAAGATGGAACCGATTTGGTGACAGAGGTGATCATAGCTGGAGCTCACATAAGTGTTTGACAGTCAAATGTAGTTCTCTCCCCCTAATGATGGCTGCAAGCAGTCGGAAGTTATCTAATTCTAGTGAAATGGTAATTCAAGTTCACCATATAGGTCTATATATGAACCCCCTTTAAAACGAAGTGGTGTTCAGCAGGTGGACTATAGATTATACATTTTAGACATTTTCTAGTAGGCTCCTACTGGACCACAGGAGAACAAGTACATTCCTTGGTGGGCCCCTGCGCAGGAATGGGCCCTCCACCCCCAATATGAGCAGTTGTTGGCACAATACTTTTGATTCACTATGCATAGACAAAAGCAGCATCTCATCATTTAACAAACTACCAAGTTTATTATTATATAGAAGTATAGGGATATTTATGAATGAAGGTAATGTACTGGTGGGCCGCCCAGAGTCGATATTACTGGTGGGCCCTTGGCATCCAAGTCTGACACTGTTTACCAGTCTTAAATTTGCGACCATTTAATAGGACAATGTTCAGTGTTGTTTTGCTATAGTGTGCAATTTTGTGGCTATTTTCTCTCTTTTAGAGCCACGCCTGTTTATGAATACGTTCAGACAGGTAAAAGTATTTATTGTACTTCTTAGTAACACTTACTGAACATTGTCCCCTCTGTGCTGCCCTCATTACATAATATGTTGTTTATTATCGTTTATACACCCACTATCACAACTGTGTTGGCTTATTGTTATGTAATGTAGTTTATTGAACATAAAATATGGCATCAGATAATATTTTCACAAGCATGAAATGAGTTTAGTGCCTGGTTACCAAATATGTATTTCCAGACACAGGGGAGCCTAACCTTAGGATGGTATGGGGATTTATACAGGAAATATGCCATTTGGTTGGAAATTTCTGCAACAGTTTTTTCAGGTAGTTTTTTTGAGCCAAAGCCATGGAATAGATGTAAAAAGAGGACATATTAACAGAAAGCGAATGCGTCTCCTCTTCTTTGTGTTCACTCCTGTGCTTAGAGTAACATGCATGTGTTCTTAATGGGGAGAGAAAAGCAAGATGCTGGTGGCAGCTAATCTCGCCTCAGAACAAAATTATCAGGTATATTGAAATTCAACATGCCCGATCCTTTCTTTCTTCTGACACAATCATAGGGGGAGAATTGTCAAGTCACCAGACACATAAGATTGTCGATGTTAAGATTTTCATCTAATTCATCTAGGTTTGAGACTCCTCTAAGCGCCAAACTATAGCTCACTTGCCTTTCAGTGCTAAACTAGAAATACACTTTCTAATTTCATCGCTCATTTTCAGGATTAAGCAGACCATACCTATTTAGTAGAAGGCAGACCAGCCAATATCAGAGATATCGGCTCACAGTGCTCAACGACTCTGCTATAAAGGATTGTCCATGTTGGATTTCTGCAATTCCACTAAAACAGAATCAGACAGGTCTGGAGCATCATATTCTAATTTTTAAAGGGAATTCATCAATAGATTAATGCTGCTCAAACCACTGGCAGCATGAATCAAAGTCTTTCTGGGCAACTGCAGCCAGGAATGTTTCACTTTGATTTTCAGAGAAAACTTAGTTTGACAAAACAGCCAGGGATCTATGCCTTGATTCACCATTGTCTTTGCTCATGTTGTGTGTCTAGTTTTGTGTGTTTTGCACTTCTTTTTTTGTTTGCACCTAATTTATTATACTATTTATTATACAATCAGACTTCTTAATGTACATCCGTGTTACTGGTTGGATTTTGCAGCCTAGTTAAGCTTGTTGAAAGGCCATAGTGCAGCCAATCAATAAGCTTTAAGTCTGTGGGCATTTCCGGCCCCATTACTGCCATGCCAAGCAATAGCATATCTGTGATTGGCCGTCATACCACATGACCCAGCCTGACAGTGTAAAATAAATAATTTTAAAAATGACTTGCAGGCCCCCTCATTTTTAATAAACAGTCAAGGGAAAGCAGACGGCTGTGAGCTGGTCTTTTTTATGCTTGGAAGGTGTCAATATCCACGGCCCATCCAACCTATTAATATCAGCCCACAGCTGTCTGCTTTGCCTTAGCTAGTTTTTAAAACTAGGATCCCACTTTGTTTTCTTTCATTTATTTATTAACAAGTACAGTAAACTACACACGCAAGGCTCTGCTCCACTCCTCCACTTTGACCTTTGTCTTCTGGATCAAGATTATTTTTTCTTTTTTTATTAAGTGTTCTTTTAAGTAATTTTCCTATCCACGTTTATGCGCAGGGCAATTGTCCTGCTCTTTCCCCCATTTTGCTTCCTTTTTCAGCCCACCAGCCCTTACTACGACCATTTTGAAGCCATTTTACAGCACCAAATTTCGGGTCCCCATTGACTTATATGTGGTTTGGGACCCGAGTCAAGTTCTGGTACCCGAACCGAACTTTGTACTCAAGTTCGGCACAACACGACAAACGCGAACTTCTGCAGGTTCGCTCATCCCTAATAAGAAGTAAATTGTGTGAGAACAGAATATGTCAGAATACAATATTGGCAAAGTTGATATCAAATAAAGTATTACTTTGAACAAATTATTAAACAACATTTATGAAATTACCTTTATGAGAATGAAGTGTTTAACTAGAGCCTGCATGGGTTTGCAACTATGTCAAACTAACTTAATTATTATTATTATTTATTATTATTATAGTGCCATTTATTCCATGGAGCTTTACATGTGAAAAAGGGGTATACATAGCTAAAACAATTACAATAATCTTGAACAAAACGTGACGGCGACTGGTACAGGAGGAGCGAGGACTAACTTAATTTGCTTCTATGACGGAATCACTGACTGGGTGGATCAGAGAAGTGCAGTAGATATAGTAAATCTTGACTTCAGCAAAGCATTTGACAAAGTATCTCATACCATTCTTATTGAAAAAATGACCAACTATGGAATTCACAAGGCAATTGTTATGCAGATTCATAACTGGCTTAGTGATCGGACCCAAAGAGTGGTCATAAATGGTTGTACATACATCCAGTTGGAAGAATGTCTCAAGTTGGGTAGTACAAAGTTCTGTCCTAGACCCTGTGTTGTTCAACCTCTTTATCAATGATTTATATGAAGGAATTGACAGTAAATTGAGTAAATTTGCTGATGACACAAAGCTAGGAGGGAGAGAGATGATTCAAAAAGATCTAAACAAACTGAAACTGTGGGCAGAAACTAACAGAATGGTTTTTAACAGGGATATATGCAAAGTCCTACATCTGGCAAGAAAAATGTAAGAAGCATATAAACATAATGGGAAGAATAGGGCTAAGCAACAGCACATATGAAAAAGCCTTGGGTATACTAATAGATCACAGACAGAACATAAGTCAACAGGGCAAAAAAAGGCAAAGACAATTCTGGGATGTATTATGAGAAGCATACAGACTAGATTACGTG
The DNA here is from genome assembly GCF_046119375.1 of Phyllobates terribilis. Lineage (NCBI taxonomy): Eukaryota > Metazoa > Chordata > Amphibia > Anura > Dendrobatidae > Phyllobates > Phyllobates terribilis. Next base: position 690,055,693 of record NW_027362762.1, read on the forward strand.
AAGTAATTATCCCTCTCTACTCCTATTTGGTCAGACCTCATCTTAAATACTGTGCCCAGTGCTGGGCGCCACATTTTAAAAAAGACATAGACAAACTGGAGCAAGTTCAGAGAAGAGCTACCAGAATAGTGACCAGTCTGTCAACAATGTCCTATAAAAACAGTTAGAGGATTTGGGAATGTTTAGCTTGCAAAAGAGAAGACTGAGAAGAGACTTAATAGTTGTCTACAAATATCTCAAGGACTGTCACACTGTAGAGGGATCAGTTTTATTCTCATTTGCACAAAGAAAGAATGGGATGAAACTGAATAGGAGAAGATTCAGATTATATATTAGAAAAAAAAAATTTGACAGTAAGGGTGATCAATGAGTGGAACAGGCTGCCACGAGAGGTGGTGAGCTCTCCTTCAATGGACGTCTTCAAACAGAGGCTGGACAGACATCTGTTTGAGATGGTTCAGTGATTCCTGCATTGCGCAGGGGGTTAGTCCAGATGACCCTGGAGGTCACTTCCAACTCTACGTTTCTATTCTATTTTTCTATGTTTCATACAGCAAAATTCTTCTTTCCTATCTAGCTGATTCCCAGTGTGTGTAGTGTTCACAGGGATAAAGGTGTCATTAATGTGGTTCTACTCAAGTTACAGGCTCTAACGGGGGTCACCAGGTTTTCCCGCTAGGACGCAAGTCTTTCTAACAAAGTAAATTAAAGCTTTGTGGGCCCTGTTAAAGCAGTAGGTGGCAGTCTCTCCATTAAGTTCCCAAACGAGCTTTCCAACTTTTTTGACTCTGAAACACCACAGCTTTGCAGAGTAAAACACATAACTGCCTACAATCGCGCAGCCAGTTTCCAATTCATGATGCTCGTGATTCGGGCAGCATGGATCTAATGACAGGTTCCTTTTAAGTTAGTAATAACTATTCTATTACACCACCATTATTATTATTATATAATAATAAAATGAAGATCAAATATTAAAATATTGCATTTCAACCATATGAAAAACATTACCTAAGCAGCAATGAAGACTTCAGAGAACATGTATGTACAGTATAACATTTCACAACCTATTACAGAAGTGAGTGATTTAGTTCGACCCAACTAAACAATAGCTGTAGGCACCTCACCTAGAAACATATTAATATCACTCTTCTGCAAGAAACATGTCCTCACCTTCCAGTGAAATAGCCAAAGCAGTTCTTAATCTCAAATTACTCCCATTTGCTTTGTTGACATTATGCTTAAAGTTTTCAACAGGACGGCTGGGTGGTTGGCATGGGCTCTTGGCATGACATCAGTTAAAAGTTGTTATGTACTCGAAATGATATTTGCCCTCGCTTTTATGTCATTTATGTACAACATCTATACAGTCTTTACAATTAGTATTACATTAGTGTATATGAGCATCACACTCTTGAAAGTTTGTAAAATATACTGTACGCCTCAGTACGGTTGCGACACACAAACTTCTTGTAAAAAGCTGCAGATAGAATTGCTATTTCTGTTGATGTCAAACACTATATTCAGGAAATGTATTGTTAAGACTAGTGTTGAGCATTCCGATACTGAAATATCGGGTATCGGCCGATATTCGCGGTATCGGAATTCCGATACTTAATTCCGATACTATTGCAATATCGTATACCGGAATCGGAAGTTCCCATAATGCAATGAGACATTTTCATTTTATTCAGCCAATGAGGATCCTAAGAAGTGTGGGCACATCCTGTTAGGCATGTAGGCATCTTAACTAATGGCATGGCTGTGATTGGCTGCTGAAATGATGTCATGATGCACTATAAAAGCCACCGCCGCCATTTTGAGCTCACTCTGCTGTGAATTCAGTTAGGGATAGGACGCTGTTGTTCTGAGGGACAGTTTTAGCTACCTATTTGCTCTATACTGCTTTACCCAAGCTACTTTCTAAATCACTGTGCCTTGCAGTGCTAGTGCACAGTTCCCTGTGCTGTTCACCGCTATCTGCAAGGTCTGTGTGTGTGAGTGCAGCTCACCCTGTAGTGTGTGCTTCAGCCAAGTCTGGTTGTAGTGCACTCAGTGTGTGTCACTGCCTCATACATTGTCCTTTTTTGCCAATTCATAATTTTTCCTGATATCTCCTATTAGTGTGGTGGTTCCATCTGTATTCAGCTAAATTGGTTCCAAACACACTATATAGGAGTAGATAGAGAAATTTTTTTCCGTCTTGCAGCACTAGTGCACAGTGCTCTGCATCTGTACTGTTCACCGCTGTCTGCAAGGTCTGGTGTGTGAGTGCAGCTCACCCTGTAGTGTGTGCTTCAACCCCGTCTGGTTGTAGTGCACTCAGTGTGTGTCACTGCCTCATACATTGTCCTTTATTGCCAATTCATAATTTTTCCTGATATCTCCTATTAGTGTGGTGGTTCCATCTGTATTCAGCTAAATTGGTTCCAAACACACTATATAGGAGTAGATAGAGAAATTTTTTTCCGTCTTGCAGCACTAGTGCACAGTGCTCTGCATCTGTACTGTTCACCGCTGTCTGCAAGGTCTGGTGTGTGAGTGCAGCTCACCCTGTAGTGTGTGCTTCAACCCCGTCTGGTTGTAGTGCACTCAGTGTGTGTCACTGCCTCATACATTGTCCTTTATTGCCAATTCATAATTTTTCCTGATATCTCCTATTAGTGTGGTGGTTCCATCTGTATTCAGCTAAATTGGTTCCAAACACACTATATAGGAGTAGATAGAGAATTTTTTTTCCGTCTTGCAGCACTAGTGCACAGTGCTCTGCATCTGTACTGTTCACCGCTGTCTGCAAGGTCTGGTGTGTGAGTGCAGCTCACCCTGTAGTGTGTGCTTCAACCCCGTCTGGTTGTAGTGCACTCAGTGTGTGTCACTGCCTCATACATTGTCCTTTATTGCCAATTCATAATTTTTCCTGATATCTCCTATTAGTGTGGTGGTTCCATCCATATTCAGCTAAATTGATTCCAAACACACTATATAGGAGTAGATAGAGGAGCCTTTCTGCAGCATTGGGCCCTGCAGCCCCAGCCAGATTAGTATTAGCCTATTTTTTGCAGCCTCATCTATTGCATTGTAGGTTACCTTCCTACATTGTAATAGCTACAAAAAGTTTGTGATACTATCGTTATTACATCTTTAGGCACATCCAGTGTCTTTTTGTGACAAAAAAAACCTAAATAAAGTTCACCAAACACTCCACTTTACAGTTGTGTAGGCCACATTAGCTCATATTAAAGTCTAGTCCACACTTTATAAAATTAGTGTTTCTTATACCTGTTAGCAGCTGTTCAGGAATAAGCACACTAAGCCCTTAGTACTTTTCTGCCTATCTTTATCAGTCTACCAAGATGAAGAAGGCAGGGAGTAAGGCATGTGGTCGTGGTCGTGGGCGTGGGCGTGGAGTTTCTGCAGGGAGAGGACGTGAGGATTCTGTGCCTGCAGGGAGAGGACGTGGGGATTCTGTGCCTGCTGCGGGCACCAGTGACTCAGCATCCCCCAGTTTTACCAGGGAACAGTCCTTTATGCGCAGCTTTGTAGGAGCTAGCCGTACCCCACTGCTGCGCGAGGACCAAATTGAAGCCGTTGTCGGATGGATGGCAGCTAACGCATCGACTTCAATTAGTTCCAGATCCTCTCAGGTCCTGAGCACTGAAGAGCACCCATCTGTCTCTTCACCACCTGCCAAATTGCCCAGGCAGTCAGAGAGCCCTGGACAGGAGCCATCTCTACTTCTGTTCTCTGAATCTCTTGGCTTGGAAAGAGGGGGCCAGCCAAGCAGAATTCGAGAATTTGAAGAAGAGGTAGTATGCAGTGATGCGCAACCGTTTTGTCTCTCTGAATCTGAAGAGGCGGGTGGGCCAGTGCCTATGGTCAGCAGCACACCTCAGTACGCATCTGATGATGAGACTCAGGTGCCACTTTCTGGTGCGTACTGTGCTGTCGAGACTACCCAGGAGAAGCAGTTGTTTGAAGAGGGTGGTGTAGATGATGAGGTCCTTGACCCATCATGGCGTGAGGGACAGGAAGGTGGTGGGAGCAGCTCTGAGGAAGAGATTCCCCGAACGGCCCAAAAAGGAGGGAGAGGGAGGGGGCAGACTTGGTTGCCTGTAGCCTCCACTTCGGCACCCATTAGGAGCATGGCTCTTCCAAAATCCAAAGCGGGCGCTCCCAAGACTTGCAGTGCCTGGTCCTTTTTTGACACAGTTGCAGATGACATTTGCTTTGTCAAATGCAAGCTGTGTAATCAGAAGGTGAAAAGAGGGAAAAGTGTCAGCAACCTCAATACCACAAATATGTGGAAACATGTGCGGACCAAGCACGTGGTGGAGTTACACAAACACACTGAAGACCTAGGCCAACCTACAGCGCCACCTACCACCTCTTCAGCTCGTGTTGTAGCCTCTTCCTCCAGCTCACACACAGCTGGTTCGGCTTCCTCACAGGATCGCCATGGAAGAATCTCTGGCACTGTTGTACAGAGACACAGTGTAATTCCACCCACAGCACCACTTTCCCAGTCATCCTCACACTCCCAGGCCAGTCTACAGCCATCGTTAGCACAGGCATGGGAGAAAAGGCGCCCATACTCGGCAAACCACCCCCGAGCACAGGCTCTGAATGCTGGCATTGCTAAACTACTGGCCCTTGAAATGCTATCATTCAGGCTGGTGGAGACTGACACATTCCGTAACTTTATGGCATTGGCAGTCCCACAATACAACGTGCCCAGCCGCTTTTATTTCAGCAGGCAAGCCGTCCCTGCCCTGCAACATCATGTGGAGGGAAAAATTAAACATGCGCTACAAAACGCCGTCAGTAGCAAGGTCCACCTGACCACTGATGCGTGGACCAGTAAGCATGGACAGGGACGATACCTTTCCCTCACTGCCCATTGGGTAAATGTTGTGGAGCCGGGTACAGATCTTGAGAGTGGCGCTGTACGTGTTCTGCCAACTCCAAGGATTGCAGGAATCCAGTCTGTACACATTGACTCCTCCTCATACTCCAGTTCCTCTGAATCAGCGCTGCAGGAGCCGTCACGGTCTACCTCCACATCGACCCGTGAACGGTTACCTGTTATGATGACCGATATGAGCACAGCCGTGGCCAAACGTCAACAGGCCGTATTAAAATTAATTTCTTTGGGGAATCGAAGCCACACAGCGCAGGAGCTCTGGAATGCCATCAAGCAGCAGAGTGACGTGTGGTTTGTGCCAGCGAATCTCCAGCCAGGCATGGTAGTGTGTGACAATGGCCGAAATCTGGTGGCAGCTCTGGGCCTAGGCAACCTCACTCACATCCCATGTCTGGCACATGTGCTCAACTTGGTCGTGCAGAGTTTTTTGAGGGACTATCCGGATCTTGATGCACTGCTTCACAAGGTCCGCATAGAGTGCGCTCACTTGCGGCGTTCCAGCAATGCAAGATCACGCATTGCAGCTCTGCAGCGCCGATTATGTCTTCCGGAACATCGCATCATATGTGACCTACCCACCAGGTGGAATTCAACGTTACATATGTTGGAGAGGTTGTGTGAGCAGCAGGCAGCAGTAATGGAGTACCAGCTGCAGCAGGCGCAAACAAGTCGCAGTGCGCGCCGTTCACACTTCACCACCACTGAGTGGGCCTCTATGAAGGACATTTGCCACATTTTGCGTGCCTTCGATTATTCCACGCGGATGGCGAGTGCAGATGATGCACTAGTCAGCATGACTATCCCCCTTATCTGCCTGCTTGAAAAAACACTGCAAGCACTAAGGGACGAGGTTTTGGAAGAGGTGGAGGATGAGGAGTCACAAATGCCATCTGCTTCTCTACAGTCTGCGCAACGTGGTTCCTCACAAAGGCCTAGGCAGGGGACACTTTGTGAGGAGGATGAGGAGGAGTCAATGGATGAGGAAGACATCTGTCCAGAGGAGGGAGGTACACAATGCTCTAGTAGTCAGTATCTAGAGCGAGGGTGGGGTGATGCAGAGCAGGCAGAGATCACGCCTCAAGCAGGGGACAGCGTTTCTTGGCCAGTTGGCAGTCTGCAGCACATGGTTGATTTCATGCTGCAGTGCCTCAGAAACGACCGCCGCATCGCCCACATTCTCAACACGGCTGATTATTGGGTGTCCACCCTCCTAGATCCTCGCTACCGGGACAACTTACAAAGCCTCATAACACCATTGAACCGGGAGCGTAAAATGCGGGAGTACCAAGACGCACTGGTGCATTCCATCATGTTCTCCATTCCAACCGAGAGCAGTGCTGCTAGTGCTTTACAAAGCAGCTCAGTGCGTCGAGGCAGTGGAGGAAGCTCTGCACAAAGAGGGAGCAGAAGCAGCGCCTCAGCACAAGGCAAGACCAGTATGGCCGAAATGTGGCAAAGTTTTGTGTCCCCGCCGCCACAAATGTCTACACCATCACAGACAGCTCCAGTCAGCAGGAGGCAACGTTTCCGTCAGATGGTGACAGACTACATGTCTTGCCCTCTTAGTGTACTCCCAGACGGCTCTTCTCCCTTCAAGTTTTGGGTCTGTAAGCTGGATACATGGCCAGAGCTTAGTCAGTATGCACTGGAGGTGCTAGCTTGCCCTGCTGCTAGTGTATTATCGGAACGCGTCTTTAGTGCCGCAGGTGGTGTACTAACAGACCGTCGCATGCGACTATCCTCCGATAACGTTGACCGGCTTACTTTTCTCAAAATGAACAAGGCCTGGATCTCTCATGAATTTGCCAGTCCTCTTCCAGAATAAATAATTGGTTGGCAACAGTATCCAGGTCTCCCGTTCTGTTCATGTTTCTACCACCTGAACTGTAATCCCTGAGCTCCAACACCGCCAGTTGGCGCTCGGAAGTGCCGTCTGCACAGTCAACACTTGCTGCCGTGTTATTGGGGTTCAGTAACGTCAGCTGTTCTCCTGCTGTGCGGACGGCAATTTCTCCTGATTTGTCCACATCCACTGTACTACACATTTTAAAGTTGCTCCAATTACTCCTCTGGCTCCTCTGTTTTCATTCTTATCCCTGGGCTCCAGCACCGCCAGTTGGCGCTCGGAAGTGCTGTCTGCACAGTCAACACTTGCTACCATGTTATTGGGGTTCAGTAACGTCAGCTGTTCCCCTGCTGTGCGGACGGCAATTTCTCCTGCTCTGTCCACATTCTCACTACTACAGATTTTAAAGTTGCTCCAATTACACCTCTGGCTCCTCTGTTTTCAGTATTATCCCTGAGCTCCAACACCGCCAGTTGGCGCACGGAAGTGCCGTCTGCACAGTCAACACTTGCTGCCGTGTTATTGGGGTTCAGTAACGTCAGCTGTTCTCCTGCTGTGCGGACGGCAATTTCTCCTGCTTTGTCCACATCCACTGTACTACACATTTTAAAGTTGCTCGAATTACACCTCTGGCTCCTCTGTTTTCATTCTTATCCCTGGGCTCCAGCACCGCCAGTTGGCGCTCGGAAGTGCCGTCTGCACAGTCAACACTTGCTACCATGTTATTGGGGTTCAGTAACGTCAGCTGTTCCCCTGCTGTGTTCACGGCAATTTCTCCTGCTCTGTCCATATTCACTGTGCTACTTATTTAAAACTTGCTCCAATTACACCTCTGGCTCCTCCGTTTTTAGTATTTACCCTGGGCTCCAACACCGCCAGTTGGCGCTCGGAAGTGCTGTCTGCACAGTCAACACTTGCTGCCGTGTTATTGGGGTTCAGTAACGTCAGCTGTTCCCCTGCTGTGCGGACGGCAATTTCTCCTGCTCTGTCCACATTCTCACTACTACAGATTTTAAAGTTGCTCGAATTACACCTCTGGCTCCTCTGTTTTCATTCTTATCCCTGGGCTCCAGCACCGCCAGTTGGCGCTCGGAAGTGCTGTCTGCACAGTCAACACTTGCTACCATGTTATTGGGGTTCAGTAACGTCAGCTGTTCCCCTGCTGTGCGGACGGCAATTTCTCCTGCTCTGTCCACATTCTCACTACTACAGATTTTAAAGTTGCTCCAATTACACCTCTGGCTCCTCTGTTTTCATTCTTATCCCTGGGCTCCAGCACCGCCAGTTGGCGCTCGGAAGTGCCGTCTGCACAGTCAACACTTGCTGCGGTGTTATTGGGGTTCGGTAACGTCAGCTGTTCCCCTGCTGTGTTCACGGCAATTTCTCCTGCTCTGTCCATATTCACTGTGCTACTTATTTAAAACTTGCTCCAATTACACCTCTGGCTCCTCCGTTTTTAGTATTTACCCTGGGCTCCAACACCGCCAGTTGGCGCTCGGAAGTGCTATCTGCACAGTCAACACTTGCTGCCGTGTTATTGGGGTTCAGTAACGTCAGCTGTTCTCCTGCTGTGCGGACGGCAATTTCTCCTGCTTTGTCCACATCCACTGTACTACACATTTTAAAGTTGCTCGAATTACACCTCTGGCTCCTCTGTTTTCATTCTTATCCCTGGGCTCCAGCACCGCCAGTTGGCGCTCGGAAGTGCCGTCTGCACAGTCAACACTTGCTGCGGTGTTATTGGGGTTCGGTAACGTCAGCTGTTCCCCTGCTGTGTTCACGGCAATTTCTCCTGCTCTGTCCATATTCACTGTGCTACTTATTTAAAACTTGCTCCAATTACACCTCTGGCTCCTCCGTTTTTAGTATTTACCCTGGGCTCCAATACCGCTAGTTGCTGCTCAGAAGTGCCGTCTGCACAGTCAACGCTTGCTCCAGTGTTATTGGGATTCAGTAACGTCAGCTGATCCCCAGCTGTGTGTCCGGCAAATTCTCCTGCTTTGTCCACATCCACTGTAGTACGGATTTAAAACCTCCTCCAAATACACCTCTGGCTCTTCTGTTTTTAGTATTTACCCTGGGCTCCAGCACCGCCAGCTGGTTCTCGGCAGTTCCATTGGCTCTTGTACCTTCTGCTACCCATCCGGGTTCCAGTACCGTCAGCTGGTTCTCGGCAGTGTCTTTGGCACGGGTACTCCCTCCTGCCCAGCCTGGTTCCAGCACGCCAGCTGTTTCCGGGTAGTGTCAACGTCACTTTGCCTCCAATGCGTTGTCCTGTCGTGTTGCGGTCGGGTTAGCCGACTCTATGGTGCCTGCAGTTTAGGTGACTCCTATGTGGGCTGCGGGATCTGGCAATGAAGGCTGGTTCCATAGTGCCAATAGGACAAGCACCCTCTGTAGGACTGTGGGTTTTGGTAACTGCGGCCGGCTCGCGGCCTTGAACTTTTTTTTTACATGGGTACCTTCTGCTACCCATCCGGGTTCCAGTACCGTCAGCTGGTTCTCGGCAGTGCCTTTGGATTAGGTGCCTCCTTCTCGGTATCCAAGTTCCACCAACGTCTGCTGGTCCTTGGTAGTGCTTTCTGGCACAGGTACCTCCTGCTTAGTAACCGAGTTCCAGTAACATCAGCTGGTCCTCGGTAGTTCCATTGGCTCTTGTACCTTCTGCTACCCATCCGGGTTCCAGTACCGTCAGCTGGTCCTCGGTAGTTCCATTTGCTCTTGTATCTTCTGCTACCCATCCGGGTTCCAGTACCGTCAGCTGGTTCTCGGCAGTGTCTTTGGCACGGGTACTCCCTCCTGCCCAGCCTGGTTCCAGCACGCCAGCTGTTTCCGGGTAGTGTCAACGTCACTTTGCCTCCAATGCGTTGTCCTGTCGTGTTGCGGTCGGGTTAGCCGACTCTATGGTGCCTGCAGTTTAGGTGACTCCTATGTGGGCTGCGGGATCTGGCAATGAAGGCTGGTTCCATAGTGCCAATAGGACAAGCACCCTCTGTAGGACTGTGGGTTTTGGTAACTGCGGCCGGCTCGCGGCCTTGAACTTTTTTTTTACATGGGTACCTTCTGCTACCCATCCGGGTTCCAGTACCGTCAGCTGGTTCTCGGCAGTGCCTTTGGATTAGGTGCCTCCTTCTCGGTATCCAAGTTCCACCAACGTCTGCTGGTCCTTGGTAGTGCTTTCTGGCACAGGTACCTCCTGCTTAGTAACCGAGTTCCAGTAACATCAGCTGGTCCTCGGTAGTTCCATTGGCTCTTGTACCTTCTGCTACCCATCCGGGTTCCAGTACCGTCAGCTGGTCCTCGGTAGTTCCATTTGCTCTTGTATCTTCTGCTACCCATCCGGGTTCCAGTACCGTCAGCTGGTTCTCGGCAGTGTCTTTGGCACGGGTACTCCCTCCTGCCCAGCCTGGTTCCAGCACGCCAGCTGTTTCCGGGTAGTGTCAACGTCACTTTGCCTCCAATGCGTTGTCCTGTCGTGTTGCGGTCGGGTTAGCCGACTCTATGGTGCCTGCAGTTTAGGTGACTCCTATGTGGGCTGCGGGATCTGGCAATGAAGGCTGGTTCCATAGTGCCAATAGGACAAGCACCCTCTGTAGGACTGTGGGTTTTGGTAACTGCGGCCGGCTCGCGGCCTTGAACTTTTTTTTTACATGGGTACCTTCTGCTACCCATCCGGGTTCCAGTACCGTCAGCTGGTTCTCGGCAGTGCCTTTGGATTAGGTGCCTCCTTCTCGGTATCCAAGTTCCACCAACGTCTGCTGGTCCTTGGTAGTGCTTTCTGGCACAGGTACCTCCTGCTTAGTAACCGAGTTCCAGTAACATCAGCTGGTCCTCGGTAGTTCCATTGGCTCTTGTACCTTCTGCTACCCATCCGGGTTCCAGTAACATCAGCTGGTCCTCGGTAGTTCCATTGGCTCTTGTACCTTCTGCTACCCATCCGGGTTCCAGTACCGTCAGCTGGTTCTCGGCAGTGCCTTTGGATTAGGTGCCTCCTTCTCGGTATCCAAGTTCCACCAACGTCTGCTGGTCCTTGGTAGTGCTTTCTGGCACAGGTACCTCCTGCTTAGTAACCGAGTTCCAGTAACATCAGCTGGTCCTCGGTAGTTCCATTGGCTCTTGTACCTTCTGCTATCCATCCGGGTTCCAGTACCGTCAGCTGGTCCTCGGTAGTTCCTCAGCTTTCTTGTACCTTCTGCTACATTTCCAAGTTCAAGCTTTTTGAAATGGTTCTTGGTAATCACTCTGGATCTCCCTGACGAGGACCCTGAAGACGAGGACCCTGAAGACCAACCCTAAGAAGACGAGGACCCCGAAGACAATGACCCTGAAGACGAGGACCCTGAAGACCACCCCGAAGAAGACGAGGACCCTGAAGACCACCCCGAAGAAGACGAGGACCCTGAAGACCACCCCGAAGAAGACGAGGACCCCGAAGACGAGGACCCAGAAGACCAACCCGAAGAAGACGAGGACCCCGAAGACGAGGACCCCCGAAGACGACGACCCTGAAGACCACCCCGAAGAAGACCAAGAAGATGACCCTGAAGAAGTTGACCAAGAAGACAAAGAAGAGAAGACAAGCACCAAGATACAGAAAAACAAGAGACAGAAAACCAAGAAGCAGAAATACAAGAAGCTGCAGAACAAAAAGCGGAAGAACATTAAGCATAAGACTAAAAATCAGAGCAAAAGATAATATCTAAATTATAAGCAGAAGATGACTAAGCAGTGTATGGGGGTGAGTCCGTTCCTCCTCGTGGTGCCCCTGGAAAAGACCTGCTGCTGCAGGCCAAACTGAACGCGGACAAATCCTGTTGTAAATCTTTTGTGACGGGCAGAACGAAAGGTGTAATGTCCAACCTTTTATAGATAACAACTACAGGAATGCCTGTCACAAATAAGAATATGATGAAGAAGAAGAATATGAAGAAGATGAAGAAGTAGAATATGAAGAATGTAAAAAAAAGAATAATACGAAGAAGGTGAAGAAGAAGAAGGTGAAGAAGAAGTGGATGAAAAAGATGCTGAGGATGATGAAGGAGAAAGTGTGGGAGAAGTAAAAAAGAAGGTGAAGAGCATGGAAGTAGTGAAACATAAATATCTGACAAAATATAAAAATACTTAACATAGTTAATATTTCCGTAACTCAGAACATAATAAAAAAATATTAATTCCTGCTATTCCATTTGACTGGGCTAAACCTCTATGCCTTTATTGTCTCCCCCACCTCCCCCAATACATTCTACATTATTCTTAGTTGTTTTCCTTCATGTAGAAATAACCTACAAGGAAAGAAAGGGTTTATTTTAATTCCGATATTTATGTCCCATTGACTTGCATTGGTTTCCGGTATCGGAATCGGCGATATCCGATACTTTTTCGGTATCGGTCCGATCCAATCCGATCCGATATTTCCCGATATCGGAAGGTATCGCTCAACACTAGTTAAGACAGATCCAAAAAAATAAATATGCAATAGTAAAACTATAAAATCAGCTGTCCAATAGGGCAACATTATGTAGCTTACTGCAAATTCTAAAATAAAGCACCACAAGACAGTGGCCCCTTAAGACGTAAGCAGATATGCTGAATTTGCAGCAAAGTCGGAACAACTAAATTCGCATGTGTTATATGTGGATTTTACTGTCCATTTTGTTGTGAATTTGCCACAAATTTACAACCTTTCACATATGGTTCTACAGTGAATATATAATAAAAGTGGACAAAGTCCTATGTGAACTATGGCAAGTTTCAAAATGCAAGTGAGAATTGTAAAGCTAGTCATATTAGATGTCTATCAAGTGACTGTATAGTATAAGTATGTAAAAAGTGGACAAAATCCTAAAACATCTTATACAAATATGCAAGGGCAGATTAAAGCAGTGGATCTCAATCCTACTGAATATCTAACCAATCACTAAATATAATTACAACAATGTACAGTTTACTTGCTTGGGACACAAAGGTAAATGCATTCAAACCCATTCAGCATGATTGCAGCAGTGAATCACTTGCTTACATAGGACTTGGAAATAAATCAGCATAAATGGAAATCAAAATAATCAAGGCACATAAAGTAAAGGATATAGAAGACCTGTATGGACCTGACGAACCCCGACGCGCGTTTCGCATGTTGCTTCTTCCAGGGGATGTGTATAAGAATATCCTGGGGGGGGGAATTGGACTGTGAATATTATAATTAATTACTGGGGGCAGAGGGCACAGTGTATATTATAAGACACTGCTGAAATTCATAATATTTGGTTATAGGTTGAATTCAATGAGCTTATGTCTTCTTTCAATGTTAATCTCACATGGTAGAAATCTCTATAACACTCATTAACCTTACTCGACAATTATTATAGTTGATTACTTCAGAAATATTTTTCCAAGTGTACTACACCAAAGGCATCCATCACGCCAGGTGGGAAACCTGTTCTTAAAAATGTGGATCCCACCCCTGAGCTAGGTTAGCGACTTACTCTGCATATCCAATGTTTTAAACCTTAATGGTATCTTATATAGAGCCTTTCTTAAAACTCAAGCTAGGTTCACCCACTCACAGTGCTCTCTGTTGAGCACTACGCTGGGGTTTCTGATATCTTGTTTTTCAGGAATTCTGACAAAAACCACAAAGAGCATTGTGTGTGTGTGTGTAAACCTAGCCTAAAATCTAAAGAAAAAATGTGCCTGTTTCTGGATACCATTTAGAAACAAATGAAGCTCATATTAAAACTAATTATAACTGACACATCACCGCACACCCTGTAAGCTATCTTGTTGCCTCAAACAATTATTGCCAAGGTCTATGTTCAATGTAGGAAGAGAACCAATTGCTGCTCACTCACTTCTCAATTGCTCAAGAATGGTACTTTTAGGGTAAGTGCAACATTTTTTTCAGGCAAAATCCACAAATGTGCTGCGGAAAACGAGAAAACCAAATTGGTCTTTTGTCACTTCTTTTAGCTGCTTCAGGGTTTGGAAACCTTATGGTGGTTAAAATAAGTGACATATTCATTCTTTGGGCAGTGTCGTTTGGAAGCCGTCTGCTCTGTATGCCAAAGCGGCTTCACCTTGGAAAACTCTATGTCATAAAGACGCCATGTGCACATACGATAATGCTGAAAACACAAATGTAAGTTTGGTACAATTTTTTTTCTTAGCCAAATGCCAGTAGTGGATCATGAAAGTAGGAATTAAGGAAAAAACTTATATTTTTCTGTTTTTGTATCAACTACTGAATTTGGTTCAGAACACTGTATTAAAAACTGCATGTGTGATGCCAGCTATATAGGGTACTGTGGTTGTCGCTACACTGTCCTGATAAGGGCATTGTGGTAGTCCATAAAAAGAGTCAGAAAACACTTAGTGAAAATTTATTTAAACTGGTATTTCATAAGCCTGTCATAGTTTGGAGTATGCTAGAGTGAAATACAACACATTTCTTAAAAGACATTGTCCAGTCAAGAGTGATAAGTCTGCAGTCACTCTGTGTGACTGCAGACTTCTGAATCTCCCCAGTGCAGGCACTGTGCGCTGCAGGGATCTGGGCACCATTAAAGCAAATCCACATAAGTGCCATGAATTATAATAAAACTGTCTGGATGTGGAGGCCAGCACCCCCTCCCATCCTTCAGATAAGTCCTGACCACTTTTTAGCCAAAGTAACAAGAGAAGTATTAAGACCTAAAAGTAAATCATTTTTGAGCACAAAACAAACATGCACCAAAAAATCTGCTGTAATGTAAATAATAAATTCTTCCCTTTGTGTGTAAGTATATGCCCCAAGTATCCTTAGTCTACATTACCTTGCTTGGCTACAGCCATAAAAAATGGTTAGGATTAAGCCAGAGGAAATAATAGTACATGGAGACACGACAAAATAAAACCACATGACAATATCTGTCTGGAAAGAAAAATAATGTGTAATAGCCCTAATAGCATCTTAACATGCTACACTAATGAAATAGGCTGAGGTTACATAAGCAACAGGAAGCAAATAAATAAAATATGCCATAGACATCTTGTTTTGCAGTGAGTTGATTTGTTGAATTTGGCCAGGCTAGGATGTGAAATAAGTGGTGCCGCAATGCTGCCTGCTCTCCAGTCGTATCTGCTGTTCTCAAGCACACCTCTATTGTGGTCACAACATAGCATATAAGTCTAGAATATCGATTATACGCAAACAGGCCATTGCTTCTAGTCAATGTGAAAGACATCAGAGCATTCGGTATAGTCTGTACAGGCGGCGGTCAGACAGAACCCAAAAAAACACAGCCAGGCATAGATGAAGATCTGTGAAGACCGCGTCAAAACACTATATGCTAGTGTCAAACCCACCAAGTTTTTCAAGAGGAAGACACTTTTGGAAATGCTGGCGACTTTCTTGAAGCATATTTTTAGAGATTTCTTTTTGTCATTATTTGAATGCTTTTTCAACTATTTGTGAGGGGTTTTTTTAGCATTTTTTGTGCTTTTTTTGCATTGTCGTTTTAATTTTTTAAACTCCATTCAACAAGGAAGAAACTGCTAACTCTGGCAAAATGCTCAAAAAGATGCCTGGACGTCTTCCGGGTGCCTTTGCAGCCTTTCCATTGACTTGTATTGTAAGAATGGAGTGTTTCAGAGCAGAATATGCCTGAAGAATGAACGGTTCACGTCTTTTACTTGTTTGGCTTTTTAGAAAGTCATTATTACATAGTTCACTCTTTTGAGTGTTTTCTGGGCGATTGTTTAGGTGGATTTCAGAGCAGACCCACCTAAAAATATGTTTTTTGCGCATAAATTAAAGAAGCACTCCCATCAAACTTTTTATTCTCTTACTATATTGCAGTCATCATAATATATAGCAATGTGTACCTACAATTGCTAATTTTACCTTTCTACCCAGCTAATTCTTATCTTTTCTCCGCTCTATGTAGAATCGGGAAGTATTTTGTCCCTGCATTTGACGCGCCCCCTGGGCCGTGTGTGCACGTGTGTGGGTTACCCGGAGCCGGGTCTCTGGGGGTTGTAGTGACGCGCCCCTGGGCCTGTGTCGCGCTGCGTTGCGCACGCGGGAGCTTATGACGCGCCCCTGGGCCTGTGTCGCGCTGCGGTGCGCACGCGGGAGCTTACCCGGAGCCGGATCCGTGGAGGGTTGTAATCTCGTGGCGGTGACCTGGTCCGTGCCCAGGGAGTCAAACTAGACGGCAGTCTATTAGTAGTAAATAGTTGATGACTACGCCACCCGTTGAGTGCAGCCAGGAAGCTGCTGCTGCAGGGCAGACCGCTGAGGCCGGTGGTAGGATTGTGCAGCGTGATAGTATAACCCCCAACGGGAGGGGTATGGCCTCAGGGCAGCCGACGTGGATGATGGGGGTAGCAGGAACCACTCAGAGACGGTACGGTGTAGTTCAGGGTCTTTACTGGTAACAACGACAGACCCTCCCGGAGTACTTGCTAGCAAACGGGGCCTGGTCAGTCTTTGAGCAGATGGGATCTCCCCTGGCCAGGCGTAGTTGTAGGCCTCCCAAACTGACTGTACTCTTCTGGCTACCTTGCTAGAAGCTGATGTAAGTAGCCCACGTCCCTGAGTGTACCGTGTGGTGCTCACCCGTATGGCCGGTGACTCGGGGCCTTCTAATGGCTTCCGCTCCACGATGGCGGTGCTGGTCCCACGCGTGTGACCGTGCCTTCGGGCTTCTGGGCCAGAGGACCTGAAATCCCCTGCCCGACGGATTCTGCTGCTGGGTAGGAGTTAGTCCCCACAGCCTCGGACTCCGGGTCCGGTAAAGAATCTTCTTAGTCAGGGCGAGCTCTGTAGCTGCCAGCCCCTGACTCCTTGTAACTCTGCTGTTTCCTATGCTGCTTCTCTTCTCCACTCTCCTTGTCTGACTCACCCTGCCTCAGCCCCGGGTTTATACAGGGGAAGTTCTTCCCCTCCCAAGACTGGGCAGGAGGTGTGGCATGCACAGGATCCCTGACCAAAGGACCTCCCACCTGCTCTCAGACATAATATCTCTATCACTGTGGCAACCAGACCCCTGGGGTGTCACATTCCCCCCTAGTGAAATTTAGTACTCCGGGACTAAACACATTTAGAAAAACATAACAAAGTATAACAATAACAATACTATAAGAAAAACACATAAGATGGTTACGGCGTGTCCGCAACCGGATGCAGTCTTTGAAGAAAAGCAAAGGTGTCCATTTCACCAACACAGGGAGACGTAACCAGGTAGGGGTCTGTCCTACCCCGAGTCCTTAACAGTCTCTAGTCCATCCTGGGTTACGCTCCAACTATATACAAGGATTCACGGTAAATCCACCAAGGTTTCCTAAAAATAACTAGAAACACAAAATTATACACAAGCAACAAGACACAGAAAAACATAAATAAAACAATTTATACACTTTAAATTCTCCAGCGTGCGGGTAACTGGCCTTTAGTGGCCCGAGTGGACCTACGGAGCTGACTGTCTGGCCCTGAACTACAGGGTGTAGGAGCTGTCAAGGGTAAACTGGGCAGCTGTCTACCGGCTCTTTGTCTCACTAGGGGTACGGCAGGCTCACTATAAGCAGAGGGTTGATTCTCCTGTTCTGCTTGTGTGGAGTCTTCTGCCTCCTGGACCGGCTGTTCTTCCAGCTCTACC
Organism: Phyllobates terribilis; assembly: GCF_046119375.1. Lineage (NCBI taxonomy): Eukaryota > Metazoa > Chordata > Amphibia > Anura > Dendrobatidae > Phyllobates > Phyllobates terribilis. The sequence continues at coordinate 690,073,094 of NW_027362762.1, forward strand.
CGTTGCTCCGTAGGTTCTTGGGATGATGGTTGGAGGAAGGTGAGTACGGGTACCACAACTGCACCATTGACTTGAGTCCAAGACTGAGGAAAGTCCCCGAGCACGGTACTAACCATATCTTCCCTTTCTTCCACGGGTCGATGGTCTTCTTGTTCCTCTTCAGGGTTCCTCAGTTGTTCGGGACACTTCTTCAGGTGGTCCCGGGATACAATGGCTGTGGTTTCCCCTCCGTCTTTACTGATGGTACAGACCTTCGGGTTCTCGTGGCTTGAGGGCAGTACGGTGTACGGGTCCTTCTCCCACTGGTCGTCCAACTTGTGGAGCCGTCTCTTCCTCTTCAAGACCTGCTCTCCGGGTACCAGGGGAACAGCGGGAGCATACTGGTTGTAAGTTTTCTCTTGTCTTTCCCTAGCCTGACAGAGACTTCGCTCCACGCTCTCCTGTACTCTCCGGTACTGCTGCTGCCTCTCTGTGTCCCAGTTTGTTTCTGGTGAAGTGTCCTCGGGGGTCAGGACTCCCATTTCCAGGTCAACAGGTAACTTACCAGGTCTTGCCCTCATTAGGTAAGCCGGGGTACAGTTGGTGGAACCTACCGGGATGTGGTTGTATAGGTCCACCAGATCGGGCAACTTTTCAGGCCACAGACTGCGTTCTTCCAGGGGCAACGTTTTTAGAAGATCCATTACCACCTGGTTCATTTTTTCACAAAGTCCATTAGTCTGCGGATGGTAGGGTGTCGTCCTTATCTTCCGGCAGCCATACAGATTGCAGAATTCCTGAAAGACCTCCGCTTCAAAGGCAGGTCCCTGGTCCGTCAGCACTTGGTCCGGGTACCCGTGTGGACGGCAGAAGTGCTGCTGGAAGGCTCTAGCTGCTGTTTGAGCCGTTAAGTCCTTGACGGGGACGACAACCAAGAAACGGGAGTAATGATCCACGATGGTTAACGCGTAGACGTAGCCACTTCTGCTTGGGGTCAGTTTTACATGATCCAAGGCTACCAGTTCCAACGGTTGCCGGGTGACGATGGACTGCAGGGGAGTCTTCTGGCTGGCTCGGTCCTTCCTTCTCAGGTTGCACGGGCCACAATCTCTGCACCACTTCTCGATGGTTCCCCTCATGCCTACCCAGTGGAACCGCTCGCGCAGCAGGAACTCCAGCTTTTTCCACCCAAAGTGTCCAGCTCCGTCGTGGTATGCCTCCATCACCATGGCTGCGTCTCTTCGTGGCACCACTACTTGCCAGAGTAATTCATGCGTCCGGGAGTTAACCATTCTGCGGCACAACTTCCCTTTGTAAAGGAACAGTCGACTCTTCTCTGCCCATAGTTGTTTGGCTTCCTCCGGAGCGTCTGGTTCAAGGCGAGCCTCCGGCCGAGTCAGCATCTCCTTCACCAGTCGGACGGCAGGGTCGCTGTCTTGCGTTTCCGCCCAGTTGTAGTGGGGTAAGGGGTTCAACGTAGCAGCCTGCTTACTCCTTACCCGGTGGGAATACTGAATAGTCCCATGACGGTGGAACGCAGGGAGTTCAACTTCTTCCAGTCCCTCCGGATCTTCTCCTCCGTCCGGCAGGTTGGGCATCCTGGACAGGGCGTCCGCGTTGGTATTGGAGCGTCCTGCCCGGTATTTAATTGTGAACTCGTAGTTGGACAGACGGGCCATCCACCTCTGCTCCAGGGCACCGAGTCTTGCCGTGTCCAGGTGTGTCAGCGGGTTGTTATCCGTGTACACGGTGAACCGGGAAGAAGCGAGGTAATGCTTAAAGCGCTCAGTGATTGCCCATACTACGGCCAGGAACTCTAACTTAAATGAGCTGTAATTCTCGGGGTTCCTTTCGGTGGGTCGCAGTTTTCGGCTGGCGTAGGCGATTACTCGTTCCTTCCCCTGCTGGATCTGGGACAGTACGGCTCCTAGCCCGATGTTACTGGCGTCGGTGTAGAGGATAAAGGGCTGGCTATAATCCGGGTACGCCAGGATTTCGTCCCCCGTGAGGGCCATCTTCAGCTGGCGGAAGGACTCTTCTTCCAGCTCTTCCCATTTGAAGGGCGGCTTCTGGTTCTTGGCCTTCCGGGACTGGCCTATCAGGAGGTCCTGCATAGGTGCTGCCTTTTTGGTGAAACCGGGAATAAACCTTCGGTAGTAGCCTACCAACCCGAGGAACTGCCGCACTTCTTTTACGCTGGAGGGGCTTGGCCATCCCTTAATTGCGGTGATCTTATCGGGGTCGGGAGCCACTCCGTCAGCGCTCACCACGTGTCCCAGGTACTGCACCTTTGGTTTCAGGAGGTGACACTTGGAGGGTTTCACCTTTAGGCCGTAACTCGCCAGAGCCTCGAACACTTCCGCCAGGTGTTTCAGGTGGTCCTCATACGTCTTGGAATATACGATGACATCGTCCAGGTACAACAGGACCGTCTCGAAGTTTCTGTGGCCCAGACAACACTCCATTAGGCGTTGGAAGGTTCCTGGTGCGTTGCAGAGTCCGAACGGCATGCAGGTGAACTCGCTAAGTCCCATCGGGGTGGTGAATGCGGTCTTCTCCCGGTCCGCCTCTGCTACAGGAACCTGCCAGTACCCGCTAGTGAGATCCAAGGTAGAGAAGAAGTTAGCAGATCTTAAAGCAGCCAATGACTCCTCTATCCTTGGTAAGGGGTACGCATCCTTGTGTGTGATACGGTTGATTTTCCGGTAATCTACACACATCCTCATGGTGTTGTCTTTCTTTTTGACTAAAACTAATGGGGCTGCCCAGGGGCTACAACTATCCCGGATTACCCCAGCCTCCTTCATATCTCTAAGCATCCCCTTGGCGTGTTGGTAATGTGCAGGGGGTACGGGTCGATACCTCTCTTTTATGGGAGGATGATCTCCCGTGGGGATGCGATGTTCTACCCCCTTGACTCGCCCGAAGTCTAACGGGTGTTTACTAAACACTCTCTCATACTCTTGAACCACCCGATAGACTCCTTGTTTCTGATGTGAGGGAGTGGAGTCAGTACCCAAATGTAGTTGCTGACACCAGTCCTCCATGTCTTTCTTAGAGCCGTTACCTTCCTCCGGGTGAGATGGAGGCAAGGGTTCCACAGATTGTATAGAACTTTGATTAGTGGTATATAATTTGGCTAGCGTGGCATACCGGGGCAGGTACACTTCCCTCTCCCCGATATTTATTATGCGAATGGGCACCCTCCCATGGCGTACATTGACCACCCCCCGTGCTGTCAAAATGGTGGGCCTACTGTCTGAGTAAACTGGTTCTACCATTGCCTGGTAATCTCTACCTCTCAGACCAATAGCTGCCCGGCACCAAATCATCATTTCACTTTTTGGGGGCATGGCAATAGGAAAAGGGTCACACATTCTTACGCTACCAATCTCACCGCCGGAGAGTTCCACTTGTTGCCGTTGCATCAGTGCCCGGATCTCTTTCTGGAGCACCCGCTGCTCGCCGGAGCTGGCATTCTTGGCAACCTGCTGTAAAAGGAAAATCACCTCTGCAAGACAATTTTCAATTACATTAGTTCCTAGAGTTATTTTTGGGTGACTCTCATGTTTATCGATATCTACAATGATCAGTCCCTGTGCGGCCAGTTCGACTCTACCAATTTTGATGGTCACCTCTTTAAATCCGATCTGTGGCACGGGCTGACCATTGCTGGCGATGATACTCAAGTCGTCGTCGGGGTAGCGGGTAATATCCGAGTCATTCCAGTACTGCTTGAAGAGCACGTACGGGATGGTGGTGACCTGTGACCCGGTGTCCAGTAGGGCACTCATGGGAATGCCATCCAGTACCACAGGCAAGACTGGACGTCCTCCCACATATCTGTCGCGCCAGTTCGATGGGCCTGGTGATCTTTTTCCTGGGGGTTGGCCCTCTACCCCAGGTTGTGCCCGTTTAAAGAACAGTACCTTGCCATATGTCCGGGTTGATTGCAGCGGCGGCAGATGGGTCGTCCGTCCTCACTGTATCGGTCACTGGGTCTTCCTCTGGCCGGTGGGGTCCTCCTTGGTCGACGCCACGGGATGTCCTCCGGTCCGGATGCCAGCTGGATCTTCCCTGGGGTGGAAACCTGTAAAGACTGCACAGTTCGGGTTAGCGCAGCAACGCTCTTAGCTAGCTCTTGGACCTGATGGTGTAGGTCTGGAGCCGGGTCATTGTCCAAAGCCTGCGCATCAGCTCCCACAGGCCCTGCTGACAAGGGCGCCGCCTCCTGGTAGTAAGTGGTAGTGGGGCGTCTGTGGGTCACAACGCCACCTGGTGCCGGTTCTCGGAGCACCCGGATGGCTCTGTCCTTGAACTGTGCAAAGTCCAGATGGGGATCCTGTAAGGCCATTGCCCGCAACGGGGTTCGGTGGGCATTGCAATATAAACCCTCTATAAATTGTTCAGTCAACAGCCTGTCCTCGTTTCCCACCCCATCAGGGTCGGTCTGCTTTATGGCCCTCAGGGCCTCTTGTAGGTTTAGTGCATAGTCCCTTATACTCTCATGCGCTCGCTGCTTGCACCCGTAGAATCTAAGCTTAATCTCGGCTGAGGTGCGGGTATCAAAGGTGTCCTTCAGCCGGGTTAGTATCCCTGCGACAGTCTTCCTCCCAGGTGGCCAGGATTTTACTTCCCTTTTGGCTGCCCCGGTTAGTTGGGCCACCAGGATGCTCACTTTTTGCTCTTCTGTGAGGGGGTACACCTGGAAGAGGCTATCCAGCTTTTCTCTAAAGTCATGCAGGGTATGTGACTCCCCTGAGTACTGGGGTAGCCAAGCTGCTCCCGGGATATAGGGCATGGTGAAGGGCATAACTGCAGCAGCGGTAGCGCTGGCGGGGGTTGAGGCAGTGAAGCTCTCCTCCGTATCCGACATCTTCCTCCCCCCTAGTGGACCGTGGCCTACCTTGCGATGATCCTCTTCCGTAGGCCGCGGCTCCGCAGTGGATCGTCAGGGTTGAGGACCTTCCGTCGCGCTCCTGTGACGTCGGCGTCTGCTGGGCTCCTTCCAGGACCTTACGCAACGTCCGGACGTGAGGCGGGGCTTCAGTTCTCGCGCGCTTTCGGAGTCCACGCCCCTCTTCTTCCCGCGCGGCGTCCTCAAGATGGCGTCCAATGGCGGGAAAACTCCACGGATGGCGGGAAGAAGGTCGAAGATGGCGCCGGATGGCGGGAAAACTTCGCGGATGGCGGGAAGAAGGTAGAAGATGGCGCCGGATGGCGGGAAACCTTCACCACTGGTAAGTTTGAACAGTCTTTGCTTTTCAGGCACGCAGTACCCGGTGGTTGCGGGCACGAAATCCTGCCGACTACGCCAAAGTTGACGCGCCCCTGGGCCTGTGTCGCGCTGCGGTGCGCACGCGGGAGCTTACCCGGAGCCGGATCCGTGGAGGGTTGTAATCTCGTGGCGGTGACCCGGTCCGTGCCCAGGGAGTCAAACTAGACGGCAGTCTATTAGTAGTAAATAGTTGATGACTACGCCACCCGTTGAGTGCAGCCAGGAAGCTGCTGCTGCAGGGCAGACCGCTGAGGCCGGTGGTAGGATTGTGCAGCGTGATAGTATAACCCCCAACGGGAGGGGTATGGCCTCAGGGCAGCCGACGTGGATGATGGGGGTAGCAGGAACCACTCAGAGACGGTACGGTGTAGTTCAGGGTCTTTACTGGTAACAACGACAGACCCTCCCGGAGTACTTGCTAGCAAACGGGGCCTGGTCAGTCTTTGAGCAGATGGGATCTCCCCTGGCCAGGCGTAGTTGTAGGCCTCCCAAACTGACTGTACTCTTCTGGCTACCTTGCTAGAAGCTGATGTAAGTAGCCCACGTCCCTGAGTGTACCGTGTGGTGCTCACCCGTATGGCCGGTGACTCGGGGCCTTCTAATGGCTTCCGCTCCACGATGGCGGTGCTGGTCCCACGCGTGTGACCGTGCCTTCGGGCTTCTGGGCCAGAGGACCTGAAATCCCCTGCCCGACGGATTCTGCTGCTGGGTAGGAGTTAGTCCCCACTGCCTCGGACTCCGGGTCCGGTAAAGAATCTTCTTAGTCAGGGCGAGCTCTGTAGCTGCCAGCCCCTGACTCCTTGTAACTCTGCTGTTTCCTATGCTGCTTCTCTTCTCCACTCTCCTTGTCTGACTCACCCTGCCTCAGCCCCGGGTTTATACAGGGGAAGTTCTTCCCCTCCCAAGACTGGGCAGGAGGTGTGGCATGCACAGGATCCCTGACCAAAGGACCTCCCACCTGCTCTCAGACATAATATCTCTATCACTGTGGCAACCAGACCCCTGGGGTGTCACACTTACCCGGAGCCGGATCTCTTGAGGGTTGTAGTCTCGTGGCGGTGACCCGGTCCGTGCCCAGGGAGTCAAACTGAGCGGCGATGTAACAGCGGTAGATGCAGGACGACTACGCCACCCGTTGAATGCAGCTATGGAGCTGCCGCTGCACGACAGTCCGCTGAGGCCGGTGGATGGATGGTGCAGCGTAGATGGTATAACCCCCAACGGGAGGGGTATGGCCTCAGGGCAGCAGATGTGGATGATGGGGGTAGCAGGAACCACTCAGAGACGGTGCGGTGTAATTCAGGGTCTTTACTGGTAACAACGATAGACCCTCCCGGAGTACTTGCTAGTGAACGGGGCCTGGTCAGTCCTTGAGCAGATGGGATCTCCCCTGGCCAGGCGGAGTTGTAGGCCTCCCAAACTGACTGTACTCTTCTGGCTACCTTGCTAGAAGCGGATATAAGTAGCCCACGTCCCTGAGTGTACCGTGTGGTGCTCACCGGTATGGCCGGTGACTCGGGGCCTTCTAATGGCTTCCGCTCCACGATGGCGGTGCTGGTCCCACGCGTGTGACCGTGCCTTCGGGTTTCTGGGCCTGAGGACCTGAAATCCCCTGCCGGTCGGCTTCTGCTGCTGGGTAAGAGTTAGTCCCCACAGCCTCGGACGCCGGGTCCGGTAAGAAAGCTTCTCAGTCAGGGCGAGCTCTGCAGCTGCCAGCCCCTGACTCATAGTAGTATTGCTTCTGCTGTTTCTTGTCTCTACTCTCCTTGACTGCTAACCCTGCTTCAGCCCCGGGTTTATATAGGGGAAGTTCTTCCCCTCCCAAGACTGGGCAGGAGGTGTGGCATGCACAGGATCCCTGACCAAAGGACCTCCCACCTGCTCTCAGACATAACATTACATTACTGTGGAAACCAGACCCCTGGGGTGCCACATTCCCCCCTAGTAAAATTTAGTAGTCCGGGACTAAACATATTTTAGAAAAACATAACAAGGTAAAAACAATAATAATACAATAAGAAAAACATATAAAGATGGTTACGGCATGTCCGTAACCGGGTGCAGTCTTTGAAGAAAGCAAGGTGTCCATTTCACCAAAACAGGGAGACGTAACCAGGTAGGGGTCTGTCCTACCCCGAGTCCTTAACAGTCTCTAGTCCATCCTGGGTTACGCTCCAACTAATTGTACAAGGATTCCCGGTAGATCCACCAAGGATTCCTAAAAATAACTGGAAACACAAAATTATACACAAGCAACAATACACAGATAAACATAAATAAAACAATTTATACACTTCAAATCCTCCAGCGTGCGGGTAACTGGCCTCTAGTGGCCCTAGTGGACCTACGGAGCTGACTGTCTGGCCCTGAACTACAGGGTGTAGGAGCTGTCAAGGGTAAACTGGGCAGCTGTCTACCGGCTCTTTGTCTCACTAGGGGTACGGCAGGCTCACTATAAGCAGAGGGTTGATCCTCCTGTTCTGCTTGTGTGGAGTCTTCTGCCTCCTGGACCGGCTGTTCTTCCAGCTCTACCTGTTGCTCCGTAGGTGCTTGGGATGCTGGTTGGAGGAAGGTGAGTACGGGTACCACAACTGCACCATTGACTTGAGTCCAAGACCGAGGGAAGTCCCCGAGCACAGTACTAACCATATCTTCCCTTTCCTCTACGGGTCGATGGTCTTCTTGTTCCTCTTCAGGGTTCCTCAGTTGTTCGGGACACTTCTTCAGGTGGTCCCGGGATACGATGGCTGTGGTTTCCCCTCCGTCTTTACTGATGGTACAAACCTTCGGGTTCTCGTGGCTTGAGGGCAGTACGGTGTACGGGTCCTTCTCCCACTGGTCGTCCAACTTGTGGAGCCGTCTCTTCCTCTTCAAGACCTGCTCTCCGGGTACCAGGGGAACAGCGGGAGCATATTGGTTATAAGTTTTCTCTTGTCTTTCCCTAGCCTGACAGAGACTTCGCTCCACGCTCTCCTGTATTCTCCGGTACTGCTGCTGCCTCTCTGTGTCCCAGTCTGTTTCTGGTGAAGTGTCCTCGGGTGTCAGGACTCCCATTTCCAGGTCAACAGGTAACTTACCAGGTCTTGCCCTCATTAGGTAAGCCGGGGTACAGTTGGTGGAACCTACCGGGATGTGGTTGTATAGGTCCACCAGATCGGGCAACTTCTCAGGCCACAGACTGCGTTCTTCCAGGGGCAACGTTTTTAGAAGATCCATTACCACCTGGTTCATTTTCTCACAAAGTCCATTAGTTTGCGGATGGTAGGGTGTCGTCCTTATCTTCCGGCAGCCATACAGATTGCAGAATTCCTGGAAGACCTCCGCTTCAAAGGCAGGTCCCTGGTCCGTCAGCACTTGGTCCGGGTACCCGTGTGGACGGCAAAAGTGCTGCTGGAAGGCTCTAGCTGCTGTTTGAGCCGTTAAGTCCTTGACGGGGACGACAACCAGAAACCGGGAGTAATGATCCACGATGGTTAACGCGTAGACGTAGCCACTTCTGCTTGGGGTCAGTTTTACATGATCCAAGGCTACCAGTTCCAACGGTTGCCGGGTGACGATGGACTGCAGGGGAGTCTTCTGGCTGGCACGGTCCTTCCTTCTCAGGTTGCACGGGCCACAGTCTCTGCACCACTTCTCGATGGTTCCCCTCATGCCTACCCAGTGGAACCGCTCGCGCAGCAGGAACTCCAGCTTCTTCCACCCGAAGTGTCCAGCTCCGTCGTGGTATGCCTCCATCACCATGGCTGCGTCTCTTCGTGGCACCACTACTTGCCAGAGTAATTCATGCGTCCGGGAGTTAACCATTCTGCGGCACAACTTCCCTTTGTAAAGGAACAGTCGACTCTTCTCTGCCCATAGTTGTTTGGCTTCCTCCGGAGCGTCTGGTTCAAGGCGAGCCTCCGGCCGAGTCAGCATCTCCTTCACCAGTCGGACGGCAGGGTCGCTGTCTTGCGTTTCCGCCCAGTTGTAGTGGGGTAAGGGGTTCAACGTAGCAGCCTGCTTACTCCTTACCCGGTGGGAATACTGGATAGTCCCATGACGGTGGAACGCAGGGAGTTCAACTTCTTCCAGTCCCTCCGGATCTTCTCCTCCGTCCGGCAGGTTGGGCATCCTGGACAGGGCGTCCGCGTTGGTATTGGAGCATCCTGCCCGGTATTTGATTGTGAACTCGTAGTTGGACAGACGGGCCATCCACCTCTGCTCCAGGGCACCGAGTCTTGCCGTGTCCAGGTGTGTCAACGGGTTGTTATCCGTGTACACGGTGAACCGGGAAGAAGCGAGGTAATGCTTAAAGCGCTCGGTGACTGCCCATACTACGGCCAGGAACTCTAACTTAAATGAGCTGTAATTCTCGGGGTTCCTTTCGGTGGGTCGCAGTTTTCGGCTGGCGTAGGCGATTACTCGTTCCTTCCCCTGCTGGATCTGGGACAGTACGGCTCCTAGCCCGATGTTACTGGCATCGGTGTAGAGGATAAAGGGCTGGCTATAATCCGGGTACGCCAGGATTTCGTCCCCCGTGAGGGCCATCTTCAGCTGGCGGAAGGACTCTTCTTCCAGCTCCTCCCATTTGAAGGGCGGCTTCTGGTTCTTGGCCTTCCGGGACTGGCCTATCAGGAGGTCCTGCATAGGTGCTGCCTTTTTGGTGAAACCGGGAATAACCTTCGGTAGTAGCCTACCAACCCGAGGAACTGCCGCACTTCTTTTACGCTGGAGGGGCTTGGCCATTCCTTAATTGCGGTGATCTTATCAGGGTCGGGAGCCACTCCGTCAGCGCTCACCACGTGTCCCAGGTACTGCACCTTTGGTTTCAGGAGGTGACACTTGGAGGGTTTCACCTTTAGGCCGTAACTTGCCAGAGCTTCGAACACTTCCGCCAGGTGTTTCAGGTGGTCCTCATACGTCTTGGAATATACGATGACATCGTCCAGGTACAACAGGACCGTCTCGAAGTTTCTGTGGCCCAGACAACACTCCATTAGTCGTTGGAAGGTTCCCGGTGCGTTGCAGAGTCCGAACGGCATGCAGGTGAACTCGCTAATTCCCATCGGGGTGGTGAATGCGGTCTTCTCCCGGTCCGCCTCTGCTACAGGAACCTGCCAGTACCCGCTAGTGAGATCCAAGGTAGAGAAGAAGTTAGCAGATCTTAAAGCAGCCAATGACTCCTCTATCCTTGGTAAGGGGTAAGCATCCTTGTGTGTGATACGATTGATTTTCCGGTAATCTACACACATCCTCATGGTGTTGTCTTTCTTTCGGACTAAGACTAGTGGAGCTGCCCAGGGGCTACAGCTATCCCTGATCACCCCAGCCTCCTTCATGTCTCTAAGCATCCCCTTGGCGTGTTGGTAGTGGGCAGGGGGTACGGGTCGATACCTCTCTTTTATAGGAGGATGGTCTCCCGTGGGGATGTGGTGTTCTACCCCCTTGACTCGCCCGAAGTCTAACGGGTGTTTACTGAACACTCTCTCGTACTCCTGAACCACCCGATAGACTCCTTGTTTCTGGTGTGCGGGAGTGGAGTCAGTACCCAGATGTAGTTGCTGACACCAGTCCTCCATGTTTTTCTTAGAGCCGTTACCTTCCTCCGGGTGAGATGGAGGCAAGGGTTCCACAGATTGTATAGAATTTTGGTTAATGGTATATAATTTGGCTAGCGTGGCATACCGGGGCAGGTACACTTCCCTCTCCCCGATATTTATTATGCGAACGGGCACCCTCCCATGGCGTACATCAACCACCCCCCGTGCTGTCAAAATGGTGGGCCTACTGTCCGAGTAAACTGGTTCTACCATTGCCTGGTAATCTCTACCTCTCAGACCAATAGCTGCCCGGCACCAAATCATCATTTCACTTTTTGGGGGCATGGCAATAGGAAAAGGGTCACACATTCTTACGCTACCAATCTCACCGCCGGAGAGTTCCACCTGTTGCCGTCGCATCAGTGCCCGGATCTCTTTCTGGAGCACCCGCTGCTCGCCGGAGCTGGCGTTCTTGGCAACCTGCTGTAAAAGGAAAATCACCTCTGCAAGACAATTTTCAATTACATTAGTTCCTAGAGTTATTTTTGGGTGACTCTCATGTTTGTCAATATCTACAATGATCAGTCCCTGTGCTGCCAGTTCGACTCTACCGATTTTGATGGTCACCTCTTTAAATCCGATCTGTGGCACGGGCTGGCCATTGCTGGCGATGATACTCAAGTCGTCGTCAGGGTAGCGGGTAATATCCGAGTCATTCCAGTACTGCTTAAAGAGCACGTACGGGATGGTGGTGACCTGTGACCCGGTGTCCAGTAGGGCACTCATGGGAATGCCATCCAGTACCACAGGCAAGACTGGACGTCCTCCCACATATCTGTCGCGCCAGTTCGATGGGCCTGGTGATCTTTTTCCTGGGGGTTGGCCCTCTACCCCAGGTTGTGCCCGTTTAAAGAACAGTACCTTGCCATATGTCCAGGTTGATTGCAGCGGTGGCAGATGGGTCGTCCGTCCTCGCTGTATCGGTCACTGGGTCTTCCTCTGGCCGGTGGGGTCCTCCTTGGTTGACGCCACAGGATGTCCTCTGGTCCGGATGCCAGCTGGATCTTCCCTGGGGTGGAAGCCTGTAAAGACTGCACAGTTCGGGTTAGCGCAGCAACGCTCTTAGCTAGCTCTTGGACCTGATGGTGTAGGTCTGGAGCCGGGTCATTGTCCAAAGCCTGCGCATCAGCTCCCACAGGCCCTGCCGACAAGGGCGCCGCCTCCTGGTGGTAAGTGATAGCAGGGCGCTTGTGGGTCACAACGCCACCCGGTGCCGGTTCTCGGAGCACCCGGATGGCTCTGTCCTTGAACTGTGCAAAGCCCAGATGGGGATCCTGTAAGGCCATTGCCCGCAACTGGATTCGGTGGGTATTACAATACAGTCCCTCTATAAACTGTTCGGTCAACAGCCTGTCCTCGTTTCCCACTCCATCAGGGTCGGTCTGCTTAATGGCCCTCAGGGCCTCTTGTAGGTTTAGTGCATAGTCCCTTATACTCTCATGCGCTCGCTGCTTGCACCCGTAGAATCTAAGCTTAATCTCGGCTGAGGTGCGGGTATCAAAGGTGTCCTTCAGCCGGGTTAGTATCCCTGCGACAGTCTTCCTCCCAGGTGGCCAGGATTTTACTTCCCTTTTGGCTGCCCCGGTTAGTTGGGCCACCAGGATGCTCACTTTTTGCTCTTCTGTGAGGGGGTACACCTGGAAGAGGCTATCCAGCTTTTCTCTAAAGTCATGCAGGGTATGTGACTCCCCTGAGTACTGGGGTAGCCAAGCTGCTCCCGGGATATAGGGCATGGTGAAGGGCATAACTGCAGCAGCGGTAGCGCTGGCGGGGGTTGAGGCAGTGAAGCTCTCCTCCGTATCCGACATCTTCCTCCCCCCTAGTGGACCGTGGCCTACCTTGCGATGATCCTTGCGATGATCCTCTTCCGTAGGCCGCAGCTCCGCAGTGGATCGTCAGGGTTGAGGACCTTCCGTCGCGCTCCTGTGACGTCGGCGTCTGCTGGGCTCCTTACGCAACGTCCGGACGTGAGGCGGGGCTTCAGTTCTCGCGCGCTTTCGGAGTCCACGCCCCTCTTCTTCCCGCGCGGCGTCCTCAAGATGGCGTCCAATGGCGGGAAAACTCCACGGATGGCGGGAAGAAGGCAGAAGATGGCGCCGGATGGCGGGAAACTTCACCGATGGCGGGAAGAAGGCTGAAGATGGCGCCGGATGGCGGGAATCTTCACCACAGGTAAGTTTGAAAAGTCTCTTTTTCAGGCACGCAGTACCCGGTGGTTGCGGGCACGAAATCCTGCCGACTACGCCAAAGTTGACGCGCCCCTGGGCCTGTGTTGCGCTGCGTTGCGCACGCGGGAGCTTACCCGGAGCCGGATCTCTTGAGGGTTGTAGTCTCGTGGCGGTGACCCGGTCCGTGCCCAGGGAGTCAAACTGAGCGGCGATGTAACAGCGGTAGATGCAGGACGACTACGCCACCCGTTGAATGCAGCTATGGAGCTGCCGCTGCACGACAGTCCGCTGAGGCCGGTGGATGGATGGTGCAGCGTAGATGGTATAACCCCCAATGGGAGGGGTATGGCCTCAGGGCAGCAGATGTGGATGATGGGGGTAGCAGGAACCACTCAGAGACGGTGCGGTGTAATTCAGGGTCTTTACTGGTAACAACGATAGACCCTCCCGGAGTACTTGCTAGTGAACGGGGCCTGGTCAGTCCTTGAGCAGATGGGATCTCCCCTGGCCAGGCGGAGTTGTAGGCCTCCCAAACTGACTGTACTCTTCTGGCTACCTTGCTAGAAGCGGATATAAGTAGCCCACGTCCCTGAGTGTACCGTGTGGTGCTCACCCGTATGGCCGGTGACTCGGGGCCTTCTAATGGCTTCCGCTCCACGATGGCGGTGCTGGTCCCACGCGTGTGACCGTGCCTTCGGGTTTCTGGGCCTGAGGACCTGAAATCCCCTGCCGGTCGGCTTCTGCTGCTGGGTAAGAGTTAGTCCCCACAGCCTCGGACGCCGGGTCCGGTAAGAAAGCTTCTCAGTCAGGGCGAGCTCTGCAGCTGCCAGCCCCTGACTCATAGTAGTATTGCTTCTGCTGTTTCTTGTCTCTACTCTCCTTGACTGCTAACCCTGCTTCAGCCCCGGGTTTATATAGGGGAAGTTCTTCCCCTCCTAAGACTGGGCAGGAGGTGTGGCATGCACAGGATCCCTGACCAAAGGACCTCCCACCTGCTCTCAGACATAACATTACATTACTGTGGAAACCAGACCCCTGGGGTGCCACAGTAGTCTCCGTGGTGGCGACCCAGTCCCGTGGCTCAGGGTGGTCAAACCAGTGGCAGTCCTTATAGGGTTTTTGTGGTTTAATGTCCGACTACTCCACCCGTGGATTGCGGTCAGGGTGTACCGCCGCTGCGAGGCAGACCACTGAGGCTGGTGTGGTGTGCGCAGCTAAAGATGGGATAACTCCCCACGGGAAGAGTATGGCCTCACGGCAGGGAATGTGGATGATGGGAGTGATGGTGCGCGGGCGTCCCAGTACTAGTAGTGCTGTATGCGGTGAGAAAGCAGGAACGACTCAGAGTCTTTGCAGTGCAGTTCAGGGTCTTTACTGATGATATTAAGGCAGACCCTCCCGGGAGAACTGGCTAGCATAAGGGGCCTGGTCAGTCTGCGAGCAAGCAGGAGTTCCCCTGGCCAGGTGGAGTTGTAGGCCTCCCCGTCTATCTGCACTCTTCCTGGCTACCTTGCTGTAAGCGAGTGGAAGTAGCCCACGTCCCTGAGTATACCATGTGGTGCTCACCCGTATGGCTGGTGACTTGGGGCCTTCAGATAGCCTCCGCTCCTCGATGGCGGTGCTGGTCCCTTCCTTGTGACTGAGCCTCCGGGCTTCTATGGCTAGAGGACCTGGAATCCCCTGCCGGCTGGGTTCTGCTGCTGGACTTAGAGGTTCCCACAGCCTCGGACTCCGTTGTCCGGTCGTAGTCTCTTCAGCCAGGACGAGCAATATATCTGCTTCCAGTCCCTGGCACTCAGCCCCTGCTCCTACAGAGCTCCTAGCTGTCTCTTGCCCTGTGTCTGGAACTTCACTCCAGGCTCTGACTGACTAATCCCGCCCCAGACCCAGTTTATAAGGGCAGAGTCCCCCCCTCCCAGTTCTGGGCAGGAGGTGTTGCATGCTTAAGGGCTCCTGACCAGGAAACCTCCCACTTGCTCTCAGACGTAATATTTCTATTACTGTGGTAACCAGACCCCTGGGGTGCCACACATTTATCATCCCTCTCTTCAACTCCAGATCCAGCTGCTTCACTCTTTCCCCTCTGCCAGGGACTTTTTCCCTCACGCAAGAAAAATTGACCTTTAGTTTCTACATAGAGCTTAGAAGGATTCAGCTAGTCAGTTTTTAATCACATGATGTCAAAAACCTAATGGGAAACAGAAGGCAAAATGAGCAATTGTAAGTACACAGTGCTATATAATATGACGATTGCGATGTATTAGGAGGATAAAAACTTTGATTGGAGTGCTTCTTTAAGGGAACCAATAAGGGATACACAATCCTTGTAGTTACCTTAGTGACTGCAATGAAGTGGTTCACAGTAGCTTGCCACACTCCTGACATGTTCATGTTAGTAAAAACTTACAATGTCCATAAAATAACAATTCTAAAGCATATTTACTTAGAATGCGGGTTGAACCTATGTTATTCCTCCTGGAAATGTGTAAAGTCATCAGAGATATCAACCTAGGAGAGCACTTCACAGGTTAATATGTCAGCAGCTATGCACAGAAAAATGGGAGTGGCTTTTTTTTAAAAGTGTGACTTACTTAGCCCCTTACTTAATCCTGCAATCTAATGACAAAGCCTACAGTACACCTAGAGGGCAAATAGAGAGTGAAAAATCCCACACTACACATGGAGGGTATGTAGAGTAACAGAGCTGTCAACACCCTGATCCACCATTTGGTCTGTGCATCTGTGTCTCAGTGTATCAGACATGATGATGTCACTACTTTGCACCTGGTGCACAGTGCACAGACCAGTGCAGTGCATCGGAGGAACAGAGATGAGGTGAGTAGTTTTTTTTTTTTTTTTTAAAAAAATAGTATTAGACAGTACATGTACGTGGATGTGGAGAGACTGTGTGGGGAGCTGTGAGGGGAAGTCATACTGTGTGTGGGGGGTGGAGGAGGAACATCATACTATGTGGGGACTGTGGAGTGACATTGTATTGTCTGGGCGGACATCATGCTGCGTATATACAGTACAGACCAAAAGTTTGGACACACCTTTTCATTTAAAGATTTTTCTGTATTTTCATGACTATGAAAATTGTGCATTCACACTGAAGGCATCAAAACTATGAATTAACACATGTGGAATTATATACTTAACAAAAAAGTGTGAAACAACTGAAAATATGTCTTATATTCTAGGTTCTTCAAAGTAGCCACCTTTTGCTTTGATGACTGCTTTGCACACTCTTGGCATTCTCTTAATGAGCTTCAAGAGGTAGTCACCGGAAATGGTTTTCACTTCACAGGTGTGCCCTGTCAGGTTTAATAAGTGGGATTTCTTGCCTTATAAATGGGGTTGGGACCATCAGTTGTGTTGTGCAGAAGTCTGGTGAATACACAGCTGATAGTCCTACTGAATAGACTGGTAGCTGCATTTTTCTTGCCATAATACAAATTCTAAGTAAAGAAAAATGAGTGGCCATCATTACTTTAAAAAGTGAAGGTCAGTCAGTGCAAAAAATTGGACAAACTTTGAAAGTGTCCCCAAGTGCAGTTGCAAAAACCATCAAGCGCTACAAAGAAACTGGCTCACATGAGGACCTCCCCAGGAAAGGAAGACCAAGCGTCAGCTCTGCTTCTGAGGATAAGTTTATCCGAGTCACCAGCCTCAGAAATCGCAGGTTAACAGCAGCTCAGATTAGAGACGAGGTCAATGCCACACATAGTTCTAGCAGCAGACACATCTCTTCAACAACTGTTAAGAGGAGACTTTGTGCAGCAGGCCTTCATGGTAAAATAGCTGTAAGGAAACCACTGCTAAGGACAGGCAACAAGCAGAAGAGACTTGTTTGGGCTAAAGAACACAAGGAATGGACATTAGACCAGTGGAAATCTCTGCTTTGGTCTGATGAGTCCAAATTTGAGATCTTTGCTTCCAACCACCGTGTCTTTGTGCGACGCAGAAAAGGTGAACGGATGGACTCTGCATGCCTGGTTCCCACCGTGAGGCATGGAGGAGGAGGTGTGATGGTGTGGGGGTGCTTTGCTGGTGACACTGTTGGGGATTTATTCAAAATTGAAGGCATACTGAACCAGCATGGCTACCACAGCATCTTGAAGCGGCATGCTATTCCATCCGGTTTGCGTTTAGTTGGACCATCATTTATTTTTCAACAGGACAATGACCCCAAACACACCTCCAGGCTGTGTAAGGGCTATTTGACCAAGAAGGAGAGTGATGGGGTGCTACGCCAGATGACCTGGCCTCCACAGTCACCAGACCTGCACCCAATCGAGATAGTTTGGGGTGAGCTGGACCGCAGAGTGAAGGCAAAAGGGCCAACAAGTGCTAAGCATCTCTGGGAACTCCTTCAAGATTGTTGGAAGACCATTTCCGGTGACTACCTCTTGAAGCTCATCAAGAGAATGCCAAGAGTGTGCAAAGCAGTCATCAAAGCAAAAGGTGGCTACTTTGAAGAACCTAGAATATAAGACGTATTTTCAGTTGTTTCACACTTTTTTGTAAAGTATATAATTCCACATGTGTTAATTCACAGTTTTGATGCCTTGAGAGTGAATGTTCAATTTTCATAGTCATGAAAATACAGAAAAATCTTTAAATGAGAAGGTGTGTCCAAACTTTTGGTCTGCACTGTACGTATATATATGTGTGTATGTGTTCTTTGTATACATACAATGGTGTGAAAAAGTGTTTGCCCCCTTACTGATTTCTTATTCTTTTGTATGTTTGTCACACTTAAATGTTTTAGATCATAAAATAAAATTAAATATTAGGCAAAGATAACACAACCAAAAAAAACAGTTTTTAAATGAAGGTCTTAATTATTAAGGGAAAAAGAAATGCAAACCTACAGGGCCATGTGTGAAAAAGTGATTGCCACCTTAACCTAATAACTGGTTGGGCCACCCTTAGCAGCAACAACTGAAATCAAGCGTTTTCGATAACTGGCAATGAGTCTTTTACAACGCTCTGGAGGAATTTTAGCCCACTCATCTTTGCAAAATTGTTGTAATTCAGCCACATTGGAGGGTTTCTGAGCATCAACTGCATTTTTAAGGTCATGCCACAGCATCTCAATCGGATTAAGGTGAGAACTTTGACTAGGACACTCCAAAGTCTTAATTTTATTTTTCTTAAGACATTCAGAGGTGGACTTGCTGGTGTGTTTTGGATCATTGTCCTGCTACATAACCCAAGTGCACTTCAGCTTGAGGTCACGAACAGATGGCCAGACATTCTCCTTCAGAAATTTTTGGTAGCCAGCAGAATTCATGGTTCCATTTACCACAGCAAGTCTTCTAGGTCCTGAAGCAGCAAAGCAGCCCCAGACCATCACACTACCACCACAACAACAACATTTTACTATTGGTATGATGTTCCTTTTCTTAAATGCTGTGTTACGTCTACGCAAGATGTAATGAGACATACAGTACAGACCAAAAGTTTGGACACACCTTCTCATTTAAAGATTTTTCTGTATTTTCATGACTTTGAAAATTGTACATTCACACTGAAAGCATCAAAACTATGAATTAACACATGTTGAATTATATACTTAACAAAAAAGTGTGAATCAACTGAAAATATGTCTTATATTCTAGGTTCTTCAAAGTAGCCACCTTTTGCTTTGATGACTGCTTTGCACACTCTTGGCATTCTCTTGATGAGCTTCAAGAGGTAGTCACTGGAAATGGTTTTCACTTCACTGGCATGCCCTGTCAGGTTTAATAAGTGGGATTTCTTGCCTTATAAATGGGGTTGGGACCATCAGTTGTGTTGTGCAGAAGTCAGGTCGATACACAGCTGATAGTCCTACTGAATAGACTGTTAGAATTTGTATTATGGCAAGAAAAAAGCAGCTAAGTAAAGAAAAACGAGTGGCCATCATTACTTTAAGAAATGAAGGTCAGTCAGTCGGAAAAATTGGGAAACTTTGAATTTGTCCCCAAGTGCAGTTGCAAAAACCATCAAGAGCTACAAAGAAACTGGCTCACATAAGGACCGTGAAAGGAAAAGGAAGACCAAGAGTCACCTCTGTTTCTGAGGATAAGTTTATCCGAGTCACCAGCCTCAGAAATCGCAGGTTAACAGCAGCTCAGATTAGAGACCAGGTCAATGCCACACCGAGTTCTAACAGCAGACACATCTCTTCAACACCTGTTAAGAGGAGACTTTGTGCAGCAGGCCTTCATGGTAAAATAGTTGCTAGGAAACCAATGCTAAGGACAGGCAACAAGCAGAAGAGACTTGTTTGGGCTAAAGAACACAAGGAATGGACATTAGACCAGTGGAAATTTGTGCTTTGGTCTGATGAGTCCAAATTTGAGATCTTTGGTTCCAACCACCGTGTCTTTGTGCGACACAGAAAAGGTGAACGGATGGACTCTACATGCCTGGTTCCCACCGTGAAGCATGGAGGAGGAGGTGTGATGGTGTGGGGGTGCTTTGCTGGTGACACTGTTGGGGATTTATTCAAAATTGAAGGCATACTGAACCAGCATGACTACCACAGCATCTTGCAGCGGCATGCTATTCTATCCAGTTTGAGTTTAGTTGGACCATCATTTATTTTTCAACAGGACAATGACCCCAAATACACCTCCAAGCTGTGTAAGGGCTATTTGACCAAGAAGGAGAGTGATGGGGTGCTACGCCAGATGACCTGGCCTCCACAGTCACCAGACCTGAACCCAATCGAGATGGTTTGGGGTGAGCTGGACCGCAGAGTGAAGGCAAAAGGGCCAACAAGTGCTAAGCATCTCTGGGAACTCCTTCAAGATTCTTGGAAGACCATTTCCGGTGACTACCTCTTGAAGCTCATCAAGAGAATGCCAAGAGTGTGCAAAGCAGTCATCAAAGCAAAAGGTGGCTACTTTGAAGAACCTAGAATATAAGACATATTTTCAGTTGTTTCACACTTTTTTGTTAAATATATAATTCCACATATGTTAATTCATAGTCTTGATGCCTTCAGTGTGAATGTACAATTTTCATAGTCATATAAATTCAGAAAAATCTTTAAATGAGAAGGTGTGTCCAAACTTTTGGTCTGTACTCTACACCTTCCAAAAAGTTTAACTTTTGTCTTGTCAGTCCACAGAATATTCTCACAAAAGTCTTGGCGATCATCAAGATGTTTTCTGGCAAAACTTAGATGAGCCTTTATGCTCTTTTTTCTCAGCAGTGGTTTTCGTCTTGGAACTCTGCCATGTATGCCATTTTTGCCCAGTCTCTTTCTTATGGTGGAGTAATGAACACTGACCTTATCTGAGGCAAGTGAGGCCTACAGTTCTTTGGATGTTGCTGAGGTTTTTTTTGTGACCTCTTGGATGAGTCGTCACTGTGCTCTTAGGGTAATTTTGGTCGGCTGGCCACTCCTTGGAAGGTTCACCACTGTTCCATGTTTTCGCTATTTGTGGATAATGGCTCTCATTGTGGTTCGCTGGAGTCCCAAAGCTTAAGAAATGGCTTTATAACCTTTTCCAGACATATAGATCTCAATTACTTTGTTTCTCATTTGTTTCTGAATTTCTTTGGATCGCAGCATGATGTCTAGCTTTTGAGGATCTTTTGGCCTACTTCACCTTGTCAGGCAGGTCCTATTTAAGTGATTTCTTGATTGAAAACAGGTGTGTCAGTAATCACAGAAAAATTGAACTCAGCTTCCCAAAGATGTGATAAACCACAGTTAATTTATGGGGTTTTTTTGTCTAATATTTAAATTTCTTTGTGATCTGAAACATTTAAGTGTGACAAACATGCAAAAGAATAAGAAATCAGGAAGGGGCAAACACTTTTTTGCGCCACTGTATAATATGTGTGTGCTTGGTGTATACATGTGTGTGTGCTACGTGTGTGTATATATATGTATGTGTAACATACAGTGTTTGTGTCACATATTGTTATGATCTGCTACAAGCACTAAGGAAAGACAGGAGATCTGTCCCTACAATAGAACTAAGCTAGATTCCTACGATGTAACGGGGAACCTGATCCTGCGATCAGACCCGCTAAAGTCCTCAGCTAGTCTGAACGAAGACCTATAGATGTGAGGGAGGGATCCCTGCAAGAACTAGGGACTGGGAGAAAGATGGACACCTCCTAGCAGAAATTGTAGCAGTAAAAGACAAACAAACAACATAGAACATAGAGGTCAAAAGACCTAGCTAAACTGACTGAGAAAGGTAACAAAGCACCTGGCTATCTTAAGAGTAGAAATTACAATGAAGTCCAGCAAGGCCAGAAGGGCGGAGCAGGATTAAATAGGCAAAAACGGTCATGTGACCAGCATAATAGAAAAAACCTAACAGGAGAGTTCTAACAGTACCCCCTCTTCTATGAGGATCCTCCGGATCCCCTAGGCCCAGGCTTATCAGGAAACCTCTTGAGAAACGCTCTGACAAGTCTGGAAGCAGAAACATCATCTGCCCTCACCCATGAGTTATCCTCGGGACCGAAACCCTTCCAAGCGACGAGATACTGCAAACTCCCTCTATGCCATCTAGAATTAAGGATAGGGGAAAATCATATTCCCCGTCCTCCACCACCGGAGGAACAGTGGCAGTGGCGTCTCTATCTGATACATAAGCTTTTTTCAATAGAGAAACATGAAACACCGGATTAATCTTCCAGGAGGTAGGAACCTCCAACCTAACAGCAGATTGGTTAACTACCTGAAGCACCTTAAAGGGCCCTACAAACTTGGGACCCAATTTTTTCAAAGGAATCCTCAACCACAGATTCTTAGAGGACAACCAAACCATGTCACCAACCGTAAACAAAACCTCTTGACGTTTCCTGTCAAAGTACCTCTTAGATTTTTTGTTAACCTCCTGAAGATTACCACGTACATCCGTCCAAACTCTCTCCAAATCACCGGAAAAACTCTCCTCCTCAGGCACAGCCGATACCAATTTGGAGAATGACCCAAAAGACGGATGTCTCCCAGAACAACAAAAAAAAGGCGAACACCCAGCAGAAGAGGATGTATGGTTGTTAAGAGCAAATTCAGCAAGCGACAGAAACTCAGACCACCCCTCTTGATTGTCTGCCACAAAACAACGCAAGAACTGCTCAACATCCTGGTTCTTCCTTTCTATCTGGCCATTAGACTCAGGATGATATCCAGATGAAAATGACAAATGAACTCCCAACCTGTCACAAAAGGCATGCCAAAAACGAGCCACGAACTGAGGTCCCCTATCAGAAACAATGTCAGTAGGAACACCATGGAGTCTGACAATCTCCTTGACAAAGGCCTTAGCGAGTGTCTTAGCGCAGGGCAGTTTGATGAAGGGAACCAAGTGACACATCTTGCTAAAACGGTCCACGACCACCCAGATGACCATGAAACCCTCAGAGGGGGGGAAGGTCAGTAATAAAGTCCATAGCCAGATGTGTCCAAGGTGCACTAGGAACCACCAGAGGGCAAAGCAACCCCGCAGCAGGAGTATGTGAAGACTTAGATCTAGCACACACAGTACATTGACGCACCCACTTAATGACCTCCTTCTGCCATCCAGGCCACCAAAAACTGCGACCCACAAGTCTCTTGGTCTCAGAAATTCCAGGATGACCTGCCAACCGAGACTCATGACACTCAACAAACAAATCTCTCCTAAAGGTCCTAGGCACAAACAACCTCCCATGGGGAGTGTTAGATGGGGCATTCTACTGGGCTTTAAGAATCTCATCTTCCAAAATGGAGTCCAATGCAGCAATCACAACACCTTCTTGTAAAATGCTCTCCTCCTCCTCAGCACCGACCATGGGAGAAAAGCTGCGAGACAACGCATCAGCTTTAACATTCTTGGTACCCGGGATGTAAGTAACAGAAAAATTAAACCGCGAAAAAAAAAGTGCCCACCTAGCCTGACGGGCATTCAAGCACTTGGCAGCATCAAGATAGATCAGATTTTTATGATCAGTGAAAACCTGAATGGGAAATTCAGCACCTTCCAAGAGATGACGCCAGTGTTCAAATGCGAGTTTAATAGCCAGCAATTCCCGATTACCAATATCGTAATTAAGTTCAGTCTCAGAAAAAATTTTTGAAAAAAAGGCACAGGGATGTACTCCATCCTTGTTTTCCTGAGACAACACCGCACCAACCCCCACAGAAGAAGCATCAACCTCAACCAAAAACGGCTTAGTCACATCAGGCTGCATAAGGATGGGGGCAGAGCTGAACCTCTCCTTTAGAAACACAAAAGCTTCAATGGCCTCAGTAGTCCACTGAACCGTATTAGCACCTTTCCTGGTGAGATCGGTCAGTGGTTTAACAATAATAGAAAAATTTGTAATTAATTTTCTGTAATAATTGGTGAAACCCAAAAACCTCTGTATCGATTTCAAACCAATAGGCCTAGGCCATTCCTGCACAGCTTGAACTTTCACCGGGTCCATCTCAAAGCCCTCACTGGAGATAATGTAGCCCAAAAAACGAATTCTCTGTACAGTGAACTCACATTTCTCCAGCTTAGCAAAAAGCGAATTGTCAATCAATAACTGCAATACCTCACGTACGCTCCGCCAATGAGACTCCAGGCCAGGCGAATAAATCAAAATGTCATCCAAATACACAACCACATTTTTGCCGATCAAAGGTCTAAGGATGTCATTAATAAGATTCTGAAAAAATGCTGGTGCTTTGGTAAGACCAAAATGCATAACCAAATTCTCAAAATGACCCACAGGAGTGTTAAAAGCAGTCTTCCATTCATCACCCTCCTTCATGCGCAACAAATTGTATGCCCCCCAGAGATCAATTTTAGAGAACCACTTGGCCCCCACTAACTGGTTAAACAAATCAGGAATCAATGGCAGTGGGTAGGGATTGCGTACAGTAATTTTATTAATCTCGCGAAAGTCCAAACAAGGACGTAAACCGCCGTCCTTATTTTTAACCAAAAAAAATCCAACAGCCACAGGTGACTTAGAGGGTCTGATATGACCGGTGGCCAAGCTCGTCCGTATGTATTCCTCCAAAGCCTTTCTCTCAGGAATAGTCAGATTAAATAAACGACTTTTAGGAAGAGTCGCTCCAGGGACAAATTCAATGGTACAATCGTAGTCTCTATGGGGAGGCAAAATTTGCGACTCCTCAGAAAAAACTTTCCAAAAATCCTGAATAGGTACAGGTAATTTTCCTTTATCCACAGCAGCAATGCGCCCGTTACAACACTTGTCATAACACTTAGGGCTCCAGGACTTAATTTCATTAGTAGACCAATCCAGTACAGGATTGTGCAATATTAACCAGGGCAACCCCAAAACTACTGGAGAAGGCAAATTATTTAATACCACCAAATCCAAATTTTCTTGGTGAATACCATTACTAGTGAGGGGAAATTCATAAACCTTGTGAGTAACACATTTCAACGGAGTGCCATCGACAGAAACCACGGCAATAGGGGATGACAAAGGTTTGGGTTTTAAATTAAGTTTTTCCAAGAATCCCCCATCAATCACATTCAGAGTTGAACCACAATCCACAAATACTCGAAATTCAATTAATTCTTCCTGAGCTGCGGTAGTAGCAGAAAGAAATACACCCTTAGTGTTTAAACAGGCTATACGGGCGTAACTGACCTTTTTTTTTTCTTTGTTCATACGAAGCACATAGTTCTTAATGAAATGGTCAGATTTGCCGCAATAAAAGCACAAACCTTCAGAAAACCTGCGGTCTTTTTCCTGAGAGCGGGGTGACATCGCCCCAATCTCCATCGGCTCTCCAGTGTCAGTACAGACCCTCTCAAGACTCGGAGCTGACATGGCAGAGGATTTACTCTCATTAACCCTTGCACGCAGTCTCCTGTCCACCCGTATAGCTAATTGCATTGCCTCCTGCAAGATTCCAGGTGTAGGATAAGCAATCAGCAGATCTTTAACCCTTTCACCTAGCCCAGCAAGAAGCAAACTTTTCAGAGCTGAATTGTTCCACCCCACCTGAGCAGACCACCGACGGAAGTGAGTACAATAATTTTCCACATTACCTGATCCCTGCCTCAAATGTCTCAATTCCGTCTCAGCTGATGAGACACGATCAGGATCATCATACAACAACCCCAAAGCAGAAAAAAAACTATCCACTGATCTAAAGCACGGATCACTAGGTTGGAGAGAAAAGGCCCATCCCTGAGTTTCTTTGCGCAATAGTGACATTATGAACCCTATGCGCTGTGATTCATCACCAGAGGATCTGGGTCTCAAACGAAAATCCAATAAACAAGCATTTTTAAAGGAAAAAAAATCTTGTTGTTCACTAGTGTTGAGCGATACCTTCCGATATCGGGAAATATCGGATCGGATTGGATCGGACCGATACCCAAAAAGTATCGGATATCGCCGATTCCGATACCGGAAACCAATGCAAGTCAATGGGACAGAAATATCGGAATGAAAATAAACCCTTTCTTTCCTTGTAGGTTAATTCTACATGAAGGAAAACAACTAAGAATAATGTAGAATGTATTGGGGGAGGTGGGGGAGACAATAAAGGCATAGAGGTTTAGCCCAATCAAATGGAATAGCAGGAATTAATATTTTTTTTAAGACGTTCTGAGTTACGGAAATATTGACTATGTTAAGTATTTTTATATTTTGTCAGATATTTATGTTTCACTACTTCCATGCTCTTCACCTTCTTTTTTACTTCTCCCATACTTTCTCCTTCATCATCCTCAGCATCAGCATCTTTTTCATCAACTTCTTCTTCACCTTCTTCATCTTCTTCTTTTTCACCTTCTTCGTATTATTCTTTTTTTTTACATTCTTCATATTCTTCTTATTCAACTATTATTCTTCTTCATATTCTACTTCTTCATCTTCTTCATATTCTTCTTCTTCATCATATTCTTATTTGTGACAGGCATTCCTGTAGTTGCTATCTATAAAAGTTTGAACATTACACCTTTCGTTCTGCCCGTCACAAAAGATTTACAACAGGATTTGTCCGCGTTCAGTTTGGCCTGCAGCAGCAGGTCTTTTCCAGGGGCACCACGAGGAGGAACGGACTCACCCCCATACACTGCTTAGTCATCTTCTGCTTATAATTTAGATATTATCTTTTGCTCTGATTTTTAGTCTTATGCTTAATGTTCTTCCGTTTTTTGTTCTGCAGCTTCTTGTAGTTCTGCTTCCTGGTTTTCTGTCTCTTGTTCTTCTGTATCTTGGTGGTTGTCTTCTCTTCTTTGTCCTCTTGGTCAACTTCTTCAGGGTCATCTTCTTGGTCTTCTTCGGGGTGGTCTTCAGGGTCGTCGTCTTCGGGGTCCTCGTCTTCAGGGTCGTCGTCTTCGGGGTCCTCGTCTTCTTCGGGGTGGTCTTCAGGGTCCTCGTCTTCAGGGTCCTCGTCTTCGGGGTCCTCGTCTTCTTCGAGTTGGTCTTCAGGGTCCTCGTCTTCAGGGTCCTCGTCAGGGAGATCCAGAGTGATTACCAAGAACCATTTCCAAAAGCTTGAACTTGGAAATGTAGCAGAAGGTACAAGAAGGCTGAGGAACTACCGAGAACCAGCTGACGGTACTGGAACCCGGATGGGTAGCAGAAGGTACAAGAGCCAATGGAACTACCAAAGACCAGCTGACGGTACTGGAACTCGGTTACTAAGCAGGAGGTACCTGTGCCAGAAAGCACTACCAAGGACCAGCAGACATTGGTGGAACTTGGATACCGAGAAGGAGGCACCTAATCCAAAGGCACTGCTGAGAACCAGCTGATGGTACTGGAATCCGGATGGGTAGCAGAAGGTACCCATGTAAAAAAAAGTTTCAAGGCCGCGAGCCGGCCGCAGTTACCAAAACCCACAGTCCTACAGGGGGTGCTTGTCCTATTGGCACTATGGAACCAGCCTTCATTGCCAGATCCCGCAGCCCACATAGGAGTCACCTAAACTGCAGGCACCATAGAGTCGGCTAACCCGACCGCAACACGACAGGACAACGCATTGGAGGCAAAGTGACGTTGACACTACCTGGAAACAGCTGGCGTGCTGGAACCAGGCTGGGCAGGAGGGAGTACCCGTGCCAAAGACACTGCCGAGAACCAGCTAACGGTACTGGAACCCGGATGGGTAGCAGAAGGTGCAAGAGCCAATGGACCTACCGAAGACCAGCTGACGGTACTGGAACTCGGTTACTAAGCAGGAGGTACCTGTGCCAGAAAGCACTACCAAGGACCAGCAGACGTTGGTGGAACTTGGATACCGAGAAGGAGGCACCTAATCCAAAGGCACTGCCGAGAACCAGCTGACGGTACTGGAACCCGGATGGGTAGTAGAAGGTACAAGAGCAAATGGAACAACCGAGAGCCAGCTGATGGTACTGGAACCCGGATGAGTAGAAGAAGGTACAAGAGCCAATGGAACTACCGAAGACCAGCTGACGGTACTGGAACTCGGTTACTAAGCAGGAGGTACCTGTGCCAGAAAGCACTACCAAGGACCAGCAAACGTTGGTGGAACTTGGATACCGAGAAGGAGGCACCTAATCCAAAGGCACTGCCGAGAACCAGCTGATGGTACTGGAACCCGGATGGGTAGCAGAAGGTACCCATGTAAAAAAAAGTTTCAAGGCCGCGAGCCGGCCGCAGTTACCAAAACCCACAGTCCTACAGGGGGTGCTTGTCCTATTGGCACTATGGAACCAGCCTTCATTGCCAGATCCCGCAGCCCACATAGGAGTCACCTAAACTGGAGGCACCATAGAGTCGGCTAACCCGACCGCAACACGACAGGACAACGCATTGGAGGCAAAGTGACGTTGACACTACCCGGAAACAGCTGGCGTGCTGGAACCAGGCTGGGCAGGAGGGAGTACCCGTGCCAAAGACACTGCTAGGAAACAGCTGGCGGTGCTGGAGCTAAAAACAGCGGAGCCAGAGGTGTAATTGAAGCAAGTTTTAAATCAGTAGTACAGTGGACGTGGACAAAGCAGGAGAATTTGCCGAACACACAGCTGGGGAACAGCTGACGTTACTGAACCCCAATAACACTGGAGCAAGCGTTGACTGTGCAGACGGCACTTCCGAGCGCCAACTGGCGGTGTTGGAGCTCAGGGATAATACTGAAAACAGAGGAGCCAGAGGTGTAATTGGAGCAACTTTAAAATCTGTAGTGGTGAGAATGTGGACAGAGCAGGAGAAATTGCCGTCCGCACAGCAGGGGAACAGCTGACGTTACTGAACCCCAATAACACGGCAGCAAGTGTTGACTGTGCAGACGGCACTTCCGAGCGCCAACTGGCGGTGTTGGAGCTCAGGGACAATACTGAAAACAGAGGAGCCAGAGGTGTAATTGGAGCGACTTTAAAATCTGTAGTGGTGAGAATGTGGACAGAGCAGGAGAAATTGCCGTCCGCACAGCAGGGGAACAGCTGACGTTACTGAACCCCAATAACACGGCAGCAAGTGTTGACTGAGCAGACGGCATTTCCGAGCGCCAACTGGCGGTGTTGGAGCTCAGGGATAATACTGAAAACAGAGGAGCCAGAGGTGTAATTGGAGCAACTTTAAAATCTGTAGTGGTGAGAATGTGGACAGAGCTGGAGAAATTGCCGTCCGCACAGCAGGGGAACAGCTGACGTTACTGAACCCCAATAACACGGCAGCAAGTGTTGACTGTGCAGACGGCACTTCGGAGCGCCAACTGGCGGTGTTGGAGCTCAGGGATAATACTGAAAACAGAGGAGCCAGAGGTGTAATTGGAGCAACTTTAAAATCTGTAGTGGTGAGAATGTGGACAGATCAGCAGAAATTGCCGTCCGCACAGCAGGGGAACAGCTGACGTTACTGAACCCCAATAACACGGCAGCAAGTGTTGACTGTGCAGACAGCACTTCCGAGCGCCAACTGGCGGTGTTGGAGCTCAGGGATAATACTGAAAACAGAGGAGCCAGAGGTGTAATTGGAGCAACTTTAAAATCTGTAGTGGTGAGAATGTGGACAGAGCAGGAGAAATTGCCGTCCGCACAGCAGGGGAACAGTTGACGTTACTGAACCCCAATAACACGGCAGCAAGTGTTGACTGTGCAGACGGCACTTCTGAGCGCCAACTAGCGGTGTTGGAGCTCAGGGATAATATTGAAAACAGAGGAGCCAGAGGTGTAATTGGAGCAACTTTAAAATCTGTAGTGGTGAGAATGTGGACAGAGCAGGAGAAATTGCCGTCCGCACAGCAGGGGAACAGCTGACGTTACTGAACCCCAATAACACGGCAGCAAGTGTTGACTGTGCAGACGGCACTTCCGAGCGCCAACTGGCGGTGTTGGAGCTCAGGGATTACAGTTCAGGTGGTAGAAACATGAACACAACAGGAGACCTGGATACTGTTGCCAACCAATTATTTATTCTGGAAGAGGACTGGCAAATTCATGAGAGATCCAGGCCTTGTTCATTTTGAGAAAAGTAAGCCGGTCAACGTTATCGGAGGATAGTCGCATGCGACGGTCTGTTAGTACACCACCTGCGGCACTAAAGAAGCGTTCCGATAATACACTAGCAGCAGGGCAAGCTAGCACCTCCAATGCATACTGGCTAAGCTCTGGCCATGTATCCAGCTTACAGACCCAAAACTTGAAGGGAGAAGAGCCGTCTGGGAGTACACTAAGAGGGCAAGACATGTAGTCTGTCACCATCTGACGGAAACATTGCCTCCTGCTGACTGGAGCCGTCTGTGATGGTGTAGACATTTGTGGCGGCGGGGACACAAAACTTTGCCACATTTCGGCCATACTGGTCTTGCCTTGTGCTGAGGCGCTGCTTCTGCTCCCTCTTTGTGCAGAGCTTCCTCCACTGCCTCGACGCACTGAGCTGCTTTGTAAAGCACTAGCAGCACTGCTCTCGGTTGGAATGGAGAACATGATGGAATGCACCAGTGCGTCTTGGTACTCCCGCATTTTACGCTCCCGGTTCAACGGTGTTATGAGGCTTTGTAAGTTGTCCCAGTAGCAAGGATCTAGGAGGGTGGACACCCAACAATCAGCCGTGTTGAGAATGTGGGCGATGCGGCGGTCATTTCTCAGGCATTGCAGCATGAAATCAACCATGTGCTGCTGACTGCCAACTGGCCAAGAAACGCTGTCCCCTGCTTGAGGCGTGATCTCTGCCTGCTCTGCATCACCCCACCCTTGCTCTAGATACTGACTACTAGAGCATTGTGTACCTCCCTCCTCTGGACAGATGTCTTCCTCATCCATTGACTCCTCCTCATTCTCCTCACAAAGTGTCCCCTGCCTAGGCCTTTATGAGGAACCACGTTGCGCAGACTGTAGAGAAGCAGATGGCATTTGTGACTCCTCATCCTCCACCTCTTCCAAAACCTCGTCCCTTAGTGCTTGCAGTGTTTTTTCAAGCAGGCAGATAAGGGGGATAGTCATGCTGACTAGTGCATCATCTGCACTCGCCATCCGCATGGAATAATCGAAGGCATGCAAAATGTGGCAAATGTCCTTCATAGAGGCCCACTCAGTGGTGGTGAAGTGTGAACGGCGTGCACTGCGACTTGTTTGCGCCTGCTGCAGCTGGTACTCCATTACTGCTGCCTGCTGCTCACACAACCTCTCCAACATATGTAACGTTGAATTCCACCTGGTGGGTAGGTCACATATGATGCGATGTTCCGGAAGATGTAATCGGCGCTGCAGAGCTGCAATGCGTGATCTTGCGTTGCTGGAATGCCGCAAGTGAGCGCACTCTATGCGGACCTTGTGAAGCAGTGCATCAAGATCCGGATAGTCCCTCAAAAAACTCTGCACGACCAAGTTGAGCACATGTGCCAGACATGGGATGTGAGTGAGGTTGCCTAGGCCCAGAGCTGCCACCAGATTTCGGCCATTGTCACACACTACCATGCCTGGCTGGAGATTCGCTGGCACAAACCACATGTCGCTCTGCTGCTTGATGGCATTCCAGAGCTCCTGCGCTGTGTGGCTTCGATTCCCCAAAGAAATTAATTTTAATACGGCCTGTTGACGTTTGGCACGGCTGTGCTCATATCGGTCATCATAACAGGTAACCGTTCACGGGTGGATGTGGAGGTAGACCGTGACGGCTCCTGCAGCGCTGATTCAGAGGAACTGGAGTATGAGGAGGAGTCAATGTGTACAGACTGGATTCCTGCAATACTTGGAGTTGACAGAACACGTACAGCGCCACTCTCAAGATCTGTACCCGGCTCCTCAACATTTACCCAATGGGCAGTGAGGGAAAGGTATCGTCCCTGTCCATGCTTACTGGTCCACGCATTGGTGGTCAGGTGGACCTTGCTACTGATGGCGTTTTGTAGTGCATGTTTAATTTTTCCCTCCACATGATGTTGCAGGGCAGGGACGGCTTGCCTGCTGAAATAAAAGCGGCTGGGCACGTTCTATTGTGGGACTGCCAATGCCATAAAGTTACGGTAGGTGTCAGTCTCCACCAGCCTGAATGATAGCATTTCAAGGGCCAGTAGCTTAGCAATGCCAGCATTCAGAGCCTGTGCTCGGGGGTGGTTTGCCGAGTATGGGCGCCTTTTCTCCCATGCCTGTGCTAACGATGGCTGTAGACTGGCCTGGGAGTGTGAGGATGACTGGGAAAGTGGTGCTGTGGGTGGAATTACACTGTGTCTCTGTACAACAGTGCCAAAGATTCTTCCATGGCGATCCTGTGAGGAAGCCGAACCAGCTGTGTGTGAGCTGGAGGAAGAGGCTACAACACGAGCTGAAGAGGTGGTAGGTGGCGCTGTAGGTTGGCCTAGGTCTTCAGTGTGTTTTTGTAACTCCACCGCGTGCTTGGTCCGCACAAGTTTCCACATATTTCTGGTATTGAGGTTGCTGACACTTTTCCCTCTTTTCACCTTCTGATTACACAGCTTGCATTTGACAAAGCAAATGTCATCTGCAACTGTGTCAAAAAAGGACCAGGCACTGCAAGTCTTGGGAGCGCCCGCTTTGGATTTTGGAAGAGCCATGCTCCTAATGGGTGCCGAAGTGGAGGCTACAGGCAACCAAGTCTGCCCCCTCCCTCTCCCTCCTTTTTGGGCCGTTCGGAGAATCTCTTCCTCAGAGCTGCTCCCACCACCTTCCTGTCCCTCACGCCATGATGGGTCAAGGACCTCATCATCTACACCACCCTCTTCAAACAACTGCTTCTCCTGGGTAGTCTCGACAGCACAGTACGCACCAGAAAGTGGCACCTGAGTCTCATCATCAGATGCGTACTGAGGTGTGCTGCTGACCATAGGCACTGGCACACCCGCCTCTTCAGATTCAGAGAGACAAAACGGTTGCGCATCACTGCATACTACCTCTTCTTCAAATTCTCGAATTCTGCTTGGCTGGCCCCCTCTTTCCAAGCCAAGAGATTCAGAGAACAGAAGTAGAGATGGCTCCTGTCCAGGGCTCTCTGACTGCCTGGGCAATTTGGCAGGTGGTGAAGAGACAGATGGGTGCTCTTCAGTGCTCAGGACCTGAGAGGATCTGGAACTAATTGAAGTCGATGCGTTAGCTGCCATCCATCCGACAACGGCTTCAATTTGGTCCTCCCGCAGCAGTGGGGTACGGCTAGCTCCTACAAAGCTGCGCATAAAGTACTGTTCCCTGGTAAAACTGGGGGATGCTGAGTCACTGGTGCCCGCAGCAGGCACAGAATCCCCATGTCCTCTTCCTGCAGGCACAGAATCCTCACGTCCTCTCCCTGCAGAAACTCCACGCCCACGACCACGACCACATGCCTTACTCCCTGCCTTCTTCATCTTGGTAGACTGATAAAGATAGGCAGAAAAGTACTAAGGGCTTAGTGTGCTTATTCCTGAACAGCTGCTAACAGGTATAAGAAACACTAATTTTATAAAGTGTGGACTAGACTTTAATATGAGCTAATGTGGCCTACACAACTGTAAAGTGGAGTGTTTGGTGAACTTTATTTAGGTTTTTTTTGTCACAAAAAGACACTGGATGTGCCGAAAGATGTAATACCGATAGTATCACAAACTTTTTGTAGCTATTACAATGTAGGAAGGTAACCTACAATGCAATAGATGAGGCTACAAAAAATAGGCTAATATTAATCTGGCTGGGGCTGCAGGGCACAATGCTGCAGAAAGGCTCCTCTAACTACTCCTATATAGTGTGTTTGGAACCAATGTAGCTGAATACGGATGGAACCACCACATTAATAGGAGAAATCAGGATAAATTATGAATTGGCAAAAAAGGACAATGTATGAGGCAGTGACACACACTGAGTGCACTACAACCAGACGTGGCTGAAGCACACACTACAGGGTGAGCTGCACTCACACACACAGACCTTGCAGACAGCGGTGAACAGTGCAGATGCAGAGCACTGTGCACTAGCGCTGCAAGACAAAAAAAATTTCTCTATCTACTCCTATATAGTGTGTTTGGAACCAATTTAGCTGAATACGGATGGAACCACCACACTAATAGGAGATATCAGGAAAAATTATGAATTGGCAAAAAAGGACAATGTATAAGGCAGTGACACACACTGAGTGCACTACAACTAGACGTGGCTGAAGTACACACTACAGGGCGTGCTGCACTCACACACACAGACCTTGCAGACAGCGGTGAACAGTACAGATGCAGAGCACTGTGCACTAGCGCTGCAGGACAAAAAAAATTTCTCTATCTACTCCTATATAGTGTGTTTGGAACCAATTTAGCTGAATACGGATGGAACCACCACACTAATAGGAGATATCAGGAAAAATTATGAATTAGCAAAAAAGGACAATGTATGAGGCAGTGACACACACTGAGTGCACTACAACCAGACGTGGTTGAAGCACACACTACAGGGTGAGCTTCACTCACACACACAGACCTTGCAGAAAGCGGTAAACAGCACAGAGAACAGTGCACTAGCGCTGCAAGGCACAGCGATTTATAAAGTAGCTTGGGTAAAGCAGAATAAACCAAATAGGTAGCTAAAACTGTCCCTCAGAACAACAGCGTCCTATCCCTAACTGAATTCACAGCAGAGTGAGCTGAAAATGGCGGCGGCGGCTTTTATAGTGCATCATGACATCATTTCAGCAGCCAGTCACAGCCATGCCATTAGTTAAGATGCCTACATGCCTAACAGGATGTGCCCACACTTCTTAGGATCCTCATTGGCTGAATAAAATGAAACTGGCTCATTGCATTATGGGAACTTCCGATTCCGGTATACGATATTGCAAAAGTATCGGAATTAAGTATCGGAATTCCGATACCGCGAATATCGGCCGATACCCGATATTTCAGTATCGGAATGCTCAACACTATTGTTCACCAAAAAATAAATCAGGCAATCGTACCTTTGGCTCCACAAAATGCGCTCCAGAACAGCTACTCACGTGTTGTTGGAGCTCGGCCACCTCCAGAGAGAGTCCCTGCAGGCGTTGAGCCAAATCTTGAACCGACACCATGATGGAAACTGGAGGTCTTTCCTTAGAGAAATTTTTTGGGCTGGACTTACTGTTATGATCTGCTACAAGCACTAAGGAAAGACAGGAGATCTGTCCCTACAATAGAACTAAGCTAGATCCCTACGATGTAACGGGGAACCTGATCCTGCGATCAGACCCGCTAAAGTCCTCAGCTAGTCTGAATGAAGACCTATAGATGTGAGGGAGGGATCCCTGCAAGAACTAGGGACTGGGAGAAAGATGGACACCTCCTAGCAGAAATTGTAGCAGTAAAAGACAAACAAACAACATAGAACATAGAGGTCAAAAGACCTAGCTAAACTGACTGAGAAAGGTAAAAGAGTACCTGGCTAGCTTAAGAGTAGAAATTACAATGAAGTCCAGCAAGGCCAGAAGGGCGGAGCAGGATTAAATAGGCAAAAACGGTCATGTGACCAGCATAATAGAAAAAACCTAACAGGAGAGTTCTAGCACATATGGTGTGTGTATGTAGCATCCATTTATAAATCCTGGCTGAACAGACAAGAGTTCATAAGTGTAAACATATTGACTGAGCAAAATTCTGCTCATTCATTGGGCGAGTGTATTGTTTATGGTGGAACAAAAATTATTGTTCTCAGCAGCACATCGCCTGGTGTAAACTGTAGATGTGCTGCTGATAACATGATATGGTATGGGGACAGATTTATCTACTAGTGACTGTTCTGTGCCCATCATTCTTCGCCAACCTGTTTAAAGAGGCCAGGAAACAGGCGCAAAACGACTTCAGTATTGTCAATCACACTCATTCAACGGTCTGAATGCAACACATGTAAATACAATTTAAATGTTTTTGTGTGATGGTGTAATATGTTAGCATTTAGGGCCTCACTTTAACCCTTACTGACGTTGTCAGTAATAGTACGTCCCTGTGCCCTGGGCCTTATGGACCAGGTATGTACTATTACGTACTTGTGTCTGCAGGGGCTGACAGTCTGCATAGCATAAGGATGCTGCTGCATCCCTATGCTATGCAAGCGATCAGCCTGTAAAAAATGAAAGTCCCATAGTGGGACAAAGTGCAAAAGTAAAAATCAGTGTAAGAAAGTGAAAAAAAATTTTTTAAAAATTGTAAAAATATAATTTTTTTAAAAAAATAATTGAATAAAAATATATGTACCCATAAATAAATATTATTATGAAAAAACAAACAAAGAATAAAAGTACACATATTTGGTATCACCGCGTCCGGCACGACCTTACCTATAAAACTGTCCCGCTAGTTAACCCCTTTAGTGAACAAAGTAAAAAAAAAAAAACGAAGCAAAAAACTATGCTTTAGCATCATACCACCAAACAAAAAATGGAATAAAACACGGTCAAAAAGACGAATGTAAATAAAAATGGTACCGCTGAAAATGTCATCTTGTCCCGCAAAAAAACAAGCTCCATCAGCCAATAAATAAAAAAGTTATAGCTCTCAGAATAAAGCGATACAGCAAAATTCTTTTTTCTATAAAACCACACGTGGAACGGCATAAAAAAAAAAAATGAAATTGTTGATTTTTGTCTATTCTGCGTCCCAAAAATTAGAATAGAAAGCGATCAAAAAATTTAATTTGCCTGAAAATGGTACCAATAAAAACGTCAACTCTGTTGGCTGAAAAATGGAAAAATGATTGCAAAAACGAGTCTTTGCAAAAATAAGCGTCGTTTAGTGTGTGACAGCTGCCAAACATAAAAACCCGATATGAATCAGGTGTCGCTGTAATCACACTGACCCGAAGAATAAAGTGACATTTTTAGTGATACCATTTTATTTTCTATACACCTTTTGAACTGGTCCTCATCTAGCAGACATGGTCTCCCCTCCAGGTCCCCCATACTGCAGACATGGTCTCCCATCCAGGTCCCCCATACTGCAGACATGGTCTCCCATCCAGGTACCCCATACTGCAGACATGGTCTCCCATCCAGGTCCCCCATACTGCAGACATGGTCTCCCATCCAGGTCCCCCATACTGTAGACATGGTCTCCCATCCAGGTCCCCCATACTGCAGACATGGTCTCCCATCCAGGTCCCCCATACTGCAGACATGGTCTCCCATCCAGGTCCCCCATACTGCAGACATGGTCTCCCATCCAGGTCCCCCATACTGTAGACATGGTCTCCCATCCAGGTCCCCCATACTGCAGACATGGTCTCCCATCCTGCAGACATGGTCCCCCATACTGCAGACATGGTCTCCCATCCAGGTCCCCCATACTGCAGACATGGTCTCCCATCCAGGTCCCCCATATTGCAGACATGGTCTCCCATCCAGGTCCCCCATATTGCAGACATGGTCTCCCATCCATGTCCCCCATATTGCAGACATAGTCTCCCATCCAGGTCCCCCATATTGCAGACATGGTCTCCCATCCTGCAGACATGGTCCCCCATACTGCAGACATGGTCTCCCATCCAGGTCCCCCATACTGCAGACATGGTCTCCCATCCAGGTCCCCCATATTGCAGACATGGCCTCCCATCCAGGTCCCCCATATTGCAGACATGGTCTCCCATCCAGGTCCCCCATATTGCAGACATGGTCTCCCATCCAGGTTCCCCATATTGCAGACATGGTCTCCCATCCAGGTCCCCCATATTGCAGACATGGTCTCCCATCCTGCAGACATGGTCCCCCATACTGCAGACATGGTCTCCCATCCAGGTCCCCCATACTGCTGACATGGTCTCCCATCCAGGTCCCCCATATTGCAGACATGGTCTCCCATCCAGGTCCCCCATATTGCAGACATGGTCTCCCATCCAGGTCCCCCATATTGCAGACATGGTCTCCCATCCAGGTCCCCCATATTGCAGACATGGTCTCCCATCCAGGTTCCCCATATTGCAGACATGGTCTCCCATCCAGGTTCCCCATATTGCTGACATGGTCTCCCCTCCAGGTTCCCCATACTGCAGACATGGTCTCCCATCCTGCAGACATGGTCCCCCATACTGCAGACATGGTCTCCCATCCAGGTCCCCCATACTGCAGACATGGTCTCCCATCCAGGTCCCCCATATTGCAGACATGGTCTCCCATCCATGTCCCCCATATTGCAGACATGGTCTCCCATCCAGGTTCCCCATATTGCAGACATGGTCTCCCATCCAGGTCCCCCATATTGCAGACATGGTCTCCCATCCTGCAGACATGGTCCCCCATACTGCAGACATGGTCTCCCATCCAGGTCCCCCATACTGCAGACATGGTCTCCCATCCAGGTCCCCCATATTGCAGACATGGTCTCCCATCCAGGTCCCCCATATTGGAGACATGGTCTCCCATCCAGGTCCCCCATATTGCAGACATGGTCTCCCATCCAGGTTCCCCATATTGCAGACATGGTCTCCCATCCAGGTCCCCCATATTGCAGACATGGTCTCCCATCCTGCAGACATGGTCCCCCATACTGCAGACATGGTCTCCCATCCAGGTCCCCCATATTGCAGACATGGTCTCCCATCCAGGTCCCCCATATTGCAGACATGGTCTCCCATCCAGGTCCCCCATATTGCAGACATGGTCTCCCATCCAGGTCCCCCATATTGCAGACATGGTCTCCCATCCAGGTTCCCCATATGGCTGACATGGTCTCCCATCCAGGTTCCCCATGTTGCAGACATGGTCTCCCATCCAGGTTCCCCATAATGCAGACATGGTCTCCCTTCCAGGTCCCCCATATTTCAGACATGGTCCCCCATCCAGGTCCCCCATATTACAAACATGGTCCCCCATATTGCAGACATGGTCCCCATCCAGATCCCTCATATTACAAACATGGTCCCCCATATTGCTGACATGGTCCCCCATCCAGGTCCCCCATATTGCAAACATGGTCCCCCATATTGTAGACATGGTCCCCCATCCAGGTCCCCCATATTACAAACATGGTCCCCCATATTTCAGACATGGTCCCCCATCCAGGTCCCCCATATTGCAGACATGGTCCCCCATAATGCAGACATGGTCCCCCATCCAGGTCCCCCATATTGCAGACATGGTCCCCATATTGCAGACATGGCCCCCCATATTGCAGACATGGTCGCCATATTGCAGACATGGTCCCCCATCCGGGTCCCCCATATTGCTGACATGGTGCCCCATATTGCAGACATGGTCCCCCATATTGCAGACATGGTCCCCCATCCGGGTCCCCCATATTGCCGACATGGTGCCCCATATTGCAGACATGGTCCCCCATATTGCAGACATGGTCCCCCATCCAGGTCCCCCATATTGCAGACATGGTGCCTCATATTGCAGACATGGTCTCCCATCCAGGTCCCCCATATTACAGACATGGTCCACCATTCAGGTCCCCCATATTACAGACATGGTCCCCCATCCAGGTCCCCCATATTACAGACATGGTCCCCCATCCTGGTCCTTATCTTGCTGACATGTCCCCCATTCAGGTTCCCCCCATACTGCGGTCAGGGTCCCCGTCCCCCCATACTGCGGTCAGGGTCCCCGTCCCCCCATACTGCGCACAGTGCCCCCCTGTGCTATATTTCACATGACAGAGAAAAAAAAAAAAAGATTCTCACCTGTCCTCCGTTCCCTTGGCGTCCTTTATGCACCTGTGGCCCGCTGGCACAGACCCCGTAACGATCGCGGCTCTCTCCAGCAGCCGCCGACATCAGCGCTGTAGTGCAGTGTATTGCCGCGCAGAGACTGGCTCTCTGCACAGCAATACCAGTGTCAGCCGCCAGCCTATCTGAGGCCAGCAGCTGACACCTGCGCATGGCAGTGACATCATACGCCGCTGCGCTGGGACGTGCTCACCACACATCTAGGTAAGTTCCCTGAGGGGTCTGATTTCCCAAATATTGTCACTTGTTGGGGATTTCCACTGTTTAGGCACATCAGGGGCTCTCCAAACGCGACATGGTGTCCACTAATTATTCAAGCAAATTTTACATTCAAAAAGTCAAATGGCGCTCTTTCTCTTCCGAACCCTGCCGTGCGCCCAAACAGTGGTTTTCCCCCACATATGGAGTATAGACTTACTCAGGAAAAATTGTACAACAAATGGTATGGTGAAATTTCTCCTGTTACTCTTATGAAAATGCAATATTGGGGGCTGAAAAACATTTTTGTGGCAAAAAAGTGAAAATTTTTACGGCTCAATGTTATAAACTTCTGTGAAGCACCTGGGTGTTCAAGGTGCTCACCACACGTCTAAATAAGTTTTCAAAATAGTGTCACTTGTGGGGGGTTTCCACTGTTTAGGCACATCAGGGGCTCTACAAACGCAACATGGCGTCCGCTAATTATTTAAGCAAATTTTACATTCAAAAAGTCAAATGGTGCTCCTTCCCTTCCGAACCCTGCCGTGCACCCAAACAGTGGTTTTCCCCCACATATAGGGTAATGGCGTGCTCAGGAGAAATTGCACAACAAATTTTGGGGTCCATTTTTTCCTGTTACCCTTGCGAAAATAAAAAAATGTGGGTCTAAGTTAACATTTTTGTGAAAAAAAGTTAATGTCCATTTTTTTCTTCCACGTTCCAAAAATTCCTGTGAAGCACCTGAAGGGTTAATAAACATCTTGGATGTGGTTTTGAGCACCTTGAGGGGTGCAGTTTTTAGAATGGTGTCACTTTTGGGTATTTTCTGTCATAAAGGCCCCTCAAAGTCACTTCTAATGTGATGTGGTCCCTAAAAAATGGTTTTGTAAATTTTGTTGGAAAAATGAGAAATCGCTGGTCAACTTATAACACTTATAATTTCCTAGCAAAAAAAAATTTTGGTTCCAAAATTGTGCTGATGTAAAGTAGACATGTGGGGAATGTTATTTATTAACTATTTTGTGTGATACATCTCACTGATTTAAGGGCATGAAAATTCAAATTTTGAAAATTGCCAAATTTCCATTTTTTAAATAAATAAACACAAGTCATATTGAATACATTTTTACCAATATAATGAAGTACACTATGTCATGAAAAAACAATCTCATAATCAGTGGGATCCGTTGAAGCGTTCCAGAGTTATTACCTCATAAAGTGACAGTGGTCAGAATTGCAAAAATTGGCCAAGTCATTAACGTGCAAACCACCTTCGGGGGTAAAGGGGTTAAACTTTTGCTCATTGCCCCTATTGATTATACTCCATTGGGGGGGGGGCTTTATTTTATTAATATATTCCAGGAGTGGGGGAGTTATTATATTATTATACTGCAGGAGTAGGGGATATTATTTTATTATTATATTAAAAGTTGTTAATTTAATAATTTTTAATTAAGGAGGCTGTCATTTTACAACAATGAGTTTATGTGATTATACTACTATGTGATTCGTATGTACAGTACAGACCAAAAGTTTGGAAACACCTTCTCATTTAAAGATTTTTCTGTATTTTCATGACTATGAAAATTGTACATTCACACTGAAGGCATCAAAACTATGAATTAACACATGTGGAATTATATACTTAACAAAAAGTGTGAAACAACTGAAAATATGTCTTATATTCTAGGTTCTTCAAAGTAATCACCTTTTGCTTTGATGACTGCTTTGCACATTTTTGGCATTCTCTTGATGAGCTTCAAGAGGTAGTCACCGGAAAATCTTGAACAACAATCTTGAAGGAGTTCCCAGAGATGCTTAGCACTTGTTGGCCCTTTTGAATTCACTTTGCGGTCCAGCTCACCCCAAACCATCTCGATTGGGTTCAGGTCTGGTGACTGTGGAGGCCAGGTCATCTGGCGTGGCACCCTATAACTCTCCTTCTTGGTCAAATAGCCCTTACACAGCCTGGAGGTGTGTTTGGGGTCATTGTCCTGTTGAAAAATAAATGATGGTCCAACTAAACGCAAACCGGATGGAATAGCATGCCTCTGCAAGATGCTGTGGTAGCCATGCTGGTTCAGTATGCCTTCAATTTTGAATAAATCCCCAACAGTGTCACCAGCAAAGCACCCCCACACCATCACACCTCCTCCTCCATGCTTCACGGTGGGAACCAGGCATGTAGAGTCCATCCGTTCACCTTTTCTGCGTCGCACAACGACACGGTGGGTGGAACCAAAGATCTCAAATTTGGACTCATCAGACCAAAGCACAGATTTCCACTGGTCTAATGTCCATTCCTTGTGTTCTTTAGCCCAAACAAGTCTCTTCTGCTTGTTGCCTGTACTTAGCAGTGGTTTCCTAGCAGCTATTTTACCATGAAGGCCTGCTGCACAAAGTCTCCTCTTAACAGTTGTTGAAGAGATGTGTCTGCTGCTAGAACTCTGTGTGGCATTGACCTGG
The DNA here is from genome assembly GCF_046119375.1 of Phyllobates terribilis. Lineage (NCBI taxonomy): Eukaryota > Metazoa > Chordata > Amphibia > Anura > Dendrobatidae > Phyllobates > Phyllobates terribilis. Next base: position 690,114,813 of record NW_027362762.1, read on the forward strand.
TCTCTAATCTGAGCTGCTGTTAACCTGTGATTTCTGAGGCTGGTGACTCCGATAAACTTATCCTCAGAAGCAAAGATGACTTTTGGTCTTCCTTTCCTGGGGCGGTCCTCATGTGAGCCAGTTTCTTTGTAGCGCTTGATGGTTTTTGCAACTGCACTTGGGGACACTTGCAAAGTTTGCCCAATTTTTCGGACTGACTGACCTTCATTTCTTAAAGTAATGATGGCCACTCGTTTTTCTTTACTTAGAATTTGTATTATGGCAAGAAAAAAGCAGCTAACAGTCTATTCAGTAGGACTATCAGCTGTGTATCCACCAGACTTCTGCACAACACAACTGATGGTCCCAACCCCATTTATAAGGCAAGAAATCCCACTTATTAAACCTGACAGGGCACACCTGTGAAGTGAAAACCATTTCCGGTGACTACCTCTTGAAGCTGATCAAAAGAATGCCAAGAGTGTGCAAAGCAGTTGTGGCACCCCAGGGGTCTGGTTCCCACAGTAATAGCAATATTATGTCTGTGAGCAGGTGGGAGGTTTCCTGGTCAGACATCCTTTGCATGCCACACCTCCTGCCCAGTCCTGGGAGGGGAAGAACTTCCCCTATATAAAGCTGGGGCTGAGGCAGGGTTAGGAAGAAAGAGCAGAGAACACAGACAGAGACACAGTCTGGTCTGGAGAGGAGCAGCTATAGAAAAGAAAGATCAGGAGCTCAGTGGGAGCAGTGCTAAAAGAGGTCAGGGCTGGAAGCTGTAGAGCTCGCCCTGATTGAAGAATTCTTACCGGACCCGGAGTCCGAGGCTGTGGGGACAAATCCTTACCCAGCAGCAGAAACCGCCCGGCAGGGGATTTCAGGTCCTCTGGCCAAGAAACCCGAAGGCACGGTCAAACGCAAGGGACCAGCACCGCGACGTGGAGCGGAAGCTACCAAAAGGCCCCGAGTCACCGGCCATACGGGTGAGCACCACACGGTACACTCAGGGACGTGGGCTACTTTTACCAGCCTCTAGCAAGGTAGCCAGAAGAGTACGATTAGTTGGTGAGGCCTACAACTCCGCCTGGCCAGGGGAGATTCCATCTGCTCACGGACTGACCAGGCCCCGATCGCTAGCCAGTACTCCGGGAGGGTCTACCTTTGCCACCAGTAAAGACCCTGAACTACACCGCACCGTCTCTGAGTGTTTCATCATCCACGTCCGCTGCCCTGAGGCCATACCCCTCCCGTTGGGGGTTATACCATCCCCGCTGCACAATCGTATCACCGGCCTCAGCGGTCTGCCCTGCAGCGGCGGTCTCATGACCGCATTCAACGGGTGGCGTAGTCGAACATTCTAACATCTACTGCTAAATACTGCCGCTCAGTTTGACTCCCTGGGCACGGACCGGGTCACCGCCACGAAACTACTACCCCTCTCAGATCCGGCTCCGGGTAGGCCCCCGCGTGCGCAACGCTACTCAGCATAGGCCCAGGGGCGCGTCAACTTTGGCGTAGTCGGCAGGATTTCGTGCCCGCAACCACCGGGTACTGCGTGCCTGAAAAAGAGACTTTTCAACTTACCTGTGGTGAAGATTCCCGCCATCCGACGCCATCTTCTACCTTCTTCCCGCCATCCGTGGAGTTTTCCCGCCGTTGGACGCCATCTTCTGCCTTCTTCCCGCCATCCGTGGAGTTTTCCCGCCGTTGGACGCCATCTTGAAGACGCCGCGTGGGAAGAAGAGGGGCGTGGACTCCGAAAAGCCCGCGAGAACTGAAGCCCCGCCTCACGTCCGGACGTTGCGTAAGGTCCTGGAAGGAGCCCAGCAGACGCCGACGTCATAGGAGCGCGACGGAAGGTCCTCGACCCTGACGATCCACTGCGGAGCCGCGGCCTACGGAAGAGGATCATCGCAAGGTAGGCCACGGTCCACTAGGGGGGAGGAAGATGTCGGATACAGAGGAGAGCTTCACTGCCGCAGCCACCGCCAGCGCCACCGCTGCTGCGGTCATGCCTTTCACTATGCCCTATATCCCGGGGGCAGCCTGGCAACCCCAGTACTCAGGGGAGTCACATACCCTGAATGACTTTAGAGAAAAGCTGGATAGCCTCTTCCAGGTGTACCCCCTCACAGAAGAGCAAAAAGTGAGCATCCTGGTGGCCCAACTAACCAGGGCAGCCCAAAGGGAGGTAAAGTCCTGGCCACCTGGGAGGAGGACTGTCGCAGGGATATTAACCCGGCTGAAGGACACCTTTGATACCCGCACCTCAGCTGAGATAAAGCTTAGTTTCTACGGGTGCAAACAGCGAGCACATGAGAATATACGGGACTATGCACTAAACCTACAAGAGGCCCTGAGAGCCATTAAGCAGACCGACCCTGACGGCGTGGGAAACGAGGACAGGCTGTTGACCGAACAATTTATAGAGGGACTATATTGCAATGCCCACCGAACCCAGTTGCGGGCAATGGCCTTACAGGATCCTCATCTGGACTTTGCACAGTTCAAGGACAGAGCCATCCGGGTGCTCCGAGAACCGGCACCGGGTGGCGTTGTGACCCACAGGCGCCCTACTACCGCTTACCACCAGGAGGCGGCGCCCTTGTCGGCAGGGCCTGTGGGGGCTGATGCGCAGGCTTTGAACAATGACCCGGCTCCAGACCTGCACCATCAGGTCCAAGAGCTAGCTAAAAGCGTTGCTGCACTAACCCGAACTGTGCAGTCGTTACAGGTTTCTGCTCCAGGGAAGATCCAGCTGGCATCCGGACCGGAGGACATCCCGTGGCGTCGACCAAGGAGGACCCCACCGGCCAGAGGAAGACCCAGCGACCGATACAACGAGGACGGACAACCCATCTGCCGCCGCTGCAATCAACCCGGACATATGGCAAGGTACTGTCCTTTAAACTGGCACAACCAGGGGTTGAGGGCCAACCCCCAGGAATAAGATCACCAGGCCCATCGAACTGGCGTGACAAATATGTGGGAGGACGTCCAGTCTTGCCTGTGGTACTGGATGGCATTCCTATGAGTGCCCTACTTGACACCGGGTCACAGGTCACCACCATCCCGTACGTGCTCTTTAAGCAGTACTGGAATGACTCGGATATAACCCGCTACCCTGACGACGACTTGAGTATCATCGCCAGCAATGGTCAACCCGTGCCACAGATCGGATTCAAAGAGATGACCATTAAAATCGGTAGAGTCGAACTGGCAGCACAGGGACTGATCATTGTAGACATTGACAAGCGCGAGAGTCACCCAAAGATAACGCTAGGAACTAATGTGATTGAAAATTGTCTTGCAGAGGTGATTTTCATTTTACAGCAGGTTGCCAAGAACGCCAGCTCCGGCCAGCAGCGAGTGCTCCAAAAAGAGATCCGGGCACTGATGCGACGGCAACAGGTGGAACTCTCCGGTGGTGAGATTGGAAGCGTGAGAATGTGTGACCCTTTCCCTATTGCCATGCCCCCAAAAAGTGAAATGATGATTTGGTGCCGGGCAGCTATTGGTCTAAGAGGTAGAGACTACCAAGCAATGGTAGAACCCGTCTACTCAGACAGTAGGCCCACCATTTTGACAGCATGGGGGGTGGTTGATGTACGCCATGGGAGGGTGCCCGTTCGCATAATAAACATCGGGAAGAGAGAAGTACACCTGCCCCGGTATGCCACGCTAGCTAAATTGTTCACCATAAACCAGAATTCTGTACAGTCCGTGGAACCCTTGCCTCCATCTCAACCAGAGGAAGGTAACGGCTCTAAGAAAACAATAGAGGACTGGTGTCAGCAACTACATTTGGGTACTGACTCCACTCCCTCACACCAGAAACAGGGAGTCTATCGGGTGGTTCAAGAGTACGAGAGAGTGTTTAGTAAACACCCGTTAGACTTCGGGCGAGTAAAGGGGGTAGAACATCATATCCCCACGGGAGACCATCCTCCCATAAAGGAGAGATACCGACCCGTACCCCCTGCACACTACCAACACGCCAAGGGGATGCTTAGAGACATGAAGGAGGCTGGGGTAATCAGGGATAGCTGTAGCCCCTGGGCAGCTCCACTAGTCTTGGTTAAAAAGAAAGACAACACTATGAGAATGTGTGTAGATTACCGGAAAATCAACCGTATCACACACAAAGATGCGTACCCCTTACCAAGGATAGAGGAGTCTTTGGCTGCTTTAAAATCTGCTAACTTCTTCTCTACTTTGGATCTCACTAGCGGGTACTGGCAGGTTCCTGTAGCAGAGGCGGACCGGGAGAAGACCGCATTCACCACCCCGATGGGACTTAGCGAGTTTACCTGCATGCCGTTCGGACTCTGCAACGCACCAGGAACCTTCCAACGGTTGATGGAATGCTGTCTGGGACACCGAAACTTCGAGACGGTCCTGTTATACCTGGACGATGTCATCGTCTACTCCGAGACCTACGAGGACCACCTGAAACACCTGGCAGAAGTGTTCGAAGCCCTGGCAAACTACGGCCTAAAGGTGAAAACCTCCAAGTGTCACCTCCTGAAACCAAAGGTGCAGTACCTGGGACACGTGGTGAGTGCTGACGGAGTGGCTCCCGACCCTGATAAGATCACCGCAATTAAGGAATGGCCAAGCCCCTCCAGCGTAAAGGAAGTGCGGCAGTTCCTCGGGTTGGTAGGCTACTACCGAAGATTCATTCCCGGTTTCACCAAAAAGGCAGCTCCTATGCAGGACCTCCTGATAGGCCAGTCCAGGAAGGCCAAGAACCAGAAGCCACCCTTCAGATGGGAGAAGCTGGAAGAAGAGTCCTTCCGCCAGCTGAAGATGGCCCTCACGGGGGATGAAATCCTGGCGTACCCGGATTACAGCCAGCCCTTTATCCTCTACACCGACGCAAGTAACATCGGGCTAGGAGCCGTACTGTCCCAGATCCAGCAGGGGAAAGAACGAGTAATTGCTTACGCCAGCCGAAAACTGCGACCCACCGAAAGAAACCCTGAGAATTACAGCTCATTCAAGTTAGAATTCCTGGCAGTGGTGTGGGCAGTCACCGAACGCTTTAAGCACTACTTCGCCTCTTCCCAGTTCACCGTGTACACGGATAACAACCCGTTGACACACCTGGACACAGCAAGACTCGGTGCCCTGGAGCAGAGATGGATGGCCCGCCTGTCCAACTTTGAGTTCACAATCAAATACCGGGCAGGACGCTCCAATACCAACGCGGATGCCTTGTCCAGAATGCCAAACCTACCGGACGTGGGGGAAGATCCAGAAGAACTGGAAGAGGTTGAACTTCCCGAGTTCCACCGGCATGGGACTATCCAGTATTCCCACCGGGTAAGGAGTAAGCAATCCGCTATGTTCAACCCCTTACCTCATTACAACTGGGCGGAAACGCAAGACAGTGACCCCGCCGTCCGACTGGTGAAGGAGATGCTGACTCAGCCAGATGCCCGCCTTGACCCAGACGCTCCGGAAGAGACCAAGCAACTGTGGGCTGAGAAGAGTCGACTGTTCCTTTACAAGGGGAAGTTGTGCCGCAGAATGGTTAACTCCCGGACGCATGAACTGATCTGGCAAGTAGTGGTGCCAAGAAGAGACGCGGCTATGGTACTGGAGGCATACCACGACGGAGCTGGGCACTTCGGGTGGAAGAAGCTGGAGTTCCTGCTGCGTGGGCGGTTCCACTGGGTAGGCATGAGAGGAACCATCGAGAGGTGGTGCAGAGACTGTGGACCGTGCCACCTAAGAAGGAAGGACCGTGCCAGCCAGAAGACTCCCTTGCAGCCCATCATCACCCGACAGCCACTGGAACTGGTAGCCCTGGACCATGTGAAACTGGCTCCAAGCAGATCTGGGTATGTCTACGCCCTCACAATCGTAGATCATTACTCCCGGTTCCTGGTGGTGGTCCCGGTCAAGGACTTAACGGCTCAAACAGCAGCTAGAGCCTTCCAGCAGCACTTCTGCCGTCCACACGGATACCCGGAGCAGGTGCTGACGGACCAGGGACCTGCCTTTGAAGCGGAAGTCTTCCAGGAGTTCTGTACTCTGTATGGCTGCCGGAAGATAAGAACAACACCCTATCATCCGCAAACCAATGGGCTCTGCGAGAAAATGAACCAGGTGGTGATTGATCTTCTGAAAACATTGCCCCTGGAGGAACGCAGTCTGTGGCCTGAGAAACTGCCTGATCTGGTGGACCTATACAACCACATCCCGGTAGGTTCTACCAACTGTACCCCGGCTTACCTAATGAGAGCAAGACCTGGTAAGCTCCCTGTTGATCTGGAGATGGGAGTCCTGACACCCGAGGACACTTCACCAGAAGCAGACTGGGACACAGAAAGGCAGCAGCAGTACCGGAAAGTACAGGAGAGCGTGGAGCGAAGTCTCTGTCAAGCTAGAGAAAGACAGGAGAAGACTTACAACCAGTATGCTCCCGCTGTTCCCCTGGTACCTGGCGAGCAGGTCTTGAAGAGGAAGAGACGCCTCCACAAGTTGGACGACCAGTGGGAGAAGGACCCGTACACCGTACTGCCCTCAAGCCATGAGAACCCGAAAGTCTGCATAATCAGTAAGGACGGAGGAGAAACCACAGCCATTGTATCCCGAGATCACCTGAAGAAGTGTCCCAAACAGCTACGAAGCCCTGAAGAAGAACAAGAAGACCCTCGACCCGCAGAGGAAAGGGAAGATATGGTTAGTACTGTGCTCGGAGACTTCCCTCAGTCTTGGACTCAAGTCAATGGCACAGTTGTGGTACCCGTCCTCACCTTCCTCCAACCAGCATCTCAAGTACCTACGGAGAAACAGGTAGAGCTGGAAGAGCAGCCGGTCCAGGAGGCAGAAGACCCCACACAAGCAGACCAGGAGGATCAACCCTCTGCTTATAGTGAGCCTGCCGTACCCCTAGTGAGCCAAAGAGCCCGTAGACAGCTGCCCAGTTTACCTTTGACAGCTCCTACACCTGGTAGCTCAGGACCAGTCAGTCAGCTCCGTAGGTCCACTAGAGCCACTAGAGGCCAGTTACCCGTACGTTGGAGAATCTAAGTGTTTAGACTGTTTATTTGTATTTACCTGTTTTCTGTTACTTGTAAATAATTGTGTATTTTTAGTTATTTTATAGGTGTCGTTTATGGATTATCCGGAATCCTTTGTACATATGTTTGGAGCGTAACCCAGGAAAGGACTAAGACTGTTAAAGACTCGGGGTAGGGCAGACCCCTACCTGGTTACGGCTCCCGGTCTCTTGGTGAAATGGACACCTTTGTTTTCTTCAAAGACTGCACCCGGTTGCGGACATGCCGTGACCATCCTAATGTGTTTTTCTTTATTGTACTGTTTCTGTTTTTACTTGTTATGTTTTACAAAAATATGTTTAGTCCCGGAGTACTAAATTTCACTAGGGGGGAATGTGGCACCCCAGGGGTCTGGTTCCCACAGTAATAGCAATATTATGTCTGTGAGCAGGTGGGAGGTTTCCTGGTCAGACATCCTTTGCATGCCACACCTCCTGCCCAGTCCTGGGAGGGGAAGAACTTCCCCTATATAAAGCTGGGGCTGAGGCAGGGTTAGGAAGAAAGAGCAGAGAACACAGACAGAGACACAGTCTGGTCTGGAGAGGAGCAGCTATAGAAAAGAAAGATCAGGAGCTCAGTGGGAGCAGTGCTAAAAGAGGTCAGGGCTGGAAGCTGTAGAGCTCGCCCTGATTGAAGAATTCTTACCGGACCCGGAGTCCGAGGCTGTGGGGACTAATCCTTACCCAGCAGCAGAAACCGCCCGGCAGGGGATTTCAGGTCCTCTGGCCAAGAAACCCGAAGGCACGGTCACACGCAAGGGACCAGCACCGCGACGTGGAGCGGAAGCTACCAAAAGGCCCCGAGTCACCGGCCATACGGGTGAGCACCACACGGTACACTCAGGGACGTGGGCTACTTTTACCAGCCTCTAGCAAGGTAGCCAGAAGAGTACGATTAGTTGGGGAGGCCTACAACTCCGCCTGGCCAGGGGAGATTCCATCTGCTCACGGACTGACCAGGCCCAGTAAAGACCCTGAACTACACCGCACCATCTCTGAGTGTTTCATCATCCACGTCCGCTGCCCTGAGGCCATACCCCTCCCGTTGGGGGTTATACCATCCCCGCTGCACAATCGTATCACCGGCCTCAGCGGTCTGCCCTGCAGCGGCGGTCTCATGACCGCATTCAACGGGTGGCGTAGTCGAACATTCTAACATCTGCTAAATACTGCCGCTCAGTTTGACTCCCTGGGCACGGACCGGGTCACCGCCACGAAACTACTACCCCTCTCAGATCCGGCTCCGGGTAGGCCCCCGCATGCGCAACGCTACTCAGCATAGGCCCAGGGGCGCGTCACAGTCATCAAAGCAAAAGGTGGCTACTTTGAAGAACCTAGAATATAAGACATATTTTCAATTGTTTCACACTTTTTTGTTAAGTATATAATTCCACATGTGTTAATTCATAGTTTTGATGCCTTTAGTGTGAATGTACAATTTTCATAGTCATGAAAATACAGAAAAATCTTTAAATGAGAAGGTGTGTCCAAACTTTTGGTCTGTGCTGTATGTGATTCATACACACGGCACCCCTTGCAGTAAAATAAAGAACCCCAACTCCAGAGACCTAATCATATGCACACCCTTAAAGGTAATCTTCCTAAGGCTATGTGCCCAAGATTCAGAAATGCTCCGGATTTTTCCTGAGCGTTTCTGCACCTCCCTGGCAGAAAAAACGCATGCGGATTTTACATGTGTTTTTCCTGCCAGGGACAAGTGTAATTGAAGCGTTTTGCACATGCGATTTCGCATGCGGGTTGTCAAGCGCTTTCCAAGCGATTTTCGCATCAATTGGAAAAGTGCTTGACAACTTGGTCACACTATATAAATCCATGCAACCGGCATGGACTTTATATAGTGTGACCAAGTTAGTAAAAAAAAAAGAAGAAAAATGGTAAAAAAAAAAAAAAAAAAAACTCACCTTCCGATGGCCCCCGGCCTCCTTCTCCGATGCATCCGGTCCCCCCGGTGTCTCGCGGTGGTGTAAAAGGACCTTCCATGATGTCATTTAGTCATGGGACAGGTCATGCGACCGCCGACGTCAGCGGTCGCGTGACCTGTCACATGACTGAATGACGTCATGGAAGGTCCTTTTACTCCATCGCGAGCCAACGGGGAGCCAAGACGTACCGGATAGAAGACCGCGGGACATCAGAAGGTGAGTATAATGTGTTTTTTTTATTTTAAATTCTTTTTTTTGTACAGGTACTATGGTACCTGGGTCTGGATGAGAGTCTCCTCTTCTCCAGACCCGGGTACCATCCGCACATTGAATCGCTTAATATCCCCATGTGCACATGTAGTCATGCGGATATTAAGCGATTCAATGCAAGTCAATGGCGGCAATTAGCTGCATGTCCACAAAATAATTGGTAGTGCTGCGGATTTTTCCGCAATGATAACCCGCAGCGGAATTTTCCGCAGCATGTGCACAGCAGCAGACCTTTTACCAAGCGTTTTTTAAATGTTTCTGCAACGGAATTGCCGCTGCGGAAACACTTAAAAAACACATAGTGGGCACACAGCCTTAGAGACTCTCTGGTGCCTGCGCACAAGATCCCTGCAGTACTATGTCCAAATACAGGAGGAAATAGTGCGCCTTCTGTAAAAAGTGAAATGCGCAGATGCAGGATTTGGCGGCTGCAAATGCACATCACAGGGCACTGTGACGTGCAGGGGAGGGAGAAAACATTATAATTCACACAGGAGGTAGGGGTTTCTTCCGGGCCCCGGGACTGGAACGCATCAGAAACCAGAATGAATAAAAAGAAATTTCACAGCAACTAGACTTCTAATATGAGGCATACAGGTAGGAATATATTTACATTTCTATGACCTGTATGACCATATTAGTAGGTCTGATAAGTTCCAGGGGGTGACAGATTCCCTTTAAAGGGGTTGTCCGGTCTAAATTGGTAAGTCTGAAGTCACTCTGTGTGACTGCACTTATGAATCCCCCAGTGCATGCACTGATTCACTGGTTTCTGAGTCAGGAACACTGGTGATATATACGTTATGCTTACTCCTGGGCAGAAGCTGTGTAGTGGACATGGCTTTGCTCCATACACTTGTATAGAGTGAGGCCGGACGCCATCTAGAGACGCGGCCATCCAGTGGGCTCGGCCTCACTCAATACACGTCACTCACAGGATGGTGTTCCCACCCCCACACTCCTCTCCGGCTGCTGAATGACTGTGTCAGAGGGGCGCAGACAGTAAACAAGCAGTGAGGGGAGCAGGAGTAACAAGTGACACAGTCTTCTTGTCTCCCTGTGGCGCCCCCTCTTCAGTCTGGCAGCAACACCCTGTGCGACCGCACTGGTCTCACATAGGTAAGGCCGGCCATGACTACAAGTGACAGCATGTGCTGTTGAACTCAGCCAAGGCATTTTGGGAATTGAAATTCTACAGCTAAATAAAAATCTGATAAAAGTGCAATTATAATACTAAAAATACACAGTATTCTACATACAGTCCCTGACAGAAGTTATGTCGCTTATCCATGTTATGTAAATAAAAGGTTATAACCTGCCGTTAAATTCATCCATTGGTTTTATAAATTACTCTTTTGAAAGCTGAAACCCTCCCAAATTTGGTTTAGGTTAAGAAAATAAATTGGCATCAATGCTGAAATATTGATCATTTAATGAACACAGAATGGTCAGATTTTGGCAAGACAAAATTTGTGTCGCCTGGTCATATAATGCACACAATCCTAGTTTACATCCTCACCAGTGCTCAGTAAACGATCAATTAATTAGTGGGTGTGTATAAAAAGAAACCCAGCACCCCAGACCTTCACTTGAACTGCAACTTGAGCTCTGACAACATGCCAAAAATCCACCCTGCTACCAAAGCCATGATTATCAAGAGGCTGAAGACCAGATCCACTGCAGAGGTGGCTGGTACCTTTAATGTGTCTCAGCGTCGAGTACAAAGAATTAAAAAAAGATTTGAAGAGACTGGAGATGTGTTTGACAAGCCCAGGTCCGGCAGACCCCGCAAGACAACTGCTCAGGAGGAACGTTTGTTGGTTAGAAAATCCAAAGCAAGCCCCTCTTCCACTGCAGCAGAGCTCCAACAGGCCTGGTCACCTCAAGTCCATGTGTCAACTAGAACAGTTTGTAGGATTCTGTCTTGAAATGGCCTCCATGGTCGAATCAGTGCCCAGAAGCCAGCACTAAACAAAAGGCAAATAAAAAATCGTGTGGCATTTGCAAAGTCCCACAGCCTGCTGAACAGAAGGACGCTGGAAAAGTGGCAGAAGGTGGATTTCTCTAATGAATCTTCAGTAGAATTACACCACAGCCGCCGCAAGTACTGCAGGAGACCTAACTGGAGCTCATATGGAACCAAAATACACCCAGAAAACAGTTAAATTTGGTGGTGGAAAGATAATGGTCTGGGTTACATTCAGTATGGGGGTGTACGAAACATTTGCAAGGTGGAAGGAAATATCAATAGCCTAAAATATCAAGAAGTATTAGCTACCTCTTACATTCCAAATCATAAAAGGGGTCAAATTCTGCAGCAGGATGGTGCTCCATCTCATACATCCATCTGACGCGCCCCCAGGGCCGAGTGGGGAACCCGGAGCCGGATCGCTGGGGGTTGTAGTCTCCGTGGCGCTGACCCGGTCCATGCCCAGGGTGGTCAATTCAGTGGCAGTCTTAGTGTAATAACAAATGCCCGACTACGCCACCCATGGATTGCGGTCAGTGGGGACCGCCGCTGCGCTGCAGACCGCTGGGGCTGATGTTGTTTGCGCAACCGAGTATGGGATAACTCCCCACAGGAGAAGTATAGTCTCAGGGCAGCTAGTATGGATGATGGGAGTGATGGTGTGAGCGTCCCAGTACTGATGGTGCTGGTGCGGCGATGAAACACAGAGACGTGGGGTTGCAGTTTCCAATGCTTTAGTCACAGTTGTTATTCGTGTCAATCCTGCAGGCGATGACTGCCCAAGCCGTGCTGCGTCCACCAGGCAGGGGACTCGACCAACTCCCAGGCAATTCCAGAGCGTGGCACAGGGCTCCCTTCTCTTCCCTTCTCTGGCCGTCCTCACCAGTGACCCACCTTTGTCCAGCTTCCTCGGGCCTTCTATTGGCGAAACCTATCTCCGGTTTCCCTGACCCTACGTGGTATGCTTTCCTGGTGGATGTAGTGAGGGGTCGCACCAAGATGTGGTCACAACCTCCAGTCTTTGGCTGAGGAATCTGTTGCCTCCACCAATTTGGGTCCCGGTACCCTGCTCTGCCAACCCTTCACCCGCAATCTCCTGGGCCTTTGGGGTTCCTTCTGCCTTCGTGTCTCTGGGCCTTTCTCTGTGTTCCAGTTCCTTGTTTCCTTTCTCACTTCCTTTGCTGTTCCTTCTCCTCTCTCTCTCTCTCAGGCCCCGGCCTCCTGACAAGTCCTGCCTGGGGAGCAGAGCCCATGCAGCAGCTCTGCTCCTTGTCACTCCTCCTCAGACTGAACTCCTCTCTGAACTCACACCCCGGACTGAACACTGTTCTAAGATGGTGCCCACCTTATATACCTCCCTCTAGCACCCGAGCCCAGGTGACTAGCAACCAATGGGCTCCTACCTATGCCCAGAGACCCACCCCTATCTGCTCCTACACCACTGGGTTTTCCTCCCCCTCCCCACTCCAGCCAGTGACAGAAGCTGTCATGCCTGCACTTCTGTGGGAGCACCGTTGAGCTGTCCCTCGGAAATGGGGTGTGTGTGGTGCATGCAGCTAAATGAGTCCTGGTCCACACTCCATCCTTACCCGGGAGTGGAATATCACACCTCTGGTTTGAGGTGCAATACCCCTGTAGCAGCCGAGCCCTCGGGGTGCTACATTCCCCCCTGGTAAATCACAGCACGTCCTCGGGCTGGAAAAGAGCAAAACAATTGAAAACATACAAATTTTTAAAGTGCACTCGCATATAAGACATTAACCAAAAACTCATCCCTTTATGGGAGGTACTCTTTTCTTAGAACGTTACTGGCATAAAACATTATAAAATACCTGGCTAATGCCACTGGAACTCTTTTATGAAACAATATATAGAACTTTTGCATTACTGTTCTAGCAGCATATTAAACTTTTCACATTAAAGCATTTTCAAGTGAAACACATTCAAAACATATTCTTGAGTTCTGGTCGCTGTGCAACTTGCAACCAGGTAAAGGTGCAACAGTCCAGTTAATCTTGAGGTAGACGTTGCAGTTTTTGTATAAAACCAGTAGGGGGCGCTTTAAGAAGCGCAACTATTTACAAGGGTGGCCGCTCTCAGTCCTCGGCCAGTGGGGATAGGGGAATGGCTGCTATACAGTTCCATTTACCGTTCACTGGTAACGGTGTCCTCCTTGCTCTTCTGGGTAGTCTTCAGGCCCGTCCGGGCCCTCTTGGCAGGTGACCCTCCACATCCCTCCTGTCAACATGGATGTGCGTGGCGGTGGCAGAGTCCCGAATGAACCCCCACCCTTTCTTCAGGTGGAACTTCACCACGGTCCCAGGTGTTTTAGGACCGCGTGCTGCATGGGGGTTCCGGCGGGTGCGCATCTTCTCCTCCACGCTTCGGGCCTGTAGCTGCTCCCTCTTCCGACGCCGTGCCCGCTCCTCCTCCGGACCTGCCAATTGAGCATACAGGTCCGTGCCCAGGGGTGGTGGTTTCGAGACCGGGGGCGCATACGGTTGGGAGGCGCCTGGGGAGATTAGGCCTTGCGACCAGGCCGGTGGTCGCCTGCTGGTCGTGCCCGGGAGTGGCGCAGCCAAGGTAGGGGGCGCTGGTGAGGCAGCGGCGCCCGGGTGCACTAGGCCTTGCGTCCCGGCTTGTGACGTCTCCTGCTTTATGGCGCCCAGGTTCAGAGGGCACAGCGCGGGGCGGGGCGTGACAGCGACGCCTGCAGCCTGAGACCTAGCTGGCGGCGGTGGAGGCGTGGTACCAGGCACGGTCCCCGGGGCTTCGGGTCCCGCAACGGAGAGTGGGGGCAGGCTGGTGGTCTCAGGGCTTGGGGTGATGACGTCCCCGTTACCTGCCTCGGTCTCCGTGGCCTCCTCCGCGGCGGCGTCCGCCGCCACCGGTCCACCTTCACCGCCCTCAGAGGCAGGCGCGCTGTTCGGTCCTCGCGGTGTCTCCTGCTGGCCGGTTACGTGCTGCTGGGCCAACTCCTCCTTCCACCCGGCAAACACGTCTCGCTGCGCCCGGACCATCCTCCGATTTAGATCCTCCAGCGCAGCTCGCGCGCACTCCGGGTCTCTGGGCAGCTGTACCAGCAACTCCGTTAAGCTGCAGGGCGGTTCAGCTTGCAGCAGGCTGCGGGCCAGGGTGCTGGTGGGGTTCGCTGCTCCCTCCATCTCCAGGTGCAGTAGGTCGATCCAGGCCGTGCCCGGCCCCACAGTTTTCTTTCCTATCCGCCCCCATGGGGGGTGGTCTTGGGGGCATCTGCTGACAATCACCCTTAGGGGCAGCCCCCCCCACGTTGATGGACATTTCCACTGCTGCACTCATAGTTGCTGGGGGCAGGCCCCTTCTTTGGCGCCACTCTGGGACCTGGCCCACGATGGGAGGCGGCTTCCTGCTGTCTTTTGGTGCGCACATAATGGCGTCCCCTCTGGCAGGGCGGGAAAAACAGATGAAGATGGCGGGAAACGGTCCAAGATGGCGTCCGATGGCAGGAAACGACTCCGGACGGCGGGAAACTTCGCCACAGGTAAGTACAAAAGTCTTTTTCAGGCACGCAGTACCCGGTGGTTGCGGGCACAAAATCCTGCCGACTACGCCAAAGTTGACGCGCCCCCTGGGCCGAGTGGGGAACCCGGAGCCGGATCGCTGGGGGTTGTAGTATCCGTGGCGCTGACCCGGTCCGTGCCCAGGGTGGTCAATTCAGTGGCAGTCTTAGTGTAATAACAAATGTCCGACCCGTGGATTGCGGTCAGTAGGGACTGCCGCTGCGCTGCAGACCGCTGAGGCTGATGTTGTTTGCGCAGCCGAGTATGGGATAACTCCCCACAGGAGAAGTATAGCCTCAGGGCAGCTAGTATGGATGATGGGAGTGATGGTGTGAGCGTCCCAGTACTGATGGTGCTGGTGCGGCGATGAAACACAGAGACGTGGGGTTGCAGTTTCCAATGCTTTACTCACAGTTGTTATTCGTGTCAATCCTGCAGGCGATGACTGCCCAAGCCGTGCTGCGTCCACCAGGCAGGGGACTCGACCAACTCCCAGGCAATTCCAGAGCGTGGCACAGGGCTCCCTTCTCTTCCCTTCTCTGGCCGTCCTCACCAGTGACCCACCTTTGTCCAGCTACCTCGGGCCTTCTATTGGCGAAACCTATCTCCGGTTTCCCTGACCTACGTGGTATGCTTTCCTGGTGGATGTAGTGAGGGGTCGCACCAAGATGTGGTCACAACCTCCGGTCTTTGGCTGAGGAATCTGTTGCCTCCACCAATTTGGGTCCCGTTACCCTGCTCTGCCAACCCTTCACCCGCAATCTCCTGGGCCTTTGGGGTTCCTTCTGCCTTCGTGTCTCTGGGCCTTTCTCTGTGTTCCACTTCCTTGTTTCCTTTCTCACTTCCTTTGCTGTTCCTTCTCCTCTCTCTCTCTCTCTCAGGCCCCGGCCTCCTGACAAGGCCTGCCTGGGGAGCAGAGCCCATGTAGCAGCTCTGCTCCTTGTCACTCCTCCTCAGACTGAACTCCTCTCTGAACTCACACCCCGGACTGAACACTGTTCTAAGATGGTGCCCACCTTATATACCTCCCTCTAGCACCCGAGCCCAGGTGACTAGCAACCAATGGGCTCCTACCTATGCCCAGAGACCCACCCCTATCTGCTCCTACACCACGGGGTTTTCCTCCCCCTCCCCACTCCAGCCAGGGACAGAAGCTGTCGTGCCTGCACTTCTGTGGGAGCACCGTTGAGCTGTCCCTCAGAAATGGGGTGTGTGTGGTGCATGCAGCTAAACGAGTCCTGGTCCACACTCCATCCTTACCCGGGAGTGGAATATCACACCTCTGGTTTGAGGTGCAATACCCCTGTAGCAGCCGAGCCCTCGGGGTGCTACACATCTCTACGACAAAGTTCCTCCAGGCAAAAAAGATCAAGGTGCTCAAGGACTGGCCAGCCCAGTCACCAAACATGAACATCATTGAGCATGTTTGGGGTAGGATGAAAGAGGAAGCTTGGAAGATAAAACCAAAGAATCTAGATGAACTATGGGAGGCATGTAAGACTGCATTCTTTGCTATTCCTGATGACTTCATTAAAAAATTGTATGAATCATTGTTGAACCGCATGGATGCAGTCCTTCAAGCTCATGGAAGTCACACAAAATATTAAATATGACTCTAATAGCACCACAACTTCATTCACCAATGTTATGCAACATATAATTGTATTTTAAGATAATTATTTGTTAGAATATCACATTACTTTTCTGTGGGCGACAAAACTTTTGTCTTGCCAAAATCTGACCGTTATGTGTTCATTAAATGAACAATATTTCAGCATTGATGCCAATTTATTTTCTTAACCTAAACCAAATTTGGGAGGGTTTCAGCTTTCAAAAGAGTAATTTATAAAACCAATGGATGAATTTAACGTCAGGTTATAATAAGCTTGTATTTACATACAGTAACATGGATAAGCGACATAACTTCTGTCAGGGAGTGTATAGCCAGGGTAGGTTTACCATCCCTCGAGATGTAGTGTGGGATCTGTCATGCTCTACCTGCCCTCAATGTGTAATGCAGGGTCTGTAACTCTCTTCAAACCATTTTTGATTAGTGCAGGGTCCATCACCCTCTACCTGCTATCTTTCATCCACCCCATGCCCTCAATATGTAGCATGGGGTTTGTAGCTCTTTACCTGCCCTCCATATATAGCGCAGCATCTGTCACTCTCTACCTGTCCTCCATGTGTAATGCAGATTATCCTATTGACAAGGGAAATAGTAAGGCTATGTTCCCACAATGAGTATTAGGTGAGTTTTTGATATTGCAGATTTTCTGCAGCGTTTATGCACCTATTAGCTAAATTATGTTACTTATTTATTTTCATTGCAATTTTGTCTTTTTCTTTTACATTTTTATCAAGGTTTTGATGCTGCGGTTTTCATCTCTTTTTGGTATATCATGTTTTAAATAAAGCTTTGTTTTTGATACTTGATATTTTGCTTTGATAAAACTTTCAACAGTCCTGTGCAGATTACATATATATTTTTTCTGCATTTCCGCAGCTAAAAACTCATTTCCATTTTTTTACCTGTGGATTTTCTGCATCTAATGCAAGTCTATGGGGAAAATCTGCACATAAAACTCAGCGTACCCGCAAGAAAAATTGACTTGTTGCGGACTTCAAAGGCGCACCGCAGGTCAGTATAGGAGGAGGAAAAAAAAAACACAGTGGCCATCAGATTTCTATAAATCTCATCCACTTTGCAGGAACTGTCAGACACTGTCTTTTTTGCTCATCAAAAAAACTCAGCATTAAAAACTCATTGTGGAAAATTCACCTAACAAGAAAAACAAAAGATGCCCCACAATTATTATTTCACAAGAAATGGGGGAGGCGCTGACAGGTCCTCTTGAACAGCCACAGCCAAAGGAATATGATCCTGAGTACTGAAACAAAATCCCTAACAGGGCCCCTAACTACCACATGCCATTTACACAACAGACCAGGTATCAGACACCGTACTCTTTTGCCAATTTATTGACAATTGGATAAGTTTAATGTCTGGTGTCTGTCGCACTCTTCTTTCACGTTCTTTTAACTATTGTTTATCCTAAATTTGCTTGAACCACATTGTAGTATATGTGACATGCAGAAGTAGTGCTGTTGCAGAGTGTGACATGCAGAAGTAGTGCTGTTGCTTTAAAAGCATCCAGCAACTAGAAGTAACACAAGCACTTGAGACAGGAAGTGTTGTGCTCCAGAAGCATCCAGCAACTAGTGGGTTAACACAGTCACATAAGAATGGGGGGTGTTTTAGCAGAGCCCCAGGGGGATTGTGGGGAAGTTGTTTACTGTCTGGTTGGAGCCAAAGAGAAAGGTGGTGTGTGTGTTCTGTATCTCACAGAAGCGCCGCTGCAAGTGAAAAGGATTCATGTCAGGAGTGAAGCGAAGCACAGGTCAGGTAGAGTTCCTGAACTAGCAGTGCAGAGCATTGTCAGGCAGAAAGATAAGGACTGGAAGAAATGGTGTCACAGGGATCATCTCCCTCAGCAAACCCTCCCCCCTTCCTCCATCTCACTGTGCTGTAAAGAATGCTGTGTTCATTAATGTGCCTTTGCATTAGAACTGTGCTGTCCTGTACTACTGGGAAGACTATGAACTGCTGTGCTGCTAAGGAAACTGTACTGTTTGTCACTGGAGCCTGTTGCTCATAAGACTTAACTTGCACTGGCTGTGCTGCTTCTTATTAAATGCTACTGTTCTACCGTTTATAAGGACTCTTGTCAAGTGCGTCTGGTCAGCAAGTGGAAAAAACTACGTGTCTGTGCCTGAGGGTCAATACCCCTGTGTGCCTGAGAAAAGTTGCAGCATATGGTCTATGGTCGCCCTAAGTAACGGTTCCCTCAGGATTCCAAAGAATTCATGTAACCTGTCTCGCCCATATCTGAACCTAGCGGCGTGCGTGTAATATATATTATGTTTCAGTATTTGTGGGCTCTGGAAATTACATATCCAGGATTAGGTTGTAGGTGTGAAAGTATGATGTACTTACAGTAACTTTTGCCTTATGTTGTATCTCCATCTAGTGGTAACAGGTAAAACTACACTATAAGTTATAAATGGAAATATAAATTGCACTACATGGAATTTAGTCCAAAAAATAAGAAAAAAAAAACCAGCATTGTCCACAGAAGTCATGTAACCAGACTTGTGACTTTTCACCCAATTTCTAACCTGTATGAAAAAAAAATGAAAGCTGAAAGATTCCATTGAACAAGAAAGGAAAGAATGTTTTCTCCCAATAGTTTGGGTTTTATTATTATAAAAAATTTCAATGTACTGTCACCATTCCTGGTACTTTAGGTCTAGCTTGGTTTACATTTATTTTTGGCTAAGATTCCTAGGATGCACAAGGACACTTCACTACTAATGGGGTTTATCTGAATAAAAAAAAAAACACAAAGCTCCCACTGCACGTTTCTACAGTCAGGGCCAGCTCCAGGTTTTCATGGGCCCCGGACGAAAGAGTCTCAGTGGGCCCCTTTAAGTATTATGGTCACCACATAGTTCTCCATACAGTGTTATAGGTACCACATAGTTTTCTATATAGTATTATGGGCACCACATAGTCCTCCATATAGTATTATGGGCACCACATAGTCCTCCATACAGAATTATGGGCACCTCATAGTGCTCCATACAGTATTATGGGCACCATAAAGTCCTCCATACAGTATTATGGGCACCATATAGTCCTCCTTACAGTATTATGAGCACCACATAGTCCTCCATACAATATTATAGGTACCACATAGTCCTCCATACAGTATTATAGGTACCACATAGTCCTCCATATAGTATTATGGGCACCACATAGTCCTCCATACAGTATAATGGGCCCCATATAGTCCTCCATACAGTATTATGGGCACCATATAGTCCTCCTTACAGTATTATGAGCACCACATAGTCCTCCATACAGAATTATGGGCACCTCATAGAGCTCCATACAGTATTATGGGCACCATATAGTCCTCCATACAGTATTATGGGCACCATATAGTCCTCCTTACAGTATTATGAGCACCACATAGTCCTCCATACTATATTATAGGTACCACATAGTCCTCCATACAGTATTATAGGTACCACATAGTCCTCCATATAGTATTATGGGCACCACATAGTCCTCCATACAGTATAATGGGCCCCATATAGTCCTCCATACAGTATTATGGGCACCATATAGTCCTCCTTACAGTATTATGAGCACCACATAGTCCTCCATACAATATTATAGGTACCATATAGTCCTCCATACAGTATTATGGGCACCACATAGTCCTCCATACAGTATTATGGGAACCCCATATAATGCTCCATACAGAATAATGGGCCCTATATAATGCTCCATACAGAATAATCAGCTCTATATATTGCTCCATACAGTATAATGGGTCCCATATATTGTTCCATACAGTACAATGGGCCCCATAAATTGCTCCATACAGTATAATAGACCCCATATATTTCTCCATACAGTATAGTGAGCCCCATATACATTGCTCCAAACAGTATAATGGGCCCCTTATATTGCTCCATACAGTATAATAGGTCCCTTATATTGTTCCATATATTATAATGGGCCCCTTATATTCCTCCATACAGTATAATGGGCCCCATATGTTGCTCCATACAATATAATGGACCCCATATATTTCACCATACAGTATAATGAGCCCCATATACATTGCTCCATATGGTATAATAGGCCCCGTATATTGCTCCACACAGTATAATGGGCCCCTTATATTGCTCCATACAGTATAATGGGCTCCTTATATTGCTCCATACAGTATAATGGGCCCCATATATTCCTCTATACAGTATAATGGGCCCCATATACTGTTCCATACAGTATAATGGACCCCATATATTTCTCCATACAGTATAATGAGCCCTATATATATTGCTCCTTACAGTATAATAGGCCCCATATATATTGCTCCATACAGTATAATGGGGCCCTTATATTGCTCCATACAGTCTAATGGGCCCCTTACATTGCTCCATACAGTATAATAAGCCCCTTATATTGCTCCATATAGTATAATGGATCCCATGTAATGCTCCATACATAAAAAATAAAAAATAAAATACTTACATCTTCCCTTCCCCGCTACTCCAGTATCCTTAGTGTCTTCTGACCCTCTGCACCACTCGGCACAGAGGGCGCGCTGTAGTGATGTCATCGTGCCCTCTGCGTTTAGAGCAGTACTCAGATGCAGTGGGGGGATGATGGGAGAGAGAGAGTCAGCTGACTCTCCCTCTCCCACCATTGTTTTGAACGGTATCGGCATCCAGGAAAGTAGGATGCGGGGGCAACTCACGGGCTCCACACATCAAACGCCGGTATCCCCTACAGCGAGTGGACCACCCCTTTTGTGGTGATGCCATCCCTGCCCACAGTGACACCTGCCTAAGGCTGGGGTCACACAACAATATAAAAAAATTGGCCCGATTTTCATCCAGAAAACTGGGACAATTTTTTTCTCACTTGTCATCCGTAAGCAGTCCACATACAATCCATTTTTTATAGCAGCAGTTATTAATCTTTTACAGGATCATTTATAGGTTCCTATGTTACAGAATTGTAATGTATCCATAAAAATCGGATGCTGTACTGTGGCATACAATTTTTTTCTCGTACCCATAGACTTCAATTTGTCAGTTTCATCCGCTTTCAGAGTCATATCACGGCATGCAGCAATTTTTTTCACAGACAGATTTTGTTAATGAAAAAAATCGGTCATCTGCACAGCCCCTTTCAATAACATGGGTCAATCTGCTATCCAAAAAAAAATCAGATCACACTCGTCCAATGAATACGCTCTTGTGCACAAGCCCTAATAAAGGAAAAGAATTGGCAGTACACTTACATCAGATGAACTATTTACTGTAGACTTGCCAAGGTACGAAGGCACATCAGGGAGATTACAAGGGTGAAACCCAAAGTGGCTTAAAAGGGACAACACATTTTGTATAAATCAATACTACAGGTGATTATAAGTGTTAGAACCCTCCTGTTTGTTTTTTCCATCTTGTGTTTTGCGGTCACGTGACCATCTGCCTTTATATTCCAGCTCCACCCTTTTGGCTGTGCTGGACTTCAGTGTTTGACTGTTTCTCTAGCCAGGTGCTTCTCTGCCCTTCTCTGCCAGTTCGCTTGGTCCTTTTGGGACCTCTAGTACCTTTTTGTCAGTTGTCTTTTTGTGTTCTGCTACTACTTCTCTGTTTAGGAGGTATCCCATTTTTTATCCCAGTCCTTAGTTCTTTTAGGGACCCCTCCGTTTATGCTATAGGTCTTTGTTCAGACTAGCCAAGGACTAAGGCGGGTCTGTTCGCTAGGAACAGGCAGCCCACTATATCGTAGGGATTCAGCTTAGTCTTTGTTACGCTCGCGCCCGGACTGACTGGCGTGAGCGTGATTAGTGATCCCACTGTACCATGAACCGAGGAGTGCCTGGAGGGGTGTAACTAAGTATCAACCCGATCCGACCAAGGTCGCACGGCGGCTAGTCGACTCCGTGGACCAAGGAGGAACCGAGCAGAGGGACCAGGTGCGACTCCAGGTCAGACCCCGGTCACAGTTGTTGACCCACATCGGGGAATGCAGGAACAGGCAGGTTAGACTGGCATAAAGGCAGGTGGGTATTGGCAAGTACGGCTGGTATGCAGACAGGTGGGTACTGGCAAGTACGGCTGGTATGTAGACAGGTGGGCACTGGCAAGCACGGCTGGTATGCAGACAGGTAGATACTGGCAAGCACGGCTGGAGTGCAGACAGGAAGGTACTAGCAGGTTGGAGCGCAGGCTGGATAGCATCCAGTACAGACTGGGAGACAGGTACAGAGACGCAGATGCGGTAGACAAGCAGAGTAAAGCGAAATCGCCGGAGCGGAGGACAAGGCAGAGCAGAGAGGAACTGCTGGTGCGGTGAGCAAGCAGAGCGGAGCGAAAACCGAGGTGTGGTGGGCAAGGCAGAGCAGAGCGGAACCGCCAGAGCGGTGGCAAGGCAGAGCAGAGAGAAACCGCAGGTGCGGTGAACAAGGCAGAGCAGAGCGGAACCGCCGGAGCGGTGGGCAAGGCAGAGCAGAGAGAAGCCGCCGGAGCGGTGGGCAAAGCAGAGCAGAGAGAAACCGCAGGTGCGGTGGACAAGGCAGAGCAGAGCGGAACTGCCGGAGCGGTGGGCAAGGCAGAGCAGAGAGAAGCCGCCGGAGCGGTGGACAAGGCAGAGCAGAGAGAAGCCGCCGGAGCGGTGGGTAAGTCAGAGCAGAGAGAAACCGCTGGTGCGGTGAGCAAGGCAGAGCAGAGAGAAGCCGCCGGAGCGGTGGGCAAGTCAGAGCAGAGAGAAAACGCCGGAGCGGTGGGTAAGGCAGAGCAGAGGGAAGCTGCCGGAGCTGTGGGCAAGTCAGAGCAGAACAGGCCTGAAGGTGCAGGCAGAGAGGACAGGGCTCTGTTCACATGGAACAGACTGGAAAATACAGGAGGATGGCTAGAACACAGGAGGAAGATACGGAGGAAGGGAAAAGGGACAAGCAGAACCAGATACACAGAAGGTACTTCATATGAAGTAGCGAGTGGACACAAAACTCACAAACAGAAGTACAGAGACAACAAGTTGGAGTTAGGTGCAGGTTCAGATACTTCAGGAAAAGGGAAGGTACGGACATAGAGACAAACAGGTAACAGGCTAGGATACAGTTCAGACAGGAACTGCTACTGCAATGAGATACAAGAACGAGCCTGGGTATACAGCCCCCAGAGTGGCGGAAACAGACTAGAAGTCACAGGTAACAGGCCTGGGTATGCAGCCCCCAGAGTGGAGGAAACAGACTAGAAACAGGACAGGACCTGGCAATACAGCAGCAAAGACTAACTGAGTGAAGGTGTTGCTCAGGCACCTCCTTCTGGGTGGAGGGGGTTTAAATATCCAGTGACTCACAGCAATAGGCTGGAGACGCATTAGGAGTGCGCCCACAGCAGCTATAAGAATCAGGAAGTAACCGGGCCGCCGCCCTAAGCAATCAGACAAGAGACATGCACACAGCATGAACTGGAGCAAGGTTTGTAGGCTGGACTGACAGGTAAGATTGCGGTCTTGCATAGTGGGAGGTGGTGCACTATGCAAGCACGCCGCCAGGGATGTTACAGTCTTACTGTAGGGACAGCTGCCCCTATCTTTCCTTAGTTCATGTTGCAGATCATAACAGTAAGTCCAGCTCAAAAAACTAAAAGGAAACAAATTCGGGGATCAGTATGGTTTCTGTCCATGATTTGGCTCAACGCCTGCAGGGATTGTCTCTGGAGGTGGCCGAGCTTCAGCAACACGTGAGTAGCTGTTCTGGAGCGCATTTTGTAGAACCCAAGGTAGGACTGCCTGATGTTTTTTATGGTAAACAGCAAGATTTTTTTCCTTTAAAAATGCTTGTTTGTTATATTTTCGTTTGAGACCAAGGTCCTCTGGGAATGAATCACAGCGCATTGGTTTTATTATGTCACTTTTGCGCAATGAACCACAGGGGTGGGCCTTTTCTCTCCAACCTAATGATCCATGTTTAAGGTTTGTTAAAGATTTTTTTTCTGCTATGGGGCTATTATATGACGATCCTGATCAAATCTCATCTGCTGAGGCAGAACTCAGACGTTTGAATCAGGAGTCAGGTGATGCTGAAAATTATTGCACACACTTCAGGAGATGGGCCTCAGAAGTTAAATGGAATGATCCTGTGCTGAAATGTTTATTTCTTGCTGGTCTAAGTGAAAGGGTTAAGGATCTGATAATTGCATTCCCTGCACCCGAGACTTTGCAGGATGCCATGCAATTAGCTGTTTGTGTGGACAGGAGGCTGAGGTTCAGGCTGAATGAGGTAAAGACTCCTGTAATGTCAGTTCCTAGTCCCCAGAAAATCTGCTCAGACAGCGGAGAACCAATGGAGGTTGGGGCGATGTCACTACGCTCTCAGGAAAGAGACCGGAGGTTCGCCGAGGGATTGTGTCTTTATTGTGGTAAATCTGACCATTTGATTAAGTATTGTGAGCAAGCTTCGTTTAAGTAAAGAAGAAAAAAAAGGTCAGTTACGCCCGTATAGCTTGTTTACGCTCTGCAGGAGTATTTCTTTCAGGGAGTACTACTTTGCGGGGAGATTTGATTGAATTTCAGGTATTTGTGGATTGTGGTTCAACACTTAATGTGATTGATAAAGGGTTTTTGGAAAACCTTTGTCATCACCTATTTCTGTGATTGCAATTGATAACACTCCCTTGAAATGTGTTACTCACAAGGTTGCTGCTTTTCCCCTCACTATCAATGGAGTTCACCAAGAAATTTTGGACTTGGTTGTATTAGATAATTTACCCACTCCAGTTTTTCTAGGATTGCCTTGGTTAAAACTGCACAATCCTTTACTGGACTGGTCTATTAATGTGATTAAGTCTTGGAGTCCGAAGTGCTATGATAAATGTTGTAATGGTCGCATTGCGGCTGTGGAAACAGGGGAATTGCCTGTACCTATGCAAGATTTTTGGAGGTTTTTTTCGGATGAGGAGTCGCAAGTTTTACCTCCTCATAGGGATTATGATTACGCCATTGAGTTTGTTCCGGGAGCTACTCTTCCCAAGAGTCGCTTGTTTAATCTGACTATCCCTGAAAGAAAGGCCTTGGAGGAATACATACAGACTAGCCCAGCTGCTGGTCACATTACACCTTCTAAGTCGCCTGTGGCAGTTGGATTTTTCTTTGTTAAAAAAAAGGACGGGGGTTTACGTCCATGTCTGGATTTTCGTGAAATTAATAAGATTACGGTATGCAATTCCTACCCATTGCCGTTAATTCCTGACATGTTTAACCAGTTAGAGGAGGCCAAGTGGTTCTCTAAAATTGACCTTAAGGGGGCATACAATTTGTTACGAGTGAAGGAGGGTGATGAATGGAAAGCTGCTTTTAACACTCCGGTAGGTCATTTTGAAAATCTGGTGATGCCTTTTGGTCTTACCAATGCACCTGCATTTTTTCAGAACCTTATTAATGATATCCTGAGACCTTTGATTGGTAAGAATGTGGTTGTGTATTTGGATGACATTTTGATTTATTCACCAGATCTAGAGTCCCATTGGCAGAGTGTACGTGAAGTTTTGCAGTTATTGAGTGATAATTCACTCTTTGCTAAGCTGGAGAAATGTGAGTTCGCTATGCAGAAAATTAGTTTTTCGGGCTACATTGTCTCCAGCGAGGGCTTTGAGATGGACCCTGTGAAGGTTCAGGCTGTGCAGGAATGGCCTAGGCCTATTGGTTTGAAATCTATACAGAGATTTTGGGTTTTGCCAATTATTACAGGAAATTCATTAAGAATTTTTCTGTAATTGTTAAACCTCTAACCGATCTCACCAGGAAAGGTGCGAATACGGTCCAGTGGACTACTGAGGCCATTGAAGTGTTTGAGTATCTCAAAGAGAGGTTCAGTTCTGCCCCTATCCTTATGCAGCCTGATGAGACCAAGCCTTTTTTGGTCAAGGTCGATGCTTCATCGGTGGGGGTCGGAGCAGTTTTGTCTCAGGAGAACAAGGGTGGAGTACATCCTTGTGCCTTCTTTTCGAAAAAAAATTCGGAAACCGAACTGAATTATGATGTTGGAAATCGGGAGTTGCTGGCTATTAAACTCGCGTTTGAACATTGGCGTCATTTTTTGGAAGGCGCTAGATTTCCTATTCAGGTTTTCACAGATAAGAATGTGATCTATCTGGATGCTGCCAAGCGCTTGAATGCCAGTCAAGCTAGGTGGGCACTTTTTTTTTTCTCGGTTTCATTTTTCTGTTACCTATATCCCTGGTACTAAGAATGTTAAAGCCGATGCTTTATCTTGCAGCTTCTATCCTACGGTCGGTGCCGAGGAGGAGCAGAGCATTTTACAGAAAGGAGTTGTGGTGGTGGCATTGGAATCAGTGTTGGAGAATGGGATTCTGAAAGCTCAAGATGATGCTCCATCTAACACTCCCCATGGGAGGTTGTTCATGCCTAGAACCTTTAGGAGAGATTTGTTTGTGGAGTGTCATGAGTCTCGGTTGGCAGATCATCCAGGAATTTCCGAGACTAAGAGACTTATCAGTCGCAGTTTTTGGTGGCCTGGATGGCAGAAGGAAGTCATCAAGTGGGTGCGTCAATGTACTGTGTGTGCTAGGTCAAAGGCTTCACATACTCCTGCTGCGGGGTAGCTTTGCCCTCTGGAGGTTCCTAGTGCGCCTTGGACGCTTCTCACAATGGATTTTATTACTGATCTTCCTGTGTCCAAGGGTTTTACTGTCATCTGGGTGGTCGTGGACCGTTTTAGTAAGATGTGTCATTTGGTTCCATTCATTAAGTTGCCCTGCGCCAAGACACTCGCTAAGGCGTTTGTTAAGGAGATTGTCAAGCTTCATGGCGTTCCCACGGATATTGTTTCTGATAGAGGACCTCAGTTTGTGGCTCGCTTTTGGCGTGCTTTTTGTGACAGGTTGGGAGTCCATTTGTCATTTTCGTCTGGTTATCATCCTGAGTCTAATGGACAGACTGAAAGAAAGAACCAGGATGTTGAACAGTTTTTGCATTGTTTTGTGGCGGACAATCAAGAGGTGTGGTCTGAGTTTCTGCCTCTCGCAGAATTTGCTCTTAACAATCATACATCCTCCTCTGCTGAGTGTTCTCCTTTTTTTTTGTTGTACTGGGAAACATCCGTCTTTTGGTTCATTCTCCAAATTGGGGTCGGTGGTGCCGGAGGAGGAGAATTTTTCCGGTGATTTGGAGAGAGTTTTGACTAATGTACGTTGTAACCTTCAAGAGGCTAACAAGAAGTCCAAGAAGTATTTTGACAGGAAACGTAAGGAGGTTTTGTTTAATGTGGGTGACATGGTTTGGTTGTCGTCGAAGAACCTGCGGTTGAGGATTCCCTCTAAAAAACTGGGTCCTAAGTTTGTGGGTCCATTTAAAGTGCTTCAGGTTGTTAACCCATCTGCTGTTAGGTTGGATGCCCCTACTTCCTGGAAGATTAATCCTGTGTTTCATGTTTCCTTGTTGAAAAAAGCTGATGTACCTGATAGGGACGCCACTGTCACAGTTCCTCCTGTGGTGGAAGACGGCGAATATGAAATTTCTCGTATCTTGAATTCTAGATGGCTTAGAGGGAGATTACAGTATCTCGTCTCCTGGAAGGGTTTCGGTCCTGAAGACAACTCCTGGCTAAGGACGGATGATGTCTCTGCTCCTAGGCTTTTTAAAGCTTTCCACAAGAGGTTTCCGGATAGGCCCGGGCCTGGAGGATCCGGAGGATCCTCATAAAAGAGGGGGTACTGTTAGAACCCTCCTGTTTTTTTTTTCCATCTTGTGTTTTGCGGTCACGTGACCATCTGCCTTTATATTCCAGCTCCGCCCTTTTGGCTGTGCTGGACTTCAGTGTTTGACTGTTTCTCTAGCCAGGTGCTTCTGTGCCCTTCTCTGTCAGTTCGCTTGGTCCTTCTAGGACCTCTTGTACCTTTTTGTCAGATTGTCTTTTTGTGTTCTGCTACTACTTCTCTTTTTAGGAGGTGTCCCATTTTTTATCCCAGTCCTTAGTTCTTTTAGGGACCCCTCCCTTTATGCTATAGGTCTTCGTTCAGACTAGCCGAGGACTAAGGCGGGTCTGTTCGCTAGGAACAGGCAGTCCGCTACATCGTAGGGATTCAGCTTAGTCTTACTGTAGGGACAGCTTTCCCCTATCTTTCCTTAGTTTATGTTGCAGATCATAACAATAAGAAACTTTGCAACATATCTTGTAAATGAAATCTGCTTTCTTCCCCACATATCAGACACTTCTTTCCCTCCCCCCATATCCTGAACTCATCATCCAACGTAAAAAAACAGCTCAAGTTCGTCTTGCTTAGTGGAGACGGACTGCAGGTGTCATCTGACACAGGCCATTATCCTCTATGGAGAGGGGAAAGGAAGAAAGAGTGAGCAGCAGGAAGGGGAACAGACAGAGGTAGACAGAAATACACTGTGCAGAGCTCTGTAATAAGTGTTTTCCCACACATCAGAGGTTGATTTAGATCAAGACAGCTCGGCTCTGCTGTATAATGTCCTCCATACTGCTGCAGTTTGTCTCTGTGAGCTAATAAGTAAATGAAGAGCAGGCATTCCCCTCTCTGTGCTGTTCTGTGTATGGGAGAAATCACTGCAGCTCATCTCTTCCCCCCAGCTCCCAGTGGATTGCAAGTTACATATAGCACATCAAGAAGGGAAAACTGGTGAGAATGCAGGACTATAAGATGCATCGGACCGTAAGACGCACCTAGATTTTAGAGGAGGAAAATAGAAAAAAATGAAGCAAAAAATATGGTCATGATGCACTGTTATGGGGGGTACCTGCTGCTTACACTTATAGGGGTAATGTCCCCCAATTCTGTACTAATATTCCCCATGCTGGTATAAATTGTCCCCATCCTGGTATACATGGCCACCCATCCCCATCCTAGTATACAAGGTCCCCCATCCCCATCCTGGTATACATGGCCTCCAATCACCATCCAGGTATATATGACCCCAATCCCCATCCTGGTATACATGGTGCCCCATCTCCATCCTGGTATACATGCCCCCCATCCAGGTATACATGGCCTCCATCCTTATCCTGGTATACATGGCCCCATCCCCATCCTGGTATACATGGCCTCCACCCTGGTATACATGGCCCCTCCATCCCCAACCTGGTATACATGGCCATCCATCTCCATCCTGGTATATATGGCCCCCATCACGCTGCACACATAAAAAAATAAACATTTCTATGCACCCTCCCTCTGCTGTGTGTTTTGGGCCATTGTCATGCTGGAAGACCCAGCCACAACCCATCTTCAGTGCTCTTACTGAGCAAAGGAGGTTGTTGGCCAAAATCTCACGATACATGACCCCATCCATCCTCCCTTCAATATGGTGCAGTCGTCCTTCCCTTTGCAGAAAAGCACCCCAATGTATGAGGTTTCCTCCACCATGCTTCCCAGTTGGGACAGTGTTCCTAGGGGTTGTACTCAACCTTCTTCTTGTTCCGAACATGATGAGTGGAGTTGATACCAAAAAGTTCTATTTTGGTCTGATCTGACCACATGACCTTCTCCCATGCCTCCTCTGGATCATCCAGATAGTCATTGACAAACTTCAAATGGCCCTGGACATATGCTGGCGTGCGCAGGGGGACCTCACATGCCCTGCAGGATTTTAATCCATGACGGTGTAATGTGTTACTACGGTAATGTTTGAGACTGTGGTTCCAGCTCTCTTCAGGTTATTGAACAGGTCCTCCTGTGTAGTTCTGGGCTGATTCCTGACCTTTTTCAGAACCATCCTTACCCCACGAGGCGAGATCCTGCATGGAGCCCCGGACCGAGGAAGATTGACAGTCATCTTGTGTTTCTTCCATTTTCTAAAATTTGTGCCAACAGTTGTTGCCTTCTTGCCAAGCTGCTAGCCTATTGTCCTGTAGCCAATAACAGCCTTGTGCAGGTCTACAATTTTGTCCCAGGTGTCCTTAGACAGCTCTTTGGTCTTGACCATGGTGGAGAGGTTGGAGTGTTATTGATTGTGCGAACAGGTGTCTTTTACACAGGTAAGGAGTTCAAACAGGTGAAATTAATACAGGTAATGAGTGAAGAGTAGGAGGGCTTCTTAAAGATAAACTAACAGGTCTGTGAGAGACAGAATTCTTGCTAGTTGGTAGGTGATCAAATGGTTAATAAAAAATATGTTTAAGTTCAACCAAGGGATGAAAGAGGAATAAACGGAAGGAGCAAAAGTACAACCATACTGCATAAACCAATTTGCCCTAACAGAGCAAATTGTTTGCACCTGATCCTGAGTTTTAATCGACTGGATCAACAACAAAAACAATAATTTGATTGTGATTGTAGCAAGGAGAGTAGTATTAAGATGTAACTTTTAATGTATATTAGGATAAAAAAGAGGCCTAAAGATAAAATTAACCTTTACCCCTTCACATCATGACATATATTTATGTCATATGTCGTGTCCTTGACTTTGATGCGGGCTTCGGTGGTGAACCCGCATCTTTCCCAGCACATGACGGCTGATTTAATCAGCTGGTATGTGCCTTTAACAATTGTTGATGTTAACCTGTTAAAGCCCGCTTTCAATCTCTTACAGCGGGAGATTTAACATGTGTCGGCAGGGCGCACTTCATTCCACGCTACCATTGGCTTGCCCTTGACATGATTGCGGAGCGCCAATGGGTTGTCATGACAGCCAAGGGTCTGCTGAAGACCCCCGAGCCTGTCATTGCGATACTCGTGGCCGACATTCATAAGAGATCGTGATTCCTGCTATACATAGCAGTGCTATACAAACTAATGTTACCAGAAGGGGCTGATTCATAAAATATTAAACTGTGGCTTCCAATTGCAGTAACAACAATCCAATGATGTGCAAAAATGTGCTCATGAAAAACAGTGCATGATAATAAATCGTTTGATCTCACCCAATTTCCAGGAACAGATCTATGATGTACAGGAGGAAATAGGTTAAAGTTGGTCTATACATTGCCTAAACATCCACGTCAGTCGTGCCCTATATGTTTGCTCCCTCCCCTACAAGGGCAGTTCCCAAGTATAGGGCTGCCGCTAATGTTATACAGTACCCCAAATAACCTCACAATGTAGGACTACGCATGCCTGCCGATGGGGTCCTGATACTATGGTTCCCCTGATCTATTCCAGTACATCCTCTGATGTATCCTCATGATAGAGAAATGTTAGGGAGGTTATAAAGAATTTCTTGGGATTTGTTTTTTTTGGTGGGGCTTATCTGCCATTCATTTTGTACTTTAGCTGAATATGATTACTTATTTTTACAAAACTCTATTTACCTCTTAGTTTTTAAAGGTTAGTAGTGACAACTCTAATTTATATATTCTAAATACCATTTTCATGTCATTAATGATCCTTCTACCATTAGGTGTAAGCCATGTGGGGCTTATTTTTTGTCATCTATTCTTGTTACCTATAGGAATACAGTTTGCAGTCTGATTAAAACTACATAGATTTAAACAACTCCCATTTATTATTTGTGTCATTATAATGACAATAGCTGCTCCCAGTCAATGTACTGAAGAGCAACCATCAACCTGGAGAAATTGTACTCTTTTAAAATGAAAGGGAACCTGTCACCAGAAAAAACGCTAATAACCTGCATATATGGGGTTAATCTGCAGGTTAATCGCGATACTAACCTGCCCGGCGCCTGCACTTAGCCAAAGGCTGTATTGGGGCCGGCTGTCAATCAGCGCCACGGGGCGCGGTACAGCTGATGCTCTATATACTCAGTGCTGCTGGGGGTGAATAAAGTTAATTTTCTCCCCGCAGCATTTGGCTAAGTGCAGGCGCTTGGCCAGTAATGCTATTAACCTGCAGATTAACCCCATATCTGCAGGTTAATAGTGTTTTTTTTCTAGTGATAAGGTTTCCTTTAAATGTTTTTGCCCTCCCTGTAGAGTATATATTTTTTCCAATTTAAGCCAAATTAAGGGATATTGGTCACTGGTACCAAGGTTTTCATGAACAAAGACATTTCTAACAAACTCTGCATTGTTAGAAATGACCAGATCCAACAAAGCATCGCCTCGTCAGGCCTTCCAACAATTGGCCCAAAAAATTATCCTGTAATATGTTAAGGAATTTTCTCCCCTTTGCAGTTGATGCAGAACCATGACCCCAGTAAATATTTGTGTAGTTAAAATCTCTCATAATCGCTACTGAGCAGCCTGTGCAGCCCACATCGCCTGATTATGCAGCCAACAATTCCTCTGTGATGTTGGAGGGTCTGTAGATGACACCAAAAAATAACTTTTTCAGTGTTTACTTATGTTTGTAAATCCACCCGCAAGATTTCAACTTCCCCCAAATCTTTCATATCACTAACATACATACTCATTCTCCTTTTCAAATTTGACCTGGGTTTCCGAAAGAGCGTAATACCAGAGAGATTTACAGCCAAATCACAGGAAGAGTCCAACCTTGTCTCAGCAACACCAACTACATCAAGGTGTTCCTCCAAGGCTTCAAGTTCTCCCATTTTGCTTGCTACTCTTTTTTCTTTCTAGAATTAACATTCACTTTCATAAATGATATTTCTTGCTATTTTGTGGGCACATTTGTCTTCACTCTTTGCAACACATGGATTTCAATATTCTCCGACCTACAGTAATTCTCCCCCACAGTCCACTTCTCTACTCTCCAATATACTGTAATCTCACCCCTCTCTAACTCTCTAACCTACCACTTTATTTTCTGCCTTGTCCGCCATGCTTCATACCTAGTTTAAATACTCCGCCACCCCTACTAGAAATGAATAGTATAGTAAGGTCCAGTCATGATGAACATATCACCTTCTTGGCATATGTTTTCATGTTATATATTAGACAAAGTGCTATGAAGCCAATTTAGCGTATTTCTATGTTTTTTTTCTATCTTTCTCTTCCAGTATTTTTAGGACATTTCTAAAATTTATTGTTGCAGCACATGGCCTGACACCCCCACTTCTCCTGTCAAAACACTTTTATAATTCCTCTCATTTAGTAATTGTGACTTTTTATTTTAAGATTAAGACAGTTTAGTGTAATTCAAAATGATGATTTTTCCCAAAGTTTCATACTTTCTTTGTAACTTACCAATCTACAGTGGCATGTAAAAGTTTGGGCACCCCTGGTCAAAATTACTGTTAAAGTTGAAGATGAAATGATCTGTAATAGGGCTAAAGTTAAAGGCTCGTCTGGCTACAAAAAACATTTACAAGCTGTGATACTTGCAAAAAGGGGATGCTACTAGGTACTAACCATGCAGGGTGCCCAATCTTTTGCATTGGCCCATTTTACTTTTTTTAATTTTTAAAATGTAAAAAATAAATATATATTTTTTTACCTAAAATACAAAGGAAATGTGTCATCTTTAACTTTAGGCCTTTTAGACATCATTTATCTTCAACTTGCTTAAAGCATCACTGCTTATTGCATCACTGGAGTGCTGCTTTAAATTTAAGTCCCCTGCCCCGTCATATACTCACCTTCCGGCGCCTTGATCGTTTTTCCCGCCGCTCCAGTCCGTCTCCTGTGAAAAGTGACCTGTCGACACGCTTCGGTGTATGCTGGAGCGTGTCAGAGGTCACTTTTTAATACAAGTCTGTGAGAGCCTCGTTCTGGTCTCATTCTGGCTCTCATAGACTTGTATTGAGAGCCAGTTAGTGGAGCTTCTAACTTCCGGCTGTCAGGAGCTGCACTCGCAAGATGGCGCAGGGGGACCAAAGCAGTGCTGAACACCGGGGAAGACGCCGGAGGGTGAGTTTATGACTGGGGGCAAGGGGCTTCCACTTAAAGCACCACTCCAGCACTGAAAAAAAAAACAGCTGGAGTGGTACTTTAACTGTTCACAATAACAGTAATTTTGACCAGTGGTGCCCAAACTTTTACATGCTACTGTATGTCCTGATGAAGCTTCTAGAAGAATTATATGAGTGTGTATTTGCAATAAACAATTTATGTTATTTCAGCCCAAGGTGTTTTGGGATGCCCAGCAGTAGACCAGAATTATAGGGCATGTATTTTTAAACAATTGCAATATTCAGGAGTAACAAACAAAATGTGCTCCAGACTGGGGTAGATTTCTTAAACTGACACATAGCTACTGAATGAGTAGCCATATTCATTAAGAGGTGGATCTTATTCCATCAGAAGCAACAAAAAAAACACGCCAGTGTTAATGAACCGGGGCAAACCGGAATAGATATTTCAGATAACAGCGGTCTAAGAAGGGACATGGGCAGTGGACCTTGTTACATAGGCATTTAAAAATTTTTGATGTTGAACTGAACACACAATGTAATTGTGGCTCCAGAATAAAATGATTTTTTTTGTTTTGTGTGTAATTTCAACCCTCAAATATTAGCAATCAAAGTATTTGGCATCTAATGTGAACATTTTTTTTTAAGTCCAAGTGTGTGTTATCAGACAGCTTTTAGTACAATATGTCACGAAAAAACAATCTCAGAATCAGTGGGATCCCTTGAAGCGTTCCAGAGTTATTACCTCAAAGTGACAGTGATCAGAATTGTAAAATTTGGCCTGGTCATTAAGGACATAATTGGCTCCGTCACTAAGAGGTTAAAGGGGTTGTCCAAGTTCTTTCTATATGACTACAGACTTCTGAATTCTCGCAGCGCGCTCTGCACGCTGTCAGGATTCTGTGGTGCCAGCGATTTGCATACATGCAATCACGTGCCGACCAGACATGTGTGGCCTCACTCAATGAAAGTGAATTGAGCCAGGCCAGACATGACTAGTCAGAATGCGGCCAGAAGTATACATATCGCATACTTGTGCTCACATGACCATCCACTCTTGCCACTGGCAAGGGAGAATCCTAAAAGTGTGCACTGCATGAGCTGTCAGAATTGAGAAGCCTGCAGTCACAGAGTGACTGCAGACTTTAATCTCAAACCTTGACAAGCCCTTTAATTATAAAATGAAGCCCTGTAGCCATTCCTAACAGCGTGTAAAATACTCACTGTCAGGATTCAGCTCTGCTTGCAGGTTCAGCAGTCATCACATGGCCACTTCACTCATATGCAATTTTCATACTTACGGTCACGTGACAACGAACTTCTCTTCCTGCTTCTCTCAGTTTTTCACTGAACATTGAGCGAATTAGGAAGACCAGCTCGCCAGCACAAGACTGTAAGGCCACAGCCCCACTATCAGTATTCGGTCAGTATTTTTTCTCAGGAGTGGGAGACAAAACCAGGAGTGGGTGATAAATGCAGAATTGGTGACTTGTTTCTATTATACATTTTCTCTGATTGTTCCTCACCTGGTTTTGACTCCTACTCCTGAGAAAAAATACTGACCAAATACTGATATTGGGGGCCGTGGCCTAAGTGTGCAAATCGCATATGTGCTTAGGATGGGGGTGGGGGTCAAACTGAATTCTTGCCCCCGGTGCCGGAAAACCTAGATACACCTCTGATCTGGTGAAGGTTGTACTCTGCTTTAAATATCCCATCATCAAAAAAACAGGCAGATGGTTCACGCCCTAAATATTGTGCTTCAGGCTAAACACAAAAGCCTGTTATGTCCCCAGATATGCCAGTGCCTATGCGTACTAGACGCCTGGTGCATGCGCTAACAGATCCAAGCACTAGAGGTGGAAAAAGGGCATCAGTCCGCTGCCGTAATTGTCCCGTCATTTACCACGTCAATGCCCTGATGTATAAGGGATGTGCCGCAGGAAGTACGCATGCAGAATCAGAACAATGTGATGTCTTGTGTTCCGGGTTCGAATGCAAGTCTAGCGCAAGTTCTCGTATGCATGCATGCTTCAAAACTACTGATGCGCAAACGTGCTTGGATAATGTGTTACCCAAGCATGCTCGGGTGCTATCAGAGTATCTTGTAGTGCTCAGATAATATGTTCGAACATGCAGCCACAGCGACTCGAACATATTATCCAAGCACTACAAGATACTCTGATAGCACCCGAGCGTGCTCCGATAACACACTATCCAAGCATGTTTGCTCATCACTACTCAAATGGCTATTAATTTGGCGTGGATGTATAAACCCTATTGTCTCATTTGACATTTCTGGAAACATACCACAGAACAAGTCATTGGAACTTCTTTTATTAAAACTCAGACACCGTGTTTAAATGTGTAAATTTTATTTTCACACAGAGGCAAGAGAAGGTAACACAAACCTTGCCTTGTGATAGCACTGTTACATGAATCAGTAGAAGGGACAAGGAAAAGATGAACATTTTTTTTTTTTGTCCCAATGTTACCAAAATGCACAAATAAAAGGTCTCCATCTTGCCAGAGACAGTGAAATTCATGATATGTACACATAACTTAAAGGGGAAGACCTCTAAATATGTACATGTAATACTTTTGGTAAAAAATAGAATCTAAAAACACGTGAAATAAAACAATTTTATACACGTGATGTGGAGTGTATGATGTTTTGCAATTATTTGGCTATCTCAAAGTTTTACTTCCTTTTCTATTTGTGCATTTGTTAATGCATTACAGCAAAGCTAGAACAAAAAAAAATAAAATCAAGAAACAACAAAACCCCACAAAATAAATCTCTAATATATGCAAAAAAAGGCTGCTCAAATATGACCACGTATCTAGTCACAGTGGAAGCAGCCGCTGTATGCTGAGCCAGTATTCCCCCTATAGAGTCACAGCAGATGTATAGGGATGAACACGACCCTCTCCACTGTGTATAGGATGTAAGTACACTTTGACCGTCAATAAATAAATAAATATACAATATTCTTTGAATCAGGGATAAATAAATACATGAAATGCAATTTAATTTATGGGCCTCCCCATAAATACTGTACTGTAAGAGTTATAGCCAGGCTACTAAATCATTAAGAGAACATAACCGGCTATGTCAGCTGCTTTGTGTTCGCAGGGAGGCCGAGAAGGATGCAGAATAACACTACCCTAGTTATTGCGTTACAATTAGAATACTTCTCAAAATGAAATAAGTCTCCATTTTTCTGTCTTCATGTAAACAGTTTACTGACGATGTTTGTAATGCTGGTTATACAGCACCCACCCTCAAGACGGTTCCTTTAAAATGAGGGAACCATAGAGGGGTAAAACGTAAGGAAGGGTAAACCATCACCTCCCTTCCTCACACGCCCTAAAAGTCCTCCAATGGTTCTGGTATATAGTTACACCAATCAACCCTATATAAACCTTCTGTATCCAAGCTGGAGAAAGCTTACACCACACGACTCTCCTACTGAGCATATCCATTTTTGTATTTCCATGACACTAATAATTTGTCCTTAATTGTCTCGCCACTCATTGCTTTGCCAGGAGCTCCATAGATTTCTATGTAGAATAATATAGAGCCTTGCAGCATACGTCCTCTACGTCGCAGCGATGCCACACTTTTTCAGATGCATGTCTCGTTGCATACATTATCCACTGGTACTCCGTGTCCATGTTGTGACATATTTTCACAACTGTCATTCCATGTTCTGCGGAACTACAGCTTATACCTTAGCTCTTTTTCCAGAGACCCTTCCATTTTCATGTTGGGGGGTATAAGTGGCAAATAGCTGCCCAATGTAAAAAAAAGAAAAGAAAAGCTCTATATAGGTATATCAATATATGCATAAACAGATCCATCCGGATAAATATGTGTATAGAAGGAACTGGGCATCATCTTCTGCCAAGGTCAGTCTACATCTCAGATTTAAAGAGAGGAGACATTGATGCAGGATAGAGATATATATATATATATATATATATACATATATATATATATATATATATATAAAGGGGGAGGAATCAACTGGGCAGGAGAACATGTTCCAGACAGTAAGTAACACAGTCCCAGTGTCTCCACAGGGTGAGCAGGGAGAGTACAAAGAGGAGGGAGGACAAAAGGCGTACACGTGTTTTAACCAGTGGAGTTATAAAACTGGCAGCTGTAGAAACAAAGACTAGCAGAACGGCCATGAGGGCTAGCAGCACGTTGATGAATTTGCCTAGCAAAGCCCGAGCATTGGCATTTTCCACACCTTCCAGCTGGACAACCTGTTGCTGCTGTTGCTGTAACTCCAGTTTAGTGATACGAGTGAGGCAAGACTCCACGGCTTCCTGAAATTACAAAAAAGAAGGAAATAAGAGGGAAATAGACAGTGTGCTTCTCCTTTAAATAATCCAAAACCTAGTTTAATGCTGTTTCATACAATTTATATATACTTTATTACTGACTGAATACAGGGAGACATGAATGCAGTAGCTCACCAGCTAAACTCTCTCATTTAAGTATTCACACTAGTCTTTTCTTGTTAAAAACACTTAAAGTGGATCTGTCAACACATTTCAGTAAACATTATTATGCTTGGTTACACCTGATGAGGCTGGTGTAATTACTTTGAAGATCTATGCCAGAATGGCTTTATATTCCTGGTGATTAAATTCAGCAGTTTATAGTCCAGCTAAATGCCGGGTTCACACAAGCATATAAAAAATTATCAGAGTTTCATCCAGAAAACTCTGATGATTTTTTTCTCACTTGTCATCCAAATACAATCTGTTTTTTACAGCAGCAGCTATTAATAATTTACAAGAGCATTTACAGTTTGATATGTTACAGAGTTGCAGGGTATCAGTAAAAAAAAAAAAAATAAATAACTAGTGCATGCTGCGATTATTTTCACAATTAGATTTGGTCCATGAAAAAAAATCACTCATCTACACTGACCCGTTGAATAGCATTGGTCTGAATGCTGTCCTGTCTGTATCCTCTTTTGCTTCTTCCCCTGCCCAGGAGCTGTGGTATGATCAGACCATGTTCCTGTATGGTCAGACACAGCCATTACACAGTACACAGCAGGGGCACATTTATAAGATTCTTTCAAATGTCTTATGTAGATTTCTGGAGAACATATTGCATTTCCAAATTTGAAAATATTTGTTGTCCTACCAAAGTATTGGAGGCTTATGTGAACTGAGCATAAAAGATGCCTCTAACCCATACATGTCAACCTCTGGCCATATTTGGCCCACGACACCAGAACAATCATCCCTATGTGGGCCCATTATTCTGTATAGAAGGCAATGTGGGTCCATAATACTATAAGGAGGACTATATGGGGCCCATTATTCTAGATGGACAGCTATGTGGGGCCATTATACTGTTGGCCTGCAACTTTGTCCAAGTTTTTCATTTTGGCCCTCTGTGTGTTTAAGTTTCACATCACTGCTCTAACCAAAGGTAATCTCAGCAAATGAGATTCCATCTTCATTGTTTCATACATTTTTCAATTGTAATTTCTTGTTAGCTCTTGGAATGGGGTGACGTCTTTTGACCTAGCTCCAGAACCAGTGCGGCGCAACAACTGATGCACTAGATGGATTGATCCCATAGAAATGTAAGGGATCAGTTCCAGCATTAATTTCCTACTGGCATCTGTACTACACCAGAGGTAAAAAAAAAAAACTGTATGGCTTTGTATATGGAAACAAGCCATAATGGTATGTCTACACAACTAGATATGTCAAAACTTTACTGTTTACTGTATTATTTATTTTACTCACTTATATAGCGCCATTAATTCCACAGCACTTTACAGACAGTATCGGCACTGTCCCCATTGGGGCTCACAATCTAAATTCCCTATCAGTATGTCTTTGGAGTGTGGGAGGAAACCGGAGAACCCGGAGGAAACCCACACAAACACGGGGAGAACATAGAAACTCCTTGTAGATGTTGTTCTTAGTGGGATTTGAACCCAGGAGCCCAGCGCTGCAAAGAAACAGTGCTAACCACTGAGGCAAGATAGAGCCAGCCTCTTAAAATAAAGAGATGTATTGCCAATTGTAATAAAGAAACATTAAAGCGAACATAGCCTGATTTTAGCCATGTGCCACATCAGGCAGATTTTTTGGGTAGTAAAGTATAGATTCCTAGTGAACATAGAATTTTGGGCTTGTGGAGTATTTTACTACACCAGTAATTGCAGTGAACAATGGTTGTCTAGGACAGTAGCCAGATGGCCAGTAAGCACAATATATGTCAGAAGTGAAAATCTAATCAAAAATCTGGTGTAAATATGAGGGTGATTTGGAATTGTTTCCTGAGTAACTAATTTTTCCTTTGGTTGCACAGGGTCCCATATCTGTACCTGAATGTCCCTGGCCCGTTCATATGACTGATACGCAACTTTCTCCTCCATGCTGGCCAGCTCCTGCTTAAGCAATGTCATTTCATTTTGATGAAGCTCTGTCAGGTCATTTAGCTGCTCTTCCAAACGTTCATACCTATATGGAATGAAAAACTGCTGATGAAA
This sequence comes from Phyllobates terribilis, assembly GCF_046119375.1. Taxonomy (NCBI): domain Eukaryota; kingdom Metazoa; phylum Chordata; class Amphibia; order Anura; family Dendrobatidae; genus Phyllobates; species Phyllobates terribilis. Next base: position 690,155,466 of record NW_027362762.1, read on the forward strand.
CAAGGATCAGATTCTTCACTTCATGATACTATTTACAGCCTCGCCTTTACAATAGTGATTGGAATAGGAGACGTTGTCTTATAAAGGAAATTAAATGGTTATGCTAAAATATGGTGATGCAAAAGTATAGTAAGTGTCTTATGTTTAAAGGTTTCCAATTTCGACAAACCCCTCTTCCCTGGGCAGTTTATTTTATAAAAAAAAAAACAACAACAACAACAAAAAACATATGGTACTTTACACACACTCCGCTGACCCCAGTGTCTGTCATTGTCACGTCAAAATCACTGCAGCCAATCAGTGAGCTCTGCAGCTCTGAGGGTCTTGTGCCGTCAACTTTGGCAAAGCCACTGAGCTTAGTTACTGGCTGCAGCGTTGTCAACAATAACAAACACCGGCAGCAGTGGCGGAGACACTGTGCCAGACCTGGGAAGGGTGAGTAAAGCGCCGTTCATTTGCATTTTTGTAAACTGTAGCTGTAGAAGAAGGGTTTTCCCAAACCTAGAAAACCCTTTTATAGGTTATTATGAAACTGGACAATTCAGACAATTACTCCTAGGCAGTGAAGAGTTTTCCATAGTTTTCTAATGATTCACAAATAAATACACAAATACTTAGTATTTGTTCCTTGCAGGTACACATTGTAGAAACAGCACACTTTTTACGATTCAGTGTCTGATTACAATGGTTGGTGCTACAGAGGAGATCTTACTTGGCTCTACTGCTAATTTCTACTTAGCTTGGCCTTAGCGTAAAACATGATACTGGTTATTGTAGCGATTAAAAGGTGTTCATTGGGACTTTTTCTTAGAACAGCTCATTACCAATTAATTGATGGTGGTCCAAACTCTGCCTTCATTATTTATGTAGACACAGCAGCTTGTCGGTTCAGGTGGCTATGCCAGGTACTATATTTTGTCCCATTCATTCGAATATGAATGAATGAATGAATGAATGAATGAATGAATGAACTAACAGAGCCACCAACAAGCTGCTAAGCCTATGTAAACTATGAAGGGGCCTTTCTAAGTGTTAAATAGTAGGGAACCTAGAAGTGAATTCCTTACCTACCAAAATGCTGATGAACATGTATGTAAAAGCTATATAAAGGGAATCACCAGTTTTTTGCCACCTAATCTGCGAGCAGCATAATGTAGGCCAGGATACAAGGAAAGCAGATTTACTCTGCGCTGATGAATATTCAGTCAGGGATCCAGGGAACAAGATTTGTTAAAAGTGGTTTAATATCAACGTGTTTCGAAGTCAGACTCCTTTTTCAGGTCAACCACATGTTGCCTTTAGTTTGAGCATTTTGGGTGATTCATTTCTTTATATAATGTATCTTTAGCTCAATTTTTCTGATACAAAGCTCCAGATTCCCTCCATAGACATAGTTAAAAGGATTGCCCATCAGCCAAAATAAACAAAACAGCAGAAACAACTGTTCCCCCTCTCCTTTTATTCTCCTGTCTTGCGATCTATCTCTGATGTGTTGTGAATGTTTCAATAAAGCTGAATTCTATGTTTTTATATAGAAAACTGAATGTTGTATTGCTTTATTAAGCTTTGTGATGTTTGTTGGTCTTATGATACAAATGTATCAAGTGATAAACATGAATACACTTGATAATGAGGACTGGTAGTCAGGCTAATTTCATTAGTTTATCCAGACCTTTTATCTTCCTTGACTGATATAGTGACTCAGAAGGGGGTTGGTTTAGCTATTAAACAGAGCCAGACGCCAGTCCTCTTTATACAGGTCACCGATGCAGAGAGTGAGACAAAGCTCTCCGCCTCCGCTGAAAAGAATCTGGAAGTGGAGAGTCCAGGTAGTAAAGAGACGATCAGAAATAGGATGTGCAGAACTGATAAATAACAGACTTCTTTTTTACCTTTGAAATATAATAAATATATATTTTTTCCCATCAGACAAGTTTAAAATTCTACACTGATTAATTTCTTAGAGGAAACCTGTCACGTTGTACATGTAGTCCAATCTGTGGACATAGTAGAGAGAAAAAAGCTGAGCAGAATGATATATAGCTTTGTTGGAAAAAAAAATCGGTATAACTTGTATTTTATTCATTGAAATCCCTGGTGTTTTATATGCAAGAGTCCAGTAGGCGGTACTACTAGTGATTGACAGCTGTCTATGCATGCAGTCATACAGTGAATAGGACCGCCCACTGGACTCCAGAGATTTCAATAAATACATTATGTATATTTTACTGAAGATTTTCCCACAAAAATCACATACCATTTTAATATGATAGGTTCCCTTTAATACAGAGTATCTTTATACTGGCTAGAGACGAATTTTCTGATATAGAGCTACATATCCATTGCATAGACAAATAACTAAGTATTGAATTTTATCATTTCTCCTTATGCGCCTGCAGCGGATCAAGAGCTTATAATCAGATATAGAGAGCTCTAACCCTTAAGATATGTTTAGAAATCAGCAGAGATTGAAGTAGTAAAAAATGACAAGGCTTGCAATAGTGTTGATTCCCTTTAAACTGTTTACCATGGAAAAATCAAGTCTCCTTTACAACATAAGTACGTAATGCAATCTGAGCTCAAATTTCTCTCTCCGAGGCAATTTCAACACAAACAGTAGAGTGTGGAGATTGCGGTCCTGAGAATGAACACGGAGACTGTTGCTTCTCCATTACAAGCCATGTTTAGTGTTCAATGAATAAAATAACCCACTCTCTCCCCAACTAGCAGCGAAGGAGAACTAATCAGAGGTTATACACTCCCTGCCAGAAGTTATGTCGCTTATCCATGTTATGTAAATAAAAGCTTATAACCTGACGTTAAATTCATCCATTGGTTTTATAAATTACTCTTTTGAAAGCTGAAACCCTCCCAAATTTGGTTTAAGTTAAGAAAAAAATTGGCATCAATGCTGAAATATTGATCATTTAATGAACACAGAATGGTCAGATTTTGGCAAGACAAAAGTTTGTCGCCTGGTCATATAATGCACCCAATCCTAGTTTACATCCTCACCAGTGCTCAGTAAATGATCGGTTAATTTGTGGGTGTGTATAAAAAGAAACCCAGCACCCCAGACCTTCACTTGAACTGCAACTTGAGCTCTGACAACATGCCAAAAATCCACCCTGCGACCAAAGCCTTGATTATCAAGAGGCTGAAGACCAGATCCACTGCAGAGGTGGCTGGCACCTTTAATGTGTCTCAGCGTCAAGTACAAAGAATTAAAAAAAGATTTGAAGAGACTGGAGATGTGTTTGACAAGCCCTGGTCCGGCAGACCCCGCAAGACAACTGCTCAGGAGGAACGTTTGTTGGTTAGAAAATCTAAAGCAAGCCCCTCTTCCACTGCAGCAGAGCTCCAACAGGCCTGGTCACCTCAAGTCCCTAGAACAGTTTGTAGGATTCTGTCTCGAAATGGCCTCCATGGTCGAATCAGTGCCCAGAAGCCAGCACTAAACAAAAGGCAAATAAAAAATCGTGTGGCATTTGCAAAGTCCCACAGCCTGCTGAACAGATGGACGCTGGAAAAGTGGCAGAAGGTGGATTTCTCTGATGAATCTTCAGTAGAATTACACCACAGCCGCCGCAAATACTGCAGGAGACCTAACTGGAGCCCATATGTAACCAAAATACACCCAGAAAACAGTTAAATTTGGTGGTGGAAAGATCATGGTATGGGGTTACATTCAGTATGGGGTGTGCGAAATATTTGCAAGGTGGAAGGCAATATCAATAGCCTAAAATATCAATAAGTATTAGCTACCTCTTACATTCCAAATCATAAAAGGGGTCAAATTCTGCAGCAGGATAGTGCTCCATCTCATACATCCATCTCTACGACAAAGTTCCTCCAGGCAAAAAAGATCAAGGTGCTCAAGGACTGGCCAGCCCAGTCACCAGAAGTGAACATCATTGAGCATGTTTGGGGTAGGATGAAGGAGGAAGGTTGGAAGACAAAACCAAAGAATCTAGATGAACTCTGGGAGGAATGTAAGACGGCATTCTTTGCTATTCCTGATGACTTCATTTATAAATTGTATGAATCATTGTTGAACCGCATGGATGCAGTCCTTCAAGCTCATGGAAGTCACACAAAATATTAAATATGACTCTAATAGCAACACAACTTCATTCACTAATGTTATGCAACATATAACTGTATTTTAAGATAATTATTTGTTTGAATATCACATTACTTTCTGTGGGCGACAAAACTTTTGTCTTGCCAAAATCTGACCATTCTGTGTTCAGTAAATGATCAATATTTCAGCATTAATGCCAATTTATTTTCTTAACCTAAACCAAATTTGGGAGGGTTTCAGCTTTCAAAAGAGTAATTTATAAAACCAATGGATGAATTTAACGTCAGGTTATAAGCTTTTATTTACATAACATGGATAAGCGACATAACTTCTGTCAGGGAGTGTAGATACTAGGCCAAAAAAAGGTCTACTTGAAGGTCTAACTGAAGTTGTTCAGGTGACAGTACAGAAATGGGCATATACTAATGTATCTAATTAAATAATATTCTAAAACCTTGTTGTCATGAAATATGAACATTTTTATCAGCACTAACATTTATACCTACATCTAAGGTAACACTAACCTGTAGCGTTCTTCTTGAAGACATTGTGTCATATAGCTGTAATCTCTCTGTAGCTGTGATTTTAAATCTTCCATTGAATCTTCAAGATGGCTCTGTCCTTCCTTGATTTCACATAATTCCTCGAGAATGGCATCAAAGCCTCCATGGTGACTGTGATGATGTCCATCTAGAGTGTTTGACCTTGGGCTACCGGGTCCTGCGGGTCCAGCCCCAGAGTTACTTCCTGCCCCTGCTGACCCAGAAGTAGCACTAGAGCACTCATCATCACTCCCGTATTTGGGGCTTGGTGCCAATGTTGCACTGCCACTTAGTGCTCTTGAGCCCCCCTGGCCCTCCCCATCTTCCTCCATACCATCTTTGAGGTGTGGGATATTATCAGCACTGCCAAACTTGTTTCGGATAAGACTGGCAAACTCTCTAGGCTTTGACACTACAGCAGTATGGGTGGCCTGAGACAGTCCAGAAAGGCCCCCCTTGACGCCTTCCACCACACCTCCACCAAAGCCGCTGATGCCTGCTCGCACATTTGCTCCAACATCTTTTAGCCCTTGCTGCATGTCCCTTAAGACATCTTTTGGCTGCCGTGATATGCCATTTTGTTCAATCTCCTTCAGTTTCTTGTGATAATGTTCTAACTTCTTGTGCAACTGAGCAATGGTCTGTGCAGATTTCTGATTCTTTTTCTCAAAAACCTAAAGTGAAATAAGGGAAAGAAGTAATCCAAGCTTGAACCCTTATAAATACAATAAAACACCAGAAAAAATCTATACCTTCTTTCATGAACAGTGCCACACCTGCCTGCAGGTTGTGAATGGTATTGCAGCTCAGCTTCACTGAAGTGCATGCAACTGCACTGCAGTATCACACACATACAGGGAACAGATCGGGCAATGATTCTGGAAGAAAGTAGCCATTATTTTTCTAATCTCGGAACAACTCTTTAGTGAATGGAATATACAAGCAATACAATAAAAAAAATTCCCCAATCTAGCTGATGCTGGACAATGACAATGAAATCGAGTGAATATGCCATAAAAAGCAGGTCAAATTTGGCATGGTTTTACTCATATTGTCCAATTGCCTAATAAATTATTCATGATACGTAGTGTACATAGAGAGAGACCTGTCAATCAGCAGCTCTGGGAAGAGCTGGCTGGGGGTTGCACCGGACTACTCTTACATCCAGCTATGGTCCCCAGCCAGATCTTCAAAGTATATAATATAATTTTCTGCAATCATGCAGCCAGGCTGAGATTCATGTGGCATAAATTGCCTTTAAAGTATCATGGACAACTTGGGGACACTTTATTTTTTACTTATAACTGCATTTAACTGAGAATCTGTTAGTGAACTTGATCTGAAAGGGAGTTTGTAACTTTTTTTATCTGTCTTTTTCTAGACTCCTCTGTTCTGATTTATGACCGTCGGCCACATCAGAACTGAACTCTGATGTGATCATAAATCAGCTGAGAGGAGCTTTGGAAAAGACAGATAGGAGAGTTACAATCACACAGTCAGAACAAGCTCACTTACTAATTCTAAGTTAACTCGTTCTGGGGCAAATAACAAAGAGTCTATAAAAGTCAAATGCTGCAAAATGTTTCATGAAACCCAACTGCAAAAATTATTTAGCATAAAATAAATGTATTCAATTGAAAAAAACTTCCCTGAAGGTGCCAATATCCTATAAACCAGGCTTATTGGTATAAGAAAAGTAAAGTACATCCTACTTGATTCTATGGTTTACATATCAGCATATAGTTAAAAAAAAATCTGTTTCTTAAAAAAATTAAGTACGCTCTTAAGCCAAGAGCACACTACCGTATTTTCCGCCTGAGTGTGATCCGACAATACATTGGATTGCACTCAGACCAATGTTATTCTATAGGACAGTCCGAAGAAAAAAATTGCAGCACGGTCGAGTTTGATCTGATATTCAGATCGCACTTGGCAATGCCAGTCAACTGTCTGGCAAGGTGATGATTTGGACTTGTTTCACAACTTCAGGACCCAGACACCTTTAAGCTTTGGAGTCGGCCATGAACTCCTCTGTATATCAAAATATTCAAATATGTGGCCATCTATTCAAAATTTAAAGCTAGGTCAAAACTAGGACAAAGATCCCAAGCACACCAGCAAAGCTACATAAGAACGGCTACAAAAGAAAATAACCAAGGTGTTGTAATGGCCCAGTCAAAGTCCAGATGTCAACCCAAATGAAATAGTGTGGCGGGACCTTAAGAGAGCTATGCATTAACCAATACCCACACACTGCAAATAACTTAAAGGGAACCGGTCAGCAGCTTTTTGCAATTTAGGGGGCAGACAGGCGGCCATATTTCTCGTGCGAGGATCGCATTGCAACCTTCAGACTGACCGTCAGCTCTCCTGACCTGAGAGAGACAGCTGCATAGAAATACATCACGCTGTCACGCTCAGGTCAGGAGAGGTGCCGGGCCAGTCCGTGCTCTGGGATGCAATCCTCACATGAGAAATAAGGACTTCTGTCTGCGCCCTTAATCTGATATCTGCGCCTTTAATCTGAGAACTACATCATGGAAAGACAGAGACCCTGTTTCTAGCAATGTGTCACTTACTGGCCTGCTTGCTGTAATTTCAATACAATCAGCGATTTATCTTCAGGAGATTATCACTAGAGGACTAGTTGTCTCATGCCATGTAGTCCTGATCTGTTAACCTCACGCCCACCACTGATTAGCAGTTTCCTGCCTATGCACAGTGTTACAGAAAGCTGCCAATCAGTGGTGTGGAAGGGGTTATATAGAGCTCAGCATTCAGAGAACTGGTAGATCTTCAGAAGAGAAAACAGGGATTTTATCAAAACTACACCAACAGACCAGTAAGTGACATAATATCTGGAACCAGTATCTCTGCCCCTACATCATGCTGCTCTATAGCAAAAACCTAGTGACAGATTCCCTTTAAGCAAAATTGTAAAGAAGATGGAGTCAAAATTTGTCCAGAACGATGTGAGCAACTTATAAAGTAATAGAAAACAATTACGTCAGCAAGTTGGCCTAGTTTTTAGTAAACTAATAATGACACTGTTATTTTTCATGAGTCGTTGTGCGTCTGAGGTGGTTCTATTCACTTAACAGTAAGACCTTAGGCTGCGTTCCCACAATGAGTTTTGGTCAGTTTTTTTACGCTGCGTATTTTCAAAAAAATGCAAGTAACCTACTTTACTTAATGGGAGCAACATCAAAAACTCACCAAAATCTCATTGTGGGAACGCAGATTGAGAGCACCAATAGAGACAGTGATGATAATGCATGTAAAGCACTGCGGAATATGATGGCGCTATATAAGCAAAGCATAATAATAAATAATAAAGGAGAATGAGTACCTGTTTGATGCGGGCAGCTTGTTGTCGGTCTGCGTTATTAGCCAGCTTTAGATACTCGGCGACGTTGTCATCTCGTGCCTCCTGCTCGATCTTAATCTGTTCTGTTATCTTGAGGATCTTTTGATGTAAATGGTCCATTGCGGCTTTGGTGCGCTGTGGATCTGGAGCCCCTTCAGGGACTTCCAGACTGATGTTTCCCTCTGAACCTCCATGAATTGCACTTGGGGGGAGACTCAGGCTACTCAAATCCCCCTTATCCGGCAGCTGAAATGATAATGTAAATGAAATTATCACAAACCAAACCTAAGAGTAAAACTACTATATAAAAGTCAGAAATGAACATTACATAGTTTCCGTCTCATCTAGTACAAGAGCAGTTTGCTTTTAATGATAATCCAATCATTTGATGACACCAGTAGTCCCTAGCTTTTGCTTGCATCCCTTCCCTTAGTCACATTTGACCTCGTGACCCGCAGCCCAGTCCTCATTTCATTCAGACAATGGTAAAAGATTTCCGGTTGCAGTTCTGGTGAATGGAGACTGGAAGATTGAATGTGGAGCGCATAGGAGAAAAAAAAAAAGCATCTCAAAAACGTAAGTGAACATCTAGTTTATGAACCCACGACACAAGAATATGGAATATGCAATCCGATGTTTATCAATAGGAATACAGGACAACATTGGTACCTGGCCGAGCTTCTTTCTCATGTCCTGTCCACGTCTCAGATTAATCAGTATAGCACAGAACAAAGCTGCGATGGTGTCAGAGGATGTAACGTAAAACTGCTGAACCAAGGAGAGGAGCTCAGCTGAGAGGGGAACTATTGCACTAATCTGGATTGCAGGAAATTAACTGGGTACATACTTGCATACTTCTCCTTTTTTATTTAAGAATAAGAAAGAAAGCAGAGAAAAGGGCATGACTGCCTACAAGCAATATGCTATATCGCACGGCATCCAAATGTGACAATCCCTTTTTGTTAGTAGCAGTTTGGTTCAATCAGCTCCTGGCTCCCAAATTGCTGATAGCTCTATTGGGCCCTTATAGGAAAATTTAGTTTGATTTCTCAAAAAGGTTGTTATTGTAAAATACTGTAAAAAATATATATTCTGAGCTGTTCTCTCATTAATATTCATTAGAGGCTCTGCCTCTCCAGCCCACATAATGTAGCAGCTTGCTCTACATGCTGACAGCAGACTGGCCTGTCATTTGCCAGTGACAGATGGTCCTTTAACACTAGGACTGTATCTCGTAAATCAGCATGCCTGAGAAAATGTTACAATAAGAGCACAGATTACTGCCCTTTATAGCAAATTTGTCCACTGAATTATCTTAAAGTCTATCAACACCTTTGCTTTATACACAAGAAATCCCAAAAAAAAAGGCTGAGTAAGCATCGTAATATCAGTATGTAGGGAGAGGGAGAATAGCTGCTGGCGGTCACCACCACTTATATAAATCTGGCCAAAAAGACTATAGCATTTTATGTGGTAAAATGCTACACACCGTTACAAAGACCCAATGGACCCCATTACAGTCAATGGGGCGCTCTATCCACAGCTTGTACCGGGATCCGGCACTGCCGTTAATTTCACACACAAGTGCAGATGTGCACATAGTATAACAAAGCATTTGCATTTGAAAGTTTAGACATTACCAATAATTTCCATTATGATAGAAATAATTATAGAACCTCTTGGCGTCACTTACAAGTAGTAATTGTCGCTAGATGAAGCCAGAAGTAATCAGATCACAATGTACAATTCTTATATCTTTACCCTTTTACATTATACAGAAGGGAACAGCGCTGATCTGCTAGATCCCATCATGCCGATTCCCCGGATATACTAGCAATGGTCTACTGAGAAGGACCTCCAGAACATTTGGTTCACCCACTCCTATACGTTCTAGAGTGAGTGTTGCATTATCTATCCTTCCTTATGTAACTGGTAACCTGCATGCTCTACCATATGACTATACTTACACCAGTTGCAATGAGAAGATTTACAAGATGCATCTTCATGGGTCCAGGCTCAGCTGGCAATACTTCTGGCAATAAATGACCCGCAGGATTTGTGTATAGAGTCTGTCCAACTGCTCCAACAAATGGCAATTCTTCTTCTCCCTCCCTCATGATGACCCACCCCAAGTTAAGGAACAACCAAAGGTAAAAGATGAATGAAAAAAATAATAATCAATAAATAAACAAAAGCCTAACTGGAAGCAGATAAACATAAAATTAAATATTACAAACTGGCAAAAGGCAGAGAATGATAAAAGGAAGCAAAAGAGGGCGCCCGGTGGATCCACGCTGCAGCCTTCTGTCCTCAGCTCGGACATGGCAGCTTGGTAGCACAGAATCAATATTTCCCAACATTCGCTGCCAATCAATGGTCATCGCATGAGTGATTTATCAGCCTTCGGGGGACACATGGACACAGCCGTCCCCTTATATTGATCGGAATCAGGACATCAGCTGCTGGAGTTATCAGGGCAGAACGCAAGTGGTGCCAACACTTAAACACGATGCATACAATGCGTGGCCATTTAGCTGCTGGGAAAGTACATCTATGAATGCTGTGTGGAGTGTAGAGTGGCCTGACATGGAGAAATCTAGCATTCTCCGAAGCCCCGGAGGTTGTTCTTTGTGCAATTCTCAGATATATTTTCTTTTAAATGGATTCATTGTTGTCAGGCCTTAAAAAGAATACCATGACGAAAAGAACCCATATCTTGGTTTTACAGATAAGAGCAAATTACTGATGCCTGGAAACAGAACAGAAAAAGAGGTTACTGTAAAAGGTTTCTTTGAAGAATACATTGTAAGTTTATAATCCACCGTGTTATGTGGTCAGGAGGGCAAATTGAAAATGTAATAAGATCTTGACTTTAAGTTATAGGAAATTGATTGATGCAGTCGCGACACAATAGCTCAACAATTATTTTTTTTTAAAGCAAATTGCAGGGTAACCCAGTCCGTAGAGTATGAATAACTTTAATATATATTCCTAGACCACACCTATAAGCAACCTTGCAAATAGAAACATGCAAAGTTATGTTTAAAGGGGTTTTATGGTTCTAGAAAAATCATCCACAGGCTCTGTGCCCGATGTCTGTTACTGTCTGCAGCGCTGACGTCACAGACAGAGCTGCAGCCAATCAGTGAGCTCAGCAGCTCTGAGTGGCTCCTGCCGTCTGCCACTGAGCTCACTGGCTGCAGCGCTGTCAACAGAACGGCAGCGCTGCAGACAGTAACAAGACACATGGGGCAGAGCTGTAGACTCAGTGATGGACTTGGGGAGGGTGAGTAAAGAACAGGATTTTTTTGTATTTGTTTTTTTAAAGCAATCGGCAACTGGTGACATGGATTTTCTGAAAACTTAATTTTTTTTTTTCAAAAAATGGGCAATTTTTTGGCTAAAATAAAATAACCTATTAGGGACTTCTGGGTTAACAGAAGGAAGGTCCCTTGTCTAGGACCTAAATCTGTTAGCTAGATTAACAAAAAAAAAAAACCTGACTATACATTATATGGTTTGCCCATTGATTTTAATGCAAATGTTCAGGGAAATTAAAGAGAGTCCGTCTCCCTCAGGAAACGCAAACTGAACTAATTACGGTAAGCCGTTATGTCGGGGACTCAGCCCCTACAGCAAGAATTTTGCAGAGTAATGGAAACAAAAAAAAACAGGATATTACATTTCACACAGTATGTGGCAATATATGTGACTTCAGTCAACACATCCAAAATACCCTATTATCTAAGTCCAAGGAGTAAATGAAAGCGGCACCTTAAACGTTATTAGGCCAATAACTTATTGACAGCTACCCCAAACTCCAGGGCATACAAGGCTTCTACATAAAACATTACACATCGCATAGAAAAAGGTAAGAGAGTGCACAATGAGAAATCCGTGCTGCCGATGTCCAGAAAAGCTAATGTGCAAACATCCAAGAATGGAAGGATACTGGTAGAATATGGCTGCTTCACATCACCCACGCAGGTAGAGCTGGCTGCTAACGGCTTGCAGATCAGTTTTGCAAATATCAACTCAGTATCAGAGGTCCTCTTACCCATTCAGCCTCGCCCAGAGGAGGGAAGGCAACAGCTGGTATAATGGTGACAAGTGCTTGTAACACAATCCCATGTCTCACATGCCAATGCCTGATATAACCCATTCATCACCCGTCTCACAGCGTCATGGAATGGCAGAATCCAGGCCACAAGCCACCTTTCACCTCAATGCTTCAGATTCTTTTTATGATTTGTAGGACTTAGTTTTTTAATCTCATTAAATTTGTGTACCCGATTTAGTCCTAATGCATCATTTTTTGTTTTAACAAAGAAATAAATTTGTTATTTAATTACTACACAGCACAACATTAATTATCTATTCCCTAATGATAACCCACACTATTCTCCCTCCAACCCGGAATAAAATAGAAGAGGGAAAAAAAAGAAAGTCCCACCATGTCGTCCTGTGATAAGCAGCTCACTGTCAATAGACTATGTACATACAGAGCCTGGTGAGGGCGGGGTTAGCTTTCTCAGCTCTGCAGCATTCTACATCTCAAGAACTCTGATTTTGTTAGAACCACTGCACCCAGTAAACTAAATGATACATCGTTGGATTCAGGGTCTCTTTTCCTACATTATGCTGCTATCAGATGAGGTAGCAAAAACCTGGAGACAGATTCCCTTTCATTTACAGAGGCTGTCCACATTTATCACAAAAGTCTGCAGTCACTCTATGTGAATCCTCACAGAGCACGCTGTCAGGATTCTCCAGGGCCAGCGACGAGTATGCAATATGCATACTCCTGGCCTCATTCCAACTCACTCAACAGCAATGGAGGATTCTGACCGCATGTGACGTGAGGATTCACAAGAGTGTAGTCACATGGAGTCACAGCAGACTTTTGTAAAAAAAAAAAAAAAAAAAAAAAAAAAAAAAGGACAACCCCTGTAAAGAGGGCCGTTACCAGGTCAAAAGTGCCCAGTTTTTGCTCTTATTTTATTCCTGCTTTTCCAGAGTATGCCATTATTTTATTCTTATTTTTAAATCCGCTATACAATTTCAGAAACATGGGCCTTTATATTTAGTTCTGATTTTCTGATTTTTATGGACTTTACCAAGGTGGCATTGCACACAGGGTGATCCTACAGAGCCGCCCATACACATGCCACCAGAGAAGCCTGTGAGCAATGCACCCTTCAAAGAAAAATAAAAAATTAAAATTTGTTTGTGGGAAAACCCCTTTAATTCTAATTATTATATTAATAATTATATTATATTAATATTAATGATATCACTTATTATTGAGCAGAATTAAGTATGGTGACATCCCCCTATATATAGTTTGAGTCCGAATACAGCCCCTTGTATACCGTAAGAGCCCCCACAAAGCCTCTCTATATGCAGCATGAGCCCCACACACCCTCCCCATGTCCAGCATGAGCCCCACACACACTCCCCATGTCCAGCATGAGCCCCACACATACTCCCCATGTCCAGCATGAGCCCTGCACACACTCCCCATGTCCAGCATGAGCCCCACACAGCCTCCCCATGTCCAGCATGAGCCCCACACAGCCCCCCCATGTCCAGCATGAGCCCCACACAGCCTCCCCATGTCCAGCATGAGCCCCACACAGCCTCCCCATGTCCAGCATGAGCCCCACACAGCCTCCCCATGTCCAGCATGAGCCCCACACAGCCTCCCCATGTCCAGCATGAGCCCCACACAGCCTCCCCATGTCCAGCATGAGCCCCACACAGCCTCCCCATGTCCAGCATGAGCCCCACACAGCCTCCCCATGTCCAGCATGAGCCCCACACAGCCTCCCCATGTCCAGCTTGAGCCCCACACAGCCTCCCCATGTCCAGCATGAGCCCCACACAGCCTCCCCATGTCCAGCTTGAGCCCCACACAGCCTCCCCATGTCTAGCATGAGCCCCACACAGCCTCCCCATGTCCAGCATGAGCCCCACACAGCCTCCCCAGGTCCAGCTTGAGCCCCACACAGCCTCCCCATGTCCAGCATGAGCCCCACACAGCCTCCCCATATCCAGCATGAGCCCCACAAAGCCTCCCCATGTCCAGCATGAGCCCCACAATTGAAAAAAATTCACAGGTCTGCTCTGCCTCAACACTGGTCAGAGTGCAATGCGAGATTTTGTCTCATTGCATGCTTTCATATTATACACAAGTGTGAGCGAACCCTAAGGCTACGTGCCCATGATGCAGAAATACTCCGGATTTTTCCTGAGCATTTCTGCATCTCCCAGGCAGAAAAAATGCATGCGGATTTTACATGCATTTTTTCAGCCAGGGACAAGCGTTTGTCCCATGCAATTTCGCATGCGGGTTGTCAAGCGCTTTTCCAAGCGATTTTAGCACCACTTGGAAAAGTGCTTGACAACTTGGTCACACTACATAAATCCATGCAACCGGCATGAATTTATATAGTGTGACCAAGTTAATAGTTAAAAAAAAAAAAAGAATTAAATGGTAAAAAATAAAAAAAAACATTATACTCACCTTCCAATGGCCCCCGGTCTCCTTCTCCGGTCTCCCCGGTGGCTCGCGGTGGTGTAAAAGGACCTTCCCTGACGTCATTTAGTCATGTAACAGGTCACGCGACCGCCGATGTCAGCGGTCGCGTGACCTGACACATGACTAAATGACGTCATGGAAGGTCCTTTTACATCATTGGGGAGCCTGGACACACTGTACAGGAGACCGGTGCCATCAGAAGGCGAGTATAATGTGTTTTTCTTTTTTATTTTAAATTCTTTTCTTTTACAGGTACTATGGTACCCGGGTCGGGAGGAGAGTCTCCTCTTCTCAAGACCCGGGTACCAACCGCACACTGAATCGCTTAATATCCGCGTGTGCACATGTAGTGATGCGGATATGAAGCGTTTCAATGCAAGTCAATGGCGGCAATTACACTGTGTGTCCGTAAAATTAATGGACATGCTGCGTATTTTTCCGCAATGATAATCCGCAGCGGCAATTTCCGCAGCATGTGCACAGCACACGTGGATTATCATTGGGGAACATGGCAGGCCTTCCACCAAGCGTTTAAGCGTTTTTGCGGCAGAATTGCCGCTGCGGAAACGCTTAAAAAAATGCATAGTGGGCACACAGCCTTAGTCTGATAAAACTGTTCTATCTGAGCTCTTCTCAGCTGATTTATGCCCACAGACCACATCAAACTTGAATGTGCAGAGAAATAAAAGAGCCCGTAAAAGAAAAGCTTAAAAATTTTGAATGAGACCCAAATGTAAAAATGATTTTTAGTCCCAAACACATGCATTTAAGGAAAAAATAACTGTCCCAAAGGTGGACAACCCTTTAAGGCTTCATCTACACACAGAAGTAAAATATTACAAAAAACAGTTTGTACAGTTTTTTTTTTTTTACAGTAAATCGACCTATTTTACTATCAGTCTCCTTCAATATAAGCTATTTAAAATGATTATCCTATTGTCGACTTTTAATAAAAATGAAGCTAAATATTGGAACTTGAGAGATCACTGTATTAGTTTGTGGGACTTTATTTTAACAGCAAATAATGGAGCTCTTTCCATGCCTCTATGATGATAAATCCTCTAAATAGATGATGCTTACTTCAATCTTGGCAGCGAAGACACTGAGTGATGTGGCATTGCTGATTCAGTGGCACCGAGTGGCATCGTATTGCTTCCCCTCCCTTCATACATATTGCTGTTATGCGCTGGAGTGTATCTATGTAACCTTTAAAAGACTGGAGGACTTTACTGAAAAAGGTTAAGATAGCAGAAGAAATTACACCAAGAATAAAAAGCAATCAAAATATATTAAAAATCAGAGCTAAAAAACAGGGATAACGGGTGACATTCATCAAGAGCAATGTTACCCATTGTATTTCCTATAAAACATCTGAAATGAAGCTTAAACAGATCGGACCTGGAGATGACCAACTCCGAAGTCAAGATCGCTCACAAACTCTGACACAGTCCTGTACTACTTTCAATATACAGTTAGGTCCAGAAATATTTGGACAGTGACACAAGTTTTGGCATTTTAGCTGTTTCCAAAACATATTCAAGATCCAGTTAATTAATATGGGTTTAAAGTGCTGACTTTCAGCTTTAATTTGAGGGTATTCACATCCTAATTGGAGTAAGGGTTTAGAAATTACTGCTCTTTAATATGCATCTGAATCTTTTTCAAGGGACCAAAAGTAATTGGACAATTATCTCAAATGCTCTTTAATGGGCTGCATGGACTAATCCTTTGCTAATTCATCATCAATTAAGCAGGTAAAAGGTCTGGAGTTGATTCCAGATGTGGCATATGCATTTGTAAACTGTTGAGGTCAAAGGGGCTCTCAATGGAAGAGAAACAGACCATAATTAGGCTGAAAAAAAATCAAACATATAACAAATGAAAAAACCTAGAAGTCATATAACAGAAATGGTAGGAGTGGTCAAATGAACAGTTTGGTACATTCTGCAAAAATAAAAAGCACACTGGTGAACTTGGGAACTCAAAAAGGCATGTACGTCCACGGAAGACAGCAGTGGAGGATCGCAGAATAATTTCCAGGGTGAAGAAAAACCCATTCACAACATCCACCCAAGTGAAGAACACTCTCCAGGAATTAGGTGTTTCCCTAAGTCTACCATAAAGGGAAGACTTCATGAGAGCAAATACAGGAGGGTTCACCACAAGGTGCAAACCATTTATCAGCCATTAAAATAGAAAGGACAGATTAGACTTTGCCAAAAAAAAAAAACATCTTAAAAAGCTGCCCAGTTCTGGAACAGTATTCTTTGGATAGATGAAACTAAGATCAACCTGTACCAGAATGCTGGGAAGAAGTATGGAGAAGGCCTGGAACGTTGCATGATCCAAAGTACACCACATCCTCTCTAAAACATGGTGGAGGCAGTGTGATGGCGTGCTCATGCATGGTTTCCCATGGCACCGGGTCACTAGTGTTTATTGATGATGTGACTGAAGACAGAAGCAGCTGGATGAATTCTGCAGTGTACAGGGCGATACTTTCTGTTCAGATTCAACCAAATGCAGCAATGATGACTGGACGTCGCTTCACAGTACAGCTGGACAATGAACCAGTGAATCACCAGATCTCAACCCCATCGAGCAGCATTTCACATACTTAAGATAAAACTTAAAAGGCACAAAGACCCACAAACAAGAAACAACTGAAGTCAGCTGCAGTATAGGTCTGGCAAAGCATCGAAAAGGAGGAAACCCAGCGTTTGGTAATGTCCATGGCTTCCAGACTTGAGGCAGTCACTGCCTGCAAAGGATTCTCTACAAAGTATTAAAAATGAACATTTTATTTATTCTAAAATTAATCTGTCCACTTACACAGATCTGCAAAAAATAAAATTTCAAGAGCTGGTTTGGTTATTCCACGTAATCTTTGTTTTTTGGTGCGCTGAATTCGAAAATGACCTTCGTTTTGTCATAGGACATCACGTTTCCTGACAATTTAGGTAACTATGTTAAAAAAGGCAATACCGTGAAAGAAATGAAAATAGGCTTATAAAATTAATTTTTTTATTACAAATTTTTCATGAAAATAATTTTTGATCTGAAATGAGATCACTAACACTCACTAAAAATCGATTTTTTTTCCCTGTTAGGCTCCTCTTGGTACATTTACACTTGTGAGTAGCATCTGGAAAGTCTCTATGAAGCATCCAACAGTAGTCTGCCATCATTGTAAGGCTCCATTTTCCATCTCTTTAATGTCATGGTGAAATCGTTCACCTTGCTCTTCACTTAAAGCTCCCAAATTTTCAGGAAAGTAGTCAAGGTGGGAATGGAGGAAATGCACTTTCAAACTCATCAGGTAACCTAAAGCTTGAAATGCTTTCAGCTTTCGTCCGACGATCTTTTTGTAGTCCGGATCTTTTTTATTGCCTAAAAATTTCTCTCCGACCACTTTAAATGCAATCCACCCTTTTGAGGATTCATCATGGTATTGACAAACTCTTTATCAGCTATAAGCCTTCTAATGTCTGGTCCGACGAACACACCTTCCTTCAATTTTGCCCCCGAGAGGCTTGGAAACTTGATGACCAAGTATTTGAAGCATTTCCCATTTCTTGGAAGTGATTTTACGAATTGCTTCATCAAGCCGAATTTTATGTGGAGAGGTGGTAGAAGAACTTTATAGGGAGGTTCCAAAGTTTCTCAGAGGTCATTTTTTTCATCGACTGTGAGCACCCTGGACTGCCAACTCTTCTTGGTTCAGTGATTTTGTCGGTCTCGACTGTCCCACAGACACAGAAAACAAGGGTGTTTGGTATACCCAGCTTGTTGCCCGAGCAGCATGCACAAGACCTTCAAATCCCCACACACTTGCCAACCGTGGTCTTCATATTGAAGTTTACGAAGAACCAATTCCAAGTTCTCATAGGTCATTCCATATACCTGAAGGAAACCTACAGGGATGGAAGCGTAAAAACCACCATTGTGGAGTAAAACTGCTGAGACTTCTTTTTGAAGAATTTATAAAAAGACGCCATTACGCTGAATCATATTGGATTTTGAATTGACCCATCACACCTTCGACATCGATGAAATAAACCAACTTGTCTTCCTGGGCAAAGTAAGGAACGAACTCCTTTTCACGATGTCTGAACCATGAAAAAGACACTCCTGGTAACAATAAATTCCTGCTTTTGAGACTTGATCCAAGTAACTTAGCGCCATCTTTGGGAAGATTCAAGTCTCTTACTACATCCTTTATCTCCTCCTGGGAAAAAAATGTTTGTCTTGTATCATCTTCAAAGTCAGAACTTGATTCGTCATCTGGTTCAGGTATGATTCCACCTTCATCGGAGCTAGATATCTCTTCCAAGATAGCAGGGGCCTTGGGTCCTGGTATCTGTGCCATGGGGGGATGGGACGAATTGCTGAGTGAAGATTGGGGTATGAAATGGAATGCTTCCATTTGGAATATACCCTTTCACATTGCATGAACAAAAGTAACAGTTGTCATTATGGTTCTTTTGCTCTCGCCATACCATAGGAATCCCATAACGGAAAGCTTTTTTCTTACCCTTGAACCAATTTCGGAGGTCCTCAACTCACCATTTGCACAGTTTATGAGGCGCCCAAACTTTATCTCCAAGTTTTAGTCTGAAGTATGCGAAGTATACTTTTTTCACAAAGTCTGTAATATTCAGCAGTTAATTCAACACGGTATATTCACCACAAATGAAACAGAAACGGTCAGGCGAATGAATACACTTCCGCAAAGCCATAATGCTAATTTGGGGAAACACAGTTGATGAATGAAATTCCAAAGCAAGTTTCTTAAAAGCATAAGGACTTTTCATTATGTCACTAAGCACCTGACTGCCACCAATCACACAGTTCTTATTGATGTCAATGGGGAAAGAAAATAAGCTGCCTGCCAATGGTTCACACCAGAGTTTGCAGAAGAACCTATAGGTTTGTGGCAAGTCCTGACGTTTAGGATTTTTTTTCAATATTTTTTTTCATTATCAAAACCAAAATACATGGAAATTAAATGAAAATAATCAAACAACTTTTTAGTCCCAGACCTGTGTTATGTTTGAGCCACAGACATGAAGCTTGGTAGAAAAATGGTTGCCTGAAAGTCTACACTTCAATTGCATCTCAGTGGTTTCATTTTAAATAAAAAATAGTGTCATGCAGAGATGAAATCACAAAGTTTGGTCGCTGTCCAAATATTTCTGGACCTACCACTTACATGTGCATCAATAACACTTTTTCAATTAGACAGTTGCCCAATATGGTTCATATCTAATATGTAAGGCCAGCTTTAAACCATGTGCTCCATTCACCTAAACTCAGTAAAAATAATAGCCTTTTCCAAAATCTTAGCAGACCCATCAAGCCCACATTACCCATAGGAACGGGTTATAATCAATATTAAATGGAGGAATAATTCAGCATAATCAAAGGAAAGTTAGGAACACAGTGAAGCAATGGAGATAACATAAATGGTTTATTCTAGGTAAAAGATTCCATGTGGACCCTTGTACCCAACCACTGTAGTCATTTAATCTGCATCTACTTGTCATGTGAATACTGGTAAGAGGGTGTGAATACAAGGAACATGTGTTTTCTGGATTTAGTAAAAGTCTTTCTGAAAGTGAAGTTACGCTGATAAAGGCATTTCCAAGTATAGTGTCAAACAGAACCCCTGATGGAGCTATAGAGTACAATTACACAAATGGACTTCAAATAGACTCTGTGCTTTTTTTTTCCAGGAGTGCCTGCCTTTTCAGACAGGTACAAGTATGTAGTAGACTACCTGGAAAAATTGGCAGAGTCCATTTGAACTTCATTTCGCTCATTGTAGTCTATGGTCCCATCCGGGGTTCCATTTGGATCCTGTTTTTTGGTGATTAAGATGGAACACCTAATTGTAGGGGCAAAACTCAATGTGAAGACATTGATCAGATATAATTTTAAAAGAGGACCTGTCACCTGCTCAAAAAATATAATTAAAGGGGGTTTCCCACAAACAAGAGTTCATTTTAATCAATGGCTGTGTTTGACCGTGTATAGAACATACCACATCTCCTGGGCAAGAAGCTAAAGACAATACAGACATTACAGCAGGGGATAGCAGAGGATTCATTTTGTGAGGTAAAACATTTCACTGCCTTTTTAAAACAATATTTTACCTCACAAAATGAATCCTCTGCTGTAATATCTGTATACTCTTTTGCTTTCTCCCCTGCCCAGGAGCTGTGGTATGATCAGACCTGTTCTGTACAGTCATATACAGCCACTGATTAAAATTAACTTTTGTTCGTGGGAGAACCCCTTTACATACCATGTAAAAATGTTGTAGCTCCCTGATTCTGCCGCTCTTTTCTATTTTGCGCTACGGCACGCCATTGTAGACATATTCACAATTGTTACTTTTAGAGTGCAATATGTGAAATCTCTGCTTGCAGACCAACTGGACATTTCTTCAGAGTCTTCTCTGGGGGCGTGCGCTTTCACCTTTCTCTCGCAGAGGTTGTGAATATAGGCTCAGCCGCTGATCTAGCAGCCTTTCAGTCTCAGATGCTGCTAAGCTGTGATTCACAGCATCTGTGAGGGAGGTGTGAAAGCGCATACCCCCAGAGAAGACTCTGAAGAAATGTCTGGTTGGTCTGCAGGCAGAGATTTCACATACTGGGCTCCAGAAGACAAATGTGAATATCTCTGCAATGGAGCGATGCAGCACAAATGGAAAAATGTAGCAGAATTAGGGAAACGCAGGAATTTTTACAAAGTAGTTAGCTCAATTTTTTGGAGCAAATCACAGGTCCCCATTAACTAGAACAATAGAAGATATTTCTGTGTGTGTAGTCAAAGCTATTATTTTGGACCTGACTACATTATTTTGGGAATATGTAAATTACAATATTTAAGGGCAAGGATGACACAAAAGCCTCTTGGGAACAGATACTAAATAGGTAGCATTGGTCTACAATACATGACATAATATTTTCTCTCAATCCGAAGCAAAAAAGGGAGATTATTGGAAAAATCTTTAAAAAAAAAGTTAAGTCATGGGCCAAAATTTTTGAGCCAGACACAAATTTTGGTTTTGACAAAGTTTTCTGCTTCTGTGGTTTTAGAGCTTTTAGTCAGATGTTTCTACACTGTGTTCCAAATTATTATGCAAATAATATTTTCTCAGGTTTTCCCAAATTACCTATATGAATTGCAGTCATTGTAATTTTCCAGTCAAATAACTATTAGAGTACAATTGAAAGGTTTTTGTACAAACTGCCTATGATAACAGTATATTTTTAAAAAAATAAAAAACTCAACCTGCACTCAAAATGCATGTTCCAAATTATTATGCACAGCAGAGTTTTCAACCTTTTCATTTTAATAAAGAACAAAAAAAATGGTCATTTTTGAAGTTATAAGCCTTAGCAGGTTATTACAAACTGAAATCAAACAGTTTTCAACTCAAAACTTTATTCTAGGTGATGTTACATTTGCACATAGGACCCCTTGTTCGAACGGAGCTTCTGAACTCTCTCGTCCATTGAATTTGTCAGGTTTTGGATGGTTTCTGCTTTAATTGTTTTGTATGAGGACAGAATACCCTCCCAGAGCTGTTGCTTAGATGTGAACTGCCTCCCGCCATCATAGACACTCCTTTTGATGATGCTCCAGAGGTTCTCAATGGGGTTGAGGTCAGGGGAGCATGGGAGCCGCACCATAAGTTTGTCCCCGTTTATGCCATTGCAGCCAGAGATGCAGATGTGTTATGTGCAGCATGAGACGGGGCATTATCATGCATGAAATGATCTCGATGGTCCAAATGGATGGAGTGGAGGATGGCTGGTTGATGGACACCCCATGCAAACACGGCTAAGGCGCTAACAAGGAGGAGGTGGAGTAATGTTTTGGGCTGGAATCATGTGGAGAGAGATTGTCGGCCATTTTAGGATCCCTGAAGGGGTAAAGATGAACTCCATAATGTATGTTGAGTTTCTCAAACAGCACTTCCTTCCATGGTTCAAGAAGAAGAACCGTGTATTCCGAAGCAAGATCATTTTCATGCATGATAATGCCCCGTCTCATGCTGCACATAACACATCTGCATCTCTGGCTGCTATGGGCATAAAAGGGGACAAACTTATGGTGTGGCACCCATGCTCCCCTGACCTCGACCCCATTGAGAACCTCTGGAGCAACATCAAAAGGAGTGTCTATGATGGCGGGAGGCAGTTCACATCTAAGCAACAGCTCTGGGAGGGTATTCTGTCCTCATGCAAAACAATTGAAGCAGAAACCATCCAAAACCTGACAAATTCAATGGACGAGAGAGTTCAGAAGCTCCTTTCGAACAAGCGGTCCTATGTGAAAATGTAACATCACCTAGAATAAAGGTTTGAGTTGAAAACGGTTTGATTTCAGTTTGTAATAACCTGCTAATGCTTATCATTTCAAAAATGACCATTTTTTTGTTCTTTATTAAAATGAAAAGGTTGAAAACTCTGCTGTGCATAATAATTTGGAACATGCATTTTGAGTTTTTTTATTTTTTAAAAAATATACTGTTATCATAGGCAGTTTGTACAAAAACCTTTCAATTGTACTCTAATAGTTATTTGACTGGAAAATTACAAGGACTGCAATTCATATAGGTAATTTGGGAAAATCTGAGAAAATATTATTTGCATAATAATTTGGAACACAGTGTATAGTTACTGAAGTACAATTTTCAGCATTTCATAAGTATTTCAACTTTTATTGGCAAATACATCAAGTTCATGCAAAGACTCAATATTTAGTGTTGACCCTTATTTTTCTAGACTTCTGCAATTCGCCCTGGTATGCTAGTTATAAGGTTCTGACTAAATACTGACTGATTGCAACCCTTCTTGCTTATCAGAACTTGGAGTTTATCACAATTGCTGTGTTTTTGATTTGTCCACCTGCTTTTAGAGGATTATCCACAGATTCACAATGGGTTTGATATCTGGGGAGTTTCCTGGCCATGGATCCAATCACTTTTGCCTTCTCACATGTTCTCCATCATGCTGGAAAGAGCATTGTTCATCAACTAACTGCTACTGGACCGTTGGTAGAAGTTGCTCTTAGGGGATGTTTAGATCCCATTCTTTATTAATGAAAGTGTTCTTAGGTAAAATTGTGAGTGAACCAACTCCCATGGATGAAAAGCAACCGCACACAAGAATGGTCTCAGGATGCTTTACTATTGGCATGACAAGACTCATGGTAGAGCTCACCTTTTTTTTTCTCTGGACAATCATTATTCCACACATTCATCAAAGAAAATTATTTTACCCCAGTCCTCTGCAGTGCAATTCCTGTACTTCATGCTGAATGTCATGTCCTTGATGGTTTCCTTGGGGAGAAGTGGCTTCTTTGCTGCTCTTCTTGACACTAAGGCAGCCTCCAAAAGCCCTTGCCTCCGTGTGTGCACTGACACCTGCCTGCTGCCATACTTGAGCAAGCTCTGCACTGGTGTTGAACTGATCCCATAGATGAATCCTGATTAGGAGACAGTCCTGGCATTTGCTAGACTGTCTTGGTCTTGGGGGGGGGGGGGGGCGGTGCCTTCTTCATAGCAACTGAATGTCTCTCTCTTAAAGTTCTTCAAGATCCAGTAAATTACCGATTTAGGAGCAATCTCACAAGAAGCAATGTAACCATGGTTAACAGAAAAAGACAATGAATTCAAGCACCAGCTCCCTATCCAGTATCCGGTGTCCAGCACCGTTCTTCTCTGCTTCTCAGTGACGTTACCGCTCTGCAGACTCTCTGGGCCGCGTTACGCTCTGCGTGACCTGGGAGTGGCTTTTACAATGTGAGACTATAGAGCGTCAGAACAAGGCCCAATAGACCTAAATTGTAAAAGAGACTTTCCGGCTCACTCAGAGCATAGAGAGCCGGATAGTCGCTATTGCGGTGACGTCACTGAGAAGAGAAGAACAGCGCTGGACACCGGAGAGAGCAGCGGTAGGTGAGTATATTAATACACTGACACTACATTACATGCACATATACACACATTTAATAAAAAAAATATAGATGGGAGTGTTTCTTTAAATAACTTTTAAATGTTGAAATATTTGTCTGCATCATAAAAGTCACACACTGCCACAATTTGGATTTCTTCACATTGGCATGGTCAAAAACCCAATATGTTTAATTGCGGTTTTATTTTTAGTCCACCATCTCAATGTCTAAACTCTTTCCACTGCCAATCATAGATATGTTGTGATGTTGTGATGGGCTATGGTATCAGATAAGCAAGCAATCCAAAATTCAACTAAAGTATTTAATCACAATTAAAGGGAACTGGTCGTGTTGCAAATGGTATCTAATCTGCCGGCAGGATATTATAGAGCAGGAGGAGATAATCAAATTGATAGACATTTTTGAGGAAAAAGTTTCAGCACAACTTATTTTCTTCTTTGAAATCCCGGGTGTTTTTATGTAAATGAGTGCAGTGGGTGGTGCTATTCAGTAATTAACCGTCTTCCCTGTATAGATAGCTGTCAATCACTGAGTAGTACTCATATGCATGCAATCATATAGGATTTCAATGAATAAAATACAATTATACTGAATCTTTTCCTACAAATGTATCATTCTGCTCAGCTTCTCCTTCTCTATACCAAGCTGTCCACAGATCAGACTGCAGGTACAATGTCACCGGTTCCCTTTAAGTTTTATGCTGTTAGATAAAAATGATTATTTCAAAATACACATACCCACAACCATAATGATTGCTTGCTACTCCTCTGTTCTAGGGGAATATCTTCTCATATGACTGATACCACAGGACTGCGTGTGGTGAAAGCACAGAACGG
The DNA here is from genome assembly GCF_046119375.1 of Phyllobates terribilis. NCBI lineage: Eukaryota > Metazoa > Chordata > Amphibia > Anura > Dendrobatidae > Phyllobates > Phyllobates terribilis. The sequence goes on from NW_027362762.1 coordinate 690,180,826, forward strand.
TACAAATTTTGATAAGCAGCTGTAACTTGGTGACCTTGTGGCTCACGGAATGAATGCCAACTACCACCATGTGACCATGGTGCTGAGCTGCCATTGACTTCAGTAAGTTGTCTCAGGCACACAATGGAAATGTATGAGATCTCAGACAAGATCCAGGGCACATGTCTACTATAGGAGCTGAAACCAATGCTTATCTCCAGAGGTAATCTGCAGTTATGTTAGTATTTTATGTCTGGGATGTTTGTCAAAAACTTACCAGTATGTGCACCATGCTTAGGTAGCTCCTGAACCAATGCTGGATCCACTAGTGATCATTAAAGACAGAACCTCTGCTTGTCCTCAATGAGGAGACTGTGTTCTGTCTCGGTCACCTCCCTATACAGAGTCACGCAACAATTCTGTCTCCTCCTCGTAGACAGTCACCCAGTTTGGGAACCTTTAATCCGTGCTGTAGACTCATGGGAATTGACTGGCAGGTCACCAAGGCTGGATTAGTGTAGAGACAACAGTATCCTCTCTGCTGACATTATAAACGTAGTATCTATTTGCAACCACCAGGTGGAGCAATTGTATATGGAATGAATAAAAAGCAAAAAAGGCAGCAATGACAAGAGCTGTACTCAGCTGTACTCCACACTTCTCACAATACTGTCAAACTCAAAGATCGGTATTTACATCAGAAGAGTGAAAAAAAATGATCTTTTATACTCCTACAGGTCTTCAGCTAATTCCAAAATTAAATACTGTTATTTAAACATTAAAGGACTAATCTTTATTCCAGTTCAAGTCATTCAAGTTGTCCACTTTTGGGACAGTTAGAAAGTAGAAGATCCTTTTAATTCTAGATCTGGATGGTTTTCCTAGTTTATTTGACTTATAAAGCACCTTCATTTTATAAACCCCATTTGTACTGTAGAAAGCACATTATGTTCCCACATGCATCAACACTAGATGGGAGATCTCAGAACAACCCAACACCCCTTCATTCTAGCAACCAATTGCCAGTTGCCCCCAGTCTTTATTGCACAAAGTTTCATTAAACCATCAGCAGGAAGGTTAAATCCAGATTAATCAGTGTTTTGCTATGTAAAATGAAAGGTTTCAATTTGGAAAATCATTACTGACAGACTTAAATTTTACCCTGATGCTCTTGTTTCAATGTCGTCCGTGTCCCTGGCCAGTCTCTGTGCTTCCGCTCCCGGCCGGTAAAGCTTAAATGACCACAAAACACAGGTAATAGACGTGACCAACAGAGATCAGTAACGGAAGCATTTTTTTTTTTTTTTTAGAGCCTGAAACAGTTTTTTTAAAATTCCTTGGGGAATTACTGTTACATTGCTTTCTGACCATTGAATAAAATATATTTTATAGGTTGTCCACTGTAACATTTTATTTTACAGTAAGTGGGCTGCGGCAGTTCCTCTGAACCGCTGCTTGTGTTCTCCGCTTCCTTTTTCACAGAGGGATGTCAGCTGATTCTTGCAGCCAATCAATAAGCACTGTTAGGCAGCAGCAGTGACGTTCAATCTGAGCCGAAAGTTAAGCTCCCGTCTCACATAGCGAGATCGCTGCTGTGTCACCTAGTAACCCGTTGTTTATCATGGTTACGAGCCTGCTAAAGTGAGCGGTAACCTCCCGCTCACTGTAGCAGAGTGGTAACCATGATAAAACAAAGGGTTACTAGGTGCGCGTGTGCCCCTAGTAACCCGTTGTTTACCATAGTTACCAGCCTGCTCCTGCTTCAGCAGGCTGGTAACCAGGAGCCGGACATCGTGGAAAGATTCTTTACACAATGTCGCTGCTCCCCTGATCGTTGGTGAGCCTGCCTGTTTGACAGCTCACCAGCGACCACATAGAGATGCAGCAACGATCCCTGACAGGTCGTATCATTGTCGGGATCGCTGCAGCGTCGCTAAGTGTGACGGGGCCTTTAGTTCTAGGAGAATGTTTCTTCTGTCTCAGACGTAACATCCCCAACTGAAAGAGTAAGGGAGGAGACAATAATGGAAAACGGACCGCAAAAGGAAAGCCGTGATCCGGTTGGTAAGTGCTTTTTCTTCTATTTTAGGACCACCATTGGTACAACTGTAAAATATGAAGCGGTGGAAAACCCCTTGAAATAGTTAATTAATTAGATATATACTGATATATACTGGATCAAATAATTGCCATGACTAATAGAACAAATGCTTAAATGTTAAAAACAAATACTGTTAAAGGGGTAAATCCAGTATTCATATGGTTATCCAAAGTGGCAATCAGTGGGATCCCAGTGATCAGATTCCAACCGATCGATCACTTAGATTAGTGAGGGTCCATCTGCTGAGATTCCAATGATCTCTACATTATTATATATGGATGGTTAACAGCTGGATTGGCACTGAGAAGCAGCCCTGGGCACAGTAATCCCACCAGGCCACAAACAAGATCGCCTCCCAAAATTAGCAGCGGAAAGTGCATGCTTTGCTTGGCCATGCTCCTCACCACTCTCTTAAACATAATATGTAACCACACCATCAATGAAAAAGAAAGAAAATAAAAGTAGAACATGTAAACACCTAATTAGACATACAGTGATAAAGGTTTGCTAGCTACAGTGGGGAAAAAAAAGTATTTAGTCAGCCACCAATTGTGCAAGTTCTCTCACTTAATTGACATCATAGGTAGACCTCAACTATGAGAGACAAAATGAGAAAACAAATCCTGAAAATCACATTGTCTGATTTGGAAAGAAATTATTTTTCAAATTTTGGTGGAAAATAAGTATTTGGTCAATTACAAACAAGCAAAATTTCTGGCTCTCACAGACCTGTAACTTCTTCTTTAAGAGGCTCCTCTGTCCTCCACTCATTACCTGTAGTACTGGCACCTGTTTGAACTTGTTATCAGTATAAAAGACACCTGTCCGCAACCTCAAACAGTCACACTCCAAACTCCACTATGGTGAAGACCAAAGAGCTGTCGAAGGACACCAGAAACAAAATTGTAGCACTGCACCAGGCTGGGAAGACTGAATCTGCAATAGGCAAGAAGCTTGGTGGGAAGAAATCAACTGTAAGTTGTGGATGCAAGAAAGTGCCAATGATTCCGCGCTCCTCCGGGTCAAACGAAGTGATGCAATACGTTTCGTGGACGCGTCTTATTTTAGCTTCTAAATAAATGGATTCTTAACCAACCACTGGGTATTGCATCACTTCGTTTGACCCGGAGGAGCGTGGAATCATTGGCACTTTCTTGCATCCACAACTTATGGTACTTGGACCCTTGAGGTTTGGTTTCTCCTGCAGCACTCCACTATACCATCATATGAGTTGTGCAATTCACAACTCACCAAGGTGAGCATCCTTTTTCCTTTATACCACTACTTGTCTGGGTAACAGCGCTATTGGCGCCCCCTCTCCATCTTATTGAAGAAATCAACTGTGGGAGCAATAATTAGAAAATGGAAGAAATACAAGACCACTGATAATCTCCCTTGATCTTGGGCTCCACACAAGATCTCACCCCGTGGGATCAAAATGATCTCAAGAACGGTGAACAAAAATCCCAGAACCACATGGGGGGACCTAGTGAATGACCTGCAGAGAGCTGGGACCAAAGTTACACAGGCTACCATCAGTAACACACGCCGCCACCAGGGACTCAGATCCTGCGGTGCCAGAAGTGTCTCCCTGCTTAAGCCATTACATGTCCGGGCCCGTCTGAAGTTTGCTAGAGAGCATTTGGATGATCCAGAAGAGTATTGGGAGAATGTCATATGGTCAGATGAAACCAAAGTAGAACTGTTTGGTAGAAACAACTCGTGTTTGGAGGAGAAAGAATGCGGAGTTTCATCCAAAAAACACCATACCTACTGTGAAGCAGGGGGGTGGCAACATCATGCTTTGGGGCTGTTTCTCCGCCAAGTGACCAGGGCGACTGATCCGTGTACATGAAAGAATGAATGGGGCCATGTATTGTGAGATTTTGAGTGAAAACCTCCTTCCATCAGCAAGGGCATTGAAAATGAAACGTGGCTGGCTCTTTCAGCACGACAATGATCCCAAGAACACCGCTAGGGCAATAAAGGAGTGGCTTCATAAGAAGCATTTCAAGGTCCTGGAGTGGCCTAGCCAGTCTCCAGATCTAAACCCTATAGAAAACCTTTGGAGGGAGTTGAGAGTCCATGTTGCCCAGCAACAGCCCCAAAACATCACTGCTCTGGAGGAGATCTGCATGGAGGAATGGGCAAACATACCAGCAACAGTGTGTGCCAACCTTGTGAAGATTTACAGAAAACGTTTGACCTCTGTCATTGCCAACAAAGGATATATAACAAGTAATAAGTATTGAGATGAACTTTTGTAATTGATCAAATATTTATTTTCCACCAAAATTTGAAAAAAAATTCTTTCCAAATCAGACAATGTGATTTTCAGGATTTGTTTTCTCATTTTGTCTCTCATAGTTGAGGTCTACCTATGATGTCAATTACAGGCCTCTCTCATCTTTTTAAGTGGGACAAGTTGAACAATTGGTGGTCGACTAAATACTTTTTTTCCCCCACTGTATTTCACTCGGTGTCAAGTGCACGCTATTACTATAAAAAAGGGCTGTGGAGTCGGTAAGAAAAGCCTCCGACTCAGACTCCTCAATTTCCATGACTCCGACTCCCTCATACATGGCTCATGTGTAAGTGATAAATTTACTGTAGCACAGATTCATCTCAGCTAAAAGTCTAGACCCTTAGATCAGGAATAGGACATTTCATAACTTTCCCAAATTCTTATGAAAAAATATTCCCAACAAACTGCCTTGAACTACTGTACCCAATTTATTATATCAAAAATGGACACCGACTCCACAGCCCTGCTATAAAAGCACCAATACAATAAATAATACTACCATGCAGGGACCACATGCTTTCTAGATATTATGAAAAAAGGTTTTCCAGCTCACCAATTGTGAAGCTAATATCCCTTCGGCAGTGCAAGGAGAAACGGCGGAACAAGTTAGGGGAGAGTGTCCAGCAACAGATCCGGGGGACTTTAAGTTGGGAATACTTCCGGGAAAAGCTTCCTACATTTTTTCTTTTTTGATTAATTTTTTTTTAATAAATTAAATTGTTTTTGATTACCTCCCCCGGATCTGTCGCTGGACACTCTCCCCTAACTGGTTAGATATCATGTCTACACAAATTATCAGGCAGCAAAATAAAAAAGAGAATTCCCTCTTGTGTGATGGCTGTCATGTCAATTCAGACAACAGCTAGAGCTGTCACTCAAGAGCAGAGGGAAAGGGCTGTGGCGGATCCAGTGCAAAGAGCCCAGGATGTTTCATGTGGCAGGAACACTCCCTGACATTTCCCATTACAGCATAGAACAGATTAAAACTTTCATTTTTAATTTAATCCACGAGTATGACCAGGTACAAAGGGATTCTTTACCTGCCTTCTTCTCACCTATCTACCTACGTCACTTACACATTAGATACAGTGCATATCTCACACACATTAGACACGTCGCACATGTCACTCACAATAAATACATGCCAAACACATCAATCATGCAGACACATTGCACAAGTCACTCACACATTAAATGCATACCAAGCACATGTCACTCACACATTAGAGACATACCAAACACACATCACTGACACATTAGATACAAGCCAAATGCATATCACTTACACAATAAATACATGTTGAACATGTCGCTCACACATACAAGTAGCAGATAAGTGTAGCACTCACATAACTGAAACATTACATGAATAGTGCAAATTGTCTCTTCAGAGAGGAAGAGGACCAGAATTCTAGTGCCACCTACAGGAAGTAGCAATCCTAAAAGTCAATAGTGACCCTTTAACGAGCCTTATCACATGACTTAGGATATAAGCCAGAACCAGAAACTCAATTTGCAGACACTGTGTTTCTGGGTGCTGCCCCTCGTCAGTGCAAAGTGTGAGTTCTGGTTTGGCTGGGTGAGAGGCACACACAACATTACACATCACATACATACTGCACACAAACCAGACACATTTCACTCATACTACAAATAGTAACTACAGCACGTGCCTTTTTTTGCAAGTAAGGGATGGTTCACATTTTGTTCAGCCACTAGGTTACTGACTCTATTTGAAAAACAGATTAAAATGGAATTCTCAACAGAGCCATTGAGTAAAATAATACGGAGTTCCAACTACAAGTATGCTCCATTCTGGGGGTGTCTGTCTTTTCAAACGGACATAAGAGTGTAAAACACTACAGAAACCCCTGACTGACTCAGCAGCAGAGAGCCTGAATGCAATGTGAACAGTCCCTAAAAGACCAGCAATCCTACTGTGATAGGCATGAGACCATGGATCAGTTAGGCTCAGCCCATATACCACACTAAGCCTTGTCAATTATCACAACAAAAGGGAAAACCATGAGAAAACTTTTACCCAGGTGTTTCTAGGTACTTTTGAGCCGTAACTGAGATGGGCCCCCCTATTATGCTGACAGCTCCAGCCTTCCTTCCTTCTCACCTTTCCTCTGCACCTCTAGGTGTCGCCTTTCTCTTCTACCATGTGCTTCCTTATCGTGCTTCCCTCTTTCTCTGTTCCCTTCTTTCGATATTCCCGTTTCCTATTCCCGCTATTGCTGGGCCAAGTATCTAATTCATTCAGCTGCAGGCAAACTCCTGACTAAGACGCTGGTGAGAGGTGGAACAAGCTACAATGCCTCCTCTCTGCTTATCAGCTCCCTACAGTGCTTGTGGCACAGGCGGCTCCCAGTTTTGGACATTCCAGACTTGTGCTTCTAATGCCAACACAGGCAAGAGAGCATGGCAGGGATAATGTTTAGCTCCGTACATATAAAATTCAACTTTGGCAGGCAGAGTGGCTCAATCTGGATTGGGCCACCGGGAATCTGCCCAGTGAGACAGATTGTCGGTCCAGGCCTGACAATTGACATTTGCTAAATGCTCTTAGTAAAATATATTAGTGGCTATTATTGAACTTGTAGGGCAGAGCATGTGCAGTATGCTGATTATATGTAACTGGTCCAAAGGCAATGTATGATCACCAAAACAGCACCTAAATGATGGTGGTGCTGTAGATGAGGTAACATGAAGCCTCCCAGGCACATGTCATTATCATGGGGTACATAAGGATCCATGAATGAGAGTTTGGTCTCTGCAAGTGCCAAGATGTTCTCATTGAAACCAAGAAGCCATCACGTTAGATTTTCTTTTTTCTCCATGACTCGTACTGTATATTCACAATAACTGCTGAATAAAATGGTTTTGTAGAAAAAAAAAAAAACGTGTCAATTGTCCGTGCATCAAGTTGAAGGATCAGTGGTCTGGCAAAAGATAAATGAAGTAGAACACATTTGTGTTTCTTTGACGCCATCGCTGACACCATACCCAACATACCTACGGGAGAAAAGGTGAAACACCACCATGCTTGTAGACATGAAATGTTTTAGCGGTAGCTTGACAACTATACACAACTGAATTATTCATTGTCAATTAGTCTGGTAGCGGTAAAAATACACTTCTACATAGGATATGAGATTACATACAGAAGTGAAGAATGCAGGCAGACTCCATATATTACAAGCTTACAGCCTCTCCCCCAATCACCGGACTGACACTATAAGAATGCAAAGTTAATTACAATGGTAACTTTTGTCTTTCAGACTTTCACATCACATGTTTAGTCTGTGTGACACAGATATGTCTATACAACAATTACATATACACAAATGTATACTGTCACATTAAAAAAGGTGTGGCAGGTTTACTTTTAACTCCTTTCATTTTTCAACTCTAGAAGGTATAGGCTATGTTTTCTGAAACACAAAACCATGTTACCATTAAAGAGAATCTATCAGTAGGATCATCCCTCCTAAGCCGTCTATATGGGCATGTAGTTCATAGAAAGCTGAATAAAATTCAGGTTCCATCTCACAGGCAGACAGTGTTCTAATATTGTTTCAATACAGCAGAGCTGTGAGAGCTACAAAAATGTGTTTGTAAGGACACAAAGTTCAGTTCTACTGTTCTGTGTTAAGTTACTTGTCTCACACTAGTAACTCCCCCTTTTATTTAAAATAATCTCTGGAGACAAATTCTTAGGAAGATCTACAGTGGAGACCAAAAGTTTTGCATTTTTTTAAAGAAAAATGAGAGAAACACTTCGAAACAAAGTCCACTTAATCAGTGAAAGATGGCAATATTTTATTAATTTATACAAGGAAGGGTATGAATCACAGATGATGGCAAGCACTATATATATCGCCCAATTTCAAAACGTAATGTAAGGTACCAAACACCTACAGTGAAACATGGTGGGGGCAATGTCATGGTTTGGGGCTGCTTTTCTAAATCTGCCATTGGCCATCTACATAGAATTGATGGAAATATGAATGCTACCATGTAGAAGGATATACTGGAGAATGTAATGCTTCTACATGGTAAAACCAAAGTAGGCAGAGAATGTAAATTCCAGCAAGACAATGATCCTAAGCACACACCCAATTTAGTCAAAAATTGGTTAGCAAACAAAAATGTTTGCCTGTTGCAATGTCCAAGTCAATCACCTGATTTAAACCCTATAAAGCACCTTTGGGATGTGTTAGGGCGACAAGTTGGGGCCCGATCTCATAGAAATAAAGATGAATTGTTTGCAGATTTGCAAATGGAATGGAGCAAGATTCCTCAAGATGTCTTGAATACCCTAGCGGCTTCAGTGCTCCGTCGGTGTGGTGCAGTAGTTAAAGCAAGAGGTTATGCTACAAAATACTAAGTTATGGCATTGTAAGCAATGAATTACTCTCTATACTGTGATCAATAAACAGTAGATGCAAGACTTTTGGCAGTCAGTTTTCTTTAATTAAATGACCATACCTATATTCAAAAGCATTTTGGCTAAAATTAAGGTCTTGCATGATAACAACTTCATGCACTTTCAATTCATCACCAGGGAAATGGCATCACAACAACCAGACAGAAGTAATCACACTTTTAAAAAGAATGCAAAACTTTTGGTTGCCAATGTGTTTGGCCCATTGCCCTGAACAGCTCATTTACATATAAGAAAAACGTAGATTTCTCTGAAATAAGACATCGGATCACAGATATCAAGGTAACATTGTATTCGGCTTCCTATGTCCTGCATTCCCACATAGAAGGCTTAGGAGGGATGATCCTACTGACAGATTCCCTTTAAACTATACTGCTTTTTTATGGAAGTCAATGGCAGAAAGATGCAAACATATGGGTATATTTTTACAAAGTAGGCGTTTAAATCCATTTGAGAAAAAGGGCAAATATATCTCAATTACATGTCAACAATATTCCAATTGTATACCTCTTTGTAAATGGAGGTGTCAAAAAAATATTTACCTAGTACCCATTTGCACCAAATTTTTGACAGTGCACATTTAAGGCTACATTCCACGATCAGTTTTTGGTGAGTTTTTGATGCTGTGTATTTTTGCGGAGTCAAAAACACAGCGTCTTACAATTCCAGCCAAGTGGATGAGATTCATAGAAATCTCCTGCCCACTGTGATTGGTTTTAACACAGCGTAAACTGATCTGCGGTGAATGTTTGAAATCTGTAACATGTCAATTTCTCTTGCGGGTACGATGAGTTATGTGCAGATTTTCCCCATAGATGTATTAGGTGTGGAAATTCCACAGGTAAAAAACAAACATGCGTTTTAACCCCTTTAAAGCCCATGACGCATTAATACGCGTCAGTGCCCTGGGCTTTAAGAGCCTGACCCGTATTAGTATGTCATGGCGATCGCGCGCGCACACAGGCTGTGCGGGCGCGATCGCCGCCGGGTGTCAGCGGATTGTCAAAGCTGACACCCGGTACTATGTGCAGGGAGCGGTCCCGCACCGCTCCCGGCACATTAACCCCCGCAATGCTGCGATCAAAGTCGATCGCAGCATTGCGGTGGCTAAGGGGAGGTGATCCGGATACTCACCTCCTCTTCAGGCCTCCAGCGCTGTCTGCCGCGGCTTCCCGGATGTTGCCATGACGACTCAATGTCATGACAACATCCGGGTCACCAGACAGCAGGAAGATTTTTTGGTCATGCGCAGTACATGACCAAACTATCTTCTCACTGTGCAGTGCTGACAGCCTGCATAGCACAGGGATGGTGCTCCATCCCTATGCTATGCAGGCGATCAGAATAAAAAAAGTGAAAGTCCCATAGTGGGACAAAGTAAACAAATAAAAAAACTGTCAGAAAGTGAATTAAGAAAAAAAAAATATTGTAAAAATATTTAAAAAAAATAAAAAAAAAATAATCCACCAAAAATAAAAATATAATGTACCCATCAATAAATATTATTATGGAAAAAAAAAAAAAAAACAATAAAAGTACACATATTTGGTATCGCCGCGTCCGGAATGACCTGAGCTATAAAATTGTCCCACTAGTTAACCCCTTCAGTGAACACAGTAAAAAAAAAAAAAAAACGAAGCAAAAAAAAATGCTTTATCATCATACCGTCAAACAAAAAATGGAATAACACGCGATCAAAAAAACGAATATAAATAAAAATGGTAATGCTGAAAACGTCATCTTGTCCCGCAAAAAACAAGCCACCATACAGCTCCATCATCCGAAAAATCAAAAAGTTATAGCTCTCAGAATAAAGCGATGCAAAAAAACATTTTTTTCTATAAAATAGCTTTTATTGTGTAAAAGCACCAAAACATAGAAAAACTATATAAATGTGGTACCGCTGTAAACGTACTGACCCGAAGAATAAAGCTCCCTTATCAATTTTACCACACGCGGAACAGAATAAAAAAGAACAAAAAAAAACAATTCCTGAATTGGAGGTTTTTGTTTATTCTGCCTCCCAAAAATCGGAATAGAAAGTGATCAAAAAATGTCACGTGCCTGAAAATGGCACCAATAAAAACGTCAACTCATCCCACAAAAAACAAGCCGTCACATGACTCTGTCTGCCAAAATATGGAAAAATTATAGTTCTCAAAATATGGCGATGCAAAAACTAGATTTTACAAAAAAAAATGCATCTTTTAGTGTGTGACAGCTGTCAATCATAAAAACCCCATATGATTCTGGTATCACTGTAATCGCACTGACCCGAAGAATAAGGTCGTCTAATCACTTATACCGCACGAGGAACGGCGTAAAAAATAAACTCTCGAGTTAGGGTTGGGCTAGGGTTAGGGTTGTGATGGGGTTGGGATTTTTTTCAAAAGTAAGAAAAAAAGATGACGATATGGCGACTAGTGTTGAGCGCAAGTGCTCGCTACTTGAGTTTGCATCGGGTGCTCTGGTATGCATTGAGTATCGTGGGTAGTTGAGTGACATGCTCGAGTCTCCGCCCCATATGCTTCGCGGCCAAAAAAACTTTGCGGGGATTGCCTGCCATGCACGAGCGATCCCCGCATGGTTTTTTTTGGGTGTCTAATAACCGTGAAACATGCGGGGCAGGGACTCGAGCATGTTACTCGAGCACACGCAGTACATGGTGCATACCTGAGTACCCGATGCAAACTCAAGTAGCGAGCACTTGCGCTCAAGACTAATGACAACTTATTCAATATGATGACCTAATGTTATCAAATTCTGTGTCGTACCTCTGGGCTCAAAATGTTCACTATACCCCTTGATAAAATCCTTGAGGGGTCTAGTTTCCAAAATAGGATCACTTGTGGGTGTCTCCACTGTTTAGGCACAGAGAGGCCCTCCAAACGCGGCATGGTGTCCGCTAACAAATTGAATGGAAAATCGGCTCAAATTGTTAGCGGACACCATGTTGCGTTTGGAGAGCCCCTGTGTGCCTAAACATTGGAGCTCCCCCACAAGTGACCCCATTTTGCTGATGTAAAGTAAACATGTGGGAAATGTTATTTATTAACTATTTTGTGTGACATATCTCTCTGATTTAAGGGCATAAAAATTCAAATTTTGAAAATTGCAAAATTTTCGCCAAATTTCCGTTTTTTGCACAAATAAACGCAAGTGATATCGAAGAAATTTTACCACAATCATGACGTACAATATGTCACGAAAAAACAATCTCAGAATCAGGGGGATCCGTTGAAGCGTTCCAGAGTAATTACCTCATAAAGTGACAGTGGTCAGAATTGTAAAAATTGGCCTGGTCATTAACGCTAGTGTTGAGCGAGTATGTTCTGTTCCAAGAATGCTTGGGCCGAGCTCCGAGTATTTACAGCTGCTCGGTGATATGGTTGAATCGCTCCCGTGTGCATGATTTGCAACTGTTTGACAGCTTTATTACATGTGAGGAATGTGTAAGAAATAGATATTCCTCACATGTAGTAAAACTGTCAAACAGTCGCAAATCATGCACATGGGAGTGATTCAAACACATCACCGAGCAGCTGTAACTACTCGGAGCTCGGCCCGAGCATACTCGGCGAAAGGGTTATCAGAACATACTCGCTCAACACTAATTAACGTGCAAACCACCTTGGGTTGTAAAGGGGTTAAGTGTGAGACATGTAATGACTGACAGTCTGCTCACACTGTAGAGCAGAGAAGTGTAATTCCTAACACTTGTTCAGCTTTCATAATGGCAAACAGTGGAGGGGTTCAGGGTGAAGTAACACTTTTATCAGCTCTCCTCTCATAATGCTGTCAGTTGAGCTGTACTTCCCAAATCCTGATTACCATGATGAGAGATATTATTTCAACTTTTCATGTCCTGCTTGCCCATACAGACAACTTAGGAGGGTGGATCCTTCTGACAGACTCCCTTTAAATGCTCCAGTGTTTTACAGAAACATATTTTGAAGCTTCCAGTGATTGATATTTGACAGGTCTCTGCCTATGCATACACATATAGAGCAAAAAATTTGCAACTTTGTAGTTTTGAAGCCAGTTCAGGCCAGCTCCACCAACTTTTAGAGAAGTGGGCAGAGCTTTGGCAGGAGGGAGTGTGGTCAAGCACGCCTAACAAATTAATTACAATTTACACCACAAAAGTAAGGCAGCGATTGACTAAAGTACATCTCTGGTGCGGCACATGGCTCTTGAAAGATGCGCCAAATTAGTTAAATGTGTCACGATTTTAATTTTTTATTAATCACTGATAATTATATGAATATTTGTTTTAAAAACAAAATAAATTAACTATTTTAACATTTATTCATTTTTTACAAATTTTTTCTTCAGCCGCTTGAGGCTGCCATTTGCATTTGTGGTGTGTAGCACAACACTTAGACAACCCAAATTATTTTTTCCAGTGCAGTTTAGATGATTAATACCAATATATGATAGCATGCCCTGGGCAATAAACTTTTTTCCTGAGACCCAAGAATCACTGTCACAATGTAAAACAGCAGATACCTGCAAAAAAAACACTTTTTTTTTACAATTGTCCAGTGTATCAAAAATAAAGCACCATCATTTGGTCCCCAACAGGTGAATGGTCGATAGCTATAATCAATGCATAGCCTGGAGCTTTCCCCATGCACATGCCGAATGTGTTCACAAAACGTGATGTAAATACAGCCATCCACCATTACATACAACTTCTCATTGTAGAATCACACCCGCCATACCTTTTCTGCTGCTCTATCCTGATCTTCATGTGAAAATCCTCCAGCTCCAGCAGCATCACCTCCAGCTAACATGGCAGCATCAGTGGTAGAAGAAGATCTAGGTCGACCTTGGTGATGGTGTAACACTGCAGCTAAGCCACCATCCATTGGCGGTGGACGTCGAGGAAGATGAGGGCTTCCTCCACGCAACTGCTGATGATGATGATGGTGAGCTGTGTCCCCAGGACCACTCTTGCTCCGGCGCCCTCCACCATGCTGACCAGAGCCTCTTTTGACGGAAGGACGGGAGCGGATTTGTTGTAGCACACGGTTAAAGGCAGTTGGACGTGCTGGTAAATCATGCAAAGAGACAGCATAAGACACTCGATGCATTTCTGGAGATCGCTCTTTTTCATCTGCAGAGTCGTGGTCTGAAGAAGACAGGGGGGCAGTTATGGACGCTTGGGGAGTTTGAGGTCCAGGGGTTGAGCAAACGGCAGTGGGTTCTGAAGCTGCCTGGTGGTCACGCTCTCTTGAACGACGACGGCTATGGAAGAGGTGCTTCAGTCCGTGTCCAAACATGGATCCTTCAGAAAGCTGTTGGATTTTCTGTAGGGAAATATGGTTTGTTAGACAATTAGGGTTTTATCAATGATGTATTATAATATAATTAACCAAAGCTAATATGCTTCACGCATGACACAATAATAACTACAGTCTATTTAAGCAGTAACAGTTCCATCTATCCAAGAAGCCCATTACATCCGGCACAAAGAAGCACAGTTTAAGCCGAGTCTGCACTACAATACAGTGTACGTACTGATATGCTATCAGCTCTGGAAAATGTGCTCTTCAATTTGGGCTAAGCTTTGGTATAGACCCTAATCCTAATAACTGGGCCTATTTCTTGCAATATAGTACCCCACTAGAGTGCTAACCGTCTAGGCTCCATACGCACTGGAGCTTGTCAGACCTGAAATCCTGCAGTCTGAGAGTTTACAGCTGGCCGGAGTCAGCAAGAGAATGTCACATTACATCCATGAAAAATTTACAGTCAGCTATCAGGTTCCCAGTCTGGTGTCTAAGCTCTGGGCTAACCTGCGATGCCAACAGGAGAGGACAGCAAAGGGATGTAAAGCAAGGCGCGACAGTCTGCGGAACAGAGCGTCGGTGGGAAAAGCTGAATATAAGTAAGAAAGACGGGAAGATATAGCACTTGAGGCTGAGAAAGTAGGTGTGAAGAAGTGTGCGAGAAAAGATGAGAAAGTTATAGTGAGCGGAGAGATTAAGTGCATGACAAAAGAACATAGGATTGTGTGACAGCGAGAAAAAAAAAACACAGACAAGCACACATGAATAATTAATAGATCATGATGGCTTGGTCAAGAAAGCAGCAGTTCAACAGGATCCCTGCTCCCCAGCATTCAGGCATTAAAGGTCACCGTGCATTTCTGTTACATAATAAAATATATATATGTGCATACATTAATGCAATCGTCTCTCTTTGTACCTGTCTCATCCCTCTTAGCAGTAAACTAAGTGTTCCATGGAAAGAATTAGGAAATGGAAGTAGGATTAGCAGCTATTCTGCTAGAATAAGGCTGCGCAGAGATGCCAAAGCTGCATGTATGGGCCCTTGTGAGCAAGAAAAACCTTAATCATAAGGAACATGTTGGAACATGCCACAATTTCAGCCATATGGAATTTGTGAGAAAAAGCCTCCCTATGCCTCAGAATAAATAAAGAAGCTAAAATGAGTCGGAGGGAGCAGTATTGTACAGATACACATCTTCTGTAATCCAGCAGTTTGCAGGAAGAAAAAAAGGGGACCATTCGATAAAGATTTTTTTTTCAAAATTAGATTGTTTCTCAGACTCATGAAGGTCTGCAGCCTGCGTCCCCTTAAACACCCACAAGGCTTTAACCCTTTTCTGACATATGACCTAATAGTACGTCTTGGTGACCTGGGCAGATGACGTACTATTAGGTCATATGGCAATCACGCCGCACACAAGCGGTGCGGGGCGATAGCTGATAGTACCGGGTGTCAGCTGTGACTATGTGCAGGGAGCGGTCCCGCACCGCTCCCAGCACATTAACCCCATGCAATGCTGCGATCGAATTGCTGTTTTTTGTTTATTCTGCCTCCCAAAAATCTGAATAGAAAGCGATCAAAAAATGTCACGTGCCTGAAAATGGCACCAATAAAAACGTCAACTCATCCCGCAAAAAACAAGCCGTCAAATGACTCTGTCGGCCGAAATATGGAAAAATTATAGCTCTCAAAATATGGCGATGCAAAAACTAGATTTTGCAAAAAAATGCGTCTTTTAGTGTCTGACAGCCGTCAATCATAAAAACCCGATATGATTCTGGTATCACAGAAAATCGCACCGACCCAAAGAATAAAGTCGTCTAATCACTTATACCGCACGAGGAAAGGCGTAAAAAATAAACTCTAGGCTTAGGGTTGTGTTAGGGTTAGGGTTGTGATGGGGTTGGGATTTTTTTCAAAAGTAAAAAAAAAAAGATGACGATATGGCGACTACTGTTGAGCGCAAGTGCTCGCTACTTGAGTTTGCATCAGGTGCTCAGGAATGCACTGACTATCGCGGGTGCTCAAGTGACAGGCTCGAGTCTCTGCCCCATATGCTTCGTGGCCAAAAAAAACTTGCGGGGATTGCCTGCCATGCACGAGCGATCCCCGCATGTTTTTTTCTGGGTGTCTAGTAACCATGAAACATGAGAGCGGGGACTCGAGCATGTCCCTCAAGCACGCGCGATACATGTTGCATACCCGTGTACCTGATGCAAACTCAAGTAGCGAGCACTTGCGCTCAAGACTAATGACATCTTATTCAATATGATGACCTAATGTTATCAAATTCTGTGTCGTACCTCTGGATTGAAAATGTTCACTATACCCCTTGATAAAATCCTTGAGGGGTGTAGTTTCCAAAATGGGGTCACTTGTGGGGGGTTTCCACTATTTAGGCACATCAGGGGCTCTCCAAACGCGACATGGTGTCCGCTCTCGATTCCAGACGATTTTGCGTTCAAAAAGTCACACAGTGCTCCTTCCTTCTGAACTCTGCCGTGCGCCCAAACAGTGGTTTTCCCCCACATATGGGGTATCTGCTTTACTCAGGAGAAATTGCACAACAAACTGCATGGTGCAATTTCTCCTGTCACCCTTATGAAAATGCAAAAGTGGGGGCTGAAAAACATTTTTGTGGGAAAAAAGTGAAAATGTAATTTTTACGGCTCAATGTTATAAACTTCTGAGAAGCACCTGGGGGTTCAAGGTGCTCACCACACATTTAGATAAGTTCCCTGAGGGGTCTAGTTTCTAAGATGTAGTCACTTGTGGGGGGTTTCCACTGTTTAGGCACATCAGGGGCTCCCCAAATGCAACATGGCGTCCGCTAATTATTCAAGCAAATTTTACATTCAAAAAGTCAAATGGCGCTCCTCTTCAGAGCTCTGCCATGCGCCCAAACAGTGCTTTTTCCCCACCTATGGGGTATCTGCACAACAAATTTTGGGGTCCATTTTTTCCGGTTACCCCTGCGAAAATAAAAAAAAAAATTGGGTCTAAAGTAACATTTTTGTGAAAAAAGTTAAATGTTCATCTTTTTCTTCCACATTCCAAAAATTCCTGTGAAGCACATAAAGGGTTAATAAACTTCTTGAATGTGGTTTTGAGCACCTTGAGAGGTGCAGTTTTTAGAATGGTGTCACTTTGAGGGGTCTTTATGACAGAAAATACCCAAAAGTGACTTCAAATGTGATGTGGTCCCTAAAAAAATGGTTTTGTAAATTTTGTTGTAAGAATGAGAAATCGCTGGTCAACTTTTAACCCTAATAAAAAAAAATTTGGTTCCAAAATTGTGCTGATATAAAATAGACATGTGGGAAATGTTATTTATTAACTATTTTGTGTGACATATCTCTCTGATTTAAGGGCATGAAAATTCAAATTTTAAAAATTGCTAAATTTTCGCCAAATTTCAATTTTTTTCCCACAAATAAACGCAAGTGATATCGAAGAAATGTTACCACTATCATGAAGTATAATATGTCATGAAAAAAAAAATCTCAGAATCAGCGGGATCCGTTGAAGCGTTCCAGAGTAATTGCTTCATAAAGTGACAGTGGTCAGAATTGCAAAAATTGACCCGGTCATTAACGTGCAAGCCACCCTCGTGGGTAAAGGGGTTAAAAAGGCACTCGCGTTATACTGTTATTCCCCTTCTGCACTGATTGGGAGTGCACTACAGGAAAAACTTGATAAATTGGTTGCTGATATTACTTATACCAAGCTTCAAAGTTATCCCTTATTTAGAAGATAGGGAATAACTTTCTGATCGCTGAGACCCCCACTGATCCCAAGAACTGATGCACTGAAAAGCTCTGCGTGATTGGAGAAGTGGTTGATCATGTGCACTTCCACTCCATTCATTCTTAATGGAGGGTGGGGGGGCTGGCTATCTCCGGTGGTCCCATAAAGAAGGAATGGAGCGGAGGTACACTGATCGACTACCACTCCATTCACATCCTGTGGATAGGGGATAACTTCCAAACTTGGTACAACACCTTTAATATGTTTAAAATGCAAATACACATTTTACGTGTGTAATATGAACTACAAATACAGATGAGGATGTATTCTAAAGAAAATCATAAATATCATTATTAAAGGGTATTCCCATTTCAAAACGTTATCAGCTTTCCACAGGATAGGTAACAACTTGCTGATCTCTTGGGGTTTGAATGCTGGGACCCCCACTGATCCGGAGACCAGAGCTCTGAAGTGTCCTAATAGAACGAAGCAGTGCTTGCGCATGCCCACCACTGATGCACTTATTGAATGTGGTAGCAATAACCCTATTATGCGCATATAGGCAGAGACTTGTCAGTCACTGTCAGTGGGCAGGGAGAAACCACCAGGGACCAGCCTATACGACTAGTGTACAGTGCAGCTCGGCCCCAGCAGCTACTAAAAGTATATTTTTCTCTGAAACACTGCAGTATTTCAGAGTAAAACATGCACGGCTGTGATCGTACACAGAGGCTGATACATGCTGTCCAAACCGTGGGTAGCATGTATCACTTATCAGGTGCCTTTTTAAGCCAATGTTTGTAATTGACGTAGGCAATTAAAAGGTAGCACTCTTACTACATGGTGCAGTTTTTGATTTTTTTTGTGTGCACTTTTTCACAGTGAACAGGTTACATAGGAGAGATGGATATTTCAGAAATTTGTGTTCATTTTTAAGTCAAATATGTTTTATGTGGAATTATTGTGTATGAGGAAAACTAGAACTGCTTATAGTATTGCAGCCATGTGCTTTTTGTGAGAATGGCAATTTCACTGCAGGTCATTGGCTTCTTAGCCCTAGCATTACAATAAATGACATTCTCTAGTGAAGTGTGACCATAGTATGGATACTAAGCAAGAACTGAAATGTTACATATTCTCCCTGACAAACTGCAGAAGATTACAATGAGCCCTGGCCATTAACTACATGACTACAGGCATATTTATAGGTACTTTTGCTTTGCCCAGTACAAATCTGTCAGAAATTTGCAGTATGGGCAATATTTGTATGGACATATTAAATCAATGTATGATGCAGACTCTAAGTGACATGCTTACGGCCCTTGTATTAACCCATTAGCAGCATTTGCTGTGATCTGTAAATTAATCATAATATATAATTTAAAATAAACTTCACGGCCTCCTCCCAAAATCATGGACACATCCATTTTTTTCATAGATACTATTTTTACAGACTGAAAGGCTGACAACTTTGCTCACACTGCGCTTTATGTAAGTTCTGGATATGCAATTTTGCTGTGCTAACTATATTTAGTGTTACACCATTGTTATACATCTTAACAGCCTATGGCAGATATTTCCTTGTCACGTTTTCACACACAAAATGTGTTAGATGTATGCTTGTTAGCTTTCTTCCTACAGTCCTCATCTGCATGTAGCTGCATACGGCACCTTGTGTTACAACAAAGCTTCATCCGGATTGAATAAAGCTTGTTGGAAATATACATTTGCAATAAGATTAAAAATTATATATTTTGCTTTCAAATGCAGTTTTTCCCAATTTATGGCCACGGCCCCACTATCAGTATTTGATCAGTATTTGGCCAGTATTTTTTCTCAGGAGTGGGAGACAAAACCAGGAGTGGGTGATAAATGCAGAATTGGTGACTTATTTCTATTATACCTTTTCTCTGATTGTTCCTCACCTGGTTTTGGCTCCCACTCCGGAGAAAAAATACTGACCGAATACTGATAGTGGGGTCGTGGGGTCGTGGCATTAGTCTGATGAATGAGGATTAGTGAAGCTCCAGACCTAGCTATATTTGTCTACATATTACATGTTGTGCTGGATATTATGGGCTAGTGGTTGGTATAAGGCCAATAAACAGTTATGATAGAGGTGTTAGTTTTCACCCTAAAGCCTCGTACACACATTCAGTATTTGATCAGTATTTTACATGAGTATTTGTAAGCCAAAACCAGGAGTGGAACAATCAGATGAAAAGTATAATAGAAACACGTCACCACTTCTGTATTTTTAACCCACTGAGGTAATCAAATACTGAGTTAAAAAACTGACCAAATACTGAACGTGTGAACATGGCCTTAAGCTTGTAATACCCTCAAGAATGACTACAGTTAGTGCAGCAATTGGTGACTTCAATGATTCAGTCTATTGGTACACGCAGGCCAAGTAGACTATGTATCGTCAATCACAAGTGCTAAAAACTGAACTTCTCCAAAATGAAAGGATGAGGCCCAATCGATTCTGGTGGCACTGCCATATCACAAAGAAAGCTCAGACGAGCACAATGATGATAGATTTCTGTGCGTTATCTTGGTAATATATCTTGTTTACGTACAAAAAAAATAATAATTACAGAAAAAAAAGCATGATATTTATTAACTTGATTTCCATATCATGCATCTTGCTAACAGCCCACTCCACAGCTCTCACACCAAAGACAGCCAGCAAAACTTTATTCTCTTTCCAGCGTCTCTATGGAAACAGCTACAGAGCCAAATAAGTTCAACACTCCACCACCTTGCAATGCTCTGCAGAGGAATGCATTTGCTGACAACTGTCTACTGTATGGTTGAAATGCTCTTTCTGGTTAATCTGTATGTCTTTGGTCATTATATATTCATATTAGATGCAGAGAAAAACATTGATCGGCGTCTTATGCAGAGAGAGTGCTTGATCAATTGTGCCGATAGCCTTTAGTCTATTGTTTAGCCTCGTTGGATAAAGTACATATTTTAACAACACAAACATGAATGAATTTGGGCTGTCAAATGATAAAAGTCACTATTAGAATGGAATTATTAGTGCAATATAATCTATGTAACTCATCGCATCACAATGATACCTATATACTGGTACTGAAGCAGAGGTACCCACCACCTCTCTAGGTACATGGATTGGTGATTACTTGGCACATTTTGGTATAAAGCAGATTTACCAAGGCTCTACAGTGTATATTATGAGGACTGGCAGTGATCTGTATGTATACAGAAGCCATATAAATGCTAGTCTATTGATTTCCCACCCTGATACATTTGTAAGAGTTCATACAATCATATTACCTTGAGGTCTGGAGGTTTATTCCTTGTGATGACAGGGGGTGCTTGGCTAACAGATGCTCCTGCAGAGCCCGAATCCCCAGGTACTGGGCTGTCTGAGCCTCGCATTTCCATGACAGTAGGTGGCAAAAGAGCATCTTGTGCAGCCACCTCCTCAGGGTGCAGCTCGTCTGACTGGCAGCGCTTCATATATCCAGAGGGGGGACAGGGTAGAGGGGTAGGTGGGGGGAGCAATGGAGCAGGGCACCATGAAATAAGGAAGGCCAGCAATGGACAGGTAGAATTACAACAAAGGAAGGGGAGAAGGTCACATCAAGCATTGGGGGAAGAAATGGGGTCATCCACAACTTCACATGACAAACACAGCTCAGCCACACACAGCAGTACAGTGAGCACAGTGACCCGGCCGTCTGCCAGCAGTAACACACATCGGTTATGTGCAATGCAATGTGCTCCGCTGCATCCACACATCACACAGATGCTTCACAAAGCTGCAGCCACACACAGAACACTGCGGGCTAGGCCATAGGAGGGCAGGAAGGCGGAAGAGGCCCTGACGTCTACTCCATGCCCCCCAGGCCCTAATGGCTCCTGGTCCCGGGGGCCCCGGCTCTTACGTCCGCACTTCTCCCTGCAGAGCCTGGGGTGACCAGCACTCAACCTAACAACCTCGAGTGAGCGACACTGCTTATACCCAATGGCAGGAGAAGGCTTAACTGAGCTCGTCCAATCAGGAATGGGGGCGGGAACTTGGCCCGTTTCAAGCTGGGTTGAGATGCGGGAGCTGTCACAAGAAGGTGGTGCTGTAAGGGCTTTAGCGAGAAGGATACTGTGCGGTCTGCTAGGGGTCATTATAGGATTTAGGGCGACACTAGATTTTATGGGGCCCCATAGTAAAGTCAGGAATGGGCCCCAGCTTTATTCACAGCGAACAGATACGGCACAGAGCAGCATAACTCCCTCATCCAACCCAAAAGGTTAGCTGGCTCTGTGACATGTCAGAAGAAGCCGCTTGGTGGCGCTAGCTAGCACAGGTCCTACAGCCGAGTGGGTCTCTGGGCCTCATTGTGGCCACTACAGATGTGCTTATACCAAGGAATGGCGGGAGGCCCAAGGAGGAGCCCTACACTAAGAAAGAGACATTTGCTTAAAGAAGCACTCCTCCTCCCATCAAAGTTTTTATCCTCTTAATAAACTGCAATCATATTATATAACACTGTATACTATAATTGCACATTTTGCCTTTCTACCCAGTAAATTATTCTTTTCTCTGCTCTATGTAGAAACAGGAAGTCTATTTTCCCTGCAGAAATAATTCACCTCCTGACCCAGCTGCTCTGCCTCCTCCCTGTCAGGGACTTTTGCAGTGACTGATGACTCATACAGGGAAAATTGCAATGTGGAGAAGCTGAAAAAACAATGGAACTATAGTGTCTCATCCAGGTGACTAGGCTATTAGGGGCACAGGGAATTGCTCACCTGGTCAGGTTGTGAATCCTCCACAAGCAATGCGCTTGATATGGCCACAGCAGACGTGCACTTGTGGTTTGGCCTGAGAAAGAAGTTTGTTATATGTTGAAACGTATCGGCAATAAACCGTATTCCTGAATCCTGATTCTTTCTCTGAAATATTCTTTGGTATTTATGGCAGCGCAGAAATTAAATCCATGTTTTCTTATACAGGGAAATTTGACCTCTTGTTTCTACATAAAGCTTAGAGGGATTCAGCTAGTCAGTTTTTAATCATTTGATGTCATAGACCTAATGTAAAAGAGAATAATTACCTGGGTACAAGGGCAAAATGAGCAATTGTAAGTACACAGTGCAATATAATATGATGGTAATATATTAAAAGGATAAAAATTTTGATGGGAGGAGAAGTGCTTCTTTAATTTTGCAGCATTAAATGACAGCCGATGTGTAATATTTACTAATCGGCAGTGGTATAATAGCCTGTTTGCACAGTTAGACCATACTTAAAGGGGTGGTCCAAAGGTGAAAGTAGGTCCCGCAGGTGACGTCACTGGTTTTGTAACACCACTGTGTTGCTGGCTCATTACTGCAGATCTGAGCCGACAAGAGATTGGGCGCTGTCACTGTGCACAGAGCCAGGACTAGCCCACTCCTAAAACGAGTATTATTGATGATGCATTGTTTCTGGGAGGGGGCAGAGGCTGCGACAGAGACTGCAGCCTCTGCCTCCTGCTCTGATGATGCTTACTTTGAGTAACCCAGGATGCACTGGGGGCTCTCAAACGAATCGTCATCAGACAGGAAGTAAAAAAAAAGACTAACAGTGTAGTTAGGGAACAGTAGGGAATTTTTAAAGCAAGCATATTAGAAATTAGCTTTGATTATGGCACTAAATAGATAGGGATTTAGATAAATTTACTTTCACCTTTGGACCGCCCATTTAAAAATGCGCACTAAACAACCTGTGATTGATCGTTCAGTGCACATAGGCTGCCATTGTTCTCAGCAGTGTGAGTCCTGTTTACGCAGAATGATGCGCTTTCAAGAATGGTGATCTTTTGTGAAAACCAAAAGATCATTTTACCCGATGACCAAGCATTTTGTTCCGCATCCTGTTAACACTGCAAGATTACGAATGCTCTTTCACAATAATTTTGCATTGTAAACGCCCCTATAAATTAGTTTACATTGTGCCCAAAATGTGTGCCTCAATTTTGGTTCAATTTTTGGCACATAGCATCTCATGTTATATTATGTTTCATATCCGCTATAGCACACCCCTTTTCAGTATAGGGCGCAGAAACTTTTTTTAGGAAATTGTGCCACTGTTTTGGCGCATTTATCTTGTTTAATGCCCCCTACTATGTTCATGGAACAAGCTTTAATAATTTCACTAGTTTTACTGACAGTCAAAGGGGCAGAAAGTAATCACCTCCTTACTTAAAGGGAACCTGTCACGTCCTAGTTGCTATGTATACTGCCCCCATTGCTTTGTTAGTGATGCGATGTGCATCACTAACAAGCTTTTTTCATTAAAATTGTTGGTAGTATAATGATTTTATAACATTTTATATACTTTATCCTACCTGCTCGTATTCAGTCATAGGGGTGTGATTCTCACATTCAGCCTCACTGCGCACGCGCGGGACCTTCGGCAGGACATGGACAAATGCTCATGCGCCCCACAATAATAGCGCTTGCCGGGAGCAATATTCAAATACATGGGCGGCGCCAGCAGTGACTGAATAGCAGGATCACACCCCTATGACTGAATACGAAGATCACACCCCTATGACTGAATACGAAGATCACACCCCTATGACTGAATACGAGCAGGTAGGACAAAGTATATCAAAGGTTATAAAATCATTATACTACCACTAATTTTAATGAAAAAGTCACTCAGCTTCTAAGACCAACCCCAGCTGGTTTAGTTACTGTACTAACCCAATACTTTTGTGTTCATTTATAAAGTCTCATGGTATATTACTATATACATATACTGTGTATATTGTGATCTATTTCAGAGCATTACTACTAACACCATACATCTGGTCTTTCTAGGGTTACTGGTAGCATACATGGGTATTATCATTCCTACTGCCTTCTAGTGGTTTATTCTATACATTATATTGGTCCAGTGCTCCAGGCTTGTCACTGACCTGTACTGCTGTATCTTTTTCTAATCTTTTCAGAATATGGATGACACAGTAATAAACTAGATTGAGAAAAGCAGCTATAATTAGATAATGGAGAGAGATTACTAAATGGTGGTAGTTGACATAGAATAATTGCATTAGCCAATGCTGGTATGGATATTTTTCTCTAATTTGAAAATCCATTGAGATATTACTTTCTCTTAATTGAATTCTTGCATTGAACCCTGCCCCAGGACATAATGGTACATCATGGTAAATAGGTCATTTCTGCATACCAGTATACTATTATGTCTTGATGAAATTGGATGACAGAAGTTGAACCTTTGCTGTCATTGGCAGATGCATGTCATAACCACAGCTGAGAACCTTACTGTAATGGCCGGGATTAGTCATACATATCGGCAATTGCTAAATCCACTAATCAATAATAACTTCAGCACCTGCAGAGTATTCCAGACCACCATGACACAATCATTGGTCACATATTAGAAAAGACTGCAGGATCATATTTTTAAGATGTCTACTGCTCACCTTTGCCTAAAATGATTAAAAAGTGCATTAAAATAAATTATTAAATTAATGCAAAAATTAAAAGAAATCAATGCCTTTAAGACCAAAAATAAGTCAATACCTCAAGAATTTAACCTATTTTTAAATGTCTCAGTGAATATGGGATATGCATTGTACTATGACATAAGTATGCCGGATGTAAAGGGCATTTTACATGGTTAAAGTCAATTACATTGTAACTACTGAAGTCTGCACTGCATTGTGTTCTAACACACATTTATCATTGTCAATGGCAATTATTCTTCACTTCCATGACTAGGCATCGGTGGAGGGAGAAGAGAGTTGGTGAGAGGAAGCAGAGCATTTAGTGCTTATACAGTAACTTCATAGTAATAGTGAAAGATGGAACATTACAGTGTCTGGGAGTAGCTGGTTTATTTCCAGTTATCTGATTGACATATTGATTCCATATTGGACAATTTGAATTGTCTGTTCCAACCTCCTTCTTGTGACCTTTTTATCCTTGAGAAACCTGGGGCTATGCAGTCTGTTGCTGGGTGTGAGTAATGAGAGTGCGAAACAGAACAAGATCATTTATTACATACTGTGCTTGTCTTTAGGTCTACATACATCTGTTCTGTGTATGAGTGAGTATTATTGGAGACTCGTATGTTAATGTAGGATAAAACTGGTTATAAAGAAAATGACTGTATCTTTCATATAATATGGAAATTATATATAGGGATATAAAGTGTCAGTGTATTGTACATTATTATATACTGTGCTGGAAAGAAACATGGAGAACCAGAAAAGAAGTCAGTAATGACATTAACTCACTTATACATTGATGTGCAGGGCTGCTATGTAATACTACTTGCATGGCTGGACACAGGGTGAGGAGGTATGGACAGAATCGGGACCAAGAAAGTGAGCTGATCCCGTTACTTTTAGGTTCAATCTGTTTTATTAAACATTTTACAAACAAGTAATATATTATACGAAAAATGATAATATATAGAATCATAGAAAATATCTAGTATTCAAAATGAGAATACCACTTTTAACATTAAGTCAAACATACAGTACCATGGTAGACAATAACAGTAAACATATGGCGAGCACCAACAAGGTATTCAAGAAAGAAAGTATCCTCTATATTACAACCCCTGGCAAAAATTATGGAATCACTGGGCTCGGAGGATGTTCATTCAGTTGTTTAATGTTGTTGAAAAAAAGCAGATCACACACATGGCACAAAACTAAAGTCATTTCAAATGGCAACTTTAGGGGTTTAAAAAACTACAAGAAATCAAGATTAAAAATGTGGTACTCAGTAAGGGTAATTTTTTTCAGACCAAGCAGAGGGAAAAATTATGGAATCACACTGTAAATTTTCATTTCCAAAACTAACACCTGCATCAAATTAGATCTGCTCATTAGTCTGCATCTAAAACGGAGTGATCACACCTTGGAGAGCTGTTGCACCAAGTGGACTGACATGAATCATGGCTCCAACACGAGTGATGTCAGTTGAAACAAAGGAGAGGATTATCAAACTCTTAAAAGAAGGTAAATCATCACGCAATGTTGCAAAAGATGTTGGTTGTTCACAGTCAGCTGTGTCTAAAATCTGGACCAAATACAAACAACATGGGAAGGTTGTTAAAGGCAAACATACTGGTAGACCAAGGAAGGCATCAAAGCGTCAAGACCGGAAACTTAAAGCAATATGTCTCCAAAACAGGAAATGAACAACAAAACAAATGAGGAACGAATGGGAGGAAACTGGAATCAATGTCTGTGACCAAACTGCAAGAAACCGCCTAAAGGAAATGGGATTTACATACAGAAAAGCTAAACATAAGCCATCATTAACACCTAAACAGAAAAAAACAAGGTTACAATGGGCTAAGGAAAAGCAATTGTGGACTGTGGATGACTGGATGAAAGTCATATTCAGTGATGAATCGCAAATCTGCATTGGGCAAGGTGATGATGCTGGAACTTTTGTTTGGTGCCGTTCCAATGAGATTTATAAAGATGACTGCATGAAGAGAACATGCAAATTTCCACAGTCATTGATTATATGGGGCTGCATGTCAGGTAAAGGCACTGGGGAGATGGCTGTCATTACATCTTCAATAAATGCCCAAGTTTACATTGATATTTTGGACAGTTTTCTTATCCCATCAATTGAAAGGATGTTTGGGGATGATGACATCATTTTTCAAGATGATAATCCATCCTGCCATAGAGCAAAAACTGTGAAAACGTTCCTTGAAAGAAGACACATAAGGTCAATGTCATGGCCTGCAAATAGTCCAGATCTCAATCCAATTGAAAATCTTTGGTGGAAGTTGAAGAAAATGGTCCATGACAAGGTTCCAACCTGCAAAGCTGATCTGGCAACAGCAATCAGAGAAAGTTGGAGCCAGATTGATGAAGAGTACTGTTTGTCACTCATTAAGTCCATGCCTCAGAGACTGCAAGCTGTTATTAAAGCCAGAGGTTGTGCAACAAAATACTAGTGATGTATTGGAGTGTTCTTTTGTGTGTTTGTTTTTCATGATTCTATAATTTATTCCACAGAATTGAGTGATTCCATAATTTTTTCCCTCTGCTTGGTCTGAAAAAAATTACCCTTACTGAGTACCACATTTTTAATCTTGATTTCTTTTAGTGTTTCTTAAAGCCCTAAAGTTGCCATTTGAAATGACTTTAGTTTTGTGCCATGTCTGTGATCTGCTTTTTTTCAACAACATTAAACAACTGAATGAACATCCTCCGAGCCTGGTGATTCCATAACTTTTGCCAGGGGTTGTATGTAGAAGAAAGATATAGGATAAGAAGAAGAGGGAAAGAAAGACAAGGGTAAAAAAAAACTAAAAGAAAAGGGGGAATAAGAAGGGGTTATGGATGAAGGGGGAGGGGTCCTTAAAATCATGTATATATTAATGCACAAATTCTTATGTAACTGTAAAAGTCAGCGGAACAAATTATTAATTTACAAATCCTTCTAAATTAATTGTTTTGACCATTTCCTTATACTAGTCTAATATGTCAGAGGGGGTTTGTAAGTTTCCAAAACCGCGGGATTACCATTCATGCTACTGTTAGACAAAACAGAAGAATATCTCTTTTCTGAGTTCCTATTGAAGAAGGTAAAATTGACAGAAGAGCTATTTGAGGGGACCTTACTACACTGTTTCCCATGACTGTTGATAACTGTCAAAAACCTTCTCCCAGAATGGCTTGATCTTAGAGCACTCCCACCAAATGTGAATCATAGAGCCCACCTCCTTTTCACATCTCCAACATACCTCTGAAACTGCTGGATATATTGCGTGTAGTTTAGAAGGATAATGATACCATCTCATAAGTATTTTAGAGTTCTTCTCTTGTGCAATCCAAGCGCTAGCAAGTTTATGAGTGAAGAGAAACCCCCTTTCCCATTCATGAGGAGAGAAGCTTATCCCCAAGTCTCTCTCCTATGCTTGTTGAAATGTTAACTTCTCCGCTTCACCCTCTCTGCTCAATCCCCCATAAATCACTGATATAGCATGTAGCGGCTTATTTTCTTGCAAGAACAATTTCTCAAAAAAGGTGAAGTTTGAAATCTAAATTTTATCAAAATGATGTGCCACTAGGAATTATTGTAATTGCAAGTATTCAAACCACCTAATTTTCTCAGTTGGAAACTGAGCCTGTAAAGAGACAAAAGAAGGCAACTCCCTGTCTTCTAGCACCTGAAACAGTCGGGTATCCTCCACTGCCCTCCGACCGAGAAAAGATCTACGCAAGTATCCAGGGAGAAAGGATGGATTGAAAAACATTGATGTAAGTGGGCTAATATTCCTATCTGGGAACCCCTTCTTTCTCAGAGTGTGCCATACTTTAAGTGTGTCTCTAGTTAAATTAAAATTGACTATAGCCAACGATTCTCCGGAACACCACGGCAGATGTCTTAAAGGGACATCTAAACCCTCCTGTTCCACATCCACCCATTGTTTAGCATCAGCTTGAATGTGCCAATCTAGAAACCTAAGCAATGCAATAGCCTGGAAGTACCTCCTAAAGTTGGGAAGGCCAGCACCACCCATAGATTTAGATCGAGAAAGAGTCTGTATGCTTATGTACCTTATGCTTGGTTAAAGCTGATCGTAATTTACAGAAGAAACTATGAGGGTGGAAATCGGTATTGTTTGGAATTTGTATAAGAAACAGGGTAAAATGTCCATTTTGATAGCATTCATCCTTCCAAAGCAGCATAGTTTAAATTTTCTATAATTCGCTAGGTCTCTGCTTAATAAAGTTTGATAGTTAAGCTCGAACATTTTATTAGGATCAGAAGGGACCACAACCCTTAGATATTTCAATGACTCTCCTTGCCATTTAAATGGTAATTCATTCATGATTTGAAGGACCTCATTCTGAGAAAGGGATTCCTTTAAAATCATTGGAAACAATATTTGTGATTGTGATATATAAAGGAGTAAATCATCTGCATACAGAGCTGTTTTATAAGAGTTAGGTCCTATCGTGTATCCATGAATATTGCTATTATTTCTGATAGCGTTTCATAGGTGTTCCATTACCACTATGTAAAGTAATGGGAAAAGAGGGCAGCCCTGCCTGGTTCCATTGTCGACCTTAAATGGGCTTGATAGTGAACCATTTACTCTAACCCGTGCTATTGGACCATTATATAGGGCTAAGATTTTCTATAGAAAACGAGGGCCTAAACCTATCTGTCTCAAGGCTTCCTCCATAAAACCCCAATGGACTCTATCGAAAGCCTTCTCTGCGTCTACAGATAAAAAAGACCTAGTGGCATGGAGATAATTTTTGCCTTGGTAATGTTTTCATAGCATTATCCCGGGCCTCTCGTCCTTTGCCTACCTGATCATTATTGACTAGGGAAGGAAGTAAAGGGGCTAGGCTCTCAGCTAAGATTTTTGAAAATAATTTAATGTCTATGTTTAAGAGAGAAATTGGCCTAAAGTTGGCAATTATCGAAGGGTATTTACCTGGCTTAGGGAGCACATTAATGTATGCCTCTAGAGATTGGGGTACAAATTCAGTATGTTCATCCATAGCATTGAAAGTTTTTGCCATTATTCGAGAGAGTTGTTCCCTAAAGTTTTTATAAAACGCCGGTGTGAATCCGTCTGGACCAGGGCATTTACCTGACGGAGAGGACCGTATTGCAAAGTCAATCTCCTCTATTGAAATCTCCTCCTCTAAAGCTTTCAGAACTGAACTACTCAACATAGGTAGGGATGTTTACTGAATGTATTCTTTTATCTTATAGGAGAGATCTAATTGGGGCATATCTGCAAATTGGTTCTTAATGTTGTATAAATTCTCATAGTAAGACCGAAAAAGATCCACAATTTCTTTTGGGTTGCTTGTATCCCTGCCATTTTTGTTTTTTAACAAACGGAATAAATGTAGCCGAAGCTCGTGGATGGAGCAGTCTGGATAATGGTCTCCCGCACTTGTCCGATAGTTCATAGAAAAAACGTTTCGATTTTTCCATGGATTGAAGTTTTTTTTTCTAAAATTTCTCTTAATCCATTTCTTTTCTTTGTTAAGTCATTAACCCCTTAACAACATCTGACGTACTAATACGCGTCTGTGCCCTGGGACTTAAGAGCCAGACCCGTATTAGTACGTCATCGCGATCGCGCGCGCACACAGGCTGTGCGGGCGCGATCGCCGCCGGGTGTCAGCTGATTGTCACAGCTGACACCCGGTACTATGTGCAGGGAGCGGTCCTGCACCGCTCCCAGCACATTAACCCCTGCGATGCTGCGATCGAAGTCGATCGAAGTCGATCGCGGCATTGCGGGGGCAAGGGGAGGTGATCGCCGATACTCACCTCCTCTTCCGGCTTCCAGCGCAGTCTGCAAAGGCTTCCCGGGTGTTGCCATGACGACCCGATGTCGTCATGACAACATCCGGGTCACCAGACAGCAGGAAGATTGTTTGGACATGCGCAGTGCATCTCCAAACAATCTTCACACTGCACCGCTGACAGCCTGCATGGCATAGGGATGGTGCTCCATTCCTATGCCATGCAGGCGATCAGAGAAAAAAAAGTGAAAGTCCCAGAGTGGGACAAAGTAATAAAGTGTATAAACTGTCTGAAAGTGGAAAAAAAAAAAAAAAATTGCAAAAATATAAAAAAAAAATAAAAAAAATAATCCACCAAAAATAAAAATATAATGTACCCATCAATAAATATTATTACAAAAAAAAAAAAAAAAACAATAAAAGTACACATATTTGGTATCGCCGCGTCCGGAACAACCTGACCTAAAAAACTGTCCCACTAGTTAACCCCTTCAGTGAACACGGTAAAAAAAAAAAAAAAAAACGAAGCAAAAAACAATGCTTTATCACCATACCGCCAAACAAAAAGTGGAATAACACGCGATCAAAAAGACGCATATAAATAAAAATGGTACCGCTGAAAACGTCATCTCGTCCCGCAAAAAACAAGCCGCCATACAGCTCCATCAGCCGAAAAATAAAAAAGTTATAGCTCTCAGAATAAAGCTATGCTAAAAAATATTTTTTTCTATAAAATAGCTTTTATTGTGTATAAGCGCCAAAACATAGAAAAATGATACAAATATGGTACCGCTGTAAACGTACTGACCCGAAGAATAAAGCTACCTCATCAATTTTACCACACGCGGAACAGAATAAAAAATAAAAAAAAAAAACAATTCCTGAATTGTTGGTTTTTGTTTATTCTGCCTCTCAAAAATCGGAATAGAAAGCGATCAAAAAATGTCACGTGCCTGAACATGGCACCAATAACAACGTCAAGTCATCCCGCAAAAAACGAGCCATCACATGACTGTCTGCCAAAATCTGGAAAAATTATAGCTCTCAAAATATGGCGATGCAAAAACTAGATTTTACAAAAAATGCGTCTTTTAGTGTGTGACAGCTGTCAGTCATAAAAACCCCATATGATTCTGGCATTGCTGTAATCACACCGACCTGAAGAATAAAGTCATCTAATCACTTATACCGCACAAGGAACGGCGTCAAAAATAAACTCTTGAGTTAGGATTGGGCTAGGGTTTGGGGCTAGGGTTGTGCTGGGGCTAGGGTTGTGCTGGGGCTAGGGTTGTGCTGGGGCTAGGGTTGTGCTGGGGCTAGGGTTGTGCTGGGGCTAGGGTTGTGCTATGGTTAGGGTTGTGCTAGGGTTAGGGCTGGGGTTGGGATTTTTTTCAAAAGTAAGAAAAAAAGATGACGATATGGCGACTAGTGTTGAGCACAAGTGCTCGCTACTTGAGTTTGCATCGGGTGCTCTGGTATGCATTGAGTATCGTGGGTATTTGAGTGACATGCTCGAGTCTCTGCCCCATATGCTTCGCGGCCAAAAAACTTTACGGGGATTGCCTGCCATGCACGAGCGATCCCCGCATGTTTTTTTTTGGGTGTCTAATAACCGTGAAACATGCGGAGCAGGGACTCGAGCATGTCACTCGAGCACACGCTGTACATGGTGCATACCTGAGTACCCGATGCAAACTCAAGTAGCGAGCACTTGCGCTCAAGAATAATGACAACTTATTCAATATGATGACCTAATGTAAACAAATTCTGTGCCGTACCTCTGGGTTCAAAATGTTCACTATACACCTTAATAAAATACTTGAGGGGTATAGTTTCCAAAATGGGGACACTTGTGGGGGAGCTCCACTGTTTAGGCACATCACGGGCTCTCCAAACGCGACATGGTGTCCGCTAACGAATTGAATGGAAAATCGGCTCAAATTGTTAGCGGACGCCATGTTGCGTTTGGAGAGCCCCTGTGTGCCCAAACATTGGAGCTCCCCCACAAGTGACCCCATTTTGGAAACTAGACCCCCCAAGGCACCTATCTAGATGCATAGTGAGCACTTGGAACCCCCAGGTGCTTAACAAATTGATTCGTAAAAATGAAAAAGTGAAAAAAAAAACACTTTTTCATTTTTATGAATCAATTTGTGAAGCACCTGGGGTTCCAAGTGCTCACTATGAATCTAGATAGGTGCCTTGGGGGGTCTAGTTTCCAAAATGGGGTCACTTGTGGGGGAGCTCCAATGTTTGGGCACACAGGGACTCTCCAAATGCAACATGATATCCGCTAACAAATTGTCGGCTCAAATTGTTAGCGGACACCATGTTGCGTTTGGAGAGCCTCTGTGTGCCCAAACTTTGGAGCTCCCCCACAAGTGACCCCATTTTGGAAACTAGACCCCCCAAGGCACCTATCTAGATGCATAGTGAGCACTTGGAACCCCCAGGTGCTTCACAAATTGATTCGTAAAAATGAAAAAGTGAAAAAAAAAACACTTTTTCATTTTTATGAATCAATTTGTGAAGCACCTGGGGTTCCAAGTGCTCACTATGAATCTAGATAGGTGCCTTGGGGGGTCTAGTTTCCAAAATGGGGTCACTTGTGGGGGAGCTCCAATGTTTGGGCACACAGGGACTCTCCAAATGCAACATGATATCCGCTAACAAATTGTCGGCTCAAATTGTTAGCGGACACCATGTTGCGTTTGGAGAGCCCCTGTGTGCCCAAACTTTGGAGCTCCCCCACAATTGACCCCATTTTGGAAACTAGACCCCCCAAGGCACCTATCTAGATTCATAGTGAGCACTTGGAACCCCAGGTGCTTCACAAATTGATTCATAAAAATGAAAAAGTGTTTTTTTTTCACTTTTTCATTTTTACGAATCAATTTGTGAAGCACCTGGGGGTTCCAAGTGCTCACTATGCATCTAGATAGGTGCCTTGGGGGGTCTAGTTTCCAAAATGGGGTCACTTGTGGGGGAGCTCTAAAGTTTGGGCACACAGGGGCTCTCCAAACGCAACATGGTGTCCGCTAACAATTTGAGCCGACATTTTGTTAGCGGATATCATGTTGCATTTGGAGAGTCCCTGTGTGCCCGAGCTCCCCCACAAGTGACCCCATTTTGGAAACTAGACCCCCCAAGGCACCTATCTAGATGCTTAGTGAGCACTTGGAACCCCAGGTGCTTCACAAATTGATTCATAAAAATGAAAAAGTGTTTTTTTTTTTACTTTTTCATTTTTACTAATCAATTTGTGAAGCACCTGGGGGTTCCAAGTGCTCACTATGCATCTAGAAAGGTGCCTTGGGGGGTCTAGTTTCCAAAATGGGGTCACTTGTGGGGGAGCTCCAAAGTTTGGGCACAGAGGGGCTCTCCAAACGCAACGTGGTGTCCGCTAACAATTTGAGCCGATTTTCCATTCAATTTGTTAGCGGATACCATGTTGCATTTGGAGAGTCCCTGTGTGCCCAAACATTGGAGCTCCCCCACAAGTGACCCCATTTTGGAAACTAGACCCCCCAAGGCACCTATCTAGATGCATAGTGAGCACTTGGAACCCCCAGGTGCTTCACAAATTGATTCGTAAAAATGAAAAAGTGTTTTTTTTTTCACTTTTTCATTTTTACGAATCAGTTTGTGAAGCACCTGGGGGTTCCAAGTGCTCACTATGCATCTGGAAAGGTGCCTTGGGGGGTCTAGTTTCCAAAATGGGGTCACTTGTGGGGGAGCTCCAAAGTTTGGGCACACAGGGGCTCTCCAAACACAACATGGTGTCCGCTAATTATTCAAGCAAATTTTACAATCAAAAAGTCAAATGGCGCTCCTTCCCTTCCGAGCCCTGCCGTGCTGATGTAAAGTAGACATGTGGGAAATGTTATTTATTAACTCTTTTGTGTGACATATCTCTCTGATTTCAGGGCTTAAAAATTCAAATTTTGAAAATTGCAAAATTTTCAAAATTTTCACCAAATTTCTGTTTTTTTCACAAATAAACGCAAGTGATATCGAAGAAATTTTTCCACAATCATGAAGTACAATATGTCACGAAAAAACAATCTCAGAATCAGGGGGATCCGTTGAAGCATTCCAGAGTAATTACCTCATAAAGTGACAGTGGTCAGAATTGTAAAAATTGGCCTGGTCTTTAACGTGCAAACCACCCTCGGGGCTTAAGGGGTTATGCGTGGAAGCAGATAGAGTTTGTTTGTGTGAAATTTCAAGGGAATGAATTTGCTGTAATAATTCATCCACTTTTCAAGCTCTCTCTCTTTAACCTAGAACCATGCTTTATCAGAATCCCTCTCATAATGCATTTCAAAGTCTCCCATTGCAAAGGAGTTGAAGTTTGGTCAGAGGTACAGTACAGACCAAAAGTTTGGACACACCTTCTCATTTAAAGATTTTTCTGTATTTTCATGACTATGAAAATTGTACATTCACACTGAAGGCATCAAAACTATGAATTAACACATGTGGAATTATATACTTAACAAAAAAGTGTGAAACAACTGAAGATATGTCTTATATTCTAGGTTCTTCAAAGTAGCCACCTTTTGCTTTGATGACTGCTTTGCACACTCTTGGCATTCTCTTGATGAGCTTCAAGAGGTAGTCACCAGAAATGGTCTTCCAACAATCTTGAAGGAGTTCCCAGAGATGCTTAGCACTTTTTGGCCCTTTTGCCTTCACTCTGCGGTCCAGCTCACCCAAAACCATCTCGATTGGGTTCAGGTCTGGTGATTGTGGAGGCCAGGTCATCTGGCGTAGCACCCCATCACTCTCCTTCTTGGTCAAATAGCCCTTACACAGCCTGGAGGTGTGTTTGGGGTCATTGTCCTGTTGAAAAATAAATGATGGTCCAACTAAACGCAAACCGGATGGAACAGCATGCCGCTGCAAGATGCTGTGGTAGCCATGCTGGTTCAGTATGCCTTCAATTTTGAATAAATCCCCAACAGTGTCACCAGAAAAGCACCCCCACACCATCACTCCTCCTCCTCCATGCTTCACGGTTGGAATCAGGCATGTAGAGTCCATCCATTCACCTTTTCTGCGTCGCACAAAGGCACGGTGGTTGGAACCAAAGATCTCAAATTTGGACTCATCAGACCAAAGCTCAGATTTCCTCTGGTCTAATGTCCATTCCCTGTGTTCTTTAGCCCAAACAAGTCTCTTCTGCTTGTTGCCTGTCCTTAGCAGTGGTTTCCTAGCAGCTATTTTACCATGAAGGCCTGCTGTACAAAGTCTCCTCTTAACAGTTGTTGTAGAGATGTGTCTGCTGCTATAACTCTGTGTGGCATTGACCTGGTCTCTAATCTGAGCTGCTGTTAACCTGCGATTTCTGAGGCTGGTGACTTGGATAAACTTATCCTCAGAAGCAGAGGTGACTTTTTGTCTTCCTTTCCTGGGGCGGTCCTCATGTGAGCCAGTTTCTTTGTAGCGCTTGATGGTTTTTGCAACTGCACTTGGGGACACTTTCAAAGTTTTTCCCACTGACTGACCTTCATTTCTTAATGATGGCCACTCGTTTTTCTTTACTTAGCTGCTTTTTTCTTGCCATAATACAAATTCTAACAGTCTATTCAGTAGGACTATCAGCTGTGTATCCACCAGACTTCTGCACAACACAACTGATGGTCCCAACCCCATTTATAAGGCAAGAAATCCCACTTATTAAACCTGACAGGGCACACCTGTGAAGTGAAAACCATTTCCGGTGACTACCTCTTGAAGCTCATCAAGAGAATGCCAAGAGTGTGCAAAGCAGTCATCAAAGCAAAAGGTGGCTACTTTGAAGAACCTAGAATATAAGACATATTTTCAGTTGTTTCACACTTTTTTGTTAAGTATATAATTCCACATGTATTAATTCATAGTTTTGATGCCTTCAGTGTGAATGTACAATTTTCATAGTCATGAAAATACAGAAAAATCTTTAAATGAGGTGTGTCCAAACTTTTGGTCTATACTGTATGTATTTGGATAAAGGAGTCAATAGACTCTTTCAGCTCCGAAGCACATAAAATATCTTTGATAAAGTTATCCTTTAATCTCCAAGTCCAAGAACGTTGGACCAGAGATGACAGAGATAAGGACAGAAAAATGGGAGTGTGGTCCGACCACAGAATGTCTCAGATTGTGGCCTTAGGTTGCCTGGACAGAGCATGGTGGCTCAAAAGAAAGAGGTCGATGCGGCTATAAGAATTGTGTATCATATTTTCCGGCGTATAAGATGACTTTTTAACCCCTGAAAATCTTCTCAAAAAGTCAGGAGTCGTCTTATACGCCGGGTGTCATCTTACAGGGCGTATACCCTTATAGTCCGAATGTTGGGGGAGGAGGGGGTATATATATATGATGTGTGGAGTGTGGGGGGGGAGCTGTAGCCGTGGAGGAGCGGGGCACAGGAGGCAGCAGCTGTCTGCTGAAGCCTACACTGTCCCCTCTGCTAAAAAAAATGAATATAAAGTGCTCTCCACGCCCATGGGGCGTGGGGAGCACTGAATATTCATGCTCCTTAATAGCGGCACACAGTGTAGCCGCAGCGCGGCTCCTGCTGCTGCCGGAATCGCCTGTGCCTGCTGTTAAAGGGCATGAATATTCAACCTCTCTCCACGCCCATGGGCGTGGGGAGGGGTGAATATTCATGCCCTTTAATAGCGGGCACATGCGATCGCCCGGCAGCAGCAGGAGCCGCACTGCGGCCACGCTGTGTGCCGGCTATTAAGGAGCATGAAGTCACTGCTCCCCGCGCACACAGTCCCGGCGTGGGGAGCAGTGACTTCCGGTAGCTGATCTCTCCTTGTGAGCCGTGCATGGTAGTGACGCCATGCGCGGCTCACATGGCGAAATCAGTGCGGGCAGACAGGATGCAGCACTGGAGGAGAGAAGAAAGGTGAGTAGGAGTCTTTATTTTTTTTATATGCAGCATGATGGGGATTAGGGGGGCCATGCATACCAAAGTAAGGATGAGGGGGCATACATACCAGGATAAGGCTGAGGGGGGCATACATAACAGGATAAAGATGAGGGGGCCATACATACCAGGATAAGGATGAGGGGTGCCATGCATACCAGGATAGGGATTAGGGGTGCCATGCATACCAGGATAGGGATTAGGGGTGCCATGCATACCAGGATAGGGATGAGGTGTGCCATGCATACCAGGATAGGGATGAGGGGTGCCATGCGTACTAGGATGGGGATTGCTGTGCCATGCATACCAGGATAGGGATGAGGGGTGCCATGCATACCAGGATAGGGATGAGGGGTGCCATGCATACCAGGATGGAGGGGTGCCATGCATACCAGGACAGGGATGAGGGGTGCCATGCATACCAGGATAGGGATGAGGGGTGCAATGCATACCAAGATAAGGATGAGGGGTGCCATGCATACCAGGATGGATGGGTTCCATGCATACCAGGATGGAGGGATGCCAGGCATACCAGGATGGGGATGGGGGCCACGTATAAAAGGAAGGGGGGGCATATATACCAGGATGGGGGATATTGTCAGAATTGGGGGACATTACCCCTATACCAGTGTCAGCAGAAGACACCCTCCCCCTTAAAAGTGCATCGTGAACACATTTTTTGCTTAAATTTTTTTTCTATTTTCCTCCTCTAAAACCTAGGTGCGTCTTATGGTCCGGTGCGTCTTATAGTCCGAAAAATACGGTATTTATGGTAATTTATAAGCCCTCCCTGTCGCCAAGACTGTCAGAGTGGTAGCACATCTCTCTGGCCCGCCCTTATATCATATTACTGGTACCTCCATCTCTGCATCTCAGATCTCGCTCCTGAGGACTGCAGTGACGAGGTGAGGGAGCGCCTCACCGGGAAAGTGTAAGTGAAGCAAGCTGCAGGCGTCCGGGACGCCCGGGGTATGGAAAAAAAGAGAAACAGTGGTGCTGTGCCCAGAAAAACACGCCTCTTTCACTCATCTGGCCCTCCCTTGTATTACCTCCTTCTCTGCCTCTCAGGTCTTTCTCCTGAGGACTGCAATGAAGTGGCGCAGGCGCGCATGTTCGAGATCTGAGAGGCAGTGAAGGAGGTAATACAAGGGCGGGCCAGACGAGTGAAAGAGGCGTGTTTTTCTGGGCACAGCACCGCTCTTTCTCTTTTTTCCATACCCCGGGCGTCCCGGACGCCTGCAACTTGCTTCACTTACACCTTCCCGGTGAGGCGCCCCCTCACCTCGTCACTGCAGTCCTCAGGAGTCCTCAGATCAGAGAGGCAGAGAAGGAGATACCAGTAATAGGATACAAGGGCGGGTCAGAGGGACGTGCTACCGCTCTGATAGTCTTGGAGACAGGGAGAGCTGGGCAGGCAGGGAGAGCTGACCAATCCAAGCAGGATTTGTATATAACAACCAGCCAATCGCCGGTAAGGTTCATCACTTTAAAATTACCATATTGAAATCAAATCTGATTTTTTTCTAA
The DNA here is from genome assembly GCF_046119375.1 of Phyllobates terribilis. Taxonomy (NCBI): domain Eukaryota; kingdom Metazoa; phylum Chordata; class Amphibia; order Anura; family Dendrobatidae; genus Phyllobates; species Phyllobates terribilis. The sequence goes on from NW_027362762.1 coordinate 690,220,459, forward strand.
TTTTTACCGTATGTGCCTTAGGGGTAGTCTTATACAGCGAGTATATCCCAAACTCTATATTTTAACTGGAAAAGTTGGGGGTCGTCTTATACACCCAGTCGTTTTATACTCCGGAAAATACGGTATATGAGAATAATATGTGTAGTCCATCCCCTGAGGATTCATTATCCGCCAAACATCAGTCAGTCGGAGGGCATGAAGGACCCTTTTAAGAGAACGCAGCTGTCTGACCGGAACAGTTTCCCTCCCAGAGGAAGAGTCTACCTTTGGGGTTCATTGTAAAATTGATGTCTCCACCTGCGATCAGTGTACCTTCTGCGAAATTAGAGAGTGAGGTTAGGAACGCACGGCATGCTGGGATCTGGCCCTTATTAGGAAGATACCAGTTAGCAAATGTGTATGTTGAGTCTGCAATTTTTATCTTAAGAAAGATATATCTACCCTGTGTGTCTATAAGTGTATCATTGAGAGAAAATGCTAATGACTTATGGACTGCAATGGAGACACCTTTGGATTTTGATTCAGGATTTGTGCTATGGAACCAGGTGTTGAAGTACCTATCTTTTAACTTAGGAATATGATCAGATTTAAATTGTGTTTCTTGAAACGTAAGAATTTGGACTCTTTGTGCATAGAGTAAAGAATCTGAGAGCGCTTCTGAGGGACATTAAAACCTCTAGCATTCAGTGAACAGAATTTGACCGAGTTCATTTCAAGGACCAGGTATAGGGTTTGAGAAAAGACCGGAAAAAGAAGAAATCTCCAGAAAAAGTCAGATTCTCTGACAAGATAATGGTGTTTCCCTTAAAAAAAAAAGAGAGGAGGAGGGGGGAGCAGAAAAAGAAAGAAAATAAAAACGATCGGATGGGAGACCTTCCCAGCCGCAAAGAAAGTCCTAAAAAAAAAAACGACTGATAGGGGAAAATCTAAAATTCCACACCCGTCTAGCGGAATGTAGATCCCCTTAGTGGAAGCGTGCTTTCCATAGAGGGTAGCTCCCCCCTGGGATCAAATGGCAGACCCACAATAACATAATAAAGTGATAAAGTAACTAAAATGTGAAACGCATATTATTTTACCAAATCTTGAGCACCCAGATCGTATATGAGTGCATCTATATATATCTGTATCAACTAATTTAGAAATCCCAGAATGTTAAGCATTAATCATATAGAATCCGTACTAAAGCCTTTTTAGGAAACCATTATTTTCCTATGTTAATACTATTACAGCTTTTGAGTTTCTTTTTTTATTTATCTTGACATATAGAAATTAGTATATCCTTAGATAACTTTTACACACATCCCAACTTATTCCAACTCCCTGTATTCCACTGGACTATAACCAATCCCAGGGACATTATTAAAGAGAATCTATCACCAGGCTTTTGCTACACCATCTGAGAGCAGCATGGTGTAGGGACAGATACCCTGATTCCAGCAATTAGTCACTTACTGGTCTGCATGCTGTCATTTTGAAAAAAAAACTTCAATCAGCTGCAGATCTACCAGTTCTCTGAATGCTGAGCTCTGTAAAACCCCGTCAACACCAGTGATTGTCAGCTTTCTGTGTACACTGTGCATAGGCAGAAAGCTGCCAATCAGTGGTGGGGGCAGGTTATAAAGAGATTGTAAATATGGAAGATGACATGGCAGCAGGTTTACTAGTCCTCTACTGATAATTTCCTGCTGATAAAACAGTTATTTTATAAAAACTGCAGCAAGCAGCCCAGTAAGTGACATATTGCTGTAATCAGGGCCTCCATCCCTATATTATGCTGCTCTCAGATTAGATGGCAAAAACTTGGTGACAGGCTACCTTTAAAAGTATATAAAGTATAATATGTCTCATCTAAATGTCCAAACTGAATATTTCATTTTCATAAAACAAACTCTGTCAATTCCAAGCACATAATAGATACAGGTATGGGAAATACTGAATCTCAAATAGGTGCAGTTATAGATAGTGATGTTGATCTTCCAGCTTTTGCTTCTTGATATCACATTATTTGTAAATGAAATGTCCATTTGTCAACAACTTTCCAAAATCTGAGACTGAAAATGACGAGGATGATGCTCATGGACATATATTCTGCTTCAGTTTTTGAAGGTAATTGCTGAAAAAGATAAACATACATATTCAAGTTCGTATTTAGAATTGTGGCAATTACAAAAGCAGAATTGTGACTCTGAAAGGGAATCTGTCAGCAGTATTTCATTCCCCAAACTATTTATATGCACATATAGCTTTTTCAAAGACAAGTCAAGCAATACCTTTGTATGGCCAGTCCGTTCCTCCTTTACTGAGAAATCAGGGTTTAAATTGCTATGCAAATGAGGCTAAAGGACTATGGTAGATCTGAAGCCTCTGTCACTCCAGTTCTATACCTCATCTAAAGCCACCTCTTCCTGCTTGACTAATGACTCTATTACCTAAAATCACATAGTAAAGAGGCTGTCAGTCAAGTAGGAAGAGGAGGTACTGAGTGGGGAATAGAGCTGGAGTGACAGAGGCTTCAGACCTACAAATAGCTCTTCAGCCTCATGTGCAAATCAACTCAAACGCTGATTTCTCAGTAGTGGAGGAACATATTGGCTTACTGGATACAGTAAGCAAAAAACAGATGGCTAATTAACAGATCCATTTTCCATAGACTTCCATGTTAAAAAAACGGATCCAGCAGAGGTCAGTTCTCTAAAAACAGACTAAAAAGTTGTGTCTGCACAACTATTTTGTTAATGAATTGCTTCTGGATCCGTTCTAACTGATCACTACTTGACATGTGAATATAGCCTAACTGTGTACAATTGTAGAAGTTATTAGACTGTCCCAGATTCTATAGCTTTCCCTGACGAAACCCCAGGTGGCGGTGAAATGCGCGTCGAGGAGTGCAGTAGCCCTTTTTTCCTCCTCCAATATCGCCACAGATAATACTACTTTATTGAGATACTGATCCACTATAGCGGTGTTCAACTTCATGTTAATTCATATGGCAATACTGAGGTGAAGGATTCATGAATCTATTTGGATGGTATTAGATAATTTTATTATTATAATATATGCATGTTTCAAGCCAATTGGTTCTGGCACGTTTTCCGACTAAGATTGGCCAAGAGTTATACAGTTAGGTCCATATATATTTGGACAGAGACAACATTTTTCTAATTTTGGTTCTAGACATTACCACAATGAATTTTAAACAAAACAATTCAGATGCAGTTGAAGTTCAGACTTTCAGCTTTCATTTGAGGGTATCCACATTAAAAGTGGATGAAGGGTTTAGGAGTTTCAGCTCCTTAACATGTGCCATCCTGTTTTTAAAGGGACCAAAAGTAATTGGACAATTGACTCCAAGGCTATTTCATGGACAGGTGTGGGCAATCCCTTCGTTATGTCATTCTCAATTAAGCAGATAAAAGGCCTGGAGTTGATTTGAGGTGTGGTGCTTGCATTTGGAAGGTTTTGCTGTGAAGTAAACATGCGGTCAAAGGAGCTCTCCATGCAGGTGAAACAAGCCATCCTTAAGCTGCAAAAACAGAAAAAAACCCATCCGAGAAATTGCTACAATATTAGGAGAGGCAAAATCTACAGTTTGGTACATCCTGAGAAAGAAAGCAAGCACTGGTGAACTCATCAATGCAAAAAGACCTGGACGCCCACGGAAGACAACAGTGGTGGATGATCGCAGAATAATCTCCATGGTGAAGAGAAACCCCTTCACAACAGCCAACCAAGTGAACAACACTCTCCAGGAGGTAGGCGTATCAATATCCAAATCTACCATAAAGAGAAGACTGCATGAAAGTAAATACAGAGGGTTCACTGCACGGTGCAAGCCACTCATAAGCATCAAGAATAAAAAGGCTAGACTGGACTTTGCTAAAAAACATCTAAAAAAGCCAGCACAGTTCTGGAAGAACATTCTTTGGACAGATGAATCCAAGATCAACCTCTACCAGAATGATGGAAAGAGAAAAGTATGGCGAAGGCGTGGTACAGCTCATGATCCAAAGCATACCACATCATCTGTAAAACACAGCGGAGGCAGTGTGATGGCGCGGGCATGCATGGCTGCCAGTGGCACTGGGTCACTAGTGTTTATTGATGATGTGACACAGGACAGAAGCAGCCGAATGAATTATGATGTATTCAGAGCCATTCTGTGTGCTCAGATCCAGCCAAATGCAGCCAAACTGGTCGTCGTTTCATACTACAGATGGACAATGACCCAAAGCATAAAGCCAAAGCAACCCAGGAGTTTATTAAAGCAAAGAAGTGGAATATTCTTCAATGGCCAAGTCAGTCACCTGATCTCAACCCAATTGAGCATGCATTTTACTTGTTAAAGACTAAACTTCAGACAGAAAGGCCCACAAACAAACAGCAACTGAAAACCACCGCAGTGAAGGCCTGGCAGAGCATCAAAAAGGAGGAAACACAGCATCTGGTGATGTCCATGAGTTCAAGACTTCAGGCAGTCATTGCCAACAAAGGGTTTTCAACCAAGTACTAGAAATGAACATTTTATTTACAATTATTTAATCTGTCCAATTACTTTTAGTCCCTTTAAAAACAGGGTGGCACATGTTAAGGAGCTGAAACTCCTAAACCCTTCATCCAATTTTAATGTGAATATCCTCAAATGAAAGCTGAAAGTCTGAACTTCAACTGCATCTGAAATGTTTTGTCTAAAATTCATTGTGTCTAGAACCAAAATTAGAAAAATATTGTCTCTGTCCAAATATATATGGACCTAACTGTATGTATGCATGTTATAATATTGCCAATACATATGGCCTGTATCACATTATATAACTCTACTTGCTATACCATATGAATTGTCTATAGGGTTACAGTGCATTGTGTAAGTATTTGGCCCCCTTGAACTTTTCTACCTTTTGCCACATTTCTGGATTCAAACAAAGATATAAAATTCTAATTTTTTTGGGAAGAATCAACAACAAGTGGGACACAATCGTGAAGTGTAACGAAATTTATTGGATATTTTAAACTTTTTTACCAAATTAAAAACTGAAAAGTGGGGCGTGCAATATTATTCGGCCCCTTTACTTTCAGTGCAGCAAACTCACTCCAGAAGTTCAGTGAGGATCTCTGAATGATCCAATGTTGTCCTAAATGACTGGTAATGATAAATAGAATCCACCTGTGTGTAATCAAGTCTCCGTATAAATGCACCTGCTCTGTGATAGTCTCAGGGTTGTGTTTCAAGTGCAGAGAGCATCATGAAGACCAAGGAACACACCAGGCAGGTCCGAGATACTGTTGTGGCGAAGTTTAAAGCCGGATTTGGATACAAAAAGATTTCCCAAGTTTTAAATATCTCAAAGAGCACTGTGCAAGCGATCATATTGAAATGGAAGGAGTATCAGACCAGTGCAAATCTACCAAGACCTGGCCGTCCCTCTAAACTTTCATCTCGAACAAGGAGAAGACTGATCAGAGATGCAGCCAAAAGGCCCATGATCACTCTGGATGAACTGCAGAGATCTACAGCTGAGGTGGGAGAGTCTGTCCATAGGACTACAATTAGTCGTACACTGCACAAATCTGGCCTTTATGGAAAAGTGGCAAGAAAAAAGCCATTTCTCAAAGATATCCATAAAAAGTCTCGTTTGAAGTTTGCCACAAGCCACCTGGGAGACACACCAAATATGTGGAATAAGGTGCTCTGGTCAGATGAAACCAAAATCGAACTTTTTGGCCACAATGCAAAACAATATGTTTGGCATAAAAGCAACACAGCTCATCACCCTCAAAACACCATCCCCACTGTCAAACGTGGTGGCAGCATCATGGTTTGGGCCTGCTTTTCTTCAACAGAGACAGGGAAGATGGTTAAAATTGATGGGAAGATGGACGGAGCCAAATACAGGACCGTTCTGGAAGAAAACCTGTTGGAGTCTGCAAAAGACCTGAGACTGGGACGGAGATTTATCTTCCAACAAGACAATGATCCCAAACATAAAGCAAAATCTACAATGGAATGGTTCAAATATAAAAGTATCCAGGTGTTAGAATGGCCAAGTCAAAGTCCAGACCTGAATTCAATCGAGACTCTGTGGAAAGAGCTGAAAACTGCTGTTCACAAACGCCCTCCATCCAACCTCAATGAGCTCGAGCTGTTTTGCAAGGAAGAATGGGCAAGAATTTCAGCCTCTCGATGTGCAAAAATAATAGAGACATACCCCAAGCGACTTGCAGCTGTAATCGCAGCAAAAGGTGGCACTACAAAGTATTAACTCAAGGGGGCCGAATAATGTTGCACGCCCCACTTTTCAGTTTTTAATTTGGTAAAAAACTTTAAAATATCCTATAAATTTCGTTCCACTTCACGATTGTGTCCCACTTGTTGTTGATTCTTCCCAAAAAAATTAGAATTTTATATCTTTATGTTTGAAGCCAGAAATTCTGTCTGTATAATGTGTTGATTTTATTGTCAACTGACAACAGAATGTCTTTTTATCAATTTTGGTATTTTGTATCTTTAATAAAAATTATACTATATTGAAATATCGTGGATCATATGCGACTTCATAGTCCCTATAGGATTATATGTATCTTTTTGAAGGAATATTTTTCTTTATCTTCTGAGTAAATATATATTGTTTCTATATCTTTTCCATCTACTGACGGAAACAATGATGGGGATCTGATGCAAGTTGTTACTGCCAGACTTGCAAAAGAGTAGAGACCTAACCACAAGCTAATTATGACCGCACTCGCTACAATAACATTAGGCCATATCTTACCGCAGTGAAAATGTATATTTCTTCCTTGTTTCTCAGCCATAGAGAAGCTTATTTCCTGTTGCCATCATGAATATGATGATGACAATGGTAAATTAAGTCACCAGATGGCTATAAAGTAATAAAAACATTACATCAAAAGTCAATTGCCAGATTATGCCAGTAAGTGGGCTCAAACAGAGCTACTTATTAGCCAATTAAATGCCATCCGTATGAGGCTTCTTTGGTCTAGCCTTTATAAATATTCACATCTAATAGTGTAATCTAGCACGCTCATGCAAATAATACATAAATGATCCATGGGCATGGTGCAGGTTGCTGGCTCCAAATCATAAAACATGTCACAGACTGGGATTATGTGTGCATTCTGAACCTTTTACATATATATCCTTTTCACTCCTTCCTTTTTATGATAATTTACAAGGACATCTTAACTTTGGGGCAATGAAAGCCATTGTGCGTGCAAAGTCTGAGTGTCAAAATCATTGATTGATGACAACAAAATGTCAGAATTCTGAAGAGTCCAGTGTTATCTGGAAGGAAGTTTTTGGGCTGTACTCACTGGGGAGTGAAAGATGATAAACATTTAAAACTATTCATTTATGTAATATTTCAAAAGTGTTTTCTCCTTAAAGGGGTTGTCCACTACTTTATATTCCTCCCCTATGTATCCCCCGGGGTCCCTAAGACTTCTTGTAATTACCTTCTGTTGCACATAATGCCTGTGAGCGACGCTATCACCGGCCTCTCACAGGCATCACGTGACCCCCGGCTGCAGCCGGCTCTGACATCTGCTGATGTCACGACAGGTGCTGTCAGCAGCCGGGGGTCACGATCTTCCTGGTTCCACGGTGGATGCCAGGCTGTGGGCGGGATTACCCCCCGTGTCACACCCGGCATCCACCGCGCACTCTGCCTCTCCCCATTCATTGTGAAAGCGCGCTGTGGATGCTGGGTGTGACGCAGTGGGTAACCCCAGCCATCGCGGGGACCCCAGCGCTGAGTCACACCTCATTTGTCGTGACGTCAGTGCGGGGTCACGTGATGTCTGTGAGCAGCCACCGATAATGCCTGTGAGCGGCGCTATCAGCAACAGAGGGTATTTACAAGAAGTCTTAGAGGCCCCCGGGGGGATACATTGGGGAGGTTAGTGGACAACTTCTTTAAATTGCTAAATGAACTACACATCTCATCTTCACCATTCACATGGGTAGTCACCTTAGATCACAGTAGACCATGGGAAAGAGATTAATATGTAATTGAACTATAACTGTAGAAAAATGGATATTCAAATTTTATACATTGATTTACAAAGGCAAAGATATTTTTTTCAAATATGAACAGGAAGATCTTAGTTAACATTTTGATCAAAAATGTATAGGCCTACTGCCACGTCACAACGGCCTCTTTAATGGGTCCTTACCAGCGTCCGCAGCGACACACATGCCTAACAGCACCCCTGCTGCCAGGCTAAGTACCCCTCAGAAACAACACCACAGTAGTATTGGTTGCCACACAGCACCAAGTGAATTGTTCTCAAAAACTCACCTTTCTATTTGGTCTTAGGCAAAAACTTGAGAGTAAGTAGGTGCTGTTCCAGTCTCCTGATAAATTAAAAACAGCTGGGTCAAGTGGAGGTCTGTTGGTACTAATAGAAAAGGAAACATGAAGGGACAGAATAAGTAATTATGCCATAACTGTAGATAAAAAACACGGACCGCCTATCAAACTATTGCATATTGATATGTTGAAGCTAAGCAAAATGTATCCAAAATGAACATTTGTTTTTCTTAGCTAATATTTTAATCAGACAGGGGGTGTGTTGTTGGACCTGGGTGGTTTTGAGGGTGGGTGCAGGGTCAGCGGCCACCAACCTGAGCTACAATTAATAGAGTAGGGACCTACTACAGAGGTCGCCGTGATACAGGGGTTTGTCCAGGCACATAATATTGACCTATCTTTAGCATAGGTAATCAATATGAGATCAGTGAGAGTACAATGTTTACTGCTGCTGTAGCTAATAGCTGATCGTGGGGGAGCTGGGCGTCGGACCCCCACCGATCTGATATTGATGACCTATCCTTTAGGCAGATCATAAATATTATATGCCGGACAAGCCCTTTTGTAGAATCAGGAACCACTACAGATATGATATTTTTTATTATCAATTAGATAATAAAAAAAATATTCTTTGCAATGATGCTCTCCAGGCCAGTATCCTCAATTAGATGTTTTAAAGTAGAAAAAAGTTGCAATCCAGCACCAAGAAAAAAGATGGTAATTTAATAACGACAACGTTTTTACTTTTCTCACGGTGTTGGATTGCAATTTTTTTCTTCTTTAAAGAGAACCTGTCACTATGAAAATGCAGTAGAATCTGCAGGCAGTGTAACGGGAGTGGTCCATGGTGCGAGGAGAGCCTGGTGGGGCGTGACTAGGTGAACACCAGACTCTTCACTAGAGGTCCTGATGATGGGGTTAGGCTTGGCTCCCAATGGCCACCAGGTGCTACTCCAGGTCAGATCTCGGACGCGCGACAGCTAACCCCAAGGGACAGGTAGCTGGAACGCCCCTTTAGGAGAGTACAGCTTTACTGGCAGGAACACAGGAATCACAGAGGCTGGCGGGTATGGCTAGTCTGCAGATAGGCACTGGCAGGTGCAGGCTGGAATACAGATAGACACTGGCAGGTACGGGTTGATATATGGATAGACACTGGCTGGTGCAGGCTGATATTCAGATGGACACTGGTGGGTGCAGGCTGATATGCGGATGAGCACGGCAGGTGCAGGCTGATATGCAGATGAGCACGGTAGGTGCAGCCTGATATGCGGATGAGCACGGTAGGTGCAGAGGTGCAGGCTGGTGTACTGAAGGACACTGGCAGATGCAGGCTGGTATTCGGACAGGCAGACATGGCTGATATACAGGCAGGCTGGCAAGGCTGAAATATAGGAACTAAAGGCAATTACAGGCAGACAGGTACTGGACTGACTGACATGTACTGGGGACCTGACAACTAGCAAGCGTGCAGGGACTAACTATACACGTTGCACAAGCACCTCCATTCAGGTGGAGGTGCCTTAAATAACAAGTGTCTCTCAGCCATTGTCTGGGGACACTTTAGGATGGTGCGTGCAGCCCCTTTAAGAAGGGGGGAGTGCCATTTTTCAGACCCGGGGCAGCAGCTGGAGTGGAAGAAGGAGGGAGTGCGGGACAGGGACCGCGGCAGTGAGTAAGTCAGTGTCCCTGCCAGGAAATAGGAGAAGCATGCAGGGACGCCAATGCTACAGTGCTCCCCACACACCCTTTATGCCCCATCTCCTTCAAGCCCGCAAAAAATCTCTCCAGGAGGAGAGGGGCATGTATGTTTTCCCTGGGCTCCCATGACCTCTCCTCGGGACCGAACCCCTTCCAATCCACAAGAAAAAAGGTTTTTCCCCTTACCCTCTTGGTGGCCAGAATGTTTTCTACATCAAAAACATCTTCAGAGCTGACTGGAGCAGGAGTGGTACCTGGATCTTTGAAGAAGGAACTGAGGACGACAGGCTTGAGGAGAAACACGTGAAATGAATTTGGTATCCATAAAGAGGCCGGGAGTTTGAGCCTATAGGCTACAGGATTTATCTGTTTAAGAACCTCGAATGGATCAATGAAACGAGGACCCAATTTATACGAAGCGAGCTTGAGACGGACATACTTTGATGAGAGCTAAGCCTTGTCTCCTGGATGAAACAGAGGTGGATCCAGACGTCTCTTCTCTGCGTGTTTCTTCATTTGTTCAGAGGATTTCAATAAGGTTGTCTTGGTGTCTTCCCAGATATTAGAAAAGCCCTTGACAAGGGTTTCTGCTGCAGGAATGTCAGTGGTAGTAGACACAGGGAATGGAATATTGGGTTGTTGACCATAGACCACAAATGATGGAGATTTAGCAAAGGAGTCACTCACATGGTTGTTGTATGAGAATTCGGGCAAAGGTAGGAGTTCGACCCAATCATTGTGGTGGGCATTAACGAAGTGACGCAGCAAGTTGCTCAGGATCTGGTCGACCTGCTCTACTTGACCATTGGATTGTGGATGGTAGGCTGAAGAGAAATCCAAAGTGACATTCAGTAGTTTGCAGGTAGCCTTCCAGAAGCGAGATGTAAACTGAACGCCTCTGAGACTACTGTATATGCAGAGGCAATCCATGGAGGCGGAAAATATGTAGTATGAACTTCTCTGCAAGCACAGGAGCAGACGGAAGACCGGACAGTGGAGTGAAATGGGCCATCTTAGAGAAGTGATCCACAATCACCCAGATGACGGTACACCCGGCTGATACTGGAAGATCAGTAATGAAATCTATCGCAATATGCTGCCAGAGAGCAGATGCTACAGGCAAAGAAAGTAGCCAACCGGTTGAAAGGTGTTTCGGAGTCTTGTTCTGGGTCGGCCACCAATAATGCCGGGAAATGAGGGGAGACATTTTCTTCTGTCCGGCATGACCAGCCAATTTAGAGGAGTGACCCCAGTAAAGAACCTGTCTGGTTCAGCAACAAAAGTCTTTCCGGATGGGACACAAGATAAATCCAGAGGAGCGACCATAAGTATTATGGAGAGCTCAATGATGTATTGAAGCTCCTCTTCCTGGTCAGAAGAGAGAAAGGACATAGAGAGTGCATCCACCTTGACGTTCTGATCTGCCGGCCGGAAATGGAGAAAAAAGTTGAAACAGGCGAAGAAGAGAGAGCACCTGAGTTTAGCCACTGTGCGGACTGTAGATAGGCTAGATTCTTGTGGTCAGTGTAAATAACCATCAGATGCATCACTCCTTTAAGCAAAAATCGCCACTCCTCCAGTGCCAGTTTTATCTCTAACACTATCGAATAGTTACGTTTTGGAGATGAGAATATTTTTGAAAAAAAGCCGCAGATCACCATACAGCCGGAAGGAGACTTCTGGGTAAGAACGGTTCTGGCCCTAGAGGAACAGAGGAAGAAGCATCCATTTCCAAAAAGTATTGCTTATTATTGTCTGGTTGATGCAGCACAGGGGCAGAGGGAAGGCCTGTTTTAAGGAGACAAAGGCGTTCTCTGCCTCCGTAGTCCATACCTTAGGATTGGCCCTATGCGGGATAAGGGCAGAAATAGAGAAGGTGTCCGCCATCCTGTCCAGGCGGTCTGAAAGCTATCCAGCGGTTTCTCAGATTCACAAATTATTACACACCAGTTCATCTCTCATTTCTCTTCTCGGACGACTCGTCCGAGAAATGAGGGATGAACTGGCGGTAATAATTAAGAATAAATAAGACATCTCTCGTGGCACTCCAGTCCCCAACGGAGTACTTCACCGGATCTCCAATCCAAACTTGCTTGTGTCTCCGCAGTCATGGCAGACCTAGAAGAAGAGGATAAGACAGACCTGACAGCACATAGAGAGGATTCTTCTCTGAGTGTAGCAATCCTGCCTAAATTTCCACAGGTTCGGTAGTGAAGAGGATGGTCTTGGAAAGAGGTTTTCCATCCACCGAAGAAACCACCAACGGAACCTGTAGATGTTGGATCGGGATATGATACTGCTCCACAATGGCCTGTTGAATGAGATTTCCTGTGGAACCAGAGTCCGATTCGACAAAATGGATGTTGCCACAGGAAACGGATACTGACAGAGTTAGCAAAGGAGAGGAGTGATCCTCGCCCAGAGTAGCCTCTCCAGCAGACACTAGACTCTAGAGTCTCCCTGTTCTTCAGGGCAGGAGCGGATTAAATGTTCAGAACTGTTGCAATAGAAGCACCTACCCTCGGCATGACGGGCCTCCTGACAATGCTTGGCCATCTTTACCTGGTTGATTTGCATGGACTCTGGGGGAGATGCCGAAGCTGAAGTCTGCTGCATTATCGGCCTTTCAAAGGTAGGAGCCAAGGGCACAGGTCTTCTCTTGCGGATCACCTCCTTAGAACGCTCCTGGAACCTGATGTTGATCCGAGTTGCCAGAGACACCAGGTCATCCAGTGACGTGGGTATATCACGAGCAGCCAGCTTATCCTTGATTCACTCAAACAGACTCTTCCATAAGGGGGCTACAAGCGCATCATTTTTCCAGGCAAGCTCGGAGGACAGAGTACGGAATTGGACAGCGTACTAGCCCACAGTCAGGTTTCCCTGGCACAGTCTGAGAAGAGAAGATGCTGTGGAGGTAACATGGCAAGGCTCATCAAATACCTCACGGAAGGCTTCAAAAAAGAACTGTATGTTAGAAACAAGATGGTCCCCTCTCTCCCTTAGGAGATTGAGCCACACGGAGCTTTGCCAGTGAGATGGGACATGATGAAGGCCACCTTATCTTTGTCTGAACGAACTGATGAGCCAAAAGTTCAAAGTGCAGTGTGCACTGATTGATGAGCCTCCAACATAGGGCAGGATCACCAGGAACATAGCTGGCAGGCTGATGGGTCACGTCCGAGGTTGTCGCAGCTTGGGGAGGTGCAGAGGCAGCCAGAGTTGTCAATACATCTAGGCGGGTGGTCACTGTCCACAAGTAGGAGAGAATTTTATCCTGCTGGTCTTTCTGGTGGGAGACCTCTTGATACAGGTCTGAGATAAAGGGGTTCTGAGAGCCTGTGTAAACTGCAATGGTAATGGTGGAACCACGGTGCCGTGGTCCGAGGAGCGCCTGGTGGGGCATGACTAGGTGAACACCAGACTCTTCACTAGTAGAGCCGCTTATGATGGGGTTAGGTTTGGTTCCCAATGGACACCAGGTTCTACTCCAGGTCAGATCTCGGATGCACGGCAACTGACCCCAAGGGACAGGTAGCTAGAACGGCCCAGTAGGAGAGTACAACTGGTACAAGCAGGCACAGCGGGAACACAGGAATCACAGATGCTGGCAGGTACGGCTAGCCTGCAGATAGGCACTGGCCGGTGCAGGCTGGGATATAGATAGGCACTGGCTGGTACGGGTTGGTATACGGATGGACACTGGTGGGTGCAGGCTGATATGCAGATGAGCATGGAAAGGGCACAGGCTGATATGCAGATGAGCATGGCAGGTGCAGGCTGATATGTGGATGAGCACGGCAGGTGCAGGCGGATATGCGGATGAGCACGGCAGGTGCAGGCTGATATGCGGATGAGCACAGCAGGTTCAGGCTGGTATACAGATGGACACTGGCGGGCGCAAGCTGGTATTCGGACAGGTGGACACGACTTGCAGGCGGGCAAGGCTGAAATGTAGGAACAAAAGGCAAGTACGGGCAGGCAGGTACTGGGGACCTGACAACTAGCAGGCGTGCAGGGTAGCTAATTATACACGTTGCACAGGCACCTCCATTCAGGTAAATAACAAGTGTCTCCTAGCCATTGGCTGGGGACACTTTAGGACAGCGCGCTCGGCCCCTTTAAGAAGGAGGGAGTGTGCGCACACCCTAAGCACAGTACCCTGGGATCTGCGCACCTTGAAAAGACCCCGGGCGGCATACAGAGAGGAAGAAGGAGGGAGTGCGGGACAGGGGCCAAGGAGGTGAGTAAATCAGCGTCCCTGCCGAGGGAGAGGAGGAACGTACAGGGATGCCGACGCTACAGACAGCATGTTATAGAGCAGTGGTATCTGAGTAGATTGATATATACATTTTTGAGAAAAATTAAGTATAACTTGTGTTTTAATCATTTAATCCTCTGTTCTTTCTGAGATTTTCGAAATGACAGCCTTCCATGTATAAGTGTATTTAATGAGACAGCTATCAGTCACTGATAGGACCGCCCAATGGAAAAAAAAATCCCAGAAAGGGCAGAGATTTAAAAGATCAAAACGCAGGTTATACTGAACCTTTTCTCACAAAACTGTATATCAATCTACTTGGCCTCTTCCTCGGCCCCTTCTGCTCTATAACAGGATGCCTGCAGATTCGACAGCATTTTCATGGTGATAGGCTCCCTTTAAAAGACTCACTACGGAGGTTACCATGAGGTGGCAGTGGATTTATACACTCAAAATGTTAACAAAGGAGTTCATTTCCATTTTTTAAAAATTTTACTTAGCCACAGTAGATCAACGTATAATACGAGGGGGTACCCAAAAAAGAATGAGAATTACTTATTTAACATTTTTTTATTCAAGATAACATCTTGAAAATATTAATCCCCTTCAAAATACTGTCCATTAAATGATGTGATGGTGGGTTGGTTTGCTTGTGACACTTTGTGAGTTGTTCCAAATACAAGGCACACTTAGCATGGCTATCATAGAATTCTGCAATGACATGCCATCCCATCTGGTTTGAAATTAGTCAGTCAGTCTATCATTTGTGTTGTAACAAACTTCTTAAAGACTGTTGGAAAGCCATAACAGCTATCTGATGAAGCTGTGAGAGAGTATGACAAGGGTGTATAAAGCTGTCATCAGAGTAAAAGCAGGGCACTTTGGGGAATCTAAGGTTTAACACACATTCTGGTTTGTTTCATATATGCTTTTTTACTCCTTTACATATTTGTTCCTTCATGGTTTTGCTGCATTCAGTCTGAATTTACAATATGCACATTCTAATAAGAACAAGGAAAACTTTTTGCATGAACAAGTATTTCCAAATTTTTGACTAGTACAGTAATCACCGTAGATATAGTTTATATCCGTGATTCTACTTAAATTACTTATTACCCACCTCTCAAGCTAAAAACTACTGTTGAGGAGCAACACAGTCCTCTTCCATTGCTACTCAGGTAAAGATCATTAGAAAATGGCGATGCTTAATCAGTCGACAGATGTCTTCATGTTGTTCTTGGAGAACAGGAGAAGTCCCAGAAGACTGGAGAAGAGCAAATGTTGTTCCTATCTTCAAAAAGGGGAAAAAGGTGGACCCAGGGAACTATAGGCCGGTGAGTCTGACTTCTATACCAGGAAAGATCTTTGAACAAATTATTAAACAACATGTATGTAAGTACCTGGATAAGAATGAAGTGATTAACCAGAGTCAGCATGGGTTTGTAACTAACAAGTCATGTCAGACTAACTTAATTTCCTTCTATAACAGAATCACTGACTGGGTGTATCAGGGAAATGCTGTAGATATAGTATATCTTGACTTCAGCAAAGCATTTGACAAAGTATCTCACACCATCCTTATTGAAAAAATTATCAAGTATGGAATGGACAAGGCAACTGTTAGGTGGATTCATAACTGGCTTAGTGATCGGACTCAAAGAGTGGTCGGAAATGGCTTCACATCCAGTTGGATGAATGTCTCAAGTGGTTACCACGGGGCTCTGTCCTGGGACCTGTATTGTTCAACATCTTTATCAATAATTTAGATGAAGGAATTGAGGGTAAACTGATTAAATTTGCTGATAACACAAAGCTAGGGGGGATAGCTAACACTAGATTCAAAAAGACCTAAATAAACTGGAGCAGTGGGCAGCAACTAACAGAATGGTTTTTAACCGGGAAAAATGCAAAGTACTACATCTTGGCAATAAAAATGAAAAAGAATATACAGAATGGGAGGAATACAGCTAAGCAACAGTACATGTGAAAAAGACTTAGGTATACTAATAGATCATAGACTGAACATGAGTCAACAGTGTGATGCAGCAGCAAAAAAGGCAAATACAATTCTGGGATGTATTAACAGAAGCATACAGTCTAGATCACGTGATGTCATTATCGCACTTTACTCCTCTTTGGTCAGACATCATCTGGAATACTGTGTTCAGTTTTGGGCACCACATTTTAAAAAAGACATTGACAAACTGGAGCAAGTTCAGAGAAGAGCGACCAGAATGGTGACCGGTCTGCAAACCATGTCCTATGAGGAACGGTTACAGGATTTGGGAATGTTTAGCTTGCAAAAAAGAAGACTGAGAGGAGACTTAATAGCTGTCTACAAATATCTCAAGGGATGTCACATTGTAGAAGGATCATCTTTATTCTCATTTGCACAAGGAAAGACTAGAAGCAATGGGATGAAACTGAATGGGAGGAGACACAGATTAGATATTAGAAAAAACTTTTTGACAGGGTGATCAATGAGTGGAACAGGCTGCCACGAGAGGTGGTGAGTTCCCCTTCAATGGATGTCTTCAAACAGAGGCTGGACAGATATCTGTCTGAGATGATTTAGTGAATCCTGCTTTGAGCAGGGGGTTGGACCAGATGACCCAGGAGGTCCCTTCCAACTCTACCATTCTATGATTCTATGTAGTTTTGGCACTCACATGACTTTAGAGGATGAAGACAGACTTTATCTGTTTAGAATTAACTCATTATTGTACATCTCCAGAATCCTGCCCAGCTAAAACTCTTTATTGGCACAATGGAAAATACAAATAATCTAACCAACCGCTGCTAATTGCACCCATGGGTCTCTGTATAAATATATAATGATGAAATGCTATTTAACATTACAGCTGTGTTGTGTGTAGAACAATTATATCCTACAAATATTAACCTCCCTGCTGATTATTCATTGCTAAAAAGTAAAAGTCAATTTCTGATATGAATACATTGAATGAGGAGGAAGAATATTTCATTAATGATATTATTCACCAGCAATGTCAACAAGCCAAAGTGTAATACGTAAGATCACTGCTGTTCAAGTATGATGGCAGCAACCATGCAGAAGAAATAAAAATAATGTACAATGCAACAGTCGCATTGAAGGCAACATCGGCCATAAACACCCCTTACATTTCTGCTCCTATAGCTGCTGTCTGGATGTAAAAGCAGCATCGGATGTAATTACAACATACAAAATACCATTTCTCCCCAGTTTCAATTTGGAAAAACAGCAGTATGATACTGTGCTAACAGAACAGTCTAGTGAATAGTGTCAGCGAGCACAAGTAGTGATGTCACTAGCATCCACCCTTCCTCTATATTTTGAAATGGAAGGGGAGCCATGGGGGAGATTATTTAGATAAAAAAAACTCAAACAGTTACTATGCAAAATAAGAGCCCAGGGATAATTGTCATTCGGGGAATAGACAGTCACTTTAAGGGTATGTGCACACGATGCAGAAATGCTCAGGATTTTTTCCTGAGCGTTTCTGCATCTCTCTGGCAGGAAAAAACGCATGCGGATTGTACATGCGGTTTCCTGCCAGGGACATGCGGAAATGAAGCGGTCTTCACTTTCATTTCCGCATGCGGGTTGACAAGCGCTTCCCAAGCGATTTTAGCATCACTTGGAAAGTGCTTGTCAACTTCACACTATATAAATCCATGCAACCGGCATGGATTTATATAGTGTGTGATGTCAAAAAATAAAAAATAAATCTATACGTTACCCTCTGATGGCCCCCGGTGTCCTGCTTCATCGGTCCCGGCTGCCGGCAGTGAAGACTGTAGGACCTTCCGACGTCAGCGTCACGTGACCCGTCACATGACTCTGACGTCAGCGAAGGTCCTTCTTCATTCAAACGCGAAGTGCCTGGGAAGCCGGCAGGACGCAGCGCGGGCCGTCAGAAGGTGAGAATATATATATTTTTTATTTTATTCTTTTGGTACCTGGGTCTGGATGAGAGTCCTCTCATCCACACCCGGGTACCATCCGCACATTAGACCGCATGAAAAGCGCATCAACATATACAGTGATGCGGATTCCATGCGGTCTAATGCAAGTCAATGGCGGCAAAAGAGCAGCGTTTCCGCAAAATTAATGGACATGCTGCGGATTTTTGACCGCAGCGTTTACGCTGCGGAAAAATCCGCATCATGGGCACAGCACATGCGGATTTCCATTGGGGAACATTGCTGCCCTTCTACCATGCGTTTTTCATGCGTTTCCGCGGCGTTTACGCAACTGCAAAAACGCCGCGGAAACGCATGAAAAACGCATCGTGTGAACTCAGCCTTAAGCTTAATTCAGCCATCATTGGTAATTTGTACGATACTGCAAAACCTATTACTTAAAGGGGTTTTCCCACGAATGAAAGTTCATTTTGATCAATAGATCTTGGAATAATAATAACTTCCACAATTGGATGTGTTTAAATAAAATGTTCCTGTGCTGAGATAATCTTATAAATGTGTCCCTGTGTAATGGCCGTGTCTGACCGTGTACGGAACATGGTCTGATCATACCACAGCTCCTGGGCGGGGGGGGGGGAGCAAAAGAGTATACAAATATTACAGTATGGGATCACAGCTGATTTTTTGTGAGGTAAAACATTTCACAGCCTGTTTTTAAATAATGTTTTAATTCAAAGAAAGAATCAGCTGTGACCCCATGCTGAAATGTCTGTTATGATCTGCAACATGCACTAAGGAAAGATAAGGGAAAGCTGTCCCTACAGTAAGACTAAGCTGAATCCCTACGATGTAGCGGGCTGCCTGTTCCTGCCTGTTCCTAGCGAACAGACCCGCCTTAGTCCTCGGCTAGTCTGAACGAAGACCTATAGCATTAAGGGAGGGGTCCCTAAAAGAACTAAGGACTGGGACAAAAATGGGACACCTCCTAAACAGAGAAGTTGTTGCAGAACACAAAAAGACAAACTGACAAAAAGGTACTAGAGGTCCCAGAAGGACCAAGCAAACTGACAGAGAAAGGCACAGAAGCACCTGGCTAGATAAACAGTCAAACACTAAAGTCCAGCACAGCCAAAGGGCTGAGCTGGAATATAAAGGCAGATGGTCACGTGACCGCTAAACACAAGATGGAAAAAACTAACAGGAGGGTTCTAACAATGTCTGTATACTCTTTTGTGTCCTCCCCTGCCCAGGAGATGTGGTATGATTAGACCGTGTTCCGTACATGGTCAGACGCAGCCAGTACACAGCTGGGGCAACCTTTATAAGATTATCTCAGTACAGGAACATTTTATTTAAATGCATTCAATTGTAGAACTTATTATCATTCCAAGATCTATTGATTAAAATGAACTTTTGTTCATGGGAAAACCCCTTTCTAGCCCAAGGCATACTAATACGTATTTGCACCCTGGGACTTAAGAGCCTGATACAAATTAGTACGCCCTAGCTTCAATGCGGTCCCGCGACCGAAGTTGTGGTGATCGCATTAAATTTCCAGCGCCATCTTACCTCAGGGTAGATGGCGCTGTCATCCTGGGGGGGTGTCACCGCACCGATCATAGCGCGACCGCGCAGTGACAGGGCGGTCACGGGGCGGTGACCGGCTTGTGACCTCCCTGTCACCGCCCCATGACCCCCTGTGACGTGTGTAGAGGCTCCAGACAGCTCTGATTGGAGCGATCGATGATGACATGGATCGCTCCAATCAGAGTACCTGAACACAGGTGACCGGGCAGTCACAGGGCGGTGTCACCTCCCTGTGAGCCCCTGTGATACTGCCCAGGCCCCAGCCATCTCTGATTTGTGCGATTGATGTCATCATAGATCGCAACAATCAGAGTTCCGACCGGGTGGTGATCTGGCTGTCACCACCCTATCACCCCTCTATGCCACCCTGCAGATCCTCACACTTGGTGAGGATTTCTACAGAGTGGTCACGTTTGATCACCTCTGTGCTGGGCCTTGTGGTGCCACAGAAGCACCTGTGACACCACAAGACCTTCTTCTCACCTGCTCCAGTCACTGCTGCTGCTGCTCCGGTCTCCTGTTGCGGTCTCCTGGGTCCTGGGTCTCCTGCTCCGTGTCCTGCTGCTGCGGTTCCTGCTCCAAAGCCTCCTCCAGAACCTGCTGCTAATCCTGCTGCTGAAAGAAGAACAGAGAAGACTTTGGTAAGTCCATCTCTGTTCTCCCCTCATTCACCTCCACCCTCTTTTTACCCCCCATACCTCCAGTTTTTTTTTGTTTTGTGCGTCCTGCAGCTGCCGAGCGCTGACCAGTGACTACTTCACTGATCAACGTTCCTGCTCGCTACTTTTCAGGACTTTTGTCCCCGTCAATTCTCCCCCCCTCCTCACTTTGCCCCACCTACTTGTGTGCATCCAGCAGCCGCCGAGAGTTGATCAGTGACGCAAATTACCGATCAGCACTCGCGCTCGCTACTTTACCCTTTTTTTTTCAACTAACCTTTTTTCTTTTGGGCGCCGTGCTAGGCCTTGCGGTGCCACAGAAGCCTGTGACGCCACAATCGTCGCTCCTGCTCCAGAAGACATCTGTAAGTAGGATTTTTTGATCCCTCCTCATCCACCCCAATCCCCCTCTCCCTCCCCCCCCCCTTCCTATACCCCTTTCTGCCGCCAAGTGCTGATTATTACTTGATCAGTACTTGATCGCTTGACTGTTGTCCGTTTTTTTTTTTGTTCTTCCTGCAGCGGCCAGAGCGCTGTTCAGTGACCACAGATAATTGATCCGCACTCGTGCTCGCTGTTTTACATAGCCTCGTCCTTTGCACCACATCCGCGTGCACACCCAGCAGCCGCCGAGTGTTGATCAATGACAGTTCACCGATCCGCACTCGTGCTCGCTGTTTGCACCACCTACTCTAGTTCCTTTTTTTCTCTTTTTTTTCAGAAAAAAAAGTTCACAACAAGCACACTGACACACACACACTCTAAATAAAGTACTGATACACATGCACCACAAAAATAAAATGTCCCGCTCATCCCAAACTCGCTATTCAGGAGGAGGCATATGCTTTTCTTGCCTCCGACACTGACAGCGAGGGCGAGGATCCCACCTTTCTTTATTTTTCTGATTCCTCATCGTCCTCCTCTTATTCTTCCTCTCCCCCCCCTCAGGTGCTGCTGTACCGCCACGCAGATGCCCCAGAAGAGAAGATGAACCAGCGCCCCCCACTACTGACCCCTTATGGACCTCGCCCCCTGAAAATTATGAACCACTGATTCCTGATTTCGTGGCAGAATCAGGAATCAAGTTTGACACCACTGGCCTCACAGAACTAGACTTTTTCAAAGTCTTTTTCTCTGAGGATTTTGAAAACCTTATGGTGGGCCAAACTTATCTGCACACTCATCAATTTTTGGAACAAAATCCCTCTTCATCATTTTCTAACTGGTCTACTGTAGTCGCAGTAGAAATGATAACGTTTTGGGGCCTGGTCCTTCATATGGGGATCCTGAAGAAGCCAGAACTTCGGGAATACTGGAGTGTTGACCTTTTGTATAACACTCCAGTGTTCCGAATGATCATGACCTGGAAACGTTTTCAGGCCATCCGCAAGTTCTTGCATTACAACGATAATGCAAGGTGTCTTGCACGCGATGACCCGAACTTTTATCTTTTCAAAGTTCGGCCTGTCATCGAGCACTTCAACAAGTTTGCTGAAGTGTACATGCCCCAAAGGGACATCTGAATGGATGAGTCCTTAATCGCTTTTAAGGGGCGGCTTGGATTCCGGTAGTACCTGCCCAGTAAGAGGGTCATGTATGGAATCAAGCTGTATAAACTTTATGAGAGTACCTCAGGGTACACTCACAAGTTTAGAGTTTATGAAGGGAAGGACTCCCAGATTGAACCCCCCTGAATGCCCCCTTGTTCTGGGAGTGAGTGGGAAAATTGTGTGGGACTTGGTGCACCCACTGCTGGATAAAGGCTATCACCTGTACGTGGATAACTTTTATACCAGTGTCCCTCTCTTCAAGTCCCTCAGCCTGCGGTACTGTCCACAAAAATCAGAGCTAATTGGGCAGCTGCTCAGAAGGGGTGAGAGCAGAGCCCAATGTAGCAACCACCTGCTGGTGATCAAGTTCAAGGACAAGAGAGATGTTCTTTTCTTGACCACCATAAATGGTGATGGCAGAACCTTCAGCACTGTATGAGGTTCCACTACACAGGTCGTCAAGCCAGACTGTGTAGTGGGGTACAACAAGTACATGGGGGAGTTGATCTCTCTGATCAAGTCCTCCAGCCGTACAGTACTTTGAGAAAGGCCAGAATGTGGTACAAGAAGCTGGCCGTGCACTTCGTTCAGATGGCAATACACAACGCCTTCCTTCTGTCACGATGTGCAGGCCAAACTTCTGCGTCGTACCTTCAGTTCCAGGAGGTAGTGATCAAGGCCCTGATATTTGGCAGCGGTGACGGAGCGGGCCCCAGTACTTCCAGAAATGAAGGACCTTGAATTGTACCAGGCCAGCATTTCCCAGATCCCTCACAGCGGAAAAAAGGTAAGTCACAAAAGAAGTGCCGAGTGTGTTATAAAAGGGGAATGCGCAAGGACACCATTTATCAATGTGACACCGGCCCCGACAAACCTGGCCTGTGCATGAAAGAATGCTTCAAAAGGTACCATACTTTCATGGACTGCTAAATTAATTTCTGACGTATGACAACTTGACGAACACTACACAACTGACGTAGTGTTCGTCAGGTTGTCCTACATCAGTTGTGTAGTGTTTGTCAAGTTGTCCTACACAACTGACGTATGACACTACATTATAAGATTCAAAAATCAGGTATCAGTTCCAAAAAGGGGGCACTTATTGGGTATTTCCACTGTTCAGGCACATCAGGGGCTCTGAGAACGTGACATGACGCCCACAAACAATTCAATCAAAGTCTGCATTCCAAAGCGTCTCTCCTTCCCTTCAAAGCCCTGACATGCGCCCAAACAGTAGTTTTCTCCAACACATGGGGTTTCAACATAGGAGAAATTGCACAACAGATTCCAAAATGGGGTCACTTGTGGGGGGTTTCCACTGTTTAGGCACATCAGGGACTCTCCAAACGCGACATGGGGTCCGTTGTCAATTCCAGCGAGTTTTGCATTGAAAACGTTAAATGGTGCTCCTTCCCTTCTGAGCCCTGCCGTGCACCCAAACAATTGTTTTCCCCCACATATGGGATATCAGCGTACTCAGGAGAAATTGCACAACAACTTTTGGGGTCCAATTTCTCGTGTTACCCTCGTGAAAATAAAAAAATTGGGGTCTAAAGTAAAATTTTAGTGAAAAAAAAGTTAAATGTTAATTTTTTCCTCTCACGTTCAATTAATTGCTGTGAAGCATGTGAAGGGTTAATAAACTTCTTGAATGTGGTTTTGAGCACCTTGAGGGGTGTAGTTTTTAGAATGGTGTCACTTTTGGGTATTTTCTGTCATAAAGACCCCTCAAAGTGACTTCAAATGTGATGTGGACCCTAAAAAAAATGTTTTTGTAAATTTTGTTGTAAAATCGCTGGTCAACTTTTAACCCTTATAGCTCCTTAACAAAAAAAATTTTGTTTCCAAAATTGTGCTGATGTAAAGTAGACATGCGGGAAATGTTATTTATTAACTATTTTGTATGACATATCTCTCTGATTTAAGAGCATGACAATTCAAAGTTTGAAATTTTCAAAATTTTCTCCAAATTTCCATTTTTTTCACAAATAAACGCAAGTCATATCGAATAAATGTTACCACAATCATGAAGTACAATATGTCACGAAAAAACTATCTCAGAATCAGGGGGATCCGTTGAAGCGTTCCAGAGTTCTTACCTCATAAAGTGACAGTGTTCAGAATTGTAAAAATTGGCCTGGTCATTAGCGTGCAAACTACGCTGTGGGGTAAAGGGGTTAAGCTGGAGCCTTGCATAATACCTTCTTGTTGACCCTCATGTACAAGAAGATCCTTGAATATCCACTATGAAACCTTGACATTCTCAGCCTGCTAAAAAGTCTATCCTTCAGAATGAAATAAGGAGAGACTGCTTATGGACAGGAAAACAGATAGCCGGGGCCTGCCCAATGTGAACAGCCTCCATTATGCTGGAACACATTGTGCGCTTTATCACCACTCCGCCACAGTGCAGGGATTCTGAGGACACTACACTGCTCATATCAGCTGGAAACCATCTGCCATGGGAGTTATTGCTTGTACTTGTATTTAAGAAAAATGTGTGTTAAGATCCGTTTATAATGCCAGGTATTTAATCTTAGAGGATATGGACACCTTTGGGGGCATTTTCTTCTTTGAAATGCATGTATCTATTCTAAAAATGATTTTGTAATTGGGTTTCAATTAAAATTAAAATTTTACAAGCTGATTTATGACCACATCAAACCTCAGCCCAACTTTCATGTGGTCTGTTGCAGTAGCGTACCTACCGGAGGGGTAGGGGGGGGGGTGTGCAGTCATCACGGGCCCCTCACTAGTAGCGGCGCATCTTGAGCTATTGCTACTCCTAACTGTATCGGCATAAGCAGCACACCAATATAGTTAAGTTCTACGGTAGTCCAGGAAGTCCTGTAGACCGCACTGGCCGAGGCACCGGCACACGCACAAAACATCAGAGTCCCGGCAGATGGAGACGTAATGACGCCGCACCGGGACACAGCCTGCAAAATTACATCAACGCTTTGCCGGATTTGTGAGGATCCTGGATTCAGTGAGTATATGATTTTTTATTTGAATTAAAAATGGTTGTGTGACACTGGGGGCATCATAATGTACATACAGTGTGGGGGACCTTCATACTATGTTGGGGCTACTGTGGGTTGCCCCTCATGCATTGAAATAACTACTGTGGGGGCCTTTATGAAGTGTGGGGGCCATGATACAGTGTGGGAGTCATTATACAGTTTGGGGGCTACTGTGGAGGCCCTTACATAGTGTGGGGGCCCTCATGAAGTGCAAGAACTTCTGTGGGGGCTATGATACAGTTTGGGTGGCTGCTGTGGGCAGGGCCGGCGTCAGCACCCGGCGCACCCGGGCAAATGCCGGGGCCCTGAGCAGGCAGAGGGGCCCACTGGCGGTCGCGCACCCCGCTGGGCTATGGGCGGAGGAGAGCGGTGTCAGCGCCCGCCCTTCTCCGCCGCTTGCTCAGGGCCCCGGCAGCTGGATACTTACCTCTCCTCGTCCCTCCGCAGATCAGCTGTCTTCCTGCTCTGCGCTCCCTGTAACGTCTCAGGTCACAGGGCGCGGTGACGTCTTTACACCGCGCCCTCCCCTGAGCCGTCACAGGGAGCGCTGAGCGGGAAGACGCCGACAACGCTGGAGTTCGGACTCGAGCAGCGGGCAGCGGGCAGCAGGTAGCAGGTGAGGAGAAGGGAGGTGAGTATTTGATTTTTTTTTTTAATGTATGGAGGCATGGGGCAGTATAAAGAGAAGGGGGGGGCATCCTGCATGGGGCATTATAAAAAGAGAGGGGGGGACATCCTGCATGAGGCATTATAAAGAGGGGGGGGACATCCTGCGTGGGGCATTATAAGGTGGTGAACAGCCTGCATGGGGCATTATAAAGGGGGGGGGGGCAGCCTGCATAGTGCATTATGTGGCGGGGAACAGCCTGCATGGAGCATTATAAGGGGGGGGGGGCAGCCTGTATGGGGCATTATGTGGGGGGTAACAGCCTGCATGGAGCATTAAAAGGGGGGGGCCTGTATGGGGCATTATGTGGGGGGTAACAGCCTGCATGGAGCATTATAAGGGGGGGACAGCCTGTATGGGGCATTATGTGGGGGGTAACAGCCTGCATGCAGCATTATATGGGGGCCAGTATCCTGTATGGAGCGTTATAAGGGGACCGGTATCCTGTATGGAGCATTATATGGGGGCCAGTATCCTGTATGGAGTTTTATAAGGGGACCAGTATGCTGTATGGAGCGTTATATGGGGGCCAGTATCCTGTATGGAGCTTTATAAGGGGACCAGTATCCTGTATGGAGCCTTATATGGGGGCCAGTATTCTGTATGGAGCCTTATATGGGGGCCAGTATTCCTCATGGAGCCTTATATGGGGGTCAGTATTCCGCATGGAGCCTTATATGGGGGCCAGTATTCCGTATGGGGCCTTATATGGGGGCCAGTATTCCTTATGGGGCCTTATATGGGGGCCAGTATTCCGTATGGGGCCTTATATGGGGGCCAGTATTCCGTATGAAGCGTTATATGGGGGCCAGTATTCCGTATGAAGCATTATATGGGGGCCAGTATTCCGTATGAAGCGTTATATGGGGACCAGTATTCCGTATGAAGCGTTATATGGGGACCAGTATTCCGTATGAAGCGTTATATGGGGGCCAGTATTCCGTATGAAGCATTATATGGGGGCCAGTATTCCGTATGAAGCGTTATATGGGGGCCAGTATTCCGTATGAAGCGTTATATGGGGACCAGTATTCCGTATGGAGCCTTATATGGGGGTCAGTATTCCGTATGGAGCCTTATATGGGGGCCAGTATTCTGTGTGGAGCGATTCACCGGTTTCTGAGCTATTGTGGAATTTACAATAGATATCACTCATGTAATGTAAGAAGTGAAATCTTTGCATTGTACTATATATATATATATATTTCTCTGCCGTATCTCTGCATCATGAATCGTGGTATGTCTTAAAGGCGCCCACTGAGACTCTTTCGCCCGGGGCCCAGAAAAACCTGGAGCCGGCCCTAGCTGTGGGGAACATTATACAGTTGTGGGGACAACTGTGGGCCATTATGCAGCTGTGTCAACTATTCTGTAGAAGATTTATATCAGTGAGTTATTGTTTTATGTGGATCATTAGTGTTACTAAGAAAACATAGGGTTAAAGCACAACTGTATTAATCCTGCAATAAAGACATATCGAAAGAGGGATGTTTCAGAAATAAAGGTTTGATCATTTGCCAGTTGACTCTTTGTTGCTGTGACTATACATGATTACAAAAGTTAATATGTAAAGCCCAATTTGTACAGGGCGGCACCACCGTCTATCTCTGATGCATCACAAGTTTGGAATGTTTCAAGGGACATTAAGACTGTAGGAGGGGTTCCCATGGCAATAACATGCATTATGTCATTCTATGGCAGTCGTGGAGCTGAAAGAAATCAGGGTGCTGTGGCGAGTAGGAGGTGGGAATGACAGGAGGAGATATGGGGGTGGAAGAATACACTAAGTAATGGTGTCATTATAGGAGATGAAGAAGGGAGCTCATACTCGGTGACCAGTCACCCAGCATGAGGTTAGTCAGAAAACATTCTAAGGAACAATACTCAAAATGTGACTTCTGGTATACACATTATATATGTATGTATAAAACTTTCAAGCACCACCGTAAGTGAACCGTTGAAAATGTTCCATATTTCTGCATAAATTTGATCAATAACATCTGATTTTCACACAAGCCATAAAAAGGCGGAGAACTAAATCTAACAAATGAGTCACAAATATTAGACTTTAAATGAGGAAAATGATCCAATATCACATGTCTGTGCGTGGCAAAAGTATGAACCTTTGCATTCAGTATCTGGTGTGACCTCCTTGTGGAGCAATAGCTGAATCTGAATATTTCCAGTAATTGTTGAATAGTCCTGCACGTCGGCTTGCAGAAATTTTAGCCAATTCTACCTGACAAAACAGTTTCAACTGAGCTATGGCGTTTCTCCCACAAACTACTCGCTTCAAGGCCTTCGACAACATTTGGATTAGGACACAAATTTTTCAAGGAGAAAACTAAGAGAAAATAGACTCAATTTGTTGTGTAATCTCTCCATAGTTCATCAATACCCCACATGTGGTCGGAAACTATTATTTGATGGCTCGGAATCAAAAGAGTGCCATTTGATTTTTGGAGTGCAAATTTAGCTGAAATAGATTTCAAACACCATGTCGAGTTTGCAGAGCCCCAGCAGTGCCAAAGCAGCCGAAATCTCCCACAAGTGTCCCCATTTTGGATACTACATGCCTCAAGGTGTTATGAGCATTGGTGAAAAATTTTAAAAAAAGTAATTAAAAAAAAATTAAATATTGTGGGCCCGAGTCATTAGGACCAGCGTGAACAATGTGCTGGACTCAGACGCTCCTGATTCACGAAGAGGTGCACATCTCTTCATGAATCTGAAGCATCTGGCGAGCAGCATGGCGTCCCACCCCAGCTCTGCCCATTTTGTTGCAGCTGGGAGAAAATAGCGTAAAAAAGCCAAAAGTCACAAAATTTAAAAAGTGCACCTATATTTTGTGACTTTTCAAAGCTTCTACGCCAGAATTATAGCATGAAAGCTTTGATGAATCGGGCCCTGTGCTTTTTTCCACAAAAATGTTGCTTTAGCCCCAAATTTCTCATTTTCACAAATGTAACAAGAGAAAATGGACCCTTTAATTTGTTGTTCAATTTCTTCTGAGTACACCAACGCCCCATATGTGTCATAAACTAATGTTGGTGCACATGGAAGGGAAGGAGCACCACTGAATTTCATAGCATGACTTTTCTGACATGAGCCCCTGAGGTGAAAAAGCGGTAGAAACCACCCACAAGTTGCCCTATTTTGGAAACTACACCCTAATTGAAATTTATCTAGGGGTGTAGTGAGCATTTTAAATCCACAGGTGATGCACCGAATTTTATAGCATTTGGCTGTGAAAATGAAAAAAGAAAACCGACGACATCATTTTTTACCTAATTTCTCTTGAATATGCCAATACGCCATATGTGGTTGGGAACTACTTTTCAGGTACAGTGCAAAGCTGATGGGAAGGTACCCCATACTGAAGTGCAGATTTTGCTGGAATGGTTTACAGATGCCATGTCACATTGGTAGATCTCCTGAGGTACCAAAACAGCAGAAACCTACATAAGTGAACCGATTTTACAAACTATTTCCCTCTATGAATTCATCCAGAGGTGTAGTGAGTATGTAGCGCCCCTAGGGTTCGGCTGCTACAGGGGTATTGCACCTCAACCAGAGGTGTGGTATTCCACTCCCGGGTAACGATGGAGTATGGACCAGGGCTCAGTTAGCTGCACACATATACACTCCTCATTTCCGGGGGACAGCTCTACGGTGCTCCCATTAGTATGCAGGCACGACTGACTATGTCCCTGGCTGGAGTGGGGAGGAAGGGAACCCTAGTGATGTGGGAGCAGATAGGGGCTGGCTTCTGGGCATAGGAAGGAGCTCATTGGTTGCAGGTCACCTGAGCTCAGACATGGAGGAGGAGGTATGAAAGGTAGGCACCATCTTAGTTCAAGAGGAAGTTCAGTCTGTGAGGAGAAAGTGAGAGTGGAGGAGGAGGGGAGCAGAGGCTCCGCTGGAGTTCTGCTCCAGAGCCAGGCCTAGGACACGGGCAGGGCGAGAGGGAGAGAAAGAAAGGAACGGAACAGAGAAAGAGAAAGGAACAGAACAGAAAGGCCCAGAAACACGAAGGTAGAAGGGACCCTAAGGACCCAGGAGATTACGGGTGACGGGTCAGGCAAGAAAAGGGTACCGGATCCCAAGTTGGTGGAGCCAAATAATCCTCAGCCAAGAAGCGGAGGTCGTGATCATTTATTGGTGCGACCCCTCGCTAAACCTACTAGGAAGGCACCACACAGGGCCAGGGAAGCTGGCGCCAAGTTCTCCCAGAGAAGGCCCGAGGCAGCCGGACAGAAGTTTGGTCACTGGTGGGGCACGGCCAGAGAAAGGATAGAAGGGAGTTCTGTGTCATGCTCCTGAATTGCCTGGGGGTTGACCGAGCCCCTCACCTGGTGGACGCAGCACGGCTTGGGTAGTCACTACCTGTACAGAAGTGGCTTGGAGTATACGAACTGTGAGTAAAAGACCCTGGACTGGAACACGTTGTCGTTGTGTTTCTTACCACGCCAGCACTAACGGTAATGGGATGCCCTGCACCACCACCCCCAGCATTCACCTACACTGCCCTGAGGCTACACTCTTTCCGTGGGGAGTTATCCTATCCCTGTGCTGCAAATCTACATCAACCTCAGCGGTCTGCCTTGCAGCGGCGGTCCTCCCTGACGGCAATCCACGGGTGGCGTAGTCGGACATTGCAAACCACATAATTCCACCGCCACTGGTCTGACCACCCTGAGCCACGGGATCGGGTTGCCACTACTACTCCGAGCATTGCCCTAAAGGCCCGGTCCCGAGTACCCCACGGCCCAGGGGGCGAGTCAAGTATATTGACATCACAGGTGTTTCACAGAATTTTATACCATTTGCGGTAAAGAAAAATTAATTACATTATTAACACTAAAATGTTGTTTTAGCCCCAAGTTTTACATTTTCACAAGGAAACATTGGCAAAAATGGCCTCATAATTTGTTATACAATTTTCCTTAATGTGGCAATACCCCATATGTGGTTGTACAGTGCTGTATGGCCACTTCGGCAGGCTAGGGAAGGATGAAGCATTATTTGACTTTTGGAACACAGATTTTCCAAGAATACTACACTCCTGTGGGAAATCATCTACACATGTGGTGATGATTTTGACTCCGTGGGTGTTTTCTAGAAACAAGCATGCACTGAATGTTGTAGAGAGAACATTTCAGATATGCCATTGTAGTGCCCAATACATTGTAGAGCCCAATACATTGTGCCCCCCAATACATTGTGCCAAGCTTCCAGAAAGATGTGCCCAATAAATTAAGTGGGCTCTCCCTGCTACAGTAATGTCACACACGTAGATGCAAGCTGCAGTTTAGGCACCCTTTAGGGATCAGAATGGAGGTGGGTATTTGGATTTGGGTTTGCAGATATTGCTGGGTTTCTTTTGGGGAGAGCCCTGTCACTTTTCCAGAACCTTTACATTACCAGTAATGTGGACACCACCTATATTTCAGCTAACAGATGACAAAGCTGGGCTTGCTTTTTGTGAGTTGAGTTAAAGCTTTTATTGGTACCATTTTGGGGTACATAACATTTTGGATCACTTTAAATACTCGGGTTCACATTTATCCTGTGCCCTATGCTAACCACTTAAATTTCTAAAATACGTGATTCAGATAGAACCCCCGACAGATCACAAATGATTAATTCATTGAGGTAAAACATTGTTTATAAACAGGCAGGGAAATGTTTTACCTCACAGAAAGAATCAGCTGTGATCCCGTGCTGTAATGTCTGTATACTCTTTTGCTTCCTCCTCTGCCCAGGAGCTGTGGTGTGATCAGTCCTTGTCCCTGCATGGTCAGACACAGCCATTACACAGTACACAGCAGGGACACATTTATAAGATTATCTCAGCACAGGAATATTCTATTTAAACACATCCAATTGTGGAAATTATTATTATTCCACGATCTATTGATTAAAATGTATTTTGTTAGTAGGAAAACCCCTTTAAAGTCATCTGCTACCAAGACATTACTGGCAGATTTTTAAGGCTACGTTCCCACAATGATCTTTTATCGTGTTTTTAATGATGCGTGTTCTCCCTGTGTCAAAACACGCAGTATCTTATAGTTCCAGTAAAGTGGATGGGGTTTAGGCTACGTTCCCACAATGAGCTTTTGGTGCATTTTTGATATTGCGGAACTTCTACACCTATTATTAAAATTAGGTTACTTGCGTTTCTTCATTGCGTTTTTGTGTGCGTTTTTTTAACATGCATTTTTACTGTGTTTTTGACTCTGATGTGTCATTCTTTAATAAAGATGCTTTGTTTTTAAAACTTTCTGGTATTTTGATTTTACTGAACTTTATTGACATACTTAGGTGCGGACTACATACTGTCTTGATGTGTTTCCGCAGGGGAAACGCGCTAAAAACGCATGTGCGTTTTTTACCTGTGGATTTTCCACATCTAATGCAAGTCTATGAGAAAAATTTGCACAGAAAACTCAGAGTATACCCGCAAGAGAGATTGGCATGATGCAGATTAGAAAAACGCACTGCAGGTCAATTGACGCAGCGTGAATAAGAAGCACAGTGGGCAGGAGATTTCCAGAAATCCCATCCACTTTGCTGCAACTCTAAGATGCTGCATTTTTGACGCAGGGAAAACACGCAGCGTCAAAAACGCGATAAAAGCTCATTGTGGGAATGGGGCTTTATAGACATCTCATGCCCACTGTGCTTTTTTATAACTAAAGGCCACGTTTACACGTTGAGTATTTGGTGAGTTTTTTATCTCAGTATTTGTAAACCTAAACTAGGAGTGGGTGATAAATACAGAAGTGGTGACGTGTTTCTATTAGATGGGAAAATCTGCAGGTAAAAAACTCGTATGCATTTTTAGGCCGTTTCCCCTGCTGAAATGCACTAAAAATGCATGTAATCTGTGAAATGATTTTTAAAAATGACAGTCAAAACACAGATAGAGAGAGACCTATTACAGATTATCCTGTGCACATGCGAAGTGTGGTTGGATTGAATAAACGTAGCCATCTGCAATCATTAAACGTCACAAGTTGGCAAGTGTAAACACACCCTATGAGCATCACTTTTTGCATTATGTGTGAATACATTATTGATGAATGTCCTATAAGTAGTGTTGAGCGATACCTTCCGATATCGGGAAATATCGGATCGGATTGGATCGGACCGATACCGAAAAAGTATCGGATATCGCCGATTCCGATACCGGAAACCAATGCAAGTCAATGGGACAGAAATATCGGAATGAAAATAAACCCTTTCTTTCCTTGTAGGTTAATTCTACATGAAGGAAAACAACTAAGAATAATGTAGAATGTATTGGGGGAGGTGGGGGAGACAATAAAGGCATAGAGGTTTAGCCCAATCAAATGGAATAGCAGGAATTAATATTTTTTTTAAGACTTTCTGAGTTACGGAAATATTGACTATGTTAAGTATTTTTATATTTTGTCAGATATTTATGTTTCACTACTTCCATGCTCTTCACCTTCTTTTTTACTTCTCCCACACTTTCTCCTTCATCATCCTCAGCATCTTTTTCATCCTCTTCTTCTTCACCTTCTTCATCTTCTTCTTCTTCACCTTCTTCGTATTATTCTTTTTTTTTACTTTCTTCATATTCTACTTCTTCATCTTCTTCATATTCTTCTTCTTCATCATATTCTTATTTGTGACAGGCATTCCTGTAGTTGTTATCTATAAAAGGTTGGACATTACACCTTTCGTTCTGCCCGTCACAAAAGATTTACAACAGGATTTGTCCGCGTTCAGTTTGGCCTGCAGCAGTAGGTCTTTTCCAGGGGCACCACGAGGAGGAACGGACTCACCTCCATACACTGCTTAGTCATCTTCTGCTTATAATTTAGATATTATCTTTTGCTCTGATTTTTAGTCTTATGCTTAATGTTCTTCCGCTTTTTGTTCTGCAGCTTCTTGTATTTCTGCTTCTTGGTTTTCTGTCTCTTGTTCTTCTGTATCTTGGTGCTTGTCTTCTCTTCTTTGTCCTCTTGGTCAACTTCTTCAGGGTCATCTTCTTGGTCTTCTTCGGGGTGGTCTTCAGGGTCGTCGTCTTCGGGGGTCCTCGTCTTCGGGGTCCTCGTCTTCTTCGGGTTGGTCTTCTGGGTCCTCGTCTTCGGGGTCCTCGTCTTCTTCGGGGTGGTCTTCAGGGTCCTCGTCTTCTTCGGGGTGGTCTTCAGGGTCCTCGTCTTCTTCGGGGTGGTGTTCAGGGTCCTCGTCTTCTTTGGGGTGGTCTTCAGGGTCCTCGTCTTCAGGGTCGTTGTCTTCGGGGTCCTCGTCTTCTTAGGGTTGGTCTTCAGGGTCCTCGTCTTCAGGGTCCTCGTCAGGGAGATCCAGAGTGATTACCAAGAACCATTTCAAAAAGCTTGAACTTGGAAATGTAGCAGAAGGTACAAGAAAGCTGAGGAACAACCGAGAACCAGCTGACGGTACTGGAACCCGGATGGGTAGCAGAAGGTACAAGAGCCAATGGAACTGCTGAAGACCAGCTGAAGGTACTGGAACTCGGTTACTAAGCAGGAGGTACCTGTGCCAGAAAGCACTACCAAGGACCAGCAGACGTTGGTGGAACTTGGATACCGAGAAGGAGGCACCTAATCCAAAGGCACTGCCGAGAACCAGCTGACGGTACTGGAACCCGGATGGGTAGCAGAAGGTACCCATGTAAAAAAAAGTTCAAGGCCGCGAGCCGGCCGCAGTTACCAAAACCCACAGTCCTACAGGGGGTGCTTGTCCTATTGGCACTATGGAACCAGCCTTCATTGCCTGATCCCGCAGCCCACATAGGAGTCACCTAAACTGCAGGCACCATAGAGTCGGCTAACCCGACCGCAACACGACAGGACAACGCATTGGAGGCAAAGTGACGTTGACACTACCCGGAAACAGCTGGCGTGCTGGAACCAGGCTGGGCAGGAGAGAGTACCCGTGCCAAAGTCACTGCCGAGAACCAGCTGACGGTACTGGAACCCGGATGGGTAGTAGAAGGTACAAGAGCAAATGGAACTACCGAGGACCAGCTGACGGTACTGGAACCCGGATGGGTAGCAGAAGGTACAAGAGTCAATGGAACTGCCGAAGACCAGCTGACGGTACTGGAACTCGGTTACTAAGCAGGAGGTACCTGTGCCAGAAAGCACTACCAAGGACCAGCAGACGTTGGTGGAACTTGGATACCGAGAAGGAGGCACCTAATCCAAAGGCACTGCCGAGAACCAGCTGACGGTACTGGAACCCGGATGGGTAGCAGAAGGTACCCATGTAAAAAAAAGTTCAAGGCCACGAGCCGGCCGCAGTTACCAAAACCAACAGTCCTACAGGGGGTGCTTGTCCTATTGGCACTATGGAACCAGCCTTCATTGCCAGATCCCGCAGCCCACATAGGAGTCACCTAAACTGCAGGCACCATAGAGTCGGCTAACCCGACCGCAATACGACAGGACAACGCATTGGAGGCAAAGTGACGTTGACACTACCCGGAAACAGCTGGCGTGCTGGAACCAGGCTGGGCAGGAGGGAGTACCCGTGCCAAAGTCACTGCCGAGAACCAGCTGACGGTACTGGAACCCGGATGGGTAGTAGAAGGTACAAGAGCAAATTGAACTACCGAGGACCAGCTGACGGTACTGGAACCCGGATGGGTAGCAGAAGGTACAAGAGCCAATGGAACTGCCGAAGACCAGCTGACGGTACTGGAACTCGGTTACTAAGCAGGAGGTACCTGTGCCAGAAAGCACTACCAAGAACCAGCAGACGTTGGTGGAACTTGGATACCGAGATGGAGGCACCTAATCCAAAGGCACTGCCGAGAACCAGCTGACGGTACTGGAACCCGGATGGGTAGTAGAAGGTACAAGAGCAAATGGAACTACCGAGAACCAGCTGGCGGTGCTGGAACCCAGGGTAAATACTAAAAACAGAGTGGAGCCAGAGGTGTAATTGGAGCAAGTTTTAAATCAGTAGTACAGTGGATGTGGACAAAGCAGGAGAAATTGGAGCTCAGGGATAATACTGAAAACAGAGGAGCCAGAGGTGTAATTGGAGCAACTTTAAAATCTGTAGTAGTGAGAATGTGGACAGAGCAGGAGAAATTGCCGTCCGCACAGCAGGGGAACAACTGACGTTACCGAACCCCAATAACATGGCAGCAAGTGTTGACTGTGCAGACGGCACTTCCGAGCGCCAACTGGCGGTGTTGGAGCTCAGGGATAATACTGAAAACAGAGGAGCCAGAGGTGTATTTGGAGGAGGTTTTAAATCAGTAGTACAGTGAATGTGGACACAGCAGGAGAAATTGCCATCCGCACAGCAGGGGAACAGCTGACGTTACTGAACCCCAATAACACGGCAGCAAGTGTTGACTGTGCAGACAGCACTTCCGAGCGCCAACTGGCGGTCTTGGAGCTCAGGGATAATACTGAAAACAGAGGAGCCAGAGGTGTAATTGGAGCAACTTTAAAATCTGTAGTAGTGAGAATGTGGACAGAGCAGGAGAAATTGCCGTCCGCACAGCAGGGGAACAGCTGACGTTACTGAACCCCAATAACATGGCAGCAAGTGTTGACTGTGCAGACGGCACTTCCGAGCGCCAACTGGCGGTGTTGGAGCTCAGGGATAATACTGAAAACAGAGGAGCCAGAGGTGTATTTGGAGGAGGTTTTAAATCAGTAGTACAGTGGATGTGGACAGAGCAGGAGAAAGTGCCGTCCGCACAGCAGGGGAACAGCTGACGTTACTGAACCCCAATAACATGGCAGCAAGTGTTGACTGTGCAGACGGCACTTCCGAGCGCCAACTGGCGGTGTTGGAGCTCAGGGATAATACTGAAAACAGAGGAGCCAGAGGTGTAATTGGAGCAACTTTAAAATCAGTAGTAGTGAGAATGTGGACAGAGCAGGAGAAATTGCCGTCCGCACAGCAGGGGAACAGCTGACGTTACTGAACCCCAATAACACGGCAGCAAGTGTTGACTGTGCAGACGGCACTTCCGAGCACCAACTGGCGGTGTTGGAGCTCAGGGATAATACTGAAAACAGAGGAGCCAGAGGTGTAATTGGAGCAACTTTAAAATCTGTAGTAGTGAAAATGTGGACAGAGCAGGAGAAATTGCCGTCCGCACAGCAGGGGAACAGCTGACGTTACTGAACCCCAATGACATGGCAGCAAGTGTTGACTGTGCAGACGGCACTTCCGAGCGCCAACTGGCGGTGTTGGAGCTCAGGGATAATACTGAAAACAGAGGAGCCAGAGGTGTAATTGGAGCAACTTTAAAATCTGTAGTAGTGAGAATGTGGACAGAGCAGGAGAAATTGCCGTCCGCACAGCCGGGGAACAGCTGACGTTACTGAACCCCAATGATGCGGCAGCAAGTGTTGACTGTGCAGACGGCACTTCCGAGCTCCAACTGGCGGTGTTGGAGCTCAGGGATTACAGTTCAGGTGGTAGAAACATGAACAGAACAGGAGACCTGGATACTTTTGCCAACAATTATTTATTCTGGAAGAGGACTGGCAAATTCATGAGAGATCCAGGCCTTGTTCATTTTGAGAAAAGTAAGCCGGTCAGTCGCATGCGACGGTCTGTTAGTACACCACCTGCGGCACTAAAGACGCGTTCCGATAATACACTAGCAGCAGGGCAAGCTAGCACCTCCAATGCATACTGACTTAGCTCTGGCCATGTATCTAGCTTACAGACCCAAAACTTGAAGGGAGAAGAGCCGTCTGGGAGTACACTAAGAGGGCAAGACATGTAGTCTGTCACCATCTGACGGAAACGTTGCCTCCTGCTGACTGGAGCCGTCTGTGATGGTGTAGACATTTGTGGAGGCGGGGACACAAAACTTTGCCACATTTCGGCCATACTGGTCTTGACTTGTGCTGAGGCGCTGCTTCTGCTCCCTCTTTGTGCAGAGCTTCCTCCACTGCCTCGACGCACTGAGCTGCTTTGTAAAGCACTAGCAGCACTGCTCTCGGTTGGAATGGAGAACATGATGGAATGCACCAGTGCGTCTTGGTACTCCCGCATTTTACGCTCCCGGTTCAACGGTGTTATGAGGCTTTGTAAGTTGTCCCGGTAGCGAGGATCTAGGAGGGTGGACACCCAATAATCAGCCGTGTTGAGAATGTGGGCGATGCGGCGGTCGTTTCTCAGGCACTGCAGCATGAAATCAACCATGTGCTGCAGACTGCCAACTGGACCAAGAAACGCTGTCCCCTGCTTGAGGCGTGATCTCTGCCTGCTCTGCATCACCCCACCCTCGCTCTAGATACTGACTACTAGAGCATTGTGTACCTCCCTCCTCTGGACAGATGTCTTCCTCATCCATTGACTCCTCCTCATCCTCCTCACAAAGTGTCCCCTGCCTAGGCCTTTGTGAGGAACCACGTTGCGCAGACTGTAGAGAAGCAGATGGCATTTGTGACTCCACATCCTCCACCTCTTCCAAAACCTCGTCCCTTAGTGCTTGCAGTGTTTTTTCAAGCAGGCAGATAAGGGGGATAGTCATGCTGACTAGTGCATCATCTGCACTCGCCATCCGCGTGGAATAATCGAAGGCACGCAAAACGTGGCAAATGTCCTTCATAGAGGCCCACTCAGTGGTGGTGAAGTGTGAACGGCGCGCACTGCGACTTCTTTGCGCCTGCTGCAGCTGGTACTCCATTACTGCTGCCTGCTGCTCACACAACCTCTCCAACATATGTAACGTTGAATTCCACCTGGTGGGTAGGTCACATATGATGCGATGTTCCGGAAGACGTAATCGGCGCTGCAGAGCTGCAATGCGTGATCTTGCATTGCTGGAACGCCGCAAGTGAGCGCACTCTATGCGGACCTTGTGAAGCAGTGCATCAAGATCCGGATAGTCCCTCAAAAAACTCTGCATGACCAAGTTGAGCACATGTGCCAGACATGGGATGTGAGTGAGGTTGCCTAGGCCCAGAGCTGCCACCAGATTTCGGCCATTGTCACACACTACCATGCCTGGCTGGAGATTCGCTGGCACAAACCACACGTCGCTCTGCTGCTTGATGGCATTCCAGAGCTCCTGCGCTGTGTGGCTTCGATTCCCCAAAGAAATTAATTTTAATACGGCCTGTTGACGTTTGGCCACGGCTGTGCTCATATTGGTCACCATAACAGGTAACCGTTCACGGGTCGATGTGGAGGTAGACCGTGACGGCTCCTGCAGCGCTGATTCAGAGGAACTGGAGTATGAGGAGGAGTCAATGTGTACAGACTGGATTCCTGCAATCCTTGGAGTTGGCAGAACACGTACAGCGCCACTCTCAAGATCTGTACCCGGCTCCACAACATTTACCCAATGGGCAGTGAGGGAAAGGTATCGTCCCTGTCCATGCTTACTGGTCCACGCATCGGTGGTCAGGTGGACCTTGCTACTGACGGCGTTTTGTAGCGCATGTTTAATTTTTCCCTCCACATGATGTTGCAGGGCAGGGACGGCTTGCCTGCTGAAATAAAATCGGCTGGGCACGTTGTATTGTGGGACTGCCAATGCCATAAAGTTACGGAATGTGTCAGTCTCCACCAGCCTGAATGATAGCATTTCAAGGGCCAGTAGTTTAGCAATGCCAGCATTCAGAGCCTGTGCCGAGTATGGGCGCCTTTTCTCCCATGCCTGTGCTAACGATGGCTGTAGACTGGCCTGGGAGTGTGAGGATGACTGGGAAAGTGGTGCTGTGGGTGGAATTACACTGTGTCTCTGTACAACAGTGCCAGAGATTCTTCCATGGCGATCCTGTGAGGAAGCCGAACCAGCTGTGTGTGAGCTGGAGGAAGAGGCTACAACACGAGCTGAAGAGGTGGTAGGTGGCGCTGTAGGTTGGCCTAGGTCTTCAGTGTGTTTTTGTAACTCCACCACGTGCTTGGTCCGCACATGTTTCCACATATTTGTGGTATTGAGGTTGCTGACACTTTTCCCTCTTTTCACCTTCTGATTACACAGCTTGCATTTGACAAAGCAAATGTCATCTGCAACTGTGTCAAAAAAGGACCAGGCACTGCAAGTCTTGGGAGCGCCCGCTTTGGATTTTGGAAGAGCCATGCTCCTAATGGGTGCCGAAGTGGAGGCTACAGGCAACCAAGTCTGCCCCCTCCCTCTCCCTCCTTTTTGGGCTGTTCGGGGAATCTCTTCCTCAGAGCTGCTCCCACCACCTTCCTGTCCCTCACGCCATGATGGGTCAAGGACCTCATCATCTACACCACCCTCTTCAAACAACTGCTTCTCCTGGGTAGTCTCGACAGCACAGTACGCACCAGAAAGTGGCACCTGAGTCTCATCATCAGATGCGTACTGAGGTGTGCTGCTGACCATAGGCACTGGCCCACCCGCCTCTTCAGATTCAGAGAGACAAAACGGTTGCGCATCACTGCATACTACCTCTTCTACAAATTCTCGAATTCTGCTTGGCTGGCCCCCTCTTTCCAAGCCAAGAGATTCAGAGAACAGAAGTAGAGATGGCTCCTGTCCAGGGCTCTCTGACTGCCTGGGCAATTTGGCAGGTGGTGAAGAGACAGATGGGTGCTCTTCAGTGGTCAGGACCTGAGAGGATCTGGAACTAATTGAAGTCGATGCGTTAGCTGCCATCCATCCGACAACGGCTTCAATTTGGTCCTCCCGCAGCAGTGGGGTACGGCTAGCTCCTACAAAGCTGCGCATAAAGGACTGTTCCCTGGTAAAACTTGGGGATGCTGAGTCACTGGTGCCCGCAGCAGGCACAGAATCCCCACGTCCTCTCCCTGCAGGCACAGAATCCTCACGTCCTCTCCCTGCAGAAACTCCACGCCCACGACCACATGCCTTACTCCCTGCCTTCTTCATCTTGGTAGACTGATAAAGATAGGCAGAAAAGTACTAAGGGCTTAGTGTGCTTATTCCTGAACAGCTGCTAACAGGCATAAGAAACACTAATTTTATAAAGTGTGGACTAGACTTTAATATGAGCTAATGTGGCCTACAGAACTGTAAAGTGGAGTGTTTGGTGAACTTTATTTAGGTTTTTTTTGTCACAAAAAGACACTGGATGTGCCTAAAGATGTAATAACGATAGTATCACAAACTTTTTGTAGCTATTACAATGTAGGAAGGTAACCTACAATGCAATAGATGAGGCTGCAAAAAATAGGCTAATACTAATCTGGCTGGGGCTGCAGGGCCCAATGCTGCAGAAAGGCTCCTCTAACTACTCCTATATAGTGTGTTTGGAACCAATTTAGCTGAATACGGATGGAACCACCACACTAATAGGAGAAATCAGGAAAAATTATGAATTGGCAAAAAAGGACAATGTATGAGGCAGTGACACACACTGAGTGCACTACAACCAGACGTGGTTGAAGCACACACTACAGGGTGAGCTGCACTCACACACCAAACCTTGCAGACAGCGGTGAACAGTACAGATGCAGAGCACTGTGCACTAGCGCTGCAAGACCAAAAAAATTTCTCTATCTACTCCTATATAGTGTGTTTGGAACAAATTTAGCTGAATACGGATGGAACCACCACACTAATAGGAGATATCAGGAAAAATTATGAATTAGCAAAAAAGGACAATGTATGAGGCAGTGACACACACTGAGTGCACTATAACCAGACGTGGCTGAAGCACACACTACAGGGTGAGCTGCACTCACACACAGAGACCTTGCAGAAAGCGGTGAACAGCACAGAGAACTGTGCACTAGCACTGCAAGGCACAGCGATTTATAAAGTAGCTTGGGTAAAGCAGAATAGACCAAATAGGTAGCTAAAACTGTCCCTCAGAACAACAGCATCCTATCCCTAACTTAATTCACAGCAGAGTGAGCTCAAAATGGCGGCGGCGGCTTTTATAGTGCATCATGACATCATTTCAGCAGCCAATCACAGCCATGCCATTAGTTAAGATGCCTACATGCCTAACAGGATGTGCCCACACTTCTTAGGATCCTCATTGGCTGAATAAAATG
Organism: Phyllobates terribilis; assembly: GCF_046119375.1. NCBI lineage: Eukaryota > Metazoa > Chordata > Amphibia > Anura > Dendrobatidae > Phyllobates > Phyllobates terribilis. The sequence continues at coordinate 690,262,136 of NW_027362762.1, forward strand.
AAAATGGCTCATTGCATTATGGGAACTTCCGATTCCGGTATACGATATTGCAAAAGTATCGGAATTAAGTATCGGAATTCCGATACTGCGAATATCGGCCGATACCCGATATTTCAGTATCGGAATGCTCAACACTACCTATAAGTAATCATACACTTCACATCTGCTGTTAAAGGGCTCACACTCATCATTGGTCCAATGTGGTTCCCGAAAAGTAGGACAAGTGTCATGCGAGTACAGTGCAATTTTTCTCACCTACCATCCGTATGACATACATATTCAACCCGTATGCAATGCATTTTTAACATCAGCTTTTACATGCAGCAATTCTCTGTCATGTCAAGCTAGTTTTCTAACTAATAAAACAATCTTATACAGTGGGTACGGAAAGTATTCAGCCCTGTTTAAATTTTTCACTCTTTGTTTCATTGCATCCATTTGGTAAATTATAAAAAGTTCATTTTTTTTTCATTAAAGTACACTTTGCACTCCATCTTGACTGAGAAAAAAACTGAAATGTAGAAATTTTTGCAAATGTATTATAAAAGAAAAACTGAAATATCACATGGTCATAAGTATTCAGACTCTTTGCTCAGACACTCATATTTAAGTCACATGCTGTCCATTTCCTTGTGATCCCTCCTTGACATGGTTCTACTCCTTTATTGGAGTCCAGCTGTGTTTAATTAAACTGATAGGACTTGATTTGGAAAGGCACACACCTGTCTATATAAGACCTCACAGCTCACAGTGCATGTCAGACCAAATGAGAATCATGAGCTCAAAGGAACTATCCAAGGAGCTCAGAGACATAATTGTGGCAAGGCACAAATCTGGCGAAGGTTACAGAAGAATTTCTGCATTACCCAAGGTTCCTAAAAGCACAGTGGCCTCCATAATCCTTAAATGGAAGAAGTTTGGGACCACCAGAAGTCTTCCTAGACCTGACCGTAGAGGCATAAACTGAGCAATCGTGGGAGAAGAGCCTTGGTGAGAGAGGTAAAGAAGAACCCCAAGATTACTGTGGCTGAGCTCCAGAGATGCAGTAGGGAGATGGGAGAAAGTTCCACAAAGTCAACTATCACTGTAGCCCTCCACCAATCAGGCCTTTATGGCAGAGCTTCCCAACGGAAGCCTCTCCTCAGTGCAAGACACATGAAATCCCGTATAGAGGTTGCTCAAAAACACATGAAGGACTCCCAGACTATGAGAAATAAGATTCTCTGGTCTGATGAGACGAAGATAGAACTTTTTGGTGATAATTCTAAGCGGTATGTGTGGAGAAAACCAGGCACTGCTCATCACCTGCCCAATACAATCTCAACAGTGAAACATGGTGGTGGCAGCATCACGCTATGGGGGTGTTTTTCAGCTGCAGGGACAGGACGACTGGTTGCAATTGACAGGACGACTGGTTGCAATTGAAGGAAACATGAATGCGGCCAAGTACAGAGATATCCTGGATGAAAACCTCTTTCAGAGTGCTCTGGACCTCAGACTTGGCCGAAGGTTCACCTTCCAACAAGACAATGACCCTAAGCACACAGCTAAAATAACAAAGAAGTGGCTTCAGAACAACTCTGTGACCATTCTTGACTGGCCCAGCCAGAGCCCTGACCTAAACCCAATTGAGCATCTCTGGAGAGACTTGAAAATGGCTGTCCACCAACATTGACCATCCAACCTGACGGAACTGGAGAGGATCTGCAAGGAAGAATGGCAGAGGATCCCCAAATCCAGGTGTGAAAAACTTGTTGCATCATTCCCAAGAAGACTCATGGCTGTACTAGCTCAAAAGGGTGCTTCTACTCAATACTGAGCAAAGGGTCTGTATACTTATGACCATGTGATATTTCAGTTTTTATTTTTTAATAAATTTGCAAAAATTTCTGTTTTTTTTCAGTCAAGATGGGATGCAGAGTGTACTTTAATGAGAAAAAAAATGAACTTTTTAGAATTTAACAAATGGCTGCAATGAAGCAAAGAGTGAAAAATGTAATGGGGTCTGAATACTTTCCGTACCCACTATATACAGATATAGATGGATTGATAGAGATACATAATTAGTGCAGTGAGTGTGTAGTTTTCTGTACATGTATTTAGCTAATAATTAAAGAATTAAAATAAAAAAATGGCATGCGGTCCCCCATATTTTTCTTAACCAGCTGAGGTAAAGCCAACAGCTGGGGGCTGATGTTTATACACTGCTCAAAAAAATTAAGGGAACACTCAAATAACACATCCTAGATCTGAATGAATGAAATATTCTCATTGAATACTTTGTTCTGTACAAAGTTGAATGTGCTGACAACAAAATCACACAAAAATCATCAATGGAGATCAAATGTATTAACCAATGGAGGCCTGGATTTGGAGTCACCCCCAAAATTAAAGTGGAAAAACACACTACAGGCTGATCCAACATTGATGTAATGTCCTTAAAACAAGTCAAAATGAGGCTCAGTATTGTGTGTGGCCTCCACGTGCCTGTATGATCTCCCTACAACGCCTGGGCATGCTCCTGATGAGGTTGCAGATTGTCTCCTGTGATATCTCCTCCCAGACCTGGACTAAAGCATCCGCCAACTCCTGGACAGTCTGTGGTGCAACGTGGATGGAGCGAGACATGATGTCCCAGATGAGCTTAATCGGATTCAGGTCTGGGGAACGGGCTGGCCAGTCCATAGCTTCAATGCCTTCATCTGGCAAGAACTGCTGACACACTCCAGCCACATGAGGTCTGGGATTGTCCTGCATTAGGAGGAACCCAGGGCCAACCGCACCAGCATATGGTCTCACAAGGGTTCTGAGGATCTCATCTCGGTACCTAATGGCAGTCAGACTACCTCTGGCGAGCACATGGAGGGCTGTGCAGCCCTCCAAAGAAATGCCACCCCACAGCAGTACTGACCCACTGCCAAACCGGTCACGCTGAAGGATGTTGCAGGCAGCAGATCGCTCTCCACGGCGTCTCCAGACTCTGTCACGTCTGTCACATGTGCTCAGTGTGAACCTGCTTTCATCTGTGAAGAGCACAGGGCGCCAGTGGAGACTTTGCCAATCCTGGTGCTCTGTGGCAAATGCCAAGCGTTGTGCAGGGTGTTGGGCTGTGAGCACAAACCCCATCTGTGGACGTCGGGCCCTCATACCACCCTCACGGAGTCGGTTTCTAACCGTTTGTGCAGACACATGCACATTTGTGGCCAGCTGGAGGTCATTTTACAGGGCTCTGGCAGTGCTCCTCCTGTTCCTCCTTGCACAAAGGCGGAGGTAGCGGTCCTGCTGCTGAGTTGTTGCCCTCTTACGGCCCCCTCCACGTCTCCTGGTGTACTCGCCTGTCTCCTGGTAGCGCCTCCAGCCTCTGGACACTACGCTGCCAGACACAGCAAACCTTTTTGTCACAGCTCGCATTGATGTGCCATTCTGGAGGAGATCTCACAGGAGACCATCCGCAACCTCATCAGGAGCATGCCCAGGCATTGTAGGGATGTCATACAGGCACGTGGAGGCCACACACAATACTGAGCCTCATTTTGACTTGTTTTAAGGACATTACATCAAAGTTGGATCAGCCTGTAGTGTGTTTTTCCACTTTAATTTTGGGGGTGACTCCAAATCCAGGCCTCCATTGGTTAATAAATTTGATTTCCATTGATGATTTTTGTGTGATTTTGTTGTCAGCACATTCAACTTTGTACAGAACAAAGTATTCAATGAGAATATTTCATTCATTCAGATCTAGGATGTGTTATTTGAGTGTTTCCTTTATTTTTTTGAGCAGTGTATTCCAGGAAGGGGGTAATAAACATGGAGCTTCCCAGGCTATTAATATCAGTTCACAGCTGTCTGCCTAACCTTTACTGGTTCTTAATATGGGGTGACCGCCCCCCCCCCCAAAAAAAATGATGTGGGGTCCCCCCTATAACCAGAAGAGGCTAAACAGACAGCTGCAAGCTAATATTAATAGCCTAGGAAGGGGCTATGGATATTGGCTCACTTCCAGACTAACATCAGCCCTCAGCCGCCACAGAAATGGCGCATCCTCTAGATGCGCCAATTCTGGAGCTTAACCTCGGCTCTTCCCATTTGCCCTGGTGTGGTGACAAGTGGGGTAATAGTATTGGGGTTGATGTTAGCTTTGTAATGTCAGCTGACATCAAGTCCAGAGATTAGTAAATGAGAGGCATCTATAAAACACCCCTATTACTAACCCTGTCAATTTAAGTTAAAAAAAAACAAAAACACACACACAGAGCAAAGTCCTTTATTTGAACAAAACACTCCTCGACCCTCTTTTATCCATTTATTAATATCCAAAGAAAAGTAAAAAAAATAAATAAATAAATCCTCACCTGTCCGTCGATAATCCATATGTCCTGCGACAAGCCCAGCTCAGCTACATCTGGATGCATTGCTGAGCAGTGGCATGATGCAACCACTCAGCCCGGCATCCAGGAGACCCTGAGCTGAGCATGAGAACATGACTTCAGCGCCGTGCGCTGACATAAGGTAGTAAGGTGACTGGAGTTCATCCTTAGACAGCTCTTTGCTCTTGGCCATGGTGGAGAGGTTGGAGTATGATTGATTGTGTGGACATGTATCTTTTATACAGGTAACGAGGTCAAGCAGGTGCAATTAATACAGGTAATGAGTGCAGAGTAGGAGGGCTTCTTAAAGAAAAACTGGTCTGTGAGAGCCAGAATTCTTGCTGGTTGGTGTGATGCTGAGTCACGTTTCACGGCCAAGCCATGAGATGGGATGGTCAAGGAGTCGAAAGTCAAAAGCCAGACGGAAGAGAGAAAGGCATAGTCAGGTAACATTCCGTTGGTCAGAATACCAGGAGGATAGTGGAATAGAGCAGAAGGGGTTAAACAGATGGATGGTCAGAACAAGATCCAAGGTCAGGAAACAGAACATCAATACACAGAACACAAAGCACAGAGACAAACCTCACACAAGCTGAATGTACATCTGACAGAGGTCTGGGAGAAGCCGCCTAGTTAAGTAGCCTGGCAATCACCTGGGATAATAAACACCTGGAGATAGCCAGCGCCTTCCAGTCTCAGATTGGACGGCCGAGCTGTCAATCAACTCACTGACAGCTCAGCACGCCCCTGCACCAGACTGGGCAACTGAGCAATCAAAGCACTGACAGCTTCAACACGCCCGTGTACCAGATTGGATGGCTGAGCTGTCAGTAATTTTTTAGAAAATAGCAAAAGGCAATAGTACTCACCAGCCAAGGTTTCAAGAAAAATGCACACCAGGAAACGGCCGTCCCCCTTTTGTTAGAAGGAGGTAACACAGGTGCAGAATGCTGATGAACAATCGCCCTCACCCACTCTCACTGAAGGGGCGATTGCCTAGCACTAAAACTGCACACAGATGAAACTTGCAGTAGAGTGCAATTCACACACTCGCGGCACCGTGCCTAGCCAGCATACTATTACACGCCCCTACTATTCGACTAGGCGGGATGCCGGGCACCCTATGCGTGCATCGCAGAGTTGCGAAGCCCCAACTCACAAGGTCACCATTACTGGGCCTGGCCGTGCCCTGGCAGATAAAAAAAGTGCAAAAAATATCATATGAGGTATTAGTTAATATTTTGGCCAAAATACGTACGCTCGCAACCCATCGTCAAGGGTCCTCACGGTTTTGCAAGTCCCTACTCTAACATTAAAAACAGACAGCATGAGCTGTCAGTAACTCCATCCCAGACACACTGAGGGGTGAAACCGTTACAGTTGGTAGGTGATCAAATACTTATTTCATGCAATAAAATCTCCATTCTTTGTAGGTAGGAAAAATTGCAAAATCGGCAGTGTATCAAATACTTATTTTTCCCACGGTATAACTATTCTATCTATTCTATTCTGACGGTTCACGCTGTCATTTTACTGTACTCGGCTGATGAAATGTCGGGTTTCCTATGAGATGGGTGCGTAAAAATTGCACGGCACACACATGGTTCCTGTGCCGTGCGATTCTTTTGACTTGTATTGGCGAGTTTCGATATACGCGGCCACTGGCAGCATGTTGTGATTTTTTTTCTCAGTCTAAGCCGAGCTGAGAAAAAAATCGCAGATGAACACAGAATCATTGACTAACATTAGTCAGAGTGCAGATGAGTATGAGCCAAAAGGCTGAATTGTGAAAAAGAGACATTTCCCAATTTTGAGCTTATCATGTGCTTTAAACCTATGTGTTCTTATTCATTTTAATTAAACTCTGCATTGCAGGGAATTTTTACAAGAATGTCTTGGATCAAGATATTTTTTTGTCTTCATCATTTCAGTGAATAAAGTGACAGATGCTGAGTCTTTACACCAGAGCCAACTAACAGGCTGCCATTCCATAAGGCCATGGCTAACCTCTTAAAGGGTTATTTGCACGTTAAAACCTCAAAAAATGTTACCACTACTGTAGTCACATTCAGAATAGTCAGCCTTTTATGCTTAAAATAAGCTCATATATGGTTAGAGATTTAAAGGTAACCTGTCATGTCAAAAAACGCTATTAATCTGCAGATATGAGGTTAATCTGCAGGTTAATAGCATTTTAAAGCTGCCCAGCTGCCGCACTAAAAGCACAGATACCTGGAGGAAATTAACTTTACTCCTCCCAGGAGGCTATAGCTTTTAGTCATAGAGGCACGCCCAGCACGGCTGTAAGGTGCCCCAGCGAGGTAGTCGTGGGCGAGCTGTAGCCCCCTCTCGCTCTGGCACCCTACAGACAATACGTGTCCTCCCTCTGAAGTGTGGCTGTGTATGTGGTGCTCTTCACTTACTTCAAGCCATCCGATCGTGGCTGTCTCCAGGCATTTCTCTTCTGGGACCAGGGCAGCAATAAATTCAGAGGACACGAGGTTCTTAACCAGAACTTGAACTTTACTTGGGGAAGAGGAATATATACAATATTTACAGGCAGATATAATGGATAAGGCCCAACAGGTTATCATCTCTCTCACAGGCGCTGGCAACATCTTCAGCCCTGGTTCCCTCTTTGAGTGAAGCATCTCTGTGACTCTATCTCTAGCCCAAGAGACTCTTCTGTAATATTAACAGTGATCTGGATCCAATCTCTCCCCCACGTCTTAGCCTGGAGTCCTATTTATCTTCTTCTGCTTCCTGCAGACTAGAAGTGCCCCGGGTCCTCAACACTTCCTTTGAGTTTCTCCAGCCGGCTAATAGGACTCTTGCTCTTGCGTAGGGAGACTTTTGCACTATTGATCCCACTGTCTGAGGGTATGGAGCTCCCGTCTACCCTAGCAGCCACATATATTCAGGCTGCACGTAATGGTCACTGTCCTATCTCTTACTGGACTTCACTTCCTGTTTTCTGGAAACTAAGCAGGAATTTGCTAATGTGCCCACCCTCTGTGAGCTGTCATCACACAACATTAACCCATCACTGTCTGTAACACTGCTAGCAGACTCAACCTGACATCTGCACCAAGGACAGTGGCATCTTGTGGCTGATTACTGGTACTGCAGCCCACAAGGAACTATGCCAGAGCTAACCCCTTAGCTTGGCCTACCACAGTTCAGAGAGGATTGATTAAGGGAACACTTTCCTTAACTACTTCAGTGCCAAAGGAAGGCTACGCCCTTCCCCACTATTACATTCCCCGACACTTTAATGTTGGTCGTCCCCGACCACACTAAACAATCAATACAGATCAGCAATTATGGCATCATAATATATTACTACATTTTAGTACGAGACTGGTCCTGAAGTCGTCTTCTTGGATGGGAGACTGGCCCTTCTCGGTTAAGGGCCCCGGAACAGCAATTCAGGACAGTCCATTATCAACCTTTCAAAACTTTTCAGAGGTACCGGTCCTTTTTGGTAAGGACCCTGGAAACACAGTGTCCATGTCCATATTTTTAAGACAGGCCGAGATCTCAATAGCCCCAATCTCCTTTAAGGGCTGCATTCTGAGGCACACAGTCACAGGTAACACCCCGTGAGTCTCTTTCTTCTTGGCCCTAGCGGGGGTCACCGGTTCTTCCCGCTAGGCCGCAAGTCTCTTAGATTTAGAGGATATCCATCCTCAAGGTGTGCCTCAGCGTTTTAAATTCCAGCAGAAAAAGGCGCAACAAGCGCAACAAAAATAAAAATAAAAAGTAAAAACAAGAAGAGCAGCTCTCTTGGGCACACAACTTTAGTGCTGCTTAAGGCCTTCCTGGCCTGGGAGGTAGGGAAACAGTCCTCCATTTTTCTCTCCAACCTAATTCAACATGGGGCACTCCGCCCCCATTGGGAAACAGTCCCAGAATCAGGACCACAGCTGGTGGGTCCTAGTAGAAGAAAAGGTGAAAGGTCAACGGACCTTTTAGCCAGCTCACTTCTTCCTTCTTCCACCTCCAAGGCTGATCGGGGTACTTAGTAGGCCCAGGGTCCTCGTCCGAGGATGTAGCACTGCCACAGCCGACCTGGGTAGGGCCGTAGCTGGTCACTGTAAAGCTGTGGACGACATTACTGGTGCCAGCTTGAATTTCCCCGACAGCTCTCTCAGCCCCTCCTGGGTATTGTGGCGCCGACTCCTCCTCTGGCACCTCACTAGGGAAATCAGCTTCCTTGTCACTTGCGAGATCTTCTTCTTCCTCGCTCACAATCTCCCCCCACTGCCGCCTCCTAGGCTCCTCTGCTGGTGGAGCACTGGCCTTAGGTGGGGGCAGAAAGCCTTTAGGGGCTTCCTTAGCCCAGCACTGCTTAGCCTCCCTCTTGGCACTCCTTCTGAAGACCTCTTCGTCCTTTTCCAGGACATCTTTCTATTCATACGGTCGGGTGAGCGCAGCCGCGTACCACCCTCCGGAACACTCGCACTTAACGAAGTGCACTATGTCCCCCACACGCAGATTGTGAAGGCGATCAGGCAGATAATCTCGCTTAATTACCTCGTGAGTAACGAACACCTCGTGCCCGGTCCACTCTTCCTCCAGGAATCCGTACCCCTCACGGATGTGGAACTCAAGGACTCGTCCCCGAGTCTGGGAGGCCTCCACCGACTCCGCGCCGCGTTGGACCCTTCCAGCCAGCCTCTCTGGAAAGTGTCAGTCCATCGCCGCTGCTCCCGTGGCGTCATCGGGGGGTTGCGGGTAGTCCACTTCAGACTCCCGAGCTCGGCGTAACGCTTCGCCGAAGGGGCGTTGATGGCCTCCAATGCCAGCTGCCAAAAACTCTCTTGCGGGGCCCTTTTTCTGGGAGGCCTCGCCTCCGCACCACTCCTTTCAGGCCTAGGGGCCCCTGTCGCCGTGGAAGCTGTCGCGGCAGGCGCCGCAGGCGAAACCGGCCACTGGGGTATAGGCTGTTCACCTCCGTCAAGCCCTGTTGCAGCTGTTGCTCCGGCCCCACCGGAATGTTCTCCACCCTCGGCTGAGGGGGACGGGTCTTCCGGCATCCGGCTCCAGCACCACATATGGAACTCATGGACGAGCAGGCCCAGCTCCGGATTGGGCCTAGTGGACCACTGGGGGCAAGGACAAAGACTCACGGGCAGCGCCCGCGAGTGAGTGGCTTCCGACTACGGCCCCTGGCGTGGTGAGCTTCAGGAGTTCCTCCTCACCGCTCATCTCAGGCATGTCATCCGCTCCTCCGGCTGCCATTTTCACAGAGCGTCCGCTGCAGCACCCTCTTCTCCTCGTGCACTGGACAAGAAATGGTGCTGGTCGCTTACCGGTGATGCACGTCCTGTGCGTCCAACTCCGCTTCTTCCTGGGCCGGCCTTCTGACGAGACCGCCGCGTCACTCTCGGCAGCTCCACCTTCAGCCGCGCCCCTTCTCTGTGTGCGCTGATACTCACGGGGCCGGACTTCACTTTACGCCGCGCCCTCTTCCTCACTGGATGTCCCATCCTGGGACGCATCTCCACCGCTGGGCCCATCCTTCTTCGGGTCGGAACTCATAGGGGCTGGACATCTTTTCGCGCTCTCCGGCGCCATCCACTCCCACGATAGGCGGTTCTTCTCCCAGACTTTACCGCCATTATCACCATCTTGGAATCCATGCTTCGGTCCGCCATCTTGGGCCGCATGCCTTCGAACACTTTCTCCTCAGTGTTCTGCGTCGGCTCTTCCCCGCTTACTTCATGCGAGGAGCTGGCATCCTGCCGACTACCCAAATGTGAGGTGCCCCAGCGAGGTAGTCGTGGGCGAGCTGTAGCCCCCTCTCGCTCTGGCACCCTACAGACAATACGTGTCCTCCCTCTGAAGTGTGGCTGTGTATGTGGTGCTCTTCACTTACTTCAAGCCATCCGATCGCGGCTGTCTCCAGGCATTTCTCTTCTGGGACCAGGGCAGCAATAAATTCAGAGGACACAAGGTTCTTAACCAGAACTTGAACTTTACTTGGGGAAGAGGAATATATACAATATTCTCCAGCCGGCTAATAGGACTCTTGCTCTTGCGTAGGGAGACTTTTGCACTATTGATCCCACTGTCTGAGGGTATGGAGCTCCCATCTACCCTAGCAGCCACATATATTCAGGCTGCCTGTAATGGTCACTGTCCTATCTCTTACTGGACTTCACTTCCTGCTTTCTGGAAACTAAGCAGGAATTTGCTAATGTGCCCACCCTCTGTGAGCTGTCATCACACAACATTAACCCATCACTGTCTGTAACACTGCTAGCAGACTCAACCTGACATCTGCACCAAGGACAGTGGCATCTTGTGGCTGATTACTGGTACTGCAGCCCACAAGGAACTATGCCAGAGCTAACCCCTTAGCTTGGCCTACCACAGTTCAGAGAGAATTGATTAAGGGAACACTTTCCTTAACTACTTCAGTGCCAAAGGAAGGCTACGCCCTTCCCCACTATTACACGGCTTCAGTCACCGCTCCGTATATAGTGAGCAGCAGCTGTAACCGCGCCACAGCACTGACTGACAGCCAGCTCTGTACGGATGCACTGCAGAGACAGATGTCAGTTAATATCAGGGCATGGCTACAACCACCACTCACCATGTACTGAGCGGTGACTGAATCCACTCTGGCGGTGTCTCTATGACTGAAAGCACCACTCCAGCATTTTTCTTTTTTTTTTTATTGGTGCCACTAGTGTAAGATGCCTGCACTTTGACTCACACTCATCAGCCGCCATCTTCATCTGTTCCCAGCGCCGTTCTGGTCAGTCTCCAGCAGTTTGTGATCTTCCACTGTTTACTGAACGAGATTCCCATAGACACTGAGAGCTTGTGAGCTTTACCTCTGTCTTCCGGTCGGTTAGAAGCTGCGTTCAAAAGATGGCAGCATGGGACCAGAGCAGCGCTGGGAAAAGCTGAAGACGAAAGTTGGTTACTATAATACTAGGTGCCGGGATCTTACATTAGAAGCACCACTCCAGTGCTGCAAAAAAAAACACACTGGAGTGGTGCTTGAAAGCCACATTGTTTTTTGAGAATTGTTTTCACAACGTAAATCGTGTGGTGAAAATGACCTGGCAATATGATTATCCACATCTGTACAATTATAGCGATACTAAACTTGTCTATTTTTTTAATTATTTTAGTGGTGAAAAGAAAATCAGAACTTAAAAAATACATATTTTTTTTTATTGTGTCGCCATTTTCTGTAACTCCCTCACGCTTTAATTTTTTGGTCGGTGGAGCTGTGTGAAGACTTATGTTTTGAGTGAGATATCGTTTTTATTGATACCATTTGGGGATAGATATGACATTTTGATCGCTTGTTACAGCTTTTGTCATGGTATTGCAATAACCAAAAAAACCCGCAATTTTGGCTTGTTTTTACTGACTTGGTTACCGGCAATTATTTTTACATTTTGATAGAGCGGACATTATTGGTCGCGGTGATGCTACATTTCAGTTTTTTTTTTAAAAAAAATCTTAATTTTTAATCGGGGGTAATTTGAACATTTATGATTTTTTTTCCATAACTTTTTTTACTGTTTACTGTATTTACTAGTCCCCTTAGGGACCTTGCACCTCCAATTGTCTGATCACTTGTAATCTATGCAGCAATATTACAGTATTACTGCATATAGTAAAAATCATAGTCTCCTTTGAAGCCCTGCCACAAGCTCTATTTCACGGGGACTTTGTGATGACATGCATGGAGGTCTTCATCAGAGCCCTGGCTGTCATAGCAACTCATTGTTGCCCAGCGATTGTGACGCGCCCCTGGGCCTGTGTCGCGCTGCGTTGCGCACGCGGGAGCTTACCCGGAGCCGGATCTCTTGAGGGTTGTAGTCTCGTGGCGGTGACCCGGTCCGTGCCCAGGGAGTCAAACTGAGCGGCGATGTAACAGCGGTAGATGCAGGACGACTACGCCACCCGTTGAATGCAGCTATGGAGCTGCCGCTGCAGGACAGTCCGCTGAGGCCGGTGGATGGATGGTGCAGCGTAGATGGTATAACCCCCAACGGGAGGGGTATGGCCTCAGGACAGCAGATGTGGATGATGGGGGTAGCAGGAACCACTCAGAGACGGTGCGGTGTAATTCAGGGTCTTTACTGGTAACAACGATAGACCCTCCCGGAGTACTTGCTAGTGAACGGGGCCTGGTCAGTCCTTGAGCAGATGGGATCTCCCCTGGCCAGGCGGAGTTGTAGGCCTCCCAAACTGACTGTACTCTTCTGGCTACCTTGCTAGAAGCGGATATAAGTAGCCCACGTCCCTGAGTGTACCGTGTGGTGCTCACCCGTATGGCCGGTGACTCGGGGCCTTCTAATGGCTTCCGCTCCACGATGGCGGTGCTGGTCCCACACGTGGGACCGTGCCTTCGGGTTTCTGGGCCTGAGGACCTGAAATCCCCTGCCGGTCGGCTTCTGCTGCTGGGTAAGAGTTAGTCCCCACAGCCTCGGACGCCGGGTCCGGTAAGAAAGCTTCTCAGTCAGGGCGAGCTCTGCAGCTGCCAGCCCCTGACTCGTAGTAATATTGCTCCCAATGAGCTTCTGCTGTTTCTTCCTATGCTGCTTCTCTGTCTCTACTCTCCTTGACTGACTAACCCTGCCTCAGCCCAGGGTTTATACAGGGGAAGTTCTTCCCCTCCCAAGACTGGGCAGGAGGTGTGGCATGCACAGGATCCCTGACCAAAGGACCTCCCACCTGCTCTCAGACATAACATTACATTACTGTGGAAAACCAGACCCCTGGGGTGCCACATTCCCCCCTAGTAAAATTTAGTACTCCGGGACTAAACATATTTTAGAAAAACATAACAAGATATAACAATAACAATACAATAAAGAAACACATAAAGGTGGTCACGGCGTGTCCGCAACCAGGTGCAGTCTTTGAGGGAAGCAAGGTGTCCATTTCACCAAAACAGGGAGACGGTGTCCATTTCACCAAAACAGGGTGACGGTGTCCATTTCACCAGAACAGGGTGACGGTGTCCATTTCACCAGAACAGGGAGACGTAACCAGATAGGGGTTTGTCCTTCCCCGAGTCCTTAACAGTCTTTAGTCCATCCTGGGTTACGCTCCAACTATGTACAGGGTGGCCGCTCTCAGTCCTCGGCCAGTGGGGAAAAAGGGACGGCTGTTCACAGTCCTCAGCCTGGTAAGGGATAGGGAATGGCTGCTCACAGTCCTCAGCCTGGTAAGGGATAGGGACACACGGATAACAGTTCACACTTGTCCCAACGGGGACCACACTTCAATCATTTAACAGTTTCAGCAAGTTCTCATACCCTGACGGGTAACTATGTACAGCTCTTTATTTATGCTACTTCCCTTCAGTAGCGGTGTCCTCTCTTTGTCTCCTCCTGATGGTAGTCTTCAGACCCGTCCGGGTCCTCTTGGCTTTCCTCGTATTGGTAGTACTGCAGCTCCTCCTTGGTTAGCCGGTGAACGTGGAGGGCGTACAGTCCTTTTGCACCTGGGGAGTTCAGGCCTTGCGACCAGGCGTGGAGAGGGTCGCCGTTGATGACGCCCGGGGTCAGAGGGTGCAACTTTGGGCCTGGGCGCGGGCTGGTGGTGGTAGTGCCCAGGGCTGGAGGGCTTGGCCGCAGGGCTTGTTGCGGGGGCTGGAGCAGGTCGGTGTCTGCAGCGCCCGGAATCGGCGGCTCCACCAGGGGGCCCGGGAGCAGGCTGACGCTGGCAGCGTCCGGGACAGGGAGACTCCTCTTAACTGCTCCCGCGACCGCTCCTGCGTCACGCGTCTTCTCCCGGCGCTGGTCGGGGCCGGCGACGACTGGGGCACTGCCGATGCTGGGCAGCTTAGTCTGCTGCCGGTCCGCCATCTTGCTGTCCGTTCCTGGTGTCCTCCTCCCCCCTAGTGGACCGTGGCCTACCTTCCGGAGATCCTCTTCCGTAGGCCACGGCTCCGCAGTCAATCGTCGGGGTAGAGGACCTGGCGTCGCGCTCCTGTGACGTCGGCGTCTGCTGGGCTCCTTCCAGGACCTTACGCAACGTCCGGACGTGAGGCGGGGCTTCAGTTCTCGCGCGCTTTCGGAGTCCACGCCCCTCTTCTTCCCGCGCGGCGTCTCCAAGATGGCGCCGGATGGCGGGAAAACTCCTCGGATGGCGGGAAGAAGGCAGAAGATGGCGCCGGATGGCGGGAAAACTCCTCGGATGGCGGGAAGAAGGCAGAAGATGGCGCTGGATGGCGGGAAAACTCCACGGATGGCGGGAATCTTCACAGATGGCGGGAATCTTCACCACTGGTAAGATTGAACAGTCTTTTTCAGGCACGCAGTACCCGGTGGTTGCGGGCACGAAATCCTGCCGACTACGCCAAAGTTGACGCGCCCCTGGGCCTGTGTCGCGCTGCGTTGCGCATGCGGGAGCTTACCCGGAGCCGGATCTCTTGAGGGTTGTAGTCTCGTGGCGGTGACCCGGTCCGTGCCCAGGGAGTCAAACTGAGCGGCGATGTAACAGCGGTAGATGCAGGACGACTACGCCACCCGTTGAATGCAGCTATGGAGCTGCCGCTGCAGGACAGTCCGCTGAGGCCGGTGGATGGATGGTGCAGCGTAGATGGTATAACCCCCAACGGGAGGGGTATGGCCTCAGGGCAGCAGATGTGGATGATGGGGGTAGCAGGAACCACTCAGAGACGGTGCGGTGTAATTCAGGGTCTTTACTGGTAACAACGATAGACCCTCCCGGAGTACTTGCTAGTGAACGGGGCCTGGTCAGTCCTTGAGCAGATGGGATCTCCCCTGGCCAGGCGGAGTTGTAGGCCTCCCAAACTGACTGTACTCTTCTGGCTACCTTGCTAGAAGCGGATATAAGTAGCCCACGTCCCTGAGTGTACCGTGTGGTGCTCACCCGTATGGCCGGTGACTCGGGGCCTTCTAATGGCTTCCTACCACGATGGCGGTGCTGGTCCCACGCGTGTGACCGTGCCTTCGGGTTTCTGGGCCTGAGGACCTGAAATCCCCTGCCGGTCGGCTTCTGCTGCTGGGTAAGAGTTAGTCCCCACAGCCTCGGACGCCGGGTCCGGTAAGAAAGCTTCTCAGTCAGGGCGAGCTCTGCAGCTGCCAGCCCCTGACTCGTAGTAATATTGCTCCCAATGAGCTTCTGCTGTTTCTTCCTATGCTGCTTCTCTGTCTCTACTCTCCTTGACTGACTAACCCTGCCTCAGCCCAGGGTTTATACAGGGGAAGTTCTTCCCCTCCCAAGACTGGGCAGGAGGTGTGGCATGCACAGGATCCCTGACCAAAGGACCTCCCACCTGCTCTCAGACATAACATTACATTACTGTGGAAAACCAGACCCCTGGGGTGCCACAATTGCATCACAGAAGCGCCAATGGGCATATAGAATGACACACACCCATGCCAGTGCGCTGTTAATGCCGCTGTCAGAGCCAGCAACTCCTAGAGGCAGATTTTGGCTGTAACACACAGCCATTACTTGATTTAGGGCATCAGAATACGTTTTATCCTTCTACTCCTTGGAATATGAAAAATATGGGACTAAAGCAATATTATTATGGAAAAAACATTTTTCAATTTCACATCCTAATATTATTAAGTTCTGTGAAGCACCTGTGGGTTCTAGATGCTCACAGTCAGGGCTGCCACTAGGAATTTCAGAGCCCCAACTGCCAAATTTTTCGGGCCCCCTTGAGACTCCACCTAGGCTCCACCCCAGCTCCGCCTCCACCCCAGCGCTGCCTCCACCCCTCAAACTTTCCACAGTTCCACCACCCACTCTTGGAAAAACTCCACTTCTGTTCCATGTTCTACTTCCTGACCAATCACACATTAACAGGTCCCATCGAACACCAGATCACATACATAGACAGCAGCTTTTATTTTGGCCAAAAGATGTTTTAAGCCTGTCACCATGACAAGGTAGACTCTTTTTGCAGGGCCCTACTTTATTCTAACCTATTAAACATTTCTCAAAATATCTAATACTCTTTTTAGGTATATTTTTATTAATTTTTCTTTAAGGCAATATGTCACATACATTTTTTAAAATGACCAATAATACCACCTACAAGGGACAAATACCATCACACCATGGCCGAACCACATATTACCACTGTTATGATAGGCTACAACCACTAAGGAAAGACAGGAGATCTGTCCCTACAATAGAACTAAGCTAGATCCCTACGATGTAACGGGGAACCTGATCCTGCGATCAGACCCGCTAATGTCCTCAGCTAGTCTGAACGAAGACCTATAGATGTGAGGGAGGGATCCCTACAAGAACTAGGGACTGGGAGAAAGATGGACACATCCTAGCAGAAATTGTAGCAGTAAAAAGACAAACACACAACATAGAACATAAAGGTCAAAAGACCTAGCTAAACTGACTGAGAAAGGTTACAAAGCACCTGGCTAGCTTAAGAGTAGAAATACAATGAAGTCCAGCATGGCCAGAAGGGCGGAGCAGGATTAAATAGGCAAAAAGGTCATGTGACCAGCAAAATAGAAAAAACCTAACAGGAGAGTTCTAACAACCACCACATAATGACCAAATAATACCACATACAAGGAACAAATACCACCACACCATGACCAGACCACATATTACCACCACATAGTGACTGAATAATATCATGTACAAGGAACAAATTCCGCCACACCATGACCAGACCACATAGTGACCGAATAATACCACATACAAGGAACACATACCACCGCACCGTAACCAGAACACATATCACCACCACATAGTGACAAAATAATACCACATACAAGGGACAAATACCACCACACCATGACCAGACCACATATTACTACCACATAGTGACTGAATGCTACAATATTGATCATTTAATAAAAAAACACAATATTTTTATTACCATAAGTGCCAATATTCACAGGAGCTCTGTACATAGTATACAGTGTATAGTGTCAGTGTACAGGTAATACAGGGATCACCGGTGACATTATACACAGGAGCTCTATACATAGTATATAGTGTATAGTGTCAGTGTACAGATAACCTACAGACTCACTAGTGACATTGCTAGGTGAAGTCCTTCATCTTCGCTTTTCTTCTTCATCCAGCACAGCCCACCTTCACTTCTTCCAGCCGGGACTCTTCTCTGCAGAAAATAACACAGTTATATAGAGGACTGCTTCCAGAGCAAATTCCCCAATTTTTCCACAACTTCTACACTATACCAGATAAAAAAAAAATAGAATTAGACTTACTGGTAATTTGGTATACCAGGAGGTATACCAAAGATATACTAGGGAGGGACAATAGCCTGAAGGACCTTCCTTCCAAAGGCTAAATCTCCAACAGACATTAGGTCTAATAAATCAAAGGATTCATAAACAATAAATTAAATCAAAAGATGACACCCCTCTCCTAATAATAAGGGGGGGGGTAATCGAATCAAGACCACAGCTGTTATCATTAAAATTAATATTTATTAATACAAAAAATTAATTTATAAACAACATTAAAATGTATGCAGTACCTCAATAGTGAGGGATAGCAAATAGCTCTGCCCTATAGCCACTATATACTCAAACAATCAAATTACGTATAATTTGGAAAAGTTCATTATTGTAAAAAATGGTCTCAACCAGAAATCCATAATACAATAATCCAATACTTACCGTATTTTTCGGACTATAAGACGCACTTTTTTCCTCCAAAATTTTGGAGGAAAATGGGGGGTGCGTCTTATAGTCGCAATGTTGGGGGGGGGGGTATATTTATGTGTGGTGTGGGGGGAGCAGTATCGGTGGAGGAGCGGGGCACAGGAGGCAGCATCCGCCTACTGCAGCCTACACTATCCCCGCTGCTAAAGAAAATGAATATTCATGCTCCTTAATAATAGCGGTATACAGTGTAGCCGCAGAGCGGCTCCTTCTGCTGCCGGCTATCTCCTGTGCCCGCTGTTAAATGGCATGAATATTCAACCTCTCTCCACGCTCATGGGCGTGGGGAGGGGGTGAATATTCATGCCCTTTAATGAGCGGGCACAGGAGATAGCCAGCAGCAGCCGCAGCGCGGCTCCGCTGTGTGCCGGCTATGAAGGAGAGTGAAGTCACTGCTCCCCGCACACACAGTCCCGGCGTGGGGAGCAGTGACTTCCGGCAGCTGATCTGTCCTTGTGAGAGATCAGTGCGGGCAGACAGGATGCAGCGCTGGAGGAGAGAGAAGAAAGGTGAGTAGGAGTGTTTATTTTTTTTTAATGTGCAGCCTGATGGGGATTAGGGGTGCCATGCATACCAGGACAGGGATTAGGGGTGCCATGCATACCAGGACAGGGATTAGGGGTGCCATGCATACCAGGACAGGGATTAGGGGTGCCATGCATACCAGGACAGGGATTAAGGGTGCCATGCATACCAGGACAGGGATGAGGGGTGCCATGCATACCAGGACAGGGATGAGGGGTGCCATGCATACCAGGACAGGGATGAGGGGTGCCATGCATACCAGG
The DNA here is from genome assembly GCF_046119375.1 of Phyllobates terribilis. Lineage (NCBI taxonomy): Eukaryota > Metazoa > Chordata > Amphibia > Anura > Dendrobatidae > Phyllobates > Phyllobates terribilis. Next base: position 690,280,973 of record NW_027362762.1, read on the forward strand.
ACAGAGATTAGGGGTGCCATGCATACCAGGACAGGGATTAGGGGTGCCATGCATACCAGGACAGGGATTAGGGGTACCATGTATACCAGGATAGGGATGAGGGGTGCCATGCATACCAGAATAGGGATGAGGGGTGCCATGCACACCAGGACAGGTATGAGGGGTGCCATGCATACCAGGACAGGGATGAGGGGTGCCATGCATACCAGGACAGGGATGAGGGGTGCCATGCATACCAGGACAGGGATGAGGGGTGCCATGCATACCAGGACAGGGATGAGGGGTGCCATGCATACCAGGACAGGGATGAGGGGTGCCATGCATACCAGGACAGGGATGAGGGGTGCCATGCATACTAGGATAGGGATGAGGGGTGCCATGCATACCAGGACAGGGATGAGGGGTACCATGCATACTAGGACAGGGATGAGGGGTGCCATGCATATCAGGATAGGTATGAGGGGTGCCATGCATACCAGGATAAGGATGAGGGGTGACATGCATACCAAGATGGAGGGATGCCAGGCATATCAGGATGGGGATGGGGACCACGTATAAAAGGAAGGGGGGCGGCATATATACCAGGATGGGGGATATTGTCAGAATTGGGGGACATTACCCCTATACCAGTGTCAGGAGAAGACCCCCTCCCCCTTAAAAGTGCATCATGACCACATTTTTTGCTTAAATTTTTATTTTTTTATTTTCCTCCTCTAAAACCTAGGTGCATCTTATGGTCCGGTGTGTCTTATAGTCCGAAAAATATGGTAGTGCATAAAAAGAAAATACAAAATCACATAATTCATATGATAAAAATTTTTTATAAAGTGAACTCATGCAGAGGGATCTGTGTCCTCGAAATGGAGTAAAGTGCAATATGCAGGGGCTGCTGGTGTAAATTAGAAAACAATTCTCGGAACCAAATGTTGATAATAAGGCTCTAATAGAATGCAGCACTCCAAAAGTTAATTATATATAAAAGTCCACCTATATCCATGAATTACCTGTAATTGTAAAGGAGCTCTGTGTAGGGCAAGCACGCGTCCCTCAACCCCGACGCGCGTTTCGTTAACACTTGCTCAGGGGACTTTTATATATAATTAACTTTTGGAGTGCTGCATTCTATTAGAGCCTTATTATCAACATTTGGTTGCGAGAATTGTTTTCTAATTTACACCAGCAGCCCCTGCATATTGCACTTTACTCCATTTCCAGGACACAGATCCCTCTGCATGAGTTCACTTAATAACATTTTTTTATCATATGAATTATGTGATTTTGTATTTTCTTTTTATGTACTAATTATTGGATTATTGTATTATGGATTTCTGGTTGAGCCCATTTTTTACAATAATGAACTTTTCCAAATTAGACGTAATTTGATTGTTCGAGTATATAGTGGCTATAGGGCAGAGCTATTTGCTATCCCTCACTATTGAGGTACTGCATACATTTAATGTTGTTTATAAATGAATTTTTTGTATTAATAAATATTCATTTTAATGATAACAGCTGTGGTCATGGTTTGATTACCCCCCCCCTTATTATTAGGAGAGGGGTGTCATCTTTTGATTTAATTAGGTCTAGTCTGTAGTGTTTGGAGAAAGTATGAATTGAGGACCATGTGGCAGCTCTGCAAATCTGTTCGATGGATGCGCTGGGTTTTTCATCCCAGGAGACAGATATCGCCCTTGTAGAATGGGCCTTGAGCTTTGCTGGAGGAGGTAGATCCTGGATCTGGTAAGCCTCCATAATCGCCCTCTTAATCCAGTTGGCTATTGTGGATTTTGTGCTTTCTTTCCTCTGTTTGGACCTTGTGTATGGACAAATAGGTTCTTATCTTTCCTTCCTTCTTCTGTTTCCTGAAGATAGTGCAGTACTATTCTCCGAACGTCCAGAGTGTGGAATTCCATCTCTTTTTTGTCTTTTGGGTTGTGACAAAAAGATGAAAGGATTATCTCCTGAGATCTGTGGAAATTTGAGACCACCTTAGGTAGAAATCAAGGGTCAAGTTGGAAAATTAGACGATCTTCCAGGATTCTCAGGTAGGGTTCTTTGACCGAAAGGGCCTGTAGTTCACACACTCTTCTGGCTGTAGTTATTGCCACCAGGAAAGCCGTTTTCCTGGTCAGCCTGTCCAGTCTTATGGTTGATAAGGGCTCAAAGGGTGGAAGGGTTAACCCTTTCAGAACAATGTTAATGTCCCAGGGGGGAACCAGGTCTGTTACTCTAGGGTGGATGCGGGTGGCTACTGTCATAAATCTTCTCACCCACTGATGTTCCGCTAGTCTTTGATCGAAGTATGAACTTAACGCCGCTACCTGGACCTTAAGAGTACTAGGTCTGAGACCTTTGTCTAGACCTTCTTGTAAAAAGTCTCGAATCTGAGCCACATCAGCCCTATGAGGGTCTGGGTGAGTGGGTGCACACCACCTTAAGAAGGTTTTCCAGATCTTATGGTAAATGGTGTTTGTTACAGGTTTCCTGCTCTTCTGGAGAGTTTTGATGACTTTCTCTGAGGGGCCTCTTGTTTTTAATATCAGGAATTCAGAAGCCAGGCAGTTAGGTGTAGTCTCTCGGGATCCGGATGGTGAATCGGTCCCTGGAGAAGGAGATCCTTGATGGGAGGAAGGATTAGAGGGCTCTCCACACTCAGACTGGTTAACGTTCCGAACCAACTTCTTTTTGGCCAGCGAGGGGCCACTAGGATTACTCTGGTCCCTTCAGTCCTTATCTTCTGTAAGGTTTTTGAAAGGATAGGTAGTGGGGGAAAGGCATACGCTAGTTTGAATTCCCATTTGTAAGCAAATGCGTCCACGCCTAGGCAAGGGCAGTTTGGATGCAGGGAGAAATATTGAGGTACTTTCGCATTCTGGTGTCTGGCGAAGAGATCTACCTCTGGATAGCCCCATCTCTCAACTAACATCTGGAAGACTTCTGGGTTTAGGCTCCACTCTCCTGGATGAATCTTTGTTCTGCTTAAGAAGTCGGCCTGGATATTCACTGAACCTTTGATATGAAGAGCCGACAAGGATAGAAAATGTTCTTCGGCCAAGGAGAATATTCTTGCTGAGATTGCTTTTAATCTTTCGCATCTTGTGCCCACTTGATGACGAAGGGGGACTACCGTGGTGATATTGTCTGAAAATATCTGAATGTGAGATTTCTGGACCAGAGGCTCTGCTGCTCTGAGGACTTCCTCTACGGCTTTTAGTTCTCTGAAATTTGAGGAGCGTTGGCTCACCTCTTTGGTCCATATACCCTGGAATAGCTTTTGGGAGACCATGGCTCCCCATCCCTTTACATAGTATTACATAGTTAGTAAAGCCGAATAAAGACTTGCGTCCATCAAGTTCGACCTGTTAGTTCTGTAATTGCTAAAGTTGATCCAGAGGAGGGCAAAAACCCCAAATGATTTAGCCAATCTTCACCTGAGGAAAAATTCCCTCCCGACTCTGAAACCAGCAGTCAGAATAAATCCCTGTATCAACCTACTATTTTATTTTATTTTTAAGTATATGCAGAAATCTGCCTGGTATCTAGAAATGCATCCAGTCCCCGCTTGAACTGGTTTAGTGAATCCGACATTACCGTCTCCTCACTCAGTGAATTCCATATTCTCACTGCTCTTACCTTAAAGAACCCCTTCCTATGCTGGTGCTGAAACCTTTTCTCTTCCAGTCTTAGTGAGTGCCCTCTTGTTACCGTAATATCCCTCCTTTTGAACAAATCCCGGGCAAGGTCTCTATACTGTCCCCTAACATATTTGTACACATTTATTATGTCCCCCCTCAACCTTCTCTTTTCCAGGCTGAATAGTCCTAGTTTTGCCAACCTCTCTGGGTATTGCAGTCCCTCCATTCCCTTTATTAATTTTGTTGCCCTCCTTTGTACCTTTTCAAGCTCATTTATATCCTTTCTATATATTGGGGCCCATAACTGAGCACAGTATTCCAAGTGTGGTCTGACCAGTGCTTTGTACAGTGGAAGAACAATGTTCTCCTCCTTTGCAGCTATACCTCTTCTGATACATCCCATTACCCTGTTTGCCCTTACAGCAGCGGCCTGACTTTGGGCACTCCAATTTAGTTTGCTATCAATCAAGATGCCCAAGTCCTTCTCCATCTCTGAATTCCCCAATGATTTCCCATTTAGTGAGTACTGGTGACTTCCATTTTTCCTTCCCATATGTATGACCTTACATTTCTCCTCGTTAAACCTCATTTGCCATTTAATGCTCCACCTACCCAGCTTATCCAAATCCCTCTGTAGGTCTGCACTGTCCTCTTTTGTATTAATTGTTTTACATAACTTTGTGTCATCTGCAAATATTGATATTTTACTATTTATCCCGTTGACTATGTCGTTAATAAAGATATTAAATAACATTGGGCCTAGTACAGACCCCTGTGGTACCCCACTAGTGACGCTTACCCAATCTGAGTATATTCCATTTATAACCACCCTCTGCCTTCTATCCTTTAGCCAGTTAGCTACCCACTTGCAGACATTTTCCCCCAGCCCCATCATTCTCATTTTGTATACCAACCTATTATGTGGCACGCTATCGAACGCTTTTGAGAAGTCGAGATACACGACATCCACTGGTTCCCCCTGATCTACTCGAGAGCTAACCTCCTCGTAGAAGTCAATCAGGTTTGTTTGGCAGGAGCGATTCCTCATGAATCCATGTTGGTTCGGGGTTAATAGATTATTAGCATCAAGATGCTCCGTAATTGCCTCTTTAATGAAGCCTTCAAAAATTTTGCCCACAACGGACGTCAGACTCACCGGCCGATAGTTTCCGGCGTCACTTTTCGCTCCCTTTTTGAATATTGGCACTACATTCGCCTGTCGCCAATCAAGTGGTACAGACCCAGTCTCAACAGAGTCCTTAAATATAAGATATAACGGTCTGTCTATCACATTACTTAGTTCCCTTAGTACCCGTGGGTGTATGCCATTAGGTCCTGGTGATTTGTTTATTTTAATGTTACTGAGGCGTTTCTGTACCCCAGCTTGGGTTAGATTTGTCATACTTAGTGGAGGATTAAGCTTGTCACTTCTCATTTCGCCTGTTAGTTCTTTTTCCTTTGTGAAAGTTGACGAAAAACATTTATTTAATAGATTAGCTTTATCCTCATCTTTCTCTATGATTTTGCCTTCATCACTTTTTATCGGTCCAATATTATTTGATTTAATCCTTTTACTATTTATATACGTAAAGAACAGTTTGGGATTTGATCTACTTTCCCTAGCAATACGTCTCTCTGTTTCCTCCTTTGCTATTTTTATTTGTTTTTTGCAGGTTCTCGTTTTTTCCTTGTAACACATTAGTGCCTCCTTGCTGTTTTCCTGTTTTAATCTCTTGAATGCCTCTTTTTTGCTATTTAACGCCCCTTTTACGTTCTTGTTCAACCATATTGGTTTCCTCTTATTTCTGGCCCTTTTATTCCCATACGGTATATACCTCTCGCACTGAGTATTCAGAATTCTTTTGAAGGTTTCCCATTTACTATTCGTATTTCCTTGATTAAGAACTTTGTCCCAGTCTATAAGTTGAAGGTTTTCTTTCAGCTGATCAAACTTCGCCCTCCTAAAGTTTAATGTTTTAGTTGTTCCCTTATTGATAACCCTACTGAAGGGCATTTTGAAATTGATAATATTATGGTCGCTATTACCTAGGTGCCCCCCTATCTGTACCTCAGTTATTCTATCAGGCCTATTAGTCAATATTAAGTCCAACACGGCCTTCCCTCTCGTTGGTTCCTGCACTAGTTGGGAGAGATAATTATCCTTGATATTTGTCAAGAACCTTTTTCCTTTCTGCGATCTACAGGTTTCTGTTTCCCAGTCAATATCCGGGTAGTTGAAGTCCCCCATTACAATCACCTCATTATGTTTTGCTACTTTGTCTATTTGTCCTAATAGCAGTTTCTCATTCTCCTCTGTTATATTGGGTGGCTTATAGCAGACCCCCAGTAATATTTTATTATTATTTTTTGCCCCCTCTATCTCTACCCACATGGACTCGACCCCCTCTTCTCCCTCTCCTATATCTTCCCTTAGTCTGGGCTTTAGACGTGACTTTACATAAAAGCAGACTCCTCCGCCCTTCCCCTGTTTCCGGTGCCTTCTAAATAAACTATAATCTGTTAAATTTACCGCCCAGTCGTAGCTATCGTCTAGCCAAGTCTCTGTTATACCTACGATGTCATACCTCTCCTCCGATATAAGCGCCTGCAGCTCATCCGCCTTATTGGTCAGGCTTCTTGCGTTGGTCAGCATGCAAGATAAAACTTTGGGGTTATTTAGCATCCTATTCTTCTCTAACGATCTAACTGTACTATCCCCACCCCCCTCTCCACCCTCATTATATTCACTTCTCCCCTTCCCCCTTGCTTGCCTCACATCCCACCTATTTCCTTGGTTCCCCCCCCCCGTCTCTAGTTTAAAAACTCCTCCAACCTATTAGCCATCTTCTTCCCCAGCACTGCTGCACCCTCCCCATTGAGGTGCAGCCCGTCCCTACAGTAGAGCCTGTAGCCGACAGCGAAGTCGGCCCAGTTCTCCATGAACCCAAACCCTTCTGCCTTGCACCAACTCTTTAGCCACTTATTCACCTCCCTAACCTCCCGTTGGCGCTCCTGTGTGGCTCGCGGGATTGGTAGTATTTCTGAGAAAACTATCTTGGAGGTCCTTGCCCTAAGCTTCCTACCTAGATCCCTGAAATCATTTTTAAGGACCCTCCATCTACCACTCACTTTGTCATTGGTGCCAATGTGGACCATGACCGCTGGGTCTTCGCCAGCCCCACCCAGTAACCTGTCAACCCGATCCGCGATGTGCCGGACTCGAGCGCCAGAGAGGCAGCACACCGTTCGGCGATCCCGGTCTTTGTGACAGATTGCCCTGTCTGTCCCCCTAATAATAGAGTCACCCACTACCAGGACCTGTCTAGCCTGCCCTACACTTCCCCCCTCCCCCTCATTACTGGAGCATACACTCCCCCGGCGGTCAGAGGATCTGTCGTGCTCCAATAATGCCGGTTCTGAACCAGCCTTCCTATCCTTCTTCCCTCTATCCCTTCTAACTGTTACCCAGCTCCCTGTCTGTTCAGCCTGCGCTTCCCCACTAAGCTCCACCCCCAGTGTTGACCCATTGAGTGTCTGCTCGGTGAGCAGCAAACTCCGTTCCATGTTGTCGATGCTCCTCAGTACCGCTATCTGAGCACTTAGATCCAGGATTTGGGCTTCCAAGTGCACGATATGCTCACATCTCTCGCAGCAGTATGGATCCCTGAGCGGTAGCTCAGGGAATGCATACATTGCGCAAGATGTACACTGCACGGCTTCGGCCAACATGGACGTCATTCTAAATATGGGGATACAGTCAGTATATATGTACAAGTACAAAACACAATTATTTATATATAGGTGTATGGACGGGGATCAATTAGGGATGTGCAAGTGTATCGATTAGATATCGGCGCGGGATCAGTTAAGTATGGACGGGGGATCAATTAAGTATCAATTAAGTATGGACGGGGGATCAGCTGAGTGGGTCAGGTGGATTAATTAAGTATGGACGGTGTGTCAATTAACTATGGACTGGGATCAATAAGTATGAACTGGGGAAATAATTAATTGTGGACTAGGGAATCAATCAATTAATTATGGACAGGGGGTTTAATTAAATAGGATGGGGGTAAAGCAAATAAATAGGTATGGACGGTGGGTCAATTAACTAAGGACTGGGGATCAATAAGTATCAATAATATCAATAAATATGGACTGGGGAAATAATTAATTGTGGTCTGGGGAATCAATCAATTAATTATGGACAGGGGTTAATTAAATATGGTGGGGGATAAGGCAAATAGATAGGGACTGGGGATGAGTAAAAGTGGACAAGGGGAATCTATTAAATAGGACAAGGGGGATCACTCAATTATGGGCTGGGGGGGTCAATCATTTAAATGTGGTCAGGGGGATCACTTTAATATGGACGGGGGGTGGTCGGGGATCAATTAAATGAGGACGGGGGGGTCAATTTAATGTGGTCAGAGGGATCAGTTAAATATGGACGGGGGTGTTCAGGGGAATCAATTTAAATATGGACGGGGGTGATCAATTAAATATGGACGGGGGGGTAATCAATTAAATATGGACTAGGGAATACAATACAATTACAATACAGATACAAATACAATACAGTACAGTACATACTTGGGTTCAGTAGGGCCGCTTATCGCGGCCTCCTGCCCCTCACTCACCTCCTCTAGGGACGCTGCACGCAATCACAGCGCGCTTGTCCCTCCGGTCGCCTCTTACCGGTCCTCCTGATCACCTCCTGGTCACCACCTTTACGCTGGCATCCACCTTTCTGGATTCTGGATCCATGGTACTCCTCTGTTCAGATTTTTTCCGTTCAGCCACCAGCATAGAGAGGTCCTTACTCGTGGTGGTATAGGGATTCTCCTGTTCAGAGACCGTGGGGATCCATCCCAATTCATAAGGATGTGGGTCTGTAATGTTCAGGTATGCGCCTGAACCCAGGCCACCATCTGAATACAGGATGTCATAGACCCGAGGACCGACATGGCGTCTCTTAATGATACTGATCTTCTGCTCCTTAGGACATTCATTTTTGCTTTTATCGTGAACAGTTTTTGTTTGGGCAGGAATGACATCTGGCTGTGGGAATCCAATAGTACTCCTAGAAATGTTTTTGTCATGGAGGGAACCATATCTGATTTTTTCTGGTTCACTAACCAGCCCAGAGACGATAGGATCTGAGTGGTCAACTGTAGATGTTCTCGGAGTACTGGTACTGAGGCCCCGATTAATAACAGGTCGTCGAGGTATGGTGCTATTGAAATGTTCTGACCCCTGATATAAGCCATGACTTCTGCCATGACTTTTGTAAATATTCGTGGGGCTGATGAAATTCCAAATGGGAGAACATTGAATTGATAGTGGACTATTTGATCCCCCTGAGCCACTGCGAATCTGAAGAACCTCCTGTGAAGTGGATGTGGTAATATGCATCCTGGAGGTCGATTGTGGCCATGACATGGTCCTGTCCTATCAGGGGGACCGTCGACCTGATGGATTCCATCTTGAATCGTTGGTAGTGGATATACTGATTCAGTGGCCTTAGATTGATTATAACTCGGTGTGAGCCATTTGGTTTTTTTTATTAGGAAGAGTCTGGAATAATGTCCTGTGCCTATCTCTTTTATAGGAACCAGGGATATCACCCCTGAGGACAATAGGTCTGTAAGACCGGATATTAGTGTGGCCTGACGACTCTGAGAGGAGAGAGGTGTTAACCTTATACTCTCTGGAGGATAGGAGGAGAAATTTATTTTTACTCCGAACCCGACAACCCTCAGGACCCATGGGTCTGAGCAGATTTCTTTCCACTAAGGGAGAAAATTCGAGATGCGGCCCCCGACTGTCCTGACGTCATGGTCTGTTCTGACGTTGGTTTTGGGAGAGAAAAAGATTTTTGCCTCCTCTACCTTTTGGGTAGCTCCATCGTCCTGTTTTGCCTTTACCCCTATTTTGAGGGGTCTGCTCTTGGGAGGGACGAAAAGGCCTCTTCCTCACATTCCTAGGTTCCGGGAGGGCCTTCTTCTTCACATTCCTAGGTTCCAGGAGGGCCTTCTTCTTGTCTGAGGCCTTCTCTAGAAGATCATCTAGGGCAAGCCCAAACATGTATTTCCCCTTAAAGGGGATGGAACACAACTTCATTTTTGATGCCACGTCGCCGTTCCAGGATTTCAACCATAGGGCCCTTCTTACATAGTTTTATAGCCCAGATGCTCTTGCCGCCACTCTCACGGATTCTGCAGAGGCGTCTGCTAAAAACCCTGTAGCTTTCTGTAGAAGCAGTAGGGATGCCAAGATGTCTTCTCTGGGGGTGCCTGAAACTAGGTGTTCCTCCAGTTGATCTAGCCAATGAGCCATTGATCGAGATACGCCCGTAGAGACTGAGTTGGTGCTTAATAGTATTGCCGAGGTCTCCCAGGATTTTCTGAGTAGTCCCTCCATTTTGCGTTCCAAGGGGTCTTTTAATTGAGAGGAATCTTCCAAGGGCAGTGTTGTTTTCTTTGCTACTCGTGCAACTTGGATATCCACTCTTGGGACTTCAGACCAGCATTCTGCCGTCTCCTTGTCTACAGGAAATCTATCCCTTAACTCTGTAGGGGTATTTAATCTCTTTTCTGGAGATTCCCACTCCTCTAAGACTAAGTCCCTAATACTCTGGTGTATAGGGAACACCAATTTTTTCCTGGAACGTAGCCCCCAAACATCTGATCCTGTACTGTTTGGGGCACTTTTTCTTCCTCGACCTCCATAGTTCTCCTTACTGCCATGATGAGTTCCTCCAAACTATCTGATGGAAAGTAATATCTCTCTCATTGGAAGTTATCAGGGGTTGGACTTAGTTCACCTTCCTCTGGAAGATCTTCCGAGATATATATCTCCTCTTGAGAGTCTTCCTCCCCTCCCTCTGGCGAGCTAATCTTCCTCTTTTTGGCTGCTGAGGGAGTAGATGTAGAACCCTGACTAGGTGAGGGCGTAGGGAGAGTGACCGAGGCTAAGGAGGATTTGATCTCCTGACGTACAATCCCCTTTATCTCCTCCATTAAGGAAGGTTGTTCCTGCCTGATAATCTTCTCCGTACAGTCCTTGCATAGGGGCTTTCTATGGGAGGACGATAGTTTTTTTGTACAGATGGGACATCTGCATGACGGTTTAACTTTTTCTCCAGATGCAGGTTCCTTGTCCCCCTACAAGAGAGGGGAGAAGGGGAGGGAAGCTATAATCACTATTTCCTGCATCTGGGAGATGGACTACCAGTGCAATACTTACTGGGACCGGACCGGCGCTGGGCTCTACAGATGCAGAGGGAGAAGCTTCAACTGACATGGTTTTGTCCTACCTGTGGATGTCTTCCTGTCCAGGGCTCCTTTTATGGGTGACCGGACCAGCGCCTCCCTCTGTTTAGAGGGCTCCTCCCACGGTGTCCAGGAGAAGATTTCTGATCACCGGCGGCATTCCGCTCTTCTTCCCCCATAGCTTTTTGATGCGGTTCACAGTGGAACGCAAACTGCCGGAAGTGACGTCATCATCCACCCCCCGGCGTCCGACGTCACTTCCGGCGCTGCGGTGTGCGCTCCACATCCTGGAGCCGGCATCGCCCGTGCATCCAGTGGGGGGGAAGAGGAGGAGATGGACCAGAGAGCTCAGAGAGGCCTCTGGTCAGAAGATCCTGCAGACCTTGCCCGAGAGCGCGGACTGCAGGAGGGGGTCCCGAATCCGGAGGAGACAGGAGCAGCGCCCTGAGGAGGAGAGGTAAAGACCGCTCGATCTTCCGCTGCCTGGCTAGTAGCTTTCCCCCAGTGCCTGTCGCCTGCCCAGCACACCGGGGATGACGTCTTCATCCCTGATAGGGACAGGAAATAACACAGGAGGGAGGATGTGGGAGGGGCTATTTAAACCTCTTCGTATTTCCTGTCCCTATTAGGGTGGGGTTACATCCTCCTGTGTGCTGTCGTGGGGGGTTATTAGAGAAAAAAGTGACAGAGTGCCGCCCTGCAAAGTAACAAGACCCCCCTCACTAAAAACAGTATCCTCAAAAATAAAATAAATCACAGCAGCAATAACATCCCTTAATTAGCCCCATACAGTAACAATGTCCCACATCCTGGTCCCATATGTACTCCATTCTGGACCCCACATGTCTCATTCCTGGCCCCTTGTGTTCTAATATTCCTGGCCACTTGTGTTCTCCCATTCCTGACCACTTGTATTCTCCCATTCCTGGCCACTTGTATTCTCCCATTCCAGGCCACTTGTATTCTCCCATTCCAGGCCACTTGTATTCTCCCATTCCAGGCCACTTGTATTCTCCCATTCCAGGCCACTTGTATGCTCCCATTCCTGGCTGTGATGACACAGCTTCTAATCTTAATCAGCCAGATGTCTAGATTTGTTAAGCCAGGAGAAATACACTATTGCATTTGTGCTGACTTTTGAATATATGTGTTTTTCTTTAGCTGGTCAAGAAGGACATACTAATATTTGTATAAAGGACAAATTGACATGTGACTTGCGCTGGACAGGTAGGCGTCTAGAAAGGAAAATACGCCCGCCCCCCAGTCCATCTCCTTTTTCTATTATTTTTTTCTATCATTTTCTTGCCTGTTTTTACCCCATTCAATAAATTTATACTCTCTTTATAAGCTCTTTTGTCGTATTTTCCTTTCTTGATGTCTACCTGTCCAACGCAAGTCACATGTCAATTTGTCCTTTATACACCCTTGACAACCTGTAGTAGTTGTTCCACTTGCAGCTGGCCCAAGTAGGCAGACCTATCAGCGCCACTATATATTTTTACCTTTAGTATTTGTATAAACTTGAATGTTGACTTCTCTTGGTCTGAAAACAATAGTGTTTGTTAATATCCTAATTACATATTGTACTAAGTCAGCTAGTTGTTGATTTAAAGAGCAGGGGGATACCAACTATGTAAATTGATTAAATGCTCAAACATGAGACCTGTGAGACCTGAGTCCTGCACCTTTCCCCCTGACCTGTGAATGATGACCTTAGCCACATATGTAAATATAAATTGGGTTTTCTATCCAGCTGCAAGAAGAATCAAGAAGAATAAGAGAGTCAAAGATTCAGAGATCTTCTTCAGGACAGTAGTTTGGTAGCATGGCTCCATCCAGAGAGACACATATTTAGATTCTACAGGATTTCCAGGGTACACAGCCCTGACTGGAAGGATTCAGATCTGCTCCATTGACCATGAAAGAACCCATGGATACATTTGGGAAAACCAGGTTGGAACAATGAGGTCACCTGGCCCCATGGATATCTTGCTTGGGATTACCAGGTTGGGACCATCTTGTCGCTTGGAACCCAAGGAGGCATTTGGAGAAAGCCAGGTTGGGACAATGAGATCATCTGGAACCCATGGAGATGTTCGGAGAGGCAAGGGTGGGACCCTCGGGTCTCCTGGCCTTGTACCTCGATGGACTGTCAGCTTCCTAAGCTTGCTGCTACCACCTCTCTGTGGGGACCCACCAAAAGCGGGGTGCACTGGTTGAGGTAATTGGCCCTGGAAATCCCAAAGTTGCAGCTGATCTATTCCCGATGGGCCAGCGGAAGGGTGAGACTGTGTTATTTTTCTACATCTTGTAAAGAGAGGAGAGAACAAGGCGCAATGGGTGACTCAGTATTGCAATTTGTAGAGGGGTGTGGGGATGGCTACTAACCTTATAAAGTTGTGCACCTCTGCACAACCCCAGTGTAAAGCTCCACAAGCTCCGCTCTGTTGGTGGCTGTCATCTATTTCCAGCGGCGTTCACAGATCCTGATCTCTTGGTGGTATATCACGTGGTCAGGTTAGTAGCATGTAATGCCGAGATAGACACCCAGCTTCACCAACACCCCAGGCAGCGCTCCGGAGGGGTTAAGGCAGCGCAGCTTGGAAAACCAGGGTAGTAATTTTAATTAAATTGCTCCCACAGGTGAAAAAACAATAGATTAAAGGCAGCTCTACCGCACCCCAACAGGGGGAAAAGGACAATCAGTGAATATGAATAGCGGTACCAGAGCGCCAATAGCAGGGCAAAAATATTAAAAGGACTGATTTATTAATACACACACAACGCGTTTCGGTGGACACAGCCACCTTCATCAGGTGTAACAAGCAGCAAACAATTGATCCTTATATACATTTGACTAGGTATACAATTACTTAAAAGGGGCGGGGCCAGATACAGAGTAATACCTCTATATTAACCCCTTGAGTTCATATATGCTCAATAGAGTAAAAAGGATTGTTATAAAATAATGCCTAATGAAGCATATAGGGTTCTTATAAAAAGGATTCGCTGTAAAAAAAAAAAACTTGTGAATCCAATAATCTTAATACTTCATAGGATATATTGTCATCTACCACCCTATATTTTAGATTATATAAAAAAATAATAATAATAATTTTTACATACAACATAAAACAATGCATAAATATAAAGTATAAAATTACAATCAGTTTCTATCATTATAATTAGGAAAAGTAGACGAAGAAAGGAAAGAGAAAAAAAAGAGAAAAAAAAAGAGAAAAAAAAAAAAAAATCCCCAAAAAAAAAAAAAAAAAAAAAAATTCCCCAAAAAAAATAAAAATAAAAAAAAATAAAAAAATTTTTCTTTAAATTTTTTCTCCCTTCTCTCTCTCTCCTCCCTCCTCCCCTCCCTCTCTCCTTTCCCCTCTTCCCTCCTTCTCTCTCTCCTCCCCCCTCCTCCTCCATATAAAAGATATATATAATAAATTTGCTAAAATATGAAAACAATTATTTAAAAAGTTGTCTTCTCTATATTAAGGTTCAAACCTTCAGGAGACAAGGTTCCCATTTTGAAAATCCAATAATTTTCACGTGTAATGAGACGATTTAGTCTATCAGGGTGTGTATCAACTATATGATCAATGATAGTTAGTTTTAGGTTATTAGGATTTTTTTGATGTTCTTTTAAGAAATGATTAGAAACACTATGTAGGGGAAAGCCGTTTCTAATATTTTGGCGATGTTTATTTAATCTGGAGTGCATTTCCTGGATAGTGCGGCCAATGTATTACAGGCCGCAGGTGCACTGGAGCAGATAGATCACATATGAGGACTGACATGTAAGTCTAAAGCGAATGGGATATATCTCTCCAGTGACCGCAGAGACAAATGTTTTGGCTCCGTTATCAATGGATTGACAGCATAAGTGTGACACCCCAGGGGTCTGGTTGCCACAGTGATAGAGATATTACGTCTGAGAGCAGGTGGGAGGTCTCTTGGTCAGGGATCCTATGCATGCCACACCTCCTGCCCAGTCCTGGGAGGGGAAGAACTTCCCCTATATAAACCTAGGGCTGAGGCAGGGTTAGTGTGTAGAGAAGAAGTAGAGACAGAGAAGAGAAGCAGATCTAGGAAAAGAACATCAGGAGCTCTGTGGGAGCAGTGCTATAAGGAGTCAGGGGCTGGCAGCTGCAGAGCTCGCCCTGACTGAGAAGCTATCACCGGACCCGGAGTCCGAGGCTGTGGGGACTAATCTTTACCCAGCAGCAGAAACCGCCCGGCAGGGGATTTCAGGTCCTCTGGCCAAGAAACCCGAAGGCACGGTCACACGCGTGGGACCAGCACCGCCGTCGTGGAGCGGACGCCACTAGAAGGCCCCGAGTCACCGGCCATACGGGTGAGCACCACACGGTACACTCAGGGACGTGGGCTACTTATACCCGCCTCTAGCAAGGTAGCCAGAAGAGTACAGTCAGTTTGGGAGGCCTACAACTCCGCCTGGCCAGGGGAGATCCCATCTGCTCAAGGACTGACCAGGCCCCGATCGCTAGCCAGTACTCCGGGAGGGTCTATCTTTATCACCAGTAAAGACCCTGAACTACACCGCATCGTCTCTGAGTGATTCCTGCTACCCCCATCATCCACGTCGGCTGCCCTGAGGCCATACCCCTCCCGTTGGAGGTGATACTATCACGCTGCACAATCCTACCACCGGCCTCAGCGGTCTGCCCTGCAGCGGCAGCTCCTTCGCTGCATTCAACGGGTGGCGTAGTCGTCCAACAGCTACCGCTAATACATCGCCGCTCAGTTTGACTCCCTGGGCACGGACCGGGTCACCGCCACGAGACTACAACCCTCAACAGATCCGGCTCCGGGTAAGCTCCCGTGCGCGCGATGCCGCGCGACGAAGGCCCAGGGGTGCGTCAACTTTTGGCGTAGTCGGCAGGATTTCGTGCCCGCAACCACCGGGTACTGCGTGCCTGAAAAAAGACTGTTCAAACTTACCAGTGGTGAAGATTCCCGCCATCCGTGGAGGTTTCCCGCCATCCGGCGCCATCTTCTACCTTCTTCCCGCCATCCGCGAAGTTTTCCCGCCATCCGGCGCCATCTTCTGCCTTCTTCCCGCCATCCGTGGAGTTTTCCCGCCATTGGACGCCATCTTGAGGACGCCGCGCGGGAAGAAGAGGGGCGTGGACTCCGAAAGCGCGCGAGAACTGAAGCCCCGCCTCACGTCCGGACGTTGCGTAAGGTCCTGGAAGGAGCCCAGCAGACGCCGACGTCACAGGAGCGCGACGGAAGGTCCTCAACCCTGACGATCCACTGCGGAGCCGCGGCCTACGGAAGAGGATCATCGCAAGGTAGGCCACGGTCCACTAGGGGGGAGAAGGATGTCGGATACGGAGGAGAGCTTCACCGCTTCAACCCCCGCCAGCGCCACCGCTGTTGCGGTCATGCCTTTCACCATGCCCTATATCCCGGGGGCAGCCTGGCTACCCCAGTACTCAGGGGAGTCACATACCCTGCATGACTTTAGAGAAAAGCTGGATAGCCTCTTCCAGGTGTACCCCCTCACAGAGGAGCAAAAAGTGAGCATCCTGGTGGCCCAATTAACCGGGGCAGCCCAAAGGGAGGTAAAGTCCTGGCCACCTGGGGGGAGGACAGTCGCAGGGATACTAACCCGGCTGAGGGACACCTTTAATACCCGCACCTCAGCCGAGATCAAGCTTAGATTCTACGGGTGCAAACAGCGGGCACATGAGAGTATAAGGGACTATGCCCTGAACCTACAAGAGACCCTGAGAGCCATTAAGCAGACCGACCCTGATGGCGTGGGAGACGAGGACAGGCTGTTGACTGAACAATTTATAGAGGGTTTATATTGCAATGCCCACCGAACCCAGTTGCGCGCAATGGCCTTACAGGACCCTCATCTGGGATTTGCACAGTTCAAGGACAGAGCCATCCGGGTGCTTCGAGAACCGGCACCAGATGGCGTTGTGACCCACAGACGCCCCACTACCACTTACCACCAGGAGGCGGCGCCCTTGTCGGCAGGGCCTGTGGGAGCTGATGCGCAGGCTTTGAACAATGACCCGGCTCCAGACCTGCACCATCAGGTCCAAGAGCTAGCTAAAAGCGTTGCTGCGCTAACCCGAACTGTGCAGTCTTTACAGGTTTCCACTCCAGGGAAGATCCAGCTGGCATCCGGACCGGAGGACATCCCGTGGCGTCGACCAAGGAGGACCCCACCGGCCAGAGGAAAACCCAGCGACCGATACAACGAGGACGGACGACCCATCTGCCGCCGCTGCAATCAACCCGGACATATGGCAAGGTACTGTCCTTTAAACTGGCACAACCTGGGGTAGAGGGCCAACCCCCAGGAAAAAGATCACCAGGCCCATCGAACTGGCGCGACAAATATGTGGGAGGACGTCCAGTCTTACCCGTGGTACTGGATGGCATTCCTATGAGTGCCCTACTGGACACCGGGTCACAGGTCACCACCATCCCGTACGTGCTCTTCAAGCAGTACTGGAATGACTCGGATATCACCCGCTACCCTGACGACGACTTGAGTATCATCGCCAACAATGGTCAGCCCGTGCCACAGATTGGATTTAAAGAGGTGACCATTAAAATTGGTAGAGTCGAATTGGCAGCACAGGGACTGATCATTGTAGACATTGACAAACACGAGAGTCACCCAAAGATAACTCTAGGAACTAATGTAATTGAAAATTGTCTTGCAGAGGTGATTTTCCTTTTACAGCAGGTTGCCAAGAACGCCAGCTCCGGCCAGCAGCGAGTGCTCCAGAAAGAGATCCGGGCACTGATGCGACGGCAACAGCTAGAACTCTCCGGTGGTGAGATTGGTAGCGTGCGAATGTGTGACCCTTTCCCTATTGCCATGCCCCCGAAAAGTGAAATGATGATTTGGTGCCGGGCAGCTATTGGTCTGAGAGGTAGAGATTACCAGGCAATGGTAGAACCAGTTTACTCAGACAGTAGGCCCACCATTTTGACAGCACGGGGGGTGGTCAATGTACGCCATGGGAGGGTGCCCGTTCGCATAATAAATATCGGGAAGAGGGAAGTGTACCTGCCCCGGTATGCCACGCTAGCCAAATTGTATACCATCAATCAAGATTCCATACAGTCCGTAGAACCCTTGCCTCCATCTTCCCCGGAGGAAGGTAACGGCTCTAAGAAAACAATGGAGGACTGGTGTCAGCAACTACATTTGGGTACTGACTCCACTCCCTCACACCAGAAACAGGGAGTCTATCGGGTGGTTCAAGAGTACGAGAGAGTGTTTAGTAAACACCCGTTAGACTTCGGGCGAGTCAAGGGGGTAGAACACCACATCCCCACGGGAGACCATCCTCCCATAAAAGAGAGGTATCGACCCGTACCCCCTGCACACTACCAACACGCCAAGGGGATGCTTAGAGACATGAAGGAAGCTGGGGTGATCAGGGATAGCTGTAGCCCCTGGGCAGCTCCACTAGTCTTAGTCAAAAAGAAAGACAACACCATGAGGATGTGTGTAGATTACCGGAAAATCAACCGTATCACACACAAGGATGCGTACCCCTTACCAAGGATAGAGGAGTCTTTGGCTGCTTTAAGATCTGCTAACTTCTTCTCTACCTTGGATCTCACTAGTGGGTACTGGCAGGTTCCTGTAGCAGAGGCGGACCGGGAGAAGACCGCATTCACCACCCCGATGGGACTTAGCGAGTTTACCTGCATGCCGTTCGGACTCTGCAACGCACCAGGGACCTTCCAACGATTAATGGAGTGCTGTCTGGGCCACAGAAACTTCGAGACGGTCTTGTTGTACCTGGACGATGTCATCGTATATTCCAAGACGTATGAGGACCACCTGAAACACCTGGCGGAAGTGTTCGAAGCTCTGGCAAGCTACGGCCTAAAGGTGAAACCCTCCAAGTGTCACCTACTGAAACCAAAGGTGCAGTACCTGGGACACGTGGTGAGCGCTGATGGAGTGGCTCCCGACCCTGATAAGATCACCGCAATTAAGGAATGGCCAAGTCCCTCCAGTGTAAAGGAAGTGCGGCAGTTCCTCGGGTTGGTAGGCTATTACCGCAGATTCATCCCCGGTTTCACCAAAAAGGCAGCTCCTATGCAGGACCTCCTGATAGGCCAGTCCCGGAAGGCCAAGAACCAGAAGCCACCCTTCAGATGGGAGAAGTTAGAAGAAGAGTCGTTCCGCCAGCTGAAGATGGCCCTCACGGGGGATGAAATCCTGGCGCACCCTGATTACAGCCAGCCCTTTATCCTCTACACCGACGCAAGTAACATCGGGCTAGGAGCCGTGCTGTCCCAGATCCAGCAGGGGAAAGAACGAGTAATCGCTTACGCCAGCCGAAAACTGCGACCCACCGAGAGAAACCCTGAGAATTACAGCTCATTTAAGCTAGAGTTCCTGGCAGTGGTGTGGGCAGTCACCGAACGCTTTAAGCACTACCTCGCTTCTTCCCGGTTCACCGTGTACACGGATAACAACCCGTTGACACACCTGGACACGGCAAGACTCGGTGCCCTAGAGCAGAGATGGATAGCCCGTCTGTCCAACTACGAGTTCACAATCAAATACCGGGCAGGACGCTCCAATACCAACGCGGACGCCCTGTCCAGGATGCCAAACCTACCGGACGTAGGAGAAGATCCAGAGGGACTGGAGGAAGTTGAACTCCCCGCGTTCCACCGTCATGGGACTATCCAGTATTCCCATCGGGTAAGGAGTAAGCAAGCCGCTACGTTTAACCCCTTGCCTCACTACAACTGGGAGGAAACGCAAGACAGTGACCCTGCCATCCGACTGGTGAAGGAGATGCTGACTCGGCCAGAGGCTCGCCTTGACCCAGACGCTCCGGAGGAAGCCAAGCAACTGTGGGCTGAGAAGAGTCGACTGTTCCTTTACAAGGGGAAGTTGTGCCGCAGAATGGTTAACTCCCGGACGCATGAACTAATCTGGCAAGTAGTGGTGCCACGGAGAGACGCAGCCATGGTGATGGAGGCATACCACGACGGGGCTGGACACTTCGGATGGAAGAAGCTGGAGTTCTTGCTGCGCGGGCGGTTCCACTGGGTAGGCATGAGGGGAACCATCGAGAGGTGGTGCAGAGACTGTGGCCCGTGCAACCTAAGAAGGAAGGACCGTGCCAGCCAGAAGACTCCCCTGCAGTCCATCGTCAACCGGCAGCCGTTGGAACTGGTAGCCTTGGATCATGTAAAACTGACCCCAAGCAGAAGTGGCTACGTTTACGCACTAACCATCGTGGATCACTACTCCCGGTTCTTGGTTGTCGTCCCCGTCAAGGACTTAACAGCTCGAACGGCAGCTAGAGCCTTCCAGCAGCACTTCTGCCGTCCACACGGGTACCCGGACCAAGTGCTGACGGACCAGGGACCTGCCTTTGAAGCGGAGGTCTTCCAGGAATTCTGCAATCTGTATGGCTGCCGGAAGATAAGGACGACACCCTATCATCCGCAAACTAATGGACTTTGTGAGAAAATGAACCAGGTGGTAATGGATCTTCTGAAAAGGTTGCCCCTGGAAGAACGCAGTCTGTGGCCTGAGAAGCTGCCCGATCTGGTGGACCTATACAACCACATCCCGGTAGGTTCCACCAACTGTACCCCGGCTTACCTGATGAGGGCAAGGCCTGGTAAGCTACCTGTTGACCTGGAGATGGGAGTCCTGACACCCGAGGACACTTCACCAGAAGCAGACTGGGACACGGAGAGGCAGCAGCAGTACCGGAAAGTACAGGAGAGCGTGGAGCGAAGTCTCTGTCAAGCTAGGGAAAGACAAGAGAAAACTTACAACCAGTATGCTCCCGCTGTTCCCCTGGTACCTGGAGAGCAGGTCTTGAAGAGGAAAAGGCGGCTCCACAAGTTGGACGACCAGTGGGAGAAGGACCCGTACATCGTACTGCCCTAAAGCCACGACAACCCAAAGGTCTGTACCATCAGTAAAGACGGAGGGGAAACCACAACCATTGTATCCCGGGATCACCTGAAGAAGTGTCCCGAACAGCTACGGAACCCTGAAGAGGAACAAGAAGACCCTCGACCCGTAGAGGAAAGGGAAGACATGGTAGTACTGTGCTCGGAGACTTCCCTCGGTCTTGGACTCAAATCAATGGCGCAGTTGTGGTACCCGTACTCACCTTCCTCCAACCAGCATCCCAAGCACCTACGGAGCAACAGGTAGAGCTGGAAGAACAGCCGGTCCAGGAGGCAGAAGACTCCACACAAGCAGAACAGGAGGATCAACCCTCTGCTTATAGTGAGCCTGCCGTACCCCTAGTGAGCCAAAGAGCCGGTAGACAGCTGCCCAGTTTACCCTTGACAGCTCCTACACCCTGTAGTTCAGGGCTAGACAGTCAGCTCCGTAGGTCCACTAGGGCCACTAGAGGCCAGTTACCCGCACGTTGGAGGATTTAAAATGTATAAATTGTTTTATTTGTGGTTACCTGTTTTTCTTGTTGCTTGTAAATAATTATGTGTTTCTAGTTATTTTTAGGAGTCCTTGGTGGATTTACCGGGAATCCTTGTACAATTAGTTGGAGCGTAACCCAGGATGGACTAAAAGACTGATAAGGACTCGGGGCAGGACAGACCCCTACCTGGTTACGTCTCTCTGTTTTGGTGAAATGGACACCTTTGTTTTCTTCAAAACTGCACCCGGTTGCGGACACGCCGTAACCATCTTTATGTGTTTTTCTTATTGTATTATTATTGTTTATACCTTGTTATGTTTTTCTAAAAATATGTTTAGTCCCGGAGTACTAAATTTCACTAGGGGGGAATGTGACACCCCAGGGGTCTGGTTGCCACAGTGATAGAGATATTACGTCTGAGAGCAGGTGGGAGGTCTCTTGGTCAGGGATCCTATGCATGCCACACCTCCTGCCCAGTCCTGGGAGGGGAAGAACTTCCCCTATATAAACCTAGGGCTGAGGCAGGGTTAGTGTGTAGAGAAGAAGTAGAGACAGAGAAGAGAAGCAGATCTAGGAAAAGAACATCAGGAGCTCTGTGGGAGCAGTGCTATAAGGAGTCAGGGGCTGGCAGCTGCAGAGCTCGCCCTGACTGAGAAGCTATCACCGGACCCGGAGTCCGAGGCTGTGGGGACTAATCTTTACCCAGCAGCAGAAACCGCCCGGCAGGGGATTTCAGGTCCTCTGGCCAAGAAACCCGAAGGCACGGTCACACGCGTGGGACCAGCACCGCCGTCGTGGAGCGGACGCCACTAGAAGGCCCCGAGTCACCGGCCATACGGGTGAGCACCACACGGTACACTCAGGGACGTGGGCTACTTATACCCGCCTCTAGCAAGGTAGCCAGAAGAGTACAGTCAGTTTGGGAGGCCTACAACTCCGCCTGGCCAGGGGAGATCCCATCTGCTCAAGGACTGACCAGGCCCCGATCGCTAGCCAGTACTCCGGGAGGGTCTATCTTTATCACCAGTAAAGACCCTGAACTACACCGCATCGTCTCTGAGTGATTCCTGCTACCCCCATCATCCACGTCGGCTGCCCTGAGGCCATACCCCTCCCGTTGGGGGTGATACTATCACGCTGCACAATCCTACCACCGGCCTCAGCGGTCTGCCCTGCAGCGGCAGCTCCTTCGCTGCATTCAACGGGTGGCGTAGTCGTCCAACAGCTACCGCTAATACATCGCCGCTCAGTTTGACTCCCTGGGCACGGACCGGGTCACCGCCACGAGACTACAACCCTCAACAGATCCGGCTCCGGGTAAGCTCCCGTGCGCGCGATGCCGCGCGACGAAGGCCCAGGGGTGCATCATAAGCATTTAGGGACATTGCATTTATAACATCCATTATTGCTGATAGGAGCTGAATGGTTCGGTCTTCTACCAATTGTTGTATTGCTAGGGGCTATATAGTTTCCTAGATTTTTACTCCTCCGATATATGACATGAGGAAATTCCGGTAAATGACCAGTTAATATTGGATCATTACTTAAAATGAACCAGTATTTTTTTAATAAACTGGATAACACTTGCGTAGGTTTACCATAAGTAGTAATCAGATTTAAACTGAAATCGTTGTTTGGCTCTTGGCTGGTATTCTTGGATTTGTTGATACACAGGTTCTGTGATAGGGATCTAGTTTTGGAGAAAGCATCCTCTAATAATTTCCGGGGGTATCCCTTAGCTCTAAAACGTTTTTGTAAAACCTTAGATTCCAGAAAAAAATCCGAATCATGTGTACAATTTTTTCTGACACGCCAATATTGACCATATGGAATATTTCTAATCCAGCTGGGTAGATGGCCACTGTCAAATTCAAGATAGCTATTTACATCCACTTCCTTAAAGTGGGTAGATGTGGATATTTTACCCGAATTGTCTATACTGTATATTCCGGCGTATAAGACGACTTTTGAAGACTGAAAAATCTTCTGTCTAGTCTGGGGTCGTCTTATACGCCGGTAATGCTTTTGAACTTTCAGAAATTGACATGCGGGGATACTCTGGGGGTGTTAATAAGCTGCCCTGGCCGTATCCCTGCCATGTCGGAGTTAATATAAGGTGGAGGGAGTTAAAATACGGCGGCGGTAGGTCCAGACAGTCAGCGCTTCTGTGCTGAAACTGACACATCGCTGCGTATTCCCAGCTCCGGACACAGCGCAGGGCTTCTGTGCCGACAGCTTTCACTTGTCACAGAAGCGCTGCGCTGTGTCCGGAGCAGGGAAGTTCGCATCGCTTCTGTGACAATATATGAAAAGCCGGCAATTCAGCAGCGGCATAAGCCGGCACCCGACAATTTAGAATAGAAAGAATAGAGAATCACACATAGATTAGATAGATAGAAACATGTCAGTCACATATATATGAAGTACAGTGACAGTGTTGCTTACTGTACTTGTCATTTAGTGTAAAGGATTTATTAAAACAAATATTAGTGTTTTCATGCACCGTCTCTTTAAAAAAGCCGGCCGGCAATTCAGCATCTGTACCCGACAATTTAGAATAGAAAGAATAGAGCATCACACATAGATTAGATAGATAGAAACATGTCAGTCACATATATATGAAGTACAGTGACAGTGCTGGTTACTGTACTTGTCATCTAGTGTTAAAATAACGGATTTATTTAAAAAAAAATTGGCGTGGGGTTCCCCTTAATTTTAGTCTCTAGCGGAGGTTAAGCAGACGGCTGAGGCAGATGTTTGAAGCCTGGGAAGTGGGTAATACCCACGGAGCTTCCCAGGCTACTAATATCAGCCCCCAGCTGAATACCTAGCCTTTACTAGCTATTAAAATGGGGGACCCCAAAAAAATGACGTAGGGTCCCCCCTATTTTAATAGCTAGCAAAGGCTAGGCAGACAGCTGGAGGCTGATATTAATAGCCCAGGAAGGGTGCCATGAATATTGGCCCCCTCCCAGGCTAGAAACACCAGCCGTCAGCCGCCCCAGAAATGGCGCATCCATAGGATGTGCCAATTCTGGCACTTAGCCTCGCTCTTCCCACTGCCCTGTAGCGGTGGCAGTGGGGTAATAGGGTTGGGGTTGATATCAGCTTATAATGCCAGCTGACATCAAGCCCAGGTTAGTAATGGAGAGGCGTCTATAAGACGCCCCCATTACTAACCCCATAGTCAAAGTTAAAAGAAAACACAAACACCCAGAATAAAGTCCTTTAATTGAAATAAACACACAATTCTTTATTGTTCTAAATTAAACCATACTTACCATCACGCCCATTCCAGCTGAAGCCAACGATCTCCTGCAATAAAAGTAAAATAATAAAGCAACCTCATCCTTACCTTTCCATGGTTCCCAGGACGGGTCCAGCTCTGCTACATCGAGATGACAGGCTGGACCGCAGCAGAACGCTGCCATCTAGCCTGTCATCCCGCAGACACTGAGAAGCGCAGGCATGCTTGCGCTCCTCAGTGTCTCGCTGTGACGGCATCCAGATGAGCTAACAATGAACTCAGCTCACCTCCTGGACGTCCGTCACTGACAGCGTGGGAAACTTCTACTGCGCATGCGGGGAGCAGGAGAATTTTCCCACGCTGTCAGTGACGTGCATGAGGTGAGCCGAGTTCATTGGACATGATCTCGGCTCATCTGGATGACGTCACAGTCAGACACTGAGGAGCACAAGCATGCCTGCGCTTCTCAGTGTCTGCCGCATGGCAAGCTGAACGGCAGCGTTCTGCTGCGGTGCAGCCTGTCATGTGAATGTAGCAGAGCTGGACCGGTCCTGGGAACCATGGAGAGGTAAGGATGAGGTTGCTTTATTATTTTACTTTTATTGCAGGAGATCGTTGGCTTCAGCTGGAATGGGCGTGACTGTAAGTATGGTTTAATTTAGAACATTAAAAAATTGTGTGTTTATTTCAATTAAAGGACTTTTTTCTGGGTGTTGTGTTTTTTTTAATTACTTTACTAGAAATTCATGGCGGTCATGTCTAATATTGGCGTGACCCCATGAATTTCAGGCTTAGGGCCAGCTGATAATGCCAAGCTGGCCCTAACCCCTTTATTACCCAGTGAGCCACCGCACCAGGGCCCTGGATGAGTTGGGTACAGCGCCAGAAGATGGCGCTTCTATGAACGCGCCATTTTCTGGGGTGGCTGCGGACTGCAATTTGCAGCGGGGGGGGGCAGAAAGCTTGGGCCTCCCTGCGCTGCAGATTCCAGCCCCCAGCTGCCTAGTTGTACCTGGCTAGACACAAAAATAAGGCGAAGCCCCACGTCTTTTTTTTTTTAATTATTTCATGAAATAATTAAAAAAAAAGGGCTTCCCTATATTGTTGTGTCCGGCCAGGTACAAATAGGCAGCTGGTGGTTGGGGGCAGCCCGTTCCTGCCTGCTGTACCTGGCTGGACACAAAAATATGGCGAAGCCCACGTCAACATTTTTGGGAAAAATTAATTACAAAATTAATAATAATTTAGGGATTGCATCTTTATTAACCCCTCAATTTTCATTTAGTGTTAAAATAAAGGATTTTTTAAAAAGAAAATTGGCGTGGGATCCCCCATCATTATAGTCTCTAGCGGAGGTTAAGCAGACGGCTGGGGCAGATGTTTGAAGTCTGGGAAGGGGGTAATACCCACGGAGCTTCCCAGGCTACTAATATCAGCCCCCAGCTGAATACCTAGCCTTTACTAGCTATTAGAATGGGGGACCTGCCCAAAAAATGACGTGGGGTCCCCCCTATTTTAATATGTTTATGAGTGACAGTTTTCCTGCTATATACCTGCATGTCATAAGAATTTAAATTAAAAAAGGACCATGTTAAATTCAAATCTGTTTTTTTTTAATTTTTACCGGTGTTTGGTATGCGTTGGAAAAGGGGTAGTCTTATACGGTGAATATATCCTAAACTCTATATTTTAACAGGAAAGTAGGGGGGTCGTCTTATACACCAGGTCGTCTTATACGCCGGAATATACGGTATTTATCTAAAGGTCAAGATATCGAATATTACTCTCAGATATGGTAGAGGTAAAGGAAAGACCCCAGTCGTTAGAGTTTAATTCATCATTAGAAATTCCTCATGTCATATATCGGAGGAGTAAAAATCTAGGAAACTATATAGCCCCTAGCAATACAACAATTGGTAGAAGACCGAACCATTCAGCTCCTATCAGCAATAATGGATGTTATAAATGCAATGTCCCTAAATGCTTATGCTGTCAATCCATTGATAACGGAGCCAAAACATTCGTCTCTGCGGTCACTGGAGAGATATATCCCATTCGCTTTAGACTTACATGTCAGTCCTCATATGTGATCTATCTGCTCCAGTGCACCTGCGGCCTGCAATACATTGGCCGCACTATCCAGGAAATGCACTCCAGATTAAATAAACATCGCCAAAATATTAGAAACGGCTTTCCCCTACATAGTGTTTCTAATCATTTCTTAAAAGAACATCAAAAAAATCCTAATAACCTAAAACTAACTATCATTGATCATATAGTTGATACACACCCTGATAGACTAAATCGTCTCATTACACGTGAAAATTATTGGATTTTCAAAATGGGAACCTTGTCTCCTGAAGGTTTGAACCTTAATATAGAGAAGACAACTTTTTAAATAATTGTTTTCATATTTTAGCAAATTTATTATATATATCTTTTATATGGAGGAGGAGGGGGGAGGAGAGAGAGAAGGAGGGAAGAGGGGAAAGGAGAGAGGGAGGGGAGGAGGGAGGAGAGAGAGAGAAGGGAGAAAAAATTTAAAGAAAAATTTTTTATTTTTTTTTTTATTTTTATTTTTTTTGGGGATTTTTTTTTTTTTTCTCTTTTTTTTCTCTTTCCTTTCTTCGTCTACTTTTCCTAATTATAATGATAGAAACTGATTGTAATTTTATACTTTATATTTATGCATTGTTTTATGTTGTATGTAAAAATTATTATTATTATTTTTTTATATAATCTAAAATATAGGGTGGTAGATGACAATATATCCTATGAAGTATTAAGATTATAGGATTCACAAGTTTTTTTTTTTTACAGCGAATCCTTTTTATAAGAACCCTATATGCTTCATTAGGCATTATTTTATAACAATCCTTTTTACTCTATTGAGCATATATGAACTCAAGGGGTTAATATAGAGGTATTACTCTGTATCTGGCCCCGCCCCTTTTAAGTAATTGTATACCTAGTCAAATGTATATAAGGATCAATTGTTTGCTGCTTGTCACACCTGATGAAGGTGGCTGTGTCCACCGAAACGCGTTGTGTGTGTATTAATAAATCAGTCCTTTTAATATTTTTGCCCTGATATTGGCGCTCTGGTACCGCTATTCATATTCACTGATTTTTCTACATCTTGGGTATTTGCTGGATCTGTTATATATGTTTATTGTCTGGTGGTTCAATAAAATATTGCCACACTGTTTTACCCTCTCCCTGTGTTGTTTGAGTAGTATTGCGCCCAAGGAAGACCCCGGGTCTTCACATTTTGGTGGCAACAGTGGGATACTATTCAGCCTGGCCGATCTGGGGGAGCTGCAAGGGAACTGGTGTTAGAACACACTGTCCAAAGGGCTCCACAACAATGGAGGCATATAAACAGACCATAGGTGAGGCATATGACGCACCCCTGGGCCTGTGTCGCGCAGCGTTGCGCACGCGGTAGCTTACCCGGAGCCGGATCTGTTGAGGGTTGTAGTCTCGTGGCGGTGACCCAGTCCGTGCCCAGGGAGTCAGACTAAGTGGCGCTGTATTAGCGGTAGATGTTGTACGACTACGCCACCCGTTGAATGCAGCGAAGGAGCTGCCGCTGCAGGGCAGACCGCTGAGGCCGGTGGTAGGATTGTGCAGCGTGATAGTATCACCCCCAACGGGAGGGGTATGGCCTCAGGGCAGCCGACGTGGATGATGGGGGTAGCAGGAACCACTCGGAGACGGTACGGTGTAGTTCAGGGTCTTTACTGGTGACAAAGATAGACCCTCCCGGAGTACTGGCTAGCGATTGGGGCCTGGTCAGTCCTTGAGCAGATGGGATCTCCCCTGGCCAGGCGGAGTTGTAGGCCTCCCAAACTAACTGTACTCTTCTGGCTACCTTGCTAGAGGTGGGTATAAGTAGCCCACGTCCCTGAGTGTACCGTGTGGTGCTCACCCGTATGGCCGGTGACTCGGGGCCTTCTAGTAGCTTCCGCTCCACGACGGCGGTGCTGGTCCCACGCGTGTGACCGTGCCTTCGGGTTTCTTGGCCAGAGGACCTGAAATCCCCTGCCGGTCGGTTTCTGCTGCTGGATAGGAGTTAGTCCCCACAGCCTCGGACTCCGGGTCCGGTGATAGCTTCTCAGTCAGGGCGAGCTCTGCAGCTGCCAGCCCCTGACTCCTTGTAGTACTGCTCCCACAGAGCTCCTGTTGTTTCTTCCTATGCTGCTTCTCTTCTCTGTCTCTACTTCTTCTCTACTCACTAACCCTGCCTCAGCCCTAGGTTTATATAGGGGAAGTTCTTCCCCTCCCAGGACTGGGCAGGAGGTGTGGCATGCACAGGATCCCTGACCAAGAGACCTCCCACCTGCTCTCAGACATAACATTGCCGTTACTGTGGAAACCAGACCCCTGGGGTGCCACATTCCCCCCTAGTGAAATTTAGTACTCCGGGACTAAACATATTTTTAGAAAAACATAACAAGGTATAAACAATAATAATACAATAAGAAAAACACATAAAGATGGTTACGGCGTGTCCGCAACCGGGTGCAGTCTTTGAAGAAAAGCAAGGTGTCCATTTCACCAAAACAGGGACACGTAACCAGGTAGGGGTCTGTCCTGCCCCGAGTCCTTAACAGTCTTTAGTCCATTCCTAGGTTACGCTCCAACCATGTACAAGGATTCCCGGTAAATCCACCAAGGACTCCTATAAATAACTAGAAACACATAATTATACACAAGCAACAAGAAAAACAGGTAACCACAAATAAAACAATTTATACACTTCAAATTCTCCAACGTGCGGGTAACTGGCCTCTAGTGGCCCTAGTGGACCTACGGAGCTGACTGTCTAGCCCTGAACTACAGGGTGTAGGAGCTGTCAAGGGTAAACTGGGCAGCTGTCTACCGGCTCTTTGGCTCACTAGGGGTACGGCAGGCTCACTATAAGCAGAGGGTTGATCCTCCTGTTCTGCTTGTGTGGAGTCTTCTGCCTCCTGGACCGGCTGCTCTTCCAGCTCTACCTGTTGCTCCATAGGCACTTGGGATGCTGGTTGGAGGAACGTGAGGACGGGTACCACAACTGCACCATTGACTTGAGTCCAGGACCGAGGGAAGTCTCCGAGCACAGTACTAACCATATCTTCCCTTTCCTCTACGGGTCGATGGTCTTCTTGTTCCTCTTCAGGGTTCCGTAGCTGTTCAGGAAACTTCTTCAGGTGATCCCGGGATACAATGGCTATGGTCTACCCTCCGTCTTTACTGATGGTACAGACTTTCGGGTTCTCGTGGCTTGAGGGCAGTACGGTGTACGGGTCCTTCTCCCACTGGTCGTCCAACTTGTGGAGCCGTCTTTTCCTCTTCAAGACCTGCTCTCCGGGTACCAGGGGAACAGCGGGAGCATACTGGTTGTAAGTTTTCTCTTGTCTTTCCCTAGCCTGACAGAGACTTCGCTCCACGCTCTTCTGTACTTTCCGGTACTGCTGCTGCCTCTCTGTGTCCCAGTCTGCTTCTGGTGAAGTGTCCTCGGGTGTCAGGACTCCCATTTCCAGGTCAACAGGTAACTTACCAGGTCTCGCCCTCATTAGGTAAGCCGGGGTACAGTTGGTGGAACCTACCGGGATGTGGTTGTATAGGTCCACCAGATCGGGCAGCTTCTCAGGCCACAGACTGCGTTCTTCCAGGGGCAACGTTTTCAGGAGATCCATTACCACCTGGTTCATTTTCTCACAAAGTCCATTAGTTTGCGGATGATAGGGTGTCGTCCTTATCTTCCGGCAGCCATACAGATTGCAGAATTCCTGGAAGACCTCCGCTTCAAAGGCAGGTCCTTGGTCCGTCAGCACTTGGTCCGGGTACCCGTGTGGGCGGCAGAAGTGCTGCTGGAAGGCTCTAGCTGCTGTTTGAGCCGTTAAGTCCTTAACGGGGACGACAACCAAGAACCGGGAGTAATGATCCACAATGGTTAACGCGTAGACGTAGCCACTTCTGCTTGGGGTCAGTTTTACATGATCCAAGGCTACCAGTTCCAACGGCTGCCGGGTGACGATGGACTGCAGGGGAGTCTTCTGGCTGGCACGGTCCTTCCTTCTTAGGTTGCACGGGCCACAGTCTCTGCACCACCTCTCGATGGTTCCCCTCATGCCTACCCAGTGGAACCGCCCACGCAGCAGGAACTCCAGCTTCTTCCATCCGAAGTGTCCAGCCCCGTCGTGGTATGCTTCCATCACCATGGCTGCGTCTCTCCGTGGCACCACTACTTGCCAGATTAGTTCATGCGTCCGGGAGTTAACCATTCTGCGGCACAACTTCCCCTTGTAAAGGAACAGTCGACTCTTCTCAGCCCACAGTTGCTTGGCTTCCTCCGGAGCGTCTGGGTCAAGGCGAGCCTCTGGCCGAGTCAGCATCTCCTTCACCAGCCGGACGGCAGGGTCACTGTCTTGCGTTTCCTCCCAGTTGTAGTGAGGCAAGGGGTTAAACGTAGCGGCTTGCTTACTCCTTACCCGATGGGAATACTGGATAGTCCCATGACGGTGGAACGCGGGGAGTTCGACTTCTTCCAGTCCCTCTGGATCTTCTCCTACGTCCGGTAGGTTTGGCATCCTGGACAGGGCGTCCGCGTTGGTATTGGAGCGTCCTGCCCGGTATTTGATTGTGAACTCGTAGTTGGACAGACGGGCCATCCATCTCTGCTCTAGGGCACCGAGTCTTGCCGTGTCCAGGTGTGTCAACGGGTTGTTATCCGTGTACACGGTGAACCGGGAAGAAGCGAGGTAGTGCTTAAAGCGTTCGGTGACTGCCCACACCACTGCCAGGAACTCTAGCTTAAATGAGCTGTAATTCTCAGGGTTTCTTTCGGTGGGTCGCAGTTTTCGGCTAGCGTAAGCGATTACTCGTTCTTTCCCCTGCTGGATCTGGGACAGTACGGCTCCTAGCCCGATGTTACTTGCGTCGGTGTAGAGGATAAAGGGCTGGCTGTAATCAGGGTACGCCAGGATTTCATCCCCCGTGAGGGCCATCTTCAGCTGGCGGAAGGACTCTTCTTCTAACTTCTCCCATTTGAAGGGCGGCTTCTGGTTCTTGGCCTTCCGGGACTGGCCTATCAGGAGGTCCTGCATAGGAGCTGCCTTTTTGGTGAAACCGGGGATGAATCTGCGGTAATAGCCTACCAACCCGAGGAACTGCCGCACTTCCTTTACACTGGAGGGACTTGGCCATTCCTTAATTGCGGTGATCTTATCAGGGTCGGGAGCCACTCCGTCAGCGCTCACCACGTGTCCCAGGTACTGCACCTTTGGTTTCAAGAGGTGACACTTGGAGGGTTTTACCTTTAAGCCGTAGCTTGCCAGAGCTTCGAACACTTCCGCCAGGTGTTTCAGGTGGTCCTCATAAGTCTTGGAATATACGATGACATCGTCCAGGTACAACAGGACCGTCTCGAAGTTTCTGTGGCCCAGACAGCACTCCATTAATCGTTGGAAGGTTCCCGGTGCGTTGCAGAGTCCGAACGGCATACAGGTAAACTCGTAAGTCCCATCGGGGTGGTGAATGCGGTCTTCTCCCGGTCCGCCTCTGCTACAGGAACCTGCCAGTACCCACTAGTGAGATCCAAGGTAGAGAAGAAGTTAGCAGATCTTAAAGCAGCCAAAGACTCCTCTATCCTTGGTAAGGGGTACGCATCCTTGTGTGTGATACGGTTAATTTTCCGGTAATCTACACACATCCTCATGGTGTTGTCTTTCTTTTTGACTAAGACTAGTGGAGCTGCCCAGGGGCTACAGCTATCCCTGATCACCCCAGCCTCCTTCATGTCCCTAAGCATCCCCTTGGCGTGTTGGTAGTGTGCAGGGGGTACGGGTCGATACCTCTCTTTTATGGGAAGATGGTCTCCCGTGGGGATGTGGTGTTCTACCCCCTTGACTCGCCCGAAGTCTAACGGGTGTTTACTAAACACTCTCTCGTACTCTTGAACCACCCGATAGACTCCCTGTTTATGGTGTGAGGGAGTGGAGTCAGTACCCAAATGTAGTTGCTGACACCAGTCCTCCATTGTTTCTTTAGAGCCGTTACCTTCCTCCGGGGAAGATGGAGGCAAGGGTTCTACGGACTGTATGGAATTTTGATTGATGGTATACAATTTGGCTAGCGTGGCATACCGGGGCAGGTACACTTCCCTCTTCCCGATATTTATTATGCGAACGGGCACCCTCCCATGGCGTACATTGACCACCCCCCGTGCTGTCAAAATGGTGGGCCTACTGTCTGAGTAAACTGGTTCTACCATTGCCTGGTAATCTCTACCTCTCAGACCAATAGCTGCCCGCCACCAAATCATCATTTCACTTTTTGGGGGCATGGCAATAGGGAAAGGGTCACACATTCTTACGCTACCAATCTCACCACCGGAGAGTTCTATCTGTTGCCGTCGCATCAGTGCCCGGATCTCTTTCTGGAGCACTCGCTGCTGGCCGGAGCTGGCGTTCTTGGCAACCTGTTGTAAAAGGAAAATCACCTCTGCAAGACAATTTTCAATTACATTAGTTCCTAGAGTTATCTTTGGGTGACTCTCGTGTTTGTCAATGTCTACAATGATCAGTCCCTGTGCTGCCAGTTCGACTCTACCGATTTTAATGGTCACCTCTTTAAATCCAATCTGTGGCACGGGCTGACCATTGCTGGCGATGATACTCAAGTCGTCGTCAGGGTAGCGGGTGATATCCGAGTCATTCCAGTACTGCTTGAAGAGCACGTACGGGATAGTGGTGACCTGTGACCCGGTGTCCAATAGGGCACTCATAGGGATGCCATCCAGTACCACAGGCAAGACTGGACGTCCTCCCACATATCTGTCGCGCCAGTTCGATGGGCCTGATGATCTTTTTCCTGGGGTTTGGCCCTCTACCCCAGGTTGTGCCAGTTTAAAGGACAGTACCTTGCCATATGTCCGGGTTGATTGCAGCGGCGGCAGATGGGTTGTCCGTCCTTGTTGTATCGGTCGCTGGGTCTTCCTCTGGCCGGTGGGGTCCTCCTTGGTCGACGCCACGGGATGTCCTCCGGTCCGGATGCCAGCTGGATCTTCCCTGGAGTGGAAAACTGTAAAGACTGCACAGTTCGGGTTAGCGCGGCAACGCTTTTAGCTAGCTCTTGGACCTGATGGTGCAGGTCTGGAGCCGGGTCATTGTTCAAAGCCTGCGCATCAGCTCCCACAGGCCCTGCCGACAAGGGTGCCGCCTCCTGGTGGTAAGTGGTAGTGGGGCGTCTGTGGGTCACAACGCCACCTGGTGCCGGTTCTCGGAGCACCCGGATGGCTCTGTCCTTAAACTGTGCAAATCCCAGATGAGGGTCCTGTAAAGCCATTGCCCGCAACTGGGTTCGGTGGGCATTGCAATATAAACCCTCTATAAATTGTTCAGTCAACAGCCTGTCCTCGTCTCCCACGCCGTCAGGGTCGGTCTGCTTAATGGCTCTCAGGGCCTCTTGTAGGTTCAGGGCATAGTCCCTTATACTCTCATGTGCCCGCTGTTTGCACCCGTAGAATCTAAGCTTGATCTCGGCTGAGGTGCGGGTATCAAAGGTGTCCCTCAGCCGGGTTAGTATCTCTGCGACAGTCCTCCTCTCAGGTGGCCAGGACTTTACCTCCCTTTGGGCTGCCCCGGTTAATTGGGCCACCAGGATGCTCACTTTTTGCTCCTCTGTGAGGGGATACACCTGGAAGAGGCTATCCAGCTTTTCTCTAAAGTCATGCAGGGTATGTGACTCCCCTGAGTACTGGGGTAGCCAGGCTGCCCCCGGGATATAGGGCATGGTGAAAGGCATGACTGCAACGGCGGTGGCGCTGGCGGGGGTTGAAGCGGTGAAGCTCTCCTCCGTATCCGACATCCTTCTCCCCCCTAGTGGACCGTGGCCTACCTTGCGATGATCCTCTTCCGTAGGCCGCGGCTCCGCAGTGGATCGTCAGGGTTGAGGACCTTCCGTCGCGCTCCTGTGACGTCGGCGTCTGCTGGGCTCCTTCCAGGACCTTACGCAACGTCCGGACGTGAGGCGGGGCTTCAGTTTCTCGCGCGCTTTCGGAGTCCACGCCCCTCTTCTTCCCGCGCGGCGTCCTCAAGATGGCGTCCAATGGCGGGAAAACTCCACGGCTGGCGGGAAGAAGGCCGAAGATGGCGCCGAATGGCGGGAAAACTCCACCGATGGCGGGAAGGAAGCGGAAGATGGCGCCGGATGGCGGGAATCTTCACCACAGGTAAGTTTGAACAGTCTTTTTCAGGCACGCAGTACCCGGTGGTTGCGGGCATGAAATCCTGCCGACTACGCCAAAAGTTGACGCACCCCTGGGCCTGTGTCGCGCAGCGTTGCGCACGCGGGAGCTTACCCGGAGCCGGATCTGTTGAGGGTTGTAGTCTCGTAGCGGTGACCCGGTCCGTGCCCAGGGAGTCAGACTAAGTGGCGCTGTATTAGCGGTAGATGTTGTACGACTACGCCACCCGTTGAATGCAGCGAAGGAGCTGCCGCTGCAGGGCAGACCGCTGAGGCCGGTGGTAGGATTGTGCAGCGTGATAGTATCACCCCCAACGGGAGGGGTATGGCCTCAGGGCAGCCGACGTGGATGATGGGGGTAGCAGGAACCACTCGGAGACGGTACGGTGTAGTTCAAGGTCTTTACTGGTGACAAAGATAGACCCTCCCGGAGTACTGGCTAGCGATTGGGGCCTGGTCAGTCCTTGAGCAGATGGGATCTCCCCTGGCCAGGCGGAGTTGTAGGCCTCCCAAACTAACTGTACTCTTCTGGCTACCTTGCTAGAGGCGGGTATAAGTAGCCCACGTCCCTCAGTGTACCGTGTGGTGCTCACCCGTATGGCCGGTGACTCGGGGCCTTCTAGTAGCTTCCGCTCCACGACGGCGGTGCTGGTCCCACGCGTGTGACCGTGCCTTCGGGTTTCTTGGCCAGAGGACCTGAAATCCCCTGCCGGTCGGTTTCTGCTGCTGGATAGGAGTTAGTCCCCACAGCCTCGGACTCCGGGTCCGGTGATAGCTTCTCAGTCAGGGCGAGCTCTGCAGCTGCCAGCCCCTGACTCCTTGTAGTACTGCTCCCACAGAGCTCCTCTTGTTTATTCCTATGCTGCTTCTCTTCTCTGTCTCTACTTCTTCTCTACTCACTAACCCTGCCTCAGCCCTAGGTTTATATAGGGGAAGTTCTTCCCCTCCCAGGACTGGGCAGGAAGTGTGGCATGCACAGGATCCCTGACCAAGAGACCTCCCACCTGCTCTCAGACATAACATTGCCGTTACTGTGGAAACCAGACCCCTGGGGTGCCACACATACAAAGCGGGTTTCAGATGCTACCATGCCCAACTCTACCAGCCCGGCCTTAGGAGGAAGAGCGAAGGGGATATACAGCCACAAGAAACGACAACTACAGGAGCTGTGCCAGCTTCAACAGATTGAATACCAGGCCACCAACATTCATCGGATTTAATTCAGGAACCACAGAATGCTGAGGACGGCATGTGTGGACGCAATGGATATGAGTCGGTTCTCATCAATTATATGTGGAGTTTATTCGCAAAGAAGACATGGAATATGCTCTGAGGAAACTGGATGATACAAAATTTTGTTCTCATGAAGGTGAGACCTCTTACATTTGTGTCTGTGCTTAAAGACATGCTGAAGGACTGTCCCCAATAAGTGGAGAAGGATGATTGGAATCCTATCACGTCTGGCTAATTAAGATGGGGACCAATGTGACGATTCAGATTCTAATCTTAATCAGCCAGATGCTTAGATTTGTTAGGTCAAGAGGGATACACTATTGTGTTTGTGTTGACTTTTGAATGTATGTGTTTTTCTTTGGCTGGTCAAGAAGGACATACTAGTATTTGTATAAACCTGAATGTTGACTTCTCTTGGTCTGGAAACAATAGTGTTTGTTAATATGCTAATTACATATTGTACTAAGCCAGCTAGTTGTTGATTTACAAGAGCAGGGGGATACCAACTATGTAAATTGATTAAATGCTCAAACAATGAGACCTGAGCCCTGCACCTTTCCCCCTGACCTGTGACTGATGGCCTTAGTCACATATGTAAATATAAAAAGGGTTTTCTATCCTGCTGCAAGAAGAATCAAGGAGAATCAGAGAGACGCTTCAGGACAGTAGTTTTTGATAGCATGGCTCCATCCAGAGAGACACAGATTTGGATTCTACAGGATTCCAGCCTAATGGTACATAGCCCTGACTGGAAGGATACAAATCTGCTCCATTGACAATCAGAGAACTCATGGATACATTTGGAGAAACCAGGTTGGGCCAAT
Organism: Phyllobates terribilis; assembly: GCF_046119375.1. Taxonomy (NCBI): domain Eukaryota; kingdom Metazoa; phylum Chordata; class Amphibia; order Anura; family Dendrobatidae; genus Phyllobates; species Phyllobates terribilis. The sequence goes on from NW_027362762.1 coordinate 690,317,855, forward strand.
TAGGTCACCTGGCCCCATGGATATGCTGATTGGAGTTGCCAGGTTGGGACCATCTGGTCACCTGGAATCCATGGAGACACTTGGGGAAAGCTAGTTTGGGACAATGAGGTCACCTGGAACCCATGGAGTTGTTCGGAGAGGCCGGGGTGGGACCCTCAGGTCTCCTGGCCTTGTAACTTGATGGACTGTTAGCTGGGACTGTTCTATATGTTTATTGTCTGTTTGGTGGTTCAATAAAATATTGCCAAACTGTTTTACCCTCACCCTGTGATTTCTGAGTAGTATTACGCCCACAGAAGACCTCAGGTCTTCACATTTTAAGGCTGTGTCATCACACTGGCGCCATGTGTTCTCCCATTCCTGGCCCCATGTGTCTCCACCCTGCCCCCATGTGTCTCCCATTCCTGCCCCCATGTGTTCTCCCATTCCTGCCCTCATGTGTCTCCACCCTGCCCCCATGTGTTCTCCCATTCCTGCCCCCATGTGTCTCCACCCTGCCTCCATGTGTTCTCCCATTCCTGGCCCCATGTGTCTCTACCCTGCCCCCATGTGTCTCCACCCTGGCCCCATGTGTTCTCCCATTCCTGGCCCCATGTGTCTCCACCCTGCCCCCATGTGTTCTCCCATTCCTGGCCCCATGTGTTCTCCCATTCCTGGCCCCATGTGTCTCCACCCAGCCTCCATGTGTCTCTTCCCTGGCACAATGTGTTCTCCCATTGCTGGCCCCATGTGTCTCCACCCTGCCCCCATGTGTCTCCACCCTGCCCCCATGTGTTCTCCCATTCCTGGCCCCATGTGTCTTCACCCTGCCCCCATGTGTCTTCACCCTGCCCCCATGTGTCCTCCCATCCCTGGCCCCATTTGTCTCCACCGTGTCCTCATGTGTCTCCACCCTGCCCCCATGTGTCTCCACCCTGCCCCCATGTGTCTCCACCCTGCCCCCATATGTTCTCCCATTCCTGGCCCCATGTATCTCCACCCTGCCCCCATGTTTCCAAAATGGGGTTACTTGTGTGGGTTTTTTGCTGTTTTGGCATATCAGGGGCTCTTCAAATAAAACATGGCGTCCACAATCTATTCCAGCCAAAATAGCTCCTTCTATTCCGCACCCTGCCGTGTATACAAACAATAGTTCCTGACCACATTTGTGGTATTGTTGTACTCTGGAGAAATTGCTCATCAAATTATGTTGTCCATTTTCTCCTGTTACTCTTGTGAAAATTACTAATTTTAGGCTAAAGCAACATTTTTGTGGAAAAAATTTAATTTTTCATTGTTCAATGTTATAAAATTCTGTGAAGTACCTGTGGGTTCACGATAATCACCACACATCTAGTTGAAATCCTTGAGGGGTGTAGTTTCAAAAATGGTAGGGTGTTTCTACGGTTTTGGTATTTCTGGAGCTCAGCAAATGTAACATGGCATTCACAATCTATTCCAGCCAATACTGCCGGCCTCACAGAAATCGACTTTTGCAAAGTCTTTTTCTCTGAGAATTTTGCAAATCTCACGATGACCTTGACAAATTCATGTGCCCAACAATTTTTGGCCCAAAACCCCACTTCATCCATTTCTAACTGGACTCCCATAGATACAGTAGAAATTATGAAGTTTTGGGGCCTTGTTCTTTACATGGGGATAGTGAAGAAGCCAGAATTTCTGCAGTATTGGAGTGTTGATGTTTTATATAACACCCCAGTGTTCTGCATGGTCCATAAACACTTTGAGGTCATCCACAAATTTTTGCATTTCAACAATAATCAGAAAAATCTCATTAAGAAGCAGACAAACATATGCTGTACATTAATGTGAAACCACACTAAAGGTACTGGACTCTACTGTTTAATTCCAAAGAGCCCAAATTGACAAAAAAGAAGGGGATATCTCCCACAACTACACTATGTTCCAAATTATTATGCAAATAATATTTTCTCAAATTTTCCCAAATTACCTATATGAATTGCAGTCATTGTAATTTTCCAGTCAAATAACTATTAGCGTACAATTGAAAGGTTTTTGTACAAACTGCCTATGATAACAGTATATTTTTAGAAAAATAAAAAACTCAAACTGCACTCAAAATGCATGCTCCAAACTATTATGCACAGCAGAGTTTTCAACCTTTTCATTTTAATAAAGAACAAAAAAATGGTCATTTTTGAAATTATAAGCATTAGCAGGTTATTACAAACTGAAATCAAACAGTTTTCAACTCAAAACTTTATTCTAGGTGATGTTACATTTGCACATAGGACCGCTTGTTCGAAAGGAGCTTCTGAACTCTCTCGTCCATTGAATTTGTCAGGTTTTGGATGGTTTCTGCTTCAATTGTTTTGCATGAGGACAGAATACCCTCCCAGAGCTGTTGCTTAGATGTGAACTGCCTCCCGCCATCATAGACACTCCTTTTGATGATGCTCCAGAGGTTCTCAATGGGGTTGAGGTCAGGGGAGCATGGGGGCCACACCATAAGTTTGTCCCCTTTTATGCCCATAGCAGCCAGAGATGCAGATGTGTTATGTGCAGCATGAGACGGGGCATTATCATGCATTAAAATGATCTTGCTGCGGAATGCACGGTTCTTCTTCTTGAACCATGGAAGGAAGTGCTGTTTGAGAAACTCAACATACATTATGGAGTTCATCTTTACCCCTTCAGGGATCCTAAAAGGGCCGACAATCTCTCTCCCCATGATTCCAGCCCAAAACATTACTCCACCTTCTCCTTGTTAGCGCCATAGCCGTGTTTGCATGGGGTGTCCATCAACCAGCCATCCTCCACTCCATCCATCTGGATCATCGAGATCATTTCATGCATGATAATGCACCGTCTCATGCTGCACATAACACATCTGCATCTCTGGCTGCTATGGGCATAAAAGGGGACAAACTTATGGTGTGGCCCCCATGCTCCCCTGACCTCAACCCCATTGAGAACGTCTGGAGCATCATCAAAAGGAGTGTCTATGATGGCGGGAGGCAGTTCAGATCTAAGCAACAGCTCTGGGAGGGTATTCTGTCCTCATGCAAAACAATTGAAGCAGAAACCATCCAAAACCTGACAAATTCAATGGACGAGAGAGTTCAGAAGCTCCTTTCGAACAAGCGGTCCTATGTGCAAATGTAACATCACCTAGAATAAAGTTTTGAGTTGAAAACTGTTTGATTTCAGTTTGTAATAACCTGCTAATGCTTATAATTTCAAAAATGACCATTTTTTTGTTCTTTATTAAAATGAAAAGGTTGAAAACTCTGCTGTGCATAATAATTTGGAACATGCATTTTGAGTGCAGTTTGAGTTTTTTATTTTTTTTTAAATATACTGTTATCATAGGCAGTTTGTACAAAAACATTTCAATTGTACTCTAATAGTTATTTGACTGGAAAATTACAATGACTGCAATTCATATAGGTAATTTGGGAAAATCTGAGAAAATATTATTTGCATAATAATTTGGAACACAGTGTAGTATATCATTTATCATAATCCAATAATCCCCTCCTTTATACAGATAGAAAGGATTATATAGAATCATATAGCGAGTCTTTCAGTACCTCACAAGAATAAGTGCAACCCAGTGAACAAAGTGATTGTAGTGCATAATTAAAACAAACAGATGGGATCACTCTAGCATAGACCTCTACACTAAGATATCACTGACCAGGCCCTAAATTACCACCTATATACTGATTCCTGCCTATCTGCGGAGGTTGGCACCCTAATTAAAGTTGGCGATTTTGGCGAGCCCGCTCAACGTCGGCTATCCCTATATATCCTGGCTCACCCTGGAATATATCCTAATTGCACCATATTCCGATGCAATCTAAGGCATATGATATAAAACACAGCAAGAAAAAAGTGAGTGATATAAATAGATGACTTATCTTGATCATAAGGAGATGGTCCAGGATGTATAATGAAGGTTTCAGCCTTTGGTCAGTGTCCCCGTGTCTCCAATGAGAGACTTATCATGACCAAAAAAATACAAAAAGGTCCCAGATAGATAATAGAAGTCCAAAGCCTCAAAATCGTGTCCTCATATCTCAGGTCTATGATCAGTGTCCCATCGCCTCGCCTCAACGCGTTTCCTCGAAGTATGGTTCCTCAGGAGGATGATACAAAGGAATGTCCAGGGTGTAGATATATAATATATAAATGCATGCTAGTGATCAGTCCATTTTGATAATCAGTACTAGGGTAGGCACCTCAAACTCTCCACTAATCCTGTTTAAATACATCCTCCCCCCGATGCTATTGGTCCCAGAGAGTCCCAATAATGGATACCAGGTGTATAGCCCGTAAAATGAATAGGCCCCATGCTCCGTATGTTGGCGCTCCATAGTCCCCATTATTGGTATACACCAGCACACCAGCAAGTCGGCATGCGTTCCACATCATGGAGCGTATAGCTTCTGGTTTGCGCCGACATCACTTCCGGTGCTCGGCAATATGATGTATATGCGTTCCAGCCCCTGGAGCGCAAGGCTCAAGCATCAAAGCGTCACATCCGGCGCTCCCCGGAAAGGTGACACAGTGCCCAAAACTACGCAGCAGCGCAAAAGATGATGCTGCCACAGCCAGAAACATCAGAAGGAGGCATAACCACGCCAAAAGGGCCACAACATATGTGCGCATAGATGCGCAATTAGCAGGCAGGCCATCAGATATAGACATTTTACCTATCACTTATGGAAGATATAAAAATGTCACTCTATAAACCACAATATTCAAAAGGAGGGGCCCAAGAAGGATACAGACTTTGCTAAAAAGATTTTTTACACAATTAATACACCCCCTACACAATATTGCTTGATAGCCCTGAAAAATGAATTCAGCTTAGATTGGGGGGTTATTTAATATACAAATGTGATGTACACAAAGGTAAACCTAATGGACCGGGAGAGAGAATATACATGATGTAAAGATAAATCAAGATGTGGGTGTCCCAAGCATAGGACAACCCATAGATCATGACAGGTCAACAACCAATTTTTTGGTCCAAAACTGGGCCTGATTTCTTTTAATCAGAAAAATCTCATTAAAAAGCAGACAAACATATACATTAATGTGAAACCACACTAAAGGTACTGGACTCTACTGTTTAATTCCAAAGAGCCCTAATTGACAAAAAAGAAGGGGATATCTCACACAACTAGTATATCATTTATCAAAAGCATTTGTCTGCTTTTTAATGAGATTTTTCTGATTAAAAGTTTTTTATTCTGAGGTTACATGTTAGCCACGTTTTTTCCTCAGAACAGTTGTATTATATTATAAAAATTACCATTTCAACAATAATGCACAATGTCCTCCCCGAGATGACCCAAACTTTGATCGACTTTTCAAAATTCGTCCGGTCATTGATTGTTCTGTTTCCGCATAAGGCGATTGGAGGTGTATTTGATAGATATGATGCTGTGAGATTTTTTTCCCCCTACCTCTGTATCCAAAATGGGGAGCAAACAGGACCAGCACAGACTCTGTGTCTGTAGACTTGAATGTAGAACCACAACGAGGGTGCAATTCAAGACTTGGTTTATTTCAAACCAGATACAGAAATAATAGTTGATGGTACAATCCTGTACCTTTCACTGAAGTTGCTGATGTCAGTTGCTGCTGGTCAGAAATTGATGATTTTGCTAGCCCAGTAAGTGGTTCCTTTTTCACAGCAATTCTGGCTATAAAATGGCTGCTTAGAGCAAGTGACCCACCAACTGGCATGCGAAGCCACGGCCAAGTTTGAACCAACTTAATTGGAACGAGTGAGAGTGAGCGATGAATAAATACTGACCAGCAGATGGCGACATAGCGATAATACATTTAGCAGATAACAAATTCAGAACTCATTTCTTAAGATATGCAATACAAACATCTGAACAACAATTATTTCTGGGGGAACAGCACATTGATCACTTCAGCAACAAGTTTGGTGAGGTGTACATTCCCCAAAGGGATATATGAGTGGATGAGTCCCTAATACATTTCAAGGGGAGGCTTAAATTCCAACAATACCTGCCCAGTAAGAGGGCCAGGTACGGAATTAATCTCTACAAGTTGTGCAACAGTACCTCAGGGTACACCCACAGATTTAAGGTTTATGAAGGGAAGTACACCCGGATTCAACCCCCTGAATGCCCTCCTGTCCTGGGTGAGTGGGAAAATTGTATGGTGCCCCCACTGCTGAATCAAGGTTCTCACCTCAATGTAGATAACTTATATACCAGCATCCCAGTCTTCAAATCCTTCTCTGCCAGAGCTACCGCAGAATGTGGTACTGTGTGCAAAAAATTCACTAATTGGGTAGCTACTCAGTAAGGGGGAGAGCAGTGCCCAATGTAGCAACAACCTGCTGGTGGTCAAGGACAAGAGGGATGTCCTTTTTTTTACTACAATACATGGGGATGGCAGCACCCCCAGTACTGTACAAAGTTCCTCTACATAGGTCCACAATCATGACTGTGTCCTGGGGTACAATAAGATCATGGGGGGAGTTTATGTCTCTGATCAAGTCCTCCAGCCCTGCAGTGCCATGCGAAAAGCTAAGGTGTGGTAGAAAAAACTGGCCGTGCACATCGTACAGATGTCTTGTATAACGCTTACTTATTATTATTATTATTATTTATTTATATAGCGCCATTGACTCCATGGTGCTGTACATAAGAAGGGGTTACATACCAAATACAGATATCCCTCAGTAAACCAACTAACAATGATAGACTGGTACAGAGGGAAGAGGACCCTGCCCTTGCGTGCTTACATTCTACAGGAACGGGGAAGGAGACAGTAAGTTGGGGGGGTTGCAGTAGCTCCGGTGTTGTTGAGGTGGCAGCAAGCTAGGTCATTGCAGGCTGTAAGCTTGTTTGAAGGGATGGGTTTTCAGGTTCCGTCTGAAGGATCCAAATGTGGAGGCTAATCGGACATGTTGAGGCACAGAATTCCATAGGATGGGAGATATTCGGGAGAAATCTTGGAGGCGATTGGGTAACGAACGAATAAGTGTGGAGGAGAAAAGGAGGTCTTGGGAGGACCGGAGATTGCGTAAGGGAATATATCGGGAGATTAGTTCAGAGCTGTACGGAGGAGAAAGGTTATGGATGGCCTACTAGGTCAGTGTTAGTAGTTTGAACTGGATACACTGGGCAATTGGGAGCCAGTGAAGTGATCTGCAAAGGGAGGTAGCAGAGGAGTAGCAAGACGAGAGATGAATCAGTTGCACAACAGAGTTGAGTATGGACTTGAGGGGTGCGAGAGTGTTAGCAGGTAGGCCACAGAGGAGGATGTTGCAGTAGTCGAGGCGGGAGATGATGAGGGCGTGCACAAGCAGTTCAGTAGATTGAGGGTTGAGGAAAGGACGGATTCTGGAAATATTTTTGAGCTGGAGGCGACAGGAGGTGGCAAGAGCTTGGATGTGGGGTTTGAAGGACAGGGCAAAGTCAAGGATTACTCCGAGACAGCGGACTGCCGGTACAGGGGAAAGTGTGATGTCATTTATTGTGATAGAAAGATCTGGTGGGGAAGATATGCGAGATGGGGGAAAGATGATGAGTTTAGTTTTGTCCACATTGAACTTGAGGAAGCGAGAGCAGGTGGGATGGGATGGGGTCAAATGCACAAGTGGTGAGGTGTGATTTGGAGAGGAGGCGAATGAGGTCTCCTTCCGTGATGTTAGAAAGGGAGGTTATGGGAAAAGGGCAATGGTCTGGGAAACAACAGGGTTGTGGTGGTCGGACAGTAAAGACTTGCCGTGTTTGGTCAATCTTGTTTTTGAAGTGTTTGGCAAACTCCTCAGCAGAGATTATGGAGATTGTGCTATCACGATATGCAGGCCAGACAGGCACATTCCTTCAGTTCCAGGAAGAAGTGATCAAGGCCCTAATATTTGGAAGTCATGAAGGAGCAGGCCCAAGTACTTCTGGAACGGAAGGTGCCCATATAGTACCAGGGCATCATTTCCCAAGTGAGGTCCCACAAACTGCAAAGAAAGGAAGTTGGCAAAAAAAGTGGCGAGTGTGTTACAGAAGGGAGATAAGAAAGGACACCACTTATCAATGCGACACCTGCGCTGACAAACCTGGTCTGTGTATAAAAGAATGTTTTAAAGTCTACCACTCATCCATTACTAAATTTATCTCTGACTTACACTAATTTATTGAACGACTTTATGTACTCTAGACAACTCACATATGCCAACCTGACGCATTCTACACAACTCATATGCCAAACTGATGTACTTTATACAACTCACATATGCCAATCTCATGCACTCTACACAACTGACATATGTCAAGCTGATGCACTCTACACAACTCACATATTTCAACCTTATGTACTCTACACAACTCACATATGCCAATCTGATGCACTCTACACATCTGATGTGTAGAGTGCATCAGGTATACCTTATGTACCGTATTTTTCGGACTATAAGACGCACTTTTTTCCTCCAAAATTTTGGAGGAAAATGGGGGGTGCGTCTTATAGTCCGAATGTTGGGGGGGGGGGGGTGTACATATATGTGGGGTGTGGGGGGAGTGGGAGCGGTGGAAGAGCGGGGCACAGGAGGCAGCAGCCGCCCGCTGCAGCCTACACTGTCTCCACTGCTAAAGAAAATGAATATTCACTGCTCCCCACGCCCATGGGGAGCACTGAATATTCATGCTCCTTAATAGCAGCACACAGTGCAGCCGCGGCTACGCTGCGTGCCGGCTATGAAGGAGAGTGAAGTCACTGCTTCCCGCGCACACAGTCCCGGCGTGGGGAGCAGTGACTTCCGGCAGCTGATCTCTCCTTGTGATCCGCGCATGGCAGTGACGTCATGTGTGACTCACATGGAGACATCAGTGCGGGCAGACAGGACGCAGCGCTGGAGGAGAGAGAAGAGAGGTGAGTAGGAGTGTTTATTTATTTTTTTATGTGCAGCATGATGGGGATTAGGGGGACCATGCATACTAGGATAAGGATGGTGGGGCCATACATACCAGGGTAAGGATGAGGGGTGCCATGCATACCAAGATAGGGATTAGGGGTGCCATGCATACCAGGACAGGGATGAGGGGTGCCATGCATACCAGGATAGGGATTAGGGGTGCCATGCATACCAGGATAGGGATTAGGGGTGCCATGCATACCAGGATAGGGATTAGGGGTGCCATGCATACCAGGACAGGGAGGAGGGGTGCCATGCATGCCAGGATAGGGATGAGGGGTGCCATGCATACCAGGATAGGGATTAGGGGTGCCATGCATACCAGGATGGGGATTAGGGGTGCCATGTATACCAGGACAGGAATGAGGGGTGCCATGCATACCAGGACAGGGATGAGGGGTGCCATGCATACCAGGATGGGGATTAGGGGTGCCATGCATACCAGGACAGGGATGAGAGGTGCCATGCATATCAGGATAGGGATTAGGGGTGCCATGCATACCAGGACAGGGATGAGGGGTGCCATGCATACCAGGATAAGGATGAGCGGTGCCATGCATACCAGGATAAGGATGAGGGGTGCCATGCATACCAGGATAGAGAGGAGGGGTGCCATGCATACCAGGACAGGGATGAGGGGTGCCATGCATATCAGGATAGGTATGAGGGGTGCCATGCATACCAGGATGGGGATTGCTGTGCCATGCATACCAGGATTGGGATTGCTGTGCCATGCATACCAGGATAGGGATTAGGGGTGCCATGCATACCAGGATAGGGATTAGGGGTGCCATGCATACCAGGATAGGGATGAGGGGTGCCATGCATACCAGGACAGGGATGAGGGGTGCCATTCATACCAGGACAGGGATGAGGGGTGCCATGCATACCAGGATAAGGATGAGGGGTGCCAATCATACCAGGATGGAGTGGTTCCAGGCATACCAGGATGGGGATGGGGACCACGTATAAAAGGAAGGTGGGGGGCATATATACCAGGATGGGGGATATTGTCAGAATTGGGGGACATTACCCCTATACCAGTGTCAGCAGAAGACCCCCTCCCCCTTAAAAGTGCATCATGAACACATGTTTGGCTTAAAAAAAATTTTTTCCTCCTCTAAAACCTAGGTGCGTCTTATGGTCTGATGCGTCTTATAGTCCGAAAAATACAGTACTTTACACAACTTCTCACATATGCCAACCTGATGCACTCTACGCAACTTACGTATGCCACCACATTATAAAATTCACATGCCAGGAAAACACAAGATTAATTACAATATAGGGTCACTTGTGAGGGGTTTCTACTGTTTAGGCACATAAGGGGCTCCCCAAAAGCGACATGATGCCCACAGACCAGTCCATCAATGCTGCATTCCAAAATGTCAGTCCTTCCTTTTAAAGCTTGACAGTGTGCCCAAACAGTAGTTTCCCACCAAATATGGGGTATCAGCATTCACAGGAGAAATTGCACAAGATTAGGGGTTCATTTCTGCTGTTATCTTTGTGAAAATGAAACATTTTGGAGCTAAAACATTTTTGTGAGAAAAATCAATTTTCTTCATTTTCACAGTTCAACGTTGTAAAATTCTGTGAAGCACCAGCAGGTTCAAGGTGTTTACCACACATCTAGATAAATTCCTTAAGGGGTCTAGTTTCCAAAATGGGGTCACTTGTGGGAGGTTTCCACTGTTTAGGCACGTCAGGGGCTCTCCAATCGTGACATCGCATCCGCTAATGATTCCAGCCAACTTTGTGTTCAAAAAGTCAAATGGCGCTCCTTCTCTTCCGAGCCCTGCTTTATGCCAAAACAGTAGTTTTCCTCCACATATGGCATATCAGTGTACTCAGGAGAAATTGCACAACAAATTATATGGTGCAATTTATCCTGTTACCCTTGTGAAAATAAAAAAATTGGGGCTAAAACAACATTTATGTTGGAAAAATTAGATTTTTGCGGGTCAACGTTATAAAATTCTGTGAAGCATCTGGGGTTTCAAAGTGCTCACCACACGTCTAGATAAATTCATTAGGGGTATAGTTTCCAAAATGTGTCACTTGTGGGGTTTTTTCACTGCTTAGGCACATCAGGGGCTTTCCAAACGCAACATGGCGTTTGCTAACAATCCCAACCAATTTTGCGTTCAAAACGTCAAAAGGTGCTCCTTCCCTTCCAAGACGTGCCGTGCGTCAATACAGTAGTTTTCCACTACATATGGGGTATCGGCATACTCAGGAGAAACTGCACAACAAATTTTACAGTGCATTTTCTCCTGTTATCCTTGTGAAAATGCAAAATTTGGGGCTAAAATAATGTTTTTGTGGGAAAAAGTAAAATTTAAATTTTTTCTTCCACATTGCTTTAGTTCCTGTGAAGCGCCTGAAGGGTTAGTAAACTTTTTGGATGTGGTTTTGAGCAGTTTGAGGCGTGCAGTTTTTAGAATGTTGTCAGTTTGGGGTATTATCTGTCATATAGGTCCCTCAAAGTCAATTCAAATGTGATGTGGTCCTAAAAAATTAGTTTTGTAAATTTTGTTGGAAAAATTAGATCGCTGGTCATCTTTTAACCCTTCTAACTTCCTAACAAAAAAAATTAAGGTTCAAAAATTGTGCTGATATAAAGTAGACATGAGGCAAATGTTAACTGTTTTGTGTGACATAACTCTCTGGTTTAAGGGCATAAAAATTTAAAGTTTGAAAATTGCGAAATGTTTAACATTTTCGCAAAATTTCCGATATTTTCACAAATGAATGCAAAAAATATGGTCCTAAATTTACCATTAACATGAAGTACAAAATGTCACAAAAAAACATTCTCAAGATCAAGCAGATCTTGCTTGAATCCCTAAACACTAACAGCCTTTGGTTTTCCTGGTGATCCTTTTTTCCACTTATCACTCGTTAGTACCTTTTTCATATAGTTAGATCATGCTTTTGGTTATACTTACCCTTTTCTTTTTTCTATGTATCTAATCAACTATGGACGTGATTATATTATATATATTTGCCATATACGTAAACTTACCAAATATATCTAAAGTATATGCATAAGCCATATATGTGGAGAATAATTTTCATACATGTTATATCTGATAAATCTTTATGTACTATAATAGTTACATTTTGTTCATCGATTTATACTGATTTAAATTTGTTTTTTTATAGTGACTATGGAACAAGGCTCGGGAGGAGACGAAACGTTATGTTGAAAAGTCAGTTATTCCTGTAAAATCTTTATTTTTACTTGGAGGAATTTTCTTTGGAATTATATCTGAAAATAAAACATGATAAAAAGCATCATCTATACGAGAGTGCTGTATCTTCTAAATGTATTACTGATAGTGATGAGCGAGTACCGTAATATTCATAATCGCTATACTCGTAACGAGTACTTTGTAATAATCGCATATTTGTTCAGAATAGCGAGTACAATGTAAGTCAATGGGAAATGCGAGTAATTTTGTGCTGGACCCTACAAAGGGGTCTGGGGGCCTGAGGAAAAGGCTGAAATGGATGGGAAAGTGATGAATCAGAATGGGAAGAGGCTGGAGAATGTGCCAAAATGCATTTCTGACTCACATATGGTTTCTGGGAATAAGTTTGTCGCAGTATTACGCCACTTTTACAGACACACAAGAACAACTACAAAACCTAACCTAAATTGCATTTAACAGGCCAAAAAGGTTAAGAAACAGTTTTTCCTGCACAATCACTTGTATATAAGGCTAAATAAACCAGAGTAACCAAAAAAATATCCCTTTTAGCCTTTGTTGACACATACGGTTGTGGCTTTTTTTCGCCTTTTACAATTGGGAGGTCCCTGACTTATACATTGGGAGGTCCCTCTCTCATACATCATTTTTAATTTTCTATTCCCCAGCACTTTACAAGCACAGCTAGAATGTACTAGTAGGTACATTCTAGTACAGTAGGCAGAGACTACAGAGAAAAAGGCAAAGGGACATGGAGAACTAGAAGGTAGCAGTGTGCGGCTGAACTCTGTGAACCGGAAAAATAAAGCTGCACTAGTTAACTGGATGACAAGCTCAAATACATCACTTGTGCAAGTCAAAGGACAAAGGATATATGGTGCCCCCCCTCCAGGATTAGTTGGAGAAGCTTCTCCAAATGGCTTAGAGATTTTGATTGTCAATATTCCCCAGATTATATAGGAAGATGTTACGGATGAGGGTGGTGGAACCTCTGTGCTGTGATACAAGGAGGGACCAGAGGGGCGTAACTAAGTGCCTACCCGGACTGACCCCGGCCACACGGCGGCTTAGTCAACTCCGTGAACCAAGGAGGGACCGGGAAGGTGAACCAAGTGCCACTCTGGGACCGACCTTATGTGAGAGCAGGCGACTCCCACGGGACTGATAGCCGAAGCCGACAGGAACAGAAGATGAGCACGGCTGGTAGACAGGCAGGTGATGCGGGTAGACAAGCAGGCGGGCATGGCAGATAGACAGGCTGGCGAGCACAGCTGCAAGACAGGCAGGTGGACACGGCTGATAGACAGGCTGGCAGGCAGTGGAACCTGAGGGCTGAGGAGAGTGTTAGCACACAAACAACAACCTTGCACAGGAACCTCCATTTTGGAGGAGGTGCCTTACATAAGGACAGTCCTCCGGCCTTTGGCCGGGGAGTTTTTAGGATGGCGCGCGCGGCACCTTTAAGAGGGGCGGAGCGCACGCGCGCGCCCTATGTGCGGTAGCCGGGGAACTGCGCGCGGTGCACGCACCCGAGGCAGATGCAGCAGGGGAGCCGGAGGATGCCGGACCGAGACTGCGGCGGTGAGAGGATCGGTGTCTCTGCCCGACAGGAGGCATCGTGGATCGTATTTCCAAAAATTACTCCTGGAGACTGTGTCATAGGTGCAGGTAGATTCCATAACAAGGGCCTCACTTGTCAAAGATTATCTACGATAGAGTACTGTAGTAGTTGTGGCCCTCAATTCAAGTTTTCAGAGGGCCATCAGTCGGTCATCAACAGTCAGTGTTAATTTCTATTGAATATGTATCCCCTATCTCAGTCACAATGTGGCACAACCTGTGACAAGGGTCTCCAATGACAAATATTAGTTTGGTAGAACCACTGTTCATTCCAGATTTGTCCACTGCACAATGTGCATAGGGTTTGTAAAAATGAGCCCTATGGGCTGAGTCATGGTAGACATAGATAGCCACAATCCCAAGGGCCTCCAATCACAAATAGTAGTTAGGCTGGAGTAGGAATACTGTCCTGGTTCGTCCACTGCACAATGTGCATAGGGTTTGTAAAAATTAGCCCTATGGGCTGAGTCATGGTTGACGAAGGAAGGAAACGGGTTTTTATGGGAAAGGGGTGACGTTAACAGCAGTAGCATGAATCTGCATTTTTAGTGAATTTACTTTGGCTTGCTGTCATCTGGAGGGATTACAAACTGTGGAGATATCCAGTTCTTGTTGAATTTAATCAGAGTAAGTCTGTCTGCATTTTCCGTGGAGAGGCGTGGGCGCCTATCAGTGATGATTGCCCCAGCGGAACTGAAACACGCTCAGACACCACACTAGCAGCCGGGCACTCCAGCACCTCCAAGGCATATAAGGAGAGGTCGGGACAAGTGTTCAACTTAGACACCCAATAATTAAAGGGAACTGAAGCGTCAGAAAGGACGCACTTATGGTCACTTAAGTACCCCTTGACCATGTTCTGCAACTTATCCCTCCTTGGCATTGTTACAGGCACAGATAGCCCTTGCTGTTGTGCTGGTTTATTGAAAATTGCCCAATTTGTGCACATTTTCCCCCCACTTCTGTTGGAGCTGGTGTTCGTGTCTCTCTCCATTATCCCTTGGTGTTGAAAAGAGATGGTACCTCTGCCACCAGCATTGTCTGAGGGTGATGTTTTCAACAACTGATCTACAACGGCCCTCTTGAACAACTCCATTGTAACACTCTTTGGTGACTCCAAAAGGAGAGAAGGAAATTTCTCTTTGTACCGTGGATCGAGAAAGGTGGCCAACCAGTATAGGTTGTTGGATAGAATGTGTATCACACGAGGGTCTTGTCACTGACACTTACACATGAACTGTGCCATGTGGGCCAAGCTGCAGAAAGGCAAATGTTCTGTGTCCCCAACAGTAGAAAAAGTACCCATCCTCTCCTCACTTTGACTCGCCTCCTCCTCCACTTTCTCGTCCACCTCTCCAGCCCATCCAGCCTGGGCAGAAATGAAGCTTGGGTTGGGTGTCCCCTCTGTAGCATTACGAGTCCCCTCGGTAGCACAGAAAAACAAGTCCTCTCCCTCCTCATCTTCCTCCTCATCACCCATTGTTGCCTCAGAATATTGGCTGGGCTGGGTAGTAAAACCCATTGGGATATCTGGCTCCATACCAGCATGCTGGGCACTCAAAGCTTCCCCTTTGAGATTATGCAGTGATTGTTTCAAGAGACACAGCAGCGGGATGGTTACGCTGATAATAGCCTGATCACCGCTCATGAGGTTGGTGCAGTACTCAAAGTTCTCAAGAACCTCACAAATGTCAGCAATCCACACTCACTCGACAATTGTTATGTGTGGTGGCTGACTCTCAGTCTGACGGGCATGTTGAAGCTGGTATTCAGCTACTGCCCTCTGCTGTTCACTAATCCTCGCCAACATATGATAGGTGGAGTTCCACCACGTGGGCAGGTCTCAAATGAGTTGGTGACTTGGCAAATTCAAGCGCTTTTGCAGCACTGTAAGAGCAGCAAAAGCGGTAGAGGATTGGTGGAAATGGGTGCTAATACGGCGTACCTTCTCAAGTAGGTACAGCAAGTCACGGTAAGTTTTCAGAAATTTCTGAACAACTAGGTTCAGCACGTGAGCAATGCATGGCATGTGTACCAGCTTGCCGACCTTTAAAGCCGTCACCAGGTTACGCTCATTATTGCAGATGACCAGACTGGGTTGGAGGTGCAGCAGGGAGAGCCACTGATCGGTCTGTTGTTTTAAAGCTTGCCACAGCTCTGCTGCAGTGTGTGCTCTCTGACCTAAACAGATCAGCTTCAGCAGAATGTGTTGCCGCTTTGCCGATGCGCTGCTGCACAGGTCCCAGCTTGGCAGTGATGGGGAGAGTAATTCAGCAGAGGATGAGGAGCAGGAGGAGGCGAGAGAAGAAGTGGAATATGAAGAGGCGGAAACAGAAGTTGGAAACCGCTATACTTGGCATGGGTAAGATGTGTAATGTTCCCGTTTGCACCTTTGTCCCACCCTCCACCAGGTTCACCCAGTGTGCCGTGACAGAAATGTATCATCCCTGTCCACAACAACTTGTCCAGGTGTCTGTTGTTAGGTGGACCTTTCCGGTTACGGCGTTGGTGAGAGCACGGTTCAGATAGTTTAACACGTGCTTGTGTAACGCAGGATCGGCACACCGGGCAAAATGGTGGCGGCTGGGAACACTGTATCATGGGGCAGCCACAGCCAAGAGATCACAGAAAAACTATGTTTCCACTAGCCTAAACGGCAACATCTCCACAGCTAGCAATTTGGCAATCTGCGAGTTTAGTATTTGTGCCTGTGGGTACGTGGCTGGGTATTTACGCTTTCTTTCCAAGCTCTCAGGCATGGACAATTGGACGATTTGCTGGGACAAGGAAGTGGATGTGGTTGATGTTTGTTGTGTGTGAGCAACCGCAGCTTGTGGGCAGAAGGTATGAGCGACTGCTTCCTGAACAGCAGATTCTGAAGGACATAGCCCAGGCGACATGGCATTGGTTTGACCCGCAGACGCAGATTTGGTACCCTGGTGTTCCTCCCACCTACTGGGGTGCTTGGCTGCCATGTGGTTTCGCATACTGGTGGTACTTAGGTTGCGTTTGCCCTGGCCTCTGCTCAACTTGGTATGGCTACAGACTACAATGTTTTTCTCTGAATGACTTTCAGAAAAAAAATTCCACACAGCAGCTGAACTCCCCCTTGCCCTGACTTGACGCACAGTGGGGGTGCTCTTGGGAACAGTTTACCCAGTTCTCACTCTGGGCAAACCACGACCCCTTGGTGTCTGTGTTGGTGTTACATATCCATCTTCCTCTGTGTTGCTGTCATGGCTATGCATGCCAACGGTCCAGGTCGGATCAGTGGACTCATCATCGACCACCTTGTCTTCCATCTCATCCTCCTTCCCAGTTGACATTGTAGGCTGACTTGATGGCAACTGGCATCATCATCAGCCTCCACCTCTGGAGACGGTAAATGACGTTCCGCCAAGTGGCTTTCTCCTGGCTGTAGGTCCTCAAATGCTTGAGCATCAACGCATGCCACCTCCTCTTGTCCCTCTTCAATGCTGCATGGTGATAGGCCAGAGCAAACCAAAGGATATGTACCAAACAGATCCTCGGAGTGGCCAAGCTTGGGGTCATAAGTCTCCTGTGGCTGATAAAGGCGGGAGGAAGGAGAACCAGCTTCAGGATTGGATGGGCCAGCCTTCTGTGTAACCAGAGTAGACTGTATGGTCATGGAAGATTTGTTGCTGCTTGACAAATGCGTAGAGGCCTTGTCTGCTATCCAAGACAGAATCTGCTTTCACTCTTCAGGCTTCCACACACGTTTACGTTCCATACCGGGAAATTTTTCCAGGAACATAGTGGATGCATCAAGCTTCTTCTGACCTGACGCAGACTGAGTGCCTTCTCACGCACCACTGACAACACCATGCCTACGTCCACTTCCCTTAACAACAGGCTTTTTTGGCATTTTGGGTTTTGTTGACAGATTTTCAGATGTGGATGGCACAAGCCAAGCTGTCACAGCCAAAATAGTGGTTAAAATGGGCTGGTGCGTGCTTTGTAGCAGGCAGTAGAAAATTTCGGACTACTGCTTTGTGCAGGGCACTCAATGATTTTTTAAGTGGACTAATATGGACAGAAGACAGGCTGACACCCCAAAATAGTGATTAAAATGGGCTGGTGCGTGCTTTGTAGCAGGTAGTAGGAAATGTTTGGACTGCTGCTTTGTGCAGGGCACTCAATGATTTTATTAAGTGGACTAATATGGACAGAAGGCAGGCTGACACCCCAAAATAGTGGTTAAAATGGGCTGGTGCGTGCTTTGTAGCAGGTAGTAGGAAATGTTCGGACTACTGCTTTGTGCAGGGCACTCAATGATTTTATTAAGTGGACTAATATGGACAGAAGGCAGGCTGACACCCCAAAATAGTGGTTAAAATGGGCTGGTGCGTGCTTTGTAGCAGGTAGTAGGAAATGTTTGGACTACTGCTTTGTGCAGGGCACTCAATGATTTTATTAAGTGGACTAATATGGACAGAAGGCAGGCTGACACCCCAAAATAGTGGTTAAAATGGGCTGGTGCGTGCTTTGTAGCAGGCAGTAGAAAATTTCGGACTACTGCTTTGTGCAGGGCACTCAATGATTTTTTAAGTGGACTAATATGGACAGAAGACAGGCTGACACCCCAAAATAGTGATTAAAATGGGCTGGTGCGTGCTTTGTAGCAGGTAGTAGGAAATGTTTGGACTACTGCTTTGTGCAGGGCACTCAATGATTTTATTAAGTGGACTAATATGGACAGAAGATGAAAAGGAGGAGTATAACACAGCAGAAACTTGCAAACAAGTGTCAGTTTTATTAAACATGAAACACACAAGAATAAATAAAGTACAGACATAGAGGAAGTGCCAGATGGTACAATGCATCAAGGTAGGATAAACCAAATAGTATATTCACGATACTTCAAAGAAAAGACACAATTGCACAATGCCCAGGGGCCTAACTGTAAGTATTATAATGCCATAAAGTCAAACAGGGGCTAATATCACAGAATGTGCCATAAATCCAATGTGCGTGTTCCTGCCGCTGTGCGCATGCACCATTGTTGCGTCATTCATCCCACTATCATGTGGTCCGTTTGGTGCGCCCCCGGCTTTAGCTGGCCATTTCCGGGAGCACGTTACGCCTACCACGTGACCGGATTTTCAAGAGACAGTGTGGATATATATATTGAGTCACACTCAGTATACATTCTGACCTTGAGAAAGCGGCTTGAGACGCCACGAAACGTGCGTCAGGCGACTGTTCTCATCACCCCCATGCTCCCCGTGTGACATGCTGTGCATTCTTGGTAGGTTACCTCTCCTTTTGCCATATATTATTTGATGAATGGGTTTGATTGAGCTATATGCTTTGATTATTATTACTTTCTGACATGTCTTTTTCCCATTCATCTTCTATGTAGCTATTGGGGAGGGTATCTTTTTCTTGCATTGATACTCTGGTAGATTTATGGCACATTCTGTGATTTTAGCCCCTGTTTGACTTTATGGCATTATAATACTTACAGTTAGGCCCCTGGGCATTGTGCAATTGTGTCTTTTCTTTGAAGTATTGTGAATATACTATTTGGTTTATCCTACCTTGATGCATTGTACCATCTGGCACTTCCTCTATGTCTGTACTTTACTTATTCTTGTGTGTTTTATGTTTAGTAAAACATTGACACTTGTTTGCAACATTCTGCTGTGTTATACTCCTCCTTTTCATGGTTTGATTGTTCAGCTTGCATGTGGATAGTTTTCTGTTCAATTTCATGGGGTACTGTCCACTTTTTTTGATATTTGATATTTATGGCAATTCTTTGTTATTTAATATGGACAGAAGGCAGGCTGACACCCCAAAATAGTGGTTAAAATGGCCTGGTGCATGCTTTGTAGCAAGCAGTTGGAAATGTTTGGACTACTGCTTTGCGTAGGGCACCAAACGCCTTTTTAAATAGACTAATGTGGACAGCAGAAGCCAGGCTCTGACCCCTAAAACAGCAGGGAAAATAGATCGGTGCTAAAAAAAAAAGGCAGCACAAAATGCTACTTCTGTGTGTGCTGGAAAAATATTGCTTTGCCTCTGACAAGAGCTGTTTTAAGATGGACACTTGAAGAACACTACCTAGTACACTCCCTACCTAATACACAATCTCTCCCTTCCTGTACTCTGACTTTGTTGTGAGTCTTCAGCTCTGAAATGAGCTATTTTTTGGTGGTATTATGGAGCTAGTGAGCGGCTCCTTTAAACACTAACCTAGTATACACTGCAGGTAGCCCTTAAAAGGGCTTTTGTTTCATCAAGACACTCGCCCTAGCAGCTCAGCAATCTCTCCCAATGCTTATAGAACGCAGGCTTCGGACGCAATGTGCTCAAAATGGCGGCGGTAGGGCTTAAATAGACCCTATGACGCTGGGCGGCCAGCCAATCACAGTAATGCCACAACCAAGATGTCTGCAGCATTACTGTGATTGGTTAAGAAGCCCAGCATGTTTAGTGGCTACAAAGAAGGCGGCAAAACTGCTGGGCGGGACATCCGAATATAGTGAGGCGAGTATACAAATACCGTACTATCTGTGCGAATAGCAACGAACACACTCGCTCATCACTAATTATTGACTTTCTGACAAACACCTCATTGTACAAGCCAAGTGCTGGCCTCCTACTATTTCAGAATCACTGGGATGTATTGAAGCGTTCCAGAGTTATTACCTCATAAAGTGACATTAGTCATAATTGAAAAAATTGTCCTGGTCAGGAAGGTGAAAACAGGCTGGGGGGCGAAGTGGTAAATAGCTGCCGGGGACCGAGCTGCTCTGTATACTAGTAGTACAGGTGGGTCCCCGGCTACTTCTCCCGATGGCCTTCACCCGATGACAGTGACTGACACTGAAAATCCGCACATAAAACTCAGCGTACCAGCAAGAGAGATTGACATGTTTTGGATTTGAAACACGCATTGCAGGTCAGTTTACACTGATTAAAAAAGCACAGTGGGCACGAGATTTATATAAATATCATCCACATTGCTGGAATTGTAAGACATTGTGTGGCGCCCCTGCGGGTTCAGTCGTCACAGAGGTACTGCATCTCACCCAGAGGTGTGGTACCTCACTCTCAAGTAAGGAAGGAGTACTCCCCTGGACCCTAATACCTGCATCCAACACTACACTACTCCAGACCAGCTGGAAGGGCAAGATGTGTCGCGCTTCCTGCTGAGCCCTGTCCCTGGCTGGAGTGGGGGGAACCAAAGAAGGAGGAACCATGTAGTGGGCGTGGGTGGAGGAAGTAAATCAGGGGAGCATTGAAAGAAGTGATATAAAAAGAGGGTGGAACATTCTAGAGGGAGTTCAGTCAGAGCAGTCTGAGGGGAGAAGTAGAGGGAGCAGGAGCTCTGCAGGAGCTCTGCTCAGGAGGAGGGCCTGGAGAGAGGCCCAGGACAGACTGAAGGGAGAGAGAGGAGCAGGAGCAGCTCCAGGAACGTGGAAGGGACCCCAGGTGTACGGAAAGTGCTGGAGGCCATCCGTACGCCCGAATGTGCCAGGCGGTGGAGGGTTCAGGTCGCACAGAGGGGATCGGTCCCTAAACTAGCAGAGTTCTTCACGTCTCAACTAGGAAACCGGAGGCTGTAGTATTTCAGGTACTGCAGCCACAATCCACATCAGTCTCACCAAGAAGGTGGCCATAAAGGACCCAGGGGACAGAGAAGACGTTGCCCAACAAGGTCCGCGGTCACGGGATTGGGACACTAGGTGTGAGGTGCAGGGAGACTGCCAGAAGGAACACACAGAAGGGGGTCCTGCTATGTACTCTGGAGGTACCTCAGGGTTGGCTGAACCCCTGGCCTGGTGAACGCAGCGCGACGTGGGAGGCTGTAAGCTGGACAGTGCAACCTGAGGAAATTGACAACTGTGAGTAAAACCCTGAAGACTGCTCCCCACTGTCTCCGTCAGTTATTGGTGCTGTGCCATCACTCCCTGCACTACACTGCACCACGAGTGC
The DNA here is from genome assembly GCF_046119375.1 of Phyllobates terribilis. NCBI lineage: Eukaryota > Metazoa > Chordata > Amphibia > Anura > Dendrobatidae > Phyllobates > Phyllobates terribilis. The sequence continues at coordinate 690,339,581 of NW_027362762.1, forward strand.
TACTTCATAACAACAACATCTACCCAGCCCTGGAGCTAAGCTCTACCTGTGGAGAGCTAAACCAACTCTGCTACATTCACACCAGCTCCAGAGGACCTGCTCCGCAGCGGCGGCTCCATATAGCTGCATACCACAGTTGGCGTCACGAACTGTATATAAAAACTATAAATCCCCTGTAAATATTCCCCTTTTTATTGACCGCCCTGGGTCACGGACCGGGTCATCGCCACTGTGACATCTCCCCTAGCGACGACCGGCCCGGCACCGAATACCCCACGGCCCAGGGGGCGAGTCAATTGCGTTTTTGACACAGCGAAAAAACTCACCAAAAACTCATTGTGGGCGCACAACCTTAGGGTACGACAACAGTGAATGTAAACTGAGAAACGAAAAAAATTCTATAATACATCTGCAGCAATGTAGTTTTGCTGGTAATTTTGTTGGGATTTTTATCTGCAGTGAAAATCAAAATTATAACTTGACTTCTTGGGGATTTCATACTTTTTTATGCTTTGTGTGGCTGAGATTTGGTCAAATCTCATACACATTGCAGAAAATCCATATCTGCAGCATATTCGCCCCACAGATATATACTCTAAGAATCCTTTTAGATAAATTAGCTTCACTAAGCGCCAATCAATGATATAGCAGTTTGTCAATGCTTGGTTAGTAACATTGACGTATTGCGGGTTTAATATGAACAATGATTTCTTTTCTTTTTGTTAGGCATTATAAGGATCTTATCTTATTATTTTGTTTATATTACTGAGAGCAATTAAACTTTTTTTCAAATGGCTAACATGATAGCAAACTTTTTTATTTTTCTAACTTGAATAAGAAAATCTTTTTTTAAGCATATAAAATTAAACAAGGCACCTGCCTGTCACTAGGGGGCAGCAGTGCATCACATGTTACGAGGTAGGGACTATGTTCTCCGCTGTACACTTATTGTATAAATCAGAGGAGTTTATTGAAGACCAAGAAGATCAAAGAAAAGTCAAAGGCTAACAGCATTTCAGCTAAACCATCTAAGGCCATGTACACAACTTGAGTATTTGGTCAGTATTTTACCTCAGTATTTGTAAGCCAAAACCAGGAGTGGGTGATAAATACAGAAGTGGTGATGTGCTTCTATTATACTTTTCCTCTGAATGTTCCACTGCTGGTTTTGACTTACAAATACTGAGGTAAAATACTGACCAAATACTGAACGTGTGACCGTGGCCTAAAATACTTACGTATACAGTATAATATTACTCAATGTAGCCAATATACCGTAGAGTTAGTGATTAAATTAGAGAGATTTTTTTCTCTGCTTTAAGCAAATTTATTTACATTTTATTTGCTATGCTTGTCATTCCCAATAAAATACTTTACCCCAAATTAAAACAGAATAGAGATGACTGCTTTGGACTGTGGCCACCAAATACCAGATTTGACAGTTTGATGGATTTAGGGTACGGACATGCTGTACAGTCTCCGGGTGCTGCCATAACTGTTCCTTTAGGTGCTGTGCACACAGAACTATGGTCCCCATTCACTCGGGGTTTCTATATGTGAGCTGACCACTGTACAGACTTGAGACTGATGAACTTAGGGATTCTTCACCTTCCTTTATGCAATCAGTGGAGGGGAGAAAACAAACAGAAAGCATAGGGACAGGTTAATACATTAACAAACCTGATGGTGTTGCACTGAGTGCACAACAACTATATACATATAGATAAAGAGATCTACTGCGGCCATTGGATAGCCCCTACACAGTATGATGACCCTAAAGTACCCTCCAGATATTATAATGTCCCCACAGTTCTCTCACACACATTATGAGGCCCCCACAGAGATCCCACCACAGTTCCCCTCTACAGAGCATGATGCCCGCACAGTCTTCCCTCTCACAGTATGATGTTTACATAGTTTACCCCCACAGAACATTCACCCACATAGTTTGCTTCCACAGTATCCCACACACACACACAGTATGATGACCCCATGGTGCCCCCCAGCAAAGAATGATGCCCCACATAGCCCCCGATGCAGTATGATGCCCGGACAGTGAGCTCCATATGTTATGATGCTACCTCAGTGCCTCCAACACAATATGTCCCGCACCAAGACATAAATTTTCTCCCCAGCAGAAGAATAATGTACAGGGTGTCCCTAAAGTCTAGGCACATAGGAATTCTCATTAACTATAATTTTAATTCATTTAATTAACTATAATAGAATTTAGCAAAGCGCATCAACTTTTCCATTGCAAATGATGGAAATCATATTGAAGAAGTTATTTAATATTCCAACTGAATAAAATGTTGCTACTAAATTTAATTTCTTGAAAATATGTATTTTTGCCCATGTGTCCTATGTATCCAGACTTTAGGGACACCATGTATGATTGTCTCCACAGCCCCCAACACAGTATGATGACCTTCAAAGCACCCCACGCACAGTATGATGGCGGCCACAGTCCCCCACACAGTATAAAGCCCTGACAACCCCATTACATAGTATGATTGTCCCTATAGCCCCTTCAAACCCTGTAATTGCCCCCACATTCACCGCACATAGTATGATGTCCCCAGAGTCACCACCCATTCAGTATGATGACCCCCCCCAAACACAATATGATGCCCTCCTACTCTCTCCTATACAGTGTTCCCTCGTATACACAGGAAGATGTTGCCACATCACCCTACAAGTACTGACTGACAAAATTAAAAAGAAAAAAAACCTACTCGCCTAGTCCCATTCCCCTGATATGCTGCTCCGTTCTATGAAGCACGTTGACTGAACCTCCACATGGCAGGCGCGATTTAGTGATAATCACGCCTGCTGTGCTGAGACTCAGACGCACAGGCTGAATGGTGGAAGAGGGAGCAAATTGTTCTCTTTCCATCATTGAATTCAATTGTATCTGCATCCCGGTACTGCATGGTCTAGATGCTACCTGTGAGTATGTTATGTCACCATTGACATTATGGGAGAATGAATGTTTTATTTCGAACACATAGCAACTACCATCTGCATTACCATCAACATGGAGGTTTATAGGAAAAGCCATATACTTTTCAACAGGGTTTCATCTTGCAAAAGTAGCTCTAATCAGGCTTTCTCCATAAGCCTAAATCATCAAACTTCATATAAATAACTGGAGCACTCGTAGAATTGTCAGACACAAAGTGAGAGACACCTGCGCTAGAAGCCTTCAGAAAAGGACAGCCTATGGGAGAAAACAAAAGCTGCAAACAGGTATGAATTAAGGCTTGCAAGAGATGTCAAAAGCAATAAAAAAGGATTTTGGGGGTATGTCAAAAGTAAAAGAAAAGTCAAAGATGCTATAGGATTTTTACAGGATGAAAATGGAGAAATGGTAAGAGAGGATGTTGAGAAGGCCGAACTTTTTAATTCCTATTTTGCATCTGTTTTTTCTCAGAAAGAAAATGTAACATCAACTGATCTTCACTGTCCTTTTAAAGGAATAGAGGAATCCAAGTTATCTGTAAACAGAAAGATTGTGAGGGAATATTTAGCTAACATAAATGAGTTCAAGTCTCCAGGTCCAGATGAATTACACAACCCAGAGTACTGAAGGAGATCGTAGAAGAAATTTTAGAACCACTCTCCATAATCTTTGAAAATTCTTGGAGAACAGGAGAAGTCCCAGAAGACTGGAGAAGAGCAAATGTTGTTCCTATCTTCAAAAAGGGGAAGAAGGTGGACCCAGGGAACTATAGGCCGGTGAGTCTGACTTCTATACCAGGAAAGATCTTTGAACAAATTATTAAACAACATGTATGTAAGTACATGGATAAGAATGAAGTGATTAACCAGAGTCAGCATGGGTTTGTAACTAACAAGTCATGTCAGACTAACTTAATTTCCTTCTATGACAGAATCACTGACTGGGTGGATCAGGGAAATGCTGTAGATATAGTATATCTTGACTTCAGCAAAGCATTTGACAAAGTATCTCACACCATCCTTATTGAAAAAATGACCAAGTATGCAATGGACCAGGCAACTGTTAGGTGGATTCATAACTGGCTTAGTGATCGGACTCAAAGGGTGGTTGTAAATGGCTTCACATCCAGCTGGATGAATGTCTCAAGTGGGGTACCACAGGGCTCCGTCCTGGGACCTGTATTGTTCAACATCTTTATCAATGATTTAGATGAAGGAATTGAGGGTAAACTGATTAAATTTGCTGATGACACAAAGCTAGGAGGGATAGCTAATACTAGAGAAGAGAGAGAGAGGATTCAAAAAGACCTAAATAAACTGGAGCAGTGGGCAGCAACCAACAGAATGGTTTTTAACAGGGAAAAATGCAAAGTACTACATCTGGGCAATAAAAATGAAAAAAGCATATACAGAATGGGAGGAATAGAGCTAAGCAACAGTACATGTGAAAAAGACTTAGGTATACTAATAGATCATAGACTGAACATGAGTCAACAGTGTGATGCAGCAGCAAAAAAGGCAAATACAATTCTGGGATGTATTAACAGAAGCATACAGTCTAGATCACGTGAAGTCATTATCGGTCTTTACTCCTCTTTGGTCAGACCTCATCTGGAATACTGTGTACAGTTTTGGGCACCACATTTTAAAAAAGACATAGACAAACTGGAGCAAGTTCAGAGAAGAGCGACCAGAATGGTGACTGGTCTGCAAACCATGTCCTATGAGGAACGGTTGCAGGATTTGGGAATGTTTAGCTTGCAAAAAAGAAGACTGAGAGGAGACTTAATAGCTGTCTACAAATATGTCAAGGGCTGTCACATTGTAGAAGGATCATCTTTATTCTCATTTGCACAAGGAAAGACTAGAAGCAATGGGATGAAACTAAATGGGAGGAGACAGATTAGATATTAGAAAAAACTTTTTGACAGTTAGGGTGATTAATGAGTGGAACAGGCTGCCATGAGAGGTGGTGAGTTTCCCTTCAATGGACGTCTTCAAACAGAGGCTGGACAGACATCTGTCTGAGATGATCTAGTGAATCCTGCTTTGAGCAGGGGGTTGGACCAGATGACCAAGGAGGTCCCTTCCAACTCTACCATTCTATGATTCTATGATTCTATGTTGCACACCCTGTCAAACATCTGCAAACTTAAATAAGATACACTCAAGAAACCATAAATAGCTACAGTATATACCCTTGCGCTAGTATATCCTTTCCAGTAGCACGTAGGACACACAACAAGTGTGCTAAATCGCAAAAAAAAATGTATACATCAACAGCACAATAGTTATATATATAAATGAACACCAATAAAAACACAGTAAAAACAAAAAAGGCTGTATATGTGCACTATACACTGAATAGCAAGCTTTGAGGTAGATGACAAACTAGGCTGCAAATAGGTGATTAATAAAAATTGAAGTATGGAAATCAGTCTAATTTTCCCACCCTGCCATTATAGTGTAACAGTGGGGAAGGGCGTAGCCTTCCCTTGGCACTGAGATAGTTAAAGGAAGTGTTCCTGAAGTCAGACCTCTCTGAACTGTTGGTAGACCAAGCTAAGGGGTTAGCTTTAGTGGTCCAGTCAGTAGAGTAGAGGGGGAACTTAGTGCCCTGATCAAGCCTTGAGTGATATAGAGCTTGTTCCTGGCATAATTCCTTGTGGGCTGCAGTACCTGTAGACAGCCACAAGATGCCACTGTCCTCGGTGCAGATGTCAGGTTGAGTCTGCTAGCAGTGTTACAGATAGTGATGAGTTAATGCTGTGTAATGACAGCTCACTGAGGGTGGGCACATTAGGAAAATCTCTATTTAGTTTCCAGAATCAGAAAGTGATTCTTCATTAAGAGATAGGACAGTGAATTGTTCGGGCACCCTGACTATAGTGGCTGCTAGGGTAGACGGGAGCGCCATACCCTCAGACAGTGGGATCGCCAGTGTGAAAGTCTCCCTACGCAAGAGCAAGAGTCCTGTTAGCCGGCCGGAGAAACTCATCAAAGGTAGTGAGGACCCGGGGCACTTCTAGTCTGCAGGAAGCAGAGGAAGATAAATAGGACTCCAGGCTAAGACGTGGGGGAGAGATATCGGATCCAGATCACTGTTGGTATTGCGGAAGAGTCTCTTGGTCCAGAGATTAGAGTCACAGAGATGCTTCACTTAAAGAGGGAACCAGGGCTGAAGGAGTTGTCAGCGCCTGTGAGAGAGATGATAACCTGTCAGGCCTTATCCATTATATCTGCCTGTAAATACTGTACATATTCCTCTTCCCCAAGTAAAGTTCAAGTTCTGGTTAAGAACCTCGTGTCCTCTGAATTTATTGCTGCCCTGGTCCCAGAAAAGAAATGCCTGGAGACGGCCGCGATCGGATGGCTTGAAGTAAGTGAAGAGCACCACATATACAGCCACACTTCAGAGGGAGGACACGTATTGTCTGTAGGGTGCCAGAGCGAGAGGGGGCTACAGCTCACCCACGACTACCTCGCTGGGGCACCTTACATTTGGCGTAGTCGGCAGGATGCGAGCTCCTCGCATGAAGAAAGCGGGGAAGAGCCGACGCAGAACACTGAGGAGAAAGTGTTGGAAGGCATGCGGCCCAAGATGGCGGCCCGAAGCATGGATTCCAAGATAGTGACAATGGCGGTAAAGTCTGGGAGAAGAACCGCCTATCGTGGGAGTGGACGGCGCCGGAGAGCGCGAAAATATGTCCAGCCCCTATGAGTTCCGGCCCGAAGAAGGATGGGCCCAGCAGTGAAGTTGCGTCCCAGGATGGGACGTCCAGTGAGGAAGAGGGCGTGGCATAAAGTGAAGTCCGGCCCCGTGAGTATCAGCGCGCACAGAGAAGGGGTGCGGCTGAAGGCGGAGCTGCCGAGAGTGACGAGTGACGCGGCGGTCGCGTCAGAAAGCCGGCCCAGGAAGAGGAGGAGTTGGACGCGCAGGACGCTCGCCACTGGTAAGCGACCAGCGCCATTTTCCGTCCAGCACACGAGAGGAAGGAGGTGCTGCGGTGGATGCTCTGTGAAGATGGCAACCGGAGGATCGGATGACCTGTCCGGAATGCGCGCTGAGGAGGAGATGCTAGAGCTGGGTACCCCAGGGGCTGCAAGCGAGAGTCGCTCGCTCGCGGATGCCGCCCGTGAGTCTTTACCCCCAGTGGTTGTCCAGTGGTCCACTAGGCCCGATCCGGAGCTGGGCCTGCTTATCCATGAGTTCTGCGTGTGGTACTGGAGCCAGATGCCGGAAGACCCGTCCCCGTCGGCCGAGGGTGGAGAACACTCTGGTGGGGCCGGAGCAACAGCTGCAGCGGAGCCTGACGGAGGTGAGCAGCCTATACCCCAGCGGCCGGTTTCACCTGCGGCGCCTGCCGCGACAGCTTCCACGGCGACAGGGGCCCCTAGGCCTGAAGGGGGTGGTGCGGAGGCGGAGGCGAGGCCTCCCAGGAAGAGGGCCCCGCAAGAGAGTTTCTGGCAGCTGGCGGTGGAGGCCATCGACACCCCTTCAGCGAAACGTTACGCCGAGCTCGGGAGTCTGAGGTGGACTACCCGCAACCCCCCGATCAGCCGTGGAAATGGAGGAAGCCACCTTCGTCTGCAGCATGGGCCGCCTTCATGAAGGAGCGACAGGAGGCCCGGAAGAAGTGAGCTAGCTGGCTAAAAGGTCCGTTGACCTTTCACCTCTTCCTTTATAAGGACCCACCAGCGGTGGTCCTGTTTCTGGGACTGTTTCCCAATGGGGGCGGAGTGCCCCATATTGAATTAGGTTGGAGAGAAAAATGGAGGACTGTTCCCCTACCTTCCAGGCCAGGAAGGTCTTAAGCAGCACTAAAGTTGTGTGCCCAAGAGAGCTGCTCTTTTTGTTTTCACTTTTTATTTTTTATTTTTGTTGCGCTTGTTGCGCCTTTTTCTGCTGGACTTTAAAACGCTGAGGCACACCTTGAGGATAGATATCCTCCAAATCTAAGAGACTTGCGGCCTAGCGGGAAGAACCGGTGACCCCCGCTAGGGCCAAGAAGAAAGAGACTCACGGGGTGTTACCTGTGACTGTGTGCCTCAGAATGCAGCCCTTGAAGGAGATTGGGGGCTATTGAGGTGTTGGCCTGTCTTAAAAATATGGACATGGACACTGTGTTTCCAGGGTCCTTACCAAGAAGGACCGGTACTCCTGAGAAGGTTTTGAAAAGTTGATAATGGACTGTCCTGAGCTACTGTTCCGAGGCCCTTAACCGAGAAGGGCCGGTCTCCCATTCAAGAAGACGTTTTTCAGGACCAGTCGTTTACTAAAATGTTTTAGTAAATTTAGTAATGCGATATAATGTCATAGCTGCTGATCTGTGTTGATTGTTTAGTGTGGTCGGGGACGACCAACATTAAAGTGTCGGGGAATGTAATAGTGGGGAAGGGCATAGCCTTTTCTTGGCACTGAGATAGTTAAAGGAAGTGTTCCTGAAGTCAGACCTCTCTGAACTGTTGGTAGACCAAGCTAAGGGGTTAGCTTTAGTGGTCCAGTCAGTAGAGTAGAGGGGGAACTTAGTGCCCTGATCAAGCCTTGAGTGATATAGAGCTTGTTCCTGGCATAATTCCTTGTGGGCTGCAGTACCTGTAAACAGCCACAAGATGCCACTGTCCTGGGTGCAGATGTCAGGTTGAGTCTGCTAGCAGTGTTACAGATAGTGATGAGTTAATGCTGTGTGATGACAGCTCACTGAGGGTGGGCACATTAGGAAAATCTCTGTTTAGTTTCCAGAATCAGGAATAGAATCAGGAAGTGATTCTTCATTAAGAGATAGGACCGTGAATTGTTTGGGCACCCTGACTATAGTGGCTGCTAGGGTAGACGGGAGCTCCATACCCTCAGACAGTGGGATCGCCAGTGTGAAAGTCTCCCTACGCAAGAGCAAGAGTCCTGTTAGCCGGCCGGAGAAACTCATCAAAGGTAGTGAGGACCCGGGGCACTTCTAGTCTGCAGGAAGCAGAGGAAGATAAATAGGACTCCAGGCTAAGACGTGGGGGAGAGATATCGGATCCAGATCACTGTTGGTATTGCGGAAGAGTCTCTTGGTCCAGAGATGCTTCACTTAAAGAGGGAACCAGGGCTGAAGGAGTTGTCAGCACCTGTGAGAGAGATGATAACCTGTCAGGCCTTATCCATTATATCTGCCTGTAAATACTGTACATATTCCTCTTCCCCAAGTAAAGTTCAAGTTCTGGTTAAGAACCTTCGTGTCCTCTGAATTTATTGCTGCCCTTGTCCCAGAAGAGAAATGCCTGGAGACGGCCGCGATCGGATGGCTTGAAGTAAGTGAAGAGCACCACATACACAGCCACACTTCAGAGGGAGGACACGTATTGTCTGTAGGGTGCCAGAGCGAGAGGGGGCTACAGCTCGCCCACGACTACCTCGCTGGGGCACCTTACATTAGCATATGTGCCAATGTGTATCCAGTTACACGTTAAAAACTCAACAAACATAGTAAAAGACGCTATATACTATTGGAGTAGGTAATTACCCTATTCACTGTTATGAAGTCCCCGTCTGGAGGGGATAGTGGTGAAATTCGACCTGGAAGCCGGGTGGGGCTTCATTAAAGAGCTGCAGATGTCCCGGGACGTCTTTGTGAATTGGCGGGACGTCGAACCCCATCTCCAACAGGGGCATCCGGGTAGAGACCTCTACCCCGGTGACCGTGTCACCTTTACCCGACACAAGGGAGAGCGCGGGTGGTATGCCCTCCAGTTGTACAGAGTAGTGGAGGAGGAAAAGGACATGCCCCCGCAGTGCGAGGCTGATGACCCGGCTGGGTCAGCCTGCAGGAATCAGGTGTTTCCCAGGAGGGAGCACCACTATTGAACTGTTCAGTTAAAAGACTGTCTATAGTTACCCGGAAGGGTACAGCACTGCTTAAGTTTATGTTGAAGAAGTTTGTTTTTGTGTGACTTTAAAATTCTATAAGTGTACCTGGTAAGGGTAAAAGGACTGAAGGGTTATGGACGATGAATAACCGACAAACTTTCCATGTAAATAGTTTGCACTTCTTAAAGTGCCTCTAATTGGTTTTATATAAATAGACCGCAGAACAAAAACCCGTTTGGCGTGGCTGAAGACGTGGTCCAACGACTGGATCATCTATGCCCTGCAGCCTCGCCCAGGGACTACGTTGAGGGTTTTCGGATGGGTCCCTCATGTTCATCAGAATTGCACCTTGTTTAGTGGAATGGACACCCGGTTACAGATCGCTCTGTAGCCTGCTATGTTTTATATGAGAAATGTTTTATGAGTATAAAGAAAAATGTTCTTTAAAAAAGTTTTATATAGTAACCTGTAACGTTTAAGAAATGTGCCTCCCATAAAGGGAAGAAAAAGTTTGTTTATGATCTTATATGCGAATGCATTCTAAAAATTGTATGTCTAAAACCTTGTTTTACTCTGTTCCAGCCCGCGGACGTGCTGTGTTTTACCAGGGGGGTATGTGGCGCCCCTGCGGGTTCAGTCACCACAGAGGTACTGCATCTCACCCAGAGGTGTGGTATCTCACTCTCAGGTAGGGAAGGAGTACTGCCCGGGACCCTAAGACCTGCATCCAACACTACACTACTCCAGACCATCAGGAGGGGCAAGATGCGCTGCTCCTCTGCTGAGCCCTGTCCCTGGCTGGAGTGGGGGGAACCAAAGTAGGGGGAACCATGTAGTTGGTGTGGGTGGAGGAAAAAGTTCAAGGGAGCTCAGAAAGAAGCGATATAAAAGAGAGGGTGGAACGTTCTAGAGAAGTTCTGAGGAGAGTGAAGTCAGAGGAAGAGTTGGGAGCAGGAGCTCTACTCAGGGAAGCGCGGGCCTGAGTGAGGAGGCCCAGGAAAAGGAGAGGAGGAAGGAATGTGAGCAGAGAGAAGGCTCCAGGAGTGAAGAAAGGATCCCAGGGGTACGGGCAGTGCTGGAGGCCACCCGTACGCCCGAGTCTACCAGGCGATGGAGGGATGGGGTCGCAGTGGGGACCGGCCCCTAACTAGTGAGAATTGCAATATTCAACTAGGTAACCGGAGGGTGCAGCATTTCAAGTGCTGCAGCCCAAAGACCACATCTATTTCACTGAGAAGGTGGCCATAGAGGGCCCAGGGGACAGAGAAGACGTTGCCCGACAAGGCCCGCGGCCACTGGATTGGGACACTGGGTGTGAGGTGCAGGGAGACGGCCAGAAAGAAAACACAGAAGGGGGGTCCCGTTATGTACTCCGGAGGTACCTGAGGGTTGGCTGAACCCCTCCCTGAGTAAGCACAGAACGACGTGGGAAGTTATGATCTGCAGTTGTAACCAGGAGCAAAGTGAGAACTGTGAGTAAATCCGGAAGACTGCACACTACTGTCTCTGTGAATTATTACTGCTGTGCCACCATCCTCCGCACAGCAACATCTATAAAATCACTACTTCCTGCCCTGGAGCTAAGCTCTGCCTGCGGAGAGCTGAACCAACTCTGCTGCGTCATCATCGGCTCCAGAGGTTCTGCACCGCAGCGGCGGCTCCATATAGCCGCATACCACAGGTGGCGTCACGAACATTATATAAAAACTATATTCCCTTTTCTTTATTCCCCTTTTGTTGACCGCCCTGGCTCATGGACCGGGTCACCGCCACTGTGACATCTCCCCTAGCAACGACCGGCCCGGCACTGAGTGCCCCACGGCCAAGGTGGCGCGTCAGGCCCCAATGCGGGAACACACAGCAGCGGGGCCAGTACAATGTCAGCCAGGCATCCTCTCGTACCCGGCTGCGGCTGACACACACACGGCGCTGTGGGCGCAACAGTGGTCATACCACATGGGTCGCAGCAGTGCCCGCGGTCGTGTGACCAGGAGGACCTGCGGTCACGTGACCGCGGGGAGGGGCCTAACATGCAAAGAGGCTCCATTGGGGGGCAGTGCAGCGGCTGCGCAATGTCGGCCGGGCAGCCCTTTATGCCCGGCCTGGAAAATCGCAGATTCGGCGCTGTGTGCCAGCAGCCGGGGACTGCTGAAGACACATGGGCGCAGGACACAGCATACCCCCTTCCTCTCCATAGCCCCTACCAGACAGCGGCCTCAGCAACAGCCGCCCCCCATCCCCCTGCCTCCGCAAACCCCAGACCATCTGCAGCACGCAACCTCCTCCCACCACCCCATATATGGGGCACATAACCCAGTGGGCCAGCCTGCCACTCACAGGCGGGCTTTTCCCACCACAAAGACCCCCCTTCCCATTACCCTGACTCTTTCCCGGGGCCCGCCCATCACGATTGGCACCTGGGAATTTCGTACCCCCCCCCTCCCAGATCAACAGCGGTGAGGGATGCCGTCATCGCGTCGGGAAGGCCAGGACGGACAACGCCATGACCGGGAAGGACAACAGGAGACTGGAATGTCAGCCGGTGTGGCGGGACCACTCAAGTGATCCGGTGAGTATGAATCCGTGTCATGTCCGTGTCCACCTACACTAATGTCACAGGTCTTGGGACACAGTCAGAGGGCAGGAGAATTAGATCGGGTAACAAGGGGAGGGGGTAACATTGAGGGAACAGGCGGACAGGACACACTAACTGTCCTAAAAAATCTTGTAGACCTCCCTAGAGACGCAAAACCACCAGCAGGTGCCAGCATCAGCATGGGTCACATTGGGAAGCGAGGTTAGGATGGGTGAGCGGGTAGCACTGGGAGAAGGAGATTTGCAGCCGGTGACCATGGCAGAGCAAAACACGAAAGAAAAAGGGGACAAGATTCACCTGGACGATAGGGTGCAGGGCGAGGTTTACGTCTGCTACTAGGGTCTCCTGGGGGCGCATTTAAAAAGGAGGTAAAGGAGCAAATTTGGAGGGATGAGTACGTGGCGATATTCTCCTTACTGCTGTTGGAAAAATTTAGGTAAGAATAGGAACAACGACAATAAAAAAGAGTACGAAAATAAACAGAGGTGGCAATTAATCCCACAAACATTCACAAATTGGACACAGTCGTTCCACATCCTAGCAAGTGTCATAGGCAAGAGGGCACCGAAAAACTGCTCGGCCCTATTTGGCTACATAGACGCGATTGGGGAGGCATATAGAGTGTACGGTGGTCAAACATGGCTGAGATACGACGAACAATTTAGTCAAAGAAAAGCAGTTTGACCAGCAATAAGATGGGACCAGAAGGATATAGGACTGTGGTTGAGGGTAATGGCCCCAGCTAGGTCCAGGCACCCCTTTCCAGGCGGGGCCGGGTCATCCGGCCACTATGGAGCCTTGGGAAAAGATAATGGACGGGGGAAAATACGAGCGGACAAAGGTCAGGATTATGCTGGCAGTTCAATGAGAGCCAGTGCAAATATGAGGCCAAATGTAAATACAGATACGCCTGCTCCTTCTGTAATGGAACATCAACAAGTGTTATAGGAAAGAAAGAGGGGGGCCACTCCCAGCAATTACCAAAGGAACGACGCCGATGAAGTTAGCAAAAATGATTCCCTTCCTAAATTGGTTCTCAAACAGGGAAATAGCGCTGCTGCTGGCGGCAGGCTTCGAGGTGGGCTTCAAAATTCCCTCTGTCGATGTCCCCATCACCAATAAAAACCTAAAATAAGCCTACCAGTACCCGGTGGTAGTTTCAGAGAAGTTAAAAAAGGAGGTAGCCTTGGGCAGAATGGCAGGACCATTCAAGGAGTTACCATTAAAAAATATAGTGTTGTTTACACTCTGAGTTGTTCCTAAAAAAGAACACAACATATTTAGACTAATCCACCATCTTTCGTACCCGAGAGGTAACATAGTAACATAGTTTTTTAAGGTTGAAGGAAGACTAAGTCCATCTAGTTCAACCCATAGCCTAACATGTTGATCCAGAGGAAGGCGAAAAAAAAACATGTGGCAAATTCTAAGCTCCACATTGGGGAAAAAAATTCCTTCCTGAATCCATACGACAATCAGACTAGTTCCCTGGATCAACGCCCTATCAAGGAATCTAGTATATATAACCTGTAATATTATACTTTTCAAGAAAGGCATCCATGCCCTTCTTAAATTTTAGTAGTGAATCACTCATTACAACATCATGCGGCAGAGAGTTCCATGGTCTCACTGCTCTTACAGTAAAGAATCCGCGTCTGTGATTATGATTAAACCTTATTCTTCCAGAAGTAGAAGATGCCCCATTGTCCCCGTCTCAGGCCTCAAAGTAAAAAGATCAGTAGAAAGGTCTTTGTACTGTCCCTGTCACGTTGTCTCGGCGTTCAGGAGGTCAGGAGCCTATGCTGACCCTACACTGAGGCCCTGCCTAATCCCTCTACCTGGAGGTACTGTTGATGGTACAGAGGTCCAGGCCGCCAGCGTAAACCTACCTCCTGAGAATCCCTGAACCTCAGTAATCTAGTCCTGAGAAGGACCCCGATCACAACAATTGGGGACAGGACCGTATATGCCAAACACAGTACAAGACGAACGAGACAGTACAAGGGGCAAACCAAAAACCACCTTGCATACAAAAAACTTACACCACTACAACGGAGGGAACACCAACGGGTAAAGGGATAAAGAATAAAGCGAGGAAGGGAAAAAACCACACCGAGTACACTTTGCTCCTACTTAACAATACCACGTATCACTCCGATAGTCTGCATGAAAAGCTTTCACCGACAACCACCCTATCAGAACGGCATGTATTTAAAGGAGTCCCAATACTGCAGAATTAACTGCAGCTGGGCGAGGCTGGGCCTCGTCTAGCACAGAGAGAGAGAATTAACTCCCTCCCTGCCGAAAAACACCAAGCACCAAAAACTCAGCTGCGAGAAGTCAGGCTGTGTAATCGCGACGATCTTCGTGGCGACACACCCATGACAGTCCCCTCATATACTTGTACATAGTAATAAGATCACCCCTAAGCCTTCATTTTTCCAAAGTAAATAACCCCAAGTGTAATAACCTATCTTGGTATTGCAGACCCCCCAGTCCTCTAATAACCTTGGTCGCTCTTTTCTGCACCCGCTCTAGGTCAGCGATGTCTTTCTTTTACACCGGAGACCAGAACTGTACACAGTATTCTAAGTGTGGTCGCACTAGTGACTTGTATAGAGGTAAAATTATGTTCTCCTCATGAGCATCTATGCCTCTTTTAATGCATACCATTATTTTATTTGCCTTTGCAGCAGCTGCCTGACATTGGCCACTAAACGTGAGCTTGTCGTCCACCAATACACCCAGGTCTTTTTCAGTGACAGTTTTGCCCAGTGTTTTACAATTAAGCATATAATTATACATTTTATTTCCTCTGCTCAAGTGCATTGCCTTACATTTATCCCCATTAAAGCTCATTTGCCATTTATTAGCCCAAGCTTCTAGTTTACATACAGTAGATCCTCCTGTAATATAAAATTGTCCTCCTCTGTATTGATTACCCTGCAGAGTTTAGTGTCATCTGCAAATATTGAAATACTACTCTGTATGCCCCCTACAAGGTCATTAATAAACATGTTAAAAAGAAGCTGGCCCAATACCGACCCCTGTGGTACCCCACTGTTAACTGAGACCCAGTCTGAGTGTGTTCCATTAATAACCACCCTTTGTTTCCTATCACTGAGCCAGTTCTTAACCCACATACAGTACATACATTTTCCCCCATCCCCATTGTTCTCATTTTATGTATCAACGTTTTGAGTGGAACTGTATCAAAAGCTTTTGAAAAGTCCATATACACAACATCCACTGCATTTCTTTGGTCCAGTCCGGAACTTGCCTCATCATAAAAGCTGATCAGGTTAGTTTGACAGGAACAGTCCCTCGTAAACCCATGTTGATACTGGGTCATGAGGTTATTCTTCTTCAGATACCCTAGTATAGCATCTCTTAGAAAACCCTCCAGGATTTTACCCACAGTAGAGGTTAAACTTACTGGTCTATAATTTCCAAGTTCGGCTTTTGTCCCCTTTTTGAATATTGACCCTGTTATTATGGAATCTTTAAAGATTAAAAATAATGGTCTATCTATGACGTTACTTAATTCCTGCAGTAGTCGTGGGTGTATCCCATCCTGGCCCGGGGATTTGTCAACTTTAGTGATTTTTAGACGCCGCCGTACTTCCTGCTGGGTTAAGCAAGTGACATTTAATGGAGAATTTTTGTCATCACTAATCATGCTTTCTGTCATGCGATTTTCTTGTGTAAATACTGTTGAAAAAAAATCATTTAGCATATTGGCTTTTACCTCATCCTCTTCCACTATTCACCCAGGTGATTCAGTGAACGACGGCATCCCCACCGAACTAAGCTCAGTGGTCTACACCTCCTTTGACGAAGCGGTCAGGTGGGTCCAAAAGTTAGGAAAGCGTATGCTAATGCCAAGACAGATATTGAAGGGGCATTCAGATTACTACTGTTACACCCAGATAGTGTCCGACTGCTGGGTTGTTTTTGGGAAGGGGCATACTATGTAGATCGCTGCTTGCCTATGGGGTGTTCCATTTCCTGCTCCCTATTTGAAGCTTTCAGCCACTTCCTTGAATGTAAAAGTCGTGTCTGGGGGGGGGCACCAATAATACATTACCTCGATGATTTCCTGTGCCTCGGCCCAAAAGACTTGCCGCGGTGTAAATCCACATTAAACATTATGCAGTGGGTAGCAGAGTTATTCGGGTTCCCTTAGCACCCGGAAAAACGCACAAATGAGCTTCCTGGGGATCGTCATCGACTCTGAGAAGTGGGAACTGCGGTTACCTGATGATAAAGTGGTGGCATTAAGATCTGAAGCAGGAAGAGCTAGGCGACTTAAAAAGATGACTTTGAGGGAGACACAATCGCTATTAGGCAAGCTGAACTTCGCATGCAGGGTGATGCCCATGGGACACATCTTCTCCCGAAGGTTGGTCGGGGCGACGGCAGGAGTAAGAGCCCCACATCACTACATTAGGCTGACAAAAGACCATAGGGAGGACTTGGCGGTTTGGGCCACATTCCTAGAACAATATAACGGGCGTTCGTTGATAATGGAGGAAGCGACGGACAATGTCGATTAGAACTGTTCACGGACGCGGCAGGTAGCACAGGGTTCGGCGCTTACTTCAGGGGCCAATGGTGCACAGGGGTGTGGCCCAACGATTGGAAGGAGACAGGGCTAGTAAAAAACATAGCACTGCTCGAAATCTTCCCAATCATCGTAGCAGTAACATCGTGGGGCCAGCAGCTGCGCAACAAACGGATTTGTTTCCGCTGCGACAACATGGGTGTAGTAATGGCAGTTAATAATCTGTTTGCATCTTCACCACCAGTCTTAAGGCGATTAGTATTGGAGTGTTTATTGATAAATGCCTGTATAACGGCCTCTCACTTACCAGGCGAAAAGAACGCGATCGCTGACGCACTTTCCCGTTTTCAGTGGGATCGTTTTCGGTCCGTGGCCCCGGAAGCGGAGGAGAAGGGGCTTGAGTGCCCACAACACTTATGGAAACTGGAATTCATGCATCCCAACCCTTAATTAAGTCATTCCTTTCCCTTAACACGTGGAAAGCATATCAGTCAGCCTGGGGGCTGTGGGAGGGGCAAAAGAGGGGAATAAGTAATGCTTTATCCGAAGACAATCAGGTAGGTTTGCTACTCATATGGTTAAGCGAAGGAGCTCGGAAGGGGTGGTCACCCGCCAAGGTAAGCTGGGTAATCGCGGGCTTGGGATTTGGTTTTAGGTCCCGGGGACTTAGAGACTTAACGAAGAACCCATTAGTAAAACAGGCGGTAAAAGGGGTTCGTCGTGGGCGGGCGCAGAAAGATAGTCGGCGCCCGTTGTCATTGAAACTGCTGGAAAGGCGGGGTAAAGAACTACTTGAGATCTGCAGCTCAGAGTATGAGCTAACACTTTTCCAGCTAGCTTTCTCCTGGGCCTTTTTTGGAGCTCTACGAATTAGCGATCTCGTACCCCCATCCAGAAAAGAAAGTGGGGTGATATTAGCAAGGGACGTGTTGGCAACAAAAGAAGGAGTGGAATTTTGGTTAAGGCATTCTAAAACGGACCAGCTTGGGAAAGGAAAAAAAGTGTGGTTGGGAGCGGTGCGGGGATCTGGAATGTGCCCTGTAAAAACCTTCGAGCGTTTCAAGAAGCTTGGGGGGAATCCAAGCGCCCCCCTCTTATGTCACGAAGATAGCACATTTCTTTCGAGATACCAATTCACCAGCATTTTTAGAAAATGCCTAAAGAAGGCAGGGCTGTATCCGCTCAGTTTTGCCCCCCACTGCTTCAGGATAGGGGCCGCCACAGAGGCGGCGGTGTGCGATCTAAGTGCGAAGGCCGTCAAATGCATAGGGAGGTGGGAATCAAAACCGTTTTTATCATACGTGCGACCACAGGCAACAGTTCACTTGCAATAAATGTGTGTGTGTTCGTGTTCTAATATTAATATTATCTTCTGCTTAGGTTTCCCGTGCTGGTACGGATAATGGGCCATTCCCACGTCCACTGAGGGCGTCACGAGCAGACGAGAGGCGAGTATGAAAGTAACTCAGCATCCCAAGAGACACAGCCACTAGACACCAGTTGGGGTTTAGAGGGATAAAAGGGGGAGCAGGATATTGCAGGAGTTAACAAAAGAGTTGTGCGCCTAGGCCACGTGAGAGTTGTCTCGAGTACTTAAGGCATGGGGGGTCTTGAGTAATTAAGGCGTCAAGTACTCTTGTGTTGGTGAGTTCAGGACATGGATCCCTTGGTTATATATGTGGCTTGGGGGTCTGGTGATTGGTGGGACTTTCGACAAATGGAGGTCAAATCCCGGGTGTGGCGGTTTAAAACCACTTGGACCATCCCCCCACGGGGCGGGGGAGGGTTTATGGTGCTCCTGGGCTGGTGGTGGGCAAGTGGGAGCAAGTGGAATTGTGTCATTGGGATCACCAGACCCCCTTCTTAGCTTCAAGGACCTTAACTCGTCTTTATGTTTATAGTATACAACGCTTCTTAACCATGCATTAATAAAGGCCACTGCGGCCAATTGCACGCAAGCCATGGTGTCTGTCATTTTTTGGTGGATAAAGGGGGAGGAGTTGACCGACACACCTCAGATTGACGATACCAACGTCATGAATGGCTTTGTGAACTGAAGCTGTCAATATCCATAGTATATACCTGTTGTGAACACGCTTATATGGCTTTTGGTAAAAATTAATTGAAGTGGGTAAGTGTACTGGAAAGTGTTCATTTCTTGGTTCGGTTTGATTCTACCTCTTTAATATTTTTACTTTCAGAATTGATTTTGCCCTTTGGTAAGGGAGGTGCCAGGGACTGCCAGTTATCAGAGCATTGCTGACTGGTTACCTTAAGGCTATGTGCCCACGATGTAGAAATGTTCCGGATTTTTCCTGAGCGTTTCTGCATCTCCCCAGGCAGAAAAAACGCATGCGGATTGTACATGCGTTTTTCCTGCCAGGGACATGGGGATGTGAAGCGTTCTTCACTTGCATTTCCGCATGCGGGTTGACAAGCGCTTTCCAAGCGATTTTAGCATCACTTGGAAAGTGCTTGACAACTTGGTCACACTATATAAATCCATGCAACCGGCATGGATTTATATAGTGTGACCTTAAAGAATGGTAAAAAATAAAAAAATAAATCTATACTTACCTTCTGATGGCCCCCGGAGTCTTGCTTCCCTCCGTTCTTCCTTGCCGGCAGATCGCGGTACACTGAAGGACCTACCGACGTCAGCATCGCGTGACCCGTCACATGACTATGACGTCAGCGCAGGTCCTTCAGTCCACCGTGATTTGCCGGCATGTGAAGACAAGGAGACCGCGGGCCGTCAGAAGGTAAATATAATATTTATTTTTTATTTTATTCTTTTTTTTCAGGCTCTATGGTACCCAGGTCCGGAGGAGAGTCTCCTCTCCTCCACACCCGGGTACCATCCGCACATTGGAACGCATGCAATGCGCATCTACATATACAGTGATGCGGAATCCATGCTTTCCAATGCAAGTCAATGGCGGCGAAAACATAGCGCTTCCGCAAAATAATTGGTAGTGCTGCGTTTTTTTCCGCAATGATAATCCGCAGCGGAAATTTCCGCAGCATGTGCACAGCACATGCGGATTATCATTGGGGAACATGGCAGGCCTTCTACCCTGCATTTTTTAAGCGTTTCTGCAGTGTTTTTGCCGCTGCGAAAACGCTTAAAAAACGCATCATGGGCACACAGCCTATAACAGTGGTCCCCAACCTTTCTGACCTTGCAAGCCACATTCAGCTCTAAGAGAGGGTCGTGAGCCACATCCAGCTCCTGCACAGCTAACAGTAGTGGCAACCAAAGCCCCCATTAGGGGTATAATGATAACCAAAGCTTTTCCACAGAAATCACCCTGAAGCAGTATACCTATTCAGGGGTTCCCACAATACGCACATTCAGTATTCTACCATCAAGCACTCCCAACACACTGTCGCATCCAGCTTCAAGCACCAACTTTGACAGGTAGTATCATCCTGTCTCCTGCGTACCAAACTTAAATTATCTCTAAACCCCTAAGACCATAATATGTGCATCCAGATCAGCTCTTCTGTGCAGGGCTGTTCACAAAATTCTCCATTTTGATATGTGCTCTTCATACCTGTTTGCTAGACCTGGTGCTAATGCACAAAGCTGGCGGCAGACACCAGCAAGCCACAAATCATGAGACCGGGATGCCACATATGGCTCCCGAGCTACAATACACGTGTGGAATAGCAATTCTGTCTGTTTCAGAATTCAAAAAGCAGTCCACTGGTTCCAGGATACAGGGGCATAGCGTCAGGTGCTGCTGCGCAGCTATTATGAGGAATACGGTATGTACGTGTCCCCTGTGCCGAACCAGCCATCTGTGCTGTGGGGCGACCTCAGTTGCTATGAATGTCCACGTGGATGACACTGGTTCCAGGATAAAGCTATGCCCCTGTATCCTGGAACCAGTGGACTGCTTTTTGAATTCTGAAACAGCCGGAATCACTATTCCACATACGTGTATATAGATCACTAGTGTACAATCTGAAGAAGGTCGACTTGACCGAAACGTTATTTTTAGCTGTACACACTACTAGAATCTGAATAAAATCATGCAAAGAGTGCCGGATTCCATTTTTATTTGAAGTTTGAGGAGTGGGACCCTATCCGTGCACCTATTATATCGGAGTGCCTTTCTTCCCTTTTATACAGTAAATTAAGGTTAAATATAAAACATAAGGCTGGAAACATAAGGCCTGTCTTACTTTCTCCTTGTGCCACCAATTAAACATGCAAACTACCAGCTTCAAAGTAAATTTTATATTAATTCAGCAATCGCTAAGCAACATAAAAGGGTTGTTAGAATGCAGGGAAAGGTTGCTATATGTACATGGTGGCGGATTAGGGGGGCTATGGCAGCTATCAGTTTTCTTTTACAACACATCAGAAATATGATACAAGTCATGAAAGACAGTATTTTTGGGTGCAAATTATGCCAGAATGTTGGGCCTTTAGCTTGATAAATTGCCCCATTTTCATTAGTTTGTTTTTATTTTTCGGTTTCACCACAATTCAAAAGCAATGAATTTCATTAGTTGATGTTCAGTAAATTTAAAGTGCACCTGTCAGAAGGATTGTGCTAAGAAAACCACATGCACTGTCAAGTGGGCGCCATTACACTGATTAAAATGATACCTCGGTTGATGAAATCCGTCCTGTGGTTCTTGTGTAATCTTTACTTTCAGTTTGGAGATAATGATATGCTCGTGCTTCGGGGTGGTCTGTGGGGGGGCGCTCTATCTGGAGCTCAGCTTGCACATTCACTGACCTGACTCCTATTTTACATAATGCATCTAGTAGTGCGGGCCAGGTAAAATAGGAGTAAGGTCACTGAACGATAATAAAACACAAGATTTGAAAAAATGTATGCAGTTTAATATAATCAAATGCACTATTAACTAAATTTAGGTATTTTATATTCCAAATTACAAGCACTTAAAAAAAAGTTAGTTCAAGGTTTTTTCTTCACTCCTACAAGTAAACATTCGATTAGTCGCATTCTCCACTTGGTCCTGGGTTCAAATCCCACCAAGGACAACATCTGCAAGGAGTTTGTATGTTCTCCCCGTGTTTGCGTGGGTTTCCTCCGGGCTCTCCGGTTTCCTCCCACACTTTAAAGATATACTGATAGGGAATCTAGATTGTGAGCCCCGATGGGGACAGCGACGATAATGTATGTAAAGCGCTGCGGAATATGTTAGCGCTATATAAAAATAAAAGATTATCATTATTATTTACTTCATTGTCCGGAACCTTGGACGAAAAAAACTTATTGCAAACATTAGTTTTCCAAACATAATACCAAAGATGATAATGAGTTCAGAATCCCCCCCCCCATAAACATTAGATAGCTGTTTGCTAAACAACAGCTCTCTCTCCTGAGTCACCCATACACAGGAACATTCGGCACTCCTAGGTACTCTAAGTGAGAGCCTCTGCCAGACTCCTCTGATGGGGGCTTATCTCTCTGCGAGCAAAAGGATGGTCTGTCAAAAATCCAAAACCCCAGATCCTTCCCTCCTGTATCATCATCATAAAGGGAAGAGTAGGCAAGCCCCCATACACATAAGACTGCTGGACGATCCCAGTGGATTCAGGCAACTCTAGTCTAATGTGTTTGAAACTGTTGATCCAATTCTACAGGTTATTCCTTTACAACACACAAATACTGCATAAAAATAAAAGTAAGAACGACAAAGAATCATTCCAGTTACACACTTCATGAAGCTTCATGTGCACTCTATCACGGATATAGCTTTTTCAATTATTAACAATCACAATCAGAATACCACCCAGGCAGTTAACAAAACTGGGCATGTGGAAGTTTGGTTAGCCTATCTAAACAAGTCATTAAATGACTGCTGATTGGCTTGCTTGTAGCCAATTGGAAGTTGATAATCATCCGTGCTTGGCCAGTCTAAATGCAGCCCCCATACTCATTAAACTAATGACGGCCAATAGGTTTGGTGACAGTCTAATGTGTATGGGAGCCCGGGACAACTAAATGTAGGAGAAAATGTCCATGCTCCTGTGAAGAACTGCATCTTGCAGCTTGCATGACATCAGGTCAGCTTGGCACAGTTTTACACAGACACCCCATGTCCACACGGGCACAGGGAGGAATGAGGAGTGCGAGAGGATGGCCCATGTGACCGCTGGCGTGGCACAACACTTTATCACAACCCTAAAAGGCAGAGAGACCCCTTTCACTAGCACCAGTGAAACAGAGCCTTGCCAGCCCAGTAGGACTGCTAGCAGTTCCTTTTAGAAATAAGCCTGGTCCTTTACCAGGATTATGTCGGGCCAGAAACCAGCCCCGGTAGCATGTGACAATAAACCGAGAACACAGACATGTGGATTCGTGGATCGAGATAAAAGATCAGCCCAAGGTCAAATTTGGTATTTAATCTCCACACTAGACAAAACACAATATACACAATGGATATACATATACGGTGGTCAGAAATGCAAATACAGGTGGTAGTACAATAAGTATAAGCAGATGATACAATAGTCAGTTACTAGGTGGATGTTAGGCTTTGGTGATCCACAGTCACATGGGAGGTGTGCAGTGCCAGCAGTTTCCGGTTTCTTCCAAAAACAATATGTCGGCATAACCTCCCTTAGAAGACAACTCTGGGCCTCAGCCTCGCACAAGCAATTAACGCAGTGATGGTCCTACTTTCCCTCCCCTTGGATCTGGTAGCTGAAACTCTAAAACCTATGATGGATCATAACTTCTCAATGGATCCGGCCGGGCACCATTATGCTTGGAGACCAAACATGGCTTCGCTACCTGGCTTCTACTAGCCGTTCTACGTATCTCTCTACTCCTGGGTGCTAGAACAGGTCGAGCCCTGTTTCCCACCCTAGGCTTATAATTGAGTCAATACGTTTTCCCAGTTTTTTTGTGGTAAAATTAGGGGCCTCGGCTTATACTCGGGTTGGCTTATTTAAAATATACGGTATTTTAAAATCAATGAGTACGTGTGTATGGGGTATGGAGTGTGTAATATACTGTATGGAGTACTATGGGGAGTGCATTATATTCTCTGGAGGACCATGGGAAGTTCATTATACTATATGGAGGATTATGGGGGGTGCATTATATTATATGGAGGATTATGGGGGGCGCATTATACTATATGGAGGATTATGGGTGGCATTTTATACTATATGGAAGGCTATGTGGGGCCATTATAATATTTCGAGGGCTATGTGGGGGGCCATTATACTGTATGAAAGCAATTATACGGTGTGAAGGTTTGTGTGGGGTCCATCATACTGTTTGGAGGGCTGTGTGGGGCCATTATACTGTTTGGAGGGCTAGTGTGGGCCATTATACTGTATGTAGGCCCATTATACTGTATGGAGGGCTGTGTGGGAGTCACAGTTGGGGGATCATACTATGTTAGGGTCACCATACTTTGCCCTGCGAGCTGAGGTGGGGTACAGTAGGGTCATTATACTGTGCATGTGGAGGCTAATGTGAAGGAATGCACCATGGGGGTGTCATACTGTGTTTGGGGGGCACTTTTATTGACATCATACTTTATGGGGGCAATGAAAGATGAATATAGGACTTCAGCAGGAGGAAAATTACTATGCAAAGGCTGGAAAATTGTGAGATCTGTTCTTCTGTGACACAGACAAATATTTTTTTCTTTGTGGGGGGAGGAGGTGGCCGAATTAGAGCTTCTGCTATGGGGCCCCATGATTTCTATGTACGCCCCTGCTAATGATCACAGTTTGAGGGACTGATTGAGTGTGCTGAGGGGACCTCTCCTGCCTCCTTTTGAAACTCTCCTTGTCAATACCTATGGCAGAAAATAATTTATGGTTTCAGTGGATAGGGTCAGGGCCGGCGTTAGGGCAGGGCAGACTAGGCATCTGCCTAGGGCCCCCACTCCCTTGGGAGCCCCAGCAGCTACAGCAAGAGCTTCACTGATAATATAATTATGTAGCGTCGGCGTCTCTGCCTCCTGCCCGGCAGAGACGCCGATCCCCTCACCGCTGCGGCCCTGGTCCGGCATCCTCCGCTGCCTCCTCCTGTTTCCACGGCATGCCTGCCTGGGGTGCGCGCACTGCACTCAGCTCCCCGGGCACTGTTCTTAGAGCACGCGCGCGCTCCCTGATTCTTAAAGGGGTCACGCGTGTCGTTCTAAAATATCCTAGGCCAATGTCCGGAGGACATTTCCTATGTAAGGCACCTCCCCCAAAATGGAGGGGCCTGTGCAAGGTTGTTGTTAGTGTTCTTACACTCTCTCTAGCCCTCAAATTCTAGCCATGCCCACCAGCCTGTCTATCAGCCGTACCCGCCAGCCTGTCTATCAGCACCCAACTTTGGACCCCGACTATCGGCTCCACCATGCTTTGGCGGTGAGCCCACTCTTTGTCCGAGTTTCATCAACCAGTGCACGATGCACTTTGAACTTCTGGCTCATCAGTTCGCTTCCGACCGGGCTAAGATGGCATTCATTATGTCTCATCTTACTGGAGAGGCGTTGGCGTGGCTCAATCCTCTGTGGGAAAGAGAGTATCCTCTGGTGTCAAAACTCCAGGCCTTCCTTGCGGCCTTTCGGAGGGTTTTCGATGAGCCCAGCCGCACATCCTCGACTGCCTCCTCTCTTCTTTGTCTATGCCAAGGGAACCTCACAGTGGGCCAATACGCTGTGCGTTTCCGCACCCTCGCTTCAGTACTTGCCTGGAACAACGAGTCCCTGGTGTCTACCTTTTGGGAGGGCCTTTCTGGGCGAATCAAGGATGAACTAGCCTGTCGTGACATCCCCACCTCTCCGGGCGACCTGGTGTCTTTGGCCACACGAATCGACATTAGGTTCCAGGAGCGTTCTAAGGAGGTGATCCGTGAGAAAAAATCTCTGTGCCTTGCACCAACCTTTCAAAGGTGAGTCTCACAACAAGCCTCTTCCTCAGCATCCACCCCAGAATCTATTGCAGGTAGATCGGGTAAAGATGGTCAAGTCTCGTCAGGAGGTCCGCCGAGCCGAGGGAAGATGTTTTTACTGTGGCAGTTCGGAGTATCTAATCTGCTCCTGTCCAGAGAGACCGGGAAACTCCAGTGCCTAGGATCGCTTGGAGAGGTCGTCCTGGGCAAAAATTCTTCCTCTCCATCCCTGACTCTGTCTGTATCGAGAACCTGTTGTAAGATACATTTTTTTGAGACTACTTACCTGGATTCCGGTGCCGCTGAGAATATCATCCAACAGGCCATTGTGGAGCAGTATCAGATCCCTACTCAACGTCTTTCGGATCCGTTAGCAGTTTCTTCGGTGGATGGGAGGCCCCTTTCAGAGTCCATCTTGTTCATCACCGAGCCTGTAGTTCTTCAGATAGGAATGCTACACTCGAAGAAAATCTCCTTCTATGTGCTGTCCGGCCTCTCTCATTCCTTGCTGCTTGGACTCCCCTGGCTTCAGACACACAAGCTGGTTTTGAATTGGAGTTTGGGAGAGGTGCTCCGCTGGGGCCAGGAGTGTCACAAGACCTGCTTGGTTCCTGTCCGTCCTGCTTGACCTCCATCCACTTCAGCTAATTTGCCTGGCTTGCCGGTACCCTACTGGTCATACGCTGACGTCTTTTACAAGAAGGAAGCTGAGACACTTCTTCCTCTTAAGCCGTATGACTGTCCAATCGATCTCATTCCTGGTGCCTCACCACCCCGACGTCGAATTTACCCCCTGTCGTTGGCCGAGACCCATGCCATGTCTGAATACATTGAAAAGAATCTTACTGGGGGATTTATCCAGAAATCCACCACTCCAGTTGGAGCAGGATCCTTCTTCGTTAAGAAGAAGGATGGCTCTCTTCACCCTTGTATCGACTATAGGGGTCTAAATCAGATTACAATCAAAAACAAGTATCCTCTGCCTCTCATCTCCGAGTTGTTTGATCGCCTGAAGGGCGCCACGGTCTTTGCTAAGCTCGATGTCCGTGGTGCATACAATTCGAATTCAGGTTCGCCAGGGTGACGAATGAAAGATGGCATTCAACACTCGGGATGGCCATTACTAGTACCGCGTGATGCCCTTCGGACTTTGCAATGCACCAGCAGTCCTCCAAGAACTGGTGAATGACATTTTCCGAGATCTTCTATATTCATGCGTGGTAGTGTACCTGGACGATATCCTGGTGTTCTCTTCTGATCTGCCCTCACATCGAAGAGACGTTCGACAGGTATTGCAGTGGCTCAGGAAGAATCGTCTGTATGCCAAATTCGAGAAATGTGTTTTTGAATAGACTTCTCTTCCCTTCCTGGGATACATAATCTTGGAGACCGGGCTCATGATGGATCCCGAGAAGGTGTCTGCTGTCCTAAAGTGGCCCCCACCTGAAGGGCTAAAGGCTATACAGCGGTTTCTGGGATTCGCTAATTATTATCGCCTGTTCATTCCTCATTTTTCCTCTCGGACTGCTCCCATCTCCATCCTGACCCGCAAAGGGGCCAATCCCAAGGAATGGACTCCAGAGGCGGAAGATGCCTTTGTGTCCTTGAAACAAGTCTTCTCTTCTGCTCCGGTGCTTCATCGTCCTGACTGTAACAAGAAGTTCTTCCTGAAGGTTGATGCCTCTTACTCGGGGGCCGGGACAGTTCTCACCCAGAAATCCTCGCCTGGACGAATGGTGACCTGTGGCTTCTTTTCCAAGCTCTTCTCGCCCTCGAAACACAATTATTCTATTGGAGATCGGGAACTGCTGGCCATAAAACTGGCGCTGGAAGAGTGGCGGTTCCTACTGGAGGGGGCCCTGCATCCAGTGGTCATCTACATGGACCACAAGAATCTCGCCTACTCGCAGTCCGCTCAATGACTTAATCCTCGTCAGGCCAGATGGTCCCTGTTTTTTGCCAATTTCAATTTCACCCTCCACTTCCATCCAGCAGATAAGAATATCAAGGCAGACGCGCTCTCCCGTTCATTCCTGTCTTCCGACCAAGAGGGGGAGCCTCAGCACATTGTTGACCCCTCCAGAATTATTAATCCTGTTGCCCCGTTTGATCTGTCTCACCTTCCTCCTGGCAAGACTTTTGTGGCGGCTCCGGATAGGAAGAGGGTCCTACTTTGGGATCATTCTTCTAAACTGGCAGGCCATGCCGGCCAGAGGAAAACGCTTCTGCTAATTTGCTGATTTTGTTTCTGCTTGCTCTTCCTGTGCCCAAAACAAGACACCTAGACAACTTCCGACTGGTCGACTTCTTCTTCTACCAGTGCCTTCCGCTCCATGGCAATATATTGCGATGGATTTTGTCACGAATCTTCCAGTATTGGCCGGTTGTACTGTCATTTGGGTGGTCGCTGACCGCTTCTCCATGATGGCTCACTTCATTCCCTTATCGGGTCTTCCCTCTGCGCCGGTGCTGGCTAAAGACTTCATCTTTCATATTTTCTGTCTCCACGGTATTCCTCTTCATATTGTCTTGGATAGAGGAGTCCAGTTTACTTCACTCTTCTGGAGAGCCACGTGTAAGCTGCTGGATGTCGCATTGGATTTCTCATCGACCTATCATCCACAGTCCAAAGGCCAGGTTGAGCGTATCAATCAGATCCTCACTAGCTTTCTTCGGCATTTTGTCAACGCTCACCATAACTGGGTGGAACTTCTGCCTTGGGCCAAATTTTTCTACAATAATCATGTGAGTGAATCCTCTGCCAAATCTCCGTTCTTTGTGGTGTACAGACAACATCCCAATATTCCGTTCCCTATTTCTACTTCTGTTGACAATCCTGCAGCGGAATCTCTTGTCAAAGACTTTTATGTGATTTGGGAGGACACTAAATCTGCACTGTTGCAGTCTTCTGAGAGGATGAAGAGTCATGCTGACAAGAGACGTCTGGACCAGCCTCTATTCCATCCTGGGGACAAGGTCGGGCTATCCCCAAAGTATGTTCGTCTCAAGATACCTTCTTACATGTTGGGTCCGCGGTTCATCGGTCCTTTTGAGATTCTTAGTCAAATAAATCCAGTGGCGTAGAACTTGAAACTCCCAGCCTCATTACGGATTCCCAATTCCTTTCACGTGTCTCTCCTCAAGCCTGTAGTCCTCAATTCCTTCTCTGACGATCCTGTTACCACTCCAGCTCCAGTCTCCTCTGAGGACGTTTTTGAGGTAGAAAGCATTCTGGCTACTAAAAGGTTAAGAGGGAAGACTTTCTTGGATTGGAAGGGGTTTGGTCCTGAGGAGAGATCATGGGAGCCCAGGGAGAACATTCATGCTCCTCTTATTCTGGAAAAAATTCTTGCGGGCCTGAAGAAGAGGGGGCTTAAAGGGGGGAGTACTGTAGTGTCGGCATCTCTGCCTCCTGCCCAGCAGAGACGCTGATCTCTTCACCGCCGTGGCTCTGGTCCGGCATCCTCCACTCCCTCCTCCTGTTCCCACGGCGTGTCTGCTCGGGGTGCGCGCACTGCACTCAGATCCCCGGGCACTGTGCTTAGGGCACGCGCACGCTCCCTGATTCTTAAAGTGGCCGCGCGTGTCGTTCTAAAATGTCCCTGGACAATGGTTGGAGGACATTTCCTATATAAGGCACCTCCCCCAAAATGGAGGTGCCTGTGCAAGGTTGTTGTTAGTGTTCTTACACTCTGTCTATCCCTCAGGTTCCAGCCGTGCCCACCAGCCTGTCTATCAGCCGTGCCCGCCAGCCTGTCTTCCAGATGTGACCACCTGTCAGTCTGCCAGTCGAGCCAGCCTGCCTACCTGCGCTGCTTGCCAGCCTACCAGCCGAACTCATCTGTTGGCTCGTCTGCCGTGCCTGTCTGCTTCGGCTGTCAGTCCCATTGGAGTCGCCTGCTCTCACACGAGGTCGGTCCCAGAGTGGCACCTGGTCCACCTGCCCGGTTCCTCCTTGGTTCACGGAGTTGATTAAGATGCCATGTAGCCAGGGTTGGTCTGGGTAGGCACTTAGTTATGCCCCTCTGGTCCCTCCTTGTACCGTGGCACAGTGGTTCCACCATCTGGACCCGTAACACATTATCAATGAAGCTTCCGATGTAGAGACTGGTTGAGGCCCTGTAGTGACATCACGATCATGTGACCATAATGTCACTACAGGCCTTGCAGTCTGAAGAGCTTCAGGATCTTTGCTGAGACAGGAGCACCGGCCACTGAACCTCCCCCATCAGAGGGATAGAAGCGCTCATTGGCCAGTGCTCCTGTCCTCCTGCACAGAGCCTGAGGGGGAGGGGGAGCCAGAGACCCCGCACCTACCCAGCTGAGCTGCCAGATAAGTTCTCCTGTGTCCACCTGTGTGTGCTGTGCTGCTCCTGTCAGCCTCCTCCTGTCAACCTCCTCCTGCCCCTGTCAGCCTCCTCCTGCCCCTGTCAGCCTCCTCCTGTTCATGCCAGCCTCCTCATGCCAGTCTCCTCCTGCTTCTATCAGCCTCCTCCTGCCAGCCTCCTTCTGCCAGCCTCATCCTGCCCGTCAGCCTCCTCCTGTCAGCCTCCTCCGGCCCTGCCAGCCTCCTCCTGTTCCTGCCAGCCTCCTCCTGCTCCTGCCAGCCTCCTCCGGTCAGTCTCCTCTGGCCCTGCCAGCCTCCTTCTGTCAGCCTCCTCCGGCCCTGCCGGCCTCCTCCTGCCCTTGTCAGCCTCCTCCTGCCAGCCTCCTCCTCCTGCTCCTGCCAGCCTCCTCCTGCTCCTGTCAGCCTCCTCTTGCCAGCCTCCTCCTGCCAGCCTCCTCCTGCCCCTGTCAGTCTCCTTGTCAGCCTCCTTCTGCCCCTGTCAGCCTCCTCCTGCCCCTATCAGCCTCCTTCTGCCTCTGACAGCCTCCTCCTGACAGCCTCTTCTTTCCCCTGCAAGCCTCCTCCTGCTCCTGTCAGCCTCCTCCTGCCAGTCTCCTCCTGCCCCTGTCAGCCTCCTCCTGCTAGCCTCCTCCTGCCCCTGTCAGCCTCCTCCTACCAGCCTCCTCCTGCCCCTGTCAGCCTCCTTCAGTCAGCCTTCTCATGCCAGCCTCCTCCTGCCCCTGTCAGCCTCATCCTGCCAGTTTCCTCCTGCCTGCCTCCTCCAGTCAGCTTCCTCCTGCTCCTGTCAGCCTCCTCCTGCCCCTGTCAGCCTCTTCCTGCCCCTGTCAGCCTCCTCCTGCCCCTGTCAGCCTCCTACTGCTCCTGCCAGTCTCCTCCTGCCCCTGTCAGCCTCCTGTCAGCCTCCTCCTGCCAGCATCCTCCTCCTGCCCCTGTCAGCCTCCTCCTGCTCCTGCCAGCCTCCTCCTGCCAGCATCCTCCTGCCCCTGTCAGCCTCCTCCTGCCCATGTCAGCCTCCTCAAGCCCCTGTCAGCCTCCTCCCGCCCCTGTCAGCCTCCTCCTGCTCCTGTCAGCCTCCTCCTGCCAGTCTCCTTCTGCCAGCCTCCTCCTGCCCCTGTCAGCCTCCTCCTTCTGCCAGCCTCCTCCTGCCCCTGCCAGCCTCCTCCTGTCCCTGCCAACCTCCTCCTGCTCCTGTCAGCCTCCTCCTGCTCCTATCAGCCTCCTCTTGCCAGCCTCCTCTTGCACCTGTCAGTCTCCTTCTTTCAGCCTCCTCCTGCCCGTCAGCCTCCTCCTGCTCCTGCCAGCCTGCTTCCAGCCTCATTCTGCCAGCCTCCTTCTGCCCCTGTCAGTCTCCTCCTGCCAGCCTCCTCCTATCCTGTTTATATATTTTATTGCATTATTCTAACTTGTATATATGTTAATAGTATATGTAGATGGTCGGGTATAGACACACAGTGGCAGTATGTGACACACAATGTGTGGGTGTGGGATCCACATTTATAAATCCTGGTTGCACAGACGAGAGCGCATAGGTGTAAACATGTCAGCAATTGTCCAATGAACGAGCAAAATGCTGCTCATTCATCGGGTGATTGAATTGTTTATGGCAGAACAAACATCATTGTTCTCAGCAGCACATCGCCGGGTGTAAACTGCAGATACCATGATACTGTATGGGGACAGATGGATCTGTTAGTGATCGTTCTGTGCCCATCATTCTTCCTCAGTCGGTGTAAAGAGGCCGGGAAACAAGCATTGAACTACTTCAATATTGTCAATCACACTCATTTAATGGTCTGATCTCAGCACATATAACTGCAACCACAATGTTTCTATGTGATGGTGCAATATGTCAGCATTTAGGGCCACACATTAAACTTTTGCTGGGTCACCAAGGACTGTGGATACGAAAGACCAGAGTTTTAGTGGCACCAGCAAATAGCGAGAGAATGACAGCTCTGAGGCCTAGTTAAAGGCCTGCTCATCCACGTGTAGTAGAACGAGTGCATTAGTGAGACTAAGAGGGACCATAACAAGCCCAGTGAACTCCTCAAACATTAGTGGGTCTGAAGTTAAGGTTGAAGTGTTGGTCTGCAATGAAAGTTAACCTGTCTGAAGTTACTGTTGTACTGATGTTCTTATTGCAAGGTAAGGTTAGTAGACCTTTAAAGAGAGTACCTCTTTTTGACAAGCACATATTAGCCAGTTGTATGTGTGTTGTGCAACATGCACATAACATACTCACAGACATGGGTGGTCAGGTTTCCATGAAATGCAGTGGCATTATGGCAATTACGACCCATGCTAGTGCAGGTCGTATCCACAGTCACAATGTTTGTAGGAAGAGTAAACTGTGACAGTCACATCACAAAGAATCACGCGTGTAACCTCATGTGTACTGTGAGGTCTCCAGATCCTGTGAAGGATCACTCTGAATCAGACATGACTGTAGCAAAAGGAATAAAAGTCTTCTTTTTTGTTTTTATTTTGTTTTTGTTTTTTAAAAAAAATTGTTTTTTTTCACCCTCAATGTCCTGCTTCATTCCAAAGAGATCCCCTCTTACAAGCACTATAATACAAATTTGTATCATTTTCAGAGTATTACATCTGAAAAATGCAAAATTGCTTACATAAACTGGGTTATTAGCTGCTTAGAGCGTTCTCTCTGCATTCACAATCATTATCTGTGTTTGAACAAGAACCAGTCTTTTGAGTTTTTTTGCAACAAACAGACGTTTTCTGAGTAAACACCGTTTTTCTAATCTTGATTCTATTTTCTTATATTTTGATGTTAAGGCTGTGTGCCCACGATGCGTTTTTTAAGCGTTTCTGCAGCGGCAAAAACGCTGCAGAAACGCTTAAAAAACTCATGGTAGAAGGCCTGCCATGTTCCCCAATGTGCACATGCTGCGGAAATTTCTGCTGCGGATTATCATTGCGGAAAAAAACGCAGCACTACCAATTATTTTGCGGAAGTGCTGCGTTTTCGCCGCCATTGACTTGCATTGGAACGCATGGATTCCGCATCACTGTATATGTAGATGCGCATTCCATGCGTTCCAATGTGCGGATGGTACCCGGGTGTGGAGGAGAGGAGACTCTCCTCCGGACCCGGGCACAATAGAACCTGTAAAAAAAGGAATAAAATAAAAAGAAAATATATTTACCTTCTGATGGCCCCCGCTGCGCTCGTCCTCTCATTTCGGCAGATCGCGGTGGACTGAAGGACCTGCGCTGACGTCATAGTCATGTGACGGGTCACGCGACGCTGACGTCGGCAGGTCCTTCAGTGTACCGCGATCTGCCGGCAGCCAGGACGGAGCGAAGCAAGACTGCGGGGGCCATCGGAAGGTAAGTATAGATTTATTTTTTTATTTTTAACCACTCTCTCGGGTCACACTATATAAATCCATGCCGGTTGCATGGATTTATATAGTGTGACCAAGTTGACAAGCACTTTCCAAGTGATGCTAAAATCGCTTGGAAAGCGCTTGACAACCCACATGTGGAAATGCATGTGAAGAACGCTTCACATCCGCATGTCCCTGGCAGGAAAAACGCATGTACAATCCGCATGTACAATCCGCATGCGTTTTTTCTGCCAGGGAGATGCAGAAACGCTCAGGAAAAAATCCGGAGCATTTCTGCATCGTGGGCACATAGCCTTACACGTTTTTCTCATAATGGTCGTTAAAAGGTGACAATGTCAGTTGCTGAAAAAAAGCCCAGTCTGCTAACAATGACTGTGAAATCATTTATTTATAAATTACTAATTTGACCCTAATATCATTTATAATTATTACTCCTTTTTGGAAGTTTTTTTGGGTAGATTTCATGGGAACTGCAACAGCTAATGTTAATACAGCTGTTCATATACAGTATTTATTGTACTGTAATTTAGATATGTTTGGCACATTTGTCCAAAAATCTATCCGCATGGGCGTGTACATAATATTGTTCAGCTGTATGGTATTACTGGTTGTATTTGTTTAAAGACACAAATTTAATATGACTTTTGTTAAGAGTTATGGATGGATTTGACAGAAAGTGAATGGCAATTTCTGATCATACATAGATACACAGGTTGAAAAAAGACCTAGGACTATCAAGTTCAACATTTCTTCACCAATTATAAATTCTTTGTCACTAAATTATATATAACCCATAATGCCATTTATGCTGAGGAAATCACCCATCCTTTTATTAAAAGCTGTTATAGTTCCTGCCATTACTACCTCTTGCGGTAGGACAGTCTGAACTCTCTAACTGTAAAGAACCTTTTCCTATTTAGGTGCCGGAATCGCCTTTCTTCCACCCGTAATGAGTGCCCCCTGGTCCTTTGTATGGTCTTTGGAAGGAATAAATCATGTGCCAGTCCTTTGTATTGACCACATACAGTACAGACCAAAAGTTTGGACACACCTTCTCATGTAAAGATTTTTCTGTATTTTCATGACTATGAAAATTGTACAGAAAAAAGAGAGGGGTCGCTCACTGGTCTATTCGGGTGCTCTGAAGAAAAAAGTAATCTCAATTGCAAAAAGAACTTCGCCATTTTCATGTATGGAGTGCCGAAGTTCTTTTTGCAATTGAGATTACTTTTTTCTTCAGAGCACCCGAATAGACCAGTGAGCGACCCCTCTCTTTTTTCTACTAATCATTTTTGGGATCCCACTCCTGGAACATTGCAGCAGGTACGTGTTCACACTATTAGAAGTTTGACAGCCTTTTTTCTGACCATGTGTCCCTCCCATTCAGTCACAGGTGGTTTTAACTAGCTCTACCAGCCCATACATTGTAGGTTAAAAGCCCAAGCAGAGACATATTGTTCATGCAGGCTTACAGCCCAAGAGTGGCATATCCAGTGGTAGTGTAGCGTAGTTTCCCATCATACGAAGGTGACCTTGTCGTGGTTGATGGGCACACATAAATTGGCCAAATTATGCGCCAAAAACCTTCATTTTTCAAAGTGACATTAGTCTAGATACAATATTTCTTATATATTCATGTATGGAGTGCCGAAGTTCTTTTTGCAATTGAGATTACTTTTTTCTTCAGAGCACCCGAATAGACCAGTGAGCGACCCCTCTCTTTTTTCTACTAATCATTTTTGGGATCCCGCTCCTGGAACATTGCAGCAGGTACGTGTTCACACTATTAGAAGTTTGACAGCCTTTTTTCTGACCATGTGTCCCTCCCATTCAGTCACAGGTGGTTTTAACTAGCTCTACCAGCCCATACATTGTAGGTTAAAAGCCCAAGCAGAGACACATTGTTCATACAGGCTTACAGCCCAAGAGTGGCATATCCAGTGGTAGCGTAGCGTAGTTTCCCATCATACGAAGGTGACCTTGTCGTGGTTGATGGGCACACATAAATTGGCCAAATTATGCGCAAAAAACCTTCATTTTTCAAAGTGACATTAGTCTAGATACAATATTTCTTATATATTCATGTATGGAGTGCCGAAGTTCTTTTTGCAATTATGAAAATTGTACATTCACACTGAAGGCATCAAAACTATTAATTAACACATGTGAAATTATATACTTAACAAAAAAGTGTGAAACAACTGAAAATATGTCTTACATTCTACGTTCTTCAAAGTAGCCACCTTTTGCTTTGATGACTGCTTTGCACACTCTTGGCATTCTCTTGATGAGCTTCAAGAGGTACTCACCGGAAATGGTTTTCACTTCACAGGTGTGCCCTGTCAGGTTTAATAAGTGGGATTTCTTGCCTTATAAATGGGGTTGGGACCATCAGTTGTGTTGTGCAGAAGTCCGGTGGATACACAGCTAATAGTCCTACTGAATAGACTGTTAGAATTTGTATTATGGCAAGAAAAAAGCAGCTAAGTAAAGAAAAACGAGTGACCATCATTACGTTAAGAAATGAAGGTCAGTCAGTGCGAAAAATTGGGAAAAATTTAAAAGTGTCCCCAAGTGCAGTTGCAAAAACCATCAAGCGCTACAAAGAAACTGGCTCACATGAGGACCGCCCCAGGAAAGGAAGACCAAGAGTGACCTCTGCTTCTGAGGATAAGTTTATCCGAGTCACCATCCTCAGAAATTGCAGGTTAACAGCAGCTCAGATTAGAGACCCGGTCAATGCCACACAGAGTTCTAGCAGCAGACATATCTCTTCAACAACTGTTAAGAGGAGACTTTGTGCAGCAGGCCTTCGTGGTAAAATAGCTGCTAGGAAACCACTGCTAAGGACAGGCAACAAGCAGAAGAGACTTGTTTGGGCTAAAGAACATAAGGAATGGACATTAGACCAGTGGAAATCTGTGCTTTGCTCTGATGAGTCCAAATTTGAGATCTTTGGTTCCAACCACCGTGTCTTTGTGCGACGCAGAAAAGGTGAACGGATGGACGCTACATGCCTGGTTCCCACCGTGAAGCATGGAGGAGGAGGTGTGATGGTGTGGGGGTGCTTTGCTGGTGACACTGTTGGGGATTTTTTCAAAATTTAAGGCATGGCTACCACAGCATCTTGCAGCGGCATGCTATTCCATCCGGTTTGCGTTTAGTTGGACCATCATTTATTTTTCAACAGGACAATGACCCCAAACTCACCTCCAGGCTGTGTAAGGGCTATTTGACCAAGAATGAGAGTGATGAGGTGCTACGCCAGATGACCTGGCCTCCACAGTCACCAGACCTAAACCCAATCGAGATGGTTTGGGGTGAACTGGACCGCAGAGTGAAGGCAAAAGGGCCAACAAGTGCTAAGCATCTCTGGGAACTCCCTCAAGATTGTTGGAAGACCATTTCCGGTGACTACCTCTTGAAGCTCATCAAGAGAATGCCAAGAGTGTGCAAAGCAGTCATCAAAGCAAAAGATGGCTACTTTGAAGAACGTAGAATATAAGACATATTTTCAGTTGTTTCACACTTTTTTGTTAAGTATATAATTCCACATGTGTTAATTCATAGTTTTGATGCCTTCAGTGTGAATGTACAATTTTCATAGTCAAGAAAATACAGAAAAATCTTTAAATGAGGTGTGTCCAAACTTTTGGTCTGTACTGTATGTATTCATAGATATAAATGAGATCTCCTCTGAGACATCTTTTTTCTAAGCTAAACAAGCTCAACTTTTTCCAGCCTTTTATCATATGAGAGACCTTCCATCCCTTGTAATAATCTAGTTGCCCACCTCTGAACTATCTCTAACTTCTGAATATCCTTTTGATAATGTGGAGCCCAAAACTGGATCCCATATTCTAGATTCATCAAAGAAGAATCTGATGACTATTATTCAAGTCACCTGAACGGTGCAGTCGTTTATAGTAAAGCAGCTCTTACGTTGCTGGAGCAGCAGTGTATTGTTTGGCCTACACTAGATTCATGGGGCGTGAAAACAAATTAGTATGGCAGATTTTGTTATTTTCTGATAACTTAAGATCCTGGTTAACATTGTTTTTATACTGATAATAACCTAAAAAGCAAGTCACCATAAGGTGAAATGCGATCTCCAGATAACGAAGCAAAAACCTAACTTAAAGTCTAATAGGTATCATAAGGGTAATCATATAAATAATAACATAACAGGAAAGAATAAATAAATACCTAAGACACATCGGAGATATATAGAATACATTATAATTTTATTAGATACAAAAATATTTCTTTATATGAAACATCACATAATAGGTGTTGGGAAAAGAACAACTAAAACAATAGGGGATACAAAGTTCAGAATCCCAATAAGTGACAGGAAAAAAACTGCACTAACAGTCCCAGGTGATTACAGACACTCCATAGGCTGTTATATAAGTATATCTAATACAGCTAATACAGTGGAAATCGAGCAGCTCCGGATAATATGGTAATATAAATCAATAGATATCCAAAATAGATGAACATCACATGGTAGCTAAAAGTATGAAAAACTTATAATTAACACACAATAGTATAGCTCAATCTAATAGATATCAATTAATATCAATTAAATACAAGAGGGTATTTGTGCTACACTGTGTGCAGAATTATTAGGCAAATGCGTATTTTGCTCACATGATACTTTTTATACCTGTTGTCCTACTCAAAGCTGCATAGGGCTTGAGAGCCAACTACCAATTAAGTAAATCTGGTGATGTGCATCTCTGTAATGAGGAGGGGTGTTGACTAATGACATCAACACCCTATATAAGGTGTGCTTAATTATTAGGCAACTTCGTTTCTTTTGGCAAAATGGGTCAGAAGAGAGATTTGACGGGCTCTGAAAAGTCCAAAATTGTGAGATGTTTTGCAGAGGGATGCAGCAGTCTTGAAATTTCCAAACTTTTGAAGCGAGATCACCGAACAATCAAGCGTTTCATGGCAAATAGCCAACAGGGTCGCAAGAAGCGTGTTGGCCAAAAAAGGCGCAAAATAACTGCCCATGAATTGAGGAAAATCAAGCGTGAAGCTGCCAAGATGCCATTCGCCACCAGTTTTGCCATATTTCAGAGCTGCAACGTTACTAGAGTATCAAAAAGCACAAGGTGTGCGATACTCAGGGACATGGCAATGGTAAGGAAGGCTGAAAAACGACCACCTTTGAACAAGAAACATAAGATAAAACGTC
Source organism: Phyllobates terribilis (assembly GCF_046119375.1). NCBI lineage: Eukaryota > Metazoa > Chordata > Amphibia > Anura > Dendrobatidae > Phyllobates > Phyllobates terribilis. The sequence goes on from NW_027362762.1 coordinate 690,378,365, forward strand.
AAGAATGGGCCAAGAAATATCTTAAGACTGATTTTTCAAAGGTTTTATGGTCTGATGAAATGAGAGTGACTCTTGATGGGCCAGATGGATGACCAGAGGCTGGACCAATAAAGGGCAGAGAGCTCCACTCCGACTCAGACGCCAGCAAGGTGGAGGTGGGGTACTGGTATGGGCTGGTATCATCAAAGATGAACTTGTGGGACCTTTTCGGGTTGAGGATGGAGTGAAGCTCAACTCCCAGACCTACTGCCAGTTTGTGGACGAAAACTTCTTCAAGCAGTGGTACAGGAAGAAGTCGGTATCGTTCAAGAAAAACATGATTTTCATTCAGGACAATGCTCCATCACATGCATCCAACTACACAGCGTGGCTGGCCAGTAGAGGTCTAAAAGAAGGAAAAATAATGACATGGCCCCCTTGTTCACCCGATCTGAACCCAATAGAGAACCTGTGGTCCATCATAAAATGTGAGATCTACAGGGAGGGAAAACAGTACACCTCTAGGAACAGTGTCTGGGAGACTGTAGTGGCTGCTGCACGCAATGTAGATCAAGCAACTGACAGAATCTATGGATGGAAGGCTGTTGAATGTCATCATAAAGAAAGGTGGCTATATTGATCACTAATTTTTTAGGTTTTTGTTTTTGCATGTCAGAAATGTTTATTTCTAAATTTTGTGCACTGATATTGGTTTACCTGGTGAAAATAAACAAGTGAGATGGGATTATATTTGGTTTTTATTAAGTTGCCTAATAATTCTGAACAGTAATAGTTACCTGCACAAACAGATATCCTCCTAAGATAGCCAAATCTAAAAAATATTCCAAAAATATTAAGCTTGGATATTTATGAGTCTTTTGGGTTGATTGAGAACATAGTTGTTGATCAATAATAAAAATAATCCTCTAAAATACAACTTGCCTAATAATTCTGCACACAGTGTATAATAGTGCATGTAAGATGATAACTGGCATGTCATTTGATCATCTAATAGTAATAGTGCGGCATGCTAACCAATGGAGTGAATGTCAGCTCAATATAGATACCTTGAGTCATGGTGGGGAACCTGAGACTTGCGGTAGCAGTCAACCAAACACCTCAACGCGCATTTCGCCTCGGATTCGTCAGGAGGTGTGGTTATGGTAAGAGGTGGGTCCTATTTATATGAATCAGATGTACTGGTCACCAATCGGCGCGCAGTCCCTCGCGATGCCACGCCCCCCGTGATGACGCGGCCCGGCGCGCAGCCCGCGAGATGAGGAGGAGGAACGACGTCACCCCCCCCATCACCCGGTCAACGACGCATGGACCACGACGCCACCGGGGCGCCACAGTGCACGAGCGAAAGCACGTCCCTGTGTAGGAGATAAAAGACTGCGGGTAAAAGTTACCTCGTTTCCTGAGTGGCATCATTGCGGACGGGGGGTGGCCAGTTCCCCGCCATCAACAAGGGCAGATCAGGAATAGAATTATAGGTAAGTAATAGTAATAGGCATAACATAATATCAAATAAAGGTGGTGGGAATTTCTAAATCACTGCTCGCCAGATCTGACATACACTAATTACCTCCCATAAAATAATCATATTCTATCCCCAGATAATATTCATAGATGTGCCGCATTATTAGCAGTAAGCCAGTAAGAAGAGAGTAATCATCATATATAATATAATAAGTGCACCAATGACAACTACAGACAAAACTACATTATAATAGATGTAGAAATAGATACAGATCAGGGGCGGAACTACCGCCCGTGCAGCCGGTTCATTGAACGGGGGCCCCGAGGGAGAGGGGGCCCCTCCAGCCTCCAGCAGGGCCGCCATCAGGGCATGACTGCCCTGACTCCAGTATGGGGCCCGGCCGGTAGGGGCCCCCTCGGGGGCCCCCCTCTTGTGCGTCTCTCTCCTCATGGGGCCCCCGGCCCCATGCTATGCGCCGGGTCCGGGACATTTCAGCGCTGAGCTGCGCTGTTGCAGCAGCGCCTTCATGATTCCCCTGACTTCCGGTCATGTGACGGTGCCGTCACATGGCCGGAAGTCAGGAGAACCTGCTGTCAGCGATTTGGACGAGCGCCAGGATTCTGCAGGGATCGCATGGGGGTAAGTATAACAAGTTTTATTTTTTTTAAAATACAATTAACTAGGAGTGGAGAGATGGGAGATGCACATGTGTGTGTGTGTGTGTGGAGGGGGAGATGGGAGATGCACATGTGTGTGGGGGGGGAGATGGGAGATGCACATGTGTGTGTGTGGGGGGGAGATGGGAGATGCACATGTGTGTGTGGGGGGGGAGATGGGAGATGCACATGTGTGTGTGTGGGGGGGGGAGATGGGAGATGCACATGTGTGTGGGGGGGGGGAGATGGGAGATGCACATGTGTGTGTGGGGGGGGAGATGGGAGATGCACATGTGTGTGTGGGGGGGGAGATGGAAGATGCACATGTGTGTGTGTGGGGGGGGAGATGGGAGATGCACATGTGTGTGGGGGGGGGAGATGGGAGATGCACATGTGTGTAGGGGGGGGAGATGGGAGATGCACATGTGTGTAGGGGGGGAGATGGGAGATGCACATGTGTGTGGGGGGGAGATGGGAGATGCACATGTGTGTGGGAGGGGGATGGGAGATGCACATGTGGGGGGGGAGATGGGAGATGCACGTGTGTGGGGGGGGGATGGGAGATGCACATGTGTGGGGGAGATGGGAGATGCACATGTGTGGGGGGGAGATGGGAGATGCACATGTGTGGGGGGGAGATGGGAGATGCACATGTGGGGGGAGATGAGAGAGGTGCACATGTGGTGGAGGGGGATGAGAGAGGTGCACATGTGGTGGAGGGGGATGAGAGAGGTGCACATGTGGTGGAGGGGGATGAGAGAGGGGCACATGTGGGGGAGGGGGATGAGAGAGGGGCACATGTGGGGGAGGGGGATGAGAGAGGGGCACATGTGGGGGAGGGGGATGAGAGAGGGGCACATGTGGGGGAGGGGGATGAGAGAGGGGCACATGTGGGGGAGGGGGATGAGAGAGGGGCACATGTGGGGGAGGGGGATGAGAGAGGGGCACATGTGGGGGAGGGGGATGAGAGAGGGGCACATGTGGGGGAGGGGGATGAGAGAGGGGCACATGTGGGGGAGGGGGATGAGAGAGGGGCACATGTGGGGGGGAGGGGGATGAGAGAGGGGCACATGTGGGGGGGAGGGGGTGAGAGAGGGGCACATGGAGGGGGATGAGAGCTGCACATGGGGGGGTTTGAGAGCTGCACATGGGGGAATTGGGAGTAGGGGGATAATGAGCTGCACATAACGAATGTGGGGTGGGGGAGAGTAAATGATAAATGATGATGGGGTGGGGAGAGCACGGACATGATATAATGAATTGGGGCAGGGGGTGCATGTAAATATTGAATGCGGGGAGCAGGAAGTATAGAGTAGGGGGCGTTGCGGATGCAGGAGTGTAACTGGTAACAAATTGGCGGAAAGAGTAGAGGTTCTAATTAAATTATATATTAAGTGCCTATTTACAGTTAATGGGGGCACAGTGGTAGATTACAATTTATATTTGGAATGGTAGGTTGCCTAATAACTAACCATATATTGATGGTGGATGCACGTCTGTATTCAGCTGCGTAATGTAGAAGTTGGGGAATGTGCTCTAGATAACTGTGTTATTTTATGCAGAGACGAGTCCTGGCTGGAAGACGTGATGGCGGTCTGTGCTGGATGAAGGAGAAAAGCGAAGATGAAGGACTTCACCTAGAGACGTCACCGGTGAGTCAGTCTATTACATGTACACTGTGTATAATGTCACTGGTGATCACTGTATTACCTGTACACTGACACTATATACAGAGCTCCTGTGTATAATGTCACTGGTGATCACTGTATTACCTGTACACTGACACTATATACAGAGCTCCTGTGTATAATTTCACTGGTGATCACTGTATTACCTGTACACTGACACTATATACAGAGCTCCTGTGTATAATGTCACTGGTGATCCCTGTATTACCTGTACACTGACACTATATACAGAGCTCCTGTGTATAATGTCACTGATGATCACTGTATTACCTGTACACTATATACAGAGCTCCTGTGTATAATGTCACTGTATTACCTGTACACTGACACTATATACAGAGCTCCTGTGTATAATTTCACTGGTGATCACTAGATTACCTGGACACTTACGTTATACATACCATGTATAGAGCTCCCGTGTATAATGACACTTATGGTAATATTAGTAATGTGGTGGTAATATTAGTAATGTAGTGGTAATATGTGGTCTGGTCATGGTGTGGCAGTTTTTCTCCCTTCTGTGTGGTATTATTCGGTCACTATGTTGTGGTAATATGTGGTCTGGTCATGGTGTGGCGGTATTCCCTGTATGTGGTATTATTGGTCATTTAAAAAAAAAATGTATATGACACATTCCCTTAAAGAAAACTAAATAAAAATATATCTAAAAAGAGTATTGGATATTTTAAGAAAATTTTAATAGGTTAGAGTAGGGCCCGCCCAGAAGAGTCTACCTTATCGTGGTGGCGGCTTTAAAAATCTTTTGGCCAAAACAAAAGCTGATAACTATGTATGTGGCGCCGTCACATGGCCGAACGTCAGGAGAACCTGGTGGCAGCGACGTGGACGAGCGCCAGGATTCTGCAGGGATTGCATGGGGGTAAGTATAACAAGTTTTATATTTTTTAAATACAATTAATTAACTAGGAGTGGGGGGGGTGAGAGATGCACATGGGGGGGGTGAGAGATGCACATGGGGGGGGTGAGAGATGCACATGGGGGGGGTGAGAGATGCACATGGGGGGGATGAGAGATGCACATGGGGGGGATGAGAGATGCACATGGGGGGATGAGAGATGCACATGGGGGGGATGAGAGATGCACATGGGGGGGATGAGAGATGCACATGGGGGGGATGAGAGATGCACATGGGGGGGATGAGAGATGCACATGGGGGGGATGAGAGATGCACATGGGGGGGATGAGAGATGCACGGGGGGTGAGAGCTGCACATGGGGGGGTGAGAGATGCACATGGGGGGTTATGTTTACATAACTTTGTTGCCTTATGAAGGGCAGGGGGGGCCCCCCAAAATTTCTTGCACAGGGGCCCACTACAGTCTGTGTCCGCCCCTGATACAGATCATCAAATAAAGATCTTGATAGAAGAAATCATATTGATGTTATTCCCTCAGATGATGCATGACACGTTTTCTAGGACTTGATAGAACGTCAGATCTCCATATAAGAATAGGTGGCCATAACAGTAAGGCAGCAGCCAATAAATGACAAAATGCTGAAGATATCAAAGAGCATATCATTAGTGACAATATCAGTACAATAGCACAGGAAGAAAAATGAGGAACAGAAGCAAAAAGATAAAAAACTGCACATATAAGATCCCATCATTAAAATAGCGCTAATATTCGAAAGATTATAGGAAAGATTCGAAGCTAACAGACTCATTCAAACCAGAGGGCACGACCGTATCCAACACAGTGATCCAATGTGTCTCCTTTTGGAGCAGTTTTTGTTTAATGTTACCTCCCCTTATGCCCATATACACTCTATCGATGCCCTGAACCGAAAGATCCTTAGGGCTACAGCTGTGGGCATCGAAAAATTGTCTAGGGATGGTTTTGAGCTGTTGGGGATCCGGGCAGGTAGCGGCATTTTTTATGTCCCTAATATGCTCTTGAATGCGAATTTTAAGAAGTCTTGTGGTCATGCCTATGTAGACAAGACCACAGGGGCATCTAATATAATAAATAACCGCTTCTGTTTCACATGTGATATGATGCAAAATTTTTAAAAAAAAATTCTTTGAATCTGAAAACTCTACTGTTTTAGTGATATATTTGCATATTGAGCATCTACCACAGGGGAAACAACCCCATGGTGGGCCCTTACTGCCAAAAAGAAATTGATTTTTAGGGGGGACATAATGACTTCTGGAGACTATGTCTCCGAGAGTCATGGCTCTACACCACGTTATCAATGGTTGTTTGGTAAGTTGATAACGTAGGTCACGATCCGTGAGCAAATTAGGCCAATATTTAGAGAAAATCTTTCTAATGTTAATCCAATTGGCATTAAATGTTGTAATGAATCTTGGTGTTGTGTCAGTAGTACTTAATTTCTTTTTGGGGCCAGATAATAGGTGTTGTCTGTTGGTAGTTTTGGCTCTCAGGAAACCACGTTTGATATCCTGATTTGGATAGCTCCTATCTTGAAATCTGCGGGATAGGTCATATGCTTGTTGATGAAATTTATCATCATTAGAGCAGATGCGTCGTGCTCGTAAGAATTGGCCTACAGGGATAGAGCTCTTAAGTTTAGGTGGATGTGAGGAAGAATAATGTAACAGGGCATTAGTAGAGGTTTCTTTCCTAAAAATGTCTGTCTCAATCCTGTTGTCTCTGGATTTAGTGATTAATAAGTCCAGGAAGTCAACTGATGTCTGGCTGTATTTCCATGTGAGATGAATATTAAGGGTATTGTTATTCAGACTATTAAGAAATGCATTAAGTCGCGACGTGGAGCCCTGCCAGATGAATAATACATCATCAATATATCTTGACCAGGACATAACGGCTTCATGACCCGATGTGCTAAGGACCGTGTCCCTCTCCCACAGCCCCAGGAACAGGTTGGCATATGAGGGCGCACAAGACACCCCCAATTGCCGTGCCCTGGAGCTGTAGGAAGGGGCGGTCCTTAAACACAAAATAGTTGTGTCTAAGGATGAAGTCCAAAAGGGAAAGGATAAACGATACAAGATCTGAATCTAACCAGACAATGTGAACTGAGGTCTAAGATGGCAGACATACAAGAAACAGAGGCATGTTCACACTAGCAAAAAAGAAGCAAGACAAAAATATATCTCATACCCTACCATAATTATATATAAATGTAAAGCAAAGTTGCATAATAAATATAGGGTACTTAGTGAACTATTTTTGATCAAAAAAAGTATACAAGCCGTCCCACCAGCGGCAAGGTGACCCTAAATTGGGACGGTACCTATACTGCCTATATTAAAAACCTTACTGTATATCAAAGTTGAAGGAATGCATATAAAAGGGTAGACAAATAGGACCGGGTCCCAACTCCAGACCACCTAGGCCCGTGGTAAGCTACATATATACCAATCAGCTCAACAAAGGGCATGCCACACCCTTAAATTGCACAGAATGCAAACAAGTCAAAAAAACAGACAATGTGAACTGAGGTCTAAGATGGCAGACATACAAGAAACAGAGGCATGTTCACACTAGCAAAAAAGAAGCAAGACAAAAATATATCTCATACCCTACCATAATTATATATAAATGTAAAGCAAAGTTGCATAATAAATATAGGGTACTTAGTGAACTATTTTTGATCAAAAAAAGTATACAAGCCGTCCCACCAGCGGCAAGGTGACCCTAAATTGGGACGGTACCTATACTGCCTATATTAAAAACCTTACTGTATATCAAAGTTGAAGTAATGCATATAAAAGGGTAGACAAATAGGACCGGGTCCCAACTCCAGACCACCTAGGCCCGTGGTAAGCTACATATATACCAATCAGCTCAACAAAGGGCATGCCACACCCTTAAATTGCACAGAATGCAAACAAGTCAAAAAACCAGACAATGTGAACTGAGGTCTAAGATGGCAGACATACAAGAAACAGAGGCATGTTCACACTAGCAAAAAAGAAGCAAGACAAAAATATATCTCATACCCTACCATAATTATATATAAATGTAAAGCAAAGTTGCATAATAAATATAGGGTACTTAGTGAACTATTTTTGATCAAAAAAAGTATACAAGCCGTCCCACCAGCGGCAAGGTGACCCTAAATTGGGACGGTACCTATACTGCCTATATTAAAAACCTTACTGTATATCAAAGTTGAAGTAATGCATATAAAAGGGTAGACAAATAGGACCGGGTCCCAACTCCAGACCACCTAGGCCCGTGGTAAGCTACATATATACCAATCATCTCAATAAAGGGCATGCCACACCCTTAAATTGCACAGAATGCAAACAAGTCAAAAAACCAGACAATGTGAACTGAGGTCTAAGATGGCAGACATACAAGAAACAGAGGCATGTTCACACTAGCAAAGTTCACTAAGTACCCTATATTTATTATGCAACTTTGCTTTACATTTATATATAATTATGGTAGGGTATGAGATATATTTTTGTCTTGCTTCTTTTTTGCTAGTGTGAACATGCCTCTGTTTCTTGTATGTCTGCCATCTTAGACCTCAGTTCACATTGTCTGTTTTTTTGACTTGTTTGCATTCTGTGCAATTTAAGGGTGTGGCATCCCCTTTGTTGAGCTGACTGGTATATATGTAGCTTACCACGGGCCTGGGTGGTCTGGAGTTGGGACCCGGTCCTATTTGTCTACCCTTTTATATGCATTACTTCAACTTTGATATACAGTAAGGTTTTTAATATAGGCAGTATAGGTACCGTCCCAATTTAGGGTCACCTTGCCGCTGGTGGGACGGCTTGTATACTTTTTTTGATCAAAAATAGTTCACTAAGTACCCTATATTTATTATGCAACTTTGCTTTACATTTATATATAATTATGGTAGGGTATGAGATATATTTTTGTCTTGCTTCTTTTTTGCTAGTGTGAACATGCCTCTGTTTCTTGTATGTCTGCCATCTTAGACCTCAGTTCACATTGTCTGGTTTTTTGACTTGTTTGCATTCTGTGCAATTTAAGGGTGTGGCATGCCCTTTGTTGAGCTGATTGGTATATATGTAGCTTACCACGGGCCTAGGTGGTCTGGAGTTGGGACCCGGTCCTATTTGTCTACCCTTTTATATGCATTACTTCAACTTTGATATACAGTAAGGTTTTTAATATAGGCAGTATAGGTACCGTCCCAATTTAGGGTCACCTTGCCGCTGGTGGGACGGCTTGTATACTTTTTTTGATCAAAAATAGTTCACTAAGTACCCTATATTTATTATGCAACTTTGCTTTACATTTATATATAATTATGGTAGGGTATGAGATATATTTTTGTCTTGCTTCTTTTTTGCTAGTGTGAACATGCCTCTGTTTCTTGTATGTCTGCCATCTTAGACCTCAGTTCACATTGTCTGGTTTTTTGACTTGTTTGCATTCTGTGCAATTTAAGGGTGTGGCATGCCCTTTGTTGAGCTGATTGGTATATATGTAGCTTACCACGGGCCTAGGTGGTCTGGAGTTGGGACCCGGTCCTATTTGTCTACCCTTTTATATGCATTACTTCAACTTTGATATACAGTAAGGTTTTTAATATAGGCAGTATAGGTACCGTCCCAATTTAGGGTCACCTTGCCGCTGGTGGGACGGCTTGTATACTTTTTTTGATCAAAAATAGTTCACTAAGTACCCTATATTTATTATGCAACTTTGCTTTACATTTATATATAATTATGGTAGGGTATGAGATATATTTTTGTCTTGCTTCTTTTTTGCTAGTGTGAACATGCCTCTGTTTCTTGTATGTCTGCCATCTTAGACCTCAGTTCACATTGTCTGTTTTTTTGACTTGTTTGCATTCTGTGCAATTTAAGGGTGTGGCATGCCCTTTGTTGAGCTGATTGGTATATATGTAGCTTACCACGGGCCTAGGTGGTCTGGAGTTGGGACCCGGTCCTATTTGTCTACCCTTTTATATGCATTACTTCAACTTTGATATACAGTAAGGTTTTTAATATAGGCAGTATAGGTACCGTCCCAATTTAGGGTCACCTTGCCGCTGGTGGGACGGCTTGTATACTTTTTTTGATCAAAAATAGTTCACTAAGTACCCTATATTTATTATGCAACTTTGCTTTACATTTATATATAATTATGGTAGGGTATGAGATATATTTTTGTCTTGCTTCTTTTTTGCTAAGATCTGAATCTAGATTAGTCATGGTCAAAAAGAATTTCACAGCCGTCATGCCCTGGTCATGACGTATCGAAGTGTATAAGGACTCCACGTCGCAGGTGACAAGCCACATGTCCTCCTCAAGAACAATCCCATCAAGACGTCTCAGGATGTGATGTTTCATATAAAGAAATATTTTTGTATCTAATAAAATTATAATATATTCTATATATCTCCGATGTGTCTTAGGTATTTATTTATTCTTTCCTGTTATGTTATTATTTATATGATTAGCCTTCTGATACCTATTAGACTTTAAGTTAGGTTATTGTTTTTAGACTGAACAAGCCCTTTGACATACACACATGGATAAAATTCTTGGTACCCTAATGTTAAAGTAAGAAAAATCCACAATGGTTACAGAAATAACTAGAAACTGACAAAATGAATTTTCATTAAAAAAGTGACAAATATAGCCACCCTTCGGTTCAATAACAGTCATAAGCCTTACATCCATGGAGTCTGTTAGTTTCTTATTCTGTTGATGATCATCTTTTTTGGCACCACCAATCACAGCCTCCCAGACACTGTTCAGAGGTGGAATGTTTTCTTTCACCATAAATCTGCAGTTTAAAAAGGGCCCACTCTCAATAGGGTTTAGGTCAGGTGAGGAGAGGGCATGTCATCATTCTTTCATCTTTAAGCCTTTGCTGGCTAGCCAAGCAGTGGAGACTTTGATGTATGTGATGGAACAGACATTTTTTGTACCACTGCTTGAAGAAACCGGCAGTAGGTTTGGGAGTTCATTTTGTGGCTACCTACAACCCAAAAAGGTCCAAATAGTTCATCTTTAATAATACCAACACTTAGGAGTACCCCACCTAAAACTCAAAGTAGAGGTCTTTGCCCGTAATTGATCCAGCCATTGACCCATCCACTGGTCCATCAAGAGTCACTTCCATCTCATCAGTCCATAAAACCTTTGAATACTCTGATATTTCTTGGCCTAGTTTTGACGTTTTAACTTCTGTGTCTTGTTCAGTGGTGGTTGGTCAACCTTCCTCATCTTGGCCATGTCACTGAACTCTGGACAGTCCAGGAAGGTTGCAGTTCTGGATTATGACAGCACTGGAGGACAATGGGTTCCTTGTCACTTCACGTTTGATTCTTCTCAAATATTTGGCTTTTAATATGCCTCTGTTATGACTGCCAAAGTACATTCACACAGGTAACGTACAAACCAGGAAGACAAATACCTGAACCTGACAGGTCTTTGTTCAGACTAGGAAAAAGCCCTTCTCTGACCCTGGTCTGTTCCTGTCTGACCACGGTGGTTGGCACTCTAAGGTAACGCAATGGCGCCCCCACTCGACAGCGGCTTACCTTGAATGTCTTTAGTAGCTCCTAGGATCGCTAGAGTACCAGCTCGAGAAAATGAATCACACACAAAGCAACTTAACCAACACAAACTACAGCACAGTGAATGAATCCAACAAATTCTATCACCAGCAGGAACCATCAGTAGGGGAAGGTATTTAAAGCTGCATCCGAAAGGTGATAGGACAGACAGAGTAAATGAAAAACACCTGTTATCCAAAACTGGCAGAAACAAAGATAAGAGAACTAAAACACCCAAAGAAAATGTGTATCACTTGTGGCTCAGCAGAAAGAGACACCAACCACAGAACACAGAACCAAGGGTTTGAATCCAGAAGCATGACAGTAACCCCCCTTTAAGGAGTGGCCACTGGACCCACTGAGATCCCCAACTTCTGACGCAGCAGATAGAACTCCCTCACTAGCCGATCGGCATGTAGGTCTTTAGCATCCACCTAGGAGTTATCCTCCAGACCGAAACCCTTCCACTTAACAAGAAGCTGAAGTTGCCGTGACACCTCATACTTGTTCCACCTCATACTTCTTGTCCTCTTAGAAGTCTACCTCAATACTGTCCTGAGGGCCTGGAAACCCTTCAAACTTTTTAAGAAGCGAAACATGGAAAGAATTATTAATCCTACATGCAACTGGGACTTGGAGCTTAACTGTCACCACATTAATAATCTTAATTATCTTATACGGTCCAACAAATTTAGGAGAAAATTTTTGGGATGGAACTTTAAAATGGAGATTTTTAGAGGATAACCAGACAAAATCTCCCAACTTTAAAGACAGGAGCCCGCCTGCGGTTGGCAGTTCTCTTTGTCCGATCGCAAGTTATCAAAAGATCTCTTTTAACCTCTCTCCAAACCTTAACCAAATGAGAAGAATATGTTTACTCCTCTGGAACCACAGACTGAAAACTAGAAATATCTCAGAAATCCCCACAACAAAAGAAAAGACGAGGTACCGGTAGCAGTAGAGGTGTGGTTATTGAGTGCAAACTTAGCCATGGGAAGAAAATCTACCCAGTCCTCTTGATTAGATGAGACAAACCATCTTAAATATTGTTCCAATTCCTGGTTATTTGTCTCCATCTAATAACCTGAGGATAATGATAGCTTAATTTCCAATCTAGAGTAAAAGCTACACCAAAAGCTAGCCACAAACTTAACCCCTCTATCAGAAATAATGTTTTTAGGAACACCATGTAGTTTAACAATGTTGGAGATAAGCAAAGTAGCTCAACATTTAGCCGTAGGCAATTTTGGTAGGGGAACCAAGTGAAACATCTTGCTAAAACAGTCAACCACCACCCACACCACAGTATTACCACCAGAATTAAGCAAATCTATGACCAAATCCATAGACAAGTTGGTTCAAGGTCGAGATGGAACCTCGTTAGGCAAAAGAAACCCTGCCGGTATCTGGCGAGAGGCTTTAGACCTGGCGCAAATCCTGTACTTTGGAACATACTCATCCACATCTTTTTGGAACACTCTGCCACCAAAAGGACATGGAAAGAGCTCTCAAGGGGGCAAAGGAACCAGAATGTCCAGCCAACACTGAGTCATGTACTTCGTTAAGAAAGTCAATGAGAAACGAGGAAGGCACAAAAAACTTGCTGGCTGGCAAGCCCTCCAGTGCCCCATTCTGAGCCTCCATAATGCGCCGTCTGAGATCAATACCCAAAGCACCCGCCAAAACCCCTTCACTAAGAATTTTGACTGAATTTTCGTCCCCCCACTCTGGAATGAAACTATGTGATAAGGTATCCGCCTTAACATTCTTGGTACCAGGGAGATATGTCACAGAGAAATCAAACCGAGCGAAAAGAGAGCCTACTGGGCCTGTCTAGTATTAAGGCACTTAGCAGCGTCAACATACAATACATTTTTGTCATCAGTAAAGACAGTTACTCTATGCCTATCCCCCTCCAACCAATGTCTCCGTTCCTCGAAAGCTCTCTTAACCGCCAAGAGTTCCTGATTGCCTATATCATAGTTGGACTCTGCTTGTGAGAATTTACATGAGAAAAAAGCACAAGGATGAAAGTAACCATCCTTCTTCTGTGAAAGAACAGCACCCATCCCTACAGAACAGGCTACCTCAACCACAAAAGGTAAATCAACAATGGGTTGACTGAGCACCGGAGCTTTTGAAAAGGCTAACTGGAGAGCAGCAATAGCACCAACAACCTTTAGAAGACAAAGCGGTAAAGTCAGCACCTTCCTTAGTCATATCAGTAAGAGGTTTGACTATGACTGAGAAGTTTTTAATGAACTTACGATAATAATTAGCGAAATCTAAGAACCTCTGTAAAGCTTTAGGGTTAGCCATTTGCACCCAATCAAGGACGGCCTGTACTTTACCGGGATCCATTTGAAAACCTTCAGCAGAAACCAGATGACCAAAAAACTGAATTTGCTGCACCTCAAACTGACACTTCTCTTTTTTGGCAAACAAATGATTGTCATGAAGAACCTGTAGCACCTGTTGAACATGCTCCCGATGCTCCTTATGAGAACCTGAGTAGATCAAAATATCATCCCAGTATATCACCACAAATCTACCCACCAAAGAGTAAAATATATAATTTTCGAAGTTGTGAATTACAGCAGGAGCAAATGCCATCACCAAATTCTCAAAGTGACCCCCGGGAGTATTGAAGGCAGTCTTCCACTCATCACCTTGGCGAATATGTATAAGGTTATATGCCCCTCTCAGATCCAGTTTAGAAAACCACTTAGCCCTCGCTAGTTGATTAAACAGATCAGAAATAATAGGGAATGGGTATGGATTACGTACAGTAATCTTATTAATCTCTCTAAAATCCAAATCTCCATCATTTTTCTTAACAAAGAAAAATCCCATGGCAACTGGTGAGGTGGAAGGCCTTATGTGACCCTTGGAGAGACTCTTTTGAATGTACTCTTTCAAAGCATCTCTTACCAGAAGAGAGAGATTAAACTTTATTTTGTCTCCAAAAACATTAGTTCTCCCTCAAAATGGCTCCGGCAGCAGCGCATGCGTGGACGCATCTAAAAGTCTATATTAATTCTCAATCTGCGCATGCGCCGCCCACCCTGCCCAGAGGACCAGCGCAATGTTTAAGGTCTCCTCTTTTGTACAGTCTCCTCATCTGCACGTTCCCGCAATGGTCCTCTGGGCACAGTGGACGGCACATGCGCAGATTGAGAATTAGTACAGACTTTTGGATGCGACTGCGCATTTGCCACCGCCGGCACCATTTTGTGGGAGACCTAATATTTTTTGGAGACAAAATAAAGTACTGCATAGGCGCTATATTTAAAATAGGGTCAGGGTGACCTATCATTCAAACAGGCGGCAAACGGAGGGGCCAGAGCAACAAGAAAAGAGACTGTCCATAGTGCCGCTCCATAGCCCACCCCGATGCACGAAGACATGATTACAGCAAAACTTTAAACACTCATGACACAATAACCACAAAATGAATTTCTTCATTGCAGGTATCATTTTAATCAGTATCACAGCACTAATATGGTACTCTCTGTAGATTACATAACAAAATCCTGCTGACAGGTTCTCCTTAAAGGGAAGGTGCCGCGATTCTTAATTTTGTATTAATAATTGTTATATAATAAATTATTTTTAATTCACAATTAAATGTACCACTTTATTAGTGTTTTATTTATTAATTTTTACTTTAACCACTGCAGGCAGCAATTTTCATTGGGGGGGGGGGTGTAACTGTCTTTGCAAGACAGTTACATGCCCCACATATGGCAGCCCTGGCATAACAGCTTGCGGTCGGACGGCGACCGCATCTCTTGTATTGAGGACGCTTCTCCTGCCTCTTAGTTCTGACCTGGGCACGCCCCCTGGGCTGTCAAGGTCACAGCTGTGGGAAGAGATTGCGGCCATCTTTGTGGAGCCCACAGTGTATGCTGGTTGCTACATTTTCCCCTCTCATCGCATGCAGCTGCTGGGGAGACAAGGTGCTGGGAGCAGAGGTCCCGGATGAGGTGAGTATCTGTGGCTGGGAGCAGTGATCTCAGCCTGTCAGCTGCAATCGCCGCTCACCGCCGCCCTGTTCAGAGCACACAGAAGACCCAGCGCTGCGTGGGAGCGCAAGGAAGATAAGTAGAAGCATCTTTTTTTTCTTGGGGCCATATACTGTACACAGGATGAGGGCCCTGTACCCAGGATGGATGGGGGCCCTGAACCCAGGATGGGGGTGGGCCCTGTACCCAGGATGGGGGCCGGCTCTGTGCCCAGGATGGGGGCCATGTACCTAGGATGCATTATACAGTGGAGGACTATATGAGGCCATTATAGTGTGGACCAATATGTGGGGCACATTATACTGTAGGTCACTATATGGCTCCATTATACTGTGGAGCACAATATGGGGCCATTATACTGTGGGGCACTATATGGGGCCATTATACTGTGGGGCACTATATGAGGCCATTATACTGTGGTGCACTATATGAGGCCATTATACTGGGGACCAATATGTGGAGCACATTATACCGTAGGGCACTATATGGGGACAATATACTGTGGGGCACTATATGATGCCATTATACTGTCGTGCATTATATGAGTCCATTATACTGGGGACCAATATGTGGAGCACATTATACTGTAGGGCACTATATGGAGCCATTATACTGTAGGGCACTATGTGGGGCCATTATCCCGTGGGGCACTATGTGATGCCTTTATACTATAGTGCACTATATGGGTCCATTATACTGTGGGGCACTATGTGGGGCCATTATACTATAGGGCACTATATGGGGCCATTATACTGTGGGGCACTATATGGGGCCATTATACTATGGGGCACTATATGGGGCCATTATACTGTAGGGCACTATATGGGCCATTATACTGTAGGTCACTATATGGGACCATTACATTATACTGCGGGGCACTATGTGATGCCATTATACTGTGGTGCCCTATATGGGGCCATTATACAAAGGGTTTGGTGACTAGTTAATGATGTCACTGCTCATCGCAGCCGCTGGGTCTGCTGGGGCACAGCGGGACCCGGAGTGGCTGCTGCTACAGTCTATGGAGCGTCATTCTCTGAACAAGGCTCCATAGCCTTTGGATATCGGATTCGAGGATCGTTGTGGGAACGCCAAGGACTACGTTGGACCTGAATGTTTTTTTGGTGAACCAGAGAATTTGTCTGGGAGTCTTTATTCAAATAAAATGTATTTTTCTCAGTTTTTTTTTTTCATTAGTGGGTAGTAATGGGGATGTCTGATAGGCGCCTCTCCATTACTAAACACAGGACTTGATGCCAGATGTGGTTTTTGACAATTCACAGCTGTTATCAATCCCATCTATCATTACCCTGTTACCAAAAATAGGGGGGGGCCACCCATGTTGGTTTTTCATTTAATTAGTGGGGTAGGCACATGAAAGGCACTAAAGGGTGCAAGTTTATTATATGTCGGGGGCTTGTGAAATTATATACCTATAGGACGTTTATTCTATTTATCTATTCTATTACACCCTTGCTCCCATAGAAGTTGACAGAGCAGGGTTACACATTTCTAAGGGAGTAGGGGTATAATGTGTGACCCCTCTCTGTCTACTTCTATGGGAGTAGTAATATAGTGGACAGAGCGGGGTCACACATGACACTACTGCTTACTACTGCTCACAAAGAAATGGATGGATCAGTGTAATGCATTACACCCCTGCTCCCATAGAAGTGGACATAGCAGGGTCACATTTCGAAGGGAGCAGTGGTGTAATGTGTGACCCCGCTCCACCCACTTCTATGGGAGTATAAATATAGTGGATGGAGCGGGGTCTTGTAGACCGTGTACCGAGGAGGTCTCTCTCAGAATACAGGGGGCCGAGGACAAAGGATACTAGCAGACAATTTGTTGGGGTAACACCTGTTTACTAAGAACAGGAACTGGGTTGCCCCGGCAATGCAATAAAGGAACACCAATAAACCTCACACACACCCAGCTCAAGACAGCTAGGACCCTTGCGCTGCACAACCGACAGGACCAGGATGTACTAACAGAAGAACTATAATTTGCCTACCCAGTGATTCCGCTTAATGCGGTAACCGCGTGTTACCCAGAGGAATGATGTAATCAGATGGGTGCACAAGGCGGCCCGTGCAGTAGTGTAGCGCAACAGTTAACAAACTTAACAACTCTCTGTTTACAATACTGTTATTCTAACTATACACAATCTCACCACTGGGGGGAGTCTCTAGCTAAGGTTCACGGTTCACCCAAACCTGCCTACAACCAATGTCTTTGAGAACCTGTGTTTGGCGCCAAACTCTTCCTACTATTTGCATGCATGCATCCGCCAGGATCCCTGTGGTGGAGTCTGAGCTCAGGACTTACCGACTCTTAACTGTTCTCTGAAGAAGCTGTCTGACCGTCTGATCGGGCACTCAGCTGGGAGACTGAGTAGAGGGTCCTGACCTTGTCACAGGAGCGCAGTTTTCAGTCTGTCAGACTAGCAGAGGGCCCTTCACGTCACTCAGATGCCCTGGGGAGAATCCAACTCTGCATCCAACTGTAGTCGTCCCCCCAAGGTGACTCCTTCTCCCTGGCCAGAGTCACAGGCAAGGCTTCACCTTCAGTCAAAGTTCTGTTACACTCCCAGCACACTGCACACACTGAGCTCTTAGGATGCAGCTTCACAATCTCTTTCTTCTCCTCACTCCTGCTTGTTTTTGCTGACTCGCACACCAGCAAGATCACCAAAGAGTCCCTTTTTAGAGGCAACAGAGCCTCTTGTGGATGTAGGCTGATAAAGAAGCAATGTCCACACATCTCCCTCTCACATGCCACCCCACTTGAGGTTGGCATCCTCGACACACCTTCCCAGATGAAGTTGTCCTGCGCATAGCGTTATGGGGATATGCCCGCAGTAGTCCGAGTGGTCCTTCGCAGGACTGGGGTTTCCGACTCCCCTGGTGCATTAATGCTGGGGGCAGTCACAGGTTGAGCAGGGGCCGTCATTTCTTCCTGCCTGTTGTCTCTGGGGGGAACCACAGGTTTTAAAACAGTCTCTCTGGAGGGCATTATTACAACAGAAGGGGCCCCCGTTTGCAAGGGAGCAGATGCAGCCCACCCATCAGCTTCCCTCAGCTCAGGTTCAGGAATTGCAGCCACAGTAGTCGGTTCTCCAAACTGACACCGTTGCAACATGTTGCAATGGAGATTTCTCGTAGGCCCCCCAGTTCCCAGCGGTTCCACCTCATACACAGGGATATTGATGCCTACTCTCCTTTTTATCACATATGGCATCGCCTCCCACCTATCATCTAACTTTTCAGACCGTTGTTTGACTCGGACCAGCACTCTTTCCCCTGGAGCAAACACTTCCTGCTGCACCGTTCTCGGATCATGATGTGTCACCTGTCTCAACCACTCACCCACCACCCTGTGTACCGTTCTCAGGCGCTGGCGATGCTCCTGGGCCCAGGCGGTAGTGGACCGAGGAGGGTCCACCATGGGATCAGGCATTTGTAGATCTTCAATCTCCCTGCCTGCCCTCCCGAACATCAGCATGTGGGGTGAGTACCCTGTTGTGTGGTGGACCCGATTGTTATAGACTGTAGCATCAGCGTCTCTGCCTCCTGCCGGGCAGAGATGCCGTTCCCCTCACCGCTGTGGTCCCAGTCTGGTGTCCCCCAGCCCCCTGCTGCTGTTGTGTGCACCGCACGCAGCTTCCCGGGCACTGTGCTCCCTCTCTCTTAAAGGGGCCGCGCGCGCTGTCCTAAAGAGTCCCCAGCCAAAGGCCAGAGGACCACTCCTATTTAAAGCACCTCCTTCAAAATGGAGGTGCCTGTGCATGGTTGTTGTTTGTGTGCTAACACTCTCCTCAGCCCTCAGGTTCCAATGCCCGCCTGCCTGTCTGTCTATCAGCTGTGCCCGCCAGCCTGTCTATCAGCCGTGCCCGCCGGCTTGCCTACCCGGATCACCTGTCTGGCTACCTGCCGTGCCCGCCTGCTTGCCTACCCGGATCACCCATCAGGCTACCTGCCGTGCTCACCCGCTGTACCTGTCAGCCTCAGCCACCTGACCCGTGGGAGTCGCCTGATCTCACACAAGGTTGGTCCCAGAGTGGCACCTGGTTCACCTGCACGGTCCCTCCTTGGTTCACGGAGTCGACAAAGCCGCCGTGTGGCCAGGGATGGTCCGAGTTGGCACTTAGTTACGCCCCTCTGGTCCCTCCTTGCATCCCAGCACAGATGTTCCACCACCCGGATCCTTAACATAGACCCACATCAGTTCTGATAGGTACTCAGGCCAGTGCGCTTTTGATCATTCTCCAGGGTCCGCAGCATTTGCAGGAGGGTTCGATTGAAACGTTCACATGTTCCATTGCCTTCCAGATGATAGGGCGTCGTCCTAGACTGTTCAATACCATAAAGGCAATAAAGTTCTTTCATTAAGGCGCCCTGGAAGCATGCTCCCTGATCAGAATGAATCTGCCGGGGACACACGAGCACTTGGATGAAGTGGCGACATACTGCCTCTGCGGCTGATTCTGCGGTCTGGTGTCTGGAAGGTACCGCCAATGCGTATTTATTGAAATGATAAGTCATCACTAGTGATGAGCGAGCATGCTGGCTACTGCTCGGTGCTCGCCCAAGCATCTCACTGATCGAGATGCTCGGCGCTCGCCGAGTATTTCCGGGTTGCTTGGGCGGGAACTCGGGTCCCCTCCCTGCATGTTTGGCGCTCTTTAGAGAGCCAATGAACATACAGGGATTGCCTGCCATGCACTGTAATGCCGTAGCCATGATGGTTGTGGGCATTACAGTGATTGGCTGGCCGCACAGCGTCATCAGGCCTATATCAGACCTGGCGCCGCCATGCTCGTCACAGTCACTCCGGATCAGACAGTGTAGGGAGAGCTGCTGCTGTGTCAGGGAGAGATTTGATTGTGAATTAGGTAGTGTAGGGAGAAAAACCGTACATTACACATATCCATCTTAACAAACAGTCCTTCTGAGGACTAATCCATCTGCAGAGATATCAGGCAGGGTGGGTGTATAGGCAGGCGTTGTATATAGCAGACTGTAGTGCATATAGCACAAGAGGCTCCATTCCAATTCTGCCTTCTGCTGCTGTTAGATATTTCTATACAAAGGCCCAGGTCTCAGGGGCCAGGAATACTTTTCTTTGGATCTTAACCCTCATTATTTGCTTAAAAAGCAATCCAGAGAACACAGTTTTTCTGCACCATTTGCTTGTGTAGGGAGAGGTGCTGCTTCGTCAGGGACAGATTTGCTTGTGTATTAGGTAGTGTAGGGAGAAAAACCGTATATTACACATATCCATCTTAACAAACAGTCCTTCTGAGGACTAATCTATCTGCAGAGATATCAGGCAGGCAGGGTGTATATAGCAGACTGCAGTGCATACAGCACAAGAGGCTCCATTCTGCCTTCTGCTGTTGTTAGATATTTCTATACAAAGGCCCAAGTCTTAGGGGCCAGGAATACTTTTCTTTGGATCTTAATCCTCATTATTTGCTTAAAAAAGCAATCCAGAGAACACCATTTTTTCTGCGCCATGTGCTTGTTGGCAGTGCAGAATACAGCCTGGTCCTTTCCATATTAGAGCGCTAGAAATCCAGCTATTTAAAACTGTGTTTTCTCCGTCAAACGGATCACATATACATTGTCAGAAAATACTGCCATTTCTAGCCTCCATTAAAAATTTCCTTTAGTGTGTCACTGAAGCAATTCACCGCAGTTTGCTGTTCAAACTACTTACCTACAGGCCAGGTATTTGAAACTCTGTTTTCTCCGTCACACGAATCACATATACGTTGTCAGAAAATACTGCCATTTCTGGCCTACATTAAAAATTTCCTTTAGTGTGTCATTGAAGTAATTCACCGCAGTTTGCTGTTCAAACTACTTACCAACAGGCCAGGTATTTAAAACTCTGTTTTCTCTATCACACGGATCACATATAAGTTCGTTCCAAACTCAGTCATTTGTAGTGAGCGTGGAAGATACTGATCTCCATTTAAAATGGGCAAGGCACGTGGCAAGGGACGGGGAACTGGACGTGATGGTAATGGTGCATGCAGAGGCTGAGGACAAGGCCGTGAGAAAGCCGAAATTGTGCCACAACAAACACCCACATCTTCTCGCCTGACCTTCCTGTTCCAATTTCTAGGGGTCCGCAGCACACCGCTATTGAACCCAGAGAAGTGTCAAAAGGTTGGTTGGATAGCGGATAATGCTTCCAGTCACTTAGCCACCACCACCCTGTCTTCCACATGGTCAAGTCTCAGTAGCCGTGAGTCTGGACCGCATATTCCTCACCCTGATCCTCCTTCCTCCCACCGTGCTGAGTACCCAGAGACAACTGATCCCACACTTGGACACTCTGAAGAGCTGTTTACTTTTCCATTTATAGATTCGGGCCTCTCGCCCAGTTCACTTGAAGCGGGGCAAGAGGAGATTGCGTGTAGCGATGCCCAAATATTTGAGAAGCCACGGTCACACGAATGCGACGGTGGGAAAGTGTCACAAGAGGTGGACGATGATGAGAGACAATTGCCAGAAAGCCAGGAGGAGGACCAAGGTGCGGAAGTGGAAGATGAGGTGGTGGATGATATAGTAACTGACACAACCTGGCAGGAGGACATTAAGAGCGAGGACAGCAGCACACAGGGGGAGGGAGGCAGAGCACCCCAACAGGCAGGAAGAAGCAGTGTGGTGGCCGCAGACAGAAGGCAGGCAACCGTTCCCCGTAACACCAACACGAAGGAAGTTGCCAGTACAACTGTTAGGTCTTCCCGAGTCTGGTTGTTTTTAAAAGACTCTGCTGATAACCCCAAAAAGGCCATTTGCACCACCTGCCAGGCCAGCATCAGCAGGGGTGGCAAAACGACCAGCCTGACCACCACCAGCATGATCAGGCACATGGCAGCAAAGCACCCGACTTTGTGGGCCGAACCCCAGGGTCCAGGAACAGTGTCTGCGGGTGACACCATTGCTTCTTCCGCTGTTGTGCATGCAAGCCAATCCCCTGTCCATGGGGCATGCGAAGATGCCTCCTGCCCTGCACCTGTCATTGCACACTCTCAAGTAGCAGCATCAGGAAGCACGTCCATGTCCTTGTCCCAGCGCAGCGTTCAGTTGTCCATACCCCAGTCCTTGGAACACAAGCACAAATATGCAGCCAACGCCCCACAGGCCACACTACTAAATTCTCACATTTCACGAC
Organism: Phyllobates terribilis; assembly: GCF_046119375.1. NCBI lineage: Eukaryota > Metazoa > Chordata > Amphibia > Anura > Dendrobatidae > Phyllobates > Phyllobates terribilis. The sequence goes on from NW_027362762.1 coordinate 690,400,889, forward strand.
TGTTTGCGCTCGAAATCTTTCCTTTTAGGCTCGTGGAGACGGAAGCATTCCGCAACCTGATGGCGGCAGCCGTCCCTCGGTACTCGGTCCCCAGCCGCCACTATTTCTCCCGGTGTGCCGTCCCCGCATTACACAAGCACGTGTCCCACAACATTAGCTGTCCTGTCAACAACGCAGTTACCGGTAAAGTCCACCTAACCACGGACACGTGAACAAGTGCTTGTGGGCAGGGACGGTACATCTCGCTGACGGCACACTGGGTTACCATAGTGGAAGCCGGGACCCAGTCGGACCTTGGGACGGAACACGTCCTCCCGACGCCAAGGATTGCGGGCCCTGGGTCAATCAGGGTTGACCCCACGGTCTACAGCTCCTGCACATCATCCTCCTCAGCCTTCTCCTCCTCTTCAGCCTCCATCTCCGAAATGACCACATCAGTCACAAGCTGGAAGCACTGCAGCACTGCCTCGGGCAAGCGGCAACAGGCTGTGCTGAAGCTAATATGCTTAGGTGAAAAACCGCACAATGCTGAAGAGTTGTGGACAGCTCTGAAAGAGCAGGCAGATCTGTGGCTCACACCGCTGAGCCTACAGCCAGGCATGGTCGTGTGTGACAATGGCCGGAACCTGGTGGCGGCTCTGAGGCGAGGCGATCTCACACACGTATCATGCCCGGCCCATGTGCTTAACCTCGTGGTTCAGCGGTTTCTCAAATCCTACCCGGAGCTGCCAGATCTGCTTGTTAAAATACGCCGCCTGTGTGCCCATTTTAGAAAGTCAGCTACAGCTTCCGCCGCCCTTGCAGTGTTTCAGCAGCGTTTGCAGCTTCCGGCTCACAGACTGGTGTGTGATGTCCCTACGCGTTGGAACGCTACACTGCAGATGTTGGGAAGGATTTGTGAGCAGAAGAGGGCATTTGTTGAGTACCAGCATCAACAAGGCTGTCAGTATTCAGTTCAGACTCCACACATAAGACCTCAGGAGTGGACATGGATGTCAGACATATGTACCATCCTCCAAAACTTTGAGGACTCCACCAAAATGGCGAGCAGCGATGACGCCATAATTAGCGTCACCATCCCGCTTCTCTGTCTTCTGAAATGCTCTCTGCTCACAATCAAAGAGGATGCATTGCAGGCGGTGCACGATGAGAAGGAGCAAGGAACCATACAGGGTGATTACACACAGCCAAGCCTCATCTCATCCCAACGTGGATTGGGAGACTGAGGAAGAGGAGGAGGAAGGACAGGAGCTAGTTTCATGCACTATAGATGGTACTGCCTGCACAGCAGTCATACTGTCTGTTCAGCGTGGATGGCCAGAGAACAGAGAGGAGGAGGAGAGCATGGTCAGTCATCCTCTTGGTGAGGACACGGAAGTCTTTCCTGTTAGTAGTCTGGCACGCATGGCTGAGTTTACTTTACGCTGCCTTTCCCATGACCCTCGCGTTCTCAAAATTTTGTGTGACAGTCATTACTCGTTGGTGACACTTCTAGACCCACGCTACAAGGAGAACTTTATATCTCTTATTCCTGAGGCGGACAGGTCTACAAAAAGGGGCAGTACCAGAAGGCCCTTGTTGCGGAACTATTAAAAAATTTCCATCTGAAAATGCTGGCGGCAGAGGGCATACTTCGTTGGACAACCAAGGAGTACAGGCGAGAGAGACACAACTTCAATGCAGCAGAGGCAGGGGAACACTGTCAAAGTTCTGGAAGAGTTTTCTCAGACCCTCCCATCGCACAGACCCTGAGGCGCGGGGTACTCTCACAAGGAGTGCAAAGTATGGCAAGATGCTGAGAAAGAACCTTGCCGACCGTACCAATGTCCTCCGTGATTCCTCTGTGCCTTATAATTATTGGGTATCCAAGCTGGATACGTGGAATGAACTGGCTCTCTATGCCTTGGAGGTCCTGGCCTGCCCTGCCACCAACGTTTTATCAGAGCGGGTTTTTAGCGCCGCTGGTGGAATTATAACTGATAAGCGCATCCGCCTGTCAACTGAAAATGCTGACAGGCTGACTCTTATAAAAATGAACAAGGGCTGGATTGGGCCAGACTTCTCAACACCACCAAATGATAGCAGCGTAACATAAACTCAAATACAGTGTCTTTTCTTGGGAGGTGTATTCCCATGCTCCTTTTCACACCCACACATGGGTATACGCTTCCTGATTTTGTTTATTTGCTCTTGTCTTCCTCCTTCTCCTCATCCTCCACCACCATATCACCAGGGTGACCGTGGTGCGTGATGCAACACCCACATAATTTTTTTAAAGGGTGTTTATGATGCCCGTGAAATTTTTTTTTATACAGTATGTTCATGTATACCCCCCAGCGGTAAATGTTTGTCAGTCCATACACTTAATGCATGGGCATTACAAGTATAGGAGGCCCGCTCCTTTCTAATGGGAACATTTTTTTATGAGGCCCTCCTCCACGTCTCTTCCAAGGGACATTGAAGTGCCTCCAAATTTTTGGCAGCCCTTGTATTCACTGCATAAGCCAACACTATGGGAGACTCTCTCCTTTCTAATGGGAATTTGTCATTACTGTGGCCCTGCTCTGTGTGTCTTTAAATTCTTAGTGGGGTTTTTCCTAAAATTGGTCAGCCGTTGGACTTACTGCATACCCTATAACTGTATAGCAGACTCTCTCCTTTCTAATGGGAACATGTCGTACTTGTTACTGTGGCCCTGCTCTGTGTGTCTCTAAATTCTTAGTGGGGTTTTTCCTAAAATTGGTCAGCCCTTGGACTCACTGCATACCCTATAACTGTATAGCAGACCCTCTCCTTTCTAATGGGAACATGTCGTACCTTGTTACTGTGGCACTGCTCTATGTGTCTTTAAATTCTTAGTGGGGTTTTTCCTAAAATTGATCAGCCATTGGACTCACTGCATACCCTATAACTGCATAGCAGACCCTCTCCTTTCTAATGGGAACATGTCGTAGTTGTTACTGTGGCCCTGCTCTGTGTTTTTAAATTCTTAGTGGGGTTTTTCCTAAAATTGGTCAGCCGTTGGACTCACTGCATACCCTATAACTGTATAGCAGACTCTCTCCTTTCTAATGGGAACATGTCGTACTTGTTACTGTGGCCCTGCTCTGTGTGTCTTTAAATTCTTAGTGGGGTTTTCCCCAAATTTTGGCAGCCCTTGCAGTCACACCATGGGCATTACCACTATAGGAGACCCGCTCCTTTATAATGGTAACATTTTTTTACTGATACCCTGTTCTATGTCTCTTCAAAGGGGTATTGGGTTGCGTCCAAATTTTTGGCAGCCCTTCCAGTCACTGGATACGCAATAACAGTATAGGAGACCCACTTGTTAATATTGGGAACAACAAAGCATAGCCGGCTGATGGTTCTCTAACAATAGCTACGGCCGACTGCTGGCCTTTTAAGAATAGCAAGGGCCGTCTGATGTCCCTGTAAAAATAGGCTTTATGACTTTCAGAGTCCCTCCATCATAAATAAAAAAGGATGTGTCTGATGATGTGTCACACACCACATTGCCAGATAAGGTTGTAAAATGTTAAAATGACATTTCCCGGTGAATGCATTTGTGTGTGTGTGTCAAAGCACCACCGACAAGTGTGAGTTGATGTTGGACGGGTTGCCATTGCTTCTGCAACAAGCTCAATTACAGGACTTCCTGGGAGAAATGACAAGCAGGGTACATACGATTTCCCTCTATGCCAGTCCTTTCACCAAGCTAGATACAACTCTTAGCAAAAAAAGTTGTGGACTGGCTCCGTACCTTCCCTGGCCACATTCACCTGTCCACGTGTTTGTGGTTAGGAGGTCCTTCCCAGTAAGTGCACTGGGGAGGGCACGGGTAATGTTGTGGGACCCGTGCTTGTGGAAGGCAGAGGCGATACCGGGAAAAATAGTGGCGGCTGGGGAATGAGTATGGACACCCGGCCGCCGCCGGCATGAGGTTGTGAAAAGCTTCTGCCTTCACAAGCTTAAAAGGCCATATTTCAAGTGCAAAGACCTGCCCAGAAATTTGGCAGTTTAGTGTTGCAGCCTGTGGGTATTTGGGTGGCTGGCTGCATACTTGCACTTGCATTCCAAGTAACAGAAAACTAAGCAGATGGTGGCCTCTATCATCATCATGGCCTCACCTCAACACTATGAACTCTCCTGAAGGAGAAGCCAGGGCCCGCCGGAGGAGTCTCCGGTTCTCTGGTGGGCCCGTCCAACCCTGCTAAAAAGCCTATGCATGTTATTTCTCAAAACGCATTCCAGATCAGGCCATTGTCCAACTCTGTATTCAAGAAATTAAATGCGCAAAGAAAGATGTGCGAGTTGATGTTGGACGGGCTGCCATTGCTTCTGGAACAAGCTCAATTACAGGACTTCCTGGGAGAAATGACACGCAGGGTAGATACGGTTTCCTGTGCTTGTGGAAGGCGGAGGCAATACCGGGAAATATAGTGGCGGCTGGGGACCGAGTATGGACACTCGGCCGCCGCCGGCATGAGGTTGTGAAAAGCTTCCGCCTCCACGAGCCTAAAAGGCCACATTTCAAGTGCAAGCAGCTGTCAAAAATTTGGCAGCATAGTATTGCAGCCTGTGGGTGGGTGGCTGCCTGCATACTTGCGCTTGTGTGGCACTCCAGGGGTCTGGTTACCACAGTAATAGAAATATTATGTCTGAGAGCATGTGGGAGGTTTCCTGGTAAGGAGCCCTTAAGCATGCAACACCTCCTGCCCAGACCTTGGAGGGGTGGAATCGGCCCTATATAAACTGGGTCTGGGGCGGGGTTAGTCAGTCAGAGCCTGGAGTGAAGTTCCAGACACAGGGCAAGAAACAGCTAGGAGCTCTGTAGGAGCAGGAGCTGAGTGCCAGGGACTGGAAGCAGATATATTGCTCGTCCTGGCTGAAGAGACTACTACCGGACAACGGAGTCCAAGGCTGTGGGAACCTCTAAGTCCAGCAGCAGAACCCAGCCGGATTCCAGGTCCTCTGGCCATAGAAGCCCGGAGGCTCAGTCACAAGGAAGGGACCAGCACCGCCATCGAGGAGCGGAGGCTATCTGAAGGCCCCAAGTCACCAGCCATACGGGTGAGCACCACACGGTATACTCAGGGACGTGGGCTACTTCCACTCGCTTACAGCAAGGTAGCCAGGAAGAGTGCAGATAGACGGGGAGGCCTACAACTCCACCTGGCCAGGGGAACTCCTGCTTGCTCGCAGACTGACCAGGCCCCTTATGCTAGCCAGTACTCCCGGGAGGGTCTGCCTTAATATCATCAGTAAAGACCCTGAACTGCACTGCAAAGACTCTGAGTCGTTCCTGCTTTCTCACCGCATACAGCACTACTAGTACTGGGACGCCCGCACACCATCACTCCCATCATCCACATTCCCTGCCCTGAGGCCATACTCTTCCAGTGGGGAGTTATCTCATCTTTAGCTGCGCACACCACACCAGCCTCAGCGGACTGCCTCGCAGCGGCGGTACACCCTGACCGCAATCCACGGGTGGCGTAGTCGGACATTAAACCACAAAAACCCTATAAAGACTGCCACTGGTTTGACCACCCTGAGCCACGGGCTCGGGTCGCCGCCATGGAGACTACAACCCCCAGAGACCCGGCTCCGGGTAACCCACACGCGTGCACACTCGGCCCAGGGGGCGCGTCACTTGCATTCCAAGGAATTGGGTAGGGACAACTGAACGCTGCAGTGGGACAAGAACGTGGACGGTGATTGTTGCAAGTCTGCAACGACAGGTGCATGGCGGGAGGCATCTTCGCATGCGCCAAGGATCACCTATGATGGGCACACTTTTAGGCAGTGACCTGGGAGTCAGAGATGCTTCCAGAGGTCTTCCCCATGCTGTTCCAATGTCTTTTCAGCACTGTATGCATGTGTCTGATGATGTGTCACACACCACATGCCCAGATAAGGTTGTAAAATGTTAAAATGACATTTCCTGGTGAATGCATTTGTCTTGGTTGAAAGCAATTCAAAAGTGCAAAAATGCATCAAAAACGCTACGTGTGAACATAGCCCAAGTTGTGGAGGAGTATTTTCGTTTTTGGTTATTTATTTTGCCTTATATATAAGTCATTACCCTGGAAAGGATGTTCCTTAACATATTTCCCAGGAAAATCCATTTTGGTTTTGTTTTTGTATGTTTTATTGTGAGTCTGTAAAAGTGGTGTAATACTCTGACCACGTTGCTGACAGCAGTGATCTGAGTCAGAGATGCTTCCAGGGGTCTTCCCCATGCTGTTCCCATGTCATTTGAGCACTGTTCCCATCGATTTGGGCAATTTTTAGGCCCTCTGCAGACCGCCGGGGGGAGCCACCTGAAAAATGCTCGAGTTTCCCATAGACTTACATTGGGCTCGTTGCTCGGGTCGAGCACCCGAGTATTCCAGTTTGCTCGACCCGAGCAACGAGTAGCCGAGCATTTTAGTGCTCGCTCATCACTAGTCATCACCAAACAATACGAGTGTCCCGAACTGGAGTACCCTATTTGTACATAGTCTATCATGAGTAACTCCAACAGAGCGTACGTACAGATGGTCTGTATGGGAGCTCGCTCTTCCAGGCTCTTGCTCAGCCCACACGCTCGGCATTTTCGACACATCTCAACTACCATTTTCTTTAGGTATGGGCAATATACCAGTCTCTGTAGCCACTTGTAAGTCTTCTTGCTCCCGAAATGAGACCCTCTCTCATGGGCCTCTCGAGCGGCAACTGGACCCACAGTCATGGGAATTACCACCTGTTGGCGGTACTGCAACTCTGAGGGTAGGTAAATCTGACGACATAAGAGACCTTGCACCACATTCAGCTTATCTCATTGACGCAGCAGTTTTTCACCTTCCGGGGAAAATCTCTCCCGCTCCTCTGGCCGGGGCCTTATATTAGCCTTGACCCAGAGTTTCATGCATCTTACGTCTCTGTTCTCATCCTGGGCCCGCTCCCAATCTGAGGTAGTTTTCCCGAGCACTGTAGGCATTCCAGAGGCCACCCCACTTGAATGTACCACGCTCCGAAAGGTAGGCAATCGGCCCAGTTTGAGCATTCAATTTTCTATAGTGAACACAGAATCAAAGGGGCCCATCCTTTTTACGTACTAAGACCACGGGCGCTGCCCATGGACTCTGGCTCTCTCATATGACCTGGTTGTCCAGCATGTTGGCTACCATGTTCTTTACTTCTTGATACATCTTCGGAGGGATCTGCCGATAACGTTCCCAAATTGGGGGCATGTCCCCGGTTGGAATCTCATGCTCGATGGTAGAGGAACACCCAAAATCTTCGCCATGACGGGACAAGGCCTCCTGGAATCCCCATAGGGTATCTTCTAGGAGCCTCTGTTGAGCAAGAGTCAGGGTTCTCCTACCTACTCCTATCCGATCCATCATGATTCGGCCGTTCCACTCAGCAGTCAGATTTCCTTATAGGTCAATTCAACAGCATAAGTCCAGGCTGACCTCCTATTGGGCCGCAGTTCAAACCTTGCTCTTCGGAGTATCTCTCCGTCAGGAAAATAGACTTCTGCCAACAACGTACCCCCGGGTATAGTAACTTTGCTATCAAGCACATCAATGAAACGGACAGGCACGCAGCCATCTCTCATCATCGCTAGTGCACTGGCCACCAAAGGCTTCGTCTGGGACAATTCGTCAAACACTGGCTCAATCAGTACTTCCAGACCTTTCAGCCTCCATGAGGTTCCTACAGGCAAAATCAGAAGTTGTTCTCTGTTCGTTGTGATCACCACTGGTGCACGGGAGGGAACCTTGATGAGACCTACCGGTCGGCCAGACGTGGCACTTTTCTGAAAGCCACAACTTCTCACCATCCACTGAAGGACCCTCTGGGTTGGCCGGTGGGTTGTAGTGCATTGCCAGTATCGCGGTCCTTCCTTAGCGAACAGACGGTGATCCAGATCTCATAATATGTTTATCCCCAAGGTTACGTCCATTTCCCTCCTAGGGGGATGATCGACCAGGACCACTCCTTTTGTACAGATGTCTTGGCCGCATTGCGTCACTCTCATCTACACAATTCCTTTCACAAGCAACTGTTCATTGTTGGCTGCTGTAAGTTGAATAACGCTGCCGTCTTCAGGCTCCATCATTTGGCCAAAACGACTCTCAAAGACCTCGAGGGGCATGATGGTGCATTCGGACCCCGTGTTCACCAAATACTTAACTTTCTGTCCGTCAAAATCAACCTCTAACACTGGACTGCCGGAGTATACGTCGCATTCTCTATGTGAAGGGCTTGGCTGATTGGGGGCCGCTGCAGGACGCCCAGCTGCTGCAGCGGTCGGAAGTTTTACACTGGTGCCACCACCTCTGAGTCGGTCCCAGCAACGCAGTCCCTGGCAAGATGACCATATTGTTGACAACTCCAACAGAGGGGCCCCCTGGGTCTTCGAGCAGCAGGGGCGCTTGCTTGGTTCCGCCTCCACGGCCAAGTCGGGACCGACGGAGGAGCTTGGGAGGACGGTGTCGGATCCTGTCCAGGATTCCAATACCTGCGCACTATTCACAACTTTCTCAGTCACGGGCGTGGACTCTTCTTCTCTTTCTATTGCGGCGAGGTAGATCTGGTAAAAGGTCATGTCGGTCATCATCCAGGTCATCTCCTGCAACTTGTCCTGCAGGAATTTGACTAACCCAGAAATGAACTGGTACCGCAACAGCCTGTCCACCTCCCGGAAAGCTCCCCTGGCTCCAGGGTCCCGCCGCTGTACTTCATTCAACGTTTCTTGCAAAGCATTGGAGTATTGCATTAGAGTCTCGCCCTCTCTTTGCGGCTGATTAAAGAAGGAACTTTGCAGTTGCGTCACTTTGACACCCCTATACCCGTGGGTTCCCTCCAGCAGTGCAAGTATCTTATCTAAGATGTCTCGATCAGGCTCAGGCAGGACCATTACTGTCCGCCTGCCGTCACCCTCTAGTGCATTCAATGCTGTATCCCCTCGCAACTCCAGGATCAAATTGCACATTTTAATCACTCTTCGCACCCTTTCTGTCCAATCTTGCAAGAACATATTTTTACCGTCATATTTCGGCAAATGCTGTAATAAATCCCCAGCCGGAAGGTATCCCGCCAAAACTGAAGTAGCGAGAGGTGGATTCGGTACCTGGGCCGGGGCCACCGCTGCTAAGGGGTTGTCTCCTTCCATGTCCCTGTCCAAGGCAATCCCTGTATCCTGCCAACTACGCCAAGCTGTAGACCGTGTACCGAGGAGGTCTCTCTCAGAATACAGCGGGCCGAGGACAAAGTATACTAGCAGACAATTTGTTGGGGTAACACCTTTTTACTAAGAACAGGAACTGGGTTGCCCCGGCAATTTAATAATGGAACACCAATAAACCTCACACACACCTAGCTCAAGACAGCTAGGACCCTTGCGCTCCACAACCGACGGGACCAGGATGTACTAACAGAAGAACTATAATTTGCCTACCCAGTGGTTCCGCTTAATGCGGTAACCGCGTGTTACCCAGAGGAATGATGTAATCAGATAGGTGCACAAGACGACCCGTGCAGTGGTGTAGCGCAACAGTTAACAAACTTAACAACTCTCTATGTTTACAATACTGTTATTCTAATTATACACAATCTACCCACTGGGGGGGAGTCTCTAGCTAAGGTTCACCCAAACCGGCCTACAACCAATGTCTTTGAGAACCTGTTTTTGGTGCCAAACTCTTCCTGCCATTTGCATGCATACAGGATCCCTGTGGTGGTGCCTGAGCTCAGGACTTACCGGCCGTTAACTGTTCTCTGAAGAAGCTGTCTGATCGTCTGATCAGGCACTTAGCTGGGAGACTGAGGAGGGGGTCCTGACCTTGTCACAGGAGCGCAGTTTTCAGTCTGTCAGACTAGCAGATCCAACTCTGCATCCAACCGTAGTCGTCCCCCCAAGGTGACTCCTGACCAGAGTGTCCAGAGTCACAGGCAAGGCTTCACCTTCAAAGTTCTGTTGCACTGCACACACTGAGCTCTTAGGATGCAGCTCCACAATCTCTTTTCTCTCTTCACTCCTGCTTGTTTTTTGCTGACTCACACCAGCAAGCTTACCAAAGAGTCCCTTTTTAGAGGCAACAGAGACCTCTTGTGGCCGGAGGCTGATAAAGCAATAATGTCCACACTGTAGTGCCGGCGTCCCTGCCCTCTGCTAGGCAGGGACGCTGTTCCCCTCACCGCTCTGCTCCGTGCCCGGCGTCCCTCTCCCGCTCTGCTGGCAGCGCGCGCTCCTTCCCGGCCACTGTGCTTAGGGCGCGCGCGCGCGCCCTCCCTCCCTCTTAAAGGGGCCGCGCGCGCCGTCCTAAGGAGTCCCCGGCCAATGGCCGGAGGACTTTACCATATATAAGGCACCTCCTCCAAAATGGAGGTGCCCGAGCAATGTTGTTGCACCGTTCTACTCACTCTGCTTCAGCCCTCAGGTCCCGTTGCCAGTTACCTGCCAGTTACCTGCCAGATTCCTGCCAGCTTGCTGTCCTAATCCTGCCTGATTTCAAGCTACCTGCCTGCTTGCCTGAGGTCCGACGGTCTGCCTTACAACTCCGGTCAGTCTGTCTATGGACCAGCTTGCCCGCTCACCTGGGAGCGCTTCTCCGCTACCTGCCTGCTTGCCTGCCCGGAGGCTCCGCTGTCACGTGCTGTGACCACCAGCTATTCCAGACTCTTGCCCGCTCACCTGGGAGCGCTTCTCCGCTACCTGCCTGCTTGCCTGCCCGGAGGCTCCGCTGTCACGTGCTGTGACCACCAGCTATTCCAGACTCTTGCCCGCTCACCTGGGAGCGCTTCTCCGCTACCTGCCTGCTTGCCTGCCCGGGGGTTCCACCGTCACGTGCTGTGACCACCTGCTATTCCAGAGACTCTCGCTTGCTCACCTGGGAGCACACATCCTCCATCTGCCTTGCTAGCCTACCTGGAGGTTCAGCCATCACTGGTGGTACCTACCCTTTATCTAGAGACTGCCCCGGTCACTTGCCGTGACCTCCAGCCCGTTCTTCCAGAGACTGCCCCGGTCACTTGCCGTGACCTCCAGCCCGTTCTTCCAGAGACTGCCCTGATCACTTGCCGTGACCTCCTGCCCGTACACCCAGAGACTGTCCCGGTCACCTGCTGTGACTGCCTGCCTGGTCGCCACCCGCTCCCTTACAAGGACCGCTCCCTTGTATAGTAGCCCAGAGGTTCCGCCTCCCAGACCCGTTACAGTTTGCTCGGGCCATGGAACCCGGTGGCACCCAAGCTCCCTCGCTCTCGGACCTGTGTCATGAACTGTCCCGTCAAAGGTCCCAACAGGAGTCCATCCTGGGTCACCTGCGGAATGTCAATACTCGCCTGGACACTCTGACTGTTCCACCAACAACCTCCGCCAGTGCCATGTCTCGCAATCCGGCAGCTCCGCTGTCCACTAACACCATGATATCCTACCCCGGACCTCGGCTTTCTGCACCTCCTCGCTTCGGAGGCGACTCAGCCCAGGCTCGGGGCTTCATAAATCAGTGCACCCTGCACTTTGAACTATTGTCCCACCAGTTTAACTCCGACCGAGCCAAAATTGCATTCATCATGTCCCATCTCACCGGGGAGGCCCTGGCCTGGCTAAATCCTCTATGGGAGAGAGGAGACCCCCTGGTGTCCAACTTGCCTGCTTTTCTCACGGCTTTCCGGAAAGTCTTCGACGAACCCGGACGGAAGACCTCATCCGCATCATCGTTGCTACGCCTCCGTCAGGAAAGTCTCACCGTGGGCCAATATGCCGTACGGTTCCGTACCCTTGCCTCGGAGCTGGCCTGGGATAACGACGCTCTGGTTTCCGTCTTCTGGGAGGGTCTGTCCGGCCGTATTAAAGATGAACTTGCCGGTCGGGACATTCCTACCACTCTCGATGACTTAATAACTCTTGCCACCCGGATTGACCTACGGTTCCAGGAGCGTGCCAGAGAGGTCACCCGTGAGAGGAGGTTACCACGTCTAGCTCCTACTTTTCAGAAACCCGTCACTCCTTCTGTCTCTAACCAGGTACACCCTCCTGAGCCTATGCAGGTCGACCAGACCAAGATGGTCAAGACCCGTCAGGACTTACGCCGTGCCGAGGGGACCTGCTTCTACTGTGGCAGTAAGGAGCACCGGATCCGTGCCTGCCCGGAGAGGTCGGGAAACGCCTGTGTCTAGGTTCGCTCAGAGAGGTCCACCTAGACAAGAATAAATCCTCTCCATCCCTGCTGTTGTCAGTCTCAATCGTCTACGGGGAGAACCGTTATTTCGAACTAGCCCAACTGGACTCTGGAGCAGCCGGGAATCTTATTTCACAGTCCCTGGTAGAGAAATACCGCATCCCCACCAAACCTCTGGCTGTACCCTTGTCTGTTGCTGCCGTGGATGGGGGGCTCTTACCACGCCCCATCCAACTCATCACCGAATCCATTTCTCTGCAGGTGGAAATGCTGCATTCTGAAAGTATCTCCTTCCATGTTCTGCCTGGACTCTCTCACGCCCTCTTGCTAGGCCTACCTTGGCTCCAGAAACATGCATCCGTTCTTGACTGGCAGACCGGAGAAGTCCTTCGCTGGGGACAGGGCTGCCATAAGACCTGTCTGGTTCCCGTTCATCCCGTCCGTCCTTCTCCTACCCCAGCTAATCTACCTGGACTTCCGATTCCTTATTGGTCTTATGCTGATGTCTTTAATAAAAAGGAGGCAGAGACACTACCCCCTCATAGACCATACGACTGCCCTATCGACCTGTTACCTGGTACTTCTCCTCCCCGTGGGCGTATTTATCCATTATCCGCTGCTGAGACCCGGTCGATGTCCGAATATATTGAGGAGAATCTGGCCAGGGGATTCATCCGGAAATCTACCTCCCCGGTGGGAGCAGGCTTCTTTTTCGTCAAAAAGAAGGACGGCTCTCTCCGTCCCTGTATAGACTATAGAGGCCTTAACCAGATCACGGTGAAGAATAAGTACCCCCTTCCGCTTATTCCGGAGTTATTTGATCGTCTGAGGGGGGCTAGAATCTTCACCAAACTGGACCTCCGTGGGGCGTACAACCTGGTTCGTATCCGTCAGGGGGATGAATGGAAGACGGCATTCAACACCCAGGACGGCCACTATGAATATCTGGTAATGCCCTTTGGCCTCTGTAACGCTCCTGCCGTCTTTCAAGAGTTGGTCAATGACATCTTCCGGGACCTTCTCTACTCCTGCGTAGTGGTGTACCTGGACGACATCTTGGTCTTCTCTCCGGATCTCCAGACTCACCGGAGGGATGTTCGTCAGGTCCTGCTCAGGCTCAGGCAGAACCATCTCTACGCTAAATATGAGAAGTGCCTCTTTGAGCAGACCTCGCTTCCGTTTTTGGGCTACATTATCTCTCAGACCGGCCTACAAATGGATCCTGAGAAACTGTCTGCCATCGAGAAATGGCCCCGACCAGAGGGGTTGAAGGCTATTCAACGGTTCCTGGGCTTCGCCAACTATTACCGCCTCTTCATCCCGCACTTCTCTTCCCGGACTGCCCCAATTTCCGCGCTCACCCGTAAGGGTACTAATCCCAAAGAGTGGCCGCCCGAAGCAGAGGAGGCCTTTCTTTCCCTAAAACAGGCCTTCTCTTCCGCCCCGGTGCGGCATCGCCCGGACGGCAACAAGCAGTTCTTCCTGGAAGTTGACGCCTCCTCCTCTGGAGCCGGAGCGGTACTTACTCAAAAATCATCTTCCGGGAGAATGGTAACTTGTGGCTTCTTCTCCAAACTCTTCTCCTCTTCTGAGCGCAACTATTCCATAGGAGACCGAGAGTTATTGGCCATCAAGCTGGCGTTGGAGGAGTGGCGTTACCTACTCGAGGGGGCTCTTCATCCGGTAATAATTTACACTGACCACAAGAACTTGGCTTACCTCCAGCATGCCCAGAGACTTAACCCGCGCCAAGCCCGGTGGTCCTTGTTTTTTGCTCGCTTTGATTTTGTTCTTCATTTTCGCCCGGCTGACAAAAACGTCAAAGCAGACGCCTTGTCCCGATCCTTTCTGGTGTCCGATCTCGAGGAAGAACCTAAACATATCATCGATCCCGCCAGAGTAATGCAGGTGGCTCCCGTGAGTCTAAATCGTCTCCCTCCCGGTAAGACGTTTGTTTCAGCACCTGATCGGGAGAAGATCCTACACTGGGGCATTCGTCTAAACTAGCTGGCCACGCCGGTCAGAAAAAGACCCTCCAGCTTATTGCCCGGCACTATTGGTGGCCTACCCTGCACAAGGACATAATAGACTTTGTTTCTGCCTGTGTGTCCTGCGCCCGCAACAAAGTCCCGAGACATCTGCCAGCCGGACGCCTCCTTCCGCTTCCTGTACCTGCTGCCCCCTGGCAGCATATAGCAATGGACTTTATAACTGATCTCCCCGTCTCTGCCGGTTGTACGGTCATTTGGGTGGTCGCTGACCGCTTTTCCAAGATGGCTCACTTTATTCCCCTGCCAGGCCTTCCGTCTGCACCCGAGCTGGCTAAAGACTTTATCCGCCACATCTTCCGTCTTCATGGCCTGCCCCTCCACATCGTGTCGGATCGTGGGGTACAGTTCACCTCACGTTTCTGGAGAGCCACTTGTAAACTACTAGACGTCACCCTGGACTTCTCTTCCGCTTACCACCCACAGTCCAATGGTCAAGTGGAGCGGATCAATCAGAACCTGACCAGTTACCTCCGGCACTTCGTTAATGCCCACCATTCTGACTGGGTGGATCTCCTACCATGGGCCGAGTTCTCTTATAATAATCACGAGAGCGAATCCTCCTCCAAATCCCCGTTTTTTGTAGTCTTTGGTCAGCATCCTCGGATTCCTTTTCCTGTCTCCACCTCTGTGGACAACCCGGCTGCGGAATCTCTCGTTAGCAAATTTTCCTCCATATGGGAGAGTACCCGGTCCGCACTCCTTCTGTCACCCGAGCGTATGAAAAGACACGCTGACAAAAAACGCCTGGATCCTCCACAATTTCGTCCAGGAGATAAAGTCTGGCTCTCATCTAAATATGTTCGACTCAAGATACCTTCTTACAAGTTAGGGCCTCGGTTCATCTGTCCTCTGGAGGTCATCAGTCAGATCAACCCGGTGGCCTATAAATTGAAACTCCCGGCCAACTTACGGATCCCTAACTCCTTCCATGTATCTCTCTTCAAACCCGTGGTGCTTAACTCTTTTTCCAAGTCTACAGGTACGCCTCCTGCTCCGGTTTCTGCTGAGGACGAGTTTGAGGTAGAGAACATTCTTGCCACCAAAAGGGTAAGAGGAAAGACCTTTTTTCTGGTAGATTGGAAGGGGTTTGGTCCTGAGGAGAGAACGTGGGAGCCCCGGGAGAACATCCATGCCCCTCTCATCCTAGCTAAATTTCTATCTGGCCTAAAAAAGGGGGGGCCTAAAGGGGGGGGTACTGTAGTGCCGGCGTCCCTGCCCTCTGCTAGGCAGGGACGCTGTTCCCCTCACCGCTCTGCTCCGTGCCCGGCGTCCCTCTCCCGCTCTGCTGGCAGCGCGCGCTCCTTCCCGGCCACTGTGCTTAGGGCGCGCGCGTGCGCCCTCCCTCTTAAAGGGGCCGCGCGCGCCGTCCTAAGGAGTCCCCGGCCAATGGCCGGAGGACTTTACCATATATAAGGCACCTCCTCCAAAATGGAGGTGCCCGAGCAATGTTGTTGCACCGTTCTACTCACTCTGCTTCAGCCCTCAGGTCCCGTTGCCAGTTACCTGCCAGTTACCTGCCAGATTCCTGCCAGCTTGCTGTCCTAATCCTGCCTGATTTCAAGCTACCTGCCTGCTTGCCTGAGGTCCGACGGTCTGCCTTACAACTCCGGTCAGTCTGTCTATGGACCAGCTTGCCCGCTCACCTGGGAGCGCTTCTCCGCTACCTGCCTGCTTGCCTGCCCGGAGGCTCCGCTGTCACGTGCTGTGACCACCAGCTATTCCAGACTCTTGCCCGCTCACCTGGGAGCGCTTCTCCGCTACCTGCCTGCTTGCCTGCCCGGAGGCTCCGCTGTCACGTGCTGTGACCACCAGCTATTCCAGACTCTTGCCCGCTCACCTGGGAGCGCTTCTCCGCTACCTGCCTGCTTGCCTGCCCGGGGGTTCCGCCGTCACGTGCTGTGACCACCTGCTATTCCAGAGACTCTCGCTTGCTCACCTGGGAGCACACATCCTCCATCTGCCTTGCTAGCCTACCTGGAGGTTCAGCCATCACAGGTCGTACCTACCCTTTACCTAGAGACTGCCCCGTCACTTGCCGTGACCTCCAGCCCGTTCTTCCAGAGACTGCCCCGGTCACTTGCCGTGACCTCCAGCCCGTTCTTCCAGAGACTGCCCTGATCACTTGCCGTGACCTCCTGCCCGTACACCCAGAGACTGTCCCGGTCACCTGCTGTGACTGCCTGCCTGGTCGCCACCCGCTCCCTTACAAGGACCGCTCCCTTGTATAGTAGCCCAGAGGTTCCGCCTCCCAGACCCGTTACACACACATCTCCCTCTCACAGTCTCACATCACACCACTGATCCCATAGAAATGGTTTCACCATAATGGTAGGAAGGGTTTTGGTTTAGGCGAGGCAAAACTTCTGAGTGGGCCCCTAACCAGGTAACACTGATTACAATTGCAGTGTCGCACCCTAATAGTGGATATAGGAGAACCTCAGCAGATGACTACGCTGTTACTAAAAATATAAAATACTCCATATAGTATAATGCATCACATAGTCCTCCTTATAGCATAATGCACTGCCCATAGGCCTCCATATAGCATAATGCACTGCCCATAGGCCTCCATATAGTATAATGCACTCTCCATAGGCTTCTCTATAGTATAATGCACTCCCCATAGGCATCCATATAGTATAATGCACTTCCTATAGGCCTCCATATAGTATAATGCACTCCTCATAGGCTTCTATATAGTATAATGCACTCCCCATAGGCCTCCATATAGTATAATTCACTCTCCATAAGCCTCCATATAGTATAATGCCCTCTCCATAGGCCTCCATATAGTATAATGCACTCCCCATAGGCCTCCATATAGTATAATGCACTGCCCATAGGTCTACATGTAGTATAATGCATTCTCCATAAGACTCCATATAGTATAATGCACTCTCCAAAGGCCTCCATGTAGTACAGGTTGGGCCATTTATATGGATACACCCAATTGTCTATGCTGTGAAGATACGAGATGTGCAGCATCTGAAACAACGGATACTGGAAGCCTGTGCTAGCATTTCTTCTGCAGTGTTGCTATCAGTGTGTCAAGAGTGGGAGAAGAGGGTTGCATTGACAATCCAACACAATGGGCAGCACTTTGAACACATTTTATAAGTGGTCATAAACTTGTAAATAACTCATGAAAGAATAAAGTTACATTAAAACCAAGCACACCATTGTTTTTCTTATGAAATTCTCAATAAGTTTGATGTGTCACATGACCCTCTTCCCATTGAAAAAAATAAAGTTGGATCCAAAATGGCCGAACTCAAAATGGCCGCCATGGTCACCACTAGTGTTGAGCATTCCGATACTGAAATATCTGGTATCGGCCGATATTCGCGGTATCGGAATTCCGATACTTAATTCCGATACTTTTGCAATATCGTATACCGGAATCGGAAGTTCCCATAATGCAATGAGCCATTTTCATTTTATTCAGCCAATGAGGATCCTAAGAAGTGTGGGCACATCCTGTTAGGCATGTAGACATCTTAACTAATGGCATGGCTGTGATTGGCTGCTGAAATGATGTCATGATGCACTATAAAAGCCGCCGCCGCCATTTTGAGCTCACTCTGCTGTGAATTCAGTTACGGATAGGACACTGTTGTTCTGAGGGACAGTTTTAGCTACCTATTTGGTCTATTCTGCTTTACCCAAGCTACTTTCTAAATCACTGTGCCTTGCAGCGCTAGTGCACAGTTCCCTGTGCTGTTCACCGCTGTCTGCAAGGTCTGGTGTGTGAGTGCAGCTCACCCTGTAGTGTGTGCTTCAACCACGTCTGGTTGTAGTGCACTCAGTGTGTATCACTGCCTCATACATTGTCCTTTTTTGCCAATTCATAATTTTTCCTGATAACTCCTATTAGTGTGGTGGTTCCATCTGTATTCAGCTAAATTGGTTCCAAACACACTATATAGGAGTAGATAGAGAAATTTTTTTGGTCTTGCAGCACTAGTGCACAGTGCTCTGCATCTGTACTGTTCACCGCTGTCTGCAAGGTCTGGTGTGTGAGTGCAGCTCACCCTGTAGTGTGTGCTTCAACCACGTCTGGTTGTAGTGCACTCAGTGTGTGTCACTGCCTCATACATTGTCCTTTTTTGCCAATTCATAATTTTTCCTGATATCTCCTATTAGTGTGGTGGTTCCATCCGTATTCAGCTAAATTGGTTCCAAACACACTATATAGGAGTAGTTAGAGGAGCCTTTCTGCAGCATTGGGCCCTGCAGCCCCAGCCAGATTAGTATTAGCCTATTTTTTGTAGCCTCATCTATTGCATTGTAGGTTACTTTCCTACATTGTAATAGCTACAAAAAGTTTGTGATACTATCGGTATTATATCTTTGGGCACATCCAGTGTCTTTTTGTGACAAAAAAAACCTAAATAAAGTTCACCAAACACTCCACTTTACAGTTGTGTAGGCCACATTAGCTCATATTAAAGTCTAGTCCACACTTTATAAAATTAGTGTTTCTTATACCTGTTAGCAGCTGTTCAGGAATAAGCACACTAAGCCCTTAGTACTTTTCTGCCTATCTTTATAAGTCTACTAAGATGAAGAAGGCAGGGAGTAAGGCATGTGGTCGTGGGCGTGGAGTTTCTGCAGGGAGAGGACGTGAGAATTCTGTGCTTGCAGGGAGAGGACGTGGGGATTCTGTGCCTGCTGCGGGCACCAGTGACTCAGCATCCCCCAGTTTTACCAGGGAACAGTCCTTTATGCGCAGCTTTGTAGGAGCTAGCCGTACCCCACTGCTGCGCGAGGACCAAATTGAAGCCGTTGTCGGATGGATGGCAGCTAACGCATCGACTTCAATTAGTTCCAGATCCTCTCAGGTCCTGAGCACTGAAGAGCACCCATCTGTCTCTTCACCACCTGCCAAATTGCCCAGGCAGTCAGAGAGCCCTGGACAGGAGCCATCTCTACTTCTGTTCTCTGAATCTCTTGGCTTGGAAAGAGGGGGCCAGCCAAGCAGAATTCGAGAATTTGAAGAAGAGGTAGTATGCAGTGATGCGCAACCGTTTTGTCTCTCTGAATCTGAAGAGGCGGGTGTGCCAGTGCCTATGGTCAGCAGCACACCTCAGTACGCATCTGATGATGAGACTCAGGTGCCACTTTCTGGTGCGTACTGTGCTGTCGAGACTACCCAGGAGAAGCAGTTGTTTGAAGAGGGTGGTGTAGATGATGAGGTCCTTGACCCATCATGGCGTGAGGGACAGGAAGGTGGTGGGAGCAGCTCTGAGGAAGAGATTCTCCGAACGGCCCAAAAAGGAGGGAGAGGGAGGGGGCAGACTTGGTTGCCTGTAGCCTCCACTTCAGCACCCATTAGGAGCATGGCTCTTCCAAAATCCAAAGCGGGCGCTCCCAAGACTTGCAGTGCCTGGTCCTTTTTTGACACAGTTGCAGATGACATTTGCTTTGTCAAATGCAAGCTGTGTAATCAGAAGGTGAAAAGAGGGAAAAGTGTCAGCAACCTCAATACCACAAATATGTGGAAACATGTGCGGACCAAGCACGTGGTGGAGTTACAAAAACACACTGAAGACCTAGGCCAACCTACAGCGCCACCTACCACCTCTTCAGCTCGTGTTGTAGCCTCTTCCTCCAGCTCACACACAGCTGGTTCGGCTTCCTCACAGGATCGCCATGGAAGAATCTTTGGCACTGTTGTACAGAGACACAGTGTAATTCCACCCACAGCACCACTTTCCCAGTCATCCTCACACTCCCAGGCCAGTCTACAGCCATCGTTAGCACAGGCATGGGAGAAAAGGCGCCCATACTCGGCAAACCACCCCCGAGCACAGGCTCTGAATGCTGGCATTGCTAAACTACTGGCCCTTGAAATGCTATCATTCAGGCTGGTGGAGACTGACACATTCCGTAACTTTATGGCATTGGCAGTCCCACAATACAACGTGCCCAGCCGCTTTTATTTCAGCAGGCAAGCCGTCCCTGCCCTGCAACATCATGTGGAGGGAAAAATTAAACATGCGCTACAAAACGCCGTCAGTAGCAAGGTCCACCTGACCACCGATGCGTGGACCAGTAAGCATGGACAGGGACGATACCTTTCCCTCACTGCCCATTGGGTAAATGTTGTGGAGCCGGGTACAAATCTTGAGAGTGGCGCTGTACGTGTTCTGCCAACTCCAAGGATTGCAGGAATCCAGTCTGTACACATTGACTCCTCCTCATGCTCCAGTTCCTCTGAATCAGCGCTGCAGGAGCCGTCACGGTCTACCTCCACATCGACCCGTGAACGGTTACCTGTTATGATGACCAATATGAGCACAGCTGTGGCCAAACGTCAACAGGCCGTATTAAAATTAATTTCTTTGGGGAATCGAAGCCACACAGCGCAGGAGCTCTGGAATGCCATCAAGCAGCAGAGCGACGTGTGGTTTGTGCCAGCGAATCTCCAGCCAGGCATGGTAGTGTGTGACAATGGCCGAAATCTGGTGGCAGCTCTGGGCTTGGCAACCTCACTCACATCCCATGTCTGGCACATGTGCTCAACTTGGTCATGCAGAGTTTTTTGAGGGACTATCCGGATCTTGATGCACTGCTTCACAAGGTCCGCATAGAGTGCGCTCACTTGCGGCGTTCCAGCAATGCAAGATCACGCATTGCAGCTCTGCAGCACCGATTACGTCTTCCGGAACATCGCATCATATGTGACCTACCCACCAGGTGGAATTCAACGTTACATATGTTGGAGAGGTTGTGTGAGCAGCAGGCAGCAGTAATGGAGTACCAGCTGCAGCAGGCGCAAACAAGTCGCAGTGCGCGCCGTTCACACTTCACCACCACTGAGTGGGCCTCTATGAAGGACATTTGCCACGTTTTGCGTGCCTTCGATTATTCCACGCGGATGGCGAGTGCAGATGATGCACTAGTCAGCATGACTATCCCCCTTATCTGCCTGCTTGAAAAAACACTGCAAGCACTAAGGGACGAGGTTTTGGAAGAGGTGGAGGATGAGGAGTCACAAATGCCATCTGCTTCTCTACAGTCTGCGCAACGTGGTTCCTCACAAAGGCCTAGGCAGGGGACACTTTGTGAGGAGGATGAGGAGGAGTCAATGGATGAGGAAGACATCTGTCCAGAGGAGGGAGGTACACAATGCTCTAGTAGTCAGTATCTAGAGCGAGGGTGGGGTGATGCAGAGCAGGCAGAGATCACGCCTCAAGCAGGGGACAGCGTTTCTTGGCCAGTTGGCAGTCTGCAGCACATGGTTGATTTCATGCTGCAGTGCCTGAGAAACGACCGCCGCATCGCCCACATTCTCAACACGGCTGATTATTGGGTGTCCACCTTCCTAGATCCTCGCTACCGGGACAACTTACAAAGCCTCATAACACCGTTGAACCGGGAGCGTAAAATGCGGGAGTACCAAGACGCACTGGTGCATTCCATCATGTTCTCCATTCCAACCGAGAGCAGTGCTGCTAGTGCTTTACAAAGCAGCTCAGTGCGTCGAGGCAGTGGAGGAAGCTCTGCACAAAGAGGGAGCAGAAGCAGCGCCTCAGCACAAGGCAAGACCAGTATGGCCGAAATGTGGCAAAGTTTTGTGTCCCCGCCACCACAAATGTCTACACCATCACAGACGGCTCCAGTCAGCAGGAGGCAACGTTTCCGTCAGATGGTGACAGACTACATGTCTTGCCCTCTTAGTGTACTCCCAGACGGCTCTTCTCCCTTCAAGTTTTGGGTCTGTAAGCTGGATACATGGCCAGAGCTTAGTCAGTATGCATTGGAGGTGCTAGCTTGCCCTGCTGCTAGTGTATTATCGGAACGCGTCTTTAGTGCCGCAGGTGGTGTACTAACAGACCGTCGCATGCGACTATTCTCCAATAACGTTGACCGGCTTACTTTTCTCAAAATGAACAAGGCCTGGATCTCTCATGAATTTGCCAGTCCTCTTCCAGAATAAATAATTGGTTGGCAACAGTATCCAGGTCTTCTGTTCTGTTCATGTTTCTACCACCTGAACTGTAATCCCTGAGCTCCAACACCGCCAGTTGGCGCTCGGAAGTGCCGTCTGCACAGTCAACACTTGCTGCCGTGTTATTGGGGTTCAGTAACGTCAGCTGTTCCCCTGCTGTGCGGACGGCAATTTCTCCTGCTCTGTCCACATTCTCACTACTACAGATTTGAAAGTTTCTCCAATTACACCTCTGGCTCCTCTGTTTTCAGTATTATCCCTGAGCTCCAACACCGCCAGTTGGCGCTCGGAAGTGCCGTCTGCACAGTCAACACTTGCTGCCGTGTTATTGGGGTTCAGTAACGTCAGCTGTTCCCCTGCTGTGCGGACGGCAATTTCTCCTGCTTTGTCCACATTCTCACTACTACAGATTTGAAAGTTTCTCCAATTACACCTCTGGCTCCTCTGTTTTCAGTATTATCCCTGAGCTACAACACCGCCAGTTGGCGCTCGGAAGTGCCGTCTGCACAGTCAACACTTGCTGCCGTGTTATTGGGGTTCAGTAACGTCAGCTGTTCCCCTGCTGTGCGGACGGCAATTTCTCCTGCTCTGTCCACATTCTCACTACTACAGATTTGAAAGTTTCTCCAATTACACCTCTGGCTCCTCTGTTTTCAGTATTATCCCTGAGCTCCAACACCGCCAGTTGGCGCTCGGAAGTGCCGTCTGCACAGTCAACACTTGCTGCCGTGTTATTGGGGTTCAGTAACGTCAGCTGTTCCCCTGCTGTGCGGACGGCAATTTCTCCTGCTCTGTCCACATTCTCACTACTACAGATTTGAAAGTTTCTCCAATTACACCTCTGGCTCCTCTGTTTTCAGTATTATCCCTGAGCTACAACACCGCCAGTTGGCGCTCGGAAGTGCCGTCTGCACAGTCAACACTTGCTGCCGTGTTATTGGGGTTCAGTAACGTCAGCTGTTCCCCTGCTGTGCGGACGGCAATTTCTCCTGCTCTGTCCACATTCTCACTACTACAGATTTGAAAGTTTCTCCAATTACACCTCTGGCTCCTCTGTTTTCAGTATTATCCCTGAGCTACAACACCGCCAGTTGGCGCTCGGAAGTGCCGTCTGCACAGTCAACACTTGCTGCGGTGTTATTGGGGTTCAGTAACGTCAGCTGTTCCCCTGCTGTGCGGACGGCAATTTCTCCTGCTCTGTCCACATTCTCACTACTACAGATTTGAAAGTTTCTCCAATTACACCTCTGGCTCCTCTGTTTTCAGTATTATCCCTGAGCTACAACACCGCCAGTTGGCGCTCGGAAGTGCCGTCTGCACAGTCAACACTTGCTGCCGTGTTATTGGGGTTCAGTAACGTCAGCTGTTCCCCTGCTGTGCGGACGGCAATTTCTCCTGCTCTGTCCACATTCTCACTACTACAGATTTGAAAGTTTCTCCAATTACACCTCTGGCTCCTCTGTTTTCAGTATTATCCCTGAGCTACAACACCGCCAGTTGGCGCTCGGAAGTGCCGTCTGCACAGTCAACACTTGCTGCCGTGTTATTGGGGTTCAGTAACGTCAGCTGTTCCCCTGCTGTGCGGACGGCAATTTCTCCTGCTCTGTCCACATTCTCACTACTACAGATTTGAAAGTTTCTCCAATTACACCTCTGGCTCCTCTGTTTTCAGTATTATCCCTGAGCTACAACACCGCCAGTTGGCGCTCGGAAGTGCCGTCTGCACAGTCAACACTTGCTGCGGTGTTATTGGGGTTCAGTAACGTCAGCTGTTCCCCTGCTGTGTTCACGGCAATTTCTCCTGCTTTGTCCACATCCACTGTACTACACATTTTAAAGTTGCTCCAATTACACCTCTGGCTCCTCTGTTTTTATTCTTATCCCTGGGCTCCAGCACCGCCAGTTGGCGCTCAGAAGTGCCGTCTGCACAGTCAACACTTGCTGCGGTGTTATTGGGGTTCAGTAACGTCAGCTGTTCCCCTGCTGTGTTCACGGCAATTTCTCCTGCTTTGTCCACATCCACTGTACTACACATTTTAAAGTTGCTCCAATTACACCTCTGGCTCCTCTGTTTTTATTCTTATCCCTGGGCTCCAGCACCGCCAGTTGGCGCTCAGAAGTGCCGTCTGCACAGTCAACACTTGCTGCGGTGTTATTGGGGTTCAGTAACGTCAGCTGTTCCCCTGCTGTGTTCACGGCAATTTCTCCTGCTCTGTCCACATTCACTGTGCTACTTATTTAAAACTTGCTCCAATTAGGCCTCTGACTCCACTCTGTTTTTATTATTTACCCTGGGTTCCAGCACAGCCAGCTGGTTCTCGGCAGTGTCTTTGGCACGGGTACTCCCTCCTGCCCAGCCTGGTTCCAGCACGCCAGCTGTTTCCGGGTAGTGTCAACGTCACTTTGCCTCCAATGCGTTGTCCTGTCGTGTTGCGGTCGGGTTAGTCGACTCTATGGTGCCTGCAGTTTAGGTGACTCCTATGTGGGCTGCGGGATCTGGCAATGAAGGCTGGTTCCATAGTGCCAATAGGATAAGCACCCCCTGTAGGACTGTGGGTTTTGGTAACTGCGGCCGGCTCGCGGACTTGAACTATTTTTTACATGGGTACCTTCTGCTACCCATCCGGGTTCCAGTACCGCCAGCTGGTTCTCGGCAGTGCCTTTGGATTAGGTGCCTCCTTCTCGGTATCCAAGTTCCACCAACGTCTGCTGGTCCTTGGTAGTGCTTTCTGGCACAGGTACCTCCTGCTTAGTAACCGAGTTCCAGTAACATCAGCTGGTCCTCGGTAGTTCCATTGGCTCTTGTACCTTCTGCTACCCATCCGGGTTCCAGTACCGTCAGCTGGTCCTCGGTAGTTCCATTTGCTCTTGTACCTTCTACTACCCATCCGGGTTCCAGTACCGTCAGCTGGTTCTCGGCAGTGCCTTATGATTAGGTGCCTCCTTCTCGGTATCCAAGTTCCACCAACGTCTGCTGGTCCTTGGTAGTGCTTTCTGGCACAGGTACATCCTGCTTAGTAACCGATTTCCAGTAACATCAGCTGGTCCTCGGTAGTTCCATTGGCTCTTGTACCTTCTGCTACCCATCCGGGTTCCAGTACCGTCAGCTGGTCCTCGGTAGTTCCATTTGCTCTTGTACCTTCTACTACCCATCCGGGTTCCAGTACCGTCAGCTGGTTCTCGGCTGTGCCTTTGGATTAGGTTCCTCCTTCTCGGTATCCAAGTTCCACCAACGTCTGCTGGTCCTTGGTAGTGCTTTCTGGCACAGGTACCTCCTGCTTAGTAACCGAGTTCCAGTAACATCAGCTGGTCCTCGGTAGTTCCATTGGCTCTTGTACCTTCTGCTACCCATCCGGGTTCCAGTACCGTTAGCTGGTCCTCGGTAGTTCCATTTGCTCTTGTATCTTCTGCTACCCATCCGGGTTCCAGTACCGTCAGCTGGTTCTCGGCAGTGTCTTTGGCACGGGTACTCCCTCCTGCCCAGCCTGGTTCCAGCACGCCAGCTGTTTCCGGGTAGTGTCAACGTCACTTTGCCTCCAATGCGTTGTCCTGTCGTGTTGCGGTCGGGTTAGCCGACTCTATGGTGCCTGCAGTTTAGGTGACTCCTATGTGGGCTGCGGGATCTGGCAATGAAGGCTGGTTCCATAGTGCCAATAGGACAAGCACCCCCTGTAGGACTGTGGGTTTTGGTAACTGCGGCCGGCTCGCGGACTTGAACTTTTTTTTACATGGGTACCTTCTGCTACCCATCCGGGTTCCAGTACCGTCAGCTGGTTCTCGGCAGTGCCTTTGGATTAGGTGCCTCCTTCTCGGTATCCAAGTTCCACCAACGTCTGCTGGTCCTTGGTAGTGCTTTCTGGCACAGGTACATCCTGCTTAGTAACCGATTTCCAGTAACATCAGCTGGTCCTCGGTAGTTCCATTGGCTCTTGTACCTTCTGCTACCCATCCGGGTTCCAGTACCGTCAGCTGGTCCTCGGTAGTTCCATTTGCTCTTGTACCTTCTACTACCCATCCGGGTTCCAGTACCGTCAGCTGGTTCTCGGCTGTGCCTTTGGATTAGGTTCCTCCTTCTCGGTATCCAAGTTCCACCAACGTCTGCTGGTCCTTGGTAGTGCTTTCTGGCACAGGTACCTCCTGCTTAGTAACCGAGTTCCAGTAACATCAGCTGGTCCTCGGTAGTTCCATTGGCTCTTGTACCTTCTGCTACCCATCCGGTTTCCAGTACCGTCAGCTGGTCCTCGGTAGTTCCATTTGCTCTTGTACCTTCTACTACTCATCCGGGTTCCAGTACCGTCAGCTGGTTCTCGGCAGTGCCTTTGGATTAGGTGCCTCCTTCTCGGTATCCAAGTTCCACCAACGTCTGCTGGTCCTTGGTAGTGCTTTCTGGCACAGGTACCTCCTGCTTAGTAACCGAGTTCCAGTAACATCAGCTGGTCCTCGGTAGTTCCATTGGCTCTTGTACCTTCTGCTACCCATCCGGGTTCCAGTACCGTTAGCTGGTCCTCGGTAGTTCCATTTGCTCTTGTATCTTCTGCTACCCATCCGGGTTCCAGTACCGTCAGCTGGTTCTCGGCAGTGTCTTTGGCACGGGTACTCCCTCCTGCCCAGCCTGGTTCCAGCACGCCAGCTGTTTCCGGGTAGTGTCAACGTCACTTTGCCTCCAATGCGTTGTCCTGTCGTGTTGCGGTCGGGTTAGCCGACTCTATGGTGCCTGCAGTTTAGGTGACTCCTATGTGGGCTGCGGGATCTGGCAATGAAGGCTGGTTTCATAGTGCCAATAGGACAAGCACCCCCTGTAGGACTGTGAGTTTTGGTAACTGCGGCCGGCTCGCGGACTTGAACTTTTTTTTACATGGGTACCTTCTGCTACCCATCCGGGTTCCAGTACCGTCAGCTGGTTCTCGGCAGTGCCTTTGGATTAGGTGCCTCCTTCTCGGTATCCAAGTTCCACCAACGTCTGCTGGTCCTTGGTAGTGCTTTCTGGCACAGGTACATCCTGC
Source organism: Phyllobates terribilis (assembly GCF_046119375.1). Lineage (NCBI taxonomy): Eukaryota > Metazoa > Chordata > Amphibia > Anura > Dendrobatidae > Phyllobates > Phyllobates terribilis. The sequence goes on from NW_027362762.1 coordinate 690,428,076, forward strand.
TTAGTAACCGAGTTCCAGTAACATCAGCTGGTCCTCGGTAGTTCCATTGGCTCTTGTACCTTCTGCTACCCATCCGGGTTCCAGTACCGTCAGCTGGACCTCGGTAGTTCCTCAGCCTTCTTGTACTTTCTGCTACATTTCCAAGTTCAAGCTTTTTGAAATGGTTCTTGGTAATCACTCTGGATCTCCCTGACGAGGACCCTGAAGACGAGGACCCTGAAGACCAACCAGAAGAAGACGAGGACCCCGAAGACGACGACCCTGAAGACGAGGACCCTGAAGACCACCCCGAAGAAGACGAGGACCCTGAAGACGAGGACCCTGAAGACCACCCCGAAGAAGACGAGGACCCTGAAGACCACCCCGAAGAAGACGAGGACCCTGAAGACCACCCCGAAGAAGACGAGGACCCCGAAGACGAGGACCCAGAAGACCAACCCGAAGAAGACGAGGACCCCGAAGACGAGGACCCGGAAGACGACCACCCTGAAGACCACCCTGAAGAAGACCAAGAAGATGACCCTGAAGAAGTTGACCAAGAGGACAAAGAAGAGAAGACAAGTACCAAGATACAGAAGAACAAGAGACAGAAAACCAAGAAGCAGAAATACAAAAAGCTGCAGAACAAAAAGCGGAAGAACATTAAGCATAAGATTAAAATTCAGAGCAAAAGATAGTATCTAAATTATAAGCAGAATATGACTAAGCAGTGTATGGGGGTGAGTCCGTTCCTCCTCGTGGTGCCCCTGGAAAAGACCTGCTGCTGCAGGCCAAACTGAACGCGGACAAATCCTGTTGTGAATCTTTTGTGACGGGCAGAACGAAAGGTGTAATGTCCAACCTTTTATAGATAACAACTACAGGAATGCCTGTCACAAATAAGAATATGATGAAGAAGAAGAATATGAAGAAGATGAAGAAGTAGAATATGAAGAATGTAAAAAAAAGAATAATACGAAGAAGGTGAAGAAGAAGAAGGTGAAGAAGAAGTGGATGAAAAAGATGCTGAGGATGATGAAGGAGAAAGTGTGGGAGAAGTAAAAAAGAAGGTGAAGAGCATGGAAGTAGTGAAACATAAATATCTGACAAAATATAAAAATACTTAACATAGTTAATATTTCCGTAACTCAGAACATCTTAAAAAAATAGTAATTCCTGCTATTCCATTTGATTGGGCTAAACCTCTATGCCTTTATTGTCTCCCCCACCTCCCCCAATACATTCTACATTATTCTTAGTTGTTTTCCTTCATGTAGAATTAACCTACAAGGAAAGAAAGGGTTTATTTTAATTCCGATATTTATGTCCCATTGACTTGCATTGGTTTCCGGTATCGGAATCGGCGATATCCGATACTTTTTCGGTATCGGTCCGATCCAATCCGATCGGATATTTCCCGATATCGGAAGGTATCGCTCAACACTAGTCACCACCCATCTGGAAAAGTTTTCCCCCTCCCATATACTAATGTGCCACAAACAGGAAGGTGATATCACCAACCATTCCCATTTTATTTAGGTGTATCCATATAAATGACCCACCCTGTATAATGCACTTTCCATACACCTCCTGTGGCAGGACGACTCGCTCGGCTCTCTCGGAGGCAGACTCAGGACACACGTTCTTTGGTTACCTTTCTGCTGGTTTATTATTTTGCATAAACTCATGCAGGGTTCCACAGGATAAATAAACTAGACCCCTTTGGGTTAAACGGGAAAACAAAACAAAATGTAGCTCAGTCCATAGTTGAGCGGGTTCCGCCCGCTCTCGGTAGCACAAACTGCACTGGCAAAGTCTGCAGCTTCCACAACACTGTCTGGAGACTTACCTCTCCAGACCACACTCGAGAGAAAAAAAGAGGTCTGAGCTTTTACACATTGCTCAGCCACACCCTGAAAAGAGGTAGGGGAAATGGCGTCCCGCCTTCTTTGCCATTCCCATAAAACCACACACCCTTTAACAGAGTAAACCCACCAGCATATAACATGCTGCCAGAAATAAAGTAGGTCTTAGTTCACACAGGTAAGCATCCTGAGTGACACATACCTTCCTTCACATATAAAACCAGTGACACTTTCACATATTTCCCCCCTCTGCCCAAAGCCGGGGGTTTGGGCACCTTCTGACACCAGGCAGGGAATCCTAGAGAGGGCATCTGCATTCCCATGTAACTTCCCGGGCCTATGCTCCACATGAAAGTTAAAATCTTGGAGCCCTAGGAACCATCTAGTTACCCTGGCATTTTTACCCCTCTTCTCCCTCAACCATCTCAACGGGGCATGGTCTGATACTAATTTAAACTTCCACCTAGTAGGTAATATTTCAGTGTATTTACGGCCATTTTATGGTTAAACATTCTTTCTCTACTATGGCGTAGTTCTTCTCGCAGGAGGACAGCTTTCGGCTCAGAAAGAGAATGGGATGTTCTTCCCCATTTATCTCTTGAGAGAGTACAGCCCCTAGACCAACCTCTGAAGCGTCCGTCTGGACCACAAATTCTTTCTGGCGTGACCAGGACCGTCTGCTTACACAGTGTTAGCTTCAACTGTTGAAAGGCGGTCTCCAAACAGAGGCTGGACAAACATCTGTCTGAGATGATTTAGTGAATCCTGCTTTGAGCAGGGGGTTGGACCAGATGACCCAGGAGGTCCCTTCCAACTCTACCATTCTATGATTCTATGATTCTATGATTCTTCCGTCCATTTCACCATGGTTGATTTGGTGCCTTTTAGAAGATCCATTAGTGGCGCGGCCATCATGGCGAAATTCGGGATAAATCGCCGGTAATATCCCACCATTCCGAGGAACGCTCTCACCTGCTTCTTTGAGAGCGGTTGCGGCCAGGCTTGAATTGCCTCCACTTTCTTGATTTGCGGCTTTATTTCGCCTCTCCCAACAACATAGCCCAGGTACTTGGCCTCCTCTTTTCCGATGGCACACTTTCTCGGATTTACAGTACCTACAAGTAGTATTCAACCCCCTGCAGATTTAGCTGGTTTGATAAGATGCAAATAAGTTAGAGCCTTCAAACTGCAAACGAGAGTAGGTTTTACGAACAGAAGCATAAATCTTACAAACCAAAAAGTTATGTTGCTCAGTTGAATTTTATTAAATTTTAAACATAAAAGTGTGGGTCAATTATTATACAACCCCTATGTTTAATATTTTGTGGAATAACCCTTGTTTGCAAGTACAGCTAATAATCGTCTTTTATAAGACCTGATCAGGCCGGCACAGGTCTGTGGAGTTATCTTGGCCCACTCCTCCATGCAGATCTTCTCCAAGTTATCTAGGTTCTTTGGGTGTCTCATGTGGACTTTATTCTTGAGCTCCTTCCACAAGTTTTCAATTGGGTTAAGGTCAGGAGACTGACTAGGCCACTCCAACACCTTGACTTTTTCCCTCTTGAACCAGGCCTTGGTTTTCTTGGCTGTGTGCTTTGGGTCGTTGTCTTGTTGGAAGATGAAATTACGACCCATCTTAAGATCCTTGATGGAGGAGCGGAGGTTCTTGGCCAAAATCTCCAGGTAGGCCGTGCTATCCATCTTCCCATGGATGCGGACCAGATGGCCAGGCCCCTTGGCTGAGAAACAGCCCCACAGCATGATGCTGCCACCACTATGCTTGACTGTAGGGATGGTATTCTTGGGGTCATATGCAGTGCCATCCAGTCTCCAAACGTCACGTGTGTGGTTGGCACCAAAGATCTCGATCTTGGTCTCATCAGACCATAGAACCTTGAACCAGTCTGTGTCAGAGTCCTCCAAGTGATCATGAGCAAACTGTAGACGAGCCTTGACATGACGCTTTGAAAGTAAAGGTACCATACAGGCTCGTCTGGAACGGAGACCATTGCGGTGGAGTACGTTACTTATGGTATTGACTGAAACCAATGTCCCCACTGCCATGAGATCTTCCCGGAGCTCCTTCCTTGTTGTCCTTGGGTTAGCCTTGACTCTTCGGACAAGCCTGGCCTCGGCACGGGAGGACACTTTCAAAGGCTGTCCAGGCCGTGGAAGGCTAACAGTAGTTCCATAAGCCTTCCACTTACGGATGATGCTCCCAACAGTGGAGACAGGTAGGCCCAACTCCTTGGAAAGGGTTTTGTACCCCTTGCCAGCCTTGTGACCCTCCACGATCTTGTCTCTGATGGCCTTGGAATGCTCCTTTGTCTTTCCCATGTTGACCATGTCTGAGTGCTGTTCCCAAGTTTGGGGAGGGTCTTAAATAGTCAGAAAAGGCTGGCAAAAGAGATCTTCAATCCACACATGTGAAGCTCATTATTCTTGGTGCCTGAACTACTTCTTAATACTTTAGGGGGACCAAACAGAATTCTTGTGGTTTGAGGGGTTGAATAATAAATGACACTCTGAATTAACTTTTAACGTTTTTTTAAAAAAAAAAATTTGCTGCAGTGCATTTCCCACTTCCAGGCTGATCTACAGTACAAATGTCACAATGCCAAGTTAATTCCGCATGTGTCAACCAGCTAAATCTGCAGGGGGTTGAATACTACTTGTAGGCACTGTATGGTAAATCCCGCCTCCCTTAGTGCCTCCAGAACGGCCTGTAGTTTAGGAAGGTGACTAGCCTAGTCTGGGCTAAAGACCACAATGTCGTCAAGGTAGGCTGCGGCATACTTCTTATGTGGGGCTGGGATCCAATCCATATCCCTCTGGAAAGTGGCTGGGGCCCCCTGTAGTCCGAACGGCATCCACGTGTATTGAAAACACCCATCAGGTGTTGAGAAAGCTGTCTTCTCCTTAGCCATCTGGGACATGGGGATCTGCCAGTAGCCCTTTGTCAGGTCAAGAGTGGTGATGTACCTTGCCGGTCCAAGCCTCTCGATGAGTTCGTCGACGCGGAGCATCGGGTACGCGTCACACTTGGATACCTCATTCAGCCGGCGGTAGTCATTACAAAACCTCCACTCTCCATTGGGTTTCGGCACGAGGATGATTGGGCTCGACCACCCACTCTTTGACTCCTTTATTACCCCGAGGTCTAACGTTCTCTTCACCTCAGCCGAGATCACCGTACGTGCCGCTCTGTTAGCACGTCATGCTCTAACACCTGAGTATGCCCCGGCAACTCTGAGACCAGCTTCCGATTCCGCTGTAGCAATTCTCGACACTGTTGCTTCTTGTGATAGAGTCTCTGCAATAGTGACCTCCTCCACCTTGCCTTCTGGTGCGGCTCCCAGGCAAGGAGTTTCCACAGGTTCCCGGTCCCGCCACGGCTTGAGCAAATTCACATGATATATTTGATGCGTCTTTCTTTGGCCAGGTTGGTGGACTTTATAATTAACCTCGCTGACTTTCTCCACCACTTCATACAGACCTTGCCATTTGGCGAGAAACTTGCTCTCGACGGTAGAGATTAGCACCAAAACACGGTCCCCGGGCTGGAACTGTCTTAGTCTCACCGATCGGTTATATACCCGCGCCTGGGCTTCCTGGATGAGATGTTCCTTCATGATGGGCATCACCTTTGACATTCTCTCCTGTAACTGGGTGACATGTTTGATGATACTCCGGTGTTTCGTGACTTCAGCCTCCCAAGTTTCCTTTGTGATGTCTAGGAGACCTCTCGGATGCTGCCCATATAGGAGCTCAAACGGAGAAAAGCTAGTGGAGGCTTGAGGAACTTCTCTGACCGAGAAAAGCAGAAATGGGAGCAGGTAGTCCCAGTCTCACCCATCCTTTTCAACGACTTTCCTGAGCATCGCCTTTAAGGTCTTGTTGAAGCGTTCCACTAGGCCGTCCGTCTGTGGATGATAAATCGAGGTCCGAATCTGAGTTATCTGAAGAACTCTGCAAAGCTCCTTCATCACCTTGCTAATGAAGGGGGTTCCTTGGTCTGTCAGAATCTCTTTTGGCAGACCTGTCCGAGCAAAAATATGGACCAGCTCTCGGGCTATACTTTTATTGGACGAGTTCCTTAGGGGAACCGCTTCAGGATACTGGGTCGCATAGTCCATGACGACCAGGATATATTGGTGGCCCCGAGCTGATTTAGCTAAGGGGTCCACGAGGTCCATGGCAATCCTCTCAAAAGGAACCTCTATCACAGGTAGTGGGACTAAGGGGCTATGGAAGTGGGAGGAGGGAGCGGTTATTTGGCAGGAGGGGCAGGACCTACAATAGTTTTGAACTTCTTGGTAACTGTTAGAACCTTGCTGTTAGGTTTTTTTTCCTTTGCTGGTCACATGACCTTGTTGGCCTATTTAATCCTGCTCCGCCCTTCTGGCTTTGCTGGACTTCATTGTATATCTACTTTCTAGCTAGCCTGTGCTCTGTATCTAACTCTGTTAGTTTGCTTGGTCTACGGACCTCTAGGTTCTATCTATTTTGTTTGTTCGTCTGTCTGCTGCTATTTCTGTTAGGAGGTGTCCCTTATTCCTCCCAGTCCTTAGTACTTGTAGGGATTCCCTCCCCAAATCTATAGGTCTCCGTACAGACTAGATTAGGACTTTAGCAGGTCTGATCGCAGGATCAGGTTCCCTGTTACATCGTAGGGATTCAGCTGAGTCTTATAGTAGGGACAGATCTCCTCTCTTTCCTTAGCTTTGGTAGCAGAACATAACAGTAAGTCCAGCCTGTAAATTCTCTAAGGAAAGATTTTTTTTTGTTCCATCATGGTGTCGGTTCAGGATTTGGCTAAACACCTGCAGGGACTCTCTCTGGAAGTGGCCGAGCTCCGTCAGCACGTGAGTAACTGTCCTGGAGCATATTTCTTGGAGCCTAAGGTATGTTTGCCGGATTTATTTTTTGGTGAACATCGAGAATTTTTTTCATTTAAAAATGCTTGCTTATTGTATTTTCGTTTGAGACCCAAGTCCTCTGGGGATGAATCCCAGCGCGTAGGGTTCATAATGTCACTTTTGCGCAAAGAGCCTCAGGAGTGGGCCTTTTCTTTGCAACCTAGTGATACATGCTTCAGATCAGTGGATAGTTTTTTTTCTGCTTTAGGACTATTATATGATGATCCTGACCGTGTGGCATCAGCTGAGACTGAGTTGAGACGTTTAAAACAAGGATCAGGTAATATGGAAAAATATTGTACACATTTTCGTCGTTGGTCCACTCAAACAGGGTGGAACGATTCTGCTCTGAAAAGTCTATTTCTTGCTGGGCTCAGTGAAAAGGTTAAAGACCTGCTAATTGCTTATCCTACACCTGAGGATTTGCAACAGGCTATGCAATTAGCTATACGGGTGGACAGAAGACTGCGTGCTAGGGTTAATGAGAGCAAATCCTCTGCTATGTCAGTTCCTGGTTATGATAATGTGTGTACTAACAGTGGTGAACCGATGGAGATTGGATCGGTGGCACCTCGCTCTCAAGAAAAACACCGTCGTTTTTCAGAAGGCTTGTGTTTCTATTGTGGAAAATCTGGTCATTTGATTAAAGGCTGTGAGCTTCGTATGAAGAAAGAAAAAAAAATGGTCAGTCACGCCCGTATTGCCTGTTTAAATTCCAAGGGTATATTTTTAGCTGCTTCCACGATTGCTCAGGAAAAATTAATGGAATTTCGGGTGTTTGTTGATTGCGGGTCTACACTGAATGTTATTGATGGGGGATTCGTGGAAAAACTCAATTTAAAACCTGAACCTTTATCATCCCCCATTGCTGTGGTTTCTGTGGATGGCTCCCCTTTGAAGAATATTACTCTCAAGGTCAGTGAATTTCCTCTCACTATTAATGGTGTTCACCATGAGAAATTGGATTTGGTAGTGTTGAATAACTTGCCTTCTCCAGTAATATTGGGTTTGCCCTGGTTAAAATTTCACAATCCTGTACTGGATTGGTCTACCAGTGAAATTAAATCCTGGAGCCATAAATGTTATGACAAGTGTTGTAACGGGCGTATTGCAGCTTTGGATAGGGGAGAATTGCCTGTTCCTATTCAGGATTTTTGGAGAGTTTTTTCTGAGAAAGAATCGCAGGTTTTGCCTCCCCATAGAGACTATGATTGTTCTATTGAATTTGTCCCTGGAGCGACTCTTCCTAAAAGTCGTTTATTTAACCTTACTATTCCTGAGAGGAAGGCTTTGGAGGAATACATACAGACAAGTTTGGCCGCCGGTCACATTAGGCCCTCTAAGTCTCCTGTGGCGGTTGGATTTTTTTTTGTAAAAAAAAAGGACGGCGGTTTACGTCCTTGTCTGGATTTTCGTGAGATTAACAAAATTACGGTACGCAATCCTTACCCACTGCCATTGATTCCTGATCTGTTTAACCAGTTATTGGGGGCCAAGTGGTTCTCTAAAATTGACCTTAAGGGGGCATACAATCTGTTGCGCATGAAGGAGGGTGATGAATGGAAGACTGCTTTTAACACTCCTGTGGGTCATTTTGAGAATCTGGTTATGCCTTTTGGTCTTACTAATGCTCCTGCATTTTTTCAGAATCTGATTAATGACATCCTTAGACCTTTGATCGGTAAAAATGTGGTTGTGTATTTGGATGACATTTTGATTTATTCGCCAGATCTGGAGTCTCATTGGCGGAGCGTGCGTGAGGTATTACAGTTATTAATGGACAATTCGCTTTTTGCTAAGCTGGAGAAATGTGAGTTCGCTGTACAGAGAATTAGTTTTTTGGGCTACATTATCTCCAGCAAAGGTTTTGAGATGGATCCGGTTAAGGTTCAGGCTGTGCAGGAATGGCCTAGGCCTATTGGTTTGAAATCAATACAGAGGTTTTTGGGTTTCGCCAATTACTATAGAAAATTCATAAAAAATTTTTCTAGTATTGTCAAACCTCTGACTGATCTCACCAGGAAAGGTGCTGATGCGGTTCAGTGGTCTTCTGAGGCCATTGAAGCTTTTGTGTATCTCAAGGAGAGGTTCACCTCTGCTCCCATCCTTATGCAGCCTGATGTTACTAGGCCGTTTTTGGTTGAGGTTGATGCTTCCTCTGTGGGGGTTGGCGCAGTATTGTCTCAGGATAACGGGGATGGATTACATCCCTGTGCATTTTTTTCAAAAAAATTTTCGGAGACTGAATTGAATTACGATATTGGTAATCGGGAATTATTGGCTATTAAACTCGCATTTGAACACTGGCGCCACTTCTTGGAAGGTGCGGAATTTCCCGTTCAGGTTCTTACGGATCATAAAAATCTGATATATCTTGACGCTGCCAAGCGCCTGAATGCCCGTCAGGCTAGGTGGGCACTGTTTTTCTCGCGGTTTAATTTCTCCGTTACTTACATCCCTGGTACTAAGAATGTTAAGGCGGATGCCTTGTCTCGCAGTTTTTCTCCCATAGTCGGTGCTGAGAAAGAGGAAAACATTTTACAAGAAGGTGTTGTGATAGCTGCTTTAGACTCCGTTTTGGAAGATGAGATTCTTAAAGCTCAGGAGAATGCCCCATCTAACACTCCTCATGGGAGGTTGTTTGTGCCTGGGACCTTTAGGAGAGATTTGTTTGTTGAGTGTCACGAATCTCGGTTGGCAGGTCATCCCGGAATCTCTGAGACCAAGAGACTGGTGGGTCGCAGTTTTTGGTGGCCTGGATGGCAGAAGGAAGTCATTAAGTGGGTGCGCCAATGTACTATATGTGCTAGATCTAAGTCCTCACATACTCCTGCTGCGGGGTTGCTTTGTCCTTTGGAGGTCCCCAGTGCTCCTTGGACACATTTGGCTATGGACTTTATAACTGACCTTCCCCCCTCTGAGGGTTTTACTGTCATCTGGGTGGTCGTGGACCGTTTTAGCAAGATGTGTCACTTGGTTCCCTTCGTCAAACTGCCCTGCGCTAAAACTCTCGCTAAGGCCTTTGTCAAGGAAATTGTCAGACTTCATGGCGTTCCTACTGACATTGTTTCTGATAGGGGTCCTCAGTTCGTGGCTCGTTTTTGGCGTGCCTTTTGTGACAGGTTGGGAATTCATTTGTCGTTTTCGTCCGGATATCATCCTGAATCTAATGGCCAGACAGAAAGGAAAAACCAGGATGTTGAGCAGTTCTTGCGTTGTTTTGTGGCAGACAATCAAGAGGGGTGGTCTGAGTTTCTGCCACTTGCCGAATTTGCTCTGAACAATCATACATCTTCTTCTGCTGGTTGTTCGCCTTTTTTTTGTTGTTCTGGGAGACATCCGTCGTTTGGGTCGTTCTCCAAGTTGGGATCTGCCGTGCCTGAGGAGGAGAATTTTTCCGGTGATTTGGAAAGAGTTTGGACGGATGTGCGTGGTAATCTTCAGGAGGCCAACAGAAAATCTAAAGACTACTTTGATAGGAAACGACAGGAGGTTTTGTTCGCTGTTGGTGACATGGTTTGGTTGTCCTCTAGGAATCTGCGGTTGAGGATTCCTTCTAAGAAATTGGGTCCCAAGTTTGTAGGGCCCTTTAAGGTGCTTCAGGTTGTCAACCAATCTGCTGTTAGGTTGGAGGTTCCTACCTCCTGGAGAATTAATCCGGTCTTTCATGTCTCTCTGTTAAAAAAAGCTGTTGTGTCGGATGGTGACGCCTCTGCCTCTGTTCCTCCGGTGGTGGAGGACGGGGAATATGAAATTTCTCGCATCCTTGACTCTAGACGGTATAGAGGTAGTTTGCAGTATCTTGTGGCCTGGAAAGGTTTCGGACCCGAGGATAACTCTTGGGTGAGGTCAGATGATGTTTCCGCGTCCAGACTTATCAGAGCGTTTCACAGGAGATTTCCTGACAAGCCTGGTCCTAGGGGATCCGGAGGATCCTCTTAGAAGGGGGGGTACTGTTAGAACCTTGCTGTTAGGTTTTTTTTCCTTTGCTGGTCACATGACCTTGTTGGCCTATTTAATCCTGCTCCGCCCTTCTGGCTTTGCTGGACTTCATTGTATATCTACTTTCTAGCTAGCCTGTGCTCTGTATCTAACTCTGTTAGTTTGCTTGGTCTACGGACCTCTAGGTTCTATCTATTTTGTTTGTTCGTCTGTCTGCTGCTATTTCTGTTAGGAGGTGTCCCTTATTCCTCCCAGTCCTTAGTACTTGTAGGGATTCCCTCCCCAAATCTATAGGTCTCCGTACAGACTAGATTAGGACTTTAGCAGGTCTGATCGCAGGATCAGGTTCCCTGTTACATCGTAGGGATTCAGCTGAGTCTTATAGTAGGGACAGATCTCCTCTCTTTCCTTAGCTTTGGTAGCAGAACATAACAGTAACACCCTGGCCAATAAAACCTTCTCAGTATCCTCTCCTGAGTTTTCTCGACCCCTAGGTGTCCCCCCAGGACATGTGAATGGGCCATATCTAGTACCCTCCGTCTGTATGGCCCTGGCACTAACAGCTGTTCCACTATCTCACCGCCCCTTAATTTGGCCACTCGATATAGCAACTCCCCCTGCACTGCAAAGTGGGGGAATCTGGTGTCGGCCCCCGGCTCTTGGGCAACCCCATTACATACAGTAACCTGGTCGAACGCCCCCTTTAAGGTCAGGTCTCGAACTTGAGCAGTCCCAAAGTTCTCTCTGGACATATCTAACTCAGGGAGGTCGGCCTCCTCGGTCACCGTCTCACCCTCGTCACCGACAAGGACGCACAGTGGGAACTCCTCCACCTGATAGTTCGTCGGGGGTTCTTCTCCAAGGACCTGGCTTTTCCCCACGCTACTTAGTCCAGTTCCCTTCCCCCACAAGTCCCAAAATAAGGAAAAATCAAGGCCCAATATAACGGGGTGTATCAGGTCCTCCACTACCCCGACTTCATGGGACTGAGCACCACAGTCTGTCCCCACTGTCACTGTGGCCACAGGATAGTCCTTGGCGTCACCATGGATGCACCTAACGCCCACAGTTTTGGAAGGGATCAACTGGTGGGGAAGAGTAGCTCTGATCAAGGTCACCAGACTCCCGGAGTCCAACAGCCTGAGCACTTTTACTCCATTAATGGACACTGCACATGCCTGTGGCCCCTCGCCGGGTCGACAGTCCACGCTACAGGCTGCATAGGCATAATAGGAGACCCGTCTGCCTAGGCTGCAGTCCATGGGCTCAGGGGATATTTGACATCTGGCGGCTACGTGTCCAGGGTTGTGACACCGCCAACAGACTATATCTTTACCAACAGTCCTAACGGCACCTTCAGTGGGAGTGGGACGTCCCCCAGTGGTGGCTCTAGTCCCCTTCCGTGCTGAACCCGCCCCATTTTGGGTATCCCAGTACCCAATGACTGCATCCGGTTGCCCGAGGGATCTCTCAACTACCTGGTACCTCTCTACCAGGCCAATAAAGTCATCTGCGTTCTGGGGATCACCCTGGGCAACCCAGGTCTGTACTGGCTTGGGAAGCGAATGCATGAATCGGTCAATCACCACCCGTTCAACCATCTGGGTCGGAGTGGAGGACTCCGGTTGTAGCCACTTCTGAACAAGATGAAGTAGATCAAACATCTGCGAGCGAGGGGGTTTGTCGCTAGCATATGCCCAGTGATGAACTCGTTGGGCTCTCACCGCCATATTTACTCCCAGGCGTGCTAAGATCTCTGTCTTTAGATTGGGATACTCGTTAGCATCTTGCAGCGCCAAGTCGAAATATGCCTTTTGGGGTTCACCCGATAAATATGGTGCCAGAACCTCTGCCCACTGTCCTGGTGGAAGTCTCTCCCGATCAGCTACCCTCTCAAAAACAGTCAGAAATGCTTCTACATCATCCTCAGGGGTCATCTTCTGCATGGCCCGCCTTACCGCCTTCCTGATGGGAGAATCATCAGTCGGCCCTGGGAGTGGGGCAGCCGCCCTGCTCTGGATGGCGACCGCCAGAAGATGTATCTGTTTTTGCGCCTCCTGCTGGTGCTGCTGCTGCGACTTTTGCTGCAACTGGATTCGCTGAAGCCACAGTTTGGTCCAGGGGCGGACACAGACTGTAGTGGGCCCCTGTGCAAGAAATTTTTGGGGGCCCCCCCCTGCGCTTCATAAGGCAACAAAGTTATGTAAACATAACCCCCCCATGTGCATCTCTCGCTCCCCCATGTGCAGCTCACCCCCCCGTGCATCTCCCATCCCCCCCGTGCATCTCTCATCCCCCCCATGTGCATCTCTCATCCCCCCCATGTGCATCTCTCATCCCCCCATGTGCATCTCTCACCCCCCCATGTGCATCTCTCACCCCCCCATGTGCATCTCTCACCCCCCCATGTGCATCTCTCACCCCCCCATGTGCATCTCTTACCCCCCCATGTGCATCTCTCACCCCCCCATGTGCATCTCTCACCCCCCCATGTGCATCTCTCACCCCCACATGTGCATCTCTCACCCCCCCCATGTGCATCTCTCACCCCCCCATGTGCATCTCTCACCCCCCATGTGCATCTCTCATCCCCCCCGTGCATCTCTCATCCCCCCCACTCCTAGTTAATTAATTTTATTTAAAACAAATAAAACTTGTTATACTTACCCCCATGCGATCCCTGCAGAATCCTGGCGCTCGTCCACGTCGCTGCCACCAGGCTCTCCTGACGTTCGGCCATGTGACGGTGCCACATACATAGCCATCAGCTTTTGTTTTGGCCAAAAGATTTTTAAAGCCGCCACCACGATAAGGTAGACTCTTCTGGCCGGGCCCTACTCTAACCTATTAAAATTTTCTTAAAATATCCAATACTCTTTTTAGATATATTTTTATTTAGTTTTCTCTAAGGGAATGTGTCATATACATTTTTTTTTTAAAATGACCAATAATACCACATACAGGGAATACCGCCACACCATGACCAGACCACATATTACCACAACATAGTGACCGAATAATACCACACAGAAGAGGGAAAAACTGCCACACCATGACCAGACCACATATTACCACCACATTACTAATATTACCACCACAATACTAATATTACCATAAGTGTCATTATACACGGGAGCTCTATACATGGTATGTATAATGTAAGTGTCCAGGTAATCTAGTGATCACCAGTGACATTATACACAGGAGCTCTGTATATAGTGTCAGTGTACAGGTAATACAGTGATCACCAGTGACATTATACACAGGAGCCCGGTACATAGTATATAGTGTAAGTGTACATGTAATACGCTGACTCACTGGTGACGTCTCTAGGTGAAGTCCTTCAGCTACGCTTTTCTCCTTCATCCAGCACAGACCGCCATCACGTCTTCCAGCCAGGACTCGTCTCTGCATAAAATAACACAGTTATCTAGAGCACATTCCCCAACTTCTACATTACACAGCTGAATACAGACGTGCATCCACCATCAATATATGGTTAGTTATTATGCAACCTACCATTCCAAATATAAATTGTAATCCACCACGGTGCCCCCATTAACTGTAAATAGGCACTTAATATATAATTTAATTAGAACCTCTACTCTTTCCGCCAATTTGTTACCAGTTATACTCCTGCATCCGCAACGCCCCCTACTCTATACTTCCTGCTCCCCGCATTCATTATTTACATGCACCCCCTGCCCCAATTCATTATATCATGTCCGTGCTCTCCCCACCCCATCATCATTTATCATTTACTGTCCCCCACCCCACATTCATTATGTGCAGCTCGTTATCCCCCTACTCCCAATTCCCCCATGTGCAGCTCATTTTCTCCCAATTCCCCCATGTGCAGCTCATTTTCTCCCAATTCCCCCATGTGCAGCTCTCATCCCCCCATGTGCAGCACTCACCCCTCCATGTGCACATCTCTCACCCCTCCATGTGCACATCTCTCATCCCCCTCCCCCACATGTGCACCTCTCTCATCCCCCTCCCCCACATGTGCCCCTCTCTTATCCCCCACATGTGCACATCTCTCATCCCCCTCCCCCACATGTGCACCTCTCTCATCCCCCTCCCCCACATGTGCACCTCTCTCATCCCCCTCCCCCACATGTGCCCCTCTCTCATCCCCCTCCCCCACATGTGCCCCTCTCTCATCCCCCACATGTGCACATCTCTCATCCCCCTCCCCCACATGTGCACCTCTCTCATCCCCCTCCCCCACATGTGCACCTCTCTCATCCCCCTCCCCCACATGTGCACCTCTCTCATCCCCCTCCCCCACATGTGCACCTCTCTCATCCCCCTCCCCCACATGTGCACCTCTCTCATTCCCCTCCCCCACATGTGCACCTCTCTCATCCCCCTCCCCCACATGTGTACCTCTCTCATCCCCCTCCCCCACATGTGCACCTCTTTCATTCCCCTCCCCCACATGTGCACCTCTCTCATTCCCCTCCCCCACATGTGCACCTCTCTCATCCCCCTCCCCCACATGTGCACCTCTCTCATCCCCCTCCACCACATGTGCACCTCTCTCATCCCCCTCCACCACATGTGCACCTCTCTCATCCCCCTCCACCACATGTGCATCTCCCATTCCCCTCCCCCACATGTGCACCTCTCTCATCCCCCTCCACCACATGTGCACCTCTCTCATCCCCCCCATGTGCACCTCTCTCATCCCCCTCCACCACATGTGCCCCTCTCTCATCCCCCCCATGTGCCCCTCTCTCATCCCCCCCATGTGCATCTCTCATCCCCCTTCCCCACATATGCACCTCTCTCATCCCCCTCCCCCACATGTGCACCTCTCTCATCCCCCTCCACCACATGTGCATCTCCCATTCCCCCCACTCCTAGTAAATTGTATTTAAAAAAAAAAAAAACTTGTTATACTTACCCCCATGCGATCCCTGCAGAATCCTGGCGCTCGTCCAAATCGCTGACACCAGGTTCTCCTGACTTCCGGTCATGTGACGGCGCCGTCACATGACCGGAAGTCAGGGGAATCATGAAAGCGCTGCCGCAGCAGCGCAGCGCTGAGATGTCCCGGACCCGGCTCTTAGCATGGTGCCAGGGGCCCCATGAGGAGAGAGACGCACAAGAGGGGGGCCCCTGGGGGCCCCCTACCGGCTGGGCCCCATACTGGAGTCAGGGTAGTCATGCCCTGATGGCGGCCCTGCTGGAGGGGCCCCCTCTCCCTCGGGGCCCCCGTTCAATGAACCGGCTGCACGGGCGGTAGTTCCGCCCCTGGTTTGGTCGTCTCCTGGTGCTGCTGCATGCTCTGCTGGGCCTGCTGCATGCTCTGCTGGGCCTGCAGGTGTTGCCGCTGAATGCTCTGCTGGCTCTGGACCAGGTGCTTAAAGAGCTCCTCCATGCTGCTGGACTTCTCTGGCTGGCTGTCGGCCTTCACCCAGGACATCCACCGGTCTTTGTGGCAGGTACACGTGTTCCTGGAATTCTGCACGCACTCTCACACCAACTGTGGCAGGACGGACTCCCTAGGCTCTCTCGGAGGCAGACTCAGGACACACGTTCTCAGGTTACCTTTCTGCTGGTTTATTATTTTGCATAAACTCATGCAGGGTTCCACAGGACAAACAAACAAGATCTCTTTGGGTTAAAAGGGAAAACAAAACAAAATGTAGCTCAGTCCATAGGTGAGAGGGTTCCACCCGCTCTCGGTAGCACAAACTGCACTGCCAAGGTCCTTGTGAAAAGCTCTGCAGCTTCCACAACACTGTCTGGAGACTTACCTCTCCAGACCACACTCCAGAGAAAAAAAAAAGGACTGAGCTTTTACACATTGCTCAGCCACACCCTGAGGGGAGGTAGGGGGAATGGCGTCCCGCACTCTTTGCCATTCCCATAAAACCGCACACCCTTTAACAGAGTAAACCCACCAGCATATAACATGCTGGCAGAAATAAAGTAGGTATTAGTTCACACAGGAAAGCATCCTGAGTGACACATATAGTATAATGCACTCTCCATAGGTCTATATGTAGTATAATGCACTCCCCATAAGCCTCCATATAGTATAATGTGCTCCTCATAAGCCTCCATATAGTATAATGCACTCATCATAGGCCTGCATAGAGTATAATGCACTCCCCATAGGCCTCCATATAGTATAATGCACTCCCCATAGGTCTCCATATTGTATAATGCGCTCCCCATAGGAATCCATAAAGTATAATGCTTTCCCCATAAAATATATATATATATATATATATATATATACATGCAATACTCACCTCTCATCCTCGTTCCCCCGCTGCTCTGGTCTCTGCATTGAGCGCCTGCACATCTCAGCACAGCGTGCGCCATGTACTGACGTCATCGCGACCTCCATCAGTGTCTGCGTCAGTGCCGTTAGACGCAGAGAGGGATTGATGGGAAAGGGAGAGTTCAGCCGATACAGTTGAATTTGCGATGGCAGGCGGGGGACCTGTAGCTGGGTCCCTCCCCCCGCCTCAAGGGCCACACAGCGGCCATGTGGAAGTGCAATGAGATCATGTCTCCCTGATCTGCCGCGGAGCGCATGCCGATACAGTTTACAGATGTGTAGCTCCAGGTGTGCCCCTCAGAGCGCGGGGCCCGGGGCAACCGTCACTTCTGGGTGTCACACATTACACCACTACTCCCATACAGAGCGGGGTCACACATTACATATGCAGTATCTAATGTATCTAATCTCATTCTGTGTGATACACTTGTCTGAGCTCAATATCTAATTCCATCATGTGATACACTACACTTTAGCATTGTATCTAATCCCAGCGTGTGTTACTCTAAGCGTAACTAAACGCTCACGTGACACACTTCACGTATCTAACCCCAGCTTATAATACAGCGCTAACCAACAGAATCAGTGCTGCTGGACGTCCTCAGTGACACTGTACTTGTCAGTATCACTGGCAATCACCAACAAAAATGGCTCCTCACTGTGATCCTAAAATTCATCCCTTCTTATCTTCTTGCAAACACCCAGAAGAGGAGGAAAGGAGTGACATCAGACATATGTGAGCAGATTCAGCCGACATTTATTGCAGTCGTAATATGAGATAATTGTCCACTAGGTTTTCAAGGCAAATTTCAGCATCTGCTCCCCTTAGTGTTTAAAAGAGGAAATACCAAACCTTTTTCAATTATTTTTCATATTTTACTTTATTAAAATAAATTATAATATGTTTTTAAAAAGTTAAAACATTAATACTTTACATTGTTTCAATTGTTGAAAAAAATATATTCTTTGATGACACCTTCCCTTTAAGCCTTTAGCTCCCCCTGACCCCACTACACATTAGATAGCTGAAGGCCAGACAATCAATAAATGACATCTATCTCCTTTAAGAGCTCCTGTGTCCTCTATGAGCGAGCTGTTGCCAGACTCCTCTGGCAGCGGTTTATCTCCCAGATAACAAAAGGATCAGATGATACTGGGTGAGAGTTGGAAGCCCCCATACACATTAAACTGGCGATATTGGTGAGATCAGCTCATTTTAGTCTAATGTGTATGGGAGCCTTAAAGGAATTTCTATTACATTTGTGTTCTGTGTTAACTAGACAATTGCTTTGGTCAAACATCGGTCTCCTGGGTAAATACTGTACTATACACAAGCACGCAAAGATAATATAAAGTGAAGACAAAAGAAGTAAATAACCACTGACATTTATTTTTCTTTCTTATTTTGTAGGGTCTAAGGTGAATTAATGGCTGTTTTCCAATTTCATTATTTCAGATAGGGATATATATATAGTGTATATAGTTATATAACATTATTTCAGCATATTCAAAGAGAACAACATACTGATTATTTCAATTTATTTTATGCTTGAAGAAAGTAAGATTTTCATATTTTTTCATTGATATTCTTTTTGGTTTTACAATTTTGCTTTTATTTTATACCTAAACTCATGTAGCAGCATAGTGTCGCATGTTTCTCTGTCTGTTGAATCACTTTTAGTCATGTGTTCTTCTTTATACTGTAAGGTACAAGAGTGATGAGGTAGTTGTGGACGAGCTGCTGCTTCTCCAAGCTCTGGCACCCTACAGGAAAATCGTATCCCAGTCCCAATTTGCTGCAGTGTGTGGGGTGCATCACACTTACTTGTGGCCCATAGGCCTTCACTGGCTCCATGCTTCCATCTTCCTTAACTGCAGCACACAATCCAGGGGACACCGAATACTTTAAAACAGTCAAACTTTTACTGAGAAGTTTATGGTCATTACAATGAAGTATGGAGGATAGGGTACAGTCTTTCCCACAGGTACCGGACATAACTTCAGCCTTAGTACTCGGTCTGGGCAGAGCATTCCTCTTGCTAACTACTCTAGCACTAGGAATTCTTCTCCACCGAAGACAGTGCACCTGGATTCCATTACCTTCTGCCTCTGAGAGTCTTTGTCCATCTTTCCCTGCAGCACCGCAGGCTTAGCATGCCCAAAGACCCTGACATCCTTCTCAAAGTCCCAGGGCCAACAGACAGATTTGCACGGAATGGTTATATGGCAATCCACTGCCCCGAGTAACAGTCTCATGTTCGCCTTAGCAGCCCACTGCATGTGACCTCTGCAATCTTCACCACACTGCATCTAACTGAACTTGAACTTCCTGCCCTCAACACTAAGGCTATGTGCCCACGATGCAGAAATGCTCAGGATTTTTTCCTGAGCGTTTCTGCATCTCCCTGGCAGAAAAAAAACGCATGTGGATTGTACATGCGGATTGTACATGCGTTTTTCCTGCCAGGGACATGCGGATGTGAAGCGTTCTTCACATGCATTTCCTCATGCGGGTTGACAAGCGCTTTCCAAGCGATTTTAGTGACTCGCCCACAGAGCCGTGGGGTACTCGGCCTCCAGGCCTATGGATGCTGATGGGGGATATCACGGTGGCGGGCCCGGTCCGTGGCCCGGGGCGGTCAACAAAAAGGGGAATTATTTAAAGGGGATTTGTAAAGTGTTCGTGACGCCACCTGTGGAATGTGGCTAAAGGGAGCCGCCGTTGCGGAGCAGTCCTCTGAGGCAGATGTTAGGGCAGCTTATGATGGAACGGCTCCCCACAGGTGGAGCGGGCCTCAGGGCAGCGTGAGGTAATGGATGGCGGTACAGGGGAGAGACGGCCAGAACGGTTCAGGGAGAAATGACAGACACTCACACGGGGGTTCGCTTCGGTACCTTTACTGGTGTAGATGCAGTTATGGTCCAGGGTACTCAGTAGGCAGGGTGCACTTCGGGACTCTCCCCAGTGAGTGGGTATAGGGCCTCCTGATCCGTTGCTTCCACTTGCTAAGCTTCTGACCTGCCTGGAGCTAGGCTTGGCTTGATTACTGTCTCTCTCTCTTGCACCTGCTGACCTGGTGATAGGGCCTTCTCTTGGAGATCACTCTCCCTGGACACTGGGGCCTCCTTGACTCCTAGCCCTGGTACTGTAGTCAGCGTTGGTCGACCTGGGACTTGTAGTCCTCCAGGTGTCCGGTGGTCCCTACTGGGTATAAAGGGACCCTGTAGGCGCGGACCCGGTGTCCAGTGTATAGTTCGGGGTGAGCCTGGTACACTCCTCTGCCGCCTCAACGCCTCTCTCCTTTCCTCTTTGCCGTCGGCCACACTCAGGGCCCTCACTAGGGCAGCAGCAGACAAGCTGCGTCTTCGCTGCTCTCAGCGTCAGCACGCTCTCCACTCACTTTTCACTACTCTCTCACTGAACTAACTGAGCTGGCTCCACCCTCCCTATATATATCTCTATCGGGCTCCCTCTGGTGGTCTGAGGTGGTAGGGTGGAGGTGTGTGAATGTGTGAGGGCCTCTTGTGGAGAAGTCCATCCATGCACTCTACTGGGTTCTGTGGCACCTGTGCGTAGCAGGGCGCCACATTAGCATCACTTGGAAAGTGCTTGACAACTTGGTCACACTATATAAATCCATGCAAACGGCATGGATTTATATACTGTGACCTTAAAGAATGTTTAAAAATAAAAAAATAAATCTATACTTACCTTCCGATGGCCCCCGCAGTCTTGCTTCCCTCCGTCCTCCCTTGCCGGCAGCTCGCAAACACTACACTGAAGGACCTGCCATCACATGACTATGACGTCAGCACAGCTTCAGTCCACCGCGATCTGCCGGCAAGGGAGGACAAGCACACAGGTGGCCATCAGAAGGTAAGTATAATATTCATTTTTTATTTTATTCTTTTTTTACAGGTTCTATGGTACCCAGGTCCGGAGGAGAGTCTCCTGTCCTCCACACCCGGGTACCATCCGCACATTGAAACGCATGGATTCCGCATGTACAGATGCAGTGATGCGGAATCCAAGCGATACAATGCAAGTCAATGGCGGCGAAAACGCAGCGCTTCTGCAAAATAATTGGTAGTGCTGCGTTTTTTTCCGCATTGATAATCCGCAACAGAAATTTCCGCAGCATGTGCACAGCACATGCGGATTATCATTAGGGAACATGGCAGACCTTCTACCAAGTGTTTTTTAAGTGTTTCTGCAGCGTTTTTGCCGCTGCGGAAACGCTTAAAAAAAGCATCGTGGGCACACAGCTTTACTCTCAGTTCCTCTCCCCAATCTCGGCCGGCCATTACAGTTAACCCTGTCTAGGCTATACTGCAGCCACATGGGGTTTGCTTTCAAATAACATTCATTACTATAAAATACATTTAATCACTTGGGGTGTCAGAGAGCAGAACACTATCTCCACCACTCCCATATACAATAGAAGAGAGAGGGCCTGATCCACTCTCGTATCGATGTAAGTGCTAAACTGAGACAACCTTTGTTCACAATTAGTCTTAATGCTAAATGTATGATTTCATGTAAATTTCTCTTTGTGGTACTTATATATTGAGTTTCATTACAGTTTTGCTTCTGTTCACATGTGCAGTATGCTCTTTATGCTCATCAACAGAATTTTTGATGGCATGAAGACATAACCTGTGCCACTATTCTTGCAAAAAAATAAAACAAGTATCCTGACATAAACCTTATAGATCTCATTAAACTGTAACTTAATAAGGATCTTTCATTTGATTTGCTTTTTTATTTAGACAGAGTATCTCCTCCAATGGCTGCTGCTCCACTGATTCTGGAACAGTTTTTCTTTTTCTTCTCTGCCACTCCGTTCCAATGTTATACCCCCCGGTAATTAAGATGCATATTATTCCTTCAACCAATTAGGCGTATACTATAGAACTTCTCTGTGGGTGTGGCCATGTTTTGATTGGCCAGCATCAGAGGAGAAAAAGCAAACACCAGCAGAGAAGTTCTGTGGCATACACCCAGTTGGTTGAAGGGAAAATTTGCACCATTATTAATAGGTGTGGGGGCATTACTATGGAATGAGGGGGCACAGAAGAAAAAAAAAACTGTTGTAGAATCAGTGAAGCAGCAGCAATTGTAGAATGTACTCAGTTTAAATGAAAAAATCCAGTAAAAGAACTTCTTCAACTAGTTTAATGGGGTTTATTAGGTGCTTCTTGATATTCTTTTTTTTGCAAGTATGGCTGTACTTGCCATTAAAAATTCAGCAGATGAGCATAAAGAGCATAATGCAGATGTGATGGGATATGATAAAATGAGCAAAGTTGTGTGAACATAGCCTACAATGCATGCTTTTGGATTAAGATACTCTCACTTTATTATCAGGAAATGTATTTGCCTGTTCCAAGCAGGCTCCATGAAGGTTTGTGCAGGACCAACATAGGTAATATACACTGTGCTCCAAATTATTATGCAAATAATATTTTCTCAGATTTTCCCAAATTACCTATATGAATTGCAGTCATTGTAATTTTCCAGTCAAATAACTATTAGAGTACAATTGAAAGGTTTTTGTACAAACTGCCTATGATAACAGTATATTTAAAAAAAAATAAAAAACTCAACCTGCACTCAAAATGCATGTTCCAAATTATTATGCACAGCAGAGTTTTCAACCTTTTCATTTTAACCCCTTCAGGACCCAGCCTATTTTGACCCTAAAGACCTTGGCATTTTTGTCAATTCTGACCAGTGTCCCTTTACGAAGTAAAAACTCTGGAACACTTCAACGGATCCTAGCGATTCTGAGATTGTTTTTTCGTGACATATTGGGCTTCATGTTAGTATTAAATTTAGGTCGATAATATTTGCGTTTATTTGTGAAAAAATCAAAAATATGGGAAAAATTTTGAAAATTTTGCAATTTTCAAATTTTGAATTTTTATTCTGCTAAACTAGAGAGTGATGTGACACAAAATAGTTAATAAATAACATTTCCCACATGTCTACTTTACATCAGCACAATTTTTGAAAAAAAAAAAATTTTTGGTAGGAAGTTAGAAGGGTTCAAAGTTCATCAGCAAATTTTCTTTTTTCCAGCAAAATTTGCAAAGCCATTTTTTTTAGTGACCACATCACATTTGAACTCCCTTTGAGGGGTGTACATGACAGAAAACACCCAAAAGTGACACCATTCCAAAAACTGCACCCCTCAAGCTACTCAAAACTACATTCAAGAAGATTATTAACCCTTCAGGTGCATCACAGGAACTAAAGCCACATGGAAGAAAAAAATTAACATTTTTATTTTTCTAACAAAAATTTTCTTTTAGCCTAAATTTTTTAATTTTCACATGGGTAACAGGATAAAATGCATCCTAAAATTTGTTGGTCAATTTCTCCTGAGTACACTGATACCTCATATGTGGTCATAAACCACTGTTTGGGCACACGGCAGGGCTCAGAAGGGAAGGAGCGCCATTTTACTTTTTGAATGGAAAATTAGCTCCAAAAGTCAAATTGCGCTCCTTCTCTTCTGTCCCTGCCATGCGCCCAAACAGTGGTTTATGACCACATATGAGGTATCAGTGTACTCAGGAGAAATTGACCAACACATTTTAGGATGCATTTTATCCTGTTACCCATGTGAAAATTAAAAAATTTAGGCTAAAAGAAAATTTTTGTGAAAAAAAAAGTACTTTTTTGTTTTCACAGATCATTTTGTGAAGCACCTGGGGGTTCCAAGTGCTCACTATGCATCTATATAGGTGCCTTGGGGGGTCTAGTTTCCAAAATGGGGTCACTTGTGGGGGAGCTCCACTTTTTAGGCACATTAGGGGCTCTCCAAACGCAACATGGTGTCCGCTAACAATTTGAGCCGATTTTCCATTCAATTTGTTTGCGGACACCATGTCCCGTTTGGAGAGCCGCTGTGTGCCCAAACATTGGAGCTCACCTACAAGTGACCCCATTTTGGAAACTATACCCCGCAAGGCACCTATCTAGATGCATAGTGAGCACTTGGAACCCCCAGATCCTTCACAAATTAATCCGTAAAAATCAAAAAAGTGTTTTTTTTTCCACTTTTTCATTTTTATGAATCAATTTGTGAAGCACCTGGGGGTTCCAAGTGCTCACTATGCATCTAGATAGGTGCCTTGGGGGGTCTAGTTTCCAAAATGGGGTCACTTGTGGGGGAGCTCCAATGTTTGGGCACACAGCGGCTCTCCAAAAGCAACATGGTGTCCGCTAACAAATTGTCGGCTCAAATTGTTAGAAGACACCATGTTGCGTTTGGAGAGCCGCTGTGTGCCCAAACATTGGAGCTCCCCCACAAGTGACCCCATTTTGGAAACTAGACCCCCCAAGGCACCTATCTAGATGAATAGTGAGCACTTGAGACCCCCAGGTCCTTAGGAAATTAATCCGTAAAAATAAAAAAGTGTTTTTTTTTTCACTTTTTCATTTTTATCAATCAATTTGTGAAGCACCTGGGGGTTCCAAGTGCTCACTATGCATCTATATAGGTGCCTTGGGGGGTCTAGTTTCCAAAATGGGGTCACTTGTTGGTGAGCTCCAATGTTTGGGCACACAGGGACTCTCCAAACGCAAAGGGTTCCAATTTGTTAGCGGACACCATTGTGTAGTGCATGTCAGGTTGGTGTGCGGTGTGGTATATTGTAGTGCATACACCACACACACACACACACACAATCTCATACACTACAACACACACACACACCAACCTGACATAGCCTCCTCAGCTGAGTACGCCCTAGACTGGGATGAGCGGGACGGGCGGGACATTTTGTGTGCTTTGTGCGTGTGTAAAAAAAAAAAAAAAAAAATCAAAACTTTATTATAGTGTGAGTGTACGTGTGTGTGCTTGGTGAAACCTTCTGCAGTCACGTGAGGGGGCGGTCAGGCGTAGGGGCCGGTCAGGCATAGGGGGCGGTCAGGAGTAGGGGGCGGTCAGGCGTAGGGGGCGGTCAGGCGTAGGGGGCGGTCAGGCGTAGGGGGGGTCAGGCGTAGGGGCGGTCAGGCGTAGGGGGCGGTCAGGCGTAGGGGGCGGTCAGACGTAGGGGGCGGTCAGACGTATGGGGCGGTCAGACGTAGGAGGGGGCTGAGGAGATGGAGGAGCCAGAAGCAGCAGCAAGGGGGGTGATCACTGGGGCAGGAGCCGGCAGCAGCAAGGGGGGGTAGGAGGCCGGCAGCATCGGGGGGTGATTACTGGGGCAGAAAGGGGAGCAGGAGCTGGCAGGAGCAGGGGGCTGATTACTGGGTTTTCGGGGGGGGGTGATCACTGGGAACAGGGGGGGTGAACACTGGGAACAGGGGGGGGGTGAACACTGGGAACAGGGGGGGGGTGAACACTGGGAACAGGGGGGGGGTGAACACTGGGGGAGGGGGTGATTATTGGGAGGTGGGGGGTGATATCACTGGGACTGGGGGATGGTGGGTTTGATCACAGGAGCAGGGCATTTACACTGAGCCTGCTGCTGCTGTGATCACAGTCCACCGGCTGTCAGAAGGAGAGCAGCAGCCGGTGGATGAAGACGTGGGAGAGGGAGCGGAGGTCGGGGTGCAGGTATGAAAGTGGAGGGGGGGTGGAGAGGGGGGCGGGGGGGTTGCGGGGAAGGGGGTGGAGGGGGGGGTCGGGGGGAGTGGCGGCAATACTTACCGCTGATCAGCAGTGGCGGCGGCAGACGCGATCCACAGGGTCCACAGCAGGGGGTCCGCAGCAGGAGGTCCACAGCAGGGGGTCCGCAGCAGGGGGTCCACAGCAGGGGGTCCACAGCAGACGATCTAGGGTTGGGAAGGTGCTGGGAGGTTTCAGCCATCCCTCCATATCTGATTGGGGCTAGTATCCATGTGACGCTAGCCCCCCAATCAGATCTGGGGGGAGGGGGGGAACAGAGGTGACACTCCCCCCAGCCAATGGCTGATGCTGTAAGCATCAGGCAATGCCCAGATTTAAATATTACACCAATTTTCATTGGTGAAATATTTAATTCATACCGATTGGCAGTTTCACTAAAAGTGAAAATGAAACAGCCAATCGGAGGGGTCCCAGGCACAGTAGCAACTGTGACACCTGAGCGACCCCGCTCGCAGGCGCTGCAGGGGCTCTTTCCCTCCATGTCACAGACGCTGTGACATGGGTCGGGAACGAACTGTTTTCCATGTCACAAACGGTGTGACACAGGTCGGGAAGGGGTTAATAAAGAACAAAAAAATGGTCATTTTTGAAATTATAAGCATTAGCAGGTTATTACAAACTGAAATCAAACAGTTTTCAACTCAAAACTTTATTCTAGGTGATGTAACATTTGCACATAGGACCCCTTGTTCGAAAGGAGCTTCTGAACTCTCTCATTCATTGAATTTGTCAGGTTTTGGATGGTTTCTGCTTCAATTGTTTTGCATGAGGACAGAATACCCTCCCAGAGCTGTTGCTTAGATGTGAACTGCCTCCCGCCATCATAGACACTCCTTTTGATGATGCTCCAGAGGTTCTCAATGGGGTTGAGGTCAGGGGAGCATGGGTGCCACACCATAAGTTTGTCCCCTTTTATGCCCATAGCAGCCAGAGATGCAGATGTGTTATGTGCAGCATGAGACGGGGCATTATCATGCATGAAAATGATCTTGCTGCAGAATGCACGGTTCTTCTTCTTGAACCATGGAAGGAAGTGCTGTTTGAGAAACTCAACATACATTATGGAGTTCATCTTTACCCCTTCAGGGATCCTAAAAGGGCCGACAATCTCTCTCCCCATGATTCCAGCCCAAAACATTACTCCACCTCCTCCTTGTTGGCGCCGTAGCCGTGTTTTCATGGGGTGTCCATCAACCAGCCATCCTCCACTCCATCCATCTGGACCATCGAGATCATTTCATGCATGATAATGCCCCTTCTCATGCTGCACATAACACATCTGCATCTCTGGCTGTTGTGGGCATAAAAGGGGACAAACTTATGGTGTGGCACCCATGCTCCCCTGACCTCAACCCCATTGAGAACCTCTGGAGCATCATCAAAAGGAGTGTCTATGATGGCGGGAGGCAGTTCACATCTAAGCAACAGCTCTGGGAGGGTATTCTGTCCTCATGCAAAACAATTGAAGCAGAAACCATCCAAAACCTGACAAATTCAATGAATGAGAGAGTTCAGAAGCTCCTTTCGAACAAGGGGTCCTATGTGCAAATGTAACATCACCTAGAATAAAGTTTTGAGTTGAAAACTGTTTGATTTCAGTTTGTAATAACCTGCTAATGCTTATAATTTCAAAAATGACCATTTTTTTGTTCTTTATTAAAATGAAAAGGTTGAAAACTCTGCTGTGCATAATAATTTGGAACATGCATTTTGAGTGCAGTTTGAGTGTTTTATTTTTTAAAAAATATACTATTATCATAGGCAGTTTGTACAAAAACCTTTCAATTGTACTCTAATAGTTATTTGACTGGAAAATTACAATGACTGTAATTCATATAGGTAATTTGGGAAAATCTGAGAAAATATTATTTGCATAGTAATTTGGAGCACAGTGTAAAGTAACACCCCAAGAATTATGCTTTTCATACATGTCGGAATATTGATAATAGAATTTATGGCAACCTATTTGACCCCTTAAGGATAAGTTCTAGTTCCAGGCTAACATGTACAGTATATATTTACATCAATATTTTAGTCATGTTTTCAGGAATTTCTTTGGATCGTTGCATAGAAGGTTGCTTATTGAGACTTTTGAGTTTACTTTGGTTGGGGTTACACAGGACCAGTTGGTGCTTGATGTTTTTTTCTCTTCAACAAAATATATAGTGATTTTAAAACTGCAATTTAAAGTGTTTGCAGTTTTGACCTATTTTTTTTGCAAAATACTGTACTTTCGAATAAATTGCAGCACAGAACTCCAAAAACGTATGATACAAATACAACATAGGGATGTGTCTGTTTGTATTGCATATAATTTGTATGAGGATCAAAACAAATTAAGCATGACAAATCTGAAAAAAATCGAAGAAATTATGATTTTTACAGCCCTAAATTTGCAGTTTCCTAGTTCCATTCTAAAGCGCAGTTAGATTTGCACTTTTTTTTTGCACCATACATGATCCCGTGGACACATAAAGTTGTCAACATGAATGATAAATTCTTATTTTTGTGTCTGCTTACTTGTACTGGCCCTCGGGGCTAGCTAAATAATACTACATGTGATGAAGAGTCGATGTTTGTGAGCTTTAACAGTGTTGCCATTGTGCGGTACAGCCTCCCTGACACCAAATAAATATGTCTGTCCACATCATCTTGTTGATTAGGGAAGAAAATACAGAATCCAAAAATGTTATTTTTGTTTCCAGTGTGAGTACTGCAATATACGCATTATTGGTAGCCTTTATAGAAAAATGACGGGGCAAATTGGCGCTGTAAGTGGGACATATGGATATTTTTATTCAGAGACTTATAAAGCCTACAGTAACATTTACGATAGAGACCTACTGAAGAGAGGATGCAGGTCAATTAATACACAAAGAACAAGCAAATGACTAAGAAATTCACACTCCCTGCAGAAAGCAGATGTTTATGTGAAAGATATCCTTAGCTGAACGAAAAAAGGTCGCCAGTCTAGTCTGTGCCTGTCATGGACTCGTTTACATTGAGCAAGGTGAATTTTAAGGAAACCTAAAGAGTTATCCCCAAGATTCATCCTAATAATGGGACTCTGAAAAGTCCCATTGGAATGGAGTCATGGCCGTGCATGAACATCACTGCTCCCCTGATTCTGTATGGAACTGCCATAAAGTGCCGAGCACTGTACTGGGCTATATGCAGCAGTCCCATGTAGAATGAATTGAGTGATGGCATATATTTCAGGCTTTTCGGAGCCCCCCTCAGAATCAGTGGAGGTTCCAGCGGTCATATCGTCACCAATCAAAAATGTATTGACTATTCTATCAGGTGATAGCTTTCAATGTTGGGAAAAACCTATTTAAACTGGCTTAGGGCTCAATCGTGTATTTGAATGTGTGCTCGGTGTCTGTGTGCCATGAACTGCAGTCAGGGGTGAACATATTATTGGTGCAAACTGTGCAGCCGCACAAGGGCCAAAGGGGAAAGTAGACCCACTTCCACCTCCAAAGCAGATGGATTTGTGCATAATGATGAGATACTGATCAGCATAGGGCCCATATACTATTCTTGCACAGGGACCCTATTCTGTCTGTGTCCCCACAGAGAGCATATGTAGCCATTAAAGTGTGTGGGCCCGGCGCATCAAGATCGGTGTTTTTCATGCCGATCTTGATGAGGGGATGTCCTGTAGTCAGTCGTTCCTGTTTCATGAAGAGGTATTTGCCTCTTTGGTAATCAGAAGTGTTGGAAGAGTGGCGTGCACCTCTGTGTGTGCCTCGCCACAAATCATACTCCAGTCCCTGCTGGAGTAAGATTTCTTGTGTAGCAAACGTGGTTGCCACACCCCTGTCCCACCCCAGCTCCGCCAACTTAGTCAGAGCTGGGAGAAACTGGTGTAAAGAAACTTTAGGCACATCTCAGATTTTCGCCTAAATTCGGTGACTTTTCAAAGCTTTTTTACCATAATTCTGGTGTGAAAGCTTCGATGCATCGGGCCCAGTGTGCCAGTGCACATGGTTGATTTACCCCATGACTGATGGTTCTTATGGTAAAAAAAATTACAGCATGCACCAGAGGCATAGCTAGGGTTTTGGTTCGGGGGGGGCGAAACTTCTGAGTGGGCCCCTAACCAGGTAACCCTGGTTACAGCTATGGTGGCGCACCCTAATAGTGGATGTAGGGGAATCTCAGCAGATGACCGCACTGTTACTGAAAATAATCTCTATACAGCACTGATATTAGCGCCATATGGTGACATATATTGATAGATACCGGTCCTGCAGAACATATAGGAGATTACAGAGCAGTTATATATAGTGACTTACAGCTGACGTTATTTCTGATTAAATTGTTCACTTTTCCTATCTTTTCCATCTGGCCCAGACCGACACGACAACGTCTCCATCCAGGACTCAGAGTCTCAGGTCTGCATAGATCACAACAAAGACACATTTGACTCCTTACATTTCAGGCATCGTCCCCATCTATTCCCAACCAGCACAAACCCCTCATCCTACTGATAATCCAATACTGAGCCTCTGTTGCTGTACGTGTCCCTATTACTGCACCTACTGTGTGCCCTCTAGATGGTAAAACAAACCTCTAGAATATAGTAATGCACTGTGCAAGTGCCCTAGAAAACAGTGTCCACATTGTGCCCCCTAGAAAGTAATAATGCCCTTTGTGTACCCCTCTGACAGTCATAATAACCTGAGTTCCCCTATAACGATATGTGCCCACTTAAGATTTAATAATGTCCTGAGTCTCCCCCCATGTAAAGCTCACCTATACACAGTATGATGCTCTCATATACATAGTATAATGCCCCCTCACTGTACAGTACCCCCACACAGTATACTGACCCCAAGTAACCTCCAAACTGATGTCTCCCACACTGTATGATGGCCCCCACACTGCGCAAAGACCCCACATTATCTCCCACACTATATGATGGCCCCCACACTATACAAAGACCCCACATTATCCCCCACACTGTATGATGGCCCCCACACTATACAAAGACCCCACATTATCTCCCACATTGTATGATGGCCCCCACACTATACAAAGACCACACATTATCTCCGACACTGTATGATGGCCCCCACACTATACAAAGACCCCACATTATCTCCCACACTGTATGACCCTAACTGTAATCCCCACACTGTACAAATAGCCTACTTATAGTATAATGCCCCCCATAGGCAGAGTCTGTAGTATAATTATCCCCCCCATAGGCAGAGTCTGTAGTATAATGCCCCCCCTCATAGGCAGAGTCTGTAGTATAATGTTTCCCCCCAAAGGCAGAGTCTGTAGTATAATGCCCCCCCCATAGGCAGAGTCTGTAGTATAATGCTCCCCCCATAGGCAAAGTCTGTAGTATAATGCCTCCCCATAGGTAGAGTCTCTAGTATAATGCCTTCCCATAGGCAGAGTCTGTAGTATAATGCTCCCCTCCATAGGCAGAGTCTGTAGTATAATGCTCCCCCCCTTCCCATAGGCAGAGTCTGTAGTATAATGTCGCCCCCCCCCCACATAGGCAGAGTTTGTAGTATAATGTCGTCGTCCCTCATAGGCAGAGTCTGTAGTATAATTAGTATAATGCCCCCCCATAGGCAGAGTCTGTAGTATAATGCTCCCCCCCGTAGGCAGAGTCTGTGGTCTAATGTGCCCCCCCCCTCATAGGCAGAGTCTGCAGTATAATGTGCCTCCCATAGGCAGAGTCTGTAGTATAATGCCCCCCCATAGGCAGAGTCTGTAGTATAATACCCCCCCTTTATAGGCAGAGTCTGTAGTATAATGCCCCCCCTCATAGGCAGAGTCTGTAGTATAATTCCCCCCCCCCTCATAAGCAGAGTCTGTAGCATAATGCTCCCCCCCTCATAGGCAGAGTCTGTAGTACAATGCTCCCCCCATAGGCAGAGTCTGTAGTATAATGCTCCCCCCCCTCATAAGCAGAGCCTGTAGTATAATGTGCCCCCTCCTCATAAGCAGAGCCTGTAGTTTAATGTGTCCCCCCTCATAGCCAGAGTCTGTAGTATAATGTGCCCCCCCTCATAGGCAGAGTCTGTAGTATAATGTGCCCCTCCCTCATAGGCAGAGTCTGTAGTATAATGTGCCCCTCCCTCATAGGCAGAGTCTGTAGTATAATGTGCCCCCCCTCATAGCCAGAGTCTGTAGTATAATGTGCCCCCCCTCATAGGCAGAGTCTGTAGTATAATGTGCCCCACCTCATATCCAGAGTCGGTAGTATAATGTGCCCCCCCTCATAGGCAGAGTCTGTAGTATAATGTGCCCCCCATCATAGGCAGAGTCTGTAGTATAATGCTCCCCCCCATAGGCAAGGCAGGGTCTGTAGTATAATGCTCCCCCCTTCTCATAGGCAGAGTCTGTATTATAATGTCGTCCCCCCATAGGCAGAGTTTGTAGTATAATGTCGTCGTCCCCCATAGGCAAAGTCTGTAGTATAATGCCCCCCATAGGCAGAGTCTGTAGTATAATGCTCCACCCCACATAGGCAGAGTCTGTAGTATAATGTGCCCCCCCTCATAGGCAGATTCTGTAGTATAATGTGCGCCCCCTCATAGGCAGAGTCTGTAGTAAAATGTGCGCCCCCTCATAGGCAGAGTCTGTAGTATAATGTGCCCCCCCATAGGCAAAGTCTGTAGTATAATGCCCCCCTCATAGGCAGAGTCTGTAGTATAATGCCCCCCCTTTATAGGCAGAGTCTGCAGTATAATGCTCCCCCCATAAGCAGAGTCTGTAGTATAATGTCCCCCCCCATAGGCCGAGTCTGTAGTATAATGCTCCCCCCATAGGCAGAGTCTGTAGTATAATGCCCCCCCATAGGCAGAGTCTGTAGTATAATGCTCCCCCCCATAGGCAGAGTCTGTAGTATAATGTGCCCCCCCTCGTAGGCACAGTCTGTAGTACAATGCCCCCCCTTTATAGGCAGAGTCTGCAGTATAATGCTCCCCCTCATAAGCAGAGTCTGTAGTATAATGTTCCCCCCATAGGCAGAGTCTGTAGTATAATGCTCCCCCCCATAGGCAGAGTCTGTAGTATAATGTGCCCCCCCCTCATAAGCAGAGTCTGTAGTATAATGTGCCCCCCCTCATAGTCAGAGTCTGTAGTATAATGTGCCCCCCCATAGACAGAGTCTGTAGTATAATGTACCCCCCTCATAGGCAGAGTCTGTAGTATAATGTGCCCCCCCCATAGGCAGAGTCTGTAGTATAATGTGCCCCCCCTCATATCCAGAGTCTGTAGTATAATGTGCCCCCCCTCATAGGCAGAGTCTGTAGTATAATGCTCCCCCCCATAGGCAAGGCAGGGTCTGTAGTATAATGCTCCCCCCTTCCCATAGGCAGAGTCTGTAGTATAATGTCGCCCCCCCATAGGCAGAGTTTGTAGTATAATGTCGTCATCCCCTATAGGCAGAGTCTATAGTATAATGCCCCCCCCATAGGCAGAGTCTGTAGTATTATGCTCCCCCCCATAGGCAGAGTCTGTAGTATAATGTGCCCCCCCTCATAGGCAGAGTCTGTAGTATAATGTGCCCCCCCATAGGCAGAGTCTGTAGTAAAATGCCCCCCTCCTCATAGGCAGAATCTGTAGTATAATGCCCCCCCCCCCATAGGCAGAGTCTGTAGTATAATGCCCCCCTTTATAGGCAGAGTCTGTAGTATAATGCCCCCCCTCATAGGCAGAGTCTGTAGTATAATGCTCCCCCCTTCCCATAGGCAGAGTCTGTAGTATAATGTCGCCCCCCCATAGGCAGAGTTTGTAGTATAATGTCGTCATCCCCTATAGGCAGAGTCTATAGTATAATGCCCCCCCCATAGGCAGAGTCTGTAGTATTATGCTCCCCCCCATAGGCAGAGTCTGTAGTATAATGTGCCCCCCCTCATAGGCAGAGTCTGTAGTATAATGTGCCCCCCCATAGGCAGAGTCTGTAGTAAAATGCCCCCCTCCTCATAGGCAGAATCTGTAGTATAATGCCCCCCCCCCCATAGGCAGAGTCTGTAGTATAATGCCCCCCTTTATAGGCAGAGTCTGTAGTATAATGCCCCCCCTCATATGCAGAGTCTGTAGTATAATGCCCCCCCTTTATAGGCAGAGTCTGCAGTATAATGCTCCCCCCCCATAAGCAGAGTCTGTAGTATAATGCTCCCCCATAGGCAGAGGCTGTAGTATAATGCTCCCCCCATAGGCAGAGTCTGTAGTATAATGTGCCCCCCCTCATAAGCAGAGTCTGTAGTATAATGCACCCCCCCACATAGTCAGAGTCTGTAGTATAATGTTCCCCCCCCTCATAGGCAGAGTCTGTAGTATAATGTGCCCCCCCCTCATAGGCAGAGTCTGTAGCATAATGTGCCCCCCCATAGGCAGAGTCTGTGGTATAATGTCGCCCCCCCCCCCCGGCAAAAAAATGAATAAGCACGATACTCACCTCTCCTCCTCGTTCCCTCGCTGCTCTGAGTGCCGCACCCAATCCGCACATGTCAGTACAGCGGGCTGGGCGCCAAGTGATGACGTCACTGACGTCAGACTCAGAGGGGACTGATGGGAGAGAGGGAGCGTCACGCTTCCCCTCTTTCATCAGTGAACTTGCAGCGATGAGGGGCGGGGGGGGCTGATGCTGGCTACTCCTGCATAGTGGTCACCGGGCAGTGCAGGGACAGAGTCTCGCTACTCTGCCCGGAGTATAACTGTATCCGGCGTGCACCTGTATATACCACACTTAAAACAACAGAATATAACTCCAAGTAAATCAAACTTCTGTGAAATCAAACTGTCCACTCAGGAAGCAACACTGATTGACAATCACTTTCACATGCTGTTGTGCAATGGAATAGATAGAAATTATTGGCAATTATCAAGACACCCTCAATAAAGGAGTGGTTCTGCAGGTGGGGACCACAGACCACATGTCAGTACCAATGCTTTCTGGCTGATGTTTTGGTCACTTTTGAATGCTGGTTGTGCTTTGACACTCTTGGTAGCTTGAGACGGACTCTACAGCCCACAGAAGTTGCTCAGGTAGTGCAGCTCATCCAAGATCGAGCTGTGGCAAGAAGGTTTGCTGTGTCTGTCAGCGTAGTGTCCAGAGGGTGGAGGAGCTACCAGGAGACAGGCCAGTGCACCAGGAGATGTGGAGGGGTCCGTAGGAGGGCAACAACCCAGCAGCACGACCGCTACCTCCGCCTTTGTGCAAGGAGGAACAGGAGGAGCACTGCCAGAGCCCTGCAAAATGACCACCAGCAGGCCACAAATGTGCATGTGTCTGCACAAACGGTTAGAAACCCACTCCTTGAGGGTAGCATGAGGGCCCGACGTCCACAGATGGGGGTTGTGCTCACAGTCCAACACCGTGCAGGACACTTGGCATTTGCCACAGAACACCAGGATTGGCAAAGTCGCCAATGGTTCCCTGTGCTCTTCACAGATGAAAGCAGGTTCACACTGAGCACATGTGACAGACGTGACAGAGTCTGGAGACGCCGTGGAGAGCGATTTGCTGCCTGCAACATCCTTCAGCATGACCGGTTTGGCAGTGGGTCAGTAATGGTGTGAGGTGGCATTTCTTTGGAGGGCCGCACAGCCCTCCATGTGCTCGCCAGAGGTAGCCTTACTGCCATTAGGTACCGAGGTGAGATCCTCAGACCCCTTGTGAGACCATATGCTGGTGCGGTTGGCCCTGGGTTCCTCCTAATGCAGGACAATGCAGACCTCATGTGGCTGGAGTGTGTCAGCAGTTCCTGCAAGATGAAGGCATTGAAGCTATGGACTGGCCCGCCCGTTCCCCAGAACTGAATCCGATTGAGCACATCTGGGACATCATGTCTCGCTCCATCCACCAACGTCACGTTGCGCCACAGACTGTCCAGGAGTTGGCGGATGCTTTAGTCCAGGTCTCGGAGGAGATACCACAGGAGACAATCCGCAACCTCATCAGGAGCATGCCCAGGCGTTGTAGGGAGGTCATACAGGCACGTGGAGGCCACACACAATACTGAGCCTCATTTTGACTTGTTTTAAGAACATTACATCAAAGTTGGATCAGCCTGTAGTGTGTTTTTCCACTTTAATTTTGGGGGTGACTCCAAATCCAGGCCTCCATTGGTTAATAAATTTGATTTCCATTGATGATTTTTGTGTGATTTTGTTGTCAGCACATTCAACTTTGTACAGAACAAAGTATTCAATGAGAATATTTCATTCATTCAGATCTAGGATGTGTTATTTGAGTGTTCCCTTTATTTTTTTGAGCAGTGTATATATATATATATATATATATATATATATATATATATATATATATATATATATATGGGGCTAGGATGAGGGACATATATAACTGGATGAAGACCATATATATACCAGGATGGGGCCAGGATAAGGGACATATATACCAGAATGGAGGACATATATATACCAGGATGGGAGAAGGTGGGATCCGGTCCAAATCTTGCACCGGGGTCCATCGGACTCTAGTTACGCCACTGAACAGACAGTATCAGGAGTGCATATGTTTTTGTTTTTTTTTACTGAGGACTACAATGCTAAGGCCAGATGTTTGCTAGGGGTCTATTAGGCTGCGTGCCCACTATGCGTTTTTCAAGCGTTTTTGATGCGGAATTTCTGCAGCGAAAACGCTTAAAAAACGCTTGGCAATACGTGCCCCATGGTCCCCAATGATAACCCGCATGTGCTGTGCACATGCTGCGGAAATTTCCGCTGCGGGTTATCATTGCGGAAAAATACGCAGCATGTCCATTAATTTTGCGGCCAAGCAGCGTAATCACCGCCATTGACTTGCATTGGACCGTGTGACATAAGCATCACTGCATCTGCACAAGCGGATATCACACGGTTCAATGTGCGGATGGTACCCAGGTCTGGAGGAGAGGAGACTCTCATCCAGACCTGGGTACCATAGAAACTGTAAAAAAAAGAATTTAAAATAAAAAATAAAGATTATACTTACCTTCCGATGTCCTCCTGGTGTTTTCTCCCCTCCGTCTGGTCTGCTGTATGGGTCGCGGTGTTGTGAAGGACCTGCCATGACGTCATTGAGTCATGTGACCTGTCACATGACTCAATGACATCACCGCAGGTCCTTCACACCACCGCGAGCCGCCCAAGACACCGGACGCAGCGGAGAAAACACCGGGAGGACATCGGAATGTG
Source organism: Phyllobates terribilis (assembly GCF_046119375.1). Lineage (NCBI taxonomy): Eukaryota > Metazoa > Chordata > Amphibia > Anura > Dendrobatidae > Phyllobates > Phyllobates terribilis. The sequence goes on from NW_027362762.1 coordinate 690,464,896, forward strand.
AGTATAATCTTTTTTTTATATTTTTTACCATTCTTATTCTTTTTTTTTTAACTAACTTGGTCACACTACTATAAATCCATGCCGGTTGCATGGATTTATATAGTGTGAACAAGTTGTCAAGCACTTTTCCAAGTGATGCTAAAATCGCTTGGAAAAGCACTTGATAACCCGCATGCAGAAATGCATGCAAAAACGCTTGACAAATTCTTCTCCCTGGTTGTAAAAACGCATGTAAAATCCGCATCCGTTTTTCCTGCCAGGGAGACGCGGAAAAAATATGCAGCATTTCTGCATCGTGGGCACATAGCCTAAGAAGTTATAAAAATCTGTATACACAGAGGCAGATTTCCTAATCCTATGCAATGGTTAAAAAGCTGTATTTAGAATAGACATCCTTAAAATGCACCAAAATTATCATAGCTTCTCATGATAATCTGGTGTATTTTTAGTCCAATCTATGTTTGTGACGCGCCCCCTGGGCCTGTGCTGTGCAGGGGGATACCCGGAGCCGGATCGCTGGGGGTTGTAGTCCTCCATGGCGGTGACCCGGTCCGTGCCCAAGGCGGTCAAACCAGTGGCAGTCTTAGGTAATAACAATGTCCGACTACGCCACCCGTGGATTGCGGTCAGTGGAGACCGCCGCTGCGCTGCAGACCGCTGAGGCTGATGTTGTATGCGCAGCCAAGTATGGGATAACTCCCCACGGGAGAAGTATTGCCTCAGGGCAGCTAGTGTGGATGATGGGAGTGATGGTGTGAGCGTCCCAATACTGATGGTGCTGGTGCGGCGATGAAACACAGAGACGTGTGGTGCAGTTCAGGGTCTTTACTGATGGTATAAAGCAGACCCTCCCAGGAGTACTGGTTAGCAGTAGGGGCCTGGTCAGTCTGTGAGCAAGCAGGATCTCCCCTGGCCAGGTGGAGTTGTAGGCCTCCCCGACTATCTGCACTCTTTCCTGGCTCCCTTGCTCTATGCGGGTAGAAGTAGCCCACGTCCCGAGTATACCGTGTGGTGCTCACCCGTATGGCCGGTGACTTGGGGCCTTCCGTTAGCCTCCGCTTCACGATGGCGGTGCTGGTCCCTTGCTTGTGACCGTGCCTTCGGGTTTCTAAGGCCAGAGGACATGGAATCCCCTGCCGGTTGGATTCTGCTGCTGGACCTGGATGTCCCCACAGCCTCGGACTCCGTGTCCGGTATTAGTGTCTTCAACCAGGGCGAACTCTGCTCAGCTCCAGCCCCTGGTATTCAGCTACTGTTCCTACAGAACTCCTGGTTCTTACTTTCCCTCTCCAGGCTCTGACTGCTCTGCTTGTTCAGCAGGCTCTGTCTCTCCTAATCCAGCCCCAGACCCAGTTTATAAGGGCAGATTCCTCCCCTCCCAGGTCTGGGTGGGCCGTGTTGCATGCTTAGGGCTCCTGACCAGAGAAACCTCCCACTTGCTCTCAGACATAATATCTCTATTACTGTGGCAACCAGACCCCTGGGGTGTCACATTCCCCCCTAGTAAATTTTAGTACTCCGGGACTAAACAGATTTTTTTTTTTTTTTTTAAAGAAACATAAATACAGGATATAACAATAATACAATAACATATTTACAAGAAGCTTTAGTTCTTTAAAGGTCACGGCGTGTCCGTAACCGGGTGTCCATATCACCCAAGGTGAAGCTTTAAGCGAAGTAGGGGACCTGTCCAAAGCAAACCCCTTGCGTTGTCCTTGGGCGTGGCTGCAAGGCTGGAGCTAGCTACTTTGGGCCGCAAGTATGCCACACCAGACAGGTTTTCTCTTCAGCGGCCGTCTTCGCAAGAGGCACCAAGGTGCAACTATCTACAAGACTGTTCCGGTTATCCAGTGTCCATAACCTGTTAGTCCAAATAAATCTGCAGGGTAACTGAGAAACATAATTAATAACAGGCAACAAACATAAACCATAAACATTTTCAAGAAACAGGTAAATTCACAGTGCATTAGTTTAGATTTTCCAGCGAGCGGGCATTTGACCTCTAGTGACTCTAGTGGACCTACGGAGCTCACTAACTGGTCCTGCACTACAGGGTGTAGGATGTTTTATGGGCAAGCTGGGCAGCAGTCTGCGCACTCTTTGGCTCACTAGGGGCACGGCAGGCTCACTGCTAGCAGAGGGTTGATTCTCCTGTGCTGCTGGTGTGGATTCTTCTGCCTCCTGGGCCGGCTGCTCTTTCAGCTCTACCTGGTCTTCTGTAGGCACTTGAGGGGCTGGCTGGAGAAAGGTGAGGACGGGCACCACGATAGCGTTGTTTACTTGTGTCCAGGACCGGGGAAAGTCTCCGAGTACGGTGGTGATCATTTCCTCCTTTTCCTCTACGGGTTGAGGGTCTTCCTGATCTTCATCCGTGCTTTGCAACTTCTCGGGGCACTTTTTCAGGTGGTCAGTGGCTGTGGTCTCTCCTCCATCCTTGCTGATGACGTACACCTTTGGATTATTGTGGCTTGAGGGCAGTACGGTGTATGGGTCCTTTTCCCACTGGTCGTCCAACTTATGGAGCCGCCTTTTTCTTTTCAAGACCTGCTCTCCAGGCACCAGGGGAACAGCGGGAGCATGTTGGTTATAAGTCCTCTCCTGCCTTTCTCTTGATTGACAGAGACTTCGCTCGACGCTCTCCTGTACTTTCTGGTACTGTTGCTGCCGTTCTGTATCCCAGTCTGCCTCTGGCGAGGTGTCCTCGGGTATCAGGCCTCCCATATCCAGGTCAACAGGCAGCTTACCAGGTCTTACTCGCATTAGGTAAGCCGGGGTACAGTTGGTGGAACCTACCGGGATGTGGTTATACAGGTCCACCAGATCGGGCAGTTTCTCAGGCCACAGACTGCGTTCTTCCAGGGGCAATGTTTTTAGCAGATCTATCACCACCTGGTTCATCTTCTCGCAGAGTCCATTGGTTTGGGGGTGATAGGGCGTTGTTCTTATCTTCTTGCAGCCATACAGATTGCAGAACTCCTGGAAGACCTCCGCTTCGAAGGCTGGTCCTTGGTCCGTCAGCACTTGGTCCGGGTACCCGTGTGGGCGGCAGAAGTGCAGCTGGAAGGCTCTGGCTGCTGTTTGTGCTGTTAAGTCTTTGACAGGGACCACCACCAGGAACCGGGAGTAGTGATCCACGATGGTTAGGGCGTAGACATACCCCCTTCTGCTTGGAGCCAGTTTAACATGGTCCAGAGCGACCAGTTCCAGCGGCTGCCTGGTGATGATGGGCTGCAGGGGAGTCCTCTGGCTGGCACGGTCCCTTCTTCTTAGATTGCACGGGCCACAGTCTCTACACCACCTCTCAATGGCTCCTCTCATGCCTATCCAGTAGAACCGATCACGCAGCAGGAACTCCAGCTTCTTCCATCCGAAGTGCCCTGCCCCATTGTGGTAGGCCTCCAGCACCATAGCTGCGTCCCGTCTCGGTACCACAACCTGCCAGATCAGTTCATGTGTCCGGGAATTGACCATTCTGCAGCACAACTTCTCCTTGTAGAGAAACAGTCTGCTCTTCTCCGTCCACAGTTGCTTGGTCTCTTCCAGAGCGTCTGGGTCCAGGCGGACGTCAGCCTGGGTCAGCATCTCCTTCACCAGACGGACTGCGGGGTCACTGTCTTGCGTCTCCGCCCAGTTGTAGTGGGGTAAGGGGTTGAACGTAGCGGATCGCTGGCCCCTCACACGGTGGGAATACTGGGTAATCCCGTGACGGTGGAACGCAGGGAGTTCGATCTCTTCCAATTCTTCTGGATCTTCCCCTTCGTCCGGTAGGTTTGGCATCCTGGACAGGGCGTCCGCGTTGGTATTGGAGCGTCCTGCCCGGTATTTGATCGTGAACTCATAATTGGACAGGCGGGCCATCCATCTCTGCTCCAGGGCACCCAATCTTTCAGTGTCCAGGTGTGTCAACGGGTTGTTGTCCGTGTACACGGTGAACCTGGAAGAGGCAAGGTAATGCTTGAAACGTTCGGTTACCGCCCACACCACTGCCAGGAACTCTAGCTTGAACGAGCTGTAATTCTCAGGGTTTCTTTCCGTGGGTCGCAGTTTTCGGCTGGCGTAAGCAATTACCCGTTCTCTCCCCTGCTGGATCTGGGACAGTACGGCTCCTAGCCCGATGTCGCTTGCGTCCGTGTAGAGGATAAAGGGCTGGCTGTAATCAGGGTACGCCAGGATTTCATCCCCCGTGAGGGCCATCTTCAGCTGGCGGAAGGACTCCTCTTCCAGCTTTTCCCATTTGAAGGGTGGCTTCTGGTTTTTGGCCTTCCTGGACTGGCCTATCAGGAGGTCCTGCATAGGAGCTGCCTTCTTGGTAAAACCGGGAATGAATCTTCGGTAGTAGCCTACCAACCCGAGGAACTGCCGCACTTCCTTTATGCTGGATGGTCTTGGCCAGTCCTTAATCACGGTGATCTTGTAAGGGTCGGGGGCTACTCCGTCAGCACTCACCACGTGTCCCAGGTACTGTACCTTTGGCTTCAGTAGATGACACTTTGAGGGTTTTACCTTTAGGCCATAGTTTGCCAGGGCTTCAAACACTTCTGCCAGGTGTTCCAGATGGTCCTCATAGGTCTTGGAATAGACGATGACGTCGTCCAGGTATAGTAGGACCGTCTCGAAGTTCCTGTGTCCCAGACAGCATTCCATCAACCGTTGGAAGGTTCCTGGTGCGTTGCAGAGCCCGAACGGTATACAGTTAAATTCACTGAGTCCCATCGGGGTGGTGAATGCGGTCTTCTCCCGGTCCGCCTCTGCTACAGGAACCTGCCAGTACCCGCTAGTGAGATCCAAAGTAGAGAAGAAGTTAGCAGATTTTAATGCAGCTAAGGACTCTTCTATCCTTGGTAACGGGTACGCATCTTTGTGTGTGATACGGTTGACCTTCCTGTAGTCTACACACATTCTCATGGTGTTGTCTTTCTTTTTCACTAAGACTAGTGGAGCTGCCCAGGGGCTACAGCTGTCCCTAATTACCCCAGTCTCCTTCATGTCTTTTAGCATCCCCTTGGCATGTTGATAGTGTGCAGGGGGTACGGGTCGATATTTCTCCTTTATGGGAGGATGGTCTCCCGTGGGGATGTGATGTTCTACCCCCTTTACTCGCCCGAAGTCTAGCGGGTGTTTACTAAACACTCTCTCGTACTCTTGAACCACCCGATAGACTCCCTGTTTTTGGTGTGAGGGAGTGGAGTCAGTACCCAAATGCAGTTGCTGACACCAGTCCTCCATTGGTTTCTTAGAGCCATTACCTTCCTCTGGTTGAGATGGAGGCAAGGGTTCCACGGCCTGTACAGAGTTCTGGTTGATGGTGAACAATTTGGCTAGCGTGGCATACCGGGGCAGGTATACTTCTCTCTCCCCGATATTTATGATGCGGACGGGCACCCTCCCATGGCGTACATCGACCACCCCCCGTGCTGTCAAAATGGTGGGCCTACTGTCTGAGTAGACGGGTTCTACCATTGCTTGGTAGTCTCTACCTCTTAGACCAATAGCTGCCCGGCACCAAATCATCATCTCACTTTTCGGGGGCATGGCAATAGGGAACGGGTCACACATTCTCACGCTACCTATCTCACCACCACATAGTTCCACCTGTTGCCGTTTCATCAGTGCCCTGATCTCTTTTTGGAGGACACGCTGCTGGCTGGAACTGGCGTTCTTGGCAACCTGTTGCAAAATAAGAATCACCTCTGCAAGACAGTTTTCAATTACATTAGTACCTAGGGTTATTTTTGGGTGACTCTCGCGACGGTCAATGTCCACAATGATCAGTCCTTGTGCCGGCAGTTCAACTTTACCGACCTTGATGGTCACCTCCTTAAATCCTATCTGTGGCACGGGTTGACCATTGCTGGCGATAACGCTCAGGTCGTCATCTGGGTAGCGGGTTATGTCCGAGTCATTCCAGTACCGCTTGAAGAGCTCGTACGGGATGGTGGTGACCTGTGACCCGGTGTCTAGTAGGGCACTCATAGGAATGCCATCCAGTACCACAGGCAAGACCGGACGTCCCCCTACGTATTTGTCATGCCAGTTCGATGGGCCTGATGATCTTATGCCTGGGGGTTGGCCCTCTACCCCAGGTTGTGCCCTTTTAAATGACAGTACCTTGCCATATGTCCGGGTTGATTGCAGCGGCGGCAGATGGGTCGTCCGTCCTCGTTGTATCTGTCGCTGGGTCTTCCTCTGGCCGGTGGGGTCCTCCTCAGTCGGCGCCACGGGACGTCCTCCGGTCCGGATGCCAGCTGGATCTTTTCTGGAGAAGAGACCTGTAAAGACTGCACAGTTCTGGTTAGCGCGGCAACACTCTTAGTCAGCTCTTGGACCTGATGGTGCAGGTCTGTTGCCGGGTTATTGTTCAAAGCCTGCGCATCAGCTCCCACAGGCCCTGCAGACAAGGGCGCCGCGTCCTGGTGATAAGTGATAGCAGGGCGCCTGTGGGTCACAGCGCCACCTGGTGCCGGTTCTCGGAGCACCCGGATGGCTCTGTCCTTGAACTGTGCAAAGTCCAGGTCAGGGTCCTGTAAGGCCATTGCCCGCAACTGGGTTCGGTGGGCATTGCACTGTAGACCCTCAATGAATTGTTCGGTCAACAGCTTGTCTTCATTCCCCACGCTGTCAGGGTCTGCCTGCTTAATGGCTCTCAGGGCCTCTTGTAGGTTTAGAGCATAGTCTCTTATACTTTCATGTGCCCGTTGTTTGCACCCGTAAAATCTTAGTTTTATCTCGGCTGAGGTGCGGGTGTCAAATGTGTCTTTCAGCCGGGCTAGTATCTCCCTGACAGTCCTCTTCTTCCCAGGTGACCAGGACTTTACCTCCCTTTGGGCTGCCCCGATTAACTGGGCCACCAGGATGCTCACTTTTTGCTCTTCTGTGAGGGGGTATACCTGGAAGAGGCTATCAAGTCTTTCCCTAAAGTCACTCAGGGTATGTGACTCCCCTGAGTACTGGGGTAGCCAGGTTGCCCCCGAGATATAGGGCATGGTGAATGGCATGACCGCTGCAGCGGTTGCGCTGGCGGTGGCTGTGGCGGTGGAGCTCCCTTCGGTATCCGACATCCTCCTCCCCCCTAGTGGACCGTGGCCTACCTTGCGATGCTCTTCTTCCGTAGGCCGCGGCTCCGCAGTTGATCGTCGGGGTTGAGGACCTGGCGTCGCGCTCCGATGACGTCAGCGTCGCTCTTCCTTCCTTCCAGGACCTTACGCAGCGTCGGAGCGTGGGGCGGAGCTTCGGATCTCGCGCGCTTTCGGCGTCCACGCCCCTCTTCTTCCCGCGCAGCGTCCTGAAGATGGCGTCCGATGGCGGGAAGCGGCTGCGTACGGCGGGAAAACGGCAGAAGACGGCGGGAAACGGTCCAAGATGGCGTCTGATGGCGGGAATCGGCTCCGGACGGCGGGAAACTTCACCACAGGTAAGTATAAAAGTCTCTTTTTCATGCACGCAGTACCCAGTGGTTGCGGGCACGAAATCCTGCCGACTACGCCAAAGTTGACACGCCCCCTGGGCCTGTGCTGTGCAGGGGGATACCCGGAGCCAGATCGCTGGGGGTTGTAGTCCTCCGTGGCGGTGACCCGGTCCGTGCCCAGGGTGGTCAAACCAGTGGCAGTCTTAGGTAATAACAATGACCGACTACGCCACCCGTGGATTGCGGTCAGTGGAGACCGCCGCTGCGCTGCAGACCGCTGAGGCTGATGTTGTATGCGCAGCCAAGTATGGGATAACTCCCCACGGGAGAAGTATTGCCTCAGGGCAGCTAGTGTGGATGATGGGAGTGATGGTGTGAGCGTCCCAATACTGATGGTGCTGGTGCGGCGATGAAACACAGAGACGTGTGGTGCAGTTCAGGGTCTTTACTGATGGTATAAAGCAGACCCTCCCGGGAGTACTGGTTAGCAGTAGGGGCCTGGTCAGTCTGTGAGCAAGCAGGATCTCCCCTGGCCAGGTGGAGTTGTAGGCCTCCCCGACTATCTGCACTCTTTCCTGGCTCCCTTGCTCTATGCGGGTAGAAGTAGCCCACGTCCCTGAGTATACCGTGTGGTGCTCACCCGTATGGCCAGTGACTTGGGGCCTTCCGTTAGCCTCCGCTTCACGATGGCGGTGCTGGTCCCTTGCTTGTGACCGTGCCTTCGAGTTTCTAAGGCCAGAGGACATGGAATCCCCTGCCGGTTGGATTCTGCTGCTGGACCTGGATGTCCCCACAGCCTCGGACTCCATGTCCGGTATTAGTGTCTTCAACCATGGCGAACTCTGCTCAGCTCCAGCCCCTGGTATTCAGCTACTGTTCCTACAGAGCTCCTGGTTCTTACTTTCCCTCTCCAGGCTCTGACTGCTCTGCTTGTTCTGCAGGCTCTGTCTCTCCTAATCCAACCCCAGACCCAGTTTATAAGGGCAGATTCCTCCCCTCCCAGGTCTGGGTGGGCCGTGTTGCATGCTTAGGGCTCCTGACCAGAGAAACCTCCCACTTGCTCTCAGACATAATATCTCTATTACTGTGGCAACTAGACCCCTGGGGTGTCACATTTGCACCACCTATCAGTTGACAAGTCCCCAATACACCTTAAGGCTGCGTGCCCACGTAGCGTTTTTCAAGCGTTTATGCTGCGGAATTTCCGCAGCGTAAGCGCTTGTGAAACGCTAGGTAATCCGCACCCCATGGTCCCCAAGGGGATTCCGCATGTTCTATGCACATGCTGCGGATTTTTCCGCAGCGTTTATGCTGTGTACAAAAATCCGCAGCATGTTCATTCATTTTGCGGAAGCGCAGCGGAATGGCCGCCATTGACTTGCATTGAGACGCATAGAATCCGCATCTGTACATTTGTACAAGCGGATTCTATGCGTCTCTATGTGCGGATGGTACCCAGTTCTGGAGGAGAGAAGACTCTCATCCAGACCTGGGTACCATTGTACCTGTGAAAAAAGAATAAAATAAAAAATAAAGTTTATATTCACCTTTCCGAAGGCTCTCTCTGCTTGCCAGCAGCGCTGAAGGACCTTCGGTGATGTCACAGTCATGTGACCGCAGGCCCCTCACCGCTCTGTCTCGCGATATGCCGGCAGCCGGGAACCAGACAGGAACGAGCGCTGCAGCACACGCCGGGGCCTCGGGGGTGAGTATAGCTTTATTTGAAGCATTGTTTTACGGTCACACTATATAAATCCATGCCGTTTGCATGGATTTATATAGTGTGACCTAGTTGTCAAGCACTTTCCAAGTGATGCTATCACCTGGAAAGCGCTTGTCAATCTGCATGCGGAAACGCATGTGAATCCGCATGTGGATCCGCATGTATTCTGCAGGAAAAACGCATGCACAATCTGCATGCGTTTTTTTCTGCCAGGGAGATGCAGAAATGCTGCAGAAATTTTCTGCTTCATTTCTGCATCGTGGGCACATAGCCTAAATGTCAGCCAATGGTTCGGCCAATTGTTCAACTGGCAGCTATCTCTCCCATCTCTCCTATACACAAGTGTGCTCACACTGCCAAGCACTCCTGTGTTCTCTGTAAGAGAGCCACTGCCAGACATGTCTAGCAGCGACTTATCTCAGAGAAAACCAAAGGAACTAAAGTCCCAAATTGAATATGTTAGCTCATTATCTGCGCCTACATCATCTGTGCGGGGCCCTCATACACATTGGAATGTCAGTCAAACCCATCAATATTGGTGAGTTATTTTTAGACCTCTTTTAACCCCTTCACATCCGCAGTACATGCACAGCGCAAGTCGGAATCAGGTTTATGGAGTAATGGCTGTGTGTTACAGCAAGCACCTAACAATTGCCTCTAACAATTGTGGGCGACTCAAATAAAAAAAACCCAGTTCAAATCAACCCCTTTTCCCCCATTAAAAATAAAGATAATATTTTTTTTTTAAAGTAATTGTATGTGGTATTGCCTGGTTCAGTAAAGTCAGATCTGTCAAAACATAAAACGAATTAGCCCGATCAGTAAACACCGTAAATTAAAAAAATTCAAGAATGCAAAAATTAAGTTTTTTTCATTGCTGCAATACCATAAACTGATGTAACAAGCAATCAAAATGTCATATCTATCCCAAAATGGTATTAAGACATATGTCATCTAGCCCTGCAAAAATGAAGCCATCACACAGCTCCATCGACCGAAAAATGAAAACATTACGAATCTCAAAAAATGGCAACACAACCCCCCCAAAAATTTTTTTTAAAACTTCAGATTTTTTTCAGCACTAAAATAATTAAAAATAATGGACATTTTTGGTGTCACTGTAATCTTAATGATGAGGATGCATAATGCAAGGTCATTTTTACCACATAAACTACACAATTCCCCAAAAAATCAGATTTGCAGGTTTTTTTTCCACAATTTCTCCCCACTTGGATTTTTTTCCCTGTTTTTCCAGTATGTGGTAAAATGATTATACTTAGACAAATATTCAAAAAGCATAGACACTTCATAGTGGCTGGAGACTTATATCCTCTTGTCTCCCCATTAATACACTCAGACAAGAAATGTGCAGTGGGTAATTAAGTACTCAAACCTACAATTGGATGCATATCAGCCAATAAACCACTTGCGAAAATATATAAAATTCAAAATTCTTTATTCTATATATTAAAATGTACAACAAAATGCAATGTCAGGAAAAACATCGCAATAACATGAAAAAAGGAGGAAATTCAAGATATAAGATGAAATGGTCCAAGGTAAGGTCAGACTTCATAAATTATGTGAATACTCTGATGTGACAGTTTTGACTGTCAAATGACAAAAGAGGGGGAGGAAGGGAGAAGGCAAAGTACTACCATCCTCTATATCAATTAGCTAGTGAGATCAAAAATAATAAATACATAGTCCCTAATGTCAATTGATAATCCATTCATATAGCCAGAATCTATTAAGTAACAAAGAGAATCCCCAATATGTCACAAGGCAAAGGTTCTAAGCTATATTTTCTCCATAGCTGTCATGAACACATAAGCTGGCAGATAGACAATGACAGACCATGCTGGTAGGAATCACTTACCCATATGGAGCCGTAATGAATAGGACCACCACCAAAAACAACCCCGACGCGTGTTTTGCACTTTTGCTGGCTTTCTCAAGGGCAGTGACACTCCCTTGTGTGTTCATGACTGCTATGGAGAAAATATAGCATTACTGAGAACACACTTTTCCACACGTCCCTTTCTAGATACTTCCTAAAAGTGTCTAGTAAGGTGCAAAAAGTATTTAAAACCCTTAATTCACAGAATTATTGTGCATTTCAGTTAGTTAAACCACCCCACAGTATTTTGCTAAAGCCATGCAACTTTTTTCAAACATCTTTCTCCAACTTTAAAAAAAAAAAATACAGTTCATGTTTCACACTGAATAAACTACAGGATAATAGGGTTGTGTACACACCAAATATGTGTAGCTTTTTTGTTGTATTTAGCATATACACAAAAAGGAATGCTTTTTTTAATTCTTTGCAGATTTTTTCAGCTTTTTTCCTTAAATATTGTTTTACATTTTTAATTCAATTAATTTCACAGTTCTACAAGGGTAAAATTGTTTGAAAAGTAAGAGGTGATTTTTATATACTCTCGTACACAGTAAAAATATTGAAAAAATTCCATCAAGTACAGTTTTTTCATAAGCACTGACTCCATAGGTTTTTTCTTGCACCATACTTTGACCCCTTGGCGTGACCTTTTGGAGGATAATTTTGGTGTCATTAAATTGGTTAGAAATTAATGGACGTTGTGCTGCGATTGGCTGCTGTGGGAAGAGAAGATTTTCTTAACCCAGCTTCCAAAGCATATATGGTGGTGACAGTAGCATCCAATCAGAGCACAGCTTTCATTTTACCTCAGCAGTATAAGAACTGAAAGCTGCACTGTGATTGGTTGCTATGGGGAGCAAAGGCAGATTTTCTTTTAGACCGAGTTGATAAGAGTGTGGTGGTGTGTTTACCACGATTCCTTTCAGTATTTAGTGGTTCTGGTGTATTAAGCTTCTGTTTCTAACAGCGTGATCTAAATGGCTACAGGGGGGTGTCGGAATTCACCGACAACTTTTGCTATATTTTTGGTTGTGCCTTGACACAAGGAAGGCACATTACAGACTTCGTTAGAAAACTGTATTATGCGTATTTTGGTGTAAAACTAGGTGATCAGGACAAGTCGTGGACTCCACACGTAGTGGATTCTGTTTCTGTAGAAGAACTACATTTTGGTGTGCCTATGATCTGGAGGTAACCACAGGATCATAATGATGACTACTACTTTTGTACGTGCAATGTGGAGGGATTCAACCTTAAAAATAAGAAGGAAATTATATTCCCGGACCTCCCGTCAGCGATTCACCCTGTGCCTCACGGTCCAGAAATACCTGTCCCTTCACCTCTGGAGAAACTTGAAAATACACCTGATTCAGAAGATTCAGAACATGAAGAGCAGGATTCTGAAGAAGACTTTCTTGCTCGTCCCAATGAGCCACGTTTTTTTTCACAGCTTGAATTAAATAATTTAGTCAGGGACTTTGACCTTCCTAAACATTCTGCAGGCTCTAGACTAAAGGAAAAGAACCTAGTAGCTCCTGGTACCTGTTTTTTCATGGTACGGAAGCAGAGAAAAGGAATTCCATCCATACTTTTCTCAAGACAGTGCTCTAGTGTATTGCAGTAATGTTCCTGGGCTGATGGAAAAATGTAACATTGAGTACAATGTGAGCGAGTGGAAACTCTATATTGATTCATCCAAAAAAAGTCTGAAAGCTGTGCTACTGCACAATGGCAGCAAGTATGCTTCAGTGCCTGTAGGGTATTCTGTGCACTTGAAGGAAAACTATGAAAATTTAGACTTTATTCTCAAGAAACTTAACTAGGAGGATCAAAGATGGAAAATATGTGGTGATCTGACAGTTCTCTCTTTGCACCTTGGGCAGCAAGGAGGATACATGAAGTGACCATGCTTTTTGTGTGAATGGGACAGCCGGGATAGGACACATCACTGGAGGAAAAAAAGTTGGCCAACAAAAGCATCTTTGTATCCTGGACTCAAGAATATAGTTGCAGAAAGTTTAGTTGATCCCACTAAAATTCTCCTGCCAGTTTGTGAAAGCTCTACCAAAAGAAGAAGAGACTCATAAGTACCTGTGACTCGCCCCCTGGGCCGTGGGGCACTCGGAACCGGGCAATAGGGAGACGATGGGGGTAGTAGTGGCGACCCAGGCCCGTGGCTCAGGGTGGTCAGACCAGTGGCAGTCTTTTAGATGTTTTAGATAATGTCCGACTACGCCACCCGTGGATTGCGGTTATTAGGAACCGCCGCTGCAGGGCAGACCGCTGGGGCCGATGATGTATGCTGCTGGGATGGTGTGACTCCCCACGGGAAGAGTGCGGCCCCAGGGCAGTGTGGTGGATGGTGGGAGTGATGGTGGTGAGAGTCCCAGTACCGGTAATGCCGGAGGAGCGAAAAAGCACACAAACAACGTACTGCAGTCCAGGGTCTTTACTCACGGTTAATATCCAAGTCACTTCTGCAGGGAATGACTGCCCGAGCCGTGCTGCGTCCACCAGGTGAGGGGCTCGGTCAACTCCCAGACAGCTCAGGAGTATGGCTCAAGACCCCCCTTTTGTCCTTTCTCTGGCCTGCCTCACCAGTGACCCACTTTTGTCCAGCTGCCGCGGACTTGTGCGGTTAAACGTGGGCCCCGTCCTCCGCTGTCCTATATGGTGCCTTCCTAGCAGGTTTGATGAGGTGCTGCACCAATAAATGGTCACAGCCTCCGGTCTTTGGCTGAGGGTTGTTTCTCCTCCACCAACTTGGGATCCGGTACCCTTAATCTGCCTGACCCTTCACCCTGGATTCTCGTGGGTTCTTAGGGTCCCTTCCACCTTCTTGTTCCTGAGCCCTTCTGTTTCTTTTCTCTCTTTCTTTGCTGTTCCTTTCTGTTTCCGTTCCTTTCTGTTCTTGTTCCTTTCTGTTCCTGGCCCTCTCCTCAGGCCTGCCTCATGGAGCTGGGCCCAGACTGAGCCACAGCTCCCCGTCAGCCCTCTCTGGCCGAACTCCTCTCTTTTCTCCTCCTGCTTGAACTGACCCTGAACTAAAATGGTGCCCACCTTTTATACTTCCCTCTAGAAACATGAGCCCAGGTGACCAGCAACCAATGGGCTCCTTCCTACGCTCAGGAACCAACCCCTATCTGCCCCTACAGCACTGGGTGTTCCACCCCCCTCCCCACTCCAGACAGGGACATAGTCGGTCGTGCCTGCACTTCTGTCTAGTGGGAGCACCATTGAGCTGTCCCTCGGAAATGGGGTGTGTGTGCTGTATGCAGCTAACTGAGCCCTGGTCCATACTCCATCCTTACCTGGGAGTGGAATACCACACCTCTGGTAGAGGTGCAATACCCCTGTAGCGGCCGAACCCTCGGGGCGCTACATTCCCCCCTGATAAACCACAGCACGTCCTCGGGCTGGAAAAGAGCAAAACAGTTAATTACAGGACATGCAAAACTTTTTCAATAACCTTCTACATCAGAAACGGACGACATTGTTCAATTCCCTTTATGGGACACACTTTTCTTTTCACTAGACATTATAGAAACATTTTCAGTACTTCCGGAACGCTTTTGTATAAAACATCTCGCAAAACATTTGCATTATCACCTAGCAGCATATAACACTTTCTCATGTAAAACATTTTTAAGTAAAGCACATTCTTGGGTTCTTGAATCATGGCCGCGGTGCAACTTGCGACCAGGTAAAGGTGCAACAGTCCAGTAAACTTGTCTTGAGGTAGACGTTGCGGTTTTTGTATAAAACCAGTAGGGGGAGCTTTAGGAAGCGCAACCATATACAAGGGATTGGCCGTTCCCAGTCATCGGCAGGTTGAAAAGGGGGGATGGCTGCTCACAGTCCTCAGCCTGTTAAAGGGAAGAGGGATGGCTGCTCTCAGTCCTCAGCCAGGTTACTTAGGGGATAGGGCAACAGTCACACAGTCCTTTATCAGTCCCAATGGGGACCATTCTTTATTCTGGAAACAGTCCCAAACAGTTCCTTTGTACCCAGACGGGTAACTATTTACACTGGTATGCTACTGTTTACTGGTAGCGATACCCTCCAGCCGCTCCTTGCTCCTCATAATCTTCAGGCCCGTCCAGGCCCTCTTGGTACTCAGAGTCCGAGTAGTGCTGTTCCTCCTCCTCTACTACTCTGTGGACGTGGAGGGCGTACCATCCCTTCACGCCTTGGTGCCGGGTGTAAGACACCACATCCCCTGGAAATAGGTCCCACCCTCGATGACCTTCCGGCAGGTGGCTCTCCACATCCCTCCTCGTCACGAACACGTCGCTGATGGTCTCAGGGTCTCGGATGAAACCCCAGCCGCGCTCCATCTGGAACTTCACAACAGTTCCGGTGACTCGGGGACTGCGGGCAGTTCGGGGATCTCGCCGGGCCTTCATTTTCTGCTCCGCGCTCCGGACCTGCAGCTTTTCTTGTTTCACGCGCCGCTCTCGCTGCTCCCTCTCAAACATCTCCAGCTGTTGGTGACTCGCCCCCTGGGCCGTGGGGCACGCGAGACCGGGCAATAGGGGGACGCTGGGAGTAGTAGTGGCGGCTCGGTCCCGCGGCTCAGGGTGGTCAGGCCAATGGTAGTCTGCTACGTGATGTTGATAATGTCCGACTACGCCACCCGTGGATTGCGGTTATTAGGAACCGCCGCTGCAAGGCAGTCCGCTGGGGCTGATGATGAATGCAACTGGGATGGTGTGACTCCCCACGGGAAGAGTGCGGCCCCAGGGCAGTGTAGTGGATGGTGGGAGTGATGGTGGTGAGAGTCCCGGTACCGGTAGTGCTGGAGGCGCGAAGAAGCACACAGACAACAAGTCACAGTCCAGGGTCTTTACTCACAGTTCATTTGTTCCGGGTCACTTCTGTACAGGTAGTGACCGCCCGAGCCGTGCTGCGTCCACCAGGTGTGGGGCTCGGTCAACTCCCAGGCAGCTCAGAGCATGGCACAGGACCCCCTTTAATCCTTTCTCTGGCCTGCCTCACCAGTGACCCACTTTTGTCCAGCTGCCGCGAACTTGTGCGGGTAAACGTGGGCCCCGTCCTCCGCTGTCCTATATGGTGCCTTCCTAGCAGGTTTGATGAGGTGTCGCACCAATAGATGATCACGACGACCGGTCTTTGGCTGAGGGTTGTTTCTCCTCCACCAACTTGGGATCCGGTACCCTTAATCTGCCTGACCCTGCACCCTGGATTCTCGTGGGTTCTTAGGGTCCCTTCCACCTTCTTGTTCCTGAGCCCTTCGGTTTCTCTGTCTCTCCTTCTCTTTCTCTGTTCCTTTCTGTTCCTTTCTGTTCCGTTCTCTTGGAGCTGAGATGAGCCAAAATCCCAGCTCCCCTTCTCCTCCTCCTCGGCCTCTCACTAGGCCCTCCTGGAGTAGAGCTCCTACAGAGCCTCTACTCCCTGTCTTCTCCTCTGGCTGAACTGACTGAACGAACCTAGATCTAAGATGGTGCCCACCTTTTATACCTCCCTCTGACCATGAGCCCAGGTGACCAGCAACCAATGGGCTCCTACCTACGCTCAGGAACCAACCCCTATCTGCCCCTACAGCACTGGGTATTCCACCCCCCTCCCCACTCCAGACAGGGACATAGTCGGTCATGCCTGCACTTCTGTCTAGTGGGAGCACCGTTGAGCTGTCCCTCGGAAATGGGGTGTGTGTGCTGTATGCAGCTAACTGAGCCCTGGTCCATACTCCATCCTTACCTGGGAGTGGAATATCACACCTCTGGTCTGAGGTGCAATACCACTGTAGCGGCCGAACCCTCGGGGCGCTACATTGGCGGCAGGCCTCCCGCCGTTCGGCTGCGTCCGCCCGTGTTTCCTTTGTGAATCCCATTAGGTCCTCCCCAGTGGGGTCCCATTCAAACTGGGCGTCCTCCAATGGTAGCTGGGGGGTTTCCTGAGGTGCCGGAGCAGGTATGAGGGGCTCAGATGGTACTCCAACCTCCGCGGGCGGGCTCCTCCAAAAGCGGGGGTTGACATACTCGGGGGGCCAGATTAAAGGAAGCCCATCCGGACTGGTATGTTGGGCGAAGAGATCTGCGCCCAGTGGTGGTACTGCAGAGGCAGGGGGCGCGAGCGGGTTGGCAGCGCCCGGGGGCACGTGGCCTTGCGACCAGGCCCGCGCTGGTCGTTCCTAGTTGCTCCCAGGGGTGGTACAGCAGGTGCAAGGGGTCCGTCGGTGTACATTCACACTGAAGGCATCAAAACTATGAATTAACACATGTGGAATTATATACTTAACTAAAAAGTGTGAAACAACTGAAAATATGTCTTATATTCTAGGTTCTTCAAAGTAGCCACCTTTTGCTTTGATGACTGCTTTGCACACTCTTGGCATTCTCTTGATGAGCTCCAAGAGGTAGTCACCGGAAATGGTTTTCACTTCACAGGTGTGCCCTGTCAGGTTTAATAAGTGGGATTTCTTACCTTATAAATGGGGTTGGGACCATCAGTTGTGTTGTACAGAAGTCTGGTGGATACACAGCTGATAGTCCTACTGAATAGACTGTTAGAATTTGTATTATGGCAAGAAAAAAGCAGCTAAGTAAAGAAAAACGAGTGGCCATCATTACTTTAAGAAATGAAGGTCAGTCAGTCCGAAAAATTGGGAAAACTTTGAAAGTGTCCCCAAGTGCAGTTGCAAAAACCATCAAGCGCTATAAAGAAACTGGCTCACATGAGGACCGCCCCAGGAAAGGAAGACCAAGAGTCACCTCTGCTTCTGAGGATAAGTTTATCCGAGTCACCAGCCTCAGAAATCGCAGGTTAACAGCAGCTCAGATTAGAGACCAGGTCAATGCCGCACAGAGTTCTAGCAGCAGACACATTTCTACAACAACTGTTAAGAGGAGACTTTGTGCAGCAGGCCTTCATGGTAAAATAGCAACTAGGAAACCACTGCTAAGGACAGGCAACAAGCAGAAGAGACTTGTTTGGGCTAAAGAACACAACGAATGGACATTAGACCAGTGGAAATCTGAGCTTTGGTCTGATGAGTCCAAATTTGAGATCTTTGGTTCCAACCACCGTGTCTTTGTGCGACGCAGAAAAGGTGAACGGATGGACTCTACATGCCTGGTTCCCACCGTGAAGCATTGAGGAGGAGATGTGATGGTGTGGAGGTGCTTTACTGGTGACACTGTTGGGGATTTATTCAAAATTGAAGGCATACTGAACCAGCATGGCTACCACAGCATCTTGCAGCGGCATGCTATTCCATCCGATTTGCGTTTAGTTGGACCATCATTTATTTTTCAACAGGACAATGACCCCAAACACACCTCCAGGCTGTGTAAGGGCTATTTGACTAAGAAGGAGAGCGATGGGGTGCTACGCCAGATGACCTGGCCTCCACAGTCACCAGACCTGAACCCAATTGAGATGGTTTGGCGTGAGCTGGACCTCAGAGTGAAGGCAAAAGGGCCAACAAGTGCTAAGCATCTCTGGGAACTCCTTCAAGATTGCTGGAAGACCATTTCCGGCGACTACCTCTTGAAGCTCATCAAGAGAATGCCAAGAGTGTGCAAAGCAGTCATCAAAGCAAAAGGTGGCTACTTTGAAGAACCTAGAATATAAGACATATTTTCAGTTGTTTCACACTTTTTTGTTAAGTATATAATTCCACATGTGTTAATTCATAGTTTTGATGCCTTCTGTGTGAATGTACAATTTCCATAGTCAAGAAAATACAGAAAAATCTTTAAATGAGAAGGTGTGTCCAAACTTTTGGTCTGTACTGTATGTCATGATCAGAGTTTAAAAACACCAATAAAAAACCTTCTTCAAAAATGCCATAAACACTTCAAACTGCATGAATTTTTACATGCATTTAAAGGGAACTTGTCATCTGATTCATACTGCCAAAACCACAGGATGAATCAGACACAGACTGAGGTGTTTCAGAGAAATCATACTTTGAAAAGCCAGCTGGGGACATTGTATCTCGGATGACTAGTCCAAGTAAGGTCCCCAGCGGCCTCTCTCTGCCTGCTCCCCATGAATGACAGGTCTCTCCCTAAATGTGTGCATAGGGAGAGACCCGTCAGTCAAGAGAATAAGGGCAGAGGGAAGGAACTGGGGACCTCACTTTGACTAATCATCCAAAATGCATAGTCCCTGGCCGGCATTCTAAAGTACGCCATCTCTGAAACAACGCAGCGTTTAAGAATACAGTAAAACATAGACGGCTGCAATAATACAACTGATTTCTTCTGTCTGTGATTTGGGCAGCATGAATCAGCTGACAGGTTACATTGAAAACACAAAAATACCCATACTGAACTATACTGAACCAGCCATTTTTCCAGGGACTGGCTGACTATTTAATGTATATGGGGGCTTTTTTTAAAGTTGACCTTGTCACCCATATAAAAAGTTTATTTCTGGAAAGTGTGCACAATAATTATAACAAACCATTGTTCATCTTTAGCATTTAACTATAAGAGCAGATGAGTCACTCAATGAAAACCAACCTGGTAGATCCAGTTCTAGGAGTTGTAAGGTTGTGGGAGATTTTATCCTAGACATCTATCCAACATTAATATTCTGTTTACATGGACGAACCCAGGCCACTAAATGATCGCCCATCAGCTGCTTATTTGTTGATTGGCCATGAATTTGGTAGCTTATATACACAGACAAACCTGGCTTCTGATACATGCTTAAAAATCTATAATAGATTGTTTATTGTGCATATTCTGCCATTGTTCTCACAGTGCAGGTACTGTTTACACAGGATGATGTACTGCTGAGAACAAAGAACTTTTGTGCAGCACAAAAAAATCATTTCACCCTACAAAATAGCATTTTGCTTGTTCGTTAGGTAATTAGATGATTGGGTTCCTGTTTAGACTACAAGATTATCGTGAAAAAAAGATCCCGGCAATGCTTTTTCATGATAATCTTGCAGTGTACATGGATGTTAAGGCCCCTACTATAGTGCTCTGTAGTGCGCCTGAATCTCCTCAAAGATACTTGAGATAAAAAGTCGCTATCACTGGAACTTAGGCTATGTGCCCACCATGCGGAAATGCTCCGGATTTTTTCCTGAGCGTTTCTGCATCTCCCTGGCAGAAAAAACGCATGTGAATTGTACATGCGGATTGTACATGTGGATTGTACATGCGGATTATACATGCGTTTTTCCTGCCAGGGACAAGCGGAAATGAACCGTTCTTCACATGCATTTCCGCATGCGGGTTGTCAAGCGCTTTCCAAGCGATTTCAGCATCACTTGGAAAGTGCTTGTCAACTTGGTCACACTATATAAATCCATGCAAACGGCATGGATTTATATAGTGTGACCGAAAGAATGGTAAAAAATAAAAAATAAATATTATACTTACCTTCTGATGGCCCCCGGTGTCTTTATTCGATGCGTATTGGCTTGCCGGCAGCTCATGGTACACTAAAGGACCTGCCGACGTCAGCGGTCGCGTGACCCGTCACATGACTAAATGACGTCATGGCAGGCCCTTGAGTCCACCGCGATCTGCCGGCAAGCCAAGACAAAGACACCAGGGGCCATTAGAAGGTAAGTATAATATTTATTTTTTATTTTATTCTTTTTTTTACAGGTACTATGGTACCCGGGTCTGGAGGAGAGTCTCCTCTTCTCCAAACCCGGGTACCATCTGCAAATTGAAACGCATGGATTCCGCATGTACAGATGCAGTGATGCGGATTCCATGTGACGCGCCCCCTGGGCCGTGGGGTACTCGGTAGCCGGGCCGGTCATCGCTAGGGGATATGTCACAGTGGCGGTGACCAGGTCCGTGACCCAGGGCGGTCAATTAAAGGGGGTTTTAAAGAAAAGGATTATAGTTTTTATGAAATGTTCATGACGCCACCTGTGGTTTGCGGCTAAAGGGAGCCGCCGCTGCGGAGCAGGTCCTCTGGAGCTGTTGTTAATGCAGCAGAGTTGGCTCAGCTCTCCACAGGTAGAGCTTAGCTCCAGGGCAGAGTAGTGGGGACGTAATAGATGTTGCTGTTGTGCAGGGTGGTGCAGGGGATGATGGCGCAGTAATAATTCGCAGAGACAGTGGGGTGCCGTCTTTAGGGTTTTACTCACGATTTTTAGACTCCAAGTTACCAGGGCCAGGGTAACTCCCCACGCCGTCCTGTGTTTACCCTGGGAGGGGCTCAGCAAACTCCCAGGTACCTCCGGAGTACGTAACGGGACCCCGTTCTGTGTGCCTTTTCTGGTTGTCTTCCTGCGCTGGCTCTCACCCTCCTGCCCTGCGCCTCACACCCAGTGTCCCAAGCCAGTGACCGCGGACCTTGTCGGGCGATGTCTTCTCTGTCCCCTGGGTCCTCTATGGTCACCTTTTTAGCGATTAGATGTGGCTGTTGGCTGCAGCACCTGAAATGCAGCACCCTCCGGTTATCTAGTTGAGACTTGAAGAACTCTGCTAGTTTAGGGGTCGGTCCCCTCTCTGTGGCCTGATCCTTCCGCTCCTGGTGGGTTCGGGCGCACGGGTGGCATCCACACTGCCCGTGCCCCTGGGATCCTTTCTGTTCTGGAGCCTTCCTTCCTGCTCCTCTCCTCTCTTCAGTCTGTCCTGGGCCTCTCTCACTAGGCCCTCCTCCTGAGCAGAACTCCTGCAGAGCTCCTGCTCCACACACTCTCTCCTCACTGTTCCCTCAGACAGTTCTCACACTGTGAACTGACTGACTGGACTCCCAAGATGGCTTCCCTTTTTATATCCTCCTTCTCAAGTGCTCCCCTGATCTTCTTCCTCCACCCACACCCACTACATGGTTCCCCCTCTCTTGGTTCCCCCCACTCCAGCCAGGGTCAGGGCTGAGCAGCGCAGCAGTGCATCTTGCCCCTCCTGCTGGTCTGGAGTAGTGTAGTGTTGGATGCAGGTGTTTGGGTCCCGGACAGTACTCCATCCTTACCTGAGAGTGGGATACCACACCTCTGGGTGAGATGCAGTACCTCTGTGGCGACTGAACCCGCAGGGGCGCCACACATGCGTTCCAATGCAAGTCAATGGCGGCGAAAATGCCGCGCTTCCGCAAAATAATTGGTAGTGCTGCGTATTTTTCCGCAATGATAATTGGGGAACATGGCAGACCTTCTACCAAGTGTTTTTTAAGCATTCCTGCAGCAGAATTGCCACTGTGGAAATGCTTAAAAAACACATCGTGGACACACAGCCTTAATGTCAGCGCATGGAGGTGGTCTCTAACAAGACTCTTGCACTGGAGTGCAATTCATTTTAATAAGGGTCCATTTACATGAACTGACTGGCAGCATTAGATTACTTGTTTGCTGATCAGTGGTTGTTTAATAATCTGTTTATGCCGGGAAACCACTCTTCAGATCTGTAATAGATGATAGGCTGCCATTGTTCTCGTCAGTGTAGGTGCTGTTTACACAAGATGATGTGCTGCTTAAAATGATGATCTTTTGTGCAGCACAAAAGTTCAATTTATCTGACAAACAAGTTTTCCGCTCTTCTGATGGGTGTCAGATCAAAATCTGTATGAGATTAGTTTTTTATTCAAACAGTACTCAGACTGAAAATATGTTCATGTGAACATACCCTAACAAGCTAAGATAAATAGTCAGAGTGGTGATATGTTGGGTATAAGCAGGGTGAAACGCAAAGTAATGTACCTTATTTTTTCCACTATTAGTAAGAAAAAAAATCCTGCTAAAAAAGCATGTGCTTATAATCTGGAGACAGCTTCCTATGATTGAAGAGAAACCAGAGACGGCGCCCTTCTTGATCACTGAGAGAATGCAGTAATGCAGTTCTCTCTCCTCCAGCCTGACATTGCTTAGTCTGATCGGTGTGTGTGTGGGTCTGCTAATGTATCAGAGCTGTGAGTGTGTATGTAGGATAACTGTGTGTATGAATGGGAGGTGTATGTGTAAATAGAAGAGCTGTGTATGTATGTTGCAGAGTTGTGTGCGTGTGTTAATGTAGCAAAGCTGAGTGTGTGTAGCAGAAATGTGTATGTTTGTAGCAGAGTTGTATGGGTTTAGTAAAGCTGAGTTTGTGTGTGGATAGCAGAGCAGACTGTACATGTGCATACAGCAGTGTTGTGTATACTGTATGTGTGCTCTGCAGGGATTGTACATAATGTGTGTAAGCTGTAAAGCTGTATATGTATAATACACAAGCTTCAAAGAAACATTAACCTCTTAGTGACAGAGCCAATTTTGACCTTAATGACCAAGCCCAATTTTTTAAATCTGACCAGTGTCACTCTATGTGGTAATAACTTTGGAACGCTTCAACATATCCCAGTGATTCTGATACTGTTTTTTTCCATGACACATTGTACTTTATGTTAGTGGTAAATTTAGGTCGATATGTTTTGTGACGCCCATTACTGTTAGATTAGGCGGGCTGGTCAGCACTATCTAAGTATCTATCTACAGGGCTTATATATTGGAAATTCCCCAAAAGTGAAGCCATTTTAAAAACCGTACCCCTGAAATACTTCAAAACTGCTGTTAGGAAATGTGTAAATCCTTCAGGTACTACACGGTAATTAATGCAAAGTGAAATGAAAAAAAGAAAAAAATGTAATTCTTCATCTAAAATATTGCTTCAGCCCCAAATTTTTCACTTTTACAAGGGATAGCAAGAAAAAATGGACCCCAAAATTTGTTACACAGGTAATTCTGAGACGTTGATATCCCGTATGTCGTCAGAACATCTGGTTGGACAAACGGCAGGGCCTGGAAAGGAAGGAGCACAAGTTTGCCTGAAATAAATTGCTGACCCCATGTTGCATTTACAAGGCCCCTAAGGTACCCAAGCAGCAGGAAACCACCACAACTTCCATTTTGGAAACCACATACCTCAAGGATTTTATCCAGGGGTATAGTGACCATTTTGAGCCCACAGGTGAGTCCGACAATACCCCACATATTGTTAAAAAATTCTGTTATGACTTGGAAGGGAATAAGCGCCATTTGGTATTTGGAGTGTAAATTTGGCTGAAATAGATTGCAGACACCATGTCTCAATTAGAAACTAAGATAAAAACAAAATGATCAAATACCCTGCAGTAAGTGAATAAATATTAATAGTACATATAAATAACATAGATTACTTATTAAACATTGTTTTGATCGAAAAAGTGTAAAAGCCATCGACAAGGTGTAGCCCAATCAGGATTGTAGCTAACTCTCGGGGTATGTTCCCACGGTCAGGAGCTAATGCGGGTTTGACGCTGCGTGTCTGTGCAGAGTCAAACCCGCAGCGCCAGATGTTACAACATAGTGGATGGGATTTGTAGAAATCCCATGCCCACTATGCGTCTCCGTGCTCCTGAGAATCACCCGCAGACATGGACATGCGGCACGTCTTTCCAGACTGCAGCATGCCAATTTCTCTTGCCGAGTCGCTAGTCTTTGCAAGAGAAATTAGATCACTGTAATGTACTGAATGTGGTGAATCTGCATGGTTCAATGAACACATACGGATTCAGCAGCGTTCATATAATGCAGCGCTTTAGACGCAAAATAAAGTATATTGCATTTAAAGCACTGCCTGTACGGATCATGTGCACATACCCTTGTAGTTCACCTCACTATGTGTCAACAGTAGTGATGGGCAAGCACTAAAATGCTCGGGTGCTCGATGCTCGGGTCGAGCACATTGGAATACTCGGGTGCTCGACCCGAGCAATGAGCCCAATGTAAGTCTATTACGGATCTGGGTGGTGGAACCTCTGTGCTGTGATACAAGGAGGGACCAGAGGGGCGTAACTAAGTGCCTACCTGGACCGACCCTGGCCACATGGCGGCTTAGTCGACTCTGTGAACCAAGGAGGGACCAGGAAGGTGAACCAGGTGCC
This sequence comes from Phyllobates terribilis, assembly GCF_046119375.1. NCBI lineage: Eukaryota > Metazoa > Chordata > Amphibia > Anura > Dendrobatidae > Phyllobates > Phyllobates terribilis. The sequence continues at coordinate 690,489,766 of NW_027362762.1, forward strand.
ACTCTGGGACCGACCTTGTGTGAGAGCAGGCGACTCCCACGGGACTGATGGCCGAAGCCGCAGATGAGCACGGCTGGTAGACAGGCAGGTGATGCGGGTAGACAAGCAGGTGGGCACGGCAGATAGACAGGCAGACGGGCACGGCTGATAGACAGGCTGGTGGGCACGGCTGATAGACAGGCTAGCGGGCACTGGAACCTGAGGGCTGAGGAGAGTGTTAGCACACAAACAACAACCTTGCACAAGCACCTCCATTTTGGAGGAGGTGCCATATAGGAGCAGTCCTCTGGCCATTGGCCGGGGATTCTTTAGGACGGCGCGCATGGCCCCTTTAAGAGGGAGGGAGCGCACGCGCGCCCTAAGTACAGTGCCCGGGGAACTGCGCGTGGTGCTGCAGCAGGGGAGCCGGAGGATGCCAGAGCGGGACTGCGGCGGTGAGGGGATCGGCGTCTCTGCCTGGCAGGAGGCAGAGACGCTGATGCTGCAACACCCCCCCCTTTACGCCCCCTCTTCTTTAGGCCCGCAAGAAATTTTTCTAGAAGACGAGGAGCATGAATGTTCTCCCTGGGCTCCCAAGACCTCTCCTCAGGACAAAACCCCTTCCAATCCACAAAAAAAGAAAGTCTTTCCTCTTACCCTCTTGAAGGCCAAAATATTCTCTACCTCAAAGACGTCCTCAGCGGAGACTGGAGCTGGAGTGGTCCCTGGATCATCAGAGAAAGGATTAAAGACAACAGGCTTGAGGAGAGACACATGAAAGGAATTAGGAATCCGTAAGGGAGTTTCAGCGTGTACGCCACTGGATTTATTTGGTTCAGAATCTCGAAAGGACCGATGGACCGCGGGCCCAACTTGTATGATGGTATCTTGAGACGGACCTATTTATAGGAAAGCCAGACCTTGTCTCCTGGACGAAATAGAGGCGGATTCAGACGTCTCTTATCAGTATGCTTCTTCATCCGCTCGGAGGACTGAAGAAGCGCAGATCTAGTGTCTTCCCAAATCACCGAAAAATCACTGACGAGAGACTCTGCGGCAGGATTGTCCACTGAAGAAGAGATGGGAAATGGAATTCGGGGGTGTCGACCGTAAGCCACAAAAAACGGAGCCTTAGTAGAGGACTCACTCACATGGTTGTTATAAGAAAATACAGCCCAAGGCAGAAGTTCTATCCAATCTATATGGTGACCATTGACAAGGTGCAGAGGAAAACTGGTAAGGATCTGATTAATACGTTCCACTTGACCATTGGACTGAGGATGATAGGCCAAAGAAAAGTCCAAAGAGACATTCAGCAACTTGCACGTGGCTCTCCAGAAGCGAGAAGTGAACTGAAGTCCTCTGTCTGAGACAATGTGGAGGGGTAAGCCGTGGAGATGAAAGATGTGATGGATGAAGATCCAAGCCAGCACAGGTGCGGACGGAAGACCAGGCAAAGGAATGAAGTGAGCCATCTTGGAGAAGCGGTCAGCGACCACCCATATGACGGTAGAACTGGCAGACACCGGAAGATCAGTGATGAAGTCCATAGCAATGTGTTGCCAAGGAGCAGAAGGCACGGGGAGAGGAAGAAGACGACCAGCTGGGAGGTGCCTAGGTATCTTGTTACGGGCACAGGAGGAACAAGCCGCGACAAAATCCGCAACATCCTTGCGCTGGGTGGGCCACCAATAATGTTGGGCGATGAGCAGAAGCGACTTCCTCTGGCCGGCATGACCAGCCAGTTTGGATGAATGACCCCAGAGTAAGACCCTCTTCCGATCCTGAGCCGCTACAAAGGTCTTACCAGGAGGTAGATGAGACAGGTCAAACAGAGCAACAGTCATTAATCTGGAGGGGTCAATGATGTGTAGAGGCTCCTCCTCTTGGTCGGTAGACAGAAAAGAGCGGGATAGAGCGTCAGCTTTAATATTCTTGTCTGCCGGGCGGTAATGGAGAGTGAAGCTGAAACGAGCAAAGAACAAAGACCATCTGGCCTGATGCGGATTTAGCGTTTGGGCGGTCTGTAAGTAAGCGAGGTTTTTATGGTCAGTGTAGATGACCACCAAGTGCAGAGCCCCCTCAAGCAAGTAGCGCCACTCCTCCAGCGCTAATTTGATGGCCAGCAGTTCTCGATCTCCTATGGAGTAATTGCGCTCGCATGAAGAAAAGAGTTTGTAGAAGAAGCCGCAGGTCACCATTCACCCGGGCGAGGATTTCTGGATGAGCACTGCTCCGGCCCTGGAGGAAGAGGCATCAACCTCCAGGAGAACTGTTTGTTGCAATCTGGACGATGTAGCACTGGAGCGGAGGAGAAGGCTTGCTTAAGAGAGACAAAGGCACTTTCTGCCTCGGAACTCCATTCCCTGGGATTTGCTCCTTTACGGGTGAGAGCAGAGATGGGAGCAGTCCGGGAGGAGAAATGAGGAATGAAAAGGCGGTAATAGTTAGCGAATCCTAGAAACCGCTGAATAGCCTTCAACCCCTCAGGTCGGGGCCACTTTCAGACGGCAGACACCTTCTCGGGATCCATCCACAGTCCGGTCTCAGAGATGATATACCCCAAAAATGGTAGGGAGGTCTGCTCAAAGAGGCATTTCTCATACTTAGCATACAGGCAATTCTTCCGGAGCCTCAGCAATACCTGACGAATATCCCTCCGGTGAGAGGGCAGATCAGGGGAGAACACCAAGATATCGTCCAGGTACACCACCACGCAGGAATACAGGAGATCTCAGAAGATGTCGTTCACTAACTCCTGGAAGATGGCTGGAGCATTACAGAGACCGAAGGGCATCACTCGTAGTGAACATCCCGAGTGCTGAATGCCGTCTTCCACTCGTCTCCCTGGCGAATCCGGACCAGATTGTACTCCCCATGAAGATCGAGCTTAGTGAAGATCTTCGCGCCTTTTAGGCGGTCAAGCAGCTCCGAGATGAGGGGGCAGGGGGTACTTATTTTTGATGGTAATCTGGTTTAGGCCTCTATAGTTAATACATGGACGAAGAGAGCCGTCTTTCTTTTTGACGAAGAAGAATCCTGCTCCAGCCGGAGAGGTGGATTTCTGGATAAAAACCCCTAGCAAGATTCTCTTCTATATATTCAGACATAGCACGGGTCTCGGTCAGTGACAAGGGGTAGATTCGCCCGCGAGGAGGTGTAGCACCAGGTATTAGGTCGATGGGGCAATCATACGGCCTATGAGGTGGTAGTGTCTCTGCCTCCTTTTTATCAAAGACGTCTGCATATGACCAGTAGGGTGCCAGCAGGCCAGGTAGGTTAGCTGGAGTAGACAGAAGTCAAGTAGGACGAACCGGAACCAGACAGGACTTATGACATTCCTGACCCCAACGGAGCACCTCACCCGAACTCCAATTCAGGACGAGCTCATGTCTCCAACCAAGGCAGGCCAAGCAAGAGGGGATGAGAGAGACCGGACAGCACGTAAAAGGAGATCCTCTCCGAATGTAGCATTCCCACCTGAAGAGTTATAGGCTCAGTAACAAACAAGATGGTCTAAGATGGTCTCCATCCACAGAGGAAACCGCTAAAGGATCAGCCAGACGTATGGTAGGAATCTGATATTGCTCCACAACGGCCTGTTGAATGAGCTTCCCAGCGGCTCTGGAATACAGATAGACAGTCTCGAAGAAGCGGGCCTCATCACTGGTAACTGAAACGGACAGATTCAAGGGCGGAGAGGAATAACTTTTGCCTAGGACGACCTCTCCGAGCGGTCCTAGACACTGGAGTTTCCCGGTCTCACCGGACAGGAGCGAATTACATGCTCTTTACTGCCACAGTAGAAGCAACTCCCCTTGGCGAGGCAGATCTCCTGACGAAACTTGACCATGTTAACTTGGTCTATTTGCATGGACTCTGGAGAAGACACCGGAGGGGATGCTGGTTGCGAGCCTTTGGTAGGTTGGTATGAGGCACAGGGGCCTTCTCTCACGGGTCACCTCCTTAGAATGCTCCTGAAAACGGATGTCAATCCGTGTAGCTAATGACACCAGGTCATCCAGAGAGGGAGGTATGTCACGACCGGCTAGCTCATCCTTGATCCGTCCGGAAAGGCCCCCCCAAAAGGTAGACACCAGAGCCTCATTGTTCCAGGCAAGATCAGATGCGAGGGTGCGCAAACGCACGGCATACTGTCCCTCAGAGAGACTCCCTTGGCGGAGTCGGTGAAGAGAGGAGGCATTCGAAGATTTTCGTCCGGGCTCATCGAACACCTTCCGGAAAGCCGCAAGGAAGGCCTGGAGGTCGGACACCAGAGGATCCCTTCTCTCCCACAGAGGGTTAAGCCATGCCAACGCCTCTCCGGTGAGATGAGACATGATGAATGCCACCTTGGCCTGGTCGGAGGCGAACTGGTGTGCCAGGAGCTCAAAGTGCAGCGTGCTCTGATTAATTAAGCCCCGACATAGGGCAGGGTCACCACCGAAATGTGGAGGAGCAGAAAGCGGGGTCCTAAGCCGGATGCCACATCGCCACTGGGTTGAGGTGCCGCCGGAGCGGGTGCCGGTTGGTTAGAGGCGGACACAGTCGGGGTGGACAGCGCGTCCAAGCGGGAGTTGACTGTCCGCAGATAGGAAAGGATAGTATCCTGTTGGGATCTCTGGCGAGAGACCTCTTGGTACAGATCTGAAAGCGTATGAGCCTGGGAGCCACCGGATTCCTTAGCCTGTGCAAACTGTTACAGATACGGGTGGTGGAACCTCTGTGCTGTTTTGTAAGGAGGGACCAGAGGGGCGTAACTGAGTGCCTACCCGGACTGACCCTGGCCACACGGCGGCTTAGTCGACTCCGTGAACCAAGGAGGGACTGGGAAGGTGAACCAGGTGCCACTCTGGGACGGACCTTGTGTGAGAGCAGGCGACTCCCACGGGACTGATGGCCGAATCCTACAGGCACCGCAGATGAGCATGGCTGGTAGACAGGCAGGTGATGAGGATAGACAAGCAGGCGGGCACGGCAGATAGACAGGCTGGCAGGCACGGCAGATAGACAGGCATGCGGGCACGGCTGACAGACAGGCTGGCGGGCACTGGAACCTGAGGGCTGAGGAAAGTGTTAGCACACAAACAACAACCTTGCACAGGCACCTCCATTTTGGAGGAGGTGCCTTACATAGGAGCACTGAACTCTTAGTACAGTGCCTGGGGAACTGCGCGTGATGCGCGCACCCCGGGCAGAAGCAGCAGGGGAGCCGGAGGACGCCGGGTCGGGACAGTGGGGGTGAGGGGATCGGCGTCACTGCTGTCAACAATGTTGTCAGAGGTATTACGCCACTTTTACGGACTCACAATAAAACATACAAAAACGAAACCAAAATGGATTTTCCTGGGAAATATGTTAAGGAACATCCTTTCAAGGGTAATGAGTTGTATATAAAGCAAAATAAATAACCAAAAACAAAAATAGTCCCCCAAACCATAGGCTATGTTCACACATAGCATTTTTGATGCGTTTTTGCACTTTTGTATTGCTTTCAACCGTGACAAATGCATTCACCAGGAAATGTCATTTAAACATTTTACAACCTTATGTGGCCATTTGGTGTGTGAGATATGATCAGACACATCCTGTTTCATTTATGAAGGAGGGACTCTGAAAGTCACAATGCCTATTTTTATAGGGCCATCAGGCGGCCTTTACTATTCTTAAAGGGCCAGCAGTCGGCCCTCACTATTCTTAGAGAGCCATCAGCCGGCTATGCTTTGTTGTTCCCATTACTAAAGCGTGGGTCTCCTATACTGTTCTTGCATATGCAGTGAGTGGTAGGTCTGCCCAAAATTTGGACGCACCCCAAAACACCTTTGAAAATTTGGACGCACCCCAAAACGCCTTTGAAAATTTGGACACACCCCAATACCCCTTTGAAAAGACTTAGAGGAGGGCCTCCTGAAATAAAATGTTCCCATTATTAGGAAGTGGGTCTCCCATTGTGTTTGCCTATGCAGTGAATGCAAGGGTTGCCAAAAATTTGGAGGCACTCCAATGCCTCTTGGAAGAGACGTGGAGGTGAGAGGGCCTCCTGAAAACAATGTTCCCATTATTAGGAAGTGGGTCTTCCATTGTGTTTGCCTATGCAGTGAATGCAAGGGTTGCCAAAAATTTGGAGGCACTCCAATGCCCCTTGGAAGAGACGTGGAGGTCAGAGGGCCTCCTGAAAACAATGTTTCCGTTATTAGGAAGTGGGTCCCCCATTGTGTTTGCCTATGCAGTGAATGCAAGGGTTGCCAAAAATTGGGAGGCACTTGAATACCCCTTGGAAGAGACGAAGATGGGCTCATAAAAAATGTTCCCATTAGAAAGGAGCGGGTCTCCTATACTTGTAATGCCCATGCACTAAGTGTATGGTCTGACAAACATTTACGCCTGGGGGGTATACATGAACATACTGTATAAAAAATTTTTTTTAAGGGCATTGTAACATCCCTGGCGGCATGCTGGCATGGTTTACCACCTCCCACCATGCAAGACCGCCATCTTACCTATCAGTCCAGGCTGCACACTTTGCTCCAGTACAAAATAGAATAGAACTATTTAAATATATAAGGACCATAGTATCAAGGGGAGGGTCCTTCCAAACTACATATATAGAACAATATAGAACAAATGGGAGGAATGCCCCAGAAACTACAACAATTGTATGTATAAAATATAATATCGTTTATTAAATCCATTAAAAAGCAAAGTTAATTGTAAACATTTGTGAAGGGTGAGAGATAAAAAGACACAAATGTGTGACAAACTTGGCACTGCTGTATCATATGGTATTACATATAGGGTATCTGGGTACCTGGAGAGACTATAAGGCAAAGGGACATATTCCATATGAAGGAAGTATCTATGATCAATTGTAAAGTCCCTATGGTAATAGATTAAAGCATATTTGAGATCATCTCATTGGTTTGCCAAAGAAAAGCCTTCTATCCAGAGAAAACAACATAGTAAAGTGCGTGACCAGAAAACTCACCCATAAAGTGCTGCAGTGCCAATTAAGTCAGACAAACAGGAGCACCTACGCGTCTTTAGTGTGGGCTTCGTCGGGGGGCCACTTTGCTCCAGTACCTGCTGTGTGCATGTCTCTTGTTTGATTGCTTAGGGGGCGGCGCGGTTACTGCCTGATTCTTATAGTTACTGTGTGTGCACTCCTGATGCGTCCCCAGCCTATTGTTGTGAGTCACTGGATACTTAAACCCCCTCCACCCAGTAGGAGGTACCTGAGCAACACTTTTTTCAGTGTGTTCTGTGCAACTGAGTTGCCAGGTCCTGTTCTGTATCTTGTCTGTTTCAGCCACCCTGGGGGCTGAGTACCCAGGCCTGTTACCTGTATCTGTGACTTCTAGTCTGTTCCGCCACCCTGGGGGCTGAGTTCCCAGGCTCGTTCCTGTATCTTGTTCGTGGTTCAGTTCCTGTCTGAACAGTGTCCTAGCCCGTTACTTGTTTGTCTCTATGTTCGTATCTTTCCTTTTACTGCAGTGTCTGAACCTGCACCTAACTCCAACTCGTTGTCTCTGTACTTCTGTTTGTGAGTTTGGTGTCCACTCGCTACTTCATTGTAAGTACCTTGTGTGTATTTGCTCTGCTCTGCTAGTCTATTGCATCTGCGGGTTTTGATCTGCTGTGCTTGTCTACCGCACCTGCGGGTTTTGTTCTGCTCTGCTTGTCTACCGCACTTGCGGGTTTTGCTCTGCTCTGCTTGTCTACCGCACCTGCGGGTTTAGCTCTGCTCTGCTTGCCTACCGCACCTGCGGGTTTTGCTCTGCTCTGCTTGTCTACCGCACCTGCGGGTTTTGCTCTGCTCTGCTTGTCTACCGCACTTGCGGGTTTTGCTCTGCTCTGCTTGTCTACCGCACCTGCGGGTTTTGCTCTGCTCTGCTTGTCTACCGCACCTGCGGGTTATGCTCTGCTCTGCTTGTCTACCACAACTGCAGTTTTGCTCTGCTCTGCTTGTCTGCTGCACCTGCGGGTTTTGCTCTGCTTTGCTTGTCTACCGCACTTGCGGGTTTTGCTCTGCTTATCTACCGCACCTGTGGGTTTTGCTCTGCTCTGCTTGTCTACCGTACTTGTGGGTTTTGCGCTGCTCTGCTTGTCTATTGCACCTGCGGGTTTTGCTCTGCTCTGCTTGTCTACCGCACCTGCGGGTTTTGCTCTGCTCTGCTTGTCTACCGCACCTGCGGATTTTGCTCTGCTCTGCTTGTCTACCGCACCTGCGGGTTTTGCTCTGCTCTGCTTGTCTACCGCACCTGCGGGTTTTGCTCTGCTCTACTTGTCTACCGCACCTGCGGGTTTTGCTCTGCTCTGCTTGTTTTCCGCACTTGCGGCTCTGTTCCTGTATCCCAGTCTGTACTGGTCCCTATCCTGCCTGCATTCTTACCTGACAGTACCCACCTGTCTGTATACCAGCCGTGCCTGCCAGTATCCACCTGTCTGCAAACCAGCCATGCCTGCCAGTACCCACCTGTCTGCATACCAGCCGTGCCTGCCAGTACCCACTTGTCAGTATGCCAACCTAACCTGCCTGTTCCTGCATTCCCCGGTGTGGGTCAACAGCTGTGCCCGGGATCTGACCTGGAGTAGCACCTGGTCCCTCTGCTCGGTTCCTCCCTGGTTCACGAAGTCGACTGAGCCTACGTGCGACCTTGGCTGGACCGAGTTGATACTTAGTCATTCCCCTCCAGGCACTCCTCGGTTCATGGTCCAGTGGGATCACTAGCCACGCTCACGCCAGTCTGTCTGGGCGTGTGCGTAACAGGCATCATATACACCCTTTAAAAAAATTATGTGGGTGTTGCATCATGGACCACAGTCACCCTGGTGATATAGTGGTGGAGGATGAGGATGAGGAGAAGGAGTTGGACAAGAGCAAATAGCCAAAATCAGGAAGCGTATACCCATGCGTGGGTATGAAAAGGTGCATGGGAATACACCTCCGAAAAAAAGACACTGGATTTGAGTTTATGTTACGCTGCTATCATTCGGTGGTGTTGAGAAGTCTGGCCGAATCCTTGGCGTCGGGAGGACGTGTTCCGTACCAAGGTCCGACTGGGTCCCGGCTTTCACTATGTTAACCCAATGTGCCGTCAGCAAGATGTACAGTCCCTGCCCACAAGCACTTGTCCATGTGTCCGTGGTTAGGTGGACTTTCCCGGTAACTGCGTTGTTGAAGGCACGGCTAATGTTTTGGGACACGTGCTTGTGTAATGCGGGGACGGCACACCGGGAGAAATAGTGGCGGCTGGGGACTGAGTACCGAGGGACGGATGCCACCATCAGGTTGCGGAATGCTTCCGTCTCCACGAGCCTAAAAGGCAACATTTCAAGCGCAAGCAGTCACGAAATGTGGGAATTTAGTAGTGTGGTCTGTGGGGAATTGGCTGCATATTTGCGCTTGCGTTCCAAGGACTGGGGTATGGACAACTGAATGCTGCGCTGGGACGAGGACGTGGACGTGCTTCCTGATGCTGCTAGTTGAGAGTGTGCAATGACAGGTGCAGGGCAGGAGGCATCTTTGCATGCACCATAGACAGGGGATTGGCTTGCATGCACAACAGCGGAAGAAGCAGTGGTGCCACCCGCAGACACTGTTCCTGGACCCTGGGGTTCAGCCCACAAAGTCGGGTGATTTGCTGTCATGTGCCTGATCATGCTGGTGGTGGTCAGGCTGGTAGTTTTGCCATCGCTGCTGATGCTGGCCTGGCAGATGGTGCAAATGGCCTTTTTGAGGTTATCAGCAGAGTCTTTAAAAAACAACCAGACTCGGAAAGACCTAACAGTTGTACTGGCAACTTCCTTCATGTTGCTGTTACGGGGAATGGTTGCCTGCTTTCTGTCTGCGGCCACCACACTGCTTCTTCCTGCCTGTTGGGGTGCTCTGCCTCCCTCCCCCTGTGGGCTGCTGTCCTCGCTTTGCATGTCCTCCTGCCAGGTTGGGTCAGTTACTATATCATCCACCACCTCGTCTTCTACTTCCGCACCCTGGTCCTCCTCCTGACGTTCTGGCAATTGTGTCTCATCGTTGTGCACCTCTTGTGACACTTTCCCACCGTCGCCTTCGTGTGGCCATGGCTGCTCAAATATTTGGGCACTGATACATGCGATCTCCTCTTGCCCCGCTTCAAGTGAACCGGGTGAGATGCCCGAATCCATAAATGGAAAAGTGAACAGCTCTTCAGAGTGTCCAAGTGTGGGATCAGTTGTCTCCGGGCACTCGGCATGGTGGGAGGAAGGAGGATCAGGGTAAGGAATATGCAGTCCAGACTTACGGCTACTGACATCTGACCGTGTGAAAGACAGGGTGGTGGTGGTGGTGGCAAAGTGACTGGAAGCATTATCAGCTATCCAACCAATAACCTTTTGACACTACTCTGGGTTCAATAGTGGTGTGCAGCGGTCCCCTAGGAATTGGAACAGGAAGGTCGGGCGAGAAGATGTGGGTGTTTGTTGTGGCACAATTTCAGCTTGCCCACGGCCTCGGCCTCTGCATGCACCATCACGTCCAGGTCCCCGTCCCTTGCCACGCACCTTGCCCATTTTAAATGGAGGACAATATCTTCCACGCTCACTATAAATGGCTGAATTTGGAGCAAAGTTATATGCGATCCGTGTGACAGAGAAACCACAGTTTTAAATACCTGGTCTGTAGATAACTATTTTGAACAGCAAACTGGTTTTAAAAACTTCGCTGACACACTGAAACAAATTTTTAATGGAGGCCAGAAATGGCAGTATTTTCTGACAACGTATATGTGATCCGTGTGACGGACAAGCCACAGTTTTAAATAGCTGTATTTTTAGCACTGTAATATGGAAAGGACCTGACTGTATTCTGCACTCCCAACAAGAAAATGGCGCAGAAAAACGGTGTTCTCTGGATTGCTTTTTAAGCAAATAATGAGGATTAAGATCCCCAAAAAATTATTCCTGGCCCCTGAGAGCTGGGCCTTTGTCTAGAAATGTCTAACAGCAGCAGCAGACAGAACTAGAATGGAGCCTCTTGTGCTATATGCACTGCAGTCTGCTATATACACTGCCTGCCTGCCTATATACACTGCCTGCCTGATATCTCTGCAGATGGATTAGTCCTCAGAAGGACTGTTTGTTGAGATGGATATGTGTAATCTACTTCTGTTCTACCTACACTACCTAATAAACAAGTGAATCTCTACCTAGCTCAGCAGCACCTCTCCCTACACTGTCTGATTGCAGAGTAGACTGATGAGCACAGCGGTGCCAGGTCTGATACCTGATGACGCTGTGCGGCCAGCCAATCACTGTAATGCCACAACCAACATGGCTGCGGCATTACAGTGAGTGGCAGGCAATCCCTGCATGTTCATTGGCTCTGTAAAGAGCGCCAAATATGCAGGGAGGGGACCCGAGCATCCACCCGAGCATCTCGCAAGTACTCGGTGAGCTCCGAGTACTTGCGAGTATGCTCCCTCATCACTAGTCAACAGACGTAAAAAATGGTTTGAGGGCATTAGAGGTGAAACTGGTCCCCACAATTTATTGCACAGTTTCTCCCAAACGCGGTGATGTCCTACTTTTTGGCCACACATCTGAGCGGAGAAGGCAGGAGTGCTACTTAGCTTTTGGAACACAGATTTTGCTACAATAGTTTGCAGTGACATTTGCGGAGCCGCTAAGGCGCCAGAAGAGTAGAAAAAACCCAAAAATGACCCCATTGTAAAAATTACACCTCTCAATGAATTCATCTACGGATGCAGTGACTATTTTGCAGCATCCACTCCAGGCTTTATTTTGGAGAGTGGCAAATATGCCAGTTTAGTGTCCTTACATTGTGGCCAACTTGTGCTTCTGGCGACATGCACCCCATAAATTGTTAATTGGGCTGTCCCCACCACAATAATGCCAAACATGTGGCCACTTACTGCGGTTTAGGCTCAGTGGGGCTCAGAAGGAGGGGGGGCATTTGGACTTTGGAGCATAGATTTCACTGGCTTTTATTTGAGGGAGGTGGGAGCCATGTCACTTTTCCAGAGTCTTTGTTCTACCAGTAACGTGGGAACTCATATATTTCCAGTGACAGATGATGGACCTAAAAGTGACTCCATCTGCCTCATTATAGTGAGTGGTTCCGTTGTAGGTTTTTTCTGAACAGCGGTTTTCGGAATTTACATGGAAACCCCAACGCAAGTGTACAGCAGAAAGCACAGAATAAATGTGAATTGAGCCTTTTTAAAATTTTTGAGAAGTAAAATGAACAGATAGACAGCAGTACAAGAGTAGTTCTTATTTTCATTTTTGCGCGCATCACCATGTGGTATTAGTGATAAAATGGCTTTATTATTCTGGGCAGTGTGATTACAGCGATAACAGATTTATATAGATTTCTTTCATGCTTTGTTACTTTTACAGACTAAAAACAATACTTAACAAAAATGAATCGTTTTTGCATTGCCATATTCTGAGAGCTGTAACTTTTTTTATTTTTTTTCTATTTATACAATTTTTTTTACATATGACTTTTTGATCGCTTTTTATTCAATTTTTTGTCTGTCAGTATGATGAAAAAGTGACATTTTTGGCGTGGGCGTGTTTTTTATGAGTTTTTTTGCAGTCTTCACTGTACAGAATAAATAATGTGACAGTTTTGGAGTTTGGATCATTACGAATCTACCAATTATGTGTACTTTATTATTTTTCTTTAAACACAAATGCTACATTTTTAGTGGCCAAACAGGTTTTTGAGATTTGTGTGCGCTTTTTTGTGTTTTTTTTTAAACTTTTTGCATATTTCATTTACCTTTTTTTTTCACTTTTTCACTTAGTCCCACTGTGGGACATGAATATTTTTTGCTTTGATCGGTGGTCTCTTACACTGCAATGCTCATGTGTTGCTGTGCCTCAGACCTGTCAGTGACACACTGACACAGCCTCTTAGACTCTGCTTATAGCTGAATTTAACAGGCCATCATAGCCTGGGGTCATCAGATGACAATGGCAACTATTGTCGCGGGCGATTACAATGTAGTCAAAGAGGGGCTTTTAACCCACTTTTAACCATTTAGATGCTGCTTTCGCGATTGATAGCTGTATTTAAGGGTTGAGGCCTATGCCGCAAGTGGTCAGCTGTCATATACAGTTGTCACCCACAGGATTTTGCCCGCGGCTGGTCTCTAGTCACTTATTCCTTTTCGCCATTTTAAAATGGCAATGAGGGAATAAGAACCCTTAAAGACCACTGTGTTAATATGTATCAGCGATCGCTAAGGGGTTCAAAATAGATCTATTACCTCCCTATTCTACCTTAGTGCATAAAATGAGTGATATATGACCCTTCCATCTTATACCACCAGGGAAGTTTTGATTACTAGGAAATATATTTTTCTTTTCTGCTGTCTAGGGTGCGGTGCGTCCTCCTATTGTCTGAAAAATGTGGTAATTAGTGAAGCAGAGTATTATAATAATGTAATCAGATATACAGTACATGGGAACCAGCTAATTCTTCCATTTGCACCTGTTTATGTTGAGTTTTTAGTATTTTGTGCCTTTTTCTGTTTGCGCCATATCTCTTCATTTTCACCTCATTTAAACTCACTTTCTTATGTATTCGTCTGTTTCTGTGGATGAGGTTGAGGGTTTCCAGATATTTTGCCTGATTCGCCAAAAGTTGTTGCAAATGTACTCCAGGGACTGGAGTGATTTTATGTACACCATCAGGGTTCGAGCAATTTTTTGCAATATTTTAGTGGAACAAATTACTTTTTGCTCTAAAAAGTGACAGAATAAGTTTGACAAAAATTCATATTATTTTTGATTTTTGTGCAAAGTTTATTTTGATGAATTTGGAGCAAAAAAACATCCGTGAATATAATAACAATAAAAATGAAAAGCGACTTTGAAAAATTGCAAATAATTAATTGGGACATCTAACAGTCTGTACAACTATAGTTCAGGCAACAGGAGATGAGTAGCAATTACATAGAGAGCGTTCTCACCTCTATGTTAACTGTCTGCTGTCGAATATTTCACACTTCTTTGATTGTTTACCTTTACAAGTTAGGACTGATTGATATGCTTTATTATAGATGCAGCAAATGTAATATTATTATTTATTTTTAGAGCACCATTCCATGCTGCTGTACATAAGGGGTTACATTCAAAATATATATTACAGTGAAAGAAGTAACAATGACAGACTGGTACAAAAAGGAGAGGGCTCTGCCGTTTCATGCTTACAGTCTACAGGATAATGGGGAAGAAGTCAGTATGTTAGGCCATGGTCCCACTATCAGTATTTGGTCAGTATTTGGTCAGTATTTTTTCTCAGGAGTGGGAGCCAAAACCAGGAGTGGGTGATAAATGCAGAATTGGTGACTTGTTTCTATTATACCTTTTCTCTGATTGTTCCTCACCTGGTTTTGACTCCCACCCCTGAGAAAAAATACTGACCAAATACTGACCAAATACTGATAGTGGGGCCGTGGCCTTAGGAGGATTGTGGCAGCTCCGGTGGTGGTGAGGTGGTTTATTGCAGGCCGTAAGCAATCTTGAAGAGATGCATTTTCAAGTTCCATCTGAAAGTTCCGAAAATGGTGTATAATTCACTGGGGAACAATTTTGAACATAATTTTTGTTGAGTTCAATTTTTTTGCTGATTTAGACTAAAATAGGTATGCTGATGTCAAAACTGTGGTTAGTTTTCTTCTATCACGTCAGTTTTTTCTCTACAGCTTATCTTAATGTGATTACTCTAGGCTGGATCGAGGGTAGCACTAGGGCTCTCCTATAGGCCAAGACAGCCCTCGCGTTGGAAATCGGTAGAAGACGACCTTGGCGACCGTCAACAGGTTTTTATTTTTCTACCCTATTCAGTTACACGTGAGACAGTGTGGTGAGAGGTTGTGTGCTGCTCTATATAGTGAAATATATTCTGAAACTATGTATACAAGGGGTTAGCAGAATTTATTATTTTATTTACACACTTATTTCCTTTCTTTTAGATCATATCTTTCTCTGCTATTTCTCGTTATAAGTGCCTAAACAACCCTGATTCCTTTTGTTATATCTGTGACCATTTCACCATTCCCAGTCAGAGGATGAACATTAGTACATTTGTCAAGCCAGCCCATTTTGCATATTTCAAAGTAAAACTTGGTGATCAAGACAATTCTTGGACCTCTCAATAGGTATGCAAGCAGAGTGTTGACAGTTTACGGGTGTGGATGAAGGGTACACTTGACAAGATGCCATTTGCTATACTTATGGTTTGGTGAGAGCCAAGAGATCATTCCAGTGACTTTTACTTTTGTAAAGTGAAAACTTCAGAATATAACAAGAAAAATTAATATAAAATAGAGTATCCATCAGTTATACATCCAGTGCCTCATTCAGCTGAAATCCCAGTGACAGTTTTCCTTGAACTACCTTCTTTTCACAGAATTATGGTCAAGAACAAAGTGACAGCAATAATGAAGATTTTGAAATTGAAGATGTCTCAGTTGGCAAGGGATTTGAAGAAAAACAATAATCCCCTACAACTAGAATGCACAGCACACAGTAATGAAGATCAAATAAACTTTATTAAATAAAAAGGACAAGATGAAGAAAAATAAATAAAAATACAGAATCCGACAGGTGATATAATACGGGATACAGTGCCAAAACAAATAAATAGATAGGTAAATGTACAAAATCCTGGGAAATGGACTAAATAATATGAGTAACAAATAAAACTCAAAATTAAATAAACCCAAGAGAAATGAAAAAGGATACCAATCTAATAAATGGTAGGTATAAGCGAATATATCTTCCAAAAGGTAGGGGAGAAAACAAGGGGATCTGCTACTTTGGATCTAATTCTTATAAACAGGGAGGAAATGGTTGAGGAGGTAAAGGTGGCTGGGACCCTAGGAGGCAGCGATCATGCTATTATAGACTTTTGGATAACTAGAGGAGGAAGACATGTGAAGACTCAAACTTCAAGGTTAGATTTTAGAAAGGCAGATTTTAAGAGACTCAGAAAGAGAATAGGAGGGATCCAATGGCTGGATGTCCTTAAGGACAAAAATGTCCAGGAAGGATGGGAAATTTTTAAAAATGAGATTCTCAAAGCACAATCGTTAACAATCCCGAAAAGTAGGAAGAATGGGAAGCATTTAAGGAAACCAGGATGGATGAACACAGAACTTAAACACATGCTAAAAAGAAAGAAAGAAATGTTTATTAAATGGAAAGAGGGAGGCATATCTAAAGAAGATTATAATGCAGTCTGCAGATCCTGCAGGGCACGTATCAGGTTAGCTAAAGCTGACAATGAATTAAGGCTTTCAAGAGATGTCAAAAGCAATAAAAAAGGATTTTGGGGGTATGTCAAAAGTAAAAGAAAAGTCAAAGATGCTATAGGA
The DNA here is from genome assembly GCF_046119375.1 of Phyllobates terribilis. NCBI lineage: Eukaryota > Metazoa > Chordata > Amphibia > Anura > Dendrobatidae > Phyllobates > Phyllobates terribilis. Next base: position 690,506,130 of record NW_027362762.1, read on the forward strand.
TTTTTACAGGATGAAAATGGAGAAATGGTAAGAGAGGATGTTGAGAAGGCCGAACTTTTTAATTCCTATTTTGCATCTGTTTTCTCTCAGAAAGAAAATGTAACATCAACTGATCTTCACTGTCCTTTTAAAGGAATAGAGGAATCCAAGTTATCAGTAAACAGAAAGATTGTGAGGGAATATTTAGCTAACATAAATGAGTTCAAGTCTCCAGGTCCAGATGAATTACACCCCAGAGTACTGAAGGAGATTGTAGAAGAAATTTTAGAACCACTCTCCATAATCTTTGAAAATTCTTGGAGAACAGGAGAAGTCCCAGAAGACTGGAGAAGAGCAAATGTTGTTCCTATCTTCAAAAAGGGGAAGAAGGTGGACCCAGGGAACTATAGGCCGATGAGTCTGACTTCTATACCAGGAAAGATCTTTGAACAAATTATTAAACAACATGTATGTAAGTACATGGATAAGAATGAAGTGATTAACCAGAGTCAGCATGGGTTTGTAACTAACAAGTCATGTCAGACTAACTTAATTTCCTTCTATGACAGAATCACTGACTGGGTGGATCAGGGAAATGCTGTAGATATAGTATATCTTGACTTCAGCAAAGCATTTGACAAAGTATCTCACATCATCCTTATTGAAAAAATTACCAAGTATGCAATGGACCAGGCAACTGTTAGGTGGATTCATAACTGGCTTAGTGATCGGACTCAAAGGGTGGTTGTAAATGGCTTCACATCCAGCTGGATGAATGTCTCAAGTGGGGTACCACAGGGCTCCATCCTGGGACCTGTATTGTTCAACATCTTTATCAATGATTTAGATGAAGGAATTGAGGGTAAACTGATTAAATTTGCTGATGACACAAAGCTAGGAGGGATAGCTAATACTAGAGAAGAGAGAGAGAGGATTCAAAAAGACCTAAATAAACTGGAGCAGTGGGCAGCAACCAACAGAATGGTTTTTAACAGGGAAAAATGCAAAGTACTACATCTGGGCAATAAAAATGAAAAAAGCATATACAGAATGGGAGGAATAGAGCTAAGCAACAGTACATGTGAAAAAGACTTAGGTATACTAATAGATCATAGACTGAACATGAGTCAACAGTGTGATGCAGCAGCAAAAAAGGCAAATACAATTCTGGGATGTATTAACAGAAGCATACAGTCTAGATCACGTGAAGTCATTATCGGTCTTTACTCCTCTTTGGTCAGACCTCATCTGGAATACTGTGTACAGTTTTGGGCACCACATTTTAAAAAAGACATAGACAAACTGGAGCAAGTTCAGAGAAGAGCGACCAGAATGGTGACTGGTCTGCAAACCATGTCCTATGAGGAACGGTTGCAGGATTTGGGAATGTTTAGCTTGCAATAAAGAAGACTGAGAGGAGACTTAATAGCTGTCTACAAATGTGTCAAGGGCTGTCACATTGTAGAAGGATCATCTTTATTCTCATTTGCACAAGGAAAGACTAGAAGCAATGGGATGAAACTAAATGGGAGGAGACACAGATTAGATATTAGAAAAAACTTTTTGACAGTTATGGTGATTAATGAGTGGAACAGGCTGCCACGAGAGGTGGTGAGTTCCCCTTCAATGGACGTCTTCAAACAGAGGCTGGACAGACATCTGTCTGAGATGATCTAGTGAATCCTGCTTTGAGCAGGGGGTTGGACCAGATGACCCAGGAGGTCCCTTCCAACTCTACCATTCTATGATTCTATGATTCTATGATAATCACAGTAGAAAAAATCTCTCAACAGCTCAAAAAGTAGATAGGTGGATAAAACACTTATCAAAATGTACATATATCACAAAATTGTAAAATTTGTATATAAATATATATTTGTGATTATTCCCATAATAATGGAATAAAGTGACAGTGCTAATAATGGTGCAAATATGCAGCGATAAGTGCAAAAAAGATAGTTCAACATTTGAAGTGTAATATCCACAGATCAAGCAGACAATCGTTCATATAATATAGAGGGGAGCAGATATAGAGAGCAGTAGAGTGAACATGCTTACCACCAGTATATAGGCACTGAGCCCCGCATCCCGACGCGCGTTTCGCCTTGCTGGCTTTAACGAGGGATAGTAAGACTATGGGTACATGGTCCTTTAATAAAATCCATTGGCCAATGGAATGCGATAGGTAATTATGGACCCCCGCGACAGGTGATCGTGCGGGGCCGTCCACAAGTCACAGCGCCACCTCCGCGAAACGCGCGTCGGGATGCGGGGCTCAGTGCCTATATACTGGTGGTAAGCATGTTCACTCTACTGCTCTCTATATCTGCTCCCCTCTATATTATATGAACGATTGTCTGCTTGATCTGTGGATATTACACTTCAAATGTTGAACTATCTTTTTTGCACTTATCGCTGCATATTTGCACCATTATTAGCACTGTCACTTTATTCCATTATTATGGGAATAATCACAAATATATATTTATATACAAATTTTACAATTTTGTGATATATGTACATTTTGATAAGTGTTTTATCCACCTATCTACTTTTTGAGCTGTTGAGAGATTTTTTCTACTGTGATTATATTCGCTTATACCTACCATTTATTAGATTGGTATCCTTTTTCATTTCTCTTGGTTTTATTTAATTTTGAGTATTATTTGTTACTCATATTATTTAGTCCATTTCCCAGGATTTTGTACATTTACCTATCTATTTATTTGTTTTGGCACTGTATCCCGTATTATATCACCTGTCGGATTCTGTATTTTTATTTATTTTTCTTCATCTTGTCCTTTTTATTTAATAAAGTTTATTTGATCTTCATTACTGTGTGCTGTGCATTCTAGTTGTAGGGGATTATTATTTTGTATCTGCACAGCCATTTTTTGCTGATTAATATTGGTGTTAATCTAAGGGATTTGAAGAGTTGAATGATTTGTCACGGGATTTGGGACTATCTAAAACGGCTTCAGAACTCGTAGCATCAAGACTGCATGAGAAAAACGTGCTTGAAAGGAGCAAAGGTATCCTACTTTCAATCCAGATTAAGCCATCTTGCTAACTTCCCTGAAAACCTTGGTGCAGTCAGTGATGAAGAAGGTGAATGATTCCACCAAGACTGGAAGATTATGGAGGTCCAGAAATATTTGTACAGTGGCACAAGTGTCAGCATTTTAGCTGTTTACCAAAACATATTCAAGATAAAATTATATAATCAATACGGGCTTAAAGACTCTCAGCTTTAATTGGAGTAAAGGTTTAGGAAGTACAGCGCTTTAATATGCAGCTGTCTCTTTTTAAAGGGACCAAAAGTAATTGAACAGTTATCTCAAAAGCTCTTTAATGGGCTGCATGGACTTTTCCCTCTTTAATTCATCATCAATTAAGCAAGTAAAAGGTCTGCATCTGATTCTAGCTTATGCTGCGAACGCACAACATGTGGTCATAAGAGCTCTCAATGGAAGAGAAATAGACCATCATTAGGCTGAAAAAAGGAATAATCCATCAGGGAGATAGCAGAAATGTTAGGAGTGGGCAAGTCAAATTTGGTACATCCTGCAAAAAAAGAGCACATTGGTGAGGCTGTGAATTCAAAAAGGTATGGGTGTCCATGGAAGACAGCAGCGGTGGACGATCACAGAATGATTCCCATGGTAAAGACAAATTTCCTTCACAACATTCAACCAAGTAAAGAACACTCTCCAGGAAGTTGATGTTTCAGTATCTAAGGCTATGTGCCCACGTAGCAGATTTGATGCAGAGCGTTTTTGCCTCTCTCTGGCAGAAAAAAACGCATGCAGATTTACATACGTTTTTTCTGCCAGAAAGAAGCGTTTTTTTCAGCGTTTTTACATGCATTTTCGCATGCGTTTTTTCAAGCAGTTTTCCAAGCGATTTTGAGCATCACTTGGAAAAGTGCTTGACAAGTTGGTCACACAATATAAATCCATGCAACCGGCATGGATTTATAATGTGTGAACAACTGATGCCTTAAATGCAGCATCTATAGTAAAAAAAAAAAAGAAAAGAGAATTAAAACGTTAAAAATAAACAAAACCTGTATATTCACCTCTCCGGTGGCCCCCGGTCTGCTCTCAGGTCTCCTCCAGTCTGCTCCCGGCCGCGTCTTCTCTCTTCAGCGTCCCGCAGTGTACTGTCAGGACCTGCGGTGACGTCATTTAGTCAGCTGATGGTCACGCGACCATCACCTGACCGCCGAGGTCAGCGGTCGCGTGACCATCAGGTGACTAAATGACGTCACCGCAGGTCCTGACAGTACATCGCGGGACGCCAAGCAGAGAGGACATGGCTGGGAGCAGACCGGGGGCCACCGGAGAGGTGAATATACAGGTTTTGTTTATTTTTAACTTTTTTATTTCTTTTTTTCACCGCGTGGTAGCCGGGATGAAGAGGAGTAATAGTCTCCTCTTCATCCCAGGTACCACACGCACCGCGATTACGCTGCAAATTCACGGCCATTGAATTTAATTGAAATGCAGCAAATCCACATATACCTGCGGGTTTGCTGCGTTTCAATGTTCCTCAATGGCCGCGAATTTGCAGCGTAATTGCGGTAGAAATGGTCATGCTGCGTTTTGCAATGCAATGCGAATTCGGCGCGCAAATTAACGCATCATGTGCACAGCACATCCGAATTCACATTGCTTTGCATGGCAGACTGTTTTACAAGCGTTTTCGCAGCCGTAAAAACGCCGCAAAAACGCTACAAAAACGCTACGTGGGCACATGGCCTGAGTCTACCAAAAGAGAAGACTTCATGAGAACAACAAATACAGAGGGTTCACCACAAAGTGCAAACCATTAATTAGCCTTAGTAAAAAGAAAGGCCAGATTAGACTTTACCAAAAAAACACCTAAAGAAGCAGGTCCAGTTCTGGAAAAGCATTCTTTGGACAAATGAAACTAAGATCAACCTGTACGACAATGATGGGAGAAGAGAGTATGGAGAAGGCTTGGAATGGCTCATGATTCAAAGCAAGACACATCCTCTGTAAAACATGGTGGAGGCAGTGTGATGGCATGAGCATGCATGGCTTCCAATGGTACTGGATCATTGGTGTTTATTGATGATGTGACTGAAGACAGAAGCAGCCAGATGAATTCTGACGTGGACAGTGCTACACTTTCTGCTCAGATGCAACAAAATGCTGCAAGTTTGATTGGACAGCGCTTCACAGTACAGATGGATAATGACCCCAAACATACTGCGAAAGCAACCCAGGAGTTTTTAAGGCAAAGAAATGAAATATTCTGCAATGGCCGAGTCATACCATTTTTGCTGTCTTTTTATAAAGTATGTTTGGTTCATATAACGAACATTATTAACATGTAATGTAGAGAAATCACAATCACACCTATAATCTGCCTTTAAAAACAAGCTATCTGCTGAGTTTTATACACAGAATTTTTTGGCCACGTTCAGTATTTGGTCAGTATTTTACCTCAGTGTTTGTAAGCCAAAACCAGGAGAGAAACAATCAGAGGAAAAGTATAATAGAAGCACGTCACCACTTCTGTATTTATCACCCACTCCTGGTTTTGGCTTACAAATACTGATGTAAAATATTGACTAAATACTGAACGTGTGAACGTGGCCTTATGGTTCCTGGAAAGAGTAAATAAAAAAAATGTAAAAAGTGAAGTCTTTAAGAAAAATCAGGCTTTGTCCTCATTTTTTTTCCTTAGACCACGGCCCCACTTATTTGGTCAGTATTTTTTCTCAGGAGTGGGAGACAAAACCAGGAGTGGGTGATAAATGCAGAATTGGTGACTTGTTTCTATTATACCTTTTCTCTGATTGTTCCTCACCTGGTTTTGGCTCCCACTCCTGAGAAAAATACTGACCAAATACTGACCGTATACTGATAGTGGGGCCGTGGCCTTACTTGACATATCTGCATGAAGGTATTTTTTTTTCTATAGGATGAGTTAAATTTGTCACCATGGCACCATGTTACCTTACCTATGTAAACTTTTTATTGAGAGAAATAGAACAGCAATTCTTTTGTTACATTTGAGATATTCCGCTTGTTATTTGTGCTGCACAAATAAAGCAATAATTTTATTCTGTAGATCACAACGTTAATGGCGATACCAAATTTAGGCTATGCTCACACGCTGCGTTTTCCTATGCAACTTAAAAGCTGCTGTATACAGCACCAGCAAAAGCTATGAGGCTTCATAAATCTCAGGCACACACTTCTTTTTTTCCTGAACAATTGGAAAACTGCAGCGTTTTCTAAATCTGCAGCATGTCACTTCTTTCAGCGTTTTCTAAATCTGCAGCATGTCACTTCTTTCACCGTTTTCTAAATCTGCAGCATGTCACTTCTTTCAGCGTTTTCTAAATCTGCAGCATGTCACTTCTTTCACCGTTTTCTAAATCTGCACCATGTCACTTCTTTCAGCGTTTTCTTAATCTGCAGCATGTCACTTCTTTCACCGTTTTCTAAATCTGCAGCATGTCACTTCTTTCAGCGTTTCTAAATCTGCAGCATGTCACTTCTTTCACCGTTTTCTAAATCTGCAGCATGTCACTTCTTTCAGCGTTTTCTAAATGTGCAGCATGTCACTTCTTTCACCGTTTTCTTAATCTGCAGCATGTCACTTCTTTCAGCGTTTTCTAAATCTGCAGCATGTCACTTCTTTCAGCGTTTTCTAAATCTGCAGCATGTCACTTCTTTCAGCGTTTTCTAAATCTGCAGCATGTCACTTCTTTCAGCGTTTTCTAAATCTGCAGCATGTCACTAATTTCAGCGTTTTCTAAATCTGCAGCATGTCACTTCTTTCACCGTCCTCTGAATCTGCAGCATGTCACTTCTTTCACCGTCCTCTGAATCTGCAGCATGTCACTTCTTTCAGTGTTTTCTAAATCTGCAGCATGTCACTTCTTTCACCGTCCTCTGAATCTGCAGCATGTCACTTCTTTCACCGTCCTCTGAATCTGCAGCATGTCACTTCTTTCAGCGTTTTCTAAATCTGCAGCATGTCACTTCTTTCAGCGTTTTCTAAATCTGCAGCATGTCACTTCTTTCAGCGTTTCCTAAATCTGCAGCATGTCACTTCTTTCAGCGTTTTCTAAATCTGCAGCATGTCACTTCTTTCAGCGTTTTCTAAATCTGCAGCATGTCACTTCTTTCAGCGTTTTCTTAATCTGCAGCATGTCACTTCTTTCACCGTCCTCTGAATCTGCAGCATGTCACTTCTTTCAGCGTTTTCTAAATCTGCAGCTTGTCACTTCTTTCAGCGTTTTCTTAATCTGCAGCATGTCACTTCTTTCAGTGTTTTCTAAATCTGCAGCATGTCACTTCTTTCAGCGTTTTCTAAATCTGCAGCATGTCACTTCTTTCAGCGTTTTCTAAATCTGCAGCATGTCACTTCTTTCAGTGTTTTCTAAATCTGCAGCATGTCACTTCTTTCAGCGTTTTCTAAATCTGCAGCATGTCACTTCTTTCAGCGTTTTCTAAATCTGCAGCATGTCACTTCTTTCACCGTCCTCTGAATCTGCAGCATGTCACTTCTTTCACCGTCCTCTAAATCGGCAGCATGTCACTTCTTTCAGTGTTTTCTAAATCTGCAGCATGTTACTTCTTTCAGCGTTTTCTAAATCTGCAGCATGTCACTTCTTTCAGCGTTTTCTAAATCTGCAGCATGTCACTTCTTTCAGCGTTTTCTAAATCTGCAGCATGTCACTTCTTTCAGCGTTTTCTAAATCTGCAGCATGTCACTTCTTTCAGCGTTTTCTAAATCTGCAGCATGTCACTTCTTTCAGCGTTTTCTAAATCTGCAGCATGTCACTAATTTCAGCGTTTTCTAAATCTGCAGCATGTCACTTCTTTCACCGTCCTCTGAATCTGCAGCATGTCACTTCTTTCACCGTCCTCTGAATCTGCAGCATGTCACTTCTTTCAGTGTTTTCTAAATCTGCAGCATGTCACTTCTTTCACCGTCCTCTGAATCTGCAGCATGTCACTTCTTTCACCGTCCTCTGAATCTGCAGCATGTCACTTCTTTCAGCGTTTTCTAAATCTGCAGCTTGTCACTTCTTTCAGCGTTTTCTAAATCTGCAGCATGTCACTTCTTTCAGCGTTTTCTAAATCTGCAGCATGTCACTTCTTTCAGCGTTTCCTAAATCTGCAGCATGTCACTTCTTTCAGCGTTTTCTAAATCTGCAGCATGTCACTTCTTTCAGCGTTTTCTAAATCTGAAGCATGTCACTTCTTTCAGCGTTTTCTAAATCTGCAGCATGTCACTTCTTTCACCGTCCTCTGAATCTGCAGCATGTCACCTCTTTCAGTGTTTTCTAAATCTGCAGCATGTCACTTCTTTCAGCGTTTTCTAAATCTGCAGCATGTCACTTCTTTCAGCGTTTTCTAAATCTGCAGCAAGTCACTTCTTTCAGCGTTTTCTAAATCTGCAGCATGTCACTTCTTTCAGCGTTTTCTAAATCTGCAGCATGTCACTTCTTTCAGCGTTTTCTAAATCTGCAGCATGTCACTAATTTCAGCGTTTTCTAAATCTGCAGCATGTCACTAATTTCAGCGTTTTCTAAATCTGCAGCATGTCACTTCTTTCACCGTCCTCTGAATCTGCAGCATGTCACTTCTTTCACCGTCCTCTGAATCTGCAGCATGTCACTTCTTTCAGCGTTTTCTTAATCTGCAGCATGTCACTTCTTTCACCGTCCTCTGAATCTGCAGCATGTCACTTCTTTCAGCGTTTTCTAAATCTGCAGCTTGTCACTTCTTTCAGCGTTTTCTTAATCTGCAGCATGTCACTTCTTTCAGTGTTTTCTAATTCTGCAGCATGTCACTTCTTTCAGCGTTTTCTAAATCTGCAGCATGTCACTTCTTTCAGCGTTTTCTAAATCTGCAGCATGTCACTTCTTTCAGTGTTTTCTAAATCTGCAGCATGTCACTTCTTTCAGTGTTTTCTAAATCTGCACCATGTCACTTCTTTCAGCGTTTTCTTAATCTGCAGCATGTCACTTCTTTCACCGTTTTCTAAATCTGCAGCATGTCACTTCTTTCAGCGTTTCTAAATCTGCAGCATGTCACTTCTTTCACCGTTTTCTAAATCTGCAGCATGTCACTTCTTTCAGCGTTTTCTAAATGTGCAGCATGTCACTTCTTTCACCGTTTTCTTAATCTGCAGCATGTCACTTCTTTCAGCGTTTTCTAAATCTGCAGCATGTCACTTCTTTCAGCGTTTTCTAAATCTGCAGCATGTCACTTCTTTCAGCGTTTTCTAAATCTGCAGCATGTCACTTCTTTCAGCGTTTTCTAAATCTGCAGCATGTCACTAATTTCAGCGTTTTCTAAATCTGCAGCATGTCACTTCTTTCACCGTCCTCTGAATCTGCAGCATGTCACTTCTTTCACCGTCCTCTGAATCTGCAGCATGTCACTTCTTTCAGTGTTTTCTAAATCTGCAGCATGTCACTTCTTTCACCGTCCTCTGAATCTGCAGCATGTCACTTCTTTCACCGTCCTCTGAATCTGCAGCATGTCACTTCTTTCAGCGTTTTCTAAATCTGCAGCATGTCACTTCTTTCAGCGTTTTCTAAATCTGCAGCATGTCACTTCTTTCAGCGTTTCCTAAATCTGCAGCATGTCACTTCTTTCAGCGTTTTCTAAATCTGCAGCATGTCACTTCTTTCAGCGTTTTCTAAATCTGCAGCATGTCACTTCTTTCAGCGTTTTCTTAATCTGCAGCATGTCACTTCTTTCACCGTCCTCTGAATCTGCAGCATGTCACTTCTTTCAGCGTTTTCTAAATCTGCAGCTTGTCACTTCTTTCAGCGTTTTCTTAATCTGCAGCATGTCACTTCTTTCAGTGTTTTCTAAATCTGCAGCATGTCACTTCTTTCAGCGTTTTCTAAATCTGCAGCATGTCACTTCTTTCAGCGTTTTCTAAATCTGCAGCATGTCACTTCTTTCAGTGTTTTCTAAATCTGCAGCATGTCACTTCTTTCAGCGTTTTCTAAATCTGCAGCATGTCACTTCTTTCAGCGTTTTCTAAATCTGCAGCATGTCACTTCTTTCACCGTCCTCTGAATCTGCAGCATGTCACTTCTTTCACCGTCCTCTAAATCGGCAGCATGTCACTTCTTTCAGTGTTTTCTAAATCTGCAGCATGTTACTTCTTTCAGCGTTTTCTAAATCTGCAGCATGTCACTTCTTTCAGCGTTTTCTAAATCTGCAGCATGTCACTTCTTTCAGCGTTTTCTAAATCTGCAGCATGTCACTTCTTTCAGCGTTTTCTAAATCTGCAGCATGTCACTTCTTTCAGCGTTTTCTAAATCTGCAGCATGTCACTTCTTTCAGCGTTTTCTAAATCTGCAGCATGTCACTAATTTCAGCGTTTTCTAAATCTGCAGCATGTCACTTCTTTCACCGTCCTCTGAATCTGCAGCATGTCACTTCTTTCACCGTCCTCTGAATCTGCAGCATGTCACTTCTTTCAGTGTTTTCTAAATCTGCAGCATGTCACTTCTTTCACCGTCCTCTGAATCTGCAGCATGTCACTTCTTTCACCGTCCTCTGAATCTGCAGCATGTCACTTCTTTCAGCGTTTTCTAAATCTGCAGCTTGTCACTTCTTTCAGCGTTTTCTAAATCTGCAGCATGTCACTTCTTTCAGCGTTTTCTAAATCTGCAGCATGTCACTTCTTTCAGCGTTTCCTAAATCTGCAGCATGTCACTTCTTTCAGCGTTTTCTAAATCTGCAGCATGTCACTTCTTTCAGCGTTTTCTAAATCTGAAGCATGTCACTTCTTTCAGCGTTTTCTAAATCTGCAGCATGTCACTTCTTTCACCGTCCTCTGAATCTGCAGCATGTCACCTCTTTCAGTGTTTTCTAAATCTGCAGCATGTCACTTCTTTCAGCGTTTTCTAAATCTGCAGCATGTCACTTCTTTCAGCGTTTTCTAAATCTGCAGCAAGTCACTTCTTTCAGCGTTTTCTAAATCTGCAGCATGTCACTTCTTTCAGCGTTTTCTAAATCTGCAGCATGTCACTTCTTTCAGCGTTTTCTAAATCTGCAGCATGTCACTAATTTCAGCGTTTTCTAAATCTGCAGCATGTCACTAATTTCAGCGTTTTCTAAATCTGCAGCATGTCACTTCTTTCACCGTCCTCTGAATCTGCAGCATGTCACTTCTTTCACCGTCCTCTGAATCTGCAGCATGTCACTTCTTTCAGCGTTTTCTTAATCTGCAGCATGTCACTTCTTTCACCGTCCTCTGAATCTGCAGCATGTCACTTCTTTCAGCGTTTTCTAAATCTGCAGCTTGTCACTTCTTTCAGCGTTTTCTTAATCTGCAGCATGTCACTTCTTTCAGTGTTTTCTAATTCTGCAGCATGTCACTTCTTTCAGCGTTTTCTAAATCTGCAGCATGTCACTTCTTTCAGCGTTTTCTAAATCTGCAGCATGTCACTTCTTTCAGTGTTTTCTAAATCTGCAGCATGTCACTTCTTTCAGCGTTTTCTAAATCTGCAGCATGTCACTTCTTTCAGCGTTTTCTAAATCTGCAGCATGTCACTTCTTTCACCGTCCTCTGAATCTGCAGCATGTCACTTCTTTCACCGTCCTCTGAATCGGCAGCATGTCACTCCTTTCAGTGTTTTCTAAATCTGCAGCATGTTACTTCTTTCAGCGTTTTCTAAATCTGCAGCATGTCACTTCTTTCAGCGTTTTCTAAATCTGCAGCATGTCACTTCTTTCAGCGTTTTCTAAATCTGCAGCATGTCACTAATTTCAGCGTTTTCTAAATCTGCAGCATGTCACTAATTTCAGCGTTTTCTAAATCTGCAGCATGTCACTTCTTTCACCGTCCTCTGAATCTGCAGCATGTCACTTCTTTCACCGTCCTCTGAATCTGCAGCATGTCACTTCTTTCAGTGTTTTCTGAATCTGCAGCATGTCACTTCTTTCACCGTCCTCTGAATCTGCAGCATGTCACTTCTTTCACCGTCCTCTGAATCTGCAGCATGTCACTTCTTTCAGCGTTTTCTAAATCTGCAGCTTGTCACTTCTTTCAGCGTTTTCTAAATCTGCAGCATGTCACTTCTTTCAGCGTTTTCTAAATCTGCAGCATGTCACTTCTTTCAGCGTTTCCTAAATCTGCAGCATGTCACTTCTTTCAGCGTTTTCTAAATCTGCAGCATGTCACTTCTTTCAGCGTTTTCTAAATCTGCAGCATGTCACTTCTTTCAGCGTTTTCTAAATCTGCAGCATGTCACTTCTTTCACCGTCCTCTGAATCTGCAGCATGTCACCTCTTTCAGTGTTTTCTAAATCTGCAGCATGTCACTTCTTTCAGCGTTTTCTAAATCTGCAGCATGTCACTTCTTTCAGCGTTTTCTAAATCTGCAGCAAGTCACTTCTTTCAGCGTTTTCTAAATCTGCAGCATGTCACTTCTTTCAGCGTTTTCTAAATCTGCAGCATGTCACTTCTTTCAGCGTTTTCTAAATCTGCAGCAAGTCACTTCTTTCAGCGTTTTCTAAATCTGCAGCATGTCACTTCTTTCAGCGTTTTCTAAATCTGCAGCATGTCACTTCTTTCAGCGTTTTCTAAATCTGCAGCATGTCACTAATTTCAGCGTTTTCTAAATCTGCTGCATGTCACTAATTTCAGCGTTTTCTAAATCTGCAGCATGTCACTTCTTTCACCGTCCTCTGAATCTGCAGCATGTCACTTCTTTCACCGTCCTCTGAATCTGCAGCATGTCACTTCTTTCAGTGTTTTCTAAATCTGCAGCATGTCACTTCTTTCACCGTCCTCTGAATCTGCTGCATGTCACTTCTTTCACCGTCCTCTGATTCTGCAGCATGTCACTTCTTCCAGTGTTTTCTAAATCTGCAGCATGTCACTTCTTTCAGCGTTTTCTAAATCTGCAGCATGTCACTTCTTTCAGCGTTTTCTAAATCTGCAGCATGTCACTTCTTTCAGCGTTTTCTAAATCTGCAGCATGTCACTTCTTTCAGCGTTTTCTAAATCTGCAGCATGTCACTTCTTTCACCGTACTCTGAATCTGCAGCATGTCACTTCTTTCACCGTCCTCTGAATCGGCAGCATGTCACTTCTTTCAGTGTTTTCTAAATCTGCAGCATGTTACTTCTTTCAGCGTTTTCTAAATCTGCAGCATGTCACTTCTTTCAGCGTTTTCTAAATCTGCAGCATGTCACTTCTTTCAGCGTTTTCTAAATCTGCAGCATGTCACTTCTTTCAGCGTTTTCTAAATCTGCAGCATGTCAATTCTTTCAGCGTTTTCTAAATCTGCAGCATGTCACTAATTTCAGCGTTTTCTAAATCTGCAGCATGTCACTAATTTCAGCGTTTTCTAAATCTGCAGCATGTCACTTCTTTCACCGTCCTCTGAATCTGCAGCATGTCACTTCTTTCACCGTCCTCTGAATCTGCAGCATGTCACTTCTTTCAGTGTTTTCTAAATCTGCAGCATGTCACTTCTTTCACCGTCCTCTGAATCTGCAGCATGTCACTTCTTTCACCGTCCTCTGAATCTACAGCATGTCACTTCTTTCAGCGTTTTCTAAATCTGCAGCATGTCACTTCTTTCACCGTTTTCTAAATCTGCACCATGTCACTTCTTTCAGCGTTTTCTTAATCTGCAGCATGTCACTTCTTTCACCGTTTTCTAAATCTGCAGCATGTCACTTCTTTCAGCGTTTTCTAAATCTGCAGCATGTCACTTCTTTCACCGTTTTCTAAATCTGCAGCATGTCACTTCTTTCACCGTTTTCTTAATCTGCAGCATGTCACTTCTTTCAGCGTTTTCTAAATCTGCAGCATGTCACTTCTTTCACCGTTTTCTAAATCTGCAGCATGTCACTTCTTTCACCGTTTTCTAAATCTGCAGCATGTCACTTCTTTCACCGTTTTCTTAATCAGCAGCATGTCACTTCTTTCAGCGTTTTCTAAATCTGCAGCATGTCACTTCTTTCACCGTTTTCTAAATCTGCAGCATGTCACTTCTTTCACCGTTTTCTAAATCTGCAGCATGTCACTTCTTTCAGCGTTTTCTAAATCTGCAGCATGTCACTTCTTTCACCGTTTTCTAAATCTGCACCATGTCACTTCTTTCAGCGTTTTCTTAATCTGCAGCATGTCACTTCTTTCACCGTTTTCTAAATCTGCAGCATGTCACTTCTTTCAGCGTTTCTAAATCTGCAGCATGTCACTTCTTTCACCGTTTTCTAAATCTGCAGCATGTCACTTCTTTCACCGTTTTCTTAATCTGCAGCATGTCACTTCTTTCACCGTTTTCTAAATCTGCAGCATGTCACTTCTTTCAGCGTTTTCTAAATGTGCAGCATGTCACTTCTTTCACCGTTTCTTAATCTGCAGCATGTCACTTCTTTCAGCGTTTTCTAAATCTGCAGCATGTCACTTCTTTCAGCGTTTTCTAAATCTGCAGCATGTCACTTCTTTCAGCGTTTTCTAAATCTGCAGCATGTCACTTCTTTCAGCGTTTTCTAAATCTGCAGCATGTCACTAATTTCAGCGTTTTCTAAATCTGCAGCATGTCACTTCTTTCACCGTCCTCTGAATCTGCAGCATGTCACTTCTTTCACCGTCCTCTGAATCTGCAGCATGTCACTTCTTTCAGTGTTTTCTAAATCTGCAGCATGTCACTTCTTTCACCGTCCTCTGAATCTGCAGCATGTCACTTCTTTCACCGTCCTCTGAATCTGCAGCATGTCACTTCTTTCAGCGTTTTCTAAATCTGCAGCTTGTCACTTCTTTCAGCGTTTTCTAAATCTGCAGCATGTCACTTCTTTCAGCGTTTCCTAAATCTGCAGCATGTCACTTCTTTCAGCGTTTTCTAAATCTGCAGCATGTCACTTCTTTCAGCGTTTTCTAAATCTGCAGCATGTCACTTCTTTCAGCGTTTTCTTAATCTGCAGCATGTCACTTCTTTCACCGTCCTCTGAATCTGCAGCATGTCACTTCTTTCAGCGTTTTCTAAATCTGCAGCTTGTCACTTCTTTCAGCGTTTTCTTAATCTGCAGCATGTCACTTCTTTCAGTGTTTTCTAAATCTGCAGCATGTCACTTCTTTCAGCGTTTTCTAAATCTGCAGCATGTCACTTCTTTCAGCGTTTTCTAAATCTGCAGCATGTCACTTCTTTCAGTGTTTTCTAAATCTGCAGCATGTCACTTCTTTCAGCGTTTTCTAAATCTGCAGCATGTCACTTCTTTCAGCGTTTTCTAAATCTGCAGCATGTCACTTCTTTCACTGTCCTCTGAATCTGCAGCATGTCACTTCTTTCACCGTCCTCTAAATCGGCAGCATGTCACTTCTTTCAGTGTTTTCTAAATCTGCAGCATGTTACTTCTTTCAGCGTTTTCTAAATCTGCAGCATGTCACTTCTTTCAGTGTTTTCTAAATCTGCAGCATGTCACTTCTTT
This sequence comes from Phyllobates terribilis, assembly GCF_046119375.1. Taxonomy (NCBI): domain Eukaryota; kingdom Metazoa; phylum Chordata; class Amphibia; order Anura; family Dendrobatidae; genus Phyllobates; species Phyllobates terribilis. Next base: position 690,521,569 of record NW_027362762.1, read on the forward strand.
CAGCGTTTTCTAAATCTGCAGCATGTCACTTCTTTCAGCGTTTTCTAAATCTGCAGCATGTCACTTCTTTCAGCGTTTTCTAAATCTGCAGCATGTCACTTCTTTCAGCGTTTTCTAAATCTGCAGCATGTCACTAATTTCAGCGTTTTCTAAATCTGCAGCATGTCACTTCTTTCACCGTCCTCTGAATCTGCAGCATGTCACTTCTTTCACCGTCCTCTGAATCTGCAGCATGTCACTTCTTTCAGTGTTTTCTAAATCTGCAGCATGTCACTTCTTTCACCGTCCTCTGAATCTGCAGCATGTCACTTCTTTCACCGTCCTCTGAATCTGCAGCATGTCACTTCTTTCAGCGTTTTCTAAATCTGCAGCTTGTCACTTCTTTCAGCGTTTTCTAAATCTGCAGCATGTCACTTCTTTCAGCGTTTTCTAAATCTGCAGCATGTCACTTCTTTCAGCGTTTCCTAAATCTGCAGCATGTCACTTCTTTCAGCGTTTTCTAAATCTGCAGCATGTCACTTCTTTCAGCGTTTTCTAAATCTGAAGCATGTCACTTCTTTCAGCGTTTTCTAAATCTGCAGCATGTCACTTCTTTCACCGTCCTCTGAATCTGCAGCATGTCACCTCTTTCAGTGTTTTCTAAATCTGCAGCATGTCACTTCTTTCAGCGTTTTCTAAATCTGCAGCATGTCACTTCTTTCAGCGTTTTCTAAATCTGCAGCAAGTCACTTCTTTCAGCGTTTTCTAAATCTGCAGCATGTCACTTCTTTCAGCGTTTTCTAAATCTGCAGCATGTCACTTCTTTCAGCGTTTTCTAAATCTGCAGCATGTCACTAATTTCAGCGTTTTCTAAATCTGCAGCATGTCACTAATTTCAGCGTTTTCTAAATCTGCAGCATGTCACTTCTTTCACCGTCCTCTGAATCTGCAGCATGTCACTTCTTTCACCGTCCTCTGAATCTGCAGCATGTCACTTCTTTCAGCGTTTTCTTAATCTGCAGCATGTCACTTCTTTCACCGTCCTCTGAATCTGCAGCATGTCACTTCTTTCAGCGTTTTCTAAATCTGCAGCTTGTCACTTCTTTCAGCGTTTTCTTAATCTGCAGCATGTCACTTCTTTCAGTGTTTTCTAATTCTGCAGCATGTCACTTCTTTCAGCGTTTTCTAAATCTGCAGCATGTCACTTCTTTCAGCGTTTTCTAAATCTGCAGCATGTCACTTCTTTCAGTGTTTTCTAAATCTGCAGCATGTCACTTCTTTCAGCGTTTTCTAAATCTGCAGCATGTCACTTCTTTCAGCGTTTTCTAAATCTGCAGCATGTCACTTCTTTCACCGTCCTCTGAATCTGCAGCATGTCACTTCTTTCACCGTCCTCTGAATCGGCAGCATGTCACTTCTTTCAGTGTTTTCTAAATCTGCAGCATGTTACTTCTTTCAGCGTTTTCTAAATCTGCAGCATGTCACTTCTTTCAGCGTTTTCTAAATCTGCAGCATGTCACTTCTTTCAGCGTTTTCTAAATCTGCAGCATGTCACTTCTTTCAGCGTTTTCTAAATCTGCAGCATGTCACTTCTTTCAGCGTTTTCTAAATCTGCAGCATGTCACTAATTTCAGCGTTTTCTAAATCTGCAGCATGTCACTAATTTCAGCGTTTTCTAAATCTGCAGCATGTCACTTCTTTCACCGTCCTCTGAATCTGCAGCATGTCACTTCTTTCACCGTCCTCTAAATCTGCAGCATGTCACTTCTTTCAGTGTTTTCTGAATCTGCAGCATGTCACTTCTTTCACCGTCCTCTGAATCTGCAGCATGTCACTTCTTTCAGCGTTTTCTAAATCTGCAGCTTGTCACTTCTTTCAGCGTTTTCTAAATCTGCAGCATGTCACTTCTTTCAGCGTTTTCTAAATCTGCAGCATGTCACTTCTTTCAGCGTTTCCTAAATCTGCAGCATGTCACTTCTTTCAGCGTTTTCTAAATCTGCAGCATGTCACTTCTTTCAGCGTTTTCTAAATCTGCAGCATGTCACTTCTTTCAGCGTTTTCTAAATCTGCAGCATGTCACTTCTTTCACCGTCCTCTGAATCTGCAGCATGTCACCTCTTTCAGTGTTTTCTAAATCTGCAGCATGTCACTTCTTTCAGCGTTTTCTAAATCTGCAGCATGTCACTTCTTTCAGCGTTTTCTAAATCTGCAGCAAGTCACTTCTTTCAGCGTTTTCTAAATCTGCAGCATGTCACTTCTTTCAGCGTTTTCTAAATCTGCAGCATGTCACTTCTTTCAGCGTTTTCTAAATCTGCAGCAAGTCACTTCTTTCAGCGTTTTCTAAATCTGCAGCATGTCACTTCTTTCAGCGTTTTCTAAATCTGCAGCATGTCACTTCTTTCAGCGTTTTCTAAATCTGCAGCATGTCACTAATTTCAGCGTTTTCTAAATCTGCTGCATGTCACTAATTTCAGCGTTTTCTAAATCTGCAGCATGTCACTTCTTTCACCGTCCTCTGAATCTGCAGCATGTCACTTCTTTCACCGTCCTCTGAATCTGCAGCATGTCACTTCTTTCAGCGTTTTCTAAATCTGCAGCATGTCACTTCTTTCACCGTCCTCTGAATCTGCAGCATGTCACTTCTTTCACCGTCCTCTGAATCGGCAGCATGTCACTTCTTTCAGTGTTTTCTAAATCTGCAGCATGTTACTTCTTTCAGCGTTTTCTAAATCTGCAGCATGTCACTTCTTTCAGCGTTTTCTAAATCTGCAGCATGTCACTTCTTTCAGCGTTTTCTAAATCTGCAGCATGTCACTTCTTTCAGCGTTTTCTAAATCTGCAGCATGTCAATTCTTTCAGCGTTTTCTAAATCTGCAGCATGTCACTAATTTCAGCGTTTTCTAAATCTGCAGCATGTCACTAATTTCAGCGTTTTCTAAATCTGCAGCATGTCACTTCTTTCACCGTCCTCTGAATCTGCAGCATGTCACTTCTTTCACCGTCCTCTAAATCTGCAGCATGTCACTTCTTTCAGTGTTTTCTGAATCTGCAGCATGTCACTTCTTTCACCGTCCTCTGAATCTGCAGCATGTCACTTCTTTCAGCGTTTTCTAAATCTGCAGCTTGTCACTTCTTTCAGCGTTTTCTAAATCTGCAGCATGTCACTTCTTTCAGCGTTTTCTAAATCTGCAGCATGTCACTTCTTTCAGCGTTTCCTAAATCTGCAGCATGTCACTTCTTTCAGCGTTTTCTAAATCTGCAGCATGTCACTTCTTTCAGCGTTTTCTAAATCTGCAGCATGTCACTTCTTTCAGCGTTTTCTAAATCTGCAGCATGTCACTTCTTTCACCGTCCTCTGAATCTGCAGCATGTCACCTCTTTCAGTGTTTTCTAAATCTGCAGCATGTCACTTCTTTCAGCGTTTTCTAAATCTGCAGCATGTCACTTCTTTCAGCGTTTTCTAAATCTGCAGCAAGTCACTTCTTTCAGCGTTTTCTAAATCTGCAGCATGTCACTTCTTTCAGCGTTTTCTAAATCTGCAGCATGTCACTTCTTTCAGCGTTTTCTAAATCTGCAGCAAGTCACTTCTTTCAGCGTTTTCTAAATCTGCAGCATGTCACTTCTTTCAGCGTTTTCTAAATCTGCAGCATGTCACTTCTTTCAGCGTTTTCTAAATCTGCAGCATGTCACTAATTTCAGCGTTTTCTAAATCTGCTGCATGTCACTAATTTCAGCGTTTTCTAAATCTGCAGCATGTCACTTCTTTCACCGTCCTCTGAATCTGCAGCATGTCACTTCTTTCACCGTCCTCTGAATCTGCAGCATGTCACTTCTTTCAGTGTTTTCTAAATCTGCAGCATGTCACTTCTTTCACCGTCCTCTGAATCTGCTGCATGTCACTTCTTTCACCGTCCTCTGATTCTGCAGCATGTCACTTCTTCCAGTGTTTTCTAAATCTGCAGCATGTCACTTCTTTCAGCGTTTTCTAAATCTGCAGCATGTCACTTCTTTCAGCGTTTTCTAAATCTGCAGCATGTCACTTCTTTCAGCGTTTTCTAAATCTGCAGCATGTCACTTCTTTCAGCGTTTTCTAAATCTGCAGCATGTCACTTCTTTCACCGTCCTCTGAATCTGCAGCATGTCACTTCTTTCACCGTCCTCTGAATCGGCAGCATGTCACTTCTTTCAGTGTTTTCTAAATCTGCAGCATGTTACTTCTTTCAGCGTTTTCTAAATCTGCAGCATGTCACTTCTTTCAGCGTTTTCTAAATCTGCAGCATGTCACTTCTTTCAGCGTTTTCTAAATCTGCAGCATGTCACTTCTTTCAGCGTTTTCTAAATCTGCAGCATGTCAATTCTTTCAGCGTTTTCTAAATCTGCAGCATGTCACTAATTTCAGCGTTTTCTAAATCTGCAGCATGTCACTAATTTCAGCGTTTTCTAAATCTGCAGCATGTCACTTCTTTCACCGTCCTCTGAATCTGCAGCATGTCACTTCTTTCACCGTCCTCTGAATCTGCAGCATGTCACTTCTTTCAGTGTTTTCTAAATCTGCAGCATGTCACTTCTTTCACCGTCCTCTGAATCTGCAGCATGTCACTTCTTTCACCGTCCTCTGAATCTGCAGCATGTCACTTCTTTCAGCGTTTTCTAAATCTGCAGCTTGTCACTTCTTTCAGCGTTTTCTAAATCTGCAGCATGTCACTTCTTTCAGCGTTTTCTAAATCTGCAGCATGTCACTTCTTTCAGCGTTTCCTAAATCTGCAGCATGTCACTTCTTTCAGCGTTTTCTAAATCTGCAGCATGTCACTTCTTTCAGCGTTTTCTAAATCTGCAGCATGTCACTTCTTTCAGCGTTTTCTAAATCTGCAGCATGTCACTTCTTTCACCGTCCTCTGAATCTGCAGCATGTCACCTCTTTCAGTGTTTTCTAAATCTGCAGCATGTCACTTCTTTCAGCGTTTTCTAAATCTGCAGCATGTCACTTCTTTCAGCGTTTTCTAAATCTGCAGCAAGTCACTTTTTTCAGCGTTTTCTAAATCTGCAGCATGTCACTTCTTTCAGCGTTTTCTAAATCTGCAGCATGTCACTTCTTTCAGCGTTTTCTAAATCTGCAGCAAGTCACTTCTTTCAGCGTTTTCTAAATCTGCAGCATGTCACTTCTTTCAGCGTTTTCTAAATCTGCAGCATGTCACTTCTTTCAGCGTTTTCTAAATCTGCAGCATGTCACTAATTTCAGCGTTTTCTAAATCTGCAGCATGTCACTAATTTCAGCGTTTTCTAAATCTGCAGCATGTCACTTCTTTCACCGTCCTCTGAATCTGCAGCATGTCACTTCTTTCACCGTCCTCTGAATCTGCAGCATGTCACTTCTTTCAGAGTTTTCTAAATCTGCAGCATGTCACTTCTTTCACCGTCCTCTGAATCTGCTGCATGTCACTTCTTTCACCGTCCTCTGATTCTGCAGCATGTCACTTCTTCCAGTGTTTTCTAAATCTGCAGCATGTCACTTCTTTCAGCGTTTTCTAAATCTGCAGCATGTCACTTCTTTCAGCGTTTTCTAAATCTGCAGCATGTCACTTCTTTCAGCGTTTTCTAAATCTGCAGCATGTCACTTCTTTCAGCGTTTTCTAAATCTGCAGCATGTCACTAATTTCAGCGTTTTCTAAATCTGCAGCATGTCCCTAATTTCAGCGTTTTCTAAATCTGCAGCATGTCACTTCTTTCACCGTCCTCTGAATCTGCAGCATGTCACTTCTTTCAGCGTTTTCTAAATCTGCAGCTTGTCACTTCTTTCAGCGTTTTCTAAATCTGCAGCATGTCACTTCTTTCAGCGTTTTCTAAATCTGCAGCATGTCACTTCTTTCAGCGTTTCCTAAATCTGCAGCATGTCACTTCTTTCAGCGTTTTCTAAATCTGCAGCATGTCACTTCTTTCAGCGTTTTCTAAATCTGCAGCATGTCACTTCTTTCAGCGTTTTCTAAATCTGCAGCATGTCACTTCTTTCACCGTCCTCTGAATCTGCAGCATGTCACCTCTTTCAGTGTTTTCTAAATCTGCAGCATGTCACTTCTTTCAGCGTTTTCTAAATCTGCAGCATGTCACTTCTTTCAGCGTTTTCTAAATCTGCAGCAAGTCACTTCTTTCAGCGTTTTCTAAATCTGCAACATGTCACTTCTTTCAGCGTTTTCTAAATCTGCAGCATGTCACTTCTTTCAGCGTTTTCTAAATCTGCAGCAAGTCACTTCTTTCAGCGTTTTCTAAATCTGCAGCATGTCACTTCTTTCAGCGTTTTCTAAATCTGCAGCATGTCACTTCTTTCAGCGTTTTCTAAATCTGCAGCATGTCACTAATTTCAGCGTTTTCTAAATCTGCTGCATGTCACTAATTTCAGCGTTTTCTAAATCTGCAGCATGTCACTTCTTTCACCGTCCTCTGAATCTGCAGCATGTCACTTCTTTCACCGTCCTCTGAATCTGCAGCATGTCACTTCTTTCAGTGTTTTCTAAATCTGCAGCATGTCACTTCTTTCACCGTCCTCTGATTCTGCAGCATGTCACTTCTTTCAGTGTTTTCTAAATCTGCTGCATGTCACTTCTTTCACCGTCCTCTGATTCTGCAGCATGTCACTTCTTCCAGTGTTTTCTAAATCTGCAGCATGTCACTTCTTTCAGCGTTTTCTAAATCTGCAGCATGTCACTTCTTTCAGCGTTTTCTAAATCTGCAGCATGTCACTTCTTTCAGCGTTTTCTAAATCTGCAGCATGTCACTTCTTTCAGCGTTTTCTAAATCTGCAGCATGTCACTTCTTTCACCGTCCTCTGAATCTGCAGCATGTCACTTCTTTCACCGTCCTCTGAATCGGCAGCATGTCACTTCTTTCAGTGTTTTCTAAATCTGCAGCATGTTACTTCTTTCAGCGTTTTCTAAATCTGCAGCATGTCACTTCTTTCAGCGTTTTCTAAATCTGCAGCATGTCACTTCTTTCAGCGTTTTCTAAATCTGCAGCATGTCACTTCTTTCAGCGTTTTCTAAATCTGCAGCATGTCAATTCTTTCAGCGTTTTCTAAATCTGCAGCATGTCACTAATTTCAGCGTTTTCTAAATCTGCAGCATGTCACTAATTTCAGCGTTTTCTAAATCTGCAGCATGTCACTTCTTTCACCGTCCTCTGAATCTGCAGCATGTCACTTCTTTCACCGTCCTCTGAATCTGCAGCATGTCACTTCTTTCAGTGTTTTCTAAATCTGCAGCATGTCACTTCTTTCACCGTCCTCTGAATCTGCAGCATGTCACTTCTTTCACCGTCCTCTGAATCTGAAGCATGTCACTTCTTTCAGCGTTTTCTAAATCTGCAGCTTGTCACTTCTTTCAGCGTTTTCTAAATCTGCAGCATGTCACTTCTTTCAGCGTTTTCTAAATCTGCAGCATGTCACTTCTTTCAGCGTTTCCTAAATCTGCAGCATGTCACTTCTTTCAGCGTTTTCTAAATCTGCAGCATGTCACTTCTTTCAGCGTTTTCTAAATCTGCAGCATGTCACTTCTTTCAGCGTTTTCTAAATCTGCAGCATGTCACTTCTTTCACCGTCCTCTGAATCTGCAGCATGTCACCTCTTTCAGTGTTTTCTAAATCTGCAGCATGTCACTTCTTTCAGCGTTTTCTAAATCTGCAGCATGTCACTTCTTTCAGCGTTTTCTAAATCTGCAGCAAGTCACTTCTTTCAGCGTTTTCTAAATCTGCAGCATGTCACTTCTTTCAGCGTTTTCTAAATCTGCAGCATGTCACTTCTTTCAGCGTTTTCTAAATCTGCAGCAAGTCACTTCTTTCAGCGTTTTCTAAATCTGCAGCATGTCACTTCTTTCAGCGTTTTCTAAATCTGCAGCATGTCACTTCTTTCAGCGTTTTCTAAATCTGCAGCATGTCACTAATTTCAGCGTTTTCTAAATCTGCAGCATGTCACTAATTTCAGCGTTTTCTAAATCTGCAGCATGTCACTTCTTTCACCGTCCTCTGAATCTGCAGCATGTCACTTCTTTCACCGTCCTCTGAATCTGCAGCATGTCACTTCTTTCAGAGTTTTCTAAATCTGCAGCATGTCACTTCTTTCACCGTCCTCTGAATCTGCTGCATGTCACTTCTTTCACCGTCCTCTGATTCTGCAGCATGTCACTTCTTCCAGTGTTTTCTAAATCTGCAGCATGTCACTTCTTTCAGCGTTTTCTAAATCTGCAGCATGTCACTTCTTTCAGCGTTTTCTAAATCTGCAGCATGTCACTTCTTTCAGCGTTTTCTAAATCTGCAGCATGTCACTTCTTTCAGCGTTTTCTAAATCTGCAGCATGTCACTAATTTCAGCGTTTTCTAAATCTGCAGCATGTCCCTAATTTCAGCGTTTTCTAAATCTGCAGCATGTCACTTCTTTCACCGTCCTCTGAATCTGCAGCATGTCACTACTTTCAGCGTTTTCTAAATCTGCAGCATGTCACTTCTTTCAGCGTTTCCTAAATCTGCAGAATGTCACTTCTTTCAGCGTTTTCTAAATCAGCAGCATGTCACTTCTTTCAGCGTTTTCTAAATCTGCAGCATGTCACTTCTTTCACCGTTTTCTAAATCTGCAGCATGTCACTTCTTTCAGCGTTTTCTAAATCTGCAGCATGTCACTTCTTTCAGCGTTTTCTAAATCTGCAGCATGTCACTTCTTTCACCGTTTTCTAAATCTGCAGCATGTCACTTCTTTCAGCATTTTCGTAATCTGCAGCATGTCACTTCTTTCAGCGTTTTCTTAATCTGCAGCATGTCACTTCTTTCAGCGTTTTCTAAATCTGCAGCATGTCACTTCTTTCAGCGTTTTCTTAATCTGCAGCATGTCACTTCTTTCACCGTTTTCTTAATCTGCAGCATGTCACTTCTTTCAGCGTTTTCTTAGTCTGCAGCATGTTACTTCTTTCAGCGTTTTCTTAATCTGCAGCATGTCACTTCTTTCACCGTTTTCTTAATCTGCAGCATGTCACTTCTTTCAGCGTTTTCTTAATCTGCAGCATGTCACTTCTTTCACCGTTTTCTAAATCTGCAGCATGTCACTTCTTTCAGCGTTTTCTTAATCTGCAGCATGTCACTTCTTTCAGCGTTTTCTTAATCTGCAGCATGTCACTTCTTTCAGCGTTTTCTAAATCTGCAGCATGTCACTTCTTTCAGCGTTTTCTTAATCTGCAGCATGTCACTTCTTTCACCGTTTTCTTAATCTGCAGCATGTCACTTCTTTCAGCGTTTTCTTAATCTGCAGCATGTCACTTCTTTCAGCGTTTTCTTAATCTGCAGCATGTCACTTCTTTCAGCGTTTTCTAAATCTGCAGCATGTCACTTCTTTCACCGTTTTCTAAATCTGCAGCATGTCACTTCTTTCACCGTTTTCTAAATCTGCAGTATGTCACTTCTTTCAGCGTTTTCTTAATCTGCAGCATGTCACTTCTTTCACCGTCCTCTGATTTTGCAGCATGTCACTTCTTTCAGTGTTTTCTAAATCTGCAGCATGTCACTTCTTTCAGCGTTTTCTAAATCTGCAGCATGTCACTAATTTCAGCGTTTTCTAAATCTGCAGCATGTCACTAATTTCAGCGTTTTCTAAATCTGCAGCATGTCACTTCTTTCACCGTCCTCTGAATCTGCAGCATGTCACTTCTTTCATCGTCCTCTGAATCTGCAGCATGTCACTTCTTTCAGTGTTTTCTAAATCTGCAGCATGTCACTTCTTTCACCGTCCTCTGAATCTGCAGCATGTCACTTCTTTCACCGTCCTCTGATTCTGCAGTATGTCACTTCTTTCAGTGTTTTCTAAATCTGCAGCATGTCACTTCTTTCAGCGTTTTCTAAATCTGCAGCATGTCACTTCTTTCAGCGTTTTCTAAATCTGCAGCATGTCACTTCTTTCAGCGTTTTCTAAATCTGCAGCATGTCACTAATTTCAGCGTTTTCTAAATCTGCAGCATGTCACTTCTTTCACCGTCCTCTGAATCTGCAGCATGTCACTTCTTTCACCGTCCTCTGAATCTGCAGCATGTCACTTCTTTCACCGTCCTCTGAATCTGCAGCATGTCACTTCTTTCAGCGTTTTCTAAATCTGCAGCTTGTCACTTCTTTCAGCGTTTTCTAAATCTGCAGCATGTCACTTCTTTCAGCGTTTCCTAAATCTGCAGCATGTCACTTCTTTCAGCGTTTTCTAAATCTGCAGCATGTCACTTCTTTCAGCGTTTTCTAAATCTGCAGCATGTCACTTCTTTCAGCGTTTTCTTAATCTGCAGCATGTCACTTCTTTCACCGTCCTCTGAATCTGCAGCATGTCACTTCTTTCAGTGTTTTCTAAATCTGCAGCTTGTCACTTCTTTCAGCGTTTTCTTAATCTGCAGCATGTCACTTCTTTCAGTGTTTTCTAAATCTGCAGCATGTCACTTCTTTCAGCGTTTTCTAAATCTGCAGCATGTCACTTCTTTCAGTGTTTTCTAAATCTGCAGCATGTCACTTCTTTCAGCGTTTTCTAAATCTGCAGCATGTCACTTCTTTCAGCGTTTTCTAAATCTACAGCATGTCACTTCTTTCACCGTCCTCTGAATCTGCAGCATGTCACTTCTTTCACCGTCCTCTGAATCGGCAGCATGTCACTTCTTTCAGTGTTTTCTAAATCTGCAGCATGTTACTTCTTTCAGCGTTTTCTAAATCTGCAGCATGTCACTTCTTTCAGCGTTTTCTAAATCTGCAGCATGTCACTTCTTTCAGCGTTTTCTAAATCTGCAGCATGTCACTTCTTTCAGCGTTTTCTAAATCTGCAGCATGTCACTTCTTTCAGCGTTTTCTAAATCTGCAGCATGTCACTAATTTCAGCGTTTTCTAAATCTGCAGCATGTCACTAATTTCAGCGTTTTCTAAATCTGCAGCATGTCACTTCTTTCACCGTCCTCTGAATCTGCAGCATGTCACTTCTTTCACCGTCCTCTGAATCTGCAGCATGTCACTTCTTTCAGTGTTTTCTAAATCTGCAGCATGTCACTTCTTTCACCGTCCTCTGAATCTGCAGCATGTCACTTCTTTCACCATCCTCTGAATCTGCAGCATTACTTCTTTCAGCGTTTTCTAAATCTGCAGCTTGTCACTTCTTTCAGCGTTTTCTAAATCTGCAGCATGTCACTTCTTTCAGCGTTTTCTAAATCTGCAGCATGTCACTTCTTTCAGCGTTTCCTAAATCTGCAGCATGTCACTTCTTTCAGCGTTTTCTAAATCTGCAGCATGTCACTTCTTTCAGTGTTTTCTAAATCTGCAGCATGTCACTTCTTTCAGCGTTTTCTAAATCTGCAGCATGTCACTTCTTTCAGCGTTTTCTAAATCTGCAGCATGTCACTTCTTTCAGCGTTTTCTAAATCTGCAGCATGTCACTTCTTTCACCGTCCTCTGAATCTGCAGCATGTCACCTCTTTCAGTGTTTTCTAAATCTGCAGCATGTCACTTCTTTCAGCGTTTTCTAAATCTGCAGCATGTCACTTCTTTCAGCGTTTTCTAAATCTGCAGCAAGTCACTTCTTTCAGCGTTTTCTAAATCTGCAGCATGTCACTTCTTTCAGCGTTTTCTAAATCTGCAGCAAGTCACTTCTTTCAGCGTTTTCTAAATCTGCAGCATGTCACTTCTTTCAGCGTTTTCTAAATCTGCAGCATGTCACTTCTTTCAGCGTTTTCTAAATCTGCAGCATGTCACTTCTTTCAGCGTTTTCTAAATCTGCAGCATGTCACTAATTTCAGCGTTTTCTAAATCTGCAGCATGTCACTAATTTCAGCGTTTTCTAAATCTGCAGCATGTCACTTCTTTCACCGTCCTCTGAATCGGCAGCATGTCACTTCTTTCACCGTCCTCTGAATCTGCAGCATGTCACTTCTTTCAGTGTTTTCTAAATCTGCAGCATGTTACTTCTTTCAGCGTTTTCTAAATCTGCAGCATGTCACTTCTTTCAGCGTTTTCTAAATCTGCAGCATGTCACTTCTTTCAGCGTTTTCTAAATCTGCAGCATGTCACTTCTTTCAGCGTTTTCTAAATCTGCAGCATGTCAATTCTTTCAGCGTTTTCTAAATCTGCAGCATGTCACTAATTTCAGCGTTTTCTAAATCTGCAGCATGTCACTAATTTCAGCGTTTTCTAAATCTGCAGCATGTCACTTCTTTCACCGTCCTCTGAATCTGCAGCATGTCACTTCTTTCACCGTCCTCTGAATCTGCAGCATGTCACTTCTTTCAGTGTTTTCTAAATCTGCAGCATGTCACTTCTTTCACCGTCCTCTGAATCTGCAGCATGTCACTTCTTTCACCGTCCTCTGAATCTACAGCATGTCACTTCTTTCAGCGTTTTCTAAATCTGCAGCATGTCACTTCTTTCACCGTTTTCTAAATCTGCACCATGTCACTTCTTTCAGCGTTTTCTTAATCTGCAGCATGTCACTTCTTTCACCGTTTTCTAAATCTGCAGCATGTCACTTCTTTCAGCGTTTTCTAAATCTGCAGCATGTCACTTCTTTCACCGTTTTCTAAATCTGCAGCATGTCACTTCTTTCACCGTTTTCTTAATCTGCAGCATGTCACTTCTTTCAGCGTTTTCTAAATCTGCAGCATGTCACTTCTTTCACCGTTTTCTAAATCTGCAGCATGTCACTTCTTTCACCGTTTTCTAAATCTGCAGCATGTCACTTCTTTCACCGTTTTCTTAATCAGCAGCATGTCACTTCTTTCAGCGTTTTCTAAATCTGCAGCATGTCACTTCTTTCACCGTTTTCTAAATCTGCAGCATGTCACTTCTTTCACCGTTTTCTAAATCTGCAGCATGTCACTTCTTTCAGCGTTTTCTAAATCTGCAGCATGTCACTTCTTTCACCGTTTTCTAAATCTGCACCATGTCACTTCTTTCAGCGTTTTCTTAATCTGCAGCATGTCACTTCTTTCACCGTTTTCTAAATCTGCAGCATGTCACTTCTTTCAGCGTTTCTAAATCTGCAGCATGTCACTTCTTTCACCGTTTTCTAAATCTGCAGCATGTCACTTCTTTCACCGTTTTCTTAATCTGCAGCATGTCACTTCTTTCACCGTTTTCTAAATCTGCAGCATGTCACTTCTTTCAGCGTTTTCTAAATGTGCAGCATGTCACTTCTTTCACCGTTTTCTTAATCTGCAGCATGTCACTTCTTTCAGCGTTTTCTAAATCTGCAGCATGTCACTTCTTTCACCGTCCTCTGAATCTGCAGCATGTCACTTCTTTCACCGTCCTCTGAATCTGCAGCATGTCACTTCTTTCAGTGTTTTCTAAATCTGCAGCATGTCACTTCTTTCACCGTCCTCTGAATCTGCAGCATGTCACTTCTTTCACCGTCCTCTGAATCTACAGCATGTCACTTCTTTCAGCGTTTTCTAAATCTGCAGCATGTCACTTCTTTCACCGTTTTCTAAATCTGCACCATGTCACTTCTTTCAGCGTTTTCTTAATCTGCAGCATGTCACTTCTTTCACCGTTTTCTAAATCTGCAGCATGTCACTTCTTTCAGCGTTTTCTAAATCTGCAGCATGTCACTTCTTTCACCGTTTTCTAAATCTGCAGCATGTCACTTCTTTCACCGTTTTCTTAATCTGCAGCATGTCACTTCTTTCAGCGTTTTCTAAATCTGCAGCATGTCACTTCTTTCACCGTTTTCTAAATCTGCAGCATGTCACTTCTTTCACCGTTTTCTAAATCTGCAGCATGTCACTTCTTTCACCGTTTTCTTAATCAGCAGCATGTCACTTCTTTCAGCGTTTTCTAAATCTGCAGCATGTCACTTCTTTCACCGTTTTCTAAATCTGCAGCATGTCACTTCTTTCACCGTTTTCTAAATCTGCAGCATGTCACTTCTTTCAGCGTTTTCTAAATCTGCAGCATGTCACTTCTTTCACCGTTTTCTAAATCTGCACCATGTCACTTCTTTCAGCGTTTTCTTAATCTGCAGCATGTCACTTCTTTCACCGTTTTCTAAATCTGCAGCATGTCACTTCTTTCAGCGTTTCTAAATCTGCAGCATGTCACTTCTTTCACCGTTTTCTAAATCTGCAGCATGTCACTTCTTTCACCGTTTTCTTAATCTGCAGCATGTCACTTCTTTCACCGTTTTCTAAATCTGCAGCATGTCACTTCTTTCAGCGTTTTCTAAATGTGCAGCATGTCACTTCTTTCACCGTTTTCTTAATCTGCAGCATGTCACTTCTTTCAGCGTTTTCTAAATCTGCAGCATGTCACTTCTTTCAGCGTTTTCTAAATCTGCAGCATGTCACTTCTTTCAGCGTTTTCTAAATCTGCAGCATGTCACTTCTTTCAGCGTTTTCTAAATCTGCAGCATGTCACTAATTTCAGCGTTTTCTAAATCTGCAGCATGTCACTTCTTTCACCGTCCTCTGAATCTGCAGCATGTCACTTCTTTCACCGTCCTCTGAATCTGCAGCATGTCACTTCTTTCAGTGTTTTCTAAATCTGCAGCATGTCACTTCTTTCACCGTCCTCTGAATCTGCAGCATGTCACTTCTTTCACCGTCCTCTGAATCTGCAGCATGTCACTTCTTTCAGCGTTTTCTAAATCTGCAGCTTGTCACTTCTTTCAGCGTTTTCTAAATCTGCAGCATGTCACTTCTTTCAGCGTTTCCTAAATCTGCAGCATGTCACTTCTTTCAGCGTTTTCTAAATCTGCAGCATGTCACTTCTTTCAGCGTTTTCTAAATCTGCAGCATGTCACTTCTTTCAGCGTTTTCTTAATCTGCAGCATGTCACTTCTTTCACCGTCCTCTGAATCTGCAGCATGTCACTTCTTTCAGCGTTTTCTAAATCTGCAGCTTGTCACTTCTTTCAGCGTTTTCTTAATCTGCAGCATGTCACTTCTTTCAGTGTTTTCTAAATCTGCAGCATGTCACTTCTTTCAGCGTTTTCTAAATCTGCAGCATGTCACTTCTTTCAGCGTTTTCTAAATCTGCAGCATGTCACTTCTTTCAGTGTTTTCTAAATCTGCAGCATGTCACTTCTTTCAGCGTTTTCTAAATCTGCAGCATGTCACTTCTTTCAGCGTTTTCTAAATCTGCAGCATGTCACTTCTTTCACTGTCCTCTGAATCTGCAGCATGTCACTTCTTTCACCGTCCTCTAAATCGGCAGCATGTCACTTCTTTCAGTGTTTTCTAAATCTGCAGCATGTTACTTCTTTCAGCGTTTTCTAAATCTGCAGCATGTCACTTCTTTCAGTGTTTTCTAAATCTGCAGCATGTCACTTCTTTCAGCGTTTTCTAAATCTGCAGCATGTCACTTCTTTCAGCGTTTTCTAAATCTGCAGCATGTCACTTCTTTCAGCGTTTTCTAAATCTGCAGCATGTCACTTCTTTCAGCGTTTTCTAAATCTGCAGCATGTCACTAATTTCAGCGTTTTCTAAATCTGCAGCATGTCACTTCTTTCACCGTCCTCTGAATCTGCAGCATGTCACTTCTTTCACCGTCCTCTGAATCTGCAGCATGTCACTTCTTTCAGTGTTTTCTAAATCTGCAGCATGTCACTTCTTTCACCGTCCTCTGAATCTGCAGCATGTCACTTCTTTCACCGTCCTCTGAATCTGCAGCATGTCACTTCTTTCAGCGTTTTCTAAATCTGCAGCTTGTCACTTCTTTCAGCGTTTTCTAAATCTGCAGCATGTCACTTCTTTCAGCGTTTTCTAAATCTGCAGCATGTCACTTCTTTCAGCGTTTCCTAAATCTGCAGCATGTCACTTCTTTCAGCGTTTTCTAAATCTGCAGCATGTCACTTCTTTCAGCGTTTTCTAAATCTGAAGCATGTCACTTCTTTCAGCGTTTTCTAAATCTGCAGCATGTCACTTCTTTCACCGTCCTCTGAATCTGCAGCATGTCACCTCTTTCAGTGTTTTCTAAATCTGCAGCATGTCACTTCTTTCAGCGTTTTCTAAATCTGCAGCATGTCACTTCTTTCAGCGTTTTCTAAATCTGCAGCAAGTCACTTCTTTCAGCGTTTTCTAAATCTGCAGCATGTCACTTCTTTCAGCGTTTTCTAAATCTGCAGCATGTCACTTCTTTCAGCGTTTTCTAAATCTGCAGCATGTCACTAATTTCAGCGTTTTCTAAATCTGCAGCATGTCACTAATTTCAGCGTTTTCTAAATCTGCAGCATGTCACTTCTTTCACCGTCCTCTGAATCTGCAGCATGTCACTTCTTTCACCGTCCTCTGAATCTGCAGCATGTCACTTCTTTCAGCGTTTTCTTAATCTGCAGCATGTCACTTCTTTCACCGTCCTCTGAATCTGCAGCATGTCACTTCTTT
Source organism: Phyllobates terribilis (assembly GCF_046119375.1). NCBI lineage: Eukaryota > Metazoa > Chordata > Amphibia > Anura > Dendrobatidae > Phyllobates > Phyllobates terribilis. Next base: position 690,537,910 of record NW_027362762.1, read on the forward strand.
CAGCGTTTTCTAAATCTGCAGCTTGTCACTTCTTTCAGCGTTTTCTTAATCTGCAGCATGTCACTTCTTTCAGTGTTTTCTAATTCTGCAGCATGTCACTTCTTTCAGCGTTTTCTAAATCTGCAGCATGTCACTTCTTTCAGCGTTTTCTAAATCTGCAGCATGTCACTTCTTTCAGTGTTTTCTAAATCTGCAGCATGTCACTTCTTTCAGCGTTTTCTAAATCTGCAGCATGTCACTTCTTTCAGCGTTTTCTAAATCTGCAGCATGTCACTTCTTTCACCGTCCTCTGAATCTGCAGCATGTCACTTCTTTCACCGTCCTCTGAATCGGCAGCATGTCACTTCTTTCAGTGTTTTCTAAATCTGCAGCATGTTACTTCTTTCAGCGTTTTCTAAATCTGCAGCATGTCACTTCTTTCAGCGTTTTCTAAATCTGCAGCATGTCACTTCTTTCAGCGTTTTCTAAATCTGCAGCATGTCACTTCTTTCAGCGTTTTCTAAATCTGCAGCATGTCACTTCTTTCAGCGTTTTCTAAATCTGCAGCATGTCACTAATTTCAGCGTTTTCTAAATCTGCAGCATGTCACTAATTTCAGCGTTTTCTAAATCTGCAGCATGTCACTTCTTTCACCGTCCTCTGAATCTGCAGCATGTCACTTCTTTCACCGTCCTCTAAATCTGCAGCATGTCACTTCTTTCAGTGTTTTCTGAATCTGCAGCATGTCACTTCTTTCACCGTCCTCTGAATCTGCAGCATGTCACTTCTTTCAGCGTTTTCTAAATCTGCAGCTTGTCACTTCTTTCAGCGTTTTCTAAATCTGCAGCATGTCACTTCTTTCAGCGTTTTCTAAATCTGCAGCATGTCACTTCTTTCAGCGTTTCCTAAATCTGCAGCATGTCACTTCTTTCAGCGTTTTCTAAATCTGCAGCATGTCACTTCTTTCAGCGTTTTCTAAATCTGCAGCATGTCACTTCTTTCAGCGTTTTCTAAATCTGCAGCATGTCACTTCTTTCACCGTCCTCTGAATCTGCAGCATGTCACCTCTTTCAGTGTTTTCTAAATCTGCAGCATGTCACTTCTTTCAGCGTTTTCTAAATCTGCAGCATGTCACTTCTTTCAGCGTTTTCTAAATCTGCAGCAAGTCACTTCTTTCAGCGTTTTCTAAATCTGCAGCATGTCACTTCTTTCAGCGTTTTCTAAATCTGCAGCATGTCACTTCTTTCAGCGTTTTCTAAATCTGCAGCAAGTCACTTCTTTCAGCGTTTTCTAAATCTGCAGCATGTCACTTCTTTCAGCGTTTTCTAAATCTGCAGCATGTCACTTCTTTCAGCGTTTTCTAAATCTGCAGCATGTCACTAATTTCAGCGTTTTCTAAATCTGCTGCATGTCACTAATTTCAGCGTTTTCTAAATCTGCAGCATGTCACTTCTTTCACCGTCCTCTGAATCTGCAGCATGTCACTTCTTTCACCGTCCTCTGAATCTGCAGCATGTCACTTCTTTCAGCGTTTTCTAAATCTGCAGCATGTCACTTCTTTCACCGTCCTCTGAATCTGCAGCATGTCACTTCTTTCACCGTCCTCTGAATCGGCAGCATGTCACTTCTTTCAGTGTTTTCTAAATCTGCAGCATGTTACTTCTTTCAGCGTTTTCTAAATCTGCAGCATGTCACTTCTTTCAGCGTTTTCTAAATCTGCAGCATGTCACTTCTTTCAGCGTTTTCTAAATCTGCAGCATGTCACTTCTTTCAGCGTTTTCTAAATCTGCAGCATGTCAATTCTTTCAGCGTTTTCTAAATCTGCAGCATGTCACTAATTTCAGCGTTTTCTAAATCTGCAGCATGTCACTAATTTCAGCGTTTTCTAAATCTGCAGCATGTCACTTCTTTCACCGTCCTCTGAATCTGCAGCATGTCACTTCTTTCACCGTCCTCTAAATCTGCAGCATGTCACTTCTTTCAGTGTTTTCTGAATCTGCAGCATGTCACTTCTTTCACCGTCCTCTGAATCTGCAGCATGTCACTTCTTTCAGCGTTTTCTAAATCTGCAGCTTGTCACTTCTTTCAGCGTTTTCTAAATCTGCAGCATGTCACTTCTTTCAGCGTTTTCTAAATCTGCAGCATGTCACTTCTTTCAGCGTTTCCTAAATCTGCAGCATGTCACTTCTTTCAGCGTTTTCTAAATCTGCAGCATGTCACTTCTTTCAGCGTTTTCTAAATCTGCAGCATGTCACTTCTTTCAGCGTTTTCTAAATCTGCAGCATGTCACTTCTTTCACCGTCCTCTGAATCTGCAGCATGTCACCTCTTTCAGTGTTTTCTAAATCTGCAGCATGTCACTTCTTTCAGCGTTTTCTAAATCTGCAGCATGTCACTTCTTTCAGCGTTTTCTAAATCTGCAGCAAGTCACTTCTTTCAGCGTTTTCTAAATCTGCAGCATGTCACTTCTTTCAGCGTTTTCTAAATCTGCAGCATGTCACTTCTTTCAGCGTTTTCTAAATCTGCAGCATGTCACTAATTTCAGCGTTTTCTAAATCTGCTGCATGTCACTAATTTCAGCGTTTTCTAAATCTGCAGCATGTCACTTCTTTCACCGTCCTCTGAATCTGCAGCATGTCACTTCTTTCACCGTCCTCTGAATCTGCAGCATGTCACTTCTTTCAGTGTTTTCTAAATCTGCAGCATGTCACTTCTTTCACCGTCCTCTGAATCTGCTGCATGTCACTTCTTTCACCGTCCTCTGATTCTGCAGCATGTCACTTCTTCCAGTGTTTTCTAAATCTGCAGCATGTCACTTCTTTCAGCGTTTTCTAAATCTGCAGCATGTCACTTCTTTCAGCGTTTTCTAAATCTGCAGCATGTCACTTCTTTCAGCGTTTTCTAAATCTGCAGCATGTCACTTCTTTCAGCGTTTTCTAAATCTGCAGCATGTCACTTCTTTCACCGTCCTCTGAATCTGCAGCATGTCACTTCTTTCACCGTCCTCTGAATCGGCAGCATGTCACTTCTTTCAGTGTTTTCTAAATCTGCAGCATGTTACTTCTTTCAGCGTTTTCTAAATCTGCAGCATGTCACTTCTTTCAGCGTTTTCTAAATCTGCAGCATGTCACTTCTTTCAGCGTTTTCTAAATCTGCAGCATGTCACTTCTTTCAGCGTTTTCTAAATCTGCAGCATGTCAATTCTTTCAGCGTTTTCTAAATCTGCAGCATGTCACTAATTTCAGCGTTTTCTAAATCTGCAGCATGTCACTAATTTCAGCGTTTTCTAAATCTGCAGCATGTCACTTCTTTCACCGTCCTCTGAATCTGCAGCATGTCACTTCTTTCACCGTCCTCTGAATCTGCAGCATGTCACTTCTTTCAGTGTTTTCTAAATCTGCAGCATGTCACTTCTTTCACCGTCCTCTGAATCTGCAGCATGTCACTTCTTTCACCGTCCTCTGAATCTGCAGCATGTCACTTCTTTCAGCGTTTTCTAAATCTGCAGCTTGTCACTTCTTTCAGCGTTTTCTAAATCTGCAGCATGTCACTTCTTTCAGCGTTTTCTAAATCTGCAGCATGTCACTTCTTTCAGCGTTTCCTAAATCTGCAGCATGTCACTTCTTTCAGCGTTTTCTAAATCTGCAGCATGTCACTTCTTTCAGCGTTTTCTAAATCTGCAGCATGTCACTTCTTTCAGCGTTTTCTAAATCTGCAGCATGTCACTTCTTTCACCGTCCTCTGAATCTGCAGCATGTCACCTCTTTCAGTGTTTTCTAAATCTGCAGCATGTCACTTCTTTCAGCGTTTTCTAAATCTGCAGCATGTCACTTCTTTCAGCGTTTTCTAAATCTGCAGCAAGTCACTTCTTTCAGCGTTTTCTAAATCTGCAGCATGTCACTTCTTTCAGCGTTTTCTAAATCTGCAGCATGTCACTTCTTTCAGCGTTTTCTAAATCTGCAGCAAGTCACTTCTTTCAGCGTTTTCTAAATCTGCAGCATGTCACTTCTTTCAGCGTTTTCTAAATCTGCAGCATGTCACTTCTTTCAGCGTTTTCTAAATCTGCAGCATGTCACTAATTTCAGCGTTTTCTAAATCTGCAGCATGTCACTAATTTCAGCGTTTTCTAAATCTGCAGCATGTCACTTCTTTCACCGTCCTCTGAATCTGCAGCATGTCACTTCTTTCACCGTCCTCTGAATCTGCAGCATGTCACTTCTTTCAGAGTTTTCTAAATCTGCAGCATGTCACTTCTTTCACCGTCCTCTGAATCTGCTGCATGTCACTTCTTTCACCGTCCTCTGATTCTGCAGCATGTCACTTCTTCCAGTGTTTTCTAAATCTGCAGCATGTCACTTCTTTCAGCGTTTTCTAAATCTGCAGCATGTCACTTCTTTCAGCGTTTTCTAAATCTGCAGCATGTCACTTCTTTCAGCGTTTTCAAAATCTGCAGCATGTCACTTCTTTCAGCGTTTTCTAAATCTGCAGCATGTCACTAATTTCAGCGTTTTCTAAATCTGCAGCATGTCCCTAATTTCAGCGTTTTCTAAATCTGCAGCATGTCACTTCTTTCACCGTCCTCTGAATCTGCAGCATGTCACTTCTTTCAGCGTTTTCTAAATCTGCAGCTTGTCACTTCTTTCAGCGTTTTCTAAATCTGCAGCATGTCACTTCTTTCAGCGTTTTCTAAATCTGCAGCATGTCACTTCTTTCAGCGTTTCCTAAATCTGCAGCATGTCACTTCTTTCAGCGTTTTCTAAATCTGCAGCATGTCACTTCTTTCAGCGTTTTCTAAATCTGCAGCATGTCACTTCTTTCAGCGTTTTCTAAATCTGCAGCATGTCACTTCTTTCACCGTCCTCTGAATCTGCAGCATGTCACCTCTTTCAGTGTTTTCTAAATCTGCAGCATGTCACTTCTTTCAGCGTTTTCTAAATCTGCAGCATGTCACTTCTTTCAGCGTTTTCTAAATCTGCAGCAAGTCACTTCTTTCAGCGTTTTCTAAATCTGCAGCATGTCACTTCTTTCAGCGTTTTCTAAATCTGCAGCATGTCACTTCTTTCAGCGTTTTCTAAATCTGCAGCAAGTCACTTCTTTCAGCGTTTTCTAAATCTGCAGCATGTCACTTCTTTCAGCGTTTTCTAAATCTGCAGCATGTCACTTCTTTCAGCGTTTTCTAAATCTGCAGCATGTCACTAATTTCAGCGTTTTCTAAATCTGCTGCATGTCACTAATTTCAGCGTTTTCTAAATCTGCAGCATGTCACTTCTTTCACCGTCCTCTGAATCTGCAGCATGTCACTTCTTTCACCGTCCTCTGAATCTGCAGCATGTCACTTCTTTCAGTGTTTTCTAAATCTGCAGCATGTCACTTCTTTCACCGTCCTCTGAATCTGCTGCATGTCACTTCTTTCACCGTCCTCTGATTCTGCAGCATGTCACTTCTTCCAGTGTTTTCTAAATCTGCAGCATGTCACTTCTTTCAGCGTTTTCTAAATCTGCAGCATGTCACTTCTTTCAGCGTTTTCTAAATCTGCAGCATGTCACTTCTTTCAGCGTTTTCTAAATCTGCAGCATGTCACTTCTTTCAGCGTTTTCTAAATCTGCAGCATGTCACTTCTTTCACCGTCCTCTGAATCTGCAGCATGTCACTTCTTTCACCGTCCTCTGAATCGGCAGCATGTCACTTCTTTCAGTGTTTTCTAAATCTGCAGCATGTTACTTCTTTCAGCGTTTTCTAAATCTGCAGCATGTCACTTCTTTCAGCGTTTTCTAAATCTGCAGCATGTCACTTCTTTCAGCGTTTTCTAAATCTGCAGCATGTCACTTCTTTCAGCGTTTTCTAAATCTGCAGCATGTCAATTCTTTCAGCGTTTTCTAAATCTGCAGCATGTCACTAATTTCAGCGTTTTCTAAATCTGCAGCATGTCACTAATTTCAGCGTTTTCTAAATCTGCAGCATGTCACTTCTTTCACCGTCCTCTGAATCTGCAGCATGTCACTTCTTTCACCGTCCTCTGAATCTGCAGCATGTCACTTCTTTCAGTGTTTTCTAAATCTGCAGCATGTCACTTCTTTCACCGTCCTCTGAATCTGCAGCATGTCACTTCTTTCACCGTCCTCTGAATCTGAAGCATGTCACTTCTTTCAGCGTTTTCTAAATCTGCAGCTTGTCACTTCTTTCAGCGTTTTCTAAATCTGCAGCATGTCACTTCTTTCAGCGTTTTCTAAATCTGCAGCATGTCACTTCTTTCAGCGTTTCCTAAATCTGCAGCATGTCACTTCTTTCAGCGTTTTCTAAATCTGCAGCATGTCACTTCTTTCAGCGTTTTCTAAATCTGCAGCATGTCACTTCTTTCAGCGTTTTCTAAATCTGCAGCATGTCACTTCTTTCACCGTCCTCTGAATCTGCAGCATGTCACCTCTTTCAGTGTTTTCTAAATCTGCAGCATGTCACTTCTTTCAGCGTTTTCTAAATCTGCAGCATGTCACTTCTTTCAGCGTTTTCTAAATCTGCAGCAAGTCACTTCTTTCAGCGTTTTCTAAATCTGCAGCATGTCACTTCTTTCAGCGTTTTCTAAATCTGCAGCATGTCACTTCTTTCAGCGTTTTCTAAATCTGCAGCAAGTCACTTCTTTCAGCGTTTTCTAAATCTGCAGCATGTCACTTCTTTCAGCGTTTTCTAAATCTGCAGCATGTCACTTCTTTCAGCGTTTTCTAAATCTGCAGCATGTCACTAATTTCAGCGTTTTCTAAATCTGCAGCATGTCACTAATTTCAGCGTTTTCTAAATCTGCAGCATGTCACTTCTTTCACCGTCCTCTGAATCTGCAGCATGTCACTTCTTTCACCGTCCTCTGAATCTGCAGCATGTCACTTCTTTCAGAGTTTTCTAAATCTGCAGCATGTCACTTCTTTCACCGTCCTCTGAATCTGCTGCATGTCACTTCTTTCACCGTCCTCTGATTCTGCAGCATGTCACTTCTTCCAGTGTTTTCTAAATCTGCAGCATGTCACTTCTTTCAGCGTTTTCTAAATCTGCAGCATGTCACTTCTTTCAGCGTTTTCTAAATCTGCAGCATGTCACTTCTTTCAGCGTTTTCTAAATCTGCAGCATGTCACTTCTTTCAGCGTTTTCTAAATCTGCAGCATGTCACTAATTTCAGCGTTTTTTAAATCTGCAGCATGTCCCTAATTTCAGCGTTTTCTAAATCTGCAGCATGTCACTTCTTTCACCGTCCTCTGAATCTGCAGCATGTCACTACTTTCAGCGTTTTCTAAATCTGCAGCATGTCACTTCTTTCAGCGTTTCCTAAATCTGCAGAATGTCACTTCTTTCAGCGTTTTCTAAATCAGCAGCATGTCACTTCTTTCAGCGTTTTCTAAATCTGCAGCATGTCACTTCTTTCACCGTTTTCTAAATCTGCAGCATGTCACTTCTTTCAGCGTTTTCTAAATCTGCAGCATGTCACTTCTTTCAGCGTTTTCTAAATCTGCAGCATGTCACTTCTTTCACCGTTTTCTAAATCTGCAGCATGTCACTTCTTTCAGCATTTTCGTAATCTGCAGCATGTCACTTCTTTCAGCGTTTTCTTAATCTGCAGCATGTCACTTCTTTCAGCGTTTTCTAAATCTGCAGCATGTCACTTCTTTCAGCGTTTTCTTAATCTGCAGCATGTCACTTCTTTCACCGTTTTCTTAATCTGCAGCATGTCACTTCTTTCAGCGTTTTCTTAGTCTGCAGCATGTTACTTCTTTCAGCGTTTTCTTAATCTGCAGCATGTCACTTCTTTCACCGTTTTCTTAATCTGCAGCATGTCACTTCTTTCAGCGTTTTCTTAATCTGCAGCATGTCACTTCTTTCACCGTTTTCTAAATCTGCAGCATGTCACTTCTTTCAGCGTTTTCTTAATCTGCAGCATGTCACTTCTTTCAGCGTTTTCTTAATCTGCAGCATGTCACTTCTTTCAGCGTTTTCTAAATCTGCAGCATGTCACTTCTTTCAGCGTTTTCTTAATCTGCAGCATGTCACTTCTTTCACCGTTTTCTTAATCTGCAGCATGTCACTTCTTTCAGCGTTTTCTTAATCTGCAGCATGTCACTTCTTTCAGCGTTTTCTTAATCTGCAGCATGTCACTTCTTTCAGCGTTTTCTAAATCTGCAGCATGTCACTTCTTTCACCGTTTTCTAAATCTGCAGCATGTCACTTCTTTCACCGTTTTCTAAATCTGCAGTATGTCACTTCTTTCAGCGTTTTCTTAATCTGCAGCATGTCACTTCTTTCACTGTCCTCTGAATCTGCAGCATGTCACTTCTTTCACCGTCCTCTGATTTTGCAGCATGTCACTTCTTTCAGTGTTTTCTAAATCTGCAGCATGTCACTTCTTTCAGCGTTTTCTAAATCTGCAGCATGTCACTAATTTCAGCGTTTTCTAAATCTGCAGCATGTCACTAATTTCAGCGTTTTCTAAATCTGCAGCATGTCACTTCTTTCACCGTCCTCTGAATCTGCAGCATGTCACTTCTTTCATCGTCCTCTGTATCTGCAGCATGTCACTTCTTTCAGTGTTTTCTAAATCTGCAGCATGTCACTTCTTTCACCGTCCTCTGAATCTGCAGCATGTCACTTCTTTCACCGTCCTCTGATTCTGCAGTATGTCACTTCTTTCAGTGTTTTCTAAATCTGCAGCATGTCACTTCTTTCAGCGTTTTCTAAATCTGCAGCATGTCACTTCTTTCAGCGTTTTCTAAATCTGCAGCATGTCACTTCTTTCAGCGTTTTCTAAATCTGCAGCATGTCACTAATTTCAGCGTTTTCTAAATCTGCAGCATGTCACTTCTTTCACCGTCCTCTGAATCTGCAGCATGTCACTTCTTTCACCGTCCTCTGAATCTGCAGCATGTCACTTCTTTCACCGTCCTCTGAATCTGCAGCATGTCACTTCTTTCAGCGTTTTCTAAATCTGCAGCTTGTCACTTCTTTCAGCGTTTTCTAAATCTGCAGCATGTCACTTCTTTCAGCGTTTCCTAAATCTGCAGCATGTCACTTCTTTCAGCGTTTTCTAAATCTGCAGCATGTCACTTCTTTCAGCGTTTTCTAAATCTGCAGCATGTCACTTCTTTCAGCGTTTTCTTAATCTGCAGCATGTCACTTCTTTCACCGTCCTCTGAATCTGCAGCATGTCACTTCTTTCAGTGTTTTCTAAATCTGCAGCTTGTCACTTCTTTCAGCGTTTTCTTAATCTGCAGCATGTCACTTCTTTCAGTGTTTTCTAAATCTGCAGCATGTCACTTCTTTCAGCGTTTTCTAAATCTGCAGCATGTCACTTCTTTCAGTGTTTTCTAAATCTGCAGCATGTCACTTCTTTCAGCGTTTTCTAAATCTGCAGCATGTCACTTCTTTCAGCGTTTTCTAAATCTACAGCATGTCACTTCTTTCACCGTCCTCTGAATCTGCAGCATGTCACTTCTTTCACCGTCCTCTGAATCGGCAGCATGTCACTTCTTTCAGTGTTTTCTAAATCTGCAGCATGTTACTTCTTTCAGCGTTTTCTAAATCTGCAGCATGTCACTTCTTTCAGCGTTTTCTAAATCTGCAGCATGTCACTTCTTTCAGCGTTTTCTAAATCTGCAGCATGTCACTTCTTTCAGCGTTTTCTAAATCTGCAGCATGTCACTTCTTTCAGCGTTTTCTAAATCTGCAGCATGTCACTAATTTCAGCGTTTTCTAAATCTGCAGCATGTCACTAATTTCAGCGTTTTCTAAATCTGCAGCATGTCACTTCTTTCACCGTCCTCTGAATCTGCAGCATGTCACTTCTTTCACCGTCCTCTGAATCTGCAGCATGTCACTTCTTTCAGTGTTTTCTAAATCTGCAGCATGTCACTTCTTTCACCGTCCTCTGAATCTGCAGCATGTCACTTCTTTCACCATCCTCTGAATCTGCAGCATTACTTCTTTCAGCGTTTTCTAAATCTGCAGCTTGTCACTTCTTTCAGCGTTTTCTAAATCTGCAGCATGTCACTTCTTTCAGCGTTTTCTAAATCTGCAGCATGTCACTTCTTTCAGCGTTTCCTAAATCTGCAGCATGTCACTTCTTTCAGCGTTTTCTAAATCTGCAGCATGTCACTTCTTTCAGTGTTTTCTAAATCTGCAGCATGTCACTTCTTTCAGCGTTTTCTAAATCTGCAGCATGTCACTTCTTTCAGCGTTTTCTAAATCTGCAGCATGTCACTTCTTTCAGCGTTTTCTAAATCTGCAGCATGTCACTTCTTTCACCGTCCTCTGAATCTGCAGCATGTCACCTCTTTCAGTGTTTTCTAAATCTGCAGCATGTCACTTCTTTCAGCGTTTTCTAAATCTGCAGCATGTCACTTCTTTCAGCGTTTTCTAAATCTGCAGCAAGTCACTTCTTTCAGCGTTTTCTAAATCTGCAGCATGTCACTTCTTTCAGCGTTTTCTAAATCTGCAGCAAGTCACTTCTTTCAGCGTTTTCTAAATCTGCAGCATGTCACTTCTTTCAGCGTTTTCTAAATCTGCAGCATGTCACTTCTTTCAGCGTTTTCTAAATCTGCAGCATGTCACTTCTTTCAGCGTTTTCTAAATCTGCAGCATGTCACTAATTTCAGCGTTTTCTAAATCTGCAGCATGTCACTAATTTCAGCGTTTTCTAAATCTGCAGCATGTCACTTCTTTCACCGTCCTCTGAATCGGCAGCATGTCACTTCTTTCACCGTCCTCTGAATCTGCAGCATGTCACTTCTTTCAGTGTTTTCTAAATTTGCAGCATGTCACTTCTTTCACCGTCCTCTGAATCTGCTGCATGTCACTTCTTTCACCGTCCTCTGATTCTGCAGCATGTCACTTCTTCCAGTGTTTTCTAAATCTGCAGCATGTCACTTCTTTCAGCGTTTTCTAAATCTGCAGCATGTCACTTCTTTCAGCGTTTTCTAAATCTGCAGCATGTCACTTCTTTCAGCGTTTTCTAAATCTGCAGCATGTCACTTCTTTCAGCGTTTTCTAAATCTGCAGCATGTCACTAATTTCAGCGTTTTCTAAATCTGCAGCATGTCCCTAATTTCAGCGTTTTCTAAATCTGCAGCATGTCACTTATTTCACCGTCCTCTGAATCTGCAGCATGTCACTACTTTCAGCGTTTTCTAAATCTGCAGCATGTCACTTCTTTCAGCGTTTCCTAAATCTGCAGAATGTCACTTCTTTCAGCGTTTTCTAAATCAGCAGCATGTCACTTCTTTCACCGTTTTCTAAATCTGCAGCATGTCACTTCTTTCACCGTTTTCTAAATCTGCAGCATGTCACTTCTTTCAGCGTTTTCTAAATCTGCAGCATGTCACTTCTTTCACCGTTTTCTAAATCTGCAGCATGTCACTTCTTTCAGCATTTTCGTAATCTGCAGCATGTCACTTCTTTCAGCGTTTTCTTAATCTGCAGCATGTCACTTCTTTCAGCGTTTTCTTAATTTGCAGCATGTCACTTCTTTCAGCGTTTTCTAAATCTGCAGCATGTCACTTCTTTCAGCGTTTTCTTAATCTGCAGCATGTCACTTCTTTCACCGTTTTCTTAATCTGCAGCATGTCACTTCTTTCAGCGTTTTCTTAATCTGCAGCATGTCACTTCTTTCAGCGTTTTCTTAATCTGCAGCATGTCACTTCTTTCAGCGTTTTCTAAATCTGCAGCATGTCACTTCTTTCACCGTTTTCTAAATCTGCAGCATGTCACTTCTTTCACCGTTTTCTAAATCTGCAGCATGTCACTTCTTTCAGCGTTTTCTTAAACTGCAGCATGTCACTTCTTTCACCGTCCTCTGAATCTGCAGCATGTCACTTCTTTCACCGTCCTCTGATTTTGCAGCATGTCACTTCTTTCAGTGTTTTCTAAATCTGCAGCATGTCACTTCTTTCAGCGTTTTCTAAATCTGCAGCATGTCACTTCTTTCAGCGTTTTCTAAATCTGCAGCATGTCACTTCTTTCAACGTTTTCTAAATCTGCAGCATGTCACTAATTTCAGCGTTTTCTAAATCTGCAGCATGTCACTAATTTCAGCGTTTTCTAAATCTGCAGCATGTCACTTCTTTCACCGTCCTCTGAATCTGCAGCATGTCACTTCTTTCACCGTCCTCTGAATCTGCAGCATGTCACTTCTTTCAGTGTTTTCTAAATCTGCAGCATGTCACTTCTTTCACCGTCCTCTGAATCTGCAGCATGTCACTTCTTGCACCGTCCTCTGATTCTGCAGCATGTCACTTCTTTCACCGTCCTCTGAATCTGCAGCATGTCACTTCTTTCACCGTCCTCTGATTCTGCAGCATGTCACTTCTTTCAGTGTTTTCTAAATCTGCAGCATGTCACTTCTTTCAGCGTTTTCTAAATCTGCAGCATGTCACTTCTTTCAGCGTTTTCTAAGTCTGCAGCATGTCCCTAATTTCAGCGTTTTCTAAATCTGCAGCATGTCCCTAATTTCAGCGTTTTCTAAATCTGCAGCATGTCACTTCTTTCACCGTCCTCTGAATCTGCAGCATGTCCCTAATTTCAGCGTTTTCTAAATCTGCAGCATGTCACTTCTTTCACCGTCCTCTGAATCTGCAGCATGTCACTACTTTCAATGTTTTCTAAATATGCAGCATGTCACTTCTTTCAGCGTTTTCTAAATCTGCAGCATGTCACTCCTTTCAGCGTTTTCTAAATCAGCAGCATGTCACTTCTTTCAGCGTTTTCTAAATCTGCAGCATGTCACTTGTTTCAGCGTTTTCTAAATCTGCAGCATGTCACTTCTTTCAGCGTTTTCTAAATCTGCAGCATGTCACTTCTTTCAGCGTTTTCTAAATCTGCAGCATGTCACTTCTTTCAGCGTTTTCTAAATCTGCAGCATGTCACTTCTTTCAGCGTTTTCTAAATCTGCAGCATGTCACTAATTTCAGCGTTTTCTAAATCTGCAGCATGTCACTAATTTCAGCGTTTTCTAAATCTGCAGCATGTCACTTCTTTCACCGTCCTCTGAATCTGCAGCATGTCACTTCTTTCACCGTCCTCTGAATCTGCAGCATGTCACTTCTTTCAGTGTTTTCTAAATCTGCAGCATGTCACTTCTTTCACCGTCCTCTGAATCTGCAGCATGTCACTTCTTTCAGTGTTTTCTAAATCTGCAGCATGTCACTTCTTTCACCGTCCTCTGATTCTGCAGCATGTCACTTCTTTCAGCGTTTTCTAAATCTGCAGCATGCCACTTCTTTCAGCGTTTTCTAAATCTGCAGCATGTCACTTCTTTCAGCGTTTTCTAAATCTGCAGCATGTCACTTCTTTCAGCGTTTTCTAAATCTGCAGCATGTCACTAATTTTAGCGTTTTCTAAATCTGCAGCATGTCCCTAATTTCAGCGTTTTCTAAATCTGCAGCATGTCACTTCTTTCACCGTCCTCTGAATCTGCAGCATGTCACTACTTTCAGCGTTTTCTAAATATGCAGCATGTCACTTCTTTCAGCGTTTCCTAAATCTGCAGCATGTCACTTCTTTCAGCGTTTTCTAAATCAGCAGCATGTCACTTCTTTCAGCGTTTTCTAAATCTGCAGCATGTCACTTGTTTCAGCGTTTTCTAAATCTGCAGCATGTCACTTCTTTCAGCGTTTTCTAAATCTGCAGCATGTCACTTCTTTCAGCGTTTTCTAAATCTGCAGCATGTCACTTCTTTCAGCGTTTTCTAAATCTGCAGCATGTCACTTCTTTCAGCGTTTTCTTAATCTGCAGCATGTCACTCCTTTCACCATTTTCTAAATCTGCAGCATGTCACTTCTTTCACCGTCCTCTGAATCTGCAGCATGTCACTTCTTTCACCGTCCTCTGAATCTGCAGCATGTCACTTCTTTCAGCGTTTTCTAAATCTGCAGCATGTCACTTCTTGCACCGTTTTCTAAATCTGCAGCATGTCACTTCTTGCACCGTCCTCTGAATCTGCAGCATGTCACTTCTTTCACCGTCCTCTGATTCTGCAGCATGTCACTTCTTTCAGTGTTTTCTAAATCTGCAGCATGTCACTTCGTTCAGCGTTTTCTAAATCTGCAGCATGTCACTTCTTTCAGCGTTTTCTAAATCTGCAGCATGTCACCTGTTTCAGCATTTTCTAAATCTGCAGCATGTCACTTCTTTCTGCGTTTTCTAAATCTGCAGCATGTCACTAATTTCAGCGTTTTCTAAATCTGCAGCATGTCACTTCTTTCACCGTCCTCTGAATCTGCAGCATGTCACTTCTTTCACCGTCCTCTGAATCTGCAGCATGTCACTTCTTTCAGTGTTTTCTAAATCTGCAGCATGTCACTTCTTTCACCGTCCTCTGAATCTGCAGCATGTCACTTCTTTCACCGTCCTCTGATTCTGCAGCATGTCACTGATTCTGCACTAATTTCAGCGTTTTCTAAATCTGCAGCATGTCCCTAATTTCAGCGTTTTCTAAATCTGCAGCATGTCACTTCTTTCACCGTCCTCCGAATCTGCAGCATGTCACTACTTTCAGCGTTTTCTAAATCTGCAGCATGTCACTTCTTTCAGCGTTTCCTAAATCTGCAGCATGTCACTTCTTTCAGCGTTTTCTAAATCAGCAGCATGTCACTTCTTTCAGCGTTTTCTAAATCTGCAGCATGTCACTTCTTTCAGCGTTTTCTAAATCTGCAGCATGTCACTTCTTTCAGCGTTTTCTAAATCTGCAGCATGTCACTTCTTTCAGCGTTTTCTTAATCTGCAGCATGTCACTCCTTTCACCGTTTTCTAAATCTGCAGCATGTCACTTCTTTCACCGTCCTCTGAATCTGCAGCATGTCACTTCTTTCACCGTCCTCTGAATCTGCAGCATGTCACTTCTTTCAGCGTTTTCTAAATCTGCAGCATGTCACTTCTTTCAGCGTTTTCTAAATCTGCAGCATGTCACTTCTTTCAGCGTTTTCTAAATCTGCAGCATGTCACTTCTTTCAACGTTTTCTAAATCTGCAGCATGTCACTTCTTTCAGCATTTTCGTAATCTGCAGCATGTCACTTCTTTCAGCGTTTTCTTAATCTGCAGCATGTCACTTCTTTCAGCGTTTTCTTAATCTCCAGCATGTCACTTCTTTCACCGTTTTCTAAATCTGCAGCATGTCACTTCTTTCAGCGTTTTCTTAATCTGCAGCATGTCACTTCTTTCACCGTTTTCTTAATCTGCAGCATGTCACTTCTTTCAGCGTTTTCTAAATCTGCAGCATGTCACTTCTTTCAGCGTTTTCTTAATCTGCAGCATGTCACTTCTTTCACCGTTTTCTTAATCTGCAGCATGTCACTTCTTTCAGCGTTTTCTTAATCTGCAGCATGTCACTTCTTTCAGCGTTTTCTTAATCTGCAGCATGTCTCTTCTTTCAGCGTTTTCTAAATCTGCAGCATGTCACTTCTTTCACCGTTTTCTAAATCTGCAGCATGTCACTTCTTTCACCGTTTTCTAAATCTGCAGTATGTCACTTCTTTCAGCGTTTTCTAAATCTGCAGCATGTCACTTCTTTCAGCGTTTTCTAAGTCTGCAGCATGTCCCTAATTTCAGCGTTTTCTAAATCTGCAGCATGTCCCTAATTTCAGCGTTTTCTAAATCTGCAGCATGTCACTTCTTTCACCGTCCTCTGAATCTGCAGCATGTCCCTAATTTCAGCGTTTTCTAAATCTGCAGCATGTCACTTCTTTCACCGTCCTCTGAATCTGCAGCATGTCACTACTTTCAGTGTTTTCTAAATATGCAGC
This sequence comes from Phyllobates terribilis, assembly GCF_046119375.1. Taxonomy (NCBI): domain Eukaryota; kingdom Metazoa; phylum Chordata; class Amphibia; order Anura; family Dendrobatidae; genus Phyllobates; species Phyllobates terribilis. The sequence continues at coordinate 690,553,656 of NW_027362762.1, forward strand.
ATGTCACTTCTTTCAGCGTTTTCTAAATCTGCAGCATGTCACTTCTTTCAGCGTTTTCTAAATCTGCAGCATGTCACTTGTTTCAGCGTTTTCTAAATCTGCAGCATGTCACTTCTTTCAGCGTTTTCTAAATCTGCAGCATGTCACTTCTTTCAGCGTTTTCTAAATCTGCAGCATGTCACTTCTTTCAGCGTTTTCTAAATCTGCAGCATGTCACTTCTTTCAGCGTTTTCTAAATCTGCAGCATGTCACTAATTTCAGCGTTTTCTAAATCTGCAGCATGTCACTAATTTCAGCGTTTTCTAAATCTGCAGCATGTCACTTCTTTCACCGTCCTCTGAATCTGCAGCATGTCACTTCTTTCACCGTCCTCTGAATCTGCAGCATGTCACTTCTTTCAGTGTTTTCTAAATCTGCAGCATGTCACTTCTTTCACCGTCCTCTGAATCTGCAGCATGTCACTTCTTTCACCGTCCTCTGATTCTGCAGCATGTCACTTCTTTCAGTGTTTTCTAAATCTGCAGCATGTCACTTCTTTCACCGTCCTCTGATTCTGCAGCATGTCACTTCTTTCAGCGTTTTCTAAATCTGCAGCATGTCACTTCTTTCAGCGTTTTCTACATCTGCAGCATGTCACTTCTTTCAGCGTTTTCTAAATCTGCAGCATGTCACTTCTTTCAGCGTTTTCTAAATCTGCAGCATGTCACTAATTTTAGCGTTTTCTAAATCTGCAGCATGTCCCTAATTTCAGCGTTTTCTAAATCTGCAGCATGTCACTTCTTTCACCGTCCTCTGAATCTGCAGCATGTCACTACTTTCAGCGTTTTCTAAATATGCAGCATGTCACTTCTTTCAGCGTTTCCTAAATCTGCAGCATGTCACTTCTTTCAGCGTTTTCTAAATCAGCAGCATGTCACTTCTTTCAGCGTTTTCTAAATCTGCAGCATGTCACTTGTTTCAGCGTTTTCTAAATCTGCAGCATGTCACTTCTTTCAGCGTTTTCTAAATCTGCAGCATGTCACTTCTTTCAGCGTTTTCTAAATCTGCAGCATGTCACTTCTTTCAGCGTTTTCTAAATCTGCAGCATGTCACTTCTTTCAGCGTTTTCTTAATCTGCAGCATGTCACTCCTTTCACCGTTTTCTAAATCTGCAGCATGTCACTTCTTTCACCGTCCTCTGAATCTGCAGCATGTCACTTCTTTCACCGTCCTCTGAATCTGCAGCATGTCACTTCTTTCAGCGTTTTCTAAATCTGCAGCATGTCACTTCTTGCACCGTTTTCTAAATCTGCAGCATGTCACTTCTTGCACCGTCCTCTGAATCTGCAGCATGTCACTTCTTTCACCGTCCTCTGATTCTGCAGCATGTCACTTCTTTCAGTGTTTTCTAAATCTGCAGCATGTCACTTCGTTCAGCGTTTTCTAAATCTGCAGCATGTCACTTCTTTCAGCGTTTTCTAAATCTGCAGCATGTCACCTGTTTCAGCATTTTCTAAATCTGCAGCATGTCACTTCTTTCTGCGTTTTCTAAATCTGCAGCATGTCACTAATTTCAGCGTTTTCTAAATCTGCAGCATGTCACTTCTTTCACCGTCCTCTGAATCTGCAGCATGTCACTTCTTTCACCGTCCTCTGAATCTGCAGCATGTCACTTCTTTCAGTGTTTTCTAAATCTGCAGCATGTCACTTCTTTCACCGTCCTCTGAATCTGCAGCATGTCACTTCTTTCACCGTCCTCTGATTCTGCAGCATGTCACTGATTCTGCACTAATTTCAGCGTTTTCTAAATCTGCAGCATGTCCCTAATTTCAGCGTTTTCTAAATCTGCAGCATGTCACTTCTTTCACCGTCCTCCGAATCTGCAGCATGTCACTACTTTCAGCGTTTTCTAAATCTGCAGCATGTCACTTCTTTCAGCGCTTCCTAAATCTGCAGCATGTCACTTCTTTCAGCGTTTTCTAAATCAGCAGCATGTCACTTCTTTCAGCGTTTTCTAAATCTGCAGCATGTCACTTCTTTCAGCGTTTTCTAAATCTGCAGCATGTCACTTCTTTCAGCGTTTTCTAAATCTGCAGCATGTCACTTCTTTCAGCGTTTTCTAAATCTGCAGCATGTCACTTCTTTCAGCGTTTTCTTAATCTGCAGCATGTCACTCCTTTCACCGTTTTCTAAATCTGCAGCATGTCACTTCTTTCACCGTCCTCTGAATCTGCAGCATGTCACTTCTTTCACCGTCCTCTGAATCTGCAGCATGTCACTTCTTTCAGCGTTTTCTAAATCTGCAGCATGTCACTTCTTTCAGCGTTTTCTAAATCTGCAGCATGTCACTTCTTTCAGCGTTTTCTAAATCTGCAGCATGTCACTTCTTTCAACGTTTTCTAAATCTGCAGCATGTCACTTCTTTCAGCATTTTCGTAATCTGCAGCATGTCACTTCTTTCACCGTTTTCTAAATCTGCAGCATGTCACTTCTTTCAGCGTTTTCTTAATCTGCAGCATGTCACTTCTTTCACCGTTTTCTTAATCTGCAGCATGTCACTTCTTTCAGCGTTTTCTAAATCTGCAGCATGTCACTTCTTTCAGCGTTTTCTTAATCTGCAGCATGTCACTTCTTTCACCGTTTTCTTAATCTGCAGCATGTCACTTCTTTCAGCGTTTTCTTAATCTGCAGCATGTCACTTATTTCAGCGTTTTCTTAATCTGCAGCATGTCTCTTCTTTCAGCGTTTTCTAAATCTGCAGCATGTCACTTCTTTCACCGTTTTCTAAATCTGCAGCATGTCACTTCTTTCACCGTTTTCTAAATCTGCAGCATGTCACTTCTTTCAGCGTTTTCTTAATCTGCAGCATGTCACTTCTTTCAGTGTTTTCTAAATCTGCAGCATGTCACTTCTTTCAGCGTTTTCTAAATCTGCAGCATGTCACTTCTTTCAGCGTTTTCTAAATCTGCAGCATGTCACTTCTTTCAGCGTTTTCTAAATCTGCAGCATGTCACTTCTTTCAGCGTTTTCTAAATCTGCAGCATGTCACTAATTTCAGCGTTTTTTAAATCTGCAGCATGTCACTAATTTCAGCGTTTTCTAAATCTGCAGCATGTCACTTCTTTCACCGTCCTCTGAATCTGCAGCATGTCACTTCTTTCACCGTCCTCTGAATCAGCAGCATGTCACTTCTTTCAGTGTTTTCTAAATCTGCAGCATGTCACTTCTTTCACCGTCCTCTGAATCTGCAGCATGTCACTTCTTTCACCGTCCTCTGATTCTGCAGCATGTCACTTCTTTCATTGTTTTCTAAATCTGCAGCATGTCACTTCTTTCAGCGTTTTCTAAATCTGCAGCATGTCACTTCTTTCAGCGTTTTCTAAATCTGCAGCATGTCACTTCTTTCAGCGTTTTCTAAATCTGCAGCATGTCACTTCTTTCAGCGTTTTCTTAATCTGCAGCATGTCACTTCTTTCACCGTTTTCTAAATCTGCAGCATGTCACTTCTTTCAGCGTTTTCTAAATCTGCAGCTTGTCACTTCTTTCAGCGTTTTCTAAATCTGCAGCATGTCACTTCTTTCACCGTTTTCTTAATCTGCAGCATGTCACTTCTTTCAGCGTTTTCTAAATCTGCAGCATGTCACTTCTTTCAGCATTTTCTAAATCTGCAGCATGTCACTTCTTTCAGCGTTTTCTAAATCTGCAGCATGTCACTTCTTTCACCGTCCTCTGAATCGGCAGCATGTCACTTCTTTCAGTGTTTTCTAAATCTGCAGCATGTTACTTCTTTCAGCGTTTTCTAAATCTGCAGCATGTCACTTCTTTCAGCGTTTTCTAAATCTGCAGCATGTCACTTCTTTCAGCGTTTTCTAAATCTGCAGCATGTCACTAATTTCAGCGTTTTCTAAATCTGCAGCATGTCACTTCTTTCACCGTCCTCTGAATCTGCAGCATGTCACTTCTTTCACCGTCCTCTGAATCTGCAGCATGTCACTTCTTTCAGTGTTTTCTAAATCTGCAGCATGTCACTTCTTTCACCGTCCTCTGAATCTGCAGCATGTCACTTCTTTCACTGTCCTCTGAATCTGCAGCATGTCACTTCTTTCAGCGTTTTCTAAATCTGCAGCATGTCACTTCTTTCAGCGTTTCCTAAATCTGCAGCATGTCACTTCTTTCAGCGTTTTCTAAATCTGCAGCATGTCACTTCTTTCAGCGTTTTCTAAATCTGCAGCATGTCACTTCTTTCAGCGTTTTCTTAATCTGCAGCATGTCATTTCTTTCACCGTCCTCTGAATCTGCAGCATGTCACTTCTTTCAGCGTTTTCTAAATCTGCAGCTTGTCACTTCTTTCAGCGTTTTCTTAATCTGCAGCATGTCACTTCTTTCAGTGTTTTCTAAATCTGCAGCATGTCACTTCTTTCAGCGTTTTCTAAATCTGCAGCATGTCACTTCTTTCAGCGTTTTCTAAATCTGCAGCATGTCACTTCTTTCAGTGTTTTCTAAATCTGCAGCATGTCACTTCTTTCAGCGTTTTCTAAATCTGCAGCATGTCACTTCTTTCAGCGTTTTCTAAATCTGCAGCATGTCACTTCTTTCACCGTCCTCTGAATCTGCAGCATGTCACTTCTTTCACCGTCCTCTGAATCTGCAGCATGTCACTTCTTTCAGCGTTTTCTAAATCTGCAGCATGTCACTTCTTTCAGCGTTTTCTAAATCTGCAGCATGTCACTTCTTTCAGCGTTTTCTAAATCTGCAGCATGTCACTTCTTTCAGCGTTTTCTAAATCTGCAGCATGTCACTTCTTTCAGCGTTTTCTAAATCTGCAGCATGTCACTAATTTCAGCGTTTTCTAAATCTGCAGCATGTCACTTCTTTCACCGTCCTCTGAATCTGCAGCATGTCACTTCTTTCACCGTCCTCTGAATCTGCAGCATGTCACTTCTTTCAGTGTTTTCTAAATCTGCAGCATGTCACTTCTTTCACCGTCCTCTGAATCTGCAGCATGTCACTTCTTTCACCGTCCTCTGAATCTGCAGCATGTCACTTCTTTCAGCGTTTTCTAAATCTGCAGCTTGTCACTTCTTTCAGCGTTTTCTAAATCTGCAGCATGTCACTTCTTTCAGCGTTTTCTAAATCTGCAGCATGTCACTTCTCTCAGCGTTTCCTAAATCTGCAGCATGTCACTTCTTTCAGCGTTTTCTAAATCTGCAGCATGTCACTTCTTTCAGCGTTTTCTAAATCTGCAGCATGTCACTTCTTTCACCGTCCTCTGAATCTGCAGCATGTCACCTCTTTCAGTGTTTTCTAAATCTGCAGCATGTCACTTCTTTCAGCATTTTCTAAATCTGCAGCATGTCACTTCTTTCAGCGTTTTCTAAATCTGCAGCATGTCACTTCTTTCAGCGTTTTCTAAATCTGCAGCATGTCACTTCTTTCAGCGTTTTCTAAATCTGCAGCAAGTCACTTCTTTCAGCGTTTTCTAAATCTGCAGCATGTCACTTCTTTCAGCGTTTTCTAAATCTGCAGCATGTCACTTCTTTCAGCGTTTTCTAAATCTGCAGCAAGTCACTTCTTTCAGCGTTTTCTAAATCTGCAGCATGTCACTTCTTTCAGCGTTTTCTAAATCTGCAGCATGTCACTTCTTTCAGCGTTTTCTAAATCTGCAGCATGTCACTAATTTCAGCGTTTTCTAAATCTGCAGCATGTCACTAATTTCAGCGTTTTCTAAATCTGCAGCATGTCACTTCTTTCACCGTCCTCTGAATCTGCAGCATGTCACTTCTTTCACCGTCCTCTGAATCTGCAGCATGTCACTTCTTTCAGCGTTTTCTAAATCTGCAGCATGTCACTTCTTTCAGCGTTTTCTAAATCTGCAGCATGTCACTTCTTTCAGCGTTTTCTAAATCTGCAGCATGTCACTAATTTCAGCGTTTTCTAAATCTGCAGCATGTCACTAATTTCAGCGTTTTCTAAATCTGCAGCATGTCACTTCTTTCACCGTCCTCTGAATCTGCAGCATGTCACTTCTTTCACCGTCCTCTGAATCTGCAGCATGTCACTTCTTTCAGTGTTTTCTAAATCTGCAGCATGTCACTTCTTTCACCGTCCTCTGAATCTGCAGCATGTCACTTCTTTCACCGTCCTCTGAATCTGCAGCATGTCACTTCTTTCAGCGTTTTCTAAATCTGCAGCTTGTCACTTCTTTCAGCGTTTTCTAAATCTGCAGCATGTCACTTCTTTCAGCGTTTTCTAAATCTGCAGCATGTCACTTCTTTCAGCGTTTCCTAAATCTGCAGCATGTCACTTCTTTCAGCGTTTTCTAAATCTGCAGCATGTCACTTCTTTCAGAGTTTTCTAAATCTGCAGCATGTCACTTCTTTCAGCGTTTTCTAAATCTGCAGCATGTCACTTCTTTCACCGTCCTCTGAATCTGCAGCATGTCACCTCTTTCAGTGTTTTCTAAATCTGCAGCATGTCACTTCTTTCAGCGTTTTCTAAATCTGCAGCATGTCACTTCTTTCAGCGTTTTCTAAATCTGCAGCAAGTCACTTCTTTCAGCGTTTTCTAAATCTGCAGCATGTCACTTCTTTCAGCGTTTTCTAAATCTGCAGCATGTCACTTCTTTCAGCGTTTTCTAAATCTGCAGCATGTCACTTCTTTCAGCGTTTTCTAAATCTGCAGCATGTCACTTCTTTCAGCGTTTTCTAAATCTGCAGCATGTCACTAATTTCAGCGTTTTCTAAATCTGCAGCATGTCACTAATTTCAGCGTTTTCTAAATCTGCAGCATGTCACTTCTTTCAGCGTTTTCTTAATCTGCAGCATGTCACTTCTTTCAGCGTTTTCTAAATCAGCAGCATGTCACTTCTTTCACCGTTTTCTAAATCTGCAGCATGTCACTTCTTTCACCGTTTTCTAAATCTGCAGCATGTCACTTCTTTCAGCATTTTCTTAATCTGCAGCATGTCACTGCTTTCACCGTCCTCTGAATCTGCAGCATGTCACTTCTTTCACCGTTTTCTAAATCTGCAGCATGTCACTTCTTTCACCGTTTTCTAAATCTGCAGCATGTCACTTCTTTCAGCGTTTTCTTAATCTGCAGCATGTCACTGCTTTCACCGTCCTCTGAATCTGCAGCATGTCACTTCTTTCACCGTCCTCTGATTTTGCAGCATGTCACTTCTTTCAGTGTTTTCTAAATCTGCAGCATGTCACTTCTTTCAGCGTTTTCTAAATCTGCAGCATGTCATTTCTTTCAGCGTTTTCTAAATCTGCAGCATGTCACCTGTTTCAGCGTTTTCTAAATCTGCAGCATGTCACTTCTTTCAGCGTTTTCTAAATCTGCAGCATGTCACTAATTTCAGCGTTTTCTAAATCTGCAGCATGTCACTAATTTCAGCGTTTTCTAAATCTGCAGCATGTCACTTCTTTCACCGTCCTCTGAATCTGCAGCATGTCACTTCTTTCACCGTCCTCTGTATCTGCAGCATGTCACTTCTTTCAGTGTTTTCTAAATCTGCAGCATGTTACTTCTTTCACCGTCCTCTGAATCTGCAGCATGTCACTTCTTTCACCGTCCTCTGATTCTGCAGCATGTCACTTCTTTCAGTGTTTTCTAAATCTGCAGCATGTCACTTCTTTCAGCGTTTTCTAAATCTGCAGCATGTCACTTCTTTCAGCGTTTTCTAAATCTGCAGCATGTCACTTCTTTCAGCGTTTTCTAAATCTGCAGCATGTCACTTCTTTCAGCGTTTTCTAAATCTGCAGCATGTCACTAATTTCAGCGTTTTCTAAATCTGCAGCATGTCACTTCTTTCACCGTCCTCTGAATCTGCAGCATGTCACTTCTTTCACCGTCCTCTGAATCTGCAGCATGTCACTTCTTTCAGTGTTTTCTAAATCTGCAGCATGTCACTTCTTTCACCGTCCTCTGAATCTGCAGCATGTCACTTCTTTCACCGTCCTCTGAATCTGCAGCATGTCACTTCTTTCAGCGTTTTCTAAATCTGCATCTTGTCACTTCTTTCAGCGTTTTCTAAATCTGCAGCATGTCACTTCTTTCAGCGTTTCCTAAATCTGCAGCATGTCACTTCTTTCAGCGTTTTCTAAATCTGCAGCATGTCACTTCTTTCAGCGTTTTCTAAATCTGCAGCATGTCACTTCTTTCAGCGTTTTCTTAATCTGCAGCATGTCACTTCTTTCACCGTCCTCTGAATCTGCAGCATGTCACTTCTTTCAGCGTTTTCTAAATCTGCAGCTTGTCACTTCTTTCAGCGTTTTCTTAATCTGCAGCATGTCACTTCTTTCAGTGTTTTCTAAATCTGCAGCATGTCACTTCTTTCAGCGTTTTCTAAATCTGCAGCATGTCACTTCTTTCAGCGTTTTCTAAATCTGCAGCATGTCACTTCTTTCAGTGTTTTCTAAATCTGCAGCATGTCACTTCTTTCAGCATTTTCTAAATCTGCAGCATGTCACTTCTTTCAGCGTTTTCTAAATCTACAGCATGTCACTTCTTTCACCGTCCTCTGAATCTGCAGCATGTCACTTCTTTCACCGTCCTCTGAATCGGCAGCATGTCACTACTTTCAGCGTTTTCTAAATATGCAGCATGTCACTTCTTTCAGCGTTTTCTAAATCTGCAGCATGTCACTTCTTTCAGAGTTTTCTAAATCTGCAGCATGTCACTTCTTTCAGCGTTTTCTAAATCTGCAGCATGTCACTTCTTTCACCGTCCTCTGAATCTGCAGCATGTCACCTCTTTCAGTGTTTTCTAAATCTGCAGCATGTCACTTCTTTCAGCGTTTTCTAAATCTGCAGCATGTCACTTCTTTCAGCGTTTTCTAAATCTGCAGCAAGTCACTTCTTTCAGCGTTTTCTAAATCTGCAGCATGTCACTTCTTTCAGCGTTTTCTAAATCTGCAGCATGTCACTTCTTTCAGCGTTTTCTAAATCTGCAGCATGTCACTTCTTTCAGCGTTTTCTAAATCTGCAGCATGTCACTTCTTTCAGCGTTTTCTAAATCTGCAGCATGTCACTAATTTCAGCGTTTTCTAAATCTGCAGCATGTCACTAATTTCAGCGTTTTCTAAATCTGCAGCATGTCACTTCTTTCAGCGTTTTCTTAATCTGCAGCATGTCACTTCTTTCAGCGTTTTCTAAATCAGCAGCATGTCACTTCTTTCACCGTTTTCTAAATCTGCAGCATGTCACTTCTTTCACCGTTTTCTAAATCTGCAGCATGTCACTTCTTTCAGCATTTTCTTAATCTGCAGCATGTCACTGCTTTCACCGTCCTCTGAATCTGCAGCATGTCACTTCTTTCACCGTTTTCTAAATCTGCAGCATGTCACTTCTTTCACCGTTTTCTAAATCTGCAGCATGTCACTTCTTTCAGCGTTTTCTTAATCTGCAGCATGTCACTGCTTTCACCGTCCTCTGAATCTGCAGCATGTCACTTCTTTCACCGTCCTCTGATTTTGCAGCATGTCACTTCTTTCAGTGTTTTCTAAATCTGCAGCATGTCACTTCTTTCAGCGTTTTCTAAATCTGCAGCATGTCACTTCTTTCAGCGTTTTCTAAATCTGCAGCATGTCACCTGTTTCAGCGTTTTCTAAATCTGCAGCATGTCACTTCTTTCAGCGTTTTCTAAATCTGCAGCATGTCACTAATTTCAGCGTTTTCTAAATCTGCAGCATGTCACTAATTTCAGCGTTTTCTAAATCTGCAGCATGTCACTTCTTTCACCGTCCTCTGAATCTGCAGCATGTCACTTCTTTCACCGTCCTCTGTATCTGCAGCATGTCACTTCTTTCAGTGTTTTCTAAATCTGCAGCATGTTACTTCTTTCACCGTCCTCTGAATCTGCAGCATGTCACTTCTTTCACCGTCCTCTGATTCTGCAGCATGTCACTTCTTTCAGTGTTTTCTAAATCTGCAGCATGTCACTTCTTTCAGCGTTTTCTAAATCTGCAGCATGTCACTTCTTTCAGCGTTTTCTAAATCTGCAGCATGTCACTTCTTTCAGCGTTTTCTAAATCTGCAGCATGTCACTTCTTTCAGCGTTTTCTAAATCTGCAGCATGTCACTAATTTCAGCGTTTTCTAAATCTGCAGCATGTCACTTCTTTCACCGTCCTCTGAATCTGCAGCATGTCACTTCTTTCACCGTCCTCTGAATCTGCAGCATGTCACTTCTTTCAGTGTTTTCTAAATCTGCAGCATGTCACTTCTTTCACCGTCCTCTGAATCTGCAGCATGTCACTTCTTTCACCGTCCTCTGAATCTGCAGCATGTCACTTCTTTCAGCGTTTTCTAAATCTGCATCTTGTCACTTCTTTCAGCGTTTTCTAAATCTGCAGCATGTCACTTCTTTCAGCGTTTCCTAAATCTGCAGCATGTCACTTCTTTCAGCGTTTTCTAAATCTGCAGCATGTCACTTCTTTCAGCGTTTTCTAAATCTGCAGCATGTCACTTCTTTCAGCGTTTTCTTAATCTGCAGCATGTCACTTCTTTCACCGTCCTCTGAATCTGCAGCATGTCACTTCTTTCAGCGTTTTCTAAATCTGCAGCTTGTCACTTCTTTCAGCGTTTTCTTAATCTGCAGCATGTCACTTCTTTCAGTGTTTTCTAAATCTGCAGCATGTCACTTCTTTCAGCGTTTTCTAAATCTGCAGCATGTCACTTCTTTCAGCGTTTTCTAAATCTGCAGCATGTCACTTCTTTCAGTGTTTTCTAAATCTGCAGCATGTCACTTCTTTCAGCATTTTCTAAATCTGCAGCATGTCACTTCTTTCAGCGTTTTCTAAATCTACAGCATGTCACTTCTTTCACCGTCCTCTGAATCTGCAGCATGTCACTTCTTTCACCGTCCTCTGAATCGGCAGCATGTCACTACTTTCAGCGTTTTCTAAATATGCAGCATGTCACTTCTTTCAGCGTTTTCTAAATCTGCAGCATGTCACTTCTTTCAGCGTTTTCTAAATCTGCAGCATGTCACTAATTTCAGCGTTTTCTAAATCTGCAGCATGTCACTAATTTCAGCGTTTTCTAAATCTGCAGCATGTCACTTCTTTCACCGTCCTCTGAATCTGCAGCATGTCACTTCTTTCACCGTCCTCTGAATCTGCAGCATGTCACTTCTTTCAGCGTTTTCTAAATCTGCAGCTTGTCACTTCTTTCAGCGTTTTCTAAATCTGCAGCATGTCACTTCTTTCAGCATTTTCTAAATCTGCAGCATGTCACTTCTTTCAGCGTTTCCTAAATCTGCAGCATGTCACTTCTTTCAGCGTTTTCTAAATCTGCAGCATGTCACTTCTTTCAGAGTTTTCTAAATCTGCAGCATGTCACTTCTTTCAGCGTTTTCTAAATCTGCAGCATGTCACTTCTTTCACCGTCCTCTGAATCTGCAGCATGTCACCTCTTTCAGTGTTTTCTAAATCTGCAGCATGTCACTTCTTTCAGCGTTTTCTAAATCTGCAGCATGTCACTTCTTTCAGCGTTTTCTAAATCTGCAGCATGTCACTTCTTTCAGCGTTTTCTAAATCTGCAGCATGTCACTTCTTTCAGCGTTTTCTAAATCTGCAGCATGTCACTTCTTTCAGCGTTTTCTAAATCTGCAGCAAGTCACTTCTTTCAGCGTTTTCTAAATCTGCAGCATGTCACTTCTTTCAGCGTTTTCTAAATCTGCAGCATGTCACTTCTTTCAGCGTTTTCTAAATCTGCAGCATGTCACTAATTTCAGCGTTTTCTAAATCTGCAGCATGTCACTAATTTCAGCGTTTTCTAAATCTGCAGCATGTCACTTCTTTCAGCGTTTTCTTAATCTGCAGCATGTCACTTCTTTCAGCGTTTTCTAAATCTGCAGCATGTCACTTCTTTCACCGTTTTCTAAATCTGCAGCATGTCACTTCTTTCACCGTTTTCTAAATCTGCAGCATGTCACTTCTTTCAGCGTTTTCTTAATCTGCAGCATGTCACTTCTTTCACCGTCCTCTGAATCTGTAGCATGTCACTTCTTTCACCGTCCTCTGATTTTGCAGCATGTCACTTCTTTCAGTGTTTTCTAAATCTGCAGCATGTCACTTCTTTCAGCGTTTTCTAAATCTGCAGCATGTCACTTCTTTCAGCGTTTTCTAAATCTGCAGCATGTCACCTGTTTCAGCGTTTTCTAAATCTGCAGCATGTCACTTCTTTCAGCGTTTTCTAAATCTGCAGCATGTCACTAATTTCAGCGTTTTCTAAATCTGCAGCATGTCACTAATTTCAGCGTTTTCTAAATCTGCAGCATGTCACTTCTTTCACCGTCCTCTGAATCTGCAGCATGTCACTTCTTTCACCGTCCTCTGAATCTGCAGCATGTCACTTCTTTCAGTGTTTTCTAAATCTGCAGCATGTCACTTCTTTCACCGTCCTCTGAATCTGCAGCATGTCACTTCTTTCACCGTCCTCTGATTCTGCAGCATGTCACTTCTTTCAGTGTTTTCTAAATCTGCAGCATGTCACTTCTTTCAGCGTTTTCTAAATCTGCAGCATGTCACTTCTTTCAGCTTTTTCTAAATCTGCAGCATGTCACTTCTTTCAGCGTTTTCTAAATCTGCAGCATGTCACTAATTTCAGCGTTTTCTAAATCTGCAGCATGTCACTTCTTTCACCGTCCTCTGAATCTGCAGCATGTCACTTCTTTCACCGTCCTCTGAATCTGCAGCATGTCACTTCTTTCAGTGTTTTCTAAATCTGCAGCATGTCACTTCTTTCACCGTCCTCTGAATCTGCAGCATGTCACTTCTTTCAGCGTTTTCTAAATCTGCATCTTGTCACTTCTTTCAGCGTTTTCTAAATCTGCAGCATGTCACTTCTTTCAGCGTTTCCTAAATCTGCAGCATGTCACTTCTTTCAGCGTTTTCTAAATCTGCAGCATGTCACTTCTTTCAGCGTTTTCTTAATCTGCAGCATGTCACTTCTTTCACCGTCCTCTGAATCTGCAGCATGTCACTTCTTTCAGCGTTTTCTAAATCTGCAGCTTGTCACTTCTTTCAGCGTTTTCTTAATCTGCAGCATGTCACTTCTTTCAGTGTTTTCTAAATCTGCAGCATGTCACTTCTTTCAGCGTTTTCTAAATCTGCAGCATGTCACTTCTTTCAGTGTTTTCTAAATCTGCAGCATGTCACTTCTTTCAGCGTTTTCTAAATCTGCAGCATGTCACTTCTTTCAGCGTTTTCTAAATCTACAGCATGTCACTTCTTTCACCGTCCTCTGAATCTGCAACATGTCACTTCTTTCACCGTCCTCTGAATCGGCAGCATGTCACTTCTTTCAGTGTTTTCTAAATCTGCAGCATGTCACTTCTTTCAGCGTTTTCTAAATCTGCAGCATGTCACTTCTTTCAGCGTTTTCTAAATCTGCAGCATGTCACTAATTTCAGCGTTTTCTAAATCTGCAGCATGTCACTAATTTCAGCGTTTTCTAAATCTGCAGCATCACTTCTTTCACCGTCCTCTGAATCTGCAGCATGTCACTTCTTTCACCGTCCTCTGAATCTGCAGCATGTCACTTCTTTCAGTGTTTTCTAAATCTGCAGCATGTCACTTCTTTCACCGTCCTCTGAATCTGCAGCATGTCACTTCTTTCACCATCCTCTGAATCTGCAGCATGTCACTTCTTTCAGCGTTTTCTAAATCTGCAGCTTGTCACTTCTTTCAGCGTTTTCTAAATCTGCAGCATGTCACTTCTTTCAGCGTTTTCTAAATCTGCAGCATGTCACTTCTTTCAGCGTTTCCTAAATCTGCAGCATGTCACTTCTTTCAGCGTTTTCTAAATCTGCAGCATGTCACCTGTTTCAGCCTTTTCTAAATCTGCAGCATGTCACTTCTTTCAGCGTTTTCTAAATCTGCAGCATGTCACTAATTTCAGCGTTTTCTAAATCTGCAGCATGTCACTAATTTCAGCGTTTTCTAAATCTGCAGCATGTCACTTCTTTCACCGTCCTCTGAATCTGCAGCATGTCACTTCTTTCACCGTCCTCTGAATCTGCAGCATGTCACTTCTTTCAGTGTTTTCTAAATCTGCAGCATGTCACTTCTTTCACCGTCCTCTGAATCTGCAGCATGTCACTTCTTTCACCGTCCTCTGAATCTGCAGCATGTCACTTCTTTCAGTGTTTTCTAAATCTGCAGCATATCACTTCTTTCACCGTCCTCTGAATCTGCAGCATGTCACTTCTTTCACCATCCTCTGAATCTGCAGCATGTCACTTCTTTCAGCGTTTTCTAAATCTGCAGCTTGTCACTTCTTTCAGCGTTTTCTAAATCTGCAGCATGTCACTTCTTTCAGCGTTTTCTAAATCTGCAGCATGTCACTTCTTTCAGCGTTTCCTAAATCTGCAGCATGTCACTTCTTTCAGCGTTTTCTAAATCTGCAGCATGTCACCTGTTTCAGCGTTTTCTAAATCTGCAGCATGTCACTTCTTTCAGCGTTTTCTAAATCTGCAGCATGTCACTAATTTCAGCGTTTTCTAAATCTGCAGCATGTCACTAATTTCAGCGTTTTCTAAATCTGCAGCATGTCACTTCTTTCACCGTCCTCTGAATCTGCAGCATGTCACTTCTTTCACCGTCCTCTGAATCTGCAGCATGTCACTTCTTTCAGTGTTTTCTAAATCTGCAGCATGTCACTTCTTTCACCGTCCTCTGAATCTGCAGCATGTCACTTCTTTCACCGTCCTCTGATTCTGCAGCATGTCACTTCTTTCAGTGTTTTCTAAATCTGCAGCATGTCACTTCTTTCAGCGTTTTCTAAATCTGCAGCATGTCACTTCTTTCAGCGTTTTCTAAATCTGCAGCATGTCACTTCTTTCAGCGTTTTCTAAATCTGCAGCATGTCACTTCTTTCACCGTCCTCTGAATCTGCAGCATGTCACTTCTTTCACCGTCCTCTGAATCTGCAGCATGTCACTTCTTTCAGTGTTTTCTAAATCTGCAGCATGTCACTTCTTTCACCGTCCTCTGAATCTGCAGCATGTCACTTCTTTCACCATCCTCTGAATCTGCAGCATGTCACTTCTTTCAGCGTTTTCTAAATCTGCAGCTTGTCACTTCTTTCAGCGTTTTCTAAATCTGCAGCATGTCACTTCTTTCAGCGTTTTCTAAATCTGCAGCATGTCACTTCTTTCAGCGTTTCCTAAATCTGCAGCATGTCACTTCTTTCAGCGTTTTCTAAATCTGCAGCATGTCACCTGTTTCAGCCTTTTCTAAATCTGCAGCATGTCACTTCTTTCAGCGTTTTCTAAATCTGCAGCATGTCACTAATTTCAGCGTTTTCTAAATCTGCAGCATGTCACTAATTTCAGCGTTTTCTAAATCTGCAGCATGTCACTTCTTTCACCGTCCTCTGAATCTGCAGCATGTCACTTCTTTCACCGTCCTCTGAATCTGCAGCATGTCACTTCTTTCAGTGTTTTCTAAATCTGCAGCATGTCACTTCTTTCACCGTCCTCTGAATCTGCAGCATGTCACTTCTTTCACCGTCCTCTGAATCTGCAGCATGTCACTTCTTTCAGTGTTTTCTAAATCTGCAGCATATCACTTCTTTCACCGTCCTCTGAATCTGCAGCATGTCACTTCTTTCACCATCCTCTGAATCTGCAGCATGTCACTTCTTTCAGCGTTTTCTAAATCTGCAGCTTGTCACTTCTTTCAGCGTTTTCTAAATCTGCAGCATGTCACTTCTTTCAGCGTTTTCTAAATCTGCAGCATGTCACTTCTTTCAGCGTTTCCTAAATCTGCAGCATGTCACTTCTTTCAGCGTTTTCTAAATCTGCAGCATGTCACCTGTTTCAGCGTTTTCTAAATCTGCAGCATGTCACTTCTTTCAGCGTTTTCTAAATCTGCAGCATGTCACTAATTTCAGCGTTTTCTAAATCTGCAGCATGTCACTAATTTCAGCGTTTTCTAAATCTGCAGCATGTCACTTCTTTCACCGTCCTCTGAATCTGCAGCATGTCACTTCTTTCACCGTCCTCTGAATCTGCAGCATGTCACTTCTTTCAGTGTTTTCTAAATCTGCAGCATGTCACTTCTTTCACCGTCCTCTGAATCTGCAGCATGTCACTTCTTTCACCGTCCTCTGATTCTGCAGCATGTCACTTCTTTCAGTGTTTTCTAAATCTGCAGCATGTCACTTCTTTCAGCGTTTTCTAAATCTGCAGCATGTCACTTCTTTCAGCGTTTTCTAAATCTGCAGCATGTCACTTCTTTCAGCGTTTTCTAAATCTGCAGCATGTCACTTCTTTCAGCGTTTTCTAAATCTGCAGCATGTCACTAATTTTAGCGTTTTCTAAATCTGCAGCATGTCCCTAATTTCAGCGTTTTCTAAATCTGCAGCATGTCACTTCTTTCACCGTCCTCTGAATCTGCAGCATGTCACTACTTTCAGCGTTTTCTAAATATGCAGCATGTCACTTCTTTCAGCGTTTCCTAAATCTGCAGCATGTCACTTCTTTCAGCGTTTTCTAAATCAGCAGCATGTCACTTCTTTCAGCGTTTTCTAAATCTGCAGCATGTCACTTGTTTCAGCGTTTTCTAAATCTGCAGCATGTCACTTCTTTCAGCGTTTTCTAAATCTGCAGCATGTCACTTCTTTCAGCGTTTTCTAAATCTGCAGCATGTCACTTCTTTCAGCGTTTTCTAAATCTGCAGCATGTCACTTCTTTCAGCGTTTTCTTAATCTGCAGCATGTCACTCCTTTCACCGTTTTCTAAATCTGCAGCATGTCACTTCTTTCACCGTCCTCTGAATCTGCAGCATGTCACTTCTTTCACCGTCCTCTGAATCTGCAGCATGTCACTTCTTTCAGCGTTTTCTAAATCTGCAGCATGTCACTTCTTTCAGCGTTTTCTAAATCTGCAGCATGTCACTTCTTTCACCGTTTTCTAAATCTGCAGCATGTCACTTCTTTCACCATCCTCTGAATCTGCAGCATGTCACCTGTTTCAGCGTTTTCTAAATCTGCAGCATGTCACTTCTTTCTGCGTTTTCTAAATCTGCAGCATGTCACTAATTTCAGCGTTTTCTAAATCTGCAGCATGTCACTTCTTTCACCGTCCTCTGAATCTGCAGCATGTCACTTCTTTCACCATCCTCTGAATCTGCAGCATGTCACTTCTTTCAGCGTTTTCTAAATCTGCAGCTTGTCACTTCTTTCAGCGTTTTCTAAATCTGCAGCATGTCACTTCTTTCAGCGTTTTCTAAATCTGCAGCATGTCACTTCTTTCAGCGTTTCCTAAATCTGCAGCATGTCACTTCTTTCAGCGTTTTCTAAATCTGCAGCATGTCACCTGTTTCAGCCTTTTCTAAATCTGCAGCATGTCACTTCTTTCAGCGTTTTCTAAATCTGCAGCATGTCACTAATTTCAGCGTTTTCTAAATCTGCAGCATGTCACTAATTTCAGCGTTTTCTAAATCTGCAGCATGTCACTTCTTTCACCGTCCTCTGAATCTGCAGCATGTCACTTCTTTCACCGTCCTCTGAATCTGCAGCATGTCACTTCTTTCAGTGTTTTCTAAATCTGCAGCATGTCACTTCTTTCACCGTCCTCTGAATCTGCAGCATGTCACTTCTTTCACCGTCCTCTGAATCTGCAGCATGTCACTTCTTTCAGTGTTTTCTAAATCTGCAGCATATCACTTCTTTCACCGTCCTCTGAATCTGCAGCATGTCACTTCTTTCACCATCCTCTGAATCTGCAGCATGTCACTTCTTTCAGCGTTTTCTAAATCTGCAGCTTGTCACTTCTTTCAGCGTTTTCTAAATCTGCAGCATGTCACTTCTTTCAGCGTTTTCTAAATCTGCAGCATGTCACTTCTTTCAGCGTTTCCTAAATCTGCAGCATGTCACTTCTTTCAGCGTTTTCTAAATCTGCAGCATGTCACCTGTTTCAGCGTTTTCTAAATCTGCAGCATGTCACTTCTTTCAGCGTTTTCTAAATCTGCAGCATGTCACTAATTTCAGCGTTTTCTAAATCTGCAGCATGTCACTAATTTCAGCGTTTTCTAAATCTGCAGCATGTCACTTCTTTCACCGTCCTCTGAATCTGCAGCATGTCACTTCTTTCACCGTCCTCTGAATCTGCAGCATGTCACTTCTTTCAGTGTTTTCTAAATCTGCAGCATGTCACTTCTTTCACCGTCCTCTGAATCTGCAGCATGTCACTTCTTTCACCGTCCTCTGATTCTGCAGCATGTCACTTCTTTCAGTGTTTTCTAAATCTGCAGCATGTCACTTCTTTCAGCGTTTTCTAAATCTGCAGCATGTCACTTCTTTCAGCGTTTTCTAAATCTGCAGCATGTCACTTCTTTCAGCGTTTTCTAAATCTGCAGCATGTCACTTCTTTCAGCGTTTTCTAAATCTGCAGCATGTCACTAATTTTAGCGTTTTCTAAATCTGCAGCATGTCCCTAATTTCAGCGTTTTCTAAATCTGCAGCATGTCACTTCTTTCACCGTCCTCTGAATCTGCAGCATGTCACTACTTTCAGCGTTTTCTAAATATGCAGCATGTCACTTCTTTCAGCGTTTCCTAAATCTGCAGCATGTCACTTCTTTCAGCGTTTTCTAAATCAGCAGCATGTCACTTCTTTCAGCGTTTTCTAAATCTGCAGCATGTCACTTGTTTCAGCGTTTTCTAAATCTGCAGCATGTCACTTCTTTCAGCGTTTTCTAAATCTGCAGCATGTCACTTCTTTCAGCGTTTTCTAAATCTGCAGCATGTCACTTCTTTCAGCGTTTTCTAAATCTGCAGCATGTCACTTCTTTCAGCGTTTTCTTAATCTGCAGCATGTCACTCCTTTCACCGTTTTCTAAATCTGCAGCATGTCACTTCTTTCACCGTCCTCTGAATCTGCAGCATGTCACTTCTTTCACCGTCCTCTGAATCTGCAGCATGTCACTTCTTTCAGCGTTTTCTAAATCTGCAGCATGTCACTTCTTTCAGCGTTTTCTAAATCTGCAGCATGTCACTTCTTTCACCGTTTTCTAAATCTGCAGCATGTCACTTCTTTCACCATCCTCTGAATCTGCAGCATGTCACCTGTTTCAGCGTTTTCTAAATCTGCAGCATGTCACTTCTTTCTGCGTTTTCTAAATCTGCAGCATGTCACTAATTTCAGCGTTTTCTAAATCTGCAGCATGTCACTTCTTTCACCGTCCTCTGAATCTGCAGCATGTCACTTCTTTCACCGTCCTCTGAATCTGCAGCATGTCACTTCTTTCAGTGTTTTCTAAATCTGCAGCATGTCACTTCTTTCACCGTCCTCTGAATCTGCAGCATGTCACTTCTTTCACCGTCCTCTGAATCTGCAGCATGTCACTTCTTTCAGCGTTTTCTAAATCTGCATCTTGTCACTTCTTTCAGCGTTTTCTAAATCTGCAGCATGTCACTTCTTTCAGCGTTTCCTAAATCTGCAGCATGTCACTTCTTTCAGCGTTTTCTAAATCTGCAGCATGTCACTTCTTTCAGCGTTTTCTAAATCTGCAGCATGTCACTTCTTTCAGCGTTTTCTTAATCTGCAGCATGTCACTTCTTTCACCGTCCTCTGAATCTGCAGCATGTCACTTCTTTCAGCGTTTTCTAAATCTGCAGCTTGTCACTTCTTTCAGCGTTTTCTTAATCTGCAGCATGTCACTTCTTTCAGTGTTTTCTAAATCTGCAGCATGTCACTTCTTTCAGCGTTTTCTAAATCTGCAGCATGTCACTTCTTTCAGCGTTTTCTAAATCTGCAGCATGTCACTTCTTTCAGTGTTTTCTAAATCTGCAGCATGTCACTTCTTTCAGCGTTTTCTAAATCTGCAGCATGTCACTTCTTTCAGCGTTTTCTAAATCTACAGCATGTCACTTCTTTCACCGTCCTCTGAATCTGCAGCATGTCACTTCTTTCACCGTCCTCTGAATCTGCAGCATGTCACTTCTTTCAGTGTTTTCTAAATCTGCAGCATTTCACTTCTTTCACCGTCCTCTGAATCTGCAGCATGTCACCTCTTTCAGTGTTTTCTAAATCTGCAGCATGTCACTTCTTTCAGCGTTTTCTAAATCTGCAGCATGTCACTTCTTTCAGCGTTTTCTAAATCTGCAGCAAGTCACTTCTTTCAGCGTTTTCTAAATCTGCAGCATGTCACTTCTTTCAGCGTTTTCTAAATCTGCAGCATGTCACTTCTTTCAGCGTTTTCTAAATCTGCAGCAAGTCACTTCTTTCAGCGTTTTCTAAATCTGCAGCATGTCACTTCTTTCAGCGTTTTCTAAATCTGCAGCATGTCACTTCTTTCAGCGTTTTCTAAATCTGCAGCATGTCACTAATTTCAGCGTTTTCTAAATCTGCAGCATGTCACTAATTTCAGCGTTTTCTAAATCTGCAGCATGTCCCTTCTTTCACCGTCCTCTGAATCTGCAGCATGTCACTTCTTTCACCGTCCTCTGAATCTGCAGCATGTCACTTCTTTCAGTGTTTTCTAAATCTGCAGCATGTCACTTCTTTCACCGTCCTCTGAATCTGCTGCATGTCACTTCTTTCACCGTCCTCTGATTGTGCAGCATGTCACTTCTTCCAGTGTTTTCTAAATCTGCAGCATGTCACTTCTTTCAGCGTTTTCTAAATCTGCAGCATGTCACTTCTTTCAGCGTTTTCTAAATCTGCAGCATGTCACTTCTTTCAGCGTTTTCTAAATCTGCAGCATGTCACTTCTTTCAGCGTTTTCTAAATCTGCAGCATGTCACTAATTTCAGCGTTTTCTAAATCTGCAGCATGTCCCTAATTTCAGCGTTTTCTAAATCTGCAGCATGTCACTTATTTCACCGTCCTCTGAATCTGCAGCATGTCACTACTTTCAGCGTCTTCTAAATCTGCAGCATGTCACTTCTTTCAGCGTTTCCTAAATCTGCAGAATGTCACTTCTTTCAGCGTTTTCTAAATCAGCAGCATGTCACTTCTTTCAGCGTTTTCTAAATCTGCAGCATGTCACTTCTTTCACCGTTTTCTAAATCTGCAGCATGTCACTTCTTTCAGCGTTTTCTAAATCTGCAGCATGTTACTTCTTTCAGCGTTTTCTAAATCTGCAGCATGTCACTTCTTTCACCGTTTTCTAAATCTGCAGCATGTCACTTCTTTCAGCATTTTCGTAATCTGCAGCATGTCACTTCTTTCAGCGTTTTCTTAATCTGCAGCATGTCACTTCTTTCAGCGTTTTCTTAATTTGCAGCATGTCACTTCTTTCAGCGTTTTCTAAATCTGCAGCATGTCACTTCTTTCAGCGTTTTCTTAATCTGCAGCATGTCACTTCTTTCACCGTTTTCTTAATCTGCAGCATGTCACTTCTTTCAGCGTTTTCTTAATCTGCAGCATGTCACTTCTTTCAGCGTTTTCTTAATCTGCAGCATGTCACTTCTTTCAGCGTTTTCTAAATCTGCAGCATGTCACTTCTTTCACCGTTTTCTAAATCTGCAGCATGTCACTTCTTTCAGCGTTTTCTTAAACTGCAGCATGTCACTTCTTTCACCGTCCTCTGAATCTGCAGCATGTCACTTCTTTCACCGTCCTCTGATTTTGCAGCATGTCACTTCTTTCAGTGTTTTCTAAATCTGCAGCATGTCACTTCTTTCAGCGTTTTCTAAATCTGCAGCATGTCACTTCTTTCAGCGTTTTCTAAATCTGCAGCATGTCACCTGTTTCAGCGTTTTCTAAATCTGCAGCATGTCACTTCTTTCAGCGTTTTCTAAATCTGCAGCATGTCACTAATTTCAGCGTTTTCTAAATCTGCAGCATGTCACTAATTTCAGCGTTTTCTAAATCTGCAGCATGTCACTTCTTTCACCGTCCTCTGAATCTGCAGCATGTCACTTCTTTCACCGTCCTCTGAATCTGCAGCATGTCACTTCTTTCAGTGTTTTCTAAATCTGCAGCATGTCACTTCTTTCACCGTCCTCTGAATCTGCAGCATGTCACTTCTTTCACCGTCCTCTGATTCTGCAGCATGTCACTTCTTTCAGTGTTTTCTAAATCTGCAGCATGTCACTTCTTTCAGCGTTTTCTAAATCTGCAGCATGTCACTTCTTTCAGCGTTTTCTAAATCTGCAGCATGTCACTTCTTTCAGCGTTTTCTAAATCTGCAGCATGTCACTTCTTTCAGCGTTTTCTAAATCTGCAGCATGTCACTAATTTTAGCGTTTTCTAAATCTGCAGCATGTCCCTAATTTCAGCGTTTTCTAAATCTGCAGCATGTCACTTCTTTCACCGTCCTCTGAATCTGCAGCATGTCACTACTTTCAGCGTTTTCTAAATATGCAGCATGTCACTTCTTTCAGCGTTTCCTAAATCTGCAGCATGTCACTTCTTTCAGCGTTTTCTAAATCAGCAGCATGTCACTTCTTTCAGCGTTTTCTAAATCTGCAGCATGTCACTTGTTTCAGCGTTTTCTAAATCTGCAGCATGTCACTTCTTTCAGCGTTTTCTAAATCTGCAGCATGTCACTTCTTTCAGCGTTTTCTAAATCTACAGCATGTCACTTCTTTCAGCGTTTTCTAAATCTGCAGCATGTCACTTCTTTCAGCGTTTTCTAAATCTGCAGCATGTCACTAATTTCAGCGTTTTCTAAATCTGCAGCATGTCACTAATTTCAGCGTTTTCTAAATCTGCAGCATGTCACTTCTTTCACCGTCCTCTGAATCTGCAGCATGTCACTTCTTTCACCGTCCTCTGAATCTGCAGCATGTCACTTCTTTCAGTGTTTTCTAAATCTGCAGCATGTCACTTCTTTCACCGTCCTCTGAATCTGCAGCATGTCACTTCTTTCACCGTCCTCTGATTCTGCAGCATGTCACTTCTTTCAGTGTTTTCTAAATCTGCAGCATGTCACTTCTTTCAGCGTTTTCTAAATCTGCAGCATGTCACTTCTTTCAGCGTTTTCTAAATCTGCAGCATGTCACTTCTTTCAGCGTTTTCTAAATCTGCAGCATGTCACTTCTTTCAGCGTTTTCTAAATCTGCAGCATGTCACTAATTTTAGCGTTTTCTAAATCTGCAGCATGTCCCTAATTTCAGCGTTTTCTAAATCTGCAGCATGTCACTTCTTTCACCGTCCTCTGAATCTGCAGCATGTCACTACTTTCAGCGTTTTCTAAATATGCAGCATGTCACTTCTTTCAGCGTTTCCTAAATCTGCAGCATGTCACTTCTTTCAGCGTTTTCTAAATCAGCAGCATGTCACTTCTTTCAGCGTTTTCTAAATCTGCAGCATGTCACTTGTTTCAGCGTTTTCTAAATCTGCAGCATGTCACTTCTTTCAGCGTTTTCTAAATCTGCAGCATGTCACTTCTTTCAGCGTTTTCTAAATCTGCAGCATGTCACTTCTTTCAGCGTTTTCTAAATCTGCAGCATGTCACTTCTTTCAGCGTTTTCTTAATCTGCAGCATGTCACTCCTTTCACCGTTTTCTAAATCTGCAGCATGTCACTTCTTTCACCGTCCTCTGAATCTGCAGCATGTCACTTCTTTCACCGTCCTCTGAATCTGCAGCATGTCACTTCTTTCAGCGTTTTCTAAATCTGCAGCATGTCACTTCTTTCAGCGTTTTCTAAATCTGCAGCATGTCACTTCTTTCACCGTTTTCTAAATCTGCAGCATGTCACTTCTTTCACCATCCTCTGAATCTGCAGCATGCCACTTCTTTCACCGTCCTCTGATTCTGCAGCATGTCACTTCTTTCAGTGTTTTCTAAATCTGCAGCATGTCACTTCTTTCAGCGTTTTCTAAATCTGCAGCATGTCACTTCTTTCAGCGTTTTCTAAATCTGCAGCATGTCACCTGTTTCAGCGTTTTCTAAATCTGCAGCATGTCACTTCTTTCTGCGTTTTCTAAATCTGCAGCATGTCACTAATTTCAGCGTTTTGTAAATCTGCAGCATGTCACTTCTTTCACAGTCCTCTGAATCTGCAGCATGTCACTTCTTTCACCGTCCTCTGAATCTGCAGCATGTCACTTCTTTCAGTGTTTTCTAAATCTGCAGCATGTCACTTCTTTCACCGTCCTCTGAATCTGCAGCATGTCACTTCTTTCACCGTCCTCTGATTCTGCAGCATGTCACTTCTTTCAGTGTTTTCTAAATCTGCAGCATGTCACTTCTTTCAGCGTTTTCTAAATCTGCAGCATGTCACTTCTTTCAGCGTTTTCTAAATCTGCAGCATGTCACTTCTTTCAGCGTTTTCTAAATCTGCAGCATGTCACTTCTTTCAGCGTTTTCTAAATCTGCAGCATGTCACTAATTTCAGCGTTTTCTAAATCTGCAGCATGTCCCTAATTTCAGCGTTTTCTAAATCTGCAGCATGTCACTTCTTTCACCGTCCTCTGAATCTGCAGCATGTCACTACTTTCAGCGTTTTCTAAATCTGCAGCATGTCACTTCTTTCAGCGTTTCCTAAATCTGCAGCATGTCACTTCTTTCAGCGTTTTCTAAATCAGCAGCATGTCACTTCTTTCAGCGTTTTCTAAATCTGCAGCATGTCACTTCTTTCAGCGTGTTCTAAATCTGCAGCATGTCACTTCTTTCAGCGTTTTCTAAATCTGCAGCATGTCACTTCTTTCAGCGTTTTCTAAATCTGCAGCATGTCACTTCTTTCAGCGTTTTCTTAATCTGCAGCATGTCACTCCTTTCACCGTTTTCTAAATCTGCAGCATGTCACTTCTTTCACCGTCCTCTGAATCTGCAGCATGTCACTTCTTTCACCGTCCTCTGAATCTGCAGCATGTCACTTCTTTCAGCGTTTTCTAAATCTGCAGCATGTCACTTCTTTCAGCGTTTTCTAAATCTGCAGCATGTCACTTCTTTCAGCGTTTTCTAAATCTGCAGCATGTCACTTCTTTCAACGTTTTCTAAATCTGCAGCATGTCACTTCTTTCAGCATTTTCGTAATCTGCAGCATGTCACTTCTTTCAGCGTTTTCTTTATCTGCAGCATGTCACTTCTTTCAGCGTTTTCTTAATCTGCAGCATGTCACTTCTTTCACCGTTTTCTAAATCTGCAGCATGTCACTTCTTTCAGCGTTTTCTTAATCTGCAGCATGTCACTTCTTTCAGCGTTTTCTAAATCTGCAGCATGTCACTTCTTTCAGCGTTTTCTTAATCTGCAGCATGTCACTTCTTTCACCGTTTTCTTAATCTGCAGCATGTCACTTCTTTCAGCGTTTTCTTAATCTGCAGCATGTCACTTCTTTCAGCGTTTTCTTAATCTGCAGCATGTCACTTCTGTCAGCGTTTTCTAAATCTGCAGCATGTCACTTCTTTCACCGTTTTCTAAATCTGCAGCATGTCACTTCTTTCACCGTTTTCTAAATCTGCAGCATGTCACTTCTTTCAGCGTTTTCTTAATCTGCAGCATGTCACTTCTTTCAGTGTTTTCTAAATCTGCAGCATGTCACTTCTTTCAGCGTTTTCTAAATCTGCAGCATGTCACTTCTTTCAGCGTTTTCTAAATCTGCAGCATGTCACTTCTTTCAGCGTTTTCTAAATCTGCAGCATGTCACTTCTTTCAGCGTTTTCTAAATCTGCAGCATGTCACTAATTTCAGCGTTTTTTAAATCTGCAGCATGTTACTAATTTCAGCGTTTTCTAAATCTGCAGCATGTCACTTCTTTCACCGTCCTCTGAATCTGCAGCATGTCACTTCTTTCACCGTCCTCTGAATCTGCAGCATTTCACTTCTTTCAGTGTTTTCTCAATCTGCAGCATGTCACTTCTTTCACCGTCCTCTGAATCTGCAGCATGTCACTTCTTTCACCGTCCTCTGATTCTGCAGCATGTCACTTCTTTCAGTGTTTTCTAAATCTGCAGCATGTCACTTCTTTCAGCGTTTTCTAAATCTGCAGCATGTCACTTCTTTCACCGTTTTCTAAATCTGCAGCATGTCACTTCTTTCAGCGTTTTCTAAATCTGCAGCATGTCACTTCTTTCAGCGTTTTCTAAATCTGCAGCATGTCACTTCTTTCACCGTCCTCTGAATCGGCAGCATGTCACTTCTTTCAGTGTTTTCTAAATCTGCAGCATGTTACTTCTTTCAGCGTTTTCTAAATCTGCAGCATGTCACTTCTTTCAGCGTTTTCTAAATTTGCAGCATGTCACTTCTTTCAGCGTTTTCTAAATCTGCAGCATGTCACTAATTTCAGCGTTTTCTAAATCTGCAGCATGTCACTTCTTTCACCGTCCTCTGAATCTGCAGCATGTCACTTCTTTCACCGTCCTCTGAATCTGCAGCATGTCACTTCTTTCAGTGTTTTCTAAATCTGCAGCATGTCACTTCTTTCACCGTCCTCTGAATCTGCAGCATGTCACTTCTTTCACCGTCCTCTGAATCTGCAGCATGTCACTTCTTTCAGCGTTTTCTAAATCTGCAGCATGTCACTTCTTTCAGCGTTTCCTAAATCTGCAGCATGTCACTTCTTTCAGCGTTTTCTAAATCTGCAGCATGTCACTTCTTTCAGCGTTTTCTAAATCTGCAGCATGTCACTTCTTTCAGCGTTTTCTAAATCTGCAGCATGTCACTTCTTTCAGCGTTTTCTTAATCTGCAGCATGTCACTTCTTTCACCGTCATCTGAATCTGCAGCATGTCACTTCTTTCAGCGTTTTCTAAATCTGCAGCTTGTCACTTCTTTCAGCGTTTTCTTAATCTGCAGCATGTCACTTCTTTCAGTGTTTTCTAAATCTGTAGCATGTCACTTCTTTCAGCGTTTTCTAAATCTGCAGCATGTCACTTCTTTCAGCGTTTTCTAAATCTGCAGCATGTCACTTCTTTCAGTGTTTTCTAAATCTGCAGCATGTCACTTCTTTCAGCGTTTTCTAAATCTGCAGCATGTCACTTCTTTCAGCGTTTTCTAAATCTGCAGCATGTCACTTCTTTCACCGTCCTCTGAATCGGCAGCATGTCACTTCTTTCAGTGTTTTCTAAATCTGCAGCATGTTACTTCTTTCAGCGTTTTCTAAATCTGCAGCATGTCACTTCTTTCAGCGTTTTCTAAATCTGCAGCATGTCACTTCTTTCAGCGTTTTCTAAATCTGCAGCATGTCACTTCTTTCAGCGTTTTCTAAATCTGCAGCATGTCACTAATTTCAGCGTTTTCTAAATCTGCAGCATGTCACTAATTTCAGTGTTTTCTAAATCTGCAGCATGTCACTTCTTTCACCGTCCTCTGAATCTGCAGCATGTCACTTCTTTCACCGTCCTCTGAATCTGCAGCAAGTCACTTCTTTCAGTGTTTTCTAAATCTGCAGCATGTCACTTCTTTCACCGTCCTCTGAATCTGCAGCATGTCACTTCTTTCACCGTCCTCTGAATCTGCAGCATGTCACTTCTTTCAGCGTTTTCTAAATCTGCAGCTTGTCACTTCTTTCAGCGTTTTCTAAATCTGCAGCATGTCACTTCTTTCAGCGTTTTCTAAATCTGCAGCATGTCACTTCTTTCAGCGTTTCCTAAATCTGCAGCATGTCACTTCTTTCAGCGTTTTCTAAATCTGCAGCATGTCACTTCTTTCAGCGTTTTCTAAATCTGCAGCATGTCACTTCTTTCACCGTCCTCTGAATCTGCAGCATGTCACCTCTTTCAGTGTTTTCTAAATCTGCAGCATGTCACTTCTTTCAGCGTTTTCTAAATCTGCAGCATGTCACTTCTTTCAGCGTTTTCTAAATCTGCAGCATGTCACTTCTTTCAGCATTTTCGTAATCTGCAGCATGTCACTTCTTTCACCGTTTTCTAAATCTGCAGCATGTCACTTCTTTCAGCGTTTTCTAAATCTGCAGCATGTCACTTCTTTCAGCGTTTTCTAAATCTACAGCAAGTCACTTCTTTCAGCGTTTTCTAAATCTGCAGCATGTCACTTCTTTCAGCGTTTTCTAAATCTGCAGCATGTCACTTCTTTCAGCGTTTTCTAAATCTGCAGCATGTCACTAATTTCAGCGTTTTCTAAATCTGCAGCATGTCACTAATTTCAGCGTTTTCTAAATCTGCAGCATGTCACTTCTTTCACCGTCCTCTGAATCTGCAGCATGTCACTTCTTTCACCGTCCTCTGAATCTGCAGCATGTCACTTCTTTCAGTGTTTTCTAAATCTGCAGCATGTCACTTCTTTCACCGTCCTCTGAATCTGCAGCATGTCACTTCTTTCACCGTCCTCTGATTCTGCAGCATGTTACTTCTTTCAGTGTTTTCTAAATCTGCAGCATGTCACTTCTTTCAGCGTTTTCTAAATCTGCAGCATGTCACTTCTTTCAGCGTTTTCTAAATCTGCAGCATGTCACTTCTTTCAGCGTTTTCTAAATCTGCAGCATGTCACTTCTTTCAGCGTTTTCTAAATCTGCAGCATGTCACTAATTTCAGCGTTTTCTAAATCTGCAGCATGTCACTTCTTTCACCGTCCTCTGAATCTGCAGCATGTCACTTCTTTCACCGTCCCCTGAATCTGCAGCATGTCACTTCTTTCAGTGTTTTCTAAATCTGCAGCATGTCAATTCTTTCACCGTCCTCTGAATCTGCAGCATGTCACTTCTTTCACCGTCCTCTGAATCTGCAGCATGTCACTTCTTTCAGCGTTTTCTAAATCTGCAGCTTGTCACTTCTTTCAGCGTTTTCTAAATCTGCAGCATGTCACTTCTTTCAGCGTTTTCTAAATCTGCAGCATGTCACTTCTTTCAGCGTTTTCTAAATCTGCAGCATGTCACTAATTTCAGCGTTTTCTAAATCTGCAGCATGTCACTTCTTTCACCGTCCTCTGAATCTGCAGCATGTCACTTCTTTCACCGTCCTCTGAATCTGCAGCATGTCACTTCTTTCAGTGTTTTCTAAATCTGCAGCATGTCACTTCTTTCACCGTCCTCTGAATCTGCAGCATGTCACTTCTTTCACCGTCCTCTGAATCTGCAGCATGTCACTTCTTTCAGCGTTTTCTAAATCTGCAGCTTGTCACTTCTTTCAGCGTTTTCTAAATCTGCAGCATGTCACTTCTTTCAGCGTTTACTAAATCTGCAGCATGTCACTTCTTTCAGCGTTTTCTAAATCTGCAGCATGTCACTTCTTTCAGCGTTTTCTAAATCTGCAGCATGTCACTTCTTTCAGCGTTTTCTTAATCTGCAGCATGTCACTTCTTTCACCGTCCTCTGAATCTGCAGCATGTCACTTCTTTCAGCGTTTTCTAAATCTGCAGCATGTCACTTCTTTCAGCGTTTTCTAAATCTGCAGCATGTCACTTCTTTCAGCGTTTTCTAAATCTGCAGCATGTCACTTCTTTCAGCGTTTTCTAAATCTGCAGCATGTCACTTCTTTCACCGTCCTCTGAATCTGCAGCATGTCACTTCTTTCACCGTCCTCTGAATCTGCAGCATGTCACTTCTTTCAGTGTTTTCTAAATCTACAGCATGTCACTTCTTTCACCGTCCTCTGAATCTGCAGCATGTCACTTCTTTCACCGTCCTCTGAATCTGCAGCATGTCACTTCTTTCAGCGTTTTCTAAATCTGCAGCATGTCACTTCTTTCAGCGTTTCCTAAATCTGCAGCATGTCACTTCTTTCAGCGTTTTCTAAATCTGCAGCATGTCACTTCTTTCAGCGTTTTCTAAATCTGCAGCATGTCACTTCTTTCAGCGTTTTCTTAATCTGCAGCATGTCACTTCTTTCACCGTCCTCTGAATCTGCAGCATGTCACTTCTTTCAGCGTTTTCTAAATCTGCAGCTTGTCACTTCTTTCAGCGTTTTCTTAATCTGCAGCATGTCACTTCTTTCAGTGTTTTCTAAATCTGCAGCATGTCACTTCTTTCAGCGTTTTCTAAATCTGCAGCATGTCACTTCTTTCAGCGTTTTCTAAATCTGCAGCATGTCACTTCTTTCAGCGTTTTCTAAATCTGCAGCATGTCACTTCTTTCAGCGTTTTCTAAATCTGCAGCATGTCACTAATTTCAGCGTTTTCTAAATCTGCAGCATGTCACTTCTTTCACCATCCTCTGAATCTGCAGCATGTCACTTCTTTCACCGTCCTCTGAATCTGCAGCATGTCACTTCTTTCAGCGTTTTCTAAATCTGCAGCATGTCACTTCTTTCAGCGTTTTCTAAATCTGCAGCATGTCACTTCTTTCAGCGTTTTCTAAATCTGCAGCATGTCACTTCTTTCAACGTTTTCTAAATCTGCAGCATGTCACTTCTTTCAGCATTTTCGTAATCTGCAGCATGTCACTTCTTTCAGCGTTTTCTTTATCTGCAGCATGTCACTTCTTTCAGCGTTTTCTTAATCTGCAGCATGTCACTTCTTTCACCGTTTTCTAAATCTGCATCATGTCACTTCTTTCAGCGTTTTCTTAATCTGCAGCATGTCACTTCTTTCAGCGTTTTCTAAATCTGCAGCATGTCACTTCTTTCAGCGTTTTCTTAATCTGCAGCATGTCACTTCTTTCACCGTTTTCTTAATCTGCAGCATGTCACTTCTTTCAGCGTTTTCTTAATCTGCAGCATGTCACTTCTTTCAGCGTTTTCTTAATCTGCAGCATGTCACTTCTTTCAGCGTTTTCTAAATCTGCAGCATGTCACTTCTTTCACCGTTTTCTAAATCTGCAGCATGTCACTTCTTTCACCGTTTTCTAAATCTGCAGCATGTCACTTCTTTCAGCGTTTTCTTAATCTGCAGCATGTCACTTCTTTCAGTGTTTTCTAAATCTGCAGCATGTCACTTCTTTCAGCGTTTTCTAAATCTGCAGCATGTCACTTCTTTCAGCGTTTTCTAAATCTGCAGCATGTCACTTCTTTCAGCGTTTTCTAAATCTGCAGCATGTCACTTCTTTCAGCGTTTTCTAAATCTGCAGCATGTCACTAATTTCAGCGTTTTTTAAATCTGCAGCATGTTACTAATTTCAGCGTTTTCTAAATCTGCAGCATGTCACTTCTTTCACCGTCCTCTGAATCTGCAGCATGTCACTTCTTTCACCGTCCTCTGAATCTGCAGCATTTCACTTCTTTCAGTGTTTTCTAAATCTGCAGCATGTCACTTCTTTCACCGTCCTCTGAATCTGCAGCATGTCACTTCTTTCACAGTCCTCAGATTCTGCAGCATGTCACTTCTTTCAGTGTTTTCTAAATCTGCAGCATGTCACTTCTTTCAGCGTTTTCTAAATCTGCAGCATGTCACTTCTTTCAGCGTTTTCTAAATCTGCAGCATGTCACTTCTTTCAGCGTTTTCTAAATCTGCAGCATGTCACTTCTTTCAGCGTTTTCTAAATCTGCAGCATGTCACTTCTTTCACCGTCCTCTGAATCGGCAGCATGTCACTTCTTTCAGTGTTTTCTAAATCTGCAGCATGTTACTTCTTTCAGCGTTTTCTAAATCTGCAGCATGTCACTTCTTTCAGCGTTTTCTAAATCTGCAGCATGTCACTTCTTTCAGCGTTTTCTAAATCTGCAGCATGTCACTAATTTCAGCGTTTTCTAAATCTGCAGCATGTCACTTCTTTCACCGTCCTCTGAATCTGCAGCATGTCACTTCTTTCACCGTCCTCTGAATCTGCAGCATGTCACTTCTTTCACCGTCCTCTGAATCTGCAGCATGTCACTTCTTTCAGCGTTTTCTAAATCTGCAGCATGTCACTTCTTTCAGCGTTTCCTAAATCTGCAGCATGTCACTTCTTTCAGCGTTTTCTAAATCTGCAGCATGTCACTTCTTTCAGCGTTTTCTAAATCTGCAGCATGTCACTTCTTTCAGCGTTTTCTAAATCTGCAGCATGTCACTTCTTTCAGCGTTTTCTTAATCTGCAGCATGTCACTTCTTTCACCGTCATCTGAATCTGCAGCATGTCACTTCTTTCAGCGTTTTCTAAATCTGCAGCTTGTCACTTCTTTCAGCGTTTTCTTAATCTGCAGCATGTCACTTCTTTCAGTGTTTTCTAAATCTGCAGCATGTTACTTCTTTCAGCGTTTTCTAAATCTGCAGCATGTCACTAATTTCAGCGTTTTTTAAATCTGCAGCATGTTACTAATTTCAGCGTTTTCTAAATCTGCAGCATGTCACTTCTTTCACCGTCCTCTGAATCTGCAGCATGTCACTTCTTTCACCGTCCTCTGAATCTGCAGCATTTCACTTCTTTCAGTGTTTTCTAAATCTGCAGCATGTCACTTCTTTCACCGTCCTCTGAATCTGCAGCATGTCACTTCTTTCACCGTCCTCTGATTCTGCAGCATGTCACTTCTTTCAGTGTTTTCTAAATCTGCAGCATGTCACTTCTTTCAGCGTTTTCTAAATCTGCAGCATGTCACTTCTTTCAGCGTTTTCTAAATCTGCAGCATGTCACTTCTTTCAGCGTTTTCTAAATCTGCAGCATGTCACTTCTTTCAGCGTTTTCTAAATCTGCAGCATGTCACTTCTTTCACCGTCCTCTGAATCGGCAGCATGTCACTTCTTTCAGTGTTTTCTAAATCTGCAGCATGTTACTTCTTTCAGCGTTTTCTAAATCTGCAGCATGTCACTTCTTTCAGCGTTTTCTAAATCTGCAGCATGTCACTTCTTTCAGCGTTTTCTAAATCTGCAGCATGTCACTAATTTCAGCGTTTTCTAAATCTGCAGCATGTCACTTCTTTCACCGTCCTCTGAATCTGCAGCATGTCACTTCTTTCACCGTCCTCTGAATCTGCAGCATGTCACTTCTTTCACCGTCCTCTGAATCTGCAGCATGTCACTTCTTTCAGCGTTTTCTAAATCTGCAGCATGTCACTTCTTTCAGCGTTTCCTAAATCTGCAGCATGTCACTTCTTTCAGCGTTTTCTAAATCTGCAGCATGTCACTTCTTTCAGCGTTTTCTAAATCTGCAGCATGTCACTTCTTTCAGCGTTTTCTAAATCTGCAGCATGTCACTTCTTTCAGCGTTTTCTTAATCTGCAGCATGTCACTTCTTTCACCGTCATCTGAATCTGCAGCATGTCACTTCTTTCAGCGTTTTCTAAATCTGCAGCTTGTCACTTCTTTCAGCGTTTTCTTAATCTGCAGCATGTCACTTCTTTCAGTGTTTTCTAAATCTGTAGCATGTCACTTCTTTCAGCGTTTTCTAAATCTGCAGCATGTCACTTCTTTCAGCGTTTTCTAAATCTGCAGCATGTCACTTCTTTCAGTGTTTTCTAAATCTGCAGCATGTCACTTCTTTCAGCGTTTTCTAAATCTGCAGCATGTCACTTCTTTCAGCGTTTTCTAAATCTGCAGCATGTCACTTCTTTCACCGTCCTCTGAATCGGCAGCATGTCACTTCTTTCAGTGTTTTCTAAATCTGCAGCATGTTACTTCTTTCAGCGTTTTCTAAATCTGCAGCATGTCACTTCTTTCAGCGTTTTCTAAATCTGCAGCATGTCACTTCTTTCAGCGTTTTCTAAATCTGCAGCATGTCACTTCTTTCAGCGTTTTCTAAATCTGCAGCATGTCACTAATTTCAGCGTTTTCTAAATCTGCAGCATGTCACTAATTTCAGTGTTTTCTAAATCTGCAGCATGTCACTTCTTTCACCGTCCTCTGAATCTGCAGCATGTCACTTCTTTCACCGTCCTCTGAATCTGCAGCAAGTCACTTCTTTCAGTGTTTTCTAAATCTGCAGCATGTCACTTCTTTCACCGTCCTCTGAATCTGCAGCATGTCACTTCTTTCACCGTCCTCTGAATCTGCAGCATGTCACTTCTTTCAGCGTTTTCTAAATCTGCAGCTTGTCACTTCTTTCAGCGTTTTCTAAATCTGCAGCATGTCACTTCTTTCAGCGTTTTCTAAATCTGCAGCATGTCACTTCTTTCAGCGTTTCCTAAATCTGCAGCATGTCACTTCTTTCAGCGTTTTCTAAATCTGCAGCATGTCACTTCTTTCAGCGTTTTCTAAATCTGCAGCATGTCACTTCTTTCACCGTCCTCTGAATCTGCAGCATGTCACCTCTTTCAGTGTTTTCTAAATCTGCAGCATGTCACTTCTT
Source organism: Phyllobates terribilis (assembly GCF_046119375.1). Taxonomy (NCBI): domain Eukaryota; kingdom Metazoa; phylum Chordata; class Amphibia; order Anura; family Dendrobatidae; genus Phyllobates; species Phyllobates terribilis. The sequence continues at coordinate 690,587,627 of NW_027362762.1, forward strand.
TCAGCGTTTTCTAAATCTGCAGCATGTCACTTCTTTCAGCGTTTTCTAAATCTGCAGCATGTCACTTCTTTCAGCATTTTCGTAATCTGCAGCATGTCACTTCTTTCACCGTTTTCTAAATCTGCAGCATGTCACTTCTTTCAGCGTTTTCTAAATCTGCAGCATGTCACTTCTTTCAGCGTTTTCTAAATCTACAGCAAGTCACTTCTTTCAGCGTTTTCTAAATCTGCAGCATGTCACTTCTTTCAGCGTTTTCTAAATCTGCAGCATGTCACTTCTTTCAGCGTTTTCTAAATCTGCAGCATGTCACTAATTTCAGCGTTTTCTAAATCTGCAGCATGTCACTAATTTCAGCGTTTTCTAAATCTGCAGCATGTCACTTCTTTCACCGTCCTCTGAATCTGCAGCATGTCACTTCTTTCACCGTCCTCTGAATCTGCAGCATGTCACTTCTTTCAGTGTTTTCTAAATCTGCAGCATGTCACTTCTTTCACCGTCCTCTGAATCTGCAGCATGTCACTTCTTTCACCGTCCTCTGATTCTGCAGCATGTTACTTCTTTCAGTGTTTTCTAAATCTGCAGCATGTCACTTCTTTCAGCGTTTTCTAAATCTGCAGCATGTCACTTCTTTCAGCGTTTTCTAAATCTGCAGCATGTCACTTCTTTCAGCGTTTTCTAAATCTGCAGCATGTCACTTCTTTCAGCGTTTTCTAAATCTGCAGCATGTCACTAATTTCAGCGTTTTCTAAATCTGCAGCATGTCACTTCTTTCACCGTCCTCTGAATCTGCAGCATGTCACTTCTTTCACCGTCCCCTGAATCTGCAGCATGTCACTTCTTTCAGTGTTTTCTAAATCTGCAGCATGTCAATTCTTTCACCGTCCTCTGAATCTGCAGCATGTCACTTCTTTCACCGTCCTCTGAATCTGCAGCATGTCACTTCTTTCAGCGTTTTCTAAATCTGCAGCTTGTCACTTCTTTCAGCGTTTTCTAAATCTGCAGCATGTCACTTCTTTCAGCGTTTTCTAAATCTGCAGCATGTCACTTCTTTCAGCGTTTTCTAAATCTGCAGCATGTCACTAATTTCAGCGTTTTCTAAATCTGCAGCATGTCACTTCTTTCACCGTCCTCTGAATCTGCAGCATGTCACTTCTTTCACCGTCCTCTGAATCTGCAGCATGTCACTTCTTTCAGTGTTTTCTAAATCTGCAGCATGTCACTTCTTTCACCGTCCTCTGAATCTGCAGCATGTCACTTCTTTCACCGTCCTCTGAATCTGCAGCATGTCACTTCTTTCAGCGTTTTCTAAATCTGCAGCTTGTCACTTCTTTCAGCGTTTTCTAAATCTGCAGCATGTCACTTCTTTCAGCGTTTACTAAATCTGCAGCATGTCACTTCTTTCAGCGTTTTCTAAATCTGCAGCATGTCACTTCTTTCAGCGTTTTCTAAATCTGCAGCATGTCACTTCTTTCAGCGTTTTCTTAATCTGCAGCATGTCACTTCTTTCACCGTCCTCTGAATCTGCAGCATGTCACTTCTTTCAGCGTTTTCTAAATCTGCAGCATGTCACTTCTTTCAGCGTTTTCTAAATCTGCAGCATGTCACTTCTTTCAGCGTTTTCTAAATCTGCAGCATGTCACTTCTTTCAGCGTTTTCTAAATCTGCAGCATGTCACTTCTTTCACCGTCCTCTGAATCTGCAGCATGTCACTTCTTTCACCGTCCTCTGAATCTGCAGCATGTCACTTCTTTCAGTGTTTTCTAAATCTACAGCATGTCACTTCTTTCACCGTCCTCTGAATCTGCAGCATGTCACTTCTTTCACCGTCCTCTGAATCTGCAGCATGTCACTTCTTTCAGCGTTTTCTAAATCTGCAGCATGTCACTTCTTTCAGCGTTTCCTAAATCTGCAGCATGTCACTTCTTTCAGCGTTTTCTAAATCTGCAGCATGTCACTTCTTTCAGCGTTTTCTAAATCTGCAGCATGTCACTTCTTTCAGCGTTTTCTTAATCTGCAGCATGTCACTTCTTTCACCGTCCTCTGAATCTGCAGCATGTCACTTCTTTCAGCGTTTTCTAAATCTGCAGCTTGTCACTTCTTTCAGCGTTTTCTTAATCTGCAGCATGTCACTTCTTTCAGTGTTTTCTAAATCTGCAGCATGTCACTTCTTTCAGCGTTTTCTAAATCTGCAGCATGTCACTTCTTTCAGCGTTTTCTAAATCTGCAGCATGTCACTTCTTTCAGCGTTTTCTAAATCTGCAGCATGTCACTTCTTTCAGCGTTTTCTAAATCTGCAGCATGTCACTAATTTCAGCGTTTTCTAAATCTGCAGCATGTCACTTCTTTCACCATCCTCTGAATCTGCAGCATGTCACTTCTTTCACCGTCCTCTGAATCTGCAGCATGTCACTTCTTTCAGCGTTTTCTAAATCTGCAGCATGTCACTTCTTTCAGCGTTTTCTAAATCTGCAGCATGTCACTTCTTTCAGCGTTTTCTAAATCTGCAGCATGTCACTTCTTTCAACGTTTTCTAAATCTGCAGCATGTCACTTCTTTCAGCATTTTCGTAATCTGCAGCATGTCACTTCTTTCAGCGTTTTCTTTATCTGCAGCATGTCACTTCTTTCAGCGTTTTCTTAATCTGCAGCATGTCACTTCTTTCACCGTTTTCTAAATCTGCATCATGTCACTTCTTTCAGCGTTTTCTTAATCTGCAGCATGTCACTTCTTTCAGCGTTTTCTAAATCTGCAGCATGTCACTTCTTTCAGCGTTTTCTTAATCTGCAGCATGTCACTTCTTTCACCGTTTTCTTAATCTGCAGCATGTCACTTCTTTCAGCGTTTTCTTAATCTGCAGCATGTCACTTCTTTCAGCGTTTTCTTAATCTGCAGCATGTCACTTCTTTCAGCGTTTTCTAAATCTGCAGCATGTCACTTCTTTCACCGTTTTCTAAATCTGCAGCATGTCACTTCTTTCACCGTTTTCTAAATCTGCAGCATGTCACTTCTTTCAGCGTTTTCTTAATCTGCAGCATGTCACTTCTTTCAGTGTTTTCTAAATCTGCAGCATGTCACTTCTTTCAGCGTTTTCTAAATCTGCAGCATGTCACTTCTTTCAGCGTTTTCTAAATCTGCAGCATGTCACTTCTTTCAGCGTTTTCTAAATCTGCAGCATGTCACTTCTTTCAGCGTTTTCTAAATCTGCAGCATGTCACTAATTTCAGCGTTTTTTAAATCTGCAGCATGTTACTAATTTCAGCGTTTTCTAAATCTGCAGCATGTCACTTCTTTCACCGTCCTCTGAATCTGCAGCATGTCACTTCTTTCACCGTCCTCTGAATCTGCAGCATTTCACTTCTTTCAGTGTTTTCTAAATCTGCAGCATGTCACTTCTTTCACCGTCCTCTGAATCTGCAGCATGTCACTTCTTTCACAGTCCTCAGATTCTGCAGCATGTCACTTCTTTCAGTGTTTTCTAAATCTGCAGCATGTCACTTCTTTCAGCGTTTTCTAAATCTGCAGCATGTCACTTCTTTCAGCGTTTTCTAAATCTGCAGCATGTCACTTCTTTCAGCGTTTTCTAAATCTGCAGCATGTCACTTCTTTCAGCGTTTTCTAAATCTGCAGCATGTCACTTCTTTCACCGTCCTCTGAATCGGCAGCATGTCACTTCTTTCAGTGTTTTCTAAATCTGCAGCATGTTACTTCTTTCAGCGTTTTCTAAATCTGCAGCATGTCACTTCTTTCAGCGTTTTCTAAATCTGCAGCATGTCACTTCTTTCAGCGTTTTCTAAATCTGCAGCATGTCACTAATTTCAGCGTTTTCTAAATCTGCAGCATGTCACTTCTTTCACCGTCCTCTGAATCTGCAGCATGTCACTTCTTTCACCGTCCTCTGAATCTGCAGCATGTCACTTCTTTCACCGTCCTCTGAATCTGCAGCATGTCACTTCTTTCAGCGTTTTCTAAATCTGCAGCATGTCACTTCTTTCAGCGTTTCCTAAATCTGCAGCATGTCACTTCTTTCAGCGTTTTCTAAATCTGCAGCATGTCACTTCTTTCAGCGTTTTCTAAATCTGCAGCATGTCACTTCTTTCAGCGTTTTCTAAATCTGCAGCATGTCACTTCTTTCAGCGTTTTCTTAATCTGCAGCATGTCACTTCTTTCACCGTCATCTGAATCTGCAGCATGTCACTTCTTTCAGCGTTTTCTAAATCTGCAGCTTGTCACTTCTTTCAGCGTTTTCTTAATCTGCAGCATGTCACTTCTTTCAGTGTTTTCTAAATCTGCAGCATGTTACTTCTTTCAGCGTTTTCTAAATCTGCAGCATGTCACTAATTTCAGCGTTTTTTAAATCTGCAGCATGTTACTAATTTCAGCGTTTTCTAAATCTGCAGCATGTCACTTCTTTCACCGTCCTCTGAATCTGCAGCATGTCACTTCTTTCACCGTCCTCTGAATCTGCAGCATTTCACTTCTTTCAGTGTTTTCTAAATCTGCAGCATGTCACTTCTTTCACCGTCCTCTGAATCTGCAGCATGTCACTTCTTTCACCGTCCTCTGATTCTGCAGCATGTCACTTCTTTCAGTGTTTTCTAAATCTGCAGCATGTCACTTCTTTCAGCGTTTTCTAAATCTGCAGCATGTCACTTCTTTCAGCGTTTTCTAAATCTGCAGCATGTCACTTCTTTCAGCGTTTTCTAAATCTGCAGCATGTCACTTCTTTCAGCGTTTTCTAAATCTGCAGCATGTCACTTCTTTCACCGTCCTCTGAATCGGCAGCATGTCACTTCTTTCAGTGTTTTCTAAATCTGCAGCATGTTACTTCTTTCAGCGTTTTCTAAATCTGCAGCATGTCACTTCTTTCAGCGTTTTCTAAATCTGCAGCATGTCACTTCTTTCAGCGTTTTCTAAATCTGCAGCATGTCACTAATTTCAGCGTTTTCTAAATCTGCAGCATGTCACTTCTTTCACCGTCCTCTGAATCTGCAGCATGTCACTTCTTTCACCGTCCTCTGAATCTGCAGCATGTCACTTCTTTCACCGTCCTCTGAATCTGCAGCATGTCACTTCTTTCAGCGTTTTCTAAATCTGCAGCATGTCACTTCTTTCAGCGTTTCCTAAATCTGCAGCATGTCACTTCTTTCAGCGTTTTCTAAATCTGCAGCATGTCACTTCTTTCAGCGTTTTCTAAATCTGCAGCATGTCACTTCTTTAAGCGTTTTCTAAATCTGCAGCATGTCACTTCTTTCAGCGTTTTCTTAATCTGCAGCATGTCACTTCTTTCACCGTCATCTGAATCTGCAGCATGTCACTTCTTTCAGCGTTTTCTAAATCTGCAGCTTGTCACTTCTTTCAGCGTTTTCTTAATCTGCAGCATGTCACTTCTTTCAGTGTTTTCTAAATCTGCAGCATGTCACTTCTTTCAGCGTTTTCTAAATCTGCAGCATGTCACTTCTTTCAGCGTTTTCTAAATCTGCAGCATGTCACTTCTTTCAGTGTTTTCTAAATCTGCAGCATGTCACTTCTTTCAGCCTTTTCTAAATCTGCAGCATGTCACTTCTTTCAGCGTTTTCTAAATCTGCAGCATGTCACTTCTTTCACCGTCCTCTGAATCTGCAGCATGTCACTTCTTTCACCGTCCTCTGAATCGGCAGCATGTCACTTCTTTCAGTGTTTTCTAAATCTGCAGCATGTTACTTCTTTCAGCGTTTTCTAAATCTGCAGCATGTCACTTCTTTCAGCGTTTTCTAAATCTGCAGCATGTCACTTCTTTCAGCGTTTTCTAAATCTGCAGCATGTCACTTCTTTCAGCGTTTTCTAAATCTGCAGCATGTCACTAATTTCAGCGTTTTCTAAATCTGCAGCATGTCACTAATTTCAGCGTTTTCTAAATCTGCAGCATGTCACTTCTTTCACCGTCCTCTGAATCTGCAGCATGTCACTTCTTTCACCGTCCTCTGAATCTGCAGCAAGTCACTTCTTTCAGTGTTTTCTAAATCTGCAGCATGTCACTTCTTTCACCGTCCTCTGAATCTGCAGCATGTCACTTCTTTCACCGTCCTCTGAATCTGCAGCATGTCACTTCTTTCAGCGTTTTCTAAATCTGCAGCTTGTCACTTCTTTCAGCGTTTTCTAAATCTGCAGCATGTCACTTCTTTCAGCGTTTTCTAAATCTGCAGCATGTCACTTCTTTCAGCGTTTCCTAAATCTGCAGCATGTCACTTCTTTCAGCGTTTTCTAAATCTGCAGCATGTCACTTCTTTCAGCGTTTTCTAAATCTGCAGCATGTCACTTCTTTCAGCGTTTTCTAAATCTGCAGCATGTCACTTCTTTCACCGTCCTCTGAATCTGCAGCATGTCACCTATTTCAGTGTTTTCTAAATCTGCAGCATGTCACTTCTTTCAGCGTTTTCTAAATCTGCAGCATGTCACTTCTTTCAGCGTTTTCTAAATCTGCAGCAAGTCACTTCTTTCAGCGTTTTCTAAATCTGCAGCATGTCACTTCTTTCAGCGTTTTCTAAATCTGCAGCATGTCACTTCTTTCAGCGTTTTCTAAATCTACAGCAAGTCACTTCTTTCAGCGTTTTCTAAATCTGCAGCATGTCACTTCTTTCAGCGTTTTCTAAATCTGCAGCATGTCACTTCTTTCAGCGTTTTCTAAATCTGCAGCATGTCACTAATTTCACCGTTTTCTAAATCTGCAGCATGTCACTAATTTCAGCGTTTTCTAAATCTGCAGCATGTCACTTCTTTCACCGTCCTCTGAATCTGCAGCATGTCACTTCTTTCACCGTCCTCTGAATCTGCAGCATGTCACTTCTTTCAGTGTTTTCTAAATCTGCAGCATGTCACTTCTTTCACCGTCCTCTGAATCTGCTGCATGTCACTTCTTTCACCGTCCTCTGATTCTGCAGCATGTCACTTCTTCCAGTGTTTTCTAAATCTGCAGCATGTCACTTCTTTCAGCGTTTTCTAAATCTGCAGCATGTCACTTCTTTCAGCGTTTTCTAAATCTGCAGCATGTCACTTCTTTCAGCGTTTTCTAAATCTGCAGCATGTCACTTCTTTCAGCGTTTTCTAAATCTGCAGCATGTCACTAATTTCAGCGTTTTCTAAATCTGCAGCATGTCCCTAATTTTAGCGTTTTCTAAATCTGCAGCATGTCACTTCTTTCACCGTCCTCTGAATCTGCAGCATGTCACTACTTTCAGCGTTTTCTAAATCTGCAGCATGTCACTTCTTTCAGCGTTTCCTAAATCTGCAGAATGTCACTTCTTTCAGCGTTTTCTAAATCAGCAGCATGTCACTTCTTTCAGCGTTTTCTAAATCTGCAGCATGTCACTTCTTTCACCGTTTTCTAAATCTGCAGCATGTCACTTCTTTCACCGTTTTCTAAATCTGCAGCATGTCACTTCTTTCAGCGTTTTCTTAATCTGCAGCATGTCACTTCTTTCACCGTCCTCTGAATCTTCAGCATGTCACTTCTTTCACTGTCCTCTGATTTTGCAGCATGTCACTTCTTTCAGTGTTTTCTAAATCTGCAGCATGTCACTTCTTTCAGCGTTTTCTAAATCTGCAGCATGTCACTTCTTTCAGCGTTTTCTAAATCTGCAGCATGTCACCTGTTTCAGCGTTTTCTAAATCTGCAGCATGTCACTTCTTTCAGCGTTTTCTAAATCTGCAGCATGTCACTAATTTCAGCGTTTTCTAAATCTGCAGCATGTCACTAATTTCAGCGTTTTCTAAATCTGCAGCATGTCACTTCTTTCACCGTCCTCTGAATCTGCAGCATGTCACTTCTTTCACCGTCCTCTGAATCTGCAGCATGTCACTTCTTTCAGTGTTTTCTAAATCTGCAGCATGTCACTTCTTTCACCGTCCTCTGAATCTGCAGCATGTCACTTCTTTCACCGTCCTCTGATTCTGCAGCATGTTACTTCTTTCAGTGTTTTCTAAATCTGCAGCATGTCACTTCTTTCAGCGTTTTCTAAATCTGCAGCATGTCACTTCTTTCAGCGTTTTCTAAATCTGCAGCATGTCACTTCTTTCAGCGTTTTCTAAATCTGCAGCATGTCACTTCTTTCAGCGTTTTCTAAATCTGCAGCATGTCACTAATTTCAGCGTTTTCTAAATCTGCAGCATGTCACTTCTTTCACCGTCCTCTGAATCTGCAGCATGTCACTTCTTTCACCGTCCTCTGAATCTGCAGCATGTCACTTCTTTCAGTGTTTTCTAAATCTGCAGCATGTCAATTCTTTCACCGTCCTCTGAATCTGCAGCATGTCACTTCTTTCACCGTCCTCTGAATCTGCAGCATGTCACTTCTTTCAGCGTTTTCTAAATCTGCAGCTTGTCACTTCTTTCAGCGTTTTCTAAATCTGCAGCATGTCACTTCTTTCAGCGTTTTCTAAATCTGCAACATGTCACTTCTTTCAGCGTTTTCTAAATCTGCAGCATGTCACTAATTTCAGCGTTTTCTAAATCTGCAGCATGTCACTTCTTTCACCGTCCTCTGAATCTGCAGCATGTCACTTCTTTCACCGTCCTCTGAATCTGCAGCATGTCACTTCTTTCAGTGTTTTCTAAATCTGCAGCATGTCACTTCTTTCACCGTCCTCTGAATCTGCAGCATGTCACTTCTTTCACCGTCCTCTGAATCTGCAGCATGTCACTTCTTTCAGCGTTTTCTAAATCTGCAGCTTGTCACTTCTTTCAGCGTTTTCTAAATCTGCAGCATGTCACTTCTTTCAGCGTTTCCTAAATCTGCAGCATGTCACTTCTTTCAGCGTTTTCTAAATCTGCAGCATGTCACTTCTTTCAGCGTTTTCTAAATCTGCAGCATGTCACTTCTTTCAGCGTTTTCTTAATCTGCAGCATGTCACTTCTTTCACCGTCCTCTGAATCTGCAGCATGTCACTTCTTTCAGCGTTTTCTAAATCTGCAGCATGTCACTTCTTTCAGCGTTTTCTAAATCTGCAGCATGTCACTTCTTTCAGCGTTTTCTAAATCTGCAGCATGTCACTTCTTTCACCGTCCTCTGAATCTGCAGCATGTCACTTCTTTCACCGTCCTCTGAATCTGCAGCATGTCACTTCTTTCAGTGTTTTCTAAATCTGCAGCATGTCACTTCTTTCACCGTCCTCTGAATCTGCAGCATGTCACTTCTTTCACCGTCCTCTGAATCTGCAGCATGTCACTTCTTTCAGCGTTTTCTAAATCTGCAGCATGTCACTTCTTTCAGCGTTTCCTAAATCTGCAGCATGTCACTTCTTTCAGCGTTTTCTAAATCTGCAGCATGTCACTTCTTTCAGCGTTTTCTAAATCTGCAGCATGTCACTTCTTTCAGCGTTTTCTTAATCTGCAGCATGTCACTTCTTTCACCGTCCTCTGAATCTGCAGCATGTCACTTCTTTCAGCGTTTTCTAAATCTGCAGCTTGTCACTTCTTTCAGCGTTTTCTTAATCTGCAGCATGTCACTTCTTTCAGTGTTTTCTAAATCTGCAGCATGTCACTTCTTTCAGCGTTTTCTAAATCTGCAGCATGTCACTTCTTTCAGCGTTTTCTAAATCTGCAGCATGTCACTTCTTTCACCGTCCTCTGAATCTGCAGCATGTCACTTCTTTCAGTGTTTTCTAAATCTGCAGCATGTCACTTCTTTCAGCGTTTTCTAAATCTGCAGCATGTCACTTCTTTCAGCGTTTTCTAAATCTGCAGCATGTCACTTCTTTCACCGTCCTCTGAATCTGCAGCATGTCACTTCTTTCACCGTCCTCTGAATCGGCAGCATGTCACTTCTTTCAGTGTTTTCTAAATCTGCAGCATGTTACTTCTTTCAGGGTTTTCTAAATCTGCAGCATGTCACTTCTTTCAGCGTTTTCTAAATCTGCAGCATGTCACTTCTTTTAGCGTTTTCTAAATCTGCAGCATGTCACTTCTTTCAGCGTTTTCTAAATCTGCAGCATGTCACTTCTTTCAGCGTTTTCTAAATCTGCAGCATGTCACTTCTTTCAGCGTTTTCTAAATCTGCAGCATGTCACTAATTTCAGCGTTTTCTAAATCTGCAGCATGTCACTTCTTTCACCATCCTCTGAATCTGCAGCATGTCACTTCTTTCACCGTCCTCTGAATCTGCAGCATGTCACTTCTTTCAGTGTTTTCTAAATCTGCAGCATGTCACTTCTTTCACCGTCCTCTGAATCTGCAGCATGTCACTTCTTTCACGGTCCTCTGAATCTGCAGCATGTCACTTCTTTCAGCGTTTTCTAAATCTGCAGCTTGTCACTTCTTTCAGCGTTTTCTAAATCTGCAGCATGTCACTTCTTTCAGCGTTTTCTAAATCTGCAGCATGTCACTTCTTTCAGCGTTTCCTAAATCTGCAGCATGTCACTTCTTTCAGCGTTTTCTAAATCTGCAGCATGTCACTTCTTTCAGCGTTTTCTAAATCTGCAGCATGTCACTTCTTTCAGCGTTTTCTAAATCTGCAGCATGTCACTTCTTTCACCGTCCTCTGAATCTGCAGCATGTCACCTCTTTCAGTGTTTTCTAAATCTGCAGCATGTCACTTCTTTCAGCGTTTTCTAAATCTGCAGCATGTCACTTCTTTCAGCGTTTTCTAAATCTGCAGCAAGTCACTTCTTTCAGCGTTTTCTAAATCTGCAGCATGTCACTTCTTTCAGCGTTTTCTAAATTTGCAGCATGTCACTTCTTTCAGCGTTTTCTAAATCTGCAGCATGTCACTAATTTCAGCGTTTTCTAAATCTGCAGCATGTCACTAATTTCAGCGTTTTCTAAATCTGCAGCATGTCACTTCTTTCACCATCCTCTGAATCTGCAGCATGTCACTTCTTTCACCGTCCTCTGAATCTGCAGCATGTCACTTCTTTCAGTGTTTTCTAAATCTGCAGCATGTCACTTCTTTCACCGTCCTCTGAATCTGCAGCATGTCACTTCTTTCACGGTCCTCTGAATCTGCAGCATGTCACTTCTTTCAGCGTTTTCTAAATCTGCAGCTTGTCACTTCTTTCAGCGTTTTCTAAATCTGCAGCATGTCACTTCTTTCAGCGTTTTCTAAATCTGCAGCATGTCACTTCTTTCAGCGTTTCCTAAATCTGCAGCATGTCACTTCTTTCAGCGTTTTCTAAATCTGCAGCATGTCACTAATTTCAGCGTTTTCTAAATCTGCAGCATGTCACTTCTTTCACCGTCCTCTGAATCTGCAGCATGTCACTTCTTTCACCGTCCTCTGAATCTGCAGCATGTCACTTCTTTCAGTGTTTTCTAAATCTGCAGCATGTCAATTCTTTCACCGTCCTCTGAATCTGCAGCATGTCACTTCTTTCACCGTCCTCTGAATCTGCAGCATGTCACTTCTTTCAGCGTTTTCTAAATCTGCAGCTTGTCACTTCTTTCAGCGTTTTCTAAATCTGCAGCATGTCACTTCTTTCAGCGTTTTCTAAATCTGCAGCATGTCACTTCTTTCAGCGTTTTCTAAATCTGCAGCATGTCACTAATTTCAGCGTTTTCTAAATCTGCAGCATGTCACTTCTTTCACCGTCCTCTGAATCTGCAGCATGTCACTTCTTTCACCGTCCTCTGAATCTGCAGCATGTCACTTCTTTCAGTGTTTTCTAAATCTGCAGCATGTCACTTCTTTCACCGTCCTCTGAATCTGCAGCATGTCACTTCTTTCACCGTCCTCTGAATCTGCAGCATGTCACTTCTTTCAGCGTTTTCTAAATCTGCAGCTTGTCACTTCTTTCAGCGTTTTCTAAATCTGCAGCATGTCACTTCTTTCAGCGTTTCCTAAATCTGCAGCATGTCACTTCTTTCAGCGTTTTCTAAATCTGCAGCATGTCACTTCTTTCAGCGTTTTCTAAATCTGCAGCATGTCACTAATTTCAGCGTTTTCTTAATCTGCAGCATGTCACTTCTTTCACCGTCCTCTGAATCTGCAGCATGTCACTTCTTTCAGCGTTTTCTAAATCTGCAGCATGTCACTTCTTTCAGCGTTTTCTAAATCTGCAGCATGTCACTTCTTTCAGCGTTTTCTAAATCTGCAGCATGTCACTTCTTTCACCGTCCTCTGAATCTGCAGCATGTCACTTCTTTCACCGTCCTCTGAATCTGCAGCATGTCACTTCTTTCAGTGTTTTCTAAATCTGCAGCATGTCACTTCTTTCACCGTCCTCTGAATCTGCAGCATGTCACTTCTTTCACCGTCCTCTGAATCTGCAGCATGTCACTTCTTTCAGCGTTTTCTAAATCTGCAGCATGTCACTTCTTTCAGCGTTTCCTAAATCTGCAGCATGTCACTTCTTTCAGCGTTTTCTAAATCTGCAGCATGTCACTTCTTTCAGCGTTTTCTAAATCTGCAGCATGTCACTTCTTTCAGCGTTTTCTTAATCTGCAGCATGTCACTTCTTTCACCGTCCTCTGAATCTGCAGCATGTCACTTCTTTCAGCGTTTTCTAAATCTGCAGCTTGTCACTTCTTTCAGCGTTTTCTTAATCTGCAGCATGTCACTTCTTTCAGTGTTTTCTAAATCTGCAGCATGTCACTTCTTTCAGCGTTTTCTAAATCTGCAGCATGTCACTTCTTTCAGCGTTTTCTAAATCTGCAGCATGTCACTTCTTTCAGTGTTTTCTAAATCTGCAGCATGTCACTTCTTTCAGCGTTTTCTAAATCTGCAGCATGTCACTTCTTTCAGCGTTTTCTAAATCTGCAGCATGTCACTTCTTTCACCGTCCTCTGAATCTGCAGCATGTCACTTCTTTCACCGTCCTCTGAATCGGCAGCATGTCACTTCTTTCAGTGTTTTCTAAATCTGCAGCATGTCACTTCTTTCAGCGTTTTCTTAATCTGCAGCATGTCACTTCTTTCACCGTCCTCTGAATCTGCAGCATGTCACTTCTTTCAGCGTTTTCTAAATCTGCAGCTTGTCACTTCTTTCAGCGTTTTCTTAATCTGCAGCATGTTACTTCTTTCAGGGTTTTCTAAATCTGCAGCATGTCACTTCTTTCAGCGTTTTCTAAATCTGCAGCATGTCACTTCTTTCAGCGTTTTCTAAATCTGCAGCATGTCACTTCTTTCAGCGTTTTCTAAATTTGCAGCATGTCACTTCTTTCAGCGTTTTCTAAATCTGCAGCATGTCACTAATTTCAGCGTTTTCTAAATCTGCAGCATGTCACTAATTTCAGCGTTTTCTAAATCTGCAGCATGTCACTTCTTTCACCATCCTCTGAATCTGCAGCATGTCACTTCTTTCACCGTCCTCTGAATCTGCAGCATGTCACTTCTTTCAGTGTTTTCTAAATCTGCAGCATGTCACTTCTTTCACAGTCCTCTGAATCTGCAGCATGTCACTTCTTTCACGGTCCTCTGAATCTGCAGCATGTCACTTCTTTCAGCGTTTTCTAAATCTGCAGCTTGTCACTTCTTTCAGCGTTTTCTAAATCTGCAGCATGTCACTTCTTTCAGCGTTTTCTAAATCTGCAGCATGTCACTTCTTTCAGCGTTTCCTAAATCTGCAGCATGTCACTTCTTTCAGCGTTTTCTAAATCTGCAGCATGTCACTTCTTTCAGCGTTTTCTAAATCTGCAGCATGTCACTTCTTTCAGCGTTTTCTAAATCTGCAGCATGTCACTTCTTTCACCGTCCTCTGAATCTGCAGCATGTCACCTCTTTCAGTGTTTTCTAAATCTGCAGCATGTCACTTCTTTCAGCGTTTTCTAAATCTGCAGCATGTCACTTCTTTCAGCGTTTTCTAAATCTGCAGCAAGTCACTTCTTTCAGCGTTTTCTAAATCTGCAGCATGTCACTTCTTTCAGCGTTTTCTAAATTTGCAGCATGTCACTTCTTTCAGCGTTTTCTAAATCTGCAGCATGTCACTAATTTCAGCGTTTTCTAAATCTGCAGCATGTCACTAATTTCAGCGTTTTCTAAATCTGCAGCATGTCACTTCTTTCACCATCCTCTGAATCTGCAGCATGTCACTTCTTTCACCGTCCTCTGAATCTGCAGCATGTCACTTCTTTCAGTGTTTTCTAAATCTGCAGCATGTCACTTCTTTCACCGTCCTCTGAATCTGCAGCATGTCACTTCTTTCACGGTCCTCTGAATCTGCAGCATGTCACTTCTTTCAGCGTTTTCTAAATCTGCAGCATGTCACTTCTTTCAGCGTTTTCTAAATTTGCAGCATGTCACTTCTTTCAGCGTTTTCTAAATCTGCAGCATGTCACTAATTTCAGCGTTTTCTAAATCTGCAGCATGTCACTAATTTCAGCGTTTTCTAAATCTGCAGCATGTCACTTCTTTCACCATCCTCTGAATCTGCAGCATGTCACTTCTTTCACCGTCCTCTGAATCTGCAGCATGTCACTTCTTTCAGTGTTTTCTAAATCTGCAGCATGTCACTTCTTTCACAGTCCTCTGAATCTGCAGCATGTCACTTCTTTCACGGTCCTCTGAATCTGCAGCATGTCACTTCTTTCAGCGTTTTCTAAATCTGCAGCTTGTCACTTCTTTCAGCGTTTTCTAAATCTGCAGCATGTCACTTCTTTCAGCGTTTTCTAAATCTGCAGCATGTCACTTCTTTCAGCGTTTCCTAAATCTGCAGCATGTCACTTCTTTCAGCGTTTTCTAAATCTGCAGCATGTCACTTCTTTCAGCGTTTTCTAAATCTGCAGCATGTCACTTCTTTCAGCGTTTTCTAAATCTGCAGCATGTCACTTCTTTCACCGTCCTCTGAATCTGCAGCATGTCACCTCTTTCAGTGTTTTCTAAATCTGCAGCATGTCACTTCTTTCAGCGTTTTCTAAATCTGCAGCATGTCACTTCTTTCAGCGTTTTCTAAATCTGCAGCAAGTCACTTCTTTCAGCGTTTTCTAAATCTGCAGCATGTCACTTCTTTCAGCGTTTTCTAAATTTGCAGCATGTCACTTCTTTCAGCGTTTTCTAAATCTGCAGCATGTCACTAATTTCAGCGTTTTCTAAATCTGCAGCATGTCACTAATTTCAGCGTTTTCTAAATCTGCAGCATGTCACTTCTTTCACCATCCTCTGAATCTGCAGCATGTCACTTGTTTCACCGTCCTCTGAATCTGCAGCATGTCACTTCTTTCAGTGTTTTCTAAATCTGCAGCATGTCACTTCTTTCACCGTCCTCTGAATCTGCAGCATGTCACTTCTTTCACGGTCCTCTGAATCTGCAGCATGTCACTTCTTTCAGCGTTTTCTAAATCTGCAGCTTGTCACTTCTTTCAGCGTTTTCTAAATCTGCAGCATGTCACTTCTTTCAGCGTTTTCTAAATCTGCAGCATGTCACTTCTTTCAGCGTTTCCTAAATCTGCAGCATGTCACTTCTTTCAGCGTTTTCTAAATCTGCAGCATGTCACTTCTTTCAGCGTTTTCTAAATCTGCAGCATGTCACTTCTTTCAGCGTTTTCTAAATCTGCAGCATGTCACTTCTTTCACCGTCCTCTGAATCTGCAGCATGTCACCTCTTTCAGTGTTTTCTAAATCTGCAGCATGTCACTTCTTTCAGCGTTTTCTAAATCTGCAGCATGTCACTTCTTTCAGCGTTTTCTAAATCTGCAGCAAGTCACTTCTTTCAGCGTTTTCTAAATCTGCAGCATGTCACTTCTTTCAGCGTTTTCTAAATCTGCAGCATGTCACTTCTTTCAGCGTTTTCTAAATCTGCAGCATGTCACTTCTTTCAGCGTTTTCTAAATCTGCAGCATGTCACTTCTTTCAGCGTTTTCTAAATCTGCAGCATGTCACTTCTTTCACCGTCCTCTGAATCTGCAGCATGTCACCTCTTTCAGTGTTTTCTAAATCTGCAGCATGTCACTTCTTTCAGCGTTTTCTAAATCTGCAGCATGTCACTTCTTTCAGCGTTTTCTAAATCTGCAGCATGTCACTTCTTTCAGCGTTTTCTAAATCTGCAGCATGTCACTTCTTTCAGCGTTTTCTAAATCTGCAGCATGTCACTTCTTTCAGCGTTTTCTAAATCTGCAGCATGTCACTTCTTTCAGCGTTTTCTTAATCTGCAGCATGTCACTCCTTTCACCGTTTTCTAAATCTGCAGCATGTCACTTCTTTCACCGTCCTCTGAATCTGCAGCATGTCACTTCTTTCACCGTCCTCTGAATCTGCAGCATGTCACTTCTTTCAGCGTTTTCTAAATCTGCAGCATGTCACTTCTTTCAGCGTTTTCTAAATCTGCAGCATGTCACTTCTTTCAGCGTTTTCTAAATCTGCAGCATGTCACTTCTTTCAGCGTTTTCTTAATCTGCAGCATGTCACTTCTTTCACCGTTTTCTAAATCTGCAGCATGTCACTTCTTTCAGCGTTTTCTTAATCTGCAGCATGTCACTTCTTTCAGCGTTTTCTAAATCTGCAGCATGTCACTTCTTTCACCGTTTTCTAAATCTGCAGCATGTCACTTCTTTCAGCGTTTTCTAAATCTGCAGCATGTCACTTCTTTCACCGTTTTCTTAATCTGCAGCATGTCACTTCTTTCAGCGTTTTCTTAATCTGCAGCATGTCACTTCTTTCAGCGTTTTCTTAATCTGCAGCATGTCACTTCTTTCAGCGTTTTCTAAATCTGCAGCATGTCACTTCTTTCACCGTTTTCTAAATCTGCAGCATGTCACTTCTTTCACCGTTTTCTAAATCTGCAGCATGTCACTTCTTTCAGCGTTTTCTTAATCTGCAGCATGTCACTTATTTCACCGTCCTCTGAATCTGCAGCATGTCACTTCTTTCACCGTCCTCTGATTCTGCAGCATGTCACTTCTTTCAGTGTTTTCTAAATCTGCAGCATGTCACTTCTTTCAGCGTTTTCTAAATCTGCAGCATGTCACTTCTTTCAGCGTTTTCTAAATCTGCAGCATGTCACTTCTTTCAGCGTTTTCTAAATCTGCAGCATGTCACTTCTTTCAGCGTTTTCTAAATCTGCAGCATGTCACTAATTTCAGCGTTTTCTAAATCTGCAGCATGTCACTTCTTTCACCGTCCTCTGAATCTGCAGCATGTCACTTCTTTCACCGTCCTCTGAATCTGCAGCATGTCACTTCTTTCAGTGTTTTCTAAATCTGCAGCATGTCACTTCTTTCACCGTCCTCTGAATCTGCAGCATGTCACTTCTTTCACCGTCCTCTGATTCTGCAGCATGTCACTTCTTTCAGTGTTTTCTAAATCTGCAGCATGTCACTTCTTTCAGCGTTTTCTAAATCTGCAGCATGTCACTTCTTTCAGTGTTTTCTAAATCTGCAGCATGTCACTTCTTTCAGCGTTTTCTAAATCTGCAGCATGTCACTTCTTTCAGCGTTTTCTTAATCTGCAGCATGTCACTTCTTTCACCGTTTTCTAAATCTGCAGCATGTCACTTCTTTCAGCGTTTTCTAAATCTGCAGCATGTCACTTCTTTCACCGTTTTCTTAATCTGCAGCATGTCACTTCTTTCAGCGTTTTCTAAATCTGCAGCATGTCACTTCTTTCAGCGTTTTCTAAATCTGCAGCATGTCACTTCTTTCAGCGTTTTCTAAATCTGCAGCATGTCACTTCTTTCACCGTCCTCTGAATCGGCAGCATGTCACTTCTTTCAGTGTTTTCTAAATCTGCAGCATGTTACTTCTTTCAGCGTTTTCTAAATCTGCAGCATGTCACTTCTTTCAGCGTTTTCTAAATCTGCAGCATGTCACTTCTTTCAGCGTTTTCTAAATCTGCAGCATGTCACTAATTTTAGCGTTTTCTAAATCTGCAGCATGTCACTTCTTTCACCGTCCTCTGAATCTGCAGCATGTCACTTCTTTCACCGTCCTCTGAATCTGCAGCATGTCACTTCTTTCAGTGTTTTCTAAATCTGCAGCATGTCACTTCTTTCACCATCCTCTGAATCTGCAGCATGTCACTTCTTTCACCGTCCTCTGAATCTGCAGCATGTCACTTCTTTCACCGTTTTCTAAATCTGCAGCTTGTCACTTCTTTCAGCGTTTTCTAAATCTGCAGCATGTCACTTCTTTCAGCGTTTCCTAAATCTGCAGCATGTCACTTCTTTCAGCGTTTTCTAAATCTGCAGCTTGTCACTTCTTTCAGCGTTTTCTAAATCTGCAGCATGTCACTTCTTTCAGCGTTTGCTTAATCTGCAGCATGTCACTTCTTTCACCGTCCTCTGAATCTGCAGCATGTCAATTCTTTCAGCGTTTTCTAAATCTGCAGCTTGTCACTTCTTTCAGCGTTTTCTTAATCTGCAGCATGTCACTTCTTTCAGTGTTTTCTACATCTGCAGCATGTCACTTCTTTCAGCGTTTTCTAAATCTGCAGCATGTCACTTCTTTCAGCGTTTTCTAAATCTGCAGCATGTCACTTCTTTCAGTGTTTTCTAAATCTGCAGCATGTCACTTCTTTCAGCGTTTTCTAAATCTGCAGCATGTCACTTCTTTCAGCGTTTTCTAAATCTGCAGCATGTCACTTCTTTCACCGTCCTCTGAATCTGCAGCATGTCACTTCTTTCACCGTCCTCTGAATCGGCAGCATGTCACTTCTTTCAGTGTTTTCTAAATCTGCAGCATGTTACTTCTTTCAGCGTTTTCTAAATCTGCAGCATGTTACTTCTTTCAGCGTTTTCTAAATCTGCAGCATGTCACTTCTTTCAGCGTTTTCTAAATCTGCAGCATGTCACTTCTTTCAGCGTTTTCTAAATCTGCAGCATGTCACTTCTTTCAGCGTTTTCTAAATCTGCAGCATGTCACTAATTTCAGCGTTTTCTAAATCTGCAGCATGTCACTAATTTCAGCGTTTTCTAAATCTGCAGCATGTCACTTCTTTCACCGTCCTCTGAATCTGCAGCATGTCACTTCTTTCACCGTCCTCTGAATCTGCAGCATGTCACTTCTTTCAGTGTTTTCTAAATCTGCAGCATGTCACTTCTTTCACCGTCCTCTGAATCTGCAGCATGTCACTTCTTTCACCGTCCTCTGAATCTGCAGCATGTCACTTCTTTCAGCGTTTTCTAAATCTGCAGCTTGTCACTTCTTTCAGCGATTTCTAAATCTGCAGCATGTCACTTCTTTCAGCGTTTTCTAAATCTGCAGCATGTCACTTCTTTCAGCGTTTCCTAAATCTGCAGCATGTCACTTCTTTCAGCGTTTTCTAAATCTGCAGCATGTCACTTCCTTCAGCGTTTTCTAAATCTGAAGCATGTCACTTCTTTCAGCGTTTTCTAAATCTGCAGCATGTCACTTCTTTCACCGTCCTCTGAATCTGCAGCATGTCACCTCTTTCAGTGTTTTCTAAATCTGCAGCATGTCACTTCTTTCAGCGTTTTCTAAATCTGCAGCATGTCACTTCTTTCACCGTCCTCTGAATCTGCAGCATGTCACCTCTTTCAGTGTTTTCTAAATCTGCAGCATGTCACTTCTTTCAGCGTTTTCTAAATCTGCAGCATGTCACTTCTTTCAGCGTTTTCTAAATCTGCAGCAAGTCACTTCTTTCAGCGTTTTCTAAATCTGCAGCATGTCACTTCTTTCAGCGTTTTCTAAATCTGCAGCATGTCACTTCTTTCAGCGTTTTCTAAATCTGCAGCATGTCACTTCTTTCAGCGTTTTCTAAATCTGCAGCATGTCACTTCTTTCAGCGTTTTCTTAATCTGCAGCATGTCACTCCTTTCACCGTTTTCTAAATCTGCAGCATGTCACTTCTTTCACCGTCCTCTGAATCTGCAGCATGTCACTTCTTTCACCGTCCTCTGAATCTGCAGCATGTCACTTCTTTCAGCGTTTTCTAAATCTGCAGCATGTCACTTCTTTCAGCGTTTTCTAAATCTGCAGCATGTCACTTCTTTCAGCGTTTTCTAAATCTGCAGCATGTCACTTCTTTCAACGTTTTCTAAATCTGCAGCATGTCACTTCTTTCAGCATTTTCGTAATCTGCAGCATGTCACTTCTTTCAGCGTTTTCTAAATCTGCAGCATGTCACTTCTTTCAGCGTTTTCTTAATCTGCAGCATGTCACTTCTTTCACCGTTTTCTAAATCTGCAGCATGTCACTTCTTTCAGCGTTTTCTTAATCTGCAGCATGTCACTTCTTTCAGCGTTTTCTAAATCTGCAGCATGTCACTTCTTTCAGCGTTTTCTTAATCTGCAGCATGTCACTTCTTTCACCGTTTTCTTAATCTGCAGCATGTCACTTCTTTCAGCGTTTTCTTAATCTGCAGCATGTCACTTCTTTCAGCGTTTTCTTAATCTGCAGCATGTCACTTCTTTCAGCGTTTTCTAAATCTGCAGCATGTCACTTCTTTCACCGTTTTCTAAATCTGCAGCATGTCACTTCTTTCACCGTTTTCTAAATCTGCAGCATGTCACTTCTTTCAGCGTTTTCTTAATCTGCAGCATGTCACTTCTTTCACCGTCCTCTGAATCTGCAGCATGTCACTTCTTTCACCGTCCTCTGATTCTGCAGCATGTCACTTCTTTCAGTGTTTTCTAAATCTGCAGCATGTCACTTCTTTCAGCGTTTTCTAAATCTGCAGCATGTCACTTCTTTCAGCGTTTTCTAAATCTGCAGCATGTCACTTCTTTCAGCGTTTTCTAAATCTGCAGCATGTCACTTCTTTCAGCGTTTTCTAAATCTGCAGCATGTCACTAATTTCAGCGTTTTCTAAATCTGCAGCATGTCACTAATTTCAGCGTTTTCTAAATCTGCAGCATGTCACTTCTTTCACCGTCCTCTGAATCTGCAGCATGTCACTTCTTTCACCGTCCTCTGAATCTGCTGCATGTCACTTCTTTCAGTGTTTTCTAAATCTGCAGCATTTCACTTCTTTCACCGTCCTCTGAATCTGCAGCATGTCACTTCTTTCACCGTCCTCTGATTCTGCAGCATGTCACTTCTTTCAGTGTTTTCTAAATCTGCAGCATGTCACTTCTTTCAGCGTTTTCTAAATCTGCAGCATGTCACTTCTTTCAGTGTTTTCTAAATCTGCAGCATGTCACTTCTTTCAGCGTTTTCTAAATCTGCAGCATGTCACTTCTTTCAGCGTTTTCTTAATCTGCAGCATGTCACTTCTTTCACCGTTTTCTAAATCTGCAGCATGTCACTTCTTTCAGCGTTTTCTAAATCTGCAGCATGTCACTTCTTTCACCGTTTTCTTAATCTGCAGCATGTCACTTCTTTCAGCGTTTTCTAAATCTGCAGCATGTCACTTCTTTCAGCGTTTTCTAAATCTGCAGCATGTCACTTCTTTCAGCGTTTTCTAAATCTGCAGCATGTCACTTCTTTCACCGTCCTCTGAATCGGCAGCATGTCACTTCTTTCAGTGTTTTCTAAATCTGCAGCATGTTACTTCTTTCAGCGTTTTCTAAATCTGCAGCATGTCACTTCTTTCAGCGTTTTCTAAATCTGCAGCATGTCACTTCTTTCAGCGTTTTCTAAATCTGCAGCATGTCACTTCTTTCAGCGTTTTCTAAATCTGCAGCATGTCACTAATTTCAGCGTTTTCTAAATCTGCAGCATGTCACTTCTTTCACCGTCCTCTGAATCTGCAGCATGTCACTTCTTTCACCGTCCTCTGAATCTGCAGCATGTCACTTCTTTCAGTGTTTTCTAAATCTGCAGCATGTCACTTCTTTCACCGTCCTCTGAATCTGCAGCATGTCACTTCTTTCACCGTCCTCTGAATCTGCAGCATGTCACTTCTTTCACCGTTTTCTAAATCTGCAGCTTGTCACTTCTTTCAGCGTTTTCTAAATCTGCAGCATGTCACTTCTTTCAGCGTTTCCTAAATCTGCAGCATGTCACTTCTTTCAGCGTTTTCTAAATCTGCAGCATGTCACTTCTTTCAGCGTTTTCTAAATCTGCAGCATGTCACTTCTTTCACCGTCCTCTGAATCTGCAGCATGTCAATTCTTTCAGCGTTTTCTAAATCTGCAGCTTGTCACTTCTTTCAGCGTTTTCTTAATCTGCAGCATGTCACTTCTTTCAGTGTTTTCTAAATCTGCAGCATGTCACTTCTTTCAGCGTTTTCTAAATCTGCAGCATGTCACTTCTTTCAGCGTTTTCTAAATCTGCAGCATGTCACTTCTTTCAGTGTTTTCTAAATCTGCAGCATGTCACTTCTTTCAGCGTTTGCTTAATCTGCAGCATGTCACTTCTTTCACCGTCCTCTGAATCTGCAGCATGTCAATTCTTTCAGCGTTTTCTAAATCTGCAGCTTGTCACTTCTTTCAGCGTTTTCTTAATCTGCAGCATGTCACTTCTTTCAGTGTTTTCTAAATCTGCAGCATGTCACTTCTTTCAGCGTTTTCTAAATCTGCAGCATGTCACTTCTTTCAGCGTTTTCTAAATCTGCAGCATGTCACTTCTTTCAGTGTTTTCTAAATCTGCAGCATGTCACTTCTTTCAGCGTTTTCTAAATCTGCAGCATGTCACTTCTTTCAGCGTTTTCTAAATCTGCAGC
The DNA here is from genome assembly GCF_046119375.1 of Phyllobates terribilis. Lineage (NCBI taxonomy): Eukaryota > Metazoa > Chordata > Amphibia > Anura > Dendrobatidae > Phyllobates > Phyllobates terribilis. The sequence continues at coordinate 690,610,085 of NW_027362762.1, forward strand.
ATGTCACTTCTTTCACCGTCCTCTGAATCTGCAGCATGTCACTTCTTTCACCGTCCTCTGAATCGGCAGCATGTCACTTCTTTCAGTGTTTTCTAAATCTGCAGCATGTTACTTCTTTCAGCGTTTTCTAAATCTGCAGCATGTCACTTCTTTCAGCGTTTTCTAAATCTGCAGCATGTCACTTCTTTCAGCGTTTTCTAAATCTGCAGCATGTCACTTCTTTCAGCGTTTTCTAAATCTGCAGCATGTCACTTCTTTCAGCGTTTTCTAAATCTGCAGCATGTCACTAATTTCAGCGTTTTCTAAATCTGCAGCATGTCACTAATTTCAGCGTTTTCTAAATCTGCAGCATGTCACTTCTTTCACCGTCCTCTGAATCTGCAGCATGTCACTTCTTTCACCGTCCTCTGAATCTGCAGCATGTCACTTCTTTCAGTGTTTTCTAAATCTGCAGCATGTCACTTCTTTCACCGTCCTCTGAATCTGCAGCATGTCACTTCTTTCACCGTCCTCTGAATCTGCAGCATGTCACTTCTTTCAGCGTTTTCTAAATCTGCAGCTTGTCACTTCTTTCAGCGTTTTCTAAATCTGCAGCATGTCACTTCTTTCAGCGTTTTCTAAATCTGCAGCATGTCACTTCTTTCAGCGTTTCCTAAATCTGCAGCATGTCACTTCTTTCAGCGTTTTCTAAATCTGCAGCATGTCACTTCTTTCAGCGTTTTCTAAATCTGCAGCATGTCACTTCTTTCAGCGTTTTCTAAATCTGCAGCATGTCACTTCTTTCACCGTCCTCTGAATCTGCAGCATGTCACCTCTTTCAGTGTTTTCTAAATCTGCAGCATGTCACTTCTTTCAGCGTTTTCTAAATCTGCAGCATGTCACTTCTTTCACCGTCCTCTGAATCTGCAGCATGTCACCTCTTTCAGTGTTTTCTAAATCTGCAGCATGTCACTTCTTTCAGCGTTTTCTAAATCTGCAGCATGTCACTTCTTTCAGCGTTTTCTAAATCTGCAGCAAGTCACTTCTTTCAGCGTTTTCTAAATCTGCAGCATGTCACTTCTTTCAGCGTTTTCTAAATCTGCAGCATGTCACTTTTTTCAGCGTTTTCTAAATCTGCAGCATGTCACTAATTTCAGCGTTTTCTAAATCTGCAGCATGTCACTAATTTCAGCGTTTTCTAAATCTGCAGCATGTCACTTCTTTCACCGTCCTCTGAACCTGCAGCATGTCACTTCTTTCACCGTCCTCTGAATCTGCAGCATGTCACTTCTTTCAGTGTTTTCTAAATCTGCAGCATGTCACTTCTTTCACCGTCCTCTGAATCTGCTGCATGTCACTTCTTTCACCGTCCTCTGATTCTGCAGCATGTCACTTCTTCCAGTGTTTTCTAAATCTGCAGCATGTCACTTCTTTCAGCGTTTTCTAAATCTGCAGCATGTCACTTCTTTCAGCGTTTTCTAAATCTGCAGCATGTCACTTCTTTCAGCGTTTTCTAAATCTGCAGCATGTCACTAATTTCAGCGTTTTCTAAATCTGCAGCATGTCCCTAATTTCAGCGTTTTCTAAATCTGCAGCATGTCACTTCTTTCACCGTCCTCTGAATCTGCAGCATGTCACTACTTTCAGCGTTTTCTAAATCTGCAGCATGTCACTTCTTTCAGCGTTTCCTAAATCTGCAGAATGTCACTTCTTTCAGCGTTTTCTAAATCTGCAGCATGTCACTTCTTTCAGCGTTTTCTAAATCTGCAGCATGTCACTTCTTTCACCGTTTTCTAAATCTGCAGCATGTCACTTCTTTCAGCGTTTTCTAAATCTGCAGCATGTCACTTCTTTCAGCGTTTTCTAAATCTGCAGCATGTCACTTCTTTCGCCGTTTTCTAAATCTGCAGCATGTCACTTCTTTCAGCATTTTCGTAATCTGCAGCATGTCACTTCTTTCAGCGTTTTCTTAATCTGCAGCATGTCACTTCTTTCAGCGTTTTCTTAATCTGCAGCATGTCACTTCTTTCAGCGTTTTCTAAATCTGCAGCATGTCACTTCTTTCAGCGTTTTCTTAATCTGCAGCATGTCACTTCTTTCAGCGTTTTCTTAATCTGCAGCATGTCACTTCTTTCAGCGTTTTCTTAATCTGCAGCATGTCACTTCTTTCAGCGTTTTCTTAATCTGCAGCATGTCACTTCTTTCAGCGTTTTCTAAATCTGCAGCATGTCACTTCTTTCACCGTTTTCTAAATCTGCAGCATGTCACTTCTTTCACCGTTATCTAAATCTGCAGCATGTCACTTCTTTCAGCGTTTTCTTAATCTGCAGCATGTCACTTCTTTCACCGTCCTCTGAATCTGCAGCATGTCACTTCTTTCACCGTCCTCTGATTTTGCAGCATGTCACTTCTTTCAGCGTTTTCTAAATCAGCAGCATGTCACTTCTTTCAGCGTTTTCTAAATCTGCAGCATGTCACTTCTTTCAGCGTTTTCTAAATCTGCAGCATGTCACTTCTTTCAGTGTTTTCTAAATCTGCAGCATGTCACTTCTTTCAGCGTTTTCTAAATCTGCAGCATGTCACTTCTTTCAGCGTTTTCTAAGTCTGCAGCATGTCACCTGTTTCAGCGTTTTCTAAATCTGCAGCATGTCACTTCTTTCAGCGTTTTCTAAATCTGCAGCATGTCACTAATTTCAGCGTTTTCTAAATCTGCAGCATGTCACTAATTTCAGCGTTTTCTTAATCTGCAGCATGTCACTTCTTTCACCGTCCTCTGAATCTGCAGCATGTCACTTCTTTCACCGTCCTCTGAATCTGCAGCATGTCACTTCTTTCAGTGTTTTCTAAATCTGCAGCATGTCACTTCTTTCACCGTCCTCTGAATCTGCAGCATGTCACTTCTTTCACCGTCCTCTGATTCTGCAGCATGTCACTTCTTTCAGTGTTTTCTAAATCTGCAGCATGTCACTTCTTTCAGCGTTTTCTAAATCTGCAGCATGTCACTTCTTTCAGCGTTTTCTAAATCTGCAGCATGTCACTTCTTTCAGCGTTTTCTAAATCTGCAGCATGTCACTTCTTTCAGCGTTTTCTAAATCTGCAGCATGTCACTAATTTTAGCGTTTTCTAAATCTGCAGCATGTCCCTAATTTCAGCGTTTTCTAAATCTGCAGCATGTCACTTCTTTCACCGTCCTCTGAATCTGCAGCATGTCACTACTTTCAGCGTTTTCTAAATATGCAGCATGTCACTTCTTTCAGCGTTTTCCAAATCTGCAGCATGTCATTTCTTTCAGCGTTTTCTAAATCTGCAGCATGTCACTTCTTTCAGCGTTTTCTAAATCTGCAGCATGTCACTTCTTTCAGCGTTTTCTAAATCTGAAGCATGTCACTTCTTTCAGCGTTTTCTAAATCTGCAGCATGTCACTTCTTTCAGCGTTTTCTTAATCTGCAGCATGTCACTCCTTTCACCGTTTTCTAAATCTGCAGCATGTCACTTCTTTCACCGTCCTCTGAATCTGCAGCATGTCACTTCTTTCACCGTCCTCTGAATCTGCAGCATGTCACTTCTTTCAGCGTTTTCTAAATCTGCAGCATGTCACTTCTTTCAGCGTTTTCTAAATCTGCAGCATGTCACTTCTTTCACCGTTTTCTAAATCTGCAGCATGTCACTTCTTTCACCGTCCTCTGAATCTGCAGCATGTCACTTCTTTCACCGTCCTCTGATTCTGCAGCATGTCACTTCTTTCAGTGTTTTCTAAATCTGCAGCATGTCACTTCTTTCAGCGTTTTCTAAATCTGCAGCATGTCACTTCTTTCAGCGTTTTCTAAATCTGCAGCATGTCACCTGTTTCAGCGTTTTCTAAATCTGCAGCATGTCACTTCTTTCAGAGTTTTCTAAATCTGCAGCATGTCACTTCTTTCAGCGTTTCCTAAATCTGCAGCATGTCACTTCTTTCAGCGTTTTCTAAATCAGCAGCATGTCACCTCTTTCAGCGTTTTCTAAATCTGCAGCATGTCACTTCTTTCAGCGTTTTCTAAATCTGCAGCATGTCACTTCTTTCAGCGTTTTCTAAATCTGCAGCATGTCACTTCTTTCAGCGTTTTCTAAATCTGCAGCATGTCACTTCTTTCAGCGTTTTCTTAATCTGCAGCATGTCACTCCTTTCACCGTTTTCTAAATCTGCAGCATGTCACTTCTTTCACCGTCCTCTGAATCTGCAGCATGTCACTTCTTTCACCGTCCTCTGAATCTGCAGCATGTCACTTCTTTCAGCGTTTTCTAAATCTGCAGCATGTCACTTCTTTCAGAGTTTTCTAAATCTGCAGCATGTCACTTCTTTCAACGTTTTCTAAATCTGCAGCATGTCACTTCTTTCAGCATTTTCGTAATCTGCAGCATGTCACTTCTTTCAGCGTTTTCTTAATCTGCAGCATGTCACTTCTTTCAGCGTTTTCTTAATCTGCAGCATGTCACTTCTTTCAGTGTTTTCTTAATCTGCAGCATGTCACTTCTTTCAGCGTTTTCTTAATCTGCAGCATGTCACTTCTTTCAGCGTTTTCTTAATCTGCAGCATGTCACTTCTTTCAGCGTTTTCTTAATCTGCAGCATGTCACTTCTTTCAGCGTTTTCTAAATCTGCAGCATGTCACTTCTTTCAGCGTTTTCTAAATCTGCAGCATGTCACTTCTTTCAGCGTTTTCTAAATCTGCAGCATGTCACTTCTTTCAACGTTTTCTAAATCTGCAGCATGTCACTTCTTTCAGCATTTTCGTAATCTGCAGCATGTCACTTCTTTCACCGTTTTCTAAATCTGCAGCATGTCACTTCTTTCAGCGTTTTCTTAATCTGCAGCATGTCACTTCTTTCAGCGTTTTCTAAATCTGCAGCATGTCACTTCTTTCAGCATTTTCGTAATCTGCAGCATGTCACTTCTTTCACCGTTTTCTAAATCTGCAGCATGTCACTTCTTTCAGCGTTTTCTTAATCTGCAGCATGTCACTTCTTTCAGTGTTTTCTTAATCTGCAGCATGTCACTTCTTTCAGCGTTTTCTTAATCTGCAGCATGTCACTTCTTTCAGCGTTTTCTTAATCTGCAGCATGTCACTTCTTTCAGCGTTTTCTTAATCTGCAGCATGTCACTTCTTTCAGCGTTTTCTAAATCTGCAGCATGTCACTTCTTTCAGCGTTTTCTAAATCTGCAGCATGTCACTTCTTTCAGCGTTTTCTAAATCTGCAGCATGTCACTTCTTTCAACGTTTTCTAAATCTGCAGCATGTCACTTCTTTCAACGTTTTCTTAATCTGCAGCATGTCACTTCTTTCACCGTTTTCTTAATCTGCAGCATGTCACTTCTTTCAGCGTTTTCTTAATCTGCAGCATGTCACTTCTTTCAGCGTTTTCTTAATCTGCAGCATGTCACTTCTTTCAGCGTTTTCTTAATCTGCAGCATGTCACTTCTTTCACCGTCCTCTGAATCGGCAGCATGTCACTTCTTTCAGTGTTTTCTAAATCTGCAGCATGTTACTTCTTTCAGCGTTTTCTAAATCTGCAGCATGTCACTTCTTTCAGCGTTTTCTAAATCTGCAGCATGTCACTTCTTTCAGCGTTTTCTAAATCTGCAGCATGTCACTAATTTCAGCGTTTTCTAAATCTGCAGCATGTCACTTCTTTCACCGTCCTCTGAATCTGCAGCATGTCACTTCTTTCACCGTCCTCTGAATCTGCAGCATGTCACTTCTTTCAGTGTTTTCTAAATCTGCAGCATGTCACTTCTTTCACCGTCCTCTGAATCTGCAGCATGTCACTTCTTTCACCGTCCTCTGAATCTGCAGCATGTCACTTCTTTCACCGTTTTCTAAATCTGCAGCATGTCACTTCTTTCACCGTTTTCTAAATCTGCAGCATGTCACTTCTTTCACCGTTATCTAAATCTGCAGCATGTCACTTCTTTCAGCGTTTTCTTAATCTTCAGCATGTCACTTCTTTCACCGTCCTCTGAATCTGCAGCATGTCACTTCTTTCACCGTCCTCTGATTTTGCAGCATGTCACTTCTTTCAGTGTTTTCTAAATCTGCAGCATGTCACTTCTTTCAGCGTTTTCTAAATCTGCAGCATGTCACTTCTTTCAGCGTTTTCTAAGTCTGCAGCATGTCACCTGTTTCAGCGTTTTCTAAATGTGCAGCATGTCACTTCTTTCAGCGTTTTCTAAATCTGCAGCATGTCACTAATTTCAGCGTTTTCTAAATCTGCAGCATGTCACTAATTTCAGCGTTTTCTAAATCTACAGCATGTCACTTCTTTCACCGTCCTCTGAATCTGCAGCATGTCACTTCTTTCACCGTCCTCTGAATCTGCAGCATGTCACTTCTTTCAGTGTTTTCTAAATCTGCAGCATGTCACTTCTTTCACCGTCCTCTGAATCTGCAGCATGTCACTTCTTTCACCGTCCTCTGATTCTGCAGCATGTCACTTCTTTCAGTGTTTTCTAAATCTGCAGCATGTCACTTCTTTCAGCGTTTTCTAAATCTGCAGCATGTCACTTCTTTCAGCGTTTTCTAAATCTGCAGCATGTCACTTCTTTCAGCGTTTTCTAAATCTGCAGCATGTCACTTCTTTCAGCGTTTTCTAAATCTGCAGCATGTCACTAATTTTAGCGTTTTCTAAATCTGCAGCATGTCCCTAATTTCAGCGTTTTCTAAATCTGCAGCATGTCACTTCTTTCACCGTCCTCTGAATCTGCAGCATGTCACTACTTTCAGCGTTTTCTAAATATGCAGCATGTCACTTCTTTCAGCGTTTTCTAAATCTGCAGCATGTCATTTCTTTCAGCGTTTTCTAAATCTGCAGCATGTCACTTCTTTCAGCGTTTTCTAAATCTGCAGCATGTCACTTCTTTCAGCGTTTTCTAAATCTGCAGCATGTCACTTCTTTCAGCGTTTTCTAAATCTGCAGCATGTCACTTCTTTCAGCGTTTTCTTAATCTGCAGCATGTCACTCCTTTCACCGTTTTCTAAATCTGCAGCATGTCACTTCTTTCACCGTCCTCTGAATCTGCAGCATGTCACTTCTTTCACCGTCCTCTGAATCTGCAGCATGTCACTTCTTTCAGCGTTTTCTAAATCTGCAGCATGTCACTTCTTTCAGCGTTTTCTAAATCTGCAGCATGTCACTTCTTTCACCGTTTTCTAAATCTGCAGCATGTCACTTCTTTCACCGTCCTCTGAATCTGCAGCATGTCACTTCTTTCACCGTCCTCTGATTCTGCAGCATGTCACTTCTTTCAGTGTTTTCTAAATCTGCAGCATGTCACTTCTTTCAGCGTTTTCTAAATCTGCAGCATGTCACCTGTTTCAGCGTTTTCTAAATCTGCAGCATGTCACTTCTTTCAGCGTTTTCTAAATCTGCAGCATGTCACTTCTTTCAGCGTTTCCTAAATCTGCAGCATGTCACTTCTTTCAGCGTTTTCTAAATCAGCAGCATGTCACCTCTTTCAGCGTTTTCTAAATCTGCAGCATGTCACTTCTTTCAGCGTTTTCTAAATCTGCAGCATGTCACTTCTTTCAGAGTTTTCTAAATCTGCAGCATGTCACTTCTTTCAGCGTTTTCTAAATCTGCAGCATGTCACTTCTTTCAGCGTTTTCTTAATCTGCAGCATGTCACTCCTTTCACCGTTTTCTAAATCTGCAGCATGTCACTTCTTTCACCGTCCTCTGAATCTGCAGCATGTCACTTCTTTCACCGTCCTCTGAATCTGCAGCATGTCACTTCTTTCAGCGTTTTCTAAATCTGCAGCATGTCACTTCTTTCAGCGTTTTCTAAATCTGCAGCATGTCACTTCTTTCAGCGTTTTCTAAATCTGCAGCATGTCACTTCTTTCAACGTTTTATAAATCTGCAGCATGTCACTTCTTTCAACGTTTTATAAATCTGCAGCATGTCACTTCTTTCAGCATTTTCGTAATCTGCAGCATGTCACTTCTTTCAGCGTTTTCTTAATCTGCAGCATGTCACTTCTTTCAGCGTTTTCTTAATCTGCAGCATGTCACTTCTTTCACCGTTTTCTAAATCTGCAGCATGTCACTTCTTTCAGCGTTTTCTTAATCTGCAGCATGTCACTTCTTTCAGCGTTTTCTTAATCTGCAGCATGTCACTTCTTTCAGCGTTTTCTTAATCTGCAGCATGTCACTTCTTTCAGCGTTTTCTTAATCTGCAGCATGTCACTTCTTTCAGCGTTTTCTTAATCTGCAGCATGTCACTTCTTTCAGCGTTTTCTAAATCTGCAGCATGTCACTTCTTTCAGCGTTTTCTAAATCTGCAGCATGTCACTTCTTTCAGCGTTTTCTAAATCTGCAGCATGTCACTTCTTTCAACGTTTTCTAAATCTGCAGCATGTCACTTCTTTCAGCATTTTCGTAATATGCAGCATGTCACTTCTTTCAGCGTTTTCTTAATCTGCAGCATGTCACTTCTTTCAGCGTTTTCTTAATCTGCAGCATGTCACTTCTTTCACCGTTTTCTAAATCTGCAGCATGTCACTTCTTTCAGCGTTTTCTTAATCTGTAGCATGTCACTTCTTTCAGCGTTTTCTAAATCTGCAGCATGTCACTTCTTTCAGCGTTTTCTTAATCTGCAGCATGTCACTTCTTTCACCGTTTTCTTAATCTGCAGCATGTCACTTCTTTCAGCGTTTTCTTAATCTGCAGCATGTCACTTCTTTCAGCGTTTTCTTAATCTGCAGCATGTCACTTCTTTCAGCGTTTTCTTAATCTGCAGCATGTCACTTCTTTCACCGTCCTCTGAATCGGCAGCATGTCACTTCTTTCAGTGTTTTCTAAATCTGCAGCATGTTACTTCTTTCAGCGTTTTCTAAATCTGCAGCATGTCACTTCTTTCAGCGTTTTCTAAATCTGCAGCATGTCACTTCTTTCAGCGTTTTCTAAATCTGCAGCATGTCACTAATTTCAGCGTTTTCTAAATCTGCAGCATGTCACTTCTTTCACCGTCCTCTGAATCTGCAGCATGTCACTTCTTTCACCGTCCTCTGAATCTGCAGCATGTCACTTCTTTCAGTGTTTTCTAAATCTGCAGCATGTCACTTCTTTCACCGTCCTCTGAATCTGCAGCATGTCACTTCTTTCACCGTCCTCTGAATCTGCAGCATGTCACTTCTTTCACCGTTTTCTAAATCTGCAGCTTGTCACTTCTTTCAGCGTTTTCTAAATCTGCAGCATGTCACTTCTTTCAGCGTTTCCTAAATCTGCAGCATGTCACTTCTTTCAGCGTTTTCTAAATCTGCAGCATGTCACTTCTTTCAGCGTTTTCTAAATCTGCAGCATGTCACTTCTTTCAGCGTTTGCTTAATCTGCAGCATGTCACTTCTTTCACCGTCCTCTGAATCTGCAGCATGTCAATTCTTTCAGCGTTTTCTAAATCTGCAGCTTGTCACTTCTTTCAGCGTTTTCTTAATCTGCAGCATGTCACTTCTTTCAGTGTTTTCTAAATCTGCAGCATGTCACTTCTTTCAGCGTTTTCTAAATCTGCAGCATGTCACTTCTTTCAGCGTTTTCTAAATCTGCAGCATGTCACTTCTTTCAGCGTTTTCTAAATCTGCAGCATGTCACTTCTTTCACCGTCCTCTGAATCTGCAGCATGTCACTTCTTTCACCGTCCTCTGAATCGGCAGCATGTCACTTCTTTCAGTGTTTTCTAAATCTGCAGCATGTTACTTCTTTCAGCGTTTTCTAAATCTGCAGCATGTCACTTCTTTCAGCGTTTTCTAAATCTGCAGCATGTCACTTCTTTCAGCGTTTTCTAAATCTGCAGCATGTCACTTCTTTCAGCATTTTCTAAATCTGCAGCATGTCACTTCTTTCAGCGTTTTCTAAATCTGCAGCATGTCACTAATTTCAGCGTTTTCTAAATCTGCAGCATGTCACTAATTTCAGCGTTTTCTAAATCTGCAGCATGTCACTTCTTTCACCGTCCTCTGAATCTGCAGCATGTCACTTCTTTCACCGTCCTCTGAATCTGCAGCATGTCACTTCTTTCAGTGTTTTCTAAATCTGCAGCATGTCACTTCTTTCACCGTCCTCTGAATCTGCAGCATGTCACTTCTTTCACCGTCCTCTGAATCTGCAGCATGTCACTTCTTTCAGCGTTTTCTAAATCTGCAGCTTGTCACTTCTTTCAGCGTTTTCTAAATCTGCAGCATGTCACTTCTTTCAGCGTTTTCTAAACCTGCAGCATGTCACTTCTTTCAGCGTTTCCTAAATCTGCAGCATGTCACTTCTTTCAGCGTTTTCTAAATCTGCAGCATGTCACTTCTTTCAGCGTTTTCTAAATCTGCAGCATGTCACTTCTTTCAGCGTTTTCTAAATCTGCAGCATGTCACTTCTTTCACCGTCCTCTGAATCTGCAGCATGTCACCTCTTTCAGTGTTTTCTAAATCTGCAGCATGTCACTTCTTTCAGCGTTTTCTAAATCTGCAGCATGTCACTTCTTTCACCGTCCTCTGAATCTGCAGCATGTCACCTCTTTCAGTGTTTTCTAAATCTGCAGCATGTCACTTCTTTCAGCGTTTTCTAAATCTGCAGCATGTCACTTCTTTCAGCGTTTTCTAAATCTGCAGCAAGTCACTTCTTTCAGCGTTTTCTAAATCTGCAGCATGTCACTTCTTTCAGCGTTTTCTAAATCTGCAGCATGTCACTTCTTTCAGCGTTTTCTAAATCTGCAGCATGTCACTAATTTCAGCGTTTTCTAAATCTGCAGCATGTCACTAATTTCAGCGTTTTCTAAATCTGCAGCATGTCACTTCTTTCACCGTCCTCTGAACCTGCAGCATGTCACTTCTTTCACCGTCCTCTGAATCTGCAGCATGTCACTTCTTTCAGTGTTTTCTAAATCTGCAGCATGTCACTTCTTTCACCGTCCTCTGAATCTGCTGCATGTCACTTCTTTCACCGTCCTCTGATTCTGCAGCATGTCACTTCTTCCAGTGTTTTCTAAATCTGCAGCATGTCACTTCTTTCAGCGTTTTCTAAATCTGCAGCATGTCACTTCTTTCAGCGTTTTCTAAATCTGCAGCATGTCACTTCTTTCAGCGTTTTCTAAATCTGCAGCATGTCACTAATTTCAGCGTGTTCTAAATCTGCAGCATGTCCCTAATTTCAGCGTTTTCTAAATCTGCAGCATGTCACTTCTTTCACCGTCCTCTGAATCTGCAGCATGTCACTACTTTCAGCGTTTTCTAAATCTGCAGCATGTCACTTCTTTCAGCGTTTCCTAAATCTGCAGAATGTCACTTCTTTCAGCGTTTTCTAAATCTGCAGCATGTCACTTCTTTCAGCGTTTTCTAAATCTGCAGCATGTCACTTCTTTCACCGTTTTCTAAATCTGCAGCATGTCACTTCTTTCAGCGTTTTCTAAATCTGCAGCATGTCACTTCTTTCAGCGTTTTCTAAATCTGCAGCATGTCACTTCTTTCGCCGTTTTCTAAATCTGCAGCATATCACTTCTTTCAGCATTTTCGTAATCTGCAGCATGTCACTTCTTTCAGCGTTTTCTTAATCTGCAGCATGTCACTTCTTTCAGCGTTTTCTTAATCTGCAGCATGTCACTTCTTTCAGCGTTTTCTAAATCTGCAGCATGTTACTTCTTTCAGCGTTTTCTTAATCTGCAGCATGTCACTTCTTTCACCGTTTTCTTAATCTGCAGCATGTCACTCCTTTCAGCGTTTTCTTAATCTGCAGCATGTCACTTCTTTCAGCGTTTTCTTAATCTGCAGCATGTCACTTCTTTCAGCGTTTTCTAAATCTGCAGCATGTCACTTCTTTCACCGTTTTCTAAATCTGCAGCATGTCACTTCTTTCACCGTTTTCTAAATCTGCAGCATGTCACTTCTTTCAGCGTTTTCTTAATCTGCAGCATGTCACTTCTTTCACCGTCCTCTGAATCTGCAGCATGTCACTTCTTTCACCGTCCTCTGATTTTGCAGCATGTCACTTCTTTCAGTGTTTTCTAAATCTGCAGCATGTCACTTCTTTCAGCGTTTTCTAAATCTGCAGCATGTCACTTCTTTCAGCGTTTTCTAAGTCTGCAGCATGTCACCTGTTTCAGCGTTTTCTAAATCTGCAGCATGTCACTTCTTTCAGCGTTTTCTAAATCTGCAGCATGTCACTAATTTCAGCGTTTTCTAAATCTGCAGCATGTCACTAATTTCAGCGTTTTCTAAATCTACAGCATGTCACTTCTTTCACCGTCCTCTGAATCTGCAGCATGTCACTTCTTTCACCGTCCTCTGAATCTGCAGCATGTCACTTCTTTCAGTGTTTTCTAAATCTGTAGCATGTCACTTCTTTCACCGTCCTCTGAATCTGCAGCATGTCACTTCTTTCACCGTCCTCTGATTCTGCAGCATGTCACTTCTTTCAGTGTTTTCTAAATCTGCAGCATGTCACTTCTTTCAGCGTTTTCTAAATCTGCAGCATGTCACTTCTTTCAGCGTTTTCTAAATCTGCAGCATGTCACTTCTTTCAGCGTTTTCTAAATCTGCAGCATGTCACTAATTTTAGCGTTTTCTAAATCTGCAGCATGTCCCTAATTTCAGCGTTTTCTAAATCTGCAGCATGTCACTTCTTTCACCATCCTCTGAATCTGCAGCATGTCACTACTTTCAGCGTTTTCTAAATATGCAGCATGTCACTTCTTTCAGCGTTTCCTAAATCTGCAGCATGTCACTTCTTTCAGCGTTTTCTAAATCTGCAGCATGTCACTTCTTTCAGCGTTTTCTAAATCTGCAGCATGTCACTTCTTTCAGCGTTTTCTAAATCTGCAGCATGTCACTTCTTTCAGCGTTTTCTAAATCTGCAGCATGTCACTAATTTTAGCGTTTTCTAAATCTGCAGCATGTCCCTAATTTCAGCGTTTTCTAAATCTGCAGCATGTCACTTCTTTCACCGTCCTCTGAATCTGCAGCATGTCACTACTTTCAGCGTTTTCTAAATATGCAGCATGTCACTTCTTTCAGCGTTTCCTAAATCTGCAGCATGTCACTTCTTTCAGCGTTTTCTAAATCAGCAGCATGTCACTTCTTTCAGCGTTTTCTAAATCTGCAGCATGTCATTTCTTTCAGCGTTTTCTAAATCTGCAGCATGTCACTTCTTTCAGCGTTTTCTAAATCTGCAGCATGTCACTTCTTTCAGCGTTTTCTAAATCTGCAGCATGTCACTTCTTTCAGCGTTTTCTAAATCTGCAGCATGTCACTTCTTTCAGCGTTTTCTTAATCTGCAGCATGTCACTCCTTTCACCGTTTTCTAAATCTGCAGCATGTCACTTCTTTCACCGTCCTCTGAATCTGCAGCATGTCACTTCTTTCACCGTCCTCTGAATCTGCAGCATGTCACTTCTTTCAGCGTTTTCTAAATCTGCAGCATGTCACTTCTTTCAGCGTTTTCTAAATCTGCAGCATGTCACTTCTTTCAGCGTTTTCTTAATCTGCAGCATGTCACTTCTTTCAGCATTTTCGTAATCTGCAGCATGTCACTTCTTTCAGCGTTTTCTTAATCTGCAGCATGTCACTTCTTTCAGCGTTTTCTTAATCTGCAGCATGTCACTTCTTTCAGCGTTTTCTAAATCTGCAGCATGTCACTTCTTTCAGCGTTTTCTTAATCTGCAGCATGTCACTTCTTTCAGCGTTTTCTAAATCTGCAGCATGTCACTTCTTTCAGCGTTTTCTTAATCTGCAGCATGTCACTTCTTTCACAGTTTTCTTAATCTGCAGCATGTCACTTCTTTCAGCGTTTTCTTAATCTGCAGCATGTCACTTCTTTCAGCGTTTTCTTAATCTGCAGCATGTCACTTCTTTCAGCGTTTTCTTAATCTGCAGCATGTCACTTCTTTCAGCGTTTTCTAAATCTGCAGCATGTCACTTCTTTCACCGTTTTCTAAATCTGCAGCATGTCACTTCTTTCACCGTTTTCTAAATCTGCAGCATGTCACTTCTTTCAGCGTTTTCTTAATCTGCAGCATGTCACTTCTTTCACCGTCCTCTGAATCTGCAGCATGTCACTTCTTTCACCGTCCTCTGATTCTGCAGCATGTCACTTCTTTCAGTGTTTTCTAAATCTGCAGCATGTCACTTCTTTCAGCGTTTTCTAAATCTGCAGCATGTCACTTCTTTCAGCGTTTTCTTAATCTGCAGCATGTCACTTCTTTCAGCGTTTTCTAAATCTGCAGCATGTCACTTCTTTCACCGTTTTCTAAATCTGCAGCATGTCACTTCTTTCACCGTTTTCTAAATCTGCAGCATGTCACTTCTTTCAGCGTTTTCTTAATCTGCAGCATGTCACTTCTTTCACCGTCCTCTGAATCTGCAGCATGTCACTTCTTTCACCGTCCTCTGATTTTGCAGCATGTCACTTCTTTCAGTGTTTTCTAAATCTGCAGCATGTCACTTCTTTCAGCGTTTTCTAAATCTGCAGCATGTCACTTCTTTCAGCGTTTTCTAAGTCTGCAGCATGTCACCTGTTTCAGCGTTTTCTAAATCTGCAGCATGTCACTTCTTTCAGCGTTTTCTAAATCTGCAGCATGTCACTAATTTCAGCGTTTTCTAAATCTGCAGCATGTCACTAATTTCAGCGTTTTCTAAATCTACAGCATGTCACTTCTTTCACCGTCCTCTGAATCTGCAGCATGTCACTTCTTTCACCGTCCTCTGAATCTGCAGCATGTCACTTCTTTCAGTGTTTTCTAAATCTGTAGCATGTCACTTCTTTCACCGTCCTCTGAATCTGCAGCATGTCACTTCTTTCACCGTCCTCTGATTCTGCAGCATGTCACTTCTTTCAGTGTTTTCTAAATCTGCAGCATGTCACTTCTTTCAGCGTTTTCTAAATCTGCAGCATGTCACTTCTTTCAGCGTTTTCTAAATCTGCAGCATGTCACTTCTTTCAGCGTTTTCTAAATCTGCAGCATGTCACTTCTTTCACCGTCCTCTGAATCTGCAGCATGTCACTACTTTCAGCGTTTTCTAAATATGCAGCATGTCACTTCTTTCAGCGTTTTCTAAATCTGCAGCATGTCACTTCTTTCAGCGTTTTCTAAATCTGCAGCATGTCACTTCTTTCAGCGTTTTCTAAATCTGCAGCATGTCATTTCTTTCAGCGTTTTCTAAATCTGCAGCATGTCACTTCTTTCAGCGTTTTCTAAATCTGCAGCATGTCACTTCTTTCAGCGTTTTCTAAATCTGCAGCATGTCACTTCTTTCAGCGTTTTCTAAATCTGCAGCATGTCACTTCTTTCAGCGTTTTCTTAATCTGCAGCATGTCACTCCTTTCACCGTTTTCTAAATCTGCAGCATGTCACTTCTTTCACCGTCCTCTGAATCTGCAGCATGTCACTTCTTTCACCGTCCTCTGAATCTGCAGCATGTCACTTCTTTCAGCGTTTTCTAAATCTGCAGCATGTCACTTCTTTCAGCGTTTTCTAAATCTGCAGCATGTCACTTCTTTCAGCGTTTTCTAAATCTGCAGCATGTCACTTCTTTCAACGTTTTCTAAATCTGCAGCATGTCATTTCTTTCAGCATTTTCGTAATCTGCAGCATGTCACTTCTTTCAGCGTTTTCTTAATCTGCAGCATGTCACTTCTTTCAGCGTTTTCTTAATCTGCAGCATGTCACTTCTTTCAGCGTTTTCTAAATCTGCAGCATGTCACTTCTTTCAGCGTTTTCTTAATCTGCAGCATGTCACTTCTTTCAGCGTTTTCTAAATCTGCAGCATGTCACTTCTTTCAGCGTTTTCTTAATCTGCAGCATGTCACTTCTTTCACAGTTTTCTTAATCTGCAGCATGTCACTTCTTTCAGCGTTTTCTTAATCTGCAGCATGTCACTTCTTTCAGCGTTTTCTTAATCTGCAGCATGTCACTTCTTTCAGCGTTTTCTTAATCTGCAGCATGTCACTTCTTTCAGCGTTTTCTAAATCTGCAGCATGTCACTTCTTTCACCGTTTTCTAAATCTGCAGCATGTCACTTCTTTCACCGTTTTCTAAATCTGCAGCATGTCACTTCTTTCAGCGTTTTCTTAATCTGCAGCATGTCACTTCTTTCACCGTCCTCTGAATCTGCAGCATGTCACTTCTTTCACCGTCCTCTGATTCTGCAGCATGTCACTTCTTTCAGTGTTTTCTAAATCTGCAGCATGTCACTTCTTTCAGCGTTTTCTAAATCTGCAGCATGTCACTTCTTTCAGCGTTTTCTAAATCTGCAGCATGTCACTTCTTTCAGCGTTTTCTAAATCTGCAGCATGTCACTTCTTTCAGCGTTTTCTAAATCTGCAGCATGTCACTAATTTCAGCGTTTTCTAAATCTGCAGCATGTCACTAATTTCAGCGTTTTCTAAATCTGCAGCATGTCACTTCTTTCACCGTCCTCTGAATCTGCAGCACGTCACTTCTTTCACCGTCCTCTGAATCTGCAGCATGTCACTTCTTTCAGTGTTTTCTAAATCTGCAGCATGTCACTTCTTTCACCGTCCTCTGATTCTGCAGCATGTCACTTCTTTCAGTGTTTTCTAAATCTGCAGCATGTCACTTCTTTCAGCGTTTTCTAAATCTGCAGCATGTCACTTCTTTCAGCGTTTTCTAAATCTGCAGCATGTCACTTCTTTCAGCGTTTTCTAAATCTGCAGCATGTCACTTCTTTCACCGTCCTCTGAATCTGCAGCATGTCACTACTTTCAGCGTTTTCTAAATATGCAGCATGTCACTTCTTTCAGCGTTTCCTAAATCTGCAGCATGTCACTTCTTTCAGCGTTTTCTAAATCAGCAGCATGTCACTTCTTTCAGCGTTTTCTAAATCTGCAGCATGTCACTTCTTTCAGCGTTTTCTAAATCTGCAGCATGTCACTTCTTTCAGCGTTTTCTTAATCTGCAGCATGTCACTCCTTTCACCGTTTTCTAAATCTGCAGCATGTCACTTCTTTCACCGTCCTCTGAATCTGCAGCATGTCACTTCTTTCACCGTCCTCTGAATCTGCAGCATGTCACTTCTTTCAGCGTTTTCTAAATCTGCAGCATGTCACTTCTTTCAGCGTTTTCTAAATCTGCAGCATGTCACTTCTTTCAGCGTTTTCTAAATCTGCAGCATGTCACTTCTTTCAACGTTTTCTAAATCTGCAGCATGTCATTTCTTTCAGCATTTTCGTAATCTGCAGCATGTCACTTCTTTCAGCGTTTTCTTAATCTGCAGCATGTCACTTCTTTCAGTGTTTTCTAAATCTGCAGCATGTCACTTCTTTCAGCGTTTTCTAAATCTGCAGCATGTCACTTCTTTCAGCGTTTTCTAAATCTGCAGCATGTCACTTCTTTCAGCGTTTTCTAAATCTGCAGCATGTCACTAATTTCAGCGTTTTCTAAATCTGCAGCATGTCCCTAATTTCAGCGTTTTCTAAATCTGCAGCATGTCACTTCTTTCACCGTCCTCTGAATCTGCAGCATGTCACTACTTTCAGCGTTTTCTAAATCTGCAGCATGTCACTTCTTTCAGCGTTTCCTAAATCTGCAGCATGTCACTTCTTTCAGCGTTTTCTAAATCAGCAGCATGTCACTTCTTTCAGCGTTTTCTAAATCTGCAGCATGTCACTTCTTTCAGCGTTTTCTAAATCTGCAGCATGTCACTTCTTTCAGCGTTTTCTAAATCTGCAGCATGTCACTTCTTTCAGCGTTTTCTAAATCTGCAGCATGTCACTTCTTTCAGCGTTTTCTAAATCTGCAGCATGTCACTTCTTTCAGCGTTTTCTTAATCTGCAGCATGTCACTCCTTTCACCGTTTTCTAAATCTGCAGCATGTCACTTCTTTCAGCATTTTCGTAATCTGCAGCATGTCACTTCTTTCAGCGTTTTCTTAATCTGCAGCATGTCACTTCTTTCAGCGTTTTCTTAATCTGCAGCATGTCACTTCTTTCACCGTTTTCTAAATCTGCAGCATGTCACTTCTTTCAGCGTTTTCTTAATCTGCAGCATATCACTTCTTTCAGCGTTTTCTAAATCTGCAGCATGTCACTTCTTTCAGCGTTTTCTTAATCTGCAGCATGTCACTTCTTTCACCGTTTTCTTAATCTGCAGCATGTCACTTCTTTCAGCGTTTTCTTAATCTGCAGCATGTCACTTCTTTCAGCGTTTTCTTAATATGCAGCATGTCACTTCTTTCAGCGTTTTCTAAATCAGCAGCATGTCACTTCTTTCAGCGTTTTCTAAATCTGCAGCATGTCATTTCTTTCAGCGTTTTCTAAATCTGCAGCATGTCACTTCTTTCAGCGTTTTCTAAATCTGCAGCATGTCACTTCTTTCAGCGTTTTCTAAATCTGCAGCATGTCACTTCTTTCAGCGTTTTCTAAATCTGCAGCATGTCACTTCTTTCAGCGTTTTCTTAATCTGCAGCATGTCACTCCTTTCACCGTTTTCTAAATCTGCAGCATGTCACTTCTTTCACCGTCCTCTGAATCTGCAGCATGTCACTTCTTTCACCGTCCTCTGAATCTGCAGCATGTCACTTCTTTCAGCGTTTTCTAAATCTGCAGCATGTCACTTCTTTCAGCGTTTTCTAAATCTGCAGCATGTCACTTCTTTCACCGTTTTCTAAATCTGCAGCATGTCACTTCTTTCACTGTCCTCTGAATCTGCAGCATGTCACTTCTTTCACCGTCCTCTGAATCTGCAGCATGTCACTTCTTTCACCGTCCTCTGATTCTGCAGCATGTCACTTCTTTCAGTGTTTTATAAATCTGCAGCATGTCACTTCTTTCAGCGTTTTCTAAATCTGCAGCATGTCACTTCTTTCAGCGTTTTCTAAATCTGCAGCATGTCACCTGTTTCAGCGTTTTCTAAATCTGCAGCATGTCACTTCTTTCAGCGTTTTCTAAATCTGCAGCATGTCACTTCTTTCAGCGTTTCCTAAATCTGCAGCATGTCACTTCTTTCAGCGTTTTCTAAATCAGCAGCATGTCACTTCTTTCAGCGTTTTCTAAATCTGCAGCATGTCACTTCTTTCAGCGTTTTCTAAATCTGCAGCATGTCACTTCTTTCAGCGTTTTCTAAATCTGCAGCATGTCACTTCTTTCAGCGTTTTCTAAATCTGCAGCATGTCACTTTCAGCGTTTTCTTAATCTGCAGCATGTCACTTCTTTCACCGTCCTCTGAATCTGCAGCATGTCACTTCTTTCACCGTCCTCTGATTCTGCAGCATGTCACTTCTTTCAGTGTTTTCTAAATCTGCAGCATGTCACTTCTTTCAGCGTTTTCTAAATCTGCAGCATGTCACTTCTTTCAGCGTTTTCTAAATCTGCAGCATGTCACTTCTTTCACCGTTTTCTAAATCTGCAGCATGTCACTTCTTTCAGCGTTTTCTTAATCTGCAGCATGTCACTTCTTTCAGCGTTTTCTAAATCTGCAGCATGTCACTTCTTTCAGCGTTTTCTTAATCTGCAGCATGTCACTTCTTTCACAGTTTTCTTAATCTGCAGCATGTCACTTCTTTCAGCGTTTTCTTAATCTGCAGCATGTCACTTCTTTCAGCGTTTTCTTAATCTGCAGCATGTCACTTCTTTCAGCGTTTTCTTAATCTGCAGCATGTCACTTCTTTCAGCGTTTTCTAAATCTGCAGCATGTCACTTCTTTCACCGTTTTCTAAATCTGCAGCATGTCACTTCTTTCACCGTTTTCTAAATCTGCAGCATGTCACTTCTTTCAGCGTTTTCTTAATCTGCAGCATGTCACTTCTTTCACCGTCCTCTGAATCTGCAGCATGTCACTTCTTTCACCGTCCTCTGATTCTGCAGCATGTCACTTCTTTCAGTGTTTTCTAAATCTGCAGCATGTCACTTCTTTCAGCGTTTTCTAAATCTGCAGCATGTCACTTCTTTCAGCGTTTTCTAAATCTGCAGCATGTCACTTCTTTCAGCGTTTTCTAAATCTGCAGCATGTCACTTCTTTCAGCGTTTTCTAAATCTGCAGCATGTCACTAATTTCAGCGTTTTCTAAATCTGCAGCATGTCACTAATTTCAGCGTTTTCTAAATCTGCAGCATGTCACTTCTTTCACCGTCCTCTGAATCTGCAGCACGTCACTTCTTTCACCGTCCTCTGAATCTGCAGCATGTCACTTCTTTCAGTGTTTTCTAAATCTGCAGCATGTCACTTCTTTCACCGTCCTCTGAATCTGCAGCATGTCACTTCTTTCACCGTCCTCTGATTCTGCAGCATGTCACTTCTTTCAGTGTTTTCTAAATCTGCAGCATGTCACTTCTTTCAGCGTTTTCTAAATCTGCAGCATGTCACTTCTTTCAGCGTTTTCTAAATCTGCAGCATGTCACTTCTTTCAGCGTTTTCTAAATCTGCAGCATGTCACTAATTTCAGCGTTTTCTAAATCTGCAGCATGTCACTACTTTCAGCGTTTTCTAAATCTGCAGCATGTCACTTCTTTCAGCGTTTCCTAAATCTGCAGCATGTCACTTCTTTCAGCGTTTTCTAAATCAGCAGCATGTCACTTCTTTCAGCGTTTTCTAAATCTGCAGCATGTCACTTCTTTCAGCGTTTTCTAAATCTGCAGCATGTCACTTCTTTCAGCGTTTTCTAAATCTGCAGCATGTCACTTCTTTCAGCGTTTTCTAAATCTGCAGCATGTCACTTCTTTCAGCGTTTTCTAAATCTGCAGCATGTCACTTCTTTCAGCGTTTTCTTAATCTGCAGCATGTCACTCCTTTCACCGTTTTCTAAATCTGCAGCATGTCACTTCTTTCACCGTCGTCTGAATCTGCAGCATGTCACTTCTTTCACCGTCCTCTGAATCTGCAGCATGTCACTTCTTTCAGCGTTTTCTAAATCTGCAGCATGTCACTTCTTTCAGCGTTTTCTAAATCTGCAGCATGTCACTTCTTTCAGCGTTTTCTAAATCTGCAGCATGTCACTTCTTTCAACGTTTTCTAAATCTGCAGCATGTCACTTCTTTCAGCATTTTCGTAATCTGCAGCATGTCACTTCTTTCAGCGTTTTCTTAATCTGCAGCATGTCACTTCTTTCAGCGTTTTCTTAATCTGCAGCATGTCACTTCTTTCACCGTTTTCTAAATCTGCAGCATGTCACTTCTTTCAGGGTTTTCTTAATCTGCAGCATATCACTTCTTTCAGCGTTTTCTAAATCTGCAGCATGTCACTTCTTTCAGCGTTTTCTTAATCTGCAGCATGTCACTTCTTTCACCGTTTTCTTAATCTGCAGCATGTCACTTCTTTCACCGTTTTCTTAATCTGCAGCATGTCACTTCTTTCAGCGTTTTCTTAATCTGCAGCATGTCACTTCTTTCAGCGTTTTCTTAATATGCAGCATGTCACTTCTTTCAGCGTTTCCTAAATCTGCAGCATGTCACTTCTTTCAGCGTTTTCTAAATCAGCAGCATGTCACTTCTTTCAGCGTTTTCTAAATCTGCAGCATGTCATTTCTTTCAGCGTTTTCTAAATCTGCAGAATGTCACTTCTTTCAGCGTTTTCTAAATCTGCAGCATGTCACTTCTTTCAGCGTTTTCTAAATCTGCAGCATGTCACTTCTTTCAGCGTTTTCTAAATCTGCAGCATGTCACTTCTTTCAGCGTTTTCTTAATCTGCAGCATGTCACTCCTTTCACCGTTTTCTAAATCTGCAGCATGTCACTTCTTTCACCGTCCTCTGAATCTGCAGCATGTCACTTCTTTCACCGTCCTCTGAATCTGCAGCATGTCACTTCTTTCAGCGTTTTCTAAATCTGCAGCATGTCACTTCTTTCAGCGTTTTCTAAATCTGCAGCATGTCACTTCTTTCACCGTTTTCTAAATCTGCAGCATGTCACTTCTTTCACTGTCCTCTGAATCTGCAGCATGTCACTTCTTTCACCGTCCTCTGAATCTGCAGCATGTCACTTCTTTCACCGTCCTCTGATTCTGCAGCATGTCACTTCTTTCAGTGTTTTATAAATCTGCAGCATGTCACTTCTTTCAGCGTTTTCTAAATCTGCAGCATGTCACTTCTTTCAGCGTTTTCTAAATCTGCAGCATGTCACCTGTTTCAGCGTTTTCTAAATCTGCAGCATGTCACTTCTTTCAGCGTTTCCTAAATCTGCAGCATGTCACTTCTTTCAGCGTTTTCTAAATCAGCAGCATGTCACTTCTTTCAGCGTTTTCTAAATCTGCAGCATGTCACTTCTTTCAGCGTTTTCTAAATCTGCAGCATGTCACTTCTTTCAGCGTTTTCTAAATCTGCAGCATGTCACTTCTTTCAGCGTTTTCTAAATCTGCAGCATGTCACTTTCAGCGTTTTCTTAATCTGCAGCATGTCACTCCTTTCACCGTTTTCTAAATCTGCAGCATGTCACTTCTTTCACCGTCCTCTGAATCTGCAGCATGTCACTTCTTTCACCGTCCTCTGAATCTGCAGCATGTCACTTCTTTCAGCGTTTTCTAAATCTGCAGCATGTCACTTCTTTCAGCGTTTTCTAAATCTGCAGCATGTCACTTCTTTCAGCGTTTTCTAAATCTGCAGCATGTCACTTCTTTCAACGTTTTCTAAATCTGCAGCATGTCACTTCTTTCAGCATTTTCGTAATCTGCAGCATGTCACTTCTTTCAGCGTTTTCTTAATCTGCAGCATGTCACTTCTTTCACCGTTTTCTAAATCTGCAGCATGTCACTTGCTTCAGCGTTTTCTTAATCTGCAGCATGTCACTTTTTTCAGCGTTTTCTTAATCTGCAGCATGTCACTTCTTTCAGCGTTTTCTTAATCTGCAGCATGTCACTTCTTTCAGCGTTTTCTTAATCTGCAGCATGTCACTTCTTTCAGCGTTTTCTTAATCTGCAGCATGTCACTTCTTTCAGCGTTTTCTAAATCTGCAGCATGTCACTTCTTTCAGCGTTTTCTAAATCTGCAGCATGTCACTTCTTTCAGCGTTTTCTAAATCTGCAGCATGTCACTTCTTTCAACGTTTTCTAAATCTGCAGCATGTCACTTCTTTCAGCATTTTCGTAATCTGCAGCATGTCACTTCTTTCAGCGTTTTCTTAATCTGCAGCATGTCACTTCTTTCAGCGTTTTCTTAATCTGCAGCATGTCACTTCTTTCACCGTTTTCTAAATCTGCAGCATGTCACTTCTTTCAGCGTTTTCTTAATCTGCAGCATGTCACTTCTTTCAGCGTTTTCTAAATCTGCAGCATGTCACTTCTTTCAGCGTTTTCTTAATCTGCAGCATGTCACTTCTTTCACCGTTTTCTTAATCTGCAGCATGTCACTTCTTTCAGCGTTTTCTTAATCTGCAGCATGTCACTTCTTTCAGCGTTTTCTTAATCTGCAGCATGTCACTTCTTTCAGCGTTTTCTAAATCTGCAGCATGTCACTTCTTTCAGCGTTTTCTTAATCTGCAGCATGTCACTTCTTTCAGCGTTTTCTTAATCTGCAGCATGTCACTTCTTTCAGCGTTTTCTTAATCTGCAGCATGTCACTTCTTTCACCGTTTTCTTAATCTGCAGCATGTCACTTCTTTCAGCGTTTTCTTAATCTGCAGCATGTCACTTCTTTCAGCGTTTTCTTAATCTGCAGCATGTCACTTCTTTCAGCGTTTTCTTAATCTGCAGCATGTCACTTCTTTCAGCGTTTTCTAAATCTGCAGCATGTCACTTCTTTCACCGTTTTCTAAATCTGCAGCATGTCACTTCTTTCACCGTTTTCTAAATCTGCAGCATGTCACTTCTTTCAGCGTTTTCTTAATCTGCAGCATGTCACTTCTTTCACCGTCCTCTGAATCTGCAGCATGTCACTTCTTTCACCGTCCTCTGATTCTGCAGCATGTCACTTCTTTCAGTGTTTTCTAAATCTGCAGCATGTCACTTCTTTCAGCGTTTTCTAAATCTGCAGCATGTCACTTCTTTCAGCGTTTTCTAAATCTGCAGCATGTCACTTCTTTCAGCGTTTTCTAAATCTGCAGCATGTCACTTCTTTCAGCGTTTTCTAAATCTGCAGCATGTCACTAATTTCAGCGTTTTCTAAATCTGCAGCATGTCACTAATTTCAGCGTTTTCTAAATCTGCAGCATGTCACTTCTTTCACCGTCCTCTGAATCTGCAGCACGTCACTTCTTTCACCGTCCTCTGAATCTGCAGCATGTCACTTCTTTCAGTGTTTTCTAAATCTGCAGCATGTCACTTCTTTCACCGTCCTCTGAATCTGCAGCAAGTCACTTCTTTCACCGTCCTCTGATTCTGCAGCATGTCACTTCTTTCAGTGTTTTCTAAATCTGCAGCATGTCACTTCTTTCAGCGTTTTCTAAATCTGCAGCATGTCACTTCTTTCAGCGTTTTCTAAATCTGCAGCATGTCACTTCTTTCAGCGTTTTCTAAATCTGCAGCATGTCACTAATTTCAGCGTTTTCTAAATCTGCAGCATGTCACTTCTTTCACCGTCCTCTGAATCTGCAGCATGTCACTTCTTTCACCGTCCTCTGAATCTGCAGCATGTCACTACTTTCAGCGTTTTCTAAATCTGCAGCATGTCACTTCTTTCAGCGTTTTCTAAATCAGCAGCATGTCACTTCTTTCAGCGTTTTCTAAATCTGCAGCATGTCACTTCTTTCAGCGTTTTCTAAATCTGCAGCATGTCACTTCTTTCAGCGTTTTCTAAATCTGCAGCATGTCACTTCTTTCAGCGTTTTCTAAATCTGCAGCATGTCACTTCTTTCAGCGTTTTCTAAATCTGCAGCATGTCACTTCTTTCAGCGTTTTCTAAATCTGCAGCATGTCACTTCTTTCAGCGTTTTCTTAATCTGCAGCATGTCACTCCTTTCACCGTTTTCTAAATCTGCAGCATGTCACTTCTTTCACCGTCCTCTGAATCTGCAGCATGTCACTTCTTTCACCGTCCTCTGAATCTGCAGCATGTCACTTCTTTCAGCGTTTTCTAAATCTGCAGCATGTCACTTCTTTCAGCGTTTTCTAAATCTGCAGCATGTCACTTCTTTCAACGTTTTCTAAATCTGCAGCATGTCACTTCTTTCAGCATTTTCGTAATCTGCAGCATGTCACTTCTTTCAGCATTTTCGTAATCTGCAGCATGTCACTTCTTTCAGCGTTTTCTTAATCTGCAGCATGTCACTTCTTTCAGCGTTTTCTTAATCTGCAGCATGTCACTTCTTTCACCGTTTTCTAAATCTGCAGCATGTCACTTCTTTCAGCGTTTTCTTAATCTGCAGCATGTCACTTCTTTCAGCGTTTTCTAAATCTGCAGCATGTCACTTCTTTCAGCGTTTTCTTAATCTGCAGCATGTCACTTCTTTCACCGTTTTCTTAATCTGCAGCATGTCACTTCTTTCAGCGTTTTCTTAATCTGCAGCATGTCACTTCTTTCAGCGTTTTCTTAATCTGCAGCATGTCACTTCTTTCAGCGTTTTCTAAATCTGCAGCATGTCACTTCTTTCACCGTTTTCTAAATCTGCAGCATGTCACTTCTTTCACCGTTTTCTAAATCTGCAGCATGTCACTTCTTTCAGCGTTTTCTTAATCTGCAGCATGTCACTTCTTTCACCGTCCTCTGAATCTGCAGCATGTCACTTCTTTCACCGTCCTCTGATTCTGCAGCATGTCACTTCTTTCAGTGTTTTCTAAATCTGCAGCATGTCACTTCTTTCAGCGTTTTCTAAATCTGCAGCATGTCACTTCTTTCAGCGTTTTCTAAATCTGCAGCATGTCACCTGTTTCAGCGTTTTCTAAATCTGCAGCATGTCACTTCTTTCAGCGTTTTCTAAATCTGCAGCATGTCACTTCTTTCAGCGTTTCCTAAATCTGCAGCATGTCTCTTCTTTCAGCATTTTCTAAATCAGCAGCATGTCACTTCTTTCAGCGTTTTCTAAATCTGCAGCATGTCACTTCTTTCAGCGTTTTCTAAATCTGCAGCATGTCACTTCTTTCAGCGTTTTCTAAATCTGCAGCATGTCACTTCTTTCAGCGTTTTCTTAATCTGCAGCATGTCACTTCTTTCAGCGTTTTCTTAATCTGCAGCATGTCACTTCTTTCAGCGTTTTCTTAATCTGCAGCATGTCACTTCTTTCAGCGTTTTCTTAATCTGCAGCATGTCACTTCTTTCAGCGTTTTCTTAATCTGCAGCATGTCACTTCTTTCAGCGTTTTCTAAATCTGCAGCATGTCACTTCTTTCAGCGTTTTCTAAATCTGCAGCATGTCACTTCTTTCAGCGTTTTCTAAATCTGCAGCATGTCACTTCTTTCAACGTTTTCTAAATCTGCAGCATGTCACTTCTTTCAGCATTTTCGTAATCTGCAGCATGTCACTTCTTTCAGCGTTTTCTTAATCTGCAGCATGTCACTTCTTTCAGCGTTTTCTTAATCTGCAGCATGTCACTTCTTTCACCGTTTTCTAAATCTGCAGCATGTCACTTCTTTCAGCGTTTTCTTAATCTGCAGCATGTCACTTCTTTCAGCGTTTTCTAAATCTGCAGCATGTCACTTCTTTCAGCGTTTTCTTAATCTGCAGCATGTCACTTCTTTCACCGTTTTCTTAATCTGCAGCATGTCACTTCTTTCAGCGTTTTCTTAATCTGCAGCATGTCACTTCTTTCAGCGTTTTCTTAATCTGCAGCATGTCACTTCTTTCAGCGTTTTCTAAATCTGCAGCATGTCACTTCTTTCAGCGTTTTCTTAATCTGCAGCATGTCACTTCTTTCAGCGTTTTCTTAATCTGCAGCATGTCACTTCTTTCAGCGTTTTCTTAATCTGCAGCATGTCACTTCTTTCAGCGTTTTCTTAATCTGCAGCATGTCACTTCTTTCAGCGTTTTCTTAATCTGCAGCATGTCACTTCTTTCAGCGTTTTCTAAATCTGCAGCATGTCACTTCTTTCAGCGTTTTCTAAATCTGCAGCATGTCACTTCTTTCAGCGTTTTCTAAATCTGCAGCATGTCACTTCTTTCAACGTTTTCTAAATCTGCAGCATGTCACTTCTTTCAGCATTTTCGTAATCTGCAGCATGTCACTTCTTTCAGCGTTTTCTTAATCTGCAGCATGTCACTTCTTTCAGCGTTTTCTTAATCTGCAGCATGTCACTTCTTTCACCGTTTTCTAAATCTGCAGCATGTCACTTCTTTCAGCGTTTTCTTAATCTGCAGCATGTCACTTCTTTCAGCGTTTTCTAAATTTGCAGCATGTCACTTCTTTCAGCGTTTTCTTAATCTGCAGCATGTCACTTCTTTCACCGTTTTCTTAATCTGCAGCATGTCACTTCTTTCAGCGTTTTCTTAATCTGCAGCATGTCACTTCTTTCAGCGTTTTCTTAATCTGCAGCATGTCACTTCTTTCAGCGTTTTCTTAATCTGCAGCATGTCACTTCTTTCAGCGTTTTCTAAATCTGCAGCATGTCACTTCTTTCACCGTTTTCTAAATCTGCAGCATGTCACTTCTTTCACCGTTTTCTAAATCTGCAGCATGTCACTTCTTTCAGCGTTTTCTTAATCTGCAGCATGTCACTTCTTTCACCGTCCTCTGAATCTGCAGCATGTCACTTCTTTCACCGTCCTCTGATTCTGCAGCATGTCACTTCTTTCACCGTCCTCTGAATCTGCAGCACGTCACTTCTTTCACCGTCCTCTGAATCTGCAGCATGTCACTTCTTTCAGTGTTTTCTAAATCTGCAGCATGTCACTTCTTTCACCGTCCTCTGAATCTGCAGCATGTCACTTCTTTCACCGTCCTCTGATTCTGCAGCATGTCACTTCTTTCAGTGTTTTCTAAATCTGCAGCATGTCACTTCTTTCAGCGTTTTCTAAATCTGCAGCATGTCACTTCTTTCAGCGTTTTCTAAATCTGCAGCATGTCACTTCTTTCAGCGTTTTCTAAATCTGCAGCATGTCACTAATTTCAGCGTTTTCTAAATCTGCAGCATGTCCCTAATTTCAGCGTTTTCTAAATCTGCAGCATGTCACTTCTTTCACCGTCCTCTGAATCTGCAGCATGTCACTACTTTCAGCGTTTTCTAAATCTGCAGCATGTCACTTCTTTCAGCGTTTTCTAAATCTGCATGTCACTTCTTTCAGCGTTTTCTAAATCAGCAGCATGTCACTTCTTTCAGCGTTTTCTAAATCTGCAGCATGTCACTTCTTTCAGCGTTTTCTAAATCTGCAGCATGTCACTTCTTTCAGCGTTTTCTAAATCTGCAGCATGTCACTTCTTTCAGCGTTTTCTAAATCTGCAGCATGTCACTTCTTCAGCGTTTTCTAAATCTGCAGCATGTCACTTCTTTCAGCGTTTTCTTAATCTGCAGCATGTCACTCCTTTCACCGTTTTCTAAATCTGCAGCATGTCACTTCTTTCACCGTCCTCTGAATCTGCAGCATGTCACTTCTTTCACCGTCCTCTGAATCTGCAGCATGTCACTTCTTTCAGCGTTTTCTAAATCTGCAGCATGTCACTTCTTTCAGCGTTTTCTAAATCTGCAGCATGTCACTTCTTTCACCGTTTTCTTAATCTGCAGCATGTCACTTCTTTCAGCGTTTTCTTAATCTGCAGTATGTCACTTCTTTCAGCGTTTTCTTAATCTGCAGCATGTCACTTCTTTCAGCGTTTTCTAAATCTGCAGCATGTCACTTCTTTCACCGTTTTCTAAATCTGCAGCATGTCACTTCTTTCACCGTTTTCTAAATCTGCAGCATGTCACTTCTTTCAGCGTTTTCTTAATCTGCAGCATGTCACTTCTTTCACCGTCCTCTGAATCTGCAGCATGTCACTTCTTTCACCGTCCTCTGATTCTGCAGCATGTCACTTCTTTCAGTGTTTTCTAAATCTGCAGCATGTCACTTCTTTCAGCGTTTTCTAAATCTGCAGCATGTCACTTCTTTCAGCGTTTTCTAAATCTGCAGCATGTCACCTGTTTCAGCGTTTTCTAAATCTGCAGCATGTCACTTCTTTCAGCGTTTTCTAAATCTGCAGCATGTCACTTCTTTCAGCGTTTCCTAAATCTGCAGCATGTCTCTTCTTTCAGCATTTTCTAAATCAGCAGCATGTCACTTCTTTCAGCGTTTTCTAAATCTGCAGCATGTCACTTCTTTCAGCGTTTTCTAAATCTGCAGCATGTCACTTCTTTCAGCGTTTTCTAAATCTGCAGCATGTCACTTCTTTCAGCGTTTTCTTAATCTGCAGCATGTCACTTCTTTCAGCGTTTTCTTAATCTGCAGCATGTCACTTCTTTCAGCGTTTTCTTAATCTGCAGCATGTCACTTCTTTCAGCGTTTTCTTAATCTGCAGCATGTCACTTCTTTCAGCGTTTTCTTAATCTGCAGCATGTCACTTCTTTCAGCGTTTTCTAAATCTGCAGCATGTCACTTCTTTCAGCGTTTTCTAAATCTGCAGCATGTCACTTCTTTCAGCGTTTTCTAAATCTGCAGCATGTCACTTCTTTCAACGTTTTCTAAATCTGCAGCATGTCACTTCTTTCAGCATTTTCGTAATCTGCAGCATGTCACTTCTTTCAGCGTTTTCTTAATCTGCAGCATGTCACTTCTTTCAGCGTTTTCTTAATCTGCAGCATGTCACTTCTTTCACCGTTTTCTAAATCTGCAGCATGTCACTTCTTTCAGCGTTTTCTTAATCTGCAGCATGTCACTTCTTTCAGCGTTTTCTAAATCTGCAGCATGTCACTTCTTTCAGCGTTTTCTTAATCTGCAGCATGTCACTTCTTTCACCGTTTTCTTTATCTGCAGCATGTCACTTCTTTCAGCGTTTTCTTAATCTGCAGCATGTCACTTCTTTCAGCGTTTTCTTAATCTGCAGCATGTCACTTCTTTCAGCGTTTTCTAAATCTGCAGCATGTCACTTCTTTCAGCGTTTTCTTAATCTGCAGCATGTCACTTCTTTCAGCGTTTTCTTAATCTGCAGCATGTCACTTCTTTCAGCGTTTTCTTAATCTGCAGCATGTCACTTCTTTCAGCGTTTTCTTAATCTGCAGCATGTCACTTCTTTCAGCGTTTTCTTAATCTGCAGCATGTCACTTCTTTCAGCGTTTTCTAAATCTGCAGCATGTCACTTCTTTCAGCGTTTTCTAAATCTGCAGCATGTCACTTCTTTCAGCGTTTTCTAAATCTGCAGCATGTCACTTCTTTCAACGTTTTCTAAATCTGCAGCATGTCACTTCTTTCAGCATTTTCGTAATCTGCAGCATGTCACTTCTTTCAGCGTTTTCTTAATCTGCAGCATGTCACTTCTTTCAGCGTTTTCTTAATCTGCAGCATGTCACTTCTTTCACCGTTTTCTAAATCTGCAGCATGTCACTTCTTTCAGCGTTTTCTTAATCTGCAGCATGTCACTTCTTTCAGCGTTTTCTAAATTTGCAGCATGTCACTTCTTTCAGCGTTTTCTTAATCTGCAGCATGTCACTTCTTTCACCGTTTTCTTAATCTGCAGCATGTCACTTCTTTCAGCGTTTTCTTAATCTGCAGCATGTCACTTCTTTCAGCGTTTTCTTAATCTGCAGCATGTCACTTCTTTCAGCGTTTTCTTAATCTGCAGCATGTCACTTCTTTCAGCGTTTTCTTAATCTGCAGCATGTCACTTCTTTCAGCGTTTTCTTAATCTGCAGCATGTCACTTCTTTCAGCGTTTTCTAAATCTGCAGCATGTCACTTCTTTCACCGTTTTCTAAATCTGCAGCATGTCACTTCTTTCACCGTTTTCTAAATCTGCAGCATGTCACTTCTTTCAGCGTTTTCTTAATCTGCAGCATGTCACTTCTTTCACCGTCCTCTGAATCTGCAGCATGTCACTTCTTTCACCGTCCTCTGATTCTGCAGCATATCACTTCTTTCACCGTCCTCTGAATCTGCAGCACGTCACTTCTTTCACCGTCCTCTGAATCTGCAGCATGTCACTTCTTTCAGTGTTTTCTAAATCTGCAGCATGTCACTTCTTTCACCGTCCTCTGAATCTGCAGCATGTCACTTCTTTCACCGTCCTCTGATTCTGCAGCATGTCACTTCTTTCAGTGTTTTCTAAATCTGCAGCATGTCACTTCTTTCAGCGTTTTCTAAATCTGCAGCATGTCACTTCTTTCAGCGTTTTCTAAATCTGCAGCATGTCACTTCTTTCAGCGTTTTCTAAATCTGCAGCATGTCACTAATTTCAGCGTTTTCTAAATCTGCAGCATGTCCCTAATTTCAGCGTTTTCTAAATCTGCAGCATGTCACTTCTTTCACCGTCCTCTGAATCTGCAGCATGTCACTACTTTCAGCGTTTTCTAAATCTGCAGCATGTCACTTCTTTCAGCGTTTTCTAAATCTGCATGTCACTTCTTTCAGCGTTTTCTAAATCAGCAGCATGTCACTTCTTTCAGCGTTTTCTAAATCTGCAGCATGTCACTTCTTTCAGCGTTTTCTAAATCTGCAGCATGTCACTTCTTTCAGCGTTTTCTAAATCTGCAGCATGTCACTTCTTTCAGCGTTTTCTAAATCTGCAGCATGTCACTTCTTCAGCGTTTTCTAAATCTGCAGCATGTCACTTCTTTCAGCGTTTTCTTAATCTGCAGCATGTCACTCCTTTCACCGTT
The DNA here is from genome assembly GCF_046119375.1 of Phyllobates terribilis. Taxonomy (NCBI): domain Eukaryota; kingdom Metazoa; phylum Chordata; class Amphibia; order Anura; family Dendrobatidae; genus Phyllobates; species Phyllobates terribilis. The sequence goes on from NW_027362762.1 coordinate 690,641,661, forward strand.
TTCTAAATCTGCAGCATGTCACTTCTTTCACCGTCCTCTGAATCTGCAGCATGTCACTTCTTTCACCGTCCTCTGAATCTGCAGCATGTCACTTCTTTCAGCGTTTTCTAAATCTGCAGCATGTCACTTCTTTCAGCGTTTTCTAAATCTGCAGCATGTCACTTCTTTCAACGTTTTCTAAATCTGCAGCATGTCACTTCTTTCAGCATTTTCGTAATCTGCAGCATGTCACTTCTTTCAGCGTTTTCTTAATCTGCAGCATGTCACTTCTTTCAGCGTTTTCTTAATCTGCAGCATGTCACTTCTTTCACCGTTTTCTAAATCTGCAGCATGTCACTTCTTTCAGCGTTTTCTTAATCTGCAGCATGTCACTTCTTTCAGCGTTTTCTAAATCTGCAGCATGTCACTTCTTTCAGCGTTTTCTTAATCTGCAGCATGTCACTTCTTTCACCGTTTTCTTAATCTGCAGCATGTCACTTCTTTCAGCGTTTTCTTAATCTGCAGCATGTCACTTCTTTCAGCGTTTTCTTAATCTGCAGCATGTCACTTCTTTCAGCGTTTTCTAAATCTGCAGCATGTCACTTCTTTCACCGTTTTCTAAATCTGCAGCATGTCACTTCTTTCACCGTTTTCTAAATCTGCAGCATGTCACTTCTTTCAGCGTTTTCTTAATCTGCAGCATGTCACTTCTTTCACCGTCCTCTGAATCTGCAGCATGTCACTTCTTTCACCGTCCTCTGATTCTGCAGCATGTCACTTCTTTCAGTGTTTTCTAAATCTGCAGCATGTCACTTCTTTCAGCGTTTTCGAAATCTGCAGCATGTCACTTCTTTCAGCGTTTTCTAAATCTGCAGCATGTCACTTCTTTCAGCGTTTTCTAAATCTGCAGCATGTCACTAATTTCAGCGTTTTCTAAATCTGCAGCATGTCCCTAATTTCAGCGTTTTCTAAATCTGCAGCATGTCACTTCTTTCACCGTCCTCTGAATCTGCAGCATGTCACTACTTTCAGCGTTTTCTAAATCTGCAGCATGTCACTTCTTTCAGCGTTTTCTAAATCTGCAGCATGTCACTTCTTTCACCGTCCTCTGAATCTGCAGCATGTCACTACTTTCAGCGTTTTCTAAATCTGCAGCATGTCACTTCTTTCAGCGTTTTCTAAATCTGCATGTCACTTCTTTCAGCGTTTTCTAAATCAGCAGCATGTCACTTCTTTCAGCGTTTTCTAAATCTGCAGCATGTCACTTCTTTCAGCGTTTTCTAAATCTGCAGCATGTCACTTCTTTCAGCGTTTTCTAAATCTGCAGCATGTCACTTCTTTCAGCGTTTTCTAAATCTGCAGCATGTCACTTCTTTCAGCGTTTTCTAAATCTGCAGCATGTCACTTCTTTCAGCGTTTTCTTAATCTGCAGCATGTCACTCCTTTCACCGTTTTCTAAATCTGCAGCATGTCACTTCTTTCACCGTCCTCTGAATCTGCAGCATGTCACTTCTTTCACCGTCCTCTGAATCTGCAGCATGTCACTTCTTTCAGCGTTTTCTAAATCTGCAGCATGTCACTTCTTTCAGCGTTTTCTAAATCTGCAGCATGTCACTTCTTTCAACGTTTTCTAAATCTGCAGCATGTCACTTCTTTCAGCATTTTCGTAATCTGCAGCATGTCACTTCTTTCAGCGTTTTCTTAATCTGCAGCATGTCACTTCTTTCAGCGTTTTCTTAATCTGCAGCATGTCACTTCTTTCAGCGTTTTCTAAATCTGCAGCATGTCACTTCTTTCAGCGTTTTCTTAATCTGCAGCATGTCACTTCTTTCAGCGTTTTCTAAATCTGCAGCATGTCACTTCTTTCAGCGTTTTCTTAATCTGCAGCATGTCACTTCTTTCACCGTTTTCTTAATCTGCAGCATGTCACTTCTTTCAGCGTTTTCTTAATCTGCAGCATGTCACTTCTTTCAGCGTTTTCTTAATCTGCAGCATGTCACTTCTTTCAGCGTTTTCTAAATCTGCAGCATGTCACTTCTTTCACCGTTTTCTAAATCTGCAGCATGTCACTTCTTTCACCGTTTTCTAAATCTGCAGCATGTCACTTCTTTCAGCGTTTTCTTAATCTGCAGCATGTCACTTCTTTCACCGTCCTCTGAATCTGCAGCATGTCACTTCTTTCACCGTCCTCTGATTCTGCAGCATGTCACTTCTTTCAGTGTTTTCTAAATCTGCAGCATGTCACTTCTTTCAGCGTTTTCGAAATCTGCAGCATGTCACTTCTTTCAGCGTTTTCTAAATCTGCAGCATGTCACTTCTTTCAGCGTTTTCTAAATCTGCAGCATGTCACTAATTTCAGCGTTTTCTAAATCTGCAGCATGTCACTAATTTCAGCGTTTTCTAAATCTGCAGCATGTCACTTCTTTCACCGTCCTCTGAATCTGCAGCACGTCACTTCTTTCACCGTCCTCTGAATCTGCAGCATGTCACTCCTTTCACCGTTTTCTAAATCTGCAGCATGTCACTTCTTTCACCGTCCTCTGAATCTGCAGCATGTCACTTCTTTCACCGTCCTCTGAATCTGCAGCATGTCACTTCTTTCAGCGTTTTCTAAATCTGCAGCATGTCACTTCTTTCAGCGTTTTCTAAATCTGCAGCATGTCACTTCTTTCAACGTTTTCTAAATCTGCAGCATGTCACTTCTTTCAGCATTTTCGTAATCTGCAGCATGTCACTTCTTTCAGCGTTTTCTTAATCTGCAGCATGTCACTTCTTTCAGCGTTTTCTTAATCTGCAGCATGTCACTTCTTTCAGCGTTTTCTAAATCTGCAGCATGTCACTTCTTTCAGCGTTTTCTTAATCTGCAGCATGTCACTTCTTTCAGCGTTTTCTAAATCTGCAGCATGTCACTTCTTTCAGCGTTTTCTTAATCTGCAGCATGTCACTTCTTTCACCAATTTCTTAATCTGCAGCATGTCACTTCTTTCAGCGTTTTCTTAATCTGCAGCATGTCACTTCTTTCAGCGTTTTCTTAATCTGCAGCATGTCACTTCTTTCAGCGTTTTCTAAATCTGCAGCATGTCACTTCTTTCACCGTTTTCTAAATCTGCAGCATGTCACTTCTTTCACCGTTTTCTAAATCTGCAGCATGTCACTTCTTTCAGCGTTTTCTTAATCTGCAGCACGTCACTTCTTTCACCGTCCTCTGAATCTGCAGCATGTCACTTCTTTCACCGTCCTCTGATTCTGCAGCATGTCACTTCTTTCAGTGTTTTCTAAATCTGCAGCATGTCACTTCTTTCAGCGTTTTCTAAATCTGCAGCATGTCACTTCTTTCAGCGTTTTCTAAATCTGCAGCATGTCACTTCTTTCAGCGTTTTCTAAATCTGCAGCATGTCACTTCTTTCAGCGTTTTCTAAATCTGCAGCATGTCACTAATTTCAGCGTTTTCTAAATCTGCAGCATGTCACTAATTTCAGCGTTTTCTAAATCTGCAGCATGTCACTTCTTTCAGCGTTTTCTAAATCTGCAGCATGTCACTTCTTTCACCGTTTTCTAAATCTGCAGCATGTCACTTCTTTCACCGTTTTCTAAATCTGCAGCATGTCACTTCTTTCAGCATTTTCGTAATCTGCAGCATGTCACTTCTTTCAGCGTTTTCTTAATCTGCAGCATGTCACTTCTTTCACCGTTTTCTAAATCTGCAGCATGTCACTTCTTTCAGCGTTTTCTTAATCTGCAGCATGTCACTTCTTTCAGCGTTTTCTAAATCTGCAGCATGTCACTTCTTTCACCGTTTTCTTAATCTGCAGCATGTCACTTCTTTGACCGTTTTCTAAATCTGCAGCATGTCACTTCTTTCACCGTTTTCTTAATCTGCAGCATGTCACTTCTTTCAGCGTTTTCTAAATCTGCAGCATGTCACTTCTTTCAGCGTTTTCTTAATCTGCAGCATGTCACTTCTTTCAGCGTTTTCTAAATCTGCACCATGTCACTTCTTTCAGCGTTTTCTTAATCTGCAGCATGTCACTTCTTTCAGCGTTTTCTTAATCTGCAGCATGTCACTTCTTTCAGCGTTTTCTTAATCTGCAGCATGTCACTTCTTTCAGCGTTTTCTTAATCTGCAGCATGTCACTTCTTTCATCGTTTTCTTAATCTGCAGCATGTCACTTCTTTCAGCGTTTTCTTAATCTGCAGCATGTCACTTCTTTCAGCGTTTTCTTAATCTGCAGCATGTCACTTCTTTCAGCGTTTTCTAAATCTGCAGCATGTCACTTCTTTCAGCGTTTTCTAAATCTGCAGCATGTCACTTCTTTCAGCGTTTTCTAAATCTGCAGCATGTCACTTCTTTCAGCGTTTTCTAAATCTGCAGCATGTCACTTCTTTCACCGTTTTCTAAATCTGCAGCATGTCACTTCTTTCACCGTTTTCTAAATCTGCAGCATGTCACTTCTTTCAGCGTTTTCTTAATCTGCAGCATGTCACTTCTTTCAGCGTTTTCTAAATCTGCAGCATGTCACTTCTTTCAGCGTTTTCTAAATCTGCAGCATGTCACTTCTTTCACCGTTTTCTAAATCTGCAGCATGTCACTTCTTTCAGCATTTTCGTAATCTGCAGCATGTCACTTCTTTCAGCGCTTTCTTAATCTGCAGCATGTCACTTCTTTCACCGTTTTCTAAATCTGCAGCATGTCACTTCTTTCAGCGTTTTCTTAATCTGCAGCATGTCACTTCTTTCAGCGTTTTCTAAATCTGCAGCATGTCACTTCTTTCAGCGTTTTCTAAATCTGCAGCATGTCACTTCTTTCACCGTTTTCTTAATCTGCAGCATGTCACTTCTTTGACCGTTTTCTAAATCTGCAGCATGTCACTTCTTTCAGCGTTTTCTTAATCTGCAGCATGTCACTTCTTTCAGCGTTTTCTAAATCTGCACCATGTCACTTCTTTCAGCGTTTTCTTAATCTGCAGCATGTCACTTCTTTCAGCGTTTTCTTAATCTGCAGCATGTCACTTCTTTCAGCGTTTTCTTAATCTGCAGCATGTCACTTCTTTCAGCGTTTTCTTAATCTGCAGCATGTCACTTCTTTCATCGTTTTCTTAATCTGCAGCATGTCACTTCTTTCAGCGTTTTCTTAATCTGCAGCATGTCACTTCTTTCAGCGTTTTCTTAATCTGCAGCATGTCACTTCTTTCAGCGTTTTCTAAATCTGCAGCATGTCACTTCTTTCAGCGTTTTCTAAATCTGCAGCATGTCACTTCTTTCAGCGTTTTCTAAATCTGCAGCATGTCACTTCTTTCACCGTTTTCTAAATCTGCAGCATGTCACTTCTTTCACCGTTTTCTAAATCTGCAGCATGTCACTTCTTTCAGCGTTTTCTTAATCTGCAGCATGTCACTTCTTTCAGCGTTTTCTAAATCTGCAGCATGTCACTTCTTTCAGCGTTTTCTTAATCTGCAGCATGTCACTTCTTTCAGCGTTTTCTAAATCTGCAGCATGTCACTTCTTTCAGCGTTTTCTAAATCTGCAGCATGTCACTTCTTTCAGCGTTTTCTAAATCTGCAGCATGTCACTTCTTTCACCGTTTTCTAAATCTGCAGCATGTCACTTCTTTCAGCATTTTCGTAATCTGCAGCATGTCACTTCTTTCAGCGTTTTCTTAATCTGCAGCATGTCACTTCTTTCACCGTTTTCTAAATCTGCAGCATGTCACTTCTTTCAGCGTTTTCTTAATCTGCAGCATGTCACTTCTTTCAGCGTTTTCTAAATCTGCAGCATGTCACTTCTTTCAGCGTTTTCTTAATCTGCAGCATGTCACTTCTTTCAGCGTTTTCTAAATCTGCAGCATGTCACTTCTTTCACCGTTTTCTTAATCTGCAGCATGTCACTTCTTTGACCGTTTTCTAAATCTGCAGCATGTCACTTCTTTCACCGTTTTCTTAATCTGCAGCATGTCACTTCTTTCAGCGTTTTCTAAATCTGCAGCATGTCACTTCTTTCAGCGTTTTCTAAATCTGCAGCATGTCACTTCTTTCAGCGTTTTCTAAATCTGCAGCATGTCACTAATTTCAGCGTTTTCTAAATCTGCAGCATGTCCCTAATTTCAGCGTTTTCTAAATCTGCAGCATGTCACTTCTTTCACCGTCCTCTGAATCTGCAGCATGTCACTACTTTCAGCGTTTTCTAAATCTGCAGCATGTCACTTCTTTCAGCGTTTCCTAAATCTGCAGCATGTCACTTCTTTCAGCGTTTTCTAAATCAGCAGCATGTCACTTCTTTCAGCGTTTTCTAAATCTGCAGCATGTCACTTCTTTCAGCGTTTTCTAAATCTGCAGCATGTCACTTCTTTCAGCGTTTTCTAAATCTGCAGCATGTCACTTCTTTCAGCGTTTTCTAAATCTGCAGCATGTCACTTCTTTCAGCGTTTTCTTAATCTGCAGCATGTCACTCCTTTCACCGTTTTCTAAATCTGCAGCATGTCACTTCTTTCACCGTCCTCTGAATCTGCAGCATGTCACTTCTTTCACCGTCCTCTGAATCTGCAGCATGTCACTTCTTTCACCGTTTTCTAAATCTGCAGCATGTCACTTCTTTCAGCGTTTTCTAAATCTGCAGCATGTCACTTCTTTCAGCGTTTTCTAAATCTGCAGCATGTCACTTCTTTCAGCGTTTTCTTAATCTGCAGCATGTCACTTCTTTCAGCATTTTCGTAATCTGCAGCATGTCACTTCTTTCAGCGTTTTCTTAATCTGCAGCATGTCACTTCTTTCACCGTTTTCTAAATCTGCAGCATGTCACTTCTTTCAGCGTTTTCTTAATCTGCAGCATGTCACTTCTTTCAGCGTTTTCTAAATCTGCAGCATGTCACTTCTTTCAGCGTTTTCTTAATCTGCAGCATGTCACTTCTTTCAGCGTTTTCTTAATCTGCAGCATGTCACTTCTTTCAGCGTTTTCTAAATCTGCACCATGTCACTTCTTTCAGCGTTTTCTTAATCTGCAGCATGTCACTTCTTTCAGCGTTTTCTTAATCTGCAGCATGTCACTTCTTTCAGCGTTTTCTTAATCTGCAGCATGTCACTTCTTTCAGCGTTTTCTTAATCTGCAGCATGTCACTTCTTTCATCGTTTTCTTAATCTGCAGCATGTCACTTCTTTCAGCGTTTTCTTAATCTGCAGCATGTCACTTCTTTCAGCGTTTTCTTAATCTGCAGCATGTCACTTCTTTCAGCGTTTTCTAAATCTGCAGCATGTCACTTCTTTCAGCGTTTTCTAAATCTGCAGCATGTCACTTCTTTCAGCGTTTTCTAAATCTGCAGCATGTCACTTCTTTCAGCGTTTTCTAAATCTGCAGCATGTCACTTCTTTCACCGTTTTCTAAATCTGCAGCATGTCACTTCTTTCACCGTTTTCTAAATCTGCAGCATGTCACTTCTTTCAGCGTTTTCTTAATCTGCAGCATGTCACTTCTTTCAGCGTTTTCTAAATCTGCAGCATGTCACTTCTTTCAGCGTTTTCTAAATCTGCAGCATGTCACTTCTTTCACCGTTTTCTAAATCTGCAGCATGTCACTTCTTTCAGCATTTTCGTAATCTGCAGCATGTCACTTCTTTCAGCGCTTTCTTAATCTGCAGCATGTCACTTCTTTCACCGTTTTCTAAATCTGCAGCATGTCACTTCTTTCAGCGTTTTCTTAATCTGCAGCATGTCACTTCTTTCAGCGTTTTCTAAATCTGCAGCATGTCACTTCTTTCAGCGTTTTCTAAATCTGCAGCATGTCACTTCTTTCACCGTTTTCTTAATCTGCAGCATGTCACTTCTTTCAGCGTTTTCTAAATCTGCAGCATGTCACTTCTTTCAGCGTTTTCTTAATCTGCAGCATGTCACTTCTTTCAGCGTTTTCTAAATCTGCACCATGTCACTTCTTTCAGCGTTTTCTTAATCTGCAGCATGTCACTTCTTTCAGCGTTTCTTAATCTGCAGCATGTCACTTCTTTCAGCGTTTTCTTAATCTGCAGCATGTCACTTCTTTCAGCGTTTTCTTAATCTGCAGCATGTCACTTCTTTCATCGGTTTTCTAATCTGCAGCATGTCACTTCTTTCAGCGTTTTCTTAATCTGCAGCATGTCACTTCTTTCAGCGTTTTCTTAATCTGCAGCATGTCACTTCTTTCAGCGTTTTCTAAATCTGCAGCATGTCACTTCTTTCAGCGTTTTCTAAATCTGCAGCATGTCACTTCTTTCAGCGTTTTCTAAATCTGCAGCATGTCCACTTCTTTCACCGTTTTCTAAATCTGCAGCATGTCACTTCTTTCACCGTTTTCTAAATCTGCAGCATGTCACTTCTTTCAGCGTTTTCTTAATCTGCAGCATGTCACTTCTTTCAGCGTTTTCTAAATCTGCAGCATGTCACTTCTTTCAGCGTTTTCTTAATCTGCAGCATGTCACTTCTTTCAGCGTTTTCTAAATCTGCAGCATGTCACTTCTTTCAGCGTTTTCTAAATCTGCAGCATGTCACTTCTTTCAGCGTTTTCTAAATCTGCAGCATGTCACTTCTTTCACCGTTTTCTAAATCTGCAGCATGTCACTTCTTTCAGCATTTTCGTAATCTGCAGCATGTCACTTCTTTCAGCGTTTTCTTAATCTGCAGCATGTCACTTCTTTCACCGTTTTCTAAATCTGCAGCATGTCACTTCTTTCAGCGTTTTCTTAATCTGCAGCATGTCACTTCTTTCAGCGTTTTCTAAATCTGCAGCATGTCACTTCTTTCAGCGTTTTCTTAATCTGCAGCATGTCACTTCTTTCAGCGTTTTCTAAATCTGCAGCATGTCACTTCTTTCACCGTTTTCTTAATCTGCAGCATGTCACTTCTTTGACCGTTTTCTAAATCTGCAGCATGTCACTTCTTTCACCGTTTTCTTAATCTGCAGCATGTCACTTCTTTCAGCGTTTTCTAAATCTGCAGCATGTCACTTCTTTCAGCGTTTTCTAAATCTGCAGCATGTCACTTCTTTCAGCGTTTTCTAAATCTGCAGCATGTCACTAATTTCAGCGTTTTCTAAATCTGCAGCATGTCCCTAATTTCAGCGTTTTCTAAATCTGCAGCATGTCACTTCTTTCACCGTCCTCTGAATCTGCAGCATGTCACTACTTTCAGCGTTTTCTAAATCTGCAGCATGTCACTTCTTTCAGCGTTTCCTAAATCTGCAGCATGTCACTTCTTTCAGCGTTTTCTAAATCAGCAGCATGTCACTTCTTTCAGCGTTTTCTAAATCTGCAGCATGTCACTTCTTTCAGCGTTTTCTAAATCTGCAGCATGTCACTTCTTTCAGCGTTTTCTAAATCTGCAGCATGTCACTTCTTTCAGCGTTTTCTAAATCTGCAGCATGTCACTTCTTTCAGCGTTTTCTTAATCTGCAGCATGTCACTCCTTTCACCGTTTTCTAAATCTGCAGCATGTCACTTCTTTCACCGTCCTCTGAATCTGCAGCATGTCACTTCTTTCACCGTCCTCTGAATCTGCAGCATGTCACTTCTTTCACCGTTTTCTAAATCTGCAGCATGTCACTTCTTTCAGCGTTTTCTAAATCTGCAGCATGTCACTTCTTTCAGCGTTTTCTAAATCTGCAGCATGTCACTTCTTTCAGCGTTTTCTTAATCTGCAGCATGTCACTTCTTTCAGCATTTTCGTAATCTGCAGCATGTCACTTCTTTCAGCGTTTTCTTAATCTGCAGCATGTCACTTCTTTCACCGTTTTCTAAATCTGCAGCATGTCACTTCTTTCAGCGTTTTCTTAATCTGCAGCATGTCACTTCTTTCAGCGTTTTCTAAATCTGCAGCATGTCACTTCTTTCAGCGTTTTCTTAATCTGCAGCATGTCACTTCTTTCAGCGTTTTCTAAATCTGCAGCATGTCACTTCTTTCACCGTTTTCTTAATCTGCAGCATGTCACTTCTTTGACCGTTTTCTAAATCTGCAGCATGTCACTTCTTTCACCGTTTTCTTAATCTGCAGCATGTCACTTCTTTCAGCGTTTTCTAAATCTGCAGCATGTCACTTCTTTCAGCGTTTTCTTAATCTGCAGCATGTCACTTCTTTCAGCGTTTTCTAAATCTGCACCATGTCACTTCTTTCAGCGTTTTCTTAATCTGCAGCATGTCACTTCTTTCAGCGTTTTCTTAATCTGCAGCATGTCACTTCTTTCAGCGTTTTCTTAATCTGCAGCATGTCACTTCTTTCAGCGTTTTCTTAATCTGCAGCATGTCACTTCTTTCATCGTTTTCTTAATCTGCAGCATGTCACTTCTTTCAGCGTTTTCTTAATCTGCAGCATGTCACTTCTTTCAGCGTTTTCTTAATCTGCAGCATGTCACTTCTTTCAGCGTTTTCTAAATCTGCAGCATGTCACTTCTTTCAGCGTTTTCTAAATCTGCAGCATGTCACTTCTTTCAGCGTTTTCTAAATCTGCAGCATGTCACTTCTTTCAGCGTTTTCTAAATCTGCAGCATGTCACTTCTTTCAGCGTTTTCTAAATCTGCAGCATGTCACTTCTTTCAGCGTTTTCTTAATCTGCAGCATGTCACTTCTTTCAGCGTTTTCTAAATCTGCAGCATGTCACTTCTTTCAGCGTTTTCTAAATCTGCAGCATGTCACTTCTTTCACCGTTTTCTAAATCTGCAGCATGTCACTTCTTTCAGCATTTTCGTAATCTGCAGCATGTCACTTCTTTCACCGTTTTCTAAATCTGCAGCATGTCACTTCTTTCAGCGTTTTCGTAATCTGCAGCATGTCACTTCTTTCAGCGTTTTCTTAATCTGCAGCATGTCACTTCTTTCACCGTTTTCTAAATCTGCAGCATGTCACTTCTTTCAGCGTTTTCTTAATCTGCAGCATGTCACTTCTTTCAGCGTTTTCTAAATCTGCAGCATGTCACTTCTTTCAGCGTTTTCTTAATCTGCAGCATGTCACTTCTTTCAGCGTTTTCTAAATCTGCAGCATGTCACTTCTTTCACCGTTTTCTTAATCTGCAGCATGTCACTTCTTTGACCGTTTTCTAAATCTGCAGCATGTCACTTCTTTCACCGTTTTCTTAATCTGCAGCATGTCACTTCTTTCACCGTTTTCTTAATCTGCAGCATGTCACTTCTTTCAGCGTTTTCTTAATCTGCAGCATGTCACTTCTTTCAGCGTTTTCTAAATCTGCACCATGTCACTTCTTTCAGCGTTTTCTTAATCTGCAGCATGTCACTTCTTTCAGCGTTTTCTTAATCTGCAGCATGTCACTTCTTTCAGCGTTTTCTTAATCTGCAGCATGTCACTTCTTTCATCGTTTTCTTAATCTGCAGCATGTCACTTCTTTCAGCGTTTTCTTAATCTGCAGCATGTCACTTCTTTCAGCGTTTTCTTAATCTGCAGCATGTCACTTCTTTCAGCGTTTTCTAAATCTGCAGCATGTCACTTCTTTCAGCGTTTTCTAAATCTGCAGCATGTCACTTCTTTCAGCGTTTTCTAAATCTGCAGCATGTCACTTCTTTCACCGTTTTCTAAATCTGCAGCATGTCACTTCTTTCACCGTTTTCTAAATCTGCAGCATGTCACTTCTTTCAGCGTTTTCTTAATCTGCAGCATGTCACTTCTTTCAGCGTTTTCTAAATCTGCAGCATGTCACTTCTTTCAGCGTTTTCTTAATCTGCAGCATGTCACTTCTTTCAGCGTTTTCTAAATCTGCAGCATGTCACTTCTTTCAGCGTTTTCTAAATCTGCAGCATGTCACTTCTTTCAGCGTTTTCTAAATCTGCAGCATGTCACTTCTTTCACCGTTTTCTAAATCTGCAGCATGTCACTTCTTTCAGCATTTTCGTAATCTGCAGCATGTCACTTCTTTCAGCGTTTTCTTAATCTGCAGCATGTCACTTCTTTCACCGTTTTCTAAATCTGCAGCATGTCACTTCTTTCAGCGTTTTCTTAATCTGCAGCATGTCACTTCTTTCAGCGTTTTCTAAATCTGCAGCATGTCACTTCTTTCAGCGTTTTCTTAATCTGCAGCATGTCACTTCTTTCAGCGTTTTCTAAATCTGCAGCATGTCACTTCTTTCACCGTTTTCTTAATCTGCAGCATGTCACTTCTTTGACCGTTTTCTAAATCTGCAGCATGTCACTTCTTTCACCGTTTTCTTAATCTGCAGCATGTCACTTCTTTCAGCGTTTTCTAAATCTGCAGCATGTCACTTCTTTCAGCGTTTTCTTAATCTGCAGCATGTCACTTCTTTCAGCGTTTTCTAAATCTGCATCATGTCACTTCTTTCAGCGTTTTCTTAATCTGCAGCATGTCACTTCTTTCAGCGTTTTCTTAATCTGCAGCATGTCACTTCTTTCAGCGTTTTCTTAATCTGCAGCATGTCACTTCTTTCAGCGTTTTCTTAATCTGCAGCATGTCACTTCTTTCAGCGTTTTCTTAATCTGCAGCATGTCACTTCTTTCAGCGTTTTCTAAATCTGCAGCATGTCACTTCTTTCAGCGTTTTCTAAATCTGCAGCATGTCACTTCTTTCACCGTTTTCTAAATCTGCAGCATGTCACTTCTTTCAGCGTTTTCGTAATCTGCAGCATGTCACTTCTTTCAGCGTTTTCTTAATCTGCAGCATGTCACTTCTTTCACCGTTTTCTAAATCTGCAGCATGTCACTTCTTTCAGCGTTTTCTTAATCTGCAGCATGTCACTTCTTTCAGCGTTTTCTAAATCTGCAGCATGTCACTTCTTTCAGCGTTTTCTTAATCTGCAGCATGTCACTTCTTTCAGCGTTTTCTAAATCTGCAGCATGTCACTTCTTTCACCGTTTTCTTAATCTGCAGCATGTCACTTCTTTGACCGTTTTCTAAATCTGCAGCATGTCACTTCTTTCACCGTTTTCTTAATCTGCAGCATGTCACTTCTTTCAGCGTTTTCTAAATCTGCAGCATGTCACTTCTTTCAGCGTTTTCTAAATCTGCACCATGTCACTTCTTTCAGCGTTTTCTTAATCTGCAGCATGTCACTTCTTTCAGCGTTTTCTTAATCTGCAGCATGTCACTTCTTTCAGCGTTTTCTTAATCTGCAGCATGTCACTTCTTTCAGCGTTTTCTTAATCTGCAGCATGTCACTTCTTTCAGCGTTTTCTTAATCTGCAGCATGTCACTTCTTTCAGCGTTTTCTTAATTTGCAGCATGTCACTTCTTTCAGCGTTTTCTTAATCTGCAGCATGTCACTTCTTTCAGCGTTTTCTTAATCTGCAGCATGTCACTTCTTTCAGCGTTTTCTTAATCTGCAGCATGTCACTTCTTTCAGCGTTTTCTAAATCTGCAGCATGTCACTTCTTTCAGCGTTTTCTAAATCTGCAGCATGTCACTTCTTTCACCGTTTTCTAAATCTGCAGCATGTCACTTCTTTCAGCGTTTTCGTAATCTGCAGCATGTCACTTCTTTCAGCGTTTTCTTAATCTGCAGCATGTCACTTCTTTCACCGTTTTCTAAATCTGCAGCATGTCACTTCTTTCAGCGTTTTCTTAATCTGCAGCATGTCACTTCTTTCAGCGTTTTCTAAATCTGCAGCATGTCACTTCTTTCAGCGTTTTCTTAATCTGCAGCATGTCACTTCTTTCAGCGTTTTCTAAATCTGCAGCATGTCACTTCTTTCACCGTTTTCTTAATCTGCAGCATGTCACTTCTTTGACCGTTTTCTAAATCTGCAGCATGTCACTTCTTTCACCGTTTTCTTAATCTGCAGCATGTCACTTCTTTCAGCGTTTTCTAAATCTGCAGCATGTCACTTCTTTCAGCGTTTTCTTAATCTGCAGCATGTCACTTCTTTCAGCGTTTTCTAAATCTGCATCATGTCACTTCTTTCAGCGTTTTCTTAATCTGCAGCATGTCACTTCTTTCAGCGTTTTCTTAATCTGCAGCATGTCACTTCTTTCAGCGTTTTCTTAATCTGCAGCATGTCACTTCTTTCAGCGTTTTCTTAATCTGCAGCATGTCACTTCTTTCAGCGTTTTCTTAATCTGCAGCATGTCACTTCTTTCAGCGTTTTCTAAATCTGCAGCATGTCACTTCTTTCAGCGTTTTCTAAATCTGCAGCATGTCACTTCTTTCACCGTTTTCTAAATCTGCAGCATGTCACTTCTTTCAGCATTTTCGTAATCTGCAGCATGTCACTTCTTTCAGCGTTTTCTTAATCTGCAGCATGTCACTTCTTTCACCGTTTTCTAAATCTGCAGCATGTCACTTCTTTCAGCGTTTTCTTAATCTGCAGCATGTCACTTCTTTCAGCGTTTTCTAAATCTGCAGCATGTCACTTCTTTCAGCGTTTTCTTAATCTGCAGCATGTCACTTCTTTCAGCGTTTTCTAAATCTGCAGCATGTCACTTCTTTCACCGTTTTCTTAATCTGCAGCATGTCACTTCTTTGACCGTTTTCTAAATCTGCAGCATGTCACTTCTTTCACCGTTTTCTTAATCTGCAGCATGTCACTTCTTTCAGCGTTTTCTAAATCTGCAGCATGTCACTTCTTTCAGCGTTTTCTAAATCTGCACCATGTCACTTCTTTCAGCGTTTTCTTAATCTGCAGCATGTCACTTCTTTCAGCGTTTTCTTAATCTGCAGCATGTCACTTCTTTCAGCGTTTTCTAAATCTGCAGCATGTCACTTCTTTCAGCGTTTTCTTAATCTGCAGCATGTCACTTCTTTCAGCGTTTTCTAAATCTGCATCATGTCACTTCTTTCAGCGTTTTCTTAATCTGCAGCATGTCACTTCTTTCAGCGTTTTCTTAATCTGCAGCATGTCACTTCTTTCAGCGTTTTCTTAATCTGCAGCATGTCACTTCTTTCAGCGTTTTCTTAATCTGCAGCATGTCACTTCTTTCAGCGTTTTCTTAATCTGCAGCATGTCACTTCTTTCAGCGTTTTCTAAATCTGCAGCATGTCACTTCTTTCAGCGTTTTCTAAATCTGCAGCATGTCACTTCTTTCACCGTTTTCTAAATCTGCAGCATGTCACTTCTTTCAGCATTTTCGTAATCTGCAGCATGTCACTTCTTTCAGCGTTTTCTTAATCTGCAGCATGTCACTTCTTTCACCGTTTTCTAAATCTGCAGCATGTCACTTCTTTCAGCGTTTTCTTAATCTGCAGCATGTCACTTCTTTCAGCGTTTTCTAAATCTGCAGCATGTCACTTCTTTCAGCGTTTTCTTAATCTGCAGCATGTCACTTCTTTCAGCGTTTTCTAAATCTGCAGCATGTCACTTCTTTCACCGTTTTCTTAATCTGCAGCATGTCACTTCTTTGACCGTTTTCTAAATCTGCAGCATGTCACTTCTTTCACCGTTTTCTTAATCTGCAGCATGTCACTTCTTTCAGCGTTTTCTAAATCTGCAGCATGTCACTTCTTTCAGCGTTTTCTAAATCTGCACCATGTCACTTCTTTCAGCGTTTTCTTAATCTGCAGCATGTCACTTCTTTCAGCGTTTTCTTAATCTGCAGCATGTCACTTCTTTCAGCGTTTTCTTAATCTGCAGCATGTCACTTCTTTCAGCGTTTTCTTAATCTGCAGCATGTCACTTCTTTCAGCGTTTTCTTAATTTGCAGCATGTCACTTCTTTCAGCGTTTTCTTAATCTGCAGCATGTCACTTCTTTCAGCGTTTTCTTAATCTGCAGCATGTCACTTCTTTCAGCGTTTTCTTAATCTGCAGCATGTCACTTCTTTCAACGTTTTTTTCGCCCATAGAAAGCATTAGAGAAAGAACGCAACGACGTTTGTGAAGTGTTTTTTTTTTGTGGTAAAACTAACTTTATTAAACATCTACTGTAGACAAAGCACAAATGTTATCTGCACCCATAAAAAGCTGCAAAAAACGCATTGCAAACGCTGCATGTGAACATAGCCGTATATATATTTTGCCTTTATACAATAGCTTCACCAAATTATTTTTGTGTCATCATATTCTGAGCACCATAAATTTCATATTTATTTTTTGTTCACATCGGACCTGTAGAAGGGCTTGTTTTCTGAGTGGCAGGGTGTAGTATTGGGGCACATATGAGGTGAAATAAAATAAATACAGCATGAGAGCAGCATTGTAATATGTTGGAGTTGAAGTACGTCCTAGCTCAGTAAGGGCTTTCTGTAGCGCAGTCACGTCTCCGCCCTGCAGTTTGTGGTGCCGCTCTCTTCCCTCCTCTCCGCGGCTTCACTGCAGCGATTTCCCGGCTCAGAACTACATTTCCCTGCGCCCCCTTCGGCCGTCCCGCGCATGCGTGTTTCGGGGTTGCTGTCCGCCTCACCCCCGGGCGCTGATGATAAAGGTTCCGTCCCATGGGCAGTGCTCTGCCTGTTGTTGTGTGGCTTGGTGGCCGGGTGCGGAGTGCGCGGGTGCAGGGCGCTTGCTGACCGGCAATGGAGGAAGGTGATCGCCGGCACAGCTCCTCCGGGGGCTCCGGCTCCCTGCAGCGGGAGTTAGGCCGAGGCTTCGCCCATTACAATAAGCATCTGGCCAGGCTGCACCAGAATCTGCGGGACACTAAGAAATTCTTCCGGGACATTAAGCAGACGTACAGCGGGGGCATCGGGGGACCGGAGGCCGATCTGACTGCCGGGGAGCTCGGTAAGGGCACAGGTGCTGGACGGTAGAGGAGTGCGCACACTGTGGCTGCTGGGGAACTACTAGTTCCAGGATGGCTGCGTCACCGATCGCGCCTGCAGCAACAAGTGTGTAATACGCGATCAGCACTGGCTATGGCGTGTGTGCCTGCCCTGTCCATCAGTTGTCAGTGCTCCAGTCTCCTCTGGTCCTGCGGAAGTGGCAAGCAGGGCATTGATGGCAGGGATCAGGTTGCAGTGGTATTTTGCATTGGATCTTACCTGTTGGCGAAGTTTGTGATATGGGCATTGCAGGTTCTTCATTGTGGTGGTCTGTGACCTATCCATTATAATGGCTGCATGTATGGGCTCAGGTAGTTTTCTGTGAAAAGTAAAAAATGACTGCTGATTTGTTATCCTGCACTGACACTCTGGTGGTCCTTGTGTACAGTGCCCCTCTACCGATTCAGCCAATTGCAGGTCTCTCTGGTCACATGCTGTCCATCCATCCATCACCCCTGAGGCCAGTGATTGGCTGCATCGGTCACATGCTGTACATGCATGCATCCATCACCCCCGAGGCCAGTGACTGGCTGCATCGGTCACATGCTGTACATGCATGCATCCATCACCCCCGAGGCCAGTGACTGGCTGCATCGGTCACATGCTGTACATGCATGCATCAATCACCCCCGAGGCCAGTGACTGGCTGCATCGGTCACATGCTGTACATGCATGCATCCATCACCCCGAGGCCAGTGGTTGGCTGCATTGGTCACATGCTGTATATACATCCATCACCCCCGACGAGGCCAGTGATTGGCTGCATCAGTTACATGCTGTACATGCATGCATGCATCCATCACCCCCGAGGCCAGTGATTGGCTGCATTGGTCACATGCTGTATATACATCCATCACCCCTGAGGCCAGTGATTGGCTGCATCGGTCATCTGCTTGTACATCGTCACAGCTGCCCATGGGTTCTAGTTGTTGAGTGAACTTTCCCATTAAGCAAACAGATTTTTGTCTGATTTCAGATCTAGATGTGATCTGCAAGGGTTTTACTGAGAGACAAAGCACGGGGCGTATGACAGATACTGAGAAACAAACAAAAAAGTGAAGTTGTCTCCAAAGTGATTTCTTGGAGACCAACCGCTGATATTACACAGCAGAACATACAGTGCTTACAAGCTCTTTTCAGTTGTTCTTGTAAGTTGTAAGCACTGTGTTGAATCTGGTCAGGATTGCTGGAGGGCACTGTTAATATCCTAATGGCTGCAGTGCGGTGTTGCAGTGGTGGTCGGTTTCCTAGGAAATGAGCTGAAAATAATATCTCGAACTCTACAAAATGTAATAAGGCGTGAACGCAAAAGTTATTACTTTTACAAGTATCTGCAAATATCCATATATGAAGATGCGGAAAAACCTCTTAAATAGGCTAGAGCTTTCACAAAAAATTGTAATATCTGCTACCAAGATCCTGATGGTTGACTGTCCATAGTAATGTGCTGTCTGGTGCTGGGCAGAGTGGATTTGTAGGCTCATATTAAGAACATCCTTTACTTTCAGACTCCTTCATGTGTCAGTTCTTTCTTGGCTCGTGGATGATCTAAACAAAACCCTACAGAATTCCAGCTGTTATGCCTTGCCATGGGAGCGATCGTGATGGCTAACTGTGTGTGTTTTAGGCGACTGTTTGCTCATCAACAACATTGACGTATAACACATTTGAGTAATTTTGCATTTACTTTTGGGGCTCATTGTGTCAGTTTTTCTCAGACAAGTTCTAGCCATATTACCAACAAAGTTCCACACATGGAATCCTGAAACTTGCTATCGGTTGTTTAACTCATATAACATATGCACATATTCTCTTCTCAAATAGGACACTAGTCCCCCAAGAAAAGACCTGAAGCGAGTATTTCAACCTTAAAATCAATACTTTATTAACATATATTAAAGATTAGATAAAACGAATCACAGTGCTTCACGAATACGAATGGGCGAATATTGGTATAAATCCTACTGATACTCAAGGTATATTATGTTTTGGTTTGCAACATAAAGTTCACAATTGTAACCTATTGCTGTCCCCACATAATACGATAAATTATGCAGTGATAATCACTATTACTTATGACATATTTCTGTCCCCACATAATAAAATAATTTGTGCAGTGGTGGTCACTATTGGTCAATGTGATATAACGTAAGAATTCAAGTGCTGTTAAATATACAAATTAAGGGACTACCACTGTTAGGGTTATGTACCCATGGGGAGGTGTCCTAAAGGGATAGAGCATGGAAACCAATTGTCCGCAACGAAGCAGCACAAAGGTGAAACCAAAAACTGAAGGGAACTAAATGAAATACCTGGATCAGTGAAATAATGCTGTCGCCCGTCCGTGACCCCGACGTACGTTTCGAATATTCTTCTTCAGGGAGTTGAAGTATGTTAGTCGTGTGGTGGTATATATATGTGGGCCCGATCTCAGATAAATGTGTACGCTGCTATTTCCGGTCCACTTTGACCTCAAATGACGCATGCGCACAAATGACAACCTCCCAACCGGAACTTCCGTTATTGGCCGGTGCAACACTTACACGCTTACAGGCACATTGGCCGAGTCATGAAGAATCCAGGAAGCGGCCCTCATGAGCATGCGTACCGGTCCAAGACAGGGTAAGTGTATTAAGAGTTCCTTATGAAGGTGCTTTGGACCATTGAATGGATAAAACCTGAACAATTGAAATGAGAGGTGCGAACACTGTGTATGCTGTGTGCTAGTGATAGGATAATTGGGTGACTGAAAGTAAAAATGTGTATGTGATGTGTGTGATGCATAACGTGACAGATATAGTCCTAATGTTCGAAACGTACGTCGGGGTCACGGACGGGCGACAGCATTATTTCACTTATCCAGGTATTTCATTTAGTTCCCTTCAGTTTTTGGTTTCACCTTTGTGCTGCTTCGTTGCGGACAATTGGTTTCCATGCTCTATCCCTTTAGGACACCTCCCCATGGGTACATAACCCTAACAGTGGTAGTCCCTTAATTTGTATATTTAACAGCACTTGAATTCTTACGTTATATCACATTGACCAATAGTGACCACCACTGCACAAATTATTTTATTATGTGGGGACAGAAATATGTCATAAGTAATAGTGATTATCACTGCATAATTTATCGTATTATGTGGGGACAGCAATAGGTTACAATTGTGAACTTTATGTTGCAAACCAAAACATAATATACCTTGAGTATCAGTAGGATTTATACCAATATTCGCCCATTCGTATTCGTGAAGCACTGTGATTCGTTTTATCTAATCTTTAATATATGTTAATAAAGTATTGATTTTAAGGTTGAAATACTCGCTTCAGGTCTTTTCTTGGGGGACTAGTGTCCTATTTGAGAAGAGAATATGTGCATAAGTTCTAGCCATAGTTTTGACAGATAGTCTATGGCATTGATCTCAAGTTCTATAATTAATAGGTACATGACCATGTACTCTTGGACCGAGTGGTCTGCACAAAATATCAGACATGTCCGATTTTGATCCCAAAATAAACCTGCCTTTTTTTTTTTTTTTTTTGATCATGCATTATACGTAGTTGTGAGATATGGCTGTTTTAATAAATATCCTACATTCATACATGCTATGGGGTCTACATTCTATTTTTTGGGACAGTCCCCTACACTACTTTCCTTTCTTCCAGTATACAGATGTCCAGCTACACGACCGTTTGAGTTGGGCGAGTGCTACCCGTGATTTTTGACGGATATATTATTTTTTTTTTTCCTAGGAACAAGAAACTGCCACTGAGAATCAGATGGCTCTCACTAATTCATGCTATGGGTCCGTGATCTCACTCTGATGCCATCCAAGTACAGTCTAAATTTGATGGACTGTCAGAATGCAGAAAGTGAAAAAATTATATATATTATATTATATTTTTTTTTCTCTTCACCGCTGAGAAAATCAGATCCCACTCTGATCAGTATAATCGGACCGATTTGGGGTCTCACCTGCTGTAATGCTCAGACTTGGTGGTTGCTTTCTTTGATTATTCACAAATTATATGACTAATAAAAGCCACTGTAAAGGCGTAGAGTAGAAGCCTTCAGCCATTGTCTCGCACAGAAAATAAATGTGAAATGGTCATTTCAAAAGCTGTGCTGACTTGCACATGTCCTGGATATCTGCCGCATCTGTTAATATGTAAAATTCTGCAGATTGGAAAGTAAGAACCGTCTGTATTCCAGACTTTCCTGGGGCTGGAGTCTCCTAGGTAGAATCCCATTATATATGGTTGCGATTACTATAGCGCTGCATGGCTCTTTGATTCCTTCGTCTTGTGATTCAGGGGCACGTGATGTGATCTGGGGTCTTGGGAGATTTTCTTGGTGATGTTTGTAGTGACCTAAAGGCCACTGATATTTGCAGCGTTCTGTTCTTCACGTTGTATCTCTTCTAAGTGAATTAAGTGGATCTTGTTGTTCAGAATCATGTGCTTCATCGCCACTGTCAATCCAACAAGATGAAAGGGCATCTAGACCGAACTGATAACAATGTGCTGCTGCGTCCTTTTATTACTTTCCCGAGGGCTCGCTCACACAAGTGTATTTATTGGATAGCCCTAAGCCCAATTTTACACTATGGGCCTGAAAACAAATTGCAGCATGCTGAGAGCGCATCCAAAAAGTCTATGGGTGCATGTGAAACATTGGACTGCACTCTAATGTCATCCGAGTGCAGTCTGACGTCTGTGGACTCAGACAATGGAGAAATTAAGTTCTCCGTCTTCTCTGCAACTGTGATCCGATTCTCACATGTAAGAGAATCGGATCAAACTCTGACAGTGTCATCCAAGTGACATTAGCATAATCGTCCGATTCTCTTGGATGAGCGAACATGCGCTTCTCTGACCCCGGCCTTAGAAATCAGACATGCAGTTTGGGGAGCCCTTCATGGGAATCTGTCACTGTTGTGGGCCACGTTGTCATACTGAGCCAATCCCAAAGGCCACAATGAAAATTTAAAAGGATTTCCCTCTGTGACATATATGGTATGTAGAAAGTGGATACCATAAGGCTGAGTGCCCACGATGCAGATTTAAATAGTTTCCGCGGCGGCATTGCATTAAAGTCGCTTGTTAAGATGTCTGCCATGTTTCCCAATGATAATCCGCTGTGCACATTCTGCGGATTATCATTGCAGAAATATCCGCAGCACAACCAATTTGGGCGCGATTTTGCGGCGAAATCGCACCCATTTGCTTGCATTGAACCGCATAACATCCACATGTATATGTGCTTACTTAATGCAGTTCAATGTGCGGATGGTACCCGGGTCTGGAGAAGAGGAGACTCTCATCCGACCCAGGTACCATCATACCTGCAAGTTAATAAAAAAATTATAAATTAAAAAAATAGAAAAAATGATTCATACTCGCCTCTCCGGCGGCCCCCGGTCTCCTTCCGGCTGTCAGGTGATGGTTGCGTGACCATCAGCTGACTAAATGACGTCACTGCAGGTCCTGGCAGTACACCGCGGGCCGCCGAGGAGAGAGGATCTCCACCGGGAGAAGACCGGTGGCCGCCGGAGAGGTGAGTATAAGGTGTGGTATTATTATTATTAATTTTTTTTTTTTTTTTTCTAATTCTTTTTACTTACACTAGATGCACAATCCATCCAGTTACATGGATTTATATAGTGTGACCAACTTGTCAAGCAGTTTCCAAATGATACTAAAATCGCTTGGAAAAGCACTTGAAAAAAACGCTTAAACGCTTCTCCCTGGCAGGAAAACGCATGTACAATCCGCATGCGTCTTTTTTCTGCCAAGGAGATGCAGAAATGCTCAGGAAAATTTCTTCATCATGGGCTCATAGCCTAAATGTTTGGTGGAAACACAGGAGTCCTAACTCCAACAATCACCACTGTAATGGTACATTCATACAGAATAGTTCTTTTGTTTTCACATTATTTGCAGCACTTATCTGGTGGGAAGCAATTTTAACATTATTTTGTAGTAAAATCCACTTCTAAATCCTTGCCAAAAAGCTGTGTGAATATACCATAGTGAGGAAAGTCATGAACACCCATGACTTTTATTAGGGCTTTTGTGCCTAACATTTTATATCTCCCATAATCTGCAGTGGAGAGAGTCAGACATGGAAGGTCACCTGTCCAATTCATCCTCCTTCCGAGAGTGCTAAACTGGTGATGAGACCCCATTCTCCTGTTGTATGATGTACCCAGAGATGTCTGCACCGTGCACTATTGGTGCCCGCGGCTCACCACTACTCTTGTGTGGCTGCTCACATAAAGGGAACCTGTCATCAGTGTTGTATTGGGGTGCCAAGGGTCCACCAGTAACCTACTCCAGGGCCCCACTTTTCAGCAACATGCAAATGTGACATTATCCTCAATCACACATTTCTATAACAATGAACTGGGTAGATTGGTAATTGAATAAGATGCTGCCTTTGTACATAGTGAATCAAGTATATAGTGCCTAGTACTGCTCAGAGGGTGGGGGCCCACCAGAGGATTCTCCTGTTGGCCAGGCCAAGCCTGCCTGTCAGACAAGCAGTTTTGTGTCCACTTGGTTGGGGGCCGCACAGAATGGCATTGCTGGCCGCTTATGCTTTTCTGGCAGCAGGTTGTGCACCTCTGCTGTAGGGGCAGTGACCTTGATTCCAGCGATGTGTCACTTACAGCAAATATCCCTGTATTTGTTTTCTTTTTTTGTAAAATCATTGTTTGCTACTGCAGATCTGTCCATTCTCTGAATGCTGAGCTCTGTATAACCCCGCCCACACCACTGATTAGAAGCTTTCTGCCTATGCACAGTGTGCACTGAAATCTGCCAAGCAATGGTGGGGGTTATACAGAGCTCATGAATATTGAGAACTACATGACAGCAGGTTTACTAGTAGTAACCTCTCGCTGATAAAACAGTGATTTTATCAAAATTACATCATGGAGTCCAGTAAGTGACACATCGCTGGAATCAGGATCTCTGCTCTACATTATGCTGCTTATAGATTAGGTGGGGAAAAAAAAAAAACTGGTGTCCTGGCATCTACACTTCTGGCAAGGATCTGACACAGAAGAGCACGCCCATTTCTGTGTTGGCGATATGTATGAAAAGGGCAGGCTTATTTAAATCGCTAAGCCAGTCCCCTTCTTTGTTAGTTTACATAGACAAGCTCAGCTATTAGCCTTTCCCTGTAAGCTTGTCCACAACACAGATGAGTGGAATGTCACTGTGTGTGTATATATATATATATATATATATATATATATATATATATATATATATATATATATATATATATATATATATATATATATATATATATATATATATATATATATATATATATATATATATATATATATATATATATATTTTTTAGCCTGGAGCCCTGCTATCATGGAAATGAGGAATTTCATGGTGATGAACAGTCCTAGAGGCTCTTCGTAATCCATTTGGCTAATTGATTGCTGCTCTTCCTTTCCACTGATCCCTTAGCCGGAGTGAGCTCTCCTAGGAATAATCCAATAATCGGGCAGTGTAAACAGGCTGCTGATCGCCCTACAATTCAGCACGTTCTTTGGGTGAAATAACTTTTTAAGTTTACTTAAAACAGGACATGTGCTGCCGAGAACAAGGAGTCAGTCTATGCACACAGACCATCGTATTATTGAAAGTCTTGGGCGCATGGAAATGCAATCGGCCTGTATAAGCGGGCTATTAACGACTGCTGATCGGCCACATAGAAGTCAGTCAGCGCTTGTATAATGGCTGCCATCAGCTAGTGTAAAACCACCCTAAGGCCACGTTCACACATTCAGTATTTGTAAGCCAAAACCAGGCGTGGAACAATCAGGGGAAAAGTATAATAGAAACACGTCACCCACTCCTGGGTTACCAATACTGAAGGTGTGAACGTGGCCTGAGGCTGGCTTCCAATGAGCTCTGGCATTCTCTGAGCCAGTCACGTCCTCTGTTTAGGAGGGTAAATGTATCGGTAAATCAGACGAGAATACTGCATGCTGAGTTTAGTGGGGGTTTTTTTTTTTTTTTACTCCTGCTAAGGACTGTCAGGGGATTTTCACATGGAGTTTTTAGGCACGAAAAATGCCCAAACCTCTTACAATACAAGCTTGTTTGTTTTCATGCTTTCCTCCATGCCTCTGTGGCAACCACATCAATATCTGACTTCTCCTTCTGTGGGCAGCATATAAGGCACTTAGAGTAGCTTTCCACATTCAGTTTTGGAGCAGAAAAGCAAAATTCTCTGATTGCTGAGCTCTGTACAACCCCTGCCCACACTGCTGCTGATTGGCAAATTTCTGCCTATGCACAGGGTACACAAAGTGGTGGGGTCAGGGTTGTATAGAGCTCATGAATATGCTTGAGCACCTGGCAGCAGGTTGCTATCTCTCTAGTGATAAATCAGTGTTTCATTAGAAGATTATCAACTACAGCAAGCAGCCCAGTAAGTGACACAGTGCTGGAATCGGGGTCCTGTTTCTATATTATGCTGTGGTGACAAACACCTGGTGAAAAACTAGCTTAAAAGCGTACTTGTATTTTCAGGTAACTTCTAAGAATAAGCTGATGTGCTCGTGATCATACCATTTCTGGCCATTATGTGAGCTAGTGGGTGGAAAGTGGCTAATATATTGTCTCCTATGCACAGCACACAGAGAGATGGATTCCTGTTCTTTCTCTGAAGGAAACAGGCAGATGTAGCACGGTGGACATTATTCAGCAGTGTGGCTGTGAGTCCGGCACAAGCAAAGTATTTTTTGGTGAAAGCTGTGGCACTATTTCTCTGTATCTGCTTGGTTTCACTGTGTGGAGTACTCGCCCTTCTCCATAGCCCAATAGGAGATGTAACCTAATGCCTCACACTGCTGGCAGTCTATCTTTTTACAATTGTCCTAGTATTTTCCACTTTTGTGGCATAAATATGATTTTTTATTTTTTTTTTTGGCTGCACTTGACCAAGCCTCCTCATAGCTAAGCCTCACCCCTGTTTCAAAAGTAATTAGTACATTTAAAAATATATTATTGTGAACAAGTGTTCCTAGGAATGCTCTTTTCACAACAGTCTTTGTGTAGATTGGCTGCCTCCGGCTTTCAGTCATTCAGTGCTCAGCTGGCTGTCAGTCAGTACCGGGGAGTGGTTACAGCTGCCACACCGGTATGACTGAAAGCCGGAGGCAGCCATTCAGTGCTCAGCTGGCTGTCAGTCAGTACCGGGGAGTGGTTACAGCTGCCACATCGGTATGACTGAAAGCCGGAGGCTGCTGGGATGAATAAAGTTCATGTCCTCCCATTAGTCGTCCTGCAGCTGCACGGTTTTAGAACACTATTGACCTCACATCTGCAGGTTGATGGCTTTTTTTTTTTTTTTTTTAAATGATTGGCTCATTTAAGTGACTGATCAGTAAATAGTTACTGATTGAAGGTCCTTTAGTGCCAGTGGTCAATCTGTGTAACCAAACCTTAAAATTCTCCAAAAAGTGCAAAATTTTAACACGTCTATGAATCTGAGGAGTTAGTGTCCACAGTGGTGTTTCCTGCACAGGGGCCTGTAGAAAAGCTCCATTACTTTGTATGGGACTGTGCTGTAATTCTCTGCAAAATGAGGCTGTGAGCGCTGCTGTGCTGATAAAGGCTTTGGTCCTTTTGTTTCCTGGGTCAGTGGGATCCCAGCGGGTCAGACCCCCTATCCATGATGATGTTATATAAGGTCCTGGTTTTTAGTTAAGATTTAAGTTGTTTTGATATATTTTGTCTATTTCTGATAGTACTAGACTCCTTTCCACCCTCCATCAGATAAGACAGTGGAAAATCTGTCTGGTTGGTTGCTATGACAGCGTAATGACTTCTCTGGTGTATTTATAGACGACTGGATAATATGATGGCTGCGCCTTGGATCACATTTCTCTGCTTAGTCTTGCACGATGCCTCCTTAGGCTAGGCTCACATTAATACAGAGCTGTACGTTGGGGTTAGTCGAAATTCCCCCAAAAAAACTATTCTGATGGGTATCCTGACAGAGCCCGACAGCCATTTACATGAATGAGTATGATGGAGTATACTCCATCTTGTGCATATCTGCAAATTTTATTTTGCTTGTATCGATCCATTAATTTCCACAGCACTTTACAGATATTATCATCCCTGACCCCATTGGGGCTCACAAATTTAAATTCCCTAAAGATATGTCATTGGAGTGTGGGATGAAACCCTCTCAGACATGGGGAGAACATGGGTACTCCTTGGTGGAATTTGAACCTGAAAGCAACAGAGATCACCACTGAGCCACCATGCTGCCCCAAGAAACAAACCCTGCCAGGATGGAGGCCATACTTTGCACATCAGCTCCATTCTCGTGAATGGCTGTGTCAGAGCTCCTGTCAGAATACAGCTTTTTTGGGGGGGGATTCTACCACAAAATCCAAGTTGTTGCTCTGCACAGATCAGTATATTAGACCTCGCTCACACGAGTGTATACATCAGACGAGAGCTAGCTGATGGTTTTATCGGATAGCACTGAGACCAATGTTCTGCGGGGCAGTGCAGATCTGCGATGCCCCCCCATACCGATTCGGCATGCGAAAAAAAACAAACGGCAGCACACTGCGACTTGCTGTGCAAATTGGATTGTGCACACCCATTCAAGTCTATGTGTATGTGGAGATCATGATGCACTCGGATGACATCTGAGTGCAGTCTGATTTCCACAGACTTGCAAGATGACGAAATCTTGTTTTCCATACCTGTGCTGCGGTTCTCTCATCTGAGAGAATCGGATCACACGAAGCTGACATTCTGAACAACCTCTGACAGAGTTTAATCGGCGTGTCGTTACCATAATCTCTCCGTTTCTCTCGCATGAGAGCATCTACGCTCTTATGACCCCAGCCTTATTGTGAACTTGGCTTTAGTTGTGGACTTTACATTTACCTTCTTCCATGGTCTTCCATTGCAAGAAATAAATGTACACTTTTTATTTTCAGGATGCTCTTGTGTTGGAGACCTTAGTGTGGACTAAGTAGTCACATTGTGCTCACTTATGCCCAAAAAATAAGTGTTTGGTGGAAATGTCAGGACGTTTCCAGGTGTATACAGTAAATGTGGTGGGAGCTTAGCCCCTTTGATTAGATGGAATTTGTTCTTGTTGTCCAGTGTCATCCATCGCGCTCCTGTGCAGACGCACTTCTCTGACCTACCAAGTACTGTAGTGCGCCTAGGATAGGCCAAAGAGCGCTCAAGACCCGAAGGTAAAGCCGGTGCATGTGCATTACAGTACATTGCTTTGCCCTGCGCAGGAGTGCTATGGGGGACACAGTGTGGATGATGTAGGACGCGTCATACATTTGCATCGGGGAAGGAGGACGTCAGTTGTAAGAAGAGAGGAGGCACCGGATCAAGATCAGAGACTCCCATCTGACAGGACCGCTCCATCTGAGTAGATTAAAAGGTCTTTTTTGTGCCTTGCAGAGCAGATTGGGGACATGCATACTAGTATGCTGTAACAGTGGGCTTACAGGTGCTTTTCTCTACTTTATAAAGGGGGAAAATCTGGTGACAGGTTTCCATTAAAGCATGGCATAACAAAAAAGACAAAAACTGTATCAAAAAGCGATAAAAACAAATGTTAAAAACCACTAGTAACCTAATTTACACAATAGGTGCAGAAATTCTGCAACGTCTAAAGCTGAGTGTGGGAACAGCCATAGGGTTTGTGTACAATCTGTCATAGCGGCTTGGGGCCATAGTTTTTGCCAGCTTTCTGGTGTACAGCTGCTTCCAATGCTGCGCAAAACTGTGTCCACTTCTAGCGTTTTCACATCAGTGTCTGCCAAAACACCACTTTTTGAAAAGTGGTAGGAGATGGGGAGAGTGGTCAAGTACAGCTGGCAAATTCATGTGAAGGGGGGAAAAAAAGTAGCATAAATGACACCAGAAGTGTACTTTAATCACTGACTGTAGTAGATTTCTTGTGGTGGCGTATGGCATTGGAAAAATTATCTAAATTCCGTAGTGTAGCGCCTCTTGCTATTATTCCAGTGGACTCTTTACCACGTGAGCATGCCAGGCTTGGTGAAACTGGTCCTGCTTGTGCCTTCTGTGCCGCCAGCTTGCCACATCTCATTTTATGCATTGAAAAATCCCCAGCATAGACGGACGTGCTGCAGCTTTATGCCACACTGCATACATCTGCGCAGCAGATTTCCATCTGTATCATGTGCATGAGATTTTCTACAATTTCACCTCCTCATAGTTTTCTGTGTCATGTATGAAGTGCTATAGACTTGGCCCAATGTGGACAGTCACTAGAAGACTTGCTGACTGCTAATACCTTTCTCATACTTTGGATAAAAGAAGAAAAATAAAAAGGTTGGTGCTGTTAGCCAGTTAAAAAGATTGCTCTGTGACAGCAATCAGTAATACTTTGGAATAATGCAGAAAAAGTATAATACAGAATGATCTTTTATTATCGACCTTGTGGATGGGCTAGAAAGTAGTGACATTTTTATCTGATGCCTGTACAACATGACAAACACATTGATAAGCTGGCAACAATGTGCCAATTGAAATGTGAAGTAATCCGCCTAGGCTGCAACAATCTTATTCCTGTATGTACAGACAAATCTGGCAGAAAAAATAATAAATTGATAGGTTCAATTCTGCAGCATTTCTCAAAAAAATCTAAAATGTGCATTTATTTATGCAGCGGTTTTTCCTGCTAAGGCGCATGTGTCAAACTCTGGACCATGCGCCAAATCTGGCCCGCAGGGTGATTATATTTGGCCTGCGACGCCAGGACCACCACCCCATGTGGGGCCATTATTCTGTATGAAGGACTTTGTGGGGTCCATTATTCTGTATGGAGAACTGTGAGGCCCATTATACTGTAAACTGGTTGGCCTGCAACTTTGTCCAAGTTTTTCATTTTGGCCCTCTGTGTGTTTTGCGTTTTGACATCCCTGTACTAAGGGCTCACTCACACTGACGCTTTTTCTCTCATGCAAGGTAATCGGGCAGGTGAGGTTAATGACACTTGGATCAAACTCTCAGGGTTTGAGCCAAGTGTCATCCGAGTGTGATCCGATTCTCTCACATGAGAACCAAAGCATGGGTGCGGAGAAGATGGAGAACTTAATTTCTCTATTGTCTCGGTAAGCTTACATCAGACTGCACTCCGATGTCATCCATTCCACTCACACTCATAGACTTGTATGGGTTCGCGTGATCCGGTTATCGGACGCATGCTGCGATTATTTTCACATGCCGAATGTCATGAGATATTTGCTGATCTGCACTGCCCCATAGTATAACATTGGGCAGATTGCTATCCGATTAAACATCACATAGCACTCGGCCATGTTATATGGCAGTGTGAGCGAGCCCTAAGAGACCCAAAAAAATTATATATATATATATATATATATATATATATATATATATATATATATATATATATATATATATATATATATATATATATATATATATATATATATATATATATATATATATATATATATATATATAATTTACAAGAATACATTTATTAATCTCTTCTAGTGTGTATTCATCTGCTTCTCCTCTTGCTGGCAGCTAATACATGTACAGTTTTGGCTTGGTGTTAGTCTGCAGAGCACTGATCAGGCCAGTTGCTTGTGTTCAGTGTTCCACATGTCACGCTGCTCAGCTTGTTTCTATAACCCGTGTATGAGATGACAGTCAAGCCGAGCATTTTGGGGAATTGGCTGCAGTTCTCCCCATGGTGTGGAACTTGAGAGCTTGGTGTAAAATCTTGTACATTGGTGGCAAAGCCTTACAATCAGGTGCACTTGTAGAACTGTGCGTTACACAATAGTTTTATATTTATGTATTTTTCAGGTCTCTTAAAAACCAAGGCTCTTAGAGTACACGTTCTGAATCGCATACGACGTAATTAATGTGATATTTCTCTGACTTCTATAGTTATGGCGTGTACCTCAGATATGTCGTCCCTTTATAATCGGTATGTGTCTAACCACTGATCTGACAATTTAAGTTCTCATTCACTGATTAGTTTGAAGTGGAGGCAGTACTAATCTGTCAGCAGGATTGTGCAGAGTAAACTACATACTCTGTTAGGATGGTGACATTACACTGATTAAAATGATACCTGGGTTGATGAAATCCATCCTGTTGTTCTTGTTTAATCTTTATTTGCAGTTTTCAGTTAATGATCTGCTCGTGCTCCGGGGCTTTATTTGGTGCTTTGTTCTCGTATTCATCCTTATGATCCTTCAGTACCTGCCTCCTATTTTAAATACTGCGCTTGCGCAGTTCATATTGTGGTCTTTTAAAAAAAAAAAAAAAAAAAAAGTACTTTAGCAAAAGGGCAGGTGCGCATGCGCCATATCATCTAACCACAAGCGATAGATGCTACTGTGCAAGCGCAGATGGAAGGGAAAAAAAAATTGGCTGCCGCAAAATGGCGGCTGTACAATAGCGCCAATAGATGCTACTGTGCAATGCGGTGATGCCATTTTGCTGCAACCAATTTTATTTTAATTTTTTTTAAAAAGACCACAATATGAACTGCACAAGTGCAATATTTCAAATAGGAGGCAGCTCACTGAGGGATCAGTGGCCTGTCATTCTGTCATTTTAAGCCCATAAGGATGAATGAGAACAGAGCACCAGAGAAAGCCCTGCCCCGGAGCAAGAGAATCTAATTGACTGAAAACTGCAAATACAGATTAAAGAAGTTGTCCAGTACTTTAGATTTGCCCCCCCCCCCCCCCCCCCTCCAAGGCCCCTGGGGATTTTTGTGACTAGTTTACGTTGCCGATACTGCCTGTGAGCGGGGCTATCCTTGGCCGCTCACAGGCATCACATGACCCCCGCTGACGTCACGACAAGTGAGGCGTGACTCAGCGCTGGGGTCCCTGCGGTGACTGCTGGGTTGTGGGCGGGGTTACCCCCCCCCCCCCCCCCGTGTCACACCCAGCATCCACCGCTTCTTTCCTAATGAATGGGGAGAGACAGAACGCGCGGTGGATGCTGGGTGTGACGTGGGGGGGGGTAACCTTGCCCTCAACCTGGCATCCACCGTGGAACCAGGAAGACAAAGACCCCCGGCTGCTGCCAGCACTTGTCGTGATGTCAGGGCCGGCTGCAGCCGGGGGTCACGTGATGCCTGTGAGCTGCCAGTGATAGCGCTGCAGTATCTGCAACGTAAGCTAATTACCCCCCCAATGTATCCCACCGGGGCCCCTAAGGATTTTTGTAATCTAGAGTACTGGACAACCCCTTTAAACCACAACTACTTCATCAACCCAGGTATCAGCGCCAAACTGACACTGCCTATAGTTTACTTGGCAAAATCCTGATGACAGGTTCGCTTTCACTGTGGTTTTGCTAAATGGCAACTCCTCAGCCACTATGTGCAGAGAACGCAGTATGTCTTTAAAGTGAAAAGCACGTGCTGCAGCATCACTCCCAGCTACCCCGCCATGCCTGGAAGACCTAAAGAGGACAGAGTACTAATTCTCTGATGCAGTTTCCACACTTCAGAATTGGTGGGGATCCCTTAGATTAGACCCTTACTGCTAAAGTGCTATTGCTCGCAGTATTCCTTAATTTTATAAGGGCTCGCTCACATTAACATATAATATGGAGGAGAACAATGTGATAAAACATCGCATTGCACTCTGACCAATGTTGGTAAATGAGTCGGTGCCTTTTCACGAGGTTTTTTTCAGCTTGGATCGGACTAAGAAAAAAAAAAAAAAAAAAAAAACGCAGCATGCTGCAATTGACTTGCATTGGCAAGTGCAATCCAATTCTTGCAG
Source organism: Phyllobates terribilis (assembly GCF_046119375.1). Taxonomy (NCBI): domain Eukaryota; kingdom Metazoa; phylum Chordata; class Amphibia; order Anura; family Dendrobatidae; genus Phyllobates; species Phyllobates terribilis. Next base: position 690,674,135 of record NW_027362762.1, read on the forward strand.
ACAACCGGTGCGCGACAAAAATCGCACAGCAAACGAGCCATGCGTGTGCCATCTGATTTTTTTTTTTTTTTTTTTTTTTTTTTTTTTTTAACATTTCATCAGCCAAGTACAGTAAATTCACAGCCTGAACCATCAGAATAGATAGAAATAGGTCTGTGAGATTTGTGTGTTGTTTTCTGCACTTGTATTTAGCTAATAAATACATAGTAAAGAATGGCGTGGGGTCCCCCTTATTTTTTACTAAGCAGCTAAGGGAAAGCTGACAGCTGTGAGCTGGTGTTATCCTGGGAAGGGGCCAATATATCCATGGAGCTTCCCAGCCTATTAATAACTATGCACAGCTGTCTGCTTACACTTTGCTGGTTATTAGAAACAAAGAGGATCCCACTTTTTTTTTGGTCCCTTCCCTTTTTAATAACAGCAAAGGCTAAGCAGACAGCTACGGACTGATGTTAATAGGCTGGGAAGGGCCATAAACATTGGCTAGTAACACACCAGCTTTCAGCCGCCCCAGAAATTGCGCATCCATTTGGAGGTCCCAAGACTATCCTTGACTGTTAACATCCGGAGGCTTTGATGAGTGGTTGCCTGAACACATTGAGAGTACCATGAGAACCTGTGGCAGTGACTAGCAATGACGTCATTAAGGTTATCACAGGTCACAGCTGGCGGTTCTCATGGTAACCTGTGTTTGAGCCGGCTAGCTGTGAACTGCAGTAACCTTACGGATTTCACTGCAGTTCACAGCTGGCATCTCACAGAGGTCACCGTGAGAACCGCCGGCTGTGACCTACGGTAACCTTAATGACATCACTGCCGTAGGTTCTTGCGCTACTCTCAGTATGTTAAGGCGGCCATGGTGAGCAGTAACGTTACTGATGTCACCGCTCATCACAGCCTCCGGATGTAGCAGAGTCGGTGATATACAGACAGACCAAAAGTTTGGACACACCTCATTTTAAAGATTTTTCTGTATTTTCATGACTATGAAAATTGTATATTCACACTGAAGGCATCAAAACTATGAATTAACACATGTGGAATTATATACTTAACAAAAAAAGTGTGAAACAACTGAAAATATGTCTTATATTCTAGGTTCTTCAAAATAGCCACCTTTTGCTTTGATGACTGCTTTGCACACTCTTGGCATTCTCTTGATGAGCTTCAAGAGGTAGTCACCGGAAATGGTCTTCCAGCAATCTTGAAGGAGTTCCCAGAGATGCTTAGCACTTGTTGGCCCTTTTGCCTTCACTCTGCGGTCCAGCTCACCCCAAACCATATCGATTGGGTTCAGGTCTGGTGACTGTGGAGTATATAATTCCACATGTGTTAATTCATAGTTTTGATGCCTTCAGTGTGAATGTACAATTTTCATAGTTATGAAAATACAGAAAAATCTTTAAATGAGAAGGTGTGTCCAAACTTTTGGTCTGTAACATACATACATACATACATACATACATACATACATACATACATACATACATACATACATACATACATCTCAAAAATATAAAGCGAACACTCAAATAACACATCCTAGATCTGAATGAATGAAATATTCTCATTGAATTCTTTGTTCTGTACAAAGTTGAATGTGCTGACAACAAAATCACACAAAAATCATCAATGGAAATCAAATTTATTAACCAATGGAGGCCTGGATTTGGAGTCACCCCCAAAATTAAAGTGGAAAAACACACTACAGGCTGATCCAACTTTGATGTAATGTCCTTAAAACAAGTCAAAATGAGGCTGAGTATTGTGTGTGGCCTCCACGTGCCTGTATGACCTCCCCTACACCACCTGGGCATGCTCCTGATGAGGTTGCGGATGGTCTCCTGTGGGATCTCCTCCCAGACCTGGACTAAAGCATCCGCCAACTCCAGGACAGTCTGTGGTGCAACGTGACGTTGGTGGATGGAGGAAGACATGATGTCCCAGATGTGCTCAATCGGATTCTGGTCTGGGGAACGGGCGGGCCAGTCCATAGCTTCAATGCCTTCATCTTGCAGAAACTGCTGACACACTCCAGTCACATGAGGTCTGGCCTTGTCCTTCATTAAAAGGGAACACAGGGCCAACCGCACCAGCATATGGTCTCACAAGGGGTCTGAGGATCTCATCTCTGTACCTAATGGCAGTCTGGTGAGCACATGGAGGGCTGTGCCGCCCTCCAAAGAAATGCCACGTCTGTCACATGTGCTCATTGTGAACCTGCTTTCATCTGTGAAGGGCACAGGGCGCCAGTGGCGACTTTGCCAATTCTGGTGTTCTGTGGCAAATGGCAAGCGTCCTGCACAGTGTTGGGCTTTGAGCACAACCCCCATCTGTGGACGTCGGGCCCTCATACCACCCTCATGGAGTCGGTTTCTAACCGTTTGTGCAGACACATGCACAATTGTGGCCTGCTGGAGGTCATTTTGCAGGGCTCTGGCAGTGCTTCTCCTGTTCCTCCTTGCACAAAGGCGGAGGTAGCGGTCCTGCTGCTGGGTTGTTGCCCTCCTATGGCTCCCTCCACATCTCCTGGTGTCTGCTCCGTGCTCTGGACACTGTGCTGACAAACACAGGTACCCTTCTTGCCACAGCTCGCACTGATGTGCCATCCTGGATGAACTGCACTACCTGAGCAACTTCTGTGGGTTGTACTGTAGACACCGCCTCATGCTACTCTACCTCTAGGGGTGAGAGCCATGGCAAAATGAAAGTGACCAAAACAGCCAAAAAGGATAAGAACAGAGAAGTGGTCACCACCTGCAGAACCACTCCTTTTATAGGGGGCATCTTGCTAATTGCCTATCATTTCTACCTGTTGTCTGTTCCATTTGCACAACAGCAGGAGAATTGATTCACAATCCGTGTTGCTTCATAACTGGACAGGTAGATTTCACAGAAGTGTTATTGACTTGGAGTTACATTGTGTTTAAGTGTTTCCTTTCATTTTTTTTGAGCAGTGTATATATAATACTATGCTAATGTGAGCGAGCCCTTACACTTAGATAAACCTTCAGTTACTCGATTTGATTTTCTTGTTCCCTTCTATCCATGCTTTTCCCAAAAAGCCAAGAGTATGAATTCTATTGGGCCGTTTACATGTCCCTTTTTTTTTTTTTTTTTGATATGCCTGTCATGTTTCCAAACGCGATTAATCTGCAGATATAGGGCTAATCTGCAGGCCAATAGCGTTCCAATGCTGTCCAGCCAGCTTACTGAAAGCCTGGCTACTGTGAGGAGATGCACTTTTATTCCTCCCTTAAGGCATCCGCTTTCAGTCATACATGGGTGCCTGGCTATATCACCCTGAGACTTTGACAGTTCTCTCTGCACAGATGCGCTGCAGAGCGAGCAGTCAGTACCAGGGCATGCTTACAGCTGCCAGTCGCTGTGTTACTGAGCAGTGACTGCTGCTTCATGCCTGCCTCTGTTCCTCCCGGGAGCCACCAGCTTTCAGTCATAAAGTTCACAAGATCATTTCAAAAAAGAGTATTTTTCATATAGAACGTCATCCATATGATATATTGTATAGCATCAATTCACTACATTATACAAGGTTTCCTTTACTAATTGCATTGATGGTGAGTGTGTCCTCACTGATTAGTCCTATGTTCGGGTACTTGGTTTTTGCTCTTTTTCTGTGTTTCTTTATACTGTTTTGTAGGATACATCCCATCATTACCTTGCATATAAAGGGTTTGCTCCTAAAGAGGAGCAATGTCAAATTTGTGTAACAATCGGTGGTTGTTCCTGGTTGTCCCAATAATGGCTGATGCCAGGTCCTTCAGTGCAGGGAACCAGATTACAATAAAAATGCTGTGCTGTGGCAGCCTTCAGAGCAACGGGATGGGAGTGTAAAATTCCCATAAACCCTGCTGGTTGTGCTGATGCCTCTGCTGCAGGAATCAAGTGTCCAACTGCGATTTGCCGAAAGTTCATAAGGCTGTGTGTGCACAGTGGCTAAAAGAAGTAAGTTTTGGAAGATGTATGAATGATTTGTCATGGCAGCGGTAAAAAGATGATGACTCTATACCAAAAATTCAGCAGATACGCCGGTGTCTGTAAGACTCAATGTGCACTAGCCCTAAGGCTATGTCCGCACGTTGCGTTTTTGCAGCGTGGTTTTTTTTTTTTTTTTTAATGCACATTTTTCCTCTGATTTACAGTATCGGCAAAGTCTGAGATTTCAGAAATCTGATAACACAAACAAGTGTGTAGAAAGAGCTGCGTTTTTGCAAAATGCAGCATGTCACTTCTTTGAGTGTTTTTGCAGCGTTTTTCACCCATAGAAAGCAATGGGTAGTGCAAAAAAACACAGGTATATAAGGTTTTTTGGTGAAGTTGAATCAGATTTATTTATTTATTTTTTTTTGTTTAAATGTTACTTCTTTACTGCCAAGAGACAGTTTTGCATGCAGGGAAAAAAACGCAATGTGTGAACATAGCCTTAGGCATCAAAGCTTTTATGCCAGAATTCTGACCTAAAAAGCTTTGGAAACACACACACACACACACACACACACAACTGTGCGTCATGTGAGGCTGAGCTAAAATTTTGCGACTTTTTGGGTCTCATGCCATTTTTGCCCTGATCTGACAATATGGGAGGAGCTGTGGGGGGATGGGATGTGGTAACACTTTCTGATACGTTCCACAAATGTTACTCCAGTCCCACACACACCGGATTCAGTAACAGGCATGGACCTCTTGATGAATCAGGAGCGTCTGACTCAAGCAGCCCCTCATCAAAGGCCAGCATGAAAAACGCTGGTCTTGATGAATTGTGTTTTAAGACTTCCAACATGTACAGAAGGTGATATCATGAAAATGTATATGTGGAATGTACTAGTAAAACTTTGTGGTTTTCACTTTTTTTTCTTCTTCTACTGTGTTTTTACCTGTCTTCATCGTTCTTTTTGTAATGTGGAAAACAAGACTCCCCCCTCTTCCCCTTTATCCATTTCCATGACCGCTGCTGTTTGTGCGAAGCTTTTGGCATCCACAGTTGCTAAAAAGTATTTTCCTTTCCGGTTTCTCAGGAATTCTTTCATCCACGGAGGTTTGCTTTCCCGTACGCTGGCAAGAGAGCTTTGTAGAAGTACATGGCGATACTTCTGTGAGATTGGTAGTAAACATTAGGCAGCAGCGCCTGCGCCCACATACTGCCCTACGGGTGCTTGTTTCTGGGGCAATGAGTGGAGATCACGTGGAATACCTCTGGGGTCTTTCTGCTCTCTTATGGACAAAGAGGATGTTATCTGGGTCTTCTCTTCTGCAGAACACATTCCTAGACTTCTTTGTGATGTAATGTCTTTTTGGCTTTAGGTTATAGATTAATTCATAAGAGAGGAGTGGAGTTAATACTTAGTCTACAGCAGTAGATAAGCCTTTATTTAACAACCTTTTAATGGCTACTTCAATGGCAATGCATACAAACGGCTTCATTTAGTATGAGGACACTAATCTTTACAGCCCTCTATCCTTGGGTGAGGGGTTGAAAATCGTTTGCAGTTGTATTTTTTGTGATTATAAAACCATAGTAAATTGGGGCAAATATTACTGTAAAGGTCCAGTTACACTCGACGCACTTTGTTTAAATTTTATTTTACTCACTAAAGGCCCCGTCACACTAAGCGACGCTACAGCGATCCCGACAACGATACCACCTGTCAGGGATCGTTGCTGCGTCGCTATGTGGTCGCTGGTGAGATGTCAAACAGTCAGATCTTCCCAACGACACTAACGATGTGGCGACCCATAACGATCTGTGTAACGATGCACGCTTATGTGTTTGTGTCTGAGTCGTCAACAAGGTCGTTGGTAAGGTGTCAAACACAGCGATGCATGCTACCCAGCGGGGCCTCAACGATCAAAGAAATGTCCACACCATTCTGACACGACCAGCGATCTCACAGCAGGGCCTGGTCGCTGCTAAGTGTCAAACGTAGCGAGATCGCTACTGAGGTCGCTGTTGCGCCACAAAACTTGTGACTCAGCAGTGATCTCGCTTAGTGTGACGGGGGCTTTATACAGCACCATTAATTCCACAGCGCTTTAGACATTATCAGCACTGTCCCCATTGGAGTTCACAATCTACATTCCCTATCAGTATGTCTTTGGAGTGACCAATTAATAACTTGTTTACACAGACCAATCAGTATGCATAGGCTGCCATTGTTTTCGGCAGCCCAGGTCCCATGTACACAGGACGGTGCGTTGCTGGCAATGATTATCTTTTGTGCAAACCAAAAGATCATTTTGCTCCTTCATCATGTGATTGGCGCCTGTTTAGACTGCACAATCATCATGATGATCTGTGACTTTAGACTTCCATAATGGGACAGTGCTTCACATGTGGTGACGTGACTGAATGTGTGTGATTTACCTACATGCGATTGCGTGCCGACTAGTCTCCTCACACTTCTCTCGATTTGCTTCTATTGAGTCACGAGACTGTAAGTATGTAAATCGCACAGACTGGAATATAGGGGAATCTCCGCTGTCAAAATGTCATATAACAGAACCCATGTGTATGGTGTGGCATGAATGCCTCTACCCTCCATTGGTGCAGTTGGATAATTAGTTTACTATTTGCATAGGCTTTTATATCCAGAGCTTATAATACTGAATGTCGCGCATAAAAATTGGCTGTCTGGTTGTTATTGGCAACATCACATTCCTATCAGATCACGTCTTTTAGGCCATGGCCCCACTATCAGTATTTGATCAGTATTTTTTCTCAGGAGTTGGAGCCGAAACCAGGAGTGGATGATAAATGCAGAATTGGTGACTTGTTTCTATTATACCTTTTCTCTGATTGTTCCTCACCTGGTTTTGGCTCATACTCCTGAGAAAAAATACTGACCGAATACTGACCAAATACTGATAGTGGGGGCCATGGCCTTATGATAAAATCTGCTATGGTAAAATGAAAGTGGTCCCGTGATTGGTTGCTGCGGGAGATGCACCCTTTCGTAGGCCCTCTGTTCTGTCTGTGAAGCGGCAGTGTATTCCCACAGAACAGACTGGAGAAGACTAACTTGCTCTTAGCTCGGTTGCTCGGGGTTAATCCGTATTAAAATAACAAGCCTTCATACTTTAGTTAGGAGCAGTTTTCTATTTTCACATTTTTCTTAATTGTTCCAATTCCTGTTCAGGACATATTAGTTAGCCAAATTCTTAACGCTGCTGGTTAGCATGTGACTCTAGTTAGGATTTTATAACCTCATTACTAGGATTTAACCCTGCCAGCCCTAGACACTCAAAAAAAAAAAAACAACCAACCTTTTACATTTTGCTTCTGAGGCTGTGATTGTAATCTGAAGCAATGTTACACAAAAACTGCAGCATTAAAGGAAATCTGTCATCCAGTATCTGCAACCCCCATCTGAGAGCAGCATGATGAAGGGAATGATTCCAGCGATGTGTCACTTACTAGGCTGCTTGCTGCAGTCTTGATGAAATCCATTTTATCTACTGTAGATCTACCAGTTCTCTGAATGCTGTGTAAACCCCCCCCCCCCAAATCACCACTGATTTGCATATTTCTGCCTATGCACAGTGTACACAAAGCTGCCAATCAGTGGTGTGGGCAGGTTATACAAGGCTCATTAATATGGAGAACTGCCTGGCAGCAGGTTTACTAGTTATGACCTCCTGCTAGTTAAGACTGATTGTATGAAAAGTACAAGCAAGCAGCCCAGTAGGTGACACATTGCTGGACTCAGTCTGTCTATAAATTTTTCTAAAACCAGCAACCCTTTAAAAAATTTAGTATAATGAACCCTATTAACGAGTCTACATGGACATGCAGGCGATGGGAAGTTGAATAAAATTATATATCACACTGGTAATGCTCCTTTTCATTTAAAATAACCCCTGGAGGCAGATTCTTGGGGAGATCTATGTCCGGCCCATAGATCTTTCCAGCTCATTTAAATCTATAAGTAAAATGTGGTTTTCTCTAGAATAAGACATCAGATCGCAGATATCCAGGTATCATTTTATTCCGCTTCCTATGACTTACATGCTCGTACAGACTTGGGGGGAGTTGATCATATTGATGGATTCCCTTTAAAGTGCTAGGTACTTTTTGTCTTTGCACTTGAAACAATGCACCTTTGTTCATTTCATCTAAGATAACTTAGCCAGTGCTTTCACTTATTTTGTGAACCTTATTTCTTTCATTCTTGTACTTTTTTACTGATGGCTGGTGACCATGAGATGTACAAGGGGTTTTCCCCTGTTAGAGCTTGTTGTTCCAGTTAGTTTTCTTCATATAGTGACAATAGAACTCCGCTGCTCAATATAAACCTGAGCATTTCCGAGGGTTCCCATTATTTGACTACTGGTATCCAGAAAAGTCACGTGTATTGGGTTGAGGAATCCACAGCAGTTAAGAAAATGATCAACATGGAAACTCCACTATAATATATGTATAGACAAAAATATGGATGTTGAAGTTTTGCATTTTTTTTTTTTTTTTTTGTAATTTCTCTTTTCTTTAACTTGCAGGTCAGCTGAATTGCATGAGTTTTTCAAGACAAGAAGAAGACTACTTGAAGATGACTGTTCGCTGTCGGCCATGTCTGTTTGTCCTGGGACAGAACTGTGGTGCTAGAAGCAGATTGGTCAATGCACTTTTAGGGGATCATCTTTTACCAGTGGGTGGGTGTGGCGATCCAGAAACTTGCAAAAGAAGACGCATCCGCTTTAGGCATGGGCAAAGGACACTGGTCAGCTTGGCATTGCCGGAACAGTATGAACTAGTTCATCAATTAGTAGCCCATCAGGGCAAGTGGCACACCATTCCTGATGAAGACTTGGAGATACCAGAGGATGAGGAGGATCCTGCACACAGACTGGCAGAGCTTGAGGTGACTCTGCCGCATTCGTTGCTTCAGGTAGGTATCAGTCACTTATTTCTGGCAGCAGAATATGGTTAAAAATGAATTTGTTAAATAGCCAATTTCCAGACAACCATTCCTACAGTAAAAAGCTATCTTTGTGATTGGATGAAGAATAACATGCATCCAATATGGCAGAAAGGGACGGTAGGTCTTTCCATCCTAATCCTGCTGACTCTCTTCCAGAGGCTATGTGGAGTGTTAATCTGTCCTGGTTTTCTAGCATTTCATGGCTGTTGGTGATTGTGTATGAACCTCCGTATTTGTTAGGCCAGATAATTGGAATCAGAAACTTTTTTTTGAACAAACTGTAAAGTGATTTGTGCTGCCCAAACCGCAGGCAGCTTGATTCACAGCCTGGCTGCAGTTAGCTATATTTTTCTCTGAAATATTCCAGTGAGTCAGAGAAAAGCTACTTTGAAGATCAGCTGGTTATCATAGCCATGCACAATACTAGGCCTGCTCTGCCAGTCGGCTTATCAAAACACTGCTTCATGTGATTGACAGGTCTCTCCCCATATACTTGCAAGGGAGAGACCTGTCAATCACCTGTAGCTGCGCTGGGAAGAGCTGGGCAGGGGCGGAGCTGGACTGGTTTGCTCTCACTATGGTTCTCAATCAGATCTTCAAAGTAGATCTTCCCTGAAATGTTGAATCGTTTCAGAGAGTGATCGATCCGCCTGCGATTCATGCTGTCCACCTAACAGGTTCCCTTTAAACATGATTGTTCGCGAGAGGAATGAAACCCACTAAACTTAACTTGATTTTCAGCATTTTGGTTAGTTTTGTGGAACCCTGGTATGCATAAACTATATACTGCCTGTACTGATCCTCATTAGATGTAATGTATAGCCTGTACATACCAGGGTGTCTGTGCTGGCTGCAGTATTCATTAGATCAAAAAGGGGGATATGTGCCAACAGGCTGCTTGAAGCGGATAGATATTACACACTATCAGGAACGCTGTTGCAAAGCTTGCAGTGCGTATGAGCAAGTTATGCATGTTTATGTGAGAAGCGGGCCGGCCATGATGGAATGCTCTGCTCCGGAGGACTGCATGCATGTCTTCTATATATTAGAAGACTGCTGACATTGTTTTTAATATTCTCGATTTACAAAATTTAATCATGACCTGTATTCTAATCATGAGTGCCCCCCCACTTTTAACAAACGACTTGTAATGATGATGCTAAGGCCACTTCATGGGGGTCTGGCTATGCTAAGGGTGCACCGAGCTCCTGTGCTTGGTTTGAACAGTCAATTCCGTGTACATACATATGTGCTTTGCACCTACAGGTGCATCTCACTAGATTAGAATATCATCAAAAAGTTAATTTTTCAGTTCAATACAAAAAGTGAAACTCCTATATTATATAGAGTCATTACAGAGTGATCTATTTCAAGTGTTTATTTCTGTTAATGTTGATGATTATGGCTTACAGCCAATGAAAACACATTATCTCAGTAAATTAGAATAATTTAACAAAAAAACACCTGCAAAGGCTTCCTAAGCGTTTAAAAAGGCCTCTTAGTCTGTTTCAGTAGGCTCCACAATCATTGCTGACTTGACAGATGTCCAGAAGGCAGTCATTGACACACTCCACAAGGTCCCAGAGTCTGGAGGAAGAGTGGAGACGCACACAATTCACGCTGCTTGAGGTCTAGTGTGAAGTTTCCATAATCAGTGATGGTTTGAGGAGCCATGTCATCTGCTGGTGTAGATCCACTGTGTTTTATCAAGACCAAAGTCAGTGCAGCCGTCTACCAGGAAATTTTAGAGCATTTCATGCTTCCCTCTGCCGACAAGCTTTTTGGAGATGGAAATTTCATTCTCCAGCAGGATTTGGCACCTGTCCACACTGCCAAAAGTACCAATACCTGGTTTACAAACAACAGTATCACTGTGCTTGATTGGCCAGCAAACTCACCTGACCTTAACCCCATAGAGAATCTATTGGGTATTGTCAAGAGGAAGATGAGAGATAGAAGACCCAACAATGCAGATGAGCTGAAGGCTGCTATCAAAGCAACCTGGGCTTCCATAACACATCAGCAGTGCCACAGGCTGATCGCCTCCATGCCACGCCGCATTGATGCAGTAATTGATGCAAAAGGAGCCGACCAAGTATTGAGTGCATTTACTGAACATACATTGCAGTAGGCCAATATTTCGGATTTTAAAATCATTTTTGAAGCTGGTGTTATAAAGTATTCTAATTTACTGAGATAATGACTTTTGTGTTTTCATTGACTGTAAGCCATAATCATCAATACTAACAGACATAAACACTTGAAATGGATCAGTCTGTTTGTAATGACTCTATATAATGCGTTTCACTTTCTGTATTGAACGGAAATAAATAAACTTTTTGATGATATTCTAATTTTGTGAGAAGCACCTGTATCATCGCCCTCCTCTTCCTTGATTGACAGCTCTAATTTTTAGAGGGCCAGAGAAGGGTGTAGGTTGATGGAGGGGGGAAAAGTTGGTGAAAATGTCCACTGTTTGTTTAGCCACGATTGCCCTGAGGACCACATCTTAGTTTGAACAGACACCCTTTCACTGCCGATTGTACTGGATGACACTGGACTCTTCTCCAGTAGTTTACGTATAGCGCTCTTTGTATTAACTTTTTTCATATATCGAGCTGAAATGGCGACTTTTAACACACACATTTTAGACTGCTTTTCCCCCAACAGTATAATGACATACTGATGGTTTATTGCACACTGTTCTATCAACGGGTTCCCTTTAAATCAAAGCTGTGGTAAATTGGCAAAAAATCTGAATAGGACATGGATAAAGAAAACCAGCGAAATCTGAATATCATGACTTTCAGCAAGTCTAAATACGAATAGTGATATGACCTGTTTAAAATGAAAGGGGTACTAAATGTTAGAAACCACTTATAATTGATGAATGTGATCAAATGTTTTTTATTTTTTAGTCCATCCCTTACCTTCTTGTTTCCTCTGTTCCTCCTCCGTCCAGGCAGGACACAGTAAGCATACAGGCCCTGTTTTAATTTGGCTGTTCATCTAATGTTAGGTTCACACTTGGGCTAGCTATACACATTATATGGCTATCGGCCAAACAATGCTTTAGCTGATCAGGTGGTCGACAGCCGTCTCGGCCAACTCTCCATACGTAGGATCGCTTGCTCGTTAAAGCGCTATTGTGTTCCCTGTGAGAAAGGGAACAACTGACACGCCGGCCGATGGCACTATCTCAGGATGAACAATGTGGTCGTCAGTCTAAAATATCACATTCGTGATTAACCTCTCTCCCGACAAATAGTCGGCCAACGCCTCACTACACGTTGGACCAGGGGTCTGAAACTCTGCTGGGTATATGGGCTGTGGCGCACATTTATTTATTTATTTGTTTTTTATATATAGCTTGAGTCGTTACGAATGCGGCAATAAAAAAAGTGCATTTTTTTGCGTTCTTTAGTTTCTACATAACAGCATTTATTCATAGCAATTCTCACCAACATTTTTGAACTAATGTCCCCCATTATGCCGCAGGTTACATACACATTAAAAAAAAACAAAAAAAAAACAACCACCTGACCTCACTTTGTTCTTTCTTCCACAGCTGGGGCAGCGCATGGCAGTGGCGTCATGTCACCCGCAGCAGGTACTGACATCAGATGCTGGCCTCTGGCCGGTAGCTGGTATTGATAGTGCGGTGCAGAGAGCTGGTCTCCATGCCGTAATACATTTAGATTGAATGAATGTGCATCCATAGACGCATCTTCAATTGAAAAGAGGCGCTGGCAACGGCACCCCCTGAATGGGCCGTGATTGTCAGGGGAACTCCAGTGCCTGCATGCCCCAGGGGCTGCATGCAACCTGTAGGCAGCGTGTTAGAGACCCCCTGGATTAGACAGTCACCTGAACTTTCAGGATCCCCCAAAAAAAAAACAAGGTAGTGCCTCATCCAATGTTCTCATCACAATCTGGCCTCCTTCCTGGCAGTAGTTGTCTTTTAGACCTCAATGAAGTATTTGTCTTCTATACTTCTGTCCATAGCTGAAAAAGCCAAACAGTGACGCCGTCGGCTTCATTGAAGCAAGTGGCTACATCTTGACTCTGTCCTGGTTCCTCTAAAATTCCTGTTTTTCGGGGACTCCATGAAAGTGTGAGCTTATGTTTGTGTCCCTTGTCTTAATTCAGAATTACTGCATGGACTTTGGCTTATTTTCTTTATGCCAAAAATGTTAACTGGTATACTGTCTCTCCATGTCAAGGAGCTTGCAGTCTTTCCCATGCTTGTGATGGTCTCCTCCCTGCTCCCAGACAGAGGTCTCTTTTGTTCCCACAGGACTAATTTTATTCCCATAATATATTAGACGTAACTTATTGCTGCTTCGTTCCTGGGTTCATGTACAAATAAGCATACATGGGGTGAGAACAAGTTTGGATAGTCCAAGCTGAAATGTCATTTCTGGGAAGAGGATGCCTACTGTTGTGGTAGAGAACCACACTAAGGAGCCGTAAGGCCCTTTACGCTACCGTACATCTGCATGGAGTAGTATGCATTTTATAAAAAGATATATATTTTTAGCGTCATCTTAGCTGTAAGAATCGTTAGTATTCACAAACCTGAAAAACTGTGTCAAATGCTCTTCAAATATACCGTAATTCCTATTTTCCACATGGACATAGAAGAAATCTGCATTCTTGAGACCTTTCTTTTTTTTTTTTTTTTTTTGCAAAATCGGACACCTGTCCTCTTTTTACTGCCATTAAGGGTGCTAATTACCCATACAAATCTATGGGTCCCTGAAAAATTGTGGTCAGCACACGGATGTGTATAGTCTTTGTGCTGTCATTAATTAACCTTGTAATGGATTCTCCCCATACTCTTGAATGAGACAAGGAAAATCCTTAGATAAACGCATATAGTCAGCATATAGTTTTGATAGTCAAGTAACAGAAAGTTTCCAAAATCTAGTAGGTTTTATTTAAATCTGAAATACCAAACAGACAAACGCAGCAAAAAGAAATGTATGTAATGAGTCACAATGAAAAAGGGCAAGTAACCTAATTTAGCAAATTGGTGCAAAAAAATCCAGTTGGCAACTGGAGTACATTTCTATCTAAGCTTTTGCCACTTTTATGGCCTAAATATGATGAGTTTGTTGTCCTGGCTTAGCCACACCACTCCTAACAAAGCTGTACCATAATGTTTGGAAAGTGGACAAACTGTTTGAATGGTCACCCCAACTAGAAGTATCTAGACTGACACCCCCTTCAGTTAATGGTCATACCATGTAAGAATCTCCTAAAGTTTCCAGTATAACACACCAATAGAAGTCTTTTTAACCTAGTATCAGAAGGTCAAATATTGCATCAGCCGCTAATACATTAAGGCCCCGTCACACTTACCGATGCAGCAGTGATCCCGACAACGATACGACCTGTCAGGGATCGTTGCTGCATCGCTATGTGGTCACTGGTGAGATGTCAAACAGGCAGGCTCACCAACGATCAGGGGAGAAGCGACATCGTGGAAAGAATCTTTCCATCCACGATGTCCTGCTCCTGGTTACCAGCCTGCTGAAGCAGGAGCAGGCTGGTAACTATGGTAAACATCGGGTTACTAGGGGCACACGCGCTCCTAGTAACCCGTTGTTTATCATGGTTACCACTCTGCTACAGTGAGCGGGAGGTTACCGCTCACTTTAGCAGGCTCGTAACCATGATAAACAACGGGTTACTAAGTGCGCGTGTGCCCCTAGTAACCCGATGTTTACCATAGTTACCAGCCTGATCGCTGCTCCCGCTGGTCACACACAGCAATGTGTGCTGACCAGCCGGAGAGCAACGACCAAAAAATGGTCCAGGACACTTTGCAGCGATCAGCGACCTCACAGCAGGGGCCTGATCGTTGCAAAGTGTCACACATAGCGACATCGCTGGTGAGGTCGCTGTTGCGTCACCAAAACCGTGACACAGCAGCGATCTCGCTATGTGAGACTAGGGCTTTAGACCCAACAGGGGAGCACTTAATCCAACCCCCACCATCCCCCATTGTTCCCCAAATTTCATGTTTTTCACGTACATTGTAAAAGAATAACATAACATTCAGGACTAATTTACTCATAGGTGAATGCTGCTGGGTTGGAGGACCTGGGGGACCTGACAGGTTCCCTTTAAGGGAATATAGTCGTTAACCTCTTTCCTAATAATTATGCCCAGGTATTTACATCTATTAACCACTGGAATACTGAAATAATTCCTAGGGGGATCTTTTACAGGAAGCATGGCAAGTTTTGACTTGTTAATGGATAGTCTAGAGTGAGAAACCCCCAAATTTTCCTATTTCCACTATGATGGCGAGAGAGTGAAGTCTTTATTCCTTGATCAAAACGTCTGATATGCAACTAGTTTCAGACGGTTGTCTTTTGAGTATATTGTCCCGGTCCTACATGCTAGATGTGAGTCCTGTGTCTTTTCAGAATGCTGCAGCTTCTATGAACGTCTATGTACTAGCGCAGCTTTATTCCTGTAGCACTTTACCCATCTACAGCTCATGGGTTCTCTTCTCCTTTGTCCTAACACACTGTTGTCTCCTGAAGTCTGCCTGGGTAGTCTCCTCTCTTTAAATGGATACACATCCGCTGTAATTCACCCACTGCAGACCAACATGTGTACTTTTAATAGGGTTCTACTGTGATACAATATAACCTTTGTGATCTGCCCTCCCTGATGACTTGGATGCTTTCTTCACACTTTTGCACCACAGATCAACCTCTTTTTCCCCTTCCCACTGCCATCTCCAACACTGGGAGATGGGAGGGAAAGAGCAGAGAAATCTGAAATCCCCAGGGGCAGTATCCTGTCAAATCTTTGTCAAGCGGCTGAACCATGTTGTGGGAAAACGGTAAGACCACTTTCATTAAAGGGCGTCTTACAGCATAGAATGATTGTGCAAACCAAGCACAAGTGCTCAGTGCACCCTTCGTGTGGTCAAACAGTGCAGTGAGCCTTCCCAGTTACTTGTTTTTTTTATCTATCTCTGGCTGTATAAATCCAGAGCTGTCAAAGAGGGAGTGGGAGGATGTGTGGTGATAGGGAAGGAAAACAAGCAGGTCTGAAGGTGTACTGGCAATACAAAGGATGCACCGAGCACATGTACTTGGTTTGAACAGTCATTCTGGGCTGATAGAATCAACTTTGATGTGGGCTGAACCCCACCCCCCGAATTCATAGGAACTGGCCCGTCAATTTGTGTCGCGGCTTCGTGGCTCTTCCCCCTACACATCACTCCCCTCTACCGATTGAAAATACAGTCAGACATGCATGTGTATGAGGGGACAGGAGAGATGACTATTGTTTGGACAAGCTTTAGGTTGACCTCTTTCTAAAATTTTATGGGCTCCTTTTACACAAATTCTATGACCAAATGGTAGGAAACTTTAATAAAGAATATTTAGAAAGTTGATTTCTTTTTTTTATATAGGCAGCAAATGAAGCATACAAATTCAGTGCAAGTTGTATAGTCTATAAGGGCTCTTTCACACGTCTCCGGTACAAGTGGTGATAGTTTCCACACATACCGGAGACACTGACACATGAAGACCCAGTCGAATGGGTCTGTGCACCTCAGTGTGTTTCCACGGACCATGTGCTCTACACGGAGACAAGTCCGTGTTTTTGCAGATACTCGGTCCGCAAAATATGTCAGCCGTGTGTCATCAGTGTGACACATACCGGCGCCTGGGAATCAGCACTACAGTTAATGCTGTTCCCAAGCGCCGGGTGCTGAACACTGTCCTCATCATGGTTTCCTGCCGGCCCTGCTATCCGCACCAGGAGGGACTTTGAGGGTAGTGGTAGTCTTCTCTCGCAGTGTCCCCACCTGTAAAAATAAGAATAAAATAATAAAAACTCATGTACTTACATCTCCTAGGTGTCCCCCGCTGTATCCATGCGACCGCTGCTGCTTGGGAGAATGAGCTGCTCTGGAGTCGCTCGTTCTTCCCTGCTCCTCGGCAGCAGTCGTATGGATTACAGTGGGTGACACCTAGGAGAGGTGAGTACATGGATTTTATTTTTACAGGTGGGGACACCAGGAGCAGACTACCACTACTGTTATCATTGTCCCTGCTGGTGGTGATTGCAGCGCCGGGAAGGAACCATAAGGGCAGCGTTCAGCACCGGCGCTTGGGAACAGAGCTAACTATAGCACTGATTCCCAGCCGCCTGTCCATCTGATCCTGATGTGGCACACGGTTGACATACGGGACACGGATATCTCCCGTACCGGAGATATGCAGATGTGTGAAACCAGTCTAAGGTACATTTCCACTCTGTGTATAACCGTATCCTGTGGTAAAAATGTGCAGTGTAATTTGACACGTGCTTCAGGATTTACAATGCATGCATGCAAAAAAGATACACATTCTCCACAAAGACATGACTTCAGATTTGTTTTGTTTCCTTTTTTTTTTTTTTTTTCTCCCCACTGTAAATTCCATTATATGGCGACATGCCCTTTGATAAAAATATAACTATTACCCTATTATATTATCTATCAACACTAAAGTGTAACTTTTTTGGAGAAACTAATACCTGCTAATGAACCTTCAGAAGGAGGCCTGACTATGGTCGCCTCTCTGTATTCACCCGATGAACGAGCAAAACTCTTGTTCGTCAGGTGCCATGATTTTTATGCTAGCATGATATTCCATGCACAAAGGATGATTTTTATTAGTGCTTGTCCTGTGCGCATGCAATGTTCATAGTCCTGTCTGAATGGGCAAGTAAACGACCACCGATGGGCTTGTATATAGCCCTTCAGAAATCGTTTTAAGGGTTATTACCAGCTTCATAAATGAGTATCGTCTGATAGTTCTTGTAAATGCAATCCATTTTGCAACTTGCTGCTTTTTAAAAAAATTTCAGCCATTCTTAAATGTAAATATCATGTATTTTTTATTTTTCAGCTGGTTACTTTGGAGATATTCTATTGTCTAGCAGAGGTAGTCTAAACACAGCATTTACAAACTCTCTTCTGTTGAGCTTGTAAGCACTGCTTTGAAGCTGGCCAGGTCGCGGGAGTGCACTTCTCTCCTAATCCTGCCCACCTTCAGCTCAGTACTTACAGGTTAGACGGCAGCAGTGGTCCTTTTCCTAGGGAACGCACTGTAAAGGGGAAAAATGAAGGATACAAGTTTGCAGCTGTTCATGAGATATTAAAGAAGTCCATCACAAAAGGTTTTGTTTTAATGCCCAACTATGAGGGTGGGGGAGGATCTGTGGTCTGTGGCATCCATGTGCCATGTGTGTTTTTAACATTGCAAAGTATAGGAGAAGCTTTGTAACTTTCATTCATTCTTTATCCATTCCAGATGACACACGGATGGAAACACTGCCACCGGTACCGGTTTTATACGGACGTATGCAGGAGGCCGCACCATTAATTTTACAGCCAATAAAGACATTATCATCTGTCCCCTTAGGGAATTTAGATTAAGGCCCAATCATTAGGTCTTTGGAGTGTGGGAGGAAACCGGAGAACCCGGAGGAAACCCACGTAAACATGGGGAGAGCATACAAACTCCTTACAGATGTTGTCCTTGGTGCTAACCACTGAGCCATCGTGTTGCCCAATATTGTTCTATGTTGATTTGTGTAAGGATTTGCCTCTGGTCCTGGTAAAGAAAATACATGTGATCTGTCTGTGACTTGCACAAATAAAACAGTAAAAATATTTTACTACAAAGTAACAAACTCAGCTGAGCAGCATCTACATATGTGTAGACTTTCCCATCAGGCATACTTCACATGCTAGAGAGCTGAAGTTCTGGGAAAAAAATCACAGTGAACTTGTTACTCAGAACGGTTTCTGCATCTTCTCCTGCTGCTTTTGATGGCTCTTTGCTTCTCCCTTTTCAGTAGGGTTTTGTTTTTGAGTTCTGGTTTCCTCCTTGTATAACGGTCCTGAGTCTGACTCATCAGTCCCGTCTCTCGCTCTCATGCGATCCCCCGCCCTTCCCTTCCCCCGGCCCAGAAGACATTTCCTTTTGGGAAGTTGCAAAGTGGCGCAATGCGTTTTTGATATTACAGCAACATTTGTGCAGCTTTTTACATTCAACTTTTATCTTTGGAATTGTTAAATATATTAACAGAAGGAAAAAAATATGGTTTTAGGCTAAATTTTTACATAGTTTTACAAATGATCAACGTGCAAGACTTCTTAAATTGCTAACTATTTTCTATATCTGTCACCAGGTTTTTGCTACCTTACAGTCCTGCTCCTTGTTATTGGCACCCATTAAATTTAAGTAAATAATGTGGAATATCTCCTGGAAAAAAAAAATGAATCAAGTGAAGCTTTTTATTTTTTATTTTTATCTTTTGTATATAGGGCACTCGTGTTAAATACAAAAGAGCAAATGATAAACAATTTTAAAGCAAACACTGGTATTGGCACCTTTTACATTAATTTAGTATGGAAACACATTTTAACTCGCCTGTGGTAAATCTCAAGAGATTCACCTGTGATTTAGGCTATGTGCCCACGATGCAGAAATGCTGTGAATTTTTCCTGAGCATTTCTGCATCTCCCTGGCAGAAAAAAACGCATGCAGATTGTCCATGCGTTTCCCTGCCATGGACATGCGGATGTGAAGCGTTCTTCACTTGCATTTCCGCATGCGGGTTGACAAGCTCTTTCCAAGTGATTTTAGCATCACTTGGAAAGTGCTTGACAACTTGGTCACGCTATATAAATCCATGCAACCGGCATAGATTTATATAGTGTGATCCGACAGAATGTAAAAATAAATATATACTTACCCTCCGATGGCCCCCGCAGTCTTGCTTCACCGTCCCGGCTGCCGGCAGCGGTGGATTGAAGGACCTGCCGACGTCAGCGTCGCGTGACCCGTCACATGACTCTGATGTCAGCGCAGGTCCTTCATTCCATCGTGAAGTGCCGGGAAGCAAGAAGGAGCGCACCGTGGGCCGCCGGAAGGTAAGTATATATATATATATATATATATATATATATATATATATATATATATATATATATATATATATATATATATATATATATATATATATATATATATATATATATATATATATAATATTATAATAAATATATATATATATATAATATTATAATAAATATATATATATAATATTATAATAAATATATATATATAATATTATAATAAATATATATATATAATATTATAATAAATATATATATATAATATTATAATAAATATATATATATAATTATAATAAATATATATATAATATTATAATAAATATATATATAATATTATAATAAATATATATATATAATTATAATAAATATATATATATAATTATAATAAATATATATATATAATTATAATAAATATATATATATAATTATAATAAATATATATATATAATTATAATAAATATATATATTATAATTATAATAAATATATATATTATAATTATAATAAATATATATATTATAATTATAATAAATATATATATATATTATAATAAATATATATATATATATATTATAATAAATATATATATATATATATTATAATAAATATATATATATATATATTATAATAAATATATATATATATATATATATTATAATAAATATATATATATATATATATATTATAATAAATATATATATATATTATAATATATATTTTACAGCTTTTGTAATGGTACCTGGGTGTGGATGAGACTCTCCTCTCCTCTACACCCGGGTACCATCCGCACATTAGAACGCACCAATTACGCAAGTACAGATGCAGTCTTCAGAATTGGCGCGTTCTAATGCAAGTCCATGGCGGTGAAAACACTGCGCTTCCGCAAAATAATTGGTAGTGCTGCATTTTTTTCCGCAATGATAATCCGCAGCGGAAATTTCCGCAGCATGTGCACAGCACATGCGGATTATCATTGGGGACCATGGCAGACCTTCTACCATGAGTTCTTAAGCGTTTCTGCAGCTTTTTTGCCGCTGCGGAAACTCTTAAAAAACGCATCGTGGGCACACAGCCTAAAGGGAATCTGTCACCACTTTGGAGTGATCAGACCTCTACTTTGGGCATACAGGGTATAGAAAAGTAAATCTATACCTACCTGTATGGCCCATAGTAGAGGTTTGATTGCAGGGAAAAGCGCTTTAATCAATTTTATTTTGTACAGGCTTGGCGTCTGGGGGACGCCAAGCAATCCCCGCCTATATGCTTATTATTCCCCCCAAATCTTTGCCTAAATGCTTAATCATATCCCCCCCCTTCCCCTGCACGTCACAGGGCCCTGTGACAGGTCCAGTGCTCCCTCACTCCCGGGCATGCGCAAAGTGCCGCTCACATAGAGCTCTTTGCTTCATCCCGGCCCCGTCTGCCTGTGCCCTGCGCCGAAGGTTTCTATTGCACCGGGGAAGGGGGGGGGGGTCACTGTCACTTGCCTGTGTAATAGAACCCTGCAGCGCAGTTCACAGGCAGACGGGGCCAGGATGAAGCAAAGCGCGCTCTGTGAGCGGCGCTTTGCGCATGCCCGGGAGTGAGGGAGCACTGGACCTGTTACGTGCAGGGGAAGGGGGGATATGATTAAGCATTTAGGCAAAGATTTGGGGGGAATAATAAGCATATAGGCGGGGATTGTGTGGCGTCCCCCGGACGCCAAGCCTGTACAAAATAAAATTGATTAAAGCGCTTTTCCCTGCAATCAAACCTCTACTATGGGCCATACAGGTAGGTATAGATTTACTTTTCTATACCCTGTATGCCCATAGTAGAGGTCTCATAACTCCAAAGTGGTGACAGATTCCCTCTAATTGTTGGTGCCCATGTGAGATGAATTGGCCAATGAATGATGACTTCAGTGTTTTAAACAGCCACATGGTAGGCCCTGTTCCTTTGTCATAATGGTGAAGACAAAGGCACTGCATTAGGACCTCAGAACTGTTATTAGCAGCCACAAGATTTCCAAAGGGTATAAGGCCATCTCCAAAGACCTTGGTATCAGGGCTGTAGAGTCTGTATCCATTTTGGTGGAGTCGAAATCTGAGTCTGTATAAAATGGACTGACTCCAACTCCTATAATATATAATAAATTGAGTACAGTAGTTCAATGCAGTTCGTGGAGAATATTTTTTTCAGAAGAATTTGAGGAAGTTATGAAATGTCCTATTCCTGATCTAAGGGTCTAGACTTTTAGCTGAGATGAATCTGTGCTACAGTAAATTTATCACTTAAACATGAGCCATGTATGTCGGAGTCTGAGGTTTGGCTTTCCGACTCCACAGCCCTGCTTGGTATCCCAGTTTCAACAGTGCACAATATTATTAACAAGTTTGCCAAGCATGGAACCGTCAAGAACCTCCCTGGACGTGGGGGAAAGAGGAAAATTGACAAGAGATGTCTTCAAAGGTTGGTGCGAATGGTGGAAAACACCATGTCAAACATCCAAAGACCTGAAGGCCAACCTGGAACAGTCTGGAGTCATGGTTTCAACAAGTGGCATACGCCGCACACTAACCAAGCAGAGCTTTATGGGCGAAGGCCAAGGAAGAAACCATTGCTGAAGAAAAGGCATAAAAAGGAACGACTGATCTTTGCCAAAGAGTACCTTGACAAACCACAACCCTTCTGGGAAAATGTTCTGGGGACAGAAGAAAAAAAAATGGAGCTTTTTGGCAATGCAAAGCAACTGTTTGTTTACGGACGACGCAATGAAGCTTATAGGGAAAAGGACACCTTACCAACAGTTAAGCATGGTGGAGGATCCATAATGCTGTGGGGTTGCTTTGCTGTGTCTGATACTGAAGGCCTTTACTGTATCACAGGAATAATGAAATCAGAGAATTATCAAGAGATTTTAGAGCGAAATGTCCTACCAAGTGTAAGAAAACTTGGTTTGAGTTGAAGATCATGGGTCCTCTAGCAAGACCCAAAGCGCACATCCGAAAGTACACAGGAATGGTTGAAAGAAAAAAACAGACTATTTTAAAATGGCCAGCAATGAGTCCTGACCTCCATCCTATTGAAAATCTTTGGGGTGAGCTGAAATCTGCCATTGGGAAAAAGAACCCTACAAACATTCAAGAGCTTGAACAAAATGCAAAAGAAAAGAGTGGGAGAAAATTCCAGCTGAGAAGTGCAAAAAGCTTATAGATGGCTACAAGAAACATTTGGAGACTGTCATCAATGCCAAAGGGTGTGAAACCAAGTATTAATTAGGGGTGCCTTTATGGCTG
Organism: Phyllobates terribilis; assembly: GCF_046119375.1. Classification (NCBI taxonomy): domain Eukaryota; kingdom Metazoa; phylum Chordata; class Amphibia; order Anura; family Dendrobatidae; genus Phyllobates; species Phyllobates terribilis. The sequence goes on from NW_027362762.1 coordinate 690,697,289, forward strand.
CACACGCTGTTTATTCTGTTTCTGCTTTGTTTTTCAACTTCCATGTTTCAATTTCAATGTTTTATTGTTGTATTACTTTGGACCACTAATTAAAAAATCTTGAGGATGTAACTTTGGTACATTTCCATTTATTTCTGAAGATATTGTATAGTCTATGAAAAAATGAATGGGTGCCAATAATGGTCAGCAGCACAGATCAGCATAATATAGGGAAAGATTCCACTTATGTGTCACTTTATATCACAACTGCAGCACCTATTAGAGTTCTTAGCTTTCTGAGCTCTGCTACATCTAAACCCACCGACACCACCGCATTCTGTATATATTGAATATTGACCGTGAGCTGCTATTCGATTCAATGCTGGGGGTGTGATGGACCAGGATGCATGTGGGAAGTTAGTCCGGCCGCGATAATCTCCTGCTGATAAAACACTTAGGCTATGTGGCCACGATGCAGAAATGCTCTGGATTTTTCCTGAGCGTTTCTGCATCTCCTCTGGCAGAAAAAAACGCATGTGGATTGTACATGTGGATTGTACATGCGGATTGTACATGCGTTTTCCTGCCAGGGACATGCGGATGTGAAGCGTTCTTAACTTGCATTTCCGCATGCGGGTTGACAAGCGCTTTCCAAGCAGTTTTAGCATCACTTGGAAAGTGCTTAACAACTTGGTCACACTATATAAATCCATGTAACCGGCATGGATTTATATACTGTGACCGAGAGAATGTGAAAAAATTAAAAATAAGCCTATACTTACCTTCTGATGGCCCCCGCAGATTGCGGTACACTGAAGGACCTGCCGACGTCAGCGTCGCGTGACCCGTCACATGACTATGACATCAGCGCAGGTCCTTCAGTCCATCGCGATTTGCCGGCAAGTGAGGAGGAGCGCACCGCGGGCCATCAGAAGGTAAGAATATATTTATTTATCTTTTATTTTATCCTTCTTTTTTTTTTTTTTTTTTACAGGTTCTATGGTACCCGGGTCCCATCCGCACATTGAACCGCATGGATTCCGCATCTACATATGTAGTGATGCGTAATCCATGCGATCTAATGCAAGTCAATGGCGGCGAAAACGCAGCACTGCTGCGTTTTTTTCCACAATGATAATCCGCAGCGGAAATTTCCGCAGCATGTGCGGATTATCATTGGGGGACATGGCAGACCTTCTACCATGCGTTTTTGCCGCTGCGGAAACGCTTAAACGCATCGTGGGCACACAGCCTTAAAATATTGAAACAGCACACAGACTAAGTGACACATCTCTCAATGTCTCAACCCCTACCACATGTTGCCCTCAGATTATATAGCAAAAACCTGCCGACAGATTGCCTTTAACGTATCTGTGTACGTACATGTAGATTATATTGTGTTTCTATGCCTGACTGAACAGACTTGTTCAGGGGGGGGGGGGAACACTCAAGAAGAAATCAAATTAACTCTGTTTGTCATTGCAGTCTATGGCCCAATTGGCAGTTTGTCTGAATCCTGTTTTTAGGGGCATTCGGAGGGAGTTGCAGAAATGTAGTGTGAACAGAGCCTAAGGATTTATTGTGCAGTAGTTCTGAAACTTGTTGGGGTATTTTGGATCTCCTAAACTTTTCCATAATTATTATTGACTAAGCTTTTATGCGCGGTTTGCCTTGCATTTTTAAAAAGATGCTAGCCAAAGTGTGAGACGTGTCTTTTGTGAGGCTGGCATATATCCAGCATAGCTTTCGCTTGTTAATCGAGTGAGACCTACAAGACAGATAAGATGATGGTTCTGATTCCTTATTCATTGCCAGATTGCTCTAAATGCAGAGTGCTGCTTCCTTCCTCTTATTTTTTTTATTTTTTCTTAATCTGTTACTCTGGGTTTTATTAATCAGGTCTGTAAGCAGAGCATAAGTGTTATAATAAAAAAAAAATCATATGGCAGAATGGAGTACATTTTGTGCATAAAATGTACAGAAAGTCTTAAGAATAAAACAAATCACCTTTGACCTTATTGCTGATCTTGCATTCAACTTCTGAATGCTGCTGCTCTTTGTGTACTTGCATGCAGTGATTCTCTACTTGCACCTGACCGCTGCAGCCAATCGCTGGTCTCTGGTGATGTTGGCATGTACAGCACCAGATCTGAGACCAGTGATCAGTTCCCTGTAGGTATCATATTAAATCTGGAAAAAAGAGTGTCTAAGAACACATACGGTGTCACTGGAAATCAAGAATGCCTCTAAAAACATGATCATAGGGAACGGATAAGCAATGTGACAAGTCAGATAAATATTAAAAATATGCTAATTTTATTGATTACATATATAAAATAGACATGACATACACCAATATAAAACATGGGTGGGAACAGCCAATCTTGAGTGACAAATATCTACAATATAGTTATAGCCTTAAAAAGGCTTCAAATACATAAGGTATAATATCTGAATATACATACAGATAAATAGTGAATGCCACCAATAGAGAGGTGCATATATGGCAAAAAGTCTTCATACACATGAATAAATGTAGTGGATGTGAAAGTACTGCCTATCCGTGTATGCTAAAGGGATTCAAATCTTACCATAGCAAGAAATCGATTGGAGTATATAGCCAGTTACCAATAAAGTGTCAATGCATAATAGCAGCAAATGATAATGTAAAGTGCAGAAACCAATGATGGATAATCATGTAGTAGGGAATAGAAACAAGTAGTCAGCCAGATTTCTACCTGTATGGGGCTTTCATCAACGTGGATGGGTACTCTGTCAGCCAGGCATACCTCTGCCCCAACGCACGTTTCGTGAGTACTTCCTCAGGGGGCATGAGGGATGCCTGGCTGAGGAAGTATTCTCTCACATGAGGTACCCATGTTTTATATTTGTGTATGTCATGTCTACTTTATATGTAATCAATAAAATTAGCATCTTTTTAATATTTATCTGAGTTGCCAATTTGCTTATCTAGTCCCTATGATTAGGGTTTTTAGAGGCACTTTTTTTGATTTCCCCCTGTAGGGATAATGTCACATATAGGTGAATCTCACTAAATTAGAATATCATCAAAAAGTTAATTTATTTCAGTTCTTCAATACAAAAAGTGAAACTCATTATATAGTCATTACAAACAGAGAGATCTATTTCAAGTGTTTTTCTGTTAATGTTGATGATTATGGCTTGCTGCCAATGAAAACACATTATCTCAGTAAATTAGAATAATTAACAAAAAACACCTGCAAAGGCTTCCTAAGCATTTAAAAAGGTCCCTTAGTCTATTTTAGTAGGCTCCACAATCATGGGGAAGACTGCTGACTTGACAGATGTCCAGAAGGCAGACATTGACACACTCCGCAAGGTCCCAGAGTTCCAATTTTCATTTGGAAATCAAGGTCCCAGAGTCTGGAGGAAGAGTGGAGAGGCCACAATCCAAGCTGCTTGAGGTCTAGTGTGAAGTTTCCACAATCGGTGATGGTTTGGGGAGCCATGTCATCTGCTGGTGTAGGTCCACTGTGTTTGATCAAGACCAAAGTCAGCGCAGCCATCTACCAGGAAATTTTAGAGCACTTCATGCTTCCCTCTGCCGACAAGCTTTTTGGAGATGGAAATTTCATTCTCCAGCAGGACTTGGCACCTGTCCACACTGCCAAAAGTACCAATACCTGGTATAAAAACAACAGTATCACTGTTCTTGATTGGCAGCAAACTCGCCTGACCTTAACCCCATAGAGAATCTATGGGGTATTGTCAAGAGGAACATGAGACACCAGACCCAACAATGCAGACGAGCTGAAGGCTGCAATCAAAGCAACCTGGGCTTCCATAACACCTCAGCAGTGCCACAGGCTGATCGCCTCCATGCCACGCCGCATTGATGCAGTAATTGATGCAAAAGCAGCCCTGACCAAGTAATGAGTGCATTTACTGAACATACATTTTAGTAGGCCAACATTTTGGATTTTAAACATTTTATAAAGTATTCTAATTTACTGAGACAATGTGTTTTCATTGGCTGTAAGCCATAATCATCAACATTAACAGAAATAAGCACTTGAATTAGATCACTGTTTGTAATGACTCTATATAATGAGTTTCCCTTTTTGTATTGAAGAACTTAAATTAACTTTTTGATATTCTAATTTAGTGAGATGCACCTGTATATTCATATGACCGCTGCAGACAATCACTGGTCTCACGGTTCTTGTCATACTTGCAAGCATTATCTGTTTAGGCCTGTTAATGGTACATTACAGGAAAGTAATTGCTGATCTCCACCAACCTGCTGTTAACCCAATTTTCTAAAATCCGAAATGTTTTAAAGAGATTTATGTCAGCTAGGTTACCGGAGTCTGAGGCCTGTTGGGGTTCATATGCCAAAGCAGCTGGCTTCACTTCAGATTTTGCTGTCCGGCTGAAACCTTTTATAAACCTTTTAAGGAATTAGTATGAACCAGACGGCCATGTTTGCAGATTTCTAATTTTAATTTAAACTTTCCCTTTTTCCTCTTACAGGATGTTGACATTGTGGTTACCCCTTGTCGTGGCTCCCAACCTGTGACAACTACCCTTGAAGACTACATTGACCATGTGCAGTCAGTGGTTGCTTATGCCATAAGTGAGGACCTCCTATCTACCCCGGATGAAGAGGAGCTTACAGATATTAAGGCAAAGTACAAAGTCCCCATCTTCTTTATTCGAACAACTCCTAAGGACAAACTGATAACTAGCTCAGACAGTGGGCTTTCAGCACTACACGAGCAGATGACTGAACTTGGCTATATAAAGAGAGGTGTATGTAGCTGTGGAGCCGCAGGGTCTGGTAGTCCAGCCCCTAATGTTCTGGTTGAACAATTTGACAAGTTGCGTCTACTCAGCAGTTTCTCCCGGCAAGTGCTGCAGATGCACTTAGTTGACGCAGCAATGGTTCTTAACATGGTTCACAGCCGTTGTTTGGAATTATTCATCAATACAGCGTTTGATATGAGGAGAGATCTTCAAATTACACCGAAGAGACTAGAGTACACACGGCAGAAGGAGAGCGAGCTGTACGAATCTCTCATGGGGATCGCTGATCGCAAGCAAGAAGAACTGAAGGACATGATTGTGGAAACCCTAAACAGCATGAGGGAGCAACTCCTGGAGGATGCGGCCAACATGGAATTCAAAGGTTTGTGCCCAGTATGGTCTGTATGAAGTGTTGTAGATAATGCGGAATATATTCTAACCACAGGTTACGGTCAGCAGAATAACTGGATCCCAGAAAATATTAGCTGTTGCACCGCTATGTATACCATAAGCGATCAGACAATCACTGCTTCAAGTCCCCTATGGGGACGAATAAATACTGTAAAAATTGGAGGGAAAAAAAAATGTAATAATAAAAAAATAAGTTCAAATCACCCCCATTTTGCCCCATTAAAAATAAAACCATTTAAAAAGAATACATGTATTTGGTATTAATGTGTTCGTAAAAGTCCGATCTACCAAAATATAAAATTAATCCGATCGGCGTATTGAGAAAAAAAAAAAACAGAATTGCGTTTCTTTGGTCACTGCCACATTTTGTAATAAGAGGCTATCAAAACATTGTATCTTCCCCAAAGTAGTATCAGTAAAAAGCGTCATTTTGGGGTGCAAAAACAATAAGCCCTCACATAGGATTATATCTCAAAAATTGAAAAAACGTTACGGCTCTCTGAAAATGGCGACCTAAATTTATTTATACAAATTTCTTTCTTTTTCACCTCTGAAATAAAAAATAAAAAAATCATGTTTCATGTCGGCATACTCGTACTGACCTGGAGAATCACATTGTCAGGTCAGTTGTACCATATAGTAAACATGGTAAATAAAAACCTAAAAAAACAATTGTGGCATTGCACTTTCAACGCACTTGGAACTTTTTTTTCTCGCTTTTCAGTGCATCACTTAATAAGAAAATGAATGGTGTCCTTAAAAAGTACAACTAGTCCACACAAAACAAGCCCTCATACAGCTATGTGGATGGAAAAATAAAGTTATGGCTCATGGAAACGGGGAAGGCAAAAACGAAATAAAAAAAACAAAACCGAAAATAGCCCCATCAGGAAGTGGTTAAACAGTCATTCTGTGCTGACAAAAAAAGCACTCCGTGCACTTCTGGTGTGGCCAAAGATATATAAGTGCACCTTCCCACTGGTGTTTTCCTGCTCTCCCTCTGCCCTTCTCTAGTGCTGTATAGCCAGAACTTTCAAAACTTTGTATCAAAAAAGAGGGGGGTGGTGGAGATGGAGGGAAAACAAGTAGGTGGGAAAGGGCAAGAACTGTTTAGCCACACCAAGGGTGCACCAAGTGCTTGTACTTAATTTGGGAAAGTAATTTTCTGTGACAGATTTCCTACAACTCCTTAAATGTACAGAGCAAGTCAGTAGCAGGTGTATGGAGCCGACTCAAGGGGTGAGGTGTACCTGCAGGTAATGGCTGTGACACACATCCAGTACGTGCCTCTAACAGCCACCGAGCTCCGGAATTTTTATTTTTTATTTTCACTTTTTCCAGTACACTTTGGTGTCATTCAAAAGTACAACTTGTCCCACAAAAGACAAGTCCTCATACATCTGTAAACAGAAAATGAAAGTTATGGCTTCTAGAAGAAGGGGAAGAATAAATGAAAACTCATGAAATCCACTCATTCACTCACTCCTCCGCTTCCAGCCCCTAGGAACCAAACCTCGTTGGCTAAAAAACTAGGGGGGTGCCACAGCAATTGTAGCCTTAGACCCAAGCCACAGTGACCAAACCTCTCCAATTTGTTTGGGCATATTAAGTATTTTGTAGAAAATAATATATTTAACTAATCTGTTGGTAGGTTGAACACTCCTCCGCCATCTATATGGGCATGTAGGTCATAGAAAGCTGAATAAAATGATACTTTGATATCTGTGATCAGATCCATGGCCCTGAACAGCTCATTTACTTAGAACAAAAACCTGGATTTCTCGGAATAAGACATTGGATCGCAGATATTTTAACCCCTTAAGCCCCGGAGCATTTTCCGTTTTTGCATTTTCGTTTTTGCTCCCCTTGTTCCCAGAGCCATAGCGTTTTTATTTTTTGGTCAATATGGCCGTGTGAGGGCTTATTTTTTGCGGGACGAGTTGTACTTTTTAACGCCATTACTAGTTTTACCATATCCTGTACGGGAAAACGGGGAAAAAAATTCCAAGTGCAGTAAAATTGCAAAAAAAGTGCAATACCACAGTTGTTTTTTATTTATTTTTTTTTACCACGTTCACTGAATGCTAAAACTGACCTGCCCTTCTTATTCTCCAGGTCATTACGAGTTCATAGACACCAAACAGGTATAGGTTCTTTTATATTTAAGTGGTGAAAAAAAATTCCAAAATTTGGTTACAAAAATTTTTTTAAAAAAATAGCGCCATTTTCTAAGACCCGTAGCGTCTCCATTTTTCGTGATCTGGGGCTGGTTGATGGCTTATTTTTTGCGCACCGGGCTGACATTTTTATTGATAACATTTGGGGTAGATCCGATGTTTTGATCGCCCGTTATTGCATTTTATTGCAATTTTGCGGCGACCAAAAAACGTAATTCTGCCGTTTAGAATTTTTTTCTCGTTACGCCGTTTACCGATCGGATTAATTCTTTTTTTATATTGATAGATCGCGCGATTCTGAACGCGGCAATACCAAATATGTGTATGTGGGGTTTATTTTTTATTTTATTTTGAATGGGGCAAAAGGGGGGTGATTTAAACTTTTTATATTTTATTTTTTTTTTTATATTTTTAAAAACTTTTTTTTTTTTTTTTACTTTTTGCATGCTTCTATAGTCTCCATAGGAGACTAGAAGCAGCAACTATCCGATCGCCTCTGCTACATACAGGGGACGAGCAGGTCCCCTGCATGCAGCAGAAATGGTCCTGTGCTATGAGCGCCGACCACTAGGTGGCGCTCATAGCAACAAGATCATGACAACCACAGGCGTCTGCTGCAGACCCTGGGTTGTGATGCCCACCCATCGGCGACCCGCGATCACGTGACGGGGTCGCCGGTGGGCGGGGCTTATGACGCGCTACCCGGAAGCGCGCGTTAAATGCTGCTGTCAGAGATTGACAGCGGCATTTAACATGTTAACAGCCGCGGGTGGATCGCGATTCCACCCGCGGCTGTTGCGGGCACATGTCAGCTGTAAGAATCAGCTGACATGTGCTCCGTTCAGTGAGGGCTCAGCGCAGCAGCCCTCACTGAACGGAGGGATCGCAAATATGCGTACTAATACGTCCCCTGTATTTAAGGGGTTAATGGTATAATTTTAAACCTCAAAGGGTTATCCAATGAGCAGTACAATATTAACCCCTTAATGACCGGAGCATTTTCCCCTTTTTTTTTTTCTTTTCTCATTTTTTGTTTTTGTTTTGCTCCTTGTTCCCAGAGCCATAACTTTTTTATTTTTCTGTCAATATGGCCGTGTGAGGGCTTATTTTTTGCGGGACAAGTTGTACTTTTGAATATCACTGGTTTTACCATATCGTGTGAAATTGCAAAAAAAATGCAATTCCAGTTTGTTTGTTTTTTTTCTTACCACATTCACTGAATGCTAAAACTGACCTTATGCCATTATTATTCTCCAGGTCATTACGAGTTTGTAGACACCAAACATGTATAGTGTTTTTTTTTTTTTTTTTGTATTTTAGGCTGTGTGCCCACGATGCGTTTTTTTAAGCTTTTCCGCAGCGGCAAAAACGCTGCAGAAATGCTTAAAAAACGCATGGTAGAAGGCCTGCCATGTTCCCCAATGATAATCCGCATGTGCTGTGCACATGATGCGGAAATTTCCGCTGCGGATTATCATTGCAGAAAAAAACGCAGCACTACCAATTATTTTGCGGAAGCGCTGCGTTTTCGCCGCCATTGACTTGCATTAGATCGCATGGATTACGCATCACTTTATATGTAGATGCGCATTCCATGCGTTCTAATGAGCGGATGGTACCCGAGTCTGGAGAAGATGAGACTCTGCTCCGGACCCAGGTACCATAGAAACTGTAAAAAAAAAAAAAAAAAAAAGAATAAAATAAAAAATAAATATATACTTGCCTTCTGGCGGCCCCGCGCTGCGCTCCTCCTCTCATGCCGGCAGTACGCGATGTTCTGAAGGACCTGCGCTGACGTCATAGTCATGTGACGGGTCACGCGACGCTGACGTTGGCAGGTCCTTCAGTGTACCGCTGCCGGCAAGGGAGAGAACTGGGGGAAAGCAGGAAATTGGGGGCCATCAGAGGGCAAGTATATATTTATTTTTTATTTTTTACCATTCTTTCGGTCACATTATATAAATCCATGCCGGTTGCATGGATTTATATAGTGTGACCAAGTTGTCAAGCACTTTCCAAGTGATGCTAAAATCGCTTGGAAAGCGCTTGACAACCCGCATGCGGAAATGCATGTGAAGAACGCTTCACATCTGCATGTCCCTGGCAGGAAAACGCATGTACAATCCGCATGTACAATCCGCATGCGTTTTTTCTGCCAGGGAGATGCAGAAACGCTCAGGAAAAAATCCAGAGCATTTCTGTATCGTGGGCACATAGCCTAAGTGGTGGCAAAAAATCCAAAGTTTGCTTTAAAAAAAAAAAAAAAAAAAAAAAAAAAAGTCACCATTTTCCAAGACCCATAGTGCCTCCATTTTTCAGGATCTAGGGCCGGGTGAGGGCTTATTTTTTGCGCTGTGAGCTGACATTTTTACAGATGGGGCGATTATGAACGCGGCAATGCCAAATATCTGTATGTGGGTTGTTGTTGTTTTTTTATTGTTTTATTTTTGAATGGGGTGAAAGGGGGGTGATTTAAACTTTTTTTTTTTTTTTTTACACTATCTGCATTCTTCAATAGCCTCCATAGGAGACTATAAGCTGCAGTTATCTTATCCTTTCTGTTACACAGAGTTGATGAGCAGATCGCCTGTGTGTAGCAGAAATGCTCACTTGCTGTGAGCGCTGACCACTGGGCAGCGCTCATAGTAATCTAGACATGACGACAACCACAGGCGTCTGCTGCAGACCCTGGGCTGTCATGGCCACCCATCGGTGATCCGCGATCACGTGACTGGGTCACCGATGGGTGGAGTCAGTGACGCACTTCCCAAAAGCGCAAGTTAAATGCCAATGTCAGAGATTGACAGCAGCATTTAACCAGTTAATAGCCACGGGCGGATAGCGGAACATATCAGCTGATTCTTATCAGCTGAACCGGGGGTACTGACGTGCTGCATACTAATATGCTCCACATCGTAAAGGGGCTGTCCACTACTTGGACAACCACTTCTCATTCCTCATGTTTGGCCCTGTTAAAATATAAACCTCTGTACTCTCCTCCTGTGCCGGCGCCGTTCCAGCAGTGTCGGCACTCGCGTTCATGTCATATGAGTCCTGCACCCAATCAGCGCTGCCATCTCTGTCCCCACCTTCGGACGTATTCAACATCAGCAGGAAGTCAGGGCTGCGGCTGCTCTCTGATTTTCCTTTTGATGTTCGATTTGTCTGAAGGTGGGGACAGTGACGCTAGCGCTGATTGGGTGCAGGACTCATATGATAATAATAATGTTTATTTTTATAGCGCCAACATATTGCGCAGCACTTTACAAATTTTAGGGGGGACATATACAGACAATACAGAATAAGCATATCTCATATCGAAAGGAGTGAGGGCCCTGCTCGCAAGCTTAGTCTATGAATGGAACAACCTCACTTGGGCCCCGGGAAGGCGAGTACCGACACTGCTGGAACGGCACAGAAGGGGAGTATAAGTGTTTTTTTATTTTAATGGGACCATACATGAATGAGAAAGGGTTGTCTAAGTAGTAGTTTATAAATATAAAAGTATGTAGTTTTGAATGCAGATGAAATATGAATATAAGGCACATGTCGGGAAGGGATTAAAATTGTATTCAAAGGTGAATATAGGATATTTCACAGTTTACATACATGAGTGGTGCAGCGCACTATTGTTCATTTTCATTATGTGCGCAAGCCGGTAGTGGTAAAAACTTAACATGAAGCAATGAATAATCCGACTGATACACAAAAAATAGAATAACTATTGCATTGTGTGGTTATGGTGGCATGGAAATCAACCAGATTGCTCAAGTGGGAAACAGTTAATATTTCACAAGCTCCTCTATAGATCATAGACGTCTGAGAAGCTCCGGTCAATTTGGGTTGAAACGCCAGCAGCCACCCTCTGATGCCTCCTGGAAATGCTATCCTTGGTTTTTGTCATTGTTTGGGAGTTGGAATATTGTCTTTGCTGTATGAATAGCAGTTATTTCCTTGCTAGATCTAGGATTGATCCTGAAAGAAGTTTACCCATTACATTCTGATTTATTTAATTTATATGGGTTTTTCCACAAACAAAGTACATTTTAATCAATAAATCTTAGAGTAGTAATAAGTTCCCCAACTGGATGTTTAAAAAAATATATATAATTAATAATGTTCCTGTATTGAGAATCTTATAATTGTGCCCCTGCTGTGTACTGTGTAATGGTCGTGTCTGACCGTGTAGGAACATGGTCTGATCATACCACAGCTCCTGGGCTGGGGAGGAAGCAAAATAGAGTACATAGACATTACAGCTCAGGATCACAGCTGTGCTGTCTGTATACTTTTTTTTTTTTTTTTTCCCCCTCACCAGGAGCTGTGGTATGATCAGACCATGTTCCTGCACGGTCAGACACAGCCATTACACAGTACACAGCAGGGGCACATTTATAAGATTATCTCAGAACAGGGACCTTTTTTTTAAAAAATTTTTATTGTGGAATTTTATTAGTCCAAGATCTATTGATTTGAGTGAGCAGCCGCACAAAGAATTTTTCTCCTTTTAAGCTGCTGCTCCAGAAATCTTGCGAAGGCCACGGCCCCAGTATCAGTATTCGGTCAGTGGGAGCCAAAACCAGGTGAGGAAGAATCGGAGAAAAGGTATAAGGCTATGTGCCCACGATGCAGCAATGCTGCTGATTTTTTCCGCATCTCCCTGGTAGGAAAAACGCATGCAGATTTTACATGCGTTTTTCCTGCCAGGTAAAAGCGTTTGTCAAGCGTTCTTCACATGCATTTCTGCATGCGCTTTTCCAAGCGATTTTAGCATCACTTGGAAAAGTGCTTAACAACTTGTTCACATTATATAAATCCATGCAACTGGCATGGATTTATATAGTGTGACCAAGTAATAGTTAAAAAAAGAATAAAAATGGTAAAAAAAAAACAAAACATTATACTTGCCTTCCAATGGCCCCCGGTCTCCTGTACGATGCGTCCGGTCGCGTGACCTGTCACATGACTAAATGACGTCGCCGCAGGTCCTTTTAGACCATCGCGAGCTGTACAGGAGACCGGGGGCCATCGGAAGGTAAGTATAATGCTTATTTATTCGGTCGCCCATGACAGCACCACGTGAGAGAGAGGATCCGCCCATCAAGGACCGGAAACCTACAGGTTAAAAAGGGCGGCCCTCTCCTCCCGCCTCAGTTTAGGTTTCCTGTCCATGATGGGGGACCTCGCAGGCTTACCTGCAGAAGATGGACTCCTGTCCCAGAGAGGGCCACAGCAGGTGGTTGGAGCCGGTCCGTCCCGGTCCTCTGGAGATGCCACGGTAGGGCTCAGTGGGGCGCCTCCATGAGCGTTGCGGCGGGCGCGACATCGCCTCATGGGGGGGTAGATGTCCGCCAGGTGTGGGGCCGCTAGCGGGCTTCCTCCCCCCGCTACAGCTTGCAGGAGATCCAGGTCGCGCCGGCGGGGCACGTGTCAGGCGCGACCTTCTGACGTGACTTCCGGTGCGCCAGGCAGGAAGTCCCTGTGTCGTCACCGGAAGGGGCGGAGCTCGTTTGAATTTTGCGCGCGAGCAGCTGAACGCCGGGGGATTAAGGACCTGGCGGCGAGGAGCCCACCTGGAACCTACCTGGCCACCTGGGGAGGAAGACCAAGGAGCAGGTAACGCCCTCCTGGGAAAAAAAAAAAAAGGAACACACACCCACACATGGTACCGGTATGGCCAGTATATAAAGGGTCTGGTAACATACAGAGGTGCTTCCCAGCCCATTATTACAGTGTAAGCTATGGGAGATTCACAAGAGCTGTCACCTAGGCAACAACATCTGCTGCAGGAGCAGCCCTCTGGGGAGCCCTCACAACTAGTGGCGCAGCGCCATTCCCGGCTAGGGTCTGGTCGTACAGCTAGAAGAGCTACCACTAAGAGCAGGAAGGACGGTCCGGTGCGGCGTGATTCCTCGCCATGCATGCTGGATTCTTCTGCTTCTACGGTACCGAAGGTTCTGTGGGGTGAGTGGAATCTTCGTGAAAGTTCTACTAATGTTTCCTCCTTCTTTCTATCTATGACTTTCTTTTAGAGCAAGAAATGTTCCTCGAAATCCAAGCACAGAGTGTGCCTTATGCAGCTGTCCACTCCCTGATTCATATAGCAAGAGGTTATGCCAGCTTTGTATCAGCAAAATGATGTCTGAGGAAACCCCAGATTTTTCTCTAGGCCTAAGAACTTTAATAAGGGAAGAAATAGGCAAAGCATTGCAGGGTTCAGAGTCTGGGCATATTCCTCAAGAAACCCAGCCGGGTTCAGACTCTGAGCTATCGGTCGCTTCCTCCTCTGCCTTCTCTTCCTCTGTCAGTGAGCCAGATAGACAGTGCTTCCCCCTGAAGAAGGTCGATGCCCTAGTAAAAGCCGTCCGATCTACAATGGGGATAGTGGACTCGAGGGTAGAGAAGTCAGCTGAGGATGTTATGTTTGGTGGTCTGGGGCTAAAGAAAAGAAGGGTCTTTCCAGTAAATTCAAAGGTGAAAGACCTTATTGATAAGGAGTGGAGAAAGCCTGACAAGAAGGGTAGTGTTCCTCCATCCTTTAAAAGGAAATATCCATTTGATGATGCGATGTGTTCCTCCTGGTTAAAAGCACCCAAGCTGGATGTTGCTGTTACCAAAGCAGCGAAAAGAACTTCCCTCCCATTCGATGATATGGGTGCATTGAGAGACCCCCTAGACAGACGGGCTGATACTTTCCTGAAAGGGGCATGGGAGACAGCTGCGGGAGCACTGAGACCAACAGTAGCAGCTACCTGCACGTCCAGAGCCCTGATGGTGTGGCTTGAACAGATACAGTCAGTTGAAGGATGGGACTTCTAGGAATGACATTATTTCTTCCCTTCCACTGGTTCAGGGGGCGGCAGCTTTTCTTGCTGATGCATCTGTGGACTCGGTGAGGTTGGCAGCAAAGTCAGCAGCACTGTCAAATGCGGCTCGGCAAGCCTTGTGGAATAAAAGCTGGCCAGGGGATTTACAGACTAAGTCCAGACTGTGCACAATCCCGTGCGAAGGGGGAATACCTCTTTGGTCAGACCATGGAAGACTTATTGGAGAAAGCGGGGGACCCTAAGAGGGGGTTTCCATCAGTACCTCTACCCTTCTTTAAGAGATCGGTCCGGAAGAGGAAATTTTTCCGGAAGAGATATTTCAGGGAGCAAGACAAGTCTGACGAAAGGGGTCGAAAAGGTAGAGGTCTACTCTTTGGTCCTTCTCCAAAAATTGAGCAGAAGCCAGGGGATACACAATCAGCCCAGGTGGGAGGGAGATTGTCATTTTTTTGTCCCAGCTTGGGAACAGATTTCTCATAGTAATTGGATCTTGAGCCTGATTAAGTATGGTCTTAAATTTCAATTTAAAGCATTGCCTCACAAAAGGTTCATGGTTGTTCCCTCCAGTTCTTCCCCAGAACGCCAGGCTGCCCTCGTTTCGGAAGTACAAACCCTAATAAGAAAGCACGTCCTGATTGAGGTTCCGGAGGCTGAAAAGGGTCTTGGTTTCTACTCCCCGCTCTTCTTGGTTCCGAAACCGGATGGAAGTTTCAGGACAATCATAAATCTGAAATCCCTGAATAATTTCCTTAAAATACACACCTTTAAAATCTGTAATAAAGTTACTTTTTCCCCACTGCTATATGGTAGTGCTCGATCTAAAAAATGCATATTACCATATCCCAATTCATAGTGATTATCAGAAATACTTGAGGCTGGCCATTGAAATCGACGGGGTGGTTAAACACTTTCAATACACTGCACTCCCCTTCGGTTTAGCTATAGCCCCGCGGGTTTTTACTAAAGTAATGGCGGAAGTTATGGCCCATGTAAGAGAAAGGGACATTCTAATTATCCCTTACCTGGATGATCTCCTGATAGTGGGGAACTCGTTGGTTCAGTGCGGGACCCACCTGCAGGAGACCATGTCGGTCTTAAAGAGCTTGGGGTGGTTTCTAAATTTAGAAAAGTCTAGACTATCTCCACTCAAGGTACAACAATATCTGGGGGTCATATTAAATTCCAGGAAACAGCTATGTTGTCTTCCAGAAGAAAAAATTGATAGAATCCGGGAGTTGGTAGCACAATGTATGCGCAAACCTTCTAGGTCACTCCTTAAGGCCATGTCACTATTGGGAACCTTCACCTCCACCTTTCCTGCGGTTCGTTGGTCACAATTGCATTCAAGAGCTTTTCAGTGGGATGTGTTGTACAATAACGCAGCTTTAGAGGGGCATCTAGACCGTAAGTTTACGCTAGGTCCTCGTGCCATATGGTCCCTTCGTTGGTGGTTACGACAAGACAATCTTGCTAAAGGGGTTCCCTGGGAATGTAGTCCAACTGCAGTCTTGTCCACTGATGCAAGTGCTACAGGTTGGGGAGCTCACTTTGAAGGTAAATTAGTGCAGGGAACCTGGTCAAGCAGTGAGCGACAGTTGTCATCAAATGTTAAGGAGCTCCTGGCGGTGCAGCATGCATTCAACGAGTTCCTTATATATTTACAGGGCCAGCATGTCCGTATACTCTCGGACAATCCAGTCACGGTAGCTTACATAAACCACCAAGGGGGAACCCGCTCAAGAAACTTGATGAGGGTAGCGAACGCACTTCTGCTGAAAGCCGAAGATCATTGTCTCTCTCTTTCGGCTACTCATCTAAAAGGGAAGGAAAACATCACAGCGGATTTCCTCAGCCGTACTTCTGTAAAAGAGGGCGAGTGGTCCCTAAATACACAAATATTCTCCAGAATCGTAGAAATGTGGGGCCTTCCGACTGTGGACTTATTCGCAACAAGAGCCAATCGGAAAGTGGGAAATTTTTGTTCCTTAGACCCCAGAGAAGGACCCCTGGCAGTGGACGCCTTCATGGTTCCCTGGAGATTTCCTCTGGCATATGCCTTCCCTCCCATGATCCTGCTCCCAGCGGTGATAAGAAAGATCAAGGCAGACCAGGCCAGAGTGATACTCATATGCCCCTTTTGGCCCAAAAGACCGTGGTTCCCTTGTCTCCGGAAGATGTCCATATCAGATCCCTGGGTTCTTCCAGAGATTCCGGACCGCCTCACTCAAGGGCCACTTTCCCATCCTCCAGCCCCGAGTCTACATTTTACGGCGTGGAATTTGAGAGGGTGTTATTGACCAACAAAGGATTCCCCGCAAATGTAGTGAATACTCTCCTGGCTAGCAAAAAACCTGTTACCACCCGTATTTATGCCAGGACCTGGAGGAAGTTTCTGTCCTTTGCAGAAGTTAAGGTGGAGGAGGGGCCCCCTATTGGGAAAATTCTGGAATTTCTGAAGCGGGGCTTAGAATTGGGTCTCACTACCAGTACCTTGAAAGTACAGGTGTCGGCGTTGGGAGCTTTATTTTCCTCCAATATTGCAGATAACTATTGGATAGGCCCTTTTTATAAAAGCTTCCTTTAGGTGTAGACCCATTACCAAAGTAAAGAAGTCTCCCTGGGATTTGAATTTTGTCTTAGATGCCTTGACCAGTCCTCCTTTTGAGCCACTAGATTTAGTCTCCCCCAAAATTATTTTCCTAAAGACGGTCCTGTTAGTAGCCCTAACTTCAGCCAGGAGAGTTAGTGACCTACAGGCCCTTTCAATATGCCCTCCATTTACGCAAATTCTGGATGATAGGATTATATTAAAACCTGATCCAGCCTTTTTTCCTAAAGTGGCCACTCGATTCCATAGAACCCAGGAAATGGTTCTCCCGACTTTTTGCTTCCCGCCCAAAAATCAAAAGGAGGAGAGACTTCACACTTTAGACGTTAGGAGGTGCGTACTAAAGTACTTAGAAGTATCACGCGGCTTTAGAAAGGATAAGTCCCTATTTGTATGCTATCAGGGGGCTAGAAAGGGTTGTAAGGCCTCAAAGGCTACAATCGCTAGATGGATCAAGGAGGCCATTTCCCTCGCATACTCCTCAGGGGATAAAGAGATACCGGAGGGATTGAGGGCGCATTCTACCAGAGCGGTATCAACCTCCTGGGCGGAGAAGACAGGGCTTTCCTTTGAGGAAATTTGTAAGGCTGCCACTTGATCTTCTCCCTCTACTTTCTATAGGCACTATAGATTGGATCTGGGTGGCTCTGCAGATCTCGCTTTCGGGAGAGGGGTACTTCAAGCTGTGGTCCCTCCCTAATTTCCTTCGTCTCTGTAATTCTCTCACGTGGTGCGGTCATGGGCGACCGAATAAAGCCTTAGTTACTTACCGGTAACGGGATTTTTCGGAGCCCATGACAGCACCTTTATATTCCCTCCCTTCACTGGTGTTGTGCACTCCCGTAGATTTGATTTCTTTTTGTGCACCCTTGCGGGAAATTGATAAAAAGTAATGTACTTAATGTGATTATGTTTTGTCATAACTAACCTTGGCGGTACTCTCATGCTCTGTTAACTAAACTGAGGCGGGAGGAGAGGGCCGCCCTTTTTAACCTGTAGGTTTCCTGTCCTTGATGGGCGGATCCTCTCTCTCACGTGGTGCTGTCATGGGCTCCGAAAAATCCCGTTACCGGTAAGTAACTAAGGCTTTTTTTATTTAATAAATTCTCTTTTTTTTTTTAACAGGTTCTATGGTACTCGGGTCTGGATGAGAGTCTCCTCTTCTCCAGACCCGGGTACCATCCACACATTGAATCGCTTAATATCCACATGTGCACGTGTAGTCATGCAGATATTAAGCGATTCAATGGCGACAATTACGCTGCGTGTCCACAAAATTAATGGACATGCTGCGTATTTTTCCGCAATGATGATCCGCAGCGGAAATTTCCGCAGCATGTGCACAGCATATGCGGATTATGATTGGGGACCATGGGGCACATATTACCAAGCGTTTTTTAAGTGTTTTCGCTGCAGCAAAAAAAGCTTGAAAAACGCATAGTGGGCAATCAGCCTAATAGAAACAAGTCAACAATTCTGCTTTTATCACCCACTCCTGAGAAAAAATACTGATAGTGGGGCCGTGGCCTAAACAAGACAAACTCTATGAACATGCATATTAACCTTATATCTGCAAATAAATGTCGCGATGTGCCCGCTAAGGGGCCTTTTACTCAGAATCTGCTCAAAGCTGATTAGCCTAACCCCTCCAGCCCTGATTATCTACAGTGTGGGTGGGGAACCTTTTTTCTGCCAGGGGCCATTTGGATATTTATACCATCACTCGGAACCGCACAAAATTATCAACTTAAAAATGTCTCCTGCTATATTTAGTCAAACATTTGACAAGAAAAGGCAGACTGCATTAAATGGCTATTCTCCAGTTTGGAAGTTGTCCCTTATTCATGGTTGGATTTAAATTCTAGATTTGAGAATACAGTTCTAAGCGCACTCAGCCGTTGTCTACATGGCATGAAGAGAATCTGTGCAGTTGTGTGATATGATGCCAGCTTTCCCTTGGTACTCCTTAGTCTCCATTTTCGTTACATGTGTCAGTGGCATCCTCCATTGAAATGCATAAATTCTACAATCCTTGATAAGGGTGGAATAAATGCTACAGTTGGACATAAGCCAACCAAGAAAACTGTCAGGCGCAGCTACTTGATGGAGTTGCACCCATTTGTGGGAATCCCAGATAAGGAAGTAAGGCGGGAAAGAAATTGTAATATTGGTATAAGAGTCTAGGCAAGGTGACTTGGGAGCTTTTGAAAGGTAGTGTCTCATAGAAAGGGGGTTTTCCATAGTGTGTACAGGGAAGGGAGTTGGGGGAAGGATGTAAATTTTAATTATTTTCCAATTATTTTATGCAAGTGTATGGGTCAGTGAATGTCCAATGGGAGGGGGCAAATTTTAGAACCATGGTTGTATTTTAGGGTATCAAGCGTCCGATCTTAAATGCTCAGGGATTGCTAGTTGAGAGGGAACTTACCAGCAACTGCCTCTGTAAATTTGAGAGCAATAAAGTGACCCCTGCAGATATACCATTTTTATAAAGGTTGCCTTGTCCACTAGCCAGGTACGAATGTTTTTTTGGTTTGGTTTGGTTTGGTTTTTTTGGTGGTGGGTGGGGGTATTTCAGGTGGGCAAAATAACATGCAATGTGTTAGAGCCATGTCTGTAATTGTTGCTGGTGTTTTGATAATGTACTGACTCATCTGAAGTTAAGGATCTTCTTCATGCTCTTCTGTTTCTTCAGGTATCTCCATCCCTGAAAATGGCGAGCCTCTTGGAGTACAAGAAGTGAAAAACTGTATCTTTCAGATCAAAGACCTGATCATTTCACGACTTAACCAAGCTGTAGTGAACAAACTGATTAGCTCCGTGGATTATCTACGAGAGAGTTTCGTGGGGACACTAGAAAGATGTCTTCGAAGTCTAGAAAAGTCCCAGCAAGAATCTTCTTCACATGTTACAAGCAACCACCTGAAGCAGGTACGTTGCATTTGTAATTACCATGGATGTCTTGTTAGATGTAGACTTACTGGTTGCAGAAGGTGAAGCTTGTCTAAAACAACTGATTCCCACCCGTCGTGATTAAATATGCGACTGACAACTGACCAACGATGAATCTGCAAAAACACTAGTGCAAGCCCTCATCATCTCACACCTTGACTACTGCAACCTCCTGCTCTGTGGCCTCCCCTCTAACGCTCTCGCACCCCACCAATCTATTCTAAACTCTGCTGCCCGACTAATCCACCTGTTCCCCCGCTTTTCCCTGGTTTCTTCGCTCGGTCAATCCTTTCACTGGCTCCCTATTACCCAGAGACCCTAACCATGGCATACAAAGCCATCCACAACCTGTCTACCGGGAGAAAGTCACAGATGTATGGCGTACTTGCCTGCTTGCAACCTCCGATCCTCACAAGATCTCCTTCTCTACTGCCCTCTTATCTCCCCTTCCCACAATCGCATACAAGATTTCTCCCGTGCTCCCCCCCCCCCCCACACTCTGGAACTCTCTACGCCAACATATCAGACTCCCGCCTACCGTGGAAACCTTCAAAGGGAACCCGAAGACCCACCTCTTCCAACAAGCCTACAACCTGCAGTAACCCTCGCTCCACCATTCGCTGCACGACCTGCTCTACCCTCACCTACTATATCCTCACCCATCCCTTGTAGATTGTGAGCCCTTGCGAGTAGGGTCCTCTCTCCTCCTGTACCAGTCGCTGACTTGTATTGTTCAAGATTTATGGTAATTGTTTCTGCTATGTATACCCCCTTTTTCACATGTAAAGCGCCATGGAATAAATGGCGCTATAATAATGTCTACGGCAAAGTTAAAAGATCCTGTTGTGTATTTGGCAGCAGGCGGGGAGAAGCTGCCAGGGACACTCCTGTTCGACTAGTGTCCTGTGCGGCTCAGTCCTTTGATGGCTTTTATACGATGTTTGTCTCTGAAACATTGCAGGGTTTCAAATATTGAATAACCATAAACACCGGAGCAAATTACATCCAGTTTTTATAAGGAAGGCATACAGAAGAATTTTGTTAAAATAAATAATTTTTATTGAAGTGATTAAAAAATTCTTTCTAAAACATGAGATGCAGGTACTTCCACATTAGCAGATTCCAAACTTTGACAGACAATACAAATTAAAAACCAGGGACATGAAATTATATGTCAGATTCCACTACACTGAGTATATACACTGCTCAAAAAAATAAAGGGAACACTCAAATAACACATCCTAGATCTGAATGAATGAAATATTCTCATTGAATACTTTGTTCTGTACAAAGTTGTGTGTGCTGACAACAAAATCACACAAAAATCATCAATGGAAATCAAATTTATTAACCAATGGAGGCCTGGATTTGGAGTCACCCCCAAAATTAAAGTGGTCTCCTGTGGGATCTCCTCCCAGACCTGGACTAAAGCATCCGCCAACTCCTGGACAGTCTGTAGTGCAACGTAACGGTGGATGGAGCGAGACATGATGTCCCAGATGTGTTCAATCGGATTCAGGTCTGGGGAACGGGCGGGCCAGTCCGTAGCTTCAATGCCTTCATCTTGGAGGAACTGCTGACACTCCAGCCACATGAGGTTTGGCATTGTCCTGCATTAGGAGGAACCCAGGGCCAACCGCACCAGCATATTGCCTCACAAGGTGTCTAAGGATCTCCTCTCTGTATCTAATGGCAGTCAGGCTACCTCTGGCGAGCACATGGATGGCTGTGCGGGCCTCCAAAGAAATGCCACCCCACACCATTACTGACCCACTGCCAAACCGATCATGCTGAAGGATGTTGCAGGCAACAGATCGCTCGCCACGGCGTCTCCAGACTGTCACGTCTGTCACATGCTCAGTGTGAACCTGCTTTCATCTGTGAAGAGCACAGGGCACCAGTGGCGACTTTGCCAATCCTGGTGTTCTGTGGCAAATGCCAAGCGTCCTGCACGGTGTTGGGCTGTGAGCACAACCCCCATCTGTGGACGTCAGGCCCTCATACCACCCTCATGCAGTCGGTTTCTAACCATTTGTGCAGACACATGCACATTTGTGGCCTGCTGTAGGTCATTTTGCAGGGCTCTGGCAGTGTTCCTCCTTGCACAAAGGAGGAGGTAACGGTCCTGCTGCTGGGTTGTTGCCCTCCTATGTCTCCCTCCTCATCGCTTTGTATCTTCTCTGTGCTCTGGACACTGTGCTGACAGACACAGCTACCCTTCGTGCCACAGCTCACACTGATGTGCCATCCCGGGTGAACTGCACTACCTGAGCAACTTCTGTGGGTTGTACTGTAGACACCGCCTCATGCTACTCTACCTCTAGGGGTGAGAGCCATGGCAAAATGAAAGTGACCAAAACAGCCAAAAAGGATGTGAACAGAGAAATGGTCTGTGATCACCACCTGCAGAACCACTCCTTTTATAGGGGGCATCTTGCTAATTGCCTATCATTTCTACCTGTTGTCTGTTCCATTTCCACAACAGCGGGAGAAATTGATTCACAATCCGTGTTGCTTCATAACTGGACAGGTAGATTTCACAGAAGTGCTATTGACTTTGAGTTACATTGTGTTGTTTAAGTGTTCACTTTATTTTTTTGAGCAGTGTATTATTCAAGTATAGAAGAGTTCATATGGGGCTATTGCAATATTAACTAAGAAGGGATCAAATACTGTATTTTTCGGACTATAAGATGCACCTTTTTCCTCCAACATTTTGGAGTAAAGTGGGGGGTGCGTCTTCTAGACACACACACACACACACACACACACACACACACACACACACACACACACACACACACACACACACACACACACACACACACACACACACACACACACACGTACACGTGGGGGGAGCTGCAGCGGCAGGGCACAGGAGGCAGTAGACCTCTGCTGCATCCTACACTGTGCCCGCTGCTAAAGAAAATGAAAATGAATATGGGGAGCAGTGAATATTTATTTTCCTTAATAGCGTGCACACTGTAGTTGCAGCGCAGCTCCTGGTGTGTATGGCACCCCTCATCCATTTTCCTGGTATGATTGGCACCCCCTGATCCCATCAAGCTGCACACACAAAAAATAAACTATTTACTCCCCTCCTCTCTGCTCCTGCGCTGTGTTCTGCTCTGCTGCCAACAGGGATCTCACTGGGAGTTGCGCATGGCTTAACTGCCATGCGCCCTCACACTGAGATGCTGTGCCAGAATTGTCACTGCTCCCCACGCCGGGACTGTGTGTGTGGCAAGCAGTAACTATTCACTCTCCTTATTAGTGCGCACACTGTACCCGCAGCGCGGCTCCTGAGTGAGACCACGCATGTCTAGTTGTTCACATGATCGCATGTGTACAAATCTCTGGCACGAGAGAATCCTGGCAGCGTGCAGAGTGCACTGTGAGAATTCAAAAGTCTGCAGTCACATAGAATGACTGCAGACTCATTACAAACCTGAACAACCCATGTGAAATGTCAGCATCATAAAAACATTTACATCCGGGTACCTGATATACCTGATAGATGACATTGTCTCTGGAGTCTTTCTCTTTCTTTCCTTCCTCTTGTCCAGACTCCATGCTGAGTTTTCTCATCCACAGCCTGTCTCTGCAAACTTCTATCTTCTCCCCACGCGATGCCCTTAAAGATGGCAGAGTAATTATAATGCTCCTGAATAAAAATATCTGCCCTCCGCTGAGCCCCTGAATATATAATTGCCCCTCGCTATATTCCCTGCACAAAATATGACCCCCACATAGTCCCTCTTATGGTACATACTCTCCACACTGCCCTCTCCTTTCCATAGTGGACCCCCTCTTCACACTATCCTCACACTGTGTCCCCCTATAGGGCACAGTCTATACACTGTGCCCCCTTATTCATCGCACTCCCCCCTTAGCATACTGTCCCCTCCTGGCTGTCACCTTACACTGTCTCCTCAATTCCCCCCCACACACTACTCAGTTTCTATTCTGTGCCCACTCACACTTTTCTTCTGCCATACTGTCTCCTCACACTATTCCCCTCAATAGTCTCCTTACACGTTTCCCCCTACCTCTTCATATTTCCTCCTCACTCATCCCATACTGTTTTACGCACACATCACATCACCCTCTGCCACCATAATTCTCATAATGTGTCTGCACCCCCCCTCCCCTCCCCTATGTCCACACTGAATAAATATCCCTCCCATTCTGAATATTCGGTATCTTTAGCTCCATAACCACAGGAGCACTTGCCACCGCTGGTCTTCTGGGCGCCGGCGAGTGATGTCTGCAGCGTGATCACATGACCTGATCACGCTGCTGACGTCGTTCTAAGCCGACAGTCAGAGCTTCAATTGTACTCGCGTCTGAGTACAGTCACTGGGAGCCAGGCCGCTGCACGTTCTGTGAGTTGGCTGTTAGGTTGACAGCCAAATCAAAGAATGGCCGAATCCTGGTCCTGGGCGGCAGGATGCAGCTGCCGGGGAAGACACCTCGGGCCGCTGCATTAGCACTGCGCCCCCCTGCCGGCTGCGCCCATGGCACATGCCCCGGCTGCCCCTTTCCCTAGATACACCTCTGCCCTGATCCCATGTAACTACTGTCCTGGTGCTTACCTAGTCAAAGCTTCCTGGTCCTGACCTCGACACACTAGAGAGAACCTCTCAACCAGGGGGATTAAAGGGAAGCTGTAGTCTTAAAACAAAAACTCAATTTAAACAATAGGTCATTTTCTATGTACAACATGTGTAGTAAAAAAACAACAATTTAGTAATCTTTGAAATTTTTTACATTGTCCACTTGATCTTTTTTTTTTTTTTGTTTGTTTGTTTGTTTTTTAATACTTCATGTCCTTTCAGAATATGTTTTTGGCAAGACTTTTTTTTATTTTTTTATTTCATCGTAGGCAGGATCACAATGACAGGTAACAGCTCTATACACAGCTGATAACACACGATCCACCAATCACAAGAGGAGACCCTGCTCACCCCCTCCACAATGGAACACAAGGAAGTAGGAGTCTAAAAAAACCAAAGCGTCCAATGTGAAAATTGCAAAATTTCTTCTATATTTTTAATACATATTCTGATATTGAAAAACTAAAAAAATATAACACATACCTAATTTAAAAAATGGGTCATTTTCTGATAAGTTTTAATTTTTTATTATAATTGTGCAGTTACATTGTAATGATACCTGGTGGCAGGTGTAGTTTTCATCTAACCACATGGCAATTTGCTCTGCTTTCTTTATCACAGAAATGATGAGGATTGACTTATTCTCTGTAGAAAACCGATTTATAAAACTCCCCACTGTTCAGGTGATATTTTCTTTCGCACTGACTGGATGGAGCTGCTTAGTACATCACCATTCAAAGTCTAGTGGCCGCTGCCAGGTACTGAAGCACAGCTGCAACTCTTGAATAAAAGCTGTTCTGCAGCGGCCACTACACTTTGAATGGAGCTGTGCTCAGCATGTATTTTATAGCCGGAGCTGGTCAGCGGGGCCACCCGGTCTATCTTGTAGATGGGTCTTCAAATCCCCATGCCTTGATGGACAACCCCTTTTTAAGTATTAATTTAAAAACAAGTGATTTATTTAGTGAGTCAGTAATATTTCCTATTCTACCATCTGATGAATGATTTTAGGACACTGTGGTACATATCATTTAATTTTCATTATTCTTTGTCTTACCAGATACTGAACGCTGCATATCACGTGGAGGTCACGTTTAATTCTGGATCCACAGTCACCAGAATGGTGTGGGAGCAGATAGTCCAGGTGAGACAGACCCCTCATAAATAAGTCTTGACTCCTTCACTTGGCCTATAATACATAAGAAACCACAGGGAATTCACACTGGATTTTGCATATCTTAGATACAGAGGACTCAAAAACCAAAGAAAAAGCATAAATAAAAGAATTCACTTCACTTTTGAAGTAGAGAACATTGGAAGTGTTGGGTTAATAAGTATCTAACAATTACTATAAAGGGCTCATGCACACGACTGATTATAGTGCTATCTATGGTTTTCACAGCTAGCACTCATACCCATTATATTTTACGGGGCTTGGGAAGGTTCCTCAATAGCAACGAAACGTTCCCACTGCTACTATGACTACTTGTCAATAAACCACAGCTTATTTAACGAAGATTGGAGTGTTGCCTTTATCTACATGGACGTATGTATGTGTGTCCTAATTGCATTTGCTATAGTAATGACCTTTTTATTCCTTTTAGATAATACAGCGCATTACATGGGTGAGTCCACCATCCATAACCCCTGAATGGAAACGCAAGGTGGCTCAGGATGCCATCGAGAGCTTGAGTGCGTCTAAACTTGCAAAGCGAATCTGCAGCCAGTTTTGTAAGCGTCTCAAAAGCTCTCATGAAGCTTTTGCAGCATCCCTCAAGCAGGTGGGTATCAAACTGCAAGGATTGTCTTATGTGACTTGTCGATCTACGGTGCTGAGGCTGGATTTCTTTAATTGGGGGTGGGGGAGGGGTGCACTATTTTTGTTAGCAGCGCTGGGATCAGGAGCCGCTGCGGGTTTGAGGCTGCGTATTTATGCAGTGTCAAACCCGCAGCGTCCAGATGTTACAGCATAGTGGATGGATTTCTAGAAATCCCAAGTCCACTATGAGTATCTGGGCACCTGCGGATCACCCACAGAAACTGACATGCGGCGCACCTTTCAGACCACAGCATGTCAATTTTCTTGCAGGTCCGCTTGTGGACTTTCCCCATAGATTAACATCTATGAGGAAAGTCCGCATGTGAAAAAATATATTGCGCCACTCATTTGCATAATAAGGACGGACGCCAGGTGGCTATTCCGCAGCGGCTCCTGACCGTAGGCACGTAACATTGTTTTTCTGATTAAAACCCTGCTTTGCTTGGGTCTTGTACAGGGTGCTGAGCAGGGGAAACCTTCCTCTATGACGTCCAGAATGGTGTAAAGGGGCAAATGGACAGCAGCTGTCAATTTGGAAAAACGAATGTTTAAATTTGTGCGTTCATTGTATAAAAATGCCAATTTACATATCAATTTTAAATAATTTTACATTTACTTTATTCCATAATCAAATTCATAATTCTGAGGGTTACAGCACTGGTTTATAAACTTAATCTGCATTTTTTTTATACCATAATTTCTATTTCTTTCCACGTACACAAGTGGTACGAGTGTCATGTGTTTTG
Organism: Phyllobates terribilis; assembly: GCF_046119375.1. NCBI lineage: Eukaryota > Metazoa > Chordata > Amphibia > Anura > Dendrobatidae > Phyllobates > Phyllobates terribilis. The sequence goes on from NW_027362762.1 coordinate 690,724,215, forward strand.
GATCAGTTTCATAAGTTCTTGATGGTAAAAAGTGATCTAAACTTGCCAGTTTTTCATCACTGATTTTTCATTCATGAATAAATGAATTATAAAGCTTCTATACATTCGCAATGTTAATCACATATATACCATATGATCTAATACTTATATAATCAATGCGCTGTCCATGGTTGAAGAATGGACTGGTCTGTGATTTTTTTTTTATGAACACAAGGTCCGCAAAAAAAACACTGACGTGAACAACCCCATAGACCATAAGGGCTCATACCCATTTGTGTGTGAAAAAAAATTCTGAGATCTGGACCGAAAAATCAGATGAGTGTCATGTGATGTTCATGCGAGGACAATATGATTTTTCACACCTAGCATCTGATTACAATGCGATTTTAACATTGGCTTACATAGAGGAATTCTCTGTCATTTACACACAGTTTTCCAAGAAAATAATATATTATATATGTATGTGTATAGATAGATAGATATAATATTTATCTATCTATCTATCTCTAGCAAGCATGAGGCGGTGTCTACAGTACAACCCCCCCACAGAAGTTGCTCAGGTAGTTCATCCAGGATGGCACATCAATGTGAGCTGTGGCAAGAAGGCTAGCTTCTTTCAGCACAGTGTCCAGAGCATGGAGCAGATACCAGGAGACAGGCCAGTACACCAGAAGAAGTGGAGGGGGCCGTAGGAGGGCAACAACCCAGCAGCAGGACCGCTACCTTCGCCTTTGTGCAAGGAGGAGCACTGCCGGAGCCCTGCAAAATGACCTCCAGTAGGTTACTAACATCCATGTGTCTGCTCAAACTGTCAGAAACAGATGCCATGAGGGTGGCATGAGTGCCCGACGTCGACAAGTGGGTGTTGTGCTTACAGCCCAACATCGTGCAGGGCGATTGGCATTTGCCAGAGAACACCAAGCTTGGCAGATTCGACATTGTCGCCATGTGCTCTTCACGGATAAGACCAGGTTCACACTGAGCATATGTGACAGTCTGGAAACACTGTGGAGAATGTTCTGCTGCCTGCAACATCCTCCAGCATGTCCGCTTTGGCAGTAAGTGGGTTAGTAATGGTGTGGGGAGGCACCGGGATGAGATCCTCATACCCATTGTGAGACCATATGCTGGTGCGGTTGGCCCTGTGTTCCTTCTGATGCATGCCAATGCAAGGCTTCATGTGGCTGAAGTGTGTCAGCAGTTCCTGCATGATGGAGGCATCGATGCTTTGGACTGGCCTGCCCATTACCCAGACCTGAAGCCAATTGAGAATATCTGGGACTATCAGAAAAAGGAAATATATGTGAAATATAAAAATATATTATATATGTGAGATATATATATTAGTTTGCATGTGTAGCTTGCTGTACATGCCATTTATTTAACTAAATTTAAAAAGGAAAATAATACTTTATTAACCAGCAGAGGGAAAGCGGACAGCTGGGTGCAGATGTTTATAGCCTGGGAAGAAGGTAATACCCATGGAGATTTCCAGGCTATTAGTATCAGTTCATAACTATACTTAGCTGTTACAGGTTATTGAAATGGGGACCTCCCCCCCCCCCCCCCAAAAAAAAATATATATATATTTTTTTTTTAAATTGACATGGGGTCCCCCTATTTTAACAACCAGCAAAGGTTAGGCAGACAGCTGGGGGCTGACATTAATAGCCTAGGAAGGACTACAAGCATCAGCTCTCAGCCGCCCCCGAAATGGCGCTTGTTTTTGGTTTTTTTTTGGGGGTCCCCCATTTGAATAACCAGTAAAGGCTAAGTATACAGCTGTGAGCTGATACTAATAGCCTGGAAACCTCCATGGGTATTACCCCCTTCCCAGGCTATAAACATTTGACCCCAGCTGTCTGCTTTCCCTCTGCTGGTTAATAATTTTATTTTATTGCTAAAATACATGTACAGTAAGCTACACATGCACTGCACTAATTATATATGTCACTGACCTCTTTCTATAATATCTGGTCCCGCTGTGATATTACTGTATGCAGATGATGAATTGTCGAGCTTTCAAGGAGATGGCTGTGTAAAAATCGGACGGTACTCGCAAGGTCCGAGTGCCCTGCGATTTCCTCCCCGTCCCCTTCCACAACCATTGCCTTGCATTGGCAAGTCTCGTCCGATATACATGGCAAATCGCTTTGTCAGCTGCCAATACAAGGCTGACTTGAACCCCCATCCCTATTACCCCACTTGCCGCTGTACCAGGGCACGTGGGAAGAGCGAGGCTAAGTGCCAGAATTGGCGCATCTTAGGGATGCACCATTTCTGGGGCCGCCGAGGGCTGGTATTAGCCTTGGAGGGGGCAGGATCCATCCATTTATTGAAAAAGCTTTGTAACCCTTACTACAGGGTTAGTAATGGGGCGTCTTATACACTGCTCAAAAAATATAAAGTGAACACTCGAATAACACATCCTAGATCTGAATGAATGAAATATTCTCATTGAATTCTTTGTTCTGTACAAAGTTGAATGTGCTGACAACAAAATCACACAAAAATCATCAATGGAAATCAAATTTATTAACCAATGGAGGCCTGGATTTGGAGTCACCCCCAAAATTAAAGTGGAAAAACACACTACAGGCTGATCCAACTTTGATGTAATGTCCTTAAAACAAGTCAAAATGAGGCTCAGTATTGTGTGTGGCCTCCACGTGCCTGTATGACCTCCCTACAACGCCTGGGCATGCTCCTGATGAGGTTGCGGATGGTATGCTGTGGGATTTCCTCCCAGACCTGGACTAAAGCATCCCCCAACTCCGGGACAGGATGTGGTGCAACGTGATGTTGGTGGATGGAGCGAGACATGATGTCCCAGATGTGCTCAATCGGATTCAGGTCTGGGGAACAGGCGGGCCAGTCCATAGGCTTCAATGCCTTCATCTTGCAGGAACTGCTGACACACTCCAGCCACGTGAGGTCTGGCATTGTCCTGAATTAGGAGGATCTCATCTCGGTAGCTAATGGCAGTCAAGCTACCTCTGACGAGCACATGGAGGGCTGTGCGGCTCTCCAAAGAAATGCCACCCCACACCATTACTGACCCACTGCCAAACCGGTCATGCTGAAGGATGTTGCAGGCAGCAGATCGCTCTCCACGGGGTCTCCAGACTGTCACGTCTGTCACATGTGCTCGGTGTGAACCTGCTTTAATCTGTGAAGAGCACAGGTAGCCAGTGGCGACTTTGCCAATCCTGGTGTTCTGAGACAAATGCCAAGCGTCCTGCACGGTGTTATCCGGTGAGCACAACCCCCATCTGTGGACGTCAGGCCCTCATACCACCCTCATGGAATCTGTTTCTAACAGTTTGTGCAGACACATGCACATTTGTGGCCTGCTGAAGGTCATTTTGCAGGGCTCTGGCTGTGCTCTTCCTGTTCCTCCTTACACAAAGGCGGAGGTAGCAGTCCTGCTGCTGGGTTGTTGCCCTCCTACAGCCCCCTCCACGTCTCCTGGTGTACTGGCCTGTCTCCTGGTAGCGCCTCCAGCCTCTGGACACTACGCTGACAAACACAGCAAACCTTCTTGCCACAGCTCGCATTGATGTGCTGTCCATCCTGGATGAGCTGCACTACCTGAGCAACTTCTGTGGGTTGTAGAGTCAGTTTTATGCTACCACGAGTGTGAAAGCACAACTAACATTCAAAAGTGACCAAAACATCAGCCAGAAAGCATTGGTACTCAGATGTGGTCTGTGGTCCCCACCTGCCGAACCACTCCTTTATTGAGGGTGTCTTGATAAATGCCAATAATTTCCATCTATTGTCTATTCCATTTGCACAACAGCATGTGAAATTGATTGTCAGTCAGTGTTGCTTCCTAAGTAGACAGTTTGATTTCACAGAAGTTTCATTTACTTGGAGTTATATTCTGTTTAAGTGTTCCCTTTATTTTTTTGAGCAGTGTAGACTCCTCTCCATTACTAACATGGGCTTCAAGTCAGCCACCAATGCAAGACTGACGTGAACCCCAACCTTATTACCCCACTTGCCACCTCTACACGACTGGCTAAGCACCAGACTTGGCGCATCTTATGGATGCGCTGTTTCTGGGACTATTGAGAGCTGATATTAGCTGTGGTGGGGGCCAGGATCCATGGCCCTTCCTTGGCTATTAATATCAGCCCGCAGCTGTCTGTTTAGCCTTTGCTGGTTAGATTTTATAGGGGGACCCTACATCAATTTTTTTCTGGGGTCCTCCTGTAATCTAGCCATTAAACACTAAGCAAACAGCTGTGAGCTGTTATTGATAGCCAGGGAACATCTTTGGCTAATGGCCTTTTCCCTGGCTAGTAATATCAGCCCCCAGCAGGTGGCTTTCCCTCTGCTGGTTATGAAAATTACGCAGGAGCCCACGCCATTTTTTTAAATTAAATTCATTTTCTTTCATTTACAAGCAATCCCATGCCCACTGTACTTGCTCTTGATGCTACGTAAACTTAACCTGCAGCATGTCAATTTCTGCAGATTTTGACCAATTGAAATGTCTTTACATGTGGTGGATCTACATGTACCATGTACTGACAAAACAAGTGCGACATTAGAATGCAGCATTTTGGACGCAGCGAAAATGCGCTGCGTCCAAAGCGCTGCTAGTTGCTGATTGTGGGGACGTAGTGGCTAACCAAACAGCTGCAAGCGGTTAATTGCCAGGGAACATGTTTGCCTAATGACCCCTTCCTAGGCTAAAAATAGCAGCCCTCATCTGCCCTAGAAATAACACTTCATATTTGAATGATATTAGGGCTAATGGTTTATGGAATTAGGTGTCACCAAGCCCTTGGCTTAGTGATGAAGCGGTGTCAACCAGACGCCCTTATTACTAAACCTGTAAGTTAAGAGTTAAATACACACACACACACACACACACACACACACACACACACACACACACACACACACACACACACACACACACACACACCCCCTGAGAATAAAACACTTTATTTGAAATACAACACACATTCTTTAATTATTTAAATTAACCAATATACTCACCCCAGGTCCGACGGTAATCCAAGGGTTAAAGCGATGCCCCATTTTTCTTTTTAAATATCTTTATTTGGGTCCAAAAAGCATTCATTGCTGTACAAAACGCATTAAAATCGTGGCAAAAAGTGCATTTTTGCTGCCAAGAGATGCAGAAATTTCTGCAACCAGATACTCAACATGTGCACATAGCCTAAGGAAACTTGAACCTGCAAATCACCTGTACTATATTGTGCAATACCACAGTATTTTCAATATAAAAAGTCAGTCTCCTATGAAGGCCCGCCTGCAGCTGGTCTTCACAAGAGCACAGTCATGGCAAGCACCCCACACCACTCACTAGAAGTGTCGCTGAGGTTTGCGGGAGATGCTGGCTATGTAATAAAGCCATAATCTCCTGAGCTGACCTCATATATGAAGAGATATGACCTGACTTTGGACAAAAAATATAAACTGGTAATAAAATGTATAAAAACAGATAATTTTGTTCTTAAACCAAAATCTACAATATGACATTTGAGGAGCTAAAGCTTGTTTTGGGCAGAAGTCTACCATTATGGAGTGCTGTGTGGATTGGGCAGAAGTCTACCATTATGGAGTGCTGTGTGGATTGGGCAGAAGTCTACCATTATGGAGTGCTGTGTGGATTGGGCAGAAGTCTACCATTATGGAGTGCTGTGTGGATTTTATCTACAGTTCCAATCAAAAGTTTAGACCAACCTGTTCATGCAGTAGTTTTACTTATTATTAGAATGTGCACATTGTAGATACAGACTAAAGACAGCAAAACCACTAAAGAACACACACAGTAAACACGTGAAACAAAATGTGTAAAATCCTAGATTCCTCAAAGTACTGCCTTTTTACTCTGATGGTTGTACACTACCTTGGCACTCTCTAAGGCCATGTTCACATATCCAGTATTTGGTGATTTTTTTTTTACCTCAGTATTTGTAAGCCAAAACCAGGAGTGGGTGATAAATACAGAAGTGGTGATGTGTTTCTATTATACTTTTCCTCTGATTATTCCACTCCTGGTTTTGGCTTACAAATACTCAACATGTACACGTGGCATAAAGCGGCTTTACCTGGAATGACTCTCTAACAGATGTTGTAGTAGTTCCCAGAGGTGCTGAGCAATTGTTGGCTGATTTGGCTTCACTCTGCATTCAGCTCGCCCCAATCCATCTCATTTGGGATAATATCGGGGTATGGTGGAGGCAATGTTATCTGAGGCAGCACTTCTTCACTCTTTCTTGGTCACACGGCCCTTGAAGGTGTGTTTTGAGTAATTTGTCCTGTTGCAACACAAATGATGGTGCCACCCAGTGAAAACCAAATAGGATGGCATGCTGTGGTAAATATGCTGGGTAAGTGTTACTTGAATTTGGAATAAATCACCAACCGTATCACTCACCAGCCAAGTACCCCCCTCCCCACCTGCAAACCATCGCATCTCCCCACCATGCTTCATGATGGACACCACACATGTAGAAACCATCCACTCTTCTTTTCTGAGTTTCACTAAGACATGGTGCTTAGTGACAAAAATCTCAACATTTTGATTCTTCAGACCGCAGTACAGATTTCCAGCTGATTTCATGTCCAATCCTTGTGTTACTTGGCCCAAACACGTCTCTTCTTGTTTGCAGTCCTTCTTTGTGAGAAGCAGGCCTTTTTATGGATGAATTTCTGCCCTATCCCCTGGACAGTTGATGTTGAAATGTGTCTGCTCCTTGTTGTCTATATCTTTTATGTTGACTGTTATGTGAGGTGCTGTTTTGCAGTTTTTGAGACTGACATCTCAGATGACCTAAGTCTGCAGCAGAGGTAATTCTTGGATTCCCTTTCTGCGGCAGTCCTCATGACAGCCAGTGTCATCATAGCGTTTGATGGTTTTCATGACTGCAGTTAAGGATACCTTCAAGGATCTAGCATTTTTCCAGATTGTCTGACCTTTAAATTTTTTTTTATTTTTTTTTTCTTAGTCTGGCTTGGAACAGTCCCTTGGAATAGGGCTCAGCATAGTATGGAACTGTGGCTCTGCAATACACATCTGATGGTTGCAAACCCTTTCTGCGCGCAGGTGATTCCACAAATGAACAGTTGACGAGCCATACCTGTTCATTGGAAGTCAGTCGTCTAGATCAGTGTTCCCCCAACTCCAGTCCTCAAGGCCCACCAACAGGTCATGTTTTCAGGATTTCCTTAATTCCATCACCTGTGCAATACTATCACCTGAACAATACTAAGGAAATCCTGAAAACATGACCTGTTGGTGGGCCTTGAGGACTGGAGTTGAGGAACCCTGGTCTAGATGACCACTTGATGAAGCTGCTTGAGTATGCCAAGAGTGTTTAAAGCTGTCATCAGAGTAAAAATGGGGCACTTTGAGGAATCTAGGGTTTACTCCATGTTTGGTTTTGTATCTGTTTTTTGTTTTGTGGTATGTTGCCCACAGTCTGAATCTTCAATGAGAACAAGGAAAACCACTGCATGGACAGGTGTCCAAACTGTTGACCGGAACTGCAAATAAAGGGTAAATTTTACTAAATTATCTATCTGCGGGATCTAATGTACATTGAAGGCCTTTAACGCCGAACAAGGTTGCAATTCTGTTCAATAAACCGTGAATGCTTGTACTTATTGATCGCAAGCTGAGATATTAAATAGGAAGATATTCTAACGCGGGTACACCTGTATGAAATCTAATTTTTTTTTTTCTTTTCTTCTGAATTGTTAGATGGCATAGTTACATTCTTCCAAATATAAAGCTTGTATGAAATTTTGCACAAAAAAAGTGTCTCAAAAATGTTATTTGTTTAATTAAAATGTTTGTCCAGATACTAAAAAGGAATTGCAATGGCATAAAAAGTGTTACTGGCTGATCCTCAGTGATCCCTTTCCAACATTTTGTGGGTCTCTGCTGGCTTCAGTTTCCAGAATTTGGCTAAGGCTATGTTCACACATTGCGTTTTTGATGAATTTATCTATGGGAATTTTTACCTGCGTTTTACAGTACCAGAAAAGCCAGTGAGATTTCAGAAATCTCATGCACACAGCTTGTTTTTTTTTGTCCTCAGTATTTTGTGCAAAACCTTGGGTTTTGCAAAATGCCAAATGTCTCTTATTTCAGCATTTTTCACCCATTGAAGGCAATGGATAGTGGAAAAAACGCGGGTATCAGGTTTTGCTGCGTGGTGTGTGTTTTTTTTTTTTTTTTTATAATGCCAAATATATATATTTACATTACATTTTTTGGCACTAAGCTTTATCAGCATGCACAAGAGACCAATGTATCCTGACAAAAATGCAGTAAAAACACAGCAAAATCTCAGGAAAACCTGCTTTTTTGAGGCAGTAACTTCACTTCCAAGAGAACAGGTTTTGCTGCAGCAAAAATGCAACGTGTGAACATAGCCTTAGGCTTCACTACTAATGTATCAACCAGCAAGTAGAGACCATCTGAAACCTTGGGGAGCATTGGATGACTATCACTATTCGTATCCTGCCATTAAATGCTTGACCACATACAGATGTCTATAAACCTTTATGTAAAATGGGAAAACCCATTTAAAGAAAGGTAACTTTAATTGCTAAGTAGGCTTCCTTTTTTTTCCCTCCTAATTTTGATATATTTTTTTCAGCTGGAGGTTGGTCACTGTGGCAGACTTGAAAAAACTGAAGATCTTTGGCTAAGGGTTCGTAAAGATCATGCCCCACGCCTGGCCCGACTGTCACTGGAAAGCAGATCTCTGCGGGATGTTTTACTATATGGTGAGAGGCCATGGGACTATTTCAACTTTTGGCCTACTAACTCCATACACGGCTAGACAATTATTTATTTGTAAATTTGCATATGACACGTTTTGGCTGCTTTCACACCACTGATGCTCCAGAGCTATGAGGCTATGAGGCTATTTTCATGGGTATTTGTCATCCATTTTTTAAAGGGAATATCATGCGTAACTCAATCTGTCCCTTTTTAGAAAACAGCTCATCACTACTATAGATCTCCAATACTAAAGAAATATTACCCATTATACATGCATATTCCAGATCCACATTACGTACCCTCTTGTGAGTCATTGCTTTGGTTGGTAGATCCTTGCTGCAAATCCTAAATCTGTGACTCCCTGTATAGCCGCACTACTGGCCAGTGGCTATGCCCCTAAATGCACTACAGCCCCATTCACTTGAACTATATTTTTCTTTTTTTTTTTTTTTTTTTTTTTTAAATCTGCAGGCAAGCCTAGACTGGGGCGAGAGCTGGGAAGGGGACAGTATGGTGTGGTCTACTTGTGTGATCATTGGGGAGGACATTTCCCTTGTGCATTGAAGTCTGTTGTACCTCCAGATGAGAAACACTGGAACGACCTTGCTCTGGAATTTCACTACATGCGGTAAGCTGGGTACAACCTTCACATGTAGATAAGCCCATACAAGTTTATGGAACTGATGGAGCAAGGCAAGTACAGTATTCGTCTATCACAGCCATCCAATATGACACAGAACGAATTCCGGTGATTTAAAGGATTTGAAGCACTTGGGCCCCTACGTATTTAGCAGCTATCTATCCTGGAATGTCCCTTTTTAAGCTGTCCTTTTTATTCTAAGGTTCATTATGGTAATGGAGATCAATAATAATTTTTGTTTTATTACTTAGTCCCTATTGAGGGGTGTGAACTTATGATGGGTTTTCCTCAGTGTTCCAGTACGTAGGCATATTATTAAAGTTGGGTTACAAGATGGTGCTGGATTCTTCTGCCATAGCAGTATATTAGCTGTTTGTATGAGTGAGGTCATGGGAACAGGCTTTATAAATGCTGTTATGAGAGACTGATGGCTGTATCTAAATGGTCAAATGCTGGCTATAAAACACAGCTGGCACCTGCTGGGTATGGAGTAGACTCAGATCCTGACTCTCTAAAGCTCCCCAAACGCGACAATGTTAAAAAAAAGATTTCCGTTTTATTCAAAATTAACTTGAAAATTTTACTTGACTGCTAAATATTATATAATTTGCAACCCTTTTATTGTCCTGGAAAAAAATCGTGTTTTTTTTTTTTTTTTTTGTCTCTAATCTTCTAGGTCACTCCCAAAACATGAGCGTCTAGTGGATTTACATGGTTCAGTGATTGATTACAGCTATGGCGGAGGCTCAAATATTGCAGTTTTGCTGATCACAGAACGTCTCCATAGAGACCTCTATGCAGGTCTTAAGGTGAGAGTAGGATTTGTGTGCTACACTTTCCGTCTAGATGGAGCTTGCTTTTGTGAAATGACGTTCAGGCTGAGAGATGGCCATTGAAAGAGACAGAAAAGGTATTCAAATGGACCTGTTAATATATAGGGTGAATTACAAGCAATGTTGCAGAGAGACTTGGAAATGAAGGAGCTATGAGCAATATAATGGTGAGCATGCAGCAAGAAAGCTGGTGTGTGATTAACTCTGATGTGGTGCCAATCCCCGACGTGCGTTTTACCTGCGTGCCTTCATCTGGGGGAGTTTCCCCCAATAAATTAACAGATGTATTATAATACTTTTTCTGCCTCTTTTAGAGACATGGTACTATCCTTTGGATTATATAGATAGATAGATAGATAGATAGATAGAGAGAGAGATTATATATATATATATATATATATTCACTCACTCAGTTACATAATTTTATGCTAGTTCTTTCTGCATGGTTTTTTTTTTTTTTTTCAAATCTAATCTGTACAGGAAATAAAATAATAAATCAGGGGTTGTGTGTATCATTAACAATAAAGACCTAAACCAAATGCAGTACAATAGGGGTTTATGCACATTTATTAATAGTGGCTGCCACACAGGGATTATAAAGGCAAAGCTCTTGGTGAAATTGGGAAGCTGAGAAATTCACAATTCTCAAACTTTCTAGAAGACTCAGGGCACACGCTATATGGTCTCAAATTTATTTGGTTGAGCATTTTTGTGAGTTTTTTTACCTCTGTGTTTGTAAGCCAAAACCAGGCGTGGAACAATCAGAGGAAAAGTATAATAGAAGCACGTCACCACTTCTGGATTTATCACTCATTCCTGGATTTGGCTTACAAATACGGAGGTAAAAAAAATCCCAAAATATTCAATGTGTGCACAAGGCCTAACTGTTTCACTGGTAAGAAAATATGTAATGTGTCTTGCCTTTAACCAACCCCATAGTGACCACCAATATGTCTTTTTACTGACCTGAGATATAAGAGAATAGCATCCATCCTACTGGTAAAAGTGGAGCAGCCGTCAGCTGTACACTATAGCTAAACAATGTCGCTTACTGGGGTGCTTGTTGTCATTTTGATAAAATCACGGTTTTATCTTCTGCAGATCTAGCAGTGCTCTGAATGCTGAGCTCTGTATAACCCCACCCAACCCCCTGATTTTTGTGTAGGGAGAAAGCTGCCAATCTGTGATGGGGCAGGGATATACAGAGCTCATGAATTAGGAGGACTACATGACAGCTGATAAAGTGATTTCATCTGAACTACAGCAAGAAGCCCATCGCTGAATCGGGGTCTCTGTCTCTACATTATGCTGCTCTCCATTAGGTGGCAAAAGGCTATCTGTCACCAGGATTTTGCCACCTAATCTGAGCGTAGCGTAATTTGAAGTGTTAGTCTGAGAAGAAGCATAGTCCCCCTTACAATTTTTTTCTAGATTTCTAGTCATTCTTGACACTTACTGTAATTTGAGAATACCAATTGGTGCTCATTCTTCACCTAGTCCCAATCTCATGCCTTTGTCCCCTATACAGCTCAATGCTACATGCTAGAGAATGAGACCATTTTGAGATGTTTCTTGCATGATTTTTGTTTGAACTATAACCCTAAGCAGCTGCCTGCTCCTTCCTAGCATTTCTCCTGCTATCTTTTCTTCCCAGGCTGGGCTTCCTCTGGAAACACGATTGCAAATTGCCTTAGATGTGGTGGAAGGCATCAGATTTCTACACAGCCAGGGCCTGGTCCACAGAGACATAAAGCTGAAGAATGTTCTGGTAAGAAGCTAGAAGTGCTGACATAATTTAATATTCTATACTGCAGTCTTAATTATTATTTTTTTTCCCTCGGGCCAATGTTAGGCTGGGCTCAGGTGGCCAGATTTCTTGTTCCTTTACAAACTGCAATGGCTGGCCGCACTGCAGGTCTCCTGACCGGAGCTCAACAGCCTCACATATACCTACGATGCTGTTTGGGACAGGAGGCCTGCAGTCCATCTGGGTATTAGTCCATATATAGAACATGAAATGGTCATGTGAGCCTAGCCTACTGAGGATTTTCACAATCATCCATACACATTCCTATAGTACAATGAATATAATCTGCCCACGGCATGGGCGGTCCGGCATCTTGCACAGATGCCATCACGATCTCCGAGAAGAACAGTTGGACAACATTGGTTAGGGTTTCCTCAATTCCTGAACCGGAACCCAACGGATCCAATATACTTCAATGAACAGTGGTAATTACAGAATTACATAGCTTGCTCAGATTAAATATCTAGTTAGCCTGATGGCTCAATAGCCTTTATTCAGTGTCCTGTCTGCTGGATAAATGTGTGCATTTGGTGACCAGATTTAAGATTTAGAAATGGATCAGGTCTTTCATGAGCAGGGCTGTGGAGTCTGTAAGCAAAGCCACCGACTCAGACTCCTCAATTTCCCTGACTTCTGACTCTGACTCCACAGCCCTCCCTCACTACTGAGCGTGTACATAAAGTGCAGCACAGATTCATCTCAACTAAAAGCCCAGATCCTTAGATCAGGAACAGAACGGACATTTATAGGACATTTCATAACTTTCCTAAATTGAACACCTTTGCAGCACATTCTGCATTGTACTACTGAACCAATTTATTATATATTTTAGGAGTCTGCGTTGGTCCATTTTATACCGACTCCATCAAAATGGACTCCGACTCCACAGCCCTGGTCGTGAGGCCAATGGTCGTCTGCATATTATGCACAGTGGCTTAGTGGTTAGCTTGCAGCCTTGCAGCGCTGGGGTCCTGGGCTCAATTCCCGCTAAGAACATCTGCAAGGAGTTAGTATGTTCTCCTCGGGTTTTCTGTGGGTTTCTTCCCACAGTCCTAAGACATACTGATAGGGAATTTAGATTGTGAGCCCCAATAGAGACACCGCTGTAGAATATGATGGCGCTATATAAGCAAAGTGTAATAAATAAAATAATATTGTGCTTTAATACTTTTACAGCTGGATAAACCGAACAGGGCAAAGATAACTGATCTGGGTTTCTGCAAGCCGGAGGCTATGATGTCTGGCAGCATTGTAGGAACTCCTATACATATGGCACCAGAACTCTTTTCAGGTAAACGTTTTTTTCATTTGTATATATGGAAATGTCTTTATGAAATCTTTTTTTTTTTTTTTTTTTTTTTTTTGCTGCAAATGAAGCTAACAATAGGGTTTTATTTTTAAATTGCATATATTATAGAATCCAATGAGATATCACAACAGAAATATCTTGAGTGAGAGTACTAAAAATTGTTTCTGCACCTATCGGGAGGAAAAGGGATCGTCCTTTCTTTCGTTCACAATTCTGAAAGGAAAAGACCATGGATTTAGCCTTCTTCATTATTTATGCGGCATGCTGACAGTCGAGTATTTCCCTTCTCCCATAACCTACAATGGTTATGGCAGCACTCATGCATGGTCGCATCTTTACTTCATCTTCTCTTTAACTAGATGATGACATGGCCATGCAGTGCACCATTAATGGTTACCTATTACCTTGGTCCTACCTGACACGCCACTACTTTCTAACATGGAAAATGCATATGAGCAGCTAACACTGTCAGGCATGGCTGTGACTGTATATTTGTGGGTCGTATATGGACACAAAGCCCAGGGTTGTGCTTTAATTGTATCCTGTAGTACTCCGTGTTATACACTGTATGCAATGTTTTCCCCTGACTTTCATAAGCCAGTTCTATGGAAGTGGTTTCCTATAAATTTACGTGATTCTCTTGATTTTATATTACAATATATTACAATTTTTTACCTTAGAGAATTTGAGTGTTTTCAAAGTCATATTCACATGACGTGTAAAGAAAAGTGGAGTTCAGCAAATGCTTTATATTTTTAGATGTATTCTGCCATGGATTTGTTGAAAGCCATGGCCTTATACCAATGTTGACTGCAAACCAAGTACCCCCAAAAAGGTCGTTTTCAGATATTCCACTGATGGTAATTACTTGTCAATTACTGGCCAATAATGAGCTGTGAAGCCCTGATAACATAATCTGTTGTGGTACATGGTACCTAAAGATCAACTTGCACATTCGCACGAAAGGTGATAGCATAGTATTGGATAACTGATCCGGTGCCAACGATCCCTGAATTCATAAATTAAAATAAATGAGCTGTGGAATCTGGAAAAAGGGATTTACTTAGAGAGAAACGCAATAACTAAATTTGAGAAACTGTGGGTGCTCTGGATTGAGGAAGCAGACATGGCTCCAAGAGAACTTTTTAGATAATGCCCAGAGCTCTAATTTTTAGGAAGAAGGAAGGCTCTGTGTCACACATGCTTTAACCATGTCTACACTGATTAGTTGCCTGGTTCTTTTTCTTCACTAGGAAAGTATGACAATTCAGTGGATGTATATGCATTTGGGATCCTGTTTTGGTATATTTGCTCAGGATCAGTGAAACTTCCAGAAGCCTTTGAAAGATGTGCAAATAAAGATCATCTATGGAATAATGTCAAAAGAGGTAAACTTCTGCTTGCAAAATAAATGTCATCACCATGTAGTATGCATAGGCCTTGCCGGACTCCTTTTGGTGTATGTACATGGGGAGACGATAACCTAGAGAAGATGTAGATTGCACCCCTTTTAGCATATTATAGGATAAATGTATCGCCCTTATTCTCCATCCACAGGTGCCCGTCCTGAGAGGCTTCCCGTATTTGATGATGAGTGTTGGAAGCTAATGGAGGCATGTTGGAATGGAGACCCCTCTCAACGGCCACTTCTGGGTATTGTGCAGCCTATGTTACTGGGTATCAAGGACAGACTTTGCCGCAGCCAGGAATCTAGCAAAAACCTGGAAGATTCAACCTGAAGACACAGCACCTCTGTAGGACTTGTGGATGTTTAGATGCTGCCTATTGACTCCTTGTACAGCAGGAAGGTGAAGGCTGCTTGTATGATCTGGCGTTGGCGTTCCTAGCCCGGTGCATGCTGTCTTACAGTAGAATGAAGCTATAGGATGGGCTACTCCATTTGCACACTTGTAGTCACTTTCTTTACCCTATTGACTCCAGCTGGTGGCTTTTGGGCAAACTTGCAATATCAGCCAGGCTACAATATGAAGGGGTTCTTGTTCATAGGATGTTGGTTCTGTTTACGGTGGGTGCTCGAAAGTTGTTACCATCTCCTGAGCGTGTTTTTATAGTGATTTGATTCTTATACCTTCCATGAAAAATCATTGTGTGGCCTTCCTGATTTAATATTACCAAATCCATTACTAAAACGAACACTATTGACTTGTACCTGAGATGTTCCCTTGAAGGACTATCCTACCTTCCTCCTTTGAAGACAACTTTCTGCCTAATTTGTAAGCCACTCCTCCACTATCGCAGTGCATTGTCCCATACTACACACAGTGGACTGGAAACCTGATTTGGATATTCTTCATTGTTTTCTGCATGCTTTGTGTTCTAGGTGATGCACATTTTAGATGCACTCCTTACTTTTTTTTTTTTTTTAATGTTTATCCAAATATTTTCATTTTAATTAACTTTTTGAAGGAGGGACTGGTATCTCCTCCCGACTAGTTATCCACTAAAACTTATATAATTATTTAAAAGAAAAATACAAAACTAAAAAAAAACCCTAATCATTTATAAAAGTTTTATGCCACATTCTGCTTTGATTCTACAAAGTTTTCAAGATCTACTGGCAATTAATGGAAATCCGCCATCACCTAACCTCTGGATGTGAACAGGTCATGTTTTAATTCATTGACAGCAATTAAATATTTTGATTAATAGGGAAGTGATACACAATTCATACACTGATGAGCTTTATTGACATGCCACCCTACATTTTTTTTATTGGTACATATAAGTATTTTTCAATGAGTTTTTCCCCCACGATGGTTTTAAGCCTTTCACTGTGCACCAAGGATCAGTACCATAGACTTGCTAATGTTTTCTGTGTGTAGTGCATCTGTTTACGTAGTAATGAAACACTATCTACCATGAGCAGTGACCATAGTGTACTGTCCCTTTAATGTACTGTACTTGTATTGCTCCTTTGCATTGTAACATACTTTTTTTTTTTCTTTTCCCTGAGGTAAACCAACATAAGTGAAGTGTATGATATGGCTAATATGGGCTCCTAGTTTTAAGATGTTTATTGGTCTCCAAACTCCGTATATTAATATTTTATTAAAAGTTAAAATAATAAACCGTGCCTTGCGAATGCGTTGTGTTCAGTTTCCACTTCTACCATTTTGTAATGCAGCATTGGTACAGAAGTAATCATGGACTGGAGGGTAGCCACTACCCTTGAGCTTCCGGGTAACATTCTCAGTAAGGGTGCATTCACACTTTGTAGTATAAATCTGCTTCCACATCCCCCTTCCAAAATGTAAGGGGATTCCTAGCAATTTGGGATGCCTCAAAAACATAAGGGGGAGGAATAATTGAACATTTTAAAGGTGTTCTCCAGCCTTATAATATTGATGTACCATTTTAGATGGCAGCAGCTCTCGCTTCTTCCGGGTGTCAATTTTGTCCAAAGGAAGTGAGAAGAAGGCAGCCGCTGATTGACTGCAAGGCACATGTGACATAATGTCAGGCAAGCCCCGGGAGACCAGGCGCCGATTTCGCAGAGTATAGGCTGTTTTTATTTTACACATGGTATTATATAGGAATTGTGAAGGGGTTGGATAAACCCCTTTTAATATTAGATTGATGCGAGTTGGTGGCAGAGCACCTGACACTCCCTGATCAGCTGCGATTATCTCCACCAGTGGCGGCATGTCAATATAGAATGGAGCCGCACAGTACACTTTGGATGCTATAAGGTGGCATGGAACGCTCAAGTGACCTGACAGATTCACTTTAAATTGACAGTCATGATGCAGTGCAACAGCATAAATTAAGGAATCCAGAAAATTTTGATAAGGGGTTAAATTGGTTGTTTGGACTGCCTGTTTGAGATCTCCTTTTAGAATCTGTCACCAGGGTCTTGCTACCCCATCTGAGAGCAGTATCATGTAGGGGCAGAGACCTGGATTCCTGCGACGTGCCACTTACTGGGCTGCGTGTTGTAATTTATTTTTTTTAATTCCAAATCTAAAATCACTTTTTTTTTCTGCAGATCTACCAGTGCTTTCAATACCAAGCTCTGTAGAACACTGCCCACAGAAGGTTGGCATTCAGTGGCGGGGGTGGGTTTATACAAAGCTCATGAATACCGTGGACCAAATGGCAGATGGTTTTAGTCCTCTAGATTAATCCCATGCTGATACAGCAAAGTTATCAAAACTACAGCAAGCAGCCAGTAGGTGACATGTTGTTGTAATCAGTTTCTCTGTATATAATGAGATTTTAAAATTTGCAACAGGTCAATTGCTCTTGCAGTAAATGTGCTATATTTGCAAAATTTCCCACTAGACTTGAATGAGATGAGGAAATTCTGCATGTAAAAAAAAAATAAAATACCCAGGCATTATTACATTTCTGCTGTGGACATGTAATAAAAATGCATGCAGTCTGCACAACTTTATCAATAAAGTATTTTTTAACCAAGCCTAATAACAGGAAGATTCCAAAAAAGCAGTTTTATTTATAGCCTGACATACTAAAAAAATAAATAAAAATGGAAAGAAAAAGCACAAGTAACCTAATGAAGCTAACTTGGTACAGAAATGCTGCAAAAAATCTGCAACCTCAAATCCCACCAGATTCTCATCAGTGACCCTTTTAGCATAAAGGCAGCTCTACACATTAGATGGGTGTCAGCTGAACAATGCTTTGGCCGATCATTTGTCTTGCAGTTATCTTGGTCGTCTATCCCATACACAGGAGCGTTCCTGTGTTCTCTATGAAAAAGCTGCCAACAGACCTCTCTGCCAGTGACTTGTCTCCGGCAAAAGAAAAACAATTGATAGTCCGAAATGTTTAAACCATAATATCTCATAACCTAAGAATGGCAGTTTGGAATTAGTACACTCTAATTAAATTAGTGAAGGTATGAAATTGGTCAGCCCTTGAGTTGATCAGGTATTGTTCACAGTGTGAAAGTAAACAGTGTCCTACAAACTCAATGCTCTGCCAATGTCCTAGGTAAACTATACCTGACCAATTCACCTCCCCCTGCTGTTACATTTGTAACTGTGTATTTTTTCATGAACTCATATGAACTTTTTTGTTCAGAATAGTCACTATTTTTTCAGACCCAAATTTTTTTTCACTAAATAATTTAATCAAATTGCCATTTTTTCCAAAAATATTATGGTTTCACATATATCTTGCATTGTTGACCTGTGTTCATGCTTCTGTGGTGCAAACTAACCTAAACTTTGGAATCCTGAAAACCACAGCAAAAAACACCGCAAAACCTGCTTTTTGTAAGTAGCTGCTTTACTGCCAAGAGAGCAGGTATTGCCTGCAGAAAAAATGTAGCAGAAAAAACATAGCAAAAACACAACGTGTGAACATGGCCTTATGTCGGCTGGTTTGGGCTAATGTGCACGGGGGGGCCTTAAGATTTACTTGTATAAAAAGTGGGACGACAAATGGTGTACACAACACTCCCTTAGGCCTCATTCACACGTCCATGTTGCACATACGTGTTGTATCCGTTTTTGTATTTTCATGGATACATATTTTACTCCCTTTTATATAGCGCCATTAATTCCACAGCGCTTTAGAAACCCCCTCATTGCTGTCCCCATTGGGGCTCTAATCTATGGTGCTAATTTGCATGTCTGTTTTTTCACGGATCGTGTGTCCATGCAACTAATGGAGACATGTCCATTTTTATTTTTTTTCTCTTTCCCCATGACGGCACCACGGAGAGAGGGGATCCGCCCTTCAAGGACAGGAAACCTACAGATAAAAAGGGCGGCACCTCTCTCCCGCATCAGTTGGTTTCCTGTCCTTGACAGGGACCTACGGATGAAATCCTGAAGAAAGAAGATTTTACTTACCAGGCCCGACCAGTCCGGCTCAGGCAGCGGGGGTTCCCTGCCTCGGCTGGTGCGGTGTCCTGAAGCGCCACAGCTGGGGTCAGCGGGCCTCTAGGGTGGCAGGGAGACGCGAAGCAAGCCGCGGTCTCCTGTGGCGTCGGGCCCAGGCGGTAAGTATAGAAGGCTCAGGGCTCGGGTTGGCCTGAGCCCTGGGTCAGGGTCTGGGCCTTGTGCAGCGCGCGCCCCGCATGCTTGCCGGATAGCGATTCGGCGTTTGGGCTCGCGCGCGCGCCGGGGGAGGCGCCTGGAAGTGACGCGGCCGCAGGAGCGGCGAATTCAAACGCGCGCGCGGGAAAGGCCTAACATGGAGGACACAGCGGTGTCCTGGCCAGAGGGGGGCGCTCCCCACAGCGGTGTTGGAGGGGGAGGGGGCGGTCACCTGCATAGCTTAAATTGCCAGGGAAGTAAAGGGAAAATTCTTCCTGGCATACGTGAAAATCAGCAGTATGAGTGACCAGGAGCCCCAGGAGGTGCAGTCCCTGCGCCCCCACTCACCATCTCCATCACCATCGCCTCAGAGGAAACGCACGAAAGGACCCTCCAACGGCCCTCCGCGTCAACATAATCAAGGTGACGGAGGAAGCGGTCGGTCCGGCAGGTCTTCTCAGCGTGGCAAAGATTCCGGCACGGCATCAGCCTCGGCGAAAGACCCAGCTACCAGAGCAGGTTCCTCTTCGGTATTCCCTCTCTCTCTTTCGTATAGACGGTAAGTGATCTTCGTGAAAGTTCACTTGTAATTTTGACCCTTCCCCCTCTCTTTTCTTCTTAGGGAAGGAAGAGCACGGGGAAGTTTAAAAACAGGGCCTGCGCACTTTGCGCAGCAGATCTACCCACCACATGGCAAAAGAGACTATGTAGCTCATGCATCGAGCAAACCATCTGTGAGGAGACCCCTAAGTTTGCTACCGAGCTCAGATCCCTGATAAAATCACAAGTCGAAGATACCTTCAAATCCTTCCAAAAGGGGGGGAAGAAGCATAAAAAAACTAGGCACCTTTCCCCGGAGTCAGAGTCTAGTAAATCAGATGAGGAAGTTGCGGGGTCTGAATCATCCTGTTCATCATCTGCTTCCTCATCTTCAGAGGACGGTGGTCGTAACTGTTTCCCTATAGACGGAACAGATAGCTTAATCAAAGCAGTTAGGGCCACCATGGGGTTTGTAGACCCTCATCCCAAAAAGTCCATCCAAGACATAATGTTTAGTGGCTTAGGTCAGAAAAGAAAGAGATCCTTCCCTCTTAATGATCAGATTCACGACCTGATTAAGAGAGAATGGAAGAAGCCAGAGAGAAAAGGGTTGTTGACCCCAAAAAGGAAATACCCCTTTGAGGACCCTGTATGCTCTTTCTGGAATAAAGCGCCAAAAATTGACGTGGCGGTAGCCAAAGCCTCTAAAAAATATTCCCTGCCGTTTGAAGACATGGGGGTACTTAAAGACCCTATGGACAAAAAAGCGGACTCCTTTCTGAAAGGAGCCTGGGAAGCGGCAGGGGGGGGTTAAAACCGGCAGTGGCAGCCACTTGCACAGCCAGATCCTTGATAGTTTGGCTGGACCAGCTGGAATCTCAGCTAAAAGACAAGGCTTCAAGGGAGGATATTATAGGGACCATCCCTGTGATGAAAGGCGCAGCGGCTTTTCTGGCAGACGCCTCAGCCGACTCCGTCAGACTGGCAGCCAGAGCAGGGAGTTTTTCAAATGCAGCTAGACGGGCCCTATGGCTCAAATGCTGGCCAGGCGACCTCCAAACGAAATCCAAACTGTGCTCCATCCCGTGTGAAGGAGAATTTTTGTTCGGACCTACCCTGGATGACATCCTGGATAAAGCCGGGGATGACAAAACTATTCCCGGTCCTCTCCGGTTCATCATTCAGGAAGGGTTTTCGGAGCAAAAAATTCATGCGAAAGAGGCCCCCCAAAGATCAGGACAGGTGGGAAGATAGGAGACAGAAGAAAGCCAAGGGGTTTATGTTCAACAGGCCCCTTAGTGACAGCAAGAAGCCCGCCCAATGAAACGCAGCCCCAGGTGGGGGGAAGGCTGCTCCATTTCCTCCCAGCCTGGGAAAAGATTTCAAATGTGGGCTGGATTTTGGGCCTGATGAGATCTGGGCTAAAACTCCAGTTCCTCTCCACTCCCCGAGGAAATTTCACAGTAACCCCCGTAAGGTCCTCAGCGGTAGAACAGTTGGCTCTAGAACAGGAAGTCCTAGACCTAGTGGACAGAGCAGTCCTGCAGGAGGTCCCAGCTCAGGAAGCAGGCGAGGGGTTTTACTCCCCACTATTCCTCAGGAGAAAACTGGATGGTACACTCAGGACTATCGTGAACCTGAAGAAATTAAACAAGTTTCTAAATATACAACCTTTCAAGATGGAGTCAATAAAAACTTGTGTGAAATTACTGTTTCCAGGCTGTTTCATGACTGTCTTAGACCTAAAAGACGCCTACTATCATGTCCCCATTCACAGGGACTACCAGAAATTCCTGAGGGTAGCCATACCAATAAGGGGCACAATCAGACACTTCCAGTATGGGGCCCTTCCCTTCGGGTTAGCAATAGCCCCCAGAGTCTTCACGAAAGTGATGTCGGAAGTCATGGCTCATCTGAGGGAGAGGAACATCCTGATGGTCCCATACCTGGACGATCTACTGGTTATAGGCAACTCGTTCAGCCACTGCAAAGACCAGCTAGCAGTAGTCATGGATTCTTTGACAAGTTTGGGATGGCTTCTAAATCTAAAAAAAATCCAGAGTGGAGCCAGTTCAGCTACAGGAATACTTAGGTATCCTGTTAGATTCAAGAAGTCAGGAATGCCGTCTTCCGGAAGAGAAAGTCCAAAATATGATAGCCCGTGTGTCCTATGTGAGGAAGCATCCGGTTATGACACTAAGGGGAGCAATGTCCCTCCTCGGTTCTATGACTGCCTGCATCCCGGGTGTCCGCTGGGCTCAGTTGCACACCAGGGTCTTACAATGGGAGATTTTGAGGGCGGAAAAATCTCTAAGAGGGCACTTAGAAGGGCGACTGACCTTATCCTCAAAAACTTTACTTTCCCTAACATGGTGGACAAAGAAAGAAAGAAAATCTAGGCAGGGGCGTCCCATGGACAATACCGTCACACCAGATTCTGGCGACAGATGCAAGCCCCAGGGGGTGGGGGGCTCATCTAGACGACCGAGTGGCTCAGGGAGTCTGGGCAAAGGGGGTGGAAGGTTCTTCCTCCAACATGAAAGAACTTCTGGCGGTGAAGTATGGCCTCTTGGAATTTCTAAACGTGTTAAAGGGTTACCACGTGAGAGTGTTCTCGGACAACCGAGTAGTGGTGGCATATCTAAATCACCAGGGGGGTACCCGGTCCATCTCCCTTCTTCAGGCGTCAAGCTCCATCCTCCACGTAGCAGAGAGGAATCTAGAGTCCTTATCAGCTCTGCACATAAAAGGGTCAATGAACGTCACGGCGGACTTCCTAAGCCGTACCCATTTGAGACAGGGCGAATGGGAGTTGAACCAGCTAGTGTTCAAAAAAAATCACGAGGGCTTGGGGAATCCCATGTATAGACCTATTCGCCAACTGGAAAAACAAAAAGGTGGACACGTTTTGCTCGATCGACCCCAGGGGGAACCCAGTAGCACTAGACGCTTTTTTGATTCCATGGGGCCACCAGCTAGTATATGCCTTTCCTCCGATTGCTCTCATTCCGGCAGTTCTGAGGAAGATCCGGGAAGACGAGGCGAATGCGATCCTGATCGCCCCTTTCTGGCCAAGAAGGCCTTGGTTTTCCTGGCTGAGGATCATGTCCGTCTCCGACCCCTAGGTCCTTCCCGAAGTTCCGGACCTGCTGTCTCAGGGTCCAGTACTACACCCGCAGGTAACAAACCTGCACTTGACAGCTTGGAATTTGAGAGGTCACTCGAGGGAAAAGGGTTTTCCCCCAATCTAATCTCTATCTTGCTGCAGAGTAGGAAACCTGTAACTACTAGGCTCTACGGGAAAACTTGGAAGAAATTCCTTTCCTTTGCAGGTACGGATATAGTAGGGGAGGCCCCCGTGGTTACCATTCTGGAGTTCCTTCAGAAGGGGTTGGAACTGGGGTTGGCCACGAGCACGCTGAAGGTTCAGGTGGCAGCTCTGGGAGCCCTGTATAACTGCAACCTGGCAAGGGATAGATGGGTCTCCAGGTTCATCAGAGCATGTCATAGATCCAGGCCCATCCCATCCCGGAAGGCTCCTCCGTGGGATTTAAATCTTGTTCTTTCAGCCCCGACCAGAGGCCCCTTTGAACCTCTAGGGGAAGCGTCCCTTAAAATCTTGTCCCTTAAGACGTCCCTTCTGGTAGCCCTCACCTCGGCTCGCCGCATTAGTGATATCCAAGCACTATCCGCAGGACCCCCTTTTACACAAATACTAGACGACAGAGTGACGCTTAGGACCGACCCTGCGTACCTTCCTAAGGTGGGATCCCTTTTTCACAGGTCACAGGAGGTTACCCTCCCTTCCTTCTGCGCAGCCCCAAAAAACAAGGGGGAAGAGGCCCTTCACACCTTGGACGTCAGGAGGTGCATTATGCAATATTTAGAGGCCACACGGGAGTGTAGGAAGGACAGGGCTCTTTTTGTGTGCTTCCAGGGATCTCGGAAGGGACAGAAAGCTTCCAAAGGAACCCTGGCAAGGTGGATAAGGGAAGCCATTTCCCTGGCTTATTCCTCAAGCGGGGAAACAGCGCCGGTGGGCTTAAGGGCGCACTCGACAAGGGCAGTGGCAGCCTCCTGGGCGGAGAAGGCCGGAGCTTCAATCGAACAGATATGTAGAGCGGCGACCTGGTCTTCTCCTCCTCTCGGTGCTCTGTAAACCAACTGATGCGGGAGAGAGGTGCCGCCCTTTTTATCTGTAGGTTTCCTGTCCTTGAAGGGCGGATCCCCTCTCTCCGTGGTGCCGTCATGGGTTCCGAGAAATTTCGTTACCGGTAAGTAACTACTCTTTTTCTGGTATCAAGGATTAAAAGGGCCAATACCAATCTAAGGGTCTGTGAAAAACACATACAGCAGGCATCCGTGTGCTGACCGTATTTGGCACTGCAAAAGAGAGAAGCTTTGTAATTTACTTACTTATCCATCCTTGAAAAACACTGACACACTGATGGTCGAGACCGGCACACGGACCATACACTGACGACACACTGATCCAAAACGCAGATGACACCGGGACTATTTTTTTCACATACCCCCAGGGGGTGGCTTGCATTAGACATTTTGTGTATGTATTTCCAGCTCGCTATTTAACCTCTCGTTATGGGGTCTTTTTGACAGTGTTATTGATTTTGTTTCTGATGAAAAAACAGACCTTGCAAATAGAGGTTGGATGTTATTTTAACTTAATGTTTAAAGTATCTGAATTGCAGATATAGTGACTTACTTTAATATTATGGTCACTTTTTGTACCCTTAGGCTATGTGCCCACAAAGCAGAAATGCTCCGGATTTTTTCTGCTTCTCCCTGGCAGGAAAAACGCATGCGGATTTTACATGTGTTTTTCCTGCCAGGTAGAAGCATTTGTCAAGCTTTTTTGCATGCATTTCTGCATGTGGGTTGACAAGTGCTTTCCAAGCGATTTTAGCATCACTTGGAAAGTGCTTGACAACTTGGTCACACTATATAAATCCATACAACCGGCATAGATTTATATAGTGTGACCAAGTTAATAGTTAAAAAAAGAAATAAAAATAAATATACTCACCTCACCTTCTGAAGGCCCCCGGTCTCCTTCTCCGGTGCATCCGGTGTCTTGGGCGGCTCGCGGTGGTGTAAAAGGACCTTCCATGACGTCATTTAGTCATATGACAGGTAACCTGTTGGGCCCTGTGCACACGTTAAGTATTTGGTCAGTATTTTTACCTCAGTATTTATAAGACCAAACCAGGAGTGGGTGATAAATACAGAAGTGGTGACGTGTTTCTATTATACTTTTCCTCTGATTTGTTCCATGCCTGGTTTACAAATACGAAGGTAAAAAAACTCACAAAATACTCAACGTGTGCATGTGGCCTAAAGGCACGTAACTTGCATTAGGAGTGGAAATTCAGCAAGCAAAAAAAAAACAACAAAAAACGCACGTGTGTTTCCGCAGCGGAAACGCTTCAAAAATGCATGTAATCCGCACCGAAAGATGTCAATAAAATTTTGTCAAACAGGATGTATCAAAAACAAAGCGGCTTTATTTAAAACATGATCTATCAATAAGACAACATCCACATAAAAAAAAAAAAAAAAAAAGTGGTAAAAATACACTCAAGAACGCAAGTAAGGCTACGTTTCCACGATGAGCTTTTGGTGCATTTTTGAGGTTTTCAGATTTTCTGCACCTATTTAAATGAGGTTACTTGTGTTTTTATCACTGTTTTTGGTCTCTGGTGTGTCATGCTGTATGGATGAATTGTGCTTTTCCTGCGCTGCTGATATACTCTCAAGGAGAAGATTGTAAGGCGATTAATTCATAAAGAATTGTTTATTGATGGGTTACAAAGTCAACGCTTTTCAAAGTCATCCAAAACTTCTTCCTCAGGACATAACCTCAGGTTAGGAACTTATCCAAATCTGCATACTGTCCAATTTAAGGTTATGACTACACCTATGTATTGGCCTTACCAATATTAAAGGGGTTTCCCATGAACAAACGTTAGTTTTAATAATTCTGTGTCTGACCATATACAGAACATGGTCTGATCATACCACAGCTCCTGGGCAGCAAAAGAGTATACAGACATTACAGCAGGGAATTGCAGCTGATTCGTTCTATGAGGTAAAATATGGTTTAAAAACAGGCAGGGAAATGCTTTACCTCACAAAAAGAATCCGCTGTGATCCCCATATTCTGTCTGTATACTCTCTTCCTCTACCCTCCTGGCCCAGGAGCTGTGGTATGAGCAGACCGTGTTCCTGCACCATTTGATGGCCACAAATGTTTTTCTTGTGAATTTCTATAATACGAATTCAACAAAATCCAGATTGTAGGAAGATATAACAGAGCGGTTTATAACAATGGTCCTCGCATGCATTTTACATGTCGTTGTTAGAACCAGCTTTTTGTCTTATGCATATAGTTTATCATTTAGGAGATTGGCTTTTTTCCCATTATATAAATCTCTACATGTTTTGTATATATCATTTTATAAGAGAGGGATACAAAAGTACAGTCTACTTTCTTGAATACATCTATTTACTCACATTACCATTTTTATTCCTTTCTGAATGCTAAACCTGATGTACCAAGCACAAGCGCACCCACATATCTTTTATACACTCCGGGACATGGGAATTGCAAAAATGGCAAATCCTGAAAAGTAGATTTATCAGAATTGCTTATTTCATCAGAAGATGACTTGTGTCCGCTGTGTCCTTGACAGAATGAAGGATACTGTAGTTCTTTTACTGCTCTGAAACCTTATTTCATTACTCCAGCATTTAGTGTTCAGAGCCGGAATAATATGGTCTCTGTAGTGGCAGTATTGTAGCTCCATTCTCATTGCAGTGAATGTGATCGGAGCTGCAGTACCCGGAATGGCCACTACATGGTGTAGAAAGCTGTTCTCTTCCAGCTCTTTACAGCTTGTCCGTCCTGCTCCCTTTGATAAGTATGAGTGTCGGGTGTCTGTCCCACATGTTCTGATATAGATGACCCAAGTACTGGACAACCTGTTTAGAGTTAACTTGCTAAACGTAAAATTACAATTCATGGTTTGAGCATCATGGCGGAATTTGTTTGCAAATTTGTCCTACACATTTGTTTCAATAGGGCAATATTTAAAGAAGCACTCCTCCTACCATCAAAGTTTTTATCCTCTTAATAAATTGCAATTATCCTATTATCTGGCACTGTGTACTTAGAATTGCTCATTTTGCCCTTCTACCCAGTTAATTCGTCTCTTTTCCATTAGGTCTATGACATCATGTGATTAAAAACTGACTAGCTAAATCTTTCTAACGTCTATGTAGAAACAAGAGGTCAATTTTCCCTGTGTGAGTCATAAGGCGCTGCAAAAGTCCCTGGCATGGGGGATGGGGAGCAGCTGGGTCAGGAGTTGAAGAGGGGAATGATTTTTAGCAGGGAAAAGAGACTTCCTGTTTCTACATAGCACAGAGAAAAGAGAACAATTAGCTGGGTAGGAAGGCAAAGCAAGCAATTGTAAGTAAAAAGTGCTATATAACATGACTGCAATATGTTAAGAGGATAAAAACTTTAATGGGAGTGCTACTTTGAACAGAAGAGGCTTTTTTTTCGTGAATATGACACAATTTGAAATGGCGACTTCTAAGGTGCCAACTCTATAATCAGTCTCCCCATATCTAGGACCATAGTATCAGCCACACTTCTGTATTTATAGGTTTAAAACAAAGCAGATGTAGCAATAATTAATATACATTCCTATTTGACTTCTGCTATGGAATAAAAATGGCAATACAATCCTATTTATTTAATTATTTTTAATTTTAGATTTGTACAGCAAGCAGTGGGCCTCATTTATTAAAACCATCTAATAGTTTGCATTGCTCATTTCAATCAATCACAGGACAGGCTTCATTTTTTCCAGACATTTATCAAATGAAAGCTGAGCCCTAACTGGTTTCCTTGTGCTTGAGGGCCAGACACTGTTATAATAAATGAGGCCTGTATGAGCCCATTTTGTGCTTTGAATTTCCATGTGTTCCTCAAACTCTTCTCTAGAACACTAAAACTCTTCCTGTAAATGTGTATTTTATGAGAATCTGTCACTAGTTATTTTTATATATGTATTAATGTAAAATATTAGACTACAGTGTATTGTGCAATTTACCATTAAACTCTTTAGATTACGGCTTTGTATTTTTTTTTTTGGGGGGGGGGGGGTGGAATTTGGCAATAAAAATGTGTTTATGTATGAAGTCTATTTTCAATTTGTAAATCCATTAACCCTTTTGACAGCTTTGTGGACAGATTGCACTTCTGGTCTGTAAGGCCACGGCCCCACTATCAGTATTTGATCAGTATTCAGTCAGTATTTTTTCTCAGGGGTGGGAGCCAAAACCAGGAGTGGGTGATAAATGCAGAATTGGTGACTTGTTTCTATTATACCTTTTCTCTGATTGTCCCTCACCTGATTTTGGCTCATACTCCTGAGAAAAATACTGACCAAATACTGATAATGGGGCCGTGGCCTTTGTGTGAAACTTTGCCCTGCTACCATACAATTTAATTCTTAGGCCTACACCATGAGGAATCAAAATCTGCACAACTAGAGACCACAATCATGTTGTGGCTGTTGCATATTTAATAAAGTGCAAGAAGGAACGCCTAGAAAAAAAAAAGGTTTAATATGTTGGAGCACATTCTCCGTTTGACAGTTTTTGGGTTTTTTATTCTTGGCCTACCTATTTGGCAGAAGTTTGGTGCAAGTATGTGTGCAAAGACCTCAAGGCCACGTTCACATGTTCAGTATTTGATCAGTATTACACATCAGTATTTGTAAGCCAAAACCAGGAGTGGAACACTCAGAGGAAAAGTATAATAGAAACACGTCACCACTTCTTCTGTATTTATCACCCACTCCTGGCTTTTGGCTTACACATACGAGGTAAAAAACTGACCAAATACTCAGCGTGTGCACGTTGCCCAACCAATCAAAGTCAAAGGGTGGAAGCGCTTACTAGAGCACTGCTTTCCTAGATAGGTGAACTTCAGCTAGGCAAAAGACTGTGCTCCACTGAGTATATACTGTATGTACCTACATTTTAGGGTTTGGTGGCCGTCTTGGTATCCGGACCCCTGCTGATCAAAGCTTTTGACATCTCTGACATGTCAAAAGTTTTATGAAAGCGCAGTTATACTTTTATCATTGTGTTCAAAGTTAGATACCAAGTATATTTCCGAAGTAGACCATTAAACAATAGAAATCATGAACACCTCCATGCTAGTTTGCATCAACATTGATTTAAATGGTTATTCCATATTCCTACTTAATTTCTGTTGTACTGCTACATTTCCTAATGAAAATAAAGCACAATTATGCTATTCATTCATTCTTTTTACCTTGATGTATGCTTTTCGCACACTATGGTATGGCTGTACAAGGTTCATGTGGGCGTAATGCTGCCCCCTGTCAATTAAGAGGCGCTGTGAGTCCTCCCAGTGCACCTTAGTTGATGGGCAGAGTACCACCCTTGTGGTTTGTCTGCTCCCAACGCTGTATAGAAAAGCTCCAGAACTAGTGCACATGGCTGGAGCCTCCCTATACCAGTTCAGCTTGCTACAGAGCAGGTGTGAACACTGCTGATAACCTGTCCAGAACAGCATCAAGAGGCAGGAAATGCAATGCACAAGCATAGTCACAACTGTCCCTGTGAAATGATTGCTGCATCCATTGGATACAAGAAGACGACATAGATGGGGGCACCCATGGTGAATGCAAAAGCACAATCTCCATACAAGAGCTTTGAAATATAATTCTATTGGCTAAGTACCTTGCATGTAAGTTTCTTATATCATAGGAGCTTACAATCGGTAATGTGCCTTTTAAGCAACAAAAATCCAGAATATTTGCATATATGCATAATTATGTCAAAATTTAGGTTGTTTCAGTTAATTCATAAATCATGATCAGTTTAATTCTGTCCTTTTTATAGCCAAGAAAGAAGGTGATCTCCACTTGGCTGCTTTATTAACTTTCCCACAGTAGTGTAGAATTAAACCAATTGATGGGTGTTGGTTCCTGGGGGGTTGTTACTCAGAAGCATGACATGTGATAGTTGGAGCTGTTTCTTGGGCATGTCATTTATGTCGAGAAGTTGACTCCAGAGTTTTTTTTTTTACTAGAGGGTAGATCCAATGATTAACATGAATATCCCCTTAAAAGTTAAAACTTATTATATTGATTAAAAAGAACATCCCAACAAAAACCCGTGGGGTCATTATTCTGTATGGAGGACTATGTGAGGCCAATTATACTGTGCGGAGGGTTGTATGGGAATCAGTTATGAAAAAATGCAGGCGTGCAGTAGAGTCTTATCCAATATTATTGGTACAGAAGTATTAAAAACTGCTCACCTAGTAGGGTTGTGTGGGACACAACACTTATAAAGCCTGGACTCCAAATGCTGCAGGAACGTTTTTTGGCTAATGGCCCCATCCCTGGCTACTGATATCAGCTCCCAGCGGTTGGCTTTCCCTCTGCTGGTTATGAAAATGACGCAGGAGCCCACGCCATTTTTTTAAATTTTAGGCTATGTGCCCACGATCCGGACATAGCAGCGCTTTGGATGCAGCATATTTTTGCTGGGTCCAAAAACGCTGCGTTCTCTTGAACGCAGGTAAATCCGCATGTGTTCACTGAACCATGCGGATTTACCACATTCCATACATTCTAGTGGTCAAATTTCTGTTGCGAAGACTAGCAACTCCGCAAGAGCGATTGACATGCTGCGGTCCTGAAATGCTGCTGTTTGCCCCTTGCCTGCTCTCTGTTGGCCCCTGCCTGCTCTCTGTGGTTGTTTTTTCTAAACTAAAACCTCAGTATTCAGGTTAAATTGCAGTGTTGCCACTTTGTGGTAAATAAGTGGGTTTTGGGTTGCAGTTTGGGCACTCTGTCTCTACAATTGCCCTCACAGTCCCCTGATCTGAACATCATTGAAAATCTGTGGCTAGACCTCAAAATAGCAGTGCATACAAGATGACCCAGAAATCTCACAGAACTGGAAGAATTTTCCAAGGCAGAATGGATGAAAATCCCTCAAAGAAGAATTGAAAGACTCTTGGCTGGCTACAAAAAGCATTTACAAGCTGTGGTATTTTCAAAAGTAGGCGCTACTAGGTACTAGCCATGCAGGATGCCCAAACTTTTGCATGTGCTCATTTTCCTTTTTATAATTTTTAAAATGTAAAAGATAAAAATATATAATTTTTATTTGCCTAAAATACAAAGGAAATGTGTCATCTTTAACTTTAGGCCTTTTAGAGATAATTTCTTTGTTAAGTTGCTTAACTGTTTACAATAACAGTAATTTTGACCAGGGGTGCCCAAACTTTTACATGCCACTGTACGTCATTGGTTGGCAATTGTAAAGGGTGCTGTCAGCAACAGATCTTGATGATTTGCATGTCCAAGTTGAAACTTTTCCTTCTTAGTGTTGTAATTTCAAAATTGGTCTTTTAATTTCAAAATGAAAAAAAAAAATAGTTGCATTAGGCCTAATACTAAAATATAGAGTTGTTGCTAAACATTTTTTTGTCTTATAATACAAATAAAACTGCTAAATATTGCAGAAAATCTTTGTGTGTTTCAGAAGACGGTCAATCATGTCCTCACTCTCCCTCATTGCTTTGTGTCTGGTTGTAAGACAACTGGCTGCAGGACAATCCTCCCTGTTGTCTTTTCTGTAGTAGCATAGTGCGGCGTGGGGCAGTAGCCGCCGGCGAGGCACTTGTTTTCTCCTGTTACACCCCGGCGCTCTACATGAAAGAGTGGGTCCTGGCTAGGTGTTGGCGCTGTGAGGGCCTTGCTGCCGTGCAGGTCGCCTGTAGCCGATGATGTTGGCTGTCCAGGACCATAGGTTTCAGTGTTCAATAAAGGAGACTTACGTTCTAAAACAGTCTTTACTGAACGGTAACTTGGTAAGGGGTATATACAAGGGATAGCGGGTACAAAGTCCTATGGACCTTTCTTTCACAGTGTAACGCATCTTCACACACGCACCGGGTCAGACTGGGGTGTCTGGGGCCCACCCTACCGCTATATGCAAATACCTGTTAGCCGTTATCTCTGTTATAGTGAAGCAGCAGGTGGAATGTCTGGCCACAGAAACATTCATTCTCTTTGGGGCTTCCAGAACAAAACAAGCGCAGCGCTCGCAGCTACTGAGGGAATGAATGGATCAGTGGTTAAGTCTCACATGCCGCTCCAGTCTAATGGGGGATAAAAGCTCCACATTCTGCCGATTGGGTCCCAGCAGTCGGACCCCCTCCAATCAATACATTATCACTTATCCTGTGGAGAGGTGATTACTTTTCCTCAGCGGAGAACACCTGTAAGTGCATCTCTGCCGCTGTGTTCCAAGTATTTAATCTCTAAAGAAATAAAGAATCTTCTCCTAATTAATATCAGAGAGAACAAATGACAGCCATACACAACACAATCCACTATGCCAACACCAATAGTACCACATACAAGGGAGAAATACTGCCACACCGTGACCAGACCACATATTACCACCACATAGTGACCGAATAATACCACATACAAGGAAGAAATACCGTCATACTGTGACCAGACCACATATTTCCAGCATATAGTGACCAAGTGATACTACATACAAGGGACAAATATCATCACACCATGACCAGGCAACACATTACCACCACATAATAATCGAATAATACCACATACAAGGGACAAATACTGCCACACCATGACCAGACCACATATTACCACCACATAGTGACCGAATAATACCACATACAAGGAAGAAATACCGTCATACTGTGAACAGACCACATATTTCCAGCATATAGTGACCAAGTGATACTACATACAAGGGACAAATATCATCACACCATGACCAGGCAACACATTACCACCACATAATGATCGAATAATACCACATACAAGGGACAAATACTGCCACACCATGACCAGACCACATATTACCACCACATAGTGTCCGAAGAATACCACATACAAACATTATACATAGGAGCTCTGTATATAGTGTACAGGCAATACAGGGATCAGCAGTGACATTATACACAGGAGCTCTGTATATAGGGTATAGTATGCGTGACATGTAATACACTGACTCACCAGTGACGTCTCTAGGTGAAGTCCTTCATCTTTGCTTTTCTTCTTCATCTGGCACAGACCGCCATTACTTCTTCCATCCAGGACTCGCCTCTGCAGAAATAACACATAGTTATCAATAGCGGATGGCTTCTAGAGCACATTCCCAACTTTTTCCCCAACTTCTACAGTACGTCAGATGAATAAAAAAAAAGACGCAGTGCCGCCCTGCAGAGTAACACGACCTCCCTTTCTGTCCCCCCCCCCCCACGAAAAACAGTTTCCTAAAAAGTAAATTATATTACTGTAGTAATAATGACCCTAATTGGACCTTAAGAAGTAATTATGTTCCCCAATTGCCACCATAAACTAATAATGTATGTTCTTTAGGGTTGAGCGAGTATGTTCTGTCTGAGTATGCTCGGGCCGAGCTCCGAGTATTTATAGCTGCTCGGTGATATGGTTGAATCGCTCCCGTGTGCATGATTTGCGACTATTTGACAGCTTTATTACATGGGAGGAATGTGAAAGAAATAGACATTCCTCACATGTAGTAAAACTGTCAAACAGTTGCAAATCATGCACACGGGAGCGATTTAACCTTATCACCGAGCAGCTGTAAATACTCGGAGCTCGGCCCATGCGTACTCGGCGAAAGGGTTAATAGAACATACTCGCTCAACACTAATTTGTTCTTCAATCTGGCCCACAAACAGTAATTAAGTACCTCATCCTGGCCCTCTTTATTTAATAATGTGCACCAACGTGGCCCCCTATGTCTCTTGTCCAGCCTCGCCCCATATCTGCATCCTGGTCCCCAGATATCCATACTGGCCCACATATGTCCTTTGTCCTGACTCCCCCATAAATCCATCCTGGCCCCCATATGTCCCTTGTCCTGGCTCCCCCCATAGAGCCATCCTTGCCCCCATATCCCTTGTCCTGCTTCCCCCTTATAAAGCCATCCGGGCCCCCATATGTCCATTGTCCTGGCCCCCCCATATATCCATGTGGGCCACCATATCCCTTGTTGTGCCCCCCATATAGCCATCCTGGCCTCCATATGTCCATTGTCTTGGCACCCCCATATACCCATCCTGGCCCCCATATCCCTTGTCCTGCTCCCCATATATCTATGCTGGGCCCCATATCCCTTGTCCTGGCCCCACATATAGCACTCCTGGCTCCCCCTTATATCCATGCTAGCCCTCCCATATATCCATGCTGGCCCCCATGTCCCTTGTCCTGCCCTCACATATAACCATCCTGGCCCACTTATCCTGCCCCCCCCATATATCCATGCTGGCCCCCATATCCCTTGTCCTGCCCCCATATATATCAATGCCGGCCCTCATGTCCCTTGTCCTGCCCCCACATATAACCATCCCGGCCCCCATGTCGATTGTCCTGCCCCCACATATAACCATCCTGGACCCCCATATATCAATGCTGGCCTCCATATCCCTTGTCCGGACCCTTCATATATCCATGCTGGCCCCCATATCCCTTGTCCTGCCCCCACATATTACTGTCCTGTCCCCCCCATATATACATGCTGGCCCCCATATTTCTTGTCCTGCCCCCCATATATCCATGATGGCCCCCATATCCATTGTCCTGCCCCCACATATAGCAACCCTGGCCCCCCATATATCCATGCTGGCCCCATATCCCTTGTCCAGCCCCTTCATATAGCCGTCCTGCCCCCTTCCATATATCCATGCTGGCCCCATATCCCTTGTCCTGCCCCTTCATATAGCCATTCCGCCCCCCTTCCATATATCCATGCCGGCCCCATATCCCTTGTCCTGCCCCTTCATATAGCCATCCTGCCCCCCTTCCATATATCCATGCTGGCCTAATATCCCTTGTCGTCCCCCCATATATCCATGCTGGCCACCCATATCAATGCTGGCCCCCATATCCCTTGTCCTGCCCCCCATATCTCCATGCTGGCCCTCATATCGCAATCCTGGACCCCATATCCCTTGTCCTGCCTCCACATATAGCAATCCTGGCCACCCATATATCCATGCTGGCCCCATATCCCTTTTCCTGCCCCCACATATAACCATCCTGGCCCCCATATATCAATGCTGGCCCACATATCCCTTGTCCTACCCCCCATATATCCATGCTGGCCCCCATATCCCTTGTCCTGCCCCCACATATAACCATCCTGGCCCCCCATATTTCCATGCTGGCCACCCATATATCAATGCTGGCCCCCATATCCCTTGTCCGGACCCTTCATATATCCATGCTGGCCCCCATATCCCTTATCCTGCCCTCACATATAGCCATCCTGTCCGCCCCATATATCCATGCTGGCCCCCATATCCCTTGTCCTGCCCCCACATATAGCAATCCTGGCCCCTCATATATCCATGCTGGCCCCATATCCCTTGTCCTGTCCCTTTATATAGCCATCCTGCCCACCTTCGATATATCCAGCCTGGCGTCCATATCCCTTTCCCTACCCCTTCATATAGCCATCCTGCCCCCCTTCCATATATCCATGCTGGCCCCCATATCTCTTGTCCTGCCCCTCATATATCCATGCTGGCCCCCATATCCATTGTCCTACCCCCACATACAGCAACCCTGGCTCCCCATATATTCATGCTGGCCCCATATCCCTTGTCCTGCCCCCACATATAACCATCCTGGCCCCCCATATTTCCATGCTGGCCACCCATATATCAATGCTGGCCCCCATATCCCTTGTCCTGCCCCCCATATCTCCATGCTGGCCCTCATATCGCAATCCTGGACCCCCATATTTCCATGCTGGCCACCCATATATCAATGCTGGCCCCCATATCCCTTGTCCTGCCCCCCATATCTCCATGCTGGCCCTCATATCGCAATCCTGGACCCCATATCCCTTGTCCTGCCTCCACATATAGCAATCCTGGCCACCCATATATCCATGCTGGCCCCATATCCCTTGTCATGCCCCTTCATATAGCCATCCTGCCCCCTTCCATATATCCATGCTGGCCCCATATCCCTTTTCCTGCCCCCACATATAACCATCCTGGCCCCCATATATCAATGCTGGCCCACATATCCCTTGTCCTGCCCCCCATATATCCATGCTGGCCCCCATATCCCTTGTCCTGCCCCCACATATAACCATCCTGGCCCCCCATATATCAATGCTGGCCCCCATATCCCTTGTCCGGACCCTTCATATATCCATGCTGGCCCCCATATCCCTTATCCTGCCCTCACATATAGCCATCCTGTCCGCCCCATATATCCATGCTGGCCCCCATATCCCTTGTCCTGCCCCCACATATAGCAATCCTGGCCCCTCATATATCCATGCTGGCCCCATATCCCTTGTCCTGTCCCTTTATATAGCCATCCTGCCCACCTTCGATATATCCAGCCTGGCGTCCATATCCCTTTCCCTACCCCTTCATATAGCCATCCTGCCCCCCTTCCATATATCCATGCTGGCCCCCATATCTCTTGTCCTGCCCCTCATATATCCATGCTGGCCCCCATATCCATTGTCCTACCCCCACATATAGCAACCCTGGCTCCCCATATATTCATGCTGGCCCCATATCCCTTGTCCTGACCCTTCATATAGCCATCCAGCCCCCCTTCCATATATCCATGCTGGCCCCATATCCCTTGTCCTGCCCCCACATATAACCATCCTGGCCCCCCATATATCAATGCTGGCCCTCATATCCCTTGTCCTGCCCCCATATATAACCATCCTGTCCCCACCATATATCCATGCTGGCCCTAATATCCTGCCCCTTCATATAGCCATCCTGTCCCCACCATATATCCATGCTGGCCCTAATATCCTGCCCCTTCATATAGCCATCCTGCCCCCCATATATCCATTCTGGCCCCCAAATTGCAATCCAGGCCCCCCATATATCCATGCTGGCCCCATATCCCTTGTTCTGCCAACACATATAGCAATTCTGTCACCCCATATATCCATGCCCCCCATATATCCATGCTGGCCCCATATCCCTTGTTCTGCCAACACATATAGCAATTCTGTCACCCCATATATCCACGCTGGCCCCATATCCCTTGACCTGCCCCTTCATATAGCCATCCTGCCCCCCTTCCATATATCCATGCTGGCCCCCATATCCCTTTTCCTGCCCCTTCATATAGCCATCCTGCCCCCCTTCCATATATCCATGCTGGCCCCATATCCCTTGTCCTGCCCCCACATATAACCAACCTGGCCCCCCCATATATCAATGTTGGCCCCCATATCCCTTGTCCTGCCCCCCATATATCAATGCTGGCCCTCATATCGCAATCCTGGACCCCATATATCCATGCTGACCCCATACTCCTTGTCTTGCCCCCACATATAGCAATCCTGCGCCCCCCCCATATATCCATGCAGGCCCTCATATCCCTTTTCCTGCCCCTTCATATAGCCATCCTGCCCCCCTTACATACAGTACAGACCAAAAGTTTGGACACACCTTCTCATTTAAAGATTTTTCTGTATTTTCCTGACTATAAAAATTGTACATTCACACTGAAGGCATCAAAACTATGAAATAACACATGTGGAATTATATACTTAACAAAAAAGTGTGAAACAACTGAAAATATTTCTTATATTCTAGGTTCTTCAAAGTAGCCACCTTTTGCTTTGATGACTGCTTTGCACACTCTTGGCATTCTCTTGATGAGCTTCAAGAGGTAGTCACCGGAAATGGTTTTCACTTCACAGGTGTGCCCTGTCAGGTTTAATAAGTGGGATTTCTTGCCTTATAAATGGGGTTGGGACCATCAGTTGTGTTGTGCAGAAGTCTGGTGGATACACAGCTGATAGTCCTACTGAATAGACTGTTAGAATTTGTATTATGGCAAGAAAAAAGCAGCTAAGTAAAGAAAAACGAGTGACCATCATTACGTTAAGAAATGAAGGTCAGTCAGTGTGAAAAATTGGGAAAACTTTGAAAGTGTCCCCAAGTGCAGTTGCAAAAACCATCAAGCGCTACAAAGAAACTGGCTCACATGAGGACCGCCCCAGGAAAGGAAGACCAAGAGTTACCTCTGCTTCTGAGGATAAGTTTATCCGAGTCACCAGCCTCGGAAATCACTGGTTAACAGCAGCTCAGATTAGAAACGTCTCTACAACAACTGTTAAGAGGAAACTTTGTGCAGCAGGCCTTCATGGTAAAAATAGCTGCTAGGAAACCACTGCTAAGGACAGGCAACAAGCAGAAGAGACTTGTTTGGGCTAAAGAACACAAGGAATGGACATTAGACCAGTGGAAATCTGTGCTTTGGTCTGAGGAGTCCAAATTTGAGATCTTTGGTTCCAACCACCATGTTTTTGTGCGACGCAGAAAAGGTGAATGGATGGACTCTACATGCCTGGTTCCCACCGTGAAGCATGGAGGAGGAGGTGTGATGGTGTGGGGGTGCTTTGCTGGTGACACTGTTGGGGATTTCTTCAAAATTGAAGGCATACTGAACCAGCATGGCTACCACAGCATCTTGCAGTGGCATGCTATTCCATCCGGTTTGCGTTTAGTTGGACCATCATTTATTTTTCAACAGGACAATGACCCCAAACACACCTCCAGGCTGTGTAAGGGCTATTTGACCAAGAAGGAGAGTGATGGGGTGCTACGCCAGATGACCTGGCCTCCACAGTCACCAGACCTGAACCCAATCGAGATGGTTTGGGGTGAGCTGGACCACAGAGTGAAGGCAAAAGGGCCAACAAGTGCTGAGCAATAGCATCTCTGGGAACTCCCTCAAGATTGTTGGAAGACCATTTCCAGTGACTACCTCTTGAAGCTCATCAAGAGAATGCCAAGAGTGTGCAAAGCAGTCATTAAAGCAAAAGGTGGCTACTTTGAAGAACCTAGAATATAAGACATATTTTCAGTTGTTTCACACTTTTTTGTTAAGTATATAATTCCACTTGTGTTAATTTATTGTCTTGATGCCTTCAGTGTGAATGTACAATTTTCATAGTCATGAAAATACAGAAAAAATCTTTAAATGAGGTGTGTCCAAACTTTTGGTCTGTACTGTATATCTATGCTGGCCCCAATATCCTGCCCCTTTATATAGCCATCCTGACCCCATATATCCATTCTGGCCCCAATATCCCTGGTCCTGACAACACATCTAGCAATCCTGCCCCCCCCATATATCCATGCTGGCCCCATATCCCTTGTCCAGCCCCTTCATATAGCCATCCTGCCCCCCTTCCATATATCCATGCTGGCCCCATATCCCTTTTCCTGCCCCTTCATATAGCCATCCTGCCCCCCTTCCATATATCCATGCTGGCCCCCATATCCCTTTTCCTGTCCCTTCATATAGCCATCCTGCACCCCCTTCCATATGTCCATGCTATCTCCCATATCCCTTTTCCTGCCCTTTCATATAGCCATCCTGCCCCCTTTCCATATATCCATGCTGGCTCCCATATCCTGCCCCTTCATATAGCCATCCTGCCCCCTTCAATATATCCATGATGGCCCCATATCCATTGTCCTGCCCCAACATATAGCAATCCTAGCCCCCAATTTGTCCATGCTGGCCCCATATCCCTTGTCCTGCCCGGTCATAGAGCCATCCTGCCCCCTTCCATATATCCATGCTGGCCTCATATCCCTTGTCCTGCCCCCACATATAACTATCCTGCCCCCCCCCCCCATATATCCATGCTGGCCACCCATATATCAATGTTGGCCCCCATATCCCTTGTCCTCCCCCCATATATCAATGCTGGCCCCCATATATCAATGCTGGCCCTCATATCGCAATCCTGGACCTCATACCCCTTGTCTTGCCCCCACATATAGCAATCCTGCCCCCCCCATATATCCATGTTGGCCCTATATCCCTTGTCCTGCCCCCACATATAGCCATCCTGCCCCTTTTCCATATATCCATGCTGGCCCCCATGTCCCTTTTCCTGCCCCTTCATGTAGCCATCCTGCCCCTTTCCATATATCCATGCTGGCCCCATATCCCTTGTCCTGTCCCTACATATAGCAATCCTAGCCACCCATATATCCATGCTGGCCTCCATATCCCTTGTCCTGCCCCCTATATATCCATGCTGGCCCCCATATCCCTTGACCTGCCCCCACATATAGTCATCCTGTCCCCCTCATATATCCATGCTGGCCCCCATATCGCAAATCTTGGCCCCCCATATATCCATGCTGGCCCCATGTCCCTTGTCCTACCCCCACATATAGCAATCCTGGCCCTCTATATGTCCATGCTGGCCTCCATATCCCTTGTCCTGCCCCCCATATATCCATGCTGGCCCCCATGGCGGGTCCTTGAATAGAATGATGTGTCACAAGAAACCCTGACCTTGCTAAATGCCGATGGTAATGGGCCTAAACAGGACTGAGTTTGTGGCACTGTGGGACTAGTGGGGGTCCAGAGTAGTAGAGCCAAGGTGCCAGTAGTGGAAGAAATAGGACGTGGAACTGCTGAGCAGATGGAGAGACTTGTTGATCAGGATTGTGGCGACAAGCTAGGCTGTGAGAAAGTAGGTAAAAACAGTGTGCTTCACCGTCGATGGAGTAGACTACAGTGGAAGGATACTGTGTGTGCAGGGTCGGACTGGGGTGGCGGGGTATCGGGGAATTGCCCAGTGGGCCCTTCCTGCAGACGAGAGAGGGGAAGAAAAAGAAGTAAAAAAAAAAAAAAAAGCCTGTGGTTTTTAGGGGCATGGGCCCTTTAAAAGCGCAGACAGAGTATGTGCAGGGACACACGCACGCAGCATTCATTACCTGAACGGCCGCGTTGCACGTCCCGATGAACACTGACTATCTGGCGTCGCCAGCGTATGACGTCACTGTTATGCGCCAGTTGCGACAGACGGACTCAAGTCAGCTTGCCAGCCTCTGCTAGACTAGGCACATGTTCTACTCATGAAAACCATGGATAAAACACATGCATGAAAAATGGATGTCTGAATGAAGCCATACACTGAGTATGTAAACTAATAATGAAACATTGGTTGCCTTCTGACTCATATATGATTTTATTACAAAAAGTATAAAAAAAGAGGGGTATAATTAAAAACATTTCCAAAACAATAGGACCCATGGAACCTTGGACTGGTGTTAGAGACCCTCCTACACCTCAGGCTGGATTCGCTCGACCGCATGCAAAATTGTCAATTGTTCATCTGTGTGCCATCTATATGTCCGTTTTTTTATATCAACAATTTAATAAATAAATGGCAAAATACAGTTTTAAAAATGCATGACATACAGATGGTGACCTGTATATGATCCGTTTCTTTTTTGTAGTCATTAAATTATAATGGGACAGTCTGGTTTACATACGGATCAAAGTAGCACATGTTGTGATTCTTTATATGCGGACAATCCGTGTGTAAAAAAAAAAAGTCACTTGCATTGGTCAGTGCGCTGGATGTATGATA
The DNA here is from genome assembly GCF_046119375.1 of Phyllobates terribilis. Classification (NCBI taxonomy): domain Eukaryota; kingdom Metazoa; phylum Chordata; class Amphibia; order Anura; family Dendrobatidae; genus Phyllobates; species Phyllobates terribilis. The sequence continues at coordinate 690,765,695 of NW_027362762.1, forward strand.
CCCTCTTTGCATAGGGACAGAACATGGACTGATAACATGTGGGTATGAACAAGCACTAAGGATGGGACAAGAGTGAGCTGACTGCAGAGATCATTATAAGGTAAGTATATGATGTATAACCCCTGGTCATAACTCCTAAATTGCTTGTTAAAGGGGTATTCTCAAGCTTGAAAGTTATCCCTTATCCATTGGGGGTCTGACTGCTGGGACCACCACCCATCCTGAGAACTAATGAGACCCAAGTGAATGGAGTTGTGGTCCATCATGCGCACACGGCTCCATTCACTTGGCTGTCAGGATTGGTGGCGGTCCCAGCAGTCGCCCCCCCAGCGATCAGGAACTTATTTCACGGATAGCGGATAACTTTCAAACTTGAGAATAGCCCTTTAAGTTATATAATAATTACTATTGGGATCAATACGTGGCCATACTTGTATTATGGCGTTATGGGGGGGGGGGGGTGGATGGCAAGGGGGGTTGTTACTGTATAGGAAATCTATGCAAAAAAAAAAGTTTAAAATTTTCCTGATTAAAAAAGAGTTGCAGTCATTAGGGGGTTAAGCAGTCTTCCCGGGTACATACTGGACAGGTGGGGGAAAGGATACACTTGTTGCTCTAGTCTAGTCATGTGACAGCCTCCAGTGGAGTTACTGAATGTAGAAAGTACCAGCAGCATCTGTAACCCTGGACCAGAACTACCCTCCATCCTTCGCCAGCACAGAGTCCTCCAGAGACAAGCAGCGGGAAGGAGCTACTGTAGACTGAACCATCGGTGAATACGTCTGACTGGTGCGCGGGTAGCAGGTGTAGTCCCAGCACCCCCACAGTGAGGCGTGTGGTTCGGCCCACAGAGCTCCCCTGTAGTCGCGGAGTGGCAGTCTCAGCGCGGAGAGATCCGTTGTGGCTGGCAGTCTGCACTCTGCAGTAGTGACACGGCCGGCTGGGAGAAGCCATACAGCCTGCGCGGAAGGATGTGGGGTAAGGACTATTTTTTTGCATACTTCATTCTGTATATGGAGAGATGTGAAGCCAGATCTTATCATTGAGTCTAATTTCCCTAGAACAGTCAGTGGTGCGAAACCCCGAGAATCTTATCACATCTTAATAATGGAGGATGAGGCACACTGCATGAGCCAAGGTATTTAGAAAAGTTTGCACTTGTCTGCGCTATTCCATGTGATTGCACATAAAACCTGCACTAAACAAATACAACTAATCAGAGCCATCCAGAGCATTGTCAGCAGATGGGCAGTGATGGTTCCTCATGGAGGGGATGCAGGCAGATCTGTAACCAGGGCACTGTGTAGACATAGCAGAAACTGGCGCAAAATACATCTGGAGTCACCATGCTGAACTTGGTTTCCTATGCGGCAATTTTTTTTCTGTTTTGTACAGGTATAACAACAAAAATCCCAACAAAGAACAATGCAGCGAGGAGCCCTGATGGGAATACCCTTAAAAGCAGCTACATTATAAAACTGGCACAAAAATGGGCGTTATTGAAAGGGTTAAATGATTCTGGGCCACTGATTTACACCACCAGTGATGCCCTACATCAAATTCAGGTCACTCCAGCCTGGCCCAAATGGGTTCTGGGCATCAAAGCAGACAAATAGCCAATGCTCCCAGATCTGAATAAGGAACTGGTGTCTTTACTCCAAGCGGATCGGCAGGGATCACTACTATAGATGGAGAATGTGAAATGTCAGAATAATACTAGAGATGATGATTTATTTCTCTCATCATGTTCCCGTGGCTCTGAATTTTCCATACACAAAGTTAGTCTTTGCTCGTCTCTAAAGGGAACGTGTCACATGCTGAATGTGCAGGATGAGATGGAGTCTGGCTGTGTGACTGCAGCCATATTACATCTACAGCACTTCAGAGTAAACACACCTGTAAGGCCACTGACTGGTTTAAGGCAACTTTTCCCTGCCCAAAAGGAGCAAGAAAGAGATCTTAGCAAAGACAAGGTGCTAATATACCAGCCCCAAATACAGGGGAATTAAGATATATTAAAAAAAAGTATATTTTAAAAATGTACCCCAATGTTCTTTTACAACTTTATGGAGGGCACAATGCATGAAATACATGAGAGAATAAATAAAAAAATAAAAATCAAGAAACATTTTTTTTTTTTTTAAAAAGCTACTGCTAGTGTAAATTGCTGTTACTAGCCTCATCCCTTGCAAAAAAGCCATTGTTATGAAGAAGGGAACGAAATGTAAAATGTGTTTTAGTGGTCCTTTATTGTCATAAATAATAAATGTAAAAAACAGTGTACTATCTCACCCCCACCCCCCAAAATCGCCTGGTTTCAGCAAAAAAAAAAAAGAAAAGAATGCATTCTAATGAAAATAACTTAAACTTTAGGCCCCATGGATCACAAAAAAAAATCTACAAAACTTATTTGAATATCTGAACGAGAAAAAAAATTGTACGGCTCCAAAATGAAAATAAGTAATCAGGTTTTTACCACCTAATCTGATGGTAGTATCATGAAGTGGCAGAGACCCTGATTCCAGCGATCTGTCACTTACTGAGCTGCTTGCTAAAGATTTAAAAAAAATCATTATTTTATCAGCCGGAGATTATCAGAAGAGGACTAGTAAACCTGCTGCCAGTGCACACAGGAAGCTGCCAGTCAGTGGTGTGGGTGAGGTTATACAGAGCTCAGCGATCAGAGAATTGGAAGATCAACAGCAGATAGAACTGTGATTTAAGCAAAAGTTCAGCAAGAAACCCAGTAAGTGATACATCGCTGGAATCAATGTCTCAGATTCCATTTAAAACCACATGCACAGGGGAAAAAAATGAAACTGTGCCTGGTCTTGAACTAGTTAATAAAACTGCTCCCGAAATGTTTTCGGATGTGTAAAATAACAAAAACAGCAAGTTGTAGCAGAGGAGAGTCAGCGCTGTACCCAGGGAGCATAAGTGCCTGCTGTGTTTTGTTAGTTCTTTTATATAAAAGCGTCTGGTGAGCAAATCCACCTGCCCCTCACTACCTCTAAAGCAGGTGGATTTGTGGATTGTGATGAACTATTAGTCTGCACAGGGCCCATGTACTGTCCTTGTACAGGGTCTATATATTTTCTTGTACAGGGCCCTTTCCTAAGTCAACTCCTGGGCAGAGTATTGGTGATTCTCCTCTAGTGTGATCAGCTATTACTCAATGACTCCAGAACAATGCTGAAGTTGGTTTCTTATTCAGCATTTTTTTTCTTCTGTATTTTACAGGTTTAACAGCAAAAAAAAATAAAATACAATGCAGTGAGCTGCCCTGATGTGAATACTCTTAAAAGCAGCTGCAAAAATTAAAAACACTGGCACAAAAATGGGCATCAAAGAGAGCACAGAAGGGCGTTTTGAAAGGGTTAATTGACTTTGGGCCACTGATCTCACAATGCAGACACACAGATAGTGATGCCCCGCATCAAATTCAAGTCACTCCAGCCTTTGCCCACTTTGATGCCAGTTCTGATGCCCAGAACCCTTTTATTCGAGGCTGCAATGATCTGAATTTGATGCAGGGCATTACTATCTGTGTATTGGTGGCGTGAGATCAGTTGCCCAAAGTCATTTAACCCCTTAAAAAACAGTTACTTTTTAAAATCTGTAAAAAAAAAAGGCTATTTGCCCACTTTGATGCCAGTTCTGATGCCCAGAACCTGTTTGGGCCAGGCTGAAGTGACCTGAATTTGATGCGGGGCATCACTATCTATGTAATGGTTATGTGATATCAGTGACCCAAAGTCATTTAACCTCTTAAAGCACCACTCTAGCATTTGTTTGTTTTTCAATACTGGAGTGGCGCTTTAAATGTAAGTCCCCTGCTCCCAGTCATATACTCACCCTGCAGCGTCTTCACCATTTTTCAGCACCGCTTCGGTCCTGCGACGCCATCTTGACTGGCCAGAAGTCAGAAGTTACATCACAATCTTTCAGTGCAAGTCTATGAGAGCCACAATGAGGGTCTCATAGACTTGTATTGTAAAGTGATCTCTGGCACGCTCCATGAAACACTGGAGCAGCCGGCAGGTCACTTTTTGCCGGAGACCGACCAAGGCGATGCTGGAAAACAATGAAGGCGGCGGCAGGTGAGTATAAGACGGGCAAGGGAATTACATTGAAAGCACCACTCCAGTGGTGCAATAAAAAAAAAACGCTGGAGTGGTGCTTTAAGTCTATTGGTGCGCAATAAAAGTCGGATCCCATACGGATCAACAGTATAGTTTCTGATTTTTACTAACATAGGGAACTGTATTTGATCTTGTAAATATTAATGACTGCTGAAGTATAATTACAGATAACAATGCAGATGAAAATCAGATGATTTTTTTTTATAAACTCGTATGATCTATTGTGGTATAGATAAAGGCTGCGTGCCCACGTTGCGTATTACAAGCGTATATTCTGCGGAATTTCCGCAGCGTAAACGCTTGTAAAACGCATGTATATCCGCACCCCATGGTCCCCAATGGCATTCCGCAATGTCAATGCCCATGCTGCGGATTTTTCCGCAGCATGTTCATTAATTTTGCGTTTCCACATGCGGATGGTCCCCAAGTCTGGAGGAGAGGAGACTCTCATCCAGACCTGGGTACCAAAGAACCTGTAAAAAAAAAGAATAAAATAAAGTTTATACTTATCTTCTGATGTCTTCCCGGTGTTTTCCCGCCGTCGTGAGGTGTGTGAAGGACCTGCCACGTCATTGAGTCATGTGACCCATCACATGACTCAATGACGTCACCGAAGGTCCTGCACACAACAGCGTGAGCCGCTCAAGACTCCGGACGGGGCAGAGAATGCATTGGAAAGTGAGTATAAACTTTATTTTTTTTATTTTTTACCATTCTGATTCTTTTTTTTTTAACTATTACTTGGTCACACTATATAAATCCATGCCGGTTGCATGGATTTATATAGTGTGAACAAGTTGTCAAGCACTTTCCAAGTGATGCTTGAATCACTTGGAAAAGCACTTGATAACCCGCATGCGGAAATGCATGCAAAGACGCCTCACAAAAGCTTCGACCTGGCGGGAAAACCGCATGTAAAATCCGCATGAGATTTTCCCGACAGGGAGAAGCGTAAAAAATATGCTTCATTTCCGCAACGTGGGCACATAGCCAAACACCTCTGTCTATAGATCCTAGCTACTAACCACAGGGCCCGCACATCTGGGTAGTAAGCTAGGGAGAACTGGGTCCCAGACAACTGGCTATGCCCCTGGGATCTTGCTTGTAGGACAGTTTACATTTTTTTTTTTACAACTTGAAAATCACAAATGTCTCTCTTGCAGGTAGAAGGTCGGTCTCAGGGAAGAACAATGGTAAGATTGCATATATCACTTTAATGCCTGGCATATTGGTGGAAAACCGACCATGTAGCTTTTAGTAAAAGGAAACGCCTCTGACTTTGGATTCAGTCAACTATTTTGCATGAGCAAAGCCTAGTTGTAGGATTCCCTTTCCACTATCTTGTTAAACTGTGGATCCTCCTAAGGCCATGGCCCCACTATCAGTATTTGGTCAGTATTTTTCTCAGGAGTGGGAGCCCAAACCAGGTGAGGAACAATCAGAGAAAAGGTATAATAGAAACAAGTCACCAATTCTGCATTTATCACCCACTCCTGGTTTTGGCTCCAACTCCTGAGAAAAATACTGACCAAATACTGATCAAATACGGATAGTGGGGCCGTGGCCATAGACTATTTAACTCAGATGCGAGAATGATAATTTGCAAAATGACATTCAATAATCAGCCAAAGTAGGGATTTCCAGTAAGTATGGCTCCAGGTGAGTTGTGATCTGTATCTGTGTGTGTGTGTATGGTGTATTTCTGTGCATCTCATCTACATGCCTGCGGAGGTTGTATGATTAAAGAGAGTTTGCCCCCTTGACCTGGATTTTTTACACCTTTGAGTGTTTCCTTGCCTGTCCCTCCCTTTTACCCCATCCCTTCTCCCTTTTTTCCTTACTGTCTTCTTCTCTTTCTCTACTAAATTAAGACTTGGATTCAGGAACATGGCTTATGTTTATTTGCAACCACAGGTCTCGGTTTGAAATATTGTCTTTATATACCATTGACGTGTTTGGATGGTGGGGCATTGTCCAGGTTGTACGGTTTCCCTGTTTTACTCACTAAATAAAGAATTTAAAATATGAAATCTGTCACCAGGGTTTTGCTAGGTAATCTGAGGGCAGCATGATGTAGGGGCTGAGATCCTGATTCCAGTGATGTGTTTCTTAATGGTCTGGTTGCTGTTATTTTGATAAAACCACAGTTTGCAGATCTAGCAGTTCTCTGAATGCTGAGCTCTGTATAACTTGCCCACACCACTGATCGGAAGCTTTCTGTGTACACTGTGCATAGGCAGAAAGCTGCTAATGATTAGTTGGGACCGGGTTACACAGAGGAGGAGGACTTCATGGCACAAGACAACTACATCGCAGACTTGCACACCGCAAATATGACTGCCCTTGGGCATAGGATCAACCGCAGCCGGTGCCCCTAGGCTTGCCAGTTCTCCGCTGTGGGAGGAGTTGGGTGCCATCTTCTCCCCGTCACTGCACACCCAGTGTCCTGCTGGGAGCGGTGACAGGGTAGAGGCAGCACATACAGGTCGGGTAGTGACAGCATGCTGGGGTCACAGTGGTGAGTACAGGTCGGCAGCCTGACATTGTACTACTAACACCAGGCTACCGAGCTGTTGTCACCACTGAAAGAAGTTACCTGCTCTGAATGAGGAGAGTAGTGCTGCCGCTGTGACCTCTTCCAGCAGTGAGAGCAGCTCAGTAGCCTGTTACCAGTAGTACAATGTCAGGCTGCCTACCACCGCTCACCACCGCTGTCACACCAATGTTCAGAGCACAGCAGTGTAACTATGACGCTGCTGTGCTCGCATACTGAATGAGCAGAGCCGAGTCAGTGACAACACCTCATTCAGGTGTCTGTGTGTCTAGGGACGTCTGCAAAGCGCATCAGAAGTCAGCAGTAAAGCCTCATTCAGACGTCCCTGCATTACAGACATCTGAATGAGGCGTTAAATTCACTGAGCAGAACCGTGCGTCTCACCCCATCACGTGTGATGCGGTCCGCTGGGCCGCGCGTCTCACCCCATCACGTGTGATGCGGTCCGCTGGGCCGCGCGTCTCACCCCATCACGTGTGATGCGGTCCGCTGGGCCGCGCGTCTCACCCCATCACGTGTGATGCGGTCCGCTGGGCCGCGCGTCTCACCCCATCACGTGTGATGCGGTCCGCTGGGCCGCGCGTCTCACCCCATCACGTGTGATGCGGTCCGCTGGGCCGCGCGTCTCACCCCATCACGTGTGATGCGGTCCGCTGGGCCGCGCGTCTCACCCCATCACGTGTGATGCGGTCCGCTGGGCCGCGCGTCTCACCCCATCACGTGTGATGCGGTCCGCTGGACCGCGCGTCTCACCCCATCACGTGTGATGCGGTCCGCTGGCCTGTGCGTCTCACCCCATCACGTGTGATACTGTCCGCTGGCCCGTGCGTCTCGCCCCATCAAGTGTGATACGGTCCACTGGGCCATGCGTCTAACCTCATCCTGTGTGATACAGTCCATGTATCCAACCCCATCCTTTTTGATTGTATCACATGATAGGATTAGGTACTCTGTGGGGCTTGTATTTAACCACATCATGTAACACACTCCACTAAACCCTGTACCTAATCCCATTTTGTGTGAAACAGTGTGTATCTAATCCCATTTTGTGATACAGCTCGCGTGTCTAATCCCAGCAAGGGTAAAGATTGCATATCTAATCCCAGTGCATGAAACAGTGTGTATTTAATTCCAGTACATGATACGGTCTGCTGAGCCGTGCATCTAATCCCATCGTGTGATACAGTCTGCGTATCTAATTCCAGCTCATGAAACAGTCTGCATATCTGATCCCAGTGAGGGATATATAGTACTCGTATCTAATCCTGGTGTGTGATGCACTCCGCTTATCTAATCCCAGCAAGGTATAAAGTCTGTGTATCTAATCCCAGCACATGATACAGTCCGCTGAGCTGTGTATCTAATCCCAGTGCGATATAGTCCACATATCTAATGCAAGTGTATGATACAGTCCGCATATCTTATACCGGCGTGTGATACAGTCCACATATACAGGGTGGTCCAAAAGTAGGTGGCTAGAAAATAATATTTATTTTGATTTATATATAAAATTATATTTACTAACACAAGCATAACATTGACAATTACATTTTATTCTGAACAATAATACAAAAGCCCTTACATTTTATCAACGCAGGTGCTCAAACTCTTTTCCATTACAATTTGCACAGCTTTGAAGTCTGCCTCTTACGCTTCGACAAATTTTTTTGCACAAGTCTCTTTGGGTATTAATTTCTTGAAATGCATCTCTTATGTAATTTTTCAAATCACTGACACTTTTTGGTTTTCGACTATAAACTTTGTCCTTGAGTACTCCCCAAAAGAAAAAATCCATTGGGGTCAAGTCTGGTGAACGTGCCGGCCAATCAAGTGGGCCTCTTCGGCCAATCCATTTATTAGGAAATGTTTCATCAAGATACTCGCGGACTACTCTTGAATAATGTGGAGGGGCCCCATCTTGTTGGAAATAAAGGTCATTTGAATTAGGCTGTTGCTGTAACTGGGGAACAACTTGATTCATTAGAATTTCGAGATACTTATCTCCTGTGACTGTTCCATCAAAAGATATTGGTCCTAAAACACCAAAACTTGAAATACCACCCCAAACATTGACACCAGGCTCATTTAGTTGTTGCTCTAATGTTAAATGCATGTTCTCATTATACCAGTAAATACAATTATGTCTGTTAATATGGCCGGAGAATTTGAAAGAAGCTTCATCACTCCACATAATGTTATCTAAAATTACTGGATTTTCTTCAATTTCGTTAAGCATAATCTCACTAAATTGCAGCCGTCTGTCTGGATCATCCTCCAATAAACCATGAGTTAGATGTGGACGATAAGCTTTCCACCCAATAGATTTCAGGATTCGCATGATAGAAGCACGTGAAATTCCCAATTCCAAAGAGGCTCTTCTGGTGGACTTGTGAGGAATGAAAATACAGTCCGCATTTCTAATTCCACCAGGGAGAAACAGTCCACGTATCTAATTCCAGCAATGGATGCTGTCCGTGGATGTAATCCCAGCGCATGATACAGTCTGCGTATCTAATCCCACTGCGTGATTCTTTATTCTCAGAGCGGTGACTGAACCAGCGCCGCCCTCGTGACTGACTGAAACCTGAACGCTGCCGGGGGAATAAAGTTCATTTTCTCCCCGCAGCGTTCGGCTACTTGCAGGCATCGGGCAGATTAGTAACGCTATTAACCTGCAGATTAACGCCATATCTGCGAGTTAATAGCATTTATTCTTGTGACAGGTTCCCTTTAAATAACCACATTTCATTTAATGGCCGGTTTAACCCCTTTACCATCTTGGATTTTTCCGTTTTTGTTTTTTGCTCCCTGTCTTCCCAGAGCCATAAGTTTTTTATTTTTCCGTCAATATGGCCATGTGAGGGCTTATTTTTTGTGGGACAAGTTGTACTTTTGAACAACACCATTGGTTTTACTATAACGTGTACTGGAAAATGGGAAGAAAATTCCAAGCGCGGTGAAATTGCAAAAAAAATTCAATTCCACAATTTTTTTTTTACCACGTTCAGTAAATGCTAATACTGACCTGCCCTTGTAATTCTCCAGGTCATTACGAGTTCGTAGACACCAAACATGTATAGGTGCTTTTTTATTTAAGTGGTCCAAAAAAAATCCAAAGTTTGCAAAAAAAAAAAAAATAATGCCGTCATTTTCCGAGACCCGTAGCGTCTCCATTTTTCAGTATCTGGGGCTGAGTGACTGCTTATTTTTTGCGCGCCGAGCTGACTTTTTTTTATATACCTTTTTGGGGTAGATACAATGTTTTGATCGCCTGTTATTGCAATGTTGCGGCAACCAAAAATGTAATTCTGGCTTTTGATTTTGTTTCTTGTTACGCCATTTACCGAGCTGATTAATTATTTTTATATATTGATTGGGTGATTCTCAACGCGGTGATACCAAATATGTGTATATGTGATTGATTTTTAATTGTTTTATTTTGAATGGAACGAAAGGGGGGTGATTTGAACTTTTATATTTTTTTTAATATTTAGAAAAAAATTTGTTTTTTACTTTACACATGCTTCAATAGTCTCAATGGGAGACTAGAAGCTGCGATTTTCCAATTGCCTGTGCTACTTACAGAAGGGCTAATGCCCTGTTGTATGTAGCTAAAATGCTTACTTGCTATGAGCGACGACCTTGGGGGTCATAGCATCCTGGCAATTGCAACCCCAGGTGCCTCCTGCAGGCCTCGGGTTGTCATGCCAACCCATCGGCGACCCCAGGTGATGTGACAAAGGCGCCAATGGGCGGGATTAGTGACTCATTTACGAGTTAACAGCCACGGGTGGATCGCGATTCCACCCACGACTGTTAGGGGCACATGACAGCTGATCACTCTGACTCCTAAAATATATATATTGGGTACAGTTGTTCATTGCAGTTTGTGGGGAATATTTTTTCCTAAGAATTTGGGAAAGTTATGAAATGTCCTATAAATGTCTGTCCTATTCCTGATCTAAGGGTCTAGACTTTTAGCTGAGATGAATCTGTGCTACAGTAAATTTATCACTTACACATGAGCCATGTATGAGGGAGTTGGAGTCGTGGTGTCGGAGTTGGAGTCGGTGTCATGGAAATTGAGGAGTCGAAGGTTTGGCTTACCGACTCCACAGCCCTGGTGTGCGCTGTCTGTGTCTGATATGTGAGTGATATATGTGCTGTCTGTCTGATATGTGAGTGATGAGTGGGCTGTCTGTCTGATATGCGAGAGGTCTCTGTGATATATGCGAGTGGTGTGTGTGCTGTATGTGTCTGATATGTGAGCGGTGTGGATGCTTATCTTGCCTGGGAGAAAAAGAATTGGGCATTAAAAGGGCTCATACACATTACAATAAAGTTGTCTGGACCTGCCATTTTTGGGTGAAGAGAAATATCTGGCCTTTTGTATTTCAGTGGTAAATCTAAATCAATAAACAGAAAATGCAGGAATCCTCTGCTATATGGAGGAGTCAAAAGACATAGCTGCTGGCCAAATGATCATTTGGCCGACATCTATCCAATTTGTGTAGGGGCCTTAAAAGGGTTGTCCACAACTAGGTCAACCCCTTCTCATGTTTGTTCCCAATAAAATCAAAACACCTACAGTACAGACCAAAAGTTTGGACACACCTTCTCATTTAAAGATTTTTCTGTATTTTCATAACTATGAAAATTGTACAGTCACACTGAAGGCATCAAAACTATGAATTAACACATGTGGAATTATATACTTAACAAAAAAGTGTGAAACAACTGAAAATATGTCTTATATTCTAGGTTCTTCAAAGTAGCCACCTTTTGCTTTGATGACTGCTTTGCACACTCTTGGCATTCTCTTGATGAGCTTCAAGAGGTAGTCACCAGAAATGGTCTTCAACAATCTTGAAGGAGTTCCCAGAGATGCTTAGCACTTGTTGGCCCTTTTGCCTTCACTCTGCGGTCCAGCTCACCCCAAACCATCTTGATTGGGTTCAGGTCTGGTGACTGTGGAGGCCAGGTCATCTGGCGTAGCACCCCATCACTCTCCTTCTTGGTCAAATAGCCCTTACACAGCCTGGAGGTGTGTTTGGGGTCATTGTCCTGTTGAAAAATAAATGATGGTCCAACTAAACGCAAACCTGATGGAATAGCATGCCGCTGCAAAATGCTGTGGTAGCCATGCTGGTTCAGTATGCCTTCAATTTTGAATAAATCCCCAACAGTGTCACCAGCAAAGCACACCATCACACCTCCTCCTCCATGCTTCACGGTGGGAACCAGGCATGTAGAGTCCATCCGTTCACCTTTTCTGCGTCGCACAAAGACACGGTGGTTGGAACCAAAGATCTCAAATTTGGACTCCTCAGACCAAAGCACAGATTTCCACTGGTCTAATGTCCATTCCTTGTGTTCTTTAGCCCAAACAAGTCTCTTCTGCTTGTTGCCTGTCCTTAGCAGTGGTTTCCTAGCAGCTTTTTACCATGAAGGCCTTGTTTGCATGGGGTGTCCATCAACCAGCCATCCTCCACTCCATCCATCTGGACCATCGAGATCATTTCATGCATGATAATGCCCCGTCTCATGCTGCACATAACACATCTGCATCTCTGGCTGCTATGGGCATAAAAGGGGACAAACTTATGGTGTGGTACCCATGCTCCCCTGACCTCAACCCCATTGAGAACCTCTGGAGCATCATCAAAAGGAGTGTCTATGATGGCGGGAGGCAGTTCACATCTAAGCAACAGCTCTGGGAGGGTATTCCGTCCTCATGCAAAACAATTGAAGCAGAAACCATCCAAAACCTGACAAATTCAATGAAAGAGTTCAGAAGCTCCTTTCGAACAAGGGGTCCTATGTGCAAATGTAACATCACCTAGAATAAAGTTTTGAGTTGAAAACTGTTTGATTTCAGTTTGTAATAACCTGCTAATGCTTATAATTTAAAAAATGACCATTTTTTTGTTCTTTATTAAAATGAAAAGGTTGAAAACTCTGCTGTGCATAATAATTTGGAACATGCATTTTGAGTTTTTTATTTTTTTAAAAAATATACTGTTATCATAGGCAGTTTGTACAAAAACCTTTCAATTGTACTCTAATAGTTATTTGACTGGAAAATTACAATGACTGCAATTCATATAGGTAATTTGGGAAAATCTGAGATAAGCCGCTGCCAGAGAAGTCTGGTAGTAGCTGTTTCATAGAGAATATAGGCGCGTTTGGCCCAGCTGAATGTTTTGGTGTATGGGGGACGCGGACAGGTAGATGTCAGTAAATTACAGCTATTTGTTGAGTATAGGGAGCTTTACTCACCAATCCAGTTTAAAATTGATAATAAAGAGTCGTAGCATTAGTGTTATGATCTGCAACGTGTACTAAGGAAAGATAGGGGAAAGCTGTCCCTACAGTAAGACTAAGCTGAATCCCTACGATGTAGCGGGCTGCCTGTTTCTAGCGAACAGACCCGCCTTTGTCCTCGGATAGTCTGAACGAAGACCTATAGCATAAGGGGAGGGGTCCCTAAAAGAACTAAGGACTGGCACAAAAATGGGACACCTCCTAAACAGAGAAGTTGTTGCAGAACACAAAAAGACAAACTGACAAAAAGGTACTAGAGGTCCCAGAAGGACCAAGCGAACTAACAGAGAAAGGCACCGAAGCACCTGGCTAGAGAGAGACAAACACTAAAGTCCAGCACAGCCAAAAGGGCGGAGCTGGAATAAAGGCAGATGGTCATGTGACCGCAAAACACAAGATAAAAAAAAAAAAACAACAAACCGGAGGGTTTTAACAGTACCCCCTCTTTTATGAGGATCCTCCAGGCCCAGGCCTTTCCGGAAACCTCTTGTGGAAAGGTTTAACAAGCCTAGGAGCAGAGACATCATCCGTCCTTACCCAGGAGTTGTCTTCGTGACCGAATCCCTTCCAGTAGACAAGATACTGTTATCTCCCTCTATGACATCTAGAATTCAAGAGACGAGAAATTTCATATTCGCCGTCTTCCACCACAGGAGGAACTGTGACAGTGGCATCCCTATCTGACACATCAGCCTTTTTCAACAAGGAAACATGAAACACCGGATTAATCTTCCAGGAAGTAGGGACATCCAAACTAACAGCAGACGGGTTAACAACCTGAAGCACCTTAAATGGACCCACAAACTTAGGACCCAGTTTTTTAGAGGGAATCCTCAACCGCAGGTTCTTCGAGGACAACCAAACCATGTCACCCACAGTAAACAAAACCTCCTTATGTTTCCTGTCAAAACACTTCTTGGACTTCTTGTTAGCCTCTTGAAAGTTGCAACGTACAGTACATTAGTCCAAACTCTCTCCAAATTACCGGAAAAATTCTCCTCCTCCTGCACCGCCGACCCCAATTTGGAGAACGAACCAAAAGATGGATGTCTCCCAGTACAACAAAAAAAGAGGACGTATGATTGTTAAGAGCAAATTCTGCGAGAGGCAAAAACTCAGACCACACCTCTTAATTGTCTGCCACAAAACAACGCAAAAACTGTTCAACATCCTGGTTCTTTCTTTCAGTCTGTCCATTAGACTCAGGATGATAACCAGACGAAAATGACAAATGGACTCCCAACCTGTCACAAAAAGCACGCCAAAAGAGAGCCACAAACTGAGGTCCTCTACCAGAAACAACATCAGTGGGAACGCCATGAACTTGATAATCTCCTTAACAAACGCCTTAGCAAGTGTCTTGGCGCAGGGCAACTTAATGAATGGAACCAAATGACACATCTTACTAAAACGGTCCACGACCACCCAGATGACAGTAAAACCCTCGGACACAGGAAGATCAGTAATAAAATCCATTGTGAGATGCGTCCAAGGCGCACTAGGAACCTCCAGAGGGCAAATCAACCCCGCAGCAGGAGTATGTGAAGCCTTTGACCTAGCACACACAGTACATTGACGCACCCACTTGATGACTTCCTTCTGCCATCCAGGCCACCAAAAACTGCGACTGATAAGTCTCTTAGTCTCGGAAATTCCTGGATGACCTGCTAACCGAGACTCATGACACTCCACAAGCAAAACTCTCCTAAAGGTTCTAGGCACGAACAACCTCCCATGGGGAGTGTTAGATGGGGCATCATCTTGAGCTTTTAGAATCCCATCCTCCAAAACGGAGTCCAATGCCGCCACCACAACTTCTTTCTGTAAAATGCTCTCCTCCTCTTCGGCACCGACCGTAGGAGAGAAGCTGCGAGATAAAGCATCGGCTTTAACATTCTTAGTACCAGGGGTATAGGTAACAGAAAAATGAAACTGAGGAAAAAAAAGTGCCCACCTATCTTGACGGGCATTCAAGCCCTTGGCAGCATCCAGATAGATCAAATTCTTATGTGTGAAAACCTGAATAGGAAATCTAGCGCCTTCCAAAAAATGACGCCAATGTTCAAATGCGAGTTTAATAGCCAGCAACTCCCGATTTCCAACATCATAATTCAGTTTGGTTTCCGAAAGTTTTTTTGAAAAGAAGGTACAAGGATGTACTCCACCCCTGTTCTCTTGAGACAAAACTGCTCCGACCCCCACCAATGAAGCATCGACCTCGACCAAAAAAGGCTTGATCTCATCAGGCTGCATAAGAATAGGGGCAGAACTGAACCTCTCTTTGAGATACTTAAACGCTTCAATGGCCTCAGTAATCCACTGGACCGTATTCGCACCTTTCCTGGTGGGATCGGTTAGAGGTTTAACAATTACAGAAAAATTCTTAATGAATTTCCTGTAATACCGTATTTTTCGGACTATAAGACGCACCGGACCATAAGACGCACCTAGGTTTTAGAGGAGGAAAATAATTAAAAAAAAAAAATGTAAGCAAAAAATGTGGTCATGATGCACTTTTAAGCGGGGGGGGGGGGTCTTCTGCTGACACTGGTATAGGGGTAATGTCCCCCAATTCTGACAATATCCCCCATCCTGGTATATATGCCCCCCTTTCTTTAATATGTGGTCCCCATCCTGGTATGCATGGCACCCCTCCATCCCTATCCTGGTATGCATGGCACCCCTCCATCCCAAATCTTGGTATGCATGGCACCCCTAATCCCTGTCCTGGTATGCATGACACCCCTAATCCCTGTCCTGGTATGCATGGCCCCCTCATCTTTATCCTGTTATGCATGACACCCCTAATCCCTTTCCTGGTATGCATGGCCCCCTCATCTTTATCCTGTTATGCATGGCACCCCTAATCCCTGTCCTGGTATGCATGGTCCCCCTAATCCCCATCAAGATGCACATACAAAAAAATAAATAAATAAATAAAACACTCCTACTCACCTCTCTTCTCTCCTCCAGCGCTGCTTTGTGTCTGCCTGTACTGATCTCTGTGACGCGAGTCACTACAGAAATAATAGTCTCAGAAGAGGAGAGAAGAGACTAATATTACTGAAAGAAATACAATATTAGAGCTACTTACTAGATAAAAATAGGGAGGTCAAACAATCTAAAGTCAAGTCCAGGAAGATGGCGCAGTACAAAGGGAGCAGACAAAAGAGTAGTCAGATAACAAGCAAATGGTCAAAATCCAGGTAAGGGAAAATAGTCAGGCTGGGTCAGGCACAGAGCACAGAGAGATCAGTCCTACACAGGTAATACCAAGTGTACAATTGACACTGGGTGAAGGAGCTAGCCTGCTTAAGTAGAAGACTAATCAAGGGAAGTGAACACAGATGATTGCAGAAACAACCCAGCAAACCCAAAACAGACTGACAGCCTCCACACAATAGTAACCTAGCAGACAAGGAAAGTGTGGAGACTGTGACACTCCATGTGAGCCGCGCATGAAGTCACTGCCATGCGCGGCTCACATGGAGAGATCAGCTGCCGGAAGTCACTGCTCCCCACGCCGGGACTGTGTGCGCGGGGAGCAGTGACTTCACTCTCCTTCACAGCCGCCACACAGCGGAGCCTGCTGCTGCCAGCTATCGTGCGTGCCCGCTCATTAAAGGGCATGAATATTCACCCCTCTCCACTCCCATGGGCGCGGAGAGAGGTTGAATATTCATGCCCTTTAACAGCGGGCACACGCGATTCCGGCAGCAGCAGGAGCCGCACGCCGCTGTGTGCTGTTATTAAGGAGCATGAATATTCAGTGCTCCCCACGCCCGTGGGGAGCAGTGAATATTCATTTTCTTTAGCAGCAGGGACAGTGTAGGCTGTAGCGGGTAGCTGCTGCCTCCTGTGCCCCGCTCCGCTACTGCTCCCCCAACACTATGTATGTATGTATGTATGCATGCATGCACACACCCCCCCCCCAACATTCAGACTATAAGACGCACCCCCCATTTTCCTCCAAAATTTTGGAGGAAAAAAGTGCGTCTTATGGTCCGAAAAATACGGTAATTGGAAAAACCCCAAAATCTCTGTATAGATTTCAAACCAATAGGCCTAGGCCATTCCTGCACAGCCTGAACCTTCACAGGGTCCATCTCAAAGCCCTCCCTGGAGACAATGTAGCCCAAAAACTAATTTTCTGCACAGCGAACTCCCATTTCTCCAGCTTAGCAAAGAGTGAATTATCACTCAATAACTGCAAAATTTCACGTACACTCTGCCAATGGGACTCTAGATCTGGTGAATAAATCAAAATGTCATCCAAATACACAACCACATTCTTACCAATCAAAGGTCTCAGGATGTCATTAATAAGGTTCTGAAAAAAATGCAGGTGCATTGGTAAGACCAAAAGGCATCACCAGATTCTCAAAATGACCTACCCAGGTTTTCCATTCATCACCCTCCTTCACTCGTAACAAATTGTATGCCCCCCGGAGATCAATTTTAGAGAACCACTTGGCCCCCACTAACTGGTTAAACAAGTCAGGAATTAACGGCAATGGGTAGGAATTGCGTACGGTAATCTTATTAATTTCACGAAAATCCAGACATGGACGTAAACCCCTGTCCCTTTTTTTAACAAAGAAAAAGCCAACTGCCACAGGTGACTTAGAAGGTGTAATGTGACCAGCAGCCAGGCTAGTCTGTATGTATTCCTCCAAGGCCTTTCTTTCAGGGATAGTCAGATTAAACAAGCGACTCTTGGGAAGAGTAGCTCCCGGAACAAACTCAATGGCGCAATCATAATCCCTATGAGGAGGTAAAACTTGTGACTGCTCCTCCGAAAAAACCCTCCAAAATCTTGAATAGGTACCGGTAATTCCCCTTTTTCCACAACCTCAATGCGACCATTACAACATTTATCATAGCACTTCGGACTTCAAGACTTAATCAGATTAGTAGACCAGTCCAGTAAAGGATTGTGCAGTTTTAACCAAGGCAAACCTAGAATGACTGGAGAGGGTAAATTATCCAATACAACCAAGTCCAAAATTTCTTGGTGAACTCCATTGATAGTGAGGGGAAATGCAGCAGCCTTGGGAGTAATACATTTCAAGAGAGTGTTATCAATTGCAATCACAGAAATAGGTGATGACAAAGGTTTGGATTTCAAGTTAAGTTTTTCCAAAAACCCTTTATCAATCACATTAACTGTTGAACCACAATCCACAAATATTCAATCAAATCTCCCTGCAAAAGCTGACTTTTTTTTCTTTACTCAAACGAAGCTCACAATACTTAATCAAATGGTCATCTTTACCACAATAAAGACACAATCCCTCAGCGAACCTCCGGTCTCTTTCCTGAGAGCGGAGTGACATCACCCCAACCTCTATCGGTTCTCCGCCGTCAGAGCAGATTTTCTGGGGACTAGGACCTGGCATTACAGGAGTCTTTACCTCATTCTGTCTAAATCTCAGCCTCCTGTCCACACGAACAGCTAATTGCATGGTATCCTGCAGAGTCTCAGGTGTGGGGAATGCAATTAGCAAATCGTTAACCCTTTTACTCAGACCTGAAAGAAATAGACATTTCAGAGCAGGATCATTCCATTTGACTTCTGAAGCCCATCTTCTAAAGTGTGTGTAATAATTTTCAACATCACCTGACCCCTGATTCAAACTTCTGAGTTCTGCCTCAGCAGATGAGATTCTATCAGGATCGTCATATAATAGACCCATAGCAGAAAAAAAATTCTTCCACAGACCTTAAGCATGGATCATTAGGTTGGAGAGAAAAGGCCCACCCCTGTGGTTCATTGCGCAAAAGTGACATAATAAAACTAGTGTTGAGCGAGCATGCTCGGCACTGCTCGGTACTCGCCCGAGCATCTCACTACTCAGGATGTTCGGCGAGCACCGAGCATTTTCGGGTTACTCGGGCGGGAGCTTGGGTCTCCGCCCTGCATGTTTGGCACTCTTTACAGAGCCAATGAACATGCAGAGATTGCCAGCCAGTCACTGTAATGCCGCAGCCATGTTGGTTGTGGGCATTATAGTGATTGGCTAGCCGCACAGTGTCACCTCGAGTATTTAAAACCGGGTGCCGCCATCTTGGACACAGTCACTCCGGATCAGACAGTGTAGGGAGAGTGCTGCTGAGCTAGGGAGAGATTTATACTGTGAAATAGGTAGTGTAGGGTCTCTATAGCCTGCAAAATCAAACAAACAGTCCTTCTGAGGACTAATATCCATCCCAGATATCAGGCAGGCAGGCTGTATAGGAGACACAGTGGTTATACCAGGGGGTCTCAAACACGCGGGCTGCATGCGGCCCCTCCGGCTGCTTCTTGCGGCCCACAGGCACAGACCCCGTAACTATCGCGGCTCTCTCCAGCAGCAGCCGACATCAGCGCTGTAATGCAGTGTATTGCCGCGCAGAGACCGGCTCTCTGCACAGCAATACCAGTGTCAGCCGCCGGCCTATCAGAGGCCAGCAGCTGACCTCTGCGTCCCAGCGCAGTGGCATAAAACGTCACTGCCATGCGCAGATGTCAGCTGCTGGCCTCTGATACGCCGGCGGCTGACACTGGTATTGCTGTGCAGAGAGCCAGTCTCTGCGCGGCAATACTCTGCATTACAGCGCTGATGTCCGCAGCTGCTGGAGAGAGCCGCGATAGTTATGGGTTCTGCGCCTGCGGGCCACATGTGCAGAAAGGACGCTGAGGGAACGGAGGAAAAATTTTTTTTTCCTCTGTCATTTGAAATACAGCACAGGGGACCTGTGCTCAGTATAGGGGGGACCCTGAGCGCAGTATGGGGGGACCGGGACCCTGAGCGCAGTATGGGGGACCATGTCTGCAACATAAGGACCAGGATGGGGGACCATGTCTGCAATATGTGGGACCTGGATGGGAGACCATGTCTGCAATATGGGGGACCTGGATGGGGGGGGGGGGGACCCTGAGCGCAGTATAGGGGGGGATGGGACCCTGAGCGCAGTATGGGGGCCTTGATAGGGGACATGTCTGCAACATAAGGACCAGGATGGGGGACCATGTCTACAATATGGGGGACCATGTCTGCAATATGGGGGACCTAAATGGGAGACCATGTCTGCTGGATTGGGGACCATATCTGCAATATGGGGGGACCTGGACGGGAGACCGTGTCTGCTGGATTGGGGACCATATCTGCAATATGGGGGGACCTGGACGGGAGACCGTGTCTGCAATATGGGGGGACCTGGACGGGAGACCGTGTCTGCAATATGGGTGGACCTGGACGGGAGACCGTGTCTGCAATATGGGGGGACCTGGACGGGAGACAATGTCTACAAGATGAGGATCAGTTCAAAAGGTGTATAGAAAATAAAATGGTATCACTAAAAATGGCACTTTGTCATGCAAATAATGCGGCCCCCCAAATTAAATGTTTTTCTGTGTGCGACCCATATGCCCAGCTGAGTTTGAGACCCCTGGGTTATACCAACAAACACTGCATTACAGTCCTGTGTGCTGCTGCTGCTCAAATTGCTAGACTTAGCCCCAGGTCTCAAGGACCAGGAAAAATCCTTTTTTTTTTTTTCATCTAAATCCTCTTTTTTTTCCCTCAGTCAGACTGTACAAATACCCATCTTATTAACCTTTTGGCATCCCCCCCCCAAAAAAAAATAAATAAATAAATAAGTGTCTGTGAGTGTTCAGACACAAATATATCTGTTTAAAAGATTCTGGGGTAGGCCAGAGAACTAGCACTGTGGTTTTCCTCTTCCACGGTTCTAATCTCCTTTTTATTACCCTTTTGCCATTGATAGTGCGAGTGTAAGCTATTTTACTTCATTTACAATGGGCAAGGCGCGTGGAAAGGAACGTGGAACTGGACGTTCTGGTGATGGTGCGTGCAGAGGACGGGGCCGTGGCCAAGGTGAAAATGTGCCACAACCAACAGCCACATCTTCTCGCTTCCAGTTCTTGACCGAATTACTAGGGAAGCACACAACAACACCACTATTGCCAACTGATCAGTGTGAATAGGTTATTAATTGGATAGCAGATAATACTTCCAGTCACCTGGGCACCACCACCACCGGTCTGTCTTCCACATGGTCAAGTGTTAGTAGCTGCGGTCGAGACTCACGTACTCCTCCTCACCCTGATGCTCCTTCCTCCCACTATGCCGAGTGTCGTCAGACAGCAACTGATCCCACAGATGGACACTCTGAAGAGCTGTTCACTGGTCCATTTCCATATTTGGGCCCCTCGCCAGCTCCGCTTGAAGTAGTGGAAGAGGAGATCCCATGTAGCGATGGCCAAATATTTGAACAGCCACGGCCACAGGAAGGAGACGCTGGCAATTTGTCACAAGAGGTGGACGATGACGAGTCACAATTGCCACGAAGTGAGGAGGAGGACCGTGGTGTGGAAGAGGAGGAGGTGGTGGATGATCTAGTAACTGACCCAACGTGGCAGGAGGACACGCAGAGCGAGGCCAGCAGTACACAGGGGGAGGGAGGCAGAGTACCCCAACAGGCAGGAAGAAGCAGTGTGGTGGCCGCAGACAGAAGGCGGGCAACCGTTCCCCGTAACACCAACACGAGGGACGTTGCCAGTACAACCGGTAGGTCTTCCAGAGTCTGGAATTTTTTTAAAGACTCTGCTGATGACCCCAAAAAGGCCATATGTTCCACCTGCCAGTCCAGCATCAGCAGGGGTGACAAAACTACCAGCCTGACCACCATCAGCATGATCAGGCACATGTCAGCAAAGCATCCGACTTTGTGGGGCGAACCCCAGGTCCACGACCAGTGTCAGCCGGTGTCACCACTGCTTCTTCCGCTGTTGTGCGTGTAAGAGAACCCCCTGTTGTGCGTACAAGGCAATCCCCTGTCCATACTGCATGTAAAGATGCCCCCTCCTCTCAGTCTTCACTTGTTATGGCAGTTTCTCAAGAAACAGCATCAACATCCACGTCCCACCGCAGCGTTCAATTGTCCATATCTCAGGTCCTATTTTATTTAAAGGGAATCTGTCAGCAGGTTTTTGCTGCCTTATCTGAGAACAGCATGATGTAGGCAACAAAACCCTGAACCCAGTGATGTATCACTCAGTTTACTGAGTGCTGGGGTCTGACACAATCAGAGCTTTTAGATTTAGCAATGCAGCAGACCTGAAAAAGCAAACCCCGCCCACACCGGCCCTGTATGTACATTGTCTATAAACAGTGAGCAGCTTATCACAGGAGGGGGCGGAATCGGATGAATGCCCACGCACCAGATAGTCATAGCAAGTGTAATCACCAGGTGATAAAACCTTCAGTATAAGTAACCAACAGCACACAGCCTGACATGTAACACATGGTTGAAATCTGTGTTTTAACCCTCACCTCATGCTGTCCTCAAGTTACATAGCAAAAACTTGCTGACAGATTCCCTTTAATAGGTCCCATTACTTGCAGGGTATGGCGAGGTTATATACAGTGGTGGCCAAAAGTATTGGCACCCCTGCAATTCTGTCAGATAATACTCAGTTTCTTCCTGAAAATGATTGCAATCACAAATTCTTTGGTATTATTATCTTCATTTAATTTGTCTTCAATGAAAAAACACAAAAAGAATTGTCCTAAAGCCAAATTGGATATAATTCCACACCAAACCTAAAAAAAGGGGGTGGACAAAAGTATTGGCACTGTTTGAAAAATCATGTGATGCTTCTCTAATTCGTGTAATTAACAGCACCTGTAACTTACCTGTGGCACCTAACAGGTGTTGGCAATAACTAAATCACACTTGCAGCCAGTTAACATGGATTAAAGTTGACTCAACCTCTGTCCTGTGTCCTTGTGTGTACCACATTGAGCATAGAGAAAAGAAAGACCAAAGAACTGTCTGAGGACTTGAGAAACCAAATTGTGAGGAAGCATGAGCAATCTCAAGGCTACAAGTCCATCTCCAAAGACCTGAATGTTCCTGTGTCTTCCGTGCACAGTGTCATCAAGAAGTTTAAAGCCCATGGCACTGTGGCTAACCTCCCTAGATGTGGACGGAAAAGAAAAATTGACGAGAGATTTCAACGCAAGATTGTGCGGATGGTGGATAAAGAACCTCGACTAACATCCAAACAAGTTCAAGCTGCCCTGCAGTCCGAGGGTACAACAGTGTCAACCCGTACTATCCGTCGGCGTCTGAATGAAAAGGGACTGTATGCTAGGATACCCAGGAAGACCCCACTTCTTACCCTGAGACATAAAAAAGCCAGGCTGGAGTTTGCCAAAACTTACCTGAGAAAGCCTAAAACGTTTTGGAAGAATGTTCTCTGGTCAGATGAGACAAAAATAGAGCTTTTTTTGTAAAAAGCATCAACATAGAGTGTACAGGAAAAAAAAAGAGGCATTCAAAGAAAAGAACACGGTCCCTACAGTCAAACATGGCGGAGGTTCCCTGATGGTTTGGGGTTGCTTTGCTGCCTCTGGCACTGGACTGCTTGACCGTGTGCATGGCATTATGAAGTCTGAAGACTACCAACAAATTTTGCAGCATAATGTAGGGCCCAGTGTGAGAAAGCTGGGTCTCCCTCAGAGGTCATGGGTCTTCCAGCAGGACAATGACCCAAAACACACTTCCAAAAGCACTATAAAATGGTTTGAGAGAAAGCACTGGAGACTTCTAAGGTGGCCCAGCAATGAGTCCAGACCTGAATCCCATAGAACACCTGTGGAGAGATCTCAAAATGTCAGTTTGGAGAAGGCACCCTTCAAATATCAGGGACCTGGAGCAGTTTGCCATAGAAGAATGGTCTACAATTCCAGCAGAGCATTGTAAGAAACTCATTGATGGTTACCAGAAGCGGTTGTTCGCAGTTATTTTGGCTAAAGGTTGTGCAACCAAGTATTAGGCTGAGGGTGCCAATACTTTTGTCCGGCCCTTTTTTGGAGTTTTGTGTGAAATGATCAATGATTTGATTTTTGCTTCATTCTCTTTTGTTTTTTTTCCTTGCAAGCAAATTAAATGAAGATAATAATACCAAAGAATTTGTGATTGCAATCATTTTTAGGAAGAAACTGAGTATTATCTGACAGAATTGCAGGGGTGCCAATACTTTTGGCCACCACTGTAGGTAACTGTACCACCCAGCAAGCAGTTGTATCTCTTCACGACCATTGTCCGATATGACATTGGAAGGGCTCTCTTAACTTCTCAGAAACTGGCGGTAAAGCTGTCATTTAATTATTGTGTTCATTCATTAAAAACTATGGTTTTGTCATCAATTTTTTCAAATGTGACAACCAATTTGGCCGCACTTCCCTTTGTTCTTTCAAAAATGGGGACCATAGCTGAATAGGACAAATGTCATACCTGCATATTCACACCACCATGGAGGTACCGTATATGTCGGGGATGATTTCCGGATGTATTCCTCCAATGGATGCCAGTGTACACTCAAACAGCGGCGTAAATAGCTTGTAGTCTCCCAAGCATACAGTGCAGTAATGTTGTTTTCTTGTGGGGTGCCCCTAGATAACATAATGTGCAATGCTATTTATTCTATTATATCCAGCAAAAAAAAATAAAAAGGAGAAAGGAACTGTAACCCAGACTAAGGATAAATGTACCAAAGGAATTTAATCAAAACCAAAAGAAGGAAATGTGCAAGAACTAAATGAACAAAAAGTAATCAGTCTTTATTAAATAATTTGTTAAATAAGAGGAAATAAATAGCCGACATTAACAAACATAGACAAATGGTGGGTGAGCCAAAGGGAAAAAAGATTACCCCAAGAATCAAAGCAATACAGAAGGACACCAGAAAATTATATGCAATACATAACCCTTTATATTTGTCACAGAGTCAATAAATATTGGGTAGTGGATTGTTCAAAAAAATATAAGTGACATTAAAACCATAAAGTGCAGTTAATAATAATAATAATAATAATGACGACCCTGCTCGTAAGAGCTTACAGTGTACATTGAGGTGGGGATGACGCAAAGTACAGGGGCTTATTTACAATGATGGTCCAGCCATCATGAAGCATAGATAAAAGCTGCATGAGCTCATCACCAGCCAGTATTTGTAGTGCTTTTGGGTTCGGTGGAGACTTATGATTGGAGAAATAAAAAATGGGCTATAAGAATATAAAAGGACTTCGATTAGGGAACATGATAGGCCGCCCTAAACAGGTGTGTTTGTAGGGAGCACCTAAAACTGTGTAAGTTGTGCTTCATCCTAATTTCTTGGGGAAGAGCATTCCAAAGAATAGGAGCAGCTCGGAAGAAGTCTTGGAGCCGGGAGTGGGAGGTACGGATGTTAGTCGACAATCGCTTGAGGAGCGTAGAGAACGGGTGGGCCGATAAACAGAAATGAGGGAAGAGATGTAGGGGGTGCCGCGCTGTGGAGAGCTTTGTGGTTGAGAACAAGCAGTTTAAATTGGATCCTATAATGTATGGGCAGCCAATGCAATGACTGGCACAGAGCGAAAGTGTCCGAGTAATGATTGGCCAGCTAGATGACCCTGGCTGCTTTAAGGATGGACTGGAGAGTGAGGGGGAGGCCAGGTAATAGAGAATTACAGTAGCCCAGGCAGGAGTGGATGAGGGTGACAGTGAGGGTTTTTGTTGTTTCCATGGTGAGAAAGGGAGTAGATTTTCAGGTGCAAGCGACAAGAGCTGGCAAGAGATTGTATATGGAAGATGAAGGAAAGATTGGTGTCAAACACAACGCCCAGACAGTGTGCCTGCTGGGTCGGCGTTATTGTGGTGCCACCCAGGGAGAGGAAGATGTCAGATTTAAGGAGATAAGTAGACAGTGGGAGCAGAAGAAGTTCAGTTTTGGAAAGGTTGAGTTTCAGATAGAGAGCGGACATGATGTTGGAAGCTGCGGCCAGACAATCACTGGTGTTCTGTAGTACAGCGGGGGTAAGGTCAGGGGAGGAGGTGTATAGTTGTGTGACATCAGCATAAAGATGGTACTGAAAGCCAAATTTGCTGACGGTCTGTCCAATTGGTGCCATGTAGAGAGAGAAGAGGGTCAAGGACTGAACCCAGAGGAACCCCAATAGTGAGAGGAAGGGGGGAAGAAGTGGAGCCAGCAAACGATACACTGAAAGAGCGGTCAGATAGGTAGGAGGAGAACCAGGAGAGAGCAGTGTCCTTTATGTCGATTGAGTGGAGCATAGAGAGTAGGAGGTGGTGGTCAACAGTGTCAGAAGCTGCAGAGAGGTCAAGAAGAATGAGCAGAGAGTGATCGCCATTACGTTTTGCTGTCAGAAGGTCATTGGTCACTTTGATGAGTGCAGTTTCTGTAGAATGTAGGGGGCGGAAGCCATGATTAACCCAATAAAGCAGAGTTAAAAGGGATAATGGAGGTGCCAACAATATTGATGTCCCATACTATAAATAATAAAAAGTGCAAACAATAATGCAAACAAAATAAGGCTCACCCACCAAACACCCTTTTTGCATTTCAACAATGCTTTGTCACCCATTTTGTCTATGTTTGTTATGTTGGATATTTATTCCCTCTTTATTAACAAATTATTTCATAAAGATTATTTAATTACTTTTTACTCATTTAGTCCTTGCACATTTTCTTCTTTTGGTTTTATAAAAAAATAAAAATAAGTACACTAATGTATACCAGGCAATTTTTTAAGATATACAGATAAATATGGAATAGATAGATATGAAATGGATAAATGTGATAGATAAATGGCAGATAGATAAATGGCAGATAGATAAATATAAAGCAGCACAAGCAAGCAAAAAAATGGAAGGTGGGTGCCAAGTCTTCAGGCATATACCGATCCTCAATATAAAACAAAAAAAATCAAGACAGCACTCCTTGTAAGCAAAGTTGAATGGTGATTTAATCGCCCATGTGGGCTTCTGGCAACTTGGCTCCAAATGTGAGACTTTCTCAAGGCTTGATTTTTTTTGTCTTAGATAGATATGGGATAGATAGATAGATAGATAGATAGATAGGTAATAGATGGATAGATAGATAGATAGTGTAAGGCAGCGCTAGTCATCATCCTGGGGGATACTCGCTGCAGCGCGTCAATTAAAGTACACCTGCCACGACTTTGCGGTGTTTCACAGTCCAACAGTTTATTACACTTCATAAACTGCTGATCACACAGTCCATCTTAGTGCTCACCAGCATATTAAACATCCAGGAGCCTTTCAACTAGCAGACAGACCCTCTTGGCTCCAGTTACATCCCCCCGGCTAGGCACCAACATCAATGTCCATATCAATATCCACATCAAGCAGTGTTTTACCTTTCGCCGGGTTGTAGCTGCTTCAGTCCGCTTTGTTCCGCCACCACTGTGGCTCTAAGGCTTACCACACGTGGTCTCCAGCCCTTATCCCCGTCCAAGGCCACTGGCATCTCTCACACACACACAGATCGAGGCTCTGCCCTCCAGGACGCTTATCCTCCAAAACCTCTGGCCCTCCAAGGCTTACTGGCATCGCTTACACACACAAGGATCCAGGCTTCACCCTCCAGGAGTCCACCAAGCTTCTGGCCCTCCAAGGCTTACTGGCATTGCTTACACACACATCCAGGCTTCACCCTCCAGTAGTCCACCAAGCTTCGTCAGGCCTCACACGGTGCCACACACACAGGGACCAGGCCTCACGCCTATCACCCCCTTGCACCACTGCACACACCTGTCTCAAATCACCAGGGTTTTTATATCCTATAGAAACAGCCACAAGACCTGTGCTTATCTCACAGTCACGTGTCCAGACCTTCTGTGAGCAAAAGGACCTGTGTGATGTCACAGTCATGTGACCAGTCAGCTGAGGGAGGTACATGGTCCGTCAAAACACACACTGAACCATTAAAGGGATGCCTGCTGCATCACAATAGATAGATAATACATAGATAGATAGACAGATATGGGGTAGATAGATAGATAGATATGGGATGGATAGATAGATATGGGATGGATAGATAGATATGGGATAGATAGATAGATAATACATAGATAGATATGGGATGGATAGATAGAGAGAGATAGATAGATAGATAGATATGAGATGGATAGATAGATATGGGATAGATAGATAGATATGGGATAGATAGATATGAGATAGATAGATACATAGATAGATAGATATGGGATGGATAGATAGATATGGAATAGATAGATAGATAGATATGGGATAGATAGATAGACAGATAGATAGATAATACATAGATAGATATGGGATGGATAGATAGATAGATATGGGATGGATAGATATGAGATGGATAGATAGATATGGGATAGATAGATAGATATGGGATAGATGGATAGATAGATAGATAGATACATAGATAGATATGGGATGGATAGATAGATATGGAATAGATAGATAAATAGATAGATATGGGATAGATAGATAGACAGATCGATAGATAATACATAGATAGATATGGGATGGATAGATAGATATGGGATGGATAGATATGGGATAGATAGATATGAGATGGATAGATAGATATGGGATAGATAGATAGATAGATATGGGATAGATGGATAGATAGATACATAGATAGATATGGGATGGATAGATAGATAGATATGGGATAGATAGATAGACAGATAGATAGATAATACATAGATAGATATGGGATGGATAGATCGATAGATATGTAATATATACCAAAAAAATGATGAAGGTTATGCTCAACCAAAACGTCGCCACAGCGGGCTAATAAAGTCCAATGTTTCAACTGAGAATCCTTGGAGTTCTGCTTTTTTGGTATATATACGCATTCAAATGGCTATTTGCATTCGTATATAGATAGATTAGGTAGGCTCTGCACATATTGCTCTGCCTTCTCCAGTTTATGGTTACAGTGCTTGTGGCTCTGCGCCTGCGTGTTATTTCGCAGAACTTTGGTAGGAACGGTCACTCGCATGGAACCTTTTAGCGGTTGCCAGTTTAGTGGTCAGGACAACAATCTGTGGTGTACAGACTCGGAAGCCCCGGGCTTGCTTTGCAGTTGCCTGTTTCCAGACCTTATAGCTGCCCCTGCATTTGCCTTACTGAACTCTTATGTTAACGTTCTGAGGCGGTTTACAACAGCCCTTTTTTTTTTTTTTTATCTTTCGTCCCTGACGTTCGGGAGGCGTCGGCCCCGTTTCAGGGGCGGCGGTGAAGCTTCGGAACTTTAGGTGAAAACCGGAGCCATGAATTTGGAGTTACTGGGTAAGCGCAAGAATGGGAGAGCAAAGGAGCGGGATGTATGAAAGATGAACGGGACGTGGGCGGCCGGCAGCTGACTGGCCGCGGTGTGATCAGTGCCGGGAATGTCCGGGGATCGCACAGTCAGTAGGGGATGGTTTTCTGTCCGCTGTAGTGTTCTAAGCAGCTGACGTGGGGAGTAATGTCAGCAGGGCTGGAGGCTGAGAGACCGCAGGAATGATGTGAGAACATACACGGTCAGAGAGGAAGCCCCGTACTAGAGCGTGTAGTTAGACGGTCCCATCACTCCGGGTCGGTGGGGTCTGATCTCTGGGAACCAGTGACGGGCTGGAGCCTTGCTCTGATCACTACAGCTGGGTCACCCCACTACTGTCCCACTGTGCAGGGAAGCTGTAGAAGGGATGCTCTGCTGCTGCAGCTGAACAGTTTTTTTGTATCTTACATAAATTAATGTATTTAAAAAAACAAAACCTTTTTGGAATGGATTTCATTCAAATGTTTGCACCCTTTGCCTTCTGTATCCTCTGTGTTACACTGTCCATTGCTGGCTGCAGAATGAGTCAACTGAGAGTGAGTCAGTATGTGCTCATTGGTCAGTGAGCACATACTGATGGTGAATGGGAAGGATTGTTACTTTTTTTCACCTATCTTTAGCTCAGCTGATTTATCACCACTGACCTCACTAAAGCCCCCGTCTCACATAGTGAGATCACTAGCGCTGCTGAGTCACGGTTTTGGTGACGCAACAGCGACCTCACCAGCGATGGATGTCGCTATGTGTGACACTTTGCAGCGATCGGGCCCCTGTTGTGAGGTCGCTGATCGCTGCAAAGTGTCCTGGATCTTTTTTTTTGTCTTTGCCCTCCCGCTGGTCAGCACATATCGCTGTGTGTGACCAGCGGGACCAGCGATTAGGCTGGTAACCATGATAAACAGTGGGTTACTAGGGGCGCACGCGCACCTAGTAACCCGCTGTTTATCATGGTTACCACTCTGCTACGGTGAGCGGTAACCTCCCGCTCACCGTAGCAGGCTCGTAACCATGATACTAGGTGTGCGTGTGCCCCTAGTAACCCGCTGTTTATCATGGTTACCAGCCTGCTCCTGCTTCAGCAGGCTGGTAACCAGGAGCAGGACATCGTGGAAAGATTCTTTCCACGATGTCGCTGCTCCCCTGATCGTTGGTGAGCCTGCCTGTTTGACATCTCACCAGCGACCACATAGCGACGCAGCAACGATCCGTGACAGGTCGTATCGTTGTCGGAATCGCTGTAGCGTCGCTAAGTGTGACGGGGTATTTAAGCTGTATGTGCTGGGGAAACGATTTTGAAGGGAATCGCGTGTGCCCCTAGTAACCCGCTGTTTATCATGGTTACCAGCCTGCTCCTGCTTCAGCAGGCTGGTAACCAGGAGCAGGACATCGTGGAAAGATTCTTCCCATGATGTCGCTGCTCCCCTGATCGTTGGTGAGCCTGCCTGTTTGACATCTCACCAGCGACCACATAGCGACGCAGCAACAATCCGTGACAGGTCGTATCGTTGTCGGAATCGCTGTAGCGTCGCTAAGTGTGACGGGGTATTTAAGCTGTATGTGCTGGGGAAACGATTTTGAAGGGAATCTGTTAGCAGGATTTTGCTACCTCCTCTAAGAGCAGCACAATGTAGGAAAGAAGAAGCTGAATCCAGCAATGTATCACTTAGTTTACTGGGTGCAGCAGTTGTGAAACAGAGTTTTTATAAGTAGCAGAGCTGAGAAAGCTAACCCCGCCCACACCACAGCTTTCTATGTACATTTTCTATTGCCCGTGAGCTGCTCATCACCGGAGGGGGTTGTGGTAGGACCAAGGCTCATACAAGCATCAATCTGGCAGTGATAATCATCTGGTTCTAAAACATTCATATTATGGAAACAGCACACAGCCTGATAAGTGATACATCACTGAATTAAGTGTTTTAACCCCAACCTCATGCTGTCCTCAGATTACATGACAAAAACCTGCTGAGAGATTCCCTTTAAATGAGCCTGTTAAAGACAACTAGTGAAACATTTTTAATGCAACTGAATTGCAAAAATGACTTTGTAGCCCCAAGTGCATTTAAGTAATAATAAAAAAGTTTGTTATAGGGTATTCTCCACTTTTATTTTGCAATAGTTTTTATAAATTTCTTCCTGTGCGTAGCAGAAAAAATAACTTGTATAACACTCAAAGCCTCTTTACATGTAATATGTCAGTGTAATTGTGCCATTCTTCATAATGATAATTGTCCAGTGATTCTTCATATAGTCTTATTACTTGTCTTTCTGTCCTGTATTACCAATGATTCATTAGATCATCGTTGTATTGCTGAACACCTCCAGCTTTTGGCTGTAAGAATTTTGTGTATCAGTTATTGCTATTCCTGGGTATAAGAAACACTATATATAAATGTTCCTTCAAGGGGCTCTCTGGGAATAGAATAAAAAAAGTCATTATCAATAAATTTGTGGATACTTTTAGCAAATCACGTCCTTCTCATTACACTGACAGAAATCTGTCTTAGTCCACGGCCCCACTATCAGTATTTGATCAGTATTTGGTCAGTATTTTTTCTCAGGAGTGGGAGCCAAAACCAGGAGTGGGTGATAAATGCAGAATTGGTGACTTGTTTCTATTATACCTTTTCTCTGATTGTTCCTCACCTGGTTTTGGCTCCCACTCCTGAGAAAAAATACTGACCGAATACTGATAGTGGGGTCGTGGCCTTAGAATATTAGTCATGCAGTTGTCCGTTAGCATGTGCAGGAAACTTCAGCCCCTCTCTTGTGTAGGAAGATGCATAATCTCCCAACTGTTCTGGATCCAGCGGGACAGTCCAGAATCTGTGGAACTGTCCAGAAAGGTCAGGGGAATGTCCCGACTTAACACTGTATCTGTACTGTGGGGGTAGAGGACTGTGGTGGTATCATACTTTGTGAGGGTGGCTGTGGGAGCATCATTCTCTTTAGGGGGCATCATACTTTGTGAGAGTGGCTGTGGAAGCATCATTCTCTTTAGTGGGCATCATACTGTGTGAAGGTGGCTGTGGGGGATCATTCTCTTAAGGGAGCATCACGGCATCACTGTGGGTCCCAGTAATTGGACTGCCAGTCATCAGCAAGTTATTTCCTACCCAATGCATAGATAATAACTTTTTTTTTGGGAGGAGGGATAACCCTTTAAAGCCCTCATACAGATTAGATTAAAGTCGTCCAAGCATGTTGATTTTGGCGACATAGGCCCACCATCTATTGTGTATTGGGGTCTCCTGACTCTCCCGCCAACAAATGATGCTAGGTAGAGAAGGATCCAGCCTGTTAAACTTCGAAGACCGTTCCTTTTGTTCTCCTCAAGATAAGCCGCTAACAGAGGAGTCTGACACTGGCTCACTCTATGAACACCAGAGCGGTTGGCTGAGCCAATCTTTCCTGCGTGTGTGCAAGTCAGTAGAGAACCTTCAGTTGAATGATCGTTCGGATGACAGCTATCTGTTGCCAGCTTCATGTCTTAAAGGAACAACGCAGGAAATCTGTGTACTGAGTGTCAGAACAGTACATGCAGACTGCGTGAAGCCAAACTCTCAAACCACACTCGCATTACTCCTCATTGGTTAAAAATACTCTTCCCAGCTTTTTTAGGAGTATTTTTTTACCCTGCTGTAAATTATGCAGTGCGACCTGCAGTTGTATAATGTTGGCATTATACTGTGTGGGCAGATATACTGTATCCTGTTGGGCATCATACTGGGTATGCGGGGGATGTACTGTGGGGCATCATACTGTGTGTGGGAACGGCATATTACTGTGTGTATGGGGAGAATGTACCGTAGGGGCCTTATAGTGTGTGTGTGCATCCTGAGATAAGAAAAGGATGTTCATACTTCTGCCCACCTTGTCTTTATGAACTAATATCGGAGATTATAACTGCTGTAGTAAGACGACACTGCTCACACTGCTGTCCACCCTGTCTTTCTGATCTAATACTGGAGCTACCAGGGGTACGGAGGTAAGATTAGGTAGGTCACATTGCTGGCGACCTTGTATTTGTGATGTAATACTGGAGATATCATGGATGAAGAGGTAAGAAGAAGCTGCTCACACTACTGTCCTCATTATCTTTCTGGATGCTGAGTGGCTGCTGTGACCTGAAGATAAGCCATCTCCCAGCTATACCAGTGGAGCTTCCTACTGCACATAGTCACAGGCATCTGACCTATTAACATTCTAAAACTGGTTTCTATCAGTGTAACAAGACCGCAGCTGATTTAATGCTATACTGATTAACTCCATGGACAAAATAATTTGCTACTTAAAGGTACTTAAGAATTTATGTATGACATTTTCATTCTTTTTGTATTCACAGAGAATCCCTTTAAAAGGGTTACCATGAATTTCTGGTTACTGTACATCCAGCTATACTTACCCATGAGACTCCAGCGCTGCCTCTCTGCCGCTGCCCCTTCCAGTCTTTGTGGACAAGTTACAAGGTTGATGTCACGACTACAGAGCGTGACCACTGAAGCCAATTACAGTGATTGGCTGCAGCAATGAGATATTGTTGTGTTGTCACCTATGCAGCTTGTCAACAAAGACTGGCGGCGGAGAGTCTGCAGTGGGTGAGTAAAGCTCATTTCTATCCCTGGCTAGTTTATGCATAACTAAAGTAGTTCTTGAAAAACTCGTAAAGCTTCCTATTGTCGCCTTTTCCCCCAGACGTCAGTAGACCATGTGGTGTAATGAAACTAATATATTTTATTAGAATTGTCAACTCTTGCCTTTCATCAGCCTATAATCACTGTTCCCTCAATGTTACAGCTCTTTCTCCACTCACCCTCTAAATGTTTTAGTAACTTTTTCAGTTGCCGGAGTCCCTGTACTGTAATGCAGTAAATGGAGGGTGGGTGACGCTGCAGGTTATTTCTGTGGGTGAGACTGCGTGCTGCTAGAAGGGAGGGGGGCTTTAGGTAATCTTAGTCTGATAATCTGGGCATTTATTTATTTTTTTCTTTCTCTAGAATCCTTTGGTCAGAATTACCCAGAGGTAAGTGTGTATTGTGTCCTGTGTGTTACTGTAGGTAAGCTACTGTTCATTTGTACAGTTACTTCTATACGGGTTAAAGGGGTTTTCTAGACATGTAACATTGATGACCTATGCTTTGTATAAGTCATCCATATCAGAAGAGGTCTGACACCTGGCACCTCCAGCAGTCGGCTGGTGTTAACGCTGAAGGCAGACAGATGAGAACACTGAATGAATGGCGCAGAACAGGACCGCTTCGTTCAACGAGTAGCATCCATTGCCAAGAACTGCAGCTCAGCTCCTATTCTTTTAAATGGGAACAAATCCGCAGTACCTGATTGCGGCCACTACACTTTGAGTGGTGCTGTGCTTTTCAGTTCTGTCGAATCCTTACAGGTGATAACAGATGATTGGGTGTGGGCAGGGGGTAGTGGCTTATGGTGACCCCTACAGATCTGATACTGAAGACAGATCATCATTATTACATGTCTGGACTACCTCTTTGTCTTGTGTGTTTTTCTCATAGTATATTTGCTGTGTGTCAAACTTTACTGCTCTAGTCCATATTCTTAAAGGGGGTGTCCACCACTAAGATTTTTGCTGAAAGCCTCCCACCATAGTAAAAAAAAAAAAAATTTAAAGTATACTCACCTTATTTTCCTGAATTACTTTTACCGATCAGGCCTTCCCCTCCGGTCTTGCTTGTTGTTCCGGCCTGACTTCATGTGACTGCTGCAGCCGATCACTGCTAGGATTGGCTACAGTTGTCAAAAGTCTGTAAAGTTGAAACAGAATTTGTTCCAGCTGTATGGCCCTGGATAAAAAAATTCAGGTGTAGACCACCCCATTTAAGCAAGTTTGTGGAGTTTATGACCAGTGCTTTTGGACATGTTCTGGTACTTAGAATGACTTAGCCTTGCGTGTATATATGTTGTGATTGTGTTATTTGTGCTTTTGTGTTGTAGGAAGCAGATGGCACGTTGGATTGCATCAGTATGGCCCTCACCTGTACGTTTAACAGGTGGGGAACGCTGCTTGCTGTGGGCTGCAATGATGGACGTATTGTGATCTGGGACTTTCTAACAAGGGGCATTGCTAAGATTTTAAGCGCACATATTCATCCCGTGTGCTCTCTCTGGTGAGTGTGTGTTTTTTATGAAAGGTCAGAATATATAATGGTGTAAACAGTTGTCTCTCATGTGATTTTCCTGTCTGTACTGCCTAGTGTTGTAACAGAATGTTAGCGTCTGTTGCTTGTATTGAAATAGACAAAATATATAATAAAGGGGCTGCCCACTACTTGCAACCCCTTATCAATGTCCCTAATGTGCCTAGAAAATGGGGAAGAAAGAAAGAAGGCATGCTTGCCTCGCACTCCGTTACAAACGCTTTGTCCGCTGGCAATCTAATGGGCTGCAGCCTTCACAATTCCGTCAGACAGAAGTGCTGCAGCACTCATGTTTCCTAAACAATGTCACAAGATCGTAGGGGCACACCGCACTTGGAGCGGAGGGTCTGCACCAGTCCATGATGTGTAGGGTTTTTTTTTCCCATCACTGTCACATGTCTGGCATTGGAATAACTCTGAAAATGAAATCCCTACGTGTGCTGAAAATCCTAAGGATAGGCCATCAATAGACTACTAGAAAATGCCTTAAAATACACACCTATTTAAATGATTTTCCATATGCTGTAAGTATAGCCAGCATTGCACATTAAATGAGGATTTCCCAGACTGCAGAAAGTGATGAGTAATTGCCTATAATCTTACAGGCAGTAAGGTTCTTATTTTTAACTCAAACTGAGATTTTATCTAATCCCAGGAAACCTCTTTAAGTATCAGAGGCAAAGTTTGTAGTGCAAGATAAACTAAAAATCTAGTTGCCCTAGCTGTGGTGCTGGGCAGCTGGGATCCAGAACAGTCCAATGAATGTTCATAAGGCTTTTGTGTGCACCATTCCTCTCTATAAAAGAGGTTGGGAGTTAGAGAAACTATGCAAGTGTGTCCATGTTTGCTTTTTACCTTACAGCTGGAGTAGAGATGGTCATAAGCTTGTGAGTGCTTCCACTGATAACATCGTATCCTTGTGGGACGTCCTCTCTGGAGACTGTGACCAACGCTTTAGATTCCCTTCCCCTATTCTGAAGGTTCAGTTTCACCCGCGGGATCAGTAAGTAACATGCTTCTTGTAGAGGGAATCTGTCTCCAGGTTTTTGCAGGGACAGAGATGCTGATTCCCAGCAGTGCCACTTATTGGGCTGCTTGTTGTAATTTCAATAAAGCGTTTTATCAGCATGAGATTATCACTAGAGGACTAGTTGTCTCGTGCCATGTAGTCGCCCTGTTCTGTGTAACTTCTTCCCCTGCACTGATTGGCAGCTTTGTGCCTATGCACAGTATACACAAAGCTGCCACAGTGATGTGGGTAGGGTTATACAGAGCTCAGCAGTCAGATCGCTGCTAGATCTGCAGAAGATAAAACAGATTTTATCAAAATGACAGCATGTATGCCAGTGACACATCGGTGGAATCCGGGTCTTCCATACATGTTGCTATTCTCAGATTACATAGCAAGAACCCAGTGACAGATTCCTTTAAAAGGACATACATTGTTTATTTTCCATTTAGGGTTATGTATAGGCTATAGGGTTGGTTTGGAAAACTTGTATTTAGCATGGGTTTGTTATGTGGGTTGGTTGATTAACTGAGATCTTCTTTGGATACAAAACAATTTTGCCATGGATGTCGCTGTAAATCCTTAAAGGGAATCTGTCATATGCTGTGAAATGTCTTTTTATTCAATCAAGTTTCTGATGTTTGCTGGCCGGGGGACTGGAAAAAATCGCCGCCTCCCGAATTACAGTGTTTTCCCCCCTTCCCTGCATGTCACAGTGCCTGGATTTGGCTGCTGCAACTGCACATCACAGGGCACTGTGACCTGCAGGGGAGGGGGGAAACATGGTAATTCACACAGGAGGCGGTTGATTTCTTCAGGGCCCCGGGAATGGAACACATGAAAAACTTGTATAAATGAAGACATTTCACAGCAACAAGACCTCTAGTATGAGGCATACAGCTAGGTATAGCTTTACATTTCTATCACCTGTATGCCCATATTAGTGGTCAGATAAGTGCCAGGGGGTGACCGATTCCCTTTAAATATCCTCCCCAAAATCCATAT
The DNA here is from genome assembly GCF_046119375.1 of Phyllobates terribilis. NCBI lineage: Eukaryota > Metazoa > Chordata > Amphibia > Anura > Dendrobatidae > Phyllobates > Phyllobates terribilis. The sequence continues at coordinate 690,803,085 of NW_027362762.1, forward strand.
GTTGCATATGGGTTGTACTATGGATTCTGCAGAGATTCCACCTCTGATAAAGGGGGAATATATTAGTAACATCTCATCTAATTACCTTATAACTAATTTATGGTGGATTTTTACCTGTGCAAAAACTACAGAAAATTCTTTCCATGTGAACCCAGCATTCTGCTCAGTGTCCTGGTTGCACATTCTACTTTGTATTAGCTGTGAAACCTATCAGTCGTGTTTGGAACATATTTATTCAATCTAAGGCATTTTTCACATCTGTGAAAAAAATTGAAATAGTCTTTAATCAGTGTGCTAGATCCGATTTTCATCAGTGTTTTGGTTCATGTGTCGCGTGTCCTCTAGTGCGTCTAGGAGCTGTCAGTGAAACAACGTACAGCACATGTCCATGAAAAACTAAGTAGAAATGTATTCTAGTTATCACTGGTGCCTGCTGTGTGTATGGCTGACACCAACTGCCAATGGAGTAGGTTCACTTCAGATCCTCTGCCATCTTTGTGCTACATTTATGGTGCTGGAAATTTAGTACCAGGCCCCTGTGCTGTAAATGAATACCACATGGCTGGAAGGGGATAACTGCTGGGTTTGATGTGGCAAGCCATGATAGAGGACTCATGTTACTATGTACAGCTAGGGTTTTATGCTGTCTAGCCAACACACCGTTTGTTCTAGTAGCATCCATGCTAAAAGTGAATATCTGATGTGAAGATGGATTTCTGGATCGTCTCCATCATACCAGATTTGTAATTGCAAGGTATTAGGCAGTGTATGGTAATCCTATCCTCCAAAGCCCTACATAAATTCTAGTTCTCTGCGGCTATGGTATAGTCACAATCCTTCAACCTACAGAAAAGAAATATTAGGCTATGTTCACACTTTACGTTTTTGCTATGTTTTTTTTCTGCAGGCAAAACCTGCTCCCTTTGCAGTAAAGAAGCTACTTAAAAAGAGCAGGTTTTGCTGCATTTTTTTCAGGTATGTTTGTCTCTTGTGCATGATGAGTAAAGTTTAGTGCCTCAAAAAAAACAAAAAAAAAACATGATGTAACTTACCAAGTTTCTGCACCAAAACTGCAGAAAAATGTGATACCTGCATTTTTTGCTGTGTTTTTGCACTAACTCATTGCTTTTGATGGGTGAAAAAACAGCTGCATACAAATGGTTAACAGCAGGCATTAGTGCTCAGCTGCTATGAGGTAGATGTTGGCTTTATAACATAGCCGGCATCTGCCACATGAAGAGAGATCAGCTCCTGAGCCTCTATACGCAATCACCTCCACAATTACGCATATTGCTTGCAGGGGTTAAAGAGCAGGTTCTTTGGATATGTTCTCCTACATCATAAATGATCTTTCCAAATGGTAGATGAGTGTACAATGGATTTTAGAAATGTCACTGCTTTCTTTGACACGTGTGTTTCTCTACAGAGACAAAGTCCTGGTGTGCCCCATGAAGTCTGCACCTGTCATGTTAACACTGTCCGACTCCAGTCACGTAGTGTTACCAGTGGATGATGACTCCGACCTTAACGTAGTTGCATCATTTGATCGGCGAGGAGACTATATCTATACAGGAAATGCCAAGGGAAAAGTAAGAGCTCGAATATATTTTATAATAAGTGAAAAAAAGGATCCGCACAGCTCCACAGACCTGGTTTGCTTCATTCTTCTCAGATCTTGGTGTTGAAAACAAACACTCAGGCGCTGGTCGCATCTTTCCGGGTTACAACTGGGACCAGTAATACAACTGCAATCAAGTCCATAGAATTTGCTCGCAAGGGCAGGTGAGTGGAATGGCCCGAGTCCATTCTGTTCTCGTGTGTCATTTTGGGTAACATTACATTAGTGTTTTTTCTCTATAGCTGTTTTTTGATCAACACGGCCGACAGAATCATTAGAGTATATGACGGACGGGAAATATTGACATGTGGCAGGGATGGCGAGCCTGAACCCATGCAGAAACTTCAAGATTTAGTGAACAGGTATTTATCAGAAACATGCAAGGGCTGAAAACTCGACTCTGATCAATGTTTCACAGAAACTCCCTCTTCAACATTAGGACTCATCAGATGACATCTGTAAGGCTTTGTCTACATCTGCCTTACATATAATTCTGTAGTTCTGCTCCGAAAAATATGACGGGCACCAAACAAAGCCTTCAAACACAGATGTAGGATTCTGGAGAGACTTGTGGTGCTGATGACTAGGTATCATTGCAGCTAGGTGATGTTTTTCGGTTGTCCTCTCTAGGACTCCCTGGAAGAAGTGTTGCTTTTCTGGGGATGGTGAGTACATTGTGGCAGGTTCTGCAAGGCAACATGCGCTCTACATTTGGGAGAAGAGCATTGGGAATCTGGTGAAAATTCTGCATGGAACGCGTGGTGAACTGCTACTAGATGTTGCTGTAAGTTCCTATTTGTAGAAGTGACTATTAGTAAGTGTCGTCACCTTAGATAATTTGATGAGAAGCAGCGAAATTTTCATTTTTTTTTTTTTTATTTTCTCCCTAGTGGCATCCGGTGCGACCAATCATTGCATCAATTTCAAGCGGTGTTGTTTCCATATGGGCACAAAACCAAGTGGTACGTGTTGTAATGCCAGATCACAATTAATAGAAGCATTTTTACAGTCTCTCTGTTTTGCAGTCTATTCAAATAATGACAAAATATGGGGTTGTTCAGCTTTGGGGGACACTATTTTTTTTTTTTTCTTAAATGCATGTAGTTGGGACTTAAAAATAATTTTTGCAATTTTCTTTCATTAAAAATTTTGCACTGTTTTCCTTCTATAGCCTCTTTGTTACTGTCAATGGCTGGCTGCAAAAGTAGGTAACGGGGGCAGCTACATTACCTTTATTTTATCAGATGTATTGGGGACATGATTTTATGGCACTTACTATTATAGGTGACAGGTTCTTCTCCTGCTCTTGGTAGTTCAGCTTTCCTGTCCATACAATGGCGGCTGGTGGAGGGTCGTGTGACCAGATCTATCCATCAGCCTTGTCCTATTGAAAACTCAAATGAGAAATCCGCTTTTCTATTGAAGGCAACTGATGGACAGGTCTGGTCACTGCTCCTCCACCAGCAGCCATTGTATGGACAGGAGAGCCGTGCAGTCTGTGAGGAAAGCTGCACTGACAAGAGCAGGAGGAGAACCTGTCATATCTGTATAATAGTCAGTCCCACCAAATCATGTCCACAACACATCTCCTAAAATAAAGATAATGTGGCCGCCCCCGCTACCTCATTCTACAGCCAGCAACAGAAGGGGCAATGCAGAGACTATAGGAAGCAAACTGCAAATTTTTTTTTATAAAACCGAATAGCAAAAATTATTTTTAGCCCCAACTGCATGTATTTAAGGAAGAAAAAAATCTGTCCCCAAAGGTGGACAACCCTTTAAAGGGGTTGTCCAGGTTTATAAAGAGCTTATCGATCTATGTGACTGCAGACTTGTAAGCCCTCACATTGTGCACAGCACGCACTGTGCGGATTTTCTGGTGCAGGCGGCGAGACCGAGCAGTCATGTGACTGCAAGCATGTGATGTGCATACTACCGGCCACCTTCTGACTAGATATGCGCGGCCTTGCTCAGTACTAGTGAATTGAGCGAGGTTGTGCATGTCTAGTCATAATGTGGCTGGACTTATGCATATCACATACTTGTGGTCACATGACTGATCAGTCTTGCCGTCTGCACCAGAGAATCCTCACAGCACGCACTGCGAGCGATGTGAGTTCACAAGTCTACAGTCACATAGAATGGCTGCAGACTTTCGTGATGGACCTGGAGAAATCCATTAAATATGATATTCTTTAAATTAGACCCTTCAGCCCAAAGTATTTTCTGTAAGATTTCACTGTTGTATTGTGCTACAATACTTGTATAAGCTTGAGATATAGCAGTGTGGTGTGCAGGACAGAGGAGACTTCTTTGCTGCTGTGGTTATTTGACAGAGAATTACCTATAGTCATATAGTGTAACAAACCCTCAGCTCTGTGCATATATCAATGTAGGTTTTCAGGTTCCCGGCTGTTCATAGGGCCTATGACTGAACATGGGTATGGGCCCCATTATCCTGATGGCAGGCAAAATAATGTATTTTTGGCCTCTTTTGATGTAATAGCTTCACTTTATTTTTTTCTTTTTGGTGCAATAGATTGTTGTTTGGGCCACCGCAAAATGTAATTGACGTGTCTAATGGGTGACTTACGCCATTGTACGCAGTATTCGTCAGGGGAAACTTTCATTATGTACCTCCAACGTAGGGCTCTGACCAAGAAAAAAGGTGAACAAAGCCTTAGTAAATTATACAGCATTTTATAGCACAGTGATTCATTTTTATTCATGGCTGACGTATCCTATTAACCACTTCGCGCCAGAGCCTGTTTTTGCCTTCGTGACCGGGCCAATTTTTACAATTCTGACCACTGTCACTTTATGAGGTAATTACTCTGGAACGCTTCAACGGATCCCCCTGATTCTGAGATTGTTTTTTTGTGACATATTGTACTTCATGATAGTGGTAAAATTTCTTCGATATCACTTGCGTTTGATTGTGAAAAAATCGGAAATTTGGCAAAAATTTTGAAAATTTTGCAATTTTCAAACTTTGAATTTTCATGCCCTTTAATCAGAGAGATATGTCACACAAAATAGTTAATAAATAACATTTCCCACATGTCTACTTTATATCAGCACAATTTTGGAACCAAAATTTTTTTTTGTTAGGAAGCTATAAGGGTTAAAAGTTGACCAGCGATTTCTCATTTTTACAACAAAATTTACAAAAACATTTTTTTTAGGGACCACATCATATTTGAAGTGACTTTGAGGAGCCTTTATGACAGAAAATACCCAAAAGTGATACCATTCTAAAAACTGCACCCCTCAAGGTGCTCAAAACCACATTCAAGAAGTTTATTAACCCTTCAGGTGCTTCACAGGAATTTTTGGAATGTGGAAGAAAACAATGAACATTTAACTTTTTTTCACAAAACTGCTACTTTAACCTCAAATATTTAATTTTCACAAGGGCAGCCAGAAAAAATGGACCCCAAAATGTGTTGTGTAATTTCTCCTGAGCACACTGATACCCCATATGTGGTGCAAAGCCACTGTTTGGGTGCACGGCATGGCTTGGAAGGTAAGGAGCGCCATTTGACTTTTGGAATGGAAATTTGACTGGAATGGATAGCGGACGCCATGTTGCATTTGGAGAGCCCCAGAGGTGTCTAAACAGAGGAAACCCCCAAGTGACCCCATTTTGGAAACTAGACCCCTCAAGGAACTTATCTAGATGTGTGGTGAGCACCTTGAACCCCCAGGGGCTTCACAGAATTTTATAATGTTGAAGTGTGAAAATAAAAAAACACATTTTTAACACAAAACTGCTACTTTAGCCTCAAATTTTTAATTTTCACAAGGGCAGCCAGAAAAAATGGACCCCAAAATGTGTTGTGCAATTTCTCCTGAGCACGCTGATACCCCATATGTGGTGCAAAGCCACTGTTTGGGCGCACGGCATGGCTTGGAAGGTAAGGAGCGCCATTTGACTTTTGGAATGGAAATTTGACTGGAATGGATAGCGGACGCCATGTTGCATTTGGAGAGCCCCTGAGGTGCCTAAACAGAGGAAACCCCCAACAAGTGACCCCATTTTGGAAACTAGACCCCTCAAGGAACTTATCTAGATGTGTGGTGAGCACCTTGAACCCCCAGGGGCTTCACAGAATTTTATAATGTTGAAGTGTGAAAATAAAAAAACACATTTTTAACACAAAACTGCTACTTTAGCCTCAAATTTTTAATTTTCACAAGGGCAGCCAGAAAAAATGGACCCCAAAATGTGTTGTGCAATTTCTCCTGAGCACGCTGATACCCCATATGTGGTGCAAAGCCACTGTTTGGGCGCACGGCATGGCTTGGAAGGTAAGGAGCGCCATTTGACTTTTGGAATGGAAATTTGACTGGAATGGATAGCGGACGCCATGTTGCATTTGGAGAGCCCCTGAGGTGCCTAAACAGAGGAAACCCCCAACAAGTGACCCCATTTTGGAAACTAGACCCCTCAAGGAACTTATCTAGATGTGTGGTGAGCACCTTGAACCCCCAGGGGCTTCACAGAATTTTATAATGTTGAAGTGTGAAAATAAAAAAACACATTTTTAACACAAAACTGCTACTTTAGCCTCAAATTTTTAATTTTCACAAGGGCAGCCAGAAAAAATGGACCCCAAAATGTGTTGTGCAATTTCTCCTGAGCACGCTGATACCCCATATGTGGTGCAAAGCCACTGTTTGGGCGCACGGCATGGCTTGGAAGGTAAGGAGCGCCATTTGACTTTTGGAATGGAAATTTGACTGGAATGGATAGCGGACGCCATGTTGCATTTGGAGAGCCCCTGAGGTGCCTAAACAGAGGAAACCCACAACAAGTGACCGAATTTTACAATCTACTCCTCTGTATAAATTAATCTAGTGGTGGGAAAATAAGTAGATAGGTAAATGGTCACTAAACCCATAGATGAATTCCCACAGAGGTGTCATTTCTATAATGGTGTCACTTCAGGGGGGATTATGCTGTTCTGGCACTTTTCAGAGTACCAGAGCTAAAGAATCCCCCCTGAAGTGACCCCATTTTGGAAATGAAACCCCTCTGGGAATTCATCTATGGGTTTAGTGACCATTTTAACTCAATGGATGATTTCCAGAAACAAGCACGCAATGGAAGGTTTAGATTCTGGAGAACCCCCCCTGGAAATTAAGTGAGCTCTACTCGAATGTGTCATTCACTAAATGAACCAAATGTTTGAATGACAAATTGGGATACATTTTTACAGTTTAAAAACGTGGTTCTGTGTGGTAGATTTTAAAGCAATCAGTGACGCATAAGGCTGGCAATGATGGGCATTGTGGGCAATAGTAGCGGGTATCACGCCTCATTCCTCTCTTAGTACATACACAACATCTTTTCTGGGGGTTCCTTCTTGTTTCCGTTGCTGGAATAAGTGCAATAAAATGTCGCTCAGTGAGTCTTTTCACATCCTCAGATTCTAATGGATGAGCGGGGCTAACACTTTGAAAGACAAGATTTTCAATTACCTTTTCTTGATAATCAAGAAAAGGATCTGAATTTCCTGCTTTTTTGTACAACACAAAAGAATTGTATGTGGCCACCTGAAACAAATAAATAACCAACTTTTTATACCAGGTATAGGACTTTCTTGATACCTGGTATGGCTGTAGAACCTGGTCTGCAAGGTCCACACCCCCCATGTGTTTGTTGTAGTCAATGACTGACACAGGTTTTTGCTTCGGAGTGGTGGATCCTAGTTCTACAGTGGCCCTTGTGGCATCTGTGTGGATCGAGCGGAGGACAAAAATATCCCTCTTATCCCTATATTTCAGGGCAAGCAGCTCTCCGTTGCGTACAGCCCCTGACTGCCCCTTTTGAAACTTTTGGTTGACCAATGGTTGTGGAAACCCCTGACGGTTTTTACGGATGGTCCCACAAGCCCCGATGTTGTGTTCAACCAGACTTTTAAATAGGGGTATGCTGGTGTAATAATTGTCCACATATAAATTGTAGCCTTTTTGAAAAAAATGGACTTATCAGCTCCCAAACAATTTTTCCAGATGTCCCCAGATAAGTAGGGCATCCTGGTGGGTTTAGTTGGCTATCTTTCCCCTCATATATGCGAAAAGCGGATGTGTATCCGGTTGAACTTTCGCACATTTTATAGAGCTTTATTCCAAACCTTGCCCTTTTAGATGGGATAAATTGCTTGAGGTGCAGTCTTCCTTTGAATTTTACAAGGGACTCGTCTATAGAAATATTTTGTGTTGGGGTGTAGAGGCTTAAGAATTTTTCTGACAAATTTTCAATGATGGGTCTAATTTTATATAACCTGTCATGTTCTGGGGCATTTCTAGGCAGGCATTGACTATTGTCGTTAAAATGCCAAAACCGCATGAGCATTTCATAACGGGTCCTAGGCAGAATGACTGAAAACATAGGGGTGGCTTGAACAGGGTGGTTGGACCAGTAGGATCGAATGCTCGGTTTTTTAACAAGCCCCATGGCAAATGTAAGTCCTAAAAATTTTTTTATTTCCGGGACATTAGTTGGTGTCCATAAATTTGCCCTAGCATAGTAAGATCGGGGATTCTGGCTTATGAATTGGGACGCGTATAAATTTGTTTGCACGACAATATGCTCTAGCAAGATGTCTGTAAAAAACAAATTAAAAAAATGAATTGGTCCAAAATCTTCCACCTCCACATTTATACCAGGAGTGGCGTTGAAATCAGGGCTGAATGGAGCAGCCGAATCCGAAGCCTCCCATCTGGGAAATGCTAGATCATGTGGCAACGCCCCTTGTACACTGGCGTGCGCCAATTCACTAGTAGCAGGGACAGCGCTTGTACTGGGCAGTGTTCCCTGATTTGGAGACGTTTCTCCAGTAGCGCTATTTGCCCCTATTGCTGTACTGGTCCTTGGGCTTGAGGATGGACCAGAATCACTGCTCATTTCTGAGCTCTGAGTGTCACCGCTACTAAAGTCCTCAAAATCCATATCTCCATCTGAGATTGCACTGTCATCAGTGTCAGAACACAGCAGGGCATACACCTCCTCTGCGGTATAAGTCTGACGGGCCATTTTATTTTTATATTTTTTGACTGGACTGAACGGACCGGACTGAAAGGACAGGACCGGACTGATCTGACTGGACTGACCGGACTGATGTGACAGGACTGACTGACTGATGTGACAGGACTGACTGACTGATGTGACAGGACTGACTGACTGATGTGACAGGACTGACTGACTGATGTGACAGGACTGACTGACTGATGTGACAGGACTGACTGACAGATCTGACAGGACTGACTTACTGACTGACTGACAGATCTGACTGACTGACAGATCTGACTGACTGACAGATCTGACTGACTGACAGATCTGACTGACTGACAGATCTGACTGACTGACAGATCTGACTGACAGATCTGACTGACAGATCTGACTGACAGATCTGACTGACAGATCTGACTGACAGATCTGACTGACAGATCTGACTGACTGACAGGACTGACAGATCTGACAGGACTGACAGATCTGACAGATCTGACAGGACTGACAGATCTGACAGGACTGACTGACTGACTGACAGATCTGACAGGACTGACTGACAGATCTGACAGGACTGACTGACAGGACTGACTAACTGACAGGACTGACAGATCTGACTGGACTGATCTGACAGGACTGACTGATCTGACAGACTCACTAACCCTAACTCTTACTTTCTTTTTTATTTTTATTTTTTTTTACTTTCACAGTGGCAAGGCTGACAGCTCTTGTCACACTGTTTCTCCTCTGCTCTCTCACTGAGATCGGAGGAGAAACTGCATTTATCAGGCAGATCGCCCGGGAAAGTTTGTTGCTAAAACAAACTTCCCTGGTGATCTCTCTGATTGGCTGGTGTGACGCTGACATCATCAAGACCTGAGCCAATCAGGTCTCGATGATGTCAGAGGTCACAGCACCGGGATCCCCGCCGCTGACAGGTATGTGGGGGGTCCCGATCGCCGACCACCGGCTGTCCCTATCTTTTAAATGCCGCGATCGCTATGGATCGCGGCATCTAGAAGATAGGAACAGGTTAACATCATGGGGACCTGATCCAATCAGGTCCCCATGATGCCACATGTCAGAGCTATCGCTCTGAACCGGTACCGCAGCGCTAGCAGGACCCTGGGGGTCCTGAGCACTGCGGGACCACCCACCGTTTTTAAACGTCGGCGCTGCACAGAGCCCAGGCAGCGCCGACGTTTATGTACAGTGGGCGGTCCTGAACCGGTTAAGGAAACCATGAAGTGACCGCACTAGTGGTCAGTAAGGGTCAGTCTTTTAGACACTAAGCTCATGGTATCCAGTCATTAGACTCGCAGACACTGATAAGCTCCATTATTAGAGTGGCAGGAGACGGATATGGGAATGTATATTTTGTGTAATGTCCTGCCATGCATTGTGTATGGACAGCCTGTCAGTCAGTCTGCCTCAGTGTATCCGTCCGGTGGATTCAGCCTTTATCTCACTGGTATCTGTAAGAGGGATTGCTTCTCTGCATGTACAGCTGTTTTCTCTGGGGAACACTAAGTGGTGATTGTGCAGGTAGATCTGTTCAGCAGACATGTATTTCAGAATAGATATGATTTTTGATCTTTATTTTCCTGCTGTTTTCCTATAGGAGAACTGGAGTGCTTTTGCTCCAGACTTCAAGGAGTTGGATGAGAATGTGGAGTATGAGGAGCGGGAATCAGAGTTTGATATTGAAGATGAAGATAAGAGTGAACCTGAACAAACTGGTAATGGGAGACAATAACTGCAAATTCATTAAAGGGGTTGTTCAGGTTGGGGCCATGTGACTGCAGGCTGCTGAATCGTGACTGTGTGCTCACCACACGCTATCGTGTTTTCCTGGTATTCCCGGTGCGAGCAATTTGTTACGTGACTGCATGTCGGCGATTTGAATGCTTGGGATCATGTGCCAACTAGACTCCTGGCTTTTGTCAAATCTCTTCTATTGAGAGAAGCCGGACACGTCTAGTCACCACGTGACCACAAGTATGCAAATCGCCTACATGTGGTCATGTGACCACACACTTGCACTGGGAGCACTGTGGAGTCACGTTCACGCTGTCACAATGCAGCAGTCTGCAGTTAGTGACTGTAGAGTTTTGTCCCAAACCTGGACAGCCCCTTTAAATATTTGTAGATATGTCACAACTTCAAACTGTGTAAAACCGTTAGCCTTTGTAATGAATGAAGCAGCTAAAGGAGTGTGTTGATGGGTTGTAAATTTATGGCAGACATGTACTGAGCTACGCAATAATTAGGTTATTAGATTACAGGTGCCATTTACCATACCAGAGTAATTCTTTGACTTTGACCATTAAATGCAAGTTGCTAAGTTGGTCTGTACACTATAGGTTCTTATCATCACTGGCAAAACCATGTCCATTTCTCCGATATCTGCAGTTATTGCTGGAGCTGCTCCTCACAGATCCCTTCTTTGTAATGCCGAGAGCTCTATTCACAGAATGTTCTGTTTCTTCTTAATAGCATTGGCGGACACAGGACCTGCCACTAGGTGCACAAAAGTGTTGGCTCCACCTTGTGTACATGGGTAACAAAAATACCTGGTGCCGCCCATGCATTTTAATTTCGCTCCCGGCGAGCGCTGATGTATGTGGGGTGCTTGCGCTGTTCTACAAGGCCAGCCGCGGCTCCCTGCGCAGGGAGGCTGTGTAGTTCCCAGCTTCACTGCCCATGTGCTGTGACGAGCGGCTCCCCGCGCATTCGCAGTGGGAAAAAAATAACACCTCAAATTGATTTTGTCATTATAAAAGTATTTAAAAAATAATAAACCGTATAAGAAAAGTACGCATAATTGGTATTTCCTCATTCATAATGAACTGATATTGGAAACATCAATCTTCAAGAAAAAAAAAAAGAAAAGTTCTTGCACTCAAAATATAGTGATCTGAAAGCAACAGATTATTATTATTTTTTTTTTAACTAAAATATTTTCAGTACATTACATATACCCCAAAATTATGGCATTGAAAAATGTACTATTCCCAATTAAAAACAAAAACAAGTTCCCATATAGCTACAAGGAACTAGAACACAGTGATGCGATAAATATAAATAATTGCTGGGTCCTCAAGGCCCTAAATAGCTTCATCTTAAAAGGTTAAAGAAATAACTGTCCTGGTATGTATGGTGAATGACACTGGTAAGCTTGCTGCAGGGCCACTGCAAAGATGTGCATCAAGTAGAGTCGCATGATTCCAAATTGTGGAAATTATTGTTTCCTAATATCCAGGTGGAGATGCAGCAGAAGATGAAGAAGTGGATGTGACTAGCGTGGACCGCATTGCAGCTTTCTGCAGCAGGTACATCACTGTAGAGATTTATGTGAATAAGTGTGTGTGTGTATATATGTATATATAATGTACACTGCTCAAAAAAATAAAGGGAACACTTAAACAACAGAATATAACTCCAAGTAAATCAAACTTCTGTGAAATCAAACTGTCCACTTAGGAAGCAACACTGATTGACAATCAATTTCACATGCTGTTGTACAAATGGAATAGACAATAAATGGAAATTTTTGGCAATTAACAAGACACACTCAATAAAGGAGTGGTTCTGCAGGTGAGGACCACAGACCACATCGCAGTACCAATGCTTTCTAGCTGATGTTTTGGTCACTTTTGAATGTTGGTTGTGCTTTCACACTCGTGGTAGCATGAGACTGACTCTACAACCCACAGAAGTTGCTCAGGTAGTGCAGCTCATCCAGGATGGCACATCAATGCGAGGTGTGGCAAGAAGGTTTGCTGTGTCTGTCAGCGTAGTGTCCAGAGGCTGGAGGCGCTACCAGGAGACAGGCCAGTACACCAGGAGACATGGAGGGGGCAGTAGGAGGGCAACAACCCAGCAGCAGGACCGCTACCTCTGCCTTTGTGCAAGGAGGAACAGGAGGAGCACTGCCAGAGCCCTGCAAAATGACCTCCAGGAGGCCACAAATGTGCATGTGTCTGCACAATTGTTAGAAACTGACTCCATGAGGGTGGTATGAGGGCCAGATGTCCACAGATGGGAATTGTGCTCACAGCCCAACACCGTGCAGGACGCTTGGCATTTGCCACAGCACACCAGGACTGGCAAAGTCGCCGCTGGCGCCCTGTGCTCTTCACAGATGAAAGCTGGTTCACACTGAGCACATGTGACAGACGTGACAGAGTCTGGAGATGCCGTGGAGAGTGATCTGCTGCCTGCAACATCCTTCAGCATGACCAGTTTGGCAGTGGGTCAGTAATGGTGTGGGGTGGCATTTCTTTGGGGGGGGCCAAACAGCCCTTCATGTGCTCGCCAGAGGTAGCTTGACTGCCGTTAGGCACCGTGATCATTTATCTTTTTAATATCGTTTTCTGAAACAGGACAACCCTTTATCTTGTCTTCAACATGCTGTTCAATGCAATTATGCTAGATAGTTGACACTATTGCTGTGATAAATATTTCCAATTGTCTTGTATGTTCAAGCACACAAAGAAATGTTAAAAATGTTTTTCAACTTTTTTTTTTTTGCAGTGATGAAGAATTAGAAGATACAAAAGCACTTTTATACCTTCCCATTGCTCCAGAAGTAGAGGATCCTGAGGAAAATCCCTATGGACCCCCTCCAGATGCAGGTCAACTGCCACTGACAGAGGATGGGACAGGAACAGAGAAGAAGCGACAGGCCTCATCAGATGGTGCACAGCCCCCAAAGAAGAAACCAAAGACCACAATGGTTGAGTTACAAGGAGTGCCCAGTGATGGTAAGTGCAAGGTCTTTTTAACAATGTACAGCAGTATGGATTCCCAGCCCCTGCCTCATTTCTAATATTGGATGGTCATAGATAAGAGCTGCTGTACAATACATGGAATATGGCTTTTTTTTTCACCAGGACTTGACAGATTCATTTAAACATTGTTCCCATTGTGACTTTAGTCTGTACCTTCCTTGAATTTGGTAAAAGTTTGTTTATTGGTATTAAGCAGTGCTGGGAAAGTGGGGACTTTGCTCTTATTTTTCGTGTAGCATAGCTAAGTAGATCTTATTCTTCTTTTTTTTTCTAATGCCATTTATTATAATTATTATTCATAGTGCATATATGTGTGTATTGTAAAATGTTAAATATATTTATTTTATAATAATTTTTTTTTAATGAAATACAAATAACCCTTCCAATGATACACATTGACCTCCGATCTTTATATTTGCTGACCTTGCCGTAGCAAGTATCTAGGTTTTAATGTTAAAGTGATGCACACCTTGCTTAAATGTGTACATTTATTCATTTCAATCCTTTGCTACTTATTGCCTAGAACTGTCAGTACCGCATCTGCATTCATCCTTTACAAGCCTTTGTTCTCAGTGAGCTGAACATGCCTGCTGATGGAAGGGCACGTGACGGGAAACATTCACCAGGAACCTCCATTGATGAAAACTTATTTGCGGGTTGCTGATGGTCTAGTTGTCTGTTTCACTTACAAATCTCTAATTTCTTCAAATTTATCTGATGACAGAAGTTCACCCGCTGTTGGGAGTTAAAGGGGACAGTAAATCCAAGAAGAAGCAATCTGGACGACCAAAAGGAGCTAAAGGTAAAGAGAGAGATTCGCCATTTAAATCGAAAACCTTCATGGGTGACAGGGGCATGCCTCTGGATTCAGCAATGAAAGGCAAAGCTCCGAGTGAGCTGCCACAAATGCTGACAGGTAAGCACTTTACACATAGGTACAGAACCCCAATGCTGCTCCCTGTGCCTCTGGCTTCATGCAGCCGCCATCCTCTTGCAAACACTCGTCTTAAACCTTTCACACCAGGTGGGAACCATTTCCAGCTAAAGATAGAGTACACAAACTACAGGAGGGATGCTCATAAGGGAAAGCAAGAAGCTTGGATTTTATGTGCCAAATAATAATTTATTGTATATTTATATTTCCACATATACTCATCCGGCAACATTTCTCATTTTAGTTAGCAGCACATATCTATAGCCAGTACGTTTCAGCAATTCTCATCGATCATATGGTCATACAGTTCCCCTGCTAATGATTGGTTTAAGACTGAAGTATCCTCGTTGTCTCCCTCTTTGTTTGTAGAAAGTAACTGAAATTACCCCTCTGAGTTGTGATAATGGTGTAATAATTTAGTAATGGTTTAGCTAAAGGTGTAGTAAACCTTAATCTTCTAAAAGGAGCTTCTGTGATGGGCAGGCTTTACAATCAAGGGGAGCAGAAATTCTGCAAAATATTTTAAGACTTCCTACAATGAAACGAAAGGGAGGGTGGCCTTGTCTCAGGAGTTTACAACCTTGGCCGGGTTTGCTCTAACGTATACAAAATTGTCTGTTTTTTTTTTTTTGGGGAAAAAACATATGATTTTGCATCCATGTATGTGATCCGTGATTTCAATTTGCCTTACGCTCCTGGGTTGCTTTCGCTGTATGTTTTTGGGTCATTGGGCGACACTTCACAGTACCGATGGACAATCAACCTTGCTGCATTTCTTTGAATCTGAGCAGAAAGTATCGCCCTGTACACAGCAGAATTCATCCGGCTGCTTCTGTCCTGTGTCACATCATCAATAAACACTAGTGATTCAGTGCCATTTGAAGTCATGCATGCCAATGCCATCACACTACCTCCACCATGTTTTACAGAGGATGTGGTGTGCTTTGGATCATGAGCCGTACCATACTTTTCGTCTTCTTCACATCATTCTGGTACAGGTTAATCTTAGTTTCATCATCCAAAGAATGCTTTTCCAGAACTGAGCGGCTTCTTTAAATGTTTTTTTTTTTTTTGCATAGTCTAATCTGGCCTTTCTATTGTTAAGGCTGGTTAATGTGTTTGCACCTTGTGGTGAATCCTCCTGTATTTGCTGTCATGAAGTCTTCTCTTTATGGTAGACTTAGATACTGAAACCCCTTCGTCCTGGAGAGTGTTCTTTAGATGGGTGGATGTTATGAAAGGGTTTTTCTTCACTATGGAAAGGATTCTACAATCATCCACCACTGTTGCCTTCCTTGGACTTCAAGGCCTTTTTGAGTTCCAAAGCTCACCAGGCCGCTCTTTTTGCAGAATGTACCAATTTGTTGATTTGACCACTTCTAACAATTTTTGCTATCTCTGACAGAAAAAAACAATTTTTTAAGCCTAATGATGGTCTGTCTGTCTTCCATTGAGAGTTCACTTGACCGCATGTTGTGGGTTCACAGCATCAGCTTTGAAATGCAAATGCCACACCTGGAACAGCTCCAGACCTTTTACCTGCTTAATTGATGATGGATTAACGAGGGAATAGCCCATGCAGTCCATTAAAGAGATAACTGTCCAATTGCTTTTAGTCCCTTTTAATAAGAGACAGCTACATATTAAAGAGCTGTAATTCCTAAACCCTTACACCAATTAGGATGTGAATACCCTCAAATTAAAGCTGAGAATCTACACTTTAAGACCATATTGATTATATAACTGGATCTTGAATATGTTTTGGTATACAACTAAAGTGCCAAAACGTGTCACTGTCCAAATATTTCTGGACCAATTGTATCAATACCTCCTCGTATGTAAAAAGGAATGTCTGACAGTGGGACATGTAATAAATGTAATGTTGTTCCTTTAAGACTGCTTGGGGTAAGGGTAATGGGCTCATAATGCAAGATATACAGAAGATCCATGGATAGAAGGTCGATAAAGCAGAATAGAAGTGCGAGACCGTTGTGATAATGGGAACTTATCCCCATTATGGGAATGGGAACTCATCCCCTGGTTATGTAGGTTATGAGGAGAAAGCTTTGGCGGTGTAAGAGGGGAGGTGGAGAAGCATATGTTAAAAAAATTACAGCAAATGAGAAGAAAATAGAAGGGCAGCAACTCGCCGATCCTGTTGTAATTAAAAGTCCTTTAATCCGGAAAATCTGCTAATCCAGCAAGAGGTTCATTGCAAGGCCAGAGTGAGCAGTGTGGGGAGAGGGGAAGAGGACGACGGCCGTTTCGCAACTGTAGAAGCACTACACAGGTGCGAAACGGCCGTCGTCCTCTTCCCCTCTCTGGAGCTCTCCACACTGACACTGGATAATCCTCACAGCACGCAGTGAGTGACTGCAGACTTGTAGCCTAAGGCAGGACCACTCCTTTAGTACAATGAACTAATGATAGGGAAGTAAACAGTCAAGCGGGATGATCTGTTCATTGAGTGCATACATAGAGTGGCTGATTGGTTTGGTACATAGTGCTTGTTCTGAGACTCACTGTAAGGTCTCATTCACACATCAGAGAAATTTTCATCAGTGTGCTGGCTTATGGTCCTTTTACACAGACCAACAGGTAGCACGATACTAATGCCGATCAGTCAACTTAAACCGATCAGCGGATGTTTAAATGCCTTTTTTAACACAAGCCGACTAAAGTAAACAATGAGCACTGAGCGATCTGTCACTGTCTGCCATGTTCTCTGCAGTGCAAGTTCTTCTTACCCAGGACGATGCACCGCCAAGAACAATGATTTTTTTTTGTGCTGCACAGAAGATCATTTCACCTGATGAACAAGCTTTTCTGTTTGTTAATCGAGATATTGGCCTCCTGTTGGCAAGATAATCGTGAAATGAGCATTTTTAACAACTTGCTATCTATTATCTTGTAGTGTAAATACCCCATTAGATTTTCATCAGTTCTTGCACACTGTTAGTTTTTATCCTCAGTCGTTAGTTATTCTTGTATGCAAAAATCTGATGGAGGTTTTGCAAACTTTTCCTAACATTGCATAGTGGAAAAACAGACAACACTAGGATGGCATCAATGTGCTGTCTATTTCATTCACTTGAATGGGCAAATCAGATCTAACTTGTCTCCCTTTTTTGTCCTGCCCACTTACGTGAAACATGGACACGTGAATGGGGCCTAATTTTAAGATTAGGTCTATGTTGTACCTCAAGCATTTGGCCTTATCATAGTTTTTTCATTTATAACAGTATGTAATAGAGCAATGGATAATTGTTTGGGCTGAGTAATGTACTATCTTGTTATGGTCTTTATAGTTTTCTTTGTTTTTCTATATACAGATCTTCTATGTACTTATTATCCACATTACCCACAACAGATTTTTTTTGGTCATCAGACAGACAGACATTCATCCAAAATCTCATGTGCCTTATCTAACTAAAGAATATTAACTAACCACTGAGCCATCATGTAGTCTCTACTTTCAGTGGGAAATGCGACTTGATCCTGGCGGAATTAATAATAAGGGATGGTCCTTTTGTAAATGGTCCACAGGCTCAAGCCCCTGCTGCAATACAAGTTTTAGAAATGTGATTGTAATCTACATGTAAAAACACATCCTGAAAGCCCAATTTTTCACCCTGACCACTATACCTCCTAATAAGCGGACACCTCCTGATTGTAGAGGTCACTTCTCAGTAGTCGGTTCATTATCACTATATTGCAATGATGAATATCACCTGTGTATAAAGGATCCACTATTGCTGTCGCTGTTCCCATTCTCTTCCTGCATAGTGACCTCAGCACAGATCATAGCGCATGTCTATAAAATTCTTCTATGGTAGTCGGTTTAATATCTCCAGTCTATTGCTGCCTGTGTCCATGTGGCTACTGTGAAGAATATCTCTGAGCTGCTGTCTGCAAAGAATAAGTTTTGGCAAGATTGTCACCCCCATAATCACTTACAGAAAAAAGGCTACAGGTAGAAAAAGAAGAATCTTTCAGTATCTGGTTGTGGATAGTAAAAATAATGTAGGCGATGCATTCCTTTTTTAGGTAAATATCTTTTGGTGTTTAGAAGACATTATTGAGAACTAGAAAATGATTACATATGGTGTCAAGATGAATCAAGACAAAATTTGGCCTCCATTGTGTGTTAGCAGGGAGAGGTGTAGTGTAAGATCTTTGGTAACAGCTTTCGACAGTAGACCGAAAACTCAGTTTCTTGCTCATACCCTGCAATAATGAAGATCGGTCAGGAAAGTGATAAAATGGGGCCGCTGTGATTCAACCCTCTTATCATTGGGGCAGAGACTTGATAAATAATTTTAGAGTTTAGGAATCTGCTACAACATTTCAAGCATGGGGCCATTTAGATCCATGGCAATTTACTTAGAATTTGGGCAGTGACCAACAAATTTAATCTTTAGATATTCATATTAGGTCCATAGACAGATTATTTTATCACAGACTATCAGAAGATCATGTAGACTGGATTTCCTTCAAAAATGTGATCATATTCATTTGGCAGTTTAACCCAAGGACGAATAACTGGAGAAAAGTCTTTATGAATAGATCCATTTACTGTGTATCCGTGTTACTGGACTGCATAATATGTGTCTGAACGTAGCATTTGTGATCCCCAGTGAGATCCAGAGGCTCCTGTGCTTTGCTGCTTCATCCCTCCTGCTCTTGCCTTTGCTACTTTAAGCAATGTCCCCCCTTTTCATTTGTATTGGTTGCATAGTCGTCAAGTGTAAAATCTAGCATCTCTGTAAAAATAAATTCCATATATATATGAAGACAAAACGGCAGTGAAAATAGAAGAAATCTAGATTTTCCATTTGATGACTTCATAGCCATTGCTATGCAAAGATGGAACATCTCCTTCAAGTGTCACTTTTTACTTCTTTGTGGTTTATCTTTTAGGAGGTGCCATCTCTGAGCTGTTGTGAGAAGATGCTTTGGATCTGGACCTGTTTCCAACTTGCTATAGTGGAGAATTCTACAGACTTTCCATCCATATGGTCCTATCCAGTGACATCACGGGATATTCTTATCTGGACATATTGCATCTACTTTTTGTTACTCCAATTATCATACATTATTTTAAATAGACGTATTTGTGAATCTTGCAGCAGTTTTGTGGAATTGCCTGTACTCCATTTTTAAAAGACAGGTTCAGTCTCGCTCAGTTTTGGCGTGAAACTCTCAGTTGCTTCCTTTTTACTCCTTAGGAACAGACTACAAACTGGATGAAAGTGTTTGATTGTAGTCTGTTGCTATGGAGATGGAAGGGAGCCAATCTCATAAGTGAGAAATTACACTTCAGAATCAAGTTTTCTGCAATGTCACTGGGAAGAATATGCCTGTCTCCATTTTTTACATGGCAGAAAATTTCCTATACTATTTAAGATAATTTGGGCAGTTTTCTCAATTTGAGACTTTCCTGGCCTTCCAACAATTGTTTCAGTTTTCGTATTGGCCATCACCTCTTGTGAAGAATGATAATACATGTCATCGTATCTGTTTTTAGAAAAGCCAGGATTATTGGTGCTGCACTGGAAAAGGAAGATGTTGTAATTTACCTTGTTCTTCTCATAGTAACTTTTTTTTTTCAATACTTTTTTCATCTTTATTTTCCTATGTAGATACATTTTGATCCCATGGATTTCTGTTCTACCATACCTGCTGGGGAAATAAAAAATTTTTTGTCTGTTTATTAAGTTGATGTTCTGTTTTTATGATTGCAAAATGTATTACTGATGTACTGATTTTAGTATCAAACATAAACTTTTTTTTAAAAGGAATTGACAACAGTTTCTCACATGTGGATCTAAATCTGTCTTTGAATAGAAAGAGGCATAGTGGCACGGTTCCTGCTATCTTGTGTGTATATATGGATGTAATCAAAAGAACAAGGCAGAAGCAATGGTACGTTTCACATGTAAGAAGCATACCATCACATCATAGAGATGAATAATACTTTATATCCAGGTAGCCCCGATCTGACTGGTATCCGAGACTGTTCATTTTTCCCCGCATGGGGCTAAGACCTGACAGGCAGCCAATTGCGAACTACCTGCCTGAAGTCAGCTCAGAGACGGCTCCTGTCGGCGACTTTGCTACTTCACCTCAACGGATGGGATGAATATTGCATGGAGTAAGGTGGAGACATAATATGCACCATGCAGAATCTTAAAGAGGTTGTCCACTACTTCATCAATATCTGATTAGCTGGGATCTGACTCCTGGCACCCCCGCCAATCAGCTGGCGGTGGCCGCCAGCCATAAGTTGTTACTTGTGAAGCTGGCCATCTACTTGTAGTGGCCGCCACAGGGTACTGCACATCCGCCTCCTATTGGTTTGAATAGGAGGCGGATGTGCAGTACCAAGCCTCGGTCACTACAAGTAGATGGCCAGCTCCACAATAACAGCTGATCGGTGGGGGTGCCTAACATTGGACCCTGGACAATCAGACATTGACGACCTATCCTGAGGATAGGTCATCAATGTAAAAGTAGTGGACAACCTCTTTAAGAGATATACTTTTTAAAGAAGTCTGCAAACGTTTGTTGCTCAATTGTTTGCAACTGATTTGCCACTTCTGTAGTGAGAATGTAGTATAAAAATAATCTTCCTATTGGGGCCATGTAAGACCATTTAGAATATGGGGGTGGTTGATTAATAACACGCTACAACAAAGATAAGAGTCCAACCCTTAACCGGTTCTGGACCGCCCACTGTACATAAACGTCGGCGCTGCCCGGGCTCTGTGCAGCGCCGACGTTTAAAAACGGTGGGTGGTCCCGCAGCGCTCAGGACCCCCAGGGTCCTGCTAGCGCTGCGGTACCGGTTCAGAGCGATGGCTCTGACATGTGGCATCATGGGGACCTGAATGGATCAGGTCCCCATGATGTTAACCTGTTCCTATCTTCTAGATGCCGCGATCCATAGCGATCGCAGCATTTAAAAGATAGTAACAGCTGGTGGTCGGCGATCGGGACCCCCCACATACCTCAGGAGCGGCGGGGATCCCGGTGCTGTGACCTCTGACATCATTGAGACCTGATTGGCTCAGGTCTCGATGATGTCAGCGTCACACCAGCCAATCAGAGAGATCACCAGGGAAGTTTGTTTTAGCAACAAACTTTCCCGGGCGATCTGCCTGATAAATACACTGTTTCTCCTCCGATCTCAGTGAGAGAGCAGAGGAGAAACAGTGTGACAAGAGCTGTGTCAGCCTTGCCACTGTGAAAGTAAAAAAAAAATAAAATAAAAAAGAAAGTAAGAGTTAGGGTTAGTGAGTCTGTCAGATCAGTCAGTCCTGTCAGATCAGTCAGTCCTGTCAGATCAGTCAGTCCTGTCAGATCAGTCAGTCCTGTCAGATCAGTCAGTCCTGTCAGATCAGTCAGTCCTGTCAGATCAGTCAGTCCTGTCAGATCAGTCAGTCCTGTCAGATCAGTCAGTCAGTCAGTCCTGTCAGATCAGTCAGTCAGTCAGTCCTGTCAGATCTATCAGTCAGTCAGTCCTGTCAGATCTATCAGTCAGTCAGTCCTGTCAGATCTATCAGTCAGTCAGTCCTGTCAGATCTGTCAGTCAGTCAGTCCTGTCAGATCTGTCAGTCAGTCCTGTCAGATCTGTCAGTCAGTCAGTCCTGTCAGATCTGTCAGTCCTGTCAGTCAGTCAGTCCTGTCAGGTCAGTCAGTCAGTCCTGTCAGATCTGTCAGTCCTGTCAGGTCAGTCAGTCCTGTCAGGTCAGTCCTGTCAGGTCAGTCAGTCCTGTCAGGTCAGTCAGTCAGTCCTGTCAGGTCAGTCAGTCCTGTCAGGTCAGTCAGTCAGTCCTGTCAGGTCAGTCAGTCAGTCCTGTCAGTCAGTCAGTCCTGTCAGATCTGTCAGTCCTGTCAGATCTGTCAGTCAGTCAGTCCTGTCAGGTCAGTCAGTCAGTCCTGTCAGGTCAGTCAGTCCTGTCAGGTCAGTCAGTCCTGTCAGGTCAGTCAGTCCTGTCAGATCAGTCAGTCAGTCAGTCCTGTCAGATCAGTCAGTCAGTCAGTCCTGTCAGATCAGTCAGTCAGTCAGTCCTGTCAGGTCAGTCAGTCAGTCCTGTCAGGTCAGTCAGTCCTGTCAGATCAGTCCCGTCCGTTCAGTCCAGTCAAAAAATCTAAAAATAAAATGGCCCGTCAGACTTATACCGCAGAAGAGGTGTATGCCCTGCTGTGTTCTGACACTGATGACAGTGCAATCTCAGATGGAGATGTGGATTTTGAGGGCTTTAGTAGCGGCGACACTGAGAGCTCAGAAATGAGCAGTGATTCTGCTCCATCCTCAAGCCCAAGGACCAGTACAGCAATAGGGGCAAATAGCGCTACTGGAGAAACGTCTCCAAATCAGGGAACACTGCCCAGTACAAGCGCTGTCCCTGCTACCAGTGAATTGGCGCACGCCAGTGTACAAGGGGCGTTGCCACATGATCTAGCATTTCCCAGATGGGAGGCTTCGGATTCGGCTGCTCCATTCAGCCCTGATTTCAACGCCACTCCTGGTATAAATGTGGAGGTGGAAGATTTTGGACCAATTCATTTTTTTAATTTGTTTTTTACAGACAGCTTGCTAGAGCATATTGTCGTGTAAACAAATTTATATGCATCCCAATTCATAAGCCAGAATCCCCGATCTTACTATGCTAGGGCAAATTTATGGACACCAACTAATGTCCCGGAAATAAAAAAATTTTTAGGACTTACATTTGCCATGGGGCTTGTTAAAAAACCGAGCATTCGATCCTACTGGTCCAACCACCCTGTTCAAGCCACCCCTATGTTTTCAGTCATTCTGCCTAGGACCCGTTATGAAATGCTCATGCGGTTTTGGCATTTTAACGACAATAGTCAATGCCTGCCCAGAAATGCCCCAGAACATGACAGGTTATATAAAATTAGACCCATCATTGAAAATTTGTCAGAAAAATTCTTAAGCCTCTACACCCCAACACAAAATATTTCTATAGATGAGTCCCTTGTAAAATTCAAAGGAAGACTGCACCTCAAGCAATTTATCCCATCTAAAAGGGCAAGGTTTGGAATAAAGATCTATCAAATGTGCGAAAGTTCAACCGGATACACATCCGCTTTCCGCATATATGAGGGGAAAGATAGCCAACTAAACCCACCAGGATGCTCTACTTATCTGGGGACATTTGCAAAAATTGTTTGGGAGCTGATAAGTCCATTTTTTCAAAAAGGCTACAATCTATATGTGGACAATTATTACACCAGCATACCCCTATTTAAAAGTCTGGTTGAACACAACATCGGGGCTTGTGGGACCATCCGTAAAAACCGTCAGGGGTTTCCACAACCATTGGTCAACCAAAAGTTTCAAAAGGGGCAATCAGGGGCTGTACGCAACGGAGAACTGCTTGCCCTGAAATATAGGGATAAGAGGGATATTTTTGTCCTCAGCTCGATCCACACAGATGCCACAAGGGCCACTGTAGAACTAGGATCCACCACTCCGAAGCAAAAACCTGTGTCAGTCATTGACTACAACAAACACATGGGGGGTGTGGACCTTGCAGACCAGGTTCTACAGCCATACCAGGTATCAAGAAAGTCCTATACCTGGTATAAAAAGTTGGTTATCTATTTGTTTCAGGTGGCCACATACAATTCTTTTGTGTTGTACAAAAAAGCAGGAAATTCAGATCCTTTTCTTGATTATCAAGAAAAGGTAATTGAAAATCTTGTCTTTCAAAGTGTTAGCCCCGCTCATCCATTAGAATCTGAGGATGTGAAAAGACTCACTGAGCGACATTTTATTGCACTTATTCCAGCAACGGAAACAAGAAGGAACCCCCATAAAAGATGTCGTGTATGTACTAAGAGAGGAATGAGGCGTGATACCCACTACTATTGCCCACAATGCCCATCATTGCCAGCCTTATGCGTCACTGACTGCTTTAAAATCTACCACACAGAACCACGTTTTTAAACTGTAAAAATGTATCCCAATTTGTCATTCAAACATTTGGTTCATTTAGTGAATGACATATTCGAGTAGAGCTCACTTAATTTCCAGGGGGGGTTCTCCAGAATCTAAACCTTCCATTGCGTGCTTGTTTCTGGAAATCATCCATCGAGTTAAAATGGTCACTAAACCCATAGATGAATTCCCAGAGGGGTGTCATTTCCAAACTGGGGTCACTTCAGGGGGGATTCTTTAGCTCTGGTACTCTGAAAAGTGCCAGAACAGCATAATCCCCCCTGAAGTGACCCCATTATGGAAATGACACCTCTGTGGGAATTCATCTATTGTTATGTTCTGCTACCAGAGCTAAGGAAAGAGAGGAGATCTGTCCCTACGATAGAACTCAGCTTTATCCCTACGATGTAACAGGGGACCTGATCCTGCGATCAGACCTGCTAAAGTCCTAAGCTAGTCTGTACGGAGACCTATAGATGTGGGGAAGGAATCCCTACAAGTACTAAGGACTGGGAGGAAAATGGGACACCTCCTAACAGAAATAGTAGCAGACAGACAAACAAACAAAATATATAGAACACTGAGGTCCGTAGACCAAGCAAACTAACAGAGTTAGATACAGAGCACAGGCTAGCTAGAAAGTAGTTATACAATGAAGTCCAGCAAAGCCAGAAGGGCGGAGCAGGATTAAATAGGCCAACAAGGTCATGTGACCAGCAAAGGAAAAAACCTAAGAGCAAGGTTCTAACAGTACCCCCCCTTCTAAGAGGATCCTCCGGATCCCCTAGGACCAGGCTTATCAGGAAATCTCCTGTGAAACGCTCTGATAAGTCTGGACGCGGAAACATCATCTGACCTCACCCAAGAGTTATCCTCGGGTCCGAAACCTTTCCAGGCCACAAGATACTGCAAACTACCTCTATATCGTCTAGAGTTAAGGATGCGAGAAATTTCATATTCCCCGTCCTCCACCACCGGAGGAACAGAGGCAGAGGCGTCACCATCCGACACAACAGCTTTTTTTAACAGAGAGACATGAAATACCGGATTAATTCTCCAGGAGGTAGGAACCTCCAACCTAACAGCAGATTGGTTGACAACCTGAAGCACCTTAAAGGGCCCTACAAACTTGGGACCCAATTTCTTAGAAGGAATCCTCAACCGCAGATTCCTAGAGGACAACCAAACCATGTCACCAACAGCGAACAAAACCTCCTGTCGTTTCCTATCAAAGTAGTCTTTAGATTTTCTGTTGGCCTCCTGAAGATTACCACGCACATCCGTCCAAACTCTCTCCAAATCACCGGAAAAATTCTCCTCCTCAGGCACGGCAGATCCCAACTTGGAGAACGACCCAAACGACGGATGTCTCCCAGAACAACAAAAAAAAGGCGAACAACCAGCAGAAGAAGATGTATGATTGTTCAGAGCAAATTCAGCAAGTGGCAGAAACTCAGACCACCCCTCTTGATTGTCTGCCACAAAACAACGCAAGAACTTCTCAACATCCTGGTTTTTCCTTTCTGTCTGGCCATTAGATTCAGGATGATATCCGGACGAGAACGATAAATGAACTCCCAACCTGTCACAAAAGGCACGCCAAAAACGAGCCACGAACTGAGGACCCCTATCAGAAACAATGTCAGTAGGAACGCCATGAAGTCTGACAATTTCCTTGACAAAGGCCTTAGCGAGAGTTTTAGCGCAGGGCAGTTTGACGAAGGGAACCAAGTGACACATCTTGCTAAAACGGTCCACGACCACCCAGATGACAGTAAAACCCTCAGAGGGGGGAAGGTCAGTTATAAAGTCCATAGCCAAATGTGTCCAAGGAGCACTGGGAACCTCCAAAGGACAAAGCAACCCCGCAGCAGGAGTATGTGAGGACTTAGATCTAGCACATATTGTACATTGACGCACCCACTTAATGACTTCCTTCTGCCATCCAGGCCACCAAAAACTGCGACCCACCAGTCTCTTGGTCTCAGAGATTCCGGGATGACCTGCCAACCGAGATTCGTGACACTCAACAAACAAATCTCTCCTAAAGGTCCCAGGCACAAACAACCTCCCATGAGGAGTGTTAGATGGGGCATTCTCCTGTGCTTTAAGAATCTCATCTTCCAAAACGGAGTCCAAAGCAGCTATCACAACACCTTCTTGTAAAATGTTCTCCTCTTTCTCAGCACCGACTATGGGAGAAAAACTGCGAGACAAGGCATCCGCCTTAACATTCTTAGTACCAGGGATGTAAGTAACGGAGAAATTAAACCGCGAGAAAAACATTGCCCACCTAGCCTGACGGGCATTCAGGCGCTTGGCAGCATCAAGATATATCAGATTTTTATGATCCGTAAGAACCTGAACGGGAAATTCCGCACCTTCCAAGAAGTGGCGCCAGTGTTCAAATGCGAGTTTAATAGCCAATAATTCCCGATTACCAATATCGTAATTCAGTTCAGTCTCCGAAAATTTTTTTGAAAAAAAGGCACAGGGATGTAATCCATCCCCGTTATCCTGAGACAATACTGCGCCAACCCCCACAGAGGAAGCATCAACCTCAACCAAAAACGGCTTAGTCACATCAGGCTGCATAAGGATGGGAGCAGAGGTGAACCTCTCCTTGAGATACACAAAAGCTTCAATAGCCTCAGAAGACCACTGAACCGCATCAGCACCTTTCCTGGTGAGATCGGTCAGAGGTTTGACAATACTAGAAACATTTTTTATGAATTTTCTGTAATAATTGGCGAAACCTAAAAACCTCTGTATCGATTTCAAACCAATAGGCCTAGGCCATTCCTGTACAGCTTGAACTTTAACCGGGTCCATCTCAAAACCTTCGCTGGAGATAATGTAACCTAAAAAACTAATTCTCTGTACAGCGAACTCACATTTCTCCAGCTTAGCAAAAAGCGAATTGTCCATTAACAACTGTAATACCTCACGTACGCTCCGCCAATGAGACTCCAGATCCGGCGAATAAATCAAAATGTCATCCAAATACACAACCACATTTTTGCCGATCAAAGGTCTAAGGATGTCATTAATAAGATTCTGAAAAAATGCAGGAGCATTAGTAAGACCAAAAGGCATAACCAGATTCTCAAAATGACCCACAGGAGTGTTAAAAGCAGTCTTCCATTCGTCACCCTCCTTCATGCGCAACAGATTGTATGCCCCCTTAAGGTCAATTTTAGAGAACCACTTGGCCCCCATTAACTGGTTAAATAAATCAGGAATCAATGGCAGTGGGTAAGGATTGCGTACAGTAATTTTGTTAATCTCATGAAAATCCAGACAAGGACGTAAACCGCCGTCCTTTTTTTTTACAAAAAAAAATCCAACCGCCACAGGAGACTTAGAAGGCCTAATGTGACCGGCGGCCAAACTTGTCTGTATGTATTCCTCCAAAGCCTTCCTCTCAGGAATAGTAAGGTTAAATAAACGACTTTTAGGAAGAGTCACTCCAGGGACAAATTCAATAGAACAATCATAGTCTCTATGGGGAGGCAAAACCTGCGATTCCTTCTCAGAAAAAACTCTCCAAAAATCCTGAATAGGAACAGGCAATTCTCCCCTATCCAAAGCTGCAATACGCCCGTTACAACACTTGTCATAACATTTATGGCTCCAGGATTTAATTTCACTGGTAGACCAATCCAGTACAGGATTGTGAAATTTTAACCAGGGCAATCCCAATATTACTGGAGAAGGCAAGTTATTCAAAACTACCAAATCCAATTTCTCATGGTGAACACCATTAATAGTGAGAGGAAATTCACAGACCTTGAGAGTAATATTCTTCAAAGGGGAACCATCCACAGAAACCACAGCAATGGGGGATGATAAAGGTTCGGGTTTTAAATTGAGTCTTTCCAAGAATCCCCCATCAATTACATTCAGAGTAGACCCACAATCGACAAATACCCGAAATTCCATTAATTTTTCCTGAGCAATCGTGGAAGCAGCTAAAAATACACCCTTGGAATTTAAACAGGCAATACGGGCATGACTGACCATTTTTTTTTCTTTCTTCATACGAAGCTCACAGCCTTTAATCAAATGACCAGATTTTCCGCAATAGAAACACAAGCCTTCAAAAAATCTACGGTCTTTTTCTTGAGAGCGAGGTGCCACCGATCCAATCTCCATCGGTTCACCACTGTTAGTACACATATTCTCATAACCAGAAACTGACATAGCAGAGGATTTGCTCTCATTAACCCTTGCACGCAGTCTCCTATCCACCCGTATAGCTAATTGCATAGCCTGTTGCAAATCTTCAGGTGTAGGATAAGCAATTAGCAAGTCTTTAACCCTTTCATTGAGCCCAGCAAGAAATAGACTTTTCAGAGCAGAATCGTTCCACCCTGTTTGAGTAGACCAACGACGGAAATGAGTACAATATTTTTCCACATTACCTGATCCCTGTTTCAAACGTCTTAACTCAGTCTCAGCTGATGCGACACGGTCAGGATCATCATATAATAGCCCCAAAGCAGAAAAAAAACTATCCACTGATCTGAAGCATGTATCACTAGGTTGCAAAGAAAAGGCCCACTCCTGAGGCTCTTTGCGCAAAAGTGACATTATGAACCCTATGCGCTGGGATTCATCCCCAGAGGACTTGGGTCTCAAACGAAAATACAATAAGCAAGCATTTTTAAATGAAAAAAATTCTCGGTGTTCACCAAAAAATAAATCCGGCAAACATACCTTAGGCTCCAAGAAATGTGCTCCAGGACAGTTACTCACGTGCTGACGGAGCTCAGCCACCTCCAGAGAGAGTCCCTGCAGGCGATGAGCCAAATCCTGAACCGACACCATGATGGAACAGAAAAATCTTTCCTTAGAGAATTTGCTGGCTGGACTTACTGTTATGTTCTGCTACCAGAGCTAAGGAAAGAGAGGAGATCTGTTCCTACGATAGAACTCAGCTTAATCCCTACGATGTAACAGGGGACCTGATCCTGCGATCAGACCTGCTAAAGTCCTAAGCTAGTCTGTACGGAGACCTATAGATGTGGGGAAGGAATCCCTACAAGTACTAAGGACTGGGAGGAAAATGGGACACCTCCTAACAGAAATAGTAGCAGACAGACGAACAAACAAAATATAAAGAACACAGAGGTCCGTAGACCAAGCAAACTAACAGAGTAGATACAGAGCACAGACTAGCTAGAAAGTAGTTATACAATGAAGTCCAGCAAAGCCAGAAGGGCGGAGCAGGATTAAATAGGCCAACAAGGTCATGTGACCAGCAAAGGAAAAAACCTAAGAGCAAGGTTCTAACATCTATGGGTTTAGTGACCATTTACCTACTTATTTTCCCACCACTAGATTAATTTATACAGAGGAGTAGATTGTAAAATTCGGTCACTTGTTGTGGGTTTCCTCTGTTTAGGCACCTCAGGGGCTCTCCAAATGCAACATGGCGTCCGCTATCCATTCCAGTCAAATTTCCATTCCAAAAGTCAAATGGCGCTCCTTACCTTCCGAGCCATGCCGTGCGCCCAAACAGTGGCTTTGCACCACATATGGGGTATCAGCGTGCTCAGGAGAAATTGCACAACACATTTTGGGGTCCATTTTTTCTGGCTGCCCTTGTGAAAATTAAAAATTTGAGGCTAAAGTAGCAGTTTTGTGAAAAAAAGTTAAATGTTCATTGTTTTCTTCCACATTCCAAAAATTCCTGTGAAGCACCTGAAGGGTTAATAAACTTCTTGAATGTGGTTTTGAGCACCTTGAGGGGTGCAGTTTTTAGAATGGTATCACTTTTGGGTATTTTCTGTCATAAAGGCTCCTCAAAGTCACTTCAAATGTGATGTGGTCCCTAAAAAAATGTTTTTGTAAATTTTGTTGTAAAAATGAGAAATCGCTGGTCAACTTTTAACCCTTATAGCTTCCTAACAGAAAAAAATTTTGGTTCCAAAATTGTGCTGATGTGAAGTAGACATGTGGGAAATGTTATTCATTAACTATTTTGTGTGACATATCTCTCTGATTAAAGGGCATGAAAATTCAAAGTTTGAAAATTGCAAAATTTTCAAAATTTTCGCCAAATTTCCTATTTTTTCACAAATAAACGCAAGTGATATCGAAGAAATTTTACCAAAATCATGAAGTACAATATGTCACAAAAAAACAATCTCAGAATCAGGGGGATCTGTTGAAGCGTTCCAGAGTAATTACCTCATAAAGTGACAGTGGTCAGAATTGAAAAAATTGGCCTGGTCATGAAGGCAAAAACAGGCTCTGGCTCGAAGTGGTTAAAGGAGAGTAAATTGTTTAGTATAATCTGTCTCATCTCTTGCTGACAGCGAAAAACCTGCATTAACCTGGATTCTTCTGCTGCCGGTGGAGGATTAAACTGTAATTTAAAAAATGACAGTAACCAACATTTTATATATTAGAAAATCATGCAATCTTGAGTAATTTCTCCACTGCTAACACAGAGAGACGTGAGGATTCGCAAACATGGGTTGCTGGAGAAAAAGAAGCCTGGAGCTGATATTTAAAATGGATTAAACACCATAGGGCTGACGAGTGTAAAGTGACTGGAGCTAGTCGTTGTACCACATTAAATACTGATTTCTTGAAGGGAATCTGTTTTGCTATCCCACCTGAGAGAAGCAGAATGTAGGGGCAGAAACCCTGATTCCAGCAATGTGTCACATACTAGGCTGCTTATTGTCATTTTGATAAAATCACTGTCTTATCTGCTGTATATCTACCAGTTCTCTAAATGCTGAACTCTGTATAACCTTGCCCCATTACTGATTAGCAGATTTGTGTTCTGTGCATAGGCAGAAAGCTGCCAGTCAGTGATAGGGGCAGGGTTATAGAGAGCTCATGAGTATGCTTGACTACCTGGCAGCAATTTTACTAGTCCGCTAGTGATAATCTCCTGCACTTTTTCTTTTGTTAATCAAAACTACACCAAGCAGACTGATGAGTGCTACATCTCTGGAATCAGGGTCTCTGTCTTTAGATTCTGCTCTCAGATTAGGTGACAAAAGCTTGGTGAAAGATTATTTTTGGAGGTACACATGCGCGACTATGCTTTCCAATTGCTGCCTCCATTAGGTGGCCCTATACTGTTCAATTCCTCTTCCTCTCTGAAGAGACAATTTGCATATAAAATTTCCCAGAGGAGCATTGCATTGCGATTAAGCCTCCTTACCTTGGCATGCCAGAGCCGGTATGTGACTCCACAAGGAGAAACGTTACCCCTTAGACCTCAGTCTAGAGCCTCTCACCTAGCCAAATCAGTTCTCATGCTTTGCACTGACTAGGAGCAATAACCCGAAACACCGTGTCTGCAAATTGAGATTCTGATTTGGCTATTATCCCAAATCATATTGCACGACTCGTTAAAGGGTTGATTGTGACTTGTAGGATTGCTACTTTCAATAGGTGGCGCTATAGAGTACAAGTCTTCTTTCTCTGAAGAGGCAATTTGCATATATGCTTTCCCATGAAGTTCACCAAATCATGTTGTAACGCTGTTAGATCCTTGAATTTGACTGGGATGGGAAGAGTGCGAAAGAAATAAAATCATCTTTCCAATTGAATTTCATGAATACATCCTATCTATGAAATATTTTATAAGTCCCATCTCTTAATGTCATCTTTCAAAGATTTAAACAGCCAGGGGTAATTTTGAGCATGAAGACAAGCTAAGAATTGATAATAGAAACTCCCAGGGAAGGCCTCCTTCACATGTCCATATTTACAGTACGTCTGGCATCCATTTTTTTTTTTTTCACGGATACCGCACATCCTTACTGCTATGCTAGTAATATATGCTGCTATGCACATGTTTGTATTTTTACACTGACTGTGTGTCCATGTGAACCACACAGGGAAATGTCCTTTTTTTCCGGCAACACGGATGACCAGGGCCAATATAAGTCTATGGGTCTGTGAAAAATACGTATTGTCATTTCTTTTTCTTTTGCCATACTGGAAAAACACAGATCGCACCCTGATCCAAAATACTGACACTGGTTTTTTTTCCAGTACCAGGTTTATACAGATGTGTGAAGGAGACCTAAGGGATATAAGACTCTGCAGCTTTAAATCCAAAGTTAGGTTCAAATTGCTTTTGAGGGGTTTAACAGTAAAGCACTTACAACTTAGAAGGCTTCACTTTAAAGGGAACCTGTCACCAGGTTTGTCCCATGTGAGGTAAGGCCACCACCTGTAATCCCTGATATACAGCATTCTAATATGCTGAACCCAAGATAAAAACATAAGCAAATACTCTGCAGTAAATAAGCAGCAATAGTACATGAAAATATTATATGGTGCTTAGTTAACATAATTTTGATAAAAAAATAAATTCAAAAGCCATCCCACCACGTCACTGTGACCATATTCGGGACGGTCCTAACCTCTAATATTAAAACCTTACCATTTGTCAAGGGACGTGCATGAATAAAAGGGCTGAGAAGGACTAAAACCCGACTAGTGGACATGCAGTCATGGGGCACTACATGAATGCAATGTCCAGCTCAAAGAAAAGGCAGGCCGCACCTTTATATGCACTGAGTGCAAACAGACTGAAACAGAAAACCTAAAGAGCATTCTAATACGCTGTGTATATGCTCCAATCCAGCCTGCAATACAAGAAAAAGACTTTTTATAATACTTACCTGCGGGGCGGTTCGGTCCGATGGGCGTCGCTGTCTTGGTCCGGCGCCTCCTCTCTTGTGCGATGCCGTCCTCCTTCTCTGCTTCGTGTGGATGACGCGTTCTATGTCATCCACAGTGTCCAGCATCGCACTCCTGCCCAGGCGTACTTCTCTGCCCTGACCAGATAAAAACAAATAGGATTTGCTCGTGCTGCACAGGGTTGCCCCTGCTTTTTGCCCTGGATTGGTTTGCAGCAATGATGACATTTGCTATAGAAGTTCTTGGAAGTATTTTTGAGTATATGACATGCTTGTAGGTGGATACTGCGGTCTGTTGCCATTTGACAACCCCCAGTAGGTGTGGGATATTGGTCCCTGAGGGATGCACTGAGCACTTTATCAACACCACCAACGCAACAATGTGGAGGAGCATGCACGAGGCACCTTACTAAGAATACCAACATTATTCATCTAAGCTAAGTTTTCTATTAAGTACACATTTATCATTAGAATCTATATGGCGTGTGGCTCCTGATGAGCCGAGTTGCAGGAGAAATGCGCCCACATCGAGCGATACACATCTGCATCTATCTTTTGGACTTAGCATCAGGCTATGTGCCCACGTAGCGTTTTTCAAGCGTATATGCTGCGGAATTTCCGCGGCGTAAACGCTTGTGAAATGCATGGTAATCCGCTCCCCATGGTCCCCAAGGGGATTCCGCAAGTTCTATGCACATGCTGCGGATTTTTCCGCAGCATTTATGCTGCGCTCAAAAATCCGCAACATGTCCATTAATTTTGCGTTTCCGCAAGCGGAATTGCCTTTGCAATGCATTAAAAAAACGCAAGGCAATTCCGCATGTGGAAAACGCGTGATAAACGCGTGCGGAATTCCGCATGCGTTTTTCGGGAGAGGACTTGCAGAAATGAAGCAGAAATTTTCTGCTTCATTTCTGCAACGTGGGCACATAGCCTCATTGTGTTGAGGAGTCTTGACTGACTACCACATTGTTGATTTGTTCCTGTGATTAGGGGTTAATATTGTATATAATCTTCCCTGATTATAGAATCATAGAATGGTAGAGTTGGAAGGGACCTCCATGGTCATCTGGTCCAACCCCCTGCTCAAAGCAGGATTCACTAAATCATGTCAGACAGATGTGTGTCCAGCCTCTGTTTGAATTTGGCTCACAGTGACTCCCCGGTGCCTGCGCACAAGATCACTGCTGAAAACATAGCCGGGAGCAGAAAGTGCGTCTTGCGTTAAAGCTGATGTGCGCATGCGTGGGATTAGGAAGACTAGACTGCACGTCACAGGGCACTGTGACGTGCAGGGGAGGGGGGAAATATTGTAATTTACAAAGTAGGCAGGGATTTCTTCCCGGCTCGCAAGGCATCAGAAAACGGATTGAATAAAAAGCAATTTCAAAGCAACCTGACCTCTAATACAGTTATATGAAAAAGTTTGGGCACCCCTATTAATCTTAAGCTTAATGTTTTATAAAAATTGGTGTTTTTGCAACAGCTATTTCAGTTTGATATATGTAATAACTGTTGGACACAGTAATGTTTCTGCCTTGAAATGAGGTTTATTGTACTAACAGAAAATGTGCAATCTGCATTCAAACAAAATTTGACAGGTGCATAAGTATGGGCACCCTTATCATTTTCTTGTTTTAAATACTCCTACCTACTTTTTACTGACTTACTAAAGCACTTTTTTTGGTTTTGTAACCTCATTGAGCTTTGAACTTCATAGCCAGGTGTATGCAATCATGAGAAAAGCTACTTAAAGTGGCCACTTGCAAGTTGTTCTCCTGTTTGAATCTCCTCTGAAGAGTGGCATCATGGGCTCCTCAAAACAACTGTCAAATGATCTAAAAACAAAGATTATTCAACATAGTTGTTCAGGGGATGGATAGAAAAAGCTGTCTCAGAGATTTAACCTGTCAGTTTCCACTGTGAGGAACATAGTAAGGAAATGGAAGAACACAGGGACAGTTCTTGTTAAGGCCAGAAGTGGCAGGCCAAGAAAAACATCAGAAAGGCAGAGAAGAAGAATGGTGAGATCAGTCAAAGACAATCCTCAGACCACCTCCAGAGAGCTGCAGCATCAACTTGCTGCAGATGGTGTCACTGTGCATCGGTCAACTATACAACGCACTTTGCACAAGGAGAAGCTGTATGGGAGAGTGATGCAAAAGAAGCCGTTTCTGCAAGCACGCCACAAACAGAGTCGGCTGAGGTATGCAAAAGCACATTTGGAGAAGCCAATTTCTTTTTGGAAGAAGGTCCTGTGGACTGATGAAACCAAGATTGAGTTGTTTGGTCATACAAAAAGGTGATATGCATGGCGGCAAAAAACCACAGCATTCCAAGAAAAACACTTGCTACCCACAGTAAAATTTGGTGGAGGTTCCATCATGCTTTGGGGCTCTGTGGCCAATGCCGGCACCGGGAATCTTGTTAAAGTTGAGGGACGCATGGATTCCACTCAGTATCATCAGATTCTTGACAATAATGTTCAAGAATCAGTGACAAAGTTGAAGTTACGCAGGGGATGGATCTTTCAGCAAGACAATGATCCAAAACTCCGCTCCAAATCTACTCAGGCATTCATGCAGAGGAACAATTACAATGTTCTGGAATGGCCATCCCAGTCCCCAGACCTGAATATCATTGAACATCTGTGGGATCATTTGAAGAGGGCTGTCCATGCTCGGCGACCATCAAACTTAACTGAACTGGAATTGTTTTGTAAAGAGGAATGGTCAAAAATACCTTCATCCAGGATCCAGGAAATCATTAAAAGCTACAGGAAGCGACTAGAGGCTGTTATTTTTGCAAAAGGAGGATCTACTAAATATTAATGTCATTTTTCTGGTGAGGTGCCCATACTTATGCACCTGTCAAATTTTGTTTGAATGCAGATTGCACATTTCCTGTTAGTACAATAAACCTCATTTCACGGCAGAAGCATTACTGTGTCCAACAGTTATTACATATATCAAACTGAAATAGCTGTTGCAAAAACACCAATTTTTATAAAACATTAAGCTTAAGATTAATAGGGGTGCCCAAACTTTTTCATATAACTGTATAAGGCATACAGGCAAGTATAGATTTACATTTCTATCACCTGTATGCCCATATTGGAGGTCAGATAAGTGCCAGGGGGTGACAGATTCCCTTTAACCTTCGTCAGGCTGCATAATTTTACAACGTTAACAGGCTGCAGAGGTACAATTGTACCTTCATATATACCTCCACTGTGGGAAGACTTTCTCCTTTACTTGGTTTCAGAAACTAAAGTTCATTCAGCTACAAATGTTATGCTGATATCTATTGGCTAGTGTTGTTACTGCTCACTTATGTTGCTGTCAATTAAGTTGATTCAAACTGGGAGTGGCTTCTACTTCTCTTCCTGCCTCCCTCCTCTCAGTAGCCATTTTGCTGTTCATCTCATTGCTGTGAGCACACACATTTCTAGGCTTGTGAAGTCTTCAATTTCTTGGATACGAAGGTAGGAAAGTCTCACAGCATCTAACAGCCAGTTATACCTTCATTCGCCTTATGTGGGGACAGAACAGTCAGAAATTGTCTTTGAGCCTGGACTTGGCTTACATATATTTTGTATGAAACTTATCACTATAGGTATTATTTTTATACGAAAAATGGATAATAATTAGTATCTACATATTGTTTTACGATGTTTTGCTTATATTCAGCACAAAATAAAGATGGTGGCTCTGTTACAATTTTCCTATTGGTCGAAAAAACAGTCGAAGATGGAATGAAAATTCTGAAACCGTATACGGTTTACATAATATATAAATGACATTTATAAATAATTATCACTAGAAATAAGTAACTTTTTTATCTGCACTTTAGAATCGAGTTTCATTCTACTTGCCACGTGTTACTGAACTAAATTATGAAGCCAAAATTCATCTACCAAGTCATCATGAGTGATAGTGATGCTGGATCTAGTTTCCGCCATAATCCAAGAAAACGTGTTTGCAGGTTAGTATCATTTTGTGAAAAGCCAATAATGTAGTATTGTGTAGAATTTCGGAAAATTATTTATTTTTCATTTTTTCATATTTACAGATTTGCGTCTGACGAAATAATGCGAATGCTAAAAGAATCTGATTCTGAGCATGAGGAAGAACCATATGTTGCATCTGATGATGAAAACTATGTACCACAAGTGGATGTTACTGAAGAAGATTCAGACATTGAACAAGAAATGGTCATAGAGCAGGAAAAAGAATACGACTCAGACGAAAGTGTTGAGGATGAGTCTGTGCCTCAAAGTGCAGGCGACATTTGGACTGCTAAGGATAAAACTCAATGGTGTAGTGATCCACTGCCAAATGCACAAACAAAATCTCGTAATGTCCTATGACAAATAGGTGGCCCTGCAGCAATCAGCAACCTGTATACAGCAAAAGAGCTATTCAAGTCAATCATAACTCCCGAGATGTGTGACATCATATTACGAGAAACGAATCGAAGGGCCAAGAGAGTTTGTGATGCTTACAACAACGAACTGGTACAACGTTTTCCTGATTCTTCTGAACGGCCACCACAAAAAACATTCAAGCAATTTACTGAAACTGAACTCCATGCATTTTTGGGCATACTGATTGCTGCTGGTGTGCACAGAGACAACAAAGAGAATCTGGAGGAAATGTGGAATGTTGCTGCTCTGCCTCTTATACGTGCAGCCATGTCTCGTGACCGCTTCAAGATGATACTCAGATTTATCAGATTTGACAACGAAAATACACGTGCAGAACGTGTGCAAACAGATAAAGCTCAACAATACGGGACATCTGGACAATGCTGAACAGAAATCTGGAGAGAGCCTACAAGCCATATAATTGTATCACCGTCGACGAGCAATTATTTCCATTTAGAGGCCATACTAAATTTACCCAGTATATACCTTCAAAACCAGCTAAATATGGCATAAAGATTTTCTGGGCTTGTGACTCGTCAAACGCCTACCCATTACAAGGTCAGCTCTACACTGGGAAACCAACTGATGGTCCTCGACAAGTAAACATTGGTGAACGAACAGTATTGGACCTAGTGAGCTTGTATAAAGGCTCTGGAAGAAATGTCACCACCGATAACTTCTTTACAACCATGGAACTAGCTAAGGTATTGAACTCCTGGAACATGACACTAGTTGGTACAGTGAGAAAAAACAAAAGGTTCCTACCTAGCAACATGCAGCCTGCCAAAGAAAGGCCTGTAAACTTGACAAATTTTGCCTACAATCATGATGCAACAGTCTGTTCATATGTACCAAAGAAGAACAAATCAGTCGTGCTTCTATCATCTATGCACATGACGGGAGAAGTTGAAGAGACACTAGCAGCCAAGCCAGAGATAATAAAATACTACAACAAAACAAAAGGCGGAGTTGATGTTATTGGTAAAATGTTGGGAGAGTACACTGTGAAACGACGAACATTACGTTGGCCTCTGGCATTTTTCTACAATATGATTGACGTCACTGGGTTAGCATCCTACATCATCTACAGAGAACACAATCCAAGCTTCAGGACAAAGGATCAACGAAGAAAGTTCCTGAAAGATCTCGCAAATCAGCTGTGTATGCCTGCAATTGAAGATCGTAGTACAAACCGAATGATGATGAGAAACCATTTTCTTCGAGGTGCAGTAGAAATGGTGCTTGGACGATGCATTCTGGTAGCATCGCAAGCAGCAGCTGGCCCTCAAATACCTCATGGTAGTCGTGGACCCTCCCCTGTTATTGATAGTTGCTATGTCTGCCGAGACCTGAAGCGAAAACAACGTAAGACTAGAAAGTCTTGTGTGGTTTGTGTGAAACCCATTTGCGATGAACACTCTGTAGCAAAGACAACATGCATTACTTGCGAAGAAAATCAATAAAAAAAGTTTCTTACATTTTCTTTTATAATGTAAATGAACAGTTTTTTTACTTGTTTATAATAATAAAATAGCATTATCATTAAAAAAAAAATATTCTTTTTTCCTTGCATTATCTTCATTCAAAATATATGAGGGTACATTTGTACCTATGCAGCTTGTTATGGATGCAAAAATATCTCGACCCCCTTATCTCGGAAGGGGGTGGAGATATTTTATTGAAATTTGGCCAATATATTCTGGACCAAAACTGCAGAGATGTCACGAAATTTCTGCTCTCTACGGCTTTTCAAAAAAAAGTTATTGCAATTTTAAAACAGAATAGTTATAATTGTACCTACTCAGCCGGACCAAGGTTAAATGAACGATATTCCCATGATACAGTGACCATATAGTAGTAAATACCAGTCCTGCAGAACATATACCGTATTTTTTGGACTATAACGCACTTTTTAGCAGGAAAGTGAAAGTGCAGCACAAATAGCGGGGCCTGCGGTGTAACCGGGCACATAGCACAGGAGTTGTGATATAAGGCTAAGTTTTGTTAGTGTGTGTTGTGCCACAAGTTGTAGATAGTATGAAATCAATGAGACAGCCCAGCTCTGCTACATATGTCTAATACAACCTGATTTTGCTGTTGCTGTGCATTATTTCTCAATATGATAAGGCTCCTTAAAGGGTCGATATTGACTTTTAGGATCACTACTTCCAATAGATGGCACCAGAGTTCTAGTCCTCTTTCTTCCTGAAGAGGCAATTTGTCATATCAGTCATTTTGGCTCAGTGAAAGCGCTCATTCAGATGTTAGTGGTTTACCTGGTACGCATAAATCGGTCCGAGTGTCATCAGTATTTTTGATCAGCGTTTCATCAGAGTTTGCTCAGTGCGTCATTTTTAACTTCAGATTGGTCAAAGTTTCATCAATCCTTTCTCAGGTGACAAAAAAAAAACTGAAAGAGGTTTCCAAAGCTTTTCTTATCAAACAGTCGTTAAAAAACAGACACCACATGGATGGCATCTGAGTGCTGCCCGTTTTTTTTTTTTTTTTCACGGATCCATAGACTTACATTGGCAAGTTTGATTTGACACATGGATCAATATTGGACAAGTGTCCATGCATTTGTGCGGTCCACTCGGTCCGCAGACAAAATTGGGACATGTGAACTACCCCATAGACTATTACAGGTACAAGTGTAATCCGTGAAAAACAGAACTCGTACAAGAAAAACTGACGTCTGAATGAGGCCAAAGACTTATCCAAACCTTCGCCAGGCCTGCACAACCGAAGGCGTGCAGAGATGTCCGGGATGCGCCGGCTCCTTCCCATATCTTTCAGACGCAAATACATTTGAATGCTGCGGAGCTGGGACTGGGGCAGAGGAGCGTGCGTCAGCCCCCGCCCCGACGTGCAGCAGCATGAGGAGCCGAAGATTACATGGCATGTTATTTTAGATGAGGAGCCGGGGGAGGGAAGCATTATGTTGCTACGATGGCACATAATGTGGCAATTTGGGACATTATTGGGCAATTTTGGACATTATGGGGGTCATCATGGGGCAATTAGCAGGGGTTGTAAAAGGGGGCATAGTATAGCAAGGGGCAGTGGGGTGGGTGGACTTGGAAAGGGGCAGTTTGGAAGAGATATGGAAAAGGGCAGTATGTGGGGACAATATGGAAGAGGGATTATGTTGGGGAAATATACAGATGGGCAGAGGGGTATTTTGGAGAAGGGCAGTATGTGTGGGGGGTTACATAGTTACATAGTTTATAAGGCCGGAAAAAGACAAGCGTCCATCCAGTTCAGCCTATTTCTTGTGCACTGCAGCTATTCCGCAGCGTTGATCCAGGGGAACGCAAAAAAAAAACATGCGGTATAGGCCAATTTACATCATTGAGGAAAAATTCACTTCCCGACACCAATCTGGCAGTCAGATTAAATCCCTGGATTAATTAACTAAGCATAAGATGTAATTTTATTGTTCTCCAGAAAGGCGTCCAGGCCTCTCTTGAACTCTTTAAGTGAGTTGGACATCACCACTTCCTCTCCCAGAGAGTTCCAGAGTCTCACGGCTCTGACCGTAAAGAATCCCCTTCTATGCTGGTGCAGGAACCTCCTTTCCTCCAGACGCATAGTGTGCCCCCTCGTCTTTGTCACCATCCTTGGTATAAACAGGTCTTGGGAGAGATCTCTGTACTGCCCCCTGATGTATTTATACATGTTTATGAGGTCTCCCCTAAGCCTTCTCTTTTCCAATGTAAATAGGCCTAATTTTGACAACCTCTCTGGGTATTCTAGTCCCTCCATTCCCTTTATCACCTTAGTCGCCCTCCTTTGTACCCTCTCTAGCTCCAATATGTCTTTCCTGAGCACCGGAGCCCAGAACTGTGCACAATATTCTAAGTGCGGTCTTACCAGCGCTTTATACAGAGGAAGAACAATGTTCTCATCATATGCCCCTATTCCTCTTCTGATGCATGCCATGACTCTATTTGCCTTCGCAGCTGCTGCCTGACACTGGGCACTCCAATTTAATTTGCTATTAACCAAGACGCCCAGGTCCTTCTCCATGTCAGATTTCCCCAACGGTTTCCCATTTAATATGTATGGGTGACTGCTGTTTTTCTTTCCCATGTGCATGACCTTACATTTATCGGCATTGAACCCCATTTGCCATTTTTTGGCCCAACTCCCCAATTTATCTAAATCCTCCTGTAGCTGTGCCCTATCCTCATCTGTATTAACTACTTTACAAAGTTTAGTATCATCTGCAAATATTGCTATTTTACTATGCAACCCTTCCACTAGATCATTAATAAATATATTAAATAATATAGGGCCCAAGACAGACCCTTGAGGCACCCCGCTAGTAACCCTGACACACCCTGAGCTTACTCCATTGATAACCACCCTCTGCTTTCTATCACTCAGCCAGCTATTTACCCACTTGCACACATTATCCCCCAGACCAAGCATTCTCATTTTATATACCAACCTTTTGTGTGGCACGGTATCAAACGCTTTGGAGAAGTCAAGGTATACAACATCCACTGACTCTCCCCGGTCCAGCTGTGAGCTCACCTCCTCGTAGAAGGCGATCAGGTTTGTTTGGCAGGAGCGATCCCTCATGAATCCATGTTGATATGGAGTTAGTTATTATCATTAAGATATTCTACAATAGCATCTCTAAGAAATCCTTCAAACAATTTACCCACAACAGACGTTAAGCTGACTGGTCTATAGTTCCCAGGGTCACTTTTAGACCCCTT
Organism: Phyllobates terribilis; assembly: GCF_046119375.1. Classification (NCBI taxonomy): domain Eukaryota; kingdom Metazoa; phylum Chordata; class Amphibia; order Anura; family Dendrobatidae; genus Phyllobates; species Phyllobates terribilis. The sequence goes on from NW_027362762.1 coordinate 690,845,249, forward strand.
TTTGAATATTGGTACCACATTTGCTTGGCGCCAGTCTAGTGGGACAGTCCCTGTCCATAAAGAGTGCTTGAATATAAGATACAGCGGTCTGTCTATCACATTACTTAATTCTTTTAGTACCCGGGGGTGTATGTCATCTGGGCCTGGTGACTTGTCTATTTTGATATTATTTAGGCGTTTCTGAACTTCCTCCTGGGTTAGGTGGGTGATATTTAGCGGAGGGTTTACTTTATCACTCTGCATTTCCTTCGATAAATTGTTTTCTTTTGTGAAAACAGTGGAGAAGAAGCTATTGAGTAGGTTTGCTTTACCCTCATCGCCCTCTATGATTTTACCCAGGTTATTTTTCAATGGGCCAACTCCATCAGTTTTAATCCTTTTACTGTTTATATAGTTAATGAACAGTTTGGGATTCGTTTTACTTTCCTTGGCAATTAGTCTCTCTGTCTCCTCTTTTGCTATTCTTATTTGTTTCTTACAGATTTTGTTTTTTTCCCTATAAGATATTAGCGCTTCCTCGCTGCCTTCTTGTTTAAGTTTACCGAAAGCCCTTTTTTTGTTTTTCATTGCCCTCTTGACTTCCTTATTTAGCCACATTGGCTTCCTCCTATTCCTAGCCCTTTTATTCCCATAAGGTATGTACCTTCTACAGTGACTATGTAGGACTGTTTTGAAAATTTCCCATTTTCTATCCGTGCTCCTATTACTGAAGATACTATCCCAGTCTATAAGGTGAAGGGCATCTCTTAGCTGATCAAACTTTGCCCTCCTGAAGTTCAGTGTTTTTGTGACTCCCTTGCTGGGCACCTACTGAAGCACATGTGGAATTGTATAATGTTGTGGTCACTATTTCCCAGGTGCCCCCCGACCTGCACCTCAGTTATTCTGTCTGGCCTGTTAGTTAATATTAAGTCTAAAAGGGCCGTCCCTCTAGTTGGTTCCTGCACAAGTTGTGACAAATAATTGTCTTTGATAATTGACAGAAACCTGTTTCCTTTCTGAGACCTACAGCTTTCGGTTTCCCAGTCTATATCGGGGTAGTTGAAGTCCCCCATAATAATCACCTCGTTATTTTTTGCTACTTCGTCTATTTGTCTCATTATTAGACTTTCCGTGGCTTCTGCTATATTTGGTGGTTTATAACAGACTCCTATGATAATTTTATTATGTTTTTTGCCCCATGTATCTCCACCCATAAGGACTCGACCTCCTCATTTCCCTCCCATACATCCTCCCGTATTGTAGGCTTTAGACACGTCTTTACATATAGACAGACTGCACCCCCTTTCCGACTTCTTCGATCCCTTCTAAACAGACTGTAACCCTGTAAGTTAACTGCCCAGTCATAGCTTTCATCTAACCATGTCTCGGTTATTCCCACTATGTCATAGTTACCTGTAGATATTTCTGCTTCCAGTTCATCCATCTTGTTTGTCAGGCTCCTGGCATTTGCTAGCTCGCAGTTTACACGATTTTGTTTTGTTCCAATCTTCTCCCTGTGGATTGTATTAGAAATTTTCTTACCTCCCTTCCAAGTATCTTGTCTTGGACCTTCTTTGTCGCACTTCATATCTTTCATTAGTATGTTCTCTGGTTGCATGTTCGTGTCCGGCGTTTTTCTTCCCATCCCCTCTTCTTCTAGTTTAACGCCCTCCTGATGAGTGTTGCGAGTCTCCTGGCGAATGTGTGTTTCCCGGGTTTGTTGAGGTGTAGTCCGTCTCTGGCAAGGAGTCCGTCATAGAGGTAATTCACACCGTGGTCCAGGAATCCAAATCCTTGTTGTCTGCACCATCGTCTCAGCCAGTTGTTCACATCAAGGATCCTGTTCCATCTCCTGACGCCATGCCCGTCTACTGGAAGGATAGAAGAAAAAACTACCTGCGCATCCAGTTCTTTTACTTTCTTCCCCAATGCTTCAAAGTCCTTGGAGATTGTCGGTAGGTCCTTCTTTGCCGTGTCATTGGTGCCAACATGTATCAGAAGAAATGGGTGGACATCCTTGGAACTGATGAGCTTCGGTATCCTATCGGTAACATCCTTGATCTTCGCCCCTGGGAGGCAGCATACTTCTCTTGCGGTTATGTCCGGTCTGCAGATAGCTGCTTCTGTTCCTCTCAGTAGTGAGTCTCCCACCACCACCACCCTTCTTCCCTTCTTGGCTGTCCTTTTTCTTGTCGTGTTCTTGGGTGTTTTATAGAGAGGCAGTGTGTGAGGGTATTATAGAGAAGGGCAGTATGGGTGGAATATTTTGGAAAGGGGCATTGTGAGGGTGATATTTTCAAGTGCAGTATGTGGGGAGGGGTATTTTGTGCAGGAAGCACAGTGAGGGACAATTATTTATTCAGGTGCAGAGCATTGGAGATATTATTTATGGAGCAATATAATGATGCTTATATTTTTAAGGGCACCGTGTTGGGATGTGCTGCAAAAAACAAAGGAAAGTCTGGAGAGAGAAGCTCTGGGCATGAATTCTCATAATGGCGACAAAAGGGATAGGAATGATTCGAATCAGAGAAGATGTCACTTATGAGGAACCTGGTTGTCAATGTTTTTTGTGATACTGACTACGTCTCATCAGTGCTGGGATACCTGTATGGTCCGTAATCTGATGATGGCTGAAAACAACTCTCGGCATCTTCTTACCATTGTTAAGGTCTTACTGGGAATTGTAGGTTCGTGCAATGCAAGCGTATATGGGGCTGACCTAACATTACAATTGATCACTGTACTAAGGTTAGTGCTGATTCATGTACTGATCAAGGTTCTTTCGTTGCATTCATATACGGGCGGTATTTCTGGCGCTGCAGTCATGTTCTGACTGTGATTCTGACACATTCATGTACTCACGGTGGTTCTGACGCAGTATTTATATACTGATGATGGTTCTGGTGCTGTATTCATATACTGATGGTAGTTCTACTACATTTATGTAATGATGGTGGTTCTGATGCTGCATTCATGTACTAATGGTGGTTCTGGTGCTGCGCTAATGTACAGACAATGGTTCTGATCTTGCACACATGTTTTAACATAGCCATGAAACACATTATGGATCCATAACGTGTTTCATGGCTATATTAAAACTTAAAAAGTTTCAAAACTTAGAGATCTGAGATTATGAGGAGGATTTGGCAAGATTCTACTCCAAAAAACTCAGTTTAAGTTAGCGTGTGTTCACACTGGGAATTGTAGGTTCATGCAATGCAAATGTATATGGGGCTGTCCTGACATTACAATTGATCACTGTACTAATCTTGGCACTGCATTCATGTACTGATGAAGGTTCTCACTGTATTTCTGGCCCTGCATTCAAATACTGACTGGTTATGGTACTGAATTCATATACTGACTATGTTTCTGGCTTCATTCATGTACTGTCGGTGTTTCTGTTGCTGCATTCATGTACTGAGGGTGGTTGTGGCGCTGCATTCAAGTACTGATGGTTCTGGTGCTGCATTCATGCGCTGATGGTTGTCCTGGTGCTGCATTCATGTGCTGATGGTTGTTCTGGTGCTGCATTCATGTAGTGATGTTGGTTCCGATGCTGCATTCTTGTACTGATGATGGTTCTGGTGGTACACTCATGTGCTGACAGTAATTTTGATTTGTACACATGTAGCAATCCACAACGTGTTTCTTGGCAATGTTAAACCTTAAGAAGTGTGAAAATTAAATTTAGAGATTTGAGATTATGAGGAGGATTTGGCAAGTTACTGCTCAAAAAAATTCGGTTTACTTTAGCGTGTGTTCACACGGATTTATTTGGAGCAGAAACTCTCCAAATCCTTCTCAAATACTCAAAATTTGATTCTGGTGATGTATTAATTCACTGATGGTGGCTCTGGTGATGTATTCATGTAACTACCCCTTTAAAAAAATTTGCGTCCTTTGGGATTGGTTCAGTGTGGCAGTGTGGCCCTTGGACCAAAAAATTTTGTGGACCCCTGAGCTAGACATAAGTCAGAAGAGGAGAACCGAAGTAATGTTTGTGCAGTTACATCAACCCTTAGGCAATGTGCACACCTTAAGTATTTGCCATGTTTTTTTCCATGAAAAAATGCAGCATTTGACAGGACAAGCAAAGTGAATGAGATTTCTGAAAGCACATGCTTATTCTTTCCTTACAGATTTGAACTAATTTCATATCTGCAGCAAGTCAATTTGTTCAGCATTTTTGCAGTCTTTCACCCAGTAGCGTTTTTCCTGCCAAGGGACACATTTTTGGTGCAGAAATGTCTGCAGCAAATACTTAATGTGTGCACATTCCCTTACACTTTCCATTCGTGCATTACAATTTGAAATGCAAAACAGTCTTAAACTGTTTTATAAAGATAGTGTTACTTTGAAGTTTAAATAGTATTAAATATTTTTTTCCTATTATCTTTTGCCTAAACCTGGATGTATCTTATAGTCCTAAAAGTAGGGTTAGTGATTACGGTTCATGTACAGTGGGGAAAATACACTACTCACAAAAAGTTAAGGATATTTGGCTTTCGGGTGAAATTTGTGGAAAACGTAAAAAGTTGACGTTACAGTGATATTTTATCATGAAAGTAGGGCATTTAAGTAGAAGCGTGCAATGGTGACTTCCTCATCTTCAACAATTTATTGAAACAAAAGCCAACAACAGTTGTGGGTAATCCCAACAAAAAAATGTAAATGTCTCAATAACTTGTCATGTGGCCTTGAGCAACAATTACAGCAGGACAACGATGTATCATGCTGTTCACAAGTCGAGTTATTGCCTGCTGAGGCATGGCATCCCACTCTTGAAGGGTGACGGTCAGGTTATTGAGGATCTGGTGTACAGAATCACAAGCCTCTACACGGCGACTCAGCTGATCCCATAGATTTTCTATGGGATTCAGGTCTGGAGAAAGTGCAGGCCACTCCATTTGAGGAACCCCAGTCTCCAGAAGCCGTTCCCTAATGATGCGACCTTGATGAGCTGGAGCATTGTCATCCAAGAAGATAAAATTAGGCTTGTGTTGTTCATGCTGAGGCACAATGACTGGATTAATGAGGTTATTCAAGGGACTTGTCACAAAGTGTAGGGCAGTTCTGTATTGATTAGACACACCTGACCACAGTGTAATACCACTACCACCACCAAAGGCTCATCTCGTGACAGCAGTGGCTGATAGTGCCCACCTTGATGTTTCCAACATAGTTAGCGGCCATCATTTCTGCTCAGGGTGAATCGACTTTCAACATTGAACAGCACTGACGCTCCCTGGTCCCTCGTCCAGCGTAGATGATCCCTGGCCCATGCAAGGTGATGACACCTCTGCCTGGTGGTGTGGTCAGATACCCTTGCAGGTCGTCTAGCACGCAAAACACGCTGTTGTAAACTGTTTAGTAGGTCTGACATGACACTTGGGTGCCTCTCGACTTACTTAAATATGCCTGGAGTTGTGCGGCATTCATCATCCAGTTCCGATAGGCATTGTTCACAATGAAGCGGTCATCAGTGTGGAATGTGGCCAAAGGACGTCCACTTCTCTGCCTTTCTGTGACTCTCTTACAGTCTCTCTGTATCTCTGCTGCAACCTGCCGATGACACTCTGTGACACTCTAACCTCAGTGGCCTTTCCGTCTAAGAACATCCTGCTTGATGCCTTGCAATGGCGAGGTACTGTTGATCAATTGTTATGTGTCATCTTGGTCTCATGATGTCAAAATGTGAACAGCATGATGTGGAGGACTGTTTAAATATCAATTCTAATTAAACCCTGAAATTTATTGGGCAATTCATGGATCAAACACCTGTTGTGAATTAAGTTTCTTGTTAGAGAACAGCAAGTTGTGCAACAAGTACTGAAACATTGAACAGCTGGACATGTGTATTCTAAAGATTAGTGAAGGTCACATTAAGTTCACCTGAAAAGATTAGCATACATTTTAGGATCATCCTGAAATTTCACCTGAAAACCACATATCACTAACTTTTTGGGAGTAGTGTAAGTATGTGATACACTGCCGATTTTGCAAGTTTTCCCACCTACAAAGAATGGAGAGTGCTGTAATTTTTATCGTGGGTCCACTTCAACTGTGAGAGACAGAATCTTAAAAATCCAGAAAATCACATTGTATGATTTTTACATAATAGTATTTTATTGCATGAAATAAGTATTTGATCATCTACCAACCAGCTAGAATTCTGTCTCTCACAGACCTGTTAGTTTTTCTAAGAAGCCCTCCTACTCTGTACTCATTACCTGTATTAATTGCACCTGTTTGAACTCATTACCTATATAAAAGACACCTGTCCACACAATCAATCAATCACATGCCAGCCTCTCCATCATGGCCAAGACCAAAGATCTGTCTAAGGACACCAGGGACAAAATTGTAGACCTGCACAAGGCTGGGATGGGTTACAGGACAATAGACTATCAGCTTGGGGAGAAGGCAACAACTGGTGGCATAATTAATAGAAAATGGAAGAAACACAAGATGACTGTTGATCTTCCTTGGTCTGGGGCTCCATGCAAGATCTCGCCTCATGGGGTAATGATAATGACTTACAGGTGACATTCTTTCTGATTGGGTCATTAATTTTCCTTATTCAACTGACATTTTCTAGACATGACCTGTATCTGCAGAGTTTATAAGAAAAACACCCCCATCCTAAGTGCACATGTGGCATGGAACAGTGACCCCAATATTTAAAAAATAGTGTCATTACTATGATTAATCTCTCCACCAAAAAATGCTACTCAGAGTATGCTAGATAGAAAATGCCTCTAAAAATAGTAGTGTCCCATAGAAAGAATTAATGCTCCCACTGTGCTACCTAGAAAGTAATAAGTAATAAGGCCAAATATGCTCCTTTGAAGGTTATAATGTCCCAAGTGCCCCCTTTATGCAATTAATACCCTTTACCCTCAACTGGTGAGGTGGGGTTTTTGTCTCGCAACTGGTGAGGTGGGGTTTCCTATACCCCAGTGTTTAGAAATCTCTTATTTTTACAGAAAATGCAAAGATCACATTTGTTTTAATCGTTTTCTTATTGGCGATTGATTACACATGAGTATAACAAATTTTTGACACCCACAAATGGATGGAAGCTAGTGAGACACGTATCCTCATACCAGCATTTTTCAATGAATGGCAGCCGAACAAAAATTCCCTGGGATGTGGCAAACCCCACCTCACCAGTTGAGGGTTAAGTGTCCCCTTAAAATAACCATGCACCCTTAACCCCTTTCTGACCAGGTCAGTAATAGTACGCACCTGGTCGGAAAGGCCGGTTCAGCGGGGGCTCCGGCGCTGAGCCCGCACTGAACCGGGCACATGTCAGCTGATCAACCCGTGGCTGTTAACATGTTAAATGCCGCTGTCAATCTCTGACAGCGGCATTTAACTCGCGCGTCCTAAGCCCCGCCCATCGGTGACCCCGTCACGTGATCGCGGGTCATCGATGGGTGGGCATGACTACCCAGGGTCTGCAGCAGACGCCTGTGGTTGTCATGTCTCAATTGCTATGAGTGCCACCTAGTGATCGGCGCTCATAGCAAGTGAGCATTTCTGCTGCATACAAGCGATCTGCTCATCGCCTGTATGCAGTAGAAGCAATCACACAACTGCTGCTTCTAGTCTCCTATGGAGACTATTGAAGCATGCAGTAAGTGTAAAAAAAATGTTTTTAAAAATATTAAAAAAATATATAAAAGTTTAAATCATCCCCCTTTCGCCCCATTCAAAATAAACTTATTTAAAAAAAAAACCACATACACATATTTGGTATCGCCTCGTTCAGAATCGCCCGATCTATCAATATAAAAGAAGAATTAATCCGATCGGTAAACGGCGTAACGAGAAAAAAATTCTAAACGCCAGATTTACGTTTTTTTGGTCGCTGCAACATTGCAATAAAATGCAATAACGGGCGATCAAAATATCGGATCTACTCCAAAATAGTATCAATAAAACGTCAGCCCGGCGCGCAAAAAATAAGCCCTCACCCGGCCCCAGATCCCGAAAAATGGAGACGCTACAGGTCTTGGAAAATGGCGTCATTTTTTTTTTTTTAGCAAACTTTGGATTTTTTTTTCACCACTTAAATAAAAAAGAACCTGTACATGTTTGGTGTCTACGAACTCGTAATGACCTGGAGAATAATGATGGCAGGTCAGTTTTTACCACGTCGGTGAACGTGGTAAAAAAAAAAGGACCCAAAAAACAACTGTGGAATTGCATTTTTTTTGCAATTTCACTGCACTTGGAATTTTTTTTCTAATTTTACCAGCACACGATATGGTAAAACCAGTGATGGCGTTTAAAAGTACAACTCGTCCCGCAAAAAATAAGCCCTCACACGGCCATATTGAACGAAAATTTAAAAAGTTCCGGCTCTGGGAAGAAGGGGAGCAAAAAATGAAAACACAAAAACAGAAAAACCCATGGTCGTTAAGGGGTTAAAATGTAATAATGCCTCCTGAGTGCTCCAATTGAAAATAATGGCCCCTCTGAAGATCTGAGGTTGTGCCTTGTATTAATCATCTAGGTAGGTTAACGATGCAATTAATTTTATTTCTTTCATCCACGGTCTTACAGCAACTCCAGGTAGATGGCCACTGCTCTCATACCAGGCGATACCCACTGTCTCACAACTGTTGGTTGGCCCACAGCTTTTGTATCTCCTGCCGTTATAGTCTGCAGTCACAGCCTATGCTCCTCCAGACGACGGATGCCACATCTGTAGCACGTGTATCCAACTCCAGCCAGCAACAGCTCCCCATTTCCTTGTCAGTGTCCTAAATACCTCAAGCCGCCCCCCCCGAGGAATTGAGCCCGGCCCTTGAGAAACATATTCCCCCCCACCCCACCAAAGCTAACTGTTCATTGGTGGAGGTATTTTCCTGAGGCCAAAGCCCATCACCTGGTACTGCATGTAAGATCCCCTGTGGTGACAGTGAAGTAGTGGTGGAGGTGATAGTCTGCCCCTGATACTAAAAAGGGTTAAAAGTACGTTCCCCCTGAAGTTAGAATCCTCTGGGGCTGCAGTTTGGCTTAAGAAGGGTTAACTTTAACAGCCGACCCAGTAGAGGGAGGGTCGAACTGAGTGCTAGTGTCAAGTGTAGGAAGTGAGCAGTCAGTAGTTGTGCTGTACAGCAGAAACCACAGGCTCTATAGGGGCTGTTAGGGTAGACGGCCTAGTATCCCGGACAGTGGATCGCTAGAGAACCCCTCTGCAAGAGTCCCCTTAGCCGGCCTGGAAACCTCGAGATAGTCATCGGGGTCTGGGGGCACATTCTGTCTGTGAGGTTGCAGAGGAAGTCAGGACTCAAGCTCTCAGAGGTGGAGTGAAATGGGACCCAGATATACTGTTATTGGTGAGGAAGAATCTCTAGGGCTAGGGAAGAAAACAACAAAGGTGCTTCACCTAGATCGGGAACCAGAGCTGAAGTTGTATCTGGTACCTGTGGGAAAGATGACAACCCATTGGGCCTTATCCTTTTATACTTGCCTGTAAATACTGCCAGTTACCAAGTACAGTTCTGGTGGTTTTTATGAACTCTATGTCCTCTGAATTGAGTGCTGCTCTGGTTACAGAAGAGGAATTCCTGGAGTCAGAAGAGGCCAGCTGGCCAGAAGTGGGAGACACGACATACACAGCAGCACACCACAGCGAGGACACATTTTGTCTGTAGGGTGCCAAAGCAAGCATGGCTACAGCTCTCCCACGACTACCTCACTTGGGCACCTTACAATGGCTCCACTGGGTCCACTATCCCAATGCACACAATGGGACTAGTAGCTGGGAGAACAATGACTTAATTGAGGTCCCTGAGACACTAAAGAGAGTAATGGAATGATTGCTTTATCTGATTACCAATCTTGTGTATGGCCTTATGTATACTTAAGATCCAGACCGCATGTCTTCCTCTGCTTACTGTCACTGAATGGAAGCATCGATTCCTGAGGCTGGACACTTTCCAAGAGAGATTTGTGCACCTTGTGCAAATCTTTAGTAAAACACAACAATAAGATCGATGTAACTGGTGCGCCATGCTGGAAAAAGTCTGCATCTTTAGAGCCATGGACTCCACTCTACATCCATTGGTGCAATAGTCTTTAGTCCATTGCCAGCTCCTCACACCCCCATTTAAAACCAATAATGTCATCAGAGTGCCCTCACACCTTCCTATATTCATTATGATGTCCCCACATCCCTGTATGTATAGTGTGATGACCCTAAAGCCACTGTATATGCAGTCTGATGTCCCCCAAAACCCCTCTATATAGTATAATGTCCCCACAGACCCCCTATATATAGTATTTTGTCTCCATGCCCCTTATCTATAGTATGATGTCCCCCACACCACCCTTATACAGTAGTGTTCAAAATAATAGCAGTCCAATATGACTAACCAGATTAATCACTGTTTTTGATGTACATTATATTACCACATGTCAAACAATTTACCAGTTGGTGCAGTAGATTCTAAGAAAACCCAAAGACTCAGCATTCATGATCTGCAGGTTTTTGAGTCTGTGTATTTGAATAATTAGTTGAAAGGGGATGTGTTCAAAATAATAGCAGTATAGCAGTGTGGAGTTCAATTAGTGAGGTCAATCATTCTGTGAAGAAACAGGTGTGAATCAGGTGGCCCTTATTTAAGGCTCCCTGCTCTTTCATGGCATTGAACCTTCTTGGAGTCATTTTAACACTTTCACATTTCAGTATGGCAGTCACAGGAGATCCGGGGCTCCCAGCAAGGAGTTTGGGGCCAGAGCTCCCTGATCTTTGACTCTAGAGATCATGAGACACTCTCACACAGCTTGTACATTTTGATTCCATACCTTCCCTTTTTACTTAGCCAGTGTTATCAGATTTTAAAGGGGTTGTCCGAGTGTACGGTATCAATGACCTACGTAGTGTATGTGTGTATGACAGAAGCAGTAGCTGTGGCATCTTTTGAGGTCTGTAGAATGGGGAACACCACTCCAGCTAGTTCCTTTTTCAGGGATTCTGTGAATCTGTAAAGGTTTTCCTTTCGGTGTGATTGTGGCATGTTTGAAAGAAGGGAAGGTACCAGAAGATAATGATAGGATGAAGAGATGGGTCGTGGCTGGGATGAGGGTGCGTCAGTATGGGGAGGGGATGGGATGGAGTCAAGTGCACAGATGATGCTAACAGTGTGACGTCTGCTAACCTACCTCCATACCTTTACAGCTATACGTGCTACTGGTATTTTATTTATTTTTCAAAAAAACGGGATGTTGTTAACTCTGCTATATCTGCTGGCTTAGCTATAGCGCTACAGTACTTGTAATATTACTTCTTTTATATGTTTTTACGCTCCTCCATATTTAAAATTGCAACACCAAGAAGGAAAATTTGTGGGTTTACGGGAATCACAGGATGGACAGACATGTTACTGATATGCAAATGATGAAAAAATGAAAACAACCATTTTCAAAATATCTCGATTTATTCAGTATAAAGTATGATTGCTACCTGCAGAAATACACGCGCTGACACACCTTGGCTGCTATCAATGAGGTTATTAATGGTTGTCTGAGGAATGTTCTGCTATGGTCCTTTTGCAACTGCCAACCAATGACATCTCAGATGGGCTGAAAGAGAGACAAGTGCGTAGATGCTGCTGCCCATAGTAGGACCTTTAGGTCATGCTCACAGTAGCACGAGCAACATGTGCCCAGACGGTGTGTTGAAAAACGACTCCTGGGGCACTTTGAAAAAATGGCCTTACCAATGATTCCACAGCCAATTCATTGTAACGCTGAGCTGACCTCAACACCTTTGGGATAAACTAGAACAGAGATTGTGACCCAGGTCCTCTCATTTAGGCCACATTCACACATTCAGTATTTGATCAGTATTTTACCTCAGTATCTGTAAGCTAAAACCAGGCGTGGAGAAATCAGAGGAAAAGTATAATAGAAACACGTCACCACTTCTAGTTTTGTCTTATAAATACTGAGGTAAAATACTGACCAAATAGCTTCAATACTAAACACAGCCATAAAGAAAAGTGGCGCTGTTTCTGAAGGATAGCAGTTATCATTCTCTATTCTCATACAACCCCTTTAAGTTTTCTATGATTGTATCTAATTCTTATCGATTATGATGTCAGAATGTAGAACTTTTTTTTAAGAACAACTTAGAAGACTCATCATGGAACACGTAAGAAGACTAGTCATGGTTATACTGTCCTCCTTGTTTCTGATCCTGTTTGAGATCACCATTTCTGATACCAGAGAGTTTTTTACTGTCACGATACCACAGGAATGGGAAGGTGTTTCTATGAGGGCCGTTGTAGAAACCACAGAATGTAGCGTGACATGTGGAACAGGCAGCAAGAGAGAAAAACGGTGCCTTGTGGACAAAGACGGCGTCCATACAAACTGTGAGGTGGTGATGGTGGAATGTCAGAGTAATTGGCTGTGTGGTACAAAAGTGTACACTTTGAGGGACGGTGAACGTCTCACTATGGACTGTTGGATTCCAACATCCTCCAATTTTATAGGTAACCTCAAGTTTTACTACTGGAAAAAAGCAGCCGGTATTGTGAGCGTTAATGATAACTACTTCCGAACACTGAAAGTTAGGAATTCCTCCATCACATTTCCATCCATACAAGAAAAAGATGCTGGAACGTATCGCTGTGATGTGCAAAGAAACGAGGATATGAAAATAGTCAAGCGCATTTACTTTGCGGTTAGTGTCATTACCCCTGGCATTATTGATATCAACTACGACAAGAACGTCATCAACAAAACCAAATTGGAAGCTTTGGCACAATTGCATATTCCACAGGGTGCTAAGAAATTAATTGAAAAATATGGCGGAACATCCACCTATATAGTAATTGGAAGTGCTATAGGAATACTAATAGGGGTAGTTGTTTTAGTGTTCAGCCGATGCAACTTTAGTTCCAAAAATGAGGACTCTAACAGTGCTACTGAATTGTAGCATCGGCAAGCTTCATCCTACATAAAATATATGTACTCGATGAGCAACTACTTGACCCATCCCATTCTCTAAATCACATCACTCATTACCGAGAAGAAATGAATTTACAACATTGGAGCAACTTTTCCAGTACCGGAGAATACTCTATAGTAATATATCAATAAAATGCAGATGTAAAATTAGTTTCCATCATGAGTAATTGGTTTTGAAATTAGTTTAATATTTGAGGATGTTTGTTCTACATAGAAGCCTGTTCTTATGCTTTCTAGTAATACATACTTTTATTATCAAGTCATTTTTTTTTTTATATTGATGTAATTGGAGCAAACAAAATCTGGTGTATCATAATTTATTTTCTCTACGGATCTTAATTATGTGCCGCTCCATGGTCGTACAATTAAATAGGGTCGAGAAGTGTGCACAATGATTGTGACTGACCGCATATCGCTACATGTAAAGATAAGTTGTGATGCTCAGAAGCTATAGGCACACAAGCCATTGATGTACTGAAATTTATGGATATTAAGTATGTTAGTTACGAGGCATAAAACACCACTCATGGCTGACCATTAAGTAAATGAATTGCTTATTGATAAATCGTACCAGTTGATAAAAACTCCCAAGTGATTGATTGTGATGTGAGTGGTTGCAGGAATACACTGAACCTTCAACTATGCAATGGATGTACTTTACCTTCAGTTCTACAACATTCAGGAGATCTCATGGATATATGGATGACTTTTGTAGCTCTGATGGAGGCTAGGTGCACGAATGTTAAGCCAGTTGTATGAGAAAAAGTCTTAGGGTCTGTGTACACAACATTTTTTTCAGGTGGATTCCGCCTGGAACCTGCCTAAAAAATGCCCAAATAAATACATATGCATGGCAATTTCCGATCACTTGCTGTGCATATGTTCCGTCCTTTGTAACTTCTTTAAACCACTTCCAGCTTTGAAATCCATGAAGCGGTTAAAAGAAGTAACCGATTCATACTTCTGGCGGCTTCTACTTGGAAGTCACGACTATCTTATATATGAAATAAAATATTATAAAAAACGGTGGAAAAACCTTTGCAAAAACGACGCACCAGATGTCAAAGAAAATGCTTCAGGTAAAACACCTTTAGCGGTTTCCGGAAGTGCCTTCTGCTTCAAAAACGATGCTGGTACATCGGGGTCTAAAAGACATTGTGTGCACATACCCTTAAGCCCCATTTCATTAAGACTAACATTTTGCACGCCACTCTTGATGAAAGGTGCTCTGGAGTAAGACGCCAAAATCATTAAGATGCGTGGACCACTTAATGAATTAGGTGCATCTTTAAATGCCCCTTTTACCTTGAAAGTTACTTAGACAAAAGTAATCTGTCTCCATACAGAATAATGGACTCCATATAATGCTCCATACAGAATAATGGTCCCCATACAGGGTTGGACTGGGCTGGCGGAGTACCGGGAATTTTCCCAGTGGGCCCCGACCCCTGCTGCAGAGGAGAGGAGGAGAAGAGAACGAAAAAAAAAAAAAAAACCTGCGGTTTTAAGGGGCACGGGCCCTTTAAAAGCGCAGGCACAGTGTATGCAGGGACGCGCGCATGCAGCATTCATTACCTGAACCGCCACAGCGCACATATCAGTGAAGCAGCTGAAGCTGCTCGTCTCCCTTCGCCGGACGGCATATGACGTCATGCGCCTGCTGTGAAGGAGGCACGCAACTCAGCCGCCGGAGAAGGAGGACACCGCACGGGAGCACAGGAAGGTAAGAGGTATCTGTGTGTGTGTGTGTGTATATGCAGAATGGGATGGATGGACACACAAGGGGGGGCCCTGGCTGGACACACAAGCGGGAACCCTGGCTGGACACACAAGGGGGAACCCTGGCTGGACACACGAGGGGGAACCCTGGCTGAACCCACGAGGGGGAACTGTGGGTGGGCACACAAGGGGGGGGGCTGGCTGGATACATTAAGGGGGGGAGCCTGGCTGGATACATTAAGGGGGGGAGCCTGGCTGGACACATAAGTGTAGCAGGATGGGTATATGGGGGGCAGGCTGGACACGGAGGCCAGGATGGATATATGGGAGGGGGCAGGCTGGACATATGGAGGCCAGGATGGATATATGGGAAGGGGCAGGCTGGACATATGGAGGCCAGGATGGATATATGGGAGGGGGCAGGATGGACACATGGAGGCCAGGATGGATATATGGGAGTGGGCAGGCTGGACACCTGGAGGCCAGGATGGATATATGGGAGGGGACAGGCTGGACACATGGAAATCAGGATGGATATATGGGGGGACAGGCTGGACACATGGAGGTCAGGATGGATATATGGGGGGGCAGCCTGGACACATGGAGGCCAGGATGGATATATTAGGAGGCAGGCTGGACACATGGAGGCCAGGATGGATATATGGGGGGGGGCAGGCTGGACACATGGAGGCCAGGACGGATATATGGGGGGACAGGCTGGACACATGGAGGCCAGGACGGATATATGGGGGGCCGGCTGGACACATGGAGGACAGGACGGATATATGGGGGGGCAGGCTGGACACATGGAGGCCAGGATGGATATATGGGGTGGCAGTCTGGACACATGGGGAGGCTAGGATGGATATATGGGGGGGCAGGCTGGACACATAGAGGCCAGGATGGATATGCAGGGGGGCAGACTGGACACATGGAGGCCAGGATGGATATATGGGGGGCAGGCTGGACACATTGGGGGCTAGGATGGATATGTGGGGGGGCAGGCTGGACACATGGAGGCCAGGATGGATATATGGGGGGCTAGGACGGATATACGGGGGGCAGGCTGGACACATAGAGGCCAGGATGGATATGCAGGGGGGCAGACTGGACACATTGAGGCCAGGATGGATATGTGGGGGGGCAGGCTGGACACATGGGGGGCTAGGATGGATATGTGTGGGGGCAGGCTGGACACATGGAGGCCAGGACGGATATATGGGGGGGCAGGCTGGACACATGGAGGCCAGGACGGATATATGGGGGGGCAGGCTGGACACGTGGGGGGGCTAGGACGGATATATGGGGGGCAGGCTGGACACATGAAGGCCAGGATGGATATGTGAGGGGGCAGGCTGGACACATGGGGGTCTAGGATGGATATGTGGGGGGGGCAGGCTCGATACACGTGGGCTAGGATAAGTATATGGAGGGGCCACACTGGACATATGGGGGCCAGAAGGGATATATGGGAGGGGTGTCAGGATGGATATATGAGGGGGCAGGCTGGACACATGGAGGCCAAGATAGATATGTAGGGGGGCAGGCTGGACACATGGAGGCCAGGATGGATATATGGGGGGGCAGGCTGGACATATGGGGCGCTAGGACGGATATATGGGAGGGGGCAGGCTGGACACATGGAGGCCAGGACAGATATATGGGGGGGGCAGGCTGGAAACATGGAGGCCAGAATGGATATGTGGGGGGGGCAGGCTGGACACATGGAGGCCAGGATAGATATATGGGGGGGGCAGGCTGGAAACATGGAGGCCAGGATGGATATGTAGGGGGGCAGGATGGACACATGGAGGCCTGGATGGATATATGGGGGGGCAGGCTGGACATATGGGGCGCTAGGACGGATATATGGGAGGGGGCAGGCTGGACACATGGAGGCCAGGATGGATATGTGGGGGGGGCAGGCTGGTTACATGGGGGGGCTAGGATGGGTATATGGGAGGGGGCAGGCTCGATACACCTGGGCTAGGATAAATATATGGAGGGGTCACACTGGACATATGGGGGCCAGAAGGGATATATTGGGGGTGTCAGGTTGGATATATGCAAGAGGGGGGGGCAGGATGGATATATGAGGGGGCAGGCTGGACACATGGAGGCCAGGACAGATATATGGGGGGGCAGGCTGGACACATGGAGGCCAGGATGGATATATGAGGGGGCAGGCTGGACACATGAAGGCCAGGACAGATATATGGGGGGGGCAGGCTGGAAACATGGAGGCCAGGATGGATATGTGGGGGGGTGCAGGCTGGCCACATGGGGAGCTAGGATGGCTATATGGGATTGGACAGGCTCAATACATGTGGGCTAGGATAAATATATGGAGGGGCCACCCTGGACATATGGGGGTGCCAAGCTGGACAAAGGACTTAAATACTATTTGGGGGCCAAATTGAGGAACATACTTTATTAGTTTATGGTGGCCAGTGGGGAACATTATTATTTTAGAGTCCAATTAGGGACATTATTACTTCTGTAATAAAATTTACTTTTTACGAAATTGTTTTCCATGGGATAGGACAAAAGAGGGGTCCTGTTACTGTGCAGGGCGGCACTATATCGCATTTTTTCTTCAACTGGTGTAGTGTAGAAGTCAGGGGAAAAAGTGGGAATGTGCTTTAGAAGAGATCAGTTATTGGTATATTGGTAACTTTGTTATTTTTTGCAGAGATGATTCCTGGCTGGAAGAAGTGATGGCTGTCTGTGCCTGATGAAGAAGAAAAGCGAAGATGAAGGACTTCACCTAGAGACGTCACTGGTGAGTCAGTGTATTACATGTACACTTACACTACACACGTGGTCAAAATTGTTGGTACCCCTCGTTTAATGAAAGAAAAACCCACAATGGTCACAGAAATAACTTGAATCTGACAAAGTAATAATAAATTAAAAATCTTTGAAAATGAACAAATGAAAGTCAGACATTGCTTTTCAACCCTGCTTCCACAGAATTAAAAAAAAAATTAAACTCATGAAATAGGCCTGGACAGAAATGATGGTGCTCTTAACTTAATATTTTGTTGAGCAATCTTTTGAGGCAATCACTGCAATCAAACAATTCCTGTAACTGTCAATGAGACTTCTGCACCTCTTGACAGGTATTTTGGCCCACTCCTCATGAGCAAACTGCTCCAGTTGTTTCGTGTTTGAAGGTTGCCTTTTCCAGACGGCATGTTTCAGCTCTTTCCAAAGATACTCAATAGGATTTAGGTCAGGGCTCATAGAAGGCCACTTCAGAATAGTCCAATGTTTTCCTCTTAGCCATTCTTGGGTGTTTTTAGCTGTGTGTCTTGGGTCATTATCCTGTTGCAAGACCCATGATCTGCGACTGAGAACAAGCTTTCTGACACTGGGCAGCACATTTCTCTCTAGAATCCCTTGATAGTCTTGAGATTCATTGTACCCTGCACAGATTCAAGTCACCCTGTGCCAGATGCAGCAGAGCAGCCCCAGAACATAACAGAGCCTCCCCCATGTTTCACAGTAGGGACAGTGTTCTTTTCTTGATATGCTTCATTTTTCTGTCTGTGAACATAGAGCTGATGTGCCTTGCCAAAAACTTCCATTTTTGTCTCATCTGTCTATAGGACATTCTCCCAGAAGCTTTGTGGCTTGTCAACATGTAGTTTGGCAAATTCCAGTCTGGCTTTTTTATGATTTTTTTTCAACAATGATGTTCTCCTTGGTCGTCTTCCATGAAGTCCACTTTGGATCAAACAACGACGGATGGTACGATCTAACACTGATGTTCCTTGAGTTTGAAGTTCACCTTTAATCTCTTTAGAAGTTTTCCTGGGCTCTTTTGTTACCATTCGTATTATCCATCTCTTTGATTTGTCATCAATTTTCCTCCTGCGGCCACGTCCAGGGAGGTTGGCTACAGTCCCATGGATCTTAAATTTCCGAATAATATGTTCACCTGTATCACAGGAACATGAAGCTGCTTGGAGATGGTCTTATAACCTTTAGGCTGTGTGCCCACGTAGCATTTTTCAAGCGTATATGCTGCGGAATTTCCGCAGCGTAAACGCTTGAAAAACGCATGTATATCCGCACCCCATGGTCCCCAATGGGATTCCGCAAGTTCTATGCACATGCTGCGGATTTTTCCGCAGCGTTTATGCCGCGTTCAAAAATCCGCAGCATGTCATTTAATTTTGCGTTTCCGCAAGCGGAATTGCCTTAGTCCAATGCATAAAAAACGCAAGGCAATTCCGCATGTGGAAAACGCGTGATAAACGCGTGAAAAATGCGCGATAAACGCGTGCGGAATTCCGCATGCGTTTTTCCGGGAGAGGACTTGCATTTATGCAGCAGAAATTTTCTGCTTCATAAATGCAACGTGGGCACATAGCCTTACTTTTAAATGCTTGTCTATAATTTTATTTCTAATCTCCTAAAACAACTCTTTCCTTTGCTTCCCCTGGACCATGTTGAGTGTGGTACACATCATGTCACCAAACAGCACAGTGAGTATCTGTAGCCCTATATACAGCCCCACTGACTGATTACAAGATTGTAGACACCTGTGATGCTAATTAGTGGACACAACTTGATTTAACATGTCCCTTTTGTCACATTATTTTCAGGGGTACCATCATTTCTATCCAGGCCTATTTCATGAGTTTAATTTTTTTTTTAATTCTGTGGAAGCAGGATTGAAAAGCAATGTCTGACTTTGATTTGTTCATTTTCAAAGATTTTTAATTTATTATTACTTTTGTCAGATTCAAGTTATTTCTGTGACCATTGTGGGTTTTTCTTTCATTAAACGAGGGGTACCAACAATTTTGACCACGTGTGTATATAGTATATACAGAGCTCCTGTGTATGTCACTGGTGATCACTGTATTACCTATACAGTATATACAGAGCTCCTGTGTATAATGCCACTGGTGATCACTGTGTTACCTGTACACTGACACTATGTACAGAGCTCCTGTGTATAATGTTGCTGGTAGTAATAACAGTGTTGTTAGTATTGCGGTTTGTATTCATGATCAGTAATGTAGTATTTGGTCACTTTGGACTGGTAATATGTGGTCTGGTCATTGTGTGGCCGTATTTGTTCCTTGTATGTGGTATTATTCGGTCACTATGTGGTGGTAATATGTGATCTAGTCACGGTGTGGCGATATTTGTCCCTTTTGTATATGGTATTATTGGTGTTGATATAGTGGACTGTGTTGTGTATGGCGGTCATTTTGTTCTCGCTGATATTAACTAGGAAAAGTTTTTTTCCATTAGGCCACAGCCCCCCCATCAGTATTTGGTCAGTATTTTTTCTCAGGAGTGGCTGATAAATGCAGAATTGTTTCTATTATACCCTTTCTCTGATTGTTCCTCACCTGGTTTTGGCTCCCACTCCTGAGAAAAAATACTGACCGAATACTGATAGTGGGGCCATGGCCTTAGAGATTAAATACTTGGACCAGAGCTGCAGAGATGCACTTACAGGGGTTCTCCGGTGAAAACAAGTAGTCACCTCTCAACAGGATCAGTGATAATATTGATTGGTGGGGGTCTGACTGCTGGCACACAATTGGCAGAATGTGGAGCTTTTCTCCCCATTAGACTGGCGTGGCATGTGAGATGCGACCACTGATCCATTCATTCCCTCAGTGGCTGTGAGCACTGCTCTTTTTTGGAAGCCCTCAAGAGAATGAATGGAGCTGCGGTCAGACATCCCACTTGTCGCTGCATTTTAAAATGGGGATAAGTGTCCTGTCAGGGATAAAACTTCCCCATTCTTCCGACAGGTGCGTTTTCCAATGTTCGGACCCAAACGATCAATAAGTGATCACCGATCCTGTGGAACCCATAGATCGGTGGTAACTTGTTTTAACCAAAGAAGCTCTTTAATGCAAACAACTGTAATTGTACATCCCAGTTATAGCACGTGCACAGTAGATCTGCAGGAGCCGCCAGTCAATGCTCCACTATAACAGGGATAGCGGATAACAGATATTTGCATATACCTGTAGGGTGGGCCCCTAGAGTCAATTCCCCCTGTGGGCCCCAGACGCCCGAGTCCGACCCTGTCCCCATATAATGCTCCAGACAGAATACTGGCCCCCATATAACGCTCCATACAGAATACTGGCCCCCATATAACGCTCCATACAGAATACTGGCCCTCATATAATGCTCCATACAGAATACTGGCCCCCATATAATGCTCCATGCAGGCTGTGCCCCCATATAATGCCCCATGCAGGCTGTGCCCCCATATAATGCCCCATGCAGGCTGGGCCCCCATATAATGCCCCATGCCTCCTGGGCCCCCATATGATGCCCCATGTCTCCTGGGTCCCCATATAATGCCCCATGCCTCCTGGGCCCCCATATAATGCCCCATGCAGGTGCCCCATATAATGCCCCATGAAGGTGCCCCATATAATACCCCATGCCTCCATACATAAAAAAAATAAAATACCTCACCTGCTGCCACTGCTCTCATCACTGCCGCTGCTCCGGACTCCTCCACCGTGTCGCCATCTTCCCGTTCTGTGCTGTGACTGCTCAGTAGAGGAGGCGGTGGAAAGACGTCATCGCGCCCTCTGACCTGAGACGTCACAGTGCAGCGGCCGCGGAAGATACAGGACCTGCTGCGGAGGGAGAGATAAGTATTGTGCCGGGGCTCTGACCAAGTTGGGGGGGGGGAGGCGCTGGCACCGCTCTCCTCCGCTCACGTGTCCCATAGCGTGCTGGGTGCCCGACGGCGAGTGGGCCCCCTGCCTGCTCAGGGCCCCGGCACTTGCCCGGGTGCTGACGCCGGGCCTGCCCCATATCTTATAAACTCAATGTGGCCGATTCTTCAAAGCTTTCATACCAGAATGCTAGTGTAAAAACTTTGAAAAGTTGCAAAACTTATATACAACTTGGAGTTGCTCCAAAATTTTGCAACTTTTGGCATTTCACGCCAGTTTCTCCCAGCTCTCACAAAATGGGCGGAGCAGGTGCAGGATGGCGGCGAGGCTCTATGGGACACCACAGAACGTCTAATTCATAATGAGCTGTGGCGTTCCCTATGCCAGAAATCTAACTCAAGTACCTGACTGGAGTGAGATTTCTGGCATGGTCCATGGAGGCGCTCGTCAGACGCTCTAGATTCATGAAGAAGAGCGCCGATCTTGATGAATTTGGGCCAATGTGTTTTTCAGTGCAGTTCACAGGTTCAATTACCATGGAAAGACCACAAACTCTTTGGGTAGGTGCAAGAATTTTCTCTCCATCCAAGAAAAACAGTCGAATTATTCTGATCACAGTTTGATTATAGTGGCATCAGTTTTTCTTATGAGTGGAGAGAGAAAAAAAAAAAGTTTCTCCACCCTTTCCATTCTGTGAAAATTGGAAAGTTTTTCACAGACCCATAGACTGCACTGTCAATTTTGACCTAATACTTGGATCAAAATTGGACATGTCTGATTTTTTCTTCGGAACACTCGGTACGCGGAAAAAAATCGGACATGTGCACAGCCATATAGAATATCATGGATACGAGTGCTACATAATTAATCGGTCATGTGCACGAGCCCTTTAATTTTTCACTGAATGTATTTCCATCCCAGTGCACAAGGTTGAATTATTACACATTGTATGAATGAGTAAGCCTGACTGAAAACTGTTCTGCGACTGAAATCAGTGATGCTGAAAGTTTAAAAAACATAAGAGCTGATGAGAGAAGCACAGAATCTCCCAATCACAACTTTCAGAGCTTACCTTCTCCCAACATCCTAAACTATTATATGCTTTAGTCCCCTCTAGAAATACCCGAAAATCCACCATCATAACTAGAGATGAGCGTTGTTCTACTCGAACTGTTCGCCAATCTCAAATTCGAGCTGTTTTGGGCGGTGTTCGAGCCGGTCGGCGAACACGAACAATTTGAGAAAAATTCGGCTGTTCGAGGTTATGTTCGATAACTGTTCGTGCACCAAAATCATAACTGGATTTTTTCTCAGTAATGATGAAAATTAATGTTAATACGCAGTTTGAGTGTACAGCGGGGTGGGGGGAGGGGCAGGGGATGGATCTCTGCAGGAACAATGAAGATCTCCATTTTTTTTTCTCTTTCCCGCATTTGCAGTGGGGAGGTGCAATCTGTCAGCCTATCAGCAGCGCACACATGGAGCGAAGTGCTTTTTTCACACAAGCAAGGGCATGTGTGATTGGCAGTGTATGTCACATGTCCTTGCCCTATAAGACCAAGCCATTTTCCCCGTCGCCACCATTTTCTCACTGCTGCAGCTGCGTGTTAGACGGCACCGCTGTTGCTGTGTGCGCTATACCTTGTTAATTTCAAGCCAATTTTCGCACAAATATACAGATAGCTTGGGAGTAGGGAATAGTTGTGATTGCAGTGCTTTTAAGGACTAGGTTACAGCATTTCCTACGACTTTTATCAGGCAGGTCTGTGCTCTTAAATAGATAGATTGTGGGAGTAAAGACTAATTGTAATTGGAGTCCTTTTCAGGACTAGGTTACATCAGTTCCTATCAGTTTTTGCCAGGCAGGTCTGTGCCAGTGCTGTGCAAGTTTTTTTCACAGCATTTGGCTGAATCTAGCAAAGCTAATCCTTTTTGGCCTATTGCAGAGTGTGTTAGTCAGTGGAGTAGCCTATCTGTGTTGCAAGATATACCACCTAGTGAAGTAAAATCTTTTGGGCATAGCATCATTCTATTAGTCCATCTATACTGACCTCCATCAGGTTGCAAACTGAATATAATTTTTTTCTGCATCTAGCTCTGAAAAAATATTTGGGCTTCTAGCGGTGTGTGGGACTTGGTCTATTAGTCCATCTATACTGACCTCCATCAGGTTGCAAATTAAAAATAATTTTTTTCTACATCTAGCTCTGAAAAAATATTTGGGCTTCTAGCAGTGTGTGGGACTTGGTCTATTAGTCCATCTATACTGACCTCCATCAGGTTGCAAATTAAAAATAATTTTTTTCTGCATCTAGCTCTGAAAAAATATTTGGGCTTCTAGCAGTGTGTGGGACTTGGTCTATTAGTCCATCTATACTGACCTCCATCAGGTTGCAAATTAAAAATAATTTTTTTCTTCATTTATCTCTGAAAAAATATTTGGGCTTCTAGCAGCGTGTGGGACTTGTTCTATTAGTCCATCTATACTGACCTCCATCAGGTTGCAAATTAAAAATAATTTTTTTCTGCATCTAGCTCTGAAAAAATATTTGGGCTTCTAGCAGTGTGTGGGACTTGGTCTATTAGTCCATCTATACTGACCTCCATCAGGTTGCAAATTAAAAATAATTTTTTTCTGCATCTAGCTCTGAAAAAATATTTGGGCTTCTAGCAGTGTGTGGGACTTGGTCTATTAGTCCATCTATACTGACCTCCATCAGGTTGCAAATTGAATAAAAAAAATTTCTGCATCTAGCTCTGAAAAAATATTTGGGCTTCTAGCAGTGTGTGGGACTTGGTCTATTAGTCCATCTATACTGACCTCCATCAGGTTGCAAATTAAAAATAATTTTTTCTTCATTTATCTCTGAAAAAATATTTGGGCTTCTAGCAGCGTGTGGGACTTGTTCTATTAGTCCATCTATACTGACCTCCATCAGGTTGCAAATTAAAAATAATTTTTTTCTGCATGTAGCTCTGAAAAAATATTTGGGCTTCTAGCAGTGTGTGGGACTTGGTCTATTAGTCCATCTATACTGACCTCCATCAGGTTGCAAATTAAAAATATTTTTTTTCTGCATCTAGCTCTGAAAAAATATTTGGGCTTCTAGCAGTGTGTGGGACTTGGTCTATTAGTCCATCTATACTGACCTCCATCAGGTTGCAAATTAAAAATAATTTTTTTCTTCATTTATCTCTGAAAAAATATTTGGGCTTCTAGCAGCGTGTGGGACTTGTTCTATTAGTCCATCTATACTGACCTCCATCAGGTTGCAAATTAAAAATAATTTTTTTCTGCATCTAGCTCTGAAAAAATATTTGGGCTTCTAGCAGTGTGTGGGACTTGGTCTATTAGTCCATCTATACTGACCTCCATCAGGTTGCAAATTAAAAATAATTTTTTTCTGCATCTAGCTCTGAAAAAATATTTGGGCTTCTAGCAGTGTGTGGGACTTGGTCTATTAGTCCATCTATACTGACCTCCATCAGGTTGCAAATTAAAAATAATTTTTTTCTTCATTTATCTCTGAAAAAATATTTGGGCTTCTAGCAGCGTGTGGGACTTGTTCTATTAGTCCATCTATACTGACCTCCATCAGGTTGCAAATTAAAAATAATTTTTTTCTGCATGTAGCTCTGAAAAAATATTTGGGCTTCTAGCAGTGTGTGGGACTTGGTCTATTAGTCCATCTATACTGACCTCCATCAGGTTGCAAATTAAAAATAATTTTTTTCTGCATCTAGCTCTGAAAAAATATTTGGGCTTCTAGCAGTGTGTGGGACTTGGTCTATTAGTCCATCTATACTGACCTCCATCAGGTTGCAAATTGAATAAAAAAATTTTCTGCATCTAGCTCTGAAAAAATATTTGGGCTTCTAGCAGTGTGTGGGACTTGGTCTATTAGTCCATCTATACTGACCTCCATCAGGTTGCAAATTGAATAAAAAAATTTTCTGCATCTAGCTCTGAAAAAATATTTGGGCTTCTAGCGGTGTGTGGGACTTGGTCTATTAGTCCATCTATACTGACCTCCATCAGGTTGCAAATTAAAAATAATTTTTTTCTTCATTTATCTCTGAAAAAATATTTGGGCTTCTAGCAGCGTGTGGGACTTGTTCTATTAGTCCATCTATACTGACCTCCATCAGGTTGCAAATTAAAAATAATTTTTTTCTGCATCTAGCCCAGCCAATAGTTTTGGCCTAATACCACAGTTTGGCCACTCAGCTCTGCTCGGTTACCATCCATTGTTTTTTTTGTGCAAACAACTCCAGAGTTGTGAATTAGTTAACCACCAAAATGAGTGGAAAAAGGCCTGCTGCTGGTGGAAAGGGGAATAGGCGTGTTGGGAAGGGGAAAAAAGGTTGTGTCCGTGGGGTAGGTGCAGAAGAAAGACCATCTTCCAGCCAAACTAAAATGTCTACTTCTTTTAGCGGACAATGTGATAAGATCCCTTTCTTACGGCCACGCCAATCGCTACAAATTCCAGATGAGGCACAAAAACAGCAGGTGCTTCAATGGATATCAAGTGCTCCTTTAAGTGGGCTCTCCTCCACATCAACTTCAACATCACAAATACTCCAGTCCTCAAAGGTGTCACCCAAATCGCACTTGCTTCCTCACAGCTCCCAAATCTCCAGCTGCCCGTCTGAGTATGAGGTAGAACAGATGGTTGAGTCTGCAGAGCTGTTTACTCATACTATAGCCTGGGAATCAGAGGTCGACTCCAGCGCTTCTGTGAATCCAGACGAGGAAATGATCTGCACTGATGCCCAGAATCTTTATGAGTCGGATCCAGGACCAGACGCAGAAGGTTCTGACCATAATGTAGACCCTCACTCCCAAACTGTAACTCCTGTTGGTGGAGACAATGAGGAAGACGATGATAAGACTCAAATACCTGATTGGAGCGACAACTTTAGTTTTTTGTCAGGGCAGGAACAGGTTGGCTCTGAGGACGACGGGTGTGATAACGCACAGGGTGATGATGATGAGGTCGGAGATCCCACTTACTGTCAACCCACAGTCAGCCAAGAGATGAGGTCAGCAGAGGAGGTGGAGGAAGATGCTAGTGACGACGAGGTCAGGTTGCGCCTTCCTGGACAGAGACGTAGTACTGGAAGCACGTCAACAACTGCATCCTCAAACACAACTCTGCCTCTCACCACAAGTCGTGGTGGCTCTTCAGGTCGCATGGGTGCTAAGCCTTGCATAGCCTGGGCATTTTTTCAGATCGATAAAGATGACCCAACTCGTGTTATCTGTAACATTTGTCAGCAAAAGCTAAGTAGAGGCCAAAAAATACATAGTTTGAGTACTTCATGCATGAACCGGCACATGGACATGAAGCATAAGTTGCAGTGGGAAGCTCAGTGTGCTACAATGCGGCCTAGCCGGCCGGGCCAATCACCATCTGCCATATCTTGTGCATCCGCGGCCTCTTCATCCTCTGTGACTGGGGGGACAGCAGTCACACCTGTTTTGGGGCGCAGACCTGCCACCTCTTTACCCGCAACAGCCAGCGTGATTGGCAGGTCATCATTTTCTTTGGAGGTGGTAACACCAGCTGGTGTTGAGCGCTGTCCGACATCGATAGCACCACCTTTGGATCAAGGCAACCTAACATGTCCGCCTGCATCTTCCTCACAGACCGGCAGTTTGCCGGGGACACCCTTATCAACCCCGTCTAAGCACAATAGCCAGCCCTCGGTCCCTCAGATGTGGACAAGTAAAAGACCATTTCCTCCTAGCCATGAGAAAGCTAAGAGGTTGAATTTCACCATCTGCAAGCTCTTGGCTACAGAAATGCTGCCTTTCCGCCTGGTGGACACAGAGGATTTTCGAGACCTTATGTCCGTCGCCGTGCCCCAGTACCAGATGCCCAGTCGGCACTACTTCTCAAAGAAAGGTGTGCCTGCGCTCCACCAGCATGTCGCACACAACATCACCGCTTCTTTGAGAAACTCTGTGTGTGACAGGGTGCATTTCACCACAGACACTTGGACGAGTAGGCATGGACAGGGGCGTTACATGTCGCTGACTGGGCACTGGGTAACTATGGTGACAGCAGGACAAGGGGCTGCTGTCCAAGTCTTGCCGTCCCCACGAGTTGTGCGTCAATCCTCTTTATGTCAAAGTTCCTCCACTGCTTCTGCCTCCTCAACCTCCTCTCGGTCTTCCACCTGCACCCAAAGCCTGTCTGGTCATGCCACAAGCTTTCTAACTGCGCAGAAGGGATCCTGCACACCTCCTTACTATGCTGGCAGTAGGGCTCAACGTCATCAGGCGGTTTTTACATTGAAATGTCTGGGAAATGTGAGTCACACAGCTGAGGAGTTGTGGTCAGCTCTGGAGAACCAATTTCATGAATGGTTGTCTCCACTGGACCTGAAACCAGGGAAGGCCGTGTGCGACAATGCTGCAAACCTGGGTGCGGCCCTTCGCCGGGGCAATGTCACACACGTGCCTTGTATGGCTCACGTGTTGAACCTGGTTGTCCAGCAATTTTTAGCCCACTATCCCAGACTAGATGGCCTTCTGCAGAGGGCACGGTCGCTGTGTGCTCACTTCCGCCGTTCGCATCCCGCAGCTCAGCGACTTACATCTCTACAGAAGTCGTTGGGCCTGCCACTTCACCGGCTAAAATGCGATGTGCCTACCCGGTGGAATTCAACTCTGCACATGTTGCAGCGACTGTGGCAGCACCGACAAGCCCTGGTGCAATACGTTCTGACGTATAGCCTGGGCCAACGAGATTCAGAGGTGGGGCAAATCACGCTGGAGGAGTGGTCTCAGATCAGGAACCTATGCACCCTTCTGCACAGTTTTGAAATGGCGACGAAGATGTTTAGTGCTGACGATGCCATTATCAGCATGACTATTCCGGTGATTTACATGCTGGAGCACATGTTAAACAGAATTCGGAGTCAGGTGGTGGCACAAGAGGAGGTGGAGGAAGTAGAGGAGGAGGAGTTGTATGCGGAAGGGCTAACATCTGCAAGGTCCAGACGGTCGGCAGCACCAAGGCGGCAGGCATGTGAGGGTGGGGAAGATGGTTTTACCAGGGCGCATGGTAGCAGCCAAACTAGTGAGGAAGGTGCAGGAGCCCAGGAAGAAGTGGAGGACGAACTGATGGAAGACTCATCAGATGAGGGAGACCTTGATCACATTTCTGTTGTGCGAGGTTGGGGGGAGAGGACAGAGGAAGGAAGCATGATTGTTACCTCGCCACCAACACAACAGGGACTTGGTGCTCCTGGATGCGCAACACACATGAGTGCCTTCTTGCTGCACTACCTGCAACATGACCCTCAAATTGTGAGAATTAGAAATAATCCTGACTACTGGGTTGCCACACTGTTAGATCCCCGGTACAAAAGTAAATTTGCAGAAATTATTCCTGCCATAGAAAGGGATGCACGCATGCAGGAGTATCAGCAGAGACTGTTGCAGAATCTTACATGTGCTTTTCCACAAAATACCAGTGGTGCACGTAGTGAATCTCACAGTTCCAACTTGCCAACCGTGGGACCGTCAAGTGTTCAGCACTCAAACCGTAACAGAACCACAGTATCTGCTGGTAACATCAATTTTGCGGAATCATTTCACCACTTTTTTAGCCCATCCTTTGCAAGGCCACAGGAGACAAGAAGTCTGACACATAGTCAACGCCTAGAGACGATGGTACAGGAGTATCTCCAAGTAAACATTGAAGCCACGACTGTGTCACTGGACCCTTGCTCTTTTTGGGCTTCCAATCTGGATAAATGGCCGGAGCTAGCCACTTACGCCTTGGAGATCTTGTCATGCCCCGCAGCCAGCGTTCTGTCTGAATGTGTGTTCAGCGCTGCTGGTGGTGTGCTGACAGATAAGCGCACGCGGCTCTCCACTGATAATGTAGACAGACTCACGTTCATAAAGATGAACAAATCATGGATCCGAAACGACTTTTCTACCCCTGTGTCATCCTGGGGAGAGTAAAAGCTTGATGATTGGTTAAAATCACCCTACCAACCGTTTTAAGCTTTCAAATTACTAATCATGTTTATCTGTATCTTGACTGGAAAATAATTTGGGCTTTGTAGCAGTGTGCAGCACTGATCCTATTAGGCCATTTATAATAAGCTACACCAGATTTAAAATTAAAAATAATTTTTAGCTGCATCTAGCCCGGAAAATAATTTTGGGGCTCCGAGATGCGCAAGACACATAAGTGCCTTCTTGCTGCACTACCTGCAGCATGACCCTCATATTGTCAGAATTCGAAGTAATCATGACTACTGGGTTGCCACACTCTTAGATCCCCCAAACTTTTCGATCAACCTTTTCATTTTAATAAAGACCAAAAAAATGGTCATTTTTGAAATTATAAGCATTAGCAGGTTGTTAGAAACTGAAATCAAACAGTTTTCAACTCAAAACTTTATTCTAGGTGATGTTACATTTTCACATAGGACCCCTTGTTCGAAAGGAGCTTCTGAACTCTCTCGTCCATTGAATTTGTCAGGTTTTGGATGGTTTCTGCTTCAATTGTTTTGCATGAGGACAGAATACCCTCCCAGAGCTGTTGCTTAGATGTGAACTGCCTCCCGCCATCATAGACACTCCTTTTAATGATGCTCCAAAGGTTCTGAATGGGGTAGAGGTCAGGGGAGCATGGGGGTCACACCATAAGTTTGTCCCCTTTTATGCCCATATCAGCCAGAGATGCAGATGTTTTATGTGCAGCATGAGATGGTGCATTATCATGCAGAAAAATGATCTTGCTGTGAAATACACGGTTCTTCTTCTTGAACCATGGCAGGAAGTGCTGTTTGAGAAAATCCACATACATTATGGAGTTCATCTTTAGCGCCTTCAGGGATCCTAAAGGGGCCGACAATCTCTCTCCCCATGATTCCAGCCCAAAACATTACTCCACCTCCTCCTTGTTGGCGCTGTAGCCGTGTTTGCGTGGGGTGTCCATCAACCAGCCATCCTCCACTCCATTCATCTGGACCATCGAGCGCTGCACGGCACTCATCCGTGAACAAAACAGTTTTGAAATCAGTCTTCATGTAATGTTTGGCCCACTGGAGCCGTTTCTGCTTGTGTGAAGTGGATAGAGGAGGTCGACAGGATGGCATATGCACAGCTGCAAACCTCTGAAGGACCCTGCATCTTGTTGTTCGGGGGACGTTGGAGGCACAAGCAGCTTCAAAAACTTGTCTGCTGCTATGACAAGGCTTTTTTGCCGCTGCTGTTTCAACCTGACGTAATTGCCTGTAGGAAAGAGTCCTCAATTTGCCCTTATCAGCACGCACACGTGTGTACTGTGAATCAGCTACATACTTCTTGATTGCCAAGACACTTCATCCTGATCATCGCACAATGTTGATTGTAGTCATGCCTTGACCTAAACACTCCACAATTTGTTGCTTCTCAGCAGCCGACACATCCTTTTTCTTTCCCATTTTGGCAGAAAATGTAGGCTGCTTAATAATGTGAGAGAGCCTTCTTAAGTAGTCTTGCCTTTCATTGGACACACCTGCCAAACTAATTAGCACAGGTGTCTGCAATTGCTTACAGTGATATAAAGAGCCCTGACACACATCACCATCAATGAGTTTAACTGACAAACAAACAAATTCTTCCCTTATCACTCCTAAACACTTTTTGCATAATAATTTGGAACGCGGTGTACATGTGCTTTTCCACAAAACACCAGTGGTTCACGTAGTGAATCTTACAGTTCTAACTTGCCAACCGTGGTCTGTATGGAATTGTTCAATAAAGGGCCCAAAATTAAGATAACATAGATGGGAGAGGTCTCTATGAATAGGAATTCCTAAGTATTTGATACCCTGTGAGGGCCAGGCAAAGGGAAAGTTGGACTGGATGGAATCCTATATGGATTTAGGGAGGGAGACATCGAGGGCCTCAGACTTCGCTGCATTGATTTTAAAATTTTACCATGTAACAAAGTGATCTATTTCAGCCATAACAGCAGGGATGGATATATGTGATTGAGTGATATATACTAGGACATCATCAGCAAATAGAGAGCACTTGTACTCGGTGCCTCCCACCTCAATCCACCTAATATTGGGGTTATGGCGAATTGATGAGAGCAGGTGCTCCGTCACTAGGATGTATAAGAGAGGGGACAGAGGACATCCCTGCCTTGTCCCATTGGTGATTGTGAAAGGTGATGATAATGTTCTGACGCACCCCCTGGGCCTTGGGACACCCGGAGCCGGACCCTTTTTGGTGGATGCTGGTGGTTGTAGTCTTCGTGGCGGCGATCCGGTTCCGTGGCTGAGGGCGGTCAAACCAGTGGCGGAACTATTTATGTGGTTTTGATGTTTAAATGTCCGACTACGCCACCCGTGGATTGCGGTCAGAGTGAACCGCCGCTACAGGGCAGACCGCTAAGGCTGGTGTTGTGGGTGCAGCAGAGCGTAGCATAACTCCCCACGGGAGGAGTATAGCCTCAGGGCAGTGTATGCGGAGGATGGGGGTGATGGTGCAGGGCAGCAGCAGTAACGACACGGAGTCAGTGATGCAGTTCAGGGCCTTTACTCACAGTTCTTATTATCCAGACCACGTCTGCAGGTAACGGCTGCCCACGTCGTACTGTGCTCACCAGGTGAGGGGCTCAGACAACTCCCAGATAACTTTGGAGCGCTTCACAGGACCCCCTTTGTGTGTTCTTTGTCTGGCCTTTCTTACCAACACTTCTGTCCGGCTGCCTCGGGCCTCCTCTTGGTAAACTTGGCGCCAGTTTCCCTGACCCTATGTGGTGCCTTCCTAGCGGGTGGAGCAAGGGGCTGCGCCACATAAAATGTCAGAGCCTCCGGTTTCTAGCTGAGGGTCGTTTCCTGCCTCCACTAGTTCGGGGACCGGTCTCCCCCTTTGGCCTGACCCCTCCACGCAGGTGGATTCGGGCGTGCGGTGGCGACTCGCCCGTCCGCACCCCTGGGATCCCTTCATTCCTCGTTCCTGGAGCCTTCTCCGCTCCTCTTCCTTCCTTCTCCCTCTTGCAGGCCTGGGCCTCTGTTACTAGGCCCGCCTCCGGAGCAGAGCTCATGCAGAGCCCCTGCTCCCTGCCACTTCTGCTCAGACTTCTCTGCACTGAACTAAGATGGTGCCCACCTTTTATACTCCCTTCTCAATGCACCCAGGAACTGCTTCCTCCCTGCTCCTGCACTGCAGGGTTCCCCTTCCTCAGTGTTCCCTCCCCCCACTCCAGCCAGGGACAGGGACTGTCGTGCCCATCTCAGGGGCATATTGGTCGCCCTGCCCCACGGCAATGTGGTGTAATGCATGCAGGTGTCGGGTCCTGATCCACACTCCATCCTTATCTGAGAGTGAGATATCACACCTCTGGGTGAGGTGCAATACGTCTGTAGCAACCGAGCCCTCGGTGCTACAGTTCCATTTATCTTCAGCCTAGGTGACGTATTGTGATACAGGGCCGTGATTTTGGCTATAAAAGGGTCCCCTAGACCCCTACCCCAAGCTTTTTAAGAGAATCATATATGGCGTGCCAGGAGACTCTATGGAATGCTTTCTCAGCATCCAACGAGAGTATCTACTTACAAATTTTTAACTGCATCTAGGCCAGGAAATACTTTGTGCCTAGTAGCAGTGTCTGCTAGTCAGCGGATTATCCCGGGTGTTAAGCAAGCTACACCACCTGTAGTTTGGACACTTAATTTTTTCAAAGGAAATGCTTCGGGACCACGGGATACTTAGTGAAGAGCATCAGGAGGCACCCCAAGGCATAGGGGCTGGGACTGGCACTAGGATGCCTTGCGGTGGACAGCCGAGCTCGATCCTTAGAAAAGCTTTTTAACTGCAGCAGCTTTAGTGGACGCTACTGGAGCTGGAATTACGCGGCTGCTGGCATGAGACTTGCCCTCCAATAGATCCTTGTAAATGGATTTAAAGTGTATTCATTCAAATTAGAGGGACAATTTAAATTAAAAAGCTTAGAGCTGCCTCCACCACAGGGGGGCTCTCTCGACCCACCAGCGGACAGGCACCAGTATTGGGAGAGGGGGGCTGGCCGTCAGGGTTCACCGCGGCTCTGGCACAAACCCGGCGACACGGAGGTGGCACGGGCAGGAGCGGACTGGCCGTCTCGGCTTCTCACTTTTTGGATTTTAGAAGGGCATGACATGCCTATATCTGTGTCTCCCCCTCCTTTTACTCCTCCACCTCTTTTCTTTTCGCATGACTATATGTACTTGTCACTTTTCCATGTGTTAGTTGTGTCTTCTGAGCAGTTTGTCAGCTTTTGGACACCTTTGAAGGTGTTTTCTATGTGTTTCTATGTGTTTTTGTTTGCCTGCCATTGGTTTTAACGGTGTTCGAAGGTGTTCGACGAACAGTTCGACGAACAGTTCGGCGAACACACGGGTGTTCGACGAACCGAACCGAACTCGAACACTACGGGGGTGGCTCAACACTAATCATAACCTATATACTTTACATTAACCTTTTGATAATTTGAGTAAGAGATAAAAGAAGGAAAGCAAAGGCAATTGTAGAAAAAAATTGCTATTTATAAAGCATGTACACATGGCTTCATAAGACAAAATCCCCAAATGTGTCCCATCAAAAAGTGCTTACACCCGCCCCACCTTCTAAAAGTAAATCCCACTTCAATGTTAGGAAAACGTATCTGGCACTAAGCCCTTTTGTTTTTACAGGGCACTTACACTCTGCCAGCAAGTTTTTTTTCCCTTATACTGCATTCTACAGAAAAATGCTGTCTTTTGCTGTTGGGGATAGCTTTCTTTCATCTTCCGGTAAGTGTGAGGCCAAATCTTCCATCTTCAAGGTAATAGTTGTGATGCCTCAAACTACAAGATACCTTATCAGGACCAAGACTGCGACTGTTTTAGTCATGCAATTCTGAGAAGCAGAGTTTTTGACCATCATGCTGGTTCCTGTGGGAAAAAAACAAATACAAGAAGGAACAAAAATGAATTGATAATAAGCAAAGGCAATAACATGTGAAGTTAAAGGGGTTGTCCATTTTTTGGGAACATTTTTTTACTTAAATGGATATAATTAGGGTTAAAAATAATGTTTGCTATTGAGTTTAATTATACATTTTGCACAGTTTGCCGCCTATAGTGTGTTGCACTGTTTATTGCTATCTGCAGGATAAGTTAATTGAAAATCTCTCAGTCAGTCCGCTTTAATGGTGTGGTGAGTTGTAACTCTTTTATCTGTCTTTTTCTGAGCTTCTGACCTCCCTTTGCTGATTTATGAGCACTGACCATATCAAGCTTGAATATGCAGAGAAACAAAGAACCCAATTACACAAATTATTTTTAGCCCCAATACATGAATTAAAGGAAAGTATTTGTTCATAAAGGTCAACAACCCCTTTAAGGTGGATGGATTGATAATTCAGCCAATATGACAAAACTAAACATCTGGAAATCTTCTTGGAAGAACTACTTGATTTTCCATAGTTTTTTTTCTGGTCCATGGTCTCATAGTAATGCATCTTTTTATTTGTGATTTTACTACATTAATCCTGCCAAACACATTAGATGGACGTCGGCCGTGCGACCGTCAGCCATTTCGGCCGACTCTCCCATATACAGGAGCGCACACTCAGCCAAGGGCTTCTGTGTTCTCTAAGAGAAAGCCGTGGACAGACATGTTAACGGTGGCTTATCTCAGGGAGAACAATGTGATCGGAAATCGGACATGTGAGATCAAGATCTCTCCGGACCATCAGTCGGCCTGCTCCCCCCTACAAATTACACTGTCGTCCGAACCAGTCGATATTGGCTGGTTCGGCTGACATTAGTCTAATGTGTATGAGGGCCTTGAAAGCATCAAGCCTGAAATTGCCAGACTTGATGCTACCATAAAACTTCTGACTCCCTCTCAGAGCCTCACCAACAGGAGGCACAGATGGCTTATCAGTGAAGCTGGGAGGAATAGCTATCAGTAGGACGAGGTTGTGTTTACATGGACAGACCAGCGGCATGATGCAACTACCGATCGGCGGTCATTTAAATGCCTATTTATCCAGGCAGACCAAAGTAAACGATGCACGCTGAATGATCTATAGTAGAACGTTAAGAGTGCATAGGCAGCCATAGTTTTCGACAATACGTGTCCTGTTTACACAGGACGATTCACCGCCCTGCGCAAAAGATCATTTCACCCAGTGAATGAGCATTTTTTTATCGGATGATCAGCAGCCTGTTTACATGACCAGATAATCATGAAACAAGCATTTTTAACAACATTCGTTTATGATTATTTTGCTGTGCATATGCAGCTTAAGTGTTCAGACAAGATGTGTATGTAATATGTATGGCCAGCCTGAGAACATGGCATTGATAATTGCTTGCTCTGGAATGAAGAGAGCGTCCATATTTCTTATATAGCCTTATATTAAACATTGATTTTGCATAATACAGAAAATAGTGATATTTATTTTACTTGCTTATGTAGCACCATTAATTTTCACAACGCTTTACAGACTTTATCATCACTGTCCCCATTGGGGCTCAAAATCTGAATTCCCTTTTAGTATGATTTTGGAGTGTGGGAAGAAACTGGAGTACCAGGAGGAAATACACAAAAATTCCTTGCAGATGTTGTCCTTGATGGGATTTAAAACTAGGACCCCAGTGCTGCAAGGTTACAGTACTAACCACTGGGCCACCATGCTGCGTGTGTGCCCATTCTTCAATGACAAATCAGATTTCTAAGCCTGACTAGCAAAGCTGTGTTAAAGTCATCAATCTCATCTCTACATTAAATCCTCCCATGTACCCATTACCTTCTCTCTGTTCTTATTACTTTCCCATACTCTTGTGTATTTCCTCCACTATGGAAATCTCTACTTCTTAAAGGGATTGTCCACTACTCGGACAACCCCTTCTCAATCACCATGTTCATGTTCCCCCTTATAAGATAACACCTATACTTACCTCCGATGCCATTTCACCGTTGTTGGCACTGGCTCTCCCGGGGCTCACGTGACATTGTTATGTTACGCCATTCCTGTGGCCAATCAGCGGCCACTTCACTCTCCTCTCGTTTGGACAATCAAGACAGCCGGAGGAAGTGAGAAGTGCAGCTGCTATCTCACTTCCTCCATATGTCAGTTATGTCTACGTAACATAAGTCCCGGGAGAGCCAGCACCAACACTGCTGGAATGGCGCCAGTGAGTACAGGTGTTATTATTTTATAAGAGGGGAAAATGGTGGTTGAGAAATGGTTGTCCTAGTAGTGCACAACCCCTTTAGCTAAATCGAAGCAGGGCCTGATGCCTTTCTTGAAAAATATAATATTACAGTTTGGGTGTACTAGATTTCTGAAGATGAGACTTTGATTCAGGGATTTATTCTGGATTATGTTTGGAGTTGGGAAAGAATTTTTCCTCCAATATTGGGCAATTAGCATCCACCAATCAACAGTAGGATTATAGATTGGACCTGAAAGACGCTTGTAATTTTTTTTTATCCTTATCAATTGTATAACTATACCATCTGCCTCTATTCAGATCTCAGCCTGGCATAAGGGCACCATCAGAACTACTGACTCAATGCTTGACAGAGAAACAATACTGCATTCATAAGTCACTGTGCATAAATAATAACTATGTGACAGGCTCTGATTAGAGTTGACAGTGATGTCACGCCAGGATGGCTAATCAAAAGAAGAGCTGCAGATGCCATCAGGTAAGAGTCAGTTCTGGTCTAGCAGCCACAGATTGATGACGTGACTGATAGACTGGGTCTTGTGAATCTGTTCACATCAACTCTAGTTTTGATTCATTATGGCACTATTAATATAGAAACAACGGTACCTGAATTTGTGGGAATATGCACCTCTGCTGACGCCCCATCCCCTCCTAATCCAGTGGCCCGTAGCTGGATAGTCACATGATCGACACCTT
Organism: Phyllobates terribilis; assembly: GCF_046119375.1. Classification (NCBI taxonomy): domain Eukaryota; kingdom Metazoa; phylum Chordata; class Amphibia; order Anura; family Dendrobatidae; genus Phyllobates; species Phyllobates terribilis. Next base: position 690,882,544 of record NW_027362762.1, read on the forward strand.
CGGAGAGTGGCAGTTCTGCTTGTGTCTTGCTTGTTACATACAGGGCAGGAGTTGAATGAGGATCGACTATATACAGTATCTACACAAATACAGTTAATTGTTACTAAGGAGAAAACACAAAGGGAGAATTGTTAACTGCTGTTTACAATAGATACCTTGTATTCAGTTACAGAAGATTCATTTCTCATTGATGTCACTGGGTCCCACTTAATTCTGACACTGGAACGGGAAAGAGTCCAGGAAATATTGCCGGGAGGTCTATTTGGAGCTGAAGAGTGACAATTGGTTAGTTTCTCCTAGGCACAGTCTAAATCATGTATGATCTAATGATAACGTTGATCATAAGAGTTACGCAAAATTAAAATGATTATTTATATGACTCTTTTGGGGATATACGTACGTGATTTGGGTGTAGTCACATTGGCAATGGGGCTCGGTGGTCCAGTGCCAGCTCTGTTGTAAGCACGAACTGTCACGTGGTAAAGAGTATTTGGCTTCAGACCACTCACTCTGGCAACTGTGTCCAGGCTCTCTGACCTCACCCGATCAGCAGCACCTTCTTTATCACCCACTTTCCAGTATCTGATCTGTTTGAAATGACACAGTTAATGCACATCTCCCACCCATATGCCTGATACTGGCAACTGTTGCAGATTTTACCTGCATAAATCTGCAACATTTTCAACCTGTGTAGGATCTACCCTAAATAACTATGGAAAACGGGTACTAGAGTTGAACAAAAAGATGTGTACTGCCCTGGTCCGGCATCCAGTCTGGTCCTCTGTGGCAGCCTGACCACGGAAGGCTTCACTCCTGCGGCCGGTATTATCTGACCAGCATCCTGGGCACATTTGGTGTTTTCAAGGCCTCAGGCCTTATGACTATACCTCATGTAACATCATGACATTGTGGGGCCTAGTATATCCCGTAGCACCCAGGACTGAATAGTCCTGTGGTCCAGCTGCCATGAAGGACCGGAGTAAATGCTGGGCCAGGGCAGTGTGAATCTGGCTGCTCATCTCTAATAGTTACACAATAGTAGTTGGTTGCCTATTACACATACTTTACCTCATATCCTAATAAAACCCCCCTGACAGCGGCCACAGACTTCCATTCCACCTTAATCTCAGAAGATGATAGAGCTGTTGCTTTAACATCAGATGGTGAGACACTCGGCTCTAGGGATCAGAAAAACACATATCATATAATAAGCTCATGAAATGGTAAAAAACACAGTAAACCTCCCCAAAAATATAGCATATATTTTTATGTATACATTAAAATGTAAATTCTTCAATTTGTCATAAAAATTCTTTTTGAGAAGTCGTAAATCTGAAAATCATAGTTATAGCTTGGCATCCATAAATCTAAAGACTCAATAAACTCATGAGTATCATACCCTCCTCTGCAGAGTACACAATGGTTTTCAGGCTTTCAGGTCCTTCTCCTTTCTGATTAAATGCCTTGATCGTGACATTGAAAGGGGTGTAAGCTGCTATGCTCTCATTTCTATAGACAAAGTGTTCAGACTGTGCCCCAAGAATTTTAACTGTCTGCCAGGACTCCTCAGTCGTTCTCTTGAAGGCAATAATGTATCCAAAGCCGTCTCCATGTTGGTACTGTCTCTCCAATGGCTGTTATACCAAAAACAAGAAAACTATGATAATTCGTTCATGGGTACATGTGCTCGTACCTGACAATTATGAAAGTTGTGGATACTGTTAATATTTAGACAGTGTAATCTTAGACTTGGCAGTCTGACAATGCACCAAATTTATCACAATGGCTCATGTTGGATGGTGAATTTAGCGCATCTTTAGACACTTTACACAACCTAGCAGTGGGCTTAGCTTATGCAATCATTTTGGCTCACATTGGCACTTCTTAGGTCACACCTCTTTTCCGCTAAGATATGCCCCTTTTCTTAATAAATATGTGATGTTTCACTAAACATTGACTCACCTTCCAGGTAATTGTGAGCTCATTTGGTGCCCCTCCTCCACCATTAAGACCTGACGGGGCCACAATAGGTTCTAGAGGGAATTATAGGAAATGTTAGGTACTACATTTCTCAATGACAAGTTATGGTATTTGCTAGAATTACTATCTAAGAATAAGTATAAATCTTTGTTATTTTTTTTAAAAAAGTGACAGCAATTAGTACTATGTTCTTTGATTACATACACTTAGTTTTCCATATACTGTGGCATTACTGTGTGCATTATTTTTCATTACTATTACCCCTTTGGTTAACTCTTTAGCCATTACCATATCTTAATTGCTTGTATTACCAAAAGTATAACATTGAAGATCATAGAAGTGATCACATTCATTTACTCACCAGCCTCTTTTGTTCTTATTATGGCTGATGGAACACTGGGTTCTCCAGCTCCTAAAATATTGCTAGCCACCACTCGGAATAGATAATCCGTCCATGGTGTAAGTCCCACTACCAAAGTAGTTTCTGCATTTCCCTCCACGGTGGCAGGGTCTGTAAAGTAAAGAGTTTAGTCAATATAAATAAACCATAGAAAAATTTTAAATATATTGGTTAAAGAGCGAAATGACATTCTTCTTCAGGTACCTTTGGTTCATCCATAGACATATGCTTTTAGGGGTTGTTTAATAGTTTGAACAAGCCAGAGCTTCATTCATGGTAAGCAGCGGATCCCTGGGATGACTTACCTCTATTTGGAAACAAGCAATAATAAAATGCCCGGAGACCTGAAATCAATTAATCTGAAAACAAACTAGTTGAAAGAGCATCCAGAAAGTCCAACAAACAGCCTTCCCTATCCATCTTGAATATGGCCTCACAACACATTTTCTAGAGGCTTCTCTGGGCACTCAGAAGCATATAAGCTATACTGTCAACTGATATAGAAAGAAACAGTTAACTCCACATAAAGTGATAAACCAAAGAAAAATGCGTCATCATCATATCCGAGAAATGACAATACTCATGGTCAGGAATAGGTGGCTCAGATTTCTTAGAAGAAAAATTATACCCTTAAAGTGAGGGCAGATGGATTGGGTGATGAAACTCAAGAGAGTCAGAAAGATTGACCACAGCTGAGATAGAATATTTTTTTTAGGAAGAGCTAGAGTAAAAAGGCTGAGAATCACAGAAGAGTGTTTGATGTTACCATGCTGGATATTTTTTTGATTAGTATTGGAAACCTCATGAAGTCACACCAGCAGATGGCACAGAGGGTAGCTGTTGCTGCCTTGGATTCTAATTCCTCCATACATTGGATGAAGGAAACAATCAGAGCATCAAGGACTATTCCTGGAGAAGATGCAGGATGCACAAGGTCAGAACTATGTACATGATATTCAGGCAACAGTGAAATGCATACTGCTGTTCGAAAAGAAATCTGATGTATCATTCTATTAAAATCACAGCAGAAACAATCTGAAATAGTGATTCATTTTCACTTCACTTGATATCTCTTGGGTCTAGAGCCACAGTGCATTTGATGTTCATGTTTCAGAATCTGCTACATAGCTCAAGCTTTGCACTTCTGAAATCATCCATTTACACTGACCTGTTCGTGCTTTTTTCCACTCTTCCTTTTCTGGTTCTTTGAGTTCAACTGTATAGCGACTGATTGGATTATGGTTATCAAAGCCTCGACTCCAGCTCAGTTCAATGCTTGTTTCCTTTGCATTTCTCGCTACTAGACCTCCTGATGGTCCAGGGGGTCCTACATGAAGCAAACACACAAATATTCTGTTCTACATGACACCCATTAACCTACTAACATTTACAGGTCAAAATAACCAAACTTAGCCAATACTTTGGTAACACATAATCAAAAGTTTGCTTTAGCAGTAGAGTCTAAATTCATTCTTCATCAAAAACTCTAAGGAAATGATACAGAAAGTACATAAAATATATAAAGTTTTAAAGTATATAAAGAAAGTTAATCTACTACTAAAGAGACTAGATGCCAGCACCAGGGTTACCTCGCACAAGGAGAGAAGCTGAAGCAGAGGCTCGGTCCACCACAGTCTGAGCTGTACATGTGTATTTTCCAGCATGCCTCAATTTAGTATTAATAATGTGAAGATCCCCAACAGATTCATCCTGCAAAAAAGGGCTTTGTCTAAAACGTAGTTGCTATCAATGTATTACTAGGCATGCCATTCACACACAGGAGTTTATAATGTTGCCATCACTCCGGCTGCAAGAGTAGTCATTCAACCTGGAAGAAGTTTGTTTTACTGCTCATTCCTTTAGATATCATTTTATGATATAGTAAAGATTATACATAAATAATGAGATTTAACATACAATAAATTATCACTCTTTAAATAAATGTAGATTTCACTCAACCATGGTACAGGAAGCCTGACACATTGCTTGGTAAAAAAAATATTTTTCGTTTCCATCGAATGGTCAAGCGCTAATTGCAACACGCTATAGGTTTACTGCTGAGACGGAGTCTTGGCTGGTCCTGACAGCTACGTCACAATTAGGCTGTACGATACAGAAGTTCCCCCACAAAGAAGTGAAAAGACGCCGGCTACTTAGTGTCCTTTCTGTACTATGAGATCAAGGTATAGGAAATAGTAAAAGGGAGTCTATAAGCACAAAATGACTGTCCACAGTAGTTGGGAAGGTGCACTGAACTGTTTGGCCACTTCAACCTCGCCAATAGTGCACTGAGTGTCAGTGCTTGGTTTGAACAGTCATTTTTGCTAACACACACCTTTTATCATATGTATTGTAGGCACAGTCCCCAGTCCCCAATGGTTCTGCTAATGAACCATAATCTGTCGTTAAAAGTTATGTAATCCGTTTGGATGCAACATAAACACACAATATGAAGACAAGTGTTAGGGTCCCTCACCCTTGAAACTTTTTGATAATGTTCTTCCGCCTTCTCAAAGTTTATGGGCATTCCATCTAGTTCCCATGTGAATGTGAGATCCATGGTAGGATCATGTGAAGCGTGGCACTGTAGTGTAACACTGTCCCCCTCATTGATGTCTGCTCCTGAAGGGGCCAAAGTAATTCTTGTTGCTTCTGTAAGATAAAAATGTCTGTATTTATCAGCTGACTATGACAGAAGGCATTTTCTGGCATTAATACATAAAATATGGCATTTAGACTGAACATCAGCTTTATATGGTCCCTATGGGAATGGTTCTGTCTCACATATGTGTCAAATACAGAAGTTAGGGCTCCAACATTGCCTCGAGGTCCATTCATTTATCCGGACATTTAGGCTCCTATCTAAATAGAGAATCACAGTTTGACTATTTCTTATCACTGTTAGTAGGAAGTGTGGTTGTATGTGACAATGTGTCCAATGGAGTATTTGAATGTATTGGTACAATTATTTTTCCCCTTTAGATCAACACTGCAGGATAACAGGATGACATAATTACATCTGTTGTCATCCTTTATATGTATATTTGAAAAAAATGTGATAAAATGTCAATACTTTTGTTTACCATCCTCCTACAGACTGGACTATGGAGGAATGTATTATTATATATGTAGCCATCTCACCCCTCACACTAAGAATGCCAGTACTATTGGACTTCCCCATGAGATTTTCTGCAAAGCAGGTATAGTTCCCTTCATCTGCTCGGGATATATTCTTCAAGATTAGCGTTCCATTAGCAGTGACTGTGATCCTGTCAATAATTAAAAGATACTGGAATTATCATTAGAATAATATTCATGAATATGAATATGGCTCTAGAACATAGCTTGTTTGACATCAAGAACTGATTTTTGCTTTTGCCACATGCATCACCCCCAAACCTGCTACTGTTGCGTAAAAGTTCAGTCCCTTTACTCCATAAGATGTCTGGGGTTGGGGCAGCCCTGGGATTACAATGTATCTTGATTTCTCCACCTCGAGCTGCAGGAATCAGGGGTTTTACGGGTGAAAGACGGAAATCAGGAGCCATAGCTTGATGGAAAAGAATAAAAAAGGGAAAAACAAAGTGTTGTCTTGGTTAGACATAAAATACATATTGTGGATACATCTATTGCTACATTCTGCCTGTTCTCAGATCTTAGAAGGTGATTAAGGTATTAAGTTGCAGACCACCTTAGGAGACAACAGCAGGAGAAGCAGTATTGTAGTAGTGCCTGGCCAAATTTGTTGGTGTATCATGACCGTTTCAATGGGATCCACCGACAATCCTATATGGAAACAGCTCCATAGTCCTGTGAGGCTCCTTACTAGGGGAAACAGGGACTGGGCAGTTCAGAGATTAAAGCCACAGTCACACTTTGAGTATTTAATGAGTTTTTTACCTCAGTATGTGTAAGCCAAAACCAGGAGAGGAACAATCAGGGGAAAAGTATAACAGAAACACGTCACCAATTCTGTATTTATCACCCACTCCTGGTTTTGTCTTACAATTACTGATGTAAAATACTGACTTAATACTGAACGTGTGCACGTGGCCTAAGGTAACAATTCCATTGTTTGCTTCACTTCGTAGTAACCTATGCTTGGGCAATCATAGGGGATTTAAGCTGGCCATACACATGAGACAGGATTGGCAAACAGATGTCTCTCCCAACTACCTCAGTAACTGAGTACTTGACTTGGTCAAACAATCATGTGTTTTCAATGAGGAGAGAGGAGAAAGCTGCTGGCAGACTAGTCTGGCAGTGGCTTATCTCCCATGAAAACAAAAGGATCAGGTGTTGAAACTCCAATTGCCCGATTCTTCTCTCCTCCAACAGCATCTGTTTGGGAGGCCTCCACAGATATTCAACAGGTTCAGATGACTTTCATCTAATGTGTATGGGTTTTTTTTGGAAACAAAGCTGGTGGCGAAAGCTCTCGATTGTACATGGGCAGCTTCTGAGTGGATTTAATTGTGAACCACTAGTTTAATGCTCGCTAAACAAGAACTCCGAGACACGGAGTAACTATGGCTTTTCCTATTCCTGAAAGTCCAGGATTGAAATGAATAATATTTCAGCAGAACAGAGTGTTGCTGTAGGCAAAAGTTAATATTGGATGAATAATAAATCTATTTAATTGACAAAAAAATATTTAGATACTCCACAATGTACATTCTCATTTTCTAAATATACTAAATGCTAAGTGTAGACTTTTGTCTTAGGCTATGTGCCCACGATGCAGAAATGCTGCATATCTTTTCCGCTTCTTCCTGGCAGGAAAGACGCATGCGAATTGTACATGCGTTTTTCCCGCCAGGTAGAAGCGTTCTTCACATGCATTTCTGCATGCGGGTTATCAAGCGCTTTTCCAGGCGATTTTAGCATCACTTGGAAAAGTGCGTAACAACTTGTTCACATTATATAAATCCATGCAACCGGCATGGATTTATATAGTGTGACCAAGTAATAGTTAAAAAAAAGAATAAGAATGGTGAAAAATAAAAAATAAAGATTATACTTACCTTCCGATGTCCCCCGGCCTCCTCAGCGATGTGTGCGGTGTGTTGGGCGGCTCGCGGTGGTGTGAAGGATCAGCGATGACGTCATTGAGTCATGTGACAGGTCACACGACCGCCGACGTCAGAGGTCGCATGACCTGTCACATGACTCAATGACGTCATGTCAGGTCCTCACACCACCGCGAGCCGCCCAACACACCGCACACATCGCTGAGGAGGCCGGGGGACATCGGAAGGTAAGTATAATCTTTTTTATTTTAAATTCTTTTTTTTTACAGTTTTCTATGGTACCCGGGTCCAGAGGAGAGTCTCCTCTTCTCCAGACTCGAGTACCATCCGCACATTGAATTGCTTCATATCCGCGTGTGTAGATGCAGTGATGCGGATATTATGCGATTCAATGCAAGTCAATAGCGGCAATTACGCTGCGTGTCCGCAAAATTAATGGACATGTTGCGTATTTTTCCGCAATGATAATCCGCAGCGGAAATTTCCGCAGCATGTGCACAGCACATGTGGATTATCATTGGGGACCATGGGGCACGTATTTCCAAGCGTTTTTTAAGCATTTTCACTGCGGAAATTCTGCGGCAAAAAAGCTTGAAAAACGCATAGTGGGCACACAGCCTTATAATAGGATATTTTTCATACTCTCACTTTAAGTAATTAGGTTCAAGGAGCAATCAGCAAGAAATTGATCATATTTGAGTAAACTTTTTCAATGTGGCAATGTTAGTGAGTGTAGAGACAGCATTCTGTTATTTTCTCTCCGTTGTTCCTTACCTTGGACAGTGAGCTCTGCACTTGTGTAAATGGTGCCATGCTTGTTTCCTGCCACACACTGGTACATGCCAGAATCTTTTCGATTTAAACTGGTGATTTTCAGCTGCCCATTGTTCACTTCTATTCGTGCCTGTTCCAGAGTAGAAACATATTGCTTATAGGCTGGATATTTTTTTATTGCTGTGCACTACCTCCATTCATTACATTTCTCAACCGCCCAATTCTTTCATATTCCAGGACTAACTAATCTTCAGTTAAGACATGAAAAAGAAACATTACAGTTATAAAATTACTAGTGTGCTAAATTGTTGTTGTTATTAAGCAGCAGAACGTGACCCTCCACATGCTTAGTACAAGCACCCAGGAGAGGACACAGACTGAAGAGGACCCCTGTGGAAGTGTGTAGCCCAGGGGATGGGGATGACTCGGCACCCGGGCCTTGTTACGGCCTGACCCTGGGGGATGTCGCGGTGGTCGGCTCCCGGGGCCGTACCCTGGGCCTCTCTTTTAAAAGGGGGGATGATTATATTACTAAGTTCGTGACGCCACCTGTGGTGTCTGGTGAGGATCACCAGCGCTGCGGCAGCCAGCTGAGGCCGGTGTTAAGGCAGCTTGCGTGGTATAGCTCCCCACAGGTGGAGCTAGGCCTCAGGGCAGCGGGGATTTAAGGATGCAAGGACAGATGGGACCCAGCCGGGTCAGAGCAAGAACAGGGACAGACACGATAGTCACTTCAATACCTTTTACTGATGGAAATTCAGGCACGTCCCGGAGCACTGTAGGGTGAAGGGTGCATATCAGGATCCTCCCCAGTGAGCGGGTGTAGGGCCTCCTGTTTCTTGCCTTTGTGTGGTAAGTTTCTGACCTGCCTGGAGCTAGGCCTAACCTGGTTTCTGTACTGCACCGGCTGACTTTGTGGTAGGGCCTTCTCTTGGAGCACGCGCTCCCAGCTTGCGGGGCCTCCGTGACTCCTGGCTCTGTTACTTATCAGCTTTTGGGTGATCCAGGGACTTGAAGTCTTCCAGTGATTCCAGTTATGTCCTACTGGGTCCTAGAGATCCCAGTAAGCTCGGACCAGGTGTGAGCTTGTACAGCTCCTCTGCCCACAATGCTACTCACTTTCTACTCGCCTTCGGCCACGCTCGGGCCCTCACTAGGCTATACACACTAGCGACAGCTTGCCGCGCTTCACCGATCTTATGGCGCCGGCACACCTTGAGCTCTAACTGAGCTACAACTGCGTCTGGACTGGGCCCCACTGCAGGCTGACCTCTCTGTAGACTCCAGACTAGACTGAGCTCGACTCTGTATTCAGGTCCATACTTGCTGAACTCTCCAGAGGAACTGCTGAATCCCCTCTCTGCCTGGCTCCACCTTCCCTACTTATATCCCTAACGGCTCCCTCTAGTGGTCTGAGGTGGAAGGTGGAGGTGTGTGTGTGCTGTGGGGGCCTCTTGTGGAGGAATCCTTTAATGCACCCCTCTAGGATCTGTGGCTCCAAGCACAGCTGGGCGCCACAGAAGAACAATAGCTCAACATAATGGAAAATCCCACCTGCTTATGAGGTATAGTGGGCCCGATTACCTCTAGGGCCTCTGTGCAGCTGCACAGGTTGCACCAATGCTATGCCCGCCCTTCATGTACCCACTACATATGATATATTTACACACGCATACTACACATATATTTGCTCCAGACTTTTCTCACCTGTGACATTAATGGTTTTCCATCTCTTAACCAGCGAATTGTGGGACGAGGTTTTCCAGATGCTGCACAGTTCCATTGAAGATCTGAATCAATTTTGGCTTCTGTGTCAGAGATAATTTGGAGCCACTCTGGCTGTGCTGTCAAGTAAAAAGAAAATGATCCATGTAACTACACACAATGGAAAGAATCTATGCTGGAACCGACATTATATATTTATGGTTGGTAATATAGTGCCAACATGCTCCTTAGTGATATATAGAGATTATCACCGTTTACATCAGTCTCTTTCTTCAATGGGCCACACAATCTATGTTTTCTATTTCTGACACATTCTATGGTCAATTTAATAGGAAGCCTCCTAACCTCTTAGTATGTTTATGGAGTGTGGGAGAAAACCAAAGTACCTGGAGGAAACCCATGCAAACACAAGGAGAATATACAAACTCTATGTAGATGTTTCCCTTGATTAGATTCGAACCCAGGACTATAGTTCTGCAAGGCTGCACTGCTAACCACTGAGCTGCAAGTATCTACATTTTTGGTGAACCCCTGATCTAATGTAAGGCTTTTTTTGCATATGCAGATTATAGTATGAATGATGAGGTCGTAACTCAAATGATGTCAGATATGTGTTTACACAGGACGAGGATCGTGAATGAAATAATTGAATAGCGATCGTTACATCATATCGTTGACCATCATGCTCTGTGTTCACATGGACAGATATCCGGGACAGGTAGACGTGGTATACAACCAAATCTCATATGTGATACCATTTTTTTTAATACATGAATTCATAAACTATTGCACAAACATTTCCACTGATGCTGAACAAAATCGAGCATTTTTCGATAATAATGAATATTTATTCATTCCAACTCACCAACTGCTACTGAACTATTGCTTTTGAACACAATCAACCCTACTTAGACTTGAGTTTTCACTCCTCCTTGTTGTCAGTTTAATTTTTAAATGAATCTCTATTTACATTACACAATTTATGAAAGTTGAACGAGGATCTTTTTTGTTCGCCTAAACGATTTCATGCTCGATGTGATGAATGAGCGATTTTGGACACATCATTCATTGGTTCAATCCATTCACATAACACAATTATTGTAAATGATGGGTCGTTAACACTAGAATCTGACAGATTAGTGGATAGTGTAAATGCAGCTTATTTCTGTGTCAATAGGATATAATCACAATAGATCTTTAACCCCTGTATGTAAACAATGATTTTTTCAGGGGAGAAAATATCATTGGTGCAACTCTTGCAGCCCCACAGGAGCCCAAGAAGTTAGGGGGCCTGTTCCCACCTCCAAAGCAGGCGGATTTGTGCATTATAATGAGCTATTGGACTGCAAAGGGCCCATATATTGTTCTTGCAAAGGGGCCCTCCCCTGCCTGTGTCCATCAGTGGATTTGTTCACTGACACAAGGGGTATTTGAAGAGAAAATGTGCACTGGCTCCAACACTTTTCTAAAAAAGTTGGTGGGTTTAGCTAAAGGGGGTATGGCGAACCATCACATCTCAGATGTACTAAGATATATGGCAGAAATCCTAAAAAATATATAGCTGATGTAGATTTGATTTGGTAGTACAAGACAGCTTAATGATATTTGCTCATTCTAGTGTATACATTGGTCTAATATGTCCCGGGACTGTCACGATGCTTATGCTTTGTAATTTGCCATGCATAGTTTTTTGGTGGATGGAGAAGCAGAGACACAAAGACCCATCCCCATTCCCTGTAATCTGTCTCTACTGTTGGAGTTCTAGAGATGGATTACAATTGATAACAGGCAGTGAAAAGCAAATTAGACTGAAGTGGCCTTCCTTGGTGCATTGTACTTTGGAGGGATTTTCAGGTGTAAGATAACATCATTTTTAAAATGTAATTTTAGATTCTATTTTGCACAATAGCTATAAAATTATATCAAGTTGTCTGAAAGTATAGTGGCCTTTTAAAGGAGTACTTTAATCAAATAAAAAGTGATTTGAATGTTTCAAACTGAAATGAGTTGAAATTACTGAAATACTTTATACTTGAAACTTCTATTCATGGCCCAATTTTACTGCTGGTTCCGATTCCCAAAAGATCCACTTCTGTTTTGGGTCTCAATATAGGAAAAAGCAAAGCCAACTCATCAAGTTAGCACCAAAGCTGTCTGTCTAAGTTCAGTGGCCAAACCAACCCTCAGGGGCTGGCTTAGCTATTGAGCCAATGCAGTCAACCAGTTGCTTTTATACTCACTGGAAGGGGAAGCTCTCTCCTGTGACTGGACCAAAGCAAAGTGAAGCAGAAAATCAGACCATTGGTGGAGCTTTCACTAATAAAATATAATAGTAAGATCAGTTTGAAACACATCTAAACCATTATTTATTTGGTCAATTTTGGTCACCCTTTAACTTTCTATCTATGATGAGAATTTGAAGAAAAATTAACAAATGGTCAAGTAAGTCCAAACAAAGATATATAACAAGTATTACATAAAAAACGAAACACCTCTAAAGAACAACAACATGGAGAAATAAAGGAACCATCCATAAATAACTCACTAGAATTTTATTGAAATCTAATTAATAATCCTAAATACATTATGAGAGGTTGGCAAAAAGAAATACAAGAAAGGGAAGGGAAACAATTATGGCAATAGCATTGTTGGGTTACAGTATATTAGATGGAAATTCGTGAAAAAATAATGTAACAGCACAATGATTTATAATGAGCAAATGATTAAAATAAGTACAAGGGCCAACGTTAACATGATCTTTTTTATCAGTTTAGACAAAAATAGGGGTAATAAATAACACAATCCAAAAGAGAAAAATTATAATTGCTATTTTAAAGTGCAATGTGTATAAAAAGCAGTAAACCTGTATGACAAGTAACTGGCCCAAGTACTTAGATTGCAAGTATAATCTTCATGTGCCTAAAGTAAAATACAGTACTTACCCATAGCAGCAGTGGTTGCCATGTCCCTGTCCTGACCTGACGCATGTTTCGCATCTAGCTTAACATGTCCTTCTCCTTTTATATATGTTCATCAGTCCAGTGAGAAAAAAGCTGATTGGCATATGGGAACTGTATTTTGCCCCAATAGCTCTGCATCCATTTTCGGCATTCAAATTTAGGGTAGGGTTCAGAGATGTAGGGGGGCGGTGAAACAGAGTGTGCGCATGCGCTCAACTTTCTCTATTGGATTGTGGCATTTATTACCCCTATTATTGTCTAACCTGATAGAAAGATCATGTTAATGTTGGTCCTTGTACTTAGTTTAATCATGTGATCAATTTAAATCACTGTACTGTTACATTATTTTTTTTCATGAATTTCCATATAATATATGTGAGATGTACTGTATCCCAACAATGCTATTGCCATGATAATTGTTTCCCTCACCTTTCTTGTATTTCTCCTTGCTGACCTCTCATAAATTTACATAGGATTTCTAATTATATTTCAATAAAATTATTTTTAGTTATTTATGGGTGGTTCCTTTATTATTCCATGTTGTCGCGCTCTGTGGGTGTTATCTTCATATGGGAGTATTGTACCCAGTTATATTCTTGTATATATTCATGGGGGAACTTGTTCAATAGAGTTATTTTCCCAGCCAGAAAATATGAGTGATGCTATGTCTATTTAGTTATACAAATGAAAATAGTCAAGAATGGACCTCCACTTTATTTGACAGATCATGTTGTACTCTTCTTGATTGACCGTTCCTGTGGTCACCTAAAAGTGAAATGAGGTTCATCTCCCAAGAGTTTGGATTTCTGACTAGCAAATTATCTAAGAAGCTTAATTCCTTTCAATCAAGATTTATACAAGCATTTGAAAAAGAAAGATGCAGTGTCCAATGATATCTTACCTTGCACTATCACACGACCTTGATGGGTATCTCTGCCTTTAGCGTTTTCAGCTTCACACTCATAGGTTCCATCATCCTCAAAGCTGACGCTTTCAATATGCAGAACGGGGTCTGAGGCGAACCACTGAGGGGGCTGTGAAGTATCCACCTTCCTCCATCGAATACGAGGCACTGGGCTATAAATATTATTTCATGATGTAAATGATTGTAATCTAGTCCAAGCTAGTAGGAGTTTGATTGTCTGCCTACCACAATGCATCATTATCCACTCTGATATAAATCTATTATATGGAGTCATTATTCCTGGGAGACTGCTAGGTGGAATGGTACAGAGGCATCATCACATAAGAGCAGTGACATACAGTGAGTGGTTATGGAAGTGTGTTTCCTACATGCCACCTTGTCTTATACCCCTTAAAGGGAATGTGCCATCTGAGATGACCTATTGTTTAAATAAGGTTTTTAAGTTAAAAGGAAATTATCATCAGGTTTTTGATACCCCATCTAAAAGTTTCATGATGTAGGGGCAGAATCCCTAATTCCAGCGATGTGTCACTTACTGGGCTGCTTTCTTTAGTTTTGATATAATCACTGTTTTATCTGCTGTAGATCCACCAGTTCTCCAAATGCTGAGCGCTGTATAACCCCACCCACACCACTGATTGGCATCTTTCTGTGTACCCTGTGCATAGGCAGAAATCTACCAATCAGTGGTGGGGGTGGGGTTATACAGGGTTAGGAATATGAGGAATACATGGCATGAAATTTACTAGTCCTGTAGTGAATAATCACATGCTGATAAAACAGTGATTTGATCAAAACTACAGCAAGAAGCCCTGTAAGTGACACATTTCTGGAATCAGGGTTTCTGTCTCTACAGTATGCCGCATAGATTAGGTGGCAAAAACACCCTCTTATCACACCACGCCAGTCAGCCTCCTTTCACATCTTCCATGATCTTCTGGCACTGGATAGGCCTCGTGTGCATCATGATGTCATCGTGTCACCTGAGGCCTATTCAGCACAGTGAAGATTGCGGAAGAAGATGTGAGAGGATGTGCAGAGCTACAGTGGTAGGACAGGTAAGTGGTGAAGTGAGTATTTTTATTTACCCCAAGTTTATTTATTTTTTTACCCCAATTTTATTATTCTATGGGGTCTTCATTGACTTTGAATAACTTTGATTCATCTCAAATTTCAATGCAAAATTTGAGCACGCTGCCTAATTCTAATCTTGGCAGATTCATTCATTTCTAGTTAAATATACTTTTTTAAAATTTTGATAATATATTTCTTTTTTTCAGGTGACGATATTAAAAAACAAAAATGTTTCAATTTACACACTAGCCACTAGGCCTAATATTAGATTCCTACTTCATGTTGGGCACATGAACATTAGCACATGAGACTGACTCAATCCCTACTGACTTGAGGCATTTAATGAGCACAACACAACACTCTGATCAAGACAAAGGTGATTGTGAAGGAAGGTGAGGAGGTGAGCTGTGCCATCACTTATTGCGAATGGTGGCTCCTTATTTTATAGAAAGGCGTTACCATTTATTGTTAGGCCACATGCACACGTTGAGTATTCAGTGAATTTTTTACCCCAGTATTTGTAAGCCAAAACCAGGAGTGGGTGATAAATCAAGAAGTGGTGACGTGTTTCTATTATACTTTTCCTCTGATTGTTTTTTTGACTTACAAATACTGGTATAAAAAACTCACCAAATACTCAACGTGTGACCGTGACCTCATCCTGTCTGTATTGGTAACGAGACTGCTGAAAAGTCATCTGTACACAACAGGTAGCATGAGTCTAATATAAGCCCAGGTGGTCAGTGTGAAAATTGTAAGATTTCGGAATTTTGTTTAACACAGATAAGATATGAAAATTAAAAATATTATGAAAATGTTTAAAAAACACATATAACATAAAATCTTGATTTAAACAACATTTTTATTTTCTCCTGATACATTCACTTTAAATCAGTGTCTAAGAGAAGACATTTCCATGTTTTGTGCACATAAAAAAATTGAAGCTACTTACTTTCCAAAGGCAAAACACTCCAATGTCACTGACTGCCTGGAGAGAGTATATGTCTCCGCTGGGAAGCGCACTTTAATACTGGGGGCGTATAACCGGGGCTCCGCTGTAAGATCAAACAGATAAAATGAAACACATTATTAAACGAACTAAGACATGATAATGATTATACTATTATTTTAACAAAGATGTTTTATAGAGCTAATGTTTGGTTTGTAATATTTATATTCCATGGTATGGTTAAAAATAGACATACAGTACAGACCAAAAGTTTGGACACAACTTCTCATTTAAAGATTTTTCTGTATTTTCATGACTATGAAAATTGTACATTCACACTGAAGGCATCAAAACTATGAATTAACACATGTGGAATTATATACTTAACAAAAAAGTGTGAAACAACTGAAAATGTCTTATATTCTAGGTTCTTCAAAGTAGCCACCTTTTGCTTTGATGACTGCTTTGCACACTCTTGGCATTCTCTTGATGAGTTTCTAGAGGTAGTCACCGGAAATGGTCTTCCAACAATCTTGAAGGAGTTCCCAGAGATGCTTAGCACTTGTTGGCCCTTTTGCCTTCACTCTGCGGTCCAGCTCACCCCAAACCAGCTCACCAAATAAATCTGTTGCATGTTAAGCCTGTTCAGTCTAAATTGTACTGACTAACAATTACCGTATTTTTCGGACCATAAGATGCACTTTTTTCCTCCAAAATTTTGGAGGAAAATGGGGGGTGCGTCTTATGGTCGGAATGTTGGGGGGGGGTGTATATTTATGTGTGGTGTGGGGGGAGCAGTATGGGTGGAGGAGCGGGGCACAGGAGGCAGCAGCTGCCTGCTGCAGCCTACACTGTCCCCGTTGCTAAAGAAAATGAATATTCACTGCTCCCCACGCCCATGGGGCGTGGGGAGCACTGAATATTCATTCTCCTTAATAGCAGTATACAGTGTAGCAGCGCTGCGGCTCCTGCTGCTGCCGGCTATCTCCTGTGCCCGCTGTTAAAGGGCATGGGGAGGGGGTGAATATTCATGCCCTTTAATGAGCGGGCACAGGAGATAGCCGGCAGCAGCCGCAGCGCGGCTCCGCTGTGTGCCAGCTATGAAGGAGAGTGAAGTCACTGCTTCCCGCGCACACAGACCCGGCGTGGGGAGCAGTGACTTCCGGCAGCTGATCTGTCCTTGTGAGCCGCGCATGGCAGTGACGTCATGCGCGGCTCACATGGAGAGATCAGTGCAGGCAGACCGGACGCAGCGCTGGAGGAGAGAAGAAAGGTGAGTGGGAGTGTTTATTTTTTTTAATGTGCAGCCTGATGGGGATTAGGGGGACCATGCATACTAGGACAGAGATTAGGGGTGCCATGCATACCAGGACAGGGATTAGGTTTGCCAAGCATACCAGGACAGGGATGAGGGGTGCCATGCATACCAGGATAGGGATGATGGGTGCCATGCATACCAGGACAGGGATTAGGGGTGCCATGCATACCAGGACAGGGATGAGGGGTGCCATGCATACCAGGACAGGGATGAGGGGTGCCATGCATACCAGGACAGGGATGAGGGGTGCCATGCATACCAGGAGAGGGATGAGGGGTGCCATGCATACCAGGACAGGGATGATGGTGCCATGCATATCAGGATAGGTATGAGGGGTGCCATGCATACCAGGATAAGGATGAGGGGTGCCATGCACACCAGGATGGAGGGATGCCAGGTATACCAGGATGGGGATGGGGACCACATATAAAAGAAAGGGGGGAGGCATATATACCAGGATGGGGGATATTGTCAGAATTGGGGGATATTACCCCTATACCAGTGTCAGCAGAAGACCCCTTCCCCCTTAAAAGTGCATCGTGACCACATTTTTTGCTTAAATTTTTATTTTTTTATTTTCTTCCTCTAAAACCTAGGTGCGTCTTATGGTCCGGTGCGTCTTATAGTCCGAAAAATGCGGTAGCATTGCTATGGCACATATATAAAGGCAATTTAGAGATATCACCCATTTTAAAGCCAACCTTGATTGTAAGATCACTAATCTGTGAGTCCAGCCTCATTTGTATGAACTGGATATACTGTTTAAACTCCAACACACAGATGACCAAAATGAAAAACTTGGACAAAGTCGTGGGCCAACCAGTATACAGGATAATTGGTCCCACACAGTCCTCCATACAGAATAAAAGGCCTCACATAGTCCTTCATACAGAATAATGTGCCCCACATAGTCCTCCATACAGTATAATGTGCCTCTCATAGTCCTCCATTCAGTATAATAGGCCCCACAAAGTCCTCCATACAGTATAATGGGCCCCACATAGTCCTCCATACAGAATAATGGCCCCACATAGTCCTCCATACAGAATAATGGGCTCACATAGTCCTCCATACAGAATAATGGGCCCCACATAGTCCTCTATACAGAATAATAGGCCTCACATAGTCCTCCGTACAGAATAATGAGCCCCACATAGTCCTCCATACAGAATACTGGGCCCCACATAGTCCTCCATACAGAATAATGGGCCCAACACAGTCCTCCCTAAAGAATAATGGGCCACACATAGTCCTCCATAGAGAATAATGGGCCCCACATAGTCCTCCATACAGAATAATGGGCCCACATAGTCCTCCATACAGTATAATGGGCCCCACATAGTCCTCTATAGAGAATAATGGCCCTACATAGTTCTCCATACAGAATAATGGCCCTACATAGTCCTCCATACAGAATAATGGGCCCCACATAGTCCTCTATACAGTATAATGGCCCCACGTAATCCTCCATACAGTATAATGGGCCCCACATAGTCCTCCATACAGTATGATGGGCCCCACATAGTCCTCCGTACAGTATAATGGCCCCACATAGTCCTCCATGTAGTATAATGGGGCCCACATAGTCCTCCATACAGTCTAATGGGCCCTACATAGCGCTCCATACAGTATAATGGCCCTACATAACGCTCCATACAGTATAATGGCCCCACATAGTCCTCCATACAGAACAATGGCCCCACATAGAGGTGGGGGTTCTGGTGTCGTGGCCCTAATAAAACCACCCTGCAGGATAGATTTGGCCCATGGGCCAGAGTTTGGCATGTATGGTGTGGAATATGTGGTACACAGGAGTGCTCAGCTGGTGTACACATACATCTCCAAATAGGTTGACATAGGTGGTGTAAACAAGCAGATTTTCTTAAAAAAGAAATATAACCCGTGGATTCGCATTAAAGAGGATCCATCATCAGATTTTCACACACAAATTGGATGCATTAATAAATGGATCACTTAGGACTGATGGGATTGGTATACTTACTTTGAAAGTTCATGACAGAATGGCTGTCTGAGCATTTCATGAGTCCAGCTAGAGAGTGAGAGATCTCATCAGTCTAAGTGTATTCAGTCTTCAGCCACCCAGGCTGAATTGCTTTTTCAGCTTGTATTGAGCAGCAGCAGGGGAGAGGGACACTGAGGAGCCGTCAATCAGGCTAGGTGTGTGGAGACTGAGTTTACATTTTCAGAAAGGCTTATCCAGTCATTGTGACATGGATTTTCAGAGTATGCACGCCAGACATTCATGTATGCAGTTTGTATGCTGAAATCTAGTGACAGATCCCTACTAAAAGGGTTGTCCCGACTATAAATCTGAATTTTCTCTGTTAGCTCACACACAGTTTAACAATGTTTCAATTGGATTAATTTATGAATAATGTTCCTTTTTCTATATTGCTGTTACACACTTAGTATGGTGCTCCCTAGTGTTCCTATGAACCCTCCACCCTCCCTCCCCAGGATGTCAATCTAATGTACTCAGTGATGGTGGTGACACACACCCTGTACTTCAGTCAGCCCACCTGGATCTCCATGTACAAAGGTGATGGAGTGGATGTTGTAAAGAACACATTTTTCTACATGCTCCGTGATCTAAGCGAGTAAATTAACCTTTAATCTTAAGGCATACCTTTAATTCAGCTTCTCGGTTGACCATTCTGATACACTGGTCTGAAAGTCTTGGCTGATAAAACATATCTTACCTTCTGGAGTGATACTAAGTGGAGTAAAGCTACTGTAAACACTTTTAGTTGTAAAAGTAACGTGGCTGGTGGTCAGACAGGAGTATCCCCCTTCATCCTGGGTATCTGTCCTCGCAATGTACAAGTTTCCAGTTACTTGAGAAACAAATCTCCTGCTATCAGTCGACAAAAACACTGGGAACTCATTCAGTAGCCATCTGTATGACAAACCTATAAGACATTGCAACAAAGGTAAAATTACTATAATTTCTTGTTCAAACTCATTTTTTTAAAATAATATACTTAAAAATCCTAAAATAAAATCTGTAATTTTTTCACTATTGTATGACAGGTATTTTGACCTACGAAATGCGCTAGTTAAGATCACTGTGTCGGGGAGAATTTTGTGTATGATTGCAGGTACTTACATTTTTTTTATGTTGTTCATTTTTTTTTTTAGCTTTATTTTATTTTTTATGTAGTGTCCTTTTAAAGGTCGGAAAAGACGTTAGTGGACTTTTTTAAGCTTATTTATTCCTTATTTGTTCTACATTTAACACTGCCATAACAGCCCTAGAAACTGACACTGTCCTAGTAAATAGTCACTGTCACTGTCAGGGCTGTGCTAAATCTCCATGGACCCAAATTTCACAGGATCACTGGGCTCAATGGAAGCAGGTGGACAGGTCATCAATATCATAGTAGTGGTAAACCCCTCTAAGCTTTGGGTGGACGTCCCTGAATAGCAAAACATGATTCACAGCGTAATATATAAACTAATTGAGGACAATTGTGTAGTGACATGTTAAAACAATATTACAAAGCACAATCATATGTGGATACTAAGCAACCTAATGTGTGATCAGTATTCCGGATTTATTTCCAGCTGTCTAGAAACAAAATATCATCTAAAACATCAGATATAATAAATGGAAAACATAAAAAAAGAAATGTAAAAAAAATAAGAAAAAGCTTAAAAGTTTAATTGTCCCCCACCGCTCATTTTTCCAGTTAAAAAACAAACAAACAAACAAAAAACATATTTGGTATCGCTGCATCTGTAAAATTTTGATCTTTCAAAATATAAAATTATTTAATCCATATGGTAAATGCCTTAAAGAAAAAAAGAAAAGGAAATGACATCATAGCAGTTTTTCGGTCCCCACACCTGCCGGAAATTGGAATAAAAATAGATAGAAAAGTATCCCAAAATGGTGCCAATAAGATCATCAGTTCTCATAAATGATATCGTAATGTAATGAATAGTGTCATTGAAAACTGCAACTTATTTTGTAAAAAATAAAACCGCAAAAGTGGAAATGATGCCCGTCAGGAAAGGGTTACTGACTGGCAGGTCGTCCCTACCAGCCACACTCTTGATGACACCATAATTTTACGTGATATTTATCTTTTTCTTTGTAGCAGATTCTAGATTATTCTTTATATCTGAGATCTATTAAATGTTTTCTATTTTGTATTTTTAGCATAAAGCATACAATGCTAAGTACATTTAGCCACGGCAGTGCATTTTTGCATTTTAATAATTATTTTGCTTTCTTTTACAAGGCAGATCAGAACCCCCTTGTGCCACCGGTGAATTGATTTACCCATTGGCATATCCAGTGATTGGGCTCTAGGGTCAGCAGATGTTCAGGGATGTTCCTCGCAGCATGAGATGTGACACCCGCTATGTGGCTGTGAGGATTAGCAGGTGACTAGGGCTTTCTCCTGGCTTTGCTCTTTGTTCTAACACTTTACTTGTTTCCCTAAGCTCCTGCCATCTCCATTTGTTTTATATCACTTTTGAAGGGCATAGCAAGAGGGCTGCAGCCAAAAGGACAATATATGACGTGCCATGTCTGGGAGAATATAATAAGATCAGGACGCCTTCAGATGGTTAATACACAAGGGTAAGGGGTGGGTAACTTCTGCCACTCTCATCTCCAGGCTGTGACCCTCATCCATGTGACACATGCCATAATGGCTGCAAATAGTCGACAAGATGAAGCTAAAAATTCACTGAATAAAAAAATTAATGTATCACGTTATATCAAACAAGATCTGATGATTTGGTGGCAATACAGACAGAGAGATAGGAGAATCATTCTGGCAGATTATTACCAGGGTAGTGCTGTGGAGGATTACAAGGCAACATAACTCCCCATCCTTCTGTTGTTTTAATGGCATCTCTTTCCTCTGGTGGAAATTCGTGTAAATCTGAGATATAAGACAAAAAAAACAAAAAGATAACTATTTTTTTGCCAAGCCAACAAAGCGTTAAAGGGAATCTGTCACCAGGTTTTTGCTTCCCCATATGAGAGAAGTGTAATGTAGGTGAACATACACTGATTCCAGTTATGTGTCACTTACTGACTTGCTTGCTGTCATTTTCATGAAATCACTGTTTTCTCTGCAGCAGATCTACCAATTCTCTGAATACTGAACTCTATATAACCTCACCCACACCACTGATTGACAGCTTTCTGCCTATGCACAGTATACACAGAAAGCTGCCAATCAGTGGAGGGGGCGGGATTATATAAAACTCATAAATATTCAAAACTACCTGGCAGCAGGTTTACTAGTCCTCTAATTATAATCTCCTGCTGATAAAACTACAGCAAGCAGACCAGTAAGTGACACATCACTGGAATCAGGGTCTCTGTCTCTACATTATGCTGCTCTCAGATTAGGTGTCAAAAACCTGGTGACAGATTTACTTTAATAATGTGTACCCTTATCATAGGAAAAAGATTACTTTAGGACACTCACATCCAAAGCGCAGCGAGACTTCATTACTAAGCACGGCTCCCCTTGGGTTGGAGGCTACACATTGATAGGTTCCTGTGTGCTTAGATTGTGTCGGGTTAGCGATTGCCAGGTTTCCTCCTACTAGTTGGTAAGTGGAGTTTCCCATAAGGTTGAGCTCTGTACCATTCAGTTTCCACCTGCAGGTAAACCAGAGAGAAATATATGTAACTTCTAGTAATTACTAGAAAACTGAACTTGTGGGCAATGTTCATAATATATTATCTCCGTTGGCTCAATCTGTGATGCCATCGTTCTTTAGTACCTGTAAGTGGCAGAAGGGATGGCGCGGGCACGGCAAGCCAGGGTGAGTTGTTCTTCTGACCCCTCTGGAAACAAAGTGTTCTGTGGCTGCTCCTCAAATACTGGTCCATATTCTCCGTTTGATCCTTTGATGGGGTTAAAGGCTAATTGGAAAAATACATTATTGTCAAGGAACAACAGCAGTTATATTGAATGGAGTTTTTTTGTATGGTTAGTAACTAGAAACTATTGGATTAAGTTTCCACAATGAGCTTTTAGTGATTTTTTCACACTGTGTATTGTCGCTGACCAAAAAACGCAGCATCTTACAGTTCCAGCACAGTGGATGGGATTTATGGAAATCTCATGCCCATTGATCTTTATTTTCACACTGTGTAAACTGACCTGCGGTGCTCTTTTGAAATCCGCAACATGTTAATTTCTCTTGCAGGTACACTGAGATTTATGTGCTCCCCATAGAATTGCATAAAATGCAGAATATACGCAGATAAAAAATGCATGTAATCCGCACATCACTATACCTTGACTCTGCCCTGTCCTTCAAACCACACATCCAAGCTCTTGTCACCTCCTGTCTCCTCCAGCTCAAAAATATTTCCAGAATTCGTCCTTTCCTCAACCCTCAATCTACTAAACTGTTTGTGCATGCCCTTATCATCTCCCACCTCGACTACTGCAACATCCTCCTCTGTGGCCTACCTGCTAACACTCTCGCACCCCACCAGTCCATCCTCAACTCTGCTGCACGACTTGTTCATCTCTCGCCTCGCTACTCCTCTGCTACCCCCCTTTGCAAATCCCTTCATTGGCTCCCATTCCCCCAGCGTATCCAGTTCAAACTACTAACACTGACCTACAAAGCCATCCATAACCTCTCTCCTCCGTACATCTCTAAACTAATCTCCCGATATATTCCCTCACTTAACCTCCGGTCCTCCCAAGACCTCCTTCTCTTCTCCACACTTATTCGTTCCTCACGCAATCGCCTCCAAGATTTCTCACAAATATACCCCGTCCTCTGGAATTCTGTGCCTCAACACGTCCGATTATCCACCACGCTTGGATCCTTCAGACGGTACCTGAAAACCCATCTCTTCAAACAAGCTTACAGCCTGCCATGACCTTGCTTGCTGCCACCCCAACAACACCGGAGCTACTGCAACCCCCTCAACCTACTGTCTCCTTCCCCATTCCTATAGAATGTAAGCCCGCAAGGGCAGGGTCCTCTTCCCTCTGTACCAGTCTATCATTGTTAGTTTACTGTAAGTGATATCTGTATTTGGTATGTAACCCCTCCTGATGTACAGCGCCATGGAATCAATGGCGCTATATAAATGAATAATAATAATATCAATAAAGTTTTGGTAAAGTCAAATACCTGGAAGTATCAAAAACAAACCAGCTTTCTTTAAAACATGATACACCAACAAGAGATACAATTGTGATAAAAACTTAAAAAAAAATGAAAAAAATGCAAATTTACCTATTAGGTGCAAGAATACAACAGAAAATGTACAACATCAAAGGCTCATTGTAGGAACATAACCTCAAAACAAGGCCGGACATAACATCGGTGCAGCCGTAGATGGGCCCAGAGACTAAGGGGGCCCTTGTACCTCCAAAGCAAGTAGAATTGCACACTATGATGAGCTATGGGACTGCAAAGGGCCCATATATTGTTCTTGCACAAGGGCCCTCTTCTGTCTGTGTATGCCAGTACCTCAAAGCTAAGATGATTAAATGTTATATGTGTTGGAATATCTTGGAATCCATCATCTTCAAAGTTCTCATGTTGATCTATCTCTTATTTCTGTTATTCCGGCTATGACAATTTACAATAACCTCATTAACCACTGTCATTATATCTGTTTATACAGTGGCAGAAACCATACAGAGCTAGAATGTTCAAGGGACTCAATTAATAGAGGTTCCAATTAGAAATATTCTATACTGAAGGGTTTCTGGCTCTTGTAACAGATCTCAGAATAGCCAACACTATGAGGGTTGCAGTCGTCAGATCACAAATGTTTCTTCTTCCATCTGTGCTGCAAACACATGTCTCTCCATTATGAATGACGCAGGCTCTACGGTCACTATTTATAATTATGGATCCTATATTTCTTCAGTGGGAGCACAATGGGCACAGTGCACACAACAACAACGGAAGTAACTTACATTGTAGAGTATCCGCTCTATAGTATGAAGTAGAGAATAGACTATAGTATGTATTCAATATATAGCGAGCTATAAGTTCTATTTTGTTTGTTAGAATGGCTGTACATTTTGATAATTCACCTACCGTAATTTGATTCATGGTTATCAGTGGAAAATCAATTGGACCTACTTATAAATTATTTTAATCCCAAATTGATAAAACTAGGTATATACAGAGATATTGGCTTTTTGTGTTGTTGCACTGGACATTTTTGCAAGGGCACAGTCAGACGGCCGTATACCACGGACGACGATCGCTTTACAGTACACGGACTGGAGCGTGATAGCTGCATAGAAATATACATGCTGGAACGCGCGGGTCAGGAGAGCCGCCGACCAGTCTGAGCATTGCGATGCGATTGTTGTCCATGTTATACTGCCGTCTGACTGCCCTTAAAGTGACACCTGTAAGTGCAGACTAAGACCCACATTCACCATAGTGTTTATGCCAGAGTTCTGGCATAAAACACCTTAAAATGTTGCAGAATTTTTGCTCAACACAAATTTTTAGCTTTTTTAGCTTGCCACCGCCCTCGGTGGCAAGCTAAAAAATAAATAAAACAGGCAAACACAATTAAGATAAACTTAAAAAAAAGTGGAAATAGAAAGCTAAATTTGGTGCAAGCAAAAAGAAAGTCGGGAAACACTAAAAAGTCTACAAAAAACAGAAATGCAAATGCAGTAATGAATCGGGTCCATATTGTTTGTAAGCTTTGATCAGGAGTCTCAGTAATAAACTGTGGATGCCTCCAATTTTATACAGAGACTTACAGAATAAAATATGGAAGCAGACAGAGCTCTTTCATCTCATTGTTAATGGGAATGTACAGCTCTACATAGCTCTTCCATATGCAAGGAACCTTAAAAGGGTTGTCCCATGTTCTCAAACAGGTGCCCTCCTGATCGATTGTCATTCAGTCCAGGGGCAAGGTTTATTCTGCTGGGCGCTATCAAATGTTGCAAGCAGTACCAGAAATGACATTAAAACTGATCGACTGGGATCTGGCAGCGCTTAGAAGTTCTATAGCAAACAGTTGTAAGCAGGTTCGGTTAGGACTACTAGACTGTAGTGGCCAGCAACCTAAACAATGACCAGTAAGCAATAAAAATCCCTTCACTCTTGAGAACACAGGAGATTTTTTTCACCCCCCCATACAATTTTAAGATAAAAAAACATTGAAAATGTGAATCCAGTTTTTTTTTTTAACAAAAAAAGGACAGCTGGAAAGTGAACAAGCAACTGAACTTACCTGAACAGCAGAGAAGAACAGAGGACAGGAAGAGGGCAGAGGAAGGAGGCAGCATGGTGCTTCTGCACAGGAAGAAATAGACTTGTAAATGGAAAGAACTGAAGCAGCAGTTGTAGAAGTTTCCTGCAATCATACTTATTTAGGAATAAAGTGACAGGTCTCCAAAACACCACCTCTTTGAGAAGACCACCGCTGATGGAGAACACATTTTTCTGTGTCAGATTTTCAATTCTCTTATATCTTATTTATTTTGGTCCTTAGCTCTGAGAGGATCACTCCTTTTAGTAGACCAAATTTCGGTGATCATTTCAAAAAAGTTTTACTTTATTCTCATGAACAATATATAGAGAAATCTGAGGACTGAAGCCGAAGATACAACATTCAGGTTCACCTGATCTACATTACATCTCATCTACTTATGAGCAATGAAATAAGGAGAAAAAGTAAACATAAAGGGGATAGCAATAAATTGGTTCACATAGATCTTCCTTCTACAGAAGAAACAAAATGGCACATTTGGTGTTGTTTTCTTTGAATTCTTCCTTAAATTGGTTTCAATTGAACATTAAGTTCATATAATGTTCACATCATTTTCAAAATATAAAAATCTATGACGGCCGTAACTCAAATTTACATAACCTCAGACTCCAATCAGAAAGACAGATTCCTATCACTTAATCATTTTATTCCCTTGATAATCCACTTTTTGAACCTTCATATCCCAACTTTCCATCCTCATTGAGTGTTCAATGTATGTCTACTTATTAGTGTTATTGTACATATCCATTATGAATATTGCAGATGGATACAACCTCAAGGGATGCCAATGAGTAATCTGTACTATCTCATATTACTTCTGATCTTATATTGACCTTGACCTTGGATTGTATATTACGGTCAAAGGGATGTGTCTTCACAATATATCCCCAAGTGTAGACACAGACATAGAGGTGATAATGCATATTATAATTTTCTTCATATTATTTTAAAGCCAGTTCTCATGAGTCAGAAGTGACACAATGTTAAATGATTGTAAACGATCTGTTTGGGATTAATAGAAAGACAAAATGTCCTGTGTTCTTAATTCTTATATCTAGTTACAATTTCCATATAAATTATAATGAACACTATATAACATGTAAATTTGGTACAAAAATGTAGGCACCTGCTTGAACATTCTCCTTTGGATTAATAGCCAAGGTGCAGACCATACAGATGTTATGGGGCCCCTGGAGAGATGAGATCCAGCCCAAGGTAGTCTCATCCTTTAACTACTATGTTGTAAAAAATATAAAAACCTGTTTATTATCAATTTATTTTTCTGCTACCTATTTAGCACCAAAATATTCCACAGCGCTTTACAGACACTGTCATCACTCACTGTCCCCATTGGGGCTCCCAATCTAAGTTCTCTATCAGTATGTCTGTGGCATGTGAGGGGAAACTACCGTAGCCGAAAAACAATCCACACAAGTACAGGAAGAACATGGGGGCTCCATTTTGATCTCTGTATGAGGTCTCCTCTCTTCTCTGCATTCCACTGTATATAGGAGATATTCACCCTTTGCCAGTTTTACTTGACAGCAGGACTTAGGTTAAAATTAGCAGCCTGATATAAGTTGAACCATCTGCTTACCACCTTTTACTATGCCAGTGAAATTTCCACACAAATGCATCAATACACGCGCGATGTAGCAGCGGAACCAAGCGAACATCAGTCATGTGACGGCTCTCGTGGCCAAAGTTGCTGTGTAACCCTACCTTTAAAGGAACCTTTCCACTTCAAAATCACAATTCACCTACAATTATAGGGGTAATCTTAAGGATAATAGTATTTAAAGAGAACCTTTCAACAGTTTTTTTGCATGGTAAACTAGCCACATCATGGAATAGTGGCCGCAGAGCTGAATAAAAAATATATATTTTTAAATTGTGCTTTATTCATTGCTCACTGTGTAGTCACAGGTACCGTTACCACCTCTCTGCACTACCCTGATGACTGTAAGCAAGAGGCTTCAGGGAGAATATATCTTCATTTTCTCCATTTACCTGCGCCTGCAGTAACCAGCAACACATGATTTAAACATTATTTAACTGTAGATTTCCCCTATATCTGCAGGAAATAGTGTTTTTGGAGGTGACAGATTCTCTTTAAACCAAGCATTTACAATATATAATTTTAATGTGTGTGGCAGATTTTACTCCAGCATTTATAATACTGATAGTATGTCGATGTCCAACACGCTGTTCAGTAATTACAGGTTGTGATCTTTGCCTTTGTCACTAATGGTTACATTTTTACATTTTCTAGGCAGCATGCCTAATGATGTTGAGTCCTTGGAAAGTAAAACGGAAAGGCAAAGAAAAGACCCTTACTTGCTTTATTGTTTTGTTGGAATAAAATAGAAGAGCCTATTAAACACATTTGTTAAAGTTGTTAAAGTGGTTATGCAGTTCTGGTCGCTGCCTTTAGATAATGTCTATATTTTTTAACTTTTGTATGATTTCAGCAGAGCTGTGGGCAGCCATTGTAGCCGCATTCTCCAAAAGAGAATCTGTCAGCAGGTTTTTGCTATGTAATCTAACTGCGACATGATGTAGGGACAGAGACCCCAATTCCAGTGATGAGTCACTTAGTTTACTGGGTGCAGCAGTTGTCTGTGCTGCAGATTGGGCTCAGGCGTTGATCTATGTATAACCACATCCACACCCGATTAGCAGTTTTCTGTGTACATTGTATAGTGATGGAAAGCTTCCAATCAGTGCTGGGGGGAATGGTTGGACTAGGCAAGTAGTCCTATAGTGATAATCTCCTTCTGATAAAACAATGATTGTATTGAAACAGTTTAGTAAGTGACACGTCACTGGAATCAAGGTGTCAGCCCTCACATTATGATGCTCTCAGATTACACAGCAAAAACCTGTTGACAGATTGCCTTTACGCTCTTCAGATCTCATTAGAGGCTATGGCTAATGTCCTGTCATTCTCTCCATGCTTTACACTGCAGTTGAGCACTGTGTAGAAACACAAGACCACTCTGACACGCCATTGTCAAGGACTGATCCCATCCAAATACCACTGTTATGTTTGGAACCATCCAGGACTGATATGTTATGTTTTGGTTAGTGTTGACCCTGCTGCAGTGGACCTGCTACTTACATTACATTATTGCTATGCAAATGTAATCATTTTGGTATAGTATGCCATTATGTGTGATTATATGACATGATGGGCTATTTTAGTTATATAATGCCTACTGTGTACTGTCCACAATGTACTATTGCTAGGTAGCATTATGCCTTATAGTTAGATAAGTCCAGCACGTCACACCAAGGTATGGCAATGAATATCAATATGGGGTTAACGTGTCAAAGCTGTGACAATTGTGTGACAAATATTTCTTATCTGCTGCATGAGGGATGTAAGTGCATAGTAAAGTAAGAGTGAATGATACATGGGAGGTGTGCCAAGAAATGCCTAATGCAGAGTGTCGCTGGGTAACAGGTTTGGATCTAAGGTACCTTTGGTTGTGTTCCTTACTGTATACGAGGAAGTGGTTTATCACCAGTAAAGGTCAGGCAAACACAGATGGAGTATAGAGTCAGAGATGAAGAGAAACTGTGCCGCACAGAGAAATGCCTGTGCCACAGCTAGCTGGCAAGTGAGGGTGAGTAAGGGTGCGCCAACCAGGGCTTCATGAGGGTCACAGAGGAGAATTGTATAAAAGCTCCAACCGAAACTGCAATTTTTATAGCTTGTCCCTGTAGGAGAGTACTGACATTAGACGAGGAGAGGATTGAACAGCAGAGACAAGTAGTGAGGCTTACTTCTTAGTTACAGAGTTAACACGGTTCAAAAATGACAACTTTCCCTCAAGTTTAACCAAGAAATGGGGAAGGACTGTGTAAAGTGCCTCCAGACAAGGGGATGATTCATTAAGGTGCTTATTCTAGAAATCTGGCACAAACAACTTAATAGCTCGCAATATTTTTGTGCAACTCAGCAGTTGCGCAAAAATGTTGCGACTTTTGGCATTTACACGCCAGTCCTGGCCAGCTACCTCAATGGGTATAGTATGGGCGGGACAGGTCACATCCATCTATCAAATTCATTGAAATTAACGACACTAAACTGGCGTAACTTACTCCAGAAATGTATGCCAGCCCTCCCGCTGCTGAAAATTTCTGGCAATTGCTCATGCTGGATATCAGACACTCCTTTAAGAAAGGCTTTATTAAGAATGTGAATTGGACAGGCACAGCCTAAGGGCTGAATGTGACTGCAGTTTGCCCAGCTGTGGTCTTGGAGATTCAATTTTTATTATACAGAATAAAATCTACAACTTTATTTAAGCGTTCATCCTTAAGGGTCTGTTCACATCACATGATAGGGTTATGTTTGAGGCATCAATAGAACACCATTAAAGTATTTAATTTTTTTTTTGGAGAGGGGGGGTTTCATAGCTATTTCCTATACAGAAGAAATACCAATGGACATCCCAGGATGCCAAAAGGACGCTGTTTTGGCATCAGTCTGATCTGTAGGGGCTTAGTGAGTGAATATAGCCTAGCTTTGTTGTAGGAATCTCTGTTTATTCATTTAATAATAAAAAACCCTTATATATTCCTGAATATATACAAAGTAAAGTACTACAATTTTC
Organism: Phyllobates terribilis; assembly: GCF_046119375.1. Classification (NCBI taxonomy): domain Eukaryota; kingdom Metazoa; phylum Chordata; class Amphibia; order Anura; family Dendrobatidae; genus Phyllobates; species Phyllobates terribilis. The sequence continues at coordinate 690,913,575 of NW_027362762.1, forward strand.
AGCGTAGCGAAACAGCATCATAAACAATGTTCAATTCACTGACTAATAGGAAATAGCAGCATCTTCACTTTTTCAAAAAAAAACGTTCTGCTGCATGGCACTCTTTTCCGTAGTGGCATTATATATGCCCAGGATAATCTATCTAGCTAACAGTTTATAACCTTTTGATTTCAAATACATCAACGAATTAAAAGACTTTTTTAATATTACTTTGCAAATCACAGAAAAACAATTATGCTAGACAGTCTGTATTCAAGGGACATCTGGGACATTTGTGGTGGCAAGACACAGCATTGATGGACTGACTTACTGCCTAATTTTAAAATATGTCATTATTTTTCATACTATTTTTCTGGCATCCAAAACAATTAGAAAAGTTAAAAAGTAAACACCCTAAATGTTTCACAATCCAAAAAGTTTCTGTAAAATAGTGTGAATGGTCAGTTTTTACCTTAAGGTCCAACAGTTATGTCCAGAGTGATTTGTTTCCTTATGCATTGCACATCACACTTCATTGAATATTCTTAAATGATACAAAGTACAGTACTTAATATGTTTTTTGGGATACTCGTTTCTATTGTAATTTGACATAAACTCTTGCGGTTAAATTCTAATCAATTTTAAAGGTCCAGTGTTGGATAACCTCTCCAAAAATATTTGTGGAAACATATGCTTAGCTAATAAGGAGGATCACTCTTTTGACCCATTCTCCATTAGCAAAAGCTGATAGTCACTTAGGACCATATAGTAGGATAATGCCTCTGCATAAAGGACTTTGAGCTATCTAATGTGAATCAATTAATATGATGTGTTTGTTTTTTTTCTTGCAAAGACAGATCTTTATGTCTTGTCAATCAGACATTCCACAAAAGTAAGATTAGGTGGGGTGTGGTTCCTGGTCCCCCACCATTCTTATAAATAAGGGGGGCACCTTCCTCATGTTTAATATAGGGATTGCCACTTTCTACTGGTTTATACTAAGTTCTAGCAGCTCACTGTCAATAGACTATGTACATAGAGAGCCTGGTGAGGACGGGGTTAGCTTTCTGAGCTCTGCTGAATTCTACATTTAAGAACTCTGATTGTGTCAAAACTGCCGAACCCAGTACACTAAGTGATACATCGTTGGAAACAGGGTCTCTTTTCCCACATTATGCTGCTCTCGGATGAGGTAGCAAAAACCTGGTGACTGATTCCCTTTAAGAATGAATCACAAAAAAATGTGAACTTTTAGATTAATAATAAGTTTCTACTCCTCTTATCAGAGCATATAGTCCCTCATAGTTGTCCTCTCTCGTCAACATTCACCAGCAGATGAAGGTTTAGGTCTGCTAAATACCGGACTGGGGAAAAAAAACGCTTTTATTTTCAAGGTAATCTGTCACTCCTCAAAACTATTTATATGCCCATGTAGCTCTTTCAAAGACAACTCTGGTAATACCTTTACATGGCCAGTCTGTTCCTAGATTACTGAGAAATCAGCGTTTGAATTGATATGCAAATGAGGCTGAAGGACTATTTGTAGATCTGAAGCCTCTGTCACTCCAGCTCTGTTCCCCGCCCAGTGCCTCCTCCTCCTGTTTGACTGACAGCCTCAATGCTGGGTGACTTTAGGCAAAGGAGCCTTCAGTCAAGCAGGAGGAGGGTGCTGGGTGGGGAATAGAGCTGGAGTGACAGAGGCTTCAGATCTACAAATAGTCCTTCAGCTTCATTTGCATAATAATTCAAACACTGATTTCTCAGTAATCTAGGAAGGGACTGGCCATGTAAAGGTATTACTGGAGTTGTCTTTGAAAGAGCTACATGTGCTTATATGAATAGTTTGGGCTGTGGAATCCTGCAGTGCTGACAAATTCCTCTTTTAGTTTTGACTTACATTATGTCCGCACTGTTATTGAGCAATATAATAAATCTTCCATAAAACACAGAGTGATTATCACACTAATACTACCAACCTGGCACTAGTTGAATTTATGGATAAATGCCACTGACTAGACTGGCACCAGCTGTCCACCTTACATGACCGCTTCCTTTACTGTAATGTGTCTTTCCATCTTCCGAGTGTTATGTCATTTAGGTTTATGATCACCTATTATATACTTTATAAGACTATATGTACCGTATATCTTATAGATCACATCTATATGTTTGTTTATGTTTGTAAATCAATATAATACCTTTATAAGAAAGCCATTTTGTTCCATTTCAGCCCTCATAATATACTGACCAATTTCTCAACAGGACTTACCCAACCTGCCAGACTAAAAGGACTCGGCTAATAAATTTGTTTCTAATGACTATCTCCCTGGAGTGATATGATGGGGGCTATTGATGCTGAGAGTACGCTCCCTCCTCCTTTCTTCTTAATCCCTTGTCATTGCTCCCTTGAGGGGTCGTTGAATCCATTACAGTAGGTCACACACTTTTCCATTTTACAACAGTAAAATCTAGACCCCCAGTCTTTCATTTCACTCACTCTCTGCCTCCCTCTCCCCCTTATACTAAAAGGACATACTCATTTTGCTAAAGGCTCCTTATGGGATAGCAGGAAGACGCAAGCTCATTTACAGGCTCTTAGCAGATGAGGGCATAGTATATCCACAATGTCATCACTTATTTAGAGGACCGCAATACACTCCATAATGAAGTACAAAATGAGGGTCCATATAATATATGGACACAACGTTACTGAGCACTTAGATTTCAATACAATTCATTTATACGTAAGAAATTCAGAAAAAAAAATGTCTAGCATCTACAAGTACCAAAATGCAAGAAATATATTTCCAATGCCACGTCTTTAATCATGTATCATATAAATCTCATTTCTCCATGACATCACAACCTAGAACCCCCACTGGGGTGCCCGATTACATTCCTAATAATACAATAACTCTATTAGACACAGATAACTCTGGCATTTGATTAATTGAAAAGGAAGCCATATTTTAAGAAATTAAATGTCACCCACATCCCTTTCTTACTAGAAGTTATGCTATTAATTAGAATAATGACTTGTAAAAGCAATAAAGAGCTGCCACTTCAGGAACTTGGATTTTGAATTAAAAAGACAATAATAGAAACTTAATACAAGAAGGAATATGTAGGCTGCTGCATGAGAGATGTAAGTGTATAGTAAAGGAAGAGCGAATAAGATATGGGAGATGTACCAAGAAATGCCTAATGCAGGGTATGGCTGGGTAGCTGTCTTGGATCTAAGGTACCGCTGGTTGTGTTCCTGATTGTATACGAGGAAGTGGTTTATCACCAGTAAAGGTCAGACAAGCATAGAGTATACAGTCAGAGATGAGGAGAAACTGTGCCGCATAGAAATGCCTGTATATGTTGTATGCTTAAAAGAGAGTCAGGAAATTAGGGCACCCAATATAGTACTCCCTGGCGAGTGGCATGCAAATCACTGCTGGTCATGCTGCCCTACGTCTTGCCTCTCTGTACTTGCACCTCTACCATGAGAATCGTTTTTCGCACAAAACATAAAGAACAAAATCAATAAAAGCACAGCTCAATAATAATAATGTCAACTATATAGATGTATCCGCACGTTCTCAGATTTGACAATATGCATGATTAAGCCTAGATCATAAGAGCAGATTTTGCTCTTGACTTCATGTCACTACTCCCATGAAATAACACTACAGTCAAGCGCTCCTCATCCTCTTTCTTCAGGAGCACAACACTCTGCCTCATGTCTTCCTGCTTGCCAAAGTGTGCTTCTGAAGATTGACAGTTCGGTCCCCCTTCATGGTCGCGCCAATGCTCTGAACTGTGCGCTCACCCATACTGCAAGCAGAAGAGCAGCTTTGCCTCTGCAGCATCTGAGGAGCACCTGCATGCTCTAAAGCTATCTCGTGATTTGGATAGCATTAAGCAGTGCTTACAAGCTCTAAAGCAAAGAGCTTGTAAGTGTGTGTTCCTTGCCTAGCAAACCACTAAGGTTTAAAATGATGGTAGAGTCTTAAAGTGAACCTGACACCTGATATAGCATGTATCAGGTACTGGCTAAATGATCTCAGCCATGTATGTTTGATGCTGTTGCGTTTCAGAGAAAAACATACTTTAAGATAGATATGCATCTATATATATATATATATATATATATATACTGTATATATACACGTATATATCTATATATTACAATCACTGTTAATATGTGCCAATCACATAGTAGATAGAGTTTCTTTCTAGTAATGATCCTTTAGGAATATAGTATAAGATGCCATGACAGAAAATAAAAAGGCTGCAGAAAAAGAACACTGGAAAGTTTTTCACGAGAGACTTTTCCTTTGTGCATATTGCATGAATCTGCTTGATGAAGTTTCAGAGACACCGAGGAACCAACAGCTTCAAAGGAATGATACATGTATTTCTCATATAGAATAATGACATGCAGATTAGATCACACTGGCGCTCTTGGGTGCAGAGTAATATTTCTCTGACAACCAGACAACGATCTATAGGCGAAGTATAAAGCTCTGGAAATCAGTGATCCTCATACTTGTACATGCATGCATTAAAAGAAATGTGTCTGCACAGGGCTTTTATTGATGGCACATGAAGGTTATGCTGGACCACAAGTCACATGCAATAAAAACTGTCTGTTACCCCCTGACCCATAGGAGCCATAAAAGCCAAACATAAGCACCAGGAATTAGCTGCTAATAATTTTTCACAGGAAGAAACAATCTTCTATGTTAGCAAAGTACAAGATGAAAGATGCAACAGAATTCTATCACATATTGTGCCAAACTACGTACCCTACTGTATTATTATATGTGTTAGACACTTTGTATATCAACTTTAATAGTTACATAAAATATATAGAGAACAGATAAATAGAATGTTATTAACTGCACCAAATGTACAGAGGTATACACCTCTTTTTTACACAATGTATAATAGTACATGAGCTCCATAGATTGTAAGCTCTTGTGAGCAGGGCTCTCACTCCTGTTGATTGCATTGTGTATTAGTTTGTTATTAATTACTATGTAATGATTGATTCATGTTCCCTCTAAATCAGGGATGTCAAACTTAAACACACAGAGGGCCAAAAATTAAAAACTTGGACAATTTAAAGGCCAATCAGTATACAGTATAATGGGCCCCACAAAGTCCTTCATACAGTATAATGGGCCCTACATAGTCCTCCATACAGAATAATAGGCCCCACATAGTCCTCCATACAGTATAATGGGCCCCACACAGTCCTCCATACAGTATAATGGCCCCACATAGTCCTCCATACAGTATAATGGGCCCACATAGTCCTCCGTACAGAATAATGGGCCCCACACAGTCCTCCATACAGAATAATGGGCCCCACACAGTCCTCCATACAGAATAATGGGCCCCTCACAGTCATCCATACAGAATAATGGAGCCTACATAGTCCTCCATACAGAATAATGGCCCCACATAGTCCTCTATACAGAATAATGGGCCCCACACAGTCCTCCATACAGAATAATGGCCCCACATAGTCCTCCATACAGAATAATGGGCCCCACACAGTCCTCCATACAGAATAGTAGGTCCCATACAGTCCTCCATACAGAATAATGGGCCCCACACAGTCCTCCATACAGAATAGTAGGTCCCATACAGTCCTCCATACAGAATAATGGGCCCCACACAGTCCTCCATACAGAATAATGGAGCCTACATAGTTCTCCATACAGAATAATGGCCCCACATAGGGATGATGGTTCTGGTGTCACAGGCCAAATAAATCCACCCTGAGGGTCAGAGTTTGACACATATGCTCTAAATTGTAAAGTGTTGCAGAAGATGTAATCATATATAAATTAATATTGTTAATAATTATTATGAAGTAGGTTAGGAATGCTTCTTTGTCAAGGTATGACAAATGTATAATTGTACTTCTTAAATTAAAAAAAACTTGCACCAACTCGTGAATTCCGGTAACTTACGATGTTATTGATAAATCTTTATGCCCGCAGTTTCAGAGATACTCTAAGGAATATCATATGTCATGCTGTATCTACTACGTAGAGAGTAGGTATGGAAAATAAGCATACTGGGCAGGCTGCAAACCATGCAATGTCCCCATGTTTCCCTTTATATTTTTTTAAGTATTTTTTTAGTAGACTTTGGGTAATGTCAGTAACAATGCATGGCAGCAATATTAGCTGAGCTCAACCAGAAAATGCAATCAAGAAAAATGAAGATCTAATCATTTGGCAGATCCTGTAAGCTTTAAAAGTGTATAGCAGACCATAGTGACCAATACTTTAATATCTGCACCTTGAACAGAATAAAAGGCTAAAAAAAATGGTTGTGCTACATGAATCAAAAATCATCCATAAACTATATGACAGTATTAACAGATGTACAGTACAGACCAAAAGTTTGGACACACCTTCTCATTTAAAGATTTTTCTGTATTTTCATGACTATGAAAATTGTACATTCACACTGAAGGCATTAAAACTATGAATTAACACATGTAGAATTATATACTTAACAAAAAAGTGTGAAACAGCTGAAAATATGTCTTATTCTAGGTTCTTCAAAGTAGCCACCTTTCGCTTTGATGACTGCTTTGCACACTCTTGGCATTCTCTTGATGAGCTTCAAGAGGTAGTCACCGAAAATGGTTTTCACTTCACAGGTGTGCCCTGTCAGGTTTAATAAGTGGGATTTCTTGCCTTATAAATGGGGTTGGGACCATCAGTTGTGTTGTGCAGAAGTCTGGTGGAAACACAGCTGATAGTCCTGCTGAATAGACTGTTAGAATTTGTATTATGGCAAGAAAAAAGCAGCTAAGTAAAGAAAAACGAGTGGCCATCATTACTTTAAGAAATGAAGGTCAGTCAGTGCGAAAAATTGGGCAAACTTTGAAAGTGTCCCTAAGTTCAGTTGCAAAAACCATCAAGCGCTACAAAGAAACTGGCTCACATGAGGACCGCCCCAGGAAAGGAAGACCAAGAGTCACCTCTGCTTCTGAGGATAAGTTTATCTGAGTCACCAGCCTCAGAAATTGCTGGTTAACAGCAGCTCAGATTAGAGACCAGGTCAATGCCACACAGAGTTCTAGCAGCAGACACATCTCTACAAAAACTGTTAAGAGGAGACTTTGTGCAGCAGGCCTTCATGGTAAAATAGCTGCTAGGAAACCACTGCTAAGGACAGGCAACAAGCAGAAGAGACAAGTTTGGGCTAAAGAACAGAAGGAATTGACATTAGACCAGTGGAAATCTGTGCTTTGGTCTGATGAGTCCAAATTTGAGATCTTTGGTTCCAACCACCGTGTCTTTGTGCAAAGCAGAAAAGGTGAACGGATGGACTCTACATGCCTGGTTCCCACCGTGAAGCATGGAGGAGGAGGTGTGATGGTGTGGGGGTGGTTTGCTGGTGACACTGTTGGGGATTTATTCAAAATTGAAGGCATACTGAACCAGCATGGCTACCACAGAATCTTGCAGCGGCATGCTATTCCATCCGGTTTGCGTTTAGTTGGACCATCATTTATTTTTCAACAGGACAATGACCCCAAACACACCTCCAGGCTGTGTAAGGGCTATTTGACAAAGAAGGAGAGTGATGGGAGGCTACGCCAGATGACCTGGCCTCCACAGTCATCAGACCTGAACCCAATCGAGATGGTTTGGGGTGAGCTGGACCGCAGAGTGAAGGCAAAAGGGCCAACAAGTGCTAAGCATCTCTGAGAACTCCTTCAAGATTGTTGGAAGACCATTTCCGGTGGCTACTTCTTGGAGCTCATCAAGAGAATGCCAAGAGTGTGCAAAGCAGTCATCAAAGCAAAAGGTGGCTACTTTGAAGAACCTAGAATATAAGACATATTTTCAGTTGTTTCACCCTTTTTTGTTAAGTATATAATTCCACATGTGTTAATTCATAGTTTTGATGCCTTCAGTGTGAATGTACAATTTTCATAGTCGTGAAAATACAGAAAAATCTTTAAATGAGAATGTGTGTACAAACTTTTGGTCTGTACTGTATGTGGTATCCACAAAAGTTTATTAAAGAACAGACATAGAAACCCAACAAAGTAGTAATGTATAAAAATATACATTTTATTAATCACACATTAATATGCATTAATACATAATGTGTACATGATGAAAAAAAAAGAAAGTGGAATTGAAAGAGACTATAAGGCAAAGATGTTAAGGTTAGGAAGCACAGTGCTAGGTAAGTCGTGGGTAGAAATATACAAATACATAATGCTAAATGCAGCAGTAGTGTACTCAATATATTATATTCTCTTTGTCCATAATGAATCAAAATGTTCCTATTCAGAGGAATCTTTTATTAAAGGGGCTATGCCAATTATTATAATTTTTAAGATGCGTCTATCAGAGAAGTAATGAAGACAGGGCTGCGGAGATAAGAGACAGAGCTGGAGATTGTTTTACATGGAGCTGGTAGAAATGTATCACCTCTGACTTGAATGTTAAAAAAAATGTTACTTTGTATTAAGATTAATTGATTAATTAACTTTCATAGGAATTTATAAAACTTTTGAAATATTAATAATATAAATATATTTTATGTTTCATCAATCTAAGGCCCTTATTTATTTAAAGAAAAAAAACTGTGACAACCAGGGTGAAAGAAAATCAGTTATCACATTTCTTGTGTTCCCTACTGTCCCTTAGGCCTCCTTCACACGTCAGTGTGTCTGGTGCGTGTGGTGACAGGTTTCACATGCACCGGAGACACCTACACAAGTTGACCCATTCAAATGAATGGGTCTGCGCACAGTGTTTCCATGGACCGTGTGTCCGTGGGCAAAACACGCTGACATGTCCGTTTTTATCAGCAGCACGATCCGCAAAACATCCCGCACTTGTGCACACTGATGACATCAGTGTGTCATCAGTGTGAAACGTACTGACGCCTGGGAAAAAGCAGTATAGTCTGCGCTGTTCCCATGTGCCAGGTGCTGAAGGCTGCTCACATCATTGTCGTCTACTCTCGCTGATCGGAGGGAGAGCCTGGGAAGAGCGCAGACTGTACTGGCCTTTCCCAGGCGCCAGTACGTGTCATACTGATGTGACATACGGATGGTACACGGATGCCACACGTATGTAACACATGGACACCAATATCTCCAGTACTAGTTTTTCCAGTACCAGAAATATCAGGACATGTGAAATTATCTTTAAACTACCCCAAGGCCCTTAAGTAAAAATGTCAGTGAATAACATTTGTTATTACTAATTATTAGCCACTTAGGAAGGAATTGGCGTTCAAGTCAGAATATGGAAAAAGAGAAGAGTCAGTCAGAATTTTGGATTACCAACTGTACAAGGCTGAGTAAAGATCAGCAGTTGTGAGGTGCTGGGCCCTCACTACTCTCCAGGATGAGGCCCTGTTCTGGAGATATACTGTACTCACATGTTCTTATCTACCCTTAAAAGAGTCTGGAGACACACACTGAATGACAATGGTCATCCAAGGCCATCAAAACACTCAGAGGTTTCCATAGCTTCTCTTCATTTTGGAAAACCATGACTGAGCAATCATGGCCAGGACCAAAAGTGGTCAGATCTCGAGAACAATGATCAGACTTTCCTGTGTTCACTGAGTTTATATGTTCTCACCATGTTTGTACGTGATTCCTCTGTATTTTCTCTCATGGTCTTAAATTATATTGATAGGTTAAATGGGGTTTCCAGACAATGAAATTGATTTTTGAAAAAGGTATTTCTGTGTTTAACCAAGTGCCTCCAAGTACCTTTGCCAGCACCATTACAGACGTAGCAGTTTTGAACATTCTGTGTTCTATAATATCCATCATATCTAGCTTTGACTTTTCAGCCAACACTATATCAACCTGACTAAGCTTCCTTGAAATCTGTTAGCCTGTCTACACTTTCTTCATACTCCAAAGTACATCTGCTGAGGAAATCTAATTTCTTCTCAGGGGCATCCACCTTAGTTGTGATGTCCCTCATATTTCTCAAGTTGTAACAGAAGGACTTGACAAACTTGTAGAACATAACAGAATGTTGGAAAATTGCAGAACTGGGGCATCATGTAACAGTACTTTGGGACTTTAAGTGTATTAAACAAAACTTCTTTTTGTAGGTACTGGTAAGGCTTTTATTAAGAAATAGTGTTGGTAACCCCCTTTAATTAGCTTTCTATGAAAATTGATCGAAATGTGAGTGTTTGAGGGAAATTATAATCTGAACTCCTTTACCAGATAAGAATAGGCTACTTAGAATTGTGTTGCAGATGGATACATTCTGTCTTATGAAGGACATTCTAACAATTGTTATATATTGCATTAATTTAAATGAACAAACTGTAATTTTAAATTGTCTTCTTTTTTGACAGCAATATCATTTACCTTGCATAGTGTTCCTTCTAAGTTATTGCATGTCTGAATAGACTTCCATGGTTTGATTTAGCATAAAAGATTTTAACTGCCAATCTAATTGCTCTTTATAAAAGTGATAAAAAAGATTAAAATTCTTTTCTGTCATCTGGTAAAAAAAAATCAATCTGTTCTTTGCCAAATTAGGCTTGGAAAACTTTGACCCGCAGTAAAATGTATATTTCTAAATTGACATGAAATATTTTTAAGTGATTAAAAATATTAAATGGATTTGCATTAATGAACAGTATAAAAGATATCAACTGCGGGTTAGTTGGACCTATAACTTAGCCATCATACATCATCTCATTAAGGCGCATCCCTAATTAATTTCTATGATCTCATCTGAGATTACGAGACGTTACTTAGCGTGTAATGAGAAAGATGAGCAGGTCTGATTTATGGTTTTCCATTAGTGTTTGTTGAAGTTATAAATGACACTCGACCCTGTGTCTTCTCTATCAAACACTACAGGACTTATCCCACTACCATTATAATCCATCTCATCTGAGGACACATTACAAAGTATCCTTTTAAAATGATTAAAATAAAGCAAAGTGAGTGCCTTTATTCTGCACTTAGGGTTTATGACCAATGACTGAAATTTATTAAATATTTAAGATACAGTCAAATATGTCATACATCAATGATATTGGATCAAGTTTAGGAAAAAGCTTTAATGATGAATTTGTGGGTAATATTTCTTAATAAAAATTAAAATCTGTCCATTGTGCAGTCATTTGGCAACACGTGAGATGAGAGATGTGCTTTGGATATTCGTGGAGATGATAAAATACATGATTCTGGAAGTTTCTTTTTCAGTGCAAACAATAAGTATATCATAGGTGCACATAGGATACTTTTAGGAATTCTTTTTAGAGAATTTAGTAAGATATTTTTTACTATAGAAATCGGTGACTATGATATCTTTGGAATAGCAAGGGCTCTAGATCCTGAATCGTTGGACACCTGACATAGATATGTTGTGGATCCAGCAAGTGCCAGGGTGATGTGCTATTATATGGCCCATAAACATTAGCACTTTAAGTTATTTAGACTATACTTGAAAATAGAAGATGTTTTACGTCAGAGACTATACTATTGTCAATCGGCAGGAAGTGTTCATCCACTGTTTCAGTGGCTATTGTTGAACTATTGATTTTTTGTTGCACTTGCAGACAACAGGCTGATCAATATATGTGCAGAACAAGCAATTGTTGTTTTTTTTTATAACTTGAATCTGTTTTTTTTCTTTAATACATACTCATCAAAAAACACAAATCAGATGGAAAATTTGGGCTTTGACCCACCTTATGAAATGCTTTCTTTCACTTAGGGTCTACCATTGTACCTGTCTCACATTAACACATGTGGCAGTTATATGGTTTCTATATGGAAAATCTAACACATCTTGCTCCATTCTAGAATCAGCTATGTAGATTGCAATATTTATGACATGCTCTCCCCAAAACACTCAATTTTAAGAAAAAAAAAGAGATTTGGGGAAAAATTTACATTACAGAGATTTTTTTAAATAATTTTATCAAATAGAATATTTTTTTTGTCAATTGTGCAAAGATTTATAAAGACATTATGCAGAGCTTAACAGGAAAAAAAAGATGTCACCATACATGGCACCATTGTCATATTTATCACTAGCTGAATAAGACCTAACATGTAACCTATTTGCACGTTTTTACTTATGGAAACAGTGGTATGGTTATATTGGCCTTATAACAATGACACCTTTTTTGCACAAATTCGATGTGCCAGAGATGAGAAATCAAAAATAGAAGCCATATGAAAATCAGGCTGGAAGTGTGCTGGGGCGTGTCTTGTGCACTTTAACAGTTTTTTTGGGGGGAGTGGGATTTCTTGACACTCCCCAGTGCACTTTCCTCCTGATTTGCATATGGGTTTTATGCTAAATTCTAACCATTGGCACATAGGATGAGGTATGATATTCATTAGAGGGCAGGTGCCTATATAACCATACCACTACTTCCATATGTGATAATGACATGTTCCCTTAAATTCATATGTAGAAATCAACTCTGTTGCATAATTGGTGAAGCCAATAGGTCTTACACTACATATTTCTACTGTTATAGCCTTGTGATTGTTGCCAGCAAAATGAACTTAGTTTGCTCTTTAATTAAATTGAACATTTCATACTGCTTCTCTGATTTCTTTCTTTTTCTTCTTACTCATGAAAAAAAAAAACTGCACTTTCAGATTTTAAAATGCGTTTTTTACTTGTGACTCGGGCACTTAAAATGAAGAACCTAAAATTACAAAGCATGGTTCATTACTTTTTAACATTCTGCTGCTACTACTGTGGATTGGAGTTTCATTTGTCTGATTTTCAATAGAAGCCACGTTTGCAGCTAGCTAAATTACTAGTCAATAGGAAGAAATATAGAAGTCTTGTGAGTCACTCTGTTTTATAGCAAACACTATTGCACCTCATTGACCCCATTTCTTGCCATGATTAAAACCATATACCTTCTTTGTCTCTGCCTATATATGTAGTCTACATGTTATAATATTATATGACACTGCAGCATTTAGTTGGTGACTATAAGTTTATTACATTATTATATTTTCTGTTATTCTACACCTGGGGAGGCATAGACTATATATGGATCAGTAGTAACATAAGGTCCATACAGTTGTGTGTGGTCTGGTACAGGACTTGTTCAGTTGCCAGCCACACTGAGTATTTGTCCACTTCCTAAGCTGCTTCTAATACAGCGTCCATCACCCCAGGCTACTTATACTTAGGGTATGCCGCAACAGATGGGTCAAAAACCATCAAGGGCCAAAAGAACAAATGAAATGAATGAATGTGTTGTGCTCAGATGAAACGTACATTTGGGAAGCGTTTAGTTCCTTGAAAATTACTTTCAATTAAAAAAAAATGAAATATGGGGATTTGATCTAATTATAGTAGAAAACTACTAGCTATTATTGTGGCAGATGTATCAACTAACACACAAAGTGCATGTATTTTACAAGCTACATCTTTTGCTTTCTAAGCTTTTATGATACATTGCCAAATGGACATTGTGATGTATATTGTGTATCAGAGGCTGCGATGGAGCAGTTTAGGGTATTTCTACTTATTTCTATTGATGATTTTTTTTACCTACTAAAGAGTCATAATGAAACATCCCTTAAAAAAATGATATATTTAAATAATACAACCATTGTAAAAAAAAAAATAACAAAAAAGTATACATCACATTAAAAGCAGAGAGGAGACATTTTTCTATAAATGCATATCTATTAAAAAGCAACGCTTGGAGGTGTCCAGAGCTCAGTTAGCAGTTTGTGCACTTGAAGTAAGGCTTGTGAATCCAGTAATATATTGCAACTGGTTAAATAACAAATTGGTGGGTTCCAAAACACCCCAGGTGCACAGCATCCAATAGTAAAATAAAATCTCATTTATTGAACTTCCAGAAAACAACCCATTTTGGGGATTTGAACACATTTCTTACCTTTACAGAAAGAGGGATAGTTGCTGTAAAATTACAAACTTGTTACAGGGAAATAAATCCCCAAAACGCGTTGTTTATGGAAGTTTAATATATTAAATTGTACTTTATTACTGGCTGTTGAACACTTCTGGTCTTTTGGAACCCACCAGTTTTGCATCTAAGCAATTGCCACATATTATTGAATTCACATTTTTACCCTGTGAAAGTTTGGCACCCTGAAGCCAGAGGAATCCAAACACCGGCTACCTACATCCATACATTATTTACGCTTTTCAATAGTGTTGTGCCTGTTCTTGCACAACCCTTTTAAGAGAACACCCATCTTCAGCATTTTTTTATCCATTGTATATTATTATTTTTCTATCTTTTTTAACCCAATGTAGTGACTATTTCTGTCCTTTTTTTATTCTACATGCCACTTCTCATCTGAATTAGGGCTTATCTCTTTTAGTAAGGAATGCATTACTCTTACTTATAAGGATGCATTACTTGTAGGAAGCCTTTACTCTTTCATATAATGTAAAGTAAGTTGCAAGGTAATTGCTATAGTCTTGTGGGGCTGGGAAACTGTCTCTCTTTAAGGAAACCAGCTGTGCATGGAGTCTTTTAGGTAATGGTCTATTGGAAAAGAGATAATTAGAAAAAAAAGTTACTTTTTATGATAAGAAGATGGTTGGGTTTTACAAGCTACAAAAACAAGACAGTAAATAATTGAATTGAATTAAACTTCTCAATTTCCCTTCTTCATGAGTTTTCCCTTCCTGGTACCTATCTATTATTTTAGAATCCCGATGTAGCTGAGAATTGACTTTCCAACTATTTGGATCTAAAAAGTGCACAGAAGTTTTGCCAATTTATAGAACAGTTGCTAACATTCAAGTAAGACTTTAGGCCTTCACTTTAGAAATGAATAATACAAGAGTATTTAAGAACCATGGAATGAATGTCATTCACCATATCTTTTACCAAATTTACTAAACGTTATGTGTATCATAAGAACAAAGATACCGGCAACAGCTCTTGTTGGCATTTTGACGCTGTGGTCAGAGGAAGGCAATCCATGCATTTAGAGAAATCTGGCCATAAACTATCCTCACCATTGTAGCCTAAATGGAGCATCCTTTAGACGTGTTTATGGGGTCAAAAGTCAGGCCGTGACTTCTGTATACTACCAGCTATATTACTTACTCCTTTTTTTCTATATCTCTTCTATATAAGTTTGTCTTCAACTTCTTCTTGTGCTGTCTTATTTTTCAACACTGATCCACTCAGTTTCATCCAAACTTTGGGCCTACTCAATACATAGTTCATATAGATGCTTTAATCTATATTGTTTTTTACCTATAAGTCAATTGTTTATTGTACATTCTTAATGTACAGACTTCTTACCCTACTAATTCCAGAAATCTGCAGATGATATTGCCAGTTTCTCACAGATTTATTCTAATACTTTATTATAGAGTATTTCCACTTTGAAAACGGCCTCTGAACAAGTAATCAATAACTTGGCTCACTTGGGTGTATGCAATTTTTTGCAGATTTTCTGGACCTCATTGTCAGACTGCTGTCATGCTATGAAGTCACTCAAACACTAGTTGTGAGTTTAGACTTCCATGCAGCACCACCAGCATCATATCTGGACCGTCCTGCCTCGCAGTCGCAGTTCTTAAGGCCATACTGAAGAACCTTAGACTATTGCTAATACATCTACTAAGGCTAATACATAGACTCAGCAGTCTGTGCCTTCTTGCTTCTAGGTATTTTGCCAAGACATGCATTCCTGTACACCTCCGGTCATTTAGATTTGGATGCAAACCTTTACATTTGAATATATATGATACTGTAAGACACAATTTCAAGACAAATTCTTCTAACAAATTGGGTGTCCCGCAACGATATGTGCACATCACTAATAGTAATATATAAAAAAAAATCTAAGTCGGCAATAAATAAATGATTAAATGGCAGCCTTATCTAGTGATGCAAAATAAACCCTACCTGAATTAAAAAAGACAGGTGCCAATGCCACAGCAGCGGGTACTTCTGTCGCTCTCTTCACATCACATACAGAAATCTGCAGCAAGGAGGGAGGGTGCAAGCTCAATGCTGTGGATATATATATGTGTGTGTATCAGGATACTGCAAGCTGACTGCATCAGTATACGCTCCTCCTCTCTCTCCTTCTCTCACTCTCTTATTCTCTCCCTCCCTTTTTCCTCAGTCTCCCTCTAACTCCCTCCCTTTCCCTCCGGAGTCCTCCCTGAGAGGGCAGGAGCACAGACACACTGGCAGATGCACAGACGGTGCCAGTTTTTTTTGCACTGGTATATTATACTGTAGATAAATGTAGACGTTCTCCTGTTGTGTCATCCTATAACAGGGATTGCTATATGCTCCCTAGCATTGCACAACAGCCATGAACTTCATGCTGCAGTCATTAAATGGAGTCGAACTGAGTTTCGTAGGTGCAGCAAGTCATGTATTTGTGATTTTGCAAAAGTTATTGCAATATGGCATTGTGTGATTTACAGCGTACAATACAGGGGAGTAGGAAACCTGCTTCATTATCTTGTATGTATTTTCCCAGAATTTTTCTTAAAAAAGCTTAATCGCTATATAATGAAAAGTTTTGTGACGTTCTAATACACTTTAAAATCCTCGTCTTTTTCAAGCTAACTGCTTGTTGTCAGTGAGACGTAACCTTCTTGGTAACATTCAAAGACTTAAAATCTTTAGAGTTCTAAACAGGCTCAGACTGGCCAACGGGTGAACAGGTATATTCCCTGGTGGGCCCCCAACCTCCTATATGAGCAGTACATGGCACAATACACTTTATTCTCTATGTACAAAGACAGCATCTCATCATTCATTTACCAACCTACCAGTTTATTATCTAGAAGCTCAGGTAATATGTGAATTAATGTGATGTAATATTTATACGTAACTGAACAGTGGGCCCTTCTCTTCAGTTTTTTCCTTTAGTTGGATCCAGTCTAGATAATCCTTTGGGAGCTACACACTGTACATCTGCACCACAAACTTCTTTCCTGACCTAATCGCCGCTCGTCACAGCGCATGCGCGGCTCCCAGAGATACACGCGTGGCTGGCCATGACATACTGCGCAAGCGCAGCATACTTATGTCAGCGTAGGCCGGGAGCAAAATTCAAATGCATGGGCAGCACCAACCCTGACTAAATGCGATGAATCACACCCCTATGACTAAACGAGCAGGTATGATATAAGCATATAAAGTGGTTTATACACATTATATTAGCGCCGATTTTAATGAAAAAAGCGTGTTAATGATACACATTGCATCACTAACAATGCAATGTGGGCAGTTTAGATGCTACACAGGACATGACAGGTTCCCTTTAAAGAAAAACGAACAGGTTTGTGACAGCCAGAATTCTTGCTGGTTGGTAGGTGATCAAATGCTTATTTCATGCAATAAAATGCAATTTTATTATTTAAAAATCATACAATGTGATTTTCTGGTTTTTATTTTTAGATTTTAACTTGCAAAATTGGCAGTGTATGAAATACTTATTTTCCCCACTGTAGATGAGCCATCATACTGTATATAGGGAGCTATAGAGACATCATACCGTATATAAGGGACTATGGGATCAACATACTGTATATAGGGGCTGATGGTACCATCATATTGTATATGACTCGCCCCCTGGGCCTGTGTTGTGCGTGCACATGTATGCGGGGAATACCCGGAGCCGGATCGCTGGGGGTTGTAGTCTCCGTGGCGATGACCCGGTCCGTGCCCAGGGTGGTCAAACCAGTGGCAGACTTAGTAGTATTATAATTGTCCGACTACGCCACCCGTGGATTGCGGTCAGTGGGGACCGCCGCTGCGATGCAGCCCACTGAGGCTGATGTTGTATGCGCAGCCAAGTATGGGATGACTCCCCACGGGAGAAGTATAGCCTCAGGGCAGTTAGTGCGGATGATGGGAGTGATGGTGCACGAGCGTCCCAGCACTGGTGGTGCTGGTGCGGCGAAGAAGCACAGAGACGTGTGGTTGCAGTTTCCAATGCTTTACTCACAGTTCTTTACTGGTTCTAGTCACCTCGGCACCGGCGGCGACTGCCCAAGCCGTGCTGCGTCCACCAGGCAAGGGGTTCGACCAACTCCCAGGCAATTCCAGAGCATGGCACAGGGCTCCCTTCTCTTCCCTTCTCTGGCCGTGCCCCACCAGTGACTCTACGTTTGTCCGGCTGCCTCGGGCCTTCTCTTGGTATGCTGATTTCTGCGTCCCTGACCCTATGTGGTGTGCCTTCCTGGTAGGTGTAGTGAGGGGTCACACCGAGATATAGTCACGACCGCCGGTCTTTGGCTGAGGATTAGTCGCCTCTACCAATTTGGGATCCGGTACCCTGTTCTGCCAACCCGTCACCCGCAATCTCCTGGGCCTATGGGGTTCCTTCTTCTCTCGTGTCTCTGGGCCTCTCTTAATGTTCTGTTCCTTGTTTCCTTTCTCTTCTGTTCCTGTTCTCTCTGCTGTTTCTGGCCTCCACTCCAGGCCTGTCTCGTGGAGCTGGGCCCAGACTGAGCCACAGCTCCCTGTCAGCCCTCTCTGGCTGAACTCCTTCTCTCACACCTCTCCTCTGACTGTCCTGTCTTCTTCTACTCTCAGAACTAAGATGGTACCCACCTTATATACCTCCCTCTCCGTGTGAGCCCAGGTGACTAGCAACCAATGGGCTCCTACCTATGCCCAGAGACCCACCCCTATCTGCTCCTACACCACTGGGTTTTCCTTCCCCTCCCCACTCCAGCCAGGGACAGATGCTGTCGTGCCTGCACTTCTGTCTAGTGGGAGCACCGTTGAGCTGTCCCTCGGAAATGGGGTGTGTGTGGTGCATGCAGCTTACTGAGTCCTGGTCCACGCTCCATCCATACCCGGGAGTGGAATATCACACCTCTGGTTTGAGGTGCAATACCCCTGTAGCAGCCGAGCCCTCGGGGTGCTACATTCCCCCCTGGTAAATCACAGCACGTCCTCGGGCTGGAAAGAATAAAAACAATTTAAACATGCAAAATTTTTAGAATGCATTCGCATATAAGACATTAACTATTTACTCATCCCTTTATGGGAGGTACTCTTCTCTTTTTAACGTTACTGGTATAAAACATTATAAAACATCTTGCTAATGCCACCGGAACTCTTTTATAAAACACTATATAAAACTTTGGCATCACTATTTTAGCAGCATATCAAACTTTTTCAGTAAAAACATTGTCAAGCAAAACATTCTTCCACAAACACATTCTTGAGTTCTGGCCGCTGTGCAACTCGCGACCAGGTGTTCACTCTTCTTTTAAGTGCAAAAACTTCAGCAAACTTTTAAACGTGAGGGACTCTCTGTCCCGAGGTAGACGTTACAGTCTTTTTATAAAACCAGTAGGGGGCGCTTTAGGAAGCGCAACTATTTACAGTGAATTGGCCGTTCCCAGTCCTCGGCCGGTTAGAAAGGGGGAGTGGCTGCTCACAGTCCTCAGCCTGGTAGGGGATGTAGGGGAGGTAACGTTCACACAGTCAACAGTTTCACAACAGTTCTTGTACCCTGACGGGTAACTATATACAGCCCATTTTACCGTTTATTCAATAACGGTGTCCTCCTTGGTCTTCTGGGTAGTCTTCAGGTCCGTCTGGACCCTCAGGGTACTCAGTGTCTGGGCGGTACCGCCGTTCCTCCTCGGTTAAGCGGTGGACATGGAGGGCGTACAGTCCTTTAGCGCCCTTGTGCCGGGTGTAGGTGACCACGTCACCAGGGTACAGGTCACGTCCGTGATGTCCCTCTGGCAGGTGGCTCTCAACGTCTCTTCTGGTCACGAAGACGTCGGTTGCGGCCTCCGGGTCTCTAATGAAGCCCCAGCCGTGCTCCAGCTGGAACTTTACTACGGTCCCGGTGGCTCGGGGACCGCGGATGGCTTGGGAGTCCTGACGGGCCTTCCTCTTCTGTTCCGCGCTCCGGGCTTGGAGTCGCTCCACCCTGATGCGTCTCTGCCGCCGCTCTCTTTCAAAGGTGGCCAGCTGCTGACGGCAGGAATCCAGGCGACGGGCTGCGTCCGCCCGGGTTTCTTGGGGGAACTCCATTAGATCTTTGTCAGTGGGGTCCCATTCGCACTGGGCGTCCTGCAGCGCGGGCTGGGCGACTTCTACAGGCTCCGGAGCCGGTATCAGAGGCTCACGCGGGGGTGGAACTCTCCTTGAGGGGCCGCTGGCCAGCTCGGCCGGCCACACCAGGGGCATTCCATCTGGGCCCGTATGTTGGACGAAGAGATCCGCGCCCAGGGGTGGTATGTCACGGGGCCCCGGGTGAGGAGCAGCGCCCGGGGGCACTCGGCCTTGCGACCAGGCCGGTGGTCGTCTGCTGGACGTGTCCGGGGGTGGCACCGCCA
The DNA here is from genome assembly GCF_046119375.1 of Phyllobates terribilis. Classification (NCBI taxonomy): domain Eukaryota; kingdom Metazoa; phylum Chordata; class Amphibia; order Anura; family Dendrobatidae; genus Phyllobates; species Phyllobates terribilis. The sequence goes on from NW_027362762.1 coordinate 690,933,890, forward strand.
AAGCAGGGGGCACTGGTGAGGCAGCGGCGCCCGGGTGTACTAGGCCTTGCGTCCCGGCTTGTGACGTCTCCTGCTTTACGGCGCCCGGGTTCAGAGGGCACAGCGCGGGGCGGGGCGTGACAGCGACGCCTGCAGCCTGAGGCCTAGCTGGCGGCGGTGGAGGCGTCGTACCAGGCACGGTCCCCGGGGCTTCGGGTCCCGCAGCGGAGAGTGGGGGAAGGCTGGTGGTCTCAGGGCTTGGGGTGATGACGTCCCCGTTACCTGCCTCGGTCTCCGTGGCCTCCTCCACGGCGTCGTCCGCCGCCGCCGGTCCACCTTCACCGCCCTCAGAGGCAGGCGCGCTGCTCGGTCCTCGCGGTGTCTCCTGCTGGCCGGTTACGTGCTGCTGGGCCAACTCCTCCTTCCACCCGGCAAACAGGTCTCGCTGCGCCCGGACCATCCTCTGATTTAGATCCTCCAGCGCAGCTCGCGCACACTCCGGGTCTCTGGACAGCTGTGCCAGCAACTCCGTTAAGCTGCAGGGTGGTTCAGCTTGCAGCAGGCTGCGGGCCAGGGTGCTGGTGGGGTTCGCTGCCCCTTCCATCTCCGGGTGCGGTATGTCCAGACTGATCCAGGCCGCACCCGGCCCCACAGTTTTCTTTCCTATCCGCCCCCATGGGGGGTGGTCTTGGGGGCATCTGCTGACAATCACCTTTAGGGGCAGCCCCCCCACATTGATGGACATCTCCACTGCTGCACTCATGGTTGCTGGGGGCGGGCCCCTTCTCTGGCGCCACTCTGGGACCTGGCCCACGATGGGAGGCGGCTTCCTGCTGTCTTTTGGTGCACACATAATGGCGTCCGCTCTGCCGGGGCGGGAAAAACGGATGAAGATGGCGGGAAACGACCCAAGATGGCGTTCGATGGCGGGAAACGACTCCGGCTGGCGGGAAAATTTCACCACAGTAAGTATCTCAGTCTCTGAAGGCGCACAGTACCCGGTGGTAGCGGGCTGGTTTGAATCCTGCCGACTACGCCAAAGTTGACTCGCCCCCTGGGCCTGTGTTGTGCGTGCACGTGTATGCGGGGAATACCCGGAGCCTGATCGCTGGGGTTTGTAGTCTCCGTGGCAATGACCCGGTCCATGCCCAGGGTGGTCAAACCAGTGGCAGACTTAGTAGTATTATAATTGTCCGACTACGCCACCCGTGGATTGCGGTCAGTGGGGACCGCCGCTGCGATGCAGCCCACTGAGGCTGATGTTGTATGCGCAGCCAAGTATGGGATGACTCCCCACGGGAGAAGTATAGCCTCAGGGCAGTTAGTGCGGATGATGGGAGTGATGGTGCACGAGCGTCCCAGCACTGGTGGTGCTGGTGCGGCGAAGAAGCACAGAGACGTGTGGTTGCAGTTTCCAATGCTTTACTCACAGTTCTTTACTGGTCCTAGTCACCTCGGCACCGGCGGCGACTGCCCAAGCCGTGCTGCGTCCACCAGGCAAGGGGCTCGACCAACTCCCAGGCAATTTCAGAGCGTGGCACAGGGCTCCCTTCTCTTCCCTTCTCTGGCTGTGCCCCACCAGTGACTCTACGTTTGTCCGGCTGCCTCGGGCCTTCTCTTGGTATGCTGATTTCTGCGTCCCTGACCTTATGTGGTGTGCCTTCCTGGTAGGTGTAGTGAGGGGTCGCACCGAGATATAGTCACGACCGCCGGTCTTTGGCTGAGGATTAGTCGCCTCTACCAATTTGGGATCCAGTACCCTGTTCTGCCAACCCGTCACCCGCAATCTCCTGGGCCTATGGGGTTCCTTCTTCTCTCCTGTCTCTGGGCCTCTCTTAATGTTCTGTTCCTTGTTTCCTTTCTCTTCTGTTCCTGTTCTCTCTGCTGTTTCTGGCCTCCAATCCAGGCTTGTCTCGTGGAGCTGGGCCCAGACTGAGCCACAGCTCCCTGTCAGCCCTCTCTGGCTGAACTCCTTCTCTCACACCTCTCCTCTGACTGTCCTGTCTTCTTCTACTCTCAGAACTAAGATGGTGCCCACCTTATATACCTCCCTCTCCGTGTGAGCCCAGGTGACTAGCAACCAATGGGCTCCTACCCATGCCCAGAGACCCACCCCTATCTGCTCCTACACCACTGGGTTTTCCTTCCCCTCCCCACTCCAGCCAGGGACAGATGCTGTCGTGCCTGCACTTCTGTCTAGTGGGAGCACCGTTGAGCTGTCCCTCGGAAATGGGGTGTGTGTGGTGCATGCAGCTTACTGAGTCCTGGTCCACGCTCCATCCTTACCCGGGAGTGGAATATCACACCTCTGGTTTGAGGTGCAATACCCCTGTAGCAGCCGAGCCCTCGGGGTGCTACATATATAGGGTGGCTATGTGGACATACTATATGTAGGGCACTGTGGGGGATCAAACTGTGTAAAAGGGGGCTGTGGAGGATCTTACTGTGTATAGAGATCTATGGGGCCATCATACTGTATATAGGAGACTATGGGATCAACATACTGTATATAGGGGCTGATGGCACCATCATATTGTATATAGGGTGGCTATGTGGACATTATACTGTATGTAGGGAGCTGTGGGAGATCATACTGTGTAAAGGGGGCTGTGGAGAATCTTACTGTGTATAGAGAGCTATGGGGCCATCATACTGTATATAGAGGTCTATGGTATCAACATACTGTATATAGGGGCTGATTGCACCATCATATTGTATATAGGGTGGCTATGTGGACATTATACTGTATATAGGGAGCTGTGGGAGTGGACAATATTGTGTATAGGGGGCTGTGTTTTCACTATCTTGTAATAAGGGGACTGTGGGGCCATCACACTGTAAATAGGGAGCTGTGGGGGTCATCATACTATATGTAGATTGCCATGGGGGTCATTAAAAAGTGTTTATGGAGCTCTGGGGCATCATACTGTATATAGATAGCTGTGGGAGACATCACACTTTCTCTAGGGGAGAAATGGGGGCCATAATACTATGTATAGGGGGCTGTGGGGCCACTATGCTGTAAATAGGGAGCTGTGGGGGTCATCATAATTTTTTATAGGGGAGCAATGGGGGCCATCATATTGTCTATAGGGAGCAGTAGGCCCAACATACTGCAAATAGGGAGCTGTGGGGATATTATAATTTTTATAGGGAAGCAATAGGCGCCAGCATACCGTATATAGGTAGCTGTGAGAGCCATCATACTGTATTTGGTGCTGTGGGTGCCATCATATTGTATATAGGGGCACTGTGGGGCCATCATACTGTGTATATAGGGGCTGTGGAGACATCATATTGTATTGTTTCGGCCTCAAACTTTCCTGGGGTCACTCTGGGGTCATCATAGTGTACTTGTGTGGGGAAATTCACTATGGGTGCATCATGCTGTATTCTGTGTATAAGTAAAAGTGAAATTCGTCTTTCTATGTATATCTATGTGTGCAGAATTATTAGGCAACTATTTGCGTAAAGAATTATTATGCAACTAAATGAAACATTTACATTTTTGCATCTCAGTTTTTCATTTTCATCTGTTAAAGTGAGAATAATAGCCAACCATCATAAAAGGTGGGAGGTATACTCTTTTGTGATTTTGCCTAGGCGCCATGACCTTGCCTACTCTGACAAATATTATTTTTTTAAAGAAGGGCAGAGAGGAGGCATTTAGGTCTTCTGCTATGGGGCCACATGACTCTATGTTCTACCATGACGCAAGTTTAAATTTGAAGCGAGTGAGTAGATACTTTATATCTGAATATTTGTATATTTTTTGTATATTTGTTAGTGTCCTCTTACTGATTGGGAAAAATATGTATCATAGGTAACCCCACACTTAATTTGATGTCCGTAAACCTCTAAGTAGTCATGCTGTCTGCATGCACCTACATTTTATTTCTGTATTTTATTGTATTGCATATAGTATGTATGTATAAAATAATTATATGTAGCATCTGACTCGCCCCCTGGGCCGTGGGGTACTCGGTGCAGGGCCAGTCGTTGCTAGGGGAGATGTCACAGTGGCGGTGACCCGGTCCATGACCCAGGGCGGTCAATAAAAGGGGATATTTACAGGGGATTTATAATTTTTATATAAAGTTCGTGACGCCACCTGTGGTATGCGGCTATATGGAGCCGCTGCTGCGGAGCAGGTCCTCTGGAGCTGATGTTAATGCAGCAGAGTTGGTTCAGCTCTCCACAGGTAGAGCTAAGCTCCAGGGCGGTGTGGTGATGGTAGATGATGAAGTAACTGTGGTTGTGCAGTGTGGTGCAGGGGATGATGGAGCAGCAATTATTCAAAGAGACAGTGGGGTGCATTCTTCAGGGTTTACTCACAGTTCTCTGTTTGCTCATGGTTACAACTGCCAGCTTATAACCTCCCACGTCGTGCTGCGTTCACAGGGCAAGGGTTCAGCAATCCCTCAGGTAATTCCAGAGTGCCTGACAGGACCCCGTTCTAGATGTCTTTCTCAGCCGTCTTCATGCGCTGGCTCTCACCCTTCCTGCCGTGCGCCTCGCAAACAGAGTCCCAAGCTGGTATCCTCGGATCTTTCTGGGCAACCTGGAGTTCCCTGGATCCTATGTGGTTACCTTTTTTGGCGACTTGAGTGCGGATGCGGAAACTACTCCCTGAAAGAGTAGAAGCCTCCTGTTTCTAGTTGAACGTTGTAATTCTCACTAGTTAGGGGCCGTTCCCCTTCTGCGGCTCAATCCCTCCACCGCCTGGTAGATTCGGGCATATGGGTGGCCTCCAGCACTGCCTGTAACCCTGGGATCCCTTCTTCACTCCTGGAGCCTTCCCTCTGCTCCCGTTCCTTCCTCCTCTCCTTCTCCTGGGCCTCTCTCACTCAAGCCCGCGCTTCCCTGTGCAGATCTCCTGCAGAGCTCCTGCTCCCAACTCTTCCTCTGACTCAATCTCCTCAGACTCTCTCTAGAATGTTCCACCCTCTCTTTTATATCGCTTCTTACTGAGCTCCCCTGAACTACTTTCTCCACCCACACCCACTACATGGTTCCCCCTACTTTGGTTCCCCCCACTCCAGCCAGGGACAGGGCTCAGCAGAGGAGCAGCCCATCTTGCCCCTCCTACCGGTCTGGAGTAGTGTAATGTTGGATGCAGGTGTTAGGGTCCCGGGCAGCACTCTATCCTTACCTGAGAGTGAAATACCACACCTCTGGGTAAGATGCAGTACCTCTGTGGCGACTGAACCGCAGGGGCGCCACACATCTCCTTCCCACCATGGCCAATTTTTATTAGGTTTAGTTTTTTCATGTCTGTCAGAGCCATAACTTTTTACATTTTTTGTGGGACACTATAATTATGACAATACCTATTTAAGAGTATGTGCACAAAGCGTCTTTTTCAAGGAGAATCCAACTGGAACCTGCCTAAAAACCTATAAATAGCATGAAAAAAACTGGGCACATGTGTCTCTTTTGTAACTTCTTTTAACCGCTTCAAGCTTTGAAAGTCGTGAAGTGGCTAAAAGAAGTGACCGGGCCATTTTTCTGGCGGTTTCCTCTTGGAAGTTGCCACTATTTTATACATGAAATTAATAAAAAAAAAAAGCCTCTGCAAAGATGTCAGAAAAAATTACAAAGAAAATGTTTCAGGATAAAAAAAAGCTGGCTGGAATCTGTAAGACTCTGGGTGCAAAGCACGTAATGTTGGGTTTTTATGCTTTACTGCTTTTAAAAAATAAAACAAAACATTTGATTGTGTTGCCATATTCCGAGGCACAGAACTTTTTCTTTTGTGATTGGAACTATATGATGGCTGGTTCATTTACAGAGCAAGGTGAAAGATTTATTGGTGCCAATTTAGTGTACTGTACACACAACTTTTTTAAAGTTCTCTGAGCAAATAATATTGATGACCGATCCCTCGGATAGGTTATTGATATCGGATCAGTGGGCATCTGACACTCAGCAATCCTGCTGATCTGTAGTAATTAAAAGTGACTTTTTTTTGTAGAATTTGGAGAAACCACTTGTATTAGTCATGTTGAGGTATTTAAAGGGAACCGTACAAGACCCCCATGTCCTACAATCCACCAGCATGTGTACATTCATATATAAATACCCTGCCAAACAAACCCTTCCTCATTAACATGTGTGTCAAAATGTTTTTCTTAATTCTGTTTTCAATATGCAAATACGTTTTGGACTAGTCGATGAGGGCAATTGTTTCGACAGACAAATCGTCCCACTTACCATGTTATCACGTCCCTGTGGGCGTGATAATATAATTTGCAAGAGCCAGCATCATCGTCGTGTCTCTGCAAATTTTGCGCATGCATGCAACTTTCTTTCTTACACGTCAGTACGTGGGTGTACGCTTCCCCGCTTCAGAGGTGCACTGCGCATGTCCGTAAGCAAAGAAGAAGCCTGATGCCCATGGATGAGCCGAAGATCTGTTGCCGACTCCCCAAAAGACATCTCTGCAAGCTCTGTTCTTCTGACATCAGGCTTCTTATTTGCTTCCGGACATGTGCAGTGTGCCTCTGAAGCCAGGAAGCGTATACCCGGCTTCATAGGCACACAGAAGTGTATGAAAGAAAGTCATGTGCGAGACTTGCAGAGACACGGTGATGATGCAGGCTCTTGCAAATCATGCTAAAATGGAAATTAATAACATAGTTTTGACACACGTTAATGAGTTATGCTATAGAAAGAGCTTGTTAGGCAAGAGATTTGTATATGAATTTACACATGCAGGTGGATTGGAGGGCATGGGCGACCTGTCAGGTTCCCTTTAAACTGTTCTTGTTTCATTATTTTGTTGAAACAGTCTGCAGAAAAAATTAACAATGAGGGCTCTATGTAGTAGGGTCCACATGTTCTTTTTGCTACTAGTGCCATCTGCAGCTCTCCACAGTGACCCACATTTCATCTTGGCAAGCAGCTCAGTGGGTATAACAGTGCAGAGGAGTCGAGTCCAACAATGCTAAGGCCAGCATCATTTGGTCCAGAGACTCTCCAGATCTATGCAATTCATATAACAAATTACTATTGTTATAGCCAGGACCGATTCTAGCTTTTCAGCTGCCTGAGGTGAAAATTTATATGGAACCCCTCCCCGCAGTGCAATTTAAACCTGAGGTGAACAAACATAAATCTACCATTATTTTGGGGGGTTTTGCTTTTATGGTATTCATTTATTATTATTTAGTCATCCTAGGGGACTTAAACTTATGGTCATCTAATTGTTTATATTATATTCTGCAGTGCCAAAGTATTGCAGTATATACAGTAGAAAAATCACTGTCTCCTATGAAGAAATACAGCACCAGAACCACCATCATGAAGGTAGCACCAGAACCACCATCAGCACATGAATACAGCACCAGAACAATCATCAGTACATGAATAGATCATCAGAACTACAATAAGTAAATGAATATAGCACAAGAATCATCATCAGTACATGAAGACAGCACCAGAAGAATCATCAATACAAGAAAGCATCACCAGAACCACCATCAGTATATAAACAGAGCATCAGATTGATCATCAATACATACATGCATCACAACTACCATCATCAGTACACGAATACTGCACCATAATCACCATCATTGCATGAATACATCACCAGTACCAACATCAGTACAGGAATTCATCACTAAGTTTAACACAGCGGTCAATTGTAATTTTTGAGGACCACAAGCCAAATAGGGAAGGGGCCCCTGACTGCAGAGCCTATATGTTCAGAAGGAAAGGGGCTAACGTTCCTCCCTCATTGCTTGATTTCCCACTTTCCCCTGATGGTTGGTTTGAGAGGGGTTAAATTCTGGTCCAGCGCAATGCTGGATTTAAGAAGGGGTGGTGAACTTCCCAATGGATCCTCCCACCAGGTGTTCTATATGGTCATTGGTAAGGAATTCATCTTTCTGTTCTACCTCCCCCTCCGGTTTTGATGTTGGCACTATCCCATAATAAATACCCCCTTATTTGGCCTGATCTGCCTCTTCAACGGAACCTGTTGACTGAGCTTCCCTCCCTTGATATGATTGTTTAAGATGTTGCAATTTTGAAAGAGTTTTCTATGTTTTAAGGAGATGAATAAAGTCACAGCTGGCGGTAAAATGTATCGGTTTGGAGAGTATGGAGCTGAAGACGAACTTGCCCTTCAGGAGCAGGTGGTGCATATCGTTTCGGATTCCGGATGTTATACATATTTTACAGTTTTAAGAGAATAGTTATATGTAAGAATAAAAGGAATAAAAACTGTGGCCAACACCATCCATCAAAGAGTCACGTGTCCTGTGCCTTATTGGAGCGTTTTATTCCCTGGAGGGAGGCAACCTGCTTATTTAAAGGGCCTATGTATTTAAAGTGTTATGGCCTCGGCAGTCTAGGTCAGTCTCAACAGTATACATTTGTATCACATGAACCTACAATTCCCCATATGTCCTTAACAATGGTAAGGAGATACTAGGAGTTGTTATTACCAGTCAACATCAGACTGCAGACCATACAGAAACCACAGTACGGATTAAATGCAAGTAGTATTGCAAATAAACACTTATATCTAGGTACCTTATGGGTGACATCGTCTCTAAATGGAGTTGTTCTGATGCCTTTTGTCTCCATATGGTGCAGGCGACATGTAGACTTTGGACATCCATAGCTTGTCTCTGCAGACTTCCATCTTCTCTAGTTTTCTGCTGCACATTCCAAAATGATGCCCTTAAAAATAAGTGTCACTATAATGTTCCTGAATAAAAATATCTGCCCATACTGTGCTCCTGAATAATAATTGCCCCTCATTATGCTCCCTGCACAAAATATGTACCCGACACTGTCACTCTTATGGTACATGACCTCCACACTGCCTCTCCTATAAAATAAAAATATTGCCACCTTTATGAGATATAAGATGCCATTGACCCGCCCAGGGGGATGGGGACGACTCGGTACCCGGGCCTTTGCCTGGCCTTTGGGGATGTCGCGGTGGTCGGCTCCCGGGCCTGTACCTTGGGGTCAGCTTTTAAAAGGGGATTGTTTGTTAATTTTATGAAGTTTGTGACGCCACCTGTGGTTTCTGGTGAGAATCAGCAACGCTGCGGCAGTCCACTGAGGCCGGTGATAAGGCAGCTCGATGGTATAGCTCCCCACAGGTGGAGCTAGGCCTCAGGGCAGCGTACGGAGTGGGGGATGCAGGACAGGCGAGACCCAGCCGGGTCAGAGCAAGAACGGGGACGGACACAGTAGTCACTTCAGTACCTTTTACTGGTGGTAGTTCAGGCACATCCCGGAGCACTGTAGGGTGAAGGGTGCATATCAGGATCCTCCCCAATGAGCGGGTATAGGGCCTCCTGTTTCTTGCCTCTGCGTAGTAAGTTTCTGACCTGCCTGAAGCTAGGCCTAACTTTATCTCTGTCCTACACCGGCTGACGTTGTGGTAGGGCCTTCTCTTGGAGTGCACGCTCCCAGCTTACGGTGCCTATGTATCTCCTGGCTCTGTTACGTATCAGCTCTCTGGTGAACCTGGGACCTGTAGTTCTCCAGGGATTCCGGTTATACCTTACTGGGTCGTAGAGATCCCGGTAACCTCGGACCCGGTGTCCGGTATATTTTTCGGGGTGAGCTGGGTAAGCTCCTCTGCTCCCACTGCTACTCACTTTCCACTCGCCTTCGGCCACGCTCGGGCCCTCACTAGGCTACTCACACTAACGGCAGCTTGCCGCTCTTCACCGCTCTTACAGGCATCCGCACACCTTAAGCTCTAACTGAGCTCCTGAGTCTAGACTGGGCTTACCTCTGCAGACAGACTTCTGCAGGAACCGAACTGAGAATCTGTCCCTCTCTGGCTGTGAGCAGGAACTCTGTTCTGGCTAGACTGCACTGCCTAGCTCCACCTTCCCTATTTATATCCCTAACGGGCTCCCTCTGCTTGTCTGAGGTGGAAGGTGGAGATATGTGAATGTTTATGGGGGCCTCTTGTGGAGGATTCCATCAATACACCCTTCTAGGATCTGTGGTACCAAGTGCAGCTGGGCGCCACACCATCACCACTTATGATCTACAGTATATGAACCATAACCTCCACACTGTCCACCCTTCTGAACAATGGCCTTGACACCATCTACCCTCATGAAGTATAACCTCAATGCTTTCTTATAATATTAATACCTCTGTGCTTGCCTATAATGATAATGATCCCTTATTGTGCCTCCTTATAATAACTTCCCACAGCCCCCCATATGCAGTATGATGGCCACCACAGCCCATGACACAGTATGATGACTTCCACAGCCCTCATACACAGTATGATGGCCACCACAGCCCCCCACACAGTATGAAGGTCCCCACAGCCCCAATACACTGTACGATGGCACCACAGGCTTTCATACACAGTATGATGCCCCCAGAGCCTCCCATAAATAGAGGGTGGTCCTGAAAGCCTCCCATACACAGTAGACCTCCACAGCTCTCATACCCAATATGATGGCTCCTGCAACCCCCTGCACCCTGGACTCCCAAATTGCATTGCATTTCTGGCATCCCCGTAGAGAATGAATAGAGCAGCATTCAGGCATCTGTCCTGTTGTTCCATTTTGTAACAATCATAAAGGTGCCCCGCCTAGTATACAAATTTCCAATTCTGCTGATCGGTGAGGGTCCAAGTAGTTGGACACCCACTGATCAGCAAGTTTTGTGGGGGTCCAACCGCTGTGGATATGTTATAACTTGTTTTCGCCGCACAAGTCATTCCTTAGTCAATTCTGTCAGTGAGTTTATTCTGATTGTAGAGTTTGTCATTCTAATCTCTCTTATTCTAAACTATTTTCTAAATTGATTTATAATCCATAGATAACTGAACCTTCATTTTAGGGCTCGTTCTCATCTACGTGTAAATCGGAAGAGTGCAATCCGATAAAAAATCGGATTGCACTCTGACTAATGTTATTCAATGAGTCAGTGCTGTACTGTGATTTTTTTCTCACCTGGAATCTGGATAAGAAAAAAATCGCAGCATGCTGCGAATGGCCATTTATATCGGACGAGACTTGCCAACGCAAGTCAATGGGTGCGTGAACCCATGGACCATGCGTGTGCCGTCCAATTTTTATGCACACATCTCAAGGACAACCTAAGATTTCATCAGCTAAGTACAGTAAATTCACAGCCCGAACCGTCAGAAGAGGATAGATATCTAGATAGAATAGATAGAAATAAGTCAGTGAGATATATAATTAGTGTAGTGCATGTGTAGTTTACTGTACATGTATTTAGCCGGCCGTGACCAATCAGCAGTATTGTCGCCAAATTTAAACACCTCTTTGCTGATTGGTCGCGGTCGCGACTAATCAGCGATTTTGGTGCCAAATTTAAACACGCTCTCAATTCCTCACTAACACGGTTCGCTGATTGGTCGCGGCCGCCGCCCGCGACCAATCAGCGATTTTGGCGCCAAATTTAATCACCGCTCTGCTGATTGGTCGCGGCCGCCATCCGCGACCAATCAGCGAGATTGGCGCCAAATTTAAACAATGCTCTGCTGATTGGTCGAGGCCGGCGACCGCGACCAATCAGCAGAGCGATGCAGAGCGGGGTTTAAATTTAGCCCCAAAGTCGCTGATTAGTCGCGTCTGACGGCCGCGACCAATCAACAGAGCGTTGTTTAAATTTGGCGCCAAAATCGCTGATTGGTCGCGGCCGTCAGACGAGACTAATCAGCGACTTTGGGGCCAAATTTAAACCCCGCTCTGCATCGCTCTGCTGATTGGTCGCGGTCGGCGGCCGCGACCAATCAGCAGTATTGGCGCCAAATTTAAACACTGCTCTGCTGATTGGTCTCGGCCGTCGAGCAATCAGCGATTTTGGTGCCAAATTTAAACCCCGCTCTGCATCGCTCTGCTGATTGGTCGCGGTCGGCGGCCGCGACCAATCAGCAGTCTTGGCGCCAAATTTAAACACCGCTCTGCTGATTGGTCGCGACTAATCAGCGATTTTGGTGACAAATTTAAACACGCTCTCCAGTCCTCACTAACACGGTTCGCAGATTGGTCGCGGCCGCCGCCCACGACCAATCACCGATATTGCCGCCAAATTTAAACACCACTTTGCTGATTGGTCGCGGTTGCCGAACGCGACCAATCAGCGATTTAGGCGCCAAATTTAAACGCCGCTCTGCTAATTGCGCCCCGTCGGCCGCATACCTATTCTAGAATACCCGATGTGTTCGAATCGGGCCACCATCTAGTCTTTAATAACCAGCTAAGGGAAAGCAGACAGCTGTAAGCTTGTCTTATTAGTCTAGGAAGAGGACAACAACCATGGAGCTTCCCAACATATTAATATCACCTCACAGCTTTTGCTTAGCCTTTACTGGTTATTAAAAAGGGGGGACCCTAAAAAAAAAAGACATGGGGTCCCCCTATTTTTAATAACCAACAAAGGCTAAGCAGACTGCGGCAGGCTAATATTAATAGGCTAGGAAGGGCCATGGATATTGGCCCCTTCCCAGCCTAATAGGACAAGCCCTCAGCCGCCTCTTGGTTATTATCCCCTTCCCAGACTAATAAGACAAGTTCACAGCTGTTTGCTTTCCCTTAGCTGGCTATTAAAAATAGGGGGGACCCCACGCCATTTTTTAAAAATTTATTCCTAAACAGCTGTTGGATAAGCTCTACAGAGCTTATTAAATATCTGACGACTATCTATCTTTCTCTCTGTCTCTATCTATCTATCTATCTATCCATATCTATATATAAGATTGCTTTATTACTTAGAAAACTAGCTTTAAATTACATACAAATTACGGTATGTAAAAGACGATGTTAAAAATGCATTGCATACGGATGTCATACATATGTCATATGAATGTCATACGGATGCTAGTTGATAAAAATCGCATTGTACTTACATGACACTTGTAATACTTTTCTGGATCAACATCGGAGCGATTTTTTTGCGCAGATGAGAGTGTGTCCTAAATCATGAATCAGCATGGTAAATGGTTCAGGACAAAAGACTTAAAGCTTCATACCCATGAGGAGTTTTTGGTGAGTTTTTCACCCTGCGTCTTTTTGCTGCCCTGCGCAAATAAGTTCAATGTCTTACAATTCCAGGAAAGTGGATGGGATGTATAGAAATCTGCTTAAACTGACCTGCAGTGTGTTTTTCCAATCCAAAAAATGTCATGTTCTCTTGCAAGAACGCTGAGTTTTATTTGCGGATTTTCCCATAGAATTGCATTAGATTCAGGAAATCTGTAGCCATAAAATGGCACACCAAGAAGAGACAAAATAATTCAGCATCAAAAACATTATAAAGCTATGTTAACACATAAAACTCTCCATATACTGAGCACATGCTCTTGGCCTAATAATTTTCCTGATTGTTCCACTCCTGGTTTTGGCTTACAAATACTGAGGTAAAATACTGAGCAAATACTGAACATGTGCAGGTGGCCTAAGGGTTACAATCACTGCAGGCTCACTGATGGATTCCTAGTTAGCTATGTACTGTGATAGAGGCCATAGAATACAAACTTCATAATGAAAACCAACAGCAAAGTTAGTTTAGTAGCTGAAGAAGGCCATATCCTAGACTGCATTAGAATAGGTAAACTATCTCCTTAGGCTACTAGTGATGGATGGAGTTCATGACTTTTATATAGACGGTCATAAACACCTGACAGTTTGCTGCTGGTTTTTAGACCACAGCCCCACTATCAGTATTTGGTCAGTATTCGGTCAGTATTTTTTCTCAGGAGTGGGAGACAAAACCAGGAGTGGGTGATAAATGCAGAATTGGTGACTTGTTTCTATTATACCTTTTCTCTGATTGTTCCTCACCTGGTTTTAGCTCCCACTCCTGAGAAAAACTACTGACCGAATACTGATAGTGGGGCCGTGGGCTTATAGTGATAGTGCTACTACTTCATGGACATTGTGATTTTCGTGTATGCATGGTCTATGGCAGTACTGATGAAAGAAGTGAAAAATTAGTATTACTTTTCCTTTTAAAGGAACACTCTAGGAAAACTTATTGCTACAACATTTGATTTAATTTGGGTAAATTTCATTAGAAAACCAAATTTAGAGCATGATCTCACTGCAAAAAAAAAGTAGTCAAGGCGGTAGATTTACAGCACTATAAAATACAATTAAAACACTGAGCTCCTACTGTATTTCACACATGTGGAGGACATTTATGAATATGCAGCGTAAATTCTGAAGAATACTTATTATATTACTGAATATTCATGAAGCAATGAAGAGTGTAGAGTCTGCCCGTAGCTACCCAGCATGCTTATTCCTTCTGCACAATGTTTCTTCCCTGCTTTAAATATATCCTCAAAACATGAGGTTAACCCTTCAGGGTGTAAGGCTACCAAACCAAGACAGAAGGTGACAACAGTCAGAAGGACAATGGAGGCATAGTAGGGGGTCACACGGACGCATGCTGTATCCCATCTGCTCTGCTCCCAGTACCATTAATAATGCAGGTGGATTAATGGAATATGCAGGGTGAGAGTGATGGGTTTAATGGATAATCAGAAGACAAAGCTTGTTAGTGAAAGATCTTCTCCAAGGACCCCTCAGTCTCTCATACAGGATCCATATATATGACTAAAGAGGCGGAGGCTTCCTGTCCATTGATTGATATAATTCACATCATATCTAGGAACCTTTTTTTTACTTAACTAATGTGACTGCAAGAAAAAGGAACATATAAGCATTTATTTAGGATGATGGGTGCCATTTATTAGGATATTGGTTATTTAGAAATATATACAACTTCAGAGACATTTCTTGTTCCAATATGTCAATTAATCTACTTTATCACACTGATTTACTACAGATTTGTCTTTATGTAGTGCAATGTGATGCAGCTGGCAAATCATGCCTGCCAACCCCTGCAAAATTAAAACCATATCTTCAATAATATGACTTGTGAAATTTATGGATGTCTGACCACAATCTCCAACTCTCTTTGGAGTTTTCAACTAGAACATTGAGAACTAGTACATTAAAATTATTGCAATATCAGTGTCTTAAATATCAATAGTGGTATACTTACTTCCCCCTTCTCCCTGTGTGGGTTCTTGGGCACTGCCGCATGCCTTGATTGTCACCCTGCATTCGTAGCTAACTGATGGTGGTCTTCACATATCAACATGTAGCGCCCCGAGGGTTCGGTCGCTACAGAGGTATTGCATCTCACCCAGAGGTGCGATATCTCACTTCCAGGTAAGGATGGAGTGTGGCTCAGGACCCTAACACCCACATGCACTACACCACATTTCCGGGGGGCAGGGCGACAATGCTCCCAAGAGTGAGCACAACTGCCCCTGATCCCTGGCTGGAGTGAGGGGAGGGAACACCTAGAAAGGGGGAACCCGGTAGTGTGTGGGTGGGGAGAGTAGATCCAGGGTGCACTGAAGGAGGAGTATATAAGGTGGGCACCATCTTTGGAGTTCAGTTCAGTCAGAGAGAAGAGAGAGAAGAAGACAGGGAGCAGGGGCTCTGTACGAGCTCTGCTCCGCGGGCAGGCCAAGTCACAAGGCCTGGGCCTGGAGGAGAAGGAAGGAGAGGAGAGGAACGGAGGAGGCTCCAGGAGTGGAGTGAAGGGACCCCAGGGGTGCGGACCGGCCAGTCGCCACCGTACGCCCGCCGCTACCAGAGTACAGGGGTCAGGCCAAGAAAGGGAACCGGATCCCTCATCTAGTGGAGGAGAGCAACTACTCTCAGCTAGTAACCGGAGGCCGTGGCATTGCACGTGTTACGGCCCCTCACTACACCCGTTAGGAAGGCACCATATAGGGCTCAGGGAAACGGAACATACGTTTGCCCGCCAAGGCCCGAGGCAGCTGGACAGAAACGTGGTCAATTGTGGGGTACGACGGGCCAGAGAAAGGACACACGAAGGGGGTCCTGAAAAGCATTCCAAAGGTACCTGGGAGTTGGCCGAGCCCCTCACCTGGTGAGCGCAGTACGACGTGGGCAGCCATTACCTGCAGAAGTGGCTTGGAGTGTAAAACTGTGAGTAAAGACCCTGGACTGCATCACTGGACTCTGAGTCATTACTGTTGCTCCCGCGCACCATTACCCCCACCATCTGCACTCGCTGCTCTGAGGCTATACTCCTCCTGTGGGGAGTTATACTACCCTCTGCTGCGCACACAACATCAGCCTCAGTGGTCTGCCCCGCAGCGGCGGTTCTCAGTGACCGCAATCCACGGGTGGCGTAGTCGGACATTTAAACATTAAAAACCAAATAAACAGATCCGCCACTGGTTTGACCACCCTGAACCACGGGACCCCAGCATTACACAGAGACCCGGCTCCGTGTATTCCCCCACACACGGCCCAGGGGGCGCGTCAAACATATACCAGTATGTAGACTGTATCATCATTTTGAAACAAATGGTATAAAACAATACAATGATTTGTAGAGCAATGCTACAGGCGTATAATTTTAGCATTTTCTTACAGCAGTCACTCACAGACAGTAGGAGATCCATGTGGGTCACATAAATGTTTTTTTGTTTTTTTAATATTGTACAACTGAGGGCATTGCCAAGCTTTACACTACTATACATTCAATTTTGGTGCCATAAACCCAGTCTCCTTAGGTAACCACATTACATCTATCTTTTACCACTATAGGAGACAAAGTGTTAGGGCCCCCCCATACATGATGGCTTTCGGTCAAATGATGCCAATTATTTGGCCGACAGCCATCTTTACCATATGTGCCATATGAGTGCTCCTGTGTTCATCTCCAGGAGTGATCGTCAGTCCAAAATCAGAAATAACCCACTAACATTTTCCCAGATGATCAGTTGTCCAGCGCCCCCCATACACATTAGAGTGTGGGTTGAACCGATCAATATCGGTGTGTGTGGCAGACATTAGTCTAATGTGTATGGGGAGGGTAATTCTACTTTTCATAACTGTAATTTAAAACCTACAAAAGACAAAAAATATATCACATACCCTACCATCATTATATATAAATGTAAAGCAAAGTTGCATATGAAATATAGGGTACTTAGTGAACTATTTTTGATCAAAAAAAGTATACAAGCCGTCCCACCAGCGACAAGGTGACCATAATTGGGACGGTCCTACACTGTCTATATTAAAAACCTTACTGTATATCAAAGTTGAAGTAATGCATATAAAAGGGTAGACAAATAGAACCGGGTCCCAAAATCAGACCACCTAAGCCCGTGGTAAGCTACATATATACTGACCAGCTCAACAAGGGGGATGCCACACCCCTAATTTGCACAGAATGCAAACAAGACAAAAAAACAAGCAATGTGAACTGAGGTCTAAGATGGTACACATGCAAGAAATAAGAGCATGTTCACACTAGCAAAAAGATACAAAACCTACAAAAGACAAAAAATATATCACATACCCTACCATCATTATATATAAATGTAAAGCAAAGTTGCATATGAAATATAGGGTACTTAGTGAACTATTTTTGATCAAAAAAAATATACAAGCCTTCCCACCAGCGACAAGGTGACCCTAATTGGGACGGTCCTACACTGTCTATATTAAAAACCTTACTGTATATCAAAGTTGAAGTAATGCATATAAAAGGGTAGACAAATAGAACCGGGTCCCAAAATCAGACCACCTAAGCCCGTGGTAAGCTACATATATACTGACCAGCTCAACAAGGGGGATGCCACACCCCTAATTTGCACAGAATGCAAACAAGACAAAAAACCAAGCAATGTGAACTGAGGTCTAAGATGGTACACATGCAAGAAATAAGAGCATGTTCACACTAGCAAAAAGATACAAAACCTACAAAAGACAAAAAATATATATCACATACCCTACCATCATTATATATAAATGTAAAGCAAAGTTGCATATGAAATATAGGGTACTTAGTGAACTATTTTTGATCAAAAAAAGTAGACAAGCCGTCCCACCAGTGTAATTTAGGAGAACTCAGTCTTGAAAATAATGTTTAGATGTTATTTAACCCCTTTACCCCAGAGGGTGGTTTGAATGTTAATGACCAGGCCAATTTTTACAATTCTGACCACTGTCACTTTATGAAGTAATAACTTTGGAAAGCTTCAATGGATCCCACTGATTCTGAGATGTTTTTACGTGACATATTGTACTTCATGATACTGGTAAAATTTCTTTGATATGACTTGCATTTATTTGTGAAAAAATTGGAAATTTGGTGAAAATTTTGAAAATTTCGCAATTTTCAAACTTTGAATTTTCATGCCCTTAAATCAGAGAGATATGTCACACAAAATAGTTAATAAATAACATTTCCCACATTTCTACTTTACATCAGCACAATTTTGGAACCCAAATTTTTTTCTGTTAGGAAGTTATAAGGGTTAAAAGTTGACCAGCGATTTCTCATTTTTCTAAAAAATTTACAAAACCATTTTTTTAGGGACCACATCACATTTGAAGCGACTTTGAGGGGCCTTTATAACAGGAAATACCCAAAAGTGACACCATTCTAAAAACTGTACCCCTCAAGGTACTCAAAACCACATTCAAGAAGTTCATTAACCCTTCACATGCTTCATAGGAATTTTTGGAATGTGGAAGAGAAAAATGAACATTTAACTTTTTTCACAAAAATTTTACTTTAGACCCAAATTTTTTATTTTTGCAAGGGTATCAGGAAAAAATGGACCCTAAAATTTGTTGTTCAATTCCTCCTGAGCACGCCGATACCCCATATGTGGGGGAAAACCACTGTTTGGGCATACGGCAGGGTTCGGAAGGGAAGGAGTACCATTTGAATTTTTGAATGTAAAATTTGATTGAATATTTAGCGGACACCATGTTGCATTTGGGGAGCCCCTGATGTGCCTAAACAGTGGAAACCCCCACAAGTGACACCATTTTGGAAACTAAACCCCTCAGGGAACTTATCTAGGTGTGTGGTGAGCACCTTGAACCCCCAGCTGATTCACAGAAGTTTATAACATTGAGCCGTAAAAATAAAATTTTCACATTTTTCCCACAAAAATGTTTTTCAGCCTCCAATTTTGCATTTTCATGAGGGTAACAGGAGAAATTGCACCATGCAATTTGTTGTGCAATTTCTCCTGAGGAAGCCGATACCCCATATGTGGGGGAAAACCACTGTTTGGGTGGACGGCAGGGTTCGGAAGGGAAGGAGCGCCATTTGACTTTCTGAAAGTAAAATTGGCTTGAATAATTAGCGGACGCCATGTTGCATTTAGGGAGCTCCTGATGTGCCTAAACAGTGGAAACCACCCACAATTGACCCCATTTTGGAAACTAGACCCCTCAAGGAACTTCTCTAGATGTGTGGTAAGCACTCTGAACCCCCAGGTGCTTCACAGAAGTTTATAACGTAGAGTCGTGAAAACAAAAAAATCAAGCTTTTTCCACAAAAATGATATTTTAGCTCCAAATTTTTTATTTTCACAACCGTAAGAGGAGAAAATGGACCCCAAAAACTGTTGCACAATTTCTCCTGAGTACGCCGATGATGTTGGGAAAATACAGTGTTTGGGCACTCGGCAGGGTTCAGAAGGGAAGGAGCACTGTGTGACTTTTTGAACGCAAAATTGTCTGGAATCGAGAGCGGACGCTATGTCGCATTTGGAGAGCCCCTGATGCACCTAAACAGTGGAAACCCCCCACAAGTGACCCCTTTTTGGAAACTACACCCCTCAAGGACCCTTTTTTGGCTGTATAACAGCTGCAAAACATATGGGGCTAAGACTCGAGCATGTCACTTGAACACCCGCAATACTCGGTGCATACCCGAGCACCCGAGGCAAACTCAAGTAGCGAGCACTTGCTCTCAACACTAGTCGCCATATCGTCGTCATTTTTTTTTCTTTACTTTTGAAAAAATCCCAACCCCAACACAACCCTAACCCTAACCCTAGCACAACCCTGACCCTAGCACAACCCTAACCCTAACACAACCCTAACACAACCCTAACCCTAGAAGAACCCTAACCCTAGCACAACCCTAGCCTAACTCTAAACCTAGCCCAACCCTATCCCTATCACAACCCTAACCCTAGCACAACCCTAACCCTAGCTCAACCCTAGCCCTAGCCCAACACTAACCCTAGGACAACCCTAACACGCCTTTCCTTGTGCGGTAAAAGTGATTAGGTGACTTTATTCTTCGGGTCGGTACGATTACAGCGATACCAGATTCATATCGCTTTTTTATAATTGACAGCTGACACACACTAAAAAAACCTTTTTTTTTGCAAAGACTAGTTTTTGCATCGCCATATCTTGAGAGCTATAATTTTTCCATATTTCGGCCGACAGAGTCATGTAATGGCTTGTTTTTTTGTTAATGGCAAGTTTACGTTTTTATTGGTACCATTTTCGGGCACGTGACAATTTTTGATCGCTTTCTATTCCGATTTTTGGGAGGCAGAATAAACAAAAAACAACAATTGAGGAATTGTTTTTCTGTTTGTTTTTTTTTATGCCGTTCCACATGCCGTAAAATTGATAAGTCAGCATTATTCTTTGGGTCAGTACATTTACAGCGTTACCACATTTATATAGTTTTTTTATGTTTTGGCGCTTTTACACAATAAAATCTATTTTTATAGAAAAATTTTTTTTTTGCATTGCTTTATTCTGAGAGCTATAACTTTTTTATTTTTCGGCTGATGGAGGTGTATGGTGGCTTGTTTTTTGCGGGGCAAGATGACATTTTCAGCAGTACCATTTTTATTTATATTTATCTTTTTGATCGCGTTTTACTCCATTTTTTGTGTGGCGGTATAATGATAAAGCATAATTTTTTGCTTAGTTTCTTATTTTATTTTTTTCACCGTGTTCACTAAAGGGGTTAATTAGCGTGATAGTTTTATAGGTCAGGTCGTTACGGAGGTGGAGATACCAAATATGTGTACTTTTATTGTTTTTTTTTTCATTATAATATTTATTTATGGGTATAGTATATTTTAATTTTTTGGATTATTTTTTCAGTTTTTTTTAATTATTTTTACTATTTTTTTTTTTTTCACTTTCTGAGACTTTTTTTTAAAACTTTTACACTTTGTTCCACTATGGGACACTTTCATTTTTTGCAGTCTGATGACTTGCACAGCATTAGGATGAAGCATTATCCCCTATGCAGTGCAGGCTGTCAACCCCTGCACACGCAAGCTAGGTAGATTGTGCAATGAGCACAATCTACCTATCTTGCTGATGCCTGGTGACCCAGACGACATCGGGTCACCATGGCAACTATCCGGACCCGGTACAGACAGCGCGGGAAGCTGGATAGGGGGTAAGAGGGGGCGCTCTCACTGCTGCTTGCCCCGGAAAAGCTGCAATCGACTTCGATCGAAGCATTATGGGTGTTAATGTACTGGGAGCAGTGCGGGACTGCTCCTTGCACATAGTACCGGGTGTCAGCTGTGAGAATCAGCTGACACCTGGTGGCGATCGCGCCCGCACAGCCTCTGTGCGGGCTTGATCGCGAGGGCGTATTAATACGTATCTAGTCGAATAGGCCCAGGGTGCAGATACGTATTAATACGCCCCATGTCAGAAAGGGGTTAAAGCACCACTGCAGCATTTTTCTTTTTCAGCGCTGCAGTGGTACTTTTAACCTAAGGTCCCTGACCCTAGTCTTATACTCACCTGTCCCCGTCTTCACCTTCATTTGGCGCCGTTCTAGTCCAGCAATGTCATCTTGAGACCACAACTTCTGCCTGGCTGGAAGTCAGAAATTACGTCACAAGTGCTCAATGCAAGTCTATGATAGGCAGAATGAGGCTCTCATAGAATTGCATTGAGCAGTGACCTCCGGCTCAACAAACACTGGAGTGATGCGGGGTGTCACAAACTGCCGGAGACCAATGGGTGTGGTGGTGATAGAAGGTGAAGACAGAGACGTGAGAATACTACTTGGGTCAGGGACCTTAGATTAGAAGCACCACTCCAGCGCTGCAATAAAATAAACGCCGGAGTGGTGCTTTAATCCAAACATCTATATTTATTTTTAACTAGATAAGCAATCTTGTGTTACAAATGACAATACATCCTTTTCAATCCTAAATACAGACAGGTGTAATCCATTCCAAGCAATTTGGTAATTCACCTCTTAAAGAACCCAACATACATATGAATTTAATATCAACAAATCTAACACTTTCCCAAATAATCACAAGAATGCCTCTATTTTCTACCAGTTGTCACAGAGGGACTCCCCACCTCCATTAGGCCCATCAGAGCTCCCCTTTACCTAGCAGTTATAGTAGAGTCTTCTTTATTTGCCTCCATGAACTAATTACCTAATATAGTGCAGGAAGAGCGCATATTTTGACTCATTCCCATTTGATTTTTTAAGGCACAGTCACATGTCCATGTTTCACATACGTATTCTACTTGTGTTTTCCATAGATAGAACATGTACCCATTATAATCTGTGGTCACATTGACATGTCCAATTTTAATCTGATTTACATATCAAAATCGCTTATTAAAGTCAAAAAGTCCTTAAATATCTATGACATTTGTATTGCATCCCAGTGCTAACCAATTTTTACTGTCTAATTGGTAGGAGAAGCTTAGAAACATTTCTTTGGGGGTCTATAAGAAAAACGGACACCACACTGATAATAAAATCCGAAACACTATCCAAAATGTGGATAAAAAAACTCTGATCAAATTAGATTTGTTTTTTCTTTCATATGCAAAAAGACCCCAGACATGTGAATGGGGCCTAAGGCAGCACAACCTTAGACTAGACAGTCTTAAAGTGTGCCAAATTTAGCAAAGTGGCACATGCTGCGTGATAAATGTGGAGCATCTTTATACTGTTTAGTCTAAGTTTACATCATTAGTTACATTAGGTTTCTTTGATCCATAACATACCCTAAATTGTGGCAGAATTAATGTGCAAAAGATAAAATTTTAGTAGATGACGCTTTCCTAGGGAAGGGGGATCAAAAAGTGACAAAAAACACATAATAAATGTGGTGCAATGCATGTAAGACAGTTTTTTTTAACATAAACTAAGCCAGAATAAATTAGTATAAATTAAAGGGGTGGTTTCACTACTGGACAACCTCTTCTGAATTGCCGCTAGGTGCATCCCAAAAAGAAAGAATGCTATACCTACCTCCCAGATCCTCTTATTTTGGCGCTGTGTGCCCAGACCATCAGAGATTTTGTTATGTTGCTAATCAGAGACCGCTGATCAGCTGCATTCTTCACTATTCGTTCAGAGCAGGAGTTCACACTGATGAAATTCTGAAGGCTGAAGCCAACCATTGACCACCATACATCACAGAACAGCGCTGGTCTTGAAGGTAAATATTTCATTATTTTATTTGATGGGACGATTAAGGTTAAAGAGGTTGTTTAGTAACGGACAGACCCTTTAACCTCCATAGTAAGTCATGCATTGAATTAATCTCTGAACAAGAATAGAATTCAGCTAAATCAGTTTTCAAGAAGTGGAAACTGAAAAAAATTGAATTTGCTCCCAAGAGAAATTTACATATAGGTGCAGAAAATTGGGAAATATAAAACATAACTTTTAATTTAAAACCTTAAAATACCACAGACATGATATAGAAAAGACACACAAACATATATGAAGCTGGCTCAAAATATACAGATAAAATTAGATATATGGGTTTCAAATAGATCTCTCACCACAGTAGAGACGAGATACAATCCAATTTTCACAACAAGAGTCAGACCCGTTAGGTAAAAAAACATCTCAAGTCAATTTTGTATTAAGTGAAAAGGAACAATCTCACCCAAAGTCAGCAGCTATACAGGCAGCAGGTATCAAAGCTTTCAAGGTCCATCAGGATGGAGGCGAATCCATGCGCCTATCGGTCATCCAATCGTCCAGGCTTTGAAATAAATCCTGTTTATTAATAATAACCTCCTTCCAAGGCGTTTCTTCCCAGTACGGATTCATCAGGGGATAGAGTAGTTTCATTCAGTAGGTGTTCAAGTATACCTCCTCTATGTCAGCCTGTTTCTTGGGCTTACCACAAGCTTTTTAAAGTACCCGGCATAGATCCTGACGTTATATGCATCATTTCCGTTTGTTGGAATGTACCCACCCTCATTAGTGAGCCGCCCGTATCAGCGTGGTATGTAATTTTCAGTGCGCTGTCTCTGTGGACCAGACACATCTTCCTGACACTTCTGGCTCGTCGGGTTCGCACTCGCGATCCCTATACGTCACATTTGGCGCGTTACTCTGCTGGAACGCACCACCTGAGACGGACGAGACATACATCACCACACCTGTGGGACGCCCACATGTTGGTACAACATATAAGTTGCGTAAGGCTTACACTTATGAACCTCATACATCACATCTGGTGTGTCCTCCCAATGGAACGCACAGTTCGCGGCGGGTGACATGCATACCTCCTCAATCAAACGTGCTATCACTGGAGGCAAGAAAAAGAATTAAATATGTACCACCATATGATTATTATCGGGTAATTGGATGTAAATGGATAGAAGAATCACAGAATAGGAAGTGGGTCATGGGTACATATTTATATCCCAGTGTGTCATCATCAATTCAGCTTATGCAAACAGATAATAAAAGATGCGCAGCTTGAGCATTTGGTAGAAGAGCTCAAATAAAGCTCAGAAAATAGTATTTTGGCAGTTATTACAGAGGTAGATACAAGGTGACTGCATAAAGGTAAAAAATGGAGTAAATTCTGAAAAATCAGAAAATACGGGGTGCAGACTCGCCAAAAGTGACGTCGACAAACCCAAAGGGGGAGGGAAATTCATAATCTCAGAGATATAATCAGATCAGACCACATAAAGTTATAAGAGGGAGTGACAAGGACAGATCAGAGGCGGCGGTGGGAGCGTAGGACAAAAGGGTGCCTATGTCTATTCTTGCCCAAACTAATTTTTTAAAACAGGCACTACCTAACAGTGGAGGTTGGCACCCTGCAAACCTGTGCAATGGTGCCCTCACTCCTCGTTGACTCTCCCTCACTAACTGACCCTAGAGCTAAAGAAAACATCCTTATGACAGTTGTTAATTTAAACACAAGTGGGCCACAGTTTTTAGCCGGTAGATCCATCTGGCCTCACGTTGTAAGGTGGATCTGTCCCAGTCACCCCCTCGTGGTGGTTTCTCAATTTTGTCAATTCCCATAAATTGAATGGTCGAAGTGAGCCCATCCTGTGCCTGATTGATATGCCTGGCTATTGGGGGTATCTCTTTTCTTTTTAATGTCCCTGTGATGTTCCCCAATCCTACTCCTCCTAAAGTTCTCTTTTGGTTTTTCCGATATATTCTAAATTACAAGTACATGTTGCTTTGTAAATGATCCCCTCACTTCCACAATTAATAAAGGATTTTATTGTATATTTTTCTCCGGTGGTCTAGTTTTAGAAAAATTTCCCTACATCAATCACACTGCATATCACGTAGCTGCTACACTTATAACAACCTGTCATTCTTTATGAGAGCCATATAGGCTGTCATGGAGCAGAAAAATGGCTATGTACAAGCCTGTCCTATAAGGACCTCCCTTTTTTGTATGTGATTTGTGGATGTGGTGTTAATAGTTCTCCAATATCATTATCCATTTTTAATATTGGCCAATTTTTTACAAGAATTGATCTAAATTCCTGAGAACCATTATTGAACGTTGTTATAAATCGTGAACTGGGATTAGTTTCATCACTTTTGGGAGTTTTATTCAGAAGGTCTGTTGTCTCCATATGCTTCCGTCAAGACCTAATCATGGTATAATGAAAACGTCGTCAATGTACCTAAGCCACATGACGACGCCCTTGTCATGTCCCATGATTTGGGAATTTACAGACTGCATTGCACTTCTTTCAGTTGTCATGTATTGCTGCTTTGTTGCTATGTAGTAATGTTTGCTTTCCTTATAAGTTTGTCCTTTCTCTCTCCCTGTCTCCCTCTGATGTGGCTGAGATGTATGTAACCCCTCCCTTCTTCCCCATGTTCTTTCATCATTCTCCATTTTAGCCATGATAGAAGCTCATGTGCTTTCACCCTGTATCTAAAAAAGGTCTTTTTACCTGCTGCTTATGTTGCACATCTTCAAGCATTCTGCAAGAAAACAAGCCTTCTTTGAATCTTCTGCAGCTTCCTGCAGTTGAGTTAAACTATCTAAGGACATCGCTTCCATGTGAGTACGGTTAAAAATGACAGCCTAGAAACGATGTCTCGCAGCGCCCTATACTCGCAGCTCAGCCATGGAGTCAGAATAGTAAAAAGACCTTTACCATATTCATCTGTAAAGCCAGTCTACAGCTTGTATAAAGCTACAGAACAGTCATCAGCGCTTCTGCTCTCAGCATATAAGAGATCATCCAGTATTCTTTCTCCCTGTGAATTACTCTGGCTGAGGAGAAGACTACAAGGTCTCTACCAGATCCACTGGTTAGATGAAGCAAGTATAGAGCTTAATCCACCGTCCAGTGAGAAGGCTAAACATTCTACAAAACCTACATGGAAAGTTAGAGAGAACTTTGACTCCATTAAACATAAACTGTCTTGTGTTATAGCAGACTTATGGCAAAAACTGCTGAGTCACAATAACAGCCTGCTTCTCTCGAACTACCACTAGAGGGAGCCCTTGGATAACTGTTCAGATTATCAACTGTATGTCAGAAGGACAAACGAATACATTAAAGTTCTACAAAAGCTTAATACATCTGTTTCCCTTGAAGAGCTGCAGATTGTCCAACAAGTAAACCTTGAAAGAGAGCGCATGGTGCATGATATTAAAGCCAAGACAGAGGCAAGAATTGCACAAATAGCTGAGACGTCATCACATTACATTTATGGGTCAGCCAGACAATCAAAACGATCATCTAGGTCACGCTCTTCGAAATCTTCAACACTCAGCGAACAGCTTATAAGAGCACGTGCAGAAGCTGAGGCTACTAAGGTACAAGCCGCTTTTGTGCAAAAGAAAACTGAGATGGAAGTGAAAGTGTTACGTCCCTGTGAGTTCAGTCGCCACAGAGGTACTGCATCTCACCCAGAGGTGTGGTATCTCACTCTCAGGTAAGGAAGGATTACTGCCCGGGACCCTAACACCTGCATCCAACACTACACTACTCCAGATCAGCAGGAGGGGCAAGATGCGTCGCTTCCCTACTGAGCCCTGTCCCTGGCTGGAGTAGGGGGAACCAAAGTAGGGGGAACCATGTAGTGAGTGTGGGTGGAGAAAGTAAATCAGGGGAGCACTTGTTAGGAATAGAGAAAGAGGGAGGCCATCTTGGGTGTGAGAGTTCAGTCAGACGAGGACAGTGAGAGGAGCAGTAGCTCTGTAGGAGCTCTGCTCAGGAGGAGGGCCTAGCCAGAGAGGCCCAAGACTGTAGAGAGAGAGGAGCAGGAGAAAGGCTCCAGGAACGTGGAAGGGACCCCAGGGATATGGGTAGTGCTGGAGGCCATCCGTACGCCCGAATCTGCCAGGAGGTGGAGGGGTCAGGTCGCACAGAGGGGACCGGTCCCTAAATTAGCAGAGTTCTTTAATCCTCAACTAGGAAACCAGAGGCTGCAGTCTTTCAGGTACTGCAGCCACAAGCCACATCTGTCTCACCAATAATGTGGCCATAGAGAACCCAGGGGACAGAGAAGACGTCGCCCGACAAGGTCCGCGGTCACTGGATTGGGACACTAGGTGTGAGGTGCAGGGAGATGGCCAGAAGGAACACACAGAAGGGGGTCCCGTTATGTACTCCAGAGGTATCTGAGGGTTGGCTGAGCCCCTGCCCAGTGAACGCAGCATGACGTGGGAAGTTATGATCTGCAGTTGTAACCAGGAGCAAAGTATGAACTGTGAGTAAATCCGGAAGACTGCACCCCACTGTCTCTGTCAGTTATTACTGCTGCGCCATCACCCCCTGCACTACACTGCACCACGAGTGCTACTTCCATAACAGCAACATCTACACTGCCCTGGAGCTAAGCTCTACCTGTGGAGAGCTAAACCAACTCTGCTGCACTAACATCAGCTCCAGAGGACCTGCTCCGCAGCGGCGGCTCCATATAGCCGCATACCACAGGTGGCGTCACGAACTGTATATAAGAACTATAAATCCCCTGTAAATATTCCCCTTTTTACTGACCGTCCTGGGTCACGGACCGGGTCTCCGCCACTGTGACATCTCCCCTAGCAACGACCGGCCCGGCACCGAGTACCCCACGACCCAGGGGGCGCGTCAACTTTGGCGCCACGAACAGGATATGAACCCACCCGTTATCACTGGGTATTGTGCGCCTAGAGACTGTGTTTGATACTGAATGTGCCGCCCGCCCCAGAAGAACGGGCGCCATTATGTGCGAGACCAAAGACAACAAGAAACCACCTCCCATCATGGGCCGGGTTCCAGAGTGGCGCCAAAAGAGGGGCCCGCCCCGAGCAGCAGTGACCATGTATGTAGATGTGTACATCGAGGTGGGGGGGGCTGCCCCTAGGTGTGGCCGACAGCAAGCTGCCATGGAACCGCCCCAGAAAGGGGAGAGGAGAGAAGAAACCTGGGAGACAGGGAGGAGTCTCGACCAGTGTAAACAGACCGCGCCCGGCAGGCAAGATGGAGGGAGGTGAGCCTGGAACTCCAGCCTGTGGCCTGCAGCAGCGAGAGACACCCCTCACCCTGGAGGAGGTGGTCTACAAGTTGTCCTTGGAGGATGCGGAGTTTTTTCACGCCGAGATGCAAGAACTAGGTTGGTGGGTGGAGAAGGCCCATCAGGCTGCCGTCGCCGACTGGAAGGAGAAGATGCTGGGGAGGATGATAACCAGGCAGCCGCCAGTGCTGCGTTCTACCAGCAGTGCCTCAGCCCCGGCAGAACCTGATCAGAACCAGGAGGCAGCGTGCAGCACAGGAGCAGCTGCGGGAGCAGGTAAGAGGAGTCTCCCTGTCCCGGGCGCTGAAAGCGCTGACCTGCTCCTGGGTCCCCTTGCGGAACCTCAGTACCTGGGTGCGCACACCCCCGCTCTGCTCCTGGGCCCAGAGCCTTCTACCCCGGGCGCTGGTGATGAAGTCCTGCTCCTGGGCCCCCAGGGGGAACTACCTGTCCCGGGCTCTGAAAGCGCTGATCTGGCCCTGGGCCCGGAACCATCAACCCTGGGCACTGCTGACAAAACCCTGCTCCTGGGCCCCCTGTAAAAGCCACCTGCTCCCACACCCGAATGGGTGTACGGGCGCGCGGCCTGGTACTGGTCTGCGGAGGTGGAAGACTAGAGCCTCCCACTGCTACCCGCTCCTGAGTCCTCAGCTCTCTACGGGAGTGAAGAGGACCAGTTCCTGTGGGATAACCCTGGGAAGGACCTCATGGGTTTTCCCCGGGAGACCCGAAGGGAAGCTGCCCGACGGGAGGAGCACTGTTGGAGGAAACCGGAGGCTGCAGTATTTCAGGTACTGCAGCCAAAAGCCACATCTGTCTCACCAAGAAGGTGGCCATAGAGGACCCAGGGGACAGAGAAGATGTCGCCCGACAAGGTCCGTGGTCATTGGATTGGGACACTAGGTGTGAGGTGCAGGGAGACGGCCAGAAGGAACACACAGAAGGGGGTCTCGTTATGTACTCCAGAGGTACCTGAGGGTTGACTGAACCCATACCCGGTGAACGCAGCACGACGTGGGAAGTTATGATCTGCAGTTGTAACCAGGAGCAAAGTAAGAACTGTGAGTAAATCCAGAAGACTGCACCCCACTGTCTCTGTCAATTATTACTGCTGCGCCATCACCCCCTGCACTACACTGCACCACGAATGCTACTTTCATAACAGCAACATCTACACTGCCCTGGAGCTAAGCTCTAAACCAACTCTGCTGCACTAACATCAGCTCCAGAGGACCTGCTCTGCAGCGGCAGCTCCATATAGCCGCATACCACAGGTGGCGTCACGAACTGTATATAAGAACTATAAATCCCCTGTAAATATTCTCTTTTTTACTGACCACCCTGGGTCACGGACCGGGTCACCGCCACTGTGACATCTCCCCTAGCAACGACCGGCCGGGCACCAAGTACCCCACGGCCCAGGGGGCGCATCAGAAGCAGCATGCAGGAAGGCAGAAATGGAAGCCAGCTCAGCACGCAAAAGGGCAGAAATAGAAGCCATAGGAAGGGAATGTGAACACGCCATAGCCATGGAAAGGTTGAAGGTCCTGGAACAAGCTATCAGTGGGAGCCAAAGAGACAGCATCAGTTTATGTGATTTTAAGACTGAAGACCCTCTTAAGTGTACAAGAGACTATGTGCAAAGTCAAAATAGTGCACCCCTGATTCCAGCAATCATACCTGATGCCACAGACATTCCTCTAAGGCAACAGGACACAGAGCGTTCATCAGCATCCTGCATTCAAGGTCAGTACAACATGCTGCCAACCCTTCATCCTGAAGCTCCTTTTGTGCGCCAGAATGTACCAGGCCCCTGCACCTCACCAAACCCTATACACGGAAGCTCAGGTGCAGGCCAATATGCAGGCAAGCTATCACATTCCGATCAGCCACAGAGTTCCAGCTCCATGTGTGGCAGAAACTATGTACATTAAGCCAGTTACTGGACTGAATGCCTACGCTGCACCATACTTTCCTTCGTTCCTAGGTCAAAACGCCACAGACTGTATGAACAGTGCTACTCAGCCAGCAACTGTGTTTACAAAAACAGAGAATACTGACATGTCTGCCTTTGCAAGTTACATGATTTACCGTGAACTGACTAAGACCGGTCTTACGAGGTTCGATGATCGACCTGAAAACTACAGAGGCTGGAAATGTGCCTTTAGAACCACTATGAGTGACCTCGGCATCACTGCAGCTGAAGAGCTAGATCTGCTGATCAGGTGGCTTGGGCCACAGTCCACAGAACGGGTCAAGAGACTTAGATCTGTCCACATCAGTAATCCAATGGCTGGT
This sequence comes from Phyllobates terribilis, assembly GCF_046119375.1. Lineage (NCBI taxonomy): Eukaryota > Metazoa > Chordata > Amphibia > Anura > Dendrobatidae > Phyllobates > Phyllobates terribilis. The sequence goes on from NW_027362762.1 coordinate 690,964,763, forward strand.
CTCACTGCTGCATTGGAGAGACTAGAACGAAGCTATGGTAGTCCTGAAGCCATAGAAAATGCCCTGTTCAAGCGACTAGAGGTATTTCCAAAAATATCCAATAAGGACAGTTTAAAATTCCCAGAGCTCAGTGGCCTCCTGTTAGAGCTTTAGCTGGCCAAAGCAGACACGCATCTACCTGGCTTTAGCTACCTGGACACTGCTCGTGGGGTAAACCAAATAGTTTCTAACCTACCATTCAATATCCATGATAGGTGGGCCTCACTTGGATCAAAGTACAAAAGGGAAAACCAAGTCTCCTTTCCTCCATTTCCCTACTTCTGTGAGTTGTATCAGAAATATTGCAGACTGTAAGACTGACCCAAGCTTTTTCTATGGAGAATCCAGCAGCCCTGGTTCATTCCCTCCCAAGTATGAAAGTCCACGTTCCAGCAACAGAAACCACAGCTGTCCAGTCTCAGTGAAGAAGACTGATATTCTCCCTACACCTTCACCAGCTCCAGACAAGAGCGAGGTACAGTATGTGAAAAGGTTGAAAATCCTAATCATATGTGTCTCATTCATAAGATGCCACATTTCCTAAAGAAGTGCATCGGCTTCAGAAAGAAACGGCTCCAGGAACGCAAGGAGCTTCTAAAGAGGTTTGGGGTGTGCTACAGATGTTGTGCGTCTACTGAACACTTTGCTAAAGACTATAAAATCTCTATTAAGTGTTTGAGTGCGACAGTGAGGACCACGTACAAGTGCTCCATCCATTTACACCGCTTACGCCTTCTTCCACCACAAGCCATGGCGGGGAGGATGCAGATCAAGGGGCAAGTCCTACCACAATATCTTCTTCATGCACAAAAGTCTGCACAGAAGACCTGTGCGACAAGTCCTGTGCGAAGATATGTCTGGTGAATGTGCACCCTAATTGTCAGCCAGAGAAAACCGTAAAGATGTATGCCGTTCTGGACGATCAGAGCAACTGATCCCTTGCAAGTTCATAACCTTTTGATCTGTTTAACTTAAAGGGAAATGCTCACCCCTACACATTAGGCACCTGTAGTGGTGTTACGGAGGTCTCTGGGAGAAGAGCCAATGGACTCATAGTATCTTCCCTTGAGCACAATGTCAAGACACCCCTATCCACGCTCGTCGAGTGCAACCAGATACCATCCAACAGAGAGGAGATCCCAACTCCAGAGGCTGCTCTTCGTCACCCTCATTTAAAGACTATAGCCAACAAGATACAAGCTCTTGACAGCAGCGTGAATATCCTGATTTTGCTTGGCAGAGACATTCTGCGGCTACACAAGATACGTCAGCAAATCAACAGACCACATGATGCTCCATTTGCTCAACGCATTGATCTAGTCTGAGTTATCATAGGTGATGTCTGCATGGAAAGGACGAAGAGATCTACAAGGATTTCCTCATTTAAGACTCATGTCTTGTCAAATGTTCACGGCACTTACTTTCAGCCATGCCCACATCATTACTGGGTGAAAGAGAAGCTGAGTAACAGTGAGTGGCAGCAAGAAACCTGTGACAACACGAACATGTTCTCGTCCCGTGATGACAACCTCAGGTCAACAGCGTTCAACTCTACAAGCGAAGACAACAGGCTGGTACCTGCAAGAGAAGACAGTGGAAACTATTTCAGGTTCTTATGGCACAAGGACAATTACGTACACAACAAGGTCATAGACTACCGAATGAAGCTACATGTCTTCGGGAACACCCCTCACCTGCTGTGGCAATCTGTGGACCGAGACGGACAGCCCACAAGTGAAGAGGCAATTGATCCGCTCTCTAGAGCAAAGGAAATGTTGTCGGCAGCAAACATCAGACCTCACAATATTATCTCCATCAGCCATGAGTTAATGAAGGCATTTCCATTCGAGGACTGCACAAGGAGCTTAAAGGATCTCGATCTGGGTTGTGACATCCCTTCTATTCAACGCAGCCTTTGTCTGCTTTGGGACACTAAACAGGACACATTCACATTCCAGGTGTCGGTCTGCATTAAACCCTTCACCAAATGAGGAGTCTTATCTGTTGTTAACAGCATCTATGATCCTCTCGGGTTTATAGCACCCATCACCATTCAAGGCAAGATACTGTTGAGACAGTTGACTGCTGAGAACACGGATTGGGACACTCCACTACCGTCCCAGAAACCACAAAGACAAGGGAGACAAGGAAGACATCTCCAAAGATCTTAGAATATCCCATCTCATTCCTATCTTGTTCTGCCTTAAAGTCCCTTTCATCCGCCACTAGAAGAGAAGTCCACATTTTCTCTGACGCACCTACAAAGGTCATAGCTGCAGTAGCCTACCTGAAGACCTCAGAAGCTGTCAACAAAGTATATTGTGGATTTGTTCTGGACAAGGCCAATCTAGCCTCAAGGTCTGCTCACACCACACCAAGACTTGGTCTTTGTGCTGCTGTACTGGTGGTGAAGGTTGCCGAAGTTGCCCCTGAACAGTGGCACCACATCTCCACTGACCTGCATCCAACTTACCCAGGAACAGGACTCATGGCTGCATCTAGCCTTTGTGACAATGTAGCGCCCCGAGGGTTCGGTTGCTACAGGGGTATTGCACCTCAACCAGAGGTGTGATATTCCACTCCCAGGTAAGGATGGAGTGTGGACCAGGGCTCAGTTAGCTGCATACATACATTTACACACTTCCCATTTCCGGGGGACAGCTCGACGGTGCTCCCATATAATTGCAGGCACAACTGACCATGTCACTGGCTGGAGTGTGGAGGTGGGTGAGAACCCAGTGATGTAGGAACAGTAGGGGACGGTTTCTGGAGCATAGGAAGGAGCTCATTGGGTGCAGGTCACCTGAGCTTAGACACAGAGAAGCAGATAAAAGGTGGGAGCCATCTTAGTTCAGAAAAGCTGAGGTCAGTACAGTAGAGAGGTGACAGGGAGCTGTGGCTCAGCCTGAGCTCAGCTCCACGAGGCAGGCCTGGAGAGAAGGCCGGGGCCAGAGAGGAGAAGAGGAAAAGGAGAAGGAAGGAAAGAGGAGAGACAGAGGAGTAGAAAGGCTCCAGAAACAAGAAGGCAGAAGGGACCCTAAGAGAGCAGAACGGACAGCAACCGTTGCAAACCCGCGTTATATCAGGTGAAGGGTCAGGCCGCAGAAGGGTACCGGATTCCCAAGTTGGTGGAGGTAAAACCGGAGGTCGTGGTCATCTATTGGTGCGACCCCCTGCTACACCCGCTAGGAAGGCACCACATAGGGTCAGGGAAACTGGCGCCAAGTTTTACCAGAGAAGGCCCGAGGCAGCTGGACAGAAGCGTGGTCACTGGTGGGGTACGAGAGGCCAGAGAATGGATAGAAGGGGGTCCTGTGCCATACTCCAGAATTGCCTGGGGGTTGACCGAGCCCCTCACCTGGTGGATGCAGCACGGCTTGGGCAGTCATTGCTGACAGAACTGACTTGGATATCAACTGTGAGTAAAAGGCCTGAACTGCACCATTGGACTCTGTGTGATTTATGCTGCGCCTGCACCATCACCCCCAGCATCCACCTACATTGCCCTGAGGCTACACGCTTCCCGTGGGGAGTTATCCTATCCCTGTGCTGCACACCAACATCAGCCTCAGCGGTCTGCCTTGCAGCGGCGGTCATTCCTGACCGCAATCCACGGGTGGCGTAGTCGGACATTCATAACTCTACAAATAGACTGCCATAGCATTTGGCCTGACCACCCTGAGCCACGGGATCGGGTTGCCACTACTACCCCCATCATCGCATAGAAGCCAGGTTCTGGGTACCCCACGGCCCAGGGGGTGAGTCAACAACACCTGGCTATCGTCACCAAGCTTTATACATGAGGACCCTTGTTCTGTTAATGCTGGCAGTACATTTGATCTTGAGGAATCAGTCGCTGATGGGGAGATCAGACAAGCCGTCTCTATGTAAGGGGGAAGACCGGGGTGTAAGTACTTTCAGAACAAGGGATCCGGAACTGCCGGGGCCGTACCTCTGGTTGCAGGGGGAAGACAGACTGCAAGCACTGGAGTCAGGTGACTGGGAAGCTGGGGGCATGTCCAGAGTGAGAGCTGGGAGGTCAGGTGACCGGGAAACTGGTGGCGTGGCTAGAGAGAGGGGGAAACAAGGACTTTTGCGTGGGAAAGCAGCAAGAGAGTTATGCTCAGGAGAGCAATGTGAGAGGGTCCAGGCTCCTGGCTCCAGTACTGGGAGCAAGATCCGAGTGCAGTGGACCGGAGGAGTCAAGCCGACTAGAGAGATAAGAGACGCAGGGTCCATGGAGCCGAGCACGTGAGGTGCACTGTTATGGACTAGGGGCTCAGCGGGTAAAACCGGAGACCGCCCGCTGCTGCCAGAAGACGGAGCATTGTTTGAGCGGGGAAGCCTGAAGAAAGCGTCACCAGCATCAGCTGGCAACTGCCTTGTGGAGGATAAAAGTGAGCTAAGTGTAAAAACTGTCTATTACAACCGGTTTGACTCTGCTACATCTAGTTAAACTGTGAACTGTCAGTTATAGACTTCTACCTGCTATTTCCCTTGTTTTTCCCCATATTTTCCCCTGTTACTCCCTGCGTGGAGATTTACCCTGTTATCATAAACCTCCCCTGTTTATTAACCCTGTATTGGCTGCTCTGTGTTTCTGTGTCACTGCATCTAAAGTACCCGTGTTACATTTACACGCTGCATATCTGTGACACCAAAGATGAAGCTGATACCTCATCACTCTGGACGCTTCTCAAGCTGGTCATTGGTTGTGCAGGCTGGTATTCACCTGACTTATACCACCAAGTGCTTCATGGGGTAAGGCATCACATGAAGGACATTGCTACTGACACAGCTTACGGCGGGGAGCTTACCGCCATATACCTCCAGCTGTGTTAGAACATTGGAACTATCACCAGTGGATTGTTGGGTTGGTGGAAGTGTTTGCATGTTGTGGCTTTTCCAATCTGAAGATGGATTCCATTGGACTTGTATTAGCCTACTGTTGTGGACTTCAGGCCACCAACCGGAAAACTGGATTTCAACCGTTATTGTTATTGTTGTATGCTTGTATTTCTTTGTTATCTTTCAGGTCGATGATGACATTATCAGAAGACATCACGTCAAATTAATCATCATGAAATCTAAAGATTTCAGATGGGGAGTATCATGTCCCATGGTTTGGGAATTTACAGACTGCATTGCACTTCTTTCAGTTGTCATGTATTGCTGTTTTGTTGCTATGCAGTAATGTTTGCTTTCCTTATAAGTTTGTCCTTTGTCTCTCCCTGTCTCCCTCTGATGTGGCTGTGATGTATGTAACCCCTCCCTTCTTCCTCATGTTCTTTCCTCATTCTCCATTTTAGCCATGATAGAAGCTCATGTACTTTCACCCTGTATCTAAAAAAGGTCTTTTTACCTGCTGCTTATGTTGCACATCTTCAAGCATTCTGCAAGAAACTTTGAATCTTCTACAACGTGCTTCCTGCAGTCGAGTTAAACTATCTGAGGACATCGCTTCCATGTGAGTACAGTTAAAAGAGACAGCCTAGAAACGGTATCTCATAGTGCCCTATACTCGCAGCTCAGCCATGGAGTCAGAATAGCCCTCACTACCCGGGATGTTACCTTCCCCAAAGACGACTGTTTCCTCCCACCAGCCCAGGAGCAAATTAGCATATGAGGGCGCGCATGGGCTTCCCATTGCTGTGCCCCTGGGCTGGTGGAAGTACTTCTTGTCAAATAGGAAGACATTTTTGGTCAAAAGGAAACCAAGACTCTCCAGGACAAATTCATTGTGTTTCTGAAACTGACAGCCCCTGCTCCTAAGAAAGTACTCCACTCCTTCCTTATAAGCTTCATTGTGCCATCTGTAAACAAACTGTTGCTTTGCATTGCCAAAACGCTCTATTTTTGTTTCATCTGTCCACAGAACATTTTCCCAGAAGGATTGTGGTTTGTCAAGGTACTCTTTGGCAAAGATCAGTCGCTTCTTTTTATGTCTGTTCTTCAGCAATGGTTTCTTCCTTGGCTTTCGCCCATAAATCTCTGCTTGGTTTAGTGTGCAGCATATGCTACTTGTTGAAACCATGACCCCAGACTGTTCCAGGTTGGCCTTCAGGTCTTTGGATGTTTGACATAGTATTTTTTCCACCATTCGTACCAACCTTCGAAGACATCTCTTGTCAATTTTCCTCTTTCCCCCACTTCCAGGGAGGTTCTTGATGGTTCCATGCTTGGCAAACTTCTTAATAACATTGTGCACTGTTGAAACTGGGATACCAAGGTCTTTAGAGATGGCCTTATACCCTTTGGAAGTCTTGTGTTTGCTAATAATAGCAGTTCTGATGTCCTCATACAGCTCATTTGTCTTCACTGTGACTAAGGAACAGGGCCTACCATGTGCCTTTTTAAAACAGTGAAGTCATTATTCATTGGCTAATTCATGTCACATGGGCACCGACAATTAATCACAGGTGAATATCTTTTGTGATTTACCACAGGCGAGTCAAAATGTGTTTCCATATTAAATTAAAGTAAAGGGTGCCAATACCAGTGACACAGCAAGCTTTAGGCTTTTCTATTTTCCCTCCCATTGTTTTTTTGTCTTAAATAATTGTTTAGCATTTGCTCTTTTGTATTTAAAGGGAATCTGTCACCACTTTGTAGATATCAGACCTCTACTATGGCCATACAGGGTATAGAAAAGTAAATCTATACCTACCTGTATGGCCCATAGTAGAGGTTTGATTGCAGAGAAAAGCGCTTTAATCAATTTTATTTTGTACAGGCTTGGTATCCGGGGTATGCGCAAAGCGCCTGTGCACTGGACTGTAGTGCTCTATTGCGCAGGCGCCGGGAAGTGACAGTGAATCCCCAGCGCCTGCACAATAGAACCCTGGGGTGCAGAGCACAGAGAGACGGGGCCAGCAGGAAACAAAGAGCGCGCTATGTGAGCGGCGCTTTGCGCATGCCCGGGAAGTCAGGGAGCACAGTGCACGTCACAGGGCCCTGTGACGTGCAGCGGAGGGAGGGAATATGATAATTAAGCATATAGGCGGGGATTTGGGGGAATAATAAGCACATAGGCGGGGATTGCTTTTCGTCTCCCGGACGCCAAGCATGTACAAAATAGAATTGATTAAAGCGCTTTTCTCTGCAATCAAACCTCTACTGTGGGCCATACAGGTAGGTATAGATTTACTTTTCTATAACTTGTATGGCCATAGTAGAGGTCTGATATCTCCAAAGTGGTGACAGATTCCCTTTAACATGAGTGCTCTACACAAAAAAACTGTTTCACTTGATTCATTTGTTTCAGGAGATATTTCACATTATGTACTTAAGCTTCATGGGTGCCAATAACGATGAGCAGGACTGTAAGTGCCCTCTTTAAAATAGAACCTAACTCCACAGGATGTTTATTTCTTGGATTGTTTTCTAATACCTGATAACAAGTATTATCCTTTAGGATACTTAAAGGGGTATTCCCATCTCCAAGATCCTATCCCAATATGTAGTAGGTGTAATAATAATAATATTAGCAAATGCCTCCAATTAAAAATGTAATATAGTTTTTCTGATTCACTGTCTCTTTCCTCATGTGCAGGCATTGCAGGACCTTAGGTATCCATGGTTACGACCATTGATATAATGACAGTTAGTTAGCTAGTAGCTAGTGGTCGTAACCATGAATACCTACCGTCCTGAAATGCCTGAACATGAGGAAAGAGACATAGCGAATCAGAAAAACTATACTACATTTCTAAGTGGAGGTATTTGCTAATATTTTCATTATTACATCTACTGCATATTGGGATATGAACTTGGAGAATGGAATACCCCTTTAAACACATTTGGCGGTACTTCTCGGTGTCCAGACCATCATTTTCAACCTGGACATCTCATTCTGTGTTAGATTGTGTTTCATTTTAAACTGATCCTTTGATAATTTTTCCAGGACATTTGATGCAAGATGTACAAATATATCGAAAGGTGACAGATCTCATTGTGGTGGGGGCATGTTTTTACTTTTTGTTTTTAGATCGATAAAAGGTCCTATCGCTTTAAGGTTGCGGTTTCGGAAAGGTTGTAAAGTAGTCTAATATCCTCCACTAATGAATCTGGGACATTTAATTCTGCACTAGTTTTTTTGTCCTCACGTATGTAATGTTTTTGCCATCTTAATTTGTTAACTACTGGAAATGCTTATTACTTTTTGTGATGAACCTGTAGCCGCCATCTTGGTAATGATAAATCATATCCAGGGATGGCCACACTTCAGCAGCCCCCACCCTTGGGACCTTCTGTTAAAACGTCAACTAGATAGTTTCCCCCCATCCAGGCTCCTGTAAGATAAGAAGCCTACTTAACACTTGAATGCTAGGAGCTTCAAAGACTTCGAGAGGAAACACAGCCAGCAGGGGGGGGTGCTTCGTCTATCTGTACCTGACCATTTGTCCCATAGGACTAGTTTCTTTGTCTGTCACAAGCATGGAGGCATAAGATATAGAAACATGAATAGTACACGCATGTTGCGTGGGATGGGCCAATAAAAAAATATCACGGCGTCCCGGAGCCATTGCGCACACAAGCCTCCGCGGTAGACGTTTGTACGTGCTCTGGAAGCCAAGATATAGCGCGGAGCCATTCCTGAGGACCGTATGGTATCATAATTGATATCAAAAGGTCGGTTACGGCGGCCCGAATCCATGGGAACCCCTGGGGGTATCATGAGACCATCCCAGAAGAAGTTATTGGGTTCCATAGAATTTGGGCTTCTGATCGAAGTTAGACCTGAGGGTGGAGACTGAGCCAGCTGACCTCACCAGCAGTGGGCGGGACGGGGCAGGTAAGATAGCAGGACAGACAAGAGACAAGTCAGTCTTGACCCAAGAGTGGTGTGCTGAACATCTGAGCACCAGCTGAGGCCACCAAGGGGAGGAGCAGTTTGACCATGCGGTGGTAGGCCTCAGCCTGTAACAAAGAACCGTGCCTGCGATCGCAGAATCCTCTCCCTGCGTCACAAGAAAATCAAGAAACCGGTAACTGATATGCTGTGGTGATTCTGTGTGTTGTATTCCATTGTTGTATAGTTTAGCCTGACCTTATACCTGTGTATATTTAGTTGTATATCGTGTATCTAGTGTATTATTATAATCAATTACCTCAAGTAATTGTGGGCCTGCCTTTTATTCTGCATAACGAACGCACGTCCGTGTGAGCTCGGCTCAAGCCAAAAACGCTACCCAGGGTTGGTTCCTGACCCGATATAGGCCCATTCACGGACTGGGCGTATATCTAAAATAGGGACTGGTGGCAGCATACCAACTGGGGATTGGGGAAGGCTGGTAGTGACGGTCGGAGGTTCAGATATATATATTCCTGGCGCGGCCAAGGAAGATATATATACCGCCCTCACTACAGAGGGCCCCGATACCCAGTAGGTTACAGGACAGTCTCCCTGGCGACCGCTTATCCTAGGTGCAGTTCCTTGACTGACCTGAGGCTAAGAGGGCGCTAGCGAGTTGTGCTGTGTAGTGACGTTACGGTTTAGTGACGTTGAAGGGATAACACACTACCGTGTTCCCTGCGCTGGTTGCAGCTTCCTGGCACTACTTTCTCTAGGTGCAGTACCTTGACTGACCTGAGAGGTAAGGGGGCGCCAGAGAGCTGCACCCACCGGCCGGCTTTCATCACATTGGTGGCAGAGCGGTGGGATTGCAGAATAATAGTGTTGTGGGACCCCTACTCCCAGGCACTAAAGACTGCCAGTGGTAACTTCCACTGCTGGAGTCTTAAGGTCAGCCCAACGTTAGACGGTCAGGCTAAAAGTATAACAAGGTGTGTGCAAACTCAGGGTTGCAGCGGTGTCGGTTACCAAGATGGCAGACGGCACCAGGAGCAAGACCCTGCAAGAGGCTAATGCTACGGTCCGTGTGGCAGGAGGGGAGGACATTGTTACTCATGGCGAGGAGGAGTCCAGCCCGGGCACCTCAGGGAGCCAGTCCCCAGTATACGGTCCCGCAGTGGGCTGCCCACCACCTACCCAGCCCAGCCTGTCCAGATCACAAGCCCTTTTACAAGCGGCTATGGCAAGTCTCCAGTCTCATGGCGATGCCGTCTACAAAACCCTCCTGGCAGCATCAGAGAAGGCAGCGGAGGAGGAGCGTGCAGAGCGGGCTGCGGAGCGGGCTGCGGAGCGGGCTGCGGAGCGTGAAGCTGCAGAGCGCCGGGAGGCTGCAGAGCGTGAAGCTGCAGAGCGCCGGGAGGTTGCGGAGCGTGCAGAGCGAGCTGCGGAGCGCCAGCACCAACTGGACCTGGCCCAGCGGGGGCTTCCGCTAGAGCAACCAACCCATCAGGAGACCAAGTCGTCCAAAGTCCGAGCTGAGGACTTCCCTCTACTGGAGAAGGATGGGGACCTGGACTCCTTTCTGGTGGCATTTGAACGGACCTGTCTTCAGCACCATCTGGCCCGGGATCAGTGGGCCAGATACCTGACCCCCCGTTTGAGGGGTAAGTCCCTGGATGCCTTGGGGGACTTACCTGCCGGGGAGGTACAGAACTACGACTGCATCAAGCGGGCCCTGATCCGGCAGTACAACCTCACTCCCGAGTCGTACCGCCAGAAGTTCCGGAGCCTGCTGCGTGGCCCCAAGGACACCTGGACCGATCATATGCGGGCGCTGTTGAGAGCCGCAGAGCACTGGACCTCGGGTCTAGCGCTTACTACCCGCCAGGAGGTCCAGGAACTGTTCGTCACGGAGCAGTTCTTGTGGAACTGCCCAGAGGACCTCCGACAGTTCCTCCGTGACCGAAAACCAACAGGGGCTTCTGCTACAGCCGCCCTGGCAGACGAGTATGCCAATAACAGGGCGCCTGAGCTGAAGAAGTCTGCCAGCAGCACCTGGAGAGGGGGTAAGCCCAGTCATGCCCCTGTTTCCCCGGCCCCTAGAACACAAGGGGTGTATCCCCCTGTTGCCCTCTCCAGGCAAGGACCAGACGTAAGACGTTGTCATCTATGCAACAAACCAGGACACTTTAGGGCTGAGTGTCCCCAGCGCCAAAAGACCCCATCCCAGTCCCAGAGAGCGCCCAATGTTTTGTGTGTGGGAGGGGGTGGTGGTAGGTCCCTGGACAACATCCAACCCGTCACCATAGGCCGTTCTGCGGTCATGGGACTGCGGGACACGGGCGCTGAACGAACACTGGTACGGCCTGAGGTGGTGTCCCCCCAGGACTTGGTACCAGGAAAGACTCTTTCCGTCTCCGGGGTTGGAGGCGTGGAGCCGGCACTTCCCGTTGCCATGGTGTATTTGGACTGGGGTGCCGGAAGGGGGATGCGGGAGGTGGGAGTAACGCCAAATATTCCCGCAAATGTTTTATTAGGGACCGACTTGGGGCGTCTAGTATCGCAGTATGTACCCTCTGAACCCCCAAGTTCGGCCCCCCAAGAGTGTATTGATTTGTCTGCTGCTAATGCCAACCATGTTGTATGTAGTGTGTGTCCTGCTGAGGAGGAGGGAGTGAAACCTGTGGGTAACACCTGCACAGACACAACACAAACAGGGTTAGTGAAAGCAGGTGGGGAGTGTGGGGATGCCCGCAGAGGTGCTCAGCCGGCGTGCCGTGACCTCTTGTCCTCCGGTGAGGGAGGGGGCGGGCAGGATTCTGTAGAGGGAAGCTCAGGGATGGAGAGGGGGGCAGCTACCGGCAGTGTAGGGCTCCCAGGGGTATCCAGGCTGCTGAGTATAGGCCCACTGCAGGGGGAGGAACAGGCCATGGGAGGTGGGGGTGTCCCAAGAGAGGAGCCGCCAGGTAAGACCCCAGGGCAGGAGTTCCCCACATCCGAGATGTCCAAAGGCCTAGGAAGCCTGCCTGATCGGGCGGCTTGGTCAGAAACAGAGGGGAAGCAGGCACTACCCACGGTCACAGCGGTCATAGCCGCTGTCACCAGGAGTGGGAGCGCCGGAGCCCAAGGAGCCTTGCAGAGGTCCGACGGCTTCCCCACTTCTGACCAAGTGTCTGCCGGGTCAGACAGCGGCCAGGTGACATGCCCGGAGGGGCTGACAGAGGATGTGGCAGTTTCGTCGATTCTGGCCACATCAAGTCAGGAATTTCAGGCTGCGTTGGAAGCAGACGACAGCCTGAAAGCTCTCAAGGAACAGGCGGCACAGCCTCCCATGGAGTCAGACTGCGAGCGGGTGGTCTGGGACCAGGGACGGCTGTACCGGGTAACGGTCCAGCAGGGTTCACCGGAGGCGTGGCCCAGGGACCGACAGTTAGTGGTACCCTATCCGTTCAGGGCGGAATTGTTGCGGATCGCACACGAGATTCCGATGGCCGGACACCTAGGGATCGCTAAAACCAAGGCCAGGATAGCTCAGCATTTCTACTGGCCTGGGATGGGAGCCGCGGTGGGTGCCTACTGCCGTTCGTGTGACACCTGTCAGAGGGTGGGGAAGGCGGGGCCGCGCCCCAAAGCCCCACTGGTAACTCTGCCAATCATCGAAGAGCCTTTCTCGAGGGTTGCTGTGGATCTTATTGGACCTCTGTCCACTCCCAGCCACTCCGGGAAATGCTTCATACTCACGGTAGTGGACTATGCCACCCGGTACCCGGAAGCGGTAGCTTTGTCGTCCATTCGGGCCGACAAGGTGGCTACCGCCTTACTGGAGATCTTCTCCAGAGTGGGTTTCCCCCAAGAAATGCTCACCGACCGAGGGACCCAGTTCATGTCGCGGCTGATGGAGTCCCTCTGTAAGCAAATGCAGGTGCAACATCTGGTGGCCAGCCCGTATCACCCACAGACTAATGGCCTGTGTGAGCGGTTCAATGGCACCTTAAAGCAGATGCTTAAGATGTTGGTCGACTCCCACGGGAGAGACTGGGAGCGTTACCTCCCACACCTCCTATTTGCTTACCGGGAGGTTCCGCAGGCCTCAACGGGGTTCTCCCCCTTTGAGCTCCTGTACGGGCGACGGGTACGGGGCCCCCTGGCTCTGGTGAAGGAAGCATGGGAAGGGGATTTGGCCACCCCCGAGGTGTCGGTCATCGAGTATGTCGTGCGCCACCGGGACAGGATGATGGCCTTGGCAAAGCTGGTGCAGGACAATATGGCCCAGGCCCAGGCCGACCAGAAGCGGTGGTACGACCAGAATGCTTGTGAGAGGACCTACCAGGTGGGTCAAAAGGTGTGGGTACTGGTCCCCGTACCACAGAACAAGCTTCAGGCAGCCTGGGAAGGTCCCTACTTCGTGCACCAGAAACTCAACGCCGTCACCTATCTGGTCACCCTGGATCACGCCCGTGGAAGGAGGAAGGCCTTCCACGTGAACATGATGAAGGCTCATCATGAGCGGGAAGCGACTGCCCACCCAGTGTGCAACCTTCCCGAGGAAGGAGAGGTAGAAACCCTCCTGGATCTGCTCACCCAAGCCAAGGCGGGTGGGTCCATCGAGGATGTGGGGGTTGGCCACCAGCTCACGGAGGACCAACGGTCCCAGCTGGGGACCACCCTGCACCCCTTCCGGGGGCTGTTCAGCAGCCTGCCCGGAAGGACTGAGATGGCTGTCCACGACGTGGACACTGGCGATCACCCGCCGATCCGGCGTTCAGCATATCGGGTCTCTTTTGAGGTGCAGGGAAACATGCGCCAAGAGATAGACGAGATGCTGAAGCTGGGGGTGATCCAGGCATCCAGCAGCGCGTGGGCCTCGCCTGTAGTCCTCGTACCAAAGAAGGACCGAACTACACGGTTCTGCGTGGACTACCGGGGGCTCAACGCTGTAACGGCCACCGATGCGTTCCCCATACCACGCATCGATGACCTGCTCGATCGGATGGCCGGGGCTAAGTACCTGACCATCATGGATCTGAGCCGGGGGTACTGGCAGATTCCTCTGACCCCCGCGGCAAGGGAACGCTCTGCCTTTATCACCCCTTTTGGACTGTACGAGTCCACAGTGATGCCATTCGGCATGAAGAATGCCCCTGCCACTTTTCAGCGGATGGTCAATACGCTGCTTGAGGGACTTGAAGGGTACGCGGCTGCGTACTTGGACGATATTGCAGTCTTCAGTCCCACTTGGGAGGATCACCTAGAGCACCTGCGGCAGGTGCTCGGTCGGATCCACCGGGCAGGCTTGACCATCAAGCCGGAAAAGTGCCAGCTGGGCATGAGTGAGGTCCTCTACCTGGGTCACCGGGTAGGCGGGGGGGTTCTGAAGCCAGAACCTGGGAAAGTGGATGCCATCGCATCCTGGCCCACTCCTAGGACCAAAAAGCAGGTGATGTCCTTCTTGGGGACCGCCGGGTACTATAGGAGGTTCGTCCCACACTATAGCACCCTGGCCAAGCCCCTGACGGACCTCACCAAGAAGAAGCTGCCCGTCGCAGTCGACTGGACAGTCGCCTGCGAGACAGCTTTCGGGGCACTCAAAGCCGCCCTAAGTAGCTCCCCTGTACTGCAAGCTGCCGACTTCGACCGGCCGTTTGTGGTACAGACCGACGCCAGTGACTTTGGCCTCGGTGCTGTGCTAAGTCAGGTCAACACGACAGGCCAGGAACATCCTGTCTTGTACCTGAGCAGGAAGCTACTGCCCCGGGAGGTGGCTTACTCCACGGTGGAAAAAGAATGCCTGGCAATTGTATGGGCCCTGCAGCGTCTGCAGCCCTACTTGTACGGGAGCCATTTCACCGTGGAGACGGACCACAACCCCCTCAGCTGGTTACACACGGTCTCTGGGTCGAATGGCAGGTTGCTACGCTGGAGCCTCGCTCTCCAGCAGTACCACTTCTCCATTCGCCACAGAAGAGGCCGTGACCACGGTAACGCTGACGGGTTATCCCGGCAAGGGGAGGGTGCAGAAGGACGCACGGGGGAACACAGGAATGTGCTACCCCCTCGCGCCCTCGTATAGGGGGAGGTGTGATGAACCTGTAGCCGCCATCTTGGTAATGATAAATCATATCCAGGGATGGCCACACTTCAGCAGCCCCCACCCTTGGGACCTTCTGTTAAAACGTCAACTAGATAGTTTCCCCCCATCCAGGCTCCTGTAAGATAAGAAGCCTACTTAACACTTGAATGCTAGGAGCTTCAAAGACTTCGAGAGGAAACACAGCCAGCAGGGGGGGGTGCTTCGTCTATCTGTACCTGACCATTTGTCCCATAGGACTAGTTTCTTTGTCTGTCACAAGCATGGAGGCATAAGATATAGAAACATGAATAGTACACGCATGTTGCGTGGGATGGGCCAATAAAAAAATATCACGGCGTCCCGGAGCCATTGCGCACACAAGCCTCCGCGGTAGACGTTTGTACGTGCTCTGGAAGCCAAGATATAGCGCGGAGCCATTCCTGAGGACCGTATGGTATCATAATTGATATCAAAAGGTCGGTTACGGCGGCCCGAATCCATGGGAACCCCTGGGGGTATCATGAGACCATCCCAGAAGAAGTTATTGGGTTCCATAGAATTTGGGCTTCTGATCGAAGTTAGACCTGAGGGTGGAGACTGAGCCAGCTGACCTCACCAGCAGTGGGCGGGACGGGGCAGGTAAGATAGCAGGACAGACAAGAGACAAGTCAGTCTTGACCCAAGAGTGGTGTGCTGAACATCTGAGCACCAGCTGAGGCCACCAAGGGGAGGAGCAGTTTGACCATGCGGTGGTAGGCCTCAGCCTGTAACAAAGAACCGTGCCTGCGATCGCAGAATCCTCTCCCTGCGTCACAAGAAAATCAAGAAACCGGTAACTGATATGCTGTGGTGATTCTGTGTGTTGTATTCCATTGTTGTATAGTTTAGCCTGACCTTATACCTGTGTATATTTAGTTGTATATCGTGTATCTAGTGTATTATTATAATCAATTACCTCAAGTAATTGTGGGCCTGCCTTTTATTCTGCATAACGAACGCACGTCCGTGTGAGCTCGGCTCAAGCCAAAAACGCTACCCAGGGTTGGTTCCTGACCCGATATAGGCCCATTCACGGACTGGGCGTATATCTAAAATAGGGACTGGTGGCAGCATACCAACTGGGGATTGGGGAAGGCTGGTAGTGACGGTCGGAGGTTCAGATATATATATTCCTGGCGCGGCCAAGGAAGATATATATACCGCCCTCACTACAGAGGGCCCCGATACCCAGTAGGTTACAGGACAGTCTCCCTGGCGACCGCTTATCCTAGGTGCAGTTCCTTGACTGACCTGAGGCTAAGAGGGCGCTAGCGAGTTGTGCTGTGTAGTGACGTTACGGTTTAGTGACGTTGAAGGGATAACACACTACCGTGTTCCCTGCGCTGGTTGCAGCTTCCTGGCACTACTTTCTCTAGGTGCAGTACCTTGACTGACCTGAGAGGTAAGGGGGCGCCAGAGAGCTGCACCCACCGGCCGGCTTTCATCACACTTTTGAAGAGGTCAAAATCTGTCGTTGGGACAAAGGACAGTTCCTTACTAAGTACATACATTTCTTGTGCAGTCAACTGTCTCTGGGATAGATTTAATATCTGTATAGGTCTGAGGGATTGTAGCTGTTTATCAGGGTTAGCCGGCTTCTGAAGGAGTATCTCTGGTCTAAAAAAATGTCCACCGTGATTCCTGTGTCTATCAGCAGCCTTCTGTCATCCACTACCCCATCCTCTTTGCTTTCCTCTTTGAGGTCTTTTTTAGCTCTCAAAATCTCCGTGTTGGTTGAGGAAAAATCTGTCTCAGTGCCTTTTGAGATTCTATTGGGGAAGAGGTATGTCTTATTTTCCTTAAAGTTCTGAGAGTCTTGGATGAATTGTTTGTGCTTTTTTTCTTTTAGGTGGAATTGGAACCTTTTCAGAGTGTTTTGAAATCCAAATTCTTTGGAAGAAAAGTCTGACTCATTGGACCATAATCGGATATGAGACTAGTAAGATGCTGCCCCTTGCCAGCTCTTCCCAGCGCTGCTAGAGTTGATTTATAATTTCTCTAAGGTATACACAAAGGAGAGACCTGTCAATCACCTGGAGCAGTGCTAGGAGGAGCTCGATCTTCAAAGTATGTTTTCTCTGAAACACTGGAGCATTTCAGAGAATAATATATCATGGAATTTAGGTGTGTGAGGGGCTTTTGCACCAGTAATCCTTCATATTACACCATTGGGGTATCTCTGCATACTGCACACTGCAGTTCACTGGTGCTTCAAAGGGAACCTGACAGCAGATTCATGTTGCCGCAGGCAGCATGAATCAGACCTTTGCTGCTACTGATCATGCATCTCTTTGGACTAGTCCAAGAGGTTGGTCCCCATTGGTATCCCTGTCCCACTCACCTAGACTGACAGGTCTTTTCCTATACAAGCACATATTTTAAGAGATTCATCAGTCTAAGGGAGCTGGTTGGGAAAAGCCATCAGGGACCTGCTTCTCTGACTAGACACCCAATATATATTTTAAAGAGCAGTCTTTCAAAAATTATGTTTTATCTGATATGCTGTAGTATTTTAGAGTAAAACATACATAGATGCGATAACTCAGCAAATGTTTACCATGGTTCGGGCAGCATGCATCTGCTGTCAGATGGGATTAGTACAGTCCGAAAGGGTGATGAATTCGGACCTCTCCTGTGATTCCTTGGACAGGGGAATCTGCCAGTACCCTCGACTCAAGTCCATGATTGTCAAAAAATAGGGCACTAGCTAAGCGATCCTGCAGCTCATCGATGCGTGGCATTGGGTACACATTGGGGGCTGTGATGGCATTTAGCCTCCTGTAGTCCATGCAGAACCGGGTTGTCAGGTCATTTTCGGGACCAGGACTACAGGTAAGGCCCACGTACTTTTAGACCTGTGAATCACTCCCAGGCATAACATTTTGTCTATCTCCCTTTAGCTGTGTCTTCCCTGGTACACCAGTGAAGGTGGCCAGGTAGGGCTGGAATACCTTCTGCAATTGGGACCTCTAGTCAATGGATAGCTGTGGGTTGAATTCCATGTCCTCAATAGACCCTCCATCCGGGGCTGCTGCGAGCAAATCCACCAGGACTTCACTCTCACCCTTCATCGGGAAGGCTATTCACGGGAAGGGCAAAAGCTTCCCTATCATGATGAGCTTACATCATGTTGACATGGAAGACCTTCTGCCTCTTCCTAGTTTGGTCAATGGTGACCATGTAATTCACATCACTGAGGCGCTGATGCACGAGGTATGGACCTTCCCAGGCCGCCTGAAGCTTGTTCTGGGTCATTGTGACCAGGACCGAGACCTTCTGACTCTCTTCATACACCTGCTCATGGGCGTTCCGGTTGTACCACAACTTATGGCTGGCCTGGACTTGCACCATATTTTCATGCACCAGCTGCGTCAAAGACTACATTTTGTCATGGAGCTGCATGACATACTCAAAGACGGACACTTGAGGGGTGTTCAGCTCCCCTTCCCAGGATTCCCTTACCAGACCAAGGGGCCCACAAACTCATCTGCCGTACAGGAGCTCGAAGGGGCAGAACCCAATTGAGGCCTGTGGTACCTCTCTGTAAATAAACTGCAGATGTGTATGATTTCATTCCCAATCACACTGATGGAACTCAATCAGTATCTTAAGCATTTGCTTAAGGGTACCATTGAATCGTTTACACATACCATTGGTCTGTGGGTGATACGAACTTGATACCCGGTGCTGCACATGCATTTTATTACAGAGGGCCTGCATTAAACGAGACATGAACTGAGTCCCCTGATCTGTAAGCATCTCCCTGGGAAATCCTACTCAAGAAAATATGGCCAGAAGGGCATCTGCCTCGTTATCGGCCCTAAGTGAGGACAGAGTCACGGCCTCCGGGTACCGGGTAGCATAGTCTATCACAGTAAGGATGAAATGTTCTCCAGAGATGCCGGGAATGGCCAATGGCCCAACAATGCCCACAGAAATCCTCTGGAAAGGTTTCTCTATCACTGGCAAAGGGATCCGGGGTGCTTTGGGAGCAGGGCCTGGCTTCCCCACTCTTTGACACCTGATATAGGAGCGGCAGTAGTTGGCAAAATCTGTCCCCATATTGGGGCAATAGAAGTGGCGGGACAGCTGGGCCTTGGTTTTGCTGACGCCCAAGTGTCTAGCTAGAGGGATCTCATGGGCAATCCGCAGAAACTCCTCCCTAAACCTATAGGGCACGACCAAATGTCTTTCCCTTAGCCACTCCTGTTGGGGGTTACAGGGAACAGTCTCATGGTACAACCTCCCCTGATCCCTGAATACCATCTCCTTGCCAGACTTGACATCTGCGTTAAGTGCCATCTGGAACTCCTGGCTAACAGCAGCCAGAAGTGACCTTAAAGCCTCAACCTCACTGGACCCCTCATGGACCTCCTCTGGGTCCATAACTGGTTCTGTTATCCTGTAGGATGATGAGGGTCCTGAAGACAGTGCATTACCTGTGTTTTGGGCACTCTGACTGCGGGTGACAGCATCTAAGTAGGCTGTCTCCCTGGGGAATAACACCTTCCCCTCATACTGACAGGCTGAGGGTACCACTTTCCCACCATCCTGGCAGGCTGTGGATAACACTTTCTCATTCTCCCCTAATATCTCAGATGCCGTGCTAATCATGGGGCAGTGACCACCGGCCAGGTCACAAGCCATCGTGACACTGGTCAGCTGCACGTGACCACCTTCCTCATGGTCCTCGTGCCTGTCCCCTTCGCTCTTAGCACTAATTCTCACTCCTTTCAGGGAGTCCACAGCAGAATCACCCCGCAGTGTTACATGGCTGAGTTCTCCTGTACAATGGAATATATCATCATCATGCATAACATTGACATCCACATTCTCAACATTTCAATCACCTGAAGCACTAGATCTGGGAGGGTTGTCAGGAACGTATTGAGTAACCAACCGTCCTAGATCAATCCCTAATAAAACATTTGTGGGGAGGTTCTCGGACACCCCCCACTTCCTGGGCTTCGGCAAAGGTTGGTGAACACAACCAATCTTGGTTACAGTTAGGGTCTTCCTAGGAATAAGTTCTTCAGGGGACACCAATTTAGGGTGGATAAGGGTTCTTTCTGCACTGCACTCTGATGGTGTAGCCCACAGTAACTTTCTGCAAGTTGTCACAGGCCCTCCCAGCTGCCTAACCCACAAAACAGCTGCATTAGGCCTCTGGGCCATGGATGTGGGGTTCTTCTTCTGCCTTTCCAGGCAGGTGGTACTAATATGTCCAGGTCGATTGCAGGTAAACACCAGTGAGAATAAGATGCTGGCCGGGTGCTGGAAGACCTCCCGAGGATCGGCTGGCAGGGACAATGGTTGTCGGCTTACATCCCTTCCAGCTGGCGACAGCTGACTTCCACATCTTAGGTGTATGGTTGGCCTCATAGGGCAAAGATGCAGAAACTGGTCCTTCACCATCAGGTCCTTCAACTCCTCAAAGGTGGTAACCGATAGTCCCTGGAACCACTGCTCGAAGTTGGTTCCGAGCCCATCCACCACATCACTATAGCAGTCGTGAGGTTGACATTGGAGGGTCCGGAACTTTTTGCGGTACACTTCAAGGGTCATTTCATATGTACTTATCGGGAACAGCTTAATGGCCTCATAGTTTCCATTTGTTCTCGAGGGAGAGCGGCGAACACCTCCAGAGCTTTGCCTTGTAGCCCTGGGGTTAAGTATCAAGCCAAATGGTCATCGGTCAAGCGGTACTGTCTGCAGGCCTTTTCAAATCCCCCCAAAAATGTGCTCAGATCCGCGTCTTTTTCCATGGCAGGAAAATGCTCAGTATGGGGTTTAACAGTTTTGTTATTACTGAACTCACTGCTCAATGAGGTAGATTGTTCCCTCTGGAGCTGGGCTAACGTCAGCTTGTGGTCTCTGTCAGTCTGTCCCTCTGCAGCCTCTATCTCTTCTTCTCGCTCGGCTCTCTCAGGCTCTTGGTATTGCTTAATCGGTTTCAGTTGCCCCTTGCGATCGTCTGTGTCGAGTTGCAGTAAGGCCATCTGCAGGTGGGGGTCCACGCTACCTTGGTTGCTGATGTGGCTTGCATCCGTAGGTGGGTCTTCTGCAGCAGTGCTGTCCAGGCCTTAGCTTGCCTCCTCTTCATCAGGACTCGGGTGACGTACTTGCTCTTTGTCCCATTGCAACAGATCAGCGATTATTTGCTGCCTGTTTTTGCGAGTGGAGTCAATTTGTCTGATCATACAGATGGCAGCAAGAGCATCGTTCTGCTGGTTGTACCATGCCTCCCCATCTGTAGCCATGATTGCCAATTAAAAGATAGGGCAGAAAAATAAAAGACGGGTGTAACTGCTACACGAACAATAATGTCTCAAGTGTAGTTAGAAACTGAGTCCGATCCTCAAAACTCTGCAGACAATTCTCGCAGGGACTGTGAAAGTTTTTAGGACAGGAATGATTGCTTAAACCAGATCACTAATGCTCTATATTCGAACAAAAAGCAGGGGAACAGCAGGGGGAATCACACAGTTCCCACCGCTGCCACCAATTTGTCAGGGAACACAGTAGTCCTCATCCAATCATCAGGACAATTACGCAATTGACTGACGAGTGAGAGAGGAGGCCACCGCTGTTTTCACTACTAGACCAGTTATTGGGGAACTCACAGTGAGCGTATAGTATATATACAGTACAGACCAAAAGTTTGGACACACCTTCTCATTTAAAGATTTTTCTGTATTTTTATGACTTTGAAAATTGTACATTCACACTGAAGGCATCAAAACTATGAATTAACACATGTGGAATTATATACTTAACAAAAAAGTGTGAAACAACTGAAAATATGTCTTATATTCTAGGTTCTTCAAAGTAGCCACCTTTTGCTTTGATGACTGCTTTGCACACTCTTGGCATTCTCTTGATGAGCTTCAAGAGGTAGTCACCGGAAATGGTTTTCACTTCACAGGTGTGCGCTGTCAGGTTTAATAAGTGGGATTTCTTGCCTTATAAATGGGGTTGGGACCATCAGTTGTGTTGTACAGAAGTCAGGTGGATACACAGCTGATAGTCCTACTGAATAGACTGTTAGAATTTGTATTATGGCAAGAAAAAAGCAACTAAGTAAAGAAAAACGAGTGGCCATCATTACTTTAAGAAATGAAGGTCAGTCAGTCCGAAAAATTGGGCAAACTTTGAATGTGTCCCCAAGTGCAGTTGCAAAAACCATCAAGAGCTACAAAGAAACTGGCTCACATGAGGACCTCCCCAGGAAAGGAAGACCAAGAGTCACCTCTGCTTCAGATGATAAGTTTATCCGAGTCACCAGCCTCAGAAATCGCAGGTTAACAGCAGCTCAGATTAGAGACCAGGTCAATGCCACACAGATTTCTAGCAGCAGACACATCTCTACAACAACTGTTAAGAGGAGACTTTGTGCAGCAGGCCTTCATGGTAAAATAGCTGCTAGGAAACCACTGCTAAGGACAGGCAACAAGCAGAAGAGACTTGTTTGGGCTAAAGAACACAAGAAATGGACATTAGACCAGTGGAAATCTGTGCTTTGGTCTGATGAGTCCAAATTTGAGATCTTTGGTTCCAACCACCGTGTCTTTGTGCGACGCAGAAAAGGTGAACGGATGGACTCTGCATGCCTGGTTCCCACCGTGAAGCATAGAGGAGGAGGTGTGATGGTGTGGGGGTGCTTTGCTGGTGACACTGTTGGGGATTTATTCAAAATTGAAGGCATACTGAACCAGCATGGCTACCACAGCATCTTGCAGCAGCATGCTATTCCATCCGGTTTGCGTTTAGTTGGACCATCATTTATTTTTCAACAGGACAATGACCCCAAACACACCTCCAGGCTGTGTAAGGGCTATTTGACCAAGAAGGAGAGTGATGGGGTGCTACGCCAGATGACCTGGCCTCCACAGTCACCAGACCTGAACCCAATCGAGATGGTTTGGGGTGAGCTGGACCGCAGAGTGAAGGCAAAAGGGCCAACAAGTGCTAAGCATCTCTGGGAACTCCTTCAAGATTGTTGGAAGACCATTTCCAGTGACTACCTCTTGAAGCTCATCAAGAGAATGCCAAGAGTGTTCAAAGCAGTCATCAAAGCAAAAGGTGGCTACTTTGAAGAACCTAGAATATAAGACATATTTTCAGGTGTTTCACACTTTTTTGTTAAGTATATAATTCCACATGTGTTAATTCATTATTTTGATGCCTTCCGTGTGAATGTACAATTTTCAAAGTCATGAAAATACAGAAAAATCTTTAAATGAGAAGGTGTGTCCAAACTTTTGGTCTGTACTGTACATCTGATTCCAACGCATGGAATATATATATATACCCCAGTACGGTTACTGTCAAACTCCACAATAACAAAAGGAACTAGCTGCTACCACCAATTGCTTATGCGGGCTGATTGGACACTCTTTACAGATAGCTTATGGCTTCCCGGGTGCGGTTTATAGAGCAAGAGGAACTAAGCTATTAAATTTTATATATTTAATATATATTTATATATTTAATTTGACAAGTAGGCAGTGTTTATAAAAATATACAAAAGATGGTACAAAATGGAACAGAACAACTCAGTATGCATAATCACATAGAATAAAAAGGAATAACAAAAGAAATGTACTAAACCTGTGTCAAGGAAATGGCACACATTGTAGTGGTGGAAAGCACTCTTTTTAGGGAAACAGTACAGTACCATAGCGCATTGTGTCTTCCAGGACTAACAATGACAAAACTCAAACCTATGATTTTATTATATAAAAACCATGCCCACACACCTCTCCTCTGTGAGATCATATGGGGTCTGGTCATGGGATGTGACTAGAGTTCCAAAAATTAAAAAATCTCCAACTTTCAGGATATCTTTGCCCTTGGGGGTCCCCGGCGAGAGATAGTAATACCATATTTCCCATCATAATTTTAGCTATCCATAGACAGTAAACATAACATATACAGTGGGTGAAATACATATTAAAAACGTCACCAATTTTCAAAGTAAATATATTTTTAAAGGTGCTCTTGACATGAGATTCTCACCAGACGTCATTAACAACCCATCCAATCCACAGGGGCAAAGAAATCAAACCATAGATGTCTATAAACTAAGTTATGTGTCATAATAAATGACACAGGGAAAAGTATTGAACATGCTTACTGAAATTTATTTAATACTTCATACAAAAGCCTTTGTTTGTGATGACGCTTCAAGAAGCCTCCTGTATGAAGAAACTAGTTGCATGCATTGCTCAGGTATGATTTTGGCCCATTCTTCCACACAAACACTCTTTAAATCCTGAAGGTTCCGTGGGCTCCTTCTGTGAACTCTGAGCTTTAGTTCCTTCCATAATTTTCTATTGGATTCAGGTCCGATGATTGGTTGGGCCATTCTAGCAGTTTTATTTTCTTTCTCTGAAATTAATTGAGAATTTCCTTGGCTGTGTGTTTGGGATCATTGTCTTGCTGAAATGTCCTCCCTGGTTTCATCGTCATCATCCTAGTAGGTGACAGCAGATTTTTATAAAAAATGTCTCGGTATATTTCTTCATTCATCTTTCCTTCAATTCCATAAAGTTTGTCAGTGCCATATGGTGAAAAACAGCCCCACACCATGATGTTCCCACCTACAATTTTCACTGTTGGTATGGTGCTTTAGCATGGTGTGTATTATGGCATCCAAAGAGATCAATTTTGGTCTCATCTGACCAGACTATAATTTCCCAGTATTTCACAGGCTTGTCTAAATGTTATTGAGCAAACTTTAAACGAGCTTGAACATGCATTTTGTTCAGCAATGGAGTCTTGCATAGTGAATGTGCATACAGGCCATGGAGGTTGAGTGCATTACTTATCATTTTCTTTGAAGCAACTGAACCTGCTGATTGCAGGTCTTTCTATAGCTTTCTATAGGTGGTCCTTGGCTCTTGGACAATTCTTCTGATAATTCTTTTCACTCCTCTGTCTGAAATATTGAATTGGAACTCGTGTCTGCGATCAATTTAATCCACGATGAAGCCATGCGTCATTGTTACTATGAGAACTCTGAGATGGCTTTATAAATTTTACAATTACATCTATGACAGCAACCAAGGCCCGGTCTCTGCTTAGTTTCTACCATTGCTACAGTTACTCCCTCTCAAATACTGTCGCTTGATAACTGCTCTTCCCCACAACCACAGACACATTGAGCACTGTTTGGCAGAGAGTGCATGTATTTTTAATTAGGAGAAGGGGATAAGTCGGTGACAGACCCCTCTGGCAGCAGCTTATATCCTCAAGAATAGCAAACATCATCCTTCTTATCCCAGGTATCATGGCAGGTGACCGTTGGGAGTCATCCAAATATATTTGGAAATCAGTCAGTCGCCCCAAAATCAGTGAGTTTAAACAATTTTGCTTTTATGTGCATTGGCACAGTTTATGATGATATATAGTACTTAAATATACAGCAATGTGCAAATGTTTTAAGCAGGTGTGGAAAAAACTGCTGTAAAGTAAAAATGCTTTAAAAATAAAAGTTTTAATAGTTTATTATTATTAATTACCAAAATGCAAAGTGAATGAACAAAAGATAAAAAACTAAATCAAATCAATATTTGGTGTGGACACCCTTAGCCTTCAAAACATTGTCACTTCTTCTAGATACGGGCACAGTTTTTAACCACTTCGCGCCAGAGCCTGTTTTTGCCTTCGTGACTGGGCCAATTTTTTCAATTCTGACCACTGTCACTTTATGAAGTAATTACTCTGGAACGCTTCAATGGATTCCCCTGATTCTGAGATTGTTTTTTCGTGACATATTGTACTTCATGATAGTGGTAAAATTTCTTCGATATCACTTGCGTTTATTTGTGAAAAAATCGGAAATTTGGCGAAAATTTTGAAAATTTGCAATTTTCAAACTTTGAATTTTCATGCCCTTTAATCAGAGAGATATGTCACACAAAATAGTTAATAAATAACATTTCCCACATGTCTACTTTACATCAGCACAATTTTGTAACCAAATTTTTTTTTGTTAGGAAGCTATAAGGGTTAAAAGTTGACCAGCGATTTCTCATTTTTCCAACAAAATTTACAAAAACATTTTTTTAAGGACCACATCTTATTTGAAGTGACTTTGAGGGGCCTTTATGACAGAAAATACCCAAAAGTGACACCATTCTAAAAACTGCACCCCTCAAGGTGCTCAAAACCACATTCAAGAAGTTTATTAACCCTTCAGGTGTTTCACGGGAATTTTTGGAATGTGGAAGAAAACAATGAACATTTAACTTTTTTTTCACAAAAATGTTACTTTAGACCCAATTTTTTTATTTTCACAAGGGTAACAGGAAAAAATGGAATACACAATTTGTAGTGCAATTTCTCATGAGCGCGCTGATACCCATATGTGAGGGAAAACCACTGTTTGGGCGCACTGTAGGGTTCGGAAGGGAAGGAGCGCCATTAGACTTTTTGAATGTAAAATTTGTTTGAATAATTAGCAGACGCCATGTTGCGTTTGGAGAGCCCCTGATGTGCCTAAACAGTGGAAACCCCCCATAAGTGACACCATTTTGGAAACTAGACCCCTTATGGAACTTATCTAGATGTGTGGTGAGCACCTTGAACCCCAAGGTGCTTCACAGAAGTTTATAATATTGAGCTGTAAAAATAAAATTTTCACATTTTTCCCACAAAAACGTTTTTCATCCCTTAATTTTGCATTATCATAAGAGTAATAGGATAAATTGCACCATGAAATTTGTTGTGCAATTTCTCCTGAACACGCCGATACCCCATATGTGGAGGCAAACCACTGTTTGGGCGCACGGCAGGGTTTGAAAGGGAAGGAGCGCCATTTGACTTTTTGAATGTAAAATTTGTTTGAATAATTAGCAGACGCCATGTCGCATTTGGGGAGCCCCTAATGTGCCTAAACAGTGGAAACCCCCACAAGTGCCACCATTTTGGAAACTAGACCCCTTAGGGAACTTATCTAGATGTGTGGTGAGCACCTTGCTCCCCCAGGTGCTTCACAGAAGTTTATAATATTGAGCCATAAAAATAAAATGTTCACATTTTTCCCACAAAAAATGTTTTTCATTCCCTAATTTTGCATTATCATAAGGATAACAGGAGAAATTGCACCATGAAATTTGTTGTGCAATTTCTCCTGAGTACGCCGATACCCCATATGTGGGGGAAAACCACTGCTTTGGTGTATGGCAGGGTTCGGAAGAGAAAGGAGCGCTATGTTGGCTGGGATAGGCAGCAGACACCATGTCACCTTTGAAGAGTCGCTGACATGCCGAAACAGCGGAAACCCCCACAAGTGACCCCATTTTGTAAACTACACCTCTCAAGGAATTCATCTAGGGAAGTAGTGAGTATTTTTTAATTTTTACATTTATGCCATTGGGCAGTGGAGAAAACATAATTGTATTTTTACCACAAAAAATGTTTTACCCTCAGATTTTACATTTTCACACAGGGCAATGGGTAAAAATGGTGCCGAAATGTGTCACACAATTTCTTCTAAAAGTGGCAATACCCCATATGTGGCAGTATCGTACCGCTTAGCCATACGGCGAGATCTGGGAGGGACGGAGCGCTATTTGACAATTGGAGAACAAATTATTGTAGAATAGGCATTTGGATTTGGGAGCACAAAATTTTCTGAATTTCTTTTGGGGGGCAAGGGCCATTTCGCTTTTCCAGAGCCTTTCTGCTACCATTAACTTGGAATATTTTTAACAGATGACAGACCTGAGTGGGGACTAGCTTTTTTTGAGGACTGAGTTGAAGCTTTTATTGGGAACATTTTATGTAACATTTATCCGGCGCTCTATGCTGAGCACTTACATCGGGGTTTCCATCTAAATTTCCAAGTGATGTAATTCAGATGAAACCCCTGCGGGATCCATTCACTGTAATGAGGCAGCAGAGTTACTCTGGACTCCGTCTGGCCTCTGTTTAGCGGTGTCCTTTTTTTCAGAAGTGCACAAAACTGTGGCCAACCGCACTTTTATGCACGCCTAAAAAAACTGACACTGTGGGATCACAGGCCAGACGGTATCCACAGTGGCCTATATCTGCCTCATTACAGGGAATCTTCCGTCATGGGTTCCGTCTGAATCACGTATTTCAGAGATTTACACGGAAACTCTGGTGTAAGTGCTCAGCGCAGAGCGCAGGATAAATGTGAGCAGAGCCTTACTGCGATCTTTGGGAGACATAATAAACAAATCAGTAGCAGGTGAAGAATTGGTTTTATTTCTTTTTTACGCCGTTCCTCGTGCGGTATAAGTGATGAGATTACTTTATTCTTCGGGTCGGTGTGATTACAGAGATACCAGATTTATATCGGGTTTTTATGATTGACAGCTGTCACACACTAAGAAACGCTTTTTTTTGCAAAATCTAGTTTTTGCATTGCCATATTTTGAGAGCTATAATTTTTCCATATTTCGGCCGACAGAGTCATGTGATGGCTTGTTTTTTGCGGGACGAGTTGACATTTTTATTGGTACCATTTTTGGGTACGTGACATTTTTTGATCGCTTTCGATTCCGTTTTTTGGGAGGTAAAATTAACAAAAACCAACAATTCAGGAATTGTTTTTTGAGGTTTTTTTTATGCCGTTCTGCGTGTGGTAAAAGTGATAAGGCAGCATTATTCTTCGGGTCAGTACGTTTACAGTGATACTACACTTACTGTATATTTTTTTATGTTTTGGCGCTTTTACACAATAAAACAATTTTATAGAAAAAATATTTTTTTTGCATCGCTTTATTCTGAGCGCTATAACTTTTTTATTTTTCAGCTGACGGAGCTGTATGGCTGCTTTTTTTTTGCGGAACAAGATGACGTTTTCAGCAGTACAATTTTTATTTCCATTTTGCTTTTTGATCGCATTTTTTTCCACTTTTTGTTTGGCGATATGATGAAAAAGCATAGTTTTTTGCTCCGTTTTTTGTTTATTTTATTACGGTGTGCACAGAAGGAGTTAATTAGTGTGACAGTTTTATAGATCGGGTTGTTTCGGATGCGGTGATACCAAATATGTGTACTTTTTTGTTTTTACATAAATATACGGATTTATTGGTTTAATATTTTATTTATTTATTTTTATTTATTTTGTGATTTTTTTTAACAGTTTGAAAACATTTTTTTAACTTTTTTTTACATTTTTACTTAGTCCCTGTATGGGACATTAATTTTTATTTTTCTAATCACTGATGTCATGCAATGTAATAGACATGTATTACATTACATGACATCTTTGCTGACTGTTTCACACTGTGTCTCCTGCCAGGCTTCAGCTACAGGCTGAGCCTAGCAGGACACCATATATGTCAGATCTGGAGGCGGTCATGTGACCTCCAGCTGCCATAACAACGGAAGGTCCTGGAAGATATCAGGGGGCCGTCGGAGAGGTAAGTTGACTACCCCCTCTCCTCTCACTATCTTCTATATGCCGCGATCACTATAGATCGCGGCATATAGAAGATAGCAAAGGGTTAACATCATTGGGACCTGATCCAATCAGGTCCCGATGATGTCCCCTATCAGAGCTATCGCTCTGCACCGGAACCGCAGCGCTTGCAGGACCCTGGGGGTCCTGAGCGCTGCGGGACCACCCACCGTTTTTAAACATCGGCGCTGCACAGAGCCCAGGCAGCACCGATGTTTATGTACAGTGGGCGGTCCTGAACCGGTTAAAGGAACTCAGCAGGGAAGTTGTTCCAAATATCTGGGAGAATTAACCATGCATCTAGCTTCTGTGGATGTAGGCTTGTTGAAAACCGTCTGTATCTTCATGTAATCCCAGACAGACTCTATAATGTTGACTAACATTGGCTGTATATTTAAGATATTTGTCCTTCTGCAAAATAAATTTGGAGCCAATCGGACACTTCCCTGATGGTACTGTATGATGGATCTGCTGTATTTTTCAGCATTGAGGATACCAAGAAATGGGCAACGTTGAGGACCACAGATGCAGTGTTCGGCCAAGGAAACTTAGTATGAAAACACATCATCATCAGCAGTACAATAATGATTGTCTGTAGGTAACAGTGAAGCATGGGGGAGGTTTATTGCAAGTTTGGGGCTGCATTTCAGCAAATGGAGTTGGGGATTTGGTCAAGATTAATGGTGTCCTTAATGCTGAGAAATACAGGCAGAAAATTATCCACTATACAATACCATCAAGTGGGCATTTGATTGGCTCCAAATTTATTCTGCAGCAGGACAACAACCCCAAACATACAGCCAATGTCAACTATCTTTAGCTTAAAGAGGAACAAGGAGTCTTGGAAGTGATGATACAACTCCCTCAGAGCCCTGATCTCAACATCATCATATAAGATTACATGAAACACAGGTGGATTTGGGCAAGCCTACATCCACAGAAGACCTGTGGTTAGTTCTCCAAGATGTTTGGAACAACTTCCCTGCCGAGATCTTTCAAAAACTGTTTGCAATTGTACCTAAAAGAATTTATGCTGTTTTGAGGACAAAAGGTAGTCACATCAAATATTACTTTGTTATGATAATTAATAAAATAAACTATTAACACTTCTATTATTGAAAGCATTCTTCCTTTGCAGCATCTTTTCCAAACCTGCCTAAAATGATTGCACGGCTCATTAAGTTGTAAGTTGGATGTTTTATGTTGTCATGTTTTACAATAACAGGCTATGGGGCCACCACAAACAGCTGATTGCTGTACTCAGCTGTCTCTGTCAGCCTTGTAGACATTGGATGGAGTATCAGGATGCGTGCTT
The DNA here is from genome assembly GCF_046119375.1 of Phyllobates terribilis. Classification (NCBI taxonomy): domain Eukaryota; kingdom Metazoa; phylum Chordata; class Amphibia; order Anura; family Dendrobatidae; genus Phyllobates; species Phyllobates terribilis. The sequence continues at coordinate 690,995,457 of NW_027362762.1, forward strand.
GACCAAAGCTCCAATTAAATAACTCCTCCCTGCAGCCATACAGTGAAGAGGAATAGGGGAAAAGAGTCTCCTATTATCGTGATCAGTGGAAGTTCCAGCAGTGAACCTTGGGGTGATCATTAAGAACCTCATGTTCATGCATCATGCTTATATATGTCTACTTTTTATCTTTTGGGTTGAAAGGCTCTTAAATATTTTAGAATTATATGTAGATGACATAGGACAATATGGATTATATGACCTTTTATCTTCTTGTCCTTATCTCAGGTCACTGCAGGAATGTTGAGGGGACATTTTATTATCTAAGGAATTGATAGTAAATACTGAAACTACTTATAAAACCCAAGGGACTCTAAATGCTCCAAAACTTATCTGCAACCAACACTAAATCTGAAGATCAATTACATTAGCCATTATCCAAATGGAAAGCTGGGTATGTAATGATTCTATTGGGGTTAATTGGACTGATCTGAAGACCAGTTTCATTAATGCAATTGATACGAGGAGGAGGAGAGTGGTAATTAATCTTAGACCCCACAGACATGAATAATTCTCTGGGAGCAGATGGAAACTTTTCATTCAGGGCTGACATGTGAAGGAAACTTCCTGGTGTCTTTTTGGGAACTGACAGAGGCCGTTAATAGGGAGATGTCAGCGTGACAGCCAGAGACTGATTATTTTTATATCTAGAAATAAATTCATTCTGTTGATTAGAAGTTGAGCACTAAAAGATGTTTAGTTATTTTTCTAATTAACAATCCCCAAGTGACACTAAGGATGTCTGCAAACATCTTGATTAATTTTATTCCTGTCTTAAAGTTAAAGAAAACAAATTACTATATTATGGAGCAAGGATTTATCTCAGCTCCTTTTATTGGAGATGACATGATTAAAATATTCTGAAAAAGATTGTCAGGATTGGTCATTGGTATTCTATATAGATATTATCTTTAATATTCAGGAAGAATCCAACATATGAAATCAACGTTTAATCACCTAGGATCCCCACACTTAGGCCGCGTTCACACGTTCAGTATTTGGTCAGTATTTTACATCAGTATTTGTAAGCCAAAACCAGGAGTGGGTGATAAATACAGGAGTGGTGACGTGTTTCTATTATACTTTTCCTCTGATTGTTCCTCTTCTGGTTTTGGCTCAGAAGTACTAATGTAAAATATTGACCAAATATTGAATGTGTGAACGTGGCCTAAGAAGTACATACAACTTAATAAACTTTTTTAACTCTTTGGGGAGAAATAGAACCAAAAACAGCAATTCTGCCATTCATTTTTATCTTTTTAAATTTTACTCTTTTTCCTTGCTGCACAAATATAGTGTTCATTTTATTCTGTGGGTCTGTATGATTATGGCGATGCCAAGTTTATGTAATTTTATTTACATTTGGGTACTTTGGTAAAAAAATAAAATCATTTGTTTTTCTGTCACCATATTCGGACAGCCTTAAGTTTTACAAATTTCCCTGTTTGATTTATTGTGTCACAAATTGCAGGTTTCATTTTTACCAGTGTACAGTAGTGTTTCAGTGTTGTGGTACATTAAGTTTTGATTACTTTTGATCAACTTTAATTATCTTTTTGATCACTTTTGATCAATATTTATTCTAATTGTTGAAAAGCAGAATGAAAAAACAGTAAAACCAATTTTTTTTAACAGTTTAATTTACACAGTAAAGGGATTGTTTGGGACTTTCATATTTATATCCATAAGATAGGGTATCAGTGTGAGGTCAGTGACTGTCTAACACCCTCAGCGATCAGCTGTTATTTATTGTGACAGCAGCCAGATGTAAGCAATGTATGGAGCTGAACACAGTATACTGTTTAGTGGCTGTTGCAAAATACTGCAATATATCTTTTAAGGGGGTGCAACCACTTTTTCAAACAGAGCCCTGTGGGTTTGGATTTCTTTTTCCCTTAATAATTAAGACCTTCATTTAAAAACTGCATTTTGTGTTTACTTGTGTTATCTTTGTTTAATATTTAAATTTGTTTTGTGATCTGAAACATTTAAGTGTGACAAACATGCTAAAGAATAAGAAATCAGGAAGGGGGCAAACACTTTTTCCCGCCACTGTATGCTACAGATAGATCATCAGAATGTAATTCCCCGACAACCTCTTTTAACTTCATTCTGCAAGTGGATACGATTTCTACTATACCAAATTTATATCTTTGTTTCTTGTTTCTTTTTTTAAATTTTGCGCTAAAAAAAATCACTTTAAAAAAAAAAATCTCACTATTTTCTGAGATTCCAAATTAGTTTTTTAGTTTTTAGTAGGCAGTATCAAGTTGATGTTAATTTTATCCTATGAATCATTAATTTTGTAGTCATACCTTTTTTTTTAAAGTAACAAGCTGTAGTTTGGATTAGTTCCATTTTGGGATACAAACAACTTTTGATCACTTTTTATTTAATTATTTGGTAGAATGAGCAAAAACAGAAATTCTGGCTTTTTTTACTGCATTCGTCAGATACAGTGATAGTAAACGCTTTTTTTGGACATTTAGTTTTCAAAATGAAACTATTTTTTATTGAAAAGACTAAGATTTTTTTCCTTTGTTTTAAATGTAAAAGACAGAAAAAAAACAGAAACTTTTTAATTGTATAGATAAATATATTAAAAATTCTGTTTCTCTACAAACGTATATCATGGTATTTCTTTGAGAAGCAGAATAACTCAATATAGTCTAAAACAAGAAGATAATTGACTACTGAATTGGAGAAGGTGTTGCTGACAGTAATGGTGCCATGTAACTCCCACTCAGCCAAGTGCACGTTCCTCTAGGGAATATTAGCCATATGTAGCAGCTGTCTCTGTATTGACTGAACTGGACAGGATGAATTACAATATCCAATAATTATTCCACCTTCAATTTATACCATAAAAATTCTTAAAACTAATTTACAGATCACTTGAAATCAAGAAGAAATCAGCCTCTTTGATGTAGACTGTAAAAATAGGTTTCGGGCTGTCAAGCATTGATATTTGTCTGATCACAAATTTTTTAACCCAGCAATAAATGGATGAACCCAAATAACAATTTAGCTAAGCCTTAAAGGAGTAGGCTACTACTTTTTATGATTGCCCTAATTGATGGACCCTGTGCCAGTAAGTGTTTTTCTAATTACCTTCTGCCGTCCTTCTTGCCTGTGAGCTGCACTACCACAGGCCGCTCACAGGCATCATGTAACCCGCCGCTCATGTCACGTCAAGTAAGGCATGACATCAGTGATGCGCTCTCAGCGGTGGCTGATGGGCTGTGGGCGGAGTTACACCGCGCATCACACCCAGCATCCACCGCGCTTTCCCAATGAATGGGGAGAGGGCGAGCGCGCGGTGGATGCTGGGTGTGATGCACGGGGTAACCCCGCTACAGCCCAGCATCCACCTTGGAATGCAGAAGTAAGTCACCCCCAGCTGCAGCCATAGCTTGACGTGACATCAGCGGATGTCAGAGCCGGCTGCAGCCAGGGGTCACGTGATGCCTGTGAGCGGCCAGCGATAGCGCTGCTCACAGGCAAGAAGAACAGCAGAAGGTAATTAGAAAAACACTTAGGGGCACAGGGTCAATTGACTGGCGCATTCATAAAAAGTGTAACATTCCTGGCGGCGTGCTTGCATGGTGCGCCACCTCCCACCATGCAAGACCGCAATCTTACCTGTCAGTCATTGCTGCACTCTAATAATAATAATAATAATATTCTTTATTTTTATATAGCGCTAACATATTCCGCAGCGCTTTACATACATTATCGTCGCTGTCCCCATCGGGGCTCACAATATAGATTCCCTATCAGTATGTCTTTGGAGTGTAGGAGGAAACCGGAGAACCCAGAGGAAACCCACGCAAACACGGGGAGAACATACAAACTCCTTGCAGATGTTGTCCTTGGTGGGATTTGAACCCAGAACCCCAGTGCTGCAAGGCTGCAGTGCTAACCACTGAGCCACCGTGCTGCCCATACTTTGTTTCAGTTCCTGCTGTGTCCATGTCTCTTGTCTGTTTGCTTAGGGCGTCGGCGCGGCTTTCTGCTTGTTTCTTATAGCTACCATGTGCACAGTCCTAATGCGTCCCCAGCCTATTGCTGTGAGTCACTGGATACTAAAGCCCCCTCCACCCAGTAGGAGGTGCCTGAACATCACTTTCCATCTGTTTGTTCCTTGCAACTTAGTTGCCAGGTCCTGTCCTGTTTCTAGTCTGTTTCTGCCACCCTGGGGGCTGTATACCCAGGCCTGTTACCCGTACATATGACTTTAGTCAGTTTCCGCCACCCTGAGGGCTGAGTTCCCAGGCTCGGTCCTGCATCTTGTTCCTAGTTCAGATCCTGTCTGAACAGTGTCCTAGTCGTTACCTGTTTGTCTCTATGTCTGTATCTTCCCTTTTTTCCTGCAGTATCTGAACCTGCACCTAACTCCAACTCGTTGTCTCTGTACTTCTGTTTGTGAGTTTTGTGTCCACTCACTACTTCATTGCAAGTACCTTGTGTGTATCTGGTTCTGCTCGTTCTGTTTCTCTGCCTCTGTATCTAACTCCTGTGTTCCAGCTATCTTCTTGTGTTCTCAGTCTGTTCCATGTGAACAGAGCCCTGTCCCGTCTACCGCATTTGCGGGTTTTGCTTTGCTCTGCTTGCTCACCGCACCTGCGGTTTTGCTCTGCTTTGCTTGTTCACCGCATCTGCGGTTTTGCTCTGCTTTGCTTGTTCACCGCATCTGCAGGTTTTGCTCTGCTTTGCTTGTTCACCGCATCTGCGGTTTTGCTCTGCTTTGATTGTTCACCGCATCTGCGGGTTTTGCTCTGCTTTGCTTGTCTACCGCATCTGTGGTTTTGCTCTGCTTTGCTTGTTCACCGCATCTGCGGATTTTGCTCTGCTTTGCTTGTTCACCGCATCTGCGGTTTTGCTCTGCTTTGCTTGTTCACCGCATCTGCAGTTTTGCTCTGCTTTGCTTGTTCACCGCATCTGAGGTTTTGCTCTGCTTTGCTTGTTCACCGCATCTGTGGGATTTGCTCCGCTCTGCTTGTCTACCGCACCTACGGCTCCGTTCCTGTATCCCAGTCTGTACTGGTCCCTATCCTGCCTGCGTTTCTACCTGCCAGTACCCGCCTCTCTGCATGTCAGCCGTGCCTGCATGTGCCCACCTGTCTGCATGCCAGCCGTGCCTGCCAGTGCCCACCTGTCTGCATACCAGCTGTGCCTGTCAATATCCAACTGTCTGCATACCAGCCGTGTTTGCCAGTACCCACCTGTCTACATGCCAGTCTAACCTGCCTGTTCCTGCATTCCCCGGTGTGGGTCAACAGCTGTGACCGGGGTCTGACCTGGAGTAGCACCTGGTCCCTCTGCTCGGTTCCTTCCTGGTTCACGGAGTCGACTGAGCCGCCGTGCGACCTTGCCCGGATCGGGTTGATACTTAGTTACGCCCCTCCAGGCACTCCTCGGTTCATGGTACAGTGGGATCATTAATCACGCTCACACCAGTCAGTCCGGGCGCGAGCGTAACAAAATGTAGTGGCCAACTTTTTTAAAGGTATGTGCACACATATTCAATAAATTGATATGTTTTAAAAAATGTGTTCATTTTTTTCCATCATTTGCATATCATTAATACAGTTATATGAAAAAGTTTGGGCACCCCTATTAATCTTAAGCTTAATGTTTTAAAAAAGCTTAATGTTTTATAAAAATTGGTGTTTTTGCAACAGCTATTTCAGTTTGATATATGTAATAACTGTTGGACTCAGTAATGTTTCTGCCTTGAAATGAGGTTTATTGTACTAACAGAAAATGTGCAATCTGTTGTGGGACCAAAGGTAATTGGACAAATATCTCAATCACTTTTTAATAGACTGCATGGACTATTTGCTTGTTAATACATCCTCAGTTATGCAGCTAAAAGGTTTGGCACTGATTCCAGGTGTGGCATTTGCATTTGGAAGCTGTTGCTGTGAATTCACAACATATGATCAAAGGAGCTCTCGGTAGAAGAGTAACAGACCATCATTAGGATGAAAAAAAGAAGAAATCCATCAGAAAGATAGCAGAAATGTTAGGAGTGGCCAAATCAACAGTTTGGTACATTCTGCAAAAAAAAAGAGCACACTGGTGAGCTTGGGAACTCAAGAAAGCCTAAACGTACACGGAAGACAACAGCGGTGGAGACCAAAGAATTCTTTCCATATTGAAGAAAAACACCTTCACAACATCCACCCAAGTGAAGAACACTCTCCAGGAAGTAGTTGTTTCAGTATCTAAGTCTATCGTAAACAGAAGACTTCACGAGAGCAAATACAGAGGGTTCACCACAAGGTGCAAATCATTATTCAGCCTTAAAATAGAAAGGCTAGATTAGACTTTTCTTTAGATGTTTTTTGGCAGTCAGCCCACTTCTGGAAAAGCATTCTTTGGACGGATGAAACTAAGATCAACCTGTATCAGAATGATGGAATAAAGTATGGAGAAGGCTTAGAACGGCGGCTCATGATCCAAAGCAGACACATACTCTGAAAAACATGGTGGAGGCAGTGTGAGGGCATGGGCATGCATGGCTTTCAATGGCACTGAATCACTAGTGTTTATTGATGATGTGACTGAAGGCAGAGGCAGCCGGATGAATTCTGAAGTGTACAGGGCGATACTTTCTGCTCAAATTCAACCAAATGCAGCAAAGTTGATTGAACGGTGCTTCACAGTACAGATGCACAATAACCCAAAATATACTGCAAAAGCAACACAGGAGTTTTTTTTAAGGCAAAGAAGTGGAATATTCTGCAATGGCCGAGTCAATCACAAGATCTCAACTCTATCCAGCTTGCATTTCATAGTAAATGCCTGGCAAAGCATCACAAAGGAGGAAACCCAGCATTTGGCTTGCAGACTTCAGGCAGTTATTGCCTGCAAAGGTTTCTCTACAAATTAACATTTTATTTCAGGTTAAGTTAATTTATCCAATTACTTTTGAGCCCATGAAATGAGAAGGCTTTGTAGAAAAATGGTTTCAAGGGATATTTTTGTTCAATCTCTTTAAATAAACCTGAAAGTCTACACTTTAATAGCATCTCAGTTGCTTTATTTTAAATAAAAAATAGTGGCATGCAGAGCCCAAATCATGAAGATTCTGTCACTGTCCAAATATTTCAGGACCTAACTGTATAAACAGTGGCTTGCAAAAGTATTGGCTTTTTACCTATTTTTTTTTACATTACAACCTGTGTTTAAATATTTTTGTAATCCAATTGGTGTGTGATGTATCAGCACTAAATAGTACAGGGGCGGACACAGACTGTAGTGGGCCCCTGTGCAAGAAATTTTTGGGGGCCCCCCCCCTGCGCTTCATAAGGCAACAAAGTTATGTAAACATAACCCCCCCATGTGCAGCTCTCATCCCCCCCATGTGCAGCTCACCCCCCCGATGCATCTCTCATCCCCCCCCCCGTGCATCTCTCATCCCCCCCATGTGCATCTCCCATTCCCCCCACTCCTAGTTAATTAATTGTATTTAAGAAAAATAAAACTTGTTATACTTACCCCCATGCGATCCCTGCAGAATCCTGGCGCTCGTCCACGTCGCTGCCACCAGGCTCTCCTGACGTTCGGCCATGTGACGGTGCCACATACATAGCCAACAGCTTTTGTTTTGGCCAAAAGATTTTTAAAGCCGCCACCACGATAAGGTAGACTCTTCTGGCCGGGCCCTACTCTAACCTATTAAAATTTTCTTAAAATATCCAATACTCTTTTTAGATATATTTTTATTTAGTTTTCTTTAAGGGAATGTGTCATATACATTTTTTTTTAAATGACCAATAATACCACATACAGGGAATACCCCCACACCATGACCAGACCACATATTACCACAACATAGTGACCGAATAATACCACACAGAAGGGAGAAAAACTGCCACACCATGACCAGACCACATATTACCACCACATTACTAATATTACCACCACATTACTAATATTACCATAAGTGTCATAATACACGGGAGCTCTATACATGGTATGTATAATGTAAGTGTCCAGGTAATCTAGTGATCACCAGTGACATTATACACAGGAGCTCTGTATATAGTGTCAGTGTACAGGTAATACAGTGATCACCAGTGACATTATACACAGGAGCTCTGTATATAGTGTACAGGTAATACAGGGATCACCAGTGACATTATACACAGGAGCTCTGTATATATTGTCAGTGTACAGGTAATACAGTGATCACCAGTGACATTATACACAGGAGCTCTGTATATAGTGTCAGTGTACAGGTAATACAGTGATCACCAGTGACATTATACACAGGAGCTCTGTATATAGTGTACAGGTAATACTGTGATCACCAGTGACATTATACACAGGAGCCCGGTACATAGTATATAGTGTAAGTGTACATGTAATGCACTGACTCACTGGTGACGTCTCTAGGTGAAGTCCTTCAGCTACGCTTTTCTCCTTCATCCAGCACAGACCGCCATCACGTCTTCCAGCCAGGACTCGTCTCTGCATAAAATAACACAGTTATCTAGAGCACATTCCCCAACTTCTACATTACGCAGCTGAATACAGACGTGCATCCACCATCAATATATGGTTAGTTATTATGCAACCTACCATTCCAAATATAAATTGTAATCCACCACGGTGCCCCCATTAACTGTAAATAGGCACTTAATATATAATTTAATTAGAACCTCTACTCTATACTTCCTGCTCCCCGCATTCATTATTTACATGCACCCCCTGCCCCAATTCATTATATCATGTCCGTGCTCTCCCCACCCCATCGTCATTTATCATTTACTCTCCCCCACCCCACATTCATTATGTGCAGCTCATTATCCCCCTACTCCTAATTCCCCCATGTGCAGCTCATTTTCTCCCAATTCCCCCATGTGCAGCTCTCACCCCCCCATGAGCAGCTCTCACCACACCCCCATGAGTCCCTCTCTCATCCCCCTCCCCCACATGTGCCCCTCTCTCATCCCCCCCATGTGCAGCTCTCACCACCCCCCCATGTGCACATCTCTCATCCCCCTCCCCCACATGTGCCCCTCTCTCATCCCCCTCCCCCACATGTGCCCCTCTCTCATCCCCCTCCCCCACATGTGCCCCTCTCTCATCCCCCCCATGTGCAGCTCTCACCACCCCCCCATGTGCACATCCCTCATCCCCCTCCCCCACATGTGCCCCTCTCTCATCCCCCTCCCCCACATGTGCCCCTCTCTCATCCCCCTCCCCCACATGTGCCCCTCTCTCACCCCCCTCCCCCACATGTGCCCCTCTCTCATCCCCCCCATGTGCAGCTCTCACCACCCCCCCATGTGCCCCTCTCTCATCCCCCTCCCCCACATGTGCCCCTCTCTCATCCCCCTCCCCCACATGTGCCCCTCTCTCATCCCCCCCATGTGCATCTCTCATCCCCCTCCCCCACATGTGCACCTCTCTCATCCCCCCCATGTGCATCTCTTATCTCCCCCCATGTGCATCTCTTATCCCCCTCCCCCATGTGCATCTCTTATCCCCCTCCCCCATGTGCATCTCTTATCTCCCCCCCATGTGCATCTTTTATCTCCCCCCCATGTGCATCTCTTATCTCCCCCATGTGCACCTCTCTCATCCCCCCCACCCCATGTGCACCTCTCTCATCCCCCCCACCCCATGTGCATCTTTTATCATCCCCCCCCACGTGCACCTCTCTCATCCCCCTCCCCCCACGTGCACCTCTCTCATCCCCCTCCCCCCACGTGCACCTCTCTCATCCCCCTCCCCCCACGTGCACCTCTCTCATCCCCCTCCCCCCACATGTGCACCTCTCTCATCCCCCCCACCCCATGTGCATCTTTTATCATCTCCCCCCACCCCATGTGCATCTTTTATCATCTCCCCCCACCCCATGTGCATCTTTTATCATCTCCCCCCCATGTGCATCTTTTATCATCTCCCCCCACCCCATGTGCATCTTTTATCATCTCCCCCCCCCATGTGCATCTCTTATCTCACACACACACACACACACACACACACACCTCCCATTCCCCCCACTCCTAGTAAATTGTATTTTGAAAAAAACAAAACTTGTTATACTTACCCCCATGCGATCCCTGCAGAATCCTGGCGCTCGTCCAAATCGCTGACACCAGGTTCTCCTGCCTTCCGGCCATGTGACGGCGCCGTCACATGACCGGAAATCAGGGGAATCATGAAGGCGCTGCCGCAGGAGCGCAGCGCAGCGCTGAGATGTCCCGGACCCGGCGCTTAGCATGGGGCCGGGGGCCCCATGAGGAGAGAGACTCACAAGAGGGGGCCCCCAACAGGGCTCCAAGGGGGCCCCTACCGGCTGGGCCCCACACTGGAGTCAGGGCAGACATGCCCTGATGGCGGCCCTGCTGGAGGCTGGAGGGGCCCCCTCTCCCTCGGGGCCCCCGTTCAATGAACCGGCTGCACGGGCGGTAGTTCCGCCCCTGAAATAGTATAAGTTGGTGAAGTGATAAAAATATAGGCAAAAATTAAATTCATGGGATAAAATAAATAAAAATTGACATCTGCATATGTATTTACCCTTATGAAGCTCCTAAAATTTTCTGGTGCAAGCAATTACCTTCATAAGTCCCATGCTTAGTGAAAGGAAGTCCACCTGTGTGCAATCTAAGTGTCACATGGTCTGTCAGTACATGCATAACTTTTCTGAAAGGCCACAGACGCTACAACACCATTAAGCAAGAGGCACCACTAACCAAACACCACCATGAAGGCCAAGGAGATCTCCAAATAAGTCAGGGACAAAGTTGTTGAGAAGTACAAGTCAGGGTTGGGTTATAAAAAAATATCCCAATCTCTGATGATCCCCCGGAGCACCATGAAATCCATTATCATAAAAGGGAAGTAATATGGTACCACAACAAACCTGCCAAGAGACGGCTGCCCACCAAAACTCTCAGTCTGGGCAAGGAGGGCATTAATCAGACAGGCAGCAGAGAGACCAAAGGTAACACTGAAGGAGCTGCAGAGTTCCAAAACAGAGACTGGAGTATCTGTCCACAAGACCACAATAAGCCGTACACTCCATAGAGGTGGCCTTTATGGAAGAGTGGGCAGAAAAAAGCATTTACTTGCACACAAAAATTGTAAGGCTCGTTTTGAGTTTGCCAAAAGACATGTGGAAGATGGATGGTGTGAAATACAGGGATATTCTTGAGCAAAACCTGTTTCAGTCTTTCAGTGATTTGAGACTGGGACAGAGGTTCACCGTCCAACAAGACATTGAAACAAAGAATACTGCTAAAGCAATGTTCAAGTGGTTTAAAGGTAAACTTGTACATTTTTTGGAGTAGCCTATTCAAAGTCCAGGATTTAATCCAATTGAGAATCTGTGGTCAGACTTGAAGATTGCTGTTCACCAGAGGAAACCATTTAACGTGAAAGGGCTGGAATAGTTTTGCCTTGGGAATGGGCAAAAATCCCAGTGGCCAGATGTGAAAAGCTCATAGAGACTAATCCAAAGCGACTTGCAGCTGTAAATGCAGCAAAAGGTGAATCTACAAAGTATTGACTTTAGAAGGGGTGAGGTTTTCAGGTATTTTATCGTATTTGTTTGTTTCACAAAACAAAAAGAAAACTAAATGTTCTCAGTTGTAGGCATGTTCTTTACATGAACGGATGCAAACCCTCAAAAAAAACAGTAAAATTCCACGTTGTGAGGTGGCAAGACACAAAAAATGCCAAGGAGGGTGAATACTTCGCAAGCCACTGTAAATGAGCAAGAGGTAGTATTAATGAACACATAAAGCATAGTTCTACACTTTCTTATGTACAGTATATATAAAGTTAATAATTATTTTCCTTTTGGATGTGCCTTTAATTTTTTTTTTAGTATCTCATTGTAGTGGCAGCAGGAATGCAATTAAGATTGATAATGTAGGGAAATGTAGAAAGTCCGAAAGCTAAGAGGAAATTAGCTACTTTACTTCTATTAAATGATGATTCCATCTTATGCTTGTCATTACATTTTCCATCTAATCTTATGCTTGAAAAATACAGTTATCAAAAGCTACTTTTACCTTTTATAGCATGGCTGTCTCAGTCTTGCCTGGAGGCAACAGATTCTTCAGATACATCCTTATGTGACCTCAGGGCTGTCTAATATAACAGTTGTGCCAGTAAATGTAGTTGATTCCTTCTTATTGTTGCCATTCTGACTGGTCTTTTAGCACCTTAAGGACACAGCTATTATGGGTTTCGAGGACACAGCTATTTTTTTTATTATGTTTCAAAGAGCCAAAGCTATATCTTTTTTCATTTGATATAGCCATAAGAGGGTTCTTTTCAGAATAAGTTTCATTTTTTAAAGCTACCATTTTATATTACTGTACATACAATATAATGTATTGAAAAATTTTTTTTGTGTTGCCATAACCTGAGAGCCATATGTATGAGGGCTCAGTTTTTGCAGTATGAATTTATGATACTTTAGTTCATTGATACTTTTTTGGGGGCATATGTGATTTTTTGATATCTGTTATTGGAAGGTAAATGAATGAAAAATAATTTTTTGACAGTTTTTTTTTCAAGATAGATGGAGTTGTAACATGGGAACTCCAATTATGTGCCTTTTTACTACTTTATTTATTTACATACAGTACAGACCAAAAGTTTGGACACACCTTCTCATTTAAAGATTTTTTTGTATTTTCATGACTATGAAAATTGTACATTCACACTGAAGGCATCAAAACTATGAATTAACACATGTGGAATTACATACTTAACAAAAAAGTGTGAAACAACTGAAAATATGTCTTATATTCTAGGTTCTTCAATGTAGCCACCTTTTGCTTTGATGACTGCTTTGCATACTCTTGGCATTCTCTTGATGAGCTTCAAGAGGTAGTCACCGGAAATGGTCTTCCAACAATCTTGAAGGAGTTCCCAGAGATGCTTAGCACTTGTTGGCCCTTTTGCCTTCACTCTGTGGTCCAGCTCACCCCAAACCATCTCGATTGGGTTCAGGTCTGGTGACTGTGGAGGCCAGTTCATCTGGCGTAGCACCCCATCACTCTCTTTCTTGGTCAAATAGCCCTTACACAGACTGGAGGTGTGTTTAGGGTCACTGTCCTGTTGAAAAATAAATGATGGTCCAACTAAACGCAAACCAGATCGAATAGCATGCCGCTGCAAGATGCTGTGGTAGCCATGCTAGTTCAGTATGCCTTCAATTTTGAATAAATCCCCAACAGTGTCACCAGCAAAGCACCCCCACACCATCACACCTCCTCCTTCATGCTTCACGGTGGGAACCAGGCATGTAGAGTCCATCCGTTCACCTTTTCTGCGTCGCACAAAGACACGGTGGTTGGAACCAAAGATCTCAAATTTGGACTCATCAGACAAAAGCACAGATTTCCACTGGTCTAATGTCCATTCCTTGTGTTCTTTAGCCCAAACAAGTCTCTTCTGCTTGTTTCCTGTCCTTAGCAGTGGTTTCCTAGCAGCTATTTTACCATGAAGGCCTGCTGCACAAAGTCTCCTCTTAACAGTTGTTGTAGAGATGTGTCTGCTGATAGAACTCTGTGTGGCATTGACCTGGTCTCTAATCTGAGCTTCTGTTAACCTGCGATTTCTGAGGTTGGTGACTTGGATAAACTTATCCTCAGAAGCAGAGGTGACTCTTGGTCTTCCTTTCCTGGGGCGGTCCTCATGTGAGCCAGTTTCTTTGTAGCGCTTGATGGTTTTTGCAACTGCACTTGGGGACACTTTCAAAGTTTGCCCAATTTTTCGGACTGACTGACCTTCATTTCTTAAAGTAATGATGGCCACTCATTTTTCTTTACTTAGCTGCTTTTTTCTTGCCATATACAAATTCTAGCAGTCTATTCAGTAGGACTGTCAGCTGTGTATCCACCTGAGTTCTGCACAACACAACTGATGGTCCCAACCCCATTTATAAGGCAAGAAATCCCACTTATTAAACCTGACAGGGCACACCTGTGAAGTGAAAACCATTTCCGGTGACTACCTCTTGAAGCTCATCAAGAGAATGCAAAGAGTGTGCAAAGCAGTCATCAAAGCAAAAGGTGGCTACTTTGAAGAACCTAGAATATTAGACATATTTTCAGTTGTTTCACACTTTTTTGTTAAGTATATAATTCCACATGTGTTAATTCATAGTTTTGATGCCTTCAGTGTGAATGTACAATTTTCATAGTCATGAAAATACAGAAAAATCTTTAAATGAGAAGGTGTGTCCAAACTTTTGGTCTGTACTGTATTAAAAAGTAGTTAAGGGCAAAAGATGATTTTTTTTATTTTTTACTTCTTTTAAATATTTTTTTATCATGTGCTTAGACACACTGGCTGGGTCTAATAGGAGGAAGGACTAAGACAGCTGCAATGGGGTCATTGGTAAGCCACCAGTTCACACTACTATGCATCAATACCCCTACAATCAGGTTGGGGGGAGTCAATTCAGCTCCGTAGGTCTAACCAGCTACAGTGGGGAAAATAAGTATTTGATACACTGCCGATTTTGCAAGTTTTTCCACCCACAAAAAATGGAGAGGTCTGTAATTTTTATCGTAGATACACTTCACCTGTGAGAGACAGAATCTTAAAAAAAATCAAGAAAATCACATAGTATGATTTTTTGAATTAATTAATTTTAATTTTATTGCATGAAATAAGTATTCGATACAATAGAAAAACAGAACTTAATATTTGGTACAGAAACCTTTGTTTGGTATTACAGAGGTCAGACGTTTCCAGTAGTTCTTAACAAAGTTTGCACACACTGCAGCAGGGATTTTGGCCCACTCCTCCATACAGATCTTCTCCAGATCTTTCAGGTTTCGGGGCTGTCGCTGGGCAACATTGGGTTCAGGTCTGGAGACTTGCTAGGCCACTTCAGGACCTTGAAATGCTTTTTACAGAGCCACTCCTTAGTTGCCCTGGCTGTGTGTTTTGGGTCATTGTCATGCTGGAAGACCCAGCCACGACCCATCTTCAGTGCTCTTACTGAGGGAAGGAGGTTGTTGGCCAAAATCTTGCGATACATGTCCCCATTCATTCTCCCTTCAATACAGTGCAGTCGTCCTGTCCCCTTTGCAGAAAAGCATCCAACATACTTCATGGTTGGGACGGTCTTCTTGGGGTTGTACTCATCCTTCTTTTTCCTCCAAACACTGCGAGTGGAGTTGATACCAAAAAGTTCTATTTTGCTCTCATCTGACCAAATGATCCCATGCCTCCTCTAGATCATCCAGATGGTCATTGGCGAACTTCAAACGGGCTTGGACATGTGCTGGGGGACCTTGCGTGCCCTGCAGGATTTTAATCCATGATGGCGTAGTGTGTTACTAACGGTAATGTTTGAAACTGTGGTCCCACCTCTCTTCAGGACATTGACCTGGTCCTCCCGTGTAGTTCTGGGCTGATTCCTGACCTTTCTCAGAATCACTCTTAGCCCATGAGACGAGATCTTGCATTGAGCTCCAGACCAAGGAAGATTGACAGTCATCTTGTGTTTCTTCCATTTTCTAATAATTACGCCAACAGTTGTTGCCTTCTCACCAAGCTGCTTGCCTATTGTCCTATAGGGCATCCCAACCTTGTGCAGGTCTACAATTTTGTCTCTGGTGTCATTAGACAGTTCTTTGGCCTTGGCCATGGTGGAGAGGATGGAGTATGATTGATGGAGTGTGTGGGCAGGTATCTTTTATACAGGTAACGAGTTCAAACAGGTGCAATTAATACAGGTAATGAGTGCAGAATAGGAGGGCTTCTTAAAGAAAAACTAACAGGTTGGGGGGAGAGACAGAATTCTTGCTGGATGGTTGGTGATCAAATACTTATTTGATGCAATAAAATGCAATTTAATTATGTAAAAATCATACAATGTGATTTTCTGGTTTTTATTTTTAGATTCTATCTCTCACAGGAGAAGTGTACCTACGATAAAAATTACAGACCCCTCCATTCTTTGAGGTGGAAAAACTTGCAAAATCGACAGTGTATCAAATACTTATTTTCCCCACTATATATCCCAGTCTCTTTCTAAAGAGTTAAGCTCCGCAGCTTAACCCAGGATTGGTGTTCTCACATACCCCCACAGTTTCAGCTGGACCCCGGCAATTTACCGTACATCAGCTGGGCTCCTGCAGCTGATTACACAGGGACAGAGGCAGCATCAGTCTAATCAGCATGATGGATATATCCATCATAGGGTGCTAATTTACCACCACTCATGAAGGATATATCCGTCATATACTTTATAGAAGATACAGACCGTAAAGTGCTGCCATAGCGTTTGGTGGGTTGGTAATAGGCTACTAAAGAAGTTGCTCTCTGTAATGTTCCTTGCTGCATTAAGTAAAAAAAAAAGTTATAAAGTAGGATACACTCTCTGTAAAGAGCCTGGTAATTAAAAGTCACCTTAGTAGTTCTGGCTTGATTGATTGAGAATGAGATATGTCATGACAAACCAGCCCCACAGATGAACACATCTGACACTTGCACAGTGAAGCCAAGGCCAGTACACCTTGCTTCACTGCGCAGGAAGCTGCTGGAACTTTCTACTTGTTCTTGATATCAATCAAGACAGGAGGGGTGTGCTACAGAATGACGGCTTGGGAGAGGAGTAACACTGACATGAGTCACGTCTAGACTGGTGCTCGCTACTCTAGAATTTTAGTTTTTCATTTACACTGCAAGGGAGATTTCAGAGAATGACATCTTTAGGAACACATTACCATCCTGCAATTGTGATATCAGATTTTCTTTAACTGTCAATAATGAATGCCACCATAATTTCATGTCTATAGGATCGATCTGTTAGGCTTTTCCTGCCCTCTAAGGCTATGTTCCCACATAAAGCTAAACCAAAAAAATGAGCTGCAACACGTTTGTATAAGCGCAATGTGTAGGTGCACATTCACATTGTGGCCATTTCACAGACAGAAAATGAGCAAACACCCTGCAGTACGTAAATAACATACAAAGGATACAAAGTTACACCATTGTGATCAAAAGAGCATAAAAGCCATCCCACCGTGACAAGGTGTACCCAATCAGGAAGGACCCTAACTCTTGTAATTCACCTCGCTAGGTGCCAGCAGACCTCAAAATAGACAGTGGGCAGAGCAGTGCCCAGACCTGTGTTGCACATGCCCATGGAAAGCTATACAGACTAGATGCACAGCCCAAAAAGGGGAGCCATGCCCCTGTCTATTTTGAGTTCTGCTGACACATATCGAGGTGAACTATAAGTGTTAGAGACCATCCTAGGTACACCTTGTCATGGTGGGATGGCTTTTACGCTTTTTTGATCACAATAGTGTTAACTAAGTACCCTATGCTATTTACATGTACTATTACTATTTATTCACTTACTGCAGGGTATTTGTTCATTTTGTTTTTATCAATGCATTACCTGAGTAATGGCCACCTTGGCACGCACCATCACCAGAACGTCCAGTTCCACGTCCCTTGCCACGCGCCTTGCCCATTGTAAATGAAGTAAAACAGCTCACACTTGCACTATCAATGGCAAAAGGGTAATAAAAAGGAGATTTGAACCGTGGAAGAGGAAAACCACAGTTCTAGTTCTCTGGCCTACACCAGAATCTTTTAAACAGATATATTTATGTCTGAACAGTCAGCGAGACACTCAAACTGTTTTTTTTTATGGAAAAAAGGCAACAAAATGGATAATACAGAGATTTGTAACCATGGAACTGCAAAACCACAGTTCTAGTTATCTGGCCTACACCAAACTCTTTTAACCCCTTTACGCCCCAGGCTGGTTTGCACGTTAATGACCAGGCCAATTTTTACAATTCTGACCACTGTCACTTTATGAGGTAATTACTCTGAAACGCTTCAACGGATCCCGCTGATTCTGAGATAGTTTTTTGTGACATATTGTACTTCATGATAGTAGTAAAATTTCTTTGACATCACTTGCGCTTATTTGTGAAAAAAATGGAAATTTGGCGAAAATTTTGAAAATTTCATAATTTTCAAAATTTGAATTTTTATTCCGTTAAATCAGAGAGATATGTCACACAAAATAGTTAATAAATAACATTTCCCACATGTCTACTTTACATCAGCACAATTTTGGAACCAAAAATTTTTTTTATTAGTGCGCTATAAGGGTTAAAAGTTGATCAGCGATTTCTCATTTTTCCAACAAAATTTACAAAACCATTTTTTTTAGGGACCACATCACATTTGAAGTGACTTTGAGGGACCTTTATGACAGAAAATACCCCAAAATGACACCATTCTAAAAACTGCACCCCTCAAGGTGCTCAAAACCACATTCAAGAAGTTTATTAACCCTTCACGTGCTTCACAGGAATTTTTGGAATGGGGGAGAAAAAAATGAACATTTAACTTTTTTCACAAAAATGTTACTTTAGACCCCAATTTTTTTTATTTTTGCAGGGGTAACAGGAAAAAATTGACCCCAAAATTTGTTGTGCAATTTCCCCTGAATATGCAGATACCCCATATGTGGGGAAAAAACACTGTTTGGGCGCACAGCAGGGCTCAGAAGGGAAGGAGCGCCTTTTAAGTTTTTGAATGTAAAATTTGCTTGAATAATTAGCGGACGCCATGTTGCGTTTGGAGAGCCCCTGATGTGCCTAAACAGTGGAAACCCCCAACAAGTGACACCATTTTGGAAACTAGACCCCTCAGGGAACTTATCTATATGTGTGGTGAGCATCTTGAACCCCCAGGTGCTTCACAGAAGTTTATAACATGGAGCCGTGAAAATAAAATGTTCACATTTTTCCCGCAAAAATGTTTTTCAGCCCCCAGTTTTGCATTTTCATAAGGGTAACAGGAGAAATTGCACCATGCAACTTGTTGTGCAATCTCTCCTGAGTAAGCCGATACCCCATATGTGGGGGAAAACCACTGTTTGGGCGCACGGCAGGGTTCGGAAGGGAAGGAGCGCCATTTGACTTTTTGAATGTAAAATTTGCTTGAATAATTAGCGGATGCCATGTTGCGTTTGGAGAGCCCCTGATGTGCCTAAACAGTGGAAACCCCCCACAAGTGACACCATTTTGGAAACTAGACCCCTCAGGGAACTTATCTATTTGTGTGGTGAGCATCTTGAACCCCCAGGTACTTCACAGAAGTTTATAACATGGAGCCGTGAAAATAAAATGTTCACATTTTTCCCACAAAAATGTTTTTCAGCCCCCAGTTTTGCATTTTCATAAGGGTAACAGGAGAAATTGCACCATGCAACTTGTTGTGCAATCTCTCCTGAGTAAGCCGATACCCTACATGTGGGGGAAAACCACTGTTTGGGCGCACGGCAGGGTTCGGAAGGGAAGGAGCTCCATTTGACTTTTTGAATGTAAAATTTGCTTGAATAATGAGCGGATGTGCCCATGATGTGCCTAAACAGTGGAAACCCACCACAAGTGACACCATTTTGGAAACTACAGTAGACCCCTGAGGGAACTTATCTAGATGTGTGGTGAGCACCCTTAACCCCCAGGTGCTTCACATAAGTTTAGAACATGAAGCCGTGAAAATAAAAAAATCTAACTTTTTCCACAAAAATGATCTTTTTGCCCCAATTTTTTTAGTTTCACAAGGGTTAGAGGAGAAAATGGAACCTAAAAACTGTTGTGCAATTTCTCCTGAGTACGCCATTACCTCATATGTGGGGAAAATACACTGTTTGGGCGCACATCAGGGTTCAGAAGGGAAGGAGCACTGTGTGACTTTTTGAGCGCAAAATTGCCTGGAATCAAGAGCGGACGCCATGTCGTATTTCGGGAGCCCCTGATGTGCCGAAATAGTGGAAACCCCCCACAAGTGACCCCATTTTGGAAACTAGACCCCCTCAAGAATTTTATCAAGGGGTATAGGTCAACATATTGAATAAGTTGTCATTAGTCTTGAGCGCAAGTGCTCGCTACTTGAGTTTGCATCGGGTACTCGGGTATGCACTAAGTATCGCGGGTGCTCGAATGACATGCTCGAGTCCCCGCCCCGCATGTTTCACGGTTGTTAGACACCCAAAAAAAAACATGCGGGGATCTCTCGTGCATGGCAGGCGATCCCAGCAACGTTTTTTTTGGCCGTGAAGCATATGGGGCAGAGACTCGAGCACCCGCGATACTCAGTGCATACCTGAGTACTCGATGCAAACTCAAGTAGCGAGCACTTGCGCTCAACACTGGTCGCCATATTGTCATAATTTTTTTTTCTTTACTTTTGAAAAAACCCCAACCCTAGCCCCAACCCTAATACAACCCCAACCCTAACCCTAGCCCAACCCTAACCCTAGCACAACCGTAACCCTAGAGTTTATTTTTTTACACCATTCCTCGTGCGGTATAAGTGATTAGACTACTTTATTCTTCGGGTCGGTGTGATTACAGCAATACCAGATTCATATCGGGTTTTTATGACTGACAGCTGTCACACACTAAAAGACGCTTTTTTTGCAAAGACTAGTGTTTGCATCACCATATTTTGAGAGCTATAATTTTTCCATATTTTGGCCGACAGAGTCATGTGATGGCTTGTTTTTTGCGGGACAAGTTGACGTTTTTATTGGTACCATTTTCGGGCATGTGACATTTTTTGATCGCTTTCTATTCTGATTTTTGGGAGGCAGAATAAACAAAAACCAATAATTCAGGAATTGTTTTTTTGCATTTTTTTTTTATGCCGTTCCGCGTGTGGTAAAATTGATAATGCAGCGTTATTCTTCGGGTCAGTGAATTTACAGCGTTACCGCATTTATATAGTTTTTTTTATGTTTTGCCGCTTTTACACAATAAAAACGATTTTCTAGAAAAAATAATTTTTTTGTATCGCTTTATTCCGAGAGCTATAACTTTTTTTTTTTTCGGACAATGGAGCTCTGTAGTGGTTTGTTTTTTGCGGGACAAGATGACATTTTTAGCGGTACCACTTTTATTTACATTCGTCTTTTTGATCGCGTGTTATTCCATTTTTTGTTTGGCGGTATGATGATAAAGCATTGTTTTTTGCTTCGTTTTTTTTTTTTTTTTTACCGTGTTCACTAAAGGGGTTAACTAGTGGGACAGTTTAATAGGTCAGGTCGTTCCGGACGTGGCGATACCAAATATGTGTACTTTTATTGGTTTATTTTTTTTTTTCATAATAAATAAATATTATGGGTTCAATATATTTTTATTTTTTGGGGATTATTTTTTTCTTTTTATATTTTTACAATTTTTTTTTTCACTTTTCTACTTTTTTTTTTTTTTTTTTACTTTTACACATTGTCCCACTATGGGACTTTCTCTTTTTGCAGCCTGATCAGCTGCATGGCATAGAGAGCAGCAGCTCTCTTTGTCATGCAGCCTGTCAGCGCTGCACACAGGGGAGACATTACTTTGGTCGCGCACTGCGCATTACTAAAGGAACGTCCTGCCTCCTGGTGACCCGGATATTGTCATTATGACATCGGGTTGTCATGGCAACATCTGGAAGCCGCCGCAGACATCGCTGGACGCCGGCAGGGGTGAGTATACCGATCACCTCCCCCCTTGCCACCGCAATGCTGCGATCGACTGCGATCGTACATTATTCTGCATGCTCTCAGGAGCAGCCTGATACTGTATATTAGATTGTAAGCTCCTAGGACAGGGTGTACATTATTCTGCATGCCCTCAGGAGCAGTCTGTATATTGTATATTAGATTGTAAGCTCCTAGGACAGGGTGTACATTATTCTGCATGCCCTCAGGAGCAGTCTGTATATTGTATATTATATTAGATTGTAAGCTCCTAGGACAGGGTGTAGATTATTCTGCATGCCCTCAGGAGCAGCCTGTATATTGTATATTAGATTGTAAGCTCCTAGGACAGGGTGTACATTATTCTGCATGCCCTCAGGAGCAGTCTGTATATTGTATATTAGATTGTAAGCTCCTAGGACAGGGTCTGCATTATTCTGCATGCCCTCAGGAGCAGTCTGTATATTGTATATTGGATCGTAAGCTCCTTGGACAGGGTGTGCATTATTCTGCATGCCCTCAGGAGCTGTCTGTATATTGTATATTAGATTGTAAGCCCCTAGGGCAGGGTGTGCATTATTCTGCATGCCCTCAGGAGCAGTCTGTATATTGCATATTAGATTGTAAGCTCCTAGGACAGGGTGTGCATTATTCTGCATGCCCTCAGGAGCAGTCTGTATATTGTATATTAGATTGTAAGCTCCTAGGACAGGGTCTGCATTATTCTGCATGCCCTCAGGAGCAGTCTGTATATTGTATATTAGATTGTAAGCTCCTAGGGCAGGGTGTACATTATTCGGCATGCCCTCAGGAGCAGTCTGTATATTGTATATTGGATTGTAAGCTCCTTGGACAGGGTGTGCATTATTCTGCATGCCCTCAGGAGCTGTCTGTATATTGTATATTAGATTGTAAGCCCCTAGGGCAGGGTGTGCATTATTCTGCATGCCCTCAGGAGCAGTCTGTATATTGTATATTAGATTGTAAGCTCCTAGGACAGGGTCTGCATTATTCTGCATGCCCTCAGGAGCAGTCTGTATATTGTATATTAGATTGTAAGCTCCTAGGACAGGGTGTGCATTATTCTGCATGCCCTCAGGAGCAGTCTGTATATTATATATTAGATTGTAAGCTCCTAGGGCAGGGTGTACATTATTCTGCATGCCCCCAGGAGCTGTCTGTATATTGTATATTAGATTGTAAGCTCCTAGGACAGGATGTGCATTATTCTGCATGCCCTCAGGAGCAGTCTGTATATTGTATATTAGATTGTAAGCTCCTTGGACAGGGTGTGCATTATTCTGCATGCCCTCAGGAGCAGTCTGTATATTGTATATTAGATTGTAAGCTCCTAGGGCAGGGTGTACATTATTCTGCATGCCCTCAGGAGCAGTCTGTATATTATACATTAGATTGTAAGCTCCTAGGACAGGGTGTACATTATTCTCCATGCCCTCAGGAGCAGCCTATATATTATATATTAGGCTGTAAGCTCCTAGGACAGGGGGTACATTATTCTGCATGCCCTCAGGAGTAGCCTGTATATTATATTAGATTGTAAGCTCCTAGGACAGGGTGTACATTATTCTGCATGCCCTCAGGAGCAGTCTGTACAATATATATTAGATTGTAAGCTCCTAGGACAGGGTGTGCATTATTCTGCATGCCCTCAGGAGCAGCCTGTATATTATGTATTAAATTGTAAGCTCCTATGACAGGGTGTACATTATTCTGCATGCCCTCAGGAGCAGCCTGTATATTATGTATTAAATTGTAAGCTCCTATGACAGGGTGTACATTATTCTGCATGCTCTCAGGAGCAGCCTGATACTGTATATTAGATTGTAAGCTCCTAGGACAGGGTGTACATTATTCTGCATGCCCTCAGGAGCAGTCTGTATATTGTATATTAGATTGTAAGCTCCTAGGACTGGGTCTGCATTATTCTGCATGCCCTCAGGAGCAGTCTGTATATTGTATATTGGATTGTAAGCTCCTTGGACAGGGTGTGCATTATTCTGCATGCCCTCAGGAGCTGTCTGTATATTGTATATTAGATTGTAAGCCCCTAGGGCAGGGTGTGCATTATTCTGCATGCCCTCAGGAGCAGTCTGTATATTGCATATTAGATTGTAAGCTCCTAGGACAGGGTGTGCATTATTCTGCATGCCCTCAGGAGCAGTCTGTATATTGTATATTAGATTGTAAGCTCCTAGGACAGGGTGTGCATTATTCTGCATGCCCTCAGGAGCAGTCTGTATATTATACATTAGATTGTAAGCTCCTAGGACAGGGTGTACATTATTCTCCATGCCCTCAGGAGCAGCCTATATATTATATATTAGGCTGTAAGCTCCTAGGACAGGGTGTGCATTATTCTGCATGCCCTCAGGAGTAGCCTGTATATTATATTAGATTTTAAGCTCCTAGGACAGGGTGTACATTATTCTGCATGCCCTCAGGAGCAGTCTGTACAATATATATTAGATTGTAAGCTCCTAGGACAGGGTGTGCATTATTCTGCATGCCCTCAGGAGAAGCCTGTATATTATGTATTAAATTGTAAGCTCCTATGACAGGGTGTACATTATTCTGCATGCCCTCAGGAGCAGCCTGTATATTGTATATTAGATTGTAAGCTCCTAGGACAGGGTGTGCATTATTCTGCATGCCCTCAGGAGCAGCCTGTATATTATGTATTAAATTGTAAGCTCCTAGGACAGGGTGTAGATTATTCTGCATGCCCTCAGGAGCAGTCTGTATATTATATATTAGATTGTAAGCTCCTAGCACAGGGTGTACATTATTCTGCATGCCCTCAGGTGCAGTCTGTATATTGTATATTAGATTGTAAGCTCCTAGGACAGGGTGTACATTATTCTGCATGCCCTCAGGAGCAGCCTGTATATTGTATATTAGATTGTAAGCTCCTAGGACAGGGTGTGCATTATTGTGCATGCCCTCAGGAGCAGTCTGTGTATTATATATTAGATTGTAAGCTCCTATGACAGGGTGTACATTATTCTGCATGCTCTCAGGAGCAGCCTGATACTGTATATTAGATTGTAAGCTCCTAGGACAGGGTGTACATTATTCTGCATGCCCTCAGGAGCAGTCTGTATATTGTATATTAGATTGTAAGCTCCTAGGACTGGGTCTGCATTATTCTGCATGCCCTCAGGAGCAGTCTGTATATTGTATATTGGATTGTAAGCTCCTTGGACAGGGTGTGCATTATTCTGCATGCCCTCAGGAGCTGTCTGTATATTGTATATTAGATTGTAAGCCCCTAGGGCAGGGTGTGCATTATTCTGCATGCCCTCAGGAGCAGTCTGTATATTGTATATTAGATTGTAAGCTCCTAGGACAGGGTGTGCATTATTCTGCATGCCCTCAGGAGCAGTCTGTATATTATACATTAGATTGTAAGCTCCTAGGACAGGGTGTACATTATTCTCCATGCCCTCAGGAGCAGCCTATATATTATATATTAGGCTGTAAGCTCCTAGGACAGGGTGTGCATTTTTCTGCATGCCCTCAGGAGTAGCCTGTATATTATATTAGATTGTAAGCTCCTAGGACAGGGTGTACATTATTCTGCATGCCCTCAGGAGCAGTCTGTACAATATATATTAGATTGTAAGCTCCTAGGACAGGGTGTGCATTATTCTGCATGCCCTCAGGAGCAGCCTGTATATTATGTATTAAATTGTAAGCTCCTATGACAGGGTGTACATTATTCTGCATGCCCTCAGGAGCAGCCTGTATATTGTATATTAGATTGTAAGCTCCTAGGACAGGGTGTGCATTATTCTGCATGCCCTCAGGAGCAGCCTGTATATTATGTATTAAATTGTAAGCTCCTAGGACAGGGTGTAGATTATTCTGCATGCCCTCAGGAGCAGTCTGTATATTATATATTAGATTGTAAGCTCCTAGCACAGGGTGTACATTATTCTGCATGCCCTCAGGTGCAGTCTGTATATTGTATATTAGATTGTAAGCTCCTAGGACAGGGTGTACATTATTCTGCATGCCCTCAGGAGCAGCCTGTATATTGTATATTAGATTGTAAGCTCCTAGGACAGGGTGTGCATTATTCTGCATGCCCTCAGGAGCAGCCTGATTATTATATATTAGATTGTAAGCTCCTAGGACAGGGTGTGCATTATTCTGCATGCCCTCAGGAGCAGCCTGTATATTATATATTAGATTGTAAGCTCCTAGGACAGGGTGTACATAATTCTGCATGCCCTCAGGAGCAGTCTGTATATTGTATATTAGATTGTAAGCTCCTAGGACAGGGTGTACATTATTCTGCATGCCCTCAGGAGCAGTCTGTATATTGTACATTAGATTGTAATTTGTGGGTGTATTTGTCTTTTCCTTCCCAGGGACGTCTCTCCTGAGCTTATAATACATGTAGATATACAGCAATATGCAGCAGGACAGACGTGATCCAGGGAAATATCCGATCGCCACCACTGGGGTCAGGAAGAAATTTTTTTCCCCCCTGAGGCAGAACTCTCCGGGGGGTTTCTTCGCCTTCCTCTGGATCTCTGGGTCCAGTGGCTCTCAGCCGGTCCTCAATGACCACAGCCAGTTCAGTGGTCTCTATGGGGCCTGACCTGGGAGTTATTGTGATCAGGGTTTAATTTCTTAAAGGGCCAGTAATATTTTTATTACAATGTTGCTTATTGCTATTTCAATAAAACATAAAAAGAAAGATAGTAAAAGTGTCATGTGAGGTTTTTTGTCTTGACTTTTTTTACACACTTACAATGATGTGAGTGACTATTACTACCCTCAATATTCCTCAAGTAGAACCAGGAATTATGGGGGTGCCATTTACAGACGGCAGACCACATATATCTCCACCCATTGTGGTATCATAATGTCAGCTCCTGTCCCAAGTTACATTACAAGTGTTATGGGGGCCAATCTCTGTGATGGGGGCAGGGCACTAAAATAGTGTATGTCCTACACAACAAACTACCTGACAGAAGACTGAAGACCGGACACAGAGCCGCCGAATACAAGAGACACAAGCAGTGACGGACTGGGGTTCCAAGGGCCCACCAGTAACCAACTCCAGGGCCCCACTTTTCAGCTTCATGAAATGTGACATTATCCTCAATCACAAATATATATAACAATGAACGGGGTAGATTGGTAAATGAATAAGATTCTGCCTTTGTCTGTACAAAGTGAGTCAAGTATATTGTGCCAAGTGCTGCTCATATAAGAGGATGGTGGGCACTCTTGCACAGGGGCCCCCCGGAGGATTCTCCTGTGCTCTTGTGGGCCAGTCCAAGCCTGAGTACAATGTATTGAATGCGGTGAATCCGCATGCTTCAGTGAACACATGCGGATTCACCTGCGTTCAATAAACGCAGTGCTTTGAACACAGCATAAAGTATACTGAGTCCAAAGCGCTGCTTGTCTTATATTATATTGCCCTTAAATTGTCTATGTTAGCCCTGCTGGTAACCTGTGCATATTCTCTTCTGGGGAAGGCCCAGTCCATTTCATTGCAATAAGAAGAGAGTTACTTGCTGTATGTTCCTTGGTTGGATATTAAAGTGTCATTTTGATGAAGTTGGAAATGACTTCTTCTGCTGCTTCCTTTAATGTTACTGATCCTGATTATGTGTTTAGTGCATCAATCTAGTTTGTTCACCCTCACAGTGGAACAATACAGCTATGCTATATAATATGTACTCCATCCAGAAGGTTTGCCTGCTGCGTGAGCAGACTCTTCTGTTTGCTGACTTCCTAATATTCGTTGGCCAATAAGGAGACTCCGCCTCTGTGGGGTAATTAGTAGGGCTTATCTTTTGTAGTGGATGGGGAAGCGAACAGAAATTTGCTAGCAGCTGAAAATGAATTTGTGTGACAGGTAAAAATGCCCAGACGACTCCTGCACACTGTCAGGATTCTCTGGTGCTGCAACGAGAGTGGACAATTACATGATCGCAAGTATGCGATTTGCATACATCCGGCCACATTCCCACTAGACTTGCACAGCCTCGTTAAATGGAAGACAATTGAGCGATGACCGAGTACGTCTAGTCGGCACGTGACCACTTTTACGCAAATCTCATGCTTGCGGTTACATTGGCACCAGAGAATACTGATAGCATACTGTACAGATTCAGAAGTTTGCAGTCACATAGAGTAACTGCAGACTTTCATCCCAAACCTGGACCACCCCTTGAAATAATTCTGTTATATTTCTTTAATTTGAAATTAAAGATATATAAGAGAATTGTTTCAAGTTCACAAATTATAAATAGTACAGTAACAGAATTGTGATAAAGTTTGAGGGTTTTTTTTTCTTGCAATCTTGTTCATTGGTACAAGCATCAACATGCTACACTACCAATCATTTCTGATTGTCTTTGGAGTGGAGCATTATAAAAACACAGTAACATTAGGAAAGCCTAAGTGAACATGTCAGAAAACCACGAATATAATGCATTTATTTCTTTAGCTTCTCTCTCATCTCAACTGGTAGGTGAATTTTTGGGTAGTGTAATCTTGTAAACTTTAAACAATATAATTACAGCTAATACCCACTAGGTGGCACATGTGCATAATAACTCAAAATAACTGTCAATGATAATTGGTGTATTAATCAGGTCCAAGTGTTAAAAGGAATCAGTAGCCAGGTTTTTTGCTACCCTGTCTAAGAGCAGCATGATGTAGAAACAAAGACCCTGATTCTACAGATGTATCACTTACTGGGCTGCTTGCCACCGTTTTTACAGAATCACAGTTTTATCTGCTGCAGCTCATCTAGTTCTCTGAATGCTGAACTCTTTTTAATTCAGCCCACATGATTGGCAGCTTTCTGTGTACACTATGCATAGGCAGAGAACTGTCCATCAGTGGAGGGGGTGGGGATATACAGAGCTCATGAATATGGAGGACTACATGTCAGAAGTTTTACCAGTCCTCTAGTCAGGGTCGGACTGACCCGGCGGGGTACCGGTGAAATCCCTGGTGGGCCCCAATTGAGAGACAGAGACCTCTTCAGTCCCTGACAGCTCCTGCAGTTAGCACAGTGTCCTATTCCGGTGTGTGGCGCCAGCAGCAGTACGTTCTGTGAGGGCGGAGCTACGGCTGCTTCACTCTCTGGCACGAGAAATCTTAGCGCATAAATTGGCCAATTCATGTGTACCTGGTAGCCACGGTAAGGCGTCTCTCAAAATACCAGGACCCTATCAAGGTGAACTCCTAAGTGACTATGTCTGCTTGTGTGTGGGACAATAAGATCCTGCTGCAATTAAAATCGTCTGTGGCATAGAGGTGGAGTGCGCAGTCAATGCTTATACATAGAAACAGAAAAAACTGGCCTGCACTTCCAAAACAAGAAATAGGTGTGAACAGGTGCTTACTAGGAGCAGCCTTCTCCATATACAACTAACAAACAAATAGCACACTGCAACGCTAAGTATGCAAACAGGAAATATATGAAGTTTGAATAGCATTACTGCTGTAGAAAATAGAAATAAATGAGAAATCTTAGCGCATAAATTGGCCAATTCATGTGTACCTGGTAGCCACGGTAAGGCATCTCTCAAAATACCAGGACCCTATCAATATGAATACCTCTCTAAGAGACTATGTCTGCTTGTGTGGGGGATAATAAGATCCTGCTGTAATTAAAATCGCCTGTGGCCTAGAGGCGGAGTGCGCAGTCAAAGCTAATGCATAGAAACAGAAGAAACAGACCGGCACTTCCAAAACAAGAAATAGTTTTGAACAAGGTGTGACTGCAGCGCTGAATAAAATATATATTTTATTTTTTTCTCATTTTCATTACAGAGATATTGGCTAATAAAGTTTAAATTCTAGTTTTCACTAAGACCAAAAGGTGGTTAAAAGAGATTCTTCTCTGGGGACTCTAATTTTCTCCCCTGTATGACACTGACAAATCATAAGAAGGAAGCAGGGAGGACAAAACACTCCTCCAGAGAAGCCAAGAGCTGACTCCCCGGAGCCTGTGCAATATAAACTTGCGGCGCAGTGCACAAAGAGACGGGCCGGGATGAAGCAAAGCGCGCTCTATGTGACGTGCAGAGGAGGGGGGGGGGGATATGGTAAATAAGAACATAGGCGGGGATTTCGGGGAATAAAAAACAGATAAGCTGGGATTTCTTGGCATCCGGGGGAAGCCAAGCCTGTGCAAAACCAAGTTGATAAAAACACATAGCTCTGCAATCAAATCTCTACTATGGGCCATACAGGTATGTATATGTGACATGCA
The DNA here is from genome assembly GCF_046119375.1 of Phyllobates terribilis. Lineage (NCBI taxonomy): Eukaryota > Metazoa > Chordata > Amphibia > Anura > Dendrobatidae > Phyllobates > Phyllobates terribilis. The sequence goes on from NW_027362762.1 coordinate 691,025,261, forward strand.
GAAGTAGTGCTTTGCAGAGTGTGACATGCAGAAGTGGTGCTGTTGCAGAGTGTGACAAGCAGAAGTGGTGCTGTTTCTTTGGGAGCATTCAGCAACTATTGGAAGTGGCACAAGCACATGAGACAGTAAGTGTTGTGCTCCAGAAGCATCCAGCAACTAGAGGGGTTAAAGCAGTCACAGGAGAAGGGGAGTGTTTTAGCAGAGCCCCAGGGGGATTGTGGGGAAGTTGTTTACTGTCTGGCTGGAGCCAAAGAGAAAGCTGGTGTGTGTGCTCTGTATCTCACAGAAGCGTTCCTGCATGTGAAAAGGATTCAAGCCAGGAGTGAAGCTAAGCACAAGTCAGGTAGAGTTCCTGAGCTAGCAGTGTAGAGTATTTTCAGACAGAAAGATAAGGACTGGAAGAAATGGTGTCACAGGGATCATCTCCCTCAGCAAACCCTCCCCCCTCCTCCATCTCACTGTGCTGTAAAGAATGCTGTGTTCATTAATGTGACTTTACATTAGAACTGTGCTGTCCTTTACTACTGGCAAGACTGTGAACTGCTGTGCTGCTAAGGAAACTGTACTGTTTGTCACTGGAGCCTGTTGCTCATAAGACTTAACTTGCACTGGCTGTGCGGCTTCTTATTAAGTGCTACTGTTCTACCGTTTATGAGGACTCTTGTCAAGTGTGTCTGGTCAGCAAGTGAAACAACCTACGTGTCTGTGCCTGAGGGTCAATACCACTGTGTGCAGAGAAGCTGCAGCACATTGTCGATGGTCGCCCTGAGTAACGGTTCCCCCAGGATTCCAAAGAATTCATATAACCTGTCTCGCCCCTATCTGAACCTAGCGGCGTGCGTGTAACATTGGTGGCCCGTACGGGGAATCCTATGCGGGAATTAGCGTGTAGAGGGAGAAGAGGAAAAGTGTCTGGAAAAGCACAGCAGCAGAGCACCTCAACTCGACTCTGCTACACCAGTTAAAGGACAGCAGCCCTAAAGAAAAACTCACTAGCAGCAATGGATGTGGAAATACAAATAGACAGAATTAGTGAGCTGCTTCTTCAGTTAGCCTGTGAAGAATTGAGAACAGTAGCAGAACATATAAAGATGTCAGTAGAACAGATTTCCAAAGCACCCAACCGCTGGCAACTGTTAGCTGCCATTAATGCAAAAATGGATAAGCTGGGGGAGAAAGAAGCTGAAGACATCATGGGGACATTCCTCCAGGAACTAACACAGTTTCTAACCAGGTTGAAGTTGGAGGATGGAGGGGCGGCACCAATTACCAAAAGCAGGAATCTCTGTCCACAGACAGGAATTGAAAGAACTATTCAAAGCCCTAACAACAGCCCTGCAGGAATCTACCAAAACCTCTGAACGGGTGATAGACTCAGACAGGACATTTAACCTGCTCGGGTTAGATAAATCAGGGAGACAGTCCTCTCTAACACCACAAATCACCATAAGGAATGAATTCAAGATCCTGGGACAGATTGAAGAGTGTGTACAGAAAGAGAGACTGTCTTATAGGAACTTGTTGCACCAGATCGATGCAGGCTTACAGAAAGGCTACCAGCCAGATGAGATCGTTGAGGTGGTGGTGATAGCAATCAGCCCAGGACTGAACCTCCATAGTATGCTAGAAATGAAAAGTCAATTGACCTCGCAACAGCTGAAGATGATTTTAAAAGGGCACTATAAAGAAGAGATTAATTCAGAATTGTTCCACTGACTCATTAACCTCTCACAGAAAAATAATGAATCACCCCAAAGTTTCTTGTTCAGAGCAATTGAACTAAAGGATAGACTGTTGTTTGCATCCAGAGATGTAGAAGCGGAAGAGAAGTTTGATGCTGGACTAGTCCAGAAGAAGTTCTTGAGATCATTGGGAATGGGATTAATCAGCAAAGATATCAAGTTGCAGCTGAAACAGTACATAGAAGATCCTGGCATTGTGGACGAAGTCGTAATTGAAAAAATGAATGAGGCTGCTAGTTTGGAGTCAGAGAGCGAACAGAAGTTAAAGAAAGGCTCTGCTCCTAAAATCACCAAAATTAGTCAGCTGAAGTTGGAGACCCTCGGTGGCCAGTCCAAAGATCATCATGGAGACCCTCCAGTGCCACCTCCAAGAGGGAACCCTAAATCACCAACAAAAGAGAGGCCTGCCAGCGCTGACTGGGAGGAAGTAATAGGAGAACTGCGAGCCGAGTTGATTAAGGTGAAAAATTTGATTTGTTCAAGGCCAGAACTGGTATCCCTCAGACCCAGAAGTGGGTTCCAAAGCAGAAGATACTGTCACGGGAGTGTCAGAGGTGACAGACAGTCGCCCTGCAGTGGTTTGCAGGAGATCTCCACGTTTGGCAATGCAGACAGCTGCCTAGATACGAGGCTGTGTTTAGGACCCAGAAACTACCTCCCTTTAGTCTAGGTGGGCGTCGCTGGTTATACTCATTTCTACTTGGAACTTGGCTGAAGCAGTATTACATCCTCGCTGGAATCTTGAGGCCATGTGCCCTGTTGGAGTTCTTCTAAAGCCGAGTTGTTGTTCCCCTGTGTTGTCTTTCCAGCGACAGCTGTGGAGGCTGTATAGGGACGTTAGGGGGAGACAGGGTAATGCTAGTCCAGATTAGGAGGTCACCTCTTCCCCCTTTCCCTAGTGTCTGGGCTCCCTTTCCCTTTCCCCTCTGTGTTGCACTCACACCTGTCATGACATTATAACCGGCCGAGCACGTTTTGAACAACAACAAAAAAAGCGACACAAGATTGACATTTGTTTTTTTTCTTTGTTTGTTTGTTTGGGCATGCAGCTTTTTTTTCTTTACTCCCTTTAGTATGGGATCAGTTGCAGAGCAGTTCCGCTGTCTCTGGAGGTGAATGACCTCTGCTGTGAGGTTCAGCAGCGTTTATAGGCCGCCAATGTGGGGGTCTCTGCAGGTAGGCCGGTCCAGCCTGAACCCAAGGTTACTCTCCCGGACATGTTTTCAGGAGGTAGGGACAAGTTTTTTGTGTTTAAGAAGGCATGCAAATTGTACTTCAAACTTCGTCCCTACTTCTCCAGTAATGAGGAGCAACGGGTTGGTATTGTGATCTCTCTACTGCAGGGCAATCCTCAGTCATGGGCGTTTTCGTTACCGCAGGACTTAGTTTGTCTCCAGTCTGTGGAGGTTTTTTTTTTGAGTTCTTGCCCTCATCTATGATGACTCTGACCGAGTCGCCTTGGCTGAGTCTAAGCTATGTCGCCTTCAGCAGGGGATTCAGCCAGTGGAAACGAACAGTTCGGAATTCCATAGATGGGAAGCTGATTCCAAATGGAATGACTCAGCCCTTAAAAGTCAATTTTGTGAGGGGCTTACTGAAAGGTTGAAAGATGCCTTGGCTGTATATGATACCCCTCTGTCCTTGGAGGCTGCCATGTCTTTGGCCATACGTCTGGATAGGCGCCTTCGGGATAGACGGGTGCAACCTTTTTCTCCGTGGCCTTCTTGTCGGGGTTGTGTACCTTTGCCAATTCAGCGGTCTGGGGGTGAACCAGTACTGGGGGAGGTGGAGGAACCTATGTAGTTAGGGGGTGTCTCTGTATCATACATCTCCCCGGAGATTCACAAGAAAAGAGGTGTATGTTTCTTTTTGTGGGAAAAAGGGACACTTTGTTGGGACCTGTCCTTCAATTTCTAAACAAAAGGAGACTCGTTTAACTCTCGGTAGTCTGGAGTTGGATAAACAAGGGGTACATTTCTGGCCAAACTGCAGTTCCCGCTTTGTCCTGACAGCAGAGGTGGTGCTAGAGAGCAAAACTGAAAAAAATTCTCTGTTTGTTGACAGTGGAGCTGGGGTCAGCATGGTTGATGCTGAGTTTGTGAAAACTCATGGTCTTGCTTGCTGTGCTTGTGGTGGATTGGCAAGCCAGGGAGATTACTCAATGGGGAGATTACTGCCATGAGAACTGTCTGAATGTTTCTATTGCTGCTGTCTCTACGGGGATACTGCCTGCTTTTCTGTCTGGTTTTGAGGACATTTTTTCTGAAAAGGGGTGTCAGGATTTGCCTCCTCATCGTGCTTATGACTGTCCTATTAACCTGACCCCCGGAGCTAAACTACCAAAGTCCAGACTATATAATCTTTCCGGCCCTTAGACACAAGCCATGAAGGTTTTCATTGCGGAAAGTCTGGAGAAGGAACATAGCAGACCCTCCTCTTCGCCTGTGGCGGCAGGGTTCTTCTGTGTGAAGAAAAAAAGATGATCCATACCCTCTTCCTCTGATTCCTCATTTGTTCAGCCAGGTTGTGGGAGCTAAGGTATTCTCCAAGTTGGATTTAAGGGGAGCCTACAATCTGGTTAGAATCAGAGAGAGGGACGAATGGAAGACAGCGTTCAATACCCTGGAAGGTCATTTCGAGAGTGGTTATGCCTTTTGGTTTGACCAATGCACCTGCGGTATTCCAGCATTTCATAAATTATATTTTTCATCATTTGGTGGGGAGGTTTGTGGTGGTCTATCTGGACGATATTTTGGTTTATTCACCTGATTTTGAGACCCATCGGGGGCATGTTAAGAAGGTGCTCCAGATATTAAGGGATAACAAAATTTATGCCAAACTAGAAAAACGTGTTTTTGCTGTTCAGGAGGTGCAGTTTTTGGGGTACTTGTTGTCATCCTCAGGTTTTTGGATGGATTCGGAGAAGATCCGTGCAGTCCTTGACTGGGAACGTCCCGAGAACCTGAAGGCCCTACAACGTTTTCTGGGCTTTACTAATTTTTACAGGAAATTCATCCAAAATTACTCGGTGGTAGTGAAACCCCTTACTGACATGACAAAGAAGGGGTCTGATTTTTCCAACGGGTCGGAGGCTTCACTCCAGGCTTTTTCTTCCTGAAAGAATCATTGTCTTCGGCTGAGAGAAATTATGACGTGGGTAATAGGGAACTTTTGGCGATCAAATTGGCGTTCGAGGAATGGCGACCAGGGGTGGATTAAGAGTAGCAAGTGCCCCGGGCAGTTTAGAAGGCATGGGTCCCCCTTCACACACACACCCCTGATGTATCACGTGACTTGTCACATGATCCCCCTTTGATAGATCAAGTGATAGTTCATGTGAAATTAATTCTGCACAATATTAATAATTATTTTTTATAATTAATTGCATAACTTAATATTGAGCACAATTAAGTATTCTGACATTCCCCTATGTATGTAGGGTCTCATACTGTATAATATGAGCTTCCACATAATCCTCCTATACACAGCCGGAGGCCGCACGGCGCACCCCCCCCAGATACAGCCGGAGGCCGCACGGCGCCACCCTCTCCCCAGATACAGCCGGAGGCCACAAGGCGCCCACCCCCCCAGATACAGCCGGAGGCCGCACGGCAGCCCCCCCCCAGATACAGCCGGAGGCCGCACGGCAGCCCACCCCAGATACAGCCGGAGGCCACATGGCGCCCCCCCCAGATACAGCCGGAGGCCGCACGGCGCCCCCCCTTCCCACCCCAGATACAGCCGGAGGCCGTATGGCGCCCACCCCACCTCAGATACAGGAGGAGGCCACACTGCGCCCCCCCAGTCAGATACAGCCAGAGGCCCCACGGCGCCCCCCCCCAGATACAGCCGGAGGCCGCACGGCAGCCCCCCCCGAGATACAGCCGGAGGCCGCACGGCAGCCCACCCCAGATACAGCCGGAGGCCACATGGCGCCCCCCCCAGATACAGCCGGAGGCCGCACGGCGCCACCCTCTCCCCAGATACAGCCGGAGGCCACAAGGCGCCCACCCCCCCAGATACAGCCGGAGGCCGCACGGCAGCCCCCCCCCAGATACAGCCGGAGGCCGCACGGCAGCCCACCCCAGATACAGCCGGAGGCCACATGGCGCCCCCCTCAGATACAGCCGGAGGCCGCACGGCGCCCCCCCTTCCCACCCCAGATACAGCCGGAGGCCGTATGGCGCCCACCCCCCCTCAGATACAGGAGGAGGCCACACTGCGCCCCCCCAGTCAGATACAGCCAGAGGCCGCACGGCGCCCCCCCCCAGATACAGCCGGAGGCCGCACGGCGCCCACCCCCAGATACAGCCAGAGGCCGCACGGCGCCCCCCACCCAGATACAGCCGGAGGCCGCACGGCGCCCACTCCCCAGAGATACAGCCGGAGGCCGCACGGCGCCCACCCCACCAGATACAGCCGGAGGCCGCACGGCGCCCACCCCCCCCAGATAGAACAGGAGACCGCACGGCGCCCCCCCAAATACAGCAGGAGGCCGCACACATACACAAACATATGCAGACATATACAAAGACAAATACATACACGCATAAACACAGTTGAAACACAAAAATACATATAAACAGACATCACACAATGATATCTGCACACACTGACACGCACTGTGACCACACACACAAACACCACTCACCATCCCCCTGGTCGGCTCCAATCGTCCAGCTCTTCTCTGTGGTCAGAAGCAGTGCAGGGTGCACTGCATGACGTCATGCTAGCAGACACTGCCGCGCACAGGGCAGTGTCTTCTAGCTGTGACGCGGCCGGGCCATCACACGCGCGCAAGCACGGTACGCAGACATGCGCGCAAGCACGGTACGCAGACATGCGCGCAAGTGTAGCGCCCCGAGGGTTCGGCCGCTACAGGGGTATTGCACCTCTTACAGAGGTGTGATATTCCACTCCCGGGTAAGGATGGAGTATGGACCAGGGCTCAGTTAGCTGCATACAGCACACTCACCCCATTTCCGAGGGACAGTTCAACGGTGCTTCCATTGTAGGGTTGCTCCCATTAGACAGAAATGCAGGCACGACAGATCATGTCCCTGGCTGGAGTGGGGAGGGGGTTGGAAACCCCAGTGATGTAGGAGCAGGAGGGGACGGTTCATGAGCGTAGGTAGGAGCTCATTGGTTGCTGGTCACCTGGGCTCATGTTTTAGAGGGAAGTATAAAAGGTGGGCACCATCTTAGATGGTCGTGATCATTTATTGGTGCGACACCTCATCAAACCAGCTAGGAAGGCACCATATAGGACAGCGGGGAACGGGGCCCACGTTTACCCGCGCAGATCCGCGGCACCTGGACAAAAGTGGGTCACTGGTGAGGCAGGCCAGAGAAAGGACAGAAGGGGGTCCTGAGCCATGCTTCTGAACTGCCTGGGAGTTGACCGAGCCCCCACACCTGGTGGACGCAGCACGGCTCGGGCGGTCACTGCCTGCGCAGAAGTGACCCGGAGCACATGAACTGTGAGTAAAAGACATTGGATTGCAGTACGTTGTCTGTGTACTTTCTCGCTCCTCCAGCACTACCGGTACTGGGACTCCCTGCACCATCACCCCCATCATCCATTGCACAACCCTGGGGCTACACTCTTCCCATGGGGAGTTAAACAACCTCAGCTGCGTACACCATCAGCCTCAGGGGATTACCTTGCAGCGGCGGTTCATAATAACCGCAATCCACGGGTGGTCAAGTCGGACATTATCAACAGCACATAGCAGACTACCATTGGTCTGACCACCCTGAGCCACGGAACTGGGTTGCCACCACTACCCCCATCGTTTCCCTATTGCCCGGATCCGAGTGCTCCACGGCCCAGGGGGCGAGTCAGCTTTGGCGTAGTCGGCAGGATCGTTACCAGCCCGCCACAAGCGGGTATTGCGCGCCTGAAAAGAGACTGTTTAATTGAAATTGACTGTGTTGAAAATGGCGCCCGCCCCAGCAGAACGGACGCTATAATGTGCGCGCCAAAAGACAGCAGGGAGCCGCCTCCCATCGTGGGCCAGGTCCCAGAATGGCGCCAAAGAAGGAGCCCGCCCCCAACAGCCATGAGTGCGGCTGTGGAGATGTCCATCAAGGTGGGGGGCTGCCCCTGAAAGTAATTGACAGAAGATGGCCCCAGGACCACCCCCAAAGAGAAGAAAAACGGGGGGCAGGGTGTGGTTTGGATAAGTATCGCAAGATCACACCCGGAGATGGAGAGGAGCGTCAACTCCGGCACCCTGGCAAGCGGCCTGCTGCAGGCTGAGGCGGCCCCGTACAGCCTCACGGAGCTGATGGCTCAGCTCCCCGCAGAAGACCCGGAGTTCTTGCGGACTGCACTGGAGGAGCTGGACCGGAGAATGGTCCGAGCGCAGAGGGACGTCGTGGCCCTGTGGAGAGAGGAAATGGCCCGGCGGGTCGCGGCCCGGCAGCAAGAGACACCGCCAGCACCTGACAGCGCACCTGCCCCCGAGGACGGAGAGAGGAGACCGGAGGCTGAGGACGACGCTGCGGAGGAGGCAAGTAAGGCGGACGCCCCTGCCCCGGGTCCAGACGCCGCAGCCTTACCCCTGAGTCCTGTCGCAGAGTCAGAAGTCCTGGGAGCCGCTGCAGCTTCCACGCTCCCGCCACAAACACCTAGGCCGCAAGCCGCGAGCACCGCCACTGAGCCACACACCCCGGCATGCCCTTTGACCCCGAGCACGGCAGGAAGCGGCCCGGTCGCAAGGCCTAACCACCACCAGCGCTTCCCGACCGCGTGCGACCCCGGTCCCAAAACCACCACCCCTGGGCGCGGACCTGTATGCCCAGCTGTCCGGTCCAGATGGGGAGCCAGTCCCTCCACCACCTGGGTGGGTCCATCCTAATCTCCGGAAAGGCCTGCCCGCGGAGACCAGAGCTCCTCTGCTTCCACACCCGCCTGACTCACAGCCTGTTGAAGGTCCCCAGCTCCCGGTCGAGGAGGTCCAGTACGAGTGGGACCCGACAGGAGAAGACCTCATGGGGTTCTCACAGGAGACGCGGGCGGCCGCAACCCGCAGACGGGAGTTCTGTAGCCGACAGGTGGCGCACTTCGAACGGGAGAGGCGAGCGCGGTGACAGAGGCAGGAACAGCTACACGCCCGGAGCGCAGAGCAGAAGATGCGCGTCCGGCGAGACCCCCAGGCTGCGCGAGGTCCCAGAATCATCGGGACCGTCATCAAGTTCCAACAGGTGCAAGGATGGGGTTTCATCCGGGACTCGACCACAGACACGGACGTGTTTGTCACCCGGAGAGACGTGGAGGGCCACCTACCAGAAGGCCACCCGGAACAAGATCTATTCCCGGGAGACTTGGTGTCTTACACCCGACACAGAGGCCTAAAGGGATGGTATGCTCTTCATGTCCAGCGGATAGGAGGAGAGCAGCACCCTGAAGCAGAATCCGAATATCAAGAGGACCCGGACGGGTCTGAAGAATATGAAGATCAGTATGAGGAGGAAGGAGCGTCTGGAGGACACCGCTACTAGTGAGCAGCAAAGTACCTGTGTATATAGTTACCCGTCAGGGTACAAGAACTGTTAAAGAGGACTGTTATGGAACTGTTGACCGTGTGAAAGTTGCCCCTCATCCCCTACCTGGCTGAGGACTGAGAGCAGCCACTCCCCCTTTCTAACCGGCCGAGGACTGGGAACGGCCAATTCCCTGTAAATAGTTGCGCTTCCTAAAGCGCCCCCTACTGGTTTTATAAAAAAAACTGCAACGTCTACCTCGGGACAGAGAGTCCCTCACGTTTAAAAGTTCACTGAAGTTTTTGCACTTAAAAGAAGATTGAACACCTGGTCACAAGTTGCACCGCGGCCAGGATCCAAGAATGTGTTTTGCTTAAAAATTTTTTAGATGAATAAGTTTTATATGCTGCTAAATAGTACTGTGAAAGTTTTCTATAATGTTTATATGCCAAAAGAGTTCCAGAGGTATTAGCCAAGTGTTTTATAATAGTGTAACAAGTGAAGAAAGTGTTTCCCCTGAAGGGAATTGTATTGTGTCGTCTGTTTCCTAAATGTAAAAATGTTTTGAAAAGTTTTGCATGTCCTGTACTTAATTGTTTTTGCTCTTTTCCAGCCCGAGGACGTGCTGTGGTTTACCAGGGGGGAATGTAGCGCCCCGAGGGTTGCTCCCATTAGACAGACCATGTCCCTGGCTGAAGTGGGGAGGGGGGATGAAAACCCAGTAATGTAGGAGCAGGAGGGGACGGTTCCTGAGCGTAGGTAGGAGCTCATTGGTTGCTGGTCACCTGGGCTCATGTTTTAGAGGGAAGTATAAAAGGTGGGCACCATCTTAGATCTGGGTTCTGTTCAGTCAGAGAAGACAGGGAGCAGAGGCTCTGTAGGAGCTCTGCTCAGAGGCAGGCCTAGAGAAAAGGCCGGAGCCTGAGAGGAGAAGGAGAAGTGGGCCTGGAGAAGAGGCCAAAGGAAGGAGGAGAAGAAGGAACAAGAAAGAAGGAGAAGAGAGAGAGAAACAGAGGGGCTCAGGAACAAGAAGGTGGAAGGGACCCTAAGAACCCACGAGAATACCGGGTGAAGGGTCAGGCAGATTAAGGGTACCGGATCCCAAGTTGGTGGAGGAGAAACTACCCTCAGCCAAAGACCGGAGGTCGTGATCATTTATTGGTGCGACACCTCATCAAACCTGCTAGGAAGGCACCATATAGGACAGCGGGGAACGGGGCCCACGTTTACCCGCGCAGATCCGCGGCAGCTGGACAAAAGTGGGTCACTAGTGAGGCAGGCCAGAGAAAGGACAGAAGGGGGTCCTGAGCCATGCTTCTGAACTGCCTGGGAGTTGACCGAGCCCCCACACCTGGTGGACGCAGCACGGCTCGGGCGGTCACTGCCTGCGCAGAAGTGACCCGGAGCACATGAACTGTGAGTAAAAGACATTGGATTGCAGTACGTTGTCTGTGTACTTTCTCGCTTCTCCAGCACTACCGGTACTGGGACTCCCTGCACCATCACCCCCATCATCCATTGCACAACCCTGGGGCTAGACTCTTCCCATGGGGAGTTAAACAACCTCAGTGTAGCATACCTGGCGGCGTTCTTGCATGGTGTTTCATCTCTCATCATGCAAGATCGCAAACTTCATCTCCCGCCCAGCTTCCTGGTCTGGCTTCTTTCCTTGTGCTCTGCTCTGCTCCACTTTGGCTGCATAGGGCGACACCCGCTGAACTTCCTGTTTCTTGTACCTGCTGCGGACACGCCCCTGTTGCACCTTCAGCCTATTGCTGTCCATCTTTGGGTATTTTTACCACCTTCTTCCTCAAGATGGCGCCTGAGCATTGTTTCTTGTCAGTTGGCTTTTTGTCTCTGACATGCCAGGTCCTATCCTGTTTTCCTGCCTGTTTTCCAGTTCTGTGTCTGAACTGTGGTCTGTTCTTGTGAACACGCTTCTTGCCTGTTCTTTCGCCTTCTAGGGGCCGTATTCCTAGATCTGCCTGTCTGTGCCTTGCGGTATCTGTTCCCGTCTGAACAGAGTCCTGTTTGTGTCTCTGCCTTGCGGTATCTGTTTCCGTCTGAACAGAGTCCTGTTTGTGTCCCTGCCTTGCGGCATCTGTTCCCGTCTGAACAGAGTCCTGTTTGTGTCTCTGCCTTGCGGTATCTGTTCCCGTCTGAACAGAGTCCTGTTTGTGTCCCTGCCTTGCGGTATCTGTTCCCGTCTGAACAGAGTCCTGTTTGTGTTCCTGCCTTGCGGTATCTGTTCCCGTCTGAACAGAGTCCTGTTTGTGTTCCTGTCTTGCTGTCTCTGTTCCCGTTCCTCTGTTCCCTGTTGTCTGTGCCTTGTTTCTACTTTAACCTTGTCTCCCTTTTCCCTCTATGTCTGTTTTCTGCGTCTTTCTGCAGAGTCTGAACCCGCTCCTAAATTCCTTCTCGTCGTCTCTGTACCTCTGTTGTGAATTTAGTGTACGCTCGCTACTTCTATGTAAGTACTGTGCGTGCTTCTGGTTCTGCCTTTCCTTCTCCGTCTGTTCTTTGTGAACAGAGTCCTATCCCCTTGCCTTATTTACCACTCTGCGGTGTCCGCTCTGCTCCTGCTTAGCTTGCCGCTCTTGCGGTTTCTGCTCTGCTCCTGCCTTGTTTACCGCTCTGCGGTGTCCGCTCTGCTCCTGCTTAGCTTGCCGCTCTTGCGGTTTCTGCTCTGCTCCTGCCTTGTTTACCGCTCTGCGGTGTCCGCTCTGCTCCTGCCTAGCTTGCCGCTCTTGCGGTTTCTCCTCTGCTCCTGCCTTGTTTACCGCTCTGCTGTGTCCGCTCTGCTCCTGCTTAGCTTGCCGCTCTTGCGGTTTCTGCTCTGCTCCTGCCTTGTTTACCGCTCTGCGGTGTCCGCTCTGCTCCTGCTTAGCTTGCCGCTCTTGCGGTTTCTGCTCTGCTCCTGCCTTGTTTACCGCTCTGCGGTGTCCGCTCTGCTCCTGCTTAGCTTGCCGCTCTTGCGGTTTTCACTCTGCTCTTGCCTTGCTTGCCGCTCCTGCGGTTTCTGCTCTGCTCTTATCTTGCTTACTGCTTCTGCGGTTTCCGCCCTGCCCTGCTTCTGCCCGCTGCTCCGGCAGTCCTGTCCTGCCCTGCTTGTGCTCGCTGCTCCTGCAGCCCCGTCCTGCTCTGTTCTTGCCCACCGCTTCGGGCGTTCCCTCTCTGCTGTGGTTGTCTACCGCATCTGCGGTTCTGTGACCCAGTCTGTACTGGGTCTTAACCTCTCTGTGCTCCAGCCCGTCCTTTCTGCCAGTACCTCCCTGCCTGCATACTCGCCTGTATCCACCCATCTGCATACCTGCCGTGTTTGCTTACATCCACCAGTCTGTGCCAGCCTAACCTGCCTGTTCCAGTAATCCCAGTGTGGGTCAACCCCCGTGTCCGGAGTTTGACCTGGAGTAGCACCTGGTCCCTCTGCCCGGTTTCTCCCTGGTGCACTGGCGTCGTATGCCGTCGTGCCACCTTGGTCGGATCGGCCAGATACTTAGTCACGCCCCTCCAGGCACTCTCCGGTCCATGGTCCAGTGGAACCACAACACCCGCACACGCCAGTCAGTCCGGGCGTGTGCATAACAGCATGCTCAGGCCATGGTTCCCGTTGAGCCCCACGGCCTTCGCTCTCTGAGACGTTTTCCAGCTAATACGTGCATTAAAAATAAATAAATAATTTTTTTTTTTCTCTAGCTGAGTTCCAGGCTAATTTCGCACCCGTCCAGATGGAGCTTTCTGCACCCGTTCCTGCGGATCCGCCCCAGTACTATGGGGATCCAAAACAAAGTCGTGCATTTGTGGAGCAATGCATGCTGCACTTCAAGTTCTACCCTCTTTCTTTTCCTTCTGATTGGTCTAAAGTGGCATTTATAATTGACTACCTAGCGGGGGATGCCTTGAAGTGGGTCACCCCCCTATGGGAGGCCTGGGATCCTATCGTCCTTGACCTGCAGGCCTTCCTGGTGGCCTTCCTAATGGTCTTCGATGACCCCAACCCTGGAGTCCCTGCTGAAGCTGCACCTGCTCCCACGGATCCACCACGGTACTACGGGGATCCAAAACAATGCCGTGCGTTTGTGTGGCAATGCTTGCTGCAGTTCCGGTTCTATGCTAATGCTTATTCTTCTGATCGGGTTAAGGTGGGATTTATAATGTCCAACCTAGCGGGTGATGCCTTGGAATGGATCAACCCCCTATGGGAAGCACAGGATCCTATCGTTCTTGACCTACAGGCCTTCCTGGTGGCCTTCCTTTTGGCTTTCGATGATCCTAACCCTGAAGCCCCTGCTGAAGCTTCACTTCCCTGTATCCCGGAGCAGCCCCGACGGGTAATGTGCATAGGTAGCGCACAAGTTCTCCTGTCCGAAAAGACTGTTGCTTGCCCTGAATCCACTCAGGATGACTACACTCTCCGGAATACTGCTCCCAACCTCAAGAGGCAGTCCAGACGTGCTAGACGCAGAGGCAAGCCGTCACACCAGGGTCTGTCCTCCCTGAGACCTCCTGACCCCAACCTTGAAGTCCCTACTGAAGCTTCATCTTCCTGTATCCCGGAGAAACCCCAGCGGGTGATGTGCGTGGGTGGTGCACCAGTTCTCCAGCCAGAAGAGACTGCTACCCATCCAGAGTCCACACAGGAGAGCTTCCTGCACCTGGCATCAGATTCTACACCCACTTTAACCAGTGTGCATGTCCAAGGATGCTCCGAAGCTGTGTTTACCTCCGAGTCTGTACACCTCTACTACCTGGCGGAGGACCCCTTGTTGCCTCCTGAATCCTCCGGGATACCACTCGATGACAATTGGAGAGAGACTTCCCTACACCCGGTACCCGATACTTCGTCCGCTCAGTCCTGTGGGCCTGACAATGGGTGCCTCAAAGTGGTAGTTACTCCCGAGTCTCTACACCCCTCTGACCAGGCGGAGGACCTCCAGTTGTCTCCAGAACCCTTCGGGGTGCTACCTGGTAGCGAAAGGACAGAGACTCTTCTATTCTCTGTACCTGATACCTCGCCCGCTTCTTCCAGTGAGTCCGACCTAGTGTACTCCGAAGCAGAGGTTACCCCCGAGTCTCTACACCCCTCCGACCAGGCGGAGGACCTCCAGTTGTCTCCTGAACCCTTCGGGGTGCTACCTGATAGCGAATGGACTGAGACTCTCCTTTACTCGGTACCTGATACCTCGCCCGCTTCTTCCAGTGAGTCCGACCTAGTGTACTCCGAAGCAGAGGTTACCCCCGAGTTTCTACACCCCTCCGACCAGGCGGAGGACCTCCAGTCGTCTCCTGAACCCTCCGGGGTGCTACCTGATAGCGAATGGACAGAGACTCTCCTTTACTCGGTACCTGATACCTCGCCCGCTTCTTCCAGTGAGTCTGACCTTGTGTACTCCGAAGCAGAGGTTACCCTCGAGTCTCGGTATCCCTCCAACCTGGCGGAGGACCCCCAGTTGTTTCCTGAATCCTCCGGGGTACCACCACATAACAAAGAGGCAGTGTCTTCTCTACACCTTGTACCTGATACTTTGCCCATTTCATCCTGTGAGCTTGACAAGATGTACCCCGAAGCAGAGGCTACCCCCGAGTCTCTGCACCCCTCCAACCCGGCAGAGGACCTCCAGTTGTCTCCTGAACTTTTTGGGGTGCTGCCTAAAAATAAATGTAGAGAGACTTTTTTGTGTGCTGTTTCTGGTACTTCACCCGTTTCATCTGTTGCTGAAGATGGCGGGATGGGAAGTCGCATCCTAGCCATCCAGATTATGAGACCAGTTTTGTCTCCTCCTGTGGACAATAGAAGTAATCTCCTTGAAGAGAGGGCCCCCAAATTCCCTGCGGAAGATCCTTGCAGGCCTGAAGAAGAGGGGGCGTAAGGGGGGGGGTACTGTAGCATACCTGGCGGCGTTCTTGCATGGTGTTTCATCTCTCATCATGCAAGATCGCAAACTTCATCTCCCGCCCAGCTTCCTGGTCTGGCTTCTTTCCTTGTGCTCTGCTCTGCTCCACTCTGGCTGCATAGGGCGACACCCGCTGAACTTCCTGTTTCTTGTACCTGCTGCGGACACGCCCCTGTTGCACCTTCAGCCTATTGCTGTCCATCTTTGGGTATTTTTACCACCTTCTTCCTCAAGATGGCGCCCGAGCATTGTTTCTTGTCAGTTGGCTTTTTGTCTCTGACATGCCAGGTCCTATCCTGTTTTCCAGTTCTGTGTCTGAACTGTGGTCTGTTCTTGTGAACACGCTTCTTGCCTGTTCTTTCGCCTTCTAGGGGCCGTATTCCTAGATCTGCCTGTCTGTGCCTTGCGGTATCTGTTCCCGTCTGAACAGAGTCCTGTTTGTGTCTCTGCCTTGCGGTATCTGTTCCCGTCTGAACAGAGTCCTGTTTGTGTCCCTGCCTTGCGGTATCTGTTCCCATCTGAACAGAGTCCTGTTTGTGTCTCTGCCTTGCGGTATCTGTTCCCGTCTGAACAGAGTCCTGTTTGTGTCCCTGCCTTGCGGTATCTGTTCCCGTCTGAACAGAGTCCTGTTTGTGTTCCTGCCTTGCGGTATCTGTTCCCGTCTGAACAGAGTCCTGTTTGTGTTCCTGCCTTGCTGTCTCTGTTCCCGTTCCTCTGTTCCCTGTTGTCTGTGCCTTGTTTCTACTTTAACCTTGTCTCCCTTTTCCCTCTATGTCTGTTTTCTGCGTCTTTCTGCAGAGTCTGAACCCGCTCCTAAATTCCTTCTCGTCGTCTCTGTACCTCTGTTGTGAATTTAGTGTACGCTCGCTACTTCTATGTAAGTACTGTGCGTGCTTCTGGTTCTGCCTTTCCTTCTCCGTCTGTTCTTTGTGAACAGAGTCCTATCCCCTTGCCTTGTTTACCACTCTGCAGTGTCCGCTCTGCTCCTGCTTAGCTTGCCGCTCTTGCGGTTTCTGCTCTGCTCCTGCCTTGTTTACCGCTCTGCGGTGTCCGCTCTGCTCCTGCTTAGCTTGCCGCTCTTGCGGTTTCTGCTCTGCTCCTGCCTTGTTTACCGCTCTGCGGTGTCCGCTCTGCTCCTGCTTAGCTTGCCGCTCTTGCGGTTTCTGCTCTGCTCCTGCCTTGTTTACCGCTCTGCGGTGTCCGCTCTGCTCCTGCTTAGCTTGCCGCTCTTGCGGTTTTCACTCTGCTCTTGCCTTGCTTGCCGCTCCTGCGGTTTCTGCTCTGCTCTTATCTTGCTTACTGCTTCTGCGGTTTCCGCCCTGCCCTGCTTCTGCCCGCTGCTCCGGCAGTCCTGTCCTGCCCTGCTTGTGCTCGCTGCTCCTGCAGCCCCGTCCTGCTCTGTTCTTGCCCACTGCTTCGGGCGTTCCCTCTCTGCTGTGGTTGTCTACCGCATCTGCGGTTCTGTGACCCAGTCTGTACTGGGTCTTAACCTCTCTGTGCTCCAGCCCGTCCTTTCTGCCAGTACCTCCCTGCCTGCCGTGTTTGCTTACATCCACCAGTCTGTGCCAGCCTAACCTGACTGTTCCAGTAATCCCAGTGTGGGTCAACCCCCGTGTCCGGAGTTTGACCTGGAGTAGCACCTGGTCCCTCTGCCCGGTTTCTCCCTGGTGCACTGGCGTCGTATGCCGTCGTGCCACCTTGGTCGGATCGGCCAGATACTTAGTCACGCCCCTCCAGGCACTCTCCGGTCCATGGTCCAGTGGAACCACAACACCCGCACACGCCAGTCAGTCCGGGCGTGTGCATAACACTCAGCTGCGTACACCATCAGCCTCAGGGAATTACCTTGCAGCGGCGGTTCATAATAACCGCAATCCACGGGTGGCGTAGTCGGACATTATCAACAGCACATAGCAGACTACCATTGGTCTGACGACCCTGAGCCACGGAACGGGGTTGCCACCGCTACCCCCATCGTTTCCCTATTGCCCGGATCCGAGTGCCCCACGGCCCAGGGGGCGAGTCACAAGCACAGTACGCAGACATGCCCGCAAGCACGGTACGCAGACATGCGTGCAAGCACGGTACGCAGACATGTGCGCAAGCATGGTATGCAGACATGCGCACACATGCATATGGCACACAGATATGTGAGACGCCTCGCCCTCCCTGGGAAATGGGGTTTACTTGGTGCCGGGTCAGATGTTGGGGGTTGCTGGGGATGCAGTCGTGGCGTAGACCCGTTCCGTGCCCAGGGCTGTCTCTTAAAAAATTATTGGGCTTCGTTTAGGATGAGTGGTATTTCGACTACGCCACCTGCGGTTTCCGGTGATGGACACCAGCTCTGCTTCAGTCCACTGAGGCCGGTGTTATGGGCAGCTAAGATGGGACGACTCCCCGCAGGCGGAGTAGGCCTCAGGGCAGTGAGAAGAGGTCTGGGGAGTAGTGGTAGGTGCAGTGCCGCGCAGAAATGAGCAAACGGAGGCAGTCTGTGAAGTCTTCCAAGATTTACTCACTTTGGTGAAATAGCAGCTGCAAAGCTCCTCTCTGCTTCTCGCGGCACGCTGCGGCCACCAGGAAAGGGGTCCAGCACTTCCCAGGTTTTTCAGGAGCACCTGTCAAGACCCCGCCAGGGTGTTCAAAGATTCTCCCACTAAGTCCTCTCCTGTCTGTATGTGGGGTAAGGCCGGGTCTCCCGCTGGATATACACTGGCTTGAGAGATACAGGTGGCGACTACGCTCCGTCCGTATCCCCCTGGGATCCACTGAGCCTCCGGGCTTTTCTGACTGAGACTTGAAGTGACAAAGTCAGATATCAGGGGCCGGTCCCCTCTTGCGGCAGGAGTCCCTCTGGCCAAGCCGGAATGAGGAATACAGGTGGCGACTCCGCTCCGTCCGTATCCCCCTGGGATCCTTTCTCCTCTACTCCCCTCCTGGGCCCTCTTGGCTGGACTTTGACCGAGGACAGAGCTGGCTATAACTCAACTCTGCCCCAATCCCCGTCTCGAGGCCTGAAACCAGGAATCTTGGACCCTCAGACGACCGCAGCCTTATGCTGACTTGCCTTCCTCAGGTACCACAACTAAAGACCAGGTTATAAAGATGGCCACTGAATATATATGCCTAGATTAAGTGTAAATATAAAGTGCTTCCTCCACCCTCACCCACTACATGGTTCCCCCTATCTTTGGTTCCCCCAGCTCCCTTGTCCTGGAACGGGGCAGCGCACTAGTGCCTTTTAGCCCCCTGCAGGTGGGAGTGGTGTATGTTGGGTGTAAAGCAGGGTCTTGTGAGATGCTCCATCCTTAACTGAGAGAGGAGATACCACACCTCTATCTGAGGTGCAGTACCCCTGTGGCGACTGAACCCTCAGGGGCGCCACATATTCACACAGACACATGCATACAGGCATACGTACATATCTTATAAACACATAAAACTGTCCTGTCCAGAAGCTCCTCAGGCATGTCTCAGTGCAGGGCCGCAGGCTGTCACAGACATGGCCCTGGACCATCAGAGGGGCCCACTTGCCGTTGGGTCCTGGGCTGCTTCTACGGCATCTGTGTAGGACCTCTGGCGCTGCTTCATTGCCGGCACTTCACTTGACATGGCCGTGCGCTGTGCGGTTGTGTCTGGTAGTAACGACGTGGCAGGGGCAATACACATTATAGGCGCAGTGTCGCCCCTGCCGTGTCATTAATACCAGACACACAGTTCACGGCCATGTCAGGTGAAGTGCTGGCGGTCCTGCACAGATGCCAGGGAAGCGGCCTGGGCCACGACAGCGAGTGAGCCCCTCTGATGGTCCACAAATACATAGATACATAATAAATATAAATATATATACTGTATATATTATATACACACACACACACACACACACATATATATATATACACACACACCCACACATTGCCCATGGACTTACCCTTTCTGTACATGATGCAGGTACTTCCATCTTCTCTGTGGGGCAGCCTCCCCTCCTCTTAGGTCCCGACTGCAGAGCTCACGGAGGGGGAGAGCGGAGCAGTAACATTCAGAGCAGGGGAGGGGGCAGGGAGATCAGTGGTCATGCTGTAAGCTGGCTCTATGCTCTGCTGGAGGCCGGAGCAGGTGGGCGGAGCCTCGTCTCCTGCAGTTACACAGTCAGCAGCTGGTGAGTCATCCTCTGCAGCGCCGCTGGATGCACCAGTTTTACAGAGCAGATACTCCCAGGCCTCCTGTCACACATTATAATGAGCGCAATCTGGCCATGGGCCCCCTGGGAGGCCCGGGCCCCGGGCGGTAGCCCAGATTGACCTCATTATAATCCGCCTATGATGGCGACACAGGTTGGAGGGGGCTGTCCATCCTATAACTGTTATTACTGACCATAATAACCTGTCATATCTCCAGTCAGCTAAATGTTTCAACCCTAGGCAAGACAGATGGTCCCTGTTTTTTACTAGGTTCAATTTTGTTGTCACTTTTCGTCCAGGGGTCAAAAAACGTCAAGGCTGATGCTTTGTCCCGGAGCTTCCCTGGTGGTGGTGACCATGAGAACCCTGCCACGATATTACAGAAAGGGGTAGTTATTTTGGCTATTTTTCCTGAACTGGAGGGTGAGGTGCTGGAGACTCAGGGGGACGCCCCTGCTTCCTGCCCTTGAGGAAAGTTATTTGTACCACCTGATCTGCGCCGTAAAGTAATCAAGGAACATCATAACTGCCGGGATGTCTAATGCTGGGAGGAGCGGTGAATAGTAATCAGTAGCACTAACACGTGTGAGCTGCCGTGCTTGTAGCATGTCATGTGCTAGTGCCACTAAGTACTGCTGACTGCTCCTCCCAGCATTAGACATCCCGGGAGACCAGTGCACGGGTCACTGAATCTCTTCAGCTGCAGACAGCGGCTCACTTCTTATACTGACCAGAGCACTGATCAATTCTGCTGGATCCTGAACACTGTGAAATCGCACCTGGAACAACCAGGGAGAACGGTGCTGCCATTTCAGGAATCTCTCTCCTCTGCAGCTCATGTTTACTGAACGGAATACTGTTCCGATCAGCCAGCATTTTATCACCGCTGTGAATGTAACTGTAGTCTGTTGACAGCGCCAGCACGTGGGGCTACCGGAGGATCCTCAGGTATCCCGGTGGGCCAGTCTGACCATATATACATACACACATATATATATATATATACATATGCCCACAGTTGAAACCAGAAGTTTACATACACTATATGAAATGACACATATGCATGTTTTTCTCAATATCTGACATGAAATCAGAATAAACCTTTCTCGTTTTAGGTCAATTGAGATTACCATAATTTTTAATATTTGACAAATGTTTTAAGGCATTTTTATTACTTACTGCAAAGTCAAATGTTTACGTACACTAAGATTACTATGCCTTTAAACAATTCTGGACTGACCATTTGATGATGTCATGAAGCTTCTGATAGGTTTTTGGGGAACATCTCAGTTAACTACAGACACACCTGTGGATGTATTTTAATGCACACCTGAAACACATTGTTTCTTTGTGTAGCATCATGGGAAAGTCTAAAGAAATCAGCCAAAATATCAGGAAGAGAATTGTGGACTTGCACAAGTCTGGCTCATCTTTGGGTACAATTTCAAGATACCTGAAGGTGCCTCATACATCTGTACAAACAATTATACGCAAGTACAAACAAGATGGGAATGTCCAGCCATCATACTGCTCAGGAAGGAGACGGGTTCTGTGTCCCAGAGATGAATGTGTTTTGGTCCGACATGTGCATATCAACTCAAGGACAAATGCAAAAGGCCTTGTGAAGATGATGGTGGAAGCTAGTAAGATTGTGTCAATAACCACAGTGAAACAAGTACTGTATCAACATGGGCTGAAAGGCCATTTTTCCAGAAATAAGCCATTACTCCAAAAGAAATATAAAAAATCCAGATTAATGCTTGTAAACGCACATAGGCACGAAGAACTTAATTTTTGGAGATATGTCCTGTGGTCTGATGAAAAAGGGAGAAGCTTGGAAACCTAAAAACACCATCCAAACTGTGAAACACGGGGGCGGCAGCATCAAGTTGTGGGGTTGTTTTGCCGCAGGAGGGACTGGTGCACTTCACATATTAGATGGCATCATGAGAAAAAAAGATTATGTGGCAATACTGAAGCAACATCTCAATACATCAGCCAGGAAGTTAAAGCTTGGGATGAAATGGGTCTTCCAAATGGACAATGACCCTAAGTATACTGCCAAAATGGTAACAAAGTGGCTTAAGGATAACAAAGTTAATGTTTAGGAGTAGTGTTGAGCAAGCACTAAAATGCTCGGGTGCTCAAAGCTCGGGCTGAGCTCACCGTGATACTCAGGTGTTCGACCCGAGCAGCAAGCCCAATGTTAGTCTATGGGAGACCCGAGCATTTTTGCAGCGGCACCCCCGGCAGTCTGTATAAAGCTTAAAAAGTGCCCAAAACGATAGTGACAGTGCTCAAATGACATGGGGACAGCATGGGGATCGCCCCAGGAAGCATTTATGACCCCCAGGTGACTGCTGTCAACAACGTGGTCAGAGGTATTAAGCCACTTTTACAGGCTCACAATAAAACGTTCAAAAAAGAAACTGAAACTGTTTTCCTGTGAAATATGTTAAGGAACATACTTTCCAGGGTAAAGACTTGTGTATAAGGTAAAATAAATAACCAAAAACAAAAATACTCCTCCACACCTTGGGCTATGTTCACAAGTAGCATTTTTTATGCGTTTTTGCACTTTTGTATTGCTTTCAACCGTGACAAATGCATTCACCGGGAAATGTCATCTTAACATTTTACAACCTTATCTGGCCATGTGCTGTGTGGCACATGCATACAGTGCTGAAAATACATGGGAACAGCATGGGGAAGACCCCTGGAAGCATCTCTGACACCCAGGTCACTGCCTAAAAGTGTGCCCATCAGAAGTGATCCTTGCAGCATCAGAAGATGCAGACTTGCAACTATCCCCGTGCAAGTCCTTGTCACAGGGCAGTGTTCAATTGTACCTCCCCCATTCCTTGCAATGCAAGAGCAGCCAACCACCCACCCACCCACAGGCTGCAATACTATACTGCTAGCTTGCACTTGAAATGGGGCCTTTTAGTTTGGAGGAGGCCGAAGCTGGCCACTACCTCATGGCTGCTTCGGCGGCGAGGTCTCCATACTCAGTCCCCAGCCGCCACTATTTGTCCCGGGAACCTTCCCCATACTTTTCTTAGCCTGGCCTGCTTTAGGGCAGCATTGGACGAGCCCACCAGACAACCAGACTCCTCCTGTGGGCCCTGGCTTCTCCATCAGGGGAGTTGAGAGTGCCAAGGTGAGGAGCATGATGATGATGATAGAAGTTAGCATCTGCTTTGTTTTCTTGGAATGCAAGCGTAAGTGTGCAGCCTGCCACCCACCCACCCCCAGGCTGTAATACCATACTGCTAGCTTGCACTTGAAATGGGGCCTTTTAGTTTGGAGGAGGCCGAAGCTGGCCACTACCTCATGGCTGCGTCGCCGGCGAGGTCTCCATACTCAGTCCCCAGCCACCACTATTTGTCCCGGGAACCTTCCCCACACTTTTCTTAGCCTGGCCTGCTTTAGGGCAGCATTGGACGAGCCCACCAGACAACCAGAGACTTCTCCGGTGGGCCCTGGCTTCTCCATCAGGGGAGTTGAGAGTGCCAAGGTGAGGAGCATGATGATGATGATAGAAGTTAGCATCTGCTTTGTTTTCTTGGAATGCAAGCGTAAGTGTGCAGCCTGCCACCCACCCACCCCCAGGCTGCAATATCATACTGCTAGCTTGCTTGCACTTGAAATGAGGCCTTTTAGGCTTGTGGAGGCAGACGCCGGCCACCATGTCATGGCTGCGTCGGCGGCTTAGTATCCATACTCAGTCCCCAGCCGCCAGGGGGCGGCCGAGTGTCCATACTCTGTCCCCAGCCGCACCTATTTGTCCCGGTGCGCCTTATACACAGGCGCGCATACCAAAACATTACCTGTGCCCTCCCCAGTGCATTTAGTGGGAAGGACAGCCTATTCCACTGTAGTGTGTGTGTGTTCATGGCACATGCGAAGATGCCTCCCGCCCTGCACCTGTCATTGCAGACTTGCAACTATCCCCGTTCAAGTCCTTGTCCCAGGGCAGTGTTCAATTGTACCTCCCCCATTCCTTGCAATGCAAGCGCAAGTATGCAGCCTGCCACCAACCCACCCCCAGGCTGCAATACCATACTGCTTGCTTGCACTTGAAATTGGGCCTTTCAGGCATGTGGAGGCGGAATCTGGCCACCACGTCATGGCTGCGTCGGCGGCCTGGTATCCATACTCAGTCCCCAGCCGCCCGGCGGCCGGGTGTCCACGCTTGGTCCCCAGCCGCCTGGGTGCGGCCGGGTGTTCATAAACGGTCCCCAGCCGCCCCTATTTGTCCCGGTGCGCCTTATACACAAGCGCGCATACCAAAACATTACCTGTGCCTTCCCCAGTGCATTTAGTGGGAAGGACAGCCTAACCACAAACACGTGGACAAGTGAATGTGGCCAGGTATGGTCCATCTCACTGACGCCTTCACACTGGGTTAATATTGTGGAAGCCGGGACACAGTTGGACACTGGGATGCAACACGTCCTCCAGACATAGAGGATTGCGGGTCCTGGGTCAATCAGGCTTCAACACAAAGTTCAGAAGGTAGACAGCAGCAGTGGTTTGTCTCCTACACAACGAGTAAATTATTCATGATCATGAGGCCATCCATCTTCTTAGCTTTCTGTTCCTTAGAATGCAAGCGCATGTATGTAGTAGCGGCTAGGCCTGAGGTGGTCAGCGTTTTGGCGCATATCCTACCTCCTCCGAGGATTGCTGGATGTTTCCCTGCTACTATCCCAGTTCTATGACTCCCGTTAAAACAAAGCTTCAGGTGATGAATGATGGATGAGGTGGTGGCAAAGGAGAAAGAGCAGGAGGAACAGGGACCATTCACATCAATATCAGGCCAGTCAACCACACATGTCTTGTAGGATATGTTTCTGTACCAAAAGGAGCGGTTCGGTTACAAAGTTATGGGGCATACAGTGAGTCGCAGCGGAATAAAAAGACAATATCAATGACCCTTGGAAGAGACATGGAGGTCACAGTAGCTTAACAAGACGGTTTTAATGCCCCTTGGAAGAGACGTGGAGGTCACAGTGGAATAAAAAGACAATATCAATGCCCCTTGGAAGAGACGTGGAGGTCCCAGTGGAATAAAAAGACAATATCAATGACCCATGGTATAGATGTGGAGGTCACAGTAGCTTAACAAGATAATTTTAATGCCCCTTACAAGAGCCATGCAGTACAGCATATTAAAAACATTATTCCCATTATATGGGAGTGGGTCTCCCATAATCTTTGCCTATGCCTTCGAAGCAAAAGCTGCCAAAAATTAGGACGGAGGAACTTGCAATGCCCCTTACAAGAGCCATGCAGTACAGCATATTAAAAACATTATTCCCATTATTGGGGAGTGGGTCTCCCATAGTCTTTGCCTATGCCTTCCAAGCAAAAGCTGCCAAAAATTAGGATGGAGGAACTTGCAATGCCCTTTACAAGAGCCATGCAGTACAGCATATTAAAAACATTATTCCCATTATTGGTGAGTGGGTCTCCCATCTCTTTGCCTATGTCTTCAAAGCAAAAGCTGCCAAAATTAGGACGGAGGAACTTGCAATGCTGGCAACACGGACCACGGTCACCCTGGTGGTATACTGGTGGTGGAGGCTGAGGATAAGGAGAAGAGCAAAAAACAGCCGAAATGAGGAAGCGTATACCCATGTGTGGGTGTGAAGCGGTGCATGGGAATACACCTCCTGAAATAACACAGTGGATTTGACTTTATGTTACTCTGCTGTCATTTGGTGGTGATGAGAAGTCTGGCCCAATCCAGCCCTTGTTCATTTTGATAAGGCTCAGCTTGTCAGCACTGTCAGTTGACAGGCGAGTGCGCTTATCAGTTATAATTCCCCCAGCGGCACTAAAAACACGCTCCGATAACACGCTAGCGGCAGGGCAGGCCAGGACCTCCAAGGCGTACAGAGCGAGTTCATTCCAAGTGTCCAGCTTGAATACCCAATAATTAAAAGGCACAGAGGAATCACGGAGGACGCTGGTACGGTCGGCAAGGTACTCCCTCACCATCTTTTGAAACTTTCCAATCCTTGTGAGAGTACCCCGCGCCTCAGGGCCTGTAAGCTGGGCGGGTCTCAGAAAACTGTCCCAGAACGTTGACAGTGTTCCCCTGCCTCTGCTGGATTGGAGTTGCGTCTCTCTCGCCTGTACGCCTTGGTTGGGCAACGAACTGTGACCTCTGCCGCTAGCGTGTTCAGATGGGAATTTTTTTTAACAGTTCTGCAGCAAGGGCCTTTTGGTACTGCCCCATTTTTGTAGACCTCTTCACCTCAGGAATAAGAGAGTGAAAGTTCTCCTTGTAGCAGGGGTCTAAAAGTGTCACCAACCAGTAATAACTGTCACCCAACATTTTTACAACGCGAAGGTCACGGTTAAGGCAGCGTAACATAAAGTCAGCCATGAGTGCCAGACTGGTAACGGGCAAGACTTCCGTGTCCTCACCAAGATGACGACTGACCATGCTCTCCTCCTCCTCCTCCTCCTCCCCCCCCCCCCTGTCCTCAGGCCACCCACGCTGAACCGACGGTATGATAGTTGTACAGGTACTACCGTCTACAGCGCATGATACCAGCTCCTGTTCTTCCTCCTCCTCTCCCTCATTGTCCCCCAATGCACGTTGGGATGAGAGGAGGCTGAGCTGTGTGTAATCGCCCGCTGCGGCTTCTTGTTCCATCTCATCATACTCTGGCTGCAATGCCTCCTCTTTAATTCTCTGCAGACAGCGTTGCAAAAGACAGACAAGTGGGATGCTGACGCTAATGATGGCGTCATCGCCACTCACCATCTTGGTGGACTCCTCAAAGTTTGTCAGGATGGTACATATGTCAGACATCCAGGTCCACTCCTGAGGTCTTATGTGTGGAGTCTGTCCAGAATATCAACGGCCTTGTTGCAGCTGGTACTCCACAACTGCTCTCTTCTGCTCACAAATCCTTTGCAACATGTGGAGGGTAGAGTTCCAACGTGTGGGGACATCACACACCAGTCGGTGTGCCAGAAACTGCAAACGCTGCTGCAAGAACAGCAAGGGCGGCGGAACCTGTAGCAGACTTCCGAAAATGATCTGACAGGCGGCATACTTTGACGAGCAGATCTGGCAACTCGGGGTACGATTTAAGAAACCGCTGTACCACGAGGCTAAGCACATGAGCTAGGCATGGTACGTGTGTGATCTCGCATCGCAACAGAGCCGCCACCAGGTTGCAGCCATTGTCACACATGAGCATGCCTGGATGTAGGTTCAGCGGTCTTAGCCACAGATCTGCCTGCTCTTTCACAGCTGTCCACAACTCACAAGCAGTGTGAGGTTTATCACCTAAGCTTATGAGTTTCAGCACAGCCTGTTGCCGCTTGGCTGAGGCAGTACTGCAGTGCTTCCAGATTGTAACTGATGTGGTGATATCTGAGATGGAGGCTGAACATGAGGAGGAGGAGGAGGATGCGCAGGAGCTGTACACTGTGGGGGCAACTCTGACTGACATAGGGCCCGCAATCCTCAGTGTGGGGAGGATGTGTTCCGTCCCAAGGTCCGACTGGGTCCCGGCTTCCACTATGTTTACCCTGGTGCCGTCAGGGAGATGTACCGTCCCTGGCCACAAGCACTTGTCCACGTGTCCGTTGTCAGGTGGACTCTCCCAGTAACTGCGTTGTTGAGGGCACGGCAGATGTTTTGGTACATATGCTTGTGTAGTGCGGGGATGGCACACCGGGCAAAATAGTGTCGGCTGGGGACCGAGTACCGACGGACGGCCACGGCCATAAGGTTGCGGAAGGATTCTGTCTCCACAAGCCTAAAAGGCAGCATTTC
Source organism: Phyllobates terribilis (assembly GCF_046119375.1). Classification (NCBI taxonomy): domain Eukaryota; kingdom Metazoa; phylum Chordata; class Amphibia; order Anura; family Dendrobatidae; genus Phyllobates; species Phyllobates terribilis. The sequence goes on from NW_027362762.1 coordinate 691,052,367, forward strand.
CAACGCAAGCAGTCGTGAAATGTGCGAATTTAGGACTGTGGCCTGTGGGGCGTTGGCTGCAAATTTGCACTTTCGTTCAAAGGTCTGGGATATGGACAATTGAACGCTGCGGTGGGACGTGGACGTGGACGTTGATGCTGTTTCTTGAGAAATTGCCATAACAAATGAAGACTGAGAGGAGGGGGCATCTTTGCATGCAGTATGGACAGGGGATTCTCTTACACGCACAACAGCAGAAGAAGCAGTGGTGACACCCGCTGACACTGGTTGTGGACCCTGGGGTTCGCCCCACAAAGTCAGGTGCTTTGCTGACATGTGCCTGATCATGCTGGTGGTGGTCAGGCTGGTAGTTATGTCACCCCTGCTGATGCTGGCCTGGCAAGTGGTACAAATGGCCTTTTTGGGGTTATCAGCAGAGTCTTTAAAAAAATTCCAGACTCTGGAAGATGTGCCTGTTGTACTGGCAACGTCCCTCGTGTTGGTGTTATGGGTAACGGTTGCCCGCATTCTGTCTGCGGCCACCACACTGCTTCTTCCTGCCTGTTGGGGTACTCTGCCTCCCTCTCCCTGTGTGCTGCTGGCCTCGCTCCACCTCCTCCTCTTCCACACTACGGTCCTCCTCACTTCGTGGCAATTGTGTCTCGTCATCGTCCATCTCTTCTGACAAATTGCCAGCGTCACCTTCCTGTGGCCGTGGCTGTTCAAATATTTGGCCATCGCTACATGGGATCTCCTCTTTCACTACTTCAAGCGGAGCAGGCGAGGGGCCCAAATATGGAAATGGACCAGTGAACAGCTCTTCAGAGTGTCCATCTGTGGGATCAGTTGCTGTCTGACGACACTCGGCATGGTGGGAGGAAGGAGCATCAGGGTGAGGAGGAGTATGCGGTCGAGACTCACGGCTACTAAGACTTGACCGTGTGGAAGACAGCCGGCGGTGGTGGTGCCCAGGTGACTGGAAGTATTATCTGCTATCAAATTAATAACCTGTTCACACTGATCAGTTCGCAATAGTGGTGTTGTTGTGTGCTTCCCTAGTAATTCGGTCAAGAACTGGGAGCGAGAAGATGTGGCTGTTGGTTGTGGCACATTTTCACCTTGGCCACGGCCCCGTCCTCAGCACGCACCATCACCAGAACGTCCAGTTCCACATCCCTTGCCACGCGCCTTGCCCATTGTAAATTAAGTAAAATAGCTTACACTCGCACTATCAATGGCAAAAGGGTAATATAAAAGAGATTAGAACTGTGGAAGAGGAAAACCACAGTTCTAGTTCTCTGGCCTACACCAGAATCTTTTAAACAGATATATTTGTGTCTAAACAGTCAGCGAGACACTCAAACTGTTTTTTTTTATGGAAAAAAGGCAAAAAAAGTGGATAATACAGAGATTTGTAACCATGGAACTGCAAAACCACAGTTCTAGTTATCTGGCCGAAACCAAACTATTTTAACCCCTTTACCCCCCCAGGGTGGTTTGCACGTTAATGACCGGGCCAATTTTTACAATTCTGACCACTGTCACTTTATGAAGTAATTACTCTGAAACGCTTCAACGGATCCCGCTGATTCTGAGATTGTTTTTTTCGTGACATATTGTACTTCATAATAGTGGTAAAATTTCTTCGATATCACTTGCGTTTATTTGTGAAAAAATTGGAAATTTGGCGAAAATTTTGAAAATTTCACAATTTTCAAAATTTGAATTTTTATTCCGTTAAATCAGAGAGATATGTTACACAAAATAGTTAATAAATAACATTTCCCACATGTCTACTTTACATCAGCACAATTTTGGAACCAAACATTTTTTTTATTAGTGCGCTATATTGGTTAAAAGTTGATCAGCGATTTCTCATTTTTCCAGCAAAATTTACAAAACCATTTTTTTAGGGACCACATCACATTTGAAGTGACTTTGAGGGGCCTTTATGACAGAAAATACCCAAAAATGACACCATTCTAAAAACTGCACTCCTCAAGGTGCTCAAAACCACATTCAAGCAGTTTATTAACCCTTCACGTGCTTCACAGGAATTTTTGGAATGGGGGAGAAAAAAATGAACATTTAACTTTTTTCACAAAAATGTAACTTTAGACCCCAATTTTTTTTATTTTTGCAGGGTTAACAGGAAAAAATGGACCCCAAAATTTGTTGTGCAATTTCCCCTGAGTATGCAGATACCCCATATGTGGGGAAAAAACACTGTTTGGGCGCACAGCAGGGCTCAGAATGGAAGGAGCGCCATTTAACTTTTTGAATAAAAAATTTGCTTGAATAATTAGCGGACACCATGTTGCCTTTGGAGAGCCCCTGATGTGCCTAAACAGTGGAAACCCCCCACAAGTGACACCATTTTGGAAACTAGACCCCTCAGGGAACTTATCTAGATGTGTGGTGAGCATCTTGAACCCCCAGGTGCTTCACAGAAGTTTATAACATGGAGCCGTGAAAATAAAATATTCACATTTTTCCCACAAAAATGTTTTTCAGCCCCCAGTTTTGCATTTTCATAAGGGTAACAGGAGAAATTGCACTATGCAACTTGTTGTGCAATCTCTCCTGAGTAAGCCGATACTCCATATGTGGGGGAAAACCACTGTTTGGGCGCACAGCAGAGTTCGGAAGGGAAGGAGCGCCATTTGACTTTTTGAATGTAAAATTTGCTTGAATATTTAGCGGATGTGCCCATGATGTGCCTAAACAGTGGAAACCCCCCCACAAGTGACACCATTTTGGAAACTACACTGCGTGCAGAATTGTTTGGCAAATGAGTATTTTGATCACATGATATTTTTTATACATGTTGTCCTACTCCAAGCTGCATAGGCTTGAGAACCAACTACCAATTAAGTAAATCTGGTGATGTGCATCTCTGTAATGAGGAGGGGTGTTGACTAATGACATCAACACCCTATATAAGGTGTGCTTAATTATTAGGCAACTTCCTTTTCTTTGGCAAAATGGGTCAGAAGAGAGATTTGACGGGCTCTGAAAAGTCCAAAATTGTGAGATGTCTTGCAGAGGGATGCAGCAGTCTTGAAATTTCCAAACTTTTGAAGTGTGATCACCAAACAATCAAGCGTTTCATGGCAAATAGACAACAGGGTCGCAAGAAGCGTGTTGGCCAAAAAAGGCGCAAAATAACTGCCCATGAATTGAGGAAAATCAAGCGTGAAGCTGCCAAGATGCCATTCGCCACCAGTTTTGCCATATTTCAGAGCTGCAACGTTACTGGAGTATCAAAAAGCACAAGGAGTGCGATACTCAGGGACATGGACAAGGTAAGGAAGGCTGAAAAACGACCACCTTTGAATAAGAAACATAAGATAAAATGTCAAGAATGGGACAAGAAGTATCTTGAGACTGATTTTTCAAAGGTTTTATGGACTGATGAAATGAGAGTGACTCTTGATGGGCCAGATGGATGGGCCAGAGGCTGGATCAGTAAAGGGCAGAGAGCTCCACTCCGACTCAGATGCCAGCAAGGTGGAGGTGGAGTACTGGTATGGGCTGGTATTATCAAAGTTGAACTTGTGGGACCTTTTCGGGTTGAGGATGGAGTGAAGCTCAACTCCCAGACCTACTGCCAGTTTCTGGAAGACAACTTCTTGAAGCAGTGGTACAGGAAGAAGTCGGTATCGTTCAAGAAAAACATGATTTTCATGCAGGACAATGCTCCATCACATGCATCCAACTACTCCACAGCGTGACTGGCCAGTAAAGGTCTAAAAGAAGAAAAAATAATGACATGGCCCCCTTGTTCACCTGATCTGAACCCCATAGAGAACCTGTGGTCCATCATAAAATGTGAGATCTACAGGGAGGGAAAACAGTACACCTCTCGGAACAGTGTCTGGGAGGCTGTGGTGGCTGCTGCACGCAATGTTGATTGAAAACAGATCAAGCAACTGACAGAATCTATGGATGGAAGGCTGTTGAGTGTCATCGTAAAGAAAGGTGGCTATATTCATTACTAATTTGTTTTATTTTTGTTTTTGCATGTCAGAAATGATTATTTTTAAATTTTGTGCACTGATATTGGTTTACCTGGTGAAAATAAACAAGTGAGATGGGATTATATTTGGTTTTTATTAAGTTGCCTAATAATTCTGCACAGTAATAGTTACCTGCACAAACAGATATCCTCCTAAGATAGCCAAATCGAAAAAAAGCCCACTCCAACTTCCAAAAATATTAAGCTTGGATATTTGTGAGTCTTTTGGGTTGATTGAGAACATAGTTGTTGATCAATAATAAAAATAATCCTCTAAAATACAAGTTGCCTAATAATTCTGCACACAGTGTAGACCCCTGAGGGAACTTATCTAGATGTGTGGTGAGCACCCTTAACCCCCAGGTGCTTCACAGAAGTTTAGAACATGAAGCCGTGAAAATAAAAAAATGTAACTTTTTCCACAAAAATGATCTTTTTGCCCCAATTTTTTTAGTTTCACAAGGGTTAGAAGAGAAAATGGAACCTAAAAACTGCTGTGCAATTTCTCCTGAGTACGCCATTACCCCATATGTGGGGGAAATACACTGTTTGGGCGCACGTCAGGGTTCAGAAGGGAAGGAGCACTGTGTGACTTTTTGAACGCAAAATTGCCTGGAATCAAGAGCGGACGCCATGTCGCATTTTGGGAGCCCCTGATGTGCTGAAATAGTGGAAACCCCCCTCAAGTGACCCCATTTTGGAAACTAGACCCCCTCAAGAATTTTATCAAGAGGTATAGTGTACATTTTGAACCCAAAGGTACGACAGAATTTGATAACATTAGGTCAACATATTGAATAAGTTGTCATTAGTCTTGAGCGCAAGAACTCGCTACTTGAGTTTGCATCGGGTACTGTTCTCACATAGCATCTCCATTGTGGACCTCCTGCAGTGGAGAAGTCACCGCAATATAATTTACAGTGTATATTATTGTGAGGAGCCGCACATTTCACCTTTTAGTTTCTAAAGGGTGAAGTTCACACCTACATCTGCATCATAAATTGCCATGCTGTGGATCTGAAACACGCAACCCCTGTTAATTTATGCTATGCGTATTTTTCACTGCATGAGATTTAGGAAATCTCGTGCACTCTCCTTGCACTGTAAAACATAGACTTTCCTTAATGGGAAAATCCACTGTGTTTTCGCCACATTCCCACAATGAGTACTTGGTTTTTGATGTTGCGGATTTTTTGGGAGCTTTTCTGCATCTATTAGTTAAATTAGGTTACTTGCATCCTTATTGCGTTTTTAACGCTACGGTTTTTATCACTTTTTGGTAGGTCATGTTTTTAATAAAGCTACTTTGTTTTTGATATTGGTGTTTGGCTTTGATAAAACTTTATTGATATAGTCATTTGCGGATTCCATGTGTTTTTACCCAGCAGAGTTTTCCGCACGTAATGCAATTCTATGGGGAAAACACCACAGGTAAAACTCAGCGTACCCGCAAGAGAAACTGACATGTTGCAGGTTTTAATCACACAGCGCAGATCAGTTTATGCTGCTTAAAAAGAAGCACCGTGGGCATGAGATTTTTATAAATCCCATCCACTTTGGTGGAACTGTAAGGTGCTGCATTTTCAGCGCAGCAAAAATATGTAGTGTGAAAAATTTCATCAAAACCTCATTGTGTGAACCTAACCTAAGACTGATTATTCAGCAGTATGGCATTTCAGTGGTTTTTCATATATGGAGTTTATTAAATATCCTTTTACATAATTTCTTTGAATTGACATTTTCAGTGTCTGTTACATTCTGTATTTTTTCCTCTGGCATTTTTTTTATGCAGTTGCAATAATTTTAGTTTTCAAACTTATTTAAATGTAGATTTAACAAGATAAAGCTAAAATAGATGTGTACATCATACACAATAGAAAGATATTATTTTCTGGTGTTTATGGCAGAGATCACAAATGTGTAGCTCCGTCACTCTGCATGGATAGAGAACAATGCTCCATCTTCATTAACCTCAATTATCTTGGATAACCTTTTGTCTGTCATCTTAACTAGAAGGTTTTTTTTTTCTACAATTATCCTACGAATCTTGATGAATGTTCCTGCTTACATTGTTGGGTCATGAGATAAACTGAGAACATGGGTATTGTCTGATCAGTCTGTCCTTGGCTGAAGGATGTTTTTGAAGCATCTCTTCACCAAACAATGGAGACAGGTCAGTTTGTGAATATGGGTCGTATATAATGCTCTGTTCATCTTTTGGTGAGCAGAAAACTTTGTTTGCATCTTAAGAGAAACGTGGGTCGAATACAAGTGAGTTGTAGTTGTCAGCACACTGCTATTGTATTATGATTGATATGCTATAGGCACTTAATAAAAAGCAATGGCAGCTCACCCGTCCATTTGCTTGAATCTTTAGAGAAGAACGCAAGATCATGCTTTTATAGAGAATTGAAGTAGCCAACGGTTAACAACTTATGGCCTAGCTCAATCAGATACATTAAAAGTCAAAAATCTTTATTGTAGATCCTTTACCATAACATCGCAGATTTTCAGCACAGTAAAACGTTCAATGTGTTTCGAACACATCATGTGTCCTTTATCATGAAGATTTAGTATCTGCATGATTAAAGGGAATCTGTCACCAGGTTTTTGCCACCTAATCTAAGTTGTAGACACAGAGACAGCGACCCTGATTCCAGTGACATGTCACTTATTGGGCTGCTTGCTGTAGTTTTGATAAAATCACTGTTTTATCAGCGATTATCATTAGAGTTAGTAGTCCTCCACATTCATGAGATGTGTATAACCTCACCCGATTGGCAGCTTTCTGCCTATGCACAGTGTACATAGATAGCTGCCAATCAGTGTTGTGGGTGGGGTTGTACAGCGCTCAGCATTCAGAGAACTGCTAGACCTGCAGCAGATCTCTGCCCCTACATTATTATGCTGCTCTCAGATGGGGTAACAAAAACGATTTTTATTTGAATTTGTCATCCTTGTGCCATCTGTTGGTCATCCTTTTGTCCATTTTCACATCTCGTTTTTATACATCGGTAATATGTAAAATGTATTAAATAAAATACCGTCTCCTATGTTAATAATTCCAAAATTGGTAAAAATAGGAGTCTACACAAATGATCTGTATGGGATGTAAGATTTTTCTTTGCACTCATGGACTGGAATAGGCGAGTCTCATCCGAAATACAGAAGAGAGAATAGCTTATGCTGGAATTTTTTTTTCATGTTCACACGGACACTCCATACACGTAAAAAGACTGTCATTTCAACAGCCCTATTGAATAACATTGGTCTGTGTGCTATCCAATGTTAGCCCGGACAGCACACATACAGTACGTATAATATGCTTGTCTGAACAATCCCTAAAAGTGTGCAGTACAGACAGCACATGGATGATGTCTGTGTTCGATCTGTTTTATTTTCATGGGACTATTGACTTACATTGGCGAGTTGCATCAACAACACAAATCAAAGTAGGGAATGTCTCTCCTTTTTTTGCGGACAATCGGGCCATAAAAAAGGATATGTAAAAATGCACATTCATTCTAATCTATTTGTGATTTATCTGCAAAAATAATGGATAATAGACATGCCAAAAAAATGGTGTGTGAGACAGCCATTGGGTTAAGTTCACCTGTCTGTTTGCATATTCTGATTGTCTATTCAGTTTTAAGAATAGACAAACAAAATTCATGTGCAAAAGTGATCCATTGTATCAGTTATGCAAACTGAAGCAGATGGTCACCACTGATTATTATGGAGTCCATTTTTTTTTTAGAAAGGAATGCAGAACTTTTTCTTGTGTTGTAATAAATGGACACCAAATGGAAGATCCCATAATATTCAATGGTGCCCTTCTGCTTCTAATTAATTGATGCAAAAAATCACTTTTGAACATGAATTCCACCAGTAGGAATGTGGCAGCAGACAGGTGAACTTAGCCATACTGGTAATTGTGTACCAAGATGCATTATTTTAAAGGGAACCTGTCACCTCGGAAAACACTATTTACCTGCAGATCTAGCGTTACAACGCTGCCAGGCTGCCTTACTGAAAAAGCGGCTACTGAAAAAAAATTAACTTATTTCTTCCTGGCAGCCGCCGGCTTTTAGCCATAGGGCAAGTACAGAGTGCATACAGTCGCATTTTAGAGCACCGCTCACTGTGATGTGATCAGTAGTGTTGAGCCACCCCCGTAGTGTTCGAGTTCGGTTCGGTTCGTCGAACACCCGTGTGTTCGCCGAACTGTTCGTCGAACTGTTCGTCGAACACCTTCGAACACCGTTAAAACCAATGGCAGGCAAACAAAAACACATAGAAAACACCTTCACAGGTGTCCAAAAGCTGACAAACTGCTCAGAAGACATAACTAACACATGGAAAAGTGACAAGTACATATAGTCATGCGAAAAGAAAAGAGGTAGAGGAGTAAAAGGAGGGGGAGACACAGATATAGGCATGTCATGCCCTTCTAAAATCCAAAAAGTGAGAAGTCGACACGGCCAGTTCGTTCCTGCCCATGCCACCTCCGTGTCGCCGGGTTTGTGCCAGAGCCGCGGTGGACCCTGACGGCCAGCCCCCCTCTCCCAATACTGGTGCCTGTCCGCTGGTGGGTCGAGCCCCCCCGCGGTGGGGGGGGGGGAGTAACATCTGCAGAAGAAAGACCATCTTCCAGCCAAACTAAGATGTCGACTTCTTTTCGTGGACAATGTGATACGATCCCTTTCTTACGGACACACCCATCGCTACAAATTCCAGATGAGGCACAAAAACAGCAGGTGCTTCAGCGGATATCAAGTGCTCCTTCAAGTGGGCTCTCCTCCACCTCAATTTCAACATCACAAATACTCCAGTCCTCAGAGGTGTCACCCCAATCGCACTTGCTTCCTCACAGCTCCCAAGTCTCCAGCTGCCCGTCTGAGTATGGGGTAACACAGATGGTTGAGTCTGCAGAGCTGTTTACTCATACTATAGCCTGGGAAACGGAGGTCTGCACCAGAGCTTCTGTTAATCCAGACGAGGAAATGATCTGCACTGATGCCCAGAATCTTTATAAGTCGGATCCAGGACCAGATGAAGAAGGTTTTGAGCATAATGTAGACCCTCGTTCCCAAACTGTCACTCCTGTTGGTGGAGACAATGATGAAGACGATGATGAGACTCAAATACCTGATTGGAGCGACAACTTGACTTTTCGGTCAGGGCAGGAAGAGGTTGGCTTTGAGGACGACGGGTGTGATAACACACAGGGCGATGATGACGAGGTTGGAGATCCCACTTACTGTCAACCCACAGTCAGCCAGTCGATGAGGTCAACGGAGGAGGTGGAGGAGGATGTGACTAGCCCAGGGGATGAGGATGACTCGGTACCCGGGCCTTTGCCTGGCCTTGGGGATGTCGCGGTGGTCGGCTCCCTGGCCCGTACCCTGGGGTCACTCTTTAAAAGAGTGGATAATTGTTAATTTTATAAGAGTTCGTGACGCCACCTGTGGTATCTGGTGAGAAGCACCAGCGCTGCAGCAGTCCACTGAGACCCGTGATAAGGCAGCTCGATGGTATAGCTCCCCACAGGTGGAGCTAGGTCTCAGGGCAGCGTATGCAGGGGGAATGCAGGACAGGCAAGACCCAGCTGGGTCAGAGCAAGAACGGGAACGGACACGGTAGTCACTTCAGTACCTTTTACTGGAGGAAATTCAGGCACATCCCGGAGCACTGTAGGGTGAAGGGTGAATATCAGGATCCTCCCCAATGAGCGGGTGTAGGGCCTCCTGTTTCTTGCCTCTGCGTAGTAAGTTTCTGACCTGCCTGGAACTAGGCCTAACTTTGTCTCTGTCCTGCGCTGGCTGACCTTGTGGTAGGGCCTTCTCTTGGAGTTCACGCTCCCACTATGCGGGGCCTAAGCGTCTCCTGGCTCTGTTACGTATCAGCACCTTAGCGATCCTGGGACTTGTAGTTCTCCAGGGATTCCGGTTATGCCTTACTGAATCTAGCTAGCAGGAGCCTCGTGCTCCACTGCCTAACTATTAACTGAGTTCTCTAGACTAGACTGAGCTCCACTGCAGACTGACCTCTCTTAGGCTTCTCTACTGCAGGAACTCTTCAGAGGAACTGAACTGCCTAGCTCCACCTTCCCTATTTATATCCCTAACGGGCTCCCTCTGCTGGTCTGAGGTGGGAGGTGGAGATGTGTGAATGTTTATGGGGGCCTCTTGTGGAGGATTCCATCAATACACTCTTCTAGGATCTGTGATACCAAGCACAGCGGGACGTCACAGATGCTATTGACGACGAGGTTAGGTTGCGCCTTCCTGGACAGAGACGGAGTACTGGAAGCACGTCAACAACTGCATCCTCAACCACAACTCTGCCTCTGACCACAAGTCGTAGTGGCTCTTCAGGTCGCATGGGCTCTAAGCCTTGCATAGCCTGGCCATTTATTCAGAATGATAAGGATTACCCAACTCGTGTTATCTGTAATATTTGTCACCAAAAGCTAAGTAGAGGCCAAAAAATCCATAGTTTGAGTACTTCATGCATGTACCGTCACATGGATATGAAGCATAAGTTGCAGTGGGAAGCTCACTGTGCTACAACGCGGCCTAGCAGGCTGGGCCAACCACCGTCTGCCCCATCTTGTGCATCCGCGGCCTCTTCATCCTCTGTGACTGGGGGGACAGCAGTCACACATGTTTTTGGACGCAGACCTGCCACCTCTTTACCTGCAACAGCCAGTGTGATTGGCAGGTCGTCAGTTCATTGGGAAGTGGAAACACCTGCTGGTGTTGAGCGCTCTCTGACATCGAGAGCACCACCTTTGGATCAAGGCAACCTAACATGTCCGCCTGCATCTTCCTCACAGACCGGCAGTTTGCCGGGGACACCCTACTCAACCCCGTCTAAGCACAATAGCCAGCCCTCGGTCCCTCAGATGTGGAAAAGTAAAAGACCATTTCCTCCTAGCCATGAGAAAGCTAAGAGGTTGAATTTCACCATCTGCAAGCTCTTGGCTATAGAAATGCTGCCTTTCCGCCTGGAGGACACAGTGGATTTTTGAGACCTTATGTCCATCGCAGTGCCCCAGTACCAGATGCCCAGTCGGCACTACTTCTCAAAGAAAGGTGTGCCTGCGCTCCACCAGCATGTCGCACACAACATCACCGCTTCTTTGAGAAACTCTGTGTGACAGGGTGCATTTCACCACAGACACTTGGACGAGTAGGCATGGACAGGGGCGTTACATGTCGCTGACTGGGCACTGGGTAACTATGGTGACAGCAGGACAAGGGGCTGCTGTCCAAGTCTTACCGTCCCCACGAGTTGTGCGTCAATCCTCTTTATCTCGAAGTTCCTCCACTGCTTCTGCCTCCTCAACCTCTCGGTCCTCCACCTGCACCCAAAGCCTGTCTGGTAATGCCACCTGCTTTCTAACTGCGCAGAAGGAATCCTGCACACCTCCTTACTATGCTGGCAGCAGGGCTCAAGGCATCAGTGTTTACTTTGAAATGTCTGGGAAATGTGAGTCACACAGCTGAGGAGTTGTGGTCAGCTCTGGAGACCCAGTTTCATGAATGGTTGTCTCCACTGGACCTGCAAACAGGGAAGGCCGTGTGCGACAATGCTGCAAACCTGGGTGCGGCCCTTCGCCGGGGCAATGTCACACACGTGCCTTGTATGGCTCACGTGTTGAACCTGGTTGTCCATAAATTGTTAGCCCACTATCCCGGACTAGATGGCCTTCTGCAGAGGGCACGGTCGCTGTGTGCTCACTTCCGCCGTTCGCATCCCGCAGCTCAACGACTTACATCTCTACAGAAGTCGTTGGGCCTGCCAGTTCACTGGCTGAAATGAGATGTGCCGATGACGCGCCCCCTGGGACATATTCTTTTTTGAGGGGAATACCCGGCACCGGATCAGATGGGGGGGTTGTAGTCTCCGAGCGGCTGTGACCCGGTCCCGTGCCCAGGGCGTCAAGCTAAGTGTTATGTGGCAGCTTTACAGATGTTACTAAAGTTCTTTTGTGTCGACTACGCCATCCGTTGTGATGCGGTCACTGTGGCCGCCGCTGCAGCAGGGTCCGCTGAGGCTGATGGTGGATGCGCAGCTTGGTGGGATAACCCCCAACGGGAGGGGTATAGCCTCAGAGGGGACAGGCGCAGAGGATGGGGGTTGTGGTGGTGCGGTGCAGCCGGCAATGAAGACAGACTCGGGTTGTGCAGTTAAGGGAGTTTACTTACTGCTGATGTTTCGGTCACTCCAGCTGCTAGTGACCACCCGAGCCGTGCTGCGTCCACCAGGTCCTGGATCCAGCCAACCCCCAAACAAGTCCGGAGCGTGGCCCTGAGCTCTCCCTCTGTCCTTTCTTCAGCCGTCCCCACCAGTGATTCACCTAGGTCCAGCTCCCTCGGGCCTTCTTTTGGGACACCCTTGGCCCTGGGTTCCCTGACCCTTCATGTGGTTTGCCTTCAGGGTGAATGTGGTGGGTGACCGTGGCAAACGCTGCCCACGATCTCCGGTCTCTGGCTGGGGATTGTTTTTGCCCCCACCAGCTTGGGTTCCGGTACCCTCTTGCTGACTCCTCACCCGGTGCTCTAATTTGGGTTCTTGGGTCCCTTCAGTCTTCCCCCTCTGGGTCTTTCTCTGCTCCACTCTCTCTCTCTCCAGGGCTGCTGTTTCCTTCTCTCTCCTCTCCAACTGACTTGTTCTAAGCGTCTGACCCTGATCTAAGTTGGTGCCCTCCTTATATATCCCTCTATGTGTGAGCTCAGGTGACCAGCACCCAATGAGCTCCTATCACTACCCAGACTGCTCCCCCTATCTGCCCCTACACTACATGGGATGTACCACCCCCCTCCCACTCCAGCCAGGAACAGGCTCGGTTGTACCTGCACATTTCTAAGTGGGAGTACCGTCGGCCTGCTCCTCTGGAATGGGATGTATGTAGTGCATGCAGTCTATCTGAGCTCAGTTCCACACTCCTTCCTTACCCGGGAGTGGAATATCACACCTCTGGGTTGAGGTGCAATACCCCTGTAGCAGCCGAATCCTCAGGGTGCTACATTCCCCCCTGGTAAATCACAGCACGTCCTCGGGCTGTAAGACAAAAACAACACCAAAACATACAATTTTTTTTCATATAAACATATAAAACATATAAAACATTATATATATAAAACTTTTTTATATAAACATTCTCGTAGACTTCTCTTGTCTCTGGTTCCTCCTCCGGACACTGTGCAACGTGTGTCCGGGAAAAGTGCGACAGTCTCTTAGAAAAACTGGTTTTCCTATAAAACCGGTAGGGGGCGCTTTAGGACGCGCAACTATATACAGGGAAAGTTGAAAGTTGGCCGCTCTCAGTCCTCGGCCAGTTAGAGGGAAGGGAATGGCTGCTCACAGTCCTCAGCCTGTAGGATGAAGGGGTTAACGGGTAAAACAGTTCACTGGTCCCAACAGGGACTATTTTAGCAGCAGCAACAGTTCCAGTTTCTATATACCCCGATTGGGTAACTATTTACAGCTCCTTCTCTGCCGCACTCAACGGCGTCTTCCTCCTGCTCTTTCTTGATATGATGTTTCTTCAGACCCGTCCGGGTCCTCTGGCTCCTCCTCCCCGTACCGCAACTCCTCCTCCGTCAAGCGGTGTACGTGGAGGGCGTAAGGTCCTTTGGCACACTTGTGCCGGGTGAAAGTGACCTCGTCTCCGACGTAGAGGTCACGGCCTTTGTGACCTTCCGGCAGGTGGGACTCGACGTCTCTGCGGGTCACAAAAACGTCACCGCGGTTGTTACGGTCCCGAATAAAGCCCCACCCATGCTGCGGGTTGAACTTTATCACTGTCCCAATGGTGCGGGGACAATGCGCTGCACGGGGGTTCCTCCTAGTCCGGCTCTTCTGCTCCGCGCTCTGGATTTGGGCCTGTTGTTCTCTGACCCGCCTCTCCTCCCGTTCTCTCTTAAACTCTGCCAGCTGTTGACGGCAACACTCTGTACGTTCAGCTGCGGCTGCCCGAGTTTCTCCGGTGAACCCCATCAAATCTTCTCCCGTGGGGTCCCACACGAATTGGGCTTCTGCTAGAGGAGGCGAGACCCGAGCCACGGGCTTCGGAGCCGGAATTAGGGGCTCACACAAGGGCCCTAGTCTTTGCTGCCGCTCCAGCTCAGGGTACCCTTCGGGCCAGATGAAGGGCCGCCCGTCCGGCCATGTGAGCTGGCCGAAGAGGTCCTCCCCCAGGTGTGGCACCCTAGGTATTGCGGGCGCGGGCGCGGTGGTGGTGGCGCCCGGGTTGCCCAGGCCTTGCGGCCAGGCCTGGGGCACCTGGAAGGTGAAGGGCACCGTTAGGACGGCGGCGCCCTGGGCTACCTGGCCTTGCGGCCAGGCCGGAGGCTCCGCGGAGGTAGGGGGCGCTGTTGGTGGTGCGGCGCCCGGGGGTACTAGGCCTTGCGACCAGGCTGGTGGTAATTCCTGCTTTGTCACGCTCCGGGTCGGGGCGCGTGACGTCACAGGGGTCGCTGCGGCGGCTTCCGGTCGGGGCCTAGTCCATGGCGGTGACCTGGCGGCTACGGGCACAGCAGGGGGACTCTCGGGCTCTGCGACGGGGAGCTGGGGCAGGTAAGCGGTGTCACGGCTTGGGGTATAGGCGTCCCCTTTACCTGCCTCCATGCGTTCGGCTCCCTCCTCAGCGCCGTCTCCGGCCTTGGGTCCTCCCGCGCCATCCTCAGAGGCGGTCTGCTTCCTCTTCCAGGGTAGCGTGCTCCGTTGACTGGTCTCTGCGTGCTGAGCCATCTCCCGGCTCCACTCCGCCAGTATCTCGCGCTGTACCCGGGCCATCCTCCTTGCGAGGCCCTCCAGGGCAGTCTGTGCACACTCCCGGTCTCGGGGGAGCTGCGCTAAGATCTCCGCTAGACCTAGCGGGGTTGTGGACTCTAGCAGGCTCCTGACCATCGGGTCGGTGCTGCTCTGCTCGGCTTCCGGCAGGCTCCTGGCCAGCGGGCCGGTGCTGCTCTGCCCTCCTTCCTCGGTCTCTAGCAGACTCCTGGCCAGCGGGCCGGTGCTGTTCTGCTTTCTCTCCATCTCCGGGTGAGCTCCTCCGCTACTCCTTGTTAGACCTCTTGCCTCCGGGTGCGCTCGCTCCAGACTGCTCCAAGCGACACCCATCTTTTCTCTTCTCTTTCGTCTCCTCCCACTTCGAGGGCGGTCCCGTGGCAACTCGGTGACTGTCAGCTCCAGGGGGAGTTCTTTCACGCTGACAGACACCTCCAGCATCACAGTCTCTGTTGGTGGGGGCGGTTTCCATTTTTGGCGCCATTTTCGGTCCTGGCCCACGATGGGAGGTGGCCTCTTGCCCTCCTTTGGCACGCCCATAATGGCGTCCGCTGCTCTTCCAAGGCGGGAAATCTGCGGTTTTGGCGGGAAGCGTCGCCCAGTGGCGGGAAACTCTGCAGATGGCGGGAACAAGCTGGAAATGGCGGACAATCGGCGGGAAACGACTGGTGATGGAGTCCGATGGCGTGGACCCTCCGGAACCGGCGGGAGACTTCTTTCTGAGGTAAACTTGCACTTTTCTTCAGGCACGCAGTACCCGGGTGTTGCGGGCACGTAATCCTGCCGACTACGCCAAAGTTGACGCGCCCCCTGGGACATATTCCTTTTTGAGGGGAATACCCGGCACCGGATCAGATGGGGGGGTTGTAGTCTCCGAGCGGCTGTGACCCGGTCCCGTGCCCAGGGCGTCAAGCTAAGTGTTATGTGGCAGCTTTACAGATGTTACTAAAGTTCTTTTGTGTCGACTACGCCACCCGTTGTGATGCGGTCACTGTGGCCGCCGCTGCAGCAGGGTCCGCTGAGGCTGATGGTGGATGCGCAGCTTGGTGGGATAACCCCCAACGGGAGGGGTATAGCCTCAGAGGGGACAGGCGCAGAGGATGGGGGTTGTGGTGGTGCGGTGCAGCCGGCAATGAAGACAGACTCGGGTTGTGCAGTTAAGGGAGTTTACTTACTGCTGATGTTTCGGTCACTCCAGCTGCTAGTGACCACCCGAGCCGTGCTGCGTCCACCAGGTCCTGGATCCAGCCAACCCCCAAACAAGTCCGGAGCGTGGCCCTGAGCTCTCCCTCTGTCCTTTCTTCAGCCGTCCCCACCAGTGATTCACCTAGGTCCAGCTCCCTCGGGCCTTCTTTTGGGACACCCTTGGCCCTGGGTTCCCTGACCCTTCATGTGGTTTGCCTTCAGGGTGAATGTGGTGGGTGACCGTGGCAAACGCTGCCCACGATCTCCGGTCTCTGGCTGGGGATTGTTTTTGCCCCCACCAGCTTGGGTTCCGGTACCCTCTTGCTGACTCCTCACCCGGTGCTCTAATTTGGGTTCTTGGGTCCCTTCAGTCTTCCCCCTCTGGGTCTTTCTCTGCTCCACTCTCTCTCTCTCCAGGGCTGCTGTTTCCTTCTCTCTCCTCTCCAACTGACTTGTTCTAAGCGTCTGACCCTGATCTAAGTTGGTGCCCTCCTTATATATCCCTCTATGTGTGAGCTCAGGTGACCAGCACCCAATGAGCTCCTATCACTACCCAGACTGCTCCCCCTATCTGCCCCTACACTACATGGGATGTACCACCCCCCTCCCACTCCAGCCAGGAACAGGCTCGGTTGTACCTGCACATTTCTAAGTGGGAGTACCGTCGGCCTGCTCCTCTGGAATGGGATGTATGTAGTGCATGCAGTCTATCTGAGCTCAGTTCCACACTCCTTCCTTACCCGGGAGTGGAATATCACACCTCTGGGTTGAGGTGCAATACCCCTGTAGCAGCCGAATCCTCAGGGTGCTACACCGACACGGTGGAATTCAACTCTGACCATGTTGCAGCGACTGTGGCAGCACCGACAAGCCCTGGTGCAATACGTTCTGACGTATAGCCTGGGCCAATGAGATCCAGAGGTGGGGCAAATCACGCTGCAGGAGTGGTCTCAGATCAGGGACCTATGAAGTTGACGCGCCCCCTGGGCCGTGGGGTACCCTGAGCCGGGTCGGTAGACGCTGGGGGTTGTAGTCACTGTGGCGGTGACCCAGTCCGTGATCCAGGGCGGTCAATCCAAGGGTAATTTGTATATATGGGTTTTATAATGTCCGACTACGCCACCTCTGGAGTGGGGCAAAAGGGGCTGCCGCTGCGGAACAGTCCTCTGAAGCTGGTGGTTTTGCAGCAATGGTATTATTACTCACCACAGGAAGAGTGTAGCTTCAGGGCAGTGTGGGTGGATGATGGTGGTTGTAGTGCAGGAAGTCAGTAATGAACACAGAGTCCGTGTGATGCAGTCCTAAGATCTTTGCTCACAGTTGTTGCAGTCCAGATTACAGGTACCAGAGCAATCTCACCCGTCGTGCTGTGCGTACTCAGTGAGGCGCTCAGTCCACCCCCAGATAGCTCCAGAGTACTTAGCAGGACCCCCTTCTGTGTGTCCTTTCTCTGGCCTTCTCCCTGCACCTCACACCCAGTGACACTTCTATCCGGTATCCTCGGGCCTTGGCGGGCGACTTGTGTTCCGTCCCCTGGGTCCTATGTGGCTACCTTCTTAGTGAGACTGGTGTGGACTTTTACCTGCAGTACATGAAATGCTGCAGCCTCCGGTTTCTAGTTGAGCCTTGCTGTTTCTACGCTAGTTGAGGGACCGGTTCCCCTTATCTGGCCTGACCCCTCTAAATACTCGTAGCAGCAGGAGTACGGGTGGCCTTCTGCGCGGCCCGTAGCCCTAGGGTCCCTTTGGTTCCTGGAGCCTTCCTGCTCCCACTCCTCTTTTCTCTCCTTCAGTCCTGGGCCTCCCAGGCTGGGCCCGCCTCTGGAGCAGAGCTCATGCCGAGCCTCTGCTCCTGTCACTTTTCCTCCTCTGACTGGCTTGCTCTTTCTAAGATGGCTTCCTATTTATACTCTCCCTGTCATGTGCTCCGCTAAGCTGCTCCCCTAAGCACCCACTACATAGGACCCTCCCACCAGCTAGGGACCTGGGACTGTGCTCTCCCTTAGTAGCAATCTCGCCCTACCCCCACTGCGGGTATGTGTTGGATGCAGGTGTTAGGGTCCCGAGCCATATGCCTTCCTTACCTGAGTGTGAGATACCACACCTCTGGGTGAGATGCAGTAACTCTGTGGCGACTGAACCCTCAGGGGCGCCACACACCCTTCTGCACAGTTTTGAAATGGCGACGAAGATGTTTAGTGCTGACGACGATGCCATTATCAGCATGACTATTCCGGTGATTTACATGCTGGAGCACACATTAAACAGAATTCAGAGTCAGGTGGTGGGACAAGAGGAGTTGGAGGAAGTAGAGGAGGAGTCGTATGCGGAAGGGATAACATCTCCAAGGTCCAGACGGTTGGCAGCACCAAGGCGGCAGGCATGGGAGGGTGGGGGAGAGGGATTAACCAGGGTGCATGGTAGCAGCCAAACTGTTGAGGAAGGTGCAGGAGCCGAGGAAGAAGTGGAGGACGAACTGGCGATGGGCATGGAAGACTCATCAGATGAGGGAGACCTTGATCACATTTCTGTTGTGCGAGGTTGGGGGGAGAGGGCAGAGGAAGGAAGCATGATACTTACCTCGCTACCAACACAACAAGGACTTGGCCCTCCTGGATGCGCAAGACACATGAGTGCCTTCTTGCTGCACTACCTGCAACATGACCCTCAGATTGTCAGAATTCGAAGTAATCCTGACTACTGGGTTGCCACACTCGTTCAAAAGTAAATTTGCCGAAATAATTCCTGCCATAAAAAGGGATTGACGCATGCAGGAGTATCTGCAGATGCTGTTGCAGAATCTTACATGTGCTTTTCCACAAAACACCAGTGGTGCACGTAGTGAATCTCACAGTTCTAACTTGCCAACCGTGGGACTGTCGAGTCTTCATCACTCAAACCGTAACAGTAACACAGTATCAGCTGGTAACAGCAATTTTGTGGAATCGTTTCACCACTTTTTTAGACCATCCTTTGCAAGGCCACAGGAGACAAGAAGTCTGACACATAGTCAATGCCTAGAGAGGATGGTGCAGGAGTATCTCCAAGTGAACATCGAAGCCATGACTGTGTCACTGGACCCTTGCTCATTTTGGTATTCCAATCTGGAAAAATGGCCGGAGCTCGCCACTCACGCCTTGGAGATCTTGTCATGCCCTGCAGCCAGTGTTCTCTCTGAACGTGTGTTCAGCGCTGCTGGTGGTGTGCTGACAGATAAGCGCACGCGTCTGTCCCCTGAGAATGTAGACAGACTCACGTTCATAAAGATGAACAAATCATGGATTCACAAGGACTTTTCTACCCCTGTGTTATCCTTGGGAGACTAAAACCTTGAGGATTTGGTAAAATCACCTCACCAACCGTTTTAAGCAACTGTGGGGCAATTGATGCCATTTAATTGTGCCACAATTTTGGGAAAAATTGGACTCTTTTTGGAGTCCCCTTGCTGTGTCTTACGTGACGTTGGCATCGTCAATTCCAGGTGGGTTGGGTCGCCCCCCCCTCCTTTTAACTGTAAGAAACTACATACACTATGGCTTGGGGTAACACAGATGGTTGAGTCTGAAGAGCTGTTTACTCAGAGGTCAGCTCCAAATCTTGTGTCTGCTAGTCAGTGTAGAATTTTTAACTGCATCTTGCCTAGGCAATACTTTGGGCGTAGTAGCCCAGCTGCGAAGCAAGCTGCACCGCCTGTGTATCTAATAAGAATTTTTAAATGCATCTAGCCTAGGCAGACTGTGGGGACCCCCAACCAAACCCAGACGCTCAGCCCCCCTACCGCCCCCCTTTCCTTGACAATACAATAATGTAACTCTTACAACTGGATGGGTGAGGATCGGTCACAGCTTTATTAACTCTTTATACTCATTCCATTAGAAAGGCATTTTATTTCTAAAATAATTCAGCTTGTTGCAGCATGCCCTGGGTCTCCACTCCGGCAAGTTGGCCAACAAGTGTAACTCTCCAACATGTCCTTTCTATTTCCAGGGCACGGAGGATCCTGCGTACTCGTATGCAGGACTCTGACCCCCACCCATCACTCTTAACGCTTGTTCCACTCCGTCCTGGAGTCCTGACAGGAATATGTCCAGTACAATATCCATTAAGTGAACGTCGGGCCGTATGAGGCCTGCTTTATCTCCTTCCAGTTGTCGGTGTCGTACCACTACACCGCCTCTGTCTCTTCTAAATTTTGCCATCCGAATATTTATTACCCGCCTTGTCCGTTCGATGGCCGTGATGTCTCGCGCACCTTGCCATACCGCTATCGGCACAATCTCTGACCATACTATAGCTAGTTTTGTGAAAAATTCTCTGAAGCGCTCAGTGTCTAGTTTCATTATTGCCATTAGTTATGCGCTGTTGTGATGACCTAGGTTGTTTCCCCCGGCCTGTATAACTAAGATGAGCGGACATCTTGCCTCTCTCCCTACCTTGATTACCTCCATTAGTACCTGTGGCCATAGCAGGCCTCTAATACCTCTCTAGTTGAAATATGTGTTATGAAACTCTAATTTCCTCCCGCCTGGGCAGACTTTCGCCCTTTTTTCTGCCCAATACATATACGAGTGGCCTATCACCCACACTTTTGGCTTAGCGTCACCTGTAAAAGAAACAAACCACGTTAGGATAACAAGTCCGGTCTTATGTATCTTGCCAAACATGTGGATCGCCATCTCCCAATCCTCTGAACTTCCGTTTCTGACAGTCCTGCTCTTGCTGCTTCCGTGGCCGCGCCTATGCGGAATGAGTGTGTCCCGTAATCTTTGGGGTGGTTCCCTGCCGATGTTATGCATTTATTAAATATAGCTTGGAACTGGTATCTTGATAATGGCATTCCATCAATGTGTGATAGGAAGAAATTACTTTGTGATCTGATGGTTAGATATGTTTTTACTATTGTTACCCGACTCAGTGTACCGTTTGTGGGTTGTAGAAGTACCCAAGTGCCCCTGCCCACTGGAACCGTTTTCGATTTGTGTATGCGTAGACGTATTGCATTATTGGCTATGACTACGTCCTGGTGTAATAAGCCTCCACTGGTGGTAATTTTGGATTGAGGGACTAATTCGCTTATGCATAGAGCCCCGAAGAAGGCGATCACAAATGCAGTAGACAGTAGTGTTGCTTCAAATTGTGAGTGTCATGTTAATGGTGTTAGGGATATGATGTGAGAAATCAGTTTTAGTGACACGGGACGGGACGTCTACACTCCTGACTTGGCTGACCCCTTTTCCACCCTTTTATGGATTGTCTGATGATGAATCTTTGTCACATCTCCCCAATTCTGTAGTTGGAAGTGAAATGCTACTCCGGTCAGACACCGCTGCGCTGACGCCACTGATATGCCCCTCATAATTAGCTGGTGGAGAAATTCTATGGTGACTTTTGATCTGGCTTGTTCACATTGGTCAACCCGTCTGCCTGCTACTAGTCGTGTCCACTCTTCCCATGCCTTACCGTATGCTTGCCACGTCGACGAGGCAACTGACGCTCTGATTAATGGCATCAACCTTTCGCCACTAGATCCCATAGGGAAGGTGGGCAACTGTTGCCCGATGGGTGGGCGTTGTGGAAGAGCTCTGTGAAAATCTGCCAATTGAATTGTTATAAAGCGTTAGCAGCAGCTTTAGACCCCTCAGCATAGTGGCTAGAGCGGACCCATACATTGTGTTTTAGGCACAGGAACGCTAGCCTGGGTAGTAGGCCTAGCACTGGGAGAGACGATGATGCCATCTTATTAATGCAGTGCGCTAGGCTGGTGTTTTCTGTTATGAAGCGTATATTTTTGTAAGCCAGGCGCGCGCCCCATATTTCTATTGCTACCACTATTGGGAAGAAAAATTATTTTCAGGGCTAGATGCAGCTAAAAATTATTATTAATTTAAAAGCTGGTGGAGCTTGGTATAGATGGCCTAATACAATGAGTCCCACACACTGCTAGAAGGCCAAATATTTTTTCAGAGCTAGATGCAGATAAAAATTATTTTTCATTTGCAACCTGATGGAGGTCAGTATAGATGGACTAATAGAGAAAGTCCCACACACTGCTAGAAGGCCAAATATTTTTTCAGAGCTAGATGCAGACAAAAAATTATTTTGAATTTGCAACCTGATGGAGGTCAGTATAGATGGACTAATAGAGAAAGTCCAACACACTGCTAGAAGGCCAAATATTTTTCAGAGCTAGATGCAGATAAAAATTATTTTTAATTTGCAACCTGATGGAGGTCAGTATAGATGGACTAATAGAGAAAGTCCCACACACTGCTAGAAGGCCAAATATTTTTCAGAGCTAGATGCAGATAAAAATTATTTTTAATTTGCAACCTGATGGAGGTCAGTATAGATGGACTAATAGAGAAAGTCCCACACACTGCTAGAAGGCCAAATATTTTTTTCAGAGCTAGATGCAGATAAAAATGATTTTTAATTTGCAACCTGATGGAGGTCAGTATAGATGGACTAATAGAACAAGTCTCACACACAGCTAGAAGGTCAAATATTTTTTCAGAGCTAGATGCAGAAAAATTTATATTCAATTTGCAACGTGATGGAGGTCAGTATAGATGGACTAATAGAACAAGTCCCACACACAGCTAGAAGCCCAAATATTTTTTCAGAGGTAGATGCAGAAAAAAATGATATTCACTTTGCAACCTGATGGAGGTCAGTATAGATGGACTAATAGAACAAGTCCCACACACAGCTAGAAGGCCAAATATTTTTTCAGAGCTAGATGCAGAAAAAAATTATATTCAATTTGCAACCTGATGGAGGTCAGTATAGATGGACTAACAGAATGATGCTATGCCCAAAAGGTTTTACTTCACTAGGTGCAGTAAAAAAATTGGTATTCTATACACAGGTGGTGTATCTTGCAACACAGATAGGCTACTCCACTGACTAACACACTCTGCAATAGGCCAAAAAGGATTAGCTTTGTTAGATTCAGCCAAATGCTGTGAAAAAAACTTGCACAGGACTGGCACAGACCTGCCTGGCAAAAAGTGATAGGAACTGATGTAACCTAGCCCTCAAAAGGACTGCAATTACAATTAGTCTTTACTCCCAACCTATCTATTTAAGAGCACAGACCTGCCTGATAAAAGTGATAGGAACTGATGTAACTTAGTCCTGAAAAGGACTGCAATTACAATTAGTCTTTACTCCCAACCTATCTATTTAAGAGCACAGACCTGCCTGATAAAAGTCGTATGAAATGATGTAACGTAGTCCTTAAAAGGACTGCAATCACAACTATTCCCTACTCCCAAGCTATCTGTAGATTTGTGCGAAAATTGGCTTGAAATTAACAAGGTATAGCGCACACAGCAACAGCGGTGCCGTCTAACACGCAGCTGCAGCAGTGAGAAAATGGTGGCGACGGGGAAAATGGCTGGGTCTTATAGGGCAAGGACATGTGACATACACTGCCAATGACACATGCCCTTGCTTGTGTGAAAAAAAGCACTTCGCTCCGTGTGTGTGCTGCTGATAGGCTGACAGATTGCACCTCCCCACTGCAAATGCGGGAAAGAGAAAAAAAAATGGAGATCTTCATTATTCCTGCAGAGATCCATCCCCTGCCCCTCCCCCGCTGTACACTCAAACTGCGTATTAACATTAATTTTCATCATTACTGAGAAAAAATCCAGTTATGATTTTGGTGCACGAACAGTTATCGAACATAACCTCGACCAGCCGAATTTTTCTCAAATCGTTAGTGTTCGCCGAACGGCTCGAACACCGCCCAAAACAGCTCGAATTTGAGATTGGCGAACAGTTTGAGTCGAACAACGCTCATCTCTAGTGATCAGCCATTGTATCCGCTCACTGTGATGTGATCAGCCATTGTATCCACTCACTGTGATGTGATCAGCCATTGTATAAGTATGCTCAGCATTTTGACAGCTTTATCTGCAGTGCATTTGTGCAGAGTGAGCTGTCAACCCAAGTGCCGGGGGCTTGCTTACAGCCGCAGCTCACACCATAGTGAGTGGTGATTGTAACCACTCTGTGTTCACCCC
This sequence comes from Phyllobates terribilis, assembly GCF_046119375.1. NCBI lineage: Eukaryota > Metazoa > Chordata > Amphibia > Anura > Dendrobatidae > Phyllobates > Phyllobates terribilis. The sequence continues at coordinate 691,076,378 of NW_027362762.1, forward strand.
CCATGAATGAAAGCTGGCGGCTACTGGGAGGAACTAAGTTCATTTTCTCCTGGTAGCCACAGGTTTGGTAAGGCGGCTGGACAGCATTGCAATGCTATTTACCTGCAGATTAATCTTATATCCACAAATAAAGTTTTTCCAAGGTTTACTGGCTCCCTTTAAGTAGAGTAGGATTAATTTTTTTTCATGCACTGTGAAGTTGATAACTCGTGTATAAGCGTGGAAGGTGTCATTAACACATAATTCTAAATATATTTTGGCTGCTGTAAGTAAATAATATGAATGTAAAAAAGATGTTTTTTTAATAGAATGCCTGTTAAAGTGGTTGTCCCTGGACTTTGGGCCCTAATAACAAGAATGTATTTTAGTTCATAGAGAGAGTCTAGTATTCAAAAAGAAAATTCATCTCCCTTTATTTTGATGCCTTAAAATACAAGAAACAAAACAGGACTTGTAGACTCAATTACGGTTTTCCATCCTTAATCATAGCCAGGAATATTTTTCATTGTCAGTCACCCAACGAATTAGCAAAACGCTTGTTTGACGGGTGATTGGATTTTTATGTACACATAAACACGGTTGTTCTCAGCATCGCCCTATGTAAACGGGACATGAGCTGCCAATAACATGATACTGTTAGGGGGACATATTGATTGTAGGAGCACTCTTTCTGCCCCCATTGTTGCCTGCCGCCCCGTGCAAGCAGGCCACTAAATGAGCTTTGAACAACTCATAATCGTCGCTCAGTACTACTGGCCTAACGCTGCCTGTAATTTTTATAATACATACCTTTTTTGTCGCACTAGGGGGCATGATACAGCAATGCTTTTTATTATTTGCAGATCACTGGCAATCAATCTGTTAGGCCATCCCCCAAGTTATTGATTTGCAGCAGTGTGATCACCACAATGTATATGGTGCCTAAAGACAATGCACAGTACAGCAAGATGTTATAAAAAATGCTCCTGTGACTACATGTGATGGTAAATTCTTGACATGAGGTCCATTTGTCAGAGCACTATTATTCTTGTGGCGCCCACTATTGTTCAGTGGTAGTGTATGTCTCACACACAACCACTGAGCTCCACAAGAAGTATACAGTAGTGTTCAAAATAATAGTGGTCCAATATGACTAACCAGATTAATCACTGTTTTTGGTATAAATTATATTACCACGTCAAACAATTTACCAGTTGGTGCAGTAGATTCTAAGAAAACCCAAAGACTCAGCATTCATGATCTGCATGTTTTTGAGACTGTGTATTTGAATAATTAATTGAAAGGGGGTGTGTTCAAAACAATAGCAGTGTGGAGTTCAATTAGTGAGGTCAATCATTCTGTGAAGAAACAGGTGTGAATCAGGTGGCCCTTATTTAAGGGTGAAGCCAGCACATGTTGTACATGCATTTCTCCTTGAAAGCCTAAGAAATATGGGTCGTTCGAGACATTGTTCAGAGAAACAGCGTACTTTGATTAAAAAGTTGATTGGAGAGGGTACAATGATAGGCTGTTCAGCTAAAATGATCTCCAATGCTTTAAAATGGAAAGAAAAAACAGAGAGACATGGTAGAAAACGGAAGACTACCATTCGAATGGATCGAACAATAACCAGAATGGCAAAGACTCAGCCAATGATCAGCTCCAGGTTGATCAAAGACAGTCTGAAGTTACCTGTGAGTACTGTGACAGTTAGAAGACGCCTGTGTGAAGCTAATCTCTTAGGAAGAAGTCCCCGCAAAGTCCCACTGTTAAAAAAAAAACTACATGTACTGAAGCAGATACAATATGCCAAAGAACATATCAACTGGCCTGAAGAGAAATGGAGAAGCATTTTGTGGACCGATGAAAGTAAAATTGTTCTTTTTGGGTCCAAGGACCGCAGACAGTTTGTCAGACGACCCCGAACTCCGCATTCAAGCTACAGTACACTCAGAAGACAGTGAAGCATGGTGGTGCAAGCATCATGATATGGGCATGTTTCTCTTACTATGATGCCGGTCCAGGGATCATGGACCAGTTTGCATATATTAAAATATTTGAAGAGGTCATGTTGCCTTACTCTGAAGAGGATATGTCCTTGAAATGGGTGTTTCAACAAGACAACGACCATAAACACACCAGAAAACTAGCAAAATATTGGTTCCAGTCCAACAAAACTAATTCGATAGAACACTTGTGGGATGACATCAAAAATGCCGTTTCTCAGGCAAAGCCAACAAATGTCAAAAAATTGTGGGATGTAGTCAAAGTATCCTGGGCTGGAATAACAGTTGACAGGTGCCAGAAGTTGGTTGACTCTATGCAACATAGATGCGAAGCAGTTCTAAAAAAACTGTGGGTATATAATTAAATATTTAGGTTAGTGATTCACAGGAATCCTCAAAAAACAGAGTACATATTGTGAGTTTGTAAAGACAAATGCAGACACTGCTATTTTTTAGAACAGCCCAATGTTCATTTTTTGTTAATTCTGTATAGTAGTTAAAAATTATATACATTTCTCTTCATGTTTTGAATTAGAAAACAGTGTGCAATGTTCCCAATGCATGAAAATAAAAACTAGTATAAAGATTTTGTGCTTAACTCATGTCACGTGACAGCTGTTCTGACTTGCCAGCTCACACTGCCAGAAGTGGCTCTTTCAATGTAAGTTGACAGAGCATCAGAACAAAGCTTCATCGGGTTATATTGTAATAGTAACTTCCGGCTCACACACAGACCCCAATGTGAGCTGGCAAGCCAGTATAGCTGTTACGTGACCCAGAAGAGGATTGGATCAGCGACAGAAACCAGGGAAGATGCTAACTGGTGGGTACACTACTACACTTACCCTACATATACATTTACACAGGTTAATCCAATAAAAAGTTTGGTGGGAGTGATTCTTTAATTGGAGGACAACTTCTTTAAGCCCTTGAGAAAAAATTTATAATAACAGGACTAAAGCTTTAGGTGATCAGATCATCGTTACCCATTATTTCACCGTTACAAGAATAAAATAAGAGAAAAAGAAAGAAAGGAATTTATTTTGTTGTTTTACAGTGATTAAAAAAGACAAAACAAGGAACAGACAACAGACAGATATAAACTGATTAGTGACATGCAGCTCTCTGCTCGCTCCAAACCAAAAAAAAACAAAGAAAATTCAACAGGAGGTTCTTGTGAAAACACTGATATCTCATTCTTTATCAGGGGCAGGACTCTTCAGCATCTAGGAGTCAGGCAACTCTCCTATGGGAAGGTCTTTTTTTTTTTGGAAATTTTCTCATAAAATAAGATTGGCAAAGAAAAAGCACTAAAGAAAAAGATGAGTCTCCATATGACGCACTGTGGGTTTTCTCGTGGTGGGCAATTAACCCTTTCAGCACCAAAGACCAATATGGGCTACCCAATCCATACTATATAGAGTCCGGTATTATGCTAGCGGTTAATGTACAGTGAAGAAGATATAAATATATTAGTGTTTCTTTGAGTGGTATTTAAATATGGATATACAGTAAGTCGCTATTTACAAGTCATACTCAAACAAAAGATATGAAGGAGTCTTTAGTGCAAAAGGAGAGACAAGGCAGAGTGTGTGTGTTACAGAAATCGAGCGGTTGGGGCATCTATGTGTCACTACACAATGGATAGCATTTGCTTCTGGTGATTGTTAAGGCCAGATTTGGCAAAGCTTCAGAATACAGCTTTAGATATACCAAGGCAGTGCCAGCTCCCCTTAATATGTACACACTCTGCCAAACCCGATATGTATTCACAGGTACAGCAGTGGAAGTTCCAGCCTCCTCCTCGCACACCAAAGGCATTATTAGCTCAGGTTCAGCAGGGATAGCACATCTGTAAGTCCTATTTTACTTGCACCTTTGCAATGACATTAACATACACACAGCGGAAACACAGCAAGGGTGCCATGCTCTCCCGGAAAACACACATTCATATGTACACATGCGCAGCAGCAATGCCAACGTTATACACATTCACTTGGTGTACCTGCTGTCACAATTAGCAGCAGTGCCACCTCCAAGGTCACAACATTCATCATATTCACAATCATTTACACAAATCCTGGGTGTCAAAAGGGAACAGGCACCCAGTATTATTGATGGCTCCCACCCATTCTGGCGCCAACATGTAGTATTTCCCAAAACAGAAATTAGTTAAAACTGGGAGATCTGAAAAAACAAAAAAACAGAGGACATGGATGGACACATTTTCTGCATAGATTGTTAGTGGCACAAAGATTAAGGATGGATGTAAATAATGGGGACAACCGTGTCCTTGGTACCATTTCTTGTGTTACCTAATATCCTCTGATATGGTTTACCATGCGGCTCCCCTCATATCCTTCTGGCAGCAAAAAGATTTAATGGCAGAAGTTTGCCCGTGGAAAATCAGACAATGAGATATGTGACGGTAGCAGCTACAATCAATGGACAACCGCTCCATGATGTTGGGGCATGTCCAATGGCAGTGCCAGGCTCCCACAAGCAGTTATAGCAGAGGATTCAATACTGTCCTGGGGGGGGCATGATAATGAAGCAACCCAGATCCAGAGTGCCTTATTGCCCTATGTGGTCTATATTACAGAACACCCTGGAGCACAACAAAAAAGTTCACATTAAAAATAAAGAGGTAGGGGAAATTAATAGTTATCATAACATCTTTGTTAGATAGGGATTAATTAACCAGGTGTTTTAGACCACCCATCCCATTGCTTTCTCACATTGCAAAATAAAAAAAAAATGTTCCTTTCATCCCAATCAGAAGTTGTCATCTTCTGGGGCAAAACTATGATCTTGAGGTGAAGGCCGGTAATTCTTCTTTTTTTAGAATGAGTCAACATCAGACCGCAGTGACTATGTCTTCCTCCTGTGGAACCCAATGGAACTACAGTCAATAGATTGAAAGGCGTGGATAAGGGAGATGTCCCAGCAGGTAATACTGTGCATGACGGTGGACAAAGAATGTAGCAGCTGTAGAAGAGGATAGCTGTCCATGATTCCATGTCTCCTGGTGGTTTTCCCAACTGCAGATGAGGTTGTAATGATAGTAGGAATCAGCGCAGTTGCATGTTTCTTATCGTAATCTAGCTGGGAGGAAAGGGTATCTTGTAATCCCAGGAGAGTTTAGAGAGGCAAAGACATGGAGGTGGTAGTATCTGAGATGGGATGGGAGTGTAAATTGTCCTATGCCAGGGAATATATGACATTGACCGGTGAGGTGGCTTCTGAGCTTTCATTACCCTCTGTTTCATCCTTGTCCTTTTTAACTGTATACTGCCCTATAAAAGAACCATCTTCATTAAACTGTCCTTCTCCTCCTTCACCATAATCCACAAGACTGTCATCACTCTCCTGTTGCTTTATGGTTCCATCTATTGAGGTCTGACTTCCCTGAAGTGGTTTGTTGTCTTCATCACTAGGAAATGAGAAAAAACAAGTACAGTTATGGTTGGCAATGTAATAGTTGTAGGATCTCAGACTTTATGATATTTGGCATTATAACACCTAGGATTCTTATTTAGTTGGACAATGTTAAGAAAACATTAATCAGTGAGATTATAACAGAGTGGTCTGTCCCATTAATTTTAGATCAGTGGCATGCTACACAAAAAGCGCACTAAGCTATAGCCGTAGTGTGTCGAAACCATCAACTACATCAGTAGGACATTTCATGACCAGATCTGGCTTCTCTGCTTTTCAAACAGAATACGTAATATGCTGGGAAAGTTATAAGCTTATTATACCCCTTCACCCTCTAAAACCCAAACAATACAACAGAATTTATGTGTTACTGTTATAAGGCTTTATATATGGTCTTTAAAGCACTGATCATATATGCAAGAGCTTCTGTTAAGCTTTGTAGTGTTAAAGAAACCTGGAAGAAAGTATAATACCCAACAACCTGTGCTTGGCATTATTCGCAGATGGCCGGCAGTGCTGACAAGGCCAATTGTATATAAATGCACATTATCTGCTGAGTTCTGCTGTTTATTTTTTGGCATGTAGGAAAATTTGACAATGCAGCAGTTTGCAGATACAATAATTGGGAATGCCAGACATTTACTGAATCCTGGCCAGCCTGGTACAATATGTGATTTTATGCTTTACATTAGGATGTATGGCGAATGCGATGTATCATGATTCAGAATAGATGTAAGCAGAGTGAGGCATCTACTGGTGTTCTTCTAATTAATGTAAAACTATACAGGGTGGGCCATTTATATGGATACACCTAAATTAAATGGGAATGGTTGGTGATATCAACGTCCTGTTTGTGGCACATTAGTATATGGGAGGGGGAAAAATTTTCTAGATGGGTGGTGACCATGGCGGCCATTTTGAAGTCGGCCATTTTGGATCCAACTTTATTTTTTTCAATGGGAAGAGGGTCATGTGACATATCAAACTTATTGAGAATTTTATAAGAAAAACAATGGTGTGCTTGGTTTTAATGTAACTTTATTCTTTCATGAGTTTTGTACAAGTTTATGACCACTTTTAAAATGTGTTCAAAGTGCTGCCCATTGTGTTGGATTGTCAATGCAACCCTCTTCTCCCACTCTTGACACACTGATAGCAACACTGCAGAAGAAATGCTAGCACAGGCTTCCAGTATCCGTTGTTTCAGATGCTGCACATCTCGTATCTTGATGGTATGGTGTGGTATATGGGGTACAAAGATAGTGGGGCCATTCTTCATCAATGGAAAAATCAATGCCACTGGATATCTGAAATTTCTACATGATGATGTGTTGCCCTCTTTATGCACTGAAGATGGCACGTTCCCTGAGTTTTTCCAACAAGATGGTGCACCACCACATTATGGGTGTCAGGTCTCAGCATTCCTCCATGAAGAGTTTCCTGGAAAGTGGATTGGTCGTCGTGGGCCAGTTGAATGGCCACCAAGGTCTCCAGATCTGACCCCCTTAGACTTTTATCTTTGGGGTCATCTGAAGGCAATTGTCTATGCTGTGAAGATACGAGATGTGCAGCATCTGAAACAACGGATACTGGAAGCCTGTGCTAGTGTTATGCACACGCCCGGGCTAAGCGGCGTGTGCGTGTGATTGTAGTGATTCCACTGGACCGTGCCGGAGAGTGAATGCCTGGAGGGGCGTGACTAAGTATTCACCCGATCCGACCAGGGTCGCACGACGGCATACGACGCCAGTGCACCAAGGAGGAACCGAGCAGAGGGACCAGGTGCTACTCCAGGACAGACCCCGGACACGGCTGTTGACCCACACAGGGGAATACAGGAACAGGGTGGTAGGCTGGCACACAGACTGGTGGGTATAGGCAGGCACGACTGGAATGCAGGCAGGCGGGTATGCAGGCAGGGGGGTAAAGGCAAGCACAGCTAGAGTGCAGACAGGGAGGCACTAGCAGGTAGGAACACAGGCGGGATAGGACCCAGTACACACCGGGACTCAGGAACAATACAGGCAGAGGGTTACAGGCAAGCACAGCTAGAGTGCAGACAAGGCTGAGCAGGGCAGGACAGGACTGCCGGAGCAGCGGGCAGAAGCAGGGCAGGACAGGACTGCCGGAGCAGCGGGCAGAAGCAGGGCAGGACAGGACTGCCAGAGCAGCGGGCAGAAGCAGGGCAGGACAGGACTCTGTTCACACGGAACAGACAGGAAGGGAAAGACAGAGCCAGACACCCACAGGGTACTTGCAGTGAAGTAGCGAGTGGACCACAAACTCACAAACGGGAGTACAGAGACAACAGGCAGGAGTTAGGTACGAGTTCAGACTCTGCAGAAAAAGGAAGGGAACGGACATAGAGGCAAAACAGGTAAAGGATAGGAGAGAGTTCAGACTGGAACTGAGTGTACGGAGGAGACCGACACTGCAGCGGGATACAGGAGCGGGTCTGGGAATACGGCCCCCAGAGAGGCGGAACGAACAGGCAAGGAGCGTGTTCAGACAGGACAGACCAGAAACAGGAGCGGGTCTAGGAAATCGGCCACTAGAAGGCGGAACGAACAGGCAAGGAGCGTGTTCAGACAGGACAGACAAGAGAACACAGAAAGGACTCAGTTCAGACACGGGAACTAATACCGCAAAGCAGGAGACATACAGGACTTAGTTCAGACACGGGAACTAATACCGCAAAGCAGGAGACATACAGGACACAGTTCAGACACGGGAGCTGATACCGCAAAGCAGGAGACATACAGGACTCAGTTCAGACACGGGAACTGATACAAAAAGCAGGAGACATACAGGACTCAGTTCAGACACGGGAACTGATACAAAAAGCAGGAGACATACAGGACTTAGTTCAGACACGGGAACTAAAACCGAAAAGCAGGAGACATACAGGACTTAGTTCAGACACGGGAACTAATACCGCAAAGCAGGAGACATACAGGACTAAGTACAGACAGGCCTGGAAATACAGCCTCCAGGAAAGGCAGACAAGGAAACAAAGACGGGACCTGGCACCTTCAGAGTGCAAGCACACACTGAAGGAAAACACTATGCTCAGGCAGGGATAGAAGGGAGCTGCTGAGCTATATACCAAGTGTCAGACAGCAATAGGCTGAGGACGCACAAGGGGTGTGACCCACAGCAGGTACAAAAAGCAGGAAGTGATCGGGCGCCGCCCTTAAGCAGCAGAAACAGACACAAACAGACAGCATGGAGGGAAGCCAGAGAGACATTCTGGACAGGAGATCAAGTGCGCGCTCCTGCACAGTGGGAAATGGACCACTATGCAAGGACGCCGCCAGGTATGTTACAGTACCTCCCCCCTTACGCCCCCTCTTCTTCAGACCTGCCAGAATCTTCCGCAGGGAATTCGAGGACCAGTCGTTCACTGGGTTGGAGGGGGACAGAGACTAGAGGGTAATCTCTGCTTCGAGGTACATCTTGTCAAGCTCACAGGAAAAAATAGACGGGTTAACAGGTACATAATGAGGAAAAGTCACTGTCTCTTTGTTATCTGGTGGTACCCCGGAGGATTCAGGAAACAACTGGAGGTCCTCCGCCGGGTCAAAAGAGTGCAGAGGCTCAGAGAAAACAACTGCTTCAGAGTACACTAGGTCGGACTCACTGGAGGAAGCAGGCGAGGTATCGGGTACCGAGTATAGGAAAGTCTCTGTCCATTCACCACCAGGTGGCACCCCGAAGGGTTCTGAACACAACTGGAGGTCCTCCGCCTGGTCGGAGGGGTGTAGAGACTCGGGAGTAACCTCTGCTTCGGAGTACACTAGGTTGGACTCACTGGAGGAAGCAGGCGAGGTATCGGGTACCGAGTATAGGAAAGTCTCTGTCCATTCACCACCAGGTGGCACCCCGAAGGGTTCTGAACACAACTGGAGGTCCTCCGCCTGGTCGGAGGGGTGTAGAGACTCGGGAGTAACTTCTGCTTCGGAGTACACTAGGTTGGACTCACTGGACGAAGCGAGCGAGGTATCAGGTACAGAGTATAGGAGAGTCTCTGTCCTTTCGTTACCAGGTAGCACCCCGAAGGGTTCAGGAGACAACTGGAGATCCTCCGCCTGGTCGGAGGGGTGTAGAGACTCGGAGGTAACTACCACTTTGGGGTACCCATTGTCAGGCTCACAGGACGAAGCGGACAAAGTATTGAGTACCGGGTGTAGAGAAGTCTCTCTCCATTTGTCATCGAGTGGTATCCCGGAGGATTCAGGAGGCAACAGGGGATCCTCCGCCAGGTAGTAGAGGTGCACAGACTCAGAGGTAACCACAGCTTTGGAGCATCCTTGGACATGCACACCGGTTAAAGAGAGAGAAGCATCTGATGCCGGGTGCAGGAAGTTCTCCTGTGTGGAGTCTGGATGGGCAGAAGTCTCTTCGGGCAGGAGAACTGGTGCACTACCCACGCACATTACCCATTGGGGTTTCTCCGGGATACAGGGAGATGAAGCTTCAGTAGGGACTTCAAGGTTGGGGTCAGGAGGTCTCAGGGAGGACAGACCCTGGCGTGACGGCTTGCCTCTACGTCTAGCACGTCTGGACTGCCTCTTGAGGTTGAGAGAAGTATTCCGGAAAGCGTAGTCACCCTGTGAGGATTCTGGGTGGGCAGTAGTCTCATTGGGCTGGAGGACTATTGCGCTACCCACACACATTACCCATCGGGGCTGCTCCGGGATATTGGGAGGTGAAGCTTCAGCAGGAGCCTCCGGGTTAGGATCATCGAAGACCATTAGAAAGGCCACCAGGAAGGCCATTAGGTCCCGGAGGATCGGATCCTGTGTTTCATATAGGGGGTTGATCCATTCCAAGGCATCACCCGCCAGGTAAGACATCATAAAGGCCACTTTAGCCCAATCGGAAGGAAAGTAGAGAGGGTAGGCCTTAAAGTGTAGCATGCATTGCTCCACAAATGCACGACACTGTCTTGGATCCCCATAGTAACGTGGCGGATCCGCAGGAACGAGAGCTGATAGATCCATCTGGACGGTGCGTAATTTCGCCTGGAACTCAGCTAAGAGAAAAAAAATTTATTTATTTATTTTAATGCATATATTCGCTGGAAAACTTCTCAGAGGGCGAAGGCCGTGGGGCTCAACGGGAACCATGGCCTGAGCATGCTGTTATGCACACGCCCGGGCTAAGCGGCATGTGCGTGTGATTGTAGTGATTCCACTGGACCGTGCCGGAGAGTGAATGCCTGGAGGGGCGTGACTAAGTATTCACCCGATCCGACCAGGGTCGCACGACGGCATACGACGCCAGTGCACCAAGGAGGAACCGAGCAGAGGGACCAGGTGCTACTCCAGGACAGACCCCGGACACGGCTGTCGACCCACACAGGGGAATACAGGAACAGGGTGGTAGGCTGGCACACAGACTGGTGGGTATAGGCAGGCACGACTGGAATGCAGGCAGGCGGGTATGCAGGCAGGGGGGTAAAGGCAAGCACAGCTAGAGTGCAGACAGGGAGGCACTAGCAGGTAGGAACACAGGCGGGATAGGACCCAGTACACACCGGGACTCAGGAACAATACAGGCAGAGGGTTACAGGCAAGCACAGCTAGAGTGCAGACAAGGCTGAGCAGGGCAGGACAGGACTGCCGGAGCAGCGGGCAGAAGCAGGGCAGGACAGGACTGCCGGAGCAGCGGGCAGAAGCAGGGCAGGACAGGACTGCCAGAGCAGCGGGCAGAAGCAGGGCAGGACAGGACTCTGTTCACACGGAACAGACAGGAAGGGAAAGACAGAGCCAGACACCCACAGGGTACTTGCAGTGAAGTAGCGAGTGGACCACAAACTCACAAACGGGAGTACAGAGACAACAGGCAGGAGTTAGGTACGAGTTCAGACTCTGCAGAAAAAGGAAGGGAACGGACATAGAGGCAAAACAGGTAAAGGATAGGAGAGAGTTCAGACTGGAACTGAGTGTACGGAGGAGACCGACACTGCAGCGGGATACAGGAGCGGGTCTGGGAATACGGCCCCCAGAGAGGCGGAACGAACAGGCAAGGAGCGTGTTCAGACAGGACAGACCAGAAACAGGAGCGGGTCTAGGAAATCGGCCACTAGAAGGCGGAACGAACAGGCAAGGAGCGTATTCAGACAGGACAGACAAGAGAACACAGAAAGGACTCAGTTCAGACACGGGAACTAATACCGCAAAGCAGGAGACATACAGGACTTAGTTCAGACACGGGAACTAATACCGCAAAGCAGGAGACATACAGGACTAAGTACAGACAGGCCTGGAAATACAGCCTCCAGGAAAGGCAGACAAGGAAACAAAGACGGGACCTGGCACCTTCAGAGTGCAAGCACACACTGAAGGAAAACACTATGCTCAGGCAGGGATAGAAGGGAGCTGCTGAGCTATATACCAAGTGTCAGACAGCAATAGGCTGAGGACGCACAAGGGGTGTGACCCACAGCAGGTACAAAAAGCAGGAAGTGATCGGGCGCCGCCCTTAAGCAGCAGAAACAGACACAAACAGACAGCATGGAGGGAAGCCAGAGAGACATTCTGGACAGGAGATCAAGTGCGCGCTCCTGCACAGTGGGAAATGGACCACTATGCAAGGACGCCGCCAGGTATGTTACAGCTAGCATTTCTTCTGCGGTGTTGCTATCAGTGTGTCAAGAGTGGGAGAAGAGGGTGGCATTGACAATCCAACACAGTGGGCAGCACTTTGAACACATTTTATAAGTGGTCATAAACTTGTAAAAAACAAACAAAAAAAAAAAGAATAAAGTTACGTTAAAACCAAGCACACCATTGTTTTTCTTATGCAATTCTCAACAAGTATGTGTCACATGACCCTCATTGAAAAAAATAAAGTTGGATCCAAAATGGCCGACTTCAAAATGGCCACCATGGTCACCACCCATCTAGAAAAGTTTTCCCCCTCCCATATACTAATGTGCCACAAACAGGAAGTTGATATCACCAACCATTCCCATTTAATTTAAGTGTATCCATATAAATGGCCCACCCTGTAGAATACAACAAGGCTTACCAGGTCGTGGGTGTATAGCCTGACAAGGATTAGAAGTGACACATAAATGGAAATAAAATATATATTTTATTAATACATGAATAAAAACACATAAAACAGGAAAGGTACTAAAATGGAAAATTTTGGAACTTTAAAGTTATACATGATTAGCGTAGTAAATTAGCAGAATAATTATATAAATTATAAACTATGAGGCCTGATGCAAATTATTGGTGTCTATGAGGTATACCCAAATTAATTGCAACAATAATGGCCTCACGTTTAATATGCAAATTTTGGTCAGTTAAGCGGCATCAAGCAGCTCACCTTTAGGCTGCGTGCCCACGATGCGTATTTCATGCGTTTTTGGTGCGGAAATTTCCACAGCGTAAACGCATGATAAACGCATGGTAAGCCTTCGGCCATGGTCCCCTATGCAATTCCGCACTTTCAATGCCCATGCTGCGGATTTTTCCACAGCGTTTATGCTGTGCTCAAAAATCTGCGGCATGTCCATTCTTTTTGCGGAAGCGCGGCGTAATCGCCGCCATTGACTTGCATTGAGACGCACATAATCCGTGTCAGTACATTTGTACTCACGGATTATATGCGTTTCAATGTGCGGATGGTACCCAAGTCTGGAGGAGAGGAGACTCTCATCCAGACCTGGGTACCATTGTACCTGTAAAAAAAAGAATAAAATAAAAAATAAAGATTATATTCACCTTCCGACGGCCCCCGGTCTCCTTCCCTGTACTTGCGGGCAGGACTGAAGGACCTGCGGTGACGTCACAGTCATGTGACCGCAGGCCCTTCAGCGCAGTGTCTCGCGATATCCCGGCAGCCAGGAACGAACGCGGCAGCACACGCCGGGCCATCGGAGGGTAAGTATAGTTTTTTTTTTTTCTTTTAAACATTCTTTCGGTCACAGTATATAAATCCATGCCGGTTGCATGGATTTATATAGTGTGACCTAGTTGTCAAGCACTTTCCAGGTGATGCTAAAATCGCCTGGAAAGCGCTTGTCAATCTGCATGCGGAAACGCATGTATGCCGCAGGAAAAAACGCATGTACAATCCGCATGCGTTTTTTCTGCCAGGGAGATGCAGAAATGATGCAGAAATTTTCTGCTTCATTTCTGCATCGTGGGCACAAAGCCATATGAGGCTAAAAATATCACTGCATATTTTATCCCAAATTCACATGACGTTTAAAGATATAGTACTTAATAGTCAATGTTTATTCCAAACGTGAAATAGGGATATATTGCAAGTTATTACCAATATAATTAATGTGATATAGTTATCAAAGAAAAATACCAAATTGATAATATACTACTCCATTAAGGGTTAAATTAAATCAATAGAGGAAAGTGCTTCTGTGCATACAGTGGTGGCCAAAAGTATTGGCACCCCTGCAATTCTGTCAGATAATACTCCGTTTCTTCCTGAAAATGATTGCAATCACAAATTCTTTGGTATTATTATCTTCATTTAATTTGTCTTCAATGAAAAAACACAAAAAGAATTGTCCTAAAGCCAAATTGGATATAATTCCACACCAAACCTAAAAAAGGGGGTGGACAAAAGTATTGGCGATGTTTGAAAAATCATGTGATGCTTCTCTAATTCGTGTAATTAACAGCACCTGTAACTTACCTGTGGCACCTAACAGGTGTTGGCAATAACTAAATCACACTTGCAGCCAGTTAACATGGATTAAAGTTGACTCAACCTCGGTCCTGTGTCCTTGTGTGTATCACATTGAGCATGGAGAAAAGAAAGAAGACCAAAGAACTGTCTGAGGACTTGAGAAACCAAATTGTGAGGAAGCATGAGAAATCTCAAGGCTACAAGTCCATCTCCAAAGACCTGAATGTTCAAGCTGCCCTGCAGTCCGAGGGTACAACAGTGTCAACCCGTACTATCCGTCGGCGTCTGAATGAAAAGGGACTGTATGGTAGGATACCCAGGAAGACCCCACTTCTTACCCCGAGACATGAAAAAGCCAGGCTGGAGTTTGCCAAAACTTACCTGAGAAAGCCTAAAACGTTTTGGAAGAATGTTCTCTGGTCAGATGAGACAAAAGTAGAGCTTTTTGGGAAAAAGCATCAACATAGAGTGTACAGGAAAAAAAAAGAGGCATTCAAAGAAAAGAACACGGTCCCTACAGTCAAACATGGCGGAGGTTCCCTGATGTTTTGGGGTAACTTTGCTGCCTCTGGCACTGGACTGCTTGATCGTGTGCATGGCATTATGAAGTCTGAAGACTACCAACAAATTCTGCAGCATAATGTAGGGCCCAGTGTGAGAAAGCTGGGTCTCCCTCAGAGGTCATGAGTCTTCCAGCAGGACAATGACCCAAAACACACTTCCAAAAGCACTCTAAAATGGTTTGAGAGAAAGCACTGGAGACTTCTAAGGTGGCCAGCAATGAGTCCAGACCTGAATCCCATAGAACACCTGTGGAGAGATCTCAAAATGGCAGTTTGGAGAAGGCACCCTTCAAATATCAGGGACCTGGAGCAGTTTGCCAAAGAAGAATGGTCTACAATTCCAGCAGAGCATTGTAAGAAACTCATTGATGGTTACCGGAAGTGGTTGTTCGCAGTTATTTTGGCTAAAGGTTGTGCAACCAAGTATTAGGCTGAGGGTGCCAATACTTTTGTCTGTCCCATTTTTGGAGTTTTGTGTGAAATGATCAATGATTTGATTTTTGTTTCATTCTCTTTTGCGTTTTTTCCTTGCAAGCAAATTAAATGAAGATAATAAGACCAAAGAATTTGTGATTGCAATCATTTTCAGGAAGAAACTGAGTATTATCTGACAGTATTACAGGGGTGCCAATACTTTTGGCCACCACTGTATATAGGTTATGAACCCAAATATAAGTTCATTATATAAATCTCAATGATCAGGTTGTAAGGTTATAAAGTATTACTCATATAAAGGCAAAACATAATCAATTTTAAAACGTGATGTCTTTCCTGGGTACCGCCAGGTACAATAGGAGGTTCGTCCCTCACCATAGTAGCCTGGCGAAGCCCCTGACAGATCTCACCAAGAAGAAGCTGCCCTCCGCAGTCGACTGGACAAACGACTGTGAGACGGCCTTCCGGGGGCTGAAGACCGCCCTTTCTAGCTCCCCGGTACTACAAACAGCCGACTTTACACGGCCGTTTGTAGTGCAGACTGACGCCAGTGACTTTGGCCTCGGTGCTGTGCTCTGCCAGGTCGACACTACGGGCCATGAACACCCTGTTTGTACCTGAGCCGGAAGCTCCTGCCGAGGGAGGTGGCCTACTCCATGATGGAGAAGGAATGTCTGGCAATTGTGTGGAGCCTGCAGCGGCTGCAGCCATACTTGTATGAGCGCCAATTCACCATGGAAACAGACTATAACCCCCTCAGCGGGTTACACACCGTATCCAGAACGAATGGGAGGTTGCTACGCTGGAGCCTCGCGCTCCATCAGTACCACTTCGCCGTTCGCCACAAAAAGGGCCGTGACCATGGCATTGCCGACAGTTTATCCTAACAAGGGGAAGTTGCGGATGGGCATGTGGGGGAACACCCTAGCGCCCTCTAAAGATGGGAGGTGTGAAGAATATTGGAGCGATAATCCCATAATTATTATATCCTGTTTGGCAGGGGATTATAAAGGTCTACAGTGTACAGCTGTAAACGGACACTTCTGCAGCTAAGAAGAAGGGAGGGGGCAGAGAGATAGTGAGTGACAAATAACTCACAGCAGCTCCCAGCCGGGGAGCTGCTACAGAAAGACCCACTGAAGATCCAAGCCAAGCGGCCTTCCCTTTGTGTCAGACAATTATAATCCAATACCGAGCTATGGGAATACCGTATGTCTTAGTTATTCATAACCTAGATTTTCGAGATCCCAAGAGAATGGGGAATGTCATCCTGGCTTCCAGCCCTGTCTAGCGCGTAGGGATGGGGAGATACCTGGCACAGCCCCTCGGAGACCCCTAGGGCCACTGTGTTTGGTTTCCACACGTAGCAGGGGCCCGGCTGGATCCGATGACACCAGAACCGGCTCCCTAGGACCATCCATTAAGGAAGTATAACCCATTTAAGTCTTTTGGAGTTTTTAGCTGAGGGAGGCCAGCGGTGGAGATTTAGGTCCAGCCAGGGGGCAGTAAGGGGAGTGACCCGACCCAGAGAGGTTAAATGCTCTTGGAGCCCTAGCCCAGTCCTTTTTCTCTGGGGAGGTCACGACGACACATCGTGTGAGGGAAGTCACAGAAAAGAGAGAGGGACCCACAAGCCTCCCATATGGCAGTCCCTCCCCCGCGAGCCAGGCCTTCCATCTGACTGGTAATTGACTCTTAATAACTGCTTATATCTTTTGTACCACTACTATTG
Source organism: Phyllobates terribilis (assembly GCF_046119375.1). Classification (NCBI taxonomy): domain Eukaryota; kingdom Metazoa; phylum Chordata; class Amphibia; order Anura; family Dendrobatidae; genus Phyllobates; species Phyllobates terribilis. The sequence continues at coordinate 691,093,198 of NW_027362762.1, forward strand.
TGTTTGCATCTCTGACCATTGTGTATGTATAATCCTTATGTATATAGTGTATTGTCTAGTGTGTCCCTAAGACGATTAAATATATAATTTAACCTTGGGCTGCTCTTTTATCTCGATCCACGAATCCTCACATCCGTTGTTCGGTCCAACGAACACGCTACAGGGGCTGGTTTCTGGCCCGATATAAGTCCCGTTATATCTAATAGAAACTGTTGGCATCTCTACCAGGCCGACAAGGTTCTGTTTCACTGGGGTCAGTGGAAGGGGCCTCTCAGCCTGTCCGGGGTGTAAGCGAGTGTGGTGCCACGTCAGTGACTGAGTGGGCCACCTCTTCTCACTCCCGGTGCCTTCCTGTACCCGTGCGGACAAGGGGAGTCTGTGTAGAACTATACCAATCTGACCTTATGCATCCCCGAGGGGTGTAGAACGTCACGTTAGTGCAAAGGACAGATCTGTATCACGTGTTCCGTCTAACATAATTGGGACGTCAGGCGGGTGGCGAGGTGTGGATCCTTCACAAGTGGTGGCAGCGGTGGGATTCTGTGGGGTCTCTCCGGTGCCATTCTTCACAAGTGGTGGCAGTGGTGGGATTTTGTGGGGTCTCTCCGGTGCCATTCTTCACACCTCATCATTGATATTTATATAATGAACTTATATTTGGGTTCATAACTTATATATGCACAGAATCAATTTCCTCTATTGATTGGATTTAACCCTTAATGGAGTAGTATGTTATCAATTTGCCATTTTTCTTTAATTGTATCACATTAATTATATTGGTAATAACTTGCAATATATCCCTATTTCACATGATTGGAATAAACAGTGACTATTAAGTACTATCTTTAAACCTCATGTGAATTTGCGATAAAATATGCTATATGAAACCAAGTGGTCAAATTGAAAACTGGAGTGATATTTTTAACCTCATAAAGGTGAGCTAGTTGATGCTGCATAATTGACCAAAATTTGCATATTAAACGTGAGGCCATTATTGTTGCAATTAATTTGGGTATACTTCATAGGCACCAATTTGATTTAGGCCACGTAGTTTATAATTTATAGAAGTATTCTGCTAGGTTACTACGCTAATCATGTATAACTTTAACGTTCCAAAATTTTCCCTATTAGTACCTTCCCTGTTTTATGTGTTTTTAATCATGTGTCAATAAAATATATATTTTATTTCCATTTATGTGTCACTTCTAATCCTTGTCAGGCTATACACCCACGACCTGGTAAGCCTTGTTGTAGTCTATTGTATATTTGAAGTGCTTACAAAGTCTTTTGAAGACAGGACAATTTTGATATAGATTTATAATGTAAAATTATGCCTTTTTTGTGCAGAATATTGATTAGTTCAATCTGAGATTGAAAACTAAATAATTATACTATTTGTATGAACTACTATTTTTGGCTTTACTGTTTGCCATATACAGAGATCCCCCCGCTCATATTCATAGAGATCTCCATACATATGTATTTTTATCTTTCATCTTTATCTATTCCTTTTGAATTGTAATTCTTACTTTAAATACATTTCTTTTAATTCAAATCACATGTGCAGACCAGAAGTTTGCTAGGAGCGCAGAGTTTCATATCAAGTGGTGGAGATAAGGGCATAACATAAATATAGATTCCAATCATCGATTAAACAAAAAAAAATGTCCATTGTATTCTAAACCAATTCACAGAACATACACTATTAAAACAGTCCTTTATTGGTTAATCATTAAAACCTAGATTGGCTAGAATCAACTTATATAACATCCATATCATACTGTGAAGAATATACATTAGTGCTATTGAAAAGGTAAAGGGGGTTCAGGGAAACCTAGGGAGAACTCACCCTATTAACATATAAGTCTGTTTCTTACATGGCGGGAGGTTGGCACCATAATAAAGCACAAATCATCAAACTTCTTTGGGTTCAATATAATCCATACATTTATTTAATCAACTAAGAGATCGGACTGACTATCTAGTCACAGTAGCACTTTTTAATCTGATGTTACATGGCTTGTTAGCAACAACTGACTGACGTGTTGGTTTTCATAGCATAAAATTATCAGATTATGTTACATACTTTGTCATAAGACCTATATTATTACTACATTTACAGGCCTGATTGTCACAAGTGTGTCAGGTGTAACAGACCGTCGCTCTGGATCTGGCTGTAGAAGGTCACTGCGCTTGGCATTGCAGACGCCTTCTTAATCCTTCTTCCTTTAGGACCCAGCGGTGACCTCCCTCCTTTTGCTGATTGACACACCCTTGCTTGGTTGTTAAAAACCCTCAGTTTGCTCCAGGGAATCGCCAGTGATAGTTCTATGTACCTTTGTGCAGGCTTGGAGCACTAGCAGTTGGCTAGTTTCTTCTCTAGTGCCCTTGGAGGACAGTTGGCGTTATCGCTCTGGTGTCTGCCCAAGCTAAGTTTATCTCCTTTGTTTGTCTACCTTGTTGTCTTTAGTTTGTAGTGGGGCCTGACCAGTGCTCACCTCTCCCCCTCCCTATCTAGGGCCAAGCTCTAGGGACATACAAGGCTTGGGGCCCTGCTCGGCGATAGGTGTGGAACTATATAGGGATGGTAGGGTAGGCAGGGTGATATTAGATCTGCCTAGGGGTCTCCACTCCCACTTTCCCTAGTGTTTGGCTTCTTCCTCCTCTTCCCTTAGTGTAGAACTTAGCCTTTCCCACACCTTACGTGACACTGATGGTCTACACAAGGGCATGTTAGCACTGGCACATGTGAGTACTGACAGGAGGAATCGACTGCAGGGCATTTGTTACAGCAGTCTTTTTGATATAACATCTATGGTATGTCACATGTCTCTCTCTACTATTAGTTACTATACCCTTCTATTATTAGTTATTATACCCTTGCAGCTGATTTTTTTATATAAGGTCTAAAAGGGAAAACCAGGGTAAGCCGATGTTGAGCGGGGCACCATTTGTGGTTTATTATGATGGCAACCTCCATGGCCAGGTAGGAACCAGACAGGTATGTTTATAGGGTGATTTCCCCCTAGATTTCCCTGGGCCCCCTTTATCTTTTTAATAGCATCAATGTATGTTCTTCACAGGAATATGGATGTGGGATATTTAGTCATTAGTATATAAGTTGATTCTAGCCAATCTAGGTTTTAATGATTAACTAATAAAGGACTGTTTTAATTGTGAATATTCTGGGAATTAACTATAGATTCTAATAGCTGTATTGATTATATTCCTTATCAGCATCAAATCACAATGTACAGTGTTTGCGTCCAGCTAAACCATTTCTGCTAACCTTGTAGACAGACGTACGGAGCTGTTTCTCTATATGGTTTCATGCATTTGAATAGTTAGGTATATAAAACGTATGTTATGTCCTATACTTTTTGTGTACAGCTTTACTGTCAAATGCAGATCATGCTTTTCAGTACCGCTGGGGCTGCAGGATTGTAAAAAGGCTTAGGGTTGCTCACTAAAGTATTTAGACATGTCAGCGTATTTCTCTATAGGAGTATTTAGCTTTAAAATGTCTCATAATGAAGGAGATTAATTAACCTTTTTAAATTGTAACTTTTATTCTAAATACATTTATTTTTATTCAAATCATCTTTGAAGACCAGATCTTTGCCAGGAGTGTTGATTTCCATATTAATACTAACAATTAACATGAGGCAAAACCTCCTTTCAATGACCAAAACGTGTTTTCAAAGGTTCCTTTACATTTCATACAAAGATTTTCAAGACTCTTCCGTTCATGTGTAACAACATGAAAGTCTATTGGAACCAACTAATATTTTTTGATACTGATAAACAAAAAATATGCTCATTCCTCTATACACAGTGATCTACAACGATCAGATTACCTGTCATTTTAAATTTTCTTTATATTTTATTCCACCTTAAAAAAGTGTTGCAGGTCTCGAGACACATGTCTTTACTAACCTTTAAGAGAGCTCATAAGTACTCAGTTCTGCATGGGCGCTGGCACAGAGAGGTGTATGGAGCCATAGGCTTACTATTGAGCCCTAGATCTGTGTGCTCATGCAGGAGCACTGTTGCTTGCTGAAGTGAGTGCCTGTGAGCCATCTTTTAAAGATGAGTGGAGGTCTCAGGCAGAGTATGTACCAAGACCCCAACAATCTGCTGACTTTTAAGGGGGAAATAACATATATAAAAAATGAAAACCATGAGTACACTTTAAGTACAAAATAACTGAACACATAATATTCACTCCTGTTACTATGACAAACAACTATATTACAGACCCCTGCGGTACGGATCCCTAATATGTCTCCCACAGAGATCTATGGGCTCATACTGTACCCAAGCATTGTAGTAATATTCAGTATAAATATACCTGTAAGTGAAAGCTTCACTTTCTGATGAAAAATACAGAGAGGAGAAAAACAAACACATCTGTGACAAGGTTATTGGAAAGTACAACTAAGGGGATGGATAAAGGAAAAGATTCCTGAATATTCTTCATAGCTGTTAGTTTAAGGAATCATGAACCAGGACCTTTCACAGTATGTGCTGGCAGTGAGAGCTCAGTGTGATAAGGTTAGACACATTAGTCTTACCAGAAAACACAGAGAAAGCCTGTTCTGATTTTCTCTGGGAATGACGCCTCCTGCTTATGATTGGGCAACGTCATGCAGGGGAAAAAGTATCCGCTCCAGTGAAGAATCTCTGCTAACACCCTAATGCCCGCTTGCTAATATAGTAAGTTAGCATAGAAACTTTACAAGCTAATAGCTCTATAGTGGTAGCATGGCACTTTATGATTGTGGGGGTCCGCCTCTGGGACTCTGGAACTGATCCTGAGAATTAAAGAACTGCAGCTCTGAATTAGCTTTGGGCCCCCTTTGTGAGTTTTCTTTGCACATTTGGCCATCTGCCTGTGCAACAAAGTCAGGCTAGCCACATTCATTTTAATGGGGTCATGCTGCAGCTCGCTGCATAGTTGGTGGCGGTGGCATTTCTGTGCAGGGAAAAATATTGAAGAGGTCACAGCACTAAACTAGCGCTGAAACCTCTTAATCTCTGAATTGATGGGGGTCCAAGAGGTCAGGGCCCCACCGGACATAAGGTAATATGTCATTATTTTAGACGATAAAAAGTCCCCCTTTAAAATAGAGACTGGCACAGCTGTTAATCTGCCAATGACAGACTGGCGAGGAGAGCACTAATAAAGGATGCCCCCAAGAGACACAGGAAAATGAAAAGCATTTATGGCTGAGACTCGGGAAATTGAATACAACAACTGTATGACAAAATAGAAGCCACTGCTGATACCGCAAACAGTGCAACCCACCAAAGTATTTTCTAGCACCAAAACCCCAAACACAAAGTCAAAGTTACATAGGCTAGAAGATATATCTATTTTTGACTGTATTGACTTGGGGAGGTTAGTAGCTACGTAGTGAACTTAGAGGAAACTAAAAGGTACAACACACATCTTTTCATCCCTCTGCTGCAGTCTGTACATGTTTTACGAAAAAACAATACACACATGGATTACACAGGAAACTAAAAGAAGGGATGGACAGCTCCTTACCGGATTTTCTACTAATTTCTGTGTTGTGTGAAGCTTTGCTACTGATCCATGCAAACTGTCAAGTATCTGGCAGTGCGTAGACTGCCGTTGAGTCCTCGAGTCTGGACTCTGCTTTCATCCATACCCCTTTTTAGTTAAAATCAGTACAGCATGCAGCCGAGGAATAAATGGTGTGCCCTCTACAAGCTTCGTTAAGATAAGGCACTGTATTCTAGCAGCTAAGTTAGTCAATTAGAAATAAGATAGGTTAATTTGTACTCCCACATTATATTGTAATCAGTGGAAGTTAAGGGGATTAATGCTGATATTATACTAGGTTAATAGTTATCTAAGGCCTACTATGTAAAAAGGATTTCTCCTACCTTCCAAAAAACCTTCATGGAACAAATGGACACATGAGCATGTTTTATGAAGAGGAAGGACCATATGTGATATAATAGAGAGAGATGTGGAGGGGGAGAGAGAAGCAGACACTGTAATAACCGTAAGAGACACCATGTTGCTATCACATAGACATATACGCTGACAATGATCACTTCAGAGGATCTGATGCAGGGTAGCACATAACACTGCGGCTGATGAATAATCTATATCCATGACATCATGGTACACTAAACACAGTTTAGGTTGTTAGGTCTGGAGTTTTATCCAGCTTTGCTCTTCGCTGTTAGCATCCTTTGGCCAAGGATTTAGATGGGGAGGCAGTAGAGTGTTCCAGCCAATATCAAAGCTTGTCTATGCATTTAATTGATTATTTGAGGAAGTTTTTCAGGACTTCAGGGAGGTCTGTCACACACAAAGCACAGAGGGTGACACATAGGCAGTGACGTCCCTCACCTGCGCTCCTTCCTGGGTAGCGAGTGGGAGACAAAGGCACAGACGTTACATGCACAGGCCGGTCTGTGATAGCGGCGGAGGACTGTCCTGTGTGTGACGCTGTGAACCGGTGTGTTGGGCACTGAACAAGTGTGACATTGAGATACTAAGGAATGGTAGCATATTTATTAAACACTGTTTTCATGGACAGCAAGCACAATCTGCACAGCAGCAATCATGAGAAAAACTAAGTCAAATGTCTATCTATCCAAAAGTTAAGTCTTGGACGAAATTGGGTCATGTAACAAGACAATGATCCCAAGCATACCAGCAAATTTACACCAGAGTGACTGCAAAAGACGAGAATCATGACGTTGCAATGGCCCAGTAACAGTCCAAACAAATTCCTACAATCATCAATGAACTTAAAGAGGACCTATCAGCTGCTCAAAAAAACGGAGTTATATAACTTGTAAAAATCCTTGAGCTCGCCTGATTGAGACGCTATTTCACCCCTTCCTTTCCAGACAGTGCCAAAAACAGCTCAGCAGCTGATTTAGCAGTCAAGCAGTCAGACGCTACAGAGCTGTGATTTGGAGCAACTGGGAGGGAGAATGAAAGCGCACACCCCCAGAAACGATTGTACAGAAACACCCGGTTGGACTGCAAGCAGAGATTTCACATAGTGCTCTCCAGAAGAAACAAATGTGAATATCTCTACCATGGAGCGATGCAGAGTAAAAAAGTAAAGAGCAGAATCAGGGGAGCGCAGGGATTTTTACAAGTTATTTAAAGGGAACCTGTCACATGAAAAACGCTATTAACCTGCAGATTCATTGGCTAATCTGCAGGGTAATAGCTTTCTGAACCTGCCCGTCACCGCCACTTAGACTGTAGTCACTGTAGGGGGCGCGGTTACAGCCATCGCTCTGTATAAATAGAGCGGTGATTGAACCCAAACTTTAAGACCTTCTAAGGAGCAGATGTTCTTAAATGTAAAACCATTGAATTGAATTGTAAATACAGTTATATGAAAAAGTTTGGGCACCCCTATTATTCTTAAGCTTAATATTTTCTTAAAATTGGTGTTTTTGCAACAGCTATTTCAGTTTGATATATGTAATAACTGTTGGACACAGTAATGTTTCTGCCTTTAAATGAGGTTTATTGTACTAACAGAAAATGTGCAATCTGCATTCAAACAAAATTTGACAGGTGCATAAGTATGGGCACCTTTATCATTTTCTTGTTTTAAATACTCCTACCTACTTTTTACTGACTTACTAAAGCACTTTTTTTGGTTTTGTAACCTCATTGAGCTTTGAACTTCATAGCTAGGTGTATGCAATCACGAGAAAAGCTACTTAAAGTGGCCACTTGCAAGTTGTTCTCCTGTTTGAATCTCCTCTGAAGAGTGGCATCATGGGCTCCTCAAAACAACTGTCAAATGATCTGAAAACAAAGATTATTCAACATACTTGCTCAGGGGAAGGATACAAAAAGTTGTCTCAGAGATTTAACCTGTCAGTTTCCACTGTGAGGAACATAGTAAGGAAATGGAAGAACACAGGGACAGTTCTTGTTAAGGCCAGAAGTGGCAGGCTAAAAAAACATCAGAAAGGCAGAGAAGAAGAATGGTGAGATCAGTCAAGGACAATCCTCAGACCACCTCCAGAGAGCTGCAGCATCAACTTGCTGCAGATGGTGTCACTGTGCATCGGTCAACTATACAACGCACTTTGCACAAGGAGAAGCTGTATGGGAGAGTGATGCGAAAGAAGCCGTTTCTGCAAGCACGTCACAAACAGAGTCGGCTGAGGTATGCAAAAGCACATTTGGAGAAGCCAATTTCTTTTTGGAAGAAGGTCCTGTGGACTGATGAAACCAAGATTGAGTTGTTTGGTCATACAAAAAGGCGTTATGCATGGCGGCAAAAAAACACAGCATTCCAAGAAAAACACTTGCTACCCACAGTAAAATTTGGTGGAGGTTCCATCATGCTTTGGGGCTGTATGGCCAATACCGGCACCGGTGATCTTGTTAAAGTTGAGGGACGCATGGATTCCACTCAGTATCAGCAGATTCTTGACAATAATGTTCAAGAATCAGTGATAAAGTTGAAGTTACGCAGGGGATGGATCTTTCAGCAAGACAATGATCCAAAACACCGCTCCAAATCTACTCAGGCATTCATGCAGAGGAACAATTACAATGTTCTGGAATGGCCATCCCAGTCCCCAGACCTGAATATCATTGAACATCTGTGGGATCATTTGAAGAGGGCTGTCCATGCTCGGCGACCATCAAACTTAACTGAACTGGAATTGTTTTGTAAAGAGGAATGGTCAAAAATACCTTCATCCAGGATTCAGGAACTCATTAAAAGCTACAGGAAGTGACTAGAGGCTGTTATTTTTGCAAAAGGAGGATCTACTAAATATTAATGTCACTTTTCTGGTGAGGTGCCCATACTTATGCACCTGTCAAATTTTGTTTGAATGCAGATTGCACATTTTCTGTTAGTACAATAAACCTCATTTCAAGGCAGAAACATTACTGTGTCCAACAGTTATTACATATATCAAACTGAAATAGCTGTTGCAAAAACACCAATTTTTATAAAACATTAAGCTTAAGATTAATAGGGGTGCCCAAACTTTTTCATATAACTGTATGTGTTATCTGCATAATAATGATCACCATAAATAGTCTTTATTGTATGTCACATTGTGTAATGTATATATTTATGTATCTATACATATTGTTTTTTTAGTTTCTTTCCACTTTTATGTATATTGCACATTTAGGATAAATTTGTAAGTCTGTATTTCCTGGTAAATGTCCTGATAAAATGACTTTGCATATCCTTCTGCTCTTACCTGTAGTCAAATGAACCATCGTCATCTTTTTGATCTTCAGGACCTAGAGCCACTTCTTTCTTTTCCCTGACTGAAGAGTTTAAACAAGAAAGGTCAATTTTATATTTGCAACACTTAACAAAACAGATCTTGTGAGCTGTTTTATTGTTCAATACTTACAAATATTGTGGAATAATTTTACTCTACAGACTCAATGTATACTCAGTTTAGCCAAATACAACTGGCTAATTTTAATGTTCTCTGAAAACGTATTGCTTCAAAAAGTTACCATACCATACAACTTACTTGAAGTTTTTGTTAAAAACCTCTCTGACCTTTATCACAGGGTATCTTACTGCTATGTTCATATCAATCAGCTATAAAACAATGTGACAACCCAACAGCAGATGTTCTACTCCCCTGCAGCACCTCCACAGGTGAAATTATGCATTACACAATTTCTACTGAAATCAGTACATTGTCTGTGTAATGCAGAGATCTGCCAAGTCCTCCACAGTGAGAGAGACCCCCATTTGTAACCACTCTTCACTTTGGCTAATGGAGGAGTTTCTTAAAAAAGAGACTTGAATATTAATTCCTATAATTGGGTATTTTTAAAAATCGATTTTCTAAGCCGGTGAGGATGAAAAATACCTTATTAATGGTAGAGGGCAAAGCAGGTAAATCAAATGGGCTCATGGTGACAGAAGGATGAAAGATATAAAAAAGAGCGTGGAAGGCTAAGTACATACTGTATTCACTAAAAAACAGGAATCAGATGTGCCCCTAATGGGGCCACTCATTATAATGAAACAAATGTATTAGACCATGTTCTTATGCCCCTCTGAAAAGATGGATACTGCTGCAAAAGGGCGCAAATGGAGACATTCAAGAACACCTCTGAATTCTGTTTTTTAGGAATTCAGACAAAGTCCCAGACAGAACAAATTAAAGCACTGCTAAATGTCTTACACTGGTATATACAGAGGAACACTAAGTGTACAGGAAGTTGTAGCATAAGACCACAACTGGCTCCAATCCTCCTGGCTAAGAAGCTGAAATGGACTACCCAACACACAGGATCACCAAAATCCCTGGTTTGGTCAATTTGGTAAGTTCTAAATTTGCTCTAAACCACATTGCTCTATGTAACAAACTCGGGTTGGTGTGGTGTGGGACTGTTTACATGGCTCGCATTAGACTCCCCATAACAAACTGAGCAACGTTCAGAGTGCTGAGGCCTAAATGAATATCACGAGGGAGCTATCTTCTCCGTTGTAAATGTACCTAATAAAATGGCCTCTGTTAACACTTAAAGGGGTTTTCCCATGAACAAGAGTTCATTTTAAAAATTGTCTGTGTTTGACCGTGTACGAAACATGGTCTGATCATACCACATCTCCTGGGCAGGGGAGAAAGCAAAAGAGTATACAGACATTACAGCACGGGATCACAGAGGATTCATTTTGTGAGGTAAAATATTTCACTGCCTGTTTTTAAACAATATTTTACCTCACAAAATGAATCCCCTGTTGTAATGTCTGTATACTCTTTTGCTTCCTCCCCTGCCCAGGAGCTGTGGTATGATCAGACCATGTTCTGTACACGGTCAGACACAGACAGTTTTTAAAATGAACTTTTGTTCGTGGAAAAACCTCTTTAAGAGATGCAAATGCAGAAATAAATCGGAGAAATGCGTGTTTATCTAGAAATCATAGAAGCAAGATAATATAGGGTTGAAGTATGCTCCCCGCACCTGGGTATTTTCCACCTCGACTCCTCTTTATGAAGCAAACAATCAATAAGATGAGCACCAGAAGAGCGACTGCACACATGAGTCCAATGAACCAGCCCTGGGTAGCGATGTCCACCTGATTCTTTGTATAAGCTGTCCAAAATAAGAAGAAAACTGGTTATAATACAGCTCTGCTTATCACATGAGTAGAGCTAACACTGATGACATGTATAACATAGAAAACACAGGATCAACACAGAGAAAGAAAAAAGTTTAAGGAATAGCATTAAAAAAGGATGAAAATCTGTAAGTCACAGATTTGTGGAATACTGATCCCCAACCTTGTCTTTCAAGCAACCCAGACAGTGCAGTCTTTTTTAGGTTCCCTTTACAGCATAGATGTTGGCTACGTATGAGTCAATCAGGAAGATTCTCTGGAGCTCATGTGAAGAGACCATGAAATTCAGTATTTTGGGGGGGCTGTTGAGGACCAGAGATGGACAATCCTCTAGTTAAATATTCAAGAGCAAGAGGAAATCAGAAGAGAACAGTTCTTAACTAGCAATGGAATCATGGAATATAGAAACATCTACACATATCTTGTTCAACAAGTTGTATATAACATCATCACCAATAAAACATACTGTACATGCAGCAATAACAATAGATGTGACTTGCGTACAAACCTACAGAGGCACAAATAATCTTATCACATGGAATATTTGCATATCAATAATTTCTTACATAAAGTCATATTGGTGAGAGGGAAATTCCAGCCAGCTATGAACAGTAAAAACTTCACATACAGTTTGTAGAAAGACTAAGGCTATGTGCACATGCGCCTGCGCCGAGATTCTCCAGGCGAAGCTGGTGGACGTTTTTCCAAAGCAGCTTCAACTGCGGTTTTGCAAACGTTCATGCGGCAGCTCCACCACCGATGTTTTTTACTCTAAAATTTCAAGTATAAAGAGAGGGTGGTTTCCCGGCGGAAGTCGTCTGAACATGTCACTTCTTTTAAATGCTTCAGGGTTTCTAGTTAAAAGACTTGACATAACACTAAACATGTTCATGGCAAAGTCTATTTACATTGCTGTGCATTATGTTCATTTTATGGGGCGCATCTTCCCCGCATTATCAGATGGATTCCAGGCAGAATCCGCCTGAAAAGGTCGTTGTGTGCACATAGCCTAAAGCTAGTTTTCATGACAGCTTTTTCTTCCAACCCAGTCATAAACAAGTAGACTTAGGTTAGCAGACGATAAAGGTTTATGTCAATAGGGTGATGAGAATAAGGCTGCATGCCAGTCTTTCTTTCCACCAACATCTGCATTTTGCCATATGCACGTAGGATCATAAAATACAATCCTTTATTTATGGCAGACCCTACGAATATATATACACACATGGTCAAAATTGTTGGTATCCCTCCTTTAACCCCTTCAGGACCCAGCCTATTTTGACCCTAAAGACCTTGGCATTTTTGTCAATTCTGACCAGTGTCCCTTTACAAAGTAAAAACTCTGGAACACTTCAACGGATCCTAGCGATTCTGAGACTGTTTTTTCGTGACATATTGGGCTTCATGTTAGTATTAAATTTAGGTCGATAATATTTGCGTTTATTTGTGAAAAAATCAAAAATATGGGAAAAACTTTGAAAATTTTGCAATTTTCAAATTTTGAATTTTTATTCTGCTAAACTAGAGAGTGATGTGACACAAAATAGTTAATAAATAACATTTCCCACATGTCTACTTTACATCAGCACAATTTTGGAAAAAAAAAAAAATTTTGGTAGGAAGTTAGAAGGGTTCAAAGTTCATCAGCAAATTTTCTTTTTTCCAGCAAAATTTGCAAAGCCATTTTTTTTAGTGACCACATCACATTTGAAGTCCCTTTGAGGGGTGTACATGACAGAAAACACCCAAAAGTGACACCATTCCAAAAACTTCACCCCTCAAGCTACTCAAAACTACATTCAAGAAGATTATTAACCCTTCAGGTGCATCACAGGAACTAAAGCCACATGGAAGAAAAAAATTAACATTTTTATTTTTCTAACAAAAATTTTCTTTTAGCCTAAATTTTTTAATTTTCACATGGGTAACAGGATAAAATGCATCCTAAAATTTGTTGGTCAATTTCTCCTGAGTACACTGATACCTCATATGTGGTCATAAACCACTGTTTGGGCACACGGCAGGGCTCAGAAGGGAAGGAGCGCCATTTTACTTTTTGAATGGAAAATTAGCTCCAAAAGTCAAATTGCGCTCCTTCTCTTCTGAGCCCTGCCATGCGCCCAAACAGTGGTTTATGACCACATATGAGGTATCAGTGTACTCAGGAGAAATTGACCAACACATTTTAGGATGCATTTTATCCTGTTACCCATGTGAAAATTAAAAAATTTAGGCTAAAAGAAAATTTTTGTGAAAAAAAAAGTACTTTTTTGTTTTCACAGATCATTTTGTGAAGCACCTGGGGGTTCCAAGTGCTCACTATGCATCTAGATAGGTGCCTTGGGGGGTCTAGTTTCCAAAATGGGGTCACTTGTGGGGGAGCTCCACTTTTTAGGCACATTAGGGGCTCTCCAAACGCAACATGGTGTCCGCTAACAATTTGAGCCGATTTTCCATTCAATTTGTTTGCGGACACCATGTCCCGTTTGGAGAGCCGCTGTGTGCCCAAACATTGGAGCTCACCTACAAGTGACCCCATTTTGGAAACTATACCCCCCAAGGCACCTATCTAGATGCATAGTGAGCACTTGGAACCCCCAGATCCTTCACAAATTAATCCGTAAAAATCAAAAGTGTTTTTTTTTCCACTTTTTCATTTTTATGAATCAATTTGTGAAGCACCTGGGGGTTCCAAGTGCTCACTATGCATCTAGATAGGTGCCTTGGGGGGTCTAGTTTCCAAAATGGGGTCACTTGTGGGGGAGCTCCAATGTTTGGGCACACAGCGGCTCTCCAAAAGCAACATGGTGTCCGCTAACAAATTGTCGACTCAAATTGTTAGAAGACACCATGTTGCGTTTGGAGAGCCGCTGTGTGCCCAAACATTGGAGCTCCCCCACAAGTGACCCCATTTTGGAAACTAGACCCCCCAAGGCACTTACCTAGATGCATAGTGAGCACTTGAAACCCCCAGGTCCTTCACAAATTAATCCGTAAAAATAAAAAAGTGTTTTTTTTCCCACTTTTTCATTTTTATGAATCAATTTGTGAAGCACCTGGGGGTTCCAAGTGCTCACTATGCATCTAGATAGGTGCCTTGGGGGGTCTAGTTTCCAAAATGGGGTCACTTGTGGGGGAGCTCCAATGTTTGGGCACACAGCGGCTCTCCAAATGCAACATGGTGTCCGCTAACAAATTGTCGGCTCAAATTGTTAGAAGACACCATGTTGCGTTTGGAGAGCCGCTGTGTGCCCAAACATTGGAGCTCCCCCACAAGTGACCCCATTTTGGAAACTAGACCCCCCAAGGCACCTATCTAGATGCATAGTGAGCACTTGGGACCCCCAGGTCCTTAGGAAATTAATCCGTAAAAATAAAAAAGTTTTTTTTTTTTCACTTTTTCATTTTTATCAATCAATTTGTGAAGCACCTGGGGGTTCCAAGTGCTCACTATGCATCTATATAGGTGCCTTGGGGGGTCTAGTTTCCAAAATGGGGTCACTTGTGGGGGAGCTCCAATGTTTGGGCACACAGCGGCTCTCCAAACGCAACATGGTGTCTTCTAACAATTTGAGCCGACAATTTGTTAGCGGACACCATGTTGCATTTGGAGAGCCGCTGTGTGCCCAAACATTGGAGCTCCCCCACAAGTGACCCCATTTTGGAAACTAGACCCCCCAAGGCACCTATCTAGATGCATAGTGAGCACTTGGGACCCCCAGGTCCTTAGGAAATTAATCCGTAAAAATAAAAAAGTGTTTTTTTTTTCACTTTTTCATTTTTATCAATCAATTTGTGAAGCACCTGGGGGTTCCAAGTGCTCACTATGCATCTATATAGGTGCCTTGGGGGGTCTAGTTTCCAAAATGGTGTCACTTGTTGGTGAGCTCCAATGTTTGGGCACACAGGGACTCTCCAAACGCAAAGGGTTCCAATTTGTTAGCGGACACCATTGTGTAGTGCATGTCAGGTTGGTGTGCGGTGTGGTATATTGTAGTGCATACACCACACACACACACACACACACAATCTCATACACTACAACACACACACACCAACCTGACATAGCCTCCTCAGCTGAGTACGCCCTAGACTGGGATGAGCGGGACGGGCGGGACATTTTGTGTGCTTTGTGCGTGTGTAAAAAAAAAAATAAAAAAATCAAAACTTTATTATAGTGTGAGTGTACGTGTGTGTGCTTGGTGTAACCTTCTGCAGTCACGTGTGGGGGCGGTCAGGCGTAGGGGCCGGTCAGGCGTAGGGGGCGGTCAGGCGTAGGGGGCGGTCAGGAGTAGGGGGCGGTCAGGCGTAGGGGGCGGTCAGGCGTAGGGGGCGGTCAGGAGTAGGGGGGGTCAGGCGTAGGGGCGGTCAGGCGTAGGGGGCGGTCAGGCGTAGGGGGCGGTCAGACGTAGGGGCCGGTCAGACGTAGGGGGCGGTCAGACGTAGGAGGGGGCTGAGGAGATGGAGGAGCCAGAAGCAGCAGCAAGGGGGGTGATCACTGGGGCAGGAGCCGGCAGCAGCAAGGGGGGGTAGGAGGCCGGCAGCATCGGGGGGGTGATTACTGGGGCAGAAAGGGGAGCAGGAGCTGGCAGGAGCAGGGGGCTGATTACTGGGTTTTCGGGGGGGTGATCACTGGGAACAGGGGGGGGGGTGAACACTGGGAACAGGGGGGGTGAACACTGGGGGGGGTGAACACTGGGGACAGGGGGGGTGAACACTGGGGGAGGGGGTGATTATTGGGAGGTGGGGGGTGATATCACTGTGACTGGGGGATGGTGGGTTTGATCACAGGAGCAGGGCATTTACACTGAGCCTGCTGCTGCTGTGATCACAGTCCACCGGCTGTCAGAAGGAGAGCAGCAGCCGGTGGATGAAGACGTGAGAGAGGGAGCGGAGGTCGGGGTGCAGGTATGAAAGTGGAGGGGGGGTGGAGAGGGGGGCGGGGGGGGTCGCGGGGGGGGGGGTGGAGGGGGGGTCGGGGGGAGTGGCGGCAATACTTACCGCTGATCAGCGGTGGTGGCGGCAGACGCGATCCACAGGGTCCACAGCAGGGGGTCCGCAGCAGGGGGTCCGCAGCAGGGGGTCCACAGCAGGGGGTCCACAGCAGGGGGTCCACAGCAGACGATCTAGGGTTGGGAAGGTGCTGGGAGGTTTCAGTCATCCCTCCATATCTGATTGGGGCTAGTATCCATGTGACGCTAGCCCCCCAATCAGATCTGGGGGGAGGGGGGGAACAGAGGTGACACTCCCCCCAGCCAATGGCTGACGCTGTAAGCATCAGGCAATGCCCAGATTTAAATATTACACCAATTTTCATTGGTGAAATATTTAATTCATACCGATTGGCAGTTTCACTAAAAGTGAAAATGAAACAGCCAATCGGAGGGGTCCCAGGTACGGGGGGGTTAATCCACCCCCCGGGGGGTCGACTTCAGGATGTCCAGTTGCAGTAGCAACTGTGACACCTGAGCGACCCCGCTCGCAGGCGCTGTAGGGGCTCTTTCCCTCCATGTCACAGACGCTGTGACATGGGTCGGGAACGAACTGTTTTCCATGTCACAAACGGTGTGACACGGGTCGGGAAGGGGTTAATGAAAGAAAAACCCACAATGGTCACAGAAATAACTTGAATCTGACAAGAGTAATAAAAAATAAAAAAATGTATGAAAATCAACAAATGAAAGTCAGACATTGCTTTTCAACCCTGCTTCCACAGAATTTAAAAAAAAATTAAACTCATGGAATAGGCCTGGACAGAAATGATGGTACCCCTGAAAATATTGTGACAAAAGGGACATGATAAATCAAGTTGTGTCCACTAATTAGCATCACAGGTGTCTACAATCTTGTAATCAGTCAGTGGGCCTGTATATAGGGCTACAGATACTCACTGTGCTGTTTAGTGACATGGTGTGTACCACACTCAATATGGACCAGAGGAAGCAAAGGAAAGAGTTGTCTCAGGAGATTAGAAAGAAAATTATAGACAAGCATGTGAAAGGTAAAGGTTGGACCATCTCCAAGCAGCTTGATGTTCCTGTGACTACAGTTGCACATATTATTCAGAAATTTAAGATCCATGGGACTGTAGCCAACCTCTCTAGACGTGGCCACAGGACGAAAATTGATGACAAATCAAAGAGACGGATAATACGAATGGAAACAAAAGAGCCCAGGATAACTTCTAAAGAGATTAAAGGTGAACTTCAAGCTCAAGGAATATCAGTGTCAGATCGCACCATCCGTCGTTGTTTTATCCAAAGTGGACTTCATGGGAGACGACCAAGGAGAACACCATTGTTGAAAAAAAATCATAAAAAAGCCAGACTGGAATTTGCCAAACTACATGTTGACAAGCCACAAAGCATCTTGGAGAATGCCCTATGGACAGATGAGACACAAATGGAAGTTTTTGGCAAGGCACATCAGCTCTATGTTCACAGACGGAAAAATGAAGCATATCAAGAAAAGAACACTGTCCCTACTGTGAAACATGGAGGAGGCTCTGTTATGTTCTGGGGCTGCTTGGCAGCATCTGGCACAGGGTGGCTTGAATCTGTGCAGGGTACAATGAAATCTCAAGACTATTAAGGGATTCTAGAGAGAAATGTGCTGCTCAGTGTCAGAAAGCTAGGTCTCAGTCGCAGGTCATGGGTCTTACAACAGGATAATGACCCAAAACACACAGCTAAAAACACCCAAGAATGGCTAAGAGGAAAACATTGGACTATTCTGAAGTGGCCTTCTATGAGCCCTGACCTAAATCCTATTGACCATCTTTGGAAAGAGCTGAAACATGCCGTCTGGAAAAGGCAACCTTCAAACACGAGACAACTGGAGCAGTTTGCTCATGAGGAGTGGACCAAATACCTGTCGAGAGGTGCAGAAGTCTCATTGACAGTTACATGAATCGTTTGATTGCAGTGATTGCTTCAAAATGTTGTTCAACAAAATATTAAGTTAAGGGCACCATCATTTCTGTCCAGGCCTATTTCATGAGTTTAATTTTTTTTTAAATTCTGTGGAAGCAGGGTTGAAAAGCAATGTCTGACTTTCATTTTTTCATATTCAAAGATTTTTAATATATTATTACTTTTGTCAGATTCAAGTTATTTCTGTGACCATTGTGGGTTTTTCTTTCATTAAACGAGGGGTACCAACAATTTTGATCATGTGTGTATATCTACAGTCATATGAAAAAGTTTGGGCACCCCTATTAATCTTAAGCTTAATGTTTTATAAAAATTGGTGTTTTTGCAACAGCTATTTCAGTTTGATATATGTAATAACTGTTGGACACAGTAATGTTTCTGCCTTGAAATGAGGTTTATTGTACTAACAGAAAATGTGCAATCTGTATTCAAACAAAATTTGACAGGTGCATAAATATGGGCACCTCACCAGAAAAGTGACATTAATATTTAGTAGATCCTCCTTTTGCAAAAATAACAGCCTCTAGTCGCTTCCTGTAGCTTTTAATGAGTTCCTGGATCCTGGATGAAGGTATTTTTGACCATTCCTCTTTACAAAACAATTCCAGTTCAGTTAAGTTTGATGGTCGCCGAGCATGGACAGCCCTCTTCAAATGATCCCACAGATGTTCAATGATATTCAGGTCTGGGGACTGGGATGGCCATTCCAGAACATTGTAATTGTTCCTCTGCATGAATGCCTGAGTAGATTTGGAGCGGTGTTTTGGATCATTGTCTTGCTGAAAGATCCATCCCCTGCGTAACTTCAACTTTGTCACTGATTCTTGAAAATTATTGTCAAGAATCTGCTGATACTGAGTGGAATCCATGCGTCCCTCAACTTTAACAAGATTCCCGGTGCCGGCATTGGCCACACAGCCCCAAAGCATGATGGAACCTCCACCAAATTTTACTGTGGGTAGCAAGTGTTTTTCTTGGAATGCTGTGTTTTTTTGCCATCATGCATAACGCCTTTTTGTATGACCAAACAACTCAATCTTGGTTTCATCAGTCCATAGGACCTTCTTCCAAAAAGAAATTGGCTTCTCCAAATGTGCTTTTGCATACCTCAGCCGACTCTGTTTGTGGCGTGCTTGCAGAAACGGCTTCTTTCGCATCACTCTCCCATACAGCTTCTCCTTGTGCAAAGTGCGTTGTATAGTTGACCGATGCACAGTGACACCATCTGCAGCAAGTTGATGCTGCAGCTCTCTGGATGTGGTCTGAGGATTGTCCTTGACTGATCTCACCATTCTTCTTCTCTGCCTTTCTGAAGTTTTTCTTGGCCTGCCACTTCTGGCCTTAACAAGAACTGTCCCTGTGTTCTTCCATTTCCTTACTATGTTCCTCACAGTGGAAACTGACAGGTTAAATCTCTGAGACAGCTTTTTGTATCCTTCTCCTGAACAACTATGTTGAATAATCTTTGTTTTCAGATCATTTGACAGTTGTTTTGAGGAGCCCATGATGGCACTCTTCAGTGGAGCTTCAAACAGGAGAACAACTTGCAAGTGGCCACTTTAAGTAGCTTTTCTCATGATTGCATACACCTGGCTATGAAGTTCAAAGCTCAATGAGGTTACAAAACCCAAAAAAGTGCTTTAGTAAGTCAGTAAAAAGTAGGTAGGAGTATTTAAAACAAGAAAATGATAAGGGTGCCCATACTTATGCACCTGTCAAATTTTGTTTGAATGCAGATTGCACATTTTCTGTTAGTACAATAAACCTCATTTCAAGGCAGAAACATTACTGTGTCCAACAGTTATTACATATATCAAACTGAAATAGCTGTTGCAAAAACACCAATTTTTAGAAAACATTAAGCTTAAGAATAATAGGGGTGCCCAAACTTTTTCATATGACTGTATATGTCTATACAAAACAGATGTGACATATGAAGAGACCTTATGATTCTTTTCGACACTTTTAAATGTCCATTTAAAAATACCAAGTCAGAGTGGGTGCAAATTTTTCCCAAAAAGTTGGATTACTACGCTAGTTATCTAAAAAGAATATAAGTCTTACTTATTATAAGGCATCTTACATGGATATCTTAACACATTTTTCCACATTCAAAGAATCATGACAAGGCTCAAAAAAAAAAAAAAAATTTAAAACAAACACAGAAATGAAATTCAAGAAAAGAAAAAAAAACAAATCTAAAAGGTTCGTAACTTAAAAGCACAAGAAACAAAAGGGTAAAGCTCAACATGCAACAGACTGTCGTTTGCTCTTGTCAAGAGGCAAGCCATACTGCAACATCGAGCTTTTATAGTTTATTACCAGAAGAAGTTGCACCAGGCTTATTATTTGGTAACCCCCGCATGAGAACAAACCCCTCTCACATTTCACTACTAAATGAACTATGTCAATTGAAAAGTTACATCTTTCATACAAGCTGGATAAAAAAAACAATGTGTCTGTGCTGTCACAGAAAAGATAGAGCCCTCACCTGAGTTGGTCTCGAATGTCACAAATGGGCTTGTGACCAAGTGGTGCTCCTGGGAATAAACCCGTACTCTGTAGGTCATCCCAGGGACCAGATCAGACAGTTGAATTGATGTAGGGTGATGACCCCTAACAGGAACAGTTCTGCTCATGTTATTACCTGATAGGAAAGAGCTGAGGATGAATGTCGTTTGACTTAACAGTAAGGGAAAGGGAGGCCAGGGCAAATGCTTCATGCAAATGATTCGCACATCAACATTCATATACATGGTAGCCCTGAATATAAGACTTTTCCATAACTCATTAAGCTTTCTCAATAGCATTACTGATACTGTATGAGATAAAATACAACTTTGGTATAAAATCCCCTACAACATCTAACACTTTCAATGTTATTGTTCCATGCCAAACACTTCAGGTTTCCAATGATTAGAAAGACTTTTGTTTTACACTTACAATACCATAAGACAACAGCCTTGTATATAATGAATGCTATATTTATTTTATAGAAAATGCCTCAAGTACTTTTCAAGATTAATCAGTTCACATTGTCATCCCTCATCCATCTTCCCCACTTAGACTGCACATAACCCCACAGATTCCAAAGATTTAAAGCAGCATTCCCTTCTTGTGCATTTATGACCTGTCCTCAGGGACCTGAAAATGGACCTGCATGTGGGTAAGTGACTTGAGTCACTGTCAGTGGAATAGCGAGGTGGTTGGAATAGAGGTACATTTGTATAGGAATTCTGACCACGTCTCCACTGGCGGCGGCTCATGTCAGGGTCCCCTTCTCAAGTTAAATACAAATCCCATTGGAGGGACCTGAAGCTATTTTATACTTATAGCATATCCTGTGGATATGTCATAAAAGTACAAGACTGAAATACCCCATTTAACATTCACATCACTAATCCCTACTTTAAACTGAACCAATCCTGACTAAAAATGCTATTTACATGCAGATATAGAGTTAATCTGAAGGTAAATAGTGTTAAAATCATGCCTGGCTGTTTTACTGAAGCAGCGGCTACAGGGAGAAAATGAACTTATATTTTCCCTGTAGCCGCTCACTTCCAGTCATTGGAGTGGTGCAGGTAGATGTACTGAGTGTGGCTGTGATCACACCCTGGCACAATGACTGACAGCCTGTTCTGCACACCGACACTGCAAAGCCAGCTGTCAATCAAACTGACAGTGGGTGATTACAGCACTCTTATCATATAGTGAGTGATCACATTTCCCAGCACAACCTGAATGATTGGAAGCAGACTATATTAATTAATACATGATTTTATTGCTATTTACCTGCAGATTAACCCTGCACCTGCTGGTAAATAGGCTTTTTGAACAGCTTCCCTTTCAACTATTCAAAGAGCAGAAAGTCTCTACAATTATTACAGTACTATGTGCAGGATATGAAAGAAATAGAGAAAAGCCAGAAAATGTTTCTGCGGTAAAAAGCTTTACATCTGAGGAGTCAATGTTCAATATACATTGACCATATGCAATATACAGTGGGCACGGAAAGTATTCAGACCCCTTTAAATTTTTCACTCTTTGTTTCATTGCAGCCATTTGGTAAATTCTAAAAAGTTCATTTTTTTCTCATTAAAGTACACTCTGCACCCCATCTAGACTGAAAAAAACAGAAATGTAGAAATGTTTGCAAATTTATTAAAAAAGAAAAACTGAAATATCACATGGTCATAAGTATTCAGACCCTTTGCTCAGTATTGAGTAGAAGCACCCTTTTGAGCTAGTGCAGCCATGAGTCTTCTTGGGAATGATGCAACAAGTTTTTCACACCTGACCATACTTCCTTGCAGATCCTCTACAGCTCCGTCAGGTTGAATGGTGAACTTTTTAGAATTTACCAAATGGCTGCAACGAAACAAAGAGTGAAAAATTTAAAGGGGTCTGAATACTTTCCGTACCCACTGTATATGAGTACAATAGCAATCCGTACTTCACAAGTGCACAATGTACAGAACATTTTACCAAACCTTAATAATAAGTGCAACTTGTAGATATTAACTGGACATTCCCCCAATCTTTACCAAGATTCCTATTACAATATACCATATGGTCTGATATTATCAGACAAGTAATAAACATATATTCACCTATAGTAACATGCTTCCTGTCCATGTGTATACTCCAACTATTGCCAATCTGCACATGACATGGTAAGCTGACCCAATCAAGTATGACATTAGAACAAGCAGACAAAGCGTATGTAATGCAGGGCATGCCAATCAAAGGTAATATATGAGGTGACGAGATCTTCCATTAATGAAATGCTTCCAAGCATGGTGAATTTCCGTTCGCCCCTAGCCACCTTATATATGTGCTCATGTAATGCATTACAAAAAAACTGTATACATAGTCATATATGGGACGTTATTATCTGGATACCTTATTTGTTCTATACCTGTTTCACTAAAGTAAAGCCAATCAGGAAGTCTTGTTCTGGTTTTGTCATGGATTACCGCAAACAGTTCCCATAAATGTCTATGCAGATACATGACAACGGGTTTCTTGAACTTACTGTTTTACAAGCTGAATTAATGCAATGTGGGCACTCCAGGAGTGGTGGTAAAATACATTCTCAAAAAAGGGCAATCACTAATTTATGCTCCAAAATGTAGCAACAATAATGGCCAATTTTGATTTATGTTTTCGCTGACAACCGCCTCCTGAAGTACCATCCTTTGGTATATTTGAGCGCAGTGCAGCCGAGATTGGTCGTGGGTGGTGGCTAGTAGATCCATTCCAGCTACACACACTCCACATGCAAAATGATGCTTACTGTCAATATACTCAACCATAACCTCAGTGCCCATCTGTACATTATATACCCAGGTGACGTTTGCCCAGTGGCTGTTGGGGGAAATTTTGACGTCCCAGTGTTCAGGTGCTGTTGGGGAGGCGATTTAGAACAGGTTAGATACAATAGCATGCTACACAGAAAAACATCCTGGTATATGTGTGCTTGTACTTCATCAAACATATACTGTCAAAACCAGAAACTAGAACCAGCTGTCAGATAGCTGCAGGGTTTGTGACAAAACAATTTGCAGCTGTAGCACATATTGTTTGGGCCTCCAGACTAAGGGCTCATTCAGTCTGTGCAAATCAGTCCAAGCACGGACCGCAATGCCCGGGGCTGGCCACAGCTCTCCTGTCCCGGGCGTGACAGCCTCATAGAAATATATGAAGATGCCATGCTCTGCAGCCAGTCTGTGCATTGTGGTCTGTGCTCATGCTGAATTGCATGGATGTCTGAACAATCCCTAAGTATGATACATTGAAATGCACTAGTTGTAGATAGTAGCCTACTCAGGCTGGGAAGGTAAATAATAAGGGCTCGACTCATCAAAGCTTTCAAGCAAGAATTCTGGCGTAAAAACTTTGAAAATTGGCAAAATTTAGGCGTCACTCCAAGCGGCGCCTAAATTTTGTGACTTTTGGTCTTTTCACACCAGTTTCACCCATCCCAGCTCTGTCAACATGGGCAGAGCAGGGGCAGGACAAGCGCATGACGCCATGGCTCGTCTAATTCATGACCAGCTGTGGTGTTCGGTACACCAGAAATCTAACTCCGTGACTGACTAGAATGAGATTTGTTGTGTAGCAGACAAAGACGCACACCACTCATCAGACACTCCAGATTCATGAATCAGGAGCGTCTGACTCCAGCACACCCCCTCATCAAGACTGCCATGAACAACACCAGTCTTTAGGAATCAGGTCTTGACTGTTTCCAGCCTCCTACTAAAAGCAAGGTTCTTAAAGGGGTTTTCCATTTTCAGGAAAGTGGACCGTAAAAAGAACTTGCAAGTCCAATTTTATAATGTAAAGTAAAGACATGGACATAATGGAGCTGTAAAACTGATTAAATTGATACCTTTGGTGAAGAAATCCGCATTGATGTTCTTCATTAATCAGCATTTGAAGTTTTCTTCTAATGACATTTGGTGCACAAGGGCGGGACTGTGCGTAGTATCTTCTCCTCTTACCCTGGCCCCTTCGTCTGCTTCTGGTGTTTAAATGAATGATTTCTCAGTAACCTGCCTTCTGTTTGAACTTTCGTGCTGTCACAGGTGTGGGCGGCGAATGCGCAGTTTGATTTCACGGCCGGTCTCCAATAAAATGGCACCAAAGCTGGCGCATGTGCAGATCGAAATAACACCAGCCCCTGTGCACCAAATTCTCATTAGAGGAAAACTTCAAATGCTGATTAAACAAGAACCACAAAGCGGATTTCATCACCAAAAGTATCAAATCAATCAATATAATTGATAATATTATGGCCATCCTTTTACTATGCATTGCAAAATCATGCTGACAGGTGCTCTTTAAATGCTCAGCTGAGTGTCGATAGCACGCATCACCACTGTAGCCAATCACTACAGCTTGTACTGTCTCCCTCAGCAGTGCTAGTGAGCCCTGTGATTGGATAAGGCAGCAATATGTGCTGCTGACATCACTGCAACCGAAACTCCGAGAGCCGCCGCAGGCAAAACTGCAGAGCGGTGGGGAACTAGTGCTTATCCCAGGGAGGGTGGACACCTCGTCTGTCTGTTATCTTAGGTAGTTTACAGTGTTTGGGTCCACTTTCCAAAACACAAAATCCATACATCTAATCACAGGCCCAAAAATATTTGACAGACCTTCTTCAGATGCAGTATTGTGATACTCTCAATAGCTAGCTCACTGAAGTAAGGTGGCTCAAGTCTCTATTCCTTGGGAATGGAATGAAGAGAAGATAGTAGAAATCTACTGTTCTTTAATAGTAAGACATACACCTATAATTTAAGAATCACTATAAATAGGCATTCAGCAATAATGTCTTAAAAGGTCTCATATTTCATCTTCAGGATCATGTCGTTCCCATGCCTCCAGTCTTCCTGTTTGCCAGGAAGCGGTGCCCTCCTGAAAGTTCAAACCAGAAAAATGGTGGCGCTGCTGGCCTGCACTATGCTCTCCCTCCAATGCTACATGCAGGATTGAAAGAGCACAGGAGCACTAATGTGCTTTAGATCAGGGCTTACAAGCTCTCTTAAAAAGAACTTGCAGGCACTGCGCATGCTTGGCCACTACTGCTAGACTGCAGTAGTGGCCAGTAACCCTGAGAAAAAGCCATTAACAATAAAATAAGTATCCATTTGTTATTGCGAACAGAGAGGATTTTTAATTACAAGTAAATTGCAAAGTTGCTTATTTTTGCAAGCACTTTGCAGTTTTAAACATTACGGATGTTGAGTCTAACCCTTTTATAGGAACATTGAACTTTATTACCGTTATCAAGTCCTAGGTATGGAAAAAGCTATACACTAGATGACAATCACTTTTTTTTAAGGTGTAATACCTATTTCATGGACGCTAGCCACAGTTGTTGCAGGGCTCTCAGTAGCCGTGGTGGTCAGAAGAGTGGTGGTAGTAGTGGGTCTGGCTGTAATAGTTGTTGTGAGGACAGTAGTGGTTGGGGGAACAGTTAGGATTTCTGTAGGTGCATCTGTAACGGGCGCTGGAGACGTGGGAGGAACTGAAGACAAGGTGAAAAATAGACTGAAAAAAGAGCAGAGAAATGCACGTCTTCCAGAATTTACTGAAACTCTTCAGACATCTTGATACACTGTGACCATAGGAATTAAGTAGCCCATTTTCCCTTATCATATGCTGAAAGTAGTTGGGAGGGAAAATGATGGAGCTCTTGAGTTGATAGAAGGGGTTCCCAGAGAGACCCGAATACCATAAGAGACAGAGGGTGAGAAGAATTTGGTATTATTACTATGAAGCTGGCTTTACACTTAGAAAACCTTCATTGAATCCTCTGTGGTAAAGCCAGCCTTATTGCAGAAATCTCTTTAAAACCTAGTTTTTTTCATAGCATTTTTTACGAGTTTTTGGTGGGGATTTTTATCTTGCTATAGAGCACGCCCATCAAATGCCATACTGACAGCATGCTGCATTATAAAAAGATCCTCACTGGCACACAAAACACCGCCTAAATTCTTTAAAATGAAAGTTTTTTTGGCCAGGAAAAAAGAAAACACATAAAAATGCTATGAAAAGCGTAGCTTTTTCTCCTAAAAATGTTGTGTTTGAGACTAGCCCAAAAACTCTCAAGATTTTGTACGGTAATAGCCAACTTTTGCAAACCAATCAGATTACTTCTTTCATTTTTATGCTGCTTTCCAGAAATATTTGGATGACATGGGTAACTGTCCATTTTTATTTGCAATATCCCTTACACACAAGACCCATTTGTCTTTTTTTATAGAAATGTCTCCATCTTTTCAACCACCCATGCAATCATAGGTCACATTGGAAACCGTATATAATGTCACTGGAACAATTCATACACAGAGTCTTAGCTAAGAGGATGCCAAGATGTAACATATATTACTCTGAAGAACACAAATGTCATACTCCGGTCATTCTAAGAGAAAATACAATAATATAGTTACTGGAAATAGAGATGCAATGAACATTTTCATTTCACACAATTTGTACAATTCAGTGCTGAAAACATGGCCAAAAATAGTCCAAGCAAGCTGAATGAATGACAATGAAGAGAGATATCACAGCCAAGCTGAGTGATCACGGGAGGAGCCGTCCTTCTGCCCTATGTGCAATACACAGGATGGAAGATGACAACCTGTAATGAAGCCGGCATGCACACATACAAGCAGCAGACTGCAAATCTATTGCATTGACTTACAGAATGCATTGTTGTATCTGCTCGTATTCTAATTGCTGGGAATATGACATTTATTGTTATCCTTAATAACAATATATCATAGCTTAAAGGGTTTAACTCAAAAATATCATACTCACCATTTAAACCCTCCACCACTTTAACACTTTAGCGCTGCACATCAAGTGGTTCTCTACCAGTCTGTGTTTACCACCTTAGGGTATGTTCACACCGTGCTTTTATTGAGGCGCACAAACCAGACGTGGTTTTCAAGAGAAATTTACATCAGGAATCCACATGGCTTTTTACTGGATTTTTTTAAACAGTATTTGACACCCACGGTTACATTTTGAGCAGATTCCATAAGGAATCCGCATAAAAAAATTTACATATTGCTTCTTTTTTTTTCTTCAAAGAGGCTTACAAAATCTTGCCAGAAAAAAAACTCATAAAAAATTGAACAGCATTTTGGATTTCTTATTAAAATCAATAGGAAGAAAATTCAGAAAGTATTTGAGACAGTTTTTTAAATCGATTTTAATGCGTATTGGCTTCAAAACCACATCCATAATCTATGTGTGAATGTAGCCTAAAGCTGAATTTACACTGGCCAATTATCATGAACAAGTGTTCCTAGGAAGGCTTGTTTCCCGATGATTGGACAGTGTATACAGGCTGCCAATCATCCGATAAACAAAAAAAACACTTGTTCCTGGGGTAAAACGATTTTTAAACAGGATTAAAATTTATTGTTCTCAGAAGCACATAATCCTGTGTAAATAAGACATGTGCTGCCAAGAACACAGTGTAGGAGCACAGAACGATCTATTATTGATCGTACTGTGCACATGGGAAGTCTAATCAGGTGATTAAATGACTGCTAATCAGCAAGCAATTAACTGATCGGCAGCCATTTAACTTTGCAAGTCGGGTGGTATAAGTCCGCTCTTACGGTGAGGCATAAGCCAATCAACCACTTACTGAATACTGATTACGTTATAGTCATAGCTGTTGTGACTGGCTAAAGCAGTCAAATACTGGTGACGCATGTCACTACTTCAGCATGGGAAACACAGACTGGAGGGAGGTCAATATATCGGCGACGCTGAAACAGCAAGGAATTTCAACAGTTACAGCTTATCCAGAAAGCCAAAAAAAGGAAAAGCAAGGAACCGCCTCTCTTAGGCTATGTGCACAAGACGTCTTTTAGATGCCAGACTAGCCGCCGATTTTTCCCAAGCAAATCCGCTTCAGGGAGCATCTCTTAAACCAAAATGTCAAGTATAGAGAGTAGGAAGAATGAACATATCACTTCTTTTAATCGCTTCAGGGTTTTCGAACCAAGAAGCCATTAAAAGACGTTACATAAGATGGAACGTGTGCACAGCATTGTCGTTTTGACATTGCTGTGTATTATGTTCATTTTATAGGACACTTTATCAGGCAGATTCTAAGCAGAATCCGCATAAAGAAGACGCCGTGTGCACATCCCCTTATTCATATACAGTGATGTAGAGTGCATTGAAACCGGATTGCGGGCAGCTGCGTGTCACAGCTCCGAAACAGCCATGCACTCCCCCTTCGGCATGCCTACTGCTTGCCCTGATACCAGCCATTCTTGGTTGCCATGCTTACATGCACCTCAGGTCTATTTCTGTGGATATTTTAATGATATGTACAGTATATATGTAACTGGATAGCATTGCTTTAGAGATTTAACTGTGGACACTTGACACCTTACACACTCATGTCTTCTACAACTTTGGCCCAGATAAGATTGAAGTACAAATATAATATATTCTTGAAAGAGAGAACACACCGGCAGTGTTCACACCACACCAGTCTTATTAAAACTGCAGACATGGATTAGAAATGCACCACATTTATCAAAGTAGCTCATGACGCTTAGATCAATTTCTAGTCTAAGTTTACATAATTTACTAGCTTACTTTGTCATACAAACTTGAGACTTAATTTTGACATAATCATGGAGCAATGTGACACAACTTGGGTCATGCCAATTTCTTAGAAAATCACTTCCCTTCCAGTGAAGCCATACACCCTATACAGGTGAGACAGAAAAAGTGTCCAAAACAAATGGTAAATGTGGTACAAGGACGTAGTGTGCCCTGATATACATGCAAAAAAATGTGTCAACAATGGCGTTCTTTACAGAAAATCCTGGGAAGAAACCCTGGAAGAAATCACTAACCCTGAGCCATTATCACATTACCAGTATACATTTTAATATTCTGTAATTAAAGAATAATAGTTCCTATTCAAATGCTTCAAGCAGAAATCTTGAACATATCAAAGAATTAATACAGAAAGTATATAGCAAATTGCATAATTTTTCAGTATACAACAAATAGGTTTTCTTTGCTTGAAGGGAGACTTTCATCAGATTCATGCTGCCCGAGCCACAGGCACCATGAATTGGATACTGGCTGCGTTATTGCTGTTGTGTATTACTTTGAAAGGCTATGGCATTTCAGAGAAAACAAACTTTGAATATCTGTCCGGGGACAATGACACTAGGATGGCTAGTCTAGGCAAGTCCAGGGTGGCTTGTCACCACCCCGCTCCCCATGACTGACAGGTCTCTCCCTCCCTAATTGTGTGTGTACCCGAAGGATCGGTGCAGGGAGAAGCCGCCAAGGACTTGTGTTACTAATCATGCTAGATGCGTTGACCCTGGCCGGCTTTTCCAAGTATCTTTTCTCTGAAATGATGCAGCTGGTCTGAATCATGCTGCCTGTGGCTCGGCCAGTATGAATCTACTGTCAAGTTCTCTTTAAACTGGAAATCCTTTGGAAGTGAAGTCTAGAAATAGCTATAAGCGACATCAGAAATAAAAGTTCTGTAGCTATATATGGTTGTATATTCACATACAAACATTTTTTTTACTTTTCCCCCTATGCCTGGAAATATACATACTATGGTCTTGTGTAAATGTACAGTAGCACGTCTTCAGCTCCCCTTCAATATACTTACGCTGCATTTTTTTATTTTTACATACAGAATTTCCCTGTCTCTTCTTCGCTTGGGGAACATGGAGGCCAGCTTGTCTGCCACTACTTATCAGGAAAAAAGCACAGAAAAGGAGCTGATGGACATCACTTTATAGATGACGATCCTCCCAGTAGACACTGAATGCTTTTAGTTTAATAGAGCTGAGGAAGAACGCCATTACCACAAGCAATCTACTGTATGTTGCAGGCAATATGGGTGCTTTGAGAGACAGAATACAATGTTGCAAGCTTAGCATGCTAAAAGCCACATGCATGTTACCATGCGATCATATTACTTTACCTGAAGTAGGGGGAACTGCAGACCTCACAGAAAGCCAAGAGTTTAGAAAAGCAAGGGCAAAAAAGAAAGAAAAAAAGCCGAACACATAAACACAAAGAAGAGAAAAACAATGACACAACGGTCCCTATCAAGTCTCTGGAAATATGTGCAACTTTTTCCATGCCAGGTATGAAATATTGTACATAAGGTACCATAAAAAACAGAGTACAGTGAGCACAATTGGAAAAGCTTAGTTTGGCAGAAAAATTGTATTAGTTATGCAAAATATTGAATCTTTAGTTAATGGGGTCTTCGCTCTAAAAGAAGAGATGGTATAACACTAAGATTTGCTATCGCTTTCTCTTTGGTGGGGCGGACTGCCAGAACCTCATGATTTTTCCCACACAGGGATGCGGAGAACCAAACACAACACCTTTCACTTGACGAAAGCTTTTTGCAGTTTCCTACATAGTCAGGAGGGCTTTTGTCCAACAGATTCAAGGGGGCATTAGTTACTTCATTGTGATTATATGCTTGGCTGCTAGAGGTTGACCCTCATGAATCAAAATTATAAGGTACAGGTGCATCTCAATAAATTAGAATATCATCAAAAAGTTAATTTATTTCAGTTCTTCAATACAAAAAGTGAATGTCATCTATTATATAGAGTCATTACAAACAGAGTGATCTATTTCAAGTGTTTATTTCTGTTAATGTTGATGATTATGGCTTACAGCCATTGAAAACATAAAAGTCATTATCTCAGTAAATTAGAATACTTTATAACAACAGCTTGAAAAATGTTTTCAAAATCCGAAATGTTGGCCTACTGAAATGTATGTTCAATGAATGCACTCAATACTTGGTCAGGGCTCCTTTTGCATCAATTACTGCATCAATGCGGCGTGGCATGGAGGCGATCAGCCTGTGGCACTGCTGAGGTGTTATGGAAGCCCAGGTTGCTTTGATAGCAGCCTTCAGCTCGGCTGCATTGTTGGGTCTTCTATCTCTCATCTTCCTCTTGACAATACCCCATAGATTCTCTATGGGGTTAAGGTCAGGCGAGTTTGCTGCCAATCAAGCACAGTGATACTGTTGTTTTTAAACCAGGTATTGGTACTTTTGGCAGTGTGGACAGGTGCCACAGGTGCCAAGTCCTGCTGGAGAATGAAATTTCCATCTCCAAAAAGCTTGTCGGCAGAGGGAAGCATGAAGTGCTCTAAAACGTCCTGGTAGATGGCTGAGCTGACTTTGGTCTTGATAAAACACAGTGGACCTACACCAGCAGATGACATGGCTCCCCAAACCATCACTGATTGTGGAAACTTCACACTAGACCTCCAGCAGCTTGGATTGTGGCCTCTCTACTCTTCCTCCAGACTCTGGGACCTTGATTTCCAAATGAAATGCAAAATTTACTTTGCATTTACTTAGTGTGTCAATGACTGCCTTCTGGACATCTGTCAAGTCAGCAATCTTCCCCATGATTGTGGAGCCTACTGAAACAGACTAAGGGACCTTTTTAAACACATTTGCAGGTGTTTTTTGTTAAGTATTTTAAATTACTGAGATAATGACTTTTGTGTTTTCATTGGCTGTAATCCATAATCATCAACATTAACAGAAATAAACAATTGAAATAGATCACTCTGTTTGTGATGACTCTATATAATATATGAGTTTCACTTTTTGTATTGAAGAACTGAAATAAATTAACTTTTTGATGATATTCTAATTTAGTGAGATGCACCTGTATATTCTGGAGATAGGTCAATGCATTGTAAGATTAAGGTACATGTTTAAATCTGTATGAATGTATTACATTTTGGAAGAATCAGTTTTTTTTACCTTCATCCGGCCTGAGAGGCGTATCGACCGTCACCACTTCTCCAGCTCCAACCTGTGTCCTTGCACTTAAGGTAATGCGATAACGTGATATTGGATCCGTCCTTGCTATAGTGAATTTCGTTTGGTTTGGTGACAGAATCTCAACCACTGGCCTTGCGAATCTGGAACCATTGACTGTTGGAAGATTGATGTGAATAGGAGTGAATATTAAAAATGTAAAACCTGCAGCAAAGGTCACAATATTTTAAAAGTTTTGCATAGTCATCCAGGCAAGTGGCAAATATGATATTTCAGACACCAAATGAATTCTAAATTGTGAATGCCATCTTGCCACTACGAGTCCTATATAATTATAGCGGGATGATTGGTGAAAACAATTTAAAAGGGAACCGGTCATGTCCAGAAATGCTACTTATCTACAGATATAGTGGTAATCATTGGTAAATACCATTAATCCGGCTGCCTTAATAGAGAATTGGCTATAGGGAGAAAGTAATCTAATATCCTGCCAGACTGTCAAAGTGCTGGGGAGTGATTAAAGTACGCTCACTGTGTAGTGAGCGGTGACTGTTACATCTCCCTGCCTCGATGACTAAAAGCAAGCAGCTACAGGGAGGCTATAAGTTCAGTTTCTCCCTGTAGCTGCTGTTTATTTTAACGCTATCTACAGTACATGCTGATTACCCCTATATTTGCAAATAAATAGCGTTCCAGGACATGACAGGTTCCCATTAAAATAGTAAAACATTATTTTTTTTTCTACAAAACTCTAACGTAATGCTAACTGGTAGAAAAAACACCAAGGGTATAAGTGTCGTGGTTGCAGAGGTAGCAGTTGCTCCTGAACCCAGCAGCATGCGGCCCATCTGGAGAAAACATCAGTATTCTAAATGGCACATGGTAAATCAGGGCCCTAATTCAAACTATAATGCCCCTTCTGGAAAGAACTCTTAGGTTGGAGCTTAGTTATAGAAAATCACTTACCACCAAACTGTTCACTTACATGCTTGGTAGCGTAAACCGTAGCCTGTCAGATTCCCATTGGGGTGTTCTGGAGGACTCCAATCTAAGAAAATGGTTTCACGGTTTGGTTCACTGAATCTAAAGTTTTTAGGCTGACTGGGCACTGGAAGAGTGAGAAGAAAGTAGATGAGAACAAAATAAGTAAAAGCTGATTGTGTGCCATATGGGGGTACATAGTGACTTAAGAGGGCACGATCGCACCGTAGAAGTAACACTCTGGATTTTCACATTTTAGTTAGCAGCTGGTTGTGACATACACAGCAATATGTTAGCGGTCTGTCATTCGCTCTCTTCCTGAGCACCTACCTCCCTCTGGTGTGGTGAACTCTTTAATGTCACTCTTCGGGCCGTCCCCTCTCCCGTTCACAGCTACCATGTACAGTTTGTAGTTGCTGTAAGGTATCAGGAAGGACACGATCCCTCGTACACGATCCCCGATGAAACTCTGCTGCAGCTTTTTTCGGGAGACCCAAACTCCTCTCAGCAAACTACTCTCCCTCCAGTAATATGCCTTTTGAAATACACAGCCCGATCATTTAGCAGACAGCCTTTATATATTAGTAGGGGTGATTTTTGGTGGACTGTCGGGTCGTGTTATTACACTTAAACAGCGGGTCAATGTTTAGTTTCCCTGGTTTGTAAGTTTCATGTAAAGTAACATGCTGGGGGTTGACGATGGTTAATATATCCACAGAGATAAGTCGTCATTATTTCCCATCCCCCTCCTCTTTCCAGATTAAATATTAGATATAAGGGGGCTGTTAATTAGGAGCTGGCTCCGCTCACTCTGTATTCCACGAGACTTCCTTGGACAGACGCAGGGGCCACACGTGTCCATTGAAGGGAGATGGCCGTGCTGTTCGTGACCCTCAGTCTAATGTCAGTTGGTGCTGCTTTAGGATCTGAGGGTAAAGACAGCTTTAAGCAGACCGACATACCAGTTTTCTATGCCAGGCCTTATAGTACAATTCAATAAAATTCTCCTGATTTCTGATTGGATCCTGCAGGATATTTCACTGTTTTCTCATGGAGTTCCAATATAAAGCAACTCCTAATGTTAATGGGTGACTGAGTGATTTAACATTTTGGACTCCAAAGCACAACTTCTAACATACAGTAGTGCCCTCCACTATGCCATGTTTCAACTGGAAAATTGCACTCTTTTATGGAAAAGTAAAAACCTGTATTTTTAAAGTGAACCTACCTGTCATGAGTGTCAGTGATACTGTCTGTGGATGATAATAAAATTGCACCATCTTGTGGCAGCAAAAGTAATAACCAAGGCAGTTCAAAACAAAAATGTTGTTAAAGAGGTTCTGTCACTTGCTCAAAAAATTGAGTAAAATAAATATCTTGTAAAAATTCATGAGCTCCCTTGATTCTGCTGCTTTTTTTAACGTTTTTTTACACTCATTGTAGAGATATTTACATTTATCGGTTTTGGAAAGCGGTATGTGAAATCTTTGCTTGCAAACCAACTGGGCGTTTCTTCATAGTCTTCTCTTTTCTCCCTCCAACATGCTGCCAATCACATCTTAATGGCATTTGGGATTGATAGATTGCTAGATCAGCTGCCAAGCTGTGATTGGTAACATCTGAAAGGGAGGGGTGAAACTGCACACCCCTTGAGAAGACTCTGAAGAAACCTCCAGTTGGATTACAAAATAGAGATTTCACATATTGCGATCCAGAAGAAACAACTGTAAATATCTCTGCAATGGAGCGAAGCAGCGCAAAAAAAGAGTGGATTTTTACAAACTATTTCACTCATTTATTCAAGTGAGTGACAGATTCTCTTTTCAATCTGCTGCAATGTGACTTTTAAATGATCAAACTGTAATGTAGAAAATGTGGATAATTGCATTTAGCATCTGAAAAGGTAGTGAACATTACAACACAGACTGATTACTGATCATAATAATGAAAGCAAAGTGGATCTAATTCATTATTGGCATGAAAATCCAAAAATCTCTGTTTACAACAAATCTTTTGTTTGTGAGGAAGAGATCATCATATTCTGAGAGCTATAACTTTGTTTTTATTTGTCTACTGGGCTGTATGAGGGCTTGTATTTTGTGTAATGGGCTGTCATTTTTATTGGTGCCATTTTTTGCTGCATGCGACTTTGTGATTGCTTTTCATTTAATTTTTTGGCACCCTTCACCATCCAAGATGAATAATGAAACAGTTTTATAGTACGGGTCATCACAATTGCAGCGATACCAAATATGTGTATATTTTCCAAAAGTAAACAGCTTTCTTGTGTTTAAAGTGGGTCTGTTTTTGTACATTTTAGATAATTTTATTATTTGCAATATTCATTAGACCCACAAGGAAACTTGAACATGCGATCCTTTGATTGTATAGATGATACACTGTAATATATATGTAGTACACTGTATTGTCTAACCTTTCAATGTTTGACTGGCAAGTAGTGTTCCGGGATCTGATAGACCGAGCTGTATGACAGACAAGGAGGCCGTTGTTTGGCCTCGGGGCTAATAAGGCAACATATCGACCCCCTTGATCGCGCTGCTTGTGAGTTGACAGAGGGAGTGCTTTCTGTCTGCCAAACTTATTACATGTGCGGGCAGTGGTCACTGCAGCTGATAAAAAGTATAACAGCCATAAACACACACAGTTGTGAACCTGGCTGCAGCAATAGATATCATAAATATCCAGCTATCCCAGTAGAGTAAATCTGAGTACCATTACCCTACAGAATGCCCCATACACAGCAAGCAGGGCATGGTACGCATAAGAACACAGCAGTGCCATCAATATTGTGAGATTCACAAGAATTGTCTCATTCTAGTAAATAAATATGGGTCCGTAGTGGTTTGTACTACTCACAATCTTCTCCAGAGTATCCAATCACAGTGCCTGGTTCTGGTGACCTGCCAAACTCATTTTCTGCCTGCACCCTTATTTCATAGGGGGTGTACACTGGAGTGTTCCACACAACATGCTTGTTGGTCCACACTGTGACATTGCTCCATGGCTCTCCGGTGTGCCGCTGGCGCCACTTTACATTGTAGCGTAGGTTGGGACCATATGCCTGTGTAGAGTTCAGTGGCTGTGGATAGTAAAGTTAAAGAATAGGAAAAGAGGTGTCATATATGAGACAGAATAGTGATCATTAGGGGAGGACATTTTTTGAACTTGCTGCAGTAAACATTATATATACACATTATTGATGCGCAAGTATGAATTTGCTCGCCAAGTATTTGCGGTGTTCTCGGCATCGATGTTACTGTTACCACGGCGGCATGTGTCACGGCTGTTGGACAGCTGTGACACATACAGGGATTGCCTGTCAAGGGTTAACAAGGCTTAACAATTCATACTCGCTCATAACTAATACTCATATATACAGTCATGGCTGAAAGTGTTGGCACCCTTGAAATTGTTCCAGAAAATGAACTATTTCTGCCAGAAAATTATTGCAATTATACATTTTTTGTTATACACGTGTTTATTTCCTTTGTGTGTATTGGAACAACACAAAATACAGAAAAAAAGTCAAACTGGACATAATTTCACACAAAACCCCAAAAATGGGCAGGACAAAATTGTTGCCACTTTTTCAAAAATTGTGGGTAAACAACTTTGTTTCAAGCATGTGATTCTCATTCAAACTCACCTGTGGCAAGTAACAGGTGTGGATAATATGAAAATTACACCTGAAACCAGATAAAAAGGGTAGAAGTTGACTCAATCTTTGCATTGTGCGTCTGTGTGCACCAGACTAAGCATGGAGAACAGCAAGAGGAGAAGAGAACTGTCTGAGGACTTGAGTACCAAAATTGTTGAACAATATCAACAATCTCAAGGTTACAAGTAGATCTTGATGTTCCTTTCAAGAAGTTTACAACCCGACTGTAGCTAATCTCCCTGGATAGTCCGAATGGTGGATAAGCAGCCCCAATCAAGTTCCAAAGAAATTCAAGCTGTCCAGCAGGCTTACGGTGCATCAGTTTCAGCTATCCGTCGATATTTAAATGAAATGAAGCACTATGGCAGGAGACCCAGGAGGACCCCACTGCTGACACAGAGACATAAAAAGCTAGACTGCAGTTTGCCAAAATGTACTGTGTGTAAGCCAAAATCCTTCTGGAAAAAGAGACCAAGATAGAGCTTTTAGGTAAAACACATCATTCCACTGTTTATCATAAACGGAATGAGGTCTACAAAGAAAAGAACAGAGTACCTACAATCAAATATCGTGGAGGCTCAAAGATATTTTGGGGTTGTTTTGCTGACTCTGGCACTGGGTGCCTTGACAGTGCGCAAGGCATCATGAAAACTGAAGATTATCAAAGAATTTGGGGTCTCAATGTACAGTCATGGCCAAAAGTATTGAGAATGAGACAAATAGTAATTTTTCCAAAGTTTACTGCTTCATTTTTTGTAATGGCAATTTGCATATACTCCTGAATGTCAAAGAGTGATCAGCTTAACAGCAATTACTGTACTTGCAAAGTCAATATTTGCCCAGAAAATGAACTTTAACCCCCAAAACACATTTCAACATCATTGCAGTCCTGCCTTAAAAGGAGCAGCTAACATCGTTTTAGTGATTGATCCATTAACACAGGTGTGGGTGTTGATGAGGACAGGGCTGGCGATCAATCAGTCATGATTAAGTAAGAATGACATCACTGGACACTTTAAAAGGAGGCTGGTTCTTGGTATCATTGTTTCTCTTCAGTTAACCATGGTTATCTCTAAAGAAACACGTGCAGCCATCATTTCACTGCACAAAAATGGCCTAACAGGGAAGAGTATCGCAGCTACAAAGATTGCACCTCAGTCAACAATCTATCGCATCATCAAGAACTTCAAGGAGAGCGCTTCCATTGTTGTCAAAAAGGCTCCAGGGCGCCCAAGAAAGACCAGCAAGCGCCAGGACCGTATCTTAAAACTGTTTCAGCTGCGGGATCGGACTACCAGCAGTGCCGAGCTTGCTCAGGAATGGCAGCAGGCTGGTGTGAGTGCTTCTGCATGCACTGTGAGGCGGAGACTCTTTGAGCAAGGGCTGGTTTCAAGGAGGGCAGCAAAGAAGCCACTTCTCTCCAGAAAAAACATCAGGGGCCGACTGATATTCTGCAAAAGGTACAGGGAGTGGACTGCTGAGGACTGGGGCAAAGTCATTTTCTCTGATGAATCCCCTTTTCGATTGTTTGGGACATCTGGAAAACAGCTTATTCGGAGAAGAAGAGGTGAGCGCTACCACCAGTCTTGTCTCATGCCAACTGTAAAGCATCCTGAAACCATTTATGTGTGGGGTTGCTTCTCAGCCAAGGGAATCGGCTCACTCACAGTCTTGCCTAAAAACACAGCCATGAATAAAGAATGGTACCAGAATGTCCTCCAAGAGCAACTTCTCCCAACCGTCCAAGAGCAGTTTGGCGCCCAACAATGCCTTTTCCAGCATGATGGAGCACCTTGCCATAAAGCAAAGGTGATAACTAAATGGCTCATGGAACAAAACATAGAGATTTTGGGTCCATGGCCTGGAAACTCCCCAGATCTTAATCCCATTGAGAACTTGTGGTCAATCATCAAGAGACGGGTGGACAAACAAAAACCAACAAATTCTGGCAAAATGCAAGCATTGATTATGCAAGAATGGACTGCTATCAGTCAGGATTTGGTCCAAAAGTTGCCAGGGAGAATTACAGAGGTCTTGAAGAAGAAGGGGCAACACTGCAAATATTGACTTGCTGCATTAACTCATTCTAACTGTCAATATAACCTATTGGTACTCATAATATGATTGCAATTATATTTCTGTATGTGATATAAACATCAGACAAACACTAATAAAAACCAGAGGCCAGCAGATCATGTGAAAATATAATTTTGGTGTCATTCTCAAAACTTTTGCCCATGACTGTAGTGCACAGTGTCAGAAAGCTGGGTTTGTGTCCTAGGTCATGGGTCTTCCAGCAGGACAGTGAACCCAAGAAGAAGCACCCAGAAATGGATGGAAACAAAGTGCTGGAGAGTTCTGAAGTGGCCAGCAATGAATCCAGATCTAAATCCCACTGAACACCTGTGGTTAGATCTTAAAATGAAAACTGCTGTTGGGAGAAGACACCTTCAAATATGAGAGACCTGGAGCAGTTTGCAAAAGAAGAGTGGACCAAAATTCCAGTTGAGAGGTGTAAGAAACTTGTTGATGGTTATAGGAAGCGACTGATTGCAGTTATTTATTCCAAAGAGTGTGAAACCAAGTATTAAGCTGAGGGTGCCAACAATTTTGTCTGGCCCATTTTTTGGGTTTTGTGTGAAATTATGCCCAATTTTCGCCTCTGTTGTTCCAATACACACAAAGGAAATAAACAAGTGTATAAAAAACATGTGTAATTGCAATCATTTTCTTGGAGAAATACTTCATTTTCTAGAACAATTTTAAGGGTGCCAACACTTTCGGCCATAAATGTGTGTGTTTGTATATACAGTGCCTACAAGTAGTATTCAACCCCCTGCAGATTTAGCTGGTTTGATAAGATGCAAATAAGTTAGAGCCTTCAAACTGCAAACGAGAGTAGGTTTTATGAACAGAAGCATAAATCTTACAAACCAAAAAGTTATGTTGCTCAGTTGAATTTTATTAAATTTTAAACATAAAAGTGTGGGTCAATTATTATTCAACCCCTATGTTTAATATTTTGTGGAATAACCCTTGTTTGCAATTACAGCTAATAATCGTCTTTTATAAGACCTGATCAGGCCGGCACAGGTCTGTGGAGTTATCTTGGCCCACTCCTCCATGCAGATCTTCTCCAAGTTATCTAGGTTCTTTGGGTGTCTCATGTGGACTTTATTCTTGAGCTCCTTCCACAAGTTTTCAATTGGGTTAAGGTCAGGAGACTGACTAGGCCACTCCAACACCTTGACTTTTTCCCTCTTGAACCAGGCCTTGGTTTTCTTGGCTGTGTGCTTTGGGTTGTTGTCTTGTTGGAAGATGAAATTACGACCCATCTTAAGATCCTTGATGGAGGAGCGGAGGTTCTTGGCCAAAATCTTCAGGTAGGCCGTGCTATCCATCTTCCCATGGATGCAGACCAGATGGCCAGGCCCCTTGGCAGAGAAACAGCCCCACAGCATGATGCTGCCACCACCATGCTTGACTGTAGGGATGGTATTCTTGGGGTCGTATGCAGTGCCATCCAGTCTCCAAACGTCACGTGTGTGGTTGGCACCAAAGATCTCGATCTTGGTCTCATCAGACCATAGAACCTTGAACCAGTCTGTCTCAGAGTCCTCCAAGTGATCATGAGCAAACTGTAGACGAGCCTTGACATGACGCTTTGAAAGTAAAGGTACCTTACGGGCTCGTCTGGAACGGAGACCATTGCGGTGGAGTACGTTACTTATGGTATTGACTGAAACCAATGTCCCCACTGCCATGAGATCTTCCCGGAGCTCCTTCCTTGTTGTCCTTGGGTTAGCCTTGACTCTTCGGACAAGCCTGGCCTCGGCACGGGAGGACACTTTCAAAGGCTGTCCTGGCCGTGGAAGGCTAACAGTAGTTCCATAAGCCTTCCACTTACGGATGATGCTCCCAACAGTGGAGACAGGTAGGCCCAACTCCTTGGAAAGGGTTTTGTACCCCTTGCCAGCCTTGTGACCCTCCACGATCTTGTCTCTGATGGCCTTGGAATGCTCCTTTGTCTTTCCCATGTTGACCATGTCTGAGTGCTGTTCACAAGTTTGGGGAGGGTCTTAAATAGTCAGAAAAGGCTGGCAAAAGAGATCTTTAATCCACACATGTGAAGCTCATTATTCTTGGTGCCTGAACTACTTCTTAATACTTTAGGGGAACCAAACAGAATTCTTGTGGTTTGAGGGGTTGAATAATAAATGACACTCTGAATTAACTTTTAACGTTTTAAAAAAAAAACAAAAAAAAACCAAAAACAAAATTTGCTGCAATGCATTTCCCACTTCCAGGCTGATCTACAGTACAAATGTCACAATGCCAAGTTAATTCCGCATGTGTCAACCAGCTAAATCTGCAGGGGGTTGAATACTACTTGTAGGCACTGTATATATATATATATATATATATATATATATATATATATGTATGTATATATATATATATATGTATATATATATATATATATATATATATATATATATATATACAGTACAGACCAAAGGTTTGGACACACCTTCTCATTTAAAGATTTTTCTGTATTTTCATGACTTTGAAAATTGTACATTCACACTGAAGGCATCAAAACTATGAATTAACACATGTGGAATTATATACTTAACAAAAAAGTGTGAAACAACTGAATATATGTCTTATATTCTAGGTTCTTCAAAGTAGCCACCTTTTGCTTTGATGACTGCTTTGCACACTCTTGGCATTCTCTTGATGAGCTTCAAGAGGTAGTCACCCGAAATGGTCTTCCAACAATCTTGAAGGAGTTCCCAGAGATGCTTAGCACTTGCTGGTCCTTTTGCCTTCACTCTGCGGTCCACCGTCCAGCTCACCCCAAACCATCTCGATTGGGTTCAGGTCTGGTGACTGTGGAGGCCAGATCATCTGGCGTAGCACCCCATCACTCTCCTTCTTGGTCAAATAGCCCTTACACAGCCTGGAGGTGTGTTTGGGGTCATTGTCCTGTTGAAAAATAAATGATGGTCCAACTAAACGCAAACCGGATGGAATAGCATGCCGCTGCAAGATGCTGTGGTAGCCATGCTGGTTCAGTATGCCTTCAATTTTGAATAAATCCCCAACAGTGTCACCAGCAAAGCACCCCCACACCATCACACCTCCGGTGGGAACCAGGCATGTAGAGTCCATCCGTTCACCTTTTCTGCGTCGCACAAAGACACGGTGGTTGGAACCAAAGATCTCAAATTTGGACTCATCAGACCAAAGCACAGATTTCCACTGGTCTAATGTCCATCCCACCAACAGGTATGTCAGTTTGATGGTCTCTGCCCCTTGCCGAGCACTTTACAACATTACATTACAGCAATTTGCACTCGGCATTATCTCCATCAACCTTATGATCTTCTTTTTCTCCAGTTTGTGCAGTTACCCTGTGATTATATATATCCCAGCAATTTGCACTCTGCAATGACTTTTTCTTGAACAATGGTAATGGTCCTCACTTTTCACATACACACTTTGTTTATACATGGTACCATCCTTGTTTTATGTTTAGGATAATACTTATCGCTGGCATACCTTTCATATACATATATGTAACAATCTTCTGTGGGTTTGCAAATTGTTATATCTATCACAATTATTTGTATATTTATTGTGCTATTTATTTTCAGCAATGTTG
This sequence comes from Phyllobates terribilis, assembly GCF_046119375.1. Lineage (NCBI taxonomy): Eukaryota > Metazoa > Chordata > Amphibia > Anura > Dendrobatidae > Phyllobates > Phyllobates terribilis. The sequence continues at coordinate 691,135,946 of NW_027362762.1, forward strand.
CATGTACAAAATTTGGTATGGCGGCTTTTCATGTGTTTGTAGCACCACTTTGACCAATTCTCTCAATAAAGGTCTTTTATATAAATATTGGTTCATGTTTTTGGAAATATTGGACTGGACATTCGGTGGTTCTCCTTCCTCTTGTGTTCTCAACCGAATGGTCTGCCATTTATTGTGCCACACATTACATACAATTTATGGTGGAGTGGTCATATTGACCGTTGTGTCTCTAAATGACTTATTCCCATGAGTGTGGATGTCCCTAAGTGCATATTTTACTAATAATTTACTGTGCTCCGCACAGGCTTCTTCTCTTGGGATATGGATTTTAAAGCCAGAGAATCTTCCTGGCAAGGACAAATCAAAGAAGTATTTGGCAATAGTGGTGCAACTGCACTAGGTTCTGACAGTGCACAGGTTGATTCAGTTACTCATACTATTAAAAATCTACTATTTAGAAGAACCCGTCTTTGGTGGACAAAGCTTTTTTAGAAAATTACATACTTAAACAGTTGATTCCTAGAGGATTAAGGATCCGTGTTATTCCATCCTTTGTTGTTGAAGATAAGAATTTTATTAATAATTGGGAACAAATATGCAATGATACATCAAAGAGATTAATGGAATTGCTTATTCAGTTGAATCAAAAATCCATTATAGAGATTGATAGCACCCTGGAATCGTTATACACCAGTGCCAGGGTTGATCTAACCTCTGATCAATTATCGACAATTGACATTCAAATGAATAAATTCATTGACCAATGGGTCAAAGAGATTCAAGGTAATCAAACAAACAAATTGAAAAGAGATTTACGAGATTTCTCTTTGGGCAAAGTATATAGATGGAGGAAACCATCAACACCTGGTGTGGATAGGTCTCGTACTCCCTCCATTTCATCCAACCCGCCAACCAGTGAAGTGTCTGACGCCTCCTCTTCCGTCTCTGTATCCATAATTTCTACACCTAAACGTAAACGGGAGCTACGCTTCCTTCCAAATAAGCGCAACTATGGCTATTCACCTGAGAACAATAAAAATAATTTGAAGGTAATTAACTTGAGTTCTCACAATTTTTCTTACACTGAAACTTCAATGTTAAGTAAAGGTTTAATGTTTTGCCCCTCGGCACATTTTGATAGATTTACAGCCATCAAAGATCTATACCTATTTGCACGCAAACTCCTTTTTAAACGTTACTTTCATGATCAAAATGTACTTCAATTATTCCCTACAGAGACGGAACAGAAGACGTTGACCACTTTGGAAGAGTTGGCTGAGGAACATAATGATTTACACGGAGGTAAGATCCCAACCTCCATAAAACCTCGGTCCCAAAAATTCCCACCGCTGTCTACTTGCCCTACTATTGACATTTTTGTTAAGATGGTGAGCCAAGATTTTGTCAACATTCCTCGATACCCGTCATTTGATAACTTGACTAGGTTAGAAAGACAAAGTCTGCTTCGGTTACGTGATCTTAATGATATCGTCTTTAAACCGGCAGATAAGGGTGGGAATGTGGTGGTTTGGCCCAAAACCATGTATGAAGCAGAAGCTTTCCGGCAATTGAGTGACTCCAACACATATAGGAAGATGACATTGAATCCTATGGCTAAATTTCAAAATGAATTGTCGGAACTCCTGCTTGAAGCCAAAAATGATGCAATCATTTCTAATGAGTTGCATCAGGCATTAAAGGTTGGCGAGCCATCCATTCCCACCCTGTATCTCGTTCCAAAAATCCATAAGAATATTCAAGTACCACAAGGCCGACCAATCATATCGGGGTGTGGTAACTACCTCGAAAATGTCAATAAATTCATTGATGCTAAGTTACAACCCTTGGTTGAATTACTTCCATCGTTCACTGAGGATACCAGCGAATTTTTAAAGAAGGTAGATGGCCTTCATGTGGGTAGTAACATTCTTCTGGTGACATGTGACGTGGAGGCTTTGTATACCCACATTCGACATACTGACGGTGCACAGGCTATCCAATATTTTTTACGTACTTCGACCATTTCTTCCACAATGAGTAATTTCATTATACAACTATTACAGTTTACGTTGTCTCACAATTTCTTTTTGTTTAAGGGGTCGTTCTATCTGCAGCTCCAGGGAACTGCGATGGGAGCGTTGTTGGCCCCATCCTATGCCAACTTGTTCCTGGGGCTGTGGGAGAGGGACCTCTTCCTGTCTGATCGATATTCATCTATGGACCGCGTTCTCTTCTGGACGCGGTACATAGATGATATATTTTTGATCTGGCAGGGGTCTGATCATGAAATACATGACTTCATAAATACCCTAAATGAGAATCCATACAACATTCACCTTACATATCATTTCGACAAACAATCCATTGAATTTTTGGATGTTAAAATCAGCATAGACCAATTGAATTGCTTACAGATGGATTTATTCCGCAAATCAACATCAGTGAATTCTCTTTTATTGGCTTCCTCATCTCATCCACCAGCCATGATTCGATCTATACCAATAGGTCAATTTTTAAGGCTGCGTCGTATATGTTCCAACGATGTTGATTTTGAGAGACAAGCAGTAGATTTGAAAAATAGGTTCTTGGAACGTGGATACAGTCGTCGCTCTATTAAACGGGCATATAACAGAGCCAGACACACCTCGAGACATATGGCTCTATATTCTAAAAAATCATCATTGGTTGATAATCGAGTCAGATTTATTACGCAATATCACGGCCAAACCAATCTAATGCGTCACTTTTTGAGCAAATCATGGTCAATTCTCTTATCTGACCCAGTTCTTGCTAAATACCTTGACCCTAGACCCAGCATTACCTTTAGGAGGTCCTGCAATCTTCATGATTGCTTGGTGAAAAGCCATTATACTAATGAAGGTAATACCTTTTTGTCCCATTCCGAGCCACCAAAAGGTTGCAAACCATGTGGGAAATGTGTTGCATGTCCTAATATTGGATGTGCCCGCGATTTCCAAAGTTCTGATGGAACATTAACCTATCAAATACAACATTCCATCACCTGCACTACATCTGCAGTGATTTATTATGTTACCTGCCCCTGCCCATTAATCTATGTGGGATTGACTACCCGTCAATTAAAAGTTCGTATTCGCGAACATGTACTAGGAATTGAAGCGGCAAAAGACGTTAATGACATGTCTACATTGAAAACATTACCAAGGCATTTTAAACAACACCATAATTGTAAAGCTTCGCTATTACGAGCTATTGGAATAGACCACATCCCACATAGTATCAGGGGCGGTAAAATCAGTAAACCCTTGGCAAAATTGGAAACTAGGTGGATTTGGACATTAAAAACTGTATATCCACTGGGCCTCAACGAAAATATAAGCTTTGCTCCTTTCCTGTAAACTGTCTCTTGGTCTTTGAACCATTTTAATTGGTTTTAGGTTGTTTTATTGCGGTTTTATATTAATATTCCTTTATTGGTTTCATTTTTTAGTATGTCTTGGTGTCAGCCTTTCTATGCTTCATTGCCCGTGAAACACCTTCATCCACACTGAAGTGGCTTCTGAATTTGGAAGTCCCTTCCCTTGATACATCATTAAAGACTGAGTCCTATTGTGTTATAATTGTTTTCACTATATGTAATATTGATTTGATATGATGTTGCACACTTATTTTTCACATCACTTTTTATCACCTTATTTTTATTTAGTTCACTACACCCACATGCTCATCACTCTGGTGCTTGTCAGTTTTTATAGTAATTATTTATAACAGTTATATTTAGTTTTATAATTAATATTTATTTATTGTTTTAAAACTGTCAGCATCAATTCATCATCACACATTATATTTGTGGTTGTCTAAAAGGACATCATCAGCTGCACACACTATAATCACTTCACGTTACATATTACTATTATTATTACGTGTACATGTATGTGCGTGCGCATGCGGGCGCACATGTGTGTGTGCGTGCACATGTAGACGCGCGTTGTGTGTGCGTGTTTGTGTGTGTGTGTGTGTGTGCATGCATGCATATGTTTGTGTGCATGTATATGAGTGTATGTGCACACCACCCCCCCCCTTGTTGTCATTCACATGGGACACTTACCATATCGTACAATTATTACACACTTATCACTTATACATATAGCTTTTGTTTGCACTCTGTTTTTTACATTGTCAATTTACACACTCCTTTAGGTAAATGTCCAGTTTGACATCACAGGTTGCACTCATCATATTCATATCATATGTCTTTTATTATTATTTCATTATTATATATTATTTTTTTATATCATTTTCATTATTATTTTTATTTTATTTTTTTACACTTTTTTCATGTCTTATCACTCCTTCTCACACATGCAGTTGTTGTTTCAATTACATCTAATTTATACATAATCACTTACATATACTTGTTTTTGTCAGCACAGTGTTCGTTTCTATTGCTATTTACATACTTTTTCATATTTCATTATATCTAGTGAATGGGATTTCATGTATGTTATATTAGTCCACTACAACTGGATATTATGTAGCGGAATGGACTATATGATCCTTTGATCCTGGCCCCTCTCTCTTTTTTATATACCAGGTACTGACTCTGCTCCGTTCGATGCGCCTGCTCTGTCTGTGCTCCCGATTCCTGCTGGTCCCGCATCTCTATGTGTCCTGTCGGTTCGGGTCATATGACCTGACGCGGCGGGTCACATGATGCGGGTGCCCGCAGGTCCTGGTGCCTCCTGACGGCGCATGCGCAGTTACATCGAGCGAACCATGACACAGGACCTTATGTTACATTGCATGCTGGATAAGGCACGTGCTTGCCCACTCATAGTAATTACATATGGGGCACTTCCGGTTTATGCCCGGACACACGGCAATGGCTGATTGGCCACATCTTTCTTTTTAACATCGGTCGGTCTCAAAGACCAACACACCCCATGACGAAGGACACCCCAGTCCGAAACGCGCGTCGGGGTCTGCCGCGCATTCCTTCTCTTTGCATCCCACCAACAGATATGTCAGTTTGATGGTCTCTGCCCCTTGCCGAGCACTTTACAACATTACATTACAGCAATTTGCACTCGGCATTATCTCCATCAACCTTATGATCTTCTTTTTCTCCAGTTTGTGCAGTTACCCTGTGATTATATATATATCCCAGCAATTTGCACTCTGCAATGACTTTTTCTTGAACAATGGTAATGGTCCTCACTTTTCACATACACACTTTGTTTATACATGGTACCATCCTTGTTTTATGTTTAGGATAATACTTATCGCTGGCATACCTTTCATATACATATATGTAACAATCTTCTGTGGGTTTGCAAATTGTTATATCTATCACAATTATTTGTATATTTATTGTGCTATTTATTTTCAGCAATGTTGCATGTACAAAATTTGGTATGGCGGCTTTTCATGTGTTTGTAGCACCACTTTGACCAATTCTCTCAATAAAGGTCTTTTATATAAATATTGGTTCATGTTTTTGGAAATATTGGACTGGACATTCGGTGGTTCTCCTTCCTCTTGGGAACCAGGCATATAGAGTCCATTCGTTCACCTTTTCTGCGTCGCACAAAGACACGGTGGTTGGAACCAAAGATCTCAAATTTGGACTCATCAGACCAAAGCACAGATTTCCACTGGTCTAATGTCCATTCATTGTGTTCTTTAGCCCAAACAAGTCTCTTCTGCTTGTTGCCTGTCCTTAGCAGTAGTTTCCTAGCAGCTATTTTACCATGAAGGCCTGCTGCACAAAGTCTCCTCTTAACAGTTGTTGAAGAGATGTGTCTGCTGCTAGAACTCTGTGTGGCATTGACCTGGTCTCTAATCTGAGCTGCTGTTAACCTGCGATTTCTGAGGCTGGTGACTCGGATAAACTTATCCTCAGGAGCAGAGGTGACTCTTGGTCTTCCTTTCCTGGGGCGGTCCTCATGTGAGCCAGTTTCTTTGTAGCGCTTGATGGTTTTTGCAACTGCACTTGGGGACACTTTCAAAGTTTGCCCAATTTTTCGGACTGACTGACTTTCATTTCTTAAAGTAATGATGGCCACTCATTTTTCTTTACTTAGAATTTGTATTATAGCAAGAAAAAAGCAGCTAACAGTCTATTCAATAGGACTATAAGCTGTGTATCCACCAGACTTCTGCACAACACACCTGATGGTCCCAACCCCATTTATAAGGCAAGAAATCCCACTTATTAAACCTGACAGGGCACACCTGTGAAGTGAAAACCATTTCCGGTGACTACCTCTTGAAGCTCATCAAGAGAATGCCAAGAGTGTGCAAAGCAGTCATCAAAGCAAAAGGTGGCTACTTTGAAGAACCTAGAATATAAGACATATTTTCAGTTGTTTCACACTTTTTTGTTAAGTATATAATTCCACATGTGTTAATTCATAGTTTTGATGCCTTCAGTGTGAATGTACAATTTTCAAAGTCCTGAAAATACAGAAAAATCTTTAAATGAGGTGTGTCCAAACTTTTGGTCTGTACTGTATATACACACATATACTGTATATATACTATTAAATGCTAGAAAATTATCATAACAAGTATTGTCAGCTTATTATCCCACTGGGATAAACTTTGATTCAGCCTCAAACTGCAAACCCAAGTTTCTACCACTTTGTCTCCTCTATCGCAAAAATACTTTTTGAATCCTCTTTCCACAACCCAGTTGTGAATGCCATTTTCATTTCCTACCACCAAGTCCTTCTCTGTAGTCTTACATCTAACACTCTTGCACTCCTCCCATCCAAGCTCCGCTCTTCTGCCCACTTATTTTACCACTTCTCTTTTTACTCCTTTTCCATTCCCGTCTACCAATTCTTTCAGTGGCTAGAAAATGCAGTTCCAATTTCTAACAAGGAAATACAAGGTTTCCATAACCCGTTCCCCCCCATCATGAAATCTCTCGCTACCTCTCAATATGTAATCTCCTTTCCTCCCAAGACCTCCTTCTTTGTTCGTCTCTTCTCCTTCTCACATACTATTTCTGAAACTTCTGCCGTGTATTCCATGTACTTTTCAACTCAATACACCAACAAATCAGACTCTCTGCACCTTCAAATCCTTAAAAAGCAACCTAATACCTACCTCTTCTGAAAAGCGTATACAATAATCCTACTGTATGATTAGCTTCTGCCCTCACCTATTGTCACCTTCCCCTTTCTCCTGTGGATTGCACACCCTTGCGGGCAGGGCTCTTCTCCCGCTGACCAGTCTGTTTCGTCTTTATTGAACTTGCTTTTTGTCTAATATAATATACGGTAACCCTTTTTAGATGTACTGTGCCATGGAATTAATGGTGTTTTACAATAAAAAAAACAACAATAATAATAATTAGGCTTGGTGGCCACAATGAACACTGAAAGTTTTCAGGATTTTTTAATATTTAGACATTTCTTTGACCCTTTTCTTTTCAGTAATATTCATATGAAGTGACGTTTGCAAATGTGCATATACAAAAACACAGATATACCTGAAGAAAGTGAAGCAAGTTACGCTGACAGTAAAACCTTTAAATAGTATTATATCAACAGGATAGAAGATAACGTATTGATTGATGAGGGTCCGACTGCTGGGACCTACACTGTTCAGCAGAATGCAGAACTTTTATCCCCGTTAGAATGGAGCGGCAGCGCGCCTGCTGAACCACCACTCCATTCATTTCCTATGGGGCTGTTGAGCACTGCGCTCCGCTTTTATAGCAGCCCTATAGAGAATTAATAGAGCGGTGGTCTGGCATGTGCACTTCTGCTCCATTCTAACAGGCATATAAGTTGCCATGTCAAGGATAAATGTTCATTGTTCTGCCGATCGGTGCAAGTCCCAGCAGTCTGACCCCCATTGATCTTCTATTCTGTGGATAGGTGAGAACTTATTTTCACCGGACAACCCTTTTAATTCAAAAAGATGACTCCACAAAATGTAAATTCATGCAGCACATGAATGCTGAAGGCAATCACTAGGTTCAACGGTCATGGCACAGTAGACAGCATAAGACCAGTGATTGGCTGCAGTGATTACGTGCTGTTGACAGAACCTCTGGGGCCCTGTCAACACACACTGGTGGAGAGTGGTGGAAAGATGGTGCTGGAGGGGCAACAAGTTCTTTAGGTGGGTACTGCTAATTTTGCTATGTTAAAGCAAAAAGTAGACTTGCCCGCCCCTATTATTAAAATGTATTAGTAAAACCTATAAATCTATAACTTATCTTACTTACTGTCCATGTGATCTCCATGTTGTCTTTGCGTGTTCCTGCTCCACGAATATCACCTGGATTAACTTCTGGGGCTAAAAATCCAAACACATTTTAAGCACACTACAACAGAATTGGCAAAAATCCACATGATGCAATTCTTTGATAGAAAAGTATAAAATTAATTGTATCGATTGTATAACGAGACTGGAGCGTGACCATATGATAAAAGATATAACCATGAATTCATCACTTACGTGCCCCATTCGTTTGGTATCGCTCAGATGAAGGGCTGGGCATGCTGCTTCCAAGATCATTTAGTGCCAGAACTCGAAACTGGTAGTTGACATATGGAGAGAGACGAAGCAAAGCAGAGTTCACATTACCAGGCACTGAGGCAAGGTTGTTCCATGTCCCTGATTGGAAACGGTCCTCCTCAAACTGTATAATAAAGCCTGATGAGTAAGAAAAACAATTGAGCGTGTCTGACCCTGTATAAGGTAAAAAGAAGACAAAGAAGAAAACAATTCAAGTGTATTGAGCCTCCGCCAACCCAGCCTGACCGACAGCTGCAGCTTATACTGAGCAGTGTGAGATCATGGCAGCATGGAGGAGAGAAACAATAAGGAGCTGTCAATCAGAATGTGAGAGGGGGAGACGCTGAGTTTAAACTTTCAAAAGAATTTCACAACCATTCTCACATAGATTTACTAAGTACACCAGCCTCAAAAGGTCTAAGAGATCTGTTTAATAATGCATGGAGTATTGTGAAATCTGGTGACAGATCAGCTTTAAAGATTTTCATTACTCTGAATCTCGCGTACAATCTCAAGTAAATGTGATCACTTTGGAAAGAAAACAAAAAAAACTGAACTGTGTGCCACTCACTATGGCAAAGAAAAATGAAAGGTATGTCTTCTGCTTTCCCTGATAGTCAGCTGAAAAAGAATCCCCTAGGTTCAACGATTCTTTTTCTTCAGTACACAATTATGCGTTCTCCTACTCTACAAAGAGTAATAAATATAATTAAAATTATATATAAAATAACAAAATTAAAGTGAACTTTACTAAGTTTCTGATGAGCTAATAAAGTACATAGGGACAAAACATGCAGATTAGTGTCATGTCATACTTTGTAGGGCTGAAGTCTAAAAATGTGAATCTGATGTGAGGTTCTTCATATCAGTGTCAAAATTATCTAAAAAGAATAAGCATTCTCCAACTCACCTGTTATAGGGCTGTTGTTATCGTCACCTGGCACCCATGTGAGGCGGACACTTCTTTCAGCAAGGTCAGTTAACTCTAAATCCATTGGAGGGTCCGGTTTATCTAAAGAGGGTATACATGAAATTATGAGAGGTACTGCTTTTAGATGTGGTCCACAACGTATAATCCCATAAGGAATACCTTTAGGTTGGATCCAGAATGTATGATCTTATAAAGAGTAGCTTTAGGTGGGATACAGAATGTATGATCCCATAAGGAATAGCTATAAGTTAAATCAAGAATGTATGATCTTCTAAAAAAATAGCTTCAGGTGGGATCCAGAATGTGTGATCCTATGAGGAACAACTGTAGGTGGGATTCAGAATGTATGATCCCATAGGCAATAGCGTTCGGTGAGATCCAGAATGTATGATCCCATAAGGAACAACTTTAGGTTGAATCCAAAATGTACGATCATATAAAGAATAGCTTTAGGCGAGATCCAGAAATCTATAAGGAAAAACTTTAGGTGGGATCCAGAATGTATGATCCCATAAGGAATATCTATAGGTTGAATCAAGAATGTGTGATCCTTTGAGGAACAACTTTAGGTGGGATTCAAAATGTGTGATTCTATGAAAAACAACTTTACGTGGGATTCAGAATGAATGATCCAATAGGGAATAGTGTTAGGTGAGATCCAGAATCCTATGAGGAACAACTTTAGGTGGGATTCAGAATGTGTGATCCTATGATGAACAACTTTAGGTGGAATTCAGAATGAATGATCCCATAGGGAATAGCGTTATGTGAGATCCAGACTGTATGATCCTATAAAAAATTGCTTTAGGCGGGATCTAAAATGTGTGGTCCTATAATAAATAGCTTTAGGTGGAATCCAGATTGCATGATACCAAGAGGAATAGTTTTAGGTGCATCCAAAATATAACATACCATGAGGAATAGTTTTAGGTGGAATCCAGAATATGTGATCCTATAACAAATAGCACACGATCCTTAACAAATTGCACTACATGTTAAAGTAATGTTATATGGTTAATTTAAAGTTATAAAAAAACATCCTTATCTCTTAGAAGTATATTCTTAATCAGATTCTGATAGACATCTGATATAGCAGCAAGTAGATGTATTTTAGACAACATTCTGCAGTGTGGCCAGTGGGATGGGATAGATTAGTAGGGAAAGGTTACCTCTTTGTACTGATGTCAGTCGGCTAGTAGGTGAGGTGGAGATCTCTGCAAACGAACAAGGAAATGTTACTGATAATATGGCTAATAAAATATTAGGGATCAAAAGAAATACACCACCAACTGCTTACTGGCCATAGTTTTTGCACATGTAAACTTGCAATAAGCAACATATGCTTTACGAGTAATTAAGCTCCTGCTAGCTGCTAATGTTTCTCCTGAAGAAACCAATAAAACTAAACACACTGATTAACGTAATAAACTGCTCTGAAAGCAGCATGACATTTCCAAAATATCACATTTCAGCTGCCAGTTGGGGTTCGCAGGAAATCCTATAGTGCTTCAAAACTGTGAAGGGTTTTATTAATATACTTGGATGAGCTTGATCTTCAGTTCCAGGAGGATTGTTAGAAATTGTCAGGTTTTCTATGTGATAATACATGCATCAAGGTCGTACAAGTTCTCGATCTCTCAAATTAGAAGCTGAACTTACTAATACATTTCAGTAGTTAACTAGCTGAATAGATACTTAGATACTTCAGAAACTTTCTCTTTCACAACTTGTATAGGGATCCAATGGGTAACGTTTCTCCTTGTGGAGAGTGACATGCCAAGCCTGGCATGCCAATGTGAATAGACTTTTAGGCCTTGAAATATTCAACATTCTGTAAAATCCTTCCTGGATTTGTTTTACTATCATTTCTTCAACTAATATACTGTGATACAGAAATTAACAATGTATATCTAGTCTGAATTCATTGGCAATTTGAAAAGTTTGAATTAAATATTATTATGACCCAAAAAGCCAAAAGTATTCTAGGAGTAATACCTTTATTTGCTAACCAGAAAAATTATATTTGCAAGCTTTCAGAGCACAGTGGCTCCTTCATTAGGCGGGTTTACATATGAATGAATATGTTAAGAGCAAAACGTTTAAGAGATGTTACAACAGGACATTTCTGTAAGGGGTAGATGGGGGGGATACTTCCTAGAGATAAGCAAAGATAATAAAATTAAAGTGGTTGTCCACTATCTTTACATTGATATCCTTAGGAGAGGTCATCAATGTTTGATCAGCCGATGTCCGCCACCCCCACCAATCAGCTGTTATCTGTCTCTGCAGCGGCGGCCTCCGGCCGGAAGTCCTTACTTGTGAGGCTGGCCATCTTCTGGTAGTGGCCGCCATAGGGTACTGTACATCTGCCTCCTATTGATTTGAATAGGAAGCAGATGTACAGTACCAAGCCTCGGTCACTACAAGTAGATGGCCAGTTCCGCAAGCGAGTATTTCCGGCCGCCGTTGCAGATACAGCTGATCAGCAAGGTTGCAGGGTGTCAGACACCGGCCGATCAGACATTGATGACCTATCCTGCGGATAGGTCATCAATGAAAAAGTAGTGGACAACCTCCTTAAGGTTGGAGTAAGCAGGCAGATCGGCAGGGAATGAGGAAGATGCGAGACAGATACAGCTGTTTCTTTTGGGTAATGTTGTCTAAGGGCACAGAGGAGAGCTGGTAGGATGTTCAGGATGGCTGGAGCTAAAAAATTAAGATAATATGGGAATTTAGGGACTCACAATTTAATGATTAATTTATCATGAAATATTAATAAGTAAAGTGATCTTTTATACTTTTGTGCGTCTACAACTTGTTTTTCAGTGTGGATAGGATTCCATACCAGAACAGTTACCAACCTATCCTTGAAATTCAGAATAAATGTTTTTTTTCGGTTATTCTAGTTAGCCCTGAAATGTACAAGAACAATTATCTTTATGATAGACTTACCTTTTCAACTGTCCTCTCCTTCTGCTTGCAGTTAATAAAGCTGCATAATGTAGTAACATACTAAAAAATGACATATCCCATAACCACATCAACCAATAACGGCTATTTGTGATGAAGCGCTATACATGGCAACATGACCAGTGCACAATGTATAAATGAACCAGAGTGGCAAGGGACATGAGAAAGTGTTGGTGGGCAACCATAGGAGAATAGTGCAGGTACGGTAAGTAAATTGACTGGTATATCGTTTCTCTATTTTGGATTATTTGTGGGCAATTTTAAAGTGTAACGATCATTTCAAAAGATCATAATGTCTGGGTCTTCCTCTAGATCCTCCCTTTTCCTCCCTCTCCATAGACTGTTATAGGCAGCAACAGCCATCCCCCCAAGTCAATAATGTGAAAATCTGTTTTCAATGAATAAAGATTTTACCCATAAACTGAAAGTTAAAACTCTCTGCAGTAGGAAAAATAAGCAGATTTCTCCAAAGAGATTTATTACAAAATATCTTATGGAATTCTGGATAAAAAAGGTACTTCTTTACCCAGTTTAAGACCAGGCAATCTAAATTTCTTTCTCGTTTGGATATTCCAATAATTTTTACATCCTTATTTTGTGATATGTGAGGTGTAATTTTTATGTTATTTTCATACTCCTTTCTCTTATTTTATTGCTGATATGGAGCGATATCAGTGGGAAAATAAAGGAAATGTGTGTCGGTTTTTCCCAGTTTTTTTTATAATCATAAAGAACCACTAAAATATATCTTAAATTTGGTTCCTCTTTTCATAACAGTTATTTTTACAATTTTTCTCCTCAAGGGGGCCGGGCTAGTAACAGCAATTTGGATTAGCAGCAGCTTTTTTTTTTTTATTTATTCTTTTTTCACTGCTTTTTATTTATTTATTAATGCTTAATTTTTTCATATATTTTGGTCCCCATAAGGTCAAAAGACTTTTGAGGGGAATTTCAACATTTAAATACTGTTTTTCACTTAATTTCCCCTGTAATTGGGACTGGTATATTGGTCCCAGTTACAGGAGAAACTCAGTCTATTGGCTGCATAATGTAAGGACCAGCAACTTCTGTTCCAGTGATCACATGACTGCTGGGTCCGGAGGAGGAAGTTAGTGCTTCCAATTACTGTATACCCAGCGCTTGTTAGGTCTAGTTTATTACAACCTGTTCACACAGCTGCTCTACTATGCAGTGAAGTTTTACACATTTAAAAGCTTTACCAAGAGAACAAGTTTTGTAAAAGGCAGAAGTTTTCTAGCCATCATGTCTATAAGGAATCAATGTCTTGTGATTTGTAACAATTCTATTTTTACATTGGTCACATAGCCAAAAACAATTGCAAAAAATTGTAAGTACCCTGAATGGTGAGATAGGCTTTCGCAAAGTCCTGATCCAACTCTGTTTTAGCCACACAGGTGTATGCGCCTTGGTCCTTCTCAGCTGCCCCAAAGATAATGAGAGCATCATCTTCTTTCTTCATTCTGTAATAAAAAAGAGGCTCAAAATGAGCAATACAAGAATACCCCCATATACTTTCTGTAATTGCACACTGCAGTTCTGCAGGTTATGCTCACATGTACCTGCTGCTGATGTACAGATGACTATCATCCTTCATCCATGTTACTATTAATCTTAGTGACGGGTCACTCCTCACTCGACAGTCCATCCGTACTGAGGAGCCTCGCCTAGCTATCTGATCTTCAGGACCTTTAATAATACGAGTAGGCTCTGTAAAGAGAAACGATGGAAACATGTCAAATTTTAACAAAAAACACTTTATCTTTATTATGCATTGAAAAATATCAATACCCAGATTGATACAGGTTGAAAAGTCACAATGTGCTATGCAAATTACTATTGGTTGTCACACAGCTCTCCAAAGAACTGATGAAACTGGATTCGCTGGGGATGCTTATTTATTTTAGGGGGGGGGGATGCATTTCAATTTTGGATGTTGAATTCTTAAACTGGATAGTAATAAACACTCTGCATCATTTTGGAGTCAAGTTGTATTCTGTTTTAATGGGAAAATACCACCCACCCCAAAGAAAAGATATTTAAACATGAAGCAAATATGCAAGAGAAGACAACAAGGAACTCTAGTGCCACCTATTGGAAGTAGCAATCCTAAAAGTCAATGTCAACCCTTTAAGAGCTTGTTCCAAACATCTTGGAGAACTAACCACAGATCTTCTGTGAATGTAGGCTTGTGCAAATCCTCCTGTCTCTTCATGGAATCCCACACAGACTGGATGATGTTGAGATCAGGTCTCTGTGGGGGTCATATCATTACTACCAGGACTCCTTGCTCTTTTTTTATGCTGCAAATAGTTCTTACTGTCTTTGGCAGCAAATAGTTCTTAATGACATTGGCTGTATGTTTGAGGTTGATGTCCTGCTGAAGAATAAATTTGGAACCATTCTGATGAGTCCGCGATGGTGTTGCATGATGGTTAAGTATCAGCCTGTATTTCTCAGCATTGAGGAAAACCATTAATCATGGCCAAATCCTCAAGTGCATTACCTGAAATGCAGCCCCAAACTTGCAAGGAACTTCCACCATGCTTCACTGTGGTCTGCAAACATTCATTATTGTACTGCTTTCCAGCCCTTCGGCGCACAATATTCCTTCTGTTCTAGCCAAATATTTCACATGTTAACTCATGAGTGCAGAGCACCTGCTGCCATTTTTCTGCACCTTAGTTCTTATGTTTTCATGCATAGTTAAAGGGGTTCTCCATAAATTAGATAAACTGGCATCCCTGGTTTAATTCAAGCTGAAGCCTGCCCTAGTCACGTGTCAGTACAGGCTGCAGACTGAAGACATACAGCTTCTGAGGCCTGTGCATCAACAGACAAAAGCTGTATCATGTATACCTCAGTCGGCCAGGAGGAGGGTTGTCATAAGTGAAGAAATAGGTTTTAATCTAAATTATGCTCGGCGAGGAGATCTTCCTCCTTCTCCTTCATCAGTTCTGAGCTGATGGAACTGCTGGAATTTTCCGATATTGAAGGGGAGTCCGCATAATGTATCTTTCAACCGCTGCACTAAGTTGGGCGACCACTGCGTCTTCAGTCCTCAATGCTAAGAAATACAATCAGACATTGAACTAATATGCAATACCAATAGGGAAGAGTGTCACTGACTCCAAATTTATTCTGCAGCAGGACAACAACTCCAAACATACAGCCAATGTCATTAAGAACTATCCTCAGCGTAAAGAAAAACATGGAGTCCCTCTTGGAAGGACTCTTGGAAGTGATAATATGGCTCCAATAAAGCCCTGATCTCAACATCACCGAGTCTTGCTGGGATTACATGAAAAGACAGAAGGATTTTCCCAAGCCGACGTCCACAGAAGATCTATGGTTAGTTCTCCAAGATGTTTTTCTTCAAAAACTGTGTGCAAGTGTACCTAAAAGAATTCATTCTGTTTTGAAGGTAAAGGTTGGTTACTCCAAATATTAACTTGATTTCACTTTCTCTTTTGTTGATTCAGTTTGTTAATTAATAAAAATAAACTATTAGCATTTCTAGTTTTGAAAGCATTTATACTTTGCAGCATTTTTTCCGCATCATGCTAAATCTTTTGCACAGTACTGCATATAGGGGGAATTTCCTGGTGTATACGATGAATATGAAAGGCCTAATTGGTCTAAACATATCAATTAAGAGAAAACTGACACAATATACCCAAGTACAGTGACAAAAAGAGATAAGAGTTTTTTGCAATTCTACCTTTCACCTCCAGCCGCACAGTATTTTCAGCATTTCCAAGGATGTTGGTAGCAACACAGGTGTATTTGCCTTGGTCCTCCTTCCTTACAACACTGATCTCGAGGGTACCATTCTCATGTACTCTGTAATTTCCTCCATCCAGGTTACTGCCCTGTCCATTCTTAAACCTGCACATGTGAAGGTATAGCAATGTCAAACCAATTGGTAATGCACTTTGCTATTGAACTATAATTAACAGCAACATAATGAATTCTTACCATCGAAGTGTGGGAATAGGAGAGCCAAAAAACGGACAGTCTAGTTGTGTCCTGTTGTACTCGATAACTCTTATTAGTTGATTGCGAGGGCCCAGCACTCGTGATGGAACATCTACAATGAGAATACACAGTGTAAACATCAGACATTACTACTAAATAGTCCATCAATGCAGAAACAACACGGTTATATCATTAATATATATAATTAGATACATTCTAACTTATGAAAATATACTGACAGTTATGGCAAAAGACATATCTGTAAGGAGTCAGTCAACAAGTTTCACAATACGAAATGCATACAATATTTCATTAATCACTTAGACCCAATGAAGCTGCTGTACTTATGTCAAAATTGTTATATAAACCTGATATTAAAATAAGGTCTAGCTGGATTTTACTATGAAGAAAAAAAAAATAACACAAAATAATTATATAACTAATCTGTCATGAAGGTTCAACATAAGTACACCAGCCTCATCAGGAATAACAGATCTATTTAAAGTTAACCTGTCATCTCCCAAAACACTATTCACTTGTAGATAAATAGCGTTTAAATCCTGTGCTTGCTGACACACAGCTGCAGGAAGAAAATTAAGTATTATTCTCCCTGTAGCCACTCGTTGCCAGTCATCAGAGTGGTGTAGGAAGTGGTAACAGTCACCGCTCACTACACAGTGAGCACAGCTGTAATCATCCCCCTACACTCCGATTAACATCCGGCTCTGCAGCTTATGCGAGCAGCGCATGTGTGCACTGGCTGTCAATCTATGTGTCCTGCAGTGATAACAGCTGCATTCACTGCATAGTAAGGTGACTAACCACTCCACGCTTTGATGACTAGAAGAGAACGGCTGCAGGGAGAACGCAGCTTAATTTTCTCCCTGTAGCTGCTGCTCCAATAAACTGGCTGAATGCTATTTACCAGCAGAGTAAGCCATATCTGCAGATAAGGCCTCATTCCCACTTGTGTATAAACTCGGCGAGTGCAATGCGAGAAAACATCACATTGCACTCGCACCAATATTGTAATATGAGTCAGTGTTCATCTGTGAGTTTTTCCTCAGCTCTAATTGGACTGAGGAAAAAAATTGCAGCATGCTGTGATTAACTGCATATCGGACGGGACTCACCAATGCAAGTCTATGTGTGTGAGAAAAAAAAATCAGACAGCACATGGACCATGCGTATGCCGTCTGATTTTTACGCAGACATCTGAAAAGAAACCTGAAATTTCATCAGACAAGTACAGTAAATTCACAGCCAAAACCGTCAGAATATAGAGATCAAATAGAATAGATATATAGGGTAGAATAGCTAGATCTCCTGTATAGAATGTCACAAGCCCCCTACATATAATAAACTTGCACCCTTTAATGCCTTTCATGTACCACTAAAGGGTGTTCAGCCTTATTTAACCTTTAAATAATTTTAAAAAATGACGTGTGCCCCCCTATTTTTGATAACCAGCAAAGGTATAGCAGACAGCTGTGGGCTTATTTAATGAGGCTGGGAAGGTCCTTGGTTATTGGGCACTTCCCAGCTTAAAAATACAAGCTTTGCCTGGCTCTTCCCAACTGCCCTGGTGCGGTGGCAATCAGGGTAATGGTAGTCCGGGTTGGTAACAGCTGCGATTTGTAAAATGATAGTGAATACAGTAGGTATCATTCACTTTGCCGGAAACAGTCCAGCCCTTAATGTTCAATGGCTCTTACAGAGAGAGAATACAGAGTAGTTTTACAGAAATGTAACTTAAAACACTTAAAGGGGTTTTCCCAGGAACAAAAGTTCATCTTAATCAATAGATCTTGGAATAATAATAAAGTCCACAATTGGATGTGTTTAAATAAAATGTTCCTGTGCTGAGTCTCACCATGCCGGAACATGGTCTGATCATACCACAGCTCCTGGGCAGGGGAGGAAGCAAAAAAGTATACAGACAGGACAGTATGAGAACACAGAAGATTGTTTTTGTGAGGTAAAGCAACACACTGTCTGTTTTTAAACAATGTTTTGCTTCAAAGAAACAATCATCTGTGATCCCCTGCTGTGCTGTCTGTATACTCTTTTGCTTCCTCCTCTGTGGTATGATCAGACCATGTTCCTGCACGGTCAGACACGGCCATTACACAGTACACAGCAGGGGAACATTTATAAGATTATCTCAGCACAGGAACATTTTATTTAAACACATCCAATTGTGGAAATTATTATTATTTCAAGATCTATTGATTAAAATGAACTTTAGTTCATAGGAAAACCCCTTTAAGGCCTAATGCATCATTTGCATATTTTTTAAGTCACTTTTTTTGCCTTATGTATTAGTTGACTTTTCAGCGACAAATTATTGAAAAATGGTTCATATTATTCATGTATTTTGCACAAAATCAAAAATGCTCTTTATTTTTGTCTTTAACCTTCCTTGTTACCTTTTAGGCTGGGCCTACATGGCAACAGGTAGGCCGGTTTCACACGTCCATATATTTCCGGTACCGGAAAAATCAGTACCGGAGATATCCGTGTGTGTCACACATGTGGCAACCGTGTGCTGCCCGTGTGACGTATCAGGACCACACGTATCGGCACTTGGGAATCAGTGTACAGTTAGACAATGATGAGAGCAGTAGTGTCTGCTCCCGCAGTGTCCACCTGTAAAACTAAGAATAAAATAAAAAAAATCCTTATACTCACATGTCCTAAGTGTCCCCCGCAGTAATCCATGCGACCGATCAGCAGAGGAGCTGGGGAGAAGGAGCCGCTGCACATACAGGGCCCCGGACGGAGCTGCGCTCTGTGAGTGACAGGACACTGCTCTTCAGCACAGCTCCGGGGCTCGCTTGCTGGAGCGAGTCAGTCTCCCCGGCTCCTCCGCTGATTTACTTTGTGACTTACTTGTCGAGGTCACAGTACCCTGGGGGGTCGCAATACAACATCATTCACTTGAATTGCGCTGTGATACTGCAGCAACACCAAGCGACCTTTGGTAAGGCGACCTGTGTCACTGACAAAGATGCTGTGTAACCCAAGCCTTAGAGCAAAAAGTCGCAGGCTCCGCTAAAACATTGCAAAACTTGCAAAAGTTTTTTTAGACGTACATGTAATCACTCCAAAGGGGGACTGCTGTATATTTCTGTAAAAATTTGGCGACTTTTTAAAAAGTTGCAATTGATGAATAAGCCAAAAATATCTGGAGACCTAAATCCACTCTACTATGACAAACATAAAAAAACCTGGCATATTCACATAAAATACTTAAAACTGCGCAAAAAAAAAAAAAAGAATACGTCTCAAATCAAAAAAATCCAAAAAACACCAGAACTAGACACAAAAAGTGCACAAATGCTATAATGACTAGGACCTTTAGTGTTAAAACAGAATGTGAGCCGTCAGTCACAAAACTAATGATAAGGAATAGTGAGTTGTCTTACCAAGGATGTTGATGAATGCATTAGCCAACAGGTAGCCATGAGCATTGGATGCGTTGCACTGAAATACGGCACTGTTTCCACTCTGCACTTCCCGAAAGATGATTGTATCACCAGCAACTTCAAAATTGGGGTTTGGATCTGTTGCTAAATGAAAAGAAAGGAAAATAAAGAATGGACTGCATAATTACAATAAAAAATAAATAAAAGAAAAACTAAGGCAAGTACCGTTATATGAAGCTATATGTGGATTTCTGCATTTCTCACAGCACTGGAGAATACAACTTTAAATTTAAAGCAACTAACATGGACAATTTTTACAGAAATGTATGAGTGTTTGTAAAATGCTCACTTTGAGTCAACTCATTTTGGCATTTTCTTCAAGGACCTTGGAGAGTGCCAAAAAAAAAAAAAATTCTATTACATCTTACTTTCATCAGATCACCACTGGAGGGCACTAGTAACACTCATCCCAATTTATCCCAACCTGACTATGTAGAAATGTGATGATAAGAAGGGGTAAGGTTATGTTCACGCTTAGCATATTTGCTGCCTTTTTTACGACATGAAAAATGCTAAATATTGGTAGGAAAAACGCTGCATATATCACTCACATTTTTGATGAGCTTATATTTTTTTATCTCATTTAATTTAACCAGTTCAGTACTGAGCTATTTTCCATCTTCCTGACCAAGCGCATTTTCATTTTTTTGGAAATGCGCTTTTAAAAGGATCTAAAAAATATTCACGGTCGGATGTTCAAATCATTTTTGCCTCTTGTATCGCGATATATGGAGCTGAATTTTTATGTCAATTTTATATTCCTACTTTTTTTTGCTGGTGTTTGGGAAAAATAAGAAATACATGTCCATTTTTAAAATGTCTTTAATTTTTTATTAAGATTGCAAATAAATTATTTTTATATATTGGATATATTTTGGAGGGGAAGGGGTCAGGGCTGGAAACATTGATTCAGAATTTATTTTTTTTCAAGGCTTTATTTTATTTCTAGATTTTTTATTTAATTTATTTATTTTTTAATTTATTTCACACACTGTTCTCTACATAAGGTCATAAAGACCTTTGGGGGACATTTTAATATATTAATACATTCTTTTTATTGCTGATTTTCCTGTAACATGGGCTAGGATATTATCCTCAGTTACAGGGAAAATTCAGCCTCCTGGCTGCATAGTAGAGCTGACTGGGTCTCCTATGGACAGCAGCTCCTGCTCTCTCCATAAAGCCAGCCATCACATGATCACTGGACCTGGAGGAGGAAGCACTGAGAGAGCTTCTTACACTTTATAAGCAGCGCTTGTTCAACGCTGTGTATGCAGCAATCAGGAAGGCATAGATGCTAATAGACCATTTCTGCTTCCTCTATTGGGAGTTTGGCTGTGTCTCACAGCTGGCTCCCTGCTCCTGCAGCTGTGCGATCTTGTGCAAACAACTTACTTAGCACTGATGTATTGTCAGTGCAGAATAAAGTGCGAGCTGCACAGAAGTTTAAAGTCTATGGGCATTCCAGAAAGGGTTAATGGTTAAAAAAAAAGATGAAACAACGGTCACACTGTTTTGAAAAAAACACACCACGTGTCAAAAAAGCACAAGAGACAAGAAATACAATATGTGCATGAGATTTTAGAAATCATTCTGCTGCTACTGTAATATGCTGTGGGGTTTTTTTTGCATGAGAAAACATGCAGAAAAGATGGAGAAAAAAGTTGTGTGAGCATACACTAACAGTTATAGTCAACTGAAAATTGAGGCAGGTTTTACTTTAAAGGGATTGTCCACGCTTTCAAAAAAAGTCTGCAATCACTCTATGTAACTGCAGACTTGTGATTCCTCACAGTGCCCACATCATGCTCTGTAAAGATTCTCTGGTGCCAGTTGCAAGACTGAGCGGTCATGTGAATACAAGTATGCGATATACATACTCCCGGTCCCATTCAGACTAGTCTTGAGTGGCCTCGCTCAATTCACCTGCACTGAGTGAGGCTGTGCACGTCTAGTCGGAATGTGGCTGGAATGCGGTCACATAACTGCTTGGTCTTGACGCCGACACCCGAGAATCCTCACAGCACGCACTGAGCACGATGTGGGGATTCAAAAGTCTGAAGTCACACAGAATAACTGAAAACTTTTGTGAAAAGCTTGGACAACACCTTTAAGATCCTGATGCATACAAATGATGTCATATCTTTAAACAGTTTTGTAAATATGGTCAGACTTTACAACCAGTCTGTATCTGTCCTAAAAATTCGTCCCAATTCATCAATATGTTTACTCCATTGTTGGAGTAAAACAGTTAGAAAATCACAACATTTTTGCACAACATGCCATTGACTTGTGAAATATTTGCTGCGATGAGCAGTGAGGTGTAGTGTTGAGCGAGTATGATCTATTAACCCTTTCGGCGAGTATGCTCGGGCCGAGCTCTGAGTATTTTCAGCTGCTTGGTGATAAGGTTGAATCGCTCCCGTGTGCATGATTTGCAACTGTTTGACAGATTTATTACATGTGAGGAATGTGTAAGAAATAGACATTCCTCTCATGTAATAAAACTGTCAAACAGTTGCAAATCATGCACACGGGAGCGATTCAACCATATCACCGAGCAGCTGTAACTACTCGGAGCTCGGCCCGAGCATACTCGGACAGAAAATACTCGCTCAACCCTAGTGAGGTGCAAGCTACTTTTAAGATGCACCTAATTCATTAAAGAGGTTGTCCACTACTAGGATAACCACTTCTCAATCTGAATGTTTGCCCCCGTTAAAATAAAACAACAATACTCACCTCACGTGCCATTCCAGAGGTGTTGGCACTAGGGTTCCCGAGGCACACGTCAAGTTATGTGATGTGAGCCCTGTGCCCAATCAGCGCTGGCGTCACTGTCCCCACCTTCGGACATATAAGTAATCAACAGGAAGTGATAGCTGCGGCTGGCCGCTCACTTCCAGTTAGCTATCTATATGTCTGAAGGCGGGGACAGTGACGCCAGCGCTGATTGGGCACAGGGCTCACGTCACATAACAACCGCACGTGAGCCCTGAGAACGTGAGTGCCGACACCTTTGTAACTGCGCCGGCACGGGAGGTGAGTATTGTTGTTTTTATTTTAACGGGGGCAAACATTCAGATTGAGAAGTGGTTGTCCAAGTAGTGGACAACCCCTTTAAGAAGCATAAGCCTCTTAATAATTCAGGCAGCTGTGACTCCTCATCAAGGCTGACGTGTACAATGTTAGTCTGGATGAATCGGGGACCCTGACTTCATTTGTAATGATTACCTCAACACACATTCTCCTACCTGAGATGGGCTCTCCGTTCATCAGCCACTGAATAGTCGGTTTCGGGTTGCCATTAGCACGACACACCAATCGACCATTTTCACCAGGAGCTAAGATCAGGTCTTTAGGTTTATCCAGCCAAAAAGGTGCCGCTGCCATAACAAAAGAGATGTGAGAAACTGCAATATCCGCAAGTACCAGATGTCTGCATTCACGGCAAGGTGAGGGAACTAGTCCTGTATTGACTCTACATATATGCCCTGTGAATGCCTATGGTTACTGTACATATGTACTAATTTTATACCCTCATCCATATGCCTGTTCTCACTGCCTGACTATACTACCTGCACATACCTGAATTTTCTATGTCTGTTGTCACTGCTTCAGGAATCTCTAAAAATTAAACTTTGAGAAGCTTAGAATATGAATGTTATTTTTCATCATTTTTTTTTGTACAAATTTGAAATAATTGCACTTTGTTTTCTCTGTTCATATTCAGAGATGGTTTACAATTTTGATAGCTGCCTCCTGAAACAGATATGACATCTTAGCTGTGACTCTCTCCGTCCCCTAACTGCCTCTCTGGACTAGCAGAGATGATGTGCAAACTATAAGCCACTTGACCCTGCAGCCAATCAGTGGACTCAGTGGTCAAGTGACTGGCGGCCATGACGTCATCTCACCCAATCTGGCAGAGATCGTCGGAGCGGCAAAGTTCCTTGGGACAAGTATCCCTTATACCTGACTGTTACAGAAGGCTGGAAAACTCATTTAACCTTGTGAATTCATACAAAACAAGATGTGAAGGCGCTATTTAACCATTTAACAAGCAAATACAGGCCAATTAAAGTGAACTGTATCTGCATACCTGTGTGTTTACTGTGCAGTTATAAGGTTAGTTTGCAAGCATTGGCGAGTATTCATGAAACCATTTGTGAAAGTTTTTGCAAATTTTGGCACACCATTTTAAGCAAAAATTTGTGATTTTTTTTTCCTTCATGAAGAGTCACATTTTACTCTAGCCAGTTTTTAAGAATAGTGCATGATATGCCAGTTTTAGTAAATTCCCCCCTTTAATTGTATTTTCCACTTTGCACTTTTATCTGCGGGGTTATCCTACTTAAAGGGGTTGTCCACTACTTGGATAACTCCTTCTCATACCGAACGCTTGGCCCCGATAAAATAAAAAAGCCTATACTCACCTCCCGTGCTGGCTCCGTTCCCGTGGTGTCGGCACTCGCTCACCCCGGGGCTCTCGTGCAGTGTTGTGACACGTGAGCCAGGGGCCCAATCAGCACCGGCGTTATTGTCCCCGCCTCCTGTCGAATTGAACATGGAGAGGAAGTCCGGGATGCAGCTGATCTATGACTTCCTTTTCATGTTCAATTCGTACGAAGGTGGGGACAATGACGCCAGCGCTGATTGGGTGACAAGGTCACATGTCGCAATAAAAGCACTGGAGTCCCGGCGAGAACGAGTGCCGACACCGAGGGAACATGGCCGGCACGAGAGATGAGTAGAAGCTTTCTTTATTTTATCGGGGCCAGGCGTTTGGTATGAGAAGGAGTTGTCCAAGTAGTGGACAACTTCTTTAAAACATTAATTCATGACTCCTACCCTTCACCCGAACAGAGATGGTGTGCCTTATACTGCCCATCCTGTTAGACGCTTGACAAAAATACTCTCCACTGTCTTCCTCCGACACTTGTGAAATGCGGAGAGTTTTGTTGAAATTCTCAAACTTCAGTTTTTGGATCGGCAGTTCCCCTCCCTTCTTGTACCACATGATATCCGGAGTTGGTCTAAAAAAATAGGAATAATTAAGATAACGATATAGTTCACACCAATGAACCACTCAATCTCACTGGTAGACTAAGTTCACAAGAGAGTATAAAAAAAATCGTTGAAGTTCCATCCAGAAAACTCGGGTGAGTTTGGCCAGTGTGCTGAAACACAATCGTATTTTCAGGTACTGAGTGCTGTCGGTGAAAAAAACGGAGAGCACTCTGGTCAATGTTATTCAATGGGGCAGTGCTGATGAGCGATTTTTTT
Organism: Phyllobates terribilis; assembly: GCF_046119375.1. Lineage (NCBI taxonomy): Eukaryota > Metazoa > Chordata > Amphibia > Anura > Dendrobatidae > Phyllobates > Phyllobates terribilis. The sequence continues at coordinate 691,161,131 of NW_027362762.1, forward strand.
CACAAACTGAATGTAGAGGTATAAAAAAAAACAATTGCAGCATGCACTAGTTTCTTCCATGTGTCAGATGAGACTCGCCCACTCAAATCTATGGGTGCGCAAAAAAATACGGATTCCATAAGGAGCCACTGTATAACATCTGATTTTTAAGGACACATTATCATTCTTTAACATATGAAACTGTATTTAGTATTGTAAATTCTTAATAGCTGCTGCTGTAGAAAATCAGATTGCACAAATAAGAAACAAAATCGTCCCAATATTCTGGATGAAATTCAAATGACTTTTTTTTACGCTCAAGTGAACTTACCCTTAAAGTGTTATTCCCACTATGGCATTAACAAACGTGTCTTGCAAAAAGTGTAACATTGCACTTGTACTAACATTCATTTTGGTCCATGACATGTACAGTATCTTATGTTACATTTAATAAAAAATACTTTTTATGGGACTAAAACACACGGCTTAAAATTACATGTATGGTGCCCATCTGCGAGTAGTTCTTCATTTTATAAAGAATTATTTTATGACACTATTGATAAATCTGCTCAATACTAATACAGACAGACATGCGGTCACACTAAGGAAACTGCCTGCAGTTATTAGTATAGGGCCATAATGAATCTCATGCATCTAATTAATATGTAAAACAGTAGTAAGTATTGCAATATATGCATTATTAAAAATTAGAAGATTTCACAAAGGAGTTAACAGTGTCATGTAAAGTACAGGATATGATTACAATCACCATTGTGCTACTTACACTCCAGAGGCAATACATTCTAGCAGGAGGTCTTCGTCCCGCAACACCAGCTTAGTGCTAGAAGTGCCGGTAGGCAACAGGAATGTTGGAGTCCTCTCTGGCACTCCGCGGGCTAATCACAAAAAATAACCAGTCAACCAGTAACCAGAATACAAAACAATGTGTCCTCCATTGTATACTACCATCTACACCCAAAATTTATCTAAATCAGCTATTTCATGATGTCTAAAAACCTATACCTCATGTCCACGACTGCCTTTTAGGGCTTATTCAGACGTCAGTATTTTCCACGTACGAGAAAAACGGACTGGTTATTCGGATAAGAGTTTGCTCCGAGTGTGGTTATCAGTTTTTCTCTGTACGCTGAGTTTTATGTGCAGATTTTCCCCATAGAATTGCATTAGATGTGGAAAATCCGCAGGTAAAAAAAAGTATATATGTGTTTTTATAGTGCTTTTGCTGCAGATAAACACTATATATGCATATAATCTGCACATAACTGTATGAATAAAGTTGTGTCAAAATCAAATACCAGGAAGTATCAAAAACAAAGCAGCTTTAAGAACGCACCACTTTAGTGTCGAAGGAGGGGTCTATTGCAGCGCTGCAGTGGTGCTACTAATTTAAGTTCTCTCATCCTAGTTGTCACGTAAGGTGAGGGAAAGACTCAGTGCACAATGATGGGAAGGGGGGAAGAGAGCCCAACAACTAAGGAAAGAGGGAGTGGAGACTCCTAGGCAGATCTAATATCAACCTGCCTACCTTATCTTCCCTATATAGGTTTCACACCTATCGCTGAGCAGGAACCTAATCCCTGAATGTCCCTAGAGTTAAGCCCTAGATAGGGTAAGACGGGGTGAGCACTAGTCAGGCCCCACTCCAAACTCAAGACAACAAGGTAAACAAACAAAGGGGATACACTTAGGCTGGGTGCCCACATAGCGTTTTACAAGCGTTTATGCTGCGGAATTTCCGCAGCATAAACGCTTGGGAAACGCTTGGTAATCCGCCCCCCATGGTCCCCAATGACAAGCCGCACTTTCAATGCCCATGTTGCGGATTTTTCCGCAGCGTTTATGCTGCACTCAAAAATCCGCAGCATGTCCATTAATTTTGCGGACACGCAGCGTAATCGCCACCATTGACTTGCATTGGACCGCGTGACATCCGCATCACTGCATTTGCACATGCGGATATCACACGGTTCAATTTACGGATGGTACCCAAGTCTGGAGGAGAGAAGACTCTCATCCAGACCTGGGTACCATAGAAACTGTAAAAAAAGAATTTAAAATAAAAAATAAAGTTTATACTCACCTTCTGATGTCTTCCCGGTGTTTTGTCTGCTCCGGAACGGTGTCTTGCAATGTTCGCGTTGATGTGAAGGATCTGCCATGACGTCACTGAGTCATGTGACCCATCACATGGCTCAATGACGTCACCGCAGGTCCTTCACACCCCCGCAAGCAGTGCAAGACACCGGACGGAGCAGACAAAACACCGTGAAGACATCAGAAGGAGAGTATAAACTTTATTTTTTTTATTTTTCACCATTCTTATTCTTTTTTTTAACTAACTTGGTCACACTACTATAAATCCATGCCGGTTGCATGGATTTATATAGTGTGAACAAGTTGTCAAGCACTTTTCCAAGTGATGCTAAAATCACTTGGAAAAGCGCTTGATAACCCGCATGCAGAAATGCATGCAAAGAAGCTTCACAAACGCTTCTATCTGGCGGGAAAACCGCATTTAAAATCCGCATGCGTTTTTCCTGCCAGGGAGAAGCGTAAAAAATATGCAGCATTTCTGCATCGTGGGCACTTAGCCTTAGACTGAGCAGACACCAGATAGATAACGCCAACTGTCCTCCAAGGGCACCAAAGAAGAATCCAGCCGACTGCTACTGCTCCAAGCCTGCACAGAGGTACATAAAACTATCACCGGCTACTCTCTGGAGACACTGAGAGTTTTTTTCTATCAAGCAAGGGTGTGTCAATCAGCAGCAGATGGTGGAGGTAGCTGCTGGGTCCTAATGGAAGAAGGATATAACTATACTACAGAGATGAGAGGATCAAGAAAGCGTCTGCAATGCCAAGCGCAGTGACCTTCTAAAGCTGGATCCAGAGCGACTGTCTGTCACACCGGACACACCCGTGACAGTACCCCCCCTTTCTATGAGTGGTCTCCGGACACTCAGGACCAGGTTTCTCAGGATAAGAGGTGTGGAATGAACGAACTAGCCTCTTGGAATTCACCTCTGATGCCGAAACCCACATCCTTTCCTCTGGACCATAACCCTTCCAGTGCAGCAAGTACTGTGGGGAACAAAGCTGGAGGCAAGAATCTACAATCCTCGAAATCTGAAACTCCAAATTACCATCAACCATGATTGGGGGTGGCAAAAGGTGAGAGAACTCAAGAGGTTCTACATATTTCTTGAGCAGAGAACTGTGAAACACATTATGGATCATAAGGGCCTCAGGTACCTCAAGACGAAACGCTGCTGAGTTACTGACGGCGGTTATTTTATAGGGACCAATAAATCTAGGTCCCAGTGTAACATACCTGGCGGCGTCCTTGCATAGTGGTCCATCTCCCACTGTGCAAGAGCGCGCACTTGATCTTCAGTCCTGTCTGCTAGCCTGGCTTCCCTCCATGCTGTCTGCTTGCCTCTGTTTCTGCTGCTTAAGGGCGGCGCCCGATCACTTCCTGTTTCTTGTACCTGCTGCAGACACACCCCTTGTGCGTCCCCAGCCTATTGCTGTCTGTCACCTGGTATTTAACCCAGCTCCTCCCAAGAAACCCCACCTGAGCATTGTGTTCTGTCAGTTGACTTCTGGTCACTGATATGCCAGGTCCCGTTTATGTTTCCTGTTTCCCGTGTCTGAACTGTGTCCTGTCTGTATTATCTTCTAGCCTGTTGTCTTCTGCCTATCCTGGAGGCTGTATTTCCAGGCCTGTGTGTACACGCTCCTAGCCTGTTCATTCCGCCTTCTAGGGGCCGCATACCTAGACCCGCTCCTGTATCTTGCTGCTGTGTCTGTTCTTGTCTGAAAACTCTCCTAGCCTGTTTCCTGTTTTTCTCTATGTCCGTACCTTCCCTTTTCCTGCAGAATCTGATCCCGTACCTATCTCCTACTCGTTGTCTCTGTACTCCCGTTTGTGAGTTTAGAGTCCACTCGCTACTTCATTGCAAGTATCCGGTGTGTACCTGGTTCTGCCTTTCCCTTCCAGTCTGTTCCGTGTGAACAGAGCCCAGTCCCCTCTGCTCTGCCTTGCTTATCGCTCCGGCGGTTCTTGCCCGCTCTGCCCTGTCCACCGCGTCTGCGGTTTCGCTTTGCTCAGTCCTGTCCACCGCGTCTGCGGTTTCGCTTTGCTCAGCCCTGTCCACCGCGTCTGCGGTTTCCCTTTGCTCAGCCCTGTCCACCGCGTCTGCGGTTTCGCTTTGCTCAGCCCTGTCCACCGCGTCTGCGGTTTCGCTTTGCTCAGCCCTGTCCACCGTGTCTGCGGTTTTACTTTGCTCAGCCCTGTCCACCGCGTCTGCGGTTTCGCTTTGCTCAGCCCTGTCCACCGCATCTGTGGTTTCGCTTTGCTCAGCCCTGTCCACCGCGTCTGCGGTTTCGATTTGCTCAGCCCTGTCCACCGCGTCTGCGGTTTCGCTTTGCTCAGCCCTGTCCACCGTGTCTGCGGTTTCGCTTTGCTCAGCTCTGTCCACCGCGTCTGCGGTTTCGCTTTGCTCAGCCCTGTCCACCACGTCTGCGGTTTCGCTTTGCTCAGCCCTGTCTACCGCGTCTGCGGTTCTGCTCTGCTCAGCCTTGTCTACCGCATCTGCGGTTCTGCTCTGCTCAGCCTTGTCTACCGCGTCTGCGGTTCTGCTCTGCTCAGCCTTGTCTACCGCACCTGCGGTTTCGCTTTACTCTGTTTGTTTATCGCATCTGCGGCTCTGAATTTGTCTCCCAGTCTGTACTGTACCCTACCCAGCCTGCGCTCTAGTCTGCCTGTTCCTGTATTCCCCGGTGTGGGTCAACAGCCGTGTCCAGAGTCTGACCTGGAGTAGACCCTGGTCCCTCTGCTCGGTTCCTCCCTGGTGCACTGGCGTCGTATGCCGTCGTGCGATCTTGGTCGGATCGGGCAGATACTTAGTTACGCCCCTCCAGGCACTCTCCGGTTCATGGCATAGTGGAACCAATAAACACGCACACGCCAGTCAGTCCGGGCGTGTGCATTACACCCAGCTTCCAGGAAGGAACCTTCAACTTGATATTCCTGGTAGACAACCACACAAAGTCATTCACACTTAGGTATAAATGTATGGCTGACAGGAAACGCTCGCCAGGTCCGGACCTGTCTCCCATGATCTTTAAATTACTCAGAACCCTCCGCCACACAGAGGAGAGCAACGAATTAATAGCAAATTCTGCCAGTGGTAAGATGCCCAATCCTCCTGGTTTTCGGAGACAAAACACCTGAGGTAAGTCTCTAAATTCTGATTAATGCGCTCGGTCTGCCCATTCGATTGAGGATGGAAGGCAGAGGAAAAGGACAGCTGCACCCACAGTCGAAAACAGAAAGCTTTCCAGAACTTAGAAACAAACTGGGTTCCCTGATCTGACATTACATTGGAAGGAACCCCATGAAGCTTCACAATCTCATTTATAAATACCTGAACAAGAGTCTTGGCATTTGGAAATGCCGGTAATGCGTTTAAGTTAACCATTTTACTGAACCTATCTACAACCACCAAAACCACAGTCTTGCCTGTAGATACCGGTAGGTCAGTAATAAAATCCATGGACAAGTGTGTCCATGGCCTGCTAGAAATAGATAACGGAAGAAGAGTACCAGACGGATGGGTATGCAATACTTTAGAATGTGCGCAAACACTACAAGCACACATGTTCAACCACATCCTGATGCAACCCCGACCACCAAAAACTACGAGAAAGGAGGGCCACAGTTGCCTTACCACCTGGGTGATTAGCAAGCACAGAGTTGTGATGTTCCCTAATTACTTTGCGGCGCAGATTAGATGGTACAAATAATCTCCCCGAAGGGCAGGAGTGTCCTCCTGAGCTTCCAACACCTAACCCTCCAGTTCAGGGGACAATGCCGAAATAACTACCCCCTTCTGCAAAATCTGGGCAGGGTTCTCATGGTCACCACCACCAGGAAAGCTCTGGGACAAAGCATCAGCCTTGACATTTTTGACCCCTGAACGGAAAGTGACAACAAAATTGAACCTAGTAAAAAACAGGGACCATCTAGCTTGCCTAGAGTTGAGACATTTAGCCGACTGAAGATATGACAGGTTCTTATGGTCTGTGATAACAGTAATAGGATGGACAGCCCCCTCCAACGAATGTCGCCATTCTTCGAATGCCAATTTAATCGCCAAAAGCTCCCTATTACCCACTTCATAATTTCTCTCAGCTGAAGATAATTTCTTGGAAAAGAAAGAGCATGGACGCCATTTACCAGGGGACGGACCCTGAGACAACAAGGTAAACAAACAAAGGGGATACACTTAGATTGAGCAGACACCAGAGAGATAATGCCAACTGTCCTCCAAGGGCACCAAAGAAGAATCCAGCCGACTGCTAGTGCTCCAAGCCTGCACAGAGGTACACAGAACTATAACCGGCGACTCTCTGGAGAAACTGAGAGTTTTTAACTACCAAGCAAGCGTGTGTCAATCAGCAGCAGAAGGTGGAGGTAGTTGTTTGGTCCTAAAGGAAAAAGGATATAACTACACTACAGAGATGAGAGGATCAAGAAGGCGTCTACAATGCCAAGCACAGTGACCTTCTACAGCCGGATCCAGTGCAACGGTCTATCACACCGGACACACCCTTGACACTAGCATTATACTTACCAGCCACCGTCTTCAGTTCTTCCTGGAGCTGCTCTGGTCCCGATCCAAAATCTTGCGACCACAACTTCTGACTAACTGGAAGTCAGAGGTAAGGGTAACAAGCTCTTTATGTAAGTCTAAGAGGTACTTGTTCTGGCCTTATACATTTACATTGAATTGTGACTTCCTGCTCAGTCAGCAAATACTGGAGCGTTCCGGCACGTCACAAACTGCTGGAAACTGACTGGAGTGGCGCCGATAAAAGATGAAGACAACGACTGAGCATGAGACTACGTGCCAGCAACCTTAGATTAGTAGCAGCTCTGCAATAAAAAAAATGCTGGAGTGGTGCTTTAAAAACATAAGATACCAAAAAGTGACAAAAACGCAAAAAAAAGAAAAGAAAACCGCTTGTAAAAAAAATGCAAAGGCGCAGAAATACTGCAGAAAATCGGAAACATCAATAACTCAGCAAATAGTCATCATGGGAACTTTGCTCTAAGCGTTTAGATCAGATAGTACTAAGGCTAAGACAAATGGTCATTTTACTTATAGAAATTGTTGCTTTTGTACATGTCCCGCTGGAAATCAAGCGTTTTAGTCTCTTTGGTGATGTTCAATCTGTTACTGAAGGCACCTGCTGTCTGTTTAAGGATCTATTTACAGGCCTCATGGGACTTCTATTGGGTCTGGAGACTAACGTTAGTCAATTACTTGTTAATTAGAGGGAGCCCATCAGTAGCTTTATTATATGAGTGTTCATCACTTCATCTGCTTGTCTTCCGAGGCCACTAACATGTATTAGATCCAGTGATAGCACTGTAATTAAACTAAATGAATACAGAAATAAAAAGACTACAGATGAGACAAAAACAAAACACATATCTCCTTTTGTACGGTACAAAATATATTGTAAGTTTGACAATTAAGTAAATTGGCCTTGAACTATTAGGGTATGTGCACACGATGCAGAAATGCTCAGGATTTTTTCCTGAGCGTTTCTGCATCTCTCTGGCAGGAAAAAACGCATGCGGATTGTACATGCGGTTTCCTGCCAGGGACATGCGGAAATGGAGCGTTCTTCACTTTCATTTCCGCATGCGGGTTGACAAGCGCTTCCCAAGCGATTTTAGCATCACTTGGAAAGTGCTTGTCAACTTTACACTATATAAATCCATGCAACCGGCATGGATTTATATAGTGTGTGAATGTCAAAAACTAAAAAATAAATCTATACTTTACCCTCTGATGGCCCCCGGTGTCCGGCTTCGCTCGGTCCCGGCTGCCGGCAGTGAAGACTTTAGGACCTTCCGACGTCAGCGTCACGTGACCCGGTCACATGACTCTGACGTCAGCGAAGGTCCTTCATTCAACCGCGAAGTGCCCGGGAAGCCAGCAGGACGCAGCGTGGGCCGTCAGAAGGTGAGAATATATATATTTTTTATTTTATTCTTTTTTTTTTAATGGTACCTGGGTCTGGATGAGAGTCCTCTCATCCACACCCGGGTACCATCCGCACATTAGACCGCATGAAAAGCGCATCAACATATACAGTGATGCGGATTCCATGCGGTCTAATGCAAGTCAATGGCGGCAAAAGAGCAGCGTTTCCGCAAAATTAATTGACATGCTGCGGATTTTTGAGCGCAGCGTTTACGCTGCGGAAAAATACGCATCATGGGCACAGCACATGCGGATTTCAATTGGGGAACATTGCTGCCCTTCTACCATGCGTTTTTCATGCGTTTCCGCGGCGTTTCCGCAACTGCAAAAACGCCGCGGAAACGCATGAAAAACGCATCGTGTGAACTCAGCCTTAGATTTATTTAGGGTTTCCTCATCCAATGTTTTTCTTGCTCTATTTTCTAATTTTCATTTCACAAGATGGAACAAGTAAACCTTTTAATTTGCGCATTTTTTTTAAAGTTTATATGCGTTTGCCTGGTTTCCAGATGTCTTTGACTAATTCAAAATTTTGGAGCAAATGTACTCCAGGCACTAATGTGATTTTATGTTCGCATATGGTGCATATATTAATTCATTTTAGCGGAATTTGCTATTTTTTTTGCACTAAAAAGTTGCAAAACGAATTAAAGACAAAAATAGAGAGCATTTTTTATTTTTGATGAACTTCATGGGCCACTTGGGGATATTTGGTTAAGCAAAAATAAAAAAATACGAGAAGAGAAAAAAAGAAAAGGGACTTTAAAAATAACACAAATGATGACTATATGTCTGTAATTACGGTGAGCAGCGGAAGGGTGCAACATACTGTAATGATTATATTTATGATACTGTAAATCAAACTAAATAGATTGTTAAAAATATTGGTATAAAAAAAAGGCTTGAGCCTTGCCAAGATTCTTTGCCTGTTCTCTGCCTTATGCCAGGCCTATATAATTTGAGACACACAGGTTGGTAGTGACATATTGCATGACAACCCCATTTAAAGGGATTGTAACATCAACAACTTTTTAAATCTAGTTGTTGTTTTTTTTACTAAACATAAGTTTCAAATATTTGGTGGCATTAATTTTAATTTTGTATGTATATTTAAAAAAGCAAAATATCTGAAATTGTTGCCGTTTCACAATAACCTAACACAAACTTGGAGGAAGATGATACCTATTGCTTTTACGGTGTTGTCTCCTTAAGAGACAACACCTCCATTCAGTTTATACTACTCATTACCTGTACATGTTCTAGAGGTTTCATTTTCCATGGTAAATGTATTTAATACATACAATATCTGCACTAGCAATGGTTAATATCACAGTGTGGATACATCACGGTTGTGTTACAACTATTTAAAAAAGACCTGTCACTTGCTAAAAAGATTGAGTGAAACACATTGCTAAAATAAATCTCTAAACTGCCCTGATTCTGATGAATTTTTCCATTTTTGTTGCATCGCTCTACTGCAGAGAGATTCACATTTATTGCTTTTAGAGCACAGTATGTGAAATCGCTGCTTTTAGATCAACTGGGCGCTTCGCCAGAGTTTTCTTTGGGGGGGGTACACTTTTACTTCTCCCTCTTAAGATGATGCCAATCATAGCTCGGTAGTAAGTGAGACTGCTACACTGGGAGGAAATGGTGAAAATGCACACCCTCAGAGAATACTCTTAAGAAATGCCCAGTTGTACTGCAAGCAGAGATTTCACATATAGAGCTCCAAAAACCAATAAATGTGAATATCTCTGAAATGGAGTGACACAGAGCAAAACGGAAAAAAGTGGCAGAATTAGGGGAGTTCAGGGATTTTTACAAGTTAACTATTTTTTGAGCAACTAACTGGCGAACTTCTAAGTTTTATGTGACTGAAGTTGTATTGATTGTATTAAAAAAACAATGATGTCAATCCTGCTGCCTAAAACTGCAATGGTCAAGAAGTCAAAAGCGCAAAGCTAGCCTTGGTTAAAAACAGCAAGCTAGCAACAACAAAATGGGAAAGACAAGGAAAAGATATAGCATGAGTCAAGCACATCTTACTAATATTGAACTGTAGAGTTTGGGAGCCATTTAAAGTTTAGGCAATACTAAGTCTATTTCCAAGAGGCAAGCATGCTTTTCTGTTTGAGTCTTTACAATACATTGGAAATATAATGTAATACAACCAGTGCTGGGCAATTTTAACATGCTTCCATAAAGTGATTTACAAGACTTCAGGTTCATATTTTGGAGCACATAAGACTCAAGTTCTTCATTTTTGGGGCTTGTTATGAATATAGTGAGAGTGGTTAGCTAGAAGGTGAGGTAGGATGAAGGTCTGGAGACCCCAAAAACTCACCATGGTACATAATAGTGAGGTTCACTGTGGAATGTACTGCAGAATCATTACGGGAATTCTCTGTAATAGACAAGATAGGGTGAGAGCCCCAGGGCAACATACATTGGAGAAGTCAATAAGACGAGAGAATCTGTGTATAGAGTGAAGATGAAGCATGAGTAAAAGACCAGACAAGATGCAAATGCTGGGAATGATGTGGGAGACACGTGGGCTGAAAGCATGCAGCTCAGGAAGACATGCTCAAAATTGGACAAAACAAAATGGAGAACATGAATAAATGAATAGCAGGTAAAGAGTTAGTTTCCACTGGTCAGATTTGAAATGGATTTTGGCACCGAAGACAATAAGGACAATTCTCTAGCCTATCAATGCAAGTTCAAATGCAAAAACTATGCCAGAAACCCTGAAACAAGCACATTTCATTTATTTCAGAATATATTTGTGATCTGATCTACTAATACCTAGAAAGTCCATAAATTCCCAATTTACCAGTGATGGCCCAAAAAGTTCTGTCTCTTGTGATAATTCCCTTAAATACTAAATCTAAGGTGCATTCAGATGGCTGGACGACGATCGCACCACAATGCTCGGACTGGCCGTCGGCTCTCCTGACCCGAGTGTGACAGCTGCATAGAAATACATGCTGTCACGCTCAGGTCAGGAGTGCCGCTGGCCAGTCCGAGCATTGCGATGCAATCATTGCCAGTGTTATATGGCCGTCTGACTGTGCCCTAAAGGGTATAATAAAATATCACTCAATAAAAGATTTTGTTATGGGCCAGAAGTCAAGCTATCCCACATATGGAAGGTCAGCCCTTGGCAGATTCCATATGCTCATTTCTTCAGAATCACCTTGTTGATCATACAGAAAACTGTGTAGCAGCATAGGGTGATGATACAGTTCTCTGTATCATCACCCTATACACATCTATATGATTAGCACAGGAAGAAATCAGAAAGCTAAATCAACAGAGCCCAGCATCTTTTACAGCCAGGACAACTCTGATTAAGTAAGACTAGTACACAGTGCGACTGTGCCCACTTTTAGGCACATACACTCAGAAGGCATGTGCCTGACATAGGCCAAAGTCAGGATAGATGCCAAGGCATGTGTTTATAATAGAGAGCTATTGTAACAAACCTATAGTGCAAGGTATAGGAAAGACACATTATGCACGTAGCCTAACCCATTTGAGTTCCCTCCACCACAAATCTTAAAATTAACAATCTGACAACCCCAGACCAACAAGGATCATTAGACTAACCCATTCACTGCCAAAGGCCACCAGGAAAACTGACATCAACACCTTCTCCGCCCGAGATCACCAAGAAAACTAGAATTAACTCCCTCACTGCCCTAGACTACCAGAAACACTTACACTACCCAAGACTGCCAGGAATTCTGACATTAACCTCTTTAGTGCCCTAGATTACTAGAGATGCTAATACTAACACCTTAACTGCCCCAGACCACCAGGCATTAGGGCAATAACCCATTGACGGCACTAGACCACCAGGGATGCAAGCAATAACTTTTACTATGTTAGACATGGAGACATGGATACTGGTGACTGCACAAATTAATGTGCTAGCTGCAGAAACAACCCAATTCAGATGCAGAATACTGATTTGTAGGTGCAGAAACTTCTCGCATACAGCTACAGCCTAAAACTATTTACTTGGATATAATGTGGCTCTTTACATCTGGCTACTTTATAGCTAATTATTATGGTGCTGTGTGTTTATATATTACAGTGGTGTGAAACAGTGTTTGCCCCCTGCCTGATTTCTTATTCTTTTGCATGTTTGTTACACTTAAATGCAAAACAAATGTAAATATTAGACAAAGAGAACTCAAGTAAACACAAAATGCAGTTTTTAAATGAAGATCTTTAATATTAAGAGAAAAAGAAATCCAAACCTACAAGGCTCTGTGAAAAAGTGATTGCCCCCCCACCTTAAAACATAAATGAACTGTGGTTTATCACATCTTTGGGAAGCTGAGTTCAATTTCCCTAGCCACACACAGGCCAGATTACTGCCACACCTGTTCTCAATCAAGAAATCGTATATAGGACTGGCCTGACAAAGTGAAGTAGACCAAAAGATCCTCTAAAGCTACACATCATGCTGCGATCCAAAGAAATTCAGGAACAAATGAGAAACAAAGTAATTGAGATCTATCAGTCTGGAAAAGGTTATAAAGCCATTTCTAAAGCTTTGGGACTCCAGCGAACCAGAGTGAGAGCCATTATCCACAAATGGCGAAAACATGGAACAATGATAAACCTTTCCAGGAGTGGCCGGCAGACCAAAATTACCCCAAGACCGCAGAAACGACTCATCCAAGAGGTCACAAAAGACTCCAACAACATTCAATGAACTGCAGGCCTCACTTGCTTCAGTTAAGGTCAGTGTTCATGACTCCACGATAAGAAAGAGACTAGGCAAAAATGGCATGCATGGCAGAGTTCTAAGACGAAAACCACTGGTGAGCAAAATGAACATAAAGGCTGGTCTCAGTTTTGCCAGAAAACATCTTGACGATTGCCAAGACTTTTGGGAGAATACTCTGTGGACTGACGAGACAAAAGTTGAACTTTTTGGAAGGTGTATGTTCCATTACATCTTGCATAGAAGTAATACAACATTTCAGAAAAGAAACATCATACCACCAGTAAAATATGGTGGTGGTAGCGTGATTGTTTGGGGGTGTTTTTCTGCTTCAGGACCTGGAAGACTGGTAAATGGAACCATGAATTCTGCTGTCTACCAAAAAATTCTTAAGGAGAATGTACTGCCATCTGTTTGTGACCTCAAGCTGAAGAGCACTTGGGTTACACAATCATCCAAAACACACCAGCAAGTCCACCTCAGAAAGGCTTAAGAAAAACAAAATTAAGACTTTGGAGTGGCCTAGTCAAAGTTCTGACCTTAATCCGATTGAGATGCTGTGGCATTACCTTAAAAAGGTGGTTCATGCTTGGAAACCCTCCAATGTGGCAGAATTACAACAATTTTGCAAAGATGAGCGGGCCAAAATTCCTCCAGAGCATTGTAAAAGACTCATTGCCAGTTATCGAAAATGCTTGATTGAAGTTGTTGCTGCTAAGGGCAGCCCAAACAGTTATTAGGCTTAGGGGGCAATCACTTTTTCACACAGGGCCCTGTAGGTTTGGATTTCTTTTTCACTTTATAATAAAAACCTTCATTTAAAAACTGCATTTTGTGGCTCAGTGGTTAGCACTGCAGCGATGGGGTCCTGGGTTCATATCCAACCAAGGACAACATCTGCAAGGAGTTTGTATGTTCTCCCTGTGTTTGCGTGGGTTTCCTCTAGGTTCTCTGGTTTCCTCCTACACACCAAAGACATACTGACAGGGAATCTAGATTGTGAGCCCCATTGGGGACAGTGCCAAAAATGTCTGTAAATTGTCTGAATTGTAAAGCGCTGCGGAATATGTTAGCGCTATCTAAATAATAAAATATTATTTTGTGATTACTATCTTTTTCTAATATTTAAATTTCTTTTGTGATCTGAAACATTTCAGTGTGACAAACATGCAAAAGAATAAGAAATCAGGAAGGCGGCAAACACTTTTTCACAACACTGTATGTATTTCTGCAATATCTGGCTTACAGGGAACAATGGGCAATAACAATAACCTCTTCCCAGTTCTGGAACACGAGGGATCCTAATACCTACCCCTTACAGCACATCCCAAATTTACCAATGCACTGTACAGAAATATACAGTTGTCCACATCAGGATACAGAATATACTGACCTAACTACAATTCAGTAAAGGTGAGAGTCCCTCTAATGTTAAAAAATGAAGAAAAAAAAAAAGATAGACAATGAAAGAGAGGTCATGTAATGGGAGGTTGTTGTAGTGGATACAGTTAAAATGACAGCAAAATAGCAGAAAAGTATTCAGTGATAGCAACATCAAGCAACTGCAAGACAAGTTCAAACAAAATAAATCAGAAGACGGAAAGCCACTGCGGGTGCTGCAGCCATGTTATAATACCCCAAGCAAACATGTCAGACTGGTCAGAGAGATGCAGAATAAACAAATAGCAGCAGCAGGCAATTATTCTGCAGATACTTTGTGTTGTGTAAGGTCTGTTCCTAGGACAGACATGTAAAACCTATTCTCTGTACAGTACAGTGTACCTAGAGGATTGGAGATAACTGTAATGTGTAAGGATTTCTATGACAGACGATTCTCTTACTGACCATTGATTGTAAGTACCAATACGTATGCCACGCGAGGTCCAGGAAACTATTCACATTTAGACCTCGCGCGCATGATCGTCCGAAAAAATAGCCTTCATATAGTGTTCAATGAAGCGCTGCTTTGTTCTGTATTTCTTTACTTGGGATTTTGCTCAGGCTGATTTTCTATTGTAGTGAATGCATATGGATTTGTATACATTGATCATTTTTTCAGTCTTTTTGACTTCTCACTTAGGTTACACCAGGGGTGGACAAACTAATGGTGTAACCTGTGCAGCCGCACAGGGGTCCAAAAGGTAAGTGGGCCCACTTATACCTCTAAAGAAGGCGAAATTGCGCATTGTGTATTTCTATGGGTGTCCCCTCCTGTTCTTGTCTGCTCTTGGTTCACACTTGTTTTTTAATAGTTTTTTGGAGCAGATCCTCACCAAAACCCTTATTGAAAACAGAAAAAAAAAGCTTAAAAAATTATTGGAAAACTCTTCCAGTTCATTTCCGTGGGAAATCTACTTTGCTTTTCATATAAGGAGGTTTTTTTTTCTTGACAAGGTTTTGAAAATCGCTTAGTGGAAAAAAGAGTGCAAGTCACTTTGATGAGGATCCTGAAGGAAATCTCTCCAAACTAGGAACTCTCCAATCAAAATCCTGCAAAGAATGTTTCAGGAAAAACTGGTTGAGCACACTGCACTTTATTATATCTCTTTATAGACTTACAATAATGCACTGCTTGGTATATAGGTGCTTCATGTCATAACCAACATTAGGTCTTGATACATGGTCTTTGTCTGGATACTGTATTCCTGTTTCCCGGGTGCCATTTTTTGGGCACTTTTTTCCTTTGATTTTCTACTTTATGAATAATATCAGTATTTGTAAGCCAAAACCAGGTGTGGGTGATAAATACAGGAGTGGTGACGTGTTTCTATTATACTTTACCTCTGATTGTTCCACTCCTGGTTTTGACTTGCAAATACTGATGTAAAAAAAGTCACCAAATACTCAACATGTGCACATGGTCTTACAGGGGGCATGATGGGGGCTTCCAGAAAAAAACATCAAATATGTAGTAACTGGAATGGATCTGTGCACCAAAATAAATACAGTACAGACCAAAAGTTTGGACACGCCTTCTCATTTAAAGATATTTCTGTATTTTCATGACTATGAAAATTATACATTCACACTGAAGGCATCAAAACTATAAATTAACACATGTGGAATTATATACTTAACAAAAAAGTGTGAAACAACTGAAAATATGTCTTATATTCTAGGTTCTTCAAAGTAGCCACCTTTTGCTTTGATGACTGCTTTGCACACTCTTGGCATTCTCTTGATGAGCTTCAAGAGGTAGTCACCGGAAATGGTCTTCCAACAATCTTGAAGGAGTTCCCAGAGAAGCTTAGCACTTGTTGGCCCTTTTGCCTTCACTCCGCGGTCCAGCTCACCCCAAACCATCTCGATTGGGTTCAGGTCTGGTGACTGTGGAGCCCAGGTCATCTGGCGTAGCACCCCATCACTCTCCTTCTTGGTCAAATAGCCCTTACACAGCCTGGAGGTGTGTTTGGGGTCATTGTCCTGTTGAAAAATAAATGATGGTCCAACTAAACGCAAACCGGATGGAATAGCATGCCGCTGCAAGATGCTGTGGTAGCCATGCTGGTTCAGTATGCCTTCAATTTTGAATAAATCCCCAACAGTGTCACCAGCAAAGCACCCCCACACCATCACACCTTCTCCTCCATGCTTCACGGTGGGAACCAGGCATGTAGAGTCCATCCGTTCACCTTTTCTGCATCGCACAAAGACACGGTGGTTGGAGCCAAAGATCTCAAACTTGGACTCATCAGACCAAAGCACAGATTTCCACTGGTCTAATGTCCGTTCCTTGTGTTCTTTAGCCCAAACAAGTCTCTTCTGCTTGTTGCCTGTCCTTAGCAGTGGTTTCCTAGCAGCTATTTTACCATGAAGGCCTGCTGCACAAAGTCTCCTCTTAACAGTTGTTGTAGAGATGTGTCTGCTGCTAGAACTCGGTGTGGCATTGACCTGGTCTCTAATCTGAGCTGCTGTTAACCTGCGATTTCTGAGGCTGGTGACTAGGATAAACTTATCCTCAGAAGCAGAGGTGACTCTTGGTCTTCCTTTCCTGGGGCGGTCCTCATGTGAGCCAGTTTCTTTGTAGCGCTTGATGGTTTTTGCAACTGCACTTGGGGACACTTTCAAAGTTTTCCCAATTTTTCGCACTGACTGACTTTCATTTCTTAAAGTAATGATGGCCACTCGTTTTTCTTTACTTAGAATTTGTATTATGGCAAGAAAAAAGCAGCTAACAGTCTATTCAGTAGGACTATCAGCTGTGTATCCACCTGACGTCTGCACAACACAACTGATGGTCCCAACCCCATTTATAAGGCAAGAAATTCCACTTATTAAACCTGACAGGGCACACCTGTGAAGTGAAAACCATTTCCGGTGACTACCTCTTGAAGCTCATCAAGAGAATGCCAAGAGTGTGCAAAGCAGTCATCAAAGCAAAAGGTGGCTACTTTGAAGAACCTAGAATATAAGACATATTTTCAGTAGTTTCACACTTTTTTGCTAAGTATATAATTCCACACGTGTTAATTCATAGTTTTGATGCCTTCACTGTGAATGTACAATTTTCATAGTCATGAAAATACAGAAAAATCTTTAAATGAGAAGGTGTGTCCAAACTTTTGGTCTGTACTGTATTAAAACTACTATAAGGGAATAGCAAATAGACACTTTGCTTTTTACTACACTATTATGCATCTTTATAATGTAAGATAACTCATATACTACGGTGTCATAGTGGAAAACCCCATGGCACTGTTCATCATGTTCTGACAATGTGAGCTGCAATATAAAAAATAAGTTTCCATCTCCTGTAGAGAACGAGGGTCCACTTACTGGTCAGCACTTTAAGTGTGTAGGCGTTCTTCTGCTGGATGGTATGTGTAAAATGAGAACGAGCATTGCAGCTATAATCAGTCTGTGCATCTTCACGCAGGACATTAGAGAAGTACAGATCCCCGTTCAAACCCTGAGACACGCGTCTATTCTGTGCAATCGGCTCCATTGCTACATAAAAAACAAAGAGGGTAAATAGTCTCATCTTTTCTGTGAAAGAATAGACCTTCACATATATAACATAGCACAGTATTATCTCCCACTTACAGCTGCTCATCCAGAATATGACTGGAGGGGGAAGACTTGGTGGGGGGTTGCACTGAAGAATGAGGGAAGCTCCCTCATTGACAACAACGGGATCCAGGTTTTCCTTTGGCCACAATGGGGATCCTGTATAATTAAAATAGAGTTTTGAGAGAAAAAAATTGCAAAACATTTACAAATCTTCTTTGATACTAAGTATAATTACAGTGTAAAATTATGGTTATCTTTTCTTAGTACTTCTAAAAGAAAGAATGCAACATTCCCTTATCTGCAGAACAACAAAGACCCATCTAAGAAGAGGTTTTACACACTTAGCTACTATCTCCCAAAACCAGTGTTATTGCTGTAAGCTTCATTGAAGTGCATGGGGCTTAACTGCAATATCACATACAACCCGCGGGCAGGTGGGACTGATTTGGTAAAAAGCATCCATGTTTTTTCAATCTGGACAACCCTTTTAAATTCTTTATAATGTAAACTATAGTAAGATGCATGTAGCAGAAAGAAATCAATGCAGGTGTTGTCACGTATGTTGCGGATTTGTCACGTATGTTGCAGGTTTGTTGCATATGTTGCAGGTTTGTCGCGTATGTTGCAGGTTTGTCACGTATGTTGCAGGTTAGTCGGGTATGTTGCGGATTTGTCACGCATGTTGCAGATTTGTCACGTATGTTGCGGATTTGTCACGTATGTTGCAGGTTTGTCGCGTCTGTTGCAGGTTTGTCGCGTATGTTGCAGGTTTGTTGCGTATGTTGCAGGTTTGTAGCGTATGTTGCGGGTTTATCACGTATGTTGCAGGTTTGTTGCGTATGTTGTGGATTTGTCACGTATGTTGTGGATTTGTCATGTACAGTTATATGAAAAAGTTTGGGCACCCCTATTAATCTTAAGCTTAATGTTTTTTAAAAATTGGTGTTTTTGCAACAGCTATTTCAGTTTGATATATGTAATAACTGTTGGACACATTAATATTTCTGCCTTGAAATGAGGTTTATTGTACTAACAGAAAATGTGCAATCTGCATTCAAACAAAATTTGACAGGTGCATAAGTATGGGCACCCTTATCATTTTCTTGTTTTAAATACTCCTACCTACTTTTTACTGACGTACTAAAGCACTTTTTTTGGTTTTGTAACCTCATTGAGCTTTGAACTTCATAGCCAGGTGTATGCAATCATGAGAAAAGCTACTTAAAGTGGCCACTTGCAAGTTGTTCTCCTGTTTGAATCTCCTCTGAAGAGTGGCATCATGGGCTCCTCAAAACAACTGTCAAATGATCTGAAAACAAAGATTATTCAACATAGTTGTTCAGGGGAAGGATACAAAAAGCTGTCTCAGAGATTTAACCGGTCAGTTTCCACTGTGAGGAACATAGTAAGGAAATGGAAGAACACAGGGACAGTTCTTGTTAAGGCCAGAAGTGGCAGGCCAAGAAAAACATCAGAAAGGCAGAGAAGAAGAATGGTGAGATCAGTCAAGGACAATCCTCAGACCACCTCCAGAGAGCGGCAGCATCAACTTGCTGCAGATGGTGTCACTGTGCGTCGGTCAACTATACAACGCACTTTGCACAAGGAGAAGCTGTATGGGAGAGTGATGCGAAAGAAGCCGTTTCTGCAAGCACGCCACAAACAGAGTCGGCTGAGGTATGCAAAAGCACATTTGGAGAAGCCAATTTCTTTTTGGAAGAAGGTCCTGTGGACTGATGAAACCAAGATTGAGTTGTTTGGTCATACAAAAAGGCGTTATGCATGGCGGCAAAAAACCACAGCATTCCAAGAAAAACACTTGCTACCCACAGTAAAATTTGGTGGAGGTTCCATCATGCTTTGGGGCTGTGTGGCCAATGCCGGCACCGGGAATCTTGTTAAAGTTGAGGGACGCATGGATTCCATTCAGTATCAGCAGATTCTTGACAATAATGTTCAAGAATCAGTGATAAAGTTGAAGTTACGCAGGGGATGGATCTTTCAGCAAGACAATGATCCAAAACACCGCTCCAAATCTACTCAGGCATTCATGCAGAGGAACAATTACAATGTTCTGTAATGGCCATCCCAGTCCCCAGACCTGAATATCATTGAACATCTGTGGGATCATTTGAAGAGGGCTGTCCATGCTCGGCGACCATCAAACTTAACTGAACTGGAATTGTTTTGTAAAGAGGAATGGTCAAAAATACCTTCATCCAGGAACTCATTAAAAGCTACAGGAAGCGACTAGAGGCTGTTATTTTTGCAAAAGGAGGATCTACTAAATATTAATGTCACTTTTCTGGTGAGGTGCCCATACTTATGCACCTGTCAAATTTTGTTTGAATGCAGATTGCACATTTTCTGTTAGTACAATAAACCTCATTTCAAGGCAGAAACATTACTGTGTCCAACAGTTATTACATATCAAACTGAAATAGCTGTTGCAAAAACACCAATTTTTATAAAACATTAAGCTTAAGATTAATAGGGGTGCCCAAACTTTTTCATATAACTGTATGTTGCGGATTTGCGGCGTATGTTGCAGATTTGTCGCGTATGTTGCGGATTTGTCACGTATGTTGCAGATTTGTCGCGTATGTTGCAGATTTGTCACGTATGTTGCGGATTTGTCACGCATGTTGCAGATTTGTCACATATGTTGCGGATTTGTCACGCATGGTGCGGATTTGCGGCGTATGTTGCAGATTTGTCACGTATGTTGCAGATTTGTCGCGTATGTTGCGGATTTGTCACGTATGTTGCAGATTTGTCACGTATGTTGCAGATTTGTCACGTATGTTGCAGATTTGTCACGTATGTTGCGGATTTGTCACGTATGTTGCAGATTTGTCACGTATGTTGCAGATTTGTCACGTATGTTGCAGATTTGTCACGTATGTTGCGGATTTGTCATGCATGTTGCGGATTTGTCACGCATGTTGCAGATTTGTCACATATGTTTCGGATTTGTCACGTATGTTGCAGGTTTGTCGCGTATGTTGCAGATTTGTCACGTATGTTGCGGATTTGTCACGCATGTTGCGGATTTGTCACGTATGTTGCAGATTTGTCACATATGTTTCGGATTTGTCACGTATGTTGCAGATTTGTCAAGTATGATTCAAAATTTGTCACGTATGTTGCGGATTTGTCACACATGTTGCGGATTTGTCACGTATGTTGCAGATTTGTCACGTATGTTGCGGATTTGTCACACATGTTGCAGATTTGTCACGTATGTTGCAGATTTGTCACATATGTTGCGGATTTGTCACATATGTTGCAGATTTGTCACGTATGTTGCAGATTTGTCACGCATGTTGCAGATTTGTCACATATGTTGCGGCTTTGTCACGCATGTTGCGGATTTGTCACGCATGTTGCAGATTTGTCACATATGTTGCAGATTTGTCACATATGTTTCAGATTTGTCACGTATGTTGCAGATTTGTCACATATGATTCGAAATTTGTCACGTATGTTGCGGATTTGTCACACATGTTGCGGATTTGTCACGTATGTTGCAGATTTGTCACGTATGTTGCAGATTTGTCACACATGTTGCAGATTTGTCACATATGTTGCAGATTTGTCACGTATGTTGCGGATTTGTCACACATGTTGCAGATTTGTCACGTATGTTGCAGATTTGTCACGTATGTTGCGGATTTGTCACGTATGTTGCAGATTTGTCACGTATGTTGCGGATTTGTCACGCATGTTGCGGATTTGTCACGCATGTTGCAGATTTGTCACATATGTTGCAGATTTGTCACATATGTTTCGGATTTGTCACATATGTTGCAGATTTGTCACGTATGTTGCGGATTTGTCACATATGTTGCAGATTTGTCACGTATGTTGCGGATTTGTCACACATGTTGCAGATTTGTCACGTATGTTGTGGATTTGTCACACATGTTGCAGATTTGTCACGTATGTTGCAGATTTGTAAGTATGTTGCAGATTTGTCACGTATGTTGCGGATTTGTCACGCATGTTGCGGATTTGTCACGCATGTTGCAGATTTGTCACATATGTTGCAGATTTGTCACATGTTTCGGATTTGTCACGCATGTTGCGGATTTGTCACGCATGTTGCAGATTTGTCACATATGTTGCAGATTTGTCACATATGTTTCGGATTTGTCACGTATGTTGCAGATTTGTCACGTATGATTCGAAATTTGTCACGTATGCTGCGGATTTGTCACACATGTTGTGGATTTGTCATGTATTTTCACAACATATTTCACCCCTACAATATATTACAGTGAAATCTGTAACACTGGCAATTCTTAGTGTGGATTTTGGGTCAAAATCCATTGCGAAAAAAAAAACATGCAAACACTTATAGCCAAGAGATAGGCAAAAGGGAGTAGAACCATCTTCATCAACTGCATTTTGCCAGCCATCTTTGGCCACCAAGAAACTTACTTGATACTTGTAGTAAAATCTTATTCGAAAGGGCGGTTCCATGTCGATTGCGAGCAAAGCACTGATACTCCCCTTCGTAATCCTCAGGACGACCACCCCCATAAATGTCTATGACAAGGGTCCCAGTCCGCCGGCGGAATGAGACTTTTGGATCTTTGGCTACATTATAAAATTTCCCGTTCCGTGTCCATGTAAATCTATGGGAAGAAAGCCGCAAAATCAAAATGTTTGCTCTAACAAGATAATCACAGATTTTATCTTCCTACTGACTCATTTGCAGACTGCTTACGTTGGGTATGGGTTTCCTGTAGCCTCACACTCAATGTTAATGTTGTCGCGTGGGTCAACAATATAATTCTTCTCAGATTCCTTGGTGATAGTCGGGGGCTGATACACTATGGGACAGAAAAGAGAGAGTGTCAGTCGACTAATCTCCATTGTTAATATGCAGGTACAGTAGTTATCAAGAGC
Organism: Phyllobates terribilis; assembly: GCF_046119375.1. Lineage (NCBI taxonomy): Eukaryota > Metazoa > Chordata > Amphibia > Anura > Dendrobatidae > Phyllobates > Phyllobates terribilis. Next base: position 691,183,856 of record NW_027362762.1, read on the forward strand.
ATATATGCCACAAGTGACTTATAAGTCTTTACTTAGGATGCCTGCCCTTAGGCACGTCTGGACATATTTCAGGAGCCAAGTCACCTACACATCTAGAGATTTGCTCCTAGCAGCATTCTTAGCTGTCCGAACCGGCTTTGAACTACAGTAATCTGTGCACCCGGCTCTAAGAGCGCTTTAAAAATCCTTACTTAAAGGATTATCCCCATCCATGCCGTACATCACTTATTTCCGTAGCTGGCTAGCTCCACACCTGCGCCATTTATGGACAGCTGGGGCAGAGCTAGCTGTTAAAACTCTAGCAGGTAAAGTGCTCTGGACTGGACAGCCCTGTCCATTTTGCACCAAAGACCTCATCTGCATTAGAACATGAAGAAGGTTTCTTTCCAAAATTAGTCCATGGATTTTTACATTTTAAAACATATGGTTGTTTTTGGTGGAAGCTCCCATTCAAGGACCTGTGCTTACTTTGAAACGAATATATGACATCACTGACTCCCCATAAGGAGGACTGATTTTGTAAACTGTGAGAAGTTTGGAGAAAATTTTGACTTGATCAACAGGTAATAAAATAAGTGGCAAATGAAATCTACACTGGGGACTAAATGAGTACACTCATGTTGTGTTCACACTGCTGTAGAGGCTCCATCAGCAATCCTGGCAGATATGACAGAAAGAATAACATGCAGTGATATCCTTCCAGTCTAAACATGGTGGAGGCAGCATTTGGCTTCAGGGCTGCTTTTTGGTAGCTGGAACTGAGGCTTTAGTCATGGTGGAGGGAATTATGATCAGTTCCAGATATCAGTCAGTTTTTAAACAAAACCTTCAGGCCTCTGCTAAAAGGATGAAGATGAAGAGGAATTTCACCTTTCAGTATGACAACTACCCTAAGCAGACCTCCAAATCAACACAAGAATGGATTTGCCAGAAGTAGATCAGAATTTTGCAGTGGCACAACCAGAGCCCGACTGGTGGGTGACCTGAAGAGGGCGCTGTACACAGGAGATGCCCTTATAATCTGACAGATTTGGAGCTACTGTGAGGAAGAGTGGGCAAAAATTGCCAATTCTAGATGTGCCATGCTGATAGACGTCTACCCAAAAAGACAAAGTATTAGTTTAAGGGTGTGCATATTTATGCAACCACATCCTTTTAGCTGTATATTTTTCTTTTTCCACCTGAAAATTTCAGTTAATTTTTCAATTTAATTGTACAGATTATGGGTGACATTAAAAGTGGAAAATGTTCTGAAACGATTCTTCTTGGTATGATTTTGATTATATGACAAAAACATGGAATTAAGGCCTCATCCGTTTTTAAACACATATGCGAAATACCGGTACCGGTGTCATCAGTGTTTCTCCGGCTTGGATAAAGAAATAAATAAATTAGAAAGCTTCTCCTATACTTTACAATGTTAAACATGGACGGCACACGGACTGTACTGATGCCATCCTCGTCCTGTACGTGTTTCACAGACCCATAGACTTGTATTGGCCCTTGTCACCAGTGCTGCCGGAAAAAACTGACATGTCTCAGTGTGTTTTGCATGGACAGATGGTCAGTGTAAAAACACAGATATATGAATAACAGCATAGATTATAATGGGTACTTGTGGCATCCGTTAAAAAGATGGATACCACACATACAGGAAACACAGAAATGTGAAGGAGGCCTTAAATGGTGTGTGTAGACTTCTTATACCCCATGTACTGTATCTAGCACACATATGACCGTCAGCTCTCTACTGACTCCCCCATGTACATGAACATTCACTTCATCCAAGTGTTCATATGATGTTACAGACAAGAATGGAGTTAGCCACTACTATACTCTTCTGGTTGCTTATCTCATGAGACAACAAGAGAATCAAGTGTGACCTGCCTTATACTTCCCTCCACTAATATCATGAGCCAAGGGACAGTCGGGAGGACCCCATACAAACTTTCGTATGTGTATGAGGGCTTTAAGTCAGAAGAATATGACACTGATGAATATAACTTACGGTCTCGTTCAATGGTTGCTGTTAGTTTCCATGAGAGCAAATGGGAAGTTAAAGAAGAGACAAAGTTAGCAAACAAAAAATTACAGTTAACAAACAAAAACTAAAGTGAGCCAGACGTAAACTAATGTGAAGAGTCTACAGAATCGCAATACATATATTCTCTTCTGCAATGTCTGCTGCACGAGACAATACCCAGTTATATTATAAAGGCTTATATGACATTAGTACTAGGGATGACATACAACTACGTTTATTAGCAATGATAATGGCATACAAATGTATCTGCAGGCACAAACAATAATTACACCTAGTATGTATCTGTGGTGCTTTAGATTGGTCCTAATTATTTACTGTTTTTATAGTTTACTGTCTCCTTTTTTCCAATTTTACAAATATATCTGAGCCAATCACTGCATTCGGACCATGAATAATACACATGAAAACCAACGTATGAGAAAGGATCTTCTTATGTAATAAGTAACAGGGGTAAACATGAGTGCGGAGGTTTCTTGTAAGGCGCTGCTGACTTGTGCCATGTATTTTTTACACTACCCTTCTCATTGTACAACCTCTGAGATGTTCTCAGGTTCACGTCTGCATGTACTGTCTAGCCCGACACTCAAGATGTCTTAGAGATCCTGCCTGCTCGTCTTGTGAAGGGCAGGATGACAAGCATAAAATTTAGTTTATCTTACATTGTATGGCCAGACAGAGGCAGCTGCTCCCTACCACCTGCAATGCTGGACAGAGGGAGTCCTCATTGTGTGCTCTCTAGTCCCCTGTCACCAATGGAGCCCACACGTGACAGGGTCATTGAGCTATTGTATGGGGGCAGTGGTGGATGCTAAGAGACACAGCTGCTTCTTAAACCCTGAACAGTACCATCTGCACAATGTAGATTGCTTCATGTCTCCTTTAAGACAGGACAGGTAACAGATTGGTCATGGGTCCATAAACATGAATGACTATGATTATAGCTAGCCGATTAAAAAATGCTACATTCTCGAGAAGCAAATCTACCAACATATATTACTCTAGACAGAAATAATGAAGATAATAAATAACACATTACAGGAGACATTGCCTCCCTCTTCCCTTTAACTTACGGTCCTGGGGAACTTTAATAGCACAGACCAAATGGAGGAGGAACAGGACACTAGATATCCATAAACCAGGGTGAGCCTTCATTCTGTTGCTCAGGGTGTGGGGTGGGTGAGCCTTCTTTCACCTCCGCAGAGATCTGATGAAAGAAAATAAGACGACATCAACATAGGATGCAATGGTCTGCATCCACAGCATACCTAAATGTAAGCCAAAATATAGCCCTATGGTGCCAATCACTACAACACCCAGCATGACCACTTACCCATTCCCAAAAAGCAGTTGATTGCTTGATAAAGGACTGGAAGAAAACCTACAATAAATTTATTTTTAAGGCAACCTTGCTGCACTGCTAAAACAAAAATCCTCATAAAGTCCCACTTACTGTAAAGTATACATTATATGACAGCCGCATTCTGGTTGTTAATCTGTTGGTTTTGCAAATTTTTCAAATCACATCAATGAATGACCAGCTCCAAATTGTGGAAAGAAGCAGGCGCCTGCATCGTTTTAAGAAAATGAGAACAATTCTGGAAGGAACCCCCCTGACCTCAATGGACTGTGGGATCCTGTGAATATCTGCCACAAGGCGATACACATACAAATGTTATATCAGAATACAGGACCTAAAACATGTATGGAAACAGTACAAGGAGGACTGTAATGCAGACATCTATGGCTCCTGCATGGTGCTGAAAGAATAAAACACCTACAAGGATATCATCACAGCTTGGTCCTGGCCTTTTCTAGACTAACATGGATTTGCATGTTAGGAAGGGATGTGAAATTGTGCATTAAGCATGCATTACATATCATTGATTCACACTCTATTCCTGGGCTCTCTGCCCCCTCTCTCAGCACTCATTTGCACAAGTATATAACATACAGCCCCAGGCTGTGCTCTGTGTCCATCTGCCTGAAAAGCCAGCTGCTGCATATGTCACAGCTCCCCCACCTCTGTGGTGAGCGCTATTGTGGTGTAACCCCGGAAGTTCGTCTGACCATTACAGCAGACCCATATACAAGATGTCACACATAGTGAAAGGCAGGTATCAGGTGACACTAACCTGACAACATCTATAGTCCTTGACTTATTCTCAGATGTCACTTAGGCTCATTCATCACTAGGTGGTTCACTGCAAGTGCCATATACAAAATAAGTAAAAACTAGAAAACGACACCTTTCAAAAGTGATGCAAGTTGGATTAGTACTTGCCCTTCACAAATACTAGGAAAGAACAAATGAGAAGCAGATACATTGCATTAATTATATAACTTCTAAAAATTCCCAAGCTCCCCTGATTCTGCCGTTCTTATCCATTTTGTGCTTTGTCGCTCTATTGCAAAGATACACATTTGTTTCTTCTGGAGCACATTATGTGAAATCTCTGCTTTTGGACGCTTCTTTTTTAAGGGCATGTGCTTTCCTCCTTCCCAGATGCTGCCAATAACAGCAGCTGATCTAACAGTCTATCAGTAACAGATACTGAAGAACTGTGATTGCCAGGGACTGGGAAAGAGAAGTGGAAGCACACAGCCCATAGAAGACTCTGAAGAAACACTCGGTTAGGCCGGGGTTCCACTAGCGTATCACATCCGATGAGAGAGCTGCGTGTCCGTGCACGACAGGATCACAGCACAGGTGCGGAGGAGACAGGGAAATTAATTTCTCCACCTCCTCTGTAGCTGGCGTCGACGGGAATCGCACTGCACTCAGATGATATCCGAGTGCAGTGCGATGTTTCACATGCACCCACAGACTTACAGTGGTGGCCAAAAGTATTGGCACCCCTGCAATTCTGTTAGATAATACTCAGTTTCTTCCTGGAAATGATTGCAATCACAAATTCTTTGGTATTATTATTTTCATTTAATTTGTCTTCAATGAAAACACACAAACAGAATTGTCCTAAAGCCAAATTAGATACAATTCCACACCAAACCTAAAAAAGGGGGTGGACAAAAGTATTGGCACTGTTTGAAAAATCATGTGATGCTTCTCTAATTCGTGTAATTAACAGCACCTGTAACTTACCTGTGGCACCTAACAGGTGTTGGCAATAACTAAATCACACTTGCAGGCAGTTAACATGGATTAAAGTTGACTCAACCTCTGTCCTGTGTCCTTGTGTGTACCACATTGAGCATGGAGAAAAGAAAGAAGACCAAAGAACTGTCTGAGGACTTGAGAAACCAAATTGTGAGGAAGCATGAGCAATCTCAAGGCTACAAGTCCATCTCCAAAGACCTGAATGTTCCTGTGTCTTCCGTGCGCAGTGTCATCAAGAAGTTTAAAGCCCATGGCACTGTGGCTAACCTCCCTAGATGTGGATGGAGAAGAAAAATTGACGAGAGATTTCAACGCAAGATTGTGCGGATGGTGGATAAAGAACCTCGACTAACATCCAAACAAGTTCAAGCTGCCCTGCAGTCCGAGGGTACAACAGTGTCAACCCGTACTATCTGTCAGCGTCTGAATGAAAAGGGACTGTATGGTAGGATACCCAGGAAGACCCCACTTCTTACCCGAGACATAAAAAAGACAGGCTGGAGTTTGCCAAAACTCACCTGAGAAAGCCTAAAACGTTTTGGAAGAATGTTCTCTGGTCAGATGAGACAAAAGTAGAGCTTTTTGGGAAAAAGCATCAACATAGAGTGTACAGGAAAAAAAAAGAGGCATTCAAAGAAAAGAACACGGTCCCTACAGTCAAACATGGCGGAGGTTCCCTGATGTTTTGGGGTTGCTTTGCTGCCTCTGGCACTGGACTGCTTGACCGTGTGCATGGCATTATGAAGTCTGAAGACTACCAACAAATTTTGCAGCATAATGTAGGGCCCAGTGTGAGAAAGCTGGGTCTCCCTCAGAGGTCATGGGTCTTCCAGCAGGACAATGACCCAAAACACACTTCCAAAAGCACTATAAAATGGTTTGAGAGAAAGCACTGGAGACTTCTAAGGTGGCCAGCAATGAGTCCAGACCTGAATCCCATAGAACACCTGTGGAGAGATCTCAAAATGGCAGTTTGGAGAAGGCACCCTTCATTTATCAGGGACCTGGAGCAGTTTGCCAAAGAAGAATGGTCTACAATTCCAGCAGAGCATTGCAAGAAACTCATTGATGGTTACCGGAAGCGGTTGTTCGCAGTTATTTTGGCTAAAGGTTGTGCAGCCAAGTATTAGGCTGAGGGTGCCAATACTTTTGTCTGGCCCATTTTTGGAGTTTTGTGTGAAATGATCAATGATTTGATTTTTGCTTCATTCTCTTTTGTGTTTTTTCCTTGCAAGCAAATTAAATGAAGATAATAATACCAAAGAATTTGTGATTGCAATCATTTTCAGGAAGAAACTGAGTATTATCTGACAGAATTGCAGGGGTGCCAATACTTTTGGCCACAACTGTATATGGGTGCATGCTATCCGATGCACGGGTGTAATCGCAGCATGCTGCCATTGTTTCTGCATGCTAAATCGGGATGAGAAAATAATCACATATGTGAGCTGCATCATAGGGTAACATTGGAGCGAATGCAATCTGATTTTTTATTGGATTGCATTCATCCGATTGCTTCGCAAGTGGGTGCGAGCCCTTAGACTAAAAAGCAGAGATTTCACATAGTGCACTCCAGAAGAAGAAAGAATGTGAATATCTCTGCAATGGAGTGATGCAACGCAAAAAGGAAAAGGAAAAATATAACTCCAAGTAAATCAAACTTCTGTGAAATCAAACTGTCCACTTAGGAAGCAACACTGATTGACAATCAATTTAACATGCTGTTGTGCAAATGGAATAGACAATAGATGGAAATTATTGGCAATTATCAAGACACTCTCAAAAAAGGAGTGGTTCCGCAGGTGGGGACCACAGACCACATTTCAGTACCATTGCTTTCTGGCTGATGTTTTGGTCACTTTTGAATGTTGGTAGTGCTTTCACACTCGTGGTAGCATGAGACGGACTCTACAACCCACAGAAGTTGCTCACGTAGTGCAGCTCATCCAGGATGGCACATCAATGCGTACTGTGGCAAGAAGGTTTGCTGTGTCTGTCAGCGTAGTGTCCAGAGGCTGGAGGCGCTACCAGGAGACAGGCCAGTACACCAGGAGACGTGGAGGGGGCCTTAGGAGGGCAACAACCCAGCAGCAGGACCGCTACCTCCGCCTTTGTGCAAGGAGGAACAGGAGGAGCACTGCCAGAGCCCCGCAAAATGACCTCCAGCAGGCCACAAATGTGCATGTGTCTGCATAAACGGTTAGAAAGCGACTCCATGAGGGTGGTATGAGGGCCCGACGTCCACAGATGGGGGTTGTGCTCTCAGCTCAACACCGTGCAGGACGCTTGGCATTTGCCACAGAACACCAGGATTGGCAAAGTCGCCACTGGTGCCCTGTGCTCTTCACAGATGAAAGCAGGTTCACACTGAGCACATGTGACAGACCTGACAGAGTCTGGAGACGCTGTGGAGAGCGATCTGCTGCCAGCAACATCTTTCAGCATGACCGGTTTGGCAGTGGGTTAGTAATGGTGTAGGGTGGCATTTCTTTTGAGGGCCGCACAGCCCTCCATGTGCTCGTCAGAGGTAGCCTGACTGCCATTAGGTACCGAGATGAGATCTTCAGACCCCTTGTGAGACCATATGCTGGTGCGGTTGGCCCTAGGTTCCTCCCAATGCAGGACAATGCCAGACCTCATGTGGCTGGAGTGTGTCAGCAGTTCCAGCAAGATGAAGGCATTCAAGCTCTGGAGTGGCCCGCCCGTTCCCCAGACCTGAATCTGGGACATCATGTCTCGCTCCATCCACCAACATCACGTTGCACCACAGACTGTCCAGGAGTTGGCGGATGCTTTAGTCCAGGTCTGGGAGGAGATCCCACAGGAGACCATCCGCAACCTCATCAGGAGCATGCCCAGGCGTTGTAGGGAGGTCATACAGGCACGTGGAGACCACACACAATACTGAGCCTCATTTTGACTTGTTTTAAGGACATTACATCAAAGTTGGATTAGCCTGTAGTGTGTTTTTCCACTTTAATTTTGGGGGTGACTCCAAATCCAGGCCTCCATTGGTTAATAAATTTGATTTCCATTGATGATTTTTGTGTGATTTTGTTGTCAGCACATTCAACTTTGTACAGAACAAAGAATTCAATGAGAATATTTCATTCATTCAGATCTAGGATGTGTTATTTGAGTGTTCACTTTATTTTTTTGAGCAGTGTACTTAGTGCCTACCAGCTATGGAGCTCTCCAAGGTACCAGGTGTAAAAGAAAGGTTTCTGTAATACAGTATGTTTTAGCTAAAGGGAACCTGATAGTAAATTTATGCTGCCTGATCCACGGATAGCATAAATCAGACACTGGCTGCGTTATCCACAGGCAGCATAAATCGGACACTGCCTGACTTACTTCAGCCATATATGTTTTATTCTGAAACGCTGTGACGTTTCAGAGATAAAAAAAACTTTCCTTGACCATCCCGGGCTGGGGACCATGCATTTTGGATGGTTAATCCGAGAGAGATCCCTGGCAGCTTCTCACCACCATGCTCCGTATACACAAACACACACAATGAGAGACTCATCAGCCTAGGGGATCGTGGCAGGGGGAAGACGCCAGGAATCTGCCTCAGACTGGTCATCCAAGACCCCCAGCCCCGACCAACTTTTCAAAGTATATTTTCTCTGAAACTATGCAGCATTTCAGAGTAAAACATACCTGTGTATTTCATGCTTCCAGTGTGTAATTCATGCTGCACATAGTTCGGGCAGCATGAATTCCATGACAGGCTCCCTTTATCTCATTATTGCTGTTACTTCCATTACATTAATAGAGAAGAAAAAATAAAATTGAACCTTAAAGGGAATCTGTCATCACTTTGGAGTTATCAGACCTCTACTATGGGCATTCAGGGTGTAGAAAAGTAAATCTATGCATACCTGTATGGCCCATAGTAGAGGTCTGATTGCAGAGAAAAGTAGTTTTATCTTTCTGGTTCTCAACAGGCTTTGCGTCCGGCGGGGGACGCCAAGAAATCCCAGCCTATTTGCTTATTATTCCCCCAAATTCCCGCCTATATGCTTAATTATCATATTCCCCCCTCCCATGCACGTCACAGGGCCCTGTGACGCGCACTATGCTCCTTGACTTCCCGGTCATGCGCAAAGCGCCGCTCACATGGAGCGTGCTTTGTTTCATCCCGGCCCCGTCTGCCTGTGCACTGCGCCGCAGGGTTCTATTGCGCCGGGAAGTGACAGTGACTCCCCAGCGCCTGCGCAATAGAAATCTGCAGCGCAGGGCACAGGCAGACAGGGCCGGGATGAAACAAAGCACGCTCTATGTGAGTGGCGCTTTGCGCATGACCGGGAAGTCAAGGAGCACAGTGCGCGTCACAGGGCCCTGTGACGTGCAGGAGAGGGGGGGAATATAATAATTAAGCATATAGGCGGGGATTGCTTGGCGGCCCCCGGACGCCAATCCTGTACAAAATAGAATTGAATAAAGCACTTTTCTCTGCAATCAAACCTCTACTATGGGCCATACAGGTAGGTATAGATTTATTTTTCTATACCCTGTATGCCCATAGTAGAGGTCTGATATCTCCAAAGTGGTGACAGATTCCCTTTAAACATTAAAGGTGAATAAACCTCATTGTATTCTATTTCCATTAATTTCCTAAAGATCAGTGAGTGATTGGGTCGTAACACCCCAACTGATTGCTGTCCTAAAGTGCTCACTTTAGTAGGCAAAAATTCTCAGCTTCTACATGAGTGCGTACAAACAGACCCAAAAAAAAGTATATGAGACCGTACAGAACCTTATTTACACGATCATAAAGGAGCTGAGAATTTCTGCACTTTTGGACACTGTTTTGAGTGATCATGCGGGTCTCAGGATGCAAACCCCTATTAATCTGCAGGACGTTGTACATGCAGCCATATCTGTAGGCAGCAAGGTATAGTGCAGGGTAATCAGAGCAGATTAATATACAGTATAGAAATTATTTAGTACAGCTTGTAATTTATTCATTGAAATCTCTCCTCATTTTATGCTTAAGAATCCAGAGGGCTGTCCTAATGTGAGTGACAGTTCTCTTCTTTACATTGATATTGGTAAGACTGTCCATCACTGAGCTCGACTTCCCACTGAATTAATACATCCAAAGGAGCAGTGATTTCAGAGCAAAAAATATTTGGCTGCCTATAGGTTTCACAACTTTTCTAAGCTGGCATGTTATCCTTTATTCAAAAAAATACGACATGAAAACAAGGGTAAAGATATTAACTTCTATTCAGTAGTTGTACATTGGCAGGGTAGCTATTTATATTTTTTATATATCAAGAAAAATAGATATATTCAAACACTTTGTAAATACACTGTGTTCCAAATTATTATGCAAATAATATTTTCTCAGATTTTCCCAAATTACCTATATGAATTGCAATCATTGTAATTTTCCAGTCAAATAACTATTAGAGTACTATTGAAAGGATTTTGTACAAACTGCCTATGATAACAGTATATTTTTAAAAAAAAAATAAAACACTCAAACTGCACTCAAAATGCATGTTCCAAATTATTATGCACAGCAGAGTTTTCAACCTTTTCATTTTAATAAAGAACAAAAAAATGATCATTTTTGAAATTCTAAGCATTAGCAGGTTATTACAAACTGAAATCAAACAGTTTTCAACTCAAAACTTTATTCTAGGTGATGTTACATTTGCACATAGGACCGCTTGTTCGAAAGAAGCTTCTGAACTCTCTCGTCCATTGAATTTGTCAGGTTTTGGATGGTTTCTGCTTCAATTGTTTTGCATGAGGACAGAATACCCTCCCAGAGCTGTTGCTTAGATGTGAACTGCCTCCCGCCATCATAGACACTCCTTTTGATGATGCTCCAGAGGTTCTCAATGGGGTTGAGGTCAGGGGAGCATGGGTGCCACACCATAAGTTTGTCCCCTTTTATGCCCATAGCAGCCAGAGATGCAGATGTGTTATGTGCAGCATGAGACGGGGCATTATCATGCATGAAATGATCTCGATGGTCCAGATGGATGGAGTGGAGGATGGCTGGCTGATGGACACCCCATGCAAACACGGCTACGGCGCTAACAAGGAGGAGGTGGAGTAATGTTTTGGGCTGGAATCATGGGGAGAGAGATTGTCGGCCCTTTTAGGATCCCTGAAGGGGTAAAGATGAACTCCATAATGTATGTTGAGTTTCTCAAACAGCACTTCCTTCCATGGTTCAAGAAGAAGAACCGTGTATTCTGCAGCAAGATCATTTTCATGCATGATAATGCCCCGTCTCATGCTGCACATAACACATCTGCATCTCTGGCTGCTATGGGCATAAAAGGGGACAAACTTATGGTGTGGCACCCATGCTCCCCTGACCTCGACCCCATTGAGAACCTCTGGAGCATCATCAAAAGGAGTGTCTATGATGGCGGGAGGCAGTTCACATCTAAGCAACAGCTCTGGGAGGGTATTCTGTCCTCATGCAAAACAATTGAAGCAGAAACCATCCAAAACCTGACAAATTCAATGGACGAGAGAGTTCAGAAGCTCCTTTCGAACAAGCGGTCCTATGTGCAAATGTAACATCACCTAGAATAAAGTTTTGAGTTGAAAACTGTTTGATTTCAGTTTGTAATAACCTGCTAATGCTTATAATTTCAAAAATGACCATTTTTTTGTTCTTTATTAAAATGAAAAGGTTGAAAACGCTGCTGTGCATAATAATTTGGAACATGCATTTTGAGTGCAGTTTGAGTTTTTTATTTTTTTTTAAATATACTGTTATCATAGGCAGTTTGTACAAAAACCTTTCAATAGTACTCTAATAGTTATTTGACTGGAAAATTACAATGACTGCAATTCATATAGGTAATTTGGGAAAATCTGAGAAAATATTATTTGCATAATAATTTGGAACACAGTGTATATATGGAACTACATATAGAATTATGGAAAAATATTTTATCTATACCATACTACTGTCTTACCTTTGCAGGTGTCCCTCTTCCCACTACAGATTTTGCCTCAATCTGCAAGAGAAGATAGAGTTTCTAAGTACATGTAAGCTTTAAACAAATTATTTCTTAAAATAGTTTTCTCTTAAAGGTCTTTGCTATTTAATCTCAGAGCAGCATAATGTATAGCTTACTGGGCTGTTAGCTGCAGTTTTGATAAAACTTCCTGGCCTTAGCTGATATTAAACTTAAACATGTAACTTTTCTTTTTTTAATTCTTTATATATTTTCCAATAGTCAAACAGAAGGTGGAAAAGAAAGAAGGAATTTGTTAAGTGGTGGAATATCTCAATTGGTTGCAATATTCCTTTGGATATACCGCATACACATTGACATAGACTTAATTTGAAATAAACTGTTGAGCAAATGAAGATATAAAGTCATGTTCAAAAGTGTTGGCACCCTTGAAATTGTTCCAGAAAATGAAGTATTTCTTCCCAGAAAATTATTGCAATTACACATGTTTTGTGTCACACAAAACCCCCAAAATGGGCCATACCAACAATATCTGGAACCATTTCAAGGGTGCCAAGGGTTCCACTTCCTGGGGAAAATCTCCAGCAATAAGACTGCAGACATCGCAGGGTGGGGTTTTAAGGAAACAAAAATGAAAAATGAAGAAGGCCTGCTTAAACTAAGAAGCTTGTCATGCAGCAATGTCTGCTGAATTTTGTAAAGTAATCCAGTATAAACATGTCTGTCCTATTGTTGCTTTAAAGGGAATCTGTCACCACTTTGGAGTTATCAGACCTCTACTATGGCCATACAAGTTATAGAAAAGTAAATCAATACATGCCTGTATGGCCCATAGTAGAGATCTGATTGCAGAGAAAAGTAGCTTTATCTTTTTGGTTTTCAACAGGCTTGGCGTTCAGGGGACGCTAAGCAATGCCCGCTTAGAATCTGAGAAGTGCGAAAAATATTATGTGTTTTGGATACCTTTTGCACCTTCTTGATCTTAAAAATGGTGAATTTAAAGTACTATTATGAATAAATGTACCACATAGTGTCATTTGTCTATCTGCTAGTGCTGCATATGGAAAGTATCACTTCCACAGAGCTACATATTCTTAGCATTCAGCTGCCATTTCATATGTGTATACTGTAGTAATTTATGTGTGTACTTTCCCATGCAAATTACTTTTATGACCAAAAAAATCCCATTCTGACGCCAAACTAGTCGTGCTTTGCATGGTACACAAATGTGCAGGAGCTAGAAAAAATTAGGCAAATCCGGATTCTTGAGAAAGGTATCCAATGACATAGAGAAGACAGATACGAGTAACAAATACATTGATGTAAATGACTCACAAGGAGATAAATTGGCAAATACAGTCATTAGCAGCTGGGATTTACAATATAATAGGCGGTAGACAAGCAGACGTGTCAGAGATGTTCATAGCTCCCGGGACACATTGCCCTCGCACTAGGTTTATTTTTACATTCTTATCCCTCGGGTTCTGTCAAATAAAAGGCATCTCTTTATCTGTGGCTTTTATAATCAAAAGCTAAAACATCCTGGCATCCATCACCATGTATTATCATCACAAAGAACAAGCTCCCCTCCAGGAGAGCACCTTAAATGTATGTCATAACCTCAGAATGTAAACTGCAGATAAACTGCTCATCTACAGGGAAGAGGCACAGGTTAGAATAGAGTATTCCTGCACATCATCTCCAGGTTATATAGGGGCATACTGGAGCATATCTCGGTCATGTTCAAGCATATACTGATCTGGGGAATATGGAGGACAATTCAACGCCTTGAAAATGCCCAGGAATGTCCCACAAACCATTCCTGAATAATTTCGCAGTGTGGCAGGGGATGAGATCTACAGAAAGAGACCACTGCTATAAGGGAATACATGAAGCGGTGTACTTTGCAATAATGTCCAGGCAGGTGATAAGTTACATCCACATGATTGGAAGGATCTAAGGTTTCCCAGCAGAACATTGCCTAGAGCATCACATGGCCTACCAGCTTGCCTTCTTCCCATAGTTATACTATTGCTAGTTCACCAGTTGTCTTTTCTTGGACCATTTTTGGTAGGCAGTAACTATTACGGTACTTAACAAGAACAATCTACTGTCATTTTGGAGATGCTCTGACGAAGATGTCTAGCTATCGCAATATGGCCCTATTCTTTGCAACTAGCTCCCTACTACATTCTATCCCACTTCTGTGTGTATTGTGAGCAAGGGTGCATCTACACTAGCTGATTATCAGGGATGAGTGTCTCCTGATAATCCTCCAGTCTAACAGGTTGGTATTTACACGACAAACAACTAATATGTCCGTTGGTTGGGCGAAATGATTTTTTAGCTTAACTGCTTAATGCTCAATGACATACCAATATGTCATGGAGCATGTCAGAGACTTTGAAGCAGACTCAGAGAGTAGATGCCAGCTATATTATATACCTGGCATCTGCCTCTAACAGCAGCAATCGAAGCGCCAGTATATTGCTGCTGTTAACCTCTTAAATTCAGCTGACAATCACTTACAGTGGCATATAAGGGCCACGATCCAACCTGAACATTCGTTTGGGCACACATCGGTCCCCCCAGCGACACAATCACAGGGAGTCGATAAGCTGCTATGACAGCCAGGGGTCTGCTGACCTACTCAGTGATCTCATCTGTGACGTCCAGCCTGTGGCTGCGCATCATAAAAAACTGCGTTATTGCAAGTCTCCTAAGAAGCAGGGCTGTGGAGTCGGGGTCGTGGAGTCGGTATAAAATGGACCGACTCCAACTTCTAAAATATATAATAAATTGGGTACATTAGTTCAATGCAGTTTGTGGGGATTATATTTTCATAAGAATTTGGGAAAGTTATGAAATGTCCTATAAATGTCTGTCCTATTCCTGATCTAAGGGTCTAGACTAGTCGGAGTTGGAGTCGGTGTCATGGAAATTGAGGAGTCGGAGTTTTGGCTTACCGACTCCACAGCCCTCCTAAGAAGCCAAACAAAGTGAAAAGTAGGGGGAAAAAAAGTTTTAAAAAATCTTTTAAAACACATTATACATCTCATACACACAGACATAAGTATTGAACACATCATCAATTTTATAAGTAAATGTATTTCTAAAGGTACTATTGAAATTAAATTCTCACCAGACGTCGGTAACAACCCATCCAATTCACATAGGCAAAGAAATCAAACCATAGATGTCCATAAATTATGTGTAATAATGAAAAATGACATAGGGAAAAAGTATTGAACACGCTTAGTGAAATGTAATTAATATTTCATATTACAAAAGCCTTTGTTGGTGATGACTGCTTCAAGACGCCTCCTATATGGAGAAACTAGTCGCATGCATTGCTCGGGTGTGATTTTCACTTATACTTTAACACAAACATTCTTCAAACCCTGAAGGTTCCGTGGGCTTCTTCTGTGAACTCTGAGCTTTAGTTCCTTCCATAATTTTTCTATTGGATTTAGGTCAGGTGATTGGCTCGGCCATTCTAGCATCTTTATTTTCATTCTTTGAAATCAATCGAGAATTTCCTTGGCTGTGTGTTTGTTTGGGATCATTGTCTTGCTGAAATGTCCACTCTCGTTTCATCTTTATCATCCTGATAGATGGCAGCAGATTTTTTTTAAGAATGTTTCAATACATTTGTCCATTCATCCTTTCTTCAAAGACATAAAGTTTGCAATTGCCATATGCTGGAAAACAGCTGAACACCATCATGTTCCCACCACCAAACTTCACTGTTGGTATGGTGTTTTTGGGGTGATATGCAGTGCCATTTGGCCTCCAAACATGATGTGTATTATAGCATCCAAAGAGTTCAATTTTGGTCTCATTTGACCATACTATATTCTCCCAGTATTCCACAGGCTTGTTTAAATGTTGTTGAGCATGCTTTTTGTTCAGCAATGGAGTCTTGCATAGTGAGTGTGCATACAGACCATTGAGGTTGAGTGCATTACTTATTGTTTTCTTTGAAACAATTGTACCTGCTGATTCCAGGTCTTTCTGTAACTCTTCACAGGTGGTCCTTGGCTCTTGGACAACTCTTCTGATAATTCTTTTCACTCCTCTGTCTGAAATCTTGTGGGGAGCACCTGGTCGTGGCCGGTTTATGGTGAAATGATGTTCTTTCCACTTCTTGGTAATGGCCCCAACAGTGCTCACTGGAAACTTCATTAGTTTAGAAATTCTTCTGAAACCAATTACATCAGTATGTTTTGCAACAATAAGGTTGTGAAGGTCTTGAGACAGCTCACTGGTTTTACCCACCATGGTAATGAGATGCCTTCTTATAGGCCAGCAGTTGAAGCAGCTGATATTATTTTTTCAGTAAGTGGCAGGATTGCTTTCTAATTACTGATCGATTTCAGCTGTCATGACTTTCTATGGCTTTTTGCACTTCTCTTTCTTCATGTGTTCAATACTCTTTCCCGATGTAATTTCTCATTATTACACATAACTTAGTTTATGAATATCTTTGGTTTGATTTCTTTGCCTGTGCGGATTGGATGAGTTGTTACCGACATATGGTGAGAATTTCATGTCAATAGAACCTTTAGAAATATACTTACTTCCAAAATTAGTGATGTGTTCAATACTTATTTCTCCCACTATATGTATATTGTAATGCAGCAGCTTGCTAGCATTACTGTAAATGGTCCAGGATGTGTTTACCAGACCATGTACCTTCCCCTTTAACTGACTGGTCACATGACCGTGACATCACACAGGTCCTGATGCACACAGTTAAGGTCCTGTCAGTATGTGTATGTGTGTGTGTGCACGGGATGCATATATAAACCCTGCTTAATTTGAGACAGGTGTGTTCGGTGTGAGGCGTGAGGCCTGTGCTCCGTGTGTGTGGGACACCGTTTGTGAGAGGCCGAGTGAAGCCTGGCAGCCTGAAAGGCAAAGACTGGATCCTGTGCGGATGCTAGTGGCCTTGGAAGGCAGCGGCTTTGGAGTGAAGCCTGGTACCTGGAAGGTCGAGCCTGGATCCTGTGTGGATGTCAGTGGCCTTTGAGGGAGAGCCGGCTTGCGTAAGAGTCCTGAAAGGCAGAGCCTGGATCCTGTGTGGATGTCAGTGGCCTTTGAGGGAACGACGGCTAGAGACCCCTACCTGGGAAGCCACAAAGCCACAGTGGTGGCAAGCGTAATGGACTGAGACAGCTAAACCCGGCAAAGGTAATACCCAGTGCTATATGGACATTGTGATATGAACATTGCTACTTTATTACCTTGCCGTAAGCTGTAACCTGGAGTAAGTGGGCCTGTGTGCCACTTGGCTCATGAACATTGTGTTTATGTGTGTCGGCGTGCCACGGAGTTGGACCCGGTGAACTGTGGCTTATGATGTAATAAACTGCAACATTGTGAGAAAAACGTAAAGACATTGCACGTGTGCATTGATTGACGCAGCGAAGCGAGTTACCCCCAGTATGATGACTAGCGCTGCCTTACAATATATATATACACACACAGTGGTGTGAAAAAGTATTTGCCACCGTCCTGATTTCTTATTCTTTAGCATGTTTGTCACACTTAAATGTTTCAGATTACAAAACAAATGTAAATATTAGACAAAGAGAACACAAGTAAACACAAAATGCAGTTTTTAAATGAACATCTTTATTATTAAGGGAACAAGAAATCCAAACCTACAGGGCCCTGTGTGAAAGAGCGATTACCCCCCCCCTCCCCTTTCAAAACATAAATTAACTGTGGTTTATCACATCTTTGGGAAGCTGAGCTCAATTTCCCTAGCCACACACAGGCCTGATAACTGCCACACCTGTTCTCAATCAAGAAATCCCTTAAATAGGACCTGCCTGACAAAGTGAAGTAGACCAAATTATCCTCAAAAGCTACACATCATGCTGCAATCCAAAGAAATTCAGGAACAAATGAGAAACAAAGTAATTGAGATCTATCAGTCTGGAAAAGGTTATAAAGTAATTTCTAAAACTTTCGGAATCCAGCGAACCACAGTGAAAGGAATTATCCATAAATGGCAAAAACATGGAACAGTGGTGAAACTTCCCAAGAGAGGCCGGCTGACCAAAATTACCCCAAGACCGCAGCGATGACTCATCCAAGAGGTCACAAAAGACCCCACAACAACATCAAGAGAACTGCAGGCCTCACTTGCCTCAGTTAAGGTCAGTGACGCAGAAGTAACACAGCATTTCAGAAAAAAAACATCATACCAACAGTAAAATATGGTGGTGGTACTGTGATGGTCTGGGGCTGTTTTGCTGCTTCAGGACCTGGAAGACTTGCTGTGATAAATGGAACCATGAATTCTGCTGTCTACCCAAAAATCCTGAAGGAGAATTTCCGGCCATCTGTTTGTGACCTCAAGCTGAAGAGCACTTGGGTTATGCAGCAGAATAATGATTCAAAACACACCAGCAAGTCCACCTGTGAATGGCTTAAGAAAAACAATATTAAAACTTTGGAATCGGTCTAGTCAAAGTTCTGACCTTAATCCGATTGAGACGCTGTGGCATGACCTTAAAAAAGGGTTCCAATGTGGCTGAATTACAACAATTTTGCAAAGATGAGTGGGCCAAAATTCCGCCAGAACGTTGAAAAAGACTCATTGCCAGTTATCACAAACGCTTGATTCCAGTTGTTGCTGCTAAGGGTGACCCAACCAGTTAGAATTAGGGGGCAATCACTTTTTCACACAGGGCCCTGTAGGTTGGGACTTCTTTTCCCCTTAATAATAAAGACCTTAATTTAAAAACTGCATTTTGTGATTACTTGTGTTATCTTTGTCTAATGTTTAAATTTGTTTTGTGATCTGAAACATTAAAGTGTGACAAACATGCAAAAGAATAAGAAATCAGGAAGGGGGCAAACACTTTTTCACATCACTGTATATGTGGATCACCCCCCTCCCTTACAATGAAGAATTGTAAAAAAATTAAAAAAATATACATACTTGGTATTTCCACTTTCAGAAAAATCTGATTTATCAAAATATAAAATTATTTAAGCTGATGTGTAAACGCCATAATGAGAATAAAAATCAAAACACAACATTTGTGGTTTCTCATTTTCTAAAAAATGCAATAAGAAGTGATCAAAGCATAGTATGTACCCCTAAATTCTACAAAAGAAAAAAACAGCTTGCCATGAAAAAAACAAGCCCCCACACAGTTGCATTGATGTTATTAAGAAAAACTTCCAAGTCTCAGAAAACGCAACAAAACATTTTTTTTTTTTTACAAAATTCAAATATATTTTTTTATTCTAATAAAATAGTAAAAAGATTTACATTTCGTATCTCCATAATCGTGATCTGCAGAATCATGTTTTCAGGTAATTTTTACTGTACAATGAACGCCGCAAAAATAAAACCCTAAAAAACAATAGCAAAACTGCGGGTTTTTTTCACTAGTTTACCAAACTTGTTTTTTTTTTTGCTATTTTCCCTTACTCTATATGGTAATATTAACGGTGTCATTCATTCATTCAAAACTACATTCTATCCTGAAAAAAACAAGTCCTCATATATCTACGTCTAGTGTAAAAACCCAAAAAGTTATGGCTATTTAAAAAGGGAGAGGAAAAATGAAAACAAAA
The DNA here is from genome assembly GCF_046119375.1 of Phyllobates terribilis. Taxonomy (NCBI): domain Eukaryota; kingdom Metazoa; phylum Chordata; class Amphibia; order Anura; family Dendrobatidae; genus Phyllobates; species Phyllobates terribilis. Next base: position 691,203,573 of record NW_027362762.1, read on the forward strand.
AATAAAATTGGGTGAGGAGGGAAGGAGTTAATCATTGTTCTTGGGAACACATGGTCCTGTATAAACAGGTGATGTCCTGCCAAGAACAATAACAGTTAATGGGCCCGAACAATGCCGGTCTTGATGATGGGGAGCGCTGATTCATGAAGAGGTGCACGCTTCTTTATGAATCTGGAGTGGGTGATGAGTGGTGAGCACCTCCATGCGCTACGCCAGATATCTCGTTCCAGTCAGGTACTGGAATAAGATTTCTGGCATACGGAACGCCACAGCTCGTTTAATCCATAATGAATTTCCCACCACACTCCTGTCCCACTCCAGCTCTGCGTAAATGGTAGTGAAGACACCAAAAGCGGCGAAGTTTAGGCGTGACTAGTTAGTTGTGCCTAAATTTTACGACTTTTTACAGCTTTTACGACAGAATTCTGGTTTCCCACCCCACTCCAAAGACATACATAATTTAGATTGTGAGCCCCAATGAGGACAGTGATGATAATGTCTTCAAAGAGCTGTGATATATACCGGTGCTACATACTGTAATAAATAAATGCACCCTTAGGCTGCGTTCACACATTGCGTATTTTCGCGCGCGCTTTTTCTAAATACGCAATGTGCCTTGTGTCTGCGTTCAGTGTCTGCCGTTCAGACACTGTGTGATTTTACGCAGCGCGAAAGCGCAGCTGGGTAAAGAATTGACATGTCAATTCTTTACGCAGCTGCGTCCTGCGCTTTCTCCTATTGTGCCCATTATAAGCGATGGAATTACGCAGCGGTGTTCACACACTGCGTAATTCCAGCGTTTTTTTACGGAGGCGCAGGAGAAACTATGGATACTCACCTATCCGATGGATGGGAGAGCCGTCCGGTCCGGTCCCGCGCTTCCAGCATCTGCCGGTGAGCCGATCAGCTGTTAGCTAACCGGCTTGTAACCGGCCGGTCAGCTGATTTACAAGCCGGTCAGCTGACAGTCAGCTGATCGCTTCAAGGCAGATGCTGGAAACCGCGGGACCGGACGCCTCTCCCATCCATCGGATAGGTGAGTATCCATAGTTTTTTTCTTTTAATAACTTAGCAGTGTATGTACTGCAGCCAGAAGCTGTCTGTACATACACTGCTAGGGGGACACTCACACTCACACACATAGACACAGACAGTACACACACGACACATACATTACATACATACACATACAGACACATACATTACATTACATACAGGTGTCCACGCTCGTCACACTTCATTTCTCCTGCACCTCCGTAAAAAAACGCAGTGTGTGAATGGAGGTGCTTTTTTTACCTGCGTAAAAAACGCAGGTAAAAAACGCAGGGAAATACGCAATGTGTGAACGCAGCCTTAGGCCTCATTTAGACGTCCACGCTTCACGTATGTGTTCTATCCATTTTTTTCATGTCCGTTTTTTTTCAGTATTACGGATGAAAAGGGCCAATACACGTCTATGGGTACGAAAAAACCCATACAGCACACGGATGGCACAGTATAAGAGAAGCTTCATAATTTCTATAGTCATTCACCATCCGTGAAATATACTGATGGTAAAAACACACACAAACATATTACGGTATATAAATATATGCACACACACACACACAGTACCCGTCAAGGTTTGGACACACCTGTTCATGCATTGATTTGTCCAAAGGAGACTGCAAGATGAAGGCTTTTATGGTCACAGTTCTGCTAAGAAGCCACTACCAAGCACGACATACAAGGAAAAAAGACTAGTTTGGGCCCAGCAACAAAAGGACAGGACATTAGATCAGAGGAAATCTGTACTGCGGTCTGATTAATCTAAAATGTGAGATTTTTGGTACCAGTCATGTCTTAGTGAGAGAAAGATGAGCGGATGGTTTCTAAATGTGTGGTGCCCATTATGAAACATGGAGGAGTAGATGTGTAGGAATTTTGCCACTGTTGTTGATTTAGCCCAAATTTAAGGCATGTTTGCTCATTATCCAGCATGTCTCCCACAGCATTCTGCAACATTATGTCATCCCATCAGGTTTGCACTTAGTGGGACTATCATTTGTGTTACAACAGGACAGTGTCCCATAACACACCTCCACTGATAGAGTTATGTGCCAGATGACATGGAATCCACAATCACCCAACTTCAACCCAATTTAGATGGTGTGAGATGAGTTGGACCACAGAATGAAGGCAAAGTGGTCACCAAATGCTCAGCACCTCTGGGAACTCCTTCAGGACTGTTGGAAAGCCAATTTAATTGACTACCTGATGAAGCTACCTGAGAAAATGCCAAAGAGTTGAAAAGCTGTCATCAGAGTAAAAGGGAGTCTTTTGAGTAAAAGGGAGTAGTTTGAGGACCTTATGATGTTTTAACACATATTCTGCTTTGTTTCACACTTTTTTTTAATTGTTTAAGTAGGTGGTTTTGCTGCCTTCCATCGTGGTTTTGCTGCATTCAGTCTGAAACTGCAATGTACACATTCCAAAAAAAAAAACAAGAAAAAGCATTAAACCAACAGGTGTGTCCAAAATTTTGACAGGTACTGTACTCACGCACACGCACATATATACAGTCATGGCTGAAAGTGTTGGCACCCTTGAAATTGTTCCACAAATGAATTATCCCAGAACATTATTGCAATTACACGTTTTGTTATACACATCTTTATTTCCTTTGTGTGTATTGGAACAAGATCAAAAAACAAAACAAAAAAAAAATTAGACATAATTTCACTCAAAACCCCAAAATGAGCCGGACAAAATTGTTGGCACCCTGAACTTAGTATTTAGTTGCACATCCTTTGGAATAAATAACTGCAATCAATCGCTTCCTATAACCATCAACAAACTTCTTACACCTCTCAACTGGAATTTTGGACTACTCTTCTTTTGCAAACTGCTCCAGGTCTCTCATATTTGAAGGATGGCTTCTCCCAACAGCAATTTTAAGATCTCCCCACAGGTGTTCAATGGGATTGAGATTCTGAATTATTGCTGGCCACTTACATCCATTTCTGGGAGCTTCTTGAAGTTTGCTTGCGGTCATTGTCCTGCTGGAAGACTCGTGACCTAGGACAAACCCAGCTTTCTGACACTGGGCACTACAATGTAACCCAAAATCTTTGGGTAATCTTCAGATTTCAAGAAGCCTTGCACACAGTCAAGGCACTCAGTGCCAGAGGCAGCAAAACAACCCCAAAACATCTTTGAACCTCTACCTCTACCATATTTGACTGTAGGTACTGTGTTCTTTTCTTTGCAGGCCTCATTCCTTTTTCGGTAAAAAGTAAAATGATGTGCTTTATCAAACAGCTCTATCTTGGTCTCATCTGTCCACAAGATGCATTTCCAGAAGGATTTTAGCTTACTCACGTACATCTTAGCAAACTGCAGTCTAGCATTTTTTTATGTCTCTGTGTCTGCAGTGGGGTTCTCCTGGGTCTCCTGCCATAGCGTTTCATTTTATTCATATGTCAACGGATAGTTTGCGCTGTCACTGATGCACCCTGAGCCTGCAGGACAGCTTGAATCTCTTTGGAACTTGATTGTGGCTGCTTATCCACCATCCGAACTATTCTGCGTTGCAACCTTTGATCAATTTTTCTCTGCCATCCACGTACAGGGAGATTAGCTACAGTGCCATGGGTTGTAAACTCCTTCATTATGTTGCGCACCGTGGACAAAGGAACATCAAGATCTCTAGAGATGGACTTGTAAATTTGAGATTGCTGATATTTTTCAACAGTTTTGGTTCTCAAGTCCTTAGACAGTTCTTTTCGTTTTCTGTTCTCCATGGTTAGTGTGGCACACACAGACACAATGCAAAGATTCAGTCAACTGTTCCCCTTTTTATCTGGTTTCAGGTGTGATTTTCATATTGCCCACACCTGTTACTTGCCACAGGTGAGTTTGAATGAGCATCACATGCTTGAAACAAAGTTGTTTACCCACAATTTTGGAAAAGTGCCAACAATTTTGTCCGGACCAGTTTGGGGTTTTTGTGCGAAATTATGATCAATTTGCCCTTTTCCCCTGTTTTTTTGTTGTTCCAATAAACACCAAGGAAATAAACATGTGTATAACAAAGCATGTGGAATTGCAATAATTTTCTGGGATAAACATTTCATTTTCTGGAACAATTGCAAGGGTGCCAACACTTTCGGCCATGACTATATACAAGTATACATAAATATACAGTATAATATATACTATACAGTATACGCTCACACACAAAAGTCACAAAATTGCTTTGAGTTAGGTTAATTTTCTGCTGCAGAACTTTTTGTTAATATTGGATCTCCATCATTTCTTTTTTAAAACTTTATTAGATCCCAAATGTACCAAATAAAATAATCAATAGATATAATGTTCACATAAAAAATCACAATCCGCACATATCTTCTAAGAGCCAAATATAAACAATAGATCTAATTTTCCATAAAACCTCTACCGACCTATCGTCTATTCCAAGAGTTGGAAAAAAATAAAAACAAATAAAAAAAACAACTTAGAGGATTGATGGAGCCCAGCTTACCCACCTAGCTCTGATGAAGATTTAAAAGGGACTTCAAATTTCAAGGAAATTAAGCTAAAGGTTGGTCCTTCAGTGATTGGGAATTTACAAACTTGAGACAACCCCTTTAAACTTATTACAACTGAGAGTTTGCTATAATTGTGTTGAGCTAGGTAATGTTTTACAAAAAGAGGAAAGCCTCTTTATGACTATTAGTTACAACTACTGAAAAAGGCATCAATTTGATTTCTTTTCTGCAGCTGTAACAGAAAACAGGATCTGATGATAGATCCCTGGAGCACACTGTAAAGCCGTATACTGGATCTGGTCTATGTTTTGATGACAATAAGATTGGACTCTAATTGTCCATGTTTACACTGAGCTTGAGCTCCACCCCGTCCACCCAACAGTTTTGGCATTTCACACAAAGGACAAGTCTAACTTCATTGAGCAGTCTGTATGTCAGTAGGTTGGGAAATGTTCTCAGCAGCCCACGATGCGGCCATTAATGGAATGGAATGTTACCCACACTTTATCCTTGGACGTCACTTTTCTCTCTGTTACATACAGTATTATTCGTCTAGTGACCTTGACTTTCCCAACAACAAAAAAACATTATTTTACATCAACAACTTTTATATTATTATGCTATGTAATTCATTGATAGACATACTGTAGGTTTACAAGTTGTCTTCCTAGAGGATCACAAAATCCACTCACATTACTTACATTTTACAGAGATTAATTAAAGGGAATCTGTCACCAGCTTTCGGCTACCTCATCTGAGAGCAGCATATTATAGAGAAAGAGACTTTGATTCCAGCAATGTATTACTGGGTGCAGCAGTTGTGATACAATTAGAGTTTTTAGATGTAGCAGAGCTCAAAAGCTAACTCTGCCCACACCCCTGATTAGCAGCTTTCCGTGTACATAGTATATTGACAGTAAGCTGCTAATCAGTGCTGGGGCAGGAGTTGGACCAGAATGCAGGGCAGTTAGCCCGGAACTCTACCGGAAGAATAAAACAATCATAGAAGTGAAACAACAGCACACAGCCTAATAAGTGACACCACTTAAATCAGTGTCTCAGAGAGAAGTACGCCTGCACAGGAGAGCAATTGGGGGACACTGCGTGGATGACATATGATGCGTGATGAACATGAAGCAGGAGGACGGCGCATGCGACAAGAGAGGAGAGGAGGAGGTGTCGAAGTAAGACTAGCGATGGCCATTGCAATGCACTGTATGAGGATATAATAAACGTTATTTTTAGTGCCATGCAGAAAGGACTGGTTTCATACACACAGCTTACTAGAATAGTGTAAAAGAAGCCATAAAGATGGCACATATGTCAAACTCTGGCCTGCAGGGTGAATATATTTGGCCTGCGACGCCAAGCAGGTCACCCAAGTATATTTGGCCCGTGGTGGCCTGCAGGTCACCTGCCTGCCATCGCACTTTCAACTATATTGGCACCCTGCGGGCGTGATGACGTCACTACAATGCGCACGCTGTACTGAAATCTGTAGATCTGCTGGATCTGAAGACATTATGACGAGACCGAAGCAGAAGTGGAACGGGCAGAGGTGAGTATTTATTTTTTTTATGTGGGGTCCATTATAGTGTATGGAGCTCTATGTGGGGCCATTAGGCTGTAGGGAGCACAATCTGGGGCCATTATACTGTATAGAGCACTATGTGAGGCCATTAGACTGTATAGAGCACTATGTGGGGCCATTAGACTGTATAGAGCACTATGTGGGGCCATTAGACTGTATAGAGCACTATGTGGGGCCATTAGACTGTATAGAGCACTATGTGGGGCCATTAGACTGTATAGAGCACAATGTGGGGCCATTATACTGTATGGAGCACTATGTGGGGCCATTATTCTGTATGGAGGACTATGTGGGGCCCGTTATTATGTATGGAGAACTATGTGAGGCCATTAGACTGTATAGAGCACTATGTGGGGCGATTAGACTGTTTAGAGCACTATGTGGGGCCATTAGACTGTATGGAGAACTATATGGGGCCCATTATACTGTATAAAGCACTATGTGGGGCCATTATACTGTATTGAGCACTATGTGACGCCATTATACTGTATGGAGCACAATGTGGGTTCATTATACTGCATGGAGCACTATGTGGGGCCCATTATTCTGTATGGAGGACTATGTGAAGCCATTAGACTGTATAGAGCACTATGTGGGGCCATTAGACTGTATAGAGCAGCGATTTTCAACCTTTTTTGAGCCGCGGCACACTTTTTATACTTAGAAAATCCTGGGGCACACCACCAACCAAAATAGCACAAAATGACACTAAAACAGTCATATTATACATATAGTTAATAATATAGATTCTAAATTTATTTTCCTCACTTAGTGTGAAACCTGGGCCTGTTTCGATAAACACAAAAGGGATATCCTGGCAGGAATGGTGGAAAGACACACACGAAGCTCTTCCTCAACAGTTCTCAGTTTCTCCCTGTTTTTAGTTTTTATCGCAGTCAAGCTTGAGAAGCCCAGCTCACATAGATATGTGGTTGAAAATGGGAGCAATGTCAAAATAGCTTTGTTGGCCAGAATGGGGAACTCCTTGGCAACAGATAACCAAAAACTGTCCAAAGGAAGATCAGCAAACTTTAGCTTTAAACCGCGATCTTGCTTCAGTTCAACGAGTTCCTCTTGCTCCTTTAAAGTCATGTCCTTTCCAGCAACGGATAATGAGCTGTATGGGTCCCTAACCCAGTCAAGGCATTCTGTGAAGGCTGAAGAGAAATAGAACGATAACTTCTCCTCAAGAGTTTTCAAATGTCTGCCAATCGCTTCGCACATTGCAGCAGTATTGTCATCATGAAGTTTCTCGGTGAGTGGGAACATCTGAAGGTTGCCACCCTGCACATGTTGTTGCCAGAGCTGCACCTTTAAACGGAATCCGTTCATTTTATCAGTGCTTGTAAGCAGGTTTTCATTTCGACCTTGCATCCGTGTGTTTAGTTCATTCAGATATTGAAATATATCAGCCAGGTATGCCAGCTTTGCACACCACTCATCACTTGCAAGCAGCTTTGAATAATCGGACCTCTCGTTTGTAAGAAATATTTTAAGTTCCTCTCGCAACTCATACACACGGGCCAGCACTTTGCCGCGTGACAGCCACCTGACCTCCGTGTGGAGCAATAAGATTTTATGTTCCGCTCCCATTTCTGTACACAAAAACGCAAATAAGCGACATCTCAAAGGTCGCGTCTTCACAAAGTTCACTATGCGCACAACATCATCCAACACAGGAGCTAGATCTGCTGGTAAGGTCTTTGCAACGAGGGCCTCACGGTGCAAGAAACAGTGGGTAGCAAGAACATATGGCTTTCTTTCTTTAACCCTACTTACAAAGCCTTTGATGCGCCCGACCATGGCTGCGGCTCCATCAGTGCAGACGCCTGTGCAGTTTTCCCATGTAAGTCCACTTTTATCAAGATATTCCGATGTGACTTGGAATATTGCCTCTCCTGTTGATTTTTCTGTCAGTGCCTTGCAAAATAGGAAGTTTTCTCTAATGGCTTCACCATCCACAAAACGCACATTGGCCAACAACTGACAATGTCCACTGATATCCGTCGACTCATCAAGTTGCAAGGCAAATTTCTTACTGATGCGCACCTTTTCCAAAACAACTGTTTTAATGTCCGCAGACAAGTCATCAATCCGTCTGGCAATTGTGTTATCAGAGAGAGGCACTTTAGCTATCTCTTTAGCTGCTTCAGGGCCAAGCATCTCATTTACAATAGCTTTACAAGCTGGTAGTATTAATGTTTCTGCCACAGTGTTGGACTTTTTTGATTTAGCTATGAGTTCAGCAACAAGGTAGCTAGCTTTGAGGGCTCTCTCATTTATCTTTGTGCTTTTTCTCAAAAAAGTTGCCCCTTTCTCATTGTTTGTACGTAAGCGTACAAAATACTCCATCGGTTTATTTTGAACGGAAGGGTGTTTCGTTTGGAGATGGCGTTTAAGTTTGCTTGGCACCATAGCGCTATTGGAAAGCTTCTCACCACACACCAAGCACAGTGGTGTTGGCGCTGTCGCATCCCCAGTGGAAGTAAATCCAAATGAAAGATAGCTTTCACTGTATTGCCTTGAGCTCACCGTCTTGTCTTTTTTCTTTTGTCGAACTCTCATACTAGGGCCTTCATTTGGGTTAGAATTGTGTCCAGGGTCCTGTTCGGCATTTGCCTTTTCCATTCTCAAATACTTCTCCATCACTGCTGAGATACTGTGCGCAGCCACACACTAAAATAGAAGAGTATTACATTATCTGCCACACTTAAAGGACCTCTGCTAGGCATATTTCATTCCTGAGGGCTTAAAAAGCAGCTCTCGTGGTGACAAGAAGCTGATTTAAACCCCCCAAGAGTGAACTTCGCGAGAGCTGTATGTGTGTGATAATAACTTCTATTACTACGGTCTGCATTTCCTGCTTGAATTGACACTAGTGACGTAGCACTCAGCTTTCTCTATAACTAGAATAGAGCCGGCTGCCAAGTGCTACGCCACTAGAGTCAATTCAAGCAGGACATGACTGCTGAAGAACGGTACTAATATCATTTATTATTCCATACATACAACTCTCACGGAGTTCACTCTTGGGGGTTTTAAATCAGCTTCTTACCACCACAAGAGCTACTTTTTTAGCCCTCAAGAGTGAAATATGCCTGGCAGAGGTCCTTTCAATAAATTATTTATTTTAAAAAAGTGAAATAAAAAAGGATAACCCCCTCATATATTCAATCCCATGTAACCTCATAAATACAGTCCCACGTATATGAGCACATGATTATCAGCATCATATACTGTGGTGATGTGCACTGTACAGCGCCACAGTATATGGTGCTGATTATTATGTGGCTCATATACTGCAATATAAAGGGGTACAATGAGAAGTACTATGGCCATGAGGCCAGAGTACAAGTGCCAGCTCATATACTCAGCATATGAGCTGGTACTTGTAGTACTCCAGCCTCATGACTATAGTATTTCTCATTTTACATTTCTCATTGTTATATGCAGTATACTGCTGGAGTACTAAAAGTACCAGCTCATATGCTGAGTATTCTGCCAACAGTTCATATACTCAGACAAAAGCTCATATAGTCAGCATTATTGGCGGGCATTACCTTGGCGGCGGGCAAATGCGAGAGTCTCTCCGCTCTCAGGATGACGCGCCGGCCTCGGTGACGTCATTAAGTCGCGCGAGGTTCAAAGCTTGCGCATGTGTTATTGTACACGTCTCCTACATTGTAAGAAGGCGTGACTGCGCATCGAGCGCATTGCCGGGAAACAAAACACAGGGGGCACCATAGTTTGGGGAACTTTCCCCGCGGCACACCCGACCATGTGTCGCGGCACACTAGTGTGCCGCGGAACACTGGTTGAAAATCACTGGTATAGAGCACTATGTGGGGCCATTATACTGTATGGAGCACAATGTGGGTTCATTATACTGCATGGAACAATATGTGGGGCCCAGTATACTGTATAAAGCACTATGTGGGGCCCATTATACTGTATGGAGAACAATGTGGGTTCATTATACTGCATGGAACAATATGTGGGGCCCATTATACTGTATAAAGCACTATGTGGGGCCCATTATACTGTATGGAGAACAATGTGGGTTCATTATACTGCATGGAACAATATGTGGGGCCCATTATACTGTATAAAGCACTATGTGGGGCCCATTATACTGTATGGAGAACAATGTGGGTTCATTATACTGCATGGAGCACTATGTGGGGCCATTATTCTGTATGGAGGACTATGTGGGCCCATTATTCTGTATGGAGCACTATGTGGGGCCATTATTCTGTATGGAGGACTATGTGGGGCCATTATTCTGTATGGAGGACTATGTGGGGCCCATTATTCTGTATGGAGCAATATGTGGGGCTCATTATTCTGTATGGAGGAATATGTAGGGCCCATTATACTGTATGGAGCACAATGTGGGGCCCTTTATACTGCATGGAGCACTATGTGGGGTCATTATACTGTATGGAAGGCAATGTTAGGCCCACGTTACACTGTATAGAGGACTATGTGGGACCCATTACACTGTATGGAGGACTATGTGGGGCCCAACATATTGTATGGAGCATTTTTAATGGCAATTATACTGTATTGAGCACTTTTAATGGCCATTATGCTGTTTGGAGGGCTGTGTGGAGATGACAGTAGGGTCATCATACTGTGCGTGGAGGGTACTGTGGAGGAATTCACTGTGGGGGTATCTTTCTGTGTTTGGGGGCACTTTTGTTGGCATCATACTTTATTATTTAAGGTTTTTTATCCTTTCTTTCTACATTTTTAACTCAGGCCATTGGGCCATATGCTTTTTACTGCTCTTACATAACATCATAACATAACATTTCAATATTTTACTCTAAGATCTATTAATTAAAATGTACTTTGTTCTTAGGTCAACCCCTTTAAGTTGGTTTCGTTTCCATATGAAAAGGTTCATCGTTATATTTAATAAGGAAAAACTTCCTCAATTGTAGACATTTTGTTTCATAAATATCAAGGTTGGCCCGCGACTTTGTCCAAGCTTTTAATTTTGGCCCTCTGTGTATTTGAGTTTGACAACCCTGGTTTATGGCCTTGGTTTAGGAGTCTATAGGTTTAACATCCATTTAGTATATAGAGACCGCAAACAATTTCTTTAGTGCAAAATGCCCACTGAATCTGTGTCCAACCACCTAAACATTTATGGCACAGCCAAGAATTAGGTAAGATGTAAGATGTTCTATTGTTATACCCAGGACCGCAGCTCCTTCCCACTGTGCTTACCACCAGGCCTCTACTATGGAAACCCTGGATGTTCCTTATAAATGTAGTAAGCTACCCTCAGTCCGCTCTATGTGACATTCCTGTATCCTACTCACATATTTCTCCGCTCTCTTATAGCAATCTATGCAGCATGTCTAAACATTTATAATGTCTGTGGACTCATTCACACATTCATTACACCACCATTTACATAGCAGACGGCCCGTGGATAAACGGTTTCTACATAGCGCCTCCATGGCAGAAAATGAGTCCATTTAGCCTTTAACCTTTACAATCTGCAATTTTAGTTACAAATATTCAATCCTGGTGCTTCTAGGAAAAGAAGCAGGGGTGTGAGTGTTTGTGTGTGGATGGAGCGAGGCCAGAGGGCCCGGGTGCAGCAGATCAGCAGGCAGACCAGTTAATATGCAGATGAGTGCAGAGCATTGCCCTCTCCCCGCAGGCAGCTCAGCCTCATCCATATGGATTGGCGGCTGCAGAGTGGGAGTAGGCAGCCTATGCAGCTATGGATCTATTAGGCAATTCATGGGGTGTTATAAAAAAACGAAATATCCTTGTGTGTGTGGCACTGACATTTCCTGAGCGCCACGGTGTCCGTCCATGTAAAGCTAAGCGAGACATGATGGGTCCCTATGGGCAAAGATTAATCTGCAGTTTTCTAGATGCATGCACCTGTCACTGATAAATCAATAGACTCTGTCCCTTTCACCAATCTCCTGAACCTCCTTAAGGGGCCGGCTTGAATTTGGTCTCTGTGGCAACAAACATCACATTTCCCTGAGGACTATGCAAAATGTGAAAAGAAAAGGAAAATGACCGGAGATTAAAACATGTCAAACATAATTGTGTCTACAGAAAGTGATATATACTGTGTTGTATCCTATAAGACTCGTCATCCATGCTCCAGATTCCCTCACTCTTGGCTTCCTTGCATTGCCCAGGACCCTTACCATTCTGCCAATCATGAGGACTTTAAAATATTTATAGAGCAGAGCCTTACTTCTTTGATACAAAGGAGCTTTTCTTTTATTTGCCTCTCCGTCAGTCGGAAGGACAAAGCTTCCATCTCATATTCTAATTTTACAATAGAGCTTTTCTTCTTTGACATACCATTAACCCCTCCGTTGCTTCAAAGAGACAAAAAAATTATTACCAAACACCCTATGTAAACCTTGGAAGGAGCCATGGTAAAGCGAGACCCCAGCAATCACATCCTAATAGATCAGAAAGAGATCGGGATTTCTACCAAATGGAATCACAGTCCAGAAAATTCTTTTAACAACAGCATATTATAATGACAGGTGCACGGGATTAATATACTGAACACTGCTGAAAAACACAGCTAAGAAATAATAAAGACGACTCACAGTTATTGCCCCAATCATTGGTAAGCGGATGAGAGGCGGAGGTAAACTTTCTTCACGTTTACAGTATTCACACAACTATGGTTAACCAAACACACATTTTTTGTGACATCTACTATAATACAAAATCAATTGCCACCTAATCTGAGAGAAGTGTAATGTAGAGACAGAAACCCTAATTCCACTGATGGGTCACTTACTGGGATGCTTGCTATAGTTTTGATGAAATTCATTATTTTATCAGCAGGAGATTATCACTAGAGGACTAGTAAACCTGTTGTCAGGTAGTCCTCCATATTCATGAGTTCTGTATTACCCCGCCCCATCACTGATCGGCAACTTTGTGCCTATGCAGAGTGTACACAGAAAGCTGCCAATCAGTGGTGTGGGCGGGGTTATACAGAGCTCAGCATTCAGAGAACTGCTAGATCTGCAGCAGATAAAACAGTGATATCAAAACTGTAGCAAACAGCCCAGTAAGTGACACATCGCTGGAATTAGGGTCTCTGCCTCAACAATGTTCTACATTTGGAAGCTAAAACATGGTGACAGATTCCCTTAAAATAGGGCTGATGTTTCTGATAACAAATCCCCTTTAACGCATTAAAAGTAGACAGAAGAAGATGGCGGTGTAATTTCCTCCCATATCCTTCAATATTAACAAAAATCTACAATGACAAGTAATCATTTGTTTTTTTGCCAATCCCTCTGTGAACATACATACATATTTAGTTTCATTTGATCTCTAAAGTGAGAGATGCAGATCCTTTTCTGTTAAAGGACTGATCTGGAATAAGCAGTCAGAACATCTGGCATCTAGTTATCGGTGCACTGATGCGTTGTCCAGTGACAGATGTTCATAGAGAATCCGGACTACTTACCAATCCTAATAACTAATGTTACACGAGATTAGGGTCTATTCACATTTACGATAGAAGTTCAGGCAGACACCATGATAGAAACCAGATGGACCATTTTGCAATCAATTGGGGTCCGTCGGATGCTGCATGTGTCCATCGTATAATAGATCCAATCCCTGCATGAATTTCATTTTTCTGCTCCTATCATGGAGTAGAAATATAGAATTCCTAACAGATACGTGAACATAGCTTTAAAAGGCAAAATACATTAATGAGGTCAGGCCACTGCAGAATAATAGAGCCACTGACCCACCCTTGCTAGGGTGGCTATGCTTATCTTTTTGGAAGTTTGCGCCAAACCTTTTAGACAAATTTATTCATATTTTGCAATAAGAATGATTTTGTGTACCAGGCATAACACATCTTTTTTTATATATTTGATCAAATGTGACCATGGCATAAAATAAGCCAACTACAGTTGAATTAAGTAAAAGACAGATGTCTAATTTCTATCAAGGTATGCAAACCCTATCGTTTCCAATCCGAATGATAGCTATGTTTTTGAACTGGTTAAAGCACATCAGATCGGCTGGAAAAAATAGTGATTATCACAATAAGGTATGGAAGGTCTCCGCCAACTCCTTTATGTAAGAATTACAAATCATTTAAGCTATAATAATTATTCTTCTCCTTCCACTTATTAGCAGGAAAATATAATATTGGTAATGAGCAAAACAATCACCTAAATTTATATTATGGGCATTAGTCCTTTCCAGCAAACAACAGGTTTCTCTTTTCAATCTGCATATAGAGTAGGTGTTCTGCACCTCGCTCCTAAGAAGTCCACACTCCCATCGGTCCAGCAGATATGATGACCGAAGCTACGAACATTGCCTAGGACGCCATAATGAACCAACCTCATGAAGGTTTACATTTTTCCATACGTCATATGCCATGAACCAGAATGATGTACAAGTTAGCTAGACAAATTAGGAAATGTCTGTGTACTGTGCCTGTGTACTGTGCCTGTGTACTGTGCCTGTGCCTATGTACTGTGCACTGTGCCTGTGTACTGTGCCTGTGTACTGTGTCTGTGTATTGTGCCTGTGTACTGTGCCTGTGTACTGTGCCTGTGTACTGTGCCTGTGTACTGTGTCTGTGTACTGTGTCTGTGTACTGTGTCTGTGTATTGTGCCTGTGTACTGTGCCTGTGTACTTTGTCTGTGTACTGTGCCTGTGTACTGTGCCTGTGTACTGTGTCTGTGTACTGTGCCTGTGTACTGTGTCTGTGTACTGTGCCTATGTACTGTGCACTGTGCCTGTGTACTGTGCCTGTGTTCTGTGCCTGTGTACTGTGTCTGTGTACTGTGTCTGTGTATTGTGCCTGTGTACTGTTCCTGTGTACTGTGCCTGTGTACTGTGCCTGTATACTTTGTCTGTGTACTGTGCCTGTGTACTGTGTCTGTGTACTGTGTCTGTGTACTGTGTACTGTGCCTATGTACTGTGCACTGTGCCTGTGTACTGTGCCTGTGTTCTGTGCCTGTGTACTGTGTCTGTGTACTGTGTCTGTGTATTGTGCCTGTGTACTGTGCCTGTGTACTGTGCCTGTGTACTGTGCCTGTATACTTTGTCTGTGTACTGTGCCTGTGTACTGTGTCTGTGTACTGTGTCTGTGTACTGTGCCTATGTACTGTGCACTGTGCCTGTGTACTGTGTACTGTGCCTGTGTACTTTATCTGTGTACTGTGTCTGTGTACTGTGCCTGTGTACTGTGCCTGTGTACTGTGCCTGTGTACTGTGCCTGTGTACTGTGCCTGTGTACTGTGTCTGTGTACTGTGTCTGTGTACTGTGCCTGTGTACTGTGCCTGTGTACTGTGCCTGTGTACTGTGCCTGTGTACTGTGCCTGTGTACTTTATCTGTGTACTGTGTCTGTGTACTGTGCCTGTGTACTTTGTCTGTGTACTGCCAAAGAAAAGCGAGCCTGGTCCCCTAAAATGATTCTTCTTCCACAGTGTTACCGCTGCTGCCAGCCTCTCAGTAGCCTGTGTTCTTTCATAATTTTACATCTTATATTTAGCTTGTTCTAGCAGTATTTTCTACAAGCAGTTAAGTCGATGACAGGAACAAATTTGGGACAAGGATGAGTCAGCGTTATTTACCAGCCCATTACCGGAAAGACACTTAGAAGCGTAGATCCGCTTGTGATTTATCTGCTCTGTACTGCTTATTATATTAGCAGACCACTAACTTTACAAAATAACTACCTTTCCAAAAAATACATACGTTCCAATGTACAGTTCTACCTGGCTCTCAACATCCAGGAGGCCATGTTATCTTCACTACTTTAAAATATGGTCAATAATACACTTGATGGAACTGCATCTTTATTGGACACCAACTCATCAACTGGTAGCCAAACATCTCTGCACGAGCTGGATCCGATTGGATTGCACTCGGCCATGAAAATCAATGATTCAGTGGAAATCATCGGACTGCACTCGGGTGATATCCGAGTGCAGTACGAATTCCACGGACTGACAGAATAGAGAAGATGGAGAATTTTTTTTCTCCATCTTCTCCTCATCCGAGATAATCGGATCACACTCTGATCAGAGACTGGTCAGAGTGTGATTAACATAATCAGACCGATTCTCTAGAATGAGAGAGTATATGCTGGTGTGACCCTAGTCTAATAAAGTATTATTAACAAGAAAGATTTACGAATATGGTTTTATCAGTGCTCTGTGAATGAACCGTATATAGACTAGATTGCACCATGCAAAAAATAAAAGAGGACATTGCCACTGTGCAAATAAAAACAGTAATGGTGTACTTTCTGCTGCACTTTACTGCCCAGTGTCAATGTACCCTGCCCAGTGTTTAAAAAAATTATAATTTGCACAACATAAGTCTAGGTCAATGGGGGAAAAGAAGCTTCGAATTCTGCTCCTAGAAGTATCTAAATATGTCACACACTTTAATAAATGGTGATATAAGAGGTCCAGTGTGTCACCTGCTAGCTGCAGGTCCCGTTTTGCTTTCAGCATTCAATGTAGTTTCCCATTTAGGTTTTGCTGTAACCTAAGAATTATAAATCTGTATTAGCAAAGGATGCCAGTAACCATAAAGCGTTGGCATAATGAACTCAGCATGTATACTTAATTACAGAGAAACTCTCTTTTTAATTATTCACAAGCAATGTCCATTTCATTTTGCCTTGGTATATGCTAAGATGGGTCCATACCACTCTGGGTTGATGGCTTAGCAGCCAAAAGTTGGGAATATTATTGATTTTCTGTATGTGAGTCAATGTCAATGTTAGGGCATGTTCACACACAACTTTTCTGACAAATATTTGCAGCTCAATGCACCGTCAAGCTGACTCTCAGGTGTTTGCACTTTGAACTGCCAAGGTTCAGCACACAGATTAGTCCCATTCAATTGCCGTGAGTGACATGCCACAAGGCACATAGGAAAGATCTACAGCACAAAGGTGGCATCGCAGCTTTCCTATTGAAAACCATACAAACACTCCTAGAAGTACTGATAAGCCCAAAAGGCTACCAATCTTAAAAAGGAATCTATCACCATGTTTTTGCTCCCTCATCTAAACGCAGCAGAATGTGGAGAAAATAACCTGATTCCAGAGATGTATCATTTTGCTTATTAGGTGCAGCAGTTGTGATACAATTAACTATTTTTAGATGTAGCAGAGCTCAAAAAGCTAACCCTGCCCACATCCCTGATTACCTGCTTTCAGTGTATATTGTACACTGCTCCAAAAAATAAAGGGAACACTTAAACAACAGAATATAACTCCAAGTAAATCAAACTTCTGTGAAATCAAACTGTCCACTTAGGAAGCAACACTGATTGACAATCAATTTCACATGCTGTTGTGCAAATGGAATAGACAATAGATGGAAATTATTGGCAATTATCAAGACACCCTCAATAAAGGAGTGGTTCTACAGGTGGGGACCACAGACCACATCTCAGTACCAATGCTTTCTTTCTGATGTTTTGGTCACTTTTGAATGTTGGTTGTGCTTTCACACTCGTGGTAGCATGAGACGGACTCTACAACCTACAGAAGTTGCTCAGGTAGTGCAGCTCATCCAGGATGGCACATCAATGCGAGCTGTGGCAAGAAGGTTTGCTGTGTCTGCCAGCGTAGTGGCCAGAGTCTGGAGGCGCTACCAAGAGACAGGCCAGTACACCAGGAGACGTGGAGGGGGCCGTAGGAGGGCAACAATCCAGCAGCAGGACTGCTACCTCCACCTTTGTGCAAGGAGGAATAGGAGAAGCACTGCCAGAGCCCTGCAAAATGACCTCCAGCAGGCCACAATTGTCATGTGTCTGCACAAACGGTTAGAAACCGACTCCATGAGGATGGTATAAGGGCCCGACATCCACAGATGGGGGTTGTGCTCACAGCCCAACACCGTGCAGGACGCTTGGCATTTGCCACAGCACTCCAGGATTGGCAAAGTCGCCACTGGTGCCCTGTGCTCTTCACAGATGAAAGCAGGTTCACACTGAGCACATGTGACAGACGTGACAGAGTCTGGAGACGCCGTGGAGAGCGATCTGCTGCCTGCAACATCCTTCAGCATGACCGGTTTGGCAGTGAGTCAGTAATGGTGTGGGGTGGCATTTCTTTGGAGGGCTGCACAGCCCTCCATGTGCCCGCCAGAGGTAGCCTGACTGCCATTAGGTACCGAGATGAGATCCTCAGACCCCTTGTGAGACCATATGCTGGTGCGGATGGCCCTGGGTTCCTCCTAATGCAGGACAATGCTATGGACTGGCCCACCCGTTACCCAGACCTGAATCCGATTGAGCACATCTGGGACATCATGTCTCGCTCCATCCACCAATGTCACGTTGCACCACAGACTGTCCAGGAGTTGGAGGATGCACGTGGAGGCCACACACAATACTGAGCCTCATTTTGACTTGTTTTAAATACATTACATCAAAGTTGGATCAGCCTGTAGTGTGTTTTTCCATTATAATTTTGGGGGTGACTCCAAATCCAGGCCTCCATTGGTTGATAAATTTAATTTCCATAGATGATTTTTGTGTGATTTTGTTGTTAGCACATTCAACTTTGTACAGAACAAAGTATTCAATGGGAAAATTTCATTCATTCAGATCTAGGTTTTGTTATTTGAGTGTTCCCTTTATTTTTTGGAGCAGTGTATATTGACAGTGAGCTGCTAATCATTTCAAGGGGCAGAGTTGGACCAGGATCAACCTAGGCAGCTAGATCGGCAGTGATAATCTCCTGCTGATAAAACACTCATTGTATTGAAACAACAGCATACAGATCACTGAAATCAGTGTCTCAGCCCCTAACTCATGGTATTCTCAGATCAAGTAGCAAAAACCTGATGACACATTCCCTTTAATGTTAATAAAATGTACTGTATTTTTCGGACTATAAGATGCACCTAGGTTTTAGAGTAGGAAAATAGAAAAAACATTTAAGCAAAAAATGTGGTCATGAACCCTGTTAAGGGGGAGGGGGTCTGCTGCTGACACTATTATAGGGGTAATGTCCCCCAATTCTGTTAATATCCCCCATCCTGGTAAATATGGCCCTCATCCCCATCCTGATATGCATGGTACCCCTCATCACAATCCTAGTATGCATGGCACCCTTCATCTCTGATCCTGGTATGTATGCCCCCCTCATCCCCATCCTGGTATGTAAGGCACCCTTCATCCCTTTTCCTGGTAAGTATGGCCCACCTCATCCCTCTTCCTGGTATGCATGGCACCCCTCATCCCTTTTCCTGGTATGTATGGCCACCCTCAAACCTCTTCCTGGTATGTATTGCACCCTTCATCCTGGTATGTATGACACCCTTCATCCCTCATCCAAATATGATGGCCCCCCTCATCCCCATCCTGGTATGTATGGCACCTTTCATCCCTCATCCTGGTATTTATGGGCCACCTCATCCCTCTTCCTGGTATGCTTGGCACCCCTTCATCCTGGTATGCTTGGCACCCCTCCATCCTGTTATGCTTGGCACCCCTCCATCCTGGTATCCTTGGCACCCCTCCATTCTGGTATGCTTGGCACCCTCTGATCCCGATCATGCTGCACACAAAAAAATAAACAATTATACTCACCTCCTCTCTCCTTCAGCGCTGCGTCCTGCTCTGCTGCCAACAGGGATCTCACTGTTTGAGCCACGCATGGCGTAATTGCCATACGCCCTCACACTGTGAGATGCTGTGCCGGAATAGTCACTGCTCCCCATGCCAGGACTGTGTGCGTGGGGAGTAGTGACCATTCATTTTCCTTAATAGCGCGCACACTGTACCCGTAGTGCGGCTCTTGCCGTCGCTCTGCGGTCTGTGTGCCTGCTATTAAAGACCATGAATAGTCACTACAATCCACTCCCATGGGTCCCATGGTCTTTAATAGCGGGCACACAGACAGCACGAGCCACGCTGCGGCTACACTGTGAGCGCTATTAAGGAGAGTGAATGGTCACTGCTCCTCACGCACACAGTCCTGGCATGGGGAGCAGTGAC
Organism: Phyllobates terribilis; assembly: GCF_046119375.1. Taxonomy (NCBI): domain Eukaryota; kingdom Metazoa; phylum Chordata; class Amphibia; order Anura; family Dendrobatidae; genus Phyllobates; species Phyllobates terribilis. The sequence continues at coordinate 691,223,707 of NW_027362762.1, forward strand.
TATTCCGGCACAGCATCTCACAATGTGAGGGCGCATGGCAGTTACGCCATGCGCGACTCACACGGTGAGATCCCTGTCAGCAGCAGAGGCAGAGCAGGACGCAGCGCTGGAGGAGAGAGGAGGTGAGTATAATTATTTTTTTTTTGTGTGCAGCCTGATGGGGATCAGAGGGTGCCAAGCATACCATGATGGAGGGGTGCCAAGCATACCAGGAAAAGGGATGAGGGGGGCCATACATACCAGGATGGGGATGACGGGGGCTATACATACCAGGATGAGGGGTGCCATACATACCAGAATGAGGGATGAAGGGTGCCATGTATACCAGGATGAGGGGTGCCAAACATACCAGGATGAGGGATGAAGGGTGCCATACATACCAGGATGAGGGATGAGGGGTGCCATACATACCAGAATGAGGGATGAAGGGTGCCATACATACCAGGATGAGGGATGAGGGGTGCCATACATACCAAAATGAGGGATGATGGGTGCCATACACACCAGGAGCCGCGCTGCAAGCACAGTGTGGGAGCTATTAAGGAAAATCAATATTCACTGCTCCCCAGGCCCATGGGCGTGGGAAGCAGTGAATATTAATTTTCTTTAGTAGCAGGCACAGTGTAGGATGCAGCAGGCGGCTGCTGTCTCCTGTGCTCTGCTCCTCCGCCGCTGCCGCTCCCCCACAACCCCCACCACCCACAGCATATATATATATATATCGTACTATAAGATGCACCCCCAACTTTCCTCCAAAATTTTGGAGGAAAAAGTGAGGAAAAAGGTGCGTCTTATAGTCCGAAAAATACAGTAACTAAAATAAGAAGTTAAACATGCAGAAAAGGTACTACTTCACTCCCTGAAAAAAAGTAAACACTAGATTGTAAAATGATTAAACAGGTACGGGGAAACATTGTTCTCTGGAATACTAAAGAAATTACTTGTCTTCTATACTGGGCATAGCTTTGTCGGATAGCAGACTATGGAAGAACTCTTGTACGATGGACAGCTCAATATCACCTTCAAAAGAGATATACACCGATCAACTACGCGATTAAAGTCACCGACCAAAAATTATGTAGGTCTCCTTTGTGCCACTAAAACTGCTCCCATTGTGACAAAGAATACACAAGATCATTGATCATTGAGGGTTCTGTCTGGTATTTAGTACCAAAATGTTAGTAGAAGATGCTTTAAAGAGTAACTGTCATTTTTATTTCATAAATCAATAAAAAACATGAAAATGAGAAACTTTGCAATATATCTGATCAGAGAAATCTGCTTCTTTCTCAGCCAGGACTGATCGCTCATTTTAAAAATTCTCAATTCACAGGTAAAATCTGTAAACAGTGATTACAGATTTTCCCACTACTAGGATAGGAGATGACAGTTGCTACTGATGAGATTCGGAGGGGGGGCTCTGGCTCTAGATCCTCCGTACTCCTCTACATAGAATCTATGATCTAATAATCAGTCTTCACTGAATACAGATTTTATCCATGAATTTAGATTTTTGAGACTGAACTATCAGTCTTGGCGGAGAAAGAAACAGATTTCTCTAATAATATATATTACAAAGTTGCTTATTTTCACTTGGATTATTGATTTATGGAAAAAGTGTAAACAACAGTTACTCTTTGAAACCTGTAAGTTATGTGGTGGGGTCTCAGCAGATCAAACTTGTTTTTCTAGCACATCCTACAGATGCTTGATTGGATTAAGATTTGGCGAAGTTGGAGGCCAAGTCTACCCCATGAATGTTTCCAGCATTATCCTGGTGAAAAAGGCCACTGGTTAACAAAAATGTGATTCAACAAAGCAGGACATAATTTTTCAGGGTCCAGATCTAAAGCCTAGATGCCTTTTACATCTAGGTGTCAGAGCTGGACCCTGGTGGTGGAGGGGGTTCGTATGGATGCTCTGATCAGTCCACAGCTTCGACTACGCAGTTTCATAAGCTACTATGCACCTTCCTATCATAGCCAGTAATAATTTTATTGGCAATTTGCTTACTACAGTAGCACACAGGACCAAACGGGCTAGCCTTCACTCCCACGTGCATCAATGAGCCTTGGTCAGACATTACCCATGTCCTTCCTTGAGCTACTATTGGTAGGTATGGATCATTGCATTTTGGGAACAACCCATACATCAAATGATCGGCAAGTTCAGATGACTTTCATCTAATGTGTAAGTCTGGATATAGTTATCTCCATGTCCAAGATGCTTAGAGTGCATATAGAAATGGTTTACTCCTATTACAAATATCAAAATGGGCCCCATAATGATAACTTGATTTGCCTGTTATTTTATTTCATGTTTGTACCCTATCCTCGATTCTTCACCCTTTGGTTTTTAATGTAGTTGACCAATATAGGATCTCACCATGCAGAAGCACAGGGATGGGCCTCCTGCTTCAAGGCAAGGGCCCAATGACGCTGCTGCCCTTACTGTCTGTGCACCCCTGACTTTCAAATCATCAGTAGGAAACAATCAACATATTTAACATATCATCGGCAGAAAAAATGGGCAATATTTCCACATTTTCCATTTGTATCATGATTTGGGTTCGGTTAGAACCAACATGACTCAAGGGTTAATTGGGCCAGATTTGTCCTGAAGCCCCTGCTTTGTAGTATTAATAAGACATCTTATGTCTTTGTCCTTCACATCTTAATGTAGTGATGGCACAATGTAGGCTTCCTCTTGCCTTAGCAGGATCTTTCCTATCAGATGGTGGCTGGTTATCATTTCAGAAACATGTTTAGTTAAATAGATTCTTGTTTAACAGGAAATGATTAAAAATTAAAAGTAGCTCCAATGCCTTCAAGGACAGCAGATTAGCCGTGCTTTGATGTCTGGGAGAAAAATTGGTGCCGTTTCAGCAGCAAAATGCCTCTTTTGTGCTTTGTCACAGACAATATAAAATCTTGGCCGGCGTTTCCACCTTTTGTATCTACCGTCACTGGAAGGGCACTTATTTTTGGCACCAAAACATGAGCAAGCTTGAATATTCAGTCTGCATCTTCATGTTGCACAGAATGATCCTGTAGGATTATTTATGTAGGCAATGAAGGTTGTGGGGGAAGCTATAATAGCTGCGAACGGGAGGACCAACTTCATATTAATGCCTATGGATTTAAAATGGGACGTCATAAAAGCTTGTGTAAGTGTAATGTGTAGGTGTCCTAATACAATTGTCTATACATTGTACCTTCTATTTCTTTCCTCTGATAAGCTGGCCCTTTTCTGCAGCACTACTGGGGTCACAAGACTGTTATTATTCCGATAGGGTTAGTTTCACAAGGAGTCCAGATTTTAATATTTTTTTTTTGACTGGTGTGCCTCAATTGTGGCAATCTGGGAACACCTCTGTAATCATCTCTGATTATGTCAATGTACTCCCCAAAAAATATAATAAGTATCATAAAGAAATTTAGATGTGACGTACGTGACCCAAATTAAAATGGTTTCTGAGAAACTTAAGGAAAAATATGCATTATTGCTCAGTACACATTCAATTTTATGGCCAACTATGTATAATCTTACTACATAAAGAACTTAATGTTGAGGTGAGTCAAAGAAAAACATCAGTTGACGTTGGAGCGATGATTCTGTTGTTGTAGATGACGACGATGAAAGGGAACATTTTCCTATTGAATTTTTAAATAGCTTAACCCCATCAGGCATGCCAAGCCATTGCCTTAGACTTAAGGTGGGCAGCATTATTATGTTGTTGAGAAATTTGAATACAAGACGAGAACTCTACAATGGTACATGATTAGTTGTAACATCATTGAATAGAAATGTTCTTGAGGCAGAGATTTTAACAGGATCAGCTGAAGGTGATAAGGCATACAGAGAGATTTCCACGCCATCTGTCCTGGGCAATTCACTTTTTGAATTGGCGAACGTCTCTGTAATCTTCTAAATTTTATTTTTGTTTTCCGTAATGCCATTTACTAATTTATTAATTATGACAACTTTGTTGTTTATTGTGTAAAAAAAGCTGACATGGGTAATTTGAGTTAGTTTTTATTATGTAGAGCACACTTTCCTAGCTTCTGAAACTTATTTGTTTCGGAACTCGGGCTGCTAGTAGTCAATAGATCTAGAAAAGGTCCTTCTGTCCTGCATTCATCATACTGGAATCATTAGCATATGATTCTTTGGGCCACTGCTTGGGATTCCTGAACAAGTCCACCTTTTAAATGTTTATATACGTTATATATATATATATATACATATACACACACATACAGTACAGACCAAAAGTTTGGACACACCTTCTCATTTAAAGATTTTTCTGTATTTTCATGACTATGAAAATTGTACATTCACACTGAAGGCATCAAAACTATGAATTAACACATGTGGAATTATATACTTAACAAAAAAGTGTGAAACAACTGAAAATATGTCTTATATTCTAGCTTCTTCAAAGTAGCCACCTTTTGCTTTGATGACTGCTTTGCACACTCTTGGCATTCTCTTGATGAGCTTCAAGAGGTAGTCACCGGAAATGGTTTTCACGTCACAGGTGTGCCCTGTCAGGTTTCACACTTTTTTGTTAAGTATATAATTCCACATGTGTTAATTCATAGTTATGATGCCTTCAGTGTGAATGTACAATTTTCATATGTTTATTTATATATCCAGTCCAGACCAAAAGTTTGGATACACCTTCTCATTTAAAGATTTTTCTGTATTTTCATGACTATGAAAATTGAGATTTCCTCAAACACCTCTACAGGCTGTATACTGTCATCAATAGTCCACATGTAAGTACACTTTTCTTCAGTTCATGCTCATGGCTAACATCATTTGATACACATAGCTCTCCATTGATAACCTGATTAGGTGCTGTTGGTGTTTTTCACATACCACTGGGTAATTGTATCAATGCACTCATACTTCAAAGTATAGTTGATTTTCTTGAATATAGGGAGAAAAATTTCTCTTATGCACTTGCACTTTACATTTGGATTAGAGTGGATTGGATTTAATTATTTACAGCACCTTATGGCCATGGGGGGAATGCAATATAGGCACCATGTATTTGTAGGCATGTCTTTATGATGTATTGTTGCATGCAATTGTAGCTAGTATTGAGGCTTGTATTGATGAAATCTAAAGTCACCTGTTTTTTAAAGGAATTCTTTAAAAAAAAATGTTGAAATAAAAATAATTGATTTTAATGAACTTGTATTCAATCCTCCTTTAAGCCGGGTCCATGCAACCCGTGCTTTGTGTGGTAAATATCCTATTGGGAGGTGTAATTATTGACCCTTTTTGATATACACTATACACTGTGAGCTGTGAGGTGTTATATAGACAGGTGTGTGCCTTTCCAAATCAAGTCCTATCAGTTTAATTAAACACAGCTGGACCCCAATGAAGGAGTAGAACCATCTCAAGGAGGATCACAAGGAAATGGACAGCATGTGACTTAAATATGAGTGTCTGAGCAAAGGGTCTGAATACTTATGACCATGTGATATTTCAGTTTTTCTTTTTTAATAAATTTGCAAAAATTTCGACATTTCAGTTTTTTTCAGTCAAGATGGGGTGCAGAGTGTACTTTAATGAGAAAAAAAATTACTTTTTAGAGTTTATCAAATGGCTGCAATGAAACAAACAGTGAAAAATGTAAAGAGGTCTGAATACTTTCCATACCGACTGTATATATGTGTATATATATATATATATATATATATATATATATATATATATATATATATATATATATATATATAGAAAAAAATATAAAGAGGCAGCACTCCAAGAAATTTTTGAAAAAAAATGGACTTTAATGAGCCCAAAGGCGACGTTTCGGTTCACAGAACCTTTCTCAAGCCAATATATATATATATATATATATATATACCGTACTGCACAAGCCCGGGCTGAGTGGCGTGTGCGTGTATAAGTAGTGATTCCACTGGACCGTGCCGGAGAGTGAATGCCTGGAGGGGCGTAACTAAGTATCCACCCGATCCGACCAGGGTCGCACAACGGCATACGACGCCAGTGCACCAAGGAGGAGCCGAGCAGAGGGACCAGGTGCTACTCCAGGACAGACCCCGGACACGGCTGTTGACCCACACAGGGGAATACAGGAACAGGCAGGTTAGGCTGGCACACAGACTGCTGGGTATAGGCAGACATGGCTGGTATGCAGACTGGCGGATGCTGGTAAGCACGACTGGTATGCAGGCAGGGAGGTACTGGCAGGTACGACAGGTTGGAGCACCGAGTGGATAGGACCCAGTACAGACTGGGACTCAGGAACAGAACCGCAGATGCGGTGGACAAACACAGCAGAGTGAGGCCGCCCAGAGCGGCGAGCAAGAGCAGAACAAGACGAGACCGCCTGGAGCGGTGAGCGAGAGAAGAGCAGGACAAGGCCGCCTGGAGCGGTGAGCGAGAGGAGCAGAACGAGACTGCCGGAGCAGCAAGCAAAGGGTCAGAGCAGAGCGAGACTGCCGGAGCAGCGAGCAAAGGGTCAGGGCAGAGCGAGACTGCCGGAGCAGCGAGCAAAGGGTCAGAGCAGAGCGAGACTGCCGGAGCAGCGAGCAAAGGGTCAGAGCAGAGCGAGACTGCCGGAGCAGCGAGCAAAGGGTCAGAGCAGAGCAGAAACCGCAGGAGCGGTGAGCAAGGCAGAGCAGAGTGGAAACCGCAGGAGCGGTGAGCAAGGCAGAGCAGGCAAGAACCGCCGGAGCGGTGAGCAAGGCAGAGCAGAGGGGACAGGGCTCTGTTCGCACAGAACAGACTGGAAGGGAGAGGCAGAACCAGGTACACAAAAGATACTTGCAATGAAGTAGCGAGTGGACTCTAAACTCACAAACGGGAGTACAGGGACAACGAGTAGGAGTTAGGTACGGGATCAGATTCTGCAGGAAAAGGGAAGGTACGGACATAGAGAAAAACAGGTAACAGGCTAGGAGAGTATTCAGACAAGAACAGACACAGCAGCAAGATACAGGAGCGGTTCTAGGTAACCAGCCCCTAGAAGGTGGAACGAACAGGCTAGGAGCGTGTTCAGACAGGAACAGGCAAGATACAGGAACGGGTCTAGGTATGCGGCCCCTAGAAGGCGGAAAGAACAGGCTAGGAGCGTGTTCACACTGGCCTGGAAATACAGCCTCCAGGATAGGCAGAAGACAACAGGCTAGAAGATAGTTCAGACAGGACACAGTTCAGACAGGACACAGTTCAGACACGGGAACTGATACCGCAAGGCAGGAAACATAGACAGGACCTGGCACATCAGTGACTAGAAGCCAACTGACAGAACACAATGCTCAGGCAAGGATTCCAGGGAGGGGCTAGGTTAAATACCAGGTGACAGACAGCAATAGGCTGAGGATGCACAAGGGGTGTGTCTGCAGCAGCTACAAGAAACAGGAAGTGATCGGGCGCCGCCCTTAAGCAGCAGAAACAGAAGCAAGCAGATAGCATGGAGGGAAGCCAGGCTAGCAGACTGGACTGGAGATCAAGTGCGTGCTCTTGCACAGTGGGAGATGGACCACTATGCAAGGACGCCGCCAGGTATGTTACATATACACACACACACACACACGTCCTTTGGATGCAGTGACGCCAACATGACCACCTTGTGGCGTACCTAATGTTTACTGAGGTGGCTGTTGCCCCTGGCTCACTGACAGCATCAGGGCCCCCCTGGAGTGACCACCACTCACTATATTGGCATGCATAGAGCATTGATACACTTAAGTCCATTTGGCCATGGGCCCCCTATTCTACCACTGTCCATAGGCTGGAGGTGGCCTGAGGCCTTGAGCCTACAGAACAGCAGGTGCATGCACAGACCGTCAATCATCACTCTGCCTACACTTGGACTCTGACTGTGCTGGTAGATTGTCAGTATCATGGTTTAGGAGAATATATATATATATTTTTTAAATTTTCAAGGGCACTATTACTTTTTAAGATCTAGGGCACTATGGTTATATGGAGTTAAGAGGGCATTATTACTTTCTGTGTAGCAATGAGGGTGCATTTTTACTTTTATGGGTTACTTTGGACATTATTATGTAGGGGATACTCATGGAGCATTACTATTCTTTAGGGGTAATATTAATGCAGCAAGGTATTTGAATCTTCAAAGGGGGCCACAGGATGCATTATTAATTTTTAGGAGGCAAAATGGCAGCATTATTTCTTTCTAGAAGTGCACCTATGTGCAATTACGGTCTCATTCCATTCTAAGGTGCACATGGGACAAAAATAATAATCCCCCCTGCATTATTTTCTAGGTAGGCAATATTACTGTGTGGGGCACAAAGAAACACTATTATCATGCAACACAGCAGGTGCAGTTATAGGGAAATCATAAGTGCAAATCAATTTAGCCACATTTATTAACAATTAAAAGAGCCGATGTTGGCTCCAAAGTCTCTAGAAAAGAAGCGTTGACTGTGTCAATTTGTAAGAGAAACCAGATTATTGCTGTGTATCAGCTTTTAGGTGCAAGATATTGGTCTAGAGAATACCACCAAAGGGCGTTATATAATGGGAAACTGAGTCAAATTTGCACCAAGGATGCAGTGAATCTATCAATCAGATGAAGAAGAAAGACCAGCAACACTGTCCTTTTAAATACAGTGTGCTCAAGGAAGGGACTTGTGGTCCAGACTAAATAAGGTAGAAACCTCAGAACCACATAAAAGGAAATGAGTCTGTAGGTCTTGCTGCAGTGTTACACCTGTTACCAGGTATGGTCAAATGTTTCGACCGAGAACGGTCTTTGTCAAGGACATCTGTGTGTAGCAAGAGAAGGGAATCAGGAAATGTGGCAGGGTGTAAGCCGACGGCTCAGTCAAAACGTTGGACCATACCTCTTTTGACTCCTTGCCGGATCAAAATGAATAACACTGCAGCAAGACCTACAGACTCATTTTCTTTTTTGTGGTGCTGAAATTTCTACTTCAATGAATCAATCAATCAGCCTGTTATAGATTTGGCTCATCTTCAGACAACAGTAGTACATTTACCTCCATGTGTATACTTATCTGAGAAAGTACCAGGATCTCTCATCTACCCAGTACTGCTGAATGGAATGGACGAGTTCCATAGTGGACTAGTGCCATAGTGGACGAGTTCCATAGTGGACGAGTCCCATAGTGGACGAGTCCCATAGTGGATGAGTTCCATAGTGGCGGTTATACTCTAACATTAGGTGCATGCACAGTCTCTGCTGTAGACTTAGCTTGGATAGCTTTGCATGGTGCAGCCTTATTCTAGCATTGTACCTCCATACTGTTGTTACATATTGCAGCTGCCGCTCTGCTTTGTGCTATTGAGGGCTATGAAACCCCCTTTAAAATAGAGTACAATTGTGTCTTCAATATCTGTACATCCTATTACTTCTTAGAAGAAAAGACTCTTGAACATTCATCTATTTTGAGGTGATATATCTCTCCATAAAGTTGTGTAAGAGATATTAATGAAGCCATAAAGGTCTATTCACTGAATACCGTACAGGTGCCTCTCCAGAATGCCCTACAGATAATATAATACTAATAATAAGGCTTTATGTGTTGTGGACGTGTAAAGGCCATTTACACTCAATGTGGAAAATTCATATACACAGTTCTCATATGGCACAAAGCTAATTATTTTACCAATGTTACTTATTCTTCAGAAGATGAAGGAGTTGTTTATCAGGCGTCGCAGATGTGCCCAATGTCGAAAAACTGACGTGAAATATATCATGCAAATTATGTGTCACTTTGTATCAATCAATGTATCACTTGTGTATCCAATCTATTCTGTATCTAGACTTGTGTTATACATAATGGCAGAAACTGTGTGCCTGGATTAGACATCTGTGGACACTAGAAGATTACTGGACACAAGTCATTTAATAATGCCATTTATTCTTGCATCCAGTCACTCACTATGACAGTCCAGGACGTCTTCTAGCCGCTATATTAACAGTAAGCTATCTGTTGTAAGACTTATTGTAGGCTGCAGCTGATAAACTTTTATTACGGAAAACAGCAGGAATACTTTCTGTGACATGACCATTTAGATGAGCATTCATAAAAGCGTTCATTCCCAATTATAAACCCGTGTAAACATGCCGGCGATCACCCGATGAAAGAGCAAAATGCTCGATTTTGATGTGAATGTATTGTTTATGTTGGCACAAAAATCATCGTTATCGGCAGCACATCACCCAGTGTAAGACTTGTATAAAGTCCATCGGCTCTCAATAATGGGCCAAAACCAGAATGTCTGCATGCAACTAAAAGGCTTGTTCCCCTTCAGACAATGTTCTGCCTCGGCTGCAAGTAAAATATTACAAACCATGCTGTGCTCACCTTCCCCAGGTCCATCGTTAAGTCTCTGCTACTGCGCTCGGTGTCTTGTATTGGCTGCGGCGCAGACGTCACACCGACAGACAGCGAGTGAGCTCAGCGACTCTGAAGGGGGGGTTCCGTCTACACGCAAGGAGCGGCTGAGCTCACTGATTGGCTGACGTCAGCGCCACAGCCAATGGCAGACACCGGGAGCAGCGCCGGAGACTCACCGGTGGATCCAGGAGAGGTGAGTAGAGTCCTTTATTATGTTTTAAACTGCAGCTTGGGCAGTCAATGTCTGAATGGGAACAACCCCTTTAAGTTTGTTTGGTATATGTGTCTAACATATCCATAGGTCCCATTTATCAAAAAGACTGTGCCTTTAGCCTCTGTCAGGCTGAATATATTGGTATACCTTTTTTTATGTTGTATGGAAAAGAACAGTCAACTACAAAATGTAAGGTTTATGATGTGGCATCCGTATCCTATGGGTGATGTATACCCCTCCATACAGTATCTTATACTGGAGGTATACATCAGGGAATCTACCCTTAAAGCTGCACTACCCTTATCATCTTTAATCACACAATCTTATAAGAAAGGAAGAGCTGCTGATATCTTATTAATCCACTGGAATTATTTTACAAAAGCTCATACTTACTTTCAGCACAAATTTTGGGAAAATGGCTCATTCTGAATTGTTCCAACCACTACGAATTAAATCCAGATTATCAGTATGTGATGTTTTTCCCTCCTTGGCATAAGCTCATTTTTAATTCTAAAAAACACAAAAAAGTCTCTTCATTCCTAAGAAATACACCCATAAACCGGTGTACCGTGCCAATTTTTCACACATTTCCAATGCACTGCCAGAGGCACGATAATAGGGTATGTTACATGTCATAGGCAGTATTTTGGTCAACATTTTTTAGAACTATTCCTAAGGGAAAACCAAGAGTGGGTAAAAAAGCTGAAGTGCAAATCTTCATATTATTTTTCCCTTTATTAGTTCCACTCCTGGTTTTGGCTTATAAACACTGATACAAAATAGTGCCATTTGATATTGTCTTTGCGTGAGCTTGCACTTAACAGAATAAGGTCATGTTCACATGTTGTAGAAAATTTTGGGTGTCGATTTGGTCGTAATTCCGCACTGACCCCCATTGACACAATCTACATGTATTACTTGCATATCTCATTGTGGATTTGGTTGCGGCTTTCATTAACAAAGCATTTAATAGGGTGAAATCCGCACAAACATGAGCTGCAGATTTTAAACTTGCTCCACGCTTTCATTTTCGTACACGTTTTTTTCTATAACGTGTGAATGAGATTTTTAAAACCCTATTTATTTGTACAGGCGCTAGGTAGCAAATAAAGCGCAATAGGGTCTTATCCGGTATGTCAATAGGATTTTATAAAGGTTATGCTAACCTGGTATGGCTGTGTACACTCAACAGTTTTCTAAGCGTAGATACTCAGCTGCTGCAGATCCACAGATCACCAGACCAGATAGGAGTATTATGGAGAATAACGTGGATTTCCACGCTGCTGATGAAATGATGAAGGGTCCAGGATACACCGGTTTTATGATCAACGCGTTTCGAAGTTGAAACACTTCTTCTTCAGGTTTTATCTTGAAGCAGTGTTTCAACTTCGAAATGCGTCGATAAAACCGCATTTAATACAGTTCTGTTTTTCCTGGACCCTTCATCATTTCATCAGCCGTGCGGAAATCCATAATACTAAAACCCCATTTACTTGTACAGCACTGTAAATCGCTGCAGACTTGTGGTGCGGATTCGCGAAGTGTGCACTTAGCCTAACAAGACGGTTTCCTTTTGTAGCTAATACAGAATACATGGCACAAATGATTAGCGTCCCATATATAATCTGTGAAGATTATGGTGCCATGTGATGGTATAGACAATAAGGAGGGCTCACTACTTGCCTGCTTGGTATTAATCAATGAGTGGAGGAATTCTTTATGCAGTGTCAGAAAGTGCTGGGTACCAGGCCGGTGCTTGCTCCTTCTGCAGCCCATCTCTCACCCCCGCCTCCCGTCACTGCCTCATTCTTTATAATCCAGCATCTGCCAGACACAGAAAACACTACCCCCTTCTACCACTGCATATGGATGGGACATCTGTGAAGTGGTAATGCACACATATATTGATGGGGTTAATTAACCCTCTCACAAGGTCGCCTGGAGGATTACTGTTATGATATCATATGTTGCTGAAAATATTTTTCCTGTGTGAAGTGGAAATACATTGTTACCAAACAGCGGAAGATCTCACAAATCAATGGGTGACCTTGTCACCAAGTGGAATTTAGGAAACAAAATACTGATTGGAGATATGTACAATAAGGCCACTTTTCTATAAGTCACTTTTGACATGTTATTGAGCTGTCGTGATGCGATGAAGCGCATACATTTTGCTTGGACATTTTGAGTTATCATACATATGGAAACACAACCTGGCGGTTACAGATGGCTAATCCCAGTTATATTCCTAAACCCTACTCATTTTCCAGCTGATGAGAAACTTTGTTGTAATTCTGGCATTTTCATAATAAACCAGGAGGATCTTGATAGTGCGTTATATACTTTCATGGAAAAATTTGAGATCTGCGTATGACCCTCAAATGTCACTAGCCGACAGTCATCCTCTGTCTGCCATGTGAAATGTCAATGCGCTGCCTGATTTTTTGCTGCCTGAGTTTGAGATCTGTGAGACTCGGAGAAGGTCCCATTCTGATCTGCTTTTGAGAACCAGAATAGGACATACTCAGTGGGTTTGTGTCTGATTTTTCACACGGATGTGTGAATGTAGCCTTAGGTTATGTGCCGTGATCAGGAATTGCTTGAAGAATTTCTACAGCATTTCTGCAAGGTTCTGTACCTCTTAGCAGCAGAGTTTCTGATATATTTTCATGCGTTTTTTTGTGCGATTTTGCCTGCGGATTTGCCATGCATTGTATTGGAAAAATGTAGGCCAAAACACACAAAGAATGGACATGCTGCTTTTTTTTCTGCACATGAAATTCAGTCAGGAAAAATCATGTGCACAGATCTTGCAAAATATAAGAAAGGAAATCATGGGATAAGGTTTGCAATGCGTTTTTGGCCCATTTCTGTGCGGAAAAAACGCATTAAAAAATGCACCAAAAACGCACTGTGTGCACATAGCCTTACCCAATCTCCTTGAGAGGCGTTACTGAACAGACATCTCTGCCTGATATCTCAAAACTCACCCAGAAACTAATGTCTTAGATGTAAGTGGCTGCCACAATTACTGATGCAGGGGCCTGAAAGATGCCTTTTATTAATATTTATTGAGGGCATCAAGGTGGCTCACAGTGTTTACACTGTAGCCTTGCAGCGCTGGGGTCCTGGGCTCTAATCCCACCAAGGACTGTTCTAATCCCACCAAGGACAACATCTGCAAGGAGCTTGTATGTCCTCCCCGTGTTTGCCTGGGTTTCCTCAAGGTTTTCCGGTTTCCTTCCACACTCCAAACACATACTGATAGGGAATTTAGACTGAGTCCAAATGGGGACAGTGGTGATAATGTCTGAAAAGTGCTGAGAAACTTAATGGTGCTATATAAGAAAGTAATATAAATTGAATAAGATTAAAACGGTCATGAATCATGGTTAACGAGAAGCTCTTTAGTATCCTTTTAGATAAGGATACCTTGTTTGAGAAGATTTAGCTTCCATGGATCCAATGAGATTGATTTCTGTAGCAAACTGATAGGGCATACAGGTGTCTTCCCTTATAGAGTTGGGGATAGGAGGTAAATGCTCTCTAAATTTCCCTTCATGCTACCAAGTCCTTTCTTCTTGTCTCCTCTTCATTTTTGTTCTTTTCACTCTATTCTCGATCCCATTCTTTTCATTTTGTTGTTGTCCGGTAACTTCCTATGCTTGGATTCATGGAACAAGGGCAGGGTCTAGGTGGTACTCAAATAAGTAAGTGATTTTTGGGTCATGGAATTGTTGGTTTCATCCTATCATACCTTATAAGTTAAAGCCTCATCTTCTAATTGACAAAGTCACATTTCAGGGCCATGGATTTATTTTCTTTCTGCTGTTATATTATTACCATTATGTTGATCTGATATATTTTTTCTTTTATGTATGCACTCATTGATGCTATCTAACTTGCTATTGTTTATTATGCCTTGAAGTCTTATGTCCTAATTTCATTTGCTTTTCTACTTTTCATTGTATAATGGTTCAATAAACACTTTGAAATCTAAAATGTCACCAGCCTTTCTCTGAAGTCCCTGACGCTTATAATAGTGCTGACCCTCCAGTGACTCTTACGTATTCCCCTTATCCACAGATGTCACAGCTGATGTTACAAGCAGCAGGTTGGTGCTTCAGATGAAGGAGTCGGAGCAGCTGCTGACCAGTGGCCGGAAGCTCCTTTGTCTGGTCCAAATGATGGAACTGGACAATGAGGCTCCAGCTGTCTATTGATGGACATCTGCCCTCTGACTAGATAAAGTTAGTTCATAGTTTCTGCCTTCTGACCATTCAGCAATATTTCTAATAATCTAAAGTAGCACAAGTCCAACCAGACTGCGTCCCAAAACACAAGGACTGCAAAGAAGTCAACTGCAGACCTATTGGCCTGAATATTTCCTAGTTTCCATAGTCTTGGCTCTTTCCAAATTGCCAATTTCATTTGACACAAAAATCTGAACAGGTAAATTCCACCAATTGCCGTGTCTATAATCCAACGCGTTTTAATCACTAAGTAATAATCCTTGTGCTGTAAATGCTGATGCTGTAAATGTGAAATTATTTTAACCCTACCTGTGTATGATCATAAAGCTGTGGCTCCATACAAGAGGAATATTCTGCATTGTAGACAAATATTTAGAGCATAAGGGTAATCGAACTTGAAGGCCAAACTATACGATTCATTTCTTAACGATCCACTGCACTGTAATAAAGTATAAATGGTGCTGCAAGAATGTGGAATAATCAGCTTGCATCTTTCTGCTTTGTGAATCTAATACAAAGAAACATAAAGATTGAAAAGAAAATGTCACCATGAATATTGGCCCAGACAGGGTGGCTATTCTTTCCATACACAAACAAATCTAAAGTTACTTAAAATTTAAGGGTGTTGTCAGCTTTGGGCAATTGATTTTTGCTAGAAAGGTCCCCTGACTAAATAATGGTCATCGTTTCTTTGATCCCCAACTGCAATATGTAGGAGGTTTTGGCAGCAATTCTTTGAGAAATGACACATTGCACTCAAATCGAATAGATGAGGATTCTGAACTCAAATGACCTAGAATTTCCAAATAATGTTGAAAATAGGATGTTATAAAAATGTAATTTCTGCTAGTGTTAGGGATGATTTTAAGGTTTTCCTTCCGCAATTCTAAAAGAGTTGTTATGAACCACATGGTCTTCTGCGTGCACATTATGAGCAATTTTCATATCCGCAATGTCCTCTGAACCCGCTGTTCTCGGTGGGATCGGCCAACCATCTCATGTATATAGGGGCCTCCTGACTGCGCCCACAGATTGTGGTGCAGGACAGAAGGATAGATTGATTGTCCTTTAGTTTGGCAGGGAGATAACCCACTGCCAGATAATTCTGGCAGCCGCTCTCTCATAGAAAGCACAGAAGCGCTTGGCCAGAGAGTATTTGTTGTAAACCTGTGATATTTTCAAGAATTCTAAAATAGATTCTGCTAAGGAATCAGGAAACTCCTAAGGAAGAGTTAGTTGACATGGTACAGATGGTGGGTCAGAACATGCAACCACTAATGGTGGGACAGAAGGTGGATAAGATTTTGAGGTCGGAGGCATGCTCTAACTGTAAAGAACCCTTTCCTATTTAGCTGCCGGAATCGCCTTTTTTCGACCTGTGATGAGTGCCTCCTGGTCCTTAGTATGGTCTTTGGAAGGAATAAGTCGTGTGCCAGTCATTTCTATTGACCACACATGTATTTATACATATAAATGAGATCTCATCGGAAACGTGGAAATGTTTATTTTTACTACTGCAGTGATGTTCATCCCTCTACCTTCATCACCATAATGATTGAATGCCATAGTGGAGGTACATGCCACCATATTGAAAGAATTGTTTGACAGAAGGGTATCAATATGTGATGCTGTAGGAAAAACTGAGAGTGACAGAAGGGAAACAGCAGGGGGTATTTGGAAAGAACTGAAAAGGATATGGGAACTAATAGAAAGAAGACTAAATAGGCTCAGAGCAAGGATACGGTGAGATAAAGAAGGCGACAGGACAGATGTAGAGGTGGAGCTGAATGTGCATAGGAACACATGCTGGAGGGGGAACAGTATGCATAAGGATAATAGCTCTTCACTTTCACAAGTCTGTTTTGTTTTTTTGGCCAGGAACCAGGTTGCCTTGTGACCACTTTCTTAAGAATCTCAGTAGTGAGCTTCCCTTAAAAATCTTATCTTTAGCACATACAGGGACTCCAAAATCGGGAGGTGGTGAGACCAGCACCCAACCGCATTACAGCAAGATCATTTCAACAAAACTTTAGATAAATATTTTTAGTTAGGAATCGCTCTCCCGAGACAAGGGCCATGGTGCTCAGGAGAGGCACTGACAGACAGGGCTCCTTTCATATGGAAAAGCATTGCCACCTGTTCAGGTTAATGGCATATAGTAATCAGTACCATCATCTTTTACTGTAGCTTATTTTCTTAAAGGGGCTCTCCACCTCTGGGGAATTTTTTTTTAACTTACAAGCATGTATTTGAGCCTAAAAATCATTTTTGCAATTCAGTTTCATTACAACTTTTGCACTGTTTTGCAGTTACAGGCTCCTTGTTTCCCTACACATTCAACTTTGATGTGGTCAGTCATCATATAAATCAGTTGAGAGGAGCTCAAAAGAAGATAAATAAGAGTTAGAAACTCTCCCATTGGTCTGTTAAACTGAGATCACTGATGGATTATCAGTTAACCCATTCTGCAACCACAAATAGACAGTGCAACACACAGGCTATGGAAGGCAAACAATGCAAAATTGTTAATGAAAACCAATTTCAAAAAAGATTTTTTAGCCATAGACACATGCATTTAAGTAAGAGAGCAGTGGTATTTTTGCTCCAAGATTAGTGTTGAGCGAACATGCTTGGATAACGTTTTATCCGAGTATCTTCGGCGTGCTCGGCTAATATGTTTGTCTGCCCACGGCTGCATGTTTTCCGGCGATAGACAGACCAACACATGCAGGGATTGCCTGTTTGTTAGTCAATCCCCGCATGTGTTGCATCTGTTTACCGCCGGAAAACATGCAGCCGCACGGAGGCAAACATATTCGCAGACCACGACCAAGATACTTGGACAAGACTGAGCATGCTCAGATAACATGTTATCCGAACACGTTCGCTCAACATGATATATATGTTCAACCATGATAAATTCAATTTTTATATGGACAGAGTCACACAATTCGGTTTTAGAAAGATGTGTAATAATTTCATTATACTTTTCCTCCCAGGATCCACTCCTGGTAAATGCTTCATTTTCCTGTGGTGGCGTTGCAGGGGAATATGACACTTGCTGCCATGTTCCCCCATAGACTGATGCTGACTGCTGGTACCAGTAGAGGGTCACTCTGTGATCAGTTTATTTTTTGGGGAAGGAATTGTCAATTTTTCTAAAGTGATGGTATATAGTTATAACATACCATCGCTTTCTGACCTCAGGGGAGGGGGGTTCAAACTCAGGAACTCCCACAGATACATAAAATTAAGTGCTGAGGACAGTGGCTTAACTATAGTCCGATAGGCCCCGATGCAGAATTTGGACCTGGCGCCCACCCTCCCCCTACATGTTGGTCAGGTGTATGGGCCCTTGTAGCATTCTAACTGCTTGCTATACGGACATACAAGATGCCTTCCTTCCCCCATTATGTAATGTCCCCTACTATATATGTCCCCAATCCTAGTATATATGTCCCTCACCCTGGCATATATATATATATATATATATATATATATATATATATATATATATACAGTACAGACCAAAAGTTTGGACACACCTTCTCATTTAAAGATTTTTCTGTATTTTCATGACTAAGAAAATTGTACATTCACACTGAAGGCATCAAAACTATGAATTAACACATGTGGAATTATATAATTAACAAAAAAGAGTGAAACAACTGAAAATATGTCTTGTATTCTAGGTTCTTCAAAGTGGCCACCTTTTGCTTTGATGACTGCTTTGCACACTCTTGGCATTCTCTTGATGAGCTTCAAGAGGTAGTCACCGGAAATGGTCTTCCAACAATCTTGAAGGAGTTCCCAGAGATGCTTAGCACTTGTTGGCCCTTTTGCCTTCACTCTGCGGTCCAGCTCACCCCAAACCATCTTCATTGGGTTCAGGTCTGGTGACTGTGGAGGCCAGGTCATCTGGCGTAGCACCCCATCACTCTCGTTCTTAGTCAAATAGCCCTTACACAGCCTGGAGGTGTGTTAGGGGTCATTGTCCTGTTGAAAAATAAATGATGGTCCAACTAAACGCAAACAGGATGGAATAGCATGCCGCTGCAAGATGCTGTGGTAGCCATGCTGGTTCAGTATGCCTTCAATTTTGAATAAATCCCCAACAGTGTCACCAGCAAAGCACCCCCACACCATCACACCTCCTCCTCCATGCTTCACAGTGGGAACCAGGCATGTAGAGTCCATCCGTTCACCTCTTCTGCGTCGCACAAAGACACGGTGGTTGGAACCAAAGATCTGAAATTTGGACTCATCAGACCAAAGCACAGATTTCCACTGGTCTAATGTCAATTCCTTGTGTTCTTTAGCCCAAACAAGTCTCTTCTGCTTGTTGCCTGTCCATAGCAGTGGTTTCCTAGCAGCTATTTTACCATGAAGGCCTGCTGCACAAAGTCTCCTCTTAACAGTTGTTTAAGAGATGTGTCTGCTGCTAAAACTCTGTGTGGCATTGACCTGGTCTCTAATCTGAGCTGCTGTTAACCTGCGATTTCTGAGGCTGGTGACTTGGATAAACTTATCCTCAGAAGCAGAGGTGACTCTTGGTCTTCCTTTCCTGGGGCGGTCCTCATGTGAGCCAGTTTCTTTGTAGTGCTTGATGGGTTTAGCAACTGCACTTGGGGACACTTTCAAAGTTTTCCCAATATTCGCACTGACTGACCTTAATTTCTTAAAGTAATGATGGCCACTCGCTTTTCTTTACTTAGCTGCTTTTTTCTTGCCATAATACAAATTCTAACAGTCTATTCAGTAGGACTATCAGCTGTGTATCCACCTGACTTCTGCACAACACAACTGATGGTCCCAACCCCATTTATAAAGCAAGAAACCCCACTTATTAAACCTGACAGGGCACACCTGTGAAGTGAAAACCATTTCCGGTGACTACCTCTTGAAGCTCATCAAGAGAATGCCAAGAGTGTGCAAAGCAGTCATCAAAGCAAAAGGTGGCTACTTTGAAGAACCTAGAATACAAGACATATTTTCAGTTGTTTCACACTTTTTTGTTAAGTATATAATTCCACATGTGTTAATTCATAGTTTTGATGCCTTCAGTGTGAATGTACAATTTTCATAGTCATGAAAATACAGAAAAATCTTTAAATGAGAAGGTGTGTCCAAACTTTTGGTCTGTACTGTATATGATCTCCATCCTGGTATACATGTCCTTATCCTGGGCACCATCCTGGTATATAAGTCCCCTTATCCTGGGCCCCATCCTTGTATATATATATCCCCCATCCTGGTATATATATTCCTCATTGTGGTATATATATCCCCCATCCTGGCATATATGTCCCTTATCCTGGTATATATGTCCCACATCCTGGTATGTATGTACCCAATTCTGCCAATGTTCTTTACTGCAAAGAAAAAAAATAAGTGATTCTACTCACCTTCCCGCCGCTCACCCACCACCCTTTTCTGAAGCTGGCAGCTGACATCAGCGTGAAATCTACGGGAGCGCATTACGTCACGGCCATGCGCCCCCAGTCACGTGCATGCCAATGTCAGATGCTGGCCTTTGATTGGCCAGCAGCGTGTATTACAGCGCACAGACCCAGCAGGTCTCTGAGTCGCAATACACTGCAGCTGAATGTGCATCCAAGGACGCTGGTGTCACTGGACCCCTCACCAGGACTGGTCTGATCGCAGTTCGGACCTCTGAGACTGTGATCGTTACGCCCCTGGCTGAGGACAATTCGAAGTTTTCCCAACACAGCAGCGCTCCCAGCTATCAAGCAGAGCAGAGAAATGCAGATGGACCCATTCACTTCAATGGAGTTGTGCTGCTACTCTTAACTCTATGGACCCTTTATTTTAACCCTTTATTTATTTATTGCAGGGTCCCAAAGCTTGGACTATCACCAATCATAAAGTGGAGGCCTATCATAGCAGTATTCCATCCCATTATAAGAAGACTCAGCACAAACATCTCCATATTAATTACTTTATTGGTTAATCTGTATGTTCTCTCTAAACAGGATCTGTGCACATTTGGTGCCAATTTATATACATACTGTATAAATAATAAAGATTAGCTGAGATTAAAATATGGATAATCCAGTATTGGAATGAAACAAACACTAATGTCTATCCTGCTTCTACGTAATCTGCCTTTGGAGTTAACATATCATTACCCTACAGTTCCATACGGCACCCCAGTATTTGCTCGTCGATAAACAAAGATGACACCAATGTCCAAAAAATGACTCTAATTCGCTTAATCTGCAGATTTAAATCCTTTTCATTCTCCTTAGCCAATGCCAGTAAACTGAATATTTTATGATAATCCATCTAAAATACAGTATTTGCCTGGCTGCAGTCCTGCTAGCCATATAGTAGATTATCATTCCCTTATGTTAAATGGGTTAAAAGGTAAAAATTGTTTACAAAAGGCTCGGGATGCCACTGGTGTGGCAGGAAGTACAGATTGGCAGAGGACCAGGAAAGAAAGAAGGCAATGGGTATCAGTGAGGTTAGTATTGCGCTTAACATTTTTTTAACCTATACTGAACTTTTTGAGAAAAAAAAAAAACCTACATGCCAGATTATCCCTCTGATTACCATGGAAATGAATCATAGATGTGAGCAAAAAAGTCTTGGAATCCAGTCAATGTACATTAGTCCGCCACCTGATATTCCAGAAATGTTGATAAAATGGCACTTCCCAGCAAAGGCTGATCTATAGGTATTACTGGACTTTAAAGGCAATACCTGAAGCTCATCTGAATCTGCGATGTACAACCCAAGTCCTCATAGGCATGACCATATCGTGGATATGTATCACAAGTATCCTGAATATGATGCAGATGAGAGAGGAGCACATTTATATTCAGTTTTGGATTAGTTTGCCATTGGCATTCATGGATGAAAACTGATTCTATAGGCCTGAAATTTGTTTTTGGCGCATTTATGAGAAAAATAATTGAACTGATTTTGCCATTGCATGCCACAGATCAGCTTATAAAACAAGTGATAAGGGAAAATTTGGTTTGCTCATCTCCAGTCTTAATCCATTTCAATCGGGTCATGCATGCCCCCTCATAAATATACATAGAGGTGGCAACATGGTCCACTAGATGTGATACATATCAATGAGATATCCCCTGGCAGCACTGTTTAATGTGCTTCTAGGGCAAAAATTGGTCCATGACATCTCATCACACAGGACTATCTGGGCCGCAATATGGGTCCTTGCTTAATTTCATGGAGAAATACACACAGTCACGTGCACGAGGTCTACATCAAGCAGGTAAGCAAAGGCGAAAGCAACATCTAAAAACAGAAGAAAAACTCTCAAAGCTTCATTCTCAATATACACACATTATAACCAACATCTTACCAATATTCCTCAGAGCCGTGAGCCTGAGAGGGTCAATCATTTACATAATATAACAAAGAGACCCCCAAAAATCCCATAAAACGATCCCTAAAATATTGTTACATCACAATATAATGAGCGCAGCATCACCAAGACAGTGGACGGAGCATCACCCTTACTTCTTATAGGGGTGTGAACAAGGGCAGGATCCCCACAACACTAATTAGGTTTTCCAATATAATTACAAATCAGCCCCATACATAAATTATTTCATATATATAGTCACACCTTTGTAACTCCACGCGAATACCCCGATGCTCCCCGCCGGCCTTGTTTACCTTGGTTGTTGATGTCACGTCCTATATACCCCAAGAGACATCTGCAGCCAATCACTCATCTAAGCATATGGCATCTGACTGGCTGCAGCGGTCACAGGTGAGGGATGGGGAGTATATTGGGCTGTGACATCTGCAGCCAGTGTAACAGAAGACAAGTGGGGAGCGTCAGGAATGCAGTGCTGGAACGGCCTGGAGTAAAAGCCTGATTTCCCATTATATTGGACGACCCCTATAACACATGAAAGAATAAGGAGAGGGTCATGTTCTCCTTCTCTCCTGCAATGGAAGCAGAGATTTAGGGTGTAATAACCCCTTCTTCTCCATGATGGCCATGGTTGGGTGAAGTTGGGGTTCACCTCTAGTCTATCCTTACAGCTAACCTTCGCCTTAAAGTGATCCCAGATTAACCGATTAAATGCCAGAGGTGATGAGCAGCACATACAGAGTCCCTGGAGAATGGACCATGGCTGTGATCTCCAGCAGAGCAGGACAGGACAGGGGAGAGGAGTTTGCAGTGAAGAACACACAAAGCACAGAGTGACAGAGGGAGGCACACAGGGACAATGAGGCAGGAGCCATGCTGGAGATCTCCGGCTGCACACCAGAGGATGGATGCAGGACACAGGGAGACCTGGCCGCCGCCTCCTCCCTGCACCTGGCGCCGCAGTGCTGACCTGTCATCTCCGGTCCTGCTGTGCAGATGTCGGTGACTGCGCAGTTCTTCACCTTCCCGGGTAGATGCTGGGATGCTGCAGGAATGTGGAGGCTGCTCCGCTGTAGATGCGCCGCTCTGCACTGTGGGGGCTAGCTGCACACGGGCGGCATGGAGTACAGGCTGCTGCAGATGATGCCTCCTGCACTAGGGTGATGCTTCTCTGCCAGGCTGGAGGCTGGCACTGGACGAGCGGCTGGGCGGTCAGCGCTGTGTGACAGGCTGTCAGGGAGCTGTCTCTCTCTCCGTGCACCGCATTAGGGCAGAAACCTACGTGCGCGTCCCCGGGAGCAGAGCTGAGCGCGCCCCCGCCTACTCAGAAGCCGCGTCCCCGCCTCACTACATCTGTGAGCGCGCAGCGTGTGGAGGGGATGTGAATGGTGACAGCAGAACAATACATGGAGGAACCTACACAACACAAGGCCATATGGTGAATGGAGCCCGTCCTCACCCTGGAAGGAGGGCACGTTACCATCAGGTGGTCTTCAGCTGAAGCTCAGTTCTCCAGCACTATGCTCCCAGACTGGATGGGCTCCGCACAAATCCCATATTTACGATGGCCACGTTCACCACGGGTTTAGTTTCAGGCTCTATAAGGCCACGTGCACACAACGTCTTTTATAAACGGTCAAAAACATCCATTTTTCAAGTAAAGGCCTCTTCAGGAATCACTCCTGTTTTCCTTCCATTTCTAAACCCGAAGCGTCTTTTTTTAGCACTTCTTGGTCGTTTCCTGAGCACTTTTTCAACATTTATGACCGCCATCATTTTTTTTTCCGAAAGTTTTGTGTGTCTTTTGTACAGATGTTTTCCAATTTTTTTTATTCCTTTAAACAATAAAGAAACTGCTAACAGTTTTTGAAGAAAAAACGCTCAAAAAGATGTGTGGGCGTCTTCTAAGCCTTTCCATTGACTTGTAAAGTATAGAGCATCTTCAGAGCAGGAAACACCAGAAGAATGCTCAGGTCACTTCTTGTAACCACCTGGTGGCTTTGGAAACCTGAGGCGATTGAAAGATGCTCTCTGCAACGCTAAGTATGTGAACATGAAATATATGAAATTTGAACAGCATTACTGATCTAGAAAATAGAAATAAATGAGAAATCTTAGCGCATAAATTGGCCAATTCATGTGTACCTGGTAGCCACAGTAAGGCGTCTCTCATTATACCAGGACCCAGCCTCTCTAAGAGACCAAAGTCTGCTTGTGTATGGGAAAGCAAGATCCTACTGCAATTAAAACCGCCTGTGTCCTAGAGGCGGAGTGCGCAGTCAAAGCTTATACATAAAAACACACAAGCAGACTTTTGTCTCGTAGAGAGGAGTTCACATTGATAGGGTCCTGGTATAACAAGAAACGCCTTATCGTGGCTGCAAGGTACACATGAATTGGCCAATTTATGCGCTAAGATTTCTCATTTATTTCTGTTTTCTACAGCAGTAATGCTATTCATATTTCATATATTTCATGTTGGCATACTTAGTGTTGCAGTGTGCTACTTTGTTGGTTAGTTGTATATGGAGGTAGCTGCTTCTAGTAAGCACCTGTACACACCTATTTCTTGTTTTGGATGTGCCGGTCATTTTTTTCTGTTTGAAAGATGCTCAACAACCTGAACCTACAAGCTTTTTCTGAGCACTTTTTCATGCGGGTTTCAGAGCGGTTCCTTCTGAAAGACATTGTGTGAGCATACACTAAGGCCACGTTCACACTATCAGTATTTGGTCAGTATTTTACCTCAGTATTTGTAAGCCAAAACCAGGAGTGGGTGATAAATACAGAAGTGGTGACGTGTTTCTATTATACTTTTCCTCTGATTGTTCCACTCCTGGTTTTGTCTAACTGAGGTAAAATACTGACCAAATACTGAACATGTGACCTAAGCACACCAATGTAATAACTGACAGAAACGGATTAAGGCCTTAGTCAGACGTCCTTAATTTCACGTATGAAAAAAATAAATGAATTACAAAGTTTTTCCTATACATTGCTATGTTAATCCCGGACAGCAAACGAACTGCACATTGATGACATCCATGTTCTATCCGTCATTTTCACAGACGCCCTAGACTTACATGGGTAATTTTGATACGTAACTCAGATCTAAAACAGACATGTCCGTGATATTTGTAGACACACGGTCAGCAAAAAAACACTGACATATGAACAGTCCCTTAGACTTTAATGAGTACGTGTTCTATCAGAGTTACCCCTTGTGAAAATAAAAAAAGCGGCTAAAAAAAATATTTCAGTGGCCAAAAAGTAATTTTCTGTTTCCAGGATCCAGCATTATAACATTATGTGAAGCACTTGTGGGTTCAAAATGCTGACCACTACCCTAGATGAATTTCTTGAAGA
This sequence comes from Phyllobates terribilis, assembly GCF_046119375.1. Taxonomy (NCBI): domain Eukaryota; kingdom Metazoa; phylum Chordata; class Amphibia; order Anura; family Dendrobatidae; genus Phyllobates; species Phyllobates terribilis. The sequence continues at coordinate 691,249,297 of NW_027362762.1, forward strand.
GTGGAATTTCGAAAATGGGGTCACTTTGGGGGGGTTTCTGCTGTATAAGCCAAGTAGCATTTCTTCCCTTCTGAGCCCTGCCATGTCTGTGTTCAGCAGAAATTGTAAATTGAGGCATTCATTTTATCCAATTACCCCTTGGAAATGAAAAATGTGGGGTTAGAGCATCATTTTAGGAAAAAAAACATAATTTTTCATTTTCACATCACAATGTTATGAACTTTTAAGAAGCAAATGTGGTTGCAAAAAAGGTCATTACAAGGCTAGATAAATTCCATAAGGGGTGTCGTTTTCAAAATCTGGCCTCTTGTGGGGGCTTTCAGCTGATTTAGCACTTTGGGTCTCTTTAAATGTGACATCGTGTCCACGATCAATTCCAGCCAAAATTGCGTTACAAAAGTCAAATAGCACTCCTTACATTCAGAGCCCTGCTGAGTGCCAAAACAGTAGTTTCTGACCACATATAGAATATCTCTGTACTCAGGATACATTTCTTTATGGATCATGCAGTCTATTTTCTCCTGCTAATCTCATGTAAGAGAAAAATTGGGGACTAAAACAACATTTTTGTAGAAAAAATTTAATTTTTCACATCTCAATGTGATTAACTTTCATGAAGCACCTTAGTGTCCAATAAGGTCACTACAAATCTACATGAATTCCATGAGAGTTGTAGTTTCCAAATTTGGGCTATTTTTTAGGGGGTTTCTGCTGTTTCAGTACTTTGGGGGCTGACGATGTGACATGACATCCACAATCTATTCCAAGCAAATTTGCACTCCAAAAGTCAAATACTGCTGCTCGCCTTCGGAGCCATGCTGTGTGGCGAAAGAGTTTCTGACCACATATGGGGTATCGGCGTACTCAGGAGAAAATGCTTAACAAATTATGCAGTCCATTGTCTCCTGTTACCCTTGTGACAATGCAAAATTTGAGACAAAACCAACATTTTAGTTGAAAGAATGTAATCTTTCAGTTTTTCATTCCACTTTGCATTAATTCCTGTAAAGCACCTAAAGGTTTAACAAAATTCCTGAATGCGGTTTTGAAAACATTGAGGGGTGCGGGTTTTAAAATGGTATCACTTTTGGGGGTTTTCTGATATATAAGCTCCTCAAAGGAACTTCAAAACTGAATAGGCCTGTAAATAAATAGCTTTTTGTAAATTTTGTTGAAAAAATGAAAATTGCTGCTAAACTCTTAACCCTTCTAACATCCTAACAAAATAACATGACGTTTCAAAAATGCTGAGTTAAATTAGATATACAGTTGAAACCAGAAGTTTACATACACTATATAAAAAGACACATATGCATGTTTTTCTCAATATCTGACATGAAATCTGAATAAACCTTTCTTTCCCGTTTTAGGTTAATTAGGATTACCATCATATTTAATATTTGCCAAATGCCAGAATAATGAGAGAGAGAGAACGTTTTAAGGCATTTTTATTACTTACTGCAAAGTCAAAAGTTTACATACACTAAGATTACTATGCCTTTAAACAATTCTGTACTGCCCATATGATGATGTCATGTGTTTGGAAGCTTTTGATTCTGTTTTTTTTGGCAACATCTGAGTTAATTAGAAACACACCTGTAGATGTAGTTTAATGCACACCTGAACACACTGTTTCTTTGTGTAGCATCATGCGAAAGTCTAAAGAAATAAGCCAATAGATCAGGAAGAGAATTGTGGACTTGCACAAGACTGGCTCATCCTTGGGTACAATTTCAAGATACCTGAAGGTGCCTCATTCATCTGTTCAAACAATTATACGCAAGTACAAACAAGATGGGAATGTCCAGGCATCATACTGCTCAGGAAGGAGACGGGTTCTGAGTCCCAGAGATGAACGTGCTTTGGGCCGAGATGTGCATATCAACCCAAGAATAAAAGCAAAAGACCTTGTGAAGATGATGGCAGAAGCTGGTAAGATTGTGTCAATAACCACAGTGAAACGAGTACTGTATCAACATGGGCCGAAAGGCCACTCTGCCAGGAAGAAGCCATTACTCCAAAAGAAACCTAAAAAAGCTAGATTAATATTTGCAAATCCACACAGGAAGACAGACCTTAATTTTGGAGACTTGTCCTGTGGTCTTATGAAACTAAAATTGAACTTTTTGGGCATAATGACCATCGTTACGTTTGGAGGAAAAGGGGAGAAGCTTGGAAGCCTAAGAACGCCATCCCAACTGTGAAACACGGGGGTGGCAGCATCATGTTGTGGGGTTGTTTTGCTGCAGGAGAGATTGATGCACTTCAAAAAATAGATGGTATCATGAGAAAAGAAGATTATGTGGCAATACCGAAGCAACATCTCAAGACATCAGCCAATCCTATTGAAAATGTATGGGCAAAGCTGAAAAGACAGGTGTGAGCAAGGCGACCTACATACCTGGATCAGTTACACCAGTTTTGTCAGGGAATGGGCCCAAATTCCGACCAACTATTGTGAGAAGCTTGTGAAAGGATATCCCAAATGTTTAACCCAAGTCATTCAGTTTAAGGGCAATGGTACCAAATACTAATGAAATGTATGTAAACTTTTGACTCTGCAGTAAGTAATAAAAATGCCTTAAAACATTCTCTCTCTCTCATTATTCTGGCATGTGGCAAATATTAAAAATTATGGTAATCCTTATTGACCTAAAACGGGAAAGGTTTATTCTGATTTCATGTCAGATGTTGAGAAAAACATGCATATGTGTCTTTTTATATAGTGTATGTAAACTAAACAGAGCAGTATAGATTTCTCTATAGGTATACCCTCAACTCCTCAAGGACATAACTATAGGGGGTGCAAAGCTAACACTTTTGTATACAGTAGGCCACCACAAATAAAGTATACTGTGCGGTGTACATCTGTTTTTCCTATATAGCCCCAAAACATGGTCCACTAACACAATAAGAACATAGCCAGAATATAGAATACAGTTAAGCGCTGATTCATCAAACAGCTTTTGGCAGAATTCTTGTGTTGAACAGTTTGAAATGTCACAAGATTTTTAATGAATTGTGCAAAAAGTTTAGCAATTTTTATGCCAGTTTTGGCCAACTTTTTGAAAAGTGTCCAAAGCTTTGAAGGAAGCAGGCAAATTAAAGCACAAAAGACAAAATCATCATCATAACTTTTGTAACAAAAGTGTGTAAATTATGACAGAAATGTACTCTAGTCCCTGACTGGAGCAAACCTCTTGTATTGGCTCCACGATAGCTGAAAGATGTGCCAAATTCATTAAGAGGCAAATGCTGGATGAATTGGGCTTTAAGCCTTTATTTACTTGGCCATATAAGGCCCTCCTCATATGCAAATTTCCTCTGCAAAATTGGTCTGAAATCTGTGACCTGCCTAAATGTGTAATTGCAAAATTTTTCATCCAGAAACAAAACAGACGATGTTTCATTTGTATTGTCCTCTACATGCAATCTGTATGTCTGTTTTTTACATCCGTGTGCAATCTATATCTCCATTTTGTACATCCGTATGACATGCATTTCTTATTTGAATACTTAAATAATAAAAAAATACAGATTCCTATGATTCCGCACTCATAACATCACTGCACTGCCCTGGAGCTTATCTCTACCTGTGGAGATCTGCACCGCAGCGGCGGCTCCATATAGCCGCATACCACAGGTGGCGTCACAAACATTAAACTATAAAAACTATAATCTTTTATTGACCGCCCTGGGTCATGGACCAGGTCATTGCCACTGTGACATCCCCTGCACCGACCGGCCCGGCACCGAGTACCCCACGGCCCAGGGGGCGCATCACAATGACCCAAAGCACACCTCCAAATTATGCATGAACTATTTAGGGAAGAAGCAGGCAGCTGGTATTCTATCTGTAATGGAGTGTCCAGAGGAGTCACCAGATCTCAACCCCATTGAGCTGTTGTTGGAACAGCTTGACCGTATGGTACGCAAAAAGTGCCCATCAAGCCAATCCAACTTGTGGAAGTGGCTTCAGGAAGCATGGGGTGAAATTTCTCAAGATTATCTCAGCAAATTAACAGCTAGAATGCCAAAGGTCTGCAATGCAGTAATTGCTGCAAAGAGAGCATTCTATGACGAAAGCAAAGTTTGAACTAGAAAATTATTCTTTCTAATAAAAATCATTATTTCTAACCTTGTCAATGTCTGGACTATATTTTCTAATCATTTTGCAACTCATTTGATAAATAAAAGTATGAGTTTTCATGGAAAACACAAAATTGTCTGGGTGACCCCAAACTTTTGAACGGTAGTGTACCTCTCTGGTGGCCCCGGTCTCCTCTCTGGTGGCTTCCTCTGTCATTGGCGTCCCGTGGTGTTCTGAAAGGGCCTGCGGTGACGTCATTTAGTCATGTGATGGTCACGTGACCGCTGACTTCGGCGGTCACGTGACCGGTCAGCTGACTAAATGACGTCAGCGCAGGTCGTTTCTGAACTCCGGGGGATGCCAAGGACAGAGCATGCCACCAGACAAGGAGACCGGGGGCCACCGGAGAGGTAAGTATAATGCTTTTTTTTTATTTTTTACTTTTTAATTATTTTTTTTTTACTATTGATGCTGCATTTAAAGCAGCATAAGTTGGTCACACACTATAAATCCATGCCAGTTGCATGGATTTATATTGTGTGACCAACTTGTCAAGCACTTTTCCAAGTGATGCTCAAAATCACTTGGAAAAGAGCTTGAAAAAACGCATGCAGAAATGCATGCAAAAACGTTTGAAAAAAGCTTATCTCTGGCAGAAAAAACGCATGTAAAATCCGTATGCATTTTTTCTGCCAAGGAGATGCAGAAATGCTCAGGAAATTTCTGGTTCATTTCTGCATCGTGGGCACATAGCCTAAGGCTGTGTGCCCACGTAGCATTTTTCAAGCGTATATGCTGCGGAATTTCCGCAGCGTAAACGCTTGAAAAACGCATGTATATCCGCACCCCATGGTCCCCAATGGCATTCCGCAATGTCAATGCCCATGCTGCGGATTTTTCCGCAGCGTTTATGCTGCGTTCAAAAATCCGCAGCATGTCATTTAATTTTGCGTTTCCGCAAGCAGAATTGCCTTTGTCCAATGCATAAAAAACGCAAGGCAATTCCGCATGTGGAAAACGCGTGATAAACGCGTGAAAAATGCGCGATAAACGCGTGCGGAATTCCGCATGCGTTTTTCCGGGAGAGGACTTGCAGAAATGAAGCAGAAATTTTCTGCTTCATAAATGCAACGTGGGCACATAGCCTAACACACTCTTCTGAATGAGTGCTAATCCACTGTGAATAAAATATTGTGACTTAATATTAACAAATTCCATCAAACAGATGCAAAAGCAATGTTTTGGACATAACCATAAGGCTGTGTGCCCACGTAGCATTTTTCAAGCGTATATGCTGCGGAATTTCCGCAGCGTAAACGCTTGAAAAACGCATGTATATCCGCACCCCATGGTCCCCAATGGGATTCCGCAAGTTCTATGCACATGCTGCGGATTTCTCCGCAGCGTTTATGCCGCGTTCAAAAATCCGCAGCATGTCATTTAATTTTGCGTTTCCGCAAGCGGAATTGCCTTTGTCCAATGCATAAAAAACGCAAGGCAATTCCGCATGTGGAAAACGCGTGATAAACGCGCGAAAAATGCGCGATAAACGCGTGCGGAATTCCGCATGTGTTTTTCCGGGAGAGGACTTGCATTTATGCAGCAGAAATTTTCTGCTGCATAAATGCAACGTGGGCACATAGCCTAAGGCAAAAATCACCAATTATCACATTGTGAATGCAGTTATGGAAGAATACATATCATTGCAACATAATTCAAGGCATGCTTGTGACGCGCCCAGGGGATGGGGATGACTCGGCGCCCGGGCCTTGTTGCCTGGTCTTGGGGATGTGTCGGTAGCCGACTCCCGGGCCCGTACCCTGGGCCTCTCTTTAAAAGGGTGGATGATTATGTGAAAGTTCATGATGCCACCTGTGGTGTCTGGTGAGGATCACCAGCGCTGCGGCAGCCCATTGAGGCCGGTGTTAAGGCAGCTTGGGTGGTACCTTTTACTGATGGAAGTTCAGGCACATTCTGGAGCACTGTAGGGTGAAGGGTGCATATCAGGATTCTCCCCAGTGAGCGGGTATAGGGCCTCCTGTTTCTTGCCTTTGTGTAGTAAGTTTCTGACCTGCCTGGAGCTAGGCCTAACTTTGTCTCTGTCCTGCACCGGCTGACTTTGTGGTAGGGCCTTCTCTTGGAGTACACGCTCCCAGCTTGTGGGGCCTCCGTGTCTCCTGGCTCTGGTACGTATCAGCTCTTGGGTGATCCTGGGACCTGAAGTCTTCCAGGGGTCTCCGGTTGTCCCTACAGGGGGGATATACGGCCCTTTAGATGCGGACCCGGTGTCCGGTATATGTTTTCTGGAGTGAGCTTGTACAGCTCCTCTGCCCCCAATGCTACTCACTCATCTAGCATTCGGCCTCGCTCGAGGCCCTCACTAGGTTTCACACACTAGCGGCAGCTTGCCTCGCTTCACCGCTCTTATGGCATCGGCATGCCTTGGGCTCTAACTGAGCTCCCTGAGTCTAGCTTGCAGGAGCCTGGTGCTCCACTGCTGAACTATTAGCTGTGTTCTCTAGACTGAGCTCGACTCTGTATTCAGACCTGTACTTGCTGAACTCTCCAGAGGAACTGACTGCCTAGCTCCACCTTCCCTATTTATATCCCTATCGGGCTCCCTCTGGTGGTCTGAGGTGGAAGGTGGAGGTGTGTGTATGCTGTGGGGGCCTCTTGTGGAGAAATCCATCCATACACCCCTCTAGGATCTGTGGCACCAATGCACAGCAGGGCGCCACATTCCCCCTAGCAAAGCTCAGCACTCCCAGGCTAAAGTACATTTTGAAACAACAATATAGCATGAACTATAACAATCTTCCCTTTATGGGACGCACATTCTTAAACGTTGCATATGACGCGCCCCTGGGCCTGTGTCGCGCTGCGTTGCGCACGCGGGAGCTTACCCGGAGCCGGATCTGTTGAGGGTTGTAGTCTCGTGGCGGTGATCCGGTCCGTGCCCAGGGAGTCAGACTAAGTGGCGCTGTTTTAGCGGTAGATGTTGGACGACTACGCCACCCGTTGAGTGCAGCCAGGGAGCTGCTGCTGCAGGGCAGACCGCTGAGGCCGGTGGTAGGATTGTGCAGCGTGATAGTATAACCCCCAACGGGAGGGGTATGGCCTCAGGGCAGCCGACGTGGATGATGGGGGTAGCAGGAACCACTCGGAGACGGTACTGTGTAGTTCAGGGTCTTTACTGGTGACAAAGATAGACCCTCCCGGAGTACTGGCTAGCGATTGGGGCCTGGTCAGTCCTTGAGCAGATGGGATCTCCCCTGGCCAGGCGGAGTTGTAGGCCTCCCAAACTAACGATACTCTTCTGGCTACCTTGCTAGAGGCGGGTATAAGTAGCCCACGTCCCTGAGTGTACCGTGTGGTGCTCACCCGTATGGCCGGTGACTCGGGGCCTTCGGGTTTCTGGGCCAGAGGACCTGCAATCCCCTGCCGGTCGGTTTCTGCTGCTGGATAGGAGTTAGTCCCCACAGCCTCGGACTCCGGGTCCGGTGATAACTTCTCAGTCAGGGCGAGCTCTGCAGCTGCCAGCCCCTGACTCCTTGTAACACTGCTCCCACAGAGCTCCTGTTGTTTCTTCCTATATTTGCTTCTTTTCTCTGCTTCTTCTCTACTCACTCACCCTGCCTCAGCCCTAGGTTTATATAGGGGAAGTTCTTCCCCTCCCAGGACTGGGCAGGAGGTGTGGCATGCATAGGATCCCTGACCAAGAGACCTCCCACCTGCTCTCAGACATAACATTGCTGTTACTGTGGAAAACCAGACCCCTGGGGTGCCACACATATAACATTAATAAGTAATAAATAGATATATGTATTGGAATAAGCAACCTAGAAGTCCAAGTCTCTTCCGGAGAGGTTGCTCAAGTGGGGCACTCCAGGGAGTACAAATATGTACAAAGAAAAGTCTTTGGGCTGCACATAGTCCTCAGCCACAGAGTTCTTAGGTACCCATATGGGTAATGAGAAGTAAATAGGTAAAGTGTCCGTATCACTGGAATTGTCCATTAATGAAGGCAAAAATATAAGTTAAATGCATATAAAAGGCAATGAATACATGGCAATATACAAGATAATACAGTAATAGACAATACAATGCTATTTAATACCCCAGGGGTGACTATCTACACTTGTCAGAAGTTTAACTATTTTACTCAGTGTATCTGACAGGGATCTGACCTTTGGTACTACGTATGGACCTGCGTGGTACTGGGATACGTGAGGCACTAGTATTTGCACTACTTCCTATTCTGTCAGTACTAAGTGTGGAGGGGCTACAAGACTGCCTTGGCCTCTCTGCGGGACTGGCAAGTATACCATTAGCTGGGCCTTCTTGCTCTGCTCCAGCCGGGGATCCTTCTTCCGGGGACTTCTGGGGCACCTACAGGTTCTTCTTGCTGTGGGTAGAAGGTGATTACAGGTATGATCACTGCTCCTCCTAGTTGAGGCCAATCCGCCGGGAAGTCTCCTAAGTCAGTATGGATTACTGCTTCTTTAGGTTCCTCCGGTACGGTGAGAGGCACTTCTTGGGGCTTTAGCAGATCTGAACACAACTTCAGGTGGTCTCTAGATATTGTAGCAGTTGTTCGTCCCCCGTCTCTGCTAATCAAACAGGTTTTCTTATTATCAAATCTTGAATTCAACACAGTGTAGGGTTCTCTCTCCCACTGGTCATAAAGTTTGTGGTTTCTTCTCTTCCTTTTTAACACTACTGCACCAGGTGTGAAGGGTTCTGCTGGGGCACCTCTGTTGTATTGAGCTTCCTGCTTGTCCCTCACCCGAGTGAGACTGTCTTCGACACAAGCTTGTACTCTTCTGTACTGCTCCTGTCTGGTCGTGTCCCAGTCCTCAGTGGTCACATCTGCTTCTGGTTCTACAACACCGAGCTCCAGGTCCATGGGCAACTTTCCTGGTCTTGCTCGCATGAGATATGCTGGAGTGCAATTGGTGGAACTCACAGGTATGTGATTGTACAGATCTACCATGTCAGGTAGTAGGTGTGGCCACTGGTTTCTCTCCTCAAGTGGTAAGGTCTTCAGCAGGTCGATGACGATGTTGTTCATCTTTTCACAGAGACCATTGGTTTGTGGGTGGTACGATGTAGTTCTTATATTCTTACACCCGTAGAGATGGCAGAACTCTTTGAACAACTCAGCCTCAAAGGCAGGGCCATGGTCCGTCAGCACCTGCTCAGGGTATCCATGGGGTCTGCAGAAACACGCCTGGAACGTTTTTGCTGCTGTCTCTGCCATCAGGTCTTTGACGGGGGTGACCACCAGGAATCTAGAGTAGTGATCCACCATGGTCAGGGCATAGGAGTACCCTGACCTGCTGGGTGACAGCTTGACATGGTCCAGAGCCACGATCTCCAGGGGTCGAGTCGTCTTGATGGATTGCAGGGGTGCCTTCTGGCTGCTGTAATCTTTTCTTCTGAGGCTACAGGGTCCACAGTTTCGGCACCACCGCTCAATGGAGCTGCACATTCCTACCCAGTAGAATCGACACTTCAGCAGGGTCTCTAGCTTCTTCAAGCCAAAGTGCCCCACCTGATCGTGGTAGGCCTCCAACACCATTTGGATGTCTGTCTTGGGGACCACTATCTGCCATACCATCTCATGGGTTTTTGGATTGACGTACCTCCAGCACAGCTTCTCACGGTAGATAAACAGCCGGCTTCTCTCATTCCACAGCTGCTTTGCCTTCAGAGACGCATCCTTCTCCAGGGAGGAACCTTCTTGGGTTATCAGCTCCTTGATACGGCTGACAACCGGGTCACTGTCCTGGGTCTCTTTCCAGCTGTGGTGAGGCAAAGGGTTCGACGTCTTCCCACGCTGCCTCCTGGAGGCTCGTTGTTCGTGGATCATCCCATTCCAGTGAAAGGCAGGTAGCTCAATCTCCTCCAGGTCATCCACTTCTTCTTCTGTGTCTGACTGGTGAGGCATCCTGGACAGGGCATCGGCGTTGGTGTTCTTGTGGCCCGCCAGGTACTTTATTGTGAATTGAACAAACAAACCAACATAAGCTTCTCAACTGGTGCATCCTTCAAAAATAATCAATACTCAATGGCTTGCACCTAATGACTACAATATGGGTAAATCGCTAACCATAGTAATACAATGAAGAAGAAAACGCGATTGAAAAAACCTGACAGGTGTTTAATCATAAAAATTACCTTTTATTATAATATAGTTAAAAAAGTGAAAGATAAATATAAAGATAAATATCTGACACAGACAATGCAAAAATATATACATATAAAAATATCCATCCTGTTCAAGAGACAGCACGGTCCACAGTGTGAGAAACCCAAGAAGTCAGTAGTCCTAAACACCAGTATTTCTGATGCACTAATAACATATGTAGATCCCAAATAGTGTTTAATAGCAATGCCTTGGATGAAGATGTCCCAATTCATTCAACCTATGTATTAGGCATTATAAGGATAAACATAAGTAACCGCTAAAAATTAAAGATTGTATACCTGGGCAGAGGGCTGTGTATGGGAATGCTCTCACGTGGACCGTGTGAATTGGTAGTTTGACAGCCGAGCCATCCATCGTTGTTCCATGGCTCCTAACTTGGCTGTTTCCAGATGAGTCAAGGGGTTGTTATCAGTGAAGGCAGTGAACTTACTGGAGGCTAGATAGTGCTTGAACCGTTCAGTGATGGCCCAGACCAGGGCCTAGAACTCCAACTTGAAGCTGCTATAGTTCTCTGGGTTCCTCTCAGTCGGGCGGAGCTTCCTGCTTGCGTATGCGATCACTTTCTCTTGGCCATTCTGCTTCTGACTTAGGACAGCTCCCAGTCCCTTGTTGCTGGCATCAGTATACAGCAGGAACGGTTGGCTGTAGTCAGGGTAGGCTAGGATCTCGTTGCCTGTCAGGATCTCCTTCATCTCCTGAAATGACTCGGCTTGCTCCTTACCCCAGTGGAATGGGGGATTTCTGCCTTTGGGGGACTGTCCTACCAGGAGGTCTTGCAGAGGGGCTGTTTTCTTAGTGTAGTCTTTTACAAACCTCCGGTAGTATCCTACTAGTCCCAGGAACTGACGCACCTCCTTGAGGTTCTTCGGCTCCGGTCACTTCTGAATGGCAGTGACCGTCTCCGGGTCTGGTGCTACCCCTTCTGGACTGACAATATGCCCCAGGTACTGTACCTTTCTCTTGAGCAGGTGGCACTTTGAGGGCTTCAGCTTCATCCCATACCGGGACAGTGACTCAAATACCTCCGCCAGGTGCTTCAAGTGGTCCTCATACGTCTTGGAGTACACTATCACGTCATCCAGGTATAGTAACACAGTCTCGAAGTTGCGGTGTCCCAGGCAGCACTCCATCAATCTCTGGAACGTTCCAGGGGCATTGCAGAGTCCAAACAGCATACTGTTGAACTCGCAGAGCCCCATCGGGGTGGTGAAGGCCTTCTTCTCCCGATCCTCCTCAGCCACAGCTACTTGCCAGTACCCACTAGTGAGGTCAAGGGTGGAAAAGTAATTTGCAGATTTTAAGGCAGCCAGGGATTCCTCAATACCTGGTAAAGGGTATGCATCTTTATGTGTAATGCGATTTACTTGTCTGTAATCTACACACATTCTCATGCTTCCGTCCTTTTTCCTGACTAGAACTAGGGGAGCTGCCCAGGGACTACAACTATCCCTTACTACCCCTGCCTTCTTCATGTCGTGCAACATCTCCTTGGCTTTCTGGTAGTGTGCTGGTGGTATAGGCCTGTAACGTTCTTTGATGGGTGGATGATCACCTGTGGGGATGTGATGTTGTATCCCCTTAATCCTCCCAAAGTCAAGTGGGTGCTTGCTGAATACCTGCGCGTATTACTGAACCACCCGGTGTACCCCCTGTTTCTGGTGGGCAGGAGTGGTGTCTGTCCCAACATGGATCTGCTGACACCAATCCTCCACCTGGGTTGCCGGGTCATTATCCTCCACTTCGTCTGGTGAGGTTAAGGACTCCGCCGTGTGAATGGAGGTGTTATTTACAGCGTGTAACTTGGCAACAGTGGCATAGCGTGATAATCTGACCTCATCTTCCCCATAGTTGAGAAGACGGACGGGCACCCTCCCATTGCGTACATCCACTACCCCTCTGGCAGTTAAGAGTGTAGGTCTGTGCTCTGAGCTAAGGGGTTCTACTACCGCCTGGTAGCTCTGTCCTTTAAGACCTATTGCTGCTCTACACCAGATAAGCATTTCACTCATCGGGGGAATCACAATGGGTATGGGGTCTGTTACCCGCACATTACCAATCTCACCACCGGATAGCTTTACTTGCTGCTGGTACATCAGGGCTCGGATCTCCTTCTGGATGGCTCTTCTCTGCCCCGGTCTGGCGGCGTTAGCAAGCTGTTGAAGCAAAAACACCACTTCCTCCAGTTACCAACAATGTTAGTGCCTAGTACCATATTCAGTCCTGAGTCATCAGAGACAGTCTCTACTACAATGAGTCCCTGGTCCTTAAGCTACATTCTCCCCACTTTTACCGTCACATCCTTAACCCCGACTAGGTTAAGAGGGAGGCCGTTAGAGGCATATACCGAAAAATCTGGGTTCGGGGTTTGGAGACTGTCTATGGACCAGTATCTCTTGTAAAGGACATCAGGCATAATTGTTACCTGAGATCCAGTGTCCAGCAGGGCAGGTATCGCAATGCCGTCCAGGATTATGGACAGGAAAGGTCTTCCTCCCACGTACCTGCTGTGCCAGTCTGAGGGGCCTGCTGAGCCTATTCCTGGGTGTTGGCCCTCGGACCCAGGGTTTTCTCATTTAAAGGACAGCTCTGGATGGTGTGACCTGACTTGTGGCAGCGGTGGCAGACAGGGTCCCTCGGTGGACGGCGTCGCTGATCCTTCCAGGGGGTGGCATTGTCCTCTTCCTCCTTCTTATCCAGGGAAGATCCTCAGGGCTGTCGGCTAGCAGGATCCTTCCTTCTTCCTCGGGCTCCGTCCGCAGCTGCAGGGCACTCAGTACAGTGGTCAGGGTTTTGCTCAACTGACGCACTTCAGAGCGCAGGCTGTCCAGCTCACTAGGGGACGTTGCTTGCACCTTGGCTTCAGCAGCCACCGGGGAAAAGGTGGAGGCTGCAGGCACTGGGGTGGCCCCACCCTGGTAACATTGGATAGCAGTTGTTTCCAGGGGCTGCAGTCCTTTTATAGCCATGTCCTTAAGGGTGTCAAAGGTGGCATCTGGATGATCCAGGGACCACCAATGCACAGTCCTGCTCTCCTTTTGGGACCTCATTCCCCGGACAAACTGTTCCTTCAGCATTTTATTTTCATCATTGATGCTGGTTGGACTAACCTGTTTCAGAGCCCGCAGGGCCCCTTGTAAACGCCAGGCATAGTCACGAACACTGTCCTCCGGTTGCTGAGAGCAGTTGTAGAACCTCATCCTGTCTCAGTACGATTTTCAAAGACAGTCTGTAATTTTTTAAAGATTGCGGACACTGACTCCTGATCTGCGGCCGACCAGGTTTCTACTTCTCGCTCCGCAGCACCTGTCAATTGTCCTAATACAACAGCGGCTCTTTGCTTGCCTGTCATAGAGTACATGTCCAGTATACCGCATATTTTCCGCTTAAATCCAGACAGGGTATCTGGTTTGCCGCTGTACTGGGGGAGCCACTTCGCTCCAGTGAGGTACGGTAGGGCCATGGGTATGACAGGGGTTACAGGCCCTGCTGGTGGAGCGGCTGCTTCGGCCTGCTCGACGCCGAGCTCGGGTTGAACATCAGGGCGGTTAACCGGTATTCCGGCGTTGTGCTGTTCCGCAGGTGACGGTCTTCTTCAGGACCTTGCGTCGCTTGCATCCTACGTCAGAGCGTTCAGCGACGCTCCTTCCAGGACCTGGCGCTTCCTGGGTTGACGTCGAAGCGTGGGGCGTGTCCGGGGCTTCGCGCGCTTTTGCAGGTACGCCTCTCAGTTTCCCACGGTTACGCCCTTGTTCCCGCTCGGCTGCACAACAATGGCGGCGATCTTCGCCACAGTCAAATACACAGTTTTTGATTAAAGGCGCACAGTACCCTTTGGCAACGGGCATAACACTCCGTTGTTGCAGCGGGCACGGAATCCTGTTCGTGACGCCAGGAAAGAGATGACGCGCCCAGGTAATGGGGATGACTCGGCGCCCGGGCCTTGTTGCCTGGTCTTGGGGATGTCGCGGTAGCCGGCTCCCGGGCCCGTACCCTGGGCCTCTCTTTAAAAGGGTGGATGATTATGTGAAAGTTGGTGACGCCACCTGTGGTGTCTGGTGAGGATCACCAGCGCTGTGGCAGCCCACTGAGGCCGGTGTTAAGGCAGCTTGGGTGGTATAGCTCCCCACAGGTGGAGCTGGGCCTCAGGGCAGCGTGGATGTAGGGATGCAGGACAGGGGGGGACCCAGCCGGGTCTGAAGAAGGAAAGGCAAACACACAGTTCACTTCAGTACCTTTTACTGATGGAAGTTCAGGCACATTCCGGAGCACTGTAGGGTGAAGGGTGCATATCAGGATTCTCCCCAGTGAGCGGGTATAGGGCCTCCTGTTTCTTGCCTTTGTGTAGTAAGTTTCTGACCTGCCTGGAGCTAGGCCTAACTTTGTCTCTGTCCTGCACCGGCTGACTTTGTGGTAGGGCCTTCTCTTGGAGTACACACTCCCAGCTTGTGGGGCCTCCGTGACTCCTGGCTCTGGTACATATCAACTCTTGGGTGATCCTGGGACCTGAAGTCTTCCAGGGGTCTCCGGTTGTCCCTACAGGGGGGATATACGGCCCTGTAGACGCGGATCCGGAGTCCGGTATATGTTTTCTGGAGTGAGCTTGTACAGCTCCTCTGCCCCCAATGCTACTCACTCCTCTAGCCTTCGGCCTTGCTCGAGGACCTCACTAGGCTTCACACACTAGCGGCAGCTTGCCGCGCTTCACCGCTCTTATGGCGTCGGCAAGCCTTGGGCTCTAACTGAGCTCCCTGAGTCTAGCTTGCGGAGCCTGGTGCTCCACTGCTGAACTATTAGCTGTGTTCTCTAGACTGAGCTCGACTCTGTATTCAGAGACCTCTACTTGCTGAACTCTCCAGAGGAACTGACTGCCTAGCTCCACCTTTCCTATTTATATTTCTATCGGGCTCTCTCTGGTGGTCTGAGGTGGAAGGTGGAGGTGTGTGTATGCTGTAAGGGCCTCTTGTGGAGAAATCCGTCCATGCACCCCTCTAGGATCTGTGGCACCAATGCACAGCTGGGCGCCACACTTGTAACAAGGTGCCTGCCATAAATAACAAGAGGAAGTGTTGTTGGTAGATTAAAGGCATTGTCCACTACTAGGACAACCTCTTCTGAATTGGCTGAGTCTCCTGAGTAAAATAAAAATGCTTATACTCACCTCTCACCCCAGTGATATCGACACATCGTCTCCTGGGGCTGGTGTTACATTGTTATGTTGCGTGAGCACTGCAGTCAATCAGTGGTCACTGACAGGCTGCAGCCTTTACTATTTCAGGAATAAATTTCAAAAGACTGACCGTCTCTTCTAAACAGAAAGACAAATGTGAACAGGTGCAAGCTAATAGAGCCACTCTCTCGGTAACTAACAAATTAAAGCTGCACTCTGAAAAGCTATAGTATGTAAACATTGAATATCTGAAATTAAATATATGAAATGCAATTCCAATTTCATATATTCAATGTTTACATTTTACAATGTAGAATAGCAATATTTTTATCATTAGAGTGCCTCCTCCTATTACATCTACAAGGCAGCACTAATCTCAGTCCTATTTAATGGATTTGGACCGTCATTCATTTGCTTTCTATGCAAACTATTTGGAGTCCATATAGGAGGTGTAAGGTTGCAGCCAGAGAGGGCTACTATGGGAGAGATGTGTCTCTGAGGTGGATAGCCTCAGCGATGTAAAGCCCGGAGAAGCAGGCTCCACCACAGTTAATGCTGAGAGTTTTTTAATAGGGCAGCATGGGTCCGAGTTTTTAGGAGCAGTCAGAAGAGATGGATGGGACTGGCTGCTGCCGTATCTCCATCTTGGGAGTTGAATGGAATATTTAAGATAATTCAACTGCTTCAGATTCTCAGTGTGGACAGGTGGAAAGACCTGTTGTGCTGGTCAGTCATGAATGATCAGAGTCGGACTACGCCCTGTGAAATCTGAACAGCTGGACCAACTTGCTATATAGACTATTTTGCTATGTTTCTGCTTTATTAAGGCTGTAAATTTGTTTATGGTGAAAACTTAGAAACGTTAATAAATCTGCCTGTTTGGACAAAGATACCTCGAGCCCAGTGGCGTACCTCCAATGGCGGCAGACCACGCGACTGCTATGGGGCCAGTGAGCTGGGGGGACCCATAGCAGTCCAGGGGCAGACATACCGCTGCTAGTGCAGCTGCGCCGGGGGGGCCCGCCTGCTCCGCTGCTGACAGGACAGAATGGCAGCGGAGCTGCAGAGATCCGTCCTCTGCTTCCTGCCCGCCGCTTCCTCCCTCACACAGGCACGCGCTGCTTGATGACGTCATCATGCAGCGCGGGCCTGAGTGAGGGAGGAAATTGCAGACAACAGACAACTGCGGCCTGCGGGGGAACGGGCAGAGAGGTAAGTGTTTTTTATTTTTACTAAAACGCTGGGGAGAGCAATAATGGGGCTGATGGGACTGGAGAGAGCAATAATGGGGCTGATGGGGCTGGGGAGAGCAATGGTGGGGCTGGGGAAAGCAATCGTGGGGCTGATGGGGCTGGGGAGAGCAATGGTGGGGCTGGGGAGAGCGCTGATGGGTCTGGGGAGAGCAATGGTGCGTCTGGGAAGAGCAGTGATGGGGTTGATGGGGCGGGGAGAGCAATGATGGGGATTAGTAGACCAATGACGGGGATGGGGAGGGCAATGACGGGTTGCTGGGAGAGAGCAATGATGGAGGTGTTGGGAGAGTAATGACGGCAGTTGCTGGGAGAGAACAATGATGGGGGTGCTCGGAGAGAGCAATGATGGCGGTGCAGGGAGAGAGCAATGACGGGAGTGCAGGGAGAGAGCAATGACGGGGGTACTGGAAGAGAGCAATGATGGGGGTGCTGGGAGAGAGCAATGATGGGGGTGCTGGGAGAGAGCAATGATAGTGGTGCTGAGACAGAGCAATGATGGGGGTGCTCAGAGAGCGCAATGAAGGCGGTGCAGGGAGAGAGCAATGACGGGGGTGCAGGGAGAGAGCAATGACGGGGGTGCTGGGAGAGAGGAATGACAGGGGTGCTGGGAGAGAGCAATTACAAGGGTGCTGGGAGAGCAATGACAAAGGTGCTGGGACAGAGCAATGTTGGGGGTGCTGGTAGAGAGCAATGACGGGAGGTGCTGGGACATAGCAATGACGGGGGTGTTGGGAGAAAGCAATGATGGAGGTGCTGGGACAGAGCAATGATGGGGGTGCTTCTATATTTTCCGTGTGCACATAGCCTTACAGTTAATTGGGGAGAGTCACAGAAACTGAATAATTTATATTATTGGCAGGTGGAGATTATAGTCAATGGGGGGCACAGTGCTGCTTATCACTTTATATTTTGATTACTAAGTGGCTAATAGTATATTAATGGGGGGGTACATATCTGTAGTCAGGGGTGCAGTGTGGGGAAGACATGTGTATATATACAATATATGTGACCTTGTTATTATCTAGGCTGGAGATAATCATGACAACACGAATCGTGACTGGGAGATGTCGACATGAAGGTCAGTGGTAAGTGCCTGGATGTAAATATTATTGTGTATCTGCACTATGTGACTTGGAGTGATAATGTTACATGTAAAATCCCTTAGGCTGCATTCTCATATTTGTGTGAAATGTCAGATCTTTTTATCGGATGGTCCAAGGACTTGTAGAGTTTTATAGATCCATTCACGCATCCATGAAAATCACGGATCTGAGAATGAGATCTGTGAGGGTCAGAGAATGTCGTGTTCTGATCTGATTTTGAGGATTAGAATAGGACATGCTCAATGCGTTTGTAAAACAGGGCAGCACACCGACACTGCACACAGATGCAGGAATGTAGCCTTATTATGTATAGCACAGTCGCTTAGTACATAGTGTACTCACTTATTATGTATAGCCTACGCCCTTGGTATATAGTGTACTCGCTTATTATGTATAGCGCCGTTCTTAGTTATATAGTTTCATCTTTTATTATGTATAACACCCTCCCTTATTACCTACTATCCTCTCTAGCTCTAGGGCTCACAATTGGGGGATCATACTGTGTTGGGGTCAGCAAACTTTGCCCTGGGAGTTGAGGTGAGGTACAGTAGGGTCATTATACTGCGCATGTGGAGGAATTCACCATGGGGGTATCATACTGTGTTTGGGGGACACTTTTGTTGGTATCACACTTTATGGGACAATGAAAGAAGGGGCCTAGGACGTCAGCAGGAGGAAAATTACTATGTAAAGGCTGGAAGGTTGTGTGATCTGCTCTTCTGTGACCCTGACAATTATTTACATTTTTACATTTTTTTTGGGGGGGGAGGGGCCCAATTTGAACTTCTGCTATGGGGCCCCATGAATCCTATGTATACCCCTGCTAGAGCCTGTGTGAACGCTACTGTATGCCAAGGAGTGTGAATCCTCACAGAAGATATTGTCCCTAGCCGGAGAGGCCATCAGCTGACAGATATTTGTATATCAAGCCCTGCACGAAGCCGTGCCCTTTCCCTAGTACAACATATTGAGGTTAACACTTTTTATCTTTTCACATACGCATATTGAAACTAATGCTATGCTTAGATAGCACACAATGTTCTATAATTTCTCTCTCTAAGATCCTGTGGCTGTGACATTACTATTTAATCAGAGTGGGCATTTGTTTTGATGGACTATTGGTGAGTAACAGCCGATTAGCAATCGTTGATTGGCTACAGCGGTCATGTTACTCAACAAATCACGTCACCCACCGAGGACAGAATCTTTGGAACGGCGCTGTTGCAGGCAGTGAGTATACATTATTTTTTATTTCCTATGGTGCACTGAATTGATTAAGTATAGTGGACAACCCCTTTAATTAAAATAGAGGTTAATATAAGGTGTAAGTGATGAAAATATCCAGGCACTCTTAGAGAAAAAGTCTGATCGGAAAATGACTAATTTTTTAAATCAGGTCTTTATATTGAAGACTTGTCTCAAACTGAATGTTCAGGAACACTCCATTCATGGTGCCCTGGCTTCCTGCTTTGCCAAAGATTGACAGTTCAGACCACTGGCATGGTCACTCTGCTGGTCCGAACTGTGATCGATTCCAGGCAGTTTTGCTTGGGAGAAGCGAAGTAGAACTGAGAGTTGTTTAATCCAGTGGTCCAGCAAGCTTCAGAGTGGCGTGAGCAGGTTCTAAAGCATAGAGCCTTTCATGGGCAACATGCTTCTTGCCTAGGTAAGTGGCAATGCTGGGACTGTAGGTTGGCCAATAACGTAGGCAACGAGCTGCACACTATAGAATTAAAAATCCCTCCATTTTTGAGAACTGAAAATATTCACTAAGGGGTAAATTGAACAATTCCTTGTTTTTAAAACCATCTTGCAATTTTATCCATTTATGAACTTGAGACACCCGGTGAATGCTGTACGATGTGTTATGTACTGTAAATGTTACCTGGCATGCTACTCCTGTCTGTGATGATAGTTAGGCTGCTGAAAAGTTATCTGCACAGAACAGGAAGTGTAAGTCTGATATTAGGCTTAGTGGCCAGTGTGAGAATTGCAAGATTTCTCATAGTGACATGGAAAATCAAAATACATTATCAAAACTTAACCTGTCAGCAAGTTTTACTACCACAAAACAAACAAATCTATGTTAGGTTGCTGCAATCCAAAACAATCCATACCTTTAATTTTGTGGTCATCTTCTCAGAGGTGGTGGCGCATGCGCAGGTCCATAGTCTTGATCTCGCTTTACTGCGCATGTACCACCGGGAGTGATGGTGTCTGCGCAAGATTTCTGGCGGGGGAGGTAGATCACTTAGACAAGATTGGCTTGTCAATCAGGGAGCAAATGATGATAGGGAAAATTGGAAAGAGGATAGAGAGCTTTAGTTGTAGGGCCAAGCACTTGTGGCTCATTAGCTTAAAAACAGAATATATTACACATTGTAAGAGCTGTATTGTACATCTAGGTAGGCAGAGCAACAAGATGTAAAGATAACAAATAATTGTTGAAGACAATGACATTGGGGTGGCCATTAGACTGAGGTCATTTTAGTTATGCTTTGTGCGGTCATGTAAGACCGATTACATACTTGGTCTAAGGGCCATGTGTTTAGCACTAAAGATGGATCAGAGCCTTCTAGTAAAAGTACTGATTCTAACTTTTTTGGCAAAACATTCAAGGTATTTCCCTGAAGGATCAAATCCTGTTTCTGGCACTAAAAATGTGGATCTCATATGCAGTCACAATATAGTACAACTGTGTGAATACAGACTTTTTTTTTACAGCAGCATGACATTGATAAATGCGTTAAAGATAATGTGATAAAGAGTGAGATATTATTATTGATATTGTCAGAGACAGGAACAGATTTATCAAAACTGTCTAATTCTTAGACAGTAAAAATTTAGACCAGACAGTCTTAAAATGTGCAAAATTGATCCTAGTGTTTCATACTGATAAATCTTGTGCATTTTATGACTGTATAGTCTAAGTTTACACCACCTATTAGTTGGCTTACTTTATGCTAGAAATGTGTGACACAATTTTGGTGCAATATGCCGCTCAATAAGCCACACTCCTTTTCAATAAGGCCACCTCCCCTAGTCGGACAAGCCATAAAAAGTGTATAAAGAATTTCATAATAATCGTGCAAGTGTAGACCGTGTAACAGGGAGGTCTCTCTCAGAATACAGCGGGCCGAGGACAAAGGATACTAACAGACAACTTTCTGTCCTTCAAAATCAGCCTCTAACACCGGACTGCAGGGATACAAATCGTGTTCTCCACGTAAAGGCTTGGCTGATTGGAGGCCGCTGCAGTAGCTGGGCATCCTAGTTTAACATTGGCGCCACCACCTTGGAGTCAGTCCCGGCATTGCAGTCCCTGGCAAGGTGGCCAAATTGTCGACAATTCCAGCAGAGGGGCCCCCTGGGTCTTCAAGCACCAGGGACGCTGCTTTAGTTCCACTTCCGTGGCCAAGTCGGGACTGACGGAGGAGCTCAGGAGGGTGGTGTCATCTCTTGAGATCGAACAGGTCTCGTCCGCATCTGTGACACTTGGACACTTCTAGTCAAAGATCCTTCAGTTCTGCGTGCAGAGCCTGTACCACGTCTTTCAAAGTGTTCAAAGTGTCCGAGTTTTCAGGTCCTGTCCGGCTTCCTGTCACCTCTGCGCTATTCACTTTCTCACTTTCTCTGGGGCGTGGACTCTTCTTCTCTTTCTATTAGGGCAAGGTAGATCTGGTAGAATGTCATGTCGGCCGTCATCCGGGTCATCTCCTGCAACTTGTCCTGTAGGAATTTGTTGGCTTATCCGGAAATAAACTGGTCCCGCAACAGCCTATCCACTTCCCGGAAAGCTTCCATGGCTTCTGGGTCCTGCTGCTGTGCTTCATTCAACGTTTCTTGCGAGGCATTGGAGTATTGCATTAGAGTCTCACCTTCTCGCTGCAGCCGATTAAAAAAGAAACTTCGCAGTTGCGTGACTTTGACACCCCTCCCCGTGGGTTCCTTCCAGCAGTGTAAGTATTTTATCTAAGTTGTCTCATTCAGACTCAGGCCGTACCATTACTGTCCGCCTGGCGTCACCCTCTAGTGCATTCAATGCTAGCTCTGCTCGCAACTCCGGGATCAAATTGCACATTTTAATCACACTCCCTTTATGTCCAATCTTGCAACAACATGTTTTTACTGTCATATTTTGGCAAATGCTGTAATAGCGCCCCAGCCAGAAGGTATCCCGCCGAAACTGAAGGAGTGGGAGGCGGGTTCAGTACCTGAGCCGGGGCCACTGCTGATAAGGGGCTGTCTCCCTTCATGTCCCCATCCAAGGCAATCGCTATATCCTGCTGACTACGCCAAGTTGTAGACCGTGTGCCGGAAAAGTCTCTCTTAGAATACAGCGGGCCGAGGACAAAGGACAATTTGTTGGGAAACCACCTTTTTCACTAGCAACAGAAACTGGGTTGCCCCGGCAATGCAAGAAAGGAACACAGATAAACTTCACACACACCTAGCTAGGACAACTAGGACCCTTGCGCTGCACAACCGACAGGACCAGGATTTAATAAAAGATAAACTAAAATTTGCCTAACCAGTGGTTCTTTCTAATGCGGTAACCGAGTGTTACCCAGAGCAAGGATGTAATCAGATGGGTCCAAGAGGCGGCCCATGCAGTGGTGCTGCGCAGAGATTCACAAACTTAACAATTCTCTAAGACTGTTATGCTATCTATACACAAGCTCACCACTGAGGGGAGTATCTAGCTAAGGTTCACACAGCCCTATTAGCAAACAATGTCTCTAACTGAGAATCTATGTTTGGCGCCAAACTCTCTCTATAGTCTGCATGCATGCTCCCATTGGGATCCCTGTGGTGGGGCCTGAGCTCAGGACTTACCGGCCGTTAACTGATCTCTGAAGAGGCTCTCTGATCGTCCGATCGGAGAGACCGAGGAGAGGATCCTGGGATTGTCACAGGAGCGCAGTTTCAGTCTGACAGGCTAGCAGAAGGCCATTCACGTCACAGCAGATGCCCTGGGGGGAATCGAACTCTGCATTTAACCGTAGTCATCCCCCCAAAGCAATTCTTCCTCTTTGACAGGATTCACAGGCAAAGTTACACCTTTCCTCAAAGTTCTGCTCAGCTCCCAGCACACTGCACACGCAGAGCTTTTGGATGCAGCACCACGATTTCCCTCCCCTCTCTACTTCCTGCTTTCACTGACTAAAACACCATCAAGTCCACCATAGAGTCCCTTTCAGAGACAACAGAGACCTCTTGTGGCCAGAGTCCGATACTGCAACAATGTCCAAACATCCCCCTTTCACACATGTGATTAAAAACTGTTTTGGTCACAGTTCTAAGGCTTGTACTGAATAATGAGTAAGCTCCCACTTTGGCTATTAAGATCTTGTTTCACAAACCAGCTATGTGATCCATACGATTTGGAATGTGCACACAACACTCTATAAAACTACCTGAAAAAGCGTTTAAGAAACATAAACATTGAAAAAAACAATGAATACATGCACTGCAATGTCAAAACAATTTGCTGTGCATATGTTCAGTCTTTTCAACCTCTTTTAACCGTTTCAGGTTTCCAAAATTGTGAAGTGGTTAAAAGAAGTGACATGTCCATTCTTCAAGTGGATCATTATTTTATGAATACAAGTTTAAAAAAAAGAAAGACGCTAGCAGCAAAGATACTGCAAAAACACTGTCCTGGGTGCCATGCATCCCTGTCCTGGTATGCATGGCACCCCTCATCCCTGTCCTGGTATGCATGGCACCCCTCATTCCTGTCCTGGTATGCATGGCACCCCTAATCCCTGTCCTGGTATGCATGGGACCCCTCATCCCTGTCCTGGTATGCATGGCACCCCTAATGACAGGTCACATGACTAAATGACGTAATGGCAGGTCCTTTTAGACCATCGCGAGCCGTACAAGAGGCCAGACGCCCCGGAGAAAAGACCAGGGGCCATCAGAAGGTAAGTATAATGTATTTTTTTTCATTCTTTTCTTTTACAGGTACTATGGTACCCGGGTCTGGAGGAGAGTCTCCTCTTCTCCAGGCCCGGGTACCATCCGCACATTGAATCACTTAATATCCGCATGTGCACATGTAGTCATGCTAATATTAGGTGATTCAATGCAAGTCAATGGCGGCGAAAACGCCATGATTACGCAAAATAATTGGGAGTGCTGTGGATTTTTCCGCAATGATAATCCGCAGCGGAAATTTCCGCAGCATGTGCACAGCACATGCGGATTATCATTGGGGAACATGGAAGACCTTCTACTAAGCGTTTTTTAAGCGTTTATGCAGTGGAATTGCCGCTGTGGAAATGCTTAAAAAACACATAGTGGGTACACAGCCATAAAGTGGTTCAGAGTCCGCGCTGCCCAAGGTTCAAAAAGGTATAGTCACACACGAGGATAGAGCATGAATGCAGTTTATTGTGTCAATGCGTTTCAAGGTTTCCAAACCTCTTCATCAGGAGAAAACCACAATGGCCAGTGTAGTAAGGGATTGGCCAGTGTAGTTAGGGATATGATTGAATGACCTCTGAAGATGATGTCATGGCCTAGTCTTTAAAAGGTCTGGTTGTCGTCCGGCCAGCTCATTATAGACTCATTCCCCTGATGAGGCTGCATGTTGGAGTGCCTAATAGCTGCTAAACTTTAAATGGCCCATACTAGTAGAGTGTATAGGATATAGTGCATCTTTAAACTAGGTTGCAGTGGACTATAATGGAGGTCTAAAGAGATTAGGTTCATCTGAATATATTAGTATTCTAACAGAGATTGATTTTCAGCAAACCACCTCCAAGCAGAAAACCAGAAATTGATAGATCAAGTGATATGAATTGATACACTAGCTACTATGAACGTTGATCGATAGGTCATAACCAATATACAGTGTGACTATAAGTAGCAAAGTCATAATAAGTGTTAATAACTGCCGAGTAGTCTATGTTATTGAATAAAAGGTTGATCAATAAGTCCATGCACCTATAGTGCAGTTGCAATTATCAATTGGTTCTATAATATTTAAAGCACTAGCACTTTATATCAGCATTTGGAGTTTATACTTGGAGTTACCCACTCACTAGTAACTCACTCACTAGTATTTTGTATTTTTAAATAGTGTGTTCTTTCTGTTGGTAAATAAGAAATAAAAGTTAAGTTTTATTTAGGGTCCTTAATAGGGATCTTTATTTGCCATAGGCAATTTGTGTGAACACATTACACTACTGCTCCTTTAGAAATGTGGGACCCCACTCTGTCTACTACTATGGGACCATTGGTGTAATGTAAAGGGCATTAGATATATGGCTCTGGGGGGGGGGTATCATCATGATGGGCATTGGATACACGGCTCCGGTGGGGGATATGACCATGATGAGAATTAGATGCACAGTTCTGGGGGGTTTCATCAGGGACATTCATAAAAATCATGGGGCCCCATATCGGCAGTTCTAATTCCCCCCCCCCCCCCAAAAAAAAAAATAAAAAATTCAGCAGGGTCACGGAAGAGCTTACCTCATAACTTTGCAGCCCTTACAAAGTAATTTTCATCCTCTTGAACACCCTAGATTCTGCATATAGTCCTTCATATAGTACAATGGGCCCCACATTGCCTTCCCTATAGTACGATGGACCCCATATAGTGCTACATACAGTATAATGGCCCCTCATAGTGCACCATACAGTATAATGGCCGCTGCAGGCTTCATAAAAATGGTGCAGATCTCCTCCCAAAACTGTGACCTGGACAACCCAAGGGGCGTTTCCAGGTCACCGCAGGAGGCAGCCAGAATGCAAGAGACTCCTATGTACAGCAGCTGCCATATTTGAGGTGTGTAAGTGTTGTTACATCCAGCAAATGCAAATGGCAGCCCCCAGTGGCTGCAGAAAAAAATAATTTTGTATTAAAAATAATTTGCTATATAATCAATAATTATTCATACAAAAATAAAAATAATTATTAATACAAAAATAAAAATTGGGCCACCTTCCCTTTAAGGCTGCACCGGCAGTCAGTCTGCTCACCACCTGAGTATTGATTTAGGAACACCCGCTGCTTCCATGTGTGTTCCTTGTGCTACCACAGTATCTACCCAGCTCTCTCTACTGGGCTCTGCTACAAGACCCCTCTGTTGTATCTAACTGCTGTTTGAACATCCAGCTCTGCTGTTCCTGGGTGCTGGCAGCCAGTGATAGTTTTCTTTCTGCCACGTCCAGGTAGTGTAGTCAGTCTCCTTTAACTTTGAACTAGTGAACTACTATTTTTCTATTTTTGTATTAGTGGGGTTCCTTTCCACCTTTGCAGAAATTGTAATTCCAGCTTGCGTTACTATTGTTTTTCTAGGCAAATGTGAGCAGTTGTTTCATCTAGTGACTAACAGGTAGAAATGGGGAAAATTATTACATAATCTTTAATATTTAATAAAAAAAAATATATATATACATATACAGTACAGACCAAAAGTTTGGACACACCTTCTCATTTAAATATTTTTCTGTATTTTCATGACTATGAAAATTGTACATTCACAATGAAGGCATCAAAATTATGAATTAACACATGTGGAATTATATACTTAACAAAAAAGTGTGAAACAACTGAAAATATGTCTTATATTCTAGGTTCATCAAAGTAGCCACCTTTTGCTTTGATGACTACTTTGCACACTCTTGGCATTCTCTTGATGAACTTCAAGAGGTAGTCACCGGAAATGGTCTTCCAACAATCTTGAAGGAGTTCCCAGAGATGCTTAGCACTTGTTGGCCCTTTTGCCTTCACTCTGCGGTCCAGCTCACCCCAAACCATCTCGATTGGGTTCAGGTCTGGTGACTGTGAAGGCCAGGTCATCTGGCGTAGCACCCCATCACTCTCCTTCTTGGTCAAATAGCCCTTACACAGTCTGGAGGTGTGTTTGGGGTCATTGTCCTGTTGAAAAATAAATGATGGTCCAACTAAACGCAAACCGGATGGAATAGCATGCCGCTGCAAGATGCTGTGGTAGCCATGCTGGTTCAGTATGCCTTCAATTTTGAATAAATCCCCAACAGTGTCACTAGCAAAGCACCCCCACACCATCACACCTCCTCCTCCATGCTTCACGGTGGGAACCAGGCATGTAGAGTCCATCCGTTCACCTTTTCTGCGTCGCACAAAGACACGGTGGTTGGAACCAAAGATCTCAAATTTGGACTCATCAGAGCAAAGCACAGATTTCCACTGGTCTAATGTCCATGCCTTGTGTTCTTTAGCCCAAACAAGTCTCTTCTGCTTGTTGCCTGTCCTTAGCAGTGGTTTCCTGGCAGCTATTTTACCATGAAGGCCTGCTGCACAAAGTCTCCTCTTAACAATTGTTGAAGAGATGTGTCTGCTGCTAGAACTCTGTGTGGCATTGACCTGGTCTCTAATCTGAGCTGCTGTTAACCTGCGATTTCTGAGGCTGGTGACTCGGATAAACTTATCCTCAGAAGCAGAGGTGACTCTTGGTCTTCCTTTTCTGGGGCGGTCCTCATGTGAGCCAGTTTCTTTGTAGCGCTTGATGGTTTTTGCAACTGCACTTGGGGACACTTTCAAAGTTTTCCCAATTTTTCCCACTGACTGACCTTCATTTCTTAAAGTAATGATGGCCACTTGTTTTTCTTTATGACTCGCCCCCTGGGCCGTGGGGCACTCGAGACCGGACTTCAGGGCAATGCTGGGAGTAGTAGTGGGGACCCGGTCCCGTGGCTCAGGGTGGTTAGACCAGTGGCAGCCTTTTATATGCTTTAGGTAATGTCCGACTACGCCACTCGTGGATTGCGGTCAGGGAGGACCGCCGCTGCAAGGCAGACCACTGAGGCAGGTGTTGGGGATGCAGCAGGGAATAGTACAACTCCTCACGGGAGGAGTGTTGCCTCAGGGCAGTGTAATAGGATGCTGGGGGTGATGGTGCAGGCGCAGCAGTAACCACACAGAGTCCAATAATGCAGTCCAGGGTCTTTTACTGCAGATCTTATCACAGACCCACCAGGAGTACAGGGTAGGAATGGACCTGGGTGTCTGAGGGCATTCGGGCGAGCTCCGCTGGTCAGGGTGAGTGGGTAGGCCTACCGTTCTCTCTCTGCCCTTGCTGACTATCTCCTCTTTTAGTGGTATGATAGCCCACGTCCCTGAGCTTGCCGTGTACTACGCCTGTATGGCTTGCGACTCGGGCCTTAGGTACCTGTAGCTTCTCCGTGCTATACCGGTCCCTCTGTGTGGCGGAGCCTCCAGGCTTCTTGGCCAAGGGACCTGAAATCCCTTGCGGGTTGGTTATCTGCTGCAGGGCTTGCAACCCTGACAGCCTCGGACCCCAGTGTCCGGTTGTGTGGTCTCTCTCTGCCAGGACCGGCTCTCGTCGCCTCTGTCCCTGGCTTTCTTTTCCTCTTTTGCCTCCTGGACTCCTCAGCTGTGGCTGACCTGTCCCTCTCTTCTGGGAACCCTTCTGGATGCTTCAGAAGTGGGTCCTGGTCTCACCAACCCTGCCCTCAGTACCAGTTTTTATAGGGGCAGCCTGCTCCCCCTACTGGCCTGGGACAGGAGGTGCTGCATGCAAATGGTCCATGACCAGAGAACCTCCCTCCTGCTCTCAGACACAGCCTTACAAGTTTGTGGCATCCAGGCCTGGGGTGACACATTTACTTAGCTGCTTTTTTCTTGCCATAATACAAATTCTAACAGTTTATTCAGTAGGACTATCAGCTGTGTATCCACCTGACTTCTGCACAACACAACTGATAGTCCCAACCCCATTTATAAGGCAAGAAATCCCACTTATTAAGCCTGACAGGGCACACCTGTGAAGTGAAAACCATTTCCGGTGACTACCTCTTAAAGCTCATCAAGAGAATGCCAAGAGTGTGCAAAGCAGTCATCAAAGCAAAAGGTGGCTACTTTGAACAACCTAGAATATAAGACATATTTTCAGTTGTTTCACACTTTTATTGTTAAGTATATAATTCCACATGTGTTAATTCATAGTTTTGATGCCTTCAGTGTGAATGTACAATTTTCTTAGTCATGAAAATACAGAAAAATCTTTAAATGAGAAGGTGTGTCCAAACTTTTGGTCTGTACTGTATATACAGTGCCAACAAGTAGTATTCAACCCCCTGCAGATTTAGCTGGTTTGATAAGATGCAAATAAGTTAGAGCCTTCAAACTGCAAACGAGAGTAGGTTTTATGAACAGAAGCATAAATCTTACAAACCAAAAAGTTATGTTGCTCAGTTGAATTTTATTAAATTTTAAACATAAAAGTGTGGGTCAATTATTATACAACCCCTATGTTTATTTTGTGGAATAACCCTTGTTTGCAATTACAGCTAATAATCGTCTTTTATAAGACCTGATCAGGCCGGCACAGGTCTGTGGAGTTATCTTGGCCCACTCCTCCATGCAGATCTTCTCCAAGTTATCTAGGTTCTTTGGGTGTCTCATGTGGACTTTATTCTTGAGCTCCTTCCACAAGTTTTCAATTGGGTTAAGGTCAGGAGACTGACTAGGCCACTCCAACACCTTGACTTTTTCCCTCTTGAACCAGGCCTTGGTTTTCTTGGCTGTGTGCTTTGGGTCGTTGTCTTGTTGGAAGATGAAATTACGACCCATCTTAAGATCCTTGATGGAGGAGCGGAGGTTCTTGGCCAAAATCTCCAGGTAGGCCGTGCTATCCATCTTCCCATGGATGCGGACAAGATGGCCAGGCCCCTTGGCAGAGAAACAGCCCCACAGCATGATGCTGCCACCACCATGCTTGACTGTAGGGATGGTATTCTTGGGGTCGTATGCAGTGCCATCCAGTCTCCAAACGTCACGTGTGTGGTTGGCACCAAAGATCTCGATCTTGGTCTCATCAGACCATAGAACCTTGAACCAGTCTGTCTCAGAGTCCTCCAAGTGATCATGAGCAAACTGTAGACGAGCCTTGACATGACGCTTTGAAAGTAAAGGTACCTTACGGGCTCGTCTGGAACGGAGACCATTGCGGTGGAGTACGTTACTTATGGTATTGACTGAAACCAATGTCCCCACTGCCATGAGATCTTCCCGGAGCTCCTTCCTTGTTGTTCTTGGGTTAGCCTTGACTCTTCGGACAAGCCTGGCCTCGGCACGGGAGGACACTTTCAAAGGCTGTCCTGGCCGTGGAAGGCTAACAGTAGTTCCATAAGCCTTCCACTTACGGATGATGCTCCCAACAGTGGAGACAGGTATGCCCAACTCCTTGGAAAGGGTTTTGTACCCCTTGCCAGCCTTGTGACCCTCCACGATCTTGTCTCTGATGGCCTTGGAATGCTCCTTTGTCTTTCCCATGTTGACCATGTCTGAGTGCTGTTCACAAGTTTGGGGAGGGTCTTAAATAGTCAGAAAAGGCTGGCAAAAGAGATCTTTAATCCACACATGTGAAGCTCATTATTCTTGGTGCCTGAACTACTTCTTAATACTTTAGGTGGACCAAACAGAATTCTTGTGGTTTGAGGGGTTGAATAATAAATGACACTCTGAATTAACTTTTAACATTTTTAAAAAAAAAAAAAAAAAAAATTTACTGCAGTGCATTTCCCACTTCCAGGCTGATCTACAGTACAAATGTCACAATGCCAAGTTAATTCCGCATGTGTCAACCAGCTAAATCTGCAGGGGGTTGAATACTACTTGTAGGCACTGTATATATATATCTACTATATAATCGGCTTATCCCGTCTGTCTGTCCGTCCAGGAAATCCCACGTTGCTGATTGGTACGGCCACGGCCAATCAGCGACACGGGATTTCAGAACAAGTCGGGAGATAGCAGGGCTGACTCCGCCCATGTGGTCATGTGACTCTCCAACTGCCCATGACGTACTGAACATGTTTTGCCAGTCACAGTGTGTGATGTACTTCTGTCACGTTTAATGAATACGTTCTGTCAGTCACAGTGCGACATAGTTCAGTCACGTTTACTAAACACGGTCAGTCAGAGTGTGATGTACTTCTGTCACGTTCAGTGAACACGTTCTGTCAGTCACAGTGTGACGTACTTCTGTCACGTTTCATTCACCGTGGTACGCGGAACAGGAGACCCCTGTCTGCAGCCGCAAATAGTCGTGATTAGTGTTGAGCGATACCTTCCGATATTGGGAAATATCAGATCGGATTGGATCGGACCGATACCCAAAAAATATCGGATATCGCCGATTCTGATACCGGAAACCAATGCAAGTCAATGGGACACAAATATCGGAATGAAAATAAACCCTTTCTTTCCTTGTAGGTTAATTCTACATGAAGGAAAACAAGTACTGATTGCTCACTTTGAATGGTTTCCACCTTGGCTATATAAAGGGACCTAGTTGCAGACAGTTGATCAGCAGAGTATATGGGCCTGATAATTTGCAGGCTCTGCCATAAACTCAGGTGCACCCTGTATATATGGCATTATAGCCTGACCATACTATAGTATATGGTTAATACTGATCTGAATGAGATTATATCTGATTATCAGACTACCACTCTTTTTGCAATCTTTATTTAGCTATACACTGGTGATATCATATACATTTATTTGTGAATGTTGCAGTGTTCTGTCCATGGGGGATATGGTCTCCTTGACTGGGTTTTTTCATCTGCCTAACCTGGTTGTGCTTCTCATACTAGCCATCACTAATGTAATGTAACTTTTTATGGTTCTTCTATTTATAGAATAATAAATACATATTTTCATTAAGAGCTCCCTCTCTGGCTCCTCTTTTGGAAATTCGTGCTAACTACAAATATAGTTGATATTTTGGATACAAATCACTCCCCTCTTCAATAAAATGTATCCCTGC
Source organism: Phyllobates terribilis (assembly GCF_046119375.1). Taxonomy (NCBI): domain Eukaryota; kingdom Metazoa; phylum Chordata; class Amphibia; order Anura; family Dendrobatidae; genus Phyllobates; species Phyllobates terribilis. Next base: position 691,280,914 of record NW_027362762.1, read on the forward strand.
AAGGTAAACCCTATTATTTCTGTATAGGTACTTGCACTTGCTGATATCGCAGTCTTGATGATAATGTTTCCTGGCTTGCATCCAATTTGTGTCTGGCTTTCAAAGATTTGCTGATACTGTAGTGGCTTTGTGTATATTCTTCAAAAACAGGTATGTGGCTTTTGCTTTTATGCTTCACTAGTCTCCTTATTGGCATTTCACACTGTCGTTTCCAATTGGGAGGTACATGTTATAATAGCTTATCCAGACACAATTCAAAAATGATACATTTTCTTTCAGTTACTGGATTACTCTCTCTGATTCCATATTAGCTACAATGTCATGTAAGGTTCCGTTTGGCTGAGTGTGATCTGAATCCTTAAACACCAGTGATTTAGTGACGATGTCTTCCCTCACACTATTGGTACTGCTCCCTTGAAGGCCAATGGCAGCAGCCTTGGACGTAGTGTGATGGGACGAGCAAGGAAGCAGGAGAGGCAATTATAGTTAACAACAGAAAGTCTTTTGCTTAGAAGTTGAACAGACAAAACAAATAGCTGGCATCAGACGGGGTGGTATTCACATTTGGATTTGACAGAGCTTTCACATAGACGATTATACATGACAGCTTTTTACATTTCCTCTTCAAGACAATCTCACAGTCATATGAATGCGTTTTAGCAAAATCTATCTTTACTACTTCCTACACACCTTCTGCAGCAGCTACTTTTCCATAAAACTGTATTGAGCTTTATGTGGGGCCATTATACTGTTTGAAGCACTATGTGGGGCCATTATACTGTATGGAGCACTATGTTTGGCAATTATACTGTATGGAGCACTTTTTGTTGTCATTATACTGTATGGAGCACTATATAGGGCCCATTATACTGTATGGATGGTAATGCGGGGCCCCATTATATTGTATGGAGCATTATGTGGGGCCATTATACTGTATGGAGCACTATGTTTGGCCATTATACTGTATGGAGCACTATGTTTGTCCATTATACTGTATGGAGCACGTTTTGTGGCCATTATACTGTACGGAGCACTATGTGGGGCCCATTATATTGTATGGAGCACTTTTTTGTGGCGATTATACTGTATGGAGCACTATGTGGGGCCATTATACTGTATGGAAGGCAATGCAGGGCCCAATTATACTGTATGGAGAACTATGTGGGGTCCATTATACTGTATTGAGCACTTTTTGTAGTCATTATACTCTATAGAGGGCTGTGTGGGGATTACAGTTGGAGAATTATACTGTGAAGGGGGTCACCATTCTTTTTTGGAGAGACCGAGGGGTGAGGGATACAGTAAGGTCATCATACCGTGAGTGTGGAGGGTACTGTGGGGTTATCATACTGTGTATATGGGCACTTTTGTTTGCATCATACTTTATTATCTGTATTATTCAAGGTTTTATATCCTTTGTTATTACATATTTCAATTAGGCCATTGGGCCATATGCTTTTTACAACTCTTACATAACATATTATTCCAATGATTTATTCTAAGATCTATTAATCAAAATGTTCTTTGTTCATGGGACAACCCCTTTAAGTTTGTTTCCATATGAAAAAGTTAATCATTATATTTTATGATAAGGAAAAACTTTCTCAATTTTAGACATTTTTTTAAATGAATATCAAGGTTGACCCGTGACTTTGTCCAGGCTTTTAATTTTGGCCCTCTGTGTATTTCAGTTTGACATCCCTGGTTTACATCTATACAACTTTTTGGCATTATTTACATTATTGTCTTGGGGTGCATTCATGTTAATGTATTCTGGTCATATTTTCATGTTTGTGTTATGAGCAAAATTCGCCCTCGGCACTTGTTTAATATGCCTAAGAGGCTGCAGATACCGTTAGGACACACACGCTTTGGATGAGAAATGCGGCCACAAACAGACAGCAAGTTACAGCTGTTATAGGGTCAAATGATTGCACTCTGAATTACAGTGCATTGTTGAGCTTGGGATGGAGAAGATTTGAAGTGACTGAGTGATGGCGGAGGCTTTTGATATAGCGGTTAAATGGATAGATTGATAGTCTGGAGGGAAAGAAAATCAGCTTGACTAATTTATTAAAAAAATGGAACACCAAGTAAGATAATGAAAAAGTAATGAACTGTTTACCTTTGATCATAGCTGTGACTAGTTGTCAAAAGTATTTGTGGTATCCCGCACAAATTGTATGATCTCAATTTAATTCTTTTAGACTTTTCAGCACCATTCAAAAAACAAGAATCAAAGTTATCGTAAAAGGTGACTGTTAAGTTTAAAATAATAATAAAATGTGAGAGCATGCTGCATTTCGGGTGTTATCACATATTGTTACACTAATCCTGGAAACCCTAGGTTTTGAGTTAGAAATAAGGATATTTGTCACTGGGCTTCAAATGTGACAAACACATAAAGATTAGTGATGAGCGAGCACTAAAATGCTCCGGTGCGCGACCCGAGCAAAGAGCCCATTGTAAGTCTATGGTAAACTCGAGCATTTTAATGATCATGATCATGATATAAGTGATCATATACTGCGGTATTAATAATGACATTTTTTTGCAAGCTGCAAAAGATTATACTCCATTTAAAATGGGTAAGGCGTGTGGTAAGGGACGGGGAAGTGGATGTGATGCTCATGGTGCACGCAGAGGCTGAGGCCATGGGCAAGATAAAACTGTGCCTGCTGAGGGAGCACAACAAGCACCCACATCATGTCGACCTACCTTCCAGTCCCACTTTATACGGGGCCGCGGAATACCACTCTTGAAACCAGACCAGTGTGAAAAGGTTATTGGTTGGATAGCAGATAAATAAATAATGCTTCCAGTCAGTTTGCAACCACCACCCTGTCTTCAACACTGTTCAGTCTCAGTAGCCGTGAGTCTGGACCACATTATTATTATTATTATTTATTATTAGAGCGCCTTACATGTGAAAAAGGGGTATACATAGCAAAAACAATAACAATAATCTTGAACTAAAACGTGACGGCGACTGGTACAGGAGGAGAGAGGACTCTGCCCGTGAGGGCTCACATTCTACAAGGGATGGGTGAGGATACAGTAGGTGAGGGTAGAGCAGGTCATGCAGCGGTATGGTGGAGCGAGAGTTGCTGCAGGTTGTATGCTTGTTGGAAGAGGTGGGTCTTCAGGTTCCTTTTGAAGGTTTCAACAGTAGGCGAGAGTCTGATATGTTGGGGTAGAGAGTTCCAGAGTAGGGGGGATGCACGGGAGAAATCTTGTATGAGATTGTGGAGAGAGGAGATAAGAGGGGAGTAAGAAGGAGATCTTGTCAAGATCGGAGGTTGCATGCAGGTAAGTACCGGGAGACTAGGTCACAGATGTTTGGAGGAGACAGGTTGTGGATGGCTTTTCAAAGTTAGGGTTTTGAACTGGAGTCTCTGGGTAATGGGGAGCCAATGAAGGTATTGACAGAGAGAGAGGCCGGGGAATAGCGTGGGGGACAGGTGGATTAGTCGGGCAGCAGAGTTTAGGATAGGTTGGAGGGGTGCGAGACTGTTAAAAGGGAGGCTACAGAGCAGGAGGTTGCAGTAGTCGAGGTGGGAGATGATGAGGGCATGCACTAGTGTTTTTGCAGATTATGGTTTGAGGAATGTGCGGATGCCGGAGATTTTTTTACTTGGAGTCGACAAATTCCTCAGTTGCCATTCAGTGTTCAGTTGTCCCTACCCCAGTCCTTGGAACGCAAGCGCAAATACGCAGCCACCCACCCATCCACAGGCCACAATACTAAACTGCCACATTTCTCAGCTGCTTGCACACGAAATTTTGCCTTTTAGGCTCGTGGAGGCGGAAGCTTCCCGCAACCTCATGGTGGCTGTCCCTCGGTACTCGGTCTCCAGCCGCTACTATTTCTCCCAGTGTGCCGTCCCCGCACGTGTCCCAGAACATTACCCATACCCTCACCAATGCAGTTAGCGGGACGGCACAGCCCTCCATGTGCTTGCCAGAGGTAGCCTGACTGCCATTAGGTACCAAGATGAGATCCTCAGACCCCTTGTGAGACCATATGCTGGTGCGGTTGGCCCTGGGTTCCTCCTAATGCAGGACAATGCCAGACCTCATGTGGATGGAGTGTGTCAGCAGTTCCTGCAAGATGAAGGCATTGAAGCTATGGACTGGCCCACCCGTTCCCCAGACCTGAATCCGATTGAGCACATCTGGGACATCATGTCTCGCTCCATCCACCAAAGTCACATTGCACCACAGACTGTCCAGGAGTTGGCGGATGCTTTAGTCCAGGTCTGGGAGGAGATCCCACAGGAGACCATCCGCAACCTCATCAGGAGCATGTCCAAGCATTGTAGGGAGGTCATACAGGCACATGGAGGCCACACACAATACTGAGTCTCATTTTGACTTGTTTTAGGACATTATATCAAAGTTGGATCAGCCTGTAGTGTGTTTTTCCACTTTAATTTTGGGGGTGACTCCAAATCCAGGCCTTTATTGGTTAATAAATTTGATTTCCATTGATGATTTTTGTGTGATTTTGTTGTCAGCACATTCAACTTTGTACAGAACAAAGTATTCAATGAGAATATTTCATTCATTCATTCAGATCTAGGATGTGTTATTTGAGTGTTCCCTTTATTTTTTTGAGCACACCTTCTCATTTAAAGATTTTTCTGTATTTTCATGACTATGAAAATTGTACATTCACACTGAAGGCATCAAAACTATGAATTAACACATGTGGAATTATATACTTAACAAAAAAGTGTGAAACAACTGAAAATATGTCTTATATTCTAGGTTCTTCAAAGTAGCCACCTTTTGCTTTGATGACTGCTTTGCACACTCTTGGCATTCTCTTGATGAGCTTCAAGAGGTAGTCACCGAAAATGGTTTTTACTTCACAGGTGTGCCCTGTCAGGTTTAATAAGTGGGATTTCTTGCCTTACAAATGGGTTTGGGACCATCAGTTGTGTTGTGCAGAAGTCTGTGGATACACAGCTGATAGTCCTACTAAATAGACTGTTAGAATTTGTATTATGGCAAGAAAAAAGCAGCTAAGTAAAGAAAAACGAGTGGCCATCATTACTTTAAGAAATGAAGGTCAGTCAGTCCGAAAAATTGGGCAAACTTTGAAAGTGTCCCCAAGTGCAGTTGCAAAAACCATCAAGCGCTTCAAAGAAACTGGCTCACATGAGGACCGCCCCAGAAAAGGAAGACCAAGAATCACCTCTGCTTCTGAGGATAAGTTTATCCGAGTCACCAGCCTCAGAAATCGCAGGTTAACAGCAGCTCAGATTAGAGACCAGGTCAATGCCACACAGAGTTCTAACAGCAGACTCATCTCTTCAACAACTGTTAAGAGGAGACTTTGTGCAGCAGGCCTTCATGGTAAAATAGCTGCCAGGAAACCACTGCTAAGGACAGGCAACAAGCAGAAGAGACTTGTTTGGGCTAAAGAACACAAGGAATGGACATTAGACCAGTGGAAATCTGTGCTTTGCTCTGATGAGTCCAAATTTGAGATCTTTGGTTCCAACCACCGTGTCTTTGTGAGACGCAGAAAAGGTGAACGGATGGACTCTACATGCCTGGTTCCCACCGTGAAGCATGGAGGAGGAGGTGTGATGGTGTGGGGGTGCTTTGCTGGTGACACTGTTGGGGATTTATTCAAAATTGAAGGCATACTGAACCAGCATGGCTACCACAGCACCTTGCAGCGGCATGCTATTCCATCCGGTTTGCGATTAGTTGGACCATCATTTATTTTTCAACAGGACAATGACCCCAAACACACTTCCAGGCTGTGTAAGGGCTATCTGACCAAGAAAGAGTGTGATGGGGTGCTACGCCAAATGACCTGGCTGTTAGAACCCTCCTGTTAGTTTTTTCTATCTTGTGTTTTGCGGTCACGTGACCATCTGCCTTTATATTCCTGCTCCGCCCTTCTGGCTGTGCTGGACTTCAGTGTTCTACTGTCTCTCTAGCCTGGTGCTTCTGTGCCTTTCTCTGTCAAGTTCGCTTGGTCCTCTGGGACCTCTAGTACTTTTTGTCAGTTTGTCTTTTTGTGTTCTGCAACAACTTCTGTTTAGGAGGTGTCCCTTTTTGTCCCAGTCCTTAGTTCTTTTAGGGACCCCTCCCCTTAATTCTATAGATCCTCGTTCAGACTAGCCGAGGACTAAGGCGGGTCTGTTCACTAGCAACAGGCAGCCCGCTACATCGTAGGGATTCAGCTTAGTCTTACTGTAGGGACAGCTTTCCCCTATCTTTCCTTAGTACATGTTGCAGATCATAACAGTAAGTCCAGCCCAAAAAACTAAAAGGAAAGAAATTTGGGGATCAGTATGGTTTCCGTCCAGGATTTGGCTCAACGCCTGCAGGGATTGTCTCTGGAGGTGGCCGAGCTTCAGCAACACGTGAGTAGCTGTCCTGGAGCGCATTTTGTCGGACCCAAGGTAGGACTGCCTGATGTTTTTTATGGTAAACAGCAAGATTTTTTTTCCTTTAAAAATGCTTGTTTGTTATATTTTTGTTTGAGACCAAGGTCCTCTGGGAATGAATCACAGCGCATTGGTTTTATTATGTCACTTTTGCGCAATGAACCACAGGGGTGGGCCTTTTCTCTCCAGCCTAATGATCCGTGTTTAAGGTCTGTTGAAGAGTTTTTCTGCTATGGGGCTATTATATGACGATCCTAATCGAATCTCATCTGCTGAATCAGAACTTAGACGTTTGAATCAGGGGTCAGATGATGTTGAAAATTATTGCACACACTTCAGGAGATGGGCTTCAGAAGTTAAGTGGAATGATTCGGCGCTGAGATGTTTATTTCTTGCTGGTCTGAGTGAAAGGGTTAAGGATTTGCTAATTGCATTCCCTGCACCTGAGACTCTGCAGGAAGCTATGCAGTTAGCTGTTCGTATAGACAGGAGACTGAGGTGCAGGCTCAATGAGGTAAAGACTCCTGTAATGTCAGGTCCTAGTCCCCAGAAAATCTGCTCTGACGGCGGGGAACCGATGGAGGTTGGGACGATGTCACTCCGCTCTCAAGAAAGAGATCGGAGATTCGCCGAGGGATTGTGTCTTTATTGTGGTAAAGCTGACCATTTGATTAAGTATTGTGAGCGTCGTTTAAGTAAAGAAAAAAAAAAAGGTCAGTTACGCCCGTATAGCTTGTTTACGCTCTGCAGGAGTATTTCTTTCTGGGAGTACTACTCTGCAGGGAGACTTGATTGAATTTCAGGTATTTGTGGATTGTGGTTCAACACTTAATGTGATTGATAAAGGGTTTTTGGAAAACCTTAAATTGAAATCCAAACCTTTGTCATCACCTATTTCTGTGGTTGCAATTGATAACACTCCTTTGAAATGTATTACTCACAAGACTGCTGCATTTCCCCTCACTATCAATGGAGTTCACCAAGAAATTTTGGACTTGCTTGTTTTGGATAATTTGCCCTCTCCAGTTGTTCTAGGATTGCCTTGGTTAAGACTGCACAATCCTTTATTGGTACCACAAAAAATCCCAAAGGCATATTGCCTAATAGCACACTATATGAACCACAGGTAGTGTGCAGTAACAAGTACTAAACTCCAAAAGCATGTATACCACCAAGAGAAAAGAGCGAAGCTTTTATGGCAAAGATAAAAAGGTATAAATTTTATTGACACAGAGTATAAGACAACACAAAAACATATAATAAAAAGACATGTGCAAGGGGGCTAGGAGCGGTAGCAGCAAATACTGACAGTACTAGGGGGGGGGGATGGGAATAACGAAGTGATACATAACGGCAAAATCATGAATCAATAGATATAGCTTGCATCTATAAAGTGCATAGATCCCCGAACCCCTAACTGTGGCAATGGGGCTCCACAGAGTAGAGCCCTACGAATGGACTATAAATTAAGGAAGTATCCAGATTAAGTAAATCACTAATCAATATGTCAGCCATAAAAAGTCCAAATAGCAATGGAAAAAGTAATAGAACCCCTCATTGGGGCATGTAGATAAAAAAACAAAAAAACAAAACACCACAGTAGGGGAGGATGGCAGATAGACAGTGCTTACCCTAGGTCAGTAATCCAGTAAGTAGAAGGGAAAGCCCGCTTCCCGACGCGCGTTTCGCGTGTATATTGATCGGCTTTCTCAAGGGAAGGTGTAATGATGTGGAAACAGGACCTTAAAATACATCATATGGGAGGTCAGGTGGTGCACCACGTGACCGTCGAGTGGCCAATCACATCCATACAATCTCCATCCATAGTTATGATGCATACAGAGAACATAATTTTTATTTTTTATTTTCTATTTTAAATTTTATTTTCATTCTTTTCTTTGGTGTGGTTTTTATGTTTCTTAATTTTTGTTTTTGCATATTTTTGTCCACTAATTTTTGTATAGGTCCTTTCTACCCTCCCAAGATATACAGCCACGCACCAACCTCGTCTTCGCAATCACTAGCTTCGATTCTCTGTATGCATCACTTCGTTATTCCCATCCCCCCCCCTAGTACTGTCAGTATTCGCTGCTACCGCTCCTAGCCCCCTTGCACATGTCTTTTTATTATATGTTTTTGTGTTGTCTTATACTCTGTGTCAATAAAATTTATACCTTTTTATCTTTGCCATAAAAGCTCCGCTCTTTTCTCTTGGTGGTATACACAATCCTTTATTGGACTGGTCTACTAATGTAATTAAGTCTTGGAGTCCGAAGTGCTATGATAAATGTTGTAATGGTCGCATTGCGGCTGTGGAAAAAGGGGAATTACCAGTACCTATTCAAGATTTTTGGAGGTTTTTTTTGGAGGAGTCGCAAGTTTTACCTCCTCATAGGGATTATGATTGCGCCATTGAGTTTGTTCCGGGTGCTACTCTTCCCAAAAGTCGCTTGTTTAATCTGACTATCCCTGAAAGAAAGGCCTTGGAGGAATACATACAGACTAGTCTGGCTGCTGGTCACATTAGACCTTCTAAGTCGCCTGTGGCAGTTGGATTCTTCTTTGTTAAAAAAAAGGTTTACGTCCATGTCTGGATTTTCTTGAAATTAATAAGATTACCGTACGCAATTCCTACCCATTGCCGTTAATTCCTGACTTGTTTAACCAGTTAGTGGGAGCCAAGTGGTTCTCCAAAATTGATCTCCGGGGGGCATACAGTTTGTTGCGTGTGAAGGAGGGTGATGAATGGAAAACTGATTTTAACACTCCGGTAGATCATTTAGAGAATCTGGTGATGCCTTTTGGTCTTACCAATGCACCTGCATTTTTTCAGAACCTTATTAATGACATCCTGAGACTTTTGATTGGTAAGAATGTGGTTGTGTATTTGGATGACATTTTGATTTATTCACCAGATCTAGAGTCCCATTGGCAGAGTGTACGGGAAGTTTTGCAGTTATTGAGTGATAATTCACTCTTTGCTAAGCTGGAGAAATGTGAGTTTGCTGTGCAGAAAATTAGTTTTTTGGGCTACATTGTCTCCAGCGAGGGCTTTGAGATGGACCCTGTGAAGGTTCAGGCTGTGCAGGAATGGCCTAGGCCTATTGGTTTGAAATCTATACAGAGATTTTTGGGTTTTGCCAATTATTACAGGAGATTCAGGTAATTGTTAAACCTCTAACCGATCTCACCAGGAAAGGTGCGAATACGGCCCAGTGGACTACTGAGGCCATTGAAGCGTTTGAGTATCTCAAAGAGAGGTTCAGTTCTGCCCCTATCCTTATGCAGCCTGATGAGACAAAGCCTTATTTGGTCGAGGTCGATGCTTCATCGGTGGGGTTCGGAGCAGTTTTGTCTCAGGAGAACAAGGGTGGAGTACATCCTTGTGCCTTCTTTTCGAAAAAATTTTCGGAAACTGAACTGAATTATGATGTTGGAAATCGGGAGTTGCTGGCTAATAAACTTGCGTTTGAACATTGGCGTCATTTTTAGGAAGGCGCTAGATTTCCTATTCAGGCTTTCACAGATCATAAGAATTTGATCTATCTGGATGCTGCCAAGCGCTTGAATGCCCGTCAAGCTAGGTGGGCACTTTTTTTTTCTCGGTTTCATTTTTCTGTTACCTATATCCCTGGTACTAAGAGTGTTAAAGCCGAGGCTTTATCTCGCAGCTTCACTCCTACGGTCGGTGCCGAGGAGAAGGACAGATTTTACAGAAAGGAGTTGTGGTGGCGGCTTTGGACTCCGTTTTGCAGAATGGGATTCTGAATGCTCAAGATGATGCTCCATCTAACACTCCCCATGGGAGGTTGTTCGTGCCTAGAGCCTTTAGGAGAGATTTGTTTGTGGAGTGTCATGAGTCTCGGTTGGCAGGTCATCCAGGAGTTTCGGAGACTAAGAGACTTATCAGTCGCAGTTTTTGGTGGCCTGGATGGCAGAAGGAAGTCATCAAGTGGGTGCGTCAGTGTGCGTCAGTGTACTGTGTGTGCTAGGTCAAAGGCTTCACATACTCCTGCTGCGGGGTTGCTTTGCCCTCTGGAGGTTCCTAGTGCGCCTTGGACGCATCTCACTATGGATTTTATTACTGATCTTCCTGTGTCCGAGGGTTTTACTGTCATCTGGGTGGTCATGGACCGTTTTAGTAAGATGTGTCATTTGGTTCCATTCATTAAGTTGCCCTGCGCCAAGACACTCGCTAAGGCGTTTGTTAAAGAGATTGTCAAGCTCCATGGCATTCCCACGGATATTGTTTCTGATAGAGGACCTCAGTTTGTGGCTCGCTTTTGGCGTGCTTTTTGTGACAGGTTGGGAGTCCATTTGTCATTCTCGTCTGGTTATCATCCTGAGTCTAATGGACAGACTGAAAGAAAGAACCAGGATGTTGAACAGTTTTTGCGTTGTTTTGTGGCGGACAATCAAGAGGTGTGGTCTGAGTTTCTGCCTATCGCAGAATTTGCTCTTAACAATCATACATCCTCCTCTGCTGGGTGTCCTCCTTTTTTTTGTTGTACTGGGAGACATCCGTCTTCTGGTTCGTTCTCCAAATTGGGGTCGGCGGTGCCGGAGGAGGAGAATTTTTCCGGTGATTTGGAGAGAGTTTGGACTACTGTACGTTGCAACCTTCAAGAGGCTAACAAGAAGTCCAAGAAGTATTTTGACAGGAAACGTAAAGAGGTTTTGTTTACTGTGGGTGACATGGTTTGGTTGTCCTCGAAGAACCTGCGGTTGAGGATTCCCTCTAAAAAACTGGGTCCTAAGTTTGTGGGTCCATTTAAAGTGCTTCAGGTTGTTAACCTGTCTGCTGTTAGGTTGGATGTCCCTACTTCCTGGAAGATTAATCCTGTGTTTCATGTTTCCTTGTTGAAAAAGGCTGACGTATCTGATAGGGACGCCACTGTCACAGTTCCTCCTGTGGTGGAAGACGGCGAATTTGAAATTTTGCGTATCTTGAATTCTAGATGGCATAGAGGGAGATTACAGTATCTTGTCTCCTGGAAGGGTTTCTGTCCCGAAGACAACTCCTGGGTAAGGACGGATGATGTCTCTGCTCCTAGGCTTGTTAAAGCTTTCCACAGGAGGTTTCCGGATAGGCCTGGGCCTGGAGGATCCGGAGGATCTTCATAAAAGAAGGGGTACTGTTAGAACCCTCCTGTTAGTTTTTTCTATCTTGTGTTTTGCTGTCACATGACCATCTGCCTTTATATTCCTGCTCCGCCCTTCTGGCTGTGCTGGACTTCAGTGTTCTACTGTCTCTCTAGCCTGGTGCTTCTGTGCCTTTCTCTGTCAAGTTCGCTTGGTCCTCTGGGACCTCTAGTACTTTTTGTCAGTTTGTCTTTTTGTGTTCTGCAACAACTTCTGTTTAGGAGGTGTCCCTTTTTGTCCCAGTCCTTAGTTCTTTTAGGGACCCCTCCCCTTAATTCTATAGGTCTTCGTTCAGAAAAGCCGAGGACTAAGGCTGGTCTGTTCACTAGGAACAGGCAGACCGCTACATCGTAGGGATTCAGCTTAGTCTTACTGTAGGGACAGCTTTCCCCTATCTTTCCTTAGTACATGTTGCAGATCATAACACTGGCCTCCACAGTCACCAGACCTAAACCCAATCGAGATGGTTTGGGGTGAGCTGGACCGCAGAGTGAAGGCAAAAAGGGCCAACAAGTTCTAAGCATCTCTGGGAACTCCTTCAAGATTGTTAGAAGACCATTTCCGGTGACTATCTTTTGAAGCTCATCAAGAGAACGCCAAGAATGTGCAAAGCAGTCATCAAAGCAAAAGGTGGCTACTTTGAAGATCCTAGAATATAAGACATATTTTCAGTTGATTCACACTTTTTTGTTAAGTATATAATTCAGAGTTTTGATGCCTTCAGTGTGAATGTACAATTTTCATAGTCATGAAAATACAGAAAAATCTTTAAATGAGAAGGTGTGTACTGTACACATATATATATATATATATATATATATATATATATATTTTTTTTTACGTCTCTTCAAATGCGTATTGGGGTGCGTCCTAATTTTTGGCAGCCCTTGAAATTGCTGCATATACGCAATAACAGTATAGGAGACCCACTCTTTAATAATGGGAAGGACAATTCAAATAGATTCTATATTCTAGAATATTACTGTCTTATCTGAAATTCGTTTACGGGTGAGGCATCGCAGTATGGATAGCGTATTACACCATATTAATGCCTTATACTGTGTGCTGTAAAAAAATCTATTATATTCGCTATCGATACCGCTATTAGGTGCATATACAATAGGGATAGGTGCTGCTAGGTGGTATCATCAGCTTGAGATGAGTGTTCATTCTGGCCGCATAAATCTCTTCCCAGTCCATAACTTTTTTTTTTTTAATTTCTTTGGCCTTATATACAAGTTATTACCCTGGAAAGAATGTTTCTTAACATTTTTTTCCAGGAAAATCCATTTTAGCTTAGTTTTTTTTATGTTTTAATGTCAGTTCGTAAAAGTGGCGTATACTCTGACAACATTGTTCACAGATATGCTATTGATTAGCATCAAACTGTGAATAGGTTTGAACACACAACTGCCATACTTTAAATGGAGTATAATATTTGACACGCTCCCAAAAATTTCAGGAATATTACAGCAGTAATATGGGATCACATCTGATGACCATGGTTTCAGGCAGTCGCCTAATAGTATGTAATTTGTCAGCGACCAAGTGTCAATAGTTTGAAAGAACATACACCTGCCAAACTTTAAATGGAGTGTAATATCTGATACACGCCCAAAATTTTCTGGATTATCACGGCAGTAATATGGGATCATGTCTGATGGCCACGGTTTCAGGCAGTCGCCTAATAGTATGGTATTTTTCAGCGACCAAGTGTGAATAGTTTGGAACAACATACACCTGCCAGACTTTAAATAGAGTGTAATATTTGACACGCTCCCAAAAATGTCATGATTATTATGGCAGTAGTATGGGATCATGTCTGATTACTACGGTTTCAGGCATGCTCCCAAAAATTTCAGGATTATTACGACAGTAATATGGAATCAAGTCTGATGACCATGGTTTCAGGCAGTTGTCTAATAGTATAGTATTTGTCAGCGACCAAGTGTGAATAGTTTGGAAGAACATACACCTGCCAGACTTTAAATGGAGTGTAATATTTGACATGCTCCAAAAAATTTCAGGATTATTACAGCAGTAATATGGGATCACATCTGATGACCACAGTTTCAGGCAGTCATCTAATAGTATGGTATTTGGCAGTGACCAAGTGTCAATAGGTTAAACAAAACACAACTGGCTGACTTTAAATGAAGTGTAATATTTGGCATGCTCCACAAAATGGCTGTATTATCACCGCAGTAATATGGGATCACGTGAGATCATGGAAAAGTTTCTCTGCTTCCACAATACAACAATGCGAATATAATCAAAAAAATCTGTCTGTATTCTGCTAACAATCAAATGGAGCAGTAAAATCGTGTACTCTGTATTTCTTTTTAAGCAAATAATCAGGATTAAGAGCAAAAAAAAAAATAGCCCTGATATGTTGGGCTATGGATATCTGTAACAGCAGCAGCAGCAGCAGACAGAACGTGCAATGGACCCTATTGTGTTATATACACTGTCCACAAACCCTGCCTGCTTGCCTAACTCCTGCTATCACCAGTAATGTATGCAGCTGGATTAGTCCTCAGAAGCACTGTTCAGATGGATATATACCTTTTTGTGGAATACCTCTACCTAACTAATAAACCGCTTATTCTGTCCCTCACTCAGCAGCACCTCTCCCTACTCCGCCTGTTTCTGGGGTAGACTGCGAGTAGCATAGGGCCGCCAGGTCTTATATAGACCTGATGATGGTTTGCAGCCAGCCAATCACTGTAATACTGCAAACAACATGGCTACAGCAGTACAGTGCATGGCAACCAATCCCTGCATGTTAATTGGCTGTCTAAAGAGCGCCAAACATGCAGGGCGGGGACCCGAGCTCCCGCCCGAGCATCCCGGAAATATTCGAGCAGTGAGATGCTCGGACGAGTACCGAGCAGTGACTAGCATGCTCACTCATCACTAATAAGGATGCTTATGTGGTTCATCCTGTCAGTAGTGTAGTAATGTCATACACATCTCATCTCATAGGTGGTTCATCATGTGACTTGTCTTACCACTGTCAAAGTGTGCCCTCCATGCCCCAATATCATGTTCATGTAAGGGGGAAGACCGGGGTGTAAGTACTTTCAGAGCAAGGGATCCGGAACTGCCGGGGCTATGCCTCTGGTTGCAGAGAGAAGACAGACAGTGAGCACAGGAGTCAGGTGACTGGGAAGCTGGGTGCGTGTCCAGAGTGAGAGCTGGGAGGTCAGGTGACCGGGAAACTGGTGGCGTGGGTAGAGAGAGGAAGAGACGAGGATGTTTGCATAGGAAAGCGGAGCTGGGTCCTGCTCAGCAGAGCAGTGTGAGAGGGTCCAGGCTCCTGGCTCCAGTATTGGGAGCAAGAGCTGAGTGCAGTGGACCGGAGGAGTCTAGCCAACTAGAGAAGAGACGCAGGGTCTGTGGAGCCGAGCACGTGAGGTGCCGTGTTATGGACAGGGGCTCAGCGGGTAAAACCGGAGACCGCCCACTGCCGCCAGAAGACGGAGCATTGTTTGGGCGGGGAAGCCTGAAGAAATCAACACCGACCCCAGCTGGCAACTGCCTTGTGGAGGAAAAGAGTCAGCTAAGTGTAAAAACTGTCGTTTACAACCGGTTCGACTCTGCTATATCTAGCTAAACTGTGAACTGTCAGTTAAAAACTTTTACCTGCTACTTCCCATATTTTCTCCTGTTACTTCCTGTGTGGAGATTGACCCTGTTATTATAAACTTCCCCTGTTTATTAACCCTGTATTGGCTGCTCTGTGTTTCTGTGTCGCTGCATCTAAAGTACCCAAGTTACATTCACACCATGCCCTCAATGCTTCAACACTATGTCCACATTTTGTCCTCAATGCCCCAATATCATGCTCACACCGTGCCCTCCATGTTTCAACACCATGTCCACATTGTGCCCTCAATACCCCAATATCATGCTCACACTGTGCCCTCCATGTTTCAACATCATGTCCACATTGTGCCCTCAATGCCCCAATTCACATTCACACTGCGCCATCTAAGTCCCAATATTATGTTCACACTGGGCCTGCAATGCTCCAAGATCATGTTCACACTGAGTTCTGCGTGTCCGATATTATGTTCACACTGTGCCCTCCATGCCTCAACATCATGTCCACACTGTGTCCTCCATGCCCCACTATTATGTTCATACTGTGCCCTCCATGCTCCAACATCATGCCCACACTACACCTCAATGCCCTAATAATATGTTCACTCTCAGCTCTCCATGTCCCAATATCACATTCAAACTGAGCTGTTCATGCTCCAATATCATGTTCACAATGAACCCTCAAATGCCCCAAATTCATGTTTATGTGACCCCCATAATTCATTTTATGTTCACATTACGCGCTCTATGCCTAATATCTTGTACACACTTTGCCCTTCATACCCTAAAAGCATGTTCATCATGTCCCCCCATGCTCTATTACCACGTATACACTGTGCCGCAATGCCCTTTTTTGCATGTTTATAGAATGCACTCATAGTCTGTTTTATATTGTGCCCAGTGTCTTCATCCTCCCCAGGTATCTATTGACATTATCACATTATCTCATATGTCTATGAATAGATCAAACAGTTGGGAAATATCACCAGGTATCATAAGCTGGAACAGTTCAATGCTAGGTGATTCACGCTGTCTCCTATTCTGAGCGGGAAAAAGAGACCATACTGCTGGGCCAATGAGAATGCAGGTCATGTCAGACAAGTATCAGGGCCGGCTAAATGTACCCAATGTACTCTGTACACTGTAATTTGCTGAGCTGTGGGAGCACACACACCACGAAAAAGCACAAGTGAGCTGTATACAGTTTTGAAGACAAGTTGTACGGATTGATCATGGTAATGGATAAAGCAGGAACTGTTGACTGAGGCAAAACAACATGACAGTGGGGAGAAAGCAATAAAAGTATTGGGTAAGGAGCAAGATTTTGAAATGGAAATACATTAGGAAAAGATATGTAAATCTAGATGTGGGGAACAGAGCGCACAATAGGGTGATATCCTATGGAGAGACAGTGGGTAAGTGCTGGTTACGCTCACCTGATGGAGATGTGACAGGCACAACTCCTATGTAGGCATGAAGAAACAGCTGCTGCCCTGTGGCTGGTGGATGAATCCTCCAGGAGAGATTGGATCCAGTTGGATGAACACGTAGGTGGGCTGAGCTGCTGGAGTAAATCAATTCTTCAAAAATGATGATGAGGAGAAGGCTTTTTATTCACAACACATTTCAACGCCGTACCGGCTTCTTTTTCAAGTGAAAAAAACAAATGTCATCTGAAGAACTGATTTACTCCAGCAGCGCAGCCCACCTACATATTCATCCAACTGGATCCATTAGAAAAAGACAAATAAAGACCTTGTCTACTGGATGAGCCAAAGTTAAGTTTTATTATGGCTCCCCTTTAAGGCCGCGTTCACATGTACAGTATTTGGTCAGTATTTTACCTCAGTATTTGTAAGCCAAAACCAGGAGTAGAACAATCAGAGGAAAAGTAGAAAAATAGAAACACGTCACCACTTCTGTATTTTTCACCCACTCCTGGTTTTGGCTTACAAATACTGATGTAAAATACTGACCAAATACTGAACATGCAAATGTGGCCTAAAGCACTATCTCATAAACTGGCCAGTTATCCCATATTTGATCAGCTTAATACCCACAGGCCTGGAGCATGGAGTCAGTCTTACTCAAATCAGACTGAAGAGTAAGTCCTCACGAGCTAAACCAACTACAGTAAGACTCTTGGACTGGACTTAGCCTAAATCTTAAAAAATGGTATCTCATGGTCCCACAAATCCATATTCCTATCTTGACAGACACCCATAACCTAGGATGGTGGGCTTCCTTGCCAACAAAAACCTAAAGAGCAGACTAAGAACATATGGCTGTGTGGGAAACTGTCTAAAAGCCATCCCTAGGTCTGAAGCACCAGTGTGTCTTCTCTGATAATGCCACTGCCATATCTATTTTAGGCACCAACTGGCTGCAGAATCCAAACTCTTCAAGATGTTACACAGAAGATATTTGCTTGGGCACAGAAAATACTCCTTTCCCTTACAGATACAGTATCTGAGGGGAGTGAACAAGTCAGAAAAATCGGGATTGTTGAATAGTCCAGGGTTGTAAAGTGTTCTATCTTATGTCGTCTCTTGACTGGATTCTCAATAAAATCTTTGTACCATTGAAAAGATGTCAAAAAAGATCTTGTTTTTGTCAGTATAGATTAGAGCTGGGTGCTCCAGTTTTTACCACATGTATTGGAAAGGTGTGACATGCAGAAGTATTGCTGTTGCTTCAAAAGCATCCAGCAACTGTTACAAATAACACAAGCACAGGAGACAGGAAGTGTTGTGCTTCAGAAGCATCCGGCAACTTAGAGGGGTTAACACAGTCACTGGAGATAGTCTTTTAGCCGAGCCCCAGGGGGATTGTGGTAGGGAACTTGTTATTGTAGTCTGGCTGAAGCCGAAGAAAAAGGTGGTTTGTTATCTGGATCTGACAGAAGGCAACTGAACAGGATTCAGATCAGGAGAGAAACAAAACACAGGTCAGATAAACTCCCTGAACTAACAATGCGGAGTATTATCAGGCAGGAAGATAAGGACTGGAAGAAATTGTGTCACAGGGATCATCGCCCTCATCAAACCCTCCCCCTCCATCTCCATGCAGGATAAAGAATGCTGCGTACTAGTGAGTCCTTGTGAAGGAAAAGCCTGTGGTTGTATATGCATACAGTGGTGGCCAAAAGTATTGGCACCCCTGCATTCTGTCAGATAATACTCAGTTTCTTCCTGAAAATGATTGCAATCACAAATTCTTTGGTATTATTATCTTCATTTAATTTGTCTTCAATGAAAAAACACAAAAAGAATTGTCCTAAAGCCAAATTGGATACAATTCCACACCAAACCTAAAAAAGGGGGTGGACAAAAGTATTGGCACTGTTTGAAAAATCATGTGATGCTTCTCTAATTCGTGTAATTAACAGCACCTGTAACTTACCTGTGGCACCTAACAGGTGTTGGCAATAACTAAATCACACTTGCAGCCAGTTAACATGGATTAAAGTTGACTCAACCTCTGTCCTGTGTCCTTGTGTGTACCACATTGAGCATGGAGAAAAGAAAGAAGACCAAAGAACTGTCTGAGGACTTGAGAAACCAAATTGTGAGGAAGCATGAGCAATCTCAAGGCTACAAGTCCATCTCCAAAGACCTGAATGTTCCTGTGTCTTCCGTGCGCAGTGTCATCAAGAAGTTTAAAGCCCATGGCACTGTGGCTAACCTCCCTAGATGTGGACGGAAAAGAAAAATTGACGAGAGATTTCAATGCAAGATTGTGCGGATGGTGGATAAAGAACCTCGACTAACATCCAAACAAGTTCAAGCTGCCCTGCAGTCTGAGGGTACAACAGTGTCAACCCGTACTATCCGTCGGCGTCTGAATGAAAAGGGACTGTATGGTAGGATACCCAGGAAGACCCCACTTCTTACCCGAGACATAAAAAAGACAGGCTGGAGTTTGCCAAAACTTACCTGAGAAAGCCTAAAACATTTTGGAAGAATGTACTCTGGTCAGATGAGACAAAAGTAGAGCTTTTTGGGAAAAAGCATCAACATAGAGTGTACAGGAAAAAAAAAAGAGGCATTCAAAGAAAAGAACACGGTCCCTACAGTCAAACATGGCGGAGGTTCCCTGATGTTTTGGGGTTGCTTTGCTGCCTCTGGCACTGGACTGCTTGACCGTGTGCATGGCATTATGAAGTTTGAAGACTACCAACAAATTTTGCAGCATAATGTAGGGCCCAGTGTGAGAACGCTGGGTCTCCCTCAGAGGTCATGGGTTTTCCAGCAGGACAATGACCCAAAACACACTTCCAAAAGCACTATAAAATGGTTTGAGAGAAAGCACTGGAGACTTCTAAGGTGGCCAGCAATGAGTCCAGACCTGAATCCCATAGAACACCTGTGGAGAGATCTCAAAATGGCAGTTTGGAGACGGCACCCTTCAAATATCAGGGACCTGAAGCAGTTTGCCAAAGAAGAATGGTCTACAATTCCAGCAGAGCATTGTAAGAAACTCATTGATGGTTACCGGATGCGGTTGTTCGCAGTTATTTTGGCTAAAGGTTGTGCAACCAAGTATTAGGCTGAGGGTGCCAATACTTTTGTCTGGCCCATTTTTGGAGTTTTGTGTGAAATGATCAATGATTTGATTTTTGCTTCATTCTCTTTTGTGTTTTTTCCTTGCAAGCAAATTAAATGAAGATAATAATACCAAAGAATTTGTGATTGCAATCATTTTCAGGAAGAAACTGAGTATTATCTAACAGAATTGCAGGGGTGACAATACTTTTGGCCACCACTGTAGGAGTGTTCTGCTAAGAGATCTATTCTATGCTGAATTATGCTACTGAATATACTCTAACACTGTGCCCTGTGAAGAAACTATTGTATTGTTACTGGAGCCGGTTGCTCATGAAATTCAGACTGTACTGTAATGAAGATTGTTGCTGTAATATCCCTGAATTGCACTGGCCATGCTTCAGATTAAATTCCACTGTTAAACTGTTGAAAAAGACTCTTGTCAGATGTGTCTGGTCAGCAATTGAATCTATTGTGTGCCTGAGAGGAGCTGCAGCCTATGGTCGCCCTGAGGAACTGTTCCCCCAGGATTCCAAAGAATTCATGAAACCCGTCTCGCCCTATCTGATCCTAGCGGCATGTGTAAAACCTACAGAAGACAAAAAAATATATCTCATACCCTACCATCATTATATATAAATGTAAAGCAAAGTTGCATAATAAATATAGGGTACTTAGTGAACTATTTTTGATCAAAAAAAGTATACAAACCGTCCCACCAGCGGCAAGGTGACCCTAAATTGGGACGGTACCTATACTGTCTATATTAAAAACCTTACTGTATATCAAAGTTGAAGTAATGCATATAAAAGGGTAGACAAATAGGACCGGGTCCCAACTCCAGACCACCTAGGCCCGTGGTAAGCTACATATATACTAATCAGCTCAACAAAGGGGATGCCACACTTATAGTTCACTAAGTACCCTATATTTATTATGCAACTTTGCTTTACATTTATATATAATGATGGTAGGGTATGAGATATATTTTTTTGTCTTTTGTAGGTTTTGCTTCTTTTTGCTAGTGTGAACATGCTCCTATTTCTTGCATGTCTACCATCTTAGACCTCAGTTCACATTGCTTGGTTTTTTGTCTTGTTTGCATTCTGTGCAAATTAGGGGTGTGGCATCCCCCTTGTTGAGCTGATTAGTATATATGTAGCTTACCACGGGCCTAGGTGGTCTGGAGTTGGGACCCGGTCCTATTTGTGTACCCTTTTATATGCATTACTTCAACTTTGATATACAGTAAGGTTTTTAATATAGACAGTATAGGTACCGTCCCAATTTAGGGTCACCTTGCCGCTGGTGGGACGGCTTGTATACTTTTTTTGATCAAAAATAGCTCACTAAGTACCCTATATTTATTATGCAACTTTGCTTTACATTTATATATAATGATGGTAGGGTATGAGATATATTTTTTTGTCTTTTGTAGGTTTTGCTTCTTTTTGCTAGTGTGAACATGCTCCTATTTCTTGCATGTCTACCATCTTAGACCTCAGTTCACATTGCTTGGTTTTTTGTCTTGTTTGCATTCTGTGCAATTTAAGGGTGTGGCATCCCCTTTGTTGAGCTGATTAGTATATATGTAGCTTACCACGGGCCTAGGTGGTCTGGAGTTGGGACCCGGTCCTATTTGTCTACCCTTTTATATGCATTACTTCAACTTTGATATACAGTAAGGTATTTAATATAGACAGTATAGGTACCGTCCCAATTTAGGGTCACCTTGCCGCTGGTGGGACGGCTTGTATACTTTTTTTGATCAAAAATAGTTCACTAAGTACCCTATATTTATTATGCAACTTTGCTTTACATTTATATATAATGATGGTAGGGTATGAGATATATTTTTTTGTCTTTTGTAGGTTTTGCTTCTTTTTGCTAGTGTGAACATGCTCCTATTTCTTGCATGTCTACCATCTTAGACCTCAGTTCACATTGCTTGGTTTTTTGCCTAGCGGCATGTGTGTAACAAAGGGTTAATTTTATTAGTTTAATAGTTCTACCTTTCAGTTTCGACTCACAGTTTCACAGATAAGGAACCTGATACAGAGGGACACTAGTCTACATTTCTAACTCTTTAATTGGAGCCCCGAGTCTGTTTGGTGCTTTGTGTATTTTTTAGCCTATAGGGATTTTAAAAGTTAAGATCCGTTTACACTGTGTAATGCACAGTATTAAACGGTCACCGACTGACAATATGATAGCTAATGGATTGTTCAGTTCACATAGTCTGATATTGTTCTCGGCAGCGCAAGTCCTGTTTACACAAAGGATGTGCTGCCTAGAACGATGATCTTTTGTGCAAACCAAAAGATCACATCTTGCGCCCAATGAGTTCGTCGATGATTGGTAACCTGCATAATTATTATGAAGTTTAAATGTGCCTTTAGGGTTAGACAAAGAACAGTTGAGTCCAAATGAAATTGCAAAATGCAGTTATAAGTCTGCTCTTGTCCCTAGGCCCATTTAGGAGGAGGGGACTGCCCCAATAGAAAACATGGAGGCTTTGTCATTATCATTTTAGTAAACTGTATTATTTCATTTATCCATTGTGTGTGAATCCTTTTATTTGCATCCATTATAAAGCACACAGTACATACATATACATCACGGTTTATAATTTGCATTTGAAATGGGCAGAAGCTTACAGTATTTGTCTACACATGTGTATGGTAGGGAAATATGGAAGAGGTGTAGTAGTCTATGACTCTTATGACAAAGCTTCTTTGTAGGCAGAATTGTCACAGATTCCATCTTCCATAAATTCCACAACCTACTCCCTTGTTTTTAAATGCTGTTTTTGGTTGATTTTAACATAACAAGGTACTGTACCTTTTACCGCTAAACTACTCAGAAATTACCATACCGTTGCACTTAGATAAGTGGTATTCCTATATAATCAACATGATCTCTATTGCTCATCTATTGTAGTCCACCAAACTTCATAATATAATGCAATTTTTTAGTAATTCTAGTAAAATAAATGCTACAGTTCTTTGAACCGCATGTATGAAAAAACATGAAAATGTATCTAATCATGAGCCGGTGGTAAATTGCCTGGCCTTGAACTGGTTAAATTACATTTATCTCTTTTTTAAGTCTGTTTATCTGTTTTTTTTTTTTTCACAACGTGATAATTCAATGCTTTTATAATGCTTTGGTATTCTTAGCATCTCCATACCAAAGTATTATTTATTACTTGACAGTAAGAAACTGAAAGAAAATGTAATACTAATAGGCATATAGATATGGCAAGTCTGGGGGCTTTGGTTAGGCCACTGGCTACTTAACAATGCCCAATGACTGCACAATGTCCGCTGCATTACTTGTAGAGTGGGGTCAAGGTATAGAGCATATCTCTACAATTCATGCTCAGGATTGACCCAACTGTCTGTGAATAGGAAGTAATTTATCAGCGGTAATTACTGAATTCAGAAAGTTTTCCATATAAAACATGAAGATCAGTTCTGCGCACCTGTAACTACTGCTGTTCTCAGATGAGGTAACATGAACAAAGTGACAGTCGCTCTTTAAAGAAGCACTCCCTTTAAGTTTTTATTCATTAAATGTGTGTATGTTCATGTAATGTAGTGTGAGTGTATTAATATACTCACCTACCGGGGACGTACATAGAAATCATGGGGCCCAATAGTAGAAGTTCTAATTGGGCCTCTCAACAAAAAAAAGTATATGCAGTACAGACCAAAAGTTTGGACACACCGTCTCATTTAAAGATTTTTCTGTATTTTCATGACTTTGAAAATTGTACATTCACACTGAAGGCATCAAAACTATGAATTAACACATGTGGAATTATATAGTTAACAAAAAAGTGTGAAACAACTGGAAATATGTGTTATATTCTAGGTTTTTCAAAGTAGCCACCTTTTGCTTTGATGACTGCTTTGCACACTCTTGGCATTCTCTTGATGATCTTCAAGAGGTAGTCCAGCCCAAAAAAACTAAAAGGAAAGAAATTCGGGGATCAGTATGGTTTCCGTCCAGGATTTGGCTCAACGCCTGCAGGGATTGTCTCTGGAGGTGGCCGAGCTTCAGCAACACGTCAGTAGCTGTTCTGGAGCGCATTTTGTTGAACCCAAGGTAGGACGGCCTGATATTTTTTATGGTAAACAGCAAGATTTTTTTTCCTTAAAAATGCTTGTTTGTTATATTTTTGTTTGAGACCAAGGTCCTCTGGGAATGAATCACAGCGCATTGGTTTTATTAGGTCACTTTTGCGCAATGAACCACAGGGGTGGGCCTTTTCTCTCCAACCTAATGATCAGTGTTTAAGGTCTGTAGAAATTTTTTTTTCTGCTATGGGTCTATTATATGATGATCTCATCTGCTGAGGCAGAACTCAGGCGTTTGAATCAGGGGTCAGGTGATGTTGAAAATTATTGCACACACTTCAGGAGATGGGCTTCAGAAGTTAAATGAAATGATCCTGCACTGAAATGTTTATTTCTTGCTGGTCTGAGTGAAAGGGTTAAGGATTTGCTAATTGCATTCCCCGCACCTGAGACTCTGCAGGATGCCATGCAGTTAGCTATTCGTGTGGACAGGAGACTGAGGTCCAGGGTAAATGAGGTAAAGACTCCTGTAATGTCAGGGTCTAGTCCCCAGAAAATCTGCTCAGACAGCGAAGAACCGATGAAGGTTGGGGAGATGTCACTCCGCTCTCAGGAAAGAGACCGGAGGTTCGCCGAGGGATTTTGTCTTTATTGTGGTAAAGCTGACCATTTGATTAAGTATTGTGAGCTTCGTTTAAGTAAAGAAAACAAAAAAGTCAGTTACGCCCGTATAGCTTGTTTACACTCTGCAGGAGTATTTCTTTCTGAGAGTACTACTTTGCTGGAAAATTTGATTGAATTTCAGGTATTCGTGGATTGTGGTTCAACATTTAATGTGATTGATAAAAGGTTTTTGGAAAACCTTAAATTGAAATCCAAACCTTTGTCATCACCTATTTCTGTGATTGCAATTGATAACACTCCCTTGAAATGTATTACTCACAAGGTTGCTGCATTTCCCATTACTATCAATGGAGTTCACCAAGAAATTTTGGACTTGGCTGTATTAGATAATTTACCCTGTCTGGTCATTTTAGGCTTGCCTTGGTTAAAACTGCACAATCCTTTACTGGACTGGTCTACTAATGTGATTAAGTCTTTGAGTCCGAAGTGGTATGATAAATGTTGTAATGGTCGCATTGCGGTTGTGGAAAAAAGGGAATTACCTGTACCTATTCAAGATTTTTGGAGGTTTTTTTCGGAGGAGGAGTCGCAAGTTTTACCTCCTCATAGGGATTATGATTGCACCATTGACTTTGTTCCGGGTGCTACTCTTCCCAAGAGTCGCTTGTTTAATCTGACTATTCCTGAAAGAAAGGCCTTGGAGGAGTACATACAGACTAGCCTGGCTGCTGGCCACATTAGACCTTCTAAGTCGCCTGTGGCAGTTGGATTTTTCTTTCTTAAAAAAAAGGACGGGGGTTTACGTCCATGTCTGGATTTTCATGAAATTAATAAGATTACCGTACGCAATTCCTACCCATTGCCGTTAATTCCTGACTTGTTTAACCAGTTGGTGGGGGCCAAGTGGTTCTCTAAAATTGATCTCCAGGGGGCATACAATTTGTTACGAGTGAAGGACGGTGATGAATGGAAAACTGCTCTTAACACTCCGGTAGGTCATTTTGAGAATCTGGTGATGCCTTTTGGTCTTACCAATGCACCTGCATTTTTTTCAGAACCTTATTAATGACATCCTGAGACCTTTGATTGGTAAGAATGTGGTTGTGTATTTGGATGACATTTTAATTTATTCACCAGATTTAGAGTCCCATTGGCAGAGTGTACGTGAAGTTTTTCAGTTATTGAGTGATAATTCACTCTTTGCTAAGCTGGATAAATGTGAGTTCACTGTGCAGAAAATTAGTTTTTTGGGCTACATTGTCCCCCACGAGGGCTTTGAGATGGACCCGGTGAAGGTTCAGGCTGTGCAGGAATGACCTAGGCCTATTGGTTTGAAATCTATACAGAGATTTTTGGGTTTTGGCAATTATTACAGGAAATTCATTAAGAATTTTTCTACAATTGTTAAGCCTCTGACCGATCTCACCAGGAAAGGTGCGAATACGGCCCAGTGGACTACTGAGGCCATTGAAGCGTTTGAGTATCTCAAAGAGAGGTTCAGTTCTGCCCCTATCCTTATGCAGCCTGATGAGACCAAGCCTTTTTTGATCGAGGTCGATGCTTCATCGGTGGGGGTCGGAGCAGTTTTGTCTCAGGAGAACAAGGGTGGAGTACATCCTTGTGCCTTCTTTTTGCAAAAATTTCGGAAACCAAACTGAATTATGATGTTGGAAATCGGGAGTTGCTGGCTATTAAACTCGCGTTTGAACATTGGCGTCATATTTTGGAAGGTGCTAGATTTCCTATTTAGGTTTTCACAGATCATAAGAATTTGATCTATCTGGATGCTGCAAAGTGCTTGAATGCCCGTCAAGCTAGGTGGGCACTTTTTTTTTTTCTCGGTTTCATTTTTCTGTTACCTATATCCTGGGACTAAGAATGTTAAAGCCGATGCTTTATCTCGCAGCTTCTCTCCTACGGTCGGTGCCGAGGAGGAGGAGAGCATTTTACAGAAAGGAGTTGTGGTGGCGGCATTAGACTCCGTTTTGAAGAATGGGATTCTGAAAGCTCAACATGATGCTCCATCTAACAATCCCCATGGGAGGTTGTTCGTGCCTAGAGCCTTTAGGAGAGATTTGTTTGTGGAGTGTCATGAGTCTCGGCTGGCAGGTCATCCAGGAATTTCAGAGACTAAGAGACTTATCAGTCACAGTTTTTGGTGGCCTGGATGGCAGAAGGAAGTCATCAAGTGGGTGCGTCAATGTACTGTGTGTGCTAGGTCAAAGGCTTCACATACTCCTGCTGTGGGGTTGCTTTGCCCTCTGGAGGTTCCCATTGCGCCTTGGACGCATCTCACAATGGATTTTATTACTGATCTTCCTGTGTCCGAGGGTTTTACTGTCATCTGGGTGGTCGTGGACCTTTTTAGTAAGATGTGTCATTTGGTTCCATTCATTAAGTTGCCCTGCGCCAAGACACTCGCTAAGGCGTTTGTTAAGGAGATTGTCAAGCTCCATGGCGTTCCCACGGATATTGTTTCTGATAGAGGACCTCAGTTTGTGGCTTGCTTTTGGCGTGCTTTTTGTGACAGGTTGGGAGTCCATTTGTCATTTTCGTCTGGTTATCATCCTGAGTCTAATGGACAGACTGAAAGAAAGAACCAGGATGTTGAACAGTTTTTGCACTGTTTTGTGGCGGACAATCAAGAGGTGTGGTCTGAGTTTCTGCCTCTCGCAGAATTTGCTCTTAACAATCATACATCCTCCTCTGCTGGGTGTTCTTTTTTTTGTTGTACTGGGAGACATCAGTCTTTTGGTTCGTTCTCCAAATTGGGGTCGGCGGTGCCGGAGGAGAATTTTTCCGATGATTTGGAGAGAGTTTGGACTAATGTACGTTGCAACCTTCAAGAGGCTAACAAGAAGTCCAAGAAGTATTTTGACAGGAAACGTAAGGAGGTTTTGTTTACTGTGGGTGACATGGTTTGGTTGTCCTCGAAGAACCTGCGGTTGAGGATTCCCTCTAAAAAACTAGGTCCTAAGTTTGTGAGTCCATTTAAAGTGCTTCAGGTTGTTAACCCGTCTGCTGTTAGGTTGGATGTCCCTACTTCCTGGAAGATTAATCCTGTGTTTCATTTTTCCTTGTTGAAAAAGGCTGATGTATCTGATAGGGACGCCACTGTCACAGTTCCTCCTGTGGTGGAAGACGGCGAATATGAAATTTCTTGTATCTTGAATTCTAGATGGTATAGAGGGAGATTACAGTATCTTGTCTCCTGGAAGGGTTTCGGTCCCGAAGACAACTCCTGGGTAAGGACGGATGATGTCTCTGCTATTAGGCTCGTTAAAGCTTTCCACAAGAGGTTTCCGGATAGGCCTGGGCCTGGAGGATCCAGAGGATCCTCATAAAAGAGGGGGTACTGTAGAACCCTCCTATTTGTTTTTTTCCATCTTGTGTTTTGCGGTCACGTGACCATCTGCCTTTATATTCCAGCTCCGCCCTTTGGCTGTGCTGGATTTCAGTGTTTGACTGTTTCTTTAGCCTAGTGCTTTGGCGCATTTCTCTGTCAGTTCGCTTGGTCCTTATGGACCTCTAGTACTTTTCTGTCAGTTTGTCTTTTAGTGTTCTGCAACAACTTCTCTTTTAGGAGGTGTCCCATTTTTGTCCCAGTCCTTAGTTCTTTTAGGGACCCCTCACTTATTGCTATAGGTCTTCGTTCAGACTAGCCAAGGACTAAGGCGGGTCTGTTCGCTAGGAACAGGCAGCCCGCTACATCGTAGGGATTCAGCTTAGTCTTACTGTAGGGACAGCTTTCTCCTATCTTTCCTTAGTACATGTTGCAGATCATAACAGTATAATGCATCCACCATAGTCCTCCATATAGTGTAATGCAATCCCCATAGTCCCCCATATAGTATAATGCACCCCATAGTCCTCCATACAGTATAATGCACCCCCATAGTCCTCCATACAGTATAATGCACCCCCCATAGTCCTCCATACAGTATAATGCACTCTCCATAGGCCTCCAAATTGTATAATGCACTCCCCATAGTCCTCCATATAGTATAATGCACTACTTATAGTCCTCCATTCAGTATTATGTCCACCACAATGTACTCACTGATTAAAAAAAATACTCACCTCTCCTCGTTCTCACTGCGCTGGGATGTCAGACGCAGAGGGAGAATGATGGAGAAGGAAGCGAACGCTTCCTCTTTCATCATTGCGTTCAACTGTATCCGCATTCTGAACGTGCGATGATGGGTGGTGGGTGGACTGGTGCAGGCACCGGGCCCCCGGCTCACAGGCCCCATAGCAGCCACGTGGCCTGCAGCAATTGGCAGTACGCCACTGTCACCTACCGCCGCTCTCTCCATTGTCCAGGGCCATTCTTCTCCTCTTCTGAGTTGCATCACCGCTCTGCAGACTCTCTGGGTCGCATTACACTCTGCATGAAATGGGAGTGGCTTTTACAATGTAAGCTTATAGAGTGACAGAATGAGGCGCCATAGACTTACATTGTAAAAGAGACTTCCAGCTCACACAGAGCATAGAGTGAGCCGACTAGTCTGAAGTGCGGTGATGTCACTGAGAAGGAGTAGAATGGCGCTGGATCCCTAAGAGAGCAGCGGTAGGTGAATATATTAATACACTGACAGTACATTACATGCGCATATACACACATTTAATAAAAAAATATATAGATGGGAGTGTTTCTTTAATTACAATGGCCTTTCCTGGTAATGTTTTATATTTTGATGATCATCATAATGTACTCTATTCCCCCCAGAATATGATGGCACACTTTACATTAAGAAATACATAGCTCTCGTTGTATAGGGAATACAATTTGATAAAGAAAGTGTATAACATTTTTAGGCATCTCTTAGAATTGGGTTTGGCACTTTTAGAGTGTGGGCTCAAACCACAAAACTGATTTATCCGGACTATCAATATTATAGGTATAATTACAGTAAACTCACTTTGTATTATCCTTTAGCTCCACCTGGTGGTTACGTTCAGAATAGCATTTTTGCAAGTGAGTTTATACAAGACAGCACATTGAGGACTTTATAATAATAATAGTAATAATTTTTATTTATATAGCGCCAACATATTCCGCAGCACTTTACAAGTAAGCGGGGACATGTACAGACAATAAATTCAATACAAGGTGAGACATATTAAACAGTTACATTAGGAGTGAGGTCCCTACTCGCAAGCTTACATTCTACACGGAAATGGGGGACACAATAGGTGAAAAGTGCTTGTTATTTCAGGTCTAGCAATTATAACAAATAGGGATTTTCATATAAGACTGCATGATCCGTTCATCAGCCTGTATGTTTAAGTGCAATAATCAAGTATCGAATGCAGTTATCGTGTGCATGGAGGGCGTGGAGACAGATGAATAATATTTAGAAGGAGGGAACAGGTGAAAGTTAGTTTACTGAGTTGAAGTGGTAGGCTTGTTTAAAGAGATACGTTTTTAAAGCGCGTTTGAAGACGTGGGTGCTAGGCATCAGTCGGATCGTGTGGGGAAGTGCATTCCAGAGAACTGGCGCAGCACGAGAGAAGTCTTGGAGACGGAGGTGCGAGGTTCGGACTATGGGGGATGTTAGTCTTAGGTCATTTGTAGAACGGAGGGCATGTGTAGGGCGACAGAGATGAGAGAGGAGATATAAGGCGGTGCTGAACTGTGGAGAGCTTTGTGGGTGAGAGCAATGAGTTTATATTGGACTCTGTAGCGAATGGGCAACCAGTGTAATGACTGGCACAAGATGGAGGCATCGGTGGAACTCTTGGACAGAAATACGACCCTGGCTGCCGCATTCAGGACGGATTGGAGAGGAGAAAGTTTGGTAAGAGGGAGACCGATGGGGACGTCTTATAGATGCCTCTCCATTACTAACCCCTGGGCTTGATGTCAGCTGCCAGTACAAGGCTGACATGAACCCTAACCCTATTACTCCACTTGTCACTGCACGAGAGCAAGTGGGAAGAGCGGAGACTAAGTGTCAGATTTGGCGCATCTTATTGATGCGCCATTTCTGGGGCGGCTGAGAGCTGATGTTTTTAGTCTGGGAGGGGGCTAATAACCATGGCCTCTTCCTAGGCTATTAATATCAGCCCACAGCTGTCTGTTTAGCCCTTGCTGGCTATTGAATATAGGGAGGATCCCACATCAATTTTTTGGGTTCTCCCCTATAATAACCATTAAAGGCTAAGCAAACAGCTGTAAGCTGATATTAATAGCCTGGGAACCTTTATGGCTATTGTCCCGTTCCCAGAATAATAACATTGGCGCCCAGCCCACGGCTTTCCCTCTACTGATTATGAAAATTACAGGAGACCCCACACTTTTTTTCCTTTTTATTTTCCTTGATTTTTATTTTTTCTCTTTTAAAGGGGACAAGTGCATCAGGGATTAAGCGTTAAGGTGAGTATAATGCTTTTTTAGTTTTATTTCACTATTCATTTATTTAAATTTTTTATTTCTTTACGTAGAGAACAGACGCTGGATGATGAATACTCCCATCAGCGGCGCCTGGTCTCACTGTTATCAGTAAAAGCAGGCATAGGCTGATAAGAGTAGTACCCTCTCATCAGCCATCGCGTGTGACCAGCAGTAAGCTATTTACCGCTGGTCACAGCTGCAGGCTCACGCTGTCATCTGACAGTGTGGGAACTGCAGCACTGTGACCATCAGTACCGATCTTACCATCGATCAGAGCCCGTGTTTCCCACACTGTCAAGCAGATGCCATTGTGGGAAACCACGGATTTTCTGGCCTGCATTCATATGAATGGGGTTCGGGTTTGAGTTCAGGTACCGTTCTGGTAGCCGAACTGAACTTTTTTTAGATGTTTGGCCGAACATCCATGGGTTCACCCATCACTACTCAGCAGCTATTGATCATTTACAGTACCATTTACAGTTTCCTATGCTACATAATTGTAATGTATCTGTAAAAATCGGATGGCATACTGATAGTCCATATGGCATGCGATTTTTTTTTTTCTCGCACTATCTGATTTGGGAGTGAAATCGCAGCATGCTGTGATTTTTTTCTCATGGCGAATACAGATGAGAAAAAAAATGCAGATCTGAACTGCGTCATTGAATAACATTGATCTGAGTGTAATCCGATTTTTTTTTATTGGATTCAACTTGTCTGATTTAAACGCCAGTGTGAGTGGGCCCTAAGGGTGTTGTTTATGGAAAAGAGAGAAGACCATATTTAGGTAGCAAGTTCTGAAGTAACCAAGTATCAAGTGGCCGAAGTAGTCCTTTATAGCAGTCAAGTGGGGCCTACAGAAAGTGTTATCAAAACTAGATAAGAAGCTGGACTGTAGCCAAACCTGAGGGTCAAAGTGAAGACTGGCCAGGCCCCTAAGGAGTTGGAGCAAATGTAAACAGTTATGAAGATGCATTGGTACACCTGGATATGGATGGCCAATATGAATCAGAAATTGAGAATAGTTGTGAGGGGCCATAGCGACCCACCTCTATGTAAGGGTGTGGACTTCCCTGTCCCTGAAGACAGTGTAAATGATAAGAACAGTGTTGTGCGGTTTTACTGTCTTTTTTTGTCATATGTGAAGTGTGCACTATGTCATGCGGTTTTTAGTAATGTAATGTAACTAATGTATAGTGTAGTAGGTACTGATGCTCCTGTGGAAATACTGTAATGCCCATTGTGAGTAACATGCACTCAGCTCAGGTGTAAGGAGATTATAGGGTAAGCACAAGATAACATATAGGTTACTGCTTCGTTCAGTAGGTAGTGACTGTAGGTACATTAGGGCAAGATATAGTTAAGTGTTTGATCTAGCCCAGATTGGGACGGGCTAGGCCAAAGTAAAAATGGTTTCCTGGTTTAGCCAGTTAGTGAGTAAAACGTGAAAGTGTTCATTGGAAGCAAGGTGAAGTTCAAGTTGCAGTGGGCTGGAAGCACGGTGTGTACAAAACGTTCTGGTGGTATAAGGTTGTACAAAACTCCCTGCAGACACTCCTGCAACAACTGAAACTTATGGCTTGATACAGATGTTATTTAGAGTACCTTAACCCCTTCTGTACAGAGGAAGATGGACGTGGAACCGCTTGAGTGAAACGTAGTGGATCTTGGGAATACTGCAGTGCCAGACGGGGATTCCCTGGGGCTAACAGGATCGGTTATAGTAGGGATAGTACGAGCTGAATGTAAGAAAATGTACTGTGTGAACGATACAAGTGGCAAAGGGAGCTATGCCCAATACTGTGTGTTAAAGACTGATGTACTTTAACTGTCAAGTAAAGTTGAACTTGTTAAAACGAACTGGGTGACCCCTAGTATGTGAGTGGCTGCTCCTGGAACCGAAGACGTGGAGACAGCGAAGGCATCCGGCCTGCAAGTGAGTGTAATGCACCATACACTGTACAACACATACGGACTGGGACACGAATAACTTGTAATGTGCCTGGGCATCATGAAGCAGCACCTCGCCCACGGGTACCATCCTGGGCACCTTACAGGGCTATAGAAACCCACATTGACCTGTGAGGCCCCCACCAGAAGGGAAAATGAAGGCCTCCTATTTTACATAATGCATCTAGTAGTGCGGGGCTAGGTAATATAGGAGGCAGGTCAGTGTAGACACAATGAGCTGTCATAAGAGCATACAGATGAATATGTAAGCAGAGCACCAGATAGAGTGCCCCCCACAGGTCACCCCGAAGCATGAGCATATCATTATCTCCAAACTGAAAGTAAAGATTACACAAGAACCACAGGACGGATTTCATCAACCCAGGTATCATTTTAATCAGTGTAATGTCGCCCACCTGACAGTGTATGTAGTTTACTGAGCACAATCCTGCTGACAGGCACGCTTTAACCTATGTACGTTCGTGTTATTAATTACTGTATTCCTTCCTGAGTGTTACCTGTAGGAGGATCTACATCATAATAATAAGATATCTAAGAGCTCAGTTAAGGCACTTTTGCCTTGGCTGCTGTTTCACTCGGTAAGCACTAGCAGAGTAAAAAGATAGGGAAGGTTATTTCAAAGGGCCATGGAACATTGTATTGCCGCCAGTAAATCTCCAGGGACTAGAGGTGGATGGATGATTATCTAAATAAATGTGTTTTGTTATAACATTATCGTGCCAGTGAATAAATGCAACTGGAAATTGAATTCTTCATTCTGGCTTGTGCTATATTGACTACTTTAGATGTTAGAGGAAATAAAATTACTTTTTTACTTTTGGCAGGAAGCCCTCCAACTGGCACCATGCCTAAGGTTTGAATGTTTTACCTTGCCAAATTTGTACCCTTTAGTTTAATCTGCCTGTGACGATGCTGAAGTTGGTTTCTCATTCGTCCAGTTTCTTATTTTTCTTATTCGTCCAATTTCTTATTCGAGGCTGAAGCTGGTTTCTTCTTCGTCCAGTTTCTTATTTGATGCTGAAGTTGGTTTCTTATTCGTCTAGTTTCTTATTCGATGCTGAAGTTGGTTTCTTCTTCATCCAGTTTCTTATTCGAGGCTGAAGTTGGTTTCTTATTCGTCCAGTTTCTTATTCGAGGCTGAAGTTGGTTTCTTATTCGTCCATTTTCTTATTTGATGCTGAAGTTGGTTTCTTATTCGTCTAGTTTCTTATTCGATGCTGAAGCTGGTTTCTTATTCGTCCAGTTTCTTATTCGAGGCTGAAGCTGGTTTCTTCTTCATCCAGTTTCTTATTCGAGGCTGAAGCTGGTTTCTTCTTCATCCAGTTTCTTATTCGAGGCTGAAGCTGGTTTCTTATTCGTCCAGTTTCTTATTCGAGGCTAAAGTTGGTTTCTTATTCGTCAGTTTCTTATTCGTCAATTTCTTTTTTTCTGTTTTTTACAGGTTTAGCAACAAAAATAAAAACTTACAATAATAAAATAAAATGCACCAAGGTGTCCTGATGTGAATATATTTAAAAGCATCTACAAAAACTATAAAACTGGCACAAAATGGGCGAATAAGAAACCAACTTCAACATCGTGAGAAAGAGCACAGTCTGAGAATTACATCCAGCATACATGATAAAAGAGTGATACTGTGCAGTGTACAGTACAGACCAAAAGTTTGGACACACCTTCTCATTTAAAGATTTTTCTGTATTTTCATGACTTTGAAAATTGTACATTCACACTGAAGGCATCAAAACTATGAATTAACACATGTGGAATTATATACTTAACAAAAAAGTGTGAAACAACTTTAAATATGTCTTATATTCTAGGTTCTTCAAAGTAGCCACCTTTTGCTTTGATGACTGCTTTGCACACTCTTGGCATTCTCTTGATAAACCTCAAGAGGTAGTCATCGGAAATGGTTTTCGCTTCACAGATGTGCCCTGTCAGGTTTAATAAGTGGGATTTCTTGCCTTATATATGGGGTTGCGACCATCAGTTGTGTTGTGCAGAAGTCAGGTGGATACACGGCTGATAGTCCTATTGAATAGACTGTTAGAATTTGTATTATGGCAAGAAAAAAGCAGCTAAGTAAAGAAAAACGAGTGGCCATCATTACTTTAAGAAATGAAGGTCAGTCAGTGTGAAAAATTGGGAAAACTTTGAAAGTGTCCCCAAGTGCAGTTGCAAAAACCATCAAGCGCTTCAAAGAAACTGTCTCACATGAGGACCTCTCCAGGAAAGGAAGACCAAGAGTCACCTCTGCTTCTGAGGATAAGTTTATCCGAGTCACCAGCCTCAGAAATCGCAGGTTAACAGCAGCTCAGATTAGAGACCAGGTCAATGCCACACAGAGTTCTAGCAGCAGACACATCTCTACAACAACTGTTAAGAGGAGACTTTGTGCAGCAGGCCTTCATGGTAAAATAGCTGCTAGGAAACCACTGCTAATGACAGGCAACAAGCAGAAGAGACTTGTTTGGGCTAAAGAACACAAGGAATGGACATTAGACCAGTGGAAATCTGTGCTTTGGTCTGATGAGTCCAAATTTGAGATCTTTGGTTCCAACCACCGTGTCTTTGTGCGACGAAGAAAAGGTGAACGGATGGACTCTACATGCCTGGTTCCCACCGTGAAGCATGGAGGAGGAGGTGTGATGGTGTGGGGGTGCTTTGCTGGTGACACTGTTGGGGATTTATTCAAAATTGAAGGCATACTGAACCAGCATGGCTACCAAAGCATCTTGCAGCGGCATGCTATTCCATCCGGTTTGCGTTTAGTTGGACCATCATTTATTTTTCAACAGGACAATGACCCCAAACACACCTCCAGACTGTGTAAGGGCTATTTGACCAAGAAGGCGAGTGATGGGGTGCTACGCCAGATGACGTGGCCTCCACAGTCACCAGACCTGAACCCAATCGAGATGGTTTGGGGTGAGCTGGACCGCAGAGTGAAGGCAAAAGGGCCAACAAGTGCTAAGCATCTCTGGGAACTCCTTCAAGATTGTTGGAAGACCATTTCCGGTGACTACCTCTTGAAGCTCATCAAGAGAATGCCAAGAGTGTGCAAAGCAGTCATCAAAGCAAAAGGTGGCCACTTTGAAGAACCTAGAATATAAGACATATTTTCAGTTGTTTCACACTTTTTTGTTAACTATATAATTCCACATGTGTTAATTCATAGTTTTGATGCCTTCAGTGTGAATGTACAATTTTCATAGTCATGAAAATACAGAAACATCTTTAAATGAGAAGGTGTGTCCAAACTTTTGGTCTGTACGGTATATATATATATATATATATATATGTATACACTGCTCAAAAAAATAAAGGGAACACTTAAACAACACAATGTAACTCAAAGTCAATAACACTTCTGTGAAAATCTGTCCAGTTATGAAGCAACACTGATTGTGAATCAATTTCTCCTGCTGTTGGGCAAATGGAACAGACAACTGGTAGAAATGATAGGCAATTAGCAAGATACCCCCTATAAAGGAGTGGTTCTGCAGTTGGTGACCACAGACCATTTCTCTGTTCTCATCGTTTTTGGCTGTTGTTTTGGTCACTTTTTCATTTTGCCATTGCTCTCACCCCTAGAGGTACAGTAGCATGAGGTGTTATCTACAGTACAACCCACAGAAGTTGCTCAGGTAGTGCAGTTCATTCAGGATGGCACATCAATGCGAGCTGTGGCACAAAGGTTAGCTGTGTCTGTCAGCACAGTGTCCAGAGCATGGAGCAGATACCAGGAGATGTGGAGGGAGACATAGGAGGGCAACAACCCAGCAGCAGGACCGTTACTTCCTCCTGTGTGCAAGGAGGAACAGGAGGAGCTTTGCCAGAGCCCTGCCAAATGACCTCCAGCAGGCCACAAATGTGCATGTGTGTGCACAAACAGTTAGAAACCGACTCCATGAGGGTGGTATGAGGGCTTGATGTCCACAGATGGGGGTTGTACTCACAGCCCAACACCATGCAGGATGCTTCGCATTTGCCACAGAACACCAGGATTGTCAAAGTCGCCACTGGCGCCCTGCGCTCTTCACAGATGAAAGCAGGTTCACACTGAGCACATGTGACAGACGTGACAGAGTCTGGAGACACCATGGAGAGCGATCTACTGCCTGCAACATCCTTTAGCATGACCGGTTTGGCAGTGGGTCAGTAATGGTGTGGGGTGGCATTTCTTTGGAGGGCCGCAAAGCCCTCCATGTGCTCACCAGACTGTCATTAGGTACCGATATGAGATCCTCAGACCCCTTGTGAGACCATATTCTGGTGTGGTTGGCCCTGGGTTCCTCCTAATGCAGGACAATGTCAGACCTCATGTGGCTGGAGTGTGTCAGCAGTTCCTGCAAGATGAAGGCATTGAAGCTATGGACTGGCCCGCCCGTTCCCCAGACCAGAATCCAATTGAGCACATCTGGGACATCATGTCTCGCTCCATCCACCAACGTCACACCACAGACTGTCCAGGAGTTGGCGGATGCTTTAGTCCAGGTCTGGGAGGAGATTCCACAGGAGACCATCCGCAAACTCATCAGGAGCATGCCCAGGCGTTGTAGGGAGGTCATCCAGGCACGTGAAGGCCACATACAAT
Source organism: Phyllobates terribilis (assembly GCF_046119375.1). Taxonomy (NCBI): domain Eukaryota; kingdom Metazoa; phylum Chordata; class Amphibia; order Anura; family Dendrobatidae; genus Phyllobates; species Phyllobates terribilis. Next base: position 691,318,287 of record NW_027362762.1, read on the forward strand.
ACTGAGCTTCATTTTGACTTGTTTTAAGGACATTACATCAAAGTTGGATCAGCCTGTAGTGTGTTTTTCCACTTAAATTTTGGGGGTGACTCCAAATCCAGGCCTCCATTGGTTAATAAATTTGATTTCCATTGATGATTTTTGTGTGATTTTGTTGTCAGCACATTCAACTTTGTACAGAACAAAGTATTCAATGAGAATATTTCATTCATTCAGATCTAGGATGTGTTATTTGAGTGTTCCCTTTATTTTTTTGAGCAGTGTGTATATATATATATATATATATATATACACAGGACAGGAGAAGTGGTACTGTGCATTGTATATATACAGGACAGGAGAAGTTCTATTGTGCAGTGTATATATACAGGACAGGAGAAGTTGTACTGTGCAGTGTGTATATACAGATTAACACAGATACTGAGAATTACACCCAGTGTACAGGACAGGAGAAGTGGCACTGTGCAGTGTATATATACAGAATGATACAAATACTGAGAATTACACCCAGTATACAGGACAGGAGAAGTGGTACTGTGCAGTGTATATAGAGAATAAGGGCTCTTTCACACGTCAGAATTTCTGGTATGTATGGTGACAGTTTCCACATGTACCGGAGACACTGACATGCGCAGACCCATTCAAATCAATGGGTCTGTGCACATCTCAGTGTGTTTTCAGAGACCGTGTGTCCGTTTTTGGACGATAGCACGGATAACACGGACTCATTCAAGTCATTGGATCCATGTAAACACATGCTGCACACGGATGCCATCCATGTGACATGTAATGGCGCTTGGGAATCAGCAGTACAGTTAGCGTTAGCATATTCTGCTGATCGGTCGCATGGATTGCAGTGGGGTACATTTAGGATGGGTGAGTATATAGATTTTTTATTTTATTCTTATTTTTATAGGTGGAGACACTGGGAGCAGACACTACTACACTCATCATTGTCCCTGCTGGTGCTGATCCCTGCACTGGCAGGGAACCATGATGAGGGCTGCGTTCAGCTCCCGGCGCTTGGGAACAGCACTAACTGTACACTGATTCCCAGCACATGGTTGCCACACGTGTGACACACACGGACACAAGGACACACGGGAACACGAGAATTACACTCAGTACACAGGACAGGAGAAGTGGTACTGTGCATTGCATATATGCAGAATAATACAGATACTGGGAATTACACCCATTATACAGGACAGGAGAAGTGGTACTGTGCAGTGTATTGTAGGGTTTGGTACTCACTTGGCTGCGGTTGAGGTAGGCACAGGAGCCGCTTTCATTAGAGTATCCAGGCTGGTTTATTTTGACAGCATACACCACTCATGAAGCAAACACCAAAACAGCCTTTTTCTGGCACAAAAAGATATAACAGAACAAAACTCAAAATAACAAGTCCATACAGCACGGCCTCAGCTGTTTAAATAAAGTGCTTTTCTTTGCCTCCTGCAGAGTCTGAGCAGCATTTGCAAGGCCTGCTCACCTTGCAAAACATACAGACAGACTGGGACAAACCCAACTGCCTTAAATCAGGACATTTCAAGACCTGGACTGGAGGTAAGTGAGCAGCCGATCCCACCCAGCTCTTTCAGCTGCTCGTAAAATCCGGCCCTATAATCCAGTCCCATTAATTACCTCTCAGCACTATGTGTGCTGTAGCCCGCTTCTCCGGGTTCTACATCACCAAAGCTGGGCACCTCGGGGACACATATCTCCCATTCACAACCTGTCCAGTATATATACAGGACAGGAGAAGTTGTACTGTGCTGTGTGTATATACAGAATAATACAGACACCATACCTCCCAACTTTTGAAGAAGAGAAAGAGGGACAGATCATGTGGCGCGCATAGCGCATCTTGGTAAATTTTGGCCATGCCCCTGGCCATACCCCAATCCACGCCCATTTAACATTTCTTACTCCCCTGCCAGGAGGAGTTGTCAGAAGGGCTCTGGTAATGAGGGGCATTCAGCAGACGGCCCTCATCCCCATTCCTGGTATGAATGGCTCCCTCGTCCCCATTCCTGGTATGCATGGCCCCCTCGTCCCCATTCCTGGTATGCATGGTCCCCTCATCCCCATTCCTGGCATGCATGTCCCCCTCAGACCCAATTCTGGTATGCATGGCCCCCTCAGACCCAATTCTGGTAAGCATGGCCCCCTCAGACCAAATCCTGGTATGCATGGCCCCCTCAGACCTAATCCTGCTATGCATGGCCCCCTCAGACCCAGTCCTGGTATGCATGGCCCCCTCAGACCCAGTCCTAGTATGCATGGCCCCCTCAGACCCAATCCTGGTATGCATGCCCCCCTCAGACCCAATCCTGGCATGCATGCCCCCCTCAGACCCAATCCTGGTATGCATGGCCCCATCAGACCCAATCCTGGTATGCATGGCCCCCTCAGACCCAATCCTGGTATGCATGGCCCCCTCATCCCCAATCCTGGTATGCATTGCCCCCACATCCCCAATCCTGGTATGCATGGTCCACTCAGACCCAATCCTGGTATGCATGGACCCCTCAGACCCAATCTTGGTATGCATAGCCCCCTCAGACCCAATCCTGGTATACATGGTCCCCGCATTCCCAATCCTGGTATGCATGGGCCTCTCATCCCCAATCCTGATATGCATGGCCCCCTCATACCCAATGATGGTATGCATGGTCCCCTCATCCCCAATCCTGGTATGCATGGCCACCTCATCCCCAATCTTGATATGCATGGCCTTCCTATCCTGGTATACATGGTCCCCCATCACTACACACATGAAAAAAATAAATACTTTTACTCACCTTCCTTCCTCCCCGCTGCTCTAGCGCTGCGTCCTGTCTGTCAGTAGTTGATCTCAGCATCTGAGCAGCGCATGACATCACTGCCCTGAACCCTCAGATGCCCAGGTGAGCTGTGGGGATATTCAATCCTCACCACGCCGGGACTATGGACGTGGAGAGGAGTGAATAGTCATTCTCCTTAATAGCCCGCACTATCAGCATGGCCGCAGCTCCTGCTGTGGCTCAGCTATCCTCTGTGCCCGCTACTAAAGGGAATGAATATTAACTCCTCTCCATGCCCATGGGAGTGGAGAAGAGTGAATATTCATTCTCTCTAATAGCGGGCACACAGTATCGCGGAGCCACAGCAGGAAGCCGGCAGCTGTAATTGACAGTGTGCGCTATTAAGGAGAATGAATATTCACTCCTCTCCACTCACATGGGCGTGGAGTGGAGTGAATATTCATTTTCTTTAGCAGTGGGCACATATGGTAGCTGTAGCTGCCAGCTACTACCTGTGCCCGCTGCACCACCGCCGCAACCCCCCCACCACCCTCCACAGCCGGGAGAACAGCTGAGCCGTGACGGGACGCGGGACTGAGCCCTCAAAGCGGGACAGTCCTGCGGAAAATGGGATGGTTGGGAGCTATGCAGATACTGAGAATTACACCCAGTATACAGGACAGGAGAAGTGGTACTGTGCAGTGTATATTTACAGAATAATACAAATACTGAGAATTACACCTAGTATACAGGACAAAAGAATTGGTATTGTGCAGTGTAAATATACAGGACAGGGAAAGTGGTACTCTGCAGCGTATAATTACACCCAGTGTACCCAGCTCCCCACTATATACTGTAACATAGTCCACACTCTCTATACTGTATAAACAGCTTCCTACAATATACTATAATATACTATACCATATAGAGTAGAGCTTTTTATATATTACTAGATGAAGGCCCTATTTATATAATTTATGGAGTGGAGTCCACACTATACACAACATTGAAATTGCAACACCAAGTTTGAAAACTTGTGGAGTTATTCAAATCACAAGATTGAGACATTACTGATCTTCAAAATATGAAAATATGGAAATAGTATTTTCAAAATATTTTTATTTAATAAGTCCAGAGTCTGAGTCTCGTGCAGAAATCCCAGCACTTCTAGCCTCGGATGCTATCACTGAGGTTATTAATGGGCTTCTGTGGAATGTTCAGCTGCGGAATGCACTTGGGCAAATCATCAAGATCCGCAGCTGGCAGCTCTTGTGTAATCACTGACTAATGACGTCCTAGATGTGCTCAATGGGAGACAAGTCCGCAGACGCTGCAGGACATGGTAGCACATTTAGGCCAAGCAGAAAGCTGTGGTCTGGTGTTGTCGATGAATAATGGCTCCATGGACACTTTTCAGAAATGGCCACACCACTGGTTCTATGACCAAATCAACTCAAATGTAACACAGAGCTGTTAGTGCACCTGGAACGAAGACTAAAGTGGTCCAGCTACCATAAATTATCCCACCCTACACCATAGTCCCAGGAGTAGGACTGATGTGAAGTTCCTCGTCATGAAGACCTCTTCTTGTGTTGCCCACGTGGTCTCCAGGCAAATCTCAGGCTATCATTGCATTCAAGAAAAAATTAGGACTCATCGCTGAAGAGGATAGACCTCACTTTCAGCCTCTATTGCTGTCTTGATCTGCACCATGATAGCCTTTGAGATCGGTGGAGCGAGGTCAATGGTCACCTGTAGCGGTGCGTCTGGCTCATAGTCCAATGTCATGTAAAAACCTTCTAATGGTTTGTGTAGTGACTGTATGTTGTGTAACGTGGCATGGGGTGGTAGCCATGGGTGAGGTACTCATCTTTCACTCCCCGGCACGTTACATGAAGATGGACATCCTGGCAAGGTGTGTGGGCTTCATCTATATACAGTCTTTTACTTGACATTAACTTGGTGGTACAATAGATAGTGTTTCCTTTACAATATGTAGCATTTTCACACTCGATCTCTCTACTTCTTTCAAGTTTTCTTGTTTCTGCCACACCCCAACACAGTACTACAGTTCAGTTAGTGAGAGTGCTATTCTCAACGGTTCAGAGTCCTCTTTTCCTTTAAGGGGAACTAGTTTGCCAATATGTCTGGTACTTAGCTTCTTAGCTTGCTGATGCCTTGGAACATCCACCCGGGGCACTCTCTTCGTCTCACGTTCCCTGTTCCATCCTGGCCTATTACTTCTACCACTCTGGGCTAGTCCCAAAACATTAACCCCAACTCTCCCTTCTGTTGAGCAGAACACAACACTAGCACCAATAACGCATGTCACAATACATATTACACATTACAACAATACACGTGTCTACAAGGGGGTTATTTTAAATGAAGACCTTTTCATATATTCCTATGAAAAGATTTGCATACATTGGTGCTACTCTAGAGCCCATCCCTGTCCCACGCGTTTGATGAATGAATCTGTCCAAAAATGTGAAGAAATTATTTCTGAGAAGAAAGGTTAATATTATAGAAAGGTTAATATTATACAATACATTCTTTTTGTTTAATCTGAATTCTAGAATCCCTTAATAAAAATTCCTTGACACATATCAACTCAATGTCATGTGCAATGTTGAAATATAGGGCAGAAACATCCTTTGTTAGAAATATAAAAAAATTGCGCCACTCTGCGTAAAATTGTAACGAGATGCGTGGAGTCCCTAATGTAACTGGGTAAATGAAGAACACGAGGTTTCATTATTTTATCAATGTAAGAAGATAAATTGCTGTTAAGCAACCCAATCCCACAAATAATGGGTCTACCAGGGGGATTATTTAGACTTTTGGTAATTTTCGCTAGGTGTTAATAGAAAGGAATAGTGGTGAATCTATTAGTTAGGGACTAGTGATGAGCGGCGAGTATTTTTTGAATGCTCGGGCAGGAGTTCGAGTCCCCGCCCCGCATGTTTGGCGCATATTAGGCAGCCAATTAACATGCAGGGAATGCGTGACAGTCACTGTAATGCCGCAACCATGTTGGTTGTGGCATTACAGTGATTGACTGGCCACATAATGTCATCGTGTCTATATAAGACCCGGAACCCTAAGCTCGTCACAGTCTACCGGTCAAAGACACAGAGTAGGGAGAGCTGCAGCTAAGCGAGGCGGTTATTTTAAACAGAGATTCCACACCACTGTTATAAATCTATTCTAACAGTCCTTGTAAGGGCTCATTCTGAAGAATATTAATGCTGCCGATAGCACTATTTAGGCAGAGTTTGTGGAAAGCTAGTATAGTACAGAATAGGGTCCATTGCACGTTCTTTCTGCTGCTGGAACTCCTATCAATAGCCCCAGATATCAGGGCTAATAATATTCTGTTTGCTCTTAGTCCTGATAATTTTGGTGAAAAGCAATACAATACTCCATTTTTACTGCTTCATTTGCTTGCTAGCAGCATACAGCCAAATTTGGTTGATTTGAATAGAAATGCTGTATTGTGGAAGCAGAGGAACTTGTCCATCATCTCAGGTGGTCAAATATTATTGCAGTATTAATCCTGATTTTTTTTGCAATCTGCAAAAGATTATACTCCATTTAAAGTCTGCTACTTGTGCGTGCTAAATATATCCACACTTGTTCGCTGACAAATAGCTTCAGTATACCGTCAATGGGCAAAAGAATTGGTCATCAGATGTGATCAAATACTGCGTTATTAATCCTGATTTTTTTTGCAAGCTGCAAAATATTGTACTCCATTTAAAGTCTGATACTTGTGTTTCCAAAATATATTCACACTTGTTCGCTGACCAATAGCATCGCTATACTGTCACGAGGCAAAAGAATTGGTCATCAGATGTGATCAAATACTGCGGTAATAATCCTGATTTTTTTTGCAAGCTGCAAAAGATTATACTCCATGTAAAGTCTGTTACTTGTGTGACCAAAATATATTCACACTTGTTCGCTGATCAATAGCATTGGTATACCGTCACTGGGCAAAAGAATTGTTCATCAGACGTGATCATATACTGCGGTATTAACCCTGACATTTTTTTGCAAGCTGCAAAAGATTATACTCCATTTAAAATGGGCAAGGCGTGTGGTAAGGGACGGGGTAGTGGATGTGATGCTGATGGCACACGCCGAGGCTGAGGCCTAGGGCAAGATGAAACTGTGCCTGCTGAGGGAGCACAACAACACCCACATCATTTCGATCTACCTTCCTGTCCCAGTTTCTAGGGGGCCACGGAACACCACTCTTGAAGCCAGAGCAGTGCGAAAAGGTTGTTGGTTGGAGAGCAGATAATGCTTCTAGTCAGTTTGCCACCACCACCACCCAGTCTTCCACACGGTCCAGTCTCAGTAGCCATGAGTCTGAACCACATATTCCTCACCCTGATCCTCCTTCCTCCCACTATGCCGAGCACCCAAAGACAAGTGATCCCACACTTGGACACTCTGAAGAGCTGTTCACATTTCCATTTACAGATTCTGGCCTGTGGCTCGGTCCGCTTCAACTGGAGCAACAGCAGATCGCATGTAGCGATGCCCAAATATTTGAGCAGCCACGGTCACAAGAAGGTGGCGGTGGAAAGTGCAATTACTGTTGCAAGAGGTGGATGATGAAACACAATTGGCAGCAAGTCAGGAGGAGGCCCAGGGTGCGTACGTGGAAGAGAAGGTGGTGAACGATGAAATCACTGACCCAACCTGGCAAGGTGACATGCATAGCGAGGACAGCAGCGCAGAGGGGGAGGGAGGCATAGTGCCACAACAGGGAGGAAGTAGCAGTGGGTGACCACAGACACAAGGCGGACAACTGTTACCCAAAACACCAATACGAGGGAAGTTGCCAGTCTAACTGCTAGGTCTTCCAGAGTCTGGCTCTTTTTAAAGACTGTCCAGATAACCCAAAAAAGGCCATTTGCAACATCTGCCAGGCCAGCATCAGCAGGGGCAGCAAAACTACCAGCCTGACCACAATGAGCATGCTCAGGCACATGACAACAAAGCACCTGAGTAGTTGGGCCAAACGCCAAGGTTCAGAAACGGTGTCTGCGGGTGACACCACTGCCTCTTCCACTGTTGTATGTGCACGCCAAGCCTCTGTCCATGATGCAGGCGAAGATGCCTCCCACCCTGCACCTATCGTTGCACACTTGCAACCATCACCGTCAGCAACCAAGTCCGCATTCTTGTCCCAGCGCAGCATTCAGTTGTCCCTACCCCAGTTCTTGGAACGCAAGCGCAAATATGCAGCCACCCACAGGCTGCAATGCTAAACTGCCACATTTCTTGACTGCTTGCACTAGAAATTTTGCCTTTTAGGCTCGTGGAGACGGAAGCTTTCAGAAACCTGTCCCTCAGTACTCGGTCTCCTGGTGTGCCGTCCCCGCCTTGCACAAGCACATGTCCCAGAACATTACCTGTGCCCTCACCAATGCAGTCACAGGAAAGGTCCACCTAACCACGGACACGTGGACAAGTGCTTGTGACCATGGACGGTACATTTCACTGACGGCACACTGGGTTAATATTGTGGAAGCCGGGACCCAGTCGGACCCTGAGACGGAATACGTCCTCCCGATGCCAAGGATTGTGGGCCCTAGGTCAATCAGGGTTGCCCCCACATTCTACAGCTCCTGCATCTTGTCCTCCTACTTTTCAGCCTCCATCTCTGAGATGACCACATCAGTCGCAAGCTGGAAGCACTGCAGCAGTGACTCGGCCAAGCAGCAACAGGCTCTGCTGAACTGAAGCTAATCTGCTTAGGCGACAAACCGCACACCGCTGCAGAGTTGTTGAAAGCTGTTACAGAGCAGGCAGATCTGTGGCTGTCACCGCTGAACCTACAGCCAGGCATGGTCATGTGTAACAATGGCCAGAACCTGTTGGTGGCTCTAAAGCTTGGCAACCTCACACACGTACCATGCCTGGCCCATGTGCTCAACCTAGTTGTTCAGCAGTTTCTCAAAACCTACCCAGATCTGCCTGAGCTGCTTGTGAAAGTATGCCATGTGTGTGACCATTTCAGAAAGTCAGCTACAGCTTCCGTCGCCCTGACAGTGCTTCAGCAGCGTTTGCAGCTTCTGATGTCACCACGCGTTGGAACTCAATGTTGCATATCTTGGAAAGGATTTGTGAGCAGCAAAGGGCAGTTGTTGAGTACCAGCTTCAACACATCCGTCGGTATTTAGTTCAGCCTCCGCACATAAGAGCTGATGAGTGGGCATGGATGTCTGGTATCTGTGCCGTCCTCCAAAACTTTAAGGACTTCACCAAGATGGTGAGCAGCGATGACACCATAATTAGCGCTACCATTACAGGCCCGGCACGTTGAGATGGAGCAAGGAACTATACAGGGTGATGCTACACAGCCCAGCCTCATCTCATCTTAATGCGGATTGGGTGTTAATGAGGAGGAGGAGGAACAGGAGCTGGTTTCCTGCACTACAGACGGTACTACCCACACTACATTCATAACGTCTGTTCAGCATGGATGGCCTGAAGAGGGAGAGGACGCGGAGGACCAGGAGGAGGATGAGGAGGAGAACATGGACAGTTGTCCTCTTTGTGGGGACAGAGAAGTCTTGGCTGTTGGCAGCCATTAACACTCTAAACATATCTAAAGTTCCAGGACCGGATGGTTTCGGAAATGAGCATTACAAAGGAACTGCGATTAGCTCACACCTCTGTGAGGTATTTAATGGAATAGTAAAAGATGGTCAACTACCTGACCGATTTAATGAGGCTAATATCATTGTATTACCCAAACCGGGCAAAGACCCCTCACAGGTTAATGGATATCGACCAATATCGCTACTCAACTCTGATTTTAAAATCTTTACAAAAATCCTAGCAAACAGAGTACAACAGATAATTCCTGATCTAATATCACCACATCAAACGGGATTCATTCATGGAAAATCCATCACATATAACTTTAGAACAGCCATAGGGGCAATATCCTCAGGTAGAGCGTTTGGACAAAAAAGAAGCATTGTGGTGAGCCTTGATGCAGACAAGACTTTCGACTGAGTATCCTGGCTCTACTTACATAAACTACTAGAAATTCTCAATTTTGGTCCACGATTCTGCGAGGCTGTCAAACTAATATATAAAAATCCTACATCCCGACTCTACATAAACAACACATTTTCTGAACACTTTCAAATACAACGAGGCACAAGACAGGGATGTCCACTGTCCCCGTTATTATTCAACTAAGCATTAGATCCTCTTCTAAGAACTTTACAAAATCTACCGGCATTCCAAGGAATCTTGGTGGGTAACTCATCAGTTAAGCTACTAGCTTTTGCGGATGACATATTGTTATTTATTGCTAACCCGACTCAAGCCATTCCGGCTATAATGAAGATACTAGACTTATACGGGAAAAATACAGGCTTTAAGGTGAATTATAGCAAATCAGAAGCTTTAGCATTGTTTCGTTCAGGCAGAATAACAGATACAACATTCCCATTCCAATGGAGTGAGGAATACATTAAATATCTAGGCATACGACTTCCAGCAGTTCCTTCAAAATTATATTCTATTAATTTCAAACCACAAATTGCATCAATAATCAACCTCCTGAACTCTTGAAAACACTTTACACTATCCTTCTCAGGTAGATGTTATCTGATAAAAATGGTCATTTTCCCAAAGCTATTATACTTATTCCAAACTCTTCCATTGCTGTTGACACAACCAGACATTAAACAACTTAATGCAACATTTAGGAGATTCATTTGGGGCGAGAAGGGTAGAACACGGATAGGCCTACTCAAATTACAGCTGCTCAAAAGAGAGGGAGGAATTAATTTTCCAGATATTGGAAGATACAATCTGGCAGCAACCTTTAGATATATAGTAGATTGGATCCGCAGGACCTCCCATTTTGCCAACGTACAACTAGAGCAACAACTGAGTCCCCGGGTGTCACTAACTGCTCTGATCCACTTAAGCAATGATGAAATCTCTGATGATATCAGAGAACACCCGGTCTTGTGGCAAACTATTTTGACATGGAGGAGAGGGAGAAAAATTTGTGGAGGGTCAGAGAATATATCTCCCTTCCAGCCATTCCTAGGCAACCCAAACTTTATGAATAATTGTCCATCCTCACATTACGTAACCTTGGCAAAACAGGGTTACACCATGATGGCCGATATGCTCGACCAAAATTTCTCGCTACTACCTTTTGTCTCCACGGATGACATATCCGGTGACGTCACATCCGGTCGGACGTTATTTTGCATTTCCTCTTTCTTCAGGCTCGCAGCCTAGCCCAAAAATATATTGGTGGTAAGAAAAATTCTGCACAGATAAATAACTTGGAGGTTTTTCTTAAAACCTCGAGGCTGCAAATTGCTTCAACGAGCAATATATATTCTATACTACGTCAACGCTGGTCTTGGGAAGAGAAGAATAGCGGACCTTCCAAATGGGCAAGTGATATACCAAGTGAAGCTCATTGTAACGGGTCCAGGAGGCGGAACCTCTGAGCTACTATACAAGGGGGCGGCCCTTGTAAGGGAGCGGGTGGCAGTCTCTGGGTGAACGGACAGGGAGTTACGGCAAGTGATCAGGGCAGTCTCTGGGTAAGGGGTAGGTACGACCTGTGATGGCAGAGCCTCCGGGTAGGCTAGCAGGCAGATGGTAGATGTGTGCTCCCAGGTGAGCAAGCGAGAGTCTCTGGAATAGCAGGTGGTCACGGCACGTGACGGCGGAACCTCCGGGCTGGCAGGCAGGTAGGTAGGTAACGGAGAAGCGCTCCCAGGTGAGCGGGCAAGAGTCTCTGGAATAGCTGGTGGTCACCGCACGTGACAACGGGACCTCCGGGCTGGCAAGCAGGCAGGTAACGGAGATGCGCTCCCAGGTGAGCGGGCAAGAGTCTCTGAGATAGCTGGTGGTCACAGCACGTGACAACGGAGCCTCCGGGCTGGCAAGCAGGCAGGTAGCGGAGAAGCGCTCCCAGGTGAGCGGGCAAGCTGGTCCATAGACAGACTGACCGGAGTTGTAAGGCAGACCGTCGGACCTCAGGCAAGCAGGCAGGTAGCTGATGTGCGCTCCCAGGTGAGCGGACAAGTTGGTCCTTAGACAGACTGACCGGAGTTGTAAGGCAGACCGTCGGACCTCAGGCAGGCAGGCAGGTAACAAGTATTCAGGCAGGAATCAGGCAGGTAACTGGCAGGTAACTGGCAGGTAACTGGCAACGGGACCTGAGGGCTGAAGCACAGGTGAGACACAGGTGCAAACAACATTGCTCGGGCACCTCCATTTTGGAGGAGGTGCCTTTTATATGATGAAGTCCTCCGGCCATTGGCCGGGGACTCTTTAGGGCGGCGCGCGCGGCCCCTTTAAGAGGAGGGGAGCGCGCGCGCGCGCGCCCTAAGCACAGGGGCCGGGAAGGAGCGCGCGCCGAGAGCAGAGCAGGAGGAGGGCGCCGGGACGGAGCGCGCGCTGACAGCAGAGCGGGGAGAGGACGCCGGGCAGGAGCGCGCGCTGACAGCAGAGCGGGGAGAGGACGCCGGGCACGGAGCAGAGCGGTGAGGGGAGCAGCGTCCCTGCCTAGCAGAGGGCAGGGACGCCAGCGCTACAGTACCCCCCCCTTTAGGCCCCCCCTTTTTTAGGCCAGACAGAAATTTAGCTAGGATGAGAGGGGCATGGATGTTCTCCCGGGGCTCCCACGTTCTCTCCTCAGGACCAAACCCCCTCCAATCCACCAGAAAAAAGGTCTTTCCTCTTACCCTTTTGCTGGCAAGAATGTTCTCTACCTCAAACTTGTCCTCAGCAGAAACCAGAGCAGGAGGCGTACCTGTAGACTTAGAAAAAGAGTTAAGTACCACAGGTTTGAGGAGAGATACATGGAAGGAGTTAGGGATCCGTAAGTTGGCCGGGAGTTTCAATTTATAGGCTACCGGGTTGATCTGACCGATGACCACCAGTGGGCCGATGAACCGAGACCCTAACTTATAGGAAGGGATCTTGAGTCGGACATATTTGGACGAGAGCCAGACTTTATCCCCAGGACGGAATTGAGGAGGGTCCATCGCTAAATGCTGCCAGGGGGCAGCAGGTACTGGCAGAGGAAGAAGGCGGCCGGCCGACAGGTGTCTCGGAACTTTGTTGCGGGCGCAGGACACACAGGCAGAAACAAAGTCCATAACATCCTTGTGCAGGTTAGGCCACCAGTAGTGTCGGGTAATAAGCTGGAGGGTCTTTTTCCGACCGGCGTGGTCAGCTAGTTTAGACGAATGACCCCAGTGTAGGATTCTCTCCCGATCAGGTACCGATACGAACGTCTTACCAGGAGGGAGACAATTTAGACTCACGGGAGCCACCTGCATTACTCTGGCGGGATCGATGGGGCAGTCACATGGTCTATGAGGTGGTGATGTCTCTGCCTCCTCCTTAACAAAGACATCAGCACTAGACCAATAAGGAATCGGAAGTCCAGGTAGATTAGCTGGGATAGGAGAGGGACGGACGGAATGGACGGGAACCAGGCAGGTTTTATGACAGGCCTGTCCCCAGTGAAGGACTTCTCCGGTTTGCCAGTCAAGCACGGGTGCATGTCTCTGGAGCCAAGGCAGACCTAGCAAGAGGGCGTGAGGGAGACCAGGCAGAACGTGAAAGGAGATACTCTCTGAATGCAGCATTCCCACCTGCAGAGTAATAGATTCGGTGATGAATTGGATGGGGCGAGGTAAGAGGCCCCCATCCACGGCAACAACAGACAAGGGTACAGCCAGAGGTTTAGTGGGGATGCGGAATTTCTCCACCAGGGACTGTGAAATAAGATTTCCGGCTGCTCCAGAGTCAAGTTGGGCTAGTTCGGAATAACGATTCTCCCCGCAGATGATTGAGACTGACAACAGCAGGGATGGAGAGGATTTATTTTTGTCTAGATCGACCCCTCTGAGTGAACCAAGATACAGGCGTTCTCCCGACCTCTCCGGGCAGGCACGGATCAGATGCTCCTTACTGCCACAGTAGAAGCAGCTCCCCTCGGCACGGCGGAAATCCTGACGGGATTTGACCATCTTGGTCTGGTCGACCTGCATAGGCTCAGGAGAGTGTACCTGTGGAGAAACGGAAGGAATGACGGATTCCTGGAAAGTAGGAGCTAGACGTGGAATCCTTCTTTCACGGGTGACCTCTTTGGCACGCTCCTGGAACCGTAGGTCAATCCGGGTGGCAAGGGTTATTAGATCATCGAGAGTGGTAGGAATGTCCCGACCAGCAAGTTCATCTTTAATACGGCCGGACAGACCCTCCCAGAAGACGGATACCAGGGCTTCGTTATCCCAGGCCAGCTCCGAGGCAAGGGTACGGAACCGTATGGCATATTGGCCCACGGTGAGGCTTCCCTGACGGAGGCGAAGCAGAGAAGATGCGGATGAGGTCCTCCGTCCGGGTTCGTCGAAGGCTTTCCGGAAAGCCATGAGAAAGGCAGGCAAGTCGGACACCAGGGGATCTCCTCTCTCCCATAGAGGATTTAGCCAGGCCAGGGCCTCCCCGGTGAGATGGGACATGATAAAGGCAATTTTGGCTCGGTCGGAGTTAAACTGGTGGGATAATAGTTCAAAATGCAGGGTGCACTGATTTATGAAGCCCCGAGCCAGGACGGAGTCGCCTCCGAAGCGAGGAGGTGCAGAGAGCCGGGGTCCGGAAAAGGATACCATGGTACTGGCGGAGGTTGTTGGTGGATCAGACAGAGTGTTCAGGCGAGTATTAACATTCCGCAGGTGACCCAGGATGGTCTCCTGTTGGGACCTCTGACGGGACAGTTCAAGACAGAGGTCCGAGAGCGAGGGAGCTTGGGTGCCACCGGGTTCCATGGCCCGAGCAAACTGTAACGGGTCCAGGAGGCGGAACCTCTGAGCTACTATACAAGGGGGCGGCCCTTGTAAGGGAGCGGGTGGCAGTCTCTGGGTGAACGGACAGGGAGTTACGGCAAGTGATCAGGGCAGTCTCTGGGTAAGGGGTAGGTACGACCTGTGATGGCAGAGCCTCCGGGTAGGCTAGCAGGCAGATGGTAGATGTGTGCTCCCAGGTGAGCAAGCGAGAGTCTCTGGAATAGCAGGTGGTCACGGCACGTGACGGCGGAACCTCCGGGCTGGCAGGCAGGTAGGTAGGTAACGGAGAAGCGCTCCCAGGTGAGCGGGCAAGAGTCTCTGGAATAGCTGGTGGTCACCGCACGTGACAACGGGACCTCCGGGCTGGCAAGCAGGCAGGTAACGGAGATGCGCTCCCAGGTGAGCGGGCAAGAGTCTCTGAGATAGCTGGTGGTCACAGCACGTGACAACGGAGCCTCCGGGCTGGCAAGCAGGCAGGTAGCGGAGAAGCGCTCCCAGGTGAGCGGGCAAGCTGGTCCATAGACAGACTGACCGGAGTTGTAAGGCAGACCGTCGGACCTCAGGCAAGCAGGCAGGTAGCTGATGTGCGCTCCCAGGTGAGCGGACAAGTTGGTCCTTAGACAGACTGACCGGAGTTGTAAGGCAGACCGTCGGACCTCAGGCAGGCAGGCAGGTAACAAGTATTCAGGCAGGAATCAGGCAGGTAACTGGCAGGTAACTGGCAGGTAACTGGCAACGGGACCTGAGGGCTGAAGCACAGGTGAGACACAGGTGCAAACAACATTGCTCGGGCACCTCCATTTTGGAGGAGGTGCCTTTTATATGATGAAGTCCTCCGGCCATTGGCCGGGGACTCTTTAGGGCGGCGCGCGCGGCCCCTTTAAGAGGAGGGGAGCGCGCGCGCGCGCGCCCTAAGCACAGGGGCCGGGAAGGAGCGCGCGCCGAGAGCAGAGCAGGAGGAGGGCGCCGGGACGGAGCGCGCGCTGACAGCAGAGCGGGGAGAGGACGCCGGGCAGGAGCGCGCGCTGACAGCAGAGCGGGGAGAGGACGCCGGGCACGGAGCAGAGCGGTGAGGGGAGCAGCGTCCCTGCCTAGCAGAGGGCAGGGACGCCAGCGCTACACTCATCAAGAGAATGCCAAGAGTGTTCAAAGCAGTCATCAAAGCAAAAGGTGGGTACTTTGAAGAACCTAGAATATAAGACATATTTTCAGTTGTTTCACACTTTTTTGTTAACTATATAATTCCACATGTGTTAATTCATAGTTTTGATGGCTTCAGTGTGAATGTACAATTTTCATAGTCATGACAATACAGAAAAATCTTTAAATGAGAAGGTGTGTCCAAACTTTTGGCCTGTACTGTACATCCCTACAACAATCCATAACTTGATAGATTTTCTCCATGCATTTGTTTACCGATTCATAATTTTTAATGGTGATCTGTGAGTAGAAATTGATGAAAGCAGGCTGGAAGGTTGCTAGCGTTCCTTCACAGTTTGGTGGTGCAACGTACCAAAAAAACTTTTCGGAGCCGGTTAAATTCTATTTTTTATTGTACTATATTACCTCTCTTATCTGAGATTCATGTATGGGTGACCTATAGCACTTGGGATAGCGTCTTACAGGCATGTAGTCAGGTATTATTGTATTATACTCTATGCTGAAAAAAAAAATTCTATTCCCTGTTGATAATGCTGTTAGCTGCTTTTAAAATAGAACAGGTGCTAGATGGTATTATCAGCTGGAAATGAGTGTTCATTCTGGATGTGTCTGATCATGTCTCACACACCATATGATCAAATAAGGTAGTAAAATGTTAAAATTACATTTACTGGTGAATGTATTTTTCACCGTTGAAATGCAAAAGTGCAAAAACACATCAAAAACACTACGTGTGAACATAGCCCAAGGTGTAGAGGAGCATTTTTATTTATTTATTTTGCCTTATAAATAAGTCATTAACCTGGAAAGAATGTTTCTTAACATTCTTTCCAGGAAAGTCCATTTTGCTTTGTTTTTGTATGTTTTATTGTCCGTAAAAGTGGCGTAATACTCTGACAACATTGTTCCTAGCAGCGACCTGGGTTCAGAGATGCTTCCATTGGTCTTCTCCATGCTATTCCCATGTCATTTCAGTACTGTTTCCATTGATTTGACCAATTTTTAGGCCCCCTCCAGACCTGCGGGGGGGGAGGGGGGTCGCCGGAAAAATGCTCAGATTTCCCATTGACCTACATTGGGCTCATTGCTTGGGTCGAGCACCCGAGCATTACGATTTCCTCGACCCGAGTAACGAGTACCTGAGTATTTTAGCGCTCGCTCATCACTATTACGGATTTCTTTTCTTTTGTATTTAGTATATTCTTTTCAACAGCTTTCTCAATTAGAGCCTCCTATCTGCTGACAATGGTGGAGGAATAGTAATTCAAAATCATACAGACTATATCAAAGAAGCTGTAAGGAACGTATCTGACCTTGACTACTATAGGGAGATTCTTGCCAATCCTTATCCATCCATTATCCCATAATATAATGATCTATTTGAGAAAGTTGTCTTACTATACCTTGATCATGCAGCTGTCATCCGGACGGACACATCTCTCTAGCGATACAGCGACCAGACACAGGTCGATAAGTTCTGAGCTCAGGCCCATGGCAGGGATTACGGTGGAAGCGTGCACGCACACACAGTTTGGCGCCAAACTCAGTCAGGCAGATACTGGCACTTAAAGGCATTCTGAACCACTAGGTAACCGCACTAGGCTGGAGCACGACTAGGTAAATTATGGTAACGTAGTCAACAATTCTGCGCCTACTGAGTGATGCAGCACAGCGGTCCCAGTCAGTCCTGACTGGCTGTGTGAATTAACTTGTTTCATTTTGTTGGTTGCTGGAAACACGCTCTATCTGAATTTAACAGTAAAAGTTAATTTGGCAAGTTTGGTGTTTACTGCTTTCCATGTCCATGGCTTCGCTGTATCCTGGGGAGCTCACCCCAATCCACGGCATACAATAGTATGTGAGGTTTGTGTTCCAGGGCTGCATTTTGGTCCCAGTTCGGCCCTGACATAGAATGACTTCAGACTTGTGCCCCAAGCCTGCACAACCCCTTTAATGGCCTAACATGCTACCATGGCCTGCAGAGTGTACGAACTTGTCTCACATCGAGCACATCTGGGAAGACAGGAGCTGCCAGCAACGGATCTTGATGATTTGTCCGAGTGAATTCAGTGGCAGAGCCTTCCCCAGACGACCATTAATAAACTCAGTGATAGCGGCCAAGGCTGGAAGTGTCAGAATTTCTGCACTTGGGTCTAATACCCCAGAATGAAGAAATAGGGTTAGAAAATGTAGTTTCCTTATTTAGATATTATTAACATGTCGCCATCCTGTGATTTCCATAACCTCTTGACCTTTCCATGTTGGTGTTCCAATTTCAATGTTGAGGATTGTATATATAGTGTGGGGGTGTGCCTGTGAATAAAGTGTATAGTGCAAAGTCCACACTATATTTACAGCATCATACTATATACATCGGAGCACACTTTATACTATATTATAATGTATACATGACTTGGGATGACTACTGTATATATTACTAAGGAAACACTGAGACTGTACCGTATATATGACGCGCCCCTGGCCTGCTGTGTCGCGCAGCGTCTCGCGCACGGGGGCTTACCCGGAACCGGATCAGATGAGGGTTGTAGTCTCCGAGTGGCGGGGACCCGGTCCGTGCCCAGGGGGTCAGACTCAGTGTGTGGCAGTCTTGATAGATGTTATTTGAGTGTCGACTACGCCACCCGTTGATTTGCAGCTATGGAGCTGCCGCTGCAGGGCAGACCGCTGAGGCCGGTGTAGAATTGTGCAGCGTGATAGTATAACCCCCAACGGGAGGGGTATGGCCTCAGGGCAGCCGACGTGGAAGATGGGGGTAGCAGGAACCACTCAGAGACGGTGCGGTGTAATTCAGGGTCTTTACTGGTAACAACGATAGACCCTCCCGGAGTACTTGCTAGCGAATGGGGCCTGGTCAGTCCTTGAGCAGATGGGATCTTCCGCTCCACGATGGCGGTGCTGGTCCCACACGTGTGACCGTGCCTTCGGGTTTCTGGGCCTGAGGACCTGAAATCCCCTGCCGGTCGGCTTCTGCTGCTGGGTAAGAGTTAGTCCCCACAGCCTCGGACGCCGGGTCCGGTAAGAAAGCTTCTCAGTCAGGGCGAGCTCTGCAGCTGCCAGCCCCTGACTCGTAGTAGTATTGCTCCCACTGAGCTCCAGCTGTTTCTTCCTATGACTGTCTCTTGTCTCTACTCTCCTTGACTCCTAACCCTGCTTCAGCCCCGGGTTTATATAGGGGAAGTTCTTCCCCTCCCAAGACTGGGCAGGAGGTGTGGCATGCACAGGATCCCTGACCAAAGGACCTCCCACCTGCTCTCAGACATAACATCTCTATCACTGTGGCAACCAGACCCCTGGGGTGTCACATTCCCCCCTAGTGAAATTTAGTACTCCGGGACTAAACATATTTTAGAAAAACATAACAAGATAAAAACAATAATAATACAATAAGAAAAACATATAAAGATGGTTACGGCATGTCCGTAACCGGGTGCAGTCTTTGAAGAAAAGCAAGGTGTCCATTTCACCAAAACAGGGAGACGTAACCAGGTAGGGGTTTGTCCTACCCCGAGTCCTTAACAGTCTTTAGTCCGTCCTGGGTTACGCTCCAACTATGTACAAGGATTCCCGGTAAATCCACCAAGGACTCCTACAAATAACTAGAAACACAAAATTATACACAAGCAACAATACACAGGTAAACATAAATAAAACAATTTATACACTTCAAATCCTCCACCGTGCGGGTAACTGGCCTCTAGTGGCCCTAGTGGACCTACGGAGCTGACTGCCTAGCCCTGAACTACAGGGTGTAGGAGCTGTCAAGGGTAAACTGGGCAGCTGTCTACCGGCTCTTTGGCTCACTAGGGATATGGCAGGCTCGCTGCAAGCAGAGGGTTGATCCTCCTGGTCTGCGGGTGTGGGGTCTTCTGCCTCCTGGACCGGCTGTTCTTCCAGCTCTACCTGTTGCTCCGTAGGTGCTTGGGATGCTGGTTGGAGGAAGGTGAGTACGGGTACCACAACTGCACCATTGACTTGAGTCCAAGACCGAGGGAAGTCCCCGAGCACAGTACTAACCATATCTTCCCTTTCCTCTACGGGTCGATGGTCTTCTTGTTCCTCTTCAGGGTTCCTCAGTTGTTCGGGACACTTCTTCAGGTGGTCCCGGGATACAATAGCTGTGGTTTCCCCTCCGTCTTTACTGATGGTACAAACCTTCGGGTTCTCGTGGCTTGAGGGCAGTACGGTGTACGGGTCCTTTTCCCACTGGTCGTCCAACTTGTGGAGCCGTCTCTTCCTCTTCAAGACCTGCTCTCCGGGTACCAGGGGAACAGCGGGAGCATACTGGTTGTAAGTTTTCTCTTGTCTTTCCCTAGCCTGACAGAGACTTCGCTCCACGCTCTCCTGTACTCTCCGGTACTGCTGCTGCCTCTCCGTGTCCCAGTCTGTTTCTGGTGAAGTGTCCTCGGGTGTCAGGACTCCCATTTCCAGGTCAACAGGTAACTTACCAGGTCTTGCCCTCATTAGGTAAGCCGGGGTACAGTTGGTGGAACCTACCGGGATGTGGTTGTATAGGTCCACCAGATCGGGCAACTTCTCAGGCCACAGACTGCGTTCTTCCAGGGGCAACGTTTTTAAAAGATCCATTACCACCTGGTTCATTTTCTCACAAAGTCCATTAGTTTGCGGATGGTAGGGTGTCGTCCTTATCTTCCGGCAGCCATACAGATTGCAGAATTCCTGGAAGACCTCCGCTTCAAAGGCAGGTCCCTGGTCCGTCAGCACTTGGTCCGGGTACCCGTGTGGACGGCAAAAGTGCTGCTGGAAGGCTCTAGCTGCTGTTTGAGCCGTTAAGTCCTTGACGGGGACGACAACCAAGAACCGGGAGTAATGATCCACGATGGTTAACGCGTAGACGTAGCCACTTCTGCTTGGGGTCAGTTTTACATGATCCAAGGCTACCAGTTCCAACGGTTGCCGGGTGACGATGGACTGCAGGGGAGTCTTCTGGCTGGCACGGTCCTTCCTTCTCAGGTTGCACGGGCCACAGTCTCTGCACCACTTCTCAATGGTTCCCCTCATGCCTACCCAGTGGAATCGCTCGTGCAGCAGGAACTCCAGCTTCTTCCACCCGAAGTGTCCAGCTCCGTCGTGGTATGCCTCCATCACCATGGCTGCGTCTCTTCGTGGCACCACTACTTGCCAGAGTAGTTCATGCGTCCGGGAGTTAACCATTCTGCGGCACAACTTCCCCTTGTAAAGGAACAGTCGACTCTTCTCTGCCCATAGTTGTTTGGCTTCCTCCGGAGCGTCTGGTTCAAGGCAAGCCTCCGGGCGAGTCAGCATCTCCTTCACCAGTCGGATGGCAGGGTCGCTGTCTTGCGTTTCCGCCCAGTTGTAGTGAGGTAAGGGGTTCAACGTAGCAGCCTGCTTACTCCTTACCCGGTGGGAATACTGGATAGTCCCATGACGGTGGAACGCAGGGAGTTCAACTTCTTCCAGTCCCTCCGGATCTTCTCCTTCGTCCGGCAGGTTGGGCATCCTGGACAGGGCATCCGCGTTGGTATTGGAGCGTCCGGCCCGGTATTTGATTGTGAACTCGTAGTTGGACAGACGGGCCATCCACCTCTGCTCCAGGGCACCGAGTCTTGCCGTGTCCAGGTGTGTCAACGGGTTGTTATCCGTGTACACGGTGAACCGGGAAGAAGCGAGGTAATGCTTAAAGCGCTCGGTGACTGCCCATACTACGGCCAGGAACTCTAGCTTAAATGAGCTGTAATTCTCGGGGTTCCTTTCGGTGGGTCGCAGTTTTCGGCTGGCGTAGGCGATTACTCGTTCCTTCCCCTGCTGGATCTGGGACAGTACGGCTCCTAGCCCGATGTTACTGGCGTCGGTGTAGAGGATAAAGGGCTGGCTATAATCCGGGTACGCCAGGATTTCGTCCCCCGTGAGGGCCATCTTCAGCTGGCGGAAGGACTCTTCTTCCAACTCCTCCCATTTGAAGGGCGGCTTCTGGTTCTTGGCCTTCCGGGACTGGCCTATCAGGAGGTCCTGCATAGGTGCTGCCTTTTTGGTGAAACCGGGAATAAACCTTCGGTAGTAGCCTACCAACCCGAGGAACTGCCGTACTTCTTTTACGCTGGAGGGGCTTGGCCATTCCTTAATTGCGGTGATCTTATCAGGGTCGGGAGCCACTCCGTCAGCGCTCACCACGTGTCCCAGGTACTGCACCTTTGGTTTCAGGAGGTGACACTTGGAGGGTTTCACCTTTAGGCCGTAACTCGCCAGAGCTTCGAACACTTCCGCCAGGTGTTTCAGGTGGTCCTCATACGTCTTGGAATATACGATGACATCGTCCAGGTACAACAAGACCGTCTCGAAGTTTCTGTGGCCCAGACAACACTCCATTAGTCGTTGGAAGGTTCCTGGTGCATTGCAGAGTCCGAACGGCATGCAGGTGAACTCGCTAAGTCCCATCGGGGTGGTGAATGCGGTCTTCTCCCGGTCCGCCTCTGCTACAGGAACCTGCCAGTACCCGCTAGTGAGATCCAAGGTAGAGAAGAAGTTAGCAGATCTTAAAGCAGCCAATGACTCCTCTATCCTTGGTAAGGGGTACGCATCCTTGTGTGTGATACGGTTGATTTTCCGGTAATCTACACACATCCTCATGGTGTTGTCTTTTTTTCTGACTAAGACTAGTGGAGCTGCCCAGGGGCTACAGCTATCCCTGATCACCCCAGCCTCCTTCATGTCTCTAAGCATCCCCTTGGCGTGTTGGTAGTGGGCAGGGGGTACGGGTCGATACCTCTCTTTTATAGGAGGATGGTTTCCCGTGGGGATGTGGTGTTCTACCCCCTTGACTTGCCCGAAGTCTAACGGGTGTTTACTGAACACTCTCTCGTACTCCTGAACCACCCGATAGACTCCTTGTTTCTGGTGCGAGGGAGTGGAGTCAGTACCCAGATGTAGTTGCTGACACCAGTCCTCCATGTTTTTCTTAGAGCCGTTACCTTCCTCCGGGTGAGATGGAGGCAAGGGTTCCACAGATTGTATAGAATTTTGGTTAATGGTATATAATTTGGCTAGCGTGGCATACCGGGGCAGGTACACTTCCCTCTCCCCGATATTTATTATGCGAACGGGCACCCTCCCATGGCGTACATCAACCACCCCCCGTGCTGTCAAAATGGTGGGCCTACTGTCTGAGTAAACTGGTTCTACCATTGCCTGGTAATCCCTACCTCTCAGACCAATAGCTGCCCGGCACCAAATCATCATTTCACTTTTTGGGGGCATGGCAATAGGAAAAGGGTCACACATTCTTACGCTACCAATCTCACCGCCGGAGAGTTCCACCTGTTGCCGTCGCATCAGTGCCCGGATCTCTTTCTGGAGCACCCGCTGCTCGCCGGAGCTGGCGTTCTTGGCAACCTGCTGTAAAAGGAAAATCACCTCTGCAAGACAATTTTCAATTACATTAGTTCCTAGAGTTATTTTTGGGTGACTCTCATGTTTGTCAATATCTACAATGATCAGTCCCTGTGCTGCCAGTTCGACTCTACCGATTTTGATGGTCACCTCTTTAAATCCGATCTGTGGCACGGGCTGGCCATTGCTGGCGATGATACTCAAGTCGTCGTCAGGGTAGCGGGTAATATCCGAGTCATTCCAGTACTGCTTAAAGAGCACGTACGGGATGGTGGTGACCTGCGACCCGGTGTCCAGTAGGGCACTCATGGGAATGCCATCCAGTACCACCGGCAAGACTGGACGTCCTCCCACATATCTGTCGCGCCAGTTCGATGGGCCTGGTGATCTTTTTCCTGGGGGTTGGCCCTCTACCCCAGGTTGTGCCCGTTTAAAGAACAGTACCTTGCCATATGTCCGGGTTGATTGCAGCGGCGGCAGATGGGTCGTCCGTCCTCGCTGTATCGGTCACTGGGTCTTCCTCTGGCTGGTGGGGTCCTCCTTGGTCGACGCCATGGGATGTCCTCCGGTCCGGATGCCAGCTGGATCTTCCCTGGGGTGGAAACCTGTAAAGACTGCACAGTTCGGGTTAGCGCAGCAACGCTCTTAGCTAGCTCTTGGACCTGATGGTGTAGGTCTGGAGCCGGGTCATTGTCCAAAGCCTGCGCATCAGCTCCCACAGGCCCTGCCGACAAGGGCGCCGCCTCCTGGTGGTAAGTAATAGCTGGGCGCCTGTGGGTCATAACGCCACCCGGTGCCGGTTCTCGGAGCACCCGGATGGCTCTGTCCTTGAACTGTGCAAAGCCCAGATGGGGATCCTCTAAGGCCATCGCCCGCAACTGGGTTCGGTGGGCATTACAATACAGTCCCTCTATAAATTGTTCAGTCAACAGCCTGTCCTCGTTTCCCACTCCATCAGGGTCGGTCTGCTTAATGGCCCTCAGGGCCTCTTGTAGGTTTAGTGCATAGTCCCTTATACTCTCATGCGCTCGCTGCTTGCACCCGTAGAATCTAAGCTTAATCTCGGCTGAGGTGCGGGTATCAAAGGTATCCTTCAGCCGGGTTAGTATCCCTGCGACAGTCTTCCTCCCAGGTGGCCAGGATTTTACTTCCCTTTTAGCTGCCCCGGTTAGTTGGGCCACCAGGATGCTCACTTTTTGCTCTTCTGTGAGGGGGTACACCTGGAAGAGGCTATCCAGCTTTTCTCTAAAGTCATGCAGGGTATGTGACTCCCCTGAGTACTGGAGTAGCCAAGCTGCTCCCGGGATATAGGGCATGGTGAAGGGCATAACTGCAGCAGCGGTGGCGCTGGCGGGGGTTGAGGCAGTGAAGCTCTCCTCCGTATCCGACATCTTCCTCCCCCCTAGTGGACCGTGGCCTACCTTGCGATGATCCTGTTCCGTAGGCCGCGGCTCCGCAGTAGATCGTCAGGGTTGAGGACCTTCCGTCGCGCTCCGGTGACGTCGGCGTCTGCTGGGCTCCTTCCAGGACCTTACGCAACGTCCGGACGTGAGGCGGGGCTTCAGTTCTCGCGCGCTTTCGAAGTCCACGCCCCTCTTCTTCCCGTGCGGCGTCCTCAAGATGGTGTCCAACGGCGGGAAAACTCCACGGATGGCGGGAAGAAGGCCGAAGATGGCGCCGGATGGCGGGAAAACTTCGCGGATGGCGGGAAGAAGGCAGAAGATGGCGCCGGATGGCGGGAAACCTCACCACTGGTAAGTTTGAACAGTCTTTGCTTTTCAGGCACGCAGTACCCGGTGGTTGCGGGCACGAAATCCTGCCGACTACGCCAAATTTGACGCGCCCCTGGGCCTGCTGTGTCGCGCAGCGTCTCGCGCACGGGGGCTTACCCGGAACCGGATCAGATGAGGGTTGTAGTCTCCGAGTGGCGGGGATCCGGTCCGTGCCCAGGAGGTCAGACTCAGTGTGTGGCAGTCTTGATAGATGTTATTTGAGTGTCGACTACGCCACCCGTTGATTTGCAGCTATGGAGCTGCCGCTGCAGGGCAGACCGCTGAGGCCGGTGTAGAATTGTGCAGCGTGATAGTATAACCCCCAACGGGAGGGGTATGGCCTCAGGGCAGCCGACGTGGAAGATGGGGGTAGCAGGAACCACTCAGAGACGGTGCGGTGTAATTCAGGGTCTTTACTGGTAACAACGATAGACCCTCCCGGAGTACTTGCTAGCGAACGGGGCCTGGTCAGTCCT
This sequence comes from Phyllobates terribilis, assembly GCF_046119375.1. Lineage (NCBI taxonomy): Eukaryota > Metazoa > Chordata > Amphibia > Anura > Dendrobatidae > Phyllobates > Phyllobates terribilis. Next base: position 691,343,735 of record NW_027362762.1, read on the forward strand.
TGAGCAGATGGGATCTCCCCTGGCCAGGCGGAGTTGTAGGCCTCCCAAACTGACTGTACTCTTCTGGCTACCTTGCTAGAAGCGGATATATGTAGCCCACGTCCCTGAGTGTACCGTGTGGTGCTCACCCGTATGGCCGGTGACTCGGGGCCTTCTATTGGCTTCCGCTCCACGATGGCGGTGCTGGTCCCACACGTGTGACCGTGCCTTCGGGTTTCTGGGCCTGAGGACCTGAAATCCCCTGCCGGTCGGCTTCTGCTGCTGGGTAAGAGTTAGTCCCCACAGCCTCGGACGCCGGGTCCGGTAAGAAAGCTTCTCAGTCAGGGCGAGCTCTGCAGCTGCCAGCCCCTGACTCGTAGTAGTATTGCTCCCACTGAGCTCCAGCTGTTTCTTCCTATGACTGTCTCTTGTCTCTACTCTCCTTGACTCCTAACCCTGCTTCAGCCCCGGGTTTATATAGGGGAAGTTCTTCCCCTCCCAAGACTGGGCAGGAGGTGTGGCATGCACAGGATCCCTGACCAAAGGACCTCCCACCTGCTCTCAGACATAACATCTCTATCACTGTGGCAACCAGACCCCTGGGGTGTCACATATACATCACATAGGATTCACAGACTTTTGCTGGCTGAATATATATCACATAATGGATACAGGCTGCTGGCTGTATATAGCAGCATGTAAAAGTTTGGGCATCCCTGGTCAAAATTACTGTTATTGTGAACAGTTAAGCAAGCTGAAGATGAAATGATCTCTAAAAATGTTTAAAAATGACAAAAAGGAAAATGGGCGAATGCAAAAGTTTGCTCACCATTGGAGATTTATGTGCTCAGATAACTTTGACCAAGGTTTCAGACCTTAATTAGCCTGTTAGGGTTATGGTTTGTTCACCATCATCATTAGGAAAGGCCAGGTGATACAAATTTCCTAGCTTTATAAAAACCCAGCCTCCGCTAACATTGTGCCAAAAAAACATCACCCATGGGTTCTTTTAAGCAGCTGTTTAGCTCTCTGAAAATGAGAATCGTGGAGGCCCACAAAGCAGGAGAAGGCTATAAGAAGATATAAAAGCGTTTTCAAGTTGCCCTTTCCTCAGTTAGAAATATAATTAATAAATGGCAGTTACCAGGAACAGTGGAGGTCAAGATAAGGTCTGGAAGACCAAGCAAAATTTCAGTGAGAGCTGCTCATAGGATTGCTAGAGAGTCAAATCAGAACCCTTGCTTGACTGCAAATGACCTTCAGAAAGATTTAGCAGACTCTGGAGTTGTGGTACATTGTTCTACTGTTCAGAGACACCTGCACGAATATGGCCTTCATGGAAGAGTCATCAGAAGAAAGCCTCTCCTGCGTCCTCACCATAAAATTCAACGTCAGAAGTATGCAAAAGAACGTCTAAACAAGCCCTGTGGAATAATGAGGTTAAAATAGAAGTCTTTGGCCACAATGATCATGGTATGTGTGGAGAAAAAAGAGCACAGAATTTCAGAAAAAAAAGAACATCTCGCCAACTATTAAGCATGGTGGTGGATCAATCATGCTTTGGGGTTGTGTTGCAGTCAATGGCACGGGGAACATTTCATGGGTAGAGGGAAGAATGGATTTGATGAAATTTTAACAAATTCTTGATGCAAACATAACACCATCTGAATAAAAGCTGAAGTTGAAAAGAGGATGACTTCTACAAATGGATAATGATCCTAAACACATGTCAAAATCCACAATAGTCTACCTCAAAAGGCACAAGCTGAAGGTTTTACAATGGCCCTCACAGTCCCCTGATCTGAACATAATTGAAAATCTGTGGCAAGACGACCCAGGAATCTCACATAACTGGAAGAATTTTCCAAGGAAGAATGGATCGAAATTGAAAGACTCTTAGCGTTTACAAGCTGTGATACTTTCAAAAGAGGGTGCTTCTAGGTACTAATCATGCAGGGTGCTCAAACTTTTGCATCGGCCCATTTTATTTTTTGTAAATTCTAAAATGTAAAAGATGAAGATATGCACATTTCATTTTTTTGCCTGAAATACAAAGGAAATGTGTCATCTTTATCTTTAGGCCTTTAGGCTGTGTGCCCACGATGCGTTTTTTAAGCGTTTCCGCAGCGGCAAAAACGCTGCAGAAGCGCTTAAAAAACGCATGGTAGAAGGCCTGCCATGTTCCTCAATGATAATCCGCATGTGCTGTGCACATGCTGCGGAAATTTCCGCTGCGGATTATCATTGCGGAAAAAAACGCAGCACTACCAATTATTTTGCGGAAGTGCTGAGTTTTCGCCGCCATTGACTTGCATTAGAATGCATGGATTACGCATCACTGCATCTGTAGATGCGCATTCCATGCGTTCTAATGTGCGGATGGTACCCAGGTCTAGAGAAGAGGAGACTCTCCTCCGGACCCGGGTACCATAGAAAACTGTAAAAAAAATGAATAAAATAAAAAATAAATATGTACTTACCTTCTGGCGGCCTGCGGTGCGCTCCTCCTCGCATGCCGGCAGTTCGCGATGGACTGAAGGACCTGCGCTGACGTCATAGTCATGTGACGGGTCACGCGACGCTGATGTCGGCAGGTCCTTCAGTGTAACGCGTTCTGGCGGCAGCCGGGACGGTGAAGCAAGACTCCGGGGGCCATTGGAAGGTAAGTATAGATTTATTTTTAATTTTTTGACATTCTCTCGGGTCACACTATATAAATCCATGCTGTTTGCATGGATTTATATAGTGTGACCAAGTTGTCAAGCACTTTCCAAGTGATGCTAAAATCGCTTGGAAAGCGCTTGTCAACCCGCATGCGGAAATGCATGTGAAGAACGCTTCACATCCGCATGTCCCTGGCAGGAAAAACGCATGTACAATCCACATGTACAATCCACATGTACAATCCGCATGCGTTTTTTCTGCCAGGGAGATGCAGAAACGCTCAGTAAAAATTGGGAGCATTTCTGCATCGTGGGCACATAGCCTTAGAGATCATTTCATCTTCAACTTGCTTAACTGTTCACAATAACAGTCATTTTGGCCATGGGTGCCCAAACTTTTACATGCCACTGTATATCCTAAAGTGGACTCACACTGCTGACTGTATATATCAACATTGCAGACGCTGTTGGGTTATGTAGTAGATACGCAGCACTTTAATGTACATACAGATCGATGCTATGTACATATAGTATATACAGACATACTGTAATACAGGATATAGTGTGGACCTGTATATACAGTATGTTGCTGTATATGAGGAGACAAAGATGCATACAGTTATACTCATCAGCCACAGGCGGCTCCGACTCTTCTTCTGGTAAGATCCTGTTTGTACTGCACATGGCAGCCTCTTTAGCTGATGTGCAGTTCAGACTTCGGAAAAAAAATGTACACTATGGACAGTGGAGAAAAGCACCAAGTTTTTGCGGACTGTCCAGCAGCTGGCAGCTATTGCCAGCCTGCAGGGGTTTATATAGAAGGGAGCTCCGCTTATGGCTGCCAGCAGAGAGCTAATTACCTACCAGCTAACTGCTGCAAACACACAAGATAATAACAAAGGGTAAACTATCCAGCAGTAACCGGACTGCAGCATCGCCTAGCGGCCAGGGCAGGGGTAGCAGCAGCATGTTCAGACACGAATGTGACAGTCCCCTTTTTGAATATTGGCACCATATTTGCTCGGCACCAGTCCTGTGGTACAGACACTGTTATTATGGAATAATCTATGGATGTTATAAATAACAATCTGTCTATCACTGTACTTGCTTCCTGCAGTACTTGGGGGTGTCCACCACCAGGGCCCGGGGATTTGCCAACTTTTGTGATTTTGAGGTGGATCGTACTTCCTGCTGGATGAAGCAGGTGACATTTAATGGGGAATTTCTGGTTTACTATCATTTTTGAGTTTCTTACTGTTTACTGTAGTTGAAGAATATTTCTGGATTATTTTTACTTTCTTTGGTAAGGAGTCTCTCTGTCTCAGTCTTTGCTTGATTTGCTTTTTACAAAATAGTTTTTTTCTAAAATTATTTAATGACATGTCACTCCCTTCTTGCTTTATTTCCTCATCTCCTCCCTCTTTCTTTATTTCCTCATCTCCTCCCTTCTTGTTTTATTTCCTCATCTCCTCCTTCTTGCTTTATTTCCTCATCTCCTCCCTTCTTGTTTTATTTCCTCATCTCCTCCCTCTTGTATTATTTTCTCATCTCCTCCCTCTTGTATTATTTCCTCATCTCCTCCCTCTTTCTTTATTTCCTCATCACCTCCCTTCTTGCTTTATTTCCTCATCACCTCCCTCTTTCTTTATTTTCTCATCACCTCCCTTCTTGCTTTATTTCCTCATCTCCTCCTTCTTGCTTTATTTCCTCATCTCCTCCTTCTTGCTTTATTTCCTCATCTCCTCCCTTCTTGCTTTATTTCCTCATCACCTCCCTTCTTGCTTTATTTCCTCATCTCCTCCCTCTTGCTTTATTTCCTCATCTCCTCCTTCTTGCTTTATTTCCTCATCACCTCCCTTCTTGTTTTATTTCCTCATCTCCTCCCTCTTGTATTATTTCCTCATCTCCTCCCTCTTTCTTTATTTTCTCATCACCTCCCTTCTTGCTTTATTTCCTCATCTCCTCCTTCTTGCTTTATTTCCTCATCTCCTCCTTCTTGCTTTATTTCCTCATCTCCTCCCTTCTTGCTTTATTTCCTCATCTCCTGCCTCTTGCTTTATTTCCTCATCTCCTCCTTCTTGCTTTATTTCCTCATCACCTCCCTTCTTGTTTTATTTCCTCATCTCCTCCCTCTTGTATTATTTCCTCATCTCCTCCCTCTTTCTTTATTTTCTCATCACCTCCCTTCTTGCTTTATTTCCTCATCTCCTCCTTCTTGCTTTATTTCCTCATCTCCTCCTTCTTGCTTTATTTCCTCATCTCCTCCCTTCTTGCTTTATTTCCTCATCACCTCCCTTCTTGTATTATTTCCTCATCTCCTCCCTCTTGCTTTATTTCCTCATCTCCTCCTTCTTGCTTTATTTCCTCATCACCTCCCTTCTTGTTTTATTTCCTCATCTCCTCCCTCTTGTATTATTTCCTCATCTCCTCCCTCTTTCTTTATTTTCTCATCACCTCCCTTCTTGCTTTATTTCCTCATCTCCTCCTTCTTGCTTTATTTCCTCATCTCCTCCTTCTTGCTTTATTTCCTCATCTCCTCCCTTCTTGCTTTATTTCCTCATCTCCTGCCTCTTGCTTTATTTCCTCATCTCCTCCTTCTTGCTTTATTTCCTCATCACCTCCCTTCTTGTTTTATTTCCTCATCTCCTCCCTCTTGTATTATTTCCTCATCTCCTCCCTCTTTCTTTATTTTCTCATCACCTCCCTTCTTGCTTTATTTCCTCATCTCCTCCTTCTTGCTTTATTTCCTCATCTCCTCCTTCTTGCTTTATTTCCTCATCTCCTCCCTTCTTGCTTTATTTCCTCATCACCTCCCTTCTTGTATTATTTCCTCATCTCCTCCCTCTTGCTTTATTTCCTCATCTCCTCCTTCTTGCTTTATTTCCTCATCACCTCCCTTCTTGTTTTATTTCCTCATCTCCTCCCTCTTGTATTATTTCCTCATCTCCTCCCTCTTTCTTTATTTTCTCATCACCTCCCTTCTTGCTTTATTTCCTCATCTCCTCCTTCTTGCTTTATTTCCTCATCTCCTCCTTCTTGCTTTATTTCCTCATCTCCTCCCTTCTTGCTTTATTTCCTCATCACCTCCCTTCTTGCTTTATTTCCTCATCTCCTCCCTCTTGCTTTATTTCCTCATCTCCTCCCTTCTTGCTTTATTTCCTCATCTCCTCCCTCTTGCTTTATTTCCTCATCTCCTCCCTCTTGTATTATTTCCTCATCTCCTCCCTCTTGCTTTATTTCCTCATCTCCTCCCTCTTGCTTTATTTACTCATCTCCTCCCTTCTTGCTTTATTTCCTCATCACCTCCCTTCTTGCTTTATTTCCTCATCTCCTCCCTCTTGTATTATTTCCTCATCTCCTCCCTCTTGCTTTATTTCCTCATCTCCTCCCTCTTGCTTTATTTACTCATCTCCTCCCTTCTTGCTTTATTTTCTCATCACCTCCCTTCTTGCTTTATTTCTTCATCTCCTCCTTCTTGCTTTATTTCCTCATCTCCTCCTTCTTGCTTTATTTATTCATCTCCTCCCTTCTTGCTTTATTTTCTCATCACCTCCCTTCTTGCTTTATTTCCTCATCTCCTCCCTTCTTGTTTTATTTACTCATCTCCTCCCTCTTGTATTATTTTCTCATCTCCTCCCTCTTGTATTATTTTCTCATCTCCTCCCTCTTGTATTATTTCCTTGTCACTCCCCTCTTGCTTTAATTGTCTAAACACTTTCTTTTTGGCATTAACTGTTGCCCTTACAGCTCTATTTAGCCATAGTGGTTTCCTTCTATTTCTAGCTTGTTTATCCCCATAGGGTATATATTGTGCATAATGTAGGATGGTCTTTAGGGAAAATTTAACATATAAACACACCTCTCCCCCTCGCTTATTTGTACGGTCATTCCTAACAGACTATAGCCCTCTAAATTACCAGACCGGTCATAGCTCTCGTCTCACGTTATCCTCCACCATATCATTTTCTGCAGCAATATTAATTCTTATTCCTCCATCTTGTTAGTGACGCTTCTGACAGTAGTATTTACAAAAGATCTCCAGATTTTTTTCTCCACACATTATAGATTATATATATATAGTATGTTTATGGTCATTAACATAAGCAGGCTGGGTCATTAAAGGGTTAAATAACTGCTGCTGCTTCGGCTGATGATGTCACAGAATGTAGTGGTTTCTGGCTCCACCTCCTTGCATTATGACATCACCCACATTATATAAGGGGCTGCAGGGCCAACATTCCGTTTGAGGGTTGTAGTTAGTGGACAGAGAGGTACGTCTGCTCTGTGTCTTCTGTTGTGTCCTTCAGTCTCTTCTGTAATTTTTTTTTCTCATTTATTTTTTATTCATTCAAGAGTCTTTTTTATCTATAAATTATAAAAAAAAGTCCAAAACAAAGAGTGAACCCCTCAGATTAGGTGACGTCCAACTTTTACACCATTTCTCCTTAAAGTCAGGCGAGCTCTATCCAGTCACATTCTGTATATTGTACACAGAGATGACAATGAGTTACCCATTTCTTATCACATTTTATTGGTTTCTGACTTTCTTGCTCATCGGTCCCATAAAATAGTTATAATGGACGGAGTTCACTCCTGTGAAGCTCAGCCACAAGCTTTCAGTTACAGCAGTTTTCCCAAAAATGCAATAAAAAGTGATCAATATGTCGTACATACCCGAAAATGGTAACAATAAAAACGTCAGGGCGCAAAATAATAAGCCCCCACACAGCTCCATTGATGGAATATGATGACACAAACAACATTTTATTTTTTTATCAATTTCCAAAATTTGTTTCAAGACAAATAAAAATATACAAGTTTGTTCTCACCATAATCGTACTGACCTGGAGAATCATATAGCTAGGTCGTAAGTACTGGACAATGAATACCGTAAAAACAAAATCTAAAAATTAATGGTGAAATTGTCTTTTTTTTCACAATATCGCTCCACTTGGAATTTTTTTTCATTTTTCAGTAGATGATATGGTAAAATGAATGGTGTCATTCAAAATTATGACTTGTCCCACAAAAATAACAAGACTGCTATATTGGTGGAAAAATAAAATAATTTGGCTCTTTGAAGAAAGAGAGGGAAAATCAAAATTTCAAGAAAAAAAATTGTCAGTTCCTGAAGGGGTTAAGGGTTGTAGTTTCAGGTGGAGTGTAAAGGCCCATGCAGACTTCCGTACAAATCGGCCCAAGCACAAACCGCTAAAGCATGGACTGGCCGCAGCTCTCCCAAACCGAATGTGACAGCCTGATAGAAATATATGAAGCTGTCAAGCTCAAGTGGAGAGAGCCGCGGACAGCCTGTGCTTTAGCAGTCTGTAGTGATGAGCAAGCATTCTCGCAAGTACTCAGTACTCGCCCGAGCATCTCAGTACTCGAGATGCTCGGAGCTCGCCGAGAACTTGCGAGATGCTCGGGTGGATGCTCTTTAGAGTGCCAATCAACATGCAGGAATCATAGAATCATAGAATCATAGAATGGTAGAGTTGGAAGGGACCTCCTGGGTCATCTGGTCCAACCCCCTGCTCAAAGCAGGATTAGAATTGCCTGCCACTCACTGTAATGCCGTAGCCATGGTGGTTGTGGCATTACAGTGATTGGCTGGCGGAACAGCGTCATCAGGTCTATATCAGACCTGGCGCCGCTGTGCTCGTCAGTGTACTCCGCATTCAGGCAGAGTAGGGAGAGGTGCTGCTGGGCTAGGGAGAGATTTGGTTGTGTATTAGGTAGTGTAGGGAGAAAACAAGTACATTACACATATCCATCTCAACAAACAGTCCTTCTGAGGACAAATCCATCTGCAGAGATATCAGGCAGGCAGTGTATATAGGCAGGCAGGCAGTGTATATAGCTGACTGCAGTGCATATAGCACAAGAGGCTCCATTCCAGTTCTGCCTTCTGCTGCTGTTAGATATTTCTAGACAAAGGCCCAGGTCTCAGGGGCCAGGAATAATTTTTTTCGGATCTTAATCCTCATTATTTCCTTAAAAAGCAATCCTGAGAACACCATTTTTCTGCGCCATTTGCTTGTTGGCACTGCAGAATACAGCCAGGTCCTTTCCATATTACAGCACTAAAAATACAGCTATTTAAAACTGTGGTTTGTCCGTCACACGGATCACATATAATTTCGCTGAAAATACTGCCATTTTTGGCCTCCATTCAAATTTTTTTTCACTGTGTCAGCGAAGTTTTTGACACCGGTTTGCTGTTCAAAATAGTTACCTACAGGCCAGGTATTTAAAACTGTGGTTTCTCCGTCACACGGATCACATTCACATATTATTGCGCTGAAAATACTGCCATTTTTGGCCTCCATTCACATTTTTTTTCAGTGTGTCTGCAAAGTTTTTGGCACCGGTTTGCTGTTCAAAATAGTTACCTACAGGCCAGGTATTTAAAACTGTGGTTTCTCCATCACACGGATTTTATATAACTTCGCTCCAAATTCAGCCATTTGTAGTGAGCGTGGAGAATATTGTCCTCCATTTAAAATGGGCAAGGCGCGTGGCAAGGGACGGGGAATTGGACGTGATGGTGATGGTGCATGCAGAGGTCGAAGCCAAGGCCGTGGGCAAGCTGAAATTGTGCCACAACAAACACTCACATCTTCTCGCCTGACCTTCCTATCCCAATTCCTAGGGGACCGCAGCACACCACTATTGAACCCAGAGCAGTGTCAAAAGGTTGTTGGCTGGATAGCGGATAATGCTTCCAGTCAATTAGCCACCACCACCACCACCACTGTCTTCCACACGGTCAAGTCTCAGTAGCTGTGAGTCTGGACCGCATATTCTTCACCCTGATCCTCCTTCCTCCCACCATGTCGAGTGCCCGAAGACAAATGATCCCACACTTGGACACTCTGAAGAGCTGTTCACTTTTCCATTTATAGATTCAGGCCTCTCGCCCGGTCCACTTGAAGCTGGGCAAGAGGAGATCGCACGTAGCGATGCCTAAATATTTGAGCAGCCTGGGTCACACGAAGGCAATGGTGGGAAAGTGTCACAAGAGGTGGACGATGATGAGACAATTGCCAGAAAGTCAGGAGGAGGACCAGGGTGCGGAAGTGGAAGACGAGGTGGTGGATGATATAATAACTGATCCAACCTGGAAGGAGGACATCAGAAAGCACGTCCATGTCCTTGTCCCAGCGCAGCGTTCAGTTGTCCATACCCCAGTCCTTGGAACGCAAGCGTAAATACGCAGCCAACGCCCCACAGGCCACACTACTAAATTCTCACATTTCATGACTGCTTGCGTTCGAAATGTTGCCTTTTAGGTTCATGGAGACCGAAGCATTCCGCAACCTAATGGCGGCGGCCGTCCCTCGGTACTCAATCCCCAGCCGCCACTATTTCTCCTGGTGTGCCGTCCCCACATTACACAAGCATGTGTCCCAAAACATTAGCCATGCCCTCAACAATGCAGTTACCGGGAAAGTTCACCTAACCACGGACACATGGACAAGTGCTTGTGGGCAGGGACGGTACATCTCGCTGACGGCTCACTGGGTTAACATAGTGGAAGCCGGGACCCAGTCGAACCTTGGGACGGAACACGTCCTCCCGATTCCAAGGATTGGGGGCCCTAGGTCAATCAGGGTTGCCCCCACGGTCTACAACTCCTGTACCTCATCCTTCTCAGCCTCCTCCTCTTCAGCCTCCATCTCCGAAATGACCACATCAGTCACAAGCTGGGAGCACTGCAGCACTGCCACGGCCAAGCGGCAACAGGCTATGCTGAAGCTAATATGCTTAGACGACAAACCACACAATGCTGAAGAGTTGTGGACAGCTCTGAAAGATCAGGCAGATCTGTGGCTCACACCGCTGAACCTACAGCCGGGCATGGTCGTGTGTGACAATGGTCGGAACCTGGTGGCGGCTCTGAGGCGAGGCGAGCTCACACATGTACCATGCCTGGCCCATGTGCTTAACCTCGTGGTTCATCGGTTTCTCAAATCCAACCCAGAGCTGCTGGATCTGCTTGTTAAAGTACGCCGCCTGTGTGCCCATTTTAGAAGGTCACCTACAGCTTCCGCCGCCCTTGCCGTGTTTCAGCAGCGTTTGCAGCTTCCGACTCACAGACTGGTGTGTGATGTCCCCATGCGTTGGAACTCTACACTGCAGATGTTGGGAAGGATTTGTAAGCAGAAGAGGGCAGTTGTTGAGTACCAGCATCAACAAAGCCGTCGGCATGCAGTTCAGACTCCACACATAAGACCTCAGGAGTGGACATGGATTTCAGACATATGTACCATCCTCCAAAACTTTGAGGACTCCACCAAGATGGTGAGCGGCGATGACGCCATAATTAGCATCACCATCCCGCTTCTCTGTTTTCTGAAATGCTCTCTGCTCACAATCAAAGAGGATGCATTGCAGGCGGAGCATGATGAGATGGAGCAAGGAACCATACAGGGTGATTACACACAGCCCTGCCTCATCTCATCCTAATGTGGATTGGGTGACAATGAGGAAGTGGAGGAGGAGGAAGAACAGGAGCTAGTTTCATGTGCTATAGCCGGTACTACCTGCACAGCTGTCATACTGTCTGTTCAGCGTGGATGGCCAGAGGACAGAGAGGAGGAAGAGGAGGAGAGCATGGTTAGTCATCCTCTTGGTGAGGACACGGAAGTTTTGCCTGTTAGTAGTCTGGCACGCATGGCTGAGTTTATGTTACGCTGCTTTTCCCATGACCCTTGCATTCTCAAAATTTTGGGTGACAGTCATTACTGGTTGGTGACACTTCTAGACCCACGCTACAGGAGAACTTTATATCTCATATTCCTGAGGCGGACAGGTCTGCAAAAATGGGGCTGTACTAGAAGGCCCTTGTTGCGAAACTATTTAAAAAATTCCCATCTGAAAACGCTGTCGGCAGAGGTCACAGTTCGTTGGACAACCAAGGAGTACAGGCGAGAGAGACACAACTTCAATCCAGCAGAGGCAGGGGAACACTGTCAAAGTTCTGGGAGAATTTTCTCAGCCCCTCCCATCGCACAGGCCCTGAGGCGCGGGGTGCTCTCACAAGGAGTGCAAAGTTTGGGAAGATGATGAGGGAGTACCTTGCCGACCGTACCAACGTCCTCCGTGATTCCTCTGTGCCTTATAATTATTGGGTATCCAAGCTGGATTCGTGGAATGAACTGGCTCTCTATACCTTGGAGGTCCTGGCCTGTCCTGCCCCCAGTGTTTTATCAGAGCGAGTTTTTAGTGCCGCTGGTGGAATTATAATTGTTAAGCGCATCCGCCTGTCAACTGAAAATGCTGACAGGCTGACTCTTATAAAAATGAACAAGGGCTGGATTGGGCCAGACTTCTCAACACCACCGAATGATAGCAGCGTAACATAAACTCAAATCCAGTGTCTTTTTTTGGGAGGTGTATTCCCATGCACCTCCTCACACCCACACATGGGTATACGCTTCCTGATTTTGGCTATTTGCTCTTGTCCTCCTCCTTCTCCTCATCCTCATCCTCCACCACCATATCACCAGGGTGAACGTGGTCCGTGATGCAACACCCACATAATTTTTTTAAAGGGTGTTTACGGTTCATGTATACCCCCCAGGGGTAAATGTTTGTCAGCCCATACACTTAGTGCATGGGCATTACAAGTATAGGATATAGGAGGCCTGCTCCTTTCTAATGGGAACATTTTTTATGAGGCCCTCCTCCACGTCTCTTCCAAGGGGCATTGCAGTGCCTCCCAATTTTTGGCAGCCCTTGCATTCACTGCATAGGCAAACACAATGGGAGACCCACTTCCTAATAATGGGAACATTTTTTTTCAGGAGGCCCTCCTCTACTTCTCTTCCAAGGGGCATTGGAGTGCCTCCAAATTTTCGGAAACCCTTGCATTCACTGCATAGGCAAACATAATGGGAGACCCACTTCCTAATAATGGGAACGTTGTTTTCAGGAGGCCCTCTGACTTCCACGTCTCTTCCAAGGGGCATTGGAGTGCCTCCAAATTTTTGGCAACCCTTGCATTCACTGCATAGGCAAACACAATGGGAGACCCACTTCCTAATAATGGGAACATTGTTTTCAGGAGGCCCTCTGACCTCCACGTCTCTTCCAAGGGGCATTGGAGTGCCTCCCAATTTTTGGCAACCCTTGCATTCACTGCATAGGCAAACACAATGGGAGACCCACTTCCTAATAATGGGAACAGTGTTTCCAGGAGGCCCTCCTCTAAGTCTCTTCAAATGGGTATTCGGGTGCATCCAAATTTTCAAAGTGGTATTGGGGTGCATCCAAATTTTGGGCAGCCCTGCACTCACTGTGTACGCAATAACAGTATAGGAGACCCACTCTTTAGTAATTTGAACAATAAAACATAGCCGGCTGATGGCTCTCTAAGAATAGTGATGGCCGACTGCTGGCCCTTTAAAAATAGTAAAGGCCGCCTGATGGCCCTATAAAAAAAGGCTTTGTGACTTTCATAGTCCCTCCTTCATAAATGAAACACGATGTGTCTGATGATATTTCACACACCACATGGCCAGAAAAGGTTGTAAAATGTTAAAATGACATTTCCCGATGAATGCATTTGTCACGGTTGAAAGCAATGCAAAAGTGAAAAAACGCATCAAAAACGCTTCGTGTGAACGTAGCCCAAGGTGTGGAGGAGCATTTTTGTTTTTGGTTATTTATTTTGCTTTATATGCAAGTCATTACCCTGGAAAGAATGTTCCTTAACATATTTCCCAGGAAAATCCATTTTGGTTTTGTTTTGGTATGTTATTGTGAGTCCGTATAAGTGGCGTAATACCTCTGACAACGTTGTTGACAGAAGTGACCTGGAAGTCAGAAATGCTTCCAGGGGTCTTCCCCATGCTGTCCCCATCTAATTTGAGCACTGTTCCCATCATTTGGGCAATTTTTAGGCCCTCTGCAGACCGCCAGGGAGAGCCGCCTGAAAAATGCTCGAGTTTCCCATAGACTTACATTGGGCTCGTGGCTTGGGTCGAGCACCCGAGTATTCCAATGTGCTCGATCCGAGCATCAAGCACCCGAGCATTTTAGTGCTTGCTCATCACTAGCAGTCTGTGCTCAGACTGTTTTGTAAGGAAGTCTGAATGAGCCCTAAGTCTGTGCTCTGTTCTCCTCTTGTTGTGTCCCTCACTGTTTTCTATCTTGTCTCCTGCTCTCTAGAGATGGTGCCGGCATTATTATTTTTGTATTGGAGATTCGGAGTTCGTGGTTTGGATGGAGTTTGGTGAGTCCATTTTTCCTGTGAATGTACATTGTATCTATAACGCTCAGCTGCTGATTTTAAACAAAGAACGTTCTCATCTTCACTGGATGGAACCACATTTCCCGCAATCATTGTCTCCACCTGCAGAAACATCTTCGGCAGGTGGGGCCATTAGACGGGAAGAGGCCGGAGGTGGTGGATCCACTATATAGCCACACACTTGGACTGATATAGATTTGTCCCCCCAAAACTTCATTATAATTGATTTAAATTTATTTCATAGTAAATTATGCTAAATTATGCTATTATTAAATAATTGAGAGTCTATAGAATCATAGAATCATAGAATCATAGAATGGTTGAGTTGGAAGGGACCTCCTGGGTCATCTGGTCCAACCCCCTGCTCAAAGCAGGATTCACTAGATCATCTCAGACAGATGTCTGTCCAGCCTCTGTTTGAAGACGTCCATTGAAGGGGAACTCACCACCTCTCGTGGCAGCCTGTTCCACTCATTAATCACCCTAACTGTCAAAAAGTTTTTTCTAATATCTAATCTGTGTCTCCTACCATTTAGTTTCATCCCATTGCCTCTAGTCTTTCCTTGTGCAAATGAGAATAAAGATGATCCTTCTACAATGTGACAGCCCTTGACATATTTGTAGACAGCTATTAAGTCTCCTCTCAGTCTTCTTTTTTGCAAGCTAAACATTCCCAAATCCTGCAACCGTTCCTCATAGGACATGGTTTGCAGACCAGTCACCATTCTGGTCGCTCTTCTCTGAACTTGCTCCAGTTTGTCTATGTCTTTTTTAAAATGTGGTGCCCAAAACTGTACACAGTATTCCAGATGAGGTCTGACCAAAGAGGAGTAAAGACCGATAATGACTTCAGGTGATCTAGACTGTATGCTTCTGTTAATACATCCCAGAATTGTATTTGCCTTTTTTGCTGCTGCATCACACTGTTGACTCATGTTTAGTCTATGATCTATTAGTATACCTAAGTCTTTTTCACATGTACTGTTGCTTAGCTCTATTCCTCCCATTCTGTATATGCTTTTTTCATTTTTATTGCCCAGATGTAGTACTTTGCATTTTTCCCTGTTAAAAACCATTCTGTTGGTTGCTGCCCACTGCTCCAGTTTATTTAGGTCTTTTTGAATCCTCTCTCTCTCTTCTCTAGTATTAGCTATCCCTCCTAGCTTTGTGTCATCAGCAAATTTAATCAGTTTACCCTCAATTCCTTCATCTAAATCATTGATAAAGATGTTGAACAATACAGGTCCCAGGACGGAGCCCTGTGGTACCCCACTTGAGACATTCATCCAGCTGGATGTGAAGCCATTTACAACCACCCTTTCAGTCCGATCACTAAGCCAGTTATGAATCCACCTAACAGTTGCCTGGTCCATTGCATACTTGGTCATTTTTTCAATAAGGATGGTGTGAGATACTTTGTCAAATGCTTTGCTGAAGTCAAGATATACTATATCTACAGCATTTCCCTGATCCACCCAGTCAGTGATTCTGTCATAGAAAGAAATTAAGTTAGTCTGACATGACTTGTTAGTTACAAACCCATGCTGACTCTGGTTAATCACTTCATTCTTATCCATGTACTTACATACATGTTGTTTAATAATTTGTTCAAAGATCTTTCCTGGTATAGAAGTCAGACTCACCGGCCTATAGTTCCCTGGGTCCACCTTCTTCCCCTTTTTGAAGATAGGAACAACATTTGCTCTTCTCCAGTCTTCTGGGACTTCTCCTGTTCTCCAAGAATTTTCAAAGATTATGGAGAGTGGTTCTAAAATTTCTTCTACGATCTCCTTCAGTACTCTGGGGTGTAATTCATCTGGACCTGGAGACTTGAACTCATTTTTGTTAGCTAAATATTCCCTCACAATCTTTCTGTTTACAGATAACTTTGATTCCTCTATTCCTTTAAAAGGACAGTGAAGATCAGTTGATGTTACATTTTCTTTCTGAGAGAAAACAGATGCAAAATAGGAATTAAAAAGTTCGGCCTTCTCAACATCCTCTCTTACCATTTCTCCATTTTCATCCTGTAAAAATCCTATAGCATCTTTGACTTTTCTTTTACTTTTGGCATACCCCCAAAATCCTTTTTTATTGCTTTTGACATCTCTTGCAAGCCTTAATTCATTGTCAGCTTTAGCTAACCTGATACGTGCCCTGCAGGATCTGCAGACTGCATTATAATCTTCTTTAGATATGCCTCCCTCTTTCCATTTAATAAACATTTCTTTCTTTCTTTTTAGCATGTGTTTAAGTTCTGTGTTCATCCATCCTGGTTTCCTTAAATGCTTCCCATTCTTCCTACTTTTCGGGATTGTTAACGATTGTGCTTTGAGAATCTCATTTTTAAAAATTTCCCATCCTTCCTGGACATTTTTGTCCTTAAGGACATCCAGCCATTGGATCCCTCCTATTCTCTTTCTGAGTCTCTTAAAATCTGCCTTTCTAAAATCTAACCTTGAAGTTTGAGTCTTCACATGTCTTCCTCCTCTAGTTATCCAAAATTCTATAATAGCATGATCGCTGCCTCCTATGGTCCCAGCCACCTTTACCTCCTCAACCATTTCCTCCCTGTTTATAAGGATTAGATCCAAAGTAGCAGATCCCCTTGTTTTCTCCCCTACCTTTTGGAAGATAAAGTTGTCAGCAAGAGAGGATAAGAATTTGCTTGACCTGTTAGTTTTACTTGAGAGAGATTCCCAACAAATGTCTGGATAGTTGAAATCTCCCATGACCACTATGTCATAATTTTTGGAGAACTTGGTCATTTGATACATAAAGAATTCATCCATATCTTCAGCTTGCCCAGGTGGCCTGTAGTAAATGCCTACAATGGTGTCCTTTCCGTTGTTCTCTCCTTGTATTCTTACCCAAACAGTTTCCACAGAACTCCCAGTCTCTGAAGCTTCAATCTCTGTGCAGATATACGCTTTTCTAACATACAATGCAACACCTCCTCCTCGTTTATCAAGTCTGTTTCTTGCAAATAAGTTGTATCCTTTTAGCCTTTTATTCCAATCATGTGTATCGTCCCACCAAGTTTCAGTGATTCCAATGACATCATATTCCTTTTCCTGCATTAGTAGTTCCAATTCTCCTTGTTTGTTGCCCATGCTTTGTGCATTTGTATAAAAACATTTTAGTTTGTGATTGGTTTCTCTTCCTCCCATATTTTTATTATTTAAATTGTTTTGTCTTTGTTCTTCCTTTCCACTTCCAGTAGCAGAGATCTCAATAGTATTTGTCAGCTGTATGGCTTTTTCTGGCCTTTTGCTTCCCTTCCCACATTGTTCTAGTTTAAAGCTCTTCTGATGAGTGTAGCAAGGCGACTTCCAAATACATGTTTTCCAGTCTTCGTAAGGTGCACCCCATCTCTAGCAAGTAGTCCATCGTATAGGTAATTCATTCCGTGATCCAGAAATCCAAATCCTTGTTGACGGCACCATCGACGTAGCCAGTTGTTCACCTGTAGAATCTTATTCCACCTCATTGTTCCATGGCCATCCACTGGGAGGATGGATGAGAAGACCACCTGCGCTCCCAATTCTTTCACTTTCTTGCCTAAGTCTTCAAAGTCACTGCAGATGGTTTCCAGGTCCTTTCTTGCGGTGTCATTTGTCCCCACATGTATTAGCAGGAATGGGTAGTGATCTGTAGGTCTGAAGAGTCTTGATATCCTGTCAGACACATCTTTAATTTTTGCTCCTGGAAGACAGCACATTTCTCTTGAGGTTATGTCTGGTCTGCAGATAGCGGCCTCTGTTCCTCTTAACAGGGAATCCCCCATGACCACCACTCTCCGTTTTTTCTTCACAACATTCTTCTTTCTCCATCCAGGAGGATTCTGAGGGCTTACAAGGTTATTCATTGCTGGCAAAGTCTTATTTTGCTGTATTTCTTCATGGTTCTCCTGCGTGAGAGCCTGGTACTGGTTCCTGAGCAGTATGGGTGCTGACTGCCTCTCGATCCTCCTGCTTCTGTGGGTCACATGCTTCCATTCCTCTGTTTCGTCAGGTGCAGTTCGAATTTCTTCTCTTTCTGAATCATGAAGAGATAATTCTGCTCTGTCTAAGAACTCTTCACCTTCCTTAATGATTTTCAAGGTAGTTAACCTCTCTTCTAGATTTCGCAACTTTTCCTCCAACAGGGACACAAGCTTGCATTTCTGGCATGTGAAGTTTGGCTTTTCCACTGGCAAGTCTGTGAACATATAGCAGGATATGCAGCTCACCAAATGGCTCCTGGACTCTTCCATGTTCTTATTGTTAATGTTCTGAAAACAGTGAAAAAAGCTTAAAAAAAAAGCTTCAAAATGCCTACCGGCGCGCGGTTTACCGATGTATACGTGATAGATGGCTGACAAACTTTATTTCCTTGTCTTTCCATATTGTCCTGTACGTCTGGGGATATGTTGAGTTATCGGACAAGATATAGAAGGACCCCTCAGTATGAGGCACCTAATTATTGGTGGTTTGCTACTGAGCTGCTATTTTGCATTTTGTATTATTGCTAAAGTGGTTTTCTGCAGCAGTCGCTAGGGGGAGCATACAGATGTAGCAGTAGCAGTTTAAGCTGATTTTTCCATAAGTTTGGTAAATTAGACTTGTTCATTGCTCCATTCTTCTCTTCTGTCTGATGTTCAACAATTATACATCTATGAAGCACAGAGAGTATGTCCTGAACTGTCACTGTCTTCTCTACTTATAGGATGGAGGAAGGCAAGGAGGAGATGGTGGAGAAGATGAAGGATAACAACAGAGAGGAGCTGGAGGTGGTGGAGGAGATAGTGAATAAGATCAATGAGGAGGTTGTGGAGGAGAATGTGGCTAACAAGGAGGTGGACATGGTGGAATTGACAGTGAAGAAGATCAAGGTGGAGGTGGTGGAGGAGATAGTGAGTAACATCGAGGCTGTGATGGTGGATTGGACCGTTAATAATATCAAGGTGAAAGTGGTGGAGGAGACAGTGAAAATGACCATGGAGGAGGTGGTGGAGGAGACAGTGAGTAAGATCAAGGTGGAGGGAGTGGAAGAGACTGTGAGTAACATCGAGGTGGAGGTGGTAGAAGAGACAGTGAATAGGGTGGAGGTGGATATGGTGGAGGGGACAGTGAATAAGATCAAGGTGGAGGTGGAGGAGACAGTGAGTAACAGCGAGGTTGTGGTGGTGGATTGGACAGTGAATAAAATCAAGGTGAAAGTGGTCGAGGAAATAGTGGAAATGATCAAGGAGGAGTTGGTGGAAGAGGCAGCGAGTAACATCGAGGTGGGAAGTGGTGGAGGAGACAGTAACATCGAAGAGGAGATGGTGGAGGAAATAGTGAATAACAACAGGGAAGAGATGGAGGTGGTGGAGAACATAATGAACAACAACAAAGAGGAGATTGAGGTGGTGGAGGAAATAATGAATAACAACAAGAAGGAGATGGAGGTGGTGGAGGAGATAATGAATAACAGCAAGGAGGAGGTCATCAACATTAAAGACAAGAGGGAAGTCTTGAGAAGCAGATAAAGCCCGAAGATAAGAACTACAAAGAGATACATCAGTCATATTTGTAAGTATATCTTTGTGAAATTCTAGATTGTATTTTCCTTTTTAAATCAACAAAATGAATTAATAAGAGGAAAGCATTTGTCCATAGCAGCCAGTCATGTCACAGCTAACATTTTCCTATTGAGTAGAAATCATGTGGTCACTATGAGAAACGTCTCCAGCTTCATTTTGCACTAGTTTTGTCCCCTCCCCCATATTATATAATCTACATACACAATACTGATCATACAATAATCCCTGATCACTTCCCTACCTTCTTGTACCTTTTATATAGTTACTGAGCCACATACATAAACAACAGAATTAGGATAAACCCAGCAGTGTGATTGGTTGTCATAATGGAAACAGAGTGATACATTGTATCGTGTATACTATAATAATAATTAAGTATAATAATATTTAATAATAAGAAGAATATCCTGGAGCTGTACATTTAACATCTTTGATTGTATCTAATATTTGCTACATCTGGATATAAAATGAGGGGATCATCATTTATATAGTTACTGAGCCACATACATAAACAACAGTATTAGGATAAACCCAGCAGTGTGATTGGTTGTCACAATGGAAACAGAGTGATACATTGTATCGTGTATACTATAATAATATAATAATAATTAATAATAAGAAGAATATCCTGGAGCTGCAGATTTAACATCTTTGATTGTATCTAGTATTTGCTACATCTGGGTATAAAATGAGGGGATCATGTTCATGCAGTGATCTCAGTGCTTAGACTTTTGGGACATGAGGTCAAGTAAGGAGTCTATTCATTAGGAATACAGGATACACATGACTGCAGTTACACTGCTGGAGCTCAGGGGTTCACATACTTTCTGCTTCATTCACTGGCCACTGAGCATGACACAGTATTAGTGTATTGTATAGATTCATCCTGGGGAATGTTGTCCACTCATCTCTAATGTTATTTACTTGAATTTATTTCTTAGGAAAAAACGCAGGTGGTGGACACCCAAGTTTCTGAGAAGAAATAAAGAGGGGAATATGTGAGTGACAGCTTACCTTCAATTTATGTGTTTCTGCCTTTACAGGGCACTCACTGCATAGGGATTTGTACAGCTCCTATTAAATTGTATAATAAATCAGTCTGCGGTGAGCGCCCTCTAGTGGCGGCAGAAGGAAGGAACCTATTTAACCCATCTTGCATAGAGTGCTCCAGGGTTGGAGGAGAGGGCTGTTTCAGGCACTAGGGTCTCCTCTACTTTTTCTCTTTTGATGAGCTTATTAATAATAAATTATTATCTTTCTTTAGCTGCAGAAGTGACAAAAAGAAAAAACAGCCATCAAGGTAAGTATCAAAGTTTCCTGCCTTATTAGAGCAAATAGAGATAATAGAAGAGGGTACTCCCATCAGGACCTCAATTTATTACTGAGGGCAAAGATACTCAAGCTTTAGAAGGCCATTTACCCTCCTGCACTTAACACTTACCTTTCCCTAGAGAGTTTCCCAAACATTTTTCTCCTGTAATAGCAGCTCATTGTGGGAGGACTCATGTGCAGGGCTCAACAAAATAATTCGGGGTCTCTAGGACCTGAACCAAGACTGTACAGCAGTGATCCCCCCTTAATCCCCTCTCCTCCCCAGTCTAGACCCTTCTCTACAGACACCACTGTCCATTCCCAAGAAATTCTCACCTTGATCTTATCTCTTGCAGATTCCTCATACGCCTGTTATGTGGCCTCTGGATTGACGATTGACGATAGGGGCCTTACAGCGATTGTTGAGGCTTTCAAACACTGACCATGCCAGAAAGAGGAGAGACCTGAGGGAGTACAGCCAGCGGAACGGAGGAGCGCTGGGGAATCAGTAGGTTTTCTGTGCTCTTATTATTTTACCACGCCGTGCCCATATATAAACTTAAGGAGGAGCAGTCACCAAGCGAAACATCAGCTGTGTTTGATCTTATTTTATTCTCGCTTCATCCCTGAACATTTCAAGTAGTTTTATTCCACCATGTGGTTCCAGAAATATGGGCCTTTTTATTTAGTGCCAATTATTATGGTCTTTTCCAAAGTAGTGTGGCTCATAGGATTCTATGGGGCGTTTCTTTAGGATGCTTTGCATAATTAGCTTTAAAAAAAAAAAAAGGCAAATATTTTTGGAACTGTATGATGGATTTATCTTCAGGGAATCAGCAGAAATAAAATAAGAATAATAACTGGTCGCTTTTAAAGGGGGCAGAAGGTCACTAAGTATTAATCCACTAAGGCAAAGTGTTGTGATGAATACTTTATGTGGACAGGAATTACCATTTACAATAATATTCACACATCTATCGGACAATATTGGATGTAGATATTGATATGCATGGTGTTTTGGGTCCACATAATGCCTCCATGACAGCTTCTCCACCTCTCAGTGCTGCGGTCAATATATAGACAACACCTCATTATCAAATCTGATTTCTTTCCTAGGGATCCTGGCAAAGGATCTTAACCAGATGTTGGGGGCAGAGTGAGAACAAGAACTTCACCTGCCTGCAGACCGCTCTTTCTTCTAGGAGCATGAACATTTCGGGTAAATTACAAACATATTATATCCAGCCGTAACGATAGATGAGGGTCTTATAGGTGCACAATAATGGGGTATTGCAAAATTAGTAGTCGTATGCACCCATAGGCCCCGCTGCCATATTAGTGTAATATACATTACAACATTTTCATGTTCTGACTTTAGGGCTGTAGCTCCACCTGTTTTATGGTTTGGATTATGAGATTGTTCCATCAAAATCAGGACATAAAGATTATACTGATCCCACATTATTCATTAGTCACTGCTTATTAATCAGTAGCCGAACGATCTCACAGCTGCAGTTTTGTCACAGTGTATAAGCATAAGCAAACCTTATAAATCCTAAAGGCGTTCACATGTTTCTTTCCTAATAGCTCTAACAAACCCTTTAAAAATGAAGATGCTTCTTTTGTTTTCAGCATTCAAGCTTATGTTTTAAATCATTTTATATTTTGACAAATCTGAGTTTTATAGATGCTAATTATTAATAGTAATGTATTTCATTATATTAAAACTGGAAAAAAGGGTGGTAATTTAGAGTTTTATACTTTTTTATTTATATATATATGCAATTTTAAAACTTTTTTACTTTTTTTTTAATATCTTCAGTAGAGACAATAACATTGTACCAGTGCCTAAGAAAAAAATACAACATTTGTCAGGAACATCGTGGATGACAGGGTATATCAACTTTAAAACATTGGAAAACATCAAAACATTTGAGGAGCTCAGCCGTCTGGAAGCTGAAAGAAATCACAGGTAAGGAAAAATTCCAGAAGTCGCTGACAAAAGCTTGTGGAAAATGGTCTTTGTTGGGGATGTAAATGTCAGATTCCCTGTGAACATTTTTGTGGTCAATTGCCCTGGAATGCTGACCCTTTACAATCCAAGCATCGTTCCTCGTTCGCAATATAACTACCGTATTTTTCAGACTATAAGACGCACTTTTTTCCTCCAAAATTTTGGAGGAAAGTGGGGGGTGCGTCTTATAGTCCGAACCTTCTATTACATACTGTCTTGTTGCTGTGGGTGGTAGGGTTATGGGGGGGCAGCAGCGGCGGAGGAGCGGGGTACAGGAGGCAGCAGCGGCTACTGCAGCCTACACTGTCCCCGCTGCTTAAGAAAATGAATATTCACTGCTCCCCACGCCTATGGGCGTGGGGGGCACTGAATATTCATTGTCCTTAATCACAGGCGTACAGTGTTGTTGCAGCACAGCTCCTGCAGCGCTCGGCCGTCATTTGTGCCCGCTACTAAAGAGCATGAATATTCACCCTCTCTCCACGCCCATGGGAGTGGAGAGGGGGTGAATATTCATGCTCTTTAATATCGGGCACACGCAATCGCCCGACAGCAGGAGCCGCGCTGCGGCTCCAGTGTGCGCCCGCTATCAAGGAGCATGCAGTCACTGCTCCCCACGCACACAGTCCCAGCGTGGGGAGCAGTGACTCTTCTGGCACAGCATCTCCCTGTGTGAGCACGCATGTCAGTTACGTCAAGCGCGGCTCACACAGGGAGATCTGTGCTGGCTGCAGAGGAGGACACAGTGCTGGAGGAGAGAAGAAGGAAGGTGAGTAGGAGTGTTTATTTTTTGTGTAATGGAGATGGAGGTGCCAAGCATACCAGGATGTGGGGGTGCCAGGCATACCAGGATGTGGGGGTGCCAGGCATACCAGGATGTGGGGCTGCCAGGCATACCAGGATGTGGGGCTGCCAGGCATACCAGGATGTGGGTGTGCCAGGCATACCAGGATGTGGAGGTGCCATGCATACCAGGATGAGGAGGGGCATGCATACCAGGATGAGGGGTACCTTGCATACCAGGATGAGGGGTGCCATGCATGCCAGGATGAGGGGTGCCAAGCATGCCAGGATGAGGGGTGCCAAGCATACCAGGATGAGAGGTGCCAAGCATACCAGGATGAGGGGGGCCAAGCATACCAGAATGAGGGGTGCCAAGCATACCAGAATGGAGGCTATTAGAACAGAATTAGGGGATATTACCCCTATAACAGTGTCAGCAGCAGACCCTCTCCCCCTTAACAGGGCATCATGACCACATTTTTTGCATACATTTTTTTCTCCTATTTTTCTCCTCTAAAACCCAGGTGCGTCTTATGGTCCAGTGCGTCTTATAGCCCGAAAAATACGGTACCTGCCTCTCCAGCATGTTCTTTCATTTGGATGTAATTCTTCATTTCCTTAGTGGAGGCGCTATAGGCATGGATCCCCCAATTACTGACTGCTGGGCATGCTGGGACTTACTTTAAATTGACAATCAGAAATTTAAAAATGTATTTCATTTTCAAAATTTAAAGGGATAACAGGAAAGTAAAAATAGGAAGTGTAAAAATATAAGGGAAGATGGGAAGAAAAAGGAAATAATATTAAAAGGGTACAGTGGGGAAAGGAAGGTAAGAGGGAAAGTAAAAACAAAGAGAATACGGTAATAATTAAAGGGATAAGAGATAAACAGAAAAAAGGGTGTGGAAAAATTAAGTATGAATAGGGAAATAAGTAATTATTTTTTAATAGGAATTATGGGAAACGAAAAAAAAAATAATAATATAAGGTTTAAAGGTAAAATAAAAAAGGAAGATAAGGAAAGGTTAAGACGAAAGCTCCTCCCTTATGACTCTAGCAAATTTCTCACAGATCAGCAGCATTACAATCCAGCATTAAGAAGCACTGGGCAGTTTTACAGCTTTGTTATAAGCTGTAGTAAATGAGCTTCACTACATTTCTGGCCTGATTTAGGTACACGGTACTGACAGCACTTAACTTTTTTTTTTAAGAATTCATCAGATCAACTTTCCATGATACTGCGGTGAGGCTTTTCCCCATTATTACAGAAGTGCAAAGGTAGGATCAGTATTTCTGTTTTATGATTTGCAAAACTCTCTAAAATAAGTCAAATTGATTATGACAACTTCCTTGTAATTTCCATCTTGCAAAATAAAAATTTTTGGATAAACCACTAATATCAGATCAGAGGATATGGAACACAGGGCACCTGCCGGAAGGAGTGATTGTGCTCAGAACAAACCTGTGTTCTCCTCATTGCTCACATTCCTCCTTTCTCCAGAATTCTGCACATTTAGTAGCGGTTCTGCAATTTATTCACTTTTAAGTGACTCAGTCACTGCCTCGTCAGAAGTTAAAGTCAGATCCCCACTGATCTGATATTATTAGTCTATCCTACCCACAGACTTACCATTTTATACAACTGATAAACCCCTTTAAAGCTAAGGCTATGTTTTTGTAGCAGAAACTGTGCGGTAGACTGAGAAAAACTGTCCAAATCCTCCTCAAAAGTGCAAAACATCTTAAAAACTTGGCGTTTTTGCTCAGTTTCTGCTCCGAAAACTCAATAAAAAGACTCCATGTGCACATGGCCCAACAAGAATTTTTTGGCTGAATTGGGCAGATGTCCATTTGGGTTTCCAGTTAGGCTTTCAATAAGGCCAATCCTATCGGTGTCAAAGGAGATAAGCTGTCAGCAGTGGTATCTGCCAGTGGTTGTTCCCATCTCTACATTGCGAAAACATAAATGCTCTTCCAAACTGAGCGTGCATATGTTTGAGGAGCTGGGATGATTCGCTGTCCACTCTGTCGACAGCTACCTGTAGTGTATGGTCAGCCTACAACTCTGCTGAATTCCATATTATAGATATCAGTTCAGTCTAAATTAATAAGGCTGCCACGGCTTAGAAGATTTGCTGATGGAGAATCAAGTAATTTTTTTCAACCCTATATTTTGTGGGATCCTTCACAGTCCTTCTAATTGTCTTTTTGTACATAATTCTTAAGGAAAAGCTAGAAGATATCTGCAGCAAGCATCAAAGGGAGGCTGAGAAAGTGATCCATACATAGTTCAAGGTGGAAAAGAACATTTACTGCCAGGACTCGATGTACGGTGGAGCTCTGAGGAACGTCCGGGCAGAGGCAGCTAAAGAGGGAAGTATTATTACTTCTGTGTCTACCTTCGGATCTTTTGGAAAGTAACAGCAAAAAACAAAAACAGCATTTTCTGTTGAGGAGATGTCTCAACACATCGAGGTGTATTTCAAGGTTCGTTCATTAAGATGGTTAATATGTGCTCAGATTTAGATGTGATATAGTATAGTATAGTATAGTATAGAATGAGTAAATCCATCCATCCATTAATATTTGGCTTCCTATATTTCTTCTAGAACACAACCAGATCCCCCTGATCATTCTACACTACATGCCCCATGAATTTCCTGACAACCTGCAGGCACAAATGTCCCTGCTTCAAGACAAGGAGAACCTCAGTGTGTTACTGATGGAGAAGGAGGACGTGGTGAAGAAACGGAAGGATTTGAAAGACTAGATTGAGCACCTCCTTGCCGCCCAATGGAGAATAGCCAGATATCCATGCTAGTTATTATCTCACAATTATTTATATGTTGTTAGACGAAGCAGTGGAACCATTAGTGGCTCATTCCTGGATTTTTTCTTCTTGTGGCCAATTTCTCTCTGAATATTTATTCCAGTTGCCTGTGACGTCATCTTTATCCGTTTGTTCTATCCTCAATGTAGGGACAATTTTATCCCTCAATGCATTTAATCCCTGATTCCAGCTCTTGGGCATCAACTGTCTGACTAACCTTAGTCTCCAACTAGACCCTTCTGGAGTCTTCTCCTTGAAAGTCCCCGAGAAAGAGCTGATCTCCGAAGATCTGATTGGTGGAGCCCATCCCAGAGAGTAGCGGTTATCCTTCGGAGAAACTTCTAGAATGTCCATATAAATTTTATTACATGGCAGCCATTGATGTCAACTGGAACCAAATGATCCGTTTTGCAGAGTCCTTCATAGTGAGGGCAGTTGTCTTCAGAGGCTCTCCTGATGTCAAGAAAAGCAAGTAGTATGGACAATGGTGGTCTACAATGAATCTCACCCCCATCACAAATAGGATTACAGTATGTGTATGTATTGTAAAAAATAAATAAAAAATAAATAAATAAAAGATGACCCGTGTATAATTCTTACGCTGCGTGAATGGTTGGAACCAAATGATAGAAACAGTTTATCGTGGCATTATTACAGGCGTCCAATATGGAGCTGATTTTACTTTAAACATTGCACAACAGCAGAACTTTCCCACACTTATGGACCATCTCTGGTCTCTTCGATGCACCTGAGATCACGTCACTACTGTGCTGGACTTGTCAATCACTGTCACTGACAGTCTGAACACTCCAGGCCTCTTCCCCAGATCCTCCGTGAAGTTACATTACTGCGTCACTCAGCATTAGTGTTCTCTCTCCTTTACTCCACTATGGTGGCATCTGGAACAGTTATAAAGGCAATATCTCCCCTGTAACCTGGTGCAGCTCTGATACAAGAAGAGCAAACACCGATCCGTACAGGATAAAAATAACTTACTTCATTCATAAGGACATAACCTCAGTAGTGTAGCTACCGGGGGGCACCACTCGGAGCTACTGCCACTCTTAACTGTATCGACGTGTGCAGCACACCAATATAGTTTAGCCCTGTAGTAGAGCAGTGAAACATGATCTCCCGGCAGTACTGCTCCCTATCCTGTAGATCACTGTAAGCCTGTGGGGTGATGCACTGGCCGAGGCACATAGGATGTCAGAGTCCTGATGCAGTGATGTAGTCATGTCGTGCCGGGACTCACGTCCCGTCATGCGCTGGCGCGATTACATCAATGCATTGGTCCATCTTCCATTGCCGGTGGACTCGTCAGGATTAGTGATGAGCAAGCACTAAAATGCTCAGGTACTCGTTGGTTGGGTCGAGCAAATTGGAATGCTCGAGTGCTCGGTCCGAGTAACGAGCCCAATGTAAGTCTATGGGAAACGCGAGCATTTTTGCTGCCCGCCACCCGTCCCCTGCCGTCTGCAGAGGGCCTAAAAATTGCCCAAATCAATGGGAACAGTGCTCAAATGACATGGGAACAGCATTGGGAAGACCCCTGGAAGCATCTCTGACTCCCAGATCACTGCTGTCAGCAACGTGGTCAGAGTATTACGCCACTTTTACGGACTCACAATAAAACATACAAAAACGAAACCAAAATGGATTTTCCTGGGAAATATGTTAAGGAACATCCTTTCCAGGGTAATGACTTGTATATAAGGCAAAATAAATAATCAAAAACAAAAATACTCCTCCACAACTTGGAACAACAACTTTTGAATTGCTTTCAACCAAGACAAATGCATTCACCAGGAAAAGTCATTTTAATATTTTACAACCTTATCTGGCCATGTGCTGTGTGACACATCATCAGACACATGCATACAGTGCTGAAAAGACATGGGAACAGCATGGGGAAGACCTCTGGAAGCATCTCTGACTCCCAGGTCACTGCCTAAAAGTGTGCCCATCATAAGTGATCCTTGGCGCATGCGAAGATGCCTCCCGCCATGCACCTGTCATTGCAGAATTGCAACAATCACCGTCCACGTCCTTGTCCCACTGCAGTGTTCAGTTGTCCCTACCCCATTCCTTGGAATGCAAGCGCAAGTATGCAGGCAGCCACCCACCCACGCATAGGCTGCAATACTACAGTTAGGTCCATATATATTTGGACAGAGACAACATGTTTCTAATTTTGGTTCTAGACATTACCACAATGAATTTTAAACAAAACAATTCAGATGCAGTTGAAGTTCAGACTTTCAGCTTTCATTTGAGGATATCCACATTAAAATTGGATGAAGGGTTTAGGAGTTTCAGCTCCTTAACATGTGCCACCCTGTTTTTAAAGGGACCAAAAGTAATTGGACAGATTAAATAATTGTAAATAAAATGTTCATTTCTAGTACTTGGTTGAAAACCCTTTTTTGGCAATGACGGCCTGAAGTGTTGAACTCATGGACATCACCAGATGCTGTGTTTCCTCCTTTTTGATGCTCGGCCAGCACTAAAAATTTAAAGACACACGGAGCAGGGCCACAGTAACAAGGTATAACATGTTCCCATTAGAAAGGAGAGGGTCTGCTATAAAGTTATAGGGTATACAGTCCAACGGCTGACCAATTTTAGGAAAAACCCCACTAAGAATTTAAAGACACACGGAGCAGGGCCACAGTAACAAGGTACGAGTCGTCGTACCGGGTGGACCGGGCGAGAGGCCTGAATCTATAAATGGAAAAGTGAACAGCTCTTCAGAGTGTCCAAGTATGGGATCAGTTGTCTCTGGGTACTCGGCATGGTGGGAGGAAGGAGGATCAGGGTGAGGAATATGCGGTCCAGACTCATGGCTACTGAGACTTGACCGTGTGGAAGACAGGGTGGTGGTGGTGGTGGCTAAGTGACTGGCAGCATTATCCGCTATCCAACCAACAACCTTTTGACACTGCTCTGGGTTCAATAGTGGTGTGCTGCGGTCCCCTAGAAATTGGGACAGGAAGGTCAGGCAAGAAGATGTGGGTGTTTGTTGTGGCACAATTTCGGCTTGCCCACGGCCTTATCCTCGGCCTCTGCATGCACCATTACCATCACTTCCAGTTCCCCGTCCCTTGCCACGTGCCTTGCCCATTTTAAATAGAGGACAGTATCTTCCACGCTCACTACAAATGACTGCTTTTGGAGTGAACTTATATGTGATCCATGTGATAGAGAAAACAGAGTTTTAAATACCTGGCCTGTAGGTAAGTAGTTTGAACAGCAAACTGCAGTGAATTGCTTCAATGACACACTAAAGGAAATTTTTAATGGAGGCCAGAAATGGCAGTATTTTCTGACAACGTATATGTGATATGTGATTTGACGGAGAAAACACAGTTTTAAATAGCTGGATTTCTAGCGCTCTAATATGGAAAGGAACTGGCTGTATTCTGCAGTGCCAACAAGCAAATGGCGCAGAAAAAATGGTGTTCTCTGGATTGCTTTTTAAGCAAACAATGAGGGTTAAGATCCAAAGAAAAGTATTCCTGGCCCCTGAGACCTGGGCCTTTGTATAGAAATATCTAACAGCAGCAGAAGGCAGAATTGGAATGGAGCCTCTTGTGCTATATGCACTGCAGTCTGCTATATACACCGCCTGCCTATGCATCCTGCCTACCTGATATCTCTGCAGATAGATTAGTCCTCAGAAGGACTGTTTGTTAAGATGGATATGTGTAATGTACGGTTTTTCTCCCTACACTACCTAATACACGATCAAATCTCACCCTGACACAGCAGCAGCTCTCCCTACACTGTCTGATCCGGAGTGACTGTGACGAGCATGGCGGCGCCAGGTCTGATATAGACCTGATGACGCTGTGCGGCCAGCCAATCACTGTAATGCCCATGACCAACATGGCTACATCATTACAGTGCATGGCAGGCAATCCCTGCCAAAACATGCAGGGAGGGGACCCGAGTTGCCGCCCGAGCAACCCGGAAATACTCGGCGAGCACCGAGCATCTCGAGCAGTGAGATGCTCGGGCGAGCACCGAGCAGTAGCGAGCATGCTCGCTCATCACTAGTGGTGACGTGTTTCTAATATACTTTTGTTGGCATATGCAACAGATTAGGACTTATTATAAGTGAAAGGAGGACTTTATACTAACCAGACAGCAGATGGCGATAGTGTGTAAAGTTATATGCTTGCTGTAATGTGGGGAATATGTATGAAGTAAATACTGTTTACTCAAAATATCTTGCTGATTGAAGCTCTCGTAAGTACAGTGGTGACTGTAAGAAGATGCACTCTGCGACAGGTTATGGGCCCAGACACTACAGGCCCGCACTACAATCCCAGGAGCTGGATATAATTACAAAGAATTCAACACAGGCAGGACATACAGGAACTATCAGCAAGAAAAAACAGGAGAATATCTTCAGTACAACTCTCTAAACAAGTAAGACTATATAAAGATGATGAATAACACAGAACTGAAATTCACAGTAGCTAAACTGAATAGTGAAAATTATCAGTTATGGAAATTCAAAGTCGAGATGTTGTTATCTAAGGATGATTTATGGGAAGTAATTGTTACAGAAAGACCAGATCAAGATAATCAGACATGGGATAAGAAGAATAGACAAGGGAGAGCCACCATTAGCTTATTAGTGGATGATGCTCAATTAATACATATAAGAAATGAAGAGACAGCGAAAGGAATGTGGGAAGCATTAAGAAAACTGTATGAAAGACCTAGCTTGAATCACAAGTTATTTTTATTAAGAAAGCTTTACAGTATGAGATTGAGTGCAAATGACGACATGCAGAAGCACATATTCTCAATGATGGAAGTGATTTCACAGCTAAGATCTATTGGTGAAGACATTAAAGAAAGCCATGTAGCAGCTATATTATTGTGCAGTTTACCAGATTCGTATACAGCCTTGATAAATGCCCTTGAGACGAGACCAGAAACTGACATTACATTAGATTTTGTGAAAACAAGATTAATAGATGAATATCAGAGAAGAAAAGAACAAAGAAATGATTCTTCTACTGAAAAGGACAGTGAAAACGCTCTTAAAGCTACAGAATTAAAAAAAACCCTATAATAAAGAGACAAGAGAATGCTTCAGATGTAAGAAAAAAGGTCATTTAAGGAAAGACTGTACCATATGGAAAGCAGAACAGCAAAAATTACAACATAAAAAGCATACACAGAAAGTAAAAAACACAATTTCCGATTCATGTGAGAATAATTGGAATGGCACATATAAAGTAACAGACAAGAAATCATCACTTGGTTGGTTTATTGATTCAGGAGCAATGAGTCATATGACAAGTGACAATAATTTCTTTACTGATCTTGATTTAGATAAGAAAGAAGCCATTTATCTTGCAGATGGAAGCAAAATAACCACAGAAGGTATCGGACAAGGTATGCTAAATTGTTCAAACAAGTTCGGACAAGATTCAAAGATACTTGTACAGGATGTGTTGTATGTTCCAAAATTGGAAGGCGGATTATTATCTGTGAAACGCTTAACAGCAAAAGGACTTACAGTAAAATTCAAAGACAATGAGTGTGCAATTATTGCAGGAAACAAGGTGATAACCAAAGTCAAGGCAGATGAACAATTATATCATTTTGACACACCAAAGGAACAGATGAAGGTATGTACACATGATCACAAAAACTGTATTCACATGTGGCATAGACGTCTAGGACATAGACACCCTGACAGTATAAGGGAACTACAGAGAAAAGAATTGACAAAAGATTTAAAGATATCAGATTGCTCAATTACCGTAAGATGTGAATGTTGTATAAAATCCAAAGCCACAAGGATATCTATTCCAAAAGAAAGTGAGATGAAAAGCGAAAGACCACTTGATTTGGTGCATACTGACGTATGTGGACCCATGAAAGTGACTACATCAAGAGGCAATAGATACATGTTGACTTTTATAGACGACTACTCAAGATACACTGTCACATACTTAATTAAAAACAAAAGTGAAGTTTTTGATAAACTTGTAGACTATGTAACAAGATCAAGTAACAAATTTCAAAGGAAGCCAATTGTCATCAGAAGTGATAATGGAGGTGAATTTACAGGTCACAGAATAGAAGACTACTTAAGACAAAATGGAATAAAACACCAGAAAACTGTTCAGTACACACCTGAACAAAATGGAGTAGCAAAAAGGAAAAACAGAACTCTAACAGAAATGATAAGATGTATGCTGACGGATTCCAAACTACCAGAGAAATATTGGGGTGAGGCAGCAATGACAGCTACATATCTACAGAATCGACTTTTTTCCAGAAAACTGACGAAAACTCCATATGAACTGTGGCAAGGTATGAAACCAAGTGTCAATCATTTGAAAGTTTTTGGATGTAAAGTTTTTATATTCATTCCAACAGAAAAACGTTCCAAACTTTAAAACAGATCCATGGAAGGAATATTCGTTGGATATAGTGAAAATTGTAAAGGATATAGAATCCTAGATCCCAAAACAAACAGAGTTACGGTGAGTAACAGTGTGACATTCATTGAAGATTTAAATGAAGACATTATGATTTCAGTTGAAACAAAAAATGAGAAAAACAATAGTGACATAACTGAAGAAATATCTGATGAGAAAGAAGTAGAAATTAATGAAGAACAAAATACTGAAAGTGAAGAATCACAACTACAAACAGACACAGAACCAAGACGTTCAATGAGAGAGAACAAAGGAAAACCACCAAAACGTCTCTCATACAAGACAAGCATAAGAAAAATCTATGAGCCTACCTCTTGGGAAGACATATCTAAACTTCCTGAAGACGAAGCTAATAAATGGATAGAAGCAACAGAAACTGAATTTAAATCCATGCATGATTCAAAAAAATGGACACTAACAGATTTGCCAGAAGGAAGAAAAGCCATAGGATGTAAATGGATTTTTAAAGTAAAATACCAAACAGCTGAAAGATACTGAGCAAGACTCGTAGCTAAAGGGTATTCTCAAAAATATGGAGAAGACTATGATGAGACATTTGCTCCAGTTGTCAAACACACTACAATAAGAACTTTACTTACAGTTGCAGCAATGAAACAGATGGAACTGAGACATCTGGATGTAAATACAGCTTTTCTGAATGGAGATTTAACAGAAGACATTTATATGGAACAACCTCCAGGATTCAAAGATGAAAGAAATCCAAACAAAGTTTGCAAATTACAGAAAAGCATATATGGTTTAAAGCAAGCAGCTAAAGCGTGGAATGACAAAATCACCGAAGTACTTACAAATGAAAAATTTCAAAGAAGCAAAGCTGATCCATGCTTATACACAAAAAGGCTGATTAATAGATGGATTTATGTACTCATATATGTAGACGACATTTTGATTTGTTTTAAACAAGAAAGGGATAAAGAAAACATTCTAAAAATCCTGAAGCAACATTTCGAAATCAAAGATTTGGGAAATGTAAAACAGTACCTAGGAATACAGGTAGAAAGAGAAGAAGACAGAAGTTTCCTACTGAATCAAAATCACATGATTCAAGATATAACAGAAAAATTTGGATTAAAGGATGCAAAAACAGTAAAGTCTCCAATGGAAACTAATTATCTCAAAGAGATGAACAGTGAAAAAAATATGCTACCAAATAATGAAGAATACAGAACAGCAATAGGAAAACTACTGTATCTAGCGGCCGTTACAAGACCAGACATCGCAGCAGCAGTAGGAATCCTGAGTAGAAAGGTATCAAAACCAAATAAAGTTGATTGGAATGCCGTGAAGAGAGTAATGCGTTATTTGAAAGGAACTAGCAATGTTAAGCTGAAATTACCCACAAGTGATAATTGCATTTTAACAGGATATGTTGATGCAGATTGGGCTGGAGATCCAACTGACAGAAGATCTACCAGTGGACATATTTTTTTTCTCTCAGGTGGACCAATAAGTTGGACAAGTAAGAAACAGTCAATTGTGACACTGTCTTCAACAGAAGCAGAATATGTTGCCGCAGCACATGCGAGTCAAGAAGTACTGTGGTTAAGACAATTGTTGACAGAATTAGGACAACCACAGTTGGAACCAACAAAACTGAAAGAGGACAATCAAGGATGTCTTGTTCTTGCTCAGATGGAAAGAGTCAATCCAAGAACCAAGCATATTGATGTGAAATATCATTTCTTGAGAGATCATCAGGAACAAGGAGTCTTGAAGTTAGAGTATTGTCCTACTGAAGAAATGACAGCAGACATCTTCACGAAGGCGTTGAATGCTGATAAACACCAGAGACTAATAAAAAAGTTAGGTTTGATTGAATAAGTCCTTACTGTTGAGAAAGGGTGTTGGCATATGCAACAGATTAGGACTTATTATAAGTGAAAGGAGGACTTTATACTAACCAGACAGCAGATGGCGATAGTGTGTAAAATTATATACTTGCTGTAATGTGGGGAGGGAAGCTCTCAATTGCTGGTTGTTTTTACTTCCTGTGTTTTTTTTTCCTGTATGTGTTATGTCAGCAGCACACGGACTGTGTGACACTGAATTGTATCTCGTGTTTATCCAGTATGAAGTAAATACTGTTTACTCAAGATATCTTGCTGATTGAAGCTCTCGTAAGTACAGTGGTGACTGTAAGAGATGCACTCTGCGACAACTTTTCCTCTGATTGTTCCACTCCTGGTTTTGGATTACAAATACTGACCAAATACTGAACGTGTGAACGTGGTCTAACAGCAGTTTGCAAGACACTGACGAATTCCTGAGCTTTGGAATCTCTTTAGCAGCTTTTCTATAGAATAGAAAATAGAGTTTCTTTTTTTTCCATTTCATGTAAAAGAAAAGCTGATAACACTCGGACCAAACTCGGATGAAACTCTGACCAAAAATCACTGATGAAAATTGGTCAGTTTGTGAAAAAAAGCAGAATCTAAATGAGACCTAAGTTGTTGTGCCTCATGGCTTCTGATGCAATTGGAGTGCACTGTGTAAGGCAAGAAGTTAGCAAATGTTTGTGGTTTGCTTGTTCACACATTGGAGAGTAAGTGAAAAATGCAGCATTTTGCTGCCCCTACAAAGTAAACGAGATTTCTGAAATCTCATGCACACGTTGCTTATTTTTTCCCTTGCAGAATTGAAGCAGTTTCAAATCCACAGCATGTCAATTATTTCAGTGTCTTTGCAGTATTTTTCACCCATTCTCATAAATGAGAAATTTTGGCCACGCCCATGCCCACACCCCTATCCATGCCCATTTACCATTATCTTTCTCCCCCGACAGGAGGAGATGTCAGAGGGGAGGTGGTAATGAGGGAAATTCGGCAGATGCCCGAATGTCACGGGTGTATCAAGTGAAGAAGACAGTCCTTCTGGATTCGGCTGTAGAAGGTCACTGTGCTTGACTTTGTAGACGCCTTCTTGATCCTTTTATCTCTGTAGTGTAGTGATATCCTTCTCCCTCTAGGACCTAGCTGTGACCTCCACCTTCTGCTGCTAATTGACACACCCTTGCTTGATAGTTAAAAACTCTCAGTGTCTCCAGAGAGTCTATGGTGATATCTCTATTTTCCTCTGTCCAGGCCTGGAGTACTAGTAGTTGGCTAGTGTCTTCTTGGAGTTCCCTTGGAGGATAGTTGGCGTTATGTTGGAATATGTTTAGTGCAAGAACTCCATTCCCGTGTATGTAAATGTTCTATTGCTAGGTTTGTGTATTGTCTATAAAGTTAAAAAAAAAAACTCCCAGAGGCTCACACACAGAAAAGGCCATGTGACTCTGTTAAGTTTCCTGTGTCTGTGCATGAGAGGAGAAGCAGCCTGCTGATGCTGCACAGAGACACTTAAGATATGTATATAGATTTCACAAAGCCTATCATATCTGTACCTGTTTATACAGTTATATGAAAAAGTTTGGGCACCCCTATTAATCTTAAGCTTAATGTTTTATAAAAATTGGTGTTTTTGCAACAGCTATTTCAGTTTGATATATGTAATAACTGTTGGACAGAGTAATGTTTCTGCCTTGAAATGAGGTTTATTGTACTAACAGAAAATCTGCGTTCAAACAAAATTTGACAGGTGCATAAGTATGGGCACCCTTATCATTTTCTTGTTTTAAATACTCCTACCTACTTTTTACTGACTTACTAAAGCACTTTTTTTTGTTTTGTAACCTCATTGAGCTTTGAACTTCATAGCCAGGTGTATGCAATCATGAGAAAAGCTACTTAAAGTGGCCACTTGCAAGTTGTTCTCCTCTTTGAATCTCCTCTGAAGAGTGGCATCATGGGCTCCTCAAAACAACTGTCAAATGATCTGAAAACAAAGATTATTCAACATAGTTGTTCAGGGGAAGCATACAAAAAGCTGTCTCAGTGATTTAACCTGTCAGTTTCCACTGTGAGGAACATAGTAAGGAAATGGAAGAACACAGGGACAGTTCTTGTTAAGGCCAGAAGTGGCAGGCCAAGAAAAACATCAGAAAGGCAGAGAAGAAGAATGGTGAGATCAGTCAAGGACAATCCTCAGACCACATCCAGAGAGCTGCAGCATCAACTTGCTGCAGATGGTGTCACTGTGCATCGGTCAACTATACACTTTGCACAAGGAGAAGCTGTATGGGAGAGTGATGCGAAAGAAGCCGTTTCTGCAAGCACGCCACAAACAGAGTCGGCTGAGGTATGCAAAAGCACATTTGGAGAAGCCAATTTTTTTTTGGAGGAAGGTCCTGTGGACTGATGAAACCAAGATTGAGTTGCTTGGTCATACAAAAAGGCGTTATGCATGGCGGCAAAAAAACACAGCATTCCAAGAAAAACACTTGCTACCCACAGTAAAATTTGGTGGAGGTTCCATCATGCTTTGGGGCTGTGTGGCCAATGCCGGCACCGGGAATCCTGTTAAAGTTGAGGGACGCATGGATTCCACTCAGTATCAGCAGATTCTTGACAATAATGTTCAAGAATCAGTGATAAAGTTGAAGTTACGCAGGGGATGGATCTTTCAGCAAGACAATGATCCAAAACACCGCTCCAAATCTACTCAGGCATTCATGCAGAGGAACAATGACAATGTTCGGGAATGGCCATCCCAGTCCCCAGACCTGAATATCATTGAACATCTGTGGGATCATTTGAAGAGGGCTGTCCATGCTCTGCGACCATCAAATTTAACTGAACTGGAATTGTTTTGTAAAGAGGAATGGTCAAAAATACCTTCATCCAGGTTCCAGGAACTCATTAAAAGCTACAGGAAGCGACTAGAGGCTGTTATTTTTGCAAAAGGAGGATCTACTAAATATTAATGTCACTTTTCTGGTGAGGTGCCCATACTTATGCACCTGTCAAATTTTGTTTGAATGCAGATTGCACATTTTCTGTTAGTACAATAAACCTCATTTCAAGGCAGAAACATTACTGTGCCCAACAGTTATTACATATATCAAACTGAAATAGCTGTTGCAAAAACACCAATTTTTATAAAACAATAAGCTTAAGATTAACAGGGGTGCCCAAAATTTTTCATATAACTGTAGCTAATTAAAGCTTTGTTCTGTTGTCAACACGCTTTGAGAGTATCCTGAATGATCCGCTGCCAACAGGTTATGTGCCCAGCATGACACAGAACTCCAGCGTGACACAGAGCCCCAGGAGTGACACAGAAGAGTAATACAGCAACAGAAGTCCAAAGCAAAAGCAGCACAGAGCAACAGAGAAGATGTCCACAAGCATGGATCACTGCAAGTTCTCAGTGCAAAGTCTCACCAATCAGAATTATCAATCTTGGATATTTAAGGTGAAAATGCTGCTCATAAGAGAAGGTACATGGAAATATACGCAGGAACAAGTGCCTCATCCATTACCAGATGATTGGCTACAGAAGGATCAGAAAGCACAAAGCACTATCTCCCTCAGTGTAGAAGATGATCATATTGTGCATATATGCAAATGTGCAACTGCAAAAGAGGTGTAGGATGAATTACAGAAAGTGCATGAAAGATCAAATCTCAGCAATAAGCTTTATCTCATGACAAAACTGTATCAGTCAAAGGTAAGTGATGGGCGGAATATGCAGGACTATATAAGAAACACCCTAGAGATTGTGGAGCGTTTCAGGGGCATTGGAGAAAAAATTAAAGACTTTCATGTTGCTGCACTACTATTAAGTGGTCTTCTAGAAAATTATGACACACTTGTCACTGCACTAGATGCACGACCATATGATGAGCTCACACTAGAATATGTCAAAGGCAAGCTTGTAGATGAATGAATGAAAAACGCACAATGTAAGCAGCAGTAATGAATCTAGAGCAGGAACAGCATTAAAGACACAGGACTTTCCTAAAAATAAGAGCAATCTAAGGGAAACTTGTGAATGTTTTGTCTGTAGAAAGCCCGGCCACCTTAAAGCAGACTGCAGAATTTGAAAAGAATGAGTCAGCTTAAAAAGCAGAATAGTGATCAAAAGGTGAAAACAGCTGTAGAGGAAAAGTCTGCATATGTTGAAACTGCATTTAATACCAATACAGGCTCATCTGCAAAGCATATGTGGTGTATAGACTCTGGTGTAGGCAGCCATATGACAAATAACAGGGATTTTTTCACTGACCTCGATGAAAACAAGTCAGAAAAGGTCATCTTACCTAATGGTCAATATATGACTTCAGAAGGAGTAGGAGACTGCTACCTCCACTGTCCAGTTTCCTCAGCACAAATCAGAAAGATCCCAGTAAAAGATGTTCTCTATGTTCCCAGTCTTGAAAGCAATCTTCTGTCAGTAAAGAAGCTTTCGCAAAAAGGCAATGTAGTTAATTTTAAAGACAACAGTTGCATTATATCAAAGAAGGGTCACACTCTTGCAGAAGGAAAAATCCAAAATGAACTTTATCAGCTAAAATGTAAAGAAAGAGTGTACAGTGCTAGACAAGATCTGCATAAGAACTGTATCCATATATTTCACAGATGTCTTGGGCACTGAGACCCAGAAGCAATAAGGAAGCTACGTCAACTTGAAAATGGTGTGGAAATCAAGCAATGTAGTCAAATGATGAAGTGCACTAGCTGTCTTAAAGGGAAAATGTCCAGAAAATCCTTTCCTAAAGTAAGCACCACTAGATGTGCACAGCCACTGGATTTGATACACACAGATGTTTGTGGTCCAATGAGTGTTCAAACTCCAAGCAAGAAGAAATATTTTCTCACATTTATTGATGACTGCTCTAAATATACAGTCACCTACCTGCTTCACAGTAAGGATGAAGTTCCACAGAAACTTGAAGAGTATCTTGCTGTAGTATTTAACAAATTTGGAAGAATGACAAAAGCCCTGCGTGCAGATAATGGGACTGAATATACAAGTGGTAAGGTGCAAACCATTTTCAAAAAAGAATGGAATCGTGTTCCAGACTACCATCCCATACAACCCAGAACAGAATGGCATTGCAGAGAGAAAGAACCACACTCTCTGTGAAAGTGCAAGAAGTATGTTGTTTGATACGAATCTACCTACAATGTATTGGGGAGAAGCCATCACGACAGCTTGCTATCTTCAAAACAGACTGCCAGGTAAAGCCACAGATAAAACTCCCTATGAGCTATGGAACTGTGAGAAGCCTAACCTGAAGCACCTAAGGATATTTGGAAGCAAAACGTTTGTGTATGTTCCCAAAGAAAAGCGTTCCTAGTGGGAATAACATGCAAAGCAAGGAGTCCTGGTGGGCTATAGCGAAACTCAAAAGGGATACAGATTCTTGCACCCAGAGAACAACACAGTAACAATCAGCAGAGACGAAGTGATTGATGAGAACTCAGTTTCGCTCAAATTCCATGAAATTACACCAGTCATTCAAGCCAAGAAACAAGAACAAGAATCTCAATCACCAAACCCAGACACTGAAAAAGAAAACACTGAAGTCTGGATAAGCTCTGAAGCCAGCAAGAAAGAAACAGAAGAACCAAGTCAACCTCCAGTCAGGAGATCAGAAAGACCAATCAAAGGTATCCCAGCTAGACTCCTTTCTTATATGATCAGAACACTTCCTGAGGCAGAGCCACAGCCATGGCAAGAGATGCAAAAACTGCCTGTCCAAGAGAAGCAGAAGTGGATAAATTTCCGCAATCCTGAACCAATTTGGACTGTCAGAAGCCAAAGGTGCGTCAACACCAATGGATCCATCCTACTTAAAGTTGGAAGGAGAAGAAGATCTGCTACCCACCAATGAGAGTTACAGACAAGCAGTGGGGGCGCTTCTGTAAATAGCAACCACAACTCGTCCAGATAGTACAGCCGCAGTTGGAATTCTCTGCCGACGTCTAAGCATGCCACGCCAAAGAGACTGGTACGCAACTAAGAGAATTCTACAATATCTTAAGGAAACTCAAAGGCTAAATCTTAAGATATCTGCATCAGGAGATCTCACTCTCAGAGGTTATGTGGATGCAGATTGGGCTGGAGATACAAGTGATCGGAAATCAGCAAGTGGTTACTTGTTCCAGTTGGGAGAAAATTCAATTTCTTGGTCCAGCAGAAAACAAGTGTCAGTCTCATTGTCTTCTACAGAAGCAGAATAAGTGTCTACCATCCTGTAGATCACTCAAAAAACAAAAGCCCAGGTCAGGTTTTCTTAAATCCGACTTGGCTTGGACCAAGTCCAAACTTTTACTTTTATTTTTCACTGGAAGCACAGCTGTTTCTGTGATTTTAATGCACTCCTGCGGGTTCAATATGCCTCTGTGCACATCCTGGGAGATACATACCGTCCCTCGCATATGATCCCCCTCTCTGCCTTACAACAGCTATCCTTGCTGAGTTTAAGCAATGGCTGTCTCCACTGAACCTGGACCAAGGGAAGGCCATATGTGATAACGGTGCAAACATGGTGGCAGCCCTACGCTGGGGCAACCTCACCCACATGACTTGCATGGCTCGCATCCTCAACCTGATGGTACAGCAATTTCTCCGCCACTATCCCGGCCTGAATGAGCTGTTGCAGAAACCACGGTCTCTGTGTGCTCACTTAAAACTATAAAAATGAGCAGGATCTTTAGTATAAAAACCAGACTCCTAGACAACGAGCTAACTCCTTCACGATAATAGAGGCCACCA
The DNA here is from genome assembly GCF_046119375.1 of Phyllobates terribilis. Taxonomy (NCBI): domain Eukaryota; kingdom Metazoa; phylum Chordata; class Amphibia; order Anura; family Dendrobatidae; genus Phyllobates; species Phyllobates terribilis. Next base: position 691,385,230 of record NW_027362762.1, read on the forward strand.
TCTCCTTAGCTTGCTGGGAATGAGCTTGTCTCCCACCAGCCTGGAATATTTCCAGTGAATTATGGCACTCCATGGTTTGGTATTAGCATCCAGTACCATGTACAAAGCCATCCACAATTTCCTTCTCATGAATTTTATTTGGTAGACGGTGTATCTGCCCAAACATTAGTTTCTCACAAAGGAGCTGAAGACGCTGAGTGACAGTAGGTGCAAGTTTCTCCATCATGATCTGTTTTTTAGATATCAGGGAGAACAGAGAGGCAGCACGGTGGCTCAGTGGTTAGCACTGCAGCCGTGCAGCGCTAGGGTCCTGGGTTCAAATCCCACCAAGAACAACATCTGCAAGGAGTTTGTATGTTCTCCCCGTGTTTGCGTGGGTTTCCCCCGGGTTCTTCGGTTTCCTCCCACACTCCAAAGACATACTGATAGGGAATGTATACTGTGAGCCCCAATGGGGAAGGTGTTGATATTGTCTGAATTGTAAAGCACTGCGGAATATTTTGGCATTATATTAATAAAAAGATTATTATTATTATTATTATAATTGGGCCTTGCCAAGGTGCCAGATTGCAGATCTTAACACTTATAGATTGCTGTAACCAGTCCGCAGTAAAGAAGCAGCCATACAGTGTCAGGGAACCTTCACACAGACTTTTCTTAGCCAGGCTGCTTCTCGCCAGGGTTGGACGGGCCCACCAGGGAACCAGAGAATCTTCCGGTGGGCCCTGGCTTCTCCTTCAGGAGAGTTTATAATGCAAACCTTGCAGGTGCTATGGGTCTCTTGAGTGGGGGAGAAAGATGGGCCCTTAGAATGAAATCCTCTGGTGGGCCCAATGTACTTAAGTCTGACACTGCTTCTCGGTGAGAGTTGTATTTCACCACAGCCATATTCGTTAGCTCGGTGAAAGGACTGGCATAGATGGAAACCGTATCTACTCCGGCTGTCATTTCTCCCAGGAAGTCCTCTAATGCAGCTTGTTCAATAAGCAATGGCAGCCCATCCAACATCAGCTCACACTTCTCTGTGGTGATTCGACACACAAAGATCTTTCTTTACGCCTTGAATTTCATGACTACAGAGTTGGCCAATGGCCTGATCTGCAATGTGTTTTTGAGAAATAATGTGCATAAGCAAAGCCACGGTTTAGGCCACTGAAGGTCATCATTAAGAGAAACTCATACAGCTTTCCCACAGACTGAAAGAGGGGTATCAAGACTTCCAAAAAAGCCAAGACTTCCCAGTCCTCACCAAGAGGATGACTGCCCATGTTCTCCTCCTCATACTCCTCTTCTCCTCTTCATTATCACCCAATCCACGTTGAGATGAGATGAGGCTGGGCTGCGTTGCATCACCCTTTATAGTTCCTTGCTCCGCCTGCAATTCCTCCTCTTTAATTGTGAGCAGCGAGCGTTTAAGTAGACAGAGAAGCGGGATGATGTCGTTAATTATGGCGTCATCGCCGCTCACCATCTTGGTGGAGTCCTCAAAGTTTTGGAGGATGGCACAGATGTCAGACATCCATACGCACTCACCAGCTCTTATGTGCGGAGGCTGACCTGAATTCCAACAGGCGTGTTGAAGCTGGTACCCAACAACTGCCCTCTGCTGCTCACAAATCCTTCCAAACATTTGCAACGATAATTTCCAACGTGTGATGACATCGCACACCAGTCGGTGAGCTGGAAGCTGCAAACACTGCTGAAGCACTGCCAGAGTGGCGGTAGCTGTAGCTGACTTTCTGAAAAGGGTACCAACGTGGTGTACGTTCACAAGGAGCTCTGGCAGATCTGGGTAGGTTTTGAGAAACCGCTGAACCACTAAGTTGAGCACATTTAGTGCTCGCTCATAACTAATGCGTACCCCTGTATGGAGAACAATATCAGCACCAAAGAATTAAAAGATTAAATTTAGCCTGCTTTATGTACCACAGTAGTAAGAAAAAAAATTTTGATTTTATCATGTGTACCCCTGTGTGGAGAACAATATCTGCACCAAAGAATTAAAAGATGAAATATAGCCTGCTTTATATACCACAGTAGTAAGAAAACCAATTTCGATTTTATCATGTGTACCCCTGTGAGAAGAATGTCTGCATCAAAGAATTTAAAAATGAAATGTAGCCTGCTTTAGGTAGCACGATAGTAAGAAAACCAATTTTGATGTTATCATGTGTACCCCTGTGTGGAGAACAATATCTGCACCAAAGAATTAAAAGATAAAATTTAGCTTGCTTTATATACCACAGTAGTAAGAAAAACAATTTTGATTTTATCATGTGTACCCCAGTGTGGAGAACAATATCTGCACCAAAGAATTAAAAGATTAAATTTAGCCTGCTTTATATACCACAGTAGTAAGAAAAACAATTTTGATTTTATCATGTGTACCCCAGTGTGGAGAACAATATCTGCACCAAAGAATTAAAATATGAAATATAGCCTTCTTTATATACCATGGTAGAAAGAAAACCAATTTCTATTGTATCATGTGTTCCACCTGTGAGAACAATATCTGCAACAAAGAATTAAAAGATGAAATATAGCCTGCTTTATATACCACAGTAGTAAGAAAGCCAATTTCAATTTCATCATGTGTAACGCTGTATGGAGAACAATATCTGCACCAAAGAATTTAAAGATGAAATGTAGCCTGCTTTAGATTGCATGATAGTAAGAAAACCAATTTTGATTTTATCATGTGTACCCCTGTGAGAAGAAGTCTGCACCAAAGAATTTAAAGATGAAATGTAGCCTGCTTTAGGTAGCATGATAGTAAGAAAGCAAATTTTGATTCTATCATGTATACCCCTGTGAGAACAATATCTGCACCAAAGAATTAAAAGATGAGATGTAGCCTGATTTATATATGACAGTCACAAGAAAACCAATTTTGATTTAATCATATGGATCCCTGTGTGGAGAACAATATCAATACCCAAAAATTTGAAACTGACATCTGGCCTGCTGTATGACGTTAGTAACAGAAGAAAGAATTTTTTTAGTGTGGAGGAGGTCTGTATAACATCGGAGATATGCTCCAAACAATTTCAAACTGAGATCTCCCTAACTGTATCATGTTAGTAACAGAAGAAAGTATTTTTGCCCCCTGTATGGAGAACAATATCTGCACCAAAGAATTAAAAGATGAAATATAGCCTGCTTAATATACCACGGTAGTAAGAAAACCAATTTCAATTTTATCATGTGTACCCCTGTGTGGAGAACAATATCTGCACCAAAATAATAAAGGATGAAATATAGCCTGTTTTATATACCACGGTAGAAAGAAAACCAATTTTTATTTTATCATGTGTACCCCTGTGAGAACAATATCTGCACCAAAGAATTAAAAGATGATATGTAGCCTGCTTTATATTCGACAGTAGTAAGAAAACCAATTTCTATTTTATCATGTGTACCCCTGTGAGAACAATATCTACACCAAAGAATTAAAAAATGAGATGTAGCCTGCTTTATATACGACATTAGTAAGAAAACCAATTTTGATTTTATCATATGTACCCCTGCGACAGCATTATCTGCACCAAAGAATTAATTTCACTAGAGTATAACTATTATAATGGGGACCGACACATCTCCCACTACAGCAGATGAAGACCCAACCAGGAGTGTTCATATTTCCCTAAATTAGGACCTGACACCACCGAAGTGGCATCAATTTCAGTAGAGTAGAACTAGTATAATGGGGACCGACAACTCTTCCACTACAGCCAACCCAGCAGATGGAGACCCAATCAGGAGTCTTCAGATTTAAAAAGATTAGGGCCTGACACCACCATTTCCGTGGCCAACAGATTGGAGATGATGGAGTTCAATCTCTTAGCTTTGTCATGTGTAGGAGGAAAAAATCTTTTGCGTGACCACAACTGTGGGACCGAGGGCTGGCTGCAGTGCTGAGAGAGGGCGGAGTATGGTGAACTGGACAAACTGCTGGACCATGAGTGAGGTGCAGGCGGAGATGTTGCAGTGGATTGATAAAGTTGTGGTGTGCTCGTTCTCTGAGATCAGTCAAAAACAGCAGGCATGTCCGCTTCCATTACAGCTGACTGGAGCGGGTAAAGAACCGGAGGTTCTGTGGTCGGAGACCTGCGTGACAATACTTGGCACAGTAATAGAGGAGGAGGAAGAAGCAGCAGATGCGGTTGGTGGGGCAGCTGATGGTTGTTGAGGTCCGCTAGTCCACATTTTATCGCAGCGAGATTGCCAAAGTAACGCATGTTGATTGCGCATATGAAGGTTCATGCATGTAGCAATCAAATTATTGCACTTTTTCCCTCTACTAAGTTTTTTCTTGCAAAGTTGCCAGATAACGTGAGTGTCAAAAAAGGCCCAGGCTAGGCAACCCTTGCTGCCCCTGCAATCTGCTGACCCGCAACCAGTGCTGGTCACTGCCACAGTTGTGGCTAAGGATGCAGTATGCAGCACTTGTTGAGGTTGCATCACTCCGTGTCTGCGTCATAGGACGCAATGTAACCTCCTTATCTTCCTCCACCTACTCAGATGAGCTACTCAGCTGCGTGCCTCTGGGTTCACACCAAGTGGGATCCACAACGTCATCATCATCCAATGTGTTATCCCATTCCTCGCCCTGAGAGTCATCTTCCTCCTTTTCTTGCCCTTTCAGCACAGTACGGTCTGCGTGACCGTCAAGTACCTGCTTGGACCCTACTTCGTTTTTTTTATCCCTTGTATGGAGAACAATATTTGCACCAAAGAATTTAAAGATGAATTGTAGGCAGCTTTATATACCACGGTAGTGAGAAAACCGATTTCGATTTTATCATGTGTACACCTGTGTGGAGAACAATATCTGCACCAAAGAATTTAAAGATTAAATGTAGCCAGCGTTATATACCACGGTAGTAAGAAAACCAATTTCTATTTTATTATGTGTACCCCTGTGTGGAGAACAATATCTGCACCAAAGAATTTAAAGCTGAATTTAAAGCTGAGATGTAGCCTGCTTTATATACCACGGTAGTAAAAAAATGATTTCAATTTGATCATGTCTGTGTACCCCTGTGAGAACAATATCTGTCAAAAGAATTTAAAGATGAGATATAGCCTACTTTATATACAACGGTAGTAAGAAAACCAATTTCAATTTGATCATGTCTGTGTACCCCTGTGAGTACAATATCTGCCCCAAAGAACTTAAAGATGACATATAGCCTACTTTATATACAACGGTAGTAAGAAAACCAATTTCAATTTCATCATGTCTGTGTAATCCTGTGAGAACAATAGCTGCACCAAAGAATTTAAAGCAGAGATGTAGCCTGCTTTATATACCACGGTAGTAAGAAAACCAATTTCAATTTCATCATGTCTGTGCACCCGTGTGAGAACAATATCTGCACCAAACAATTTAAAGCTGAGATGTAGCCTGCTTTATATACCACGGTAGTAGGCAAACTAATTTTGATTTTGTCATGTCTGTGTACCCCTGGGTAGAGAACAATATCTGCCACAAAGAATGAATTTCACTAGAGTATAAATATTATAATGGGGACTGACACCTCTTCCACCACCTCTTCCACTGCAGCGAACCCAGCAGATGGAGACCCAACCAGGAGTGTGCACATTTCAAAAAATTTGTGTTAACATCTGCAGCAGCAACAGCAGGCACAGAATCCACACTAAATATATCATAGACTGCAATTATGCGAGATCAGTGCAGCACACTAAAAACTACAGAATCGGCTAGTCTGTACAGTCTGCGATTGGGGTGCAAAAGTACTTGGAGAAGCATGAATTGTTCATCTTGATGAAAGTTAGGCGGTCTACACTTTCAGGGGACAGCCGGCTGCACTTATCTGCCAGGACACCACAAGCAGAGCTGAAGACATGTTCTGAGAGAACGCTGGCTGCCGGGCATGAGAAAACCTCCAAGGCATGACAGGTGGGCTCAGACCACTCATCCATTTTTAAAGACCCAAATGTAAAAGGGTCCAAACCCTCCCTGATGGTATTGATATTGAGTTCTAGATACTCCTGCACCATCCTCTACAGTCGTTCACCACGTGTCAGGCTTGTACTCTGTTGTGCTGGTGCACGAGCTGGTCTAAAAAATGTGTGAAAGGACTCACAGAAATTGCTTCTGCCACTTACATTACTGCTGCTAATATTTTGGTGTTGATGAATTGACGTGCCGGAGGTTGGAAGTGTAGAGCTGTGATGAACACTGTGTGCCTCACTGCTGCCTTGGGGAAAACCTCTCTTAAGGTTCTGTAAAAGCGTGTTTCAATACTCCAGCATTCACGGGTCCCTTTCCAGGGCAGGAAGCATCTGACAAAATTAGCTCTTATAACGTGGATCTAACAGAGTGGCAACCCAGTAGTCAGCACTATTTCGAATCATAACTATACGGGGATCATGTTGCAGATAGTGCAGCAAGAAGGCACTCATATGTCGGGTTCTTCCATGAGGTCCAAGCCCATGCTGTGTTTGTGGCTTGGTAACTGATACTTGTTTCCTCCGTCCCCTCCCGCCAATCACGAACAACAGAGAGGGGATTATTATCCTCTTCATCTCCTGACAGTTGCTCGCCCATCACCTCTTCCTCCTCCATTTGTTCCTCGGCTCTTGCACCTTCACTAACAGTTTGTCTGGTATCACCAGCCCCCCTCGATCACTCTAATCCACCCTCCCTTGGCACCCTGAGATGTCCCCTACTGTATCACGTTAGTAACAGAAGAAAACAATTTTTTGTGTGAATGAGGCCTGTATAACATACAAGATATGCTCCAAACAATTTCAAACTGAGATCTCCCCTTCTGTATCACGCTTGTCACAGAAAAAATAGATTTTTTTTCACTCAGCATACAGCTTAATTTCACCGCCACAAAATGACAAGGTGGCCTATGGCGTGCTACGTCACATTACTCACAGATAAAAAATATTTTTTTTACTCTGCATACACCTGAATTTCATTGCCACAAAATGGCAAGGTGAAATATGGCGTACTGTATCACGTTTCTCACTGAAAAAAATTTTTTTTTTACTCTTGTTAGCATCTGAAAATTTTTTTTTTTTTACTCAGTCAGCACACAGCTGAATTTCAACGCCACAAAATGACAAAGTGACATATGGCGTACTGTATCATGTTTCCCTCAGAAATTTTTTTTTTTTTACTCTTGTTAGCAACTGAAAAAAAATTTTTTTTTACTCAGTCTGCACACAGCAGAATTTCAACGCCACAAAATGACAAGGTGGCTTATGGCGTGCTGCGCATGTTACTCACAGAAAAAAATAGATTTTTTTACTCTGCATACAGCTGAATTTCACCCCCACAAAATGACAAATTGGGCTACTATGGCTTGCTGTATCACGTTAGCAAATGAAAAAAAAAAGATTTTTGTACTCTGCAGGTGCTCTGCATACAGCTGAATTTAAACCTCACAAAATGACAAGGTGGGCTACTATGGCTTGCTGTATGACATTAGCAAGTGAAAAAATATATTTTTAAAGGTGTACTCGTGCATGGAGCACAATAGAAGAAGTGCACAACAGACTTCTATGACATGGGCCCTACTGTCTTTGTGTGGACCTCAGTAATAACACAAGAAAAAAAAATCTGCTGGAAGATCGATTTCACAGCCACACAGGACACTAGCTATTTAAACTATCTGACTTAGAAGCAACCGCCTATCTAACTAGCTAAAATCTCTCAGTATGCAGGAGCAGCGTCCAGCAGCAGCCTCAGTGACCTGTTATAATCATAAAATGGTGCTAACACAACATGTCCGCTCTTTATATAGAGAGGACATGTGATTTCAGCAGCCAATGACACAAGCCCCTTATGCCTGGACAGTGTGGATGCTTCCTGCGCCCTGATTGGCTAGCCGCGATTTGCACACATAAAGTTAGGGGGAAAAAAGTTTACAAGCGCACCACTCCTCTGAGCTCTTCTGAGCTCTCCCCACTCCCTCCCCTCATCAAACACGTCCTCAGCTCATCATACACCAGCACTATGCTAGCCAAAGTGTTAAAAATACTTTAGTTGCAACGCAATAATTTCCCGCACTTGTTCATTGAATTTTGCCGATTTTAATAAAAAATGCTTGCGTTCTAACCATATTCATTTGGATCAATTTGGGTTCCTGGTCGGTAGAGAGGCCCACGATAACACACTAAAAACCACTGATATCATTCACTACGCTCAAACAAGAAACACGCCTCTTTTAATACTGTCACTCGACAGAATGTCATGGTCTGCCATCTATTACGCCCTCAAAAAACTCAATATAGTAGAACGCTTTATAGCTAAAATAGTGTCCCTCTATTGTAACCCTTCAGGAAGATTAAAGATAAATGGAACCCTGTCCTCATCATTCACAATCTCTAATGGAACAAGACAGGGGTGCCCTCTCTCCCCTCTCCTGTATTTCTTTGTGATTGAACATTTACTACCCTCTATTCGCAATAACCCTGATATTAAAGGTATCACTATAGGGCAAACGGAATATAAATGTTCCGCCTTTGCGGATGATGTCCTTTTATACATCACAAGCCCACATACGTCAATTCCATGTTTTATGGCAGAAGTGGATCATTTTGCCACATGGTCCAATGTCAAAATAAACACTTCAAAATCTCAGGCTCTCAACGCTTCCTTGCCAATTACCACTCACACTATCATCCAATCAAATTTTCCTTTTTCTTGGCCATCACAGGGTATAAAATACTTAGGGATACGCATACATAGTGATCTTTCTTGACTGTTTGACCTCAATTACAAACCCTTACTTGGTCAAGTCCATAAGGACCTTAATTCATGGACTGTGAAGTCTCATGGTTCGGCAGAGTAAATATATTAAAAATGAATATTTTACCTACACTGCTTTATCTTTTTCAAACTATCCTGACCAGAATCCCTTAAATTTTTGGAAAAATTTACGTAGTAGCTTTGTAAGTTCATCTGGCCGACTGGTCGTCCACGTATTCGTGGTGATATATTAGTCAGGTCTAAACAGATGGGAGACCTCGGTCTTCCGGATTGTAGAAAATACTACATGGCGGCAGTCCATGCCAGAATACTCGATTTTCACCATCAACATGGGAAGCTTTGGGTTCATATAGCACAAACTATATGTCCAAGGGAATTAACTACACTTCCTTGGAACCCACATCTCTCAGTCCTTAAATCCTCTCAACAATCCTACAGCACATACTGTACAATCCTATCCCTATGTCGAGACAATAAGAAGATCTCTCTAATTGACCCACAAGTCCCATTATACCCTATCTCAGACAATCCCACCTTTCTACCGGGGCTGTGTTCCAATTGATTTCTGTGTAGAAGTAAATATCGCCCTCTTCACTTTGCTCATGTACTATCTAACGCATCTTTAATACCCCTCAACGAGATATTTCAGGACTGCTCTATCCCTCCAAGAGCCAAATATGACTATAGACAATTGTAACATTTCTATTCCCATGTTAGAAAAGATAGACAGCTCAATAAGGATCTTACAAATTTTGAAAAACTGTGCCTGTAGTCGTCTCCACCCTTGCACTCCATTTCATTGCTCTACAAACACCTAATAGCCCATACTACAACTATCAAACCACCCAATTGCGATGCATGGGAAAGAGAACTGGGCAAATCTTTTGAAGTCTCACAATGGGCTTAATGTTTTCAATTTACTCACAAAACGTCAATTGCAACCAAAGCTGAAGAGACCTCCTTTAAGATAATCTCCCGATGGTACAGAGCTCCCGTATTACTTCATAAGTGGTTTCCCGCAATATCAGATAGATGCTGGAGATGTGGAGTGGAAGAGGGGACGATAACACACATTTGGTGGAGCTGTCCCATAATAAGAGGTTTCTGGACTCAGGTAATTCAGACTATTAAAAAAATGACTAGTCTCTCTGTGCCCGACTCTCCTGAATCTCTTCTGCTCTTTATGATCCCAACTAGTTTCACCAAATACAAAAGGTCTTTAATAAGCTACCTTATACAAGCTGCTAAAAATGTCATTCCTCGTCACTGGAAAAGTACTTCTCCACCTACTCTAGAGGAGTGGTTCTGTGAAATATCCCTTCTAAATAGGATGGAACATTTGATTGCCCAATCCCCCGCTGATTGTGATAGATACTGTGAGACTTGGAGAGACTGGATTGAATTCCAGGAATCCGATGCCTACCGTCTTACATCAGACTTATGTGACCCACCCTTTTCTCTGGTGTGTTTCTTCTCTGTCCGGATTGTGCTCCATGTTGGTTTGCGCCTGGCTGCACTATGTATGGTTTCCGCTGGATTTTAGTAACTTCATAATTGTAATACTGATGGCCTAAAATGTTCCCTTCCTTCCTTTTTCTTCCTATAACTTGATGTTTTATTGGACGTTATACTTATATTCTATGATATATTGATGCTGATATTGTCCAGGTTATTCTTTTTTTTTGTATGTTAGTAATTGAAAATTATTTAATCTTTCAATAAAAATTGAATTTTGAAAAAATGCTTGTGTTTCCGATCACGAATCCGAATGTGCCATATTCGTGCCGAATTTGAAACTTACGATTGTTTTTCGAACATATTCGCTCATCACTAGTGTTGAGCCACCCCCGTAGTGTTCGAGTTCGGTTCGGTTCGTCGAACACCCTTGTGTTCGCCGAACTGTTCGTCGAATTGTTCGTCGAACACCTTCGAACACCGTTAAAACCAATGGCAGGCAAACAAAAACACATAGAAACGCATAGAAAACACCTTCAAAGGTGTCCAAAAGCTGACAAACTGCTCAGAAGACATAACTAATACATGGAAAAGTGACAAGTACATATAGTCATGCGAAAAGAAAAGAGGTGGAGGAGTAAAAGGAGTAAAAAGGAGGGGGAGACACAGATATAGGCATGTCATGCCCTTCTAAAATCCAAAAAGTGAGAAGCCGACACGGCCAGTCCGTTCCTGCCCGTGCCACCTCCGTGTCGCCGGGTTTGTGCCAGAGCCGCAGTGGACCCTGACGGCCAGCCCCCCTCTCCCAATACTGGTGCCTGTCCGCTGGTGGGTCGAGCCCCCCCGCGGTGGGGGGGGGTAACATCTGCAGAAGAAAGACCATCTTCCAGCCAAACTAACATGTCGACTTCTTTTCGTGGACAATGTGATACGATCCCTTTGTTACGGACACGCCCATCGCTACAAATTCAAGATGAGGCACAAAAACAGCAGGTGCTTCAGCGGATATCAAGTGCTCCTTCAAGTGGGCTCTCCTCCTCCTCAACTTCAACATCACAAATACTCCAGTCCTCAGAGGTGTCACCCCAATCGCATTTGCTTCCTCACAGCTCCCAAGTCTCCAGCTGCCCGTCTGAGTATGAGGTAACACAGATGGTTGAGTCTGCAGAGCTGTTTACTCATACTATAGCCTGAGAAACGGAGGTCTGCTCCAAAGCTTCTGTTAATCCAGATGAGGAAATGATCTGCACTGATGCCCAGAATCTTTATAAGTCGGATCCAGGACCAGATGAAGAAGGTTCTGAGCATAATGTAGACCCTCGTTCCCAAACTGTAACTCCTGTTGGTGGAGACAATGATGAAGATGATGATGAGACTCAAATACCTGATTGGAGCGACAACTTGACTTTTCGGTCAGGGCAGGAAGAGGTTGGCTTTGATGACGACTGGTGTGATAACGCACAGGGTGATGATGACAAGGTTGGAGATCCCACTTACTGTCAATCCACAGTCAGCCAGTCGATGAGGTCACCCGGGCCTTTGCCTGGCCTTGTGGATGTCGCGGTGGTCGGCTCCCTGGCCCGTACCCTGGGGTCACTCTTTAAAAGGGTGGATAATTGTTAATTTTATAAGAGTTCGTGACGCCACCTGTGGTATCCGGTGAGAAGCACCAGCACTGCAGCAGTCCACTGAAGCCCGTGATAAGGCAGCTCGATGGTATAGCTCCCCACAGGTGGAGCTAGGTCTCAGGGCAGCGTATGCAGGGGGAATGCAGGACAGGCGAGACCCAGCTGGGTCAGAGCAAGAACGGGAACGGACACGGTAGTCACTTCAGTACCTTTTACTGGAGGAAATTCAGGCACATCCCGGAGCACTGTAGGGTGAAGGGTGCATATCAGGATCCTCCCCAATGAGCGGGTGTAGGGCCTCCTGTTTCTTGCCTCTGCGTAGTAAGTTTCTGACCTGCCTGGAGCTAGGCCTAACTTTGTCTCTGTCCTGTAGGGCCTTCTCTTGGAGTTCACGCTCCCAGTATGCGGGGCCTAAGCGTCTCCTGGCTCTGTTACGTATCAGCACCTTAGCGATCCTGGGACTTGTAGTTCTCCAGGGATTCCGGTTATGCCTTACTGGGTCATAGAGATCCCGGTAAGGTCGGATCCGGTGTCCGGTAAATGTTTCGGGGTGAGCTGGTTAAGCTCCTCTGCCCCTTATGTACTAACTCGCCACTTGCCTTCGGCCTACTCGGGCCCTCACTAGGCTATACACACTAACGGCAGCTTGCCTCGCTTCACCGATCTTATGGCGCCGGCACACCTTAAGCTCTATCTGGGCTCCCTGAATCTAGCTAGCAGGAGCCTTGTGCTCCACTGCTGAACTATTAACTGAGTTCTCTAGACTAGACTGAGCTCCACTGCAGACTGACCTCTCTTAGGCTTCTCTACTGCAGGAACTCTTCAGAGGAACTGAACTGCCTAGCTCCACCTTCCCTATTTATATCCCTAACGGGCTCCCTCTGCTGGTCTGAGGTGGAAGGTGGAGATGTGTGAATGTTTATGGGGGCCTCTTGTGGAGGATTCCATCAATACACTCTTCTAGGATCTGTGATACCAAGCGCAGCGGGGCGTCACAGATGCTATTGACGACGAGGTTAGGTTGCGCCTTCCTGGACAGAGACGGAGTACTGGATGCACGTCAACAACTGCATCCTCAACCACAACTCTGCCTCTGACCACAAGTCGTAGTGGCTCTTCAGGTCGCATGGGCTCTAAGCCTTGCATAGCCTGGGAATTTATTCAGATCGATAAGGATGACCCAACTTGTGTTATCTGTAATATTTGTCACCAAAAGCTAAGTAGAGGCCAAAAAATCCATAGTTTGAGTACTTCATGCATGTACCGTCACATGGATATGAAGCATAAGTTGCAGTGGGAAGCTCACTGTGCTACAATGCGGCCTAGCAGGCTGGGCCAACCACCGTCTGCCCCATCTTGTGCATCCGCGGCCTCTTCATCCTCTGTGACTGGGGGGACAGCAGTCACACATGTTTTTGGACGCAGACCTGCCACTTTTTTACCTGCAACAGCAAGTGTGATTGGCAGGTCGTCAGTTCATTGGGAAGTGGAAACACCTGCTCGTGTTGAGCGCTCTCTGACATCGAGAGCACCACCTATGGATCAAGGCAACCTAACATGTCCGCCTGCATCTTCCTCACAGACCGGCAGTTTGCTGGGGACACCCTACTCAACCCCGTCAAAGCACAACAGCCAGCCCTCGGTCCCTCAAATGTGGAAAAGTAAAAGACCATTTCCTCCTAGCCATGAGAAAGCTAAGAGGTTGAATTTCACCATCTGCAAGCTGTTGGCTACAGAAATGCTGCCTTTCCGCCTGGAGGACACAGTGGATTTTCGAGACCTTATGTCCATCGCAGTGCCCCAGTACCAGATGCCCAGTCGGCACTACTTCTCAAAGAAAGGTGTGCCTGCGCTCCACCAGTATGTCGCACACAACATCACCGCTTCATTCAGAAACTCTGTGTGTGACAGGGTGCATTTCACCACAGACACTTGGACGAGTAGGCATGGACAGGGGCATTACATGTTGCTGACTGGGCACTGGGTAACTATGGTGACAGCAGGACAAGGGGCTGCTGTCCAAGTCTTACCGTCCCCACGAGTTTTGCGTCAATCCTCTTTATCTCAAAGTTCCTCCACTGCTTCTGCCTCCTCAACCTCCTCTCGGTCCTCCACCTGCACCCAAAGCCTGTCTGGTAATGCCACCTGCTTTCTAACTGCGCAGAAGGAATCCTGCACACCTCCTTACTATGCTGGCAGCAGGGCTCAACGGCATCAGTGTTTACTTTGAAATGTCTGGGAAATGTGAGTCACACAGCTGAGGAGTTGTGGTCAGCTCTGGAGACCCAGTTTCATGAATGGTTGTCTCCACTGGACCTGCAACCAGGGAAGGCCGTGTGCGACAATGCTGCAAACCTGGGTGCGGCCCTTCGCCGGGGCAATGTCACACACGTGCCTTGTATGGCTCACGTGTTGAACCTGGTTGTCCATAAATTTTTAGCCCACTATCCCGGACTAGATGGCCTTCTGCAAAGGGCACGGTCGCTGTGTGCTCACTTCCGCCGTTCGCATCCCGCAGCTCAACGACTTACATCTCTACAGAAGTCGTTGGGCCTGCCAGTTCACCGGCTGAAATGCGATGTGCCAAGAGGGTGGAATTCAACTCTGCACATGTTGCAGCGACTGTGGCAGCACCGACAAGCCCTGGTGCAATACGTTCTGACGTATAGCCTGGGCCAACGAGATCCAGAGGTGGGGCAAATCATGCTGCAGGAGTGGTCTCAGATCAGGGACCTATGAAGCTGACGCGCCCCCTGGGCCGTGGGGTACCCTGAGCCGGGCCGGTAGACGCTGGGGGTTGTAGTCACTGTGGCGGTGACCCGGTCCGTGACCCAGGGCGGTCAATCCAACGGTAATTTGTATATATGGATTTTATAATGTCCGACTACGCCACCTGTGGAGTGCGGCCAAAGGGGCTGCCGCTGCGCAACAGTCCTCTGAAGCTGGTGGTTTTGCAGCAATGGTATTATTACTCACCACAGGAAGAGTGTAGCTGCAGGGCAGTGTGGGTGGATGATGGTTGTAGTGCAGGGAGTCAGTAATGAACACAGAGTCCGTGTGATGCAGTCCCAAGATCTTTACTCACAGTTGTTGCAGTCCAGATTACAGGTACCAGAGCAATCTCACCCGTCGTGCTGTGCGTACTCAGTGAGGGGCTCAGTCCACCCCCAGATAGCTCCGGAGTACTTAGCAGGACCCCCTTCTGTGTGTCCTTTCTCTGGCCTTCTCCCTGCACCTCACACCCAGTGACACTTCTATCCGGTATCCTCGGGAATTGGCGGGCGACTTGTGTTCCGTCCCCTGGGTCCTATGTGGCTACCTTCTTAGTGAGACTGGTGTGGACTTTTGCCTGCAGTACATGAAATGCTGCAGCCTCCGGTTTCTAGTTGAGCCTTGCTGTTTCTCCTCTAGTTGAGGGACCGGTTCCCCTTATCTGGCCTGACCCCTCTACCTCCTGGTAGCAGCGGGAGTACGGGTGGCCTTCTGCACGGCCCGTAGCCCTAGGGTCCCTTCGGTTCCTGAAGCCTTCCTGCTCCCACTCCTCTCTTCTCTCCTTCAGTCCTGGGCCTCCCAGGCTAGGCCCACCTCCGGAGCAGAGCTCATGCCGAGCCTCTGCTCCTGTCACTTTTCCTCCTCTGACTGGCTTGCTCTTTCTAAGATGGCTTCCTATTTATACTCTCCCTGTCATGTGCTCCCCTAAGCTGCTCCCCTAAGCACCCACTACATAGGACCCTCCCACCAGCTAGGGACCTGGGACTGTGCTCTCCCTTAGGAGCAATCTCGCCCTACCCCCACTGCGGGTATGTGTTGGATGCAGGTGTTAGGGTCCCGAGCCATACGCCTTCCTTACCTGAGGGTGAGATACCACACCTCTGGGTGAGATGCAGTAACTCTGTGGCGACTGAACCCTCAGGGGCGCCACACACCCTTCTGCACAGTTTTGAAATGGCGACGAAGATGTTTAGTGCTGACGACGATGCCATTATCAGCATGACTATTCCGGTGATTTACATGCTGGAGCACACATTAAACAGAATTCAGAGTCAGGTGGTGGGACAAGAGGAGGTGGAGGAAGTAGAGGAGGAGTCGTATGCGGAAGGGATAACATCTCCAAGGTCCAGAGGGTTGGCAGCACCAAGGCGGCAGGCATGGGAGGGTGGGGGAGAGGGATTAACCAGGGCGCATGGTAGCAGCCAAACTGTTGAGGAAGGTGCAGGAGCCGAGGAAGAAGTGGAGGATGAACTGGCGATGGGCATGGAAGACTCATCAGATGAGGGAGACCTTGATCACATTTCTGTTGTGCGAGGTTGGGGGGAGAGGGCAGAGGAAGGAAGCATGATTCTTACCTCGCTACCAACACAACAAGGACTTGGTCCTCCTGGATTCGCAAGACACATGAGTGCCTTCTTGCTGCACTACCTTCAACATGACCCTCAGATTGCAGAATTCGAAGTAATCCCGACTACTGGGTTGCCATACTCTTAGATCCCCGGTACAAAAGTAAATTTGCCGAAATAATTCCTGCCATAAAAAGGGATTGACGCATGCAGGAGTATCTGCAGACGCTGTTGCAGAATCTTACATGTGCTTTTCCACAAAACACCAGTGGTGCACGAAGTGAATCTCACAGTTCTAACTTGCCAACCGTGTAACTGTCGAGTCTTCATCACTCAAACCGTAACAGTAACACAGTATCTGCTGGTAACAGCAATTTTGTGGAATCGTTTCACCACTTTTTTAGACCATCCTTTGCAAGGCCACAGGAGACAAGAAGTCTGACACATAGTCAATGCCTAGAGAGGATGGTGCAGGAGTATCTCCAAGTGAACATCGAAGCCATGACTGTGTCACTGGACCCTTGCTCATTTTGGTATTCCAATCTGGAAAAATTCCCGGAGCTTGCCACTCACGCCTTGGAGATCTTGTCATGCCCTGCAGCCAGTGTTCTCTCTGAACATGTGTTCAGCGCTGCTGATGGTGTGCTGACAGATAAGCGCACGTGGCTGTCCACTGAGAATGTAGACAGACTCACGTTCATAAAGATGAACAAATCATGGATTCGCAAGGACTTTTCTACCCCTGTGTTATTCTTGGGAGACTAAAAGCTTGAGGATTTGGTAATATCACCTCACCAGCCGTTTTAAGCAACTGTGGGGCAATTGATGCCACTTAACCCTAGAACGCATGACCATAAAAATCTACACTTTCATATACCTGGGGCCTTTTAGGCCCATGTGCAAATAACATGGAATAACTCAAACTCAAATGACAAACAACTATATACATGAAGAATACCTAGAGTTTCAAAATTCTAACTAAAGTAATCTTGCAGAAAATAGAAAACAATTAACAGGGCGGGACTGCGAGGCCCCAGGTATGCGTTCTAGGGTTAAGTGGTGTCTGTGCCACAATTTTGGGAGACTCTTTTTGGAGTCCCCTTGCTGTGTCTTACGTGACGTTGGCATCGTCAATTCCAGGTGGGTTGGGTCGTTCCCCCCCCCCCCTTTTAACTGTAAGAAACTACATACACTATGGCTTGGGGTAACACAGATGGTTGAGTCTGAAGAGCTGTTTACTCAGAGGTCTGCTCCAAATCTTCAGTGTCTGCTAGTCAGCGTAGAATTTTTAACTGCATCTAGCCTAGGGAATACTTTGGGCGTAGCAGCCCAGCTGCGAAGCAAGCTGCACCGCCTGTGTATCTAATAAGAATTTTTAAATGCATCTAGCCTAGGCAGACTGTGGGGACCCCCAACCAAACCTAGACGCTCAGCCCCCCTACCCCCCCCCTTTCCTTGACAATCCAATAATGTAACTCTTACAACTGGATGGGTGAGGATCGGTCACAGCTTTACTAACTCTTTATACTCATTCCATTAGAAAGACATTTTATTTCTAAAATAATTCAGCTTGTTGCAGCATGCCCTGGGTCTCCACTCCGGCAACTTGGCCAACAAGTGTAACTCTCCAACATGTCCTTTCTATTTCCAGGCCACGGAGGATCCTGCGTACTCGTATGCAGGACTCTGACCCCCACCCATCACTCTTAACGCTTGTTCCACTCCGTCCTGGAGTCCTGGCAGGAATATGTCCAGTCCAATATCCATTAAGTGAACACCGTCGGGCCGTATGAGGCCTGCTTTATCTCCTTCCAGTTGTCGGTGTCGTACCACTACACCGCCTCTGTCTCTTCTAAATTTTGCCATCCGAATATTTATTACCCGTCTTGTCCGTTCGATGGCCGTGATGTCTCGCGCACCTTGCCATACCGCTATCGGCACAATCTCTGACCATACTATAGCTAGTTTTGTGAAAAATTCTCTGAAGCGCTCAGTGTCTAGTTTCATTATTGCCATTAGTTATGCGCTGTTGTGATGACCTAGGTTGTTTCCCCCGGCCTGTATAACTAAGATGACCGGACATCTTGTCTCTCTCCCTACCTTGATTACCTCCATTAGTACCTGTGGCCATAGCAGGCCTCTAATACCTCTCCAGTTGAAATATGTGTTATGAAACTCTAATTTCCTCCCGCCTGGGCGGACTTTCGCCCTTTTTTCTGCCCAATATATATACGAGTGGCCTATCACCCACACTGTTGGCTTAGCGTCACCTGTAAAAGAAACAAACCACGTTAGGATAACAAGTCCGGTCTTATGTATCTTGCCAAACACGTGGATCGCCATCTCCCTATCCTCTGAACTTCCGTTTCAGACAGTCCTGCTCTTGCTGCTTCCGTGGCCGCGCCTATGCGGAATGAGTGTGTCCCGTAATCTTTGGGGTGGTTCCCTGCCGATGTTATGCATTTATTAAATATAGCTTGGAACTGGAATCTTGATAATGGCGTTCCATCAATGTGTGATAGGAAGAAATTACTTTGTGATCTGATGGTTAGATATGTTTTTACTATTGTTACCCGACTCAGTGTACCGTTTGTGGGTTGTAGAAGTACCCAAGTGCCCCTGCCCGCTGGAACCGTTTTCGATTTGTGTATGCGTAGACGTATTGCATTATTGGCTATGACTACGTCCTTACGTCCTGGTGTAATAAGCCTCCACTGGTGGTAATTTTGGATTGAGGGACTAATTCGCTTATGCATAGCGCCCCGAAGAAGGCGATCACAAATGCAGTAGACAGTAGTGTTGCTTCAAATTGTGAGTGTCATGTTAATGGTGTTAGGGATATGATGTGAGAAATCAGTTTTAGTGACACGGGACGGGATGTCTACACTCCTGACTTGGCTGACCCCTTTTCCACCCTTTTATGGATTGTCTGATGATGAATCTTTGTCACATCTCCCCAATTCAGTAGTTGGAAGTGAAATGCTACTCCGGTCAGACACCGCTGCGCTGACGCCTCTGATATGCCCCTCATCATTAGCTGGTGGAGAAATTCTATGGTGACTTGTGATCTGGCTTGTTCACATTGGTCAACCCGTCTGCCTGCTACTAGCCGTGTCCACTCTTCCCATGCCTTACCGTATGCTTGCCACGTCGACGGGGCAACTGACGCTCTGATTAATGGCATCAACTATTTGCCACTAGATCCCATAGGGAAGGTGGGCAACTGTTGCCCGATGGGTGGGCGTTGTGGAAGAGCTCTGTGAAAATCTGCCAATTGAATTGTTATAAAGCGTTAGCAGCAGCTTTAGACCCCTCAGCATAGTGGCTAGTGCGGACCCATACATTGTGTTTTAGGCACAGGAATGCTAGCCTGGGTAGTAGGCCTAGCACTGGGAGAGACGATGATGCCATCTTATTAATGCAGTGCGCTAGGCTGGTGTTTTTTGTTATGAAGCGTATATTTTTGTAAGCCAGGAGCGCGCCCCATATTTATATTGCTACCACTATTGGGAAGAAAAATTATTTTCAGGGCTAGATGCAGCTAAAAATTATTATTAATTTAAAAGCTGGTGGAGCTTGGTATAGATGGCCTAATACAATGAGTCCCACACACTGCTAGAAGGCCAAATATTTTTTCAGAGCTAGATGCAGATAAAAATTATTTTGAATTTGCAACCTGATGGAGGTCAGTATAGATGGACTAATAGAACAAGTCCCACACACAGCTAGAAGGCCAAATATTTTTTCAGAGCTAGATGCAGATAAAAATTATTTTCAATTTGCAACCTGATTGAAGTCAGTAAAGATGGACTAATAGAACAAGTCCCACACACTGCTAGAAGGCCAAATATTTTTTCAGAGCTAGATGCAGACAAAAAATTATTTTGAATTTGCAACCTGATGGAGGTCAGTATAGATGGACTAATAGAAAAAGTCCCACACACTGCTAGAAGGCCAAATATTTTTTCAGAGCTAGATGCAGATAAAAATTATTTTTAATTTGCAACCTGATGGAGGTCAGTATAGATGGACTAATAGAACAAGTCCCACACACTGCTAGAAGGCCAAATATTTTTTTAGAGCTAGATGCAGACAAAAAATTATTTTGAATTTGCAACCTGATGAAGGTCAGTATAAATGGACTAATAGAACAAGTCCCACACACTGCTAGAAGGCCAAATATTTTTTCAGAGCTAGATGCAGACAAAAAATTATTTTGAATTTGCAACCTGATGGAGGTCAGTATAGATGGACTAATAGACCAAGTCCCACACACTGCTAGAAGGCCAAATATTTTTTCAGAGCTAGATGCAGATAAAAATTATTTTTAATTTGCAACCTGATGGAGGTCAGTATAGATGGACTAATAGACCAAGTCCCACACACTGCTAGAAGCCCAAATATTTTTTTCAGAGCTAGATGCAGATAAAAATTATTTTTAATTTGCAACCTGATGGAGGTCAGTAAAGATGGACTAATAGAACAAGTCCCACACACTGCTAGAAGGCCAAATATTTTTTCAGAGCTAGATGCAGATAAAAATTATTTTTAATTTGCAACCTGATGGAGGTCAGTATAGATGGACTAATAGAACAAGTCCCACACACTGCTAGAAGGCCAAATATTTTTTCAGAGCTAGATGCAGACAAAAAATTATTTTGAATTTGCAACCTGATGGAGGTCAGTATAGATGGACTAATAGAACAAGTCCCACACACTGCTAGAAGGCCAAATATTTTTTCAGAGCTAGATGCAGATAAAAATTATTTTTAATTTGCAACCTGATGGAGGTCAGTATAGATGGACTAATAGAACAAGTCCCACACACTGCTAGAAGGCCAAATATTTTTTCAGAGCTAGATGCAGACAAAAAAATATTTTGAATTTGCAACCTGATGGAGGTCAGTATAGATGGACTAATAGAACAAGTCCCACACACTGCTAGAAGGCCAAATATTTTTTCAGAGCTAGATGCAGACAAAAAATTATATTGAATTTGCAACCTGATGGAGGTCAGTATAGATGGACTAATAGAACAAGTCCCACACACTGCTAGAAGGCCAAATATTTTTTCAGAGCTAGATGCAGACAAAAAATTATTTTGAATTTGCAACCTGATGGAGGTCAGTATAGATGGACTAATAGAACAAGTCCCACACACTGCTAGAAGGCCAAATATTTTTTCAGAGCTGGATGCAGATAAAAATTATTTTTAATTTGCAACCTGATGGAGGTCAGTATAGATGGACTAATAGAACAAGTCCCACACACTGCTAGAAGGCCAAATATTTTTTCAGAGCTAGATGCAGACAAAAAAATATTTTGAATTTGCAACCTGATGGAGGTCAGTATAGATGGACTAATAGAACAAGTACCACACACTGCTAGAAGGCCAAATATTTTTTCAGAGCTAGATGCAGACAAAAAATTATTTTGAATTTGCAACCTGATGGAGGTCAGTATAGATGGACTAATAGAACAAGTCCCACACACTGCTAGAAGGCCAAATATTTTTTCAGAGCTAGATGCAGATGAAAATTATTTTTAATTTGCAACCTGATGGAGGTCAGTATAGATGGACTAATAGAACAAGTCCCACACACTGCTAGAAGGCCAAATATTTTTTCAGAGCTAGATGCAGATAAAAATTATTTTTAATTTGCAACCTGATGGAAGTCAGTATAGATGGACTAATAGAACAAGTCCCACACACTGCTAGAAGGCCAAATATTTTTTCAGAGCTAGATGCAGATAAAAATTATTTTTAATTTGCAACCTGACGGAGGTCAGTATAGATGGACTAATAGAACAAGTCCCACACACTGCTAGAAGCCCAAATATTTTTTCAGAGCTAGATGCAGACAAAAAATTATTTTGAATTTGCAACCTGATGGAGGTCAGTATAGATGGACTAATAGAACAAGTCCCACACACTGCTAGAAGGCCAAATATTTTTTCAGAGCTAGATGCAGATAAAAATTATTTTTAATTTGCAACCTGATGGAGGTCAGTATAGATGGACTAATAGAACAAGTCCCACACACTGCTAGAAGGCCAAATATTTTTTCAGAGCTAGATGCAGATAACGAATTATTTTGAATTTGCAACCTGATGGAGGTCAGTATAGATGGACTAATAGACCAAGTCCCACACACTGCTAGAAGGCCAAATATTTTTTCAGAGCTAGATGCAGATAAAAATTATTTTTAATTTGCAACCTGATGGAGGTCAGCATAGATGGACTAATAGAACAAGTCCCACACACTGCTAGAAAGCCAAATATTTTTTCAGAGCTAGATGCAGACAAAAAATTATTTTTAATTTGCAACCTGATGGAGGTCAGTATAGATGGACTAAAAGAACAAGTCCCACACACTGCTAGAAGGCCAAATATTTTTTCAGAGCTAGATGCAGACAAAAAATTATTTTTAATTTGCAACCTGATGGAGGTCAGTATAGATGGACTAATAGAACAAGTCCCACACACTGCTAGAAGGCCAAATATTTTTTCAGAGCTAGATGCAGACAAAAAAATATTTTGAATTTGCAACCTGATGGAGGTCAGTATAGATGGACTAATAGAACAAGTCCCACACACTGCTAGAAGGCCAAATATTTTTTCAGAGCTAGATGCAGACAAAAAATTATTTTGAATTTGCAACCTGATGGAGGTCAGTATAGATGGACTAATAGAACAAGTCCCACACACTGCTAGAAGGCCAAATATTTTTTCAGAGCTAGATGCAGACAAAAAATTATTTTGAATTTGCAACCTGATGGAGGTCAGTATAGATGGACTAATAGAACAAGTCCCACACACTGCTAGAAGGCCAAATATTTTTTCAGAGCTGGATGCAGATAAAAATTATTTTTAATTTGCAACCTGATGGAGGTCAGTATAGATGGACTAATAGAACAAGTCCCACACACTGCTAGAAGGCCAAATATTTTTTCAGAGCTAGATGCAGACAAAAAAATATTTTGAATTTGCAACCTGATGGAGGTCAGTATAGATGGACTAATAGAACAAGTACCACACACTGCTAGAAGGCCAAATATTTTTTCAGAGCTAGATGCAGACAAAAAATTATTTTGAATTTGCAACCTGATGGAGGTCAGTATAGATGGACTAATAGAACAAGTCCCACACACTGCTAGAAGGCCAAATATTTTTTCAGAGCTAGATGCAGATGAAAATTATTTTTAATTTGCAACCTGATGGAGGTCAGTATAGATGGACTAATAGAACAAGTCCCACACACTGCTAGAAGGCCAAATATTTTTTCAGAGCTAGATGCAGATAAAAATTATTTTTAATTTGCAACCTGATGGAAGTCAGTATAGATGGACTAATAGAACAAGTCCCACACACTGCTAGAAGGCCAAATATTTTTTCAGAGCTAGATGCAGATAAAAATTATTTTTAATTTGCAACCTGACGGAGGTCAGTATAGATGGACTAATAGAACAAGTCCCACACACTGCTAGAAGCCCAAATATTTTTTCAGAGCTAGATGCAGACAAAAAATTATTTTGAATTTGCAACCTGATGGAGGTCAGTATAGATGGACTAATAGAACAAGTCCCACACACTGCTAGAAGGCCAAATATTTTTTCAGAGCTAGATGCAGATAAAAATTATTTTTAATTTGCAACCTGATGGAGGTCAGTATAGATGGACTAATAGAACAAGTCCCACACACTGCTAGAAGGCCAAATATTTTTTCAAAGCTAGATGCAGATAACGAATTATTTTGAATTTGCAACCTGATGGAGGTCAGTATAGATGGACTAATAGACCAAGTCCCACACACTGCTAGAAGGCCAAATATTTTTTCAGAGCTAGATGCAGATAAAAATTATTTTTAATTTGCAACCTGATGGAGGTCAGTATAGATGGACTAATAGAACAAGTCCCACACACTGCTAGAAGGCCAAATATTTTTTCAGAGCTAGATGCAGACAAAAAATTATTTTTAATTTGCAACCTGATGGAGGTCAGTATAGATGGACTAAAAGAACAAGTCCCACACACTGCTAGAAGGCCAAATATTTTTTCAGAGCTAGATGCAGACAAAAAATTATTTTTAATTTGCAACCTGATGGAGGTCAGTATAGATGGACTAATAGAACAAGTCCCACACACTGCTAGAAGGCCAAATATTTTTTCAGAGCTAGATGCAGATAAAAATTATTTTGAATTTGCAACCTGATGGAGGTCAGTATAGATGGACTAATAGAACAAGTCCCACACACTGCTAGAAGGCCAAATATTTTTTCAGAGCTAGATGCAGATAAAAATTATTTTTAATTTGCAACCTGATGGAGGTCAGTATAGATGGACTAATAGAACAAGTCCCATACACTGCTAGAAGGCCAAATATTTTTTCAGAGCTAGATGCAGATAAAAATTATTTTTAATTTGCAACCTGATGGAGGTCAGTATAGATGGACTAATAGAACAAGTCCCACACACTGCTAGAAGGCCAAATATTTTTTTCAGAGCTAGATGCAGACAAAAAATTATTTTGAATTTGCAACCTGATGGAGGTCAGTATAGATGGACTAATAGAACAAGTCCCACACACTGCTAGAAGGCCAAATATTTTTTCAGAGCTAGATGCAAATAAAAATTATTTTTAATTTGCAACCTGATGGAGGTCAGTATAGATGGACTAATAGAACAAGTCCCACACACTGCTAGAAGGCCAAATATTTTTTCAGAGCTAGATGCAGACAAAAAATTATTTTGAATTTGCAACCTGATGGAGGTCAGTATAGATGGACTAATAGAACAAGTCCCACACACTGCTAGAAGGCCAAATATTTTTTCAGAGCTAGATGCATATAAAAATTATTTTTAATTTGCAACCTGATGGAGGTCAGTATAGATGGACTAATAGAACAAGTCCCACACACTGCTAGAAGGCCAAATATTTTTTCAGAGCTAGATGCAGACAAAAAATTATTTTGAATTTGCAACCTGATGGAGGTCAGTATAGATGGACTAATAGAACAAGTCCCACACACTGCTAGAAGGCCAAATATTTTTTCAGAGCTAGATGCAGACAAAAAATTATTTTGAATTTGCAACCTGATGGAGGTCAGTATAGATGGACTAATAGAACAAGTCCCACACACTGCTAGAAGGCCAAATATTTTTTCAGAGCTAGATGCATATAAAAATTATTTTTAATTTGCAACCTGATGGAGGTCAATATAGATGGACTAATAGAACAAGTCCCACACACTGCTAGAAGGCCAAATATTTTTTCAGAGCTAGATGCAGATAAAAATTATTTTTAATTTGCAACCTGATGGAGGTCAGTATAGATGGACTAATAGAACAAGTCCCACACACTGCTAGAAGGCCAAATATTTTTTCAGAGCTAGATGCAGATAAAAATTATTTTTAATTTGCAACCTGATGGAAGTCAGTATAGATGGACTAATAGAACAAGTCCCACACACTGCTAGAAGGCCAAATATTTTTTCAGAGCTAGATGCAGACAAAAAATTATTTTGAATTTGCAACCTGATGGAGGTCAGTATAGATGGACTAATAGAACAAGTCCCACACACTGCTAGAAGGCCAAATATTTTTTCAGAGCTAGATGCAGATAAAAATTATTTTTAATTTGCAACCTGATGGAAGTCAGTATAGATGGACTAATAGAACAAGTCCCACACACTGTTAGAAGGCCAAATATTTTTTCAGAGCTAGATGCAGATAAAAATTATTTTTAATTTGCAACCTGAAGGAGGTCAGTATAGATGGACTAATAGAACAAGTCCCACACACTGCTAGAAGGCCAAATATTTTTTCAGAGCTAGATGCAGACAAAAAATTATTTTGAATTTGCAACCTGATGGAGGTCAGTATAGATGGACTAATTGAACAAGTCCCATACACTGCTAGAAGGCCAAATATTTTTTCAGAGCTAGATCCAGATAAAAATTATTTTTAATTTGCAACCTGATGGAGGTCAGTATAGATGGACTAATAGAACAAGTCCCACACACTGCTAGAAGGCCAAATATTTTTTCAGAGCTAGATGCAGACAAAAAATTATTTTGAATTTGCAACCTGATGGAGGTCAGTATAGATGGACTAATAGAACAAGTCCCACACACTGCTAGAAGGCCAAATATTTTTTCAGAGCTAGATGCAGACAAAAAATTATTTTGAATTTGCAAGCTGATGGAGGTCAGTATAGATGGACTAATAGACCAAGTCCCACACACTGCTAGAAGGCCAAATATTTTTTCAGAGCTAGATGCAGATAAAAATTATTTTTAATTTGCAACCTGATGGAGGTCAGTATAGATGGACTAATAGACCAAGTCCCACACACTGCTAGAAGCCCAAATATTTTTTCAGAGCTAGATGCAGATAAAAATTATTTTTAATTTGCAACCTGATGGAGGTCAGTAAAGATGGACTAATAAAACAAGTCCCACACACTGCTAGAAGGCCAAATATTTTTTTCAGAGCTAGATGCAGATAAAAATTATTTTTAATTTGCAACCTGATGGAGGTCAGTATAGATGGACTAATAGAACAAGTCCCACACACTGCTAGAAGGCCAAATATTTTTTCAGAGCTAGATGCAGACAAAAAATAATTTTGAATTTGCAACCTGATGGAGGTCAGTATAGATGGACTAATTGAACAAGTCCCATACACTGCTAGAAGGCCAAATATATTTCAGAGCTAGATGCAGATAAAAATTATTTTTAATTTGCAACCTGATGGAGGTCAGTATAGATGGACTAATAGAACAAGTCCCACACACTGCTAGAAGGCCAAATATTTTTTCAGAGCTAGATGCAGACAAAAAATTATTTTGAATTTGCAACCTGATGGAGGTCAGTATAGATGGACTAATAGAACAAGTCCCACACACTGCTAGAAGGCCAAATATTTTTTCAGAGCTAGATGCAGACAAAAAATTATTTTGAATTTGCAAGCTGATGGAGGTCAGTATAGATGGACTAATAGACCAAGTCCCACACACTGCTAGAAGGCCAAATATTTTTTCAGAGCTAGATGCAGATAAAAATTATTTTTAATTTGCAACCTGATGGAGGTCAGTATAGATGGACTAATAGACCAAGTCCCACACACTGCTAGAAGCCCAAATATTTTTTCAGAGCTAGATGCAGATAAAAATTATTTTTAATTTGCAACCTGATGGAGGTCAGTAAAGATGGACTAATAGAACAAGTCCCACACACTGCTAGAAGGCCAAATATTTTTTCAGAGCTAGATGCAGATAAAAATTATTTTTAATTTGCAACCTGATGGAGGTCAGTATAGATGGACTAATAGAACAAGTCCCACACACTGCTAGAAGGCCAAATATTTTTTCAGAGCTAGATGCAGACAAAAAATTATTTTGAATTTGCAACCTGATGGAGGTCAGTATAGATGGACTAATAGAACTAGTCCCACACACTGCTAGAAGGCCAAATATTTTTTCAGAGCTAGATGCAGATAAAAATTATTTTTAATTTGCAACCTGATGGAGGTCAGTATAGATGGACTAATAGAACAAGTCCCACACACTGCTAGAAGGCCAAATATTTTTTCAGAGCTAGATGCAGACAAAAAATTATTTTGAATTTGCAACCTGATGGAGGTCAGTATAGATGGACTAATAGAACAAGTCCCACACACTGCTAGAAGGCCAAATATTTTTTCAGAGCTAGATGCAAATAAAAATTATTTTGAATTTGCAACCTGATGGAGGTCAGTATAGATGGACTAATAGAACAAGTCCCACACACTGCTAGAAGGCCAAATATTTTTTCAGAGCTAGATGCAGACAAAAAATTATTTTGAATTTGCAACCTGATGGAGGTCAGTATAGATGGACTAATAGACCAAGTCCCACACACTGCTAGAAGGCCAAATATTTTTTCAGAGCTAGATGCAGATAAAAATTATTTTTAATTTGCAACCTGATGGAGGTCAGTATAGATGGACTAATAGACCAAGTCCCACACACTGCTAGAAGCCCAAATATTTTTTCAGAGCTAGATGCAGATAAAAATTATTTTTAATTTGCAACCTGATGGAGGTCAGTAAAGATGGACTAATAAAACAAGTCCCACACACTGCTAGAAGGCCAAATATTTTTTTCAGAGCTAGATGCAGGTAAAAATTATTTTTAATTTGCAACCTGATGGAGGTCAGTATAGATGGACTAATAGAACAAGTCCCACACACTGCTAGAAGGCCAAATATTTTTTCAGAGCTAGATGCAGACAAAAAATTATTTTGAATTTGCAACCTGATGGAGGTCAGTATAGATGGACTAATTGAACAAGTCCCATACACTGCTAGAAGGCCAAATATATTTCAGAGCTAGATGCAGATAAAAATTATTTTTAATTTGCAACCTGATGGAGGTCAGTATAGATGGACTAATAGAACAA
This sequence comes from Phyllobates terribilis, assembly GCF_046119375.1. Classification (NCBI taxonomy): domain Eukaryota; kingdom Metazoa; phylum Chordata; class Amphibia; order Anura; family Dendrobatidae; genus Phyllobates; species Phyllobates terribilis. The sequence goes on from NW_027362762.1 coordinate 691,413,840, forward strand.
GTCCCACACACTGCTAGAAGGCCAAATATTTTTTCAGAGCTAGATGCAGACAAAAAATTATTTTGAATTTGCAACCTGATGGAGGTCAGTATAGATGGACTAATAGAACAAGTCCCACACACTGCTAGAAGGCCAAATATTTTTTCAGAGCTAGATGCAGACAAAAAATTATTTTGAATTTGCAAGCTGATGGAGGTCAGTATAGATGGACTAATAGACCAAGTCCCACACACTGCTAGAAGGCCAAATATTTTTTCAGAGCTAGATGCAGATAAAAATTATTTTTAATTTGCAACCTGAAGGAGGTCAGTATAGATGGACTAATAGACCAAGTCCCACACACTGCTAGAAGCCCAAATATTTTTTCAGAGCTAGATGCAGATAAAAATTATTTTTAATTTGCAACCTGATGGAGGTCAGTAAAGATGGACTAATAGAACAAGTCCCACACACTGCTAGAAGGCCAAATATTTTTTCAGAGCTAGATGCAGATAAAAATTATTTTTAATTTGCAACCTGATGGAGGTCAGTATAGATGGACTAATAGAACAAGTCCCACACACTGCTAGAAGGCCAAATATTTTTTCAGAGCTAGATGCAGACAAAAAATTATTTTGAATTTGCAACCTGATGGAGGTCAGTATAGATGGACTAATAGACCAAGTCCCACACACTGCTAGAAGGCCAAATATTTTTTCAGAGCTAGATGCAGATAAAAATTATTTTTAATTTGCAACCTGATGGAGGTCAGTATAGATGGACTAATAGAACAAGTTCCACACACTGCTAGAAGGCCAAATATTTTTTCAGAGCTAGATGCAGACAAAAAATTATTTTGAATTTGCAACCTGATGGAGGTCAGTATAGATGGACTAATAGAACTAGTCCCACACACTGCTAGAAGGCCAAATATTTTTTCAGAGCTAGATGCAGATAAAAATTATTTTTAATTTGCAACCTGATGGAGGTCAGTATAGATGGACTAATAGAACAAGTCCCACACACTGCTAGAAGGCCAAATATTTTTTCAGAGCTAGATGCAGACAAAAAATTATTTTGAATTTGCAACCTGATGGAGGTCAGTATAGATGGACTAATAGAACAAGTCCCACACACTGCTAGAAGGCCAAATATTTTTTCAGAGCTAGATGCAAATAAAAATTATTTTGAATTTGCAACCTGATGGAGGTCAGTATAGATGGACTAATAGAACAAGTCCCACACACTGCTAGAAGGCCAAATATTTTTTCAGAGCTAGATGCAGACAAAAAATTATTTTGAATTTGCAACCTGATGGAGGTCAGTATAGATGGACTAATAGAACAAGTCCCACACACTGCTAGAAGGCCAAATATTTTTTCAGAGCTAGATGCATATAAAAATTATTTTTAATTTGCAACCTGATGGAGGTCAGTATAGATGGACTAATAGAACAAGTCCCACACACTGCTAGAAGGCCAAATATTTTTTCAGAGCTAGATGCAGACAAAAAATTATTTTGAATTTGCAACCTGATGGAGGCCAGTATAGATGGACTAATAGAACAAGTCCCACACACTGCTAGAAGGCCAAATATTTTTTCAGAGCTAGATGCAGACAAAAAATTATTTTGAATTTGCAACCTGATGGAGGTCAGTATAGATGGACTAATAGAACAAGTCCCACACACTGCTAGAAGGCCAAATATTTTTTCAGAGCTAGATGCATATAAAAATTATTTTTAATTTGCAACCTGATGGAGGTCAATATAGATGGACTAATAGAACAAGTCCCACACACTGCTAGAAGGCCAAATATTTTTTCAGAGCTAGATGCAGATAAAAATTATTTTTAATTTGCAACCTGATGGAGGTCAGTATAGATGGACTAATAGAACAAGTCCCACACACTGCTAGAAGGCCAAATATTTTTTCAGAGCTAGATGCAGATAAAAATTATTTTTAATTTGCAACCTGATGGAAGTCAGTATAGATGGACTAATAGAACAAGTCCCACACACTGCTAGAAGGCCAAATATTTTTTCAGAGCTAGATGCAGACAAAAAATTATTTTGAATTTGCAACCTGATGGAGGTCAGTATAGATGGACTAATAGAACAAGTCCCACACACTGCTAGAAGGCCAAATATTTTTTCAGAGCTACATGCAGATAAAAATTATTTTTAATTTGCAACCTGATGGAAGTCAGTATAGATGGACTAATAGAACAAGTCCCACACACTGTTAGAAGGCCAAATATTTTTTCAGAGCTAGATGCAGATAAAAATTATTTTTAATTTGCAACCTGAAGGAGGTCAGTATAGATGGACTAATAGAACAAGTCCCACACACTGCTAGAAGGCCAAATATTTTTTCAGAGCTAGATGCAGACAAAAAATTATTTTGAATTTGCAACCTGATGGAGGTCAGTATAGATGGACTAATTGAACAAGTCCCATACACTGCTAGAAGGCCAAATATTTTTTCAGAGCTAGATGCAGATAAAAATTATTTTTAATTTGCAACCTGATGGAGGTCAGTATAGATGGACTAATAGAACAAGTCCCACACACTGCTAGAAGGCCAAATATTTTTTCAGAGCTAGATGCAGACAAAAAATTATTTTGAATTTGCAACCTGATGGAGGTCAGTATAGATGGACTAATAGAACAAGTCCCACACACTGCTAGAAGGCCAAATATTTTTTCAGAGCTAGATGCAGACAAAAAATTATTTTGAATTTGCAAGCTGATGGAGGTCAGTATAGATGGACTAATAGACCAAGTCCCACACACTGCTAGAAGGCCAAATATTTTTTCAGAGCTAGATGCAGATAAAAATTATTTTTAATTTGCAACCTGATGGAGGTCAGTATAGATGGACTAATAGACCAAGTCCCACACACTGCTAGAAGCCCAAATATTTTTTCAGAGCTAGATGCAGATAAAAATTATTTTTAATTTGCAACCTGATGGAGGTCAGTAAAGATGGACTAATAGAACAAGTCCCACACACTGCTAGAAGGCCAAATATTTTTTTCAGAGCTAGATGCAGATAAAAATTATTTTTAATTTGCAACCTGATGGAGGTCAGTATAGATGGACTAATAGAACAAGTCCCACACACTGCTAGAAGGCCAAATATTTTTTCAGAGTTAGATGCAGACAAAAAATTATTTTGAATTTGCAACCTGATGGAGGTCAGTATAGATGGACTAATTGAACAAGTCCCATACACTGCTAGAAGGCCAAATATATTTCAGAGCTAGATGCAGATAAAAATTATTTTTAATTTGCAACCTGATGGAGGTCAGTATAGATGGACTAATAGAACAAGTCCCACACACTGCTAGAAGGCCAAATATTTTTTCAGAGCTAGATGCAGACAAAAAATTATTTTGAATTTGCAACCTGATGGAGGTCAGTATAGATGGACTAATAGAACAAGTCCCACACACTGCTAGAAGGCCAAATATTTTTTCAGAGCTAGATGCAGACAAAAAATTATTTTGAATTTGCAAGCTGATGGAGGTCAGTATAGATGGACTAATAGACCAAGTCCCACACACTGCTAGAAGGCCAAATATTTTTTCAGAGCTAGATGCAGATAAAAATTATTTTTAATTTGCAACCTGAAGGAGGTCAGTATAGATGGACTAATAGACCAAGTCCCACACACTGCTAGAAGCCCAAATATTTTTTCAGAGCTAGATGCAGATAAAAATTATTTTTAATTTGCAACCTGATGGAGGTCAGTAAAGATGGACTAATAGAACAAGTCCCACACACTGCTAGAAGGCCAAATATTTTTTCAGAGCTAGATGCAGATAAAAATTATTTTTAATTTGCAACCTGATGGAGGTCAGTATAGATGGACTAATAGAACAAGTCCCACACACTGCTAGAAGGCCAAATATTTTTTCAGAGCTAGATGCAGACAAAAAATTATTTTGAATTTGCAACCTGATGGAGGTCAGTATAGATGGACTAATAGACCAAGTCCCACACACTGCTAGAAGGCCAAATATTTTTTCAGAGCTAGATGCAGATAAAAATTATTTTTAATTTGCAACCTGATGGAGGTCAGTATAGATGGACTAATAGAACAAGTTCCACACACTGCTAGAAGGCCAAATATTTTTTCAGAGCTAGATGCAGACAAAAAATTATTTTGAATTTGCAACCTGATGGAGGTCAGTATAGATGGACTAATAGAACTAGTCCCACACACTGCTAGAAGGCCAATTATTTTTTCAGAGCTAGATGCAGATAAAAATTATTTTTAATTTGCAACCTGATGGAGGTCAGTATAGATGGACTAATAGAACAAGTCCCACACACTGCTAGAAGGCCAAATATTTTTTCAGAGCTAGATGCAGATAAGAATTATTTTTAATTTGCAACCTGATGGAGGTCAGTATAGATGGACTAATAGAACAAGTCCCACACAGTGCTAGATGGCCAAATATTTTTTCAGAGCTAGATGCAGAAAAATATTATATTCAATTTGCAACCTGATGGAGGTCAGTATAGATGGACTAATAGAACAAGTCCCACACACAGCTAGAAGCCCAAATATTTTTTCAGAGGTAGATGCAGAAACAAATTATATTAAATTTGCAACCTGATGGAGGTCAGTATAGATGGACTAATAGAACAAGTCCCACACACTGCTAGAAGGCCAAATATTTTTCAGAGCTAGATGCAGAAAAAAATTATATTCAATTTGCAACCTGATGGAGGTCAGTATAGATGGACTAATAGAGCAAGTCCCACACACTGCTAGAAGCGCAAATATTTTTTCAGAGCTAGATGCAGAAAAATATTATATTCAATTTGCAACCTGATGGATGTCAGTGTATATGGACTAATAGAACAAGTCCCACACACTGCTAGAAGGCCAAATATTTTTTCAGAGCTAGATGCAGAAAAATATAATATTCAATTTGTAACCTGATGGAGGTCAGTATTGATGGACTAATAGAACAAGTCCCACACACTGCTAGAAGGCCAAATATTTTTTCAGAGCTAGATGCAGAAAAATATTATATTCAATTTGCAACCTGATGGACGTCAGTATAGATGGACTAATAGAACAAGTCCCACACACAGCTAGAAGCCCAAATATTTTTTCATAGGTAGATGCAGAAAAAAATTATATTCAATTTGCAACCTGATGGAGGTCAGTATAGATTGACTAATAGAACAAGTCCCACACACTGCTAGAAGGCCAAATATTTTTTCAGAGCTAGATGCAGAAAAAAATTATATTCAATTTGCAACCTGATGGAGGTCAGTATAGATGGACTAATAGAACAAGTCCAACACACTGCTAGAAGGCCAAATATTTTTTCAGAGCTAGATGCAGAAAAAAATTATATTCAATTTGCAACCTGATGGAGGTCAGTATAGATGGACTAATAGAGAAAGTCCTACACACTGCTAGAAGGCCAAATATTTTTTCAGAGCTAGATGCAGAAAAATATTATATTCAATTTGCAACCTGATGGAGGTCAGTATAGATGGACTAATAACAAGTCCCACACACTGCTAGAAGCCCAAATATTTTTTCAGAGCTAGATGCAGAAAAATATTATATTCAATTTGCAACCTGATGGAGGTCAGTATAGATGGACTAATAGAACAAGTCCCACATACTGCTAGAAGGCCAAATATTTTTTCAGAGCTAGATGCAGAAAAAAATTATATTCAATTTGCAACCTGATGGAGGTCAGTATAGATGGACTAATAGAATGATGCTATGCCCAAAAGGTTTTACTTCACTAGGTGCAGTAAAAAAATTGGTATTCTATACACAGGTGGTGTATCTTGCAACACAGATAGGCTACTCCACTGACTAACACACTCTGCAATAGGCCAAAAAGGATTAGCTTTGCTAGATTCAGCCAAATGCTGTGAAAAAAACTTGCACAGCACTGGCACAGACCTGCCTGGCAAAAACTGATAGGAACTGATGTAACTTAGTCCTGAAAAGGACTGCAATTACAATTAGTCTTTACTCCCAACCAATCTATTTAAGAGCACAGACCAGCCTGATAAAAGTCATAGGAAATGCTGTAACCTAGTCCTGAAAAGGACTGCAATCACAACTATTCCCTACTCCCAAGCTATCTGTAGATTTGTGCGAAAATTGGCTTGAAATTAACAAGGTATAGCGCACACAGCAACAGCGGTGCCGTCTAACACGCAGCTGCAGCAGTGAGAAAATGGTGGCGACGGGGAAAATGGCTGGGTCTTATAGGGCAAGGACATGTGACATACACTGCCAATGACACATGCCCTTGCTTGTGTGAAAAAAAGCACTTCGCTCCGTGTGTGCGCTGCTGATAGGCTGACAGATTGCACCTCCCCACTGTAAATGCGGGAAAGAGAAAAATGGAGATCTTCATTATTCCTGCAGAGATCCATCTCCTGCCCCTCCCCCCGCCCCGCTGTACACTCAAACTGCGTATTAACATTCATTTTCATCATTACTGAGAAAAAATCCAGTTATGATTTTGGTGCACGAACAGTTATCGAACATAACCTCGAACAGCCGAATTTTTTTCAAATCGTTCGTGTTCGCCGAACGGCTCGAACACCGCCCAAAACAGCTCGAATTTGAGATTGGCGAACAGTTCAAGTCGAACACCGCTCATCTCTACTCATCACTAGAGCTAAGTGCACCCTATAGCCAGTTATCACATGCACGTCAACCTTCGATGTTTTGATAGAAACACCTGTACTGAATAATGCACTAACACACACGCCACTCAGCTTTCCAAAAGCATCGGTATTATTCTTGCATTCTGGCATACACAGGGTAACACAACCAGGTTGTACTTTCCCTCTTCGAGGTTGTGGGTACAATTATTATATTTCAGAATTAATATACAAAGAGTACAGTGCTTAAAAGGGTTACAAGAGATATAACAAAAAACATACATAAAAGCAAAACAATATAAAAATATGATGAACAAAATACATAAACATCTTATGAATTGGATCCGTGAGTGCTTCGGGCAGAGGAGACGTTGCAGAAATTTGGACAGAACTATCGTGCATGTGGTTTTCCTTGGGTCTGACCATGAGTTTCTTTTGATAAAGTGTTATATAAGCTTTTATCCAAACTCCTCACCCTCTGTCATCGGAGGTAAGAGGAGCATGGCCAATCATATGCATAAAAAGACTCATTATAAGGCCTAATCCTACTTTGTCATATTTTCCCACAGGAACCTGCTAGTGGATTAATATGACCACCATCTTTCCAAGCATATATTCATCATCCTAGCTATGATATATTTTTTTCAGACAGCATTTTTCATGTGCGTTTTTTCAAAGTTTTTAGTCATTTCCAGAAGTTTCTTTTTACAAATCTGTTAAACAATGAAGAAAACGCTAGCATTTTTCAAAGCAACAATGCTAACAGAGTTCTCAAAAAGACCGCCTCTCATAATTTGTAACCTTCCCATTGACTTCTATTGTAAAGTATTAAGCGTCCTTCTGCCAGAAAACACCATAAGAATGGACCGTTTACTTCTACTTCTCATAACCTCTTGGTGTTTTGTGCATGAACACATGAACAACAAATCGTTTTCTCAATTGAATTAATAGGACCATTTTTTGATTGTTTTGGTAGCGGTTTTTACTCCACTTTTTTGGAGCCGAACTGCTAAAAAAATTTCTGAAAAAGACACAGTGTGAACATACTCTAAAGAATGCTTGGTGGTGGTTTGCACCTTAAGGCCTTCGCAGTTTTAGGTGAATACATACATGTCAACTATGCAAAATTTGGCAGGACTGTCGCTTTTTTTTTCTGTTTCCCAGGCCAAAAACCTTGCACATTAGTGTTTTTGGGTGGAATTAGGGTAGATCCCTGCGGCATTTGGTGCAGGACTAAAGTATCCCTGAACTGCAAACACTAATTCATGGAGAGTCCTTTCTCCACCCGCATGGTCTCATGATCAGCAAGGCCAGTCTTCATAAGAATAAGGGGGAGCCCTAAAATGTCTCAGAACAGCTCATGCATCTGCAAGCTGTGGACCACTAGCGTAGCTACGGGGGCAGAGGGTGCGGTTGTCCTGAGCCCCTCGCTCAGAGAGGCCCAACCAGAGCTACTGACACCCTTAACTGCATCGGCCTGCTCAGCAAGCCAATATAGTTATGCTGTGCGGTAGTGCAAGGAATTATGATCTCCCTGCACTACCACTCTTAGTTCTGTAGTTCGCAGGTCTCATGATGCTTGCATTCTACAGAATGGCAGGGTAATCAACTGGCCGAGCCAGGATGTTGAAGTCCTGGTGGGGTGATGTCTTTGTTCTGCGCTGGGACTCTGACGTTCTGTACATGCACCTGCGTGATGACAGCACATTGGCCTGCTCTCGCTTTGCAGATGGACTCATCAGGATCCTGGATTAGATGGGTACATGATGCCTTTTATTTTCATGAAAACGTATGGTGTGACTGTGGGGTATCATAAACAATGGGGGGCCCTCATGCAGTGTGATAGCTACTGTGTGGGACCCTTAAACAGTGTGGGGGGCCCTCATGCATTGTAGGGACTACTGTGGGGAGCCCTCATAAAGAGTTGGGGCCATTATTCAGTTTGGGGGCTAATACGGGGGCCACTATACAGTTTAGGAGCTAATATGAGAGCCATTATACAGTTTGGGGGCAATCATAAAGTGTGGGGGCCATTATACAGCATGGTAACTAATGTGTAGGCAATTATACAGTTTGGGGGCTAATCCAGGGACTATTATACAGCATGGGCGATAATTCAGGGGCCATTATACAGTGTGGGGACTACTCTGGGGTGCCCTCATACAGTGTGGGGGGCTCTCATACTGTGGGTGGGTCACTAATACATTGTAGGGACATCTGTGGGGGGTCCTCATAAAAAGCGTATGCCATTATACAGTGTGGGATCTGATATGGGGGCCATTACACAGTTTGAGTTCTTCTGTGGGTCATTATCCTGTGTTTTGGGGGAGCAGTGGGGACATCAAACAATGTATAGGAGAGCTGTGGGGATATCAGACTGTATAGTGGAGCTGTGAGCCCATCATACTGTGTATGGGGAAGCTGTGGGCCCATCATACTGTGTATAGGGGAGTTGATGGCCCAATATACTGTCTATAGGGGAACTTTGGGCTCATCATACTTTGTTTAGCAGAGCTATGGACACATCATACTGTGTATAGCTGAGCTGTGGGCCCATCGTACTGTGTATAGGGAAGCTGCATATGGGGGCATTTTTACTTTCTAGGTGCAGAATGTGGGCACTGTTTTCTAAGGCACTTGCAAAGGACATTAAGATATTCTAGGGGGCAATTTTACAATCTAGAGCAGGCGTCTCAAACTCAGACAGGTAAATGTGCCGCACATAAAAAAAAAATTAATTTGAAGGGCTGAGTTCTTTGCAGGAGGAGATAATGTTTTCAGTGATACCATTGTTTTTCTATATGACTTTTTGATCATTATTTTTTTTCATTTTTGGCATGGTTTTTATTATTTTTAATGGTAATTATCATATGGGTTATGGTACAGGCCTTCTTTTTTACTCAATTTTTTACTTAAAACAGCATTTTAGTGGCAACATATTTTTCTGTTATTTTTTCATACTTTATTTTGAATTTACAGTACAGACCAAAAGTTTGGACACACCTTCTCATTTAAAGATTTTTCTGTATTTTCATAACTATGAAAATTGTACATTCACACTGAAGGCATCAAAACTATTAATTAACACATGTGGAATTATATATTCAACAAAAAAGTGTGAAACAACTGAAAATATGTCTTATATTCTATGTTCTTCAAAGTAGCCACCTTTTGCTTTGATGACTGCTTTGCACACTCTTGGCATTCTCTTGATGAGCTTCAAGAGGTAGTCACCAGAAATGGTTTTCCAACAATCTTGAAGGAGTTCCCAGAGATGCTTAGCACTTGTTGGCCCTTTTGCCTTCACTCTGCGGTCCAGCTCACCCCAAACCATCTCGATTGGGTTCAGGTCTGGTGACTGTGGAGGCCAGGTCATCTGGTGTAGCACCCCATCACTCTCCCACTTGGTCAAATAGCCCTTACACAGCCTGGAGGTGTGTTTGGGGTCATTGTCCTGTTGAAAAATACATGATGGTCCAACTAAACGCAAACCGGATGTAATAGCATGCCGCTGCTAGATGCTGTGGTAGCCATGCTGGCTCAGTATGCCTTCAATTTTGAATAAATCCCCAACAGTGTCACCAGCAAAGCACCCCCACACCATCACACCTCCTCCTCCATGCTTCACGGTGGGAACCAGGCATATAGAGTCCATCCGTTCACCTTTTCTGCGTCGCACAAAGACATGGTGGTTGGAACCAAAGATCTCAAATTTGGACTCAACAGACCAAAGCACAGATTTCCACTGGTCTAATGTCCATTCCTTGTGTTCTTTAGCCCAAACAAGTCTCTTCTGCTGGTTGCCTGTCCTTAGCAGTGGTTTCCTAGCAGCTATTTTACCATGAAGGCCTGCTGCACAAAGTCTCCTCTTATCAGTTGTTGAAGAGATGTGTCTGCTGCTAGAACTCTGTGTGCCATTGACCTGGTCTCTAATCTGAGCTGCTGTTAACCTGCGATTTCTGAGGCTGGTGACTCGGATAAACTTATCCTCAGAAGCAGAGGTGACTCTTGGTCTTCCTTTCCTGGGGCGGTCCTCATGTGAGCCAGTTTCTTTGTAGCGCTTGATGGTTTTTGCAACTGCACTTGGGGACACTTTCAAAGTTTTCCCATTTTTTCACACTGACTGACCTTCATTTCTTAAAGTAATGATGGCCACTCGTTTTTCTTTACTTAGCTGCTTTTTTCTTGCCATAATACAAATTCTAACAGTCTATTCAGTAGGACTATCAACTGTGTATCCACCTGACTTCTGCACAACACAACTGATGGTCCCAACCCCATTTATAAGGCAATAAATCCCACTTATTAAACGTGACAGGGCACACCTGTGAAGTGAAAACCATTTCCGGTGACTACCTCTTGAAGCTCATCAAGAGAATGCCAAGAGTGTGCAAAGCAGTCATCAAAGCAAAAGGTGGCTACTTTATAGAACCTAGAATATAAGACATATTTTCAGTTGTTTCACACTTTTTTGTTAAGTATATAATTCCACATGTGTTAATTCATAGTTTTGATGCCTTCAGTGTGAATGTACAATTTTCATAGTCATGAAAATGCAGAAAAATCTTTAAATGAGAAGGTGTGTCCAAACTTTTGGTCTGTACTGTATTTTGGGGGACAAAAATATGATTTTTTTTTATAGTATTATTATTTTACAATTAGCCCCTTATAGTAATTCTGGCCACCTTCCTGTAATAATGCCCCCTGTCCTGCAATAATGTCCCAAATCCAAGAGCTACAATGGCGGAACCAGTGAGGGGCAGGGGTGTACCTATAAATCATAGGGCCCCATAACAGAAGTCCTTCCAGGAAATAAAATTAAAAATTAATATTTGTGGGGTCACACAAGAGCATAGTTCACAACTTTGCAGACCTTGCAAAGTAATTTTCCTCCTATTGAAGCCCCTTAGTTTTCCCATGCATTAAGATACCCTTTCATCATCCCCATGTAGTACTGTATGATGATAACAAAAGTGTCCCTCAAACACAGTATGTTACCCCCACAATGAATTCCTCCACAGTAGCCTCCACATACACAATATGATGACCCTACAGTACCCCCACAAATTATGATACCCCCATAGTGACCCCAGCACAATATGATACCTCCACATTGATCCCAACACAGAATGATGGTTCCGATACAGCCCTTCACACAATATGATGGCACCCACACAGCCCTCCATATAGTATGATGGCTCTCCATACTTGCCCTCCATATAGTATAATGGATGCCACCCCTCTACACAATATGATGGCCCCAACACAGCCCTCCACATAGTATAATGGCCCCAACACAAACTTTCACTCAGTATGATGGAACCCACACAACTTTTCCTACTGAATAATGGTCAGCACACAGTAAAATGGCTTTCTACAGCATAATAGCCTCCATTTAGCCCCCCAAACTGTATAATGGTGTCACGCAAGGTGTGGGAAAGGCTAAGTGCAACATGAAGGGATGAGGGGAAAGGCGCCCAGACACTAGGGATAGGGGGAGTGGAAACCTCCTAGGCTGATCTGATATCACCCTGTCTCCCCTGTCCTCCCTATATTGGTTCCTCACAGGAACCTAAAACCTTGTATTTCCATAGAGCTTGGCCCTGGATAGGGAAGGGGAATGATGAGCACTAATCAGTCCCCACTAACAACTAAAGACAACAAGGGAGACAGACACAGGGGAAGTAACTTAGCTTGAGCCAACTATAGAGAGATTACACACACGTCCTCTTAGAACCAGAGAGGAAGTAAGCTGACTGCAACAGCTCCAGACCTTCACAAGGCATTATGTGAATATCACTGGCACCTCCCTATAGCAAACAGAAAGTATTTAAACACCCAGGCTTGGGTGTCAATCAGCAGGATGGAGGTGTTTGTAATGCCAAACGAAGAGATCTCCTACAACCAACTGCAGGGCGACTGTCTGTCACATCTGATACACTCTTGACAGTACCCCTCCTCTACAAGTGGCCTCCAGACTCTCAGGACCAGGTTCCTCAAGGTAAGAGGTGTGAAATAAATGAAGCAACCTGGGAGTGTTCACCTCTGATGCTGAAACCCACATCCTCTCTTCTGGACCATAACCCTTCCAGTGCACCAAGTATTGTAGGGAACGACGTTGGAGAAGAGAATCTACAATCCCTGAAATCTGACACTCCAAATTACCATCAACCATTATTGGGGGCGGCGGTAGGGGTGAGCGCTCAAGAGGTTCCACATATTTCTTGAGTAAGGACCTGTGGAAAACATTGTGAACCTTAAGGGCCTTAGGAAACTCAAGACGAAACGCTGCTCCGCTAATGACGGCGATTATTTTATTGGGACCAATAAGCCTAGGTCCCAGCTTCCAAGAAGGGACTTTCAACTTGATATTCCAGGTAGACAACCACACAAAGTCATTCACATTCAGGTCCGGACCTGGCACGCGTTTTCTGTCAGCTATACATTTATACCTGTGTCTCATAATCTTTAAATTACTCAGAACCCCCCGCCACATCGAGGAGAGTGACGAAGCAAAACATTCCTCCTCAGGAACTCCCGAAGCTCCTCCCCCGCTAAAAGTACCAAATGGTGGTAACCGTACACACCAAAGAACGGTGACCTGCCAGTGGATTCTTGATGATGATTATTAATGGCAAATTCTGCAAGAGGTAAGTAGGATGCCCAATCCTCCGGGTTTTCGGAGATGAAACACTTGAGGTAGGTCTCCAAATTCTGATTGACACGCTTGTTCTGTCCATTCGACTGAGGTCCCCCGATCTGATATCTCATCGGAGGGAACCCTGTGAAGCTTCACAATTTTATTTATAAACACATGAGCAAGTGTCTTGGCATTTGGAAGTGCCGGTAGTGGAACAAAGTGAACCATTTTACTGAACCTATCTAGAACCACCAAAACCACCGTTTTGCCTGCAGAAACCGGTACGTCAGTAATAAAATCCATGGATAAGTGTGTCCATGGCTTGCTAGGGATAGGTAGCGGAAGAAGAGTACCAGATGGACGGGTATGCAAAACCTTAGAAAGCAGATACGTGTTCAATCACATCCCGATGCAACCTCGGCCACCAAAAACGACGGGAGAGGAGGTCTGCGGTTGCCTTACCACCTGGATGACCTGCAAGCACAGAGTTATGATGTTCCTTAATTTCTTTGCGGCGCTGATTAGATGGTACAAATAACCTTCCTGAAGGGTAGGAGGCAGGGGCGTTCCCCTGAGCCTCCAACACCTCACCCTCCAGTTCAGGATACAATGCCAAAATGACTACCCCCTTCTGTAATATCAGGGCAGGGTTCTCATGGTCACCAACACCAGGGAAGATCCGGGACAAAGCATCAGCCTTGACATTTTTGACCCCTGGACGAAAAGTGACAACAAAATTGAACCTAGTCAAAAACAGGGACCATCTGGCTTGCCTAGGGTTGAGATGTTTAGCTGATTGAAGACATGACAGGTTATTATAGTCAGTAATAACAGTAATAGGATAGACAGCCCCCTCCAACCAATGTCGCTAAAAGTTCCCTATTACCCACATCATAATTTCTCTCAGCCGAAGACAATTTTTTAGAAAAGAAAGAGCATGGACGCCATTTACCCTGAGACAACACATCCCCAACCCCCACATCCGATGCATCAACCTCCACAATAAAGGGTTGGGAAACATCTGCTTGACTGAGTATAGGTGCCCTGGCAAAACAATTCTTTAGGCTGTGTGCACACGATGCGTTTTTAATGCGTTTCCGCAGCGTTTTTGCAGCTGCGGAAACGCATTAAAAATGCATGGTAGAAGGACAGCAATGTTCCCCAATGATAATCCGCATGTGCTGTGCCCATGCTGCGGATTTTTCCGTAGCGTTTATGCTGCCCTCAAAAATCTGCAGCATGTCCATTAATTTTGCGGAAACGCGGCGTTTTCGCCACCATTGACTTGCATTAGAACGCGCCAAGACTGCATTTGTACTTGCGTTATTGGCGCGTTCTAATGTGCGGATGGTACCCGAGTGTGGAGAAGATGAGACTCTCCTCTCTCCTCCACACCCAGGTACCATTAAAAACCTGTAAAAACAAGAATAAAGATATATTCACCTTCCGACGGCCCCCGGTCTCCTTCCCTCTGCTTGCGTGCAAGACTGAAGGACCTTCGGTGACGTCACAGTCATGTGACTGCAGGCCCTTCAGTGCAGTGTCTCGCGATATCCCGGCAACCAGGATCAAGCCAGGAACGAACGCGGCAGCACACGCCGGGCCATCGGAGGGTAAGTATAGCTCTATTTTTTTATTTTTAAACATTCTTACGGTCACACTATATACAGTTATATGAAAAAGTTTGGGCACCCCTATTAATCTTAAGCTTAATGTTTTATAAAAATTGGTGTTTTTGCAACAGCTATTTCAGTTTGATATATGTAATAACTGTTGGACACAGTAATGTTTCTGCCTTGAAATGAGGTTTATTGTACTAACAGAAAATGTGCAATCTGCATTCAAACTAAATTTGAAAGGTGCATAAGTATGGGCACCCTTATCATTTTCTTGTTTTAAATACTCCTACCTACTTTTTACTGACTTACTAAAGCACTTTTTTTGGTTTTGTAACCTCATGGAGCTTTGAACTTTATAGCCAGGTGTATGCAATCATGAGAAAAGCTACTTAAAGTGGCCACTTGCAAGTTGTTCTCCTGTTTGAATCTCCTCTGAAGAGTGGCATCATGTGCTCCTCAAAACAACTGTCAAATGGTCTGAAAACAAAGATTATTCAACATAGTTGTTCAGGGGAAGCATACAAAAAGCTGTCTCAGAGATTTAACCTGTCAGTTTCCACTGTGAGGAACATAGTAAGGAAATGGAAGAACACAGGGACAGTTCTTGTTAAGGCCAGAAGTGGCAGGCCAAGAAAAACATCAGAAAGGCAGAGAAGAAGAATGGTGAGATCAGTCAAGGACAATCCTCAGACCACCTCCAGAGAGCTGCAGCATCAACTTGCTGCAGATGGTGTCACTGTGCATCGGTCAACTATACAAGGCACTTTGCACAAGGAGAAGCTGTATGGGAGAGTGATGCGAAAGAAGCCGTTTCTGCAAGCACGCCACAAACAGAGTTGGCTGAGGTATGCAAAAGCACATTTGGAGAAGCCAATTTCTTTTTGGAAGAAGGTCCTGTGGACTGATGAAATCAAGATTGAGTTATTTGGTCATACAAAAAGGCGTTATGCATGGTGGCAAAAAAACACAGCATTCCAAGAAAAACACTTGCTACCCACAGTAAAATTTGGTGGAGGTTCCATCATGCTTTGGGGCTGTGTGGTCAATGCTGGCACTGGGAATCTTGTTAAAGTTGAGGGACGCATGGATTCCACTCAGTATCAGCAGATTCTTGACAATAATGTTCAAGAATCAGTGATAAATATGAAGTTACAAAGTGGATGGATCTTTCAGCAAGACAATGATCCAAAACACCACTCCAAATCTACTCAGGCATTCATGCAGAGGAACAACTACAATGTTCTGGAATGGCCATCCCAGTCCCCAGACCTGAATATCATTGAACATCTGTGGGATCATTTGAAGAGGGCTGTCCATGCTCGGCGACCATCAAACTTAACTGAACTGGAATTGTTTTGTAAAGAGGAATGGTCAAAAATACCTTCATCCAGGATCCAGGAACTCATTAAAAGCTACAGGAAGCGACTAGAGGCTGTTATTTTTGCAAAAGGAGGATCTACTAACTATTAATGTCACTTTTCTGGTGAGGTGCCCATACTTATGCACCTGTCAAATTTTGTTTGAATGCAGATTGCACATTTTCTGTTAGTACAATGAACCTCATTTCAAGGCAGAAACATTACTGTATCCAACAGTTATTACATATATCAAACTGAAATAGCTGTTGCAAAAACACCAATTTTTATAGAACATTAAGCTTAAGATTAATAGGGGTGCCCAAACTTTTTCATATGACTGTAAATCCATGCCGTTTGCATGGATTTATATAGTGTGACCTAGTTGTTAAGCACTTTCCACGTGATGCTAAAATCGCCTGGAAAGCGCTTGTCAATCCGCATGCGGAAACGCATGTGAATCCACATGTATTCCGCAGGAAAAACGCATGTACAATCCGCATGCGTTTTTTCTGCCAGGGAGATGCAGAAATGATGCAGAAATTTTCTGCTTCATTTCTGCATCGTGGGCACATAGCCTTAGGGAAGAAAAAGCCTGGAGGGAGGCATCCGACCATTTGGAAAAATCAGTCCCATGTTGTAGAGCCTTCAAGTTCTCGGGATGTTCCTAATCAAGGACAGCACGGATCTTCTCTGGATCCATCCAAAAACCCAAAGATGACAACAAGTACCCCAAAAACTGCACCTCTTGAATGGCGAAAACACATTTTTCTAGTTTGGCATAAAGTTTGTCATCCCTTAGTATCTGGAGTACCTGTTTATCATGCCCCCGATGTGTCTCAAGATCAGGTGAGTAAACCAAGATATCGTCCAGATAGATCACCACAAACCTCACCACCAAATGATGAAAGATATCATTTATGAAATGCTGGAACACCGCAGGTGCATTTGTTAAACCGAATGGCATAATCAGACTCTCGAAATGTCCTTCAAGGGTATTGAATGCTGTTTTCCATTCGTCCCTTCTCTGATTCTAACCAGATTGTAGGCGCCCCTTAAATCTTAGAGAATACCTTAGCTCCCACAACCTGGCTGAACAAATCTGGAATCAGAGGAAGAAGGTATGGATCTCGGATGGTAATTTGATTTAATTCCCGAAAATATAAACAGGGACGTAGACTACCATCTTTTTTTTCATGAACAAGAACCCTGCCGCCACGGGTGAACATGAGGGCCTGATGTGTCCCTTCTCCAGACTTTCCGCAGTGAAATCCTAAATGGCTTGTCTCTCAGGGTCAGAAAGATTATACAGTCTGGATTTCGGTAGTTTAGCTCCAGGAGTGAGGTTAATAGGACAGTCATATGCACGATGAGGAGGCAAATCCTGACACCCCTTCTCAGAAAAAACGTCCTCAAAACCAGACAGAAAAGCAGGTAATATTTCCGTAGAGACTGTTGCAAGGAAAATATCTAAACAGTTCTCATGGCAGTAATTTCCCCATTCAATGATCTCCCCGGCTTGCCAATCCACCAACGGATTATGTTTCACCAACCAGGGGAGAGCCAAAAGAATTGAGGTGGGAAGACTGTCCAGGACATAGCAAGGGATTATTTCACAATGAACCGACCCCACCCTCAGTTTTACATTATGTACAATCTTAGTTAATGCTTTCTGTGCAAGTGGCACTGAGTCGATGGTGAAGATAGGAATAGGCTTACCTAAAGTACAGCAAGACCATGAGTTTTCACAAACTCAGCATCAACCATGCTGACTCCAGCTCCACTGTCAACAAACACAGAAATTTTCTCGGTTTTGCTCTCTAGCACTACCTCTGCTGTCAGGACAAACCGGAAACTGCAGGATGGCAATAAATGCATCCCTTGCTTATCCAAGTCCAGACTACCAAGGGTTAATCAAGTTTCCTTTTGCTTAGGAACCGAAGGACATTTCCCAATAAAATGTCCCTTTTTCCCACAAAAAAAAATAAGCCCTTTTTCTTGTGAATCTCCGGGGGAATGTATGATGCAGAAGCACCCCCTAACTGAATGGCTTCCTCCACCTCCCCTAGCACTAGTTCACCACCAGACCGCTCCCCCGGCAGAGGTACACAACCCCCACAAGAAGGCCCCGGAGAAGGTGGTCTCACCCACCTATCCCGAAGGTGTCTATCAATACGTATAGCTAATGACATGGCAGCCTCCAAGGACTTAGGGGTTTCATACACTGCCAAAGCATCTTTCAACCTTTCAGTAAGGGCCTCAAAAAATTTTCTTCTAAGAGCTGAGTCATTCCATTTAGAATCCATTTCCCATCTACGGAATTCAGAACTGTACGTCTCCACTGACCGATTTCCCTGCTGAAGGCGACGCAGCCTAGGCTCAGCCAAGGTGACTCGGTCAGGGTCATCGTAGATGAGGGCCAGGGCCTAAAAAATCCCTGCACAGACTGGAGACAAACCGAGCCCTGTGGTAAAGAAAAAGCCCTGGATTGAGGATCTCCCTATAATAGTGAGATAACAATTCCCACTAGTTGCTCCTCACTTCCGGAGGAGTAAGGACAAAGTTTAAAGTACCCTTTGCAGGCCTTCTTGAACACAAAAAACGTATCCCTACCTCGTGAAAACCTGTCCAGGAGGGCAACCTTGGGTACAGGCTGGACAGGCCTACCTGCAGAGGCCACTGATGCTGTTGCTGAACCTCACAGCGGAGGGGAAAAAAAAACACGCCCAGAAAAACAACAACACATAATTAAACCCAAGTGTCAGTTTGTTTTTTATTAAATATGCACGGTCGGTGATAGTGTCACGCAAGTTGTGAGAAAGACTAAGTACAACATGAAGGGATGAGGGGAAGGGAGCGCAAACACTAGGGAAAGGGGGAGTGGAGACCTCCTAGGCTGATCTGATATCACCCTGTCTCCCCTATCGTCCCTATATTAGCTCCTCGCCGATCGCAGCACAGGAACCTAAAACCCCGTATTTCCCTAGAGTTTGGCCCTGGATAGGGAAGGGGAATGATGAGCACTAATCAGTCCCCACTAACAACTAAAGACAACAAGGGAGACAGACATGGGGCAAATAACTTAGCTTGAGCCAACTTCAGAGAGATTACACACACGTCTTCTTAGCACCAGAGAGGAAGTAAGCAGACTGCAACAGCTCCAAGCCTTCAAAAGGGATCATGTGAATATCACCGGCACCTCCCTATAGCAAACAGAAAATGATGAATCGGGGCTAAAGACTATAGAAAGTTTTAAAACTTTTCATTTATACATAGATTAGGCACTATTTATGTAAAACCCAGGAAACCTTTTTAAGACTTAAGTTTCTATTCTCAAGAGTTCATTATCTTTCGAGGAACTGGTTTTGATTCTATTTTTGGAACATTTCATCTACTGCTTCACTTCTTTGTACCTGAATCTTTCTTCAAAAAGTGATTTAATTGCTAAACAGAAGTGCTGTAATTAACATTCTCCTTCAAGGAACATTTTGATCCTGTAAATAAATCTTTATTTAAAGGGACACTGTCATTTTAAATGAGACTAATGATTGCATATTGAAAAGAAAGTATAGTATATTTATATAGATCTATAATCCAAAAACGTGTCTTCCTCTTTTCTCAAGCTGTTAAAAATGTCATTTAACTATTTAATAGTTCTCCCCATGGATATATAGATTTTCGGAAGAGAGACTTAGACGGGTGTCAGCTAAGATGTTTATATTTCCACCAACTTTATCCTAAATGTAAAATTTTATTAGGTGGCTGCAATGATGACCTTGTGTTACTCACTTGCCTCTGTTCTAGTCCTGTGCACAGCCAGCCAGTCTTGTCTCTTTTCCTGTGAGCCAGGCTGCCATGGCATCCCTCTGCATTCTGATAACATAATACACCCACATATATAAATCCATTTCAGGTGGCAGGTTGCTGCCTGGGTATTCAGGTAAATGATTGTTCCTGCTATTACGCTACACCACCATGGAAAATTCAACTTTCAAATTTCAACTATTGTATTCATCATGATTCTAGAACTTCTACAGCAAGATCTGCTGCACAACTATGCTATACCAATCATTGTGGTTTTAGCACTGCTACATCTAGCAGCTCTGCTGCATTTAGCCTTGTTGAGAACCAGCTCTGCTACAGCAACACCTCAAAGCAGAGTCAACATCCCTTTTCCAGCTCTGCTGCATTGAGCCGTCATTGTGAGGCCCATTATACTATATGGAGGGCTATGTGGGTGCAATTATTATATTTGCAAGGCTATTTGGGGGCAATTATAACATTTTCAGGGCTCTGTGGAAGGCATTATACTATTTGGATGGTTATATGGCAGCCATTGTACTGTTTGCAGGTCCCATTAAACTGTTTGCAGGCCTATGTGATGGGCCATTATATTGTTTGATGGGTTATGTTGTGGGCCATAATACTGTTTGGAGGAATATGTAGGGGCCATTATACTGTATGCGAGCAAGGCTGCAGTTTTAACCACTGAGCCACCGTGCTTTCCTTATATGTAGAGAAAACATTTATATACAAGTGCATATCTCTATTATACATATTTATATCCATTGTAAGGTGGCTGACGGACATGACGCGCCCCCTGGTCCGTGTGTGTGGGGATACCTGGAACCGGACCTTTTGTGGATGCTGGGGGTTGTAGCCCTTGCGTGGCGGGGACCCGGTCCCGTGGCTCAGGGTGGTCAACCCAAATGGCAGTCTATTTATAGGGTTTTGTGATTAAATGTCCGACTATGCCACCCGTGGATTGCGGTCAGAGTGAACCGCCGCTGCAGGGCAGACCGCTGAGGCTGGTGTTGTGGGTGCAGCTGAGGGTAGTATAACTCCCCACTGGAGGAGTATAGCCTCAGGGCAGTAAATAGGGATGTTGGTGGTGATGGAGCGTGGGAGCAGCAGTAACCACACGGAGTCTGTCATGCAATTCAGGGTCTTTACTGTTGGTGGTATTAAAGGACCCGTCCGGAATACAGGTTAACAATGGAGGCCTGGTCAGTCTGAGAGCAACTGGGAAATCCCGCTGGTCAGGGGGAGTTTGTAGGCCTACCGTGCTGACTTCACTCTTTCCTGGCTATCCCGCTGTAGTGTAGTGGTAGCCCACGTCTCTAAGTGTACCGTGTTGTTCTCACCCGTATGACTGGCGACTCGGGCTTTCCGTACTTCTCACCCCTCCGGGGCAGTAGTGGTCCCTCTCGTGTGGCTGAGCCTCCGGGCTTCCTTGGGCCAGAGGGCTTGAAGTCCCCTGCGTGGTGGTTTTCTGCTGCTGGGCTTATAACCCTCACAGCCTCGGACTCCAGTGTCCGGCTTTGTAAGTCTCTGGCCAGGACGAACTCTGCTAGTTCCCCTCCTGGCCTCGTGTTCCTCCTCTGCCTATGACGTGCCCCCTGGGCCTGTGCTGTGCAGGGGGATACCCGGAGCCGGATCGCTGGGGGTTGTAGTCCTCCGTGGCGTTGACCCGGTCCGTGCCCAGGGCGGTCAAACCAGTGGCAGTCTGAGTGTGATAACAATGTCCGACTACGCCACCCGTGGATTGCGGTCAGTTGCGACCGCCGCTGCGCTGCAGACCGCTGAGGCTGATGTAGTTTGCGCAGCCGAGTATGGAATAACTCCCCACGGGAGAAGTATTGCCTCAGGGCAGCTAGTGTGGATGATGGGAGTGATGGTGTGAGCGTCCCAGTAGTAATGGTGCTGGTGCGGCGATGAAACACAGAGACGTGTGGTGCAGTTCAGGGTCTTTACTGATGGTATAAAGCAGACCCTCCCGGGAGTACTGGTTAGCAGTAGGGGCCTGGTCAGTCTGTAAGCAAGTAGG
This sequence comes from Phyllobates terribilis, assembly GCF_046119375.1. Lineage (NCBI taxonomy): Eukaryota > Metazoa > Chordata > Amphibia > Anura > Dendrobatidae > Phyllobates > Phyllobates terribilis. The sequence continues at coordinate 691,435,921 of NW_027362762.1, forward strand.
ATCTCCCCTGGCCAGGTGGAGTTGTAGGCCTCCCCGACTATCTGCACTCTTTCCTGGCTACCTTGCTTTATGCGGGTAGAAGTAGCCCACGTCCCTGAGTATACCGTGTGGTGCTCACCCGTATGGCCAGTGACTTGGGGCCTTCCGTTAGCCTCCGCTTCACGATGGCGGTGCTGGTCCCTTGCTTGTGACCGTGCCTTCGGGTTTCTAAGGCCAGAGGACATGGAATCCCCTGCCGGTTGGATTCTGCTGCTGGACCTGGATGTCCCCACAGCCTCGGACTCCGTGTCCGGGTTTAGTGTCTTCAGCCAAGGCGAGCTTTCTAGCTTCCAGCCTCTGGCACTCACTCCTGCTCCTACAGAGCTCCTGTTGTCACTTTCCCTGTGTCTGCTGTCCTCCAGACCTGACTGCGTCTCTGTCTGGGACTTCACTCACTAATCCCGCCCCAGACCCAGTTTATAAGGGCAGATTCCTCCCCTCCCAGGTCTGGGTGGGCCGTGTTGCATGCTTAGGGCTCCTGACCAGAGAAACCTCCCACTTGCTCTCAGACATAATATCTCTATTACTGTGGTAACCAGACCCCTGGGGTGCCACACCTACAAGGACTCCTCAGCCTGCTGCTGACCTGTCCCTATCTGCAACTTCACTGGAGCTTGTCTCTAACTGGTCTCTCTAACCCCGCCCCAGATCCAGTTTATAAAGGGCAGGTTTCTCCCCTCCCTGGACTGAGGCAGGAGGTGCTGCATGCTAATTGTCCCAAACCAGGGAACCTCCCACCTGCTCTCAGACATGACATTGCTGCCACTGTGCCGACTAGACCTGGGGTGCCACATTCCCCCCCAGTGAAATTTAGTACTCTGGGACTAAACACATTTTGCAAAAACACAACAGGTAACAACAATACAGTAACGGCGCTCCTGTAACCAGGTGTCCTTGTCACCCATGATGCACTTTGAGGGACCCGTCCCAAACCCTCCACGTAGGCCCTGGGGTGGCTACAGGGCTTTGATGATCCGGAGTTGGACCACGTCTTCAGCCACCTCCATGGGTTTTGTGTTCTGTGGTCGTCTTCAAAAGAGGGCACCTTACCAGGTGCAACTATGTACAAGATACAGTTCCGGTTATTCATTGTCCATAACCTGTTAGTCCATAAACCCTGTTGGGTAACTAGAAAAACATAATTAGTATTCAGGCAACAAACACAAAACATTTCAACTTTTGCAATATACAGGTAGATATATTACATTTTAAATTCTCCAGCGAGCTGGTATTTGACCCCTAGTGCTCCTGGTGGACCTACGTAACCCACTGTCTGGTGGTACTCTGTTCGTGTCCCCTGTTTCCACCCCCTGTGTACTGGGTGTACTCGTGTCTGCACTAGAGATGTTTGCAGATGTTACGCTTAGGTTGGGCAGCTTTCTGCATACTCTTTGGCTTATCACGGGCATGGCAGGTTCACTACTAGCAGAGGGTTGATTCTCCTGAGCTGCTGGTACGTACTCTTCTGCCTCCAGGGCCACTAGCTCTTCCAACACTACTTGCTCTTCTGCAGGCCCTTGAGGGGCTGGCTGGAGGAAGGTAAGGACGGGTACCACTATAGCATTGTTGATTTGTGTCCAGGACCGGGGAAATTCTCCAAGCACTGTACTGACCATTTCTTCCCTCTCCTCCCTCTGCGGGTTGAGGGCTATTTTGGTCTTCATCAGCGCTTTGCAGCTGCTCGGGACACTTCTTCAGGTAGTCTCTGGAGACAGTGGCTGTGGTCTCTCCTCCATCCTTACTGATAACACATACCTTTGGGTTTTCATGGCTTGACGGCAGTACGGTGTACGGGTCTTTCTCCCACTGGTCATCCAACTTGTGGAGCTGTCTCTTCCTCTTCAAGACCTGCTCTCCAGGTGCCAGGGGAGCAGCAGGAGCATACTGGTTGTAACTCCTCTCTTGCCTCTCTCTTGCTTGAGACAGACTTCGTTCCACACTCTCCTGTACTTTCCGGTACTGCTGCTGTCGTTCTGTGTCCCAGTCTCCTTCTGGTGAGGTGTCCTCAGGAGTCAGGACTCCCATCTCCAGGTTAATTGGCAGCTTACCAGGTCTTGCTCTCATTAGGCAAGCCAGGGTGCAGTTGGTAGAACCCACTTGGATATGGTTATACTAGTCCACCAGATCCGGCAGTTTCTCAGGCCACAGGTTGCGTTCCTCCAGGGGCAACGTCTTGAGCAGGTCTATTACTACCTGGTTCATTTTCTCACACATCCCGTTGGTTTGGGGTTGGTAAGGCGTTGTCCTTATCTTCTTGCAGCCATACAGGTTGCAGAATTCCTGGAAGACTTCAGCCTCAAACGCTGGACTTTGATCAGTCAACACTTGCTCTGGATACCCTTGTGGGTGGCAGAAATGCTGCTGAAAGGCTCTGGCGGCCGTCTGAGCTCTTAAGTCTTTGACAGGGACCACCACTAGGAACCGGGAGTAGTGATCTACGATTGTGAGGGTGTAGACGTATCCCGATTTGCTTGGAGCCAGCTTTACGTGGTCCAGGGCCACCAGCTCAAGGGGCTGCTTTGTGATGATGGGCCGCAGGGGAGTCTTCTGGCTGGCGCGGTCTTTCCTCCTTAGGTTGCACGGGCCACAGTCTCTGCACCATCTCTCAATAGCCCCTCTCATTCCTACCCAGAAGAGCCGCTCACGCAACAAGAGCTCCAGCTTCTTCCATCCAAAGTGCCCTGCTCCGTCATGGTATGCTTCTAGGACCATAACCGCATCCCGCCTTGGGACCACTACCTGCCAGATCAGCTTCTGGAGCATCCGGATCAAGGTGGGCATCGGCCTGGGTCAGCATCTCTTTTACCAGCCGGACTGCGGGGTCACTATCTTGTGTCTCTGCCCAGCCGTGGTGGGGTAAGGGATTGAACGTAGCGGTGGCAGAGCACCTCTCCTTTACGCAGTGGGAACACTGGGTGACCCCATGATGGTGGAATGCAGGGAGTTCAATTTCTTCCAGTTCTTCTGGATCCTCTCCCCCGTCCTGCAAGTGAGGCATTCTGGACAATGCATCTGCGTTGGCATTTGCGCGCCCTGTCCGGTATTTGATGGTAAATTCATAATTGGACAGCCGGGTCATCCATCTCTGATCTAGGGCACCAAGTCTTGCAGTGTCCAGGTGTGTCAACGGGTTGTTGTCCGTGTACACAGTGAACTTAGAAGAAGCCAGGTAATGCTTGAAGCGTTCGGTGACTGCCCACACCACTGCCAGGAACTCTAGCTTGAAGGAGCTATAATTCTCAGGGTTTCTCTCTGTGGGTCTCAGCTTTCTGCTAGCATAAGCAATTACCCGTTCTCTGCCCTGCTGGATCTGGGACAGTACGGCTCCTAGCCCCACGTTACTGGCGTCGGTGTGGAGGATAAAAGGCTGGCCGTAATCAGGGTAGGCCAGGATCTCATCCCCCGTGAGGGCCATCTTCAGCTGGCGGAAAGACTCCTCCTCCAGCTTGTCCCACTTAAAGGGCGGCTTCTGACTTTTAGTCCTTGACTGACCTAACAGGAGGTCCTGCATAGGGGCTGCCATTTTGGTGAACCCAGAGATGAATCTTCGGTAGTAGCCTACCAACCCGAGGAACTGCCGCACTTCCTTTATACTGGAGGGTCTTGGCCTCATAGGTCTTGGAATACACGATGACATCGTCCAGGTAGAGTAGGACCGTCTCGAAATTTCTGTGCCCCAGACAGCACTCCATCAGCCTCTGGAAGGTCCCTGGTGTGTTGCAGAGTCCGAACGGCACACAGTTGAATTCACTGAGACCCATCGGGGTGGTGAAGGCGGTCTTCTCCTTGTCTGACTCTGCTACAGGAAACTGCCAGTACCCGCTAGTGAGATCCAAAGTAGAGAAGAAGTTAGCAGATTTTAATGCAGCCAAAGACTCCTCTATCCTAGGTAACGGGTACGCATCTTTGTGTGTTATTCTGTTGACCTTTCTATAATCTACACACATCCTCATCGTGCCATCTTTCTTTTTTACAAGAACTAGAGGAGCTGCCCAGGGGCTACAGCTATCCCTGATCACTCCAGCCTCTTTCATTTCTCGCAACATACCCTTGGCATTCTGATAGTGTGCAGGGGGTACAGGCCGGTATCTCTCTTTTATGAGTGGATGGTCTCCTGTGGGGATTTGGTGTTCTACCCCCTTACTTGCCCAAAGTCTAGTGGGTGTTTGCTAAAGACTCTTTCGTACTCCTGAACCACCCGGTAGACTCCCTGTTTTTGGTGTGAGGGAGTGGAGTCGGTGCCCACATGCAATTTCTGACACCAGTCCTCCATTTGTTTCTTGGAGCCGTTACCCTCCTCTGGTTGAGATGGAGGCAAGGGTTCCACGGCCTTTACAGAGTTCTGGTTTACGATGAACAATTTGGCTAGAGTGGCATACCGGGGCAAGCATACTTCTCTTTCCCCAATGTTTAGGATGCGGACGGGTACCCTCCCATGGCGTACATCGACCACCCCCCGTGCTGTCAAAATAGTGGGCCTACTGTCTGGGTAAACGGGTTCTACCATAGCTTGGTAGTCTCTACCTCTTAACCCGATTGAAGTCCGGCACCAGATCATCATTTCACTTTTTGGGGGCTTGGCGATAGGGAATGGGTCACTCATCCTAACGCTACCAATCTCACCACCAGACAGTTCTACCTGTTGCCCTTTCATCAGGGCTGTGATCTCCTTTTGTAAGACACGCTGCTGGCTGGAGCTGGCATTCATTGCAACCTGCTATAATATAACAATTATCTCTGAAAGCCAATTTTCAATAACGTTAGTACCCAAGGTTATTTTAGGGTGACTTTCACGACGGTCAATGTTCACAATGATCAGTCCTTGCGCCGGCTGTTCGACTTTACCAATTTTGATGGTCACCTCCTTGAACCCCACCTGCGGCACGGGCTGACCATTGCTGGCGATGATGCTCAAGTCATTATCTGGGTAGCGGGTAATATCCGTGTCATCCCAGTACCGCTTGAAAAGTACATAGGGGATGGTGGTTACCTGTGACCCGGTGTCCAACAGTGCACTCATGGGAAAGCCATCCAGTACCACAGGCAAGACCGGTCATCCCCCCACATACTTGTCACGCCAGTTTGACGGGCCTGATAATCTTACGCCTGGGGGTTGGCCCTCTGCCCCAGGTTGGGCTTGTTTAAATTACAGTACCTCGCAATATGTCCGGGTTAGCTGCAGCGGCGGCAGATGGGTTGTCCATCCTGGTCGTAGCGGTCCGTTGGCTTCCCTCTGGATGGTGGGATCCTCTTCTGTCGGCGCCACGGGACGTCCTCCGGACTGGTAGCCAGCTGGATCTTTCCTGGAGAGGATACCTGAAATGACTGCACAGTCCTGGTTAGTGCGGCAACGCTTTTGGTCAATTCTTGGACCTGATGGTGCAGGTCTGTAGGCGGGGTACTATTCGTAGTCTGTGCATTGGCTCCTGCAGGTCCTATAGACTGGGGCGCCGCCTCCTGGTAATAAGTGATAGCAGGGCGCCTGGAGGCCGCAACGCCACCGGGTGCGGGTTCTCGGAGTACCCGGATGGCTCTGTCCTTAAACTGTGCAAAGTCTAACTCAGGGTTCTGCAGGGCCATTAGGCGTAACTGGGTTCGGTGGGCGCTGGACAGCAGACCCTCAATGAATTGTTCAGTCAGCAGTTTATCTGCATTCCGCACACTGTCAGGGTCTGCCTGCTTAATGGCTCTCAGGGCCTCTTGCAAGTTCAAAGCATAGTCTCTTATACAGTCTTGGGCCCGCTTCTTGCACCCATAAAATCTCATTTTGATCTCTGCTGAGCTGCGGGTATCAAAAGTGTCCTTTAGACGGGCTAAAATCTCCTTCATGGTTCCCTTGTCCCTGACTGACCATGACTTCACTCCTCGTTGGGCCGCGCCGGTTAACTGGCCTATCAGTATGGTCACTTTTTGTTCCTCCGTCAGGGGGTACACCTTGAAATGGCTATACAGTCTCTCTTTAAAGTCGCTCAGGGTATGCGACTTCCCTGAGTACTGGGGCAACCAGGCCTCTCCGGGGATATAAGGCATCGTGAACGGCATTACTGCGGCAGCGGCCGCGCTGGCGGTGGCAGTTCCCTCCGCTTCCGTCATCCTCTTCCCCCCTAGTCAACCGTGGCCTACCTTCCATTGCTTTTCTTCTGTAGGCCGCGGCTCCGCAGGCGACCGTTGGGGTTGAGGACCTTGCGTCGCGTCCTGGTGACGTCAGCGTCCGCTTGGCTCCTTTCAGGACCTTGCGCAGCGTCCGTGCGTAAGGCGGGGGCTCCAGTTCTTGCGCGCTTTCGTCGTCCACGCCCCTTTTCTTCCCGCACGGTGTCGCAAAGATGGCGCCCGATGGCGGAAAAATAGAAGCGGATGGCGGGAAATGGCTGCGGATGGCGGGAAACTCTACCAAAGTAAGTTTTACAGTCTTTCTTCAGGCACGCAGTACCCGTTGGTGGCGGGCACGAAATCCTGCCGACTGCGCCAAAAGTTGACGCGCCCCCTGGGCCGTGTGTGTGTGGGGATACCCGGAACCGGACCTTTTGTGGATGCTGGGGGTTGTAGTCCTTGCGTGGCGGGGACCCGGTCCCGTGGCTCAGGGTGGTCAACCCAAATGGCAGTCTATTTATAGGGTTTTGTGATTAAATGTCCGACTATGCCACCCGTGGACTGCGGTCAGAATGACCCGCCGCTGCAGGGCAGACCGCTGAGGCTGGTGTTGTGGGTGCAGCTGAGGGTAGTATAACTCCCCACGGGAGGAGTATAGCCTCAGGGCAGTAAATAGGGATGTTGGTGGTGATGGTGCGCGGGAGCAGCAGTAACCACACGCAGTCTGTCATGCAGTTCAGGGTCTTTACTGTTGGTGGTATTAAGGGACCCGTCCGGAATACAGGTTAACAATGGAGGCCTGGTCAGTCTGAGAGCAACTGGGAAATCCCGCTGGTCAGGGGGAGTTTGTAGGCCTACCGTGCTGACTTTACTCTTTCCTGGCTATCCCGCTGTAGTGTAGTGGTAGCCCACGTCTCTAAGTGTACCGTGTTGTTCTCACCCGTATGACTGGCAACTCGGGCCTTCCGTACTTCTCACCCCTCCGGGGCAGTAGTGGTCCCTCTCGTGTGGCTGAGCCTCCGGGCTTCCTTGGGCCAGAGGACTTGAAGTCCCCTGCGTGGTGGTTTTCTGCTGCTGGGCTTATAACCCTCACAGCCTCGGACTCCAGTGTCCGGCTTTGTAAGTCTCTGGCCAGGATGAACTCTGCTAGTTCCCCTCCTGGCCTCGTGTTCCTCCTCTGCCTACAGGGACTCCTCAGCCTGCTGCTGACCTGTCCCTATCTGCAACTTCACGGGAGCTTGTCTCTACCTGGTCTCTCTAACCCCGCCCCAGATCCAGTTTATAAAGGGCAGGTTTCTCCCCTCCCTGGACTGAGGCAGGAGGTGCTGCATGCTAATTGTCCCTAACCAGGGAACCTCCCACCTGCTCTCAGACATGACATTGCTGCCACTGTGGTGACCAGACCTGGGGTGCCACAGACACATAGTTGATGGGAGGTATGTATCACAGAGATGGCTATCCTCTGTAATGTAACCCGGAATGTTGCTGTGGCGCCCCTGAGGGTTCGACCGCCACAGGAATGCTGCACTTCTTTAATGGAGTGTGCAGTTCCTCCTCTGAGATAAGGCCAGTGTGATAGTAGTTACCTAGCCTTTTGCATCCAACACCACATTTCCACCGGAGGGAGCTAGTATGCACTAGGTGCGGCTCCCCTGGTTACAGGGAGACTGGGGAACACAAAATGGTAGGAACCAGTTAGTGGGTGTGGGTGGAGGAGTAGTTAGTTAGTGACACTTCTAATTTCATATTTAATAGTATGCCATCTTTGATCTTGGTTCTTTTCTTTCTGGTCCTTCAATCCTTTGACGGTTCAAACCTGGTCCAGTGTGGACCTGTCGTTCTTAGTGGTTGGACTGGGCTGTCATGAACTGTCTGTGATGTGACTTCCCTCCGGGAGCGCAGATCCTGTGTGGGCCTGCAGCGGCTTGGGACACAGCCCTCGTACCCCGATCTTTGGGACGGGAGGTAGGTTGCAGACAAGGAATGTCTCAACCCGGCCAAGGACCAGGTGGCCGCAGGACTCTGCGAGGAGCAGGGAGAAGCCTTGCGCTGCTTAAGAGAACTGTGAGTAAAGCCTTGGAAATTCATCCCTATGGCCTCCGGACAGTTCATTACGCGCCATACCAAGCGACGCGGTGCCCGTACTCCCCGCACCACTACCCCACTTCTATCCTGCCTTGCCTGCCCTGGGGCCCTGCTCCGCCTGTGGGGAGCAGCGAGAACTTTAGCCGCCATGACACCAGGCCTCAGCGGACTGAAGCGGCGCTGGTGGCCTCTCACCAGACACCACAGGTGGCGTAGTCGTTAATATAAGCCACTCAACCCAGACAAGCCCACACCATCTCTTTCTAATGTGACGGCCCTGAGCACGGGTCGGGCCCGGGCCACGGCTGCATCCCATCTCTTCAACACAGGGCCCGACACCGAGTCCCCCAACACCCAGGGTAAAACACGGGCTTTCTGAGTAGAGGCGTCACATTGCCCTAGTGCACGTAAACACTAAGAGGACTGTTTGGTGCACCTGGGACCGGGTTAGTGGTAGTTGAAGAGATGGGTAGTTCTAGCTACCCACATACCTCACCTCTGGGTGTTGCTTAGGTATTAAAATGGAGGCCGTTGTTTGGCATATGGTCTGTGTGTTTGGAGGGAGAAGGCCTCCTGTGTGTTGTGGTCTCCCGACTGAGCCAGTATACTGGATGGTACCCAGCCTGTGTGCCCACAAGACTGGCTAACCAGAGACTTTAACTTAAGGACACTTTACTTTGTTTTTGCCTGAACTAAAGGCTGTTTGTATTCCTTTTGCTTTTGCCTGGTTTATGAAGTAATAAACCGACATGGGCATTTAAAGGAAAACGCTTCCTGTTTGCCTTACGACGCACCCAAGTGAGTAGAAACCCCACAATTGGTGTTAGTAGTGTGGGCAGCATTCCCAGGAGATACGTATGACTGCTACAAGAAGAACTGCATGTCCTGCGTGAAGTCTGCCACAACCCAGCAAGTGATGCCAGACAAAACGGAGGACCTGCTGAAACATTTGGTGTAGGCACAGCAGGCACAACATCAGCAACACCAGCAACAAATGGCGCAACAAAAGACCACTAAGCTGCTGATGCAGCAGATCCAGCTCCAGAAGAAGCAGAAACAGGATCAGCATCGTCAGCAGCAGCAGATCGAGTTACTTGCAGAAGTGGTCCGTAGCATGGCGACAGCTCCAACAAGGTCAGTGGACGATTTTTCCATCCGGAAGGCGATAAGGAGAGCCCTGCAGAAAATGACATAGAGGCTTTCCTGACTGTGTTTGAAAGGGTCACCGAGAGGAAGAAACTTCCGCCAGAGCAGTGGGCAGAGGTGCTGGCATCATACTTGACGGGGGAGCCCAAGAAGGCGTACTATGACTTTCCTTTGCAGGACGCCAAAGAGTATGGCAAACTCAAAACAGAGTCAGGGCACAGCGAGTACACCGCTGGGCGTATTACAAACCCCCTCACTCCTAAATGCTTGACCTTTTGCACCTGGTTCAAAAATGGCTGCAGCCTGAATCCTGCACACCTGCGCAGATGGTCGAACGAGTGATGATGGACCGGTTTGTGCATTCCCTGATTCCCTGCTGAGGCCAATACAGATTTGGGTTGTCCAGGGTGATCCCCGGAATGCTGATGAGCTCATCGGACTGGTCGAGAGATACCAGGGGGTTGAGGGTTCCTTGGGAAGGCAGCCCACTCCATACTGGGGGTTCCAACTGGGGGCGGAGGCCCAAAAGAGGGTGGGGTGTCCAAGGTCCAAAGGGTTGGGGGAGGTAATGCCCAAGGTCCCTACGGGTGACATCATTTGCTGGAAGTGCCACGGCCCAGGCCATATAGCTGCCCGTCGTCCCCTGACCCTCGAACAGATTCACTGCAGCCTAGTACGCCACTGTTCATACTATGCGTATCCGGCCTGCAGTATGAACAATCCACCCAGTGAGAGGCCTCAAGCATGTCCCGTGCAGCTGAACGGATGGCAGGTAACGGTGTTATGTTCTGCTACCAGAGCTAAGGAAAGAGAGGAGATCTGTCCCTACGATAGAACTCAGCTTTATCCCTACGATGTAACAGGGGACCTGATCCTGCGATCAGACCTGCTAAAGTCCTAAGCTAGTCTGTACGGAGACCTATAGATGTGGGGAAGGAATCCCTACAAGTACTAAGGACTGGGAGGAAAATGGGACACCTCCTAACAGAAATAGTAGCAGACAGACAAACAAACAAAATATATAGAACACTGAGGTCCGTAGACCAAGCAAACTAACAGAGTTAGATACAGAGCACAGGCTAGCTAGAAAGTAGTTATACAATGAAGTCCAGCAAAGCCAGAAGGGTGGAGCAGGATTAAATAGGCCAACAAGGTCATGTGACCAGCAAAGGAAAAAAAACCTAAGAGCAAGGTTCTAACAGTACCCCCCCTTCTAAGAGGATCCTCCGGATCCCCTAGGACCAGGCTTATCAGGAAATCTCCTGTGAAACGCTCTGATAAGTCTGGACGCGGAAACATCATCCGACCTCACCCAAGAGTTATCCTCGGGTCCGAAACCTTTCCAGGCCACAAGATACTGCAAACTACCTCTATACAGTCTAGAGTTAAGGATGCGAGAAATTTCATATTCCCCGTCCTCCACCACCGGAGGAACAGAGGCAGAGGCGTCACAATCCGATACAACAGCTTTTTTCAACAGAGAGACATGAAATACCGGATTAATTCTCCAGGAGGTAGGAACCTCCAACCTAACAGCAGATTGGTTGACAACCTGAAGCACCTTAAAGGGCCCTACAAACTTGGGACCCAATTTCTTAGAAGGAATCCTCAACCTCAGATTCCTAGAGGACAACCAAACCATGTCACCAACAGCGAACAAAACCTCCTGTCGTTTCCTATCAAAGTAGTCCTTAGATTTTCTGTTGGCCTCCTGAAGATTACCACGCACATCCGTCCAAACTCTCTCCAAATCACCGGAAAAATTCTCCTCCTCAGGCACGGCAGATCCCAACTTGGAGAACGACCCAAACGATGGATGTCTCCCAGAACAACAAAAAAAAGGCGAACAACCAGCAGAAGAAGATGTATGATTGTTCAGAGCAAATTCAGCAAGTGGCAGAAACTCAGACCACCCCTCTTGATTGTCTGCCACAAAACAACGCAAGAACTGCTCAACATCCTGGTTTTTCCTTTCTGTCTGGCCATTAGATTCAGGATGATATCCGGACGAGAACGACAAATGAACTCCCAACCTGTCACAAAAGGCACGCCAAAAACGAGCCACGAACTGAGGACCCCTATCAGAAACAATGTCAGTAGGAACGCCATGAAGTCTGACAATTTCCTTGACAAAGGCCTTAGCGAGAGTTTTAGCGCAGGGCAGTTTGACGAAGGGAACCAAGTGACACATCTTGCTAAAACGGTCCACGACCACCCAGATGACAGTAAAACCCTCAGAGGGGGGAAGGTCAGTTATAAAGTCCATAGCCAAATGTGTCTAAGGAGCACTGGGAACCTCCAAAGGACAAAGCAACCCCGCAGCAGGAGTATGAGAGGACTTAGATCTAGCACATATAGTACATTGACGCACCCACTTAATGACTTCCTTCTGCCATCCAGGCCACCAAAAACTGCGACCCACCAGTCTCTTGGTCTCAGAGATTCCGGGATGACCTGCCAACCGAGATTCGTGACACTCAATAAACAAATCTCTCCTAAAGGTCCCAGGCACAAACAACCTCCCATGAGGAGTGTTAGATGGGGCATTCTCCTGTGCTTTAAGAATCTCATCTTCCAAAACGGAGTCCAAAGCAGCTATCACAACACCTTCTTGTAAAATGTTCTCCTCTTTCTCAGCACCGACAATGGGAGAAAAACTGCGAGACAAGGCATCCGCCTTAACATTCTTAGTACCAGGGATGTAAGTAACGGAGAAATTAAACCGCGAGAAAAACAGTGCCCACCTAGCCTGACGGGCATTCAGGCGCTTGGCAGCATCAAGATAAATCAGATTTTTATGATCCGTAAGAACCTGAACGGGAAATTCCGCACCTTCCAAGAAGTGGCGCCAGTGTTCAAATGCGAGTTTAATAGCCAATAATTCCCGATTACCAATATCGTAATTCAGTTCAGTCTCCGAAAATTTTTTTGAAAAAAAGGCACAGGGATGTAATCCATCCCCGTTATCCTGAGACAATACTGCGCCAACCCCCACAGAGGAAGCATCAACCTCAACCAAAAACGGCTTAGTCACACCAGGCTGCATAAGGATGGGAGCAGAGGTGAACCTCTCCTTGAGATACACAAAAGCTTCAATGGCCTCAGAAGACCACTGAACCGCATCAGCACCTTTCCTGGTGAGATCGGTCAGAGGTTTGACAATACTAGAAAAATTTTTTATGAATTTTCTGTAATAATTGGCGAAACCTAAAAACCTCTGTATCGATTTCAAACCAATAGGCCTAGGCCATTCCTGTACAGCTTGAACTTTAACCGGGTCCATCTCAAAACCTTCGCTGGAGATAATGTAACCCAAAAAACTAATTCTTGGTACAGCGAACTCACATTTTTCCAGCTTAGCAAAAAGCGAATTGTCCATTAACAACTGTAATACCTCACGTACGCTCCGCCAATGAGACTCCAGATCCGGCGAATAAATCAAAATGTCATCCAAATACACAACCACATTTTTGCCGATCAAAGGTCTAAGGATGTCATTAATAAGATTCTGAAAAAATGCAGGAGCATTAGTAAGACCAAAAGGCATAACCAGATTCTCAAAATGACCCACAGGAGTGTTAAAAGCAGTCTTCCATTCGTCACCCTCCTTCATGCGCAACAGATTGTATGCCCCCTTAAGGTCAATTTTAGAGAACCACTTGGCCCCCATTAACTGGTTAAACAGATCAGGAATCAATGGCAGTGGGTAAGGATTGCGTACAGTAATTTTGTTAATCTCACGAAAATCCAGACAAGGACGTAAACCGCCGTCCTTTTTTTTTACAAAAAAAAATCCAACCGCCACAGGAGACTTAGAGGGCCTAATGTGACCGGCGGCCAAACTTGTCTGTATGTATTCCTCCAAAGCTTTCCTCTCAGGAATAGTAAGGTTAAATAAACGACTTTTAGGAAGAGTCGCTCCAGGGACAAATTCAATAGAACAATCATAGTCTCTATGGGGAGGCAAAACCTGCGATTCCTTCTCAGAAAAAACTCTCCAAAAATCCTGAATAGGAACAGGCAATTCTCCCCTATCCAAAGCTGCAATACGCCCGTTACAACACTTGTCATAACATTTATGGCTCCAGGATTTAATTTCACTGGTAGACCAATCCAGTACAGGATTGTGAAATTTTAACCAGGGCAATCCCAATATTACTGGAGAAGGCAAGTTATTCAAAACTACCAAATCCAATTTCTCATGGTGAACACCATTAATAGTGAGAGGAAATTCACAGACCTTGAGAGTAATATTCTTCAAAGGGGAACCATCCACAGAAACCACAGCAATGGGGGATGATAAAGGTTCGGGTTTTAAATTGAGTCTTTCCAAGAATCCCCCATCAATTACATTCAGAGTAGACCCACAATCAACAAACACCCGAAATTCCATTAATTTTTCCTGAGCAATCGTGGAAGCAGCTAAAAATACACCCTTGGAATTTAAACAGGCAATAAGGGCATGACTGACCTTTTTTTTTTCTTTCTTCATACGAAGCTCACAGCCTTTAATCAAATGACCAGATTTTCCGCAATAGAAACACAAGCCTTCAGAAAATCGACGGTCTTTTTCTTGAGAGCGAGGTGCCACCGATCCAATCTCCATCGGTTCACCACTGTTCGTACACACATTCTCATAACCAGAAACTGACATAGCAGAGGATTTGCTCTCATTAACCCTTGCACGCAGTCTCCTATCCACCCGTATAGCTAATTGCATAGCCTGTTGCAAATCTTCAGGTGTAGGATAAGCAATTAGCAGGTCTTTAACCCTTTCATTGAGCCCAGCAAGAAATAGACTTTTCAGAGCAGAATCGTTCCACCCTGTTTGAGTAGACCAACGACGGAAATGAGTACAATATTTTTCCACATTACCTAATCCCTGTTTCAAACGTCTCAACTCAGTCTCAGCTGATGCGACACGGTCAGGATCATCATATAATAGCCCCAAAGCAGAAAAAAAACTATCCACTGATCTGAAGCATGTATCACTAGGTTGCAAAGAAAAGGCCCACTCCTGAGGCTCTTTGCGCAAAAGTGACATTATGAACCCTATGCGCTGGGATTCATCCCCAGAGGACTTGGGTCTCAAACGAAAATACAATAAGCAGGCATTTTTAAATGAAAAAAATTCTCGGTGTTCACCAAAAAATAAATCCGGCAAACATACCTTAGGCTCCAAGAAATGTGCTCCAGGACAGTTACTCACGTGCTGACGGAGCTCGGCCACCTCCAGAGAGAGTCCCTGCAGGCGATGAGCCAAATCCTGAACCGACACCATGATGGAACAGAAAAATCTTTCCTTAGAGAATTTGCAGGCTGGACTTACTGTTATGTTCTGCTACCAGAGCTAAGGAAAGAGAGGAGATCTGTCCCTACGATAGAACTCAGCTTTATCCCTACGATGTAACAGGGGACCTGATCCTGCGATCAGACCTGCTAAAGTCCTAAGCTAGTCTGTACGGAGACCTATAGATGTGGGGAAGGAATCCCTACAAGTACTAAGGACTGGGAGGAAAATGGGACACCTCCTAACAGAAATAGTAGCAGACAGACAAACAAACAAAATATATAGAACACTGAGGTCCGTAGACCAAGCAAACTAACAGAGTTAGATACAGAGCACAGGCTAGCTAGAAAGTAGTTATACAATGAAGTCCAGCAAAGCCAGAAGGGCGGAGCAGGATTAAATAGGCCAACAAGGTCATGTGACCAGCAAAGGAAAAAAAACCTAAGAGCAAGGTTCTAACAAACGGGACTACTAGACTCCGGGAGTCTGTTGACCCTTGTGAGGGCCACACTTCCTCTCCAACTGATCTCAGGAAAAAAGGTTGGTGTACGATGCATTCAAGATGATGCTAAAGACTACCCCATGGTCAGAGTGGACATTGAAATGGCCAACGGTACTGAGTCCCACAAGGTCGTCGGCGTCGTCCAGAACTTGTTGCATGCCATTATTATAGGCTGGGACTTTTGTTTGTTTTGGGATCTGTGGGGGAAGGGTTCAGGGTTCCCTGGCTCCGATAAGAAACCAGTTAACCCTGAAGAGGTATCACCACACCCAGAGTCAGATGGGTTTCCCTTTTGTGTTCTTGTGGGGGATGAGGAGCTAGTGTCCCCTGAGTTTGACATTCCAGAGTTAGGGGTGACCAGAGAGAATTTTGGGTCTACCCAACATAGGGACCTAACTCTGAGGGAAGCCTTTAACAATGTCACGGTCATAAATGGGATTGTATAGGAGGCGGGGGACACAAGCATTCCCTATTTTATGATGAGTGGGGAGTTGTAGTACCATGTTATGAAAGTGAGGGAGGACCTTGTGGAACAGTTATTGGTGCCGGGGCCCTATAGATGGATGGTGTTGGACATGGCCCATGCACATGTCTTGGGAGGACATCTGGGAGTGGAAAGAATGCAGGAACGGATCGTGCAGAGGTTCTATTGGCCCGGATGTCACCGGGAAATATTAAAGTATTGCAGGTCCTGCCCTATGTGCCAGTTAACAGCCCCCACCTCTCACTTTCGAAGTCCCCTTGTGCCATTGCTCATCATTGAAGTGCCGTTCAAGAGAATTGCTATGGACTTGGTCGGTCATGTATAGCAAGCGAAAAAATAGGTAAACAACGGAAATACAAAAACATATGGGAGGGTTCATAGGGATGAGGGTAGGGGAAAAGAAAGGAAGGACATAACAGTAAAATTCAAGCTGCAGGCTTGGAATGGACAGATGTCCCATGGGTGCGGTAGCTGAGGATGATTGCAAAAGATGAGTATATAGGAGAAGTACGAGTAAAAAAACAGAGGTGATGAAAGACATACCTTTTTAGTGCAGAAATGGAAGGACAAGAATCCTGGCGGTTGGAACGCGGTATCCACCGCTTGTTCCTGTGGATGCCAGGAGTAATGGCTAAAGAGGTTATATATAGGGTGTGGGTGAGACGTGAGAGAACATGGGTGGCAGTGGAAAGAGAATGCCAGAAGAATGCACACGAAAGGATCTGCGTGACCGGAAGTGACGTCATGATAATGCCAGTTCTGATACCCAGAAACCCTTCGAACCAGGCTAGACTGACCTGGATTTGATGTGGGCCATCACTATGTATGCAATGGTGGTGTGAGATCAGTGGTCCAACGTCATTTAACTCCAGAAAAACACCAGTTACTTATTGAAATCTGTGTGAAATTGTCTATTGGCCCACTTTGATGCCCATTCTGATACCCAGAACCCCTTTGGGCCAGGATAGAGTGACTTGAATTTGATGCGGGCCATCATTGTGTATGTAATGGTAGCATGAGATTAGTGTCCCAAAGTCATTTAACCCGTGAAAAACATCAGTTACTTATTGAAATCTGTGAAAAGCGTTATTTGACCATTGTGATGCCCAAAATCCATTTGGGCCAGGATAGAATGACCTGAATTTGATGCGGGCCATCACTATGCATGTAATAAAGGTGTGAGATCAGAATCCTAACATCATTTAACCTCCGAAAAACTCCAGATACTTATTCAAATCTGTGAAAAGTAGCTATTTGACCGCTTTGATATCCGTTCTGATGCCCAGAACCCTTTTGGGCCTGGTCTCTCTAACCCCGCCCCAGATCCAGTTTATAAAGGGCAGGTTTCTCCCCTCCCTGGACTGAGGCAGGAGGTGCTGCATGCTAATTGTCCCTAACCAGGGAACCTCCCACCTGCTCTCAGACATGACATTGCTGCCACTGTGGTGACCAGACCTGGGGTGCCACAGACACATAGTTGATGGGAGGTATGTATCACAGAGATGGCTATCCTCTGTAATGTAACCCGGAATGTTGCTGTGGCGCCCCTGAGGGTTCGACCGCCACAGGAATGCTGCACTTCTTTAATGGAGTGTGGAGTTCCTCCTCTGAGATAAGGCCAGTGTGATAGTAGTTACCTAGCCTTTTGCATCCAACACCACATTTCCACCGGAGGGAGCTAGTATGCACTAGGTGCGGCTCCCCTGGTTACAGGGAGACTGGGGAACACAAAATGGTAGGAACCAGTTAGTGGGTGTGGGTGGAGGAGTAGTTAGTTAGTGACACTTCTAATTTCATATTTAATAGTATGCCATCTTTGATCTTGGTTCTTTTCTTTCTGGTCCTTCAATCCTTTGACGGTTCAAACCTGGTCCAGTGTGGACCTGTCGTTCTTAGTGGTTGGACTGGGCTGTCATGAACTGTCTGTGATGTGACTTCCCTCCGGGAGCGCAGATCCTGTGTGGGCCTGCAGCGGCTTGGGACACAGCCCTCGTACCCCGATCTTTGGGACGGGAGGTAGGTTGCAGACAAGGAATGTCTCAACCCGGCCAAGGACCAGGATCAAGAAGGCCCGGGAGCTTTAGAGTGGGGCTCCCTAGCAAATGGGTCCCAGGGAGGATGAAGACGGAGCGAAGTACGCCACCTGTCCTCGCCTACCTGATCTATTCAGAGGGATTCCGGCTGCAAGAGGGGTACCAGCCCCCGGCACCCGACCTCGCACTCTATGTCCAGGACGGGAAAACCCGGTTAGGCCCTGAGGATCCCGCCGGGCCTCGGATGGAGAGGAATTGCCACCCGAGCCCTACACCTGAGAGGAGCTCCGAGGGAGACCTGGCCTATCTACTACACACGCACAGACGGGAAATGGTAAAGTCTGTAGTGCAGGAACACTCTGGTGTAGGGTCGCTACCGAACACTGGACCTCCTCGGTGGTAGTCGGACCCCCGTCCCTGGTGGCCGCAGGACTCTGCGAGGAGCAGGGAGAAGCCTTGCGCTGCTTAAGAGAACTGTGAGTAAAGCCTTGGAAATTCATCCCTATGGCCTCCGGACTGTTCATTACGCGCCATACCAAGCGACGTGGTGCCCGTACTCCCCGCACCACTACCCCACTTCTATCCTGCCTTGCCTGCCCTGGGGCCCTGATCCGCCTGTGGGGAGCAGCGAGAACTTTAGCCGCCATGACACCAGGCCTCAGCGGACTGAAGCGGCGCTGGTGGCCTCTCACCAGACACCACAGGTGGCGTAGTCGTTAATATAAGCCACTCAACCCGGACAAGCCCACACCATCTCTTTCTAATGTGACGGCCCTGAGCACGGGTCGGGCCCGGGCCACGGCTGCATCCCATCTCTTCAACACAGGGCCCGACACCGAGTCCCCCAACACCCAGGGTAAAACACGGGCTTTCTGAGTAGAGGCGTCACATTGCCCTAGTGCACGTAAACACTAAGAGGACTGTTTGGTGCACCTGGGACCGGGTTAGTGGTAGTTGAAGAGATGGGTAGTTCTAGCTACCCACATACCTCACCTCTGGGTGTTGCTTAGGTATTAAAATGAAGGCCGTTGTTTGGCATATGGTCTGTGTGTTTGGAGGGAGAAGGCCTCCTGTGTGTTGTGGTCTCCCGACTGAGCCAGTATGCTGGATGGTACCCAGCCTGTGTGCCCACAAGACTGGCTAACCAGAAACTTTAACTTAAGGACACTTTACTTTGTTTTTGCCTGAACTAAAGGCTGTTTGTATTCCTTTTGCTTTTGCCTGGTTTATGAAGTAATAAACCGACATGGGCATTTAAAGGAAAACGCTTCCTGTTTGCTTTACGACGCACCCAAGTGAGTAGAAACCCCACAATTGGTGTTAGTAGTGTGGGCAGCATTCCCAGCAGATACGTATGACTGCTACAAGAAGAACTGCATGTCCTGCGTGAAGTCTGCCACAACCCAGCAAGTGATGCCAGACAAAACGGAGGACCTGCTGAAACATTTGGTGTAGGCACAGCAGGCACAACATCAGCAACACCAGCAACAAATGGCGCAACAAAAGACCACTAAGCTGCTGATGCAGCAGATGCAGCTCCAGAAGAAGCAGAAACAGGATCAGCATCATCAGCAGCAGCAGATCGAGTTACTTGCAGAAGTGGTCCGTAGCATGGCGACAGCTCCAACAAGGTCAGTGGACGATTTTTCCATCCGGAAGGCGATAAGGAGAGCCCTGCAGAAAATGACATAGAGGCTTTCCTGACTGTGTTTGAAAGGGTCACCGAGAGGAAGAAACTTCCGCCAGAGCAGTGGGCAGAGGTGCTGGCACCATACTTGACGGGGGAGCCCAAGAAGGCGTACTATGACTTGCCTTTGCAGGACGCCAAAGAGTATGGCAAACTCAAAACAGAGTCAGGTCACAGCGAGTACACCGCTGGGCGTATTACAAACCCCCTCACTCCTAAATGCTTGACCTTTTGCACCTGGTTCAAAAATGGCTGCAGCCTGAATCCTGCACACCTGCGCAGATGGTCGAACGAGTGATGATGGACCGGTTTGTGCATTCCCTGATTCCCTGCTGAGGCCAATACAGACTTGGGTTGTCCAGGGTGATCCCCGGAATGCTGATGAGCTCATCGGACTGGTCGAGAGATACCAGGGGATTGAGGGTTCCTTGGGAAGGCAGCCCACTCCTTACTGGGGGTTCCAACTGGGGTCGGAGGCCCAAAAGAGGGTGGGGTGTCCAAGGTCCAAAGGGTTGGGGGAGGTAATGCCCAAGGTCCCTACGGGTGACATCATTTGCTGGAAGTGCCACGGCCCAGGCCATATAGCTGCCCGTCGTCCCCTGACCCTCGAACAGATTCACTGCAGCCTAGTACGCCACTGTTCATACTATGCGTATCCGGCCTGCAGTATGAACAATCCACCCAGCGAGAGGCCTCAAGCATGTCCCGTGCAGCTGAACGGATGGCAGGTAACGGGACTACTAGACTCCAGGAGTCTGTTGACCCTTGTGAGGGCCACACTTCCTCTCCAACTGATCTCAGGAAAAAAGGTTGGTGTACGATGCATTCAAGATGATGCTAAAGACTACCCCATGGTCAGAGTGGACATTGAAATGGCCAACGGTACTGAGTCCCACAAGGTCGTCGGCGTCGTCCAGAACTTGTTGCATGCCATTATTATAGACTGGGACTTTTGTTTGTTTAGGGATCTGTGGGGGAAGGGTTCAGGGTTCCCTGGCTCCGATAAGAAACCAGTTAACCCTGAAGAGGTATCACCACACCCAGAGTCAGATGGGTTTCCCTTTTGTGTTCTTGTGGGGGATGAGGAGCTAGTGTCCCCTGAGTTTGACATTCCAGAGTTAGGGGTGACCAGAGAGAATTTTGGGTCTACCCAACATAGGGACCTAACTCTGAGGGAAGCCTTTAACAATGTCACGGTCATAAATGGGATTGTACAGGAGGCGGGGGACACAAGCATTCCCTATTTTATGATGAGTGGGGAGTTGTAGTACCATGTTATGAAAGTGAGGGAGGACCTTGTGGAACACTTATTGGTGCCGGGGCCCTATAGATGGATGGTGTTGGACATGGCCCATGCACATGTCTTGGGAGGACATCTGGGAGTGGAAAGAATGCAGGAACGGATCGTGCAGAGGTTCTATTGGCCCGGATGTCACCGGGAAATATTAAAGTATTGCAGGTCCTGCCCTATGTGCCAGTTAACAGCCCCCACCTCTCACTTTCGAAGTCCCCTCGTGCCATTGCCCATCATTGAAGTGCCGTTCAAGAGAATTGCTATGGACTTGGTCGGTCATGTATAGCAAGCGAAAAAATAGGTAAACAACGGAAATACAAAAACATATGGGAGGGTTCATAGGGATAAGGGTAGGGGAAAAGAAAGGAAGGACATAACAGTAAAATTCAACCTGCAGGCTTAGAATGGACAGATGTCCCATGGGTGCGGTAGCTGACGATGATTGCAAAAGATGAGTATATAGGAGAAGTACGAGTAAAAAAACAGAGGTGATGAAAGACATACCTTTTTAGTGCAGAAATGGAAGGACAAGAATCCTGGCGGTTGGAACGCGGTATCCACCGCTTGTTCCTGTGGATGCCAGGAGTAATGGCTAAAGAGGTTATATATAGGGTGTGGGTGAGACGTGAGAGAACATGGGTGGCAGTGGAAAGAGAATGCCAGAAGAATGCACACGAAAGGATCTGCGTGACCGGAAGTGACGTCATGATAATGCCAGTTCTGATGCCCAGAAACCCTTCGAACCAGGCTAGACTGACCTGGATTTGATGTGGGCCATCACTATGTATGCAATGGTGGTGTGAGATCAGTGGTCCAACGTCATTTAACTGCAGAAAAACACCAGTTACTTATTGAAATCTGTGTGAAATTGTCTATTGGCCCACTTTGATGCCCATTCTGATACCCAGAACCCCTTTGGGCCAGGATAGAGTGACTTGAATTTGATGCGGGCCATCATTGTGTATGTAATGGTAGCATGAGATTAGTGTCCCAAAGTCATTTAACCCGTGAAAAACATCAGTTACTTATTGAAATCTGTGAAAAGCGTTATTTGACCATTGTGATGCCCAAAATCCATTTGGGCCAGGATAGAATGACCTGAATTTGATGCGGGCCATCACTATGCATGTAATAAAGGTGTGAGATCAGAATCCTAACATCATTTAACCTCCGAAAAACTCCAGATACTTATTCAAATCTGTGAAAAGTAGCTATTTGACCGCTTTGATGTCCGTTCTGATGCCCAGAACCCATTTGGGCCAGCTGGAGTAACCTGAATTTGATGTGGGCCACCAATATGTATGTAATGGTGGCATGAGATCAGTAGCCTGACGTCAATTAGCCCACGAAAAACACCAGATACTTATTAAAATCTGTGAAAAGTAGCTATTTGCCCACTTTAATGCCCATTCTGATGTCCAGAAACCATTTGGGCCAGGGTGCAGTTACCTGACTTTGATGTTGGCCATCACTCTCTATGTAATGCTGATGTGAGATCAGTGGACCGATGTCAATTAACCCCTATAAAACACCAGTTACTTATTCAAATCTGTCAAAATTCGTTATTTGCCTACTTTGATGCCATTTCTGATGCCAAAAACTCCTTTAGGCCAGGATAGAGTGACATGAATTTGATGTGGGCCATCACTATATATGTAATGGTGGCGTGAGATCAGTGGCCCAAAGTCATTTAACCTCTGAAAATCACCAGTTACTTATTCAAATCTATGAAATTGGATATTTGACCACTTTGATGCCCGTTCTGATGCCAGAACACCTTTGGGTCACAATAGGTGACCTGAATTTGATTTGATGCGGACCATCACTATGTATTTAATGCTGGTGTGAGATCAGTGGCGCAAAGTCATTTAAACCATGAAAAACAACAGTTACTTATTCAAATCTGTGAAACGTGGCTAATTGTCCAATTTGATGCCCGCTCTGGTGCCCAGAACCAATTTTGGCCAGGCTGGAGTGACGTGAATTTCATGAGGGCCATCACTATGTATAAAATGTTGGTGTGAGATCAATGACCCAACGTCATTTAACCCCTGAAAAACACCAGTTACTTATTCAAATCTGTGAAAAGTGGCTATTTGCCCGCTTTGATGCCCAATCTGATGCCCAGGTGTCATTTGGGACAGGATGGAGTGACATGAATTTGATGTGGGTCATCACTAAGTATGTAATGGCGGTATGAGATTAGTGGCCAAAAGTCTTTTAACCCCTGAAAAACACCAGTTACTTACTCAAATCTGTGAAAAGTGTCTATTTGCCTCCATTGATGCCAAATCTGATGCCCAGAACCCATTTGGACCAGGCTGGAGTGACCTGAATTTGATGCGGGCTATCACTATCTATGTAATGGTGGGGTGACATGAGTGGCCCAAAGTCACTTAACCCCTGAAAAACACCAGTTACTTATTCAAATCTGTGAAAAATGGCTATTTGCCCGCTTTGATGCCCGCTCTGATGCCCAGAATCCATTTGGGCCAGGGTAGAATGACCTGAATATGATGTGGACCATCCCTATGTATGTAATGGTGGTGTTATATCAGTGCTCCAACATCATTTTACCCCTGAAAAACACCAGTTACTTAATCAAATCATCAAAATCGACTGTCTGCCTGCTTTGATGCCCAGAACCCTTTTGGGCCAGGATGAAGTGACCTGAATTTGATGTGGGCCATCACTATGTAAGAAATAGTGGTGTGAGATCAGTGGCCCAAAGTCATTAAAACGCCTAAAAAACACCAGTTACTTATTCAAATCTGTGAAAATTTGCTATTTGCCCTCTTTGATGTCCATTTTGATGCCCAGAAACCATTTGGGCCAGGCTGCAGTTACCTGACTTTGATGTGGGCCATCACTCTGTATGTAATGCTGGTGTGAGATCAGTGGCCCAACTTCATTTAACCCCTGAAAAACACCAGTTACTTATTCAACTCTTCAAAATTGATTGTCTGCCCACTTTGATGCCCGTTCTGATGCCCAGAACCTATTTGTGCCAGACTGGAGTGACCTGAATTTCATGTGGACCATCACTATGTATGTAATGCAGGTGTGAGATTAGTGGCCCAACTTCATTTAACACCAGAAAAATACCAGTTACTTATTCAAACCTGTGAAAAGTGGCTATTTGCCCACATT
Organism: Phyllobates terribilis; assembly: GCF_046119375.1. NCBI lineage: Eukaryota > Metazoa > Chordata > Amphibia > Anura > Dendrobatidae > Phyllobates > Phyllobates terribilis. The sequence continues at coordinate 691,459,721 of NW_027362762.1, forward strand.
GATACCAGTTATCATGCCCAGAACGCAATTGAGCCAGGTTGGAGTGACCTGAATTTGATGTGGGCCATCACTATGTATGAAATTATGGTGTGAGATCAGTGGCCCAAAGTCATTTAACCCCTAAAAAACACCAGTTACTTATTCAAATCTGTGAAAAATGGTTATTTGCCCGCTTTGACGCCCAATCTGTTGCCCAGAACCCATTTAGGCCACACTGGAGTGACATGCATTTGTTGTGGGCCATCACTATATATGTAATGGTGGTGTGATATAAGTGGCCCAAAGTCATTTAACCCCTGAAAAACACCAGTTACTTATTTGAATCTGTGAAAAGAGGCTATTTGCCCTCTTTGACACCAAATCGAATGCCCAGAACCTATTTGGACCAGACTGGAGTGACATGAATTTGATGTGGCCATCACTATGTATGTAATGGTTGTGTGAAACCAGTGGCCCAAAACCATTTAACCCCTGAAAAACACCAGCTAATTAACCAAATATTTGAAAAAAGGCTATTTTCCCCCTTTGATGTCCGTTCTGATACCCAGAACCCATTTGGGCCAGGCTGGAGTGACATGTGTTTGATGTGGGCCATCACTTTCTATGTAATGCTGGTGTGAGATCAGTGGCCCAAAACCAATTTAACCCCTGAAAAACACCAGTTGCTTATTCAAATCTGTGAAAAGTGGTTATTTGCCCACTTTGAGGCCCGTTCTGATGCCCAGAACCCATTTGGGCCAGGCTGCAGTAATCTGAATTTGATGCGAACTATCACTATGTAATAAATTATGGTGTGAGATCAGCAGCCCAAACTCATTTAACCCCTGCAAAACACCAGTTACTTATTCAAATCTCTGAAAAGTGGCTATTTGCCCACTTTGACGTCCAATCTGATGCCCAGAAACCATTTGGGCCAGGCTGGAGTTACCTGAGTTTGTTGTGGGCCATCACTTTCTATGTAATGCTTGTGTGAGATCAGTGGCCCAAAATAATTTAACCCATGAAAAACACCAGTTACTTATTCAACTCTTCAGAATCGATTGTCTGCCCACTTTGATGCCCGTTGTGATGCCCAGAACCCATTTGAGCCAGGCTGAAGTGACCTGTATTTGATGTGGGCCATCATTATGTATATAATGGTGGCGTGAGATCAGTGGCCCAAAGTCATTTAATCCCTGAAAAACAGCAGTTACTTATTCAAATCTGTGAAAAGTGGCTTTTTGCCCGCTTTGACGCCCAATATGATGCCCAGTACCCATTTGGGCCAGGCTAGAGTGACATGAATTTGATTTGGCCATTGCTATGTATGCAATGGTGGAGTGAGATTAGTGGCCCAATGTCATTTAACGCCCAAAAAACACCAGTTACTTATTCAAATCTGTGAAAATTGGCTATTTGCCCACTTTGATGCCTGTTCTGATGTCCAGAAACCATTTGGGCCAGGCTGGATTTACCTGACTTTGATGTGGGCCATCACTCTGTATATAATGCTGGTGTGAGATCAGTGGCCCAACTTCATTTAACACCTGAAAAACACCAGTTACTTATTCAACTCTTCAAAATTGATTGTCTGCCCACTTTGATGCCCGTCCCGATGCCCAGAATCTATTTTTGCCAGACTGGAGTGACATGAATTTCATGTGGACCATCACTATGTATAAAATGCTGGTGTGAGATTAGTGGCCCAACTTCATTTAACCCCAGAAAAACACCAGTTACTTATTCAAATCTGTGAAAAGTGGCTATTTGCCTGCTTTCATGCTCAATCTGATGCCCAGAACCCATTTGGGCCAGGCTGGAGTGACGTGAATTTGATGTGGGCCACCACTATGTATGTAATGGTTGTGTGAGATCAGTGGCCCAAAATCATTTAACCCCTGAAAAACACCAGTTACTTATTCAAATCTGTGAAAAGTGGCTATTTGCCCACTTTGATACCCATTCTGATGCCCAGAACCTATTTGGGCCATGCTGCAGTGGACTGAATTTGGTGTGGGCTATCACTATGTAATAAATTCTGGTGTGAAATCAGTGGCCCAAAGTCATTTAACCCCAGAAAAACACCAGTTACTTATTCAAATCTGTGAAAAGTGGCTATTTGCCTGCTTTTACGCTCAATCTGATGCCCAGAACCCATTTGGACCAGACTGGAGTGACGTGAGTTTGATGTGGGCCACCACTATGTATGTAATGGTTGTGTGAGATCAGTGGCCCAAAATCATTTAACCCCTGAAAAACACCAGTTAGTTATTCATATCTGTAAAAAGTACCGATTTGCCCGCTTTGTGGCCTTTCTGATGCCCAGAACCCATTTGGTCCATGATAGAGTTACATGAATTTGTTGTGGGCGATCATTATGTATGTAATGGTGGAGTGAGGTCAGTGGCCCAAAGTCATTTAACCCCTTAAAAACACCAGTTACTTATTCAAATCTGTGAAAAGTGGCTATTTGCCCACTTTAATGCCCTTTCTGATGCCCAGAACCCATTTGGGCCATGGTGCAGTGGACTGAATTTGGTGCGGGCTATCACTATGTAATAAATTCTGGTGTGAAATCAGCGGCCCAAAGTAATTTAACCCCTGAAAAACACCAGTTACTTATTCAAATCTGTGAAAAGTGGCTATTTGCCCACTTTGACGCCCAATCTAATGCCCAGAACCCACTTGGGCCAGGGTGCAGTTACCTGAGTTTGATGTTGGCCATCACTCTCTATGTAATGCTGGTGTGAGATTAGTGGCCCAACTTCATTTAACCCCTGAAAAACACCAGTTACTTATTCGAATCTGTGAAAAGTGGCTATTTGCCCTATTTGACGCCCAATCTAATGCCTAGAACCTATTTGGACCAGACTGGAGTGACATGAATTTGATGTGGGCCATCACTATGTATGTAATGGTTGTGTGAAACAAGTGGCCCAAAATCATTTAACCCCTGAAAAACACCAGTTACTTATTCAAATCTGTGAAACGTGGCTAATTGCCCACTTTGATGTCTGTTCTGATGCCCAGAACCCATTTGGGCCACACTGGAGTAACCTGAATTTTATGTGGGCCACCAATATGTATGTACTGGCGGCGTGAGATCAGTGGCCCGATGTCAATTAACCCCTATAAAACACCAGTTACTTATTCAAATCTGTAAAAAGTACCGATTTGGCCGCTTTGTGGCCTTTCTGATGCCCAGAACCCATTTGGTCCATGATAGAGTTACATGAATTTGTTGTGGGCCATCATTATGTATGTAATGGTGGAGTGAGGTCAGTGGCCCAAAGTCATTTAACCCCTTAAAAACACCAGTTACTTATTCAAATCTGTGAAAAGTGTCTATTTGCCCACTTTGATGCCCTTTCTGATGCCCAGAACCCATTTGGGCCATGGTGCAGTGGACTGAATTTGGTGTGGGCTATCACTATGTAATAAATTCTGGTGTGAAATCAGTGGCCCAAAGTCATTTAACCCCTGAAAAACACCAGTTACTTATTCAAATCTGTGAAAAGTGGCTATTTGCCCACTTTGACGCCCAATCTGATGCCCAGAACCCATTTGGGCCAGGCTGGAGTGACCTGAATTTGATGTGGGTCATCACTATGTACGTAATGGTGGTGTGAGATCAGTGGCCCAAAGTCATTTAACCCCTGAAAAACACCAGTTACTTATTCAAATCTGTGAAAAGTGACTATTTGCCCACTTTGATACCTGCTCTGATGTCCAGAAACCATTTGGGCCAGGGTGCAGTTACCTGAGTTTGATGTTGGCCATCACTCTCTATGTAATGCTGGTGTGAGATCAGAGGCACAACTTCATTTAACCCCTGAAAAACACCAGTTACTTATTCGAATCTGTGAAAAGTGGCTATTTGCCCTCTTTGACGCCCAATCTAATGCCTAGAACCTATTTGGACCAGACTGGAGTGACATGAATTTGATGTGGGCCATCACTATGTATGTAATGGTTGTGTGAAACAAGTGGCCCAAAATCATTTAACCCCTGAAAAACGCCAGTTACTTATTCAAATCTGTAAAACGTGGCTAATTGCCCACTTTGATGTCTGTTCTGATGCCCAGAACCCATTTGGGCCAGACTGGAGTAACCTGAATTTGATGTGGGCCACCAATATGTATGTAATGGTGGCGTGAGATCAGTGGCCTGACGTCAATTAACTCACAAAAAGTACCAGATACTTATTCAAATCTGTGAAAAGTAGCTATTTGCCCACTTTAATGCCCGTTCTGATGCACAGATACCCATTTGGGCCAAGCTGGGGTGACTTGATTTTGATGTGGGCCACCATTATGTATGTAATGGCGGCGTGAGATCAGTGGCCCGATGTCAATTAATCCCTATAAAACACCAGTTACTTTTTCAAATCTGTCAAAATTGGTTATTTGCCCACTTTGATGCCCGTTCTGATGCCAGAACACCTTTGGGTCACAATAGAGTGACCTGAATTTGATGCGGACCATCACTATGTATGTAATGCTGGTGTGAGATCAGTGGCGCAAAGTCATTTAAACCCTGAAAAACACCAGTTACTTATTCAAATCTGTGAATAGTGGCTATTTGCCCGCTTTGATGCCCAATCTGATGCCCAGAACCCATTTTGACCAGGCTGGAGTGACATGAATTTGATGTGGGTCATCACTATGTAAGAAATGTTGGTATGAGATTAGTGGCCCAAAGTCATTTAACCCCTGAAAAACACCAGTTACTTATTCAAATCTGTGAAAAGTGGCTATTTGCCCGCATTGATGCCCAATCTGATGCCCAGAACCCATTTGGGCCAGGTTAGAGTGATCTGAATTTGATGCGGGCTATCACTATCTATGTAATGGTGGGGTGACATGAGTGGCCCAAAGTCACTTAACCACTGAAAAACACTAGTTACTTATTCAAATCTGTGAAAAAAGGCTATTTGCCCGCTTTGATGCCTGCTCTGATGCACAGAACCCATTTGGGCCAGGGTCGAATGACCTGAATATGATGCGGACCATGTATGTAATGGTGGTGTTATATCAGTGGTTCAACATCATTTAACCCCTGAAAAACACCAGTTACTTATTCAAATCATCAAAATCGACTATCTGCCCACTTTGATGCCCATTGTGATGCCCATAACCAGTTTGGGCCAAGCTGGAGTGACCTGTATTTGATGCGAACCATCACTATGTAAGAAATGCTGGTGAGATCAGTGTCCCAAAGTCATTTAACCCCTGAAAAATCCGCTTTGATGCCCATTCTGATGCTAAAACCAATTTGGTACAGTCTGGAGTGACATGAATTTGATGTGGGCCATCACTATGTATGTAATGGTTGCATGAGATCAGTGGCCCAAAGTCATTTAACCCCTTAAAAACACCAGTTACTTATTCAAATATGTGAAAAGTGGCTATTTGCCCGTTTTAACAGGGCTAAACATTCATCCTGATATAATCTCCTTTATAAATTATAGTACAGTAAGAATAATGATATGGTGAGATTCATAACGAAATTTCACACACAAATCTCCGCAGTGAGGGAAGCCCTTACCAAAGAATGGCCAGTCCTGAGGTTGGATCCTATAATTGCTTCGATACATACCAACTGGCTATAGTATTTCGTCCCTCTAGATCATATGGTCCGAAGTCATTATGAGGGTGAATCAACACCCTCATTTCTGGAGAAGGTAAGTACTAGATGTGGATGTAGTCCTTGTGGACACTGTGTAGCCTGCCCCAACATCGATCGGTGCGGTAGCTTCCTGGACTCTAGTGGCACGACCAGTTTTAGTATCAACAAATTTATCACATGCCACTCACGCAATGCTATATATTATGCTACATATACGTGTGGGTTCATTTATATTGGCCTTAACACACACCAATTCAAAGTACGTGTGAGGGAGCATGAATTGGGGATTCTGGCGACAGCAGACCACGCTGACACATCCACGTTGAAAACTATCCCACAACATTTTAAATTGTACCACCAGTGTAATGCCAGCCTTTTGAGGGTAAAAGCCATTGATGCTATTGAGGTAGGAATGCGAGGTAGCCCTATATCTCAATGCTTAGCCCAATTGGAATCCAGATGAATTTGGACCTTTAAAATGTTACATCCTATTGGATTAAACAAAAACATAAGCTTTGTCCCATTTTAGTGAATACCGGCCGGCCGGGTGGCCTCATGGTCATCTGGACACATATAATATGGATTTTTTTTTGTGTTGTTTTGATTTAGTTTTAATTGTAGTTTTTGTCTTTGTATAGCAGGTTTTAAATTTATGGTATCTATGTTGGATCCATCTACATCAAATGAGGTATCCACTTTTAGTTCATCAATGGCGGATGGCTGTACAACTACAGTCATCTGATGAAGAATTGACAATATGGTTCTACATCTAGCGTAACCCTTTGGTGTCCATGTATATATGGGGTGGCACAGTGGATTCAATACCAGGCAGCTATAAAGGCAAATATAGGTGTCCAATGCTGTAAGCCACAATCATCAACATTAACACTTGAAATAGATCACTCTGTTTGTAATGACTCTAGGTAATATATGAGATTCACTTTTTGTATTGAGTTACTGAAATAAATTAACTTTTTAATGATATTATAATTTTGTGAGATGCACATGTATGTGCTGGGGGGAGGAGGTGGTGCCAAACTGAATTTTTTCCCCGGGTGCCAGAAAAGCTAGATACACTTCTGCCTGCAGTAGTCAAAAGTAATAGTACACTGCTCAAAAAATAAAGGGAACACTCAAATAACACATCCTAGATCTGAATGAATGAAATATTCTCATTGAATACTTTGTTCTGTACAAAGTTGAATGTGCTGACAACAAAATCACACAAAAATCATCAATGGAAATCAAATTTATTAACCAATGGAGGCCTGGATTTGGAGTCCCCCCCAAAATTAAAGTGGAAAAACACACTACAGGCTGATCCAACTTTGATGTAATGTCCTTAAAACAAGTCACAATGAGGCCCTCCACGTGCCTGTATGATCTCCCTACAACGCCTGGGCATGCTCCTGACGAGGTTGTGGATGGTCTCCTGTGGGATCTCCTCCCAGACCTGGACTAAAGCATCCACCAACTCCTGGACAGTCTGTGGTGCAACGTGACGTTGGTGGATGGAGCGAGACATAATGTCCCGGATGTGTTCAATCGGATTCAGGTCTGGGGAACAGGCGGGCCAGTCCATAGCTTGAATGCCTTCATCTTGCAGGAACTGCTGACACACTCCAGCCACATGAGGTCTGGCATTGTCCTCCATTAGGAGGAACCCAGGGCCAACCGCACCAGCATATGGTCTCATAAGGGGTCTAAGAATCTCATCTCGGTACCTAATGTCAGTCAGGCTACCTCTGGTGAGCACATCGAGGGCTGTGCGGCCCTCCAAAGAAATGCCACCCCACACCATTACTGACCTACTGCCAAACCGGTCATGCTGAAGGATGTTGCATGCAGTAGATCGCTCTCCACGGCGTCTCCAGACTCTGTCACGTCTGTCACATGTGCTCAGCGTGAACCTGCTTTCATCTGTGAAGAGCACTGGACGCCAGTGGCGACTTTGCCAATCCTGGTGTTCTGTGGCAAATGCCAAGTGTCCTGCACGGTGTTGCGCTGTGAGCACAACCCCCATTTGTGGACGTCGGGCCCTCATACCACCCTCATGGAGTCGGTTTCTAACCATTTGTGCAGACACATGCACATTTGTGGCCTGCTGGAAGTCATTTTGCAGGGCTCTGGCAGTGCTCCTCCTGTTCCTCCTTGCACAAAGGTGGAGGTAGCGGTCCTGCTGCTGGGTTGTTTCCCTCCTACGGCCCACTCCACGTCTCCTGGTGTACTGGCATGTCTCCTGGTAGCGCATCCAGCCTCTGGACACTACGCTGACAGACACAGCAAACCTTCTTGCCACAGCCCGCATTGATGTGCCATCCTGGATGGGCTGCACTAACGGAGCAACTTCTGTGGGTTGTAGACTCCGTCTCATGCTACCACGAGTGTGAAAGCACAACCAACATTCAAAAGTGACCAAAACATCAGCCAGAAAGCATTGGTACTGAGATGTGGTCCGTGGTCCCCACCTGCAGAACCACTCCTTTTTTGAGAGTGTCTTGATAATTGCCAATAATTTCCACCTATTGTTTATTCCATTTGCACAACAGCATGTAAAATTGATTGTCAATCAGTGTTGCTTCCTAAGTGGACAGTTTTATTTTGCAGAAGTTTGATTTACTTGGAGTTATATTCTGTTGTTTAAGTGTTCCCTTTATTTTTTTGAGCAGTGTATTTATGTACGGCATGAATGGCATTATTTTATATATATGTGTATTCTCTGTTACATACAGGTGCATCTCACAAAATTAGAATATCATCAAAAAGTTAATTTATTTCAGTTCTTCAATACAAAAAGTGAAACTCATATAATATATAGAGTCATTACAAACAGAGTGATCTATTTCAAGTGTTTATTTCTGTTAATGTTGATGATTATGGCTTACAACCAATGAAAACACAAAATTCATTATCTCAGTAAATTAAAATAATTAACAAAAAACACATGCAAAGGCTTCCTAAGCGTTTAAAAAGGTCCCTTAGTCTGTTTTAGTAGGCTACACAATCATAGGGAAAACTGCTGACTTGTCAGATGTCCAGAAGGCTGTCATTGACACACTGCACAAGGTCCTAGAGTTCCAATTTTCATTTGGAAATCAAGGTCCCAGAGTCTGGAGGAAGAGTGGAGGAAGAGTGGAGGAATCCTGGTCATGATTACTGTATTGGTAATCCAATATAGGGTGTCAACAGGAAATCATGAGTTATACAGTGTGCCCAGATATCGCCTGGGAGGAGATATGTACCTGGACTGCTGTGAGTAGCAGCATTCACGATATGCTCCCACCCCGACGCGCGTTTCGGTATACCTACGTCAGGGGTTTTTATTTTATTTAATCTATACCGAGGGTCATTTTCATCTCATAGTTCAATGCCTATGTGCACACGTAGTTTAGAAATAAGTAATTATACATCAGATAGCATTAAAGCTATATACAATACGATAGTGTGTACTGGACTGTACATTCAGTACAGACCAAAAGTTTGGACACACCTTCTGATTTAAAGATTTTTCTGTATTTTCATGACTATGAAAATTGTATATTCACACTGAAGGCATCAAAACTATGAATTAACACATGTGGAATTATATACTTAACAAACAAGTGTGAAACAACTGAAAATATGTCTTATATTCTAGGTTCTTCAAAGTAGCCACCTTTTGCTTTGATGACTGCTTTGCACACTCTTGGCATTCTCTTGATGAGCTTCAAGAGGTAGTCACCAGAAATGGTCTTACAACAATCTTGAAGGAGTTCCCAGAGATGCTGAGCACTTGTTTGCCCTTTTGCCTTCACTCTGCGGTCCAGCTCACCCCAAACCATCTCGATTGGGTTCAGGTCTGGTGACTGTGGAGGCCAGGTCATCTGGCGTAGCACCCCATCACTCTCCTTCTTGGTCAAATAGCCCTTACACAGCCTGGAGGTGTGTTTGGGGTCATTGTCCTGTTGAAAAATAAATGATGGTCCAACTAAACGCAAACCGGATGGAATAGTATGCCGCTGCAAGATGCTGTGGTAGCCGTGCTGGTTCAGTATGCCTTCAATTTTGAATAAATCCCCAACAGTGTCACCAGCAAAGCACCCCCACACCATCACACCTCCTCCTCCATGCTTCACGGTGGGAACCAGGCATGTAAAGGCCATCCGTTCACCTTTTCTGCGTCGCACAAAGACACGGTGGTTGGAACCAAAGATCTCAAATTTGGACTCATCAGACCAAAGCACAGATTTCCACTGGTCTAATGTACATTCCTTGTGTTCTTTAGCCCAAACAAGTCTCTTCTGCTTGTTGCCTGTCCTTAGCAGTGGTTTCCTAGCAGCTATTTTACCATGAAGGCCTGCTGCACAAAGTCTCCTCTTAACAGTTGTTGTAGAGATGTGTCTGCTGCTAGAACTCTTTGTGGCATTGACCTGGTCTCTAATCTGAGCTGCTGTTAACCTGTGGTTTCTGAGGCTGGTGACTCGGATAAACTTATCCTCAGAAGCAGAGGTGACTCTTGGTCTTCCTTTCCTGGGGCGGTCCTCAAGTGAGACAGTTTCTTTGTAGCGCTTGATGGTTTTTGCAACTGCACTTGGGGACACTTTCAAAGTTTGCCCAATTTTTCTGACTGACTGACCTTCATTTCTTAAAGTAATGATGGCCACTCATTTTTCTTTACTTAGCTGCTTTTTTCTTGCCATAATACAAATTCTAACAATCTACTCAGTAGGACTATCAGCTGTGTATCCACCTGACTTCTGCACAACACAACTGATGGTCCCAACCCCATTTATAAGGCAAGAAATCCCACTTATTAAACCTGACAGGGCACACCTGTGAAGTGAAAACTATTTCCGGTGACTACCTCTTGAAGTTCATCACGAGAATGCCAAGAGTGTGCAAAGCAGTCATCAAAGCAAAAGGTGGCTACTTTGAAGAACCTAGAATATAAGGAATATTTTCAGTTGTTTCACACTTTTTTGTTAAGTACAGTTAGGTCCATATATATTTGGACAGAGACAACGTTTTTCTAATTTTGGTTCTAGATATTGCCACAATGAATTTTAAACAAAACAATTTAGATGTAGTTGAAGTTCAGACTTTCAGCTTTCATTTGAGGGTATCCACATTAAAATTGGATGAAGGGTTTAGGAGTTTCAGCTCCTTAACATGTGCCACCCTGTTTTTAAAGGGACCAAAAGTAATTGGACAGATTAAATAATTGTAAATAAAATGTTCATTTCTAGTACTTGGTTGAAAACCCTTTGTTGGCAATGACTGCCTGCGTCTTGAACTCATGGACATCACCAGACGCTGTGTTTCCTCCTTTTTGATGCTCTTCCAGGCCTTCACTGCGGTGGTTTTCAGTTGCTGTTTGTTTGTGGGCCTTTCTGTCTGAAGTTTAGTCTTTAACAAGTGAAATGCATGCTCAATTGGGTTGAGATCAGGTGACTGACTTGGCCATTCAAGAATATTCCACTTCTTTGCTTTAATAAACTCCTGGGTTGCTTTGGTTTTATGTTTTGGGTCATTGTCCATCTGTAGTATGAAATGACGACCAATCAGTTTGGCTGCATTTGGCTGGATCTGAGCACACAGTATGGCTCTGAATACATCAGAATTCATTCGGCTGCTTCTGTCCTGTGTCACATCATCAATAAACACTAGTGACCCAGTGCCACTGGCAGCCATGCATGCCCAAGCCATCACACTGCCTCCGCCGTGTTTTACAGATGATGTGGTATGCTTTGGATCATGAGCTGTACCACGCCTTCGCCATACTTTTCTCTTTCCATCATTCTGGTAGAGATTGATCTTGGTTTCATCTGTCCAAAGAATGTTCTTCCAGAACTATGCTGGCTTTTTTAGATGTTTTTTAGCAAAGTCCAGTCTAGCCGATTTATTCTTGATGCTTATGAGTGGCTTGCACCGTGCAGTGAACCCTCTGTATTTACTTTCATGCAGTCTTCTCTTTATGGTAGATTTGGATATTGATACGCCTACCTCCTGGAGAGTGTTGTTCACTTGGTTGGCTGTTGTGAAGGGGTTTCTCTTCACCATGGAGATTATTCTGTGATCATCCACCACTGTTGTCTTCCGTGGGCGCCCAGGTCTTTTTGCATTGATGAGTTCACCAGTGCTTTCTTTCTTTCTCAGGATGTACCAAACTGTAGATTTTGCCACTCCTAATATTGTAGCAATTTCTCGGATGGCTTTTTTCTGTTTTTGCAGCTTAAGGATGGCTTGTTTCACCTGCATGGAGAGCTCCTTTGACCGCATGTTTACTTCACAGCAAAACCTTCCAAATGCAAGCACCACACCTCAAATCAACTCCAGGCCTTTTAGCTGCTTAATTGAGAATGACATAACGAAGGGATTGCCCACACCTGTCCATGAAATAGCCTTGGAGTCAATTGTCCAATTACTTTTGGTCCCTTTAAAAACAGGGTGGCACATGTTAAGGAGCTGAAACTCCTAAACCCTTCATCCAATTTTAATGTGGATACCCACAAATGAAAGCTGAAAGTCTGAACTTCAACTGCATCTAAATTGTTTTGTTTAAAATTCATAGTGGTAATGTCTAGAACCAAAATAAGAAAAATGTTGTCTCTGTCCAAATATATATGGACTTAACTGTATATAATTCCACATGTGTTATTTCATAGTTTTGATGCCTTCAGTGTGAATGTACAATTTACATAGTCATGAAAATACAGAAAAATCTTTAAATGAGAAGGTGTGTCCAAACTTTTGGTCTGTACTGTATATGTATATGTTCTTTTATGTCTTTGATCTCTTTCTTTAACCATAGATTATAATGGGTACATGCTGTATCTATGAAAAAAATGGATATAACAGGTCTGAATACCTTAGGCGAATACAAAAGAGTCTTTACAGATTTAGTAAATCTGCCCCAAACATCCGAATAAAATTGTACACTCAAACTGTTCTAACCACACGTATCCTCACTCCACAATAGACTATTATATGCACACACAGATACCCATCTACAAACACATATGTAAAGAATTCTGGGTAGAACTGGGACTAAAAAGTTGCACTAGCATACAAAGCCCGAACAGTCTACATACAATATCACCCCTGCATAATGAGCAGTGCAAAAAAGTTGTTTTATTTGGTCATTTACCCAGTAACTAAGATAATTAAAAAAAAAAAAGATAACTTAGATAAAGAGCTTGGCTATCTCTGGCGCTCGCATTGACAATGAATGTCGGGAAGGTGCACATGTTCAACCTCTGCTCCATTCAGATGGGGCTCTTTACAGCACCATTCTCAGGATTGTTGGGGGTCCCAGTAGTCAGTCTCCCAGATATCAGGAAGCTATTTATTCCCTATCCAATGATTAGAGAATAACTTAAAAATTTGGCACAGCTCTTTTAATAGGGACGGCCATTGCTTCATGGAAGGAGACTGACGCTAGGCTTCTCAGATTAATCTCTGCATGCTGTTTAAAGGGGTTTTACAGGATTGATTGATTTTTTCACTATTGAACTAGTAGGCAGCAGGGCCGGACTGGGACTAAAATTCAGGCCTGGCATTTGAAGGTACACAGGCTCACTTGTCGCATGGTGAATGTATAATATCTCTGTGCACCTGTATGTTACAAGAAGTGAGGTGAATGTAACATGACTATATAACATATAGTCACTAGTGATGAGCGAGCATACTCGCAAGCACTCGGTACTCGCCCGAGCATCTCAGTACTCGAGATACTCGGAGCTCGCCGAGTACTTGAGAGATGCTCTGGCGGATGCTCGGGTCCCCTCCCTGCATGTTTGGCGCACTTCAGAGCGCCAAACAACATGCAGGGATTGCCTGCCACGCATTGTAATGGTGGTTGTGGCATTACAGTGACTGGCTGGCCGCACAGCGTCATCAGGTCTATATCAGACCTGGCGCCGCTGTAATCGTCACAGTCACTCCGGAATCAGGCAGAGTAGGGAGAGGTGCTGCTGCGTCAGGGAGAGATTTGCTTGTGTATTAGGTAGTGTAGGGAGAAAAAACGTACATTACACATATCCATCCTAACAAACAGTCCTTTTGAGGACTAACTAATCCATCTGCAGAGATATCAGGTATAACATCCCTGGCGGCGTGCTGGCATGGTTTACCACCTCCCACCATGCAAGACCGCCATCTTACCTATCAGTCCAGGCTGCACACTTTGCTCCAGTACCTGCTGTGTGCATGTCTCTTGTCTGATTGCTTACGGTGGCAGCGCGCTTACTGCCTGATTCTTATAGTTACTGTGTGCACACTCCTAATGCGTCCCCAGCCTATTGTTGTGAGTCACTGGATACTTAAACCCCCTCCACCCAGTAGGAGGTGCCTGAGCAACACTTTCTTTCAGTGTGTTCTGTGCAACTGAGTTGCCAGGTCCTGTCCTGTATCTTGTCTCTTTCTGCCACCCTGGGGGCTGAATACCCAGGCCTGTTACCTGTATCCGTTACTTCTAGTCTGCTCCACCACCCTGGGGGCTGTATACCCAGGTCCGTTATCTGTATCTGTGACTTCTAGTCTGTTCCGCCACCCTGGGGGCTGTATACCCAGGCCTGTTACCTGTATCTGTGACTTCTAGTCTGTTTCCGCCATCCTGGGGGCTGAATTCCCAGGCTCGTTCCTGTATCTTGTTCCTGGTACTTCATTCACTTCATCTGTTGCTGAGGATGGCTCGATGGGAGGAAGCATCCTAGTCACCAAGATGGTGAGACCAGTTTTGTTCCCTCTAGTGGACAGAAGAGGTAATCTTCTTGAAGAGAAGGATCGGCCTCCAAATTCTCAGAGGAAAATCCTTGTAGGCTTGAAGAAGAGGGGGCGTAAAGGGGGGGGGTACTGTAACATCCCTGGCGGCGTGCTGGCATGGTTTACCCACAGGTCGTCCAGAGCCAAGAGATCTAGTGCCCGCTCTGGTCTGGAGATCCTGCATGGTGTTTCCTGGGGGACTGCTGAAGTACAAGGGGTGTCCAGTTCCCATATCTTCAGGACAGTCAGCAATGTATTCTTCTTCTTCACCAGATCTGCTAGTCGCTGACTCGCTGTGCGCTGAAGTCTCCAAAGGAAGGGAAGTGGAGGCATTGTCCCCACATAGTCTCGACTATTGTACCAATGATCTGGCTTCAGGTACTGCCCCGCCTTGCAGATGAGTCATCTCAGAAACCAGACAGAAGTTGGTCCCTAAGCAAGGATCCTCCATTTCTAATAAATCTGGCAATAAGTCCATCAAGGCGGTGGCTACCTCCAAGTCTCTGCACTCCTCCAATCAGGCGGAGGACTTCCAGTTGTCTCCTGAATCCTCCGGGGTGCTACCTGATAACAAATGGAGAGAGACTTTTCTGCACCCTGTACCTGGTACTTCGCCCACTTCATCCAGTAAGCTTGGCAAAGTGTACGTCAAGGCGGTGGTTACCCCCGAGTCTCTGCACCCCTCCAACCCAGTGGAGGATCTCCAGTTGTCCTGTGAATCCTTTGGGGTGCTACCCGATATTAACAAATGGAGAGAGACTTTCCTGTGTCTTGTTTCTGGTACTTCACTCACTTCATCTGTTGCTGAGGATGGCTTGATGGGAGGAAGCATCCTAGTCACCAAGATGGTGAGACCAGCTTCATTCCCTCTAGTGGACAGAAGAGGTAATCTTCTTGAAGAGAAGGATCGGCCTCCAAATTCTCTGCAGAAAATCCTTGCAGGCTTGAAGAAGAGGGGGCGTAAAGGGGGGGTACTGTAACATCCCTGGCGGCATGCTGGCATCGTTTACCACCTCCCACCATGCAAGACCGCCATCTTACCTATCAGTCCAGGCTGCACACTTTGCTCCAGTACCTGCTGTGTGCATGTCTCTTGTCTGATTGTTTAGGGCGGCAGCGCGATTACTGCCTGATTCTTATAATTACTGTGTGCACACTCCTAATGCGTCCCCAGCCTATTGTTGTGAGTCACTGGATACTTAAACCCCCTCCACCCAGTAAGAGGTGCCTGAGCAACACTTTCTTTCAGTGTGTTCTGTGCAACTGAGTTGCCAGGTCCTGTCCTGTATCTTGTCTCTTTCTGCCACCCTGGGGGCTGAATACCCAGGCCTGTTACCTGTATCTGTTACTTCTAGTCTGCTCCACCACCCTGGGGGCTGTATACCTAGGTCCGTTATCTGTATCTGTGACTTCTAGTCTGTTCCGCCATCCTGGGGGCTGTATACCCAGGCCTGTTACCTGTATCTGTGACTTCTAGTCTGTTTCCGCCATCCTGGGGGCTGAATTCCCAGGCTCATTCCTGTATCTTGTTCCTGGTACTTCATTCACTTCATCTGTTGTTGAAGATGGCTCGATGGGAGGAAGCATCCTAGTCACCAAGATGGTGAGACCAGTTTTGTTCCCTCTAGTGGACAGAAGAGGTAATCTTCTTGAAGAGAAGGATCGGCCTCCAAATTCTCAGAGGAAAATCCTTGTAGGCTTGAAGAAGAGGGGGCGTAAAGGGGGGTTACTGTAACATCCCTGGCGGCGTGCTGGCATGGGTTACCCACAGGTCGTCCAGAGCCAAGAGATCTAGTGCCTGCTCTGGTCTGGAGATCCTGCATGGTGTTTCCTTGGGGACTGCTGAAGTACAAGGGGTGTCCAGTCCCCATATCTTCAGGACAGTCAGCAATGTATTCTTCTTCTTCACCAGATCTGCCAGTCGCTGACTCGCTGTGCGCTGAAGTCTCCAAAGGAAGGGAAGTGGAGGCATTGTCCCCACACAGTCTCGACGATTGTACCAATGATCTGGCTTCAGGTACTGCCCCGCCTTGCAGACGAGTCATCTCAGAAACCAGACAGAAGTTGGTCCCTAAGCAAGGATCCTCCATTTCTGATAAATCTGGCAATAAGTCCATCAAGGCGGTGGCTACCTCCAAGTCTCTGCACTCCTCCAATCAGGCGGAGGACTTCCAGTTGTCTCCTGAATCCTCCGGGGTGCTACCTGATAACAAATGGAGAGAGACTTTTCTGCACCCTGTACCTGGTACTTCACCCACTTCATCCAGTAAGCTTGGCAAAGTGTACGTCAAGGCGGTGGTTACCCCCGAGTCTCTGCACCCCTCCAACCCAGTGGAGGATCTCCAGTTGTCCCATGAATCCTTTGGGGTGCTACCCGATATTAACAAATGGAGAGAGACTTTCCTGTGTCTTGTTTCTGGTACTTCAATCACTTCATCTGTTGCTGAGGATGGCTCAATGGGTGGAAGCATCCTAGTCACCAAGATGGTGAGACCAGTTTCATTCCTTCTAGTGGACAGAAGAGGTAATCTTCTTGAAGAGAAGGATCGGCCTCCAAATTCTCTGCAGAAAATCCTTGCGGGCTTGAAGAAGAGGGGGCGTAAAGGGGGGGGGGTACTGTAACATCCCTTGCGGCATGCTGGCATCGTTTACCACCTCCCACCATGCAAGACCGCCATCTTACCTATCAGTCCAGGCTGCACACTTTGCTCCAGTACCTGCTGTGTGCATGTCTCTTGTCTGATTGTTTAGGGCGGCAGCGCGGTTACTGCCTGATCCTTATAGTTATTGTGTGCACACTCCTAATGCGTCCCCAGCCTATTGCTGTAAGTCACTGGATACTTAAACCCCCTCCACCCAGTAGGAGGTGCCTGAGCAACACTTTCTTTCAGTGTGTTCTGTGCAACTGAGTTGCCAGGTCCTGTCCTGTATCTTGGCTGTTTCCGCCACCCTGGGGGCTGAATACCCAGGCCTGTTACCTATATCTGTGACTTCTAGTCTGCTCCGCCACCCTGGCGGCTGTATTCCCAGGCCCGTTATCTGTATCTGTGACTTCTAGTTTGCTCCACCACCCTGGGGGCTGTATACCCAGGCCTGTTACCTGTATCTGTGACTTCTAGTCTGTTTCCGCTACCCTGGTGGCTGAGTTCCCAGGCTCTTTTCTGTATCTTGTTCCTGGTTCAGTTCCTGTCTGAACAGTGCCCTAGCTAGAGATGAGCGGTGTTCGACTAGAACTGTTCGCCAATCGCAAATTCGAGCTGTTTAGGGGGGTGTTCGAGTTGTTCGACGAACGCAAACAATTTGCAAAAAGTTTGGCTGTTCGAGGTTATGTTCGATAACTGTTCGTGCACCAAAAGCTTGTCCTGCATGTCTGGCGCTATTTAGTGCACCAATCATGCAGGGATTGTCTGCCACTCACTGTAGTGCCACAGCCATGGTGGTTGTGGCATTGCAGTGGTTGCCCAAATCGATGGGAACAGTGCTCACAGTGAAACATGAAAAGCCGGCAATTCAGCAGCGGCATACACCGGTACCCGACAATTTAGAGCAGAAAGAATAGAGTATCACACATAGATTAGATAGAAACAAGTCAGTCACATATATAAGAAGTACAGTGACAGTGTTGGTTACTGTACTTGTCATTTAGTGTTAAAGGATTTATTAAAAAAAAATAATAGTGCTTTCATGCACCTGTCTCTTTAAAAAAGCCGGCAGGCAATTCAGCATCGGTACCCGACAATTTAGAACAGAAAGAATAGAGCATCACACATAGATTAGATGGACAGAAACATGTCAGTCACATATATAATAAGTAGTGTTAAGCGAGCATGCTCGACACTGCTCGGTACTCGCCCGAGCATCACGCTACTCAGGATGTTCGGCGAGCACCGAGCATTTCCGGGTTACTCGGGCGGGAGCTCGGGTCTCCGCCCTGCATGTTTGGCGCTCTTTACAGAGCCAATGAACATGCAGGGATTGCCAGCCAGTCACTGTAATGCCGCAGCCATGTTGTTTGTGGACATTACAGTGATTGCCTGGCCGCACAGCGTCACCTCGAGTATTTAAAACCGGGCGCCGCCATCTTGGACACAGTCGCTCCGGATCAGACAGTGTAGGGACAGCGCTGCTGATTTAGGGAGAGATATATCCTGCGAAATAGTTCGTGTAGGGTCTGTAAAGGCTGCCAGATCAAACAAACAGTCCTTCTCAGGACTAATATCTATCTCAGAAATCAGGCTGTATAGGAGACGCAGTGGTTATACCAGCAAACGCTGCATTACAGTCCTGTGTGCTCCTGTTGCTGAAATTGCTGGACTTAGCTCCAGGTCTCGGGGGCCAGGAAAAATCCTTTTTATTCATCTAAATCTTCATTTTTTTTCCTCCTTCACACTGTACAAATACCTGTCTTATTAACCTTTTGGTGTCACCCCCCCCCCCAAAAAAAAGTGTGTCTCTGATTTTTCAGACACAAATATATCTGTTGAAAATAGTGTGGTGTAGGTCAGAGAAATAGAAGTCTGGTTTTGCAGTTCCATGGGCCATTTGTATCTAAAAAAAAACAGTTTGAGTGTGTCGCTCACTGTTCATCCGCAAATATATATATTTAAAAAAGTCTGGTATACACCAGTAAATTATAACTGTGGTTTTGCTGTTCCACGGTAAAACATCTCTATTATCCTGTTTTGGCATTTTTTGCCATAAAAAAAAAAAATAATAGTGTCTCCCTGATTTTTCAGACACAAATATATCTGTTGAAAATAGTCTGGTGTAGGCCTGAGAAATACAAGTGTGGTTTTGCAGTTCCACGGGTCAAATCTCTGTATTATCCTGCTTTTGGCATTTTTTGCCGTAAAAAATAAATAATAGTGTCTCCTGATTGCTCAGACACAAATATATCTGTTGAAAATAGTCTGGTGTAGGCCCGAGAAATACAAGTGTGGTTTTGCAGTTTCACGGTTCAAACCTCTGTATTATCCACTTTTGGGCCATTTGTATCTAAAAAAAACAGTTTGAGTGTGTCGCTCACTGTTCAGCCGCAAATATATATATTTAAAAAAGTCTGGTATACACCAGTAAATTATAACTGTGGTTTTGCTGTTCCACGGTAAGAAATCTTTATTATTCAGCTTTTGGTATTTTTTCTGTAAAGAAAAACAGTAATAGTTTCTCCCTGATTGTTCAGATTGTTTAAAAGAGTCTGGTGTAGGCCAGAGAAATAGAACTGTGGTTTTCCTCTTCCACGGTTCTAATCTACTTTTTATTACCCTTTTTCCATTGATAGTGCGAGTGTAAGCTATTTTACTTCCTTTACAATGGGCAAGGGGAATGGCAAGGGACGTGGAAGTGGACGTTCTGGTGATGGTGCGTGCAGAGGACGGGGCCGTGGCCAAGGTGAAAATATGCCCCAACCAACAGCCACATCTTCTCGCTCCCATTTCTTGACCGAATTACTAGGGAAGCACAGAACAACACCAGTATTGCGAACTGATCAGTGTGAACAGGTTATTAATTTGAAAGCAGATAATACTTCCAGTTACCTGGGCACCACCACCTCCAGCCTGTCTTCCACACGGTCGACTCTTAGTAGCCGTGAGTCTCGACCGCATACTCCTCCTCACCCTGATGCTCCTTCCTCCCACCATGCCGAGTGTCGTCAGACAGCAACTGATCCCACACTTGGATACTCTGAAGAACTGTTCACTGGTCCATTTCCAGGTTTGTGCCCCTCCCCTGCTCCGCTTGAAGTGGTGGAAGAGGAGATCCCATGAAGCGATGCCCAAATATTTGAACAGCCACTGCCACAGGAAGTCGACGCTGGCAATTTGTCGCAAGAGGTGGACGATGACGAGACACAACTGCCAGGAAGTGAGGAGGAGGATCGTGGTGCGCAAGTGGAAGAGGAGGAGGTGGTGGATGATCTAGTAACTGACCCAACGTGGCAGGAGGACATGCAGAGTGAGGCCAGCAGCACACAGGGGTAGGGAGGCAGAGTACCCCAACAGGCAGGAAGAAGCAGTGTGGTGGCCGCAGACAGAAAGCGGGCAACCGTTCCCCGTAACACCAACACGAGGGACGTTGCCAGTACAAGCGGTAGGTCTTCCAGAGTCTGGAATTTTTTTAAAGACTCTGCTGATAACCCCAAAAAGGCCATTTGTACCACCTGCCATGCCAGCATCAGCATGGGTGACAAAACTACCAGCCTGACCACCACCAGCATGATCAGGCACATGGCAGCAAAGCACCCGACTTTGTGGGGCGAACCCCATGGTCCACGACCAGTGTCAGCGGGTGTTACCACTGCTTCTTCCGCTGTTGTGCGTGCAATAGAACCCCCTGTAGTGTGTGCAAGGCAATCCCCTGTCCATACTGCATGCAAAGATGCCCCCTCCTCTCAGTCTTCACTTGTCATGGCAGTTTCTCAAGAAACAGCATCAATGTCCACGTCCACATCCCACCACAGCGTTCAATTGTCCATATCTCAGACCTTTGAACGAAAGCGGAAATTCGCAGCTAACGCCCCACAGGCCACAGTCCTAAATATGCACATTTCACGACTGCTTGCGTTGGAAATGCTGCCTTTTAGGCTGGTGGAGATGGAATCCTTCCGCAACCTTATGGCGGTGGCCGTCCCTCGGTACTTAGTCCCCAGCCGACACTATTTTGCCCGGTGTGCCATCCCCGCACTACACAAGCACGTGTCCCAAAACATCTGCCGTGCCCTCAACAACGCAGTTACTGGGAGAGTCCACCTGACAACGGACACGTGGACAAGTGCTTGTGGCCAGGGATGGTACATCTCCCTGACGGCACACTGGGTAAACATAGTGGAAGCCGGGACCCAGTCGGACTTTAGGACGGAACACATCCTCCCCACACCGAGGATTGCGGGCCCTATGTCAGTCAGAGTTGCCCCCACAGTGTACAGCCCCTGCGCATCATCCTCCTCCTCCTCCTCATGTTCAGCCTCCATCTCAGATATCAACACATCAGTTACAAGCTGGAAGCACTGCAGTACTGCCTCTGCCAAGCGGCAACAGGCTGTGCTGAAACACCTAAGCTTAGGTGAGAAACCTCACACTGCTTGTGAGTTGTGGACAGCTGTGAAATAGCAGGCAGATCTGTGGCTGACACCGCTGAACCTACATCCAGGCATGGTCGTGTGTGACAATGGTCGTAACCTGGTGGCGGCTCTGAGGCGAGGCGAGATCACACACGTACCATGCCTGGCTCATGTGCTTAACCTCGTGGTTCAGCTTTTTCTTAAAACGTACCCCGAGTTGCCAGATCTGCTCGTCAAAGTACGCCGCCTGTCAGCTAATTTTAGCAAGTCGGCTACAGCTTCCGCCGCTCTTGTTGTGTTGCAGCAGCGTTTTCAGCTTCCGTCACACACCGACTGGTGTGTGATGTCCCCACACGTTGGAACTCTACCCTCCACATGTTGCAAAGGATTTGTGAGCAGAAGAGAGCAGTTGTGGAGTACCAGCTGCAACAAGGCCGCCGATATTCAGGTCAGACTCCACACATAAGACCTCAGGAGTGGACCTGGATGTCTGACATCTGTACCATCTTGACAAAATTTGAGGAGTCCACCAAGATGGTGAGTGGCGATGACGCCATCATTAGCGTCAGCATTCCTCTTGTCTGTCTTTTGCAACGCTCTCTGCAGAGAATTAAAGAGGAGGCAATGCAGCCAGAGTATGATGAGATGGATCAAGAAGCCGTAGCTGTCGATTACACACAGCCCAGCCTCATCTCATCCCAACGTGCATTGGGGGACAATGAGGGAGAGGAGGAGGAGGAAGAACAGGAGCTTGTATCATGCGCTGTAGACGGTAGTACCTGTACAACTGTCATACCGTCGGTTCAGCGTGGGAGGCCTGAGGACAGGGGGGAGGAGGAGGAGGAGGAGAGCATGGTCAGTCATCATCTTGGTGAGGACACGGAAGTCTTGCCCGTTACCAGTCTGGCACGCATGGCTGACTTTATGTTACGCTGCCTTAACCGTGACCCTCACATTGTCAAAATGTTGGGTGACAGTCATTACTGGTTGGTGACACTTTTAGACCCCTGCTATAAGGAGAACTTTCACTCTCTTATTCCTGAGGTGGAGAGGTCTACAAAAATGTGGCAGTACCAGAAGGCCCTTGCTGCAGAACTGTTAAAAAAGTTCCCATCTGAACACGCTAGCGGCAGAGGTCACAGTTCGTTGACCAACCAAGGCGTACAAGCGAGAGAGAGGCAACTCCAATCCAGCAGAGGCAGGGGAACACTGTCAACATTTTGGGACAGTTTTCTGAGACCCGCCCAGCTTACAGGCCCTGAGGTGCTGGGTACTCTCACAAGGAGTGGAAAGTTTCAAAAGATGGTGAGGGAGTACCTTGCCGACCATACCAGCATCCTCCGTGTTTCCTCTGTGCCTTTTCATTATTGGGTATCCAAGCTGGACACTTGGAATGAACTCGCTCTGTACGCCTTGGAGGTCCTGGCCTGCCCTGCTGCTAGCGTGTAATCGGAGCGTTTTTTTAGTGCCGCTGGGGAAATTATAACTGATAAGCGCACTCGCCTGTCAACTGACAATGCTGACAAGCTGACCCTTATCAAAATGAACAAGGGCTGGATTGGGCCAGACTTCTCATCACCACCAAATGACAGCAGAGTAACATAAAGTCAAATCCACTGTGTTTTTTCGGGAGGTGTATTCCCATGCACCGTTTCACACCCACACATGGGTATACGCTTCCTCATTTCGGCTGTTTTATGTTCTTCTCCTTATCCTCAGCCTCCACCACCACTATACCACCAGGGTGACCGTGGTCCGTGTTGCCATTATTGAAAGTTCCTCTATCCTTATTTTTGTCAGCTTTTGCTTGGAAGGCATAAGCAAAGACTGTGGGAGACCCACTCCCCAATAATGGGAATAATATTTTTAAGATGCTGTACTGTATGGCTCTTGTAAGGGACATTTCAAGTTCCTCCGTACTAATTTTTGGATGGTTTTGCTTGGAAGGCATAAGCATAGACTATGGGAGACACACTCCCCAATAATGGGAATAATGTTTGTAATATGCTGTACTGCATGGCTCTTGTAAGGGGCATTGCAAGTTCTTCCATCCTAATTTTTGGCAGCTTTTGCTTGGAAGGCATAAGCAAAGACTATGGGAGACACACTCCCCAATAATGGGAATAATGTTTGTAATATGCTGTACTGCATGGCTCTTGTAAGGGGCATTGCAAGTTCCTCCATCCTAATATTTGGCAGCTTTTGCTTGGAAGGCATAAGCAAATACTATGGGAGACCCACTCCCCAATCATGGGAATAATGTTTGTGATATGCTTTACTGCATGGCTCTTGTAAGGGGCATTGCAAGTTCCTCCATCCTAATTTTTGGCAGCTTTTGCTTGGAAGGCATAAGCAAATACTATGGGAGACCCACTCCCCAATCATGGAAATAATGTTAGTAATATGCTGTACTGCATGGCTCTTGTAAGGGGCATTGCAAGTTCCTCCATCTTAATTTTTGGCAGCTTTCGCTTCCAAGGCATAAGCAAAGACTATAGGAGACCCATTCCCCAATCATGGGAATAATGTTTGTAATATGCTGTACTGCATGGCTCTTGTAAGGGTCATTGCAAGTTCCTCCATCCTAATTTTAGCAGCTTTTCCTTGGAAGGCATAAGCAAATGCTATGGGAGACACACTCCCCAATAATGGGAATAATGTTTTTAAGATGCTGTACTGTATGGCTCTTGTAAGGGGCATTAAAAGCATCTTGTTAAGCTACTGCGACCTCCACCACTTTTCCGAGGGGCATCAAAAGCATCTTGTTAAGCTACTGGGACCTCCATGTCTCTTCTGAGGGGCATTAAAAGCGTCTTGTTAAGCTACTGGGACCTCCACCACTGTTCCGAGGGGCATTAAAAGCGTCTTGTTAAGCTACTGGGACCTCCACGTCTCCTCTGAGGGGCATTAAAAGCATCTTGTTAAGATACTGGGACCTCCACATCTCTTCTGAGGGGCATTAAAAGCGTCTTGTTAAGCTACTGGGACCTCCACCACTTTTCCAAGGGGCATTAAAAGCGTCTTGTTAAGCTACTGGGCCTCCACGTCTCTTCTGAGGGGTATTAAAAGAGTCTTGTTAAGCAACTGGAACCTCCACCACTTTTCCGAGGGGCATTAAAAGCGTCTTGCTAAGCTACTGGGACCTCCATGTCTCTTCTGAGGGGCATTAAAAGCGTCTTGTTAAGCTACTGGGACCTCCAACACTTTTCCGAGGGGCATTAAAAGCGTCTTGTTAGCTACTGGGACCTCCACGTCTCTTCTGAGGGGCATTAAAAGCGTCTTGTTAAGCTACTGGGACCTCCACGTCTCTTCTGAGGGGCATTAAAACCATCTTGTTAAGCTACGGGAATCTCCACCACTTTTCTGAGGGATATTAAAAGCGTCTTGTTAAGCTACTGGGACCTCCACATCTCTTCTGAGGGGCATTAAAAGCGTGTTGTTAAGCTACTGGGACCGCCACGTCTCTTCTGAGGGGCATTAAAAGCATCTTGTTAAGCTACTGGGTCCTCCACGTCTCTTCTAATGGGCATTAAAAGCGTCTTGTAAAGCTACTGGGACCTCCACCACTTTTCCGAGGGCCATTAAAAGCGTCTTGTTAAGCTACTGGGACCTCCACCACTTTTCCGAGGGACATTAAAAGCGTCTTGTTAAGCTACTGGGACCTCCACATCTCTTCGAAGGGGCATTAAAAGTGTCTTGTTAAGCTACTGGGACCTCCACCACTTTTCCGAGGGGCATTAAAACCGTCTTGTTAAGCTACTGGGACCTCCACGTCTCTTCTGAGGGGCATTAAAAGCGTCTTGTTAAACCACTCTGAACTCCACACCTCTTCCAAGGGGCATTGAAATGTTGTTTTTAATTAACTCTAACCTCCACGACTCTTCGAACGGGCATTGCATTTCCTCCCAATTTTTGGCAGCTTTTGCTTGGAAGGCATAAGCAGAGACTATGGGAGACCCACTCCCCAATAATGGGAATAATGTTTGTAATATGCTGTACTGTATGGCTCTTGTAAGGGGCATTGCAAGTTCCTCCGTCCTAATTTTTGGCAGCTTTTGCTTGGAAGTCATAAGAAAATACTATGGGAGACACACTCCCCAATAATGGGAAAAATGTTTTTAAGATGCTGTACTGCATGGCTCTTGTAAGGGGCATTAAAAGCGTCTTGTTAAGCTACTGCAACCTCCACCACTTTTCCGAGGGGCATTAAAAGCGTCTTGATAAGCTACTGCGACCTCCACCACTTTTCCGAGGGGCATTAAAAGCGTCTTGTTAAGCTACTGTGACCTCCACCACTTTTCTGAGGGGCATTAAAAGCGTCTTGTTAAGCTACTGGGACCTCCATGTCTCTTCTGAGGGGCATTAAAAGCATCTTGTTAAGCTACTGGTACCTCCACGTCTCTTCTGAGGGGCATTAAAAGCATCTTGTTAAGTTACTGGGACCTCCACGTCTCCTCCGAGGGGCTTTAAAAGCGTCTTGTTAAGCTACTGGGACCTCCACCACTTTTCCAAGGGGCATTAAAAGCGTCTTGTTAAGCTACTGGGACCTCCACGTCTCTTCTGAGAGGCATTAAAAGCGTCTTGTTAAGCTACTGGGACCTCCACGTCTCTTCTGAGGGGCATTAAAAGCATATTGTTAAGCTACTGGGACCTCCACCACTTTTCCGAGGGCATTAAAAGCGTCTTGTTAAGCTACTGGGACCTCCACCACTTTTCTGAGGGGCATTAAAAGCGTCTTGTTAAGCTACTGTGACCTCCACCACTTTTCTGAAGGGCATTAAAAGCGTCTTTTTAAGCTACTGGGACCTCTACGTCTCTTCTGAGGGGCATTAAAAGCATCTTGTTAAGCTACTGGGACCTCCACGTCTCTTCTGAGGGGCATTAAAAGCGTCTTGTTAAGCTACTGCGACCTCCACGTCTCTTCTGAGGGGCATTAAAAGCGTCTTGTTAAGCTACTGTGACCTCCACCACTTTTCCGAGGGGCATTAAAAGCATCTTGTTAAGCTACTGGGACCTCCATGTCTCTTCTGAGGGGCATTAAAAGCGTCTTGTTAAGCTACTGGGACCTCCACGTCTCTTCTGAGAGGCATTAAAAGCATATTGTTAAACTACTCTGAACTCCACAGCTCTTCCAAGGGGCATTGAAATGTTGCTTTTAATTAACTCTAACCTCCACGACTCTTCGAACGGGCATTGCATTTCCTCCTAATTTTTGGCAGCTTTTGCTTGGAAGGCATAAGCAAATACTATGGGAGACACACTCCCCAATAATGGGAAAAATGTTTTTAAGATGCTGTACTGCATGGCTCTTGTAAGGGGCATTAAAAGTGTCTTGTTAAGCTACTGCAACCTCCACCACTTTTCCGAGGGGCATTAAAAGCGTCTTGATAAGCTACTGCGACCTCCACCCCTTTTCTGAGGGGCACTAAAAGCGTCTTGTTAAGCTACTGTGACCTCCACCACTTTTCTGAGGGGCATTAAAAGCGCCTTGTTAAGCTACTGGGACCTCCACGTCTCTTCTGAGGGGCATTAAAAGCATCTTGTTAAGATACTGGGACCTCCACGTCTCTTCTGAGGGGCATTAAAAGCGTCTTGTTAAGCTACTGGGACCTCCACGTCTCTTCTGAGGGGCATTAAAAGCGTCTTGTTAAGATACTGGGACCTCCACGTCTCTTCTGATGGGCATTAAAAGCGTCTAGTTAAGCTACTGGGATATCCACGTCTCTTCTGAGGGGCATTAAAAGCATCTTGTTAAGCTACTGGGACCTCCACCACTTTTCCGAGGGGCATTAAAAGCATCTTGTTAAGCTACTGGGACCTCCACGTCTCTTCTGAGGGGAATTAAAAGCATCTTGTCAAGCTACTGGGACCTCCAACACTTTTCCGAGGGGCATTAAAAGCGTCTTGTTAAGCTACTCGGACCTCCACAACTTTTCTGAGGGGCATTAAAAGCGTCTTGTTAAGCTACCTGGACCTCCACGTCCCTTCTGAGGGGCATTAAAAGCATCTTGTTAAGCTACTGGGACCTCCACGTCTCTTCTGAGGGGCATTAAAAGCGTCTTGTTAAGCTACTGGGACCTCCACGTCTCTTCTGAGGGGCATTAAAAGCATCTTGTTAAGCTACTGGGACCTCCACCACTTTTCCAAGGGGCATTAAAAGCGTCTTGTTAAGCTACTGGGAACTCCATGTCTCTTCTGAGAGGCATTAAAAGCGTCTTGTTAAGCTACTGGGACCTCCACGTCTCTTCTGAGGGGAATTAAAAGCATCTTGTCAAGCTACTGGGACCTCCACCACTTTTCCGAGGGGCATTAAAAGCGTCTTGTTAAGCTACTGGGACCTCCACCACTTTTCTGAGGGGCATTAAAAGCGTCTTGTTAAGCTACTGTGACCTCCACCACTTTTCTGAAGGGCATTAAAAGCGTCTTTTTAAGCTACTGGGACCTCTGCGTCTCTTCTGAGGGGCATTAAAAGCATCTTGTTAAGCTACTGGGACCTCCACGTCTCTTCTGAGGGGCATTAAAAGCGTCTTGTTAAGCTACTGGGACCTCCACGTCTCTTCTGAGGGGCATTAAAAGCGTCTTGTTAAGCTACTGGGACCTCCACCACTTTTCCGAGGGGCATTAAAAGCGTCTTGTTAAGCTACTGGGACCTCCATGTCTCTTCTGAGGGGCATTAAAAGCGTCTTGTTAAGCTACTGGGACCTCCACGTCTCTTCTGAGGGGCATTAAAAGCATATTGTTAAACTACTCTGAACTCCACAGCTCTTCCAAGGGGCATTGAAATGTTGCTTTTAATTAACTCTAACCTCCACGACTCTTCGAACGGGCATTGCATTTCCTCCTAATTTTTGGCAGCTTTTGCTTGGAAGGCATAAGCAAATACTATGGGAGACACACTCCCCAATAATGGGAAAAATGTTTTTAAGATGCTGTACTGCATGGCTCTTGTAAGGGGCATTAAAAGTGTCTTGTTAAGCTACTGCAACCTCCACCACTTTTCCGAGGGGCATTAAAAGCGTCTTGATAAGCTACTGCGACCTCCACCCCTTTTCCGAGGGGCACTAAAAGCGTCTTGTTAAGCTACTGTGACCTCCACCACTTTTCTGAGGGGCATTAAAAGCGCCTTGTTAAGCTACTGGGACCTCCACGTCTCTTCTGATGGGCATTAAAAGCATCTTGTTAAGCTACTGGGACCTCCACGTCTCTTCTGAGGGGCATTAAAAGCGTCTTGTTAAGCTACTGGGACCTCCACGTCTCTTCTGAGGGGCATTAAAAGCGTCTTGTTAAGATACTGGGACCTCCACGTCTCTTCTGAGGGGCATTAAAACCGTCTTGTTAAGCTACTGGGACCTCCACGTCTCTTCTGAGGGGCATTAAAAGCGTCTTGTTAAACCACTCTGAACTCCACACCTGTTCCAAGGGGCATTGTTTTTAATTAACTCTAAACTCCACGACTCTTCGAACGGGCATTGCATTTCCTCCCAATTTTTGGCAGGTTTTGCTTGGAAGGCATAAGCAGAGACTATGGGAGACCCACTCCCCAATAATGGGAATAATGCTTGTAATATGCTGTACTGTATGGCTCTTGTAAGGGGCATTGCAAGTTCCTCCGTCCTAATTTTTGGCAGCTTTTGCTTGGAAGTCATAAGAAAATACTATGGGAGACACACTCCCCAATAATGGGAAAAATGTTTTGAAGATGCTGTACTGCATGGCTCTTGTACGGGGCATTAAAAGCGTCTTGTTAAGCTACTGCAACCTCCACCACTTTTCCGAGGGGCAATAAAAGCGTCTTGATTAGCTACTGCGACCTCCACCACTTTTCCGAGGGGCATTAAAAGCGTCTTGTTAAGCAACTGTGACCTCCACCACTTTTCTGAGGGGCATTAAAAGCGTCTTGTTAAGCTACTGGGACCTCCATGTCTCTTCTGAGGGGCATTAAAAGCATCTTGTTAAGCTACTGGTACCTCCACGTCTCTTCTGAGGGGCATTAAAAGCATCTTGTTAAGCTACTGGGACCTCCACCACTTTTCCGAGGGGCATTAAAAGCATCTTGTTAAGCTACTGGGACCTCCACGTCCCTTCTGAGGGGAATTAAAAGCATCTTGTCAAGCTACTGGGACCTCCACCACTTTTCCGAGGGGCATTAAAAGCGTCTTGTTAAGCTACTGGGACCTCCACCACTTTTCTGAGGGGCATTAAAAGCGTCTTGTTAAGCTACTGTGACCTCCACCACTTTTCTGAAGGGCATTAAAAGCGTCTTTTTAAGCTACTGGGACCTCTACGTCTCTTCTGAGGGGCATTAAAAGCATCTTGTTAAGCTACTGGGACCTCCACGTCTCTTCTGAGGGGCATTAAAAGCGTCTTGTTAAGCTACTGGGACCTCCACGTCTCTTCTGAGGGGCATTAAAAGCGTCTTGTTAAGCTACTGGGACCTCCACCACTTTTCCAAGGGGCATTAAAAGCGTCTTGTTAAGCTACTGGGACCTCCATGTCTCTTCTGAGGGGCATTAAAAGCGTCTTGTTAAGCTACTGGGACCTCCACGTCTCTTCTGAGGGGCATTAAAAGCATATTGTTAAAGTACTCTGAACTCCACAGCTCTTCCAAGGGGCATTGAAATGTTGCTTTTAATTAACTCTAACCTCCACGACTCTTCGAACGGGCATTGCATTTCCTCCTAATTTTTGGCAGCTTTTGCATGGAAGGCATAAGCAAATAATATGGGAGACACACTCCCCAATAATGGGAAAAATGTTTTTAAGATGCTGTACTGCATGGCTCTTGTAAGGGGCATTAAAAGCATCTTGTTAAGCTACTGCAACCTCCACCACTTTTCCGAGGGGCATTAAAAGCGTCTTGATAAGCTACTGCGACCTCCACCCCTTTTCCGAGGGGCACTAAAAGCGTCTTGTTAAGCTACTGTGACCTCCACCACTTTTCTGAGGGGCATTAAAAGCGCCTTGTTAAGCTACTGGGACCTCCACGTCTCTTCTGAGGGGCATTAAAAGCATCTTGTTAAGCTACTGGGACCTCCACGTCTCTTCTGAGGGGCATTAAAAGCGTCTTGTTAAGCTACTGGGACCTCCACGTCTCTTCTGAGGGGCATTAAAAGCGTCTTGTTAAGATACTGGGACCTCCACGTCTCTTCTGAGGGGCATTAAAAGCGTCTAGTTAAGCTACTGGGATATCCACGTCTCTTCTGAGGGGCATTAAAAGCATCTTGTTAAGCTACTGGGACCTCCACCACTTTTCCGAGAGGCATTAAAAGCATCTTGTTAAGCTACTGGGACCTCCACGTCTCTTCTGAGGGGAATTAAAAGCATCTTGTCAAGCTACTGGGACCTCCACCACTTTTCCGAGGGGCATTAAAAGCGTCTTGTTAAGCTACTCGGACCTCCACCACTTTTCTGAGGGGCATTAAAAGCATCTTGTTAAGCTACCTGGACCTCCACGTCCCTTCTGAGGGGCATTAAAAGCATCTTGTTAAGCTACTGGGACCTCCATGTCTCTTCTGAGGGGCATTAAAAGCATCTTGTTAAGCTACTGGGACCTCCACGTCTCTTCTGAGGGGCATTAAAAGCATCTTGTTAAGCTACTGGGACCTCCACCACTTTTCCAAGGGGCATTAAAAGCGTCTTGTTAAGCTACTGGGACCTCCATGTCTCTTCTGAGAGGCATTAAAAGCGTCTTGTTAAGCTACTGGGACCTCCACGTCTCTTCTGAGGGGCATTAAAAGCATCTTGTTAAGCTACTGGGACCTCCACCACTTTTCCGAGGGGCATTAAAAGCATCTTGTTAAGCTACTGGGACCTCCACGTCTCTTCTGAGGGGAATTAAAAGCATCTTGTCAAGCTACTGGGACCTCCACCACTTTTCCGAGGGGCATTAAAAGCGTCTTGTTAAGCTACTGGGACCTCCACCACTTTTCTGAGGGGCATTAAAAGCGTCTTGTTAAGCTACTGTGACCTCCACCACTTTTCTGAAGGGCATTAAAAGCGTCTTTTTAAGCTACTGGGACCTCTACGTCTCTTCTGAGGGGCATTAAAAGCATCTTGTTAAGCTACTGGGACCTCCACGTCTCTTCTGAGGGGCATTAAAAGCGTCTTGTTAAGCTACTGGGACCTACACGTCTCTTCTGAGGGGCATTAAAAGCGTCTTGTTAAGCTACTGGGACCTCCACCACTTTTCCGAGGGGCATTAAAAGCGTCTTGTTAAGCTACTGGGACCTCCATATCTCTTCTGAGGGGCATTAAAAGCGTCTTGTTAAGCTACTGGGACCTCCACGTCTCTTCTGAGGGGCATTAAAAGCATATTGTTAAACTACTCTGAACTCCACAGCTCTTCCAAGGGGCATTGAAATGTTGCTTTTAATTAACTCTAACCTCCACGACTCTTCGAACGGGCATTGCATTTCCTCCTGATTTTTGGCAGCTTTTGCTTGGAAGGCATAAGCAAATACTATGGGAGACACACTCCCCAATAATGGGAAAAATATTTTTAAGATGCTGTACTGCATGGCTCTTGTAAGGGGCATTAAAAGTGTCTTGTTAAGCTACTGCAACCTCCACCCCTTTTCCGAGGGGCACTAAAAGCGTCTTGTTAAGCTACTGTGACCTCCACCACTTTTCTGAGGGGCATTAAAAGCGCCTTGTTAAGCTACTGGGACCTCCACGTCTCTTCTGAGGGGCATTAAAAGCATCTTGTTAAGCTACTGGGACCTCCACGTCTCTTCTGAGGGGCATTAAAAGCGTCTTGTTAAGCTACTGGGACCTCCACGTCTCTTCTGAGGGGCATTAAAAGCGTCTTGTTAAGATACTGGGACCTCCACATCTCTTCTGAGGGGCATTAAAACCGTCTTGTTAAGCTACTGGGACCTCCACGTCTCTTCTGAGGGGCATTAAAAGCGTCTTGTTAAACCACTCTGAACTCCACACCTCTTCCAAGGGGCATTGTTTTTAATTAACTCTAACCTCCACGACTCTTCGAACGGGCATTGCATTTCCTCCCAATTTTTGGCAGCTTTTGCTTGGAAGGCAAAAGCAGAGACTATGGGAGACCCACTCCCCAATAATGGGAATAATGTTTGTAATATGCTGTACTGTATGGCTCTTGTAAGGGGCATTGCAAGTTCCTCCGTCCTAATTTTTGGCAGCTTTTGCTTGGAAGTCATAAGAAAATACTATGGGAGACACACTCCCCAATAATGGGAAAAATGTTTTTAAGATGCTGTACTGCATGGCTCTTGTAAGGGGCATTAAAAGCGTCTTGTTAAGCTACTCCAACCTCCACCACTTTTCCGAGGGGCAATAAAAGCGTCTTGATTAGCTACTGCGACCTCCACCACTTTTCCGAGGGGCATTAAAAGCGTCTTGTTAAGCTACTGTGACCTCCACCACTTTTCTGAGGGGCATTAAAAGCGTCTTGTTAAGCTACTGGGACCTCCATGTCTCTTCTGAGGGGCATTAAAAGCATCTTGTTAAGCTACTGGTACCTCCACGTCTCTTCTGAGGGGCATTAAAAGCATCTTGTTAAGCTACTGGGACCTCCACGTCTCCTCCGAGGGGCTTTAAAAGCGTCTTGTTAAGCTACTGGGACCTCCACCACTTTTCCAAGGGGCATTAAAAGCGTCTTGTTAAGCTACTGGGACCTCCACGTCTCTTCTGAGGGGCATTAAAAGCGTCTTGTTAAGCTACTGGGACCTCCACGTCTCTTCTGAGGGGCATTAAAAGCATCTTGTTAAGCTACTGGGACCTCCACCACTTTTCCGAGGGGCATTAAAAGCATCTTGTTAAGCTACTGGGACCTCCACGTCTCTTCTGAGGGGAATTAAAAGCATCTTGTCAAGCTACTGGGACCTCCACCAATTTTCCGAGGGTCATTAAAAGCGTCTTGTTAAGCTACTGGGACCTCCACCACTTTTCTGAGGGGCATTAAAAGCGTCTTGTTAAGCTACTGTGACCTCCACCACTTTTCTGAAGGGCATTAAAAGCGTCTTTTTAAGCTACTGGGACCTCTACGTCTCTTCTGAGGGGCATTAGAAGCATCTTGTTAAGCTACTGGGACCTACACGTCTCTTCTGAGGGGCATTAAAAGCGTCTTGTTAAGCTACTGCGACCTCCACGTCTCTTCTGAGGGGCATTAAAAGCGTCTTGTTAAGCTACTGGGACCTCCACCACTTTTCCGAGGGGCATTAAAAGCGTCTTGTTAAGCTACTGGGACCTCCATGTCTCTTCTGAGGGGCATTAAAAGCGTCTTGTTAAGCTACTGGGACTTCCACGTCTCTTCTGAGGGGCATTAAAAGTGTCTTGTTAATCTACTGGGACCTCCACCACTTTTCCGAGGGGCATTAAAAGCGTCTTGTTAAGCTACTGGGACCTCCATGTTTCTTCTGAGGGGCAGTAAAAGCGTCTTGTTAAGCTACTGGGACTTCCACGTCTCTTCTTAGGGGCATTAAAAGCGTCTTGTTAAGCTACTGGGACCTCCACCACTTTTCCGAGGGGCATTAAAAGCATCTTGTTAAGCTACTGGGACCTCCATGTCTCCTCTAAGGGGCATTAAAAGCGTCTTGTTAATCTACTGGGACCTCCACGTCTCTTCTGAGGGGCATTAAAAGCATATTGTTAAAATACTCTGAACTCCACAGCTCTTCCAAGGGGCATTGAAATGTTGCTTTTAATTAACTCTAACCTCCACAACTCTTCGAACGTGCATTGCATTTCCTCCTAATTTTTGGCAGCTTTTGCTTGGAAGGCATAAGCAAATACTATGGGAGACACACTCCCCAATAATGGGAAAAATGTTTTTAAGATGCTGTACTGCATGGCTCTTGTAAGGGGCATTAAAAGTGTATTGTTAAGCTACTGCAACCTCCACCACTTTTCCGAGGGGCATTAAAAGCGTCTTGATAAGCTACTGCGACCTTCACCCCTTTTCCGAGGGGCACTAAAAGCGTCTTGTTAAGCTACTGTGACCTCCACCACTTTTCTGAGGGGCATTAAAAGCGTCTTGTTAAGCTACTGGGACCTCCACGTCTCTTCTGAGGGGCATTAAAAGCATCTTGTTAAGCTACTGGGACCTCCACGTCTCTTCTGAGGGGCATTAAAAGCGTCTTGTTAAGCTACTGGGACCTCCACGTCTCTTCTGAGGGGCATTAAAAGCGTCTTGTTAAGATACTGGGACCTCCACGTCTCTTCTGAGGGGCATTAAAAGCATCTAGTTAAGCTACTGGGATATCCACGTCTCTTCTGAGGGGCATTAAAAGCATCTTGTTAAGCTACTGGGACCTCCACCACTTTTCCGAGAGGCATTAAAAGCATCTTGTTAAGCTACTGGGACCTCCACGTCTCTTCTGAGGGGAATTAAAAGCATCTTGTCAAGCTACTGGGACCTCCACCACTTTTCCGAGGGGCATTAAAAGCGTCTTGTTAAGCTACTCGGACCTCCACCACTTTTCTGAGGGGCATTAAAAGCGTCTTGTTAAGCTACCTGGACCTCCACGTCCCTTCTGAGGGGCATTAAAAGCATCTTGTTAAGCTACTGGGACCTCCACGTCTCTTCTGAGGGGCATTAAAAGCATCTTGTTAAGCTACTGGGACCTCCACGTCTCTTCTGAGGGGCATTAAAAGCATCTTGTTAAGCTACTGGGACCTCCACCACTTTTCCAAGGGGCATTAAAAGCGTCTTGTTAAGCTACTGGGACCTCCATGTCTCTTCTGAGAGGCATTAAAAGCGTCTTGTTAAGCTACTGGGACCTCCACGTCTCTTCTGAGGGGCATTAAAAGCATCTTGTTAAGCTACTGGGACCTCCACCACTTTTCCGAGGGGCATTAAAAGCATCTTGTTAAGCTACTGGGACCTCCACGTCTCTTCTGAGGGGAATTAAAAGCATCTTGTCAAGCTACTGGGACCTCCACCACTTTTCCGAGGGGCATTAAAAGCGTCTTGTTAAGCTACTGGGACCTCCACCACTTTTCTGAGGGGCATTAAAAGCGTCTTGTTAAGCTACTGTGACCTCCACCACTTTTCTGAAGGGCATTAAAAGCGTCTTTTTAAGCTACTGGGACCTCTACGTCTCTTCTGAGGGGCATTAAAAGCATCTTGTTAAGCTACTGGGACCTCCACGTCTCTTCTGAGGGGCATTAAAAGCGTCTTGTTAAGCTACTGGGACCTACACGTCTCTTCTGAGGGGCATTAAAAGCGTCTTGTTAAGCTACTGGGACCTCCACCACTTTTCCGAGGGGCATTAAAAGCGTCTTGTTAAGCTACTGGGACCTCCATATCTCTTCTGAGGGGCATTAAAAGCGTCTTGTTAAGCTACTGGGACCTCCACGTCTCTTCTGAGGGGCATTAAAAGCATATTGTTAAACTACTCTGAACTCCACAGCTCTTCCAAGGGGCATTGAAATGTTGCTTTTAATTAACTCTAACCTCCACGACTCTTCGAACGGGCATTGCATTTCCTCCTGATTTTTGGCAGCTTTTGCTTGGAAGGCATAAGCAAATACTATGGGAGACACACTCCCCAATAATGGGAAAAATATTTTTAAGATGCTGTACTGCATGGCTCTTGTAAGGGGCATTAAAAGTGTCTTGTTAAGCTACTGCAACCTCCACCCCTTTTCCGAGGGGCACTAAAAGCGTCTTGTTAAGCTACTGTGACCTCCACCACTTTTCTGAGGGGCATTAAAAGCGCCTTGTTAAGCTACTGGGACCTCCACGTCTCTTCTGAGGGGCATTAAAAGCATCTTGTTAAGCTACTGGGACCTCCACGTCTCTTCTGAGGGGCATTAAAAGCGTCTTGTTAAGCTACTGGGACCTCCACGTCTCTTCTGAGGGGCATTAAAAGCGTCTTGTTAAGATACTGGGACCTCCACGTCTCTTCTGAGGGGCATTAAAACCGTCTTGTTAAGCTACTGGGACCTCCACGTCTCTTCTGAGGGGCATTAAAAGCGTCTTGTTAAACCACTCTGAACTCCACACCTCTTCCAAGGGGCATTGTTTTTAATTAACTCTAACCTCCACGACTCTTCGAACGGGCATTGCATTTCCTCCCAATTTTTGGCAGCTTTTGCTTGGAAGGCATAAGCAGAGACTATGGGAGACCCACTCCCCAATAATGGGAATAATGTTTGTAATATGCTGTACTGTATGGCTCTTGTAAGGGGCATTGCAAGTTCCTCCGTCCTAATTTTTGGCAGCTTTTGCTTGGAAGTCATAAGAAAATACTATGGGAGACACACTCCCCAATAATGGGAAAAATGTTTTTAAGATGCTGTACTGCATGGCTCTTGTAAGGGGCATTAAAAGCGTCTTGTTAAGCTACTCCAACCTCCACCACTTTTCCGAGGGGCAATAAAAGCGTCTTGATTAGCTACTGCGACCTCCACCACTTTTCCGAGGGGCATTAAAAGCGTCTTGTTAAGCTACTGTGACCTCCACCACTTTTCTGAGGGGCATTAAAAGCGTCTTGTTAAGCTACTGGGACCTCCATGTCTCTTCTGAGGGGCATTAAAAGCATCTTGTTAAGCTACTGGTACCTCCACGTCTCTTCTGAGGGGCATTAAAAGCATCTTGTTAAGCTACTGGGACCTCCACGTCTCCTCCGAGGGGCTTTAAAAGCGTCTTGTTAAGCTACTGGGACCTCCACCACTTTTCCAAGGGGCATTAAAAGCGTCTTGTTAAGCTACTGGGACCTCCACGTCTCTTCTGAGGGGCATTAAAAGCGTCTTGTTAAGCTACTGGGACCTCCACGTCTCTTCTGAGGGGCATTAAAAGCATCTTGTTAAGCTACTGGGACCTCCACCACTTTTCCGAGGGGCATTAAAAGCATCTTGTTAAGCTACTGGGACCTCCACGTCTCTTCTGAGGGGAATTAAAAGCATCTTGTCAAGCTACTGGGACCTCCACCAATTTTCCGAGGGTCATTAAAAGCGTCTTGTTAAGCTACTGGGACCTCCACCACTTTTCTGAGGGGCATTAAAAGCGTCTTGTTAAGCTACTGTGACCTCCACCACTTTTCTGAAGGGCATTAAAAGCGTCTTTTTAAGCTACTGGGACCTCTACGTCTCTTCTGAGGGGCATTAGAAGCATCTTGTTAAGCTACTGGGACCTACACGTCTCTTCTGAGGGGCATTAAAAGCGTCTTGTTAAGCTACTGCGACCTCCACGTCTCTTCTGAGGGGCATTAAAAGCGTCTTGTTAAGCTACTGGGACCTCCACCACTTTTCCGAGGGGCATTAAAAGCGTCTTGTTAAGCTACTGGGACCTCCATGTCTCTTCTGAGGGGCATTAAAAGCGTCTTGTTAAGCTACTGGGACTTCCACGTCTCTTCTGAGGGGCATTAAAAGTGTCTTGTTAATCTACTGGGACCTCCACCACTTTTCCGAGGGGCATTAAAAGCGTCTTGTTAAGCTACTGGGACCTCCATGTTTCTTCTGAGGGGCAGTAAAAGCGTCTTGTTAAGCTACTGGGACTTCCACGTCTCTTCTTAGGGGCATTAAAAGCGTCTTGTTAAGCTACTGGGACCTCCACCACTTTTCCGAGGGGCATTAAAAGCATCTTGTTAAGCTACTGGGACCTCCATGTCTCCTCTAAGGGGCATTAAAAGCGTCTTGTTAATCTACTGGGACCTCCACGTCTCTTCTGAGGGGCATTAAAAGCATATTGTTAAAATACTCTGAACTCCACAGCTCTTCCAAGGGGCATTGAAATGTTGCTTTTAATTAACTCTAACCTCCACAACTCTTCGAACGTGCATTGCATTTCCTCCTAATTTTTGGCAGCTTTTGCTTGGAAGGCATAAGCAAATACTATGGGAGACACACTCCCCAATAATGGGAAAAATGTTTTTAAGATGCTGTACTGCATGGCTCTTGTAAGGGGCATTAAAAGTGTCTTGTTAAGCTACTGCAACCTCCACCACTTTTCCGAGGGGCATTAAAAGCGTCTTGATAAGCTACTGCGACCTTCACCCCTTTTCCGAGGGGCACTAAAAGCGTCTTGTTAAGCTACTGTGACCTCCACCACTTTTCTGAGGGGCATTAAAAGCGTCTTGTTAAGCTACTGGGACCTCCACGTCTCTTCTGAGGGGCATTAAAAGCATCTTGTTAAGCTACTGGGACCTCCACGTCTCTTCTGAGGGGCATTAAAAGCGTCTTGTTAAGCTACTGGGACCTCCACGTCTCCTCTGAGGGGCATTAAAAGCGTCTTGTTAAGATACTGGGACCTCCACGTCTCTTCTGAGGGGCATTAAAAGCGTCTAGTTAAGCTACTGGGATATCCACGTCTCTTCTGAGGGGCATTAAAAGCATCTTTTTAAGCTACTGGGACCTCCACGTCTCTTCTGAGGGGCATTAAAAGCGTCTTGTTAAGCTACTGGGACCTCCACGTCTCTTCTGAGGGGCATTAAAAGCGTCTTGTTAAGATACTGGGACCTCCACGTCTCTTCTGAGGGGCATTAAAAGCGTCTAGTTAAGCTACTGGGATATCCACGTCTCTTCTGAGGGGCATTAAAAGCATCTTGTTAAGCTACTGGGACCTCCACCACTTTTCCGAGGGGCATTAAAAGCATCTTGTTAAGCTACTGGGACCTCCACGTCTCTTCTGAGGGGAATTAAAAGCATCTTGTCAAGCTACTGGGACCTCCACCACTTTTCCGAGGGGCATTAAAAGCGTCTTGTTAAGCTACTCGGACCTCCACCACTTTTCTGAGGGGCATTAAAAGCGTCTTGTTAAGCTACTGTGACCTCCACCACTTTTCTGAAGGGCATTAAAAGCGTCTTGTTAAGCTACCTGGACCTCCACGTCCCTTCTGAGGGGCATTAAAAGCATCTTGTTAAGCTACTGGGACCTCCACGTCTCTTCTGAGGGGCATTAAAAGCGTCTTGTTAAGCTACTGGGACCTCCACGTCTCTTCTGAGGGGCATTAAAAGCATCTTGTTAAGCTACTGGGACCTCCACCACTTTTCCGAGGGGCATTAAAACCGTCTTGTTAAGCTACTGGGACCTCCATGTCTCTTCTGAGGGGCATTAAAAGCGTCTTGTTAAGCTACTGGGACTTCCACGTCTCTTCTGAGGGGCATTAAAAGAGTCTTGTTAAGGTACAGGGACCTCCACCACTTTTCCGAGGGGCATTAAAACCATCTTGTTAAGCTACTGGGACCTCCACCACTTTTCCGAGGGGCATTAAAAGCATCTAGTTAAGCTACTGAGACCTCCACCACTTTTCCGAGGGACATTAAAAGCGTCTTGTTAAGCTACTGTGACCTCTACCACTTTTCCGAGGGGCATTAAAAGCGTCTTTTTAAGCTACTGGGACCTCCACGTCTCTTCTGAGGGGCATTAAAAGCGTCTAGTTAAGCTACTGGGATCTCCACGTCTCTTCTGAGGGGCATTAAAAGCATCTTATTAAGCTACTGGGACCTCCACCACTTTTCCGAGGGGCATTAAAAGCATCTTGTTAAGCTACTGGGACCTCCACGTCTCTTCTGAGGGGAATTAAAAGCATCTTGTCAAGCTACTGGGACCTTCACCACTTTTCCGAGGGGCATTAAAAGCGTCTTGTTAAGCTACTGGGACCTCCACCACTTTTCTGAGGGGCATTAAAAGCGTCTTGTTAAGCTACTGTGACCTCCACCACTTTTCTCAAGGGCATTAAAAACGTCTTGTTAAGCTACTGGGATCTCCACGTCTCTTCTGAGGAGCATTAAAAGCATCATGTTAAGCTACTGGGACCTCCACGTCTCTTCTGAGGGGCATTAAAAGCGTCTTGTTAAGCTACTGGGACCTCCACGTCTCTTCTGTGGGGCATTAAAAGCATCTTGTTAAGCTACTGCGACCTCCACCACTTTTCCGAGGGGCATTAAAAGCGTCTTGTTAAGCTACTGGAACCTCCATGTCTCTTCTGAGGGGCATTAAAAGCGTCTTGTTAAGCTACTGGGACTTCCATGTCTCTTCTGAGGGGCATTAAAAGCGTCTTGTTAAGCTACTGGGACCTCCACGTCTCTTCTGAGGGCCATTAAAAGCATATTGTTAAACCACTCTGAACTCCACAGCTCTTCCAAGGGGCATTGAAATGTTGCTTTTAATTAACTCTAACCTCCACGACTCTTCGAACGGCATTGCATTTCCTCCCAATTTTTGGCAGCTTTTGCTTGGAAGGCATAAGCAAAGACTATGGGAGACCCACTCCCCAATAATGGGAATAATGTTTGTAATATGCTGTACTGCATGGCTCTTGTAAGGGGCATTGCAAGTTCCTTCGTCCTAATTTTTGGCAGCTTTTTCTTGGAAGGCATAAGAAAATACTATGGGAGACCCACTCCCCAATCATGGGAATAATGTTTGTAAAATGCTGTACTGCATGGCTCTTGTAAAGGGCATTGCAAGTTCCTCTGTTCTAATTTTTGGCAGCTTTTACTTGGAAGGCATAAGCAAATACTAAGGGAGACACACTCCCCAATAATGGGAATAATGTTTTTAAGATGCTGTACTGTATGGCTCTTGTAAGGGGCATTAAAAGCGTCTTGTTAAGCTACTGCGACCTCCACCACTTTTCCGAGGGGCATTAAAAGCGTCTAGTTAAGCTACTGAGACCTCCACCACTTTTCCGAGGGCCATTAAAAGCGTCTTGTTAAGCTACTGTGACCTCTACCACTTTTTCGAGGGGCATTAAAAGCGTCTTTTTAAGCTACTGGGACCTCCACATCTCTTCTGAGGGGCATTAAAACCAACTTGTTAAGCTACTGGGACCTCCACGTCTCTTCTGAGGGGCATTAAAAGCGTCTTGGTAAGCTACTGGGACCTCCACCACTTTTCTGAGGGGCATTAAAAGCGTCTTGTTAAGCTACTGGGACCTCCACGTCTCTTCTGAGGGGCATTAAAAGCGTCTTGGTAAGCTACTGGGACCTCTACGTCTCTTCTGAAGGGCATTTAAAGCATCTTGTTAAGCTACTGGGACCTCCACGTCTCTTCTGAGGGGCATTAAAAGCGTCTTGTTAAGCTACTGGGACCTCCACGTCTCTTCTGAGGGGCATTAAAAGCGTCTAGTTAAGCTACTGGGACCTCCACGTCTCTTCTGAGGGGCATTAAAAGCATCTTGTTAAGCTACTGGGACCTCCACCACTTTTCCGAGGGGCATTAAAAGCATCTTGTTAAGCTACTGGGACCTCCACGTCTCTTCTGAGGGGAATTAAAAGCATCTTGTCAAGCTACTTGGACCTCCACCACTTTTCCGAGGGGCATTAAAAGCGTCTTGTTAAGCTACTGGGACCTCCACCACTTTTCCGAGGGGCATTAAAAGCATCTTGTTAAGCTACTGTGACCTCTACCACTTTTCAGAGGGGCATTAAAAGCGTCTTTTTAAGCTACTGGGACCTCCACATCTCTTCTGAGTGGCATTAAAACCAACTTGTTAAGCTACTGGGACCTCCACCACTTTTCTGAGGGGCATTAAAAGCGTCTTGTTAAGCTACTGGGACCTCCACGTCTCTTCTGAGGGGCATTAACAGCGTCTTTTTAAGCTACTGGGACCTGCACGTCTCTTCTGAGGGGCATTAAAAGCATCTTGTTAAGCTACTGGGACCTCCACGTCTCTTCTGAGGGGCATTAAAAGCATCTTGTTAAGCTACTGGGACCTCCACCACTTTTCCAAGGGGCATTAAAAGCGTCTTGTTAAGCTACTGGGACCTCCATGTCTCTTCTGAGAGGCATTAAAAGCGTCTTGTTAAGCTACTGGGACCTCCACGTCTCTTCTGAGGGGCATTAAAAGCATCTTGTTAAGCTACTGGGACCTCCACCACTTTTCCGAGGGGCATTAAAAGCATCTTGTTAAGCTACTGGGACCTCCACGTCTCTTCTGAGGGGAATTAAAAGCATCTTGTCAAGCTACTGGGACCTCCACCACTTTTCCGAGGGGCATTAAAAGCGTCTTGTTAAGCTACTGGGACCTCCACCACTTTTCTGAGGGGCATTAAAAGCGTCTTGTTAAGCTACTGTGACCTCCACCACTTTTCTGAAGGGCATTAAAAGCGTCTTTTTAAGCTACTGGGACCTCTACGTCTCTTCTGAGGGGCATTAAAAGCATCTTGTTAAGCTACTGGGACCTCCACGTCTCTTCTGAGGGGCATTAAAAGCGTCTTGTTAAGCTACTGGGACCTACACGTCTCTTCTGAGGGCCATTAAAAGCGTCTTGTTAAGCTACTGGGACCTCCACCACTTTTCCGAGGGGCATTAAAAGCGTCTTGTTAAGCTACTGGGACCTCCATATCTCTTCTGAGGGGCATTAAAAGCGTCTTGTTAAGCTACTGGGACCTCCACGTCTCTTCTGAGGGGCATTAAAAGCATATTGTTAAACTACTCTGAACTCCACAGCTCTTCCAAGGGGCATTGAAATGTTGCTTTTAATTAACTCTAACCTCCACGACTCTTCGAACGGGCATTGCATTTCCTCCTGATTTTTGGCAGCTTTTGCTTGGAAGGCATAAGCAAATACTATGGGAGACACACTCCCCAATAATGGGAAAAATATTTTTAAGATGCTGTACTGCAT
Organism: Phyllobates terribilis; assembly: GCF_046119375.1. Lineage (NCBI taxonomy): Eukaryota > Metazoa > Chordata > Amphibia > Anura > Dendrobatidae > Phyllobates > Phyllobates terribilis. Next base: position 691,502,678 of record NW_027362762.1, read on the forward strand.
GGCTCTTGTAAGGGGCATTAAAAGTGTCTTGTTAAGCTACTGCAACCTCCACCCCTTTTCCGAGGGGCACTAAAAGCGTCTTGTTAAGCTACTGTGACCTCCACCACTTTTCTGAGGGGCATTAAAAGCGCCTTGTTAAGCTACTGGGACCTCCACGTCTCTTCTGAGGGGCATTAAAAGCATCTTGTTAAGCTACTGGGACCTCCACGTCTCTTCTGAGGGGCATTAAAGCGTCTTGTTAAGCTACTGGGACCTCCACGTCTCTTCTGAGGGGCATTAAAAGCGTCTTGTTAAGATACTGGGACCTCCACGTCTCTTCTGAGGGGCATTAAAACCGTCTTGTTAAGCTACTGGGACCTCCACGTCTCTTCTGAGGGGCATTAAAAGCGTCTTGTTAAACCACTCTGAACTCCACACCTCTTCCAAGGGGCATTGTTTTTAATTAACTCTAACCTCCACGACTCTTCGAACGGGCATTGCATTTCCTCCCAATTTTTGGCAGCTTTTGCTTGGAAGGCATAAGCAGAGACTATGGGAGACCCACTCCCCAATAATGGGAATAATGTTTGTAATATGCTGTACTGTATGGCTCTTGTAAGGGGCATTGCAAGTTCCTCCGTCCTAATTTTTGGCAGCTTTTGCTTGGAAGTCATAAGAAAATACTATGGGAGACACACTCCCCAATAATGGGAAAAATGTTTTTAAGATGCTGTACTGCATGGCTCTTGTAAGGGGCATTAAAAGCGTCTTGTTAAGCTACTCCAACCTCCACCACTTTTCCGAGGGGCAATAAAAGCGTCTTGATTAGCTACTGCGACCTCCACCACTTTTCCGAGGGGCATTAAAAGCGTCTTGTTAAGCTACTGTGACCTCCACCACTTTTCTGAGGGGCATTAAAAGCGTCTTGTTAAGCTACTGGGACCTCCATGTCTCTTCTGAGGGGCATTAAAAGCATCTTGTTAAGCTACTGGTACCTCCACGTCTCTTCTGAGGGGCATTAAAAGCATCTTGTTAAGCTACTGGGACCTCCACGTCTCCTCCGAGGGGCTTTAAAAGCGTCTTGTTAAGCTACTGGGACCTCCACCACTTTTCCAAGGGGCATTAAAAGCGTCTTGTTAAGCTACTGGGACCTCCACGTCTCTTCTGAGGGGCATTAAAAGCGTCTTGTTAAGCTACTGGGACCTCCACGTCTCTTCTGAGGGGCATTAAAAGCATCTTGTTAAGCTACTGGGACCTCCACCACTTTTCCGAGGGGCATTAAAAGCATCTTGTTAAGCTACTGGGACCTCCACGTCTCTTCTGAGGGGAATTAAAAGCATCTTGTCAAGCTACTGGGACCTCCACCAATTTTCCGAGGGTCATTAAAAGCGTCTTGTTAAGCTACTGGGACCTCCACCACTTTTCTGAGGGGCATTAAAAGCGTCTTGTTAAGCTACTGTGACCTCCACCACTTTTCTGAAGGGCATTAAAAGCGTCTTTTTAAGCTACTGGGACCTCTACGTCTCTTCTGAGGGGCATTAGAAGCATCTTGTTAAGCTACTGGGACCTACACGTCTCTTCTGAGGGGCATTAAAAGCGTCTTGTTAAGCTACTGCGACCTCCACGTCTCTTCTGAGGGGCATTAAAAGCGTCTTGTTAAGCTACTGGGACCTCCACCACTTTTCCGAGGGGCATTAAAAGCGTCTTGTTAAGCTACTGGGACCTCCATGTCTCTTCTGAGGGGCATTAAAAGCGTCTTGTTAAGCTACTGGGACTTCCACGTCTCTTCTGAGGGGCATTAAAAGTGTCTTGTTAATCTACTGGGACCTCCACCACTTTTCCGAGGGGCATTAAAAGCGTCTTGTTAAGCTACTGGGACCTCCATGTTTCTTCTGAGGGGCAGTAAAAGCGTCTTGTTAAGCTACTGGGACTTCCACGTCTCTTCTTAGGGGCATTAAAAGCGTCTTGTTAAGCTACTGGGACCTCCACCACTTTTCCGAGGGGCATTAAAAGCATCTTGTTAAGCTACTGGGACCTCCATGTCTCCTCTAAGGGGCATTAAAAGCGTCTTGTTAATCTACTGGGACCTCCACGTCTCTTCTGAGGGGCATTAAAAGCATATTGTTAAAATACTCTGAACTCCACAGCTCTTCCAAGGGGCATTGAAATGTTGCTTTTAATTAACTCTAACCTCCACAACTCTTCGAACGTGCATTGCATTTCCTCCTAATTTTTGGCAGCTTTTGCTTGGAAGGCATAAGCAAATACTATGGGAGACACACTCCCCAATAATGGGAAAAATGTTTTTAAGATGCTGTACTGCATGGCTCTTGTAAGGGGCATTAAAAGTGTCTTGTTAAGCTACTGCAACCTCCACCACTTTTCCGAGGGGCATTAAAAGCGTCTTGATAAGCTACTGCGACCTTCACCCCTTTTCCGAGGGGCACTAAAAGCGTCTTGTTAAGCTACTGTGACCTCCACCACTTTTCTGAGGGGCATTAAAAGCGTCTTGTTAAGCTACTGGGACCTCCACGTCTCTTCTGAGGGGCATTAAAAGCATCTTGTTAAGCTACTGGGACCTCCACGTCTCTTCTGAGGGGCATTAAAAGCGTCTTGTTAAGCTACTGGGACCTCCACGTCTCCTCTGAGGGGCATTAAAAGCGTCTTGTTAAGATACTGGGACCTCCACGTCTCTTCTGAGGGGCATTAAAAGCGTCTAGTTAAGCTACTGGGATATCCACGTCTCTTCTGAGGGGCATTAAAAGCATCTTGTTAAGCTACTGGGACCTCCACGTCTCTTCTGAGGGGCATTAAAAGCGTCTTGTTAAGCTACTGGGACCTCCACGTCTCTTCTGAGGGGCATTAAAAGCGTCTTGTTAAGATACTGGGACCTCCACGTCTCTTCTGAGGGGCATTAAAAGCGTCTAGTTAAGCTACTGGGATATCCACGTCTCTTCTGAGGGGCATTAAAAGCATCTTGTTAAGCTACTGGGACCTCCACCACTTTTCCGAGGGGCATTAAAAGCATCTTGTTAAGCTACTGGGACCTCCACGTCTCTTCTGAGGGGAATTAAAAGCATCTTGTCAAGCTACTGGGACCTTCACCACTTTTCCGAGGGGCATTAAAAGCGTCTTGTTAAGCTACTGGGACCTCCACCACTTTTCTGAGGGGCATTAAAAGCGTCTTGTTAAGCTACTGTGACCTCCACCACTTTTCTCAAGGGCATTAAAAACGTCTTGTTAAGCTACTGGGATCTCCACGTCTCTTCTGAGGAGCATTAAAAGCATCATGTTAAGCTACTGGGACCTCCACGTCTCTTCTGAGGGGCATTAAAAGCGTCTTGTTAAGCTACTGGGACCTCCACGTCTCTTCTGTGGGGCATTAAAAGCATCTTGTTAAGCTACTGCGACCTCCACCACTTTTCCGAGGGGCATTAAAAGCGTCTTGTTAAGCTACTGGAACCTCCATGTCTCTTCTGAGGGGCATTAAAAGCGTCTTGTTAAGCTACTGGGACTTCCATGTCTCTTCTGAGGGGCATTAAAAGCGTCTTGTTAAGCTACTGGGACCTCCACGTCTCTTCTGAGGGCCATTAAAAGCATATTGTTAAACCACTCTGAACTCCACAGCTCTTCCAAGGGGCATTGAAATGTTGCTTTTAATTAACTCTAACCTCCACGACTCTTCGAACGGCATTGCATTTCCTCCCAATTTTTGGCAGCTTTTGCTTGGAAGGCATAAGCAAAGACTATGGGAGACCCACTCCCCAATAATGGGAATAATGTTTGTAATATGCTGTACTGCATGGCTCTTGTAAGGGGCATTGCAAGTTCCTTCGTCCTAATTTTTGGCAGCTTTTTCTTGGAAGGCATAAGAAAATACTATGGGAGACCCACTCCCCAATCATGGGAATAATGTTTGTAAAATGCTGTACTGCATGGCTCTTGTAAAGGGCATTGCAAGTTCCTCTGTTCTAATTTTTGGCAGCTTTTACTTGGAAGGCATAAGCAAATACTATGGGAGACACACTCCCCAATAATGGGAATAATGTTTTTAAGATGCTGTACTGTATGGCTCTTGTAAGGGGCATTAAAAGCGTCTTGTTAAGCTACTGCGACCTCCACCACTTTTCCGAGGGGCATTAAAAGCGTCTAGTTAAGCTACTGAGACCTCCACCACTTTTCCGAGGGCCATTAAAAGCGTCTTGTTAAGCTACTGTGACCTCTACCACTTTTTCGAGGGGCATTAAAAGCGTCTTTTTAAGCTACTGGGACCTCCACATCTCTTCTGAGGGGCATTAAAACCAACTTGTTAAGCTACTGGGACCTCCACGTCTCTTCTGAGGGGCATTAAAAGCGTCTTGGTAAGCTACTGGGACCTCCACGTCTCTTCTGAGGGGCATTAAAAGCGTCTTGTTAAGCTACTGGGACCTCCACGTCTCTTCTGAGGGGCATTAAAAGCGTCTTGGTAAGCTACTGGGACCTCTACGTCTCTTCTGAAGGGCATTAAAAGCATCTTGTTAAGCTACTGGGACCTCCACGTCTCTTCTGAGGGGCATTAAAAGCGTCTTGTTAAGCTACTGGGACCTCCACGTCTCTTCTGAGGGGCATTAAAAGCGTCTAGTTAAGCTACTGGGACCTCCACGTCTCTTCTGAGGGGCATTAAAAGCATCTTGTTAAGCTACTGGGACCTCCACCACTTTTCCGAGGGGCATTAAAAGCATCTTGTTAAGCTACTGGGACCTCCACGTCTCTTCTGAGGGGAATTAAAAGCATCTTGTCAAGCTACTTGGACCTCCACCACTTTTCCGAGGGGCATTAAAAGCGTCTTGTTAAGCTACTGGGACCTCCACCACTTTTCCGAGGGGCATTAAAAGCATCTTGTTAAGCTACTGTGACCTCTACCACTTTTCAGAGGGGCATTAAAAGCGTCTTTTTAAGCTACTGGGACCTCCACATCTCTTCTGAGTGGCATTAAAACCAACTTGTTAAGCTACTGGGACCTCCACCACTTTTCTGAGGGGCATTAAAAGCGTCTTGTTAAGCTACTGGGACCTCCACGTCTCTTCTGAGGGGCATTAACAGCGTCTTTTTAAGCTACTGGGACCTGCACGTCTCTTCTAAGGGGCATTAAAAGTGTCTTGTTAAGCTACTGTGACCTCCACCACTTTTCTGAAGGGCATTAAAAGCGTCTTTTTAAGCTACTGGGACCTCTACGTCTCTTCTGAGGGGCATTAGAAGCATCTTGTTAAGCTACTGGGACCTACACGTCTCTTCTGAGGGGCATTAAAAGCGTCTTGTTAAGCTACTGCGACCTCCACGTCTCTTCTGAGGGGCATTAAAAGCGTCTTGTTAAGCTACTGGGACCTCCACCACTTTTCCGAGGGGCATTAAAAGCGTCTTGTTAAGCTACTGGGACCTCCATGTCTCTTCTGAGGGGCATTAAAAGCGTCTTGTTAAGCTACTGGGACTTCCACGTCTCTTCTGAGGGGCATTAAAAGTGTCTTGTTAATCTACTGGGACCTCCACCACTTTTCCGAGGGGCATTAAAAGCGTCTTGTTAAGCTACTGGGACCTCCATGTTTCTTCTGAGGGGCAGTAAAAGCGTCTTGTTAAGCTACTGGGACTTCCACGTCTCTTCTTAGGGGCATTAAAAGCGTCTTGTTAAGCTACTGGGACCTCCACCACTTTTCCGAGGGGCATTAAAAGCATCTTGTTAAGCTACTGGGACCTCCATGTCTCCTCTAAGGGGCATTAAAAGCGTCTTGTTAATCTACTGGGACCTCCACGTCTCTTCTGAGGGGCATTAAAAGCATATTGTTAAAATACTCTGAACTCCACAGCTCTTCCAAGGGGCATTGAAATGTTGCTTTTAATTAACTCTAACCTCCACAACTCTTCGAACGTGCATTGCATTTCCTCCTAATTTTTGGCAGCTTTTGCTTGGAAGGCATAAGCAAATACTATGGGAGACACACTCCCCAATAATGGGAAAAATGTTTTTAAGATGCTGTACTGCATGGCTCTTGTAAGGGGCATTAAAAGTGTCTTGTTAAGCTACTGCAACCTCCACCACTTTTCCGAGGGGCATTAAAAGCGTCTTGATAAGCTACTGCGACCTTCACCCCTTTTCCGAGGGGCACTAAAAGCGTCTTGTTAAGCTACTGTGACCTCCACCACTTTTCTGAGGGGCATTAAAAGCGTCTTGTTAAGCTACTGGGACCTCCACGTCTCTTCTGAGGGGCATTAAAAGCATCTTGTTAAGCTACTGGGACCTCCACGTCTCTTCTGAGGGGCATTAAAAGCGTCTTGTTAAGCTACTGGGACCTCCACGTCTCCTCTGAGGGGCATTAAAAGCATCTTGTTAAGATACTGGGACCTCCACGTCTCTTCTGAGGGGCATTAAAAGCGTCTAGTTAAGCTACTGGGATATCCACGTCTCTTCTGAGGGGCATTAAAAGCATCTTGTTAAGCTACTGGGACCTCCACGTCTCTTCTGAGGGGCATTAAAAGCGTCTTGTTAAGCTACTGGGACCTCCACGTCTCTTCTGAGGGGCATTAAAAGCGTCTTGTTAAGATACTGGGACCTCCACGTCTCTTCTGAGGGGCATTAAAAGCGTCTAGTTAAGCTACTGGGATATCCACGTCTCTTCTGAGGGGCATTAAAAGCATCTTGTTAAGCTACTGGGACCTCCACCACTTTTCCGAGGGGCATTAAAAGCATCTTGTTAAGCTACTGGGACCTCCACGTCTCTTCTGAGGGGAATTAAAAGCATCTTGTCAAGCTACTGGGACCTCCACCACTTTTCCGAGGGGCATTAAAAGCGTCTTGTTAAGCTACTCGGACCTCCACCACTTTTCTGAGGGGCATTAAAAGCGTCTTGTTAAGCTACTGTGACCTCCACCACTTTTCTGAAGGGCATTAAAAGCGTCTTGTTAAGCTACCTGGACCTCCACGTCCCTTCTGAGGGGCATTAAAAGCATCTTGTTAAGCTACTGGGACCTCCACGTCTCTTCTGAGGGGCATTAAAAGCGTCTTGTTAAGCTACTGGGACCTCCACGTCTCTTCTGAGGGGCATTAAAAGCATCTTGTTAAGCTACTGGGACCTCCACCACTTTTCCGAGGGGCATTAAAACCGTCTTGTTAAGCTACTGGGACCTCCATGTCTCTTCTGAGGGGCATTAAAAGCGTCTTGTTAAGCTACTGGGACTTCCACGTCTCTTCTGAGGGGCATTAAAAGAGTCTTGTTAAGGTACAGGGACCTCCACCACTTTTCCGAGGGGCATTAAAACCATCTTGTTAAGCTACTGGGACCTCCACCACTTTTCCGAGGGGCATTAAAAGCATCTAGTTAAGCTACTGAGACCTCCACCACTTTTCCGAGGGACATTAAAAGCGTCTTGTTAAGCTACTGTGACCTCTACCACTTTTCCGAGGGGCATTAAAAGCGTCTTTTTAAGCTACTGGGACCTCCACGTCTCTTCTGAGGGGCATTAAAAGCGTCTAGTTAAGCTACTGGGATCTCCACGTCTCTTCTGAGGGGCATTAAAAGCATCTTATTAAGCTACTGGGACCTCCACCACTTTTCCGAGGGGCATTAAAAGCATCTTGTTAAGCTACTGGGACCTCCACGTCTCTTCTGAGGGGAATTAAAAGCATCTTGTCAAGCTACTGGGACCTTCACCACTTTTCCGAGGGGCATTAAAAGCGTCTTGTTAAGCTACTGGGACCTCCACCACTTTTCTGAGGGGCATTAAAAGCGTCTTTTAAGCTACTGTGACCTCCACCACTTTTCTCAAGGGCATTAAAAACGTCTTGTTAAGCTACTGGGATCTCCACGTCTCTTCTGAGGAGCATTAAAAGCATCATGTTAAGCTACTGGGACCTCCACGTCTCTTCTGAGGGGCATTAAAAGCGTCTTGTTAAGCTACTGGGACCTCCACGTCTCTTCTGTGGGGCATTAAAAGCATCTTGTTAAGCTACTGCGACCTCCACCACTTTTCCGAGGGGCATTAAAAGCGTCTTGTTAAGCTACTGGAACCTCCATGTCTCTTCTGAGGGGCATTAAAAGCGTCTTGTTAAGCTACTGGGACTTCCATGTCTCTTCTGAGGGGCATTAAAAGCGTCTTGTTAAGCTACTGGGACCTCCACGTCTCTTCTGAGGGCCATTAAAAGCATATTGTTAAACCACTCTGAACTCCACAGCTCTTCCAAGGGGCATTGAAATGTTGCTTTTAATTAACTCTAACCTCCACGACTCTTCGAACGGCATTGCATTTCCTCCCAATTTTTGGCAGCTTTTGCTTGGAAGGCATAAGCAAAGACTATGGGAGACCCACTCCCCAATAATGGGAATAATGTTTGTAATATGCTGTACTGCATGGCTCTTGTAAGGGGCATTGCAAGTTCCTTCGTCCTAATTTTTGGCAGCTTTTTCTTGGAAGGCATAAGAAAATACTATGGGAGACCCACTCCCCAATCATGGGAATAATGTTTGTAAAATGCTGTACTGCATGGCTCTTGTAAAGGGCATTGCAAGTTCCTCTGTTCTAATTTTTGGCAGCTTTTACTTGGAAGGCATAAGCAAATACTATGGGAGACACACTCCCCAATAATGGGAATAATGTTTTTAAGATGCTGTACTGTATGGCTCTTGTAAGGGGCATTAAAAGCGTCTTGTTAAGCTACTGCGACCTCCACCACTTTTCCGAGGGGCATTAAAAGCGTCTAGTTAAGCTACTGAGACCTCCACCACTTTTCCGAGGGCCATTAAAAGCGTCTTGTTAAGCTACTGTGACCTCTACCACTTTTTCGAGGGGCATTAAAAGCGTCTTTTTAAGCTACTGGGACCTCCACATCTCTTCTGAGGGGCATTAAAACCAACTTGTTAAGCTACTGGGACCTCCACGTCTCTTCTGAGGGGCATTAAAAGCGTCTTGGTAAGCTACTGGGACCTCCACCACTTTTCTGAGGGGCATTAAAAGCGTCTTGTTAAGCTACTGGGACCTCCACGTCTCTTCTGAGGGGCATTAAAAGCGTCTTGGTAAGCTACTGGGACCTCTACGTCTCTTCTGAAGGGCATTAAAAGCATCTTGTTAAGCTACTGGGACCTCCACGTCTCTTCTGAGGGGCATTAAAAGCGTCTTGTTAAGCTACTGGGACCTCCACGTCTCTTCTGAGGGGCATTAAAAGCGTCTAGTTAAGCTACTGGGACCTCCACGTCTCTTCTGAGGGGCATTAAAAGCATCTTGTTAAGCTACTGGGACCTCCACCACTTTTCCGAGGGGCATTAAAAGCATCTTGTTAAGCTACTGGGACCTCCACGTCTCTTCTGAGGGGAATTAAAAGCATCTTGTCAAGCTACTTGGACCTCCACCACTTTTCCGAGGGGCATTAAAAGCGTCTTGTTAAGCTACTGGGACCTCCACCACTTTTCCGAGGGGCATTAAAAGCATCTTGTTAAGCTACTGTGACCTCTACCACTTTTCAGAGGGGCATTAAAAGCGTCTTTTTAAGCTACTGGGACCTCCACATCTCTTCTGAGTGGCATTAAAACCAACTTGTTAAGCTACTGGGACCTCCACCACTTTTCTGAGGGGCATTAAAAGCGTCTTGTTAAGCTACTGGGACCTCCACGTCTCTTCTGAGGGGCATTAACAGCGTCTTTTTAAGCTACTGGGACCTGCACGTCTCTTCTGAGGGGCATTAAAAGCATCTTGTTAAGCTACTGGGACCTCCACGTCTCTTCTGAGGGGCATTAAAAGCATCTTGTTAAGCTACTGGGACCTCCACCACTTTTCCAAGGGGCATTAAAAGCGTCTTGTTAAGCTACTGGGACCTCCATGTCTCTTCTGAGAGGCATTAAAAGCGTCTTGTTAAGCTACTGGGACCTCCACGTCTCTTCTGAGGGGCATTAAAAGCATCTTGTTAAGCTACTGGGACCTCCACCACTTTTCCGAGGGGCATTAAAAGCATCTTGTTAAGCTACTGGGACCTCCACGTCTCTTCTGAGGGGAATTAAAAGCATCTTGTCAAGCTACTGGGACCTCCACCACTTTTCCGAGGGGCATTAAAAGCGTCTTGTTAAGCTACTGGGACCTCCACCACTTTTCTGAGGGGCATTAAAAGCGTCTTGTTAAGCTACTGTGACCTCCACCACTTTTCTGAAGGGCATTAAAAGCGTCTTTTTAAGCTACTGGGACCTCTACGTCTCTTCTGAGGGGCATTAAAAGCATCTTGTTAAGCTACTGGGACCTCCACGTCTCTTCTGAGGGGCATTAAAAGCGTCTTGTTAAGCTACTGGGACCTACACGTCTCTTCTGAGGGCCATTAAAAGCGTCTTGTTAAGCTACTGGGACCTCCACCACTTTTCCGAGGGGCATTAAAAGCGTCTTGTTAAGCTACTGGGACCTCCATATCTCTTCTGAGGGGCATTAAAAGCGTCTTGTTAAGCTACTGGGACCTCCACGTCTCTTCTGAGGGGCATTAAAAGCATATTGTTAAACTACTCTGAACTCCACAGCTCTTCCAAGGGGCATTGAAATGTTGCTTTTAATTAACTCTAACCTCCACGACTCTTCGAACGGGCATTGCATTTCCTCCTGATTTTTGGCAGCTTTTGCTTGGAAGGCATAAGCAAATACTATGGGAGACACACTCCCCAATAATGGGAAAAATATTTTTAAGATGCTGTACTGCATGGCTCTTGTAAGGGGCATTAAAAGTGTCTTGTTAAGCTACTGCAACCTCCACCCCTTTTCCGAGGGGCACTAAAAGCGTCTTGTTAAGCTACTGTGACCTCCACCACTTTTCTGAGGGGCATTAAAAGCGCCTTGTTAAGCTACTGGGACCTCCACGTCTCTTCTGAGGGGCATTAAAAGCATCTTGTTAAGCTACTGGGACCTCCACGTCTCTTCTGAGGGGCATTAAAGCGTCTTGTTAAGCTACTGGGACCTCCACGTCTCTTCTGAGGGGCATTAAAAGCGTCTTGTTAAGATACTGGGACCTCCACGTCTCTTCTGAGGGGCATTAAAACCGTCTTGTTAAGCTACTGGGACCTCCACGTCTCTTCTGAGGGGCATTAAAAGCGTCTTGTTAAACCACTCTGAACTCCACACCTCTTCCAAGGGGCATTGTTTTTAATTAACTCTAACCTCCACGACTCTTCGAACGGGCATTGCATTTCCTCCCAATTTTTGGCAGCTTTTGCTTGGAAGGCATAAGCAGAGACTATGGGAGACCCACTCCCCAATAATGGGAATAATGTTTGTAATATGCTGTACTGTATGGCTCTTGTAAGGGGCATTGCAAGTTCCTCCGTCCTAATTTTTGGCAGCTTTTGCTTGGAAGTCATAAGAAAATACTATGGGAGACACACTCCCCAATAATGGGAAAAATGTTTTTAAGATGCTGTACTGCATGGCTCTTGTAAGGGGCATTAAAAGCGTCTTGTTAAGCTACTCCAACCTCCACCACTTTTCCGAGGGGCAATAAAAGCGTCTTGATTAGCTACTGCGACCTCCACCACTTTTCCGAGGGGCATTAAAAGCGTCTTGTTAAGCTACTGTGACCTCCACCACTTTTCTGAGGGGCATTAAAAGCGTCTTGTTAAGCTACTGGGACCTCCATGTCTCTTCTGAGGGGCATTAAAAGCATCTTGTTAAGCTACTGGTACCTCCACGTCTCTTCTGAGGGGCATTAAAAGCATCTTGTTAAGCTACTGGGACCTCCACGTCTCCTCCGAGGGGCTTTAAAAGCGTCTTGTTAAGCTACTGGGACCTCCACCACTTTTCCAAGGGGCATTAAAAGCGTCTTGTTAAGCTACTGGGACCTCCACGTCTCTTCTGAGGGGCATTAAAAGCGTCTTGTTAAGCTACTGGGACCTCCACGTCTCTTCTGAGGGGCATTAAAAGCATCTTGTTAAGCTACTGGGACCTCCACCACTTTTCCGAGGGGCATTAAAAGCATCTTGTTAAGCTACTGGGACCTCCACGTCTCTTCTGAGGGGAATTAAAAGCATCTTGTCAAGCTACTGGGACCTCCACCAATTTTCCGAGGGTCATTAAAAGCGTCTTGTTAAGCTACTGGGACCTCCACCACTTTTCTGAGGGGCATTAAAAGCGTCTTGTTAAGCTACTGTGACCTCCACCACTTTTCTGAAGGGCATTAAAAGCGTCTTTTTAAGCTACTGGGACCTCTACGTCTCTTCTGAGGGGCATTAGAAGCATCTTGTTAAGCTACTGGGACCTACACGTCTCTTCTGAGGGGCATTAAAAGCGTCTTGTTAAGCTACTGCGACCTCCACGTCTCTTCTGAGGGGCATTAAAAGCGTCTTGTTAAGCTACTGGGACCTCCACCACTTTTCCGAGGGGCATTAAAAGCGTCTTGTTAAGCTACTGGGACCTCCATGTCTCTTCTGAGGGGCATTAAAAGCGTCTTGTTAAGCTACTGGGACTTCCACGTCTCTTCTGAGGGGCATTAAAAGTGTCTTGTTAATCTGCTGGGACCTCCACCACTTTTCCGAGGGGCATTAAAAGCGTCTTGTTAAGCTACTGGGACCTCCATGTTTCTTCTGAGGGGCAGTAAAAGCGTCTTGTTAAGCTACTGGGACTTCCACGTCTCTTCTTAGGGGCATTAAAAGCGTCTTGTTAAGCTACTGGGACCTCCACCACTTTTCCGAGGGGCATTAAAAGCATCTTGTTAAGCTACTGGGACCTCCATGTCTCCTCTAAGGGGCATTAAAAGCGTCTTGTTAATCTACTGGGACCTCCACGTCTCTTCTGAGGGGCATTAAAAGCATATTGTTAAAATACTCTGAACTCCACAGCTCTTCCAAGGGGCATTGAAATGTTGCTTTTAATTAACTCTAACCTCCACAACTCTTCGAACGTGCATTGCATTTCCTCCTAATTTTTGGCAGCTTTTGCTTGGAAGGCATAAGCAAATACTATGGGAGACACACTCCCCAATAATGGGAAAAATGTTTTTAAGATGCTGTACTGCATGGCTCTTGTAAGGGGCATTAAAAGTGTCTTGTTAAGCTACTGCAACCTCCACCACTTTTCCGAGGGGCATTAAAAGCGTCTTGATAAGCTACTGCGACCTTCACCCCTTTTCCGAGGGGCACTAAAAGCGTCTTGTTAAGCTACTGTGACCTCCACCACTTTTCTGAGGGGCATTAAAAGCGTCTTGTTAAGCTACTGGGACCTCCACGTCTCTTCTGAGGGGCATTAAAAGCATCTTGTTAAGCTACTGGGACCTCCACGTCTCTTCTGAGGGGCATTAAAAGCGTCTTGTTAAGCTACTGGGACCTCCACGTCTCCTCTGAGGGGCATTAAAAGCGTCTTGTTAAGATACTGGGACCTCCACGTCTCTTCTGAGGGGCATTAAAAGCGTCTAGTTAAGCTACTGGGATATCCACGTCTCTTCTGAGGGGCATTAAAAGCATCTTGTTAAGCTACTGGGACCTCCACGTCTCTTCTGAGGGGCATTAAAAGCGTCTTGTTAAGCTACTGGGACCTCCACGTCTCTTCTGAGGGGCATTAAAAGCGTCTTGTTAAGATACTGGGACCTCCACGTCTCTTCTGAGGGGCATTAAAAGCGTCTAGTTAAGCTACTGGGATATCCACGTCTCTTCTGAGGGGCATTAAAAGCATCTTGTTAAGCTACTGGGACCTCCACCACTTTTCCGAGGGGCATTAAAAGCATCTTGTTAAGCTACTGGGACCTCCACGTCTCTTCTGAGGGGAATTAAAAGCATCTTGTCAAGCTACTGGGACCTTCACCACTTTTCCGAGGGGCATTAAAAGCGTCTTGTTAAGCTACTGGGACCTCCACCACTTTTCTGAGGGGCATTAAAAGCGTCTTGTTAAGCTACTGTGACCTCCACCACTTTTCTCAAGGGCATTAAAAACGTCTTGTTAAGCTACTGGGATCTCCACGTCTCTTCTGAGGAGCATTAAAAGCATCATGTTAAGCTACTGGGACCTCCACGTCTCTTCTGAGGGGCATTAAAAGCGTCTTGTTAAGCTACTGGGACCTCCACGTCTCTTCTGTGGGGCATTAAAAGCATCTTGTTAAGCTACTGCGACCTCCACCACTTTTCCGAGGGGCATTAAAAGCGTCTTGTTAAGCTACTGGAACCTCCATGTCTCTTCTGAGGGGCATTAAAAGCGTCTTGTTAAGCTACTGGGACTTCCATGTCTCTTCTGAGGGGCATTAAAAGCGTCTTGTTAAGCTACTGGGACCTCCACGTCTCTTCTGAGGGCCATTAAAAGCATATTGTTAAACCACTCTGAACTCCACAGCTCTTCCAAGGGGCATTGAAATGTTGCTTTTAATTAACTCTAACCTCCACGACTCTTCGAACGGCATTGCATTTCCTCCCAATTTTTGGCAGCTTTTGCTTGGAAGGCATAAGCAAAGACTATGGGAGACCCACTCCCCAATAATGGGAATAATGTTTGTAATATGCTGTACTGCATGGCTCTTGTAAGGGGCATTGCAAGTTCCTTCGTCCTAATTTTTGGCAGCTTTTTCTTGGAAGGCATAAGAAAATACTATGGGAGACCCACTCCCCAATCATGGGAATAATGTTTGTAAAATGCTGTACTGCATGGCTCTTGTAAAGGGCATTGCAAGTTCCTCTGTTCTAATTTTTGGCAGCTTTTACTTGGAAGGCATAAGCAAATACTATGGGAGACACACTCCCCAATAATGGGAATAATGTTTTTAAGATGCTGTACTGTATGGCTCTTGTAAGGGGCATTAAAAGCGTCTTGTTAAGCTACTGCGACCTCCACCACTTTTCCGAGGGGCATTAAAAGCGTCTAGTTAAGCTACTGAGACCTCCACCACTTTTCCGAGGGCCATTAAAAGCGTCTTGTTAAGCTACTGTGACCTCTACCACTTTTTCGAGGGGCATTAAAAGCGTCTTTTTAAGCTACTGGGACCTCCACATCTCTTCTGAGGGGCATTAAAACCAACTTGTTAAGCTACTGGGACCTCCACGTCTCTTCTGAGGGGCATTAAAAGCGTCTTGGTAAGCTACTGGGACCTCCACGTCTCTTCTGAGGGGCATTAAAAGCGTCTTGTTAAGCTACTGGGACCTCCACGTCTCTTCTGAGGGGCATTAAAAGCGTCTTGGTAAGCTACTGGGACCTCTACGTCTCTTCTGAAGGGCATTAAAAGCATCTTGTTAAGCTACTGGGACCTCCACGTCTCTTCTGAGGGGCATTAAAAGCGTCTTGTTAAGCTACTGGGACCTCCACGTCTCTTCTGAGGGGCATTAAAAGCGTCTAGTTAAGCTACTGGGACCTCCACGTCTCTTCTGAGGGGCATTAAAAGCATCTTGTTAAGCTACTGGGACCTCCACCACTTTTCCGAGGGGCATTAAAAGCATCTTGTTAAGCTACTGGGACCTCCACGTCTCTTCTGAGGGGAATTAAAAGCATCTTGTCAAGCTACTTGGACCTCCACCACTTTTCCGAGGGGCATTAAAAGCGTCTTGTTAAGCTACTGGGACCTCCACCACTTTTCCGAGGGGCATTAAAAGCATCTTGTTAAGCTACTGTGACCTCTACCACTTTTCAGAGGGGCATTAAAAGCGTCTTTTTAAGCTACTGGGACCTCCACATCTCTTCTGAGTGGCATTAAAACCAACTTGTTAAGCTACTGGGACCTCCACCACTTTTCTGAGGGGCATTAAAAGCGTCTTGTTAAGCTACTGGGACCTCCACGTCTCTTCTGAGGGGCATTAACAGCGTCTTTTTAAGCTACTGGGACCTGCACGTCTCTTCTAAGGGGCATTAAAAGTGTCTTGTTAAGCTACTGTGACCTCCACCACTTTTCTGAAGGGCATTAAAAGCGTCTTTTTAAGCTACTGGGACCTCTACGTCTCTTCTGAGGGGCATTAGAAGCATCTTGTTAAGCTACTGGGACCTACACGTCTCTTCTGAGGGGCATTAAAAGCGTCTTGTTAAGCTACTGCGACCTCCACGTCTCTTCTGAGGGGCATTAAAAGCGTCTTGTTAAGCTACTGGGACCTCCACCACTTTTCCGAGGGGCATTAAAAGCGTCTTGTTAAGCTACTGGGACCTCCATGTCTCTTCTGAGGGGCATTAAAAGCGTCTTGTTAAGCTACTGGGACTTCCACGTCTCTTCTGAGGGGCATTAAAAGTGTCTTGTTAATCTACTGGGACCTCCACCACTTTTCCGAGGGGCATTAAAAGCGTCTTGTTAAGCTACTGGGACCTCCATGTTTCTTCTGAGGGGCAGTAAAAGCGTCTTGTTAAGCTACTGGGACTTCCACGTCTCTTCTTAGGGGCATTAAAAGCGTCTTGTTAAGCTACTGGGACCTCCACCACTTTTCCGAGGGGCATTAAAAGCATCTTGTTAAGCTACTGGGACCTCCATGTCTCCTCTAAGGGGCATTAAAAGCGTCTTGTTAATCTACTGGGACCTCCACGTCTCTTCTGAGGGGCATTAAAAGCATATTGTTAAAATACTCTGAACTCCACAGCTCTTCCAAGGGGCATTGAAATGTTGCTTTTAATTAACTCTAACCTCCACAACTCTTCGAACGTGCATTGCATTTCCTCCTAATTTTTGGCAGCTTTTGCTTGGAAGGCATAAGCAAATACTATGGGAGACACACTCCCCAATAATGGGAAAAATGTTTTTAAGATGCTGTACTGCATGGCTCTTGTAAGGGGCATTAAAAGTGTCTTGTTAAGCTACTGCAACCTCCACCACTTTTCCGAGGGGCATTAAAAGCGTCTTGATAAGCTACTGCGACCTTCACCCCTTTTCCGAGGGGCACTAAAAGCGTCTTGTTAAGCTACTGTGACCTCCACCACTTTTCTGAGGGGCATTAAAAGCGTCTTGTTAAGCTACTGGGACCTCCACGTCTCTTCTGAGGGGCATTAAAAGCATCTTGTTAAGCTACTGGGACCTCCACGTCTCTTCTGAGGGGCATTAAAAGCGTCTTGTTAAGCTACTGGGACCTCCACGTCTCCTCTGAGGGGCATTAAAAGCATCTTGTTAAGATACTGGGACCTCCACGTCTCTTCTGAGGGGCATTAAAAGCGTCTAGTTAAGCTACTGGGATATCCACGTCTCTTCTGAGGGGCATTAAAAGCATCTTGTTAAGCTACTGGGACCTCCACGTCTCTTCTGAGGGGCATTAAAAGCGTCTTGTTAAGCTACTGGGACCTCCACGTCTCTTCTGAGGGGCATTAAAAGCGTCTTGTTAAGATACTGGGACCTCCACGTCTCTTCTGAGGGGCATTAAAAGCGTCTAGTTAAGCTACTGGGATATCCACGTCTCTTCTGAGGGGCATTAAAAGCATCTTGTTAAGCTACTGGGACCTCCACCACTTTTCCGAGGGGCATTAAAAGCATCTTGTTAAGCTACTGGGACCTCCACGTCTCTTCTGAGGGGAATTAAAAGCATCTTGTCAAGCTACTGGGACCTCCACCACTTTTCCGAGGGGCATTAAAAGCGTCTTGTTAAGCTACTCGGACCTCCACCACTTTTCTGAGGGGCATTAAAAGCGTCTTGTTAAGCTACTGTGACCTCCACCACTTTTCTGAAGGGCATTAAAAGCGTCTTGTTAAGCTACCTGGACCTCCACGTCCCTTCTGAGGGGCATTAAAAGCATCTTGTTAAGCTACTGGGACCTCCACGTCTCTTCTGAGGGGCATTAAAAGCGTCTTGTTAAGCTACTGGGACCTCCACGTCTCTTCTGAGGGGCATTAAAAGCATCTTGTTAAGCTACTGGGACCTCCACCACTTTTCCGAGGGGCATTAAAACCGTCTTGTTAAGCTACTGGGACCTCCATGTCTCTTCTGAGGGGCATTAAAAGCGTCTTGTTAAGCTACTGGGACTTCCACGTCTCTTCTGAGGGGCATTAAAAGAGTCTTGTTAAGGTACAGGGACCTCCACCACTTTTCCGAGGGGCATTAAAACCATCTTGTTAAGCTACTGGGACCTCCACCACTTTTCCGAGGGGCATTAAAAGCATCTAGTTAAGCTACTGAGACCTCCACCACTTTTCCGAGGGACATTAAAAGCGTCTTGTTAAGCTACTGTGACCTCTACCACTTTTCCGAGGGGCATTAAAAGCGTCTTTTTAAGCTACTGGGACCTCCACGTCTCTTCTGAGGGGCATTAAAAGCGTCTAGTTAAGCTACTGGGATCTCCACGTCTCTTCTGAGGGGCATTAAAAGCATCTTATTAAGCTACTGGGACCTCCACCACTTTTCCGAGGGGCATTAAAAGCATCTTGTTAAGCTACTGGGACCTCCACGTCTCTTCTGAGGGGAATTAAAAGCATCTTGTCAAGCTACTGGGACCTTCACCACTTTTCCGAGGGGCATTAAAAGCGTCTTGTTAAGCTACTGGGACCTCCACCACTTTTCTGAGGGGCATTAAAAGCGTCTTGTTAAGCTACTGTGACCTCCACCACTTTTCTCAAGGGCATTAAAAACGTCTTGTTAAGCTACTGGGATCTCCACGTCTCTTCTGAGGAGCATTAAAAGCATCATGTTAAGCTACTGGGACCTCCACGTCTCTTCTGAGGGGCATTAAAAGCGTCTTGTTAAGCTACTGGGACCTCCACGTCTCTTCTGTGGGGCATTAAAAGCATCTTGTTAAGCTACTGCGACCTCCACCACTTTTCCGAGGGGCATTAAAAGCGTCTTGTTAAGCTACTGGAACCTCCATGTCTCTTCTGAGGGGCATTAAAAGCGTCTTGTTAAGCTACTGGGACTTCCATGTCTCTTCTGAGGGGCATTAAAAGCGTCTTGTTAAGCTACTGGGACCTCCACGTCTCTTCTGAGGGCCATTAAAAGCATATTGTTAAACCACTCTGAACTCCACAGCTCTTCCAAGGGGCATTGAAATGTTGCTTTTAATTAACTCTAACCTCCACGACTCTTCGAACGGCATTGCATTTCCTCCCAATTTTTGGCAGCTTTTGCTTGGAAGGCATAAGCAAAGACTATGGGAGACCCACTCCCCAATAATGGGAATAATGTTTGTAATATGCTGTACTGCATGGCTCTTGTAAGGGGCATTGCAAGTTCCTTCGTCCTAATTTTTGGCAGCTTTTTCTTGGAAGGCATAAGAAAATACTATGGGAGACCCACTCCCCAATCATGGGAATAATGTTTGTAAAATGCTGTACTGCATGGCTCTTGTAAAGGGCATTGCAAGTTCCTCTGTTCTAATTTTTGGCAGCTTTTACTTGGAAGGCATAAGCAAATACTATGGGAGACACACTCCCCAATAATGGGAATAATGTTTTTAAGATGCTGTACTGTATGGCTCTTGTAAGGGGCATTAAAAGCGTCTTGTTAAGCTACTGCGACCTCCACCACTTTTCCGAGGGGCATTAAAAGCGTCTAGTTAAGCTACTGAGACCTCCACCACTTTTCCGAGGGCCATTAAAAGCGTCTTGTTAAGCTACTGTGACCTCTACCACTTTTTCGAGGGGCATTAAAAGCGTCTTTTTAAGCTACTGGGACCTCCACATCTCTTCTGAGGGGCATTAAAACCAACTTGTTAAGCTACTGGGACCTCCACGTCTCTTCTGAGGGGCATTAAAAGCGTCTTGGTAAGCTACTGGGACCTCCACCACTTTTCTGAGGGGCATTAAAAGCGTCTTGTTAAGCTACTGGGACCTCCACGTCTCTTCTGAGGGGCATTAAAAGCGTCTTGGTAAGCTACTGGGACCTCTACGTCTCTTCTGAAGGGCATTAAAAGCATCTTGTTAAGCTACTGGGACCTCCACGTCTCTTCTGAGGGGCATTAAAAGCGTCTTGTTAAGCTACTGGGACCTCCACGTCTCTTCTGAGGGGCATTAAAAGCGTCTAGTTAAGCTACTGGGACCTCCACGTCTCTTCTGAGGGGCATTAAAAGCATCTTGTTAAGCTACTGGGACCTCCACCACTTTTCCGAGGGGCATTAAAAGCATCTTGTTAAGCTACTGGGACCTCCACGTCTCTTCTGAGGGGAATTAAAAGCATCTTGTCAAGCTACTTGGACCTCCACCACTTTTCCGAGGGGCATTAAAAGCGTCTTGTTAAGCTACTGGGACCTCCACCACTTTTCCGAGGGGCATTAAAAGCATCTTGTTAAGCTACTGTGACCTCTACCACTTTTCAGAGGGGCATTAAAAGCGTCTTTTTAAGCTACTGGGACCTCCACATCTCTTCTGAGTGGCATTAAAACCAACTTGTTAAGCTACTGGGACCTCCACCACTTTTCTGAGGGGCATTAAAAGCGTCTTGTTAAGCTACTGGGACCTCCACGTCTCTTCTGAGGGGCATTAACAGCGTCTTTTTAAGCTACTGGGACCTGCACGTCTCTTCTAAGGGGCATTAAAAGTGTCTTGTTAAGCTACTGTGACCTCCACGTCTCTTCTGAGGGGCATTAAAAGCGTCTTGTTAAGCTACTGGGACCTCCACCACTTTTCCGAGGGGCATTAAAAGCGTCTTCTTAAGCTACAGGGACCTCCACGTCTCTTCTGAGGGGCATTAAAAGCGTCTTGTTAAGCTACAGGGACCTCCACCACTTTTCCGAGGGACATTAAAAGCATCTTGTTAAGCTACTGGGACCTCCACATCTCTTCTGAGGGGCATTAAAAGCATCTTGTTAAGCTACTGGGACCTCCACCACTTTTCCGAGGGGCATTAAAACCGTCTTGTTAAGCTACTGGGACCGCCACGTCTCTTCTGAGGGGCATTAAAAGCATCTTGTTAAACCTCTCTGAACTCCACAGCTCTTCCAAGGGGCATTGAAATGTTGTTTTTAATTAACTCTAACCTCCACGACTCTTCGAACGGGCATTGCATTTCCTCCCAATTTTTGGCAGCTTTTGCTTGGAAGGCATAAGCAAAGACTATGGGAGACCCACTCCCCAATAATGGGAATAATGTTTGTAATATGCTGTACTGTATGGCTCTTGTAAGGGGCATTGCAAGTTCCTCCGTCCTAATTTTTTGGCAGTTTTTGCTTGGAAAGCATAAGCAAATACTATGGGAGACACACTCCCCAATAATGGGAATAATGTTTTTAAGATGCTGTACTGCATGGCTCTTGTAAGGGGCATTAAAAGCGTCTTGTTAAGCTACTGCGACCTCTACCACTTTTCCGAGGGGCATTAAAAGCGTCTTGATAAGCTACTGCGACCTCCACCACTTTTCCGAGGGGCATTAAAAGCGTCTTGTTAAGCTACTGTGACCTCCACCACTTTTCTGAGGGGCGTTAAAAGCATCTTTTTAAGCTACTGGGACCTCCACGTCTCTTCTGAGGGGCAATAAAAGCATCTTGTTAAGCTACTGGGACCTCCACGCCTCTTCTGAGGGGCATTAAAAGCATCTTGATAAGCTACTGGGACCTCCACGTCTCTTCTGAGGGGCATTAAAGGCGTCTTGTTAAGCTACTGGGACCTCCACCACTTTTCCGAGGGGCATTAAAAGCGTCTTGTTAAGCTACTGGGACCTCCACGTCTCTTCTGAGGGGCATTAAAAGCATCTTGTTAAGCTTCTGGGACCTCCACGTCTCTTCTGAGGGGCATTAAAAGCGTCTTGTTAAGCTACTTCGACCTCCACCACTTTTCCGAGGGGCATTAAAAGCATCTTGTTAAGCTACTGGGACCTCCACGTCTCTTCTGAGGGGCATTAAAAGCATCTTGTTAAGCTACTGGGACCTCCACCACTTTTCCGAGGGGCATTAAAACCGTCTTGTTAAGCTACTGGGACCTCCACTTCTCTTCTGAGGGGCATTAAAAGCATCTTGTTATGCTACTGGGACCTCCACCACTTTTACGAGGGGCATTAAAACCGTCTTGTTAAGCTACTGGGACCTCCACGTCTCTTTTGAGGGGCAGTAAAAGCATATTGTTAAACCACTCTGAACTCCACAGCTCTTCCAAGGGGCATTGAAATGTTGTTTTTAATTAACTCTAACCTCCACGACTCTTCGAACGGGCATTGCATTTCCTCCTAATTTTTGGCAGCTTTTGCTTGGAAGGCATAAGCAAAGACTATGGGAGACCCACTCCCCAATAATGGGAATAATGTTTGTAATATGCTGTACTGCATGGCTCTTGTAAGGGGCATTGCAAGTTCCTCCGTCCTAATTTTTGGCAGCTTTTGCTTGGAAGGCATAAGCAAATAGTATGGGAGACCCACTCCCCAATCATGGGAATAATGTTTGTAAAATGCTGTACTGCATGGCTCTTGTAAAGGGCATTGCAAGTTCCTCCGTCCTAATTTTTGGTAGCTTTTGTTTGGAAGGCATAAGCAAATACTATGGGAGACACACTCCCCAATATTGGGAATAATGTTTTTAAGATGCTGTACTGTATGGCTCTTGTAAGGGGCATTAAAAGCGTCTTGTTAAGCTACTGCGACCTCCACCACTTTTCCGAGGGGCATTAAAAGCGTCTAGTTAAGCTACTGAGACCTCCACCACTTTTCCGAGGGGCATTAAAAGCGTCTTGTTAAGCTACTGGGACCATCACGTCTCTTCTGAGGGGCATTAAAAGCATCTTGTTAAGCTACTGGGACCTCCACGTCTCTTCTGAGGGGCATTAAAAGCGTCTTGTTAAGCTACTGGGACCTCCACGTCTCTTCTGAGGGGCATTAAAAGCGTCTTGGTAAGCTACTGTGACCTCCACCACTTTTCTGAGGGGCATTAAAAGCGTCTTTTTAAGCTACTGGGACCTCCACGTCTCTTCTGAGGGGCGTTAAAAGCATCTTGTTAAGCTACTGGGACCTCCACGTCTCTTCTGAGGGGCATTAAAAGCATCTTGTTAAGCTACTGGGACCTCCACCACCTTTCCGAGGGCATTAAAAGCGTCTTCTTAAGCTACTGGGACCTCCACGTCTCTTCTGAGGAGCATTAAAAGCGTCTTGTTAAGCTACTGGGTCGTCCACCACTTTTCAGAGGGGCATTAAAAGCGTCTTGTTAAGCTACTGGGACCTCCACGTCTCTTCTGAGGGGCATTAAAAGTGTCTTGTTAAGCTACTGGGACCTCCACCACTTTTCCGAGGGGCATTAAAACTGTCTTGTTAAGCTACTGGGACCTCCACGTCTCTTCTGAGGGGCATTAAAAGCATCTTGTTAAACCACTCTGAACTCCACAGCTCTTCCAAGGGGCATTGAAATGTTGCTTTTAATTAATTCTAACCTCCACGAATCTTCGAACAGGCATTGCATTTCCTCCTAATTTTTGGCAGCCTTTGCTTGGAAGGCATAAGCAAAGACTTTGGGAGACCCGCTCCCCAATAATGGAAATAATGTTTGTAATATGCTTTACTGCATGGCTCTTGTAAGGGGCATTGCAAGTTCCTCCGTCCTAATTTTTGGCAGCTTTTGCTTGGAAGGCATAAGCAAATACTATGGGAGACCCACTCCCCAATCATGGGAATAATGTTTGTAAAATGCTGTAGTGCATGGCTTTTGTAAAAGGCATTGCAAGTTCCTCCGTCCTAATTTTTGGCAGCTTTTGCTTGGAAGGCATTACCAAAGATTATCGGAGACACACTCCCCAATAATGGGAATAACGTTTGTAATATGCTGTACTGTATGTCTCTTGTAAGGGGCATTAAAACCGTCTTGTTAAGCTACTGCGACCTCCACCACTTTACCGAGGGGCATTAAAACCGTTTTGTTAAGCTACTGTGACCTCCACGTCTGATCCAATGGGCATTCAAACCGTCTTGTTAAGCTACTGGGACCTCCACGTCTTTTCCAAGGGGCATTAAAACCGTTTGTTAAACTACTGTGACCTCCATGTCTCTTCAAAGGAGCATTAGAAGCGTCTTCTCAAGCCACTCTGCACTCCACAGCTCTTCCAAGGGGCATTGAAATGTTGTTTTTAATTACCTCTAACCTCCACGACTCTTCCAACGGGCATTGCATTTCCTCCTAATTTTTGTCAGCTTTTGCTTTTCAATGAAAAGGCGAAAGCTAAGGGAGACCCACTCCCCAATAATGGGTAGAAGGTTTTTAGTACGCTGTAATCCACGTCTGTTTCAAGGCGCATTGCAGTTCCTCATAATTTTTGGAAAGCCTTCCATTCACTGCTTAGGCCAACAGTGTACAGGAGACCCAGTTGCTATAAATGGAAAAAAAGGTTTAGTTAAGGCCCTCTGAAATCCATGTCATTTCCAAGGGGCATTGGAGTGCCTCAAAATTTTTGGTAGGCATTGCACTCACTGTATGCCCTATAACTGTGTAGCCGAACCACTCCTTTTGTTACAGAAACATATCTTACAAGACATATGTGGTTGACTGGCCTGATATTGATGTGAATGGTCCCTGTTCCTCCTGCTCTTTCTCCTTTGCCACTACCTCATCCATCATTTATCACCTGAAGCTTTGTTTTAACGGGAGTCATAGAACTGGGATAGTAGCAGGAAAACATCCAGCAATCCTTGGAGAAGGTAGGATATGCACCAAAACGCTGACCACCTCAGGCCTAGCCGCTACTACATATATGCGCTTGTATTCCAAGAAAACAAAGCAGATGCTAACTTCTATCATCATCATCATCATGGTCCTCACCTTGGCACTCTCAACTCCCCTGATGGAGAAGCCAGGGCCCACTGGAGGAGTCTGGTTCTCTGGTGGGCTCGTCCAATGCTGCCCTAAAGCAGGCAGGGCTAAGAAAAGTGTGTGGGGGGATGTTCCAAGGAGAAATAGGGGCGGCAGGCGACCGTTTATGGACACCCGGCAGCCCCCATGCGGCTGGAGACCGAGAGTGGACACCCGGCCGCGGGGCGGCTTGGGACTGAGTATAGGATGCCAGGCCGCCAACGCAGCCATGACGTGGTGGCCAGATTCCACCTCCACATGCCTAAAAGGCCCAATTTCAAGTGCAAGCAAGCAAGCAGTATGGTATTGCAGCCTGGGGGTGGGTGGGTGGGTGGCAGGCTGCATACTTGCACTTGCATTGCAAGGAATGGGAGAGGTAAAATTGAACACTGTCCTGGGACAAGGACTTGAACGGGGATAGTTGCAAGGCTGCAATGACAGGTGCAGGGTGGAAGGCATCTTCGCATGTACAATGAACAGGGGTTTGGCATGCACACACTACAGCGGAATAGGCTGTCCTTCCCACAAAATGCACTGGGGAGGGCAGAGGTAATGTTTTGGTATGCGCACTTAATCTTATGTATAAGGCACACCGGGACAAATAGGGGCGGCTGGGGACTGAGTATGGATACCTCGCTGCCGAAGCAGCCATGAGGTAGTGGCCAGCTTCGGCCTCCTCCAAACTAAAAGGCCCCATTTCAAGTGCAAGCTAGCAGTATGGCATTGCAGCCTAGGGGTGGGTGGGTGGCAGGCTGCACACTTACGCTTGCATTCCAAGAAAACAAAGCAGATGCTAACTTCTATCATCATCATCATGGTCCTCACCTTGGCACTCTCAACTCTCCTGATGGAGAAGCCAGGGCCCACCAGAGGAGTCTGGTTCTCTGGTGGGCTCGACCAATGCTGCCCTAAAGCAGGCCGGGCTAAGAAAAGTGTGTGGGGGGATGTTCTAAGGAGAAATAGGGGCGGCTGGGGACCGTTTATGGACACCCGGCTGCCCCCAGGCAGCTGGGGAAAGTGTGTGGACACCCGGCCGCCGGGCGGCTGGGGACTGAGTATGGATACCAGGCCGCCAACGCAGCCATGACTTGGTGGCCAGATTCCGCCTCCACATGCCTAAAAGGCCCAATTTCAAGTGCAAGCAAGCAGTATGGTATTGCAGCCTGGGGGTGGGTGGGTGGCAGGCTGCATACTTGCGCTTGCATTGCAAGGAATGGGGGAGGTACTGACGCGCCCCCTGGGCCTGTGTTGTGCAGGGAATACCCGGAGCCGGATCGCTGGGGGTTGTAGTCTCCGTGGCGTTGACCCGGTCCGTGCCCAGGGTGGTCAATTCAGTGGCAGTCTTATTAGTGAGATAATAGTCCGACTACGCCACCCGTGGATTGCGGTCAGTGGGGGCCGCCGCTGCAAGGCAGACCGCTGAGGCCGGTGTTATGTGTGCAGCTAAGAATGGGATGACTCCCCATGGGAGAAGTATAGCCTCAGGGCAGTTGGTGTGGATGATGGGAGTGATGGTGCACGAGCGCATCAGGAACAACTCGGAGTCCGTGCAGTGCAGTTCAGGGTCTTTACTGATGTTATAAAGCAGACCCTCCCGGGAGTACTGGCTAGCAGTAGAGGCCTAGTCAGTCTGAGAGCTAGCAGGATCTCCCCTGGCCAGATGGAGTTGTAGGCCTCCCCGTCTATTTGTACTCTTTCCTGGCTACCTTGCTGTGTGCGGGTAGAAGTAGCCCACGTCCCTGAGTATACCGTGTGGTGCTCACCCGTACGGCCGGTGACTTGGGGCCTTCTGTTAGCCTCCGCTTCACGATGGCGGTGCTGGTCCCTTGCTTGTGACCGTGCCTCCGGGCTTCTCTGGCCAGAGGACATGGAATCCCCTGCCGGTTGGATTCTGCTGCTGGACCTGGATGTCCCCACAGCCTTGGACTCCGTGTCCGGTCTTAATGTCTTCAGCCAGGGCGAGCTATCTAGCTTCCAGCCCCTGGCACTCGCTCCTGCTCCTACAGAGCTCCTTGCTGACACTTTCCCTGTGTCTGGAACTGTCTCTAGGCTCTGACTCAACTAATCCCGCCCCAGACCCAGTTTATAAGGGCAGATTCCTCCCCTCCCAGGTCTGGGCGGGCGGTGTGGCATGCTTAGGGCTCCAGACCAGAGAAACCTCCCACTAGCTCTCAGACATAATATTTCTATTACTGTGGTAACCAGATGCCTGGGGTGCCACAGTACAATTGAACACTGCCCTGGGACAAGAACTTGCACGGGGATAGTTGCAAGTGTGCATCTTCTGATGCGGCAAGGATGACTTCTAATGGGCACACTTTTAGGCAGTGACCTGGGTGTCAGAGATGCTTCCAGGGGTCTTCCCCATGCTGTTCCCATGTCTTTTCAGCACTGTATGCATGTGTCACACAGCACATGGCCAGATAAGGTTGTAAAATGTTAAAATGACATTTCCCGGTAAATGCATTTGTCAAGGTTGAAAGCAATACAAAAGTGCAAAAACGCATAAAAAATGCTACTTGTGAACATAGCCCAAGATGTGGAGAAGTATTTTTTTTTTGGGGGTTATTTATTTTACCTTATACACAAGTCTTTACCCTGGAAAGGAACTTCCTTAACATATTTCACAGGAAAGCAGTTTCAGTTTCATTTTTGAATGTTTTATTGTGAGCCCTTAAAAGTGGCTTAATACCTCTGACCACGTTGTTGACAGCAGTGACCTGGGGGTCAGAAATGCTTCCTGGGGCGATCCCCATGCTGTCCCCATGTCATTTGAGCACTGTCACTATCGTTTTGGGCACTTGTTAGGCTTTTAAAAGACTGCCGGGGGTGCCGCCGCAAAAATGCTCGGGTGTCCCATAGACTAACATAGGGCTCGTTGCTCGGGTCGAGCACCGAGCACCCGAGCATTTTAGTGCTCGCTCAACACTAATAATAAGTACAGTGATAGTGTTGATTACTGTACTTGTCATTTAGTGTTAAAATAAAGGATTTATTAAAAAAAAATTGGCATGGGGTTCCCCGTAATTTTAGTCTCTAGCGGAGGTTAAGCAGACGGCTGGGGCAGATGTTTGAAGCCTGGGAAGGGAGTAATATCCACGGAGCTTCCCAGACTACTAATATCAGCCCCCAGCTGAATACCTAGCCTTTACTAGCTATTAAAATGGGGGACCCCAAAAAAATGACGTGGGGTCCCCCCTATTTTAATAGCTAGCAAAGGCTAGGCAGACAGCTGGGGGCTGATATTAATAGCCCAGGAACGGTGCCATGAATATTGGCCCCCTCCCAGGCTAGAAACACCAGCCATCAGCAGCCCCAGAAATGGCGCATCCATCGGATGCGCCATTTCTGGCACTTAGCCTCGCTCTTCCCACTGCCCTGTAGCGGTGACAGTGGGGTAATAGGATTGGGGTTGATGTCAGCTTATAATGCCAGCTGACATCAAGCTCAGGTTAGTAATGGAGAGGCGTCTATAAGACACCCCCATTACTAACCTCATAGTGAAAGTTAAAAAAAACACAAACACCCAGAATAAAGTCCTTTAATTGAAATAAACACACAATTCTTTAATGTTCTAAATTAAACTCTACTTACCGTCACGCCCATTCCAGCTGAAGCCAATGTCTTCTGCAATAAAAGTAAAATAATAAACCAACCTCATCCTTACCTTTCCTTGGTTCCCAGGACAGCTTCAGCTCTGCTACATCGAGATGACAGGCTGGACCACAGCAGAACGCTACCATCCAGCTTGCCATGCCGCAGACACTGAGAAGCTTCTCAGTGAAGCTCCTCAGTGTCTCGCTGTGACGGCATCCAGATGAGCCGAGTTCATGTCCAATGAACTCAGCTCACCTCATGCACGTCACTGACAGCGTGGGAGAATTCTCCAGCGCATGCGGTGAGCGCAGGAGAATTCTCCCACGCTGGGATGGCATTGAGATGACAGGCTGGATCGCAGCTGAGCGTTGCCATCCAGCATGCCATCCTTCATAGACACTACAGAGCGCAGGCATGCTTGCGCTCTGCAGTGTCTCTGAAGGATGACAAGCTGGATGGCAGCGCTCAGCTG
Source organism: Phyllobates terribilis (assembly GCF_046119375.1). NCBI lineage: Eukaryota > Metazoa > Chordata > Amphibia > Anura > Dendrobatidae > Phyllobates > Phyllobates terribilis. Next base: position 691,531,332 of record NW_027362762.1, read on the forward strand.
CGATCCAGCCTGTCATCAAAATGCCATCCCAGCGTGGGAGAATTCTCCTGCTCAAGCGTGAGCGCAGGAGAATTCTCCCACACTGGGATGGCATTGTGATGACAGGCTGGATCGCAGCTGAGCGCTGCCATCCAGCATGCCATCCTTCATAGACACTGCAGAGCGCAGGCATGCTTGCGCTCTGCAGAGTCTCTGAAGGATGACAAGCTGGATGGCAGCGCTCAGCTGCGATCCAGCCTGTCATCAGAATGCCATCCCAGCTTGAGAGAATTCTCCTGCTCAAGCGCTGAGCGCAGAATTCTCCCACGCTGGGATGGCATTGAGATGACAGGCTGGATCGCAGCTGAGCGCTGCCATCCAGCATGCCATCCTTCATAGGCACTGCAGAGCGCAGGCATGCTTGCACTCTGCAGTGTCTCTGAAGGATGACAAGCTGGATGGCAGCGCTCAGCTGCGATCCAGCCTGTCATCAGAATACCATCCCAGCGTGGGAGAATTTTCCTGCGCTCACCGCATGCGCAGGAGAATTCTCCCACGCTGTCAGTGACGTGCATGAGGTGAGCTGAGTTCATGAACTCGGCTCATCTGGATGCCGTCACAGCCAGACACTGAGGAGCTTCATGGCAATCTGGATGGCAGCGTTCTGCTGCGGTCCAGCCTGTCATCTCGATGTAGCAGAGCTGAAGCTGTCCTGGGAACCATGAAAAGGTAAAGATGAGGTTGGTTTATTATTTTATTTTTATTGCAGGAGATCGTCGGCTTCAGCTGGAATGGGCGTGATGGTAAGTATTGTTTAATTTAGAACATTAAAGAATTGTGTGTTTATTTCAATAAAAGGATTTTATTCTGGCTGTTTGTGTTTTTTTTTAACTTTCACTATGAGGTTAGTAATGGGGGTGTCTTATAGACGCCTCTCCATTCCTAACCTGGGCTTGATGTCAGCTGGCATTATAAGCTGACATCAACCCCAACCCTATTATCCCACTGCCACCGCTACAGGGCAGTGGGAAGAGCGAGGCCAAATGCCAGAATTGGCGCATCCTATGGATGCGCCATTTCTGGGGCGGCTGACGGCTGGTGTTTCTAGCCTAGGAGGGGGCCAACATTCATGGCACCCTTCCTGGGCTATTAATATCAGCCCCAGCTCTCTGCTTAGCCTTTGCTAGCTATTAAAATAGGGGGGACCCCACGTCATTTTTTTGGGGGGTCCCCCATTTTAATAGCTAGTAAAGGCTAGGTATTCAGCTGGGGGCTGATATTAGTAGCCTGGGTAGCTCCGTATTACCTCCTTCCCAGGCTTCAAACATCTGCCCCAGCCGTCTGCTTAACCTCCGCTAGAGACTAAAATTAAGGGGAACCCCACGCCAATTTTTTTTTTTAATAAATCCTTTATTTTAAAACTAAATGACAAGTACAGTAATCAACATTATCACTGTACTTATTATATATGTGACTGACATGTTTCTATCTATCTATCTAATCTATGTGTGATGCTCTATTCTTTCTGTTCTAAATTGTCGGGTACCGATCCTGAATTGCCGGCCGGCTTTTTTAAAGAGACAGGTGCATGAAAACACTATTATTTTTTTTTAATAAATCCTTTAACACTAAATGACAAGTACAGTAACCAACACTGTCACTGTACTTCTTATATATGTGACTGACATGTTTCTATCTATCTAATCTATGTGCGATGCTCTATTCCTTCTGTTCTAAATTGTCGGGTACCGGTGTATGCCGCTGCTGAATTACCGGCCGGCTTTTTAAAGAGAGTGTCTTCTGAGCAGTTTGTCAGCTTTTGGACAACTTTGAAGTTGTTTTCTATGTGTTTTCTATGTGTTTCTATGTGTTTTTGTTATCCTGCCATTGGTTTTAACGGTGTTCAACGGTGTTCGATCGTGTTCTAAGGTGTTCGACGAACAGTTCCACAAACATCCCGATGTTCGACGAACCGAACCCGAACACTACGGGGGTGGCTCAACACTAGTCCTAGCCCATTACTTGTCTCTATGTTTGTATCTTTCCTTTTCCTGCAGTGTCTGAACCTGCACCTAATTCCAACTCCTTGTCTCTGTACTTCTGTTTGTGAGTTTAGTGTCCACTCGCTACTTCATTGTGAGTACCTTGTGTGTATCTGCTCTGCTTGTCTACCGCACCTGTGGGTTTTGCTCTGCTCTGCATGTCTACCGCATCTGCGGTTTTGCTCTGCTCTGCTTGTCTACCGCACCTGCGGGTTTTGCTCTGCTTTGCTTGTCTACCGCATTTGTGGGTTTTGCTCTGCTCTGCTTGTCTACCGCACCTGCGGGTTTTGCTCTGCTCTGCTTGTCTATCGCACTTGCGGGTTTTGCTTTGCTTGTCTACCGCACCTGCGGGTTTTGCTCTGCTCTGCTTGTCTACCGCACCTGTGGTTTTGCTCTGCTTGTCTACCGCACCTGCGGGTTTTGCTCTGCTCTGCTTGTCTGCTGCACTTGCGGCTGTGTTCCTGTATCCCAGTCTTTACTGGTCCCTATCCTGCCTGCGTTCCTACCTGCCATTACCCACCTGTCTGTGTACCAGCCGGGCCTGCCAGTATCCACCTGTCTGCATACCAGCCGTGCCTGCCAGTACCCACCTGTCTGCAAACCAGCCGTGCCTGCCAGTACCAACCTGTCAGTATGCCAGCCTGACCTGCCTGTTCCTGCATTCTCCAGTGTGGGTCAACAGCTGTGACCGGGATCCGACCTGGAGTAGCACCTGGTCCCTCTGCTCGGTTCCTCCCTTGTTCACGGAGTCGACTGAGCCGCCGTGCGACCTTGGTCGGACCGAGTTGATACTTAGTCATGCCCCTCCAGGCACTCCTCGGTTCATGGTCCAGTGGAATCACTAACCACGTTCACGCCAGTCTGTCCGGGCGTGAGCGTAACATCAGGCAGGCAGGGTATCTAGGCAGGCAGTGTATATAGCAGACTGCAGTGCATATAGCACAAGAGGCTCCATTCCAATTCTGCCTTCTGCTGCTGTTAGATATTTCGATACAAAGGCCCAGGTCTCAGGGGCCAGGAATACTTTTTTTTAGATCTTAATCCTCATTATTTGCTTAAAAAGCAATCCAGAGAACACCGTTTTTCTGCACCATTTGCTTGTTGGCACTGCAGAATACAGCCAGGGCCTTTCCATATTACAGTGCTAGAAATCCAGCTATTTAAAACTGTGTTTTCTCCGTCATACCGATCACATATACAGTACAGACCAAAAGTTTGGACACACCATCTCATTTAAAGATTTTTCTGTATTTTCATGACTTTTAAAATTGTGCATTCACACCGAAGACATCAAAACTATGAATTAACACATGTGGAATTATATACTTAACAAAAAAGTGTAAAACAACTGAAAATATGTCTTTTATTCCAGGTTCTTCAAAGTAGCCACCTTTTGCTTTGATGACTGCTTTGCACACTCTTGGCATTCTCTTGATGAGCTTCAAGAGGTAGTCACCAGAAATGGTTTTCACTTCACAGGTGTGCCCTGTCAGGTTTAATAAGTGGGATTTCTTGCCTTATAAATGGGTTTGGGACCATCAGTTGTGTTGTGCAGAAGTCTGGTGGATACACAGCTGATAGTCCTACTGAATAGACTGTTAGAATTGGTATTATGGCAAGAAAAAAGCAGCTAAGTAAAGAAAAACAAGTGGTCATCATTACTTTAAGAAATGAAGGTTAGTCAGTCCGAAAAATTGGGAAAACTTTGAAAGTGTCCCCAAGTGCAGTTGCAAAAACCATCAAGCGCTACAAAGAAACTGGCTCACATGAGGACCGCCCCAGGAAAGGAAGACCAAGAGTCACCTCTGCTTCTGAGGATAAGTTTATCCGAGTCACCAGCCTCAGAAATCTCAGGTTAACAGCAGCTCAGATTAGAAACCAGGTCAATGCCACACAGAGTTCTAGCAGCAGACACATCTCTTCAACAACTGTTAAGAGGAGACTTTGTGCAGCTGGCCTTCATGGTAAAATAGCTGCTAGAAAACCACTGCTAAGGACAGGCAACAAGCAGAAGAGACTTGTTTTTGCTAAAGAACACAATCAATGGACATTAGACCAATGGAAATCTGTGCTTTGGTCTGATGAGTCCAAATTTGAGATCTTTGGTTCCAACCACCGTGTCTTTGTGCGACGCAGAAAAGGTGAACTGATGGACTCTACATGCCTGGTTCCCACCGTGAAGCATGGAGGAGGAGGTGTGATGGTGTGGGGGTGCTTTGCTGGTGACACTGTTGGGGATTTATTCAAAATTGAAGGCATACTGAACCAGCATGGCTACCACATCATCTTGCAGTGGCATGCTATTCCATCTGGTTTGCGTTTAGTTGGACCATCATTTAGTTTTCAAGAGGACAATGATCCCAAACACACCTCCAGGCTGTGTAAGGGCTATTTGACCAAGGAGGAGAGTGATGGTGTGCTACGCCAGATGACCTGGCCTCCACAGTCACCAGACCTGAACCCAATCGAGATGGTTTGGGGTGAGCTGGACCGCAGAGTGAAGGCAAAAGGGCTAACAAGTGCTAAGCATCTCTGGGAACTCCTTCAAGATTGTTGGAAGACCATTTCCGGTGACTACCTCTTGAAGCTCATCAAGAGAATGCCAAGAATGTGCAAAGCAGTCATCAAAGCAAAATATGGCTACTTTGAACAACCTAGAATATAAGACATATTTTCAGTTGTTTCACACTTTTTGTTAAGTTTATAATTCCACATGTGTTAATTCATAGTTTTGATGCCTTCGGTGTGAATGTACAATTTTCATAGTCATGAAAATACAGAAAAATCTTTAAATGAGAAGGTGTGTCCAAACTTTTGGTCTGTACTGTACGTTTTCAGAAAATACTGCCATTTTTGGCCTCCATTCCAATTTTTTTTCACTGTGTCAGCGAAGTTTTTGACACCAGTTTGCTGTTCAAACTAGTTACCTACAGGCCAGGTATTTAAAACTCTGTTTTCTCTGTCACACGGATCACATATACGTTGTCAGAAAATACTGCCATTTCTGGCCTCCATTAAAAATTTCTTTCAGTGTGTCAGTGAAGCAATTCACACCAGTTTGCTGTTCAAACTACTTACCTACAGGCCTGGTATTTAAAACTCTGTTTTCTCCATCACGCGGATCACTTATAAGTTCGCTTCAAACTCGGTCACTTGTAGTGAGCGTGGAAGATACTGTCCTCCATTTAAAATGTGCAAGGCACGTGGCAAGGGATGGGGAACTGGACGTGATGGTGATGGTGCATGCAGAGGCCGAGGACAAGGCCATGGGCAAGCTGAAATTGTGCCACAACAAACACCCACATCTTCTCGCCCACCCTTCCTGTCCCAATTCCTAGGGGACTGCAGCAAACCACTATTGAACCCAGAGCAGTGTCAAGAGGTTGTTGGTTGGATAGCGGACAATGCTTCCAGTCACTTAGCCAACACCACCACCACCCTGTCTTCCACACGGTCATGTCTCAGTAGCCGTGATCCTCACCCTGATCCTCCTTCCTCCCACTATGCCGAGTGCCAGGAGACAACTGATCCCACACTTGGACACTCTGAAGAGCTGTTCACTTTTCGATTTATAGATTCAAGCCTCTCGGCTGGTCCATTGGATTGGTCCAACACCACCGAATGATAGCAGCATAACATAAACTCAAATCCAGTGTCTTTTCTTGGGAGGTGTATTCCCATGCACCTTTTCACACCCAGACATGGGTATATGCTTCTTGATTTTGGCTATTTGCTCTTGTCCTCCTCCTTCTCCTCATTCTCCACCACCATATCACCAGGGTGAACGTGGTCCGTGATGCAACACCCACATAATTTTGTGTTTATGATGCCTGTAAAAAAAATTTTTTATACAGTATGTTCATGTATACCCCCCAGGGGTAAATGTTTGTCAGAACATACACTTAGTGCATGGGCATTACAAGTATAGGAGGCCCGCTCCTTTCTAATGGGAACATTTTTTATGAGGCCCTCCTCCACGTCTCTTCCAAGGGGCATTGAAGTGCCTCCAAATTTTTGGCAACCCTTGCATTCACTGCATAGGCAAACACAATGGGAGACCTGCTTCCTAATAATGGGAACATTGTTTTCAGGAGCCCCTCCTCTAAGTCTCTTCAAAGGGGTATTGGGGTGCATCCAAATTTTGGGCAGCCCTGGCATTCACTGCATACGCAATAACAGTATAGGAGACTCACTCTTTAGTAATGGGAACAATAAAACATAGCTGGCTGATGGCTCTTTAAGAATAGTGAGGGCCGACTGCTGGTCCTTTAAGAATAGTAAAGGCCGCCTGATGGCCCTATAAAAATATGCTTTCAGAGTCCCTCCTTCATAAATGAAACATGATGTGTGTGATGATATCTCACACACCACAGGGCCAGGTTGTAAAATGTTAAAATGACATTTCCTGGTGAATGCATTTGTCACCTTTGAAAGCAATGCAAAAGTGAAAAAACGCATCAAAAACGCTACGTGTGAACATAGCCCAAGGTGTCGAGGAGCATTTTTGTTTCTGGTTATTTATTTTGCTTTATATATAAGTCATTACCCTGGAAAGGATGTTCGTGAACATATTTCCCAGGAAAATCCATTTTGGTTTCGTTTTGGTATGTTTTATTGTGAGTCCGTAAAAGTGGCGTAATACCTCTGATAACGTTGTTGACAGAAGTGATTTGGGAGTCAGAAATGCTTCCAGGGGTCTTCCCCATGCTGTCCCCATGCCATTTGAGCACTGTTCCCATTGATTTAGGCAATTTTTAGGCACTCTGCAGACCGCCGGGGGGAGCCGCCTGAAAAATGCTCGAGTTTCCCATAGACTTACACTGGGCTCGTTGCTCGGGTCGAGCACCCGAGTATTCCAATTTGGTCGAACCAAGCAATGAGCACCCGAGCATTTTAGTGCTCGCTCATCACTAATAGTCACAGCGGCGTCCAGTGTTACAGCTCAGTCCTATTTATTGTTTTTAGTTGCAGGACCTGGCAAAGCCGCTATTTTACATATGTGGCGCCCCTGAGGGTTCGGTCGCCACAGAGGTGTTGCATCTCAGCCAGGGATGTGGCATCTCACTCTCAGGTAAGGAAGGAGTAAAGCCCGGGACCCTAACACCTGCATCCAACACACCGCTCCAGGCAAACAGGGGAGGGCAAGATGTCTCTGGTTCTTGCTGAGCCTTTCCCCTGGCTGGAGTGGGGGGAACCCAGAGAGGGGGAACCACGTAGTGGGTGTGGGTGGAGGAAGTAGCTTAGGGGAGCACATGAGAGGGAGGTATAAATTGGGAAGCCATCTTAGTGAGTCAGATCAGTCAGAGGAGGAGAAGTGAAGGAGCAGAAGCTCTGCAGGAGCTCTGCTCAGGATGAGGGCCTTGTGAAAGGCCCAGGACTGAAAGGAGAGGAGAGAGAGGAGCAGAAAGGCTCCAGGAATCAGGAAAGCACCCAGGGGTACGGGCCGTGCAGAAGGCCACTCGTACGCCCGCATCTGCCAGGCGGCGGAGGGGTCAGGCCATCTAAAGGGAACCGGTCCCTCAACTAGTGGTAGACTTTATCCCCAACTAGAAACCGGAGGCTGCAGTACTTTATGTCCTGTAGCCACAAGTCCACGCCAGTCTCACCGAGAAGGTAGCCATATAGGACCCAGGGGACGAAACAGACGTCGCACGCCAAGGCCCGCAGGTACTGGATTGGAGATACTAGGTGTGAAGTGCAGGAAGAAGGCCAGAGAGCGAGGACACACAGAACGGGGTCCTGCTAAGTACTCCGGAGTTACCTGGGGGTAGACCGAACCCCTCCCTGAGTAAACACAGGACGACGAGGGCAGTTACATGGATCCCTGTAATCTGGACTACAACAACTGTGAGTAAAGACCCTGGGACTGCACTTCCTTGTCTCTGTGTTTCTTGCTGCGCCATCAACCCCTGCACTACAACGCCCAGCATAACCTATAACATCTACACTGCCCTGGAGCTAAGCTCTACCTGTGGAGAGCCACACCATCACTGCTGCACTCACATCAGCTCCAGAGGACCTGCTCCGCAGCGGCGGATCCCTTTAGCCACATACCAAAGGTGGCGTCACAAACTTTATACAATCACTATAAATCCCCTATCAATAAACCCCTTTTATTGACCGCCCTGGGTCACGGACCAGGTCACCGCCACTGTGACATCTTCCCCAGCATCTCCCAGCCCGGCACCGAGTACCCCACGGCCCAGGGGGCGCGTCACATACGGAGTTGGGTCTTGTAGATAATGAAGAGTATGCTGCGCTCTCCATAATGCTGCAGCCTCTTCATATACTGTAGATGATAGGCAGGGATGACCTATTCTACAGATATGCAATCAGTTTCAAGTCTTTGATCATCACTTTAAAGGGGTTGTCCGGTCCAAATGGATAAGTCTGCTGTCACTCTGTGTGACTGCAGGCTTATGAATCCCCGCAGGACACGCACTGATTTGCTGGTTTCTGACCTTGGACCGAAGGGTATGTTTGAGTTATATATACTCCCAGCCAGTGAGTGTTGTCTTGCTTCCATACACTTGTATGGAACAAGGCCGCGCCCTATAGTCAGCCACGCCCACTGTATGGCTGCGTGACTAGACGGGGTGTTGCTTCGCTCTTTACAAGTGTATGGAGCGAGGCCATACCCACAAGACGGGCCCTGGCCGGGAGTATGTATTACGCATACATACCCTCCGGTTCCGGGTCAAAAACCGGCGAATCCCCTTAGTGCACAGTGTGTGCCCTGGGGGATTTGACGCGCCCCCTAGGCCGTGGGGTACCCGGTGCCGGGCCGGTAGATGCTGGGGGTGATATCACGGTGGCTGGCCTGGTCCGTGGCCCAGGGCGGTCAGCAAAAAGGGGATATTTATAGGGGATTTTTAGTAAGTTCGTGACTCCACCTGTGGAATGCGGCTAACGGGAGCCGCCACTGCAGAGCAGTCCTCTGGAGCTGGTGTTACGGCAGTAGGGATGGTGTGGCTCTCCATAGGTAGAGCTAGCTCCAGGGCAGTGTAGGGGTAGATGGTGGATGCTGGGGAGAGACGGCAGGACGGTCCCGGAGGAAAGACGGACACTCACACGAGGGATAAGCTTCAGTACCTTTACTGGTGATGATGCAGGCACGGTACAGGGTACTCCGGGCGAAGGGTGCACTTTTGGACTCTCCCCAGTGAGTGGGTGTAGGGCCTCCTGATCCGTTGCTTCCTCTTGCTAAGCTTATGACCTGCCTGGAGCTAGGCCTAGCTTTGTTACTGTCTCTCTCTTGCACCTGCTGACCTGGTGGTAGGGCCTTCTCTTGAAGATCACTCTCCCTGGATGCTGGGGCCTCCGTGACTCCTAGCCCTGGTACTGTAGTCAGCGTTTGGTAAACCTGGGAACTGTAGTCCTCCAGGTGTCCGGTGGTCCCTACTGGGTATAAAGGGACCCCGTAGGCGCGGACCCGGTGTCCGGTATATATCTTGGGGTGAGCCTGATATGCTCCTCTGCCCCCTCGCTCCTTCTTCCTTCTCCTCCCGCCTTCGGCCACACTCAGGGCCCTCACTAGGCTTCACCTCATGCTGTAGGCCTTGGCTCGCCTAAGCACCGCAGCAGCGTGCTGCTCTTCGCTGCTCTCTGAGCATCAGCACGCTCTCTGCTCACAGACTGAACTGAGCTGCCTGGCTCCACCCTCCCATATATATATCCCTATCAGGGCTCCCTCTGCTGGTCTGAGGTGGTAGGGTGGAGGTGTGTGAATGTGTGAGGGCCTCTTGTAGAGAAGTCCATCCATGCACCCTTCTGGGTTCTGTGGCACCGGTGCGCAACAGGGCGCCACAGATTCATAAGTCTGCAGTCACACAGAGTGACTGCAGACTTATCAATCTGGACCAGACAACCCCTTTAAGGCCTCACATCTGCGTATAAAGAATCGCTCCAATGATCATCCTGAAAAGTTAGACAAGTGTCATACCAGTGTCCTGCCTATGCCACTCGGTATGTCATATGAGTGCCATGTGAGTGCAATGCGAGTGTGCAATTTTTTTTCGCACCTAGCATCTGTATGACATGAATATGCAATCCGTTTATAACATTATCTTTTACATACTGTTATACTCTGTAATACTGTAATACAATAGTGAACATGGTAAATTAAAAATCCAAAAAACAATTATGGAATTGCACTCTTTTTGCAATTTCATCACACTTGGAATTCATTTCCTGCTTTCCCGTGCACGATAAAATTAATGATGTCATTCAAAAGTACAACTCTTTCCGCAAAAAAACCAAGCCCTCATGCGGCTATGTGGACGGAAAAATTAAAAAGTTATGGCTCTTGGAAGAAGGGGAGGAAAAATGATAACAAAAAAGCGGAAAATTGCCCAGGGGTGAAAGGGTTACATTTCAAGAGGTGCATGGTGTGGCCTCTAAATCTGTTATGGTACTCTTCAGAAGGAAAATGTTGCATGCACGCCGCTAGGTTCAGATAGGGGTGAGACCGGTTACATGAATTCTTTGGAATCCTGGGGGAACCGTTACTCAGTACAACCATAGACCATGTGCTGCAGCTTCTCTCAGGCACACAGGGGTATTGACCCTTAGGCACAGACACGTAGGTTGTTTCACTTACTGACCAGACACACTTGACAAGAGTCCTCATAAACAGTAGAACAGTAGCATTTAATAAGAAGCCGCACAGCCAGTGCAAGTTAAGTCTTATTAGCAACAGGCTCCAATGACAAACAGTACAATTTCCTTAGCAGCACAGCAGTTCACAGTCTTCCCAGTAGTACAGGACAGCACAGTTCTATTGCAAAGTAACATTAATGAACTTAGCATTCTTTACAGCACAGTGAGATGGAGGAGGCGGGGGAGGGTTTGCTGAGGGAGATGATCCCTGCGACACCATTTCTTCCAGCATTTATCTTTCTGCCTGACAATACTCTGCACTGCTAGTTCGGGAACTCTATCTGACCTATGCTTAGCTTCACTCCTGACTTGAATCCTTTTCACTTGCAGGGGCGCTTCTGTGAGACACAGAACACACACCACCTTTCTCTTCAGCTCCAGCCAGACAGTAAACAACTTCCTCACAATCCCCCTGGGGCTCTGCAAAAACCTTCCCTGTCTCCTGTGACTGTGTTAACCCCTCTAGTTGCTGGATGCTTTTAAAGCAACAGCTCTACTTCTGCATGTCACAAAAAACTTTAACCCTTAGACTACAGGCGGACAATGACAGCTTGGGGCCCCTGTGCAAGAAATGTGTCTGGGCCCCCCTCCCTGCCTGGCATGCCGCTTATAATCAGGGCTATCTGGTCATGAGGCCCCTGGAGCCTCTGGCTCTCAGCAACAAGCCAGATTAACCTCATTATTGCCGCCCTGCAAGCAGGGTGTGCATAGAAATCACAGGGCACCATAGTAAAATTTCTATTTGGGCCCCTCCACACCTCTAAAAAAAATATTTTTTTTTTTCACTGACATGGAGATATATACACATGTGATCAAAATTGTTGGTACCCCTCGTTTAATGTAAGAAAACCCACAATGGACACAGAAATAACTTGAATCTGACAAAAGTAATAATAAATAAAAAATCTATGAAAATGAACAAATGAAAGTCAGACATTGCATTTCAACCCTGCTTACACAGAATTTTTTCAAAAATTAAACTCATGAAATAGGTCTGGACAGAAATGATGGTGCCCTTAACTTAATATTTTGTTGAACAACCTTTTGAGGCAATCACTGCAATCAAACGATTCCTGTAACTGTCAATGAGACTTCTGCATCTCTCGACAGTTATTTTGGACCACTCCTCATGAGCAAACTGCTCCAGTTGTCTCGTGTTTGAAGGTTGCTGTAATGCACACGCCCGGACTGACTGGCGTGTGCGTGTTTATGTAGTGATTCCACTGGACCGTGCCGGAGAGTGAATGCCTGGAGGGGCGTAACTAGGTATTCACCCGATCCGACCAGGGTCGCACGACGGCATACGACGCCAGTGCACCAAGGAGGAACCGAGCAGAGGGACCAGGTGCTACTCCAGGACAGACCCCGGACACGGCTGTTGACCCACACAGGGGAATACAGGAACAGACTGGTAGGCTGGCACACAGACTGGTGGGTATAGGCAGGCACGACTGGTATGCAGGCAGGCGGGTATGCCGGCAGGGGGGTACAGGCAAGCACAGCTAGAGTGCAGACAGGGAGGCACTAGCAGGTAGAAACACAGGCGGGATAGGACCCAGTACACACTGGGACTCAGGAACAATACAGGCAGAGGGGTACAGGCAAGCACAGCTAGAGTGCAGACAGGGAGGCACTAGCAGGTAGGGACACTGGCGGGATAGGACCCAGTACACACTGGGACTCAGGAACAGAACCACAGATGTGGCGGACAAACACAGCAGAGTGAGGCCGCCCAGAGAGGTGAGCGAGAACAGGGCAGGACAAGGCCGCCTGGAGCGGTGAGCAAGAGTAGAGCAGGACAAGGCCGCCAGGAGCGGTGAACAAAGGGTCAGAGCTGAGCGAGACTGCCGGAGCAGTGAGCAAGAGTAAAGCAGGACGAGGCCGCCTGGAGCGGTGAGCAAGAGTGGATCAAGACTGCCGGAGCAGTGAGCAAAAGGATAAGAGCGGAGCGAGACTGCCGGAGCAGCGAGCAAAAGGGTCCGAGCGGAGCAAGGCTGCCGGAGCAGCGAGCAAAGGAGTCAGAGCAGGCTAGAACCGCCGAAGCGGTGAGCAAAGGAGTCAGAGCAGGCTAGAACCGCCGGAGCGGTGAGCAAAGGAGTCAGAGCAGGCTAGAACCGCCGGAGCGGTGAGCAAAGGAGTCAGAGCAGGCTAGAACCGCCGGAGCGGTGAGCAAGGCAGAGCAGGGGGGACAGGGCTCGGTTCACACGGAACAGACAGGAAGAGAAAGGCAGAGCCAGATACCCACAGGATACTTGCAGTGAAGTAGCGAGTGGACCACAAACTCACAAACGGGAGTACAGAGACAACAAGCAGGAGTTAGGTACGAGTTCAGACTCTGCAGAAAAAGGAAGGGAACGGACATAGAGGCAAAACAGGTAAAGGATAGGAAAGAGTTCAGACTGGAACTGAGTGTACGGAGGAGACCGACACTGCAGCGGGATACAGGAGCGGGTCTGGGAATACGGCCCCCAGAGAGGCGGGACGAACAGGCAAGGAGCGTGTTCAGACAGGACAGACAAGATACAGGAACAGGTCTAGGTAATCGGCCCCTAGAAGGCGGGAGGAACAGGCTAGGAGCGTGTTCAGACAGGCCTGGAAATACAGCCTCCAGGATAGGCAGACAAGAGAACACAGACAAGACTCAGTTCAGACACGGGAACTGATACCGCAAGGCAGGAGACATAGACAGGACTCAGTTCAGACACGGGAACTGATACCACAAGGCAGGAGACATAGACAGGACTCAGCTCAGACACGGGAACTGATACCGCAAGGCAGGAAACATAGACAGGACTCAGTTCAGACACGGGAACTGATACCGCAAAGCAGGAGACAAAGAACGGGACCTGGCACCTTCAGAGTGCAAGCACACACTGAAAGAAACACTATGCTCAGGCAGGGATAGATGGGAGCAGCTGAGCTATATACCAGGTGACAGACAGCAATAGGCTGAGGACGCACAAGGGGTGTGACCCACAGCAGGTACAAAAAGCAGGAAGTGATCGGGCGCCGCCCTTAAGCAGCAGAAACAGACACAAACAGACAGCATGGAGGGAAGCCAGAGAGACATTCTGGACTGGAGATCAAGTGCGCGCTCTTGCACAGTGGGAGATGGACCACCATGCAAGGACGCCGCCAGGTATGTTACAGTACCCCCCCCCCCTTACGCCCCCTCTTCTTCAGGCCTGCCAGAATCTTCTGCAGGGAATTCGAGGACCAGTCGTTCACTTCAAGGAGATCACTTCCACTGTCCACAGGAAAAACTGATCTCATCTGGTTAGCTAGGATGCTACCTCCTATCCAGCCATCCTCAGCAACAGACGAAACGGGTGGAGTACCAGGAACAGCACACAAGGAAGTCTCTCTCCACATATTTTCAGGTGGCACCCCAGAGGGTACAGGAGACAACTGGAAGTCCTTCACCGGGTTGGAGGGGGACAGAGACTTGGGGGTAATCTCTGCTTCGAGGTACATCTTGTCAAGCTCACAGGAAGAAATAGACGGGTTATCAGGTACATAATGAGGAAAAGTCACTGTCTCTTTGTTATCTGGTGGTACCCCGGAGGAATCAGGAAACAACTGGAGGTCCTCCGCCGGGTCAGAAGAGTGCAGAGGCTCAGAGAAAACATCTGCTTCAGAGTACACTAGGTCGGACTCACTGGACGAAGCAGGCGAGGTATCGGGTACCGAGTATAGGAAAGTCTCTGTCCATTCACCACCAGGTGGCACCCCGAAGGGTTCTGGAGACAACTGGCGGTCCTCCGCCTGGTCAGAGGGGTGTAGAGACTCACGGGTAACCTCTGCTTCAGAGTACACTAGGTTGGACTCACTGGACGAAGCGAGCGAGGTATCAGGTACAGAGTATAGGAGAGTCTCTGTCCTTTCGCTACCAGGTAGCACCCCGAAGGGTTCTGGAGACAACTGGAGGTCCTCCGCCTGGTCGGAGGGGTGTAGAGACTCGGGAGTAACCTCTGCTTCGGAGTACACTAGGTTGGACTCACTGGACGAAGCGAGCGAGGTATCAGGTACAGAGTATAGGAGAGTCTCTGTCCTTTCGCTACCAGGTAGCACCCCGAAGGGTTCAGGAGACAACTGGAGGTCCTCCGCCTGGTCGGAGGGGTGTAGAGACTCGGGGGTAACTACCACTTTGGGGTACCCATTGTCAGGCTCACAGGACGAAGCGGACAAAGTATCGAGTACCGGGTGTAGAGAAGTCTCTCTCCATTTGTCATCGAGTGGTATCCCGGAGGATTCAGGAGGCAACAGGGGGTCCTCCACCAGGTAGTAGAGGTGCACAGACTCTGAGGTAACCACAGCTTTGGAGCATCCTTGGACATGCACACCGGTTAAAGTGGGTGAAGCATCTGATGCCGGGTGCAGGAAGTTCTCCTGTGTGGAGTCTGGATGGGCAGAAGTCTCTTCGGGCAGGAGAACTGGTGCACTACACACGCACATTACCCGTTGGGGCTTCTCCGGGATACAGGGAGATGAAGCTTCAGTAGGGACTTCAAGGTTGGGGTCAGGAGGTCTCAGGGAGGACAGACCCTGGCGTGACAGCTTGCCTCTACGTCTAGCACGTCTGGACTGCCTCTTGAGGTTGGGAGAAGTATTCTGGAAAGCGTAGTCACCCTGTGAGGATTCTGGGTGGGCAGTAGTCTCATTGGGCTGGAGGACTATTGCGCTACCCACACACATTACCCGTCGGGGCTGCTCCGGGATATTGGGAAGTGAAGCTTCAGCAGGGGCTTCAGGGTTAGGGTCCTCGAAGACCATACGAAAGGCCACCAGGAAGGCCTGCAGGTCAAGGACGACAGGATCCCATGCTTCCCATAGGGGGGTGACCCATTTCAAGGCATCACCCGCTAGGTAGTCAATCATAAAGGCCACTTTAGCCCAATCGGAAGGAAAATAGAGAGGGTAGGCCTTAAAGTGTAGCATGCATTGCTCCACAAATGCACAACACTGTCTTGGATCCCCATAGTAACGTGGCGGATCCGCAGGAACGAGAGCTGATAGATCCATCTGGACGGTGCGTAATTCGCCTGGAACTCAGCTAAGGAAAAAAAAAATTAATTTATTTATTTTAATGCATGTATTCGCTGGAAAACTTCTCAGAGAGCGAAGGCCGTGGGGCTCAACGGGAACCATGGCCTGAGCATGCTGTAATGCACACGCCCGGACTGACTGGCGTGTGCGTTTTTATGTAGTGATTCCACTGGACCGTGCCGGAGAGTGAATGCCTGGAGGGGCGTAACTAGGTATTCACCCGATCCGACCAGGGTCGCACGACGGCATACGACGCCAGTGCACCAAGGAGGAACCGAGCAGAGGGACCAGGTGCTACTCCAGGACAGACCCCGGACACGGCTGTTGACCCACACAGGGGAATACAGGAACAGACTGGTAGGCTGGCACACAGACTGGTGGGTATAGGCAGGCACGACTGGTATGCAGGCAGGCGGGTATGCCGGCAGGGGGGTACAGGCAAGCACAGCTAGAGTGCAGACAGGGAGGCACTAGCAGGTAGGAACACAGGCGGGATAGGACCCAGTACACACTGGGACTCAGGAACAATACAGGCAGAGGGGTACAGGCAAGCACAGCTAGAGTGCAGACAGGGAGGCACTAGCAGGTAGGGACACTGGCGGGATAGGACCCAGTACACACTGGGACTCAGGAACAGAACCACAGATGTGGCGGACAAACACAGCAGAGTGAGGCCGCCCAGAGAGGTGAGCGAGAACAGGGCAGGACAAGGCCGCCTGGAGCGGTGAGCAAGAGTAGAGCAGGACAAGGCCGCCAGGAGCGGTGAACAAAGGGTCAGAGCTGAGCGAGACTGCCGGAGCAGTGAGCAAGAGTAAAGCAGGACGAGGCCGCCTGGAGCGGTGAGCAAGAATGGATCAAGACTGCCGGAGCAGTGAGCAAAAGGATAAGAGCGGAGCGAGACTGCCGGAGCAGCGAGCAAAAGGGTCCGAGCGGAGCAAGGCTGCCGGAGCAGCGAGCAAAGGAGTCAGAGCAGGCTAGAACCGCCGAAGCGGTGAGCAAAGGAGTCAGAGCAGGCTAGAACCGCCGGAGCGGTGAGCAAAGGAGTCAGAGCAGGCTAGAACCGCCGGAGCGGTGAGCAAAGGAATCAGAGCAGGCTAGAACCGCCGGAGCGGTGAGCAAGGCAGAGCAGGGGGGACAGGGCTCGGTTCACACGGAACAGACAGGAAGAGAAAGGCAGAGCCAGATACCCACAGGATACTTGCAGTGAAGTAGCGAGTGGACCACAAACTCACAAACGGGAGTACAGAGACAACAAGCAGGAGTTAGGTACGAGTTCAGACTCTGCAGAAAAAGGAAGGGAACGGACATAGAGGCAAAACAGGTAAAGGATAGGAAAGAGTTCAGACTGGAACTGAGTGTACGGAGGAGATCGACACTGCAGCGGGATACAGGAGCGGGTCTGGGAATACGGCCCCCAGAGAGGCGGGACGAACAGGCAAGGAGCGTGTTCAGACAGGACAGACAAGATACAGGAACAGGTCTAGGTAATCGGCCCCTAGAAGGCGGGAGGAACAGGCTAGGAGCGTGTTCAGACAGGCCTGGAAATACAGCCTCCAGGATAGGCAGACAAGAGAACACAGACAAGACTCAGTTCAGACACGGGAACTGATACCGCAAGGCAGGAGACATAGACAGGACTCAGTTCAGACACGGGAACTGATACCACAAGGCAGGAGACATAGACAGGACTCAGCTCAGACACGGGAACTGATACCGCAAGGCAGGAAACATAGACAGGACTCAGTTCAGACACGGGAACTGATACCGCAAAGCAGGAGACAAAGAACGGGACCTGGCACCTTCAGAGTGCAAGCACACACTGAAAGAAACACTATGCTCAGGCAGGGATAGATGGGAGCAGCTGAGCTATATACCAGGTGACAGACAGCAATAGGCTGAGGACACACAAGGGGTGTGACCCACAGCAGGTACAAAAAGCAGGAAGTGATCGGGCGCCGCCCTTAAGCAGCAGAAACAGACACAAACAGACAGCATGGAGGGAAGCCAGAGAGACATTCTGGACTGGAGATCAAGTGCGCGCTCTTGCACAGTGGGAGATGGACCACCATGCAAGGACGCCGCCAGGTATGTTACAGTTGCCTTTTCCAGACGGCATGTTTCAGCTCTTTCCAAAGATGCTCAATAGGATTTAGGTCAGGGTTCATAGAAGGCCACTTCAGAATAGTCCAATATTTTCCTCTTAGCCATTCTTGGTTGTTTTAGCTGTGTGTTTTGGGTCATTATCCTGTTTCAAGACCCATGACCTGCGACTGAGACCAAGCTTTCTGACACTGGGCAGCACATTTCTCTCTAGAATCCCTTGATAGTCTTGAGATTTCATTGTACCCTGCACAGATTCAAGACACCCTGTGCCAGATGCAGCAAAGCAGCCCCAGAACATAACAGAGCCACCTCCATGTTTCACAGTAGGGACAGTGTTCTTTTCTTGATATGCTTCATTTTTCCATCTGTGAACATAGAGCTGATGTGCCTTGCCAAAAACTTCCATTTTTGTCTCATCTGTCCATAGGACATTCTCCCAGAAGCTTTGTGGCTTGTCAACATGTAGTTTGACAAATTCCAGTGTGGCTTTTTTTATGATTTTTTTTCAACAATGGTGTTCTCCTTGGTCGTCTTCCATGAAGTCCACTTTGGATCAAACGACGGATGGTGCGATCTGACACTGATGTACCTTGAGCTTGAAGTTCACCTTTAATCTCTTTAGAAGTTTTCCTGGGCTCTTTTGTTACCATTCGTATTATCCGTCTCTTTGATTTGTCATCAATTTTCCTCCTGAAGCCACGTCCAGGGAGGTTGGCTACAGTCCCATGGATCTTAAATTTCTGAATAATATGTGCAACTGTAGTCACAGGAACATCAAGCTGCTTGCAGGTGGTCTTATAACTTTTACCTTTTAACTTGCTTGTCTATAATTTTCTTTCTTATCTCCTGAGACAACTCTTTCCTTTGTTTCCTCTGGTCCATGTTGAGTGTGGTACACATCATGTCACCAAACAGCACAGTGAGTATCTGTAGCCCTATATACAGGCCCACTGACTGATTACAAGATTGTAGACACCTGTGATGCTAATTAGTGGACACAACTTGATTTAACATGTCCATTTTGTCACATTATTTTCAGGGGTACCATCATTTCTGTCCAGACCTATTTCATGAGTTTAATTTTTTTTAAAATTCTGTGGAAGCAGGGTTGAAAAGCAATATCTGACTTTCATTTGTTCATTTTCATAGATTTTTAATTTATTATTACTTTTGTCAGATTCAAGTTATTTCTGTGACCATTGTGGGTTTTTCTTTCATTAAACGAGGGGTACCAACAATTTTGACCACGTGTGTATAACTGTGTGTATAATATATATATACATATTTATATATCTGTAAAGATTCGGTTCTGCTGGTTCCAGCGCAGTCATACTTGCAGTCACGTGACAACTGAAGTGTCAGCTATGTCGGTGAATAGAACATTGCATGACGTGGCTGACTCTCTGGTTGACACATGACAGCAAGTGTGCAAAGAGCATCCGCGTGGTTACGTGATAATTGCTTGAACCAGCAGATCCCAACCATGTATATAGTATATTACATTATATGTCTGGTATCTGTACCATCTGGTATCCACTTTATTCATTGTCTGTGGAGCTGATGGAAATATCAGAGCGCAGTGCTCAGCAGCTCTAAAGATAACGAATAGAGCAGAGGCCAAGCAGGCACAACTCTGCTCCATTCAGGATGAGACTGCAGAGCCCTTTTCCCAGAATCTCTGGGGGCCCAGTGTTCTAATCTCCAGTGATCAGCAAGTTATCCACGAGCTGATAAATCAAAGATAACTTGATTATTTGGTGAATAACCCTTTAAAAAGCCAGGTTTATTCTCCTATTCTTTACAATAATAGTATCATACATGAACCGAAAACAAATATGTTCACACACAAACATATAAATAAACACACACATATACCGTACATACATACACACATATGCTATACATAATAATAATAATCTTTATTTATATAGCGCCAACATAATCCGCAACGCTTTACAATTCAGAGGTTCATATACAACACTCATAAGTAACATAGCTAAAGATAATACAATAATTAAAGCAAAAATAATGACCCCGCTCGTAAGAGCTTACAATCTACAATGAGGTGGGGGTGACACAAAGTACAGGGGCTTATTTACAATGATGGTCCAGCCATGTTGAGGGGATGAGGCATAGATAAAGGCTGCATGAGCTCATCACCAGCCAGTATTTGTAGTGCTTTTGGGTGTGGTGGAGTTTGGTGGAGACTTATGTTTGGAGAAAAAATGAATGGGCTATAAAAATATAAAAGGACTTTGATTAGGGAACGTGAAAGGCTACCCTAAACAGGTGTGTTTTTAGGGAGTGCCTAAATCTGTGTAAGTTGTGGTTTGTCCTAATTTCTTGGGGAAGAGCATTTCAAAGAATAGGAGCAGCTCGGGAGAAGTCTTGGAGCTGGGAGTGGGAGGTACGGATTAGTGCGGATGCAAGAAAAAGTTTCCAGTTTGTCAGGGAGCGCTTCCAGGTGATTCATTACTTACTCAAAATCTTTCAGGAATAATCCAGTTTATTTTTATATAAACAACGCGTTTCGGCTATACATAACATTAGCCTTCATCAGGTAAAATCATAGTTGTCTTTAAAGAATACATTTATATAGCATAAAAAGAGGAGGAGGAACTAATCCAACCCCTCAATCAATTTTCATCAATTTAAAACACATGTGCACTTCTAAAAGGTATTAAGCAGTTAATTAAAAGTGAACTCTATATGGATTTAGAAAGGGGGGAGGGGGAAACAAAAAAAAAAATTTTTTTTTTTAAAAAATAAAATAAAAATAAAAAACACCACTATATATTGTTTTTTCCTATTCAATAAATTTATTTATTTTTTTTTTTTTCTATAAAATAAAATTACTTGTCATATGACTCCATTTACTATCCTATTTTCTACTTCACTGATAGGGGAGAAATATTTTTCCCGATTCTAGAATATAACGATGTCATCAATATTAAGAACTCCATTTTTTATCTTATCTACTACATCACCAATAAGGGAAAAATGTTTCTCCCAATTCTAAGGTATAACAAATTTATCACCAATATATGAACCAGTATCTGCCAGGATTGGAACTCATACATTTAGATTCCCCATATCTACAATATTTGCGTATTTACTCCATTGAGCCACTCACAGTTATAGTCTCTGGGTGCTTAGTTTTTCTTTTTATTCTCTTTAGCTTTTTTCCCTCTACCTCATTTACGAGGTTTGCAGACTTCGATTTTTAACCCCCAAAAATTTAGCGGTATTATATGTTCTCTAGTTTATCATTGAGGCCGTCTGGGTACAGCGTCCTCAATCTGTATATCCAGAAGGCCTCTTTTTTATTTAACTGTTGTATCCTATTGGAAACATACCTAGGGATCTGTTCAATCGGTGTCAAAGTAACATTGAATTCTTTTTTATGCGTTAGCAAAAGGTGTCTTGATAGACTATGGATAAGGAGACCGACTCTGGCATTGTGTCTGTGGCCATTCAGTCGGGTTCGGACCATTTGAGTGGTCCTCCACACATACTGGAGGCCACAGTCACAATTTATAACATATATAACAAAGTCGCTTATACATGTCAAATGTTGTTCTATGTGAAATATTTCACCTGTATTCTTGGAAACTAGTTGTTGTTGTTTATCTGCTATATTATGGCAGCACTGACATTTTTTCTGGTTACATTTATATACGCCAGGTTTATTCACCTTTTTTGAGCAATTGTGGGTTTTCATGAAGTTTTTCAATCGGCTGGGAGCTACCATGTTCCTTATTGTTTTTCCCCTTCTAAATGTCATATTGGGGACTTGTGGTAATACATTTCGTAGCAAGGGATCTTGTTTTAAGATATACCAGTGTTTTTTCAAGATTCCACGAATTTTTTCGTTATCTTCATTATAGGCTGTAATGAAGTTGAACTGCCATTTCTCATCATTAGATTTCAGGTGAGATTTAGTTGTATCCATGACAGCATTTTCTCTCACAGTTTTTTCAGTGCTTTTTTCTCTAGTATTTTCAAGCGTTTTTTTCAAACATTCACCCTGAGTTTTTGCTAAGTTTACCTTATAAGCTTGTTGTATTAGGGTTTTTGGATACTTTTTTTCCCGAAATCTGTTAGTCAGGATCTTGCTTTGTGTTATATAATCCTGTTCACTACTATTATTTTTCCTTATTCTTAAATATTGACTGAATGGAATATTATTCTTCCATTTAGTATAGTGTGCACTGTTATAATGTAAATATCCATTAATGTCTACTTTTTTAAAATGTGTTTTTGTTACGATTTTCTTTTTCATATGTGAAATCTCTAAATCCAAGTAAACTATTTTTTCAGCGCTGATAGTGGATGTAAAGGAAATGCCCCATGTGTTTTGATTCATTTCCCTCACCAGCAAATGGGCTTGTTCTATATCCCCCCTCCAAATGATTAATAAGTCATCTATAAAACGTTTATACATTATTATGTTGTCTTTGTATTTTTCTGAATTAAGTGGGGATAGGGACTCGAATAGCCCCATAAATAAATTTGCAAAACTTGGGGCTACCCGAGTCCCCATCGCGGTACCATGCTGCTGCAGGTACAGTTGTCCATCAAACTCAAAGACATTATGACGCAAAATGAATTGCAAACCAGTCAGAAGAATTAGTGCGGATGCTAGTTGAAAGTTGCTTGCGGAGCATTGAGAACGGGTATGCCGATAAACAGAAATAAGGGAGGAGATGTAGGGGGGTGCCGACCTGTAGAGAGCTTTGTGGGTGAGAACAAGCAATTTAAATTGGATCCTATAATGTATGGACAAACAGTGCAATGACTGGCACAGAGCGAAGTGTCCAAGTAACGATTGGCCAGATAGATGACCCTGGCTGCTGCATTAAGGATGGACTTGAGAGTGGAAAGTCGAGTGAGGGGGAGGCCAATTAATAGAGAGTTACAGTAGTCAAGGCGGGAGGGAATCAGGGCAACAGTGAGGGTTTTTGTTGTTTCCAAAGTGAGAAAGGGGCGGATTCTAGAGATTTTCTTCAGGTGCAAGCGACAAGAGCGGGCAAGAGATTGTATATGGAAGGTGAAGTAAAGACTGGTGTCAAACACAACTCCCAGACAGTGTGCCTGCTGGCTCAGTGTTATTGTGCTGCCACACAGGGAGAGGGAGATATCAGATTTAGAGAGTTGAGTAGACGGGGGGAGTAGAAGAAGTTCAGTTATGGAAAGGTTGCGTTTCAGATAGAGAGCGGACATGATGTTAGAAATTGCGGCCAGACAGTCACTGGTGTTCTGTAGTACTGTGGGGGTAAGGTTAGGGGATGAAATCTATAGTTGTGTGTCATCAGCATAAAGATGGTACTGAAAGCTAAATTTGCTGATGGTCTGTTCAATTGGGGCCGTGTAGAGAGAGAATCGAAGAGGGTCGAGGATTGAACCCTGAGGAACCCCAATAGTGAGAGGAAGGGGGAAGAAGTGGAGCCAGCGAACGATACACTGAAAGAGCCATCAGATAGGTAGGAGAAGAAGCAGGAGAGAGCAGTGTCCTTTATACCGATTGAGTGGAACATAGAGTAGGAGGTGGTGGTCAACAGTGTTGAAAGCTGCAGAGAGGTCAAGTAGAATGAGCAGAGAGTAGTCACCGTTACATTTTGCTGTCAGAAGGTCATTGGTTACTTTGATGAGTGCAGTTTCTGTAGAATGTAGAGGGGGGAAGCCGGACTGTGATGGGTCTAGAAGAGAGTGAATGGAGAGGTAACTGGTAAGGCGGGAGTAGGCCAAATGCTCCAAGAGTTTAGAGATGAAGGGGAGATTGGAGAATGGTCAGTAGTGGTTTGTGCAGGAAGGGTCAAGAGAGGGCTTTTTTAATGATGGAGTAATTATGGAGTGTTTGAAGGAGGAGGGGAAGATACCAGAGGAGAGGGAGCGGTTGAAGATTTTAGTTAGGTGAGTAGTGACGACTGAAGAGAGAGACTGGAGTAGGTGTGAGGGAATTGGGTCAGTGGTGCATGTAGTGGGATGAAAATAAAGGAGGAGCCTAGAGACTTCTTCTTCTGTGACTGGGTCAAATGTGAAGAGTGATCCAGAGGAGATGTGGTGAGGGATGGGAGTCACGGCACTTGGTGGCTGAGAGATGATTTCCTGATAGATGTTCTCTATTTTCTCAGTGAAGTAGGAAGCCAGGTTCTCAGCACAAATGTCCCTGAGGGGGCCTGCACTTTAGTACTGAGGAGGGAGTGAAAGGTGTCAAAGAGCTTTTTTGAGTTGTTGGATAGTGAGGAGATCAGGGTGGTGAAATAGGACTGTTTGGCGAGGTGAAGGGCAGAGTTATAGGTTTTTAACATAAATTTATAGTGGATAAAGTTTTCTAGTGTGCGAGTTTTCCTCCATAGGCGTTCGGCACTCCCAGAGCATCGCTGGAGAAATCGGGTTTGCGGTGTGAGCCAGGGCTGTTTTACTTTGAGTTTAGAGGTTCTGAGGGTGAGGGGCGCTACTTGGTCCAAGGTGCTTCTGAGAGTGTCATTGTAGTGATTTAGAGTCAGATCAGGACAGGAAAAATAGGAGATAGGGGACAGTGATGAGTGAAGGGAGTCTGTAAGTGTATGAGGGTTAATGGCTTGTAGATTTCTGAATGTGTGATAGGTAGGAGTGTGCTGAGGTGGGCGAGGATCTGTGAGCGTGAAGGAGAGAATGTTATGATCGGAGACAGGAAGAGGGGAGTTATCTAGGTAGGGGATTGAACAAAGCCGGACAAAGACCAGATCAAGGGCGTTTCTGTGTTTGTGTGTCTCAGAGGTTGAAAGCTGTGAGAGGCCAAGAGAAGTGATTAGAGATAAAAGCCGGGATGCGGATCGCGAGGTGGGGCTGTTTATTGGGATGTTGAAGTCTCCCAGGATAAGGGTTGGTAAATCTGAGGACATGAACTGCGGCAGCCAGGAAGAAAAATGGTCAAGGAACTGGGTGGGTGAGCCTGGGGGACGGTATACAACCACTACTCTGAGGGAGAGGGGATGGAAGGGCCTGTTGGTGTGGACCTCAAAAGAAGGGAATGAGAATAACGGAACTGGGGGGATGACCTGGAAAGAGCATTGTGGGGCCAGGAGTATGCCGACTCCACCACCAAGTCTGTTCACAGGTCTCGGGGAATGGGAAAAATGCAAGCCGCCATGAGAAATAGCAGTAGGGGAAACATTGTCAGAATCCTGAATTCAGGTTTCAGTGAGGCCCAGCAGATTGAGAGAGTTGGTCAGAAAGTAGTTGTGCAGGAAAGGAAGCTTGTTGCATACAGACCGTGTAATCCACAGTGCACAGTTGAAAGAGAGAGTATACATCCATACACACACACACACATATACCATACATCTGTGACACCCCAGGGGTCTGGTTGCCACAGTGATAGAGATATTACGTCTGAGAGCAGGTGGGAGGTCTCTTGGTCAGGAATCCTATGCATGCCACACCTCCTGCACAGTCCTGGGAGGGGAAGAACTTCCCCTATATAAAACTTGGGCTGAGGCAGGGTTAGTGAGTAGAGAAGAAGTAGAGACAGAGAAAAGAAGCAAATATAGGAACAGAACATCAGGAGCTCTGTGGGAGCAGTGTTACAAGGAGTCAGGGGCTGGCAGCTGCAGAGCTCGCCCTGACTGAGAAGATTTCTTACCGGACCCGGAGTCCGAGGCTGTGGGGACTAACTCCTACCCAGCAGCAGAATCCGTCAGGCAGGGGATTCCAGGTCCTCTGGCCAAGAAACCCGAAGGCACGGTCACACGCATGGGACCAGCACCGCCGTCGTGGAGCGGAAGCTACTAGAAGGCCCCGAGTCACCGGCCATACGGGTGAGCACCACACGGTACACTGATGGACGTGGGCTACTTATACCCGCCTCTAGAAAGGTAGCCAGAAGAGTACAGTTAGTTTGGGAGGCCTACAACTCCGCCTGGCCAGGGGAGATCCCATCTGCTCAAGGACTGACCAGGCCCCAATCGCTAGCCAGTACTCCGGGAGGGTCTATCTTTGTCACCAGTAAAGACCCTGAACTACACCGTACCGTCTCCGAGTGGTTCCTGCTACCCCCATCATCCACGTCGGCTGCCCTGAGGCCATACCCCTCCCGTTGGGGGTTATACTATCACGCTGCACAATCCTACCACCGGCCTCAGCGGTCTGCCCTGCAGCAGCAGCTCCTTAGCTGTACTCAACGGGTGGCGTAGTCGTCCAACATCTACCGCTGATACATCGCCGCTCAGTTTGACTCCCTGGGCACGGACCGGGTCACCGCCACGAGACTACAACCCTCAACAGATCCGGCTCCGGGTAAGCTCCCGCGTGCGCAACGCAGCGCAACACAGGCCCAGGGGCGCGTCAACTTTTGGCGTAGTCGGCAGGATTTCGTGCCCGCAACCACCGGGTACTGCGTGCCTGAAAAAGACTGTTCAAACTTACCTGTGGTGAAGATTCCCGCCATCCGGCGCCATCTTCAGCCTTCTTCCCGCCATCGGTGAAGATTCCCGCCATCCGGCGCCATTTTCAGCCTTCTTCCCGCCTTCCGTGGAGTTTTCCCGCCGTTGGACGCCATCTTGAAGACGTCGCGCGGGAAGAAGAGGGGCGTGGACGCCGAAAGCGCGCGAGAACTGAAGCCCCGCCTCACGTCCGGACGTCGCGTAAGGTCCTGGAAGGAGCCCAGCAGACGCCGACGTCACAGGAGCGCGACGGAAGGTCCTCAACCCTGACGATCTACTGCGGAGCCGCGGCCTACGGAAGAGGATCATCGCAAGGTAGGCCACGGTCCACTAGGGGGGAGGAGGATGTCGGATACGGAGGAGAGCTTCACTGCCTCAACCCCCGCCAGCGCCACCGCTGCTGCAGTCATGCCTTTCACCATGCCCTATATCCCGGGAGCGGCCTGGCTACCCCAGTACTCAGGGGAGTCACATACCCTGCATGACTTTAGAGAAAAGCTGGATAGCCTCTTCCAGGTGTACCCCCTCACAGAAGAGCAAAAAGTGAGCATCCTGGTGGCCCAATTAACTGGGGCAGCCCGAAGGGAGGTAAAGTCCTGGCCACCTGGGGGAGGACTGTCGCAGGGATACTAACCCGGCTGAGGGACACCTTTGATACCCGCACCTCAGCCGAGATCAAGCTTAGATTCTACGGGTGCAAGCAGCGAGCATACGAGAGTATAAGGGACTATGCCCTGAACCTACAAGAGGCCCTGAGAGCCATTAAGCAGACCGACCCTGACGGCGTGGGAGACGAGGACAGGCTGTTGACTGAACAATTTATAGAGGGTTTATATTGCAATGCCCACCGAACCCAGTTGCGGGCAATGGCCTTACAGGACCCTCATCTGGGATTTGCACAGTTCAAGGACAGAGCCATCCGGGTGCTCCGAGAACCGGCACCAGGTGGCGTTGTGACCCACAGACGCCCCACTACCACTTACCACCAGGAGGCGGCACCCTTGTCGGCAGGGCCTGTGGGAGCTGATGCGCAGGCTTTGAACAATGACCCGGCTCCAGACCTGCACCATCAGGTCCAAGAGCTAGCTAAAAGCGTTGCTGCGCTAACCCGAACTGTGCAGTCTTTACAGGTTTCCACTCCAGGGAAGATCCAGCTGGCATCCGGACCGGAGGACATCCCGTGGCGTCGACCAAGGAGGACCCCACCGGCCAGAGGGAGACCCAGCGACCGATACAACGAGGACGGACGACCCATCTGCCGCCGCTGCAATCAACCCGGACATATGGCAAGGTACTGTCCTTTAAACTGGCACAACCTGGGGTAGAGGGCCAACCCCCAGGAAAAAGATCACCAGGCCCATCGAACTGGCGCGACAAATATGTGGAAGGACGTCCAGTCTTACCCGTGGTACTGGATGGCATTCCTATGAGTGCCCTACTGGACACCGGGTCACAGGTCACCACCATCCCGTACGTGCTCTTCAAGCAGTACTGGAATGACTCGGATATCACCCGCTACCCTGACGACGACTTGAGTATCATCGCCAGCAATGGTCAGCCCATGCCACAGATTGGATTTAAAGAGGTGACCATTAAAATCGGTAGAGTCGAACTGGCAGCACAGGGACTGATCATTGTAGACATTGACAAACACGAGAGTCACCCAAAGATAACTCTAGGAACTAATGTAATTGAAAATTGTCTTGCAGAGGTGATTTTCCTTTTACAGCAGGTTGCCAAGAACGCCAGCTCCGGCGAGCAGCGAGTGCTCCAAAAAGAGATCCGGGCACTGATGCGACGGCAACAGGTGGAACTCTCCGGCGGTGAGATTGGTAGCGTGAGAATGTGTGACCCTTTCCCTATTGCCATGCCCCCAAAAAGTGAAATGATGATTTGGTGCCGGGCAGCTATTGGTCTGAGAGGTAGAGATTACCAGGCAATGGTAGAACCAGTTTACTCAGACAGTAGGCCCACCATCTTGACAGCACGGGGGGTGGTTAATGTACGCCATGGGAGGGTGCCCGTTCGCATAATCAATATCGGGAAGAGGGAAGTGTACCTGCCCCGGTATGCCACGCTAGCCAAATTATATACCATTAACCAAAATGCTATACAATCTGTGGAACCCTTGCCTCCATCTCACCCGGAGGAAGGTAACGGCTCTAAGAAAACAATGGAGGACTGGTGTCAGCAACTACATTTGGGTACTGACTCCACTCCCTCACACCAGAAACAGGGAGTCTATCGGGTGGTTCAAGAGTACGAGAGAGTGTTTAGTAAACACCCGTTAGACTTCGGGCGAGTCAAGGGGGTAGAACACCACATCCCCACGGGAGACCATCCTCCCATAAAAGAGAGGTATCGACCCGTACCCCCTGCACACTACCAACACGCCAAGGGGATGCTTAGAGACATGAAGGAGGCTGGGGTGATCAGGGATAGCTGTAGCCCCTGGGCAGCTCCACTAGTCTTAGTCAAAAAGAAAGACAACACCATGAGTATGTGTGTAGATTACCGGAAAATCAACCGTATCACACACAAGGATGCGTACCCCTTACCAAGGATAGAGGAGTCTTTGGCTGCTTTAAGATCTGCTAACTTCTTCTCTACCTTGGATCTCACTAGTGGGTACTGGCAGGTTCCTGTAACAGAGGCGGACCGGGAGAAGACCGCATTCACCACCCCGATGGGACTTAGCGAGTTTATCTGTATGCCGTTCGGACTCTGCAACGCACCAGGAACCTTCCAACGATTAATGGAGTGCTGTCTGGGCCACAGAAACTTCGAGACGGTCCTGTTGTACCTGGACGATGTCATCGTATATTCTAAGACTTATGAGGACCACCTGAAACACCTGGCGGAAGTGTTCGAAGCTCTGGCAAGCTACGGCCTAAAGGTGAAACCCTCCAAGTGTCACCTCCTGAAACCAAAGGTGCAGTACCTGGGACACGTGGTGAGCGCTGACGGAGTGGCTCCCGACCCTGATAAGATCACTGCAATTAAGGAATGGCCAAGTCCCTCCAGTGTAAAGGAAGTGCGGCAGTTCCTCGGGTTGGTAGGCTACTACCGCAGGTTCATCCCCGGTTTCACCAAAAAGGCAGCTCCTATGCAGGACCTCCTGATAGGCCAGTCCCGGAAGGCCAAGAACCAGAAGCCGCCCTTCAGATGGGAGAAGTTGGAAGAAGAGTCCTTCCGCCAGCTGAAGATGGCCCTCACGGGGGATGAAATCCTAGCGTACCCGGATTACAGCCAGCCCTTTATCCTCTACACCGACGCAAGTAACATCGGGCTAGGAGCCGTGTTGTCCCAGATCCAGCAGGGGAAGGAGCGAGTAATCGCTTACGCCAGCCGAAAACTGCGACCCACCGAAATAAACCCTGAGAATTACAGCTCATTTAAGCTAGAGTTCCTGGCAGTGGTGTGGGCAGTCACCGAACGCTTTAGGCACTACCTCGCTTCTTCCCGGTTCGTCGTGTACACGGATAACAACCCGTTGACACACCTGGACACGGCAAGACTCGGTGCCCTAGAGCAGAGATGGATGGCCCGCCTGTCCAACTACGAGTTCACCATCAAATACCGGGCAGGACGCTCCAATACCAACGCGGACGCCCTGTCCAGGATGCCAAACCTACCGGACGTAGGAGAAGATCCAGAGGGACTGGAAGAAGTCGAACTCCCCGCGT
Organism: Phyllobates terribilis; assembly: GCF_046119375.1. NCBI lineage: Eukaryota > Metazoa > Chordata > Amphibia > Anura > Dendrobatidae > Phyllobates > Phyllobates terribilis. Next base: position 691,561,272 of record NW_027362762.1, read on the forward strand.
TTCACCGTCATGGGACTATCCAGTATTCCCATCGGGTAAGGAGTAAGCAAGGCGCTACGCTTAACCCCTTACCTCACTACAACTGGGCGGAAACGCAAGACAGTGACCCTGCCGTCCGGCTGGTGAAGGAGATGCTGACTCGGCCAGAGGCTCGCCTTGACCCAGACGCTCCGGAGGAAGCCAAGCAACTGTGGGCAGAAGAGAGTAGACTGTTCCTTTACAAGGGGAAGTTGTGCCGCAGGATGGTTAACTCCCGGACGCATGAACTAATCTGGCAAGTAGTGGTGCCACGACGAGACGCAGCCATGGTGATGGAGGCATACCACGATGGAGCTGGGCATTTCGGATGGAAGAAGCTGGAGTTCCTGCTGCGCGGGCGGTTCCATTGGGTAGGCATGAGGGGAACCATCGAGAGGTGGTGCAGAGACTGTGGCCCGTGCAACCTGAGGAGGAAGGACCGTGCCAGCCAGAAGACTCCCCTGCAGTCCATCGTCACCCGGCAGCCGTTGGAACTGGTAGCCTTGGATCATGTAAAACTGACCCCAAGCAGAAGTGGCTACGTCTACGCGTTAACCATCGTGGATCATTACTCCCGGTTCTTGGTTGTCGTCCCCGTCAAGGACTTAACGGCTCAAACAGCAGCTAGAGCCTTCCAGCAGCACTTCTGCCGTCCACACGGGTACCCGGACCAAGTGCTGACGGACCAGGGACCTGCCTTTGAAGCGGAGGTCTTCCAGGAATTCTGCAATCTGTATGGCTGCCGGAAGATAAGGACGACACCCTATCATCCGCAAACTAATGGACTTTGTGAGAAAATGAACCAGGTGGTAATGGATCTTCTGAAAACGTTGCCCCTGGAAGAACGCAGTCTGTGGCCTGAGAAGCTGCCCGATCTGGTGGACCTATACAACCACATCCCGGTAGGTTCCACCAACTGTACCCCGGCTTACCTAATGAGGGCGAGACCTGGTAAGTTACCTGTTGACCTGGAAATGGGAGTCCTGACACCCGAGGACACTTCACCAGAAGCAGACTGGGACACAGAGAGGCAGCAGCAGTACCGGAAAGTACAGGAGAGCGTGGAGCGAAGTCTCTGTCAGGCTAGGGAGAGACAAGAGAAAACTTACAACCAGTATGCTCCCGCTGTTCCCCTGGTGCCCGGAGAGCAGGTCTTGAAGAGGAAAAGACGGCTCCACAAGTTGGACGACCAGTGGGAGAAGGACCAGTACACCGTACTGCCCTCAAGCCACGAGAACCCGAAGGTCTGTACCATCAGTAAAGACGGAGGGGAGACCACAGCCATTGTATCCCGGGATCACCTGAAGAAGTGTCCTGAACAGCTACGGAACCCTGAAGAGGAACAAGAAGACCATCGACCCGTAGAGGAAAGGGAAGATATGGTTAGTACTGTGCTCGGAGACTTCCCTCGGTCTTGGACTCAAGTCAATGGTGCAGTTGTGGTGCCCGTACTCACCTTCCTCCAACCAGCATCCCAAGCACCTACGGAGCAACAGGCAGAGCTGGAAGAACAGCCGGTCCAGGAGGCAGAAGACCCCACACCAGCAGATCAGGAGGATCAACCCTCTGCTTGCAGTGAGCCTGCCATATCCCTAGTGAGCCAAAGGGCCCATAGACAGCTGCCCAATTTACCCTTGACAGCTCCTACACCCTGTAGTTCAGGGCCAGACAGTCAGCTCCGTAGGTCCACTAGGGCCACTAGAGGCCAGTTACCCGCACGTTGGAGGATTTGAAGTGTATAAATTGTTTTATTTGTGGTTACCTGTTTTTCTTGTTGCTTGTGTATAATTATGTGTTTCTAGTTGTTTATAGGAGTCTTTGGTGGATTTACCGGGAATCCTGTGTACATAGTTGGAGCGTAACCCAGGACGGACTAAAGACTGTTAAGGACTCGGGGCAGGACAGACCCCTACCTGGTTACGTCTCCCTGTTTTGGTGAAATGGACACCTTGCTTTCTTCAAAGACTGCACCCGGTTACGGACATGCCGTGACCACCTTTATGTGTTTCTTTATTGTATTGTTATTGTTATATCTTGTTATGTTTTTCTAAAATATGTTTAGTCCCGGAGTACTAAATTTCACTAGGGGGGAATGTGACACCCCAGGGGTCTGGTTGCCACAGTGATAGAGATATTACGTCTGAGAGCAGGTGGGAGGTCTCTTGGTCAGGAATCCTATGCATGCCACACCTCCTGCACAGTCCTGGGAGGGGAAGAACTTCCCCTATATAAAACTGGGGCTGAGGCAGGGTTAGTGAGTAGAGAAGAAGTAGAGACAGAGAAAAGAAGCAAATATAGGAACAGAACATCAGGAGCTCTGTGGGAGCAGTGTTACAAGGAGTCACAGGGGCTGGCAGCTGCAGAGCTCGCCCTGACTGAGAAGATTTCTTACCGGACCCGGAGTCCGAGGCTGTGGGGACTAACTCCTACCCAGCAGCAGAATCCGTCAGGCAGGGGATTCCAGGTCCTCTGGCCAAGAAACCCGAAGGCACGGTCACACGCATGGGACCAGCACCGCCGTCGTGGAGCGGAAGCTATTAGAAGGCCCCGAGTCACCGGCCATACGGGTGAGCACCACACGGTACACTGAGGGACGTGGGCTACTTATACCCGCCTCTAGCAAGGTAGCCAGAAGAGTACAGTTAGTTTGGAAGGCCTACAACTCCGCCTGGCCAGGGGAGATCCCATCTGCTCAAGGACTGACCAGGCCCCAATCGCTAGCCAGTACTCCGGGAGGGTCTATCTTTGTCACCAGTAAAGACCCTGAACTACACCGTACCGTCTCCGAGTGGTTCCTGCTACCCCCATCATCCACGTCGGCTGCCCTGAGGCCATACCCCTCCCGTTGGGGGTTATACTATCACGCTGCACAATCCTACCACCGGCCTCAGCGGTCTGCCCTGCAGCAGCAGCTCCTTAGCTGTACTCAACGGGTGGCGTAGTCGTCCAACATCTACCGCTGATACATCGCCGCTCAGTTTGACTCCCTGGGCACGGACCGGGTCACCGCCACGAGACTACAACCCTCAACAGATCCGGCTCCGGGTAAGCTCCCGCGTGCGCAACGCAGCGCAACACAGGCCCAGGGGCGCGTCACATCCATCCACACACACACATATACCATACATACATACACATATACGTACACATATATACACACATATACTGTACGTACATACACACATATATACATGTTACGGATCCGGGTGGTGGAACCTCTGTGCCGCGGTGCAAGGAGGGACCCAGAGGAGCATAACTAAGTATCAACTCAGACCGACCCTGGTCGTACGGCGGCTAACGACTCCGTGTCCAGGGAGGGACCGAGCAGAGGGACCAGGTGCTACTCTGGGGACAACCTTGTGAGAGAGCAGGTGGCTCCCATGGGTCAGCAGACTGGGACTGACAGGTATAGTGGATGGACACAATGACGCGCCCCCTGGGCCATGTTGTTAGGGATACCCGGAGCCGGATCAGATGGGGGTTGTAGTCTCCGAGTGGCTGTGACCCGGTCCGTGCCCAGGGTGTCAAACTCAGTGTGCGGCAGTCCTTGTAGATGTTTTTAGTGTCGACTACGCCACCCGTTGATTTGCGGTCAAAAGGCCGCCGCTGCAGGATGGTCCGCTGAGGCTGGTGGTGTGTGTGCAGCTGTGGTAGCATAACCCCCAACGGGAGGGGTATAGCCTCAGGGGGTCAGACGTGGAGGATGGTGGTTGTGAAGGTGCAGCAAGGAGACTCAGAGGCATGAAATGCAGTTCAGGGTTTTTACTCACTGGTGTTGCTCGGGTCACTCTGTACAGCAGTGACCACCCAAGCCGTGCTGCGTCCACCAGGTCCTGGACTCGGCCAACTCCCGGGCAATTCCTGAGTATGGTCCTGAGCTCCTTTCTGACTCTCCCTTCTTCTGGCCGTTCCCACCAGGGATCCACCTGTGTCCGGCTCCCTCGGGTCTCTTGGTGGTTGAACCTTTTCTGGCTTCCCTGACCCTATGCTCGGTGTGCCATTCTGGTGGATTTGGTGAGGGTCGTGGCAGATCCTGCCCACGACCTCCGGTTCCTGGCTAAGGTGTGCTTTGGCCTCTGCCAGCTTGGGATCCGGTACCCTTTTGCCGACCCTTCACCCTTATCAGTTCTCATACGGGCTCTTGGGGTCCCCTCTCGTCCTGCGCCTCTGGGTCCCTCTTCCTTCTCCTCTCCTGGAGTACTGCTGACTCGCAGACTCACTAACTGACTGACTGACTGACTGACCCTGTCCTAAGATGGTGCCCACCTTATATACTCCCTCTATGTGTGAGCTCAGGTGACCAGCACCCAATGAGCTCCTACATTTACCCAGACTACTCCCCCTATCTGCCCCTACACTACTGGGATGTTCCACCCCCCTCCCACTCCAGCCAGGGACAGACGCTGTCGTACCTGCACATATACTGGTGGGAGTACCGTTGTTCTGTCCCCCGGAAATGGGATGTATGTAGTGCATGCAGCCTACTGAGCTCAGTTCCATACTCCATCCTTACCCGGGAGTGGAATACCACACCTCTGGGTTGAGGTGCAATACCCCTGTAGCAGCCGAATCCTCAGGGTGCTACATTCCCCCCTGGTAAATCACAGCACGTCCTCGGGCTGTAAAAGAATAAACATCCAAAAACATACAATTTTTTTCAAAAACATCATAAACATATAAAACACTATATATATCATCAGCATAAAACTTTTCAGATAAACATTCTTGTTCCTCCGGCCACGGTGCAAATTGTGACCAGGTAAGTGCCACAGTCTCTTGTAGAAAAACAACAGTTTCCTATAAAACCGGTAGGGGGCGCCTTAAAAAAAACGCAACTATTTACAAGGGGAGGTATGGCCGCTCTCAGTCCTAAACCAGTGGGGAACAGGAATGGCTGTTCACAGTCCTCAGCCTGTTAGGGGATAGGGACACACGGGTATTCGCTTGCTGGTCCCGACGGGGACTACACTTTGGTAGCAGCAGTCTTTGTACCCACACGGGTAACTATTTACATATTCTATTTACAGTTCATCAGTGGCGGTGTGCTCTTGGCTGAGAGTAATCTTTAGACCCGTCCAGGTCCTCTTGATCCTCCTCACCCCGTAGCTCCTCCTCAGTCAGTCTATGCACATGCAGGGCATACGGGCCCTTGGCGCACTGATGCCGGGTGAAGGTGACCTCATCACCCAGATATAGGTCACGACCTCTGTGTCCCTCCGGCAGATGACTTTCAACGTCTCTGCGGGTGACAAAGACGTCGCCGGGGGTCTTGTGGTCCCGGATGAAACCCCACCCGTGCTCCAACTGGAATTTTATTACAGTCCCGCTGGCACGGGGACCGTGGGCAGCACGGGGGTTTCTGCGGGCTCGGCTCTTCTGCTCGGCGCTCTTCACTTGGAGCCGCTCCTCGCGGACCCGCCTCTCTCGTCGCTCTCTAGCAAAAACCTCCAATTGTTGCCGGCAGCACTCCGCATGCTGGGCTGCGGCTGCCCGGGTCTCCTCGGTGAATCCCATCAGGTCCTCACCGGTAAAGTCCCACTCGAACTGGGCTTCCTCCAACGAGAGTGGGGTGATCTTGGCGGGCGCCGGAGCCGGGATCAGGGGCTCATCCAGGGGTCTTTCTTTCCGGAGTCGGGGATGGTGGTACTCCGGTGGCCACACAGGGGGCTGCCCATCCGGGCAAGTCTGCTGGGCAAACAGGTCTTCACCCAGGTGTGGCGCTGTGGACGTTGAGGGCGCGGTGGTGGTAGCGGCGCCCGGGTTCACCAGGCCTTGCGACCAGGCCTGGGGCACCCTGAAGGTGAAGGGCACCGTGAAGACGGCGGCGCCCGGGGTTACTTGGCCCAGCGACCAGGCCGGTGGCTCGGCTGTGGTATAGGGCGCTGTTGGTACTGCTGCGCCCGGGGGTACTCGGCCCTGCGACCAGGCCGGTGGCGCTTCCTGCTTGGCCGCGCTCAGAATTGAGGCCCGTGATGTCACAGGGGGCGTGGCCGCGGCTCCGGCCGCTTGAGGCCTAGCTTGGAGCGATGACGCAGCGGCTACGGGAACGGTGAATGGGGCTTCGGGCTCTGCGACGGAGAGCTGGGGCAGGTTTACGGCTTCTGGGCACGGGATGTTGTCGTCCCCATTACCTGCCTTCATCTCTTCGGCTCCCTCCGCGGCGTCGTCTCCGGCCGTCGTCCATCCTTCGCCGTCCTCAGAGGTGGACTTGCTCCTCGCTGCGGGTGGCATGCTTCGCTGGCGGGCTCCGGCCTGCCGGGCCATCTCTCGGGTCCACTCCGCCAGTGTTTCCTGCTGCACCCGGGCCATCCTTCGTGCTAGGCCCTCCAGTGCGGTCCGTGCATGCTCCCGATCTCTGGGGAGCTGCGCCAGGATCTCCACCAGGCCTTCTGGGGTTGTCGCTTGCAACAGGCTCCTGACCACTGGGTCGGTGCTGCCTGACTCTCCCTCCATCTCCGGGTGTGTTCTCTCTGGACTCTCCTCCAGACTCCTCCAAGCTGCTCCCATCTTCTTTCTTTTGTTCTGTATACGCCCATACTGAGGGCGGTCCCGGGGCAACTTTGTGATTGCCAGTTCCAGGGGCAGTTCCCTCACGCTGATGGACATATCAATCATCACAGTCTCTGCTGGTGGGGGCGGTTTCCACTTTTGGCGCCATTTTCGGTCCTGGCCCACGATGGGAGGTGGCCTCTTGCCATCCTTTGGCACGCCCATAATGGCGTCCGCTCTGCCAAGGCGGGAAATCTTCTCAGATGGCGGGAACCGCTTCCCAATGGCGGGAAACTCTGTGGATGGCGGGAAAAGACTGCAGATGACGGGCAAATGGCGGGAACTGATCCGAGATGGCGTCCGATGGCGGGGACCCTCTGGAATTGGCGGGAGACTTCTTTTTACGGTAAATATGAACTTTTCTTCAGGCACGCAGTACCCGGTGGTTGCGGGCACGTTATCCTGCCGACTACGCCAAAATTGACGCGCCCCCTGGGCCATGTTGTTAGGGATACCCGGAGCCGGATCAGATGGGGGTTGTAGTCTCCGAGTGGCTGTGACCCGGTCCGTGCCCAGGGTGTCAAACTCAGTGTGCAGCAGTCCTTGTAGATGTTTTTAGTGTCGACTACGCCACCCGTTGATTTGCGGTCAAAAGGCCGCCGCTGCAGGATGGTCCGCTGAGGCTGGTGGTGTGTGTGCAGCTGTGGTAGTATAACCCCCAACGGGAGGGGTATAGCCTCAGGGGGTCAGACGTGGAGGATGGTGGTTGTGAAGGTGCAGCAAGGAGACTCAGAGGCATGAAATGCAGTTCAGGGTTTTTACTCACTGGTGTTGCTCGGGTCACTCTGTACAGCAGTGACCACCCAAGCCGTGCTGCGTCCACCAGGTCCTGGAGTCGGCCAACTCCCAGGCAATTCCTGAGTATGGTCCTGAGCTCCTTTCTGACTCTCCCTTCTTCTGGCCGTTCCCACCAGGGATCCACCTGTGTCCGGCTCCCTCGGGTCTCTTGGTGGTTGAACCTTTTCTGGCTTCCCTGACCCTATGCTCGGTGTGCCATTCTGGTGGATTTGGTGAGGGTCGTGGCAGATCCTGCCCACGACCTCCGGTTCCTGGCTAAGGTGTGCTTTGGCCTCTGCCAGCTTGGGATCCGGTACCCTTTTGCCGACCCTTCACCCTTATCAGTTCTCATACGGGCTCTTGGGGTCCCCTCTCGTCCTGCGCCTCTGGGTCCCTCTTCCTTCTCCTCTCCTGGAGTACTGCTGACTCGCAGACTCACTAACTGACTGACTGACTGACTGACCCTGTCCTAAGATGGTGCCCACCTTATATACTCCCTCTATGTGTGAGCTCAGGTGACCAGCACCCAATGAGCTCCTACATTTACCCAGACTACTCCCCCTATCTGCCCCTACACTACTGGGATGTTCCACCCCCCTCCCACTCCAGCCAGGGACAGACGCTGTCGTACCTGCACATATACTGGTGGGAGTACCGTTGTTCTGTCCCCCGGAAATGGGATGTATGTAGTGCATGCAGCCTACTGAGCTCAGTTCCATACTCCATCCTTACCCGGGAGTGGAATACCACACCTCTGGGTTGAGGTGCAATACCCCTGTAGCAGCCGAATCCTCAGGGTGCTACAACAACAGGCAGACAGAAGTCTCTGGATAGTTGACAGGTGGTCACGGCACGTGACGGCAGAGCGGGTAGAAGTCTCTAGGTAACAGGCAGGTGGTCACGGCAAGTGACAGCAGGAGCCTCCAGGTAGGCTACGGCAAGTGACGGCCAAGCAGGCTGAAGTCTCTAGGTTAGCAGGCGGGTGGTCACGGCAAGTGACAGCAGGAGCCTCCAAGTAGGCTAACAGGTAACAGGCAGGTAACAGGCGAGTGCTCCCAGGTGAGCGGGCTAGCAGGCATGGCAGGTAGCAGGCAGGTAACTGGCAGGTGCTTCCTGGTAAGCAGGCGGACTTGCCCATAGACAGACTGGCGGGTAGAACAGAAGGCAGACTGTCGGGCTGGAGAGTAGTCAGACTGGCGGACTGGAACAGAAGTCAGGCTGGCAACTGGACCTGAGGGCTGAAGCAGAGGTAAGTATGCTGTGCATCAACTTTTGCTCGGGCACCTCCATTTTAGAGGAGGTGCCTTATATATGGGAGGACCCGCGGCTATTGGCCGGGGACTCCTTAGGCACAGTGCCCGGGAAGCTGCGCGCCGGCAGCAGCAGGAAGAGGAGCGCAGGAGGACGCCGCGCGGGGAGAGGGGAGGTGAGAGGGACGGCGTCTCTGCCTGGCAGGGGGCAGAGACGCCGATGCTACAATCCATACACACACACATATACCATTCATACATACACACATATACAGTACATACACATATACCGTACATACACATACCATACATATACATATACAGTACATATACATACACATACCATACATAAACATATACCGTACATACATACACATATACCATACACCGTACACCGTACATACATATACTGTATAGACACACACATATATACATATACCATATATATATATATATATATATATATATATATATACAGTATATATATATACACACACACACACATGTATACATACACAGATATATACACAAACATGTATACATACACAGTTATATACACACACATGTATACATACACAGTTATATACACATACCTATACATACATGTACTAATCTATGATATCAGGTGTTCAGATGTGAGCTGTGTAGGAGTTCTGCCACATAGCTCAGAGATCAAGTGGAGAGGGCTGCAGAAACCACTGTGGGAGATGGGGACACAGTATACTGATATCAGCCCCTGCTGCTGTCCAGCTGTCCAGTGCAGTGAGCCTCCCCTCCTCCCCCACCTCTTCTCTGTGAGGAGCTCCTGCTGGAAGGAACGGAGGGAGCAGAAGAAGCACAGTCCTGGTCTTCCTCCACTATTGTCCACAGTGTGCTGTGCGCCCAGGCCCTCTGACTACAGGTGAACACTCACCATTGGGACGCGCAGTACAGGAGGACAGAGGCTGCAGCCAGTGAGCACTCACCAGTCTGGCTGGGAAAGTGTTCATTGGCCAGCGTCTCTCTCCCTGCAGGACATGCCCCTTTTTGAAACTATGCACTCTGCGCCATGTGCTCTGCTCTCTCCCCGGTTCTGGGTCAGAATGATTACAGGCAGGAGTGAAAGGGACCCGGTGCTGTTTGACATAGGGCCCCTCTCCCGCCCATAATCTTGACTGAATGGCTGCGTTGTCCGCCCCTATGGGCAGTACGTTCCTACCTGCAAGGGCCACTCTCCACCTTCGGGCATCGGCGGTATGTCCGCCCCTGCCTTAGACCCCCTGTCAGAGGCTACTCACCTAACCAAATCAGACCTCTTCCTTTTCACTGATGAGGGCAAAACACGTGATTGCATATGGAGTTTATGGTTTGACTTCTTATCCTAAATGATGTGACAAGGCCCTTTAACCCCTTTACAACCGAAGGTGGTTTGCACGTTAATGACCAGGCCAATTTTTACAATTCTGACCGCTGTCAATTTATGAGGTAATTACTCTGGAACGTTTCAACGGATCCCCTTGATTCTGAGAAAGTTTTTTCGTGACATATTGTACTTCATGATTGTGGTAAAATTTCTTCGATATCACTTGCATTTATTTGTGAAAAAAACGGAAATTTAGCGAAAATTTAGAAAATTTAGCAATTTTCAAAATTTGAATTTTTGATGCCCTTAAATCAGAGAGATATGTCACACAAAATAGTTAATAAATAACATTTCCCACATGTATACTTTACATCAGCACAATTTTGGAACCAAAATTTTTTTTTATTAGGAACTTATAAGGGTTACCAGCGATTTCTCATTTTTACAACAAAATTTACAAAACCATTTTTTTAGGGACCACATCACATTTGAAGTCACTTTGAGGGGTCTTTATGACAGAAAATACACAAAAGTGACACCATTCTAAAAACTGCACCCCTCAAGGTGCTCAAAACCACATTCAAGAACTTTATTAACCCTTCAGGTGCTTCACAGGAATTTTTGGAATGAGGAAGAAAAAAATGAACATTTAACTTTTTTCACAAAAATTTTATTTATTTTCGCAGGGGTGACAGGAAAAAATAGACCCCAAAATTTGTTGTGCAATTTCCCCTGGGCACGCAGATACCCCATATGTGGGGAAAACCACTGTTTGGGCGCACGGCAGGGTTCGGAAGGGAAGGAGCACCATTTGACTTTTTGAATGTAAAATTAGCTTGAATAATTAGCGGACGCCATGTTGCATTTGGGGAGCCCCTGATGTGCCTAAACAGTGGAAACCCCCCACAAGTGACACCATTTTGGAAACTAGACCCCTCATGGAACTTATATAGATGTGTGGTGAGCATTTTGAACCCCCAGGTGCTTCACAGAAGTTTATAACATTGAGCCGTAAAAATAACATTTTCACATTTTTCCCACAAAAATGTTTTTCAGCCCTCACTTTTGCATTTACATAAGGGTAACAGGAGAAATTGCACCATGCAGATTGTTGTGCAATTTCTCCTGAGTAAGCAGATACCCCATATGTGGGGGAAAACCACTGCTTGGGCGCACGGCAGGGTTCGGAAGGGAAGGAGCGCCATTTGACTTTTTGATTGTAAAATTTGCTTGAATAATTAGCGGACGCCATGTTGAGTTTGGAGAGCCCCTGATGTGCCTAAACAGTGGAAACCACCCACAAGTGACACCATTTTGGAAACTATACCCCTCAGGGAACTTATCTAGATGTGTGATGAGCACCCTGAACCCCCAAGTCCTTTACAGAAGTTTATAACATGGAGCCGTGAAAATAAAAAAATCAAACTTTTTCCACAAAAATGATGTTTTAGCCCCAATTTTTTTATTTTCACAAGGGTAAGAGGAGAAAATGGACCCCATAAACTTTTGTGCAATTTCTCCTGAGTACGCCAATACCCCATATGTGGGGAAAATACAGTGTTTGGGCGCACGGCAGAGTTCAGAAGGGAAGGGGGCACTGTGTGACTTTTTGAACGCAAAATTGGCTGGAATCGAGAGCGGACGCCATGTCGCGTTTGGAGAGCCCCTGAAGTGCCTAAATAATGAAAAAAACCCACAAGTGACCTCATTTTGGAAACTACACCCCTCAAGGATTTTATCAAGAGGTATAATGAACATTTTGAACCCAGAGGTACGACACAGAATTTGATAACATTAGGTCATCATATTGAATAAGTTGTCAATAGTCTTGAGCACAAGTATTCGCTACTTGAGTTTGCATCGGGTACTCAGGTATGCACCATATATCACGGGTGCTCGAGTGACATGCTCGAGTCTCCGCCCGCATGTTTCACGGTTATTAGACACCCAAAAAAAAGATGCGGAGATTGCTTATGCATGGCAGGCAATCGCCGCAAGGTTTTTTTGGCTACGAAGCATATGGGGCGGAGACTCAAGCACCCGCAATACTCAATGCATACCCGAGCACCCGATGCAAACTCAAGTAGCGAGCACTTGCGCTCAACACTAGTTTCCATATCGTCATCTTTTTTTTTTTACTTTTGAAAAAAATCCCAACCCTAGCCACAACCCTAACCCTAGCCCAACCCTAACCCTAACCAAGAGTTTATTTTTTACGTCGTTCCTCGTGCGATATAAGTGATTAGACGACTTTATTCTTCGGGTCGGTGCAACTACAGAGATACCAGAATCATATCGAGTTTTTATGATTGACAGCTGCCACACACTAAAAGACGCATTTTTTTGTTAAATCTAGTTTTTGCATCGCCATTTTTTGAGAGCTATAATTTTTCCATATTTTGGCTGACAGAGTCATGTGATGGCTTGTTTTTTGCGGGATGATTTGACATTTTTATTGGTACAATTTTCAGGCACGTGACATTTTTTGATCGCTTTCTATTCCGATTTTTGGGAGTCAGAATAAACAAAAGCCAACAATTCAGGAATTGTTTTTTATTTAATTTTTTTTATTCTCTTCCGCGTGTGGTAAAATTGATAAGGCAGCGTTATTCTTCGGGTCAGTATATTTGCAATGGTACCACATTTATATACTTTTTCTATGTTTTGTCGCTTTTACATAATAAAATCAATTTTATAGAAAAAAAATTTTGCATCGCTTTATTCTGAGAGCTATAACCTTTTTATTTTTCGGCTGATGGAGCTGTATGGCGGCTTGTTTTTTGCGGGTCGAGATGACGTTTTCAGTGGTACTATTTTTATTTATATTCATCTTTTTGATTGCGTGTTATTCCATTTTTTGTTGTTTGCTTTGTTTTTTATTTTTATTTTTTACCGTGTTCACTGAAGGGGTTAGCTAGTGGGACAATTTTATAGGTCAGGTCGTTCGAGATGCGGCGATACCAAATATGTGTACTTTTATTGTTTTTTTTCAGAATAATATTTATTGATGGGTGCATTATATTTTTATCTTTGCTGGATTATTATTTTTTTTTTTATATTTTTACAATTTTTTTATTTTTTTTCCCTTTCTGACATTTTTTTTACTTTTATACTTTGTCCCACTATGGGACTTTCACTTTTTTTATTCTGATCGCCTGTATAGCACAGGAATGCAGCACCATCCCTGTGCTCTGCAGGCTGTCAGCATTGCACAGGGAGAAGATAGTTTGGTCATACACTGCACATGACAAAACTATCTTACTGCTGTCTGGTGACCCGGATGTTGTCATGACGACATCGGGTCGTCATGGCAACATCCGGGAAGCCGCGGCAGACAGCTCTAGAGGCTGGAAGAGGAGGTGAGGATTGCAATCACCTCCCCTTTCCACCGCAATGCTGCGATCGACTTTGATCGCAGCATTGCGGGGGTTAATGTGCCGGGAGCAGTGCGGGACTGCTCCCTGCACATAGTACCGGGTGTCAGATGTGACAATCAGCTGACACCCGGCGGCAATCGTGCCCACACAGCGTGTGTGCGGGCGTGATCGCAATGACGTATTAATATGTATCAGGGTCTTAAAGCCCAAGGCGCAGATACGTACTAATACGTCTTGGGCTTTAAAGGAGTTAAAGGGTCAAGACTGACTTTTAGGATTGCTACTTCAAATAGGTGGCACTAGAGTTCCTCTTGTCCTTTTCCATTATTTCCTGCTTATTTTTTTAATCTTACCAGTATTCCCAATATATATCTTTAAGTTTAAAATATTAAAGATTACCTCTCATTTGCCATAAATATGTTTGGTTTTTTTGTTATTTTTTTTTACCAGTTGCAAATGCAGTTTCTCTCCTGAGTCAGGCATTGTTTAATTTTTGTTTCTGTCCATCTTCGTTCCTGAGATATGGCCAACACTCCCTGTATAAAGTTAGGCTTTTAAGCAAACTGGGTTTGGTCCTCAAGAAGAGCATGTTGAGGATCACACCCAATAGACTAACAAGACTAGATTTACATGCTTGGGGAGAAGGCCTTATCTCAGGAACAGAGATGCGCTGGAACCAAAAAAACTACAACCCCATATTCAGAGGAACAGTGGCATCTACACTAGGTAAAAAAAATTGTACATTTATGGCATGTAACGGGTTATTTTTAAGTGTACCAAGTACAGTGGCTTGAAAAAGTATTCACCCCTTTGGCTTTTTAGCTATTTTGTTACATTATAACCCATGTTTAAATATTTTTGTAATCCGATTTGTGTGTGATGCATCAGCACTACAGTCTAAGTTGGTAAAGTGAATGGATAAAAATATGGGCATAAATTAAATTTATGGGATCAAATAACTAAAAATTGGCATGTGCATATGTACACTCCCTGACAGAAGTTATGTCGCTTATCCATGTTATGTAAATAAAAGCTTATAACCTGACGTTAAATTCATCCATTGGTTTTATAAATTACTCTTTTGAAAGCTGAAACCCTCCCAAATTTGGTATAGGTTAAGAAAATAAATTGGCATCAATGCTGAAATATTGATCCCAATCTCTGATGATCCTCCCAGAGCACCATCAAATTCATTTTCATCAAATGAAAAGAACATGGTACCACAACAATCCTGCCAAGAGACGGCTGCCCACCAAAACTCTCAGCCTGAGCAAGGAGGGCATTAAGCAGAGAGACAGCACAGAGACCAATGGTAACCCTGAAGGAGCTGCAGAGTTCCCAAGCAGAGACTATCCAAATGACCACAATAAGCTGTACACTCCATAGAGGTGGCCTTCATGGAAGATTGGACAGAAAGAAGCCTTTACTTACACACAAAACTTGTAAGGCTCGTTTTGAGTTTCCAAAAGACATATGGGAGACTCCCCAAATGTCTGGAGGATTTTGCTGTGGTCAGATGAGATCAAAATTTAACTTTTTCGCCTGTGTTATATGTTGCAAAAATCACAATTTACAATGACAGGGGTCTTCTGCACACCCCCAGCTGTCATGCCAACCCATCAGCGCCCCCCATCATGTGACAGGGGCGCTGACGAGTGGATCTTGTGACACTCTTCCATACAGCGTGTGTTAGATGCCATTGTCAATGATTGACAGCGGCAATTAACTGGTTATAAGCCGCGGGTGGATCTCGGATCCATCTGCAGCTAATAGAGGCACATGACAGCTGATCAGATCAGCTGTCATGTGCGGGGAAAGATGCGAGTTCAGCATCGGAGCCAACATCAAAGGCACGGACACGACTTTTGACATACCTATATGTCAAGTGTGGTGAAGGAGTTAAAATAGCAGCAAGCAAAAAAACAGTGCAAGAAAATCTTGATACATGTATTGCATAAAGTGTGACTTTAAAGTTCATTGCTAAAAATACATTGCTAAATGTCATAAATTCACATTTCTACACACTCCTCAACTGCAAAAGAAAATCAAACTGAAAAGTCTCCATAAACTGATTAACATTTATTACAAGTAAATGCATTATATTATGGCTACTAAAAGACATTAACCCTTTTTGCTTGAATGTCAACTCTTCCAGCAGGATATCAGAGCCAGTTGTCCTGTATCCTCGGCAACTATATCAAACTGAAGTCTTGCAAAACATCAATAATAATAATATACACAGATTTATATTTTTAATGATTGCCTTAATTATACTTAGAGGAATGGCCTGTTATGTTTAAAGAGGCTTTTCAAGAATGTAAGAAAATGGCCCCCTATCATGTAATTCAAATGGCAGCCCATCCTTTTCATTTGTCAAAATGGGGTGCAGTCTGAAGAAACCCAGCTCCTGCGACCTTGGTCTCAACTGACAGAGGAGCTGTATCGTTAGCACACATACCTCCATGAGCTGAGGAGAAGGGCTGTGATATCAGAAGAAACAAATCTTCTCAGCTGACTGAGCACAAAGGATTTTTCTTCAGCCTGAGTCCTGTCACAGCCCTTTTCTGACAACTCATCGATATGTGTGCTTATGATGTAGCTCTTCTATCAGTTGAGACAGACCTGTGTTTCTTCAGAATGCAACCAATCCTGACACTTGACTAGGACAGTCTGCCATTTGAATTACGCGATGGAGCAGTTTTATGACATTCTTTGAAAACCCCCTTAAAGGGGTGGTCCAAAACATTTATATTAATCCTAAATGTCTGTATTTAATATCATAATCTAATCTATTTTCTGATATACTTTAATTAAAATATCCCTATCTTTCCCTCACTACACTATCTAACTGCTTTATTTTTCTTTTTAGTACTTCCTGTTTGAGGATGCTTCATTTGAGAATCTCAGTGCATGCTGGGATACTCAAACGAGTCATCGTTAGGGGGCAGAGGCTGTCAGAGAGTGATGTATGTTTCAGGGACTGGGCTAATCCCTACTCTACTACATATGCATTGGTTGTCAATTCCAACGTATGCTTAGTAGGATATTGTCACTGTGCAATATGCACAGTGAAAATGCACTCTCTCACCGGCTCTGATGAGAAGTGACGAGCAGGCAATAGAGCGCACTGTCAGTTTTCATTCTAAGGAGAGAACGAGTTTTCTCTTTACAATACTCACTGACAGTGCGCTCTCTTGCCGGCTCGTCACTTCTCATCAGAGGCTGTGATGGAGCGCATTTTCACTTTGCATATTGCAAAGTGACAAGATCCTACTAAGCATAGGTCAGAATTGACAACTATGCAATTCACACTACCTCCCCTCAGGGTGTGGCTGAGCAAGCTTAAATGCTCAGGCACTATTTTTCTTCTCTAGTCTGATCTGGAGAGAGAAGTCTCCAGGCTGTGTGTGGAAGCTAGAGAGCTCCACAAAAGGACTTTGCCTGAACGGCTTGTGATACCGAGAGCGGGCAGAACCCGCTCACTTATGGACTGTGCTATACTTTATGTTTTTGTTTTGCCATTACGCAGGAAAGGCCGTGTTTATTTTGCTGAATCTGCAGCACTTAAGCAGCTACAATAAACCTGCAGAGGAAACCGTGTTCTGAGTCTACTTCTGGAAGTAGCCGAGTGAGTTGTCTTACCATAGTTGGTGCGAGAGTGCTTTCAAGATTCCAGGAACACGTGTACCTGTCACAGAGAACGGTGGATGTCCTGGGTAAAGGCCGCCAGCCAGCCAGAGAAGTCCGGCAGCATGTAGGAGCTCATTAAGCACCTGGTCCACTGTTTTTGAAAGGGTGGCGGAATGGGAGAGATTGCCTCCGGAGCAGTGGGCAGATGTTCTGGCACCATATTTAACCGGGAAGCCGCAGAAGTCCTATTATAATCAGGCTTCGCAAGACGCAAAGGAATATGCCAAATTAAAGACAGAGATATTGGCACGCTCTGGAGTGACTGTTATGATCTGCTACAAGCACTAAGGAAAGACAGGAGATCTGTCCCTACAATAGAACTAAGCTAGATCCCTACGATGTAACGGGGAACCTGATCCTGCGATCAGACCTGCTAAAGTCCTCAGCTAGTCTGAACGAAGACCTATAGATGTGAGGGAGGGATCCCTACAAGAACTAGGAACTGGGAGATAGATGGACACCTCCTAGCAGAATTTGTAGCAGTAAAAAGACAAACAAACAACATACAACATAGAGGTCAAAAGACCTAGCTAAACTGACTGAGAAAGGTAACAAAGCACCTGGCTAGCTTAAGAGTAGAAATTACAATGAAGTCCAGCAAGGCCAGAAGGGCGGAGCAGGATTAAATAGGCAAAAACGGTCATGTGACCAGCATAATAGAAAAAACCTAACAGGAGAGTTCTAACAGTGACTATGTCTGTCAGAGTCCACCACTGGGCGTATGCTGGTGACAAACCTCCACGCTCACAGATGTTTGACTTGCCACATCTAGTCCAGAAGTGGCTGCAGCCAGAGTCTTCCTCTCCTGCCCAGATGGTTGAGCGTGTGGTGATGGACAGGTTCATCCATTCCCTACCTAGGCTGGTGCAGACCTGGGTTGCCCAGGGTGACTCTCGGAACGCGGATGAACTCGTGGGCCTGGTAGAGAGGTACCAAGTGGTCGAAAAATCCCTCGAGAAACCAAACATAGTAAATTCCCCATACCGGGGTACCCAAAGTGGGGCGGGCTCACCACGTAAGGGGGCTAGAGTCACAAACGGGGATCATCCTAATCCCACTGAGGTCCCATATGTCCCCTGAACAAATGGACTGCAGGTTAGCCCAGCATTGTTCCTATTATTCCTATCTGGCCTGTAGCGGGGAGGGCCAACCCAGTGAGGGGCCGCAGGCGTGTGCCGTGTCCGTTAATGGGGTGATGGTGCTTGAACTATTAGACTCAGGGAGTCTGGTGACTCTGATCAGCGCCATCATTCCCCACCAGCTGATCGCTGCTAAAACTGTGGGCGTACGTTGTACACATGGGGACGCCTAGGACTACCAGGTGGCCAGGGTGACAGTGGGAACAGACTGTGGCACCCAATCCCACGAGGTTGGGGTGGTCAAGGACCTGATACATCCCGTCATATTGGGTCGCGATTTTCCTTTGTTCTGGGACTTGTGGGGGAAGGGAACCAGATTGAGTCATGGGGACAAAAGCCGGGTCCCTAAGGAAATAGCCCGGTCGACGCCTGAAGTGGATGAGTTCCAACTGTGTGTCCTTGCCAGCAATGAGGATGAGACTGTAACTGAAGAGGTGTTAAAGGTGCCGGGGAGAACTTTGGGTCTGCTCAAGTTCGGGACATGACCTTGAAGGGGGCATGGGATAATGTTACTGTCCGTAATGGGGTTGCCCAAGAGTCGGGGGCGGACACCAGGTACCCACACTTTGCAGTTCAGGGGGAGCTATTATACCGGGTGACTAAACTAAGAGGTGAAGAGAAGGTCGAACAGCTGTTAGTTCCAGGGCCATACTGACGGAGGGTATTAGATATGACCCACTCGCATGTTCTGGGGGGACACCTGGGGGTTGAGAAAACCCAGGAGAGAATAGTCAGGAGGTTCTATAGGCCAGGATGTTACCGGGAGATCCTAAACTATTATAGGTCCTGCCCTACCTGCCAGATAACCGCACCCTCCTCCCGCTTCCATAGTTTCTTAGTTCCACTACCGGTTATAGAGGTTCCCTTTGAGAGAATTGCCATGGACCTCTTGGGCCCCGTAGTTAAATCAGCCCGGGGCCACCAATACATCCTGGTGGTTATGGACTATGCGGTATCCTTAAGGAACTCGTCCAGTAGGAGCATAGCCCGGGAACTTGTCCATATCTTTGCCAGGATCAGCCTACCAAAGGAAATCCTGATGGACCAAGGAACCCCATTCATGAGCAAGGTGATAAAGGAGCTGTGTAAAGTTCTTCAGATTACCCAGCTGCGAACCTCCGTTTACCATCCGCAAACCGATGGCCTGGTGGAGCGCTTTAATAAGACCCTGAAAGCGATGCTCAAAAAAGTCGTCGAGAAGGATGGTCGAGACTGGGACTACCTGCTTCCATTTCTACTTTTCTCCGTCAGAGAAGTTACTCAAGCCTCCACTGGCTTCTCTCCGTTCAAGCTTCCGTATGGCCGGCATCCAAGGGGTGTCCTAGACATCACCAAGTAAACCTGAGAGGTCGAGGTCACGCCCCACCGGAGCATCATTGAACATGTTGTCCTGTTACAGCAGAGAATGGTGAAAGTGTGGCGCCCTGCTGCGCATTGGTGCCACAGATCCCTCAGGGGTGCATGGACGGATTCCTCCACAAGAGGCCCTCATAGCATTCACACACCTCCACCTTCCACCTCAGACCAGCAGAGGGAGCCCGGATAGGGATATAAAAAGAGAAGGTGGAACTAGGCAGTTCAGTCTGGAGTCGCAGTCTAGAGTCTACAGTCTGTGAGAAGGTCAGTCTGTTAGAAGGTCAGTCTGTTGAGAGGAGCTCCTGCAGAAGCTAGCCTGCAGTGGAACTCAGTCAGTTCAGTCCAGACTCAGAGAGCTCGAGTTAGTGAGCCTAGGGCATGCCGACGCCAAAAGAGCAGTGAAGAGTAGCGAGGCCTACTGCCCGTGTGAAGCCTAGAGAGGGCCCCGAGCGTGGCCGAAGGCGAGTGGCAAGAGAGCAACATAGGGGGCAGAGGAGCTTAACCAGCTCACCCCAAAACCATTTACTGGACACCGGGTCCGCGTCTGCAGGAATTCCTTACATCCAGCAGAAATAACCGGAACCCCTGGCGAACTATATGTCCCAGGAACACCAAAAAGTTGACTGTTATACCAAGGTCAGGAGTCACGGAGGCCCAAGAGACCAGGGAGTGTGATCTCCAACAGAAGGCCCTACCACCAGGTCAGCAGGTGCAAGACAGAGACCAAGTTAGGCCTAGCTCCAGGCAGGTCAGAAACTTATCGAGGAAAGGCAAGAAACAGGAGACCCCACACCCGCTCACTGGGGAGCGTCCTGAAGTGCCCTGGACCGTGCCAGAAACACCACCAGTAAAGGTACTGAAGTGAACTCCGGTGTGCGTGCCTCTTCTTCTATCCTTCCTCTGACCCGGCTGGGTCCCCTCTGTCCTGCATCCCTACACTTACGCTGCCCTGAGGCCCCGCTCCACCTGTGCGGAGCCGCACCAACTAAGCTGCCTGAACACCGGCCTCAGAGGACTGTCGCAGTGCTGGTGATCCTCACCAGACACTACAGGTGGCGTCACGAACATTCCCCTATCCCATACAACTTCCCCCCTTCTTTTAAGAGTGACCCCAGGGTACGGGCCCGGGAGCCAACCACCGCGACATCCCCCGAGGTCAGGCAACAACAAGGCCCGGGGGCCGAGTCGTCCCCATCCCCTGGGGCGTCAAAAGTGATGCCCATCATGAAGGAACATCTCCTCCGGGCGCAGGAAGCCAAGGCGAGGGTGTATAACTGGTCGGCCAGACTGAGACAGTTCAAGCCTGGGGATCGCGTTCTAGTTCTTATTCCCACTGTCAAAAGTAAGCTCCTGGCCAAGTGGCAAGGCCCCTATGAGGTGGTGGAGAAACTCAGTGAAGTGAACTACTGAGTCCACCAGCCTGGACGAAGAAGGCCGAACCAGGTGTACCATGTAAACCTCCTCAAGCTGTGGCAAGATCGGGAACCCATGGGAGCTCCTTTCCTGGGAGACACTCCCGAAAGCCAGGTGGAAGAGGTCACAATAGCGGAGATGTTGGCAGCGGATCATTCAGGATACTCTCAAAGCGTGTTGACAACAGAACAAAGCTTTAATTAGCTATAAACAGGTACAGATATGATAGGCTTTGTGGAATCAGGAATATACATATTTTAAGTGTCTCTGTGCAGCATCAGCAGGTTGCTTCTCCTCTCATGCACAGACACAGGAAACTGAACACAGTTACATGGTCTTTTCTGTGTGTGAGCCTCTGGGAGTTTTTTTTTTTTAAACTTTATAGACAATACACAAACCTAGCAATAGAACATTTACATACACAGGAATGGAGTTGTTGCACTAAACATATTCCAACAGGAGACTATCGCTGGACCAGAAGCAACAATGTGGAGAACTGCTACAGCGGATTCGTGACCTGTTCTCAGAGTTGTCGGGGCATACACAGGTGGTAGAGAATGACGTGCTAACCGAGCCGCATATAAGGGTGAACCTGAAACCCTGCAGGATTCCTGAAGCACGCAGAGTGGTGATCTCAACCGAGGTGAAAAGGATGTTAAATCTCGGTGTCATAGAGGAGTCAAAGTGCAAGGAAGCAGCTGAGTGAGGGGGTGATGCCATGCCTAGAAGCAAGGAGGGGTCCCCTTATCAGGTAATACCAGCATCCAACACTTTTCCTGGCTCCAGACCAGAAGGGGGAGCTCTAACCCGGTTGAAGGGGAGCTTCCCCTTTAAATTGGAGCATGGAGGCGGGGTTTAAAAAAAAGTCGGTTTGGAGTAAGGAAAGGGAGTTGGAGACAGGAGAGCGACGAGGGAGAACCTGGGGAAGGGAGCTATGACCAAGCTCGCCCCAGAGAAAAGCGTGAGAAACACCGGAGTACGTGGTTGTTCAGGTACTAAAGTCCCGGCAGCTAAATCCGGAGGGCAGGAAACTGCAGGTCTCCTGGCCCCACCAAACGCCTGGTGGCTCAGCAGCATACTAGGGCCCGGCTCCGCCACGAAGTAGAGACACCTGAAAAAGGCTCGAACTGCCTGCCATACGGGCGAGGATTAAACGATTGCTCAGGAACGAGGGCCGCAGCATAGCTTTAAGCAGCAGGGCCAAAGAGGACAGCACAGAGGGAAGGCCTACATCTCCACCTGGCGAGGTGGATCCCCAAATTGCTTCTCGGCTGCCGGATCTCCATTACCTTCTGTTACCAGTGCCCTGGTCTACACCATCAAACCTCAAGTAAATGTAGAGGAAACCACCATTCTTGTGTTGTCTGGTCATTATCTGCACCCTCAGTCCTGCACCCCAACATCCACAAACCCCCTACATAAACCATACCGGTTGCCCTGGGGCCCCGCTCTACCCGTGGGGAGCAGATGCATTCGAGCAGCGTCACCAACGGCCTCTTTCAGCAGCGGCGGACACCTATTGCCGCACACCACTGGTGGCATCAAGAAACCTTTCCCCTAAACAAACTGTCCTTGCTTTTTAATGACCGCCTAGTGCCCCGGACCGGGTCAAGCCCCCGTGACAATCCCAAGGAACCGACCGACCCAGTGGCGAGTACCCCCCGGTCCTTGGGGGCGTGTCAAATGCACTGCAATACTTTTGCACTGAGGTGTATTGTGCCTGTTAGGGTAGGCTCACATCTGCGTATATAAAGTAGCTCAGCCAGAAAAGTTGGCGAGTGTCAGGTGTTTTTTTTTTCACCTAGCATCCGTAAGCCATGCGAGTGTACGTTTTTTCCTCACCTAACATCCGTATATGCAATCTGTATGCAGTGCATTTTTAACATCAGCTTTTACATACAGTAATTCTCTATCATTTCAAATGCCTCATTCTGCTGATACCCCAATACTGAGAAATAAACTATCTGTATCTATCTTGGGGTGTGGAAACTTTTACTTCTTGCAGCAACGTGGACATCTCTAACACCTATCCTCCTAGCTATTATCTCAGAGTGTCTTTTTGAGCATTTTGTGTTTCTGAGGCATTTTTACCTTATAAAACTCCAACGTTTTATTCATTGCTTAAAGGGAACCTGTTAGCACGATTTAGCACTATAAAGTAAAGGCATGGTCATAATGTCACTATTATTCTTATTAAATTGATGAAGGAATGCTGAGAAGGAATCTGTGCAGTGGTTATTGTTTAATTAGCCTCTAAAGTTTTCATCTAATGATATCTCTGTGCATCGGTGGGGTCTAGGGGGTAGGCTCCTCTGCCACTCCACCAGCTTCCTGTGTTTCCTTTACAGGTCACTGATTATTCAGTGACTATTCATTATTTGAAATTCTTCTCCACTACCGCTGTCATCGGGGTAGGCTGCGCATGTGCCGTGTGATTCCACAGTCTTCAATAAAATGGTGTCAGGGCAGCGTATGCGCAGTGTGATTCCACAGTCTTCAATAAAATGGTGTCGGGATGGCGCATGCGCAGTGTGAGTCCACAGTCTTCAATAAAATGGTGTCGGGGCGGCGCATGCGCAGATTGAGATCTCGGCTCAATGGCGTCTTCATATGATTGTAAGACCAGTTTCACACAAGAGTATTAGTATTACAACCGCAAGTCTCAGCTCAATTGTGGATGTAATTACTTGAAATAAAAGTATTAGGGACCCCTATGGCGCAGTCAAAGATCCCCGTATTTAGCTGCTACATTGCAGTGCAATATAACTGAATGGAATCACTTTGCGACACCTAACATTCTGTAACCGCGACAAGCAAGTTGTAAATGGGTTGGATATTGCTTATCACAATCACAGTAAACGATGTGTTGCAATGCTACCCCATTCACTTGTATTGTGCTGCAATGTAGCAATTACACACAGGGAGCTTTGGCCAATTAACCATTGTCGCGGCCAAAATCATCATGTAGCCCCTAAATTAAACAGGTGCAGAAATGTGTACATATTATGCTTGCATGAGACTGCCCTAAAGGAGACTGCTGGTCTTGGGATTGATGTATCTTTAGATGTAACACTGATAAATGTGCTGATTGTGTTATTATTAGTGTTGAGCGAGCATGCTCGACACTGCTCGGTACTCGCCCGAGCATCTCACTACTCGGGATGTTTGGCGAGCACCGAGCATTTCCGGGTTACTCGGGCGGTAGCTCGGGTCTCCGCCCTGCACGTTTGGCGCTCTTTACAGAGCCAATGAACATGCAGGGATTGCCAGCCAGTCACTGTAATGCCTCAGCCATGTTGTTTGTGGGCATTACAGTGATTGGCTGGCTGCACAGCGTCACCTCGAGTATTTAAAACCGGGTTCCGCCATCTTGGACACAGTCGCTCCGGATCAGACAGTGTAGGGAGAGTGCTGCTGAGTTAGGGAGAGATATATACTGCGAAAGCCTGCCAAATCAAACAAACCGTCCTTCTCAGGACTAATATCCATCCCAGATATCAGGCAGGCGGGCAGGCTGCATAGGAGACGCAGTGGTTATACCAGCAAACGCTGCATTACAGTCCTGTGTGCTCCTGTTGGTCAAATTGCTAGACTTATCGCCCGGTCTCAGGGGCAAGGAAAAATCCTTTTTTTTTTCATCTAAATCCTGTATTTTTTTTTTCCTCAGTCAGACTGTACAAATACGCGTCTTATTAACCTTTTGGTATCCCACCCCCCTTCAAAATAAAAATTGAGTGTGTCTGTGACTGTTCAGACACCAATATATCTGTGGTTTTGCAGTTCCACGGGTCAAATCTCTGTATTATCCTCCTTTTGGCATTTTTTGCCGTAAAAAAACCTGTATTAGTGTCTCCCTGACTGTTCAGACACCAATATATCTGTTTGAAAGAGTCTGGTGTAGGCCAGAGAAATAGAACTGTGGTTTTCCTCTTCCACGATTCTAATCTCCTTTTCATTACCCTTTTTCCATTGATAGTGCCAGTGTAAGCTATTTTACTTCATTTACAATGGGCAAGGGATGTGGAAGTGGACGTTCTGGTGATGGTGCGTGTAGAGGACGGGGCCGTGGCCAAGGTGAAAATGTGCCACAACCAACAGCCACATCTTCTGGCTCCCACTTCTTGACCGAATTACTAGGGAAGCACACTACAACACCAGTATTGCGAACTGATCAGTGTGAACAGGTTATTAATTGGATAGCTGATAATACTTCCATTTACGTGGGCACCACCACCTCCCGTCTGTCTTCCATAAGGTCAAGTTTTAGTAGCAGTGAGTCTCGACCGCATACTCCTCCTCACCCTGATGCTCCTTCCTCCCACCATGCCGAGTGTCGTCAGACAGCAACTGATCCCACACTTGGACACAAGAGCTGTTCACTGGTCCATTTCCATATTTGTGCCCCTCGCCTGCTCCGCTTGAAGTGGTGGAAGAGGAGATCCCATGTAGTGATGCCCAAATATTTGAACAGCCACGACCACAGGAAGTCGACGCTGGCAATTTGTCACAAGAGGTGGACGATGACGAGACACAATTGCCACGAAGTGAGGAGGAGGATCGTGGTGCGCAAGTGGAAGAGGAGGAGGTGGTGGATGATCTAGTAACTGACCCAACGTGGCAGGAGAACATGCAGAGCGAGGCCAGCAGCACACAGGGGGAGGGAGGCAGAGTACCCCAACAGGCAGGAAGAAGCAGTGTGGTGGCCACACACAGAAGGCGGGCAACAGTTCCACGTAACACCAACACGAGGGACGCTGCCAGTACAACCGGTAGGTCTTCCAGAGTCTGGAATTTTTTTAAAGACTCTGCTGATAACCCCAAAAAGGCCACTTGTACCACCTGCCAGGCCAGCATCACCCTGCGGTGATAAAACTACCAGCCTGACCACCACCAGCATGATCAGGCACATGTCAGCAAAGCACCCGACTTTGTGGGGCGAACCCCAGGGTCCACGACCAGCGTCAGTGGGTGTCACCACTGCTTCTTCCGCTGTTGTGCGTGTAAGAGAACCCCCTGTTATGCGTGCAAGGCAATCCCCTGTCCATACTGCATGCAAAGATGCCCCCTCCTCTCAGTCTTCACTTGTTATGGCAGTTTCTCAAGAAACAGCATCAACGTCCACGTCCCACCGCAGCATTCAATTGTCCATATCCCAGAGCTTTGAACGAAAGCGCAAATTCGCAGCCAATGCCCCACAGGCCACAGTCCTAAATTCGCACATTTCACGACTGCTTGCGTTGGAAATGCTGCCTTTTAGGCTGGTGGAGATGGAATCCTTCCGCAACCTTATGGCGGTGGCCGTCCCTCGGTACTCGGTCCCCAGCCGACACTATTTTGCCCGGTGTGCCATCCGCACACTACACAAGCACGTGTCCCAAAACATCTGCTGCGCCCTCAACAACGCAGTTACTGAGAGAGTCCACCTGACAACGGACACGTGGACAAGTGCTTGTGGCCAGGACGGCACACTGGGTAAACATAGTGGAAGCCGGGACTCAGTCGGACCTTGGGACGGAACACATCCTACCCACACCGAGGATTGCGGGCCCTATGTCAGTCAAAGTTGCCCCCACAGTGTACAGCTCCTGCGCATCATCCTCCTCCTCATGTTCAGCCTCCATCTCAGATATCACCACATCAGTTACAAGCTGGAAGCACTGCAGTACTGCCTCAGCCAAGCGGAAACAGGCTGTGCTGAAACTCATAAGCTTAAGTGATAAACCTCACACTGCTTGTGAATTGTGGATAGCTGTGAAAGAGCAGGCAGATCTGTGGCTGAGACTGCTGAACCTACATCCAGGCATGGTCGTGTGTGACAATGACCGTAACCTGGTGGCGGCTCTGAGGCGAGGCGAGATCACACACGTACCATGCCTGGCTCATCTGCTTAACCTCGTGGTTCAGCGGTTTCTTAAATCGTACCCGCCTGTCAGCTCATTTTCGGAAGTCCGCTACAGCTTCCGCCGCCCTTGCTGTGTTGCAGCAGCGATTGCAGCTTCAGGTACACCGACTGGTGTGTGATGTCCCCTAACGTTGTAACTCTACCCTCCACATGTTGCAAAGGATTTGTGAGCAGAAGAGAGCAGTTGTGCAGTACCAGCTGCAACAAGGCCATCGATATTCAGGTCAGACTACACACATAAGACCTCAGGAGTGGACCTGGATGTCTGACATATGTACCATACTGACAAACTTTGAGGAGTCCACCAAGATGGTGAGTGGCGATGATGTCATCATTAGCGTCAGCATCCCACTTGTCTGTCTTTTGCAACGCTCTCTGCAGAGAATTAAAGAGGAGGCATTGCAGCCAGAGTATCATGAGATGGATCAAGAAGCCGTAATGGGTGATTACACACAGCCCAGCCTCATCTCATCCCAATGTGCATTGGGGGACAATGAGGGAGAGGAGGAGGAGGAGGAAGAACAGGAGGTGGTATCATGCGCTGTAGACGGTATTACCTGTACAACTGTCATACAGTTGGTTCAGCGTGGGTGGCCTGAGGACAGGGGGGAGGAGAAGGAGGAGGAGGAGAGCATGGTCAGTCGTCATCTTGGTGAGGACACGGAAGTCTTGCCCGTTACCATTCTGGCACGCTTGGCTGACTTTATGTTACGCTGCCTTAACCGTGACCCTCGCGTTGTCAAAATGTTGGGTGACAGTCATTACTGGTTGGTGACACTTTTAGAACCCCGCTACAAGGAGAACTTTTACTCTCTTCTTCCTGAGGTGGAGAGGTCTACAAAAATGTGGCAGTACCAGAAGGCCCCTGCTGCAGAACTGTTAAAAAAATTCCCATCCGAACACGCTAGCGGCAGATGTCGCAGTTCGTTGACTAACCAAGGCGTACAGGCGAGAGAGACACAACTCCAATCCAGCAGAGGCAGGGGAACACTGTCAACATTCTGGGACAGTTTTCTGAGACACGCCCAGCTTACAGGCCCTGAGGCGCGGGGCAATCTCACAAGGAGTGGAAAGTTTCAAAAGATGGTGAGGGAGTACCTTGCCGACCGTACCAGCGTCCTCCGTGATTCCTCTGTGCCTTTTAATTATTGGGTATCCAAGCTGGACACTTGGAATGAACTCGCTCTGTATGCCTTGGAGGTCCTGGCCTGCCCTGCCGCTAGCGTGTTATCGGAGCGTGTTTTTAGTGCCGCTGGGGGAATTATAACTGATAAGCGCACTCGCCTGTCAACTGACAATGCTGACAAGCTGACCCTTATCAAAATGAAAAGGGCTGGATTGGGCCAGACTTCTCATCACCACCAAATGACAGCAGAGTAACATAAAGTCAAATCCACTGTGTTATTTCGGGAGGTGTATTCCCATGCACCGCTTCACACCCACACATGGGTATACGCTTCCTCATTTCGGCTGTTTTTTGCTCTTCTCCTTATCCTCAGCCTCCACCACCACTTTACCACCAGGGTGACCGTGGTCCGTTTTGGCAGCATTACAAGTTCCTTCGTCCTAATTTTTGGCAGCTTTTGCTTGGAAGGCATAGGCAAAGATTATGGGAGACCCACTCCCCCATAATGGGAATAATGTTTTTAATATGCTGTACTGCATGGTTCTTGTAAGGGGCATTAAAATCGTCTTGTTAAGCTACTGCGACCTCCACGTCTCTTCCAAGGGGCATTAAAAGCGTCTTGTTAAACCACTCTGAACTCCACATCTCTTCCAAGGGGCATTGAAATGTTGTTTTTAATTAACTTTAACCTCCATGACTCTTCCAACGGGCATTGCATTTCCTCCTAATTTTAGTCAGCTTTTGCTTTTCAATTCATAGGCGAACACTAAGGGAGGCCCACTCCCCAATAATGGGTAGAAGGTTTTTAGTATGCTGTAATCCACATCTGTTTCAAGGGGCATTGCAGTTCCTCATAATTTTTGGAAAGCCTTTCATTCACTGCTTAGGCCAACAGTGCACAGGAGACCCAGTTGCTATAAATGGAAAAAACGGTTTAGTTAAGGCCCTCTGACCTCCATGTCACTTCCAAGGGGCATTGGAGTGACTCGAAATTTTTGGTAGGCATTGCACTCACTGTATGCCCTACAACTGTGTAGCCAAACCGCTCCTTTTGGTGCAGAAACATATCCTACAAGACATGTGTGGTTGACTGGCCTGATATTGATGTGAATGGTCCCTGTTCCTCCTGCTCTTTTTCCTTTGCCACCACCTCATCCATCATTCATCACCTGAAGCTTTGTTTTAACGGGAGTCATAGAACTGGGACAGTAGCAGGAAAACATCCAGCAATCCTCGGAGGAGGTAGGATATGCGCCAAAACGCTGACCACCTCAGGCCTAGCCGCTACTACATACATGCGCTTGCATTCCAAGAAAATAAAGCAGATGCTAACTTCTATCATCATCATCATGCTCCTCACCTTGGCACTCTCAACTCCCCTGATGGAGAAGCCAGGGCCCACCGGAGGAGTCTGATTCTCTGGTGGGCTCGTCCAATGCTGCCCTAAAGCAGGCCAGGCTAAGAAAAGTGTGGGGGACGTTCACAGGAGAAATAGGGGCAGCTGAGGACCGAGTATAGACACCCGGCCGCTCCCTGGCGGCTGGGGACCGAGCGTGGACACTCGGCCGCCGGGCGGCCAGGCTGAGTATGGATACCAGGCCGCCGATGCAACCATGACATGGTGGCCGGCGTCTGCCTCCACATGCCTAAAAGGCCCAATTTCAAGTGCAAGCAAGCTAGCAGTATGGTAGCCTGGGGTGGGTGGGTGGCAGGCTGCATACTTGCACTTGCATTGCAAGGAATTGGGGAGGTACAATTGAACACTGCCCTGGGACAAGGACTTGCACGGGGATAGTTGCAAGTCTGCATCTTCTGATGCAGCAAGGATCACTTCTGATGGGCACACTTTTAGGCAGTGACCTGGGTGTCAGAGATGCTTCCAGGGGTCTTCCCCATGCTGTTCCCATGTCTTTTCAGCACTGTATGTATGTGTCACACAGCACATGGCCAGGTAAGATTGTAAAATGTTAGAATGACATTTCCCGGTGTATGCATTTGTCACGGTTCAAAGCAATACAAAAGTGCAAAAACGCATAAAAAATGCTACTTGTGAACATAGCCCAAGGTGTGGAGGAGTATTTTTGTTTTTGGTTATTTATTTTACCTTATACACAAGTCTTTACCCTGGAAAATAAGTTTCTTAACATATTTCACAGGAAAACTGTTTCAGTTTCGTTTTTGAACGTTTTATTGTGAGCCCGTAAAAGTGGCTTAATACCTCTGACCACGTTGTTGACATGACAGCAGTGACCTGGGGGTCAGAAATGCTTCCTGGGGCGATCCCCATGCTGCCCCCATGTCATTTGAGCACTGTCACTATCGTTTTGGGCACTTTTTAGGCTTTCTACAGACTGCCGGGGGAGCCGCCGCCAAAATGCTCGGGTCTCCCATAGACTAACATTGGGCTCGTTGCTCGGGTTGAGCACCCGAGTATCACAGTGAGCTCGACCCGAGCTTCGAGTACCCGAGCATTTTAGCGCTCGCTCAACACTAGTTATTATATGATTTTAAAACGTTACTGACCACGTGTAAGTAAAATTGGCTTACGGTAAAGACCGATAACATTGAATGTAGACTGTCATTACTGATTACAGTGGACAATAGTCTGTTATATAGACCTGCACTTTTCAAGAGAGTTTTATATGCTGCCAGCTCCATGGAAATCTGCTGGATGATGAAGGGGAGCCTCTTTGTCACCTTGTCGGAGTACTTCTGTCTTTAAACACTGTCTCTGCATTGATTAACTGACTGCTGAGAGCTCTTCTAGAGCCGAGCCACTAATTGTCTCATTTTCTTTTAGGAAGGGATCACAGCTTCTTAAACAGCATTCAGACAGTTGATAGTAATGACAAGAAGAGGTTGAATGGCATTCTTATCCCGAGCTGTAAATAATGGATACATATGCTTAGGGAAATGTGCAGCTGGCTTTATTCTATTCAAAGGTATAGCAGAGTAGTTGATATTGTATAACATGAGATATAGCTAGCAGAAATATATTCTTGCTGGATCGAATGTTCTGTACACCTTTCAATGGGTCATAATGGGTAGGAAATTATCACTGGAAACTGGCCAAACACCTACATGTTTGTTCTTGCCAGAGCAGTATTATTCTATCCTCTTCGCAAATTTTTTTTTTAAGGGGGAATTTAAAGATCTTCAAAGTGTATTTCATTTTATAGATGTCAAAAATTTGGGGCCAATTGGTAGTTTGGAATAGTGCAAACCAATTTTTAGTGCAGGAAAACATACCTATGGTTTTATTCTGTTTGATCTAATATGTCAGAAATACTTTTTAAACGCCAGAGCTCTATCTTCCTAGCACCGAGCGCCTGCTTTCTTTCACACAAGTATAAAGGTTTGTGATAACATTCGGTTTGTCAATATTCACCACTAACGGATCACTGTATAGGGTTTTATAGAATTTGCTAATGAACTTGGTGATAAATTCATACCCAATGAGCTTCCCCTATTAGGGGTGGAAAGATTTTGTTATGGCTCACCTGCTGAGGTGAATCTTGAAGCTCTTGGAGCAGATGTACAGTTATGATGCAACACGGACTGACGATGTTGGTGCAGCAGGGAGATGCAACAACAGAAGCTGAGATGGAAGAACAGAAACATGAGAGAGAATGGGATCTGATTAAGCAGAGCTGAAAAAATAACAAAGGGCACGATAATGTCGTCCACAAATAAGCAGCGATGAGGAATTGGTGCAGCAGAACAACATGGGAGTTTCAAAGGCAGGACTGGACAGGTAGAGAAGCAGAGATAACTCTGAATTAATAGAGCTGAGTTTGCAGAAATTCAATGCAGAGCTGGCAGCAAAACAGCAGCATTCACTCAATAATTTAGCAGTGCTAAGTTTGGCACAAAGTTCAAGGCAGAGCTGGCCACGTTATGGCAATGTGGGCTGAGGAGAAAGAGGTTGTTTGGTGTGGAACATTTTAAAGGGAATCTGTCACCAGATTTTTGCTACTTATCTGAGAGCAGCATAATGTAGGGAAAGAGACCCTGATTCCAGTGATGTATAACTTACTTTACTTGGTGCAGCAGTGATACAATCAGAGTTTTCTCTGCTGTAGATGTAGAAGTTTTCAAAAAGATAATCCCGCCCACAGCACTGATTAGCAGCTTTATATATAAATTGTATGTTGACAGTAAGCTGCTAATTAGTCGTGGGGGCATGGTAAGACCAGAAGGCACGCAGGCATCTAGACCAGGGATAATCTGCTGCTGATAAAACATTGTTTGTATTGAAACAATGGCAAACAGTCTAATAAGTGATACATAATCAGGGGGCGATGAAAGAAGCTCTTTTTAATTGACACCAGTGCTGCCCAACAGCTTCTAGCACCGTCCTCAAATGAATTGTCATCAGAGAGTGGTGCTGGTGTGACTCACTGCTTCTATAACCGCCTCCTGACGATGATTCGTTTGAGTGCAGTACTAGAAGCTGTGGCACAGTGCTGGTGCCACTCACTGCTTCTACCTCCATCCCCTCACAACGTCTTCTTTTATAGTTAAAATTAGTGGTGGAAAAGATAGAATCAGAGTGTGGGCACTGCACTTACATCTCCAATAGAAACTATCAACATGAGCATGGATATCCAGGACATCTTCAGAGGACGGTGATCCAAGAAACTGTAGTAAGTAACTACAGCACTACCCCCTGATGATGTCCTGTTCCAGGAGGGGCGAAGTGAGTGCAGCCCCAGCCTCCTGTGACGTCCTGTTTGAGACTTCTCTCAAACAAAACCTTACAGAAAGTGAAGTAAAAAGACACATTTAAGGATTATATATATAGTGAGAAGTTTAGGGCATTGTATAATAATGCTAATTAGAAAAGTGGTTAGGGTATAAAGATAGGTATTTTAAAAGGCCATTTTAGGAACTTGACCACCCCTTTAAGTCTTGTCTCCACTTAGGCCATCCGTAGAAATGAGAGCAAAGTTCTATAGTACGTTTGACTCCAGGATGACCTGATAGAAATGAGGAATGGACCCAAAACAGACAAAGTATCTCAGTGCAACACTATTGCCAGCTTCCCTGCATGGTTTCCCTTCCCCCTCCATGCAGGGACACTGGCACACTCACTGCTCCAGCCCCGTGGCATGGTCCCCTTCTGCTGGTATATCTCCTGCTTGTGCATGCTGCACTTCCTGGCAGTGTGCCCAGTTTGCCTGCGCGAGCGCTCCCCCATTCTTAAAGGTGCAGCGTGCGCACATAGTAAAATGCCCCAGCGAATAGCTGGGAGGCATTTAGCATAATGAGTTCATCTGCTGGATGGTTCTCAGCCTATTACTGAGAGTCATCCTGTATAAAAGACTCCCTCTCCCTTAGGGAGACGCCGAAGCAACAGCTTTTAT
The DNA here is from genome assembly GCF_046119375.1 of Phyllobates terribilis. Classification (NCBI taxonomy): domain Eukaryota; kingdom Metazoa; phylum Chordata; class Amphibia; order Anura; family Dendrobatidae; genus Phyllobates; species Phyllobates terribilis. The sequence goes on from NW_027362762.1 coordinate 691,594,577, forward strand.
TTGTATGTAGTCTCACCTACTAGTAAGTTGTTAGGTTCTCTGGTTCCGGTGTGGCCAGTGTCCTGAACCTGAATCCCTGGTCTGTGTGCGGCCAGTGCCTAAAGAATGTCCCCAGGTCCTGGTGCGGCTAGTCCTGTTCCCAACATCCCCTGGTCCTGGTCTGGCCAGTGCCCTGAACATTGTCTCCTGGTCCTGGTGTGGCTAGTCCTGTTCCCAAAGCCCCTGGTCCTGGTCTGGCCAGTGCAATGAACATTATCTCCTGGTCCTGATGTGGCTAGTCCTATTCCCAAAGTCCCCTGGTCCTGTTGTGGCCAGAGTCCTGAACATTATCCCCTGGTCCTGGTGCGGCCAGTTCTGTTCCTGAAGTCCGCTGGTCCTGGTGCAGCCAGTATCTGAATGTTTCCCTATCTGAGTCTCCGTGTCAGTATCCATTCTGCAGTGATCCTGAACTGAACCAATTAGTCTGAACAGAGCCCTAGTATGTGTCAGATAACCTGATCCCTGGGGTCAGCTGCTGCAGTACTGGCATCTGCCTAAGAGTGGTACCTGGCGGCTACCTAAACGGCTACGTAAAGCCCAGCCTATCTCCATTATCTGGAGCCGCAGTGAACACCAGGTAGCCGCTTAGGTACGACACTACCTAGGCAGACCCGGCCCTGTGGCACTGTGGGTCCACTAATCCACATGCGCCACCTTTGGGAGTAACACTCAGGAGGAACATCAGGAGACAAAGAGATAGTTGACATAATGCTTTTACATTTAATAATGTGATGTAAGAGCACACCGTCAGTTAACAGGGCTTCCATTCACAAGCTTTGCTCTAGCAACTCTATCCCTGATCTTCACCCATTAACATTCATATAGGGATTTGGACTTACACAGGGGCCTCTGGATTGAGTCCATAAAGTGGATGCTGGCTTGTGTTCATGGTCTGAAAGCCAGTTCATCGTCAAGAGGTCAGGATAGGAACAAAGTTGTCGGACAGTAGAATAGTCAAAACATGAGCTGAGGTCAGTAACAGGAAACAAACTAGCTGAGCAGGAGCAGTGTAACAGAAGTAAACTAGGATAAGTAGAACTTATAACTAGCACTGGAAACAGGGAGCTCAAAGTTTAAATCATGGGTTGGGAACCTTTTTTATGCCAAGGGCCATTTGAATATTTATACCATATACAAAATTATCAATTTGAAAATTACCCTGCTATATTTAATCAAACATTTAATTAACTCACTTCTAATGTGATGGCTGGAGCTGCTGCTCTATGGTGAGATATATGAAGTTAGGTGGTATGAATGATGTTGGTACTTGTAACTACTTTTCCAGGAATGCGTCGGTCTGGAGCGCAAGCGATTCCTTGCGATGATAAGTTTTGTAAAGAACTCGCAGCAGTAAGTTGTACCTAACACAGATGTATATTACACTGCAGGTCTGCTCACAGTGAGAAATCCATCACTGCTCATATTACATTTATAGAACTCAAGTAGTGGGAGGTCTGCAGTATACATTACATTGGGGACACTGAGACTGTCATATACACATCACATAGAAGACACAAAGAGAGCTGTATTATACATCACATAGGAGTTACTGAGCCTGCCATATACACATCACATAGGAGACCCAAAGAGAGCTGTATACATAACATAGGAGACACCAAGACTGCTGTATATACATCACATAGAAGACACCAAGACTGCTGCATATACATCACATATGAGACACTGAGACTGTTGTGTGGGACTGTGGTATAGACATCACAGTAGACGCTGGGGCTGCAGTTTCTGTATTATTCTGTGGGACGGGAGCACATTGTGCTAACTCTGCCTACAAAATACGTTCTGTTGCTGGCACCGGCTCTTGACATAATCTTTCATTTCACACTCTGCAGTGTTCAGCAGTGAATGCTGCGTGCACATGCTCACAGAGCAAAAAGAAATTAAAGGGCCGACAGTCATCATAATGCAGCTGCCGGCCCGAAGCACTGTGGTCTCCAGGAATCTGCCTGGGGGCCAGAGATAAGCTCATCGTGGGCCGTAAACACTTGGTTTAAATAGTGGAAGCTTTGCCCATTGCTCAGAGCAGGGAGTTAATGAGACAACAATGTGAGGAATTAACCCACAAGCTCCAACCTGGGTGGTACCAAAAGTCACAAAATGCTAAACAGAACTGCTGCATTTTTGGCGCTTGTCGTCCATCCCAGAGGGCATCAACCATGTGAATCTTCCTGCTGGCTTGTAGGTGAGTATGAAATCGAACCTGGAGGAGAAGTTTGACTTTCATACATGATAAGAATTAATCTGCAAGTGGATTGAAGATATTGAAGATTCTTCTGATTGGTATAAATTGTCACATGAAAGTTCTCCTTTCAGCACATGTCACCATACCTTCAAGAATAATTTAACAGTAAGAAGTCCCTGGTCGCCAATGGAATAGTTTCACCTTGTAGTGGAAAAAATTTTGTTGAAGAATCAGCAGGGAAAGTTTCTAGACTTATGAGAGGATGGCTCTAACTCCTATGAATGAGGCATTCATCTCCAGATAAAACGGTTGAAGTCAGAATGACACAACCATAGCAGAGGAGAAAAATGACTTGAACAGACTGAAGGATTTAATTGTGGAGTCCAGTCATTCCCAAAAATTTGCTCTCTTCCAAGTATGGGCTGTAACAGGAGAAACTATTTCAGAATAGTTCTTGAGAAACTGCTGATAGTAATTGGCAAAGCCAAGGAACATTTGAGGGTCTTTGAGGTATGCATGTTGTGACCTATCCAGTCCAGAATTGCTGAAACTTTCTCAATATCCACCTGAAAACTACCAGGGTAAATAATATATTATAGAAGTGGCAACCCCTGGCAGTTAAATAGGCATTTCTCAAGTTTTGCATACAGATATTTTGCTGTAATATGTAAAGCTAAATGAACATGCTGATTTTTGGAGACAATCTGTATGTTGTTCAGGTATACAGGAACATACTGGTTCAGAACATCCAAGAAAATTTTAGTTACAAAGTGCAAGAACATGGCTAATGCGTTGCATAGGCAAAAGGTCATAATTAGATATTCAAAATGACCATCATGGGTTTTGAATGCTGTACTTAATCCATCACCCTTCATTATACAAAATAATTTGTAGGCTCCGCAAAGATCTATTTTTGTACAGAAGTAACGGTTAGTGATCTATCACTATGATGTTGTTCAAATCTGATCAATGCACTGTCTGAAGTATCTATTCTATTATCGTAGTAGATAACTTAGTTGCTGGTAGAACAATAGGCTACTATTGTTAAAATAGTTTTCAAAATAGCTCTTATCCTTATAAGGGTACTAAAAGAAATATAAAAGGTTATTTTGTAACTTTTAGATGAGTTATTATCTATGTTTTATTCTTATGATAAGGGTATACTGTAAAAAATACACTTGAATGTATCACAATAAAGGTAGCAACAGTCAATTTTTCATAATAGCAGCCATGCATAAAAGTGACTCTAATCTGGACATCAGGGTCAAGTACATATGGAGAATTACCTAAAAAAGGGTTGATAATGTGAAAAAAAAAGTTATATTTTAACATATTCAGAAGGGCACCTGGCATTAGACATGAACTATGAATCTGCTCTATAAATATCTCAGCAGTTATTGAAGCTGCAGTTTTCCAGGTCTGCTGTGTTGACACCCGATTATGAATCACAAATTATAGCAATTTAGTTATTTCAGGTCTCCTGGTAACATATTACTGTGATTTTTATCAGTGTCTTTATGCTGTTGTTAGGTATGATTAGCACCACAGAAAGTTTGCTGCTGAAGTGATGAGATATGAAGGGTGAGATAGTGCTCATATGAATTACGAGAAGATTCTGAGGAGCTCATTAACTGGCGGATACAAAGCTATGTACAGTGGATATAAAGTCTACACACCCCTGTTAAAGTACCAGGTTTATGTCATGTAAAAAATCATACCAAAAAGAATCATTCCAGAAGTTTTTCCACCTTTGATGTCAGCCATATTCTGTACATTTCATTTGACAAACAAACTGAAATCTTTTCAGGTGAAAAAAAAGAAAAATAAAGAACTAAAATAATGTAGTTGTATAAATATGCATATCCTTAAAATAATACTTTGTTGAAGTATCCTTTGAATTTCTGACAGCATTCAGTGGTTTTCGTATAACAGCATAACACATGTATATGAGAAAATTAAAGAAGGCACAACCCAATAAACTGGGCTCAACTTAAAGCATACCAAAAAAAGGTCCAATTGATATAAAAAGAAGAAAGGAGTATGCCCATACAAAGGGATCACTAGTGATGAGCGAGCACTAAAATGCTCGGGTACTCGTTGCTCTGGTCGAGCAAATTGAAATACTCGGGTGCTCGACCCGAGCAACGAGCCCAATGTAAGTCTATGGGAAACTAGAGCATTTTTCAGGCGGCTCCCCCCGGCGGTCTGCAGAGGGCCTAAAAATTGCCCAAATCGATGGGAACAGTGCTCAAATGACATGGGGACAGCATGGGAAAAGACCCCTGGAAGCATCTCTGACTCCCAGATCACTGCTGTCAACAACATGGTCAGAGTATTACGCCACTTTTACGGACTCACAATAAAACATACAAAAACGAAACCAAAATGGATTTTCCTGGGAAATATGTTAAGGAATATCCTTTCCAGGGTAATGACTTGTATATAAGGCAAAATAAATAACCAAAAACAAAAATACTCCTCCACACCTTGGGCTATGTTCACACGTAGCGTTTTTGATGCGTTTTTGCACTTTTGCATTGCCTTCAACAAAGACAAATGCATTCCCCAGGAAATGTAATTAGAACATTTTACAACCTTATCTGGCCATGTGGTGTGTGACACATCATCAGACACATGCATACAGTGCTGAAAAGACATGGGAACAGCATGGGGAAGACCTTTGGAAGCATCTGTGACTCCCAGGTCACTGCCTAAAAGTGTGCCCATCATAAGTGATGCTTGGCGCATGTGAAGATGCCTCCCGCCATGCACCTGTCGTTGCAGACTTGCAACAATCAAGTCCACGTCCTTGTCCCACTGCAGCGTTCAGTTGTCTCTACCCCATTCCTTGGAATGCAAGCGCAAGTATGCAGGCAGCCACCTACCCACCCACAGGCTGCAATACTATACTGCCAAATTTTTGACAGCTGCTTGCACTTGAAATGTGGCCTTTTAGGATCGTGGAGGCGGAAGCTTTTCATAACCTCATGCCGGCGGCGGGGTGTCCATACTCTGTCCCCAGCCACCACTATATTTCCCGGTATCGCCTCCGCCTTCCACAAACACGGGTCCCACAATATTACCCGTGCCCTCCCCAGTGCACGTGGACAGGTGAATGTGGCCAGGGATGGTACAGAGCCAGTCCACAACTTTTTTTGCTGAGAGTTGTATTTAGCTCGGTGAAAGGACTGGTATGGCACCCTGCTACCACAGGTACCACAGGACCCAAAAGGGTGCATGGATGGACTTCTCCACAAGAGGCCCTTACTACAAACAGACACCTCCACCCTTCCACCTCAGACCACCAGAGGGAGCCCTGTTAGGGATATATAAACTGGGGGGTGGAGTCGGTTAGATAGTCAGTTAGTTAGTCAGTCAGTCGGAGAGTGTGCTGACACTGAGAGCAGTGAAGACGCAGTACGTCTGCTGCTGTACTGATGGCCCCGAGTGTGGCCGAGGCAAGGAGAGTGGAGATAGGAGTTAAGGGGGTAGAGGAGCGTTTGAAGCTCACCCCAAGACACAAGGCGGACACCGGGTCCGCGCCTACAGGGTTCTCTACACCCAGTAGGAACAACCGGCATACCAGGAGGCTTCCAGACCCCTGGTCATCCTGAAGCTACCATCAATTACAGGACTAGGAACCATGAAGGCCCCGGCGTCCAGGGATAGTGGTTGCCAGAGAAAAGTCCTACTACCAAGTAGTCAGGTGAGAGAGCAAAACAACATAGAAGCTAGGCCAAGTTCCAGGCTGGCCAGAAGCTTAGAGAGAGGAAGACACAGACCAGGAGGCCTACAACCCGCTCACTGGGGAGAGCTCTGAAGTGCACCCTTCCTATTAAGTACCCTGGACTCTACCTCAAATTACACCAGTAAAGGTACTGAAGCTAATCCCCTGTGTCCGTGTCCATCATTCCCCCTGACCCGACCGGGCCACCTCTCACCTGCATCCCTTCCATCAACCCTGCCCCGGGGGCCTGCTCCGCCTGTGGGGAGCAGAAACATCCCAGCTGCCATCCCTTCACCCCTGGAGGTCTGCAGCAGCGCTGGTATTCATTACCGGGAACCACAGGTGGCGTCACGAGACAAACTGTTAACAAAAAACCCTTTTAAAGAGTGACCCCAGAGGACGGTCCCAGGAGCCGACTGCCGTGACATCCTACAAAGAAGGTAAAGGCCCGGGTACCGAGTTTCCCCCATATCCCCCCTGGACGAGTCACTGGCATAGAGGGAAACCGTATCTACCCTGCGTGTCATTTCTCCCAGGAAGTCCTGTAATTGAGCTTGTTGCAGAAGCAATGGCAGCCCGTCCAACATCAACTCGCACTTGTCGGTGGTCCTTTGACACACAGACATCTTTCTTTGCACATTTAATTTCTTGAATACAGAGTCGGACAATGGCCTGATCTGTAATGCGTTTTGAGAAATAACATGCATAAGCATGGCCATCCACATTAAAAAAAACAGCCATAGAGTGTCCGGGAACCTTCCCCCACACTTTTCTTAGTCAGGGCTGCTTTTCGGCAGGGTTGGACAGGCCCACCAGAGAACCGGAGACTCCTCCGGCGGGCCCTGGTTTCTCCTTCAGGAGAGTTCATAGTGCCGAGGTGAGGCCATGATGATGATAGAGGCCACCATCTGCATAGTTTTCTGTTACTTGGAATGCAAGTGCAAGTATGCAGCCAGCCACCCACCCACTCACAGGCCGCAACACTAAACTGCCAGATTTCTGGGCAGCTCTTTGCACTTGAAACATGGCCTTTTAAGCTCGTGGAGGTGGAAGCTTTTCACAATCTTATGCCGGCGGCGGCCCGGTGTCCATACTCGGTCCCCAGCTGCCACTATATTTCCCGGTATCGCCTCCGCCTTCCACAAGCACAGGTCCCACAACATTACCCGTGCCCTCCCCAGTGCACTTACGGGGAAGGACCGCCTAACCACAAACACGTGGACAGGTGAATGTGGCCAGGGACTGTATGGAGTCAGTCCACAACTTTTTTTGCTAAGAGTTGTATTTAGCTCGGTGAAAGGACTGGCATAGAGGGAAACCGTATCTACCCTGTCATTTCTCCCAGGAAGTCCTCTAAAGCAGCTTGCACTTGAAATGTGGCCTGAACATTACTGCTGGTACTTTTCTGTGGGAATTTGCTTGCCTCCTACCAGCCTGAAATATTTCCAGCAAACTATGGTACAACGCCATGGTATTAGCACTGCCTCCAGTACCATTAGCAAAGCCATCCACAATTTCCTTCTCAGGAATTTTATTTGGTAGACTGAGTGGCTGCCCAAATACATTTTCTCACAAAGGAGCTGAAGATAGAGTGGCACTAGGTGCAAGTTTCTCCAGCCTGTTAGATATTAGAGGGTGAACGGCAGCACATTGGGTCAGTGGTTAGCACTGAAGCCTTGCAGCGCTGGGATCCTGGGTTCAAATCCCAGCAAGGACAACATCTGCAAGGAGTTTGTATGTTCTCCCCGTGTTTGCGTGTGTTTCCTCCTCAGTAAAAAAGCAGCCATAGAGTGTCTGGGAACCTTCCCACACACTTTTCTTAGCCAGGACAGCTTCTCGGCAGGGTTGGACAGTCCCACCAGAGAATCCTCTGGTGTGCCTTGGCTTCTACCTCAGGAGAGTTCATGATAGCGCTAACTTTGCAGCTGCTGTGGGGCTCTTGAGCGCGTGAGAAAGGTTAGCCCTCAGAATCAAATCCTCTGGTGGGCACAATGTTTTTCAATCTGAAACAGCTTCTCAGTGGGAGTTGTATTTAACCACAGCCATATTCTTTAGCTCGGTGAAAGGACTGGCATAGAGGGAAACCATATCTACCCCGGCTGTCATTTCTCCGTCACCAGGTTCCGCCCATTGTCACACATGACCATACCTGGCTGTATGTTCAGCGGTGAGAGCCACAGATCAGGCTGCTGTGTTACAGCCTTCAACAACTCAGCAGCGCTGGACGGTTTGTTAATTAAGCATTAAGCATTTTATTTTCAGCACAGCCTGTTGCCACTTGGCCAAGGCAGTGCTGCAGTGCTGTAAGCTTGTGACTGATGTGGTCATTTCAGAGATGGAGGAGGAGGTGCATGAGCTGAACAATGTGATTACATTGAGTTTAAATTGGTGATGCTGTTTTTTATACTAAAGAAAGATCCTATTGTTTTGTTTTTTTTACGTTATTTTTTAAGACAAATGAATTCACCGGGAAATGTCATTTTAATATTTTACAACCTTATCTGGCAATGTGGTGTGTGACACATCATCAGACACATCCTATTTTATTTATGATGGAGGGACTCTGAAAGTCATAAAGCCTATTTTTATAGGGACATCAGACGGCCCTTACTATTCTTAAAAGGCCAGCAGTCGGCCCTAGCTATTGTTAGAGAGTGTTGAGCGAACATGCTCGCCACTGCTCGGTACTCGCCCGAGCATCACGCTACTTGGGATGTTCGGCGAGCACCGACCATTTCCGGGTTACTCGGGCGGGAGCTCGGGTCTCCGCCCTGCATGTTTGGCGCTCTTTACAGAGCCAATGAACATGCAGGGATTGCCAGCCAGTCACTGTTGGTTGTGGGCATTACATTGATTGGCTGGCCGCACAGCATCACCTCGAGTATTTAAAACCGGGCGCCGCCATCTTGGACACAGACGGCTGGGATCAGACAGTGTAGGGACAGCGCAGCTGATTTAGGGAGAGATATATACTGAGAAATAGTTAGTGTAGGGTCTTTAAAGGCTGCCAGATCAAACAAACTGTCCTTCTCAGGACTAATATCCATCTCAGACATCAGGCAGGCAGGCAGGCAGGCTGTATAGGAGACGCAGTGGTTATACCAGCAAACGCTGCATTACAGTCCTGTGTGCTCCTGTTGCTGAAATTGCTGGACTTAGCTCCTGGTCTCGGGGGCCAGGAAAAATCTTTTTTTTTCATCTAAATCCTCTTTTTTTTTTTTTCCTCCTTCACACTGTACAAATACACATCTTATTAACCTTTTGGTGACCCCCCCCAAAAAAAGGGTGTCTGTGACAGTTCAGACACAAATATATTTTTTTAAAAGAGTCTGGTGTAGGCCAGAGAAATAGAAGTGTGGTTTTGCAGTTCCACGGTTCAAACCTCTGTATTATCCACTTTTGGGCCATTTTTACCTAAAAAAAAACCAGTTGAGTGTGTCGCTCACTGTTCAGCGGCAAATATATCTATTTAAAAAAGTCTGGTATACACCAGTAAATTATAACTGTGGTTTTGCCGTTCTACGGTAAAAAATCTCTATTATCCTGCTTTTGGCATTTTTTGCTGTAAAAAAAAACTGTAATAGTGTCTCCCTTATTGTTCAGACACAAATATATTTGTTGAAAATAGTCTGGTGTAGGACAGAGAAATAGAAGTGTGGTTTTCCTCTTCCACGGTTCTAATCTACTTTTTATTACCCTTTTTCCATTGATAGTGCAAGTGTAAGCTATTTTACTTCCTTTAAAATGGGCAAGGCGCGTAGCAAGGGACATGGAACTGGACGTTCTGGTGATGGTGCGTGCAGAGGACGGGGCCGTGGCCAAGGTGAAAATGTGCCACAACCAACAGCCACATCTTCTCGCTCCCACTTCTTGACCGAATTACTAGGGAAGCACAGAATAACACCAGTATTGCAAACTGATCAGTGTGAACAGGTTATTAATTGGATAGCAGATAATACTTCCAGTTACCTGGGCACCACCACCTCCGGTCTGTCTTTCACACGGTCAAATCTTAGTAGCCATGAGTCTCGACCACATACTCCTCCTCACCCTGATGCTCCTTCATCCCACCATGCCGAGTGTCGTCAGACATCAACTGATCCCACACTTGGACACTCTGAAGAGCTGTTCACTGGTCCATTTGCAGATTTGTGCCCCTCGCCTGCTCCGCTTGAAGTGGTGGAAGAGGAGATCCCATGTAGCGATGCCCAAATATTTGAACAGCCACGGCCACAGGAAGTCGACGCTGGCAATTTGTCACAAGAGGTGGACGATGACGAGACACAATTGTCAGGAAGTGAGGATGAGGATCGTGGTGCGTAAGTGGAAGAGGAGGAGGTGGTGGATGATCTAGTTGCTGACCCAACGTGGCAGGAGGACATGCAGAATGAGGCCAGCAGCACACAGGGTGAGGGAGGCAGAGTATCCCAACAGGCAGGTAGAAGCAGTGTGGTGGCCGCACGCAGAAGGCAGGCAACAGTTCCCCTTAACACCAACACGAGGGACGTTGCCAGTACAACCTGTAGGTCTTCCAGAGTGTGGAATTTTTTTAAAGACTCCGCTGAAAACCCCAAAAAGGCCATTTGTACCACCTGCCATGCCAGCATCAGCAGGGGTGACAAAACTACCAGCCTGACCACCACCAGCATGATCAGGCACATGGCAGCAAAGCACCCGACTTTGTGGGGCGAACCCCAGGGTCCACGACCAGTGTCAGCGGGTGTCACCACTGCTTCTTCCGCTGTTGTCCGTGCAATAGAACCCCCTGTTGAGTGTGCAAGGCAATCCCCTGTCCATACTGCATGCAAAGATGCCCCCTCCTCTCAGTCTTCACTTGTTATGGCAGTTTATCAAGAAACAGCATCAACGTCCACGTCCACGTCCCACCGCAGCGTTCAATTGTCCATATCCCAGAGTTTTGAACGAAAGCGGAAATTCGCAGCCAACGCCCCACAGTCCTAAATTCGCACATTTCGCGACTGCTTGCGTTGGAAATGCTGCCTTTTATGCTGGTGGAGACGGAATTCTTCCGCAACCTTATGGCGGTGGCCGTCCCTCGGTACTCGGTCCCCAGCCGACACTATTTTGCCCGGTGTGCCATCCCCGCACTACACAAGCACGTGTCCCAAAACATCTGCCGTGCCCTCAACAACGCAGTTACTGGGAGAGTCCACCTGACAACGGACACGTGGACAAGTGCTTGTGGCCAGGGACGGTACATCTCCCTGACAGCACACTGGGTAAACATAGTGGAAGCCGGGACCCAGTCGGACCTCCCCACACCGAGGATTGCAGGCCCTATGTCAGTCAGAGTTGCCCCCACAGTGTACAGCTCCTGCGCATCATCCTCCTCCTCCTCTTCATGTTCAGCCTCCATGTCAGATATCACCACATCAGTTACTAGCTGGAAGCACTGCAGTACTGCCTCCGCCAAGTGGCAACAGGCTGTGCTGAAACTCATAAGCTTAGGTGAGAAACCTCACACTGCTTGTGAGTTGTGGACAGCTGTGAAAGAGCAGGCAGATCTGTGGCTGAGACCGCTGAACCTACATCCAGGCATGGTCGTGTATGACAATGGCCATAAACTGGTGGCGGCTCTGAGGGGAGGCGAGATCACACACATACCATGCCTGGCTCATGTGCTTAACCTCGTGGTTCAGCGATTTTTTAAATCGTACCCCGAGTTGCCAGATCTGCTCGTCAAAGTACGCCACCTGTCAGCTCATTTTCGCAAGTCGGCTACAGCTTCCGCTGCCCTTGCTGTGTTGCAGCAGCGTTTGCAGCTTCCGTCACACCGACTGGTGTGTGATGTCCCCACACGTTGGAACTCTACCCTCCACATGTTGCAAAGGATTTGTGAGCAGAAGAGAGCAGTTGTGGAGTACCAGCTGCAGCAAGTCCGTCGATATTCAGGTCAGACTCCACACATAAGACCTCAGGAGTGGACCTGGATGTCTGACATATGTACCATCTTGACAAACTTTGAGGAGTCCACCAAGATGGTGAGTAGCGATGACGCCATCATTAGCGTCAGCATTCCACTTGTCTGTCTTTTGCAACGCTCTCTGCAGAGAATTAAAGAGGAGGCATTGCAGCCAGAGTATGATGAGATGGATCAAGAAGCCGTAGTGGTCGATTACACACAGCCCAGCCTCATCTCATCCCAACGTGCATTGAGGGACAATGAGGGAGAGGAGGATGAGGAGAAAGAACAGGAGCTTGCATCATGCACTGTAGACGGTAGTACCTGTACAACTGTCATACCGTCGGTTCAGCGTCGGTGGCCTGAGGACAGGGGGGAGGAGGAGGAGGAGGAGAGCATGGTCAGTCATCATCTTGATGAGGACACGGAAGTCTTGCCCGATACCAGTCTGGCACGCATGGCTGACTTTATGTTACGCTGCCTTAACCGTGACCCTCGCGTTGTCAAAATGTTGGGTGACAGTCATTACTGGTTGGTGACACTTTTAGACCCCTGCTACAAGGAGAACTTTCACTCTCTTATTCCTGAGGTGGAGAGGTCTACCAAAATGGGGCAGTACCAAAAGGCCCTTGCTGCAGAACTGTTAAAAAAATTCCCATCTGAACACGCTAGCGGCAGAGGTCACAGTTCGTTGCCCAACCAAGGCATACATGCGAGAGAGACGCAACTCCAATCCAGCAGAGGCAGGGGAATACTGTCAACGTTCTGGGACAGTTTTCTCAGACCCTCCCTTCGGACAGACCCTGAGGCGCGGGGTACTCTCTCAAGGAGGGGAAAGTTTCAAAAGATGGTGAGGGAGTACCTTGCCGACCGTACCAGCATCCTCCGTGATTCCTCTGTGCCTTTTAATTATTGGGTATCCAAGCTGGACACTTGGAATGAACTTGCTCTGCACGCCTTGGAGGTCCTGGCCTGCCTTGCCGCAAGCGTGTTATCGGAGCGTGTTTTTAGTGCCGCTGAGGGAATTATAACTGATAAGCGCACTCGCCTGTCAACTGACAATGCTGACAAGCTGACCCTTATCAAAATGAACAAGGGCTGGATTGGGCCAGACTTCTCATCACCACCAAATGACAGCTGAGTGACATAAAGTCAAATCCACTGTGTTATTTCTGGAGGTGTATTCATATGCACCGCTTCACACCCACACATGGGTATACGCTTCCTCATTTCGGCTGTTTTATGTTCTTCTCCTTATCCTCAGCCTCCACCACCACTATACCACCAGGGTGACCGTGGTCCGTGTTGCCATTATTGAAAGTTCCTCCGTCCTTATTTTTGTCAGCTTTTGCTTGGAAGGCATAAGCAAAGACTGTGGGAGACCCACTCCCCAATAATGGTAATAATATTTTTAAGATGTTGTACTGTATGGCTCTTGTAAGGGGCATTAAAACCGTCTTGTTAAGCTACTGCCACCTCCACCACTTTACCAAGGGGCATTAAAACCTTCTTGTTAAGCTACTGCGACCTCCACGTCTCTTCCGAGGGGCATTAAAACCATCTCTTTAAGCTACTGGGACCTCCACGTTTCTTCCGAGGGGCATTAAAAGCATCTTGTTAAACCACTCTGAACTCCACAGCTCTTCCAAGTGGCATTGAAATGTTGTTTTTAATTAACTCTAACCTCCACGACTCTTTGAACGGGCATTGCATTTCCTCCTAATTTTTGGCAGCTTTTGCTTGGAAGGCATAAGCAAAGACTATGGGAGACCCACTCCCCAATAATGGGAATAATGTTTTTAAGATGCTGTACTGTATGGCTCTTGTAAGGGGCATTTAAACCGTCTTGTTAAGCTACTGCGACCTCCACCACTTTTCCAAGGGGCATTCAAACCGTCTTGTTAAGCTACTGTGACCTCCACCACTTTTCCAAGGGGCATTAAAACCGTCTTGTTAAGCTACTGTGACCTCCACCACTTTTCCAAGGGGCATTAAAACCATCTTGTTAAGCTACTGTGACCTCCACGTCTCTTCCGAGGGGCATTAAAACCGTCTTGTTAAGCTACTGTGACCTCCACCACTTTTCCAAGGGGCATTCAAACCGTCTTGTTAAGCTACTGTGACCTCCACCACTTTTCCAAGGGTCATTAAAACCATCTTATTAAGCTACTGCGACCTCCACGACTCTTCCAACGGGCATTGCATTTCCTCCTAATTTTAGTCAGCTTTTGCTTTTCAATGCATAGGCGAACACTAAGGGAGACCCACTCCCCAATAATGGGTAGAAGGTTTTTAGTATGCTGTAATCCACGTCTGTTTCAAGGGGCATTGCAGTTCCTCGTAATTTTTGGAAAGCTTTCCATTGACTGCTTAGGCCAACAGTGCACAGGAGACCCAGTTGCTATAAATGGAAAAAACGGTTTAGTTAAGGCCCTCTGACCTCCATGTCACTTCCAAGGGGCATTGGAGTGCCTCTAAATTTTTAGTAGGCATTGCACTCACTGTATGCCCTATAACTGTGCAGCCTAACCACTCCTTTTGGTAGAGAAACATATCCTACAAGACATGTGTGGTTGACTGGCCTGATATTGATGTGAATGGTCCCTGTTCCACCTGCTCTTTCTCCTTTGCCACCACCTCATCCATCATTTATCACCGAAGCTTTGTTTTAACGGGAGTCATAGAACTGGGATAGTAGCAGGAAAACAACCAGCAATCTTCGGAGGAGGTAGGATATGCGCCAAAACGCTGACCATCTCAGGCCTAGCCGCTACTACATACATGCACTTGCATTCCAAGAAAACAAAGCAGATGCTAACTTCTATCATCATCATCATGCTCCTCACCTTGGCACTCTCAACTCCCCTGATGGAGAAGCCAGGGCCCACCGGAGGAGTCTGGTTCTCTGGTGGGCTCGTCCAATGCTGCCCTAAAGCAGGCCAGGCTAAGAAAAGTGTGTGGGAAGGTGACAGGAGAAATAGGGGCGGCTGGGGACCGTTTACGGACACCCGGCCGCCCCCAGGCGGCTGGGGACCGTGTGTGGACACCCGGCCGCGGGGCGGCTGGGGACCGAGTATGGACATCCGGCCGCCCCCTGGCGGCTGGAGACTGAGTGTGGACACCCGGCCGCCTGGCGGCTGGGGACTGAGTATGGATACCAGGCCGCCGAAGCAGCCATGAGGTAGTGGCCAGCTTCGGCCTACTCCAAACTAAAAGGCCCCATTTCAAGTGCAAGCTAGCAGTATGGCATTGCAAGATGGGGGTAGTTGGGTGGCAGGCTGCACACTTACGCTTGCATTAAAGGAAAACAACGCAGATGCTAACTTCTATCATCATCATCATGCTCCTCACCTTGGCACTCTCAACTCCCCTGATGGAGAAGCCAGGGCCCACCGGAGGAGTCTGGTTCTCTGGTGGGCTCGTCCAATGCTGCCATAAAGCAGGCCAGGCTAAGAAAAATGTGTGGGAAGGTGACAGGAGAAATAGGGGCGGCTGGGGACTGTTCATGGACACCCGGCCGCCCCCCAGGCGGCTGAGGACCAAGTGTGGACAGCCGCCTGGGGGCGGCCGGGTGTCCTTAAACGGTCCTTAGCCGCCCCTATTTCTCCTGTCACCACTCCCACACCGTTTATGGACACCCGGCCGCCCCCAGGCGGCTGAGGACCGTGTGTGGACACCCGGCTGTGGGGCGGCTGGGGACCGGAGTATGGACACCTGGCCGCCCCCTGGTGGCTGGGGACCGAGCGTGGACACCCGGCCGCCGGGCGGCTGGGGACTGAGTATGGATAGCTCGCTGCCGAAGCAGCCATGAGGTAGTGGCCAGCTTCGGCCTCCTCCAAACTAAAAGGCCCCATTTCAAGTGCAAGCTAGCAGTATGGCATTGCAGCCTGGGGGTGAGTGGGTGGCAGGCTGCACACTTATGCTTGCATTAAAAGAAAACAAAGCAGATGCTAACTTATATCATCATCATCATGCTCCTCACCTTGGCACTCTCAACTCCCCTGATGGAGAAGCAAGGGCCCACCGAAGGTGTCTGGTTCTCTGGTGGGCTCGTCCAATGCTGCCCTAAAGCAGGCCAGGCTAAGAAAAGTGTGTGGGAAGGTGACAGGAGAAATAGGGGCGGCTGGGGACTGTTTATGGACACCCGGCCGCCCCCAGGCGGCTGGGGACTGAGTGTGGACAGCCGCCTGGGGCGGCCGGGTGTCCATAAACAGTCCTTAGCTGCCCCTATTTCTCCTGTCACCACTCCCACACCGTTTATGGACACCCGGCCGCCCCCATGCGGCTGGGGACCGTGTGTGGACACCTGGCCGCGGGGCGGCTGGGGAACGGAGTATGGACTCCTGGCCACCCCCTGGCGGCTGGGGACCGAACGTGGACACCCGGCCGCCGGGCGGCTGGGACTGAGTATGGGTGGGTGGGTGGGTGGTTGGCTGCATATTTGCGCTTGCATTGCAAGGAATGGGGGAGGTACAATTGAACACTGCCCTGGGACAAGGACTTGCACGGGGATAGTTGCATGTCTGCATCTTCTGATGCGGCAAGGATCACTTCTGATGGGCACACTTTTAGGCAGTGACCTGGGAGTCAGAGATGCTTCCAGGGGTCTTCCCCATGCTGTTCCCATGTCTTTTCAGCACTGTATGTGACTCGCCCCCTGAACCGTGGGGCACTCGGAACCGGGCAATAGGGAGACGATGGGGGTAGTAGTGGCGACCCGGTCCCGTGGCTCAGGGTGGTCAGTCCAGTGGCAGTCTTTTAGATGTTTTAGATAATGTCCGACTACGCCACCCGTGGATTGCGGTTATTAGGAACCGCCGCTGCAGGGCAGACCGCAGGGGCCTATGATGTATGCAGCTGGGATGTTGTGACTCCCCACGGGAAGAGTGCGGCCCCAGGGCAGTGTAGTGGATGGTGGGGGTGATGGTGCCGGGAGTCCCAGCACCGGTAGTGCTGGAGGAGCGAAAGAGCACACAGACAATGTACTGCAGTCCACTGTCTTTTACTCACAGTTCAGGTGCTCCGGGTCACTTCTGCACAAGCAGTGACCACCCAAGCCGTGCAGTGTCCACCAGGTGAGGGGCTCGGTCAACCCCCAGTTCAGGAGCATGGCACAGGACCCCCTTCAATCCCTTCTCTGGCCTGCCTCACCAGTGACCCACTTTTGTCCAGCTGCCGCGGACTTGCGCGGGTAAACGTGGGCCCCGTTCTCCGCTGTCCTATATGGTGCCTTCCTAACAGGTTTGATGAGGTGCTGCACCAATAAATGGTCACAGCCTCCGGTCTTTGGCTGAGGGTTGTTTCTCCTCCACCAACTTGGGATCCGGTACCCTTAATCTGCCTGACCCTGCACCCTGGATTCTCGTGGGTTCTTAGGGTCCCTTCCACCTTCTTGTTCCTGAGCCCTTCTGTTCCTCTGTCTCTTCTTCTCCTTTTCTGCTCTGTCTTCTCCTCCTTCCCTTGGCCTCTTCTCCAGGCCCACTTCTCCTTCTCCTCTCAGGCTCCGGCCTTTTCTCTAGGCCTGCCTCTGAGCAGAGCTCCTACAGAGCCTCTGCTCCCTGTCTTCTCCTCTCTCTGCACAGACTGAACTTCACCTCTCCCAGAGCTAAGATGGTGCCCACCTTTTATACCTCCCTCTGACCATGAGCCCAGGTGACCAGCAACCAATGGGCTCCTACCTACGCTCAGGAACCAACCCCTATCTGCCCCTACAGCACTGGGTGTTCCACCCCCCTCCCCACTCCAGTCAGGGACATAGTTGGTCGTGCCTGCACTTCTGTCTAGTGGGAGCACCGTTGAGCTGTCCCTCGGAAATGGGGTGTGTGTGCTGTATGCAGCTAACTGAGCCCTGGTCCATACTCCATCCTTACCTGGGAGTGGAATACCACACCTCTGGCAGAGGTGCAATACCCCTGTAGCGGCCGAACCCTCGGGGCGCTACATATGCATGTGTCACACAGCACATGGCCAGATAAGGTTGTAAAATGTTAAAATGACATTTCCCGTTTAATGCATTTGTCACGGTTGAAAGCAATACAAAAGTGCAAAAACGCATGAAAAATCCTACTTGTGAACATAGCCCAAGGTGTGGAGGAGTATTTTTGCTTTTGGTTATTTATTTTACCTTATACACAAGTCTTTACCCTGGAAAGTTAATTCCTTAACATATTTCACAGGAAAACCGTTTGTTTCGTTTATGAACGTTTTATTGTGAGCCCGTAAAAGTGGCTTAATACCTCTGACCATGTTGTCAGAAATGCTTCTTGGGGCGATCCCCATGCTGCCCCCATGTCTTTTGAGCACTGTCACTATCGTTTTGGGCACTTTTTAGGCTTTCTACAGACTGCCGGGGGTGCCGCTGCAAAAATGCTCGGGTCTCCCATAGACTAACATTGGGCTCGTTGCTCGGGTCGAGCACCCGAGTACCACGGTGAGCTCGGCCCGAGCTTCGAGCACCCGAGCATTTTAGTGCTCGCTCAACACTATTAGAGAGCCATCAGCAGGCTATGCTTTGTTGTTCCCATTATTAACAAGTGGGTCTCCTATACTGTTATTGCGTATCCAGTGACTGCAAGGGCTGCCAAAAATTTGGACTCAACCCAATACCCCTTTGAAGAGACATAGAGGAGGGTCTCAGTAGAAAAAATGTTCCCATTATAAAGGAGCAGGTCTCCTATAGTGGTAATGCCCATGCTGTGACTGCAAGGGCTTCCAAAATTTGGGAAAAACCCCACTAAGAATTTAAAGACACATAGAGCAGGGCCACAGTAACAAGGTAAGACATGTTCCCATTAGAAAGGAGAGGGTCTGCTATACAGTTATAGGGTATGCAGTGAGTCCAACGGCTGACCAAATTTAGGAAAAGCCCCAATAAGAAATTAAAGACACATAGAGCAGGGCCACAGTAACAAGGTACGACATGTTCCCATTAGAAAGGAGAGCGTCTGCTATTCAGTTATAGGGTATGCAGTGAGTCCAAGGGCTGACAATTTTAGGAAAAACCTCACTAAGAATTTAAAGACACATAGAGCAGGGCCACAGTAACAAGGTACGACAAGTTCCCATTAGAAAGGAGAGGGTCTGCTGCACAGTTAGAGAGTATGGGGTGAGTCCAACCGCTGACCTATTTTAGGAAAAACCCCAATATGAATTTAAAGACACACGGAGCAGGACCACAGTAACAAGGTACGACATATTCCCATTAGAAAGGAGAGGGTCTGCTATACAGTTATAGGGTATGCAGTGAGTACAACGGCTGACCAATTTTAGGAAAAACCCCACTAAGAATTTAAAGACACACGGAGCAGGGCCACAGTAACAAGGTACGACATGTTCCCATTAGAAAGGAGAGAGTCTGCTATACAGTTATAGGGTATGCAGTGAGCCCAATGGCTGATCAAATTTAGGAAAAACCCCACTAAGAATTTAAAGACACATGGAGCAGGGCCACAGCAACAAGGTACGACATGTTCCCATTAGAAAGGAGAGGGTCTGCTGTACAGTTATAGGGTATGCAGTGAGTCCAACGGCTGACCAATTTTAGGAAAAACCCCAGTAAGAATTTAAAGACACACAGAGCAGGGCCACAGTAACGACAAATTCCCATTAGAAAGGAGAGAGTCTCCCATAGTGTTGGCCTATGCTGTGAATGCAAGCGCTGCCAAAAATTTGGAGGCACTTCAATGACCTTTGGAAGAGACGTGGAGGATTGCCTCATAAAAAAATGTTCCCATTAGAAAGGAGTGGACCCCCTATACTGGTAATGCACATGCACTAAGTGTATGGGCTGACAAACATTTACCCCTGGGGGTTATACATGAACATACTGTATAAAACTGCACATGGGGTATACATGAACATGCTGACCAATTTTAGGAAAAACCCCAATAAGAATTTAAAGACACACAGAGCAGGGCAACAGTAACAAGGTACGACATATTCCCATTAGAAAGGAGAGGGTCTGCTATAGAGTTATAGGGTATGCAGTGAGTACAACGGCTGACCAGTTTTAGGAAAAACCCCAGTAAGAATTTAAAGACACACAGAGCAGGGCCACAGTAATGACAAATTCCCATTAGAAAGGAGAGAGTCTCCCATAGTGTTGGCCTATGCAGTGAATGCAAGGGCTGCCAAAAATTTGGAGGCACTTCAATGACCCTTGGAAGTGACGTGGAGGAGGGCCTCATAAAAAAATGTTCCCATTAGAAAGGAGCGGACCTCCTATACTGGTAATGCCCATGCACTAATGGTATGGGATGACAAACATTTACCCCTGGGGGGTATACATGAACATACTGTATAAAAAATTTTTTTTACGGGCATCATAAACACCCTTTAAAAAAATGATGTGGGTGTTGCATCACGAACCACTGTCACCCTGGTGATGTGGTGGAGGATGAGGAGAAGGAGGAGGACAAGAGCAAATAGCCAAAATCAGGAAGCGTATACCCATGTGTGGGTGTGAAAAGGTGCATGGGAATACACCTCCCAAGAAAAGACACTGGATTTGAGTTTATGTTATGCTGCTATCATTCGGTGGTGTTGAGAAGTTTGGCCCAATCCAGCCCTTGTTCATTTTTATAAGAGTCAGCCTGTCAGCATTTTCAGTTGACAGGTGGTTGTGCTTATCAGTTATAATTCCACCAGCGGCACTAAAAACTCGCTCTGATAAAACGCTGGCGGCAGGGCAGGCCAGGGCCTCCAAGGCATAGAGAGCCAGTTCATTCCACATATCCAGCTTGGATACCCAATAATTATAAGGCACAGAGGAATCACGGAGGACGTTGGTACGGTTGGCAAGGTACTCCCTCAGTATCTTCCCAAACTTTGCACTCCTTGTGAGAGTACCCCGCGCCTCAGGGCCTGTGCGATGGGAGGGTCTGAGAAAATTCTCCCAGTACTTTGACAGTGTTCCCCTGCCTCTGCTGGATTGAAGTTGTGTCTCTCTCGCCTGTACTCCTTTGTTGTCCAACGAAGTGTGCCCTCTGCCTCCAGCGTTTTCAGATGGGAATTTTTTTAATAGTTCCGCAACAAGGGCCTTCTGGCACTGCCCCATTTTTGTACACCTGTCCGCCTCAGGAATAAGAAATATAAAGTTCTCCTTGTAGCGTGGGTCTAGAAGTGTCACCAACCAGTAATGACTGTCACCCAAAATTTTGAGAACGCGAGGGTCATGGGAAAGGCAGCGTAACATAAACTCAGCCATGCATGCCAGACTACTAACAGGCAAGACTTCCGCGTCCTCACCAAGAGGATGACTGACCATGCTCTCCTCCTCCTCCTCTCTGTCCTCTGGCCATCCACGCTGAACAGACGTTATTACAGCTTTACAGGTAGTACCGTCTATAGTGCATGAAACTAGCTCCTGTCCTTCCTCCTCCTCCTCCTCTTCCTCATTGTCACTCAATCCACGTTGGGATGAGATGAGGCTTGGCTGTGTGTAATCACCCTGTATGGTTCCTTGCTCCATCTCATCGTGCTCCGCCTGCAATGCATCTTCTTTGATTGTGAGCAGAGAGCGTTTCAGAAGACAGAGAAGCGGGATGGTGACGCTAATTACGGCGTCATCGCCGCTCACCATCTTGGTGGAGTCCTCAAAGTTTTGGAGGATGGTACATATGTCTGACATCCATGTCCACTCCTGAGGTCTTATGTGTGGAGTCTGAACTGAATACCGACGGCCTTTTTGATGCTGGTACTCAAAAACTGCCCTCTTCTGATCACAAATCCTTCCCAACATCGGCAGTATAGAGTTTCAACGCGTGGGGACATCACACACCAGTCTGTGAGCTGGAAGTTGCAAACACTGCTGAAACACGGCAAAGGCGGCATAAGCTGTAGCTGACTTTCTAAAATGGGCACACAGGCGGCATACTTTACTAAGCAGATCCGGCAGCTCCAGGTAGGATTTGAGAAACCGCTGAACCACGAGGTTAAGCACATGGGCCAGGCATGGTACGTGTGTGAGCTCGCCTCGCCTCAGAGCCACCACCAGGTTTCGGCCATTGTCACACACGACCATGCCTGGCTGTAGGTTCAGCGGTGTGAGCCACAGATCTGCCTGCTCTTCCAGAGCTGTCCACAACTCTTCATCATTGTGCGGTTTGTCAACTAAGCATATTAGCTTTAGCACAGCCTGTTGCTGCTTGGCCGAGGCAGTGCTGCAGTGCTTCCAGCTTGTGACTGATGTGGTCATTTTGGAGATGGAGGCTGAAGAGGAGGAGGAGGCTGAGGAGGATGAGGTCCAGGAGCTGTAGACCGTGGGGGCAACCCTGATTGACCTAGGGCCCGCAATCCATGGCGTCGGGAGGACGTGTTCCGTCCCAAGGTCCGACTGGGTCCCGGCTTCCACTATGTTAACCCAGTGTGCCGTCAGCGAGATACCGTCCCTGCCCACAAGCACTTGTTGACGTGTCCGTGGTTAGGTGGACATTCCCGGTAACTGCGTTGTTGAGGGCACGGCTAATGTTTTGGGACACGTGCTTGTGTAACGCGGGGATGGCACACCGGGAGAAAAAGCAATCCACAACCTGATGGCGGCGGCCGTCCCTTGGTACTCGGTCCCCAGCCGCCGCCATCAGGTTGTGGATTGCTTCCATCTCCTCGAGCCTATAAAGGTAACATTTCGAGTGCAAGAAGTCATGAAATGTGAAAATTTAGTAGTGTGGTTTGTGGGGCGTTGGCTGCATATTTGCGTTTGCGTTCGAAGGACTGGGGGAGGGACAATTGAACGCTGCGCTGGGACAAGGACATGGACGTGCTTCCTGATGCTGCTACTTGAGAGTGTGCAATGACAGGTGCAGGGCAGGAGGCATCTTCGCATGCACCATGGACAGGGGATTGGCTTGCATACACAGCGGGTGCTTTGCTGCAAGGTGCCTGATAATGCTGATGGTGGTCAGGCTGGTCGTTTTGCCACCCCTGCTGATGCTGGCCTGGCAGGTGGAGCAAATGGCCTTTTTGGGGTTATCGGCAGAGTCTTTGAAAAACAACCAGTCTCGGGTAGACCTAACAGTTGTACTGGCAACTTCCTTCGTGTTGGTGTTACGGGGAACAGTTGCCTGCCTTCTGACTGCGGCCACCACACTGCTTCTTCCTGCCTGTTGGGGTGCTCTGCCTCCCTCCCCCTGTGTGCTGCTGTCCTTGCTCTGCATGTCCTCCTGCCAGGTTGGGTCAGTTACTGTATCATCCACCACCTCGTCTTCCACTTCCGCACCCTGGTCCTCCTCCTGACTTTCTGGCAATTGTGTCTCATCATCGTCCACCTCTTGTGACACTTTCCTACCGTCGCCTTAGTGTGACCGCGGCTGCTCAAATATTTGGACATCGCTACACGCGATCTCCTCTTGCCCCACTTCAAGTGGACTGGGAGAGAGGCCCGAATCTATAAATGGAAAAGTGAACAGCTCTTCAGAGTGTCCAAGTGTGGGATCAGTTGTCTCTGGGCACTCGGCATGGTGGGAGGAAGGAGGATCAGGGTGAGGAATATGCGGTCCAGACTCACGGCTACTGAGACTTTACTGTGTGGAAGACAGGGTGGTGGTGGTGGTGGCTAAGTGACTGGAAGCATTATCCACTATCCAACCAACAACCTTTTGACACTGCTCTGGGTTCAATAGTGGTGTGCTGCGGTCCCCTAGAAATTGGGACAGGAAGGTCAGGCGAGAAGATGTGGGTGTTTGTTGTGGCACAATTTCGGCTTGCCCACGGCCTTGTCCTCGGCCTCTGCATGCACCATTACCATCACGGCCAGTTCCCCATCCCTTGCCACGTGCCTTGTCCATTTTAAATGGAGGACAGTATCTTCCACGCTCACTACAAATGACTGAGTTTGGAGCGAACTTATATGTGATCCTTGTGATGGAGAAAACAGAGTTTTAAAAACCTGGCCTGTAGGTAAATAGTTTGAACAGAAAACTGCGGTGAATTGCTTCAATGACACACTAAAGGAATTTTTTAATGGAGGCCAGAAATGGCAGTATATTCCGACAACGTATATGTGATCCGTTTGACGGAGAAAACACAGTTTTAGCTGGATTTCTAGCTCTCTAATATGGAAAGGACCTGGCTGTATTCTGCAGTGCCAACAAGCAAATGGCGCAGAAAAAACGGTGTTCTCTGGATTGCTTTTTAAGCAAATAATGAGGATTAACATCCAAAGAAAAGTATTCCTGGCCCCTGAGACCTGGGCCTTTGTACAGAAATATCTAACAGCTGCAGAAGGCAGAATTGGAATGGAGCCTCTTTGCTATATGCACTGCAGTCTGCTATATACACTGCCTGCCTGCCTATACATCCTGCCTGCCTGATATCTCTGCAGATGGATTAGTCCTCAGAAGGACTGTTTGTTAAGATGGATATGTGTAATGTACGTTTTTTCTCCCTACACTACCTAATACCAGGGCCGGCGTCAGCACCCGGCGTACCCGGGCAAGTGCCGGGGCCCTGGAAAATCAGAGGGGCCCACCGCCCACTCACTGTCGGGGCCCACCGCCCACTCACTGTCGGGGCCCACCACCCACTCACTGTCGGGGCCCACCGCCCACTCACTGTCAGGGCCCTGGCCGCTTCCTCGGCACCTGTTCAGTGACGCAGGCGCTGCTTGATTGCCGGCACTCCCCCAGTCCCAGACATGGCCGCGCGCTGTGCAGCTGTGTCTGCTAGTAATGACACGGAAGGGTCGACGGCACTGCACCTTCAATTGTGCTTGTGTGTCGCCCCTGCCGCGTCATTATTAGCAGACACAGCCGCACAGCGCGCGACCATGTCTGGGGGAGTGCCGGCAATCAAGCACCGTCGGAGGTCCTGCACAGATGGGGGTGAGCGGCCCGGACCCGACCGCAAGTGGGCCCCTCTGATGGTCCAGGGCCATGATGTCTGTGACACGCCGGGGGCCCTGCACTGCCCCATACCTGAGGAGCTGCTGGACAGGACACTGGACCGGGGACAGATGAGTGAAGCTTCCCCAATCCCCATATTAAAAATATTTGTAATGGGTCTGTGTGAGTGCATGTATGTGAATGTCAGTGTGTATAACGGGGTATATATATTTGTCTGTTTTATATGTTTTTAAGAATTTGTGCAAAAATGTGTGTATGTCTGTATGTGTATATATCTGTGTACCGTGTGTGCATGCGTGTGTCTGCGTACCGTGTGTGCATGCATATGTCTGCGTACAGTGTGTGCATGCATATGTCTGCGTACCGTGTGTGCGTGCATATGTCTGCGTACCGTGTGTGCGTGCATACGTCTCCGTACCGTGTGTGCGTGCATATGTCTGCGTACCGTGTGTGCGTGCATATGTCTGCGTACCGTGTGTGCGTGCATATGTCTGCGTACCGTGTGTGCGTGCATATGTGACGCTCCCCATGGGCCTGTGCTGTGCAGGGGATACCCGGAGCCGGATCGCTGGGGGTTGTAGTCTCAGTGTGGCGGTGACCCGGTCCATGCACAGGGCGGTCAAACCAGTGGCAGTCTTAGGTAATAACAATGTCCGACTACGCCACCCGTGGATTGCAGTCAGTGGGGACCGCCGCTGCGCTGCAGACCGCTGAGGCTGATGTAATTTGCGCAGCCGAGTATGGAATAACTCCCCACGGGAGAAGTATTGCCTCAGGGTAGCTAGTGTGGAAGATGGGAGTGATGGTGTGAGCGTCCCAGTAGTAATGGTGCTGGTGCGGCGATGAAACACAGAGACGTGTGGTGCAGTTCAGGGTCTTTACTGATGGTACAAAGCAGACCCTCCCGGGAGTACTGGTTAGCAGTAGGGGTCTGGTCAGTCTGTGAGCAAGCAGTATCTCCCCTGGCCAGGTGGAGTTGTAGGCCTCCCCGACTATCTGCACTCTTTCCTGGCTACCTTGCTCTATGCGGGTAGAAGTAGCCCACGTCTCTGAGTATACCGTGTGGTGCTCACCTGTATGGCCGGTGACTTGGGGCCTTCCGTTAGCCTCCGCTTCACGATGGCGGTGCTGTTCCCTTGCTTGTGACCGTGCCTCCGGGCTTCTAAGGCCAGAGGACATGGAATCCCCTGCCGGTTGGATTCTGCTGCTGGACCTGGATGTCCCCACAGCCTTGGACGCCGTGTCCGGGTTTAGTGTCTTCAGCCAAGGCGAGCTTTCTAGCTTTCAGCCTCTGGCACTCGCTCCTGCTCCTACAGAGCTCCTGGTTCTTACTTTCCCTCTCCAGGCTCTGACTGCTCTGCTTGTTCTGCAGGCTCTGTCTCCCCTAATCCCGCCCCAGACCCAGTTTATAAGGGCAGATTCCTCCCCTCCCAGGTCTGGGCGGGCCGTGTTGCATGCTTAGGGCTCCTGACCAGAGAAACCTCCCACTTGCTCTCAGACATAATATTTCTATTACTGTGGCAACCAGACCCCTGGGGTGCCACATTCCCCCCTAGTAAATTTTAGTACTCCGGGACTAAACACATTTTTAAAGAAACATAAATGCAGGGTATAAACAATAATACAATAACATATTTACAAGAAGCTTTAGTTCTTTAAAGGTCACGGCGTGTCCGCAACCGGGTGTCCATATCACTCAAGGTGAAGTTTGTGAAACAAGCGGGCATCCATGTCACCCAAGGTGAAGCTTTAAGCGAAGTAGGGGACCAGTCCAAAGCAAACCCCTTGCGTTGGCCTTGGGCGTGGCTGCAAGGCTGGAGCTAGCTACTTTGGGCCGCAAGTAGGCCACGCCAGACAGGTTTTCTCTTCCGCGGCCGTCTTCGCAAGAGGCACAATGTGCAACTATCTACAAGATTGTTCCGGCTATCCAGCGTCCATAACCTGTTAGTCCATAGAAATCTGCAGGGTAACTGAGAAACATAATTAATAACAGGCAACAACAAAAACCGTAAACATTTTCAAGAAACAGGTAAATTTACAGTGCATTACTTTATATTCTCCAGCGAGCGGGCATCTGACCTCTAGTGACTCTAGTGGACCTAGAAATCTGCAGGGTAACTGAGAAACATAATTAATAACAGGCAACAACAAAGACCATAAACAGTTAAACAGATAAATTCACAGTGCATTAGTTTAGATTTTCCAGCGAGCGGGCATCTGACCTCTAGTGACTCTAGTGGACCTACGGAGCTCACTAACTGGTCCTGCACTACAGGGTATAGGAGGTGTTATGGGCAAGCTGGGCAGCTGTCTGCGCACTCTTTGGCTCACTAGGGGCACGGCAGGCTCACTACTAGCAGAGGGTTGATTCTCCTGTGCTGCTGGTATGGATTCTTCTGCCTCCTGGGCCGGCTGCTCTTCCAGCTCTACCTGATCTTCTGTAGGCACTTGAGGGGCTGGCTGGAGAAAGGTGAGGACGGGCACCACGATAGCGTTGTTTACTTGTGTCCAGGACCGGGGAAAGTCTCCGAGTACGGTGCTGATCATTTCCTCCTTTTCCTCTACGGGTTGAGGGTCTTCCTGATCTTCATCCGTGCTTTGCAACTTCTCGGGGCACTTTTTCAGGTGGTCTCTGGAGACAGTGGCTGTGGTCTCTCCTCCATCCTTGCTGATGATGTACACCTTTGGATTATTGTGGCTTGAGGGCAGTATGGTGTATGGGTCCTTTTCCCACTGGTCGTCCAACTTATGGAGCTGCCTTTTTCTTTTCAAGACATGCTCTCCAGGTACCAGGGGAACAGCGGGAGCATGTTGGTTATAAGTCCTCTCCGGCCTTTCTCTTGATTGACAGAGACTTCGCTCGACGCTCTCCTGTACCTTCCGGTACTGCTGCTGCCGTTCTGTATCCCAGTCTGCTTCTGGCGAGGTGTCCTCGGGTATCAGGACTCCCATATCCAGGTCAACAGGCAGCTTACCAGGTCTTGCTCTCATTAGGTAAGCCGGGGTACAGTTGGTGGAACCTACCGGGATGTGGTTATACAGGTCCACCAGATCGGGCAGTTTCTCAGGCCACAGACTGCGTTCTTCCAGGGGCAATGTTTTTAGCAGATCTATCACCACCTGGTTCATCTTCTCGCAGAGTCCATTGGTTTGCGGGTGATAGGGCGTTGTTCTTATCTTCTTGCAGCCTTACAGGTTGCAGAACTCCTGGAAGACCTCTGCTTCGAAGGCTGGTCCTTGGTCCGTCAGCACTTGGTCCGGGTACCCGTGTGGGCGGCAGAAGTGCAGCTGGAAGGCTCTGGCTGCTGTCTGAGCCGTCAAGTCCATGACAGGGACCACCACCAGGAACCGGGAGTAGTGATCCACGATGGTTAGGGCGTAGACATACCCGCTTCTGCTTGGAGCCAGTTTAACATGGTCCAGGGCGACCAGTTCCAGCGGCTGCCTGGTGATGATGGGCTGCAGGGGAGTCCTCTGGCTGGCACGGTCCCTTCTTCTTAGATTGCACGGGCCACAGTCTCTACACCACCTCTCAATGGCTCCTCTCATGCCTATCCAGTAGAACCGTTCACGCAGCAGGAACTCCAGCTTCTTCCATCCGAAGTGCCCTGCCCCATTGTGGTAGGCCTCCAGCACCATAGCTGCGTCCCGTCTCGGTACCACCACCTGCCAGATCAGCTCATGTGTCCGGGAATTGACCATTCTGTGGCACAACTTCTCCTTGTAGAGAAACAGTCTGCTCTTTTCCGTCCACAGTTGCTTGGTCTCTTCCGGAGCGTCTGGGTCCAGGCGGGCGTCAGCCTGGGTCAGCATCTCCTTCACCAGACGGACTGCGGGGTCACTGTCTTGCGTCTCCGCCCAGTTGTAGTGGGGTAAGGGGTTGAACGTAGCAGATCGCTGGCCCCTCACACGGTGGGAATACTGGGCAATCCCATGACGGTGAAACGCAGGGAGTTCGATCTCTTCCAATTCTTCTGGATCCTCCCCTTCGTCTGGTAGGTTTGGCATCCTGGACAGGGCGTCCGCATTGGTATTGGAGCGTCCTGCCCGGTATTTGATTGTGAACTCAAAATTGGACAGGCGGGCCATCCATCTCTGCTCCAGGGCACCCAGTCTTGCAGTGTCCAGGTGTGTCAACGGGTTGTTGTCCGTGTACACGGTGAACCTGGAAGAGGCAAGGTAATGCTTGAAACGATCGGTTACTGCCCACACCACTGCCAGGAACTCTAGCTTGAACGAGCTGTAATTCTCAGGGTTTCTTTCCGTGGGTCGCAGTTTTCGGCTGGCGTAAGCAATTACCCGTTCTCTCCCCTGCTGGATCTGGGACAGCACGGCTCCTAGCCCGATGTTGCTTGCGTCCGTGTGGAGGATAAAGGTCTGGCTGTAATCAGGGTACGCCAGGATTTCATCCCCTGTGAGGGCCATCTTCAGCTGGCGGAAGGACTCCTCTTCCAGCTTTTCCCATTTGAAGGGTGGCTTCTGTTTTTTGGCCTTCCTGGACTGGCCTATCAGGAGGTCCTGCATAGGAGCTGCCTTCTTGGTAAAACCGGGAATGAATCTTCGGTAGTAGCCTACCAACCCGAGGAACTGCCGCACTTCCTTTATGCTGGATGGGCTTGGCCAGTCCTTAATCACGGTGATCTTGTCAGGGTCGGGAGCCACTCCATTAGCACTCACCACGTGTCCCAGGTACTGTACCTTTGGCTTCAGTAGGTGACACTTTGAGGGTTTTACCTTTAGGCCATAGTTTGCCAGGGCTTCAAACACTTCTGCCAGGTGTTCCAGATGGTCCTCATAGGTCTTGGAATAGACGATGACATCGTCCAGGTATAATAGGACCGTCTCAAAGTTCCGGTGTCCCAGACAGCATTCCATCAACCGTTGGAAGGTTCCTGGTGCGTTGCAGAGCCCGAACGGCATACAGTTAAATTCGCTGAGTCCCATCGGGGTGGTGAATGCGGTCTTCTCCCGGTCCGCCTCTGCTACAGGGACCTGCCAGTACCCGCTAGTGAGATCCAAAGTAGAGAAGAAGTTAGCAGATTTTAATGCAGCTAAGGACTCTTCTATCCTTGGTAACGGGTACGCATCTTTGTGTGTGATACGATTGACCTTCCTGTAGTCTACACACATTCTCATGGTGTTGTCTTTCTTTTTCACTAAGACTAGTGGAGCTGCCCAGGGGCTACAGCTGTCCCTAATTACCCCAGCCTCTTTCATGTCTTTTAGCATTCCCTTGGCATGTTGATAGTGTGCAGGGGGTACGGGTCGGTATCTCTCCTTTATGGGAGGATGGTCCCCCGTGGGGATGTGATGTTCTACCCCCTTTACTCTCTCGAAGTCCAGCGGGTGTTTACTAAACACTCTCTCATACTCTTGAACCACCCGATAGACTCCCTGTTTTTGGTGTGAGGGAGTGGAGTCAGTACCCAAATGCAGTTGCTGACACCAGTCCTCCAGTGGTTTCTCAGAGCCGTTACCTTCCTCTGGTTGAGATGGAGGTAAGGGTTCCACGGCCTGTACAGAGTTCTGGTTGATGGTGAACAATTTGGCTAGCTTGGCATACCGGGGCAGGTGTACTTCTCTCTCCCCGATATTGATGATGCGGACGGGCACCCTCCCATGGCGTACATCGACCACCTCCCGTGCTGTCAAAATGGTGGGCCTACTGTCTGAGTAGACGGGTTCTACCATTGCTTGGTAGTCTCTACCTCTTAGACCAATAGCTGCCCAGCACCAAATCATCATCTCACTTTTCGGGAGCATGGCAATAGGGAACGGGTCACACATTCTCACGCTACCTATCTCACCACCAGATAGTTTCACCTGTTGCCGTTTCATCAGTGCCCGGATCTCTTTTTGGAGGACACGCTGCTGGCTGGAACTGGCGTTCTTGACAACCTGTTGCAAAATAAGAATCACCTCTGCAAGACAGTTTTCAATTACGTTAGTACCTAGGGTTATTTTTGGGTGACTCTCGCGACGGTCAATGTCCACAATGATAAGTCCTTGTGCCGGCAGTTCAACTTTACTGACCTTGATGGTCACTTCCTTAAATCCTATCTGTGGCACGGGCTGACCATTGCTGGCGATAATGCTCAGGTCGTCGTCTGGGTAGCGGGTTATGTCCGAGTCATTCCAGTACCGCTTGAAGAGCACGTACGGTATGGTGGTGACCTGTGACCCGGTGTCTAGTAGGGCACTCATAGGAATGCCATCCAGTACCACAAGGAAGACCGGACGTCCCCCTACGTATTTGTCACGCCAGTTCGATGGGCCTGATGATCTTATGCCTGAGGGTTGGCCCTCTACCCCAGGTTGTGCCCGTTTAAATGACAGTACCTTGCCATATGTCCGGGTTGATTGCAGCGGCGGCAGATGGGTCGTCCGTCCTCGTTGTATCTGTCGCTGGGTCTTCCTCTGGCCGGTGGGGTCCTCCTCAGTCAGTGCCACGGGACGTCCTCCGGTCCGGATGCCAGCTGGATCTGTAAAGACTGCACAGTTCTGGTTAGCGCGGCAACGCTCTTAGTCAGCTCTTGGACCTGATGGTGCAGGTCTGTTGCCGGGTCATTGTTCAAAGCCTGCGCATCAGCTCCCACAGGCCCTGCAGACAAGGGTGCCGTCTCCTGGTGATAAGTGATAGCAGGGCGCCTGTGGGTCGCAGCGCCACCTGGTGCCGGTTCTCGGAGCACCCGGATGGCTCTGTCCTTGAACTGTGCAAAGTCCAGGTCAGGGTCCTGTAAGGCCATTGCCCGCAACTGGGTTCGGTGGGCATTGCACAGTAGACCCTCAATAAATTGTTCGGTCAACAGCTTGTCTTCATTCCCCACGCTGTCAGGGTCTGCCTGCTTAATGGCTCTCAGGGCCTCTTGTAGGTTTAGAGCATAGTCTCTTATACTTTCATGTGCCCGTTCTTTGCACCCGTAAAATCTGAGCTTTATTTCGGCTGAGGTTCGGGTATCAAATGTGTCTTTCAGCCGGGCTAGTATTTCCCTGACAGGCCTCATCTTCCCAGGTGACCAGGACTTTACCTCCCTTTGGGCTGCCCCGATTAACTGGGCCACCAGGATGCTCACTTTTTGCTCTTCCGTGAGGGGGTATACCTGGAAGAGGCTATCAAGTCTTTCCCTAAAGTCACTCAGGGTATGTGACTCCCCTGAGTACTGGGGTAGCCAGGTTGCCCCCGGGATATAGGGCATGGTGAATGGCATGACCGCTGCAGCGGTTGCGCTGGCGGCCGGTGTGGCGGTGGAGCTCCCCTCGGTGTCCGACATCCTTCTACCCCCCTAGTGGACCGTGGCCTACCTTGCGATGCTCTTCTTCCGTAGGCCGCGGCTCCGCAGTCAATCGTCGGGGTAGAGGACCTGGCGTCGCGCTCCGATGACGTCAGCGTCGCTCTTCCTCCCTTCCAGGACCTTACGCAGCGTCGGAGCGTGGGGCGGAGCTTCAGATCTCGCGCGCTTTCGGCGTCCACGCCCCTCTTCTTCCCATGCGGCGTCCTGAAGATGGCGTCGGATGGCGGGAAGCGGCTGCGGATGGCGGGAAGACGGCAGAAGATGGCGGGAAACGACCCAAGATGGCGTCCGATGGCGGGAAACGACTCCGGACGGCGGGAAACTTCGCCACAGGTAAGTATAAAAGTCTTTTTTCAGGCACGCAGTACCCGGTGGTTGCGGGCACGAAATCCTGCCGACTACGCCAAAGTTGACGCGCCCCCTGGGCCTGTGCTGTGCAGGGGATACCCGGAGCCGGATCGCTGGGGGTTGTAGTCTCAGTGTGGCGGTGACCCGGTCCGTGCCCAGGGCGGTCAAACCAGTGGCAGTCTTAGGTAATAACAATGTCCGACTACGCCACCCGTGGATTGCGGTCAGTGGGGACCGCCGCTGCGCTGCAGACCGCTGAGGCTGATGTAATTTGCGCAGCCGAGTATGGAATAACTCCCCACGGGAGAAGTATTGCCTCAGGGTAGCTAGTGTGGAAGATGGGAGTGATGGTGTGAGCGTCCCAGTAGTAATGGTGCTGGTGCGGCGATGAAACACAGAGACGTGTGGTGCAGTTCAGGGTCTTTACTGATGGTACAAAGCAGACCCTCCCGGTAGTACTGATTAGCAGTAGGGGTCTGGTCAGTCTGTGAGCAAGCAGTATCTCCCCTGGCCAGGTGGAGTTGTAGGCCTCCCCGACTATCTGCACTCTTTCCTGGCTACCTTGCTCTATGCGGGTAGAAGTAGCCCACGTCCCTGAGTATACCGTGTGGTGCTCACCCATATGGCCGGTGACTTGGGGCCTTCCGTTAGCCTCCGCTTCACGATGGCGGTGCTGGTCCCTTGCTTGTGACCGTGCCTCCGGGCTTCTAAGGCCAGAGGACATGGAATCCCCTGCCGGTTGGATTCTCCTGCTGGACCTGGATGTCCCCACAGCCTCGGACTCCGTGTCCGGGTTTAGTGTCTTTAGCCAAGGCGAGATTTCTAGCTTCCAGCCTCTGGCACTCGCTCCTGCTCCTACAGAGCTCCTGGTTCTTACTTTCCCTCTCCAGGCTCTGACTGCTCTGCTTGTTCTGCAGGCTCTGTCTCCCCTAATCCCGCCCCAGACCCAGTTTATAAGGGCAGATTCCTCCCCTCCCAGGTCTGGGCGGGCCGTGTTGCATGCTTAGGGCTCCTGACCAGAGAAACCTCCCACTTGCTCTCAGACATAATATTTCTATTACTGTGGCAACCAGACCCCTGGGGTGCCACATATGTCTGTGTACCGTGTGTGCATGTATATGTCTGCGTACCGTGTGTGCGTGCATATGTCTGCGTACCGTGTGTGTGCGTGCATATGTCTGCGTACCGTGTGTGCGTGCATATGTCTGCGTACCGTGTGTGTGCGTGCATATGTCTGTGTACCGTGTGTGTGCGCATGTCTGCATATGTGAAGGATGAGGTGGCAGGCTGGGCCCTGTGTACTATATATATATTTCTCTGCGGTATCTGTGCATCATGAATCTTGTATGTGTTAAAAGGGCCCACTGAGACTCTTTCGCCCGGGGCCCAGAAAAACCTGGAGCCAGCCCTGCCTAATACACAATCAAATCTCTCCCTAATGCAGCAGCAGCTCTCCGTACACTGTCTGATCCGGAGTGACTGTGACGAGCATGGCGGTGCCAGGTATGATATAGACCTGATGACGCTGTGCGGCCAGCCAATCACTCTAATGCCCACAACCAACATGGCTACGGCATTACAGTGCATGGCAGGCAATCCCTGCTTGTTCATTGGCTCTCTAAAGAGCGCCAAACATGCAGGGAGGGGACCCGAGTTCCCACCCGAGCAACCCGGAAATACTCTGCGAGCGCCGAGTATATCGAGCAGTGAAATAATCGGGTGAGCACCGAGCAGTAGCGAGTATGCTTGCTCATCACTAGAGATCACCAAAAATGAATCACTGTTGTATGTAAATGACGCACCCCCTGGGGCAGTGGAGTACTTGGCGCCGGGCCAATCGGTTCTTTTGGGATAGTCACGGTGGTGTGACCCGGTCTGTGGCCCCGGGCGGTCAATAACAGAGGGGAACAAAGTTTTGGGGATAAAGTTTTGTGACGCTTAAAATGATGCCCCTCCTAGTACAGTTGGGTACTCACCACCAGGTCGGTCGGTTCCTTGGGATACCTGGTCCGGGGCCCTGGGCGGTCAATAAAAAGGACAGTTTGTTTAGGTGAAAAGTATCGTAACGCCACCAGTGGTATGCGGCTATAGGTGGCCGCCGCTGCTGAAAGAGACTGCTGGGGTCATTGGTGACGCAGCTGGAATGGATTTGCTCCCCACGGGTAGAGGGAGCCCCAGGGCTACCGGTACGATTTATGTAGGGGATTGTGGATGTTGGGATGCAGGACTGAGGGTGCAGATAATGACCAGACGACACAGGAATGGTGGTTTCCTCTACCTTTACTTGATGTTTGATGGTGCAGACTGGGGCACTGGTAACAGAAGGTAATGGAGATCCGGGCAGCCTAGAAGCAATTTGGGATCCACATCGCCAGGTGGGGTTGTAGGCTTTCCTTCTGCGCTGTCCTCTTTGGCCCTGCTGCCTAAAGCTATGCTGCGGCCCTCTTTCCTGAGTGATCGTTAAATCCTAGCCCGTATGGCAGGCAGCTCGAACCTTTTACAGGTGTCGCTCCTTCGTGGTGGCTCCAGGCTGTGGTATGCTGCTCAGCCACCAGGTGTTTGGTGGGGCCAGGAGACCTGCAGTCTCCTGTCCTCCGGATTTAGCTGCCGGGACTTCAGTACCCGAGCAACCACAGACTCCGGTGTCCGGTTTCTGGCGCTTTTCTCTGGGGAGAACTTGGTCACAGCTTCCCTCCCCAGGTTCTCCCTCGTCTTCCACTCGCTCTCCTCCGTCCCCAACTGACTCGCCTCCGTCTCCAACTGACTCTCCTCCGTCTCCAACTGACTCCCCTAACCCCCGCCTCCAGGCCCCAATTTAAAGGGGAAGCTCCCCTAAAACCGGGTTAGAGCTCCTCCTTCTGGTCTGGAGCTAGGAAAAGTGTTGGATGCTGGTGTTACCTGATAAGGGGACCCCTCCTTGCTTCCAGGCATGGCATCACCTCCTGTTTGTGACACCAACTTGAAGCGCCCCCTGGGGCCGTGGAGTATTTGGCGCCGGGCCGGTCGGTTCTTTTGGGATAGTCACGGTGGCGTGACCCGGTCCGTGGCCCCGGGTGGTCAAAAACAGAGTGGAATAAAGTTTTGGGGATAAAGTTTAGTGACGCCACCCATGGTATGTGGCTATAGGTGGCCGCTGCCGCTGCTGTTCAGATCCACTGGGGCCTTTGGTGAAACAACAGAGAGGGTTCAGCTCTCCACGGGAGGAGCTAAGCCCCAGGGCAGTTAAAGAGGTAGCTTTGTTGTTGGTGTAGTGCAAGGCAGGTGACGCAGCAATTAAGTCAAGGGCACAGTGGGGTGCAGTCTTCAAGTTTTTACTCACAGTTCTTATGATGTTCCAGGTTACAACTGCCAGTAGGTTATAACAGCCCACGAACGTGCTGTGTTTAATCGGGGGGTATGTGGCGCCCCTGCGGGTCCAGTCACCACAGAGGTACTGGATCTCAGCCAGAGGTGTGGTACCCCACTCTTGAGTAAGGAGGGAGCACTACCCAGGACCCACACACCCACATCCAACACCACATCACTCCAGTAGGGAAGGGCGTGATTGCTCCTGAGGGAGAGCACAGTCCCTGTCCCTGTCTGGAGGAGGGAACTAGGTAGAGGAGGTGGGTGGAGGAAGTTGTTTAGGAGAGCACACAAGGAAGTACTGAAGGTATAGGGGACCACGTAGAGTGACAGTTAGTGACGTGGGTCACATGACAGACAGTATAAAAAGACAGGTAGAAACATCTAGAAGCGCCCAGTCAGTGAGGACCGTTGAGGAGTAGGGTCCAGACAGAGTGAGGGCCCAGTAGGAGAGAGAACGAGAGGAGCGAGGGAGTCAGAGAAGGGCTCCAGAGACAGAGAAGGGATCCTAGGGGCACAGGAAGTGCGGAGTCCACCCATGCACCCGAACTCACGCCGATCGTAGTTGGGAGAAGGGATCAGGTCGCAGTAGGGGACCGGCCCCAGACTAGTGGAGGACTGCAAGACTCAGCTAGGAAACCGGAGGCTGCAGTATCTCTAAGTGCCGTAGCCAAAACCACACACATTTGCTGAAAATGTGGCCATATAGGACCAAGGGGACAGAGAGGACGTTGCCCGACGAGGCCCGCGGCAGGAGGGTGAGAGCCAGCGCAGAGAGAGACGACCCGGGAAAGGTACACAAGAAGGGGGTCCCGATCAAGTGCACCCAAGTTATCTGAGAGTTGACTGGATCACTTCCCCGGAGGACACGGGACTCGGTGGGCTGTTATAACTTGCTGGCAGTTGTAACCTGGAACATCATAAGAACTGTGAGTAAAAACTTGAAGACTGCACGCCGCTGTGTCCTTGACTTAATTGCTGCGTCACCCTTGCACTACACCAACAACAAAGCTACCTCTTTAACTGCCCTAAGGCCTAGCTCTACCCGTGGAGAGCTGAACTATCTCTGTTGCGTCACCAACGGCCCCAATGGATCTGAACAGCAGCGGCGGCCACCTATAGCCGCATACCACGGGTGGCGTCACTAAACTTTATCCCCAAAACTTTATTCCCCTCTGTTTTTGACTGTCTGGGGCCATGGAAAGGGTCACGCCACCGTGACTATCCCAAAAGAACCGACCGGCCCGGCGCCGAGTACTCCACGGCCCCAGGGGGCACGTCAAATAAGAAGGGGGTCCCGATCAAGTGCACCCAAGTTATCTGAGAATTGGCTGGATCACTTCCCCGGAGGACACAGGACTCGATGGGCTGTTATAACCTGCTGGCAGTTGTAACATGGAACATCATAACAACTGTGAGTAAAAACTTGAAGACTGCACCCCGCTGTGTCCTTGACTCAATTGCTGCGTCACTTGCCTTGCACTACTCCAACAACAAAGCTAGCTATTTAACTTGGGTGGTGTGGAGATACTACCATGGCATCTGGTTTGTATTTTAGCTGTTACACATGGCTGGATCTGGTTCATCTGTTATCGCATCACCTGAATGCTGTTGAGGATTTTCTTCTGGTGAGGCAGGGCAGGAGGGCGAGAGCCAGCGTGGAGAGAGACAATCCGGGAAAGGTACACAAGAAGTGGGTCCCAATCAAGTGCTCCCTCCTTACCTGAGAGTGGGGTACCACACCTCTGGCTGAGATGCAGTACCTCTGTGGCGACTGGACCCACAGGGGCGCCACATAAACAGTGATTAATTTTAGGTGATCCCTTCGTATGAGCATTTAGCATGACCCCTTCTTTCTTCACTTTATATCAATTGAGTGTATCAGCATGGCACATCTAGAATTGGCAATCTTTGCCTATTTTTCCTTGCAGGAATGCTCCAAATCTATCAGATTGAAAAGGCATCTCCTGTGTACTGCGCCCTCTTCAGGTCAACCCACAGATTTTCAAATGGATTCAGGTCTGGTCTCTGGCTGGGACATTCCAAAACTGTGATCTTCGTCTGGCAAAGCCATACTTTTGTTGATTTGGGGGTATGCCAGACATATGCAGAATACTGGAGATTGTGGTCATATGCAGTACATAACTAGTACTTGCCAGAAATTCCTGCAGCTCCTGTAATGTTGCTGTAGGCCTCTTGGCAGCCTCCCAGACCAATTTTCTTCTTGGCCTTTCATCAATTTTTGAGGGACATCCTGTTCTAGGTAATGTCACTGTTGAACAAATTTAAGCCACTTCTTGTTCACCGTCTTTATAGTGTTCCAAGGTATATCTAATGCCTTGAAAAATTTTTGCACCCTTCTCCTCACTGATTATTTTCAACAATGAGATGCCTTAACCGGTTCCCGACCGCCCACTGTACATAAACGTCGGCGCTGCCTGGGCTCTGTGCAGCGTCGACGTTTAAAAACGGTGGGTGGTCCCGCAGCGCTCAGGACCCCCAGGGTCCTGCTAGCGCTGCGGTACTGGTTCACAGCGATAGCTCTGACATGTGGCATCATGGGGACCTGATTGGATCAGGTCCCCATGATGTTAACCTGTTCCTATCTTCTAGATGCCGCGATCCATAGCGATCGCGGCATTTAAAAGATAGTGACAGCCGGTGGTCGGCGATCGGGACCCCCCACATACCTGCCAGCGGCGGGGATCCCGGTGCTGTGACCTCTGACATCATCGAGACCTGATTGGCTCAGGTCTCGATGATGTCAGCGTCACACCAGCCAATCAGAGAGATCACCAGGGAAGTTTGTTTTAGCAACAAACTTTCCCGGGCGATCTGCCTGATAAATACACTGTTTCTCCTCCAATCTCAGTGAGAGAGCAGTGGAGAAACACTGTGACAAGAGCTGTCAGCTTTGCCACAGTAAAAGTGAAAAAAATAAAATAAAAAAGAAAGTAAGAGTTAGGGTTAGTCAGTCCTGTCAGATCAGTCAGTCAGTCCTGTCAGATCAGTCAGTCAGTCCAGTCAATCAGTCCTGTCAGATCTGTCAGTCAGTCAGTCCTGTCAGATCTGTCAGTCAGTCAGTCCTGTCAGATCAGTCAGTCAGTCAGTCCTGTCAGATCAGTCCAGTCAGTCAGTCCTGTCAGATCTGTCAGTCAGTCAGTCCTGTCAGATCAGTTAGTCCTGTCAGTCAGTCAGTCCTGTCAGATCAGTCCAGTCAGTCCTGTCAGATCAGTCAGTCAGTCCTGTCAGATCAGTCAGTCCTGTCAGGTCAGTCAGTCCTCTCAGTCCAGTCCGGTCAGTCCAGTCCGGTCAGTCCAGTCCGGTTCCGTCCTTTCAGTCCGGTCCGTTCAGTCTGGTCCGTTCAGTCCAGTCAAAAACTATAAAAATAAAATGGCCCGTCAGACTTATACCGCAGAAGAGGTGTATGCCCTGCTATGTTCTGACACTGATGACAGTGCAATCTCAGATGGAGATATGGATTTTGAGGGCTTTAGTAGCGGCGACACTGAGAGCTCAGAAATGAGCAGTGATTCTGTTCCATCCTCAAGCCCAAGGACCAGTACAGCAATAGGGGCAAATAGCGCTACTGGAGAAACGTCTCCAAATCAGGGAACACTGCCCAGTACAAGCGCTGTCCCTGCTGCTATTGAATTGGCGCACGCCAGTGTACAAGGGGCGTTGCCACATGATCTAGCATTTCCCAGATGGGAGGCTTCGGATTCGGCTGCTCCATTCAGCCCTGATTTCAACGCCATTCCTGGTATAAATGTGGAGGTGGAAGATTTTGGACCAATTCATTTTTTTTATTTGTTTTTTACAGACAGCTTGCTAGAGCATATTGTCGTGCAAACAAATTTATATGCATCCCAATTCATAAGCCAGAATCCCCGATCTTACTATGCTAGGGCAAATTTATGGACACCAACTAATGTCCCGGAAATGAAAAATTTTTTAGGACTTACATTTGCCATGGGGCTTGTTAACCCCTTAACCCCCGAGGGTGGTTTGCACGTTAATGACCAGGCCAATTTTTACAATTCTGACCACTGTCACTTTATGAGGTAATTACTCTGGAACGCTTCAACGGATCCCCCTGATTCTGAGACTGTTTTTTCGTGACATATCGTATTTCATGATTGTGGTAACATTTCTTCGATATCACTTGCGTTTATTTGTGAAAAAAATGGAAATTTGGCAAAAATTTTGAAAATTTTGCAATTTTCAAAATTTGAATTTTTATTCCCTTAAATGAGAGAGATATGTCACACAAAAGAGTTAATAAATAACATTTCCCACATGTCTACTTTACATCAGCACAATTTTGGAACCAAAATTTTTTTTGTTAGGAAGCTATAAGGGTTAAAAGTTGACCAGCGATTTCTCATTTTTCCAACAAAATTTACAAAAACATTTTTAGAGACCACATCACATTTGAAGTCACTTTGAGAGGTCTTTATGACAGAAAATACCCAAAAGTGACACCATTCCAAAAACTGCACCCCTCAAGGTGCTCAAAAACACATTCAAGAACTTTATTAACCCTTCAGGTGCTTCACAGGAATTATTGGAATGTGGAAGAAAAAATGAACATTTAACTTTTTTCACAATAATGTTACTTTAGACCCATTTTTTTTTATTTTCACAGGGGTAACAAGAAAAAATGGACCCCAAAATTTGTTGTGCAATTTCCCCTGGGCACGCAGATACCCCATATGTGGGGTGCTCACTATGCATCTAGATAGGTGCCTTGGGGGGTCTAGTTTCCAAAATGGGTTCACTTGTGGGGGAGCTCCAAAGTTTAGGCACGCAGGGGCTCTCCAAACGCAACATGGCGTCCGCTAACAATTTGAGCTGATTTTCCATTCAATTTGTTAGCGGACACCATGTTGCGTTTTTGGAGAGCCCCTGATGTGCCTAAACAGTGGAGCTCCCCCACAAGTGACCCCATTTTGGAAACTATACCCCTCAAGAATTTTATTAAGGTGTATAGTGAACATTTTGAACCCAGAGGTACGACACAGAATTTGATAACATTAGGTCATCATATTGAATAAGTTGTCATTAGTCTTGAGCGCAAGTGCTCGCTACTTGAGTTTGCATCGGGTACTCAGGTATGCACCATGTACTGCGTGTGCTCGAGTGACATGCTCGAGTCCCCGCCTGGATGTTTCACGGTTATTAGATACCCAAAAAAAACATGCGGTGATCGCTCGTGCATGGCAGGCAATCCCCGCAAAGTTTTTTGGGCCGTGAAGCATATGGGGCGGAGACTCGAGCATGTCACTCAAATACTTGCGCTCAACACTAGTCACCATATCGTCATCTTTTTTTCTTACTTTTGAAAAAAATCACAACCCCATCACAACCCTAACCCCAACCCTAACCCCAACCCCAGCCCTAACCCTAACACAAC
The DNA here is from genome assembly GCF_046119375.1 of Phyllobates terribilis. Lineage (NCBI taxonomy): Eukaryota > Metazoa > Chordata > Amphibia > Anura > Dendrobatidae > Phyllobates > Phyllobates terribilis. The sequence goes on from NW_027362762.1 coordinate 691,635,706, forward strand.
CCTAACCGTAGCACAACCCTAACCCTAGCACAACCCTAGCCCTAGCACAACCCTAACCCTAGCACAACCCTAACCTGAGAGTTTATTTTTTACGCCGTTCCTCATGCGGTATAAGTGATTAGACCACCTTATTCTTCGGGTCGGTGAGACTACAGCGATACCAGAATCATATGGGGTTTTTATGACTGACAGCTGTCACACACTAAAAGACGCATTTTTTGTAAAATCTAGTTTTTGCATCGCCATATTTTGAGAGCTATAATTTTTCCAGATTTTGGCAAACAGTCATTTGACGGCTTGTTTTTTGCGGGATGAGTTGATATTGTTATTGGTGCCATTTTCAGGCACGTGACATGTTTTGATCGCTTTCTATTCCGATTTTTGGGAGGCAGAATAAACAAAAACCAACAATTCAGGAATTGTTTTTTTTTTTTTAAATTCTGTTCCGCGTGTGGTAAAATTGATAAGACAGCTTTATTCTTCGGGTCAGTACGTTTACAGCGGTACCACATTTATATCGTATTTCTATGTTTTGCACTTACATAATAAAAGCAATTTTATAGAAAAAAATATTTTTTAGCATAGCTTTATTCTGAGTGCTATAACTTTTTTATTTTTCAGCTGATGGAGCTGTATGGCGGCTTGTTTTTTGCGGGACGAGATGACGTTTTCAGCGGTACCATTTTTATTTATATTTGTCTTTTTGATCGCGTGTTATTCCATTTTTGTTTGGCGGTATGGTGATAAAGCATTGTTTTTTGCTTCGTTTTTTTTTTTTTTTTTACCGTGTTCACTGAAGGGGTTAACTAGTGGGACAGATTTATAGGTCAGGTTGTTCCGGACGCGGCGATACCAAATATGTGTACTTTTATTGTTTTTTTTGTTTTTTTTTTATAATAATATTTATTGATGGGTACATTATATTTTTATTTTTGGTGGATTATTTTTTTTATTTTTTTTTCATATTTTTACAATTTTTTTTTATTTTTTTTCACTTTCTGATAGTTTTTATACTTTATTACTTTGTCCCACTATGGGACTTTCACTTTTCTTTCTCTGATCGCCTGCATGGCACAGGAATGCAGCACCATCCCTGTGCCATGCAGGCTGTCAGCGCTGGACAGGGAGAAGATTGTTTGGAGATGCACTGCGCATGTTCAAAAAATCTTCCTGCTGTCTGGTGACCCGGATGTTGTCATGACGACATCGGGTCGTCATGGCAACATCCTGGAAGCCACGGCAGACAGCGCTGGAAGCCGGAAGAGGAGGTGAGTATCTGCGATCACCTCCCCTTGCCACCGCAAAGCTGCAATCGACTTCGATCGCAGCATCGCGGGGGTTAATGTGCTGGGAGTGGTGCGTGACCGCTCCCTGCACATAGTACCGGGTGTCAGCTGTGACAATCAGCTGACACCCGGCGGCGATCGCGCCCGCACAGCCTGTATGCGCGCGCGATCGCCATGACGTACTAATACGGGTCTGGCTCTTAAGTCCCAGGGCACAGACGCGTATTAGTACGTCTAATGTTGTTAAGGGGTTAAAAAACCGAGCATTCGATCCTACTGGTCCAACCAACCTGTTCAAGCCACCCCTATGTTTTCAGTCGTTCTGCCTAGGACCCGTTATGAAATGCTCATGCGGTTTTGGCATTTTAACGATAATAGTCAATGCCTGCCCAGAAATGCCCCAGAACATGACAGGTTATATAAAATTAGACCCATCATTGAAAATTTGTCAGAAAAATTCTTAAGCCTCTACACCCCAACACAAAATATTTCTATAGATGAGTCCCTTGTAAAATTCAAAGGAAGACTGCACCTCAAGCAATTTATCCCATCTAAAAGGGCAAGGTTTGGAATAAAGATCTATAAAATGTGCGAAAGTTCAACCGGATACACATCCGCTTTCCGCATATATGAGGGGAAAGATAGCCAGCTAAACCCACCAGAATGCCCTACTTATCTGGGGACATCTGGAAAAATTGTTTGGGAGCTGATAAGTCCATTTTTTCAAAAAGGCTACAATCTATATGTGGACAATTATTACACCAGCATACCCCTATTTAAAAGTCTGGCTGAACACAACATCGGGGCTTGTGGGACCATCCGTAAAAACCGTCAGGGGTTTCCACAACCATTGGTCAACCAAAAGTTTCAAAAGGGGCAATCAGGGGCTGTACGCAACGGAGAACTGCTTGCCCTGAAATATAGGGATAAGAGGGATATTTTTGTCCTCAGCTCGATCCACACAGATGCCACAAGGGCCACTGTTGAACTAGGATCCACCACTCCGAAGCAAAAACCTGTGTCAGTCATTGACTACAACAAACACATGGGGGGTGTGGACCTTGCAGACCAGGTTCTACAGCCATACCAGGTATCAAGAAAGTCCTATACCTGGTATAAAAAGTTGGTTATTTATTTGTTTCAGGTGGCCACATACAATCCTTTTGTGTTGTACAAAAAAGCAGGAAATTCAGATCCTTTTCTTGATTATCAAGAAAAGGTAATTGAAAATCTTGTCTTTCAAAGTGTTAGCCCCGCTCATCCATTAGAATCTGAGGATGTGAAAAGACTCACTGAGCGACATTTTATTGCACTTATTCCAGCAACGGAAACAAGAAGGAACCCCCAGAAAAGATGTCGTGTATGTACTAAGAGAGGAATGAGGCGTGATACCCGCTACTATTGCCCACAATGCCCATCATTGCCAGCCTTATGCGTCACTGACTGCTTTAAAATCTTCCACACAGAACCATGTTTTTAAACTGTAAAAATGTATCCCAATTTGTCATTCAAACATTTGGTTCATTTAGTGAATGACACATTCGAGTAGAGCTCACTTAATTTCCAGGGGGGGTTCTCCAGAATCTAAACCTTCCATTGCGTGCTTGTTTCTGGAAATCATCCATTGAGTTAAAATGGTCACTAAACCCATAGATGAATTCCCAGAGGGGTGTCATTTCCAAAATGGGGTCACTTCAGGGGGGATTCTTTAGCTCTGGTACTCTGAAAAGTGCCAGAACAGCATAATCCCCCTGAAGTGACCCCATTATGGAAATTACATCCTCTGTGGGAATTCATCTATGGGTTTAGTGACCATTTACCTATCTACTTATTTTCCCACCACTAGATTAATTTATACAGAGGAGTAGATTGTAAAATTCAGTCACTTGTTGTGGGTTTCCTCTGTTTAGGCACCTCAGGGGCTCTCCAAATGCAACATGGCGTCCGCTATCCATTCCAGTCAAATTTCCATTCCAAAAGTCAAATGGCGCTCCTTACCTTCCGAGCCATGCCGTGCGCCCAAACAGTGGCTTTGCACCACATATGGGGTATCAGCGTGCTCAGGAGAAATTGCACAACACATTTTGGGGTCCATTTTTTCTGGCTGCCCTTGTGAAAATTAAAAATTTGAGGCTAAAGTAGCAGTTTTGTGTTAAAAATGTGTTTTTTCATTTTCACACTTCAACATTATAAAATTCTGTGAAGCCCCTTGGGGTTCAAGGTGCTCACCACACATCTAGATAAGTTCCTTGAGGGGTCTAGTTTCCAAAATGGGGTCACTTGTTGGGGGTTTCCTCTGTTTAGGCACCTCAGGGGCTCTCCAAATGCAACATGGCATCCGCTATCGATTCCAGTCAAATTTCCATTCCAAAAGTCAAATGGCGCTCCTTACCTTCTAAGCCATGCCGTGCGCCCAAACAGTGGCTTTGCACCACATATGGGGTATCAGCGTGCTCAGGAGAAATTGCACAACACATTTTGGGGTCCATTTTTTCTGGCTGCCCTTGTGAAAATTAAAAATTTGAGGCTAAAGTAGCAGTTTTGTGCTAAAAATGTGTTTTTTCATTTTCACACTTCAACATTATAAAATTCTGTGAAGCCCCTGGGGGTTCAAGGTGCTCACCACACATCTAGATAAGTTCCTTGAGGGGTCTAGTTTCCAAAATGGGGTCACTTGTTGGGGGTTTCCTCTGTTTAGGCACCTCAGGGGCTCTCCAAATGCAACATGGCATCCGCTATCGATTGCAGTCAAATTTCCATTCCAAAAGTCAAATGGCGCTCCTTACCTTCCAAGCCATGCCGTGCGCCCAAACAGTGGCTTTGCACCACATATGGGGTATCAGCGTGCTCAGGAGAAATTGCACAACACATTTTGGGGTCCATTTTTTCTGGCTGCCCTTGTGAAAATTAAAAATTTGAGTCTCAAGTAGCAGTTTTGTGTTAAAAATGTGTTTTTTTATTTTCACACTTCAACATTATAAAATTCTGTGAAGCCCCTTGGGGTTCAAGGTGCTCACCACACATCTAGATAAGTTCCTTGAGGGGTCTAGTTTCCAAAATGGGGTCACTTGTTGGGGGTTTCCTCTGTTTAGGCACCTCAGGGGCTCTCCAAATGCAACATGGCGTCCGCTATCGATTCCAGTCAAATTTCCATTCCAAAAGTCAAATGGCGCTCCTTACCTTCCAAGCCATGCCGTGCGCCCAAACAGTGGCTTTGCACCACATATGGGGTATCAGCGTGCTCAGGAGAAATTGCACAACACATTTTGGGGTCCATTTTTTCTGGCTGCCCTTTTGAAAATTAAAAATTTGAGGTTAAAGTAGCAGTTTTGTGAAAAAAAGTTAATTGTTCATTGTTTTCTTCCACATTCCAAAAATTCCTGTGAAGCACCTGAAGGGTTAATAAACTTCTTGAATGTGGTTTTGAGCACCTTGAGGGGTGCAGTTTTTAGAATGGTATCACTTTTGGGTATTTTCTGTCATAAAGGCTCCTCAAAGTCACTGCAAATAAGATGTGGTCCCTAAAAAAATGTTTTTGTAAATATTGTTGTAAAAATGAGAAATCGCTGGTCAACTTTTAACCCTTATAGCTTCCTAACAAAAAAAAATTTTGGTTCCAAAATTGTGCTGATGTGAAGTAGACATGTTGGAAATGTTATTTATTAACTATTTTGTGTGACATATCTCTCTGATTAAAGGGCATGAAAATTCAAAGTTTGAAAATTGCAAAATTTTCAAAATTTTCACCAAATTTCCGATTTTTTCACAAATAAACGCAAGTGATATCGAAGAAATGTTACCACTATCATGAAGTACAATATGTCACAAAAAAACAATCTCAGAATCAGGGGGATCCGTTGAAGCGTTCCAGAGTAATTACCTCATAAAGTGACAGTGGTCAGAATTGAAAAAATTGGCCCGGTCACGAAGGCAAAAACAGGCTCTGGCTCGAAGTGGTTAAATGTGTTCTAAGCTATTTACAAACCATGGCTTTTGATGTAAAATGTAATTAAGAAAATACCAGGAAAATCCTACTAGAATAGCTAAACTTTATTTGAGGTAAATGATGGCAGCTGTATACTGACTACTACTTAAAATGAGTGTAAATGTTATTGACTAATTAGGTGCACAGCCATATCACATATTTTAAGAGAATGTTCACATTTATGCAAACAAATATTTTATTTGTGCTATTTTTATTTCCCCCTTAAAATGATTTCAGTTTCTTTCTCAATGGATTAGTACAGAATTAATACAGATTACCCATGGCACTAAAGGTAGAAAAAGTTCTGAAATTATTCTCCTTGGTATGATTTTTTTGCATGAGCAAAACCTTGCATTTAAAAGAGATATGTAGACATTTTATATCCACTCTACATGACTTTGTATATGCCAGCTTCACTGTGGGCATAGTTTCTTTTGGTGATATGCATTCCTTTTGAAATACAGGCCTAAAAGTTCTACGTTGGTTTCATCAGGCAATAATATATTTTCTACCATGGTCTTTGCAGACATTATGTAGGATTTAGCAAAACATAGCCACGCTTGGATATTTTTCTTTGTAAGAAAAGTCTTCAATCTTGCCACCCTTCCCCACAAGCTGGACATAGGAAGAATTCAGGAGATTGTTGTCACATACTTGCCAGAAATTCCTGCAGCTCCTTTAATGTTGCTGAACAAAAAAGGCAAAAAGTAGTTTTTAGCTTAATGTGACATGCAAAAGTTGTGCTGTTGCTTCAAAAGCATCCAGCAACTATTAGAAATAACACAAGCACAGGAGACAGGAAGTGTTGTGCTTCAGATGCATCCAGCAACTAGAGGGGTTAACAAAGTCACAGGAGACAGGGAGTCTTTTAGCAGAGCCCCAGGGGGATTGTGGGGAACTTGTTATTGTAGTCTGGCTGAAGCCGAAGAGAGAGGTGGTGTGTTATCTGTATCTGACAGAAGGCAACTGAACAGGATTCAGATCAGGAGAGAAACTAAACACAGGTCAGATAAACTCCCTGAACTAACAGTGCAGAGTACTATCGGGCAGAAAGATAAGGACTGGAAGGAATTGTGTCACAGGGATCATCTCCCTCATCAAACCATCCCCCCTCCATCTCCATGCAGGATAAAGAATGCTGTGTGCTACTGTGTCCTTGTGAAATAAAAGCCTGTGGCTGTGTATGCATAGAAGTGTGCTGCTAAGACATCTAATCTGTGCTGAACTGTGCTACTGAAGAGACTGCCGTTACTGTACCAGCTTTAATAGACTGTACTGTGGTGAAGCCTGTTTCTTCAAAGAGTTAAATGGTGCTGGTTGTACTTGAATAAACTCCACTGTTAAACTGCTGAAAAAGACTCTTGTCAGATGTGTCGGGTCAGCAATTGAATCTATTGTGTGCCTGAGAGAAGCTGCAGCCTATGGTCGCCCTGAGTAACGGTTCCCCCAGGATTCCAAAGAATTCATGAAACCCGTCTCACCCCTATCTGAACTGAGGCAACGTGCGTGCAACATTGGTGGCCCGTACGGGGAGTCCTGAGCGGGAATTAGCGTGTAGAGGGAGAAGAGGAAAAGTGTCTGGAAAAACACAGCAGCACAGCACCTCAATTCAACTCTGCCACACCAGTTAAAGGGGACCAGCCCTAAAGAAAACTCACTAGCAGCAATGGATGTGGAAATACTAATGGACAAAATTAGTGAGCTGCTTCTTCAGTTAACCTGTGAAGAATTGAGAACAGTAGCAGAGCATATAATGGTGTCATAAGAACAGATTTCTAAAGCACACAACTGCAGGCAACTGTTAGCTGCCATTAATGCAAAAATGGATGAGCTGGGGGAGAAAGAAGCTGAAGACGTCATGGGGACATTCCTCCAGGAGCTAACACAGTTTCTAACCAGGTTGAAGTTGGAGGATGGAGGGGCGGCATCAATTACCAAAAGAAAACAGGAATCTCCATCCGCAGACAGAACTACAGGAATTGAAAGAACAATTCAAAGCCCTAACAACAGCCCAGCAGGAATCGACCAAAACCTCTGACAGACTCACACAGAACCTTTAACCTGCTCGGGTTAGATAAATGTGACATGCAGAAGTAGTGCTGTTGCAGAGTGTGACCTGCAGAAGTAGTGCTGTTGCTTTAAAAACATTCAGCAACTATTAGAAGTAACACAAGCACATGATACAGGAAGTGTTGTGCTCCAGAAGCATCCAGCAACTAAAGGGGTTAACACAGTCACAGGAGAAGGGGAGTGTTTTAGCAGAGCCCCAGGGGGATTGTGGGGAAGTTGTGTACTGTATGGCTGAAGCCGAAGAGAAAGGTGGTGTGTGTGTTTTCTATCTCACAGAAGCGCCCCTGCAAGTGAAAAGGATTCCAGTCAGGAGTGAAGCTAAGCACAGGTCAGGTAGAGTTCCTGAACTAGCAGTGCAGAGTATTGTTAGGCAGAAAGATAAGGACTGGAAGAAATGGTGTCACAGGGATCATCTCCCTCAGCAAACCCCACCCCCTCAATCTCACTGTGCTGTAGAGAATGCTGTGTTCATTAATGTGTCTTTGCATTAGAACTGTGCTGTCCTGTACTACTGGGAAGACTGTGAGCTGCTGTGCTGCTAAGAAAACTGTACTGTTTGTCACTGGAGCCTGTTGCTCATAAGACTTAACTTGCACTGGCTGTGCGGCTTCTTATCAAATGCTACTGTTCTACCGTTTATGAGGATTCTTGTCAAGTGTGTCTGTTCAGCAAGTGAAACAACTGATGTGTCTGTGCCTGAGGGTCAATTTCCCTGTGTGCCTGAGAGAAGCTGCAGCACATGGTCTATGGTCACCCTGAGTAACGGTTCCCCTAGGATTCCAAAGAATTCATGTAGCCTGTCTCTCCCATATCTGAACCTAGCGGCGTGCATGTAACATAAATCAGGAAGACAGTCCTCTCTAACACCACAAATCACCATGAGGAAAGAATTCAAGATCCTGGGACAGATTGGAGAGTGTGAACAGAAAGAGGAACTGTCTTATATGAACTTGTTGTACCAGATCGATGCAGGCTTACAGAAAGAATACCAGCCAGATGAGATAGTTGAGGGGGTGGTGAAAGCGATCAGTCCAGGACTGAACCACTGTAGTATGCTAGAAATTAAGAGTTAATTGAACTTGCAATAGCTGAAGATGATTTTAAAAGGGCACTATAAAGAAGAGAGTATTTCAGAATTGTTCCACTCCCTCATTAACCTCTCACAGAAAAATAATGAATCATCCCAAAGTTTCTTGTTCAGAGCAATTGAACTGAAGGATAGACTGTTGTTTGCATCCAGAGATGTAGAAGCAGAGGAGAAGTTTGATGTTGAACTAGTCCAGAAGAAGTTCTTGAGATCATTGGGAATGGGGTTAATCAGCAAAGACATCAAGTTGCAGTTGAAACAGTACCTAGAAGATCCTGGCATTCTGAACGAAGTCCTAATTGAAAAAATGAATGAGGCAGCTAGTTTGGAGTCAGAGAGCAAACAAAAGTTAAAGAAAGGCTCTGCTCCTAAAATCACCAAAATGAAGCAGCTGAAGTTGGAGACCCCCGGTGGCCAGGCCGAAGATCATCATCGAGACCTTCCAGTGCCACCTCCAAGAGGGAATATTAAATCTCCAACAAAAGAGAGAACCACCAGCGCTGACTGTGAAGAAGTAATAGGAGAACTGTGAACTGAGTTGATTGAGGTGAAAAAGTTGATTTGTTCCAGGCCAGAACCGCTATCCCTCAGACCCAGGAGCGGGTTCCAAAACAGAAGATACCCGGCTTGTGAAGCGTGGCGTTCATCAAATCAGAGTACGGTATGTGTCCACTGTGTAAGATGTGGTGAGGAAGGACATTATGCCAAGGAATGCCAATGGTCATGGTCGTTTGGGTTAAAAGACAGGAGGTTGCCAGTGCGGGGCGACTGGTAACCGCGACACAGAGGAGGCCCCAGAAGCAAATCCAAATCTCACCAAACCCCAGAACGGCACATGAGGTAAAACGGCTGCATCAGAACAATCCCCAAGTGTGTTCCCATCTACAACAGCTGCAAGAGAGACAGGGGCATCAGTTACTTAATGGCCAGTGCAGAGGTCAAACGATGTACTCCTGGGAGGAGGATTCCTCGGTCAGTAAAGATAGCCTCATCAGCCTAATCGGTGAAAGGTGCTTTATACAGTGCCAGCTAGCTGGACTCCTGATAAAAGCACTGTGGGACACAGGAGCCCAAACGAGACTTTTTTAAATGAAGAATGGAGAAGGCGCTATCTGCCACATACCTGCCTTCGGACGCTAAAAGAACTCTTAGGACCAGTGGAACTCCACGGCAAAGCTGAAACCAAACCGAAATCCCTATCTTAGGCTGGATGATAGTGACTTTCCAACTAAGGGCCACGAAGAACAGCAACACCATTGAGCTTTTGGTACCTTTTCTCATGACCAGTGATCAGAACATGGCAGAGGATCCTATCCTGGGTTATAATGTAATCAGTGAGGTCATCATGAAACACAAGTCAGGGTCACTGGTGGTGGATGCAATTGCCACATCACTTGCCATACCCAACGTCATGGCGGAAAATTTGATTCCTAGAGTAAAGAAATCACATAATACAATGGACCTAAAATAAGTCAAGCTAGGCTGGCACCCAACCATCATCCCTGCAAACCAAATGGTGGGGGTGAGGTGTGGAGTCTGGGTAGAACCGGGAAGAAAAGTCAAGAAAAGACTGTTCGTACCCAAAGACTCCTCAGAACTTCCGGAAGGCCTAGTTCAAGGTGAGACTTACGATTCCTACTGGTGGGTTTGCTCGAGTGAGAGTACCGGTGAAGAATACTATGAAACACGAAATTAGACTGGATCCAAAGACTGTGTTAGGTCACATTGAAACCGTTAAAATGGTACATCCAGCCAGTGTGAGACCCGCCCAGGGGTCTACCGTGAATTCAGTCTCCCCACCAAGGAACAGGAGTTGCCCAGGGGAGGAAATTGCACGACCCAGCTCAGGGTCCTGGGTTCCCCCAGTATCCCTGTAACACTTGTGTGCTCAAGATATAGCGATAGCAAAACAGATGCTGAGAGAAGAGTGTCATGCATTCTCTAAAGATGACTCTGATATAGGATGTATCCCGTCGTTGCAATTAAAAATCAATTTGAAAGACACGACCCCAGTAACCAGAAGTTACATGTCTGTGCCGAAACCATTACACCGTGAAGTGAAAGAGTATTTACAAGATCTAATCAACAGATGTTGGGTCCAATAGTCAAAGTCGTCTTATTCCTCTCCTATTGTCTGTGTTAGGAAGAAGGACGGTATGTTGAGACTCTGTTGTGATTACCGGGAACTAAACTGAAAGTCAGTACCTGATCGACACCCGATACCAAAGATACAAGGTATGCTGGATAGCCTATCAGGACGTACCTGGTTCTCTGTCCTCAATCAGGGTAAAGCATAACATCAAGGGTTTGTTGAAGAGTCCAGTAGACCCTTGACAGCATTCATAACACTGTTGGGGTTGTATGAGTAGATTCGCATACCGTTTGGGCACAGTTCAGCTCCATCAGAATTCCAGAGGAGCATGGAGACATGTTTAGAAGGATTGAGGGACGATATCTGCCAGCCATACTTGGATGACCATGTGGTACACAGCAAAACCTTCCGGGAGCATGTTGAACACATGAGGACTGTATTACAGCGGTATCAACAACACAGAGTTAAGTTGACCCCAAAGAATTGTGAACTGTTCAAAAGGTAAGTCCGATTTCTAAGGAAAATTGTGTCCTCAAAAGCATATACCATGGACCCAGCAGGACCCCGGTATTGGCCTTAAAAGACAAGTGGCCCTCTACTGTCGGGGAGGCAGATCTTAGGATTCCTCTCCTACTATTGTACTTACATTCGGAACTTCTCCAGGATTGCCGCCCTACTATACCTCCTCTTGGGAGGGACGACAGAGACAACAACACCCATGGAGAAAAAGAAGAACGCGGGCAGGACCCATTTTCTGGGCAGCAGACCACCAGGAGGTATTGGAAGAACTAATAGTTTACCCCGTAAAACCACCCATCTTGGGATATCCTGATTTCAACATACCATTTGTTCTTCATTGTGACGCTTCTCAAGTTGCACTGGGAGCTGCCCTGTATCAGCATCAAGATGGAAAATTGAGAGTTACCGGTTATGGTTCTAGAATGTTGACAGACGTCAAGAAGAATTACCATCTACATTCCGGAAAATTGGAGTTCCTGGCATTGAAATGGCTATCTGTGAACGATTTAGAGGTTATCTCTATTACAGCAAAGAGTCTGAGGTATACGCTGACAGCAACCCTTTGACCTATGTCCTCACTACAGCCAAACTGAATGTAAGGGGTGAGAGATGGGTCGCTAAACTAGCTGACTTCAATTTCAGTATCAAGTACAGGCCAGGAAAATGCAATGCGGATGCTGATGGGTTGTCGGGAATGCCACTAGAGCCTGAGGAGTTCATGCAAGAATGCTTGGAGGAAGTCAGTCTGGAAGCAATTGAGAGCACTACCCAAGCAGTACAAGCTTATCAAGAGAAAGACACACCATTGTGGTGTCCGTTGACAGTGGAAACCAGTGTAAAGGCGAGAGAACAAGATCACCCCCTGTCCATTCAACAACTACCAAAAGGAAAAATCCGTAGAGCACAACGGGAAGATCAGATAATTGGTAGAATACTACTTTATGTGGACCAAAATCGGTTTCCAAGTAAACGGGAGAGAGATAATGAGTCACCAGCAGTATCTGTTTTAGTTAAAGAATGGACGAAGCTCTACCTCAGTGAAGACGATATCCTGTATCGTAAAGAAGGACAAAACCGGCAGCTGGTACTACCCAGAGTATTCTGTAGGTTGGTCTTCAAAGAACTCCATGAAAACATGGGACACCTGGGAGTGGAAAGGACAACTAGCTTGATCCATGAACGTTTCTTCTGGCCGTACATGCAGAGAGATATTGAGAGGTACGTGACCAGGGAGTGTGGGTGTCTGAAAGATAAACGTCCCAACACATCAACCCAGGCACCTATGGGCAACATCCAAACTATGTACCCATTTGAGATGGTCTCAATAGACTTTCTATATCTCGAGACATGCAAGGGCGATTACGAATATATCTTGGTGGTGATGGATAGTGATGAGCGAGCATGCTCGCTACTGCTCGGTGCTCACCTGAGCATCTCACTGCTCGAGATGCTCGGCGCTCGCTGAGTATTTCCGGGTTGCTCGGGCGGGAACTCGGTTCCCCTCTCTGCATGTTTGGCGCTCTTTAGAGAGCCAATGAACATGCAGGGATTGCCTGTCATGCACTGTAATGCCGTAGCCATGTTGGTTGTGGGCATTACAATTATTGGCACCGCCATGCTCGTCACAGTCACTCCGGATCAGGCAGTGTAGGGAGAGCTGCTGCTGCGTCAGGGACAGATTTGATTGTGTATTAGGTAGTGTAGGGAGAAAAAACGTACATTACACATATCCATCTTAAGAAACAGTCCTTCTGAGGACTAATCCATCTGCAGAGATATCAGGCAGGCAGGGTGTATACGCAGGCAGTGTATATAGCAGACTGCAGTGCATATAGCACAAGAGGCTCCATTCCAATTCTGCCTTCTGCTGCTGTTAGATATTTCTATACAAAGGCCCAGGTCTCAGGGGCCAGGAATAATTTTCTTCGGATCTTAATCCTCATTATTTGCTTAAAAAGCAATCCAGAGAACACCATTTTTTCTGCGCCATTTGCTTGTTGGTACTGCAGAATAGAGCCAGGTCCTTTCCATATTAGAGCGCTAGAAATCCAGCTATTTAAAACTGTGTTTTCTCCGTCAAATGGATCACATATACGTTGTCAGAAAATACTGCCATTTCTGGCCTCCATTAAAATTTCCTTTAGTGTGTCATTGAAGCAATTCACCGCAGTTTGCTGTTCAAACTAGTTACCTACAGGCCAGGTATTTAAAACTCTGTTTTCTCCGTCACACGGATCACATATACTGTACGTTGTCAGAAAATACTGCCATTTCTGGCCTCCATTAAAAATTTCCTTCAGTGTGTCAATGAAGCAATTCACCGCAGTTTGCTGTTTAAACTACTAACCTACGGGCCAGGTATTTAAAACTCTGTTTTCGCCATCACACGGATCACATATACGTTGTCAGAAAATACTGCCATTTCTGGCCTCCATTAAAAATTTCCTTTAGTGTGTCAGTGAAGCAATTCACTGCAGTTTGCTGTTCAAACTACTTACCTACAGGTCAGGTATTTAAAACTCTGTTTTCTCCATCACACGGATCACTTATAAGTTCGCTCCAAACTCAGTCATTTGTAGTGAGCGTGGAAGATACTATCCTCCATTTAAAATGGGCAAGGCACGTGGCAAGGGACGGGGAACTGGACGTGATGGTAATGGTGCATGCAGAGGCCGAGGACAAGGCCATGGGCAAGCCAAAATTGTGCCACAACAAACACCCACATCTTCTCGCCTGACCTTCCTGTCCCAATTTCTAGGGGACCACAGTACACCACTATTGAACCCAGACCAGTGTCAAAAGGTTGTTGGTTGGATAGCGGATAATGCTTCCAGTCACTTAGCCACCACCACCACCACCCTGTCTTCCACACGGTCAAGTCTCAGTAGCCGTAAGTCTGGACCGCATATTCCTCACTCTGATCCTCCTTCCTCCCACCATGCTGAGTACCCAGAGACAACTGATCCCACACTTGGACACTCTGAAGAGCTGTTCACTTTTCCATTTATAGATTCGGGCCTCTTGCCCGGTCCACGTGAAATGGGGCAAGAGGAGATCGCGTGTAGCGATGCCCAAGTATTTGAGCAGCCACGGTCACACGAAGGCGACGGTGGGAAAGTGTCACAAGAGGTGGAAGATGATGAGACACAATTGCCAGAAAGTCAAGAGGAGGACCAGGGCGCGGAAGTAGAAGACGAGGTGGTGGATGATATAGTAACTGACCCAACCTGGCAGGAGGACATGCAGAGCGAGGACAGCAGCACACAGGGGGAGGGAGGCAGAGCACCCCAACAGGCAGGAAGAAGCAGTGTGGTGGCCGCAGACAGAAAGCAGGCAACCGTTCCCCATAACGCCAACACGAAGGAAGTTGCCAGTACAACTGTTAGGTCTTCCCGAGTCTGGTTGTTATTTAAAGACTCTGCCGATAACCCCAAAAAGGCCATTTGCACCACCTGCCAGGCCATCATCAGCAGGGTGGCAAAACGACCAGCCTGACCACCACCAGCATGATCAGGCACATGGCAGCAAAGCACCCGACTTTGTGGGCCGAACCCCAGGGTCCAGGAACAGTGTCTGCAGGAGGCACCATTGCTTCTTCCGCTGTTGTGCATGCAAGCCAATCCCCTGTCCATGGTGCATGTGAAGATGCCTCCTGCCCTGCACCTGTCATTGCACATCCTCAAGTAGCAGCATCAGGAATCACGTCCATGTCCTTGTCCCAGCGCAGCGTTCAGTTGTCCATACCCCAGTCCTTGGAACGCAAGTGCAAATATGCAGCCAACGCCCCACAGGCCACACTACTAAATTCTCACATTTCACGACTGCTTGCCCTCGAAATGTTGCGTTTTAGGCTCGTGGAGACGGAAGCATTCCACAACCTGATGGCAGCGGCCGTCCCTCGGTACTCGGTCCCCAGCCACCACTATTTCTCCCGGTGTGCCGTCCCTGCATTACACAAGCACGTGTCCCAAAATATTAGCCGTGCTCTCAACAAAGTCTACCTAACCACGGACGCATGGACAAGTGCTTGTGGGCAGAGATGGTACATCTTGCTGACGGCACACTGGGTTAACATAGTGGAAGCCGGGACCCAGTCGGACCTTGGGACAGAACACATCCTCCGGACGCCAAGGATTGTGGGCCCTAGGTCAATCAGGGTTTCCCCCACGGTCTACAGCTCCTGTACCTCACCTCCTCAGCCTCCTCCTCGTCTTCAGCCTCCATCTCTGAAATAACCACATCAGTCACAAGCTGGAAGCACTGCAGCGATGCCTCGGCCAAGCGGCAACAGGCTGTGCGGAAGCTAATATGCTTATGTGAAAAAACGCACAATGATGAAGAGTTGTGGACAGCTCTGAAGAGTAGGCAGATCTGTGGCTCACACCGCTGAACCTACAGCCAGACATGATCGTGTGTGACAATGGCCAGAACATGGTGGCGGCTCTGAGGCGAGGCGAGCTCACACACGTAAACATGCCTGGCCCATGTGCTTAACCTCGTGGTTCAGCGGTTTCTCAAATCCTACCCGGAGCTGCCGGATCTGCTTGGTACAGTACGCCGTCTGTATGCCCATTTTAGAAAGTCAGCTACAGCTTCCGCCGCCCTTGCTGTGTTTCAGCAGTGTTTGCAGCTTCCGGCTCACAGACTGATGTGTGATGTCCCCAAACGTTGGAACTCTACACTGCAGATGTTGGGAAGGATTTGTGAACAGAAGAGGGCAGTTGTTGAGTACCAGCATCAACAAGGCCGTCGGTATTCAGTTCAGACTCCACACATAAGACCTCAGGAGTGGACATGGATGTCAGACATATGTACCATCCTCCAAAACTTTGAGGACTCCACCAAGATGGTGAGCGGCGATGACAACATAATTAGCATCACCATCCCGCTTCTCTGTCTTCTGAAACGCTCTCTGCTCACAATCAAAGAGGATGCATTGCAGGCGGAGCACGATGAGATGGAGCAAGGAACCATACAGGGTGATTACACACAGCCAAGCCTCATCTCATCTCAACGTGGATTGGGTGACAATGAGGAAGAGGAGGAGGAGGAGGAAGGACAGGAGCTAGTTTCAGTACTAGTACTAGTTTCTAGTACTACCTGCACAGCTGTCATAAAGTCTGTTCAGCGTGGATGGCGAGAGGACAGAGAGGAGGAGGAGGAGAGCATGGTCAGTCATCCTCTTGGTGAGGACACGGAAGTCTTGCCTGTTAGTAGTCTGGCACGCATGGCTGAGTTTATGTTACGCTGCCTTTCCCATGACCCTCGCGTTCTCAAAATTTTGGGTGACAGTTATAACTGGTTGGTGACACTTCTAGACCCATGCTACAAGGAGAACTTTATATCTCTTATTCCTGAGGCAGACAGGTGTACAAAAATGGGGCAATACCAGAAGGCCCTTGTTGCGGAACTATTAAAAAAATTCCCATCTGAAAACGCTGGCGGCAGAGGGCACACTTCATTGGACAACCAAGGAGTACAGGCGAGAGAGACACAACTTCAATCCAGCAGAGGCAGGGGAACACTGTCAAAGTTCTGGGAGAGTTTTCTCAGACCGTCCCATCGCACAGGCCCTGAGGCGCGGGGTACTCTCACAAGGAGTGCAAAGTTTGGGAAGATGCTGAGGGAGTACCTTGCCGACCGTACCAACGTCCTCCGTGATTCCTCTGTGCCTTATAATTATTGGGTATCCAAGCTGGATACGTGGAATGAACTGGCTCTCTATGCCTTGGAGGTCCTGGCCTGCCCTGCCGCCAGCGTTTTATCAGAGCGGGTTTTTAGTGCCGCTAGTGGAATTAAAACTGATAAGCTTGACTCGCCCCCTGGGGCCATGGGGTACTCGGCACCCGGGCCTTATGGCTGTGTAGCACCCTGAGGATTCGGCTGCTACAGGGGTATTGTACCTCAAGCCAGAGGTGTGATATTCCACTCCCGGGTAAGGATGGAGTGTGGAACTGAGCTCAGTTAGCTGCATACACTACATACATCCCATTTCCGAGGGACAGACCGATGGTACTCCCACTAGGTATATGTGCAGGTACGACAGTGTCTGTCCCTGGCTGGAGTGGGAGGGGGGTGGAACATCCCAGTAGTGTAGGGGCAGATAGGGGGAGCAGTCTGGGTAATGCTAGGAGCTCATTGGGTGCTGGTCACCTGAGCTCACACATAGAGGGAGTATATAAGGTGGGAACCATCTTAGATCAGGGTCAGTCTTCTGTAGAGGGTTAGTGAGTCCTGAGAGAGGTCCAGGAGCGCCTGCAGAGAGAAGAGAGAGAGGAGAAGAGGAGGACCCAGAGGGGGAGAAGAAGGAACCCCAAGAACCTAGTATACAACCAGAAGGGTGAAGGGTTGGCACGCAAGGGAACCGGATCCCAAATTAGTGGAGGAGAGAAACAACCCTCAGCTAAGAACCGGAGGCTGCGGCATTTCATGTGGAGCAGCCCCTCACTAAGTCCACTAAGAAGGCACACCAGGCATAGGGTCAGGGAACCCCGGAGAGGTGCACCCACCAAGAGGCCCGAGGGAGCCGGATATAAGTGGACCCCTGGTGAGACAGGCCAGTAGAAAGGACAGTCAGAAAGGGAGCTCAGGACCACGCTCCAGAATTGCTTGGGGGTTGGCCGAGTCCAGGACCTGGTGGACGCAGCACGGCTCGGGCGGTCACTCAAGGCCAGAGTGACCAACAGAACAGCAGTAAGTAAAAACCCTGAACTGCACAGCCCGACTCTGAGTCTTCTTACCATCCACACTGCACCACCACTACCACCATCCTCTACACCTGACCCCCTGAGGCTATACCCCTCCCGTTGGGGGTTATACTACCCGAAGCTGCACACATACCACCAGCCTCAGCGGACCCTGCTGCAGCGGCGGCCGTATTGACCGCAAATCAACGGGTGGCGTAGTCGACACAAAGAACAACTAATAACATCTGTAAAGACTGCCACACACTGAGCTTGACACCCTGGGCACGGACCGGGTCACCGCCACTCGGAGACTACAACCCCCATCTGATCCGGCTCCGGGTATCCCCCAAACAACACTGGCCCAGGGGGCGCGGCAGGATAACGTGCCCGCAACAACCGGGTACTGCGTGCCTGAAGAAAAGTTCACCGTTACCTCAAAAAGAAGTCTCCCGCCGGTTCCGGAGGGTCCCCGCCAACGGACCCCATCACAGGTCGTTTCCCGCCGGTTGTCCGCCATTTGCAGCTTTTTCCCGCCATCCATGGAGTTTCCCGCCACTGGGAGACGATTCCCGCCATTTCCAAAGATTTCCCGCCTTGGAAGAGCGGACGCCATTATGGGCGTGCCAGAGTGGCAACAGGCCACCTCCCATCGTGGGCCAGGTCGAAGAATGGCGCCAAAAGCGGAAACCGCGCCCACCAACAGAGACTGTGATGCTGGAAGTGTCCATCAGCGTGAGAGAACTGCCCCTGGAACTGACAATCACTAAGTTGCCCCGGGACCACCCTCAATGTGGGCGGAGACAGAACAAAGGAGCGAAGATGGGTGCAGCCTGGAGGAGTCTGGAGAGAGCGCACCCGGAGACAAGAAGTCTGGAGAGGAGTCCAGAGAGAGCGTACCCGGAGATGGAGGGAGAGACAGGCAGCACCGAGCCAGTGGTCAGGAGCCTGCTGCAAGCAACAACCCCACTAGGCTTAGTGGAGATCCTAGCACAGCTCCCCCGAGACCGGGAGTGTGCACAAACCGCGCTGGAGGGCCTCGCACGGAGGATGGCCCAGGTGCAGCAAGACACGCTGACGGAGTGGAGCCGTGAGATGGCCCAGCAGACCGGAACCCGTCAGCGGAGCACGCCGCCCGAGACAAGGAGACAGACCGCCTCTGAGGATGGCGCAGGAGGAATGAAGGCCGGAGACGGCGCCGAGAAGGGAGCTGAACGGACGGAGGCAGGTAAAGGGGACGTCCCAACCCCGAGCCGAGAAACCGTGTACCTGTCCCAGCTCCCCGTCGCAGAGCCCGAAATTCCCCCTGCCGTGCCCGTCGCTGCATCGTCACCGTGCCAGACTAGGCCTCAAGCAGAAGCCGCGGCCGCGACCCCTGTGACGTCACGCGCCTCAACCCTGAGCGCGGCAAAGCAGGAAACACCACCGGCCTGGTCGCAAGGTCTAGTACCCCCGGGCGCCGCAGTACCAACAGCGCCCTTTACCTCCACGGAGCCACCGGCCTGGTCGCAGGGCCGAGTACTCCCGGGCGCCGCCGTCTTCACGGTGCCCTTTACGTTCAGGGTACCCCAGGCCTGGTCGCAAGGCCTGGCGAACCCGGGCGCCGCTTCCACCACCGCGCCCTCAACATCTAGAGTACCGCACCTGGGTGAAGACTTGTTTGCCCAGCACACTTGCCCGGATGGGCAGCCCTTTATATGGCCACCGGAGTACTATCAGCTGGAACTCCAAAAAGCAAGGCCCCTGTGCGAGCCCCTGATTCCGGCTCCGAAGCCCGTTAAAAGGACCCCGCTCCCGCTGGAAGAAGCGCAGTTCGAGTGGGACCCCACCGGAGGAGACCTCATGGGATTCACCCAAGAAACGCGGGCAGCCACAGCTGAACGTGCGGAGTGCTGCCGGCAGCAGTTAGAGGTCTTCGACCGGGAGAGGAGAGAGAGGCGGGTCCGGGAGCAGCGGCTGCAGGAACAGAGCGCAGAGCAGAAGAGCCGGACCAGGAGGAACCCCCGTGCAACCCACGGTCCCCGTGCCACCGGGACTGTAATTAAATTCCAACTGCAGCACGGTTGGGGTTTCATCAGAGACCATCACACCCCCGGCGACGTCTTTGTCACCCGCAGAGACGTTGAAAGTCATCTGCCGGAGGGACACAGAGGTCGTGACCTATATGTAGGGGACGAGGTCACGTTCACCCGGCACAAGTGTGCCAAAGGACCCTACGCCCTCCATGTGCATCGCCTGACGGAGGAGGAGCTGCGGTGTGAGGAGGAGCAAGAGGACTCAGACGGGTCTGAAGATGAAGAAGGAGCAGGAGGACGCCGTCATTAAAGTACGGTAAAGAGACTGTAAATAGTTACCCGTCGGGGTACAGTGAACTGTTACTGCTGCTAGTTAAAATATAGTCCCCGTTGGGACCAGCAAATTGAACTGAAACCCGTGTGTCCCTATTCCCACTGACCGAGGACTGAGAGCGGTCATTCCTTTCCTAATACCTGGCCGAGGACTGAGAGCGGCCATATCTCCCCTTGTACATAGTTGCGCTTTTTAAGGCGCCCCCTACCGGTTTTATAGGAAACTGTTGTTTTTCTACCAGAGACTGTGGCACTTACCCGGTCACAATTTGCACCGTGGCCGGAGGAACAAGAAAATTAACAAGAAAGTTTTATATAAAAAGTTTTTGCTGATAATATATATATTGTTTTATATGTTTATGATGTTTATGAAAAAAAAAAAAATTGTATGTTTGTGGATGTTTTGTTTTCTTACAGCCCGAGGACGTGCTGTGATTTACCAGGGGGGAATGTAGCACCCTGAGGATTCGGCTGCTACAGGGGTATTGCACCTCAAGCCAGAGGTGTGATATTCCACTCCCGGGTAAGGATGGAGTGTGGAACTGAGCTCAGTTAGCTGCATACACTACATACATCCCATTTCCGAGGGACAGACCGATGGTACTCCCACTAGGTATATGTGCAGGTACGACAGTGTCTGTCCCTGGCTGGAGTGGGAGGGGGGTGGAACATCCCAGTAGTGTAGGGGCAGATAGGGGGAGCAGTCTGGGTAATGCTAGGAGCTCATTGGGTGCTGGTCACCTGAGCTCACACATAGAGGGAGTATATAAGGTGGGAACCATCTTAGATCATGGTCAGTCTTCTGTAGAGGGTTAGTGAGTCCTGAGAGAGGTCCAGGAGCGCCTGCAGAGAGAAGAGAGAGAGGAGAAGAGGAGGACCCAGAGGGGGAGAAGAAGGAACCCCAAGAACCTAGTATACAACCAGAAGGGTGAAGGGTTGGCACGCAAGGGAACCGGATCCCAAATTAGTGGAGGAGAGAAACAACCCTCAGCTAAGAACCGGAGGCTGCGGCATTTCATGTGGAGCAGCCCCTCACTAAGTCCACTAAGAAGGCACACCAGGCATAGGGTCAGGGAACCCCGGAGAGGTGCACCCACCAAGAGGCCCGAGGGAGCCGGATATAAGTGGACCCCTGGTGAGACAGGCCAGTAGAAAGGACAGTCAGAAAGGGAGCTCAGGACCACGCTCCAGAATTGCTTGGGGGTTGGCCGAGTCCAGGACCTGGTGGACGCAGCACGGCTCGGGCGGTCACTCAAGGCCAGAGTGACCAACAGAACAGCAGTAAGTAAAAACCCTGAACTGCACAGCCCGACTCTGAGTCTTCTTACCATCCACACTGCACCACCACTACCACCATCCTCTACACCTGACCCCCTGAGGCTATACCCCTCCCGTTGGGGGTTATACTACCCGAAGCTGCACACATACCACCAGCCTCAGCGGACCCTGCTGCAGCGGCGGCCGTATTGACCGCAAATCAACGGGTGGCGTAGTCGACACAAAGAACAACTAATAACATCTGTAAAGACTGCCACACACTGAGCTTGACACCCTGGGCACGGACCGGGTCACCGCCACTCGGAGACTACAACCCCCATCTGATCCGGCTCCGGGTATCCCCCAAACAACACTGGCCCAGGGGGCGCGTCAGCTGCTTTCGGGGAAAGTCACGGTGGCTGGCCCGGTCCGTGACCGAGGGCGGTCAGTGCAAAAAAGGGGATATTTATAGGGGATTTGTCGTGACACCACCTGTGGTGTCTGGTGAGGATCACCAGCGCTGCGACAGTCCTCTGAGGCAGGTGTTAGGGCAGCTTGAGATGGAACGGATCCCCACAGGTGGAGCAGGCCCCAGGGCAGTGAAAACGATGCAGGTTGTGCTGGGCCTTATGGTGCAGGGGGAGTGATGGCGCAGCAGAAGTAACGGACAGAGACAGGGGATTTGCTTCATTACCTTTACTGGTGCTGTTGTTAGGTACGGTCCAGGGTACTCCAGGTGAAGGGCGCACTTTTGGACTTCGCCCCAGTGAGCGGGTATAGAGCCTCCTGATCCGTGTCTGTCTCTGTGTATGTTCCTGGCCAGCCTGCAACTGAGCCTAGACTATGTGTCCTGCTTTTACTTCACCTGTTGTTCAGAAGTAGGACCTCTGGTTGGTAACCACTTTCCCTGGACGTTGGGGCCTTCGTAGTTCCTGGTCCTGTAGGTGTCTAGCTTCAGGTTTGCCAGGGACTTGTAGTCCTCCTGGGATTCCGGTTATCCCTATGGGTGTAAAGGGTCCCTGTAGGCTCGGACCCGGTGTCCGGTTTGTATAACGGGGTGAGCTTACTAGCCTCCTCTGCCCCCTTAGCTCCACTCTCCTTTTCTCCTCGCCGTCGACCACACTCGGGGCTCTCACTACTCGGCAGCTGGCGTGCTGCGTCTTCACCGCTCTCTGAGCGTCGGCACGCTCTCTGCTCACTCAGAGCTGTGTTCCTCTCTGAACACAGACTGCACACTCACTTGCAGACTGAACTAGGACTCGAACTAGACTGAGCTGCCTGGCTCCACCCTCCCTATATATATCCCTAACGGGCTCCCTCTGCTGGTCTGAGGTGGAAGGTGGAGGTGTATGAATGTAGTGAGGGCCTCTTGTGGAGAAATCCATCCATGCACCCTTCTGGGTTCTGTGGCACCAATGCGCAGCAGGGCGCCAAATTCTCCCCTAGTAAAACTCAGTACTCCTGGACTGAAGCATTTTTTCAAAGCAGTTTAACAATAACAATCACATTTACAATAATAACAATATGGTTACAGCAAGTCCCATACCATGGTGTCCTTTTCACCGAAAGTGGATGAGTAGCATGAGGGACCCGTCCGAAAACCCTCAACGTATGCCCTGGGCGGGGCTGCAGGGCATAAGTGATCCAGGTGATGGACCACGTCTTCGGCCATGCCAAACGGGTTTTTGTTCAGTGGTTACTTAAAAGGCACTCCAGGGAGTGCAATTATGTACATGAACAGTTTTTGGGCTGCTCACAATCCTCAGCCACAGAGTCTTTTATATATATATATATATATATATATATATCCTTACGGGTAACTAAATGCAATGCTAAGTGTCCATGTCACCTAAATTGTCCATTGTAAGGCAAAAATACATCAATAATTAAATACATGAAAATTACACAAGATCAACATACCCCAGGGGCAACTATTTATACTGTCAGAGTTTTCCTTTCTATTCTCTGTATCTGACAGGGGTCTGACCAGTTCGAAGTGTGAAGGGGCTGCAAGACTGCCTTAACCTCCCTACTGGACTGGCAAGTGTACCATTGGCTGGGCCTTCTTGCTCTGCTCCAACCGGGGATCCTTCTTCCGGGGATTCTTCCTGAGCAGGCTCTTCTGGGGCACTTACAGGTTCTACTTGCTGTGGAGGGTCTTCTGGCAGTTGGTAAAAGTGGATCACAGGTATTATCACTGCTCCTCCTAGTTGGGGCCAATCTGCCAGGAAATCTCCTAATTCAGTAAGTATCACTGTTTCTTTAGGCTCCTCCGGTATGATGAGAGGCACCTCTTCCTGGGGCTTTAGCAGACCGGGACACAACTTCAGATGGTCTCTAGATACCGTTGCAGTCGTTCTTCCTCCGTCCTTGGTAATTAAACAGGTCTTCCTGTTATCAAATCTTGAATTTAACACAGTGTAGGGTTCCCTCTCCCACTGGTCATCAAGTTTGTGGTTTCTTCTATTTCTCTTTAGCACGACTTCTCCATGTGAAAAGGGTTCTGCTGGTGTGCTCTTGTTGTACTGTGCTTCCTGCTTGTCTCTTACCCTATTCAGACTGTCTTCGACACAGGCCTGTACTCTCCTGTACTGCTCCTGTCGAGTCGTATCCCAGTCCTCAGTGGACATATCTGCTTCGGGTTCTACTACACCAAGCTCCAGGTCCATGGGCAACTTTCCGGGTCTTGCTTGCATGAGATATGCTGGAGTACAATTGGTGGAACTCACAGGTATGTGGTTGTACAAATCTACCTGGTCAGGTAGCTTGCTGGCCACTGGTTTCTTTCTTCTAGCGGTAAGGTCTTCAACAGGTCGATGACGATGTTATTCATCTTTTCACATAACCCATTGGTTTGGGGGTGGTACGATGTAGTCCGGATCTTCTTACACCCGTACAGATGGCAGAACTCCTTGAACAATTCGGCTTCGAAGGCAGTGCCTTGATCTGTCAGCACCTGCTCCGGGTATTCATGGGGCCTGCAGAAGTACACCTGAAACGTCTTCGCTGCAGTTTTTGCAGTCAGATCCTTGACGGGGGCGACCGCCAGAAACCGGGAGTAGTGATCCACCATGGTCAGGGCATAGGAATATCCTGACCTGCTGGGTGACAGCTTGACATGATCCAGGGCCACGATCTCCAAGGGTCGAGTTGTCTTGATGGGATGCAGGGGTGCCTTCGGGCTGCTGTAGTCTTTTCTTCTGAGGCTACAGGGTCCACAATCCTGGCACCATCTCTCTATGGAACTGCGCATTCCAACCTAATAAAACCGACCTTTCAGCAGGGTTTCTAGCTTCTTCCAGCCAAAGTGCCCCGCTTGATCGTGGTAGGCCTCCAACACCATCTGGATGTCCGTCCTCGGCACTACGATCTGCCATACCATCTCATGGGTCCTAGGGTTGACGTACCTTCGGCACAGCTTCTCCCTATAGATAAACAGCCGGCTTCTCTCATTCCACAGTTGCTTGGCTTGTGGAGACGGGTCCTTCTCCAGGGAGGAATCTTCCTGGGTTATCAGTTCTTTGTTACGGCTGACAACAGGATCGCTGTCCTGGGTCTCCTTCCAGCTGTTGTGAGGCAAAGGGTTTAACATCTTACCGCGATACCTCCTGGAGGCTAGTTGCTCGTGGACCACTCCTTTACGGTGGAAGGCAGGTAGCTCAATCTCCTCCTGGTCATCCACTTCTTCTTCAGTGTTCGACTGGTGAGGCATCCTGGACAGGGCATCGGTGTTGGCATTCTTGCAGCCTGCCCGGTATTTAATGGTGAACTGGTAGTTTGACAGCCGAGCCATCCATCGTTGTTCCATGGCTCCTAACTTGGCTGTTTCCAGATGAGTCAATGGGTTATTATCAGTGTAGGCAGTGAACTTACTGGAGGATAGGTAGTGCTTGAACCGCTCGGTGATGGCCCAGATCAGGGCCAGGAACTCCAACTTGAAGCTGCTATAGTTCTCTGGGTTCCTCTCGGTCGGGCGGAGCTTCCTGCTTGCATAGGTGATCACCTTCTCTCGGCCATTCTGCTTCTGACTTAACACAGCTCCTAATCCCTCTTTGCTGGCATCAGTGTACAGCAGGAACGGTTGGCTGTAGTCAGGGTAGGCTAGGATCTCTTCGCCGGTCAGGATCTCCTTCATCACCTTAAAGTATTCAGCTTGCTCCTTACCCCACTGGAACGGGGGGTTTCTGCCTCTCCCGGACTGTCCTACCAGGAGATCTTGCAAAGGTGCTGCTTTCTTGGTATAGTCCTTCACAAACCTCCGGTAATACCCGACTAGTCCCAGGAACTGACGTACCTCCTTGAGGCTCTTCGGCTCCAGCCATTTCTGGATGGCAGTGACCTTCTCTGAGTCCGGTGCTACTCCTTCTGGACTGACAATGTGCCCCAGGTACTGTACCTATCGCTTGAGCAGGTGGCACTTGGAGGGCTTCAGCTTCATCCCATACCGGGACAGCAACTCAAATACCTCTGCCAGGTGCTTCAAATGGTCCTCGTACGTTTTGGAGTACACTATCACGTCATCCAGGTATAGCAGTACAGTTTCGAAGTTGCGGTGTCCCAGGCAGCACTCCATCAATCTCTGGAATGTTCCGGGGGTGTTGCAGAGTCCAAACGGCATACTGTTGAACTCGCAGAGTCCCATCGGGGTAGTAAAGCCGTCTTCTCCCGATCCTCCTCAGCAACAGCTACTTGCCAGTACCCACTAGTGGGGTCAAGGGTGGAGAAGTAATTTGCAGACTTTAAGGCAGCCAGGGATTCCTCTATACGGGGCAAAGGGTATACATCCTTGTGTGTTATGCGATTTACCTGTCTGTAATCTACACACATTCTCATGCTTCCGTCCTTTTTCCTGACTAGGACCAGGGGAGCTGCCCAGGGACTACAGCTATCCCTTACTACCCCTGCCTTCTTCATGTCATGCAACATCTCCTTCGCCTTCTGGTAGTGTGCTGGTGGTATGGGCCTGTAACGTTCTTTGATGGGTGGATGGTCACCTGTGGGTATATGGTGTTGTACCCCTTTAATCCTCCCAAAGTCAAGTGGGTGTTTACTGAATACCTGCTCGTATTCCTGAACCACCCGGTGTACACCCTGCTTCTGATGGGCAGGAGTGGTGTCTGTCCCAACATGGAGCTGTTGACACCAATCCTCCACCTGGGTTCCCAGGTCATTATCCTCCACGTCGTCTGGTGAGGTTAAGGACTCCGCCGTGTGTATGGAGTTGTTATCTACTGTGTACAGTTTGGCAACAGTGGCGTAGCGTGGTAATCTAATCTCGTCCTCCCCATAGTTTAGGAGGCGTACGGGCACCCTCCTATTGCGTACATCCACTACCCCTCTGGCAGTCAAGAGTGTAGGTCTATGCTCCGAGCTAAGGGACTCTACTACTGCCTGGTAGCTCCATCCTTTGAGACCTATTGCTGCTCTACACCAAATCAGCATCTCACTCATCGGGGGGATCACAATGGGTATCGGGTCTGTCACCCGTACATTACCGATTTTACCACCTGTTAGCTTTACCTGTTGCTGGTACATAAGGGCTCGGATCTCTTTCTGGGGTACCCTCCTCTGCCCTGGTCTGGCGGTGTCAGCCATCTGTTGGAGCAAGAACAACACTTCTCCCAAACAGTTACTAACAATATTTGTACCAAGTACCATATACAAGTCTGTATCATCAGAATTAGTCTCTACTACAATTAGTCCCTGGTCCTTCAGTTCCACTCTTCCTACCTTTACTGCCACATCCTTAACCCCGACTAGGTTAAGGGGGAGGCCATTAGAGGCATACACGGAAAGGTTTGGATCTGGCGGGTGAAGTTTGTCTAGGGACCAGAACCTTTTGTAGAGGACATCAGGCATGATGGTTACCTGAGATCTTGTGTCCAGCAGGGCAGGTGTCGCGATGCTGTCCAGCACAATGGACAGGAAAAGTCTTCCTCCCACGAACCGGCGGTACCAGTTTGATGGGCCTGGTTGGTCTACTCCTGGGTGTCGGCCCTCGGCCACAGTGTTTCCTCGTTTAAAGGGCAGGTCCGCGTGGTGTGGTCTGCTTTATGGCAGCGGTAGCAGATGAAGTCTTCTGGAGGGCGCCGTTGGTCGTTGGTCCTCCTACGGGGTGGCGTTGTCCTCCTCCGGGGTGGCGTTGTCCTCCTACGGGGTGGCGTTGTCCTCCTTCTTCTTCTCATCCAGGGGACATCCTCAGGGCTGTCGGCTAGCAGGATCCTTCCTTCCGGCTCAGGCTCCGTCTGTAGCTGCAGGGTGCTCATGACAGTGGCCAGGATTTTACTTAACTGGCGCACTTCAGAGCGTAAGCTGTCCAGCTCGCTAGGGGGCACTGTTTGCATCCTTGTTTCAGCCGTCAATGAAGGAGCAGTGGGTGGTGCGGGCACTGGGGTGGCCCCATCCTGGTAACGCTGGATAACAGTGTCTCTTGTTTCCAGGGGCTGCAGGCCCTTTATAGCCATGTCCTTAAGGGTGTCAAAGGTGGCATCTGGATGGTCTAAGGCCCACCACCGTACAGTTCTGCTCTCTTCCTGGGACTTCAACCCCCGGATGAATTGTTCCGTCAGCATTTTATTTTCCTCATGGAGGCTGGCTGGACTAACCTGTTTCAGGGCCCCCCGGGCCTCCTGTAAGCGCCAGGCATAGTCCCGGATACTGTCCTCGGGTTTCTGGACACACTGGTAGAACCTCATCCGGAGATCTGTCTCAGTGCGGTTTTCAAACGCTGTTTGCAATCTTTTAAAGATGATGGACACTGATTCTTGGTCTGCGGCTGGCCAGGTTTCAACTTCTCGCTCAGCGGCACCAGTCAATTGTCCAAACACTACAGCGGCTCTCTGCTTGCCAGTCATAGAATACATATCCAGTATGCCGCATATTTTCCTCTTGAATCCGGACAGTGTGTCCGGTTTACCATTTTACTGGGGGGAACCACTTTGCTCCAGGGATATATGGCAGGGCCATAGGTATCAACGGAGTTATGACCCCTGCTGGCGGAGCGGCCGCTCCGGCCTGTGCGGCGCCGGGCGCAGGTTGGGCCTCACGAGCGCTAACCGGCGCTCCGGCGGCTTGCTGGTCATCGGCCATGGTTGCGCCCCCCTAGTGAACCGGATCCTACCCTCTTCACTTTCTTTTCAGGTAGGCCGGGCGACGGTCTTCTTTCAGGACTTTGCGTCGCTCGCGTCTGATGTCAGAGCGTCCTCTGGCTCCTACCAGGACCTGACGCTTCCTGGTACGACGTCAGGGGCGGGGCGTGTCCTAGGCTTCGCGCGCTTCCAGCGGTTACGCCCCTATTCTTCCCGCGCGGCAACAGGAAAAATGGTGGATATGGCGGGAAAACTTCAGGAATGGCGGGAAAACTTCACCACAGTAAGGGTTACAGTCTCTTAAGGTGCACAGTACCCCGTGGCAACGGGCACGCAATCCTGTTTGTGACGCCAAGATCTGACTCGCCCCCCGGGGCCATGGGGTACTCGGCACCCGGGCCTTATGGCTGCTTTCGGGGGAGATCACGGTGGCTGGCCTGGTCCGTGACCCAGGGCGGTCAGTGCAAAAAAGGGGATATTTATAGGGGATTTGTCGTGACGCCACCTGTGGTGTCTGTTGAGGATCACCAGCGCTGCAACAGTCCTCTGAGGCAGGTGTTAGGGCAGCTTGAGATGGAACGGCTCCCCACAGGTGGAGCAGGCCCCAGGGCAGTGAAAATGATGCAGGTTGTGCTGGGCGTTGTGGTGCAGGGGGAGCGATGGCGCAGCAGAAGTAACGGACAGAGACAGGGGATTTGCTTCATTACCTTTACTGGTGCTGTTGTTAGGTACGGTCCAGGGTACTCCAGGTGAAGGGCGCACGTTTGGACTTTGCCCCAGTGAGCGGGTATAGGGCCTCCTGATCCGTGTCTGCCTCTGTGTATGTTCCTGGCCAGCCTGCAACTGAGCCTAGACTATGTGTCCTGCTTTTACTTCACCTGTTGCTCAGAAGTAGGACCTCTGGTTGGTAACCACTTTCCCTGGACGTCGGGGCCTTCATGGTTCCGGGTCCTGTAGGTGTCTAGCTTCAGGTTTGCCAGGGACTTGTAGTCCTCCTGGGATTCCGGTTATCCCTATGGGTGTAAAGGGTCCCTGTAGGCTCGGACCCGGTGTCCAGTTTGTATAACGGGGTGAGCTTACTAGGCTCCTCTGCCCCCTTAGCTGTACTCTCCTTTTCTACTCGCCGTCGACCACACTCGGGGCCCTCACTACTCGGCAGCTGGTGTGCTGCGTCTTCACTGCTCTCTGAGCATCGGCACGCTCTCTGCTCACTCAGAGCTGTGTTCCTCTCTGAACACAGACTGCACACTCACTTGCAGACTGAACTAGAACTCGAACTAGACTGAGCTGCCTGGCTCCACCCTCCTTATATATATCCCTAACGGGCTCCCTCTGCTGGTCTGAGGTGGAAGGTGGAGGTGTATGAATGTAGTGAGGGCCTCTTGTGGAGAAGTCCATCCATGCACCCTTCTGGGTTCTGTGGCACCAATGCGCAGCAGGGCGCCAGAAGCTCATCCGCCTGTCAACTGAAAATGCTGACAGGCTGACTCTTATAAAAATGAACAAGGGCTGGATTGGGCCAGACTTCTCAACACCACCGAATATAGCAGTGTAACATAAACTCAAATCCAGTGTCTTTTCATGGGAGATGTATTCCCATGCACCTTTTCACACCCACACATGGGTATACGCTTCCTGATTTTGGCTATTTGCTCTTGTCCTTGTTCTTCTCCTCATCCTCCACCACCATATCACCAGGGTGACCGCGCTCCGTGATGCAACACCCACATAATTTTTTTAAGGGGTGTTTATGATGCCCGTAAATAAAAATTTTTATACAGCATGTTCATGTATACCCCCCCAGGGGTAAATGTTTGTCAGCCCATACACGTAGTGCATGGGCATTACAAGTATAGTAGGCCCGCTCCTTTCTAATGGGAACATTTTTTTATGAGGCCCTCCTCCACGTCTCTTTCAAGGGTCATTGAAGTGCCTCCAAATTTTTGGAAGCCCTTACACTCACTGCATAGGCCAACACTATGGGAGACTCTCTCCTTTCTAATGGGAATTTGTCGTAACTGTGGCCCTGCTCTATGTGTCTTTAAATTCTTACTGCGGTTTTTCCTAAAATTGGTCAGCCGTTGGACTCACTGCATACCCTATAACTGTGTAGCAGACCCTCTCCTTTCTAATGGGAACATGTCATACCTTGTTACTGTGGCCCTGCTCCGTGTGTCTTTTAATTCTTAGTGAGGTTTTTCCTAAAATTGGTCAGCCGTTGGACTCACTGCATATGTGGCACCCCAGGGGTCTGGTTTCCACAGTAACAGCCATGTTATGTCTGAGAGCAGGTGGGAGGTCTCTTGGTCAGGAATCCTATGCATGCCACACCTCCTGCCCAGTCCTGGGAGGGGAAGAACTTCCCCTATATAAAACTGGGGCTGAGGCAGGGTTAGTGAGTTCTGAGGGAGAGTTCAGCCAGGAGGGCTGACAGGGAGCTGTGGCTCCGGCTGGGCCCAGCTCCTGGGCCCAACTCCTGGGCCATGCCCGGAGTAGAGAAGAAGTAGAGACAGAGAAGCAGATATAGGAAAAGAACATCAGGAGCTCTGTGGGAACAGTGCTACAAGGAGTCAGGGGCTGGCAGCTGCAGAGCTCGCCCTGACTGAGAAGATTTCTTACCGGACCCGGAGTCCGAGGCTGTGGGGACTAATCCTTACCCAGCAGCAGAAACCGACCGGCAGGGGATTGCAGGTCCCCTGGCCCAGAAACCCGAAGGCACGGTCACACGCGTGGGACCAGCACCGCCGTCGTGGAGCGGAAGCTACTAGAAGGCCCCGAGTCACCGGCCATACGGGTGAGCACCACACGGCACACTCAGGGACGTGGGCTACTTTTACCCGCCTCTAGCAAGGTAGCCAGAAGAGTACAGTTAGTTTGGGAGGCCTACAACTCCGCCTGGCCAGGGGAGATCCCATCTGCTCAAGGACTGACCAGGCCCCAATCGCTAGCCAGTACTCCGGGAGGGTCTATCTTTGTGACCAGTAAAGACCCTGAACTACACCGTACCGTCTCCGAGTGGTTTCTGCTACCCCCATCATCCACGTCGGCTGCCCTGAGGCCATACCCCTCCCGTTGGGGGTTATACTACCACGCTGCACAATCCTACCACCGGCCTCAGCGGTCTGCCCTGCAGCAGCAGCCCTAAAGCTGCATTCAACGGGTGGCGTAGTCATCTAACATCACTGCTATTGCAGCGCCACTTAGTCTGACTCCCTGGGCACGGACCGGGTCACCGCCACGAGACTACAACCCTCAACAGATCCGGCTCCGGGTAAGCCCCCGCGTGCGCAACGCAGCGCGATACAGGCCCAGGGGCGCGTCACATACCCTATAACTGTACAGCAGACCCTCTCCTTTCTAATGGGAACATGTCGTACCTTGTTACTGTGGCCCTGCTCTGTGTGTCTTTTAATTCTTAGTGAGGTTTTTCCTAAAATTGGTCAGCCATTGGACTCACTGCATACCCTATAAATGTATAGCAGACCCTCTCCTTTCTAATGGGAACATGTCGTACCTTGTTACTGTGGCCCTTCTCTATGTGTCTTTAAATTCTTAGTGAGGTAACAAAAGTGTGTGGGAAGGTTCCTGGACACTCTGGCTGCTTTTTTACTGAGGAGGAAACACATGCAAAACACATGCAAACATGGGGAAAACATACAAAGTCCTTGCAGATGTTGTCCTTGCTGGGATTGTGAACCCAGGATCCCAGCGCTGCAAGGCTTCAGTGCTAACCACTGATCCAATGTGCTGCCGTTCACCCTCTAATATCTAACAGGCTGGAGAAACTTGCACCAACTGCCACTCTATCTTCAGCTCCTTTGTGAGAAAATGTATTTGGGCAGTCACTCAGTCTACCAAAAAAATTCCTGAGAAGGAAATTGGGGGTGGCTTCGCTACTGGTACTGGGGGCAGTGCTAATACCATGGTGTCGTACCATAGTTTGCTGGAAATATTCCAGGCTGGTAGGAGGCAAGCAAATTCACACAGAAAAGTAACAGCAGTAATGTTCAGGCCACATTTCAAGTGCAAGCAGCTTTAGAGGACTTCCTGGGAGAAATGACACGCAGGGTAGATACGGTTTCCCTCTATGCCAGTCCTTTCACCGAGCTAAATACAACTCTCAGCAAAAAAAGTTGTGGACTGGCTCCGTGCCGTCCCTGGCCATATTCACCTGTCCACGTGTTTGTGGTTAGGTGGTCCTTCCCAGTAAATGCACTGGGGAGGGCATGAGTAATGTTGTGGGACCCGTGCTTGTGGAAGGTGAAGGCGATACCGGGAAATATAGTGGTGGCTGGGGACCAAGTATGGACACCCGGCCGCCGCCGGCATGAGGTTGTGAAAAGCTTCCGCCTCCACGAGCTTAAAAGGCCATATTTCAAGTGCAAAAAGCTGCCCAGAAATCTGGCAGTTTAGTGTTGCGGCCTGTGGGTGGGTGGCTGGCTGCATACTTGCACTTGCATTCCAAATAACAGAAAACTAAGCAGATGGTGGCCTCTATCATCATCATGGCCTCACCTTGGCACTATGAACTCTCCTGAAGGAGAAGCCAGGGCCCACCGGAGGAGTCTCCGGTTCTCTGGTGGGCCCGCCCAACCCTGCGGAAAAGCAGCCCTGGCTAAGAAAAGTGTGGGGGAAGGTTCCCGGACACTCTATAGCTGATTTTTTAATGTGGATAGGCCATGCTTATGCATGTTATTTCTCAAAACGCATTACAGATCAGGCCATTGTCCAACTCTGTATTCAAGAAATTAAATGCTTAAAGAAAGATGTGTGTATGTCAAAGCACTACCGACAAGTGCGAGTTGATGTTGGACAGGCTGCCATTGCTTCTGCAACAATCTCAATTACAGGACTTCCTGGGAGAAATGACACGCAGGGTAGATACGGTTTCCCTCTATGTCAGTCCTTTCACTGAGCTAAATACAACTCTCAGCAAAAAAAGTTGTGGACTGGCTCCGTACCATCCCTGGCCACATTCACCTGTCCACGTGTTTGTGATTAGGCGGTCCTTCCCAGTAAGTGCACTGGGGAGGGCACAGGTAATGCTTCCTGATTTTGGCTATTTGCTCTTGTCCTTGTTCTTCTCCTCATCCTCCACCACCATATCACCAGGGTGACCGCGCTCCGTGATGCAACACCCACATAATTTTTTTAAGGGGTGTTTATGATGCCCGTAAAAAAAAATTTTTATACAGCATGTTCATGTATACCCCCCCAGGGGTAAATGTTTGTCAGCCCATACACGTAGTGCATGGGCATTACAAGTATAGTAGGCCCGCTCCTTTCTAATGGGAACATTTTTTTATGAGGCCCTCCTCCACGTCTCTTTCAAGGGTCATTGAAGTGCCTCCAAATTTTTGGAAGCCCTTACACTCACTGCATAGGCCAACACTATGGGAGACTCTCTCCTTTCTAATGGGAATTTGTCGTAACTGTGGCCCTGCTCTATGTGTCTTTAAATTCTTACTGCGGTTTTTCCTAAAATTGGTCAGCCGTTGGACTCACTGCATACCCTATAACTGTGTAGCAGACCCTCTCCTTTCTAATGGGAACATGTCATACCTTGTTACTGTGGCCCTGCTCCGTGTGTCTTTTAATTCTTAGTGAGGTTTTTCCTAAAATTGGTTATGAAAAGCTTCCGCCTCCACGAGCCTAAAAGGCCACATTTCAATCGCAAGAAGCTGTCAAAAATTTGGCAGTATAGTATTGCAGCCTGTGGGTGGGTGGGTGGCTGCCTGCATACTTGCGCTTGCATTCCAAGGAATGGGGTAGGGACAACTGAACGCTGCAGTGGGACAAGGACGTGGATGGTGATTGTTGCAAGTCTGCAATGACAGGTGCATGGTGGGAGGCATCTTCACATGCGCCAAGGATCACTTATGATGGGCACTCTTTTAGGCAGTGACCTGGGAGTCAGAGATGCTTCCAGAGGTCTTCCCCATGCTGTCCCAATGTCTTTTCAGCACTGTATGCATGTGTCTGTGTGTCACCCTGGCCTGGATGCCACAAATGTATAATAAAGCTGTGTCTGAGAGCAAGGGGGAGGTTCTCTGGTCAGGGACCATTAGCATGCAGCACCTCCTGTCCCAGGCCAGTAGGGGGAGCAGGCTGCCCCTATAAAAGCTGGAACTGGAGGCAGGGTTAGAGAGTTCTGGACGACCTGTCTCTGGAGTGAGAGGCGTCCCAGAGAAGGGAGAGTCAGTTCAGCTGTAGCTGAGGAGGTCGTGTGGCAGTAGAGGAGCCACGAGCCAGGGACGGAAGGCGAGGTGAGCCTGTCCTGGCTGAGAGAGAAACAGAACTACCGGACTTTGGTGTCCGATGCTGTTAGGATTCCAAGTCCTACAGCAAATAACCAGCCTGCAGGGGATTGTATGTCCCTTGGCCTAAGAAGCCCGGAGGTTCCGCCACAGCAGAAGGGACCAGCAAAGCTGCACCAGGCAAGAGTAGAAAGGGACCCAAGTTGCAAGCCATACGGGCAAGAAGACACAGCAAGCTCAGGAACGTGGGCTATTACACCACTAGGAGGGAAATAGCCAGGAAGAGCGCAGAGAGCACGGTAGGCCTACACCCTCACCCTGACCAGGAGGGCTTCCCACTTGTTCTCAGACATCCAGGCCCCCTCCTAGCCGGGACTGTTTTTGGGTCATTTCACCTGTTCAAATAAAGACCCTGAACTGTTTAAGAGGCCTCCGTTTCCTGGCTATTGCGGTCGGAATCATCCCCTCTATCACCCATCTATACTGCCCTGGGGCCACACTCCTCCCGTGGGGAGTTATATTATTCAGTGCTGCACACGTACATCTGCCCCAGCGGTCTGCACTGCAGTGGCGGTTATCCCTGACCACAATCCACGGGTGGCGTAGTCGGACATTAACCTAAAACATATGAAAGATTGCCACTGGTCTGACCACCCTGAGCCACGGGATCGGGTCGCCACTACTACCCCCATCATTGTGCAGGAGCCCGGTTCCGAGTGCCCCACGGCCCAGGGGAAGAGTCATCTGATGATGTGTCACACACCACATGGCCAGATAAGGTTGTAAGATGTTAAAATGACATTTCCTGGTGAATGCATTTGTCTTGGTTGAAAGCAATGCAAAAGTGCAAAAACGCATCAAAAACGGTACGTGTGAACATAGCCCAAGGTGTGGAGGAGTATTTTTGTTTTTGTTTATTTTGCCTTATATACAAGTCATTACCCTGGAAAGGATATTCCTTAACATATTTCCCAGAAAAATCCATTTTGGTTTCGTTTTTGTATGTTTTATTGTGAGTCCGTAAAAGTGGCATAATACTCTGACCACGTTGTTGACAGCAGTGATCTGGGAGTCAGAGATGCTTCCAGGGGTCTTCCCCATGCTGTTCCCATGTCATTTGAGCACTGTTCCCATCGATTTGGGCAATTTTTAGGCCCTCTGCAGACCGCCGGGGGGAGCCGCCTGAAAAATGCTCGAGTTTCCCATTGACTTCCATTGGGCTCGTTGCTCGGGTCGAGCACCTGAGTATTCCAATTTGCCCCACCCGAGCAACGAGTACCTGAGCATTTTAGTGCTCGCTCATCACTAGTGATGGACTATTTTACTAGATTTGCACAAGCGTATGCCACCACCAATAAATCTGGTCGAACAGTGGCAGAGAAGCTCTTCAATGATTTTGCTTTGAAGTTTGGGTTCCCTACAAGGTTACACCATGACCAAGGAAGAGAATTTGAGAACCAGCTCTTTGCCAAGTTAGGAAAGTACTGTAGAATTCAGAGATCCCACACACCACCCTATCACCCAGAGGATAATGGACAAGTGGAACTGACTAGCCCAGGGGGATGGGGATGACTCGGTACCCGGGCCTTTAGCCTGGCCTTTAGGGATGTCGCGGTGGTCGGCTCCCGGGCCCGTACCCTGGGCCGCTCCTTTAAAAGGGTTGGTGCTTTGGTTAAGTTTATAAAAGAGTTTGTGACGCCACCTGTGGCTTCTGATGAGAATCACCAGCGCTGCGCAGTCCACTGAGGCTGGTGATAAGGCAGCTGGATGGTATAGCTCCCCACAGGTGGAGCTTGGCCTCAGGGCAGTGTATGAACGGGGAAAGCAGGACGAAGAGACCCCGCCGTGTCAGAGCAAGAACAGGGACAGACACGATAGTCACTTCAGTACCTTTTACTGATGGAAATTCAGGCACTCCCCGGAGCACTGTAGGGTGAAGGGTGTGTGTCCGGATCCCCCCCAATGAGCGGGTTTTGGGCCTCCTGTTTCTTGACTCTGCGTAGTGAGTTTCTGAAGTGCCTTGAGCTAGGCCTAACTTTGTCTTGTCCTGCGCTGGCTGACTTTGTGGTAGGGCCTTCTCTTGGAGTGCACGCTCCCGACCTACGGGGCCTATGTGTCTCCTGGCTCTGGTACGTATCAGCACTTTAGCGATCCTGGGACTTGTAGTTCTCCAGGGATTCCGGTTTATCTTACTGGGTCATGGAGATCCCGGTAAGCTTCGGACCCGGTGTCCGGTAACTGCTTCTTCGGGGTGAGCTAGTTAAGCTCCTCTGCCCCCTATGAACTAACTCTCTCTACTCGCCTTCGGCCTACTCGGGCCTTCAATAGGCTACTCACACTAATGGCAGCTTGCTGCGCTTCACCGATCTTATGGCGCCGGCACACCTGAAGCTCACTTCACTGAGCTGCAACTCAACCGGGCTCAACTCTGTATTCAGGCTTGCACTAACTGAACTCTCCAGAGGAATTGCTGAGTCACGGAGCTCCACTGCAGACTGACCTGTTTCCGCGTCTCACTCTGCAGGAACTCTCCAACAGACTGAGCTGTCTGGCTCCACCTTCCCTTTTATATCCATAACGGGCTCCCTCTGGTGGTCTGAGGTGGAAGGTGGAGATGTGTGAATGGTTATGGGGGCCTCTTATGGAGGAATCCTTCAATACACCCTTCTAGGATCTGTGATACCAAGCACAGCTGGGCTTCACATTTCTCCCTAGTTAAACTCAGCACTCCCGGGCTGAAGTACATTTTATAACAACAGGAAACATGAACAATACAAGAACAATAAGGACTATCTTCCCTTTATGGGAGGCACGAATCTTAAACGTTACATAACAATAACAAATGCAAAGCGTCCTCAGAATCCAAGTCTCCTCTGGTGAGGTTCCCATACAGGATGTCCATCTCACAAGGTAGAGTACTTTGGTGGTTTTGAGGGACCTGTCCTAAACGCTCTACGTAAGCCCTTGGGTGGCTGCAGGGCATGAAGATCCCAAGTTGGACCTCCAAGAGAGCCACTCCAGACAGGTTTTCCTTCTTAGGTCACCTAAAGGGCACTCCAGGGAGCGCAATTATATACAATAAAAGTTTTTGGGCTGCACACAGTCCTCAGCCACGCAGTTCATTATGTGGGCATAAAGAATTAATAGGAAAAAGCACAAATTGATTAGCATGCATGAAAATAGACAATTAATTCAGTAGATTTCAAGTTATTATAATTCAATTTAATACCCCAGGGGTAACTATCTACACTTTCAGCAATTTTGATCATCTACTGTGTGTACCTAGCAGGAGGTTTACCTCTTGTGCTATGTACTGATCTGTGTAGTGCTGTGGTTGGTGGAGTGTCAGTGTCTGTATCCTCAGTTACTCTACCAGTTCTACGGGTGACCATGTTGTAAAACTGCCTTAACCTCTCTCTTGGGCTGGCAAGTCTACCATTGGCTGGGCCCTCTTGCTCTGCTCCTTCCGTGGATCCTTCATCCGGGGATACTTCTTGAGCTGGCTCTTCTGCAGCACTTGCTGTGGAGGGTTTTCTGGCTGTTCATAGAATTGGAGTACTGGAATGATTACTGCACCTCCTATCTGAGGCCAATCAGCTGGGAAGTGTGTATCACCGCTTCTTTAGGTTCTTCCGGGATTGTGAGAGGCACTTTTTCTTGGGGTTTCAGTAAATCTGGAGACAATTTTAGGTGGTCCCTGGACACTGTAGTAGATGTTCTTCCTCCATCTCGACTGATTATGCAAGTCTTTTTGTTGTCAAACCTTGACGGTAACACAGTGTAGGGGTCTTTTTCCCACTGGTCATCAAGTTTGTGGTTGCGTCTTTTCCTTTTTAGTACTGTTTCACCTGGTGTAAAAGGTTCTGCGGGTGCATTTTTGTTGTAGTGCATTTCCTGCTTTTCTCTCACCCGAGTAAGACTGTCCTTGACACAAGCTTGTACCCTTCTGTACTGCTCTTGTCTGGTCTTGTCCCAGTCCTCAGTGGTCATATCAGCTTCAGGTTCAACAACACCAAGCTCCAAATCCATGGGCAGCTTTCCTGGCCTTGCCCGCATGAGATATGCCGGAGTGCAATTGGTGGAACTGACTGGTATTTGACTGTACAGATCCACTAGGTCTGGTAGTAGGTCTGGCCACTGGTTTCTCTCCTCAAGTGGTATGGTCTTTAGCAGGTCGATGATGTTGTTGTTCATCTTTTCGCAGAGACAGTTGGTTTGTGGATGGTACGGTGTAGTTCTGATCTTCTTACACCTATAGAGATGGCAGAACTCCTTGATCAACTCAGCCTCAAAGGCCGGGCCTTGGTCCGTCAGCACCTGCTCAGGGTAGCCATGGGGTCTGCAGAAATACGCTTGGAACGTTTTGCTGCTGTCTCTGTCGTCAGGTCTTTGACGGGGGCGACCACCAGGAAACATGAGTAGTGATCCACCATGGTGAGAGCATAGGAGTACCCTGACCTGCTGGGGGAGAGCTTGACATGGTCCAGGGCCACGATCTCCAGGGGCCGAGTCATCTTGATGGGTTGCAGGGGTGCCTTCTGGCTGCTGAAGTCTTTCCTTCTTAGGCCGCAGGGTCCACTGTCCCGGCACCACCTTTCAATGGAGCTGCGCATTCCTACCCAGTAGAATCGACACTTCAGCAAGGTCTCTAGCTTTTTCCAGCCAAAGTGCCCCGCCTGATCGTGGTGAGCTTCCAATACCATATGGATATCTGTCTTAGGGACTACTATCTGCCATACCATCTCATGAATTTTGGATTGACGTATCTCCGGCACAGCTTCTCACGGCAGATAAACAGCCGGCTTCTCTCATTCCACAGCTGCTTTGCTTGCAGAGACGCATCCTTCTCCAGGGAGGCACCTTCTTGGGTTATCAGCTGTTTAATGCGGCTGACAACCGGGTCACTGTCCTGGGTTTCTTTCCAGCTGTGGTGAGGAAGGGGGTTTAACGTCTTTCCACGCTGCTTCCTGGAGGCTCGTTGCTCATGGATCATCCCACTCCGGTGAAAGGCAGGTAGCTCTATCTCTTCCAGGTCATCCACTTCTTCTTCTGTGTCTGACTGGTGAGGCATCCTAGACAGGGCATCGGTGTTGGCGTTCTTGCGGCCCGCCCAGTATTTGATTGTAAATTGGTAGTTTGACAGCCGAGCCATCCATCGTTGTTCCAGTGCCCCCAACTTAGCTGCTTCAAGATGGGTCAAGGGGTTGTTATCAGTAAAGGCAGTGAACTTGCTGGAGGCCAGATAGTGCTTGAACCATTCAGTGATGGCCCAGACCAAGGCCAGGAACTCCAACTTGAAGCTGCTATAGTTCTCTGGGTTCCTCTCAGTCGGACGGAGCTTCCTGCTTGCTTATGCGATCACCTTCTCTTGGCCATTCTGCTTCTGACTTAGGACAGCGCCCAGCCCTTCATTGCTGGCATCTGTATACAGCAGGAACGGTTGGCTGTAGTCAGGGTAGGCTAGGATCTCATCACCTGTCAGGATCTCCTTCATCTCCTGAAACGACTCGGCTTGCTCCTTAACCCAGTGGAATGGAGGATTTTTGCCTTTGCCGGACTGCCTAACCAGGAGGTCTTGCAGAGGAGCTGCTTTCTTTGTGTAGTCCTTTACGAACCTCCGGTAGTATCCGGCTAGTCCCAAGAACTGACGCACCTCCTTGAGGTTCTTCGGCTCCGGCCACTTCTGGATGGCTGTGACTTACTCCGGGTCTGGTGCTACCCCTTCCGGACTGACAATGTGCCCCAGGTACTGTACCTTTCTCTTGAGCAGGTGGCACTTTAAGGGCTTCAACTTCATCCCGTACCGGGACAGTGACTCAAATACCTCTGCCAGATGTTTCAAGTGGTCCTCGTACGTTCTGGAGTACACAATTATGTCATCCAGGTAAAGTAACACAGTCTCGAAGTTGCGGTGTCCCAGGCAGCACTCCATCAATCTCTGAAACGTTCCGGGGGCATTGCAGAGTCCAAACGGCATACTGTTGAACTCGCAGAGTCCCATCGGGGTGGTGAAGGCCGTCTTCTCCCGATCCTCCTCAGCCACAGCGACTTGCCAGTACCCACTAGTGAGGTTAAGGGTGGAAAAGTAATTTGCAGACTTTAAGGCAGCTAGAGACTCCTCTATGCGTGGTAAAGGATATGCATCTTTATGTGTAATGCGATTTACTTGACGGTAATCTACACACATTCTCATGCTCCCGTCCTTTTTCCTAACCAGCACTAGGGGAGCCGCCCAGGAACTACAACTATCCCTTATCACTCCCGCCTTCCTCATGTCATGCAGCATTTCTTTTGCCTTCTGGTAGTGAGTTGGGGGTATAGGCCTATAATGTTCTTTGATTGGGGAATGGTTGCCTGTGGGGATATGATGTTGAACCCCCTTAACCCTCCCGAAGTCTAGTGGATGTTTACTGAACACCTGCGAGTACTCTTGAACCACCCGGTGTACACCCTGTTTTTGATGGGCAGGAGTGGTGTCTGTCCCAACATGGAGCTGTTGACACCAATCCTCCACCTGGGTTGCAGGGTCATTATCCTCCACTTCATCTGGTGAAGTTAAGGACTCCACCTCATGGATGCAGTTATTATTGACAGCATGTAATTTGGCAACAGTGGCATAACGTGGCAGTTTGACCTCATCTTCTCCTAAGTTGAGAAGATGGACAGGCACCCTCCCATTACGTACATCTACCACTCCCCTGGCGGTTAAGAGCGTGGGTCTATGCTCGGAGCAAAGGGGTTCTACTACCGCCTGATAGCTCTGTCCTCTAAGACCTATGGCAGCTCTACACCAGATGAGCATCTCACTCATTGGGGGGATGACAATGGGTATGGGGTCCGTTACCCTCACGTTACTGATTTCACCGTCTGTTAGCCTTACTTGCTGTTGATACATCAGGACTCGGATCTCCCTTTGCAGTGCCCTTCTCTGTCTCGGTATTGCAGTGTCGGCGATCTGTTGGAGCATGAACACAACCTCTCCCAAACAGTTACCAACAATGTTAGTGCCTAACACCATATACGGGTTGCGGTTATCAGGATTAGTCTCCACTACAATTAGTCCCTGGTCCTTCAGCTCCACTCTCCCCACCTTTACAGTCATGTTCTTAACCCCAAGTAGGTTAAGGGGGAGTCCATTTGAAGCATATACAGACAAATTTGGAGCTGGCGGATGTAGATCGTCCATGGACCAGAACCTCTTGTAGAGGACTTCAGGCATGATGGTTACCTGAGATCCTGTGTCCAGCAGGGCATGCGTCGGGATCCCGTCCAGTACAATGGACAGGAAAGGTCTTATAGAATCATAGAATCATAGAATCATAGAATGGTAGAGTTGGAAGGGACCTCCTGGGTCATCTGGTCCAACCCCCTGCTCAAAACAGGATTCACTAAATCATCTCAGACAGATGTCTGTCCAGCCTCTGTTTGAAGACGTCCATTGAAGGGGAACTCACCACCTCTCGTGGCAGCCTGTTCCACTCATTAATCACCCTAACTGTCAAAAAGTTTTTTCTAATATCTAATCTGTGTCTCCTTCCATTTAGTTTCATCCCGTTGCTTCTAGTCTTTCCCTGTGCAAATGAGAATAAAGATGATCCTTCTACAATGTGACAGCCCTTGACATATTTGTAGACAGCTATTAAGTCTCCTCTCAGTCTTCTTTTTTGCAAGCTAAACATTCCCAAATCCTGCAACCGTTCCTCATAGGACATGGTTTGCAGACCAGTCACCATTCTGGTCGCTCTTCTCTGAACTTGTTCCAGTTTGTCTATGTCTTTTTTAAAATGTGGTGCCCAAAACTGTACACAGTATTCCAGATGAGGTCTGACCAAAGAGGAGTAAAGACCGATAATGACTTCACGTGATCTAGACTGTATGCTTCTGTTAATACATCCCAGAATTGTATTTGCCTTTTTTGCTGCTGCATCACACTGTTGACTCATGTTCAGTCTATGATCTATTAGTATACCTAAGTCTTTTTCACATGTACTGTTGCTTAGCTCTATTCCTCCCATTCTGTATATGCTTTTTTCATTTTTATTGCCCAGATGTAGTACTTTGCATTTTTCCCTGTTAAAAACCATTCTGTTGGTTGCTGCCCACTGCTCCAGTTTATTTAGGTCTTTTTGAATCCTCTCTCTCTCTTCTCTAGTATTAGCTATCCCTCCTAGCTTTGTGTCATCAGCAAATTTAATCAGTTTACCCTCAATTCCTTCATCTAAATCATTGATGAAGATGTTGAACAATACAGGTCCCAGGACAGAGCCCTGTGGTATCCCACTTGAGACATTCATCCAGCTGGATGTGAAGCCATTTACAACCACCCTTTGAGTCCGATCACTAAGCCAGTTATGAATCCACCTAACAGTTGCCTGGTCCATTGCATACTTGGTCATTTTTTCAATAAGGATGGTGTGAGATACTTTGTCAAATGCTTTGCTGAAGTCAAGATATACTATATCTACAGCATTTCCCTGATCCACCCAGTCAGTGATTCTGTCATAGAAGGAAATTAAGTTAGTCTGACATGACTTGTTAGTTACAAACCCATGCTGACTCTGGTTAATCACTTCATTCTTATCCAGGTACTTACATACATGATGTTTAATAATTTGTTCAAAGATCTTTCCTGGTATAGAAGTCAGACTCACCGGCCTATAGTTCCCTGGGTCCACCTTCTTCCCCTTTTTGAAGATAGGAACAACATTTGCTCTTCTCCAGTCTTCTGGGACTTCTCCTGTTCTCCAAGAATTTTCTTCCTCCGACGAACCTGTTGTACCAGTCTGATGGGCCTGGTGAGTCTACTCCTGGGTGTCGGCCCCCGGACCCAGGGTTTTCTCGTTTAAAGGACAATTCTGGGTGATGTGTCCAGTCTTGCGGCAGCGGTAGCAGGCTGGGTCCTTCGGTGGACGGAGTTGGTCACTGGTCCTTGGCGAGGGTGGTGTTGGTCTCCTCCTCCTCCTCATCCAGGGGACATCCTCAGGGCTATCAGCTAGCAGGATCTTCCCTCCTTCCTCAGGCTCCATCCGCAACTGCAGAGCACTCAGCACAGTGGTCAGGGTTTTGCTCAACTGACGCACCTCAGAGCGCAGACTGTCCAGTTCTTTAGGGGACGTTGCTGGAACCTTAGGTTCAGCAGTCACTGGTG
The DNA here is from genome assembly GCF_046119375.1 of Phyllobates terribilis. Classification (NCBI taxonomy): domain Eukaryota; kingdom Metazoa; phylum Chordata; class Amphibia; order Anura; family Dendrobatidae; genus Phyllobates; species Phyllobates terribilis. The sequence goes on from NW_027362762.1 coordinate 691,679,526, forward strand.
AAAAGGTGGGTGTAGCAGGCACTGGGGTAGCCCCACCCTGGTAACGTTGGATGGCATTTGTTTCCAGGGGCTGCAGTCCTTTTATAGCCATGTCCTTAAGATTGTCCAAGGTGGCATCCGGATGATCCAGGGACCACCAACGCACAGTCCTGCTGTCCTCTGGAGACCTTAGTCCCCGGACAAACTGTTCCTTCAACATCTTGTTCTCATTCTCAACGCTGGTTGGACTAACCTGGTTCAGAGCCCGCAGGGCCCCTTGAAGACGCCAGGCGTAGTCCCGAACATTGTCCTCTGGTTGTTGGGAACAGCTGTAAAACCTCATCCGGAGGTCCGCCTCAGTAAGGTCCTCAAAGACAGTCTGTAGTTTTTGGAATATCGCGGACACTGACTCCGACCATGTTTCTACTTCCCGCTCCGCAGCATCGGTCAGCTGTCCTAATACAACGGCGGCTCTTTGTTTGCCGGTCATAGAGTACATGTCCAAGATACCTCATATCTTCCGTTTGAATCCAGACAGGGTATCTGGTTTGCCGTTGTACTGAGTGAGCCACTTTGCTCCAGGAATGTACGGTAAAGTCATGGGAATTACGGGTGTTACAGGCGCTGCTGGTGGAGCGGCGGCCTCGGCCTGTTCATCATCGGGCGCGGGCTGAACTTCAGGGACGTTGACCGGCAGGTCGGCGTTCTGCTGCTCGTCGGACATCTTAGCGCCCCCCTAGTTATCCGTGGCCTACCTTCTGGCTTTTCTTCCAGTAGGCCGCAGCTCCGCAGGTGACGGGTATCTTCAGGACCTTGCGTCGCTTGCGTCCTACGTCAGCGCGTTCAGCGACGCTCCTTACAGGACCTGGCGCTTCTCGCTTTGGCGTCGAGGCGTGGGGCGTCCAAGACTTCGCGCTCTTTTGCAGGTACGCCCCTTATTTTCCCCGGTTACGCCCTTCTTCTCGCTCAACGGCCCAACATTGGTGGCAACCTTCACCACAACCTTATGTTCACAGTTCAGAATAAAGGCGCACAGTACCCGGTGGCAACGGGCACAACACTTCGTCATTGCAGCGGGCATGTGATCCTGTGATGACTCGGTACCCGGGCCTTTAGCCTGGCCTTTAGGGATGTCGCGGTGGTCGGCTCCCGGGCCCGTGCCCTGGGCCGCTCCTTTAAGAGGGTTGGTGCTTTGGTTAAGTTTATGAAAGAGTTTGTGACGCCACCTGTGGCTTCTGGTGAGAATCACCAGCGCTGCGCAGTCCACTGAGGCTGGTGATAAGGCAGCTGGATGGTATAGCTCCCCACAGGTGGAGCTTGGCCTCAGGGCAGTGTATGAACGGGGAAAGCAGGACGAAGAGACCCCGCCGGGTCAGAGCAAGAACAGGGACAGACACGATAGTCACTTCAGTACCTTTTACTGATGGAAATTCAGGCACTCCCCGGAGCACTGTAGGGTGAAGGGTGTATGTTCGGATCCTCCCCAATGAGCGGGTTTTGGGCCTCCTGTTTCTTGACTCTGCGTAGTTTCTGACCTGCCTGGAGCTAGGCCTAACTTTGTCTCTGTCCTGCGCTGGCTGACTTTGTGGTAGGGCCTTCTCTTGGAGTGCACGCTCCCGACCTACGGGGCCTATGTGTCTCCTGGCTCTGGTACGTATCAGCACTTTAGCGATCCTGGGACTTGTAGTTCTCCAGGGATTCCGGCTTATCTTACTGGATCATGGAGATCCCGGTAAGCTTCAGACCCGGTGTCGGGTAACTGCTTCTTTGGGGTGAGCTAGTTAAGCTCCTCTGCCCCCTATGAACTAACTCTCTCTACTCGCCTTCGGCCTACTCGGGCCCTCAATAGGCTACTCACACTAACGGCAGCTTGCCGCGCTTCACCGATCTTATGGCGCCAGCACACCTGAAGCTCACTTCACTGAGCTACGACTCAACCGGGCTCAACTCTGTATTCAGGCTTGCACTAACTGAACTCTCCAGAGGAATTGCTGAGTCACGGAGCTCCACTGCAGAATGACCTGTTTCCGTGTCTCACTCTGCAGGAACTCCCCAACAGACTGAGCTGCCTGGCTCCACCTTCCCTTTTATATCCCTAACGGGCTCCCTCTGGTAGTCTGAGGTGGAAGGTGGAGATGTGTGAATGGTTATGGGGGCCTCTTGTGGAGAAATCCTTCAATACACCCTTCTAGGATCTGTGATACCAAGCACAGCTGGGCTTCACAGAACATTTTAATCGGACATTATTGTCGATGTTGCACACTTTAACAGCTGACGAGAAGAAGGACTGGAAGAGTTCCCTGTCAAAAGTTGGACATGCCTATAACAGTACAAAGAGTGAGGCAACGGGTTACTCACCTTTCTTCCTATTGTATGGACGATCGCCAAGACTACCAATCGACATCATGTTCGATACTCCGGTGTCAGAGACTTACAAAACTTATTCGGAGTACGTTCGGAAATGGAAGGAACGGATGGCAGAGGCATACAACATAGCGTCCATACTGCTTACGCAAGGGCAGAGCAAGAGTAAGGAGTACTATGATCGAAAATGTTATGGAGCAGAATTGACACCGGGAAGTCGGGTGCTAGTCAAGAACGTACGTGAAAAAGGTGGTCCAGGAAAACTTTGTTTGTACTGGGAAGACAGGTGTATGTGGTCGTGAAGTGGAAAGCCGATGATAGTCCAGTCTATGAAATCCAATTGGAAAAGGGGGACAAGAAAATCAGAGTAGTCCATCGGAATTCATTACTACCCTGTGATTATCTCCCACCACCACAAGACTTCCCAGGAGCAGATCGCCATCGACCGAGATCGACTAAGAGACCACCACAGTTTGAAGCTCCTGTGGTGGATAGTGACCTTGAAAGTTCCGATGAGGAAGACCACACCATTGTATTTCTCGGACTGGCAAGGAGAGGGATGCACCATCCTCAGGAGAGTGAACTAAGTCCCGAGGCCCCAGAGTTTGTACCAAGGAGCACAGCTGAAGTCCAATTCAGATCTGATGATAGAATACCGATCACTGAAGAGACCAATCGACACTCAGGAGAAGCGGAATTACCTGACCATGTGGAAACAGGCGATTCAGGAGAAGTACAGGAATTTACAGAGGCAGATCCAAGAGCATCTGAGGAAGCACGGGAAATGAGTGCAGTGGAAGAAACTCCTGTAACCGAAGAACCCGTGGTATCTGAGGAACAACCCACCAGGAGGATGTCGACTCGAGAAGTGAGGAGGGCCGTGATGCTGACGTATGAGACACTTGGTGGACCGAGTCAAGTGCCAAGGACTGTGGACCAGGTAAGCCCACTTTAGTGGTATTCACCACCGAAAGGCATTATGTGTTACGGGTCCGGGTGGTGGAACCTCTGTGCTTTGGTGCAAGGAGGGACCAGAGGGGCGTGACTAAGTGCCTACTCAGCCTGACCAAGGTCGCACGGCAGCTCAATCGACTCCGTGAACCAGGTAGGGACCAAGCAGGGGGACCAGGTGCCACTCTGGGACCGACCTTGTATGAGAGCAGGTGACTCCCATGGGTCAGATGGCAGGAACTGACCGGTACAGCGGATGCGCACGGCAGGAAGGCTGACGTGTGGTCCGGGTAGATAAGCAGGCTTGTTCGGCAGATAGCCAGATGGGTGCCCGGGTAGGCAAGCTGGTGGGCACGACAGGTAACAGGTAGGTGCTCCAGGTAGGCTGGCGGGCATGCACTACAGGTAACAGGCAGGTGCTTCCAGGTAAGCAGGCTGGCGGGCACGGCAGGTAACTGGCAGGTGCTTCCAGGTAGGCAGGCTGGTGAGCACAGCAGGTAACTGGCAGGCAGACTGGCGAGCAGGACTGACAGGCAGACTGGCAGGCAGGACTGACAGGCAGCGGGATCTGAGGGCTGAAGCAAGTGTTGACACACAGAACAACAACCTTGCACAGGCACCTCCATATTGGAGGAGGTGCTTTAAATAGGGGAAGTCCTCCGGCCATTGGCCGGGGACTTTTTAGGACGTCGCGCGTGGCCCCTTTAAGAGGGAGGGAGCACGCGCCCTAAGCACAGTGCCCAGGAAGCTGCGCGCAGTGCGCGCCACAGTAACTGCGGGATGGGAGCCGGAAGACGCCGGACCAGGGCCATGGCGGTGAGAGGAACGGCGTCTCTGCCCGGCAGGAGGCAGAGACGCCAATGCTACGGTACCCCCCACCTTTACGCCCCCCCCCCCCCTTCTTTAACCACGAGAGAAATTTTTTAAGAAGATGAAGGGCATGAATGTTCTCCCTGGGTTCCCAAGACCTCTCCTCCGGGCCAAACCCCTTCCAATTCACAAGAAAGAAAGTCTTTCCTCTTACCCTCTTGGTGGCCAAAATATTTTCTACCTCAAAGACGTCCTCAGCTGAGACTGGAGCTGGAGAGGTATCTGGATCGTCAGAGAAGGAATTAAAAACAACAGGTTTGAGGAGGGATACATGAAAGGAGGTGGGAATCCGTAAAGTGACCGGGAGTTTCAGCTTGTAGGCCACGGGATTGATTTGGTTCAGAACCGCAGACCCAACTTATAGGAAGGTATCTTGTGATGGACATATTTGGAGGAAAGCCAGACCTTGTCTCCCGGACAGAATTGAGGCGGATCCAGACGTCTCTTATCAGTATGTCTCTTCATCCTCTCGGAGGACTGAAGAAGTGCAGATCTAGTGTCTTCCCAAATAGGCGAAAATTCGCTGACAAGAGACTCCGCGGCAGGATTGTCCACTGAAGAGGAGACGGGAAACGAAATCCAGGGGTGTTGACCATAGACCACAAAGAACAGGGATTTAGTAGAAGACTCGCTCTCATGGTTGTTATAGGAGAACTCGGCCCAGGGCAGGAGCTCAACCCAATAGTTATGGTGAGCATTGACAAAGTGCCGGAGAAAGCTGGTAAGGACCTGGTTGATACGTTCCACTTGACCATTGGATTGAGGGTGATAAGGAGAGGAAAAATTCAGGGAGACATCCAGCAGCTTGCACGTAGCTCTCCAGAAGCACGAAGTGAACTGAACCCTGTGATCAGACACAATGTGGACGGGTAGGCTGTGATGACGGAAGATGTGATGGATGAAGTCCTTAGCCAGCACAGATGCAGACGGAAGACCAGGCAGAGGGATGAAGTGGGCCATTTTAGAGAAGCGGTCAGCGACCACCCAAATGATTGTACAACTAGCAGAAACAGGGAGATCCGTAATGAAGTCCATAGCTATGTGTTGCCATGGAGCGGAAGGCACGGGAAGAGGAAGGAGACGGCCAGATGGAAAGTGCAGGGGAATCTTGTTATGGGCACAGGAGGAACAAGCCGCGACGAAGTCCGCAACATCCTTGCACAGAGAAGGCCACCAGTAATGTCGGGCGATGAGCAGAAAGGTCTTCCTCTGACCAGCATGACCGGCTAGTTTGGATGAATGGCCCCAGAGTAGAACCTTCTTACGATCTGGAACCGCCACAAAAGTCTTACCGGGTGGAAGAAGAGACAGGTCAAATGGAGCCACAGTCATTACTTTGGAGGGGTCGAGGATATGTAGAGGCTCCTCCTTTTGATCAGTGGACAGGAACGAGCGGGATAAAGCGTCAGCCTTAATGTTCTTGTCCGCTGGGCGGTAATGCAGAGTGAAGCAGAATCGGGCAAAGAATAGAGACCACCTTGCCTGACGCGGATTAAGTCTTTGGGCGTTTTGTAAATAGGCCAGGTTTTTGTGGTCAGTGTAGATGACCACCGGGTGCAGAGCCCCCTCCAGCGGTAATGCCACTCCTCCAGTGCCAATTTGATGGCTAGCAGCTCACGATCTCCTATGGAGTAGTTGCGCCCGGACGAGGAGAAGAGCTTGGAAAAGAAGCCGCAGGTTACCATTTTCCCGGATGGGGATTTCTGGGTGAGCACAGCTCCCGCTCCGGAGGAGGATGCATCAACCTCCAGGAAGAACTGCTTGTTGCAATCTGGACGGTGCAGCACAGGGGCAGAGGAGAAAGCTTGTTTTAAGGAGATGAAGGCCTCCTCCGCTTCGGAAGTCCATTACCTGGGATTTATTTGCTCACTTACGGGTGAGCACGGAGATGGGAGTGGTCTGGGAGGAGAAATGAGGGATGAAGATGCAGTAATAATTTGCGAAGCCCGGGAATCGCTGAATCGCCTTCAACCCTTCCGGTCGGGGCCACGTTAAGACGGCAGAAACCTTCTCGTGATCCATCCGCAGACCAGTCTCGGAGATAATATAGCCCAGGAATGGAAGGGAGGTCTGCTCGAAGAGGCATTTCTCAAATTTTGCGTATAGGCAATTCTGCTGGAGCCTTAGCAGAACCTGACGAACATCCCTCCGGTGTGTGTGCAGGTCCGGAGAGAAGACCAAGATATCGTCCAGGTACACCGCCATGCAAGAATGCAGGAGATCACGGAAGATGTCATTGACCAGCTCCTGGAAGACGGCTGGGGCATTACAGAGACCAAAGGGCATCACGCGATATTCATAGTGACCATCCCGGGTGTTGAATGCCGTCTTCCACTCGTCTCCCTGGCGGATCCGGACCTGATTGTACGCCCCACGAAGATCGAGCTTGGTGAAGATCTTCGCGCCTTTAAGGCGTTCGAATAGCTCTAAGAGGAGAGGCAGGGGGTACTTATTCTTGATGGTAATCTGGTTAAGACCCCTGTAATCGATACTGGGACGTAGTGAGCCGTCTTTCTTCTTGACGAAGAAGAATCTTGCTCCAGCCAGGGAGGTAGATTTCTGGATGAATCCCCTAGCAAGATTCTCTTCAATGTACTCAGACATGGCCCGGGTCTCAGCCAGCGACAAGGGGTAGATACGTCCGCAGGGAGGAGAAGCACCAGGTGTCAGGTCGATTGGGCAATCATACGGCCTATGAGGTGGAAGTGTCTCTGCCTACTTTTTGTCGAGGACATCCACATAGGACCAGTAGGGTGCCGGCAGACCAGGTAGATTAGCCGGAGTAGACGGAGGTCGAGCTGGACGAACCGGAACCAGGCAGGACTCATGGCATTCCTGCCCCCAATGGAGCACTTCACCAGACCTCCAATTCAGGACAGGTTCATGTCTCTGTAACCAGGGTAGACCAAGCAAGAGGGAGTGAGAGAGACCGGACAGCACATGAAAGGAGATCTTCTCCATGTGCAGCACTCCGACCTGAAGGGTTACAGGCTCTGTGACGAGCAATATGGTCTCCAGAAGAAGTCTCCCATCCACGGAAGTGACCGCCAATGGTTCAGCCAGGCGTATGGTAGGAATCTGATACCGCTCCACAACAGTCTGTGAAATGAGATTCCCAGCGGCTCCGGAATCCAGGTGGGCAGTCTCAAAGAAGCGGGTCTCACCACTGGAAATAGAAACAGATAGTCAAGGACAGAGAGGATTTATTCTTGCCTAGGACGACCTCTCCAAGTGGTCCTAGACACTGGAGTTTCCCGACTTCACCGGGCAGGAACGGATCAGATGCTCTTTATGGCCACAGTAGAGGCAAATCCCCTCGGCACGGCGCGTCTCCAGGCAAGACTTGACCATCTTGGTTTGGTCAATTTGCATAAGCTCTGGGAAACGAGTCCGAGGAATAGCTGGTTGTGTGACTGGGCTTTGGAATACAGGAGCGAGACGAGGAAGTCTTCTCTCCCGGGTAGTCTCCTGAGCTCGTTCCAAAAAATGGATGTCAATCCAGGTAGCTAATGACACCAGGTCGTCCAGGGTGGAAGGGATGTCACGACCGGCTAGCTCATCCGGCTAGCTAGCAAGGGTTCAAAAATGTATGGCATACTGGCCCACGGTGAGACTCCCTTGACGGAGACGGAGAAGTGATGAGACAGTAGAAGATTTTCGTCCGGTCTCATCTAAGACCTTCCAGAAGGCAGTGAGGAAAGCCGGAAGATCGGACACCAGGGGATCCCTTCTCTCCCACAAAGGGTTTAGCCATGCCGGTGAGGTGAGACATGATGAACGCCACCTTGGCCCGGTCGGAGGGGAACTGATGTGGCAAGAGTTCAAAGTGCAGCGTGCACTGATTTAGGAAGCCCCAACATAAGACAGGGTCACCACCAAAACGTGGAGGCGCAGAGAGCGGGGTCCAGAGCCGGGTGCCATAGCGCAAGTAGGTTCAGGTGCCACCGGAGCGGGTGCCGCACGGCTAGATACGGACACAGACGGGGTGGACAGCATGTCCAGGCGAGAGTTGACTGACCGCAGATAGGACAGGATAGTCTCCTGTTGGTATCTCTGACGTGAGGCCTCCTGGTACAGATCAGAGAGTGAAGGAGCCTGGGAGCCACCGGGTTCCATGGCCTGTGCAAACTGTTACGGGTCCGGGTGGTGGAACCCCTGTGCTTCGGTGCAAGGAGGGACCAGAGGGGCATGACTAAGTGCCTACTCGGCCTGACCAAGGTCGCACGGCAGCTCAATCGACTCCGTGAACCAGGGAGGGACCAAGCAGGGGGACCAGGTGCTACTCTGGGTCCGACCTTGTGTGAGAGCAGGTGACTCCCACGGGTCAGATGGCAGGAACTGACAGGTACAGCGGATGCGCACGGCAGGAAGGCTGACGGGTTGTCCGGGTAGATAAGCAGGCTGGTTTGGGTGCTCCGGGTAGGCGAGCTGGCGGGCACGACAGGTAACAGGTAGGTGCTCCAGGTAGGCTGGCGGGCACGCACTACAGGTAACAGGTAGGTGCTTCCAGGTAAGCAGGCTGGCGGGCACGGCCGGTAACTGGCAGGTGCTTCCAGGTAGGCAGGCTGGTGAGCACGGCAGGTAACTGGCAGGCAGACTGGCGAGCAGGAATGACAGGCAGACTGGCGGGCAGGACTGACAGGCAGCGGGACCTGAGGGTTGAAGCAAGTGTTGGCACACAGAACAACAACCTTGCACAGGCACCTCCATATTGGAGGAGGTGCTTTAAATAGGGGAAGTCCTCTGGCCATCGGCCGGGGACTTTTTAGGACGGCACCCTTTAAGAGGGAGGGAGCGCGCACACGCCCTAAGCACGGTGCCCGGGAAGCTGCGCGCAGTGCGCGCCACAGTAGCTGCGGGACGAGAGCCGGAAGACGCCGGACCAGGGCCGTGGCGGTGAGGGGAACGGCGTCTCTGCCCGGCAGGAGGCAGAGACGCCGATGCTACAGTATGTAAGATGTTACCCAGTGGAAAGACTTTTTTCATGCTTTGATTTTCCTTAAAAGACTTTGTAGAAACAAAGAACTGTTAAGGCCTAGTGAGAGAGAGAGCTGGTTGAAGAAGTACGAAAAGCTCCAGCTGAAGAGATGCTGATTGTGTTAATTATGTTAATTGTTTATTTCTTACAGGAGTACTAGAAGAAAAAGGTCGTAAGAATAGGTTGTTATAAATGTTATGCCAATTTGACAATGCCAATTTCTATATAACGTTACTCAACTTTCATCACTGTCTCAGAATTGGTCAGATTGACCAATTAAGACGAATGTCAAGGACGACATTCAAAAAGGAGGGAAGAGTGTGACATGCAGAAGTAGTGCTGTTGCTTGAAAAGCATCCAGCAACTATTAGAAATAACACAAGCACAGGAGACAGGAAGTGTTGTGCTTCAGAAGCGTCCAGCAACTAGAGGGGTTAACACAGTCACAGGAGACAGGGAGTGTTTTAGTAGAGCCCCAGGGGGATTGTGGGGAACTTGTTGTTGTAGTCTGGCTGAAGCCAAACAGAGAGGTGGTGTGTTATCTGTATCTGACAGAAGGCAACTGACCAGGATTCAGATCAGGAGAGAAACTAAACACAGGTCAGATAAACTCCCTGAACTAACAGTGCAGAGTATTATCGGGCAGGAAGATAAGGACTAGAAGTAATTGCATCACAGGGATCATCTCCCTCATCAAACCCTCCCCACCCCCCCTCCATCTCCAAGCAGGATAAAGAATGCTGTGTACTACTGTGTCCTTGTGAAAGAAAAGCCTGTGGTTGTGTATGCATAGAAGTGTGCTGCTAAGAAATTTAATGTGTGCTGAACTGTGCTACTGAAGAGACTGCCGTTACTGTACCTGCTTTAATAGACTGTACTGTGGTGAAGCCTGTTTCTTCAAAGAGTTAAATGGTGCTGGTCGTACTTGAATAAACTCCACTGTTAAACTGTTGAAAAAGACTCTTGTCAGGTGTGTCTGGTCAGCAATTGAATCTTTCTTGTGCCTGAGAGAAGCTGCAGCCTATGGTCGCCCTGAGTAACGGTTTCCCCAGGAATCCAAAGAATTCATAAAAACCCGTCTCGCCCCTACCTGAGCTTAGGCAGCGTGCGTGTAACATTAATAATATGTATTGTATTATACATGATATATAAAAAACTGTTTTAATGTCAAGTAATACAAGTCAACAAAACCAGATGATAATGCAGGCGCATATCACATTGTAACATGGCTACTAGTGTTGATCGAGCACTAAAATGCTCAGGTGCTCGAAGATCGAGCCGAGCTCACCGTGATACTCGGGTGCTCGACCCGAGCAACGAGCCCAATGTTAGTCTATGGGAGACCCGAGCATTTTTGCGGCGGCACCTCCGGCAGTCTGTAGAAAGCCTAAAAAGTGCCCAAAACGATAGTGCCAGTGCTCAAATGACATGGGGACAGCATGGGGATCGTCCCAGGAAGCATTTCTAACCCCGAGGTCACTGCTGTCAACAACGTGGTCAGAGGTATTAAGCCACTTTTACGGGCTCACAATAAAACGCTCAAAAACGAAACTGTTTTCCTGTGAAATACAGTGGTGGCCAAAAGTATTGGCACCCCTGCTATTCTGTCAGATAATACTCAGTTTCTTCCTGAAAATGATTGCAATCACAAATTCTTTGGTATTATTATCTTCATTTAATTTGTCTTCAATGAAAAAAACACAAAAAGAATTGTCCTAAAGCCAAATTGGATATAATTCCACACCAAACCTAAAAAAGGGGGTGGACAAAAGTATTGGCACTGTTTGAAAAATCATGTGATGCTTCTCTAATTCATGTAATTAACAGCACCTGTAACTTACCTGTGGCACCTAACAGGTGTTGGCAATAACTAAATCACCCTTGCAGCCAATTAACATGGATTAAAGTTGACTCAACCTCTGTCCTGTGTCCTTGTGTGTACCACATTGAGCATGGAGAAAAGAAAGAAGACCAAAGAACTGTCTGAGGACTTGAGAAACCAAATTGTGAGAAAGCATGAGCAATCTCAAGGCTACAAGTCCATCTCCAAAGACCTGAATGTTCCTGTGTCTTCAAGAAGTTTAAAGCACATGGCACTGTGGCTAACTTCCCTAGATGTGGACGGAAAAGAAAAATTGACGAGAGATTTCAACGCAAGATTGTGCGGATGGTGGATAAAGAACCTCGACTAACATCCAAACAAGTTCAAGCTGCCCTGCAGTCCGAGGGTATAACAGTGTCAACCCCAGGGCCGGCGTCAGCACCCGGCGCACCCGGGCAAATGCCGGGGCCCTGAGCAGGCAGAGGGGCCCACTGGCGGTCGCGCACCCCGCTGGGCTATGGGCGGAGGAGAGCGGTGTCAGCGCCCCCTCCCCTCTCCCCTCCGCTTGCTCAGGGCCCCGGCAGCTGGATACTTACCTCTCCCCGTGCCTCCGCAGATCAGCTGTCTTCCTGCTCTGCGCTCCCTGTGACGTGTGAGGTCAGAGGGCGCGGTGACGTCTTTACACCGCGCCCTCCCTTTGAGCCGTCACAGGGAGCGCTGAGCGGGAAGATGCCGACAACGCTGGAGTTCGGACCCGAGCAGCGGGCAGCAGGCAGCGGGCAGCGGGCAGCAGGCAGCAGGTGAGGAGAAGGGAGGTGAGTATTTGATTTTTTTTTTTAATGTATGGAGGCATGGGGCAGTATAAAGAGAGGGGGGGACATCCTGCATGGGGCATTATAAAGAGAGGGGGGGGACATCCTGCATGGGGCATTATAAGGAGAGGGGGGGACATCCTGCATGGGGCATTATAAAGAGAGGGGGGGGACATCCTGCATGGGGCATTATAAAGAGGGGGGGTGACATCCTGCATGGGGCATTATAAGGTGGGGAACAGCCTGCATGGGGCATTATAAAGGGGGGGGCAGACTGCATAGTGCATTATGTGGGGGGGAACAGCCTGCATGGAGCATTATAAGGGGGGGGGGCTGTATGGGGCATTATGTGGGGGGGGTAACAGCCTGCATGGAGCATTATAAGGGGGGGACAGCCTGTATGGGGCATTATGTGGGGGGTAACAGCCTGCATGCAGCATTATATGGGGACCAGTATCCTGTATGGAGCGTTATAAGGGGGCCAGTATTCTGTATGGAGCCTTATATGGGGGCCAGTATTCCGTATGGGGCCTTATATGGGGGCCAGTATTCCGTATGGGGCCTTATATGGGGGCCAGTATTCCGTATGGAGCCTTATATGGGGGCCAGTATTCTGTATGGAGCCTTATATGGGGGCCAGTATTCTGTATGGAGCCTTATATGGGGGCCAGTATTCTGTATGGAGCCTTATATGGGGGCCAGTATTCCGTATGGGGCCTTATATGGGGGCCAGTATTCCTTATATGGGCGCCAGTATTCCGTATGGGGCCTAATATGGGGGCCAGTATTCCGTATGGAGCCTTATATGGGGGCCAGTATTCCTTATATGGGGGCCAGTATTCCGTATGGGGCCTTATATGGGGGCCAGTATTCCGTATGGAGCCTTATATGGGGGCCAGTATTCTGTGTGGAGCGATTCACCGGTTTCTGAGCTATTGTGGAATTTACAATAGATATCACTCATGTAATGTAAGAAGTGAAATCTTTGCATTGTACTATATATATATATATATATATATATATATATATATATATTTATTTCTCCGCCGTATCTCTGCATCATGAATCGTGGTATGTGTTAAAGGGGCCACTGAGACTCTTTCGCCCGGGGCCCAGAAAAACCTGGAGCCGGCCCTGGTCAACCCGTACTATCCGTCGTCGTCTGAATGAAAAGGGACTGTATGGTAGGATACCCATGAAAACCCCACTTCTTACCCCGAGACATAAAAAAGCCAGGCTGGAGTTTGCTAAAACTTACCTGAGAAAGCCGAAAACGTTTTGGAAGAATGTTCTCTGGTCAGATGAGACAAAAGTAGAGCTTTTTGGGAAAAAGCATCAACATAGAGTGTACAGGAAGAAAAAAGAGGCATTCAAAGAAAAGAACACGGTCCCTACAGTCAAACATGGCGGAGGTTCCCTGATGTTTTTGGGTTGCTTTGCTGCCTCTGGCACTGGACTGCTTGACCATGTGCATGGCATTATGAAGTCTGAAGACTACCAACAAATTTTGCAGCATAATGTAGGGCCCAGTGTGAGAAAGCTGGGTCTCCCTCAGAGGTCATGGGTCTTCCAGCAGGACAATGACCCAAATCACACTTCCAAAAGCACTATAAAATGGTTTGAGAGGAAGCACTGGAGACGTCTAAGGTGGCCAGCAATGAGTCCAGACCTGAATCCCATAGAACACCTGTGGAGAGATATCAAAATGGCAGTTTGGAGAAGGCACCCTTCAAATATCAGGGACCTGGAGCAGTTTGCCAAAGAAGAATGGTGTACAATTCCAGCAGAGCATTGTAAGAAACTCATTGATGGTTACCAGAAGCGGTTGTTCGCAGTTATTTTGGCTAAAGGTTGTGCAACCAAGTATGAGGCTGAGGGTGCCAATACTTTTGTCTGGCCCATTTTTGGAGTTTTGTGCGAAATGATCAATGATTTGATTTTTGCTTCATTCTCTTTTGTGTTTTTTCCTTGCAAGCAAATTAAATGAAGATAATAATACCAAAGAATTTGTGATTGCAATCATTTTTAGGAAGAAACAGTATTATCTGACAGAATTGCAGGGGTGCCAATACTTTTGGCCACCACTGTATGTTAAGGAACATCCTTTCCAGGGTAAAGACTTGTGTATAAGGTAAAATAAATAACCAAAAACAAAAATACTCCTCCACACCTTGGGCTATGTTCACAAGTAGCATTTTTTATGCATTTTTGCACTTTTGTATTGCTTTCAACCGTGACAAATGCATTCACCGGGAAATGTCATTTTAACATTTTACAACCTTATCTGGCCATGTGCTGTGTGACACATGCATACAGTGCTGAAAAGACATGGGAACAGCATGGGGAAGACCTCTGGAAGCATCTCTGACACCCAGGTCACTGCCTAAAAGTGTGCCCATCAGAAGTGATCCTTGCTGCATCAGAAGATGCAGACTTGCAACTATCCCCGTGCAAGTCCTTGTCCCAGGGCAGTGTTCAATTGTACCTCCCTCATTCCTAGCAATGCAAGTGCAAGTATGCAGCCTGCCACCCATCCACCCCCAGGCTGCAATACCATACTGCTTGTTTGCACTTGAAATTGCGCCTTTTAGGCATGTGGAGGCGGAATCTGGCCACCAGGTCATGGCTGCGTCGGCAGCCTGGTATCCATACTCAGTCCCCAGCCGCCAGGCGGCCGGGTGTCCACGCTTGGTCCCCAGCTGCCAGGGGGCGGCCGGGGGTCCATACTCGGTCCCCAGCCGCCCCGCGGCCGGGTGCCCACACACGGTCCCCAGCCGCCTGGGGGCGTCCGGGTGTCCATAAACGGTCCCCAGCTGCCCTATTTGTCCCGGTGCACATACCAAGTGCACATACCAAAACATTACCTGTGCCCTCCCCAGTGCATTTAGTGGGAAGGACAGCCTAACCACAAACATGTGGACAAGTGAATGTGGCCAGGGATGGTCCATCTCACTGACGCCTTCACACTGGGTTAATATTGTGGAAGCCGGGACACAGTTGGACACTGGGATGCAACACGTCCTCCAGACATAGAGGATTGCGGGTCCTGGGTCAATCAGGCTTCAACGCAAAGTTCAGAAGGTAGACAGCAGCAGTGGTCGGCCTCCTACACAACGAGTAAATTATTCATGATCATGAGGCCATCCATCTCCTTAGCTTTCTATTCCTTGGAATGCAAGCGCATGTATGTAGTAGCGGCTAGGCCTGAGGTGGTCAGCGTTTTGCCGCATATCCTACCTCCTCCGAGGATTGCTGGATGTTTTCCTGCTACTATCCCAGTTCTATTACTCCCATTAAAGAAAAGCTTCAGATGATGAATGATGGATGAGGTGGTGGCAAAGGAGAAAGAGCAGGAGGAACAGGGACCATTCACATCAATATCAGGCCAGTCAACCACACATGTCTTGTAGGATATGTTTCTGTACCAAAAGGAGCGGTTCGGCTACACAATTATAGGGCATACAGTGAGTGCAATGCCTACCAAAAATTTTGAGGCACTCCAATGCCCTTTGGAAGTGACATGGAGGTCAGAGGGCCTTAACTAAACCGCTTTTTCCATTTATAGTAACTGCGTCTCCTGTACACTGTTGGCCTAAGCAGTGAATGGAAAGCTTTCCAAAAATTATGAGGAACTGCAATGCCCCTTGAAACAGACGTGGATTACAGCGTACCTTAGTGTTCGCTTATGCATTGAAATGCAAAAGCTGACTAAAATTAGGAGGAAATGCAATGCCCATTGGAAGAGACGTGGAGGTTAGAGGTAATTAAAAACACCATTTCAATGCCCCTTGGAAGAGCTGTGGAGTTCAGAGTGGTTTAACAAGACGGATTTAATGCCCCTTGGAAGAGACGTGTAGGTCACCGTAGCATAGCAAGACAGTTTTAATGCCCCTTGGAAGAGACGTGGAGTTCAGAGTGGTTTAACAAGATGGTTTTAATGCCACTTGGAAGAGATGTGGAGGTCCCAGTGGAATAAAAAGACAATATCAATGCCCCTTGGAAGAGTGGTGGAGGTCCCAGTGGAATAAAAAGACAATATCAATGCCCCTTGGAAGAGTTGTGGAGGTTACAGTGGTATAAAAAGACAATATCAATGGCCCTTGGAAGAGATGTGGAGGTCACAGTAGCTTAACAAGACGATTTTAATGCCCATTACAAGAGCCATGCAGTACAGCATATTAAAAACATTATTCCCATTATTGGGGAGTAGGTCTCCCATAGTCTTTGCCTTTGCCTTCCAAGCAAAAGCTGCCAAAAATTAGGACGGAGGAATTTGCATTGCCCCTTACAAAAGCCATGCAGTACAGCATATTAAAAACATTATTCCCATTACTTGGGAGTGGGCCTCCCATAGTCTTTGCCTATGCCTTCCAATCAAAAGCTGCCAAAAATTAGGACGGAGGAACTTACAATGCCCCTTACAAGAGCCATGCAGTACAGCATATTAAAAACATTATTCCCATTATTGGGGAGTGGGTCTCCCATAGTCTTTGCCTATGCCTTCCAAGCAAAAGCTGCCAAAAATTAGGACTTAGGAACTTGCAATGCTGGCAACACAGACCACGGTCACCCTGGTGGCATAGTGGTGGTGGAGGCTGAGGATAAGGAGAAGAGCAAAAAACAGCCAAAATGAGGAAGCGTATACCCATGGGTGGGTGTGAAGCGATGCATGGGAATACACCTCTCGAAATAACACAGTGGATTTGACTTTATGTTACTCTGCTGTCATTTGGAGGTGATGAGAAGTCTGGCCCAATCCAGCCCTTGTCAGCATTGTCAGTTGACAGGCGAGTGCGCTTATCTGTTATAATTCCCCCAGCGGCACTAAAAACACGCTCCGATAACAAGCTAGCGGCAGGGCAGGCCAGGACCTCCAAGGTGTACAGGGCGAGTTCATTCCAAGTGTCCAGCTTGGATACCCAATAATTAAAAGGCACAGAGTAATCACGGAGGACGCTGGTACTGTCAGCAAGGTACTCCCTCACCATCTTTTGAAACTTTCCACTCCTTGTGAGAGTACCCCGCGCCTCAGGGCCTGTAAGCTGGGCGGCTATCAGAAAACTGCCCCAGAACGTTGACAGTGTTCCGCTGCCTCTGCTGGATTGGAGTTGCGTCTCTCTCGCATGTAAGCCTTGGTTGGGCAACTCTGCCGCTAGCGTG
This sequence comes from Phyllobates terribilis, assembly GCF_046119375.1. Lineage (NCBI taxonomy): Eukaryota > Metazoa > Chordata > Amphibia > Anura > Dendrobatidae > Phyllobates > Phyllobates terribilis. The sequence continues at coordinate 691,696,462 of NW_027362762.1, forward strand.
TTCAGATGGCAATTTTTTTAACAGTTCTGCAGCAAGGACCTTCTGGTACTGCCCCATTTTTGTAGACCTCTCCACCTCAGGAATAAGAGAGTGAAAGTTCTCCTGGTAGCGGGGTTCTAAAAGTGTCACCAACCAGTAATGACTGTCACCCAACATTTTGACAACGCGAGGGTCACGGTTAAGGCAGCGTAACATAAAGTCAGCCATGCGTGCCAGACTGGTAACGAGCAAGACTTCCATGTCCTCACCAAGATGACGACAACCATTCTCTCCTTCTACTCCTCCTCCCCCCTGTCCTCAGGCCACCCACGCTGAACCGACGGTATGACAGTTGTACAGGTACTACTGTCTACAGCGCATGATACCAGCTCCTGTTCTTCCTCCTCCTCCTCATTGTCCCCCAATGCACGTTGGGATGAGATGAGGCATCTCATCATACTCTGGCTGCAATGCCTCCTCTTTAATTCTCTACAGAGAGCATTGCAAAAGACAGACAAGTGGGATACTGACGCTAATGATGGCGTCATCGCCACTCACCATCTTGGTGGACTCCTCAAAGTTGGATGTACAGATTTTTGAATGCAGATTGCACATTTTCTGTTAGTACAATAAACCTCATTTCAAGGCAGAAACATTACTGTGTCCAACAGTTATTACATATATCAAACTGAAATAGCTGTTGCAAAAACACCAATTTTTTATAAAACATTAAGCTTAAGATTAATAGGGGTGCCCAAACTTTTTCATATAACTGTATGTCAGACATCCAGGTCCACTCCTGAGGTCTTATGTGTGGAGTATGACCTGAATATCGACGGACTTGTTGCAGCTGGTACTCCACAACTGCTCTCTTCTGCTCACAAATCCTTTGCAACATGTGGAGGGTAGTGTTCCAACGTGTGGGGACATCACACACCAGTCGGTGTGTCGGAAGCTGCAAACGCTGCTGCAACACAGCAAGGGCGGCGGAAGCTGTAGCCGACTTCCGAAAATGAGCTGACAGGCGGCGTACTTTGACGATCAGATCTGGCAACTCAGGGTACAATTTAAGAAACCGCTGAACCACGAGGTTAAGCACATGAGCCAGGCATGGTACGTGTGTGATCTCGCCTCGCCTCAGAGCCGCCACCAGGTTACGGCCATTGTCACACACGACCATGCCTGGATGTAGGTTCAGCGGTCTCAGCCACAGATCTTCCTGCTCTTTCACAGCTGTCCACAGCTCACAAGCAGTGTGAGGTTTATCACCTAAGCTTATGAGTTTCAGCACAGCCTGTTGCCGCTTGGCTGAGGCAGTACTGCAGTGCTTCCAGCTTGTAACTGATGTGGTGATATCTGAGATGGAGGCTGAACATGAGGAGGAGGAGGAGGATGATGCGCAGGAGCTGTACACTGTGGGGGCAACTCTGACTGACATAGGGCCCGCAATCCTCGGTGTGGGGAGGATGTGTTCCGTCCCAAGGTCCGACTGGGTCCTGGCTTCCACTATGTTTACCCAGTGTGCCGTCAGGGAAATGTACCGTCCCTGGCCACAAGCACTTGTCCACGTGTCCGTTGTCAGGTGGACTCTCCCAGTAACTGCGTTGTTGAGGGCATGGCAGATGTTTTGGGACATGTGCTTGTGTAGTGCGGGGATGGCACACCGGGCAAAATAGTGTCGGCTGGGGACCGAGTACCGAGGGACGGCCACCGCCATAAGGTTGCGGAAGGATTCCGTCTCCACCAGCCTAAAAGGCAGCATTTCCAATGCAAGCAGTCGTGAAATATGCGAATTTAGGACTGTGGCCTGTGGGGCGTTGGCTGCATATTTGCGCTTTCATTCAAAGGTCTGGGATATGGACAATTGAACGCTGCAGTGGCACGTGGACGTGGTTGTTGACGCTGTTTCTTGAGAAACTGCCATAACAAGTGAAGACTGAGAGGAGGGGGCATCTTTGCATGCAGTATGGACAGGGGATTGCCTTGCACGCACAACAGGGGGTTCTCTTACATGCACAACAGCAGAAGAAGCAGTGGTGACACCCGCTGACACTGGTCGTGGATACTGGGGTTCGCCCCACAAAGTCGGGTGCTTTGCTGACATGTGCCTGATCATGCTGGTGGTGGTCAGGCTGGTAGTTTTGTCACCCCTGCTGATGCTGGCCTGGCAGGTGGTACAAAAGGCCTTTTTGGGGTTATCAGCAGAGTCTTTAAAAAAATTTCAGACTCTGAAAGACCTACCGGTTGTACTGGCAATGTCCCTCGTGTTGATGTTACGGGGAACGGTTGCCCGCCTTCTGTCTGCGGCCACCACACTGCTTCTTCCTGCCTGTTGGGGTACTCTGCCTCCCTCCCCCTGTGTCCAGCTGGCCTCGCTCTGCGTGTCCTCCTGCCACGTTGGGTCAGTTACTAGATCATCCACCACCTCCTCCTCTTCCACTTCCGCACCATGGTCCTCCTCCTCACTTCATGGCAATTGTGTCTCGTCATCGTCCACCTCTTGTGACAAATTGCCAGCGTCGCCTTCCTGTGGCCATGGCTGTTCAAATATTTGGCCATCGCTACATGGGATCTCCTCTTCCACCACTTCAAGCGGAGCAGGCGAGGGGCCCAAATATGGAAATGGACCAGTGAACAGCTCTTCAGAGTGTCCAACTGAGGGATCAGTTGCTGTCTGACGACACTCGGCTTGGTGGGAGGAAGGAGCATCAAGGTGAGGAGGAGTATGCGGTCGAGACTCACGGCTACTAAGACTTGACCGTGTGGAGGACAGACCGGAGGTGGTGGTTCCCAGGTGACTGGAAGTATTATCTGCTATCCAATTAATAACCTTTTCACACTGATCAATTGGCAATAGTGGTGTTGTTGTGTGCTTCTGACTCGCCCCCTGGGCCGTGGGGTACCCGGGACCGGGCTTCTGTGCGATGCTGGGGGTAGTAGTGGCAACCCGATCCCGTGGCTCAGGGTGGTCAGACCAAATGCTGTGGCAATCTATTTGTAGAGTTATGAATGTCCGACTACGCCACCCGTGGATTGCGGTCAGGGAGGACCGCCGCTGTAAGGCAGACCGCTGAGGCTGATGTAGATATGCAGCACAGGGATAGGATAACTCCCCACGGGAAGAGTGTAGCCTCAGGGCAGGGTAATAGGATGCTGGGGGTGATGGTGCAGGCGCAGCATAAATTACACAGAGTCAGTGATGCAGTCCAGGGTCTTTTACTCACAGTTGTTATCCAAGTCACTTCTGCAGGGAATGACTGCCTGAGCCGAGCTGCATCCACCAGGAGAGGAGCTCGGTCAACCCCCAGGCAATTCAGGAGTATGGCACAGGACCCCCTTCTGTCCTTTCTCTGGCCTCTCGTGCCCCACCAGTGACCACACTTCTGTCCAGCTGCCTCGGGCCTTCTCTTGGTGAAACCTGTCGCCGGTTTCCCTGACCCTATGTGGTGCCTTCCTAGTGGGTGTAGCAGGGGGTCGCACCAATGGATGATCACGACCTCCAGTCTTTGGCTGAGGGATGATTTACCTCCACCAACTTGGGAATCCGGTACCCTTATTCTGCCCGACCCTTCACCCGTTATCTCGTGGGTTCTTAGGGTCCATTCTGCCTTCTTGTTTCTGGAGCCTTTCTACTCCTCTTTCTCTCCACCTTTCTTCCTTCTCCTTCTCCTCTTCTCCCTTCTGGCTCCGGCCTTCACCCTAGGTCTGCCTCGTGGAGCTGAGCTCAGGCTGAGCCACAGCTCCCTGTCAGCCCTCTCTGGCTGAACTCCTTCTCTCTCTCAACTCACTGAACTCCCTCCTAAGATGGCCCCCACCTTTTATCTGCTTCACTGTGTCTGAGCTCAGGTGACCTGCAACCAATGAGCTCCTTCCTATGCTCCAGAAACCGTCCCCTTCTGCTCCTACATCACAGGGTTCTCTCCCCCCTCCCCACTCCAGCCAGGGACATGGTCAGCTGTGCCTGCATATATATAAATGGGAGCACCGTCGAACTGTCCCCCGGAAATGGGGTGTGTGTGGTGTATACAGCTATCTGAGCCCTGGTCCATACTCCATCCTTACCTGGTGGTGAAATATCACACCTCTGGTTGAGGTGCAATACCCCTGTAGCAACCGAACCCTCGGGGCGCTACATTTCCCTAGTAATTCGGTCAAGAACTGGGAGCGAGAAGATGTGGCTGTTGGTTGTGGCACATTTTCACCTTGGCCACGGCCCTATCCTCTGCACGCACCATCACAAGAACGTCAAGTTCCACGTCCCTTGCCACGCGCCTTGCCCATTGTAAATGAAGTAAAATAGCTTACACTCGCACTATCAATGGCAAAAGGGTAATAAAAAGGAGATTAGAACCATGGAAGAGGAAAACCACAGTTCTATTTCTCTGGCCTACACCAGAATCTTTTAAACAGATATATTTGTGTGTGAACAGTCAGCGAGACACTCAAACTGTTTTTTTTTATGTAAAAAAGGCCAAAATGTGGATTACACCCAGATTTGAACCGTGGAAGAGGAAAACCACAGTTCTAGTTCTCTGGCCTACACTAGAATCTTTTAAACAGATATATTTGTGTCTGAACAGTCAGCGAGACACTCAAACTGTTTTTCTTTATGTAAAAAAGGCAAAAAGGTGGATTACACCCAGATTTGAACCGTGAAAGAGGAAAACCACAGTTCTAGTTCTCTGGCCTACACCAGAATCTTTTAAACAGATATATTTGTGTCTGAACAGTCAGCAAGACACTCAAACTGTTTTTTTTTATGTAAAAAAGGCAAAAAGGTGGATTATACCCAGATTTGAACCGTGGAAGAGGAAATCCACAGTTCTATTTCTCTGGCCTACACCAGAATCTTTTAAACAGATATATTTATGTCTGAACAGTCAGCGAGACACTCAAACTGTTTTTTTAATGTAAAAAAGGCAAAAAGGTGGATTACATCCAGATTTGAACCGTGGAAGAGGAAAACCACAGTTCTAGTTCTCTGGCCTATACCAGAATCTTTTAAACAGATATATTTGTGTCTGAACAGTCAGCGAGACACTCAAACTGTTTTTTTTATGTAAAAAAGGCAAAAAGGTGGATTATACCCAGATTTGAACCTTGTAAGAGGAAAACCACAGTTCTAGTTCTCTGGCCTACACCAGAATATTTAAAACAGATATATTTGTGTCTGAACAGTCAGCGAGACACTCAAACTGTTTTTTTTTATGGCAAAAAGGTGGATAAAACAGAGATTTTAACCATGGAACTGCAAAACCACAGTTCTAGTTAACTGGCCGAAACCAGACTCTTTTAAACAGATATATTTGTGTCTGAACACTCACAGACACACTCAATTTTTTTTTGGGGGGGGGGAATACCAAAAGGTTAATAAGACGGGTATTTGCACAGTCTGACTGAGGGAAATAAAAAGGGGATTTAGATGAAAAAAAAAGGATTTTTCCTGGCCCCTGAGACCTTGGGCTAAGTCTAGCAATTAGAGAAGCAGAACACAGGACTGTAATGCAGTGTTTGTTGGTATAACCACTGCATCTCCTATACAGCATGCCTGCCTGATATCTGGGATGGATACTAGTCCTCAGAAGGACTGTTTGTTTGATTTTGCAGGCTTTAGAGACCCTACACTACCTATTTCGCAGTATAAATCTCTCCCTAGCTCAGCAGCACTCTCCCTAAACGGTCTGATCCAGAGCAACTGTGTCCAAGATGGCCAACTGTGTCCAAGATGGCGGCGCCCGGTTTTAAATACTCGAGATGACGCTGTGCGGCAAGCCGATCACTGTAATGCCCACAACCAACATGGCTGCGGCATTACAGTGACTGGCTGGCAATCCCTGCATGTTCATTGGCTCTGTAAAGAGCGCCAAACATGCAAGGCAGAGACCCGAGCTCCCGCCCGAGTAACCCGAAAATGTTCGGTGCTCGCCGAACATCCCGAGTAGTGAGATGCTCGAGGCGAGTACCGAGCAGTGTCGAGCATGCTCGCTCAACACTAATGGGTACGATTGTAAGGCATAATGATCATGACATCTATAAAATATGTATTAATAGTACCAAATTAACATCTATACAACAATAGTAGTCCTACTACTTCTAGGTGCAACATGCAAAGTCCCACAGACCATGCTCTCCATGAAAATCCTATTAGAACAGCTAAACTTTGTATGGGATTAATCAGAATCACTGTAAATAATGGCAGCTGTGTACAGACTACTATTTAACATGAGCTTAAATGTGATTATCAAATTATGAATACACCTACATCTACTATTATAAGAGAGTGTTCACACTTTTGCTGTGTACTGACTACTAGTTACCATGAGTTTAAATGTGATTGGCTAATAATGAACCCAACCACACACCCATTATGAGAGGGTGTTTACACTTATATACCCACCTTATTTTAGTATTTTTATTTTATGTCCCCCTCAAAATTATTTCAATTTGATTTCAATGGATTTGTACAGATTTTGGGAGACCTTAAAGGTGGAAAAAGTTCTGAAATTATTCTTCTTGGTATGTTTTTTTTTAAATGATAAAAACCCGAGGATAGGCCATCAATTAAAAAAAAAGTAGCTGCCAACCCCTTTAAATTTTATTCTCTCTGTAAACAGTCTCTCCAATTCACTCGGACGGTGCCGAGGATTGATTTCAGTCAACGCTTACTATACAGTGAGCGCACTGTGATCACTCACTGGCATTTTGTTTGACAGCCTGCTCTACAGTAAGTTTGCTGCATGTGTGTGTACAGCTGGCTATCAATGAAAGTACAGGGGAATGATTACAGTGCACTCACAATGTAGTGACTGTAATCAATCAGCTTTAATGTGTTCAATAAGAAAGTGGTCAAATAAATTCAATAGCACAATAACTGTACCTATCTTTTTATTGTACAACCTGTTATGTTGGAAATATGCTGATATCAGGAAAAACTTCTGCTAATAAGAAATTAACAAAACCAAACTGTCTGGCTGGCACAGCAGACCAAAGCAGACAAATTAATTTAATTGCTTCTGATCATTTCTTATTCACCTTTAACAAAGAGCAGAAAGAGCCAAAATGAGGAAGACTAGAGGTTCAATTACAGAGGATAAGTCATTCTTTACACATCGGTAATGAGGTCCTTTCATGTTCGCACCTTCAGTCCCTGAATGAGATTTGATGACTATATATAGAGCAAGAGAGCTTGCTAGCCTCACAGCATATAAGGGCTTCACTGATAACTCTCATGTAAAAATATATATTTGTTAGGAATCGTGATTCTGTGCTCCCACCTGGGAATGGAGCAGGTACGGTGTTACGTTATTCTGGCCGCTGGCGCCGCCATTGTCCTGACCCTGGAGGCAGAGCTACTATACGTGCACTGAGACTGTCCCAATCTTATGGAGCATCACGTTCTGGTGTTGTAGGATGTATGAGGACGCGGGATGCCGTGTCTCTCACTGATTTCCCCGGTTGCCAGGCAACGCCGGACGCTGCTTTGTCTAGCACTAAGCAGTGGTGGAATTATGTTCATTCTGCTGTGCAAGCTAGCAGGGAGTTGCTGTCTGGGGAAGATTGGAAAGTATTCAACACCTGATCATTAGGCGGGCTGTTTAATACGGCTCTCTGCTCAGTGCTTTGTTGCTTATTGCAATTCCTATGTGCTTGGTGGTGCTAGCATTAGTGTTGCTATCTTTTCAGGGGTTTTCTTATTTTCTCTTCTGGTTACAATTACTGGGATTCTTGCAGAGGTACTCACCTGGTTCTTGACTAGGCACTAGTGTTGAGCCACCACCGTAGTGTTCGGGTTCGGTTCGGTTCGTCGAACACCTTAGAACACCGTCGAACACCGTTAAAACCAATGGCGGGCAAACAAAAACACATAGAAACACATAGAAAACACCTTCAAAGGTGTCCAAAAGCTGACAAACTGCTCAGAAGACGCTCTCTTTAAAAAACCGGCCGGCAATTCAGCAGCGGCATACACCGGTACCCGACAATTTAGACAAGAAGGAATAGAGCATCACACATAGATTAGATAGATAGAAACATGTCAGTCACACATATAAGAAGCACAGTGACAGTGTTGCTTACTGTACTTGTCATTTAGTGTAAAGGATTTATTAAAAAAAATAATAGTGTTTTCGTGCACCGTCTCTTTAAAAAAGCCGGCCGGCAATTCAGCAGCGGTACCCGACAATTTATAACAGAAAGAATAGAGCATCACACATAGATAGATATAAACATGCCAATCACATATATAATAAGTACAGTGACAGTGTTGGTTACTGTACTTGTCATTTAGTGTAAAGGATTTATTTAAAAAAATAATAGTGTTTTCATGCACCGTCTCTTTAAAAAAGCTGGCCGGCAATTCAGCCTCGGTACCCGACAATTTAGAACAGAAAGATAGAGCATCACACATAGATTAGATAGATAGAAACATGTCAGTCACATATATAAGAAGTACAGTGATAGTGTTGATCACTGTACTTGTCATTTAGTGTTAAAATAAAGGATTTATTAAAAAAAAAATTGGCGTGGGGTTCCCCGTAATTTTAGGCTCTAGCGGAGGTTAAGCAGACGGCTGGGGCAGATGTTTGAAGCCTGGGAGGGGGGTAATACCCATGGAGCTTCCCAGGCTACTAATATCAGCCCCCAGCTGAATACCTAGCCTTTACTAGCTATTAAAATGGGGGACTCCCCCCAAAAAAAATGACGTGGGGTCCCCCCTATTTTAATAGCTAGCAAAGCTCCCAAATCCTTTATTTTAACACTAAATGAAAAGACTGACATGTTTCTATCTATCTAATCTATGTGTGATTCTCTATTCCTTCTATTCTAAATTGTCGGGTACCGCTGCTGAATTGCCGGCCGGCTTTTTTAAAGAGACAGTGCATGAAAACACTATTATTTTTTTTAATAAATCCTTTACACTAAATGACAAGTACAGTAAGCAACACTGTCACTGTACTTCATATATGTGACTGACATGTTTCTATCTATCTAATCTATGTGTGATTCTCTATTCTTTCTATTCTAAATTGTCGGGTACCGCTGCTGAATTGCCGGCCGGCTTTTTTAAAGAGACGGTGCATGAAAACACTATTATTTTTTTTGATAAATCCTTTACACTAAATGACAAGTACAGTAAGCAACACTGTCACTGTACTTCGTATATATGTGGCTGACTTGTTTCTATCTATCTAATCTATGTGTGATGCTCTATTCTTTCTGTTCTAAATTGTCGGGTACCGGTCTATGCCGCTGCTGAATTGCCGCTTTTCATGTTTCACTGTTGGCACTGTTCCCATCGATTTGGGCAATCACTGTAATGCCACAACCACCATGGCTGTGGCATTACAGTGAGTGGCAGGCTATCCCTGCATGATTGGTGCTCAAAATAGCGCCAGACATGCAGGACACGCTTTTGGTGCACGAACAGTTATCGAACATAACCTCGAACAGCCGAATTTTTTGCAAATCGTTCGGGTTCGTCGAACAACTCGAACACCGCCCAAAACAGCTCGAATTTGAGATTGGCGAACAGTTCTAGTCGAACACCGCTCATCTCTACTAGGCACCAGCCGCATCACGAGATGCCAACTGTCCGGCGACAGTGGGCCTGGGAAGGGCTCTGCCAAAGACCCCCTCCTATTTTCTGGGAACAGGGTGAACAGTATTCCTAGTCCTCAAGGGCTCGCCTAGCTGGGCAGCTTGTGCTAAATGCGTCTGTATCTACGCCTTTGCTGGTTTGGTGCCAGTCTTGTTGGGTCCCTATGTAAAGCGCATAGCAAAGTTGTAGGTGGTAAATGTTAGATGGAAGGTATGTGTCACTGAGGTGGCTGGCCTCGGTGATGTACAGTGCATTGTGAAAAGTATTTGGCCCCCTTGAACTTTTTTACCCTTTGCCACATTTCTGGCTTCAAACATAAAGATATAAAATTCAAATTTTTGGGGGAAGAATCAACAACAAGTGGGACACAATCGTGAAGTGGAACGAAATATATTGGATAATTTAAACTTTTTTAACAAATTAAAAACTAAAAAGTGGGGCGTGCACTATTATTCGGCCCCCTTGAGTTAATACTTTGTAGCGCCACCTTTTTCTGCAATTACAGCTGGAAGTTGCTTGGGGTATGTCTCTATCAGTTTTGCATATCGAGAGGCTGAAATTCTTGCCCATTCTTCCTTGCAAAACAGCTCAAGCTCATTGAGGTTGGATGGAGGGCGTTTGTGAACAGCAGTTTTCAGCTCTTTCCACAGATTCTCGATTGGATTCAGGCCTGGACTTTGATATGTTTATTTTTTAACCAATCCATTGTAGATTTTGCTTTATGTTTGGGCTCATTGTTTTGTTGGAAGATAAATCTCCGTCCCAGTCTCAGGTCTTTTGCAGACTCCAACAGGTTTTCTTCCAGAATGGTCCTGTATTTGGCTCCATCCATCTTCCTATCAATTTTACCCATCTTCACTGTCCCTGCTGAAGAAAAGCAGGCACAAACCATGATGCTGCCACCACCATGTTTGACAGTGGGGATGGTGTTTTGAGGGTGATGAGCTGTGTTGCTTTTACGCCAAACAAATCATTTGGCATTGTGGCTAAAAAGTTCGATTTTGGTTTCATCTGATCATTGCACCTTATTCCACATGTTTGGTGTGTCTCCCAGGTGGCTTGTGGCAAACTTCAAATGAGACTTTTTATGAATATCTTTGAGAAATGGCTTTCTTCTTGCCACTCTTCCATAAAGGCCAGATTTGTGCAGTGTACGACTGATTGTTGTCCTATGGACAGACTCTCCCACCTCAGCTGTAGATCTCTGCAGTTCATCCAGAGTGATCATGGGCCTTTTGGCTGCATCTCTGATCAGTCTCTCCTTGTTCGAGATGAAATTTTAGAGGGACGGCCGGGTCTTGGTAGATTTGCAGTGGTCTGATACTCCTTCCATTTCAATATGATTGCTTGCACAGTGCTCCTTGAGATGTTTAAAACTTGGGAAAACTTTTTGTATCCAAATCCAGCTTTAAACTTCGCCACAATAGTATCTCGGACCTGCCTAGTGTGTTCCTTGGTCTTCATGATGCTATCTGCACTTGAAACAGAACCCTGAGACTATCACAGAGCAGGTGCATTTATACGGAGACTTGATTACACACAGGTGGATTCTATTTATCAATACCAGTCATTTAGGAACATTGGATCATTCAGAGATCCTCACTGAACTTCTGGAGTGAGTTTGCTGCACTGAAAGTAAAGGGGCCAAGTAATATTGCACGCCCCACTTTTCAGTTTTTAATTTGTTAAAAAAGTTTAAAATATCCAATAAATTTCATTCCACTTCACGATTGTGTCCCATTTGTTGTTGATTCTTCCGAAAAAAATTAGAATTTTATATCTTTATGTTTGAATCCAGAAATGTGGCAAAAGGTAGAAAAGTTCAAGGGGGCCAAATACTTTCACAATACACTGTAGATCCTTGAATGAAGGCTTTAGTAACGGCAGGTTACTGAGTTTTTTTTTTGTTGGACTGGATTTGGGGTCTGGGATTTAGGAGTGGCCAAAGAGTCTGTGTGTAAATGTTCGTTACTATACCTATGGTCGCCAAGTGGGAAGCCAACATTGAAGACGTCAAGGTAGCAAAACCTTTGTCGCCCTCCCAAAAATAACAGTGCCAGGAGTTGTTGCACCAGAATAGGGACATGTTCTTGGAATTTTCAGGTTTCATTCGGGTCATTGAGCATGAGATTCCCACTGAGTCTCATTTTCAAGTTAATTTGAAGCCCTACGGGATTCCAGAGGCCCGCTGGGTGGTAATCTCGGAGCAGCTGGAAAGGATGCTGAACCTGGGGGTAATTGAGAATCCAAGAGTGGGTGGTCAAGCCCCATTGTGTTAGTGCTAAAGCTAGATGGAGAATGACAGTTCTCCAATGTTTACAGGAAACTCAAAGAAGTCTCGAAGTTGAAAGATTAGGGCCAGCTCGATACATCATTATCCTTGATCTCACAAAAGGCTACTGGCAGATTCCCCTTTCCAAGGAGGCCTAGGAAGAGATGCCAGATTGATGTTATCACTATGTTAGGAAGCCTTTTGGGTTGCAGGGGGTGCTGGCCACTTTTCAGAGAACATGGAGCGGGTTCAAGCCCCTCACTGGCAGCCTACTTAGATGATATTGTCATCTTAAGCCGTGATTGGGGAAGTCATTTAAGTAAAGTCCAAGCAATACTTGACACCCTAAGATAGGCCGGTTTTACTAACCAAAGGAAATGTGCCATGGGGATGGAGGAAACCAAGTATTTGACCTACGTGGTAGGCAAGGGAGAGATTAAATCCCAAATAAATAATGTGGAGGCAATACAGAGTTGGCCAACCCCCATCCCAAAAAATCAGGTTAGAGTGTTCCTGAGCATTGTGGAGTATTACAGAAGGTTTGTACCTAATTTTGCCATGATAGCAGCCCCTTTAACCGATCTTCTGAAGGACACAACATCAGTGATGGCTAAGTGGTCTTCAGAAGCTGAGGCAGCCATTCAGGAGCTAAAGTTAGCCCTCTGTAGACAACCAGTGTTGATAGTGCTGGACTTTGCCAAGGAATTCCTCATTTAAACAGATGCATTTGATGTCTGACTGGGAGCTGTCATGTCGCAGGAAGTTAATGGGGAAGAACATTACTACTTCTGTCTGTGTAGGAAATTGTCCTCATGTGAAAAGAACTACTCTACCGTAAAAAAAAAGAATGCTTGTCCATCAAATGGGCACTGGATGCATTGACATACTACCTACTTGGTCAGAAAATCTTGTTGGTATTGGACCATGCCCCACTAAAGTGGATGCAGGAAAAGAAGGTGAATAATGCCTGAGTAATCTGTTGGTTTCTGACTGCAGGATTTTAATCCCCATATAATACACAAACACGGAAAGCTACATGCAAAAGAGGATGCTTTGTCAAGGGTTCATTGTCTGATGGCAGAAGGTGCCCGGCCCCCTGGCTTTGGGCAGAGGTGGGTGAAAGATGTAGGAAGGCAGGTGGTAAAATCTTAGATAGAAGGCATGCGTTACCAAGTGGATGGCCTTGGTGATGTAGGTCTTGGAATGAAGGCTCCAGTAATGGTAGGTTATTGAGAGTTTTTTTTTGTTGGACTGTATTTTGGGTCCAAGATTTAGGAGCGGCCAAAGAGCCTGGGTGGGAATGGATGCTCCTATACCTCCAATCTGGCTTTTGCAGCTCCTATAAAAGATTGCTAAATCAGCTCAGGTGTGTGTGGTATTGGAGAAGGAGTCAGTCTTGTTGCTGAACAGAGAGAGGAGCAGGGCCTGTGCTTTTTCTCCACACATACCTTTGATCATTGTGGCCAAAGAGTTCTATTTTAAACTCATCGATCCACAGGACTTGCTTCCAAAATGCATCAGGCTTGTTTAGATGTTCTTTTGCATACTTCTGACGGTGATGGTGAGGATGCAGGATAGGTTTTCTTCTGATGACTCTTCCATGAAAACTATATTTATGCAGGTGTCTCTGAACAGTACAACAATGTATCACAACTCCAGAGTTTGCTAAATATTTCTGAAGGTCTTTTACAGTCAAACGGGGGTCCTGATTTGCCTTTCTAGCAATCCTATGAGCAGCTCTCACTGAAATGTTGCTTGGTCTTCCAGACCTTATCTTGACCTCCACTGTTTCTGTTAACTGCCATTTCTTAATTACATTTCAAACTGAGGAAAGGGCAATTTGAAAACGCTTTGCTATCTTCTTATAGCCTTTGCCTGCTTTGTGGGCCTCAACCATTTTCATTTTCAGAGTGCTAGGCAGTTGCTTAGAATAACCCATGGCTGCTGTTTTTTTACACGAGGCTAGATGAGGCAGGGTTTTTATAAAGCTGGTAAATTAGCATCACTTGGCCTTTAGTAACAATGATAGTGAACAAGGCATAACCCTAATCGGCTAATTAAGGTCTGAAACCTTGGTCAAAGTTATGTGAGCACACAAATCTCCAAGGATGCCTAAATTTTTGCATCAGCGCATTTTCATTTTTGTAATTTTTAAAATGTAAAAAATGACAATATATGTGAAAGATGTGTTGGTCACTTACTTTTTGCCATATACAATGGCGTGTAAAAGTTTGGGCACCCATGGTCAAAATTACTGTTATTGTGAACAGTTAAGAAAGTTGAAGATGAAATAATCTGTAAAATGCCTAACGTTAAAGATGACACATTTCCTTTGTATTTTGGGGGACACCCATTTCTGGTAACATACGGCTTCATGGATGCGGTTTATAGCAAGAGGAACGAAGCTAATTACATTTTCTATATTTAATAGTAGGTAGTGTTTATAAAAATATACAAAATATGTTACAAAATGGGAACAAAACAATACAGTTTATACAATTATATAAAATTAAAAGGGATAACAAAAGAAATGTACAAAACCTGATGTCACAGGAATGAATTGGACTCTTATGAAGAGAAGCTCTTTGTTTTTTGAAAATTGTACAGAACTTCAGCGAACGGTACCTCCCAGGACTGACAATGACAAAATCTCAAACTCTAATTTTATTAGGTAAAGATTACACCCATTATTTCTAATATTGTTAATTATACATCTGAAAATTAGGTCCAATACCACTAAATACAAACATAGATCGCAAAAAGAAGTACACATTCATAATTATAGACTTCGGAATGCAATATAAACATGAACCCTGAAAAAAACAGCTCTTTGTATGAATAACCATTGATATTAGGTAAGAATAAAATCCAATACACCTTGCTCCTTGGATGATGTGGCAATTGATATATTGATACCAGTGAAATGTAAGAAGAAAATCCAACAAACTTGCCCTTTGGAAAATATGTTGATCCGATGTTTCTCACGCACACATGACTTGTATGGGTGCGTGTGAGCCAAGTCTTGCAGCTGTATCAGCATGAGAAAAAAAATTCATATGTTAGATGCCCCATAGAATAACATTGGTCCAAGTGCTATGCGATAAAACATCACATAGACATCGGCCATTTTATATGCTGGTGTGAGTGAGCCTATATACTCATTGTCTGATCGATAGGTCTGGCCAAAATACCTCTTTTCTATGTATACCACATTCTTCAGCAGAAAGATGGTGCTGTTTGTGCAATAATACTAATGGGACAATGAATTGAAAAAGCACTATGTCACACCTATAATTTCGTTAATAGTCTAACATTAATTTGAGAATTTTAAGATAATTCAAATATAGTGTTTATTTTGTAGAAATAGTATTTCTCTATAGTTGTATTTAAAATAGGATACAAAATAATGACTTAAAGGGGTTTTCCCCACGAGCGAAAGTTGATTTTAATCAATAGATCTTGGAATAATAATAATTTCCACAATTGGATGTGTTTAAATAAAATGTTCCTGGGCTGAGATAATCTTATAAATGTGTCCCTGTGTAATGGCCGTGTCTGACCGTGTACGGAACATGGTCTGATCATACCACAGCTCCTGTTCAGGGGAGGAAGCAAAAGGGTATACAGACATTACAGCAGGGGATCACAGCTGATTCTTTTTGTGAGGTAAAAAATGTCACTGACTGTTTTTAAACAATGTTTTACTTCAAAGAAAGAATCCACTGCGATCCAGTGCTGTAATGTCTGTATTGTCTTCCTCCCCTGCCCAGGAGTTGTGGTATAATCAGACCATGTTCCGTACACGGTCAGACACAGCCATTACACAGTACACAGCAGGGACACATTTATAAGATTATCTCAGCACAGGAACATTTTATTTAAACACATCCAATTGTGGAAATTATTATTATTCCAAGATCTATTGATTAAAATCAACGTTCGTTTGTGGGAAAACCCCTTTAACCCCTTAACAACATTAGACGTACTAATACGCGTCTGTGCCCTGGAACTTAAGAGCCAGACCCGTATTAGTACGTCATCGCGATCGCGCACGCACTTAGGCTGTGCGGGCGTGATCGCCGCCGGTTGTCAGCTGATTGTCACAGCTGACACCCGGTACTATGTGAAGAGAGCGGTCCCGCACTGCTCCCAGCACATTAACCCCCGCAATGCTGCGATCGAAGTCGATCGCAGCATTGCGGTGGCAAGGGGAGGTGATCGCAGATACTCACCTCCTCTTCCGGCCTCCAGCGCTGTCTGCCGTGGCTTCCAGGATGTTGCCATGACGACCCGATGTCGTCATGACAACATCCGGGTCACCAGACAGCAGGAAGATTTTTTGGACATGAGCAGTGCATCTCCAAACTATCTTCTCCCTGTCCAACGCTGATAGCCTGCATAACACAGGGATGGAGCTCCATTCCTATGCCATGCAGGCGATCAGAATAAAAAAAGTGAAAGTCCCATAGTGGGACAAAGTAAAAAAGTATAAAAACTGTCAGAAAGTGAAAAAAAAAAAAAATTGTAAAAATATTTAAAAAAAAATAAAAAAAATAATCCAACAAAAATAAAAATATAATGTACCCATCAATAAATATTATTATAAAAAAAAAAACAAACAAACAATAAAAGTACACATATTTGGTATCGCCGCGTCCGGAACTACCTGACCTATAAAACTGTCCCACTAGTTAACCCCTTCAGTGAACACGGTAAAAAAAAAAAAAAAACGAAGCAAAAAACAATGCTTTATCACCATACCGCCAAACAAAAAATGGAATAACACGCGATTAAAAAGACGAATATAAATAAAAATGGTACCGCTGAAAACGTCATCTCGTCCCGCAAAAAACAAGCCGCCATACAGCTCCATTAGCCAAATAATAAAAAAGTTATAGCTCTCAGAATAAAACTATGCTAAAAAATAATTTTTTCTATAAAATTGCTTTTATTATGTAAAAGTGCAAAACATAGAAAAACGATATAAATGTAGTACCGCTGTAAACGTACTGACCCGAAGAATAAAGCTGCCTTATCAATTTTACCACACACGGAACAGAATAAAAAAAAAAATAAATAAAATTCCTGCATTGTTGGTTTTTGTTTATTCTGCCTCCCAAAAATCGGAATAGAAAGCGATCAAAAAATGTCACGTGCCTGAAAATGGCACCAATAACAACGTCAACTCATCCCGCACAAAACAAGCCATCACATGACTGTCTGCCAAAATCTGGAAAAATTATAGCTCTCAAAATATGGCGATGCAAAAACTAGATTTTACAAAAAATGCGTCTTTTAGTGTGTGACAGCTGTCAGTCATAAAAACCCCATATGATTCTGGTATCGCTGTAGTCTCACCGACCCGAAGAATAAGGTCGTCTAATCACTTATACCGCACGAGGAACGGCGTAAAAAATAAACTCTCGGGTTAGGGTTGGGCTAGGGTTAGGGCTAGGGTTAGGGCTGGGTTTGGGGTTAGGGTTGTGATGGGGTTGGGATTTTTTTCAAAAGTAAGAAAAAAAGATGACGATGTGGCGACTAGTGTTGAGCGCAAGTGCTCGCTACTTAAGTTTGCATCGGGTGCTCTGGTATGCATTGAGTATCGTGGGTATTTGAGCGACATGCTCGAGTCTCCGCCCCATATGCTTCGCGGCCAAAACAACTTTGCGGGGATTGCCTGCCATGCACGAGCGATCCCCGCATGTTTTTTTTTGGGTGTCTAATAACCGTGAAACATGCGGGGCAGGGACTCGAGCATGTCACTCGAGCACACCCAGTACATGGTGCATACCTGTGTACCCGATGAAAACTCAAGTAGCGAGCACTTGCGCTCAAGACTAATGACAACTTATTCAATATGATGACCTAATGTTATCAAATTCTGTGTCGTACCTCTGGGTTCAAAATGTTCACTATACCCCTTAATAAAATCCTTGAGGGGTATAGTTTCGAAAATGGGGTCACTTGTGGGGGAGCTCCACTGTTTAGGCACATCAGGGGCTCTCCAAACGCAACATGGTGTCCGCTAACAATTTGAGCCGATTTTCCATTCAATTTGTTAGCGGACACCATGTTGCATTTGGAGAGCCCCTGTGTGCCTAAACATTGGAGCTCCCCCACAAGTGACCCCATTTTGGAAACTAGACCCCCCAAGGCACCTATCTAGATGCATAGTGAGCACTTGGAACCCCCAGGTGCTTCACAAATTGATTCGTAAAAATGAAAAAGTGAAAAAAAAAACACTTTATCATTTTTACGAATCAATTTGTGAAGCACCTGGGGGTTCCAAGTGCTCACTATGCATCTAGATAGGTGCCTTGGGGGGTCTAGTTTCCAAAATGGGGTCACTTGTGGGGGAGCTCCAATGTTTAGGCACATCAGGGGCTCTCCAAACGCAACATGGCGTCCGCTAATTATTCAAGCAAATTTTACAATCAAAAAGTCAAATTATTATTATTATTTATTATTATTATAGCGCCATTTATTCCATGGCGCTTTACATGTGAAAAAGGGGGTATAATACAAGAACAATTTCAATAATCTTGAACACAATGTGACAGCGACTGGTACAGGCGGAGCGAGGACCCTGCCCGCGAGGGCTCACAATCTACGAGGGATGGGTGAGGATACAGTAGGTGAGGGTAGAGCTGGTCGTGCAGCGGTATGGTGGAGCGGTGGTTACTGCAGGTTGTAGGCTTGTCGGAAGAGGTGGGTCTTCAGGTTCCTTTTGAAGGTTTCCACGGTAGGCGAGAGTCTGATACGTTGGGGTAGAGAGTTCCAGAGTAGGGCGGAAGCACGGGAGAAATCTTGTATACGGTTGTGGGAGGAGGAGATAAGAGGGGAGTAGAGCAGGAGATCTTGTGAGGATCGGAGGTTGCGTGCAGGTATGTAACGGGAGACTAGGTCGGAGATATATGGAGGAGACAGGTTGTGAATGGCTTTGTATGTCATGGTTAGGGTTTTGAACTGGAGTCTCTGGGCAATGGGGAGCCAGTGAAGAGATTGACAGAGAGGAGAGGCCGGGGAATAGCGGGGGGACAGGTTGATTAGTCGAGCAGCAGAGTTTATGATAGATTGGAGGGGTGCGAGAGTGTTAGAGGGGAGGCCACAGAGCAGGAGGTTGCAGTAGTCAAGGCGGGAGATGATGAGGGCGTGCACTAGTGTTTTTGCAGATTCATGGTTTAGGAATGTGCGGATCCGGGAGATATTTTTAAGTTGGAGTCGGCAGGAAGTGGAAAGGGCTTGGATATGTGGTTTGAAGGAGAGTTCCGAGTCCAGGGTTACCCCGAGGCAGCGAGCTTGAGGGACTGGGGAGAGTGGGCAGCCATTGACTATGATGGATAGGTCAGTTGGGAGGGTTGAATGAGATGGCGGAAAGATGATGAATTCTGTTTTGTCCATGTTAAGTTTTAGAAATCTAGCAGAGAAGAAGGATGAAATAGCAGACAGACATTGTGGGATTTTGGTTAATACGGAGGTGATATCGGGTCCAGAGAGGTAGATCTGTGTGTCATCAGCATAGAGGTGATAATGAAAGCCATGAGACTCTATGAGCTGTCCCAGGCCTAAGGTGTAGATGGAGAAGAGCAGGGGTCCTAGAACTGAACCTTGGGGGACACCGACAGATAGGGGGCGAGATGAAGAGGTGGTGTGTGAGTGGGAGACACTGAATGTCCGGTCTGTTAGGTATGAGGAGATCCAGGATAGGGCCAAGTCTGTGATGCCGAGAGATGAGAGAGTCTGTAGTAAGAGGGAATGGTCCACTGTGTCAAAGGCAGATGACAGGTCTAGGAGGAGGAGGACAGAGTAGTGTCGCTTAGATTTGGCGGTTAGTAGGTCGTTTGTGACTTTAGTCAGTGCAGTTTCAGTAGAATGGTGCGGTCGGAAACCAGATTGTAGGCGGTCAAAGAGGGAGCAGGAGGAGAGGTGGGAGGACAGTTCAGAATGGACATGTTGTTCCAGTAGTTTTGAGGCATAGGGGAGAAGTGATATGGGGCGATAGCTAGACACAGAGGATGGGTCAAGGGAGGGCTTTTTGAGGATGGGTGTGATTGAGGCATGTTTGAAACATGAGGGGAAGACACCAGTTGTTAGTGACAAGTTGAAGAGGTGGGCTAGGGCTGGGATGAAGATAGTGGTAAGGTTTGGGATGAGGTGGGACGGGATTGGGTCAAGTTTACAGGTGGTGAGGTGTGATTTGGAGAGTAAGGAGGAAAGTTGATCTTCAGAAATGGTGGAGAATGTAGTTTTGGAGGAGGAGGGTTGAGTAGGTGTGGGGAGGGGCTGTGGGGGCTTTAGGCAAAAGCTTTGTCTGATGGTGTCAATCTTCTGCTTGAAGAATGAGGCAAAGTCTTCGGCTGAAATAAGAGGAGAGGGAGGCGCTCCTTCCCTTCCGAGCCCTGCCGTGCGCCCAAACAGTGTTTTTTCCCCACATATGGGGTATCTGCGTGCCCAGGGGAAATTGCACAACAAATTTTGGAGTCCATTTTGTCTTGTTACCCCTGTGAAAATAAAATTCCTGTGAAGCACCTGAAGGGTTAATAAAGTTCTTGAATGTGGTTTTGAGCACCTTGAGGGGTGCAGTTTTTAGAATGGTGTCACTTTTGGGTATTTTCTGTCATAAAGACCTCTCAAAGTGACTTCAAATGTGATGTGGTCCCTAAAAAAATGGTTTTGCAAATTTTGTTGGAAAAATGAGAAATCGCTGGTCAACTTTTAACCCTTATAGCTCCCTAACAAAAAAAAATTTGGGTTCCAAAATTGTGCTGATGTAAAGTACACATGTGGGAAATGTTATTTATTAACTCTTTTGTGTGACATATCTCTCTGATTTAAGGGCATAAAAATTCAAATTTTGAAAATTGCAAAATTTTCAAAATTTTCGCCAAATTTCCATTTTTTTCACAAATAAACGCAAGTGATATCGAAGAAATTTTACCAAAATCATGAAGTACAATATGTTATGAAAAAACAATCTCAGAATCAGGGGGATCCGTTGAAGCGTTCCAGAGTAATTACCTCATAAAGTGACAGTGGTCAGAATTGTAAAAATTGGCCTGGTCATTACCGTGCAAACCACCCTCGAGGGTTAAGGGGTTAAGCACCACTGCGAAAGTAAGTCGTAAGCTATGGTCAGACAGCATTATGCAAATGACACTCTGATCAAACTCTGACCAGAATGTCAGCATAGTGTGATCCAATTCTCTCAGATGAGAGAATCAGAGCAGACTGTGAGGAGAGCATAGAGAACATAATTTCTCTATCTTCTCCATTCTGTGAGTCTGCGGAAATCAGACTGCACTCAGATGACATCTGAGTGCAGTCCGGTGTTTTCCATGCACCCATAGGCTTGAATGGGTGAATGGCATCCAATTTCAAAGTGAAGTTGCAGCATTCAGTGATTTTTTTCACTGACATATTCTGACAGTGAAAAAAATCATGGGTGAGCACTGCCCCATTGTATTTCATTGATCCAAGTGCTATCTGATAAAAAAATGTATACGCTGGTGTGAGTGAGTCCTTAACGTAATAGAAAAATTATCTTTTAGGCAAACCAAAAGATCATCTCACCTGATGAATGAGTATTTTGCTCATTCATCACATGATTGTCAGCCTGTTTAGTCTCCGTGATTATAGGGGAACATGCGTTCATAGGATCGCTCATTCACGATAATGGTGCAGTAGAAATATATCTTAAGAATACCCATTTTATCATTTTTTATTGTGAACCACTTTTTCATCTAACCTACTGCACTCAGAAAAGGATTCTTGTCTTCTCTCCCTTCACCCTTTGCGTTGTTTATTAGGTTTATAAGGTTGTACTGTAAGGCAGTTGATTATGTTGACAATGAATCAACATACAGTATTATGCTGCCTTTCAAAATATCTTACCAGCATTTTAATTTCCTCCTCATGTATTTTCTAATTAAAGGTAATAAATTATTCATTATTTACCTGCCTGTATTGCGGGATCATGACAGAGCATCCTGGTGCATAACAAGCGAGCAATCATTTTAACACAGACTAGTGCACTGAAAATAATGTAGCTGGTGTCTCTGTAGAAACAAATTGCCATTTCTACCTTAGAAACAGCTTTGATTGATGAACAATTATCTACTGCTAAATATTTTTTTTATTCCAGGTTTCATATATCAGGTGTAAGAGTTATTAATGAATTCCCATGTGTAATTTCTCATATGCTACAATTCAAACAGCCAGTGGTGTAACCAGAGTCTGATGGGCCCCGGTGCAAAATTTGGACCTGGGCCCTTACCTGCATGTTGGTCAGATGTATGGGCCCCTATAGCGTTATAGATACTATAAATACATATGTGTTTTCGACCTCATATAATGATGTTTCCCATCTTGGTGACTTCCTGTAATAATGTCCCCCATCCTTGTGCCTTTCTGTCATAATGTCAATCATTCTGGGCCCCTTCCTGGTATAATGTCCCCCTTCACTATTCCCTTCCTGGTACCCTGGGCCCCTTCCTATAATTATGTCCCCAATCCTGGCCCCTTCCAGCAATAATGTTCCCCTTTCCATTTCAGCACATTTAAAAGAAAACAAAAAAACAATTCTTCTTACCTTCCTCCACTCCCACGACACACAGTGTCTCTTCTATAGGTGGCAGCTGACTTCGACTTGTCTGGCATGAGATCACTGCCATGTGGCACCCGTAACGGGCATGCCGACATCAGCTTCCGGCCTCTAATTGGCCAGGGGCATGTATTGCAGTGCAGAGTGCCAGCGGGTCTCTGCACCGCAATTCATTTTAGCTGAATGTGCTTCCTCGGACGCATATCTAGCTGAATTAGGAGCTGGTGTCAGCCTCTTGCATGTGTCCAGTCGCCGTCACACCCTCTGCAACCACTACAACCCTTTTAAAAACATTCCTTTTAAATAAAGATATGTCATAGCATGCTGTTTTATCTGTCTTTGTGGTGATAATGATGTGATTTTCTTTAATTGTAGATTTACAATTTTTCCATTTGGATTTGGAGCCAAAAAATTCATGGCGTATTAGCAGCACACTAGATGAGATTTTAATTCATTTCATCCACATACACATATTATTATTTATTATTATACATTATTACAGCGCCATTTATTCCATGGCACTTTACATGTAAAAAAGGGGGTATACATAGCAAAAAGAATTACAATAATCTTGAACAAAAACGCAACGGCAAACTGGTACAGAAGGAAAGAAGACCCTGCCCGTGAGGACTCACAATCTACAGTACAAGGGATAGGTGAGGATACAGTAGGTGAGCGTAGGGCTGGTCGTGGAGCGGTATGGTGGAGCGATGGTTACTGCAGGTTGTAGGCTTGTTGGAAGAGGTGGATCTTCAGGTTCCTTTTGAAGGTTTCCAAGGTACTGTAGGTGAGAGTCTGATGCTTTGGGGTATAGAGTTCCAGAGTAGAGGAGATTCACGGAAGAAATCTTGTATGCAATTGTGGGAAGAGGAGATGAGAGGGTAGTAGAGAAGGAGATCTTGTGAGGATCGTAGGTTGCGTGCAGGTATGTACCGGAAGACTAAGTCACAGATGTATGGAGGAGACAGGTTGCTGA
Organism: Phyllobates terribilis; assembly: GCF_046119375.1. Taxonomy (NCBI): domain Eukaryota; kingdom Metazoa; phylum Chordata; class Amphibia; order Anura; family Dendrobatidae; genus Phyllobates; species Phyllobates terribilis. The sequence continues at coordinate 691,719,887 of NW_027362762.1, forward strand.
TGGCTTTGTATGCCATGGTTAGGGTTTTGAACTGGAGTCTCTGGGCAATGGGGAGCCATTGAAGTGTTTGACAGAGAGGAGAGGCCGGGCAATAGCGGGGGGACATGTGGATTAGTCGGCAGGCAGAGTTTAGGATAGATTGGAGGGGTGCAAGAGTGTTGGAAGGGAGACCACAGAGCAGGAGGTTGCAGTAGTCGAGGCGGGAGATGATGAGGGTGTGCACTAGTGTTTTTGCAGATTCGTGGTTGAGGAATGTGCGGATCCGGGAGATGTTTTTGAGTTGGAGTCGGCAGGAAGTGGAAAGGGCTTGTATATGTGGTTTGAAGGAGAGGTTAGAGTCCAGGGTTACCCGAAGCCAGCGAGCTTGTGGGAATGGGGAAAGTGGACAGCCATTGATTTTGATGGATAGGTCAGATGCGGGGGCTGAGTGAGATGGGGGAAAGATGATGGATTCAGTTTTATCCATATTAAGTTTTAGAAATCTAGCAGAGAAGAAGGATGAGATAGCGGACAGACATTGTGGGAGTCTGGTTAGTAAAGAGGTGATATCAGGTCCAGAGAGGTAAATCTGTGTGTCGTCAGCATAGAGATGATGCTGAAAGCCGTGAGACTATGAGCTGTCTCAGGCTGAGGGTGTAGATTGAGAAGAGTAGAGGTCCTAGGACTGAACCTTGGGGGACACCGACAGATAGGGGCCGAGGTGAGCAGTTGGTGTGTGAGTGAGAAACACTGAAGGTCCTGTCTGTTAAGTATGAGGAGATCCAAGATAGGGCCAAGTCTGTGATGCCAAGAGATGAGAGAGTCTGTAGTAAGAGGGAATGGTCCACTGTGTCAAAGGCAGATGACAGGTCCAGGAGGAGGAGGACAGAGTAGTGTCGCTTGAATTTGGCAGTTAGTAGGTCGTTGGTGACCTTAGTCAGAGCAGTTTCAGTAGAGTGATGCGGTTGGAAGCCAGATTGTAAGCGGTCAAAGAGGAAACAGGAGGAGAGGTGGGAGGACAGTTCAGAATGGACGTGTTGTTCCAGTAGTTTTGAGGCATAAGGGAGAAGTGATATGGGGAGATAGCTAGTCAGAGAGGATGGGTCAAGGGAGGGCTTTTTGAGGATGGGTGCGATCGAGGCATGTTTGAAGCATGAGGGGAAGACACCAGTTGTTAGTGACAGGTTAAAGAGGTGGGTTAGAGTTGGGATGAAGACTGTAGTAAGGTTAGGGACGAGGTGGGACGGGATAGGGTTAAGCTCACAGGTGGTGAGGGTGTGACTTGGAGAGTACGGAGGAAAGTTGATCTTCCGTAATGGCGGAGAAGCTGGTTTTGGAGGAGGAGGATTGAGTAGATATGAGAAGTGGCTGTGGGGACTTTAGGCAAAAGCTTTGTCTGATGGTATCAATCTTGTGCTTAAAGAATGAGGTAAAGTCCTTAGCTGAGATGAGAGGAGAGGGAGGAGATGCTGAGGGACAGAGGAGAGAATTGAAATTGTTGAATAGCTGTTTAGGGTTGTGTGACAGGGAGGATATGAGCTAAGAGATGAGAAGTATGTTTGTTTTGCAGCAGTGAGTGTGGACTTGGAAGTAATGAGGGACTGTTTGAATGCGATGAAGTGCTCTTTGGAGTGGGACTTTTTCCATCTCCGCTCAGCAACCCTGGAGGCCTGCCTCAGCTCTTTAGTCAGGCTGGTGTGCCAGGGTTGCCTGTTGATCGTGCAAGCTTAGGTATATGTGAGGGAGGCGACCGAATTGAGTGCTGCAGCTGTTGTGGTGTTATATAAAGCAGCCGCATCATCTGTATCATGAAAGGAGCTTATGTCTGTAAGAGGGAGAAGGGATTCAGAGAGTGTGTGTAGGTCGAGGTGTTTGAGATTTCTGTGAGGGTATGCAAGTTTGTGGAGTGGTGATTGTGCACCTGGGGAGGAGAGGGAAGAGAATGTGATAAGGTTGTGGTCAGATAGAGGGAGAGGTGAGTTGGAGAGGTTAGACAGTGAACAGATTTGGGTGAAAATGAGGTCTAGTGTGTGGCCATCTTTGTGAGTGGCTGCAGAAGACAATTGAGCAAGGCTGAAGGAGGAAGTGAAGGATAGAAGCTTAGAGACAGATGAGTGGGAAGTGTCAGTGGGGATGTTGAAGTCGCCCATGATGATAGTGGGGATGTCAGCAGAAAGGAAGCGAAGCAGCCAGGTGGTGAAGTGATTGAAGAAAGTGGTGGCTGGCCCTGGGGGCGGTAAATGACAGCCAGTTGGAGGTTGGAGGGGGAAGTAGATCTGCACACAGTGTGCCTCAAAAGCAGGGCTGTGGAGTCGATAAACCAAACTTCCAAATCCAACTCCGACTGTTATGTTCTGCAACTTAGGACTAAGGAATAGGAGGGAAAAGCTGTCCCTGCACTGAGACTCAGCTTAACCCTACGCTGGGGTGGGTGCCCTATAACTTATGAATAGCCCCACTGAAACTCCTGCACTGAACTCAAACAAAGACCTGTAGGACGGGGAAAGGGGTCCCTAAAAGATCTAAGGACTGGGAGAAAAAGCAGGAGACCTCCTAACAGAAAAGTTAGTTGCAGAAACAAAAATTAAAGGAAACAAAACTGGTGGAACAAGAAGTCCCAGGATAACAATAGTCCAAAGCAAGAAGAACTAAACAAGTCTACTTAGCCCGAGCACGAGCGTTACAACACTGATGTCCAGCGGGGAATGGAAGCCAGGTGCTGAGTAATAAAGAGTGCAGAGATCACGTGACCAAGAAACCCAGCACCAGAGGAAAAGACTAGAAGCCAGCAAACCACAACAAGATGGCCAATAGTAAAACAAAATAGATTCAAACAGTACCTCCCCTTTTACGAGGATTCTCCGGATCCTCTAGGCCGAGCCTTACCAGGAAATCTCCTGTGAACAGATGACAGAAAAACCCTCCGATAAAGGCAGATCGGTGATAAAATCCATGGCAAGGTGGGTCCATAGCTAACTAGGAACTTCCAAAGGGCATAGCAACCCCGCAGCTGGAGCGTGAGAGACCTTAGACCTAGCACACACAGAACACTGATGCACCCACTTGATTACTTCCCTTTGCCACCCTGGCCACCAGAAACTCCGACCGATAGACTTCCTAGTTTCCGAAATCCCTGGGTGACCTGCGAACCGAGACTCATGACATTCAACAAACAACGCCCTCCTCAAGGCTCTAGGCACAAAAAATTTCCTACACGGAGTGTTAGTTGGTGCCACACTCTGAGCTCCTAGGATGCTATTCTCCAACTCAGAATCCAATGCGGCCACCACCACCCCTCTCTGCAAAATACACTCCTCCCTCTCAGCATTCACCGCTGGAGAGAAACTACGAGACAAAGCGTCAGCCTTAGCATTCTTTGTCCCCGGGACAAAGGTTACGGAAAAATTGAACCGGGCAAAAAACAGTGCCCACCTAGCCTGACGGGCATTCAAACGTTTAGCTGCGTCCAGATAAATCAAATTCTTATGATCAGTGAAAACCTGTATAGGATGTCGAGCCCCCTGCAAAAAATGTCGCCAATGCTCGAACTCGAGTTTAATAGCCAACAAGCCATGATTCCCAACATCATAGTTGAGCTCTGTCTCAGAAAATTTGGGGATGCACCCCATCCCCACCCTCCTGGGACAGAACTGCCCCTACGCCTATAAATGAGGCATCCACCTCAACCAAAAATGGCTTGGTCTCATCCGTCTGGATAAGATCAAGAGCAGAGCTGAACCTCTCCTTGAGATACTCAAAAGCTTCAATAGCCTCAGTGGACCATTGGACTGTATTAGCACCCTTCTTAGTGAGATCAGTAATGGGTTTAGCGATGACAGAGGAATTCTTTATGAATTTCCTGTAATAATTGGCAAACCCCAAAAACCTCTGTACGGACTTCAAACCCTCAGGCCTCGGCCACTCCAGCACAGCCTGAACTTTCACCGGGTCCATCTCAAAACCATCACAAGAGACAAAGTAACCCAAAAAACTAATTTTCTGGACAGCAAACTGACACTTCTCCAATTTAGCAAAGAGTGTGTTATCTCTGAGAATCTGAAGAACTTCGCAGACTCTGCCAATGAGACTCAAGATCCGATGAATAAATCAAAATGTCATCCAGATAAACAATAACACTCCTACCGATCAAGGGTCTCAGAATTTCATTGATGAAATTTGGAAAAAATGTAGGGGCGTTAGTAAACCCAAAAGGCATCACCAAACAATCAAAATGTCCTTCCGGGGTGTTAAAAACTGTCTTCCATTCATCTCCGTCCTTCACCCGCAGCAAATGATATGCCCCACGAAGGTCAATCTTAGAAAACCATTTAGCTCTGGTCAATTGGTTAAACAAATCTGGAATAAGTGGTAACGGGTAAGAATTGGCACAGTGATCTTATTAATCTCCCGAAAATCCAAACATGGCCTAAGACCCCCATCCTTCTTTTTGACAAAAAAGAACCCAACCACCACAGGAGACTTAGAGGGTCTTATGTGACCTGCAGCTAAACTAGTCTGAAGGTACTCCTTCAAAGCCTCCCTCTCGGGAATTGTCAGATTAAACAACCGACTCTTAGGGAGCTTAGCATCAGGGACGAACTCAATAGCGCAATCGTAATCTCTATGAGGTGGTATAGCTTTCGACTCCACCTCCGAAAAAACCCTCCAAAAATCCTGAATGGGTTCAGGTAACTCCCCCTTCACAACAGCCACAATGTGAACATTACAACACTTACCATAACACCCCTGACCCCAGGATCTTATGGAACCAGACGACCAGTCCAGCAAAGGATTATGCACTTTTAACCAGGGCAACCCCAGGACGATTGGGGAAGGCAACTTAGCAAGTACAAATAAGTCAATCTGCTCCTGATGTTTCATATTCATAGTAAGTGGAAACCCAGTGACCTTTCGAAAAATGCTCCCATGCTCCAGGGGAGTATTATCAATCGCCACCACAGGAAAAGGAGACGACAAAGGTTCAGAATCAAACTTATACTTTTCAAGAAATTGTTGATCAATCAAATTAAGTGCAGAACCACAATCCACCATAACCTGAAACTCAATCAAACGATCCTGACAGGTGGTATTACCAGGAAAAAACACCCCAGCAGAACGTAAAAACGCAATGCGAACGGGAGTGTTATTCCTACTGACCTTTTTTTTTTTCTTTCCTGAAGCGAACCTCACATTGCTTTAAAAAATGATCAGCCTTACTGCAATACAATTAAAGTCCCTCAGAGAACCTCCTGTCCCTCTCCTTGGAATGGGATGACATTGCCCCGACCTGCATAGGTTCCCCAGTGTCGGCAGGAATATCGTGAGAAACAGAATCCAGCAATACTCATTCTGTCTAGCCCTCAACCTTCTATCCACACAGATAGCTAACTGCATGGCAACTTGCAGAGTATCAGGTGCAGGGAATGCAATGAGCAAATCTTTAACCCTTTCACTCAAGCCTGCCAGAAACTGAAACTTGAGTGCAGGGTCGTTCCACCTGACCTCTGCAGACCATTGTCTGATCAGGGTGCAATAACTCTCAGCATCAAGAGAACCCTCTTTGAGACGTCTGAGCTTTGCCTCAGCTGATGTAACCCAATCAGGATCATCATATAGCAAATCCATGGCATCAAAAAATGCCTCCACAGAACTCAAACAATGATCATCAGGAGACAAGGAAAACGCCCAGATTTGAGGTTCCTTATGCAATAGAGACATAATAATTCCTACACACTGTAGTTCACTACCAGAAGACCTAGGTCTGAGCTGAAAATACAACAAACAAGCATTTTTAAATGAAAAAAAATCCTGTCTTTTCTGCGAGAAACACTCAGGTAATCCTACCTTAGGTTCTTCATAGCGTTCTGCAGGGTATTTACTCACGTACTGCTGAAGATCGGCAACCTCCAGAGTCAGCCCTTGCAAGCGTTGAGCAAGCTCCTGCATGGTAACCGTACTGAAGAAAATCCAGGAAGAGGAGAGGAGAAGAAAAAAAAAAAAAATAACTTTTTTTTTTTTTTTAAACGTGGCTGGACATACTGTTATGATCTGCAACTTAGAACTAAGGAATAGGAGGGAAAAGCTGTCCCTGCACTGAGACTCAGCTTAACCCTACGCTGGGGTGGGTGCCCTATTCCTTATGAATAGCCCCACTGAAACTCCTGCACTGAACTCAAACGAAGACCTGTAGGACGGGGAAAGGGATCCCTAAAAGATCTAAGGACTGGGAGAAAAAGCAGGAGACCTCCTAACAGAAAAGTTAGTTGCAGAAACAAAAATTAAAGGAAACAAAACTGGTGGAACAAGAAGTCCCAGGATAACAATAGTCCAAAGCAAGAAGAACTAAACAAGGCTACTTAGCCAGAGCATGAGCGTTACAACACTGATGTCCAGCGGGTAATGGAAGCCAGGTGCTGAGTAATAAAGAGTGCAGAGATCACGTGACCAAGAAACCCAGCACCAGAGGAAAAGACTAGAAGCCAGCAAACCACAACAAGATGGCTGATAGTAAAACAAAACTCTCGATAAGATTTCTGCCCTCGTCCACAGGTATTTTGGCCCACTCCTCATGAGCAAACTGCTCCAGTTGTCTCGTTTTTGAAGGTTGCCTTCTCCAGACTGCATGTTTCAGCTCTTTCCAAAGATGCTCAATAGGATTTAGGTCAGGGCTCATAGAAGGCCACTTCAGAATAGTCCAATGTTTTCCTCTTAGCCATTCTTGGATGTTTTTAGCTTTGTATGTTGGGTCATTATCCTGTTGGAGGACCAATGACCTGCAACTCAGACCAAGCTTCTGACATTGGGCAGCAAATTTCCCTCCAGAATGCCTTGATAATCTTGAGATATCATTATTAGAGATGAGCGTTGTTCTACTCGAACTGTTCGCCAATCTCAAATTTGAGCTGTTTTGGGCGGTGTTCGAGCCGTTCGGCGAACACGAACAATTTGAGAAAAAGTCGGCTGTTTGAGGTTATGTTCGATAACTGTTCGTGCACCAAAATCATAACTGGATTTTTTCTCAGTAATGATGAAAATTAATGTTAATACGCAGTTTGAGTGTACAGCGGGGTGGGGGGAGGGGCAGGGGATGGATCTCTGCAGGAACAATGAAGATCTCCATTTTTTTTTCTCTTTCCCGCATTTGCAGTGGGGAGGTGCAATCTGTCAGCCTATCAGCAGCGCACACACGGAGCGAAGTGCTTTTTTTCACACAAGCAAGGGCATGTGTCATTGGCAGTGTATGTCACATGTCCTTGCCCTATAAGACCAAGCCATTTTCCCCGTCGCCACCATTTTCTCACTGCTGCAGCTGCGTGTTAGACGGCACCGCTGTTGCTGTGTGCGCTATACCTTGTTAATTTCAAGCCAATTTTCGCACAAATATACAGATAGCTTGGGAGTAGGGAATAGTTGTGATTGCAGTCCTTTTAAGGACTAGGTTACAGCATTTCCTACGACTTTTATCAGGGAGGTCTGTGCTCTTAAATAGACAGGTTGTGGGAGTAAAGACTAATTGTAATTGGAGTCCTTTTCAGGACTAGGTTACATCAGTTCTTATCAGTTTTTGCCAGGCAGGTCTGTGCCAGTGCTGTGCAAGTTTTTTTTCACAGCATTTGGCTGAATCTAGCAAAGCTAATCCTTTTTGGCCTATTGCAGAGTGTGTTAGTCAGTGGAGTAGCCTATCTGTGTTGCAAGATATACCACCTGTGTATAGAATACCAATTTTTTTACTGCACCTAGTGAAGTAAAATCTTTTGGGCATAGCATCATTCTATTAGTCCATCTATACTGACCTCCATCAGGTTGCAAATTAAAACTAATTTTTATCTGCATCTACAGTACCTCTGAAAAAATATTTGGGCTTCTACCTGTGTGTGGGACTTGTTGTATTAGTCCATCTATACTGACCTCCATCAGGTTGCAAACTGAATATAATTGTTTTCTGCATCTAGCTCTGAAAAAATATTTGGCCTTCTAGTAGTGTGTCGGACTTTCTCTATTAGTCCATCTATACTGACCTCCATCAGGTTGCAAACTGAATATAATTTTTTTCTGCATCTAGCTCTGAAAAAATATTTGGCCTTCTAGTAGTGTGTCGGACTTTCTCTATTAGTCCATCTATACTGACCTCCATCAGGTTGCAAATTAAAACTAATTTTTATCTGCATCTACAGTACCTCTGAAAAAATATTTGGGCTTCTAGCTATGTGTGGGACTTGTTGTATTAGTCCATCTATACTGACCTCCATCAGGTTGCAAACTGAATATATTTTTTTCTGCATCTACCTCTTAAAAAATATTGGGCTTCTAGCTGTGTGTGGGACTTGTTGTATTAGTCCATCTATACTGACCTCCATCAGGTTGCAAACTGAATATATTTTTTTCTGCATCTACCTCTGAAAAAATATTGGGCTTCTAGCTGTGTGTGGGTCTTGTTCTATTAATCCATCTATACTGACCTCCATCAGGTTGCAAACTGAATATAATTTTTTTCTGCATCTAGCTCTGAAAAAATATTTGGCCTTCTAGTAGTGTGTCGGACTTTCTCTATTAGTCCATCTATACTGACCTCCATCAGGTTGCAAATTAAAACTAATTTTTATCTGCATCTACAGTACCTCTGAAAAAATATTTGGGCTTCTAGCTGTGTGTGGGACTTGTTGTATTAGTCCATCTATACTGACCTCCATCAGGTTGCAAACTGAATATATTTTTTTCTGCATCTACCTCTGAAAAAATATTGGGCTTCTAGCTGTGTGTGGGACTTGTTGTATTAGTCCATCTATACTGACCTCCATCAGGTTGCAAACTGAATATATTTTTTTCTGCATCTACCTCTGAAAAAATATTGGGCTTCTAGCTGTGTGTGGGTCTTGTTCTATTAATCCATCTATACTGACCTCCATCAGGTTGCAAACTGAATATAATTTTTTTCTGCATCTAGCTCTGAAAAAATATTTGGCCTTCTAGTAGTGTGTCGGACTTTCTCTATTAGTCCATCTATACTGACCTCCATCAGGTTGCAAATTAAAACTAATTTTTATCTGCATCTACAGTACCTCTGAAAAAATATTTGGGCTTCTAGCTGTGTGTGGGACTTGTTGTATTAGTCCATCTATACTGACCTCCATCAGGTTGCAAACTGAATATATTTTTTTCTGCATCTACCTCTGAAAAAATATTGGGCTTCTAGCTGTGTGTGGGACTTGTTGTATTAGTCCATCTATACTGACCTCCATCAGGTTGCAAACTGAATATATTTTTTTCTGCATCTACCTCTGAAAAAATATTGGGCTTCTAGCTGTGTGTGGGTCTTGTTCTATTAATCCATCTATACTGACCTCCATCAGGTTGCAAACTGAATATAATTTTTTTCTGCATCTAGCTCTGAAAAAATATTTGGCCTTCTAGTAGTGTGTCGGACTTTCTCTATTAGTCCATCTATACTGACCTCCATCAGGTTGCAAACTGAATATAATTTTTTTCTGCATCTAGCTCTGAAAAAATATTTGGCCTTCTAGTAGTGTGTCGGACTTTCTCTATTAGTCCATCTATACTGACCTCCATCAGGTTGCAAATTAAAACTAATTTTTATCTGCATCTACAGTACCTCTGAAAAAATATTTGGGCTTCTAGCTGTGTGTGGGACTTGTTGTATTAGTCCATCTATACTGACCTCCATCAGGTTGCAAACTGAATATATTTTTTTCTGCATCTACCTCTGAAAAAATATTGGGCTTCTAGCTGTGTGTGGGTCTTGTTCTATTAATCCATCTATACTGACCTCCATCAGGTTGCAAACTGAATATAATTGTTTTCTGCATCTAGCTCTGAAAAAATATTTGGCCTTCTAGTAGTGTGTCGGACTTTCTCTATTAGTCCATCTATACTGACCTCCATCAGGTTGCAAACTGAATATAATTTTTTTCTGCATCTAGCTCTGAAAAAATATTTGGCCTTCTAGTAGTGTGTCGGACTTTCTCTATTAGTCCATCTATACTGACCTCCATCAGGTTGCAAATTAAAACTAATTTTTATCTGCATCTACAGTACCTCTGAAAAAATATTTGGGCTTCTAGCTGTGTGTGGGACTTGTTGTATTAGTCCATCTATACTGACCTCCATCAGGTTGCAAACTGAATATATTTTTTTCTGCATCTACCTCTGAAAAAATATTGGGCTTCTAGCTGTGTGTGGGTCTTGTTCTATTAATCCATCTATACTGACCTCCATCAGGTTGCAAACTGAATATAATTGTTTTCTGCATCTAGCTCTGAAAAAATATTTGGCCTTCTAGTAGTGTGTCGGACTTTCTCTATTAGTCCATCTATACTGACCTCCATCAGGTTGCAAACTGAATATAATTTTTTTCTGCATCTAGCTCTGAAAAAATATTTGGCCTTCTAGTAGTGTGTCGGACTTTCTCTATTAGTCCATCTATACTGACCTCCATCAGGTTGCAAATTAAAACTAATTTTTATCTGCATCTACAGTACCTCTGAAAAAATATTTGGGCTTCTAGCTGTGTGTGGGACTTGTTGTATTAGTCCATCTATACTGACCTCCATCAGGTTGCAAACTGAATATATTTTTTTCTGCATCTACCTCTGAAAAAATATTGGGCTTCTAGCTGTGTGTGGGACTTGTTGTATTAGTCCATCTATACTGACCTCCATCAGGTTGCAAACTGAATATATTTTTTTCTGCATCTACCTCTGAAAAAATATTGGGCTTCTAGCTGTGTGTGGGTCTTGTTCTATTAATCCATCTATACTGACCTCCATCAGGTTGCAAACTGAATATAATTTTTTTCTGCATCTAGCTCTGAAAAAATATTTGGCCTTCTAGTAGTGTGTCGGACTTTCTCTATTAGTCCATCTATACTGACCTCCATCAGGTTGCAAACTGAATATAATTTTTTTCTGCATCTAGCTCTGAAAAAATATTTGGCCTTCTAGTAGTGTGTCGGACTTTCTCTATTAGTCAATCTATACTGACCTCCATCAGGTTGCAAATTAAAACTAATTTTTATCTGCATCTACAGTACCTCTGAAAAAATATTTGGGCTTCTAGCTGTGTGTGGGACTTGTTGTATTAGTCCATCTATACTGACCTCCATCAGGTTGCAAACTGAATATATTTTTTTCTGCATCTACCTCTGAAAAAATATTGGGCTTCTAGCTGTGTGTGGGACTTGTTGTATTAGTCCATCTATACTGACCTCCATCAGGTTGCAAACTGAATATATTTTTTTCTGCATCTACCTCTGAAAAAATATTGGGCTTCTAGCTGTGTGTGGGTCTTGTTCTATTAATCCATCTATACTGACCTCCATCAGGTTGCAAACTGAATATAATTTTTTTCTGCATCTAGCTCTGAAAAAATATTTGGCCTTCTACTAGTGTGTCGGACTTTCTCTATTAGTCCATCTATACTGACCTCCATCAGGTTGCAAATTAAAACTAATTTTTATCTGCATCTACAGTACCTCTGAAAAAATATTTGGGCTTCTAGCTGTGTGTGGGACTTGTTGTATTAGTCCATCTATACTGACCTCCATCAGGTTGCAAACTGAATATATTTTTTTCTGCATCTACCTCTGAAAAAATATTGGGCTTCTAGCTGTGTGTGGGACTTGTTGTATTAGTCCATCTATACTGACCTCCATCAGGTTGCAAACTGAATATATTTTTTTCTGCATCTACCTCTGAAAAAATATTGGGCTTCTAGCTGTGTGTGGGTCTTGTTCTATTAATCCATCTATACTGACCTCCATCAGGTTGCAAACTGAATATAATTTTTTTCTGCATCTAGCTCTGAAAAAATATTTGGCCTTCTAGTAGTGTGTCGGACTTTCTCTATTAGTCCATCTATACTGACCTCCATCAGGTTGCAAACTGAATATAATTTTTTTCTGCATCTAGCTCTGAAAAAATATTTGGCCTTCTAGTAGTGTGTCGGACTTTCTCTATTAGTCCATCTATACTGACCTCCATCAGGTTGCAAATTAAAACTAATTTTTATCTGCATCTACAGTACCTCTGAAAAAATATTTGGGCTTCTAGCTGTGTGTGGGACTTGTTGTATTAGTCCATCTATACTGACCTCCATCAGGTTGCAAACTGAATATATTTTTTTCTGCATCTACCTCTGAAAAAATATTGGGCTTCTAGCTGTGTGTGGGACTTGTTGTATTAGTCCATCTATACTGACCTCCATCAGGTTGCAAACTGAATATATTTTTTTCTGCATCTACCTCTGAAAAAATATTGGGCTTCTAGCTGTGTGTGGGTCTTGTTCTATTAATCCATCTATACTGACCTCCATCAGGTTGCAAACTGAATATAATTTTTTTCTGCATCTAGCTCTGAAAAAATATTTGGCCTTCTAGTAGTGTGTCGGACTTTCTCTATTAGTCCATCTATACTGACCTCCATCAGGTTGCAAACTGAATATATTTTTTTCTGCATCTACCTCTGAAAAAATATTTGGCCTTCTAGTAGTGTGTCGGACTTTCTCTATTAGTCCATCTATACTGACCTCCATCAGGTTACAAATTAAAACTAATTTTTATCTGCATCTACAGTACCTCTGAAAAAATATTTGGGCTTCTAGCTGTGTGTGGGACTTGTTGTATTAGTCCATCTATACTGACCTCCATCAGGTTGCAAACTGAATATATTTTTTTCCTGCATCTACCTCTGAAAAAATATTGGGCTTCTAGCTGTGTGTGGGTCTTGTTCTATTAATCCATCTATACTGACCTCCATCAGGTTGCAAATTCAAAATAATTTTTTTCTGCATCTAACCCAGCCAATAGTTTTGGCCTAATACCACAGTTTGGCCACTCAGCTCTGCTCAGTTACCATCCATTGTTTTTTTGTGCAAACAACTCCAGAGTTGTGAATTAGTTAACCACCAAAATGAGTGGAAAAAGGCCTGCTGCTGGTGGAAAGGGGAATAGGCGTGTTGGGAAGGGGAAAAAAGGTTGTGTCCGTGGGGTAGGTGTTAAAGCAACAGTAACATCTGCAGAAGAAAGACCATCTTCCAGCCAAACTAAAATGTCTACTTCTTTTAGCGGACAATGTGATAAGATCCCTTTCTTACGGCCACGCCAATCGCTACAAATTCCAGATGAGGCACAAAAACAGCAGGTGCTTCAACGGATATCAAGTGCTCCTTTAAGTGGGCTCTCCTCCACATCAACTTCAACATCACAAATACTCCAGTCCTCAAAGGTGTCACCCAAATCGCACTTGCTTCCTCACAGCTCCCAAATCTCCAGCTGCCCGTCTGAGTATGAGGTAGAACAGATGGTTGAGTCTGCAGAGCTGTTTACTCATACTATAGCCTGGGAATCAGAGGTCGACTCCAGCGCTTCTGTGAATCCAGACGAGGAAATGATCTGCACTGATGCCCAGAATCTTTATGAGTCGGATCCAGGACCAGACGCAGAAGGTTCTGACCATAATGTAGACCCTCATTCCCAAACTGTAACTCCTGTTGGTGGAGACAATGAGGAAGACGATGATAAGACTCAAATACCTGATTGGAGCGACAACTTTAGTTTTTTGTCAGGGCAGGAACAGGTTGGCTCTGAGGACGACGGGTGTGATAACGCACAGGGTGATGATGATGAGGTCGGAGATCCCACTTACTGTCAACCCACAGTCAGCCAAGAGATGAGGTCAGCAGAGGAGGTGGAGGAAGATGCTAGTGACGACGAGGTCAGGTTGCGCCTTCCTGGACAGAGACGTAGTACTGGAAGCACGTCAACAACTGCATCCTCAAACACAACTCTGCCTCTCACCACAAGTCGTGGTGGCTCTTCAGGTCGCATGGGTGCTAAGCCTTGCATAGCCTGGGCATTTTTTCAGATCGATAAAGATGACCCAACTCGTGTTATCTGTAACATTTGTCAGCAAAAGCTAAGTAGAGGCCAAAAAATACATAGTTTGAGTACTTCATGCATGAACCGGCACATGGACATGAAGCATAAGTTGCAGTGGGAAGCTCAGTGTGCTACAATGCGGCCTAGCCGGCCGGGCCAACCACCGTCTGCCATATCTTGTGCATCCGCGGCCTCTTCATCCTCTGTGACTGGGGGGACAGCAGTCACACCTGTTTTGGGGCGCAGACCTGCCACCTCTTTACCCGCAACAGCCAGCGTGATTGGCAGGTCATCATTTTCTTTGGAGGTGGTAACACCAGCTGGTGTTGAGCGCTGTCCGACATCGATAGCACCACCTTTGGATCAAGGCAACCTAACATGTCCGCCTGCATCTTCCTCACAGACCGGCAGTTTGCCGGGGACACCCTTATCAACCCCGTCTAAGCACAATAGCCAGCCCTCGGTCCCTCAGATGTGGACAAGTAAAAGACCATTTCCTCTTAGCCATGAGAAAGCTAAGAGGTTGAATTTCACCATCTGCAAGCTCTTGGCTACAGAAATGCTGCCTTTCCGCCTGGTGGACACAGAGGATTTTCGAGACCTTATGTCCGTCGCAGTGCCCCAGTACCAGATGCCCAGTCGGCACTACTTCTCAAAGAAAGGTGTGCCTGCGCTCCATCAGCATGTCGCACATAACATCACCGCTTCTTTGAGAAACTCTGTGTGTGACAGGGTGCATTTCACCACAGACACTTGGACGAGTAGGCATGGACAGGGGCGTTACATGTCGCTGACTGGGCACTGGGTAACTATGGTGACAGCAGGACAAGGGGCTGCTGTCCAAGTCTTGCCGTCCCCACGAGTTGTGCGTCAATCCTCTTTATGTCAAAGTTCCTCCACTGCTTCTGCCTCCTCAACCTCCTCTCGGTCTTCCACCTGCACCCAAAGCCTGTCTGGTCATGCCACAAGCTTTCTAACTGCGCAGAAGGGATCCTGCACACCTCCTTACTATGCTGGCAGTAGGGCTCAACGTCATCAGGCGGTTTTTACATTGAAATGTCTGGGAAATGTGAGTCACACAGCTGAGGAGTTGTGGTCAGCTCTGGAGAACCAATTTCATGAATGGTTGTCTCCACTGGACCTGAAACCAGGGAAGGACGTGTGCGACAATGCTGCAAACCTGGGTGCGGCCCTTCGCCGGGGCAATGTCACACACGTGCCTTGTATGGCTCACGTGTTGAACCTGGTTGTCCAGCAATTTTTAGCCCACTATCCCAGACTAGATGGCCTTCTGCAGAGGGCACGGTCGCTGTGTGCTCACTTCCGCCGTTCGCATCCCGCAGCTCAGCGACTTACATCTCTACAGAAGTCGTTGGGCCTGCCACTTCACCGGCTAAAATGCGATGTGCCTACCCGGTGGAATTCAACTCTGCACATGTTGCAGCGACTGTGGCAGCACCGACAAGCCCTGGTGCAATACGTTCTGACGTATAGCCTGGGCCAACGAGATTCAGAGGTGGGGCAAATCACGCTGGAGGAGTGGTCTCAGATCAGGGACCTATGCACCCTTCTGCACAGTTTTGAAATGGCGACGAAGATGTTTAGTGCTGACGATGCCATTATCAGCATGACTATTCCGGTGATTTACATGCTGGAGCACATGCTAAACAGAATTCGGAGTCAGGTGGTGGCACAAGAGGAGGTGGAGGAAGTAGAGGAGGAGGAGTTGTATGCGGAAGGGCTAACATCTGCAAGGTCCAGACGGTCGGCAGCACCAAGGCGGCAGGCATGTGAGGGTGGGGGAGATGGTTTTACCAGGGCGCATGGTAGCAGCCAAACTAGTGAGGAAGGTGCAGGATCCCAGGAAGAAGTGGAGGACGAACTGATGGAAGACTCATCAGATGAGGGAGACCTTGATCACATTTCTTTTGTGCGAGGTTGGGGGGAGAGGACAGAGGAAGGAAGCATGATTGTTACCTCGCCACCAACACAACAGGGACTTGGTGCTCCTGGATGCGCAACACACATGAGTGCCTTCTTGCTGCACTACCTGCAACATGACCCTCGAATTGTGAGAATTAGAAATAATCCTGACTACTGGGTTGCCACACTGTTAGATCCCCGGTACAAAAGTAAATTTGCAGAAATTATTCCTGCCATAGAAAGGGATGCACGCATGCAGGAGTATCAGCAGAGACTGTTGCAGAATCTTACATGTGCTTTTCCACAAAATACCAGTGGTGCACGTAGTGAATCTCACAGTTCCAACTTGCCAACCGTGGGACCGTCAAGTGTTCAGCACTCAAACCGTAACAGAACCACAGTATCTGCTGGTAACATCAATTTTGCGGAATCATTTCACCACTTTTTTAGCCCATCCTTTGCAAGGCCACAGGAGACAAGAAGTCTGACACATAGTCAACGCCTAGAGACGATGGTACAGGAGTATCTCCAAGTAAACATTGAAGCCACGACTGTGTCACTGGACCCTTGCTCTTTTTGGGCTTCCAATCTGGATAAATGGCCGGAGCTAGCCACTTACGCCTTGGAGATCTTGTCATGCCCTGCAGCCAGCGTTCTGTCTGAACGTGTGCTCAGCGCTGCTGGTGGTGTGCTGACAGATAAGCGCACGCGGCTCTCCACTGATAATGTAGACAGACTCACGTTCATAAAGATGAACAAATCATGGATCCGAAACGACTTTTCTACCCCTGTGTCATCCTGGGGAGAGTAAAAGCTTGATGATTGGTTAAAATCACCCTACCAACCGTTTTAAGCTTTCAAATTACTAATCATGTTTATCTGTATCTTGACTGGAAAATAATTTGGGCTTTGTAGCAGTGTGCAGCACTGATCCTATTAGGCCATCTATACTAAAGCTTCACCAGATTTAAAATTTAAAATAATTTTTAGCTGCATCTAGCCCGGAAAATAATTTTGGGGCTCCGAGATGCGCAAGGCACATAAGTGCCTTCTTGCTGCACTACTTGCAGCATGACCCTCATATTGTCAGAATTCGAAGTAATCATGACTACTGGGTTGCCACACTCTTAGATCCCCCAAACTTTTCGATCAACCTTTTCATTTTAATAAAGACCAAAAAAATGGTCATTTTTGAAATTATAAGCATTAGCAGGTTGTTAGAAACTGAAATCAAACAGTTTTCAACTCAAAACTTTATTCTAGGTGATGTTACATTTTCACATAGGACCCCTTGTTCGAAAGGAGCTTCTGAACTCTCTCGTCCATTGAATTTGTCAGGTTTTGGATGGTTTCTGCTTCAATTGTTTTGCATGAGGACAGAATACCCTCCCAGAGCTGTTGCTTAGATGTGAACTGCCTCCCGCCATCATAGACACTCCTTTTAATGATGCTCCAAAGGTTCTGAATGGGGTAGAGGTCAGGGGAGCATGGGGGTCACACCATAAGTTTGTCCCCTTTTATGCCCATATCAGCCAGAGATGCAGATGTTTTATGTGCAGTATGAGATGGTGCATTATCATGCAGAAAAATGATCTTGCTGTGAAATACACGGTTCTTCTTCTTGAACCATGGCAGGAAGTGCTGTTTGAGAAAATCCACATACATTATGGAGTTCATCTTTAGCGCCTTCAGGGATCCTAAAGGGGCCGACAATCTCTCTCCCCATGATTCCAGCCCAAAACATTACTCCACCTCCTCCTTGTTGGCGCTGTAGCCGTGTTTGCGTGGGGTGTCCATCAACCAGCCATCCTCCACTCCATCCATCTGGACCATCGAGCGCTGCACGGCACTCATCCGTGAACAAAACAGTTTTGAAATCAGTCTTCATGTAATGTTTGGCCCACTGGAGCCGTTTCTGCTTGTGTGAAGTGGATAGAGGAGGTCGACAGGATGGCGCATGCACAGCTGCAAACCTCTGAAGGACCCTGCATCTTGTTGTTCGGGGGACGTTGGAGGCACAAGCAGCTTCAAAAACTTGTCTGCTGCTATGACAAGGCTTTTTTGCCGCTGCTCTTTCAACCTGACGTAATTGCCTGTAGGAAAGAGTCCTCAATTTGCCCTTATCAGCACGCACACGTGTGTACTGTGAATCAGCTACATACTTCTTGATTGCCAAGACACTTCATCCTGATCATCGCACAATGTTGATTGTAGTCATGCCTTGACCTAAACACTCCACAATTTGTTGCTTCTCAGCAGCCGACACATCCTTTTTCTTTCCCATTTTGGCAGAAAATGTAGGCTGCTTAATAATGTGAGAGAGCCTTCTTAAGTAGTCTTGCCTTTCATTGGACACACCTGCCAAACTAATTAGCACAGGTGTCTGCAATTGCTTACAGTGATATAAAGAGCCCTGACACACATCACCATCAATGAGTTTAACTGACAAACAAACAAATTCTTCCCTTATCACTCCTAAACACTTTTTGCATAATAATTTGGAACGCAGTGTACATGTGCTTTTCCACAAAACACCAGTGGTTCACGTAGTGAATCTTACAGTTCTAACTTGCCAACCGTGGTCTGTATGGAGTTGTTCAATAAAGGGCCCAAAATTAAGATAACATAGATGGGAGAGGTCTCTATGAATAGGAATTCCTAAGTATTTGATACCCTGTGAGGGCCAGCCAAAGGGAAAGTTGGACTGGATGGAATCCTATATGGATTTGGGGAGGGAGACATCGAGGGCCTCAGACTTCGCTGCATTGATTTTAAAATTTTACCATGTAACAAAGTGATCTATTTCAGCCATAACAGCATGGATGGATATATGTGATTGAGTGATATATACTAGGACATCATCAGCAAATAGAGAGCACTTGTACTCGGTGCCTCCCACCTCAATCCACCTAATATTGGGGTTATGGCGAATTGATGAGAGCAGGTGCTCCGTCACTAGGATGTATAAGAGAGGGGACAGAGGACATCACTGCCTTGTCCCATTGGTGATTGTGAAAGGTGATGAAAATGTTCTGACGCACCCCCTGGGCCTTGGGACACCCGGAGCCGGACCCTTTTTGGTGGATGCTGGTGGTTGTAGTCTTCGTGGCGGCGACCCGGTTCCGTGGCTCAGGGCGGTCAAACCAGTGGCGGAACTATTTATGTGGTTTTGATGTTTAAATGTCCGACTACGCCACCCGTGGATTGCGGTCAGAGTGAACCGCCGCTACAGGGCAGACCGCTGAGGCTGGTGTTGTGGGTGCAGCAGAGCGTAGCATAACTCCTCACGGGAGGAGTATAGCCTCAGGGCAGTGTATGCGGAGGATGGGGGTGATGGTGCAGGGCAGCAGCAGTAACGACACGGAGTCAGTGATGCAGTTCAGGGCCTTTACTCACAGTTCTTATTATCCAGACCACGTCTGCAGGTAACGGCTGCCCACGTCGTACTGTGCTCACCAGGTGAGGGGCTCAGACAACTCCCAGATAACTTTGGAGCACTTCACAGGACCCCCTTTGTGTGTCCTTTGTCTGGCCTTTCTTACCAACACTTCTGTCCGGCTGCCTCGAGCCTCCTCTTGGTAAACTTGGCGCCAGTTTCCCTGACCCTATGTGGTGCCTTCCTAGCGGGTGTAGCGAGGGGCTGCGCCACATAAAATGTCAGAGCCTCCGGTTTCTAGCTGAGGGTCGTTTCCTGCCTCCACTAGTTCGGGGACCGGTCTCCCCCTTTGGCCTGACCCCTCCACGCAGGTGGATTCGGGCGTGCGGTGGCGACTCGCCCGTCCGCACCCCTGGGATCCCTTCATTCCTCGTTCCTGGAGCCTTCTCCGCTCCTCTTCCTTCCTTCTCCCTCTTCCAGGCCTGGGCCTCTGTTACTAGGCCCGCCTCCGGAGCAGAGCTCATGCAGAGCCCCTGCTCCCTGCCACTTCTGCTCAGACTTCTCTGCACTGAACTAAGATGGTGCCCACCTTTTATACTCCCTTCTCAATGCACCCAGGAACTGCTTCCTCCCTGCTCCTGCACTACAGGGTTCCCCTTCCTCAGTGTTCCCTCCCCCCACTCCAGCCAGGGACAGGGACTGTCGTGCCCATCTCAGGGGCATATTGGTCGCCCTGCCCCACGGCAATGTGGTGTAATGCATGCAGGTGTCGGGTCCTGATCCACACTCCATCCTTACCTGAGAGTGAGATATCACACCTCTGGGTGAGGTGCAATACGTCTGTAGCAACCGAGCCCTCAGGGTGCTACAGTTCCATTTATCTTCAGCCTAGGTGACGTATTGCGATACAGGGCCGTGATTTTGGCTATAAAAGGGTCCCCTAGACCCCTACCCCAAGCTTTTTAAGAGAATCATATATGGCGTGCCAGGAGACTCTATGGAATGCTTTCTCAGCATCCAACGAGAGTATCTAATTACAAATTTTTAACTGCATCTAGCCCAGGAAATACTTTGTGCCTAGTAGCAGTGTCTGCTAGTCAGCGGATTATCCCGGCTGTTAAGCAAGCTGCACCACCTGTAGTTTAGACACTTAATTTTTTCAAAGGAAATGCTTCGGGACCATGGGATATTTAGTGAAGAGCATCAGGAGGCACCCCAAGGCATAGGGGCTGGGACTGGCAGTAGGATGCCTTGCGGTGGACAGCCGAGCTCGATCCTTATAAAAGCTTTTTAACTGCAGCAGCTTTAGTGGACGCTACTGGAGCTGGAATTACCGCGGCTGCTGGCATGAGACTTGCCCTCCAATAGATCCTTGTAAATGGATTTAAAGTGTATTCATTCAAATTAGAGAGACAATTTAAATTAAAAAGCTTAGAGCTGCCTCCACCACAGGGGGGCTCGCTCGACCCACCAGCGGACAGGCACCAGTATTGGGAGAGGGGGGCTGGCCGGCAGGGTTCACCGCGGCTCTGGCACAAACCCGGCGACACGGAGGTGGCACGGGCAGGAGCGGACTGGCCGTGTCGGCTTCTCACTTTTTGGATTTTAGAAGGGCATGACATGCCTATATCTGTGTCTCCCCCTCCTTTTACTCCTCCACCTCTTTTATTTTCGCATGACTATATGTACTTGTCACTTTTCCATGTGTTAGTTATGTCTTCTGAGCAGTTTGTCAGCTTTTGGACACCTTTGAAGGTGTTTTCTATGTGTTTCTATGTGTTTTTGTTTGCCTGCCATTGGTTTTAACGGTGTTCGAAGGTGTTCGACGAACAGTTCGACGAACAGTTCGGCGAACACACGGGTGTTCGACGAACCGAACCGAACTCGAACACTACGGGGGTGGCTCAACACTAATCATTATACCATGCACAGTTTCAAGACACTCTGCCAAATGCAGTAAAGAAGCCCCAAAACATTACCGAGCCTCCTCCATGTTTCATAGTGGGTTCAGTTTCCTTTTCTTTGTATGCTTAATTTTTGTGTCTGTGAACATAGAGCTGATGTGACTTGCCAAACAGCTCCAATTTTATTTCATCTGTCCAAAAAACATTTTCATAGGAGCTTTGTGGCTTTCAATATGCATTTTGGAAAATTCTAGTCTCGCTTTTTTATGATCTCTTTTCAACAGTGGTATCCTCCTTGGTTGCCTTCCATGAAATCTAGTTTGGCCAAGACAGTGACGGATCGTGCGATCTGACACTGATTACCTTGACCTTGGAGTTCACCTCTAATCTCTTTAGAAGGTGTTCTGGGCTCTTTGCTTACCATTTGTATTATCTGTCTCTTCAATTTGTCATTAATCTTTCTCTTGCGGCCACGTCCAGGGAGTTTGGCTACAGTACTGTAGAACTTAAACTTCTGAATAATATGTGAAGCTATACTAATTGGAACATCAAGATTTTTGGAGATGGTCACATAGCTTTTACCTTTTAACATGTTTGTCTATAATTTTCATGTTTAGTGTGATTCACATCATGATACCAAACAGCATAATGACTACTTTTCACTCTTTAAATAGGTAGACTGATTACAAGTTTGTAGACACTTGTGATGCTAACTACAGGAGACACCTTAGTTTAATATGTCCCTAGGGTCAAATTATTTTCAATGTTTTCTAAGGGTACCATCATTTTTGTCCAGGCGATTTTCATTAGTTTGCTTTTTCGTCGAAGCGGCACGCGGAACACTCGTTGGGGTACTGGGAAGTGTGGTTTGACTCATAATGGCATATGGTGGGTGTAGGTCATTTTCTATTGACTGAAGGAGTGCTATTGCAGGGGGTCTATATGTTCCCATTGGCCTGTCTGATTATATAATGTTAATATTTGTAGCCCTAACACTCTTTATACTATGAGACTTGTTCTAATATTGCATATATAGGGGTTATATTGTACTAGACTCTTATGGACTGATTGCTACTACATGTTTTCCTATGTCTTCACATTTTGGATATATGGAATCTTAATATGCAAAATACTATTGTGTCCACACTGCCCAATTTGTCCTTTTATATGGGTTTTATGGGTTTTTTAATGGGTTTTTGCTTTTGTGTATAATGAATTGCTTGTAATAAAGGTTTAATATACTTTTGACAATATTTGTCTTGTACTTTTAATTATTATTTTGCTTGGGGGTACTTATTTAATTATGTAAGCTTTTCTCTGTCTATCTGTATTGAACCAGAACTTACACAAATAACTTTGTCAGATAGATGCAACTCGACTGCAGAGGTTTATATGAAAATTCCAGTTTATTCTCAGGCAGAATTCTTGTATTATGTACAATAGTAACAGCAGTAGCTGCAACAACTGCAGTAGGTAACAGCTGCAGTAGGTAAAAACACAATTCTGAACCAGAGATGCACAGAGATGAACCTAGCAACATGGATGACAACACTAACTGGGGAAGAAGGGAGGGGTTACTTACATCAGACCTGGGCTACAGGGAGAGAGATAGGACAAAATTCTAAAAGGGGCAAACCTGACTGCATAGCATAGTAACAACAATAATACAATAACAATATGATACTATATGATTCCCAAGTTGTTGGACAAGAAACTCCCCATCTGAAATCTTTAGATTTCACGATAATCCAATCTCGACACAATGTCCTTCAATGATGTTCATCGACATTGTGGGAACCCAAAAGACAAAAATGAAACACACAAACATGCAATAATAAAACTACATACAATTGTAAAGTCTAAATTAGTGGTTGGAGGCCTGAAGTCCTAAACAATAGGATAGTCCAAGTTCAAGTTAGAAACCCATTTTCGGATTGGGGAAGCCACAACTTGCAAACATTTCCACCAACCCAACAATCCAAATGGTGTCTGTTCCAAGTTCTAACACAGCTGATATTATGTAGAGGTATGCTCCCAGTTTTAGTTTTCTTTTTTTATGTGAAGCACTCGGAGATGTGAGTCACAAGAGTAACAACCTGCACGAGAGATGACCAGCTCGAATGCCGCCCGATGCGATGAGACCTCAGCATCAATATTGGTATCACTGATGTACAGCATGTAGCGATGGCTGGCCTGATCTCTTCGTCTCTTCCTCTTCTGATGTGCTCTACTCTGTTGCTAACATATATGTGGAATTATATTACTTGGTTGTGCATGTAACCAAGCACTACTCTACTATCGGTGTAGAAAGTAAATGAATCAATCGTGACGTCCAGTTCATCTTTTATAACTTCAGCAATTTCCAGTCCCAGTACAGCAGCACAAAGTTCAAACTTTGGTACAGAGTGTGTATTTTGTGGTTAATTTGGCCTTACTCAGTACAAATCTACAATGTACCTTGTTGATGGTTCCTGAGGTATTCAGATATTCTACTGCAGCTGCGGCCTCGGTGGATGTATCAGAGAAAATGTGGACTTCTTTCCTGATGTCAGCTGAAAGCTACTTTAAGGCATTACAACGTTGGACTTGGAGATGTTCTACAACTTTCAGAGACTTCTTCCATGTCTCCCGACTTTGTTGTTTCTGGAACAGTAGCGGAGTGTCCCAATCTGTGTTTTCAGCAGTAATCTGTTTTAGCAGTATCTTGCCTTGAATAGTGATGGGTGCTATAAACCCAAGAGGATTATAGATGCTGTTCACAATAGATATGACTTCTCATTTGGTGAAGGGTTTGTCGCAGGCTGACACTTGGAATGTGAATGTGTCCTGTCTACTGTCCCACAGCAAACCAAGGCTACGTTGCATGGGAGATGCATCAGAAAAGGGATTGAAATGTCCTTCAAGTTCATTGCATGATCTTCTGATGGAAATGGTTTCATTACTGGCTGTTGGAGATAATCTTGTGAAGTCTGATGTTCACCACAGACAGCATTTCCTGTGTTCTAGAGAGCTGATCAATTGCCTCTTCACTTGTGGTCAAAAACTTAAGTCCATCATCTATACAGAAGTTCTTCTCCACAAATTGACGAGCAGCAGATCCATACTCCCTCTCATCTTCCTGGGCTGTCCGTTTCAGTCCATAGATTGCACAACAGCTGAGGGACGGTTCCCGAAGACATGTACCTCTATCTGGTAATCTATGACTTCGTTATGGATGTCATTGTCCTTGTGCCATAGGTAGTTTCTACTGTCTATCCTCACAATAAAACAATGGAACATTTGCTGGATGTCAGCTATTACTGCAACAGGTTCTTGTCTGAAGCAAATTAACACTCCTATAAGGTTGTTGTTTAGATTAGACCCAGTGAGGAGCAGATTATTGAGAGAGTTAGGGCCCCGTCACACTAAGCGATGCAGCAGCGATCCCGACAACGATACGACCTGTCAGGGATCGTTGCTGCATCGCTAATACATCGCTGGTGAGCTGTCAAACAGGCAGGCTCACCAGCGATCAGGGGAGCAGCGATATCGTGGAAAGAATCGTTCCACGATGTCCTGCTCCCGTTACCAGCCTGCTGCAAGCAGGAGCAGGCTGGTAACTATGGTAAACATCGGGTTACTAAGTGCGCGTGTGCCCCTAGTAACCCGCTGTTTACCATGGATACCACTCTGCTACGGTGCGCGGGAGCCTCCGTGCACCGTAGCAGAGTGGTATCCATGGTAAACAGCGGGTTACTAAGTGCGCGCGTGCCCCTAGTAACCCGATGTTTACCATAGTTACCAGCCAGATCGTTGGTCCCGCTGGTCACACACAGCGATGTGTGCTGGCCAGCGGGAGGCCAACGACCAAAAAATGGTCCAGGACACTTTGCAACAATCAGCGACCTCACAGCAGGGGCCTGATCGTTGCAAAGTGTCACACACAGCGACATCGCTGGTGAGGTCGCTGGTGAGTCACCAAAACCGTGACTCAGCAGCGATATCGCTAGCGATATCGCTATGTGAGACGGGGGCTTTACCTTCATACAGAGCACTTTAGTCAAACACCACACTGATTTGGTAAGGTTTGTGAGGCTGATAGACACCAAATGATGGAAGGTACCAGCATTATTACCCTTCCTTCAGTGGTGGTGCAGGTTCTGAATGATCTCTGTCAAAGATGTTCTTCATGAAATCGATGAAATGTTTTTTCATCTTTGGTTTCCTCTTTAGGGTGCGTTTTAAAGATGGAAACCTTGCAGTTGTTTGCTGTAGATTGTTTGACATCTTTGTTCTTGGATAACAAAAGGGTAAAGATGCTACCCAGCTGTTGGAATCATCGTAGGCGAGTTCCTTTTTCCATAACCTTCATGAATTTTTTGTGCTCTCTTGCAGATGCCAACTTGTCTTTACTTGTAGAATTGAACACCATTGACCCAAGGCTGTCATCACAAGGCAGGAGCCTGTTTATGTTATCAAAAGGTTCTTGTCACCACTTACTGTCACTCAGCTTCTCCTTCACCCAGTAATAGGAATGTAGGAATGGCTGAAAATAAGTGCTGCAACCATTTGGCAATATATGAGTCTGACATAAGGAAATCTTGGTAGGCCTCTTCATCTTATCTATGCAAACCTTGCCTCTGATAACCCAGCCTAGATCAAAGCATTGGGCAACTGGATCATCATGAGGTCCATTGATATGCTTACATATCTTGTGTAGCTGGAGAATACCTCTGCCAAGCAGAATCAGGATAGCTGGATAGCTGCACTGGTGTCAAGGGCTGGTATCTTGTTGGCTATAGTCCTTAGATGAGGGTGATGAAGAATAGCCTCTGGCGTTGGGATCTCCTCTCTATTGGATGGTATCTGATTTCACTTGACAAGTGTGGGTAAGGCTATCTCCACAGTATTCTCAACAGAAGCAACTATAAGTCCACTGGCTCTTCTCCCAGGGACCTCTGTAACATCACTACAGGTGCCAAAGGTGTAAGGGTAAGCATTTCCCTTTAAGTCGAACAGATCAAAGAGTTCTGATCTTGTAAGCGATATTTTGCTTTGATCCTCCAGGATGGTGTAAACCCTATGGTTTTCTCTGGTTGATCCCTGGGATATTAGTTCACCGGGAATATCTTCGCACATGACTTGTCCCAGAGGCTGTCACGAGTTTATCAAGTGTGACAGACAGTCGCTCTGGATCCGGCTGTAGAAGGTCACTGTGCTTGTCATTGCAGACACCTTCTTGAGCCTCTCATCTCTTTAGTGTAGTGGTATTTTTCTCCCTTTAAGACCCAGCAGCGACCTCCACCTTCTGCTGCTAATTGACACACCCTTGCTTGGTATTTAAATACTCTCAGTGTCTCCAGAGAGTCGCCAGTGATAGTTCTATGTTACTCTGTCCATGCCTGGAGTACTAGTAGTCGGTTAGATTCTTCTTGGACTTCCCTTGGAGGACAGTTGGCGTTATATCTCTGGTGTCTTCTCATGCTAAGTGTATCCCCTTTTTTTGTTTATCTAGTTGTCTTTAGGTACAGTGCAGCTTGACTAGTGTTCACCCAGTCCCCTCCCTACCTAGGGCCAAGCTCTAGGGACATTCAGGGATTAGGTTTCCTGCTCTGCGATAGGTGAGGAACCTATATAGGGATGATAGGGTAGTCAGGGCGATATTAGATCTGCCTAGGGGTCACCACTCCCCTTTGCCCTAGTTGTTGGGCTCCCTTCCCCCTCTTATTGTCGTTGTACACTTGTTCCTTCCCTCACCTTGCATGACAGAGGCCTTCTGCACATACTTCTGTGCATGAAGAAGATACTGTGGTAGGACTTGCTGCTTGACCTGCGTCCTCCCCATCATGCTTTGTGGTGGGAAAAATTGTAAGCGGTTCAGATTTAGGTTGGGATGGATGGAGCGCTTGTACGTGATCCTCACTGTCGCATTCTAAACACTTAATTGTAATTTTACAGTCTTTAGCAAAGTGTTCAGTAGAAATACAACATCTGAAACATACCCCAAGTTTCTTAGAAACTCCTTGTGTTCCTGGAGCAGTTTCTTTCTGAAGCCTATGCACTTCTTTAGGGGATGTGACTTTTTATAAATGGGACATAGTCAATTAGGGTTTTCAACCTTTTCACCTATGTTGCGCTTGTCTGGAGCTGATGTACACTAATCGTTACCGATTATAATAATCTGTGGAACGAGTAATCACTCGATATACTGATAATAGACTCCCATACAAAGGCATTTTTTGGGTATTTTTGTGAAGAATATTGGAGATATATTTATATGTCAATCATTTGTATCCTATTTGGCATGGGATTATAAACACCCCTTCAGTGTGCAGTTTTAACAGAACAGCTAGCAGCAGCAGGGGGGGGTCAAGAGTCAAAAGACTGTGAGTGACAGATATCACACCGTGAGCCAGCTCTGCTCAGAACAAAGGGCTTGCTTGCCATGTGGATACCATGTGATCTGAGTCAGCTATGATTTCATAAGGAGAATATGGACTTATTGTACGTCCTAGCCATACATCGTATACATGTCAGAGATCCCCAAACCGGACGCACACCGTCCAGTGTCCTGTTCCTTTTGGCCTCACAAGGTGGGGAGATAAGTAGAATATCTGGTGGGAAACAGATAGTACATCAATTGAAAAAATGTACAAGACAGATAGCACTCACCGGTATGTAAAAACACTCTTCTTTATTGCTTCATATAAAAGCAGCAAGGGAGTGAGAGGTACACCTGTTGGCACGGCCGTCGTCCGACAAGTGTACCTCTCACTCCCTTGCTTGCAGTTTTTATATGAAGCAATGAAGAAGAGTGTTTTTACAAACCGATGAGTGCTGTCTGTCTTGTACATTTTTTCAATTGATGGAACTGTTTTCTTTAGACAAGCACCCGGTGTATGTGGGAGAGGTGTGTGCTCTGCAGTCTAGGAAGCATTGAAAGCGCAACTGTGCAGTGGTGCAGGCTTTTTTTCTGCATGAATTGACAAAACAGATAGTACAGCTGTGTTTAGTCTCCACGTGTAGCAGGGGCCAGGCTAGATCCAATGACACCAGAACTGCCTCCCTAGGACCGTCCATTAACGAGTTATGACTCATCTGAAGTTTTGTAGTTATTGTCTGCCAGGGGCACGGGGAGGGGCCTCAGATTCAGCCGAGAGGACAGGAGGGGAGATACTAGAGATATAAGCTAGAGTAAGGCCATGTGGTTCTTTCTCTCTCTCTCTGATGCATGCAGGCCACTTCTAACAGGGGGGCTTACGTTGAGTAACGTGCTATGAAGGAACAAGGAACCCACTGGAAGCTCAGGCCCCCATGAGGCCCAGCGCACAGACGTCACTGGTAATTGACATGAGTCATCTGCTTATACCTTTTGCCCTACCACTATTGTATTTGCATCTCTGACCATTATATATGTATAACCCTTGTGTATATAGTGTATTGTCTAGCGTGCCCTTAAGGTAATTAAATATATGTTTTAACCTTGGGCTGCTCTTTTATCTCGATAAATCCATGCGTCCATCTTTCCCATGCTACCCCAATATAATTCCTGTTAACGGACCGGGTTTATATCGAATAGGAACTGGTGGAGGATATACTGGGCTGATAAGGTTCTATTTCACTGGAACTAGTGAAAGGGGCCTCTCAGCCTGTCAGGGGTGTTAAAGAGTGTGGGGCACCTCCTCTCACTCCCTGTACCTTCCTGAATTTGTGACAACAGGGGGTGTCTGTGTAAAACTGTACCAATCTGACCTTCCGTGTCCCCGAGGGATGCAAAACATCACGTTGGGGCAAAGTGCGGATCCATATCACGAGATCCATCTGACGTAATAGTGACGTCAGGTGAGAGGTGAAGTGTGGATCCTTCACACCCCTTACTTATGGCCCAGAGAGCTCCCAATTTGGGTGACCATCTCACAAGGAGCCATTTTATGAGATCAACCCACAAATTACATCGGGGTATTGTACTGAAAGGCTCTTTCCCTTGTGAGGATTGTAATATTTGACAATACATGCCCCCCCACTAGGGAATTTTTAATCAACCCTTTGGACACCCAATGATTTCCACTACAATCTTTTATGAATTGTAAAACCAAAAATGTAATTTATGCCATCATATGCCCATGTAACTAGGTCTATGTTGGTCAGATCTCGCAGGAGCTCAGAAGGCGCAATCAGAACCACGAACATCGATTGCATCTCTCTTCTTATCCCACTAGACCCGGATTGGCAATCTGCCAAGGCGGGCATACAGTATGTTCGGTGGGCTGGCGGCTCTGAGCTGTAACGTGGGCCGCTGGCCCTTTAAAACTTTTGAATAAGCCCCGGTGTGCGCGCTCTCTCCCCCTTACACGCGCTGACAAGGCCGCCGTGCGCCCCAGGCATCCACTCACCGGCCCCAGGGATCATCTACAGGCCTGATGCTGGGCACGCTGCAGCTCTTCTCCACCCCCCAATCGTAGGGATCTGGATGAGTCCCAATATAGAACATTTATATCCCACCATCAAGGAAAGCCAAACAATATCAAGGTAGTTGGCTTCCGAAGGTTTTGTACAAATATCAGAGGTGGCGATCATTGTAAACAACTGTTGCAGATGGAATCTAAATGTATCTTCAATCCTAAATCTACCTCACTCCTGGGACCTAATGAGTACCTATTATATACAGGCTTTTTGAGTTAAACATCTGCAAACCATTGTGGACAGTCATATACTTACATGTTCACTTTTCATTATTTTTCCAGGTGTGCATTGGGGTCCTATCCCCAATATTATACCTTCTTGTTCATCTTCTTCTGAGTTGCAATTATTCCGCCAGTGGATTATCCATTTGCCAACGTACAGAATTGAACATACCTTGGAGAATTGTCATTTCACATCATCTTTCATCTGAGGATAGTCTCCAGTCTATATATTTGGATGTATGAAGTTGGTGTACTTCTCTGGAATTGGCCAATTTGTACATGGACTGTGGGTCTACACAATCCTGTGTTGATCACAATAGTGCAAATTTATAAACACGACACTAACTGTATTGTAGTGGATGTACTTGCAATGTTAGTAATCTTTTTTCCAAATATTTAATAGTCCTTTATGAAATAAGACTGTATATGTCTGCATAATACTGTAGGGCATTGCGACACAGTTGTGAAGTGGGATATCATTGTCCCCTTACAGAGGTTTTTGGGTACTATTCAACCATTCTTGCCATTGTTGATGTTGGACTGGGGAATGCATCTCGCATGCTGGTGCCCTACATGCATGTGTATTGGTGCATCCCCAGTAGAATATTAATTCCCATCTTGATTGCCCTCTTGAGAGGTTAGTTGTATATACTGTATAAGTGGTATGGGCTAACTGCCCTATCATCTCTCCTTTACTCGGGGTGGGTTCTTGGGGTCTGAGTATAAGTTTGTACACATTATATTATTAGTAGTAAGAGTAATCACCTGTATAGTTCCATAGTGTTGTGCCGTTATGCATAAATTTTATTGGGCCGGCCTGTGTATTTATTTATGTTACAACATAAAGCCAGTAGTGTTGGTTTAACATAGTAACATAGTAACATAGTTTGTAAAGCCGAATAAAGACTTGCGTCCATCAAGTTCGACCTGTTAGTTCTGTAATTGCTAAAGTTGATCCAGAGGAGGGCAAAAACCACAAATGATTTAGCCAATCTTCACCTGAGGAAAAATTCCCTCCCGACTCTGAAACCAGCAGTCAGAATAAATCCCTGTATCAACCTACTATTTTATTTTATTTTTAAGTATATGCTGAAATCTGCCTGGTATCTAGAAATGCATCCAGTCCCCGCTTGAACTGGTGTAGTGAATCCGACATTACCGTCTCCTCACTCAGTGAATTCCATATTCTCACTGCTCTTACCGTAAAGAACCCCTTCCTATGGTGGTGCTGAAACCTTTTCTCTTCCAGTCTTAGTGAATGCCCTCTTGTTACCGTAATATCCCTCCTTTTGAACAAATCCCGGGCAAGATCTCTATACTGTCCCCTAACATATTTGTACACATTTATTATGTCCCCCCTCAACCTTCTCTTTTCCAGGCTGAATAGTCCAAGTTTTGCCGACCTCTCTGGGTATTGCAGTCCCTCCATTCCCTTTATTAATTTTGTTGCCCTCCTTTGTACCTTTTCAAGCTCATTTATATCCTTTCTATATATTGGGGCCCATAACTGAGCACAGTATTCCAAGTGTGGTCTGACCAGTGCTTTGTACAGTGGAAGAACAATGTTCTCATCCTTTGCAGCTATACCTCTTCTGATACATCCCATTACCCTGTTTGCCCTTACAGCAGCGGCCTGACTTTGGGCACTCCAATTTAGTTTGCTATCAATCAAGATGCCCAAGTCCTTCTCCATCTCTGAATTCCCCAATGATTTCCCATTCAGTGAGTACTGGTGACTTCCATTTTTCCTTCCCATATGTATGACCTTACATTTCTCCTCGTTAAACCTCATTTGCCATTTAATGCTCCACCTACCCAGCTTATCCAAATCCCTCTGTAGGTCTGCACTGTCCTCTTTTGTATTAATTGTTTTACATAACTTTGTGTCATCTGCAAATATTGATATTTTACTATTTATCCCGTTGACTATGTCGTTAATAAAGATATTAAATAACATTGGGCCTAGTACAGACCCCTGTGGTACCCCACTAGTGACGCTTACCCAATCTGAGTATATTCCATTTATAACCACCCTCTGCCTTCTATCCTTTAGCCAGTTAGCTACCCACTTGCAGACATTTTCCCCCAGCCCCATCATTCTCATTTTGTATACCAACCTATTATGTGGCACGCTATCGAACGCTTTTGAGAAGTCGAGATACACGACATCCACTGGTTCCCCCTGATCTACTCGAGAGCTAACCTCCTCGTAGAAGTCAATCAGGTTTGTTTGGCAGGAGCGATTCCTCGTGAATCCATGTTGGTTCGGGATTAAAAGATTATTAGCATCAAGATGCTCCGTAATTGCCTCTTTAATGAAGCTTTCAAAAATTTTGCCCACAACGGACGTCAGACTCACCGGCCGATAGTTTCCGGCGTCACTTTTCGCTTCCTTTTTGAATATTGGCACTACATTCGCCTGTCGCCAATCAAGTGGCACAGACCCAGTCTCAACAGAGTCCTTAAATATAAGATATAACGGTCTGTCTATCACATTACTTAGTTCCCTTAGTACCCGTTGATGTATGCCATCAGGTCCTGGTGATTTGTTTATTTCAATGTTACTGAGGCGTTTCTGTACCTCAACTTGGGTTAGATTTGTCATACTTAGTGGAGGATTAAGCTTGTCACTTCTCATTTCTCCTGTTAGTTCTATTTCCTTTGTGAAAGTTGTCGAAAAATAATTATTTAATAGATTAGCTTTATCCTCATCTTTCTCTATGGTTTTGCCTTCCTCACTTTTTATCGGTCTAATATTATCCAATAATCCTTTTACTATTTATATACGTAAAGAACAGTTTGGGATTTGATCTACTTTCCCTAGCAATACGTTTCTCTGTTTCCTCCTTCGCTATTTTTATTTGTTTTTTACAGGTTCTCGTTTTTTCCTTGTAACACATTAGTGCCTCCTTACTGTTTTCCTGTTTTAATCTTTTGAATGCCTCTTTTTTGCTATTTAACGCCCCTTTTACGTTCTTGTTCAACCATATTGGTTTCCTCTTATTTCTGGCCCTTTTATTCCCATACGGTATATACCTCTCGCACTGAGTATTCTGAATTCTTTTGAAGGTTTCCCATTTACTATTCGTATTCCATTGATTAAGTACTTTGTCCCAGTCAATAAGTTGAAGGTTTTCTATCAGCTGATCAAACTTCGCCCTGCTAAAGTTTAATGTTTTTGTTGTTCCCTTATTGATAACCCTACTGAAGGGCATTTTGAAGTCGATAACATTATGATCGCTATTACCTAGGTGCCCCCCTATCTGTACCTCAGTTATTCTATCAGGCCTATTAGTCAATATTAAGTCCAACAAGGCCTTCCCTCTCGTTGGTTCCTGCACTAGTTGGGAGAGATCATTATCCTTAATATTTGTCAAGAACCTTTTTCCTTTCTGAGATCTACAGGTTTCTGTTTCCCAGTCAATATCCGGGTAGTTGAAATCCCCCATTACAATCACTTCATTATGTTTTGCTACTTTGTCTATTTGTCCTAATAGCAGATTCTCATTCTCCTCTGTTATATTTGGTGGCTTATAGCAGACCCCCAGATTAAGATTGACATTTTAATCTGGATCTGAATGCGTTACTGGTCTCCAACATTTCATGTGGGTTATATTGTAACATGTGCATGGAGTTCATTTGATGGCAATAAGATTCTGGTTTATTGTCCTGGGTACCTTGCCCTCGATATTGCCATCTTCTAACCTGCACACGGGTAATAGCCACATTCGGATGGATGACAGCATCGGTACTTCTAATCGGATCCAATGCACTCTGAGCATGAATTCGCCCAGGCGCCTCCCCTACCTCAGGGGTCAAGAGATCACCTACAGGTGTTGATGCGCATGCGTCGGCATCCAGCATAATAGGGAGAGAGATAGAACAAATTTCGAAAAGGGGCAAAACTGATTGCATATTGTCATACAATGACAATACAATAATGTATGATTTCCAAGTCCTGTGACATCACACAGCTATACTGATGTAGAAAATAAAACAGGTCAGGTAGGTTACTATACAGGAGCAGAAAAAAACTTTATGTTGGGCTAAGTCTGCATATTATCAATTTGTATGCATTTACTGTGATTTGTGAAATATAATACAATTGTGGGAATAACTCTTTAATGACCAGCCAATTCTTCAATGTTTGCATCTGCAGATTTCAGGATCAATAATTGTTTTATTTTTTAACTGACACAGATGTATGAAACCTTGAAATATGCAGAAGAAATAAATTGCATTATTTTCAGTTCTGTTTTAGTGAAAATATAAACTACTATGTAATTTCTAGAATTATTTTGTGCAAAACACATGTATAGAAAAAAGCTATTTTTTTCTTACTATTCATGTTTTACACTAAATAACCTATTGAATTCTTCAGGTTATTATGGTCATGTGAGTAACTAATTTGCATAGATTTTCATTTTTGTTATTACTATGTAATAAAATGTATTTCAAATAAAAAAAAAAAAAAATTTATTTTTTTCATACAGGGAGGTGGCATTTTTTTTTTTAATAAAAATTGTTTTATTTCTCCCTAAGGTTTTTTTATATACAGTATATTTTATGCAGGTTATTATTTACTTTCTTGTGCACTTTTTGTTTTCGATTTTTCTTTATATTCATAAGCTCTCTATAACCTCACCCCCACCACTGATTGGCAGTCTTCACTGTACACTGTCCAAGGCCACAAATCTATTAATCAGTGATGTGTGCAGGGTTATAGTGATTTTATCAAAATGACAGCAAGCAGCCCAGTAAGTGACATATCAGTGAAATCAGTGTCTCAGCCTCTACATTATGCTGCTCTCAGTTGGGGCAGCAAAATCCTGCTGACAGATTGACTTTAAAGTATATACATTGATATACTTCAATATAAAGTATATATATTGAAGTATATAAATTGCTGCTCACCATTATTGGCACTCCTTCATTTTTCCTAGACTGTAAAATATCTTCATAAATAAATGGAAATGTACCAAAGTTATATCCTCAGAATTTTTGAATTAGTGGTCCAAAGTAATACAACAATAAAACATTGTTTTTCAACTTCCATGTTGCAATTTCAAAGAAGAAACAGAGTAAACAGCATGTGCAGCAATAAAGGCACCCCTAATTAATACTTGGTTTCACACCCTTTGGCATTCTTGACAGCCTCCAAAAGTTTCTTGTAGCCATCTATAAGCTTTTTGCACTTCTCAGCTGTAATTTTCTCACACTCTTCCTTTGCAGTTTGTTCAAGCTCTTGAATGTTTGTAGGGTTCTTTTTCCCAATGGCAGATTTCAGCTCACCCCAAAGATTTTCAATAGGATGGAGGTCAGGACTCATTGCTGGCTATTTTAAAACAGTCCATTTTTTCTTTTTCATCCATTCCTGTGTACTTTTGGATGTGCGCTTTGGGTCATTGTCTTGCTGGAGGACCCATGATCTTCCACTCAAACCAAGTTTTCTTACACTGGGTACAACATTTCGCTCTAAAATCTCTTGATAATTCTCTGATTTCATGATTCCTGTGATATGGTCAAGGCTTCTAGTACCAGATGTAGCAAATCAACCCCACAGCATTATGGATCCTCCTCCATGCTTAACTGCTGGTAACGTGTTATTTTCCTATAAGCTTCATTGTGCCGTCTGTAAACAAACTTTTGCTTTGCATTGCCAAAAAGCTCTATTTTTGTTTCATCTGTCCACAGAACATTTTCACAGAAGGATTGTGGTTTGTCAAGGTACTCTTTGGCATAGATCAGTCATTCCTTTTTATGTCTTTTCTTCAGCAATGGTTTCTTCCTTGGCCTTTGCCCATAAAGCTCTGCTTGGTTTAGTGTGCAGCATATGGTACTTGTTGAAACCATGACCTCAGACTGTTCCAGGTTGGCCTTCAGGTCTTTGGATGTTTGACGTGGTGTTTTTTTCCACCATTCGCACCAACCTTCGAAGATATCTCTTGTCAATTTTCCTCTTTTCTCCATGTCCAGGGAGGTTTTTGACAGTTCCATGCTTGGCAAACTTCTTAATAACATTATGCACTGTTGAAACTGGGATACCAAGGTCTTTAGAGATGGCCTTATACCCTTTGGAAGTCTTGTGTTTGCTAATAATAGTAGTTCTGATGTCCTCAGACAGCTCCTTTGTCTTCACCATTGTGACAAAGAAACATGACCTACCATGTGGCTTTTTAAATCACTGAAGTCATCATTCTTTGACTAATTAATGTCACATAGGCACCAACAATTAATAACAGGTGAGTCACTTTTGTGATTTACCACATGATGATAAGCAGGACTGTATACATCATGGTTGGAAAGTACTTCTCGACCAATGAGGTATATGTACGATATAGCGATTGCCCGCGCACAGGAAGCTGTGCAGAGGCGATCACCTCCTGGTGCTCAGCTGATATGACAGCTGACACCCGGCACTCCCTGCCAGGAGTGGTACCCACACTGCTCCCGGCAGTTTAACCCACTAAATGCTGTGATCGATATCGATCACAGCATTTAGAAGGCAGGTAAAGGGAGGGGGCCCTCACTGCCCTCCAACTGGCGCCCCTGCAACGTCATCCCGAGGGGCCGATCATTGCCATGGTCACCCGATGTCGTCATGACGACATCCGGGTCACCAGAGCTAGCAAACTTGCTACACCATGCTCAGAGCATATATCAAGCTGTATAGCAGTGCAGCACAGACAGTTTATAAAGCATAGCAATGCTCGTGTATTGCTATGCTTTATAAGCGATTAGAGCTGTCAAAGTGAAAGTCCCATAAAGGGATAAAGTTCAAAAGTAAAAATTTAAAAAAAAAAATGTAAAAAAAAATCACAAAATAATAATAAAAAAATGTTATATATATTGTACCCATAAATAAATATTGTTATGAAAAACAAAGAAACAAACAAAAAAGGACACATGTTTGGTATTATCGCATCCGGAATGACCCGACCTATAAAACTGTCCCAATTGTTAACCCCTTCAGGGAACATCGTAAAAAAAAGACGAGGCAAATAACGATGCTTTATCTTCATACCGCTGAACAAAAGTTGGAATCAAACACGAACAAAAAGACGAATGTAAATAAAAATTGCATCCCTGAAAACGTCATCTTGTCCCGAAAAAAACAAGCTGCCATACAGCTCTGTCAGCAGAAAAATAAAAAAGTTATAGCTCTCATAATAAAGCGATGCAAAAATAATAGTTTTTATTGTGTAGAAGCGCCAAAACATAAAAAAACTATATAAATGTGGTATCACTGTAATCGTACTGACCCGAAGAATAAAGCTGCCTTATCAATTTTACCACACATGAAACGGAATAAAAAATAAAAAAAACAATTCCTGAATTGATGGTTTTTGTTCATTCTGCCTCCCAAAAATCGGAATAGAAAGCATTCAAAAAATGTTATGTGACCGAAAATGGTACCAAAAAAAGTAAACTCGTCCCTCACATGACTCTGTTGGCCAAAATATGTAAAAATTATAGCTATCAAAATATGGCGATGCAAAAATTTGCCATAAAAAGCGTCTTTTAGTGTGTGACAGCAGTCAAACATAAAAAAAGATATAAATCTGGTATCACTGTAATCGCACCGACCCGAAGAATAAAGTTGTCTAATCACTTTACTTATACCGTACAAGGAACGGCGTAAAAATAAATAAAACCAATTCTTGACCTAGTACTAATCATTTCATTTCATCTACGAAAGATCGAGGAAGAAACGGCTCACCTTTATCGTGTTTCCGTGTAAATCTCTGAAATATGTGATTCAGACAGAATCCCCGATAGAAGATTCCTTATAATGAGGCAGATGGAGGGACTGTGAACGTCACCTGGCCTTTGATCCAGCAGTGTCCGTCTTTTTAGGCATGCATAAAAGAGCGGTCGGCAACAGTTTTGGGCACTTCTGAGAAAAAAGACAATGCTGAACAGAGGCCAGACTAAGTCGAGAGTAACTCTGCTGCCTCATTATAGTGAATGGATACTTATCACTTGGAGATTTAGATGGAATCCCCAAAATAAGTGCTCAGCGTAAAGCGCAGGATAAATGTGATCCCAAATGTTATGTAAAATGTTCCCAATAAAAGCTTCAACTCAATCCACAAAGAAAAGCAAGCCCCTACTCAGGTTTGTCATCTGGTAACAGAGATATAGGGGGCTTCCATGTTACTGGTAGTTCAAAGGTTCTGGAAAAGTGAAATGGCCCCTTGCCCCCCAAAAGAAATTCAGCAAATTCTGCGCTCCCACATCCAAATGCCCCTTCCCTTCTGAGCTCCACAGTGTGCCTAAACCACATTTAGCATCCACGTTTGACATTTCTGTAGCGATGAGAGCCCACCTAATTTACAGGTGCGTGTCTCCAGAAGCATGAGTTGGGCACTACCACGTGCTGGGCACTAAAACATACTGGTGACTACAACGTACTGGGCACTAAATTGGCAGTTTGCAATTTTCACTCAGCAACATCTACTGCTGTTGTTACTGGAAAACACCCATGGAGTCAAAATCGTCACTACATCTGTAGATAAATTCCCAAAGGGGTATAATTTCCAAAATGGGGACACTTGAGGGAGATTCTGCTCTTCTAGCACTTAGGGGCTCTGTATATGGAGTTTGCAAACTATTTCAGGAAAATCTGTGCTCTAGGAGGCAAATAGTGCTCTGTCACTATCGAGTCTCGCCATATGGCTAAACAGTACTGTACAGCCACATATGGGGTATTTCTACATTCAGCAGAAATGGTGGGACACATTTTGGTGCCATTTTTACCCATTCCCCAGGTGTGAAAATGTAATATCTGGGGCTAAAACTAAATTTTGGTGGTAAAAATGTAATTATTTTTTCTTCACTGCTTAATCGTATAAAATTCTGTGACACACCTGGGTGTCAATATGATCACCGCACCCTTAGATGAATTCTTTGAGAGGTGTAGTTTGTAAAATGGAGTCACTTATGGGGGTTGGTCTGCTGTTCAGGCACCTCAGGGGCTCTGCCAATGTGACATGGTACCCTCAAACCAGTCCAGCAAAATCTAAACTCCAATATGATGCTCCTTCCCTCCTGAGCTTTGCATTGTGCCTCAAAAGTAGTTTTCAACCACATATGGGCTATCCATGTACTCAGGAGAAATTGCATAACAAATTTTGGGGTCAATTTTTGTCCTGCTATCTTTGTGAAAATGAAAGAATTTGGGGCTAAAACAACATTTTTGTGGGAACAATAATTTTTCTTCCTTTTCACAGATCAACGTTGTAAAATTCTGTGAAGCACCTGTGGGTTCAAGGTGCTCACCACACATCTAGATAAATTCCTTGAGGGGTTTAGTTTCTAAAATGGGGTCACTTTTGGGGGGTTTCCACTTTTTAGGTCCTTCGTGTGTTACATATACAGGTAGGGACCGTGCCCTTAGAATTTATAGACTGTTATCTGTTAGAAGGCTTGTCCTCTCCTGTGGTTTTTGGACTACCTTGGCTTACACTGCACAATCCTGTGGCAGACTGGCAGACTCGGGAGGTGGTAAAGTGGAGTAAGTCCTGTCAAGGACACTGCTTGGGCACCCGGCTAGCCAGGGCGGGTACCCAATTTTGCCTGGATACCTGTCTGACTTCCAGGATGTGTTTTTAGAACTGGGGTGTCAAGAACTTCTTCCCCACTGTCCTTATGATTGCACCATTAATCTTATTCCTGGGGCCAAGCTGTCAAAGAGCAGGTTATATCATGCATTTGGTCCAGAGAGTTAGGCCATGAAGTACTATATCATTGAAAGTCTGGCAGAGGGCCATATTAGATCTTCTTCATCTCCTGTTGCAATGTGGTTTTTCTTTGTCAAGAAAAAAGACGAGAGGGGGGGATTATGCCCCTGCCTAGATTTTCATGAACTTAATTGGATCACGGTCCAGGATCCATTTCATCCCAGACCTCTTTAATTAGATCGTAGCAGCAAAATGGTTTTCTAAACTTGATCTCAAGGGGCATATAATCTCATTCAAATTAAGGAGGAGGATGAGGGGAAGACAGCCTTCAATAAACCTGAGGGTCACTATGAAAACCTTGTGATGCCATTTGGGTTGACTAATGTTCCCGTCGTCTTTCAGCACTTTGTTAATAACCAATTTGGACGATAACACGATATCAGTCTGTGCTGCAGTAATAAAGAATCCTTAGGACCAAGATGAGTTTTTATTTCCACAGCGCGTTTCAACGCTGGACTAGCGTCTTCTTCAAGTGAAAAAAACAATTGCATAGTAAGTGTTCAAGGGCAGGGAGGAGTGACTGAAACTGAAAAAAACGCCCACAAGAAAATTTGAGAAAAAAGAAAAGAAAAGTGGATTGGAGCAATGTCGCGCTGGGATCGAACCCGTGTGGAATTGGGAGGAAAAAAAAAGGGGAAGAGGGTGAGTGAATTGAGTGAGCTATTCGGAAGAAGAGACAGGAGAGACAACTGGAGAGCGGGGATGAGAAGTAAAAGGACATGTCACAGAAGCAGGGATAAAGAAAGAGGGAACCATTTCTAATTATTGTAGAGAAAGATAGCGTGGAGTGCAAGTGATTGGTGTAAGAGACAAGGACTGTGGTGAAATAGGTAATGGGAGACATCTGAAGATATTCAGGCTAATAGCCGCAGCGGATATTTTGACAATGTAATGTAGTGGAGAGAATTAAGATTAATGAAAATTCTATTGAAGATTGAAGCAAATCTAAAATAAATATATATATATATATATATATATATATATATATATATATAAAAATCCAGAATAAAATACAAAAAATAAAAAATGATGAAAATGAAATTCGTAAGAGGAGGGGGTAAAATTCCAGTGAAGTATAAGTCCTTTTTCCCCTTTTTTTAGTAAAACTTCACATTTATTTCATAGTTTAAAGAAAGTATATACAGGTGCATCTCACTAAATTAGAATATCATCAAAAAGTTAATTTATTTCAGTTCTTCAATGCAAAAAGTGAAATGCATATATTATATAGAGTCATTACGAACAGAGTGATCTATTTCAAGTGTTTATTTCTGTTAATGTTGATGATTATGGCTTACAGCCAATGAAAACACAAAAGTCATTATCTCAGTGAGCTGCACCTGTACATAGGACAGACCACAGATGTGAAAAGAATCAACATGTTTCATCTATCCAGCCTTAATCATGGTCTCACTTATACTTTGCTGGAATTTTTTGTTTTTCCATTTGTATGCCAGCCCTGGCCAGGGTGTTTCCATGCGATTGTCCTTCTAACTGATGCTACACTTCAACACATCAGGTGAGCTGACTTTCCTTTCCCTATACCCCCCTTCCTGTTTTGCTATACTACAGAAAGGGGTAGTTATTGCTTCTATAGGTTCTGATCTTGAGAAGGAGGTTGTAGAGGCTCAGGGGGATGCCCCTACTGCCTGTCCATTAGGTAAACAGTTTGTACCTGTGAATCTCCATCTTAAAGTTGTAAGTGAACATCATGATTCGGGATTGGCGCATATCCTGGTAGCAAAGCCTTCACAGAACTCCTTACTTAGCATTTTTGGTAATCTGGGGTACACCAGGATGTTCAGCAGTATGTAGCAGCCTGCAGTGTTTGTGCACGTTCTAAGACCCCTCTTATTCGTCTGTCTGGGTCTCTCCAATCATTGGCGATTCCCAATATTCCTTGGAATCATTTATCTGTAGGTTTCATCACTGATCTACCCGTATCTGCAAGTAATACAGTTATTTTGGTGTTGGTGGACAGATTCAGCAACATGTTTCATTGTGTTATCCGATTTACCCAATGCCAAGACCTTGGCGCAAATTTTCATCAAAGAAATCGTGAAATTACAGGTGATTCCTACTGATATTGTTTCTGACCAGGGGGTGCAATTTATTTCCAAATTTTGGAAAGAGTTTTCCACTCATCTGGGGATCAATCTGTCGTTTTCCTCAGCCTTTTATCCACAGTCTAATGAGCAAACTGAATGTGTTAACAAGAATCTTGAGCTGTCACGGGTGTGTCAGAAGTGACAGACAGTCGTCCTGCAGTTGGTTGCAGGAGAACTCTACATTTGGCATTGCAGACACCTTCTTAGAGGTTGTCTCTAGGACCCAGGGGCTACCTTCCTCTGGCTAATTAACACCCTGGCCTGGGTGTATAAATACCTGCTGTGTTCCAGAGC
The DNA here is from genome assembly GCF_046119375.1 of Phyllobates terribilis. Taxonomy (NCBI): domain Eukaryota; kingdom Metazoa; phylum Chordata; class Amphibia; order Anura; family Dendrobatidae; genus Phyllobates; species Phyllobates terribilis. The sequence continues at coordinate 691,761,768 of NW_027362762.1, forward strand.
GAGGTGCTGGCGATATTCATTACTCCTTGTGAAGGCTTGAGCAAGAGCAGTACTTCTTCCTCTCTGGTGTTGAGGACGTGTGCGCAGTTGTCTGGAGTCGTCTAAAGCTAAGCAATTCCCCTTTGTTTGTCCCCCCTTGTTGTATTTAGTGTCAGTGGGGATCGACTAGTGCTCATCTCCTCCCTTCCCTAGCCTTAGCCAAACGCCAGGGAATGACAGGGCGAGGAACGTGTGCGGCCATTGGTGAAGAGCCAATATAGGGACGTTAGGGGAGACAAGGTGATATTCTATCAGCCAGGAGGTCTCCACTCCCCCCTTTCCTTAGAGTCTGGGCTACCTTTCCCTCTTCCCTTTGTGTTGCACTAAGGCTTTCCCACATCTTGCATGACATGAGCCTTATCTTAGGTGTTTTGTGTCTGAGAATCAGTTACTTAGTTAAGTCTAGCTGAATTCGCTGTGAATAACCATTGTCATGAGTCTACTGGTAAGTCCCCGTTCTTCGGGGCATAAGAGTTTCATCCTCCATTCATCTATTATATAATAGGAATCATTCTTCAGGAATACCTGAAGAGGAACGATTTTCATCATCTATTACATCTGTGTGGCAAGGGGTTCTTAATAATTTAAAGAAGATGGGGTCCAAATATAAGTGTGTGGACAATCAGAGACGTTTGGTGGGTCCGGACCTGTGTGTTGGTGATTTTGTGTGGTTGACCTCGTGGAACATTAAGTTGAAGGTTCCAGGGACACAGGTTTATTGGTCCTTATAAGATTGTGGCCTTCGTCAATCCTGTAGCATTTCCCCTTGCTTTTCCACCCACTTTTAGGATTCATAATGTGTTTCACTGGTCTCTACTCAAAAAATATGTTGCAACCTCTGAACCATCACCACCACCTCCATCTCCAGTCATTATTGATGGGAATTTGGAATTTCAGATTGCTAAGATTGTTGATTCTTGATTGGTTTGTTGGTCTCTTCAGTATTTGGTACACTGGAAGGGTTACGGTCCTGAAGAGAGATTGTGGGTACCAGCATCTGATGTCCATGCGGTCAGGTTGATCTGGTGTTTTCCTCCCCGCACACCCTGATAGAACTGGCCCTGTGGTTTTGGAGCACCCTCTTAGAAGTGGGGGTACAGTCATGGGTTTACTGTGACAGACAGGGGCCAGAAGACCACAGTGTTTGATTTCACGTACTCTTGCACTGATTAGAAGCACTTCACCCTCATATTAAACGGTGCAAGTTTCTGCTAGCAGCATAGTGGTTAATCTGTGCAGTTGAGAGCTTCTGGAGCTTTCCTGCTTTGATGATCTCAGCCAGGGCCAGGACAAGGGGTAGGCACCTGCCTAGGGCACCACCTCCTGCCTACCCGAGGGCAGATGTCTGTCAGACGCGGATACAATTCCTGTATGCCTCCCCTGGGACAGGAGCAGAGGAACCAGTAATCCGAGCCCCCTGCTTCATCGGGATCTCCAGAAAAATGCAGGCCACTTCTGACCTGTGCCTTGTTGGAGAAGGCACACGCAAGGAACATTGAATGGCGTGATGGAGTGACGTCATTGCTCAGTCCAGCATCCACTGCTGCACTTCACAGAAGAGGAGATGGTGAACGGGAATATGTGAGTATAAACTTTTTCTTTTGTTTAATACTTACTGTCAGGACTCAAACCCAGCAGCACTTGTACACCAGGCGGCAGCTCTTCCCTCTGAGCTATTCTGCTCACTGGACACTTCCTGGCTAAACTAGATTCTAGTATCTGTATTGTTCCTTAGCGGCTCCACCCTGTGTTGCTCCTGATTGGCTAAATCCTGTGAGTTCCTGATTGCACACCCTATTTAAAACTGGCCTGGCACCTCCTCCTTGCGAGATTATTGAGCTCCCAGCCTCTAGTCAAGCGCTACTTTCTCCTGCTGCAGCATACAAAGATTATACTGCTTTCCTGGTTACCGATTCCTGGCTTCCCCTGACCATGCTACCTGCTAAACTTTTCAAAATTATACTGCTTTCCCGTGTACCGATTCCTGGCTTTCCTGACTACACTACCTACTGGTGTTGCCCCTAGTGGTTGCAATATCACTACTCCAATCCAGGTCAGTTCCCAACTGAATAATCTCGTACACAATATGAAGTCTGTTCCAGCCACCCTGAGGCAACAAGTTGCTGAACTTCAGAATTTTGGTGCCACATACCAAGAAAAATTTTCTAAGCTACTACTCCAATCCAGGTCAGTTTCTAACACTTACATTACTGTGCAGAGGATGAATAAAATGAGGGGAGGGGCTGTGCTGATGGGGAGGGGGAAAACAAATGAGGTGAGGGTCTGTGCAGGGGAAGAATAAAATGAGGGGTTGTGCTAATGAGGGATAATAAAATGAGGAGCTGTGCTGATGAGGGTAATAAAATCAGGGGCTCTGCAGATGGAGGGAATAAAGGGGCTCTACAGATGGGAGGAATAAACTGAGGGCTTGTGCAGATGGAAGAAATAAACTGAGGGGCTGTGCAAATGGGGGGAATAAAATGAGAGGCTGTGCAAGGGGGCATGAAATGAGGGGCAGTGCAGGAGGGCATGAAATGAGGTGCTGTGCGGGGGCCATGAAATGAGGGGCTGTACGAGATGCCATGAAATGAGGGACTGTGTCTTTGGGCCATGAAATGAGAGGCTGTGCAGGGGGACAGCAAAGTATATGAGGAGCTGTTGTGACCATACTGTATATGGGGCTGTGGAGGTCATGATACTGGGGGCTATGGTGACCATATTGGATAGGGGGCTGTGGTGAACAGCATACTGTTTGGGGTGCTGTTTGTGGGCCATAATACTGTATGAGGTGCTATGGAGCCATCATAGTATAAATAGAGACTGTCTTAGGCAACATACTATTTTTGGTGGTCTGTGGTGGACATCATACTATATATGGGGACTGTGGTGTTGATCGTACTATATATTGGCAGCTTGTGGATGTCATACCGTATGGTCGGTTGTGGTGACCACCATACTGTGTAGGGGGACAGTGTAAGGAGTGGTTACAGTTTGAAGAGGACAGCGTCGTGGGTAATATGAGGGCATAGTGTGAAGAGGGGGCACAGAATGGATATGGGGAGGAGACAGCATGAAATGGAGGCATAATATGGAGAGGGGTTAGCATCACCCCGACAGTGTAGAAATATAGAAAGTGTAATGGAAAATTAGAGAGGGGACAGCCATGGTATAGGCTGGGGTTCATAAGGGTGGATGGTGTGCCAGTTAAACCTGATAATGATAGACATTGTGGAGGTCATGTACCATAGGAGGTTTATTTATGTCATAATATGAACAGATATTTTTATGCAGAGTTATACACTATTATTTTTAAGGGCACTGTGTGGGGATGTGCTGCAAAAGACCGGAGAAGAGGGAGGCCTGCTGAGACCAGCTGTGGATGTGAAACGTCATCATGTCATCTAGACAAGATGGAGATGAAAAGAAAGAGACGACTCAAGAGAGGATGTAATCGATAAAGTACCTGGATGTAAATGTTTATTTGTGATACTGACTAATTCTCATCAGTACAATGGTTCATGTATGGTCTGCAGTCTGATGATGGCTGTTAATAACAACTCCAAGTATCCCCTTACCATTGTTGAGGGCATACTGGGAGTTGTAGGGTTGTAGGCTCATGCGATACAATCATTTATGGGGCTGACTTGATATTACAATTGATCATTGTACTAAGCTAGGTCCTTGCATTCAAGTACTCTTGGTTCTGGTCATGTATTCATGTACTGATGGTGGTTCTTGTGACGTATTCATGTACTAATTGTGGTTCTGGTGACGTATTTATTTACCGATGATGCTTCTGGTACCATATTCACGTACTATTGATGGCTCTGGTGCTCTAATTATGTACTGATGATGATTTTATCATCGCATTCATGTACTAAAGATGGTTCTGGTGATGCATATATCACCAGAATCATCATCACTACATGAATACAGCACCAGAACCGGAATACATCACCAGAACCACCATCAGTTTTGTGCAAGCTGTATGTGTTGCATGACGGATGCAAAAACTATCAGACAATCAGACATATCCCTTTATTTATAATGGTGGTCTGCTTATTTTCCATTAGGGTATGTGCCAAACACTGGACACCTTAATTGAAACTAGACTGCCCCGATTATAGCTAGGCTTTATAAGTTTACATAACTACCCTTGGGTTCTACATTTAAAATATAAGACGTCAGGGATGAATATCGCTATTTATTCCTCTGTATTGTGTAATGGTTCCAAAAAAATGATTGATTCTGTATCTAACTTTGAAATTGCACTCCCTGCTAAGTCACATCCCTAAAGTACTTTTTTTTTTTTTTTTTTACTTTTGATGACTTTTTTGAGAAAAAGGTAACAATTCTAGTGGAAGTGGTCATCGAAGTTTGCTACTTAACCCATTGGAGGGGAAGGGGGAAGGTGCATTAGGGGTCCTGTTACCTTAGTCTCTGAGCCATTCCTTTGCTTTGGGGTGGTGGGGTGAGGGCGCCATTGGGTTCATCTGCCCAGGGCACCAAAATACCTTGTCCTGACCCTGATCTTAGCTGTTCAGTGTTGGTCACTCCCCTGGGCTATACATATTCATCTCTACCAATCAGAGATTGCCAGTGTTAATTTCATACTGCCTGGTTCTGGAGTTGGAGGTGTTGGTTGTTTGAGGAGGTGTTTTGGAGTGTTGTTCTGAAGTTTGTTGCATGGTGATTAGTCTGTGTGCATATCCCCATCATCTCCTATTTATTTTTTCCTTCCTTCACTTCCCGGTGTTCTACTTTGTTGTTTGTTAGTGCATATTTGTATGATTGGTATTTTCATTTATCCCTGTACGTCTTCCCTTGTTTGTCTGGTTGGTGTATTCTTATACATTACAATTGCCAACTTCCCTGGGTGCGAGAGAGAACAAATCAGTGCTGATTTAGGAGCTCAGCAAGGCACATAGCCCCGGAGTCTTCATTATCAGAAGTAATTCGGTGAGCAGGGATAGGTACGGTGCCCCTAGCTTTAGGGATAGGGAAGAAGCCCCTAGCCCAGGGATATCCTACAACTGAGTCGTGACTGCAAGGTAGTCACTCAGTGTGCAGCAGATCTCATCCCTGCACAAAGTGCTGCTTCTCTGGTATATGCAGCCCCCACCCTCAGAGAAACTAGTGCTGTTCTAGTCACCCCATATATCACTGATCATCCCCTTTACTGTGTCCTGATAAATCTATTAGCAACCATACTATAGAGAACTACTGACCTCCCTGCATATCGTCTGTGGGTCACCAACTCTGCAGTACTAATACTAAATAATCCAGGGAAATTTCCATGTATAGTACCATTTTACTCAGTTTACTGTAGCACGTCTGCTTGTAAGTAGAACTAACAAAAAGGATATACTGCACTGGCACTTGGCACTCAATTCAATGTGTTGCTAGAGGGAATAAAATCTATAAATGAGAATCAGATCCCAAATAGCATTATGGGAAGAATACACATGGGTTATTATTACTTGCTCATATTTGTATTATTGAGACATGATAATGCAGAGTAATAAAGTGATTATAGTGCATAAATAAATGAATTCCAACAAATAAGGTAAATAGAAACAAGAGAAATGTTTCCTGATAGGTGTACCTGCACGTGTAGATAGAAAGATTATGGTAGAGGACTGATTATACACAGAGTTTCTAGGTTAGCCTAAAAATCTTTTGTATAATGTGGTACATTAGTGCACACTGCTGATTGTCATGTCAGTCCCAATACTGACCGATGTATCAGTCCCAATGGAGAGTTGTTTATGTGTCAGAGAAAGCGGCTGACTGATTACCTCTGTTGCAAGATGCGTCAGAATAGTCAATAGGTACAGAGTTTAAAAGAAGTAGTTCATATGAAGTCTAACCTTATTTGTTCATCCAGAGTCCCGGCGAGTATTCCTGCTGTCCGGGTATAGTAGATGTGTGGCACCCCAGAGGGTCTGGTTGCCACAGTGGTAGTAATACCATGTCTGGGAGCAAAATAGGAGTTTCCTGGTCAGGGACACATTACATGCAACACCTCCTGCCCCAGACCAGAAAGGGGAGGATCCTGCCCTATATAACTGGATCTGGAGGCGGGGTTAGTCAGTCTAAGTCAGTGTCAGGAGTCAAGTAGGACACAAAGGAGTAAAGAGCCAGGGACTGGAGCTGGAGTTAGCTCGTCCTGGCCAGTATACACAGAGGACCGGACACCAGAGTCGGAGGCTGTGGGACCCTTCAGGCCCAGCAGCAGATACCGCAGGGCAGGGGATTGCAGGTCTCCTGGCCCAACAAAAGTCCGGAGGCTCAGCCACACAAAAGGACCCGTACCGCCACAGAGGAACGAGGAATCCACAAGGTCCGAGTCGCCAGCCATACGGGTGAGCGAAGCACGTTACACTCAGGGACGTGAGCTACAACACGACTATAAGCAGGATAGCCAAAGAGTTTAGTCAGAACGGCAGGCCTACAACTTCACCTGGCCTGGAGGACTCTAGGATTGTTCCCAGACTGACCAGGCCCTCATCACTAGCCGGTACTCCCGTTGGGGCCCTTATAATTGCCAACAGTAAAGACCCTGGGACTGCACTGCAAAGACTCCGTGTTGTCATTACTGATGCCTTGCACTACTATCACCATCATCCATACGCGCTGCCCTGAAGCTCCACTCTTCCTGTGGGGAGTTACATAACCTTGCTGCACATACCACCAGCTTCAGCGGACTGCTCCGCAGCGGCAGTTCCCAATAACCCGCATTCCACAGGTGGCGTAGTCGGACTATACATAAACTGCCCTAGTTTGACCGCCCTGGGTCACGGACCGGGTCGCCGCCACGGTGACTACAACCCCCAGCATCTACAGGCCCGGCTCCGGGTACCCCACGGCCCAGGGGGCATGTCAACTTTGGCCTAGTCGGTAGGATTGCGTGCCCGCTACCACCAGGTACTGCGCGCCTTCATAGACTGTGTCGCATACTGTGCTGAAGATTTCCCGCCATTTGTCGCCGTTTTCCCGCCATTGTCCGCCATTTTCAAGTCGCCGCACGGGAAGAAGAGGGGCGTGATCGCTGGAAACGTGCAAAGTCCAAAGCCCCGCCCCACGCACGGACGCAGCGCCAGGTCCTGGAAGGAGCCACAGCGAACTCTGACGTGAGACACGTGCGACGCCAGGTCCTCGACAGAGACCATCGGCTGCAGAACTGCGGCCTACGGAAGAAAAGAGAAGGAAGGTAGGCCACGGTTCACTAGGGGGGTGGAAGACGCCCGATATGGAGGGAACTTCAACCACCGGCGCAGCCGCTGCCGCGGTAAGCCATTCTCCATGCCATATATACCGGGGGCGGCGAGGTTGCCCCAGTACTCAGGAGAGTCGCACACCCTGAGTGACTTCAAGGAGTGACTAAGCAGTTTATTTAAAGTATATCCCCTGTCCGAGGAGCAGAAAGTGAGCATCCTCATAGGCCAGTTGATTGGTGCAGCCCAGAGAGAAGTAAAATCCTGGTCAGCCAGAGAAAAATGGACTGTAAAAGAGATACTGGCCCGCCTAAAGGACACTTTTGACACCCGTACTATGGCAGAGATAAAGATGAAGTTTTATGGGTGCAAACAACGGGCACAGGACAGTGTACGGAATTATGCTTTAAACCTGCAGGAGGCGTTGAGGGCCATCAAACAGGTAGACCCTGACAGTGTGCGTGATGAAAACAGACTGTTAACTGAGCAATTTATTGAGGGTTTACTGTCCAGCACCCACCGAACCCAGCTGCGCATAATGGCTCTGCAAAACCCTGACTTGGACTTTGCTCAGTTTAAGGACAGGGCAATCCGGGTGCTACGTGAACCAGCATCAGGTGGCGCTACAGCTCACCGGCGCCCAGCTATCACCTACCACCAGGAGGTGGCACCCTTTTCCCCGGAGCCTGTAGGAGCTGATGCACAGACTCTGGACAATGCCCCGTCTACAGACCTGCACCATCAGGTCCAAGAGTTAACTAAAAGTGCAGCTGCGCTAACCAAAACTGTGCAGTCTTTGCAGGTGTATCCCAAAGGAAAGATCCAGCTGGCTTCCAGTCCGAAGGACGTCCCGTGGCGCCGACAGAATAGGATTCCACCATCCAGAGGGAGGAACAGCGACCGCTACGACCAGGACGGACAACCCATCTGCCGCCGCTGCAACCAGCCAGGACATTATGCAAGGTACTGTCATTTAAGCGAGCAAAACCTGGGGCAGAGGGCCAACCCCCAGGCGTAAGACCACCAGGCCCATCAAGCTGGCGAGACAAATATGTGGGAGGACGACCAGTCCTACCTATCGTGCTGGACGGCTTTCCAATGAGCGCGTTGCTGGACAATGGGTCCCAGGTGACCACCATCCCCTACATTCTTTTCAAACAGTACTGGACTGAATCGGACATTACCCGCCGTCGAGATGAACATTTGAGTATTTATGCTAGTAATGGTCAACCCGTACCTCAGGTGGGGTACAAAGAAGTGACCATAAAGGTTGGCAAAGTCGAACTGCCAGCACAAGGACTGATTATTGTCGACATTGATCGCCGAGAAAGTCATCCCATGATAATCTTAGGCACTAATGTCATTGAAAATTGTCTTGCAGAAATAATTGTCTTGTTACAGCAGGTTGCGGAGACCGCCAGTTCCAGCCAGCAGCGGGTTCTACAAAGAGAGATCAGAGCCCTGATGAAAAGACAACAGGTTGAACTGTCTGGTGGTGAAATTGGCAGTGTCAGGATGAGTGACCCATTCCCTATTGCCATGCCCCCAAGAAGTGAAATGCTGATATGGTGCCGGGCAGCAATCGGTCTCCGGGGTAGAGATTACCAGGCCCTGGTAGAGCTCGTCTACTCTGACAGTAGGCCCACCATTTTGACAGCCAGGGGGGTGGTTGATGTCCGCCATGGGAGAGTGCCAGTCCGCATCCTGAACATTGGGGAAAAAGAAGTCTATTTGCCCCAGTATGCCACCTTAGCCAAGCTATTTACTGTCAATCAAAATGCTATAAAAACAGTGGAACCCTTACCTCCATCCAACCAGGCGGAGGGTAATGTCTCCGAGGGACAGATGGAGGACTGGTGTCAGAAGCTGCATGTGGGCACTGACTCCACCCCTCAACACCAAAAACAAGGAGTATACCGGGTGGTCCAAGAGTATGAAAGGGTCTTCAGTAAACACCCACTCGACTTCGGGCAGGTAAAGGGGGTTCAACACCATATCCCCACGGGAGACCATCCACCCATTAAAGAAAGGTACCGGCCTGTACCGCCAGCACACTACCAAAATGCCAAAGAGATGTTGCGAGAGATGAAGGAGGCTGGGGTAATAAGGGACAGTTGTAGCCCCTGGGCAGCTCCATTAGTTCTTGTAAAGAAAAAGGATGGCACAATGAGAAAGTGTGTAGACTACAGGCAAATTAACCGCATAACACATAAATATGCATACCCGCTACCCAGGATAGAGGAGTCACTAGCTGCGTTAAAATCTGCTAATTATTTCTCTACTTTGGATCTTACTAGTGGGTATTGGCAGGTTCCTGTAGCAGAGGCGGATAAGGAAAAGACCGCATTCACCACCCCGATAGGCCTCAGCGAGATCAACTGCATGCCATTCGGACTCTGCAACGCCCCAGGAACCTTCCAGCGGTTGATGGAGTGCTGTCTAGGGCATAAGAATTTCAAGACAGTCCTGCTGTACCTGGATGACATCATAGTATACTCCAAGACATATGAGGATCATCTGAAGCACCTGGCGGAAGTGTTTGAAGCCCTGGCTGGCTTTGGCCTGAAGGTGAAGTCGTCTAAGTGCCACCTGCTGAAGCCCAAAGTACAGTACTTAGGACATGTGGTAAGCGCTGACGGTGTAGCACCAGACCCCTATAAGGTCACCTTAATCAAGGACTGGCCGAGACCTTCCACCATCAAAGAAGTGCGGCAGTTCCTCGGGTTGGTAGGCTACTACCGAAGGTTTATACCAGGCTTCACCAAGATGGTGGCACCCAGGCAGGACCTCCTGATAGGCCAGTCCAAGAAGGCCAAGAACCAGAAACCACCATTCAAATGGGACAAGCTGAAAGATGAGTCCTTCACCAGGTTGAAGATGACCCTAACAGGAGACGAGGTCCTGGCCTACCCTGATTATGGCCAACCCTTCATCCTTCACACGGACGCGAGCAACGTGGGACTAGGAGAGGTGCTGTCCCTGATCCAGCAAGGCAGAGAAAGGGTGATAGCCCACGCCAGCAGGAAGCTCTGGCCCACAGAAAGAAACCCAGAAAACTACAGCTCCTTCAAGTTGGAGTTCCTTGCCATCGTCTGGGCTGTGACTGAGTGCTTCAAGCATTATCTCGCCTCGTCCAAATTCACTGTGTACACGGATAATAACCCGCTGACACACCTGGACACTGCAAAACTTGGTGCCCTGGAACAAAGATGGATGGCCCGACTGTCTAATTACGAATTCACCATCAATTACCCGGCTGGGCACAAGAATGCAAACGCAGATGCGCTGTCCAGAATGCCTAACTTGCCAGACGGGGGAGAAGACCCAGAGGAGCTGGAAGAGATAGAAATCCCCGCGTTCCACCGCCATGGGATAAAGCAGTGCTCCCATTGTGTGAAGAACAGGTGCTCTGCCAACAGAGAAGCCTCGTTCAATCCATTGCCCCACCATGGATGGGCAGAAACACAAGACAGTGACCCGGCTGTTCGCCTAGTCAAAGAGTTGCTAACACAAGCTGACTCATACCCTGATTCAGATGCTCCAGAAGAGACCAAACAGCTGTGGAAAGAAAAGAGCAAGCTGTTCATCTATGAAGGGAAGCTGTGTCGAAGAACTGTCAACTCCCGGACACATGAGCTGGTCTGGCAGGTGGTAGTCCCGAGGCGAGATGCGTCTATGGTCCTGGAAGCGTACCACGATGGAGCGGGACATTTTGGATGGAAGAAGCTGGAAGTCCTGCTATGTGAACGATTCTATTGGGTTGGCATGAGGAAAGCAGTCAAGAGGTGGTGTCGAGAATGTGGACCATGCAACCTGAGAAGAAAAGACCGTGACAGCCAGAGGGCTCCCCTGCAGCCCATCATCACCAAGCAGCCACTCGAACTGGTAGCCCTGGACCATGTGAAGCTATCCCCGAGCAGGTCAGGCTATATCTACGCTCTCACCATCGTAGACCACTACTCCCGGTTCCTGGTAGTAGTGCCAGTAAAGGACCAGACGGCTCAGACAGCAGCCAGAGCTTTCCAACAGCACTTCTGCCGCCCGCATGGTTACCCAGAACGTGTGCTAACTGACCAAGGTCCGGCCTTCGAGGCAGAAGTATTCCAGGAATTCTGCAACCTGTATGGCTACAAGAAGATCAGGACAACGCCTCATCACCCCCAGACCAACGGGATGTGTGAAAAGATGAATCAGGTGGTGATAGACCTACTGAAGACATTGCCCCTGGAGGAACGCAGCCTGTGGCCAGAAAAGTTGCCAGACCTGGTGGATCTCTACAACCACATCCCAGTGAATTCCACCAACTGCACACCAGCTTACCTGATGAGAGCAAGACCTGGTAAGCTGCCCATCGATCTGGATATGGGAGTTCTGACACCAGAGGACGCCTCACCGGATGCGGATTGGGACACTGAGCAGCAACAGCAATACCGTGAGGTACAGGAAAGTGTTGAAAGAAGTCTGTCCCAAGCAAGAGAAAGGCAAGAGAAGACTTACAATCAACATGCACCTGCTGCCCCCTTGTCACAGGGAGAGCAAGTCCTAAAGAGAAAAAGGAGGAGTGGGGAGTTACATCACCTTGCTGCATAAATTGGATGACCAGTGGGAAAAAGAGCCGTACACCATTCTACCATCAAGTCATGATAACACCAAGGTGTATCTCATAAGTAAGGATGGAGGAGAAATGACAGCAACAGTTTCCAGAGACCACCTGAAGAAATGTCCCGAGCAGCTACAGCATGCTGAAGAAGGCCAAGATATCCCTCAACCCGCAGAGGAAGTGGAAGAAATGGTCAGCACAATACTCAGAGAATTTCCCCGGACGCAAGTGAATAATGCCATTGTTGTGGCAGTCCTTACATTTCTCCAACTCAGGGAGTTGTAGAAGTCCCAGTAGAGTTGGAAGAACCATTGGCCCCGGAGACAGAAGATTCCTCATCAGCAGACCAGGAGAATCTACCCTCTGCTAGTAGCGAGCCTGTCGTACCCACGGTAAGCCAAAGGATCCGTAGGAAGCTGCCCAACCTACCAGAGACACCTCCAAACACCTGTAGTGAGGTGAACATTGAGCCCACCACACCAGGGGTAAATACAGGGGACCAAGGTAGAACACAGACAGACAGTGTGTTACATAGATCTACCAGAAGCACCAGAGGTCAAATCCCTGCCCGTTGGAGGATTTAGATGTAACCTATAACTGTAGTATTGCAAATGTTGAAATGTTTTATATGTATGTACTAATTGTGTTTTTCCAGTTACCCGAAAGGGTCTAAAGACTTTTAGGTTATGGACAGTGAATAACCAAGAACTTTCCTTGTAAATAGTTGCACCTGTAAAAGTGCCCCTTTGTGCCAGACCACAGAACAAAAACACGTGGAGGTGGCTGAAGACGTGGTCCAACATCCAGATCATCAATGCCCTGTAGCCACCCCAGGGCCCCCGTGGAGGGTTTGGGACAGGTCCCTCAAACTACATCTTCTTCAGTGGAATGAACAACTGGTTACGGATCATACCGTGACCTAAAGAGACTATAAATGCTTGTAAATATTCTAATGTACCTTGTATTTGCTATTGTATTTGTTACCTGCTGTTTTTGCAAAATATGCTCAGTCTCGGAGTACTGAAATTTACTAGGGGGGAATGTGGCACCCCAGAGGGTCTGGTTACCACAGTGGTAGTAATACCATGTCTGGGAGCAAAACAGGAGTTTCCTGGTCAGGAACACATTACATGCAACACCTCCTGCCCCAGACCAGAAAGGGGGGGATCCTGCCCTATATAACTGGATCTGGAGGCGGGGTTAGTCAGTCTAAGTCAGTGTCAGGAGTCAAGTAGGACACAAAGGAGTAAAGAGCCAGGGACTGGAGCTGGAGTTAGCTCGTCTTGGTCAGTATACACAGAGGACTGGACACCGGAGTCGGAGGCTGTGGGACCCTTCAGGCCCAGCAGCAGATACCGCAGGGCAGGGGATTGCAGATCTCCTGGCCCAACAGAAGCCTGGAGGCTCAGCCACACGAAAGGACCCGTACCGCCACAGAGGAGCGAGGAATCCACAAGGTCCGAGTCGCCAGCCATACGGGTGAGCGCAGCACATTACATTCAGGGACGTGAGCTACAACACGACTATAAGCAGGATAGCCAAAGAGTTTAGTCAGAACGGCAGGCCTACAACTTCACCTGGCCAGGAGGACTCTAGGATTGTTCCCAGACTGACCATGCCCTCATCACTAGCCGGTACTCCCGTTGGGGCCCATATAATTGCCAACAGTAAAGACCCTGGGACTGCACTGCAAAGACTCCGTGTTGTCATTACTGATACCTTGCACTACTACCACCATCATCCATACGCGCTGCCCTGAAGCTCCACTCTTCCTGTGGGGAGTTACATCACCTTGCTGCACATACCACCAGCTTCAGCGGCGGTTCCCAATAATCGCATTCCACAGGTGGCGTAGTCGTACTATACATAAACTACCCTGGTTTGACCGCCCTGGGTCACGGACCGGGTCACCGCCACGGTGACTACAACCCCCAGCATCTACAGGCCCGGCTCCGGGTACCCCACGGCCCAGGGGGCGCGTCAGATGCTTGCGTCCTCAAAAGGTGGCTCCTTAGTTGCCCTGGCTGTGTGTTTCAGGTCATTGTCATACTGGAAGACCCAGCCATGACCCATCTTCAATGCTGTTACTTAGGGAAGGAGGTTGTTGGCCAAAATCTTGCGATACATGACCCCATCCCATTTCTCAAGGGGCTCGTGCCGAAACGCGTGCCGGGGAGACGTGTGCGGTAGTGGAATCCTGACATTGGTCTACAGTACAGCCACTTAGGTACCATATATTGGTCTAATATATACCCTTTGAATTCATGATATTATTATGTCTGCAATATTGTTTTGGGCATTTATGCTGGTACTTAACTGATCAGCTATTCATGGTGTTAGCCGCACCAGCATGCTGTTTGACCAGTAAACACATGTATGTACTATTCACATTATTATACATCCAGGTATTTCCACTCCTATGCCATCCTTTTTCTGATTTTATTTATATATATTTGTCCTAGCATTTTCCCGGTTACCTTTTCATACCGGATTAATAAAGTTTATACTTTTATACTAATGGACATTATGGATCGTCTTTTCCTGCTGTTTTTCAGCTTCTTCCTCCTATTTTCCCCACTGTAGATGACAAAAGAGAAGCCAGAAGTGGTGCTTCTCTTCAGGTCCCTCAGCTTTGTCTGATGGCTAGGAGGGAACTAAACTTCTACTGCTAGATTACAGTAGCTTTAATCCTGCATAATACATTTATAAAGGCACTGGGCTAAAGCCCATCAGAAACCGTTGTGAATTAATTGTGCCTGGTCATTGTACAGGGGTAGCACTGCTGCAGCAAGTCATGTCCCCTGAAAAGCCGGAGGAGTGTCAGCTCCAGTAAGGGAAATGACGCACCCCCAGGGCGCCGTGAGGTGCGGTCTGTCTAGACTGGTTAAGATCACACCCTGTCTCCATTCCTTCTCTCTTCCTCCCCTCCCCTTTCGGAGGCGGACCCATGGCAGCTTGCTGTCGGTCACTCCTTGTGACGTCCTCCCTACCTTGACGGACATATCTATGCGGACAGCCACTGTTGCAAGGGGCAGGGTGTGCTTTTGGCGCCATTCTGGGACCCGGCCCACGATGGGAGGTTCCATATTGTTGTTTTTGATCACGCACATAATGGTGCCCGTTCTTCTGGGGCGGGCGCCACATTCAATGTAGAAAAACAGTTCATTAGGCACACAATACCTGCTGATAATGGGTTAGTCATGTATCCTGTTCTTGACGCCAGAAATTGACGCGCCGTGGGGTACTCAGCAGCCGGGCCTCTGGCTGCTGGTGTGGGATATCACGGTGGCTGGCCCGGTCCATGGCCCAGGGCGGTCAACAAAAAGGGGGGCTATATTTATAGGGGATTTGTAAAGTTCGTGACGCCACCTGTGGAATGCGGCCAAAGGGAGCCTCCGCTGCGGAGCAGTCCTCTGAAGCTGATGTTACTGCAGCAGGGATGGTGTGACTCTCCACAGGAAGAGCTAGCTCCAGGGCAGTGTAGATAGTGTTGGTTGCGCTGGGCGTTGTAGTGCAGGGGGAAGATGGTGCAGCTGAAATAATGGACGGAGGGAGTGCGGTGCAGTCATCCGAGTCTTTACTCACAGTTGTTAAGTTCCTCAGGTTGTACTGTCCAGCTTACAGCCTCCGACGTCGTGCTGCATTCACCAGAACGGGGGTTCAGCTCTTCCTCAAGTAATGTAGGAGCACCTGACGGAACCCCACTTTCTTGTGTTCCTCTCTAGACCGACTTCACGCTGGGTCTTCTCCCTCCTGCCCTGCGCTTCCCCACTCTCAGTCTCGCTCGGGTGCTCTGACGTCTCTCCTGTCTAACTAAAGTTCCCGGACCTGCTTGACCCTCACGGAGATTAGAATGAGGCTTTGGCAACTGGACTATATAAGCCAGAAGCCTCCGGTTTTTCCAGCTGAGACTTGAAGTTACACGACTGGTCCAGGGGCCGGTCCCCTTCTTGCGGCCTACGATCCCTCTGTCTTCTGACTGATTCAGGGCGTACGGGTGCCGTCCCGCACTCGCCATACCCCCTAGGATCCCTTTACTAGAACAGAGCCTACTCCTCTGCTCCCCTCCTGGGCCTCTAGGACTGGGCCCTACTTGTGGAGCAGAGCCCCTAAGGAGACTCTGCTCCCAGACTGTCTTCACTCTCTCCTCTCATTGACTGACCTGCCACCCTAAAATGGCTTCCCTTTATATACCTACCACTATGGTGCTCCCCTAAACTGTTCCCTCCACCCACACCCACTACTGGTTCCCCCTACCTTTGGGTTCCCCCCACTCCAGCCAGGGACAGGGCTCAGCACTGCGCATACATCTTGCCCTTCCAGCCAGCCTGGAGTAGTGTAGTGTTGAATGTGAGTGTTGGGGTTCCGGGCAGCACTCCCTCCTTACCTGAGAGAAGGAGACACCACACCTCTGGGTGAGGTGCAGTACCTCTGTGGCAACCAAACCCTCAGGGGCGCCACAGAAATAGGAGAGCAGGGCAGGCCAGGCAGGTGCTGGTAGTGGGGGACTCAATTATTAGGGGAACAGATAGGGCAATCTGTCACAAAGACAGGGATCGTCGAACAGTGTGCTGCCTACCTGGCGCTCGAGTCCGGCACATCGCTGATCGGGTTGACAGATTATTGGGAGGGGCTGGTGAGGACCCAGCGGTCATGGTGCACATTGGCACAAATGACAAAGTTAGAGGTAGGTGGAAGGTCCTTAAAGATGATTTCAGGGAATTAGGCTGCAAGCTGAAAGCAAAGACCTCCAAGGTGGTATTCTCTGAAATACTACCGGTACCACGTGCCACGCCAGAGAGGCAACGGGAGATTAGGGAGATAAATAAGTGGCTCAAAAACTGGTGTAGGAAGGAGGGATTTGGGTTCCTGGAGAACTGGGCAGACTTCTCAGTTGGCTACAGACTCTACGCTAGGGACCGGCTGCACCTCAATGGGGATGGTGCAGCTGTGCTGGAGGAGAAAATGGCTAGAAGGTTGGAGGAGTGTTTAAACTAGGGATTGGGGGGGAGGGTATTCATTTTATAGGTGGGGAAGATAGTGCAGATAGTGACCTGGGCACAAATAAAGAAATTGGGGGTGGGGTTAGAACAGTCAATAAAGTAAGACAGTATAGAGGCACAGAGAGATACATAAAATGCATGTACACTAATGCCAGAAGCCTCACCAACAAAATGGAGGAATTAGAATTAATTTTGTTGGAAAATAATTATGACATGGTGGGGATATCTGAGACGTGGCTGGACGAGAGCCATAACTGGGCAGTTAATTTACAGGGCTATAGTCTGCTCAGAAATGACCGTACAAACAAGCGAGGGGGGGGGTGTGTGTTTATATGTAAAATCATCCTTAAAACTCATCTTGCGGGAGGATATATGTGAATCTAATGAAAATGTAGAGTCCCTGTGGGTGGAGGGGGAAAAAATAATAAATTACTGATAGGGGTTTCTTATAAGTGTCCAAAAATAATGGAAGCAGCGGAGAATATCCTCGTAAAGCAAATAGATGAAGCAGTGACTCAAGGAGAAGTCATTATTATGGGGGACTTAAACTACCCTGAAATACATTGAGGGACAGAAACCTGTAGTTCAAGCAAAGGTAATAGGTTTTTGACAATTATGAGAGACAATTACCTTTCACAACTGGTTCAGGACCCAACAAGAAGGGGGGCTCTGCTAGACCTAATTTTAACCAATAGGGCAGACCACATATCAAATATACGAGTTGGGGGTCACTTGGGTAATAGTGATCACAAAATAATACGTTTTCATGTAACCTTTAATAAGATGTGTATTAGAGGGGTTACAAG
The DNA here is from genome assembly GCF_046119375.1 of Phyllobates terribilis. Classification (NCBI taxonomy): domain Eukaryota; kingdom Metazoa; phylum Chordata; class Amphibia; order Anura; family Dendrobatidae; genus Phyllobates; species Phyllobates terribilis. The sequence goes on from NW_027362762.1 coordinate 691,779,433, forward strand.
GATACTAAACTTCAGGAAGGCAAATTTCCAACAGTTGAGAGATGATCTTAGTGCAATAAACTGGGACTATATCCTGAGACATAAAGCTACACAAAGCAAATGGGAGACATTTATTAGCATCCTGAATAGGACCTGTGCACAATATATACCCTATGGGAATAAACATGCTTGAAATAGGAGGAAACCACTATAGCTAAATAGAGCTGTAAGGGGCACAATAAGTGACAAAAAGAAAGCATTTAGAGAACTAAAGCAAGTAGGTAGTGATGAGGCATTAAATAAATATAGAAAATTAAATAAATTATGTAAAAACCAAATCAAGGCAGCAAACATTGAGGCAGAGAGAATCATTGCCAGAGAAAGTAAAAATAACCCCAAAATATTCTTTAACTACATAAATAGTAAAAAACTAAAAATGATAGTGTTGGCCCCCTTAAAAATAGTCTGGGTGAAATGGTGGATGAGGATGAGGAAAAAGCCAATATGCTAAATGATTTTTTATCAACCGTATTTACACAAGAAAATCGCATGACAGAAAACATGATTAGTGATAACAAAAATTCTCCATTAAATGTCACTTGCTTAACCAAGCAGGAAGTACGGCGGCGTCTAAAAATCACTAAAATTTACAAATCCCCGGGCCCGGATGGGATACACCCGCGAGTACTGCAGGAATTAAGTAACGTCATAGATAGACCATTATTTTTAATCTTTAAAGATTCCATAATAACAGGGTCTGTACCACAGGACTGGCGTATAGCAAATGTGGTGCCAATATTCAAAAAGGGGACAAAAACTGAACTTGGAAATTATAGACCAGTAAGCTTAACCTCTACTGTGGGTAAAATCCTGGAGGGTTTTCTAAGAGATGCTATACTAGAGTATCTGAAGAAGAATAACCTCATGACCCAATATCAACCTGGGTTTACGGGGGGCCGTTCCTGTCAAACTAATCTGATCAGTTTTTATGAGGAGGCAAGTTCTGGACTGGACCAAGGAAATGCAGTGGATGTTGTGTATATGGACTTTTCAAAAGCTTTTGATACGGTTCCACACAAAAGGTTGATACATAAAATGAGAACAATGGGGATAGGAGAAAATATATGTATGTGGGTTAAGAATTGGCTCAGTGATAGGAAACAAAGGGTGGTTATTAATGGAAAACACTCAGACTGGGTCTCAGTTAACAGTGGGGTACCACAGGGGTCAGTATTGGGCCCCCTTCTTTTTAACATATTTATTAATGACCTTGTAGGGGGCATACAGAGTAATATTTCAATATTTGCAAATGACACTAAACTCTGCAGGGTAATCAATACAGAGGAAGACAATTTTATATTACAGGAGGATCTATGTAAACTAGAAGCTTGGGCTGATAAATGGCAAATGAGCTTTAATGGGGATAAATGTAAGGTAATGCACTTGGGCAGAGGAAATAAAATGTATAATTATATGCTTAATTGTAAAACACTGTGCAAAACTGTAACTGAAAAAGACCTGGGTGTATTGGTGGACGACAAGCTCACGTTTAGTGGCCAGTGTCAGGCAGCTGCTGCAAAGGCAAATAAAATAATGGGATGCATTAAAAGAGGCATAGATGCTCATGAGGAGAACATAATTTTACCTCTATACCAGTCACTAGTGTGACCACACTTAGAATACTGTGTACAGTTCTGGTCTCCGGTGTATAAGAAAGACATAGCTGAACTAGAGAGGGTGCAGAGAAGAGCGACCAAGGTTATTAGAGGACTGGGGGGTCTGCAATACCAAGACAGGTTATTACACTTGGGGTTATTTACTGTGGAAAAAAGAAGGCTTAGGGTGATCTTATTACTATGTACAAGTATATGAGGGGACAGTACAAAGACCTTTCTACTGATCTTTTTACTCTGAGGCCAGAGACGGGGACAAGGGGGCATCTTCTACGTCTGGAGGAAAGAAGGTTTAATCATAATCACAGACGGGGATTCTTTACTGTAAGAGCAGTGAGACTATGGAACTCTCTGCCGCATGATGTTGTAATGAGTGATTCACTATTAAAATTTAAGAAGGGCATGGATGCCTTTCTTGAAAAGTATAATATTACAGGTTATATATACTAGATTCCTTGATAGGGCGTTATGGAGTCAGGAAGGATTCTTTTTCCCCAATGTGGAGCTTAGTGTTTGCCGCATGGTTTTTTTTTGCCTTCCTCTTGATCAACATGTTAGGCTGTGGGTTGAACTAGATGGACTTAGTCTTCCTTCAACCTTAAAAACTATGTTACTATGTTATGAGGTAAATATCAATGATCAAATGCTAGAAAAATTTAAAGAAGCACTCCAGCTAACTTAATTTTTGCATAGATTATTATTAAGGGTTAATTTACAGATTTTTAAATGTCTTCCTTGTGCACGGTATATCTGTGCCATGAATGGGTTGTCTTTTTCTTGCCCCTTTGATATGGTTCTACTAATGTAGACTGTGTTGCCAGAATCTCATTATAATGTCTGTGGAATTAATGGCGCTGTGGAATTAATGGCGCTAAATATGTGAGTAAAATAAATAGATAAATAATGCTCTTGCTCCTATTTAATGGCAGCCAGTGATATATCAATGACATAGAGCTTCTGTCCCCCAATAAATAAGGCATCATCTTCAAAAATGTTGGAATAGGGCCATCTCTTTTATTGTCTAACATCCTCTCTCCTTTTTACCACAGTCTGTAAACATCTGGGAAGTGAGGAGACCAATTGCTGGAGTTTGGGGAGAGGACTGTTGTCCTATTCTTGTCTGATGTAGGATTCTACCTGCTCATCAGTGCTAGGTCTTCTTTGCTAGATTTTTCATTTCATAATGCACCACATGTTTTCTATCGGTGAAAGGTGTGGAGTGCAGGCAGGTCAGTTCATCAACAAAACTCTTCTTCAGCATTGTGTGGCTGAAATATACAAGGCCCTAAAATAGACATTGGTTAGATAGGAGCACATTGTCTAAAACCTCTATATAATGCTCAGCATCGAATGGATACTGTCTTTCAAGATGTGTAAACTGCTCATGCCATAGGCACCAAAGCAACCCCATACCAGCATAGATGCAGAATTATGAAATGTGCTCTGATAACAAGCTGGAAGGTCCCCCTTGAGTCAACAGGACACAGTGTCCATGGTTTCAATGACGAATTAAAAATTTTGATTCATCTGATCACAAAAGTTTTCTCTTTTGCCTCAGTTTATTTTACGTGAGCTTTGACCCAGCGAAGACAGCAACTTTTCTGGTTTGTGCTGATATATGGTTTGAATAATGGAGCTTTAACTTGCATTTGTGGATTGCACATCAAACTGTGTTCACAGACACTGATTTTGGGGAAGTATTCCTGAGCCCATTCAGTCATTTGCACGACCAAATCATGCCTGTTTTTAATGCTATGTCACCTTAGGGCCCTGTGAAGATCTGAGGTTGTGGGTTGTAAATAATCACCTAGGCAGGTTAACGATGCAACAATATTTTATTCCTCAGTCAACACTGTTCTGAACCCCAATCTCTAGCTCAGAAACCAACAAGAGGAATAGAGGTATGCATAAAAATCAAATCTTTATTAATAGAATTAAAAACACATTATAAATAATAAAAGGGAACCATATAACCCATGCATATATGGACTATAGACAGCGTAATTGACAGAGCTATGGCTTTGGTACATAGCAGTGTCACAGCATAAATGTCAAATATACAGGCTGCATCTGTAGAAAAATACATAATAGTAGGCATCATATGCCTACTATTATGCATTTTTCTACTATGGTCCTCTTTCTAGGTATTTAATACTTCCTGCTTGTAGAAGTCATAGTTAAAATTTAATGTGTATTTATAAGGTGCAGCCTGTAAATTTGACATTTATGCTGTGTACCAAAGCCATACCGTCCAGGGCTGCCAACAGGAATTTTTGGGCCCCATACTGGCAAAATTTTCGGGCCCCCTTGAGACTCCGCCCAGGTTCCACCCCAGCTCCACCTCTATCTCTCGAACCTTCCACAGTGCCACCGCCCACTCTTGGAAAACTCTACTTTCTGCACCATGTCTTCACCAATCAAACATTAACAGTTCCCATCGAACACCAGATCACATATATATCTAGCAGCTTTTGGTTTTTGGCCAAAAGATTTTTTAAGCCGCCAGCACAACAAGGAGACGCTTCTGGCCAGGACCTACTCTACTGTAACCTATTAAACATTTCTTATAACACCCAATATTCTTTTTAGGTATTTTTTTATTTTAAGAGAATGTGTCACATACATTTTTTAAAATGACCAATAATACCACATACTAGGAACAAATACCATAACACTATGACCAGACCACATATTACCACCACATAGTGACTGAATAATACCACATACAAGGGACAAATACCGCCACACCATGACCAAACCACATATTACCACCACATAGTGACCAAATACTACCCTACTGATCATTAATAAAAAAACAGAATTCTAATATTACTATAAGTGCTATTATACCCTGTGTATAGTATACAGTGTGTAGTGTCAGTGTACAGATAACACACTGACTCACGGTTGAAGCCCTTCATCTTTGCTTTTCCTCTTCATCCAGCACAGACCGCCATCACTTCTTCTAGCCAGGACTCGTCTCTGCATAAAATAACACAGTTATCTAGAGCAGCTTCCAGAGTACATTCCCCAATTTTTTCCCCAACTTCTACACTACACCAGATGAAGAAAAAAAAGTCACATAGGGTCGCCCTGCACAGTAACAGGACCCCCCACTGAAAACAGTATCCTCAAAAATAAAATGCATCACAGCACTAATAATATCCATAATTAGCCCCTACAGTAATAATGACCAGGGCCGTGGGGTACTCGGAACCGGGCAATAGGGAGACGATGGGAGTAGTAGTGGCGACCCGGTCCCGTGGCTCAGGATGGTCAGACCAGTGGCAGTCTTTTAGATGTTTTAAGAGATGTCCGACTACGCCACCCGTGGATTGCGGTTATTAGGAACCGCCGCTGCAGGGCAGACCGCTGGGGCCGATGATGTGTACAGCTGGGATGGTGTGACTCCCCACGGGAAGAGTGCGGCCCCAGGGCAGTGTAGTGGATGGTGGGAGTGATGGTGGTGAGAGTCCCAGTACCGGTAATGCCGGAGGAGCGAAAAAGCACACAGACAGCGTACTACAGTCCAGGGTCTTTACTCACGGTTAATATCCAAGTCACTTCTGCAGGGAATGACTGCCCGAGCCGTGCTGCGTCCACCAGGTGAGGGGCTCGGTCAACTCCCAGGCAGCTCAGGAGTATGGCTCAAGACCCCCTTTTGTCCTTTCTCTGGCCTGCCTCACCAGTGACCCACTTTTGTCCAGCTGCAGCGGACTTGTGCGGTTAAACGTGGGCCCCGTCCTCCGCTGTCCTATATGGTGCCTTCCTAGCAGGTTTGATGAGGTGCTGCACCAATAAATAGTCACAGCCTCCGGTCCTTGGCTGAGGGTTGTTTCTCCTCCACCAACTTGGGATCCGGTACCCTTAATCTGCCTGACCCTTCACCCTGGATTCTCGTGGGTTCTTAGGGTCCCTTCCACCTTCTTGTTCCTGAGCCCTTCTGTTTCTTCCTCTCTTTCTTTGCTGTTCCTTTCTGTTTCTGTTCCTTTCTGTTGTTGTTCCTTTCTGTTCCTGGCCCTCTCCTCAGGCCTGCCTCATGGAGCTGGGCCCAGACTGAGCCACAGCTCCCTGTCAGCCCTCTCTGGCCGAACTCCTCTCTCTCCTCCTCCTGCTTGAACTGACCCAGAACTAAGATGGTGCCCACCTTTTATACCTCCCTCTAGAAACATAAGCCCAGGTGACCAGCAACCAATGGGCTCCTTCCTACGCTCAGGAACCAACCCCTATCTGCCCCTACAGCACTGGGTGTTCCACCCCCCTCCCCACTCCAGACAGGGACATAGTCGGTCGTGCCTGCACTTCTGTCTAGTGGGAGCACCATTGAGCTGTCCCTCGGAAATGGGGTGTGTGTGCTGTATGCAGCTAACTGAGCCCTGGTCCATACTCCATCCTTACCCGGGAGTGGAATACCACACCTCTGGCAGAGGTGCAATACCCCTGTAGCGGCCGAGCCCTCAGGGCGCTACAATAATGTCCCACATCCTGCCCCATGTCTCCATCCTGCCCCCATTGTGTCCATCCTGCCCCCATTGTGTCCATCCTGCCCCCAATGTCTCCATCCTGCCCTCATTGTGTCCACCCTGCCCCCAATGCTTCCATCCTGCCCCCATTGTCTCTATCCTGCCCCCGTTGTCTTCATCCTGCCCCCATTGTCTCCATCCTGCCTCCATGTTTCTATTCTGCCCTCAATGTCTCTCCATTCTGTTTCCATGTCTCCATTCTGCCTCCATGTTTCTATTCTGCCCCCTTGTCTCCAATTCTGCCCCCAATGTCTCCCATTCTTCCTCCATGTTTTCCATTCAGCCCCCCCATGTCTCCATTCGGCCCCCCCATGTCTCTCCATCCTGCCACCTTGGTGCGGCTTTTAAAAAAAAAGTTTCTTATCTTGCCACACTCCAGCACCTGGCTCTCCCATCACCGGAAGCACGATCACTGGCGCATGACAGCCAGAGTCCACGATCCTCCAGACAACAGATAAAACAATGGTTGCACAGGTATCCATTAGTAACAGTTGTTTAAGAAAGTTTAATTCCCAACCACAGATCCCACAACTGTAGCACGTTCATCCAGCCCAGTCGGTACTGATCTCCAAGACTCCATATGCCATCGATATATCCATGGTCCAGGTCCTCAGATTAGATACTACCCCTTTCGACATCATTCCACCAACTCCTCACTAAACATGTGGCTTCTTTTCTCCTTCACTGGGATCAGCCCCCTGAATGGGCAGAACTGCTCTGACCCACCTCCCAAAGCTAAGTGTGCATTAGTGGAGGTATTTTTCTCAGGTCTAACCCATCAAAGCTCCTGAGATACTGATGAGATTACTGGAATGCTTGACACTTTACAAGTAAAATTTGTGTACATAAACTAACGAGCAAACATAACATTAAGAAAACACAGCAAGCAAATCTCTAATAAAGCATAATAATAATATCGACGGAAACGGAGTTCCGTGCTGGAAAAGTCTCATAGTCTTTAGTAAATGGGCAGCTCCTTACAGGCATATAGATTGAAAGCATCCCATTTTGAAAATCAACCTTATGCACATGACTTTTGCTAAAATCTCTCAATCTTTTGATGATATTATGTACTGTAGATGGTGGAATATTCAAAGTATTTGCAATTTTATATAGAGGAATTTTTTTCTGAAAACTTTCCACAATTTTTAGACTCAGTGGCTCACAGATTGGTGAATATCTAACCATATTTGCTTCTGAGAAACTCTGCCTTTCTAACATGCTCTTTTTATACCCAGTCAAGTGAATTAGGTAAAAATTGACCCTCCAATATTCCAGCTGTTTTTCATTAGTACCACTTACTTTTCCAGCCATTTGTTAACCATATCCCAACATTTTTGAGATTGTTGTTGCATTAAATTTCTAAATTAGTTAATTTTTTTATTCTGGAAAAATGTCTAACCTTCAACTTCTGATATGTGAACTATGTTCTGCTGTAAACAAAATATGGCTATAAGTTATTTTCAAATAATTACATTCTTCTTTTCTTTACATTACAACTTTTTTAATTGGGGTTGTAGAAGTGTTAATAGCCTATTTTTATCAATGAACAAAATTACAAAGAACAAAAGAGAAAACTAAATCAAATTAATATTTGGTGTGACTACAAACTGCCTTCAAAACAACATAAATTCTCCTAGGTACACTTGCACAAAGTCAGGAAATTTGTGGAATTTTACTTAAGCATATGAGTGACCAATTATATCAAACAGGTGATAATGATCATCATTTTTATATGTACGTTGAAATACAAAAAACAGAAACAGCTGAATAGGAGCCTTAAAACTTGGTTAGGAAAATTGCTACAATGGTGAGGATGTGAAAGACAGTTTCATGTCATAGGCTAGACTGAGCACGACATCAATGCAAAAGGTAGTTATACTGCATCAGAAAAATCCCTCCCAAGCAAATATTTCAAAGAAAATTGTGATTCCAAAATGTGCTGTTCAGATTCTTTCAAAGAAGCACCAAGAAATGGGCAACAGTGAGGATCGTAGCTAGTGGTCAGCCAAGAAAACTTAGTATAGCAGATGAAAGGTACATCATGCATACTTCCCATCAAAATCGGAAGATGTCCAAAATCGGAAGATGTCCAGCAGTGTCATGAGCTCAGAACTGGCAGCAACCAGCTATACCTATCTACTGCTTGGAGGACACTGGACAGAAGAGAAAGAACTGTGGACCAAAAGCCATACCTTTGACTTGGAAACAAGGCCAAGTGATTCAACTATGCAAGGAACTATAGGAACTGGGGTGCAAAAAATAGAGATGAGCGAACCTGAACTAAAAATTCAGGGTTCGTAACGGAGAGTTAGTGTCCGATGCTAAACACGCTAAACACAGACTTCTCCCGGAAGCCCGTTGCAAATTTCAGAGGTCTGGGAGAAGTTTGTTGCAGCAAGAAAAAGAGAGAATTTTTCGGGCCCCCGTACATTTCCGTGGGCTTCGGGTTCTGATTCAAGAAAGGCAAATTTGTTCAAGGGCCGGAGAGCAGTACAATAATGAGTGTCTACAGACAGCAAGCATGTTGGAGTTTCCTTATGAGTTTGAAGCTGTATTTCAGCAAAATGGAGTTGGGGATTTGGTCAGGATTAACGGTATCCTCAATGCTAAACAAATACAAGCAGATACTTATCCATAATGCAATATCATTAGGAAGGCTCTTGATTGGCTCTAAATGTATGCTGCAGGACAATGACCCCAAACATAAAGCTAAGAATTAAGAACCATCTTCAGCATAAATAACCAACAAAAAACAATATGGTGCATGAAAGTCTCATAAAACAACTTTTATTGAAATGAAAAAATATGCAATAAAACCAATAGTAAAACAGAGTAACCCGATGGAGGACCACATACACAAATGCATATGCTCATAAATAAATATTACTAGGAGCCAATGATGATTATATGTGAAATAAACACTATATACTCTACGAAATAAATGGACAAACTTATCCAGAATATAATATTTATAACAAACGGACGTATTTGTATAGCAGATGATGAACACCTTCCTTTAGACAAGCAAAAAACAAATGTGTCACTGTATATTAAACCCCTAGTGGGAGGATAAGGTCACCAAAGAAAGATAGTAAAAATACACTTACATGTGGTAGCATGGCAGGTAGTAATAGCATGTGGTCCTGGTGCCCCAATGCATGTTTCACCCTTGCTTCATTAGGGAGCACCTTCACCCCCTGTATCTTAGGTGATGTATACAGCAGTCTCATTGTATCCTATGTTATGTATACAACTGAAGCTCAGTGTATCCTATGTGATGTATACAAAAGACTCAGTGTATCCTATATGATGTATACAGTGGGTCTTAGTGTATCCTCAGCTATGTATATTGCTCAGTATCAGTCTGTCATATGTAATGTATACTGAAGTCTCAGTTTGATATGTGATGCAAACAGCAGAATCTCAGTGTATCCTATGTGATGTATAATGCACAATCTTAGCGTATCCCATGTAATGTACACAGCGCAATCTCAGTGCATACTATTCGCTGTATACAGCAGAGTCTCAGTGTATCCTATGTGATGCATATAGTGTAACATCCCTGGTGGCGTGCTGGCATGGCTAACCATCTCCCACCATGCAAGACTGCCAACTTACCTATCAGTCCAGGCTGCACACTTTGCTCCATTACTTGCTGTGTGCATGTCTCTTGTCTGATTGCTTAGGGCGGCAGCGCTGTTTTATCCTGATTCTTAAAGTTACAGTGTGCGCAGTCCTAATGCATCCCTAGCCTATTGCTGTGAGTCACTGGATACTTAAACCCCCTCCACACAGTAGGAGGTGCCTGAGCAACGCTTTCTTTCAGTGTGTTCTGTGCAACTGAGTTATCAGGTCCTGTCCTGTATCTTGTCTGTTTCCACCACCCTGGGGGCTGAGTACCCAGGCTCGTTCCTTTATCTTGTTCCAGGTTTAGTTCCTGTCTGAACTGTGTCCTAGCCCGTTACCTGTTTGTCTCTATGTCCGATCCTTTCCTTTTCCTGCAGTGTCTGAACCTGCACCTAACTCCAACTCGTTGTCTCTGTACTTCTGTTTGTGAGTTTTGTGTCCACTCGCTACTTGATTGCAAGTACCTTGTGGGTATCTGGTTCTGCTTGTCCCGTTTCCCTGCCTCCGTATCTACCTCCTGTGTTCTAGCTATCTTCCTGTGTTTCCCAGTCTGTTCCATGTGAACAGAGCCCTGTCCTGTCTGCCTGCACCTGCGGTTCCACTCTGCTCTGCTCCTCTTGTCCTCCGCACCTGCGGTTCTGCTCTGCTCTGCTCCGCTCGTCCTCCGCGCCTGCAGTTCTGCTCTGCTTGTCCTCCGCGCCTGCGGTTGTGCTCTGCTCCGCTTATCCTCCGCGCCTGTGGTTCTGCTCTGCTTGTCCTCCGTGCCTGCGGTTCTGCTCTGCTCTGCTTATCCTCTGCGCCTGCGGTTCTGCTCTGCTCTGCTCCGCTTGTCCTCCACGCCTAAGGTTCTGCTCTGCTCCGCTTGTCCTCCGCGCCTTCGGTTCTGCTGTGCTTGTCCTCGACGCCTGCAGCTCTGCTCTGCTTGTCCACCGAACCTGCAGCTCTGTTCCTGTATCCTAGTCTGTACTGGTTCCTATCCAGCCTGCTTTCCTACCTGCCAGTACCCGCCTGTCTACATACCTGCCGTGCCTGTCTGCATTCCAGCCTAACTTGCCCGTTCCTGCATTCCCCGGTGTGGGTCAACAGCTGTGACCGGGGTCTGACCTGGAGTAGCACCTGAGCCACCTCCCACGTCCCTCCTCGGACCACGGAGTCGATTAAGCCGCCGTGTGTTTGTGGTCGGATCTGGCGAGGCCCCTAGTCACGCCCCTCCAGGCACTCCTCGGTTCGTGGCCCAGTGGGACCACTAACCGCGCTCACGCCAGTCAGTCCGGGCGTGAGTGTAACAATATAGAACAGTGTCAGTGTATCCTATGTGATGTATACTGCAGAGTCTCAGTTTATCCTATGTGATCTATACAGTAGAGTCTCAGTGTATCCTATGTGATAGTTCCAGACTTTGTGTAACCTATGTTATGTATGCAGCAGAGTCTCACTGTATCCCATGTGATGTATACAGTATAACCTCAGTGTATCCTATGTGATATATAAAACAGAGGCTCAGTGTATCCTATGGGATGAACAGAGTAGTTTCATTCTATCCTATGCAATGCATACGGCAGTGTATCATTATAAATATTTTTTATGTATCCATCAGACTCTCAGTGTATTCCATATGATATATACAGCAGTGTCTTAGTGTATCCTAAGTGATGTATATAACACAGTCCTGGTGTATCCTATGTGATGTATACAGCAGCCTCCGTGCCTCCTATGTAATCTATACAGCAGAGTCTCATTGCATCTATGCGATGTATACAGCAAATTATGAGTGAAACCTACAAGATGTATATAGCAAAGTCTCAATGTATCCCATGTGATGTGCACAGCACTCTCTGTGTATTCTATGATGCAGTGTTTCAATGTTACCTATGCGATGTATACAGCAATTTCAGCATATCCTATATGATATACACAGCAGTCGCAGTGTATACTATGTGATGTATACAGCAGAGTCTCAGTGTATCCGATGTGATATATACACAGTAGTATCAGTGTATCCTATATGATTTAACAGCAGTATTTGTGCACCCTATGTGATGTAAATACAGCAGTCGGAGTGTCCGCAATGTGTTGTATATAGCAGCAGTCTAAGTGTATTCCATGTGATGTATATACAGTAGTCTTAGTGTATCAAATGTGCTTTATACAGCAGTCTCAGCCCTATTTGATGTATATACAGCAGGCTCAGTGTATCATAATGTGATGTATACAGCAGAATCTCAGTGTAGCTTATTTGATGCATTCAGCAGAGTCTCTGTGTATCCTATTTCATGTATGCAGCAGTTTCAGTGTATCCTATGTGATGTATACTGCAGTCATAGTGTATTATTCATGATGCATATCACTCAACTCTAATATAAGGTAGAAATAATATGCCAGATTTATGAAACTATCTAACAGAAAAAACAGACAATCACATTTCAGCTTTCATTGTACCATTCCAGAATTCAAATTTATGTAAGCTGCTTTATTATTTTTGTTTTTGGCAGCAAAGACCATTTTCCTCTTAGGCCAAATCATAACTCTTTACTTACATGTTTAGCTACATGGGAGGTCATACACAAGGATAGAGAAGAAGGATGTAGGTGGGAGTGGGTAAATCTGAGGGCTATAATGAGGGATGTGATAGGTGTTGATGTCTTCCTGTAGTTCACAAGAATTCAGAAATTGACAACCTGTCTATACATTAGTGCTTCCACTGGACTGGTTGTCAGACCAGTCTTAATATCAGATGAACCAACTTCCTATGATGAAAGAGTCCAAAAAATATCTCGGGAGCTCTCTTATATACAGACAAATGCAAGATGTTTGTTTTAATATCAGGCATAAAAAGCTGTAAACGGAAAAAGACAGCTTTGATTATATTGTGAAATCTGGTTGACGCACCCCCAGGGCCGTGGGGTACTTGACAGCCGGGCCTTATGGCTGCTTATAAGGGAAATCACGGTGGCTGGCCCGGTCCGTGGCCTAGGGCGGTCACTGAAGAAGGGGGGAATACTTTTATATGGGGTTTTTGGGATTTTTCGTGACGCCACCTGTGGTGTCTGGTGAGGATCACCAGCGCTGCAACAGTCCTCTGAGGCAGATGGTAGGGCAGCTTGTGATGGAATGGCTCCCCAGAGGTGGAGCGGGCCTCAGGGCAGTGTAGATAAATGGAGGAGGTGCGCTGGGCGTTGTAGTGCAGGGAGGGAAATGGCACCGGCGAAATAAAGGAGCGGAGGCAGCTCAGTGCAGTCATCCAAGATTTACTCACAGTTCTTAGACAGTCCACAGGTGCACTGTACCGGTGCAAGCCTCCCGCGTCGCACTGCGTTCACCGGGCAGGGGTTCAGTCCTTCCTCAGGCAGCTCGGGTGAACCTGGCAGAACCCCACTTTCATATGTACCTTCCTAGACCGACTTCACGCTGGGTCTTCTCTCCTATGCCCTACGCTGCCCACTCTCAATCCCACTCGGGTATGCTGAAGTCCTTCCTGTACGTTGGATCCGGGACCAACCTGACCCCCTGGAGATTAGAATGAAGCAACCGATCCCTCCTGACACCTGGCAGGAGCGGGGCGTACGGGTGCCATCTTGCACGCGGCGTACCCCCTGGGATCCTTTCCTTAGAACGGAGCCTACTCCCTGCTCCCCTCCGGGGCCTCTATCCTGGGCCCTAACTTGTGGAGCAGAGCTCCTGATGAGCCTCTGCTCCCGGACTGTTCCTCTGAACAGCCCTCACTAAACTCCACTCACTCCACCACTCAACTCTCCCCTTAAATGGCTTCCCTTTTATATCTACTGTATAAGTGCTTCCTGTATCTGCTTCCTCCACCAACACCCACTATTGGTTCCCCCTACCTTTGGGTTCCCCCTATTCCAGCCAGGGCCAGGGCTCAGCAGAAAACTACATTGCGTCTTGCCCCTCCGGCTGGCCTGGAGCAGTGTGATGTTGGATGCGGATGTTTTGGGGTTCCGTGCGGCACTCCCATCTTACCTGAGAGAAGGGAGACACCACACCTCTGGGTGAGGTGCAGTATCTCTGTGGCGACTGAACCCTCAGGGGCGCCACATGGTGATAGATCCTAAATATAAATAGTATTTTCAGACACTACCAATATTGCACCCCCAAATGTTCTTTTCCTTTTTAACATCATTATTTCCAAAATATATATTGGCTTCAACCAACCACGGCTCCACTATCTCTAGCACTATACAATAAGTGAGATATATCTCTCTAATACAGGGTTCTCTTCTATGCGCCATGTGCTTATGCCCATGAGCTCCCCCAGGAGATTTGGAACAGATATGTAGATACATTACTTCACACAGTCCAATTACTGGAGAGGAGTTAGACAAATCACATGTTCATTCACACATTAACATCTGCTTTATTGTCAGACCTGCGCCTCTTCCAAAGTGATATCCCAATCTCATTTTACAAGAAATCAGTAATCTGACTCAAAGTATGATTTCTAAAAATACAAAAGGTGATGAGGATGGAGGCCCTTAAAGCAATGATCCACAACACACTGGGTAAAAAAAATTCCTTCTGGTTGTTTGATAGCATAGACAAATAAGTAAATGTATAAAGCAGCTGTACATTTTTTTAAAATAGCAAATTCAATTGCAGTGGCATGTAAAAGTTTGGTCACCCCTGGTAAAAATTACTGTTATTGTGAACATTTAAGCAAGTTGAAGATGAAATGATCTCTAAAAGGCCTAAAGTTAAAGATGACACATTTCCTTTGCATTTTAGGCAAAAAAATATATATATAGTTTTTCATCTTTTACATTTTAACTCCTTCACCCTGAAGCCTCTTTTCACCTTCCTGACCAGGCCAATTTTTACAATTCTAACCACTGTCACTTTATGAGGTAATTACTCTGGAACGCTTCAACGGATCCCACTGATTCTGAGAATGTTTTTCTTGAGATAGTGTACTTTATGATAGTGGTAAAATTTATTTGATATCACTTATGTTTATTTGTGAAAAAATCTGAAATTTGGCAAAAATTGTGAAAATTTTGCAATTTCCAAACTTTTAAAATTTATGCCTTTAAATCAGAAAGTCATGTCACACAAAATAGTTCATAAATAACATTTCTCACATGTCTACCTTACATCAGCACAATTTTGGAACCAAAATTTTTTTTGTTAGGAAGTTCTAAGGGTTAAAAGTTGACCAGCGATTTCTCATTTTCCAGCAAAATTTACAAAACCATTTTTTTTTAGGGACCACATCACATTTGAAATCACTTTGAGGGGTCTGTATGATAGAAAATCCCAAAAGTGACACCATTCTAAAAGCTGCACCACTCAAGGTGCTCAAAAACACATTTAAGAAGTTTATTAACCCTTCAGGTGCTTCACAGGAATTCATGGAATGTGGAAGGAAAAAATAAACATTTAACTTTTTTTCACAATAAATTTACTTTAGACCCATTTTTTTTTTACTTTCACACTGGTAACAGGAGAAAATGGACCGCAAAATTTGTTGTGCAACTTCTCCTGAGCACACAGATGCCCAATATGTGGAGGAAAATCACTGTTTGGGCGCATGGCAGAGCTCTGAAGGGAAGGAGCGCCATTTGACTTTTTGAATGTAAAATTTGCTGGCATAATTAACGGACGCCATGTCACGTTTGGAGGGCTGCTGATGTGCCTAAAAAGGGGAAACCCCCACAAGTGACACCATTTTGGAAACTAGACCCCTCAGGGAACTTATCTACATGTGTGGTGAGCACAAAATTTACAAAACCATTTTTTTTAGGGACCACATCACATTTGAAATGACTTTGAGGGGTCTATATGATAGAAAATCCCAAAAGTGACACCATTCTAAAAGCTGCACCACTCAAGGTGCTCAAAAACACATTTAAGAAGTTTATTAACCCTTCAGGTGCTTCACAGGAAACATGGAATGTGGAAGAAAAAAATAAACATTTAACTTTTTTTCACAATAAATTTACTTTAGACCCATTTTTTTTTACTTTCACACTGGTAACAGGAGAAAATGGACCCCAAAATTTGTTGTGCAACTTCTCCTGAGCACACAGATACCTAACATGTGGAGGAAAATCACTGTTTGGGCGCACACGAAAGGGCTCGGAAGGGAAGGAGCGCCATTTGACTTTTTGAATGTAAAATTTGCTGGCATATTTAACGGACGCCATGTCACATTTGGAGGGCTGCTGATGTGCCTAAATAGGGGAAACCCCACAAGTGACACCATTTTGGAAACTAGACCCCTAAGGGAACTTATCTACATGTGTGGTGAGCACCTTGAACCTCCAGGTGCTTCACAGAAGTCTATAACGTTGAGCCGTGAAAATAAAAAAAAACTAATTTTTCCCGCAAGAATGCTTTTTAGCACAAAATTTAGCATTTTCACAAGGGTAACAGGAGAAAATGGACCTCAGAATTTGTTTTGCAATTTCTCCTGAGTACGCAGATACCCCATATGTGGTCAAAAACAAATTTTGAGGCACAGAGCAAAGCTCAGAAGTGAAGAAGCGCCATATTGGAGTTCAGATTTTGCTGGAATGGTTTGAGGGTACCATGTCACATTGGCAGAGCCCCCGAGACGCCAGATCAGCTGAACCCCCCCATAAGTGACCCCATTTTACAAACTACACCTCTTAATGAATTCACCTAGGTGATCATATTGACACCACAGGTATGTCACTGAATTTTATACCATTGGGCAGTAAAGAAAAAATAATTACATTTTTACCACGAAAATTTTGTTTTAGCCCCAAATTTTACATTTTCACACTGGGAAATGGGTAAAAATGGCACAAAAATGTGTCCCACAATTTCTGCTGAATGTATAAATGTCCCATATGTGGCTGTACAGTACTGCTTAGCCACACAGAGAGACTCGGGAGGGACGGAGCGCTTTTTTCCTCCTGGAGCGCAGATTTTCCTAGAATAGTTTGCGGACTCCATATACAGAGCCCCTATGTGCTAGAAGAGCAGAATCCGCCTCAAGTGACCCCATTTTGGAAATTATACCCCTTTGTGAATTTATCTACAGGTGTAGTGACGATTTTGACTCCATGTGTGTTTTCCAGAAACAAACAGCAGTGGATGTTGCTAAGTGAAGATTACAAACTGCCATTGTGTGACCAGTATGCTGTAGTGACCAGTACGTTGTAGTGACCAGTACGTTATGCCCAGCCCGTTCTTCTGGAGACATGCACCCCTAAATTAGGCAGGTTCTCATCGCTACAGGAATGCCAAACATTTGGACGTTAACTGCGGTTTAGGCACACTGGAGCTCAGAAGGGAGGGGGACATTTGGATTGGGAGCGCAGAATTCGCTGGATTTATTTTGGAGGGCGAGGAGCCATTTAGTCTTTCCAGAGCATTTGTGCTACCAGTAACGTGGAAGCCCCCTATATTTTCATTAACAGATGACAGACCTGAGTGGGGATTTGCTTTTTTGTGAATGGAGTTGAAGCTTGAAGTTGAAGTTGGGAACATTTTACATAACGTTTTAGATCACGTTTACCCTGCGCTCTACATTGAGCACTTATATCGTGGTTTCCATTTAAATCTCAGATGAAATCCCCAAGAGATCCATTCACTATAATGAGGCAGCAGAGTTACTCTGGACTCCATCTGGCCTCTGTTCAGCGGTGTCCTTCTTTTCAGAAGCGCACATAACTGTGGCCGCCGGCACTTTTATGCACACCTAATAAAAATAACGGACACCTCCAGATCATAGGCCAGACGGCGTCCACAGTATCTCCATCTGCCTCACTATAGGGAATCTTCCACCGAGGTTTACGACTGAATCACGTTTTTCACAGATTTACACAGAATCCCAGTGTAAGCACTCGGTGCAGAGCGCAGGAAAAATGTGAGCCGAGCCATACTGCGATCTTTGGGAAGCAGAATGAATCAATCAGCAGCAGGTGAAGAATTGGTTTTATTTATTTTTTTACGCCGTTCCTTGTGTGGTATAAGTGATTAGACCAAATTATTCTTCGGTTCTGTGCAATTACAGTGATACCAGATTTATATAGGGTTTCTATAATTGCCAGCTGTCACACACTAAAAGATGTTTTTTATTGTAAAAACAAGCTTTTGCATTGCCATATTTTGAGATCTATCATTTTTCTATATTTCTGCTGACAGAGTCATGTGATGGCTTGTTTTTTGCGGGACGAGTTGACGTTTTTATTAGTAACATCTTCGAGCAAATGACATTTTTTGATCACTTTCTATTCCGTTTTTTGGGAGGCAGAATGAACAAAAACCAGCAATTCAGGAATTTTTGGGGGGGCATTTTTTTATCCCGTTCCGCGTGTGGTAAAATTGATAAGGCAGCTTTATTCTTCGGGTCAGTATGATTACAGCAATACCACATTTATATCGTTTTTTTATGTTTTACCACTTTTACACAATAAACACTATTTTATAGAAAAAATATTACTTTGGTATCTCTTTATTCTTAGAGCTGTAACTTTTTTATTTCTCCACTGATGGACCTGTATGGTGGCTTGTGTTTTGCGGGACAAGATGACATTTTCATCCGTACCATATTTAAAAAAACACAGTATTATGATTAAACTGCACAGAGGTGAAATCAAAAAGGGATTTACAAGCAAGAATAGGTGGTGAACCCTGTGATGGGTAAAATATCTATATGTCACAAGATATATTTCCTAACCTAGGCATAAGTATATGGACATAAACCATTAACAATTGTGCACCAGGACAAAAAATGTATTCATACATGAGTGTACAGATCAAGACCAAGGACAAAAATATATTCATATACTCGTAGGCAGATTAAGTCCACAAATAGTCATCCTGATGCACAAATTGTGTATACCTGTGTTTTCAGTAAGGTAAATCCTATCAGCACAGATCAAGTCAATAAACAGTCACAGAGAAGAAGGTAAGTAATGTGAGACATTAGAAAGTCTCTATATTCATTCTCACATCCTCACATCCACTCCTAATATTGTAGCAATTTCTAAGATGGGTTTTTTCTGTTTTTGCAGCTTAAGGATGGATTGTTTCACCTGCATGGAGAGCTCCTTTGACCGCATGTTTATTCACAGCAAAACCTTCCAAATGCAAGCACCACACCTCAACTCCAGGCCTTTTATCTACTTAATTGAGAATGACATAACGAAGGGATTGCCCACACCTGTCCATGAAATAGCCTTGGAGTCAATTGTCCAATTACTTTTGGTCCCTTTAAAAACAGGGTGGCACATGTTAAGGAGCTGAAACTCCTAAACCCTTCATCCAATTTTAATGTGGATACCCTCAAATGAAAGCTGAAAGTCTGAACTTTAACTGCATCTGAATTGTTTTGTTTAAAATTCATTGTGGTAATGTCTAGAACCAAAATTAGAAAAATGTTGTCTCTGTCCAAATATATATGGACCTAACTGTACGTCTATGGACGAGCCACGTTCTTCTACAAGTGACCCATACCCCGAAAATATTACCAACTCCGGGAATATAAGAGAGCTGAGAAAGAACAAGGCTAGACCTTATTCTAAAAGGAAAACCACTCCTCCATTTCAATACATCAATAAAACTGGTAATTTGGAGGTAATAAATCTCTCCACATATAATTTGACCCCTACACAGTGTGAACTTTTAAAATTTGGCTTATCTTTCTCACCCACCAATGGCTTTAACTATTTCTCTGCTGTTAAGGACCTCCACCTTTTCTGCCGTAAACCGACTCTTAAAAAATTACATCACAGGCCCAAACAGGACTCGGAGCTTGACAGCGAGGCAGAGTTGGAGGCTCTTTAATGCACTGTAGGAATTGTTGAGGGAGCAGAGACCTATAATGATGGGTGATTTACCTGCATCTGTTATGCCCAGATCCACCACGTCCCGCCCCTTGTCAGTATGCCCACAAATCGAGATATTTGCCAAATTGGTTATGGATGATTTAAAAAAAATCCCCTATGGGATTAGGGGTTACAATAAAAAATCCCCAACAGAGAAATGCTCTCAAAGAACCAAAAGCATTGGATGACGTGGTCATCAAGGCAGCTGACAAGGGGGGAATGTTGTGATTTGGCCTACCATGAAGTATGAAAGAGAGGCTTTCAAACAGTTAAAAAACAAAGAAAATTACTCTGCTCTCCCAAACAATCCGATACGCACATTTTCCAGTGAACTCCAGTGTATTTTAGAAAAGGCTTTTGAACAAGGCATAATACAGAAAAAGATATTGGATGGCCTGACTGTTAAATTTCCTAAAATCCAAACCCTCTACATGCTCCGTAAAATTCACAAAGACCCGGTGGACCCCCCTGGCCGTCCGATAGTCTCTGGCATGGGAGGGCTATGCGATCTGATTTGCAAATTTATTGATTACTATTTAAAACCTTTAGTCGAGACGCTGTCCTCCTATGTCAGGGACTCCTCAGACGTCCTGGGGAGGATTGATGGCATTACCCTTGACTCAGATATGTGGCTGGTGACCGTGGACATCGAGTCCCTTTATACATGTATTGGTTATGATGATGGGCTGAGAGCAGCACGATTCTTCTTGGGGATGAGCAGTCTGGGGGGACCCATGGTCGACCTCATGCTGGAGTTGTTGGAATTTATTCTAACACATAATTTTTTTATTTTTCAGGATCAATTTTTATTGCAAAAATGTGGCACTGCCATGGGTGCGGCATGTGCCCCTTCGTAAGCTAATCCCTTTCTTGGCCTATGGGAGAGGGAGATTTTTTGTTGTGGGGGGGCATGTGCCGCAGACCATGTGCAGTGCTGGTTCCGATATATTGATGATCTGCTGATAATTTGGCAAGGAACCAATATTGAACTCAATGACTTTATGAGGAGATTGAATAGTAATTCATACAATATCAACTCACTCATAAATGGAGTAAAAGTGAAATCGATTTTTTTGGACATTGCTATATCTGTCGACCAGATGGGCCTCATCCAGACTGACATCCACCGGAAGGATACCTCAGTGAACTCGGTACTGCATGCTTCTTTGGCCCACATGTTTTCTACCATCAGGGCCATACCTACTGGTCAGTTCCTGAGGGCCACGTGTACTGGCTCTACAGAGACTGGCTTTGAAATACAGGCTAGGGACCTGACCAACAGGTTCTTAGAGAGAGGGTATAGTCATCGAGTTATAAAGAATGGATACCGCAGGGCCAGATCAGCTCCACGGGGAAGACTGCTCAGCTCCAATAAAAAGAAGAAAGGTGGGGATCTCAAAACAAGATTTATTTCCACATTTAACTGCGAATGGTATTCAATGAAGAATATCCTCAAAAAGCACTGGCCTGTCTTGTTGACGGATCCAGTTTTAAGAAAGTAGATATCTGAAGTTCCACTAATGACAACAGTAAAAATCTTAAAGACCATCTAGTAAAGAGCCATTATGTGGCCAAGACAAAAAAATTCTTTGGTAATAGCAAACAGAGGTGGGGATGTTTTCCTTGTGGGGGCTGTCTGTCCTGCGGGAAGAACAACATTTTGAGGGCTAACTCTTTCACTTCCTCAGATGGCACTCGGCGTTTCTCGGTCACCAGCTACATATCCTGCAGTACGTCCTTTGTTGTGTATTATGGTGTATGTCCTTGTGACAAAATTTATGTTGGATTGACATCAAGGGAGTAACGCATCAGGACTAGAATCATAGAATCATAGAATGGTAGAGTTGGAAGGGACCTCCTAGGTCATCTGGTCCAACCCCCTGCTCAAAGCAGGATTCACTAGATCATCTCAGACAGATGTCTGTCCAGCCTCTGTTTGAAGACGTCCATTGAAGGGGAACTCACCACCTCTCGTGGCAGCCTGTTCCACTCATTAATCACCCTAACTGTCAAAAAGTTTTTTCTAATATCTAATCTGTGTCTCCTCCCATTTAGTTTCATCCCATTGCTTCTAGTCTTTCCTTGTGCAAATGAGAATAAAGATGATCCTTCTACAATGTGACAGCCCTTGACATATTTGTAGACAGCTATTAAGTCTCCTCTCAGTCTTCTTTTTTGCAAGCTAAACATTTCCAAATCCTGCAACCGTTCCTCATAGGACATGGTTTGCAGACCAGTCACCATTCTGGTCGCTCTTCTCTGAACTTGCTCCAGTTTGTCTATGTCTTTTTTAAAATGTGGTGCCCAAAACTGTACACAGTATTCCAGATGAGGTCTGACCAAAGAGGAGTAAAGACCGATAATGACTTCACGTGATCTAGACTGTATGCTTCTGTTAATACATCCCAGAATTGTATTTGCCTTTTTTGCTGCTGCATCACACTGTTGACTCATGTTCAGTCTATGATCTATTAGTATACCTAAGTCTTTTTCACATGTACTGTTGCTTAGCTCTATTCCTCCCATTCTGTATATGCTTTTTTCATTTTTATTGCCCAGATGTAGTACTTTGCATTTTTCCCTGTTAAAAACCATTCTGTTGGTTGCTGCCCACTGCTCCAGTTTATTTAGGTCTTTTTGAATCCTCTCTCTCTCTTCTCTAGTATTAGCTATCCCTCCTAGCTTTGTGTCATCAGCAAATTTAATCAGTTTACCCTCAATTCCTTCATCTAAATCATTGATAAAGATGTTGAACAATACAGGTCCCAGGACGGAGCCCTGTGGTACCCCACTTGAGACATTCATCCAGCTGGATGTGAAGCCATTTACAACCACCCTTTGAGTCCGATCACTAAGCCAGTTATGAATCCACCTAACAGTTGCCTGGTCCATTGCATACTTGGTCATTTTTTCAATAAGGATGGTGTGAGATACTTTGTCAAATGCTTTGCTGAAGTCAAGATATACTATATCTACAGCATTTCCCTGATCCACCTAGTCAGTGATTCTGTCATAGAAGGAAATTAAGTTAGTCTGACATGACTTGTTAGTTACAAACCCATGCTGACTCTGGTTAATCACTTCATTCTTATCCATGTACTTACATACATGTTGTTTAATAATTTGTTCAAAGATCTTTCCTGGTATAGAAGTCAGACTCGCCGGCCTATAGTTCCCAGGGTCCACCTTCTTCCCCTTTTTGAAGATAGGAACAACATTTGCTCTTCTCCAGTCTTCTGGGACTTCTCCTGTTCTCCAAGAATTTTCAAACATTATGGAGAGTGGTTCTAAAATTTCTTCTACGATCTCCTTCAGTACTCTGGGGTGTAATTCATCTGGACCTGGAGACTTGAACTCATTTATGTTAGCTAAATATTCCCTCACAATCTTTCTGTTTACAGATAACTTGGATTCCTCTATTCCTTTAAAAGGACAGTGAAGATCAGTTGATGTTACATTTTCTTTCTGAGAGAAAACAGATGCAAAATAGGAATTAAAAAGTTCGGCCTTCTCAGCATCCTCTCTTACCATTTCTCCATTTTCATCCTGTAAAAATCCTATAGCATCTTTGACTTTTCTTTTACTTTTGACATACCCCCAAAATCCTTTTTTATTGCTTTTGACATCTCTTGCAAGCCTTAATTCATTGTCAGCTTTAGCTAACCTGATACGCGCCCTGCAGGATCTGCAGACTGCATTATAATCTTCTTTAGATATGCCTCCCTCTTTCCATTTAATAAACATTTCTTTCTTTCTCTTTAGCATGTGTTTAAGTTCTGTGTTCATCCATCCTGGTTTCCTAGGGAGCATGTGAGGGACATCGTTGCGGCAGAGGAGGTGGAGTACCTCTCCACACTAAAAACTATACCCAGACACTTCAGGCTTTACCACAATTCTGATCCACTGGGATTTAAGATAAGGGGGATTGATAGAATCCATTGTGGTGCTAGAGGTGGGGATATGAAAAAAGCCTTAGCGCAGCTTGAGCTTAGATGGATCGTGGATTTGGGAACAATGTCCCCAAATGGTCTCAATGAGAAGCTTAGCTTCTCACCATTTTTGTGATCTCTACTATTTTAAATCTTGTGTTTTTAACTCTTTACACTTTGGATTGCAGTAAGAATAATTTTTGCAGACTGCTTTCCTGTTATTTTGAGCACCTTATCTACTTACCTGAATGGATGCCTGTGGATTGAGATGCCATGGTTGGAGGGATCCCATCGGTGCCTGTAGATGTGAGAAGATGATGATTTGGAGCAGCCGAACAGAAGAACGGGTGTTGGAACATTCTACATTGTGTTCTGTACCACTTACTATGGTCAATCATTTATTATGGCCATGACTAAAATGTCTTTGTAATGTATGTGTGACACCCCAGGGGTCTGGTTGCCACAGTGATAGAGATATTACGTCTGAGAGCAGGTGGGAGGTCTCTTGGTCAGGAATCCTATGCATGCCACACCTCCTGCACAGTCCTGGGAGGGGAAGAACTTCCCCTATATAAAACTGGGGCTGAGGCAGGGTTAGTGAGTAGAGAAGAAGTAGAGACAGAGAAAAGCAGCAGATATAGGAGAAGAACATCAGGAGCTCTGTGGGAGCAGTGCTATAAGGAGTCAGGGGCTGGCAGCTGCAGAGCTCGCCCTGACTGAGAAGCTATCACCGGACCCGGAGTCCGAGGCTGTGGGGACTAGTCTTTACCCAGCAGCAGAAGCCGCCCGGCAGGGGATTTCAGGTCCTCTGGCCAAGAAACCCGAAGGCACGGTCACACGCGTGGGACCAGCACCGCCGTCGTGGAGCGGACGCCACTAGAAGGCCCCGAGTCACCGGCCATACGGGTGAGCACCACACGGTACACTCAGGGACGTGGGCTACTTATACCCGCCTCTAGCAAGGTAGCCAGAAGAGTACAGTCAGTTTGGGAGGCCTACAACTCCGCCTGGCCAGGGGAGATCCCATCTGCTCAAGGACTGACCAGGCCCCGATCGCTAGCCAGTACTCCGGGAGGGTCTATCTTTATCACCAGTAAAGACCCTGAACTACACCGCATCGTCTCTGAGTGATTCCTGCTACCCCCATCATCCACGTCGGCTGCCCTGAGGCCATACCCCTCCCGTTGGGGGTGATACTACCACGCTGCACAATCCTACCACCGGCCTCAGCGGTCTGCCCTGCAGCGGCAGCTCCTTCGCTGCATTCAACGGGTGGCGTAGTCGTCCAACATCTACCGCTAATACAACGCCACTTAGTCTGACTCCCTGGGCACGGACCGGGTCACCGCCATGAGACTACAACCCTCAACAGATCCGGCTCCGGGTAAGCTCCTGCATGCGCAACGCTGTGCGACATAGGCCCAGGGGTGCGTCAACTTTTGGCGTAGTCGGCAGGATTTCGTGCCCGCAACCACCGGGTACTGCGTGCCTGAAAAAGACTGTTCAAACTTACCTGTGGTGAAGATTCCCGCCATCCGTGGAGGTTTCCCGCCATCCGGCGCCATCTTCTGCCTTCTTCCCGCCATCCGTGGAGTTTTCCCGCCGTTGGACGCCATCTTGAAGACGCCGCGCGGGAAGAAGAGGGGCGTGGACTCCGAAAGCGCGCGAGAACTGAAGCCCCGCCTCACGTCCGGACGTTGCGTAAGGTCCTGGAAGGAGCCCAGCAGACGCCGACGTCACAGGAGCGCGACGGAAGGTCCTCAACCCTGACGATCCACTGCGGAGCCGCGGCCTACGGAAGAGGATCATCGCAAGGTAGGCCACGGTCCACTAGGGGGGAGGAAGATGTCGGATACGGAGGAGAGCTTCACTGCCTCAACCCCCGCCAGCGCCACCGCTGCTGCAGTCATGCCTTTCACCATGCCCTATATCCCGGGAGCGGCCTGGCTACCCCAGTACTCAGGGGAGTCACATACCCTGCATGACTTTAGAGAAAAGCTGGATAGCCTCTTCCAGGTGTACCCCCTCACAGAAGAGCAAAAAGTGAGCATCCTGGTGGCCCAATTAACCGGGGCAGCCCAAAGGGAGGTAAAGTCCTGGCCACCTGGGGGGAGGACTGTTGCAGGGATACTAACCCGGCTGAGGGACACCTTTGATACCCGCACCTCAGCCGAGATCAAGCTTAGATTCTACGGGTGCAAGCAGCGAGCACACGAGAGTATAAGGGACTATGCCCTGAACCTACAAGAGGCCCTGAGAGCCATTAAGCAGACCGACCCTGACGGCGTGGGAGACGAGGACAGGCTGTTGACTGAACAATTTATAGAGGGTTTATATTGCAATGCCCACCGAACCCAGTTGCGGGCAATGGCCTTACAGGACCCTCATCTGGGATTTGCACAGTTCAAGGACAGAGCCATCCGGGTGCTCCGAGAACCGGCACCAGGTGGCGGTGTGACCCACAGACGCCCCACTACCACTTACCACCAGGAGGCGGCGCCCTTGTCGGCAGGGCCTGTGGGAGCTGATGCGCAGGCTTTGAACAATGACCCGGCTCCAGACCTGCACCATCAGGTCCAAGAGCTAGCTAAAAGCGTTGCCGCGCTAACCCGAACTGTGCAGTCTTTACAGGTTTCCACTCCAGGGAAGATCCAGCTGGCATCCGGACCGGAGGACATCCCGTGGCGTCGACCAAGGAGGACCCCACCGGCCAGAGGAAGACCCAGCGACCGATACAACGAGGACGGACAACCCATCTGCCGCCGCTGCAATCAACCCGGACATATGGCAAGGTACTGTCCTTTAAACTGGCACAACCTGGGGTAGAGGGCCAAACCCCAGGAAAAAGATCATCAGGCCCATCGAACTGGTGCGACAAATATGTGGGAGGACGTCCAGTCTTGCCTGTGGTACTGGATGGCATCCCTATGAGTGCCCTACTGGACACCGGGTCACAGGTTACCACTATCCCGTACGTGCTCTTCAAGCAGTACTGGAATGACTCGGATATCACCCGCTACCCTGACGACGATTTGAGTATCATCGCCAGCAATGGTCAGCCCGTGCCACAGATTGGATTTAAAGAGGTGACTATTAAAATCGGTAGAGTTGAACTGGCGGCACAGGGACTGATCATTGTAGACATTGACAAGCACGAGAGTCACCCAAAGATAACTCTAGGAACTAATGTAATTGAAAATTGTCTTGCAGAGGTGATTCTCCTTTTACAGCAGGTTGCCAAGAACGCCAGCTCCGGCCAGCAGCGAGTACTCCAGAAAGAGATCCGGGCACTGATGCGACGGCAACAGATAGAACTCTCCGGTGGTGAGATTGGTAGCGTAAGAATGTGTGACCCTTTCCCTATTGCCATGCCCCCAAAAAGTGAAATGATGATTTGGTGCCGGGCAGCTATTGGTCTGAGAGGTAGAGATTACCAGGCAATGGTAGAACCAGTTTACTCAGACAGTAGGCCCACCATTTTGACAGCACGGGGGGTGGTCAATGTACGCCATGGGAGGGTGCCCGTTCGCATAATAAATATCGGGAAGAGGGAAGTGTACCTGCCCCGGTATGCCACGCTAGCCAAATTGTATACCATCAATCAAAATTCCATACAGTCCGTAGAACCCTTGCCTCCATCTTCCCCGGAGGAAGGTAACGGCTCTAAGGAAACAATGGAGGACTGGTGTCAGCAACTACATTTGGGTACTGACTCCACTCCCTCACACCAGAGACAGGGAGTCTATCGGGTGGTTCAAGAGTACGAGAGAGTGTTTAGTAAACACCCGTTAGACTTCGGGCGAGTCAAGGGGGTAGAACACCGCATCCCCACGGGAGACCATCTTCCCATAAAAGAGAGGTATCGACCCGTACCCCCTGCACACTACCAACACGCCAAGGGGATGCTTAGGGACATGAAGGAGGCTGGGGTGATCAGGGATAGCTGTATCCCATGGGCAGCTCCACTAGTCTTAGTCAAAAAGAAAGACAACACCATGAGGATGTGTGTAGATTACCGGAAAATCAACCGTATCACACACAAGGATGCGTACCCCTTACCAAGGATAGAGGAGTCTTTGGCTGCTTTAAGATCTGCTAACTTCTTCTCTACCTTGGATCTCACTAGCGGGTACTGGCAGGTTCTTGTAGCAGAGGCGGACCGGGAGAAGACCGCATTCACCACCCCGATGGGACTTAGCGAGTTTACCTGCATGCCGTTCGGACTCTGTAATGCACCAGGAACCTTTCAACGATTAATGGAGTGCTGTCTGGGCCACAAAAACTTCGAGACGGTCCTGTTGTACCTGGACGATGTCATCGTATATTCCAAGACTTATGAGGACCACCTGAAACACTTGGCGGAAGTGTTCGAAGCTCTGGCAAACTACGGCCTAAAGGTAAAACCCTCCAAGTGTCACCTCCTAAAACCAAAGGTGCAGTACCTGGGACACGTGGTGAGCGCTGACGGAGTGGCTCCCGACCCTGATAAGATCACCGCAATTAAGGAATGGCCAAGTCCCTCCAGTGTAAAGGAAGTGCGGCAGTTCCTCGGGTTGGTAGGCTATTACCGCAGATTCATCCCCGGTTTCACCAAAAAGGCAGCTCCTATGCAGGACCTCCTGATAGGCCAGTCCCGGAAGGCCAAGAACCAGAAGCCGCCCTTCAAATGGGAGAAGTTAGAAGAAGAAGAGTCCTTCCGCCAGCTGAAGATGGCCCTCACGGGGGATGAAATCCTGGCGTACCCTGATTACAGCCAGCCCTTTATCCTCTACACCGACGCAAGTAACATCGGGCTAGGAGCCGTACTGTCCCAGATTCAGCAGGGGAAAGAACGAGTAATCGCTTACGCCAGTCGAAAACTGCGACCCACCGAAAGAAACCCTGAGAATTACAGCTCATTTAAGCTAGAGTTCCTGGCAGTGGTGTGGGCAGTCACCGAACGTTTTAAGCACTACCTCGCTTCTTCCCGGTTCACCGTGTACACGGATAACAACCCGTTGACACACCTGGACACGGCAAGACTCGGTGCCCTAGAGCAGAGATGGATGGCCCGTCTGTCCAACTACGAGTTCACAATCAAATACCGGGCAGGACGCTCCAATACCAACGCGGACGCCCTGTCCAGGATGCCAAACCTACCGGACGTAGGAGAAGATCCAGAGGGACTGGAAGAAGTCGAACTCCCCGCGTTCCACCGTCATGGGACTATCCAGTATTCCCATCGGGTAAGGAGTAAGCAAGCCGCTACGTTTAACCCCTTGCCTCACTACAACTGGGAGGAAACGCAAGGCAGTGACCCTGCCATCCGACTGGTGAAGGAGATGCTGACTCGGCCAGAGGCTCGCCTTGACCCAGACGCTCCGGAGGAAGCCAAACAACTGTGGGCTGAGAAGAGTCGACTGTTCCTTTACAAGGGGAAGTTGTGCCGCAGAATGGTTAACTCCCGGACGCATGAACTAATCTGGCAAGTAGTGGTGCCACGAAGAGACGCAGCCATGGTGATGGAGGCATACCACGACGGGGCTGGACACTTCGGATGGAAGAAGCTGGAGTTCCTGCTGCGCGGGCGGTTCCACTGGGTAGGCATGAGGGGAACCATCGAGAGGTGGTGCAGAGACTGTGGCCCGTGCAACCTAAGAAGGAAGGACCGTGCCAGCCAGAAGACCCCCCTTCAGTCCATCGTCACCAAGCAGCCGTTGGAACTGGTAGCCTTGGATCATGTAAAACTGACCCCAAGCAGAAGTGGCTACGTCTACGCGTTAACCATTGTGGATCATTACTCCCGGTTCTTGGTTGTCGTCCCCGTTAAGGACTTAACAGCTCAAACAGCAGCTAGAGCCTTCCAGCAGCACTTCTGCCGTCCACACGGGTACCCAGACCAAGTGCTGACGGACCAGGGACCTGCCTTTGAAGCGGAGGTCTTCCAGGAATTCTGCAATCTGTATGGCTGCCGGAAGATAAGGACGACACCCTATCATCCGCAAACTAATGGACTTTGTGAGAAAATGAACCAGGTGGTAATGGATCTTCTGAAAACGTTGCCCCTGGAAGAACGCAGTCTGTGGCCTGAGAAGCTGCCCGACCTGGTGGACCTATACAACTACATCCCTGTAGGTTCCACCAACTGTACCCCGGCTTACCTAATGAGGGCAAGGCCTGGTAAGCTACCTGTTGACCTGGAGATGGGAGTCCTGACACCCGAGGACACTTCACCCTTTGCAGACTGGGACACAGAGAGGCAGCAGCAGTACCGGAAAGTACAGGAGAGCGTGGAGCGAAGTCTCTGTCTCGCTAGGGAAAGACAAGAGAAAACTTACAACCAGTATGCTCCCCTGGTACCCGGAGAGCAGGTCTTGAAGAGGAAGAGACGGCTCCACAAGTTGGACGACCAGTGGGAGAAGGACCCGTACACCGTACTGCCCTCAAGCCACGACAACCCGAAGGTTTGTACCATCAGTAAAGACGGAGGGGAAACCACAGCCATTGTATCCCGGGATCACCTGAAGAAGTGTCCCGAACAGCTACGGAACCCAGAAGGAGAGCAAGAAGACCCTCGACCCGTAGAGGAAAGGGAAGATATGGTTAGTACTGTGCTCGGAGACTTCCCTCGGTCCTGGACTCAAGTCAATGGTGCAGTTGTGGTACCCGTCCTCACGTTCCTCCAACCAGCATCCCAAGTGCCTACGGAGCAACAGGTAGAGCTGGAAGAGCAGCCGGTCCAGGAGGCAGCAGACTCCACACAAGCAGAACAGGAGGATCAACCCTCTGCTCATAGTGAGCCTGCCGTACCCCTAGTGAGCCAAAGAGCCCGTAAACAGCTGCCCAGTTTACCCTTGACAGCTCCTACACCCTGTAGTTCAGGGCCAGACAGTCAGCTCCGTAGGTCCACTAGGGCCACTAGAGGCCAGTTACCCGCACGTTGGAGGATTTGAAGTGTTTAAATTGTTTTATTTGTGGTCACCTGTCTGTTACTTGTAAATAATTATGTGTTTCTAGTTATTTTTAGGAGTCCTTGGTGGATTTACCGGGAATCCTTGTACAATTGGTTGGAGCGTAACCTAGGAATGGACTAAAGACTGTTAAGGACACGGGGCAGGACAGACCCCTACCTGGTTACGTCTCCCTGTTTTGGTGAAATGGACACCTTGCTTTTCTTCAAAACTGCACCCGGTTGCGGACACGCCGTAACCATCTTTATGTGTTTTTCTTATTGTATTATTATTGTTTATACCTTGTTATGTTTTTCTAAAAATATGTTTAGTCCCGGAGTACTAAATTTCACTAGGGGGGAATGTGACACCCCAGGGGTCTGGTTGCCACAGTGATAGAGATATTACGTCTGAGAGCAGGTGGGAGGTCTCTTGGTCAGGAATCCTATGCATGCCACACCTCCTGCACAGTCCTGGGAGGGGAAGAACTTCCCCTATATAAAACTGGGGCTGAGGCAGGGTTAGTGAGTAGAGAAGAAGTAGAGACAGAGAAAAGCAGCAGATATAGGAGAAGAACATCAGGAGCTCTGTGGGAGCAGTGCTATAAGGAGTCAGGGGCTGGCAGCTGCTGAGCTCGCCCTGACTGAGAAGCTATCACCGGACCCGGAGTCCGAGGCTGTGGGGACTAGTCTTTACCCAGCAGCAGAAGCCGCCCGGCAGGGGATTTCAGGTCCTCTGGCCAAGAAACCCGAAGGCACGGTCACACGCATGGGACCAGCACCGCCGTCGTGGAGCGGATGCCACTAGAAGGCCCCGAGTCACCGGCCATACGGGTGAGCACCACACGGTACACTCAGGGACGTGGGCTACTTATACCCGCCTCTAGCAAGGTAGCCAGAAGAGTACAGTCAGTTTGGGAGGCCTACAACTCCGCCTGGCCAGGGGAGATCCCATCTGCTCAAGGACTGACCAGGCCCCGATCGCTAGCCAGTACTCCGGGAGGGTCTATCTTTATCACCAGTAAAGACCCTGAACTACACCGCATCGTCTCTGAGTGATTCCTGCTACCCCCATTATCCACGTCGGCTGCCCTGAGGCCATACCCCTCCCGTTGGGGGTGATACTACCACGCTGCACAATCCTACCACCGGCCTCAGCGGTCTGCCCTGCAGCGGCAGCTCCTTCGCTGCATTCAACGGGTGGTGTAGTCGTCCAACATCTACCGCTAATACAACGCCACTTAGTCTGACTCCCTGGGCACGGACCGGGTCACCGCCACGAGACTACAACCCTCAACAGATCCGGCTCCGGGTAAGCTCCTGCATGCGCAACGCTGTGCGACACAGGCCCAGGGGTGCGTCATATGCACTGTATGGCATTTGTACCTGTATCCCCTTAGCCTCTCTTTTTTTGTGATTATGTTTTTTCACCGATCTTCCCCCTTCCCCTGTCTCTTTATAGTCGCATATTATGGTAAAATGAGTTCTTTGAGTTTTTTGGGATAGGATGTGGTTGGGGCACACCGTACTCATATACTTGGAACGGTATATCTTTCCATTATAATGGACTCTTTTTCTCCCAATATGGTGAGATACAGTTGGTATTACTCCCTTTTCATCATTATGTTTCTCATTACATATTGCGGGATTGAGAAACAGTATATGTCAGCATATGGATATTATCTTAATGGGTATGTGTCCCACTTTGACGCCTGTAAGTTAAGATACATATTTTGGTTCTTAATGATGGATACTTGCTGTTCATATACATTTGAAATTGAGGAATCATATTTACCCGGTTTGATAACGAGGATGTGAGAATGAATATAGAAACTTCCTAATGCCTCACATTACCTACCTTCTTCTCTGTGACTGTTTGGCGGTGTGTGAGTGTGTTCAGATGTGTTACGAATGAGGAATGGATTGCCTGTGTGCATGTTAAACTCAGATAAAATGGTGATGACCATAGCGCTTCACCATGATGGTGCCGACTGGCGCATGCACTCCCTCATTGACGAAGGCCTCTGTCACCTCCGGTACGGGTCAATAAGGTCTGTAGGGGATTTCCCCTTACACGTACCGGAAATGAGCGGCGGAATCAAATGCAGCTGGAGCCCGGTGGCGACATGTAAATGTGCATCTCCCATTGGACCACAGGTGGTTATGTGGCGCTTAAATAGCAAGGTAGAGCGGTCTCTAAACACACTCCCCTTGAGAAACGTGCATACATGGTGGTAACTGGCAGTAACTTATGCAGATATGGGTAAGTCTATTCTTAAACCTTTTTGTATATTTTCTATCACTTGATAGTGCTGAGTGGTTCTAATTGAGGCATGGTTACATAGCTCTCTCCTTGTGATGAATGTTGATTGATACAGGTATACACAATTTTTGCATCAGGATGACTATTTGTGGACTTGATCTGCATACGAGTATATGAATATATTTTTGTCCTTGGTCTTGATCTGTACACTCATGTATGAATACATTTTTTTGTCCTGGTACACAATTGTTAATGGTTTATGCCCATATACTTATGCCTGGGTTAAGAAATATATCTTGTGACATATAGATATTTTACCCATCACAGGGTTCTCCACCTATTCTTGCTTGTAAATCTCTTTTTGATTTCACCTCTGTGCACTTTAATCATAATACTGTGTTTTTTAAATGTGTTTTCATATTTTAAAGTATACTAATAAAATTTAATTGATTTTACATGTATTTTGTCAGTGGTTTTCTTGGATGCTTTGCATCCAAATTTAGGTTTAGATTCAGTATAACCCACTGTTTTCTACTTTTGGATAATATAGATGGGGAGATTGTACTATGATGCATCTCCAGCCAGTATGAAGTATATATGCCTTTTGAATATTTTTTTAACTAAAAGTGAGTGTGATGCACCCGACACCCTACTGTACACTAGGTCTGGGACACCTATTGTATGTAAAGTGCCAGAGCACAACCGGACAGCAGCCACTAACGCTCTGCAGCACTCAGATTTTCAATAATGTTCAGATCAGGGGACTGTGAGGGCCATTGTAAAACCTTCAGCTTCCACCTTTTGAGGTAGCCTATTGTTGATTTTGACTTGCGTTTAGGATCATTATCCATTTGTAGAAGCCAAACTCTTTTCAACTTCAGTTTTTTTACAGATGGTGTTATGTTTGCATCAAGAGTTTATTGAAATTTCATTGAATCCATTCTTCCCTCTACCCGTAAAATGTCCCCCGTGCCATTGGCTGCAACACAACCTCAAAGCATGATTGATCCACCCCCATGCTTAATGGTTGGCGAGATTTTCTTTTCCTGAAATTCTGTGCCTTTGCTCCACACATAACTTCAATCATTGTGGTCAAAGAGTTCTATTTTAAACTCATCGGTCCACAGGACTTGTTTCCAAAATGCAACAGGCTTGTTTAGATGCTCTTTTGCACACTTCTAATGCTGAATTTTATGGTGAGGAAGTGACGCGCCCCTGGGCCTACTTGGTGTAGCGTTGCGCACGCGGGGACTACCCGGAGCCGGGCCTGTTGGGGGTAGTAGTCTCGTGGCGGTGACCCGGTCCGTGCCCAGGGAGTCAAACTGTGTGGCTGAGTATTAGCAGTAGATGTTGGACGACTACGCCACCCGTTGAATGCAGCTATGGAGCTGCCGCTGCAGGGCAGACCGCTGAGGCCGGTGGAAGGATGGTGCAGCGTGGATGGTATAACCCCCAACGGGAGGGGTATGGCCTCAGGGCAGCCGACGTGGATGATGGGGGTAGTAGGAACCACTCAGAGACGATGCGGTGTAGTTCAGGGTCTTTACTGGTGACAAAGATAGACCCTCCCGGAGTACTGGCTAGCGGTCGGGGCCTGGTCAGTCCTTGAGCAGATGGGATCCCCCTTGGCCAGGCGGAGTTGTAGGCCTCCCCAACTAATTGTACTCTTCTGGCTTCCTTGCTAGAGGCGGGTAAAGGTAGCCCACGTCCCTGAGTGTACCGTGTGGTGCTCACCCGTATGGCCGGTGACTCGGGGCCTTCTAGTGGCTTCCGCTCCACGACGGCGGTGCTGGTCCCACGCGTGTGACCGTGCCTTCGGGTTTCTTG
Source organism: Phyllobates terribilis (assembly GCF_046119375.1). Lineage (NCBI taxonomy): Eukaryota > Metazoa > Chordata > Amphibia > Anura > Dendrobatidae > Phyllobates > Phyllobates terribilis. The sequence goes on from NW_027362762.1 coordinate 691,813,997, forward strand.
GCCAGGGGACCTGAAATCCCCTGCCGGTCGGTTTCTGCTGCTGGGTCAGGGTTAATCCCCACAGCCTCGGACTCCGGGTCCGGTGGTAACTCTTCAATCAGGGCGAGCTCTACAGCTGCCAGCCCCTGATTCCTTTTAGCACGACTTCCCCAGAGCTCCTGATCTCTCTTTCCTATAGCTGCTTCTCCTCTTCTCTCTGTACTCTTTTTCTCCCTAACCCTGCCTCAGCCCCAGTTTTATATAGGGGAAGTTCTTCCCCTCCCAGGACTGGGCAGGAGGTGTGGCATGCATAGGATTCCTGACCAAGAGACCTCCCACCTGCTCTCAGACGTAATATCTCTATTACTGTGGCAACCAGACCCCTGGGGTGTCACAGAAGCAGGAGAGGTTTTCTTCTGATGACTCTTCCATGAAGGCCATATTTATGAAGGCTTTTTTTTAATGTAAAAAATGACAATTTATTTTTTCCCCTTCAAAATACAGAGGAAATGTGTCTTCTTTAACTTTATGCCGTTTAGAGAGCATTTCATCTTCAACTTTCTTAACTGTTCACAATAACAGTCATTTTGACCAGGGGTGCCCAAACTTTTACATGCCACTAAATACTCAACTTTTCTTCAACTTAGTAATTCTGGTCGTCATTTACATGCAGTCAGAATGTAACAACTGCAGCCATTCAGTGGCTACATTGGCCGTACTACTGGCATCATGATTCCCATCGCTGAGCTTTGATCTAAGTAGATACCACTTAAATGCTCCAGCCATTGATTGGCAACAGAAGTCAAAAGCAGGCAACTAATAAAGAATAACTAGGAGTCGCGTCAGTGCATCAATGCTGGATTGCCCGGGGAAAGAAGAGTTAAATAAAGTTTATTTTATTATTTGATACCATTTGCTTTTTGGAAGTTGGGTGCCCCCTTTATGCCCTGTGTACTGCTTAACAGTCTGCACAGGAGAGCAACCCCAAGGAACACAACATGTTTTGAAAAAATTGCTTCTACCTACTGCTAGCTGTGTATTTTTCATAAAGTGTGTAAGATACTGTATCTTCTATTAGACATTTCTTTTCTTTTGAAGGACAGATAGTGTACCATGATTTAAATTGTGTTTAGCAAATTTTGAAGCAGCGAAACAGGTTCCACTTATAGCAGCATCAATTCATGCAAGTACAGTGGTGTTAAAGTGTTTGCCCCTTCCTGATTTTTTATTCTTTTGCATGTTTATCATACTTAAATGTTTAAGATCACAAAACAAATTTAGGTATTAGACAAAGATAAAACAAGAAAACAGTTTTTAAATGAAGGTCTTTAATATTAAATGAATAAGAAATCCAAAGTCTTTACAACTCTTTGGAGACATTTTGGCCCACTCATCTTTGCAAAATTGTTGTAATTCACCCACATTGGAGGGTTTCCGAGCATGAACCACCTTTTTAAGGTCATGCTACAGCATCTCAATTGGATTAAGGTCAGGACTTTGCTGGTGTGTTTTGAATCATTGTCCTGCTGCATGACCTAAGTGCGCTTCAGCTTCAGGTCACAAACAGATGGCCGGACATTCTCCTTTAGGATTTTTTGGAAGACAGCATAATTCATGGTTCCATTTACCACAGCAAGTCTTCCAGGTCCTGAAGCAGCAAAACAGCCCCAGTCCATCACACTACCACCACCATATTTTACTATTGATGTAATAGTGGGGAAGGGCGTAGCCTTCCCTTGGCACTGAGATAGTTAAAGGAAGTGTTCCTGAAGTCAGACCTCTCTAACAGTTGGTAGACCAAGCTAAGGGGTTAGCTTTAGTGGTCCAGTCAGTAGAGTAGAGGGGGAACTTAGTGCCCTGATCAAGCCTTGAGTGACATAGAGCTTGTTCCTGGCATAGTTCCTTGTGGGCTGCAGTACCTGAAAACAGCCACAAGATGCCTCTGTCCTGGGTGCAGATGTCAGGTTGAGTCTGCTAGCAGTGTTACAGACAGTGATGAGTTAATGCTGTGTGATGACAGCTCACTGAGGGTGGGCACATTAGGAAAATCTCTGTTTAGTTTCCAGAATCAGGAAGTGATTCTTCAGTAAGAGATAGGACAGAGAACCATATAGGCAGCCTGAATATATATTGGCTGCTAGGGTAGACGGGAGCTCCATACCCTCAGGCAGTGGGATCACCAGTGTGAAAGTCTCCCTACGCAAGAGCAAGAGTCCTGTTAGCCGGCTGGAGAAACTGATCAAAGGTAGTGAGGACCCGGGGCACTTCTAGTCTGCAGGAAGCAGAGGAAGATAAATAGGACTCCAGGCTAAGATGTGGGGGAGAGATATCTGATCCCGATCACTGTTCATATTACAGAAGGGTCTCTTGGGCTAGAGATTAGAGTCACAGAGATGCTTCACTTGAAAAGGGAACCAGGGCTGAAGATGTTGCCAGCGCCTGTGAGAGAGATAATAACCTGTTGGGCCTTATCCATTATATCTGCCTGTAAATATTGTACATATTCCTCTTCCCCAAAAAAAGTCCAAGTTCTGGTTAAGAACCTCGTGTCCTCTGAATTTATTGCTGCCTTGGACCCAGAAGAGAAATGCCTGGAGACAGCCGCAATCGGATGGTTTGAAGTAAGTGGAGAGCACCACATACACAGCCACACATCAGAGGGAGGATACGAATTGTCAGTAGGGTGCCAGAGAGAGAGGGAGCTACAGCTCGCCCACGACTACCTCGCTGGGGCACCTTACATTGGTATGATGTTCCTTTTATGAAATGCTGTGTTATTTCTACATCAGATGTAATGAGACATATGACTCGCCCCCTGGGCCGTGGGGTACCCGGTGCCGGGCCGGTAAATGCTGGGGGATGTCACAGTGGCGGTGACCGGGTCCGTGACCCAGGGCAGTCACTCAATAGGGGAATATGTACAGGGGATTATAGTTTATAAAGTTCGTGACGCCACCTGTGGTATGCGGCTAAAGGGAGCCGCCGATGCGGAGCAGGTCCTCTGGAGCTGATGTTACTGCAGCAGGGATGGTGTGGCTCTCCACAGGTAGAGCTTAGCTCCAGGGCAGTGTAGATGTAATAGGTTGTGCTGGGCGTTATAGTGCAGGGTTTGATGGCGCAGCAATAATCACAGAGACAAGGAAGTGCAGTCCTCAGGGTCTTTACTCACGGTTATTGCAATCCAAGTTACAGGCACCAAAGTAACTTCCCTCGTCGTGCTGCGCTTACTCAGGGAGGGGTTCAGTCCACCCTCAGATATCTCCGGAGTACTTAGCAGGACCCCCTTCTGTGTCCTCTCTCTGGCTGTCTCCCTGCAACTCATACCAAGTGTCCCAATCCGGTACCTGCGGGCCTTGTCGGGCGACGTCTGTTCCATCCCCTGGGTCCTATATAGCTACCTTCTTGGTGAGACTGATATGGAATGTTGGCTGCAGGACTTGAAATACTGCAGCCTACGGTTTCTAGTTGAGTCATAAAGTTCTCTGCTAGTTGAGGGACCGGTCCCCTTTGTGTGGCCTGACCCCTCCACCTCCCGGTAGATTCGAGCGTACGGGTGGCATCCAGCACTGCCCGTACCCATGGGGTCCCTTCTTTCGTTCCTGGAGCCCTTCCTGCTCCCTCTCCTCTTTCTTAAGTCCTGGGCCTCTCCTCAGGCCCTCTGCATGAGCAGAGCTCCTGCAGAGCCCTGCTCCACTCCTCTCACTGTAGACTGTTCTCTCTCTCTCTCCTCCTCTGACTGAACTGGCTTTCTAAGATGGCTTCCCTTTTTATACCTTCCTCTCATGTGCTCCCCTAAGCTACTTCCTCCACCCACAACCACTACATGGTTCCCCCTCTCTGGGTTCCCCCACTCCAGCCAGGAAAGGGGCTCAGCAAGAACCAGAGGCATCTTGCCCCTCCTGCTGGCCTGGAGTGGTGTGTTGGATGCAGGTGTTAGGGTCCTGAGCTGTACTCCTTCCTTACCTGAGAGTGAGATACCACACCTCTGGGTGAGATGCAGTACCTCTGTGGCGACCGAACCCTCAGGGGCGCCACATATACAGTACAGACCAAAAGTTTGGACACACCTTCTCATTTAAAGATTTTTCTGTATTTTCATGACTATGAAAATTGTACATTCACACTGAAGGCATCAAAACTATGAATTAACACATGTGGAATTATATACTTAACAAAAAAGTGTGAAACAACTGAAAATATGTCTTATATTCAAGGTTCTTCAAAGTAGCCACTTTTTGCTTTGATGACTGCTTTGCACACTCTTGGCATTCTCTTGATGAGCTTCAAGAGGTAGTCATCGGAAATGGTCTTCCAACAATCTTGAAGGAGTTCCCAGAGATGCTTAGCACTTGTTGGCCCTTTTGCCTTCACTCTGCGGTCCAGCTCACCCCAAACCATCTCGATTGGGTTCAGGTCTGGTGACTGTGGAGGCCAGGTCATCTGGCGTAGCACCCCATCACTCTCGTTCTTGGTCAAATAGCCCTTACACAGCCTGGAGGTGTGTTTGGGGTCATTGTCCTGTTGAAAAATAAATGATGGTGCAACTAAACGCAAACCGGATGGAATAGCATGCCGCTGCAAGATGCTGTGGTAGCCATGCTTGTTCAGTATGCCTTCAATTTTGAATAAATCCCCAACAGTGTCACCAGCAAAGCACCCCCACACCATCACAGCTCCTCCTCCATGCTTCACGGTGGGAACCAGGCATGTAGAGTCCATCCATTCACCTTTTCGGCGTCGCACAAAGACGCGGTGGTTGGAACCAAAGATCTCAAATTTGGACTCATCAGACCAAAGCACAGATTTCCACTGTCTAATGTCCATTCCTTGTGTTCTTTAGCCCAAACAAGTCTCTTCTGCTTGTTGCCTGTCCATAGCAGTGGTTTCCTAGCAGCTATTTTACCAAGAAGGCTTGCTGCACAAAGTCTCCTCTTAACAGTTGTTGAAGAGATGTGTCTGCTGCTAGAACTCTGTGTGGCATTAACCTGGTCTCTAATCTGAGCTGCTGTTAACCTGCGATTTCTGAGGCTGGTGATTTGGATAAACTTATCCTCAGAAGCAGAGGTGACTCTTGGTCTTCCTTTCCTGGGGCGGTCCTCATGTGAGCCAGTTTCTTTGCAGCACTTGATGGTTTTTGCAACTGCACTTGGGGACACTTTCAAAGTTTTCCCAATTTTTCGGACTGACTGACCTTCATTTCTTAAAGTAATGATGGCCACTCGTTTTTCTTTACTTAGCTGCTTTTTTCTTGCCATAATACAAATTCTAACAGTCTATTCAGTAGGACTATCAGCTGTGTATCCACCAGACTTCTGCACAACACAACTGATGGTCCTAACCCCATTTATAAGGCAAGAAATCCCACTTATTAAACCTGACAGGGCACACCTGTGAAGTGAAAACCATTTCCGGTGACTACCTCTTGCAGCTCATCAAGAGAATGCCAAGAGTGTGCAAAGCAGTCATCAAAGCAAAAGGTGGCTACTTTGAAGAACCTAGAATATAAGACATATTTTCAGTTGTTTCACACTTATTTGTTAAGTATATAATTCCACATGTGTTAATGCATAGTTTTGATGCCTTCAGTGTGAATGTACAATTTTCATAGTCATGAAAATACAGAAAAATCTTTAAATGAGAAGGTGTGTCCAAACTTTGGGTCTGTACTGTACACCTTCCAAAATGTTCAACTTTTGTCTCATCAGTCCACAGAGTATTCTTCCAAAAGTCTTGGCGATCATCAAGAGGTTTTCTATCAAAACTGAGAAGAGCCTTTATGTTAATTTTGTTCCGCAGTGGTTTTCGTCTTGAGACTATGCCGTGCATGCCATTTTTGCCCAGTCTCTTTCTTATGGTGGATTCATGAACACTGACCTTAACTGAGGCAAGTGAAGTCTGCAGTTCTTTGGATATTGTTGTGGGGTCTTTTGTGACCTCTTGGATGAGTCGTCGCTGCGCTCTTGGGGTAATTTTGGTCGACAGGCCACTCCTGGGAAGGTTCACCACTGTTCCATGTTTTTGCCATTTGTGGATAATGGCTCTCACTGTGGTACTTATCCACTATCTGCACTATCCTGCGTTGCAACCTTTCAACAATTTTTCTCTGCCGTCCATATCCAGGGAGATTGGCTACAGTGTCATGGATTGTAAACTTCTTGATTATCTTGCGCACCATGGACATAGAAACATCAAGATCTCTGGAGATGGACTTTTTTTCAACACTTTTGGTTCTCAAGTCCTCAGACAGTTCTCTTGTCCTATTTCTGTTCTCCATATTAGTGCTGCACACACAGACACACAATGCAAAGAATGAGTCAACTTTTCCCCTTTTTATCTGGTTTCAAGTGTGATTTTCATATTGCCTACACCTGTTGCTTGCCACAGGTGAGTGTGAATAAGCATCACATGCTTGAAACAAAGTTTTTTGACCCGTAATTTTGGAAAGGTGACAACATTTTTGTCTGGCCCATTTTTGGGGTTTTGTGTGAAATACTTCATTTTCTGGAACAATTTCAAAGGTGCCAACACTTTTGGCCATAACTGTAACTGGTCTTTCTTTTCTAACTCTCTGGCACAGCTACAAGTGCCGATCCGGTAGCCAGAGCACAATATTTGTTCAGCATTTTTCTGATCCGGCACCCAGCCACTGTTCCGTGCCACTTGAGAAAACCTAGTAACAACCGATACATATTTGCATCAGTTTTGGCATCAGTTGTGATCTCTTCTCAGTGATGCTCACTATTCTCCTTAGAGACCCTCTATCTCATTAGATGACCTTTTCATCATCTGCCATGCAGAGGACCATAATATTGTATCCAGAATCCTTCTATTACAGATTTTCTTTTTTATACTGATCCAGCAGGCCACATGAGCCATCGAGACGATGATATGCACAGGTGCAAAGCAGAGGGTTGAAAATCCATATGAGGATAATAATTGGTTAGCCTGCTGTCTGTCAATGTCAAGCTTTCTACAGATCTGGTATCATCCCTCACCCACAAATTATCACTTAGTATCCTAGCAACAGTCGGCACAGAGAGGTTGGGGTGAGGGGATTAGGAGGAAACTACCTGCATATGATTGATGAGAAGGAATATGGTAATGAGATTTTAATCTGGCGCTTTAATGATCAGTGGCATAACATTTACAAGGCTCTATGGCCTTAGCAACGCTATTTGGATTTTGAGCTGCAGATTTTCATGAAATAACTGGATGAAATCAAGGCTTTATTTATATTTATATGATTTATCTTCTACCATGGATAAACTAAACCAGCCACATGATAAGAAGAGGAGGAATGTAATAAAAATTATCACAACCAGCCATTTCTGTAGTGTATAGTCATATTTCAAGGTATGCCATCCAAAATCCAAGCCACAGGTTGGCATCAGATGTTTTATGTCCAGGCACAGTTATGCAGTGGTGACTGCTTGCCACTGGTTGGCACTGCCCCCTACCTTTACCCTGCGTTTGTGTGTATGATTGCAAATCAGTGGGCTTGTAGATAGAAGCAGCCCCTCCTCCCATCCTGCTCTCCCCCCTCCATCTCTGCTTCTGCATCCCACTCACATCTTCCAGAGAGAAGAGAGAGAGAATACAGTCTGCAGTGCCAAGGAAAAAGGGCAGTGTGGGTGTCACTGGAGGACTGGACTTGGCATCAGGAGATGTAAGGTTGGATGGTGAAAAGCATTTTACCCATCCGCCCAGACATTTGACAGATCATTCCTATGTGAGGCGCAAAAGGCAAAGAGCGGCTGCAGCTGGAAAGAGTATCCTAAAGGTAAATATCCTCTACACCAAAAAATATTAGAAAGGTTGATTAGATTTGGGACATCACTAACTTACCATCAAAAGAAATGTCCATTGGTGAGGCCATACAATGTCTATCTGGCCCCATCCCCTATACTTCTGTGCCATCAGTATGTGCAAAATATATGAGATGTGTCTGTGGTCCACATAGGAAAACATTGTGGCTTTGTTGGAAAGCAAAGTATTAACCTCCATATGAAAAAAAATGTATTTTTATTCTGAAGTGTTATTTTTTAATAATTCCTTATTTTATCATTCCCCTTCATTTAAGAACGCAATGTTATATTGTTAACAATTTCCCGTAGAAAGCCTATAAGGACTATTCCTGCTCTCATGTAGTCACGGCACAAAATGTGCATGGAACTGTAAGCTGGTGTCCGGCCAAGATGGCAGGTCACAGGTTATATGTACCGGTATATTTCATCATGTTACTATTATTATGATGATTATTAATATCTTAATACCTTCATGCCAAGTAAGACATCTTCTCATGTCAGTCCTATGCAGAATCCAAGATTTTTACTGTATAATCATTCTGAATGCATCCTCTTTAGTAAATATATATTAGTGGAATATCAATTCTTCATCTATACATTCATTTCTTTTGTCGTTTTTTTCCCTGACCAGTTATTCGATCTAGTCATTTGCTGCTGAATATTCTTGTGTATGTGACATGATGTGGTGCCACATGTTGCAGGCCTCATTCATTCCAAGCTGAATAGTTCACAGGAGCCGCATGAACGTAAAGCAACTAAGAGAATATTCATACGATTTCCAAAGATTTTCATTGGATATAGACATACCAGATTAGTCACTGACCATTGAAAAAAAAATAATTTTATATATATATATATATATATATATTATATATATATATATATATATATATATATATATATATACAGTGTGTGTGTTACATACTGGTGTGTGTGTTATATAGTGATTTGTGCGTGTTTTATACTGATATTTATATGTGTTATATACTGATGTTTATGTGTGTTTTATACTGACGTTTGTGTGTTTTATATGCTGATTTATGTGCTATATACTGATGATTTTTTTATATACTAATGTGTGTGTGTTATATTCTGACGTTTGTGTGTGTATTATATACTGATGTGTGTGTATTATATACTGATTTGTGTGTGTTTTATACTGATGTGTGTGTATTATATACTGATTTGTGTGTTACATACTGATTTGTATATGTTATATACTGATTTGTGTGTGTTATATACTGATGTGTGTGTGTTATATACTGTATACTGATTTGTGTGTTATATAGTGCTGTGTTTGTTATATACTGATGTGTGTGTTATATTCTGATTTGTGTGTTGTTATATAGTGCTGTATGTGTGTGTTATATACTGATGTGTGTGTTATATAGTGCTGTATGTGTGTGTTATATACTGATGTGTGTTATATAGTGCTGTATGTGTGTGTTATATACTGATGTGTGTGTTATATTCTGATTTGTGTGTTATATAGTGCTGTATGTGTGTGTTATATACTGATGTTTGTGTTATATAGTGCTGTTTGTGTGTGTTATATACTGATGTGTGTGTTATATAGTGCTGTATGTGTGTGTTATATACTGATGTGTGTGTTATATAGTGCTGTATGTGTGTGTTATATATTGATGTGTGTGTTATATAGTGCTGTATGTGTGTGTTATATACTGATGTGTGTGTTATATAGTGCTGTATGTGTGTGTTATATACTGATGTGTGTGTTATATAGTGCTGTATGTGTGTTATATACTGATGTGTGTGTTATATAGTGCTGTATGTGTGTGTTATATACCGATTTGTGTGTTATATATTGCTGTATGTGTGTGTTATATACTGATGTGTGTGTTATATTCTGATTTGTGTGTTATATAGTGCTGTATGTGTGTGTTATATACTGATGTGTGTGTTATATACTGATGTGTGTGTTATATAGTGCTGTATGTGTGTGTTATATACTGATGTGTGTGTTATATAGTGCTGTATGTGTGTGTTATATACTGATGTGTGTGTTATATAGTGCTATATGTGTGTGTTATATACTGATGTGTGTGTTATATAGTGCTGTATGTGTGTGTTATATACTGATGTGTGTGTTATATAGTGCTGTATGTGTGTGTTATATACTGATGTGTGTGTTATATAGTGCTGTATGTGTGTGTTATATACTGATGTGTGTGTTATATAGTGCTGTATGTGTGTGTTATATACTGATGTGTGTGTTATATAGTGCTGTATGTGTGTGTTATATACTGATGTGTGTGTTATATAGTGCTGTATGTGTGTGTTATATACCGATGTGTGTGTTATATTCTGATTTGTGTGTTATATAGTGCTGTATGTGTGTGTTATATACTGATGTGTGTGTTATATAGTGCTGTATGTGTGTGTTATATACTGATGTGTGTGTTATATAGTGCTGTATGTGTGTTATATACTGATGTGTGTGTTATATAGTGCTGTATGTGTGTGTTATATACCGATTTGTGTGTTATATATTGCTGTATGTGTGTGTTATATACTGATGTGTGTGTTATATTCTGATTTGTGTGTTATATAGTGCTGTATGTGTGTGTTATATACTGATGTGTGTGTTATATACTGATGTGTGTGTTATATAGTGCTGTATGTGTGTGTTATATACTGATGTGTGTGTTATATAGTGCTGTATGTGTGTGTTATATACTGATGTGTGTGTTATATAGTGCTATATGTGTGTGTTATATACTGATGTGTGTGTTATATAGTGCTGTATGTGTGTGTTATATACTGATGTGTGTGTTATATAGTGCTGTATGTGTGTGTTATATACTGATGTGTGTGTTATATAGTGCTGTATGTGTGTGTTATATACTGATGTGTGTGTTATATAGTGCTGTATGTGTGTGTTATATACTGATGTGTGTGTTATATAGTGCTGTATGTGTGTGTTATATACTGATGTGTGTGTTATATAGTGCTGTATGTGTGTGTTATATACCGATGTGTGTGTTATATTCTGATTTGTGTGTTATATAGTGCTGTATGTGTGTGTTATATACTGATGTGTGTGTTATATAGTGCTGTATGTGTGTGTTATATACTGATGTGTGTGTTATATAGTGCTGTATGTGTGTGTTATATACCGATGTGTGTGTTATATTCTGATTTGTGTGTTATATAGTGCTGTATGTGTGTGTTATATACTGATGTGTGTGTTATATTCTGATTTGTGTGTTATATAGTGCTGTATGTGTGTGTTATATACTGATGTGTGTGTTATATACTGATGTGTGTGTTATATAGTGCTGTATGTGTGTGTTATATACTGATGTGTGTGTTATATAGTGCTGTATGTGTGTGTTATATAGTGCTGTATGTGTGTGTTATATACTGATGTGTGTGTTATATAGTGCTGTATGTGTGTGTTATATACTGATGTGTGTGTTATATAGTGCTATATGTGTGTGTTATATACTGATGTGTGTGTTATATAGTGCTATATGTGTGTGTTATATACTGATGTGTGTGTTATATAGTGCTGTATGTGTGTGTTATATACTGATGTGTGTGTTATATAGTGCTGTATGTGTGTGTTATATACTGATGTGTGTGTTATATAGTGCTGTATGTGTGTGTTATATACTGATTTGTGTGTTGTTATATAGTGCTGTATGTGTGTGTTATATACTGATGTCTGCATATGTATATGTATATATACATGAATACAAACAACTGTGTATATAGTACTTAACTAGTGCTAGACGTGCTTTACAATGATTATCTCGATGAAAACATCTCCATGTATCTTGTTTTTGTGTATGTCCGAATAGAACTAAAGACACATTGACTTTCTTTCCCTGTCTCAGACCAGTCTATTCTTATGTCCGTTACATTAGATTACAATTGCTGTGACTTTTTTCTCGTGTCACCATATAAGTGACCCTACATTCGCTCACTCAGACAGAAATGATGTTTTTTTGCCAGTATCCATAACTATTAATCACACCACCTATCTCCCTACGTGTGTGTATAGGCGATGTACCGGAGCTAGCACAAGGGTATAGTCATTCCCAGAGAGGTCTGGTGTGTTGGCTTTATGGCAGGCCTCATTTGATGCTTGTTTCTATGGAAACGGCACATTTTCTATCTGGGATTTGTGTGACAGGTCTGATGGTTCCTCGCTTCAGCGTGAGAAGCGTTCAGCACAAGATGGAGCCACCCTCCTCCTCCTCCATTCTCATGATCAGACCGCTGTGCCTTTTTCTTGCTACTAATGTGTCTGCCTCCTCTCTTCATCTGTTTTTATTGCTTCTACACTCGCTCTGGCTCATTCCATCCAACACGCACATTATCTAAGGGGTAATTTTACCAACATTAAGGGAAAAACAACAGTAATACAAAAAGCAATAGGAGGTACTGCAGCAGCGAATACTGGGAGCCATGCATACAATGATGACAGCAATGGAAGGAGCGGCAGGTAAATTGCAGGGTGCTAACACAGGCAGGTCTCATAATTATTTCATTATTTTTTGAATGCATAGAAATAATCACTTATAAGCAACAAATGTCTGTTTGTGTAGGCGCTAATGGAAGTGGGCACAGGCCGGATGTGACTCACTCTATACAGGCAGGTCTTAGCAGCACCCGGTAGGGTCGAATTTAGATGAAGCATCCGCTATTGTGCACTATGGCAGTTGGTTTATTAAAAATGATCTACTAATTGGCCTTTCAACAAATACAAAGTTATGAATGGCACCAAGTTACAGATCAGAGAGTGAACGGAAATGTATGAAGTCACTTGCAGCACCATCTGGCCCTCAAGCAGTAGACGTGGAGGCAGCCATTTTCATGGGAACATTACTGATATCAAAGTTTTGTTAACTCATTCACACTTTTGTGTTTTGCTTGAAACTTTGCCCATATGGATGTTTTTCTGCACATTACGTATTTTTCATTGGATACAGTTTATACAACCTATTTCCCCACAAGAGCTATATAGCAGCTGCTTCTCATGTGAAATAGAGTGCAAAATATGGCATCCATACAATCTATTCTGCCCACAATATGGTGCATAATATGATGTTCTGTATCACTAAACCTAATGGACTGATATTCACACATGCATGAATGAGGCCTTATTGAAATGAATATTATTAGCCTACCAGTGAAGATACGATCTGCAAGTTGTCACTATTGGTAATGCCATAGCATAAGTTGCTAGCACCAGTGGCAACTATTTTGCAAATATCTGACATATTTTAAAAAGAGTTATGCATTACTATTATATATATTTTTTGCTTTTAAATCTTTTACCTTTTATTACTTTCTTTTTTTATATAACTATTTTATCAACCAAGACCTAAACCTAACCCTAGCTCTAACTCTTGACCTATCCCTAGCCTTAACTCTATCAGCTGCTCATCCTCTGTCATCTCGGCTGCTGCCTATGCAGAGGGTTGTCTTCATTATCCTTAGAGCTTTGTCATCTTGGTCGCTGCCTATGCATAGTACGACAGCTGCTGACAAGCTTGTCTCACTGCTGCATTCTTATGTAGGTACTGATGGCAGCAACCAAGATGACAAAGCAGCCCCTGGCTGCTTTACTTGTGCAGGTTACCGGCCATCCAGTGGGCACTCCAAAAGCATGCAACTTTTTACAGCACTGCTCAAGGAACTGGACAGTGGGGTCGCTGGCTGAAATTTTGCACCTTAATAATAATTTAGCCCCTGTGGTACCTCCATGGACCACCACTGAATTATTGGTCTGTGAAAATTCAATGTTAAGAGATCTCAAGTGTCAGGTGTCTTGACCCTAAGACCTGTGCAATCCTCGAGCTCTGTACAAGCATTGAAAAGCATTGTAATGCTATCAATAAAAGGAAAAATGGTCAAAGTGTCATGCCACACTTCTTTCCTATAGGAATTGGATATATGAAGACAAATGGATGCAGCTGACTTAGTTCAGAATAAAAAGGGGGTGACCGAGCATAGAATGGGACCCTTATACACTGCTCAAAAAAATAAAGGGAACACTCAAATAACACATCCTAGATCTGAATGAATGAAATATTCTCATTGAATACTTTATTCTGTACAAAGTTGAATGTGCTGACAACAAAATCACACAAAAATCATCAATGGAAAACAAATTTATTAACCAATGGAGGCCTGGATTTAGAGTCACCCCCAAAATTAAAGTGGAAAAACACACTACAGGCTGATCTAACTTTGATGTAATGTCCTTAAAACAAGTCACAATGAGGCTCAGTATTGTGTGTGGCCTCCACGTGCCTGTATGACCTCCCTACAACGCCTGGGCATGCTCCTGATGAGGTTGCGGATGGTCTCCTCTGGGATTTCCTCCCAGACCTGGACTAAAGCATCCGCCAACTCCTGGACAGTCTGTGGTGCAACGTGACGTTGGTGGATGGAGCGAGACATGATGTCCCAGATGTGCTCAATCGGATTCAGGTCTTGGGAACAGGCGAACCAGTCCATAGCTTCAATCTTGCAGGATGTGGGTTGTAGAGTCTGTCTCATGCTACCACGAGTGTGAAAGCACAACCAACATTCAAAAGTGACCAAAACATCAGCCAGAAAGCATTGGTACTGAGATGTGGTCTGTGGTCCCCACCTGCAGAACCACTCCTTTATTGAGTGTGTCTTGTTAATTGCCAATAATTTCCATTTATTGTCTATTCCATTTGCACAACAGCATGTGAAATTGATTGTCAATCAGTGTTGCTTCCTAAGTGAACAGTTTTATTTCACAGACGTTTGATTTACTTGGAGTTATATTCTGTTGTTTAAGTGTTCCCTTTATTTTTTTGAGCAGTGTAGATTTCTTCACTGTTATGATCCAAATTTGTCACAGTTATAATCCAATATACTTCAGTATATATAAAATATGGCATTGTCCAATGCTTTTTGTTAGAGATAAAAATATACTGGCATAGTGTGCAGTCTCAAAAAGTTAGACTAACTGTGGCTATTTCTCCCTTTTAAGCTTAATTTTAGTATACATACCAAAAGGGGAGACCCCCCACCAAATAACCCTCCCACTAAATCTCCCCTTTTGGTATGTATTGTAGAATCCCTCCCAGGACTCTTTGTACCCCACTGGTTTTTCTAATTTTAGTGTATTTCAGCATTTAGATTGTGCATCTTGCATGTTTGAACACCATTTTACAGATAACATATAAAATTAATCTAATTGAACAGGAACTTTCAGTATGTATGAATAAATTAATTGGCTTTTACCATTCTCCTGCATCATGCTAAACAAAAAATTTCTAAGCTGTGGCAGACGTTGCATTAGCACTCAGGTCTTGATGCCACATTCTCACTACCACAGAAAAGAACAATAATTGGTATATAATAGTTGGGGCACCCTACAAGATAGATACAATTGGACCATATAGTCATAACTTGCAATTTGCCATTAGACAACAAATTCTCTTTATTCCACTGTATCTTGAACCTTAACTTTTAAAGTTAAGATGACAAATCTTTCCCATGTACTCCTTGTCTAAGGAGGCAAGTATATAGAATGAGTTGCTTTAGAAATGTGTTGTATTTAAAACTATATTGCCTATAACCAGAGATGTCTAATAACCACATATTAGCTATGCTAATGGAATAAATAATAATTCTCATTAAAAAAGCACTCACATCAAAGTTTTTATCTTCTTAATATATTGCAGTCATCATATTATATACAGTCCTGCTCATCGTTATTGGCACCCATGAAGTTTAAGTACATAATGTGGAATATCTCCTGAAAAAAATGAATCAAGTGAAAGTTTTTTTGTATAGAGCACTCGTGTTAAATACAAAAGAGCAAATGATAAACAATAATGTAAAACAAAAAACAATGGGAGGGAAAAATAGAAAAACCTAAAGCTTGCTGTGTCACTGGTATTGGCACCCTTTACGTTAATTTAGTATGGAAACACATTTTGACTCGCCTGTGGTAAATCACAAAAGATATTCACCTGTGATTAATTGTCGATGCCCATGTGACATGAATTAGCCAATGAATGATGACTTCACTTTTTTAAAAAGCCACATGGTAGGCTCTGTTCCTTTGTTACAATGGTGAAGACAAAGGAGCTGTCTGAGGACATCAGAACTGCTATTAATAGCAAACACAAGACTTCCAAAGGGTATAAGGCCATCTCCAAAGACTTTGCTATCCCAGTTTCAAAAGTGCGCAATGTTATTAAGAAGTTTGCCAAGCATGGACATGGGGGAAAGAGGAAAATTGACAAGAGATGTCTTCGAAGGTTGGTGCGAATGGTTTCAACAAGTATCATGCGCCGCACACTAAACCCAAGCAGAGCCTTATGGGCGAAGGCCATGGTAAAAACCATTGCTGAAGAAAAGACATAAAAAGGAACAACTGATCTTTGCCAAAGAGTACCTTGACAAACCTCAATCCTTCATGGAAAATGTTCTGTGGACAGATGAAACAAAAATAGAGCTTTTTGGCAATGCAAAACAACAGTTTGTTTACAGACGATGCAATGAAGCGTATAAGGATAAGAACACCTTACCAACAGTTAAACATGGTAGAGGATCCATAATGCTGTGAGGTTGCTTTGCTGCTTCTGGTACTGGAGGCCTTGATGGTATCACAGGAATCATGAAATCAGAGAATTATCAAGAGATTTTAGAGAGAAATGTCCTACCCAGTGTAAGAAAACTTGGTTTGAGTCAAAAATCATGCATCCTCCAGCAAGACAATGACCCAAAGCACACATCCAAAAGTACACAGAAATGTTTGAAAAAGAAAAAATGGACTGTTTTAAAACGGCCAGCAATGAGTCCTGACCTCAATCCCATTGGCAATCTTTAGGGTGAGCTGAAATCTGCCATTGGGAAAAAAAACCCGGCAAAAACATTCAAGAGCTTGAACAGACTGCAAAGGAAGAGTGGGGGAAAATGCCAGCTGACAAGTACAAGAAGCTTATAGATGGCTCCAATAAACATCTGGAGGCTGTCTGTCATCAATGTCAAAGGGTGTGCAACAAGTATTAATTAGGGTGCCTTTATTGCTGCACATGCTGTTTATTCTGTTTTTTTCTTTGAAATTGCAACATGGAAGTTGAAAAACAATGTTTTATTGTTGTGTTACTTTGGACCACTAATTAAAAAATCCTGAGGATATAACTTTGGTACATTTCCATTTATTTATAAAGATATTGTGCAGTCTATGAAAAAATGAAGGGGTGCCAATAACAATGAGCAGGACTGTAGCACTGTGTACTTACAATTGCTCATTTTGCCCTTCAACCCAGTTAATTGTTCTCATTTCTCTGCTCTTTGTAGAAACAGTAAGTCTCTTTTCCCTGCTTAAATCATTCCCCTATTCAACTCCTGATCCAGCTGCTCCCTCCTCCCTCCTCCCCCCTGCCATTGACTATTGCAGTGACTCATTACTCATGCAGGGAAAATTGACCTCCTGTTTCTACATAGAGGTTAGAGGCATTCAGCTAGTCGGTTTTTAATCCGTGATATCATAGACCTAATGTAAAATAGAAGAATTACCTGGGTAGAAATGCAAAATGAGTAATTGTAAGTACACAGTGCTATATAATATGATGAGTGCAAAATATAAAGATAAAAACTTTGATGGGAGTGCTTATTTAAGTCTCAGTGTCTTTCAAAGTGGGATTATGTTAACAAATGACTGAAATAAATATTACTTTGGTAAAAATGCTGATCTGGGCAAGAGCCGTAATAAGCTACCATGGCACTATGTCATTTTACTTCAGCCATCCTCCAAGTCAATTTTAGTCATGTGCTAAAAGTTAGTGCATCTGGCAATATGGTGTTCATCTGTCCAAAGGGGCCATTGATCCATATGCTGCATAAATTAGTGCTAATGATTAGAAGCAGAGCTCAGGAAAATAATTAATCTGAATCTGACATTTGCACATATGTCCCAGGTGTAATTCATGATCATTTACTCAGCCTTCAGTTTCCAAATATTTGCAGAATAAAAAGTGCTTATAGCAGAAATAGACCTTAAGAGCCAGTAACAGAGGAATCGACATGTCACATGACCAGTATTTATAATAATAGTATACATTAGTATTGAACAATGTCTATTTGAGCTAAATAGTTACGGTACTTATGTGATTAAAATAATTTTAATTAAACAAATTACTGGATATCTTTACCGCTTTACCCCAAAAGGAGTAACTATAGGGGATGTAGATGAAGCAAGTGGACCCAAACCTTGTTGCCTAGAGGGACCCAAAGGCCCTTGTGCCACATTGGAAACCAGAAGCTTCACCTTATATCTGTGTCCACAGTTTCTACTATAGTGTATTTTCACTCAGAGCTGAATTCAGACTTCTGCTGGCTGTCAAGCTTTTATATAGTTCTAGGTTATTTCTCTGCTGGCATAATGGTAGCACACAGATTACTCTGATTTCTTACTTGCTGATAAGACAAGTCTTTACACCAGAAATGCTCATTAATCTGATGTAAGAATAATGAACTTTGAAAAATGCAATGCTCTCAAGATTATTGCAAATTAAAAGAGTTGTATAGCCATCATAAGACAAATTGTAAATGCAGCACTGGACTAGAATATAGGCTGTAACGAGATCACTAAATGTAGACTTATTCACTGCTTATGTTATTTTATGTATAGTACTGTGCAAAAGTTCTAGGCAGGTGTGGAAAAAATGCTGTAAAGTAAGAATGCTGTTAAAAAATAAAAGAGTTAAAGGGAATCTGTCAGCAAGTTTTTGCTATGTAAGGACAGCATGAGGTAGGGGTTAAAACACTGAATTCAGCGATATGTCACATGTCAGGCTGTTTGCTGTTGTTTACTTACTATGAAGGTTTTATCACCAGGACTTTATCACTGCTGTGACTAGCTGGCACGCGAGCACTGGTCCGACTCTGCCCCCTCCTGTGATAAGCAGCTCACTGTCTATAGACTATGTACATACAGAGCCTGGTGTGGGCGGGTTTAGCTTTCTCAGCTCTGCTTGATGCTAAATCTGCACCCAGTAATCTAAGTGATACATCATTGGAATCAAGGTCTCTTTTCCTACATTATGCTGCTCTGAGATGAGGTAGCAAAAACCTGGTGACAGATTCCATTTAATAGCTTATTTTTATCAATTAGCAAAATGAAAAGTGAATATCTAAATCAAATCAATATTTGGTGTGACTACCCTTTGCCTTCAAAACAAAAATCAAAGTATCAATTCTTCTAGGTACACTTGCACACAGATTTTGAACAAATTCAGCAGGGAGGTTGTTCTAAACATCTTGGAGAACTAACCACAGATCTGTGGATGTAGGCTTGCTCAAATCCTTCTGTCTTGTCGTGTAATCCCAGACAGACTCCATGATGTTAAGATCATGGCTTTGTGGGGGCCACATCATCACTAACAAGGAGTTCTTTGTTCTTCCTTATGCTGAACATACAGTACAGACCAAAAGTTTGGACACACCTTCTCATTTAAAGATTTTTGTGTATTTTCTTGACTATGAAAATTGTACATTCACACTGAAGGCATCAAAACTATGAATTAACACATGTGGAATTATATACTTAACAAAAAAGTGTGAAACAACTGAAAATATATCTTATATTCTAGGTTCTTCAAAGTAGCCACCTTTTGCTTTGATGACTGCTTTGCACACTCTTGGCATTCTCTTGATGAGCTTCAAGAGGTTGTCACCGGAAATGGTTTTCACTTCGAAGGTGTGCCCTGTCTGGTTTAATAAGTGGGATTTCTTGCCTTATAAATGGGGTTGGGACCATCAGTTGTGTTGTGCAGAAGTCAGGTGGATACACAGCTGATAGTCCTACTGAATAGACTGTTAGAATTTGTATTATGGCAAGAAAATAGCAGCTAAGTAAAGAAAAACGAGTGGCCATCATTAGTTTAAGAAATGAAGGTCAGTAAATCCAAAAAATTGGGCAAACTTTGAAAGTGTTCCCAAGTGCAGTTGCAAAAACCATCAAACGCTACAAAGAAACTGGCTGACATGAGGACCACCCCAGGAAAGGAAGACCAAGAGTCACCTCTGCTTCTGAGGATAAGTTTATCCTAGTCACCAGCCTCAGAAATCGCAGGTTAACAGCAGCTCAGATTAGAGACCAGGTTAATGCCACACAGAGTTCTAGCAGCAGACACATCTCTTCAACAACTGTTAAGAGGAGACTTTGTGCAGCAGGCCTTCATGGTAAAATAGCTGCTAGGAAACCACTGCTAAGGACAGGCAACAAGCAGAAGAGACTTGTTTGGGCTAAAGAACACAAGGAATGGACATTAGACCAGTGGAAATCTGTGCTTTGGCCTTTTGAGTCCAAATTTGAGATCTTTGGTTCCAACAACCGTGTCTTTGTGCGACGCAGAAAATATAAACGGATGGACTCTACATGCCTGGTTCCCACCTGAAGCATGGAGGAGGAGGTGTGATGGTGTGGGGGTGCTTTGCTGGTGACACTGTTGGGGATTTATTCAAAATTGAAGGCATACTGAACCAGCATGGTTACCACAGCATCTTGCAGCGGCATGCTATTCCATCCGGTTTGCGTTTAGTTGGACCATCATTTATTTTTCAACAGGACAATGACCCCAAACACACCTCCAGGCTGTGTAAGGGCTATTTGACCAAGAACGAGAGTGATGGGGTGCTACGCCGGATGACCTGGCTTCCACAGTCACCAGACCTGAACCCAATCGAGATGGTTTGGGGTGAGCTGGACCGCAGAGTGAAGGCAAAAGGGCCAACAAGTGCTAAGCATCTCTGGGAACTCCTTCAAGATTGTTGGAAGACCATTTCCGGTGACTACCACTTGAAGTTCATCAAGAGAATGCCAAGCGTGTGCAAAGCAGTCATCAAAGCAAAAGGTGGCTACTTTGAAGAACCTAGAATATAAGACATATTTTCAGTTGTTTCACACTTTTTTGTTAAGTATATAATTCCACATGTGTTAATTCATAGTTTTGATGCCTTCAGTGTGAATGTACAATATTCATAGTCAAGAAAATACACAAAAATCTTTAAATGAGAAGGCGTGTCCAAACTTTTGGTCTGTACTGTAATTCTTAATGACATTGGCTGAATGTTTTGGGTCATTGTCCTGCTGCAGAATATATTTGGAGCCAATCAAATGTCTCCCTAATGGTAGTGCATGATGGATAAGTATTTCTCAGCATTGAGGACACCATTAATCCTGATTAAATCTTCTGCTCTATTTGCTGAAATACAGCCACAAATTTGCAAGAATCCTACACTGTTACCTGCAGAAACTCATTACTTTCCAGCCCTCCAGCAAACAAACTGCCTTCTGTTACAGCTAAATATTTCACATTTTGACTCATCAGTCCACAGTACCTATTGCCATTTTTCTGCAGCCCAGTTCCATTGTTTTTGTGTATAGTTAAGTAATTTGGCCTTGTTTCCATATCAAAGGTAAGTTTTACCTGCAATTATTCCATAAAGACCACTTCAGGCCTTGAATAGTAGTTAAGTTTACCTGGTACCCACTTGTTGCTGACAGTTCTGAGCTGATGGCACTGCTGGACATCCTTAAATTTCAAAGAGAAGTAATCATCATGTGTTTTTCATCTGCTGCTCTAAGTTTCCTCGGCCGAATATTACATCTATATTCCTCAACGATTCCCATTACATAGTGTCCTCAATGCTGAGAAATACAGGCAGATACTTATCAATCAATCATGCAATACCATCGATGAGGTGTCTGGCTCCAAATTTGTTCGGCTCCAGGACAACAACCCCAAACATAGAGCCAATGTCATTAACCCCTTTCTGACGTGAGACATATTCATACGTCCCTGTGGCCTGGTACTTATTGATCAGGGATGCATGGATATGTCTCCACGATTTTGCACGCACACAGGCTGTGCGCGCACGATCGCCGCCGAGTGTCAGCTGATTCAAAAATAAAAAGATGCAAAAATAATAATTCTTTCTATAATATAGTTTATAAAAGCGCGAAAACATAAAAAAAAGCTATAAATGTGGTACCACTGTAATCGTAATGACCCGAAGAATAAAGCTGCCTTATCAATTTTACCACACGCGAAACTACATAAAAAAATAATCCTGAATTGCTGGTTTTTGTTCATTCTGCCTCCCAAAAATCAGAATAGAAAGCGATCAAAAAATGTCACGTACCCGAAAATGGTACTAATAAAAACGTCAAGTTGTCCCGCAAAAAACAAGCTGTCACATGGCTCTGTCGGACAAAATATGGAAAAATTATAGCTCTCAAAATATGGCGATGCAAAAATTTGTTTTTGCAATAAAAAGCGTCTTTTAGTATGTGACAGCAGCCAAACATAAAAACCCGCTATGAATCTGGTATCACTTTAATCGCACCGCCCCGAAGAATAAAGTCACCTAATCAATTATACCGCACGAGGTAAAAATAAATAAAACCAATTCTTCACCTGTTGTTGATATGTTCATTATGCCTCCCAACGATTACAGTAAGGCTTGGCTCACATTTATTCTGTGCTCTGTGCTGAGCGCTTACACCGAGGTTTCCGTGTAAATCTCTGAAATATGTGATTCAGACAGAACCCCCAGCGGTAGATTCCCATTAATGAGGCAGATGGAGGCACTGTGGACGCTGTCTGGCCTATGATCTGTCGGCATCCGTCATTTTATTAGGCATGCATAAAAGTGCCGTTGCCCACAGTTTTGTGCACTTTTGAAAAGGGCAACTCTGAACAGAGGCCAGACGAAGTCCATAGTAACTCTGTTGCCTCATTATAGTGAATGGATCCCTCAGGGGTTCACCTGAATCACATCACTTGGAGATTTAGATGGGAACCCCGATATGAGTGCTCAGCATAAAGCGAAGGATAAATGTGATCCAAAATGTTATGTAAAATGTTCCCAAGAAAAGCTTCAACTCAATCCACAGCCGTATGGCTAAGCAATACTGTACAGACACATATGGGGTATTTCTACATTCAGCAGAAATTGTGGGACACATTTTAGTGCCATTTTTATCCATTTCCCAGTGTGAAAATGTAAAATATGGGGCTAAAACAAAATTTTGGTGGTAAAATGTAATTATTTTATTCTTCAGTGCTCAATGGTATAAAATTCTGTGATCCACCTGTGGTGTAAATATGCTCACTGCACCCCTATATGAATTCATTGAGAGGTGTAGTTTGTAAAATGGGGTCTCTTATGGGGGAGTCTGTTGTTCTGGTACCTCAGGGGCTCTGCCAATGTGACATGCACCCTCAAACCATTCCAGCAAAATCTGAACTACAATATGGTGCTTCTTCCCTTCTGAGCTTTGAATTGTGCATCAAAATTAGTTTTCAACCACAGATGAGGTATCAGCGTACATAGGAAAAATTGCACAACAAATTTTGGGGTCCATTTTCTTCTGCTATCCTTGTGAAAATGAAAGAAAAATTGGGGCTAAAACAACATTTTAGTGGAAAAATATATTTTTTTCATTTTTACAGATTGTAAAATTCTGTGATGCACCTGTGGGTTCAAGGTGCTCACCACACATCTAAATAAATTCCTTGAGGGGTCTAGTTCCCAAAATGGGGTATTGACTTACTCAGGAGAAATTGCTCAACAAATGGTATGGTGCAATTTCTCCTGTTACCCTTATGAAAATGCAAAATTTGGGTCTGAAAAACATTTTGGTAGGAAAAATGTCAAGATTGTATTTTTACCACTCAATGTTATAAACTTCTGTGCAGCACCTGGGGGTTCAAGGTGCTCACCACACATCTAGATAAGTTCCCTGAGGATCTAGTTTCCAAAATGGTGTTACTTGTGGGGGGTTTCCACTGTTTAGGCACATCAAGGACTCTTCAAACGCGCATGGCATCCGCTAAATTATTCAAGCAAATTTTATTTTCAAAAAGCCAAATGGTGCTCCTACCCTTCCAAGCCATGCCGTGCGCCCAAACATTGGTTTTCCCCCACATATCGGGTATCGATGTGTTCAGGAGAAATTGTACAACAAATTTTAGGGTTCATTTTTTCCTGTTACCCTTGCGAAAATGAAAAAAATGTGGGTCTAAAGTTAAATTTTTGTGAAAAAAAAGTTAAATGTTTTCTTCCACGTATCAAAAATACTTGTGAAGCACCTGAAGAGTTAATAAACTTCTTGAATGTGGTTTTGAGCACCTTGAGGGGTGCAGTTTTTAGAATGGTGTCACTTTTGGGTATTTTCTGTCATAAATGCCCCTCAAGGTCACTTCAAATATGATGTGGTCCCTAAAAAAATGGTTTTGTAAATTTTGTTGGAAAAATTAGATATTGCTGGTCAACTTTTAACCCTTATAACTTCCTAACAAAAAAAAATTTGGATCCAAAATTGTGCTGATATAAAGTAGACATGTGGGAAATGTTATTTATTAACTATTTTGTATGATATATCTCTCTGATTTAAGGGCATGAAAATTTAAAGTTTGAAAATTGCAAAATTTTCAAAATTTTAGACAAAATTCCGATTCTTTTCACAAATTCATGCCAGTCATATCAAATAAATTTTTACCACTATCATGAAGTACAAAATGTCGCGAAAAAACAATCTCAGAATCAGGGGGATCCGTTGAAGCGTTCCAGAGTAATTACCTCATAAAGTGACACTGGTCAGAATTGTAAAATTTCGCCTGGTCATTATTGGCCTGGTCATTACTCCTTTATGGGGTAAAGGGGTTAAAGAGGATGTTCAGTTCCATAACTGTTTTTTTTTTTCAGAACTATTGCTGTTATGTGTCTCTTGTTATTTTAGCAATATTACCTTTTATCGTGCTCTAGCAGAATTTCATTGTTGCTGCAACTTCTTTTCTCCTGACTTCATGTGTTCTTTTACTACAAGCTGCATCATGCATTGCAGTGGCCTGTAAACCAGCACCTATCAGCCCCACTCACAACCGCACCCAAACACACAGGGCAAACACTATGAGGAGAGTGAGAGATCACATCAGTGCAGTGTCACAAACACCAACACCAAGCACTGCACAGCCATAGTAATAAAGCTTTCATCTTTTCCTCATCCTGATAGATTTCATAGTATATATATATATATATATATATATATATATACATACATATATATATATTAGTATACATACAGTATATAATATAGAGAGATCTCACTTTACATATATGTCTGTGTATATACCTTATGTCTTTCTACATATACGTATGTGCATGAATATATTATACATGTGTGTATATATATATATATATATAGAGATATATTGCATGGAGGACCATGGGGAGTGCATTATACTATATGGAAGGCTATGTGGGGCCATTATAATATTTGGAGGGTTATGTGGGGCCATTATACTGTGTGCAAGTAATTATACAGTGTGAAGGTTTGTGTGGGGGCCATCTTACTGTTTGGAGGGCTAGTGCAGCCATTATACCGTATGTAGGCCCTTTAATGTGCATGGAGGGCTGTGTTGGGGTCACCATACTTTGCCTTGGGAGTTGAGGTGGCGTACAGTAGGGTCATTATACTGTGCATGTGGAGGAATTCACCATGGGGTATCATACTGTGTTTGGGGGGGCACTTTTGTTGGCATCATACCTTTTATGGGGGCAATGAAAGAGGAATCTTGGACTTCAGCAGGAGGGAAATTACTATGTAGAGAATGGAAAGTTGTGAGATCTGCTCTTCTGTGACCCCGACAATTTAATTTTTGTTTTTTTCTTTTTTTGGGGGGGGTGGGGAAGGGGGGCCCAATTAGAATTTCTGCTATGGGGCCCCATGATTTCTATGTACACCCCTGACTGCAAGCTAAACAATAGTGAGGGCACCTATATTTACTGGGCTATGGAAAATAAAGTTTAAAGGGAATCTGTCACCCCCTGGGACTTTTCAGACTGCTAATATGGGCATACAGGTGCTAAAAATGTGAATCTATACTTACCTGTATGGCCCATATTAGCGGTCTGGTTGCTGCGTAATAGCTTTTTTATTAAATTATTTCTGCTAAGCTTCGCTTCCCCCCGATGCCTAGAAATCCCCGCCTACTAGACCTATTTCCATACTCACCCCACCTCCCGTGCATGTCACAGGGCCCTGTGACGCGCAGTTCCCGGACGGATCCCGCGCCTCCGCTGTTTCCTCTTTGCGCTCTTCTCCCTGCCATCAGTGTAGTGTTTTGCAGCAGGGAACTTGTGCACAGGCGCCTTCCCAGCGAATAGACAGCAATCACAAGGGTTAGGTGACAAAGAAGGAAGAAGCACCACACTGCAGCCAAAAAATGCCACCCCATGTGATTCTACCAGCATTGTAGTAATCACGGTTTTACTTGTATTTTATATAATAATAAATATATGTATATATATAGATATATATATATATATATATATATATATATATATATATATACACACACACACACAGTTGAAAACAGAAGTTTACATACGTTATATAAAAAGACACATATTCATGTTTTTCTCAATATCTGACATGACATCAGAATCAACCTTTCCCGTTTTAGGTCAGTTAGGATTACCATCATTTTTAATATTTGCCAAATGCCAGAATAATGAGAGAAAGAGAATGTTTTAAGGCATTTTTATTACTTACTGCAAAGTCAAAAATTTACATACACTAAGATTACTATGCCTTTAAACAATTCTGGACTGCCCATATCATGATGTCATGTGTTTGGAAGCTTTTTTTGGCAACATCTGAGTTCATTAGAGAAACACCTGTGAATGTATTTTAATGCACACCTGAAACACACTGCTTCTTTGTGTAGCATCATTGGAAAGTCTAAAGAAATCAGCCAAGATATCAGGAAAAGAATTGTGGACTTGCACAAGTCTGGCTCATCCTTGGGTACAATTTCAAGATACCTGAAGGTGCCTTGTCTTTACAAACAATTATACACAAGTACAAACAAGATGGGAATGCCCAGCCATCATACCGCTCAGGAAGGAGACGGGTTCTGTGTCCCAGAGATGAGGGTGCTTCGGTCCGACATATGCATATCAACCCAAGAACAAAAGCAAAAGAACTTGTGAAGTTGATGGTAGAAGCTGGTAAGATTATGTCAATAACCACAGTGAAACGAGTACTGTATCAACATGGGCTGAAAGGCCACTCTGCCATGAAGAAGCCATTACTCCAAAAGAAACATAGAAAAGCCAGATTAATGTTTGCAAATGCACACATGAACAAAGACCTTAATTTTTGGACACATGTCCTGTGGTCTGATGACACTAAAATTAACTTTTTGGGCATAATGACCATCGTTACTTTTGGAGGAAAAAGGGAGAAGCTTGGAAGCCTAAGAACACCATCCCAACTGTGAAACATGGGATTGGCAGCATCATGTTGGGGGGTTGTTTTGCTGCAGGAGGGACTGGTGCACTACACAAAATAGATGGCATCATGAGAAAAGAAGATTATGTGGCAACACTGAAACGACACCTTAAGACATTAGCCAGGAAGTTAAAGCTTGGGCGGAAATGGGTCTTCCAAATAGACAGTGACCCAAAGCATACTGCCAAACTGGTAACAAAGTGGCTTAAGGATAACAAAGTCAATGTTTTGGAGCGGCCATCACAAAGCACTGATCTCAATCCTATTGAAAATTTATGGGCAAAGCTGAAAAGGCAGGTGCGAGCAAGACGACTACAAACCTGGATCAGTTACACTAGTTTTGTCAGGAGGAACGGGCCCAAAATCCAACCAACTATTGTGAGAAGCTTGTGGAAGGATATCCCAAACGTTTGACCCAAGTCATTCAGTTTAAGGGCAATGGTACCAAATACTAATGAAATGTATGTAAACTTTTGACTTTGCAGTAAGTAATAAAAATGGCTTAAAACATTCTCTCTCTCTCTCATTATTCTGGTATGTGGCAAATATTAAAAATTATGGTAATCCTAATTGACCTAAAACGGGAAAGGTTTATTCTGATTTCATGTCAGATATTGAAATATTGATATTATATAGTATGTAAACTTCTGGTTTCAACTGTATATATATATATATATTATATATATATATATATATATATATATATATATATATATATATATATATACACTGCTCAAAAAAATAAAGGGAACACTCAAATAACACATCCTAGATCTGAATGAATGAAATATTCTCATTGAATACTTTGTTCTGTACAAAGTGGAATGTGCTGGCAATAAAATCACACAAAAATCATCAATGGAAATCAAATTTATTAACCAATGGAGGCCTGGATTTGGAGTCACCCCCAAAATTAAAGTGGAAAAACACACTACAGGCTGATCCAACTTTGATGTAATGTCCTTAAAACAAGTCAAAATAAGGCTCAGTACTGTGTGTGGCCTCCACGTGCCTGTATGACCTCCCTACAACGCCTGGGCATGCTCCTGATGAGGTTGCGGATGGTCTCCTGTGGGATCTCCTCCCAGACCTGGACTAAAGCATCCGCCTACTCCTGAACAGTCTGTGGTGCAACGTGACGTTGGTGGATGGAGCGAGACATGATGTCCCAGATGTGCTCAATTGGATTCAGGTCTGGGGAACGGGCAGGCCAGTCCATAGCTTCAATGTCTTCATCTTGCAGGAAATGCTGACACACTCCAGCCACATGAGGTCTGGCATTGTCCTGCATTAGGAGGAACCCAGGGCCAACCGCACCAGCATATGGTCTCACAAGGGGTCTGAGGATCTCATCTCGGTACCTAAAGGCAGTCAGGCTACCTCTGGCGAGCACATGGAGGGCTGTGGGGCCCTCCAAAGAAATGCCACCCCACACCATTACTGACCCACTGCCAAACCGGTCATGCTGAAGGATGTTGCAGGCAGCAGATCGCTCTCCACAGCGTCTCCAGACTCTGTCACGTCTGTCACATGTGCTCAGTGTGAACCTGCTTTCATCTGTGAAGAGCACAGGGCGCCAAGCGTCCTGCACAGTGTTGGGCTGTGAGCACAATCCCCATCTGTGGGCATCTGGCCCTCATAACACCCTCATGGAGTCGGTTTCTAACCGTTTGTGCAGACTCATGCACATTTGTGGCCTGCTGGAGGTCATTTTGCAGGGCTCTGGCAGTGCTCCTCCTGTTCCTACTTGCACAAAGGCGGAGGTAGTGACGCGCCACCTGGGCCGTGGGGTACTCGGCAGCTGGGCCTCTGATTGCCGGGGGATATCACGGTGGCTGGCCCGGTCCATGACCCAGGGCGGTCAGTGAAATGGGGGAATACTTTTATATGGGGTTTTTAGGTTTATTCGTGATGCCACCTGTGGTGTCTGGTGAGGATCACCAGCGCTGCAACAGTCCTCTGAGGCAGATGATAGGGCAGCTTGAGATGGAACGGCTCCCCACAGGTGGAGCAGGCCTCAGGGCAGTGTAGATAAATGGAGGAGGTGTGCTTGGCGTTGTAGTGCAGGGAAGGAAATGGCACCGGTGAAATAACGGAGCGGAGGCAGCTCAGTGCAGTCATCCAAGATTTACTCACAGTTCTTAGACAGTCCACAGGTGCACTGTACTGGAGCAAGCCTCCCGCGTCGCACTGCTTTCACCGGGCAGGGGTTCAGTCCTTCCTCAGGCAGCTCGGGTGTACCTGGCAGAACCCCACTTTCTTATTTACCTCTCTAGACTGACTTCAAGCTGGGTCTTACTCCCTCCTGCCCTGCGCTTCCCACTGTGAATCCTGTTCGGGTGCTGCGAGGTCCCCCCTGTCCGTTGGAGTTGCACAGACCTGCTTGACCTTACTTGGATTGAACTGAGGGTTTGGCTTCTGGCTATAGAAGTCAGAAGCCTCCGGTTTTTCCAGCCGAGGCCTGAAGCTGCACGACTGGGCCAGGGGCCGGTCCCCTTCTTGCGGCCTAGATCCTCCTGACACTTGGCAGGTTCGGGGTGTACGGGTGCCGCCTGCACTCGCCGTACTCCCCTAGGATCCCTTCTGTAGAACGGAGATTACTCCCTGCTCCCCTCCTGGGCCTCAGTCCTGGGCCCTTGTAATGGAGCAGAGCTCCTACAGAGACTCTGCTCCCAGACTGTTCCTCTGAACCACACTCCTCGACTCACTACTGTTCTAAGATGTCTACCTTTTATATATCTACTATATGAGTGCTCCCATAAACTACTTCCTCCACCCACACCCACTACTGGTTCCCCCTAACTTTGGGTTCCCCCCACAACAGCCAGGGTTAGGGCTCAGCAGAAGACTACATTGCGTCTTGCCCCTCCTGCTGGCCTGGGGTAGTGTAGTGTTGGATGTAGGTGTTGGGGTTGCGGGCAGCACTCCCTCCTTACCTGAGAGAAGGGAGACACC
Source organism: Phyllobates terribilis (assembly GCF_046119375.1). Classification (NCBI taxonomy): domain Eukaryota; kingdom Metazoa; phylum Chordata; class Amphibia; order Anura; family Dendrobatidae; genus Phyllobates; species Phyllobates terribilis. The sequence goes on from NW_027362762.1 coordinate 691,844,066, forward strand.
ACACCTCTGGGTGAGGTGCGGTACCTCTGTGGCGACCGAACCCTCATGGGCGCCACAGTAGCGGTCCTGCTGCTGGGTTGTTGCCCTCCTACGGCCCCCTCCACATCTTCTGGTGTACTGGCCTGTCTCCTGGTAGCGCCTCCAGCCTCTGGACACTACGCTGACAGAAACACAGAAACAGCAAACCTTCTTGCCACATCCAAGATGTGCCATCGTGGATGAGCTGCACCCCCTGAGCAACTTCTGTGGGTTGTAGAGTCCGTCTCATGCTACCACGAGTGTGAAAGCACAAACAAAATTCAAAAGTGACCAAAACATCAGCCAGAAAGCATTGGTACTGAGATGTGGTCTGTGGTCCCCACCTGCAGAACCACTCCTTTATTGAGTGTGTCTTGTTAATTGCCAATAATTTCCATCTATTGTCTATTCCATTTGCACAACAGCATGTGAAATTGATTGTCAATCAGTGTTGCTTCCTAAGTGGACAGTTTAATTTCACAGAAGTTTGATTTACTTGGAGTTATATTCTGTTGTTTAAGTGTTCCCTTTATTTTTTTGAGCAGTATATTTTTTTCTGTATTTTCTTTTTATAAGGATTATGCACTTACATTGACTAAGGACCAATATGTAGTGCCCACCAATGTAACAACATAAGTACATAAATAAGGGCTCAGCACCCTAGTGAGCGTTTTTGTAGTTTTGTTCGGCGATTGTTGCTGGTCTCAGCACCGAGACCCTTCTGACTATGATATGTCAAAGTTTTATAAAACGATGGGTGCTCTTTAATTACATTTAGATACAGACATAATAATACTTCTGTCACCTCTTCTGCTGATCAGGGCAATTTTAAGTGCGATATGGTGCCTGTTTTGTTCACAGGGACAACTGATGGGGGAACACAATGTCCAATGCCCACTGTAACAAGCAGGAAATCAAAAGAACATCACTTTAGGTACAAATGTTCTTTAATGCACAATTACCGGATTGGGCTGATTAATGGGAGCATATTATCCTATTTCTGCAGCAACTCTTATTCATTCACACAGCAATAAGCTCAACATTGAAAAGCGCTAATGAAACAGCAGATTAATATTTCAGAGTCACTGGAGTTTAGTATGAAGAAAAGTAGGGTTGAGGATGGCTTTAAAGAGGTTGTCCCACGAACAAAAGTTCATTTTATTCACTAGATCTTGAAATATAAATAATTTCCACAATTGTGTATGATTAAAAAAAATGTTCCTGTGTTGAGATAATCTTAAAAATGTGTCCCTGCTGTGTACTGTGTAATGGCTGTGTCTGACCGTGTACGGAACACAGTCTGATCATACCACAGCTCCTGGGCAGGGGAGGACACAAAAGAGTATACAGACATTACAGCAAGGTGGTCATAGCTGATTCTTTCTTTGAAGTAAAACATTGCTTAAAATCAGGCAGTGAAATGTTTTCCCTCACAAAAAGAATCAGCTGTGATCCCCATACTGTCCTGTCTGTATACTCTTTTGCTTCCCCCCCCCTGTCCAGGAGATGTGGACGGACCATGTTCCTGTACGGTCAGACACGGCCATTACACAGTACACAGCAGGGGCACATTTATAAGATTATCTCAGCACAGGAACATTTTATTTAAACACATCCATTGTGGATCTTATTTTTATTTTAAGATCTAGTGAATAAAATGACCTTTTGTTCGTGGGGAAAACCTATTTAAGCATTTATAACACATACCCCAAATATGCCAGAAATGCCTTACAGGTGCAGATTTATCTATGTGTTAAGGCCCTCATACACATTAGACTAACATCGGTCATACCCACCGATATTGATGGGTTCAGCTGACAGTATAATGCATACGGGGGCCCCCAACTGATGATGTTGGGGAGATAAGAATCCTGCATGTCCAGTATCAGACCGATGTTCTTTTTCCTCTCTAAGTGATAAGATATCTCTGGCAGCGTCTCTTTCTTAGAGAACACAAGAACACTCGTCCGAGCTAGTGCTTCCGTGTATGGAAGTGTACGGGGCCTCTTAGAATGAGTGGTAGTGACGCGCCCCCTGAGCCGTGGGGTACTCGGCAGCCGGGCCTCTGGTTGCTGGGGGATATCACGGTAGCTGGCCCGGTCTGTGACCCAGGGCGGTCAGTAAAAGGGGGAATAGTTTATAGGGGATTTGGGAAAGTGTTCGTGACGCCACCTGTGGATTGCGGCTAAAGGGTGCCGCCACTGCGGAGCAGTCCTCTGGAGCTGGTGTTATGGCAGCAGGGGTGGTGTGGCTCTCCACAGGTAGAGCTAGCTCCAGGGCAGTGTAAGGTGTGCAGGTTGCACTGGGCGTTGTAGTGCCAGGAGGGAGAGATGGCACAGATGAAAGAAGGGACGGAGGCAGTGCGGTGCAGTCATCCGAGTTTTTACTCACAGTTCTCATGACAGTTCCACTGGTGCACTGTACAGGTGTCAGCCTCCCACGTCGCGCTGCGTTCACCAGGCCGGGGTTCAGCACTTCCTCAGGCAGATCAGGAGTACCTGGCAGAACCCCACTTTCTTGTGTTCCTAGCTAGACCGTCTTTACCCTGGGTCTTTGTCCCTCCTGCCCTGCGCTTCCCACTCTCAATCCCGCTCGGGTCCTCTGAAGTATCTCCTGTCTCGTCGGAGTTCCCGGACCTGCTTGACCCTCACGGGGATTAGAATGAGGCTTCGGCAATTGGCTATAGAAGCCAGAAGCCTCCGGTTTTCCCAGCCGAGACGTAGAGTAGCACGGCTGGACCAGGGGCCAGTCCCCTTCTTGCAGCCTACAATCCCTCTGTCTTCTGACAGATGCGGGGCATACGGGTGCCATCCTGCACTCGCCGTACCCCCTAGGATCCCTTCTTAGAACGGAGCCTACTCCTCTGCTCCCCACCTGGGCCTCTAGGACTGGGCCCTAATTATGGTGCAGAGCTCCTAAAGAGACTGACTTCTCCTACTTTTCTGATCTGCCATCCTAAGATGGCTTCCCTTTTTATATCTCACTCTATAGTTCTCCCTCAAACTTCTTCCTCCACCCACACCCACTACTGGTTCCCCCTACCTCTGGGTTCCCCCCACTCCAGCTCGGGACAGGGCTCAGCAGGAAACACATTGCATCTTGCCCTTCCAGCCGGCCTGGAGTAGTGTAGTGTTGGATGCAGGTGTAGGGGTTCTGGGCAGCACTCCCTCCTTACCTGAGAGAAGGAGACACCACACCTCTGGGCAGTACCTCTGTGGCGACTGAGCCCTCAGGGGCGCCACAGTAGCTCTTGACAATCTACAAGTCTACATTACAGCTTTTATAATACTATTTAGGTGGAAAGGTCAGGTACTTTTCCAGCTTACTGATGTTACAGATGATTGGGTTCCAAATGTAGAATAAACATGTAAAACAAAAAAAATTTGTTGCATCTCCTTAGTAAACTATCAATTTCAGTTTTTAAAGTAGCCCTCCCATCAAAGTTTTTATCTTCTTAATATATTACAATCATCATATTATATTGCAGTGTGTATTTACAATTTCACATTTTGCCTTTCTACCCATGTAATTCTTCTCTTTTCTCTGCTCTATGTATAAACAAGAAGACTCTTGTCGCTGCATTTATCATTCCCCTCTTCACCTCCTGACCTGGCTGCTCCTTCCTCCCCTCTGTCAGGGACTTTTGCAGTGACTAATGACTCATACAGGAAAAACGTACCTCCAGTTCCTACATAGACCATAGAAGGATTTAGCTAGTCAGTTTTTAATCACATGATGTCATAGACCTAATGGAACAGAGAAGAATTAACTTGGTAGAAAGGCAAAATGAGCAAATGTAAGTACACAGTGCTATATAATATGACGATTGCAATATATTAAGAGAGTAAAAACTTTGATGGGAGTGTCTTTGATGTGTCTAATTATTACCAAAACACAATTAAACAGAAAAAAAAATAAAGATAGGCAATGGCAAGTCATATACACATGTACCTTGATCTGTACTTAAGTAAAACAGCGAGGTTTACAATTTTGCGTAAGATGTTAGGAAAATGAGTGGTCACAAGGACCAACTTTCTACAATATTGCGAGGGTCCTTGCTCTACTTCTGCTCATTTTGACAAGAGTGAGGTAGTTGTGTGACTCACGCGCGTCCTTCTGTAAGCCCTACCCTGGGAGATGGGGGACTCGGAGCCGGGTCCTGTGATGTAAATGGGGTGCAGCCGTGGCCCGGACCCGCTCCGTGCCCAGGGTCGTCACACTAAAAAAAGAGATGGTACGGGCTTATCTGGGTTGAGTGGCTGATCTCGACTATGCCACCTGTGGCACCTGGTGAAGGCCACCAGCGCTGCTGCTGCAGTCCGCCGCGGCATGGTGTTATGGCAGCGCACGTTGTTACTACTCCCCACAGGCGGAGCAGGGCCTCGGGGCAGAAGGACAGGATGGAGGGGGTAGTAGTCTAGGAGGTTTGGTGCTGCATAGCGCAGTGTAATGCAGAATAAAGAGTCCGGAGGCCATAGGGGTTAACTTCCAGGGTTTTTACTCATGATGGAGATGGCAGTAGGAAGGCGTCTCCCTGCTCCTCGCGGAGTTCTGCGGTCACCAGAGACGAGGGTCCGACAACCTCCGAGTAAGTCCAGCGTTCAATCAGGACCCCGCACCAGAGTGTTCCTAGACTTCAGACCGGGTCCTTTCCTGTCTGTGTGTGTGTAGATAGGCCAGGTCTCCCTCTGAACTTCTCTCAGAAAAAGGGTACGGGTGGCAGCTCCGCTCCTTCCGATACCCGGTGGGATCCTCAGGGCCTACTGGGCTTTCCCGACCAGGACGTGGAGTAGCAAGGTCGGGTGTCGGGGGCCGGTACCCCTCTTGCAGCCGGAATCCCTCTGAATAGATCTGGTTGGCGAGGACAGGTGGCGTATACCGCTCCGTCTGCATCCTCCCTGGGATCCATTTGCTGTGGAGCTACACTCCTAAGCTCCGGGCCTTGACCGGGCTGAGACATACATTATCTGCAGCCTGCCCCTCGACCCAAGGCCGAGGTACGAGGGGCCGTGTCCCCGTCCTCTGCAGGTCCACACAAGATCCATGCTCAGGGAGGAGAGATCACGATAAGGAACAGTCAAAGAACCAAGAGCCAAAATGGCTGTGTCTTAAATATGAAATTTAAAGTGTCACAAAAATGTGAATCCTCCACCCTCACCCACTAATTGGTTCCCCTATCTCTTGGTTCCCGAGTCTCCCAACTTCCAGCAGGGGCAGCACCTAGTGCATTCTAGCTCCCTCTGGTGGGAGTAGTGTGGTGTTGAATGTGAAGGAAGGGTCCTGACCATCACACTGTTCTTACCTCAGAGGAGGAACACTACACCCCATTAGAGAAGTGCAGCATCCCTGTGGCGGTCGAACCCTCAGGGACGCCACATAGTCAACTTCATTAGAGCTCCCAAAACATATTACAGTAATAGGCATCTATATGATTAAACTACCATGTAGTCCATACTGAATCCTGTGCCTAATAGTCCCTGCATATTATATTTACACACTCTTTTCTGATCCAGGGGCTGTATTGAGAGCTTGCACTACTTGAAGGGGCGCAATATAAAATGTTAGCACATCTAATTAGCAGACATATAGGTGAACTTTATTTATTTGAAAAATTGCCAAATACATTCTTGCATCATCAGGTATTAGAGCTTTTTACTTCTAGATGCTTGAAGGAAAAATTAGCCTACTTTTTACCTGGGAGTATAACTTGGGAACAGAGGGGCGCAGTAGAAAAAGAAAAACTGTTACACAATCATTGGAACAGGTACTCAGTTTATATTTTTAAAAAATCCAGTGAAAGGTCCCCTTTAAGGCCTTTTTTGTTAACCCTCCTCACTATATTTTGTAATGTGTCCCATAATGTCCGGGGATGACCAACCAAAATATTTGACAACCTGTTCAAATTAAAGGGAATCTGAAAGCACAATTTTTCTACCTCATCTGAGAGCAGCACGATGTAGGTAACGAGACCCTGGATCCAATGATTTATTGCTTAGTTTACTGGGTGCTGCAGATCTGCCACAATCAGAGTTTTAAGATTTAGCAATGCAGCAGAGCTGAGAAATCTAACCTTACCCACACAATGTCCATAGACGGTAAGATGCTTGTCACAGGAGGGGGCGAAGTTGGATGAGTGTCCATGCACCAGCTGGTCACAGCAATGATAATCACTAGGTTATAAAACCTTCAGTGTAAGTAACCAACAGCACACAGCCTGACATGTGACACATTGTTAAAATTTGTGTTTAACCCCTTTCTGATGCTGTCCTCAGATTACATAGCAAAAACCTGCTGACGGCTCCCTTTAACTAAATGTGTCCTACTACAAAGTCAAATGGTACAAGGACTTCTCACTCACAAATCATCTATCCCATATAAATATCTGGTCCACCCAAACTGTACAATAACCATTTAGATGACAGTGGAGCTTGTGTCAGCTATCCCTGGTAGGAAGTCATGTCCCTGTAGAGCACCGCGCTGAAAGAACATAAAGATCGAGAGATTGCAGCTATATATACATTAATATCACCGAGCCTACATTTGTAATAAATAAAATCTTTTCATACACCTTTTTTTTTACCTGTGAGACTTATTATCCTTAGGCTTATCATCCTCCCTTCTCTAGGAAGCCTGTACTTTTGACTTATTAAAAGTACAATACAGACCAAAAGTTTGGACACACCTTCTCATTTAAAGATTTTCTGTATTTTCATGACTATGAAAATTGTACATTCACACTGAAGGCATCAAAACTATGAATTAACACATGTGGAATTATATACTTAACAAAAAAGTGTGAAACAACTGAAAATATGTCTTATATTCTAGGTTCTTCAAAGTAGCCACCTTTTGCTTTGATGACTGCTTTGCACACTCTTGGCATTCTCTTGATGAGCTTCAAGAGGTAGTCACCGGAAATGGTTTTCACTTCACCGGTGTGACCTGTCAGGTTTAATAAGTGGGATTTCTTGCCTTATATATGGGGTTTGGACCATCAGTTGTGCTGTGCAGAAGTCTGGTGGATACACAGCTGATAGTCCTACTGAATAGACTGTTAGAATTTGTATTATGGCAAGAAAAAAACAGCTAAGTAAAGAAAAATGAGTGGCCATCATTACTTTAAGAAATGAAGGTCAGTCAGTCCGAAAAATTTGGAAAACTTTGAAAGTGTCCCCAAGTGCAGTTGCAAAAACCATCAAGCGCTACAAAGAAACTGGCTCACATGAGGACCGCCCCACAAAAGGAAGACCAAGAGTCACCTCTGCTTCTGAGGATAAGTTTATCTGAGTTCACCAGCCTCAGAAATCACAGGTTAACAGCAGCTCAGATTAGAGACCAGGTCAATGCCACACAGAGTTCTAGCAGCAGACACATCTCTTCAACAACTGTTAAGAGGAGACTTTATGCAGCAGGCCTTCATGGTAAAATAGCTGCTAAGGACAGGCAACAAGCAGAAGAGACTAGTTTGGGCTAAAGAACACAAGGAATAGACATTAGACCAGTGGAAATCTGTGCTTTGGTCTGATGAGTCCAAATTTGAGATTTTGGTTCCAACCACCGTGTCTTTGTGCGACGCAGAAAAGGTGAACGGATGGACTCTACATGCCTGGTTCCCACCGCGAAGCATGGAGGAGGAGGTGTGATGGTGTGGGGGTGCTTTGCTGGTGACACTGTTGGGGATTTATTCAAAATTGAAGGCATACTGAACCAGAATGGCTACCACAGCATCTTGCAGCGGCATGCTATTCCATCCAGTTTGCGTTTAGTTGGACCATCATTTATTTTTCAACAGGACAATGACCCCGAACACACCTCCAGGCTGTGTAAGTGCTATTTGACCACGAAGAAAAGTGATGGGGTGCTACGCCAGATGACCTGGCCTCCACAGTCACCAGACCTGAACCCAATCGAGATGGTTTGGGGTGAGCTGGACCGCAGAGTGAAGGCAAAAGGGCCAACAAGTGCTAAACATCTCTGGGAACTCCTTCAAGATTGTTGGAAGATCATTTTCGGTGACTACCTCTTGAAGCTCATCAAGAGAATGCCAAGAGTGTGCAAAGCAGTCATCAAAGGAAAAGGTGGCTACTTTGAAGAACCTAGAATATAAGACATATTTTCAGTTGTTTCACACTTTTTTGCTAAGTATATAATTCCACATGTGTTAATTCATAGTTTTGATGCCTTCAGTGTGAATGTACAATTTTCATAGTCATGAAAATACAGAAAAATCTTTAAATGAGAAGGTGTGTCCAAACTTTTGGTGTGTACTGTATATAAAGTACATCATCACCACATATTACATTGTATGTCATAAACTAATTAAAGGGGTTGTACCACATTCAATTTTCATTTATTCCATAAGAGCGTGCAAAAATTACCATGTTTTCATTTGGAATAATAAAAAACATTTCTGTTACTAGCTATGGCAAGTTATTGTGCCGAAGTAGCCAGTGTGAAAATTGCAAGATTTCTATTTATTTTTTATAAATATTGTGATACAGAGAAAAAGTATATTTAGCACAAAAAAATGGACTTAACCCCTTAATGACCTTTGCCATACTCATGCGTCATGGTCGGACAGAGGTTCCGGACCTTTGACGTATGGGTACGTCATTGCAGTCGTGCGCAGCACAGGAGTTGTGCCTGTGCGATCACCGCCGGGAGCTCGGTTTACATGATAGCCGAGACCCGGCTGTCACTACCAGGAGCGGTACCTGGACCTCCCCCAGCTATTTAACCCCCTAAATCGATATCAATTGCAGCATTTGGGAGACTAGGAGAGGGAGGAGGCTCCTTCTCTCCTCCGATCGACGCCCCCACGAGGGCCCAATCGTTGCCATGGCAACTTGAGGTTATCATGATGACCTCCGGGTCTGCCAGCTACTGCAAGCCTGTTAGACCATACTGGGAGCATGGTCTAAGAGGCTTCTGGTAGTGCAACACTGACAAGTATAATGCATTACAATGCTGGTGCATTCTCACAGAGGGACTAAGTAAAAAAATGTAAAAAAAAAAAAAGGTTAAAAGAAATGTGTAAATATATTTTAAAAAATTCACAAAATAACTAAAAAAATGAAAATAATATTATACCAATAAATAGGTATATTTATGTAAAAATAGACAAAAAAAAGTACACATATTTGGCATTGCCGCTTCTGGATCTACCCAACCTATAAAACTATCCTGCTAGGTAACACCATCAGACTGCTGAACAAAAAGTGAAATAAAACGCGATCAAAAAGTGGAATGTAAATGAAAATAGTATTTCTGAAAACGTCATCTTGTCCCTCAAAAAATAAGCCGCTATACAGCTCCATCAGCGGAGAAATAAAAAAGCTATAGCTTTCAGAATATAGCGATGCAAAAACAATTATTTTTTCTATAAAATATTTTTGATTGTGTAAATGCGCCAAAACTTTTAAAACCTGATATAAATTTGGTATTGCTGTAATCAAACTGACCCAAAGATTAAAGCTGTCTTATCAATTTTATGGTGAATGCCATAAAAAAAACAAAAAAAAACAATTGCTGGTTCTTGTTCATTCTGCCTCTGTCATAGATCGGAATAGAAAGCGATCAAAAAATGTTATGTGCCAGAAAATGGTACAAAAAAAACAGTCAACTTGTCCCAAAAACAAACAAGCCCTCACATGACTCTGCCTGACTTTCTGAAATACGTGGTTCATGCAGAACCTCCTACGGAAGATTCCTTAAAATGAGGCAGATGGACACTGTGGACGCCGTCTGGCCTTTGATCTAGCAGTATTCGTGTTTTTAACAGTGCGGTTGGCCAATGTTTTGTGCACCTCTGAAAAGAAGGGCACTGCTGAACAGAGACCAGATTTCCAGAGTAACTCTACTGGCTCATTATAGTGAATGGATACCTTGTGGGTTTCATCTGAATCATATCATTCGGAAATTTAGATGGAAACCCTGATGTACCATATTTTTCGGACCATAGGACACACTTTTTTTCCCTCAAATTTGGGAGGAAAATGGGGGGTGCGTCTTATGGTCCGAAGTGGGATCGCAGGGCCCTCCCTTCTTCAGGAACGCGGTGGTGGTGGCGATGGCGGTAGCGACGGCAGCGGCATCAGAGGTGAGGCAGAGTGGCTGGGGCTGGGACCTGTGCCTGGCCAGTGTCGGGCTGTGAATGGTGTCAGGCGGCGAAGCAAAGCGGCCTGCACAGCTTTCCGGTGTGCGCGGCCATCTTCCTAGTGCTGTGATCTACAGGAAAATGGCCGCCCGAGCCGGCGCATGCACAGACTGGTAGTTCCGGCGGCCATTTTCCTGTAGATGACAGCTCTAGGAAGATGGCTGCGTACACTGGAAACCTGCGCAGGCCGCTCTGCTTCGCCGTCCGATGCCGCTCACAGCCCAGCCCCAGTTCGAGGCCTCGGCCCCAGCCTGAGGCCCGATGCCTCGACCTAAGCCCCAGCCTGAGGCCTCGGCCTAAGCCCCAGCCCGAGGCCTTGGCCTAAGCCCCAGCCCGAGGCCTTGGCCTAAGCCCCAGCCCGAGGCCTAAGCCCCAGCCCGAGGCCTCGGCCTAAGCCCAAGCCCCCAGCCTGAGGCCTCGGCCCAAGCCTTCAGAATGAGGCCTCGGCCAGAGGCCCTGGCATCATCCACAGGCCCCGGCATCAGCCACAGGCCCCGGCATCAGCTACAGGCCCCAGCACAGGAACCGGCCAGGCTACGGGCCCTAGCCAGGCACAGGCCTCAGCCCAGCACAGCCTCTTCAGCATCTCACCTCTTCTGCAGCCGCCGGCTTCCTGAGGGCTGGGGCTTAGGCTGGGCTGGGGCTTGGGCTGGACTTACTGTGACCCTCGCTCCACCACCCCCCAGGGAAGATACCATACCTATTCAGACTATAAGATGGATCCCCATCTTGTAAAAATATTTGGGGTGCGTCTTATGGTCCGGTGCGTCTTTTAGTCCAAAAAAAGGTAAGTGCTCAACGTAGAGCGCAGGATAAACGTGATCTAAAATGTTATATAAAATATTACCAATAAAAGCTTCAACTCAGTCCACAAAAAAAGCACCCACTCAGGTCCATCATCTGGTCCATCATCTGTCAATGGAAATATAAGGGGCTTCCACGTTACTGGTAGCTCAAAGACTCTGAAAAAATGCTATGGCTCCTTGCTGCCCCCAAAAGAAATCCAGCTAATTTTGCGCTCCCAAATCCAAATGCCCCCCTCCCTTCTGAGCTCCACAGTGTGCCTAAACCACATTTATCATCCACATGTTTGCCATTTCTGTATCGATGAAAGCCCGCTTAATTTACGGATTGCAGATCTCCAGAAGTACAAGCTGGGCACAATGAATGTGCACTGCAATATATGGGCACTACACTGGCAGATTTGCAATTTTCACTCAGCAACATCCACTGCTACTGTTTCTGGAAATCGTCACTACACCTGTAAATACATTTCCTGAGGGGAAATTTCCAAAATTTGGTCCCTTGAGGGGGGATTCTGCTCTTCTGGCACATAGGGACTCTGTTTATGGAGTCCACAAACTATAGTATAGTATATTCGAGAGTTAAATAGCGCTCCTTCCTTCCCGAGTCTCACTGTGTGGTTAAGTAGTACTGTACAGCCACATATGTGGTATTACCACGTTCAGCAAAAATTGTGTAACAAATTTTTACCCATTTTTTAGCCATTTTTACCCATTTCCCCTTGTGAAAATGTAAAATATGGGCCTAATATAAAATTGTTATGATAAAATTGTAATTATTTTTTCTTCACTGCCCAATGGTATAAAGTTCTGTGACACACCTGTTGAGTCAATATGATCACTGCACCCCTACATGAATTCATTGAGAGGTGTAGTTTGTAAAATGAGGTCACTTAATTAAGGGTTCTGCTGTTTTGGCACCTCAGGGGCTCTACCAATGGGTCATAGCACAAGAAAACCGTAACAGTAAAATCTGCACTACAATATGATGCTCCTTCTCTTCTGAGCTTTGCACTGTGCCTCAGTAGTAGTTTTTAACCACATATAGGGTATTGGCTTACTCAGGAGAAATTGCATAACAAATTGTATGGCCCATTTTCTCCTATAATTCCTTTTCAAAATTGAAAAGTTGGAGCCAAAGCAACATTTTAGTGGAAAAAAATGGTAATTTTCCATTGACTCAGCCCAATGTTATACAATTCTGTGATATGCAAATTGTCTCTTCATAGAGGAAGAAGACTTGAACTCTAGTGCCACCTATTGGAAGCAGCAATCCTACATGTCAATATCGACCCTTTAACGAGCCTTGTAATATGACTTAGGATAATAGCCAAATCGGAATCTCAGTTTGCAGGCATGGTGTTTTGGGGTATTGCCCCACGTCAGTGCAAAGTATGAGATCTGATTTGGCTGGCTGAGAGGCTAAGACTGGAATCTAAGGAGTACGTTTTCTCCTTATGCAGAGTGACATGCCAGGTCTGGCACGCCAGTATGAGGAGACTTAGCCTTGCATGTTCCTCTTTTCCCAGAGGAGCATGCAAGGTGTTTAAGTCTCCTTATACTGGCATGTCACTCTCCATAAGGAGAAAACTTACCCCTTAGATTACAATTCTGTGAATTAGCTGATGGTTAAAAATGCTCACTACATCCCTAGATTAATTCCTCAAGAAGTGCAGTTTCCAAAATGAGGTCACTTCTGCGGGTTTCTGCTGTTTTGGCATGTCAGAGGCTCTTCAAATGTGACAAGGCATCCGCAATCTATTCCAGACAAAATTGCGCTCCAGAATTCAATTGGCACTCCCTCCCTTCCATGACCTGCCATGTGCCCAAACAGTAGTTTTTCACTAAAAATGGGGTATCGGCATACTCAGGAGAAATCGCACATCAGATTTTGTGTTCCATTTTCTCCTGTTACACTTGTGAAAAGGAAAAAATTGGGGTTAAAGCAGTATTTTTGCAGGAAAAATTTATTTTTTCATTTTCATGGCTAAACGTTATAAAATTCTGTGAAGCACCTGTGGGTTCAAGGTGCTCACCAGAGCTCTAAATAAGTTCCTTGAAGGGTGTAGTTTCCAAAATGGGGTCACTTGTGGAGGGTTTCTACGGTTTAGGCACATCAGGGGCTCTGCAAATGTAATATGGCATCCACTATCTATTCCAGCCAATTTTGCACTCCAAATGGTGCTCCTTCCCTTCCAAGCCCTGCCGTGCACTCAAACAGTAGTTTTCCATCACATGTGGGGTATAAGTGCACTCAGGAGAAATTGTACAACAAATTGTATGGTACATTTTGTGGGAAAAAGTACAATTTTATTTTTCTTCCTTCCACATTGCTTTAATTCCCGTGAAGCAAAGGGTTAATGAATTCTTGAATGTAGTTTTGAGCACTTTGAGGGGTGCAGTTCTTAAAATGGTGTTACTTTTGGGTATTTTCCTATCACATAGGCCCCTCAATGTAACTTCAAATGTGATGTGATCCCTAAAAGAATTAGTTTTGTAAATTTTGTTGGAAAAATGAGAAATTGCTGTTAAACTTTTAACCCTTCTAACTTCCTAACAAAATAAAAATTATGTATCAAAAATGATGCTGATGTGAAGTAGACATATTGGTTATTTATTAACTATTTTGTGTGACATAACTATCTGGTTTAAGGGGAAAAATGTTTGAAAATTGCAAAATTTTCTAATTGTTTTGTCAAATGTTTTATATTTCCATAAATAAATGCAAAACATATGGACCAAAATGTACCACTAATATGAAGTACAATATGTCATGAAAAAACATTCTCAGAATCATTGGGATCCGTTAAAGCGTTCCAGAGTTACGGTATAACCTCATAAAGTAACCGTGGTCAGAATTGAAAAAATTGGCATGGTCAGGAAGGTGGTGAAGGGGTTAAACAATAGGTAATTTCCCAATGACACATTCCCTCTAAAGTATTTTCCAGATTATCAACCTTGACTCTCTAACCCATAAGGATTCTTAAATAAATCCTGTTCTTTAGAAAGAATAACAGTACCAATCTTCTTTTATGGATTCCAGATACGTTCAGTATTCAAAATTAAAGTCATATGTTGTGGCCATTGTCTTCCCTCCTCAGTCCACTCACTGGTAATCTCTAGTGATGAGCGAGTATGTTTTGTTAACCCTTACGCCGAGTATACTCGGCCGAGCACCAAGTATTTATAGCGTGCTCGGGCTTTAAGTTTTCGTCTCTCCGTGAACATTAGTGATGAGCGAGTATGTTTTGTTAACCCTTTCGCCGAGTATACTCGGGCGAGCACCGAGTGTTTATAGCATGCTCGGTGATATGTTTGAATCACTCCCGTGTGCATGATTTGCGACTGTTTGACAGCTTTATTACATGTGAGGAATGTGTAAGAAGCAGACATTCCTCACATGTATTAAAGCTGTCAAAAAGTCACAAATCATGCACACGGGAGTGATTCAAACATAACCCCGAGCAGCTGTAACTACTCGGTGCTCGCCCAAGCATACTCGGCGTAAGGGTTAACAAAACATACTTGCTCATCACTAATGAACATGATTTGCAACTGTTTGACAGATTTAATACATGTGAGGAATGCTGGAAAAACAGGCATTCCTCACATGTATTAAATCTGTCAAACAGTCGCAAATAGTGATGAGCGAGTATGTTTTGTTAACCCTTTCGCCAAGTATGCTCGGGCCGAGCACCAAGTAGTTACAGCTGCTCGGTGTTATGTTTGAATCACTTCTGTGTAGTGATGAGCGAGTATGTTTTGTTAACCCTTTCGCCAAGTATGCTCGGCCGAGCACCGAGTATTTATAGCGTGCTCGGTGATATGTTTGAATCACTCCCGTGTGCATGATTTGCGACTTTTTGACAGCTTTAATACATGTGAGGAATGTGTAAGAAGCAGACTTTCCTCACATGTATCAAACCTGTCAAAAAGTCAAATCATGCACACGGGAGTGATTCAAACATAACACCGAGCAGCTGTAACTACTCGGAGCTCGGCCCGAGCATACTCGGCGAAAGGGTTAACAAAACATACTCGCTCATCACTACTCCCGTGTGCATGATTTGTGACTGTTTGACAGCTTTGATACATGTGAGGAAAGTCTGCTTCTTACACATTCCTCACATGTATTAAAACTGTCAAAAAGTCGCAAATCATGCACACGGGAGTGATTCAAACATAACACCGAGCAGCTGTAATTACTCGGTGCTCGGCCCGAGCAAACTCGGCGAAAGGGTTAACCAAACCTACTCGCTCATCACTAGTCGCAAATCATGTTCACAGAGTGACGAAAACTTAAAGCCTGAGCACGCTATAAATACTCGGTGCTCGGCCAAGTATACTCGGCGAAAGGGTTAACAAAACATACTCGCTCATCACTAGTAATCTCCCTAACCCCTTCCTATCATGTGATGGTCTCTGCTCCTTACTTACTCACCTCTAGTGATGAGCGAGTATGTTTTGTTAACCCTTTTGCCGAGTATGCTAGTGCCAAGCACCGAGTAATTACAGCTGCTCGGTGATATGTTTGAATCACTCCCGTGTGCATGATTTGCGACTGATTGACAGCTTTAATACATGTGAGGAATGTCTATTTCTTACACATTCCTCACATGTATTAAAGCTGTCAAACAGTCGCAAATCATGCACACGGGAGTGATTCAAACATAACACCGAGCAGCTGTAACTACTCGGTGCTCGGCCCGAGCATACTCGGCGAAAGGGTTAACAAAACATACTCGCTCAACACTACTCACCTCCCATTGCATTATTCTATTTTCATTATTTTGAGGCACAATCTTTTCTGCATATTCTTTGTAATCTACACTTGTTTTCCTATCTGACATGTCAACTATTACCACGATTGTTAAAAGTCATTGTCATGTTGTATCACTTTAGTTTCTTCTTAATAAGAGTTTCATTGATACACATCTATACATGGTGCATCTTAACAAAACAGGGGTGAATAAGGGTGGTTTAATTGACAGATTAAACATAATGTGAAGTCTCATTAAACCAGGGGTTCACTCGTAAGAATGGTAAATGGTATGTTCATGTATTAGTACCCTTTTACCCAGTGTTCAATGTTAAAGGCTATGTACTTCACCATTTAACCTTTCTTTTATTTGATTATTCTCTTGCTAACCTATTGCAAAATCAAGTAACCGTCTAAATAGTCATTAAAAATATTCTACCATTTTGCTGCAGCAGAGTGTCTGTAAGTCCTTTTTCTAGAAAAGTTGCAAATTCTTTAGAGCCACTGTTCAGCAATGACAACTCTTTCTGCTTTCTTCTTCTTTCTCTTGATGTTAGAGATAGCAGTGGGAACAAATTTACACAGATATCCATAGGGAAGAGAGGAGGGAGTGGAAAAGCATTAACAGTCTCAGAGAGGGCAGAGAAAACAGGTTGCATAAAAGAAGGAAAGCAAATGAAGAGGAAATAAGTGCATGATATAAGTTGTGCTTATATAGGAGCTAATGAAAATAGTAGCACCCTGGAGATACACAGATTTCCCATCATTACATAGCTAGCATGTTGAAAAATAGGGATTTGTATATCATATTCAACCAAGGGATGGGAAAGGATAAATGGAATGGAGTATAGGTACAATCATAATACATGATCCAGTCTGCACTAAAGTAGCAGATTTGTCTTTTGTCGTCCCGAGTGTCAATCCATTGTAGCAACATTGGAAAACAATTTTGCACATGTACATACTGTAAGGCGGCGGTGTTCACACGGTGCAGTAACTGAGGCAGTGACCCAAGCAAGTCCAACATAAACAGCTTTTATTCAGCAACTGACGGGTAAACAGAAAGTCCTCCGGTTCGCAGCCGGGTTAACATGAGTCCATAAACAACGGTTGCCGTGGGCAACAGCCACGCCGGGCCACTTAGAGCCTGAGGGGTACAGAGCCTTCCCAGGCATGGGTTCAGCTACACACAGGCCCGCCAAGCTTTCCTGCTATGCTCCTAGCAGGTTCCAACACTGAACAACACTAATCCTTAATGCAGGATTTTTAAAGGACCTGTGGCAAGAGCCACTGGAAAACCCGGGTTGGAGGGAGGAGGCCGCCCCACTGCCTCCTGTGACCTCCCCCAAGAAATGAAGGCCCTGCCGGGTTTTACTAATCTGTCTTAGCCAGGTAATCTGACCAGGTCAATGTTCACCTTCATTCCTGCATTGCAGCCGCAGGTGTGCCTGTGACTGCAATGTACTCCAATGGATTTAATAGGTCTCTGTACACATTCTGGGGGATATATAACGTCCCTCGTATAGATCCCAGTCACTGCCTTACAATACTGTAAATATTTGTTATCTTCTTCTAAAAAAAAGCATCTAAGCCTTTTTTTAACCCTAGAACGCATGACCATAAAAATCTACATTTTCACATACCTGGGGCATTTTAGGCCCGTGTGCAAATAATAAGTAAATGACCAACTGGAAATGACAAACCACTATATACCTGAGGAATACCTAGAGTTTCAAAATTCTAACTAAAGAAATCTTGCAGAAAATAGAAAACAATTAACAGGGCGGGCCTGTGAGGCCCCAGGTATGCGTTCTAGGGTTAAACCAGTGAATGTTCCTACTGTGACCAGCATCTGAGGTAGACTGTAAAACAGATTAATAGTTTTCATGGTAAAGAATTCTTGTTTCTTCTAGAGATTTAACTTTTTTTTCGCCAGACAAAGGGAGTGTCATCTTGTCTTTTCAGTAGGTTTTATATGCTATAACTTTTGACCATATTTTTGATGGTCCATTTATATACTTGTACAACTTAATTATTTCCCCCTTAAATGTCTCTTCTGAAAACTAAATAAATGTAATGCTCTTATTATTTCCTCATAACTAAGATTCTCCATGCTCCATAGCAGTTTTGTGGCTCTTCTTTGTACTTTCTTTAACTCTAAGGCATCCTATTCTATGAACTGGTGCTCAGACATTAACTGATATTCCCGATGAGGCCGAACTAAGGCTTTGCAAAGTGGTAGTATTACGTCCCTGTCCCGCAATTCCATGCCTCATTTAATACATGACAATATCCTGCTGGTCTTAGAAGCAGTTGGTTGAAATTATATTCTGTTATTTAGCCTGTGATGTATACCAGATCCTCCTCTACAAGTGACTCTCCTAGTTTTACTGTTACTGGAACAAATGATTCTCACATATTAGTTGTATTTAGATTCATAACTTTATTTTTGTCCACATTGAACCTCATCTGCTATGTAGATGCCCAAACACTCAGTTTGACCAAGTCAGCTTGTAATTTATGAACATCTTCCATGGACTAGGTGCGGTCTTTTACCCAGATTTTGATCTAATCACAAACCTTACTTTCTAACCTTGTAAAGACATCAATTTACCCATTAGGAGTCTAGGGGGGAAAGTGTCAAACACCTTTGCAAAGTCCAAGAACACTATAACCAAAGCTACCCTCTTTATCCAGGCTTCTACTCACTTCTTATACACTACCAGGTTAGTTTGATAACTTCTGTCCTTGGTAAAACCATGCTGGCATTCACTTATAATATTATTTTCTATCACATGCTCCTGCATATAGTCCATTGCCAGCCTTTCAGACATTTTTCCTTTAATGGATGTTGAGCTTAATGGTCTATAGTCACCAAGCAAGACCTAGAGCCCTGTTTAAAAATGGGCACCACATTAGCCTTGTCCCAGTCGCTGAGCGATCATAGAGCTGAGTTCCTTAATAACTCTTGGATACTACCCTTCTGATCCCGGTGCCTGGTTCACATTGATTTTATTTAACTTAGCTTGGGGCCATCCTAGTGTATTAGTTGGCATATTAAGAGCATTGGAATTGACTATATCAGTCACGCTCTCTTCATTGATATACAGAGGTAAAGAACCCATTTAGCAATTCTACCTGCTCTTGATCCTCAGTGACCAACTCCTTATTATCATCATTTAGGGAGCCACCTGTGTGGAACTTGTATTTATATATTCAAAGAATTTCTTGGGCTTTATCTTCCATTCCTTGGGTACCTGCTTTCATTTTGTATTTTAGCTGATCTGATTCATTTTTTGCAGATTCTGTTGAGCTTTGTGGTTTATAAATGGTAGATAGAACTAACTAGTCATATTTATATATTTGAAATGCCTGTCTTTGTCATTAAATGGAATCTGTCATCAGGTGTCTGCCAACTAATTTAAGAGCAGCATGATGTAGAGACAGAGACCCTGATTCCAGTGATGTGTCACTTACTGAGCTGTTTTTGATAATCTCCCACTGATAAAACAGTGATTTTATCTTTAGAGGACTAGTAAACCTGCTGCCCGGTAGTCCTTCATATTCATGAGTTCTGTTTAACCCCCCCCCACCACTGATTGTACATAGACAGAAAGCTGTCAATCAGTGGTGTGAGTAGGGTTGTACAGAGCTTAATATTCAGATAATTGCTAGATTGCTAGATCTGCAGCAGAGGAAACAGATTTTATCAAAATGACAGCGAGCAGCCCAGTAATTGATACATCGTTGCGATCACGGTCTCTTCCCTTACATTATGCTGCTCTCAGATGGGGTAGCAAAAACCTGCTGACAGATTCCCTTAAATGAGCTTTCAATCAGTAAGTATAAGCCATATGGGATTTAATTTTTGTCATCTATACATGTTACCTATAGGAATACATTTTATAATTCTTTATTTAAAGCACCACTCCAGCATTTATTTTTATTGCACCCCTGGAGTGGCGATTTCATTAGTTTTTGCCTATGCTCCCATCGGTCTCCAGCGAAAAGTGACCTGCCAGTGTTTCGTGGAGCTGCGGGAGGTCACTTTACAATACAAGTCTATGAGAGTCTCATTCTGGCCTCTTGTGATATAGCTTCTGACTTCTGGACAGTCAAACTGCCTCACAAGATGGTGCAGGGGAACTGGAGCAACACCAGAAAAACTGTGAAGAGGGTAAGTATATGACCGTGGGCAGGGGACATATATTTAAAGCGCCACTCCAGCGGTGAAAAAACCTCCCCGCTGGAGAGGAGCTTTAACATAGGAGAGAAGGAGAGCATAGAGGAGCTATCAAGACTCAACATAATATACTGTACCAACATTTCCAATAGCATTGAAAATTAAATAAAGAAAATACAGAAAAGTATGGCCAGGTGATAACGGTGGACCTAAGCAAACAGATATAGTATAATATTCATTAACAATATCAAAAATATAATGTGCAGATGGAGATATTAAAAGTATAGAAATACATTTTGAAGTCTGCTTGACCAATAGAGATTTAAAGTGCTCTTGTGCAGCCTTCATTATAAGGCGTAACACTCCCCCAAGAAAAAAATCTGAAAGTTAGAGCAAGCTGCAAACTACATATTAAAGGGTCTGAAAATGAAAGAAAGAATGAAGATTGCAGGCTGAAACTTATTGAAATTGTATTAACTAAAAGGTAATAATTTTTCCATGTCAAAGGTGTCCATATATTTTAATGTTAAAGGGTTTATCCAGGCCTATATTATTTTGCTACTATGGGCCAAAAAAATAACAAGCAGGTAGTTGCTAATTATCTGTCTGTTCTATCCGGCGCCGGCTCAGACCAGTCACTGACCGCTGCTGCCGGCGATTCACGTGCTCTGCGTCAACAGAACGGCGCTTCTTCTTCCGGGCTGCTCTGTCAATGGAGCGTGACTGCCGACATCAGCAGTCATTCCTCATCAACAGAGCAGAAGAAAAGCTGCAGCTCTGTTGAAGTGGCATCAGCAGAAGCTGTAGAATTGCTAGCAGGAGCAGCCAGTGACCGCTCTGTGCTGGCAGAGATCTGCACTGGGCAGAACCAAACAAAACGCAACAAAATCTTGAAGCATACACTTCTTGATATACTCAACTTCACACGCTCAGCCGAGATTCACTTTGAACTAAAAGTGAAAGTACTAAATAGTGCAGATACATTTTCCCTTATGGTACTAGATAATCTTGTTGAAAAAGAATTATGGTATATGTATATACGCATAAAAAATAAATAAATTATATATATATATTGTGGTAGATCGCTCACTCAGCACACGGAGGTAGACACAGGTACGCTGTCTCTTTAAACTTCTGGTTGGTTTATTAAAATGCAGCATAAACCAACACTTTGGGCAGGACAGGGAAAACAAAGCAAAATGGTAACACAAAGCACAGTCTTTGTGGTAGCAGGTATCCACCTGCTCAGAGTTCAGCAACTCCACATGGTTCAGGTCAGCTCCACACAAACAGATCTGGAGTTACTCTCTCCAGACTCACTGAACCTGCCTCATCAGGTTGAGTATTTAAACCCCAGACCACAACCTGGGGTGGAGATATGGTGAACGACCTCCAACACGCTCTATAGTCGTTCACTAAAAACTGTCCCATTTAAATATGGCTGATTAACCGGCTGATTAACCCTCTCAGCACATACCATGCAGGAGAAGACTTCCAGTATCACATCACTGAAGCTAATAGCCTCAGTGAAACATATCTCCCCTCCAACACTCTGCCAGTGACTTTGTCACAATATATATATATTATATATATATATATATATATATATATATACACACACATTCATACATATATATATATATATATATATATATATATATATATATATATGTATATATACACATATATAAATTCACACACCGCCGCTTTTTGAGCCTAGTAATACGACTTCTAATAGAACATGCCACAGTTTTTTTCTGTCGGCAATGAAAAAAATAATATACAGTATATATATAAAAAATATATATATACACATACAGTTGAAACCAGAAGTTTACATATACTATATAAAAAGACACATATGCATGTTTTTCTCAATATCTGACATGAAATAGGAAAAACCTTTCCCGTTTTAGGTCAATAAGGATTACCATCATTTTGAATATTTGCCAAATGCCAGAATAATGAGAGAGAGAGAATGTTTTAAGGCATTTTTATTACTTACTGCAAAGTCAAAAGTTTACATACATTTCATTACTATTTGGTACCATAATGACTTGACTTGGGTCAAACGTTTGGGATATCCTTCCACAAGCTTCTCACAATAGTTGGTCGGAATTTGGGCCCATTCCTCCTGACAAAACTGGTGAAACTGATCCAGGTTTGTAGGTCGCCTTGCTCGCACCCGCCTTTTCAGCTTTGCCCATAAATTTTCAATAGGATTGAGATCAGGGCTTTGTGATGGCCACTCCAAAACATTGACTTTGTTATCCTTAAGCCACTTTGTTACCATTTTGGCACTATGCTTTGGGTCATTGTCCATTTGCAAGACCCATTTCCGCCCAAGCTTTAACTTCCTGGCTGATTACTTGAGATGCTGCTTCAGTATTGCCACATAATCTTTTTTTCTCATGATGCCATCTATTTTGTGAAGTGCACCAGTCCCTCCTGCAGCAAAACAACCCCACAACCTGATGCTGCCACCCCCGTGTTTCACAGTTGGGATGGTGTTCTTAGGCTTCCAAGCTTCTCTTTTTTTTCCTCCAAAAGTAATGATGGTCAGTATGCCCAAAAGGTTAAATTTTAGTGTCATCAGACCACAGGACATGTCTCACACATTAATCTGGCTTTTAAAGTTTCTTTTGGAGTAATTGCTTCTTCCTGGCAGAGTGTCCTTTCAGACCATGTTGACACAGTACTAGTTTCACTGTGGTTATTGACACAATCTTACCTTCAACTGTGTATATATATATATATATATATATATATCTACATATACCGTATATTCCGGCGTATAAGACGACCTGGTGTATAAGACGACCCCCCTACTTTCCTGTTAAAATATAGAGTTTAGGATATATTCACCGTATAAGACTACCCCTTTTCCAACGCATACCAAACACCGGTAAAAATTTAAAAAAAACAGATTTGAATTTAACATGGTCCTTTTTTAATTTAAATTCTTATGACATGCAGGTATATAGCAGGAAAACTGTCACTCATAAACATATTAAAATAGGGGGGACCCCACGTCATTTTTTGGGGGGGTCCCCCATTCTAATAGCTAGTAAAGGCTAGGTATTCAGCTGGGGGCTGATATTAGTAGCCTGGGAAGCTCCGTGGGTATTACCCCCTTCCCAGACTTCAAACATCTGCCCCAGCCGTCTGCTTAACCTCCGCTAGAGACTATAATGATGGTGGATCCCACGCCAATTTTCTTTTTAAAAAATCCTTTATTTTAACACTAAATGACAATTGAGGGGTTAATAAAGATGCAGTCCCTAAATTATTATTAATTTTGTAATTAATTTTTCCCAAAAATGTTGACGTGGGGCTTCGCCATATTTTTGTGTCCAGCCAGGTACAGCAGGCAGGAACGGGCTGCCCCCAACCACCAGCTGCCTATTTGTACCTGGCCGGACACAACAATATAGGGAAGCCCTTTTTTTTTTAATTATTTCATGAAATAATTTAAAAAAAAAAGACGTGGGGCTTCGCCCTATTTTTGTGTCCAGCCAGGTACAACAAGGCAGCTGGGGGCTGGAATCTGCAGCGCAGGGAGGCCCAAGCTTTCTGCCCCCCCCCCCGCCGCTGCAAATTGCAGTCCGCAGCCACCCCGGAAAATGGCGCGTTCATAGAAGCGCCATCTTCTGGCGCTGTACCCAACTCATCCAGGGCCCTGGTGCGGTGGCTCACTGGGTAATAAAGGGGTTAGGGCCAGCTTGGCATTATCAGCTGGCCCTAAGCCCGAAATTCATGGGGTCACGCCAATATTAGACATGACCGCCATGAATTTCTAGTAAAGTAATTAAAAAAAACACAAACACCCAGAATAAAGTCCTTTAATTGAAATAAAGACACAATTTTTTAATGTTCTAAATGAAACCATACTTACAGTCACGCCCATTCCAGCTGAAGCCAACGATCTCCTGCAATAAAAGTAAAATAATAAAGCAACCTCATCCTTACCTTTCCATGGTTCCCAGGACCGGTCCAGCTCTGCTACATTCACATGACAGGCTGCACCGCAGCAGAACGCTGCCGTTCAGCTTGCCATGCGGCAGACACTGAGAAGCGCAGGCATGCTTGTGCTCCTCAGTGTCTGACTGTGACGGCATCCAGATGAGCCGAGATCATGTCCAATGAACTCGGCTCACCTCATGCACGTCACTGACAGCGTGGGAAAATTCTCCTGCTCCCCGCATGCGCAGTAGAAGTTTCCCACGCTGTCAGTGACGGACGTCCAGGAGGTGAGCTGAGTTCATTGTCGGCTCATCTGGATGCCGTCACAGCGAGACACTGAGGAGCGCAAGCATGCCTGCGCTTCTCAGTGTCTGCGGGATGACAGGCTGGATGGCAGCGTTCTGCTGCGGTCCAGCCTGTCATCTCGATGTAGCAGAGCTGGAGCCATTGTGGGAACCATGGAAAGGTAAGGATGAGGTTGCTTTATTATTTTACTTTTATTGCAGGAGATCGTTGGCTTCAGCTGGAATGGGCGTGATGGTAAGTATGGTTTAATTTAGAACAATAAAGAATTGTGTGTTTATTTCAATTAAAGGACTTTATTCTGGGTGTTTGTGTTTTTTTTAACTTTTACTATGGGGTTAGTAATGGGGGTGTCTTATAGACGCCTCTCCATTACTAACCTGGGCTTGATGTCAGCTGGCATTATAAGCTGACATCAACCCCAACCCTATTACCCCACTGCCACCGCTACAGGGCAGTGGGAAGAGCGAGGCTAAGTGCCAGAATTGGCGCATCCTATGGATGCGCCATTTCTGGGGCGGCTGACGGCTGGTGTTTCTAGCCTGGGAGGGGGCCAATATTCATGGCTCCCTTCCTGGGCTATTAATATCAGCCCCCAGCTGTCTGCCTAGCCTTTGCTAGCTATTAAATTAGGGGGGACCCCACGTTATTTTTTTGGGATCCCCCATTTTAATAGCTAGTAAAGGCTAGGTATTCAGCTGGGGACTGATATTAGTAGTCTGGGAAGCTCCGTGGGTATTACCCCCTTCCCAGGCTTCAAACATCTGCCCCAGCCGTCTGCTTAACCTCCGCTAGAGACTAAAATTAAGGGGAACCCCACGCCAATTTTTTTTTAAATAAATCCGTTATTTTAACACTAGATGACAAGTACAGTAACCAACACTATCACTGTACTTCATATATATGTGACTGACATGTTTCAATCTATGTGTGATGCTCTATCTTTCTGTTATAAATTGTCGGGTACAGATGCTGAATTGCCGGCCGGCTTTTTTAAAGAGACGGTGCATGAGAACACTATTATTTGTTTTAATAAATCCTTTACACTAAATGACAAGTATAGTAAGCAATACTGTCACTGTACTTCATATATATGTGACTGACATGTTTCTATCTATCTAATCTATGTGTGATGCTCTATTCTTTCTATTCTAAATTGTCGGGTGCCGGCTTATGCCGCTGCTGAATTGCCGGCTTTTCATATATTGTCACAGAAGCGATGCGAACTTCCCTGCTCCGGACACAGCGCAGCGCTTCTGTGACAAGTGAAAGCTGTCGGCACAGAAGCCCTGCGCTGTGTCCGGAGCTGGGAATACGCAGCGATGTGTCAGTTTCAGCACAGAAGCGCTGACTGTCTGGACCTACCGCCGCCGTATTTTAACTCCCTCCACCTTATATTAACTCCGACATGGCAGGGATACGGCCACGGCAGCTTATTAACACCCCCAGAGTATCCCCGCATGTCAATTTCTGAAAGTTCAAAAGCATTACCGGCGTATAAGACGACCCCAGACTAGACAGAAGATTTTTCAGTCTTCAAAAGTCGTCTTATACGCCGGAATATACGGTATATACATTTCTACATATATATATCTACATATATATACACTATATATATACATATACACACCACTCCTTTTTTATCTAGCAATAGTAATATTAACCCCTTTCTGGTCCAAGACGTACTAATACGTATCTGTGCCCTGGGCCTTATGGGCCAGATACGTATTAGTACGCCCTGGCGGTGTGGGCGCGATCACCGCTGGGTGTCACCGCTCCCTGCACATTAACCCCCGAAATGCTGCGATTGAAGTTGATCGCAGCATTGCGTGAGCAAGGGGGGAGGTATGCGCCAATACTTACCTCTTCTCTGGCGTCCCGCAGTGTCTGTGCCGGGTCCTGGATGTTGTCATGGTGACCCGATGTCGTCATGACAACATCCGGGTCACCAGGAGGCAAGAAGTTACTTTGGTCATGCACAGTGCTCGACCAAAGTAACTTCTCCCTATGCAGCACTGACAGGCTGTATAGCACAGGGATGCTGCTGCATTCCTATGCTATACAGCCAATCAGAATGTAAAAAGTGAAAGTTCCATAGTGGGACAATGTGTAAAAGAAAGAAAAGTGTCAGAAAATGAAAAAAAAAATAATAGTTGTAAAATATTTTAAAAAATGAAAAAAATAATCCCAAAAAATAAATATATACTGTACCCATAAATACATATTATTTTGAAAAAAGCAATAAAAGTACACATATTTGGTATCGCCACATCCGGAACGACCTGACCTATAAAACTGTCCCACTAGTTAACCCCTTTAGTGAACACGGTAAAAAACAAACGATGCTTTATCATCATACCGACAAACAAAAAATAGAATAAAACGCGATCAAAAAGATGAATGTAAATAAAAATAGTACCGCTGAAAACATCATCTTGTCCCTCAAAAAACAAGCCGCCATACAGCTCCAACGGCCAAAAAATAAAAAAGTTATAGTTCTCAGAATAAAGCGATGCGAAAACAATTTTTTTCTATAAAATAGTTTTTATTGTGTAAAAGCACCAAAACATAAAAAAACAATATAAATGTGGTACCTCTGTAAACGTACTGACCCAAAGAATAACGCTGACTTATCAATTTTACCACATGCGGAACGGCATAAAGAAAACCCCCCAAGAAACAATTCCTGAATAGTTTCCAAAATGGGGTAACTTGTGGGGGGGTTTCCACTGTTTAGGCACATCATGGGCTCCCCAAATGCAACATGGCGTCCGCTAATTATTTAAGCAAATTTTACATTCAAAAAGTCAAATGGCGCTCCTTCCCTTCCGAGCCCTGCTGTGCGCCCAAACAGTGGTTTTCTCCCACATATGGGGTATTGGTGTACTCAGGAGGAATTGCACAACAAAATTTGGGGTCCATTTTTTCCTGATACCCTTGCGAAAATAAAAAAAATTGGGGTTTAAAGTAACATTTTTGTGAAAAAAGTTAAATGTTCATTGTTTTCTTCCACATTCCAAAAATTCCTATGAAGCACCTGAAGGGTTAATAAACTTCTTGAATGTGGTTTTGAGCATCTTGAGGGTTGCAGTTTTTAGAATGGTGTCACTTTTGGGTATTTTTTGTCATAAAGGCCCCTCAAGGTCACTTCAAATGTGATGTGGTCCCTAAAAATGGTTTTGTAAATTTTGTTGTAAAAATGAGAAATCGCTGGTCAACTTTTAACCCTTATAACTCTCTAACAAAAAAAAATTTTGGTTCCAAAATTGTGCTGATGTAGACATGTGGGAAATGTTATTTATTAACTATTATTTTGTGTGACATATCTCTCTTGGTTTAAGGGCATGAAAATTCAAAGTCTGAAAATTGTTTCCGTTTTTTTAACAAATAAAGTAAGTGATATCGAAGAAATTTTACCACTATCATGAAGTACAATATGTCACGAAAAAACCATCTCAG
This sequence comes from Phyllobates terribilis, assembly GCF_046119375.1. Lineage (NCBI taxonomy): Eukaryota > Metazoa > Chordata > Amphibia > Anura > Dendrobatidae > Phyllobates > Phyllobates terribilis. Next base: position 691,871,710 of record NW_027362762.1, read on the forward strand.
AATCAGGGGAATCCGTTGAAGCGTTCCAGAGGTATTTCCTCATAAAGTGACAGTGGTCAGAATTGTAAAAATTGGCCTGGTCATTAACGTGCAAACCACCTTGGGGGGTAAAGGGGTTAAGGAGATTACTCATGCAGGTTAAAGGGGAGAGAAGACTTCCTGATTCTACATAGAGCTTAGAAGGTTTCAGCTAGTCAGTTTTTAATCACATGATGTCATAGACCTAATGGAAGAGAGAAGAATTATCTGGGCAGAAAGGCAAAATTAGCAATTGTAAGTACACAGTGCTGTATAACGTGATGATTCCAATATATTAAGAGGATAACAATTTTGATGGGAGGAGGAGTGTTTTGGTGCAAAAACCGCGAGGCTCTTGATAATACAGCCAAAAATTGGTGGCAAGGAGGTAATGATTGTATGTTTGATGTAACGAACATTCTGTGTGTAACAAGAATGTGACATATTCTTTGAGCACTTGATGCCCATGCATTTTTTTCATTGTCTTTCTTACTAATTCTATGTTAATAAAAATAGTAAAATGCATGCAACCATTTGCAAATGATTGGTTCAGGTTATGATGACAGCACACGGACCAAAGATTGGTAATTACCCTCTGACTTGAACTCTGCTATGCTGTTAGAACAAGTGATCCCATAATTCCTGTAACATGGAGGTGTTCAAGTCTGACAGCAAGTGGCAGACTCGGGTCCAGGTGCTGTCATTAGGACCTCGATAGATTCAGTTCCTGATGACGGCACTTTGACCAGAGAATGATTGCAACTGCGAGACCTGGTCACTGCTGTGCGGTTGGAACCTGGCAATCACAGCCTTCCAGCAGTATAAGAGAGCACAAGTCTGACAGCAATAAACGGCCCATGGTGCAGATGTCATCATTGGGACATGAACCAATAAGCTCCTGATGACGGCACCGAGACCAGAGGCTGTTAGTTACGGCCATATCTTGACAACTTTTAAAACCAGAATTATGTGATGCCGTCAGAAATGGGTTAAAAGAGAATTGCATAATTTGTCATTCCATGATATATTGGTGATAATTAAATAACATCCAATTTGCTGACTATGAACTGCAAATAGGATCTACATATACATATAAAATACCAGGAAGACCACTGAGACGTTCATTTATTTCTACCTTTCAATCAGCAGGACTGCTGTGGCCTATGATTGGCCGCAATGATGAGGTGACTTAAGCAGCACATCATCAGAAAATCATCCGATGATGCATTGCTCAAGTGACCTGACCGCTGCAGCCTGTGATTGGTGATGGAACGGTACTGTTGGTGAAACAATGACCTCTCCTCTTCCTGTGTAAGCATAAAACCTACAAGAAACAAGATGATCATAAACCCTGCTGTAACTAAATAAGTAAAAAAGCAAAAGTGCATCTAAATAACGCAGGGTTCTTAGTAAACACTATTTGTGATCAAAAAAGCATAAAACCATCCCACCATTGGCAAGGTGACCCTGTTCGGTTTGGTCCTACACTGTCTAATATTAATAACCTTACCATGTGTCAGAGTTGACCTCAGTGTGCATAAGGACAGACAAAGGACTGGGTCCCGAACTGTGGACACCAGCCATGGGAGGCTATTTTAATGTAATATCCATTTCAAGGATTATTGTGACAATATAGTCCACAGAGAGGACTGCGTGCATGGGTGCTAATAGGTGGGTAGCACTTTGTTAAGGCTAGGGCTACACAGCGTCATTTATGACACAATAGCAATTCTCAGAAAAATTGGGTGACAAAAAATCTGTGCAACTTGGCTGCGATTTGCTGTCACACAACTATTTTATAGCTGTGATTTTGGTATAAAATGAAATAGCCTAGTTGTGATAAGTTCCAGGAGACTTGCACTGAAGCATACGGCAAGTGATTCACTAGCGACTTGCAGCAGAAATTACGACTCATTTGGAAACATTTGTGACTCTATGTCACAGCTGCAGGATGTCACAAGTTGCAATTTGACAGTATAGGAAATCATTAGATGCCATGTTACAATGTGACATTGTGACTTTGTAAAGTGCTGCAGAGCGGTAGTCATGACCAAGCTGCTGTCCAGTTTCGCTCTGGCACTTTACAGATGTGGCGCCCTGCTGCACATTGGTGCCACAGATCCCAGAGGGGTGCATGGACGGACTTCTCCACAAGAGGCCCTCATAGCATTCACACACCTCCACCCTACCACCTCAGACCACCAGAGGGAGCCCGGATAGGGATATATATACTGGAGGGTGGAGTTAGGCAGTCAGTCTGTTGAGAGGAGCTCCTGCAGAAGCTAGCCGGCAGTGGAGCTCAGTCAGTTCAGTCCAGAGCTCGAGTTAGTGAGCCTAGGGCGTGCCGACACCAAAAGAGCGGTGAAGAGTAGCGAGGCCTACTGCCCATGTGAAGCCTAGTGAGGGCCCCGAGCGTGGCCGAAGGCAAGTGGAGTAAGCAAGCAACATAGGGGCAGAGGAGCTTAACCAGCTCACCCCAAAACCATTTACCGGACACCGGGTCCGCGTCTGCAGGGATTCCTTACATCCAGCAGAAACAACCGGGACCCCTGGCGAACTATATGTCCCAGGAACACCAAAAGCTGATTACATACCAGGGTCGGGAGTCACGGAGGCCCAAGAGACCAGGGAGTGTGATCTCCAATAGAAGGCCCTACCACCAGGTCAGCAGGTGCAAGACCGAGACCAAGTTAGGCCTAGCTCCAGGCAGGTCAGAAACTTATCAAGGAAAGGCAAGGAACAGGAGGCCCCACACCCGCTCACTGGGGAGAGTCCTGATATGCACCCTTCACCCTGAAGTTCCCTGGACCGTGCCAGAAACACCACCAGTAAAGGTACTGAAGTGAACTGTTGTGTGTGTGCCTATCCTTCCTCTGACCTGGCTGGGTCCCCTCCGTCCTGCATCCCTACACTTACGCTGCCCTGAGGCCCCTCTCCACCTGTGGGGAGCCGCACCAACTAAGCTAAACACCGGCCTCAGAGGACTGTCGCAGCGCTGGTGATCCTCACCAGACACCACAGGTGGCGTCACGAACATTCCCCTATCCCATATAACTTCCCCCCTTCTTTTAAGAGTGACCCCAGGGTACAGGCCCGGGAGCCGGCCACCGCAACATCCCCCGAGATCAGGCAACAACAAGGCCCGGGCGCCGAGTCGTCCCCATCCACTGAGCGCGTCACAGACAAATGGTGTCCCAGTGTCAGTGTGCTGTAGAGTGTGGGGTGCATCACACTTATTTGTAGGCCTGCTTCTAGGCGTCCGTCTTCAGGAGCCGCCACACACAATTCATGGGGACTCCAATTTCTTTACAACACGTAAACGTTTACTAATCAGCTCAAGTTCATCAGGTGGTGACATGTGGGATAGGGCACGGCATTTCACGTTTCTTCCTTCCTTAGTCAACCCTGACACCCATTCATCCTAGACTACCCCCAAGCCCGCTGACTCCATCAGCCTCAAGGATTTCTTGTCCACTCCGGCAGTGCACCCAAGACCGGCCACCTGCCGCCCACGTAATTCCACATTTACCGACGTCGTGTCAGAAGAGCAGGCCCGCTCCTTGGTACCTGGCCCGAGCTCTAAGCTGCAGACGTTGCTGGAATGTCCATCAGGGAACTCAATACGGCCTCCTACTGCCTCGAACGTTTGTCCCTTGCTGCCCCTAGCAGTCCACTGCAACTTGACCTGAACACTGCACTTCTCTAACCACTCCTAGTTCTCGCACTACCAGGTGGTGACCCCCTTTTTATTAACACTAGTTCCCACCCACTGGGCTAGTTCTATCATTAACTATTTCCTATCTTATAGACTAAACCTATTGTTCCCATCATATATCCTATACTGTTGCCAAACCACTCACTACATAAACCGTACCTATGCTCTCCTAAGCTAATCCTATGCTTATCCTGTACCATACACTACTCACATTATACATCAACACTTCACATGACTTATATACTGTACATTACCATAATACATTACATAAGACGCACATCACTATTACATATATATACCGCATGACACATATAAAGCCGCATGACACTATACATATGGCGCGTTTGTTGTCTTCTGATGCAGGAACAGGGTAAGACAGTCCACATCCATACAATTTCAGTGTTGCACGACAAATGCTCCAGTGTAGCCTTGGGCTAATTTTTACAGTTCCAAGGCCCTGTGGAACTTTTCTTTTTGCGCGACTACTCCTTAAAGGACCTGTTTACATAAATGTATTGTTTTTCTTGCTGTTGCACAGATGGGTACTATGCAATTCCCTCATGATTCATCTTACTGTTCAGTCACTTTGCAATGACGGATCTCCCTCGGATATCACTTATAATTAGTTTTATGAGACTATAAAAAAGGGTATTTTTTACAGTATCACTCTTGCCTATGGCTTGTGTACAGAACTGCAGTTTAGTCTCCTTTAAAGGGGATGTTTAATTCCCCTTTAAGTATTGCAATTTTCTATTATTCCTGCTAGAGTTGTATGAATAAATTGACAATTGGATGTTCTCATTTTCCTTGACAATAGGCTGTGTCCCTATATGGTCTGACATTGATATCAATGATTGAACGATGTGAGAATACGAAGGAATGCACAGCATTGACACAGGGAATAGTAATGGTCAGTTGTAAATCTATGTATCCATCATTTCTAGCGGTGATTACAGAGGAACAGCACGGCACAAAGATATAATAAAAAATGCAGCAGAATTATTATTGGTCATTGCAAGTATATATAAATTATTATTATTATTAATAATTTATATAGCGTCATTGAGTCCATGGCGCTGTACATAAGAACGGGTTACATACCAGATACAGATATCACTTACAGTAAACAAACTAACAATGATAGACTGGTACGGAGGGAAGAGGACCCTACCTTGCGGGCTTACATTTTACAGGAATGGGGAAGGAGACAGTAGGTTGAGGGGGTTGCAGTAGCTCCGGTGTTGTTGGGGTGGCAGCAAGCTAGGTCATGGCAGGCTGTAAGCTTGTTTGAAGAGATGGGTTTTCAGGTTCCATCTGAAGGATCCAAGTGTGGTGGATAATCAGACGTGTTGAGGCACAGAATTACATAGGATGAGGAATATTCGGGAGAAAACTTGGAAGCAATTGGGCGAGGAACGAATAAGGAGGTCTTGGGAGGACCGGAGATTACGTAAGGGAATGTATTGGGAGATTAAGTTTAGAGATGTACGGAGGAGAGAGGTTATGGATGGCTTTGTAGGTCAGTGTTAGTAGTTTGAACTGGATACGCTGGGCAATTGGGAGCCAGTGAAGGGATTTGCAAAGGGGGGTAGCAGAGGAGTAGCGAGGCGAGAGATTAGCTAGTCACGCAGCAGAGTTAAGGATGGACTGGTGGGGTGCGAGAGTGTTAGCAGGTAGGCCACAGAGGAGGATGTTGCAGTAGTCGAGGCGGGAGATGATGAGGACGTGCACAAACAGTTTAGTAGATTGAGGGTTGAGGAAAGGACGGATTCTGGAAATATTTTAGAGCTGGAGGCGACAGGAGGTGGCGAGAGCTTAGATGTGGGATTTGAAGGACAGAGCAGAGTCAAGGGTTACTCCAAGGCAGCGGATTGCCGGTACAGGGGAAAGTGTGATGTAATTTATTGTGATAGAAAGATCAGGTGGGGAAGATATGCGAGATGGGGGAAAGATGATGAGTTCAGTTTTGTCCACATTGAGCTTGAGGAAGAGGGAGGAGAAGAAGGAGGATATGACTGATAGACATGCTTGGATTCTGGACTGCAGAGAGGTGACATCTGGGCCAGAGAGGTAGATCTGGGTGTCAACAGCCTAAGATGATACTGGAAGCCATTGGATTTTATGAGCTGTCCCAAGCCAAGGGTATAGATTGAGAAGAGTAGAGGTCCTAGGACCAAGCCTTGAGGGACTCCAACAGAGAGGGGGCGGGTGAGGAGGTAGTGTGGGAGTGAGAGACGCTAAATGTGTGGTTCGAGAGGCATGAGGATATCCAAGATAGGGCAAGGTCTTTGACGCCGGGGGAAGAGAGGATCTGTAGTAGGAGGCTGTGGTCAACTGTATGGAAAGCAGAGGACAGGTCAACAAGAAGGAGTACACATGTAGATCGGTGTGTGTCTGACTGTCGAGACTCACCACCAATTCCGAGAATGGAGCAGCCGTGTCACTGTACCACTCAGTTTCTATGGGACTGCTGGAAAAAATGTGAGCACTGTACTACATTTTAGAGCCAGCCCCTTCTCAGGCTTGTTGGGGGAACTCCATGATTGGACCTCCACCAAACCGCAGGTCAAAAATTTTAATTATTTAATTAAGTTTAGCAGTTGTTAAAATAAATCCACAAATTGAATCAAGTATAGCTAGGAATAGGTAAATGATTTACAAAGTGCTTTTATTTACCTGTATTTAGCCTAGCTCCCTCTTGGCTTAAATTGTAATACTAGTACATCTGTACTTCACAATGTTTGATCTATAGATATTCATTCCATATTTTACTTTGTCAGAGCTACTTCATATTTGGTATTCCCCCTCCTTTTCCTTTTTGCAGTGTTCATTTATTTTTACCTGCCATTCCCTAGCTTTTTTTTCCCTTACCGACTCTTCTGATACTCTCTTCTTAGATCTTACATATTTTGTCTGTGATCCTCCTTCCCCCCTCATTGCTGGGTATTAAGTGCTGATGCTGACACTGCAGGGGTTATAAATTACCTCTGCTCTATGCTTCAGTCTAGAGAAGGAGGTGGCTTCTCATGCAGATGCCTCTTTCTCTCTCTTACCAGACAATACAATTGTAAGGTCTTCAACACCAGCAGATTACGCCAGGCTGATTGAATGGTCTGGACTGTGTAGACTTCAGAGCTTTCATTGAGTATATGTTTTATTGTTGCCCTGTGCAGAAAATACGCAACTTGGACTTCTGCAATTTATTTTCCATTCATTTATTGGTAGATTATTTAATAACCTTTTATATATATTTTTTAAAGTGCAGCAAAACCAGAAATTATGTACACATTATTCCGATTACCAGCCCACATTTTCTGAATCTTCAGCAGTATTTTGTGATCCTGTTCCTTTTTTATCAAACTTCCACTCAACTAATAAATTCTTCCCATATTTCTGGTATTTCCTGTATTCAAAATAAATTCCCCCGTTCTTCTCTCTCCACAGTTGAGCAAACACTGAGCATTTTTTAGTCTGATGTGATACTCATAGGTGATAGTGCGGCTTTGTAGAGATGAGTTTCATGTTATGGAATGGGCATAACTATAGCCATAATAGAGGGCTCAGGAGACTGCTCATTTTTTTGGGATGATCTGTGTTAAGATACTACTGTCAATCTCTTAAATTGCTGCTTTCCAATGTCTACCCATGAATACCGTTTTGTATCTAGAAGTATAAAATTCTGTACTGACTCATATTCTAATATCTAGTGGTTGCAGCCCCATTTTTTTTAAGCAGAGCTTCAAAGCCCCTTCTATAAGTTCAAAATCTAACTCACTAACTACCAGCAGCAGCCAATAGAGGATGTTTACTACGGGAATTGGATGTTTTGCCCCCAGCAGTTTGCCCCCAGCAGTTCGCCCCCGGGTACATTTCGCCCCCGCACATTTCGTCCCCAGCATTTGGCCCCCAGGATGTTTTGCCCCCGGCACATTTCACCCCCGCACATATCACCCCCAGTTCGCCCCGGTCCGGGGGCAAAACGTGCGGGGGCAAAATGTGCGGGGGCGAATCTTCCTGGGGGCAAAATGTGCCGGGGGCGAAATGTACCTGGGGGCGAACTGATGGGGGCGAAACTTCCTATAACCGTTTACTACATACATCAAAGAGGCATTCTTGTCTCTTGAGCCGCTCGCAGCTCTGCTGTCTCCTTACTTCCTGGTTGCCTGGGGGATTTTTTGTTTACCAGAAACGCGTTAGCGTTATGGCTTTTTTAATATGTGCACATTCTCACAATTTTTTTATCCTATATGATTAAAGGCTAAGTTTTAACTACTTTCCTTTGGTGCTGGAGAACATCCCCTTTTGGACCATTGAGATCTAGATGTATGACATGTGTTCATTACAGCAAATAAAACAAAGAAATCCAGGAATTACCAGAGTAGTGACACTAGAGCAGATGGGATATAGCAGATAAGTAATTGTTTTTATTTTTTTCCCCTCAGTTCAACCATTTTTTTTTTTAAATCCATGACAATACCTCTAAACTTGATATAAGCCTTAAAGGGATTGTCCAGTAAAAATAATTTATTACCTATCCAGTAAATAGGTGATAACTTACTGATCGGTGGGATCTGACCACTGGGTCCTGCACCAATCGGCAGAATGGGCAATTTTTAACCCGATGGGGCACATTTATCTCCATTACAAAATTAAATCACAGGTCAGATGCCTAATCTCCACTCCATTTTTTCTCTATGGGGCTGCTGGAAAAAGCTGAGTGTAGGGTTCATCTGCCCCATAGGGAATGAATGGAGTGGCGGTCAAGGGTGTGCACTACATCTCCATACTAATGAAAATAAAAGTGCCCCGTCGGGGATGAAAGTTCCCTGTTCTACCGATCAGTGTGGGTCCCAGCGATCAGACACTCACCAATCAAACAGTCATCACTTATCCTGTGGATAGGTTATAATTTGTTTTCACCAGACAAACCCTTTAAAGCAGAAATTTCACTCACTCCCATTAGTGATGACTTCAGGTATCCCCATATTATTCTAAGAGCATTGAATCAGAAAAATAGAAACTAGCACCACTATATAAAATATATTTTTACCTAAAAACAACATGATGATAAAAGGTGGAGATTCACTTTATGGCCTGTTCTACACAAGCATGTTATAGTTATATATTTAGTTCAGTTACTGTGAGGTCTTACCCTTGGCTTTAATTATTTAGTTCATGTTCAAATCTGTATTATGTTTGTGTGGGACAAATAAAAGTAGTCAGGGGCGGGCTAAGAGTATCCAGGGCCCCGGGCAGTTTAGAAGGCATGTGTCCCTCCCCCCCAGAACCCGATTTATCACATAAAATGTCACATGATTCCCTTAATAGATCATGTGATAGGTCATGTGATTAACACACAGGTGCTCTAGTGCACATCTGCAAATGCAAAACGACAGAGACAGTGATGCGCTACAAAAAATATTTTTCCCTTTTGTACAGCGCTGTACATAACATAGTGTTATACATAATAGAGCAGGGGTGGGAGATTAATTTTCCCAAGGGGCCACATGGGAGACTGTGACTGTTGTGGATGGCCAAACCAATAGGCTAGAAATTAATAATGCTCAAAATCAATATTAACATATCAATTATAATTTTATATTAATATTAATTGTATCACTTAATATTGAGCAGAATTAAGTATGCTGACATCCTCCTATATACTGTGTGAGCCTGAACACAGCCCCCTATATACTGTATGAGACCTCACATAGCCCCCCTATATGAAGTTTGAACCCTCACATAGCCTCTCTACATACAGACACACATCCCATACACATATATGCAAAAAGAAATAAAAAACAACAACACATACTCACCTCGCTCCAGTTCCCCCGGTGACTCCGCATCTATTTTTTCTTGTGGCCGGCGCGTACATCCGGGCACCGGCGCGTTGACAGAAAAGGCGAAAGGAGCTCCCCTGAAGCTGCGCTGCCATTCTCTTATTTTCTACAGCGGAGCTTCAGGAAAGCTCCCTGCCCGGGAATTAATTTCTGTACTGTCTGGCCGTTCAACAGTTAATATACGGTATATTTATCCAGGAACATAGATAACACAGCTTGCAACTGGTATTTCTTATAGCTTAGGATCTTAGCATCTTGTCTGTCAGCTTGCAAAGTGAAAGTAAAATGTGCTTCAGCTACTCACACGCTGAACAGGAAGTTCCTGTTTTTCTTTTTTTTTCACAATGATTTATTGGCAATATAACACTATTGCTGGTGACAGAAACTCATGCACTATTAAACAGTAGTAAATAGTAGTTGATGCAATAAATACAATAATAAGCATTATTCCAACAATTAGCACCGCTGATTATGGCGCACAAAGCATATAGTGAGGGCAGTCTAGCCATGGGCCCCCCAGAGCCTCAGGCCCAGGGCGGTAACCCTGATTACCATCATTATAATCTTTCTATAAAAGTAGTTACACTGCTGTTAGTATTACTGCAGTTCACTATTTGATAGAGGGTTAATTCCTGACTTCACTATGAGGCCCTATAAATTATACCTATGCCCCTATAAATAGGATAAAAATGTAAGCATTGCCTCCCACTCAACAAAATTTCAAGCAAAATTGTCTCCATCATTGTTGTTTGAATATTATGCAACCATAATGTTTGTCCAATAGCAGTATTTGGTAATTTTTTATTATTATCCAGATGCCACTGCCATCCCTAAACTAATATCTGTGTGCTCCCCTCTGTGTTAGGCCTCATTCACACGTCCGTGTTTAAACATATACAGTATGTGAAAAAGTGGTAGCGGTGTCATGAGTGTTTTGGATCAGTGTCTGTTTTTACCATCAGTGTGTCATCAGTTTTTTTCACTAATGGATATATAAGCTTCTCCTATCCTTTGCAATGTTAAATATGGACAACATATACGTATTGCACACGTATGTCATCCATGTGCTGTACTTCTTTATCATGGACCCATACTTTCATTGGCCCTTTTTATCCGTGCTGCCGGATAATAACGCACATGTGTTCACGAGTTTTGCACGGACAAATGGTCCATGAAGATTCAAGGACTTGTGAACACACCATAGATTATAATGGGTATGCACTGTATCCGTGAAAAAAATGGATACAACATGTACAGTATGTGCAACATGGACATCTGACTGAGGCCTAACAATGTATCATCAGCTTGTTACTCAGCATTCTTCAGCCCAGGAGGTCCCCTAGGTTGCGCCCCATAAGCAGTCTGCCTCAACTGCGGCAAAGCACTGGGAATGAACTAGTACAACCCTCACCCTGTCTAATCACACTTTGAGGGGGAGGAGGTGGGGGTGATACATGCGCTCCCATGATGTCACAAAGGCACCACTGATGCTCACTCCATGCCAATGATGGCTAGTTTGATGCCACGCATGGATGACTTGGTTATCAAGACTGCCACACCACTGATGGGTGGCTTGGTCCTCCCATGAGACTGGTAGGTGCCCTCCCCCCACTTTCATGACTGACGCTCTCCACAATTATTGTTGCCTATTGCAATTCTTCGACCCATTAGTGTAGGTATGGTAGTAATATCTAGATAATGGAAAAGTACTCTGTATTTTTACAGGTTGGCAATAATAAATTAAAAATTCCTACTGTAAAAATTAGGTGCAGGACCCAATGGTGGGACATATTGCCAAAACCCAGGTCTGAGAGTATGCCACCCGCACCTACCGTATACTCCAGACAAGACCTCTTTGGCTCTGGGATACAAGGCCCAAAGGCACAACACCACAGCCCTTAGTGTTCACACGTATGACTAGTTTCTGTCCGAATATTTTGTTATTTACACAGGGGTTATGTTTCTGGTGCTATTTATCACCACTGTGGAATATGTCGCTAATGGATAATCGGATGGGAATTTAAAACCTAAAGATGTGGAGATATTCAGTTAGAAGAATCTAGAAGCAGAAATAATCTATCAGCATTACACATTTTGTATAAAGCAGCAACTAAAATAATAAACCCTTATTTCCTCCATTTCCAGATCTCACAAACTCCTTTTTCTCCCAGCACTTTCCTTTTGAGGCCAGCACAGTATCTGGCCAAACTGAACGTGTCTAATACTTGCTGGTCCGTCACCATGGTGACAAGTGAGAGGCTCTCCGCAAAGAAAAGGGCCATGGAAGAAAAGGCTCAGCTTGTGGGGGCGATGCACAGGGAAGAGGAGATGGAGAACAGAAAAAGAAGCCACTAGGGAAGGAGGGAGACAGAAAAGGGGAAAGCACATAAATGTAAAGAGGTGTGTGAATAGGCAAAGGGCAGGTGGTGGGAAAAAGTGACCATTGCGAAGAGAAAAGATGGTCAGTAATGTAACAAAGCATGCAATGTGCTGAATTTGACTTCTGCATGATCAGCTCTAACAGCGATCTCTTGTCTCCACAGATCTCATCAAATGTTGGATTGTCTAAATGATGCTTTTACTATCAAGAGGAAGACCCCTGCAGCTTGGTGTTCATGGGTGGTCCTAGCTGGCACTCAAGTATTCTGGATGCATCTGCTGCCTCACGTTCTGTAAACAAATTTAATTTGTACGCTTGATCTATGTGGAAAATGAATTTTGATTATCCTTCTCCTGGCTGCAGGATGAGACTTCTTGTGGTCAAATTAATCCTGTTTTGGGCATCCTCAGCTCTAGCAGGCATCCCTGCTGTGCCTTGGAAGGTGCAGTGTCCATCACAGTGTGTCTGTCAGATACGCCCCTGGTACACTCCAAGGTCAGCTTACAGAGAAGCCAATACTGTGGACTGCAATGATCTTTTTGACACTGCTGTCCCAAATTCTCTACCAGCAGGAACTCATACGCTTCTCCTGCAGAGCAACAACATTGCACGTCTAGAGCAAGAAGAATTAGGATACCTGGAAAACCTGACAGAACTGGATTTGTCTCAAAATAGTTTCTCCCATATTAGAGACTTTAATGCTAGGCATCTACCGAAACTCGTAAGCCTCCACCTTGAAGAAAATCAATTGGAAAACTTGCCAGACCATAGCTTTTCTGGACTTGAGAGTCTTGAAGAATTGTACTTAAATCACAATCAGTTGAATTACATATCTCCCCAAGCATTTTCTGGTCTGCATCATTTACTTCGTCTTCATCTGAACTCAAACCTGCTGTTCAGACTGAATAACCAATGGTTTAAAGAAATGCCATCCCTTGAGGTCTTGATGGTTGGTGGCAATAAGGTTAGTTCAATACTAGACATGAACTTTAAGGCCCTTTCCAATTTACGGAGTCTTGTTCTGGCAGGTATGGGGTTGAAGGACTTATCAGACTTTGCATTAGAAGGATTGCTTAATTTGGAAAGTCTTTCCTTGTATGATAACAGATTAATCAGGGTACCAAAAGGTGCTTTGCAGAGGGTGCCAAGCCTGAAGTTTTTGGATTTGAACAAAAATCCTCTCAGTAGAATCCAGCAAAAAGACTTTGAAAATATGGATCAGTTAAAGGAACTTGGATTAAACAGCATGGAAGAGCTGGTATCTATTGATGAGCTAGCATTAGTGAACCTGCCAGAACTGACCAAGTTAGAAGTCACTAACAATCCTAAGCTTTCTTTCATCCATCCCAGGGCTTTCCAGAAACTGCCACGCATGGAGACACTAATGCTGAATAACAATGCTCTGAGCTCTTTACACAGAGAAACCGTAGAGTCACTGCCAAACTTGCAGGAAATTGCTATGCATGGTAATCCTCTGAGATGTGATTGTGTTATCCGCTGGGTCAATGCCACAGCCTCACATGTCCGCTTTATGGAACCTCAATCAACACTATGTGCTGAGCCACCAGAATTAAGGCGCACACAGTTAAGATTAGTCCCTTTTCGTGAGATGAGTGACAGGTGTCTTCCCCTTATTCCAGTACCAAGTTTTTCACCCCGTGTTCGGGTATCCAATGGACAAAGCATAACCTTACACTGCCGAGCACTTGCAGAGCCAGAGCCACAAATATATTGGGTCACCCCTTCTGGGGAAAGGCTAGGAGTGTCTGCAAACTGGGGAGGTTATAAAGTACAAGAAGAAGGAACACTTGAAATACAGGTGGTGTCATCAGCTCATGCTGGTGTATATACCTGTGTAGCACAGAATTTGGTCGGAGCAGATTACAAGAGTGTTCACCTCATGGTCAACCAACTATACCCAGCTAGAGATGATCCTGTTCAACTTCATGTTGGAGAAGTAGGTGAGCGTCATTTATTGCTGTCTTGGGTCCCACCTCTTAATGCACTTGGATGCAGCCTGCGTTGGAGTTGCCTAACACCTGGTGCCAGTGTTGAACGTGCAAGGCTTCCTGTTGGCCTGAATTCATACAATGTCACAAGACTGCTGCCAGGAGAAGAATGCAGGGTATGCCTACGTGTTTCCATTCTTGGGGGCAGAGTGAGAACAGCTTGTGCTAGTGCCAGGACTAGAGAGACTGGCACAGGTTACAAACATAGAGGACAAAAAGCACTAACTGCACTAGCTTTCTGCTCATTACTGGTTGTGATTGGGTTACTTGCCCGATATCGTCCAAGTGGCAGATCAGACCCTTCGTCACCGTGGTCTCTCTCTGGCAGAGTTATTCAACCTCCAGTTATATACCAATGGAACCAGAACAAAAAAGAAGATCTTTTGTCAGGCATTAATGTGCCAGCTACCCCTCTGTGCTAATGAACTTTTGCCTAAGTTGTTTCAGAAACTTTCTCAGATAGACTTTGGAGAGTAGTGCCTTGGAAGGGATCTAAAAGCGTGAGAATGCCTTAAAGAACACAGGCAGACAGGCAAAGAGACAAAGTTGACATGTGGGCACAAAGATGATTGTAGAAAAAAAAGTGCAGACTAATACTCAAGAATATTTATGTACCAGGAAACCTGAAAACCCAGTGTAAACTCACACAGATGTGTAGCTGCACAAATGAAGGAAGAATCAATGTATACCTGCAAAGAATAAAATATGTAATATAAAAATTAAGAAAACTAAAACATACAAGCATGGAAGGACACGCTCAGTAGATACAAGCAGATATCACTCTTGCAGCTAATACACATATTGCATTTTTGTAAAGAGAGCAGAATCCTAACATCTTGTTAAATCATAAAATTATACAAAAGGTGTATAGTTATGTAAGTGCTACACAATGCTGTGAATCAATTGCTGTATGGATACATACCCTTGAACTTCTAAGCAGATTTCTTGGACTCCTGAAGCATCAGGACCACCATACACTGGGTTATCATTTTGCTAGTTTTCTATGACTGGAGTACAGACTGTCTTACGATAGCCCATGCAGAACTACTGAAAATTGTTTGAAGATAAAAACACTACATTTCAAAAGCAAGGCAGTGCCCCACCTTTCAAATCCACCTGATTCCAAAAAATGGTGAAGGTTTAGGGTCACCTTGGCTTTAACTGTCACTGGATCGGAAAGGAATCTTGGACTTTATAATCAAAGGCAGCAAGACTCCTCTTTAAATCCTTTCCCAACGAATATGTACAATCGTGATTGTTATAATAAAGCTCTAAGCAGCAAAAATAACTGGACTGCTGTGTTTGAAATATTGCCTGTCTACTGATTATGCAGTAAAAAGAATGGTTCATAGATTTCATTTCTAATAGGGTAAGACAGTTAGGCTGTGTGCCCACCATGAGTTTTTGGTGAGTTTTTGACTGTGTATTATCACGGCGTCTGACAGTTCGAGCAAAGTGAATGGGTTTATAGAAATCTTATGCCCACTGTGCTTATTTTTTACTCAGCGTAAACTGACCTGCGATGCGTGTTTCAAATTTGCAACATGTTTATTTCTGCAGATTTTTCCAATAGACTTGTATAAGATGCAGAAAATCCGCAGTTAAAAAACGCACAAGATTTTTTAGTGCATTTCCGCGGCAGAATGGCAAGAAAAACAAATGTAATCTACACATGAATGTATCAATAAAGCCAAATACCAAGAAGTGTCAAAAACAAAGCAGTTTTGTTTAAAACATGACATACAAAACAGAGACATAATCGTAGGGGCAAAATCACAATAAAAAAGCATGTGAAAAAACGCACTCAGAAAAGCAATGGAAAACCGCACATAACTTAATTGACTTAATAGGTAGTGATAAGCGAGTGTGCTCGGGTTCGGATAGAGAGGGCCAGCGTGCTGGAGACAAATGCTCGGGTACTCGCGGCTATATGTTTTGTGGCTGATACACAGCCGCTAAACATGTGAAGAATGCCCGTGTACCACGAGTACCTGAAAATTTGACTCCAGCATGCCGGCTCCTCTATCCGAACCCGAGCACGCACGGATAACTCTATATCCAAGTACGCTCGCTCAACACTATTAATAGATGCAGAGGGTGGCACGGTGGCTCAGTGGTTAGCACTGCAGCCTTGCAGCGCTGGGGTCCTGGGTTCAAATCCCACCAAGGACAACATCTGCAAGGAGTTTGTATGTTCTCCCCGTGTTTGCATGGGTTTCCTCCCACACTCTAAAGACATACTGATAGGGAATCTAGATTGTGAGCCCCGATGGGGACAGCAACAATAATGTATGTAAAGCGCTGCAGAATATGTTAGCGCTATATAAAAATAAAGATTATTATTATTATAAATGGTCCAGAAAACCTGCAACTTCACAAACTCACCAAAAGCTCATCGTGGGAACATAGCTTTATAATTTGTAATTTGCGTTCTCAGAAAAGTTATTTTATTGCTATAATAAACTTACAAATATAAAAAGTGTAAACTTCATTGAGATCCTGAAAATTCAGTTTTGACTATGGATTACTTCAAACTAGTAAATATTTCTGCTGATGAACTTTGTTTCTTAGAGAATACATCAGGATCTACCGGGGAGGATATTTGGAAATCTTCAGACCCATACAGCTTAATAATCAGGGCTCCCTAGGAATATTACAACATCACCTCACACACAACTGTATGTTATGGACCATGTAACATCCACAATGCATGGTTGATCACCTGATCATTGGTCTCCCAACTTGAACTAACAGCTGCAAAAGTATATATGAGGCTGATAGTTCAGGTCAGAAGACCGCCGAGTGGGATGGGCATTGTGGCCCAAACTTGGACCGTAAAAAACAGGGGTGTGAATGCACTCTTATCCTAATGATGAATATAAATTCTAGGATACACAAATGATTTATTGCCACCTCCTCTCCCCACCACCCAGGAATCCCTCTGGCATCACAATTGGGATTCCTAACTTCATTCAATCACCCATCAGTAAAATCACAGCAATACTTAAGTGTATGGCCCTTTTTCCACAATTTAAAGTTAACATAATAAGCTTGCACAAAGTGGCAAAAGTTGTCCGGTTTCTGCCGATCATACCATGACACTTAGGACACATTCAGATGTCCGTACAAATTGGTGTAAGATCAGACCGCAATGCACGGCCTGGCTGCGGGCAGGGGTGGATTAAGAGTAGCAAGGGCCCCGGGCAGTTGAGAAGGCGCGCCCCCCCCCCCACACACACACACCTGACACATGTCACATGATCCCCTGTGATAGATCATGTGATAGTTCACGTGAAATTAATTTGGCATAATATTAATATATTAATTATAATATTTTTTTACATTAATTGTATGACTTAATATTGAGCACAATTAAGTATGCTGACATCCCCTATATACAGTATGAGACCCTACATACAATATGAGCTGCCACAATCCTCCTATACACAGCAGGAGGCAGCACGGTGCCATCTATACACAGCAGGAGGCCGCATGTAGCCATCTATACACAGCAGGAGGCCGCACGTAGCCATCTATACACAGCAGGAGGCCGCACGTAGCCATCTATACACAGCAGGAGGCCGCACGTAGCCATCTATACACAGCAGGGGGCCGCACGTAGCCATCTATACACAGTGGGAGGCCGCACGTAGCCATCTATACACAGCGGGAGGCCGCACGGCGCCATCTATACACAGCAGGAGGCCCCACGTAGCCATCTCTACACAGCGGGAGGCCACACGTAGCTATCTATACACAGCGGGAGGCCGCAAGGTGACATCTATACACAGCAGGAGGCCGCACGGTGCCATCTATACACAACGGGAGGCCGCACAGTGCCATCTATACACAGCGGGAGGCCGCACGATGCCATCTATACACAGCGGGAGGCCGCACGATGCCGTCTATACACAGCAGGGGGCCGCACGTAGCCATCTATACACAGCAGGGGGCCGCACGGTGCCATCTATACACAGCAGGGGGCCGTACGTAGCCATCTATACACAACAGGGGGCCGCACGGTGCCATCTATACACAGCAGGAGACCACACGGTGCCATCTATACACAGCAGGAGGTCACACGTAGCCATCTATACACAGCAGGGGGCCGCATGGTGCCATCTATACACAGCGGGAGGTCGCACGTAGCCATCTATACACAGCAGGGGGCCGCACGTAGACATCTATACACAGCAGGAGGCCGCACGTAGCCATCTATACACAGTGGGAGGTCGCACGTAGCCATCTATACACAGCGGGAGGCCGCATGGCGCCATCTATGCACAGCGGGAGGCCGCACGGCGCCATCTAGACACAGCGGGAGGCCGCACATAGCCATCTATACACAGCAGGAGGCCGCATGGCGCCGTCTACACACAGTGGGAGGCCGCACGGTGCCATCTATACACAGCGGGAGGCCACACGGCGCCATCTAGACACAGCGGGAGGCTGCACATAGCCATCTATACACAGCAAGAGGCCGCACGTAGCCATCTATACACAGCAGGAGGCAGCACGGCGCCATCTATACACAGCGGAAGGCCGCACGTAGCCATCTATACACAGCAGGAGGCTGCACGTAGCCATCTATACACAGCGGGAGGCCGCACGTATCCATCTATACACAGCGGGAGGCCACACGTAGTCATCTATACACAGCGGTAGGCTGCACGGTGCCATCTATACACAGCGGGAGGCCGTACGGTGCCATCTATACACAGCGGGAGGCCGTACGGTGCCATCTATACACAGCGGGAGGCCGCACATTGCCATCTATACACAGCAGAAGGCCGCACGGTGCCATCTATACACAGCGGGAGGCCGCAGAGTGCCATCTATACACAGCGGTAGGCCGCACGGTGCCATCTATACACAGCAGGGGGCCACACGGTGCCATCTATACACAGGAGGAGGCCGCACGGCGCCATCTACACACAGCGGGAGGCCGCATGTAGCCATCTATACACAGCGGGAGGCCGCACTTAGCCATCTATACACAGCACGTAGTCATCTATACACAGCAGGAGGCTGCACGGTGCCATCTATACACAGCAGGAGGCTGCACGGTGCCATCTATACACAGCGGGAGGCTGCACGGTGTCATCTATACACAGCAGGAGGCCGCAGGGTGCCATCTATACACAGCGGGAGGCCGCAGGGTGCCATCTATACACAGCGGGAGGCCGCACGGTGCCATCTATACACAGCAGGGGGCCGCACGGTGCCATCTATACACAGCGGGAGGCTGCACGGCGCCCCCCGGATACAGCGGGAGGCCGCACGGCGCCACCCCAGAGACAGCGGGAGGCCGCACGTTGCCCCCCCAGAGACAGCGGGAGGGCACACGCAGTCACATGCACACACAAACACACAGACATATACATACACGCATAAACGCATTTGAAACACAAAAATGCATATAAACAGACAACACACAATGATATCTGCCTGCACACACACAATCACACACTCACTCACAGACTCACTCACCATCTCCCGGCTCGGCTCCCGTCGTCCAGCTCCTCTCCGGTGGTAAGTAGCAGTGCAGGGCGCAGATGCCAGGGGAGCGGTCCGGGGGCCTCCCGCCTCTGACTGCCGGTTTGTGCCGTGGCGCCATACATATTATAATGAGGGCAATCTGGCCACGGGCCCCCTGGGCGGTAGCCCAGATTGCCCCCATTATAATCTGCCTATGGCTGCGGGTCTCCTGATCCGAGCGTGACAGCTTCATAAAAATACAGTGCCTACAAGTAGTATTCAACCCCCTGCAGATTTAGCTGGTTTGATAAGATGCAAATAAGTTAGAGCCTTCAAACTGCAAACGAGAGTAGGTTTTATGAACAGAAGCATAAATCTTACAAACCAAAAAGTTATGTTGCTCAGTTGAATTTTATTAAATTTTAAACATAAAAGTGTGGGTCAATTATTATACAACCCCTATGTTTAATATTTTGTGGAATAACCCTTGTTTGCAATTACAGCTAATAATCGTCTTTTATAAGACCTGATCAGGCCGGCACAGGTCTGTGGAGTTATCTTGGCCCACTCCTCCATGCAGATCTTCTCCAAGTTATCTAGGTTCTTTGGGTGTCTCATGTGGACTTTATTCTTGAGCTCCTTCCACAAGTTTTCAATTGGGTTAAGGTCAGGAGACTGACTAGGCCACTCCAAAACCTTGACTTTTTCCCTATTGAACCAGGCCTTGGTTTTCTTGGCTGTGTGCTTTGGGTCGTTGTCTTGTTGGAAGATGAAATTACGACCCATCTTAAGATCCTTGATGGAGGAGCGGAGGTTCTTGGCCAAAATCTCCAGGTAGGCCGTGCTATCCATCTTCCCATGGATGCGGACCAGATGGCCTGGCCCCTTGGCAGAGAAACAGCCCCACAGCATGATGCTGCCATCACCATGCTTGACTGTAAGGATGATATTCTTGGGGTCGTATGCAGTGCCATCCAGTCTCCAAACGTCACGTGTGTGGTTGGCACCAAAGATCTCGATCTTGGTCTCATCAGACCATAGAACCTTGAACCAGTCTGTCTCAGAGTCCTCCAAGTGATCATGAGCAAACTGTAGACGAGCCTTGACATGACGCTTTGAAAGTAAAGGTACCTTACGGGCTCGTCTGGAACGGAGACCATTGCGGTGGAGTACGTTACTTATGGTATTGACTGAAACCAATGTCCCCACTGCCATGAGATCTTCCCGGAGCTCCTTCCTTGTTGTCCTTGGGTTAGCCTTGACTCTTCGGACAAGCCTGGCCTCGGCACGGGAGGACACTTTCAAAGGCTGTCCTGGCCGTGGAAGGCTAACAGTAGTTCCATAAGCCTTCCACTTACGGATGATGCTCCCAACAGTGGAGACAGGTAGGCCCAACTCCTTGGAAAGGGTTTTGTACCCCTTGCCAGCCTTGTGACCCTCCACGATCTTGTCTCTGATGGCCTTGGAATGCTCCTTTGTCTTTCCCATGTTGACCATGTCTGAGTGCTGTTCACAAGTTTGGGGAGGGTCTTAAATAGTCAGAAAAGGCTGGCAAAAGAGATCTTTAATCCACACATGTGAAGTTCATTATTCTTGGTGCCTGAACTACTTCTTAATACTTTAGGGGGACCAAACAGAATTCTTGTGGTTTGAGGGGTTGAATAATAAATGACACTCTGAATTAACTTTTTACGTTTTAAAAAAAAAAAAAAAAAAATTTGCTGCAGTGCATTTCCCACTTCCAGGCTGATCTACAGTACAAATGTCACAATGCCAAGTTAATTCCGCATGTGTCAACCAGCTAAATCTGCAGGGGGTTGAATACTAATTGTAGGCACTGTATATGAAGCTGTCAAGCTAGGGTCAGGAGATCCATGGCCAGTCCGTGCATTGCGGTCTGATCTCAGACCGATTTGCACCAACATCTGAATTCGCCCTTAAAGAAACCTGTCGTGCTCCTAAATGCTATTAGCCTGCAGATATAGCGTCAATATGCAGGTTAATAGCAATATAATGCAGTCCAGTCACCGTACTGAAAAGTGCGGCTACTGTAAGAAAATTAACTTTATTCCTCCCAGGAGCCTCCGGCTTTCAGTCACCGCTCAGTACACAGTGAGCGGCAGCTATAACCACGCCCTGTCACTGACTGACAGCCAGCTCCGCTGTGCATCAGTAGTGGGCTGTCAGTGTCGGGGCGTGGTTACAGCCGCCACTCACTAAGTACTGAGTGGTAACTGAAGCCGCGTCTCTGACTGAAAGCTGCAGGCTGCCGTGAGGAAGAAAGCTTATTTTCCTCTCAGCAGCCTTGCTTTCAGTACGGCAGCCGCACAGCTTTAGAATGCTATTAATCTATAGATTAACCCTGTATCTGCAGGTTAATAGTGTTTTTTGACATTACAAATTTTCTTTAAGGGGCATTTACACTGCAAGATAATCGTGAATCCGTGTTGTTAAAACGCTCATTTCATGATTATCTTGCCGTGTAAACAGTGTAAAATTATCTTTTATGCAGCATAAAAGATCATCATTCTCGACTGTGCAAAGATCGCTGAGTGCACATCATTTACTTTGGTCTAATTGTGTAAACAGGCAATCAAACAACCGCAGATTGGCTGTTGTATCATGTCGCTAGTCGGTCTGTGTACACGGACCTTTATATTCCTAAAAAACCCAAACCAGCAGTTTACATTTTTGGCAGACAATAGTCTACTGTTGCTCATCAGTAATGTTGTTCACATGCAATTAACAAGCGATCACTGGCTGAAATGGTCAAAATCATGCGGGCAGCTTTAAACAACTTTTTAGACTGGCTCTGCTGAATTGGGTCTGCCATTTATCCATTATTTGCTCTCTAGATTACTTTTTCTATGTACTGTAAAAAAAAAAATAAACACTTTGTGGGTATAGCAATTTAAAGATGGTGTGCTATGGACATTTCAATGGACAGGTCAGCAAGCCCACAGGGATGCCAGCAAAATCTGAATATAGCTCTCCTGCAGGTAAAGTGGGGAAAATAAGTATTTGATACACTGCTGATTTTGCAAGTTTTTCCACCTACAAAGAATGGAGAGGTCTGTAATTTTTATCTTAGTTATACTTCACCTGTCAGAGACAGAATCTTAAAAAAAATCCAGAAAATCACATTGTATGATTTTTACATAATTAGCTTGCATTTTATAGCATGAAATAAGCATTTGATACAATAGAAACACATGCCATAATATTTGGTACAGAAACCTTTGTTTGCAATTTCAGAGGTCAGACTTTTCCTGTAGTTCTTGACAAAGTTTGCACACACTGCAGCAGGGATTTTAGCCCTTTTGTGTTCAGGTCTGGAGACCGGCTAGGCCACTCCAGGACCTTGAAATGCTTCCTACGGAGCCACTCTTTAGTTGCCCTGGCTGTGAGTTTCGGGTCATTGTCATGCTGGAAGACCCAGCCATGACCCATCTTCAATGCTCTTAGTGAGGGAAGGAGGTTGTTAGCCAAAATCTCACGCTACAGGACCCCATCCATCCTCTCTTCAATACGGTGCAGTCTTCCTGTCCACTTTGCAGAAAAGCACCCCAAAGTATGATGTTTCCCCCACCATGCTTCTCAGTTGGGACGGTGTTCTTGAGGTTGTACTCATCCTTCTTCCTGTAAACACGGCGAATGGAATTAATACCAAAAAGTTCTATTTTGGTCTCATCTGACTACATGACCTCCTCCCTTGCCTCCTCTGGATCATCCATATGGTCATTGGAGAACTTTAAATGGGCCTGGACATGTGTTGGGATGAGCAGGGGGACCTTGCGTGCCCTGCAGGATTTTGATCTATGACAGCGTAGTATGTTACTTACGGTAATGCTTGAGACTGTGGTCCCAGCTCTCCTCAGGTCATTGACTATGGCCTCCCATGTAGTTCCAGGCTGATTCATGACCTTTCTCAGAATCATCCTTAGGCTAAGTGCCCACGATGCAGAAATGCTCCGGATTTTTCCTGAGCGTTTCTGCATCTCCCTGGCAGAAAAAACGCATGCAGATTTTACATGTGTTTTTCCTGCCAGGGACAAGCGTAATTGAAGCGTTTTGCACATGCGATTTCGCATGCGGGTTGTCAAGCGCTTTCCAAGCGATTTTAGTGTGGCGCCCCTGAGGGTTCGACTGCCACAGGGATGCTGCACCTCTTCAATGGGGTGTGGTGTTCCTCCTTCGAGGTAAGAACGGTGCAATGGTCAGGACCCCACCTCCACGTCCAGCACCACACTTCTCCCACCAGAGGGGGCTAGTAGGCACTAGAGTGCTGCCCCTACTGGAAATTGGGAGACTGGGGAACCAAGAGATAGGGGGAACCAATTAGTGGGTGAGGGTGGAGGACTCACATTTAGTTACACTTAATATTTCATATTTAATAAACAGCCATCTTGGGCTCATGGTTCTTTGATTCTGATCTCCATCCCTGACCGTGGCTTCTGGGTGAACCTGCAGCGGATGGAGACACGGCCCTCGTACCCTGGCCTTGAGTCGAGGGGCAGGTTGGAGTAAACAAATGTCTCAAACCCGGTCAAGGACCATAGCCAAGAAGGCCTGGAGCTTAGGAGTGTAGCTCCATCGCAAAAGGATCCCAGGGGGATGCAGACGGAGCGGTATACGCCACCTGTCCTCGCTATTCTGGCCTAGTCAGAGGGATTCCGGCTGCAAGAGGGGTACCGGCCCCCGACACCTGACTTTGCTACTCTATGTCCTAGTCAGGGAAGCCCGGCAGGCCCTGAGGATCCCACCGGGTAAGGGACAGAGCGGAGCTGCCACCCGTACCCTTTTTCTGAGCGAAGTCCAGAGGGAGACCCGGCCTATCTACAGACACACACAGACAGGAAAGGACCCGGTCTGAAGTTTAGGAACACTCTGGTGCGGGGTCCTGATTGAGCACTTGAATTACTCGGAGGTTGTCGGACCCCCGTCCCTGGTGACCACAGAACTCCGTGAGGAGCAGGGAGAAGCAGCTGTACTCTCCAACGTGAGTAAAAACCCTGGAATTCAACCCCTATGGCCTCCGGACTCTTTATTTCTGCACCGCATCGCACTACGCAGCACCAGACCTCCTACACTACAACCCTCTCCATCCTTGTCTCTGCCCTGAGGCCCTGCTCCGCCTGTGGGGAGTAGTAACAACTTCGGCTGCCACAACATCCCGCCTCGGAGGACTGCAGAAGCGCTGGTGGCCTTCATCAGGTACCACGGGTGGCGTAGTCTATAGCAACCACTCAACCCTGATAGCCCATTACATCCTTTTTAATGTGACGGCCCTGGGCACGGAACGGGTCCAGGCCACGGCTGCACCCCACCAACAACATAGGACCTGGCTCCGAGTAATCCCCCATCTTCCCAGGGTTAGGGCTGCGAGCGTCACATTAGCATCACTTGGAAAGTGCTTGACAACTTGGTCACACTATATAAATCCATGCAACCGGCATGGATTTATATGGTGTGACGGTAAAAGAATGGTAAAAAATAAAAAATAAATATTATACTTACCTCCTGATGGCCCCCGGTGTCCTTATCCGATGCGTCTGGTCTCCCCGGTGTCTCGCGGTTGTGTAAAAGGACCTGCCATGACGTCATTTAGTCATGTGACGGGTCATGCGACCGCCGACGTCAGCGGTCGCATGACTCGTCACCTGACTAAATGACGTCATGGCAGGTCCTTTTAGACCATCGCGAGCTGCCAGGAAGCCTGGATGGATCGCTGAGGAGACCGGGGGCCATCAGAAGGTAAGTATAATGTATATTTTTTATTTTAATTCTTTTTTTTACAGGTACTATGGTACTTGGGTCTGGAGGAGTCTCCTCTTCTCCAAACCCAGGTACCATCCGCACATTGAATCGCTTAATATCCGCATGTGCACATGTAGTCATGCTAATATTAGGCGATTCAATGCAAATCAATGGCGGCGAAAACGCCGTGATTCCGCAAAATAATTGGTAGTGCTGCGGATTTTTCCGCAATGATAATCCTCTGCGGAAATTTCCGCGGCATGTGCAAAGCACATGCGGATTATCATTGGGGAATATGGTAGACCTTCCACCAAGCATTTTTTAAGCGTTTCTGCAGCGGAATTGCCACTGCGGAAACGTTTAAAAAACGCATAGTGGGCACACAGGCTAACCCCACGAGGCAAGATCTTGCATGGAGCCCCAGGCCGAGGAAGATTGACAATCATCTTGTGTTTCTTCCATTTTCTAATAATTGCACCAACAGGTGTTGCCTTCTCACCAAGCTGCTTGCCTATTATCCTGTAGCCCATCCCAGCCTTGTATAGGTCTACAATTTTGTCCCTGATGTCCTTAGACAGCTCTTTGGTCTTGGCCATGGTGGAGAGGTTGGAGTATGATTGATGGAATGTGTGGACAGGTGTCTTTTATACAGGTAACAAGTTCAAACAGGTGCAATTGATACAGGTAATGAGTACAGAGTAGGAGAGTATCTTAAAGAAAAACTAACAGTTCTGTGAGAGCCAGAATTCTTGCTGGTTGGTAGGTGGTCCAATACTTACTTCATGCAATAAAATGCAATTTAATTATTTAAAAATCATAAAATGTGATTTTCTGTTTTTTGTTTTTTTTTGCTCAGATAAATTTTTATTAAACAATACAAAACTTAGAACAGATATTACATGACAATACTTGTTTTACAATATTACGGTAAGTCCCCCTCTCTTCCCTTGCCCCCTCTCCACTCTCATGGAGACTTTTCTTTTTCTTTCTTTCTTTCTTTCTTTTTTTTCCTTCTTTCCTTACCTTTTCTGTCCTTCCCCTACTCCCTTTCCTTCCCCTTTTCTTCTTTCCTTCTTCCCTCTCCACTCCGCCATAGAGTTTACCAAGAGTTTTACGCTACAGTAGTATATATAGGTGTTACTCTAAATAATCCTATCCAACCATGGCGGTTTTTATTCTTAGATTCTGTCTCTCACAGGTGAAGTGTACCTACAATAAAAATTACAGACCTCTTTATTCTTGGTACGTGGGAAAACTTGCAAAATCAGCAGCATATCAAATACTTATTTCCCCACTGTATATACCATATGTGCAGTTGTCTATCTTATTTAAAGGGGTTATCCAGGACTATTTAATTTTTTTCACTATGAGCCTAAGAATTAACAGACAGGTAGTTGCTAACTACCTGTCTTTTGTGCCCTGCACTGATCTCTGCTGGCAAACAGCGGTCACAAACCGCTGCTGCCAGCGAGTTAGTGGCTTCTGCTGACGTCACATCGACAGAGCAGCGCCTTTTCTATCACTCTGCTCTGTTGACTGGGTGTGACTGCCGATGTCATGCTGTTTGACAGCCCTCTCTTCGATGACGTTGCAGTCATGCCTCATCGATAGAGCACCCTAGAAGAAGAAGAGCTGCTCTGTTGACGTGTAGTAGCTGAATCGCCAGCAGGAGCGTACGGTGACCGCTCTGACACAGCACTGGGTAGAACAGGCAGGTAGTTACCTTTGTTAACAACTGCCATACCTACCTGTTAGTTTTAAGACCCATAGTAAAAAAAAAATAATAAAATAACCCTAACCCTGGACAGCCCATTTAAATAAACGATGATCTGACCTAAACCCATTTTTGCCTACTGTCGACTTATTTTTATAGATGACAGATTGAAATTATGCATCACTGAAGCTGATCTTCTGGGAGCTAAACAAAGCAGTCACATTTCTATACTTTACTTACATGCATATATTATAAGAAACGCTCAGCTGTGTGAACAGATCTAGGTCGGTGAAAAGTTATAGGAGAAAAAAGAGGTTATCTTGGTGCTGCTAACAAGATGCTAATGAGGCTGTATTACTAACATGAATGGGGACAATAATGCCATTAGTAGTGTGTGCTCAACTTTAGATACTGACTGTAATTGGAAATATTGCGTTATAAAAATGTGAATAACCCCATCGACTAACAGTCACAGCATATTTCCAACCTTTTTAATACAGAAAGATATTTGGATCCCAAATAAGGGCCTCTGCCTTTATGAACATGGTTAAAGGGAGTGTCACTTATTTCCAAAACTTAAAGGAAACCGCTTATACGTATACGTATTCATATATGGGATTTAGCCCCTATGAAAAAAAAAAATAAATAAACATACCTGTAGTACAGATTGCACAAATTTTGTTTCCTTGACTGCACGAGAGCTTTTCCCTATATCTATCAAGGGGTTCATTTGCTTGAAAGATAATTTGATAGCTGTCTGTGTTCCCCTTCTGTTCTGCATATATATATTATAGCGTTACCTCAATAATTTAATTAGCCAAACCCCACTCCGGTAGTTAAACTGCCTTGTGGACCTTGATCACAGGGTTCTGATGGTTACTGTTGGCGAAGGGCCACTGGACATAAACACCTCTCTTCCGGACACCAATTAAGGACCTCCTTACTTGAGACGATATAGATCTTCACATTGGTGTTCTCAGGCATACTAAGATGTGAGCTTCTGCTGTTCTTCTAGTTCAGTCACGACATCTGGAAATTATTTCAAGAGATGGGAGCCTAACTAGATGACCAAATGTTTGTCCCACAGGGCCAGTCACACTGACGCAGTTGCTGAACTAGAGTAAGTGGTTACCCCTGCAAGAGGTGAGTTCAACTTTGCAGGGTCCAATGTGATAGGCTGAAGTGACGGTTTGGTCCTGGCCTGTATAGCCTTGTTCTTGTACTTTGTACAACAAAATCTGAACCAGGAATTAATAGGTGCCACAAGCACTGAAGCTGCAACCACAGCTTTGCAGGCTTGCTTTAGGGGGATTAGCCCTTTCAAGTTGCCCTTTGAAGCTACTAGAGAGAAAGTTTAAGGTTATCAATACATAGGCATCCGATTGTTAGTTTTGGGTTCACAAACACACAGGGTCCTATTCTGACAAGCTGGTGGATAGAAAGTCCAGGGAGCACCCTGGTCCTACACTGAAAGCCACAGACCAAGACTTTGTTGTCCCTACAACAAGGGCCATTGTAAATTGTTTGATTTGTGGAAATCCAAGCATGAATGTTCAGCCTATAAAGAGCCTAATAAGAAGGTAATGACATTAGTGAGAATGGCCACGGTGTCTTCTTGTTTCAACCAGTATCCATATAAGCATACTGTAGTTCAGGTGGATTTTGACTTTAAATTCTGATATTTCTCCCTTTTTCTACACGAGTTCACTGGTTAGTCAAGAGGTGTTGATGTAAAAAAAATTGTGAAGTAGGTAAGTCTAATGGGTTATTTTTCTGAGCCCATATTTTTGTACCAGCTGCTAGGGAAATTGGAATAGAAACCTCTAAGGCCGGTTTATCTATTGTGAAGTACAACAAATAATTTGGTGGATGACCTCTCTGTTTTGTGGGCTATATTTGGCTAAAACTTTTAATCTACTGGTGTTTAGTTTCCCTAATAATTTTTGCCATCCTGTTTTATAATTCCTAGGTCAAAATGATATATTCTAGGTAGGCCCATAAAAGCAGGATGCAGAGTTGGCATTTCGAAACTCTAAGGTGTCTAGGAGGTAGATGCATGGTTTATGGTGCTCATATGTACTGCTTCAGGGCATCAAAATTAGTAACTATGCTCAGTCTACCCTGGAGTTAGTTATACAAGCTGGTGAAAAGATTTTTTTCCTTAAGATAGTGAAGTTAATGACACTTATGTGTGTTTACCTGGATTGCAGAGCTGATTTTTCCTTCAAAATGGTGTCAGTCTGTTCTGAGATAATACCTCAGATTACCTAGCAGGTGCGAAGGCTAGAGGTGAAGTGGAGAAGGCCTGAAGGAAAATGAATGACAGAATTTCTCACTATGTTCTCGCTTGGTAAGTTGTAGTCATTTCTAGATTGTGAGCCCTCGCGGGAGGGTCCTCACTCCTCCTGTACCAGTCAGCGACTTGTTTTTGTTCAAACTATTGTACTTGTTGTCTGCTATGTATACCCCTTTTTCACATGTAAAGCGCCAAATTAATGGCGCTATAATAAGAAATAATATCATCTCATCTGGAGAGAAAAAATCACATTAGGATGCCAAATGGTGTTATTTCAGTGAAACTGGACATTTTCCTTACCAGCCATCAAGATGAGGCGCTGGGTTGGAGCTCTGTGAATAAGTATACAGGATCCTTTGAGAGGGTCATGTATTGTCAGGAGGTGAAACAGTTGGGATCAATGGAGACTTGCCCACTATGAGTCTGGTGGTGTCATCACTATGGTGATTTTTAAGCGATTTATGGTTAAAACAAAACCAAAAACAAGGGCTAGCACACCTGTTATTATAATATGCAGGTGCACATGTACACTGTGGCCATTACCAAATATAAACTGGAATTAAAAGAAAAGGGCTCAATACATCAAGACTGGCATTGTTCACGTCGGTCTTGATGAGGAGGTGTGCTGGAATCCGACGTCCCTGATTCATGAAGACAAGAGGCATTTGCCTCTTCATGAGTCAGGAGCGCCGGACGAGTGGCGTGCACCTCACCATAAATACTACATCAGTACCTGTTGGAGTAAGATTTGTGGGGTAGCAAATGCTTATACTCGTCAGGAATTTGACGAGTGATGGCCACCAAGCCCCATCCCAGCTTCTCCCACTTTGGCAGAGCTGGGCAAAAATGGTGGGAGATTGCCAAAAGTCACAATTATAGTTCAGATGCGCTAAAATTATGCAACTCTTCAAAGCTTTTTACACCAGAATACTGGCATAAAAGCATTTCTGAATTGTGCGCATAATATGTAGGCACACAGAATTAATTATATTTATAGTAAAACATGTAGAAAACTTATGGCCCGATTACGTCAGAATTCTGGCTTTGAAAAGTCACAAAATGTTGGCGCTACTCGGAGTTGCAACAAAATTGTGTGATTTTTGGCTTTTCCACGCTTGTTTCGCCCAGCTCTGACAAAATGGATGGAGCTGGGGCAGGACAGGGGCACAGCAGGAGTGGTATGCCACAACTTGTCTAATTCTTGACAAGCTGTGGCGTTCCCTATGCTAGAAATCTCACTCCAGTAACTGACTGGAGAGAGATTTTTGGTGTGACACACAGAGGCACGTGCCACTTGTCAGACCCTCCAGATTCTCCACCCCGCTGTGCACCAATATCTACTCAACTTTCAACAGTCAGGTTTTAAACAGTCAGTCACTTGTCCTGCTCGGACCCATCTGTTTAAGGTCTGTTTGGCACATAGCGAGATAACTAGAGTTAGGAACCATCCTGACTGGGTACATCACATCACGGTGTGATGGCTTTTATGCTTTTTTTGATTAGAAAAAAGTCAACTAAGCACCAAGTTTTTCAACATTTGTTACTACTTATTTACTGCAGTGTGCATACTCATTTTTTTTTTTACTCTAGTTCATATTTTATTTATGGTTAAAATTGAATAAAATAAAAAAAAAGCTTTCCTGTTAACCAAAAAAGCTATGCTAGTATCCTTGAGAAAAAGCAAGGATAGTACGCAGTGCCGTGGAGTCAGTGTCCTTTTTGCAATGAGGAGAAAAACCAGCAGCTCACCTGTGCTCTAGCGTCCTGAAGCACGGAACACGAGGAACCACTTCGGAAAGCAAATGTGCCAAAAGCACATGTCCATAAGAGCAACGCGTTTCGAACGCAGATGTTGCATTCTTTATCCAAGCTTGGATAAAGAAAGCAACATCTGCATTCGAATCGCGTTGCTCTTATGAACATGTGCTTTTGGCATCTGTTTTTATTACAATAAAGAAGAATTTTGGACTTACCTGCAGCTGGAGCTTCCTTTTCTTTTTGCACAGTGTCCTTCTTGGTGGAGTCGGTATAAAATGGACCAACTCCTAATATATATAATAAATTGGGTTCATTAGTACAATGCAGGATGTGCTATAAATTTTGTCATAAGAATTTGGGAAAGTTATGAAATGTCCTATAAATGTGTTCTATTGCTGATCTAAGGATCTCGGCTTTTAGTTGAGATGAATCTGTGCGGCACTTTATGTACATGCAGAGTGGTGAGGCAGGGCTGGTAGTAGGTAGTCTAAAATAGGTAAGACTGTGTAGAGTTTTCATCTTGGAAATCAGGAGTGGTCTGAGATCACAGATTTCATCATTGTGATTTTTTCAGACGAACACATGCTATCAAGAAAAGATCATTGTGAAGCGATTTTACCATTTCTATTACATCCACACGGCATACAGGCAAACAAGCAGCGAAATAAGTCAGTCTGCTAGTGCATGGACCCCACATTCAGAAACCCAGCTCTCTGCTTCCGGAACCACTGGAGAAAAAGAGTAAGGATATCAAAGGCAACATTCCCCTATATTTTTTAACACCTTCACGTCATGGCCAATTTGCATTTTTGCACTTTTTTGTTTTCCTCCCAGAGCCAGAACGCTTATTTTTCTGTCCACATAGCCATATGAGCGCTTGTTTTTTAAGAGACGAGTTGTACTTTTGAATGACACCATTCATTTTACCACATAGTGTACTGGAAAATGTGAAAAAAATTCCAAGTGCGTTGAAATTGTGAAAAAAAAAAAGCAATTCTGACATCCTTTTGTGGGAATGGTTTTTACAGTGTAAATTTTATGGTAAAAATGATCATGCATTATGATACTCCTCATCAATATGATTACAGAAATACCCAACATGTTTTTTATTATTTTAGTGGTTAAAAAAAATAATCAGAAGTTTGCAAAAACTTTGGGGTTGTATCACCATTTTCTGAGACCCCTAACATTTTTATTTTTTGGCCGATAGAGCTGCGTTATGGTTTATCGTTTGCGGGGCAAAACATAGTTTTAATATTCGTACCATTTTGGAATAGATGTGACTTTTTGATTGCTTGTTACAGAAGTTTTTGTGGAATTGTGGCGACCAAAAAAAGTAATTTTGGCATTATTGAATTCTTTCCGTTTACAGTGTTTACCGATAAAGTTATTTTTATATTTTGATAGATCAGACTTTTCTGAAAGCGGCAATTCCAAATATGTGTCTTTTTTTCAAATATATTTATTTTCAATGGGGGGGGGGAGGTGCGTGATTTGAACTTTTTAAATTTTTTTCATAATTTTTACCCCTTAGGGGTCTTGAAGATGTGATCATTCAATCGCTTGAGCTGTATGTACTGATACCACAGCATCAGCGCATCTAGCAGAACTCATGATCTCCTTTGAAGCTTGGCCACAGGCAGGGTTTCAAAGGAGCTCCGTAATGACAGGCACGGGGTCATCAACTGACCCCGGCTGTCATGACAATCCATCGGTGATCTGCAATCACGTCACTGGCCTGCCGATGAGCGGAGAAAATTATACACAATACACAGCCATCACCTGCCGGGTATGGGGCGGGCTAGCTGAGGGAGCCCGCTCCAGAAATGTGCCGTACATGTACGGCGGATGTCGTGAAGGAGGTAAAGGAGATGTCCACTACTTGAACAACCCATTCTCATTCCCGATGTTTGGTCTCGATAAAATAAAAATACTCACCTCCCATGCCGCAGCTCTCATTTCCCCTTGATTACTTATCCATCTGAAGGAGGAGACAGTGACACCAGCATTGATTGGGCCCTGGGCTCATGTGTAATAACAATCATGCGTGAACCCTAGGAACGCGAGTGCAGACACCGCTAGGACGGTGCAGGCACGAGAGGTGAGTATAAGGGTACGCTCACACGAGAGTATATATATAAAAAAAAATATATATATATATATATATACACATATATATATATATATATATATATATATATACACATATATATATATACAGTACAGACCAAAAGTTTGGACACACCTTCTCATTTAAAGATTTTTCTGTATTTTCATGACTATGAAAATTGTACATTCACACTGAAGGCATCAAAACTATGAATTAACACATGTGGAATTATAAACTTAGCAAAAAAGTGTGAAACAACTGAAAATATGTCTTATATTCTAGGTTCTTCAAAGTAGCCACCTTTTGCTTTGATGACTGCTTTGCACACTCTTGGCATTCTCTTGATGAGCTTCAAGAGGTAGTCACCGGAAATGGTTTTCACTTCACAGGTGTGCCCTGTCAGGTTTAATAAGTGGGATTTCTTGCCTTATAAATGGGGTTGGGACCATCAGTTGTGTTGTGCAGAAGTCTGGTGGATACACAGCTGATAGTCCTACTGAATAGACTGTTAGAATTTGTATTATGGCAAGAAAAAAGCAACTAAGTAAAGAAAAATGAATGGCCATCATTACTTTAAGAAATGAAGGTCAGTCAGTGCGAAAAATTGGGAAAACTTTGAAAGTGTCCCCAAGTGCAGTTGCAAAAACCATCAAGCGCTACAAAGAAACTGGCTCACATGAGGACCGCCCCAGGAAAGGAAGACCAAGAGTCACCTCTGCTTCTGAGGATAAGTTTGTCCGAATCACCAGCCTCAGAAATCAAAGGTTAACAGCAACTCAGATTAGAGACCAGGACAATGCCACACAGAGTTCTAGCAGCAGACACATCTCTTCAGCAACTGTTAAGAGGAGACTTTGTGCAGCAGGCCTTTATGGTAAAATAGCTGCTAGGAAACCACTGCTAAGGACAGGCATCAAGCAGAAGAGACTTGTTTGGGCTAAAGAACACAAGGAATGGACATTAGACCAGTGGAAATCTGTGCTTTGGTCTGATGAGTCCAAATTTGAGATCTTTGGTTCCAACCACCGTGTCTTTGTGCGACGCAGAAAAGGTGAACGGATGGACTCTACATGCCAGGTTCCCACCGTGAAGCATGGAGGAGGAGGTGTGATGGTGTGGGGGTGCTTTCCTGGTGACACTGTTGGGGATTTATTCAAAATTGAAGGCATACTGAACCAGCAAGGCTACCACAGCACCTTGCAGCGGCATGCTATTCCATACGGTTTGCGTTTAGTTGGACCATCATTTATTTTTCAACAGGACAATGACCCCAAACACACCTCCAGGCTGTGTAAGGGCTATTTGACCAAGAAAGAGAGTGATGTGGTGCTACGCCAGATGACCTGGCCTCCACAGTCACCAGACCTGAACCCAATCGAGATGGTTTGGGGTGAGCTGGACCGCAGAGTGAAGGCGAAAGGGCCAACAAGTGCTAAGCATCTCTGGGAACTCCTTCAAGATTGCTGGAAGACCATTTCTGGTGACTACCTCTTGAAGCTCATCAAGAGAATGCCAAGAGTGTGCAAAGCAGTCATCAAAGCAAATGGTGGCTACTTTGAAGAACCTAGAATATAAGACATATTCAGTTGTTTCACACTTTTTTGCTAAGTATATAATTCCACATGTGTTAATTCATAGTTTTGATGCCTTCAGTGTGAATGTACAATTTTCATAGTCATGAAAATACAGAGGAATCTTTAAATGAGAAGGTGTGTCCAAACTTTTGGTCTGTACTGTATATATATATATATATATATATATAGGTCCCGTTCTCATCCAGGAGAGTGGGACATTTTTTTCTCACATGTCATCCGTGTGCAATCCATTTTTTTTACTCATCTTACTATTAATCACTTACAGGACCACTTACACACGTGGTCAAAATTGTTGGTACCCCTCCTTTAATGAAAGAAAAACCCACAACGGTCACAGAAATAACTTGAATCTGACAAAAGTAATAATAAATTAAAAATCTATGAAAATGAACAAATGAAAGTCAGTCATTGCTTTTCAACCCTACTTCCACAGAATTTTAAAAAAATTAAACTCATGAAATAGGCCTGGACAGAAATGATGGTGCTCTTAACTTAATATTTTGTTGAACAATCTTTTGAGGCAATCATTGCAATCAAACGATTCATGTAACTGTCAATGAGACTTCTGCACCTCTCGACAGGTATTTGGTCCACTCCTCATGAGCAAACTGCTCCAGTTGTCTCGTGTTTGAAGGTTGCCTTTTCCAGACAGCATGTTTCAGCTCTTTTCAAAGATGCTCAATATGATTTAGGTCAGGGTTCATAGAAGGCCACTTCAGAATAGTCCTGTGTTCCTCTTAGCCATTCTTGGATGTTTTTAGCTTTGTATGTTGGGTCATTATACTGTTGCAAGACCCATGACCTGCGACTGAGACCAAGCTTTCTGACACAGCACATTTCTCTCTAGAATCCCTTGATAGTCTTGAGATTTCATTGTACCCGGCACAGATTCAAGACACCCTGTGCCAGATGCAGCAGAGCAGCCCCAGAACATAACAGAGCCTCCCCCGTTTCACAGTAGGGACAGTGTTCTTTTCTTGATATGCTTCATTTTTCCATCTGTGAACATAGCTGATGTGCCTTGCCAAAAACTTCCATTTTTGTCTCATCTGTCCATAGGACATTCTCCCAGAAGCTTTGTGGCTTGTTAACATGTAGTTTGGCAAATTTCAGTTTGGCTTTTTTATGATTTTTTTCATCAATGGTGTTCTCCTTGGTCGTCTCCCATGAAGTCCACTTTGGCTCAAACAACGAAGGATGGTGCGATCTGACACTGAAGTTCACCTTTAATCTCTTTAGCAGTTATCCTGGGCTCTTTTGTTACCATTCGTATTATCAGTCTCTTTGATTTGTCATCAATTTTCCTCCTGCGGCCACGTCCAGGAAGGTTGGCTACAGTCCCATGGATCTTACATTTCTGAATAATATGTGCAACTGTAGTCACAGGAACATCAAGCTGCTTGGAGATGGTCTTATAACCTTTACCTTCCACATGCTTGTCTATAATTATCTTTCTAATCTCCTGAGACAACTCTTTCCTTTGTTTCCTCTGGTCCATGTTGAGTGTGGTACACACCATGTCACCAAACAGCACAGTGAGTATCTGTAGCCCTATATACAGGCCCATTGACTGATTACAAGATTGTAGACATCTGTGATGCGAATTAGTGGACACAACTTGATTTAACATGTCCCTTTTGTCACATTATTTTCAGGGGTACCATCATTTTTGTCCAGGCCTATTTCATGAGTTTAATTTTTTTTTAAATTCTGTGGAAGCGGGGTTGAAAAGCAATGTCTGACTTTCATTTGTTCATTTTCATAGATTTTTAGCTTATTATTACTTTTGTCAGATTCAAGTTATTTCTGTGACCATTGTGGGTTTTTATTTCATTAAAAGAGGGGTACCAACAATTTTGACCATGTGTGTAGTTTCCCATCTTACAGAATTGCAATCTGTAAGAATCGGATGCCATACTAATGGTCTGTATGACATCCGATTTTTTTCTCACACCCATCAAACTTCGGAATATTTTTTTCTCATGACAAAAACAGCTGAGAAAAAATACACAGATCTGCACCATCTCATTTAATAACGTTGGTCTGAGTGCAATCCAATTTTTTTATTGGATAGCACTCGTCCGAGTTAGTGTGAGCGTACCCTAGCTATTTTTATTTTATTGGAGCCAAACATGGGAAACAAGAAGGGGTTGTCCTAGTAGTGGACAACTCCTTTAACACTATTTTTTGGCCATCTTGCTTGAGCTGATTTTAACAGCATGCATAGATCTACTTTGCAGCAGCTACATGGACAAAGGAAACTACAGCCTGAAGATTGTCTCTTTAGGGAGAGTTTTCTAGGCAGGCTCTGTGATCTGTGCAGAGATCATTATGCCGAGCGGTTGAGCTGTGATTATTCTGAATAGCGTGATCCTATGTTATCTATATTTAGGTGATGCCTCACAATTTTAATTCTGCATGAGATCATGAAATGACTGCTGAAAAATAATCTCTACAGAGCAGTAAGTGTGAGCCTATTATGAGGCAGAACTTTCTGCAGTAAGCTCATTTACGAATTTGTCACTACTTTCTGCAATCCCAAATTACCCTAGGGCTGTTTCTACTAAAACCAAAGGATTCCTTTAGAGAACTGACATGGCTGCACCATTATTAAAGGCCCTCAAACACGTTAGATAGCTGTCAGCCAACAGCTATCTCTACTGATTCCCCCATTCACAGGAACATTTAGCTTGGTTGAACATTTTCTATAAGAGAGCTGCAGCCAGACTCCTTTGGCAGTAGCATATCTAATTGTGCAACCAAACGATAGCCTGTTGACATTCAGTAGGCCAAATCCTTCTCTCCTCAGTCTAATGTGTATGGGGACTTTAAATGTGCCCCGCTGCAGCCTTATACCACTGATGGGAAGAGGCAGAAGCAGCTGAGAGTACAGCAAGTAGGCAAATGCATGGTAGACAAGGACATGACCAAAGTGTCAAGTTTGTCCTGTGTGTATTTACTATATATATTTTTATATATACACATCAAAAGGTGTCGCTAGGGGTTTAACATGGGGCCAGGGGGATATACATGCCTTAGGCCACGTTCACATGTCCGTATTTTACATCAGTATTTGTAAGCCAAAACCAGGAGTGAGTGATAAATACAGAAGTGGTGACGTGTTTCTATTATACTTTTCCTCTGATTGTTCCACTCCTGGTTTTAGCTTACATATACCGAGGTAAAATACTGACCAAATACTGAACGTGTCCAGAAGAACATATGAGTTAACAGTACACATACGGGTGCATCTCACTAAATTAGAATATCATCAAAAAGTTAATTTACTTATTTCAGTTCTTCAATACAAAAAGTGAGACTCATATATAGAGTCATTACAGAGTGATCTATTTCAAGTGTTTATTTCTATTAATGTTGAGGATTATGGCTTACAGCCAATGAAAACACTAAAGTCATTATCTCAGTAAATTAGAATACTTTATAACAGGTTGAAAAATAATTTTAAAATCCGAAATATTGGCCTACTGAAATGTATATTCAGTAAATGCACTGAATACTTGGTCTCCTTTTGCATCAATTACTGCATCAATGCGGAGTGTCATGGAGGCGATCTGCCTGTGGCACTGCTGAGGTGTTATGGATGCTCAGGTTGCTTTGATAGTAGCCTTCAGCTCGTCTGCATTGTTGGGTCTGGTGTCTCATCTTCCTTTTGACAATACCCCATAGGGTTAAGGTCAAGCGAGTTTGCTGGCCAATCAAGAACAGTGATACTTATGTTTTTAAACCAGGTATTGGTACTTTTGGCAGTGTGGACAGGTGCCAAGTCCTGCTGGAGAAAGAAATTTCCATCTCCAAAAAGCTTGTCGGCAGAGGGAAGCATGAAGTGCTCTAAAATTTCCTGGTAGACGGCTGCGCTGACTTTGGTCTTGATAAAACACAGTGGACCTACACCAGCAGATGACATGGCTTCCCAAACCATCGCTGATTGTGGAAACTTCACACTAGACCTCAAGCAGTTTGGATTGTGGCCTCTCCACTCTTCCTCCAGACTCTGGGACCTTGATTTCCAAACAAAAATTGGAACTCTGGGACCTTGTGGAGTGTGTCAAACACTGCCTTCTGGACATCTGTCAAGTCAGCAGTCTTCCCCATGATTGTGGAGCATACTGAAACAGATTAAGGGACCTTTTTAAATGCTTAGGAAGCCTTTGCAGGTGTTTTTTGTTAATTTTAATTTACTGAGATAATGACTTTTGTGTTTTCATTGGCTGTAAGCCATAATCATCAACATTGACAGAAATAAACACTTAAAATAGATCACTCTGTGTGTAATGACTCTATATAATATAGGAGTTTCACTTTTTGTATTGAAGAACTGAAATAAATTAACATTTTGATGATATTCTAATTTAGTGAGATGCACTAGTATATTGACTTACAGGTGATGTCCTGTTAGTCGATCACAGTCATGCCAACTTTTTTCCAGCCACAACTTGTCTGTAGAGTTCATAAAGAAGACACATTTGACTTCCTGTCATCAATAGAATATCCTTACTGTCCTTATAAGATAATAATGCTCAATGATTGTCCTCTTAATTAATGTGCCAAATACTCCTAAAGAGTAATAATGCCTTCTAATCTCCCCCTTCACAATAATTCCAAGTGTCTCTCCAAAAATGATATTGCCCCGAGTTCCCCACCTAAAAGTAATACCACCTGATCCCCCCCCTCCATAATGTCCCCTGAATCCCCCCCATCCCATATATACTAATAATGTCCCGATTCTCCCCCATATATACTAATAATGTCCCGATTCTCCCCCATATATAGTAATCAAGGGGCGATAATAGTATATATGGAATGGGGACATCAGGGAACATTAGTATATATGGGGATAAATAATGTGACTCATATAGATGGAATCAGGGGACATTTTTATATATGGGAAGAATCAGAGGACAGTATTGTGTTTCTGTGCATGGCGCTCATACTCGATACTGAATATCTCAAGATGTATTGAAATTTTGGATTTACATTTTATCATTTGCAGATCACTAACATGTTAAATGATCCTGTAATCTCCATAACTCCACGACTTTCCCTTCTTGGTGTTGCAATTTCAATGCTAAGAATATATACAGTTTAAAAAAAAAAAAGAATCTTCGTGATTTCGTCTCTACATGCCACTATTTTGGATGTGAAATGAAACAACTTAGATGCAACTGGAGTGTAGACTTTCAAGTTTAATTGAAGGGGAATTGCAACCATTTTTCTACCAAGCCTCATTTCAGTGGGCTTAAAAGTAATTGGACAAATGAAGTTTACCATAACTAAAATGTTCATTTTTAATACTTTGTAGAGAATCCTTTGCAGACAATGACTGCCTGAAGTCTGGAAGCCATGGACATCACCAAACGCTGGGTTTCCTCCTTTGTGATGTTTTGCCAGGCCTTTACTGCAGCTGACTTCAGTTGTTTCTTGTTTGTGGGTCTTTCTACCTTAAGTTTTGTCTTAAGCATGTGAAATGCTGCTCGATGGGGTTGAGATCTGGTGACTGACTCGGTCACTGCAGAATATTCCACTTTTTTGCTTTAAAAAACAAAACAAAAGAAAACATCAGATACTTCCACAGTATGGTGCTCAATAGGGTTCAGATCAAGAGACATTCGGTACTTATCCACCGAATCACTTTCATCCTGTTCTTCAGAAATGCAACAGATGTGTTTTGATCATGTTGCAAAAAGTGCACGTCTACCAAGGGCATGGAGTGATGGAAGCATCTTCGCTTTCAATATAGAGCATTACATCTGTGAATTCATTATACTATCAATAAAATGCAGCCCTACATAATGACACTGCCACCACTGTTTCATTGTAGGCACTAAGCAATTTTTCTTTGCACTCCTGACCTTTGCGACACCATACGGTTTTCTAAGGCTGTGTGCTCAAGATCAGGAGCCACTGCGGGTTTGATGCTACGTGTTTATGCAGCGTCAAATCCGCAGTGGGCAGATGTTACAGCATAGTGGATGGAATTGTAGAAATCCCATGTCCACTATGCGTCTGCGGCTCACCCGCGGAAACTGACATGCGGCGCGTCTTTCCAGACCGCCGCATGCCAATTTCTCTTGCGGGTCCACATATGGACTTTCTCCATAGACCTAACCTCTATGAGGAAAGTCCGCATGTGAAAAAAAAATGGCCGCCACTCATTTGCATAAAATGTGCGGCTCTTCCGCAGCGTCTGGGCCGCAGACCTGGGCACATCATGGGCACATACCCTCAATGCATCTCTAGTTGCCTGGCTTTGAACTTCTCAGTATCTTTTTTTTTTTTTTTTTTAAAGGGTTACTCTCTAGGGAGATAATTATTCCAAAGGCCATGGCTACATAAACCATTAGGATAACATGAAGAGTGCCGTTTCTCATCCTCACAGTACCTGAAATTCAGTGTGATATTGGAGCGACTCCCACTCCCTTCTGGAACGTGTCCCACGTCAAGGGGCATGGCCTGCTTGTAGTTTTCAGCCCCCGATAGCATCTGCTTCTATACAGTTTGAGATCAGGGGCATGGCTTGCTGCTAGTAGCTGCCAGCTGCTTAATAATCTCGTTCTATTCAGTTTTAGATTAGGGGCGCATGGCCTGCTCACTGATGTGGGACTGCATGGGAGGAGATTACCAAGGGGCTTTCAGCTACTAGTGGAACAGAGCTGGCCAAACCCACTGATATGAGACAATGTCCCAGAAGGGAGGGGGAGCACCAAGGAGCAGTTCCAGCATCACACTGAATTACAGGTAGTGTGAGGAAGGGAAACAACGCTATTCATGTTATCCTAATAGTTTATGAAGGCATGACCATTAGGGTAGTGTGGTTCATCGTAGTATGCTGCGACCCTGTCTGTCTAAAGATGACAAGGATGGAGAAGAATCACCTGCTTCTAGAGAGGGTCCTGTCACAGTTGCCCCAAGCCACGATGTGGACGAAGAAGAGTTGTTGATTATACCTCCGAGCCCCAGCACTCGATTACCTGCAGTCCCCAGAGCAGGTGGCGAGGGAACAACATCGGTTGAAGCCACCGGGAAGGTGGAGATTGGAAATCCGAGTGACCCTACAGCCCCCATCGGTCGAACTGAGTTACGCCGGTCAGAACGGACAACAGCAGGAGTGCCTCCTCACAGTTACGAACAAGATCAATTCATATGGTACCGTATCGACCAGGAAGTCCAAGAATGTGAACGTTTGATGAAGGAACTCTCGCCCGTGGAATGGCGAGTTAAAGGAGAGCGGGAGTGTAAAAGGGAAAACCGGGGTGTAAGTGCTTTCAGAGCAAGGGATCCGGAACTGCCGGGGCCGTGCCTCTGGTGGCAGGGGGAAGACAGACTGCGAGCACAGGAGTCAGGTGACTGGGGACGTGTCCAGGGAGAGGAGCTGGGAGGTCAGGTGACCGAGAGACTGGTGGCGTGGGTAGAGAGAGGAAGAGACAAGGACATTTGCGCGGGAAAGCGGAGCTGCGTCCTGCTCAGGACTGGGAGCAAGAGCCGAGTGCAGTAGACCGGAGGAGTCAAGCCAACTAGAGAAGAGACGCAGGGTCGGTGGAGCCGGGCAGGTGAGGTGCAGTGTTATGGACTAGGGGCTCAGCGGGTAAAACCGGAGACCGCCCGCTGCCGCCAGAAGACGGAGCATTGTTTGGGCGGGGAAGCCTGAAAAATCAACACCGGCATCAGCTGGCAACTGCCTTGTGAGGAGCAAGAGTCAGCTA
Source organism: Phyllobates terribilis (assembly GCF_046119375.1). Classification (NCBI taxonomy): domain Eukaryota; kingdom Metazoa; phylum Chordata; class Amphibia; order Anura; family Dendrobatidae; genus Phyllobates; species Phyllobates terribilis. The sequence continues at coordinate 691,914,104 of NW_027362762.1, forward strand.
AGTGAAAACACTGTCGATTATAACCGGTTCGACTCTGCTACATCTAGTTAAACTGTGAACTGTCAATTATAGACTTCTACCTGCTATTTTCCCCTGTTACTCCCTGCGTGGAGATTTACCCTGTTATTATAAACCTCCCCTGTTTATTAACCCCGTATTGGCTGCTTTGTGTTTCTGTGTCACTGCATCTAAATTACCCGTGTTACATCATCTCCCCAGCGTACCCCTTTAAATGTGGAGCCCCAAACTAGATCCCATATTCTAGATGTAGCCTCAAGTAATTTATAGAGGGGTAAAAATACATTAGGAAACATGGCATTTTCTCATTTTATAGCCGTTAAAACCTTGTTTGTTTTTGCAAAATTACGGAATTGCTCCTTCTTGAAAAGGGAGCGATTCCAATAAGAATATATTACATAACTAATATTTATGCAACTTCCTGAATTGTACTACACCACCAACTGTGCTTCAATTCCTTCCAAAACCATTGGCATTTATATGAAGTTGTTCTCTGGATTTTAAACAAAGATTTATTAGATTTTCTATCAAACAACTGCAGAGGTTGAGCACTGATGCGGTTTACAGAAGAGAAACAAAACAATTGGCACTGCTGCTGGAGGTGCATTGGGGCATGTCAACACACTATGTCCACTAATACACCCCCAGTCCACTGCCATATGATTTCTATATGGACTCTCAGCTAGATTTCTCACGAGAGGCACATCAGATCTTTAAAAAAAAAAAAAAAAAAGTACTTACATGTTTCACACCTTAATGGCCTATGATGTAAATCTGCAGAGGTTGAAACGGAATCTAACAAGCAGGCTCAGGAGCTGAGGCTACAGCGACCAAAGCTTCCACTGATCACTGTAGTTTAGCCACTTAAGGAGGTCTTCAGTCTAGATGCCAGATTTATATTTTTTTTGCCTTTGTGAAAAAAGTATAATTATTTTTGGGATAGGTTTTTTTTTTTCTTTTTTTACAATATATTTACACATTTGAAGTATGCTTACAAATTTTTATATCATGAATAGACTATAAATAAGTGCAGAAAATAAGTGTAAAAATGCAGTGAGGTGGGGAAGGTGAATGGTGGCCACGATCCAGGATGTTGTACTTATCTGAAACAAAGAAAAGAAAAAAAAAGATTTTTAATTTCAATTACTATGATTGTCGCTTTCTCCGGTAACAGAATTAAAAAAAAATAAATAAAAAAAAAGTGAAAATGTAAAAAAAAAAAAAGTGGCGTCATGCTTAAAATTGAGTATCGATTTTTCCACAATTGGAGGCCTGTCAAAATTCTACCCCCCAAAAAAGATTTTGACTTGATTCTGGTACAGGAGATAGGCACTTATATACTATAAATGTGTGCACAAGAATAATTCTGTTGACCATTTGGTTCTGGAGATATCGTGGCCACCGATATGAAAAAAGTGGTTTCAAGAAAAACGCGCTATTATGTTTTTCGTACTGATTACACAGAGACACGTTTACTTACGATTAGTGTTGAGCATTCCGATACTGAAATATCGGGTATCGGCCGATATTCGCGGTATCGGAATTCCGATACTTAATTCCGATACTTTTGCAATATCGTATACCGGAATCGGAAGTTCCCATAATGCAATGAGCCATTTTCATTTTATTCAGCCAATGAGGATCCTAAGAAGTGTGGGCACATCCTGTTAGGCATGTAGGCATCTTAACTAATGGCATGGCTGTGATTGGCTGCTGAAATGATGTCATGATGCACTATAAAAGCCGCCGCCGCCATTTTGAGCTCACTCTGCTGTGAATTCAGTTAGGGATAGGACGCTGTTGTTCTGAGGGACAGTTTTAGCTACCTATTTGGTCTAGTCTGCTTTACCCAAGCTACTTTATAAATCGCTGTGCCTTGCAGCGCTAGTGCACAGTTCTCTGTACTGTTCACCGCTGTCTGCAAGGTCTTTGTGTGTGAGTGGAGCTCACCCTGTAGTGTGTGCTTCAGCCACGTCTGGTTGTAGTGCACTCAGTGTGTGTCACTGCCTCATACATTGTCCTTTTTTGCCAATTCATAATTTTTCCTGATTTCTCCTATTAGTGTGGTGGTTCCATCCGTATTCAGCTAAATTGGTTCCAAACACACTATATAGGAGTAGTTAGAGGAGCCTTTCTGCAGCATTGGGCCCTGCAGCCCCAGCCAGATTAGTATTAGCCTATTTTTTGCAGCCTCATCTATTGCATTGTAGGTTACCTTCCTACATTGTAATAGCTACAAAAAGTTTGTGATACTATTGTTATTACATCTTTAGGCACATCCAGTGTCTTTTTGTGACAAAAAAAACCTAAATAAAGTTCACCAAACACTCCACTTTACAGTTGTGTAGGCCACATTAGCTCATATTAAAGTCTAGTCCACACTTTATAAAATTAGTGTTTCTTATACCTGTTAGCAGCTGTTCAGGAATAAGCACACTAAGCCCTTAGTACTTTTCTGCCTATCTTTATCAGTCTACCAAGATGAAGAAGGCAGGGAATAAGGCATGTGGTCGTGGGCGTGGGGTTTCTGCAGGGAGAGGACGTGAGGATTCTGTGCCTGCAGGGAGAGGACGTGGGGATTCTGTGCCTGCTGCGGGCACCAGTGACTCAGCATCCCCCAGTTTTACCAGGGAACAGTCCTTTATGCGCAGCTTTGTAGGAGCTAGCCGTATCCCACTGCTGCGCGAGGACCAAATTGAAGCCGTTGTCGGATGGATGGCAGCTAACGCATCGACTTCAATTAGTTCCAGATCCTCTCAGGTCCTGAGCACTGAAGAGCACCCATCTGTCTCTTCACCACCTGCCAAATTGCCCAGGCAGTCAGAGAGCCCTGGACAGGAGCCATCTCTACTTCTGTTCTCTGAATCTCTTGGCTTGGAAAGAGGGGGCCAGCCAAGCAGAATTCGAGAATTTGAAGAAGAGGTAGTATGCAGTGATGCGCAACCGTTTTGTCTCTCTGAATCTGAAGAGGCGGGTGGGCTAGTGCCTATGGTCAGCAGCACACCTCAGTACGCATCTGATGATGAGACTCAGGTGCCACTTTCTGGTGCGTACTGTGCTGTCGAGACTACCCAGGAGAAGCAGTTGTTTGAAGAGGGTGCTGTAGATGATGAGGTCCTTGACCCATCATGGCGTGAGGGACAGGAAGGTGGTGGGAGCAGCTCTGGGGAAGAGATTCCCCGAACAGCCCAAAAAGGAGGGAGAGGGAGGGGGCAGACTTTGTTGCCTGTAGCCTCCACTTCGGCACCCATTAGGAGCATGGCTCTTCCAAAATCCAAAGCGGGCGCTCCCAAGACTTGCAGTGCCTGGTCCTTTTTTGACACCGTTGCAGATGACATTTGCTTTGTCAAATGCAAGCTGTGTAATCAGAAGGTGAAAAGAGGGAAAAGTGTCAGCAACCTCAATACCACAAATATGTGGAAACATGTGCGGACCAAGCACGTGGTGGAGTTACAAAAACACACTGAAGACCTAGGCCAACCTACAGCGCCACTTACCACCTTCTTCAGCTCGTGTTGTAGCCTCTTCCTCCAGCTCACACACAGCTGGTTCGGCTTCCTCACAGGATCGCCATGGAAGAATCTCTGGCACTGTTGTACAGAGACACAGTGTAATTCCACCCACAGCACCACTTTCCCAGTCATCCTCACACTCCCAGGCCAGTCTACAGCCATCGTTAGCACAGGCATGGGAGAAAAGGCGCCCATACTCGGCAAACCACCCCCGAGCACAGGCTCTGAATGCTGGCATTGCTAAACTACTGGCCCTTGAAATGCTATCATTCAGGCTGGTGGAGACTGACACATTCCGTAACTTTATGGCATTGGCAGTCCCACAATACAACGTGCCCAGCCGATTTTATTTCAGCAGGCAAGCCGTCCCTGCCCTGCAACATCATGTGGAGGGAAAAATTAAACATGCGCTACAAAACGCCGTCAGTAGCAAGGTCCACCTGACCACCGATGCGTGGACCAGTAAGCATGGACAGGGACGATACCTTTCCCTCACTGCCCATTGGGTAAATGTTGTGGAGCCGGGTACAGATCTTGAGAGTGGCGCTGTACGTGTTCTGCCAACTCCAAGGATTGCAGGAATCCAGTCTGTACACATTGACTCCTCCTCATACTCCAGTTCCTCTGAATCAGCGCTGCAGGAGCCATCACGGTCTACCTCCACATCGACCCGTGAACGGTTACCTGTTATGGTGACCAATATGAGCACAGCCGTGGCCAAACGTCAACAGGCCGTATTAAAATTAATTTCTTTGGGGAATCGAAGCCACACAGCGCAGGAGCTCTGGAATGCCATCAAGCAGCAGAGCGACGTGTGGTTTGTGCCAGCGAATCTCCAGCCAGGCATGGTAGTGTGTGACAATGGCCGAAATCTGGTGGCAGCTCTGGGCCTAGGCAACCTCACTCACATCCCATGTCTGGCACATGTGCTCAACTTGGTCGTGCAGAGTTTTTTGAGGGACTATCCGGATCTTGATGCACTGCTTCACAAGGTCCGCATAGAGTGCGCTCACTTGCGGCGTTCCAGCAATGCAAGATCACGCATTGCAGCTCTGCAGCGCCGATTACGTCTTCCGGAACATCGCATCATATGTGACCTACCCACCAGGTGGAATTCAACGTTACATATGTTGGAGAGGTTGTGTGAGCAGCAGGCAGCAGTAATGGAGTACCAGCTGCATCAGGCGCAAACAAGTCGCAGTGCGCGCCGTTCACACTTCACCACCACTGAGTGGGCCTCTATGAAGGACATTTGCCACGTTTTGCGTGCCTTCGATTATTCCACGCGGATGGAGAGTGCAGATGATGCACTAGTCAGCATGACTATCCCCCTTATCTGCCTGCTTGAAAAAACACTGCAAGCACTAAGGGACGAGGTTTTGGAAGAGGTGGAGGATGAGGAGTCACAAATGCCATCTGCTTCTCTACATTCTGCGCAACGTGGTTCCTCACAAACGCCTAGGCAGGGGACACTTTGTGAGGAGGATGAGGAGGAGTCAATGGATGAGGAAGACATCTGTCCAGAGGAAGGAGGTACACAATGCTCTAGTAGTCAGTATCTAGAGCGAGGGTGGGGTGATGCAGAGCAGGCAGAGATCACGCCTCAAGCAGGGGACAGCGTTTCTTGGCCAGTTGGCAGTCTGCAGCACATGGTTGATTTCATGCTGCAGTGCCTGAGAAACGACCGCCGCATCGCCCACATTCTCAACACGGCTGATTATTGGGTGTCCACCCTCCTAGATCCTCGCTACCGGGACAACTTACAAAGCCTCATAACACCGTTGAACCGGGAGCGTAAAATGCGGGAGTACCAAGACGCACTGGTGCATTCCATCATGTTCTCCATTCCAACCGAGAGCAGTGCTGCTAGTGCTTTACAAAGCAGCTCAGTGAGTCGAGGCAGTGGAGGAAGCTCTGCACAAAGAGGGAGCAGAAGCAGCGCCTCAGCACAAGGCAAGACCAGTATGGCCGAAATGTGGCAAAGTTTTGTGTCCCCGCCGCCACAAATGTCTACACCATCACAGACGGCTCCAGTCAGCAGGAGGCAACGTTTCCGTCAGATGGTGACAGACTACATGTCTTGCCCTCTTAGTGTACTCCCAGACGGCTCTTCTCCCTTCAAGTTTTGGGTCTGTAAGCTGGATACATGGCCAGAGCTTAGTCAGTATGCATTGGAGGTGCTAGCTTGCCCTGCTGCTAGTGTATTATCGGAACGCGTCTTTAGTGCCGCAGGTGGTGTACTAACAGACCGTCGCATGCGACTATCCTCCGATAACGTGGACCGGCTTACTTTTCTCAAAATGAACAAGGCCTGGATCTCTCATGAATTTGCCAGTCCTCTTCCAGAATAAATAATTGGTTGGCAACAGTATCCAGGTCTCCTGTTGTGTTCATGTTTCTACCACCTGAACTGTAATCCCTGAGCTCCAACACCGCCAGTTGGCGCTTGGAAGTGCCGTCTGCACAGTCAACACTTGCTGCCGTATTATTGGGGTTCAGTAACGTCAGCTGTTCCCCTGCTGTGCGGACGGCAATTTCTCCTGCTCTGTCCACATTCTCACTACTACAGATTTTAAAGTTGCTCCAATTACACCTCTGGCTCCTCTGTTTTCAGTATTATCCCTGAGCTCCAACACCGCCAGTTGGCGCTCGGAAGTGCCGTCTGCACAGTCAACACTTGCTGCCGTGTTATTGGGGTTCAGTAACGTCAGCTGTTCCCCTGCTGTGCGGACGGCAATTTCTCCTGCTCTGTCCACATTCTCACTACTACAGATTTTAAAGTTGCTCCAATTACACCTCTGGCTCCTCTGTTTTCAGTATTATCCCTGAGCTCCAACACCGCCAGTTGGCGCTCGGAAGTGCCGTCTGCACAGTCAACACTTGCTGCCGTGTTATTGGGGTTCAGTAACGTCAGCTGATCCCCAGCTGTGTGTCCGGCGAATTCTCCTGCTTTGTTCACATCCACTGTACTACGGATTTAAAACCTCCTCCAAATACACCTCTGGCTCCTCTGTTTTTAGTATTTACCCTGGGCTCCAATACCGCTAGTTGCTGCTCAGAAGTGCCGTCTGCACAGTCAACGCTTGCTCCAGTGTTATTGGGGTTCAGTAACGTCAGCTGATCCCCAGCTGTGTGTCTGGCAAATTCTCCTGCTTTGTCCACATCCACTGTACTACGGATTTAAAACTTGCTCCAATTACACCTCTGGCTCCACTCTTTTTAGTATTCACCCTGGGTTCCAGTACCGTCAGCTGGTTCTCGGCAGTGACTTTGGCACGGGTACTCCCTCCTGCCCAGCCTGGTTCCAGCACGCCAGCTGTTTCCGGGTAGTGTCAACGTCACTTTGCCTCCAATGCGTTGTCCTGTCGTGTTGCGGTCGGGTTAGCCGACTCTATGGTGCCTGCAGTTTAGGTGACTCCTATGAGGGCTGCGGAATCTGGCAATGAAGGCTGGTTCCATAGTGCCAATAGGACAAGCACCCCCTGTAGGACTGTGGGTTTTGGTACCTGCGGCCGGCTCGCGGCCTTGAACTTTTTTTTACATGGGTACCTTCTACTACCCATCCGGGTTCCAGTACCGTCAGCTGGTTCTCGGCAGTGCCTTTGGATTAGGTGCCTCCTTCTCGGTATCCAAGTTGCACCAACGTCTGCTGGTCCTTGGTAGTGCTTTCTGGCACAGGTACCTCCTGCTTAGTAACCTAGTTCCAGTACCGTCAGCTGGTCTTCGGCAGTTCCATTGGCTCTTGTACCTTCTGCTACCCATCCGGGTTCCAGTACCGTCAGCTGGTCCTCGGTAGTTCCTCAGCTTTCTTGTACCTTCTGCTACATTTCCAAGTTCGAGCTTTTTGAAATGGTTCTTGGTAATCACTCTAGATCTCCCTGATGAGGACCCCGAAGACTACGACCCTGAATACCACCCCGAAGACGAGGACCCTGAAGACCACCCCAAAGAAGACGAGGACCCCGAAGACGAGGACCCAGAAGACCAACCCGAAGAAGACGAGGACCCCGAAGACGAGGACCCCCGAAGACGACGACCCTGAAGACCACCCCGAAGAAGATGACCCTGAAGAAGTTGACCAAGAGGACAAAGAAGAGAAGACAAGCACCAAGATACAGAAGCACAAGAGACAGAAAACCAAGAAGCAGAAATACAAGAAGCTGCAGAACAAAAAGCGGAAGAACATTAAGCATAAGACTAAAAATCAGAGCAAAAGATAATATCTAAATTATAAGCAGAAGATGACTAAGCAGTGTATGGGGGTGAGTCCGTTCCTCCTCGTGGTGCCCCTGGAAAAGACCTGCTGCTGCAGGCCAAACTGAACACGGACAAATCCTGTTGTAAGTCTTTTGTGACGGGCAGAACGAAAGGTGTAATGTCCAACCTTTTATAGATAACTACAGGAATGCCTGCCACAAATAAGAATATGATGAAGATGAAGAAGATGAAAAAGTAGAATATGAAGAATGTAAAAAAAAAAGAATAATACTAAGAAGGTGAAGAAGAAGATGAAGAAGGTAAAGAAGAAGTGGATGAAAAAGATGCTGAGGATGATGAAGGAGAAAGTGTGGGAGAAGTAAAAAAGAAGGTGAAGAGCATGGAAGTAGTGAAACAAATATCTGACAAAATATAAAAATACTTAACATAGTCAATATTTCCGTAACTCAGAACGTCTTAAAAAAAAATATTAATTCCTGCTATTCCATTTGATTGGGCTAAACCTCTATGCCTTTGTCTCCCCCAATACATTCTACATTATTCTTAGTTGTTTTCCTTCATGTAGAATTAACCTACAAGGAAAGAAAGGGTTTATTTTCATTCCGATATTTCTGTCCCATTGACTTGCATTGGTTTCCGGTATCGGAATCGGCGATATCCGATACTTTTTCGGTATCGGTCCGATCCAATCCGATCCGATACTTCCCGATATCGGAAGGTATCGCTCAACACTACTTACGATCAATCAGCTACTGCAGGACCATAGAGTGATCCTTCCTTGTGCTCAAATTCCCGCAGAGCTGCTCTCTTTTCTGTGATGAGGTTTGTGGTCTCGAACGGAGTCAGACAAATGCCGCTCCGAGGGACTTAAACAAGCCTTGTCCCGAGTATGCGCATTCATCTTTGCTTGCTGTCCAATAGTCATTCCCAACATATCCATAACTTTAAGAATTGGCATAAATCCTTTGTTAAAAATTATTATTGCCAAAAACGTAGTTATGTTCACAATCTTTGTACCCGAATCAAGGTGCACCAACACTACGATCGAGCAAATCATCATTCTATTAGATCTCTGATCAGTGTGAGGTGATTACTAAGGGTCATAATACTAAGTACTGTTTTTTAAAATGCCGCCCAAAAAAAGAACCATCTATTGGGCAAGTTAATCCAAAAGCTAAGAAAGCATACACGCACACAAGGCCGATGGAGTGCTCTATTGTGTGCCACGCGGTGCACGCCGGAGATCGTGCCATATAAAGGTGCTAACACTAATATTGCAAATGGAGCTAAATTGTTTCAGATATATTTGCCACACAAGGACAAAAAAAAAAAAAAAAATTGGATTTTTCCGATCTGGCAGACTAGACAACCCTCTTAAATGCCGCTGACAAATATTATTGCTGCTGTTTGTTCCATTCAGCCCCCCTGCACCGCAGTCTTAGGAGATGCAGGATTGCCATGGCAGCCAGAGGCCTACTGAAGACCCTGAAGCCACCATTTTGGTCGTCCAGGGAAGACCAATGACAGGCTGAGCGTTTTTGCATGTCTTTTTTAAGCTTTTTTGTACAGCAATGAATGCTTTTTGGAGCCAACTAAAGATATGTGAAAAAAGAAACGTGGGAATCACTTTAACCCCTGGATTACCGTCGGACTAGGGAAGAGTATATTGGGTTAATTTAAATGATTGAAGAATGTGTTTTATTTCAAATAAAGTGCTTTATTCTTGGTGTATTTCTTTACTTACAAGTGTAGTAATGAGGGTGTCTGGCTGACACCTCCGCATTACTAAACCTAGGGATTGGTGTAAGTGACAACTAATCCCATTACCCCTAATCCCATTCAAATATGAAGTGCCATTTCTGGGGCAGCTGAAGGCTGCCATTTTTAGCCTAGGAAGGGGTCATTAGGCCAACATGTTCCCTGGTTATTAATAACAGCTTACAGCCATTTGGTTAGCCTTTGGGTATGTCCCCACAATCAGGAAACAGCAGCGCTTTGGACGCAGCATATTTTCGCTGCATCCAAAACACTACGTTCTAATGCCAGACTTCTTTTGTCAGTATGTGCAGATCCACTGCATGTAATGTGAATGTAATGACATTTCAACAGGTCAAAATCTGCAGCGGAGACAATAGTAAATTGTAAAAAGTAAAATAAAAAAAAATGGCGTGGAGGGCTGAATTTACTAGCCATTCTACATTCCCTTCTACAAGACAGCAGGCTGACAATGACAGGAGTGTAATTGCTCCTGTGTCAGTGCATAGCGCGGAGCTGCAGTGAGAGGTTACATGAGTTCATCAGCTGAAAAGCTCCGGTGACCTCACTTACTGCACCACTGATGTGTGAGAACTTTCTCACGCAGCGGTGGTGCCATAAGTGAGGTCACAGGGGTTCATCAGCTGATGAACTTGTGTGACCTCTCACAGCAGCTCAGCGTTATACACTGCAGGAGCAATTACGCTCCTGTCAGTTTATCACCGGCTGCTTGGTAGAGCAGTCACATCTCCGGATGTGACTCATCTATAAATGATCCGATCGCCATGGGACATTCTGGATTACGTTGATTGCAGCGGACAGGTGAGGGGATATGGTGTTTTTTTATTTTTACAGGTGACATGGGCATTGGAGATTTGGTGCCATGTGATTATAATGTGTTTATTTTTGCTACAAAAATAGTTTTTTCCTTGACCACTGGTTGCAGGCGCCAGCTGTAGTAGCCGCTCATCAGCTGACGCCTGTGACCCACGGTCAAATCTTTGTGCGTTTTTGACACATTGACTTCAATTGATTCAGTCAAATCCACAGCAAATCCGCAAACATTTTTTATACCTGCGTTTGTGCTTTGGATTTGACTGACTCAATTGAAGTCAAAGGGGGAAAAACGCAGCAAAAATGCACAAAAAGTTGACATGCTGCAGATTTAAAAGCACTGTAAATACTCAAAGGAAAATTCCTGATCATGTGAACAGCACTTCAGGATTCTCATTTAATTAGCTGTCAGAAGGATTCCCTAACGTTTTTGTCCCAATTCTGCACAGAAAAAATGCGAAGACGCACCATGTGCACACAGCCTAAGGCTGCTGGAATTTTCCCTATGAAAATCACGCGAATGCAAGTTAAATGGATGTGGCTGAAATGGTGAAAACCAGCAATCTGACCCAACAGCCAGAAAATCCTGGCTATGTATTGTGCATCAAACAAGGGTCAATGTGGACATTTAATGTTTCCAGGGCTGTGGAGTCGGTAAGCCAAACCGCCGACTCCTCAATTTCCATGATACTGACTTCACGACTCAGCTAAAAGTCTAGACCCTTAGATCAGGAATAGGACAGACATTTATAGGACATTTCATAACTTTTCCAAACTCTTATGAAAAAAATATTCCCCACAAACTGAATTGAACTAATGTACCCAATTTATTATATATTTTAGGTGTTGGAGTCGGTCCATTTTATACAGACTCAGACTCCACCAAAATGGACACACCGACTCAGACTCCACAGCCCTGAATGTTTCACAATCCCCTGGTCATTCTGTTTATTTGGGATGTATCAATATTTCAATCACTCTTTTTCATTCAAGATTTTACTCAACAAATGGATGCAACAAGCAAAACATTGGAAAATACTTTTAATCTTTCTAGAATAGTTAAAGAAATACCAAAAGAAAAATCGAAAATCAGTCGTAAATGTCCTATACTTTACCCATGTCAACAAATGCAGATTAATTACTACAGAACCATCATATAGTGCAATTAAGTTTCACTTTCGCTTGCATACATTAACAAAATCCTCAATATGAATAAGCCATTAGGTTTCTTGTATATGACGGATCATGAGATCAATGGCAAGACATGCTTTACAGGTTAAGTTACATTCTCAAAGAAAAAAAAATTTTGATAAACCTCAGAGGCACATGAAATTCTCCCCGTCAGACCACATATGCAGCAATTTAAAACCCAGTCTTAAGTCTGATGGATTAAATAGGTTGTTTCTATAGGTCAAGCCTTCACATAAGTCATCTAATTGACGGTTAAAATAGTGAATGGTTTTATCACATGACATCCTGTAATATGACTGCTACAGAATCCAATTACACTAAAAGTAAACTTTGCAATTAGTTTTTGCTCACTGTCTGAAATGACTGATCAAGTAAGATTACATATGTAAGTAACTTAAAATACCACCTCCGCCACAACTAATTGTAAAATTACAATACTGGTAAGAAAATGAACAAGACAACAATGAGAGAACAAAGGCGCACAGTGATAATGTACTGATAGGAAATCTAAATGGTTCGCCCTCTATGGCCACTTTCCCCAACACAAGTGATGGTAAGCTATTTGGCCTTCGAAAGAGCCATTTCACATAAACCTGCATAGGGGAATATACAGTACAGAGTAAGTAAAGTTGACCATACAGCTCAGATTATTTTCAGCTAATTTGGCTGTAAACTCTCTCTCCCCATTTACTCACACACATGGCCATGAGGCCCAGCGTGGACAAACCTCTCAGCGATGGCCTCTTTCAAGCAGTTTGAAAAAGATTGAGCATTTCAATTTAAAATGCCAATCCTTCTCTCCCCCAATATCATCTGTCAGAGAGAGTCGGGAGACCCCACACACACTATATGGTCTGCAGGTCCGGTTGATCAACATACATGAGGAAGGTTCGACACCACAAATAGGATCATTGCACAGACCCGGTTTTAAGCTGGATCAGAACACTAAAGTGTATAGTGCATCCCAAGTCTCCATGTCTGGAAGAGAGTTCTTCTATGCACGAAGCATAGGGTTATAAGCAATAGCGAATGTTTGACCAGCCTATATACCCCTATACATATTTGTCTAACAGTGAGCAAACCTAATGTATATTGAAGCTTCCCGACTCTTAACCCCCAAAAGATGTCAGGGGAAGATAAGGATGTGGCATAACAAATATAATACTTTTGCTCTACGCAAGATAAGCCACTGTCACAGGAGTCTCTGAAAAGACAGGAAAGGTTGGCAGATTGGGGAGAGATTTGGCCATCTACTGCATTTGAGAAGCTTACAAGTTTTGCAATCTATTTTTTTAATAAATTTTTTTAAAGAAATGTATGGTGCTAGAACAAGTTAGGTGGCCCTTGTTGCTTAATTGAATCCACTATAACATGTTTTAAAGAAGTACCATTTACTAGCTTTCAGAAGTGCGTAAAAATATAAAATAAAATGGCATTGGGTTTGACAATCATTTTCACTCTAAAGCTGCATGTAAGGCAACAGTTTGGCAAAATAAGCATCTATACAATAGATTTCATAAAAAACAAGAATGCTATGACGATACAGTTGAGCTGTAGATATGTGACGCGACATCTCTTAATAGATTCTTCATTGTGAAAAAAAAAAACAAAAAAACAACTATAATACAATAAAGGAGTAAAACTTTAGAAGATGCATTAATGACTATAGTTGCATTGTGACTGAGTCCTGAAAATACTGTCCGGAATGAGTTTGTGAACATGGATTCCAGGCACATCAAACTGTAAAGACTGACGTCTCGATATAAATAGATACACATCTTTATGCTTTATATATATATATTCTTATATCTTTATAAATATTCCCTGGAAAAGTTTGACTTTCTGTTCACAGTGGTGACTCAAAAAGGGGCAGCAGAAAACACCTCAATATATCATGGCAGTGATAAAGCATGGTAAGTTATGGAGACTGGAATAAGGAAAAATTCCACTACTCCAGGTAAACAAAAATCTTTCACAATATTGCCACCCAGGTCTCCTTCTGACAAAAAAAAGTGCTTAAGAAAAAACAAGACATTGGAGACATCCCATGCTACGGCATGTATGTTTTCACCACCATCTGTATGGGTTTCTGACAAACTGGACATCCCTTCCGAGTCTTCTTAAGATTGCGTGCACACCGAAAACATGTCACCAAGTGGGCTGTACGCCCATGTACTACATTGCCATTACGTGGGCGCCGGTGGCACAGCCTGCAAGGTTCTAACAAGGGGCGAGTAGAGTCCAGTGACGCTTCCTCAGAGGCAAGAAGAAGTTCTGAGCTGTCTGAAAGTGTTCTGGCATTTGATGCCAGGTCTAAGGGCTCTAAGAAAGGAACTTGTGATTTGGGATCACTGCTTCTCACCCGCACCATGGGGGCAGATAGTGTTCTGCGGCAGTCAGGAATGTCAATTCCATTGTTCATTTCCAGGGAATTGGCTTTTGCTGGCAGAATGGGAGTAGAGAGGGTATGAGTGAGAGGCGGACAGTCCGAGTACCAATCCTTGCGTAAAGCCCAGCAGCGGAAGCAGTAGCGTTTTGCAGGTGAATTAAACTTATGGCAACTGGTACACTGCCAGCAGTCCTGAAGAGAGAGAAATAAGGTGAGAACTTATCCATTATATCATTAAAAGGGTTGTCCAAAAACATGGCTGCTAAAAACCGCACACAAGTCCACAGGTTGTGACTGATTGTAGCTCAGCACCACTGAAGTAAATCCAGCTGAGCTACAATAGCACCCATGACCTGTGGACAGATGCGGCATGGTCCCATATTTCCTCATCAGAAAGCTTTGTAAAACGAGCCAAACCTCAGATGTGGTTTCTGTATCCGTATCATCACTCAGGCTTTGTGTGTCCTCCAAGTCATCTCCATAGATGGTCAGCTCGATCACCTGAGGAGCACAAAGAACAAGCAGCGATTGTTAGCTATTACAAATAAGCACTTGTATAACCGACAGAATAATGAAACTTTATAAAAGAGGCTTTCATATTTCTTTTAGACGCATTGAAGTGGTTTACAAAATAGGTTGTGCGAGAAAAAAAAAAAGATAAAACATGCCAAATAATGTATGCTTTTTGACAGGTTTCACTACATAAAAAAAATATAAAAAAATCTGTTATACTTATTAATGTGTGGCAAGTTTATTATGCCACTTGCCCCATTTTTATAAAATTTCCCTAAATTTGATTTTGTATTTCAGTCTATCAGAACGCTATAGTATTCCCACAATATAAATGGACCTCATTTTAGCATTTAGCTGCCGAGTCGCAGGGCACGACTGCAAAATCTTATCAATGAAATCATGATGTGGATCTGGCTCATTTCATATTAGAACTACTCAAAAGTAGCGGGGCAAAAAACAAATGCGGGAAGACAATTATTCCCTAAAGAGAAGAGAAAGAATGTAGGGGTACATGTGGCATAAAACTCACTTTCTTTCCTTCGCCATCTCTCACATCTTCACCCTCACTATCTTGAGAGTCCAGATTTTCCACTTTCACCTCCACATTAATTTGATCTGACCGACTGTCATTAAGGAACCAAAAGTCATCTGTGGTATCTGAAACAAGGGCTGTATCTATGTCCTGCAAGGTGGAAGACAAGGTTCTTGACACAGACAAATGTTCAATGTACATAAAATAATATTCATTAAAGCACAATCATACAGAAAGTCCTAAACACATTGTACACTGAAATTGCTCCAACGGTCTAGGGGGTCACTCACATTAGATCAAACATACTTTATATAACAAAAGGGCCATAATGTAGTGATGGCTGGCATGCTGTATAACCCAGGGTAGATTAAGAAAAAGTTTAGCTCTTCTTAATTGTAATGGGGCCATTAAAAGGGGTTGTTTGCTTTGGAAAATCTATGAATGTCTGAAGGAGACCACCTTTGTTACCGCATTTTTCTACCTGGCAAACAGATGAAGGTGCGATTGCTAAGAAGTGAAACCTCCATTTCCCAGAAATCCCCAATTGTGTGTATGAACTTCAAAGTCCTATAAAGAGAATCTTTCACCAGGTTTTTGCCACCTAATCTGAGAGCAACAAGATGTAGGGGCAGAGCCTCCGATTCCAGCAATTTAACACTTGCGGGTCTGTATGGTGTCATTTTAATAAAATCACTTACCAGCAGGAGATCATTAGGACTAGTAAACCTGCTGCCAGATAGTCAATCATATTCATGAGCTCTGTATTACTCCACCCCCATCACTGATTGGTATCTTTCTGCCTATGCACAGTATACACAGAAAGCAGCCAATCAGGGGTGTGGGCGGGGTTCTACAGAGCTCAGCATTTAGAGAACTGGTAGAACTGCAGAAGATAAAACAGTGATATTCTCAAAATGACAGCAAGCAGCCCAGTAAGTTTCACATCGCTAGAATCAGTGTCTCTGTATATACATTATGTTGCTCCAAGATGGAGTTCGCAAAAAACAGGTGACAGATTTCCTGTAACGAGCACCTGTCACCTGGTTAAAAGAAGCCAGCTTTTGCTCTTATTTTATTTCTGCTGACCACTTCAGTATTTAATTTTTTCAAAACCCATCATCTGGTTTCAGAGATTTGTTGTTTTTTTTTTATTTAGTGCCAATTGTATGGTCTTTACAAGGGGGCTCTCCCAGGACTCTCTCTGAGAATGTCTGTAGGCTGCATTGCATTTCCCGGTGTGCCATTCCCTTCCCCTTGGTAACGACCATAAAAACTAAATAAGAAGATCCCTGTCTCTGGAACCATATTGCACACTTAAATGCAAAAAAAAAACAAGCAGCAAACACAAAGCATTGATTCCTCAAAGGAGCTGCTGGAATAAAATAAGAGCAATGAGGGAAGAAATCGGGTGTATAAAAGGCACCAAATATCCAAAAGAATACAAGAAATGCAGGATGTAGAAACAAAGATTTTTATTGATAATCAAAAAGACACACAAAAACAAATAAAAAAAAACGTAAAATTACAAGGTAACTACACTAACTGGCTGTTATGATTGCTCTTTTGCTGCTGGCTTTGTCTAATTCCCACAAAGTAACTAGCAGGAGGGGGATTGCCGATGGACTAGTAGATAGAATAGAAATGCACAAAAAGATTTGTAATGTGGGTATATGCCTAAAGATATTAATAGCATAATAAATGTATCAATATATGAGTCGCTTGACATGATAAACATGATTGTAATATTGTAAACATGATATAATATGATAAAATAATAGTAAAACGAATATCCACATGATCAGACAACAATATCATATAGATTAAGCCTAAAGGGATGGCTACTAGGTGACGGACATGATTGGCTGTAGATACAGCTAAAGTGCTATATAAAACCGTAGAGGATGTATGCCTGCTCACCTGCTTGCAGTTTAGCTGTATTCGATAGGAGCAAGGCAGACGTCCTGACTTAGACGCCAAGTAAAGCAAGAGAGAGTTTTTTCCAGCTTCAATAAAAATTAGAATTTGTTAAAAATAAAAAATCTTAAAATGCCGTTCACGATAGGAAATGAAGGAAGGTAATTTGGTAAGCGCAGTGATGTGTTTCAGACATGGTTCCTGCGTCCTTTATCAAAGCTCTTCCATTATATGCTTTCATGATTGGTTGCACCTGGTGAAGTAAACGGATGTGATCGATCAGGAGTACAATTGGGGGAGAAAGGCTGAACTGGATGGACCTAGGTATTTATTCAACCTGTGAGGGCGGAGATCTACAAGACATGATTAAATAAGGCATCAATACAGAACTAGAATAGTGCCATCCGCCATAAAGGGGAGCAGGACAGGACCCCACGCATTACGCTACCAACATGTCGCTTCCTCGAGGTTTACCTTTTTATGCCTTATATAGCACTTTAGCTGTCCATCACCTAGTAGCCACCCATTTAGGCTTAATCTATATGATATGGTTATCTGATCATGTGGATATTTGATTTCTGACTATTATTTTAGCATATTTACAGTGATCATGTCAAGTGACTCATATTGATAAATTTATTATGCTATTAATATCTTTAGACATATACCCACATTACAAATCTCTTTTTGTGCATTTCTATTCTATCTACTGCAGTCCATCGGCAATCCCCCTCCTGCTAGTCCCTTATCATTGTGGGAATTTGTTCTTTTGCTGCTGGCTTTGTCTATTATAAAGCCAGTTAGTGTAGTTACCTTGTGGTAACTTCTACTCTCTAATTGTTTTTAGTGTTTTGCGTGTCATTTTGATATCAATAAAAATCTTAGTTGTTTCTACATCCTGCATTTATTGTATTCTATTGGATATTTGGTGCCTTTTATACACCCTATTTCTTCCCTCGTTACCACTATAACTTTCTGCTGCATGGCACAATATCCTTCCATATTATTGTGGTGCCAGTTCTCTTTGGTTTTCCTAATAAGAGCAAATAATTGCCTAGTATCAGACCTCTTTAAGCGCATTAATGGGGTTAAAGGCAGATTTAAATCTATTAAAAATACATATACAAACAAAAATCCACTAATGTCCAAAATATTACCTGGTTTGAAGGGATGTCTGTGGAACCATTACCAAGGGGACAATAATTTGTTCTCAGATTCCCCAAAAACCACCAAGGTAAACCGGCAATATCCCATTCTTCAAAGGAGAGTTCCAACTCATCCTGCTTTAGAAAAGCTGGAGTTTTATTATCTAACAGACAAATGAAAGCAGAAATCTTATGAAATTTACAGCCATACAGACCCTGTATGACCATCACTAGGGTACTGGGTTAGATGTAGGTGTATTTAGTTCCTAAACATTTGAAATCACAAACACACGGCTGATAAGTAATATGCTTTATGGTAATGTGTGCTTTGGGGCAGTAATCTGGATCCCAGCAGTGAGCACACAAATCACACGATCCCTTAGACGGACACAAATTTGTGGCTAAGATCTGACAAAAGAAATTTTGCCTTTACTGTACCATAGATTGCACACAGAGGACTTTGTGCAAAAAAAACAACAAAAAAAACATTGAAGCGCACCGTATGACTTGTTATAATATAAAGGAGTTTTCGTGAAGCAATTCAGACCCATGAGCCCTATAGGGGCTCCTGTGCAAAGCAAATCGGTTTCTAGGCTATTCCTGTGAATGTGGAGGTTCACATTGCAGTCATGCAACCAAATAATCCTAACACTGTATATATGCAGTACTGTCCAATATTTGTCGCGATCTTCCTTTTCTAGGTGCACTCGCAGAGTCCGGGATTTTGTAGGCTTACAGTCAGGGGTATGAGTAATCAATTATATCAAATAGGTGATAATGATCATCACTTTCATATTTACATTGAAAAACGGTAATTAAAGGGGTTTGAACAAGGAAGGCATTCCAGCTTCTGGTAAAGTATCCAATCTTTATTTAATGATTAAGATTCCATTCCTGAATGGGAAAATAGACAAAAAAGTGGGAGAAAAAGCTACGCGTTTCAAACACAATCCCGCGTTCTTTGACAAAGCCTGATGGGAAAATTTACCCATCAATCTTAAAAATCCCAATAGCCAAATTCAAATGGGGATAGAGCTCATATAGCACAGGTGCATCTCACTAAATTAGAATATCAAAAAGTTAATTTCAGTTCTTCAATACAAAAAGTAAAACTCATATTATATAGAGTCATTACAGAGTGATCTATTTCAAATGTTTATTTCTGTTAATGTTGATGATTATGGCTTACAGCCAATGAAAACACAAAAGTCATTATCTCAGTAAATTAGAATACTTTATAACAACAGCTTGAAAAATAAATTTTAAAATCCGAAATGTTGGCCTACTGAAATGTATGTTCAGTAAATGCACTCAATACTTGGTCGGGGCTCCTTTTGCATCAATTACTGCATCAATGCGGCGTGGCATGGAGGCGATCAGCCTGTGGCACTGCTGAGGTGTTATGGAAGCCCAGGTTGCTTTGATAGCAGCCTTCAGCTCGTCTGCATTGTTGGGTCTGGTGTCTCATCTTCCTCTTGACAATACCCCATAGATCAGAGGTCCCCAACCTTTTTTGCACCAGGGACCGGCTATAAGGAAGACCAGTTTTCCATGGCCCGGTGGGGGTGGGGGCGGGGCTTTGGTCATATGGGGGTGGGGTTATGGAGGGGTGGAGCTGTATGGGGAGGATGCTGGCGGGACCTCGGTGTACAGCGCTGCTAAGTAGTAGCATTGTACATTGAGCGTCAGTGTATACAGCGCTGCTGCTTAGCAGCGCTACACACTGAACACCGGTACCGGGAGCCGCGTCACTGAAGCCAGTCTGCTGCCCCAGCACGCCCCACATAACATGTTCTGCCGGGGCGTGTCAGTGAGGAGAGCCTGCCGCCCCACCCCGTCAGGAACACACCATGCTGTGCTGTGGAGGGCCGCGTCACTAAGACCCGCCCGACGCCCCACCCCGTCAGGAACACACCATGCTGTGCAGGAGGGCCGTGTCACTAAGACCCGCCCGACGCCCCACCCCGTCCTGCATAATGTTCTCTGCCAGGAGCTGGGAGCTGTCACGGCTATGGCAGAAAACATTATAAATCCACACAGAGCGAGCTCTGACCAGGCGCAGGGCCGCGGAGCTAGCTGTCAGCGGCGCCGCGGACCGGCTGAAAAACCCCAACGGCCCGGTCCTTGTCCGCGGACCGGCGGTTGGGGACCTCTGCCATAGATTCTCTATGGGGTTAAGGTCAGGCGATTTTGCTGGCCAATCAAGCACAGTGATGCTGTTGTTTGTAAACCAGGTATTGGTACTTTTAGCAGTGTGGACAGGTGCCAAGTCCTGCTGGAGAATGAAATTTCCATCTCCAAAAAGCTTGTCGGCAGAGGGAAGCATGAAGTGCTCTAAAATTTACTGGTAGACGGCTGAGCTGACTTTGGTCTTGATAAAACACAGTGGACCTACACCAGCAGATGACATGGCTCCCCAAACCATCAATGATTGTGGAAACTTCACACTAGACCTCAAGCAGCTTGGATTGTGGCCTCTCCACTCTTCCTCCAGACTCTGGGACCTTGATTTCCAAATGAAAATTGGAACTCTGGGACCTTGTGGAGTGTGTCAATGACTGCCTTCTGGACATCTGGCAAGTCAGCAGTCTTCCCCATGATTGTGGAGCCTACTGAAACAGACTAAGGGACCTTTTTAAATGCTTGGGAAGCCTTTGCAGCTGTTTTTTGTTAAATATTTTAATTTACTGAGATAATGACTTTTGTGTTTTCATTGGCTGTAAGCCATAATCATCAACATTAACAGAAATAAACACTTGAAATAGATCACGGTTTGTAATGACTATATATAATATATGAGTTTCACTTTTTGTATTGAAGAACTGAAATAAATTAACTTTTTGATGATATTCTAATTTAGTGAGATGCACCTGTATATTAAGTGCTATGCAAAAAAAAATGTAACAAATACAGATAGAAATGCAAAATATCCTAAATTAATAATTAAAGGGGTTGTCTAGTATTTTAATATTGATGGCCCATCTTTAGGAAAGGTCATCAACACTAGATTGGTGGGGGTGCTGGACGGACGTACAGAGACAAAAGGCTGAACAGCACAGCCAGGTCAACTGTATAAGTGTTCACAGCGGGGAAAAGCAGATCCGCCCCTACTCAACTGAACAGTAGATCAGCAGGTATACTGGGTGTGGCACCCCCACAGATCTGATATTGATGATCTATCCTAAGGATAGCCGATAAATATAGAAGTAAAGAACCATTTTAAAGGCAACAAAAACAGCTGTGTAGGAGGCTTAAACTGGGTGAGAAACAGTTTAGCAAACGCACCTTCTGCAAGTGGATTACGAGATGAAGATATAACCCCGATGTCTGAGAATTCTTCATTCCTAGATTCATCAAGCTAAAAAAAATGGAGGAGAAGAAAAGGCAAACGCATTAACACCAATACGATGATACTATTCAGAAGAGATGCAGCAATTACATACCGGCCACCAACCAAATGACTCAGGGATGTGAAGAGATTCAGTTTTGTTTTTTTAAAAAAAGGGTCTTACAGTGGTTCAACAAGTAAAACTGGTCCCCCACAATGATCCCTTCTATGTAAATGACTTGCATAACATTACATACACATTAAAATTTGAAGCTATATTTTCAAGTTGTGAGTGAAAGTTTACTTGGGTGTTTATAAGTATTGTTAAAGGGGTTGTGAGGTCATCAATACATATGCTCGATGTACAGGATAGGTAATTAACACATAAATGGGTGTCTGACAACCCACACACCCATTTATCAGCTGTTATTTGCTCAGGCTGGATACAAACACTTTAAAAACGAGGATGCCGAGCGCAGCTCCATTTAAAGTGTAGCGCCCGCTGCCGGGAACTGCTCCACAGCTTGTATACTTTAAAAGTGAAGCCGTGCTGTGGTAGCCACTGCACTCTTAATAGAGCTGCGCTCAGCGGTCTGTTTCAGAGTGTTTACCTCCAGCTGCTGCTGGAGCAAATAACTGCTGATCAATGGGTGTGTAGGGTCTGAGACCCTCAACAATCTATTGATGAAGTATCCTGTAGATAGGTCATCAATACCAATGGCCAGACAACCCCTATAACAAGGACCATTAATGTAGGTGTTTAATTCAGATCTCAAAAATGGCCTTCCTGCCCTAGGTCATTAAGCATTGTACACAGATAGTATGACGGCCGGTTAGAAAACTGCTGCATCCCTCTCCGTTCTGAATGAGGTGCCGTGAGAGTAGAAAGGGAACAGAGATGGGTAACTCTGTCCCTGCTCCGTGGACTCCAGATGAACCTGAATGGTTTGTAAAAGCGGTCTGGAGATCCGACGCTGGCAGGTACAGAGAAGGGGGGGCTCTGTACAAGGTCAAGAAACACCAGGCTTTACCTTCTGCCGCTCCAAACCGCCCGTATCCTGCGTTTGGTCACTTGAGGGACTTTGAGCAGCATCTGTAAATCGGATGAAAAAAAATATCCCTTCCCCAGTAATATATGTGCTTATAATCCAAATTGTGTTAGTTTGGCTAAGAGAAATGCACACAGGGAGCCCCAAAAGCAAGATTACAGAAAGAGGGCCTTGTGTACTTTACCTATGTAGCAACAAGCTATAAAGATCCTGAGAGTCAGCTGTGCTGCAACAGTAAAAAGTGTAAGGAAATACATTTATGGACTTCATATCAGTCCTATAGGAAACAAACAGTGGCGTTTAATGGACTAGAATGAGGATACTAGGACATAACAGTAACTTATTACAGATATAGAAAGCACTAATTCGCACTACAGTTTGAGCAATCCATGGTAGTGAATGGCTCCTATTATATATCACTGCCCCTGACCATAAAAAAAGAGCTATTTCAGGCAATAGGACTTCTTCCCAAAGTGGTGTGGATTCACACCCAGCATGGACAGGATCCAAGACGAGAAAGAAGGATCATCTTTCCCAATGGAAAGCTTTACTTTTATCTTTCATCCATTTCTTGATGGAGTCCTGATTAATTTGAAGAAAAATGCTGCTTTTCAAAGAGATTAAAGGGAAGCTGTCACCAGTGTTTTCATATAGCAACTAAAACCATCTCCTTATTCAGCGCCTGTGCTGCACTCCATAAATGCTAATAGAACCCTCTGTAGACCCCCCCAAAAACCTTTTTAAGTTCTCCCATGCTGTATGGTAATCCGGTTGGTCCAGTCCGAT
This sequence comes from Phyllobates terribilis, assembly GCF_046119375.1. Lineage (NCBI taxonomy): Eukaryota > Metazoa > Chordata > Amphibia > Anura > Dendrobatidae > Phyllobates > Phyllobates terribilis. The sequence continues at coordinate 691,937,288 of NW_027362762.1, forward strand.
GGGCATGGATTCGGGCCTCTCCATCCCTACCCCCGGCTGCTCTCACCATCCTCCTCTAATGGAAGTGGATGACTCCTCACATCATCCACACTTCAGGGCGAAATCTCGCGCCTGCGCACAGAAAACAGAAATTGCAGCTCGCACCTGCGCACTATGCTTTTCCCTGCTGCGGGCGCATGCACTTATGTTTTCGCCTCTGCCCGCAGTAGGGCAAAGCATAGTGCGCAGCCACAACATTACGACCGGCAATATGGGTGACACGTGGTGTCATCTATGTCAATTAAAGGAGGGCAGCAAGCAGCAGAAGGGTGGAGGTATGGAGAGGCCCGAAACCATGCCCATCAGACCAGATCAACTATTGACATACGTGGGATAGTGTAAAAAAATGTTTTTGGGGGGAGTCAGGGGGTTCTATAAGCACTTATGGAGTGCAGCACATGCGCTGAATAAGGTCATTGTTTTAGTTGCTATATGACAAAACTGGTGACAGGTTCCATTTAAGTTAAAATCTACCTACAAAGTTGAGCAAGTCTATAAATACAATGCTTTAGGGTATGTACACATGGAAAAAATTCAACAGTGAAAAATTTGGCCACTGATGCAAGGAAAATTGGTGTCAAAATCCAAAGAATCTGCAAGTGTTACATGTGGATTAACTTTTCTGCCAAATTGACACCTATCCATGGTGAAAAATTGCAGCATAAATCGACAATCTAAGAAATTAAAATCCACATATGTGGATCACATGCATTTCTTCTCTGCAGCCTGGGGATGAAATGTAGCAAAATCCACTTGCTACAAAATACAATGTGGATTTTCTGTCTGGAAATGCAAACAGAAAATCAGCAGCTTATTTGCCACATGTAAATTATTTCTTATTGCTGTATGGGATGAGTAAAAAGCTAATCTCAGAATTCTGCTGATTTCCAGGTAAAGCACAATGCTTTGGGGAATCCAAGATTTGTCACACTGAACAGACGTGTCAAATTGTCAGATTCGGGTTGCAGGGCATGTAGCAGAAACTACATTTAATTTCTTCATGTCATTTATTTAGACCATATTTCGCAGGTTTGCAATCAGATTGCCATCGCTCACATAGGCTCTGACATCGATCAGTTTATGTTTCCAAGGAAAAGACAGCAGAATTATAAAAGCAATCAACAGAAGAAAAAAAAACACCTGAAAAACAATATATACACACTTTGTAACATTGAAATTTCAACAAAGTTGTGTAGCTATGGAAATAAAAAGAACAGAATTTTAAAAGGTATTGTCCAGTTTCAGGCACAACAGTGGTGACATTGCGTACGGAGGTTGATGGCACACGACGCTGAGCTCCGTGACTGGTAAGAGCGGTGATGTGCACTGGGGTTGTGATGTCACCACTGCAGTCAAAACATGAGGAGCACCTAATGAGTTCGCTATTTTATACAGTTTGGGACCCACTTTCCTAAAAGTCGACAACCCCTTGACTGATCTGCAAACGATAAAACAAACTACATTTTCAAAACATCTCGATTTATTCAGTATCGCATATGAGCGCTATTTGCAGATATACACGCACTTAACTTCATTGATGGCAGCCAAGGTGTATTAACGGTTGTCTGAATTAGGTTCTTCCACACTGAACACACTTGGGCGTACAAACTATTAAGATCAGCTGCTGACAGCTCACTTTGCAATTGTCAATCAATGAGGTCCCAAATGTGCTTAATGGGAGACAAATCAGGAGACTCTGCAGGCCATGGTAGTGCATTTAGGCCACGGAGCTGCTCACAGTAGAATAAGCAACATGCAGGCTGGCATGGCCTTGTTGAAAATGGCTCCCAGAACACTTTAGAGAAAGGACCATAGCAATGGTTCAAAGACTGATCCATTGTGTACTGCATGTGAAACTGGAAATCACACAACCCTAAAGTGTCCAACAGTGGCTACAAAATCCACCTGAAGGCATCTGCACAACACTGGGCTACAAGCCAAATGTCCAGCTACAGATGTTATATTGACCTCACGCCACCGCTCTCTAAGGCTATCATGGTACAGAGTCAGACGGCAATGGAGGTCTATTCTCATAATCAAGGACAGCTGGTTTTTGTATTGGATGCAATGATAGCCAGAGATTTGTCTGGAGACCAAGTGGGCATTGCCATGAAAATACCTTCACGAGGCAAAGTCATACTGGTCCTACTCACGAGACTATCATATGGGGTTGCATAATGTATGGTGCCAGACCCCTCTAGTCTTTATTCCACGTACACTAACAGCTCGCCATTACATCGACTTGGTCGCAGAACCAGTTACACAGCCATTTCCAAAAAGTGTTCTAGGAGATGTTTTTAATGCAACAACGCCAGGCCGCACGTTGCTCTAGTTACTGAGTAACCTGTGTGACCAACACAGCATGCAAGCCTCTCCAGACTTATCTCCCATCGAGAACATCTGGGACGTCATTGGTCGGCATTTGCAAAGGGAGCTGTTAGCAGCAGATTTTGATGATTTGTGTGCTTAAGGGTATTTAGCGTGGCAGAACATTTCTCAGAAAATCAAGATATTTTGAACATTTTGTTTTAATTTGCAAATCACTGATTTCTATAATTCCCTGACATTTCCTTCTTGGTTTTGCAATTTCAATGTTGAATGTAAATAAAGGGAATTTACTGTGGGATTGTGCAGCAGGTTTGCTTCAGATTTTATCCTATAAAGAGTAAAATTCAGATTGGAAAAAAATATAAAATGGGAAGGCATGTCTACAGTGGAATGAAAATGCTGTAAGTTTTTCTGCATGGATAGTTTCTATAAAATGTGGATTGTGTTTTCAAAGCCACATCCACATGTATTACACTGTAATTCACTGTCTGTACTGCAAATTTGCCATGTGTGTACTTACTAGTGTTGAGCGAGTATGTTCTGTCCGAGTATGCTTGGGCCGAGCTCAGAGTATTTATAGCTGCTCGGTGATATGGTTGAATCGCTCCCGTGTGCATGATTTGCAACTGTTTGACAGCTTTATTACATGTGAGGAATGTGTAAGAAATAGACATTCCTCACATGTAGTAAAACTGTCAAACAGTTGCAAATCATGCACATGGGAGTGATTCAAACACATCACCGAGCAGCTGTAACTACTCGGAGCTCGGCCCGAGCATACTCGGCGAAAGGGTTAACAGAACATACTCGCTCAACACTAGTACTTACCCTTAAGCAAAGTATTCTGAAATGGTAGGACCTATTCACGCCAGTATCAAGATACTTGATCACACTTGGGCAAGCTATGGAAACTTGACAAAGAAGCCCAATAGTCACCAGAGCCTTACCTAGCTTTTTGATAGATCAAAATGGTAAAAAAAATATTTTCAAAAGCAGAATTAAAGTAGATTTTAAACTAATAAAAAAGGTTACTCATTGGGGGAGAAAGGTTGAACTTGATGGAACTAGGTCTTTATTCAACCTACGTTACTATGCCATCTGTGAGGGCCCAACTGATTGATAGAACCAGACGGCAGAAATGTTAGAAGAGCAACTTGACTTTTGCTTCAAGGTCAATGAAGAAACGAAAAGCATAAAAAAAAAAAAAAGGGCCCAGTAATGGCTTCATCCAACCAATGAAAATGATGCTTAAATGAGAAAGGTTGAACTTTATGGACTTTTTTCAACCTATGTAACATTACCTAGTAAGTCAGATAACTTACCAATGTATTTTTATTAGCTCCAGTGCCCTGCTCCTCCACTAACAGCTCCAGACCATAGTCCTTGCAGCAGGACTGTTTGTGTCAGCTTGTGACTCAGACAGAAGTTAGAGGGGGCTGGCTGATAGCCAATTTGTATAGCTAAACATAGGCATAGACACAGAAGGGGGCAAGCTATCTTACTATTAAATGTTCATCTAAAGAGGACCTTTCACCAGGTCAAGTGTAGCCAGTTATTGCTCTTAATTTATCCCCGCAACTCTGAGTTTTTATTTTTTAATCCGCTATACACTTCCAGATATGTGGGCCTTATTATTTAAAGCTGATTTTTATGGTCTTTAACAAGTGCATGTTGTTTGCAGGGCAGTCTAAAGACTTGCAGTCAGATATTCTGTACGTCTCACCCTCTTAGTAGAAACCATAAAAATTAGAACTAAATAACATCCATATCTCTGGAACAGAATATTCAGGGGAACAGTGGGAATAAAATAAGAGAGTGAAAACCAGGCAGTGAGGACAGGCCATTTTTAAATAAAGGAGGTGTTTTGTTTTTTAAGGGTATGTGCACACGATGCAGAAATGAAGCAGAAAATTTCTGCATCATTTCTGCATCTCCCTGGCAGAAAAAACGCATGCAGATTGTGCATGCGTTTTTCCTGCAGAATACATGCGGATCCACATGCAGATTCACATGCGTTTCCGCATGCAGATTGACAAGCGCTTTCCAGGCGATTTTAGCATCACCTGGAAAGTGCTTGACAACTAGGTCACACTATATAAATCCATGCAAACAGCATGGATTTATATAGTGTGACCCGAGAGAGTGTATATACTTACCTCCGATGGCCCGCGCTGTCCTGCTCACTCCGTTCTCCCGGCAACTTTGAATTGAAAGACCTGCCGACGTCAGCGTCACGTGACCCGTCACATGACTCTGACGTCAGCGCAGGTCCTACAACTCACTGCAAGTGCCGGGAACCAAGCGGGAGCGGTGCGCGGGCCGACAGAAGGTAAGAATACATTTATTTTTTATTTTATTCTTTTTTTACAGCTTTTTTAATGGTACCTGGGTGTGAATGAGACTCTCCTATCCTCCACACCCGGGTACCATCCGCATATTAGAACGCGCCAATAGCGCAAGTACAGATGCTGTCTTGCGGAATTGGCGCGTTCTAATGCAAGTCAATGGCGGCGAAATCGCCGCGTTTCCGCAAAATTAATTGACATGCTGCGGATTTTTGACCGCAGCGTTCACGCTGCGGAAAAATCCGCATCATGGGCACAGCACATGCGGATTTCCATTGGGGAACATTGCTTCCCTTCTACCATGCGTTTTTAATGCGTTTCTGCGGCGTTTACGCAACTGCAAAAACGCCGCGGAAACGCATGAAATACGCATCGTGTGAACTCAGCCTTAGAGTCACTAAATCACAGTTTAATACTTTTAAATCATTTTATTAGTGAATTTGTCTCAATTCCTGTAAAGAAAATAATAAATAAAAAATGAATATAAGTGGCCTCAAACCCTGGTTTTCTTCAGCTCCATTGCCATGAGGACGTACTAAGCACAGAGAATGGCAGTGATTAGGTGGGCACCTGTCTAGTCCCTCGAGTTTTGTGATTACCAGAACACAAAGGATTAGACAGGTGCTCAGAGTACATTCTGATAGTAATGTAGCCAAAGGCAGAGAAACTGGGAAAAAGCAGCGCTTTAAACTTTTTTTTTTTTTTACTACACACAGGAAAATAGATACATCCCCTAATAAAGTGATTTACAAAGTTTCATAACTTTCCATGCTGGACAAAATTATGAATAAAAAAAATGGTTACTCCCCTAAATTAAATGTGCCAGACTTCTGGTACAATTTGTGCCAAAAAGAATGGATCTCATTTGCTTTCGGCAACCTGCCCCCAAAAATGAGCCAAAATGTTTTGCACAAAGCAAGTCATCTAGTAGGTGGTGTATACTTTGACTAGAAAACCTTCACATGCAGCATTTTTTGCTGCGTGTTTTTTTCTGCAGCCATAAGAAAGAAAAAAGTTTTTCTCTTAGCAGGAAAAACGCTGCAAGAATTGACATGCTGCAGATTTCAAAAACACTGCAGTTTTCCAATTCAGTCAGGGGGAAAAAAAACAAACGTGTACATGATATTTTTGGAAAAAGCATCTTTTAATTTGCATAAAAAAGCAGCAAAACACTCTACATGTGAACATAGCCTGAAGATGCATCAAATTATGAATCCACATGATAAATCTGGTGCATTTTAAGACTGTCTAGTCTAAATTTACACTGCCTAAACATTAGATTAGTACTCATATACACCCCCATTTTTGCAGACCTTTAGGGTGTATTTACAAATTCAGCTGAGACTGTTCTTGGGTCTTACTATAGGAGTTATCAGCAGAGGGGGTTGCTTTGCAGCACTTGAAAGTGGAGTCCACTCAAAAACACTGAAAACCAACCTGTGTGAATACACCCTTACAAAGGTACCTTTGTCCCTATGTCAGTCCTGGATGTGTGAGATGTGGTCCTTTTCACGGATTGCTTGAGAGGTAACTAGGACAAATTTATAGCACCTTTTGTATAAAGAATCCACAACATCGACAGTAAATTGGCAATTGGAATAGTCATGATGTCCAGAGAACATTTTAAATATGCTTCAATTTAAAGATGTCCAAGATCCTCTATAAATTAAGAGGCCACCTAACCGCACATTACACAGCCTCATCTGGTAGCAACACTTATGTAACGTATTGACTATGCACAATGTGAAGTACTGCAACTGCCATGTCCCAAGAATGGGGGCAATTGTCAGTGACCCTAACACAAACCGGCGCAGAAATAGTTACCTGTGCAAGAAATGCGATGAAGATTCTTCTTTAACATTTCATACAACGGGCTGCAAAGGGAGATGCATGAATTACTAGAATCATAATTTTAGCACTTTTTTGCCTTTTAAATTTGCATATTGACTCAAACTTGATCACTTACACAAAGGCAAGCCTATAACAAGTCTAAAGACATTAGGAAGAAAAAAAAAAGACTCCAGCACTATTACAAGGAATATAGTGGACATGAGCACTCAGGCTCGGCATATATAAGTATATCATCTATAAAAGCTCCCATTAATAGAAACATTTTAATATTTTAACCCCTTCACGACATATGACGTAAACATACGCCATATGTCGTGTCCCTGCCTTTGATGCGGACTCACGCTGAGCCCGCATCTTTCCTCGCACATGGCTGATTTAATCAGCCATTGTGTGCCTCTAACAGCCATAGATGGAGGAGAGCTCCACCCCTAGCTGTTAAATCCTGTTGTCAATTTCTGTAGGCAGTATTTAACACTAAAGGGACTATTAAATACAGTAAAAAGTGAAAAAATAAGCCCTCACACAGCCTTATACCCCCCCAAAAAAATAGAACGTTACAGCGACAAAAGCAATGAAGAAAATGGTCCATGACAAGGCTCCAACCTGCAAAGCTGATCTGGCAACAGCAATCAGAGAAAGTTGGAGCCAGATTGATGAAGAGTACAGTTTGTCACTCATTAAGTCCATGCCTCAGAGACTGCAAGCTGTTATTAAAGCCAGAGGTCGTGCAACAAAATACTAGTGATGTATTGGAGTGTTCTTTTGTGTGTTTGTTTTTCATGATTCCATAATTTTTTCCCTCTGCTTGGTCTGAAAAAAAATTACCCTTTCTGAGCAGGACTGTAATGATGAGCAGGACTGTATTACCAGGTCAATTTTACCACAAAGGGAACATTGTAAATAAAAATCCCAAAAAACAAATTATGAAATTGCATATATTTTTTTGCAATTTCAATGCACTTGGATTTTTTTTCCCCATTTTCCAATACACTATGTGGTATCATTCAAAAGTACAACTCGTCTCGCGAAAATTGATTGATGGAAAAAATAAAAATATGGCTCTTGGGAGGGAGGGGGGTGGGAGGAGGGAAAAATAAAACAAACCAAAGTTGCCATGGCATGAAGGGAATAAAAACACACACTGACGACAGCCATTACCTGGGGTCCTTGACAGAAAATGTCGTAATTCCCAATAGCTTTCCAAGTTCATCTGTGCCACAGTGAACGATGTGTTGCTGCCGCTTGTCATACAATTGTTTCACCATGATGTACTGTCCCAGAAAATGCATAACCTACAGAGATGAAAATAATGGAAAAATGCATAAAATGGAACAGAAAGACACTGATTGGTATATCAGGCGCTCTTATTCATCACTTTAGACAATAGTGCAGATTCCCTATGCAAGTCCTAGTGGGTGTCACAACCAAATGATCATAACTAACATACATTACTGAAATGTTTTGGTTGACCATTATCAGGGCTGAAAATAGATGTGCTATGTAACAAGCCATTAAAAATGTACTAATTACGAAACATTGAATATTGATATCCAAAAAGATACAACATAGTCACGTCGGACAGATAAGCTTGATCAGCCCTCATATTATAAGACAAGGTGCATTACATACAACGCCAGGGCTCGCATGTATACCACAACAGATCAACACTGAAGGCTCCTGTACACGAGACTAAAGGGGGAAACCAAATTCCTTAGTACATCTACTCCGGTTAAAGAGTGAGAAATAAAATTTTAAGAAATATTTTACTGAAATCCATTTTAAAACAAATGACAATACATAGAACAAGGAAACTCAGAAAGGGGACAAGCAATAGTATCAGTGGCCAGGAACCGTTTGCATCAATTCACATACATATAATTGTAATAAAGTGCAGAGAGCAAATAAATGTGAATGACAAATAATGAGTACTGACAATATAATCTATAGATATTGCACAATACATGTAACGGTAGCTTCAGAATACTGAAGATAATTATTTAAGATAAAGTATGAAAGAGGTTGTCCATTACTAGGACAAGCCTTTCTCAAAATGAATGTTTGCCTCTGTTAAAATACAAACACCCATACTCGCCTCCCGTGCCGGCGCCATTCCATCGGTGTCAGCACTCACATGAGATTATTATGTCACGTGAGCCCTGCACTCAAATCAGCGCTGGCGTCGCTGTCCCCGCCTCCGGACGTATAAGTAATCAAGAGGAAGTGAGGGACCCTCACTAACTTATAAATACTAACAATAGAATGACATAATGCCCGAGATGAAGAAGACTCAACAGTACAAATAAAACATGAAGGAAACTAAAAGGCCACTATAGTTGTCAAGTAGCATACTAAGCTGTTATCTGGATCAGGCAATCTGGAACCCCAACACATGTTTCACCCTGCTTTGTCAGGGGGGGGGTGTTGGGTAGGGGAGTGCTAGTTTTTATAGTGGGGATAACCAATCAAAGTTATGATAAATAAACGAGCATACTGATATGTATAAATAACCCAAGATGATCTATGCCATACCACATTGTAGCAGCGTAGCTTTCTCACTAGAAAGGCGTACTTTGGCTTTCCGGTCTGTGGAACACAAGCCAGGTGTGAATATGGTGATGTTGTGGTGAAGGAGCATGCACACACATCCCACTGTGCCGTGCAGCCGGAGACATGGCAATCACACAGTGGTTTAGTCATGGACAAGGGCCAGCTGGCGATCACGCACGCGCATACTGGTTTAGTCGTATATTACGATCCTGGACAATATGAAAAATAAAAATGAATATGCAGATTTTTATTGTGCCTGTGCAACAAAATTAATACAATACCATATAGAAATATAAAAGGCACAAGTAATAGTAAAAAATGTAAAAAAGTATGTGCATATATAGCAACCCAGAAGTACCTGAACGCAAAAAGCACAAATCTCTTTACACACGTATATCTGTATGAGTGCAAGCACAAACTTCAGGCACTTCTGCTACCTAATAATGTGTTCTTCTATAATCTGAACATACAAAATAAAGGAGCCCTGCATTACGGCTCATTGGCCCTCACAATCTGTTTGAAGTATTTTTGGGCAGTTGTCTTTTTTTGCAAGATTATGGTCAGCCAAACCTGCAGATTTCTGTACAACGGTCTGATCCTAGTGTACGTGGGCTCCTGACTGCCTAGAATCACCCCCACACAAAGCAGAGAAATTCAACTTGCCCGATCCTATTGTTTTTAGGAGAGCCAAGCCCCCTCCAAAACCATTCATTTGGCCCTCTACCTGGGTGATCCAATTGCAGCTTACTTTTAATGCTCTGGAGAAAAATTCTGAATATGATCTCTGAATTATAGCAATAGGATCAGTTTTTCTGTTAGATGGTTTTGATAAATAATGACTAAGTGTGTGTGAATATTATGCCTGGCTAGCTTCATAGTATAGAACACTATGAAAAGGTTTACATGGTAAGCCATAACTTATCTTTAGGGCTCATTCAGATGAGCGTATTTTTGATCTGTATGCAGTCTGTATGTTAAATGGACTGAACACAAACCATACATGGACCAATCAGACATACATATTGTGAAGATCTGAGGTTGTGGGTTGTCATAATCACGTGGGTTAACAATGATACTATTTTTAATTCCTTACGTCCCAGGTCTTACAGTAATGATGGTCACAATCCCCAGTCCACAAAATCCTATCCTGGGACTGAGAGTGGGTATTGCCTGGTACAGGGGCAGTGGAACTGTCTCCCAACTTTTAGTTGGCACACAGCTTTTGTATCTCCCACGAGTATAGTCTGCAGTCACAGCCTATGCTCCTCCAGACGACGGATGCCACAACTGTAGCACGTGTATCCAACTCCAGAGAGCAACAAGCCCTCTATTTTCTCGTCAGTGTCCTAAATAGCCCAGGCCGCCCCCTGGAATTGAGCTCGGCCCTCAGGACATCCACCCCACTCCCCAAAGCTAACAGTGCATTGGTCGAGGTATTTTCCTCAGGCCGAGACCCATCACCTGGGACTGCATGTGAGACTCCCTGTGGTGACGGCTCCACTGGGTCTACTATCCCTATCCACACAACTGGACTAGTGACTGGGAGAACAATGGCTAAAGGCCCTTGAGACATTAAGAAGAGTAATGGAATGATTTATTTACCAGATTACCAATCTTGGGTCTGGCCCTTATGTATACATAAGTTCCAACCCACACATCTTCCTCTACTTATGGTCAGTGAATGAATACATTGATTCCTGAAGCTGAGCTGATGAGCAAGCAAATCTCTAATAAAACACAACAATAAGATGGACGTAAACAATGTTCCGTGCTGGAAAAAGTCTGCATCGCTTAGAGCCACGGATTACGTTGTACGTGCATTGGTCCAATAGTCTTTAGAACAAGGCAAGCTCCTCAAGCATTAAATAAAAAGCTTGCGTAAAAAATGGATGCCATACTAACACCATCTGTATGGCATCTGTTTTAACTCTTTCCTAACATTCACCGCACATGTACAGCGCAAGTTGGGAGATTTATGGAGCGGACACAGCAGATAATGGATGTGATACATCGCCAAGAACTGACTAACATTCACTAGTGGATGAGAGCGTTGCATGCGGCTGTTAACCTGATAAATGCCACTGTCACTCTATAACAGCAACATTAAATGCACAGCCTGGGAGGCTAACCATTTAATTCACCCATGGGTATATATATAATCTATCCTACAAGAGACCCAGAGTCAAAGTCCCAAAATACAATAATTTCAAAATATTAAATACAAGAAACAAAAATAGAAATAGACAAATATAAGACATCTCAGTCACCAAATAGCAACGGCACAGGTACTTATGGTGAATGATCCACAAAACAATACTGGGCATGGGGGAGTTACACATGCATAAACAATCACATTACATCATAAACACCACTAGGGGCAAGTAATCGGGCCTTAGCATAATAACCAATGTACATGTGGTAAATATACCCTATGTATGTAAAAGTGCTAGTGCCTAAAATATAAGTGGTTATATGATGTGTAGTCCCCTTATCAGCAAAGCTGATAGAAGACTCGCAATAAATAGAATAAGTAGAAAGTATTAGTGTAAACCTTACCCATGATGTACCCCTGTGGATCTGCACCAGACAGCAGGTGGCTGTCTACTTATTCTATTCTGATCAGATCGCCTGTGTGTGGCAGAAAAGCTCACCGGCTATGAGCGCTGACCACTGGGCGGCACTTATAGCCTACCGGCAATGACAACAGCAGGGGTCTCCTGCAGACACCGGGTTGTCATGCCAAGCCATAGGCAACCTGCGGTCATGTGACATGGGCGCCGATGGGGGGAGGGCTAATGAGGTCCTTCCGCTGTGGCCATGTTAAATGCCGCTGTCAGAGTTTGATAGCGGCATTTAACATGTTAACAGCCGCAGGTGGATAGAGATTCCACCCGCAGCTGTTAGGGCCACATGATAGGTGATCTGATCAGCTGTCATGTCCCTGGAAAGGTGTGGGCTCATATCTGGAAAAGGGTTAAAGAAATACATGCCTATCAAATACACTGCAAATACAAGTACAGCACATGCCGGAAAAGGGTTAAAGAAGCACACCCATCAAAGTTATTATCCACTTATTATACTGGAGTCATCATATTATATAGCATTGTGTACTTACAATTGCTCATTTTGCCTTTCTACCCAGCTAATTCTTCGCTTAACTATGAAGAAACAGGAAGTATCTTGTCCCTACAGAAATAATTCCCCTCTTCAACTTCTGACCCAGCTGCTCTATTCCTCCCCACTATCATTTACTTTTGCAGTGACTGATTACTCATACAGGGAAAATTGACCTCCTGTTTCTATGTAGAGCTTAGAAGGATTCAGCTCGTCTGTTTTTAATCACGTGATGTCATAGACAAAACAAAAAAATACATCAGAAAGACAGTAGAAATGTTAGGAGTTGCCATTCTACAGTTTGATACATTCTGCAAAAAAAAAAACCCACAATGGCGAGATTGGGAACTCAAAAAGGCCTGGACGTCCACAGAAGACAAAGGTGGTAGATGATCGCAGAATCCTTTCATTGGTGATGAAAAAACCCCTTCACAACATCCACCCAAGTAAAGAACACTCTCCAGTAAATAGGTAAATCAGTATCTAAGTAGAGATGAGCGGTGTTCGACTTGAACTGTTCGCCAATCTCAAATTCGAGCTGTTTTGGGCAGTGTTCGAGTTGTTCGACGAACCCGAACGATTTGCAAAAAATTCGGCTGTTCGAGGTTATGTTCGATAACTGTTCGTGCACCAAAAGCGTGTCCTGCATGTCTGGCGCTATTTAGAGCACCAATCATGCAGGGATTGTCTGCCACTCACTGTAATGCCACAGCCATGGTGGTTGTGGCATTACAGTGATTGCCCAAATCGATGGGAACAGTGCCAACAGTGAAACATGAAAAGCCGGCAATTCAGCAGCGGCATACACCTGTACCCGACAATTTAGAACCGAAAGAATAGAGCTTCACACATAGATTAGATAGATATAAACATGTCAGCCACATATATACGAAGTACAGTGAAAGTGCTGCTTACTGTACTTGTCATTTAGTGTAAAGGATTTATTTAAAAAAATAATAGTGTTTTCATGCACCGTCTCTTTAAAAAAGCCGGCCGGCAATTCAGCAGCGGTACCCGACAATTTATAACAGACAGAATAGAGCTTCACACATAGATTAGATAGATAGAAACATGTCAGTCACATATATATGAAGTACAGTGATAGTGTTGGTTACTGTACTTGTCATTTAGTATTAAAATAAAGGATTTATTATTAAAAAAATTGGCGTTTCTATTAAGGCTGATTAATGGTTTGCACCTTGTGGTGAATCCTCCTGTATTTGCTCTCATGAAGTCTTCCCTTTATGGTAGACTTAGATATAGTGTTGAGCCACCCCCGTAGTGTTCGGGTTCGGTTCGGTTCGTCGAACACCGGGATGTTCGAGGAACTGTTCGTCGAACTGTTCGTGTCAGTCACATATATATGAAAATTCTCCTGCACTCAGCGCTTCAGCGTGGGAGAATTCTCACGCTGAAGCGCTGAGTGCAGGAGAATTCTCCCACGCTGTCAGTGACGTGCATAAGGTGAGCTCATGTCCAATGAACTCAGCTCACCTCCTGCACGTCACTGACAGCGTGGGAGAATTCTCCTGCACTCAGCGCTTCAGTGTGAGAATTCTCCCACGCTGAAGCGCTGAGTGCAGGAGAATTTTCCCACGCTGTCAGTGACGTGCATGAGGTGAGCCGAGTTCATTGGACATTAACTCGGCTCATCTGGATGCCCTCACAGAGAGACACTGTGGAGCGCAAGCAAGCCTGCGCTTCTCAGTGTCTGCGGGATGACAGGCTGGATGGCAGCGTTCTGCTGCGGTCCAGCCTGTCATCTCGATGTAGCAGAGCTGAAGCTGTCATGGGAACCATGGAAAGGTAAGGATGAGGTTGCTTTATTATTTTTCTTTTATTTCAGGAGATCGTTGGCTTCAGCTGGAATGGGCGTGATGGTAAGTATGGTTTAATTTAGAACAATAAAGAATTGTGTGTTTATTTCAATTAAAGGACTTTTTTCTGGGTGTTGTGTTTTTTTTAAATACTTTACTAGAAATTCATGGTGGTCATGTCTAATATTGGCGTGACCCCATGAATTTCGGGCTTAGGGCCAGCTGATAATGCCAAGCTGGCCCTAACCCCTTTATTACCCAGTGAGCCACCGCATCAGGGCCCTGGATGAGTTGGGTACAGCGCCAGAAGATGGCGCTTCTATGAACGCGCCATTTTCCGGGGCGGCTGCGGACTGCAATTTGCAGCGGGTGGGGCCCAGAAAGCTTGGGCCTCCCTGCGCTGCGGATTCCAGCCCCCAGCTGCCTAGTTGTACCTGGCTGGACACAAAAACAGGGCGAAGCCCCACGTCAATTTTCTTTAAATTATTTCATGAAATAATTAAGAAAAAAAGGGCTTCCCTATATTGTTGTGTCCGGCCAGGTACAAATAGGCAGCTGGTGGTTGGGGGCAGCCCGTTCCTGCCTGCTGTACCTGGCTGGACACAAATATAGTGCGAAGCCCCACGTCAATTTTTTTTAAATTATTTCATAAATTTCCTGAAATAATTTAAAAAAATTGAAGTGGGGCTTCGCACTATATTTGTGTCCAGCCAGGTACAGCAGGCAGGAACGGGCTGCCCCCATCCACCAGCTGCCTATTTGTACCTGGCCGGACACAACAATATAGGGAAGCCCTTTTTTTCTTAATTATTTCATGAATTTCATGAAATAATTAAAAAAAATTGAAGTGGGGCTTCGCACTATATTTGTGTCCAGCCAGGTACAGCAGGCAGGAACGGGCTGCCCCCAACCACCAGCTGCCTATTTGTACCTGGCCGGACACAACAATATAGGGAAGGCCTTTTTTTCTTAATTATTTCATGAATTTCATGAAATAATTAAAAAAAAAAGTACGTGGGGCTTCGCCCTATTTTTGTGTCCAGCCAGGTACAACTAGGCAGCTGGGGGCTGGAATCTGCAGCGCAGGGAGGCCCAAGCTTTCTAGGTCCCCCCCGCTGCAAATTGCAGTCCGCAGCCGCCCCGGAAAATGGCGCGTTCATAGAAGCGCCATCTTCTGGCGCTGTACCCAACTCATCCAGGGCCCTGGTGCGGTGGCTCACTGGGTAATAAAGGGGTTAGGGCCAGCTTGGTATTATCAGCTGGCCCCAAGCCCAAAATTCATGGGGTCACGCCAGTATTAGACATGACCGCCATGAATTTCTAGCAAAGTATTTAAAAAAAACACAACACCCAGAATAAAGTCCTTTAATTGAAATAAAGACAATTCTTTATTGTTCTAAATTAAACCATACTTACCATCACACCCATTCCAGCTGAAGCCAACGATCTCCTGCAATAAAAGAAAAATAATAAACCAACCTCATCCTTACCTTTCCATGGTTCCCACGACAGCTTCAGCTCTGCTACATCGAGATGACTGGCTGGACCGCAGCAGAACGCTGCCATCCAGTCTGTCATCCTGCAGACACTGAGAAGCGCACGCATGCTTGCGCTCCTCACTGTCTCGCTGTGACGGCATCCAGATGAGCCGAGGTCATGTCCAATGAACTCGGCTCACCTCATGCACGTCACTGACAGCGTGGGAAAATTCTCACGCTGAAGTGCTGAGTGCAGGAGAATTCTCCCACGCTGTCAGTGACGTGCATGAGGTGAGCTCATGTCCAATGAACTCAGCTCACCTCCTGCACGTCACTGACAGCGTGGGAAAATTCTCCTGCAATCAGCGCTTCAGCGTGAGAATTTTCCCACGCTGTCAGTAGCGTGCATGAGGTGAGCCGAGTTCATTGGACATGAACTCGGCTCATCTGGATGTCGTCACAGAGAGACGCTGAGCAGCGCAAGCAAGCCTGCGCTTCTCAGTGTCTGCGGGATGACAGGCTGGATGGCAGCGTTCTGCTGCGGTCCAGCCTGTCATCTCGATGTAGCAGAGCTGAAGCTGTCGTGGGAACCATGGAAAGGTAAGGATGAGGTTGCTTTATTATTTTTCTTTTATTGCAGGAGATCGTTGGCTTCAGCTGGAATGGGCGTGATGGTAAGTATGGTTTAATTTAGAACAATAAAGGATTGTGTCTTTATTTCAATTAAAGGACTTTATTCTGGGTGTTTGTGTTTTTTTTAACTTTGACTATGGGGTTAGTAATGGGGGTGTCTTATAGACGCCTCTCCATTACTAACCTGGGCTTGATGTCAGCTGGCATTATAAGCTGACATCAACCCCAACCCTATTACCCCCTGCCACCGCACCAGGGCAGCGTGGAAGAGCGAGGCTAAGTGCCAGAATTGGCGCATCCTATGAATGCGCCATTTCTGGGGCGGCTGACGGCTGGTGTTTCTAGCCTGGGAGGGGGCCAATATTCATGGCTCCCTTCCTGGGCTATTAATATCAGCCCCCAGCTGTCTGCCTAGCCTTTGCTAGCTATTAAATTAGGGGGGACCCCACGTCTTTTTTTGGGGGGTCCCCCATTTTAATAGCTAGTAAAGGCTATGTATTCAGCTGGGGGCTGATATTAGTAGCCTGGGAAGCTCCGTGGGTATTACCCCCTTCCCAGGCTTCAAACATCTGCCCCAGCCGTCTGCTTAACCTCCGCTAGAGCCTAAAATTAAGGGGAACCCCACGCCAATTTTTTTAATAATAAATCCTTTATTTTAATACTAAATGACAAGTACAGTAACCAACACTATCACTGTACTTCATATATATGTGACTGACATGTTTCTATCTATCTAATCTATGTGTGATGCTCTATCTTTCTGTTCTAAATTGTCGGGTACCGCTGCTGAATTGCCGGCCGGCTTTTTTAAAGAGACAGTGCATGAAAACACTATTATTTTTTTAAATAAATCCTTTACACTAAATGACAAGTACAGTAAGCAACACTATCACTGTACTTATTATATATGTGACTGACATGTTTCTATCTATCTAATCTATGTGTGAAGCTCTATTCTTTCTGTTCTAAATTGTCGGGTACAGATGCTGAATTGCCGGCCGGCTTTTTTAAAGAGACGGTGCATGAAAACACTAATATTTTTTTTAATAAATCCTTTACACTAAATGACAAGTGCAGTAACCAACACTGTCACTGTACTTATTATATATGTGACTGACATGTTTCTATCTATCTAATCTATGTGTGATGCTCTATTCCTTCTTGTCTAAATTGTCGGGTACCGGTGTATGCCGCTGCTGAATTTGCCGGCCGGCTTTTTTAAAGAGAGTGTCTTCTGAGCAGTTTGTCAGCTTTTGGACACCTTTGCAGGTGTTTTCTATGTGTTTCTATGTGTTTTTGTTTGCCTGCCATTGGTTTTAACGGTGTTCGACGGTGTTCTAAGGTGTTCGACGAACAGTTCGACGAACAGTTCCTCGAACATCCCGGTGTTCGACGAACCGAACCGAACCCGAACACTACGGGGGTGGCTCAACACTATATCTAAGTCTACCATAAAGGGAAGACTTCATGAGAGCAAATACAGGAGGATTCACCACAAGGTGCAAACCATTAATCAGCCTTAATAGAAAGGCCAGATTAGACTTTGCCAAAAAAAACATCTAAAGAAGCCAGTCCAGTTCTGAAAAAGCATTCTTTGGACAAATGAAACTAAGATCAACCAGCACCAGAATGATGGGAGAAGAAAGTATGGAGGAGGATTTGAACAACTCTAGATCCAGAGCACACCACATCCTCTGTAAAACATGGTGGAGGCAGTGAGGGCATGGGCATTCATGGCTTTCAATGGCATTGGGTCACTAGTTTATTGATGATGTGACACTGGACAGAAGCAGCCGAATGAATTCTAACGAGCACAGTGCTATACTTTCTGTTCAGATTCAACCAAATGCAGCAAGGTTGATTGGACAGCGCTACTGTAAGGCTATGTGCCCACGATGCAGAAATGCTCCGGATTTTTCCTGAGCGTTTCTGCATCTCCCTGGCAGAAAAAACGCATGCGGATTGTACATGCGGATTGTCCATGCGTTTTCCTGCCAGGGACATGCGGATGTGAAGCGTTCTTCACATGCATTTCCACATGCGGGTTGACAAGCGCTTTCCAAGCAATTTTATCACTTGGAAAGTGCTTGACAACTTGGTCACACTATATAAATCCATGCAAACGGCATGGATTTATATAGTGTCACCTTAAAGAATGGTAAAAAATAAAATATTATACTTACCTTCTGATGGCCCCCGGCTTCCTTATCCGATCCGTCTTGGCTTGCCGGCAGCTCGCGGTGGACTAAAGGACCTGCCGACGTCAGCAGTCGCGTGACCAGTCACATGACTAAATGACGTCCCCGCAGGTCCTTGAGTCCTCCGCGAGCTTCCAGCAAGCCGAGACAAGGACACCGGGGGCCATCAGAAGGTAAGTATAATATTTATTTTTTATTTTATTCTTTTTTTTTTTTCTTTTTACAGGTGCAATGGTACCCGGGTCCGGAGGAGAGTCACCCGGGTACCATCCGCACATTGAAAAGCATGGAATGAGCATCTGCAGATGCAGATTCCATGCATTCTAATGCAAGTCAATGGCGGCGAAAACTCCTCGCTTCCGCACAATAATTGGTAGTGCTGCGTTTTTTTCCGCAATGATAATCCGCAGCGGAAATTTCCGCAGCATGTGCACAGCACATGCGGATTATCATTGGGAAACATGGCAGGCCTTCTACCAAGTGTTTTTTAAGCGTTTCTGCAGCGGAATTGCCGCTGCGGAAACGCTTAAAAAACGCATAGTGGGCACACAGCCTAAAAGCAACCCATTAGGTTTTTTTTGTTGTTTTTTTTTTAAGACAAAGAATTAGAAAACTCTGCTCTCACTGAAGTATGTAAGGGATGCTTGCGCAGTATGATATGGCCAGCCAGCAAAACTTGCAGCGCTGGGAGCCGCGCATGCGCTGTGACGAGCAGCTCCCCGCACGTGTGCAGTGAGGCTGTGTAGTTCCCAGCTTCACTGTGTGCGGCCGGAGCAGCTCGTCACAGCGCGCATGGGCGGCTCCCAGCGCTACAATCTTTGCTGGCTGGCCATATCATAGTGCACAAGCGCCCCATACTTCAGCGCGAGCAGAATTCAAATGTGTGGGCGGCGCCAGCCCTGACTGAATGCAAGGAATCACACCCCGTTGACTAAATGAGCAGGTATGATATTTACATACAAAGTGCTTTATACTCATGATATTAGTAGAGATTTTAATGAAAAAAAGTGTGTTTGTGATGCACATTGCATCACTAACAAAGCAATCGGGCACTTTAAATAGTACACAGGGGACGACAGGTTCCCTTTAAGAAGCCCTCCTGCTTTGCACTTTTTACCTGTATTAATTGCACCTGTTTGAACTAGTTATCCGTATAAAAAAAGTTTCCACTTCCTCCTGACTCCAGCTCAAAAATATTTCCCAGATTCGTACATTCCTTAAATCAAGAATCTGCAAAAACCCTAGTCCATCATCTCCCGCCTCGACTACGGCAATCTCCTGCTCTGTGGCCTCCCTTCCAACACTTTCGCACCCCTCCAATCTATCCTTAACTCTGCTGCTCGACTAATCCACCCGCTATTCCCCGGCCTCTCCTCTCTGTCAGTCACTTCACTGGCTCCCCATTGCCCAGAGACTACAGTTCAAAACCTTAACCATGGCATACAAAACCATCCACAAGCTGTCTCCTCCATACATCTGTGACCTAGTCTCCAGGTACTTACCTGCACGCAACCTCCAATCCTCACAAGATCTCCTTCACTACTCCCCTCTTATCTCCTCTTCCCCCAATCGCATACAATATTTCTCCTGTGCATCTCCTCTACTCTGGAACTCTCTACCCCAACATATCAGACTCTCACCTACCATGGAAACCTTCAAAAGGAACCTGAAGACCCACCTCTTCCGACAAGCCAACAACCTACAGTAACCACCGTTCCACCATACCACTGCACGACCAGCTCTACCCTCACCTACCGTATCTTCACCCATCCCTTGTAGATTGTGAGCCCTTGCGGGCAGGGTCCTCTCTCCTCCTGTACCAGTCGGTGATTTCTATTGTCTAAGATTGCTGTACTTGTTTTTTTATTATGTACTTTTCACATGTAAAGCACCATGGAATAAATGGCGCTATAATAATAAAATACACATGTCCACACACTCAATCACAATCCAACCTCTCCAACATGGCCAAGACCAAAGAGATGTCTAAGGACACAAGGGACAAAATTGTACACCTTGCAGCTTGATGAGAAGGCAACAACTGTTGGCACAATTATTAGAAGATGGAAGAAACACAAGATGACTGTCAATCTTACTCTGCTGCGAGTGGGAGCCGAATTTCAGTTCTTCGATCCTCTCGCACAGAGAGGATCGCAGCACTGCTGCAGAGGGGACAGAGAAATCAATTTCTCCATCTCATCTGTTGCTGGCATCGGCGGGAATTGCACTGCACTCGGGTGATATCCAAGTGCAGTGCGATGTTACACACACACATGCTTATATGGGTGCGTGCGATCTGAATCCAGCATGCTGCAATTTTTTCCCAGCCCGATCGCAATCCGATCGGAGGTGAAAAAAAAAAAGCCACTAAGCACACCATCATAGGATTAAATTGATCCGAATGCAATCTGATTTTTTATCGGATTGCATTTGTCCAATTTAACCGCAAGTGACAGCGAGCCCCAAGAAGAAGGATGAGTACAACCACAAGGACACCGTCCCAACAGTAAAGCATGATGGGGAAAACATCATACTTTGGGGGTGCTTTTCTGCAAAGGGGACAGGATGACTGCACCGTATTGAAGGGAGGATGGATGGAGTCATGTATCGCGAGATTTTGGCCAACAGCCTCTTTCCCTTAGTAAGAGCAGTGAAGATGGGTTGTGACTGGATCTTCCAACATGACAATGACCCGAAACACATAGCCAGGGAAACTAAAGAGTGGCTCAGTAAGAAGCATTTCATGGTCCTGGGGTATCCCAGCCAGTCTCCAGACCTGAACCCAATAGAAAATAGTTAGAGGGAGCTGAAACTCCATGTTGCCAAGCGACAGCCCCGAAACCTGAAAGATTTGGAGAAGATCTGTATGGAGGAGGGGGCCAAAATCCCTGCTGCAATGTGTGGAAACTTGGTCAAGAACTACAGGAAATGTCTGACCTCTGTAATTGCAAACAAGGGTTTCTGTACCAAATATTAAGTTCTGTTTTTCTATTGCATCAAATTCTTATTTTGTAATAGTGAGGAAGGGTGTAACCTTCCCCTGGGACTGAAGTAGTTAAGAATTTCATATCTCCATAGTTAGGCACTCTCTGAACTGCTATTAGGTCAAGTTACGGGGTTAATTTCAGTGGCGCAGTCAGTGGAGTAAGGGGGAAACGTAGTGACAGGGACAAGCATTGGGCATGTCTAGAGGTTAGATATAATTCCTTGTGGGGCTGCAGTACTTTTCATCAGCCACAAGATGCCACTGCTGGGTACAGTTGTCAGTGAGAGGCAAGGAAGTTGCTAAGCAGATGGCTTAGTGGGTGGAGCCTCTGGGTGTGCTAAAAATAGCTTCAGCGGTTATTTTGAGTTCAGTTTAATCCCTGTCAGGGACGTGACAGGAACTCGTATGGACAGTCAGTGAAATTGGCTGCTAGGGTAGATGGGGGCTCTCTACCCTCAGACAGTGAATAATGCAGGAATCCCATTAGCTGGCCGGAGAAACTCAACGGAGGTATTGAGGACCCGGGGCACTTCTAGTCTGCAGGTATCAGAGGAAAATAGGACTCCAGGATAAGCTGTGAGGGAGATAAAGGATCTGGGCACACTGTTGCTGATGAGGAACCATCTCTTAGGCTAAGGAATAGAAACAGAGATGCTTCACCTAAAGAGGGCGCCAGGGCTGAAGATTATTTTAGCACCTGTATGGGAGATAAGAACCCGTTGGGCCTTATCCAATCTACCAGACTGTAAATATTGTAATTACTCCTTCCCCCCCCCCCCCCCCCAACAAATAAAACCCCAGTTATGGTTCATAACTTTGTCTCCTCTGAAATTATTACTGCTCTGGTCCCAGAAGAGAAATGTCTGGAGACAGCCGCGACCGGATGGTGTGAAGTGAGTGAAGAATGTCACATGCACAGCCACACATCAGAGGGAGGACACGAATTGTCTGTAAGGTGCCAAAGCGAGCAGGGGCCACAACTAGCCCACGACTACCTCGCTGGGGCACCTTACAATTTCATGCAATAAAATGCAAATTAATTATGTAAAAATCATACAATGTCATTTTCTGGATTTTATTTTTAGATTCTGTCTCTCACAGTTGAAGTGTACCCAAGATAAAAATTACATACCTCTCCATTCTTTATAGGTGGGAAAACTTGCAAAATTGGCAGTGTATCAAATACTTATTTTCCGGTGTGTATGTATATGTGTGTGTATACATACATATTATTCAGTTATACAGCGCCATTGATAATTCCACAATCCAGCGCTGCAAGGCTGCAGTGCTAACCACTGAGCTACTACGTATATGTATATAGAATTTTTTTCCCCTGCACTTGGAATTTTTTCCCTGTTTTCCAGTTCATTTTATGGTATTGAATGGTGTCAATCAAAACATGTCCTGCAAAACACAAGTTCTCATACGTCTATGTGGACTGAGAAATAAACTTATGACTCTTGGAAGAAGAGGGGGAAAAAACCCTGAAAAAAAATGCAAAAACAGATTGGCAGCATCGGGAAGGGATTAAGGAATCCATTGTGATTATGAAAAATAGGAAATTAATTGGCCTCATGTGTAAAAAACATGTTAAAAAAAAAAAAAAAGCACCGTACGTATGAAAAATTGTTCATCTGAATCTGGCCTAAACGGGTATAAGTGCTATAGGTATTCAGATCAAAATAAATTCATAAATTTAATAACGTGGCAAAAAAATATTTTTAAAAATTGTGATTGGAGCCCAATAAATCAGTTATTCACGGTTTAATAAGCCACAATGCTGTGAACTCTTATTAGCTCTCAGAATTTGCTCTCAGAAGCAAGATCAACATTTTCTATGCAATATTCAGAAATGATGGAGCTCAGCAAGGGGTTAGAAATCACTAAATGCTTTATTGCCTACATTCCTCAACAGAAACAATTGCAACTAAATAAGTTATTAAAATGCATAAGTGTTTCAAATAAGTCACAGAGTGGCCGCCGGCATTGACATACTAGTAATGAAAGCACAGTGTATTTAATACTTTGCTGACAGAACCACGCTGTTGTAACCTTCACTTATCTTTTTTTTTAAGTCTTCCACAAACTTTCCATTAAGACCCTAGTCAGAGACATGGAAGATAAATCACACGGATTAGTTGTCACCACATAATAAATCTGCTATTGTTTAAATTCTTTGTCAGGGATTAGAATGGCTGATTGTTAGGAGATTGCTTTCTCCAGACAAAGTGCTAATCAAGCACATCTTATTCAAAGGCATTTAAGGTCAAAGACACTGGTAGGCTGTCGTCCCTAAATAAAATACTGGCAACATATCAGAAGAACCCCTTTGCTGTAGGATAACTGCTGTAGGGTAGTTTACTGTTGCATTAATTGAACAGAAAAAAGTTATTCTGAAGTTCTAGCAAAAGTAAAAGAACCTGTCATTTGCTCAAAAAAATTGAGTTAAATGAAGAAAATAATTAAATAAAATCCTTGATGTTCCCTGAGCCTGCTGATTTTTTGCATTTAGCACTGTATCACTTCATTGCAGAGATATTCAGAATTGTTGTTTTTGGGGTGCAGTTTGTGAAATCTCTGCTTGTAGTGCAACTGGGAGTTATTTTCAGACTCTTCATTGGGGCTCATGTGTACTCTCGTCTCTCAGATAATGCTAGTCACAGCTCTGCAGCTGATTTAGTTGTCTCGGACACTGCTGAGCTGTGATTGACAGCATCTGGGAGGGAGGTATGAAAGTGCACGCCCCTGACAAGACTCTGAACGCACGCCCAATTAATCTGCAAGTAGATTTTTCACATACTGTGCCCCAAAAGTAACAAGTGTGAACCTGAGAAAAGCAGCAGAGTCAGGGGACCTCAGGGATATTTTTTACAAGGTATTTAACTCAAACCTATAAACTGTATAATGTGCAAAAATGATAACGGTGGAAAAGGATGGTGGGGATGAAAGCTGCATATAAATTATGGATACTAATGTAATCGTGTAGTTTACAGACGTTTCTAAGCAGTGGAGACTGGCCTCCTGTCTAAATTGGGGCATGACCACACAATGTTGCCAAAACTGACCACCGTGATAGCCAATTGCCACCCAATTGTGCTGCCTTTGGCCCACTGTGGATAGATGGAGCTTCGTCCGCACCACCAATCCTCGGTCTCGTCCTAATCGGACTGGTGGTCAGATTGGAAATCACCTGATGAAGCTACCTATAATGAAAGTGAAAATACATGCATCCAGAGGGAATAGCGTTGTGACTCAATGTCAGAAGTTCTCCAAATACATTAGATGGTTGTCAGATGCAGCCAAGATTGTCAGGTTAAACCCACATTAACCCTTGTCTGGTACTATGGGGTCAATGTGACCCCATGCAGATTGCATATGTGGTTGCCAACACATGTTGTTCCACACTATTATGGCATCTTATGCATTATGCAGTTTCAACTGATACATTGCACATGCTATTTTCAGTTTTACTCTTTAGTTTATAGCTATACAACCATAAAGGACGATGGGGTCACTATGACCCCATGGTACGGCTTGTGTAATAAGGCAATAATTCTAGTTTTTTTATTTTAGGTGACAAAAATGGCAAAGACAACTGAGTACTGAAGCAGAAATAATTGCTGCTCTAGAAAGTTACAGAAAGTGATGAGGAGGACATTCTTAGTTTGACAGAAAATGATACTGAAGACAAAAAAGCTGTGACTGATGAAAGTGAACAAAGTGCTAGTGATTGTGATGATATGAGAAGAGTATATTGGGAAGGATGGGGGTATTAGGAAAAATAAATTGTAATGCTCCAAGGAGGCCAGGACCAATAAACAATGCGGTACATGCCAATAATCCAGCTTTATTTTGATGATTCAATGCTGTCCATATTTCCACATGGACAAAGTTCAAACATACTGGAAAGAATATTAGAACTGTGAGGACCACAGTAAATTGATGTGTAATAAGTGTGAAGCATGGGTAAAGAACAAAAGTTAATAAAAAACAGAAGATCAATGCAGATAATTCCAAATATGAAAATTGTACATTTCTATTACTCCACATATGACCATGTTTCATGTAAATGGCAAATCTTCACCTTTATTAAAACATCCTGACACCAAAAAAAAGGTCAAAGGATGACTGAGGGAGTGTATTTCATTATTGAAATAAATCCTGACCAAAATACATGTATAGAAATTCAAAATTGGGTGGTGGGGTCATATTGACTCCAGGGTACGACTAGTGATTTTTTTTTTCCCTGTGGTACCAGACAAGGGTTAATGCAGGGGTCGACAAAGTTGTTCTGAATCTAGGAGCCAGCCAAAAAATTTAGGAGCCAGAATTTTTTTTGTTGACAAACTGTACATATAGACCCCCTCACACACGGCGTCTCCCCGGGGAGCACGGCCTTTGTATGTACTTACACAGGTAGCGGGAGATGAGAACGGGCCCCCGGCCACAGCGATCCTTCCCCCCAGGGCCGGCTCCAGGTTTTTCTGGGCCCCGGGCGAAAGAGTCTCAGTGGGCCCTTTTAACACATACACGATTCATGATGCACAGATACGGCGGAGAAATAAATAAATAAATATTATATCTATATATTTATTACACATGGCCCAGCCTGCCCCCTCATCCTTCACATACGCAGACATATGCGCGCGCACACGCGGTACGCAGACATATGCGCGCGCGCACACACGCGGTACGCAGACATATGCGCGCGCGCACACACACGCGGTACGCAGACATATGCGCGCGCGCACACACGCGGTACGCAGACATATGCGCGCGCGGTACGCAGACATATGCGCGCGCGCGGTACGCAGACATATGCGCGCGCGCGGTACGCAGACATATGCGCGCGCGCGGTACGCAGACATATGCGCGCGCGCGGTACGCAGACATATGCGCGCGCGCGGTACGCAGACATATGCGCGCACACACGGTACGCAGACATATGCGCGCGCGCGCACACACGGTACGCAGACATATGCGCGCGCGCGCACACGGTACGCAGACATATGCGCGCGCGCGCACACGGTACGCAGACATATGCGCGCGTGCGCACACGGTACGCAGACATATGCGCGCGCGCGCACACGGTACGCAGACATATGCGCGCGCGCGCACACGGTACGCAGACATATGCGCGCGCGCACACACACGGTACGCAGACATATGCGCGCGCGCGCACACGGTACGCAGACATATGCGCGCGCGCGCACACGGTACGCAGACATATGCGCGCGCGCACACGGTACGCAGACATATGCGCGCGCGCACACGGTACGCAGACATATGCGCGCGCGCACACGGTACGCAGACATATGCGCGCGCGCACACGGTACGCAGACATATGCGCGCGCGCACACGGTACGCAGACATATGCGCGCGCGCACACGGTACGCAGACATATGCGCGCGCGCACGCACACGGTACGCAGACATATGCGCGCGCGCACGCACACGGTACGCAGACATATGCGCGCGCGCACGCACACGGTACGCAGACATATGCGCGCGCGCACACACGGTACGCAGACATATGCGCGCGCGCACACACGGTACGCAGACATATGCGCGCGCGCACACACGGTACGCAGACATATGCGCGCGCGCACACACGGTACGCAGACATATGCGCGCGCGCACACACGGTACGCAGACATATGTACACATACAGACATACACATAGATAAAACAGACAAATATATATACACAGTCATATACACTGACATTCACATACATGCACTCACACAGACCCATTACTAATATTTTTAATATGGGGATTGGGGAAGCCTCACTCACCTGTCCCCGGTCCAGTGTCCTGTCCAGCAGCTCCTCGGGTATGGGGCAGTGCAGGGCCCCCGGCGTGTCACAGACTTCATGGCCCTGGAACATCAGAGGGGCCCACTTGCGGTCGGGTCCGGGCCCCTCCCGCCCATCTGTGCAGGACCTCCGCTCCGACGGTGTTTGAATGCCGGCACTCCCCCAGACATGGCCGCGCGCTGTGCGGCTGTGTCTGCTAGTAATGATGCGGCAGGAGCGACACACAAGCACAATTAAAGGTGCAGTGCCGTCGACCCTGCCGTGTCATTACTAGCAGACACAGCCGGACAGCGCGCGGCCATGTCTGGGGGAAGTGCCGGCAATCAAGCAGCGCCAGCGTCCCTGAACAGGTGCCGAGGAAGCGGCCAGGGCCCCGACAGTGAGTGGGCGGGTGGGTGTGTGGGCCCGGCCCCGACAGTGAGTGGGCGGGTGGGTGTGTGGGCCCGGGCCCCGACAGTGAGTGGGCGGGTGGGCCCCTCTGATTTTCCAGGGCCCCGGCACTTGCCCGGGTACGCCGGGTGCTGACGCCGGCCCTGCTTCCCCCGTAACCCAACTCTCCCTGTCCAGTCCCGGAGCATAAGGGGGGCGGAGCAAAGTGGAGAAGGCGGCCTGAGCGATACTGTCCCTGCTTCCTCCGATTGGATGACTCCGTGCAGGAAGTGGGATTGGATTGAGAGTATTTTTTTTTCTTCTCAACTCCTCAAGCACCAGGCAACATTTTCTAGGCGCCACTGGCGACTAGGCGCCTGGGTTTGTCGAGCCCTGGGTTAATGTGTATAGGTGCTATAAGTGACATATTACAGTGATCATCCTATAGCATGTGCATTATTCTTCTGGATCGGGTATTTGTTTAACAGTACAGACAATATAATGTTCATACTATAAAACAATTAGATGTCAAGAGAAAAGTGAAAATACAAACCAGGTAGGTAGTATACAAGCCACAACAATAAAAGAAGCGTGGGTGCGCTACTACGAACAGCAGCAGCAGTATTGGTAAATTCTCATCTACTCACTTATTGTATAATGCAGGTATTTACTGGAGGTGGATCTGGACAGTTTTCTTTTCAAGAGCTTGCCAAATAACAGTTCTTTATATTGGCATGCTCTGAAGTGGATATAACAATCCATTCAGAAGGACCTTGGGTTACAAGTGATTCTTTTTTCAAGGTTATATTATCTGAGAAATTTATTTTCCATTCTAGTAAATTCATCCACCACAGCTGTTTTGATAGCATGCAACGGATGACAGCAAGTAACCTTTAACGCGGAGTGCACACGATGCGGTTTTAATGAGTTTCCGCTGCAGTTTTTCCGCCCAATAAAACGCTTGGTAATAGGTCTGCCACATATAGCAATGATAATCCGCATGTGCTGTGCACATGATGCGGAAATTTCCACTCCAGATTATCATTGCGGCAAAAACCGCAGCATAACCAATTCATGCGCGATTCCGCGGTGAATTCGCGCCCATTGACATGCATTGAATTTGCGGCGTTTCAATGAAAATCAATAGGCGCAAAATCGCACTGTGGCTGGTACCCGAGTCGGGAGAGGAGACTCCTCTCATCCGACCGCTGCTCTGGCTGATAACAGCGAGAGCGGCGTGGATGTGAGGAGCAGCAGTCTGCTCTTCCCAGCCCGCAGTAGTAAAAAAACAAAAAAACACCTTTATACTCACCTGTCCGGAGGCCCCCGATGTCCTCCTGGTCGCCGGCAGCGATCCTCTCTCGTCGGCGGCCAGCGGTACACTGCAGGGTGCAGGCTCGCGCCCCGCAGTGTACTGCCAGGACCTGCGGTGATGTCACTGATCACCTGATGGTCACGCGACCATCAGCTGATCAGTGAGGTCAGCGGTCAGCTGATGGTCATGTGACCATCAGCTGATTGGTCTCATGACCGATCAGCTGATTCTCATCGTGAGAACATTCACAAGAATGTTCCCAGTGTCTAGCTCACCGGGGCTCATCAGCTGATCTTCAGCTGATGAACCCCAGTGACCTACTGCAGCCTGTATACTGACAGGGTGATTTTACACCGCTGTCAGTATACAGTGCTGTATTCTACAGCTGTGACATCAGCGATTTCTGATGTCACTGCTGTAGAATTGACCCGGATCATCACGGGACACTTGGCAGTACGTGGACTGCGTCTTTCAGCAGAGAGGTGAGGGCTTCGCAGCAGGGCTGTGGAGTCGGAGTCAG
This sequence comes from Phyllobates terribilis, assembly GCF_046119375.1. Lineage (NCBI taxonomy): Eukaryota > Metazoa > Chordata > Amphibia > Anura > Dendrobatidae > Phyllobates > Phyllobates terribilis. The sequence goes on from NW_027362762.1 coordinate 691,966,644, forward strand.
TTTTGGTTGGAGTCGGAGTCAGTAGAAATGTACCAACTCCGACTTTAAAAAAAAATGTATTAATATTTCATAATTGAACTTTCATATGAATTTTATAAATGTTACTCAAATATATATGTTCTATCAAACTATGAACAACAGTGATAAGCAGTTCTGCTGGAGATAGCGACATTTCTTACTTCTTGTGTGTCACTGTTCTCCACTGCCCTTATCTAATCTTATACTTGGTTAACCTCATGCAGCCCCAACCCCCCTACTTACAATGTATGAAACTGAAAATGTGTTGCAAATTCTTTATAGTAAAGCTCCTCCTCTAGACTAGATGTTTACTAGGTGTGAGTCTTCCAAGCATCTCACAGCTGCTATTCAGAAGAGGAAGACTGTAAGAAGTATTATCCTTTCAACAAACTTTGCATTAGTTAACTGTGAGTACATGAGGAATAACCGTATTACTGACCACTATATCAGTTGTACGACCTGGCAATAATTTTGTACAATTGTTTTTAGGAAAAACAATTGTCATTTGGATTGTGAATGCAGAATTAAAAACCTGAGAATGTCAAAGAAGCGTCACATTAAATCAGCTGTATTTTAACATTTCACCATCACTCAAGATAGAAAACATTATGTCTGTCAGTGTATGACAAATGATCCAGACGAAAACAAATGCTGTGAAGCCAAGATCAGTGCATATTCAGGCAAAGATAAAAATGCTCCTACCAGAGCTTCTAATCTAAAGAGACATTTACAGCGCTTTCATCCAGAAGTACTGAAAGCAGTGGATGAGAAAGACTGCATCCAAACCAATGAACTAGTGCCCAGCTCTTCCAGCCAAACAAAGGAGCAGAGAACTTTGCAGCCATCAGTTGCAAGATATTTTGTCAGTGACAAAGTTACTGTGACAATGACAGTAGATACATTTAAAAAACCGATCATAGAGCTTGTTGTAAAGGATAGTGTGCCTATTTCATTATTTTCACGACCAGCTTTTATGTGTCTGAATGGGGAAATGGCCCGCAAGCTTGGTGTTTCTCTGGAGAGAGAGAGAGTATTAGAAAATTAGTAATAGAAGAAGCTTTTAAACAAAAGGAAGAACTTAAAAAAACTCTCAAGGGACGCTTTCTGTTTCTTAAAATGGATGCCTGCACACGTCACAGAGTGAACTATTTTGCCATCAATGTCAGATTTGTTTGTGACAAAAATGAAATAGTTACCAAGACATTGGCAGTAAAAGACACCAAAGCTCATCTCACACCAGTGAGTTTCTCCAGGTCTTGGTGGAAAAGGTTCTGCAAGACTATGAACTTAAAAAAGAGCAAGTTCTTTCTGTCGTAACTGACAATGCTTCAAATATGATAAGTACTATTAAGCTAATGAATGAGAGTAATGATGGTGACCAGCAGCTAGAAGAACATTCTGGGTCCACAGACACAGAAATGTTTGAAATAGAGGAACACAGTATTGTAACTGAGGAGCAAACTGAAGTTGCTTCAGATGAACAGCAACATGATAGTTTAGATGATCTTGTTGAAACTGTGTCAATACGTTCTTTCATTCATCACATGCGCTGTGTTGTGCATACGCTACAGCTGGCTATAAGAGACAGTCTGCAAGAAGGACATGCTGCTGCACTGATTGGCAAGGTGAGAAAATTGGCTACTGTTGCCAGAACCCCTAAAGTTGACTCAATTTTGAAGAGACGTGCTGGAAAAGGGGCAATTATTGATCAAGCCACACGATGGGGCAGTACTTACTTAATGATTCAGCGCTTGGTTGAACTGAAAACCTTTCTTGTAGACATGGCTAACCCTCAACTGACGCTAAATGAAAGTCCGTGGAATCAGGTGACTGAGCTGGAAAAATTGCTAGAGCACCCATTTACAGTGACTAAAAAATTACAAGCAGAGGACTTAACTCCAGGTATTTTCTTAAAGGAGTGGAAGAACCGGATGTTTCGCCTGTCCCAAAGAGGAGGGTTAATTGCAAGTGGCATTGCTACGTCAATGAAACAGAGAGAGGAGCTACTATTACAAAATAACATTCTTTTGGCAGCTGTTTATGTAGACCCAATGCATCGGATTCTTCTAGATGATCAACAGCTAACTAAAGGAAAAGAAGCTCTGTTTGAAATAGCAGTAAGGATGAAAGGGTTGCAGAACAGTCAGGAGGAACAAGAAGAATTTGGTCGTCCTGATGAAGAATTTAATTTCGAAAAATATTTGGATCACAAGGACCGTGCAAAGCGTTCCCGCATAGAAGAGTCATCCCCATCAAAGAACACAGCCAGTACATTTCAGCAGAATTTTTCATGTGCACTAAAAGAAATTGAGAAATTTGACCGTTCAAAAATAACAGTGCAACAAGCGATTCCTCTGTATCCTGACATTGTCAGAGATGTTGCCCGAGTGGTTACTGCTTTGCCACCAACCCAAGTTAGTGTAGAGAGGTTGTTCTCTGCTCTCAAAATAATTAGTTCAGATTTGAGGGCATCCATGAAGGAGAATCTGACAGAGGCAATACTTTTTCTGAGGACAAATTTATAGATTTCTTCTTAACTGCATAACAGTGTTTATTGCATATTTACTTACAAGAGTTTAGAAAAGTTTATAAAAGTTATTTGCTATATTCTAATTGTAGTCTAATAAATATAGTTTTTGCTCTAAGTGGTCTGATTACTTATATGATGGTGAGAAACTGAATAAGCACGATGTTAATATTTTACAACAGTAAATTTATTGTTACGAATTGGCCATTTATGAAGGAGTCGGAGTCGGAACCTGATAAAATCCAGGAGTTGGAGTCGCAACTGTGGCTTACCGACTCCACAGCCCTGCTTTGCAGAGGCGTGCAAAAAAATAATTAAAAAACGTGTGTTTTTTATTTCATTAACATGCTTTTTCAATAAAAACAGGGCCAGAATAAAGTGCCGACCATTTTACTACGCGGTTAGTCTCTAGTCACTAGTGTCCGCAACAGAAATTTGACCACTAGAATGTATAGAATGCGGTAAATCCGCATGGTTCAGTGAACACATGTGGATTTACTTGCGTTCAATAGAATGCAACGTTTTGGACGCAGCAAAAAATATGCGTCCAAAGTGCTGCTACGTCTGAATTATCGGCACAGAGCCTAAAATGAAAAAAGAAAAAAAAAAAAAGGCATGGGCTCACGGGTCATTTTTATAACCAGCAGAGGGAAAGCCGACCGCTGGGGGCTGATATTAGTAGCTGCGGAGGGGGCCATTAGCCAACAATGTTCCATGGCTATTAATATCAGCCCACAGCTGTTTGTTCAGCCTTTACTGGCTAAACAAACATAACTGTTCTTATAGGCTTAGGAGGGTTTTTTTCTGGGATGAGCTTTAGCTTTGAATTGAACCATTCATTGTACCATTCAATGTGCTGAAGAATAGGAAAAAGTGCAGTAAAATGGCACAAAAAAACAAAACTCAATTTCAACATTGCTTTTTTGTGTTTGGCTTTTATGGTGTTCATTGTGGAAAAAGATTATCCAGGTCAGTATGATTATTGCAATTCCAAACTTGTACTTCATGTTAGTGGTAAATTTAGGTAGATATGATTTGTGTTTATGACTTGCTGATGACACAAAGCTAGGAGGGATAGCTAACACTAGAGAAGAGAGAGAGGATTCAAAAAGACCTAAATAAACTGGAGCAGTGGGCAGCAACCAACAGAATGGTTTTTAACAGGGAAAAATGCAAAGTACTACATCTGGGCAATAAAAATGAAAAAAGCATATACAGAATGGGAGGAATAGAGCTAAGCAACAGTACATGTGAAAAAGACTTAGGTATACTAATAGATCATAGACTGAACATGAGTCAACAGTGTGATGCAGCAGCAAAAAAAGGCAAATACAATTCTGGGATGTATTAACAGAAGCATACAGTCTAGATCACGTGAAGTCATTATCGCACTTTACTCCTCTTTGGTCAGACCTCATCTGGAATACTGTGTCCAGTTTTGGGCACCACATTTTAAAAAAGACAGACAAACTGGAGCAAGTTCAGAGAAGAGCGACCAGAATGGTGACTGGTCTGCAAACCATGTCCTATGAGGAACGGTTGAAGGTTTTGGGAATGTTTAGCTTGCAAAAAAGAAGACTGAGAGGAGACTTAATAGCTGTCTACAAATATCTCAAGGGATGTCACATTGTAGAAGGATCATCTTTATTCTCATTTGCACAAGGAAAGACTAGAAGCAATGCGATGAAACTGAATGGGAGGAGACACAGATTAGATATTAGAAAAAACTTTTTGACAGTTAGGGCGATCAATGAGTGGAACAGGCTGCCACGAGAGGTGGTGAGTTCCCCTTCAATGGACGTCTTCAAACAGAGGCTGGACAGACATCTGTCTGAGTTGATTTAGTGAATCCTGCTTTGAACAGGGGGTTGGACCAGATGACCCAGGAGGTCCCCTATGACTACCATTCTATGATAAAAATATCAAATTTGACCAAAAAGTTGAAAATTTCGCAATTTTCAAACTGAATTTTTATGCCCTTAAACCAAATAGCTATACCACACAATAGTTAATAAATAACATTTACCACCTGTCTACTTTACAGCGTCATTTTTCTCAACGTTTTTTTTTTGTTAGGAAGATAGAAAGGTTAAAGTTTTTCCAACAATTTATAAAACATGTGTTTGTAGGGACCACATCCCATTTCAAGCGACTGAGGGGCCTATGTGACAGAATATACCAAAAGTGACACCATTTTAAAAACACCCCTCAAAGTGCTCAAAACCACATTTAAGAAGTTTATTAACCCTTCAGGTGCTTCACAGGTATTAAAGCAATGTACAAAGAAAATAAAAATTTAGATTTTTCCCAAAAAAAAAAAAAAAAAAAAAAAAAAGTGTCCCTTTAGCCCCAAATTTTTCATTTTCCCAAGGGTAACAGTAGAAAATGGACAGCACAATTTATTGTGCAATTTCTCCTGAGTAAGCTGATACACCATATGTGGATGAAAATTACTGTTTTAGGTGCATGGCAGGGCTTGGAAGGGAAGGAGCACAATTTGACTTTTGGAGAGCTAAATTGTCTGGAATAGATAGTTGGCGCCATGTCATGTTTGCAGAGCCCCTGATGTACCCCCCCCCCCCACACCCGACACAAATTTTGGAAACTAGACCCTCAAAGAATTTATATATATCCTACAGAAAGAAGGGAGTGATTAACCCTAAAAGCTAGAACAAAATAAAAGAGACCTTTTGAATATAAAAAATATCAATAGTTATTACTACATAATAAAAATAAGCAAAAATATACTTATGTCATACAAATGTATAGTAGTGGATCAACGGTGAGGACAAAAAGGGGCGACATCAAGGACAGAAAATGTAATCAAAAAGTGATTGGGTATAAAAAATGACTGACTAGGTTATGTGAGCCTTGTGCCTTTGTAGAGGGCCACTTAGTGGTCATACCACATCATTACCATCATTTTCATTAAACATATTGAGAGTATTTTTTTATTGCCATGTGTATGGTCATCAATCTTCCCAGCTGTCATGGATACACCAATCGTCAGCCAATTGCGTAATTGTCCTGACAACTGGTGGCAGCAGTGAGATCTGTGTGATCTCTCCAGTGACATCTGTGACAAAGTGGGAATAGTGGTATTGCGAGCAGCCTGCGTGGCCTAATCGTGCCACCATGGCCTGCACCATCTCCCATCAAGCACATCTGGGGCTACATTGGTCGGCAATTGCACAGGAAGCTGCCAGCAGCAGATCTTGATGATTTGCCCAAGTGCATTCAGCGTGGCAGAACATCTCAGACAATCAATAACCTCATTGATAATAAGCCATACTCAATATTGAATAAATCATGTTTTTTTTCCCTTCTTGGGGTTGCAATGCCATTGTTGAGGAGTGTATTACACCATGACTGAAGGACATCAGATATTATAATGTACATAACACTGGATTTCGGTGTGCACAGAACATAAGATATTATACAGGGTAATATGTGAATGGTATAATATGTGATGTTCCGCAGTTATTTATGCCAGTCACACATTGATCTATAGAATACACCACATACATACACAAGATAACAGATGTTGTATACAGTCCTGTGCAAGAGTCTGCAGAGGTTCATTGTGAGTTAGAACAGCAGTCTGAATGCAGTTTCATGCAGATCGTGTGATGCTGGAGCTGACGAGGACCTCCCACTGACAGAGTGACCCGATCAGTATGACGGTGCAAAATGCAGCTTGAAGTCTCACTGAGCGTCAGCAGAGCCGCAGACCATGCAGAATCCTCCAGAGGTGAGCAGTGTTCTGCCACCTCCTCACTCCATAAACATCCCCCTCCTACTGAAGCTGTCGCACTGGATGGCTTCCCCACACAATGATGCGGCTTTAACTCACCCCAATACTAATCCCGCCTTCAGGATTCTGAGCACAATCAGAATCGTGCAGAAGACAGATGATGGCGAATTAATAAAATTAATTTGATCAATCACCCGGCCCCAATTACACGCGACTGTTCTAGTGAGATCATCAGTAAAAAATGTTTTGGACATTATTTTCTACAGATAACAGTTTATGACAGCTGCTATACACTGATATTTTTAACTAAACTAACCACCCCCCACTCGTTTAGAGTCAGAATGTTGATTTTTCATTTACATGCAAAGATTGGCTGGGGCTGTTTGTATTTTTGGTGTTTCGTTAGTGCATACACCTGTCCGCAGTTTTTGGCACAGTACATTTTGTTCGCACAAGGGCTTTCCAAATTTGACTTTTTGAACAATATTTGTTTGATCCAAAGTTGCATGAAAGTGTTGGCATGCAAAAATTATTAGGTTGTATTTCTTTTTTTAAGCCATGAAATAAATGAAAGCTTCAGTGGAAATAGCAGCTGTTTGTTGAGAAATTAATATTTTAACATTTGCAGATGACTGTGAAATATTTTATGGCCTATATTTCAGCATTTTTGAGATAAACATTTGGTGCTTTAAACGATTGTGGAATACATGAATTTTAATATATGTTTATGAGGTTGCTGATCCAGTCTGTGAACCCCAGATATTTGACACCGGCTTGCTAACACCCCTGTCTCACCAGTCGTTCCTGTGAGTGGTCATTATGAGATGAATAAATTCATGTGACTACAGCAGCCAATCACTGACCTCAGCAGTCACATGGCAAATAGGTTGCCATCACTGCTAAGGCCAGGATTTAGCTGCAGCAGTCACATGTGTGGTTGGATCTTCATCACTGCAGATCAGAGGGAAGGCTGGAGCCACAGGGATATTGGGAGGTCCGTAATAGTTATTTTAATCCCTCCCCACATGGCCAATATTCATTTTTGCATCTTCGTTTTTCTTCCTTTTCTTAGAAGACCCTACACTTGATCTTTCTGCTGATAGCTGTAGGAGAGAATAATTTTGTAGAAAGCCGTTTTTTTTTTTTAGTTTTTTTTTTATTTTAAAGACACCATTCTCTTTAGCATAGGAAAAAAAATCCAAATAAGGTGGAATGGTTAAAAAAAAAGGCAGAATTTGCAGGGTTTTTTTGTTTTTAGTTTTTACAGTGGTCAGGTCCGTTTGGTTATGACGATACCAAGCTGTACAGTTTTATTATGTTTTAGTAGAGATGAACGAATTTGCAGGGCCCAGATCCAATGGCTACTTAAGTAATCTGTGGCCACCAGATGGCCCCAATAACTGCCTCCTACCTGCCAGCATTCCTGGCAACTCTTTGATTAGTAGGCCTGGCATGGTGTAAGCATTGATTGAACTCTGCTTTTATCTCCACAGCATCCCTGAAATGAGTTGTGATAAAAAGATGGAAGCAGAAGCAGTGAGTGACACCAGCACCGCCCCAGAGCTTCCATCACTGCCCTCAAGTGAATCATCATTAGGGAACAGCGCTGGGGTCCCTCACCCTGCTTCTATTCATGGGGCGTCGTTGGTGTCACTCACACTGCTTCTGTCTCCCTGACTACGTCTTATTTCACGGTTCGAATCTGCGGCGGCAAGGACAGAAGTAGAGTGCCGCCACTGCCCTCACCTCTCCCATAGCTTCTATCAGAACCATGGATTCAAGACATCAGAGGGTGGCTATGAAGGAGACTGTTCTATGTAACTGCAGCACGGCCCCCTGATGAGGTCCTGTAGCAGGAGTGATAGACGTTGTGGGGAAGCGAGAGAACCCTCAACCTCGGCACAGAAAGTTAAAAATAAACAAAATATAGGAACTAGCAGAATAGAAAGATGTGGAGTAATTTATAATAAAGCCAATTCTAAGTGTTTAGGATACCAGCTAACACTCACTACAGATACCTGCAAAATCTTACACCACTCTGTTTGGAATATTGTGTACAGCCGGCGTTTCAACCAAGGGTCTTATGCCAGATTTTAATCAACCCTTATCCAGACGACAACCCAAAAATATTCCTACATGAGCAAATGGTAAAGCTTTTTCAGGGAACTTCTCCCACCCTGTGTTTGGCAGGAGATCTCGAGAAACGCAGTCAACACTTCTACATGTTTCATCTAGAGAGAAAACCAATAAAAACTACTCCTCATGTTCTGGTTTCATACGCCCTCCCTTCAGCATAAATTTAATCCTAGCATCCCTAATTGTTGTTGGAGAGGAGGGAATGCTGGAGGTGATCTACCCCATTTGTTCTGGTCATGCCCAAATATACAAATGTTTCTGGGAAACTGTCAAGCCCTAATGTGTAAAGTAATTGGCCTCCGGTTCCCATAGGATCCAAAGTTGTATTTACTCAATATATCACCGTTTCAACTGGGTCATAAAGTTAAACAGCTTTTATTACACATAGCAGCTGCCAGATGTTTGATAGACTGTACGTATAAGTCAGTTCATCCCCCAATACAAGATATCAGAGGTATGGAATATCTTACAGCTATATTGAATAATACTATTGAGTGATTTAATGCAGTTTGGACTTTTTGGGTTGAGAGAGACTACTAATAAGCGTAGTGGTAATTTGTTATCTTGGGTCATACAGCAAGTAAGGTTTTCATCTCTCCCCCCACCCCTGCTTAGCATCTTGTTTAACCCGCAACTGGTGAGGTGGGGTTTTTGTCACGCAACTGGTGATGTGGGGTTTCCTATACCCCAGTGTTTAGAAATCTCTTATTTTTACAGAAAATGCAAAGATCACGTTTGTTTTAATCGTTTTCTTATTGGCGATTGATTACACATGAGTATAACAAATTTTTGACACCCACAAATGGACGGAAGCTAGTGAGACACGTATCCTCATACCAGCATTTTTCAATGAATGGCAGCCGAACAAAAATTCCCTGGGGTGTGGCAAACCCCACCTCACCAGCTGAGGGTTAAACAGAAACCCTGACACAAGAACACAGGTTTGTGTTGAGTTTATTCGTTACCGATGACCGTTCTGTTTATCGTTAGCAACAGATGCATTTTCTATCTTAAATGTTTTTGACTTGAATGAGTTTCATTCATTTTTTCCTTTATGTAATGTTATTTTGAAAAATGTAATAAAATTCAGTTGTAAAAGTGCTTAGGGTGTAAAAATATATATTTAGAAAGGACATTTTAGGTATCAAACCACCCCTTTAATGTTATTTAATCACTTGTACTATATAGTTATAACAGCAGTGATCGGAGCTGGATCCGTTTAGAGGCAGAGTGCAGATGTACAATGCAGTTGAAACTTGCTTTGTATGGAGCAGACTATTCACAGACACACACCATAGGACATATTACTACGTCCTATGTTGGGAAGGGATTAGTGCAATCCCCGTTTTGTGTCTGCTAAATTTAAAAAAAAAAAAAAAAAAAGAAGAAGAAGATCTTGGGCAACTCTTTAAGGGAACCCGATCATCATTTTTAGCAACTAAACAGTCCCCAGTGTGTTGTTAGTAGTGATGCAATGTGCATCACTAACATGTTGTTTTCAATCATATCAGAGCCGTAATCATCTCCAAAAATCATTTTGGATAGTTATATAGTACCTTCTCTTTCAGTCACAAGCTCGTCATATTGAAGACGCCCACACACACTGATTGATGTTACGGCTTGCGCACTGACCAGCGGCTCCCCGCCCGTGCTTGCGCACTGACCAGCGGCTCCCCGCCCGTGCTTGCGCACTGACCAGCGGCTCCCCGCCCGTGCTTGCACTGTATCTTGGTGTATGTACCCAGCTTCATTGACTGTGTGCGCACTCTAACACCACAGTGGGGACAGTATAGTTGCTAAAAATGACGTGACAGGTTCCCTTTAACCTTCCTAAAAAATGAAAGCTAGTCTATGACATTATCCCAACATAAATTAGACATAGGGTAAATATTAATTATCTAATGGCATGTTTCATACAAGCACGGAAGCTTAACTTCAGAAAACTACTAGTTTATCCAAACAGAGTATACAGACATTACAGCAGGGGATCGCAGAGGATTCATTTTGTGAGGTAAAATATTTTACTGCCCGCGGCATCAAAACCACCACCCCTATGCGGGCGCCCATCAGCCTGTATGGGGGACTATGCGGGCGCCCATCAGCCTATATGGGGGACTATGCGGGCGCCCATCAGCCTATATGGGGGACTATGCGGGCGCCCATCAGCCTATATGGGGGACTATGCGGGCGCCCATCAGCCTATATGGGGGACTATGCGGGCGCCCATCAGCCTATATGGGGGACTATGCGGGCGCCCATCAGCCTATATGGGGGACTATGCGGGCGCCCATCAGCCTATATGGGGGACTATGCGGGCGCCCATCAGCCTATATGGGGGACTATGCGGGCGCCCATCAGCCTATATGGGGGACTATGCGGGCGCCCATCAGCCTATATGGGGGACTATGCGGGCGCCCATCAGCCTATATGGGGGACTATGCGGGCGCCCATCAGCCTATATGGGGGACTATGCGGGCGCCCATCAGCCTATATGGGGGACTATGGGGTGCCATTATCCTGTATACTGGTTGGCCCGAGACTTTGTTCAAGTTTTTCATTTTGGCCCTCTGTGCATTTCAGTTTGGCATCTCTGTCTTTCAGTTTGACTAAACTGAAGCATCCTTAGGCGCATCCAATTACAGGGTAAAACAGTCTACGACAATGATAGAAGCCACTAAGCTGATGTGGGTCGGCTAGGACTGAGCTGCTATGCCATTTCGGGCAAATTGATCCCATTGAAAAGGCGCTCAAAGACAAACAGCAATACCCAGCGGTGTGACACTCAAACACCTGACCTGCTCCTGATAGATTGCAGGCTCATTAATCCTGTGATGTAACCTTACAATGGATCAGGGTTAAATCCCACAACCAAGAGCAGTAAATTATTAGGGTAACAAATATATACCGTATTTTTCAGACCATAAGATGCACTTTTTTCCGCCCAGATTTGGAAGGAAAATGGGGGGGGGGGGTGCATCTTATGGTCCAAACGTTACTTTACTGGATAGTTGCGGTGGTGGTGGCGCGGGATCCTTCAGTAAGGCGGTGGCGGCAGCAGAAGAATATGTGAGATGCTGTCGGCGGTGAAGAGGTGAGGCAGAGCAGCTGGGGCCGGGACCTGTATCTGGCCGGGGCTGGTGTCGGGCTGTGAGCGGCGTCGGGCGGTTAAGCATAGCGGCCTGCGCGGCTATCTTCCTGAGGCCGTGATCTACAGGAAAATGGCGGCCCGAGCTGGCGCATGCACGGCCATCTGAATCCTGCGCATGCCGCTCTGCCTCACCGCCCAACGCCACTCACAGTCCGACACAGAACCCGGCCAGGCTAAGGGCCCCACCCAGGCTAAGGGCCCCACAGCATCTCACCTCTTCTGCAGCAGCCTTCGGGTTCCTGAGGGAGGGAACGGAGGCTACTGTGATCCTGCTCCAATCCTACTGGAACTCCCCACTGCTGGAGCACCGACTTCTTGCATCCAGGGTCCGCAGCATTCCTCCACTTCCGCCGGCTTTCTGAGGGACCCTGCCTCATGTGACCCTCGCTCCACCGCCCCCAGGTAAAATACCATACCTATTCAGACTATAAAATATGGACCCCCATCTTATAAAAATTATTTTTTTTCCTATTTTCCACCCCAAAATTTGGGGTGCGCCTGGTAATACATTTTTGTTACCCAAATACTTTACTGCTCTCTGTTGTGGGATTTAACGCTGAACCATTGTAAGCTTATATCACAGGATTAATGATCTTGAAATCTACCAGGAGCAGGTCAGGTGTTTGGGTGTCATACAGCTAGGTATATATATAGTATGTGTCATGAAAAAAAGCTCAATCACTTGGATAAGTATTAAAAAGCTTTTCTCACAAACCAAATCATGCAAAAAAAAAAAAAAAACTTTTTGAAAGAAAGTGCATTTTCTTTCTGTAAGGAATTACAAGTCAAGCCATGAAGACAGAAAAACTCACCTGTTTCAGGGTAAATGTATCTCCCTTTGCCCCTGCTGTGTGTAGAAGCTTCAGTAGAGCTGGTTGTGGTCGTACCTAAAACATGCAAAAAGAAGGGAAATCCAGAAAGATTAAAAAAAAAAAAAGGGTCTCTGTGGGTCACCTCTTAATAGAATAATGGGTGAAGCGGTGTTGACATTTATATATCCACCATGCTGGTATGTATCACATTGAATTAAACTGAACAGCCTGTATTTTTGTAGCACTACATAAGCAGCAATATATAAAATCATTTGAGCATTAAGATTTTTGCCAGGTATGTGGCAAATTTACTGTTATTAACTATAACTTAGATAAACCATTTTCCTATAGCTCTCAGCACTGGTATCCAAAACTGGTCGATGCATTTTATAAAACATTACATAGTCTAACTGCCTGTAAAGGGGTTTCCCAGTTTCGGAAAAACCTGTCCCCGATGCAGTTTAAAAAAAAAAAAGAAAACATCTAAGGATATGTGCGCACGAGGTCATTAAAGTGGGGCCGCTCCGTAACCTGCCTGAATAAATAAAACTTAAAAAAGAATGAACATTTGCACTGCATATTTTCAGTCTTTTAAACTTTTTTTAACCACTTCAGGTTTCTAAAGACAAGTAGTCAGGGCTGTGGAGTCGGAATCGATATAAAATGGACAGACCAAATTGTTCTTTTAACCTGAGCATTTTAAGTATTTTACAAATGTCTGCTTGGGTTTTTTTTTTTTTTTTTTTTTTTTTTTAAATGTTAATCAAAGTGAGCGGGGGTTTTGTTTTCCATATATATACGGTCGATCAATCAATTGCGTTTTTTTTAAAGAGTTGCTAAATTATTGCGAAAACGTAATTCAGATCCCCATTGGAGTCATTACATGTTTGCCTGAAATTGTTTCGACATTTTTGCGGAACATACAGCTTTTTGCTCTAAAAATTAGTAAAAAAAAAAAAAAAAAAAAGTAAAAAACAAGAATAAAAAGCAGTTTGCTTTTGCATAAAATTCACGAACCATGTGTGGAATTTGGTGGAAAAACACCCAAAAACTTATTTTTATAGAACTGAAATCCGGTCCAGTGTTTTCTTTTTTAATAAACATGTTTCCCGGTTGAAAATTTAATTTACAGATTTTTTTTACCATAGACATTAAAGGCATATTAGGAAGTGCCACAAATCTCTGGTTGGGGTCTGACCAATGGGACCGCTAGATTAGATATAATAATGTGGTAAAGAAAGAAGGTTATGTGACTATTTTATGGTAGGTACTTCACAGATCCTTCTGTACTTTTGGGAGACAGGTGTCTACAGGCTGGGCTAAAGGCGCCGGCTTTGCCATAAAGGGGAGGTTTTAATTAAATTAAATTGGTAAGAAGGTGACATTTATTTTTGCATACTGAAGTAAAAACAAAGTTAAGTATGTATATTTATCAGCATCATAATTATAGACCCAAAGCCCTGACCTTACTCCAATCACCCCAAAAGATATCAAGATAAACGCCTCAAAAGGACACAAAAAAAAAAGTTGAGACAAAATTTAATTGCAGCACAGATTCATCTCAACTAAAAGACGAGATCCTTAGATCAGGACTAGAACATTTCATAACTTTCCCCAAATTCTTATGAAAACATTTATAGCACATTCTGCATTGTACCAATTAACCCAATTTACTATATATTTTAGGAGTCGGTCCATTTTATACCGAATCAACTCCACCAAAATGGACACAGACTTCTAATCCACTGATCTGGTACTGAGCATACATTGGTTATCAGTTCAGACGTATGCCCAGTACGAGCTCCCTTCTTACTGTGCAATTTTCTTCCCAGTGCACAGTGACAGTGCATTCCGTTGCTGGCTCTAATTAGAAGTGACTAGCTGGCAACAGAGCACTGTCAGTGTGCACTGTAAGGGGAGAACGAGCAGGCAGAGACCAGCCCCGCCCCCGAAACAGATGTCACTTTCAGGGGTGGGGATTGTCTCCGCTCACCAGGCTCTCACCTTACAATGCAAACTGACAGTGCGCTCTGTTGTCAGCTATTCACTCCTAATTAAAGCCAACGAGGGAACACCCTGCGCATTAAAAAGAATACTGCAGTGACAAGATCCTACTTAGCAGCCTCTGACTAGTGGTGAGCGAGTATGTTCTATTAACCCTTTCGGCGAGTACGCTCGGGCCGAGCTCCGAGTATTTACAGCTGCTTGGTGATCAGGTTAAATCGCTCTCGTGTGCATGATTAGCAACTGTTTGACAGTTTTATTACATGTGAGGAATGTGTAAGAAATAGGCATTCCTCACATGTAATTAAGCTGTCAAACAGTCGCGCATCATGCACACAGGAGTGATTCAACCATATCACCGAGCAGCTGTAAATACTCGGAGCTCGGCCCAAGCATACTCGGACAGAACATACTCGCTCAACCCTACCTCTGACTCCTGATAGATAAAGTGCCAATTGAGTATCCCAGCATGCACTGAGGATTCTCAAACAAAGCATCAAAATGGAAATAGGTAAAAAGAAAATAAAGCAGTCAGATTAGAGGAGGGAAGGGTAGAGACTTTTTAATTAAACCATATAAAAAAAAAGCAACAAAAACAAAAATTAAAGCACCACTCCAGCGCTTGTTTTTTTCCAGTGCTGGAGCGACGCTTTAAATGTTAGCACCCGATCATATTCTCACTTCAATGTTTTTCGGCACCACTCTAGTCCCGCGATGCCTGGAGACTGACCGGAGAGTCGCTGGAAACGAAGGCGGTGGCAGGTGAGTAGGAGACAGGGGAATTACATTTAAAAAGACTGCACTGCAGCAGTGCAATAAAAAAAAAGCTGGAGTAATGCTTTAAAATAAATAGAGACACATTCAGGATGAAAATCAATATTAGTTTTGGACTACTTTTAATGTCTTATTAATAAATCATACTTGTTACCCTAAAATCAAACAGTAGATGTTTTCTATGAGGCGCTGTTCTCACATACCGCATTTCCCTCAGAGTCCTGTAGGTTTGAGGGGTTCAGTCCCAGCAGGTCCTGCGAGGAGGTAGAAGTTGTCATGTTGGCAGTGTCAAAGCTGTGTGTGAAGATGCAACTACAGAAGAGGAAAACAAAAAGGAAAAAAAAGATAAACCACAAGCACATAACACAGGAGGACTGATGAGCACAAGTATTCCTGTTAGTTAGGGATTGTCCTGCCGCACACCAACTACCAGGTAGATGGCTCAAGTAATGAGAAGTACAGCCAGGTAGGTGATCTGAGGGGAGCTCCCTGGAAATCCAATGCCCAAACTTCTAACCAATATTCCAGTGGTCATGCACTGATAGGGCATGAATGCAGATATCAGAGGGGGAAAAGATCAGAAATTACCTCATGCTATAAAGAATATATTTACACAGGAAAATGCAGATCAGCTACTTGCTAAAAAATAAACCAAACATTAAAAAGCATGCATATAAAAAGGGGCAGAGCTCAAGTATTTAGGGCTTCGTTATCTATGGAAACCGATTTCTTACGCATTTTTTTTTTTTTTTTTTTTTTAAGCTATAGGCTGCGTTCATACTGCAGCTGAAAAACGCCAACAGTGCTGTGTCGCTGCATTCTTTCCACTGCTTCCCTGCACAATCACTAAGGCTAGGATGGCACTGCAACATTGGCTATAATGATTTCCAATGGTGGCACCATACCAAGTGCTGCGACACACACATTTCTAAATGTGTTGGATTTTATGTCACAAGCAACACATGATTTATCATCAATTTGGCCAATTTATTTACAGCAAAATCAATCAGATGTGTAAAATAGTCAGTGACAGCAGATTGCAGACAAGCTGCACGTGTTTTTATCAAGCAAGTTTTCTGGAAGTTGTTGCCCAACACATCGCAGTGTAGCCCTATTCTTGCACAGAAACAGTCGATTTCCTTTATGATTAAGTGATTGTGCAGGGAAGGAGTTGAAACACCCTAGAAATACAGGGCTGTTGCAGATTTCAGCAGCAGTGTGAACACAGCCTAAAGCTGGCCATACATATGCGTGCACACTCAGCTGAGCATGCATGTGTTATGAATTGGGAGAGTGGAGGAGGAACCTCTGGTGGTGGAATATCTTCACTGAGAACAAAGGGATCAGATGTGCTAAGTCTAACAGTCAGCTCCTTCTCTTCCCAGATATCTAACCATAGCTGAAACTCAGGAAACCCCCATACATTGGTCTACTAGTTGCATCATAATCAGCCGACATAATTCTAAGTCATATGACAACAATGAGGACTACGTTACTATACAACAGCGAAAGTCACACCCACGTTCTGCCTATTACATAAATGCTGTGGCGCGTTTTGCCAGTCATCAAAATCAGATTGGGTATAATGAAGATCCATTTTCAATGGGTGGTCCAGAATGCTGATATTGATTATTCTTTGGATAGGTCGTCAAGATCATATCGGTGGGGGTCCGACGCCTGGCACTGTTTCTATATTCAGGAGTAGTGGGAGCTGAACCGAGTACTGAGCTGGAACATGACAGCTCCATACACTGCATAGTGGCCAGTCGCAGGTACTGCACAGCTGTACACACTATCTATTGGATGCCACAGGACCTGCAAAAACTGATCAGTGGTGTGCCACCAGTAGGACTTCTGATATGGAACATCGATATCACCCTATAAAATAAACCTCTAAATTAAACTTAAAATTTCTTAAGGCTGAATTAACATGGAAGCAATTATTTTTTTGTCTGCAAAAAGTGGACCGTCATGTGCTAGATCAGATTTTCATCCATACTTAGTCTGCGTCCTTTTTCATTATCAGCGAGGGATCAGTTCCTCTCATAAAACAAAAATACTTGTAAACTGTCAGTGAAAAGCAGACCGCGCATGAATGCAGCTCGGATACCATCAGTCAGTACGCTCCAATGGGAGAGCTCTGATGGCAAAACCAACCAATATAAGATTTGTGCCAAGCAATCCATTCATCAGTTAAAGAAAAAAGTGAACAGCCCCCAAATAAAAGAATGTGTCAATGCAGAAGCAGTGATAGTGCAAGTATGTAAAAACTGATGTGTGAAGTGAACGAGCCTTTAGGGCAGGGGTCTCAAACTCGGCTGGGTATATGGGCCGCACATGGAAAAAATTTGAATTTGGGGGGCCGCATTCTTTGTTCAATGTGACATTTTTAGTGATACCATTTTTTTTGTATACACCTTTTGAACATTTTTGCCGTGTTTATTTTTTTATGGCTTGGGTCGTTATGGATGTGGCGATAATAAACGTGCACTTTTTTGTGCTTACTTTAGTTTACATATAAAACAGCATTTTTAGTGCCCAATATTTTTTCATGCTTTATTTTATTTTTTATTTTTTTTACAATTTTATTTCCCCCAATTGGCCACATACAGTAATATTGTCTTACAATTAGCATCATATAGTAATAATGGAAAACATCCTGCGGCTCTGTGCCCCATCCAGGTCCCCATCCTGCGGCTCTGTGCCCCATCCAGGTCCCCATCCTGCGGCTCTGTGCCCCATCCAGGTCCCCATCCTGCGGCTCTGTGCCCCATCCAGGTCCCCATCCTGCGGCTCTGTGCCCCATCCAGGTCCCCATCCTGCGGCTCTGTGCCCCATCCAGGTCCCCATCCTGCGGCTCTGTGCCCCATCCAGGTCCCCATCCTGCGGCTCTGTGCCCCATCCAGGTCCCCATCCTGCGGCTCTGTGCCCCATCCAGGTCCCCATCCTGCGGCTCTGTGCCCCATCCAGGTCCCCATCCTGCGGCTCTGTGCCCCATCCAGGTCCCCATCCTGCGGCTCTGTGCCCCATCCAGGTCCCCATCCTGCGGCTCTGTGCCCCATCCAGGTCCCCATCCTGCGGCTCTGTGCCCCATCCAGGTCCCCATCCTGCGGCTCTGTGCCCCATCCAGGTCCCCATCCTGCGGCTCTGTGCCCCATCCAGGTCCCCATCCTGCGGCTCTGTGCCCCATCCAGGTCCCCATCCTGCGGCTCTGTGCCCCATCCAGGTCCCCATCTTGCGGCTCTGTGCCCCATCCAGGTCCCCATCTTGCGGCTCTGTGCCCCATCCAGGTCCCCATCTTGCGGCTCTGTGCCCCATCCAGGTCCCCATCTTGCGGCTCTGTGCCCCATCCAGGTCCCCATCTTGCGGCTCTGTGCCCCATCCAGGTCCCCATCCTGCGGCTCTGTGCCCCATCCAGGTCCCCATCCTGCGGCTCTGTGCCCCATCCAGGTCCCCATCTTGCGGCTCTGTGCCCCATCCAGGTCCCCATCTTGCGGCTCTGTGCCCCATCCAGGTCCCCATCTTGCGGCTCTGTGCCCCATCCAGGTCCCCATCTTGCGGCTCTGTGCCCCATCCAGGTCCCCATCTTGCGGCTCTGTGCCCCATCCAGGTCCCCATCTTGCGGCTCTGTGCCCCATCCAGGTCCCCATCTTGCGGCTCTGTGCCCCATCCAGGTCCCCATCTTGCGGCTCTGTGCCCCATCCAGGTCCCCATCTTGCGGCTCTGTGCCCCATCCAGGTCCCCATCTTGCGGCTCTGTGCCCCATCCAGGTCCCCATCTTGCGGCTCTGTGCCCCATCCAGGTCCCCATCTTGCGGCTCTGTGCCCCATCCAGGTCCCCATCTTGCGGCTCTGTGCCCCATCCAGGTCCCCATCTTGCGGCTCTGTGCCCCATCCAGGTCCCCATCTTGCGGCTCTGTGCCCCATCCAGGTCCCCATCTTGCGGCTCTGTGCCCCATCCAGGTCCCCATCTTGTGGCTCTGTGCCCCATCCAGGTCCCCATCTTGTGGCTCTGTGCCCCATCCAGGTCCCCATCTTGTGGCTATGTGCCTCATCCAGGTCCCCATCTTGTGGCTATGTGCCCCATCCAGGTCCCCGTCCTGTGGCTATGTGCCCCATCCAGGTCCCCTCTTGTGGCTATGTGCCCCCTGTGCTGTTCTTCACACACATAAAATAAAAAAAATAAAAAAATGATGATTCTCACCTGTCCTCCGTTCCCTCGGCGGCCTTCCTGCAGATGTGGCCCGCAGGCACCACAGAGTCCGACCCCTTGACGATCCCGACCTGGTCCAGGAGGAGCCGCCGACAGCAGCGCTGCATTGCCGCACAGAGACCGTCTCCCAGCACTGCATTTCCAATGTCAGCCGCCGGCCAATCAGAGGCCAGCAGCTGACATCTGCATATGGCAATGACGTCATACTCGCTGCGCCGACACGCAGATATCAGCTGCTGGCCTCTGATTGGCCGGCGGCTGGCATTGGAAATGCAGTGCTGGGAAACAGTCTCTGTGTGGCAATTCAGCGCTGCTGTCGGCGGCTCCTCCTGGACCAGGTCGGGATCGTCAAGGGGTCTGTGCCTGCGGGCCGCATAAAGCAGCCTCAGGGGCCGCATGCGGCCCGCGGGCCGCGTGTTTGAGACCCCTGCTTTAGGGCATGTTCACATACAGTGTTTTTGAAAGGAGAAAAAACAGGGACATTCCTTTATCAAAAGTATGATAATGCAGGGTTTTTTTCGGACCCTGAAATGCGCATTTATATTTTTTATGGCGCCAACATATTCTGCAACACTTTACAATATTAGAGGGGACTTGTACAGACAATAAAGATATTACAGAGTAACACAACTCAGATACCAAGAATAATGAGCACCCTGCTCACAAGCTTACAGGGTATGTGCACACGATGCAGAAATGCTCAGGATTTTTTCCTGAGCGTTTCTGCATCTCTCTGGCAGGAAAAAACGCATGCGGATTGTACATGCGGTTTCCTGCCAGGGACATGCGGAAATGAAGCGGTCTTCACTTTCATTTCCGCATGCGGGTTGACAAGCGCTTCCCAAGCGATTTTAGCATCACTTGGAAAGTGCTTGTCAACTTCACACTATATAAATCCATGCAGCCGGCATGGATTTATATAGTGTGTGAATGTTAAAAAATAAATCTATACTTTACCCTCTGATGGCCCCGGTGTCCTGCTTCATCGGTCCCGGCTGCCGGCAGTGAAGACTTTAGGACCTTCCGACGTCAGCGTCACGTGACCCGTCACATGACTCTGACGTCAGCGAAGGACCTTCATTCAACCGCGAAGTGCCCGGGAAGCCAGGAGGACGCTGCGCGGGCCGTCAGAAGGTGAGAATATATATATTTTTTATTTTATTCTTTTTTTTTAATGGTACCTGGGTCTGGATGAGAGTCCTCTCCTCCACACCCGGGTACCATCCGCACATTAGACCGCATGAAAAGCGCATCAACATATACAGTGATGCGGATTCCATGCGGTCTAATGCAAGTCAATGGCGGCAAAAGAGCAGCGTTTCCGCAAAATTAATTGACATGCTGCGGATTTTTGACCGCAGCGTTTACGCTGCGGAAAAATCCGCATCATGGGCACAGCACATGCGGATTTCCATTGGGGAACATTGCTGCCCTTCTACCATGCGTTTTTCATGCGTTTCCGCGGCGTTTACGCAACTGCAAAAACGCCGCGGAAACGCATGAAAAACGCATCGTGTGAACTCAGCCACAATCTATCAGGAAATAGTGGAGACACAAAAGGTAAATGATAAAATGTGCTTATATTACTAACAGGAAAAAGACAGCATAAATATATACAGTTAGGTCCATATATATTTGGACAGAGACAACATTTTTCTAATTTTGGTTCTAGACATTACCACAATGAATTTTAAACAAAACAATTCAGATGCAGTTGAAGTTCAGACTTTCAGCTTTCATTTGAGGGTATCCACATTAAAATTGGATGAAGGGTTTAGGAGTTTCAGCTCCTTAACATGTGCCACCCTGTTTTTAAAGGGACCAAAAGTAATTGGACAGATTAAATAATTGTAAATAAAATGTTCATTTCTAGTACTTGGTTGAAAACCCTTTGTTGGCAATGACTGCCTGAAGTCTTGAACTCATGGACATCACCAGACGCTGTGTTTCCTCCTTTTTGATGCTCCGCCAGGCCTTCACCGCGGTGGTTTTCAGTTGCTGTTTGTTTGTGGACCTTTCTGTCTTAAGTTTAGTCTTTAACAAGTGAAATGCATGCTCAATTGGGTTGAGATCAGGTGACTGACTTGGCCATTGAAGAATATTCCACTTCTTTGCTTTAGTAAACTCCTGGGTTGCTTTGGCTTTATGTTTTGGGTCATTGCCCATCTGTAATATGAAACGACGACCAATCAGTTTGGCTGCATTTGGCTGGATCTGAGCACACAGTATGGCTCTGAATACATCAGAATTCATTCGGCTGCTTCTGTCCTGTGTCACATCATCAATAAACACTAGTGACCCAGTGCCACTGGCAGCCATGCATGCCCAAGCCATCACACTGCCTCCGCCGTGTTTTACAGATGATGTGGTATGCTTTGGATCATGAGCTGTACCACGCCTTCGCCATACTTTTCTCTTTCCATCATTCTGGTAGAGGTTGATCTTGTTTTCATCTGTCCAAAGAATGTTCTTCCAGAACTGTGCTGGCTTTTTTAGATGTTTTTTAGCAAAGTCCAGTCTAGCCTTTTTATTCTTGATGCTTATGAGTGGCTTGCACCGTGCAGTGAACCCTCTGTATTTACTTTCATGCAGTCTTCTCTTTATGGTAGATTTGGATTTTGATACGCCTACCTCCTGGAGAGTGTTGTTCACTTGGTTGGCTGTTGTGAAGGGGTTTCTCTTCACCATGGAGATTATTCTGCGATCATCCACCACTGTTGTCTTCCGTGGGCGCCCAGGTCTTTTTGCATTGATTAGTTCTCCAGTGCTTTCTTTCTTTCTCAGGATGTACCAAACTGTAGATTTTGCCTCTCCTAATGTTGTAGCAATTTCTCGGATGGGTTTTTTCTGTTTTTGCAGCTTAAGGATGGCTTGTTTCACCTTCATGGAGAGCTCATTTGACCGCATGTTTATTCACAGCAAAACCTTCCAAATGCAAGCGCCACACCTCAACTCCAGGCCTTTTATCTGCTTAATTGAGAATGACATAACGAAGGGATTGCCCACACCTGTCCATGAAATAGCCTTGGAGTCAATTGTCCAATTACTTTTGATCCCTTTAAAAACAGAGTGGCACATGTTAAGGAGCTGAAACTCCTAAACCCTTCATCTAATTTTAATGTGGATACCCTCAAATGAAAGCTGAAAGTCTGAACTTCAACTGCATCTGAATTGTTTTGTTTAAAATTCATTGTGGTAATGTCTAGAACCAAAATTAGAAAAATGTTGTCTCTGTCCAAATATATATGGACCTAACTGTATAGTATCAGGCTGGGAACATATTACATTAGTATGATGTTCCCCCACAGTGGGTCATAATAGTGTTACTTGTGATGTACTCCTATATATACACATTGAGAATGGGAAAGAATTGGAGTAAACTGAAAACACCCAAAAAGGTAATATATTAAGAATGAAAAAGACTATTAGTATATTTAAAAACATTAAGTACAATATAGCACTAAGAAGATCAACACAAATAAAAAACCAGAGCGGAGTGATCCATGGAAGAGTACTTGTATGGGAAAAGCAATAAATGATGCGCTTCAGAAACTATTACAGTTTGAGAAGAAGCAAATGTATCTTACAAAATGACTAGATTTACGATAATTGGAAAAGACCCATGTGGATGAAAATGCATTAAACCTGCTGTCAGTTAGAAAGCGATAGGTCAAGTGTTACCAAGATGAATTTTGAAAAATTATCCAACATAAAAAATAATAATGAGACTCAGAGTGACAAGTGCATGGATATTCTAGCTAGTAAATGCAAGGAAACAATGCAGTTTCTGATTCAGAAATGGCAAGTTATGCTAAATAGCCACCACCATAAAAGAACAAAGTGGAAGCTGGAGGGGTGGCATGTGTAAAGTGCTGATGTGCTGCAAATCTAAGACCATCAGCAAGAATATCGATATGGGTTAGTAGTGCCAGTCTCAGTAAACAGACAAGGGGTCAGTTACAAGATACTGTCATGAAACATAACAGATTGTCATATAAACGTATCCATATGAGTCAATTATAAGCAAATAGAGATAATACATCACTTTCCCATGGAGAAATAGATGAAGGGGGATCACCCGCTCTTGCCCCGACGCGCGATTCACCTCTGGCTTTTAAGAGTCAAAGGTAAGAAAAGGTCAAATTCTAGAGATGTTTTTGAGGTGCAGGTGACATGAGCGGGCGAGTGATCTGATGTAGGGAGTGAAGGAAAGGTCTGAATCGAGTAGAACACCAAGACAGCGGGCATGTTGCTGGGGAGTAATGGTGGAACAACATACGGATATGGCAACATCAGGCATAGGTAGGTAGGTTAGTGGAGGGAGGAAACACAAGGAGTTCCGTTTTTGACAGATTCAGTTTTAAACAGAGTGAGGACAATGTTAGAGACAGAGGAAAGACAATCACTGGTATTTTGTGGTAATGCAGGAGACGATGTGTAAAACAAAATATATTGTCTGTCCAATGTGGATGGCGTACATGGAAGAAAAAGGAGGGGGCCTAGGACTGAACCTTAAGGAACCCCAACTTTAAGGAGAAGGGGAGAGGAAGATGAGCCAGCAAAATACACAGTGAAGGAGCGGTCAGATAAATAGGAGAACCAGGAGAGAACGGTGTCCTTGAGCCTGATAGAGCGGAGCATTGTGAGGAGGAGCTGGTTGAATCCACAGTGATGAATGCTGCAGAGAGATCCAGGAGAATCAGCAGGGAGCAATGACCATTAGGTTTTGCTGTTAGTGGATCATAGAGACATTAGTGGGGGCAGTTTCAGTATTGTTCAATGTGTTATTTTGCTGATCAGCTCCATGGATCCTCTAGGGAATGTGTTGTAAACCATCAAAGCTATTGTGTTTTAAGTTAAAAAGAGCGCCGCAGGTCAGAAGCTGCAATGTGAATCAAACACGGTGGGTGAAGATTTTAGAACTCATTTACTTTGCCATCATATGTAATGCTGCTGAGCTGGACCCTTAGGCTGTGTGCCCACGATACGTTTTTCAAGCGTTTACGCTGCGGAATTTCCGCAGCGTAAACGCTTGGTAAACCTTCCCCCATGGTCTCCAATGCAATTCCGCACTTGCAATGCCCATGCTGCGGATTTTTCCGCAGCGTTTATGCTGCACTCAAATCCGCAGCATGTCCATTAATTTTGCGGAAGTGCTGCGTTTTCGCCGCCATTGACTTGCATTAGAACGCGCCAATTCCGCAAGACTGTATCTGTACTTGCGTAATTGGCACGTTCAATTGTGCGGATGGTACCCGGGTGAGGAGGACAGGAGACTCTCCTCCACAACCAGGTACCATTAAAAACTGTAAAAAAAGAATAAAATAAAAAATAAAGATTATATTCACCTTCCGACGGCCCCTGGACTCCTTCCCTGTGCTTGCTGCCGACAGATCGCGCAGGACTGAAGGACCTGCGCTGACGTCAGTCATGTGACGGCAGGTCTTTCAGTACAGCGTACCGCGATCTTTTGGCAGCCAGGAACGAGCGCAGCAAAACTCGGGGGTCATCAGAAGGTAAGTATAGGTTTATTTTTAACCATTCTCTTGGGTCACACTATACTAATCCATGTCGGTTGCATGGATTTATATAGTGTGACCAAGTTGACAAGCACTTTCCAAGTGATACTAAAATTGCTTGGAAAGCGCTTGATAACCCGCATGCGGAAATGCATGTGAAGACCGCTTCACATCCGCATGTCCCTGGCAGGAAAACACATGTACAATCAACATGTACAATCCGCATGCGTTTTTTTCTGCCAGGGAGATGCAGAAACGCTCAGGAAAAAATCCAGAGCATTTCTGCATCGTGGGCACATAGCCTTACAAAACGACAAGTGGAAGCAGTGATGGGTCATTTACAACCAGTGCGGTACAAAGAGCCGGCTACCTACTGTGAATAGTGAGAGCCGCTTGCAGTTTCTGAATGGCTCACTAAAGGGGCTGTGCGGCTGCCGATGCAGCCATAACCCCATGAGGGTCTCAACCACATCGATCTGCTGGGATTATACAGGGTGCCCTGAGGGTGAAGACATATAATAAAGGATCCCACAGTCAGCTCTTTATGGAGGAGCAGCCAAATGCTCCAGATCACCACACTGAGCAGCACTGCTGGGGCTCAGGAGGGGCAGCTGTCATCCATGTGCCCTGACAATCTATGGGGGAGGGTATCTGGCACACGAGTACAGCTGTGGCGCGGACACCCTGATAAACACCCCAGAGAGCCCCACATAAGAGGCCCATGGAGGTTCCCAGCACGTGATGGCGCCCACGTCACCCACTCCCCAGCACACAGGGTGGGCACTGCGGCCGCGCCGTCACCACGAGGAGCCCGTGTGAGCGCAGACCGAGCCCCGCTGCCACCGGGTCACGTGCTGGCCAGAGGGCAATGCTCGCGCCTTTCACTTCTCACCCTATATCCGGCCTATGGCATCCTGGCCCACATGCCGCCTCCCCAGCCAGGACTAAGGACGACTAGGCGCCATGGTTCAGGAATTCACCGCTTCCGGTTCACGTAATAGGGTGTCGCGCTTTCCAGTTCCGGTTCTTACGAAAAAGAGCCTGGGTGATAACGGCCCGTATAAAGCGGAAGTGGACACCATAGAGAAGCCGTAGTGTAGCATAGAGGGGCGGTACTTTCTGTACAGTCGGGGTGTGGGATTATAGCGCCGGAGGGGGGCAGCGGTTTATGACGTCACTGCGCCTCACAGAGCAGGAGACGAGTGTAGGACAATATATGGCGGCGGCTCCTATTACTTGTAAGTAAGAAGTCTTCTGTCACGTACTGACCAGGGCATAAGACTTTAATAGAGATGTGGACGGACAGGTGGACTGACGTGAATAACACGGCGTATTGGGTGTGGTGCTGACAACGAGCCCGGATAGCTCAGTCGGTAGAGCATCAGACTTTTAATCTGAGGGTCCAGGGTTCAAGTCCCTGTTCGGGCGGCTCGTTATTTATTTTTTTTTTTTTCACATTTCATCTAAATTCTTATGTATCTGTAGCAATGATGTGCGAGGTAATACACTGCACAGTATAGCATGCCCTGGGAAAGTAACCCAGTCACAGCTACTGCTATAGTGCACTAAGTGCTCGTACTGCACCCTAATATTACACGGAGTCTAATACCAGCACTTTTACTATAATGATAGAAATTTATAAATTTAGGATGAAAAAAAATAAAAATGTGAGCGCCGCCCGAACAGGGACTTGAACCCTGGACCCTCAGATTAAAAGTCTGATGCTCTACCGACTGAGCTATCCGGGCGCTCATAGGTGCGATGGGGATTTCCAGTGAGTAGTAATCACCGCAAGGCCTGAAGCGCTGGAGATTAGTCACTAATATGTAGGCAGCAGGACAGGGAGCTGTCTACTATCAGCAGGACAGGGAGCTGTCTACTATCAGCAGGACAGGGAGCTGTCTACTATCAGCAGGACAGGGAGCTGTCTACTATCAGCAGGACAGGGAGCTGTCTACTATCAGCAGGACAGGGAGCTGTCTACTACCAGCAGGACAGGGAGCTGTCTACTATCAGCAGGAGAGGGAGCTGTTTACTATCAGCAGGACAGGGAGCAGTCTACTATCAGCAGGACAGGGAGCTGTCTACTATCAGCAGGACAGGGAGCTGTCTACTATCAGCAGGACAGGGAGCTGTCTACTATCAGCAGGACAGGGAGCAGTCTACTATCAGCAGGACAGGGAGCAGTCTACTATCAGCAGGACAGGGAGCTGTCTACTATCAGCAGGAGAGGGAGCTGTTTACTATCAGCAGGACAGGGAGCTGTCTACTATCAGCAGGACAGGGAGCAGTCTACTATCAGCAGGACAGGGAGCAGTCTACTATCAGCAGGACAGGGAGCTGTCTACTATCAGCAGGACAGGGAGCTGTCTACTATCAGCAGGACAGGGAGCAGTCTACTATCAGCAGGACAGGGAGCAGTCTACTATCAGCAGGACAGGGAGCAGTCTACTATCAGCAGGACAGGGAGCAGTCTACTATCAGCATGACAGGGAGCTGTCTACTATCAGCAGGACAGGGAGCTGTCTACTATCAGCAGGAGAGGGAGCTGTCTACTATCAGCAGGAGAGGGAGCTGTCTACTATCAGCAGGACAGGGAGCTGTCTACTATCAGCAGGAGAGGGAGCTGTCTACTATCAGCAGGAGAGGGAGCTGTCTACTATCAGCAGGAGAGGGAGCTGTTTACTATCAGCAGGACAGGGAGCTGTCTACTATCAGCAGGACAGGGAGCTGTCTACTATCAGCAGGAGAGGGAGCTGTCTACTATCAGCAGGAGAGGGAGCTGTCTACTATCAGCTGGACAGGGAGCTGTCTACTATCAGCTGGACAGGGAGCTGTCTACTATCAGCAGGACAGGGAGCTGTCTACTATCAGCAGGACAGGGAGCTGTCTACTATC
Source organism: Phyllobates terribilis (assembly GCF_046119375.1). Lineage (NCBI taxonomy): Eukaryota > Metazoa > Chordata > Amphibia > Anura > Dendrobatidae > Phyllobates > Phyllobates terribilis. Next base: position 691,994,446 of record NW_027362762.1, read on the forward strand.
AGCAGGACAGGGAGCTGTCTACTATCAGCAGGACAGGGAGCTGTCTACTATCAGCAGGAGAGGGAGCTGTCTACTATCAGCAGGAGAGGGAGCTGTCTACTATCAGCAGGAGAGGGAGCTGTTTACTATCAGCAGGACAGGGAGCTGTCTACTATCAGCTGGACAGGGAGCTGTCTACTATCAGCAGGACAGGGAGCTGTCTACTATCAGCAGGACAGGGAGCTGTCTACTATCAGCAGGACAGGGAGCTGTCTACTATCAGCAGGACAGGGAGCTGTCTACTATCAGCTGGCAGTTTCACCTTAGATCTTCACACTACTTTTCTTTTTGAATGGTACTGTGGGTTTTTTAGATGTAAATTTACACTTTACAGGCCCAGGTATTTTTTGTTTTTGTTCTTTTGTTTCAAATGTCAGAACTTTTTCATTTTTCCATCCACATGGCCGTATGAGGTCTTATTTTTTTGGGATGAGTTGTAGTTTTGAATGACGCCATTAATTTTACTGGAAAACGTGAAATAAAACTGCCGAGTGCAATCACCGTTGTTTTGGTTTTTTGTTTTTTGTTATTAGCATTTATTGTATGGCATCTTGATTCTCCAGGTATGATTTTTTTATTATAATTATTTTGCATCACCATTTTCTCAGACCCATAACAAATTTATTTGCTCCATAGAGCTGTGTGAAGTGTTATTTTTTTGTTACTCGAAGGTGACATTTGTATTGGTACCATTTTGAGGTACATATGATTTTATGATCGATTTTTATTGTATTTTTTTGGGAAACGTGGAGAGCAAAAATACAGCAATTTCAGGGATCAATTAGACGACTAATTTTCTCGTACAAATGCTATCCGTGATTTTTAGTTGAGTAACTAGAGTCTAATGGGCCCAAGAGCAAAATTTGGACCTGGCACTCCCTCCCCCATGAATGTTGGTCAACTGTATGCCCTTGTAGTGTTAAAAATCCTATAAAGACATATGTGTTCATCCCTCCCCCCTTCGTTTTATTTTAATGTCCCCCATCCTAGACCCCTATGAGGCATATATGTCATCCATCCTGGGCCACTTCCAGGTATATATGTCCCTCATTCTGGGCCCCTTCCTGATATATTTGTCCCCCAACTGTTAGAACTCTCCTGTTAGGTTTTTTCTATTTTGCTGGTCACATGACCTTTTTGCCTATTTAATCCTGCTCCGCCCTCCTGGCTTTGCTGGACTTCATTGTAATTTCTACTCTTAAGCTAGCCTGGTGCTTAGTTACCTTTCTCAGTCAGTTTAGCTAGGTCTTTTGACCTTTATGTTCTGTGTTGTGTGTTTGTCTTTTTACTGCTACAATTTCTGCTAGGAGGTGTCCATCTTTCTCCCAGTCCCTAGTTCTTGTAGGGATCCCTCCCTCACATCTATAGGTCTTCGTTCAGACTAGCTGAGGACTTTAGCGGGTCTGATCGCAGGATCAGGTTCCCCGTTACATCGTAGGGATCTAGCTTAGTTCTATTGTAGGGACAGATCTCCTGTCTTTCCTTAGTGCTTGTAGCCTATCATAACAGTAAGTCCAGCCCAAAAATATCTCTAAGGAAAGACCTCCAGTTTCCATCATGGTTTCGGTTCAGGATTTGGCTCAACGCCTGCAGGGACTCTCTGTGGACGTGGCCGAGCTCCAACAACACGTGAGTAGCTGTTCTGGAGCGCATTTTGTGGAGCCAAAGGTACGATTGCCTGATTTATTTTTTGGTGAACAACAAGATTTTTTTTCCTTTAAAAATGCTTGTTTATTGTATTTTCGTTTGAGACCCAGATCCTCTGGTGATGAATCACAGCGCATAGGGTTCATAATGTCACTTTTGCGCAAAGAACCTCAGGGATGGGCCTTTTCTCTCCAACCTAGTGATCCGTGCTTTAGATCAGTGGATAGTTTTTTTACTGCTTTGGGGTTGTTGTATGATGATCATGATCGTGTCTCATCAGCTGAGACGGAATTGAGACTTTTGAGACAGGGATCAGGTAATGTGGAAAATTATTGTACTCACTTCCGTCGGTGGTCTGCTCAGGTGGGGTGGAAGGATTCAGCTCTGAAAAGTTTGTTTCTTGCTGGGCTAGGTGAAAGAGTTAAGGATCTGCTTATTGCTTATCCTACACCTGGAAACTTGCAGGAGGCAATGCAATTAGCTATATGGGTGGACAGGAGACTGCGTGCAAGGGTTAATGAGAGTAAATCCTTTGCCATGTCAGCTCCTAGTCTTGAGAGGGTCTGTACTGACATTGGAGAGCCGATGGAGATTGGGGCGATGTCACCCCGCTCTCAGGAAAAAGAACGCAGGTTTTCTGAAGGTTTGTGCTTTTATTGCGGAAAATCTGACCATTTCATTAAGAACTGTGAGCTTCGTATGAAAAAAAAAAAAAAAAAGTTCAGTTACGCCCGTATAGCCTGTTTAAACACTAAGGGGGTATTTCTTTCTGCTACTACTGCAGCTCAGGAAGAATTAATTGAATTTCGAGTATTTGTGGATTATAGTTCTACTCTGAATGTGATTAATGGGGGATTCTTGGAAAAACTTAAATTAAAACCCAAACCTTTGTCATCCCCTATTGCCGTGGTTTCTGTCGATGGCTCTCCCTTGAAATGTGTTACAAGGTTTATGAATTTCCCCTCACTATTAATGGTATTCACCAAGAAAATTTGGATTTGGTAGTATTAAATAATTTGCCTTCTCCAGTAATTTTGGGGTTACCCTGGTTAAAATTGCACAATCCTGTACTGGATTGGTCTACTAATGAAATTAAGTCCTGGAGCCCTAAGTGTTATGACAAGTGTTGTAATGGGCGCATTGCTGCTGTGGATAAAGGGGAATTACCTGTACCTATTCAGGATTTTTGGAAATTTATTTCTGAGGAGGAGTCGCAAATTTTGCCTCCCCATAGAGACTATGATTGTACCATTGAATTTGTCCCTGGTGCGACTCTTCCTAAAAGTCGTTAATTTAATCTTACTATTCCGGAGAGAAAGGCTTTGGAGGAATACATACAGACAAGCTTGGCCGCCGGTCATATCAGACCTTCTAAGTCACCTGTGGCTGTTGGATTTTTTTTGTTAAAAAAAAGGACGGCGGTTTACGTCCTTGTCTGGACTTTCGCGAGATTAATAAAATTACTGTACGCAATCCTTACCCACTGCCATTGATTCCTGATTTATTTAACCAGTTAGTGGGGGCCAAGTGGTTCTCTAAAATTGATCTCCGGGGGGCATACAATTTGTTGCGCATGAAGTAGGGTGATGAATGGAAGACTGCTTTTAACACTCCTGTGGGTCATTTTGAGAATCTGGTTACGCCTTTTGGTCTTACCAATGCACCAGCATTTTTTTCAGAATCTGATTAATGACATCCTTAGACCTTTGATCGGCAAAAATGTGGTTGTGTATTTGGATGACATTTTGATTTATTCGCCTGATCTGGAGTCTCATTGGCGGAGCTTACGTGAGGTATTACAGTTATTAATTGACAATTCGCTTTTTGCTAAGCTGGAGAAATGTGAGTTCGCTGTACAGAGAATTAGTTTTTTGGGCTACATTATCTCCAGCGAGGGCTTTGAGATGGATCCGGTGAAAGTTCAAGCTGTGCAGGAATGGCCTAGGCCTATTGGTTTGAAATTGATACAGAGGTTTTTGGGTTTCGCCAATTATTACAGAAAATTCATTAAAAAATTTTCTATTATTGTTAAACCAGTGACCAATCTCACCAGGAAAGGTGCTAATACGGTTCAGTGGACTACTGAGGCCATTGAGGCGTTTGTGTTTCTAAAGGAGAGGTTCAGCTCTGCCTCCATCCTTATGCAGCCTGATGTGACTAAGCCGTTTTTGGTTGAGGTTGATGCTTCTTCTGTGGGGGTCGAGGTTGATGCTTCTTCTGTGGGGGTCGGTGCGGTGTCGTCTCAGGAAAGCAAGGATGGAGTACATCCCTGTGTCTTTTTTTCAAAAAAATTTTCTGAGACTGAACTTAATTACGATATTGGTAATCGGGAATTGCTGGCTATTAAACTTGCATTTGAACACTGGCGTCATCTCTTGGAAGGTGCTGAATTTCCCATTCAGGTTTTCACTGATCATAAAAATCTGATCTATCTTGATGCTGCCAAGCGCTTGAATGCCCGTCAGGCTAGGTGGGCACTTTTTTTTTCACGGTTTAATTTTTCCGTTACTTACATCACGGGTACCAAGAATGTTAAAGCTGATGCGTTGTCTCGCAGCTTTTCTCCCATGGTCGGTGCTGAGGAGGAGCAGAGCATTTTACAAGAAGGTGTTGTGATTGCTGCATTGGACTCCGTTTTGGAAGATGAGATTCTTAAAGCACAGGAGAATGCCCCATCTAACACTCCCCATGGGAGGTTGTTTGTGCCTAGGACCTTTAGGAGAGATTTGTTTGTTGAGTGTCATGAGTCTCGGTTGGCAGGTCATCGAGGAATTTCTGAGACCAAGAGACTTGTGGGTCGCAGTTTTTGGTGGCCTGGATGGCAGAAGGAAGTCATTAAGTGGGTGCGCCAATGTACAGTGTGTGCTAGATCTAAGTCTTCTCACACTCCTGCTGCGGGGTTGCTTTGCCCTCTGGAGGTTCCTAGTGCACCTTGGACACATCTGGCTATGGACTTTATTACTGACCTTCCCTCCTCTGAGGGTTTCACGGTCATCTGGGTGGTCGTGGACCGTTTTAGCAAGATGTGTCACTTGGTTCCCTTCATCAAACTGCCCTGCACTAAGACACTCGCTAAGGCCTTTGTCAAGGAAATTTTCAGACTCCATGGTGTTCCTACTGACATTGTTTCTGATAGGGGACCTCAGTTCGTGGCTCGTTTTTGGCGTGCCTTTTGTGACAGGTTGGGAGTTCATTTGTCATTTTCATCTGGATATCATCCTGAGTCTAATGGCCAGACAGAAAGGAAGAATCAGGATGTTGAGCAGTTCTTGCGTTGTTTTGTGGCAGACAATCAAGAGGGGTGGTCTGAGTTTCTGCCGCTTGCTGAATTTGCTCTTAACAACCATACATCCTCTTCTGCTGGGTGTTCGCCTTTTTTTTGTTGTTCTGGGAGACATCCGTCTTTTGGGTCATTCTCCAAATTGGTATCGGCTGTGCCTGAGGAGGAGAGTTTTTCCGGTGATTTGGAGAGAGTTTGGACGGATGTGCGTGGTAATCTTCAGGAGGCTAACAAAAAATCTAAGAGGTACTTTGACAGGAAACGTCAAGAGGTTTTGTTTACGGTTGTGACATGGTTGGGTTGTCCTCTAAGAATCTGCGGTTGAGGATTCCTTCTAAAAAATTGGGTCCCAAGTTTGTAGGGCCCTTTAACATGCTTCAGGTAGTTAACTAATCTGCTGTTAGGTTGGAGGTTCCTACCTCCTGGAAGATTAATCCGGTGTTTCATGTTTCTCTATTGAAAAAAGCTGATGTATCAGATAGAGACGCCACTGCCACTGTTCCTCCGGTGGTGGAGGACGGGGAATATGAAATTTCCCGCATCCTTAATTCTAGACAGTATAGGGGGAGTTTGCAGTATCTCGTCGCTTGGAAGGGTTTTGGTCCCGAGGATAACTCATGGGTGAGGTCGGATGATGTTTCTGCGTCCAGACTTGTCAGAGCGTTTCACAAGAGGTTTCCTGATAAGCCTGAGCCTAGGGGATCCGGAGGATCCTCTTAGAAGAGGGGGTACTGTTAGAACTCTCCTGCTAGGTTTTTTCTATTTTGCTGGTCACATGACCTTTTTGCCTATTTAATCCTGCTCCGCCCTTCTGGCCATGCTAGACTTCATTGTAATTTCTACTCTTAAGCTAGCCAGGTGCTTTGTAACCTTTCTCAGTCAGTTTAGCTAGGTCTTTTGACCTTTATATTCTGTGTTGTGTGTTTGTCTTTTTACTGCTACAATTTCTGCTAGGAGGTGTCCATCTTTCTCCCAGTCCCTAGTTCTTGTAGGGATCCCTCCCTCACATCTATAGGTCTTCGTTCAGACTAGCTGAGGACTTTAGCGGGTCTGATCGCAGGATCAGGTTCCCCGTTACATCGTAGGGATCTAGCTTAGTTCTATTGTAGGGACAGATCTCCTGTCTTTCCTTAGTGCTTGTAGCCTATCATAACACCAACCTGGTATATATCTCCCCCTTATTGATATATATGTCCCCCATCCTGGGCTCCTTCCTCATATATGTCCCTCATCCTGATATATATGTTCCCCATTCTGGGCCCCTTCCTGGTATATATGTCCTTTATCCTGTGCTAATGTCCTCCATCCTAGGCCTCTTCCTGGTATATATGTCCCCCATCCTAGCCCCCTTCCTGGTATATATGTCCTCCATCCTGGGCCCCATCCTGGTATATATGTCCCCCATCCTGGTATATATGTCCCCCATCCTGGTATACATGTCCCCCATCCAGATATATATGCCCCCCATTGTAGTATATATGTTGCCCATCCTGGACCCCTTCCTGGTATATATGTCCCCCATCCTGGTATATATGTCCCCCATCCAGATATATATGCCCCCCATTCTAGTATATATGTTCCCCATCCTGGTCCCCTCCCTGGTATACATGTCCTCATTCCTGGTAAACATGTCCCCCATCCTGGTAAACATGTCCCCCATCCACGTATATATGCCACCCATTCTAGTATATATGTCCCAAATCCTAGGCCTCGTCCTGGTATATATGTTCTCCATCCTGGGCCCCTTCCAGGAATATATATATCCCCATCCTGGTATACATGTATGTCTCTCATCCTGGTATACATGCACGTCTCTCATTCTGGTATACATGTCCCCCATCATGGGACCCTTCCTGGTATATATTTCTCTCATCCTGGTATAATTGTCTCTCATCCTGGTATACATGCATGTCTCTCATCCTGGTATACATGCATGTCTCTCATCCTGCTATACATGCATGTCTCTCATCCTGGTATACATGTCTCTCATCCTGGTATACATGCATGTCACCCATCCTGGTATACATGTCCCCCTCTCCCATCCTGGTATATATTTCTCTCATCCTGGTATATATTTCTCTCATCCTGGTATACATGTCTCCCATCCTGGTATACATGCATGTCTCTCATCCTGGTATACATGTCTCTCATCCTGGTATACATGTCTCCCATTCTGGTATATATGTCCCCCATCATGGGACCCTTCCTGGTATATATTTCCCTCATCCTGGTATACATGTCTCTCATCCTGGTATACATGCATGTCTCTCATTCTGGTATACATGCATGTCTCTCATTCTGGTATACATGCATGTCTCTCATTCTGGTATACATGCATGTCTCTCATCCTGGTATACATCCATGTCTCTCATCCTGGTATACATGCATGTCTCTCATCCTGGTATACATGTCTCTCATCCTGGTATACATGTCTCCCATTCTGGTATACATGCATGTCTCTCATCCTGGTATATATGTCCCCCATCATGGGACCCTTCCTGGTATATATTTCCCTCATCCTGGTGTACATGTCTCTCATCCTGGTATACATGCATGTCTCTCATTCTGGTATACATGCATGTCTCTCATTCTGGTATACATGCATGTCTCTCATCCTGGTATACATGTTTCTCATCCTGGTATACATGTCTCCCATTCTGGTATACATGCATGTCTCTCATCCTGGTATACATGTGTCCCATTCTGGTATATATGTCCCCCATCATGGGACCCTTCCTGGTATATATTTCCCTCATCCTGGTATACATGTCTCTCATCCTGGTATACATGCATGTCTCTCATTCTGGTATACATGCATGTCTCTCATTCTGGTATACATGCATGTCTCTCATCCTGGTATACATGCATGTCCCCCATTCTGGTATACATGTCCCCCATCCTGGTATATGTGTGTGTGTGTGTGTATATACAGTACAGACCAAAAGTTTGGACACACCTTCTCATTTAAAGATTTTTCTGTATTTTCATGACTTTGAAATTGTACATTCACACTGAAGGCATCAAAACTATGAATTAACACATGTGGAATTATATACTTAACAAAAAAGTGTGAAAAAACTGAAAATATGTCTTATATTCTAGGTTCTTCAAAGTAGCCACCTTTTGCTTTGATGACTGCTTTGCACACTCTTGGCATTCTCTTGATGAGCTTCAAGAGGTAGTCACCGGAAATGGTCTCCCAACAATCTTGAAGGAGTTCCCAGAGATGCTTAGCACTTGTTTGCCCTTTTGCCTTCACTCTGCGGTCCAGCTCACCCCAAACCATCTCGATTGGGTTCAGGTCTGGTGACTGTGGAGGCCAGGTCATCTGGCGTAGCACCCCATCATTCTCCTTCTAGGTCAAATAGCCGTTACACAGCCTGGAGGTGTGTTTGGGGTCATTGTCCTGTTGAAAAATAAATGATGGTCCAACTAAACGCAAACCGGATGGAATAGCATGCCACTGCAAGATGCTGTGGTAGACATGCTGGTTCAGTATGCCTTCAATTTTGAATAAATCCCCAACAGTGTCACCAGCAAAGCACCCCCACACCATCACACCTCCTCCTCCATGCTTCACGGTGGGAATCAGGCATGTAGAGTCCATCCGTTCACCTTTTCTGCGTCGCAAAAAGACACGGTGGTTGGAACCAAAGATCTCAAATTTGGACTCATCAGACCAAAGCACAGATTTCCACTGGTCTAATGTCCATTCCTTGTGTTCTTTAGCACAAACAAGTCTCTTCTGCTTGTTGCCTGTCCTTAGCACTGGTTTCCTAGCAGCTATTTTACCATGAAGGCCTGCTGCACAAAGTCTCCTCTTAACAGTTGTTGAAGAGATGTGTCTGCTGCTAGAACTCTGTGTGGCATTGACCTGGTCTCTAATCTGAGCTGCTGTTAACCTGCGATTTCTGAGGCTGGTGACTCGGATAAACTTATCCTCAGAAGCAGAGGTGACTCTTGGTCTTCCTTTCCTGGGGCGGTCCTCATGTGAGCCAGTTTCTTTGTAACGCTTGATGGTTTTTGCAACTTCACTTGGGGACACTTTCAAAGTTTGCCCAATTTTTCGGACTGACTGACCTTCATTTCTTAAAGTAATGGCCACTTGTTTTTCTTTACTTAGCTGCTTTTTTCTTGCCATAATACAAATTCTAACAGTCTATTCAGTAGGACTATCAGCTGTGTATCCACCTGACTTCTGCACAACCCCATGGTCCCAACCCCATTTATAAGGCAAGAAATCCCACTTATTAAACCTGACAGGGCACACCTGTGAAGTGAAAACCATTTCCGGTGACTACCTCTTGAAGCTCATGAAGAGAATGCCAAGAGTGTGCAAAGCAGTCATCAAAGCAAAAGGTGGCTACTTTGAAGAACCTAAAATATAAGACATATTTTCAGTTGTTTCCCACTTTTTTGTTAAGTATATAATTCCACATGTGTTAATTCATAGTTTTGATGCCTTCAGTGTGAATGTACAATTTCAAAGTCATGAAAATACATAAAAATCTTTAAATGAGAAGGTGTGTTCAAACTTTTGGTCTGTACTGTATATATATATATATATATATATATATATATATATATATATACATATATATATACACACATACATACATACGGTTCCTAGCAATGGACACATGGTTTCTAGCGATGACTATGCTGGGAGGAAGTGGGGAGAGCACCTTATAGTCGCGCACATCGTGGTCACTGGAGCGGAAGTCACAGTGACTCACCAGCGCCTGTGCAGAAGATCTCTCTATACACTGCCAATAGAAGGGAGGAAAAGACATGGATTGTGGAAGGCGTGCAGGGCGCAGGCGCGGGATTCCGGCACCACAACTACCCGTCACAGAGCACTGTGACGTGCAGGGGAGGGGAGTGGTATTATAATGAAGAGAGGAAGCGGGGATTTCTTCCAGGCACCGTATGCCTCGGAGCCTGGAAGAAATCATTAGCATAAAGAAATAAAATAACATTTCTCAACAACAAGACCATTAACATGAGGCATACAGGAAGGACTAGTTTAACATTTCTATCACCTGTATGGCCATATTAATAGGTTATATACATCCCAGGGGGTGACAGATTCCCTTTAAATAAAGCATAAGCATTGCCATATTGGCGCTGTAATACTGATTAAAATGATACCTTTGGTGAGTAAATCCGTTTTGTGTTTTTTGTTTACTCAACGTTTGAAGTTTTCTTGTAATGATATTTCCATGCATCGGGGCAGGACTGTGGTTAGGGTCTTTTCTTCCTGCTTTTGCCTGTCCGTCTGCCTCCTGCGTTTGAATGACAGGGCACTGATCCATCAGTCACTTGCCTCCTATTTTAAATCTCGCTCCGATACAGTCATTTTTGTGGTGTCCAATAAAAGAGCAGGTCTCCAAGAAAATGGCGCCGTAGGTGGCACATCCGCAGACCCTTTTATAAGCTTCGAGTTCTCAATTGTCCACTGCGTGCAGACAACCAGTGCGAAAGAACTCTAATCTCCTACTAACATAATTGACATCCAGAGGAAGTGAGACAGCAGCATCTCTAGCTTCCTCCAGATGCCTTGATTTGTCTGAAGGAGAGGCGAGTGAAGACAGCGCTGATTGGTCACAGGGACCACGTGACATTATTATGTCACTCAAACCCCGGTAGAGACAGCACCGACACCGCTTCAACGGCGCCAGCACCAGAGTCGAGTATACAGTACAGACCAAAAGTTTGGACATACCTCATTTAAAGATTTTTCTGTATTTTCATAACTATGAAAATTGTACATTCACACTGAAAGCATCAAAACTATTAATTAACACATGTGGAATTATATACTTATCAAAAACGTGTGAAACAGCTGAAACTATGTCTTATATTGTAGGTTCTTCAAAGTAGCCACCTTTTGCTTTGATGACTGACTTGCACACTCTTGGCATTCTCTTGATGAGCTTCAAGAGGTAGTCACCGGAAATGGTCTTCCAACAATCTTGAAGGAGTTCCCAGAGATGCTTAGCACTTGTTTCGGTCCAGCTCACCCCAAACCATCTAGATTGGGTTCAGGTCTTGTGACTGTGGAGGCCAGGTCACCGGACGTAGCACCCCATCACTCTCCTTCTTGGTCAAATAGCCCTTACACAGCCTGGAGGTGGGTTTGGGGTCATTGTCCTGTTGAAAAATAAATGATGGTCCAACTAAACGCAAAGCGGATGGAATAGCATGCCGCTGCAAGATGCTGTGGTAGCCATGCTGGTTCAGTATGCCTTCAATTTTGAATAAATCCCCAACAGTGTCACCAGCAAAGCACCCCCACACCATCACACCTCCTCCTCCATGCTTCACGGTGGGAACCAGGCATGTAGAGTCCATCCGTTCACCTTTTCTGCGTCGCACAAAGACACGGTGGTTGGAACTCAAGATCTCAAATTTGGACTCAGACCAAAGCACAGATTTCCACTGGTCTAATGTCCATTCCTTGTGTTCTTTAGCCCAAACAAGTCTCTTCTGCTTGTTGCCTGTCCTTAGCAGTGGTTTCCTAGCAGCTATTTTACCATGAAGGCCTGCTGCAAAGTCTCCTCTTAACAGTTGTTGAAGAGATGTGTCTGCTGCTAGAACTCTGTGTGGCATTGACCTGGTCTCTAATCTGAGCTGCTCTTAACCTGCGATTTCTGAGGCTGGTGATTCGGATAAACTTATCCTCAGAAGCAGAGGTGACTCTTGGTCTTCCTTTCCTGGGGCGGTCCTCATGTGAGCCAGTTTCTTTGTAGCGCTTGATGGTTTTTGCAACTGCACTTGGGGACACTTTCAAAGTTTTCCCAATTTTTTCGCAGACTGACCTTCATTTCTTAAAGTAATGATGGCTACTCGTTTTTCTTTACTTAGCTGCTTTTTTCTTGTCATAATACAAATTCTAACAGTCTATTCAGTAGGACTATCAGCTGTGTTTCCACCAGACTTCTGCACAACAAGACTGATGGTCCCAACCCCATTTGTAAGCAAGAAATCCCACTTATTAAACCTGACTGGGCACACCTGTGAAGTGAAAACCATTTCCGGTGACTACCTCTTGAAGCTCATCAAGAGAATGCCAAGAGTGTGCAAAGCAGTCATCAAAGCAAAGGGTGGCTATTTTGAAGAACCTAGAATATAAGACATTTTCAGTTGTTTCACACTTTTTTGTTAAGTATACAATTCCACATGTGCTAATTCATAGTTTTGATGCCTTCAGTGTGAATGTACAATTTTCAAAGTCATGAAAATACAGAAAAATCTTTAAATGAGAAGGTGTGTCCAAACTTTTGGTCTGTACTGTAGGTATTATTATTTTACTGGGGGAAAACATAGGGATTCAGAAAGAGGTTGTCAGAGTAGTGAACAAGTGGCTGTTCAAGCAGTAAACAACCTCTCGAAGAAGAGGATCCCGATGAATACTGTTTTTATGCAATAGAAGTTAATGGCAACAGATACCTTTTTATTCAAATTTTAGAAAAATAAAACTTTCAACAAGATGCAAAAATATGGTTTGAATGGGGCCTTACTAAATGGCATAGAAACCACAACAACTGCAAACGTTCCTTACATTAAATAGCTGACTTGGACCACAGTAACAAGACCACCCACAATTAACTTGTTAGCTTTCAATATGTGATTAAGTAAAGGATATTTCAGTCCTCAAAATACTATTATGAGTGTGAATATAATATGCGTATGTGCATTTCTGGTTATAATTAGACAATTTTTGTTTTAGAAATTCCGATGGTGTTTCCAGCCAAGCATCATATGGCCGAGATCACAAATGCCAAAAATCTGCAACAAAGTACAGTATAATATATGTGAATTGGTTTAATTACATAAAACCTACTTCCCATGCAGCACAAAATAAGAATACTGAAAATAAAATTTGCAGGCTGATCTGCCCCGTGTTCTGGATATTGCTGTGGCCTTATACAACCTCTGGCAAAAATTATGGAATCACCGGGCTCGGAGGATGTTCATTCAGTTGTTTAATGTTGTTGAAAAAAAGCAGATCACAGACATGGCACAAAACTAAAGTCATTTCAAATGGCAACTTTAGGGCTTTAAGAAACACTAAAAGAAATCAAGATTAAAAATATGGTACTCAGTAAGGGTGATTTTTTTTCAGACCAAGCAGAGGGAAAAAATTATGGAATCACTCAATTCTGAGGAAAAAAATATGGAATCATGAAAAACAAACACACAAAAGAACACTCCAATACATCACTAGTATTTTGCTGCACCACCTCTGGCTTTAATAACAGCTTGCAGTCTCTGAGGCATGGACTTAATGAGTGACAAACAGTACTCTTCATCAATCTGGCTCCAATTTTCTCTGATTGCTGTTGCCAGATCAGCTTTGCAGGTTGGAGCCTTGTCATGGACCATTTTCTTCAACTTCCACCAAAGATTTTCAATTGGATTGAGATCCGGACTATTTGCAGGCCATGACATTGACCTTATGCGTCTTCTTTCAAGGAACGTTTTCACTGTTTTTGCTCTATGGCAGGATGCATTATCATCTTGAAAAATGATGTCATCATCCCCAAACATCCTTTCAATTGATGGGATAAGAAAACTGTCCAAAATATCAATGTAAGCTTGGGCATTTATTGAAGATGTAATGACAGGCATCTCCCCAGTGCCTTTACCTGACATGCGGCCCCATATCATCAATGACTCTGAAAATTTGCATGTTCTCTTCATGCAGTCATCTTTATAAATCTCATTGGAACGGCACCAAACAAAAGTTCCAGCATCATCACCTTGCCCAATGCAGATTCGCGATTCATCACTGAATATGACTTTCATCCAGTCATCCACAGTCCACGATTGCTTTTTCTTAGTCCATTGTAACCTTGTTTTTTTCTGTTTAGGTGTTAATGATGGCTTATGTTTAGCTTTTCTATATGTAAATCCCATTTCCTTTAGGCGGTTTCTTACAGTTCGGTCACAGATATTGACTCCAGTTTCCTCCCATTCATTCCTCATTTGTTTTGGTGTGCATTTCCTGTTTTGGAGACATATTGCTTTAAGTTTCCGGTCTTGACGCTTTGATGTCTTCCTTGGTCTACCAGTATGTTTGCCTTTAACAACCTTCCCCTGTTGTTTGTATCTGGTCCAGATTTTAGACACAGCTGACTGTGAACAACCAACATCTTTTGCAACATTGCGTGATGATTTACCTTCTTTTAAGAGTTTTATAATCCTCTCCTTTGTTTCAATTGACATCTCTCATGTTGAAGCCATGATTCATGTCAGTCTACTTGGTGCAACAGCCCTCCAAGGTGTGATCACTCCTTTTTAGATGCAGACTAATGAGCAGATCTAATTTGATGCAGGTGTTAGTTTTGGAAATGAAAATTTACAGGGTGATTCCATAATTTTTTCCTCAGAATTGAGTGATTCCATAATTTTTTCCATCTGCTTGGTTTGAAAAAAATTACCCTTACTCAGTACCACATTTTCAATTTTGATTTCTTTTAGTGTTTCTTAAAGCCCTAAAGTTGCCATTTGAAATGACTTTACTTTTGTGCCATGTCTGTGATCTGCTTTTTTTCAACAACATTAAACAACTGAATGAACATCCTCCGAGCCCGGTGATTCCATAGTTTTTGCCAGGGGTTGTAGTACACTGTACTTTTCAGAGGCGACATCAGCAGTAAAATCTGCATGCACATTCACATGTAAGGGTCACACAGGCTGAGGTTTCTTGCTGTGACCCTCGACACCAGTGAAACGGGTTCCTCAGGGTGTGTGTTGTTAACCTCTGCAGATGACACATTAACTCCAGACTTACAGTATATGCAAGGAAGCATTCCTTCCATGTTATAAAAATAAAATGGAATTTACTGATGAACTTGATAGACCTATTATATAGAGAGCAGCAGTTACATGACTCGTTCATTATATCTTCTGTGTCCATTTGAGGCACATACATAGTGGTTACATGTGGTGGCACATATCTTAGATAGTATTCAGTAGTCACACTCATTACCTGTGGAAGGTGTTCCATCTTTCCTGATAGTATTTTACTTTCCTTACACCTTCTGCCCACTCCCAGTGTTCAATCCATGCCCCAGCTTGGCTATCTCACTTCTAATTTTCAACTTCATCTTAGATGTGGCCACGGCACTTAACCGTCCTGAATCCAGTGGGACAGTCCCAGATTTCGTACTCTGTCCTACTGTCCCGGGCAGTGAGCCAAGTGTCCCGCTCTGCCATCATCAGTGTAGCACTGCACAGCTTGACCACACTGCACAGCACTGTACAAATGAGCCGCATGTCCCCAGAGAAGACAGAAGTGGCTCATCACCGCTATCTGTCTTCTCTTCTGCAGGCACATAGAGCTTAATGAGCTTCATGTGCTGAATAGAAGCTTCGGCACAGTTAATAACTAGTGATGAGCGAACATGCTTGGATAATTCTCCCCCAGCCGCTGTGCAGGGCCGCTGGCACTGTTTGATGGGTGTCACTTTACCAGACATGGCCGCGCACAGTGCGCTGTGCGGCTGTGTCTGCTAGTAATGACACGGCAGGGGCGACACTGCACCTTTCATTTTCTTGTGTGTCGCCCCAGCTGCTTCTTTACTACTAGATACAACCACACAGCGCACTGGGTGCGGCCATAGCTGATAAAGTGACGCCCATCAAACAGCGCCAGCGGCACTGCACAGCTGCTGGTGGAGCGGCCCAGGCCCGACGGCGAGTGGGCCCCCCTGATGGTCTAGGGCCATGTCTATGAAAGTGACATCCATCAAACACGCACCAGCAGCCCCGCACAGCCACATGCCAGAGGAGCTGGACGGGAGACAGGCTGGGGGGAGGTGAGCAAGGCTTGTTGCCAGCTTCTTCATATTAAAAATATTTCTAATGTGCCTGTGTGTTTGCATGTATGATGTGAATATCTGTGTATATATATTTGTCTGTTTTATATGTGTTTTTATGAATTTGTCTTCAAATATGTATGTATGCCTGTATGTCTACATATCTGTGTGTGTTTATGTATGTGCATGTCTGCGTATTGTATGTGTGCGTGTGTGCGCATGTCTGCGTACTGTGTGTACATGTCTGCGTACTCTGTGTGTGTGTATGTCTGCGTACTGTGTGTGTATGTCTGTGTGCTCTGTGAATGCATGTCTGTGTAGTGTGTGTGCATGTCTGCGTACTGTGTGTGCATGTCTGAGTAATGTGTGTGTGCATGTCTGCGTAACATGTGTGTGCATGTCTGCCAACTGTGTATGTGCCTCTCTGCGTATTGTGTGTGTGCATGTCTGCGTACTGTGTGTGTGCACATGTCTGCATACTGTGTGTGTGCGCATGTCTGCATACTGTGTGTGTGCGCATGTCTGCGTACTGTGTGTGCGCATGTCTGCGTACTGTGTGTGCGCATGTCTGCGTACTGTGTGTGCGCATGTCTGCGTACTGTGTGTGCGCATGTCTGCGTACTGTGTGTGCGCTTGTCTGCGTACTGTGTGTGCGTGTCTGCGTAATGTATGTGTGTGCATGTCTGCGTAATGTATGTGTGTGCATGTCTACGTAATGTATGTGTGTGCATGTCTGCATAATGTGTGTGCACATGTCTGCATACTGTGTGTGTGCGCATGTCTGCATACTGTGTGTGCGCATGTCTGCGTACTGTGTGTGCGCATGTCTGCGTACTGTGTGTGCGCATGTCTGCATACTGTGTGTGCGCGCATTTCTGCGTACTGTGTGTGCATGTCTGCATAATGTATGTGTGTGCATGTCTGCTTAATGTATGTGTGCATATCTGCGTACTGTGTGTGTGCATATCTGCGTACTGTGTGTGTGCATGTCTGCGTACTGTGTGTGTGCATGTCTGCGTACTGTGTGTGCATGTCTGCGTACTGTATGTGTATGTCTGCATACTGTGTGTGTGTGTGCATGTCTGCGTACTGTGTGTGTGCATGTCTGCGTACTGTGTGTGTGCATGTCTGCGTAATGTGTGTGTGCATGTCTGCGTACTGTGTGTGTATGCGTACTGTGTGTGCATGTCTGCGTAATGTATGTGTGTGTGTGTCTGCATAATGTATGTGTGTGCATGTCTGCGTAATGTGTGTGCATGTCTGCGTAATGTGTGTGCATGTCTGCGTAATGTGTGTGTGCATATCTGCGTAATGTGTGTGCGTCTGCTTACTGTGTGTGCGTGCATGTCTGCGTACTGTGTGTGCGTGCATGTCTGCATACTGTGTGTGCGTGCATGTCTGCATACTGTGTGTGCGCGCATTTCTGCGTACTGTGCGTGCATGTCTGCATAATGTATGTGTGTGCATGTCTGCTTAATGTGTGTGTGCATATCTGCGTACTGTGTGTGTGCATGTCTGCGTACTGTGTGCATGTCTGCGTACTGTATGTGTATGTCTGCGTACTGTGTGTGTGTGCATGTCTGCGTACTTTGTGTGTGCATGTCTGTGTACTGTGTGTGCATGTCTGTGTACTGTGTGTGTGTGCATGTCTGCGTACTGTGTGTGTGCATGTCTGCGTACTGTGTGTGTGCATGTCTGCGTACCGTGTGTGTGTGCATGTCTGCGTACTGTGTGTGCATGTCTGCGTACTGTGTGTGCATGTCTGCGTACTGTGTGTGCGCATGTCTGCGTACTGTGTGTGCGCATGTCTGCGTACTGTGTGTGCGCATGTCTGCGTACTGTGTGTGAGCATGTCTGCGTACTGTGTGTGAGCATGTCTGCGTACTGTGTGTATGCGCATGTCTGGGTACTGTCTGCGTGTGCACGTCTGCATATGTGAAGGATGAAGTGGCAGGCTGGGTCCTGTGTTATATACCTATATTTCTCCACCATATCTGTGCATTTTTAATTGTGGTATGTGCTAAAGGGTCCACGAAAACCTGGAGCCGGCCCTGAACCACCTAGTAACATCTCCCGAGGTTCCTCCTGGCTGAAGGGCTGACTCACTGTTATTCTTCCCTGTCCAGCTGCCTATTTAAAAAAAAACTTTCACATAAAAAGGGATTACAATAAACCATAGCATTAACCATAAAATCACCAAACCTTGCATCAGTGTCATGTAATAACAGTATATCGTGCAATAACATAACAACTAAAGCATGATGTCTCAGCACATCTCTTCAGAGGTGCCAGCTATCTTCCACTCCATTATACACGCATCATACAATTATAAAGGCTAATGCACGTGGCCCAGTGACTGTCCAGCCTCTATGTACTTCTGAGCAGGCTCTGTTCTGTGCCATTCTCCCCAAGAACTATAATGTCTGACAAGGCGTTCCACATATCTTTTTGCCTTTGTATGCCTGTGGATGAAATCGGAAATATGCAAAAAGGGTCCTTAGTCCTTACATCTCTATAGTGGCCTGAAATGGGTTGTCTACTGAACAATTCCTAATTAATGTACCCAGGGAGGTGAAAAAAAAAAATGATACGTCCCAGATCAAAGTCAGTCCTTTGTATTCAGCATTGTGTTGACCACTGACCTGTTCTAGTGTTCACTTTTCATGGGTAAAATGTGAATGCTGCAGCCGACCAGGAGATGCTGATTAGTTGCAGGGCTCATGATTCCACCCGGCGGATGTTGCTCCGAGCATATCGGCAGCACTAAGTAAGGAGAAGTGGTACGGTTCAGGAGTGAGTATTGTTTTGGGGTTTATTTCTTCACCTCCCTGGACCATTTAACCCTTTAAGGGTTGCATTCATTCTGCACTTCTGGAAGCAGACAAATCCATACTGAGGCAATCTGCCAACATTAGGTCAACAGTTCAGGTGGAAGCCAGGAGTAAATGTGTCACCCTGGCCTGGATGCCACAAATATAATAAAGCTGTGTCTGAGAGCAAGGGGGAGGTTCTCTGGTCAGGGGAACATTAGCATGCAATACCTCCTGTCTCAGGCCAGTAGGGGGAGCAGGCTGCCCCTATAAAAGCTGGAACTGGGGGCAGGGTTAGGGAGAACTGGACGACCTATCTCTGGATAGAGAAGTGTCCCAGAGCAGTGAGGGACAGTTGTATTGCACCCTAAGAGGACGTGTGGCAGTAGGAGAGCCACAAGCCAGGGACAAGAGGTGAAGTACGCCTGTCCTGGCAGACAAAGAGACTACTCTACCAGACTTTGGTGTCTGAGGCTGTGAGGATTCCACGTCCTACAGCAGATAACCAGTCCGCAGGGGACTGTATATTCCTTGGCCTAAGAAGCCCGGAGGCTCCGCCACAGCAGAAGGGACCAGCAGAGCCGTACCAGGCCGGGAGTAGAAAGGAACCCACGTTGCAAACCATACGGGCGAGAGGACACGGTGAGCTCGGGACCGTGGGCTGTTACCCTACCAGGAGGAGATAGCCAGAAGGAGCGCAGAGAGCACGGTAGGCCTACACCCTCACCCTGACCAGGGCCAATTTCCCAATTGCTCTCAGACATCCAGGTCCCCTCCTAGCCGGGACTGTTTGTGGGTCAGTTCACCTGTTCTAGTAAAGACCCTGGACTGCAACCTGTTGTCTGTGTGCTCCTTGCTCCTCCAGCACTAACGGTACTGGGACGTCCTGCACCATCACCCCCTTCTTCCATTATACTGCCCTGGGGCCGCACTCTTCCCGTGGGGAGTCGCACTATCCCAGCTGCATACATCATCAGCCCCAGCGGTCTACCTGGCAGCGGCGGTCCGCACTGACCGCAATCCACGGGTGGCGTAGTCGGACACACCAACAGAGCGTCGCAGACTACCACTGGTCTGACCACCCTGAGCCACGGAACCGGGTAGCCACTACTACCCCCATCGTTCCCCTATTGCCCGGATCCGAGTGCCCCACGGCCCAGGGGGCGAGTCATAAACCTCTGGCAGGAGTAAACCTCTGGCAGGAGTAAACCTCTGTCTTTTCCATTAATACATTTTTAACCACATTGGTTTGTTGTAGATAAAAATAATAAAACCTGTTATAAGCATCAACCCCTGCTCCAGTGTCTTCTCTCTGCTTCTGCTCCTGGTCATTGTTGACAGACTGCAACATTGATGTCATAATTATAGCACACGCGACTTCTGCAGCCAATCACTGGGCTTAGCAATGATGCCTATGTAGTTGTACACTGTAGTTATGATGTCACCACTGCAGTTTATCAACAAAGACCGGGAGCAGTGGTGCACAGCAGACACTGGGACATGAGTCGTTGAGTAAATCTGGTATCATTATTTTTATCAACATCAAACTAATGGGGTTAAGAAATTTATTGATTGAAAACCCCATAAAGACAAAATTGTGCAGATGTACACATTACGCTAAGGCCAAGTACCATGGAGTATGTGTTAAGTGTTTTATACATTTGTACGAAAAGTGAAATAGACTACAACATTTTTTCGGAATGCGTTTTCCCAATGAAGACTATGGACATGGAAAGAAAAGGC
This sequence comes from Phyllobates terribilis, assembly GCF_046119375.1. Lineage (NCBI taxonomy): Eukaryota > Metazoa > Chordata > Amphibia > Anura > Dendrobatidae > Phyllobates > Phyllobates terribilis. Next base: position 692,014,791 of record NW_027362762.1, read on the forward strand.
TGAGATATTAAACAGACAGTTTTCATGCCTGTTCACCAACAAACTGTCTGTTCCAAGGATCTTTCAACAGGGCAAAAATCAAAGTTCACCACCTGATATAACTAGCTTAACACAAGAAGAAGTTTTCCTGCGTCTGAGCAAATTAAACATTGACAAATCCCCCGGTCCAGATGGTATTCATCCACGGATACTGAGGGAATTTAGCTCAGTAATTGACAGACAGCTGTATGTCATATTCTTAGACTCTCTTGTAACAGGTGTGGTGCCACAGGATTGGAGGATGGCTGATGTGGTACCGATATTTAAGAAAGGTAAGAAGGTGGATCTAGGTAACTACCGTCCGGTAAGTCTGACATCAGTAGTGTGCAAGTTTTTGAAGGCATCATAAGAGAAGACCTGAAGAGTTATATCGCAGAGAATAATATAATAAATGATAATCAGCATGGATTCATGAAAGATAAGTCAGGGCGTTCATTAAAGATTTCCTCTGACCCACTTCTATTTATCACAGGACGCTGAAACTTCACATGTGTAATGATATACGTCTCTATAGGGTACATGCAAATTTGCAACTCAGAACTGATAACGGTCTTGATTTTACAGGTGCTGAAGTGGTGTGAGGTTTGATAATGTACCCAGTGGAATACAGAGCAGTCATCAAGTTCCTTTACTTGAAAGGCCGCACACCAGAGGAGACTTTCGATGAGATGAAAGAGGTTTAATTCCCCATCATATGATGTAGTCAAAAACTGGCATCGTCAATTGAAATGTGGTCGTACTTCGGTGCAAACAGCTCCAATTCCAGGGTGACCCCACGCTGCTATTGATGAATGCACCATCCAGCAAGTGGAGGTCGCCTTTTTGGAAAATCGCCATGCAACCATTAACCACCTAGCCCAAAATATCAATATTAGTGTGGGGTCTGTGATAAAAATCATCCAAGACCATTTTCACATGCATAAGGTATTCGCTCGCTGGGTTCCCCGGCTGCTCACCCCTTTTCAGAAGCAGGAACGAGTCAAATGCTCTCAGGCTATAGATGATGTGTCATGGAAACCAGGAGGACTTTTTCAACAGACTGATCACACAGGATGAAAGCTGGGTTCATCACTATGATCCTGAGACTAAAGTCCTGTCGATGCAATGGAAGCATCATGACTCACCGCCTCCAAAGAAGGCACGTACCCAACCCTTGCAGGCAAGTCATGCTCACAGTATTTTGGGACCAGCACGGAGTAGTATTGATGGATTTCCTAGAAAAGGGTACCATGATCACTGGGGCATACTATGCTTCACTGCTGTGGAAATTGCGGGATGCCATCAAAACCAAGATTCGTGGCATGCTCACCGAAGGTGTCCGTCTTCTGCAAGACAATGCACCAGTTCACAACTCACATGTTGCCCAAATGGAAGCTGTTCCTGTGGCTTTGAAATTCATCCCCCTTATTCACCCGACCTCGCACCATCGGACTTTTACCTCTTTCCAAAGATGAAGTTATTTTTGAAGGGCAAGCTTTTTCTAGATGATGAGACTCTGACTTCCGAAGTCACAACATGGCTTTTGGAGCAACCTATCGACTTCTACAAGCGAGGTGTTTACAGCTGCTTAAAGACATGGGAGAAGTGTGTGTCCCTAGGTGGCACCTACAGTACAGACCAAAAGTTTGGACACACCTTCTCATTTAAAGATTTTTCTGTATTTTCAAGAGAATGCCAAGAGTGGGCAAAGCAGTCATCAAAGCAAAGGGTGGCTACTGTGAAGAACCTAGAATATAAGACATATTTTCAGTTGTTTCACACTTTTTTGTTAAGTATATAATTCCACATGTGTTAATTCATAGTTTTGATGCCTTCAGTGTGAATGTACAATTTTCAAAGTCATGAAAATACAGAAAAATCTTTAAATGAGAAGGTGTGTCCAAACTTTTGGTCTGTACTGTATGTTGAGAAGGACTAATAACTGTGGCAAGTTTCATGACTCTCAGTCCACAGGAAGTGGGTCAGGGAAATCTTTAATGAACGCCCATTGTAAATGTAGAGTAATGCACCTATGGAGTAATCCTATTGCTGCATATACATTAAATGGGAGTATACTCGGGACTATAGAACAGGAGAAGGACTTGGGTATTCTGGTTACAAGTAAGCTGAGCAGCAGTACGCAATGTCGAGCAGCAGTGGAAAAGCAAACAAGATTTTAGGGTGTATAAAAAGAGAGATAAAATCCCACGATCCCAACGTATTGTTACCCCTTTATAAATCACTGGTGATGCCACATCTGGAACATGGGATCCAGTTTTGGGCTCCACATTTTAAAAAGGATATTCAGAAGTTAGAGTCAGTTCAAAGGCAACTAGATTATTACAAGGGATGGAAGATCTCTTATATGATGAGAGGTTGAAAAAGTTGAGCTTGTTTAGCTTAGAAAAACGACACCTCAGAGGGGGTCTCATTTACATGTATAAATATATGTGTGGTCAAAGGACTAACACATGACTTATTCCTTCCAAAGACCATACTAAGGACCAGGGGGCACTCATTACGGGTGGAAGAAAGGCGATTCTGTTAGAACCTTGCTCTTAGGTTTTTTTTCCTTTGCTGGTCACATGACCTTGTTGGCCTATTTAAGCCTGCTCCGCCCTTCTGGCTTTGCTGGACTTCATTGTATAACTACTTTCTAGCTAGCCTGTGCTCTGTATCTAACTCTGTTAGTTTGCTTGGTCTACGGACCTCTATGTTCTATATATTTTGTTTGTTCGTCTGTCTGCTACTTTTTCTGTTAGGAGGTGTCCCATTTTCCTCCCAGTCCTTAGTACTTGTAGGGATTCCTTCCCCACATCTATAGGTCTCCGTACAGACTAGCTTAGGACTTTAGCAGGTCTGATCGCAGGATCAGGTTCCCTGTTACATCGTAGGGATTCAGCTGAGTTCTATCGTAGGGACAGATCTCCTCTCTTTCCTTAGCTCTGGTAGCAGAACATAACAGTAAGTCCAGCCAGCAAATTCTCTAAGGAAAGATTTTTCTGTTCCATCATGGTGTCGGTTCAGGATTTGGCTCATCGCCTGCAGGGACTCTCTCTGGAGGTGGCCGAGCTCCGTCAGCACGTGAGTAACTGTCCTGGAGCACATTTCTTGGAGCCTAAGGTATGTTTGCCGGATTTATTTTTTGGTGAACACCGAGAATTTTTTTCATTTAAAAATGCTTGCTTATTGTATTTTCGTTTGAGACCCAAGTCCTCTGGGGATGAATCCCAGCGCATAGGGTTCATAATGTCACTTTTGCGCAAAGAACCTTAGGAGTGGGTCTTTTCTTTGCAACCTAGTGATACATGCTTCAGATCAGTGGATAGTTTTTTTTCTGCTTTGGGACTATTATATGATGATCCTGACCGTGTCGCATCAGCTGAGACTGAGTTGAGACGTTTGAAACAGGGATCAGGTAATGTGGAAAAATATTGTACTCATTTCCGTCGATGGTCTACTCAAACAGGGTGGAACGATTCTGCTCTGAAAAGTCTATTTCTTGCTGGGCTCAATGAAAGGGTTAAAGACCTGCTAATTGCTTATCCTACACCTGAAGATTTGCAACAGGCTATGCAATTAGCTATACGGGTGGATAGGAGACTGCGTGCAAGGGTTAATGAGAGCAAATCCTCTGCTATGTCAGTTTCTGGTTATGAGAATGTGTGTACTAACAGTGGTGAACCGATGGAGATTGGATCGGTGGCACCTCGCTCTCAAGAAAAAGACCGTCGATTTTCTGAAGGCTTGTGTTTCTATTGCGGAAAATCTGGTCATTTGATTAAAGGCTGTGAGCTTCGTATGAAGAAAGAAAAAAAAATGGTCAGTCATGCCCGTATTGCCTGTTTAAATTCCAAGGGTGTATTTTTAGCTGCTTCCACGATTGCTCAGGAAAAATTAATGGAATTTCGGGTGTTTGTTGATTGTGGGTCTACTCTGAATGTAATTGATGGGGGATTCTTGGAAAGACTCAATTTAAAACCCGAACCTTTATCATCCCCCATTGCTGTGGTTTCTGTGGATGGTTCCCCTTTGAAGAATATTACTCTCAAGGTCTGTGAATTTCCTCTCACTATTAATGGTGTTCACCATGAGAAATTGGATTTGGTAGTTTTGAATAACTTGCCTTCTCCAGTAATATTGGGATTGCCCTGGTTAAAATTTCACAATCCTGTACTGGATTGGTCTACCAGTGAAATTAAATCCTGGAGCCATAAATGTTATGACAAGTGTTGTAACGGGCGTATTGCAGCTTTGGATAGGGGAGAATTGCCTGTTCCTATTCAGGATTTTTGGAGAGTTTTTTCTGAGAAGGAATCGCAGGTTTTGCCTCCCCATAGAGACTATGATTGTTCTATTGAATTTGTCCCTGGAGCGACTCTTCCTAAAAGTCGTTTATTTAACCTTACTATTCCTGAGAGGAAGGCTTTGGAGGAATACATACAGACAAGTTTGGCCGCCGGTCACATTAGGCCCTCTAAGTCTCCTGTGGCGGTTGGATTTTTTTTTGTAAAAAAAAAGGACGGCGGTTTACGTCCTTGTCTGGATTTTCGTGAGATTAACAAAATTACTGTACGCAATCCTTACCCACTGCCATTGATTCCTGATCTGTTTAACCAGTTAATGGGGGCCAAGTGGTTCTCTAAAATTGACCTTAAGGTGGCATACAATCTGTTGCGCATGAAGGAGGGTGATGAATGGAAGACTGCTTTTAACACTCCTGTGGGTCATTTTGAGAACCTGGTTATGCCTTTTGGTCTTACTAATGCTCCTGCATTTTTTCAGAATCTTATTAATGACATCCTTAGACCTTTGATCGGCAAAAATGTGGTTGTGTATTTGGATGACATTTTGATTTATTCGCCGGATCTGGAGTCTCATTGGCGGAGCGTACGTGAGGTATTACAGTTATTAATGGACAATTCGCTTTTTGCTAAGCTGGAGAAATGTGAGTTCGCTGTACAGAGAATTAGTTTTTTGGGTTACATTATCTCCAGCGAAGGTTTTGAGATGGACCCGGTTAAAGTTCAAGCTGTACAGGAATGCCCTAGGCCTATTGGTTTGAAATCGATACAGAGGTTTTTGGGTTTCGCCAATTATTACAGAAAATTCATAAAAAAATTTTCTAGTATTGTCAAACCTCTGACCGATCTCACCAGGAAAGGTGCTGATGCGGTTCAGTGGTCTTCTGAGGCCATTGAAGCTTTTGTGTATCTCAAGGAGAGGTTCACCTCTGCTCCCATCCTTATGCAGCCTGATGTGACTAAGCCGTTTTTGGTTGAGGTTGATGCTTCCTCTGTGGGGGTTGGCGCAGTATTGTCTCAGGATAACGGGGATGGATTACATCCCTGTGCCTTTTTTTCAAAAAAATTTTCGGAGACTGAACTGAATTACGATATTGGTAATCGGGAATTATTGGCTATTAAACTCGCATTTGAACACTGGCGCCACTTCTTGGAAGGTGCGGAATTTCCCGTTCAGGTTCTTACGGATCATAAAAATCTGATATATCTTGATGCTGCCAAGCGCCTGAATGCCCGTCAGGCTAGGTGGGCACTGTTTTTCTCGCGGTTTAATTTCTCCGTTACTTACATCCCTGGTACTAAGAATGTTAAGGCGGATGCCTTGTCTTGCAGTTTTTCTCCCATAGTCGGTGCTGAGAAAGAGGAGAACATTTTACAAGAAGGTGTTGTGATAGCTGCTTTGGACTCCGTTTTGGAAGATGAGATTCTTAAAGCACAGGAGAATGCCCCATCTAACACTCCTCATGGGAGGTTGTTTGTGCCTGGGACCTTTAGGAGAGATTTGTTTGTTGAGTGTCACGAATCTCGGTTGGCAGGTCATCCCGGAATCTCTGAGACCAAGAGACTGGTGGGTCGCAGTTTTTGGTGGCCTGGATGGCAGAAGGAAGTCATTAAGTGGGTGCGTCAATGTACTATATGTGCTAGATCTAAGTCCTCACATACTCCTGCTGCGGGGTTGCTTTGTCCTTTTGGAGGTTCCCAGTGCTCCTTGGACACATTTGGCTATGGACTTTATAACTGACCTTCCCCCCTCTGAGGGTTTTACTGTCATCTGGGTGGTCGTGGACCGTTTTAGCAAGATGTGTCACTTGGTTCCCTTCGTCAAACTGCCCTGCGCTAAAACTCTCGCTAAGGCCTTTGTCAAGGAAATTGTCAGACTTCATGGCGTTCCTACTGACATTGTTTCTGATAGGGGTCCTCAGTTCGTGGCTCGTTTTTGGCGTGCCTTTTGTGACAGGTTGGGAGTTCATTTGTCGTTCTCGTCCGGATATCATCCTGAATCTAATGGCCAGACAGAAAGGAAAAACCAGGATGTTGAGCAGTTCTTGCGTTGTTTTGTGGCAGACAATCAAGAGGGGTGGTCTGAGTTTCTGCCACTTGCTGAATTTGCTCTGAACAATCATACATCTTCTTCTGCTGGTTGTTCGCCTTTTTTTTGTTGTTCTGGGAGACATCCGTCTTTTGGGTCATTCTCCAAATTGGTATTGGCTGTGCCTGAGGAGGAGAGTTTTTCTGGTGATTTGGAGAGAGTTTGGACGGATGTGCGTGATAATCTTCAGGAGGCTAACAAAAAATCTAAGAGGTACTTTGATAGGAAACGGCAAGAGGTTTCGTTTGCTATTGGTGACATGGTTTGGTTGTCCTCTAAGAATCTGCGATTGAGGATTCCTTCGAAAAAATTGGGTCCCAAGTTTGTAGGGCCCTTTAAGGTGCTTCAGATAGTTAACCAATCTGCTGTTAGGTTGGAGGTTCCTACCTCCTGGAAGATTAATCCGGTGTTTCATGTTTCTCTGTTGAAAAAAGCTGTTGTGTCGGTATCCTCTGCCACTGTTCCTCCGGTGGTGGAGGACGGGGAATATGAAATTTCCCGCATCCTAAATTCTAGACGGTATAGAGGGAGTTTGCAGTATCTTGTGGCCTGGAAAGGTTTCGGACCCGAGGATAACTCTTGGGTGAGGTCGGATGATGTTTCCGCGTCCAGACTTATCAGAGCGTTTCACATTAGATTTCCTGATAAGCCTGGTCCTAGGGGATCCGGAGGATCCTCTTAGAAGGGGGGGTACTGTTAGAACCTTGCTCTTAGGTTTTTTTTCCTTTGCTGGTCACATGACCTTGTTGGCCTATTTAAGCCTGCTCCGCCCTTCTGGCTTTGCTGGACTTCATTGTATAACTACTTTCTAGCTAGCCTGTGCTCTGTATCTAACTCTGTTAGTTTGCTTGGTCTACGGACCTCTATGTTCTATATATTTTGTTTGTTCGTCTGTCTGCTACTATTTCTGTTAGGAGGTGTCCCATTTTCCTCCCAGTCCTTAGTACTTGTAGGGATTCCTTCCCCACATCTATAGGTCTCCGTACAGACTAGCTTAGGACTTTAGCAGGTCTGATCGCAGGATCAGGTTCCCTGTTACATCGTAGGGATTCAGCTGAGTTCTATCGTAGGGACAGATCTCCTCTCTTTCCTTAGCTCTGGTAGCAGAACATAACAGATTCCAGTTGCTAAATACACTAGTGGCCAAAACTGAGGCAACACCCTCAAGATTTATAACTTTTTAGCATTTTGCCAATACAAATCCAAATTTCATGAATGTTTTTGATTTCACAGTAAATTTTTTAAGTATAAATAACAAAATCTCATATAGAAACACAGTATTAGCAGGAAATTTGTTCATTTGTCAACAAATTGGATACTATTGTCACTCAGATGACTGGGAGAAAAGCCATATATTTGTCCTATATTCATATCTAACACTAAAATGTTAATACTTTGTTGGATAGCCCTTGGCCTTGATATCATGCCAAGTAGATTCCAGGCAGTTATCTCCCAGTTTGTTTCAATCAGATGGTGTGATGATATGAAACCATGATTTGATGATGGCTGCAATGAGTTCCTGCTTGTTTGAAGCCCGCTGTTTTGACACCGCTCTTTTGAGCCGAATCCAGAGATTCTCAATAGGATTGAGATCTGGGCTGTTTCCTGGCCAATTCAATAGCTGGACATTTTTGTCCTTGAACGAAGAGAGATATGTTTTAGCTGTATGGCATGGGGCTCCATCTTGCTGAAAAATAAACGATGTCCCTTCACCAAATACATCACGTGCCGAAGGAATGAGTTTAGGCTGAAGGACTTCCTTCATGTACTTTTCAGCATTAACTGTTCCTTCAATTACCTGCAGCCGACCAACTGCATCTCTGGACATGCAGGCCCATACAATAACACTCAGAGGATTCTTCATGGTGGGTACTGTACACTCTGGCAAGCAATCCTCTCCAGGTCGTCGTCGAATGTAGCGGACACCGTCGCTGCCAAAGATGGATATTTTGTCTCATCGCTCCATAAAACATTTCTCCATTGTTCAATGGTCCATTTAGAATGTTCTTTGGCCCACCTCAGACGTTTCTGATGCTGATAAGCATTCAAAAACTTTTTAAGTGGTATTCTGGCTTTTAACCCCGCATTTACCAATCGTCGTCGAACTGTCCGATTGGACACTGTCACTCCAGTGTTGACAAGCTCCTTGTTGATGTCAACAGCAGTTGATCTCCTGTTATTTAAGGTGATTCTAACAATTGTTCTATCAGTCTGAGGAGTTGTAGCCTTCTTCCTTCCTCTACCTGGTTTACTCTTTATCGAAAACGGAAAGGACACCATTGTAGGCATTTACTACAGGCCACCTGGGCAAGCTGAACATATGGATGAACTCTTTATGTATCAAATGACCAAGTTCTCCAAAAAATATGACGTAGTGGTCATGGGAGATTTCAACTATCCAGACATTTGTTGGGAATCTCTCTCAAGTAAAACTAACAGGTCAAGCAAATTCTTATCCTCTCTTGCTGACAACTTTATCTTCCAAAAGGTAGGGGAGAAAACAAGGGGATCTGCTACTTTGGATCTAATCCTTATAAACAGGGAGGAAATGGTTGAGGAGGTAAAGGTGGCTGGGACCCTAGGAGGCAGCGATCATGCTATTATAGAATTTTGGATAACTAGAGGAGGAAGACATGTGAAGACTCAAACTTCAAGGTTAGATTTTAGAAAGGCAGATTTTAAGAGACTCAGAAAGAGTATAGGAGGGATCCAATGGCTGGATGTCCTTAAGCACAAAAATGTCCAGGAAGGATGGGAAATTTTTAAAAATGAGATTCTCAAATCACAATCGTTAACAATCCCGAAAAGTAGGAAGAATGGGAAGCATTTAAGGAAACCAGGATGGATGAACACAGAACTTAAACACATGCTAAAAAGAAAGAAAGAAATGTTTATTAAATGGAAAGAGGGAGGCATATCTAAAGAAGATTATAATGCAGTCTGCAGATCCTGTTGGGCACGTATCAGGTTAGCTAAAGCTGACAATGAATTAAGGCTTGCAAGAGATGTCAAAAGCAATAAAAAAGAATTTTGGGGGTATGTCAAAAGTAAAAGAAAAGTCAAAGATGCTATAGGATTTTTACAGGATGAAAATGGAGAAATGGTAAGAGAGGATGTTGAGAAGGCCGAACTTTTTAATTCCTATTTTGCATCTGTTTTCTCTCAGAAAGAAAATGTAACATCAACTGATCTTCACTGTCCTTTTAAAGGAATAGAGGAATCCAAGTTATCTGTAAACAGAAAGATTGTGAGGGAATATTTAGCTAACATAAATGAGTTCAAGTCTCCAGGTCTAGATGAATTACACCCCAGAGTACTGAAGGAGATCGTAGAAGAAATTTTAGAACCACTCTCCATAATCTTTGAAAATTCTTGGAGAACAGGAGAAGTCCCAGAAGACTGGAGAAGAGCAAATGTTGTTCCTATCTTCAAAAAGGGGAAGAAGGTGGACCCAGGGAACTATAGGCCGGTGAGTCTGACTTCTATACCAGGAAAGATCTTTGAACAAATTATTAAACAACATGTATGTAAGTACATGGATAAGAATGAAGTGATTAACCAGAGTCAGCATGGGTTTGTAACTAACAAGTCATGTCAGACTAACTTAATTTCCTTCTATGACAGAATCACTGACTGGGTGGATCAGGGAAATGCTGTAGATATAGTATATCTTGACTTCAGCAAAGCATTTGACAAAGTATCTCACACCATCCTTATTGAAAAAATGACAAAGTATGCAATGGACCAGGCAACTGTTAGGTGGATTCATAACTGGCTTAGTGATCGGACTCAAAGGGTGGTTGTAAATGGCTTCACATCCAGCTGGATGAATGTCTCAAGTGGGGTACCACAGGGCTCCGTCCTGGGACCTGTATTGTTCAACATCTTTATCAATGATTTAGATGAAGGAATTGAGGGTAAACTGATTAAATTTGCTGATGACACAAAGCTAGGAGGGATAGCTAATACTAGAGAAGAGAGAGAGAGGATTCAAAAAGACCTAAATAAATTGGAGCAGTGGGCAGCAAACAACAGAATGGTTTTTAACAGGGAAAAATGCAAAGTACTACATCTGGGCAATAAAAATGAAAAAAGCATATACAGAATGGGAGGAATAGAGCTAAGCAACAGTACATGTGAAAAAGACTTAGGTATACTAATAGATCATAGACTGAACATGAGTCAACAGTGTGATGCAGCAGCAAAAAAGGCAAATACAATTCTGGGATGTATTAACAGAAGCATACAGTCTAGATCACGTGAAGTCATTATCGGTCTTTACTCCTCTTTGGTCAGACCTCATCTGGAATACTGTGTACAGTTTTGGGCAACACATTTTAAAAAAGACATAGACAAACTGGAGCAAGTTCAGAGAAGAGCGACCAGAATGGTGACTGGTCTGCAAACTATGTCCTATGAGGAACGGTTGCAGGATTTGGGAATGTTTAGCTTGCAAAAAAGAAGACTGTGAGGAGACTTAATAGCTGTCTACAAATATGTCAAGGGCTGTCACATTGTAGAAGGATCATCTTTATTCTCATTTGCACAAGAAAAGACTAGAAGCAATGGGATGAAACTGAATGGGAGGAGACACAGATTAGATATTAGAAAAAACTTTTTGACAGTTAGGGTGATCAATGAGTGGAACAGGCTGCCACGAGAGGTGGTGAGTTCCCCTTCAATGGACGTCTTCAAACAGAGGCTGGACAGACATCTGTCTGAGATGATTTAGTGAATCCTGATTTGAGCAGGTGGTTGGACCAGATGACCCAGGAGGTCCCTTCCAACTCTACCATTCTATGATTCTATGATTCTATGATTCTATGAACCAGTCTCTTGAAACCGCTTACATACTTTGAGAACGCTGGCCGGTGAGATCCCTTTTCCAATTCATGCTGCATTTTCCCGGTAACTGTACCCTTCTTCTCTTAAAGTAACAGCTTTGGCTCTCTTCTTAGGTGACCACTCCTGTCTAATACTGCTGGCACAATATCGGTCTTAAACCACACCCAGGTCACTATAAACAAACATAGAATACATATCGCAGAAGAGGCCGTGTGTTCAAGTAAGTATGTCGGTGAAAACTTTCATTAAATATTCGTGATGGTGAAAAACTGCAGGTGTTGCCTCAATTTTGGCCACTAGTGTAGGAAAGGGTTCTTTACAGTTAGAGCTGCCAGACTGGAATGCCCGACCACAAGAGGTAGTAATGGCAGAGACTATAACAGCTTTTAAAAAAGGGCTGGACGATTTCCTCAGCAAAAATGGCATTGTGGGATATAGTTAATTTAGTGACAAAGAATTTATAATTGATGGAGGAAGGTTGAACTTGATGGACCTGGGTCTTTTTTCAACCTATGTTACTATGACATGCTGGCTTATACTTTGGGAGAGTCTCTTGCTATATGTTCCAGCATTATTCCTCGCTAAGATCAGATCTGACCTGCACTAAACTGTTTTTGCACAGGCTTTGTGACGTTTCAGTGATTTTCAACACTTTAATAAGCACATTACAGATCAGTATTCTGCTGGGACAAGCATATGTGAAGTGTATATTCATGCACATATTTGCTGGATTAGCTGGAACATTTTTATTTCATAGTTTTGCCACTTCTGTTCTGCTGCCCTTTATTACTTTGTTCTATGTCCTGTGAATCAATTAATGATTTAGGAAGGTCTTCTCCAAAATATGTTAAAAAAAAGAAGATGGAAAGCTGCTGGCACTATGACAATTTTTATAAATGTTACCCATTGTCACCACTGCCTAACCCCAGTGTTAGCAAATTTCCATCCGGAGTAAAACAAAAACCTCATTGAATCATAAATGTATCATAAATGAGGATTGTTTTCAGACATGCAAATACATGTCATATTCAGGTACTGAAAATATATGGGTGCTTGGCACAGACATTCATCTAACTGGAGGAAATAAGGGACGCCATGTTTTGACTCGCACATGTTATCTACGTTTATAAGGGGTTTTCCGGGCTCAACATAAAGTTCTGCAGTTACTCTGTCATGTGACATTGAGCTGGAAATAGAGGGGAATCATGACAGTGTGCACATTGCACACTGTCACACTCCAGCAATCTACTGTCACATGCAATGATTGCAGAATTAACCCCTTTAAGGTTCCCTTCTCCAAACCTGATCAGTATCAAGTTTTTGGGATCTAGATTTTTATTTCCATCCATATCCATGTTGATACAGTAGTCTGATTCTTTATTTCTAGTCTTCATATGGCTGGTTTCATGCACAAATCGCAATACCCTGCCCGCCCGCCGGGTCTGCTGACCTGAGCTGTCAGGAGATCGGCCGGTTAGACCGGTAATGCGATCCCAGCACTATCCCCGTTTCATAGATATGTGAAACCAGCCAATGTTTGCGGGGGTTTTCTCCAAACTCAAAAGACATACCGATAAGGAATTTAAGATAGTTATCCCGTCTGGAGACAGTAGAAACAAGTGAAACACATAATGATGTACAGGCTTGGCAGTAGGAGTGTGCATTACTCTTTAATATTCACTTTTACTGTCATTTTCCAGTCGTTTTTTTTTCACTTCCATTGAATGATGAGCAAAAACTATAGCAAAACGCTTCAAAAGATGTCTGCTCATCTTCTGGGTCGTGTTTTGACCTTTTCCCATTGACTTGCATTGTAGAGGGCGTCTTCAGAGTGACAAACCCTAACAGAATGGACAGGTCACTTCTTTGAACTGCTTGGTGTATTTATAAGCCTGAAGCCAGAACACATGGGGTTTACATTATACATTACAGCTTTGCGTATGTTCATTCATTTCTCCATTTTCTGATAGGTTTTTCAGGCAGTTTCCATGAGGGAATCCACCAGAAACAGACGTCATGTGCACATACCCTAAAGCGGTTTCTGCTTGACACGTTCATGGGCCCCGATTCTAGGTGAAGGTGAGGTTGAGATTAAATGCACCTTATTCAATAAGATCTTAATGAATCAGATGCGCTTTAGAAGTGGCTCATTACACCAGTCAGGGACTGGAGTAAGATTTGTGGGGTAAAGTATACCGCAGCTCCTCCTGAATTAGACAAGCCGGCATCGCCACGACCGGTCTCGCCCCATCTTCAGCCATTTTGGCAGGCCTATCCGAAACTTTTGTGAAAATGATATAAGCTGCTACATTTTAGTGTCTTTTCAAAGCCTTTTACAACAAAATTCTGCTGTGATCGCTTTGATGAATCGGGGCAATGGTTTTTGTCGACCATCTCAAAACCCTCCGTGTTTTACAGACAGGAGCACTCACGCCTGATGATTATTCTGAGCCTGGCAGCTGCCCTCTCAGTGGGTGCATATCACCCCACATTGGGTCCCCATTCAGTGTCAGAGCAATTACTTGGGTAGCAGGTTTTTTTTATGATTACTGTCCACTAAAAAAAACTAGAAATGACATTGGACTTTATCGCCACCTAGTGGTCATAGCTGGCATTGGCGTTTACAATATTTCTGGCAGCGAGGCCAGGTATTCGTGCTCAGTTTCCTCAAGACAGTAAAACAAGTAATGAAGAATAATTCCTAATTCACATTTATAACCAACTAACTGAGAAAAATGCTGCATCCATCACTAGAAAGCCTGTATGCAAAGGCGCTAACTTGCAGTTCTGCGCGCGTCCATGAGGTGGCGCCTGATGCTCGGTCCCTATTGTCTGCTGGTGAAGCAGTGCTGCTCCCATCCTGCTGCACACACTCACACTCTCAGCCTCATTTCTGAAGGGTTTCCTTCGATCTCCCCCCGATCTCTCCAGAGGATCGCACCAGACTGCTGTACAAGGAAGCAGGTGAGAGGGGGCGGAAATCAACGGGGGGCTGCGATGTTATCCTCCTATTTGTAGCAATTGCTAGCAGTGTTAACCCCTCTGGTGCCCAGCTATCAGCAGGGGTGCGGTTGGTCATCCCATGGCAGCTGCTTTCTGGGGGTCCTGGGTGTAAGGTGCATGGCGGATGGATGCTGTGTGCAGCTGAAGGCAATGGTTTCTGTGTAGCTGCTAATGCCTCATGATCTGTGTATTAATGTGATGTATTGTGTCAGCATACCACTCAGTGATCTGTGCCCTCTGATGCCCTGCCATCTACCCTGCAGGCAATCCTTTCATTGATTGATACATAACTGGGAATTGGGTCATCAGGAAGGAGGGGGCCATGTGTAAACCATTCAGTAGGGTGGGCAGTCACCAGATCCTGGGCAGCGCCATTTATAGTCACCCCCCAAAAAATAAGAATGTGGTTGTGGGTCCTGGTATCCGGGCTGCATGTCCATGAACCTAGTGATGTAGAGCTTCTGGGCATCTGGGCCATGGGAGTCCTGACAAAGGAGCAGAGGATTGCCCCCCTGTGCTGACAGTGTCTGCTATGGGAATGGATGATAGTGGGTGCGGAGTGATATGACGACAACGTTCCCAAAGTGCTTTCCCCACAGTACGTTCAATATTTATAATTGAAAATAATTCATATAGTAGGGATCGCATTGAGAGAATCACCATCTGATGGACAGCGCTGGTCTCTAAACATTCCCTGCACAGTGTTCTCCCAGCCATACAGCCAGGGGAACGCTTCCAGGATCAATTGGGGTCTCACAGGTCAGAATCCCCCACCAGTAATCATATTAATGGAATTCACTTTAGGAGATGGTAAAACTCCATTAGGCTATGTTCACACTTAGCATTTTTGCAGTGTTTTTTTTTCCACTGGCATTAAAAAAGCAACCTCAAAAAAGCAGGTTTTGATGAGTTTTCGCTGCGTTTTTGTCAAGGTACATTTGTCTCTTGTGCATGCTGATAGTTTAGTGCATAAAAAATAGCCTGAGTCAACTTCCTCAGGTTTTGGCACCAAAACCCCAGAAAAACCTGATACCTGCGATTTTTTCCACAACCCATTGCATTCAGTGGGTGAAAAATACTGAAAGAAGGGACATGCTGCATTTTGCAGCTCTTTGACAAAACAGTCCGGAAATAAAACACAAGCTGTGTGCATGAGGTTTCTGAAATCTCATAGACTTTGCTGGTTCTGGAAAACGCAGCTGAAAATTTGCATAAAAAAAGCTCAACGTGTGAACATAGTCTTAAAGTAATTGATATGATCCTAGGCTTTACCGATATAAAAAGCTTGAAGCTTTAGGCTGTGTGCCCATGTAGCGTTTTTCAAGCGTTTTTGATGCGGAATTTCCGCAGCGGAAACGCTTGTAAAACGCTTGGTAACCCGCACCCCATGGTCCCCAAGGGGATTCCGCAAGTTCTATGCACATGCTGCGGATTTTTCTGCAGCGTTTATGCTGCGTTCCAAAATCCGCAGCATGTCAATTAATTTTGCGTTTCCGCAAGCAGAATTGCCTTTGTCCAATGCATAAAAAACGCAAGGCAATTCCGCATGTGGAAAACGCGTGATAAACGCGCGAAAAATGCGCGATAAACGCGTGCGGAATTCCGCATGCGTTTTTCCGGGAGAGGACTTGCAGAAATGAAGCAGAAATTTTCTGCTTCATTTATGCAACGTGGGCACATAGCCTTAGGCCACGTTCCCACAGTGAGTTTTTGATGTTGTAGATTTTCTCCACCAATTAAGTAAATTAGGTTCTGTATGTTTTTTCATTGTGTTTGTGTGCCTTTTTTACATGGTTTTTATTGTGTTTTTGACACTGTGGTTTTTGTCTCTCTTTGATATGCCATGGTTTAAATAAAGCTGCTTTGTTTTTGATACTTCCTGATGTTTGGCTTTGACAAAACTTTATCGATACAGTGATGTGCAGATTACATGTGTTTTTGATTCATTTCTGTCATTGAAACGCACTAAAAACTCGTGTGTGTTTTTTACCTGCGGATTATCTGCATCTAACACAAGTCTATGGGAAAAATCTGCACATAAAGCTCACAAGAGAGAGTGACATGTTGTGGATTCGAAACACGCAACGCAGGTAAAAAAAAAAAGAAGCACAGTGGGTATGAGATTCTATAAATCCCATCCAGTTTGTTGGAATTGTAAGACGTTGCGTTTTTGATGCAGTGTAAATACGCAGCTTCAGAAACTCGTGGGCACACAGCCTTAGGCTTCTTTCAGACGTTCGGATATTTCCGGTACTGGAAAAACCAGTACCAGAGATATCCGTGTCCGTGTGTATGATACGTGTGGGAACCATGTGCCACATCAGTATGACACGCATCGGTGCCTGGGAATCAGCGTACAGTTAACGCTGTTCACAAGCGTGAGATGCTGAACGCTGCCCTCATCATAGTACCCCTGCCGGCGCTGTGATCAGCGCTAGCAAGGGACAATGATGAGAGCAGTATTCTGCTCCCGCTGTGTCCTTGTATTAAAATAAGAATAAATAAAAAAAGTCCTTATACTTACCTGTCCGAAGATGTCCCTTGCTGTATTCCACCTGACCGCTCACGCAGAGGAGCCGGGGAGAATGACTCACTGCAGCGAGTAGGCCCATGTACTGTGCTGAGCCGTTGAGTGACAGGAGGTCAGCACAGAGCAGGGGCCCGCTCGCTGGAGCGAGTCATTCTCCCCGGATCCTCTGCGTGAACGGTCAGATGGGTTACAGCGGGGGACGCTTAGGACAGATGAGTATAAGGATTTTTTTTGTTTTATTCTTATTTTTACACCAGGACACAGTAGGAGCTGAATACTGCTCTCACCATTGTCCCTTGCTCCCTTGATGAGGGCAACATTCAGCACCGGGCAGGGCTGTGGAGTCGGAGTTGTAGAGTCGGAGTCGGTGTCCATTTTGGTGGAGTTGGAGTCTGTATAAAATGCACCAACTCCTAAAATATATAATAAATTGGGTACAGTAGTTCAATGCAGTTTGTGGGGAATATTTTATCATAAGAATTTGGGAAAGTTATGAAATGTCCTATAAATGTCTGTCCTATTCCTGATCTAAGGGTCTAGACTTTTAGCTGAGATGAATCTGTGCTACAGTAAATTTATCACTTACACATGAGCCATGTATGAGGGAGTCGGAGTCGTGGAGTCAGAGTCCGAGTCAGGGAAATTGAGGAGTCGGAGGTTTGGCTTACCGACTCCACAGCCCTGGTACCGGGCGCTTGGGAACAGCGCTAACTGTACACTGATTCCCAGGTGCCGCTACGTGTCACACTGATGACACACGGATGTCATCAGTGTGCGGGATGTTTTGCGGCCCATGCTGCGAGAAAAAAACAGACATGACAGGGTGTTTTGCCCATTGACGTGCGCAGACGAATGGGTTTACGTGTGTCAGTGTCTTCAGTCCGTGTGGAAACTGTCACCACTCGTACTCAAAACACTGACGTCTGAAAGGCGCCTTAAAGTGGTTATCCCGAGGAAGCGAGCTGTGCCGATGATCTTATGACCCTGTACACATGCTGAGACGCATGCACAGTTGTCAGGTATTGTGTTCATTAGAACAGGACACATGCTCGATACCTGCCAATCATGAACGCGTCTCAACAGGTCTGTGGGGTCGTATCGCCATGACAGATCCACGGCTGAGGCTGCACAACCACTTTGCCACACACCTCACGGATCAGCACTACATTGTAGCAGACAGGTTTTTTCACACATGGCAGATTTGATTTTTGCCAGTGCCTTCCTGTGTATTGCAGAAATCCATTCTGGTGTATGGAACAGAACAGATTTTTTTATAACAGAAATCTCTCCAATAAAACTATCCCTTGTGAATATACATATGACGATGGCCGTCCTTAGTCTCTAGGAACACATACTTACACTTAGATTAGACCCTGTATCACAATCCAATATGTTGGGCAGAGGTGAAATGAGACGTTCAGGTATGTAGATCATTTAGGTAACAAGCAGTATTTCCTCTTTGAAAAGTGAAGCTGCCTTCATGAATTTGTGCTTGGGTTCGTGCTGAACAAATTCCAGGTAGTGCGGACACCTAGAAATATACTGTTTTATTGTTAATAAAAGGTAACAGCTGTTTGAAAGTTCATATTCCTGTCAGATTGGATGTGGCAATATGTAACCAGCTCTTAAATGGAATCTGTCACCAGATTTTTACTACTCCATCTGACATCAGCATGATGTAAGGGCAGAGACCCTGATTCCAGCAATGTGTCACTTACTAGGGTGTTTCCTGCAGCTCTGCTAAAATCACTGTTTTCTTTGCTGCAGATCTACCAGTTCTCTGAACGCTGAGCTCTGTATAACCCCGCCCACAACACTGATTGGCAGCTTTCTGTGTACACTGTGCATAGGCAGAAAGCTGGCAATCAGTGGTGGTGTTTCACAAAACTCATTAATATGGAGAACTACATGTCAGCAGGTTTACTACTCCTCTAGTGATAATCTCATGCTGATAAAACAGTGATTTTTATTAAAACTACAGCAAACAACCCAGTAAGTGATACATTGCTGGAATCAGGGTCTCTGTCTCAACATTTTGCTGCTCTCAGATTAATTGGCAAAAACCTGTTGAAATATTTCCTTTAGGGCTCGTGAAGGCGACCGTATTTTAGGTCCGAGTAGGATCTGACAAAACATCAGTTCACACTCAGACCAATGTTATTCTTTGTGGCTGTGTACATTTTTTTTTCCCCTCTGACCGAGTCTGTATGAGGAAAAAATCGCAGCATTCACAATTTCCATCCGATATTCAGATCGCACTCGGCGATGCAAGCCAATGAGTCCGTGGAAAACATCGGACTGCACTTGGATGACATTCGAGTGCAATAAAATTTCCGCAGACTGTCAGAATGGAGAAGATGGAGACATTTTTTTTCAATCTTCTCCACATCCAAGAAAATCTGATCAGCATAATCGCCCCAGTTCTCCCAGATGAGAGAAAATGTGGTGGTGTGACCGTAGCCTTAAAGTCTGCAATATTTAGCCCGTCCTATAGTGGGGCCACTGTGTTCACAGTGCTCAAGCTCAGAAGTGTTTTCTGGATCTGTACATGCTCTGAGTTGTTCACACTGTGTCTTTTATTCGCCATTTTTGAGCAGGTCCACTCAAAAAAATGGAGGAAAAAGGACTGACAAAAGAATGGTCCCATTAATTTGTATGGGAAAACGAATTGCTATTCATATGTTCAGGCATTTGAGCTTGTTTTACACGTTTCCGGCTTTCAAAGACGCCAAGAGGTTAAAAGACGTAACATGTCCGTTCTTTCGGGGTTTTCCACTAGGAAAACACTTTATCTTTACAGTACAAGATAATTCGAAAGCTCGAAAGTTGTTCAAGTGTGTCCTGGAGCATTTTATCAGTGTTTTTGCTTTAAAAAATCACTGGTGCTATCTTGTTTATTTGATTTTAAAAAGCATAAAAAAATGCTTCTAAAAAAAAAAAAAACTGAGAAAAATGTGGATAGAAAAAAACTCTGGTGGGAAAAAAAACATCAAAAAAGCGCGCAGGAAATTACTCTTCAATGCTAAGTAATAATGCCTCAGGTGTATGAAACGCCTGGGAAAAGGGGCAAGTCCTGAAATCTCTGCTCTAAAAAAGCGCAGTGTGAATATACCCCTAGGCTGTTTTCACGTATGCTTCTGAGGATGTTTAGAATCTCATCGGATTTGAAGGGAAGAATAGCGTTACACGTAATGTTCTATTTCTCGTCATAAAGGATTTAGGGTCAATTGGGTGATGTTGGTATCGGTTATATGTACCCAGCAAATGGCTGTGGATTCATGCGAACAGTCTTCACTAACCAAATAAGGTAGTAATTAGTGGGGGAGGGGGTTGTTTAATATATTTAAATAACATGATAATAAAAACTTTGCACAATTTACTTTTTACCAGAGCTCAGTTTGCGGTCAGTGACTAAGAAAAGTCCTGATTACACCCATGTTCTTAAAGGGAATCTGTTTGGTGATTTTTTCATACCTTACTAATAGTATCCTGAAATAGGTCTTGGCCAGCCCTTTCATATTATGTAACTTTTATTGCTGGACCTTCTCCCATTCATTATGGTTTGCTTAGTATTTTTTGTTAGCCCCATATGTTATAACATAAGAAAATAGACAATATTCAAGTCCTCTTTTGCCCGTCGATCCAATTTATGGGAATGGAGAGCATCAAAGCCAAAGCTGTTGCCACCATGGGAATCTGTCTCCCTGCAGGGGTTCGTACAGAATAAATGTGGTGTTTCTGCATATACGCACTTGAGTGGTAGACCCCATCTCTCTATGATTTCCATATTCCCACATTGGGCATTATCTGTTGAATATATTAACATGGATATTGTACTATATTCCACAGAATGTGACTTTTTCTTCATTGAAGGCGTCTTACCGTGATGCTCAGCCGGAGCGTGATCTAGCAGTTACCTAGATGCTCAATGTGGGAGTTGCTAGAAAACACTGATTCATCCAGTATAGGTTAGGACTCATTCATGCCACCATGTTTCATGTACATGTACTCTCCGTGGTTTTTACATATTATGGTCTATAGGGCTGTTCCATGTTTTTTGCAGGACAAGCATCTCGGTAAAAAAAAAAAAATGGACATGTTCAGTTGTAAGTAATGGATCAAAATCCCACATCTAACGCTATGTTCATATTGTGTTTTTGCCACACGTGAGTGTCTCCGTCAGGGCTTACATCTGAAGTCATGAAATATGGCTTTTAGATACCATTGACTTTAATAAGGCAGACAAAGGCATCTTGTGCACTGTCTGACGCCCTTTTCAGCAGTGTCCGCCTTCTTGAGGTGGGAACAAAAGTGTGGTTGACTGCCATTTTGTGCCCACCTCCCTTTGGCGGACAATTAAACAGTGCACAAAGTGATTCCGTTTGCCTCATTAAAGTCAGTTGTCCCACCATTGCTTGCATCTAACTCTCATTTTTCAAGGCTACAGTATTGTACCTGTGTGCTCATCAGGGGCGCGGGGCAGACAGCTTCTCAGATTCCCTTTTTTATTGAGGGCTGATTTTGCGCTCTGTATCAGAGGTATGAGATTGTTGGTAGATACTGCTAAAATTTATGGGATCCTCCATGAAAAATCTACTGTTTTGCTGCAGACATACAGCAGATTGTAAAATCAGCGGCGTCACTCAGGTTAAAGGGAATCTCTCACCAGGTTTTTTTTGCCACCTAATCTGAGAGCAGCATGATGTAGAGGCTGAGACCCTGATTTCACCGATGTGTCAGTTACTGGGCAGCTTGCTGTCGTTTTGATAAAATCGCTGTTTTATAAGTAAGACATTATCACTCGAACACTAATAAACCTCCATATTCATAGCTCTGTATAACCCCCCACCCACCACTGATTGGCAGTCTTTTGCCTATGTACAGTGTACACAAAAGCTACCAATCAGTGGTGTGGGCAGGGATATATAGAGCTCAGCATTCAGAGCACTGCAAGATCTGCAGAAGATAAAATAGTGATTTTATCAAAACTGCAATAAGCAGCCTAGTAAGTGATATATCGTTGGAATCAGGATCTCAGCCCTTACATCATGATTCTCTCAGATCTGTAGCAAAAACCTGTTGGCAGATTGCCTTTAAGTTGTAGAATTGAACTTTCAGTTTAGATGGAAGTGGTAAATAAAGTGAACAAATTCAATACAAGATAATTGAAAGTAAAAGACTTAAAAAGTTAGGCCTCGTTCAGACGTCCATTTTCCATGTATGTGTTCTATCAAGTGTTTTTCCCGGATAGAACATGTACCTATAGTAGTCTATGGAGCTGTTCACATATATCTGTGTTTTTTGCAGACTGAATGGCCTGAAACCCTCCCCATAGAAATGGGCAATTTTGAACCAAGTCACAAAACTCGCCCATGTTAGTCTGTAGGTTTGTGAAAATCAATCAAGCAATTCGGGTGATGTTCGTTAGCAATGGCTAAGAGAAGTTTTACAGATTTTTTTTTAAGCATATGTGAAAATCACTGAGGGGAAAGAGGTGGGTCTTGAATCAAAGGTCTATGGGTCCGTGAAAGCCAGTGTCATCACATGGATGACATCAGTCTGCTGTCCGTGTGGTCTCCATGATTAACATTGTAATGTATAGAAGAAACTTTGCAATTTTTTTTTACATACATAAAAATCCCTGATGAAATACTGATGGTAAAACCAACACTAATGAAAATCGGATCCAAAACAGTGATGAGACTCAGAGCGGTTCTTGTGTACGTGAAAAATCACAGCCGTCTGACTGATGCCTAAAGGCAGAGAACACTTGTTGGGGATACTATATAATGCTTGGATTAGAGGACGTCTCCACCAAGTTAACGTCTTTGGCTAGATCAGCAATAACCATATGTCTAGGAGTGTCGGGTTACTCAGTTGTGACCACACATATGCCAGTGTTTTATGACTGACAGGTGGAGAGCTGGGTGTACCTTCTGTGCAGGTGTTGTAAGACCTTTCTAAAGGCCGTCATCATGAATCCTGCAATACCTGTTTAGTTCCTGATGTATTTACCAAAGGTGAGTTTTCTGTTCTGTCAGTTATCTCTGTAGAAATCACTTGTGGATAACATTGCACAGTCACATACAGCAGTACCAGGGCTTGTGCGCCATTGCACGTCACGGAGAATGTGTTCGGATGTTAGAAGCCTTTAGAGATGATTTTTATAACTGCGACATTGACATATACTATATTTTTACACACAGACTGTTGACTGGTAAAGGCTGACGTTACACACACAACAGTCTTAAAGGGGTTGTCCGGTCGTAAACTACAAGTCTGCAGTCACTCTATGTCACTCTATGTGACTGTAGACATGCGCTGTGAGGATTCTTTGGCGCTGGGAACGGTGGTCATGTGACTGCAAGTATGCGATATGCATACTCCTGGCTACATTTCGACTAGACTGTTTCTGGGCTTGCTCGATACACTTGCTGTCACGGGGATACCATGACAGAGAGAGGCCAGAGGAATCTCTGCGTCTGGTTTCACGAACTCCTGCACTAGTTAGAAGTACTTCACCATCTTATTAAACAGTGCAGGTTTTTTTCGTTAATCTGATTAGTTGAAGCTCCTGGAGCTTTCCTGTTTGGATTGTCTCAGCTGTTCAGTGTTGGCCGCTCCCCTCTACTATATATGTTCGCCACTGGCACTTAGGAATTGTCAATTTTAGTTCTTAGTGCCTGGTTAGGAGTTGGAGGGGTAGATCGTGTTTGGAGTTGGCTTTTGGAGATTTGTTCAGGAGATTGTTGCTTGGAGTTTCATTTGTGTGCACATTCTCATCCTCTCATTTTTGTTTTCTCCTTCCCTTAACTCCCCTGTGTTCCACTCTGTTCTTTGGTGAGTGTATTTTCTATGATTGTTATTTTAATTTATCCCTGCCTGTCTTCCCTTGTTTGTCTGGTTAGTGTATAGCTATCCACTTCAGCTTTCCACCTCCCTGTATGCGGGAGGGGACAAATAAGGGTTGTTATAGGAGCAGCAAGGCACGTGAACCCGGCACCTCCACCTTCAGGAGTAATCCGTGGGACAGGGATAGACTAGGGCGCCTCTAGTTCTAGGGACCTGGTTAGCGCCCACAGTCCCAAGGCACTGCTGATTCAAACTGGCTTGAAAATGGCAAAACTCAGTATTGCACACAAATATTACTACCTAAAGTGTTTTACTACAGTATACTGGCGATAAAGCTTTGATGAATTGGGGCCTATGCCTCACCAAGACCATCTCTTTTTAAAAAAAAAAAAAAAAAAAAATGGAATCTGGATACCCCAAGTGGCCAGACACTGGCCCGTGTTTCCCCAGTGCAGGAGAAATGTAGCCCATTAAAATGGCCATTTATGCAATCAGTTAATGAGCCTGGCCTCCATTCTGGCTCAAAGAGGGGATCAATGCTGGAGACTGCACTCGGAGGTCTATCTGCACTTTTAAAGGGTTGCTCCACTACTTTTACATTGATTACCTATCCTCGGGCACCCCCATAGATCATACGTTCTCAGTACCGCCGCTGGCCAGATGTTAGCAGTTGCAGAGCTGAACCGCACAAGTCATTTAACTGTGTAGTTACCACTGCCAGGTAATGCAGATCTTTTATTCAAATGAACAGGAGTAGATCTGCGATACCCAGCAGAGGCCACTACACAGTTTATAGAGCTGTGCTGTTCAACTCTGCAACTACTAACATCTGGCCGGCACTGAGGACAGATGATCGATGGGGGTGCCAGGTGTCAGAACCCCACTGATCTAATATTGACCTACATAAAGGATAGGTCATCAATCTAACAGAAGCAGAGCAACACTTTAAGACACTGGAGGGGAAATGTAGCATTATATGGCAGCCATACAAATGAACTGCTGTCCATGTGATGCATGGATAGGTGGGCCTCTGTTCTGTCTAATGCTCATTTTTACATGACAGCCCCCTTCAAGAGGTACTCCGGATAAAAAAAAAAAGTACTTAAATAAAATGTCATTATAAATAAATTCCAAATAACTTTACTTAGCAAATCATACTTCTTTTATATAAGGTGTTAATCAGTGTAGAGTAAAAAATGGCTGCTGTCTTGTTACACTGACAGAAATGTGTCCTAAAATGTTAACTGGACAGGCGCCTGTGTGCATGTGCAGCAGGAAGCTCCGCTGCTGTGACCTGCAGATAGCTTGACAGCTTGGTATAGATTATCTGCAGGTCACGGCAGCGGATCTTCCTGCTGCACATGCACACAGGCGCCTGTCCTAACATTCTACAGCAGGTTTCTGTCTCAAGACGGCGGCCATTTTAGTGTTATACATAATTAAAAAAGTGGAATGGTACCTATAGCAACCAGTCGAGTTGCAGGTTTTCCTTTATTTATGTCAAGTGAGAAGAATAAAGATGTATTTGGCTGCGATGGACAATCCCTGAACTAGGTAGGCCTTTACAGGGGTGATGAGACGGTCCATACCAAACATTGCAAGTCAGTCAGCACTAATTAACTTTTTTTCATGTGTCGATGATGATAAGGTTTGTATGAACAATTGATCCCTCTGCATAAATTTGGCCATTGTCGGCAGCACTCCCCATTGTAAATGATGGAAAGTGCTGCTGATAAAACTCTAATTTTTATCCCCGCTAAAAGACGTGACCAATCACAGGCGAGCATTTTCTCATTTACGTTGTATCGCAGGGCCGATTGCCACTAGGCAATCATTGGGAATGAAGGTTTGTACAGGGGGATCATCACCCCATATGAAAGGGTCTTTATTCTCATGAGACCATACAATGTGACCTCTCACCGCTCAGTGGTGGCTGATGATAGGACTGGTCAAAGGTCAGTTTCACTAGCTGATATGGAAACAAAGTGTAATTAGCATTATTATTGGTGGGAACAATGAATTTGCCTTTTTGTGACTTGGAAGAAGATAAAGCTAGACAGATATCAGGGACGTGAACGGTTTCGTACAAAGAACACATTTATTGGAAAGTAAAACTTCTTCGTACACTTGGGATCTGTTGTGTTTCTGTCTGTTATAAAATTTGAAGTCTTCCATCCAGCTGTAGCTGTCCTATACACACTGTGAGCTGGCGGGAAGTCATGTAAATCCAGGCCGTGATTGTCTGGAAGGTCCAATAATCCAACGTTAGTTTTATTTTTTAATGTTTAATGAGATCTGTCAAAGGCCTGGAGCTGAACCAAGATCACTAAATCGAAAACACTTGGACTCTACACCGTCTGATAACCTGAAAAGTTTAAACTCTTGGATTCTGAATTAAAGGGCACTGGGAAAGTACTGAATCTAACAGCTGGGATGTCTCCTTTCTTTCCAGAAGGCCTCATTCAGACTTCCGATAGTCATGTATGTGTTCTATCTGTGATAGTCCGGTGACAGTTTCCACACGTACTGGAGACATTGACATTCATAGACCCATTCAAATGAATGGGTCTGCGCACATGTTAGTGTGTTTTCACGGACCGTGTGTCCATGGGCAAAACACGCTGACATGTCCGTTTTTTACACTCTGCACCGGCCGCAAAATGTCCCACACTGATGACGCACGGATGACATCGGTGTCATCCGTGTAACACGTACCATCGCCTGGGAATCAACGGTACAGTTCGCGCTGCTCTCAAGCACCGGGTGCTGAATGGTGCCCTCGTCATTGTCCCCTGCTTGCGCTGCGATCAGCACCAGCAGGGATAATGATGAGAGTAGTAGTAGTCTTCTCCCATAGTGTCCAAATGTAAAAATAAGAATATAATTATAAAAAACTTATATTCACCTGTCCCCAATTACGCCGAGGAGACGGGGAGAATAACGCGCTGCAGCGAGTGGGCCCCGGAGCTGAACTCAGCGAGCGGTTTCCTGTCATTCACTGAGCGCAGCGCACACAGGTACCTCGCGAACACTGATATCTCCGGCACTGGTTTATCCAGTACCGGAAATATCAGGATGTGTGAAAGAGCCCTTAAAGAGGTTGTCCATTACTTTTACACTGATGACCTATCCTAAGGATTGGTCCACAATGTCTGGTCAGCCGGCATCCAACACCCGGCACCCTCGCTGATCAGCTGTTATCTGTGTAGACGCCGGCCGGAAGTATTCACTTGCGGAGCTGGCCGTCTTCTGATAGTGGCCGTGGCAGGGTACTGTTCTTTGATTTGAATAGGAGACTGATGTGTAGTACAAAGCTGCTGCCACTATCGGAAGACGGCCAACAACGCAAGGGAGTACTTCCAGCCATGGCTGCCGACACCAATAACAGCTGATCGGCGGCGATGTCTGGTGTCGGACCCCCGGACGATCAGACCTTGACCTCTGATCACGGACACACATTATCAGCCTGTAGTCTGTGTGCTGTCCGTCATTAACATTTTAATGAATAACGTTTTTTTTTTCCATATGTGTGAAAATCACTGATTGTAAAATCTTACTGACCAAACAGTGATGAAACTCTGAGCTTATGTGCACACGATCAGTAATCGCTGCGGATTGGACGCATGCAAACCGCAGCAGCCAGCTGTTACAGCATAGTGGATGGGATTTGTAGAAAGCCACCGGCGGCTTCTTCGCAGCGTCGGGGTCGCAGCTGGCTCAGGATGGTGGGAACGTAGCCTGATTCAAACTACTGATGACACGTATGTCTGAATGAGGCCTTAGGCAATCAATAAGCTATGATCACGCAAAGTGTTTTTGCTGCGTTTTTTTTTTCTGCAGTTAAGACATTTTACAATACCAATCAAAAGCTATGGGATTTTAGAAATCTCATTCAAACGCTTTTTTTGTCTAACAGACAAATCACACATGTAATCCGCAGAATAAAAAAATAAGCCTAAAATTGCCACGCTGCAGTGCTCTTGACAGTTGTTCTGGGAAGCCATTTATTGGGCAGAATTGAGCATGATTGTAATAAGTGCCTGACGTTCTGTCTTTGGATGAATACTGTCACATGCGTGGTCAGTCCTGGGGAATAACGCTGCTCGTCTGCAGATCATGCGGCAGCTACTATCCTGGAGCAAACAAACTTTTGCTCAGAAATTGCTTTCTTCCAAGCAAATGAGGATTCCCTGAAAGACACTTATTTTGCTTTCTGTAAAGTGCACTGTGTTTTTTTTATAACAAATGGTACATACTATATATATATAGACCTAAATGATGTGTTCCATTAAGAGATGTCATTTGTATTGATGGTCTGTTACTAAAGGCATACACATTAGACTACTGTATGATATCGACGGGTTCGGCCAACAAACTAATGTGTATGGGGCGCTGGCGAATTGATGGTCGGGAGAGGTGTCAATCGGGTTTATCTGACAGAGATCTAATATGTATGGGAGTCTTTAAGTGTACAGTGCTAGTCATGCTGTGTGCTCTCTTGTAATTACTTGAGCGACCCATGTATAACATTATTACTTCTTCATAGTCCCATGGGTGTTAAAGGGTTGGTCTGACGTTAAACTAAATTTTATCCTAAATCCCCATCAATTTAGTGCTGTAATCTTAACTATTTTCTAATATGCATGGATTAAAAATTCTCTACCGTTCCCTAACTGCACAATCTAACTTCTTTTCTACTTTTTTTTTGTTCACTTCCTGTATAATGACAATTCATTTGAGTATCCCAGTGCATCAGACGCCGAGGAAGAATGATGGGGGTGAAATCGTCTGCTGACGCTCCCTCTTCCATTACTGGGCTCCCCCTCAGGCCATCAGCGCGAGCAATGATGATGGAGGAGGGAGCATCAGCAGACGCTTCCACTTCCATCATTCTGTGCAGACGGCCGGATGCTAACAAGTGGAGGCGAGGCCCAGTGCGGTGAGAGCCCGCTGCGGGCCCCCCCGGATCACGGGCCCCATAGCAGTGGCATGGCCTGCCGCCATCAGCGGTACTCCAGTGCAGTGCATGCTGAGATACTCAAATAAAGCGTCATCAGGAGACGGAGGCTGCACTCACTGCCTTCTCCCTGAAATGAAGCGTCATTAGTGATACTCATTTTAGGGGTGGTGCTAGTCCCTGATGTGTCCCTGTGCACAATGCGATAAGCACAATCACAGCGTGCGCTCTGCTGTCGGCTCAGCTCAGTTGTAACAAGCCGACAACAGCGGTATTTCGATAACCAGCCTGCTGGAGACCAGCGACACCACTTGCAGCGGCGACGCTGGTCTCCTGCTGGCCGGGTATCGTGACACCGCCCTGTTGCCGGCTGGTTACTACTGAGCTGAGCCGACAACAGAGCGCACGCTGTGATTGTGCACAGAGCGCAGGGACTAGCTCCGCCGCTGAAACGAGCATCACTGATGACACTTCGTTTCAGGGAGGGGACAGAGGCTGCGTCAGTGACCGCAACCTCTGCCCCCTGATGATACTTTAAGTATCCCAGCATGCACAGGGATACTCAAACAAATCGATATCACACGGGAGGTGAACAAAAAAAAAAAATAGAAAAACTGTTAGTGTAGTTGAGGAACAGAAGGGAATTTTTAATGCAAGCATATTAGAAAATAGTTTAGATTATGGCACTAAATAGATAAAGATTTAGAATGAAATTTATTTTGACTTCGGACCACCACTTTAAGTAACAAATCCTTTGACAAATGAGAACAATAAAATTTTTCATCATGTTAGGAAATACCTACCTAACGTCTTTGGCCCCAATTGCACCTAGCTGTTCTGGAGATGGGGATACAGTACTCTATCTTCCCTTGTGTTGCCAACGTTAAAGCTCGTGCAGATGACTGTGGATCTCCGTCCAATCACGGAGTGGCCGCGGGTATCCAAAATGGAGCATGACCGCTTTGTATACTGTATTTCTATGAAACTGTCGCACTCAGGTCGCCAAACTCGATGCCAGTCCGCTCATTGCAATCCGTGATCGGATAGAGATCCACAGGCGTGTGCATGAGCCTTAGGGCTCTCTCCCACTTGCGATTAAATCGGACGAATGAAATCCGATTAAAAATACCAATTTAATCCTATGCTTGTGTTCCCAATGGCGTTTATTTTCTACTTCAATCGGATCGCTTTTGGACGGAAAAAAAAATGCAGCATGCTGAATTCAGATCGTGTGCACTCATATAAGCCTATGGGTGCGTGTGAAACATCGCACTGCACTCGGATATCACCCGAGTGCAGTGCGATTCCTGCCGACGCCAGCAACCGAGGAGATGGAGAAATTACTTTCTCCGTCTCCTCTGCACCTGTCCTGCGATTCTCTCATGCGAGAGGACCTGAGCACAGAGCACTGACACTTGGCTCACACTCGCAGCAAAGCAGGAGCCGAGTGTCTTTAGCATATGGTATCCAATGCTCTCGCATCAGATGTGATTTACTAGTGTGACTCCGGCCTTACTCTGTTTTTGGTGTATTTTAAACTAACCTGATGGTAAGCACTGCAGACTAGACTATGCAGTCAAAAACCTATGGAAACCTAGCAGATAGTGCTGCGTTCCATCCATGTTTTGTCCAAGTGTGGTTTGTTTTGTCACTGAGAAGCTCATAGTAGAACCTTGGAAAAAACTCTATTTTTTCATAGAAAAAAAACTGATCACATATTGACAAACCCTGACACATGGACCAAAAATTGACTCCGCACACTGAAAAATGTAACATTTTCAAATAGGAGAAAAAATGTCCCTCTGAATAAAGCCTAACGGAGGAGGAGACCATCCTCCATGGCCGTTATTCAATTCATATGCCGAAATAGGCCGAGCCCTTAAAGCCGTAACATTACAGAAAATTCTCATTGCTAATTATTACATGAAACTAAACCATTTTCATTAGTTTTTTTTGCTATTTTTGTGGCTCATGTTTCATCTGTTTCCCCTTTTTTTTTAAGAAATACTCATAAGCTGGTTGTCTGTTACTAATTATGTATTTAATTTTCCGAATGCAATTAATTTCTGTTATGTTATATAAGGTCATTCTGTGTCTAATAATAACTTTAAGCAAATGTGTGTTTAAAGAATTAGCTTATAGTGATGGAGCTCACGGAAAATGTGTTAGTAGAATTTCCCTTCAACAGATCTCCCACTGGGGAATAATGAGTGTTGCGTGTAGGCTTGTCGTGTATCATCCACTCATGTATAGGCGTGGACCACAAGAATTTCTGTGCAGTTTTCTCCTTTCTTCTAGTAGTCTTTACATAAGTGTGAATGATATTTGTTACATTGTTTGCCTTCTTCTCAACATTGCCTGTGGTATTTGTGAGTGTGCATGTATGACCCCGCTCTATTCAAAAGGGGAATTTCAGAGACTCGTTCTCAGGATTAATGGGGGTCCTGGCGGATAGGTAATCATTTCTAATGTTGGGACTAACCCATGCAAATTAGCCTAAGGTTGATAAAAACAGATGATTTCAACCAAATTGATGATCCAGATCAGACCCGTCCTGAAAGAATGATACCTGAACGTTCCCAAAATACTCACAGAAGGATCGCTTGTTCTTTACCCAGTGTCATTGAACATGTATGGCCGGTTTGAATAACTATTACAGCTAACATAGGCAAAAATGTGTTGGGTTAGATCAGTGTTTCCCAAACCCCATCCTCACGGCCCCCCACAGGTCATGTTTTCAGGATCTCCTTAGTATTGCACAGGTGAGAGAATTCCTTATGCCTTGATGATACTTCAATCACCTGTGCAATACTAAGGAAATCCTGAAAACATGGCCTGTGGGGGGCCGTGAGGATGGGGTTTGGGAAACACTGGGTTAGATCCTCCAGGTGAACATGTGTTCAACCATCAACCTACCGCTATCTAATGCAATGGCCGGCGGCGGCCGTTTGTTTAAATCATCCCCCTTTCCCCAAACAAAATCTAAAAGATACATATTTGGTATTGCCGCATAAGTTCACAAACTTACAAAATATAAAAAGATTTATTCCATACAATGAACATTTTTCAGTGGCTCCAATACCCCCCAAAAATGCAAAAAAATATGCATAAATACTCCAAAATGGTATCAGTAAATACATCAATTAACATAAAAAAACACCAAAATTCATACAGGTCCATTGACGGAAAAATAAACTAAAAGTTGTAGGTCTCAGAAAAACGGCAACACAAAACCAATCTATTTCCTTTGCAAATTTCCTTCAAAAAAATAAATAAATCTATGTACAGTCATGGCCAAAAGTTTTGAGAATGACACCAAAATTATATTTTCACATGATCTGCTGGCCTCTGGTTTTTATTATTGTTTGTCTGATGTTTATATCACATACAGAAATATAATTGCAATCATATTATGAGTACCAATAGGTTATATTGACAGTTAGAATGAGTTAATGCAGCAAGTCAATATTTCCAGTGTTGCCCTTTCTTCTTCAAGACCTCTGTAATTCTCCCTGGCATGCTCTCAATCAACTTTTGGACCAAATCCTGACTGATAGCAGTCCATTCTTGCATAATCAATGCTTGCATTTTGCCAGAATTTGTTGGTTTTTGTTTGTCCACCCGTCTCTTGATGATTGACCACAAGTTCTCAATGGGATTAAGATCTGGGGAGTTTCCAGGCCATGGACCCAAAATCTCTATGTTTTGTTCCATGAGCCATTTAGTTATCACCTTTGCTTTATGGCAAGGTGCTTCATCATGCTGGAGAAGGCATTGTTGGGCGCCAAACTGCTCTTGGACGGTTGGGAGAAGTTGCTCTTGGAGGACATTCTGGTACCATTCTTTATTCATGGCTGTGTTTTTAGGCAAGACTGTGAGTGAGCCGATTCCCTTGGCTGAGAAGCAACCCCACACATGAATGGTTTTAGGATGCTTTACAGTTGGCATGAGACAAGACTGGTGGTAGCGCTCACCTCTTCTTCTCCGAATAAGCTGTTTTCCAGATGTCCCAAACAATTGAAAAGGGGATTCATCAGAGAAAATGACTTTGCCCCAGTCCTCAGTAGTTCACTCCCTGTACCTTTTGCAGAATATCAGTCGGTCCCTGATGTTTTTTCTGGAGAGAAGTGGCTTCTTTGCTGCCCTCCTTGAAACCAGCCCTTGCTCAAAGAGTCTCTGCCTCACAGTGCGTGCAGAAGCACTCACACCAGCCTGCTGCCATTCCTGAGCAAGCTCGGCACTGCTGGTAGTCCGATCCCGCAGCTTAAACAGTTTTAAGATGCGGTCCTGGCGCTTGCTGGTCTTTCTTGGGCGCCCTGGAGCCTTTTTGACAACAATGGAAGCTCTCTCCTTGAAGTTCTTGATGATGCGATAGATTGTTGACTGAGGTGCAATCTTTGTAGCTGCGATACTCTTCCCTCTTAGGCCATTTTTGTGCAGTGCAATGATGGCTGCACGTGTTTCTTTAGAGATAACCATGGTTAACTGAAGAGAAACAATGATACCAAGAACCAGTCTCCTTTTAAAGTGTCCAGTGATGTCATTCTTACTTAATCATGACTGATTGATCGCCAGCCCTGTCCTCATCAACACCCACACCTGTGTTAATGGATCAATCACTAAAACGATGTTAGCTGCTCCTTTTAAGGCAGGACTGCAATGATGTTGAAATGTGTTTTGGGGGTTAAAGTTCATTTTCTGGGCAAATATTGACTTTGCAAGTACAGTAATTGCTGTTAAGCTGATCACTCTTTGACATTCAGGAGTATATGCAAATTGCCATTACAAAAAATGAAGCAGTAAACTTTGGAAAAATTACTATTTGTCTCATTCTCAATACTTTTGGCCATGACTGTACATTAGGTATCACTGTAATTGTACTGTCCTGGGAAATTATGTTGCTAGGTCATTTTTACACCATAATAAATGTAGAATTGCACTTCTTTATCATTTCACAGCACTTGGCATTTTTATTCATGGTTTTTCAGTACGTTATATCGTGAAAAGTATGGTGTCATTCAAAACTACAACTTGTCCCATAAAAATCAATCCCTGTATGACTGTGTCAGCAGACAATGAGTGTTACAGATTTTGGAAGAGGGGGGGTGAGTGGGGGAAACAAAAGCGCAAAATAAATAAATCCCCCATTCCTTAAGGAGCTAAAGGAAATCAGTCGTCTGTTTTATGCTGCTTACACTGCGCACAGCATGAATCCGGGTCCAGCTCTGCCCTTTCAGTTATGCATACATGGCTCCAATACCAGAACAAATCTCTGATTCTGCCCGTGCTATAGGCAGCATGAATCAGTGACAGGTTCCCTTTAAAGTCACACAGTACATAGTGCCAGCAGGCTGAAGATATGGGGAGAAGGAATTGTGCCACTACTGTGTTTTCTTACCTTGTTCGATTGTAACACACGTTAAAATAATACATTAAGAGAAGGTTTTCCCCCTTTGAACATTTATGAGAATAGTTTTATTTACTAAAAGCAATCAGATATATTGGAGGCGGTGAGAAATTAAAACATTACATAGTTCTTATAAAATAATACTTATTTGCATGAGACTAGACAATCTCTAATGACCATTTTACACGACCCGATAATTGGAGAACGATCGTATGGACTCTCATCCCTGATTAAACATCAGTGTTAACATACCGGCAATCACCGATCAACAGCAAAGCTCTGCTTGACTGATTTGGTTTTTATGTTTGCACAAAAATCATCATTTTTGGCAGTGTATCTGTAAGAGTATGGTCAGCGCAAGGTTGGCAGCTCTTTAAAGGATCTTTCTTGTACAGGCTTGGCTCAAGCTGCCCTGTTTAGAGGGTCCCAGGGCAACCCTAGCCCTCACCCCTTATACAGGATTATGGACTTATGCAGGCCCCCTGGGTTGTGTCTATGGAGTGGCATCTTGCCGGCAGAGCAAACTAACAGAATAGTCAGAATGCCAGGACAGAACCAGGAGGTGTAGATCAGGAACCAAATCAAGGTATTTGGGTAGTTAAAATACAAGCCAAGGTCAAGAACTGGAATAAATGAGCTAAGTCAGAGCAGAGAATGAGGAATGAACCATAGGAAGTATAACCTATAACTGGCAGCCAGAGACTGACTGGGGGTTTAAATAGGGAGGAGCCCCATCCTAATTACCCTGATAACCAGCTCTCTGCTTCACAGCACAGATGGACTGTAGGAAGGACAAGTGGCAGCTATCCGTAAGTAAAACTGAAATGCGCTACCATCGCCCAGCAGCATCCGCAGTGTCAGTATGGAGCTGCTTACTACCAAAGGCAGAGATAGTATGAGCGTGTTCAGACAAGGATGTTCAAGCATAGTCCTGTATAAACAAGAGAGATGCTGCTAATAACATTCTGTAAACGGGGACAGAATAATCATATGAGCGATTGTTTTGTCCCCATCATTGCTCTTTGGCTGGTGTAAACAGGTTGGTAAATGAGTGCAGAACGATTTCAATACAGTTGATTAGCCTGTTACTGGCCTGAAATTAAATAGGCCATGAGCCAAGCAGTCATAGGTTCTACTTACACCCCAGCATTGTCTGTTTGTTAATTTAATGTTTTTGCTATATTTCTATATCTCTACTCCATTTAGCTTTTTTGTATTCTTAGCTCTAGCCATATGATTTATTAAAATAATACTGGTCATTTCTGGATTTATCATTTTGCAATCTAGAATTGTTATCAAACACTTGTTAAATAATTTGTAACTTTTTTATGGCAGTAGAGATTCTTGTGTCACATACCTTACTTCACCTAGGGTTTGTTTTTTTTAAATAACTAAATGGCCAGAATAGATTGAAAGTATGATACATTTTATAGGTAGTACATGCTGTAATTTTGTGAAATCAACTTGTAGAATTGGTGTTTGTTCTTCACGGTGTAGTTATTCATTAAGTTTGTTTCCATGAAAGTTGGATGCGCTAAATTTTCAAGTTCTTCTCTCTGTATGTATTGAGAAAGGCAAGTAGACTTTGCAGAACTTATCATAACGGAACCAAGTGACCAAACGAATGTAACTCTGCTAAGAATAGGTGTCTGTGACCGTAGCCTACAGTATACTATAACGTTGACATTGGTGACCATTCTTCAGCCGGAGCCCAAAAGTCTGTTCTTTCGGCCTACATACCATTTTTTTCACTGTATAGACGTTAACATTTTTCTACTATTCTATACGATTATTGGTGGCCATAGGTGTTCTAATGTCAGTCAGGTGAATTTGGCTGGTGGCCATCCGGTATGTAAAGTGGTGTCTGACTTTCCCCCAACGGCAGATGTCAAGTCAAGGGTATATGTGTATTTCGGGAGGAACAGTTGTTGGCCAACAGCTATGTAATGTGTATGAGCAGCTTACTAGATGCAATGGTTTATAGTGCAACTATAGTATATTTTGGGGCTAGACAGAACCCATATAGCCAGTTGACAAGTGTGAAAAAGCAGCTGTTCGCTATTCTTTTTTTATTTCATATTATTGATGTTTAGAAATAATGATATAGAATATGCATGCAAAAAAAACATCTATAGCTCTGTACACATTGCAAGTCCTATGTTTAGTGTATATGGCCGGTAAAGCTCCCGCAGTGTTTATTAATATGGCTCCATATATCTGACGGAGGCTCGTCCATTGGGGTAGTATGCAGTCATGATTAGCAGTTATGTATGAATGATGACTTTTACAAATGACCTGGTTGTTAGGTGAACTTTACAGGTGAAGTATGTGCGCTCGACTCTTAGCCTTGAAGTACGCGGCCTCGCGAGTCTAGAGATGCTCCAGTGGAGGCTGGAGGAAGTCAAGCAGATGGTGTTTACATGTTAGTCTGTCAGTACCACCATTACTAGGCCGCGTTCACACACACTCCCAGTGCAGAGTATGAGGTCTGAGCAGAGCTGTACACTCAGGCCTGGGCTTATGGTGGGAAACTTCCTTACAGAAACAAACATTCCCCCAGACATTGTGATGAATTTTCCGCTTGATTCATCTGTAGATCAGGGGCAGCAGGTGCAGGACACAAGCATCAGAAGGAGGAGGAGGGTTGTGATCATACAGTGTAACCCCCTCTTCCCCGCCCTGACTTGTGCTTCTTCCTCTACAGATGGGTAACCTCCCTCCTCCTCTTCCATTGCAGGTCATTCGGGAGATGCTGGGCGCTTTACAAGAAGGTACCTTGGGAATACGGGGGAAGGGGTGCAATGAAATGCTCATTCTTAGCGAGTAAACATTGCATTTTTGATGTATGTCATCAGATAGATGCAAGGGCATACAAGTGCTTTAGGGTTGTAATCCTCATTCATCTTAATCAGGTGGGCACGAAATAGTTATTTGGTAATATTTCATTTATTATAGCCATGTAATAGACTTATGTTTTGTTGCAATCCTCTATTTGAGTTGTAGATTACTGTAATCATGTTTTAGATTTTACATATACAGAAGCAGAGCTCTCCTGAAGATTCCCAGTTTGGACCAGTGGCATGGCTGTGCTGCTGGTGTGAACTGTGCTCTTCCCCCATTCTGCAAGCAGAAGCCGCTTGGCCTCTGCACAGAATTGCAAGGGTGCTGGTGCTCCGAAGCTTACCGAACCCGGTGATCCGCAATCAGCTCGCAAGCCTGCACTCGAAACCAGCCACCTCTGATACACTGCAGAGGTGGTCGATAACTTGGGCAAAGAGCAGTACATGATAGAATTAAAAATCACTCCCTTCTTGAGATGGGAGGATTTTTAATAATATATGTATTGCGAAGTTGATAATTTCTACAAGCACTTTACAATTTTACCCATTTCACAACACAGGACAACCCCTTTAAGGCTTGTATCTGTGCGCATGATGTCTTTATCAATCCTGGTCTGACATATTTCTAATGACTCGATTGCTAGGAGTCTATACTTTTCCAAAACTGGCCTAAATGAAGAAAACATTTGAGTACTGTAACACATTGTATAATAGAAGCTTATTTTTTATTTTGAGCTGTCTTCCCGGAGTTCTTTTGCCTTTCGGGTATATTCACATGTGCTGTTTATTCTCTGTCAATGTGTTGACTTGACGTCTTTTATCTTTGAGTAAATGCTCCACGCTGATGTCCTTTTAACAAATGATAAAGTTTGGTTTTATTGCATGTGTGCATTCTTCAATAAAACAAGTTAAAAAGAAAGGAAAAATGTCTGAAAAAATCCACGTGTGAGCATATTTTTTATTTATTTTTATTTTACTCACTTATATAGCGCCATTAATTCCACAGCCCTTTACAGACATGATCTATCCTTATAGGTAGATATTTATATTTTTTACTTTTTTTTCTAATTGTGCTACATTGCATCAGCATATTCTGCATTGTTGTGAATGGATAAGTACGCATTAGAC
The DNA here is from genome assembly GCF_046119375.1 of Phyllobates terribilis. Taxonomy (NCBI): domain Eukaryota; kingdom Metazoa; phylum Chordata; class Amphibia; order Anura; family Dendrobatidae; genus Phyllobates; species Phyllobates terribilis. Next base: position 692,052,764 of record NW_027362762.1, read on the forward strand.
CCCGAGACCTTTCTCATAGAAGCCAAATAATCTACCAGTATGTTTTCAAACTTGGGAGTAGATTAAAAAAAAGGAACAAATAATCACAGGTTTAATTTAATTTCAGGTCCTCAATACAATGTTAAGTTCACACGACTGTATAAAAAAATATCCAGAAAAAAAGGCCGTTTTTTCATCTGTATTGTCATTTGTATGACATTTGTTTTATACATCAGCAGTGAATAACATTTACCAGACCATATACAGTTTCCAATGTTAATAATGGCAATGCAGCCGTAAATACTGGATGCTATATGGATGATCTATATGGGATCCGATAGACTTGAATAGGCGAGTCTCATCCAAAATACGAAAGAGACTGGTGCATACTGCGATTTTATTCATGCGGACATTTGGAGTATGGAAAAAAAACGGTTATCTGAACAGCCCTATTGAATACCATTATTCCAAGTGCTGTTTTTTCATGGGCAGCACTCGCACCGAGTGGAACGTGTGAACGCACCCTGACAGTACTAACTACTGAGACACCAGGCCCATCCAGTAATCCAGAAGGTTAGGGCCCATTAATCCTGGCTTGGAAGAATTTTCCTTGATTAGATCTCATTCACACCTCTGGATTACAATATGGAAACATTACAGAAGTGGACCAATTTTATCTAATATTTGTCCCGTTTCTCTTTCCATATTGTATCGCTTTTTGTTTTATATTGTGTTTTTAGTTATCCATTTTTTTATCCTTATTGGTTCTATTTCATCTATGGTAATTGCTTATTTTGTTAAAGGGTTAACTATTTTAGTTGAATTTTGCTGAAACATGGAGGAGAAAATCTGAACTATTGATGGCCTATTTGTGGGCAGCATGGCGGCTCAGTGGTTAGCACTGCAGCCTTGCAGCTCTGGGGTCCTGGGTTCAAATCCCACCAATGACAACATCTACAAGGAGTTTGTATGTTCTCCCCGTGTTTACCTGGGTTTCCTCCTGGTTCTCTGGTTTCCTCCCACTCTTCAGACATACTGATAGGGAATTTAGATTGTGAGCCCCAATGGGGACAGTGATGATAATGTCTGTACAGTGCTAAGGAATATGTTTGCGCTAATAAATATAAATAAATAAATGATAAATTCCTTAGGAAAGGCCATCAATGTCTAATAGATTGGTTTTCGACATCCGGCACCCAAGGCTATCAACTGTTACCGGCAGCGGCCGGAAGTTCTCTGGTGTTGCCAGAATAGAGTTGTTCCGTCATTTCTGTAGTGGCCACGGCCAGGTACTTCAGAATGGGGAGTGAATCTGTAGTATCCAACCGCGGCCACTATAGTTTTGATGGAGCTGCTGTGCTCCGGCAGCACACGAGAACTTCCGGACAGCGTCATTAACAGCTGATCAGTGGGGGCGCTTAGTGTTGCACCCCCCACCAATCAGATATGGATCCGTTTGCATGCTAACCACAGTCGCCATTCACACAGCGAATTGTCCGCTATACTTAGGGCGCTTTTCTTCTTTTTACACAGGATACTCACCTCCTCTATCATAGCATTCTGTGCATATGATGAAGGGCAGAGTTCTGACCGAAACATTATGCATTGTCTGTGGATTACACTTGTAAATAAAGCATCTTGATTCATATTTTCAACGAATGCCAAGTTCTTCATTATCTTGTAAATAAGGGGTAGGTCCCTACTTGTGCGCCATCTACAAAGGAGTGCCTTGTTCCATTACAAATTTACATCCTAAGGATAGGTCCTTTTTAAGCACATGCAGACAATTCAAAAGTAGAACATGTATCTATATATATATGTGTATATATATATATATATATATTTTTTTTTTAATCCATCATATGGTTCCATTTGGTGCTAATTTTTATGTTCTTTTCCAAGGGGGTGTGGCTCAAAGGGTATAAGTCGAGCAGCCTAAAACCTGACTCCAGAGTACCCTGTGAGCAATGCCCCCTTGTGAAGATGTTAAAAATTTGCACTAAATAGAAATCCCCATATCTCTGGAGCCATATAGTGGAGTTAAAGGGGTTGTCCACTACTTGGACAACCTATTCTCATTCCTCATGTTTGGCCCCTTTAAAATAAAAACTCTTATACTCTCGTGCCAGCACTCGCGTTCCGTGGGCTCACGTGAGGTCGCCATGAGCCCTGCGCCCAATCAGTGCCGGAGTCACTGTCCCCACCTTGATACGTATTGAACATCAACATGAAGTCAGGGCTGCGGCTGCTCGGACTTCCTGCTGATGTTCAATACATCCAAGGTGGGACAGTGACGCCCCGGAAACGCCAGTGCCGAGACCGCTGACTTGGTGCCAGCATGGGAGCTGAGTATAAATATTTTTATTTTAACAGGGTCAAACATGAGGAATGAGAAGGTAGTGAATAACCCCTTTAAAAAAAAAATATATATATAATACTCAGGGGAGCAGCAGGAATTAAATAAGAGCAAAATCGACCCACTTTTGACCCAGTGACAGGTCCTTTTTAAATGTTCTGGTAACATTTTTTTTTCAATAGAAAAAAAATGGAAGAATAAAGACAAAACTAATACAGATCCATATTATCCAGGTATACTGGTGTGAATGAGCCCTAATTTATTATGAAATAAGTTTGAGTGAAGTGAATTAAGGAACTCTGGTAAGAATAGTATATGTTTTAATGTCTTGGTACTATAGTAAAGGATATTTACAATGTACCTATAAATCTATCTCCGTGTAATGGAGTCTTTGTGTAGAGCGAGAGTGCTATATAGGCCATAGTCTACAGATAAAGGCCTGCTGTGTGTTATTGTTCTGTGGTGCATTATGAATGAGCACGACTTTCTGTACAGTTAGTATAGACTGTGGATGGGCATTCTATGTATTCGGGTTTGGAAGATGATGCTTTTAGGCCACGTACACACGTTCAGTATTTGGTCAGTATTTTACCTCAGTATTTGTAAGTCAAAATCAGGAGTGGAACAATCAGAGGAAAAGTATAATAGAATCACGTCACCACTTCTGTATTTATCACCCACTCCTGGTTTTGTCTTACAATCACTGAGGTAAAAAACTCACCAAATACTCAGCGTGTGCACAGGGCTTTAGGGTTTATTCAGATGTTTTTGCCAAATTGTAGACTCAGTTTAGAGGTAAACCCTTAAGGCTGCGTGCCCACTATGCATTTTTCAAGCGTTTTTGCTGCGGAATTTCTGCCGCGGAAACGCTTGCAAAACGCTTGGTAATCCGTGCCCCATGATCCCCAATGAAAATCCGCATGTTCTGTGCCCATGCTGCAGAATTTTCCGCAGCGGATTTTCCTTGCGGAAAAATCCGCAGCATGTCCATTATTTGTGCGTTTCTGCATGCGGATTTGAGGTCCCAATGCATTTAAAAAACGCAAGTCAAATCCGCATGTAAAAACGCTGCAAAACCGCTGCAAAAATGCATGTTAAATCCACAAGCATTTTTGACTGCCAAGAACATGCAGAAACGCTGCAGAAATTTTCTGCTTCATTTCTGCATCGTGGGCACATAGCCTAAGGCTATGTGCCCACGCTGCGGAAATGAAGCAGAAATTTTCTGCTTCATTTCTGCATGTTCTCTCCCGGATTAATGTATGTGGAATTCCGCACGCGTTTATCGTGCATTTATCGCGCGTTTTCCACATGCGGAATTGCCTTGCGTTTTTTAGTGCGTTGCAAAGGCAATTCCGCTTGCGAAAACGCAAAATTAATGGACATGCTGCGGATTTTTCCACGCATCATAAAGGCTGCGGAAAAATCCGCAGCATGTGCATAGAACTTGCGGAATCCCCTTGGGGACCATGGGGGGCAGATTACATAGCGTTTCACAAGCGTTTACGCTGCGGAAATTCCGCAGCATATACGCTTGCAAAACGCTACGTGGGCACATACCCTAAGAGTACCTGTGGTATCGGATGACTTTTCAGTATGTTCATTATAAGGCCTCAACACAACAGAGAAATCCTATGCATCACTGGCGTATCGGATCGGCTTCCCACCAAGTCATTCCTACATGTCAGAATATCCGAGGCACCAGATACTGATAGTCTTTTTATTGAAAGATGTAACTTTTATTTAATCGTTTTTAAGGGAACCTGGCACCTGATAAATGCTGCCCGATCCGCAGGCAGCATGTACCAGACACCTGCTGCGGCCTTTCAGAGAAAAACATACTTTAAAAGCCACGGGGAGCAGGCAAGGAGTATCCACCGGGGACCCGTCTGTCCGACCAGTCCAGATAGACCACACACATCACACGTTTGTAAGGGTGTGTTCACATGACCATATTTTCAGTCAGTGCTCTTCATGAAAAAGACTGGCCTTACTAGGACTTCACTCAGACCAATGTTATTCAATTAGACCGTTCAGACTTCAGTTTTTATCTGCTTGAAAAAAATGCCAGCATGCTCTAGTTTCTAGTTTCTTCCCTATTTCGTGTGAGGCTCACCTATTCTAATCTGTGGGTGCGCAAAAATAATCGGCTACCATATGGATCCACTGTATAACATCCGATTTTTACAGACACATTGCAATTCTTAACATTAAAAACTGTGTTTGGTCTCGTACATTTTGCTAACTGCTGATAAACGAATGCCATGCGGATGTAAAAAATGGACAAGCAGATGACAATATGGTTGAAAAATCATTTGATTTATGGTCAGCTCACAGGGCTGGTGACCAGCAGAAACACTTGCTCCTGTGATAAAACAAATAGGGAAATGTGTTTCTTAAATTTGCTTCTTTTAATGGTTTATGAAAAGTCTATTGAGACAACTATGACCATTTAAAGAGGACCAGTACCAGGTCAAAGGTAGACAGTTTTTGCCTTTTTTCTGCTGCTCGTTTTTGTTGTCATTTTTTTTTTAAATCTGCTGTTAAGTTCCATAGAGATGGGTCTTTTTATTTAGTTCTACTTTTTATGGTCTTTACCATGGGTTTGCTCCAGAATATCCTATGAGCCTCGCCCTCTAGATAAAGACAACAAAAATGAGCACTAAATAAAAAGCCCTAAATCTCTAGAACTGTATGGCGGATTTAAATAAATAATAATAATAAAAAAATAATAATGGCATATTCAGGGTAGCAGTTGGAATAAAATAAGAACAAAAACTGGTCACTTTTGACCGGGTGACAGGTCTAGATTAACGAGTCTGTATTTGGGTTGAGAAAATCCATTTAAAATTTTTTGAGGTCAAATTAAGCCTGCTATCAAATGAAAATAAATCCACACTCAGAAATATCTGCACCAAATTTGTTGAAATGACTCTTTATTTGACATGATCCTCATATGTATCTTTATTACTTTGCTTTTAGTTGTGTTTGTATAAGGGAGCACTAGTGTTGGTCTGTGTTGTTAGTCTGTGGTGTATTCTGGCATAAGGCAAGTAGCTACTGGGTCAGTCGTGCCTTCCCGCAAAAACCTCTTGTGGTCTGTGTGCTGCATTGATGTTCTTATGAATGAATCAATGTCTGCGGTTCGTTTTCACTCTTATTTGCTTATGTTAAGATATTTTACATTTTGTTACATTTTATTTGGAATTAGCATTATACATTATTTTGCAGAAGTTATCCAGTGGATATAAAAAGTCTACACCAATGTCTGTTTTTTGTAAAAAGAAATCATACCAAGAAGAATCATTTCTTATTAGAGGTATTTGCTAATATTATTATTATTACAGCTACTACATATTGGGATAGGGTCATGGAGATGGGAATGCCCCTTTAAGCCACATTCACACATTCAGTATTTGATCAGTATTTTAGATCAGTATGTGTAAGCCAAAACCAGGTGAGGAACAATCAGAGGAAAAGTATAATAGAAACACGTCACCAATTCTGGTTTTGTCATATAAATACTGATGTAAAATACTGACCAAATACTGAACGTGTGAATGTGGCCTAACGTCTCAACTATGCACAAAACATAGGAACTGGGGTGCAGAAAAATGGCAGCAGGTACTCTGTATTGATGAGTCAAAGTTTGAAGGCAAAGAGTGGGTCACACCAAATACTGATTTAGTTTATATTTTTCTTTTTATTTATTTAGTTTACATTTTATTTGTTCAAATTAAACTATTAACACTGTAGTTTTCAACGCATTCTCTCAAATGTGATACTTGCCGATTTAACTAGCTGGTGTATCTATCAGCCCTCTGGTGTCTGTAATTGATTATGTTTATACAGTGAAATTCAAGACCCATGGTCTTTATCAACTATTTGGGCTGTGGACTTACTGAGAGCAGTATGAAGTCTTTGAGTTTCCATTGCAGCTAAATGTGCCATTAATCCTCCTTCAGGAATTTGTGGAACTCATCTACTGTTTTTTTTTTCTATTTTTTTTTCCATAAACTACATCTAAATAATTTTTCTTCTGTAAAACCATTTATGGGGAGTGATGATATTTTCACATGTACTGGAGGTTAATAAGTGAGGATTGGCCTCAAACATTATGTCTGTGACTAAGAAATAATAATTGGTTTATGGAGCAGGAAAAGAGAGGAGAGCTTCATAAGGCAACATATCAATGTAGTTGTGAAACCAAGACAAGTTCTCACCTTATTTTGTTACGCTGTGAGCTTAATGTCCATATAAAACTTTAACAAAACAGTGGTTAGCCCTATACCCTTGCAGAGATGGGGTCCCGGGTTCAAATCCCACTGATGATCACATGTACGAGTTTGTATGTTCTCCCCGTGTTTCTTTGCTGTTCTTCTGGATTCTCCAATTTTCTCCCACACTCCAAAGACATACTGATAGGGAATTTAGGTTGTGAGCTCCAATGGGGACAGTGATTATCATGTCTGTAATGTGCTGAGTAATATGATATAAGTAAGTAAAATAAATAAAAAAGGAACCCATGGAAGTACTAGTCACCCAGCAATCTTCAGTAGGTTTGAATTTGGTGAAACGCAAGTCAAGATGAAAGCGAAGGCATGGTGAGGGACGCCAGAAGCAACTGCACTCAATGCAACGTGTTTTGTGGGCGAACATCGCCTTCATCAGGTAAGCCGTACTCGCCGACAAAGAGGATGGTTTGCCCCCGAAACGCGTTTCATTTGTGCCATCCTGATTAACCATCTTGTATTCTATTATATTTGCTTCTGGCGCCTCTCACCATATCATTGCTTACATCTGTACTTGCATAAGAAACAATCTAAGAAGACTTTACTGTGGTTTGTACTAAAGAATAAAAATGTTCCATCGCAATAAAAACACGGCTTATTAGCAATGAAAGTCACGTGTTGAAATGAAACGGCGATTAGGAGCCATTTGTTTTGGTGTTTTTTATGGCCAAATAAAAGTTTGTGTTTGTTATTATTTATTATTATAGTGCCATTTATTCCATGGCGCTTTACATGTGAAAAGGGGTATACATAGGAAACAACAAGTACAATAATTTGAACAAAAATGAGTTTATTCCCATCTTTATTTTTTTGGCATATCCACAAGACATAGAACATAAGAGAAGAGGGCCCGCTGTGCACCCCTGTCAGAGGCGAGGTGTCTGCAAACCTCACCTCCACATAACTATACACCCATCTGCGCTGCTGTTGTGATTATTATAAGAGCTTGGGTGTGTATTGGTGTCCCTCATCGTGTCTTTCTATGTGATTTGTATTCACAGAATGCCACAGTAACAGGAACAAAGCATCCCCACTGTCCTCTGCGTGTGCACACAGCGTAGCACATAAATAACACTGCTATCATGCTTACACATTCCATTATGGAATGCTTTTAAAATTAGCAAATTGACACAAGTGACCTCCCTACTGCTCCATCCAGATCTGGTCATACTTGGATCAAATAGACATTTCTCCTCTAATATATTCTGGGTGACATCACCATTTGTCAAATGCAAGGACATGTTTTTATACATGCTTCTCCTGTGGAAACACCTCAGGAGATCGTGGTTCATCTTTCACCATTATTGATATATTATTACTGAAACTTTGTTTTTCAATGAGTAGTACATCATAGCATGAATGATTCACAATATTTGAATGCTAAATTTAAGGCCCTGATTCTGTACAACTGGCCGTTCATATACCGGTCTTAAAGGCAATCTGTCAACAGGTTTTGTTATGTAATCCGAGAGCACCATGATGTAGGGGAAGAGAGCCTGATTACAGTGATGTGTCAGTTACTGGGCTGTGTTTTACTGTTTCTGCTACACGACAACTTGCCTTGTGCCTGGTAGTCCAACCACAACCCCAGCATTAATCAGCAGCTTTCTGTCATTATACAATATACTCTGATAGCTGCTAATTAGTGGTATGGGTGAGGTTGCAACATTCTGAGCACTGCTAAATATTCCAACAGTGAAAACTGTGATTCTATGACAACTGCTGCACCTAGTAAACTAAGTGATACATTGCTGGAATCAAGGTCTCTGTCCCTACCACATGCAGTTGTCAGATTACATAGCAAAAACATGCTGATAGATTGCCTTTAATGAGGGTAGTGCAAGAATTAGATGCACCTAATTTATTTAGAGGCGTAAGCAACTTTAGTTTGTTGCATCTTATCAGTGGTGTGCACTTCTCCAGAAATGTTACTCCTGTGACAGACTGGAGTAACATTTCTAGAGTAAGGAACACCGCCACTTTTGATGGATTTGATGAGTGGGCATGGCCACGCCCGTTCCCTCTCTGGCTCCTCCATTGCTCTGATTTTGCCCAAAGCTGTCTTGAAATCGGCAAAAGTTGCAAATATTTTGTGCAACTCTGTGTTGTGCAAAAATGTTGCAACTTTTTAAAGTGTATATACCAGTTTTCTGGTGTAAACACTTTGCTGAATCGGACCCATAATCTATACTCCATATCAACTGTGCCTTCATCTCCAAATCTCAACCTACACCCTCTACAGAGATTTATTAGGCAGCTTGTGCAAGTTTTCTGTGCAAAAAAAGTTGCATATCTTTGTTTTACTAAAATGGAAAAACATTTTCTTTTATTGTTGCACTCTGCAATTTTGAAACAAGCAGTCTAGGCCTAGGGGGGCACCCACCTCAAGGAAAATTGAAAAATTCACCGTACACATCTTTAGCACATCAGCCTTAAAGGGAATCTGTCACCAGGTTTTTGAGAGCAGTATAATGTAGAAACAAAGACCCTGATTCCAACAATATGTGACTTCCTGGGCTGCTTGCTGTAGCTTTGATTAAAATCACAGTTTTATCAGCAAGGAATTATTACTAGAGGACTAATAAACCTGTTGCTAGGTAGCCTTCAATATTCATGAGCCCTGTATAACCCCACCACCACTGATTAGCAGGTTTTTCTGTATACTGTGTATAGGCAGAAACCTGCCAATCAGTGGTGTGAGCGGGTTACACAGAGCTCAGCATTTAGAGAACTGGAAGATCTGCACCAGATACAACTATGATTTTATCAAAACTGCAGGAATCAGGGTCTCTGCCCCTACATCCTGCTGCTCTCAGGTGGAGATTGGTGACAGATTCCCTTTAAGGCTTATCTACGCTAACGATCTGTGATATTAAACGCGGTTACATGTTTGCCGATTGGCTGTTGTTTAATAGCCGATTGTACCTACAATGCTCATGGAACGATCAGTAAACATAGGTTGCCATTGTTCTCGCCAGCACAGGTCCTGTTTTCGCAGAACGATGCATTGCTCAGAAGTATAATTTTTAAACAAGTTTAAAAATCATTTCTCTTGATGAACAACGATTTGCCCGTTTACCGGCAGGCTACACGATTATCGGGAAACATTTATAGGAACGCTCGTTCCTGATAGTAGTAAACGCACCCTTAGATTTGCTGGCACATGGACAGAAAAACATTCGACAAAATGAATCTTACACTAATAAAGGCTAATCATGTAAAAAAGTGGGACTGTGGATACTTTCTGTTCAATACATGTAATGCATACTATAATCTACTTTCCCCTCATATACTGATTATCGTAAAGGCGAATTTACCTTTAAAGCAGAAATGAATTGTCTGGAACATGTTATTCCTGGCAGCGGAGTGCTGGAGTAGGAAACTCTGCTTTACCATACAGTGTCATCCAAGAACACGTGGTTATGGCTGGAAGGTAACAAGTGGTCAGGCTAGACATGAGTCGTCTTAGAATAAAATCGCATGCCAAAGCCTTATTGAAATACAGATGTCTGTGTTATGTGAGTGCAGATTTTAGTAATTTTTTACTTCATGGTATTTTTATTGTCTTCCTTTAAAGGTGTCGTTCTGAAGCATTATGCCTCATTCCGCTGTAAAGGGTTTTCCTCGACAGTAGCCCTCTTCGGTCTGTATTGCTTATTAATATAAATTCTCAGTAATGTCAACTTCAGGCGGAAAGAAGGAACAATGGAATGGCTTAGAAGCGCTGGGAATGAGCCGAAAGGAACTAGCTCTAGCTGAGGCATTGCAAATGGAGTATGATGCACTCTCCAGACTCAGACGAGATAGCAGACAGTCTAACGAGAGTCCCCTCATCTCCTGGGAAGATGTGTCACAGTCCTCTTCATCGGTCCCTTCACCTCAAAGAAACAAGCCTGCACCCTCTGGAGACTACTTGTATATATATGGTGATACATACCAAGGAAATGGCCAAAATGACGGGAGGAGGTCTCCTAAAAACATGTCCTCTTCGGCACCCTCCCATTCTGAGGTCATGAAGTATTTCAAAGAGGTCTCCTCATCGACTGATAAGATTTCTCAATCTCGGGATATAAATGTGTACACTGAAGATACTGGAGGGAAGCTGCTTGGTCGTAGGATTTCGGAAGAGGAAGATGCAAACTTATTAAGTAGGGGAGAGGAGTGTTTGGATTTAGACTATGAAGACATTAATGATACACTTACCCGCCTCAATTTGGCACCCGCCTATGACTCTGAGCTTTTGCGCCAAGCTGAAGGGCATTGGAAAGATGTAAGCTCAAAAAAGGGAGTGACTGGGAAACCAGTAGCCCGAAGCAACACGTTGCCACCTCAACTACCACCACGCACATATGGGCACAAACAGTACAGGAATACCAGAGCGTCCATGGGACCGGTGAGTTTTCAGTGCAATAGTATTATATTTCTCAAAGCATTGTATATTAAAATTATATTTTTTGATCTATGAGCGAGGACCTTTGTGTCTTGGCAATTAAATTGTTTCAGAAGAATTAAGTTGCCGAGTGTATGCCAAGTCAGTGTTCGGCGATTGGCACCGATCACTAACTGTTCGGTACAAACCCTGACCTTTTAAGTTCGGGTTTGCGCTTCTCTACTCTTAATATGTTAATGAGCTGTAAAAATATATGGGACGAACTTAGATATCCCCGAGAATCTGCCTCCAGAGCTTATTTTAAATGAAAAGGTGAGTTACCAGTGTGAGACATGTAGATCAGGAGAGCAGACTGTCAGTCATTACATGTTTCACACTGGTAATGCCCCCTTTCATTTAAAACTCTCCCTCATAAGATCTATGGGCCGGACACAGATCTGTATGAGAATCTGCCTCCAGGGAGAATTTTAAATGAAAGGGGGCGTTACCAGTGTGAAACATGTAGTAATGACTGACAGTCTGCTCTCCTGATCTACATTGTAAGTCTCCCTTTCATTTAAAATCCTTCCTGGAGGCAGATTCTCATACAGAGCTATGTCCCTCCCATAGATCTTAACAGCTTATTTACATACTAAGAAAAACGTGGATTTCTCTTGAATAAGACATCGAATCGCAGATATCAAGATATCATTTTATTCGCCTTTCTATGACCTACATGCCATGTGGACATCTTAGGAGGGCTGATCCTACTAATAGATGCCCTTTAAGCTGGTGATATGGAGTATATTGTCACAGATCCGGTGACATTTCCGTTACACTGTATGAGTGATACCTCCACAGAAGTGCTCTATGGGTGAGAGAGAGGCCAGCGGGAGTGGGAGCGGAAAGCCGGGTGGATGGAGGGGAAGGAAAGGGATATACACAGTGTTACTAGCACCGAGAGTCCCTGTTTCCTGCCAGATTAGTAATTGGACAGACAGCCTATTAAATAATTTCAGCCATGAATTCTAGTTAGTGAAGTGGATTTTGCTCGGTGAAGTTCTGCTGCTTTCTATTCTGCCTGCACTGTCTCTTTGCCCTGCTGTTTTGTCACCATATTCGGCTTATCAGTGCTATTTACTGTCAGTGATATACAGTCCCCAATGAGGAAGCTCAGGAGCTAGAGGTATATATGTGTCAGGATTGTTGCATGGACGGAAGAGGAAGACCTGGAATGTCTTATTAATGTCGCTTCTTCTTGCACAGGACACAATGCAGACCTACCCCCAGCACAACGGCTGCGAACTGTTTGAGATGTCCGAGCAAAGGGATGAGGAGACGGCAGCATTTTGTCACATGCTGGATGTGTGAGTAAACCTTTATTAATGACTGAAGACGAGCGTCACATCAATAGGGCATCAAGTCCATGACAGTCTTCTGAATATATACTCTAATGAATAGGGCATTCCACAATCAATATTCTTTTTATATTGAATTAATTAGTTTATGTAATTTGTCCTTTTCCTAAACCTATCTTTATAAGAAAGAGATGTGCCAAAAGCTGTGATCAGTGGGGTGCGGGCACTGAGATGTTAACTGGGTGCTCAATGGAGGAGGCTGCTGTGCTGTGCAAAGGGACACTACGCTAAACAGAGGACCACGCTCATTTCATGTCATTCATGGTGCAAATACTGCCATATTGGTTGTCACATTTCAATTAACTTCACAGCAACTGACCACAACTGACTGTTTTTCTTACAAAACTGCTGTAGTCGGCTTGTAAAGGTGCCCATATACATTACACCAAAGTTGATAAAAATAACGGATTTTAAACATAACAAAAGTTTGTTAGATGAAGTTTAACAAGTCCAATCCTTATAGCCAACCGATTGTCAGTCTGATCCTTCTTAACCCCTTAACATTCTCACCTTACACTGATTGACTGCAGGGGCTGCATTCGCCAAGCAGTCATTCATTGGTTGAATTCTAGTTTATATAGTTACCTTAAGGCCATGGCCCCACTATCAGTATTTGGTCAGTATTCGGTAAGTATTTTTTCTCAGGAGTGGAAGCCAAAACCAGGAGTGGGTGATAAATGCAGAATTGGTGACTTGTTTCTATTATACCTTTTCTCTGATTGTTCCTCACCCGGTTTTGGCTCCCACTCCTGAGAAAAAATACTGACCAAATACTGATAGTGGCGGCCATGGCCTTAAAGAGAGTGTGTCAGCCTTAACTGACAATATCAATGAAGCACATAGCCTTGTAGGTGTATAACCTCTATAAAAATTGCACTTTTTAATGTTTACTGCCTCTTTTGTGCAGAAACTGAAGTTTAATTAGACATGCTAATCGGGGTGCTCAGTGCACCCTTGGTGTGGCCAAAAGTCTCAGTACACCATTCCGCTCACTGGATTTGCATGTCCCTCACTGCTGAGAAAGCTCAGGCAAGCCATCGCTGTCAATCACCAGACAGTTCCCCCTTCAGGTCATTCACCACTGATGGAGGCGAGAATTCGCAAAAACAGTGGGCATAATTGTATACTGAGCCTCCTGGCCACACCAAGGGCGCACCAAAGCCGGCGAATAAGCCTCCGTACATTATCAGAGGCCCCGATTTAATTTGATCTGCACTGGGCTGCCGAAGAACAGCTCTAGCTCTGCTTATTTTAATATCAGAAGGCGAAATGTTAAGATACAGCTAGTTAGACAGATTTTCAAAGTAAGTGCACCATCATAATCAGGTTCACGTCCGTTTAATAATGAAGCAGTAGTAATGTAGTTTGCATTGTGCAATCTGGTGACAAATCCTCTTTAATTATGAGATTCTAATGTTCTCTTGCACGATGTTGAGTTTAATAACCTACATCTCATCTTTTTCTTTTCCCCTTCAGCCTACGCTCTGGTCAGACTATGACCGATCAGATAGATACAGGTATTGTGTGGAGTCCAGTCAACCTCAGTCCTGAGCACCTGGGTCCCGGAGTGAGCGTGAAAATCACTGTGATCATTGATAATGTGAGAGATCCTCTGACGTTCACCTGTGATTGTGAGTTGGTCCTTGTTCATCAGTCCAAAAAACGTAATAGAATAATTCCAGAGCCACGATTGGCATAAGACACTCAAGTCTGTCAAGTGAAATGTGTTATTTACTACTTTGATCTAAAAAGGATTACTGGTACCATTGTGCTGATTAGGAAATAATCTGTCTGTTCAGGGCTCCAAATCCCCCGTTTACCTTTGCACAGCCATATAGTTAAATGATAGACAGCATTTTATCTGCAGCTGCCAATAACTAACTGTAAACTCCTGAGCGTATCTAGTGGTGGCTGCGGAAGTTTTCTGATCTTTATAGAACGCGCCTATCTTTTATAAAAGACTTACTATCCAAAGGAAGTAATTGGCACAGGATTTTGAGTTATCAAAATAACTAACTTTGGGACATTTTAGGTCCCTCACTATTTTGATGGGTAGTACTTGAATTTCATTGTGAGTTAAAGGGGTTGTCCAGTTTTACAAGTGATCACCTATTGATCGGTGCGGGTCTGACCACTGGAATCCACACTGATCGGCAGATCGGGGAACTTTTGTACCAGCAGTGATCATGTGCAAACTTCTCTTGGATTTCTCCAGCAATCCCATAGGGAATGAATGAAGCAGCGGTCAGGCATGCCACTCCATCTTGCATTGAGGATAAAAGTCCCTCGATTGGCCGATCAATGCAGGTTCCAGCGGTGGCATAGAAAGTTATCATCTATCCTGTGAATAGGCAATAACTTGTTTTAACCGGACAGCTTTTTTAATGTCTTTCAACTCCTTTAATGTCATTCTGCTCCTGACTACTTGATGACATAGGGTCAATGTATTATAACTGGTGGAAAGTAAAAGCAAAGTAATTATACAGCGCTCATGCATATGGAGGACTACATGGCAGCAGGTTTGCATGTCCTCTAGGGATGATCTATTGCTAAAAAAAAAAAGAGAAATTTTTATATAAACTACACACCACGAGGATGGCCATAAACATAAATTAAATGCTCTTTTTAAGGGTTGTCCACTACTGCTCAACCCCTGCTTAATCAGATCTGTGCCCCATGAAGAATAAAAACAATGTGTACTGTTCCCAGTGGGTGACGTGATATTGTTGTGTCACGTAACCAATGCAGCCAATCAGCAGAGGCTGAGCAGTTGAAGCCTTTACTACTTCCAAAGGTACTGATGGAATATTGATGAGCTGTAGCCAATCAGTGACTGCTAATTGGCTGCAGTGGTCATGTCACGTCACACATCGGGAACAGCAGTGCCAATATAGCCGGAATGGCGCCCCTATGTTTTCTATGGGGCACTGAATTTATTAAGCAGGAGTTGTCCCTGGAAAAAGCCAATGTCAGTGTTGATCGCCTGTCAGAACTTGAATAAATCCAGTATGCCCGATTCTTATTTTTCCCTGACGTTTACCATCAGTGGGTAGCAGCAAGGCCACCATACACGTAATATTGCAGATATAGACAGCTTAGATCTCCTTGGTTTTTATGCAACTATCTAACACCATTATTAAATATGTTCTATATACAATGGCCAATATTTATAGTGACTTATATGTAAATCAGCTCTTCTTAAAGGGGTGTTCTCATCTTAGAAAGTGATGGAAACTCACTATATGTCTTCACTGTATGGTCAGTGTGGCTGATGTAGTGCTGTGTCCTTTTCTCTGTTTTTTCCCTACACAACACCACTTCCGGCACCACACTCTAGCCCCATGGTGACCGCTGCAGTTCTCTTTATATGAGGTGGTCAATAATAATTATTGTTGTGCAGAGAACTTAAAGGAGGATACATTAGAGTTGCTACCCTTCGATCTCAGAGTTCAGATATTGAAATGCCGACACTATTATTTGGGAATACTCCTTTCACTAAGCACTTTCTTTCCACAGGTTCCTCTACTGTAGATCTCCTCATTTACCAGACTCTCTGCTACACCACTGATGAAGTGGAGGATCTCGGTGTATCTGACTTTGTGCTCAAACTGTGTGGCCTGGAGGAGTTCCTGCAGAAGTAAGTCAATGATGCTGGGGTGTACAGTCTACTACATACTTCTTTTGCCGTATATGATTTTTTTTAAGGTCGTTGCGAACACAAAGGATAATTCAGGTTTGCTTATTTCTTTATTGGGACATAAGCAATGCTGGTGACATAAGCAGCAGGTATCGTGCACGTATCCTAGTCTAATAGGACAGATGTGTGATACCTGCCACTGGGACATATGAACTGGCAGATAACGGTAAATGTGACGTCATTAACATTGCCCACCTCCCAAAGCAGAAGTTAGCTAAGCCAGATTAGCCCTTTAAGAAATAGACTTAAAGGGGTTTTCTCACAAACAAAAGTTCATTATAATCAATAGATCTTGGAATAATAGTAAGTTCCACAATTGGATGTGTTTAAATAAAATGTTCCTATCCTGGGATAATCTTGTGCCCCTGCTGTGTACTGTGTAATGGCTGTGTCTCATCGTACAGGAACATGGTCTGATCATACCACATCTCTTGGACAGGGGGGGAGAAAAAGAGTATACAGACTGCACATCATTGAATGGCAAATTCTTTCTTTGAAGTAAAATTTTTTTTAAAAACAATTGTGCTTTATCTCACAAAAAAGAATCAGCTGTGATCCCATACTGTCCTGTCTCTATACTCTTTTGCTTCCTCCCTTGCTCAGGAGCTGTGGTATGATCAGTCCTTGTCCCTACACGATCAGACACGGCCATTACACAGTACACAGCAGGGACACATTTATAAGATTATCTCAGCACAGGAACATTTTATTTAAACACATCCAATTGTGGAAATTATTATTATTCCAAGATCTATTGATTAAAGTGAACTTTTGTTTGCGGGAAAACCCCTTTAAAGGAGAGTTCTAGTCTTCTGTCGTCAGGAGGAGGTTGCGCTCCTGAAGATTGACAATTCGGGTGAGTGGCATGGTTGCACGGCTGCACATTTTCCCATGCTGTTAGCACAGACAGCTTTACTTTTGCAATATGGAAGAAGCGCAGGGGTACTTACGACCTGGTAAGCTTCAGAGTGATGCTTACAGGCTTTAAAGGGAATCTGTCACCAGCATTTGCTACTTTATCTGATAACAGCATAATGCAGGAAAAAAGACCTTGATTCCAGCATTGTATCACTTATTTTAGTGGGTGCAGCAGTTGTGACACAATCAGAGCTTTTAGATGCAGCAGCAGAGCTCAGAAAGCTAACCCTGCCCACACCACTGCTTTCTGTGTAAAATGTCTATTGACAGTGAGCTGCTTATCAGAGGAGGGGGCGTGGTCTGACCACTGCTCATGGGAGCACCAGTCCTGGCAGTGATAATGTCTTGGTGATAAAACCTTTATTATTTGGAAACAGGACACAGCCCAATAAGGGACACATCCAATAATCTGGTCTCCGCCTCTACATTATGCTGTCCTCCGATTACATTGGAAAAACCTGCTGACAGATACCTTTTAAAGCATAGAGTCCGCAAGCAGCAAGCGCTTCTTGCCTAGGTGACCGGCCACTCTGAGACTGCAGGGCGGCCGGTAATCTATGCAACGGGCTGTAAACTATAGAATTAAAAATGCTTCCCTTGCATATTAAACCATTTTCTAAACTTGATTCAACCCCTTTGAAGACCAGTAGATCAGAAAAACTGTGTGTTTATAGAAGATTGCTATTTTTGCTACTTATGGGTTTATATTTGAACATATTTCAGATTTGAATATGTGCGAAAATGACACCACCCTTATATTGTCACGGCTGGTCGTCTCAGGATGCAGAAGGTGCTGCGATTAAGTGTCTGAGGGAACTGTTGCTGGTACCCTGCCCTGTTTCTTCACTAGATAAACTTCCACTGTAGATCGTACTGTGATATAAGTTTATTCGCTCACATATTCTGCTTCCTGTGTGGCAACATTGCATTTTTATTAGATGTATAAAAGAATATCTTCATGCTGTCCTTATTGTCTCACTGATTATGGGAGACATTGGTGTCCCCTTTGCACCATATTAGAATACATCCTAAGTTGGCAGTGGTGCCACCCCATGGCACTAGTTTAATTTATCGTGCAGACAAGTACGGTAGATGTGTCTTTCAGAAATTGTTATTATGTTCAATGTTTTTATTGATTGACCAGAGTATACAGCTGCTAGAAAGACTTTTGTCTCACTCTAGAGTAGCGGTCTTGATTTAAATGAGCCCTGTGTAATGCCTAATGTCCCCTGTGGGGGAGCTGTGGGGAAATGGAACACTTTGCCAGGTTCCCCCATAGATTGCAGCAGCTCACTGTGGGTCCAGTGACATGACACTTTGAAAGCAAATTATTGTCAAATCAGAGAACCACTTAAGCTGAATTTTATACAAGTCTGGCAATTAAAAAATTTTGATTAAAACAATCACAAACAAAAAAATAATCAAGTAATCACTTTTTTCCATTTAACTTTCTTTCCAGTTATGTTGTATTTAATGTTTTTGCTGAATTGGCATTATTATAGCCATTTGTTTTGCCATTGCTCTAACACTGATGCTGTCCTATACTGACCATAGAAACCAATCATAAAGCCTGTTCAGATAAAAGATTCCAGGAACGGCCTCCGTAAATGAGCGGCTCGGACTCCCCCTTTTCTATTACTTTTCTTTCCTGTTTAGATAATTAGACGTTCATAGTTCAAATTAAAGAGAGTTTGCAAAATAAAAGAACAAATATATCTGGTCTAAGTTATTGATCCTGAAATATAACAATACAAGAGAAGTTCATGAAACACACGTATGACCCTGTTCTCCCAGCAGGTCTGTATTCAGGTCCAGTTCAAGAATCCCATTTCCGAATTAAGATTAAGAAATTCTGGATAGATAGTGAGTGATAGACTTTCAGGAGCTGTATATTCAAGTGAAGAGTTGCCAATAAGTGCATTGCGTTTAATGGACATCCCAATGATTTTAGTGCAAACTAGACTTCCTAAAAATTTAAAGGCAACCTGGCAGCCTCCCCATGTCCACCAAACCGCCCCCATGTCTTTATTCCACTCTTTATATTGGTACATGCACCCGGCTTCATCCGGGACACAACATCTGCATGACTAGTCGCCCTCTAATTTGCAACCCCTGACCGAATTATAAAAATGATTTTAGGGAAATTTAATAAGCATGAAGCAACCAAAAAGTGTTTGTTAAATCGATATAAAGAGTGGAATAATGACATGGGGTGGTTTGGGAGACATGGGAAAATTGTCGGGTTTCTTTAATGTTTGCTTCTGGCTTCCCTAGTGAATTGTAGCTGATTTAAAGGGGTTGCCCGGATTTGGCACTCTATGTGGCTGCAGACTTGTCAGTCCTCACAGCACATGCTGTCAGAATTCTCTAGTGTGTGGAGCGGCTGATCATGTGACCGCAAGTATATAATATGCATGCTTCTGGCCACAGTGCGACTAGACATGCGCGCCCTATCTCAATTCACTTGTATTGAGCGAGGCTGGTCACGTCTAGTCAGAATGTGATCGGGAGTATGAATATTACATACTTGCTGTCACATGATTGCCCGCTCCGGACATCGGAGAATGAGTTACTGCAGATTTTCGTACCAAACCTGGACAACTCCTTTAAGTTCATGCAGTCTCCATAGCAAATTAATTGGGATCATTTTTTTTTTGGGGACCCTCCTAACAAAAAAGAATTGGACATCTGTTAGAAAAGCTAAGCAAAGCTAGTTGGTTTACATCTTTATGATCATGAGCTATGTTCTCTTTGTAGGATAAGTATGTGATATTTTCTGTGTTTCCCTTACAGGGAACAACCCCTAGGAAGTCATGAGTACATCCAGCAATGTAGAAAGTTTGACACTGATGTCCGGCTTCAGCTGATGAAGAAGGTGACGGTGCGGGGAGACCTTGCAAGAACGGTAAAGCTGATGGACTTAAACCCAATTTTTTTTTTTTATCTAAAACATTTTAATCTCCGTACCAGGTAACATCTGTTTACAACAGATTGCCCACTGAGCTTTCACATTGGAACACATTTCTTTAATTAAAGTGGTGGTTGCAGTGTGCAACAGTGGGACCCGCCTATGGGACATTTACGGCATGTCTTATCGGCATGTCCCAGCCAGATGGAAACACTCTTTTGACTTTGTTACAAGCAAGTTTCATAGTTTTTAAGATTGAAGGTAGACTTAAAGGGGTTGTCTGGTCTAAATCGATAAGTCTGCAGTCACTCTGTATGACTGCAGACTTATGAATCCCGGGGATTCGCCAATTTGATAACCTATCTTGGTGCTGCAGTCCACCCATTCCCTTAATATCCTTTTGTCACTTTTCTCTGTACCCGCTCTACTTCAGCTATGTCCTACTTATACACCGGAGCCCAAAACGTAAGAGAGACGGTTCCAGATTATTCTGCGGACTCTAAATAGCCATATTGGACAAAAGCAAATCACTGTGTTTGTCGCTCATGTTTTCATTTGAGCTTCAGCTATAGGCAACCTATTCTAAATGTGAAAAGCCCATCTTCATGTGACTTGTGCTCTCGGTGCAGGGCTGAGAGAGGATCCTCTTTACATGTGGTTGGGTCGTGCCCTAAGGTTCTCCTCTTCTTGGTGGTGGAGTTATTGTTTCTGCATGACTCCACTGTACAAAATCTTATATAATTTTGCATTTAAATGTATTAGTGGGAAATATTGCTATGAAAAAGCAACCGTCGTAAATAAATAGTAAATGTGAAAATCATAAACTTTGTAATATATTAGAGATATCTGCGTATGTCTCTTCTCGGACTGATCTTTGATTCTCAAAATTCTCCATCCATGGGTAAAATGTGTCTTCAGTGAATACCGACTTACCGATTACTGGGAAAGGAGATGACCATTGGTGCTCATAAAATTCTATGGAGAACTGTAACTGTCGTTTCAGGAGAACTTGCAAGTGAATGTCTGTGTCGGCCTCTAGCTCCTCCCCTGTCCATAGAATTTTAAAGGCACCAACTGTCATCTCCTATTTCTGTAATGGAAAAATATAGATTCACTTACTGCAGATTTTACCCATGAATTGAGAGTGGAAGATCAGTCCAGAGGAGAAAGAAGCCAACTCTACTGGTTATTTAGTACAATGTTGCTTATTTTCATGTGACTATTCATTTATGAAATAAAGACTAAAACGACGGGTCTATCAGTTTGGTTATGTGGACTTTGAGTGCTTCCCCTATCCATGTCGTGGGCTGGAAGTTGTGAGGGATGGGTGCTAGTAAGGATGATGGTTCAGTGTGAATGGTTGTTTAAGATATTAGTGTTCAGAATTCCCTCATTTCTGTTCGTACATGATCGGCACATATGACTGTTTTAATTTCTTACAATTGCTCCTGTCAAAAGGTGACGACGTCCAGAATTTCATGGTGGTTTATATGATGCGTCTAAATGAATCTCAAACACGTGTGAACTGTTTAACAGTTGTTTTTATTGTTACTTCTAAACTTTAGAAATAATACCTTCCCATCCTATGCACATATATGGGGGCAGCAATCAAGTGTTGTATAGACTGATGTATAGAATAACCATTTCTCTCCTCCAGGCCAGTGATGTCCAGAGTCCATCTACTCTTAACCTTCACATTCACCTTCAGGAGAGACCTGTCAAGCAGACCATCACCAGGTATGAGATCTTAAACCTTGCAGTGCCTCTTCTAGAAGAACCAGATAGATAGATGTTTTCAGTCAATTTTTTAGGCATCTATGAAATATTATTCTATTTCTGATTTATTTCATCCTAGGCATATACATTGGTGGTGACTGGTGTTTCGTGTTACAGTAGGGCTCTGCTTATTGTTTCCCTTGGTGTGAGAGCTTCCAGGTTTCCATAACAGGATATGTCTATGAAGCTAATATGTTTTTTCCTCCTCAGACAGGCCCTGTCTCTGCTCTTCGACACCTTCCAAAATGAGGTGGATGAATTTGTTGCCTCCGAGGTTAGTACGTCTTCACTTTCTAGTAACACAACTTCATCCTTAATATTTTGTATTTTAAGATTTTTGAGGTACATAGAGACAAATCATTTTGAGTCCCTAATAATTCTGTTATATGTCTAGATGTTCATTGCAGTTAGTTAAAATGAAAGAAATAGGGAGAGACCTGTCTGTCTAGGGGCGCAGGGTTGGGAGAAGCCGCCTGGGACTTGCTCCAGACTAGTCACCCGAGAAGAACCAAGTAGGGGTAATCCAGCACCAAAAAATATATAAAAGTCCAGTTTATTTCAATTCATTAAAAATAGGTTAGTAAATTAAAAAGCGAAAAAGGGGTACCAAAAGTAGTAACCTTGCGTGTTTCAGACATACAAGTACTTAGTCATAGGTATTTTTTAATGCTGGATTACCCCTACTTGCTTCATCTCTTCTTGTTTGTCATGGATACCGGCCCGAGACATCCAAGCACCATTGCTGGAATTATTATACTGACATTGCCTGCCGTTTGCAGTGCGCTGATGTTTTACATCCTTTTGCATGCTGCAACTTTTGTCACATGGACAGTCAGGTCGAGAGAAAAATTATTAATTTGAACAGTTCTAATGAATAACATGGGTCAGTGTGGTGTGTGAACAAAAATCACAGAGTATATGTCCAATTTATACGCTCGCCTGCATGAGCCCTAAAGCACATGGTTGCAGTGATGGTGAGGATGTCTGATACTTATTCCCCTGGGTTCAGGAAGCACAAATCAGCTGACAGGTTCCCTTTAAGCAACTGATCCTGACACCCCTTTCGGACAATAGAACTATGGTGGGTAAGATCTCAGTGGTTGGGAGTTCCACCTGTTGTGATCCTCTAAGATATTGTCAAAAAAATGCTAAAATTGGAATTCTTCTCTAAAAAGGTACTGATAGGTTTATGTGGCATTTAGATTGTGATCCCCAATAGAGGCAGTGTCCGATGTGAGTGAGGACAATCGCTATTACCCTGGAGAATAAGTTTGCACTTATAATTGAATAAAATACTTAAAAATAAAATACTACTGCAATGTTAAAGGGGTTGTCCGTTTTGGGGAAGTTTTTTTTATTTTATTTAAATTCATGTATTTGGAGCGAGAAAAAAAAGTCCCCAAAGGTGGAGAACCCTTTTTAACTTACAAAATCTATATGATTAATAAAAGGCTACATAAAAATGTTGCAATGTCTGGATCGCCACATCATGGACACTGTTCTTATGCCGGCTCTTCAGTTCTGTAACTTTGGTTGTACTTTTCATGTCTTATTTTCTCACTTTTTTTTACTTTATAGTCTGATTACCATTTACGAGCGGAAAGAGTGGTGCAGTCTGTGAAAGCGATCTGCAATGCTTTAGCAGCTGTGGAGACCCCTGAAATTAGCATTGCCCTCAACCAGCTTCCTCCTTGCCCATCCAGAGTCCAGATCAAAACCAATAAGGTACAGAATACGAAATCTGAAACAAAGCATGTAGTTAAGGTCGGCTATGGGGGCAGGAGATGTACGTGCTTGATCTACCATCTTTTCTTTATCCATAGCTTTCATTTATATAAGGATTATTTAATGCTGTATAGATCTTGAATTTAGAGATTTTGTAATGGAGAATCCCCTGTGGTTGTGGCCAGACCATGACCCTTGTCATTTTACTAATCCAGATAACAAACCATATTCAGTATAGTTCCTCAGATAAGACCTTGCTGGCATAACGGACTATTAATTGTATTGTTACTTTTATTGAGGTTGTTTAGCAAAATTATTTTTCTATTTGTATATTTTTTTTCTTTTGCAGGACCCCAACTTTCTGGCCAAAAGAGAGAACAGAGGTAATAAGTCGATACTATGCTATTGTTCACATGTAGTAGTCATTTTTTGCTATCAAACAGACCCAATTGTCATTCATGTGTGTAATAGCCTAAAAAATAGGAACATGAACAATGTTTGAAAGGACTTGAATCGAAATGAACAATGGCTGCATTCTAACACGTAGGGCTCTGTTCACATCTGCGTTGTGGTTTTCCTTATAAGTGTCTGATTTATCTTCTAATGGCAACAGATGCAACCAATGGACCCCATCAACGTATAAGGCTCTGCCGAAGTAGCCATCATTTTCCTGTCACCCACCACATGGTCTGTGGCACAGATGTGAATATTGGCTTACATGTTATTCTTCGCATCATTATAATAACCAGATGAGTATTGGATCTTAGTAAAATCCGAGTGACAAGCCCAGTTTAGAGTGCAGGTGTTACTTTCAGAACTTGCCCCTTGGGTTAACCTCTCTTGATCAGATGACCCACCTTCTTCTTAGCCTATCCATGGTTTAGGGGCTGCAGTGCTAGGGCTTGGGATTCATGTTCAACCAAGGGCATCACCTTTTGTAGAATTTGTGTGTTCTTCTTCCTATCTTTTTCCATGGAGCATTTCCTTAACCACTAAAACCATCCATGACCACCAGGGAAGCATGCATTACATAGAACACCAGGGGAAGTCAATATTAGTCTGAATTTGTTTCTTATTTTTCTGTTGCCAAAGGTAGGATGCAACTTTTATTCTGAAAAATATGGGAGCAAAGAGTTACCCTAAAGGGAATCTGTCACCAGGTTTTTGCTATGTAATCTGAGAGCACTATAATGAGAGACCCTGATTACAGCGATGTGTCACTTACTTAGCTATGTTATGCTGTTTCATTACAATCAGTGTTTCATCACCAGGAGATTATCACTACAGGACAACTGGCATCGTGCATCTTAGTCCAACCACACCCCCAGCACTGATTAGCAGCTCTCTATCACTATACAATGTACACAGAAAGCTGTGGCGTGGATGGGGTTATACACAGCTCAACAACTGAGCTCTGCCAGATCTACAGCAGAGAGAACTGTGATTATCATAACTGCTGCACCCAGCATGTAAACTAAGTGATACATCACTGGAATCAGGGTCTCTGTCCCTATCTCAAGCTACTGTCAGATTAGCAGAAAGCTGCTGACAGATTCCCTTTAAGCGCAGTTTGTTTGTTTGTTTTTTAAAAAACCTGAATCTAGCTCACCCTCCGCAGGTCCCGCACTGCATCTCCACCGCTGCTCTTCATGTCTGACATCTACAGCGCTGCAGTAAACAAGCTCGATGGCTCTGCCCAAGTTGATGGCACTCGCCACTCATAGCCGCTGGGCTCAGTTATCGTCTGCAATCTTGTCATCATGACATCAGCGCTGCAGACAAAACCAGACACCAGGAGCAGTGGCGGAGATTCATCGCTGGACCCGGGGAGGGTGAGTAAGGAAAACTGAGTCTGGGGACACGGGTTTTCCAAAACCAGAAAACCATTTTAAGCAGATCAACCCTTGAGGAGGAAAACATATCTTCGGCCTAGCACTATTTTAGACAACATGTTGTCTCGAACTGTATTTTCATTTAATGTATATAATTAAAGTTCAAGGAGTGATTATTAGAGGTTATTGTTGGGCAATAATATAATTATTATCCTGCAGTTCTCCATTATTCTATCAGAAATGATGGACAGTAATTATTTAACCTTTTTCATACTAACCTCTTTGATGAAGAAATCCCTATAAACCATTTCTTGGAAACTGCACGTCTCTATATATTTATCTTAAGCATCACAGACTTGTTTTATGCACGTTAAGTTTATTGCTGTGTCAGTCTAGTTTGGTGTACACTATAAAGTGCTAATAGTCAGATTTTACTATTAATTTTAATGTGTATACTCAATAAGACTCTTATTTAAAAAATGACCGGCATATCATGAGAGCAATCACTATTCTTAAAGTAGTATTCTTGACTGCAGGCAGACTTATGCGAACTACCTAAAGGGAATCTGTCGGCAGGATTTCACCCCTAAACTATTTACATGCACATGTAGCTGTTTCAAAGACAACTCCAGCAATATCTTTACATGGCCAGTCCGTTCCTCCATTACTGAGAAATCAGTGTTTTGAGTTGATTTGCAAATCAGGCGGAATAGCTATTTGTAGATCTGAAGCCTCTGTCACTCCAGCTCTATTCAAGCGCCACCTCCTCCTGCTTGACTGACAGCCTGTATGCTGTGAGACTTCAGGCAAAGGAGTCATCAGTCAAGTAGGAGGAGGGTGCTGGGCAAGGAATAGAGCTGGAGTGACAGAGTCTTCAGATCTACCATGCTCCTTCAGACTCATTTGCATATCGGTTCAAATGCTGATTTCTCAGTAACAGAGGAACGGACTGGCCATGTAAAGGTATTACTGGACTTGTCCTTGAAAGAGCTACATGTGCTTATATGAATATTTGGGCTGTGGAATCCTGCTGACGGATTCCCGTTTAAAAAGCAGAATAAGACTGCATTCTACTAGTGTATTCCCAGGGAATTTTTGCGGCATTTGGATTTTGCCCCGCCATGTGAGTGTATTATCAAACTTGTGAGTTTGTTTTTTTAAATTTTGTATTAATAAAATGTATAATTTTTTTATATTTGGACATTCTTGACTCCATATATTTGGAGGAAATATACTGATAGTAAGATTGTATTATAGGGCATTACTTTTTAGTCATTTTAGTCCATCTACAACTACACAATGGTAAGGCCTATATGATTTGTGTGAACAATAACCCACTGGCAGATACAGACAGAAGAAGGTCCCTGTGCAAGAACAGTATATGGGCTCTTTGCCGTCCTGTAGCTCATCATAGTGTACTATTCCTCCTGCTTTGGAGGTGGATATGGGCCCCGTTACCTCTTTGGCTCCTGTGTGCCTGTACAGGTTGCACCAATGATATGTCCGCCCCTGCAATAGCCCCTGTGATATTTCAATTAAAGATATAGATTTTTTTTTTTTACAACACAGTGGAAATTATTCAGACGTTTCATCAGACAGTATCAGAAGTAAAGATTTCTATTACACTGTACCAACAGTTGCATTTTCTTGCCAGCTTCTTACCCTGGCATGGAGAAATGCAGTACAGCATATACTTCGCCCAGGGTGCTCATTTCTTATTAAATAGGAAAGGACCCATGTACAAGACTTCTTGGGTATATAGTTGCCTTGGCATCTGTACCACCCAATAGTGTGCCAACTGCATCTGAATCTGTGCCCAATGCACTATGGGGCTGAAAAACGCAATGGGGGCTTTCCTTTGTGATCAAAATTATTTTAAGATCTGTCACCAAGTCAAAAAAGAATCGTTTTTGATTTTATTTGCTGCTCTTCTTAGTAATTTTTTTTCAATCTGCCATATGGTTCCAGAGATGAGGACCTTTTTATTCTTGTGGTCATTACTAAGGGGGCGTGGCTCATGTTATTCTCTGGGGGCGTGTCTTAGGCCGCTCTGCATTTGTACCCTGTGAGCACCGCCCCCTTGGTAAAGACCATAAACATTATCACTGGATATAAAGGCCCCTATCTCTGGAACCGTATGGCAGATTTAATGAAAAAAGAAAAATCTATTCAGAGAAGGCGAGGGAATACAATCGGAGCAAAACTGTCCAGCTTTTGACCTGGTGACAAGCCCCCTTTAAGAAAATAAACTTTAATATGTTATCTTAAAATATTGCATTGTGCATGTGAATTATGGAAAATGCATTTTTTTTTTTACAGAAAAAGTTGTGGAGAGTCTTACAGCTGCCATCCTGGATCTGGTTCATCTGTATTGCAGCACGTTCAATGCTGATTTCCAGACGGCACTTCATGCTGAACGCAAACTAAGTATGACCCAAGCGTCCTCACTCCTGACAAGCCCACTAGCCTTCACAGTGTATGCAGCACATCGCATCCCCATTTCTTGGGCCGCCAGGTGAGATACAGGCAACGACTAACTCAAATTGTGATTTCACAGGTCTTGGAACATTCTCAGCAACAGGTAATGAACTAGATACAGGTGGAGTATCCTGTGTATACAGAGCTCCGTGTCGCCTATCCAAGGGGAACTCATGGGTGAAGTGTATAAAAGAGATGGAGAACTACTAAGGGCTCAAGGCTTGTCTACATTTGTGGCCCTTACCACTTGTAGAAATAGTAGCTGGCCTAGTGCATATTTCCCATCAGGGCACAGAATTTGAAGCTGCGCCTCTGTATTACTAGTAGCACTAAGGTGTTGGTTTTTTTTTAACAACAATCTACATTTTTCTTTATCTGAATTTACCACCTACTGTATAAACAGAATTATAAATGTAGGGCAATCTCAAAATTGTATACGTGCATACAATTATATATTATGGCTGTGGAAATACCGTAGTGGTAAAACATTAGCGTGACGTGTTTTCATTTATGGGGATATATAATAATAATAATTTAGTATTATTGTTTGCATTTTTTATATTTAGCTGAGTTTTTCCACTTCCTTTTTATTATAACATACTACAAATCAGTGTGATATTTTATATGCACATCCGGTATGTTCCCATGTAAAAGAGGAGTGAAATGTGAATGAGCTGCCTGCACAGTACATGGGGAGCTGACATTGTAAATTCAGACCCTGTAATGCATCATTTGACTTTAAGCCACTGACCGCAGGGGGTTGATGAAGATAGTAGATGTCACCAGTCCCTCCCCTCTTGCTGGCCTTTCTGTCTCCTGATCATGAGTGCCATGGGATGAATAGGCAGCAGTTAATTCAGCCGCTCCCCCTGCTCACAGCTGTGCTGGAATTCTCTGCTCTTGTCCCAGAGCTTCCTCATTCTCTCCGCCTCTCCCTCCTCTCTGCTTTCCACCCCCTCCCTGCTCACTGCAGTGACAGATGGTCAGTTTCAGGCTTTGCTCTTCTTGTCCTAGGCAAGAAGTGGGTGGAGGGGATCCCTTTTGTTTAAAGGTGCTTTTCATTCTTTCTGTTATGCCATGGGAAGAGGAGGAGATTAGAGGAGGTGTAGAAATAGGGGAGAGCATGACCTTTGGTATTTTTCTCTACACCCTCACCCCTCCCTTAATAAATCTGTTACAACTTGCCTTGTGAATTTCTTTGGAAAGGGTGGGGATGGAGGCTTACAGCTGGGCACTGGCTCCACTTGTTCCTGTACCATAGCTCACGTGCCCCTCTCCCCTCCTCCTTAATCTGTTTATATTTATTCCCATGGTCTCCTCCCCGATGCCTCAGTTATACCAGGTTCCTGTCATTTTTCTCCTTTCTCTCTTTGCTTTTCTATTTTGTCTTCCCACACTTTCCACAACTATTCTATAAATTGCTTGCACATACACACTCTCATACTTAGAGAGTCAAGGAATGTCCAACTTGAAGGAGACTTTAAATTCCAATGAATAGTGCACATAATGTAACATTGAAGGATCCAGGGTTAAATAAAAAGATGACCTATCAGTGAATCTCTAACTCCAGACACCCCCGCTGACCTGCATATACATGCTTCATACACCACGTTCCCTTCTTTGCATAGTTTCCCCCATTATTGGCTGCTAATCAGTATTGCTGTTTATCTCCGGAACTGATTTGGGCTAAACAGTGGGGGTGCAGGGTGTTAGACCCCCACTGATTTCATATTGATGTCCTCTACAGATTGGTCATCAATTGTTTAGACCTGGACAATAGTTTGCAATTGTAGAGATCAGCCAAAGAAGTAAAGATCATAATGCTGGGTTTTACTGTGTGCCAATAATATGATTCACAGTACAGTGAAATGGCTAAAAAGAGTGTATGAGTGACGTATGCATCCGGGTCTTGATGTCTAAGGGGACTTGGTATTATAATGGTCACTTGAGTGGAGGGCCCTGTTACATAGCCAGTAGTTACATGTCCTTTGAATTAATATGATTTACCATGAACCCCCATTCAATGACTTTTAGAATAACGATCAGTCTCTATACAGAACACTGTTTCATTGATCATTGTCTATTCACTATGTGCAGTGTTTGTAAGGTATGTGAAAAAATTTCCAGGGTCATTTGTTAAAAAATGTCTAACTAGAGATTTTATTTTTTTCGGAAATTTAGTTTTAATTGTATCATGACTTCGATTTTTACAACAAATCTTTCCAGTTAACTACAGTTATGGCCAAACATTTGGGGACTGCAAATTTAGGATTTCACAAACTTTGTTGCAGGTCGTAAGTTTTTAAACTTCTATTGACAAATATATCAAGTTTATGGGAAGACTCAATATTTACAGTGTTGGCCCTAATTTTTCAAGACTTCGGTAATTCACCCTGGCATACTCGATAACAGATTCAGGGCCAAATCATTACTGATGACAACCCATTCTTGTCTAATCAGTGCTTAGAGATTGTTGTGTTTTTAATTGTCCACCCTTTTTTGAGAATGGACGATAGGTTCTGAATGGAATTGAACCTGGTGAGTTTACTAGCCATAGGCCCAAAATTGTAATGTTTTTTTTTTCACCAAGCCTCTTTGTTATCACTTTTGACATGGTTTGCCATCATGCTGGAAAAAGCATTGTATATCATCAAATTACTTCTGAATCATGGGGTGAAGTTGTTGTTGGAGGATGTTTAGATAACACTCTTAATTTATGGCAGCGTCGGTAAGAAAAATTGTGACTGAGCAAACTACCTTGGATGAAAGCAGCTCCACTAATGAATGGTCCCAGGATGCTTTACTGTTGGTATGACACAGGAATCATGGTAGCTCTTCTTCTCCAGATGATCATTCTTCTAGATGTCTAAAACAGTCTGAAGGGGCTTCATCGGAAAAAATAACTTTACTTGTACATCCCACAGAATGTCAGTCTGTCCTTTGATGTTTTTCTTGGAGAAAAGTAGCTTCTTTGCTGCTCTTCTTGACACCAAAGCAGCCTCCAAAAGTATTTGCCTCACTGTGCGTGCAGAAGCACTGACACTTGCCTGCTGCCATTCCCGAGCAAGCTCTCCACTGGAGTTGAACTGATCCCGTAGCTGAATCCTCTTGAGGACATGGACCTGGCACATGCTGGACTTCCTTGATTGCCAGAAGGCCTTCTTCACAGCAATCGAACCTTTTATTTTTGAAGTTATTGATGATCCGATAAATGGTTAAATCAAAGGCAATCTTACAAGCGGCAATGTCCTTGCTTGTAAATCTATTTTGATTCAAAGCAGTGATGACTTCACTTGTTTTCTTAGAGGTTGCCATCGTTAATGGAAGAAAATAATAATTTCAATCACCAACCCCCTATTAAAGCAACCAGACTGTTCTTCTAATTCAATCGGCATGACGAAGTGATATTAGCTGCCTTGTCCTCGTTAACACTTTCTCCTGAGCTAATGAGAAGATCACTGCAATGATATAAATGTTATGTTCTGCTACCAGAGCTAAGGAAAGAGAGGAGATCTGTCCCTACGATAGAACTCAGCTTAATCCCTACGATGTAACAGGGGACCTGATCCTGCGATCAGACCTGCTAAAGTCCTAAGCTAGTCTGTACGGAGACCTATAGATGTGGGGAAGGAATCCCTACAAGTACTAAGGACTGGGAGGAAAATGGGACACCTCCTAACAGAAATAGTAGCAGACAGACGAACAAACAAAATATAAAGAACACAGAGGTCCGTAGACCAAGCAAACTAACAGAGTTAGATACAGAGCACAGGCTAGCTAGAAAGTAGTTATACAATGAAGTCCAGCAAAGCCAGAAGGGCGGAGCAGGATTAAATAGGCCAACAAGGTCATGTGACCAGCAAAGGAAAAAACCTAAGAGCAAGGTTCTAACAGTACCCCCCCTTCTAAGAGGATCCTCCGGATCCCCTAGGACCAGGCTTATCAGGAAATCTCCTGTGAAACGCTCTGATAAGTCTGGACGCGGAAACATCATCCGACCTCACCCAAGAGTTATCCTCGGGTCCGAAACCTTTCCAGGCCACAAGATACTGCAAACTACCTCTATACTGTCTAGAGTTAAGGATGCGAGAAATTTCATATTCCCCGTCCTCCACCACCGGAGGAACAGAGGCAGAGGCGTCACAATCCGATACAACAGCTTTTTTCAACAGAGAGACATGAAATACCGGATTAATTCTCCAGGAGGTAGGAACCTCCAACCTAACAGCAGATTGGTTGACAACCTGAAGCACCTTAAAGGGCCCTACAAACTTGGGACCCAATTTCTTAGAAGGAATCCTCAACCGCAGATTCCTAGAGGACAACCAAACCATGTCACCAACAGCGAACAAAACCTCCTGTCGTTTCCTATCAAAGTAGTCTTTAGATTTTCTGTTGGCCTCCTGAAGATTACCACGCACATCCGTCCAAACTCTCTCCAAATCACCGGAAAAATTCTCCTCCTCAGGCACGGCAGATCCCAACTTGGAGAACGACCCAAACGACGGATGTCTCCCAGAACAACAAAAAAAAGGCGAACAACCAGCAGAAGAAGATGTATGATTGTTCAGAGCAAATTCAGCAAGTGGCAGAAACTCAGACCACCCCTCTTGATTGTCTGCCACAAAACAACGCAAGAACTGCTCAACATCCTGGTTTTTCCTTTCTGTCTGGCCATTAGATTCAGGATGATATCCGGACGAGAACGACAAATGAACTCCCAACCTGTCACAAAAGGCACGCCAAAAACGAGCCACGAACTGAGGACCCCTATCAGAAACAATGTCAGTAGGAACGCCATGAAGTCTGACAATTTCCTTGACAAAGGCCTTAGCGAGAGTTTTAGCGCAGGGCAGTTTGATGAAGGGAAACAAGTGACACATCTTGCTAAAACGGTCCACGACCACCCAGATGACAGTAAAACCCTCAGAGGGGGGAAGGTCAGTTATAAAGTCCATAGCCAAATGTGTCCAAGGAGCACTGGGAACCTCCAAAGGACAAAGCAACCCCGCAGCAGGAGTATGTGAGGACTTAGATCTAGCACATATAGTACATTGACGCACCCACTTAATGACTTCCTTCTGCCATCCAGGCCACCAAAAACTGCGACCCACCAGTCTCTTGGTCTCAGAGATTCCGGGATGACCTGCCAACCGAGATTCGTGACACTCAACAAACAAATCTCTCCTAAAGGTCCCAGGCACAAACAACCTCCCATGAGGAGTGTTAGATGGGGCATTCTCCTGTGCTTTAAGAATCTCATCTTCCAAAACGGAGTCCAAAGCAGCTATCACAACACCTTCTTGTAAAATGTTCTCCTCTTTCTCAGCACCGACTATGGGAGAAAAACTGCGAGACAAGGCATCCGCCTTAACATTCTTAGTACCAGGGATGTAAGTAACGGAGAAATTAAACCGCGAGAAAAACAGTGCCCACCTAGCCTGACGGGCATTCAGGCGCTTGGCAGCATCAAGATATATCAGATTTTTATGATCCGTAAGAACCTGAACGGGAAATTCCGCACCTTCCAAGAAGTGGCGCCAGTGTTCAAATGCGAGTTTAATAGCCAATAATTCCCGATTACCAATATCGTAATTCAGTTCAGTCTCCGAAAAATTTTTTGAAAAAAAGGCACAGGGATGTAATCCATCCCCGTTATCCTGAGACAATACTGCGCCAACCCCCACAGAGGAAGCATCAACCTCAACCAAAAACGGCTTAGTCACATCAGGCTGCATAAAGATGGGAGCAGAGGTGAACCTCTCCTTGAGATACACAAAAGCTTCAATGGCCTCAGAAGACCACTGAACCGCATCAGCACCTTTCCTGGTGAGATCGGTCAGAGGTTTGACAATACTAGAAAAATTTTTTATGAATTTTCTGTAATAATTGGCGAAACCTAAAAACCTCTGTATCGATTTCAAACCAATAGGCCTAGGCCATTCCTGTACAGCTTGAACTTTAACCGGGTCCATCTCAAAACCGCTGGAGATAATGTAACCCAAAAAACTAATTCTCTGTACAGCGAACTCACATTTCTCCAGCTTAGCAAAAAGCGAATTGTCCATTAATAACTGTAATACCTCACGTACGCTCCGCCAATGAGACTCCAGATCCGGCGAATAAATCAAAATGTCATCCAAATACACAACCACATTTTTGCCGATCAAAGGTCTAAGGATGTCATTAATAAGATTCTGAAAAAATGCAGGAGCATTAGTAAGACCAAAAGGCATAACCAGATTCTCAAAATGACCCACAGGAGTGTTAAAAGCAGTCTTCCATTCGTCACCCTCCTTCATGCGCAACAGATTGTATGCCCCCTTAAGGTCAATTTTAGAGAACCACTTGGCCACCATTAACTGGTTAAACAGATCAGGAATCAATGGCAGTGGGTAAGGATTGCGTACAGTAATTTTGTTAATCTCACGAAAATCCAGACAAGGACGTAAACTGCCGTCCTTTTTTTTACAAAAAAAAATCCAACCGCCACAGGAGACTTAGAGGGCTTAATGTGACCGGCGGCCAAACTTGTCTGTATGTATTCCTCCAAAGCCTTCCTCTCAGGAATAGTAAGGTTAAATAAACGACTTTTAGGAAGAGTCGCTCCAGGGACAAATTCAATAGAACAATCATAGTCTCTATGGGGAGGCAAAACCTGCGATTCCTTCTCAGAAAAAACTCTCCAAAAATCCTGAATAGGAACAGGCAATTCTCCCCTATCCAAAGCTGCAATACGCCCGTTACAACACTTGTCATAACATTTATGGCTCCAGGATTTAATTTCACTGGTAGACCAATCAGTACAGGATTGTGAAATTTTAACCAGGGCAATCCCAATATTACTGGAGAAGGCA
Source organism: Phyllobates terribilis (assembly GCF_046119375.1). Taxonomy (NCBI): domain Eukaryota; kingdom Metazoa; phylum Chordata; class Amphibia; order Anura; family Dendrobatidae; genus Phyllobates; species Phyllobates terribilis. The sequence continues at coordinate 692,087,369 of NW_027362762.1, forward strand.
AGTTATTCAAAACTACCAAATCCAATTTCTCATGGTGAACACCATTAATAGTGAGAGGAAATTCACAGACCTTGAGAGTAATATTCTTCAAAGGGGAACCATCCACAGAAACCACAGCAATGGAGGATGATAAAGGTTCGGGTTTTAAATTGAGTCTTTCCAAGAATCCCCCATCAATTACATTCAGAGTAGACCCACAATCAACAAACACCCGAAATTCCATTAATTTTTCCTGAGCAATCGTGGAAGCAGCTAAAAATACACCCTTGGAATTTAAACAGGCAATACGGGCATGACTGACCATTTTATTTTCTTTCTTCATACGAAGCTCACAGCCTTTAATCAAATGACCAGATTTTCCGCAATAGAAACACAAGCCTTCAGAAAATCTACGGTCTTTTTCTTGAGAGCGAGGTGCCACCGATCCAATCTCCATCGGTTCACCACTGTTAGTACACACATTCTCATAACCAGAAACTGACATAGCAGAGGATTTGCTCTCATTAACCCTTGCACGCAGTCTCCTATCCACCCGTATAGCTAATTGCATAGCCTGTTGCAAATCTTCAGGTGTAGGATAAGCAATTAGCAGGTCTTTAACCCTTTCATTGAGCCCAGCAAGAAATAGACTTTTCAGAGCAGAATCGTTCCACCCTGTTTGAGTAGACCAACGACGGAAATGAGTACAATATTTTTCCACATTACCTGATCCCTGTCTCAAACGTCTTAACTCAGTCTCAGCTGATGAGACACGGTCAGGATCATCATATAATAGTCCCAAAGCAGAAAAAAAATATCCACTGATCTGAAGCATGTATCACTAGGTTGCAAAGAAAAGGCCCACTCCTGAGGCTCTTTGCGCAAAAGTGACATTATGAACCCTATGCGCTGGGATTCATCCCCAGAGGACTTGAGTCTCAAACGAAAATACAATAAGCAAGCATTTTTAAATGAAAAAAATTCTCGGTGTTCACCAAAAAATAAATCCGGCAAACATACCTTAGGCTCCAAGAAATGTGCTCCAGGACAGTTACTCACGTGCTGACGGAGCTCGGCCACCTCCAGAGAGAGTCCCTGCAGGCGATGAGCCAAATCCTGAACCGACACCATGATGGAACAGAAAAATCTTTCCTTAGAGAATTTGCAGGCTGGACTTACTGTTATGTTCTGCTACCAGAGCTAAGGAAAGAGAGGAGATCTGTCCCTACGATAGAACTCAGCTTAATCCCTACGATGTAACAGGGGACCTGATCCTGCGATCAGACCTGCTAAAGTCCTAAGCTAGTCTGTACGGAGACCTATAGATGTGGGGAAGGAATCCCTACAAGTACTAAGGACTGGGAGGAAAATGGGACACCTCCTAACAGAAATAGTAGCAGACAGACGAACAAACAAAATATAAAGAACACAGAGGTTCGTAGACCAAGCAAACTAACAGAGTTAGATACAGAGCACAGGCTAGCTAGAAAGTAGTTATACAATGAAGTCCAGCAAAGCCAGAAGGGCGGAGCAGGATTAAATAGGCCAACAAGGTCATGTGACCAGCAAAGGAAAAAACCTAAGAGCAAGGTTCTAACAATAAACAGGTAATTTTGTGGCAGAGCTTAAATACAGCAGAAATAGGGTTATTGAGATGAAGTTAATTTTCATGGCAAGGTATGACTTTGCAATTTTTTAGCAATTCACCTGATCTATCCTGATAACAATTGGTGTAATGATGAAGCTGCACGTGAAATGTGTGTCGCGGTGCTGGACAGTGTGTTGGCATACATGGTTCATGGTTGGTTATGGGCTTTGCTTTGAAAGCCAAAAGGCTTATGGATTGTGTTTGCATTTATTTATGAATTGACTGTTGGATTAATCTATGTAGTTTATATATTTGGATTATTTATACTGTTTTATTATGCATGAATTGATCCTGTTGCTTTGATCTATACTTGTTACCTTCCATATAATTTATTACTTCATATTGATTCATTGTGCTGATTTTATGTAACCTGTGTTCGACAAACTATTTTCCAAACTCTCTTTCTAGTTTTAAATGAGGTATTTTTATCATCTTTTTTTTATTTATACAATAAAAATATTAATACTCAGGTTTCATTAGTGTAGTGTAATTATGTAGGGTTTCATTTTGTTTTTCTTGGGACTCTTGTTGCTTTACATTACATTTTTACGTTACTACAGTGATGGGGCCTTCGATTCTTTTTTTGGCAATAATCACTCTTGATAACAATACAAAGGTTAATGCCAATTGCCAAAAATGCTGTCAGTCTCAGGAAGACTTTTGTCTACGACTGGACACATATACGTCACAACAGTGATTATATAAACACGTGCAGCAACAGTATTATATTAGTTCTCTATAACATTTAATGTCCTAGACATGCATAATTATGATCCAAGACATAAAAAATATAGGGTGTCTTAAGACTTTTACACTGTATTGTGTGTGAAAATGATATAGAAAATATGGCACATGTGTATTTAAGACTTTGTTCCTTGTGACAACAGTTTAATTACTTTGCTTGTGTACTTACTCTTCTGGGAATTTTATATATCAAATTAATTATGATAAATTTGGGAACATGAACACAAAGTCCTAATGTTTGTAAGCAATGTCCTTCCAGTTATGAAGATTTCTATGTATCCTGCTCTCTGAGTCATGGAGGGAAGGAGCTGTGCAGTCCCCTACAAACACGCAAGATTCACGTATATAAGTACCTGTTTCATCTCATCGTTTGGGACCAGATGTAAGCACTTATCATTTTCTTTAAATGGCAGATTTTTCATTATGCTGCCATCTTTGCCAATGACAAACAGAAATGACAAAATGGTTGTAATACTGTAAGAGATACATTATCGTGTGTTTATTGCATAATGTGTCCATAAATGTATGTGTGTGTTCAATGAATATATTGATAATTCATCACTCTTTAAATAGTTATGTGTACCCGAAAAGCTGTAGGGGCAAATACCATTGCTGATTTCATTGCAGAGCTTGTGTGGTTATGCCACCCTTTTCACCATTGTAGTGTGTTATGGACGGAAAGTCCACTGTGCATGTTTCCTATGTGCTTTTATTTTTAAAGGGAATCTGTCAGTAGGATCAACCCTCCGTCTATATGGGCTTGTAGGTCATAGGAAGTTGAATAAATGAATACTTTGATATATGTGATCTGATGTCTTATTCCAGATAATTCAACATTTTTATTAATATGTAAATTGACTGTTAAGATCTATGGGCCGGACATAGATCTCCCTGAGAATCTGCCTCCAGTGCTCATTTTAAATGAAAGGGGGCATTACCAGTGTGTGACATGTAGTGACTGACAGCCTGATCTACATGTCTCACACTGGTAATGTCCTCTTTCATTTAAAATAATCTTTGGAGGTAGATTCTCGGGAAGATCTATGTCCAGCCCATAGATCTTAACAGTTTATTTACATATAAAGAAAAACGGATCGCAGAGATAATTTTATTAAATTTTATGCTCCTACATGCCCATGGCTTATATAGATGGGTTGATCTTACTGGCAGAATCCTTTTAAGGCACAGGAAATGGAAATGCAGAATAAGTTGTGGCATATACATTCTTATAAGTTAATACTTTTACCCATTTTACTAGGGTTCAAAGACACAATGGTAAGTCAGCGTAGATATATATTACGCTTAAAGCTGTGCCGATGCCCAAACATCACCGCCACATCTGAATTTCTGGACAATGCAAACCGCACTTTGTTCTGGCGATTCTTGCTTTCCTGAGAGTTGTACAGCAGTCAGCATATCTAATATTATTATTTCTTCTAGGGTTTATTATTTTGCATGCATAGTAGAAATCCATAGACCTTATTGGCTGTGCTTTATTAATCTGTAATGCTTGTTCTGATCGTAATTTTGTCCTGTAGAAGTGCTAGGGCTGCACCTTTGTTTTCTGCACCCCACAGGGTCTTAAATCCCAGCTGTGCTCCCAAAATAGCTTTCAGGAATTGACTCTGTCCATGCCCTATTCCCTCCCTATCCTGTGAGAAGCCACCGAAAGCATATGGAAAACAGATAAAATTAGAAAGAGCCCGATGGCCTCCTAGCAGCTCTGTGAGACAGGCCGAGGAGACAGGAAAAGACCGAGAAACAGGGATTAAAGCAGAGATACGGCGGACAAGAACGGTGTATGTAATATCCCACAGGATATAAACGCTTTAAAGTCCGGATTAGTTATCGCTTATGGGCAATAGAAGTAGCCAGTGCTGTCTCACAATCTGGGGTTCTGCATGGCTGCTGAGAGCTGGCCGCTTCCTCATAACCAAGAACCTTCCCTAATCTGAAACTTTTTGGAGCCGGACCTGATGTAACCTTGCAATTGATTTAAAGGGATCACAAGACATGGGAGTTCCCAGTGCTTCCCACGGCTTTTGGATCTGATTGCTAACAAGGTTAACCCTACTGGGCCGGGCTCTGGGAGGGCAGCCAGTCAGCAGGAAGGTAATGGCACAGTGTGCAGTAATTGAGCGTCTGGAATAAATTGGGAAATTATGGGTGCACATATGTACGTGCAGAGATCTGGAGCGCTTTGGAAAAGTACTTTGGTAGTAGAGGGCACGGTGAATCAGCTTCATGACTTATCAGGCTTTCTTGTTCGTCTGGTATTTCATAATTGTTTAGTGAACACAGACTTTATTTTCATCCATTGCTTTGTCTATAACCATTTTGTTTTGGTATTTTACTCTAGTTGAGTAATAGATAAAATATTCTACTGTTCTTCTACTTGACTAGTTGTGGCAATCACAATGCCCTTTGTTTGAAGAATATAGGAAGACATAATATCACTGTCCTTGCATATAGTTCAGTATTTGCAGAGGCAACATGTGAAGATTAGGATGAAAGTTGTGTGTTTTTGGTTTTTATAATTCCATTTTCATAATGTATTTTATAAAGGACAGAAAAGACATTTGGGCGACTGAATATTTTCTGTATAACTTGAGTTTCTATGGGATTATGAGGGTGCTGCCATCATAAACGTTATGACCATAAAATAATCTGCATACTAATGTGGATGCTGGATAATAATAATTTTTATTTATATAGCACCAACATATTCCGCAGCACTTTACAATTAAGCGGGGACATGTACAGACAATAAATTCAATACAAGGGGAGACAGTTTAAACAGTTACATTAGGAGTGAGGTCCCTACTCGCAAGCTTACAATCTACACGGAAATGGGGGACACAATAGGTGAAAAGTGCTTGTTATTTCAGGTTTGGAAATTATAATAAATAGGGATTTTCATATAAAGTTGCATGATCCGGTCATCAGCCAGTATGTTTAAGTACAATAATTAAGTATTGAGTGCAGTTATCGTGTGCATAGAGGGTGTGGAGACAGATGACTAGTAGGGAGCAGATTCTGAATAATATTTAGAAGGAGGGAACAAGGGGAGATTTAGGTTAGTGAGTTGAGGTGATGGGCTTGTTTAAAGAGAGAGGTTTTTAAAGCGCGCTTAAAAATGTGGGGCTAGACATTAGTCAGATCATCTGGGGTAGTGCATTCCAGAATACTGGCGCGGCACGAGAGAAGTCTTGGAGACGGAGGTGCGAGGTTCGGATTATGGAGGCTGTGAGTCTTCGATCAATTGCAGAATGGAGGACACGGGTAGGGCGATAGACAGAGATGAGGGAGGAGATATAGGGTGGTGCACCACTGTGAAGAGTTTTGTGGGTGAGAGAGATAAGTTGATATTGTATTCTGTAGCGAATGGATGATCCCTATTTGTCAGTAGTGCACACCACCCATGTTGCTGTAAAAAATAAAAAGGTACTAATGACCAGTGTAAAAAAGGATTACTGTGGCTCATTAAGGGATCCATGCATATTGTTCATCATCTACAGTAATGCAAATGTCTAAATAGGAGGAAAACATGAATGATTCCATTACAATGCATATTCACATAAACGCGCCCACTAATAGTCACTGCTGCTGCAGGTGGAAAACCTCACACCCATCAATATGTGCTAATTAATAAATATAGTAAGAAAATTATAGACGACCACCATATTGCAAAAAATTAGATAATGATTGAGTAAAATATTCTAGTATATAATTACACAGTTATGAAAGGATGCACACAGATGCGTTAGCATTGATCACATGGCCGAAACAAGGCACCTCTTGGATGATGACATATGAGCTTGTAAGATGTACCCATAGGTAGTATAATAGACAACTCGCCATTCAACAAGAAGATAAATGTATATACACCAGGACATGTAATCATCCTGATGCAATATAAGAGCCTTTATGAGTCACATTTGCTGGCACCAAGACTCAGTGCTTGAGATTAAACTCAAAATATCACTGTTTTATTGCTAAGAAGACGAAAGTGAGGAGTTTGCAATGCGGCTGAGTGGGCGCAGATCATCATTGCATCTGTTATACATGCACAGTTCTCGTCTGTCCGCTGTGATCTTCATTCTCCTGGAGGTGGTCCTGACCTGCTGCACCATTACAGATCCTAATAGTCACCCAGGCAGCCGAAATATAGGGAATCCTGATCGGTTTCCTCTAACATGTCTATAACAGAAGTAAAAAGTTTTGCAGTAAATCTACAACTATGGTATATATTGGCGTATATTACTTTATGGCCCTTCACATCATCCAGTCCTGAGCATATGAGGCCTAGGCCTGCTCCACATCTGCTTGCATATGAGATAATACATGGCCGTGCTTTCGCTCTACTCGTACATTTATAAAGCTGCTTAATGATCTGCTAGAAATACAATTACTATTACATTTATGGCTTCCATGTGCTCTGTGTGTTTCCTTCCTGGCTTCAATGAAGTCCACATGTCTATGTTACTACATCAGGGCTACAAATTGAATTGTGTAGAGAAACGTGAAACATTTGTTCAGATTTATGTTCGGAATCTGCAGTCGCCAGCAGTGCTGGTATCTACAGAAAAAGCGGAACTTCGTCTACATTAACCTAGGAAATGAGGCATTTATGGTGTTTTCTGGGTGAAGACTATTGCTGACTTACCATGAAGTACTGTGTATCATATTGGAGAAATCTATGTTGCCTGTTTGTTGCCGACACCTGTGCTTTACCTGCTTTTATTCTCCTATCCAGGATCTGTTTTCCAGTCCAGATAAACCACCTGCCACGAGAGACTCTTCTGACAATTACACTGCATGCGGTGCCAGTCCCCCCTCCTGGGAGCTCCTCCGAAGCCAGCAAGCAGCGACGAAGCCCTCAGCCGCTGGGCTGGGTCACCACTCCCCTCTTCAATTTTAGGCAGTACGTTCTTAGTATTATCCCTCTCTTAAGCATTCACATTCATCCAAATTCTTTGATCTAGTTTCCCTAAAGCATGGCCTCAGTTTCACCCGAATGACGAATATCAGCTATATTAATGGATTCAATTACATGAAGGGTGATCCAGGGGCATAATGACTGACAAATATTAAAGGGGTCATCCAAGTATTTCAGTTCCATATTTTTTCTATAAGGGTTCCATGACAATGTGCCCCTTATTCAGCTGTATTCCAAGAAATGTTTAATTTGCCACTAATGAAACATTATATGGTGCTCATTGAATTCAATAGTCTGTCCATGTAAGGCTTTCTTCTTATGCCCATGTTTCATGTACGTGTTATATCCGTTTTTTTCACGGATACCACACGTACCCATTATAATCTATGGTGCTGCACACGTTAGTGTGTTTACACTGGCTGTGTAGCTGTGCTATCCATATGGAGATATGTCCGTTTTATACCAGCAGCACGGATTGCCAGTACACATCTAAGGGTCCTTGTAAAACACGTGCAGCACACGGATGGCATCTGTGTGTCATCCAAGTGTTGTACGTGTTTAACATTGGAAACTATAGGAGAAGCTTTGGAATTCATTTTTCTTAAGCCATACCGGAAAAAAAACGGATGGCACACTGATCGAAAACACTGATGACATCGGTATCGTTTTTTCCGGTATTATACGGATTTGTGTAGGAGGCCTAATGCATAGATATGACACTCCTCCAAGCTGTTCGCCACTGATCCACTCTGAATAGATCGTTCCTAAAGAAATTAATCCTCAACCCTTCCATTAAAGGTGTTGTCCAGGTTTGAGAGCATGTCTGTGGGCACTCTGTGACTGCAGACTTCTGAATTATGACAGTACATGATGCACACTCTATTTAGATTTCCAGGCATTTCTGGAGTGAGCAAGCGATCTAATGACTCCAAATCTGAGATTTGTATACATGTGGCCAGGCACGTGCCAACTAGTCATATCTGGCTTCTCTCAATAGAAGCGAATTGAGAGAAGCCAAACACGTCTAGTCGGCACACAACTGCATGTATGGAAATCTAATATTTGGGGTCATTTGACCGCTCGCTCACACCGGCAATACCAGGGAATCAAGACCACACGTGCATCTCATGCTGTCACATTTCAGAAGTCTGCAGTCACGCAGACTTTTAACCCAAACCTGGACAACCCCTTTAACTTTGAATGCCCTTACTGGGTATTTTGCAAAGGTGTTTCAAAATCAGACCCAAAAAAAGCTGTAAATAAGAGTAATGGTGGGGTGTCTAAGATGGATTTGGCTACTCAGAGGAGGTCCCATGGACATGTTATGAGACTCGTGAGTTGTTGAAGTTCAACGGGACGATCATACTTGTGGATCACTTATTGTTGAGGTTTAATAGATTTTGGGGTTACTTCACTATTTATCCATCAACAATTATATTTTAGAAATTCTACTAAAGACCTCTGTGATTGACTACATATGCCAAACTCTCTGCTGCTCTTGAGCCTTAGGCTTACTATTGTTATATTCTGTTTCACTAAGACACATTATTTTTTTTTACTTTCAATCTCTTTTAGACTTTTAACCTGTGGTCGTCGTTTACTTGGTCTCTGGCCAACTACAAAACATGGTAGCGCTAGTTTCAGTACACCAAATGTGAACCAACCGGACAGCACCATTCTTCAGGTAAAATTGATAGTTGTGCAACCAAGACACTTAGTATTTGTACTGTCATTTTTGTTGTAAGTTCTCTTTTATTTGCCATTTTAATCCTCTTCTTAAAATTAGAAAACTAACCCGAACCTTCAGAACATCCGAAAGGTTTTGTTATGACAACTTTGTAAAACTTCTAACCTGTTTACTTCTATCTTAAATAGTTGTGGTCGACTAGATTGAGTTTTGGATATCTTTGTGTGCCCACAGCTGTTTCCAAACGACCTCACAATTTGATCATAGTGTATCTATTAGAGGAGAACTGATTGGTTTCATGTGTTAATAACAATAATTACAGAATAAAGAAATAGTGGCACAGCTGCAAGGCTTAAAGGAGTTGCCCAGCTAGATAAAACACTTTAGATATGGTTAAATTAGAAATAAAAGCAACTTACTACTATACTTTCATTAAAGGGTTATTTTTATCTTTAGAAGTTATCTCCTATCCAGTGGGTAGGTGATAACTTGCTGATCAGTGGAGGTCCAACTGCTGAGATCCACACCAATCCAGAACCCTGGATTGAGCCCCTTCTAAATGGAGCATTGGCCTGGTATTTGAGCCACCCCGCAAGTCATTCTCTAAGGGAACAAGAGCTGTACTTGGCCACCTCCAGCAGTCCCATGGAGAATGAGTGGAGCAAGGATGTGCATGTCTGGCCACTGCTCCATTTAGACAGGAATTGTTGGAGATCAGCAGTCGGACCCTCGGCAAGGTATTACCAATACTATATATATCTTCACTGGTGTCTTGCAGTTAGCACCACTTTATTTCTACATGTGCTGTGGCACAGAGAAGAGCTTACATCTCCCGATGTTGGTGTGCACAAAGGTGGCTGTTTAGCAAGCCTTCTTCTCCATCACGGCTGATGCCGAGACAGAGGGACTGGAGATGATCTGTGGATTACTTTCGTCTTCGACCTGCAACTACAGTAGTTATCTTCTTTTGCATATTCATTTTTTAAATATCATATTAGCAAGGGATTTACCTAGGTTTTCCAATCCCCCTATTGTGCTGAGATATGCCATTATTTTATGGGGGTCCTAGTGCAGGAACCTTAACAATTCTAGAATAAAGGTACTGGTTTAGCGCTACGGCCCCTTCAGTTTTTTCCTGCATAGCAAGACTCCAAGCTATCACACATCAGAAGTAGTGGTAAGATGTCTAGGACAGAAAAGGAATTAAAAAAGCATTTCCACCAAAAGGTGTTTCTATTAACCCCATGACCACAATTCAGGCAAGTTGGATCACACATGCGGACCAGAAGTTGCTTTCTCTCATAGGATTACATTGAGGTACGGTCCACACATAAGACGCTGTGTGAGCAAGCTAGTCTGAGTTGTGGTCGTGTGCTTGGTGAAGAAGAGCACTGGGACATGTGGAGAACAGGAGAAGACAGCGATTGATAAGTGTATGAACACCCTATGGCAAAGGGACTAATGTATATATAAAAAAAATGGTGGTGCTACTTTAACTGTTTCAAATATGTATAACCACAAAGCTGTTTCTTAAAGGGTTTGTCCAGTTAAAACAAGTCATCACCTATTGGCAGGGTGGGTGATAAGTAATTGATTGGTGGGATCTAATTGCTGGGACCCGGAACAATCTGCATAACGGGGTGCTTTTATCCCCTATAGAATGGAGCGTAAGTGCGCATGCTCAGCTGCAGCTCCATTCATTCCCTATGGGAATACTGAGCGCTGTGCTCGGCTTTGTCCAGCAATAGAGAATGAATGGAGTAGTGGCTTTTTATCGGGGGTAAAAATTCGCCGTTCTGCCGATCAGTGTGGGTCCCAGTGGTCAGACACCCACCGATCAGTAAGTTATTACCCATCTGAAGTATAGGTGATAACTTGTTTTCACTGCACAACTTCTTTAACTCTTTAAGCAACATAAGTTGGTTTAGTCATATTGATTTCAGTTGAAAACTATGGAACAAATATGTTCTTCAATCAAGGGTTAATAGAATCATGAAGAAATCTTTTCATTGGAGAATAATCAGTGTCTGTCTTTAATCTTCCGTGCTGTCGATAGCCAGCGTGTAGACTGCTGGGTCTTTTCCATAATTCTGTGTATTGGCTTTTAAAATTTCCAAGAAAACATGTCCTTAATTTACTGTGTTTCCGTCAATCAGTGTACTTGAAAAATTGGACAATTATACAATAATTGTTTTTGGATTCTACGTTTCCCTAAATTGCCACATTATACGTGTTCCCTGTTTTTTTAATGAATTTAAATAGGTGAGAACAGTAACAATAATATAAATATGACTATTTCACTATACTGTATTACATTCTGCATCATCATCCTCTTATTCTGCAGCCTTTGGACTATCCTTGGATCATCCATGAGTGTGCATGTATTGCCTAATTGGCTTACTTAACCTAAAGATGTACAATATGGTCAATTAGCTAAGTTCCCACTATGAGTTTCTGACGCAATGTATTTTCACTGGGCAAAAAAAACACAGCGTGCCCACTATGCTTTTTTATGTTGCGAAGGAAAAGAAGATTGACCCATAAGTTAGGATACAGACTAGTAATGCAAAATGTATGCTTTATTGAAACATTAGGAGGTAACAAAAAGATATACTAAAGGAGCAGCTCAGACAAGGATCAATATATATATATATATATATATATATATATATATATATATATATATATATATATATATAATATATTCTAATCCTTGTCTGAGCTGCTCCTTTTGTATATCTTTTTGTTATATATATATATATATATATATATATATATATATATATATATATATATACATATGTGTGTGTGTATTTATATTATATAAAGAATAGAGAGCGGCCACCCCGACGCACGTTTCGGAAGAATCTGCACATGCCTGTAACAATAAAGTTAAATACCAAGAAGTATCAAAAACGAAGTAGCTTTATTTAAAACATGACAACGAGAGACACAAAATATAGATAAAAATGCATTTGTGAAAAAATACAAGTAACCTAATTTAGCTAATAGGTGCACAAATGCTTCAAAATCAAAAACTCACCAAATACTAATCGTGGAAACCTGGCCTGCAGGTATTTTTTAATCAGGACTGGCATGGCTAAAATCTCTGATCATTATAGTGCCAAGTATGGAAGAGATGAACTGCATTACCTGAAGCAGCCAGTGAGACATAATGTCATATATTGTACAATTATGTCCTTTCCCTTTTTCTCTGATCTCTTAAGCTCTTGCACTTCTTTTTTTCCATACAAATAATAATTGGGTCAAAAATACCTATTCGTTCTGGTCCTGGGTCTACAGGTCAGGGTTGTAGAAAGGCTGCATGTGCCACGTCCTCCACTTCTTGTATTTGGAAATAGAGCCGCATTTCTCTGGATTAAGAAAAAAGGGAAAAAGAATGAATATAAAACAGCTGCTAATGTTTTTTTTGCCAGGAAACTAAGAGAGCGAAAGAACTTGTGAGTTTAATAATAGAGACTTTCTTTTGTGAAACCAGACTTTCCTTACCATAAAACCAGTCTGCTCTTCTTTAACCAGTGAATTACTAGTGTAAGGTAGGAAAATGCCATTGTAATGTGTTGATTTATGGTGGAACATAACCTATAGGGATCCCCCAGGGCAGAAGCTCACTACTACACAATAAAGGTATGCCATGAGAGTGCGCATGATGCCACATAATGAACAATGTGGAGTGAAGAAGTTGGAAAACCAAAGACAAGGAAGAATTCCTACTTCTGAATATTGAATTCTGACAAGTTTGTTGAAAGGGAAATAATAGAAAGAATCGGATTTAAGTTGGTAATTTTTACTAATAGTAGTAAGTGATGATGATCATCCTCTTATATTGTGCTTTAAAACAAAGTTAATCCGTCCAATTTCACCAGATCGTTCAACTCTTATATTTCGGTTACAGATCGACTTTCCGACGTCGGCTTTTGATGTCAAATTCACCAAACCGGAAAGTGAAGCTTTTAGCCCCAGATACGAAATTTCCAGCTTATCTGAGGAAGATAAAAGCAAGTTACGAGAGGCCATGCAGAAGGAGTCTTTATACTGGTGAGTACTGGGGTTTCTCAGTGATTAGGGAGGTTTCTTAGTGATTAATATGTTTTTTTTGTGTGGTTTTGAGTTTCGTTAGACATATAGCTATAAAAAGTGTTAAGTATCTGAGAAAGCAGAGATGACTCCCACCAACATTCAGAATGGAAGGCTGCAGTTGTGACTTAGCGCTTACCACTACCCCATTACCACTTCTCCTTACACAATGGCGCTCCTGGCTAGGTACTGTGCAGGGACCTGCAGCGGGAGTCATCCATGCACGCTTCTATGCAGGGCAGACTTTGAAGGGGAGCCAATGCTAAACCACTGCTATGACCACTTCTTTCTCAGGACCCAGTGGTAATAAAGTGAAGACATATCTTAGCGATATTGTATCACTTTGTAAGATTGCAAATTAAACAGAGATTTGCTGCACTATGGGCTTTTAGTGAATATAATATAGAACTCTACTTTCACGTGCTGGTGTGCATTTACTTCCATGTGAAGTTACAGGCAACCTGTCGTGTCTTAAAGTGCTATTTACTTGTAGGTATTGGGTTAATCTTCAGGTAAATAGTGTCAAAATTCTGCCTGACCACCTTAATAGAACAGTGTCTACAGGGAGGAAATGAAAATTTATCCTCCCTGCAGCCGCTCGCTTCCAGTTATTGGGGCGGTGCAGGGAGCTCTCTATATAATGGTCGCACTCTGATCGCTCCTCGCCACTTTGATTGACAGCTTACTCTGCAGTGTGTGTGTACAGAACAGGCTATCAATCTGAGTGTCAGGGGAGTGATTACAGCCATGGTGATTGTAACTGCTCCCTGCACCTCCCCGATGGCTGGAAGCGAGCAGCTGTGGGGATAATGTAACTTTATTTTCTCCTTTTCTATCTGCTATGTTAGTAAGGCAGCTTAACATGATTTTAATGCAATTTACCTGCAGATTGACCCTATATTTGCAGGTAAATAGCAATTTTGGACATGACAGGTTCCCTTTAAACATGGTTGACGAGTATATCCCACAAGAATCCCCCAGAGTAAAGACTGAGCAGAACAAAGCATGTAAAATTCAGACGTCGGTTTAAGAGAAAATATTCATACTCCTATTTCATATTCATACTCATATTTCATATTCAGACTCCTATTCAGACTCATATTTTAGAGTGGTGAATTTCTGCTATTCCTAAATCTTCATTTTCTCACCTAGTGAAGGGCTGCCACTAGGACATACAATACTTGTGCACAGTAACATACTATATAGTTTGTACATAGCCTATAAACCCATAACCATCGTATCATTCAATTCAACCACATTCTGTGACTATTCCATAAACCTTATACTTATATATTTTTAGCCCAAATAACAAACTGCGATTTACTTGCCCTCCCCAGGTCTAGCACTGTGCCTTCACCGCTGCCCCGGTCTCTACAGCAGTGATTTCACGTCAACAGTGCTGTAATCAGTCTCTGAGCTCAGCAGCTCGCATCTATATCAGCTGAGCTCCGTGATTGACTGCAGCGCTGTTGACAAAATAGGTGAAAGGGAGCAGTGACGTGGCCCTGCATAGTTTGCTGATTTGCCTCCTCACTATTACACCACGTAACTTCCCTGACAGCTAGCACACCCCTATACTAAACACACTGCTCTGCCGACAATCACAAGGCTCATCATGATGGCCACGACCAGTATGCCAGTCACCATGACAGCCAAAATCCCAGTCTCAGGAGCGTAGCTCTCATTTGCCTTCTGCATCATTTTTTTCCCTTAATGCATGTATTTGGGACTAAGTATCAATTTTGAAGTGTGGTTTCATTAATTATTTGCAGCGTTTGTCTTTGCCAGGCTCTTTATTTTTCTGCACATTCTACTTTGATGTGGTCTGTGGTCATAAATCAGCCAAGAGGAGCTCAGAAAAAAACCCCATAAAAGTTAGAAACTCTCCCATTGGACTATCAGAATGTGCTCACTGATGGATTCTCAGTTAACCCATTCTGTAGTCAGCAATAGACAGTGTCACACTCAGGCTACAGTAATGCATTTATTTAGAGGAGTTGTCCTGGACTGTTATGTCGATGGCCTATCCTTAGGCTAGGTCATCAACATCAAATAGGTGAGGCTTACTGCAGATCTGCCCCCATTCATTTGAATAAGGGCAGATGTGCAGTACCCAGCCGCAGCCACTATAGGGTTGGCAGAGCTGTGGTGTTCAGCTCCACAACAGATCACATCAGGCTGCTGCCAACACTGAGAACAGCTGATCGCTGGGGGTATCAGGTGTCACACCCAACCGATCTAATACTAATGACCTATCTTAAGGATAGGCTATCAATATAAAAGTACAGGACAACCCCTTAAAATAAAACAAAAAAAAATGTCCCCATACATTGACAACCATTTTTAAAGCCAACCAAGAATTCCTAACATTAGGTCACAGCTGCATTTATTGTACAGTGATGATCTTTGGGCCACCAGGCAAAAGACCCTGGGCATGTGCCCCTTCTCTCCAGACCTGACCTTGCCATTAACCCTGCATCATGTCCCCTGGAAGCGGAGTATGGCAGTGCATTATACCATATAATATGGTGTATTATGACTACGCTTCATGCTAGTAAAGCACTTGCATATATTAGTCCATAGATGAAGATTGAGTTCCGATTACTGACATGGAGTAGCCCGTAGTGATACATGAAACGGGTCACGTTATTTATTACACAAATTTCACAAAACGGTCATCTTCTAGTGTCCCCAAACCCGGACTCCTTGATGTCAAAACAGTTGAGAACATGTCATGGGTGTGATCCATGTGTTTCACATACTCCCATGCATGTTGCAGCTGTCTGATGGTAACTCAACACCCAGAATGGCCTGGGAATATAGCAAGAAAAAGGGGACTGTAGCGAAGGATCACAAAGACTTTGTCTTGTGGCGGCATACCCTGTCATTTGAGACTCCTACGTTACTGAGACTGGCAAGCGATAGCTCAGACTTCTCGTCTCCGAGGAGCTTTGTTTCACGCTTCTTGTGTGCGTGTAGTTACTAGGGTTTTGTATTTTAATTGTGATTACTTTCATTGTTTTGTCTTGAATGTACCTGGTAAAACGTTTTACTTTCTCGTATTCCACAGATTTATTTCTTAAACATTTAAAATGTAAAGAAAAAAGAGATCATCTTGTGAAATCAACCTGTCCATGTGGGGTTAGTCCTCATAGGATATGGTCAGGTTCTTCTGATTGTTGTGTGTGCTGCCATCTAGTGGCTGTAATACACCCGCACTGATAAGGGCAGAGGAATCCAAGTGAATGGAAACATTCTGCTGTACTAACATGCTGTGCTCATATATACAGATCTGGTCCCTGATCTCTTGGTGTGCCACCCATGGAGGTTATGTTTTGGGCCAGCTTGGGACATAGATCTCTGTGCACACAGTTCTTTCTTTGGACGTGCCTTGTGTGAGCTGTATGGGTGCATGATAAAACATGAATTTCCATAGATGTGTGTGATGGGTTAAACATATCCATAAGGGGCCGAAGTTTACCAAAAAAGGGTGTCTTTTTCATTACAAAGAGCACTAAGATATAAGTCTTCCTATTATATGGGACTCAAGCAATTGTATGGCAGTGTTATATGTCAGGGCCATATATTGGTCATATGCAGTGGATCATTTTTCCCATTTATAAGCCATTTCCTCTGTAAAATGCGTCTTATGAAGAGTGGATGATTGGTTGTCATCAAGCAGCCCTAGTGTGGCTTCTCTGAGGACCAGGACAGATGTTTCAGAACTTGTGACATGGAATGAATAGGCATTGCAGATCAGTGCTGTGAGAGGTCACCAAGAGGGGCTTTTCTCTCCTGGTGATCACCCGAAACTGAACTTCTCAAAAGGCTGAAAACAAAATGGGGAACCTATTTTAAATCTTTACTGATACTGGTCATTGCAGGGGTTAATTAGTATGAATTAGATTTTTTGGGGCTCACCAATAAGGGACATGGACAGATTTGTTATTTAACCTACATCTATTAATATTTGCTGTTGTTGTGACTATACTGTAATACAGCTAATTTTCCCAAAGGGTCACAGGCGAGACTGGGACTTTTGTGTAGAACCGAACCAGCAGACTGAATTTAATTCTGATTATTATTTTAATTTTTATCACTTAATGTTGAGCAGAATTAAGTATGTTATCAAGCACCGCTGCTAATACAAGTTATGCTAGGGCTTATTGTATCATGTATGCTTACTTCTAACAGCTAATCAAAACCATATAATTTACTGCTGTTTATAAATCCATATTGCTCCTTTTATAAGTATAGATATACTTTGATCTACAGATTTGCCAACACACTATCATGACCCCATAGCCCCCCATACACAGTATTATGCCCCCACACACAGTATGATGGCCTGATAGCCCAATCCTTACACCCCAAAATATAGTATGATGGCCCCCAGTTTCCCCCCACAAGTACTGACTAACAGCATGACAGCCAAACAGCCTCTTCAACACAAACACAGCATGATTGCTGAATAGCCTCCCCCTACACACCGAGTATGATGCCCCGCACCCAGTATGATAGCACACAGCCATTGCAGCCCCCTCACACACAGTATGATGGGCCCCAGTTCCCCCCCCCCCCAAGTATTGACTAAAACAATGGCCCCACAACCTTACACATACATACACACACACACACTGTGATGGCTTCCACAGCTTCACCGAAGTACTGTCTGACAATTGAAAAAAATAAATAAATCTACTCACCTAGCCTTGTGTATCTAATGCTGTGGGCTCCTTTCTGTGCAGTTTGTGGCCTGGGGCTCCATGCAGCAGGTACCATCTAGTGATGTCATTGCACCTGCTGTGCTGAGACTCAAACAGGCTAAATAGTGGAAAAGGGAGCCTCAGGATGCGGATACCATTGAAATCAAGACACTCGGCCAAGGGGTGGCCGTGTGGTGCGGTACGCCACCGATTCCAGCACTTTGGCTGCTTAGTTCCGCAGGCCAAACAGTAACAGCCACTTTGCCCAGGTCTGTTGTAATGTGAGATTTTTTTCATCTGTTTTTTTCTTCGCTTTCTTATTTTAAAGGTTGACAGATGCAGATAAGAAAAAATTGTGGGAGATGCGCTATTATTGTCACTCAGAGATTAGCTCCCTTCCATTATTGCTGGCTAGTGCACCGAGTTGGCAGTGGTCATGCCTTCCAGACATTTATGCTTTACTGGGTCAGTGGACTCATATGAAACATCAGGATGCCCTTGGTCTTCTTCATGCCACGTAAGTACTTTTTTCATTGTTGTAGCATTTTGCTAACATGCAGTTGTCAGTCCTGCTGTAATCCTTGTCAGTATTATAAGAGTAACTTATTTAAATAAACTTTTTTTTTGTATTATTAATTATCCGCCAGGTTTTGAATTTTGCAATCTAGTTAATTACCTTATCTTGTTTCCTTCTTTCCCAAAAACTATGCTGCAGTGCTAATTCAATGCCCAGTTTATGCTGTTCAA
Source organism: Phyllobates terribilis (assembly GCF_046119375.1). Classification (NCBI taxonomy): domain Eukaryota; kingdom Metazoa; phylum Chordata; class Amphibia; order Anura; family Dendrobatidae; genus Phyllobates; species Phyllobates terribilis. The sequence goes on from NW_027362762.1 coordinate 692,105,917, forward strand.
GAATCTCCTTTCAACTGCTGCTCAACAATATCCGTACTCCTTGTTCAAATGTTCTGTGTACGGGAGTCCACATGAGTATGGAGGTTGAGAGTAGAGAAGCTCAGATAGTGAAAGTCCTTTACACAGCAGCAGTTGAAAGGAGCTTCTAAAGAAGCATGCGAAACAACACTGTAGCTCAATGTTTAAGAGAGAAGAAAGCAAAATAAGGTAATGAAGTATATTACAAAAATGCATAACTTTGAAAAGCCTGAAGTATAAGGAAATTTAAAAAAAGAAACCGTTGTTGTGGTGTAGCAAACAGGCCAATGAGAATTTTTAATTTTGATTTGCGGTTCTGAAAACTTTATATTAGGGAATTGCTAGGAGTAGAAAGTATCTCTCTGCTGTTCCATATTTAATGAACATATAGTATACATCATATTTGCGCTTCATTTTCACTTCTAAACAGCTTCCCTGATCAAGAAGTAAGACGTACAGCCGTGCAATGGATTGATACTATATCTGACGCCGAGCTTCTGGATTACCTACCACAGCTTGTACAGGTCTGTATGCATTGTATGATGAAATCAAGAATTATCTAGAGAAATAGAAATTATTTTTTGTGTGTTTTGATCATTTTCCTTGTATCATCCCATCCCAGGCTCTTAAATATGAATGCTACCTGGATAGCCCACTTGTTAGGTTCCTGCTGAAAAGAGCCATTTGTGACTTAAGGATCACTCACTACTTCTTCTGGTGAGTATTTTATTCTTTTGTCTAATATATAGAATTGTGTCCAGATATAGCCTCCTTTCTTATGGGTTCAGGTTGTAATAAGTGTTATGATTTTTGTACCTGGTGACTGAATAGTGCCGGTTATATGCCGCATGGAGAACCTTCTGCCAGGATTTCCAGTTATATTAATAAAGATGTCTCTGTCTTGACCAGGCTGCTAAAGGACTGTCTGAAGGACTCTCAGTTCAGTATTCGCTACCAGTACTTGCTCGCTGCTCTGCTGTGCTGTTGCGGGAAAGGTCTGAGAGAAGAGTTTGACCGTCAGTGTTGGTTGGTGAACACACTGACTAAATTAGCGCAGAAGGTTCGAGAGGGAGCTCCGTCATCCAGACCCGTAAGTGAGATCGTTCCGGTAATGTCTCTAAGGGATCTAGACATCGGCTATTCTCTCAGCTTATAAAGTTATCACTAAGCTGGTCGTAGGATATGAGCATCATGCTGATACAAGTATATCTCCATTATTTTTTTTTATTTTCTGGGGATTTGCAGTAATGCAATTATATTGCTACACAAATTAAAAATGATAATTCTCTTACCTAGGAAATTCTGAAAAATGGGTTAGAAGATGTGAAGCAATTCTTCATTCTGAATGGATCATGTCGCCTCCCCTTGAGTCCCAGTCTTCTTGTAAAAGGAATTGTGCCTCAGGTATGTTTCCACATCTTTAGTCATGTAGGTCAGTGAGCTCTTAAATGTGGACCATGTCTCAAGAGTCATGTTCATTCATTGATCAATGTGGCTTGATGTGCCCATAGTCATACATATATCCTTAATCTTGGTCAGGGAACACACATTCTTTACTTCTGATTCTCCAGTTTATTATTAAAAATCTGTTTATTTAAGGGGATATTCACCCTTGTCCTTTATAGCAGGGGCCACATTTGGCCCCTGATGCTATTCTGTGCACCCCTCAACTATATGGTCATAGACATGCTTGTCTTTGTCGGTTGGGTTATGACATACAGTGTATATTCCTTGCCAGAGAGAAGAGATGTGATGTAGTGCAGTACACTCTATGTTGCGTACATCTGACATTAATGAAGTTTAGTTAAAATATTTTATAAATGTTCCCAATCATAATACAGCTTTTGATTTTATTGCAGCCCTTGCAAATAGTTCAATCTGACAATCGGCCCTTGGGCAAGAAAAGCTTGTGCCCCCCTACTTTATAGTCTGTCAGGTTACTCAACTGCCCCTTGTCCTCCTTTTAAAGTAGTGACTATAGATTGACTATCACTTACTACTCTTTTAGCTCTTGAGGACTCTGTGCACACTACGTCATGAGGTTTGTTTTTAAGGAAAGAATCTGTGACTGATATAACAGATCTTTTTAAATATGGATCCTATTGACATATATTAGTTGTATATGTGAATTTTCCTCCCTCCCCCCACCTGGGTGTAATAGCTTAGACCAGGGGTCTCAAACTCGGCTGGGTATATGGGCCGCACATGGAAAAAATTTGAATTTGGGGGGCCGCATTCTTTGTTCAATGTGACATTTTTAGTGATACCATTTTTTTTTGTATACACCTTTTGAACATTTTTTCCGTGTTTATTTTTTTATGGCTTGGGTTGTTATGGATGTGGCGATAATAAACGTGCACTTTTTTGTGTTTACTTTAGTTTACATATAAAACAGCATTTTTAGTGCCCAATATTTTTTCATGCTTTATTTTATTTTTTTGATTTTTACAATTTTGTTTCCCCCAATTGGCCACATTCAGTAATATTGTCTTACAATTAGCATCATATAGTAATAATGGCAAACATCTTGTAGTAATGTTCCCCATCCAAGTCCCCATCTTGTACTAATGTGCCCCATCCAGGTCCCCATCCTGTGGCTATGTGCCCCATCCAGGTCCCCATCTTGTGGCTATGTGCCCCATCCAGGTCCCCATCTTGTGGCTATGTGCCCCATCCAGGTCCCCTCTTGTGGCTATGTGCCCCATCCAGGTCCCCTCTTGTGGCTATGTGCCCCATCCAGGTCCCCATCCTGTGGCTATGTGCCCCATCCAGGTCCCCTCTTGTGGCTCTGTGCCCCATCCAGGTCCCCTCTTGTGGCTCTGTGCCCCATCCAGGTCCCCATCTTGAGGCTATGTGCCCCATCCAGGTCCCCATCCTGTGGCTATGTGCCCCATCCAGGTCCCCATCTTGTGGCTATGTGCCCCATCCAGGTCCCCATCCTGTGGCTATGTGCCCCATCCAGGTCCCCATCCTGTGGCTATGTGCCCCATCCAGGTCCCCATCCTGTGGCTCTGTGCCCCATCCAGGTCCCCTCTTGTGGCTATGTGCCCCATCCAGGTCCCCATCCTGTGGCTATGTACCCCATCCAGGTCCCCTCTTGTGGCTATGTGCCCCATCCAGGTCCCCTCTTGTGGCTCTGTGCCCCCTGTGCTGTTCTTCACACACATAAAAAAAAAAAAAGATGATTCTCACCTGTCCTCCGTTCCCTCGGCGGCCTTCCTGCAGATGTGGCCCGCAGGCACCACAGAGTCAGACCCCTTGACGATCCCGACCTGGTCCAGGAGGAGCCGCCGACAGCAGCGCTGCATTGCCGCACAGAGACTGTCTCCCAGCACAGCATTTTCAATGTCAGCCGCCGGCCAATCAGAGGCCAGCAGCTGACATCTGCATATGGCAATGACGTCATACTCGCTGCGCCGACACGCAGATATCAGCTGCTGGCCTTTGATTGGCCGGCGGCTGGCATTGGAAATGCAGTGCTGGGAAACAGTCTCTGTGCGGCAATGCAGCGCTGCTGTCGGCGGCTCCTCCTGGACCTGGTCGGGATCATCAAGGGGTCTGTGCCTGCGGGCCGCATAAAGCAGCCTCAGGGGCCGCATGCGGCCCGCGGGCCGCGTGTTTAGACCCCTGGCTTAGACTAAGCTATTCTGTCTATCAGGGGCAACTAAAACCTAAAGGAATGGTGCCATGACGCCACTGTTAGCTGGGTTGGCGGACATCTTATTTCTCTAATATATTTGCGTACCACTAAGGCCCCAATTCATCAAAGCTTTTACACAGTTTCTGGCTTAAGAAGCTTTGAAAAGTTTTCCCACCACTTTTGCCAAACTCCAAAAGAGTGGACAGAGCTGGACCGAACCATAAAATTCATGATGAGCGGTGGTGTTCCTTACGCCACAAATCTTACTCCAGTCACAGACTGGAGTTAAACTTCTGGTGAAGTGCTGACTGAGGCGCCGGATTCATTAAGAGCCATGTGCTTCTTCATGAATCAGGCGCCTCACACTCTCCCCCTTGCCCCTCATGATAAACTGAGGCCTTAGAGTTCTAGTCTATGGAGACTTTCTACCAAGGTGCGGTCACTCAGTGAGAATCTATGCTTCTGCACTTACTATTTCAAGTGGTGTAAGTTATGCATAATGTTTAAAACCTCCTGGTTATTATATCATATTGTATGGGTATATTCGGGGTGTAATTGGATAAGTTTCAATGTATAGTTATAAAACAAATACCAATTCCATTGCACAGGTCTTCTCCTGTGATGACTTTGAAATGCTGGCCGCCAACTTTATCTCTTTTCTGAGGTTGAAAATCAATGTGCAGGGTCATTTTCATCCTATTAATAGATCGATCCTTCCCATAAATATTTAGCTTTAGGTCCCTTCAAAGTTGTCAGAATCTGTAGAGAAAAATATATCATCTCTGGCAAACTTTAGAAAAAGTATATAAACGCAGTGATAAAGCCTGTCTTTTTTTTTTCCAGGGCTGCTCCCACTTCAACTCCAATGCTGTGCCTCTGAAGCTTACCTTCCAGAATGTGGATCCCCTGGGAGAGAACATACCTATTATTTTTAAAGTATGTATCAACAACTGAGCAAAATGAAGAAAGTAGTACTTTATTGTAAGAGTAAAATGTCCATGTCACACACAGTGTATAGTGCTGCAGGTGTTCTATAGAAGAGATGATGGAGACTTCTAGAGCTGACAGCTATGTAATCCTCTTTAAAAGTTTTTATTTCCAGCTGGGTAGCTTTAACTGGACTTGTAAAACTCTCATTTTAATATCAGGCATGAAAACTTTCAAACCGTAATAAAGACTCAAATCTGATATGGCTTATCAAAGTACACCAGCTTCATCATGTCTAAGAGATCTATTTAATTATGTATGTATTGGAAAATCAGGTGACAGATCCACTTAAAACATAGCGTTTCTAAGGGGTAACTTTTCTCCTTTTGGATAGTGCCAAGCCGGCGTAAGTCTTCAGAGAGGAAGAGGACTTCAGCTCTAGTTCCAATTATTGGATGTAGCAATCCTAAAAGTCGGTATTGACCCTTTAACTAGCTTTGACACATGACTTAGGATAAGAAGACAAACCAGACAAGTGTTTCTGGGTGTTTGCTCCTCATTAGTGCACAACAGGAGATCTGATTTGGTTGGGTGAGAGGCCTCTGGAAAGGTTTTGAAAGGGTAATGTTTCTTTTTGTGGAAAGAGCCAAAAAATATGGACGTTTATAAGCCATTCAATGCTCTTCTGGGGATTTAATAATGCAAATAGCCTGTTCAGAGAGGAAGATGACTTGAACTATAACGCTACCTATTGGATGCTTGAACTATAACGCTACCTATTGGATGCTTGAACTATAACACTACCTATTGGATGCTTGAACTATAATGCTACCTTTTGGATGCTTGAACTATAATGCTACCTATTGGATGCTTGAACTATAATGCTACCTATTGGATGTAACAATCCTGTCTGGTTTGGCTATTTATCCTAAATTCTGTGGCAAGGCTTGTTAAAGGATCAGTATTGACTTTTATGATTGCTACATCCAATTCCTTGCCTCTTCCTCTCTAAAGATGCTGTTTGTATATTTAAATTCCTATAGGAGTCTCGTTTGGCTTATAAGTCTCCTTACGTTGGCTGGGCCGACTGCACAAGGAGAAACATTATTCCTTAGATCCCCTGTCAGAGTCCTCTCACCTAGCCAAATCAGATCTCCTGCTTTGAACTGGTGAGGGGGGGCAAGTACTCCAAAACACATGTCTGCAAATAGTGTCTGGTTTGGCTTCTTATTCAGTCTTGTGGCAAGGCTCGTTAATGGGTTAATATTAATGTTTAGGATTGCTGCATCCATTGGGTGGCACTAGAGTTCAAGTCCTCCTCTTTTAAATGTATATATTTTTTATTTGTCAATGGTATTACAAAGTTATATCTGGGGGTTGTATGGGGGTATATCACATAGGTGTTGGGGTAGTTAACAAGTCATGATTCAGTAGGCAGTGTATTTTGATATAGGGCTAGAGCAGCAAGTTGAAAATTTGTCACAGACAGAAAAGAAGGAAAAATCCTATACATCTACAGTGGGGAAAATAAGTATTTGATCCCTTGCTGTTTTTGTAAGTTTGCCCATTGACAAAGACATGGACAGTCTATAATTTTAAGGGTAGGTTAATTTTAACATTGAGGGATAGAATATCCAAAAAAATCAAGAAAATCACATTGTATAAATTAGATAAATTTATTTGCATTTTGCTGTGAGAAATAAGTATTTGATCCCTCTGGCAAACAACACTTAATACTTGGTGGCAAAATCCTTGTTGGCAAGCACAGCAGTCAGATGCTTTTGGTAGTTGATGATGAGGGTTGCGCACATGTCAGGAGGAATTTTGGTCCACTCCTCTTTGCAGATCATCTCTAGATCATTCAGATTTTGAGGCTGTCGCTTGACAACTCGGAGCTTCAACTCCCTCCATAAGTTTTCTATGGGATTAAGGTCTGGAGACTGGCTAGGCCACTCCATGACCTTACTGTGCTTCTTTTTGAGCCACTCCTTTGTTGCCTTGGCTGTATGTTTTGGGTCATTGTCTTGCTGGAAGACCCAGCCACGACCCATCTTCAATGCTCTTACTGAAGGAAGGAGGTTGTTGGCCAAAATCTCGCGATACATGACCCCATCCATCTTTCCTTCAGTACGGTACAGTCATCATGTCTCCTTTACAGAAATGCACCCCCAAAGTATAATATTTCCCCCACCATGCTTCAAGGTTGGGATGATGTTCTTTAGGGTTGTACTCATCCTTCTTCCTCCAAACATGGCAAGTTGAGTTAACGCCAAAGAGCTCAACTTTTGTCTCATCTGACCACAGCACCTTCTCCCAGTAAGGCTGTGTGCCCACGTAGCGTTTTTCAAGCGTTTTTGATGCGGAATTTCCGCAGCGGAAACGCTTGTAAAACGCTTGGTAACCCGCACCCCATGGTCCCCAATGTGATTCCGCAAGTTCTATGCACATGCTGCGGATTTTTCTGCAGCGTTTATGCTGCGTTCAAAAATCCGCAGCATGTCATTTAATTTTGCGTTTCCGCAAGCAGAATTGCCTTTGTCCAATGCATAAAAAACGCAAGGCAATTCCGCATGTGGAAAACGCGTGATAAACGCGCGAAAAATGCGCGATAAACGCGTGCGGAATTCCGCATGCATTTTTCCGGCAGAGGACTTGCAGAAATGAAGCAGAAATTTTCTGCTTCATAAATGCAACGTGGGCACATAGCCTGAGGCTATGTGCCCACGTTGCATTTATGAAGCAGAAAATTTCTGCTGCATAAATGCAAGTCCTCTCCCGGAAAAACGCATGCGGAATTCCGCACGCGTTTATCGCGCATTTTTCGCGCGTTTATCACGCGTTTTCCACATGCGGAATTGCCTTGCGTTTTTTATGCATTGGACAAAGGCAATTCCGCTTGCGGAAACGCAAAATTAAATGACATGCTGCGGATTTTTGAACGCGGCATAAACGCTGCGGAAAAATCCGCAGCATGTGCATAGAACTTGCGGAATCCCATTGGGGACCATGGGGTGCGGATATACATGCGTTTTTCAAGCGTTTACGCTGCGGAAATTCCGCAGCATATACGCTTGAAAAATGCTACGTGGGCACACAGCCTAACTCACAGAATCATCCAGGTGTTCATTGGCAAACTTCAGACAAGCCTGCACATGTGCCTTCTTGAGCAGGGGGACCTTGCAGGCACTGCAGGATTTTAAACCTTTAAGGCGTAATGTGTTACCAATGGTTTTCTTGGTGACTGTGGTCCCAGCTGCCTTGAGATCATTAACAAGTTCCCCCGTGTAGTTTTAGGCTGATCTCTCACCTTCCTCATGATCCAGGATACCCTACGAGGTGAGATTTTGCATGGTGCCCCAGATCGTTGTTGATTGACAGTCATTTTGTATTTCTTCCATTTTCTTACTATTGCTCCAGCAGTTGTCTCCTTCTCACCCAGCTTCTTACTTATGGTTTTGTAGCCCATTCCAGCTTTGTGCAGGTCTATGATCTTGTCCCTGACATCCTTAGAAAGCTCTTTGGTCTTGCCCATGTTGTAGAGGTTAGAGTCTGACTGATTAATTGAGTCTGTGGAGAGGAGTCTTTTATACAGGTGAATATGTAAGACAGCTGTCTTTAATGCAGGTAACGAGTTGATCAGGAGCGTCTAACTGGTCGGTAGGAGCCAGAACTCATAATGGTTTGTAGGGGATCAAATACGTATTTATCACTGCAAAATGCAAAATTTTTTATCCAATTTATACAATGTGATTTTCTTGATTTTTTTGTGATATTCTATCTCTCAATGTTAAAATTAACCTACCGTTAAAATTATAGACTGTTGATGTCTTTGTCAGTGGGCAAACTTACAAAAACAACAAGGGATCAAATAATTATTTCCCCCACTGTAACTAAACAAGGGAGTAGCAATAGTATAAAATGGTCATCATGACCGAAGGATCAAAGAGGAGTGCACCAGCATAACAATAATCTCCAAAAGAAGAGGGTTCACATGTGACATTATTTTCAAATAATTTATTTTGCGAACTTACTTGACAATTAAAATAAATGATGCTGGTTAACAAAATATCTGTTTTCTTGATCAGTGTGGCGACGACCTCCGACAGGACATGTTGACTTTGCAGATGATTCGCATCATGAATAAAATCTGGATACAAGAAGGTTTGGACATGCGCATGGTGATCTTCCGCTGCTTTTCTACCGGACGAGGACGGGGTATGTTTATTTTTTTTACTATTAACACTACAAAATTGATTACTTGTAAAACATTATATTAAACATTACATGAAAGATAAACTATTGGGACATGCCTTCAAATGTCATTCACCTGATAACTGCAAGTCCGCAAATAAAAGAAATAGATTTTATGCCCTATGTGGTCTATGGAGGGTTTGTAGTCTTCTCCTCTGCTAGACCCTCAGATAGCTTGTACCTCATTCTGAAATAATGCTTTAACAAGTGCTATTGTTAGGGATCCCATTATTTAAAAACATAAAAATGGATTATAAGGACATTAGCATCAATTATTATTGATATATTTTGTGTTTAGCCATATAATATGTGATCAGCTATTATTGATTTAGATGTGATCTACTGTACAATTGAGACGTCCGTCTAGATTGTCAGATGAAGGACAAACGTTTTACATTTTTAATAAAGATTGACTGAATATATAATCTCTCCAGCTGATCCTGCTTCATCTGTCTCTTAGTAGTTATTCCTGTCTCCTCTGCCACTGAAGGGCATTATATCCCATTGATCAATGTCCAGAAGTCGGGAAGCGCAGTAGATGATTTGTGTTATGACGGTGGTGTGTACATTTGTATATTTGCTTGTGCCGCACTGCCATTGCTTCTTAGGTATGGAAGTTGCTTTGGCGATTTTGCAGTTGACAGTCTTTATGTTATTTATGGCTCTTTCCTGCAATATTCTAGACTAGAAACATGTCATCAGGAAACTGGGACTGCCACTGAGCTTCTAAATTTAAGTTTCTAATCTAGGCTTTGACAGTCAAGAGCTATAAATAATGTCTACAGGTCATCAGTTGTGGAGGAGTGAATGTTAGACTGTCTGCACTGCGGAAAGGAAGAATATGAGTGCTATGACTTTTAGTTTTGCTACATAAGGCCTCAAGCAGACGTCCGTGAGTCACGTAGATGTTCTATCAGTGTTCTTCGCAAATAGAACACGTACCCATTATAGCCTATGGTACCGTTCATATAGTCTTGTTTTTTTGCGGACTGAGTAGTCCACAATAAGTCACTGAGATATGTCCATTTTTGATCCGACACACGGATTAAAATTTTCCATGCAAGTCTATGGGTCTGTGAAAATAATGGACCCATCCATCCCTGTGCAATCCATGTGTTTTCGGTGATTAACTTTTTAGGGGAAAATAGCAGAATCTTTTTTTTTTTTTTTTGTTTCATTTTTTTTTCATCCTTGAAAATCATGGACGAAACACTGATAAAAATCAGATCAGAAAGAATGATGAACAATGGTCCCGTGTTTTTAGGTATGAGAAAAATCACGGCCATCTAAATGAGGCCTTAGTGTCCATTCTAGAAATCATTGATCATATGAATTTTTAACTTCATGCAATATAGACTAGACTTATAAAATTGAGATACTTAGCGCACAGTGTGGCCAAATTGTGTGAGTCGTTTGGCCAATGACAATGTGACCTTGTAGATGAGTCCCTACATCAGACTTGCATCTCCTGGGCTCCGACCTACAGATTTAAAGAGCAAGTAGGATACAGCTCTAGTCGGAACATGCCATCCTTCAGAGACTCTGCGGAGCGCAGGCAATATCTCTGAAGGATGACAAGCTGGATGGCAGCGTTCTGCTACCATCCAGCCTGCCATTTCAGTGCCGCCCCAGCGTGAGAAAATTCTCCTGCTCAAGCGGTGACGTCATTTGCCGGCACCGCATGCGCAGGAGAATTCTCTCACGCTGTCAGTGACGTGCATGAGGTGAGCTGAGTTCATTGGACATGAACTCGACTCATCTGGATGCCGTCACAGCGAGACACTGAGGAGCGCAAGCATGCCTGCGCTTCTCAGTGTCTGTGGCATGGCTAGCTGGATGGCAGCTTTCTGCTATGATCCAGCCTGTCATGTCAATGTAGCAGATCTGAAGCCGTCCTGGGAACCATGGAAAGGTAAGGATGAGGTTGGTTTATTATTTTACTTTTATTGCAGAAGACATTGGCTTCAGCTGAAATGGGCGTGACAGTAAGTATGGTTTAATTTAGAACATTAAAGTATTGTGTCTTCATTTCAATTAAAGGACTTTATTCTGGGTGTTTGTGTTTTTTTAACTTTGACTATGGGGTTAGTAATGGGGGTGTCTTATAGACGCCTCTCCATTACTAACCTGGGCTTGATGTCAGCTGGCATTATAAGCTGACATCAACCCCAGCCCTATTACCCCACTGCCACCGCTACAGGGCAGTGGGAAGAGCGAGGCTAAGTGCCAGAATTGGCGCATCCTATGGATGCGCCATTTCTGGGGCGGCTGACGGCTGGTGTTTCTAGCCTGGGAGGGGGTCAATATTCATGGCTCCCTTCCTGGGCTATTAATATCAGCCCCCACCTGTCTGCCTAGCCTTTGCTAGCTATTAAAATACGGGGGACTCCACGTCATTTTTTTTTGGATCCCCCATTTTAATAGCTAGTAAAGGCTAGGTATTCAGCTGGGGGCTGATATCAGTAGCCTGGGAAGCTCCGTGGGTATTACCCCCTTCCCAGGCTTCAAACATCTGCCTCAGCCGTCTGCTTAACCTCCGCTAGAGACTAAAATTACGGGGAACCCCATGCCAATTTTTTTTTTAATAAATCCTTTATTTTAACACTAAATGACAAGAACAGTAACCAACACTGTCACTGTACTTCTTATATATGTGACTGACATGTTTCTATCTATCTAATCTATGTGTGATGCTCTATTCTTTCTGTTCTAAATTGTCAGGTACCGGTGTATGCCGCTGATGAATTGCCGGCCGGCTTTTTTAAAGAGACGGGTGCATGAAAACACTAATGCTCTATTCTATTCTATTCTGAGCAGTTTGTCAGCATTTGGACACCTTTGAAGGTGTTTTCTATGTGTTTTCTATGTGTTTTTGTTTGCCTGCCATTGGTTTTAACGGTGTTCGACCGTGTTCGACGAACCGTTCTACGAACATGCCGGTGTTCGACGAGCAGAACCGAACCCGAACACTACGGGGGTGGCTCAACACTAGTTATGAGAGTTACAGTTGTTAGCTTATCAGAAGAACTATACTACAGTTCTAATTGGATGTATTGGCTAATATTATTACTATTACACCTACTACATATTCAGATACGATCTTGGCGATGGGCATACCCTTTTAAATAAAAAAAAATGACAACAGACTACCCTTTTAACATTTCTTTCCTGTGCTTAAAATGGACAGATACAGCAGTACTTACCCTCTGTCGCTCCGGCAATGGCTCTCCACTGCCTTTTGTTTTTTTGTTGATGTGGTTACAGCAGTGGTATCACATTGACACCATATGATCACTAAGCTCAGCAGTCTGGTGCTGTCTGACCCCAGTGATTGGCTGCAGTGGTCATTCATGTCTACATGCCATTACTGCTGCAGACTCATCAACATAGACCAGATGCAGCAGCAGTGAGTGAGTGCATGTCTGTTTGCCATTTATATGCATAGAAAATCAACAGATTAAAAAAAGAAATAAATGAAAGGGAACCTGTCATCAAATACATGCTGGTCGAAACCACTTTGTGGCAATGATCAGACACTGTGAGTTTGTAGCCAGGGATGTCTTATCATGAAATACTGTGGCGTTTTCTGAGCAAACACTGGCTAGTCAGAACTGGGACTCGACTTGGACTAATCAGCAAGGACACACAGTCCTTGGCCGGCTTTTTAAGTATGCGGTGTTTCTCAGTAAAATGTACCTGGCTGTAATTGCTCAGCCAGTGTCTGATTCATGCTGCTAGTGGTTGGATCAGTATGCATCTGATGACTGGTTCCCTATAAAAGGACAATCCCTTTATATGTGTTAATTATTATTTTCTGTAATAGATTTTTTAAGATATATAATATCATAATGAAAATCTGAGTATATTTAGGACATAACATCTACATGTCTAGACTTAAGGTAATAATTTGACCACTATTTTCCAGGTATGGTTGAGATGATCCCATCTGCAGAAACTCTGAGGAAGATCCAGGTGGAGCATGGAGTCACTGGTTCATTTAAAGACCGACCTCTTGCTGTCTGGCTGCAAAAACACAATCCCACAGAGGATGAGTATGAAAAGGTGATATAACCCAGGCTGGTGATGGTGTAAACTAACAAAATAAGCATTACTTATCTGTTAAGCCCATGCCTTTTCACAATTATCAGAGAGTGGTGGCACTGGAGCAGCAGGGACTTTAGCCGGGAAAGTAATGCATATTTTATGTGTCGGGAAAGCAGCACTCTGACTCATTGTAGCCTTGTCCTGTTTAGATATGCTTTCTAAGAGAGGGTATACTATGTCATTGGGATCAGCATATCCCTGATTATCCCAGGCTGTCCTAGTGTTCATTAATAATAAAAATCTTGTAGAGGACCTATCGCAGCTCCTGACAAGTGTGTTTTAATAAATACTTGTATTCACCATAAAATGACTGTTCTGGAGAACTTATTCTTAGAACTTAGTGATGTCCTGTTCCTCTGTAATTCCTCCTACAAATTTATGAACAAATTAATAACCAGGTGTTATCATTCCTTCCCTTTCATTAAATGAGTATGTCCCTACATAGCCTGGTAATTCCAGCACTGATTGGCAATGCCAGACTATGTAGTGTAGGGACATGACCCCTACTGATAACACCCGGTTGTCATTTTATTTATACATTTTTAGGCGGAATAAGGGGGAACAACATTGGATTCTAGGAAAACATGATGCAGCATTCATATTTCCTGAAGAATACAAGTGTCAGTAGAGCTGATATGTAATGAGGACATGTTACATTTAGGCAATTATTGCAGAATTAGGACTTGTTAGCTCACGGTCAACTTAATTTCTAGTCGTTGGTAACTGTTCTTCATGTAATTGTACAGGCAGTTGAGAATTTCATCTACTCTTGTGCTGGATGCTGCGTAGCCACCTATGTGCTTGGGATCTGTGATCGGCACAATGACAACATCATGCTGAAGACCAGTGGCCACATGTTTCACATAGACTTTGGCCGCTTCTTGGGACACGCTCAAATGTTTGGGAACATTAAACGGTGAGTACGATTGTTTCGTATAAAACATATAACACATACACAATCTAATATTGAAGTATTTGACTAAAGTCCCATTAAATTTGTGGATTTCTTTCTATTTTGTTGCCATTGCAGGGATCGGGCACCTTTCGTCTTCACATCAGATATGGCATATGTAATTAATGGAGGGGACAAAACTTCTAGCCGCTTTCATGACTTTGTGGATTTATGCTGCCAGGCTTATAATCTAATCCGCAAACATACTCACCTTTTTCTCAATCTACTGGGACTAGTAAGTGAAATGTTCTTATACTGCTATAATGGAGACAGATATTCTGCAGATTTGCACGTTTTGGTCCTCATGCACACATACAAGTTTTGCATACAATGGTTGTGATTCTATATTGGACCTTTGCCTTCTGTTTTATCTGAAAGAACTAAAACAAATGTGATTACCTCCATTCTATTGGGGAAAAAAAGTTGTGTTCTTTTTCTATAGGGTGGCAGGCATAAAAAATTATACTCTTTTATACTAACCGCTGGCCTAACATCAGCTGAACCCATCAATATCGACAGGTTCAGCCGACAGCCTAATGTGTATGGGGGCCTTTATTCAAATGTCATTAGACTCCATTGATATTGACAGGTTTGGCCTACAACCTAATGTGTATGGGGGCCTTTATTCAAATGTCATTAGACTCCATTGATATCGATAGGTTTGGCCGACAACATAATGTGTATGGGGGCCTTTATTCAGTGTTTGGTGTGCCTTAAAGATCTTAAAGTGGTGACCCTAAATCATACATGTCAAACACTGGCCCGCGGGCCACATCTGGCCTGCAAGGTGATCATATTAGGCCTGTGACACCAGAACCGCCACCCCATGTGGGGCCCATTATTCTGCATGGAGGACTTAATGGGGCCTATTACACTGTATGGAGGACTATGTGGGGCCCATTATACTGTATACTGGTTGGCCCCTGACTTTGTCCAAATTTTTCCTTTTGGCCCTCTGTGTGTTTGAGTTTGACTTCCCTGCCCTAAATAAAAAGCGATTAAGAGTGGAGCTTCACTTTAATCCATAAGGTGTGATCGCACGTTCATATGATCTGTTCCTCCTTTGTATTGGTTGAGCCTGGTCCAATGCAACCAGCAGATTTTATTTAAACTGTTCCAGAAATATTTTCAGCCTATAATTATTGAAATCTTGGCCTCTTGTTGGGAGATTAACCTCCAACTATCTGCTTTAGATGTTGTCATGTGGAATTCCGGAGCTGTCTGACCTGCAGGATTTAAAGTACGTCTATGACGCTCTGCGCCCACAAGATTCAGAAGCTGATGCCACAACATATTTCACCCGGTAACTGGAGCTGTCTGTATAGTGGGTCATTCTTCTACATGTCAGGTTACCATCAACAATCATACTAAGTAGTGTGCATCCTTATTTCTCTTCACCAGGCTCATAGAGTCCAGTCTGGGATCAGTAGCCACAAAGTTAAATTTCTTCATTCACAATCTGGCACAGCTGAAGTTCAGTGGTTCAGATGAGCGGTTAACACTCTCCTTCGCGCCAAGGACTCACACAATGAAAGTGGATGGGAGGATCCGTGATGTTTTCCTAACTCGTTATAAGAAGATATTCAATCCTAATAAAGGATATGTAAGTGGAGTTCTCTTCAGACCAGTCTAACTATTGTCCCTTACGTATGCTAAATGATAGCTTTTCATATAAATCTAGTCTGGAACAAGATTTGGAAATGTCGTTGCCTTGCTGTAAACGTGTATTAACAATATTTGTTGTCCTTGTTGCAGGTGTATGTTATTAAGGTGGTACGGGAGAGCCTGCATGAGACCCCTCATGTACAGAGATCCTTCGAGGAGTTCCAGGAGCTGCATAGCAAACTAAGGTTACTTTTCCCAGCATCACAACTTCCCAGGTACCTCAATAATTGGGACACTAAACATTAAAAACATTATTGAAATGGATTTATAGTAATCTCCTGTGATACCATATAGAATACATAGTGTTTATGCTGCACTTTCTTTCTTCTGAATCCCCAGATTTCCTTAAGTTGTTAAACAGTTTTAATGTTTGTTGTTTTTTAAAATCAAAAAAGTCTAAAATAAAAATGCACTGTACTATTATTTCCAGGGTTCATTCAATCTCAGCCAGTTCTAGTTGGATCATGGTAATTGGCTAGTGGAATTTGGAAGTAGTTTTGATAAAATAAATATTAGATGCGAATCTTAAAGGGAATCTGTCACCAGGTTTTTGTTATGTAATCTAAGAGCACCATAATGTCAGAGTAGGGACCCTGATTCCAGCAATGTGTCACTTACTTGGCTGTGTTTGGCTATTTCAATACAATCAGTGTTTTATCAGTAGGAGATTATCACTACAGGACAACTGGCCTCGTGCCTCCTAGTCCATCCACGCCGTCAACACTGATTAGCGGCTCTCTCTCACTATAAATTGTATACAGAAAGCTGTGGTGTGGGCAGGGTTATACATGCTCAGTCGTTCAACTTCTTATTAATTTAAGAAATAAAAATATAGCTTTCTTTTAAAGGCTGTACCCAACATCTGTCTAGTAGCCACAGAATATGTCACACATGTGCAGGTCAAACCTCAGCTACCCTTACTTATTGGAAGAAACAGGGCCATGTATCATACAAACCTGTGCTCAAATCAACACGTTCATAATGCCATATCAGAATATTTAAAGACATTTTTACTATTCCGTTCTGCGGGATCCAGAAAAAAATAGTATAAAATACTTTATAAAAAACTGAACACACCACATCATAAGTTTTTAACGAAATATCAGTTAAACAAATGCCATTAGAGCTTATGTATGGCATCCATCACTGGCATTTATTAAATGTATACATCATTAGCTTTTCAATAGCTTTTAAATCATAAATAGATGGCATAATAGCCTGTGATTGATGGATGCCTAATAGTGGCATCTGATATCCATAGGTTAAAATTATATTTGTTTAATAGGTACATCATGACATATCCATGAAATTGTTGCCATTTTTTATTTGTTTTACTCGTTTATATAGCGGCATATATTTCCATAGCGCTGTACAGACATCATCACTGTCTCCATTGGGGCTTACAATCTAGATTCCCTATCAGTATGTCTTTGGAGTGTGGGAGGAAACCGGAGAATCCGGAGGAAACCCACGTAAACATGGGGAGAGCATACAAACTCCTTGCAGATGTTGTCCTTGGTGGGATTTGAATCCAGCCTCCATTTTATTATTATTATTATTATTATTATTTATTATTATAGCGCCATTTATTCCATGGCGCTTTACATGTGAAAAAGGGGTATAATACAAGAACAATTACAATAATCTTGAACACAATGTGACAGTGACTGGTACAGGAGGAGCGAGGACCCTGCCCGCGAGGGCTCACAATCTACAAGGGATGGGTGAGGATACAGTAGGTGAGGGTAGAGCTGGTCATGCAGCGGTGTGGTGGAACAGTGGTTACTGCAGGTTGTAGGCTTGTTGGAAGAGGTGGGTCTTCAGGTTCCTTTTGAAGGTTTCCACGGTCGACGAGAGTCTGATATGTTGGGGTAGAGAGTTCCAGAGTAGGGGGGAAGCACAGGAGAAATCTTGTATGCGATTGTGGGAGGAGGAGATAAGAAGGGAGTAGAGAAGGAGATCTTGTGAGGATCGGAGGTTGCGTGCGGGTATGTAACGGGAGACTAGGTCGGAGATATATGGAGGAGATAGGTTGTGAATGGCTTTGTATGCCATGGTTAGGGTTTTGAACTGGAGTCTCTGAGCAATGAGGAGCCAGTGAAGAGATTGACAGAGAGGAGAGGCCGGGGAATAGCGGGGGGACAGGTGGATTAGTCGAGCAGCAGAGTTTAGGATAGATTGGAGGGGTGCGAGAGTGTTAGCAGGGAGGCCATAGAGCAGAAGGTTGCAGTAGTCGAGGCGGGAGATGATGAGGGCGTGCACTAGTGTTTTTGCAGATTCATGGTTGAGGAATGTGCGGATCCGGGAGATATTTTTGAGTTGGAGTCGGCAGGAAGTGTAAAGGGCTTGGATATGTGGATTGAAGGAGAGTTCAGAGTCCAGGGTTACCCCAAGGCAGCGAGCTTGAGGGACTGGGGAGAGTGGGCACCATTCTGCCATCATAGCCTATAGGTGACACATGTCACTGTCATCAATCAAAGCCTCCACTTATTGTATACATCAGAAGCTTCTCCTAGCATATACGTTACACAGACACAAAAAAATAAGTAATGTGATCAGAGCCTTAAAAAGTTGTCATCTCTGCTGTAGGAAAAATATATCTTTGTACCGTGGTAGCCAGTAGATAGAAAATATCTAAAGACCTCCCCATCTAATTGCTAGACCATGATGCTCATCAGAGCACAATGCTCCTTTTTTTCCCATCAGTCGCTCTATTCTACACAAGAGGGAAACAACTTGCACGGTTTAGTACAGACTCTTGTATTCAACATCAATTTGAAAGCATTGTGCAGCACATCCATCTCTTCCTGACCATCTTCCCCAACAGGTGACGTTAAGCGGAGAGAAGAATCAGGCATGTTGAATTACGCTTGCCTAATCCTTGTGTTTGCCTGGGAGATAGGTTGCCATCAGAGGTGTCTGGCAGCTGCTTAAACTCCATTTACACTGCAAGATAATCATGAATAAGTGTTCTTAAAAATGGTAATTTCACAATTATCTTGCTGTGTAAACAGCCTGCGGATCACCAGATGAACAAGCAAAACTTATGATCTTTTGTGCAGCGTAAAAGATCTGTTGTATTGTGACAGCTGCTCTCCTGACACAAACACAGATGTGATGTCACAGGAGCGTACGTCTCTGACCCGTATAATGTGATAGCGCAAGAGTGATTCATTCTGCAACTGCGGGCAAGACCTGTGTATAGCACTGTAAGCCAGCGGAGGCCTGCTATGCTGAATGTACTTTCATATAGTCCTTATATACATTAGTCAGTCTGTATATCTATAGGATATGTGTATGACGCGCCCCCTGGGCCATATTCTTTTAGGGGGAATATCCGGAGCCGGATCAGATGGGGGTTGTAGTCTTCCGAGTGGCTGTGACCCGGTCCGTGCCCAGGGTGTCAAACTGAGTTGTATGTGGCAGTCCTACAGATGTTACTAAGTTCTTAATGTCGACTACGCCACCCGTTGTTTTGCGGTCACTATGGCCGCCGCTGCAGCAGGGTCCGCTGAGGCTGATGGTATAGGTGCAGCTTGTGATAGATAACCCCCAACGGGTGGGGTATAGCCTCAGGGGGATCAGGTGCAGAGGATGGGGGTTGTGGTGATGCAGTGTAGACGGCAATCAGAGACAGAGTCGGGTTATGCAGTTTAGGATGTTTACTCACTGCTGATGTTCCGGTCACTCCAGCTTCGAGTGACCTCCCGAGCCGTGCTGCGTCCACCAGGTTCTGGATCCAGCCAACCCCCAAATAAGTCCGGAGCGTGACCCTGAGCTCTCCTTCTGTCCTTTCTCTGGCCGTCCCCACTATTGATCCACCCAGGTCCAGCTCCCTCGGGCCTTCTGTTGGGAGACCCTTGGCCTTGGGTTCCCTGACCCTCCACGTGGTATGCCTTCGTGGTGGATATGGTGGGTGGCCGTGGCAAACGCTGCCCACGGCCTCCGGTCTCTGGCTGGGGTGTGTTTTTGCCCCCACCAGCTTGGGTTCCGGTACCCTGTGCCGACTCTTCACCCGGGGATTTAAGTTGGGTTCTTGGAGTCCTTTTCTTCTGTTTCCCCCTCTGGGCCTCTCTTTCTCCTCTCTCACTCTGGGTCTCTCTTCTCCTCCGCTCGCTGACTTTCTCTCTGCAACTGACCCTGTTCTTAGTTGGTGCCCACCTTATATACACCCTCTATGTGTGAGCTCAGGTGACCAGCACCCAATGAGCTCCTATCTTTACCCAGGCTGCTCCCCCTATCTGCCCCTACACTACTTGGGATGTACCACCCCCCTCCCACTCCAGCCAGGAACAGACTCGGTCGTACCTGCACATTTCTAAGTGGGAGTACCGTCGGCCTGTTCCTCGGAAATGGGATGTATGTAGTGCATGCAGCCTACCGAGCTCAGATCCACACTCCATCCTTACCCGGGAGTGGAATATCACACCTCTGGGTTGAGGTGCAATACCCCTGTAGCAGCCGAATCCTCAGGGTGCTACATTCCCCCCTGGTAAATCACAGCACGTCCTCGGGCTGTAAGACATAAAACAACACCAAAACATACAATTTTTTTTTTTTCATAAACATATAAAACAACATATATTAGATAAAACATTCTCGTCGCCTCTGGCTCCTCCTCCGGTCACTGTGCAACGTGTGACCGGGTAAAGTGCGACAGTCTCTCTGGAAAACTGGTTTTCCTATAAAACCGGTAGGGGGCGCTTTAGGACGCGCAACAATATACAGGGATATGGCCGCTCTCAGTCCTCGGCCAGTTAAGGAGGGAAAGGGAATGGCTGCTCACAGTCCTCAGCCTGTGGGATTAAGGGAAAAACGGGTAACAGTTCACACTTGCTGGTCCCAACGGGGACTATATTAGCAACTACAGTTTCAGTTTCAGTTTCACGGTTTCAGTTTATGGTGCCCCGACGGGCAACTATATACAGCTTCTGCTTCGCTGTACTTAACGACGGCGTCCTCCTGCTCTTGCTTTATGGTTACCTTTGGCTCTAGTTTCAGACCCGTCCGGGTCCTCTTGTTCTTCCTCCTCACACCGCAGCTCTTCCTCCGTCAGGCGATGCACATGGAGGGCGTAGGGACCTTTGGCACACTTGTGCCGGGTGAAGGTGACCTCGTCCTCGATGTAAAGGTCACGACCTCTGTGTCCCTCCGGTAGGTGGGACTCAACGTCTCTCCTGGTTACGAAGACGTCGCCTACGGTGTGGTGGTCTCGGATGAAGCCCCACCCATGCTGCAAGTTAAACTTTATCACAGTCCCGGTGGTGCGGGGACTATGCGCTGCACGGGGGTCTCTCCTGGCCCGGCTTTTCTGCTCCGCGCTCCTTATTTGAGCTTGCTGTTCCCGGACCCGCCTCTCTCTCCGCTCCCTCTCGAAGTCCTCGAGCTGTTGGCGGCAGCACTCAGCACGCTCCGCTGCAGCTGCCCGAGTTTCTTGAGTGAACCCCATGAGGTCTTCTCCGGTGGGGTCCCACTCAAACTGCGCTTCCGCTAGCGGGGGCGAGATCCTCTTCATGGGCTTTGGAGCCGGGATCAGGGGTTCATCCAGGGGTCTCTCTCTCCGGAGTCGGGGATGGTGGAACTCCGGTGGCCATATAAATGGCTGCCCATCCGGGCACGTGTGCTGGGCAAACAGGTCCTCTCCCAGATGCGGCACTCTTGGTCTTATGGGCGCGGTGGTGTTAGCGCCCGGGTTGCCCAGGCCTTGCGGCCAGGCCTGGGGCACCTGGAGGGTGAAGGGCACCGTCAGGACGGCGGCGCCCTGGGCTACCTGGCCTTGCGGCCAGGCCGGAGGCTCCGCGGAGGTAGGGGGCGCTGTTGGTATTGCGGCGCCCGGGGGTACTAGGCCTTGCGACCAGGCTGGTGGTACTTCCTGCTTGGTCACGCCCGGGGTCGAGGCGTGTGACGTCACAGGGGTCGCGGCGGCGGCTTCCGGTTGGGGCCTAGTCTGCGTCGGTGACATGGCGTTTTCGGGCACAGCAGGGGGACTTTCGGGCTCTGCGACGGGGAGCTGGGGCAGGTAAGCGGTGTCCTGGTTTGGGGTATAGACGTCCCCTTTACCTGCCTCCTTGCGTTCGGCTCCCTTCTCGGCGCCGTCTCCGGCCTTGGGTCCTCCCGCGCCATCCTCAGAGGCGGTCTGTCTCCTCATTGTCACGCTGTCACTGTATACTGGAGGTAGGGGGCCTAAGCTGACCCTAAGCTGGGGCCCTGACTAATCCCTCAACCTGGAGGTACTGTTAAAGGTACAGAGGTCCAGGCCGCCAGCGTAACCCCTACCTCCTGAGGATCCCTGCACCAAAGTAATCTAGTCCTGAGAAGGACCCCGATCACTACAAAAGGGGACAAGTAATAATATGCCCACACACAGTACTTAGACGCACGAGACAGTACAAGGGAAAAACCAAAATCACCTTGCATACAAAAACTACACAACTACAACAGAGGGAACACCAACGGGAAAGGAGATAAATGATAAAGCGAGGAAGGGAAAAAACTCTCCAAATACACTTATCTCTTAAACTCCAAATGCCACGATCCGCTCTGTTAGTCTGCATGAAAAGCTTTCACCGACACTTCCCTAACAGACCAGCAGGCATATGAAGGAGTCTAACTACAGCAACATTGATTGCAGCTGGGCGAGGCTGGACCTCGTCTAGCACAGAGAGAGAGAGAATTAACTCCCTCACTGCTGAAAAACACAAAGCACCAAAAAGTCAGCTGCGAGAAGTCAGGCTGTGTAATCGTGACGATCTTCGTGGCGACACACCCGTGACAGTACCCCCCCTTCTACGAGGGGCCTCCGGACCCTCAGGGCCAGGTTTATCCGGGTGAGTCGTGTGGAAGGCCCGAACTAATCGGTCTGCGTTAATATCCGACGCAGGAACCCACATCCTCTCCTCAGGACCATACCCTTTCCAATGAACCAGGTACTGAAGGGACCGGCGATTAAAGCGTGAATCGATGACCCTCGATACCTGGAACTCCAAGTTACCATTGACCACCACTGGAGGGGGAGGTAAAGGTGACGGTACCACCGGCGCCACATACCTCTTAAGCAACGATCTGTGGAACACGTTGTGAATTTTAAATGTAGGGGGGAGGTCAAGACGGAATGCCACCGGATTAATTATAGAACTGATTCTGTACGGCCCGATGAACCTGGGACCCAGTTTCCAGGAGGGAACCTTAAGTTTTATATTCCTGGTAGACAACCATACCCGATCGTTCACACTTAGGTCCGGACCAGACACTCTCCTCCTAT
This sequence comes from Phyllobates terribilis, assembly GCF_046119375.1. Classification (NCBI taxonomy): domain Eukaryota; kingdom Metazoa; phylum Chordata; class Amphibia; order Anura; family Dendrobatidae; genus Phyllobates; species Phyllobates terribilis. The sequence goes on from NW_027362762.1 coordinate 692,128,735, forward strand.
CAGCCATACGTTTGTATCGGTTCCCCATAGTATTCAGATTCTTCAGCACCCCTCTCCATACTGAAGCGAGTGATGAGGAAAATCGTTCCTCCTCAGGAACCCCCGAAGAGCCCCCCCTACTGAAAGTACAAAACTGGGGGTGAAAACCATATGCCCCAAAAAACGGGGACTTACCAGTGGACTCGCTCCGCCTATTATTAAGAGAAAACTCTGCCAGAGGTAAGAAAGAAGCCCAGTCCTCCTGGTTCTCTGACACAAAACACCGGAGATATGTCTCCAAGCTCTGGTTCATACGTTCCGTCTGACCATTGGTCTGAGGATGAAAAGCCGATGAGAACGACAAATGCATCCCCCGCCGTGCACAAAACGCCTTCCAGAACTTGGACACAAACTGAGACCCCCGATCAGACACCACCTCGGAGGGTACCCCGTGAAGCCTCACGATCTCCCCAATGAACACCTGCGCAAGAGTTTTAGCATTAGGGAGAGCCGGAAGAGCGATAAAATGTGCCATCTTGCTGAACCGGTCCACTACAACGAGTATGACCGTCTTACCCGAAGACGGAGGGAGGTCCGTAATAAAGTCCATAGACAGATGAGTCCAAGGACGCTCCGGGATCTTCAAAGGTAAGAGGGCCCCAGACGGACGGGTATGTGAGGTCTTAGAGCGCGCACAAACCCCACAGGACGCGACAAAAGTTACCACCTCCTTATGTAAGTTAGGCCACCAAAACCGACGCGAGAGGAGATCCACAGTTGCTCTACTCCCCGGGTGTCCTGCAAAAACTGAGTTATGGTGTGCCTCGATCACCTTTTGTCGCAACTGATCTGGAACAAACAGTCTCCCCGGAGGTCCAACAGGGGCGTCCCCCTGAGCCTCCAATACCTCCTCCTCCAGCTCAGAGCATAGTGCCGAAACCACCACCCCCTCCTGAAGGATAGGAATCGGGTCGTCCGTATTCCCGGCCCCAGGGAAACTACGAGATAAGGCATCCGCCTTTACATTTTTTGACCCAGGACGATATGTAACGACAAAATTAAACCTGGTAAAAAACAATGACCACCTAGCTTGTCTGGGATTCAGATGTTTCGCGGACTCCAGATATAGCAGGTTCTTGTGATCGGTGATGACGGTGACCGGATGGACTGCCCCCTCCAAAAAATGGCGCCACTCCTCAAAAGCTAACTTAATGGCCAAGAGTTCCCTATTGCCGACATCATAATTCCTCTCAGCGGACGACAATTTTTTTGAGAAAAAGGCGCACGGATGCCACTTACCAGGGGACGAACCTTGTGACAATACTGCTCCCACCCCTACCTCGGAAGCGTCTACCTCTACAATGAATGGCTGTGACGCATCAGGTTGAATGAGTATGGGTGCCGAGGCAAAACATTTTTTCAAGGAGGAGAATGCTTGACAAGCCTTGTCAGACCACCTAGAAAAATCCGTCCCCTTTTTAGTCATGTCTGTGAGAGGCTTAACCATGGACGAGAAATTACGAATGAACTTCCGGTAATAATTCGCAAACCCCAGGAAACGTTGTAGTGCCTTAAGATTCTCTGGCCGATCCCACTCAAGAACTGCCCGCACTTTCCCAGGGTCCATACGAAAACCAGACGCTGAAACCAGGAAGCCTAAAAACTGGAGTTCCTGTACGGCGAACACACACTTTTCCCATTTGGCATACAGTTTATTATCCCGCAGGATCTGTAACACCTGCCTAACGTGCTCCTGATGAGACACCAGATCCGGCGAGTAAATTAAGATATCATCCAGATATATGACAACAAACTGTCCCACCAGGCGGCGAAAAATGTCATTAACAAAGTGTTGGAACACCGCCGGGGCATTAGTCAGACCGAATGGCATGACAAGGTTCTCATAATGCCCCTCCGGAGTGTTAAACGCCGTCTTCCACTCATCCCCCTCCTTCATCCTAATCAGATTGTACGCCCCCCTGAGATCCAACTTAGAGAACCATTTGGCGCCCACGATCTGATTAAAGAGATCGGGAATAAGTGGGAGCGGATACGGATCCCGGACCGTAATCCGATTAAGTTCACGGAAATCCAGGCAAGGGCGTAGGCCTCCATCTTTCTTCTTAACAAAGAAGAACCCCGCAGCCACCGGTGAAGATGAAGGTCTAATATGCCCCTTAGCCAGACTTTCTGAAATATAATCCTTCATGGCCTGCCTCTCAGGACCAGAAAGGTTATACAACCTAGCTTTAGGTAACTTGGCCTCAGGGAGCAGTTTTACAGAACAGTCATACTCGCGATGAGGAGGTAGTTCCTGACACCCTTTCTCCGAGAATACATCCTCAAAGTCCGCCAGAAATGGAGGTAATACCCAAGGAGTAACTGCACCGATGACCGTGTTCATGCAGTTTTTATTACAGAATTTACTCCATTGGCTTATCTCTCTGGTTTGCCAATTAATAACCGGGTTATGCTTAGTTAACCAAGGAAGGCCCAACACTATAGGAGTGGGAAGACCCTCCAACACGTAGCAAGACAACAGTTCTTTATGTATCGCCCCCACTTGAAGTTTTACATTATGCACAGCTTGCAAAAACCTTCCCTGACCGAGAGGCCTGGCATCGATCGAGAATATGGGGATGGGTTTAGCCAACTCACTCAATCGCATACCTTGAACCCGGGCAAACCGAGCATCAACCAGATTAGCCCCGGCCCCACTATCCAGAAGAACAGATATCCTCTCAGTTCTCGTACCCACCACCACTTCCGCCGGTACGAGAAACTGAGACGAACCTAGGGACGAAATACCTACTCCCAGATTGCCGTCCACCACACAACCTGGGATCAACAGTTTTCCGACGACTCTTCACTCTGCAAGGGACGGGATGGACACCCCCCAATAAAATGTCCCTTTCTCCCGCAGAAGAAACACCTTCCTGTCTTATGGCGCACCACCGGTCCCCTCCCCCGAAATGATGTCCCACCTAATTGCATAGGCTCCTCTGGACTGACCAGGGGAACAACCATATGAGGGGACCTTGTAGGAGGTGGAGTCATCACAGGGGGTAGAGTTATCCCACACTTCTCCCGAAGCCGTCTGTCAACGCGAATAGCAAGGGCCATAGCGGCTTCCAGTGACGCGGGAGAGTCATACTGTGCCAACACATCCTGTAATTTGTCGGATAAACCTTGACAAAACTGGCTCCTAAGAGCCGGGTCATTCCACTGGGTGTCCGTGGCCCACCTGCGGAACTCCGAACAGAATTCCTCCGCCGGACGATCTCCCTGCTGGATCCTACGTAACTTAGACTCAGCAAGGGAGATCCGATCAGGGTCATCATATACGAGTCCCAGAGCAGCGAAAAACCTATCCACTGACTGGAGAACCGGGGAGCCCGGGGGAAGAGAGAACGCCCAAGATTGTGGGTCCCCTTGTAGGAGCGAGATGACAATTCCCACCCTTTGTTCTTCACTCCCCGATGACCGAGGCCGCAGCCGAAAGTACAGCTTGCATGCCTCCCGGAAAACAAAAAACTTGTCCCGCCCCCCAGTGAACCTGTCAGGGAGAGCTACTTTAGGTTCTGGTCCGGCTTGCTCCTGAGGATACAAAACCTTGGACCTAACGTCCGTCAGCTCCATGGACAAGCTCTGCAACTGCCGAGCTAGACCGGCTACTGGATCCATGGTAGCTGGAGAAAAACTAAGCAGGTCGGTGAAAATGTCACGCTGTCACTGTATACTGGAGGTAGGGGGCCTAAGCTGACCCTAAGCTGGGGCCCTGACTAATCCCTCAACCTGGAGGTACTGTTAAAGGTACAGAGGTCCAGGCCGCCAGCGTAACCCCTACCTCCTGAGGATCCCTGCACCAAAGTAATCTAGTCCTGAGAAGGACCCCGATCACTACAAAAGGGGACAAGTAATAATATGCCCACACACAGTACTTAGACGCACGAGACAGTACAAGGGAAAAACCAAAATCACCTTGCATACAAAAACTACACAACTACAACAGAGGGAACACCAACGGGAAAGGAGATAAATGATAAAGCGAGGAAGGGAAAAAACTCTCCAAATACACTTATCTCTTAAACTCCAAATGCCACGATCCGCTCTGTTAGTCTGCATGAAAAGCTTTCACCGACACTTCCCTAACAGACCAGCAGGCATATGAAGGAGTCTAACTACAGCAACATTGATTGCAGCTGGGCGAGGCTGGACCTCGTCTAGCACAGAGAGAGAGAGAATTAACTCCCTCACTGCTGAAAAACACAAAGCACCAAAAAGTCAGCTGCGAGAAGTCAGGCTGTGTAATCGTGACGATCTTCGTGGCGACACACCCGTGACACTCATCTTGACTGGCGTGCTCCGGGTCTTGGTTTGCTGGGCCATCTCTCGGCTCCACTCCGCCAATGTCTCTCGCTGTACCCGGGCCATCCTCCGTGCGAGGCCCTCCAGGGCAGTCTGTGCACACTCCCGGTCTCGGGGGAGCTGTGCGAGGACCTCCACTAGGCCTAGTGGGGTCGTGGTTTCCAGCAGGCTCCTGACCAACGGGTCGGTGCTGCTCTGCTCTTCTTCCAGCAGGCTCCTGGCCAGCGGGCCGGTGCTGCTCTGCTCTCTGGCCATCTCCGGGTGAGCTTCTCTGCTACTCCTCTCCAGGCTTCTTGCCTCCGGGTGCGCTCGCTCCAGACTGCTCCAGGCGGCACCCATCTTTGTTCTCTTCTTTCGTCTCCTCCCCCTTCGAGGGCGGTCCCGGGGCCACTTGGTGACTGTCAGCTCCAGGGGCTGTTCTTTCACGCTGACAGACACCTCTAGCATCACAGTCTCTGTTGGTGGGGGCGGTTTCCACTTTTGGCGCCATTTTCGGTCCTGGCCCACGATGGGAGGTGGCCTCTCGCCACCCTCTGGCACGCCCATAATGGCGTCCGCTCTTCCAAGGCGGGAAACCTTTGGAAATGGCGGGAATCGCTTCCCAGTGGCGGGAAACTCTGCAGATGGCGGGAAAACGCTGTTAATGGCGGACAACCGGCTGGAATCGACTGGTGATGGGGTCCGATGGCGGGGACCCTCCGGAACCGGCAGGAGACTTTTTTTTTAGGTAAACTCGTTCTTTTCTTCAGGCACGCAGTACCCGGGTGTTGCGGGCACGTAATCCTGCCGACTACGCCAAAGTTGACGCGCCCCCTGGGCCATATTCTTTTAGGGGGAATATCCGGAGCCGGATCAGATGGGGGTTGTAGTCTTCCGAGTGGCTGTGACCCGGTCCGTGCCCAGGGTGTCAAACTGAGTTGTATGTGGCAGTCCTACAGATGTTACTAAGTTCTTAATGTCGACTACGCCACCCGTTGTTTTGCGGTCACTATGGCCGCCGCTGCAGCAGGGTCCGCTGAGGCTGATGGTATAGGTGCAGCTTGTGATAGATAACCCCCAACGGGTGGGGTATAGCCTCAGGGGGATCAGGTGCAGAGGATGGGGGTTGTGGTGATGCAGTGTAGACGGCAATCAGAGACAGAGTCGGGTTATGCAGTTTAGGATGTTTACTCACTGCTGATGTTCCGGTCACTCCAGCTTCGAGTGACCTCCCGAGCCGTGCTGCGTCCACCAGGTTCTGGATCCAGCCAACCCCCAAATAAGTCCGGAGCGTGACCCTGAGCTCTCCTTCTGTCCTTTCTCTGGCCGTCCCCACTATTGATCCACCCAGGTCCAGCTCCCTCGGGCCTTCTGTTGGGAGACCCTTGGCCTTGGGTTCCCTGACCCTCCACGTGGTATGCCTTCGTGGTGGATATGGTGGGTGGCCGTGGCAAACGCTGCCCACGGCCTCCGGTCTCTGGCTGGGGTGTGTTTTTGCCCCCACCAGCTTGGGTTCCGGTACCCTGTGCCGACTCTTCACCCGGGGATTTAAGTTGGGTTCTTGGAGTCCTTTTCTTCTGTTTCCCCCTCTGGGCCTCTCTTTCTCCTCTCTCACTCTGGATCTCTCTTCTCCTCCGCTCGCTGACTTTCTCTCTGCAACTGACCCTGTTCTTAGTTGGTGCCCACCTTATATACACCCTCTATGTGTGAGCTCAGGTGACCAGCACCCAATGAGCTCCTATCTTTACCCAGGCTGCTCCCCCTATCTGCCCCTACACTACTTGGGATGTACCACCCCCCTCCCACTCCAGCCAGGAACAGACTCGGTCGTACCTGCACATTTCTAAGTGGGAGTACCGTCGGCCTGTTCCTCGGAAATGGGATGTATGTAGTGCATGCAGCCTACCGAGCTCAGATCCACACTCCATCCTTACCCGGGAGTGGAATATCACACCTCTGGGTTGAGGTGCAATACCCCTGTAGCAGCCGAATCCTCAGGGTGCTACATGTATACATATGTTTTTAAAGAATAACTAAACTTTTGTTTTCTTGAATAATTTAATCCAGCATGGAAAGTTATGAAACTTTGCAAATAACTTTATTAAGGAATTTGTCTTCATTTCTTTAAAACAAATGTAAGTGGCTTCTAAACTCCTTCTTTTCCTCCGTCTACATGCCTGCCTTGAGCAGCATTTATAACAGAATTTACTCATTTGGAGTACAGATGATGGCAGTGAAAGGTTCAGCATCTGTCTCCTCCTCTGAGTGTGTAGCATATCAGAACAATCTCCTGAAACAGGCTTGTCCCCAAAGTTAGTGATACACAGGTGCTGACCTCTATCACTGCCATCATCTGTACTCCAAATGAGTATATTGTGATATCAATGCAGTTAAAGGCAGAAGAGTAGACTGGGGATAAGAAGTGGTTTGAAAGCCACTTACGTGTAATTATTTTGCAGGATTGAAACAAATCACATAATGACAGACAAAATTATAAAAAATAGTCACTCTATGTTTCTTATTGAAATATTTGTAATTATTGAGCGTATGCATGTAAGTAATAAACTTGTGTGTACGCACTATATACTGTATGGGCTGCTGTCATGTCTCACCTGGGGCTAGCTTTATACTTATATTTCGGCCATGCTGCTATCTGATATGCTATGATAGGGTGGACAACAAGTAATAAAATGCTGCTGCAAATAATAGGCATCATTGCATACCACTTGGCTGCCACTATATGAAGCCCTTTTTCAGGATCCTGAGCCCTTTTGCCATTCTCTCCAGTGTCTGTCCTGTTCAATGATTTATTGCCTTCATAAAAATGGTAGAGACTTAAGGCTATGCTACATAGAAAGTACATAAAACAGTTAAATTAAAGGGAACATGTCAACATGAAAATGCTGTAAAATATCAGGCACCATGATACAGAAAAGAGTAGATGCATCAATTGTATTGTGGGGAAAAAATGATCAGAATGTGCATTTTATTCATTTAAATGCCTGCTTATTCTTGGCTCAGAGGTCCAGTGGGTGGTCCTATGAGCTATTTACAACCTTCCCTGCAGTAGGACCGCCCACTGGACTTCTGATCCAAGAATGAGCAGATAGTTAAATAAAATATGAGCTGTACTCAGTCTCTTCACATGAAACTTTATATCGATCCACTAAACTCTTTCTGCTCTATAACATGATGCTGGCAGATCGGACTCCTTGTTCAATGTGACAGGTTCCCCTTTAAAGGTGGTCATCAACTTTAGATAGCTGTCAGCTAACAGCTGTTCCTCCCAATCCAAGCCCCCTTTATGTACATGCACGTGTTCTGAACAGGGAGAGAAGAACATGTTGCTGCCATACGTTTCTGGTGATGACCAAAAGCGGACCTTTCTTTTTTCCAATAGCAGATAAGGAGAGAAAATTGGGTCACCCCAATATACACTAGATGGTCTACCAATCCCATCGGAGTCGCCCAACATTTGTATGTGTATGACCACCTAAAACGTCTGGTAGGACAAAGATATCCTGCAGTGGATTTTAAAAGAAAAACCCAAGTTACTAATTTATATAAAACCTTAGTAAGGTACTTAGAGAACCCAAATTTTTGTCTTTTTGTGCTCTTGATCTTGAGACCCACACTGAGCGCATGATGTGCACATCATCAGAGGTAGCGCTCTGCGGCTGACTGAGTGCGCACGGAGCGGTTGTGGGGGGCTTGATAGAAAGTCTATGAGCCTGTGCTCCACTCTTTTTTATTTTTCCGCCTATATAATGTATTTATTGAATAAACTATGTTTATTTTGTTTTCTTAGTTTCCCAAATCGCTTTGTTATTGGTCGTTCCCGTGGAGAGGCAACAGCAGAGCGACGAAAGGAAGACTTGAATGCATACATTTGGCACTTGATCCATTCTCCCCCTCAGGTGGCTGAGGTGAGACCAAGTTTTAGCTTTCTAAAATTGAGTTCAAGTTACCAGAGCTATTTATTTCTGGGGCCATTGCCAACTAAATGTAACATGATCAAAGTACACTATGGGGTAATCACTATTAGAAGATCCTCTAGAGGTTTTCCTACTCCATTTTTCATAATTGTTTGGCTAAGTAGTATGCTCAGTGCACACTTGTTCGTGGTCTATTGACATATTAAAGGAGTTGTCCAGCACTGTAGTCACTCTGTGTCACTGAAGACTTGTGAATGTGCGTGCTGGGAGAAAGCGGTGATGTGACTGCAAGTATGCGATTTGCATACTTCCGGATACATTTCGATTAGATGTGTCTGTCCTCGCTCAATACACTTGCATTGAGCGAGGGCGAGCACATCTAGTCGGCACGTGACTGCATGTATGCAAATTGAATACATGTGGTCACGCGCCTGCTGCAGGGGAATCCTCACAATGCGCAGTGTGCTCGATGTGAGGATTCACAAGTCTGCAGTCACGTATAGTGACTGCAGACTTGTAGCCTAAGGCCGCACAACCCCTTCAATACAGATTAGACAGATATTGACCGAACAGTTGTTCTGCTGGCAGTTTTCTCTCCCATTCTCCATTCAAAGGAGAGCTTGGTCTGCTGAGCACTTCTGTGTTAGACACGCGAGCCACAGCCAGACTCCTCTAGTGCCGGCTCATCTTGCCAAGCACAAAAGAATCAGCATTTTGAAGTCTGACATTCCGGATTCTTATCTCCCCAACATCACCAGGTGGGGAAGAGTCGGGAGGCCCCTAGATTTATAGACTGTTGTCCGATCTCACTAATATCAGTAGGTTCTGCTGACATTAGTCTAATGTATATGGGGGCCTTAAGAGTGTAAAGATTGCGTGTATAGGTAGCTGGTAAGGTTTCACAGAGATTTATCTGTTGCAGTCACAGGTCATGCAAATGGCTCATAAACTTACAATGGTATATTGGTTTTTTTTTTCTTCCATTTTTGCAGCATCTTTTGAAGGGCCTTTATCGGCTTTTTTGTTAGTGTTTTGTGAAAGCGCTACAGTCGTGGCCCAAAGTTTCAGACTGACAAATTTTGTTTTTCAAAAAGTTTGCTGCTTCATTGTTTTAGATTTTTCAGTTCATCACAATTTCTGTGTTTTTATTTGTCCACCCTCTTTTTGAGCATTGACCAAAGATTCTCAATGGAATTGAGATTTGTGGAGTTTTTGGCCATTGACCTAAAATTTCAATGTCTTGTTCACCGAGCCACTTGGTTATCACTTTGGCCTTGTCACGTGTTCTCCTTCATGCTGGAAAGATCATTGGTCATCACAATATTGCTCCTGGATCGTTGGGAGAAGTTGTACTTGGAGATGTTTAGATCCCATTCTTTATTCATGGCAGTGTTCTTAGACAAAATTGTGAGTGAGCTCCCTTGGATGAAAAGCAACCGCAAACAAGAATGGTCTCAGGATGCTGTACTATTGGCCTGACACAAGACTCATGGTAGCGCTCAATTTATCTTCTCTGTATAATCATTCTTCCAGATGTCCCAACCAGTCTGAAGGGGGCTTCATCAGACAAAATAACTTCACCTGAGTCCTCTGCAGTCTAATTCCTGTACTTTGTGCTGAATGTCAGTCTGTCCTTTGTTATTCCTTGAGAGAAGTGGTTTCTTTTCTGCCCTTCTTGACACCAGGCCACAGGCCAGCCTCCAAAAGCTTTTGCCTCTCTGCTGGGTTCATGTGAAGATTGCTTTTCATCCAATGGAGTGGGCTCATTCACAATCTTGTCTAAGAACAATGTTATGAATTCACCGCACCATAATCCTGGGAGTAGGACCGGTGTGATGTTCCCTCGCGAAAGCCTCTTTGAGGATTTTCCCACTTGATCACCAGACTAATTTCTGCCTATCATTACATCCAAGAAAAAATTGGGAAGCATTGCTGCAGAGGATAGACCTCCATTCTATGCTCCATTGCTGTCTTGCTCTGCACCATGGTAGTCTTTGAGAGCAGTGGTGTGAGGTCAATGGAACAACTATAAACTGAACCTTTCGATCATAGCCCAATACCTTGCAAAATCTTTTGATGCTTTGTGTAGACACTGTTTTGATATCGCATACCAAACCTAAGGCATCAGTTTCACTTACAGTACATGATGGATGACTATGCACCATTCTTCTCATGATCTATCAATGTAGAGGCTCGTCTCTGTGCACCTCTTGCTTTCATTTCAGCTTGTTCTTCTCCCAACCACTGGGTCATGCATCTTGAATAGTACTGACATTTTGGCCTGTGCACTGGGGTGACAAACCGAGGTCTTTTGGTTCAGTCCCTCCCAGTTTGTGACAAGTGGTGGTAATTGGCACGTCAATGAACAGGAGGTATCGCACAATGATCCTACAAGACTTCATCCAATTTATGAGGTTTTGTGTGGTTAAATGACATTTGCTTTGAATCTGGCTGTTATACCCCTCCCACATGCCACACATTGGAGTTAGGCACTTGAAAATTTTGATAATTTGCAATTCTTAGCGACACCTGCTACTTCATTGATTTGTTATTGGTATAGAAATTTTAATTTACAATTTCAGTGTAAAAGAGCATGAGAAATGTAAAAAGAGAAATAGAATTATATGATGTATGGATATATACATTTAAGATCATCTTTGATTTGGAATAGAAATTGGCATCTAAATCTATCTGATTTCCAATTCTGGCCACAGTAATTTGTATTCTAGATGGCATTGCTTATTAAGTCACGAATATTTTACATCACATTGTATATTTTTGTAACAGTTGGTGTGGTGTGTTCTCTTGATTTCTCAGTCAAGGAATACACACTGATTCCAACACACGGACGGCACCTGTACCAGTTTTTCCACGTGTGTGAAGGAGGCCTAAAGATGACTCTTGCTCAAGCGTTGATTTTTATTCGTCCACTGTCACATAACTTGGTGGCGTGGACAGTTCCACCCCAAAACTGTAGCCGGCATGCCGCATTTATTTTCTGATAAAATGATGGATAATATGACGGTACACGATGAGCCCAAATATAAATCTTTAGGGTTTGTTTAGCAACATTGGTGTCCATTATGTGATGCATCTGGCTTTGTAATTTTTTTGCTATTCTACTCCTATGGCAGAACAGAAAACTGGAAATGCTATTAGAAAAGTGGACAGATCTTTAAAGGGATATTCTGCTTTATAAAAATTTCACGTATCAGTTGGGTAGGTGATAATTGTTATATCTGTTTAGGTCCCACCAATGACACCTCCACCGATCGCTGCAGTGGGAGCGATCTCATATTTTCTTTTAGCCACGATCTTGAATGGAATAGAGCAGCTGGTGTATAGCATTGAAGATACAAAGATAACCAAGCTCAACAAGTGATAACTAAACCAAAGCGGAATACTCCTTTAAGCTGATCATATACATTAGACGTATATATGGGGCGGTCCTGCCAACAATCTAATGTATATGGGACCTCCCTACTCTCAATTGAAGGCATGTGTTGGTGAAGATGAAGAGGACGGTTGGATTTTAATTGCCCTTCTTTTAGTTTTTATGGAAATAAACCATTGCAAGAGTTATTTCAGTAGCGGCTTCCCCCCACTTTTCCTAATGAGAGCGCATGCATGCTTAACCAATATGAGCAAGCATTTGTATGGGTGGGTCAAACAAGCTATCTAATGTCTACGATCAGAGTTAGGCTGTGTGCCCACGTAGCGTTTTTCAAGCGTATATGCTGCGGAATTTCCGCAGCGTAAACGCTTGAAAAACGCATGTATATCCGCACCCCATGGTCCCCAATGGCATTCCGCAATATCAATGCCCATGCTGCGGATTTTTCCGCAGCGTATATGCTGCGGTCAAAAATCCGCAGCATGTTCATTAATTTTGCGGAAGCGCAGCGGAATCAATGTGCGGATGGTACCCAAGTCTGGATGAGAGGAGACTCTCATCCAGACCTGGGTACCAAAGAACCTGGAAAAAAAAAAGAATAAAATAAAGTTTATACTTATCTTCTGATGTTTTCCCTCCGTCGCGCTGTTGTCTCAAGGACCTGCCACGTCATTGAGTCATGTGACCCACCACATGACTCAATGACGTCACCGCAGGTCCTGCACACAACAGCGTGAGCCGCTCAAGCCTCCGGACGGGGCAGAGAATGCATCAGAAGGTGAGTATAAAGTTTATTTTTTTATTTTTTACCATTCTGAACAAGTTGTCAAGCACTTTTCCAAGTGATGCTTGGAGAAGTGCTTGATAACCCGCATGCGGAAATGCATGCAAAGACGCCTCACAAACGCTTCTACCTGGCGGGAAAACCGCATGTAATATCCGCATGCGATTTTCCCGCCAGGGAGAAGCGTAAAAAATATGCTTCAGGTCCGCAACGTGGGCACATAGCCTTAGACCTTTTTTGCTGTCATGTTTATGAACGAATTATTCTGCACACCCCCGATAAGAGGTTAATGTTTCACCACATTTGGCTCTTGGCATAAGCTGCACCTGTCGCATTGTTTTCTTTCTGTAATTCTACCTCTCATAAGAGTCTTTCCACAATCTGTTGTTAGTGGAGACCGTGCTCATTTCCCTTCTGGCGTAAGCCTTCCAACCTGCATCTTTTGTTCTTATTAGACAACTAGCAGCCCGAGTTCTGAAACAAATAAGTTTCGAAAGCTAGAAAAGTGTGCTCTACATAATAAAAAGTAACTCAAATTACCCATGTCTATTTACGTTCAGCTTTTTTACACGATAAATAACAAAATATCTGTGTGGAAATCTCTCTGTATGCCTTATCACCTTCAGCTGATCCTGTTAAAATCTCTGCCTCAAGAACATTTCTATTCAATGATGTTACAACTAATCGTGTACCATTGCAGAGTTCTCGTTTTGTATTCAAATTTCTCAACAACATAATAATAATGCTGCCCACCTTAAGTCTAAGGCAATGACTTGGCATGCCTGATGGGGTTAAGCTATTTAAAAACTCAATAGGAAAATGTTCCCTTTCATCGTCGTCATCTACAATAACAGAATCATCGCTCCAATATCAGCTGATGTTTTTCTTGGACTCACCTCAACATTAAGCGCTTTCTGTAGTAAGAGAATAGTATCTTGCCTAAATACGTGAGATACTACCGAAATGTATCTCTGTTTCTTGTGTATTCTGTGATTTGGAAGTTCTGTCCCTGATTAGAGTTTGTGCTGACATTTTACTTCGACCTGTCCTCCTGCTTCTTGTCTATCCTTAGTGAATTTTTGAAACCTTTCTATGACCATTTGATAATGTAGCACCTATCAGGTTCCACTAACACCAGATTAGAAGAATGGCATTTTAGTAACTTTTTTTTAAATTTTAAACTGTAATTTTTATTAAAGTATATAAATGGCTTACAAACAACAATACTGCTCATTTTAGCATAACATAGAGATGTAAGATGTACAATGAAAAGAAATGTGATAGCAAAGTCATAGGGCATCCAATGGCCCATACATTACACCAATCACAGTTATCAAACATGTAATCACATATTAGTATTGGCCTCTAATTACCAGATAATTCAAAACCGGGAATTGACAAACAAGAGACGTAGACTCCTACAAGGGGAAGAAATAATAAGGGGAATATTGAGTGAATTAAACACTATATTGAGCCCAAACTGTCTCAAATAAGTCCACCTTAGCATTAAGTGTAGGCGTACAGTACTTCATCGTCTGTATCAGCAATTCTATAAAGCAGATCCTGATGGGAAAGGGGGAACCATCCTCCTTTTAGTAACTTTTTAATAGACTTTGTATACAAGATTCTGTGCTCCTTGTAAAGCTTCCTTCACACGTCCGTATAAAACTGGTACCTGAAAAAACAATTCCGGTTTTGGATCAGTGTGTCATCGGTGTTTTTCCAGTATGGATCAAGAAAGAATGAAATTACAAAGCTTCTCCTCTACTTTGCAATATTAAACATGTACCGCTCACGGATGCTGTGTTTTACACGGACCCATAGACTTGTATTGGCCCTTGTCATCCGAACTGCCGGTAAAAAACTGAAATGTGCACAGGAACATAGGTTATAGTGGGTATGTGTGGCTTCCGTGAAAAAAACGAATGCGACACGTACGGCAAATATGGAAATGTGACGGGGGCCTATTGCTGTAAAATACAGGCAAACGACATTTAGGCTTTAAGGTGCTTACCAGGATCTTATTTTTAGCTGAATGTTAAGTGATAGGTAATAATTTACTGATTGCTTTGGGTACAGTCACTCTGATGATCACTGATCATGAAAATGGGAACCCGAAATCACCCATTTGAATGAAGCAGTGGTTGAGCATGTGCTCTGTTGCTCCATTCAAAATCTATGGGACAGTCATGGTTAGCTGCGTACAGCGCGTTATCTGCAGAGAGGAGAGGATGAGAATAAGTCTTTTTTTGATACATCAGAAATGAGAACTTGTTTTTCTTTTATGGCAGATCATTAGACACGGGGAGATATAACTTAACCGACATTCCATCTTTCCTATATTTGTCTTACCCGAGTTACACGTAATTTTCATAGTATGCAGCTTGGTGTCCTACTATCAGAAGGTTGTAGGATTTTAGATAGCAATATGCTTGAGTCACTACAATAAAATATATCTCCTGGAGCATTCATTAAAGTGATACTGATAGATAGTCATTGTGCAATTTGTGGTTCTTATGGTCTTGTAATGGAATATTTCTTAGCTTTTGTGATTACAACCAATTTTGCCTTATTTCAACAGTGTGATCTGGTTTATACCTTTTTCCACACTCTACCCCGTGATGAAAAGAATTTGAGCAACTCGATATCACATAGACCATCAGGTAAAATGTGACTTTTTTTTTTGCTTTTGCTTGTTCTTCCGTAAAGCTGATTTTACTTATATACCCCATTATTGTTACATTAACTCTTGGCGCATAATCATGTACACGTACACTACCGTTCAAAAGTTTGGGATCATTTAGAAATTTCATTATTTTTTGAATGAAAAGCACATTTTTTTTCAATAAAGCTAACATTAAATGAATCAGAAATACACTCTATACATTGTTAATGTGGTAAATGACTATTCTAGCTGCAAACGTCTTGTTTTTATTGCAATATCTACATAGGTGTATAGAGGCCCATTTCCAACAACCACCACTGCAGTGTTTTAATGGTACATTGTGTTTGCTAACTGTGTAAGAAGGCTAATGGATGTTTTGAAAACCCTAGAAAACCCTTGCACAAGTATGTTAGCCCAGCTGAAAACAGTTTGGCTGATTTGAGAAGCTATAAAATTGACCTTCCTTTGAGCTAGTTGAGAATCTGGAGCATTACATTTGTTTGTTCTATGAAACTCTCAAAATGGCCAGAAAAAGAGAACTTTCATGTGAAATTCGACAGTCTATTCTTGTTCTTAGAAATGAAGGCTATTCCATGCGAGAAATTGCCAAGAAACTGAAGATTTCCTACAACGGTGTGTACTACTCCCTTCAGAGGAGAGCACAAACCAGAGTAGAAAGAGAAGCCCCGCCGCACAACTGAGCAACAAGACAAGTACATTAGAGTCTCTAGTTTGAGAAATCGATGCCTCACAGCTCCTCAATTGGCAGCTTCATTAAATAGTACACGCAAAACGCCAGTGTCAACGTCTACAGTGAAGAGGCGACTCCGGGATGCTGGCCTTCAGGGCAAAGTGGCAAAGAAAAAGCCATATCTGAGACTGGCTAATAAAAGGAAAAGATTAATATGGGAAAAAGAACACAGACATTGGACAGATGAAGATTGGAAAAAGTTTTATGGACAAACTAATCAAAGTTTGAAGTGTTTGGATCACACAGAAGAACATTTGTGAGACGCAGAACAACTGAAAAGATGCTGGAAGAGTGCCTGACGCTATCTGTCAAGCATGGTGGAGGTAATGTGATGGTCTGGGGTTGCTTTGGTGCTGGTAAAGTGGGAGATTTGTACAAGGTTAATGGGATTTTGAATAAGAAAGGCTACGACTCAATTTTTGCAATGCCATGCCATACCCTGTGGACAGCGCTTGAGTGGAGCCAATTTCAACCTACAACAGGACAATGACCCAAAGCACACCTTCAAATTATGCATGAACTATTTAGGGAAGAAGCAGGCAGCTGGTATTCTATCTGTAATGGAGTGTCCAGAGGAGTCACCAGATCTCAACCCCATTGAGCTGTTGTGGGAGCAGCTTGACCGTATGGTACGCAAAAAGTGCCCATCAAGCCAATCCAACTTGTGCGAGGGGCTTCAGGAATCTTGGGGGGAAATTTCTCAAGATTACATCAGCAAATTAACAGCTAGAATGCCAAAGGTCTGCAATGCTGGAATTGCTGCAAAGAGAGCATTCTTTGATGTAAGCAAAGGTTGAAGGAGAAAATTATTCTTTCTAATAAAAATCATTATTTCTAACCTTGTCAAAGTCTGCATTATATTTTCTAATCATTTTGCAGCTCATTTGATAAATAAAAGTATGAGTTTTCATGGAAAACACAAAATTGTCTGGGTGACCCCAAACTTTTGAACTGTAGTGTATGTCATAGAATGCCTTGTGCTATAGACCATGCTGCACTTGTGCAGTCACTGATGGAGCCTAGCAATGATTGACAAATGGGCTCCTGCAGTAGCTGGTATCAGAGACCTACAGAAGCTTCTGATCCCAGCGACTTAACTTATTCATCTAAAGGGCTTGACAGAGAAAAGAGACCAGATCAACTGGAGTTGAACAAACACTCACTCACAGGACCCTGGTCCAGCAGCCATGTCGGTAGTCCTGTGAACCTCCTCCTATCTGCCGGCAACCTTTTCTGATCAGTAGGCCTGGCGTGACATCATCAGTTTGGCGTAAAACATGCATTTCATCATGCCAGACCTAATAGAAGAGTCACTGGGGATGCTGCACAGAGCTCTGTGATGGCGGCCATGGACCTCCAGCTCGAACGGGGTCCTGCAAATCTTTTTGCTCAATTCTACTCTAAATATCTGCATATTAGACTGTCATTGTAACACTAACTAACAATAATGCTTTTTAATACTATGTTTTGCAAGTGATTGGTGCTTTATGTTCCCTAGGAGGCACAAAAAATAATTAAAGTTAAAAAAAACTATATCTTGTTTCACTAAAAAAAAAAAAAAACTTATTTGGCACCATTGCAATCCAAATAATTTCTGTTATTTTTATTGGTTGGTAAACCATGGGTCGTACTAGGGAACTGTGTCAGATTAAACAAGGCATTGTCATTGTTATAGCCACAAGTCAGTTCTTGAAATTTCTGCTTATGTTTTTTGGGCAAAAGGGAAATTCTTGCACATACAGTACAAAATTTTGTGGAACACCTTGCCAGAAGAGGGGGCTGTTATAGCTGCAAAATGGGGCCCCAACTGACGTGAACAGCCACGGTAGGTTGTCAGAATCTACACACATGGACTATATAGCCAGAATGTGGACACCTGGCCATCACACCTATGTGAGCTTGTTGGACAAATTATGGAGTCCTTGACACTATCAGAAGGAAAAAGCATCATGTTCAGCCATTGCTGGGACAACAGATAGATGTACAGTACACTGAAATATTGAGGACTTCCGACGTGGTCATATTTGAGGTGTGAGCTCTCTACATAGATTCTTAGATCCTCATTTTGTCTGCTGCTTTAGTTAGCAAGGTCTGCACCCTCTAGCTACTTTCTGGTGAAATAAATGGAATTGGTTTACTGGTAACATTGCCTACTGATATGGAATAATTTAACATATCTATTAAAGGTACATTATTTTTTGTGTTTTAGATGCAACATGGGCCGTTCCTCTGGGTAAAGTTGGAGGAGAGGTCAAACTTTCCATTTCCTACAAGAATGACCAGCTGTTCATCATGGTAATGCATATCCGTAGCCTGGTAAGCACATTGGTTTCTGATATTGATAGTTACAATTAATGCAGATTTATGCAGTTATCAAAAATATACAATGGGTGTTATCATTCTGAATACATTAAAGGGGTTCTCCACTACTATGATAGTGATACTATGATACTGACAGCCATGCATCTGGTATTAATGATCAGGTCATCATTGTCATAGTAGTGGAAAACCCTTTAAATATTGGTAATTTTTTTTGAAGCAACACTTTTCTACCCAGATTATTTTCCAGTGCAGGCAGGAATATAGTGATGATCTTATTTTAATGTCTTCTCTTGTATGGGTTTCTAAGCTGATCATCTGGTTCTGTCATTCTAGTTCGAAGAACACAGTCTACTATGATAAAATACCAAAGTTTTCTACTTCGTATTTTAAAAACTGTATATTATGAGGTTCTTAAAAAGAAAGCGTTTTCGATAAGTTAAGGGTCTTCTTTATCGGAAGATATTTAACCATTTGACACACTATTACGAAGAAATGACTGTGTGATATTAAAGCGTAGCTATGGCTATAGCTTCCATTTGTTGCTTGGTGTATCAGGCATAGATAGTCCCCTGTGATTATACCGCTGTTGCTCTTTAGTTGCACAGCAAGGTAAATTACATCAGCTACTTTGCAAGGTGTATTGCACTGTGATGACACCATATAGCAGCAAGATGCAGCAATTCACAGGAGTATGGCCTATACCGGTGAGGCACAATGTGTGACCTTGCGTTGCAACATTTTGTTGTTATATCAAGTTTAAAATGTCCTGTTCCTGGGGGAATGAAACGGAGCACCTGTATAAGAAAAGGTCCTATGCAACAACAGCATCGGTGATCCAAGCAGCAGATGTTACCTTTGTTCAATTGAAATATTTTATTCGTGGATTCATACTGATAAATCTTAATTACAAATATGATTTATTAGTCATGTACAGAAACTTCTTTTTGTGTAGCACTTCAGGGGATAGATTGATTACAAGAGCATAACTTTAACATACTAAAACATAAATCCAGCAACAGTAAAGCAAAACCGTAACATATTGGTGACAGTGTTTTGAAGTAATGGAGTAAAAGAGGACCTTTCACGACATTTTATATTTTTAAACGGTATATATCACTAAAAATGGGCTGAAAAACTGATTAAAACTTTTTTTTTTCTTCTAAACTTTTTTGCCTAGATATGGGGCAATATGCAAAACTTCCCCTTCAACAAGGGGGGCAGTAACAGAGATTCTTCTGTGTGGGCTTTTATTTTTACCCCTCTATGATGTTGCGCAATCATAAGAAGTCCGTGTCATAGAGGAGGGAAAAAGCAAATGCCCACAGAGGAAATCTGAGTCAGGCATTTTCAGTGTGATCTGGTGAGTCTTAATGTGTCTCACTTGACCACACCGAGATTTCCTCACTTCTGTCGCTTCCTATTATTACAGTACCAGGATGAGAGGAGAGCAGCAGGGTGGTAGCTCCGCAGCAGTGAAGATCATTGTGGGAGTAGCGTTTGTTACATACAACACTCTTGACCTACTACAAATATCAGGGAATAAGGAGATTGACCAGGGGCGTAATGATCACGGTCATAGCCGGGCATGTGCAGGAGGGGGGCCCACTGAAGTGTATCGGAGCGCAGGGGCCCTCTGCACTGCTATACACACCACCTGCCATTCAGGAGATCAAAGGCCGGCAGCTGACATATTATTATTAAACATATACATGATGTCTTCAATGCTAATCCTAAGGCTGGGTGCCCACGTTGCGGATTACAAGCGTTTTTGCTGCGGATTTTCCGCAGCGTAAACGCTTGTTAAACGCTAGGTAATCCGCACCCCATGGTCCCCAAGGGGATTCCGCATGTTCTATGCACATGCTGCGGATTTTTCCGCAGCGTTTATGCTGCGTACAAAAATCCGCAGCATGTCATTTAATTTTGTGGAAGCGCAGCGGAACTCCCGCCATTGACTTGCATTGAAACGCACAGAAACTGCGACTGTACATTTTTACAAGCGGCTTCTATGCGTCTCTATGTGCGGATGGTACCCAGTTCTGGAGGAGAGGAGACTCTCATCCAGACCTGGGTACCATTGTACCTGTAAAAAAAGAATAAAATAACAAATAAAGTTATATTCACCTGTCCGGCGGCTTCTCTCTGAATGCCAGCAGCGCTGAAGGACCTTCGGTGACGTCACAGTCATGTGACCGCAGGCCCTTCACCGCTCTGTCTCGTGATATGCCGGCAGCCGGGAACCAGCCAGGAAGCAGCGCTGCAGCCACGCCGGGGCCTCGGGGGTGAGTATAGCTTTATTTATTTTAATTTTTACGGTCACACTATATAAATCCATGCTGTTTGCATGGATTTATACAGTGTGACCTAGTTGTCAAGCACTTTCCAAGTGATGCTATCGCCTGGAAAGCGCTTGTCAATCTGCATGCGGAAACGCATGTGAATCCGCATGTGGATCCGCATGTATTCTGCAGGAAAAACGCATGCACAATCTGCATGCGTTTTTTCTGCCAGGGAGATGCAGAAATGCTGCAGAAATTTTCTGCTTCATTTCTGCATCGTGGGCACATAGCCTAATACTCTACGTTTTGCAGGTATAGAACACATAAAGTATCCCTCACAGGGAGGAGATTACAATAGATTATTTCTCAAAAAAGATCCTAGATACTGATGCCCAAGGTCCTTTGGGATTAAACAAAAAGCTAGATATGTCCGTTTTGTTATGATGTTTTTATAATGTTTCATGATCTTCACAGATATTGCTGACGTTTTGTATGTTACCACCCATAAAAGGAAGTGAATACATGTCACTTTTAGATTGGACCCATAGAAGCGTCCATCAGACGCGAAACGGCAGTCGTCCACCTCTCTTCCCCCCCCCCCCCGCCTAGCTCCCCTGCTCGCCTTCATGACGCTGAACTAAATATCCAAACCAGTTGGAATAAAAGACTTTCAGCAGCAGAAGGGAAGGAAGGGAGACACAGATCCATTACTAGTGGGTAGGCGGAGCCCCTCAGGATAGTTCACCTCAGATTTAAAAAAAAGTGACGACCGGCCCCTCTACTTAGGCTCCTCCTACTCCCATGTTCTCCAGTCTGAAATTTGAGGTCGCAGAGGATAGTCGCTGCCTTGGCAGCTCCTCAGAAGGTTTTTTTATTTTAAATTTACCAATGGAGACCTGGATCCCCCGTGGTCTAGAGGTCTCAGGGGGTCTGCCTCCCCTGGCAGACCTGCGTACCCCTTAAGGAGGTCCCCGAAGTAACCTGCCGGCCCCGGGGGACATAGGGCGCTTCCTGGCGGAGACGCACACCGCCTGTGGGGTCCCTGCGCGCTCCGCCGTGGGGGGAGCTAGGGCCACAAGTGCCACACATCCCTGGGGGTCCCTGTGGCGCACAGTGGGGTAAGTGCTCTATGTATGAGTGCTTCAGCGGCGGCTGCCGCCGTTACTTCATGTGGTGATGTTCTGTTTTTCTGTATTTGCAGACGGTGTATGAGGATCACCGCTGCATTCTCTGACCCTGGGGGCTGGGGAGCAGGGACGGAGGAGCGCGGCTCCATTGGAACGGGGGGCGTGGCTTTATTATCTTGGCTTCCTGCCATCACTTTTGGACAGGAAGCCTTCAGGAGAGCGCGCGCTTTCTCTCTGAGCTCGGGCTCTGTGAGTGAGCTCGGGGGGGCGGGGCCTCGCGTCAGTCGGCTTCCTGTCATGGTAGTTATGACAGGAAGCTCCTGGCTTAGCGCGCGCTGAGCTCTCCGCCCCTCTCCCTCCTTCCAGCTTCCCTCCACGTGCACCTCCTGCTTTCTGCTTCCCGTTCACCGCCCACACAGGCTCAGAAGGAGCAGTCACCGCGGCACTGGTGAGTCGCTTCTGCCTGAAGGCAGAAGTTTCCTTTTTTGTTCTCTCCATTGTAAAGCACCTTGGCTGACCTGCTAAGGCAGGCAAGGTGCTATTTGCCGCTACCACTTTTTGTTTGGACACTCTCACTTCCCTGACCTCTTAAGGCAGTGAGGTGTTTAGTGTGTCAGCAGCATTAACCCCTTCTGAGGGGGTCTGCTCAACAGAGCTGTTAACTCTTTCTGGGGGTGCAAGCTTCTGGTTCAAAGGGCGCTTCCCCCCAGTTCGTTAGGTTAACTTTTGCTCTGCAGGGCTGGGGTAACTCTCTCTAGGGGAGAGTTTTAACCCTTCAGTGCCCAAAAAAAATAAAAAGGGAATTTTCACACACCCTAGTTTATTATACTCATTCTAACATGCTGGCATCTGAGGTGGGAGGCATGTCGGATCAGGGTCCAGGGGGCGCGGACTTCTCTCCCGATCCGTTTCAGGATCGGTCTAGCGTTTCTGTTACACCCGGGTCTTCGGCGGCGTCAAGTTCGACCCTTAGTGGTGTTAAAGTGGAGGCGCTCACCCGCTCCATTGACAGCCTTTCTAACCTCCTGGGTCATTGGGTGTCAGCTAAATCGCAAACGACACCACGAGGCAAGAAGCGCCGCAGGACTGTGGTGGCACTGTCTCCTCCGCGCAGTGCATCGGAGGCTTCGGATTCACCAACAAGTTCGGTTGGTGAAGTCTACGATTCTGAGGATGAAGTTCGGCAGAGTCGATCTGCTACGCTTTCGGGCCGCGTGGATGCTCTTATTGGAGCCATGCGAGAAGCGTTACAGCTGTCTGAAGAGCCGACAAAGCCTGGCAAGTCGGCCCGGCTGTATCAGGAGCCGCGTCGGGCTCGTTCAACATTGCCGGCGCATGATGAACTTAACGAGGCAGTGGAGAAAGAACGCCGGTGTCCGGATAAACGCTTCCAGGGGATGCGGTTTTTTGATGCCTTGTATCCCTGCGTCACGGAGACAATCGCTAATTGGGTTCCCTCCCCTGAAGTGGATGTTCCTCTGTCTCAGCTTAGCAAATCTTCCTTGCTTCCTGTTAAAGGGAAGGCCAGTCTTCAGGAACCTCTGGACAGAACAACGGAGTTAGCGGCGAAGTCCATCTACGAGGCCGCGGGTCATGGATTCCGTGCAGCCTTGGGGGCCATGTGGGCCGGTGAGGCTTCTCTGCGGTGGTTAGACCAGCTGCGGACGGCATGGCAGGATGGAACTCCACTGTCGGAAGTGGAAAGGCTTTTCCAGCTGTTGGAAGAGGCGACACGTTATGGCAGGGATGCAGTATTGGATACTACTTCCGTTCTGTCCAGGGCTCAGTCTTCGGCCGTCAGTCAGGAGAGCACTGTGGCTTAAACAGTGGACTGGAGACGCAGTTTCCAAACAAGGTTTGCTTAGTCTAGCGTACAAAGGCGGTCATCTTTTTGGTTCGGACCTCACGGAGCTGATTGCTAAGGCCAAGGCTAAGGATGCTGCCTTGCCTCAGCGGAAGGCGGCAGCTTCCACGTCTGGCAGGTCAAGTGCCAGTGGTGGTCGCCGGTCCTTTCGGACCTGGGGGCGGTTCGGTCAGCCTTCTTGGGGATCGAGTCGTCCCTCATCTTCCTTGGAAGCAACATTTCCGTCAGGACAAACGGGAGGTTGACAAAAAGCCCGCTAAGGCAGACTGACGCCAGGAATCCGCTCGAGGGCTCTCTGGTCGGAGGTCGTCTGCTACAATTCGGGTCGATTTGGGCGTCCCATTTTTCGGACGCCTGGGTGACACAGGTTATGTTGGCAGGCTATTTCATAGAGTTTCACTCTCGTCCCCCGGACAGGTTTTGTCAGTCACGCACCTCGTCCGAGCCCAAACTGGCTGCAGCACTGCTGCGGGAGGTGGACACTCTTCTGCAGCAGGGTGTGGTGGTTCCGGTTCCGCCAGAGGACCGGGGAAGGGGGTTTTACTCCAACCTTTTTGTGGTCCCCAAAAAGGAGGACAAGTTTCGCCCCATTCTAGATCTCAAAGATTTGAATCTTCATGTCCCGAAAATTCCGCATGGAGTCTCACCGCTCGGTCGTAGCGGCTCTGTCGCAGTACGATTTCTTGGTGTCGATCGACATCCGCGACCCTTATTTGCATATCCCTATCAGCAGGGCCCACCAGCGCTTCCTGCGTTTCGCCATAGGTCAGGCCCATTACCAGTTTGTGGCCCTACCTTTCGGGTTGGCCTCGGCACCCAGGGTTTTTACAAAAATCCTGGCGCCACTCATGGCGCTTCTTCGAAAACAGGGAGTTACGGTTCCGCCCTACCTGGACGACCTGTTGATTGTGTCGCCCACAGCGGAGGAGGCGATGGCTGCTCGCGATCTCTCCCTTCAGCACCTGGAGGACTTCGGGTGGCTGGTCAATTGGAAGAAGTCGTCATTGGAACAGACACAGTCAATCCTGTTCTTGGGGATGCTTTTCGACACAGTACGGGCAGTGGTGTACCTGCCTTCTGACAAACAAGCGAACCTTCGTCGCCATGTCCAGGCTATGAGGTCGGCGATGGCAATATCCCTTCGGGAATGCATGCACCTTCTGGGTCTGATGGTGGCGGCAATGGACGCCGTACCGTTTGCACAGTTTCATTCCCGGGATCTCCAAAATCTAATTCTGACCAGTTGGGATCGTTCGCCGACTTCACTGGATCACTCTGTCGTTATCTCCCGCCGGGTGCGAGAGTCTCTTGGATGGTGGTTACGTCCAGAAACTCTATCCCTGGGGAAATCCTTTCTTCTCCCAAAGTGGTCGGTGATTTCCACCAATGCCAGTCTGACTGGCTGGGGGGGGGTTTGGAACGACCTCTGGGTTCAGGGGGTCTGGTCGTCAGAGGAGTCGTCTCTACCGATCAACGTTCTGGAGTTGAGAGCAATTTTTCTCTGCCTCCGACATTGGACGGTCCTGTTGAGCGGTCTGCCGGTCCGGATTCAGTCGGACAATGCGACGGCTGTCGCGTATATCAACCATCAGGGCGGGACGAGGAGTTCCAGACTCATGATGGAGGTCTCCCGGATCCTGGTTTGGGCCGAGTCCAGGGTTTCGGCCATCTCTGCGATTCATATCCCAGGCTGAACGCCAGGGTTCTGACATTCATGTCCAGGTACAGGGACCCAGAGGCTGTGGCGGTAGATGCTCTAGTGGCCCCGTGGGACCAGTTCGAGCTGATCTATGTGTTTCCGCCAGTATCCTTACTTCCATTGGTGATTCGGCGGATCAAACTCGAACGAGTACCAGCAATTTTGGTAGCCCCGGATTGGCTGAAGTAGGTACAGAGCATTGTATGTGACAAATCCTGTTCCTGCGCTGATATTCACTGCTCCAGAGCTCCCATTCTGCGGCTCACGCCTCAGAGCTGGAATGACAGCAAGCAACAGGGTGAGGAATTCTCAGTGTAGTCAAATGAGACACATCAAGTCTCACCAGATCATGCTGAAAATGCCGTTTTGACCTTCTCTTTGGACACTTGCTTTTTTTCTCCTTTATGACTCTGCCTTTTTATGATTGGACAGCATTGTACAGGGAACAAAGTAAACATACACAAGAGTCTTTAACTCCCCATTGGTTGGAGGGTAAATTTGCGTATTGGGCACCGTAAACTTGAAAAGCCAATATCCCGGCAAAAGAGTAGAGAAAAAAATGTTGTGAAAGGTCCTCTTTAAAGGGATTGTTCTATAAACAATAATATATAATCATTGGGGTTTACTGCTGGGACCCCCACAATCGCAAGAACCATTTAGTGTCCATAGGAGTGGTGGTCTCACATGTACATCAGGGATTCGATTCTAGTGAATGGTGGGGATCCCAGCAGTCGCTTTCCCAGGGAGCATGCAGTTATAAATGTTGTTTATGGGACAACCCCTTATGAAATTGCAATATATAAACCTAACGAAAAAGGACAGCTCATGATGGTTGTTGATGCAAGATTTTTTTCTCAAAACATAATTTTATGCTGGTTATTAAAAGAACTGAGCACAATTTTAAAAGCAGTTTGCAATTAACTAGATATTAAAACAAAGGAGAAGGTCGTTATCTCAGTGCTTTGCTTTACCATACCTTGTGTATATGTGCATAGTTATGAAATGTTAGAGATTGTGTATTGATATGTAAATATACAAAAATATGTCCTCCTTACCTATAGCAACAAACCACCGCGCAGCTTTCGTTTTTTTTCGGTAGTTAAAGGAGCTGTCTTATCTTATTTAATTGGTAAAATTGCAAAGTGCTTGTAAAAAGAACCACTTAAAATCCTCTTTGTTCTCAAGAAATGAGGGATTTTTATTATTATACACTGCTCAAAAAAATAAAGGGAACACTCAAATAACACAT
Source organism: Phyllobates terribilis (assembly GCF_046119375.1). Lineage (NCBI taxonomy): Eukaryota > Metazoa > Chordata > Amphibia > Anura > Dendrobatidae > Phyllobates > Phyllobates terribilis. Next base: position 692,155,130 of record NW_027362762.1, read on the forward strand.
CCTACATCTGAATGAATGAAATATTCTCATTGAATACTTTATTCTGTACAAAGTTGAATGTGCTGACAACAAAATCACACAAAAATCATCAATGGAAATCAAATTTATTAACCAATGGAGGCCTGGATTTGGAGTCACCCCCAAAATTAAAGTGGAAAAACACACTACAGGCTGATCCAACTTTGATGTAATGTCCTTAAAACAAGTCAAAATGAGGCTCAGTATTGTGTGTGGCCTCCACATGCCTGTATGACCTCCCTACAATGCCTGGGCATGCTCCTGATGAGGTTGCAGATGGTCTCCTGTGGGATCTTTTACCAGACCTGGACTAAAGCATCTGCCAACTCCTGGACAGTCTGTGGTGCAACGTGACGTTGGTGGATGGAGCGAGACATGATGTCCCAGATGTGCTCAATCGGATTAAGGTCTGGGGAACGGGCGGGCCAGTCCATAGCTTCAATGCCTTCATCTTGCAGGAACTGCTGACACACTCCAGCCACATGAGGTCTGGCATTGTCCTGCATTAGGAGGAACGCAGGGCCAACCGCACCAGCATCTGGTCTCACAAGGGGTCTGAGGATCTCATCTCGGTATCTAATGGCAGTCAGGCTACCTCTGACGAGCACATGGAGGGCTGTGCGGCCCTCCAAAGAAATGCCAGCCCACACCATTACTCACCCACTGCCAAACCGGTCATGATGAAGGATGTTGCAGGCAGCAGATCACTCTCTACGGCATCTCCAGACTCTGTCACGTCTGTCACATGTGCTCAGTGTGAACCTGCTTTCATCTGTGAAGAGCACAGGACGCCTGTGGCGACTTTGCCAATCCTGGTGTTCTGTGAGAAATGCCAAGCGTCCTGCGCGGTGTTGGGCTGGGAGCACAGCCCACATCAGTGGCCGTCGGGCCCTCATACCACCCTGATGGAGTCGGTTTCTAACCGTTTGTGCAGACACATGCACATTTGTGGCCTGCCGGAGGTCATTTTGCAGGGCTCTGGCAGTGCTCCTCCTGTTCCTCCTTGCACAAAGGCGGAGGTAGTGGTCCTGCTGCTGGGTTGTTGCCCTCCTATGGCCCCCTCCACGTCTCCTGGTGTGCTGGCCTGTCTCCTGGTAGCGCCTCCAGCCTCTGGACACTACGCTGACAGACACAGCAAACCTTCTTGCCACAGCTTGCATTGATGTGCCATCCTGGAGGAGCGAGCTGCACTACCTGAGCAACTTCTTTGGGTTGTAGAGTCCGTCTCATGCTACCACGAGTGTGAAAGCATAACCAACATTCAAAAGTGACCAAAACATCAGCCAGAAAGCATTGGTACTGAGATGTGGTCTGTGGTCCCCACCTGCAGAACCACTCCTTTACTGAGGGTGTCTTGATAATTGCCAATAATTTCCATCTATTGTCTATTCCATTTGCACAACAGCATGTGAAATTGATTGTCAATCAGTGTTGCTTCCTAAGTGGACAGTTTGATTTCACAGAAGTTTGATTTACTTGGAGTTATATTCTGTTGTTTAAGTGTTTCCTTTATTTTTTTGAGCAGTGTAGTCAACAGCATGTTGTCTAGCTTACTGCCCACCTCAGAGGTGGTCGGTCTCCTAGGCAAAGGAGCATGTGCTTGTAAGCGGTTTCCTATACAGCTTGTAAGTGCTGTTGTTAGCTGGCTGGATCCAGCCTCAATCTCCCTACTGATCTCCCATGCTGCAGAGGCAAAGCTGCCTCACCTAGTTCAGCTGGCCTGAACTGTCAATCCCTGGCAAGCAGGAAGCCATGAGGCAGAGTACGCTCCTGAAGACCACATGAGACCACCTAAAATTGTTCTTTTTATTATCTCTTGATCATGTGTTAGCTCTCCCTGGTTTCTTCTAATACCTGCAATACCACTCTGCTTATAATAGTTATTAATCATACCAACAACAGAGCAGTCTGACTGCTCTGGTCATTGAAAATCTTTTAGCTCCATTGGGGACTTCCACGTAGCCTGACTTTTCTGGTCCGAAAGGGGGTGCAAAAAGTCCCTTAGCTGGTCGTCTTCTGACAAAAAAGCCCTACGAAGCCTTCTCACCATGAAGCTTCTCAAGTAAGCTTTCAAGGCATAGCATCCATTAAATAAATGCAGAAATGTGTCCTGTGAAATATAACTTTCATGCTCCACCCAATCCATCAAGGGTAGCCAATTTCTAGCCCTCCAAACATCAACAAGGCGCTCTTGACAAACCTAAAACAATGGGGAATGCTCCCAAAAGAAGAGGATTCAGACCTACCTGGCCAAACCATATTTATCTCCTCTCCCAGATCACAATTATAATTGTAATATGAATAACAAATTAGAAAGAGCAATAGAGAAAAAAAAAGGTGACATGAATAAAAATAAACCATGACCCAGAATTTGCCCAACCACTCCTCATCGCCCATTTGCCTCTGCTAGCTGCTTGGGGGAGGACCCTGCCATGGTGCGGTCCTAATCTGTCAATCTTCAGGAGCACACCGACCATCCCTCCTTCCTGTAAGCAGGAGGCAGAGGAACTGTATGTGCTTGAAGACCACTTTAATTAAATCAAAGCTGAACTGTGATTGGTTGCTATGGCAGCAAGGCCAGTTTTATCCGACCATTGTTTTTTTACTGTTTTCGTGTGTTCTTGAGCAGCCGCTGCAGGATAACAATGAGCCAAATCCATATGTGAAGATCTACCTGTTACCGGATCCACAAAAGACAACAAAGAGGAAAACTAAAGTGGCAAAGAAAACCTGCAACCCTACCTATAATGAAATGGTACGTATTTGCATGGATGAGCTTTTAAACTGTAATTTCCTGTTAACAAGGCTGGTAAAAAGTTAATACTGGACTTGTAACGATTGTCCCGTTACTCAACCTAAAGATAGCAGTAATGGGTGTCACAAACATCTACCCAGAAAACTTAATTCTCCTGTTTGTAATGTTATCCATGCTTTCCTTACGTAGCAGTTTTATTTTTCACATAAAAAGTGTAGATGACTTTTATAAGTTCACATAATACAATAAAACTTGACACTTGGGAACCTGTTACGTGAAAAAACACGATTAACCTGCAGATATGGGGTTAATCTGCAGGTTAATATCATGATGAACCTGCCCAGCGCCGGTACTTATATCCCCGATGCTGGGAGAAAATGAACTATATTCCGCCCTGCAGCGTTCCGGTTTCAGTCACGGGGGCGTCAGCGACGCGGGTTCAGTAACCACTCAGTGTATAGAGAGTGGCGGCTGTTACCGTGCCCTCTGCACTGACTGACAGCCGGCCCTTATGCTGAGATGGCTGTCAGTCAGTGCCGGGGAAGCAGTTATAGCTGCTGCGCTCTATACACAAAGCGGTGACTGAAACCTGAACGTTGCCGGGGAGAATAAAGTTAATTTTCTCCACACAGCAGGGTTCTAAGTGCCAGCACTGGGCAGGTTCAGAGCGCTATTAACCTGCAGATTAAGCCCATATCTGCAGGTTAATAGTGTTTTTTCACGTGACAGGTTCCCTAACTATGCATTTCTCATCAGTTCATTGTCATATTAGCATAGATGATCCTAAATCTTGGATAAAGCGGTTGCCCATAAAGTACATTTTAATAAATAGATCTTCGAAAAATGGAGGAGTCAAAACCAAAATGTTCCTGTGCTGAGATAATGTTATAAATGTGCCCCTGCTGTGTACTGTGTAATGGCTGTGTCTGACCGTACAGGAACATGGTCTGATTATACAACCGCGCCTGGGCAGGGGAGGAAGAAAAGGGAAGGATACAGACAGAACAGCAGCTGCATCTTTTTAAACAGCGTTTGAGGAAATCCTTCATTGGCAATGGCGTCCAGTATACACCCTATCTACAGATAACAAAGTACACTTACATTTATTCCAATTTGTTAAAGTTCCACAGTTGGATGTGAAACTTATTTCTGGGGGGGGGGAACATTTAAAAACAGGCAGAGAAATGTTTTATCTCACAGGAAGCTGTATCAGCGATCCCATGCTGTAATGTCTGTATACTCTTTTTCTCTCCCCCTGCCCAGGAGATGTGGTATGATCAGACCATGTTCCTGTATGGTCAGACACAGCCATTACACAGCACACAGCAGGGGCACATTTATAAGATTATCTCAGAACAGGGACATTTTTTAACACATCCAATTAACTTATTATTCCAAGATAATGTACTTCCAATGTACTTTGTTTGTGAGACAACACCTTTAATCAATACCAATACCAAAAACAATAGATACTCCTCTAACGCAGCTGAACCATTCCTGCAATGTCAGCACCGCTATTACCTGCGGGAGAGTGACATTGTTTTGTCACATGCCTGTTGCAGTCAATCAGCAGCCGCTGTTTGGCCATAGCCTTTAATATTTCATCAGAGCAGACGTCCGCCCGGAAGGAATATCAATGAGCTGCAGCCAATCAGCGACCGTTAACTGGCTGCAGCGGGCACATGACACAATAGTGTCACCCAGTGTGAGAAGTGAGTATCCATTATTTTATTGTAAGTGGGGTCCTGAATTGATTAAGCAGCTAGTGGACAGCACCCCTTTTAAATCTTAAATTCAGAAAAATATCTATATGTTTTTTTTCTTTTCAGTTGGTGTATGATAAGATTCCTAATGGAGATCTACAGCAACGTGAGATCCGGTTAACTGTGCTCAGTGAAGAAGGATTTTGGGAAAATATTTTACTTGGAGAAGTCACTATTCGACTTAGAGATATAGACCTCAGTCAGGAGAAGATTTGCTGGTTCAAGCTTGGTTCTGCTAGCCAAATGGCTAACTAAACAACACTGAGTAATTCAACAATAGCGTGTGTCACCGGTATGGCGACTGCTCTCTTCAATGCCTTGTTATGTTTATAAGGTTATTGTAACCAGAAACGAGCTCAAGGAGTTTTCATTTTAATTGACAACGGATATTAATATATATTATATTTCTTTCCAAGGGAATTCAAAAGACTGCAAATAATTACTGGCTTCCTTCTAGAGAAGGGTTTCAGACAAAGACTGGAAAAATTACAGTATGTTTAATAAGTTTACCTTGTGTCAAGGGAAGCAGTCTAGTACAGAATTAGCTTAAATTTACTGTTTCTTTTTATTTTTTTCCGGTGCGTGGGGCTGGGACATGGGTGCTAGTATACATAAATGGATTTGTCCATGATATTGGACTATGTGCGCTAGAAGAAGCCTACCTGTCCATGAAGTTGCTCTGAAACTCCTAGACCTGTGCATCCTGGAGAATGTAGATATTTTACAAGTGCAGATAGATCTAAGCACCTTTTTAATGCAGCTGCATTGGAGTTGTATGTATCTTGTTTTACACTTCTTATTTATTTTATTCCTACAGCTAGGTCTCCTACTGGTTCTTTTCCTCTAGAGCAATTTCCAAAAACTAACTAAAATGCAGTCTTGTAAAAGTAAAAACAGTTATGATATATCCAAATAATTAACAGATGAGAGGACCAATGCCCACTGTACCTAGTGTGGAATCCATATTCCAGAGAATGTTTGTGTATAAGGGCTTGAAGTTCTGGTAAATTATTATTTAAGGCCTGAAGATGAAGATTGTATATTACCCTTAGATCTTGTTTCTTTCATCATAACATCTGGGAAAACACTTGAATCCTGCATTGCTCTGATTTTAAGGTTCTCCTTAATGAACCCCATTGAAGAAAAACAAGTTACTCACCCAAATAGACTGCCTTTGTTTTAGATGTATGAATTAAAATAACATGATTTTTCAGTATATATAAGTACATGTAAAAATAATATTGTGTAGTTTGAAACAAGGGGACCATGTGAGGGATCTCCATAGTGGTTATGTCTTTGCACAGGCCAGTGATTGCACTCATAGGATGCCAAGAAATTTTATTGACTGTTATATAATATTCTTACTGAATTTTTTTTTTTACTTGAAAGAATGTGCAGAATATTATGGACACATACAACAAAAAAACATTTAAACTTCTCCATACAGTAAAATGTTCGTACTACAGTCTCTCCAAAATATGAAGAAACCCGGGTATTGCTGAAAGTGGAGGTGGCACCTGTAATTGTTTTAAGATGAGAATTTGGACACTCATATGCTGTGCACCTGTACAATTAAGAAATTGCTTCCCAAGGAGAGCTGTGTTCAATAGGGCAGTGGTTCACCTGCCCCTGCCTATTTGTGACCACTAATACAAAGTTTATGATAATGTGTATGTGCTGAATAAATGACATTATTCTGAGCTCCACAGTATTGATGTCTAAATACAACTTTATGTGATGTGTCTATTGTTGGTAAATCTTTTAAAGGGGTATGCTCAAGTTTGGAATTTATCCTCTATGTCATTGGAGATAATTTCCCAATTGCTGGATGTCCAACCACTGGGACCTCCATTGATCGTGAGAATGGGGCGTGACTGGAGCGGAGGGCGATCATGCTCACTGCCGCTCCATTCATTCTTATAGAGGTGCAAAAAGCCAACTAAGTCAGTACTCGGCTTTTTCCGCAGAGCGCATGGTCAACCGCCACTCCATTTACACGGGGCTCTCCAGAGCCACAGTTCTCAGGATCAGATGGAGGTCCCAGGACTTGGATCACCAGTGATTAGGAATTTATTCCCTATCTAATAGTGGTAATATACATAAAACGCAGCAGCACTCTGTAAGGGACAAGATACACAAAAACAATGAAAACATTGAATCTAAACTGTATTATTACTCGGTAAGCTGTACTTTCAAAAAACTAAGGTTCTTAGCGCATAAATTGGCCAGTTCATGTGTGCCCATCAACCACGGCAAGGTGACCTCCTGTCTGATGGGTCCTGTTCTACGATACATGCCACTTTTGGGCTACATGCCTAAAACTAAACGGACAAAACATGTCACTTCTGGGCTAAAACGCCTACAATTTAAATGGGCAGGTAGAACTGGTTATACATCACCTGCTGATTAATGGCGGGAGTGTAGAGTCAGACAGGAGGTAATAACTATCCAATGGATAGAGGATAATTTCTAAACTTGAGAATACTCCTCTAAGTAAAAAAAAAATTAAAAAAAAAAGCTGAAGAGATCCATTTGCGCAGCTCAATGTAAAAACCTTTATTCAAGCAGCTTAAAGTGCCATTCCACCGTGTTTTGTTTTTTTATTTCAGTGCTGGAGTGGTGCCTCTAATGTAAGCTCCCTGACCCTAGTATTATATTTACCAGCTGCTATCTTTAGCTGTTCCCGGCATTGCTCCGGTCCCAATCCGCTATCTTTTGACTGCAACTTCAGACTGAACCTTGTTCTGGCTCTCATAGTATTACATTGAGTAGTGACTTCTGGCTCTCCCAGCAAACACTGTAGCGATTTGACAGGTCACAGCCTGCTGAAGACGATCAGAGCGGCGGTGAGAACAGAAGAAGACGGCAGCTGGAAAATAGTGGAAAAAAAAATGTTGGAGTGGTGCTGCAAAACATCAGTATGGTAGACACAAATGTGCAGCAAATTTATCTACATTAACACTTATATAGTAATGACAATAGGAAAATGTAGACGCCTGCTGTATTTATCCCAAACATAAAAAAATCATACCTAGTTCTTGAGATTTGGTATATACATCTTATTATACACTCTATCTTGCCCAGTGCTGGCATAGTACCAAAGGTTAGCTCAATGGAAATGATGGAAGACATAATAATGCTGCTAATTTTATACTAACCTGCTAATAATATCACAAGAATTCTTGTGGAAATATTACCATTTTATCTTTGCATCAAGTGTTTTGAACTAATGTAGATCACATTAAAAAGTAAAAAGTAAAAAAATCTATATTTTAATTTTAAAATTAAGGGAACATCTAAATTACATATCTACATGAACGAAATTTTCAAGTTGAAAATCTTTACTAATAAATTGTGCAATTTATTGCCGTGGTACGGCCTACCCATAGAGTCTTCTGTATCCTTCATCCACATATTACTGAAGATAACTCTTGATTCCAGCAGGTTGACACTTCGGGATCAACTTCTCTTTTTATGGGACCATCTAAAAAAAAGGGATTGGTTAAAGCGGATTTCCTATGAGTTAAAGTTCTCAAGTATCAATTTATCCCCAATTCTGTGATTTGTCTCTGGGGGTATGACCATTGAGATCTCCAGTGATTCAAAAAATGGTACTCTAAATGGAAGTCACATACTTGACCTCCGCTTTATTCATTGCCTTTGGGACTGCAGAAAATAGCCAGACGCCATACTGGCATGTATGAGCAGGAAATGCATGTTGGTTCTCTCTACCTCATAGAAAGATGCATTATATTTTGTAAACAGATTTTCTTTAGTGTCAAAAATTTTTATTGATGTAAAACATAACATTCTGAAACATTTTTCAGCACACATTTCTACATGCAGGGGGCACAAGAAACAAAAATTGGACAAAAACATGTTTCTCAAGTGTCCTATCTTATTATTGATTGTATAACATATGGGATGTTATATGAAAATATAATTCTAGAAATTTTTAGAAGACACAAAAACAATATTGCTGTTTGGAGAGATCAATGAATTGAGGTGGAGTTAAGTACTGAGTACGACAATGCAGATGATACAGTAATGCACACATCAGTACGGTATGTCTAACACAGTCTGGCGAGTTGGTGGTAATTTTCCTGATCCAAGGTTCCCATATTTTGTCAGAGCGTTCCCTAGTGTCTGCTATGATGGCCTCAATTTATTCAAAGAGCATTGTAGTCATCATTTTCTCCTTACTTGATTGAGTGATCAGGATTGTCTTCTACATTTCGAAGCTACATGGATTTAGACTCCCAAAGTGCTGCTTTGAACTAATCCATTGACAAGAAATTAGATGCCTGGAAGTTTGTCATTGGACAGTAAAGTGAAAGGACGTGAAGATTAGTGTTGAGCCACCCCCGTAGTGTTCGGGTTCGGTTCGGTTCGTCGAACACCGGGATGTTCGAGGAACTGTTCGTCGAACTGTTCGTCGAACACCTTAGAACACCGTCGAACACCGTTAAAACCAATGGCAGGCAAACAAAAACACATAGGAACACATAGAAAACACCTTCAAAGGTGTCCAAAAGCTGACAAACTGCTCAGAAGACGCTTTCTTTAAAAAAGCCGGCCGGCAATTCAGCAGCGGCATACACCGGTACCCGACAATTTAGACATGAAGGAATAGAGCATCACACATAGATTAGATAGATAGAAACATGTCAGTCACATATATATGAAGTACAGTGACAGTGTTGCTTACTGTACTTGTCATTTAGTGTAAAGGATTTATTAAAAAATATAATAGTGTTTTCGTGCACCGTCTCTTTAAAAAAGCCGGCCGGCAATTCAGCAGCGGTACCCGACAATTTATAACAGACAGAATAGAGCTTCACACATAGATTAGATAGATAGAAACATGTCAGTCACATATATATGAAGTACTGTGACAGTGTTGCTTACTGTACTTGTCATTTACTGCAAAGAATTTATTTAAAAAAATAATAGTGTTTTCATGCACCGTCTCTTTAAAAAAGCCGGCTGGCAATTCAGCATCTGTACCCGACAATTTAGAATAGAAGGAATAGAGAATCACACATAGATTAGATAGATAGAAACATGTCAGCCACATATATATGAAGTACAGTGACAGTGTTGCTTACTGTACTTGTCATTTAGTGTAAAGGATTTATTTAAAAATATAATAGTGTTTTCGTGCACCGTCTCTTTAAAAAAGCCGGCCGGCAATTCAGCATCTGTACCCGACAATTTATAACAGACAGAATAGAGCTTCACACATAGATTAGATAGATAGAAACATGTCAGTCACATATATAATAAGTACAGTGACAGTGTTGGTTACTGTACTTGTCATTTAGTATTAAAATAAAGGATTTATTATTAAAAAAAATTGGCGTGGGGTTCCCCGTAATTTTAGTCTCTAGCGGAGGTTAAGCAGACAGCTGGGGCAGATGTTTGAAGCCTGGGAAGGGGGTAATACCCACGGAGCTTCCCAGGCTACTAATATCAGCCCCCAGCTGAATACCTAGCCTTTACTAGCTATTAAAATGGAGGACCCCCCCAAAAAAATGACGTGGGGTCCCCCCTAATTTAATAGCTAGCAAAGGCTAGGCAGACAGCTGGGGGCTGATATTAATAGCCCAGGAAGGGAGCCATGAATATTGGCCCCCTCCCAGGCTAGAAACACCAGCCCTCAGCCGCCCCAGAAATGGCGCATCCATAGGATGCGCCAATTCTGGCACTTAGCCTCGCTCTTCCACGCTGCCCTGGTGCGGTGGCAGGGGGTAATAGGGTTGGGGTTGATGTCAGCTTATAATGCCAGCTGACATCAAGCCCAGGTTAGTAATGGAGAGGCGTCTATAAGACACCCCCATTACTAACCCCATAGTTAAAGTTAAAAAAAAAAACACAAACACCTAGAATAAAGTCCTTTAATTGAAATAAAGACACAATTCTTTATTGTTCTAAATTAAACCATACTTACCATCACGCCCATTCCAGCTGAAGCCAACGATCTCCTGCAATAAAAGAAAAATAATAAAGCAACCTCATCCTTACCTTTCCATGGTTCCCAGGACAGCTCCAGCTCTGCTACATCGAGATGACAGGCTGGACTGCAGCAGAACGCTGCCATCTAGCTTGCCATGCCGCACACACTGAGAAGCGCAGGCATGCTTGCGCTCCTCAGTGTCTGACTGTGACGGCATCCAGATGAGCCGACAATGAACTCGGCTCACCTCATGTACGTCACTGACAGCGTGGGAAAATTCTCCTGCACTCAGCGCTTCAGCGTGAGAATTTTCCCACGCTGTCAGTGACGTGCATGAGGTGAGCCGAGTTCATTGGACATGACCTCGGCTCATCTGGATGCCGTCACAGCCAGACACTGAGTAGCGCAAGCATGCCTGCGCTTCTCAGTGTCTGCGGGATGACAGGCTGGATGGCAGCGTTCTGCTGCGGTCCAGCCTGTCATCTCGATGTAGCAGAGCTGAAGCTGTCGTGGGAGCCATGGAAAGGTAAGGATGATGTTGCTTTATTATTTTACTTTTATTGCAGGAGATCATTGGCTTCAGCTGGAATGGGCGTGGCGGTAAGTATGGTTTAATTTAGAACAATAAAGAATTGTGTGTTTATTTCAATTAAAGGACTTTTTTCTGGGTGTTTGTGTTTTTTTTAAATACTTTACTAGAAATTCATGGTGGTCATGTCTAATATTGGCGTGACCCCATGAATTTCGGGCTTAGGGCCAGCTGATAATGCCAAGCTGGCCTTAACCCCTTTATTACCCAGTGAGCCACCGCACCAGGGCCCTGGATGAGTTGGGTACAGCGCCAGAAGATGGCGCTTCTATGAACGCGCCATTTTCCGGGGCGGCTGCGGACTGCAATTTGCAGCGGGTGGGGCCCAGAAAGCTTGGGCCTCCCTGCGCTGCAGATTCCAGCCCCCAGCTGCCTAGTTGTACCTGGCTGGACACAAAAATAGGGCGAAGCTCCACGTATTTTTTTTTTAAATTCATGAAATTCATGGAATAATTAAGAAAAAAAGGGCTTCCCTATATTGTTGTGTCCGGCTAGGTACAAATAGGCAGCTGGTGGTTGGGAGCAGCCCGTTCCTGCCTGCTGTACCTGACTGGACACAAATATAGGGCGAAGCCCCACATCAATATTTTTTTCATTATTTCATGAATTTCCTGAAATAATTTAAAAAAAATTGACGTGGGGCTTCGCCCTATATTTGTGTCCAGTCAGGTACAGCAGGCAGGAACGGGCTGCCCCCAACCACCAGCTGCCTATTTGTACCTGGCCAGACACAACAATATAGGGAAGCCCTTTTTTAAAAAAATTATTTCATGAAATAATTAAAAAAAAATTGACGTGGGGCTTCGCACTATATTTGTGTCCAGCCAGGTACAGCAGGCAGGGACGGGCTGCCCCCAACCACCAGCTGCCTATTTGTACCTGGTTGGACACAACAATATAGGGAAGCCCTTTTTTTCTTAATTATTCCATGAATTTCATGAAATAATTTAAAAAAAAAATGCGTGGGGCTTCGCCTTATTTTTGTGCCCAGCCAGGTACAACTAGGCAGCTGGGGGCTGGAATCTGCAGCGCAGGGAGGCCCAAGCTTTCTGGACCCCACCCGCTGCATATTGCAGTCCGCAGTCGCCCCGGAAAATGGCGCGTTCATAGAAGCGCCATCTTCTGGCGCTGTACCCAACTCATCCAGGGCCCTGGTGCGGTGGCTCACTGGGTAATAAAGGGGTTAAGGCCAGCTTGGCATTATCAGCTGGCCCTAAGCCCGAAATTCATGGGGTCACGCCAATATTAGACATGACCACCATGAATTTCTAGTAAAGTATTTAAAAAAACACAACACCCAGAATAAAGTCCTTTAATTGAAATAAACACACAATTCTTTATTGTTCTAAATTAAACCATACTTACCGTCACGCCCATTCCAGCTGAAGCCAATGTCTTCTGCAATAAAAGTAAAATAATAAAGCAACCTCATCCTTACCTTTCCATGGTTCCCACGACAGCTTCAGCTCTGCTACATCGAGATGACAGGCTGGACCGCAGCAGAACGCTGCCATCCAGCCTGTCATCCCGGACACTCAGAAGCGCAGGCATGCTTGCGCTCCTCAGTGTCTCGCTGTGACGGCATAAAGATGAGACAAGCTCATGTCCAATGAACTCGGCGCACCTCATGCACGTCACTGACAGCGTGGGAGAATTCTCCTGCACTCAGCACTTCAGCGTGAAAATTCTCCCACGCTGTCAGTGACGTACATGAGGTCAGCTGAGTTCATTGGACATGAATGAGCTCACCTCATGCACGTCACTGACAGCGTGGGAAAATTCTCACGCTGAAGCGCTGAGTGCAGGAGAATTTTCCCACGCTGTCAGTGACGTGCATGAGGTGAGCTCATTCATGTCCAATGATCTCAGCTCACCTCATGCACGTCACTGACAGCGTGGGAAAATTCTCCTGCACTCAGCGCTACAGCGTGAGAATTCTCCCACGCTGTCAGTGACGTGCATGAGGGGAGCTCATTCATGTCCAATGAACTCAGCTGACCTCATGCACGTCACTGACAGCGTGGGAGAATTCTCACGCTGAAGTGCTGAGTGCAGGAGAATTCTCCCACGCTGTCAGTGACGTGCATGAGGTGCGGCGAGTTCATTGGACATGAACTCGTCTCATCTTTATGCCGTCACAGCCAGACACTGCAGAGCGCAAGCATGCCTGCGCTTCTCAGTGTCTGCGGGATGACAGGCTGGATGGCAGCGTTCTGCTGCGGTCCAGCCTGTTATCTCGATGTAGCAGAGCTGAAGCTGTCCTGGGAACCATGGAAAGGTAAGGATGAGGTTGCTTTATTATTTTTCTTTTATTGCAGGAGATCGTTGGCTTCAGCTGGAATGGGCGTGACGGTAAGTATGGTTTAATTTAGAACAATAAAGGAATGTGTCTTTATTTCAATTAAAGGACTTTATTCTGAGTGTTTGTGTTTTCTTTTAACTTTGACTATGGGGTTAGTAATGGGGGTGTCTTATAGACGCCTCTCCATTACTAACCTGGGCTTGATGTCAGCTGGCATTATAAGCTGACATCAACCCCAACCCTATTACCCCCTGCCACCGCACCAGGGCAGCGTGGAAGAGCGAGGCTAAGTGCCAGAATTGGCGCATCCTATGGATGCGCCATTTCTGGGGCGGCTGACGGCTGGTGTTTCTAGCCTGGGAGGGGGCCAATATTCATGGTTCCCTTCCTGGGCTATTAATATCAGCCCCCAGCTGTCTGCCTAGCCTTTGCTAGCTATTAAATTAGGGGGGACCCCACGTCATTTTTTTGGGGGGTCCCCCATTTTAATAGCTAGTAAAGGCTAGGTATTCAGCTGGGGGCTGATATTAGTAGTCTGGGAAGCTCCGTGGGTATTACCCCCTTCCCAGGCTTCAAACATCTGCCCCAGCTGTCTGCTTAACCTCCGCTAGAGACTAAAATTACGGGGAACCCCACGCCAATTTTTTTTAATAATAAATCCTTTATTTTAATACTAAATGACAAGTACAGTAACCAACACTGTCACTGTACTTATTATATATGTGACTGACATGTTTCTATCTATCTAATCTGTGTGTGAAGCTCTATTCTGTCTGTTATAAATTGTCGGGTACAGATGCTGAATTGTCGGCCGGCTTTTTTAAAGAGACGGTGCATGAAAACACTATTATTTTTTTTAATAAATCCTTTGCAGTAAATGACAAGTACAGTAAGCAACACTGTCACAGTACTTCATATATATGTGACTGACATGTTTCTATCTATCTAATCTATGTGTGAAGCTCTATTCTGTCTGTTATAAATTGTCGGGTACCGCTGCTGAATTGCCGGCCGGCTTTTTTAAAGAGACGGTGCACGAAAACACTATTATATTTTTTAATAAATCCTTTACGCTAAATGACAAGTACAGTAAGCAGCACTTTCACTGTATTTCGTATATATGTGGCTGACATGTTTCTATCTATCTAATCTATGTGTGATTCTCTATTCCTTCTATTCTAAATTGTCGGGTACAGATGCTGAATTGCCGGCCGGCTTTTTTAAAGAGACGGTGCATGAAAACACTATTATATTTTTGGATAAATCCTTTACACTAAATGACAAGTACAGTAAGCAGCACTTTCACTGTACTTCGTATATATGTGGCTGACATGTTTATATCTATCTAATCTATGTGTGAAGCTCTATTCTTTCGGTTCTAAATTGTCGGGTACCGGTGTATGCCGCTGCTGAATTGCCGGCTTTTCATGTTTCACTGTGAGCACTGTTCCCATCGATTTGGGCAATCACTGTAATGCCACAACCACCATGGCTGTGGCATTACAGTGAGTGGCAGACAATCCCTGCATGATTGGTGCTCTAAATAGCACCAGACATGCAGGACACGCTTTTGGTGCACGAACAGTTATCGAACATAACCTCGAACAGCCGAATTTTTTGCAAATCGTTCGGGTTCGTCGAACAACTCGAACACCGCCCAAAACAGCTCGAATTTGAGATTGGCGAACAGTTCTAGTCGAACACCGCTCATCTCTAGTGAAGATCTTGTCTGGGGGAGGCACTCCAGTAATCTCACACTGGCATAAGGAACAGACAACATGGCAGCCCATCCCCACATTTATGTAAACAGTCAGCAGAAGCTGTTCCATATATTGTATTCAGTAAAGCTGGAACATAGAAATCTCAGTGCAGTAATTTACCCAGAGAACACAGAAACCTAGTAACTACTTCCTGTGAGTGTTTTGCAACAGTAATAGTATCTCTACAAAGTTAGGATATTTTGTAGGTCTTCCACTTTTCTATAAATGAAAATTTGTGTCTCTGGGTTTTGAGTGGGTGGTTCACTTGGGAGACAATTGAGCGCAGTAACAAAGATCTGAGCGACCTTATAGTTCCCAGAAGAGGGAGATGAGAAATGGCCTTGAAAGTCCTGTTCAGGTATAAGGCGGGAGGCCTGCAGAAAATTAGATGGGGAAAGTATGCCTCGTTTTAAGCCACCACGTTGGAGTTAGGGTTAGTTCAGTTCTGGTGGGAAAAAAACAGATCATAGAATGATGAGTATCAGTTTGGTGGGATTAGTTTGGAGTTTATATGGAAATCTGTGTGTCCTCCAGATATGGAGAGAATGAGCTGTAAAAGGGAAGTTTCATAAGTATGGCGCGAGTAGAGGTCCTGTAGTCTACATCAGACCTGCAATTTAATAGGGAGACAGGAAAATGTATTCCAAGACCACGCATCTTGACGTTAGATTTGTGGTGCTCACTGACAATTGGGCAATCTATAATATCCAACATAGAGATACATATAGACCCCCAAAAGACCACTTGCCATATCGGTTTGAAGTTGTATTAGAGCCGCATAATTGCATTTAAAAAGGGTTGACATGTTGGATTAATTCCTAGGTATGTGATCTAGTTATCTAAGGGAGTAAATTTTAATTGAGACAGGATATGCAATCGATCAGGGAACAAGTGTGGATAAACATGGTCTCAGACTTGTCTCCATTAATTTTAAGGCCTAAGATTCATTGAAACCAGTATTGACATTAAGTTTGGGAGAGATATGAGTGGGTGTGTGATAGATATAGTTGACCCTATAAGTAGAGCTATTCACAGCTATGCCCTTAATGGAGGGGTTGGATCTTCTAAACTCTGCCAAGAGTCGGTTGTATTTCGGGAGCGAAAAATATAGGTGTTAGAAGACAGACTTGTGCGTTGCCCCTATGATACGTGATATAAATGGTAATTTTAAATAAGCTGTTGGGTTGTCATATATAGTAGTGTTCAAAATAATAGCAGTGTGTTCAAAAACATGAGTTAAGCACAAAATCTTTATACTACTTTATATACAGGATGCTTTGACTACATCTCACAATTTTTTGGCATTTGTTGGCTTTGCCTCAGAAACGGCATTTTTGATGTCACCCCACAAGTGATCTATCTGATTAAGGTCCGGGGATTGGGCTGACCACTCCATAACCTCAATTTTGTTGGACTGGAACCAAACTTTTTCTCATTTACTGGTGTGTTTAGGGTTGTTGTCTTGTTGAAACACCCATTTCAAGGACATATCCTCTTCACCGTAAGGCAACATGACCTCTTCAAGTATATGCAAACTGGTCCATGATTCCTGGTATGTAGCAAATAGGTCCAGCACCATAGTAAGAGAAACCTGCCCATATCATGATGCTTGCACCCCCATGCTTCACTGTCTTCAGAGTGTACTGTGGCTTGAATGCAGAGTTTGGGGATCGTCTGACGAACTGTCTGCGGCCCTTGGACCCAAAAAGAGCAGTTTTACTTTCATCAGTCCACAAAATGTTTCTCCATTACTTTTCAGGCCAGTTGATGTGTTCTTTGGCAAATTGTATCCGCTTCAGTGCATGTCTTTTCTTTTTTTAACAGTGAAACTTTGGAGGGACTTCTTGCTAAGATATTAGCTTCACACAGGCGTCTTCTGTCACAGTACTCACAGGTAACTAGACTGTCTTTGATCATCCTGGGGCTGATTGTTGGCTGAGCCTTTGCCATTCTGGCTATTTTTCAATCCATTCGAATGGTAGTTGTCACACAATGACAAGGAGGTGTCCGGCGGACGGCACAACACACGGATACAATGGGATAATAGAGGGGGAAGGGGGGCCTTAGCGGTAGGGAACGAGGGAAGGGACACCTCCTGACACCAACCTGTGCTGTCCCTAAACTCCCCTATCGTCCCTAAACGGGTCCTTCCCCTCCCGTGCGCGATCACTTGCCTAAGCCCGCGCTGGCCCTGGACTTAACCTGGCTAGTGAGCAGGCCAGCGAGACACTAGTCTCACCACTACAATAGGGCAACATGAGTAAGGTAAGACAAACAATGGGAAGATAACAACATGAAATACACTTATCTCTCCAAACTGAATACCCAGGTTCTCCAGAGACTGGCTCCTTCAAAGAGGTCAGCATAGAATGAACTATAATCGGCGGTCAGCTGATGGATCATGTAGCTAGTTAAAGGGAGGTGGGACTGGCACCAACCAACATCAGCTGACTGTCCAAAAAGGCTGCCAGCAAGAGACTAAGATTAACCCTTGCTGGACCAAAAGGAAAAAACTACATTTAAATTACAGCATTCCAAGAGCTGCCACAAATCCCCAAATTATTTGTGATAGTAGTCTTCCGTTTTCTTCCACGTCTCTCTGGTTTTGCTTTCCATTTTAAAGCATTGGAGATCATTTTAGCTGAACGGCCTATCATTGTCTGCACTTCTTTATACGTTTTACCCTCTCCAATCAACTTTTTATTCAAAGTACGCTGTTCTTCTGAACAATGTCTCAAACAACCTATATTTCACAGGCTTTAAAGGAGAAATGCATGTACAACATGTGCCGGCTTCACCCTTAAATAAGGGCCACCTGATTCACACTTGTTTCTTCACAGACTGATTGACCTCACTATTGAACTCCACACTGCTATTATTTTGAACACACTCCCTTTCAATTAATTATTCAAATACACAGACTCAAAAACCTGCAGATCATGAATGCTGAGTCTTTGGGTTTTCTTAGAATCTACTGCACCAACTGGTAAATTGTTTGACATGTGGTAATATAATGTACATCAAAAACAGTGATTAATCTGGTTAGTCATATTGGACTGCTATTATTTTGAACACTAGTGTAGGAGTCATGATGTTTTTGACAATAGGTCACTGAAACTGAATCAACCTAAGTGTATAGGGACGGATAAGTGGTGTTTTTCTAGTCTGTGCCAGATTTATTAAGTTTCCTTTTTTATAATGTTGTCAGGTGCCTATCTAGTTGGTGTGAAGCCTTCTTCATCTTGAAAGGGCAGTTGGTTAATTCTTGCTCCCTTGACTGATGTGAAACATAAGCAATGGGTTTTCTTAGTGCGGATTTAAAAAATTTCACCAAAATACAAGCATTTCATTTATCTAATTAGCTGCCCCATCTAATTCATAAAGACCATGTAGACAAGTTTATGTAATAGGGAAGGAGTGTGATACGAATACATAGGTTATATTGATTTTCCCTACAAGTGAAGCATGTGGAAGTCTTAGCTACGCACCTCAATATTCCTTGCCAAATAGTAGGCGAGAGGGATTCCCCCAGAAAACATTCCCATTTGCTCATGTATGAGTGTTTCAGGGGATGTTCTTGGCCCCCTCCCAGACTAAGAACATCAGCCCTCAGCCGCCACAGAAATGGCGCATCCATCAGATTTGCCAATTCTGGTGCTTAGCCTCTGCTCTTCTGGATGCCGAGCGGTGATGTTAGTAAGGTGACTGGAGTTCACAGCCGATGAACTTTGGTCACCTCACTGATGTCACTGCTCGGCACTGAAGCTGCGTTCTTACGTGCAGCTTAGTGTCTCCTGAATGCCAGGCTGAACGGTCACATCATGCCACCATTCATCCAGATGTAGCCGAGTTGGGATCGTCCTGGGACATATGGATTATTGGTGGACAGGTGAGGAATACTGTGGTTTATTAACTTAATTTTTCATTAATAAATGGGTAAAAGAGGGTGGGGAGTGTTTATTTCAAATAAAGGACTTTACTCTGTTAGTGTGTTTGTTACATTTGACTATGGGGTTAGTAATGGGAGTGTCTGATAGACGCCTCTCCATTACTAACCTCGGGGCTTGATGTCAGCAGCCATAAAACAGCTGACATCAACCCCACAACTATTACCTCACTTGACACCGTACCAGGGCAAGTGGGAAGAGAGGAGGCTAAGAGCCAGAATTGGCGCATCTGGTGGATGCCCCATTGTTGGGGCTGATGTTTTTTGTCTGGGAGGGGGCCAATATCCATGGCCCATTCCTAGGCTATTAATATCAGCCTGCAGCTGTTTGTCTCGTTTTTGCTAGTTATTAAAAATAGTGGGACCTTACGCCATTTTTTGCAGGGTTACCCCTTGTTAATAACTAGTAAAGGCTAAGTAGACAGCTGTGAGCTGATATTAATAGCCTTGGAAGCTCCATGTTTATTTCTCCCTTCCCAGACTATAAACATCAGCCCCCAGCTGTCCGCTTTCCCTCTACTGGTTAATAATAATATGGGGGACCCCTTGCCATTTTTTTTTATTCTATCTATATCTATTCTATTCTGATGGGTCATACTGTGATTTTACTGTACTTCGCTGATGAAATGTAGGGTTTCTTATGAGATGGGTACGTAAAAATTGCATGGCACACGCATGGTCCGTGTGTTGTGTGATTTTTTTCTTATACCCATTGACTTGCTTTGGCGAGTCTCGGCCAATATATTTTGCCACTCGCAGCATGCTGCAATTTTTTTCTTAGTCCGATCCCAGCTGAGAAAAAAAATCGCAGTTTAACACAGAATCATTGACTAACATTAGTCAGAGTGCAATCTGATTTCTTATCGGATTGCAGTTGTCCGTTTTAAACGCAGATGGACCCATAAGGTCATTGGTCTTCAGGTACCCCTTGATCCTAAATTTCATTTACTTAATATCCCACCATTTGAAATCAGTTGTAAAACCTGACAACCTTTACTTCACATAACCCTTGAGGCTACATGTCTGATAGAGTCAATCTCCACTTACATGCTATCTCCATAAAATACCAAGTTACACATGGGTATATAGGATGTGCGAAGCATGGAATATCTCAAAGCCCTATTGGTGCCTTCTAGTTCTGCCACCTTGGTGTGACTCATATTTCCTTGGTGTTTTCCTCCTTCGCCAAGTATGCCTTCCTTCTGGGATGTCTCTCCTTCCTACTGACCCGTGCATGGGTAATTTATACTTATTTTGGGACTCAACCTATGCACCCCCCCTCCAACTGAGAGACATTACATCTCACTTTCTGGTCAAAGGTCAAAGACCTGATTTAATCAACCTCTGTCCTTTCCAATATGCACACCAATTATTACATCAGATGTTATTATAGCTGAGGGCCATTTAGACTGGCTGACCGCAGTTATGTCGTTCATTGATCGTTTAGTAGCCTGTTTAGACAGGTCTACCCCACTTCTATACGTAAATTTAGAGCATTGTGTTATCAGCAGCACATCTCCTGTTTACATGGGACGATGTGCTGTTGAGAACGATATTTTAGCTTGCTTAAAAATCATCTAACCTGCCGGATGAGCACTTTGCTCAGTCATCAGATTATCAGCCTCTTTAGAGAGGTTGATTGATTGGGAAAAAAGCATTTATAGAAATACTTGTGCCCTATTATCTGTCTGTCTGGGGTTTTAAGGTGCCTTTTAAATTAGCTGACTTTGTGGTGTTAAACTGCTGATTGGCGGTCATTTAATACACTGTTTACATAGCTTGACCACTCTGCAATAGATCGTTCTGTGCACATAGGCTGCCACTGTTTTTGGCAGCACAGGTTCTTTTGACACAGGACAATTCCTAGGAATGCTCATTCACAATATATTATTTTAATTGCTTACATAACGCCATTAATTCAACAGCACTGTACAGACATCATCATCACTGTCCCCATTGGGGCTCACAAACTAAATTCCCTATCAATAGATTTTTTGGATGCGGGAAGAAACTGGAGAATCCCGAGGAAACCCACAGGAACTCCTTACATATATGGTGCTAAGCAATGAGCCACCGTGCTCAGGCTATGCTAACATGCCGCGGTGTTTTTTGCTGCACTTTTTCTGCAAAAAAACAACAACTGTGTTTTTCAGTATGGCCGAAAGCTGTGAGATTTCAGAGATATCACCCATATGCTTTTTTCTCCCTGACCGAATTTGAAAACTGCAATGTTTTTTTTAAATCTGCAGCATGTCAATTCTTTCAGCGTTTTTAAAATGTTTGTGCAGCTTTTTCACCCATAGAAAACAATGAGAAAGTACAAAAATGTTGCAAACAATGCAGTAAAGCCTGATTTTGGTGAATAAAACTAACTTTATTAAACTTGTGCTATAGACAAATCACACATGTAATCTGCACCCTAAAACACACAGCAAAATCTTCATTTTGAATGCAAAGAAACCCCGCTGCCTGTTAATGTAACCTTATATTGCAGTGTAAATGGACCCTTGGTCTTTTATATGACATCCTGATTATACTTTGTTAGCACCTTGTATTCTAATCACATAGTGTGGAGAAGTGATGGCTAGCTGATATCACCCCTAATGTTTGCACTACAATAAGAAAGGCTTAAAGGCCCCGTCACACATAATGAGATCGCTAGCGAGATCGTTGATATGTCACGGTTTTCGTGATGCAATAGCGATCTTGCTAGCGATCTCGTTATGTCTGACAGCAACAATCAGGCCCCTGCTGTGAGATCGCTGATCGTTACAAGGCTTCCTGGACCATTCCTGGGTCGTTGCGCTCCCGCTGGGCAGTGTGCATCGCTGTATTTGACACCTTATCAACGACCTCGTTAGCGATTCAGAACTGAGACATGTAGGCGTGCATAAATTGGACTTTTCCGCGCCCCTCGTCCCCGATTGGTGGTCGCTACAGCATTCTCATTTTCCGCCGTGCATAAAGAAGGCAACAGAATAGCGATTCCATCCTTTGTTTCTGACCTCGTGCTGGATTGCAGATCCTAGCAGAATTCTCCGGGCTGTTGATATGTGGAGTCACAGCCGAAGAACACTACTACAATCCACAAACCAGAACGCTTGTCAGGAACAAAGCCCAGATGAATGGATACAGAGTCACAGCCGGAGAACGCTACTACGATCTGAAACCAGAACGCAGTCGGGAACAAAGGGATGGAATTGCTGCAACGTGGCCTTCTTTTAAACCAAGGCCGCCCAATCAGAACGCAGTAGCATCCACCAATCGGAGATGAGAGGGCGCGGAAAAGTAATTTTATGCACGCCTTTGTGACACAGTACAGTCCCTATCAAGGTGTGGATCGTTGAAATAGCTGCTGTGTGAAAGCGTCCCAACGACCGCCGAGATCGTTAGTTAGATCGCTGGGGCGGCCGAAATCGTTGGTAAGTTCTGCATGTTTGACAGCTCCCCAGCGATCACGAAATCACTCTCCAGCGATCCCAAAACCGTGACGCACTAACGATCTCGCTAGCGATCTCGTTATGTGTGACCGGGCCTTAAGGGTGCAAATACCCTTATTCTCTCAGGAACCTTTTGTAATGTCAATTACTGTAAACATCAGTCTCATTTTCATGATGCGCATCTTAAAGGGGTTGTCAAGTCTAAAATGAAGTGTCTGCTGTCACTGTGTGTGACTGCAGACTTTTGAATCCCCCAAACGCATGCACTGTGCGCCGTGAGGATTCCCCGGTTTCTAAGCCAGGATCGGCGGTGATGTAGGCGATATGCTGTCTACTTTGCGGGGTCATCTAGTGGGTGGGGTCATCTAGTGGGCGTGGCCTCGCTCCATACACTTGTAAGCAGCAAGAGACGGCTTCTGGCCTGGAGTATTCATATTGTATACATCACCGTTGATCCTGGCTCAGAAACTGGCGAATCCTCGCAGTGCACAGTGCGTGGTCTGGGAGGATTCATAAGTCTACAGTAACACAGAGTGGCTACAGACTTCTCATTTTAGACCGGACAACCCCTTTAATGCTTCTGAAGGCCTTTGCCATTAACAATTGACCCCAGGTAAACTGTAAGACTGTATTCAGAGCTTTCAGGTTATAGAGAACTCAGTGTGATTTACATTCACTTACGTACAAAAATGGTATATACAGATATTGCACATATTTTATTAGTGTAGTGTTTGTAGGAAGGTTGCTCTATATTCTGCTGGGGATAACAGCGAAGAAGCATAAAGCTTGGAGTAGAAGGATGCAGAGCTACAGAGCTATTGTATATGTAATTTCTGCCATCTTATAAACTGGGAAGGAGACAATTGATTAGCTAATTCACACTTTAGTCTGTCTTCTACATCAGTTTCTTCCCTCTCTCTTTTCCCCTTGGAGACGATTTGGATCAGTGCACCCCAAATCACTGCCTTGTGCGCTATCCACATGAGGTGTTCTGATGTCTAGTGATTTGTACATACTTGCCAAGTTCTGATTCTATCTGAACTCTGCGGATCTGTCAACAAAAATTCATTAAAGGGCTTTTTCATTTTAATATACGCTGACTTTCCTCCGCTTCTCCTATCTCTGTGACATGGCTACAAGCTCACATTACCGCTGCAGCCAATCATGAGCTCACTGGATTTTCCTGTCTACATCAGCAGAGCTCAGTGATTGGCTGCAGCGGTGATGTGTGCTGTAATTGGGTTGTGACCACTGCAACCAAAGCGCAATATCTCTTCTTTTGTTTAATACTTGTTGCTTCCTGATTGAAATTGTGAATTCTCATCCTTTTCAAAGAGAAGCATCTGAAGCATTATGATGTTCTGGAGCAGCTGGGGATACATTTTTCCTACAGATAAGCACAACCTTAGCGCTGAATACGAATGGGCACAAATGACGTATATGAGCGCTCATGTCGCGCTGTCAGCCTCTACATTATGTTCCACATGTATGTACTTAGTGAACTTCGGCACTCTGGCTGCACTTGCGCTCTCACTACATGGCTGATGCAACAGTCACATAACAGGAGAGAGAGGGCTACCGTAAATACACTAATACACACGTGTCTTTCCCATGTGTTCAGAACTGATCAGGCCACAGCTGAATGCTCCTGCTTATGAGTATAGTTTGTTTGCTTTGGATGAGATGAACTTTGTTCACATCTGCATTCTTCATTTCTGCTGTTTCGCTCCATCACAAGAGCAGAATAAGAATAATGATGGAAGTGCTGGATCCGTCGCATGATGGACACTGATGGCTCTCACTGAACTCCATTAACTATAATGGGGCCGTCCGTCTATTCTGCGCCTTTTGTCTGGAGTTTTAGAAGGGATCTATAACTGAGGCTCCAGCGCAGAAGAGAACACAGCCTAAAGATGGCTTTGGGTCAGAACCTTGTTGTGTCTCCATGATTTCTTGAGCCACTGTGGCATATTTGTCATTGCTATAATATTAAAGTGGACCCATCAGTTCAGTTCAAAATCACGTTATAAAAGGTGCGTGTCCGCGGTGGGCACGTTATCCTCTGCTCTGGGTCAGGGCATCTCAACCTTTTAAAGCACACCAGCGTTTTTTTATTTTACCACTGGAGTGGGGTCTAAGTTCCCTGCCCCTAGTAATATACCTACCAGCCATCGTCTTCCGTTAACAACACCACTCTAGTTGGTCTCCAGCAGTTTGTGACCTGCCAAATTGTTCCAGTGTTTGCCGAGCAATCTGCAAGTCACAACTCAATGTAAGACTATGAGGCCAGAATGAGTCATAGACTTGCACTGCGAGATCGTGATCATTACCTCTGCCTTCCAGTCAGTCGGAACTTGCGGTCACAAGATGATGGCACGGTACCAGAGCGGCGCCGGGAAGAGCTGAAGACAGTGGGTGATGAGTATAATACTTGGGTCAGGGAACTTACGTTAGTGGCACCGCTTCAGCGCTGAAATAAAAAACACTGTAGTGGTGCTTTAAAGACAGATACACCCCAGATGTTCCAACAGAGCAACCCCAGAGAAACAATCACCTAGAAATTTCATGGAGGCAAAACCTGAAAACACTGGACTATAGCAAAAGAGCAGACGACTATTTTACATTTTTCCTCCATATGGGTTTGTTTTGCAGAAATTACCTGGTGGAGGTCATTGAAGACAGTGTGGGTAATTTTACATTCAGGGTTATTCACATCTTCAAAAATGGATATAACTGTAAAGTACTTGTAAAAACAAGCAACTTTCCAATATACTCTTAATTGAAATTCTGCACAGTGCTTACAAGCTGTTTTCTATTGAGCTTGTAAGCACTGGACTAAAGCTGGCTAGATTGCTGGGGCACGCGGTTATCTCCTGATCCCGGCCAGCTTCAATGTCACTGTGCTACTCCGATACTGCAGAGGCAAAGCTGCCTCGTTTAGTAGCCTTGGAGAGCGCATAGCTTTGGCCAGCTATGCAACCATGCCGCTGCTCTGAACTGTCAATGAGAAAAAGGAAAATTCCACTCCTGAAACAAGTTGATGGGAATGATCTTTAAAGACATGTAGCTCTATCAGTGGGCTTACTGTGCATGGGGGAATACATGAAATGGCTGCAGGCTTTACCACGGCCATTTATGTATTTAACCCCTTAAGCCCCGAGGGTGGTTTGCACGTTAATGACCAGGCCAATTTTTACAATTCTGACCACTGTCACTTTATGAGGTAATTACTCTGGAACGCTTCAACGGATCCCCCTGATTCTGAGATTGTTTTTTCGTGACATATTGTACTTCATGATTGTGGTAAAATTTCTTCGATATCACTTGCGTTTATTTGTGAAAAAAACGGAAATTTGGCGAAAATTTTGCAATTTTCAAAATTTGAATTTTTATGCCCTTAAATCAGAGAGATATGTCACACAAAAGAGTTAATAAATAACATTTCCCACATGTCTACTTTACATCAGCACAATTTTGGAACCTAAATTTTTTTTTGTTAGGGAGCTATAAGGGTTAAAAGTTGACCAGCGATTTCTCATTTTTCCAACAAAATTTACAAAACCATTTTTTTAGGGACCACATCACATTTGAAGTCACTTTGAGGTGTCTTTATGACAGAAAATACCCAAAAGTGACACCATTCTGAAAACTGCACCCCTCAAGGTGCTCAAAACCACATTCAAGAACTTTATTAACCCTTCAGGTGCTTCACAGGAATTTTTTGAATGTGGAAGAAAAAAATGAACATTTAACTTTTTTCACAAAAATGTTACTTTAGACCAAATTTTTTTTATTTTCACAGAGGTAACAAGAAAAAATGGACCCCAAAATTTGTTGTGCAATTTCCCCTGGGCACGCAGATACCCAATATGTGGGGAAAAAACACTGTTTGGGCGCACGGCAGGGCTCGGAAGGGAAGGAGCGCCATTTGACTTTTTGATTGTAAAATTTGCTTGAATAATTAGCGGACGCCATGTTGTGTTTGGAG
Organism: Phyllobates terribilis; assembly: GCF_046119375.1. Classification (NCBI taxonomy): domain Eukaryota; kingdom Metazoa; phylum Chordata; class Amphibia; order Anura; family Dendrobatidae; genus Phyllobates; species Phyllobates terribilis. The sequence continues at coordinate 692,181,647 of NW_027362762.1, forward strand.
AGGCCCTGTGTGCCCAAACATTGGAGCTCCCCCACAAGTGACCCCATTTTGGAAACTAGACCCCCCAAGGCACCTATCTAGATGCATAGTAAGCACTTGGAACCCCCAGGTGCTTCACAAATTGATTCGTAAAAATGAAAAAGTGAAAAAAAAAACACTTTTTCATTTTTATGAATCAATTTGTGAAGCACCTGGGGGTTCCAAGTGCTCACTATGCATCTAGATAGGTGCCTTGGGGGGTCTAGTTTCCAAAATGGGGTCACTTGTGGGAGAGCTCCAATGTTTGGGCACACAGGGACTCTCCAAATGCAACATGGTATCCGCTAACAAATTGAATGGAAAATCGGCTCAAATTGTTAGCGGACACCAAGTTGCGTTTGGAGAGCCCCTGTGTGCCCAAACTTTGGAGCTCCCCCACAAGTGACCCCATTTTGGAAACTAGACCCCCCAAAGGCACCTATCTAGATGCATAGTGAGCACTTGGAACCCCCAGGTGTTTCACAAATTGATTCATAAATATGAAAAAGTGTTTTTTTTTCACTTTTTCATTTTTACAAATCAATTTGTGAAGCACCTGGGGGTTCCAAGTGCTCACTATGCATCTAGATAGGTGCCTTGGGGGGTCTAGTTTCCAAAATGGGGTCACTTGTGGGGGAGCTCCAATGTTTGTGCACGCAGTAGCTCTCCAAACGCAACATGGCGTCCGCTAACAATTTGAGCCGATTTTCCATCCAATTTGTTAGCGGACACCATGTCGCGTTTGGAGAGCCCGTGATGTGCCTAAACAGTGGAGCTCCCCCACAAGTGACCCCATTTTGGAAACTATACCCCTCAAGGATTTTATTAAGGTGTATAGTGAACATTTTGAACCCAGAGGTACGACACAGAATTTGTTTACATTAGGTCATCATATTGAATAAGTTGTCATTAGTCTTGAGCGCAAGTGCTCGCTACTTGAGTTTGCATCGGGTACTCAGGTATGCACCATCTACAGCGTGTGCTCGAGTGACATGCTCGAGTCCCTGCTCCGCATGTTTCACGGTTATTAGACACCCAAAAAAAACCATGCGGGGATCGCTCGTGCATGGCAGGCAATCCCCGTAAAGTTTTTTTGGCCGCGAAGCATATGGGGCAGAGACTCGAGCATGTCACTCAAATACCCACGATACTCAATGCATACCAGAGCACCCGATGCAAACTCAAGTAGCGAGCACTTGCGCTCAACACTAGTCGCCATATCGTCATCTTTTTTCTTACTTTTGAAAAAAATCCCAACCCCATCACAACCCTAACCACAACCCTAACCCCAACCCCAGCCCTAACCGTAGCACAACCCTAACCCTAGCACAACCCTAACCCTAGCACAACCCTAACCCCAAACCCAGCCCTAACCCTAGCCCAATCCTAACCCAAGAGTTTATTTTTGACGCCGTTCCTCGTGCAGTATAAGTGATTAGACGACTTTATTCTTCGGGTCGGTGTGATTACAGCAATACCAGAATCATATGGGGTTTTTATGACTGACAGCTGTCACACACAAAAAGACGCATTTTTTGTAAAATCTAGTTTTTGCATCGCCATATTTTGAGAGCTATAATTTTTCCAGATTTTGGCAGACAGTCATGTGACGGCTCGTTTTTTGCGGGATGAGTTGACGTTGTTATTGGTGCCATTTTCAGGCACGTGACATTTTTTGATCGCTTTCTATTCCGATTTTTTGGGAGGCAGAATAAACAAAAACCAACAATTCAGGAATTGTTTTTTTTTTTTTTTATTCTGTTCCGCGTGTGGTAAAAGTGATAAGGCAGCTTTATTCTTCGGGTCAGTACGTTTACAGCGGTACCACATTTATATCGTTTTTCTATGTTTTGCACTTTTACATAATAAAAGCAATTTTATAGAAAAAAATATTTTTTAGCATAGCTTTATTCTGAGAGCTATAACTTTTTTATTTTTCGGCTGATGGAGCTGTATGTCAGCTTGTTTTTTGCGGGACGAGATGACGTTTTCAGCGGTACCATTTTTATTTACATTCGTCTTTTTGATCGCGTGTTATTCCATTTTTTATTTGGCAGTATGGAGATAAAGCATTGTTTTTTGCTTCGTTTTTTTTTTTTTTTTTTACCGTGTTCACTGAAGGGGTTAACTAGTGGGACAGTTTTATAGGTCAGGTTGTTCCGGACGCGGCGATACCAAATATGTGTACTTTTATTGGTTTTTTTTGTTTTTTTTTATAATAATATTTATTGATGGGTACATTATATTTTTATTTTTGGTGGATTATTTTATTTTTTTTTTTATATATTTTTGCAATTTTTTTTTTTTTTTTTTTTTTCACTTACTGACAGTTTTTATACTTTATTACTTTGTCCCACTATGGGACTTTCACTTTTTTTTCTCTGATCGCCTGCATGGCACAGGAATGCAGCACCATCCCTGTGTCATACAGGCTATCAGCGCTGCACAGTGAGAAGATTGTTTGGAGATGCACTGCGCATGTCCAAACAATCTTCCTGCTGTCTGGTGACCCGGATGTTGTCATGACGACATCGGGTCGTCATGGCAACACCCGGGAAGCCTTTGCAGACAGCGCTGGAGGCCGGAAGAGGAGGTGAGTATCTGCGATCACCTCCCCTTGCCCCCGCAATGCTGCGATCGGCTGCGATCGACTTCGATCGCAGCATCGCAGGGGTTAATGTGCTGGGAGCGGTGCAGGACCGCTCCCCGCACATAGTACCGGGTGTCAGCTGTGACAATCAGCTGACACCCGGCGGCGATCGCGCCCGCACAGCCTGTGTGCGCGCGCGATCGCCATGACGTACTAATACGGGTCTGGCTCTTAAGTCCCAGGGCACAGACGCGTATTAGTACGTCAGATATTATTAAGGGGTTAAAGTTCACCCACACTTCATGTGTTTCCACAACATGGCATACAACCCTTATCTCTCCTCTTCTGAAAGATCTTCTAAGCTGATTCAAGACCAAATCAAAGTTCAACTAAGGTCGGGTTAAAACGGCATATTTCACGACCCATATACAGGTGCTTCTCACAAACTTAGAATATCATCAAAAAGTTAATTTATTTCAGTTCTTCAATTCAAAAAGTGAAACTCATATATTATATAGAGTCATTACAAACAGAGTGATCTATTTCAAGTGTTTATTTCTGTTAATGTTGATGATTATGGATTACAGCCAATGAAAACACAAAAGTCATTATCTCAGTAAATTAGAATAACTAACAAAAAACACCTGCAAAGGCTTCCTACGCGTTTAAAAGGTCCCTTAGTCTGTTTCAGTATGCTCCACAATCATGGGGAAGACTGCTGGCTTGACAGATGTCCAGAAGGCAGTCATTAACACACTCCACAAGGAGGGTAAGCCATAAAAGGTCATTGCTAAAGAAGCTGGCTATTCACAGAGTGCTGTATCCAAGCATATTAATGAAAAGTTGAGTGGAAGGAAAAAGTGTGGTAGAAAAAGGTGCACAAGTAACCGGGATAACCGCAGTCTTGAAAGAATTGTTAAGAAAAGGCCATTCAAAAATTTGGGGGATATTCACAAGGAGTGGAGTGCTGCTGGAGTCATTGCTTCAAGAGTCACCACTAGTGTTGAGCATTCCGATACTGTAATATCGGGTATCGGCCGATATTCGCGGTATCGGAATTCCGATACTTAATTCCGATACTTTTACAATATCGGATACCGGAATCGGAAGTTCCCATAATGCCTGCGCTCTGCAGTGTCTGTGAAGGATGACAAGTTGGATGGCAGCGCGATCCAGCCTGTCATCAGAATGCCATCCCAGCGGGGGAGAATTCTCCTGATTGTTTAAAAGCCGGCGCGCGGTAAAAAGCCGCCGGCTTTTAAACAATCACACAGCCCCATACTGCTTCCCCGCAGCCTCCGACCCCGATCCTCCGCTCCCCTCGCCACCTCCCATCCCGATCGTAAGTTAGGACTGGGCGGGGAGCGCAGCACCAAGGAGCGGGGAGTGAAGGACCCGGGCGGGGAAGCCGGCAGTGAAAAGACTTCACCGCCGGCTTTCCCGTTCTGTGCTGCGCTTTCCCGCCGGTTATTTCAAATGAACAGCTGAGGTATCAGGTGATGCCGATCAGCTGTTCATTTGAAGTCGCCGCGGTGCCCTCAGAGGGTTCATGTGAGTTCATGCTTGACTGCATGAACTCACATGAACTTTCCCACGGCCGCACAGGTCAGCCTCACCTCCCAGACCCGTCATGATTAGTGTGTGTGCGGGGTGTGTGTGCGGGGTGTGTGTGCGGGTGTGCGCGGTGTCTGTGCGATGTGTGCGGGTGTGTGCGGTGTCTGTGCGGGTGTGTGTGTGCAGGCAGACATAGGCCGATGTGACACTACTACTCCCATCGGCCTATGTCTGTCCCCCGTCCACTCCTGCCAGCAGGATCAGCTCGATGGGAGCAGTAGTTCCCATCAGCCTGATCCTGCTATTTAAATTGCCCTACTGTGTCCCCAATAAATGTTAAATACACGTCATTGGTGGCCAGTGGTTACCTACAATAAATTAGTTCATACATTACCTGTCCCCGCCGATCGCCACCTAAAATAAAGTAAAAAATAAAAAACTACACCTATACTCACCTAGACACCTAATTCCCCGAAGCCATCGATCTCCTGTAATAAAATATAAAATAATAAACCACAACCTTATCCTTACCCCTCCGTAGCAGTCCACGAGTGTCCCACGAAGACCTCCAGTTCAGAGCAGCCACATAGAATGTGACCACTCTGAACCGCCGCTGCCGCTAGAATGACGGGGCCGTAAGGGTTCACCGGAGTTCAGGCAGCGCTGCTCCGGTTAGCTCCTTTACGGCCCTGCTGTATCGTGAGAAATTCCCACGGTACAGCAGTGCCGTAAAGGAGGTCTCCGGAGCTGCGCTGCCTGAATGCACTCCGGTGACCTCAGTCAGTGGCTCCCGCTGCCGGGAGCGGACGTGTTCCCGGCAGCGTGAGCTTACAGCAGCCATGCACAGCTGTCACCATCTCCAGATGTGACAGCTGTGCATGGGAGATCAGCGCAGGAACGTGGACAGGTAACTATTATTTTTAGTAAACTAAGAATTAAATAAAATTGTGTGTTTTATTTCAAATAAATTATTTTTTTCTGGGTGTAGTGTGTTTTTTCTTTTTAACACTTTGTAGGTTAGTAATGGGGGTGTCTTATAGACGCCCATCATTACTAACCTGGGCTTCATGGCAGCTGGCGCTGACATGAACCCCACCACTATTACCCCCTGCCACCGCACCAGGGCAGCGTGGAAGAGCGAGGCTAAGTGCCAGAGTTGGCGCATCCTATGGATGCGCCATTTCTGGGGCGGCTGACGACTGGTGTTTCTAGCCTGGGAGGGGGCCAATATTCATGGCACCCTTCCTGGGCTATTAATATCAGCCCCCAGCTGTCTGCCTAGCCTTTGCTAGCTATTAAAATAGGGGGGACCCCACGTCATTTTTTTTGGGGGGGTACCCCATTTTAATAGCTAGTAAAGGCTAGGTATTCAGCTGGGGGCTGATATTAGTAGCCTGGGAAGCTCCGTGGGTTTTACCCCCTTCCCAGGCTTCAAACATCTGCCCCAGCCGTCTGCTTAACCTCCGCTAGAGACTAAAATTATGGGGGATCCCACGCCATTTTTTTTTTAAATAAATCCTTTATTTTAACACTAAATGACATTTGAGGAGTTAATAAAGATGCAGTCCCTAAATTATTATTTATTTTTTAATTAATTTTTCCCAAAACTTTTGACGTGGGCTTCGCCATATTTTTGTATGCCAGCCAGGTACAGCATCCAGCTTCTATGAACGCGCCATTTTCCGGGGCGGCTGCGGACTGCAATTTTCAGCGCGGGGGGGGGGGGGGGGGGCAGAAAGCATCTGGATGCCGTCACAGCCAGACACTGAGGAGTGGAAGTATGCCTGCGCTTCTCAGTGTCTGCGGGATGACAGGCTGGATGGCAGCGTTCTGCTGCGGTCCAGCCTGTCATCTCGATGTAGCAGAGCTGGAGCCGTCGTGGGAGCCATGGAAAGGTAAGGATGAGGTTGCTTTATTATTTTTCTTTTATTGCAGGAGATCGTTGGCTTCAGCTGGAATGGGCGTGATGGTAAGTATGGTTTAATTTAGAACAATAAAGAATTGTGTGTTTATTTCAATTAAAGGACTTTTTTCTGGGTGTTTGTGTTTTTTTTAAATACTTTACTAGAAATTCATGGTGGTCATGTCTAATATTGGCGTGACCCCATGAATTTCGGGCTTAGGGCCAGCTGATAATGCCAAGCTGGCCTTAACCCCTTTATTACCCAGTGAGCCACCGCACCAGGGCCCTGGATGAGTTGGGTACAGCGCCAGAAGATGGCGCTTCTATGAACGCGCCATTTTCCGGGGCGGCTGCGGACTGCAATTTGCAGCGGGTGGGGCCCAGAAAGCTTGGGCCTCCCTGCGCTGCAGATTCCAGCCCCCAGCTGCCTAGTTGTACCTGGCTGGACACAAAAATAGGGCGAAGCTCCACGTTTTTTTTTTTTAAATTCATGAAATTCATGGAATAATTAAGAAAAAAAGGGCTTCCCTATATTGTTGTGTCCGGCTAGGTACAAATAGGCAGCTGGTGGTTGGGGGCAGCCCGTTCCTGCCTGCTGTACCTGACTGGACACAAATATAGGGCGAAGCCCCACGTCAATTTTTTTTAATTATTTCATGAATTTCCTGAAATGATTTAAAAAAAATTGACGTGGGGCTTCGCACTATATTTGTGTCCAGCCAGGTACAGCAGGCAGGAACGGGCTGCCCCCAACCACCAGCTGCCTATTTGTACCTGGTTGGACACAACAATATAGGGAAGCCCTTTTTTTCTTAATTATTTCATGAATTTCATGAAATAATTAAAAAAAAAAATACGTGAAGCTTCTCCCTATTTTTGTGTCCAGCCAGGTACAACTAGGCAGCTGGGGGCTGGAATCTGCAGCGCAGGGAGGCCCAAGCTTTCTGGACCCCACCCGCTGCAAATTGCAGTCCGCAGCCACCCCGGAAAATGGCGCGTTAATAGAAGCTGGATGCTGTACCTGGCTGGCATACAAAAATATGGCGAAGCCCACGTCAAAAGTTTTGGGAAAAATTAATTAAAAAATAAATAATAATTTAGGGACTGCATCTTTATTAACTCCTCAAATGTCATTTAGTGTTAAAATAAAGGATTTATTTAAAAAAAAATTGACGTGGGGCTTCGCCCTATATTTGTGTCCAGCCAGGTACAGCAGGCAGGAATAGGCTGCCCCCAACCACCAGCTGCCTATTTGTACCTGGCCGGACACAACAATATAGGGAAGCCCTTTTTTAAAAAAATTATTTCATGAAATAATTAAAAAAAAATTGACGTGGGGCTTCGCACTATATTTGTGTCCAGCCAGGTACAGCAGGCAGGAATGGGCTGCCCCCAACCACCAGCTGCCTATTTGTACCTGGTTGGACACAACAATATAGGGAAGCCCTTTTTTTCTTAATTATTCCATGAATTTCATGAAATAATTTAAAAAAAAAATGCGTGGGGCTTCGCCCTATTTTTGTGCCCAGCCAGATACAACTAGGCAGCTGGGGGCTGGAATCCGCAGCGCAGGGAGACCCAAGCTTTCTGGGCCACCCCCGCTGCAAATTGCAGTCCGCAGCCGCCCCAGAAAATGGCGCGTTCATAGAAGCGCCATTTTCTGGCGCTGTACCCAACTCATCCAGGGCCCTGGTGCGGTGGCTCACTGGGTAATAAAGGGGTTAAGGCCAGCTTGGCATTATCAGCTGGCCCTAAGCCCAAAATTCATGGGGTCACGCCAATATTAGACATGACCACCATGAATTTCTAGTAAAGTATTTAAAAAAACACAACACCCAGAAAAAAGTCCTTTAATTGAAATAAACACACAATTCTTTATTGTTCTAAATTAAACCATACTTACCACCACGCCCATTCCAGCTGAAGCCAACGATCTCCTGCAATAAAAGTAAAATAATAAAGCAACATCATCCTTACCTTTCCATGGCTCCCACGACACATCAGCTCTGCTACATCGAGATGACAGGCTGGACCGCAGCAGAACGCTGCCATCCATCCTGTCATCCCGCAGACACTGAGAAGCGCAGGCATACTTCCACTCCTCAGTGTCTGGCTGTGACGGCATGCAGATGAGCCGAGGTCATGTCCAATGAACTCAGCTCACCTCATGTACGTCACTGACAGCGTGGGAAAATTCTCCTGCACTCAGCACTTCAGCGTGAGAATTTTCCCACGCTGTCAGTGACGTGCATGAGGTGAGCTGAGTTCATTGGACATGAACTCGGCTCATCTGGATGACGTCACAGAGAGACACTGAGGAGCGCAAGCATGCCTGCGCTTCTCAGTGTCTGCGGGATGACAGGCTGGATGGCAGCTTTCTGCTGTGGTCCAGCCTGTCATCTCGATGTAGCAGAGCTGGAGCCGTCGTGGGAGCCATGGAAAGGTAAGGATGAGGTTGCTTTATTATTTTACTTTTATTGCAGGAGATCGTTGGCTTCAGCTGGAATGGGCGTGATGGTAAGTATGGTTTAATTTAGAACAATAAAGAATTGTGTCTTTATTTCAATTAAAGGACTTTACTCTGGGTGTTTGTGTTTTCTTTTAACTTTGACTATGGGGTTAGTAATGGGGGTGTCTTATAGACGCCTCTCCATTACTAACCTGGGCTTGATGTCAGCTGGCATTATAAGCTGACATCAACCCCAACCCTATTACCCCCTGCCACCGCACCAGGGCAGCGTGGAAGAGCGAGGCTAAGTGCCAGAATTGGCGCATCCTATGGATGCGCCATTTCTGGGGCGGCTGACGGCTGGTGTTTCTAGCCTGGGAGGGGGCCAATATTCATGGCACCCTTCCTGGGCTATTAATATCAGCCCCCAGCTGTCTGCCTAGCCTGTGCTAGCTATTAAATTAGGGGGGACACCACGTTATTTTTTTGGGGGGGTTCCCCCATTTTAATAGCTAGTAAAGGCTAGGTATTCAGCTGGGGGCTGATATTAGTAGCCTGGGAAGCTCCGTGGGTATTACCCCCTTCCCAGGCTTCAAACATTTGCCCCAGCTGTCTGCTTAACCTCCGCTAGAGCCTAAAATTAAGGGGAACCCCACGCCAATTTTTTTTTAAATAAATCCTTTATTTTAACACTAAATGACAAGTACAGTAATCAACACTGTCACTGTACTTCATATATATGTGACTGACATGTTTCTATCTATCTAATCTATGTGTGATTCTCTATTCTTTCTATTCTAAATTGTCGGGTACAGATGCTGAATTGCCGGCCGGCTTTTTTAAAGAGACGGTGCATGAAAACACTATTATTTTTTTAAATAAATCCTTTACACTAAATGACAAGTACAGTAAGCAACACTGTCACTGTACTTCATATATATGTGACTGACATGTTTCTATCTATCTAATCTATGTGTGAAGCTCTATTCTTTCTGTTATAAATTGTCGGGTACCGCTGCTGAATTGCCGGCCGGCTTTTTTAAAGAGACGGTGCACGAAAACACTAATATTTTTTTTAATAAATCCTTTACACTAAATGACAAGTACAGTAAGCAACACTGTCACTGTACTTCATATATATGTGACTGACATGTTTCTATCTATCTAATCTATGTGTGAAGCTCTATTCTGTCTGTTATAAATTGTCGGGTACCGCTGCTGAATTGCCGGCCGGCTTTTTTAAAGAGACGGTGCACGAAAACACTAATATTTTTTTTAATAAATCCTTTACACTAAATGACAAGTTCTGTAAGCAACACTGTCACTGTACTTCTTATATATGTGACTGACATGTTTCTATCTATCTAATCTATGTGTGAAGCTCTATTCTGTCTGTTATAAATTGTCGGGTACAGATGCTGAATTGCCGGCCGGCTTTTTTAAAGAGACGGTGCACGAAAACACTAATATTTTTTTTAATAAATCCTTTACACTAAATGACAAGTACAGTAAGCAACACTGTCACTGTACTTCATATATATGTGACTGACATGTTTCTATCTATCTAATCTATGTATGAAGCTCTATTCTTTCTGTTGTAAATTGTCGGGTACCGGTGTATGCCGCTGATGAATTGCCGGCTTTTCATGTCATTCTACATTATTCTTAGTTGTTTTACTTCATGTAGAATTAACCTACAAGGAAAGAAAGGGTTTATTTTCATTCCGATATTTGTGTCCCATTGACTTGCATTGGTTTCCGGTATCGGAATCGGCGATATCCGATACTTTTTGGGTATCGGCCCGATACAATCCGATACGATATTTCCTGATATCGGAAGGTATCGCTCAACACTAGTCACCACACACAGACGTATCCAGGACATGGGCTACAAGTGTCGCATTCCTTGTGTCCAGCCAATCATGACCAATAGACAACGCCAGAAACATCTTACCGGGGCCAAGGAGAAAAAGACCTGGACTGTTGCTCAGTGGTCCAAGGTGTTGTTTTCAGATGAAAGTAAATTTTGCATTTCATTTAGAAATCAAGGTCCCAGAGTCTGGAGGAAGAGTGGAGAGGCCACAATCCAAGCTGCTTGAGGTCTAGTGTGAAGTTTCCACAATCAGTGATGGTTTGGGGAGCCATGTCATCTGCTGGTGTAGGTCCACTGTGTTTTATTAAGACTAAAGTCAGCGCAGCCGTCTACCAGGACATTTTAGAGCACTTCATGCTTCCCTCTGCCGACAAGCTTTTTGGAGATGGAAATTTCATTCTCCAGCAGGACTTGGCCCCTGTTCACACTGCCAAAAGTACCAATACCTGGTTTACAAACAACAGTATCACTGTGCTTGATTGGCCAGCAAACTCACCTGACCTTAACCCCATAGAGAATCTATTATAGAGAATCTATGGGGTATTGTCAAGAGGAAGATGAGACACCAGACCCAACAATGCAGACGAGCTGAGGGCTGATATCAAAGCAACCTGGGCTTCCATAACACCTTAACAGTGCCACAGGCTGATCGCCTCCATGCCACGCCGCATTGATGCAGTAATTGATGCAAAAGGAGCCCTGACCAAGTATTAAGTGCATTTACTGAACATACATTTCAGTAGGCCAACATTTCAGATTTTAAAAACATTTTTCAAGCTGTTGTTATAAAGTATTCTAATTTACTGAGATAATGACTTTTGTGTTTTCATTGGCCGTAATCCATAATCATCAACATTAACAGAAATAAGCACTTGAAATAGATCGCTCTGTAATGACTCTATATGAGTTTCCCTTTTTGTATTGAAGAACTGAAATAAATTAACTTTTTGATGATATTCTAATTTTGTGAGAAGCACCTGCATATAGATACATATGAGGCTGTGAGTTTGGGTCGGGACACCCACAGTCAGTCCGGACATTGCTATCTGTATATGGACTGTGAAATACGCTGGTCTGAAACCAGTCTAAGGGTATGTGCACACGATCCTTTTTGGCAGCGCTTTGAACGCAGTATACTTGTGTTGCGTCCAAAGCGCTGCACGCAGGTGAATCCGTATGTGTTCATTGAACACATGCGGATTCACCGCATCCTATACATTACACTGTAGAATTTCTCTTGTGGAGACTGACGTCTCCGCAAGAGAAATTAACATGTTGCGGTCTGTGAAGATGCACCGCACGTCCGTCTCCACGGGTGAGCCACAGGAGCTTGGAGACACATAGTGGGCATGGGATTTGTTGAAATCCCGTCCACTATGCTCTAACATCTGGCCGTTGCAGATTGCACACACCGCAACTACGGTGTTTGTCCGATCCGCAGCGTTTACTGACCGTGTGCACGCACCTTAACCTGGTAAGTCCACTGCTGCTGCAGTGCTGGGGACGGAGTTGTAGAATTGTCCTGAAGTGAAGACATGCGACCATGTACACTTGAGCACAGAAGGCATTTCCATCAAGTTGATACAGCATGAGACTGTACATAGCAAGTCATTACTGCTAGACCACTGAGCGGCACAGCTAAGGCAGTGAGGGATTTACCAGGTGAGTAATAGTCTTTTTTCTATTTGACCAGATTTCTCTGCCTTTCATTAATGCCAGAGGCCCATTTTTGATCTGTGCTGTTGTTTGCATCAATAGTCTATGTAAATCTCAGCAGGATATGGATTTACAAGCTGCATGAATATTGCAGCTTGTATATCTGTGACATATTCTCTTTAAATGCGGACTTGTTGGTGGTGGTGTCATAATTTTGGGGGTGAGACTAGGGATATATATATTTTTTTTATGTATTTACTTTCTAACTAAAAGCAGAACAGATGGGTATGTTTACACTAGCTGTTTTTGATGCATTTTTTTATGAAAAATTTTCAGCTAAGTTTTACAGTACCAGCAAAGTCTATGAGATTTCAGAAATCTCATGCACACAGCTTCGTTTTTTGTCCTCAGCATTTTGTGCGTTGCATGTTTTTTTGCACAATAGAAAATGTCACTTCTTTCACTGTTTTTTCAGTGTTTTTCACCCATTGAAAGCATTGGGTGGTGCAAAAAACGCTGTAAAAACGCCTAGTGTGAATGTTTTGCTGCATTTTTAGTGAAAAAAATCAAGCACAGCAGTATGTGCAACCCATTTCTTTTTGTGATTTTACCATCTTGTCTTGGTCACCTGCGATGGCAGTTTAGATTAGGACAGTTTAATTAACTTAGTGATGCTTACAATGTAAGCATTGGCTGAGCTAGGTGTGAGATTGAACAATGCCTGTGGCCAGACCAAAGTGTGAAAGTAAATAGTGTCTTACATACTCTATGCACTGCCAGCACCCCCCACTTACATTTGTAATGTGTATTTTTACATGAACATATGTCTTGCATTGGTGACCTGTGTTCATGCTTCTATGGTAGAAGCAAAGCTGAACTTTGGGATCCTGAAATACGTACCAAAAACGCAGCAAAAAATGCACCAAAACTTGTGTTCTTGATGTTGCTTCTTTCCTGCCAAGAAATCAGGCTTTTCAGAAAAAAAAATGCTGAAAATGCCTAGTGTAAAGGTAGCCTTACAGACAGTTTTTGGGGCATTTTGGCACTACGGTCTGGTTAACCTGTTGTGCCGTCTGACAGCACGAATGACAAGGGCCAATAGAAGGCTACGGGTCCGTGAAACATCTACAGCACATGGATGGCAGCAGTACAGTCTGTGCGCTGTATGTGCTTAACATTGCAAAGAATAGAAGCTTTATCCATACCAGAGAAACGCAGATGACACTGATGGTAAAACCCTAATGACACCGATTTTCTCATAGGTGCTTTATACAGCCGTGTGAAGGAGCCGTACACCGCAATAACCAGGGTGACATCTTTGTGGGCCACTGTTGCAGACACCTTGGTGTGAATGGGTGACATAGATCTGTGACGCGCATGTCCCATTAACTATAATAGGAACACGGGGCATTCACAGACGAGCATGACAACGGCTCAGTACACACACATGCCATGGGGGGGCGCAGCGGTGTAAGCAATGTTATTGATAGAGGGTATGAAGCAGGGACCAGCTATACCGGGTTACTGCAGTGCCAGCCCCCTACTTCCCGTCCTCCAGGCGCCAACAGCTTTTAAAAGTGAACTACTGGACGATGCGCGCATGCGCATTTACGCTCCCGTACACTCCCGCCCACACAGACGTCACAGGCTGCGTTACATCACTGGCCCCGCCTCCTCTACGCTCTCTTCTTCGCGGCGCTTCCAGCTGTCAGACAGACGCCGGTGTCTGAGCTCAGGCCGGTGTGGTCCCGCCATCGCTACCGGAGAGCCTAATGGCGGCGGTGTTCTGCTCCAGGGCGCCCTAGGACTGTACCAGCGAGGCCTGATGTGTGCGGATCGGGATTCCTCGGCCTCCCCGGGGCTCCGGGCCCTGCTAGGCCGCTTCCTGCACGGCCTGCTGCAGTTCCGGGTGTTCCAGCTGTTCGGGGCGGCATGGTCTTACCTGACGGGACTGTCCGGAGGGTCGTTCTTCTCCTTCCTGCCCTCGGCTTGGGTGGTGCACAGGTCGGTGGGGCCCGATGAGCTGCCCGAGATGCTGGAGGCCCTGGGGCTGCGGTCTGGGCCCTGGGAGGAGCTGGGAGAGTGCCTGGACGAGCTGGGGCCCTGGAAGGATCTGCTTTCTCCAGCTGATCTGGACATCATGAACCCATGGAAGGGGTATGGCTCCTCCAGCAAGGATCAGGAATCCTGGGACAATGCCCTACAGGAACTTGGCACCTGGCACAGCAAGATGCAGACCCTGTGGGAGCCAGGGCTGGGCCCCTGGAAGGATCTTGTGGACCCTGACCAAGAGGTGGACGATGAGTGCTGTAGTAAGTCCGCTGCCAACGACCCTTATGTTAGCCATAGGATGAGTGCGGAGGATGGCCCATGTGATGTAGACCACGAGAAGAGCGCTGCCCGGTTCCACTCCGCGCCTCTTGGGATGGTGTCCTGTATCTTTAACCCCGCATCGGGGGGAGTATTCACTTGGCTAGATTTAGGTAATGAGCCCAGTCTCCAGGACAAAGATGTTCACGATGAAACGTCCACAGCTGAAATAGAACATATCCGTAACAAGAGGTTGTGGTTCCTGCAGCAGAACCAGAGCCAAGATGTTCCCACCACTGAGCTCAAAGACCCTGCTCAGAATCTGGGAACAGGCCAAGATGACCCTGCCCTCCCTATAAAGTTAGAGTTGCCGGTAACTGACTGGCACGATGGCCACCATAAGGACTTCTCTCCGGATTTGGATTTAGACCAGAGCAGTGTCATGGAGCTTTCAGGTTCTGACCCGGATTCCAAGCTTTGTCCTCCTCTTTCTCTGCTGATTCAAAAACCACTCATTTCAAGCAACACCCAGAGTACATATCCACCCAGCCCAGATCAGGACCAAGGATATCACAGTCTGGAGGATTGGCAGTGCTTGAATATTAAACAAAACCTCCAGTTCTTGGGTATTTCACCCCCTGATACCTGTGAATCTGTAATGGGCGATGATGGTCTTCAGAATCCTACAAAAATTTTATGTCCTGATGTAACAGATGATATGGACTCTGATGCAGAGGAAACCCATGCCCCTGCTATTCCTGCATGCACAAATAAGCACATTGGCTATATTTTGGGGACAGTTGTGAGCGATGATGAAGAGGAAGATTCCAGTTCCTCATGTGACGATGATGATGATGATTGGGATGAGGATGATGATGGATTTGACAGTGAAGGATCAGTTTCTCCCACAGAGGCTGATGTTTCTGCGGCTGATGAAGTTGTGCTGTGGAACTCTTTCTGTAGCGTGGATCCTTACAATCCACAGAACTTTACTGCCAGTTTACACACTGGTTCCATTGTAGAGGTGGAGTCCCACCTTGAGGACCAAGCAGCAGTCATTTCTGAGGATGAAGAATCATGGTGTGACAGCGATGCGGTGTCAGACAGTGACAGTGAGGATGAATTTAGCATCAATGAACAGGAGAACTTAAAACTGTGGAATGGGTTCCTCAAATCTGAAGATCCCTACAATCCCTTATGTTTTAAAGCCTCAGTACACACAGCTGAGCGTAAAGGACAGAGCAGTGACGCTGCCACCAAACATTTAGAACTTGTTTGTTACAGCCCCTCAAGTAGTGAATTGACTGTGCCCACTCACCCCTGTGATGCTCCGCTCTTACGGTTGAGAGAGAAGCGCAGTATGCCCATGGAGGAAAGTGCCAATGTTGGTCATAAAAAGGTATATTCCATATGGCTGCCAAAATTTTTGCTTATATAATTTATTTAAGCCATGCATTATTAATATGTACTAGTGTCCTATTAGGGCCACCCAGCAGTGAGACTGTGTTCAGGATGCTCTCAGTGACATGTTACCAGTCCTCCTGCCTTATGTGGCTTATTATCTAAATATATCTGACAGATAGTGTGGTCTAGACTGATCATAAGTTGGCAGCTGTTTCTTAGAACTTGGCAGAAGTGGACTCGTGTGTTGGTGATGTTTATTTTGGGCCTACTTGTTACTTTTAGCAGCTTTTGATTTTTATTTAGGGCCATATCTTGATGGCTCCATTTTAGTGTTTTCTGATGTCGGTAGTGTGGTTGATGAAAACTTTATTGTGGTGTCATTGGGCAGGGCCTAGTAAATGGCCATATGTTTGTATTTTTCTTCTAGATTGGTTCTGATTCTCATTAGACATCCAGGTGGTGTATGGAGATGTAGGCTAAGTGCTCACAGCATCTGAGCTTCCTATTCAGTATATATGCCCAACAGTGGTTACTCTGGATCATACATGTCAAACTCTGGCCCGTGGGCCAAATCTGGCCCCAGTGTGGTTTTATTCAGCCCGCGACACCAGAACCACCACCCCTATGTGGGGCCCATTATTACATTATTCTGTATGGAGGACTAAGTGGAGCCCATTATTCTGTGTGGAGGACTCAGTGGGGTCTCTTCTAGTGAATGGGAGCTTATGGAAACATTAAAAAGGCATGTCGGACTCTGAAAACAATTTTATTTCTCTAGGCATGGATCTTTGATAAACTGACAGATGGAGGCATATACTCTATCCCATGTGGATCCAGCTCGGGCTACTTCGGAGGTCAGATCTATCCACATGCCAACAGGAGTGCTGCAGTACATTTTAGGGTTCAGTGGTCATGTTGGCATTCAAATGGTGCAGACCTCCGTAGCAGCATGCATTGGATACATGATGGGGTAAGGGGGTGGGAAGTGACTGGAGAGTGTGCCTCAGTTTTTTTTTTTTTTTTAAAGATCCATGCTTAGACAAAAAAAAAAAAAAAAAAAAAATGTTTTCAGTGCCTGACCTCCCATGCATACCAGGAGCTTTTCCTAGTTTTATACCTTCAGCTAAGTGCTGTGCCTTGCAGGCAATTCTGCTTAGGGAAGCAGTATGCAAAGGGAAGAAAAGGAAGAAAACGTACAACAGCTAAACCACATGCCTTTCTGCAGACAGCTGTATTGAGGAGTTAATTTAATCGGTATTAAGAAACCCAAAACTGCTGTCTGCAGGCTTGTCTGGTTTGGATGATCTGGGACAGTTTTCTTCCTTCTGGAGGAGAGAAAATTTGCCTACTTGTCATTGAGAAACAATTATTAAGTAATACTAAACAATGGGATGGACGTCTACAAATGACGTATCGGTAATTAGGCCTTGCATAACTTTTGACGTGTCATGGAACTTTGTTTTAGCTACATGTGAGTAATGCAAAAAAGACTGAAATATCGGTTTTTGGCTCTTAGAGACGGAGGACTTTTTACTGTATTTCTGTATGGAAAATTTACTCTGATAACGTGTCCTTTATTAGTGGAGCTCAAGGTCATGAGATCTGACCATGTGCTTTAAGATCTGGCCTGCTGTATTCCCATAGTTGGAGGCTTGGAGCTTTCTGTGGGTTTTGCACCTGGATGTGTAACTTGTATAAATTTTCACCTTTGGCCGATATGTTCAGGTTCTTCATGAAAATTGCATTGCCTCATTTAGGCTTTATAGCTTTTCTTTATTACATGAGACCTACCAGAAATCATTTATCACTGGACCTTCTTTAGTCTTTACCATAGGGGAAAGCCTGACTAGTTCAGCATGACCCCTGCCGGCTGCTCCCTGCCCCGCTACGGGTCATTGACTGGACTCTTCCTATGTAAACATATAGAAGTTACCTGTCCTTACCTGGAGCAAGGTGGGAAGAAGCCAGCCGGGGACCGTCCTGGACTAGTTGGGTCTCTCCCTATGGTCCCCGGCAGAATCTTCCATACAATGTGAATCTAATAACTGTTTCCTTTTAAATATTTTTTATGCTGAAGTACAATTGATGTTATAGGCCCAAAGCCTGAGGCTGCGCTGTTGACATTATGCCAACAAGTTCCCTTCATGTGTGCATTTATGGTGTTATGGACACTTATGTATTACACACATCCTTACTATTGAAGTTCCGTAGATATGTCTGTGTTTAATGATATAGATCCACAGAAGACCTCCATTATACCCTTTTAAGTGACAGAAATCCAAAGGGGACGTGCCATTAGGTTGTCCCAGCAGTGCAGTAAGGCTATGTGCCCACGATGCAGAAATGCTCCGGATTTTTTCCTGAGCGTTTCTGCATCTCCCTGGCAGAAAAAACGCATGCAGATTGTCCATGCGTTTTCCTGCCAGGGACAAGCGGAAGTGAAGCGTTCTTCACATGCATTTCCGCATGCGGGTTGTCAAGCGCTTTCCAAGCGATTTTTAGCATCACTTGGAAAGTGCTTGTCAACTTGGTCACACTATATAAATCCATGCAACCGGCATGGATTTATATAGTGTGACCTTAAAGAATGGTAAAAAATAAATCTATACTTACCTTCTGATGGCCCCTGGAGTCTGGCTTCGCTCCTTCCTGGCTTGCCGGCAGCTCGTGGTACACTACACTGAAGGACCTGCCGTCACATGACTATGACGTCAGCGCAGGTTCTTCAGTCCACCGCGAGCTGCTGGCAAGTGAAGATGAGCGTACCGCGGGCCATCAGAAGGTAAATATAATATTTTAGTTTTTATTTTATGCTTTTTTTTTTTTTACAGTTTCTATGGTACCCAGGTCCGGAGGAGAGTCTCCCCTTCTCCAAACCCGGGTACCATCCGCTCATTGAAATGCTTGGCTTCCGCATCTACAGATCCAGTAATGCGTAATAGATGTGGTCCAATGCAAGTCAATGGCGGCGAAAACGCTGCACTTCCGCAAAATAATTGGTAGTGCTGCGTTTTTTCCGCAATGATAATCCACAGTGGAAATTCCCGCAGCATGTGTGCAGCACATGCGGATTATCATTGGGGGACATGGCAGGCCTTCTACCATGCGTTTTTTAAGCGTTTCTGCAGCGTTTTTGCCGCTGCGGAAACGCTTGAAAACGCATCGTGGGCACACAGCCGATTCATTTAAGTGTGCATGCCAGAATTGTGGTGTAAAACTCCTTAAGTTGCAATAGTTTTTCACAACTCAGAAGTTGCACAAAAATATTACCACTTCTAGCATTTAGATGCCAGACCTGGCCAGCAACCCCAATTTATTTATTTTACTCTCTTATATAGCGCCATTAATTCCACAGCGCTTTACAGACATTATGGGCTCATAATCTAATTTCAGTATCAGGGCTGTGGAGGTGTAAGTAGTGTTGAGCGAGTATATTCTATTAACCCTTTCGCCGAGTATGCTCGGGCCGAGCTTCGAGTAGTTACAGCTGCTCGTTGATATGGTTGAATCGCTCCCGTGTGCATGATTTGCAACTCTTTGACAGTTTTATTACATGGGAGGAATGTCTATTTCTTACACATTCCTCACATGTAATAAAGCTGTCAAATCATGCACACGAGAGCGATTTAACCATATCACCGAGCAGCTGTAAATACTCGGAACAGAACATACTCACTCAACACTAGTGGTAAGCCAAACTACCGACTCCGACTCCCTCATACATGGCTCATGTGTAAGTGATAAATTTACTGTAGCACAGATTCTTCTCAGCTAAAAGTCTAGACCCTTAGATCAGGAATAGGACAGACATTTATAGGACATTTCATAACTTTCCCAAATTCTTATGAAAAAATATTCCCCACAAACTGCATTGAACTATTGTACCCAATATATATATTTTAGGAGTCAGAGTTGGTCCATTTTATATCGACTCCACAGCCCTGATCAGTATGTCTTTGGAGTGAGAACCTGGAGGAAACCCACGCAACCACAGGGAGAACATATAAACTCCTTGCAGATGTTGTCCTTGGTGGGATTTGAACCCAGGACCCCAGCGCTGCAAGGCTGCAGTGCTAACCACTGAGCCACTGCGCTGCCCTATATGAGCATTATGGCGCCCTTCCATCAAATTCTTGACGTTATACCATTAAGGCGTAATTAACTCCAGAAATGTGCTCTAGTCAGAGTACATTAACCAGTGCATGCCAGTTATGAAAAGCTCCTAATTCATTGGCATGTGCCCGTGATATTTCAGCGAGCCCCTTCATTATGACTGGCGAGCACAACACCAGCCTTAATGAATTGGTTCATTAATGTCTTAAAAGGAGACGGACGAGGTTTAAATTTCCCGTTTTAAGACCTATTTTACGAAAGTAGTAGTCTGATTTCCCTATGTTAGGCCACATTCACACGGTCAGTATTTTGTGAGTTTTTTACCTCAGTATTTGTTCCACTCCTGGTTTTGGCTCACAAATACTGAGGTAAAAAACTCACCAAACACTGAATGTGTGCACCCAGTTCAGTTTCGGCAACCTTCAGTCCACATACCAGCTGTTGTGAAACTACCACTCCCAACATGCTTAGACAACTGCCTCAAGGAAATCCTGAGTGGTAGTTTCACACCCACTGGTTGCTGGCTGGGACTAGGCTTTTAGGCCTACTATCTGAGAAGTAACTGCTGATGGATGCAAACTTTTTTGCACTTGGTATGATGATAGCCAATTGGCTACTACACCACAGTTCCAAAGGACCAAGGGGAAGTTTCCGATTTTCATCCTCTTTGTCTTTTTAACCATTTTATCCAGATGATGCCCAATTTGCTGAAAAGTAAAATGTCACTGTAGAGTTGTTCAGCTGAGCAAGGTGTGACCATATTGTACGTGTTCCAGTACCTGCTGCAGTGTCTGCCTCACAGTAAGAGCTTTGTTTCCAGGCGACTGATGGTCATTACGCTAATGTGCTGTTCATTAATATAATGATCAAAGCGGCTGGTGTTAGGATTACATTGTGGTCTCTTCTGGCTAATGTCTGCCCTTCTAATTGTGGTTTGCCTTCAAACTAGTAGAGTAAATGACTCTTATGCCATGAAGTGTAGACCCCTCATGTGCGGCCTTACAGGTCCGTATTGCAGAGGGATTTTCACCTACAGTCATAGGCCTCACATTAAAACCGGTTGTTGTCGCCCATAGCAACCAATTGCAGCGCAGCTGTGCTGTGGTAAGTTTCTACTGACGACAAAGGGTTTTTTGATAATAAGGGCTGTATTGATTTGTGGGTCACTGTACTTCAGGGTCAATAGGATAGTACAATTAAAAGGTTAGTCACTTCTTGGCCAGTATTGGCATTTTTACAGGCTATGCCATAAATGTCTAATAGATGTGGATCTCACATCTGGGACCATCATTCATCTCAAGAACAGGGGTCTCTTATCCGTGTCTCGCCGCCACTGTGACAGGAGAGTTGTCTTCAGTCACTTCTGCTAATGTGTATGGGATCCCAGACAGATGATTGTCCAAATGAGATTAGCATGATCCCTTTCTTGCAGATGTGAAGCCGTTTAAACTCTGCAGCCTGTCAATTTCAGCATTTTTGTAGCTTTTTTTTTTTTTTTTCCACCCATTCTAATGATTAGGAAAAAATGCAACACAAAGACTTTTTTGATGCAGTGTTTTACCTGCCAAGAGACACGTTTTTGATGCAGAGGTGTCTGCATCAAATAGTTAAGGTGTCCACAATACCCTAAGTCAGTGATTTCCCCCAACCTTTCTTACCTTGAGAGCAACACTCCAATCTGAGATGGACATGAGCCACATTCAGGCACTCAAACCCACACTAGTGACCCTCAGAGCCCATTATTATAGCCAAAAGCTTCCCCACAGAAAACATACAGAGGCCATGGGCCCATATAGGCAGAATAATTAAACCAAGGGTCCCCACTTAAACCGTAGTCATTTAGTATACTTCTAGCTTCCCTAAGGCCACGTTCACACGTTCAGTATTTTACCTCAGTATTTGTAAGCCAAAACCAGGAGTGGAACAATCAGAGGAAAAGTATAATAGAAACACGTCACCACTTCTGTATTTATCACCCACTCCTGGTTTTGGCTTACAAATACTGAACGTGTGAATGTGGCCTAACTAACACTTTCATCTTCTCTCCAGCTTACTATATTATGTCTTTCCTCCTCATCCTCCATAACTATATGCACGTCCAGATCTTCTGTGTGGGCTACTCATAAGTCAACATCTGGAGACCTTCTCTTCGTAGTTGGTTGCTAATGCACCAAGTTGGCAGTTAGCCACGAGCCACACATCTTGGGCTTGCGGGCCACACGTGGGTCCCGGGCTACAGGTGATAAACTGCCCTAAGTGATAAACGTTTGCCAGTGGCTCTCTCCTAAAGAACACGGGAGCACTCCTGTATAAGGGAGAACGGGCAAGATGGCTGCCAGCCGAACAATCAGCCAAATCATTGTTTAGCCAACAACAATCTAACGTGTATAGGGAATCTAGGGTCCAGCTATTGAACTGCTCCTATTTTTAGCAGTTGCCATATTTCCTTGTTTGCCCGCTGCAGGTGTGATGTAGTTCTCATTGTATCTTTGAGTCATGTCTTTGCATCCCTGGTAATGGTTTCCCAAGAGATAAGACGCAGACTGATGCAAAGGGCTGAAACTTAAAACCCGCGGTGGGGTAAGGCTGATGTAACTGTAGGACAGACCTGATTTTCCACAGGGAGGCAACTTGTAGCATAATAGGCGCATATGCAATCAAGAAAAAACATAATATCACACATTTAGATTCATCGGAAATACTACACCAAAGCCAAACCTTATGGGATGTGGAAGATAGGGTTTTGTTTAAAGAAGTGCTCCTCTGTGGGTTTTCTCCGCTATTAACACCCAGACACACTAATTTTATGATTCCTGCTAATTAAGACTGTATGTATTCAAGAATGTAATTATTTTTTTTGTGTGTGTTTTAGACTTGGTACCAGGCCAGCAAATACTGTAAAATATTTCAGTAATTGCAGAGTTAAATTGAGCTTAAAGCGGAGTATTAGTCAGCATTTGTTTGCTTCTCAAAGATATAAGTCATCTATGGGTTTGGTGACTCTGCACTTACACACCCACTGGCTCATTTGGGCCGCGCTGTCAGCTGATAAGGTTTCTTCTTGTGCTTCGTCACTGGATCTCCACTATAAAGACTAGCATAGAAAGTGTTTGATTATAGCAATCAATAGGATTTTATTTTTTGGTCTTACAAAAACAGTTTTGAGTTACGGGCAACTTTTTCACTTTGGTGTGAAATTGGCCACAGGGGTCAACATATGCTGTTTTACACCTTTTTAAAGGGGCTTTCCTATCTCAGAGTGAAGGCATAGGAAAAAAATATATAATGTTAAAATTTTTCCTCCTGGGTCTGAAAATCTGAGAAGGATCATATTGCTGATCTCTAATCATGACCCATTATTTGATGTCAACATGTAAAAGGTTTGCTGTGTTTTGTTTGTCTCCTATCCACATTTCTTATTGGTTTTTGTTTCTCCTTTCCCCCCCAGGTGACCTTCTATGACAAAGTCACGGTATACT
The DNA here is from genome assembly GCF_046119375.1 of Phyllobates terribilis. NCBI lineage: Eukaryota > Metazoa > Chordata > Amphibia > Anura > Dendrobatidae > Phyllobates > Phyllobates terribilis. The sequence continues at coordinate 692,204,996 of NW_027362762.1, forward strand.
ATGTTTGTAATGAAGAAGAGCGCAAGGGTCACTGGGAGGAGTTTGCCCGAGACCGCTGCCGCTTCCTGCGTCGCATCCAGGAAACGGAGTCTGTGATTGGACATTGCTTCACCCCTGACCATAGGCAAAGAGTGTGGGACCGAATGCAAGAAATATGGGGCAGCTAGCCCCGCCTCAATTTTAAAACAACAGACTCTTTGCAGAAGTTTTATCTATCACAGTTACAATTCTATATTCTCTACCTTCTTATCCTACAGTGAGGGGGACGGTGAACCCGGGAAACTACCATTATTGCAACCCAAGCCTATGCCACAAAATGAACTTAACAGCCCATTGCTGCCTCTAATCTCCCATACCCTTGCTTTGCTTCAATTTGTCAGAATGACCTAATGAGGCCGTTGCCTTTACTTCCAGACTTCATTAAAGAACGTACTCTAGGTTACAGACCAGAATATCCCAAACGATCTGTTTGCTCATCTAGACATTGTATGGATACTGGAAGAAAGAACTTGACAAATTGTTTTTCACATGACTGCTGCTTTTGATTTTATCATTGGGTGTAGGCATTGCATCCTTATGCTAATCCCTATTTATCTGTTTTTGATACTAAGTAACTATGGGTCTGTATTTGGCCTCATCTTTCGGTTTGCGCTGTACAGACATTTTTCTGTTACTATCTTTGCTTACTACTTCATTCAGAATAGTGACAAACTAGTTGCTGTGTTCAGACTTGAATGCAAAAAAGAGGACAAACCTGCTTTTCTTTATTTGCAATGCAAATATCTATAGGAATTGTGGCAGGAAGCAAGCAAGCCCCATATGATTGAGATTCCCTAAATTGTGTACTATGCAAAAATCTTCCCAACATTGTCATACAAGATGTTTTTTTTTTTTTTTTTTCCCCACAAACCTCATCCCGATACATAATTTTGATTAGCTCCTCACTTTACGCCCCCTTTGAACCTTTTCATTTCGGACACATTTTTCTTTTGTTCCATATATTTTTCAAAGGTAGACCAATTTTAATTGTGATTTGTTATAGAACCTGTTCTATAAACTTAATGCAAAATATATAAAGAATTTTTTTTAAATTATTTTATTGCTGGATTGGCTCTGCGTTACCACCTGTGGCAGCTGCTGTAGGAAATTGCCATTAGCTATAGTGATATTGCATGCGTGTAATGGCCTAAATTATTTTTTAAAATGACTGCATGCCAATATCTACTTTTCTCCTTTTTTTTTTTTTTTTTTTAATAAAACCTTATAAAGTATAGGCCCACTTCATTAACGCTTAATCGTCATCTTTCTGGAATGGTGCAAAAAAAAGAATTGCAGCTTTTGGCTTTCTTACACCAGCTTTGCCAAAACGGGCAAAGCTTGGCTGAGGCATGGTGACGCCTGCCCAGGGAATCCAAGAAAATTTTCACCCACTTTAGTGGCATAAATGACCCTGGACAGATTCTCCAATCCCAGATGTAATATACGCCTAATTCCTTAAATTGGCATAAGCCTCTTAATGAATTGGGTGCATCTTACTCAAGCAGTGTCTTAATTAAGATGGGCGTTTTGTACAAAATGCCAGTCTTAATGAATTGGGGCCTACATGTTTTAGCGTGCCCTGGCTGATCTGTATACTGTGCACAGTGGCCGGAGTTGGGACCATCTACTACTGATTGTTCCTCTCTGTTTTTCTTGGCCATAAGCAGAAATTTCAGATTTGGGGGAAAAAAAGAAAAGAAAAATCTATTTAACACTAAAAATCTGATTTGGTAAGTAGGTCATTTCCTGATGTCACATTCCCTTTAAGACCTGATTTACATATGGAGGTAACAATGTGGCACTAGTAAAGCATCCAGCCACCAGCAATTTTTACTACTCTATAAAAACAATATACCTGAATGTCGTTACACCAGGCATCATGTCATTGCATGAATAGACGTTTAATTATCATTTTTCATTCTCAACGACACCTCACTATAAAATAATGGAATGTCATGTGTCACCATATATATTAATTCTGTTTTGAGCCATAATCCCATTCCACAAAAAAAGGAACATGGCAAAAAATTAAATTTTATTTTTATATTAGCTGTGGTTAATGAAGAGTGACTATTTAATTTAAAAGATCTATTTCTTTGTATAAAAAAAACTAATCTGTTAATTTTAATAAACGTCTGCAAGATCTGTTTACTGTGAATTACAATCGAACGTACCAGAAAGACCTTCTGGATAGAGAGGAGGCTGCTGTAATATTACTTTATGGTGGTCTTGGATCCAGTCCGACTACCCCTGAGAGCTGTACATCCAGTAAAGGTCTGCTGTCCTCCATTAGCCACCTGCAAAGAAGGTATGTGACTGTATTTGGCTATTTGAGGTCGTCGTCGTCGTCGTCGTCCCCCACAAGACCAAAACACTGGACTGGTCTTCCAAAATAAATTAAACAAATGAATACAATATTTGACATTGAATGGCTTCTTCTCAACAACTGAATGTACATTTTAAAGGGCTTCTCCAATTTATTTTTATTTTAACAAAAATCGTCGGACACAATTTTTTGTGTCCTCGCGAATCTATATAATTACTTCAACTAAAAATGTTGTAGGTAAAAGGGCTTGTCCTCCCCATAGATGAAATACTTCTAATTTATTAATTTCAGTTTAGAACATTTCCTAATCGAGTCTTCCCAGAAGACAAACATTACATTACAGCACCAAGTAAATCCCACCGAATCACCCATAGTACCCTCACCAGCTTCAGCAAAATGGTAGGAACAATTTTGGCAACATTCTTCAAAAACTTCTGAATCATATTCCAGTGTCTTTTTTGGCTGGTAAATCTGTGGAGGGAGAGTTAAGACGCCATTTTATTGCAGCACATTTTCTGAACTTCCCTATTGCCGAAACTTAGTGTTCAGCAGTCACAGCAGGTCCTGGCAGCAGGGCAGCCTGGCATTGTACTACTAATGTCAGGCTGCCTGATCTGTTTTCACTGCTGGAAGACATCCCCTCCACAGCTCTGGTGCCCCGACCTGCTCTTATCGCAAATTACAGTATTCAGAGCGCAGCAGTGAAATCATTGCAGCTGCTTCGCTCTGTAAGTAGCAGTGAGAGGCAGCTGTGGAGCCATGTCTTGGAGATGGAGTACTGTGGAGCAATGTACTGCAGGAGTGGGGGAAAGGAGGAGCGATGTAATACAGGAGGGGCGTTGTGTTGCTGATTGATTGTTTTGCTCATTGATATTTTGATGCGATGTGCATGAGCACCAGCTCTCATTTGTACCCTGCGATGCACCAATGGGTCATCATGGCAGGCGGAGCCTGCTGAAGACCTCTGTCACTGTCAGCTAAAACAAAGTCAGTTATTAAAAGAAGTGCCCTCTGCACAAAGGAGGAATGTCCTCTTGCTCCAGGAGATCAGATTAGCCAGCCTCTCACTACATTCTCCACCGGATATGCTGTTCCTAGTTCATAAAGCGCCCGATTCATTGACTGGTGTTGTGCAAGCCTGTCACAATGAAGGAACTACTAGAGTAAGATGTGCCTAATTCAATAAGACTCTTAATGAATTAGGTGCATCTTACAGCTGGCGTACACCTCCGCCCAAAATGTCACTCTAGACAGGGACCGGAGTACATTTTTGGAAGTAGTTTGTCAGTAAAATGGCGTAAATTTTTATTAAATAGATGGTTGTGCTTCGCCGCACTTCGTCCCATCTCTGCCTACGTTGCCAAACTTGGCCATGACTGGGTTAAAACACCAAAAATCACATTTTTGTGCGACTTTGAGATGCACTAAAAATTTGCAACATTTCAAGGTATTTTACACAAGAAATATGGGGTAAACACTTTGATGAGTGAGGCCCAAAGTGTTTGTGTTTTCCCAAGTCCAGATAGCTTGGCTTCCACTTGGCTCTTTCCTTAGCTTTTTCCAGTATTCCTTCTTCATCACCTTAGGAAGACAAGTCTTCTACCAAAAACTGCTGCTTTATCTTCTTTACACAAACGCTCAACCCAAGCCCGCATTCACACGTCTGTGTTTAAACACGTGAAGAAAATGGTACCCCTGTCATCAGTTTGTCAGTTTTTACCATCAGTGTTTGGTCCATGTGTCTGTTTTTACCATCAGTGTATCATCAGTGGTTTTCATGGATTTTTAAAGAATGAAATAAATGGCAAATCTTCTCCTATACTTTGCAGTGGTAAACACAGACAGCACACGGATGTACATGTTTTTTTTCATGGACCCATAGACTTGTAGTGGCCCTTTTCATCTATGCTCCCAGAAAAAAAACAGACATGTTTCCGTTGGTTTTACACAGACAACATGCTACTGTACATGTGAATAGCAGTATAGAATATAAGGGTTGCTTGCTATACTTGAGAAACTCTAATACAACACGGACGTGCAACACGGACGTATGAATGAGGCCTTATTGTCCTCAGAGAAGTGAGCATCCCTGTCTTTCAGTAGTATCTTGTGACCTCATCATAGCAATGGAATCTTCTATAATCTTACCAACTTTATTTGAATGGAGCTGATCTGCAGTACTTGAGAGTGGCCCCTTAACCATATGATGGAGAAGTGTTTTCCTGCCCCGCTGTTTACAGTAGCATATAAAAGTTTGGGCACCCCTGGCCAAAATTACTGTTATTGTGAACAATTAAGCAAGATGAAATGATCTCTAAAAGGGCTAAAGTTAAAGATGACACATTTCCTTTGTATTTTAGCTCCCCCAAAAAATGTCACTTTTTACATTTTAAAAATTACAAAAAGGAAAATGGGCTGATGCAAAAGTTTGGGCACCCTGGAAGACCAAGCAAAATTTAGTAACCCCCACTAGACTGCAAAAGACCTTCAGAAAGATTGTTACTCAAGTGGTTGTGGAACCACTGTGTCATGGTCCAGGAGTGCCTGGATGGGCGTATCTAAGCAACCACCTGGTTCTTCACTAGAGCCCCTGATGGTGTGGTTAATCTTGAGCCCAGGTGGACGCCAGGTGCTACTCCAGGACGGACCCCGGAGCCATGGTATCCGACCCCCAAGGGGGAGGGAAGCAGGACCTGCCAGGAACTGGATAGCAGGAGGGATATGGCTGGTAGACAGATGCGGAATCAGGCACAGGCAGGACAGGTACAGGAAAAAGGGATGGCCACAGGATTGGGATCACAGGTGCTAGTCAGATGGAACAGGACTAGGCACAGGCAGGATGGGTTCGGGTATAGGTACAGCAGAATGAACTGGAACAGGTGCAGACAGGGTGGGGGGGTCAGGTAAATGGGATGGACAGGATCAGATTCAGAGAACACAGGTAAGGGGACCTTACAACTAGGTAACAGGAAACTCCCATTTGGGGAAGGTGCCTTAAATACCTAATGTCTCCCAGCCATCGGCAGGGACATTTTCAGAAGCGTGCACGGCTCCTTTAAGAAGAAGGGAGCGCGCGCGAGTCATAAGCATTCTTCCAGGAGACCTGTGTGCCGTGCGCAGGCCCTGGGAGGAGACAGATGACGGGGACCAGAGCAGCATAGAGAGGTGAGTGAAGACACGGCGTCCCTGCTGAGAGGAGGAAGGGGACTTATGCAGGGGCGACGGCGCTGTCCTAACAGTAACTCCCCTTTAAGCCCCCACTTCTTCAAGCCTGCGAGGAATTTCTGTAGAATGAGTGGGGCATGAATATTTTCTTTGGGCTCGCAAGATCTCTCCTCAGCATCAAATCCCTTCCAATCAACTAAGAAAAAAGTTTTTTCCTCTCACCCTCCTCATGGCTAGGATATCCTTTACTTCAAAGACATCTTCGGAGCTGATACGAGCAGGCGTGATACCAGGATCCTTATAGTAGGGATTCAAGATGACCGGCTTCAGGAGGGACACATGAAAGGAATTGGGTATTCGTAAGGAGACTGGCAGCTTCAATTTAAGATGCATCATTAATTTGCTTGATGACTTCAAAGGGAATGATGTAGCGAGGACCTAACTTGTAGGGTGGGATCTTAAGATGGATGTACTTAGAAGATTGCCACACCTTATCCCCTGAACGATAAAAAGGTGGATTCAAGCTTCTTTTGTCTGGATGCCTCTTCATACACCCAGACGATCTCTCTAGAGTGGCTTTAATGTCCTCCCATATCTTCGAGAAAATCCTTTGTAAGGGCATCGGCTGCTGGTACGCCAGAAGCGGCTGTCACCGGCAGAGGGATTCCTGGCTGTTGCCCAAAGAAAATAAGGAATGGAGAACTTGCAGAAGACTCACTTACATGGTTGTTAAATGAGAACTCTGCCCATGGTAAGAGCTTGATCCAATCATGTGCGTTTGTGAAAAGCTGCCGGAAGTTGGTCAGAATCTGGCTGATTGTCTTTACCTGTCCATTGGATTGAGGGTGGTATGCGGACGAGAAGTCCAGCACAACGTTCAGAAGCTTGCCCAAAGCTCGCCATAATCTGGATATGAACTGAACACTTTGGTCAGACATGATGTGGCGAGGGAATCCATGAAGACGGAAGATGTGCTGGATGGATATCTCCGCAAACTCCGTAGCAGATGAAAGGCCAGACCTTGGGATGAAATGTGCCATATTCGAGAAGCGATCCACCACTACCCAGATGACAGAAAAGCCTGACGACACAAGAAGGTCTGTAATAAAGTCCATGGCAATTTGTTTCCAAGGCACCAAGGGTACAGGAAGTGGTAGAAGTCGACCGGATGGGAGTTGACTAGGAATTTTGTTGCGGGCATAGTAGGGACAGACGGAAACGAACTCCATGTGGTGATATGATATGAGCTGCAATGTCTTTATCTGCTCGGCATGACTAGCCACCTTGGAAGAGTGCCCCCATAGCAGAACTCGCCTCTTGTCAGATTCAGACACCAATGTCTTACCTGGCGGAATTTAGGATAAGTTTACTGCAACCACAGTAATCATCTTGGATGGCGCGATGATGAGTTGAGGTTCATCCTTTTGTTCCGTGGGCAGGAAGGATCGGGAAAGTGCATCAGCTTTGATGTTTTTGTCACCTGGCTGGAAATGCAGAATAAACCCAATATAAATCTGGTATCACTGTAATCACACTGACCCGAAGAATAAACTCGTCTAATCACTTATACCACACGAGGAACGGCGTAAAAAATACATATAAAACCAATTCTTCACCTGCTGTTGATTTGTTCATTCTGCCTCCCAAAGATTACAGTTTAGCTCAGCGCACATTTATCCTGTGCTCTATGCTGAGCACTTACACCAGGGTTTCCATGTAAATCTCTGAAATACATAAATACATGATTCAGACGTAACCGCTGGTGGAAGATTCCCTGTAATGAGGCAGATGGAGGCACTGTGGACGCCGTCTGGCCTATAATCAAGCGGTGTCTGTCTTTTTAGGCGTGCATAAAAACGTGTTTCGCCATAGTTTTTTGCAAGTCTGAAAAGAAGGACACCGCTGAACAGAGACCAGTTGGAGTCCAGAGTAACTCTGCTGCCTCATTATAGTGAATGGATCCCTCGGGGGTTTCATCTGAGTCACGTCACTCAGAGATTTAGATGGAAACTCTGATATAAGTGCTCAGTGTAGAGCGCCAGATAAATGTGATCCCAAATGTTTTGTAAAATGTTCCCAATAAAAGCTTCATCTTCATTCACAAAAAAAGCCCCCACTCAGGTACGTCATCTGTTAACTGAAATATAGGTGCTTCCACTGTACTGGTAGCACAAAGGCTCTGGTAAAACAAAATGGCTCCTCGCCCCCCAAAAGAAATTCAGCGAATACTGCGCTCCCAAATCCAAATGCCCCTCTCCTTTCTGAGACCCACAGTGTGCCTAAACCACATTTAGCTTCCACGTTTGGGATTTCTGTAGTGATGAGAGCCCGCCTAATTTACGGGTGCGTGTCTCCAGAAGCACAAGCTGGGCATAACCTACTGGTCGCTACAACATACTGGACAATACAACGTACTGGTCACTACAACGGCAGTTTGCAATTTTCACTCAGCAACATAGAATCATAGAATGGTAGAGTTGGAAGGGACATCCTGGGTCATCTGGTCCAACCCCCTGCTCAAAGCACGATTCACTATATCATCTCAGACAGATGTCTGTCCAGCCTCTGTTTGAAGACGTCCATTGATGGAGAACTCACCACCTCTCGTGGCAGCCTGTTCCACTCATTGATCACCCTAACTGTCAAAAAGTTTTTTCTAATATCTAATCTGTGTCTCCTCCCATTCAGTTTCATCCCATTGCTTCTAGTCTTTCCTTGTGCAAATGAGAATAAAGATGATCCTTCTACAATGTGACAGCCCTTGCGATATTTGTAGACAGCTATTAAGTCTCCTCTCAGTCTTCTTTTTTTGCAAGCTAAACATTCCCAAATCCTGTAACCGTTCCTCATAGGACATGGTTTGCAGACCGGTCACCATTCTGGTCACTCTTATCTGAACTTGCTCCAGTTTGTCAATATATTTTTTAAAATGTGGTGGCCAAAACTGAACACAGTATTCCAGATGAGGTCTGACCAAAGAGGGGTAAAGTGCGATAATGACTTCACGTGATCTAGACTGTATGCTTCTGTTAATACATCCCAGAATTGTATTTGCCTTTTTTGCTGCTGCATCACACTGTTAACTCATGTTCAGTCTATGATCTATTAGTATACCTAAGTATTTTTCACATGTACTGTTGCTTAGCTCTATTCCTCCCATTCTGTATATGCTTTTTTTTCATTTTTATTGCCCAGATGTAGTACTTTGCATTTTTCCCTGTTAAAAAATATTCTGTTAGTTGCTGCCCACTGCTCCAGTTTATTTAGGTCTTTTTGAATCCTCTCTCTCTCTTCTCTAGTATTAGCTATCCCTCCTAGCTTTGTGTCATCAGCAAATTTAATCAGTTTACCCTCAATTCCTTCATCTAAATCATTGATAAAGATGTTGAACAATACAGGTCCCAGGACAGAGCCCTGTGGTACCCCACTTGAGACATTCATCCAACTGGATGTGAAGCCATTTACGACCACTCTTTGAGTCCGATCACTAAGCCAGTTATGAATCCACCTAACAGTTGCCTTGTCCATTCCATACTTGGTCATTTTTTCAATAAGGATGGTGTGAGATACTTTGTCAAATGCTTGGCTGAAGTCAAGATATACTATATCTACAACATTTCCCTGATGCACCCAGTCAGTGATTCTGTCATAGAAGGAAATTACGTTAGTCTGACATGACTTGTTAGTTACAAACCCATGCTGACTCTGGTTAATCACTTCATTCTTATCCAGGTACTCACATACATGTTGTTTAATAATTTGTTCAAAGATCCTTCCTGGTATAGAAGTCAGACTCACCGGCCTATAGTTCCCTGTGTCCACCTTCTTTCCCTTTTTGAAGATAGGAACAACATTTGCTCTTCTCCAGTCTTCTGGGACTTCTCCTGTTCTCCAAGAATTTTCAAATATTATGGAGAGCGGTTCTAAAATTTATTCTACGATCTCCTTCAGTACTCTGGGGTGTAATTCATCTGGATCGGGAGACTTGAACTCATTTATGTTAGCTAAATATTCCCTTACAATCTTTATGTTTACAGATAACCTGGATACTTCTATTCCTTTAATAGGACAGTGAAGATCAGTTGATGTTACATTTTCTTTCTGAGAGAAAACTGATGCAAAATAGGAATTAAAAAGTTCGGCCTTCTCAACATCCTTTCTTACCATTTCACCATTTTCATCCTGTAAAAATCCTATAGCATCTTTGACTTTTCTTTTACTTTTGACATACTCCCAAAATCCTTTTTTATTGCTTTTGACATCTCTTGCAAGCCTTAATTCATTGTCAGCTTTAGCTAACCTGATACGTGCCCTACAGGTTCTGCAGACTGCATTATATTCTTCTTTAGATATGCCTCCCTCTTTCCATTTGATAAACATTTCTTTCTTTCTTTTTAGCATGTGTTTAAGTTCTGTGTTCATCAATCCTGGTTTCCTTAAATGCTTCCCATTCTTCCTACTTTTTGGGACTGTTAACGATTGTGCTTTGAGAATCTCATTTTTAAAAATATCCTATCCTTCCTGGACATTTTTGTCCTTAAGGACATCCAGCCATTGGATCCCTCCTATTCTCTTTCTGAGTCGCTTAAAATCTGCCTTTCTGAAATCTAACCTTGAAGTTTGAGTCTTCACATGTCTTCCTCCTCTAGTTATCCAAAATTCTATAATAGCATGATCACTGCCTCCTAGGGTCCCAGCCACTTAGTTTGTAAAGCCGAATAAAGACTTGTGTCCATCAAGTTTGACCTGTTAGTTCTGTAATTGCTAAAGTTGATCCAGAGGAGGGCAAAAACCCCAAATGATTTGGCCAATCTTCACCTGAGGAAAAATTCCCTCCTGACTCTGAAACCAGCAGTCAGAATAAATCCCTGTATCAACTTACTATTTTATTTTATTTTTAAGTATATGCTGAAATCTGCCTGGTATCTAGAAATGCATCCAGTCCCCGCTTGAACTGGTGTAGTGAATCCGACATTACCGTCTCCTCACTCAGTGAATTCCATATTCTCACTGCTCTTACCGTAAAGAACCCCTTCCTATGCTGGTGCTGAAACCTTTTCTCTTCCAGTCTTAGTGAATGCCCTCTTGTTACCGTAATATTCCTCCTTTTGAACAAATCCCTGGCAAGGTCTCTATACTGTCCCCTAACATATTTGTACACATTTATTATGTCCCCCCTCAACCTTCTCTTTTCCAGGCTGAATAGTTCTAGTTTTGCCAACCTCTCTGGGTATTGCAGTCCCTCCATTCCCTTTATTAATTTTGTTGCCCTCCTTTGTACCTTTTCAAGCTCATTTATATCCTTTCTATATATTGGGGCCCATAACTGAGCACAGTATTCCAAGTGTGGTCTGACCAGTGCTTTGTACAGTGGAAGAACAATGTTCTCATCCTTTGCAACTTTTACCTCCTCAACCATTTCCTCCCTGTTTATAAGGATTAGATATCCACTGCTGCTTGTTTATGGAAAACACCCATGGAGTCAAAATTGTCACTACACCAGTAGATAAATTCACAAAGGGGCATAATTTCCAAAATGGGGTCACTTGAGAGGGGATTCTGCTCTTCTAGCCCCTGCTCTAAATATGAAGTCCGCAAACTATTCTAGGAAAATCTGTGCTCCAAAAGGCAAAAAGCGCTCCGTCCCTCCCGAGTTTTGCCGTATGGCTAAGCAGTACTCTATAGCCACATATGGCAAATGTAGGCATTTGGGACAAATTTTGGTGCCATTTTATCCATTTCCAGTGTGAAAATTTTAAATCTGGGGCTAAAACAAAATTTTGGGGGTAAAAATGTATTTTTTCTTCAACACCCAATGGTATAAAATGCTGTGACACACCTGTGGTGTCAATATGATCACTGCATCCCTAGCTTAATTCATTGAGAGGTGTAGATAGTAAAATGGGGTCACTTATGGGGGGTTTGGCTGTTATGGCACCTCAAGGGCTCTACCAATATGACATGGCACCCTCAAACCAGCCCAGCAAAATCTGAACTCCAATATGGCGCTTCTTCCCTTCTGAGCTTTGCACTGTACCTCAAAAGTAGTTTTTGACCACATATAGGGTATCTGCTGTAGGGTTCAGTACTCACTTAGCTGCGTTAGAGGTAGGCACGGGACACTGTCTCTTTAAAATGTCAATGGCAGGTTTATTATGCTTCATAAACCACACTTTCAGAAGTAAACAAAAGAAAGCCTTGTCCGGCACAGTGTAACAAAACAGAAACTAAACAGTCCAATACAATATGGCGGGTTCACCCACTCACGGTCACGGTCAGTGTCTTTTTGGCACAAACACTCTGGAGGTCTTCACTAGTGATGAGCGAGCATACTCACAAGTACTTGGTACTTGCCCGAGCATCTCAATACTCGAGATGCTCGGAGCTCGCCGAGTACTTGCGAGATGCTCAGGTGGATGCTCGGGTCCCCTCCCTGCATGTTTGGCGCTCTTTAGAGCGCCAATCAACATGCAGGGATTGCCTGCCACTCATTGTAATGGTGGTTGTGGCATTACAGTGATTGGCTGGTCACACAGCGTCATCAGGTCTATATCAGACCTGGCCCCGCCATGCTCATCAGTCTACTCCGCAATCAGGCAGGGAGAGGTGCTGCTGAGCTAGGGAGAGATTTGCTTGTGTATTAGGTAGTGTAGGGAGAAAACACGTACATTACACATATCCATCTCAACAAACAGTCCTTCTGAGGACTAATCCATCTGCAGAGATATCAGGCAGGCAGTGTATATAGGCAGGCAGGCAGGGTATATAGCAGACTGCAGTGCATATAGCACAAGAGGCTCCATTCCAGTTCTGCCTTCTGCTGCTGTTAGATATTTCTAGACAAAAGCCCAGGTCTCAGGGGCCAGGAATAATTTTTTAATAATAATCCTCATTATTTGCTTAAAAAGCAATCCAGAGAACACCGTTTTTCTGCACCATTTGCTTGTTGGCACTGCAGAATACAGCCAGGACCTTTCCATATTAAAGCTTAGAAATCCAGCTATTCAAAACGGTGTTTTCTCCATCACACTGATCACATATACGTTTTCAGAAAATACTGCCATTTCTTACCTCCATTAAAAAAAAATTTCTGTGTGTCAGTGAAGCAATTGACACCAGATTGCTGTTCAAAATAGTTACCTACAGGCCAGGTATTTAAAACTGGTTTCTCCGTCACACGGATCACATATAAGTTCGCTCCAAATTCAGTCATTTGTAGTGAGCGTGGAAGATATTGTCCTCCATTTAAAATGGGCAAGGCACGTGGCAAGGGGATCTGGACGTGATGGTGATGATGCATGCAAAGGCTGTGGGCAAGCTTAAATTGCGTCACAACAAACACCCATATCTTCTCGCCTGACCTTCCTGTCCCAATTCCTAGGGGACCGCAGCACACCACTATTGAACCCAGAGCAGTGTCAGAGGGTTGTTGGTTGGATAGCGGATAATGCTTCTAGTCACTTAGCCACCACCACAACCCTGTCTTCCACATGGTCAAGTCTCAGTAGCCGTGAGTCTGGACCGCATATTCCTCACCCTGATCCTCCTTCCTCCCACCATGCCGAGTGCCTGGAGACAAATGATCCCACACTTGGGCACTCTGAAGAGCTGTTCAGTTTTCCATTTATAGATTCGGGCCTCTCGCCCGGTACACTTGAAGTGAGGCAAGAGGAGATCGCATGTAGCGATGCCAAAATATTTTAGCAGCCACGGTCACATGAAGGCGACGGTGGGAAAGTGTCACAAGAGGTGGACGATGATGAGACACAATTGCCAGAAAGTCAGGAGGAGGACCAGGGTGCGGAAGTGGAAGACGAGGTGGTGGATAATATAGTAACTGACCCAACCTGGCAGGAGGACATGCAGAGCGAGGAGAGCAGCACACAGGGGGAGGGAGACAGAACACCCCAACAGGCAGGAAGAATCAGTGTGGTGGCCGCAGACAGAAGGCCGGCAACCGTTCCTCGTAACACCAACACGAAGGAACTTGCCAGTAGAACTGTTAGGTCTTCCCGAGTCTGGTTGTTTTTTAAAGACTCTGCCAATAACCCCAAAAAGGCCATTTGCACCACCTGCCAGGCCAGCATCAGCATGGGTGGCAAAACGACCAGCCTGACCACCACCAGCATGATCAGGCACATGGCAGCAAAGCACCCGACTTTGTGGACCGAACCCTAGGGTCCAGGAGCAGTGTCTGCGGGTGGCACCATTGCTTCTTCCGCTGTTGTGCATGCAAGCCAATCCCCTGTCCATGGTGCATGCTAAGATGCCTCCTGCCCTGCACCTGTGGTTGTACACTCTCAAGTAGCAGCATCAGGAAGCATGTCTACGTCCTTGTCCCAGCGCAGCGTTCAGTTGTCCATATCCCAGTCCTTGGAACGCAAGCGCAAATACGCAGCCAACGCCCCACAGGCCACACTACTAAATTCTCACATTTCACGACTGCTTTCGCTCGAAATGTTGCCTTTTAGGCTCATGGAGACGTAAGCATTCCGCAACCTGATGGCGGCGGCTGTCCCTTGGTACTCGGTCCCCAGCCACCACTATTTCTCCCGGTGTGCTGTCCCCGCATTACACAAGCACGTGTCCTAAAACATTAGCCGTGCCCTCAACAACTCAGTTACCGGGAAAGACCACCTAACCACGGACACGTGGACAAGTGCTTGTGGGCAGGGACGGTACATCTCGCTGATGGCATACTGGGTTAGTGGAAGCTGGGATCCAGTCGGACCTTGGGACGGAACACGTCCTCCCGACGCCAAGGATTGCGGGCACTAGGTCAATCAGGGTTGCCCCCACGGTCTACAGCTCCTGCACCTCATCCTCCTCAGCCTCCTCCTCCTCTTCAGCCTCCATCTCCGAAATGGCCACTTCAGTCACAAGCTGGAAGCACTGCAGCATTGCCTCGGCCAAGCGGCAACAGGCTGTGTTGAAGTTAATATGCTTAGGTGACAAACCACACAATGCTGAAGAGTTGTGGACAGCTCAGAAAGAGCAGGCAGATCTGTAGCTCACACAGCTGAACCTACAGCCAGACATGGTCGTGTGTGACAATGGCCGGAACCTGGTGGCGGCTCTGAGGCGAGGCGAGCTCACACACGTACCATGCCTGGCCCATGTGCTTAACCTAGTGGTTCAGCGGTTTCTCAATTCCTACCCAGAGATGCCGGATCTGTTTGTTAAAGTACGCCACCTGTGTGCCCATTTTAGAAAGTCACCTACAGCTTCCGCCGCCCTTGCCGTGTTTCAGCAGTGTTTGCAGCTCACAGACTGGTGTGTGATGTCCCCACGCATTGGAACTCTACACTGCAGATGTTGGAAAGGATTTGTGAGCAGAATATGGCAGTTGTTGAGTACCAGCATCAACAAGGCCGTCGGTATTCAGTTCAGACTCCACACATAAGGCCTCAGGAGTGGACATGGATGTCAGACATATGTACCATCCTCCAAAACTTTGAGGACTCCACCAAGATAGTGAGCGACGATGATGCCATAATTAGCATCACCATCCCACTTCTCTGTCTTCTGAAATGCTCTCTGCTCACAATCAAAGAGGATGCATTGCTTTCGGAGCACGATGAGATGGAGCAAGGAACCATACATGGTGATTACACACAGCCCAGCCTCATCTCATCCCAACGTGGATTGGGGGACAATGAGGAAGAGGAGGAGGAGGAAGAACAGGAGCTAGTTTCATGCGTTATAGATGGTACTACCTGCACAGCTGTCATACCGTCTGTTCATTGTGGATGGTCAGAGGACAGAGAGGAGGAAGAGGAGGAGAGCATGGTCAGTCATCCTCTTGGTGAGGACACGGGAGTCTTGCCTGTTAGTAGTCTGGCACGCATGGCTGAGTTTATGTTACGCTGCCTTTCCCACGACCCTCGCGTTCTCAAAATTTTGGGTGACAGTCATTACTGGCTGGTGACACTTCTAGACCCACGCTACAAGGAGAACTTTATATCTCTTATTCCTGAGGCGGACAGGTCTACAAAAATGGGGCTGTACCAGAAGGCCCTTGTTGCAGAACTATTAAAAAAATTCCCATCTGAAAACGCTGGCGGCAGAGTCACACTTCGTTGGACAACCAAGGAGTACGGGCGAGAGAGACACAACTTCAATCCAGCAGAGGCAGGGGAACACTGTCAAAGTTCTGGGAGAATTTTCTCAGCCCCTCCCATCGCACAAGTCTTGAGGCACGGGGTACTCTCACAAGGAGTGCAAAGTTTGGGAAGATGCTGAGGGAGTACCTTGCCAACCGTACCAACGTCCTCCGTGATTCATCTGTGCCTTCTAATTATTGGGTATCCAAGCTGGATACGTGGAATGAACTGGCTCTCTATGCCTTGGAGGTCCTGGCCTGCCCTGCCGCCATCGTTTTATCAGAGCGGGTTTTTGGTGCCGCTGGTGGAATTATAACTGATAAGCGCATCCGCCTGTCAACTGAAAATGCTGACAGGCTGACTCTTATAAAAATGAACAAGGGCTTGATTGGGCCAGACTTCTCAACACTACCGAAAGATAGCAGCGTAACATAAACTTAAATCCAGTGTCTTTTCTTGGGAGGTGTATTCCCATGCACCTTTTCACACCCAGACATGTGTATACACTTCCTGATTTTGGCTATTTGCTCTTGTCCTCCTCCTTCTCCTCATCCTCCACCACCATATCACCAGGGTGACCGTGGTCCGTGATGCAACACCCACATAATTTTTTTAAAGGGTGTTTATGATGCCCGTAAAAAAAAACTATTTATACAGTATGTTCATTTATACCCCAAAGGGGTAAATGTTTGTCAGCCCATACACTTAGTGCATGGGCATTACAAGTATATGAGGCCCTCCTCTACGTCTCTTCCAAGGGGCATTGGAGTGCCTCCCAATTTTTGGCAGCCCTTGCATTCACTGCATAGGCAAGCACAATGGGAGACCCACTTCCTAATAATGGGAACATTGTTTTCAGGAGTCCCTCTGACCTCCACGTCTCTTCTAGGGGGCATTGGAGTGCCTCCAAATTTTTGTCAACCCTTGCATTCACTGCATAGGCAAACACAATGGGAGACCCACTTCCTAATAATGGGAACATTGTTTTCAGGAGGCCCTCTGACCTCCACGTCTCTTCCAAGGGGCATTGGAGTGCCTCCAAATTTTGGGCAACCCTTGCATTCACTGCATAGGCAAACACAATGGGAAACCCACTTCCTAATAATGGGAACATTGTTTTCAGGAGGCCCTCTGACCTTCACGTCTCTTCCAAGGGGCATTGGAGTGCCTCCCAATTTTTGGCAACCCTTGCATTCACTGCATAGGCAAACACAATGGGAGACCCACTTCTTAATAATGGGAACATTGTTTTCAGGAGGCCCTCTGACCGCCACGTCTCTTCCAAGGGGCATTGGAGTGCCTCCAAATTTTTGGCAACCCTTGCATTCACTGCATAGGCAAACACAATGGGAGACCTACTTCCTATTAATGAGAACATTGTTTTCAGGAGGCCCTCCTCTAAGTCTCTTCAAAGGGGTATTGGGGTGCATCCAAATTTTCAAAGTGGTATTGGGGTGCATCCAACTTTTGGGCAGCCCTGGCACTCACTGCATACGCAATAACAGTATAGGAGACCCAATCTTTAGTAATGGGAACAATAAAACATAGCCAGCTCACTCATGCCTCTAAGAATAGTGAGGGCCGACTGCTGGCCCTTTAAGAATAGTAAAGGCTGCCTTATGGCCCTATAAAAAAAGGCTTTTTGACTTTCAGAGTCCCTCCTTCATAAATGAAACATGATGTGTCTGATGATATCTCACACACCACTGGCCAGATAAGGTTGTAAAATGTTAAAATGACATTTCCTGGTGAATGCATTTGTCACGGTTGAAAGCAATGCAAAAGTGAAAAAACGCATCAAAAACGCTATGTGTGAACATAGCCCAAAGTGTGGAGGAGCAATTTTGTTTTTGATTATTTATTTTGCTTTATATACAAGTCATTACCCTGGAAAGGATGTTCCTTAACATATTTCCCTGGAAAATCCATTTTGGTTTCGTTTTGGTATGTTTTAATGTGAGTCCGTAAAAGTGGCGTAATACCTCTATCAATGTTGTTGACAGAAGTGACCTGGGAATCAGAAATACTTCCAGGCGTCTTCCCCATGCTGTCCCCATATCATTTGAGCACTGTTCCCATCAATTTGGGCAATTTTTAGGCCCTCTTCAGACCACCGGGGGGAGCAGCCTGAAAAATGCTCAAGTTTCCCATAGACTTACAATGGGCTCGTTGCTCGGGTCGAGCACCCGAGTATTCCAATGTGCTCAACCCGTGCATCGAGCACCCGAGCATTTTAGTGCTCGCTCATCACTAGTCTCCACACCTCCAGCCACAGACACTGAAGGAGACACTTGGTCTCCACTTTATACACAAACCCTGGGGGTGGGGATATGTGAGCAGCCAATCCCCCCCATCTCTTATGACTGCTCAAAAAAAACAGCCCTGATACACCTAATTAACCCTGTTAGCACTACTTATGCTGTAGCATGCTTTTCTGGTTTTACATCACTGAAGTTGCCAAACTCAGCGATGCATATCTCCCCTCAAGGACATGTCCGGTGGCCATTTTACATACCCCCTCTGCCCAAAGCCGAGGGGCTTGGCACCTTCTGCTAACATACGGTGGACCCTTGACAATGTGTCAGCATTGCCATGCAGTTTCCTAGGCCTATACTCTACATGGAAGCTAAATTCCTGGAGTGCTAGGAACCACCTGGTCACTCGGGCATTGTTCCCCTTCTTCTCTCTCATTCACCTTAGTGGGGCATGGTCTGACACTAGTCTGAACTTCCTGCCTAAGAGGTAGCATTTCAGGGTCTCCAACACCCACTTGATGGCCAAACATTCCTTCTCCACTATGGAGTAATTCTTCTCACAAGATGTCAGCTTCCGGCTTAAATACATTATCGGATGCTCCTCCCCATTCACCTCTTGTGATAGGACATCCCCCAGTCCAATATCTGACGCGTCCATCTGGACCACAAACTCCTTTGAGAAATCCGGCGCCACCAGCACTGGCTGTTTACACAGAGCCTGCTTCAGCTCCTGGAAAGCCGTCTCAGTTTCTGGAGACCACTTACCCATAGGCGACTTTGTCCCTTTAAGGAGGTCTGTCAGAGGGGCAGTTATCATGGCGAAGTTAGGGATGAACTGGCGGTAGTAGCCCACGATGCCCAGAAAGGCTCTGACCTGTTTTTTTGAGAGAGGTTGTGGCCAACCCTGCATCGCCTCAATTTTATTTATTTGGGGCTTTATCACGCCTCTGCCTATGACATAGCCCAAATATCTGGCTTCCTCCATACCCATGGCACATTTCTTTGGGTTGATTGAAAACCCCGCTGTAACATACCTGCCGGCGTGCTTGCATAGTGCACCACCTCCCACCATGCAAGACCGCAATCTTACCCATCAGTCCAGCTTGCAAACCTTGCTCCAGTTCTTGTCTGATTGCTTAGGGCGGCGGCCCGGTTACTTCGTGATTCTTATAGCTGCTGTGGGCGCACTCCTATTGCATCCCCAGCTTATTGCTGTGAGTCACTGGATATTTAAACCCCCTCCACCCAGAAGGAGGTGCCTGAGCAACACTAACTATCAGTGTGCTCCTTGCCTCTGAGTTGCCAGGTCTTGTCCTGTATCTTGTCTGTTTCTGCCACCCTGGGGGCTGCATACCCAGGCCTGTTATCTCTGACTTCTAGTCTGTTTCCGCCACCCTGGGGGCTGTATACCCAGGCCTGTTACCTGTGACTTCTAGTCTCTTTCCGCCTCTGGGGGCTGTATACCCAGGCTCGTTCCTGTATCTCGTTGCAGTGTCAGTTCGTGTCTGAACTGTCTCCTAGCCTGTTACCTGTTTGTCTCTATTTCCGTACCTTCCCTTTTCCTGCAGTGTCTGAACCTGCACCTAACTCCAACTCGTTGTCTCTGTACTTCTGTTTGTGAGTTTTGTGTCCACTCGCTACTTCATTGTAAGTACCTTGTGTGTATCTGGTTCTGCTTGTCCCTTTTCCCTTCCTCTGTATCTACCTCCTGTGTTCTAGCCATCTTCCTGTATTTTCCAGTCTGTTCCATGTGAACAGAGCCCTGTCCTCTCTGCCTGCACCTGCAGCCCTGTTCTGCTCTGCTTGCTCACCGCGCCAGCGGTTTCTCTCTGCTCTGCCTTGCCCACTGCTCCGGCGGTTCCTCTCCGCTCTGCCTTGTCCACCGCACCTGCGGTTTCTCTCTGCTCTGCCTTGCCCACTGCTCCGGCGGTTCCTCTCCGCTCTGCCTTGTCCACCGCACCTGCGGTTTCGCTCTGCTCTGCTTGCTCACCGCACTTGCGGTTTCGCTCTGCTCTGCCTTGTCCACCGCTCCGACGGTTCCGCTCTGCTCTGTCTTGTCCTCCGCTCCAGCGGTTTCGCTTTACTCTGCTTGTCTACCGCATCTGCGGCTCTGTTCCTGTCTCCCAGTCTGTACTGGACCCTATCCAGCCTGCGCTCCAACCTGTTAGTACCTCCCAGTCTGCACTCCAGCCGTGCTTGCCAGTATCTCCCTGTCTGCACTCCAGCCGTGCTTGCCAGTACCCACCTGTCTGCATACCAGCCGTGCTTGCCAGTACCCATCTGTCTGCATACCAGCTGTGCTTGCCAGTACCCACCTGTCTGCATACCAGCCGTGCTTACCAGTACCCACCTGTCTGCATACCAGCCTAACCTGCCTGTTCCTGCATTCCCCGGTGTGGGTCAACAGTTGTGACCGGGGTCTGACCTGGAGTAGCACCTGGTCCCTCTGCTTGGTTCCTCCCTGGTTCACGGAGTCGACTGAGCCGCCGTGCGACCTTGGTCGGACCGGGTTGATACTTAGTCACGCCCCTCCAGGCACTCCTCGGTTCATGGTTCAGTGGGATAACTAATCATGCTCACGCCAGTCAGTCCGGGCATGTGCGTAACAGTTGGCTCAGGCCATGGTCCCCGTTGAGCCCCACGGCCCTTCGCTCTCGGAGACATTTGAATTCTTGTCTGGCGAATACGTGCACCAAGGAAAAATTTTTTATCATGCTGAGGTCCAGGCTATTTACGCACCAGCTCAAATGGAGCTATCAGCACTCGTTCCTGCGGATCCACCACGGTACTATGGGGATCCAAAACAAAGCCGTGCGTTTGTGGAGCAATGTATGCTGCATTTCAAATTCTATGCTCACTATTTTCCCACTGATCGGGTTAAAGTAGCATTCATGATGTCCTACTTAGCGGGTGATGCCTTGAATTGGATCATCCCCATATGGGAAGCATGGGATCCTATCGTCTCTGACCTGCAGGCCTTCCTAGTGGCCTTTCTAATGGTCTTCGATGACCCTAACCCTGAGGCTTCTGCTAAAGCTTCCCTTCCCAATATCCTGGAGCAGTCCCGATGGGTGATGCGTGTAGGTAGCCCACCAGCTCTCCAGCCTGAAGAGACTGCTGCCCACACAGAATTTACACAGGATGACAATGCTCCACAGAATACTTCTCTTCCCAACGTCAAGAGGCAGTCCAGACGTGCAAGGCGTAGAGGTAAACTGTCACGCCAGGTTCTGTCCTCTCAAAGACCTCCTGTTCCCCAGCCTGTTGAGGCAGCTACCCGCACAGAATCCATGAAGGATGACCATGTTCGTCAGGCAAAGCAGAGGCTGGAACTCAGTCACAAAATTGGATTGCGGTCCCCCTGCGGTTGTTTGGGACACCCTGACGGTCTTTGTCCAGCGAGGGTTGGAGAATCCCAAGACATTAGGCCTGTAGGAGAGACTACCCTTGGCGTTAGTGTTTCCTCTCCACAGATGACCATGACTGTCTCCGTGGCAAGTGAAGGCCTCGGATTAACCGGAAGTTTCGGGCGTAAAGCCTTGAAGAATCGGTGTCTGATTCCCGTCCGACAACTCCAGAATCCGGTTTGGGCATTGTCAGCGAAAGGACGAGCCCTACTTAGAAACAGTCAAAATATGTCTGTACAAATTAAGCTCCAGATTGGAGCATTACACATGAAGAAGTTTACATTCCAGGTGCTGTCTGGTTTACCCACAGGTCGTCCAGAGCCGAGAGATCTAGTGCCCGCTCAGGTCTGGAGATCCTGCATGGTGTTTCCTGGGGGACTGCTGAGGTACAAGGGGTGTCCAGTCCCCATATCTTCAGGACAGTCAGCAGTGTCTTCTTCTTCTTCACCAGATCTGCTAGTCGCTGACTCGCTGTGCGCTGAAGTCTCCGAAGGAAGGGAAGCGGAGGCATTGTCCCCACAAATCTCGACGATTGTACCAATGATCTGGCTTTAGGCACCACCCCGCCTTGCAGACGTGTCATCTCAGAAACCAGACTGAAGTAGGTCCCTAAGCAACGATCCTCCATCTCTAACAAATCTGGCAATAAGTCCATCAAGGCGGTGGTTACCTCCAAGTCTCTGCACCCCTCCAACCAGGCGGAGGACCTCCAGTTGCCTCCTGAATCCTCCGAGGTGCTACCTGATAACAAATGGAAAGAGACTTTTCTGCACCCTGTACCTGGTACTTCGCCCACTTCATCCGGTAAGCTTGGCAAAGTGTACATCAAGGCGGTGGTTACCCCCGAGTCTCTGCACCCCTCCAACCCGGTGGAGGATCTCCAGTTGTCCCGTGAATCCTTTGGGGTGCTACCCAATATTAACAAATGAAGATAGACTTTCCTGTGTCCTGTTCCTGGTACTTCACTCACTTTATCTGTTGCTGAGGATGGCTCGATGGGAGGAAGCATCCTAGTCACCAAGATGGTGAGACCAGTTTCGTTCCTTCTAGTGGACAGAAGAGGTAATCTTCTTGAAGAGAAGGATCGGCCTCCAAATTCTCTGCAGAAAATCCTTGCTGCCTTGAAGAAGAGGGGGCGTAAAGGGGGGCGTAAAGGGGGGGTACTGTAACATCCCTGGTGGTGTGCTGGCATGGCTTACCACCTCCCACCATGCAAGACCTCCATCTTACCTATTAATCCAGGCTGCACACTTTGCTCCAGTACCTGCTGTGTCTCTTGTCTGATTGCTTAGGGCGGCAGCTCTGCTACTGCCTGATTCTTATAGTTACTGTGTGTGCACTCCTAATGCCTCCCCAGCCTATTGCTGTGAGTCACTGGATACTTAAACCCCCTCCACCCAGTAGGGGTTGCTTGAGCAACACTTTTATTCAGTGTGTTCTGTGCAACTGAGTTGCCAGGTCCTGTCCTGTATCTTGTCTGTTTCCGCCCCTGGGGGCTGTATACCCAGGCCTGTTACCTGTATCTGTGACTTCTAGTCGGTCTCCGCCACCCTGGGGGCTGAGTTCCCAGGCTCGTTCTTGTATCTTGTTCCTGGTTCAGTTCCTGTCTGAACTGTGTCCTAGCCTGTTACCTGTTTCTCTCTATGTCCGAACCTTCCGTTTTCCTGCAGTGTCTGAACCTGCACTTAACTCCAACTCGTTGTCTCTGAACTTCTGTTTGTGAGTTTTGTGTACACTAGCTACTTCATTGTAAATACCTTGTGTGTATCTGGTTCTGCTTGTTCACCGCACCTGCGGTTTTGCTTTGCTCTGCTTGTTCACCGCACCTGCGGTTTCACTCTGCTCTGCTTGTTCACTGCACCTGCGGTTTTGCTCTGCTTGTTCACCGCACTGGCGGTTTCGCTTTGCTCTGCTGGTTCACCGCACCTGTGTTTTTGCTCTGCTCAGCTTGTTCACCGCACCTGCGGGTTTTGCTCTGCTCTGCTTGTTTACCGCACCTGCGGGTTTTGCTCTGCTCTGCTTGTCTACCGCATCTGCGGGCTTTGCTCTGCTCTGCTTGTCTACCGCATCTGCGGGTTTTGCTCTGCTCTGCTTGTCTACTGCACCTGAGGGTTTTGCTCTGCTCTGCTTGTCTACCGCACCTGCGGGTTTTGCTCTGCTCTGCTTGTCTACCGCACCTACGGGTTTTGCTCTGCTCTGCTTGTCTACCGCACCAGCGGGTTTTGCTCTGCTCTGCTTGTCTACCGCACCTGCGGGTTTTGCTCTGCTCTGCTTGTTTACCGCACCTGCTGGTTTTGCTCTGCTCTGCTTGTCTATTGCACCTGCGGGTTTTGCTCTGCTCTGCTTGTCTACCGCACCTGCGGGTTTTGCTCTGCTCTGCTTGTCTACCGCACCTGCGGGTTTTGCTCTGCTCTGCTTGTCTACCCCACCTGCGGGTTTTGCTCTGCTCTGCTTGTCTACCGCACCTGAGGGTTTTGCTCTGCTCTGCTTGTCTACCGCACCTGCGGGTTTTGCTTTGCTCTGCTTGTCTACCACACCTGCGGGTTTTGCTCTGCTCTGCTTGTCTACTGCACCTGCGGGTTTCGCTCTGCTCTGCTTGTCTACCGCATCTGCGGGTTTTGCTCTGCTCTGCTTGTCTACCGCACCTGCGGCTCCGTTCCTGTATCCCAGTCTGTACTGGTCCCTATCCTGCCTGCATTCCTACCTGCCAGTACTCGCCTGTCTGCATGCCAGCCGTGCCTGCCAGTGCCCACCTGTCTGCATGCCAGCCGTGCCTGCCAGTGCCCACTTGTCTGCATACCAGCCGTGTCTGGCAATACCCACCTGTCTGCATACTAGCCGTGTCGGCCAGTACCCACCTGTCTATATGCCAGTCTAACCTGCCTGTTCCTGCATTCCCCGGTGTGGTTCAACAGCTGTGACCGGGGTCTGACCTGGAGTAGCACCTGGTCCCTCTGCTCGGTTCCTCCCTGGTTCACGGAGTCGACTGAGCCGCCGTGTGACCTTGGTCGGACCGGGTTGATACTTATTCACGCCCCTCCAGGCAGTCCTCGGTTCATGGTTAAGTGGGATCACTAATCATGCTCACGCCAGTCAGTCCGGGCATGTGCGTAACACAGTGTACATTATGTGCAAAATAAAGAATTAAAGAAAAAAAACAGCTTGGGCTCCCGCTGATTACTCATAATAACCAGCAGAGGGAAATTTGCCCACTGGGGGCTGATATTACTAGTCAGGATAAGAGGCCATTAACCCAAATAGTTCCCTGGCTTGGATACTGGGGACCCCAGAAAAAATTTGACAAAGGGTCCCTTTATAAATTCTAACCAGCAAAGGCTAATCAGACAGCTGTGGGCTGATATTAATAGCCAGGGAAGGGGCCATGGATATTGGCACCCTCCAAGGCTTATAAGATGAGCCCTCAGCGGCCCCAGAAATGGCTCATCAATAAGATGCGAATAAGCAAGAAAAAAAAAACAGCTCACCCAAGCTCTAGGCACACAGAAGAACGGAATCCACGGGACCAGGTATGAATAAACTGTAGAAAAAATGTGAGCATCCAGCTTCTTGGTATGGCAGATACATTGACGACCTCCTCTTTATCTGGAGGGGCAATGTATTTGCCATACCGAATTTCGTTT
The DNA here is from genome assembly GCF_046119375.1 of Phyllobates terribilis. Classification (NCBI taxonomy): domain Eukaryota; kingdom Metazoa; phylum Chordata; class Amphibia; order Anura; family Dendrobatidae; genus Phyllobates; species Phyllobates terribilis. The sequence continues at coordinate 692,229,932 of NW_027362762.1, forward strand.
CTTCCATCAATGATAATCCTTTTGGTTTTGTTTTCACCTCTGTTTTTCATATTGGGTGCAATATTGTTATATCTACCTATTCCAAACCCCTATCGGGGAATACAATCCTACATGCTTCCAGTAGTCATCCCAGGCATACCATTAAGGCGATTCCAGTTGGTGAGTTTACCCGTATCAAACAAAACTGTAGCAATATTAACAATCTAGAAGTGGAAATGCAGGAGTGTAACACTAAATTAAAAAAAGGGAGCATCCAGTGTGGACCCTGGCCTTAGCAGAGTTAAGAGTATTGTTCAACTAAAAACCGTTCTGATTTAATTGCTGGCTCTTTAAAAAATAAAAAAAAACAACACAGTTATTTCTCAACCAGTTTTGTCCCTTTGCTTTAGTCCTCAGTCTAACAATATTAAAAACATTGTATTAAAATATTTACCTTTGTTACAGGAAGATGCCATTTTATCAAAGATCCTGGACTCAGTGGTGGCTAAAAAAGCAAGCACACTAGGGAATATGTTATCTTCAAATGCCTCGAAACTCACTGTCCATTACCAAACTTGGCTGGATTGTAGGGGTTTTTATAAATGTGGTTTAAATCACTGCAGTATGTGCCGCTATGCTATTGTCACAAAACATTTCTCAAATACTGACAATTCACAAAGTTATGACATTAAACAGTACATCAATTGTGGCAGTGACAATGTAGTGTACATTGTAAAATGCACACTATGTGATTAAATGTATGTGGAGTGTACAACAAGGAATCTCCAGAAACATATTTCTGAGCATTTATCAGACTTCTGCAGTATTTCTGACACTAACCGGACAATGTCTCATGCTTCTAGGAACTTTGTCCAGCAGCATCACCATTAAACATCCACTCCAAGAGGCGGAGATATCAGAAAGCGGCTCTGGGACCGCAAAGCCTATTGGATGTATCATCTGGACACTTATAGTCCTAAAGGGCAATATATACGCAAGGAGCCAATGTTCCATTATTAAAGAATTCCTGTGTTCCTTGTACCCTAGGCATTGTTAGCTTTTGATCAATTATGTTTTTTGTTCAATCTTTGAATTTCTGAATTTTAAATTAGCGTTAATTGTAGGTATTGTTTTTATCATGAATCATGTGATGTCCGTGACGTGGTTTCATTTGTGTTGCATGATTTAAATATTGTGCAGCCGTTTGGCTTGCAGCTCTGACAAAGAACGCCATGTGCATTTGAAACGCGTTGCTGCTATGCTGTCTTTGTAAATAGCATGTCCCGATTTTTATTCATTTTTCAATAAATTTCGCAAAGTTCCTAAGAAGCTGGATGCCCACATTTTTTCTACATAAATAAGATGGCTTTTAGCCTCCCACTTGCCCTGGTGCGGTGGCAAGTGGGGTAATAGGGTTGGGGTTGATGGCAGCTTTGTATTGGCAGCTGACATCAAGCCAAAGGGTTAGTAATGGAGAGATGTCTATAAGATACCCCCATTACTAGCCCTATCTAAAGTAATTTTTTAATAAACTCACAGCAAGAATAAAATCCTTTATTTGAAAGAAAAGTCAACACCCTGTTTTGCACATTTATTTAAAATAAAAAACACAGTTATACTCACCTTAACACCAAATCAATTGAAGTCAATGTCCCCTGTAAAAAAAACAAATAAAAAAGCAAACTTATACTCACCTTAACGCCTAATCCACTGAAGCCAATGTCCCCTGTAAAAAAACCAAAAATAATAAACAACCATATCCCTCATCTGTCCGATGTGAAGATATTCCATATTGTCCCATGATGATCCGGATGAATTGGAGAGTAGTCACATTAGTGACACAAGAGAAAGTTCTCATGCAGCGAGCGGTGCAGTAACTGAGGTCATCAGCTTTGAACTCTGGTGAACTTTCTCACGATAGCTCAGCGCTACAAAATGTAGGGGCAATTACTTTCCAGTGTCAGTGTGAGCCGGCTATCATGGAGAGTAGTCACATTAGTGACTGCTGATGTGACTGATCTCCAAGTCATCCGGATCATCATGGGACAGTATGGATTATCTTCAAGGCGGACAGGTGAGTGTTATGGTGATTTATTATTTTTTGTATCTTACAGGTGATAAGGGCATTGGGGATTAGGCTTTAAGGTGAGTATTACGTTTTTTTTTGTTTTCTCTTTTACAGGAGACAAGGGCTTTGGTGGATTAGGTGTTAAGGTGAGTACAATGCTTTTATATTTTTATTTCAATATTTAATTATTTATTTCAATTTTTTTATTTCATTATTTGGAGCACAGGCGCTGGCTGATGAATAGTCCTATCAGCGACGCCTTCTCTCACTGTTATCAGCGACAGCAGGCTTAGGCTGATGAGAGTAGTACTCTCTCATCAGTCGATACCTGTGACCAGCAGTAACTAAGCTTGTTACTGCCATCACAGCTGCGGGCTCACGCTGTCATCTGACAGCGTGGGAACCGCAACGCTCTGACCAGCGGTAACAATCTTACCGGTGTTTCTCGCCAGTAACAGCAAGGGAAACACCCGACGTTTGGGGTGCCGAACCCAAACAGTGACAAGGACTTCCTGAGGAAGTCCATGTTCGGGGTCCGTGTCCGAACACTAGGTGTTCGGTACGGATCCCGAACTTTACTGTTCTGGTTCACCCATCTCTAATTATGAGTGATATTGAAGGTAGAAAAAATTCTGAAATGATCCTTCTTTATATGATTTTTTTTATATGATAAAAACGTGCCATTTAACAGGGGTGTGTAGTTTTTTTGTATTCACTGTACATACCTATTCATTTCACATTGTTATTAACTTCATCATACAATTAAAGTGTAACCACAGTGTACATATATATATATACATATATATATGTATATAACAACTACAGTCATATGTCATAGTGTACTCATACAGATATAGTGCATAATTAAATGTTATACAAGTTACACAAGTCGAAATATTGCCAAAATCCATATATGGCATGAAAAGGAATCAGTTAGTAAGATTAACCCTTCTAAGCTGTTTATATGGGCATGTAGGTCATAGGAAGCTGAATAAAATGATACCTTGATATCTACGATCTGATGTCTTATTCCAAAGAAATCCACATTTTTTTTATATGAAAAGGACCTCCTCCAGGCTGTGGGGAGGACGTTGCCTGGAAGATAACTCTGTCTCCAGAGCTTATTTGACATGAAAGGACGCTGTTACCAGTATGATATATAATGGCCGCTCTCTGCTGTCCTGATCTCACTGCAGAGCTGTGTGTGATTACTGGCACATTTGCAGGTTCCTCTCAGCTTCAGCTTCCATCTCACAGGCAGACAAGGTTGTAATATTGTTGCAATAAGCAGAGCTCAGAAATCTGCAAAAAAATGTGTACACGGTCGGTATTGGCAGCGCTTTGAATGCAGGATACTTTTTGCTGCGTCCAAAGCGCTGCACACAGGTGAATCCGCATTTGTTCATTGAACCATGTGGATTCACCCCATCCTATACATTACAGTGATCTAATTTCTCTTGTGGAGACTAGCGTCTCCGCAAAAAAAATTGACATGCTGAGGTCTGGAAACACGCGCCGCATGTCTGTGTCCACGGGTGATCCGCAGGTGCACGGAGACGCATAGTGGGCATTTGATTTCTTGAAATCCCATCCACTATGCTCTAACATCTGGCCGCTGCGAATTGCACGCAGCGCAAGTGCGCTGCATCCAATCCGCAGCAATTACTGATCGTGTGCACGCACCCTAAGAAGACAAAGTTAATTTTTACTGTTCTGTGTTAGTTACTTGTCTCACACTGGTAACACCTACTCTTATATAAAACAAGCAATGGGGGCAGATTTTCATTCAGATCTGTGTCCGGCCCATAGATCTTAACAGCTCATTTACATACAAAAAAAAACATGGATTTCTCTGGAATAAAACATCAGATCACAGATATCAATGTAATATTTTTTTCAGCTTCCTATAACCTGCATGCCTGTAACATACCTGGCGGCGTACTTGCATTGTGCACCATCTCCCACTATGCAAGATCGCAATCTTAGCCTTCAGTCCAGTTTGTAAGCCGTGCTCCTGTTCCTACTGTGTTCATGCTCTGGACTGACTGCTTAGGGCGGCGGCCCGGTTACTTCCTGCTTCTTATAGCTGCTGTGGGCGCACCCCTAATGTGTCTCCAGCCTATTGCTGGGAGTCCCTGGATATTTAAACCCCCTCCACCCAGTAGGAGGGGCCTGAGCAACACCTTCACTCAGTTTGTCTTTGCATTCTGTATTGCCAGGTCCTGTCCTGTTACCTCTGTCTTCTAGTCTATTTCTGCCACTCTGGGGACTGTATTCCCAGACTGGTTCATTTATCCCTTGCAGTAGCAGTTCCTGTCTGAACTGTACCCTAGCCTGTCAGTCCGCTATTCTGCGGGCCGTATAACCAGACTCGCTCCTGTATTTCTTGCAGTAGCAGTTCCTGTCTGAACTGTACCCTAGCCTGTCAGTCCGCCATTCTGGGGGCCGTATACCCAGACTCGCTCCTGTATTTCTTGCAGTAGCAGTTCCTGTCTGAACTGTACCTTAGCCTGTTACCTGTTTTGTTTCTATGTCCGTACCCTCCCTTTCCTGCATTGTCTGAACCTGCACCTAGCTCCAATTCATTGTCTCTGTGCTTCTGTTTGTGAGTTTTGTGTCCACTCGCTACTTCATTGTAAGTACCTTGTGTGTATCTGGTTCTGTTTGTCTCTTTTCCCTTCCTCCGTATCTCCCTTCTGTGTTCTAGCTATTTTTCTGTATTTTCTTATCTGTTCCATGTGAACAGAGCCCTGTCCTTTCTGCTTGCACGGTTAGTCCCGTTCTGCTCTATTTTGTCCACCGCACTTGCGGTTCTGCTCCGCTCTGTCTGTTCACCACGCTTGCGGTTCTGCTCCGCTTTGTCTGTTCACCGCGCTTGCAGTTCTGCTCCGCTTTGTCTGTTCACCGCGCTTGCGGTTTTTGCTCTGCTCTGCTTGTTCTCCACACCTGTGGTTTTGCTTCGCTCTGCTTGTTCACCGCGATTGCGGTTTTGCTCCGCTCTGCTTGTTCTCCGTGCCTGTGGTTTTGCTCTGCTCTGCTTGTTCTCCGCACTTGCGGTTTTGCTCCGCTCTGCTTGTTCTCCGCACCTGCGGTTTTGCTCTGCTCAGCTAGTCTACCGCGTCTGCGGTTTTGCTCTGCTCAGCTTGTCTACCGCGTCTGCGGGTTTTGCTCTGCTCAGCCTGTCTACCGCATCTGCGGGTTTGCTCTGATCAGCTTGTCTACCGCATCTGCGGGTTTTGCTCTGCTCAAGCTTGTCTACCGCATCTGCGGGTTTTGCTCTGCTTAGCTTGTCTACCACATCTGCGGGTTTTGCTCTGCTTAGCTTGTCTACCGCATCTGCGGGTTTTGCTTTGCTCAGCTTGTTACCGCTTCGGCGGTTCCTTTCTGCTCTGCCTTGTTCGCCGCATCTGCGGTTTAGTTCTGCTCTGCTTGCTCACCGCTTCGGTGGTTCCCCTTTGCTCTGTCTAGTCCACCGCTCCGGCGGTTCCTTTCTGCTTTGCCTGTCTACCGCTAATGCGGCTTTGTTCCTGTCTCCCAGTCTGTACTGGCCTCTATCCAGTCTGCGCTCCAACCTGCTAGTGCCTCCCTGTTGGCACTCCAGCCGTGCTGGCCAGTACCCCCTCCTGCCTACATATCAGCCGTGCTTGCCAGTGCCCACCTGTCAGCATACCAGCCGTACTTGCCAATACCCACCTGCATGTGTGCCAGCCTGTTCCTGCATTCCCCGGTGTGGGTCAACAACTGTGACCGGGGTCTGACCTGGAGTGGCACCTGGTCCCTCTGCTCGGTTCCTCCTTGGTCCTCGGAGTCGTTAGCCGCCGTGCGACCTTGGTCGGATCGGGTAGATACTTAGTTACGCCCCTCCAGGCACTCCCTGGTTCATGGTACAGTGGGATCACTAATCATGCTCACGCCAGTTAGTCCGGGCGTGAGCGTAACAATGCCCATATAGATGGCTTAGGAGGTTTCATCCTACTGACAGATTCCCTTTAACTCCTTTTGGATGTGGGGCGTAGTAATATGTACCTGCGCCCTGGGCCTTATTGACCAAGTACATATTATTACGCCACAGTAATCGTGCCCGCACAGAGGCTGTGCGGACGCGATCGCCACCGGTTGTCAGCTGATTCTAACAGCTAACACCCGGTTCTATGTGCCAGGAGCGGTCCCGCACCGCTCCTGGCACATTAACCCCCAAAATGCTGCGATTGAAGTCGATCGCAACATTTCCAGGGCAGGCAGAGGTAAGAGCGCCCCCTCTTACCTTGGATCGGAGACCCAGTGCTGTGAGCACGGGGTCCCGATTGTTGCTATGGTGGTGACCCGATGTCGTCATGACGACATTCGGGTCACCAGGCATCAGGAAGTTAGATAGATCATGTGCAGTGCACGATCTATCTAACTTGTGCCAGTGCAGAGCTGACAGGCTGCATAGCATAAGGATGCTGCTGCTTTCCTATGCTATACAAGATATCAGCCTGCAAAAAATGAAAGTCCCATAGTCTGACAAAGTATAAAAGTGAAAAAAAGTGTCAGAAAGTGAAAAAAAATAAAAAATATTGTAAAAATATATATATATATATAAAAGAAAAAATAATTAAAAAATATATGTATATACTGTCCCCTTAAATAAATATTATTATGAAAAAAATACAACAACAATAAAAGTACACATATTTGAAATTGCCACGTCCAGAACGACCTGACCTATAAACCTGTCCCACTCGTTAACCCTTTTAGTGAACACGGCAAAAAAAACAAACAAAAAAAACCCCGATGCTTTATCATCATACCGCCAAACAAAAAATGGAATAAAAAGCGATCAAAAAGACGAATGTAAATAAAAATGATACCTCTGAAAATGTAATCTTGTCCCACAAAAAACAAGCGGCCATTCAGCTCCGTCAGACGAAAAATAAAAGTTATAGCTCTCAGAATAAAGCGATGCATAAAAAATTATTTTTTTATAAAATAGTTTTTATTGTGTAAAAGCGCCAAAGCATAAAAAAAGATATAAATGTAGTATCGCTGTAAACGTATTGACCCGAAGAATAAAGCTACCTTATCACTTTTACCACACGCGGAACGGCATAAAAAAAAAACAATTCCTGAATTGTTGGTTTTTGCTTATTCTGCCTCCCAAAAATCGGAATAGACAGCGATCAAAAAATGTAATTTGCCCAAAAATGGTACCAATAAAAACGTCAACTTGTCCCACAAAAAACAAGCCATCACATGACTCTGTCAGCCGAAATATGGAAAAAGGATTGAAAAAGCTAGTCTTTGCAAAAAAAAGCGTCTTTTAGTGTGTAACAGCTGCCAAACATAAAAACCCGATATGAATCTGGTATCACTGCAATCGCACCGACCCGAAGAATAAAGTCGTCTAATCAATTATACCGCACAAGGAACGGTGTAAAAAATAAACTCTAGGGTTAGGGTTGTGCTAGGGTTAGGGTTGTGCTAGGTTTTTGTTAGGGTTGTATTAGGGCTGGTGTTGTATTAGGGCTGGTGTTGTATTAGGGTTGGGGTTAGGGTTGTGTTGGGGTTAGGGTTGTATTAGGGTTAGGATTAGGGTTAGGGGTAAGGTTGTGTTAGGGTTAGGGTTGTATTAAGGTTAGGATTAGGGTTAGGGTTGTGATGGGGTTAGGGTTGTGTTAGGGTTAGGTTTAGGGTTACGGTTAGGATTAGGGTTGTGTTGGGGTTGGGATTTTTTCAAAAGTAAAAAAAAAATTATAACAATATGGCGACTCGTGTTGAGCACAAGTACTCGCTACTTGAGGTTGCATTGGGTGCTCGGGTATGCACCAAGTATCTCAGGTGCTCGAGTGACATGCTTGAGTCTCCACCCCATATGTTTTGCTGCTGTTATGCAGCTGAAAAAAACACGAGGGGATAGCCTGCCATTCATGAGTAATCCCCGCATATTTTTTTTGGGTGTCTAACAACCGTGAAACATGTGGGTGGGGACTCGAGCATGTTACCCGAGCACCCTCGATTCATGGTGCATACCCGAGTACCCGATGCAAACTCAAGTAGCGAGCACTTGCGCTCAAGACTAATGACAACTTGTTCAATATGAGGACCGAATGTTATCAAATTCTGTGTCGTACCTCTGGGTTCAAAATGTTCACTATACCCCTTGATAAAATCCTTGAGGGGTCTAGTTTCCAAAATGGGGTCACTTGTGAGGGGTTTCCACTGTTTAGGCACATCAGGGGCTCTCCAAACGTGACAAGGCGTCCGCTCTCAATTCCAGCCAATTTTACGTTCAAAAAGTCACACAGTGCTCCTTCCCTTCTGAACCCTGCCGTGCGCCCAAACAGTGTATTTTTCCCACATATGGGTTATTGACGTACTCAGGAGAAATTGCGCAACAGTTTTTGGGGTCCATTTTCTCCTCTTACCCATGTGAAAATAAAAAATTTGGGGCTAAAAGATTATTTTTGTGGAAAAAGTTTGATTTTTTTATTTTTATGGCTGCACGTTATAAACTTCTGTGAAGCACCTGGGGGTTCAGGGTTCCCACCACACATCTAGAGAAGTTCCTTGAGGGGTTTAGCTTCCAAAATAGGGTCAGTTGTGGGTGGTTTCCACTGTTTAGGCACATCAGAGGCTCTCCAAATGCAACATGGCATCCGCTAATTATTCAACCAAATTTTACATTCAAAAAGTTAAATGGCGCTCGTTCCCTTAAGAACCCTGCCGTGTGCCCAAACAGTGGTTTTCCCCCACATATGGGGTATTGGCGTGTTCAGGAGAAATCGCACAACAAATTTTGTGTTCCATTTTTTCCTGTTACCCCTGTGAAAATAAAAAAAATTGGGTCTAAAGTAACATTTTTTTTAAAAAAGATAAATGTTCATTGCTTTCTTCCACATTTCAAAAATTCCTATGAAACACCTGAAGGGTTAATAAACTGCTTGAATGTGGTTTTGAGCACCTTGAGGGGTGCAGTTTTTAGAATGATGTCACTTTTGGGTATTTTCTGTCATAAAGGCCCCTCAAAGTCACTTCAAATGTGATGTGGTCCCTAAAAAAATGGTTTTGTAAATTTTGTTGGAAAAATTAGAAATCGCTGGTCATCTTTTAACCCTTATAACTTCCTAATAAAAAAAAAAATTTTGGTTCCAAAATTGCGCTGATATAAAGTAGACATGTGGGAAATGTTATTTATTAACTATTTTGTGTGACATATCTCTCTGATTTAAGGGCATGAAAATTCAAAGTTTGAAAATTGCAAAATTTTCAACATTTTTGTCAAATGTCAGATTTTTCCACAAAGAAACGCAAGTGATATCGAAGAAATTTTATCACTGTCATAAAGTACAATATGTCACAAAAAACTATCTCAAAATTGGGGGGATCCGTTGAAGCATTCCAGAGTAATTACCTCATAAAATGACAGTGGTCAGAATTGTAAAAATTGGCCCGGTCATTAACGTGCAAACCACCCTCGGGGGTAAAGGGGTTAAAGGAGTTATCCTGAACTTTTTTTTTTACTATGGGCCTAAGAAATAACAGGCAGATGGTGCTAACTACCTGCGTGTTTTGGCCGCCATCAATCTCTGCCAGCTCAGAGTGGCCACAGACCGCTCCCGTAAGTGATTCTGCTGCTTCTTTTTCACTCTGCTCTGTTGACATGGCGTGACCACCAATGTGATTCTGCTGTTTATTTTTCGCTCTGCTCTGTCGACACGGCGTGACCACCAATGTGATTCTGCCGCTTCTTTTTCGCTCTGCTCTGTCGACACAGCATGACCGCCAATGTCATGTTGATTGACAGCCAGCTTCCCAGTGCCTAACTGTGAGTAGCCGGCTGTCAATCAACATCATGCCGGCAATCACGCTCCATCGACAGAGCAGCATGGAAAAGTGGCCCTATTGACGTGAAGCAGCAGAATAATCAGCAGGAGTGGTCAGTGATCGCTCTGAGCCAGCGCTGGGTAGCAATAACTTCAACAACCTGCCTGTTAGTTCTTAGGCCAACCGTAAAAAAATAAATGAGTTCCAGAAATCCCCTTTAATAAACACATGACTGTTTAATAAAGTGCAATACCATAATTTGTGACATTCCTGTGTCGAGAAAACAAAACATACAGTCATTTTTTTTTATGGACTCTCCACCTGTGGACTTGTAGCACCTTCGTTCAATGTGTATTGGTTGTAAATATATGTACGTGAACTGACGGGAGTAATACATGCACATATCAGATACTGCATGGGTAGCCATGGTGATGGGAATCTATCACCAGTTTTTTTTAACCCCATCTGAGAGCAGCATAATATAGGGGCAGAGTCCCTGATTACAGCATTTTATCACCTAATGGCCTTGTTGCAGCTGTTTTGATAAAATCTTTGCTTTACCTACCAGTTCTCCGAATGCTGGAATTCTGAGCTCTGTATAACCCCGCCCGCACCACTTATTGGCAGCTTTCTACGTACACTGTGCATAGGCAGAAAGTTGCCAATCAGTGGTGGGAGCGGTGTTGTACAGAACTCATGAATATGGAGGAGTACATGACTGCAGATTTACTAGTACTCCTGTGATAATCTCTGCTGATAAAACAGTGATTTTATGACAATTACAGCAAGTAACCCAGTAAGTTACACATTGCTGGAATCAGGATCTCTGTCTCTACATTATGGTGCTTTCAAAATAGGTATCAAAAACCTAGTTACGTCTCTTCATATTCCCTTTAAGGCTGCGTGCCCATGATGCGTTTTTCATGCGTTTCCGCAGCAGAAACGCATAAAAAACGCTTGGTAATCCGCACCGCATGGTCCCCAATGGCATTCCGCAATGTAAATGCACATGCTGCGGATTTTTCCGCAGCGTTTCTGCAGTGCTCATAAATCCGCAGCATGTTCATTAATTTTGTGGAAGCGCAGCGGAATTGCCGCCATTGACTTGCATTGAGACGCATATAATCCGTGTCTGTACATTTGTACCTGCGGATAATATGCGTTTCAATGTGCGGATGGTACCCAAGTCTGGAGGAGAGAAGACTCTCATCCAGACCTGGGTACCATTGTACCTGTGAAAAAAAGACTAAAATAATAAAGTTTATATTCACCTTTCCGACGTCTCTCTCTGCATGCCGGCAGCGCTGAAGGACCTTCGGTGACGTCACAGTCATGTGACCGCAGGCCCTTCACCGCTCTGTCTCGCGATATGCCGGCAGCCGGGAACCAGACAGGAACGAGCGCTGCTGCACACACCGGGGCCTCGGGGGTGAGTATAGCTTTATTTTAAGCATTGTTTTACGGTCACACTATATAAATCCATGCCGTTTGCATGGATTTATATAGTGTGACCTAGTTGACAAGCACTTTCCAAGTGATGCTAAAATCGCTTGGAAAGCGCTAGTCAATCTGCATGCGGAAATGCATGTGAATCCGCATGTATTCCGCATGTATTCTGCAGGAAAAACGCATGCACAATGCGCATGCGTTTTTTCTGCCAGGGAGATGCAGAAATGCTGCAGAAATTTTCTGCTTCATTTCTGCATCGTGGGCACATAGCCTAAAGAAGGACATACCAGTAACTTGGATACTCAGTTAATAACAGTTACCACTAGAGGGCGCCCAATTCATATGCATTTATATATACACTGCTCAAAAAAATAAAGGGAACACTCAAATAACACATCCTAGATCTGAATGAATGAAATATTCTCATTGAATACTTTGTTCTGCACAAAGTTGAATGTGCTGACAATAAAATCACACAAAAATCATCAATGGAAATCAAATTTATTAACCAATGGAGGCTTGGATTTGGAGTCACCCCCAAAATTAAAGTGGAAAAACACACTACAGGCTGATCCAACTTTGATGTAATGTCCTTAAAACAAGTCAAAATGAGGCTCAGTATTGTGTGTGGCCTCCACGTGCCTGGATGACCTCCCTACAACGCCTGGGCATGCTCCTGATGAGGTTGCGGATGGTCTCCTGTGGGATCTCCTCCCAGACCTGGACTAAAGCATCCGCCTACTCCTGGACAGTCTGTGGTGCAACGTGACGTTGGTGGATGGAGCGAGACATGGTGTCCCAGATGTGCTCAATCAGATTCAGGCCTTGGGAACGGGCGAGCCAGTCCTTAGCTTCAATGCCTTCATCTTGCAGGAACTGCTGACACACTCCAGCCACATGAGGTCTGGCATTGTCCTGCATTAGGAGGAACCCAGGGCCAAGCGCACCAGCATTTGGTCTCACAAAGGTTCTGAGGATCTCATCTTGGTACCTAAAAGCAGTCAGCCTACCTCTGGCGAGCACATGGAGGGCTGTGCAGCCCTCCAAAGAAATGCCACCCCACACCATTACTGACCCACTGCTAAACTGGTCATGCTGAAGGATGTTGCAGGCAGCAGATCGCTCTCCACGGCGTCTCCAGACTCTGTCACGTCTGTCACATGTGCTCAGTGTGAACCTGCTTTCATCTGTGAAGAGCACAGGGTGCCAGTGGCGACTTTGCCAATCCTGGTGTTCTGTGGCAAATGGCAAGCGTCCTGCACGGTGTTGGGCTGTGAGCACAAACCCCATCTGTGGACGTCAGGCCCTCATACCACCCTCATGGAGTCCGTCTCCTGGTAGCGCCTCCAGCCTCTGGACACTACGCTGACAGACACAGCAAACCTTCTTGCCACAGCTCGCATTGATGTGCCATCCTGGATGAGCTGCACTACTTGAGCAACTTCTGTGGGTTGTAGAGTCCGTCTCATGCTACCATGAGTGTGAAAGCACAACCAACATTCAAAAGTGACCAAAACATCAGCCAGAAAGCATTGGTACTGAGATGTGGTCTGTGGTCCCCACCTGCAGAACCACTCCTTTACTGAGGGTGTCTTGATAATTGCCAATAATTTCCATCTATTGTCTATTCCATTTGCACAACAGCATGTGAAATTGATTGTCAATCAGTGTTGCTTCCTAAGTGGACAGTTTGATTTCACAGAAGTTTGATTTACCTGGAGTTATATTCTGTTGTTTAAGTGTTCCCTTTATTTTTTTGAGCAGTGTATATTAATGGCACGCCACTCGATAATTAATCAGAGCAAGTTAAATATCTGACAAATACAATCCGATGCCATTTTGATCAGTGAGGATAGATGCTCACATAAAAGAGCCTATTTAGCAATAAAAAAGGCAATCATTCTAAAATTATGTCTATTATAATAAGAATAAATGAATCACAAAAAATTATCTAAATAGAGTGGGACAGGCATACTAGGACCAAGCATTATTGGGTAAGCGTAGAGTAGTAGTTATTCACTAAATAGTCTAGCAACCAGGTGGGCTGAGAATTCTAGTATCACTCAGGACATCTCTCCTCACAAGGTGACAACTATGTTGGATGGTCTGAAACACCAAGACCAGCCATGTATTGGACAACCCAGGCCATAGCTTTGACTATAAGGGGAGTAGTGTAAAGACCTGAATATAGGTCCCAATCAAACGCAGAAGAAGATACAGCTATGCTATATAGATTTTGGCCCTATTTATACTTGTCATACTTATATAACATTTAACTTTACACTATATCTGTATACCTAACACTGTCCCTCACTCCAGCTGTGTCCTGTCCCTACGCTAATCAGAACAGAATGGCGGCGGCACACGTGATCCAGCATTTATAAAGGGCTGTGTCACGTGGTGCGCCGGCCAATCACAGCCATGCCAATGTGGCGCCCAGCTGCGCTTGGTACCACAGATCCTAGAAGGGTGCATGAATGGATTCCTCCACAAGAGGCCCCCATAAACATTCACGCATCTCCACCTTCCACCTCAGACAACCAGAGGGAGCCCGTTAGGGATATAAATAGGGAAGGTGGAGCTAGGCAGTTGAGTCTAGTCTGGAGTCGACAGAGAGTCGAGTCTGGAATCAGCCCGTGAGAGAGTTCCTCTGGAGAGTTCCCGCAGAAGATGAGCCAGTGAGAGGTCAGTCTGCAGTGGAGCCCAGCTAGACTCAGGAGCTCAAGTAAGTGAGCCCAAGGCGTGCCGACGCCTGTAAGAGCGATGAAGAGCGGCAAGCTGCCGTTAGTGTGAGTAGCCTAGCGAGGGCCCGAGCATGGCCGAAGGTGAGTGGAAAGTGAGTAGCAGTGGGGGCAGAGGAGCTTATCCAGCTCACCCCGAAACCTATACCGGACACCGGGTCCGAGCTTACCGGGATCTCTACGACCCAGTAAGGCATAACCGGAATCCCTGGAGAACTACCAGGTCCACCAGAGAGCTGATACGTAACAGTGCCAGGAGACACATAGGCCCCGTAAGCTGGGAGCGTGCACTCCAAGAGAAGGCCCTACCACAACGTCAGCCGGTGCAGGACAGAGACAAAGTTAGGCCTAGCTTCAGGCAGGTCAGAAACTTACTACGCAGAGGCAAGAAACAGGAGGCCCTATACCCGCTCATTGGGGAGGATCCTGATATGCACCCTACAGTGCTCCGGGATGTGCCTGAATTACCACCAGTAAAAGGTACTGAAGTGACTGTCATGTCCATCCCTGTTCTTGCTCTGACCCGTCTGGGTCTCGCCGGTCCTGCATCCCCCTCTCTATACACTGCCCTGAGGCCTAGCTCCACCTGTGGGGAGCTATACTATCGAGCTGCCTTATCACCGGCCTCAGCGGACTGCCGCAGCGCTGGTGATTCTCACCAGAAACCACAGGTGGCGTCACGAACATTTACAAACCTATTATCCCAATATATATCCCCCCTATTTTCAGTTGTCCGCCCTGGGCCACGGACCGGGCCAGCCACCGTGATATCCCCCAAGCATCTGAGGGCCCGGCTGCCGAGTACCCCACGGCACCGGGGGCGCGACAACTCCTGCCGTCACGAACAGGATTCCGTGCCCGCTGCAACGACGGAGTGTTATGCTCGTTGCCACCGGGTACTGTGCGCCTTTAATAAAAACTGTGTATTAAACTGCAGTGAAGATGGCCGCCATCGTCGCGCTGTAGTGCGGGAAGAAGAAGGGCGTAACCGCGGGAAACCGAGGGGCGTACCTGCAAAAGTGCGCGAAGCCCCGGACACGCCCTATGCCTTGACGACAAACCAGGAAGCGCCAGGTCCTAGAAGGAGCCGCGGTGAGCGCTCTGACGTAGGACGCAAGCGATGCAAGGTCCTGAAGAAGATCATCACCTGCGGAGCTGCGGCCTACCGGAAGAAAAAGAAAAGAAGGTAGGCCACGGTTCGCTAGGGGGGCACCAGAATGTCCGAGGTACAGCAACTAGCCAGAGCACCGGTTAACGTCCCTGATAATGAACCCGCACCCGATGCCACGCAGGCTGAAGCAGCCGCCCCATCAGCAAGCCCTGTCACTCCTGTCATCCCCATAACTCTACCGTATATTCCAGGAGCAAAGTGGCTCCCCCAGTACAGCGGCAAACCAGATACCCTGTCTGGATTCAAACAGAAGATATGCGGTATCCTGGACATGTACTCTATGACGGGCAAGCAGAGGGCCGCTGTTGTTTTAGGACAATTGACTGGTGCTGCGGAGCGGGAAGTGCAAACATGGTCGGCCGCAGACCAGGAGTCAGTGTCCGCAATCTTTAAAAAGCTACAGACTGTTTTTGAGGATCATACTGAGGCGGACCTCAGGATGAGGTTCTACAACTGCTCTCAACAGCCGGAGGACAAAGTTCGGGACTATGCCTGGCGTCTACAAGGGGCCCTGCGAGCTCTGAAGCAGGTTAGTCCAACCAGCATCGACAATGAAAACAAAATGCTGAAGGAACAGTTTGTCCAGGGACTGAAGTCTCCTGAGGAGAGCAGGACTGTGCGTTGGTGGTCCCTGGATCATCCAGATGCCACCTTTGACAATCTTAAGGACATGGCTATAAAAGGACTGCCATCCAATGTTACCAGGGTGGAGCCACTCCAGTGCCTGCTACACCCACCTTCTCCCCGGTGGCTGCTGAATCCAATGTTCGAGCAACGTCCCCTAGAGAGCCGGACAGCCTGCGCTCTGAAGTGCGTCAGTTGAGCAAAACCCTGACCACTGTGCTGAGTGCCCTGCAGCTGCGGACGGAACCCGAGGAAGAAGGGAAAATCCTGCTAGCCGAAAGCCCTGAGGATGTCCCCTGGATGCAAAGGAGGAGGAGAACAACACCACCCTCTACGAGGATCAGCGACCAGTGCCGTCCACAGAGGGACCCTGCCTGCTACCACTGCCGCAAGACAGGTCACACCGTCCAGAATTGTCCTTTAAACGAGAAAACCTGGGGCCGAGGGCCGACACCCAGGAGTAGATTTCCCAGGCCCATCAGACTGGTACAACAGGTTCGTGGGAGGAAGACCTTTCCTGTCCATTGTGCTGGACGGTATCCCGACGCACGCCCTGCTGGACAGAGGGTCTCAGGTAACTATAATGCCTGAGGTCCTCTACAAAAGGTTCTGGTCCATGGACGACTTAAGTCCGCCAGCTCCAAATCTTTCTGTTTATGCCTCCAATGGACTCCCCCTTAACCTAATTGGGGTTAAAAATGTGACAGTAAAAGTGGGGAGAGTGGAGCTGAAGGACGAGGGACTAATTGTAGTAAAGACTAATCCTGATGATACCAATCCGTATATGGTAATTGGCACTAACATTGTTGGTAACTGTTTGGTAGAGGTTGTGTTTTTGCTCCAACAGATAGCTGACACTGCCAGACCAGGACAGAGGAGGGCGTTGCAGAAGGAGATCAGAGTTCTGATGTACCAACAGCAAGTAAGGTTAACAGATGGTGAAATCGGTGATGTGCGGGTGACAGACCCTATACCCACTGTGATCCCCCTAATGAGTGAAATGCTTATCTGGTGTAGAGCCGCCATAGGTCTTAGAGGACAGAGCTACCAGGCGGTAGTAGAACCCCTTTGCTCCGAGCACAGACCCACGCTCTTAACCGCCAGAGGAGTGGTGGATGTACGCAATGGGAGGGTGCCCGTCCGTCTTCTCAACTGTGGGGAAGATGAGGTCAGATTACCACGCTATGCCACCGTTGCCAAATTACATGCTGTAAATAATAACTGCATTCACAAAGCGGAGTCCTTAGCCTCACCAGACGAAGTGGAGGATAATGACCCTGCAACCCAGGTGGAGGAATGGTGTCAACAGCTCCATGTGGGGACAGACACCACTCCTGCCCATCAGAAACAGGGTGTATACCGGGTGGTTCAAGAATACGCGCAGGTGTTCAGTAAGCACCCACTTGACTTTGGGAGGATTAAGGGGGTTCAAAACCATATCCCCACAGGTGACCATCCACCCATCAAAGAACGGTACAGGCCGATACCACCAGCTCACTACCAGAAGGCAAAGGAGATGCTGCACGACATGAGAAAGGCGGAGGTGGTAAGGGATAGTTGTAGTCCCTGGGCAGCTCCCCTAGTGCTAGTCAGGAAAAAGGATGGGAGCATGAGAATGTGTGTAGATTACCGACAAGTAAATCGCATTACACATAAAGATGCATACCCTTTACCACGCATAGAGGAGTCCCTGGCTGCCTTAAAGTCTGCAAATTACTTTTCCACCCTTGACCTCACTAGTGGGTACTGGCAAGTAGCGGTGGCTGAGGAGGATCAGGAGAAGACAGCCTTTACCACCCCGATGGGACTCTGCGAGTTCAACAGTATGCCATTTGGACTCTGCAATGTCCCCGGGGCGTTCCAGAGATTGATGGAGTGCTGCATGGGGCACCGCAACTTCGAGACTGTGTTACTTTACTTGGATGATGTGATAGTGTACTCCAAGTCGTTCGAGGACCACTTGAAGCACCTGGCAGAGGTATTTGAGTCACTGTCCCGGTACGGGATGAAGCTGAAGCCCTCAAAGTGCCACCTGCTCAAGAGAAAGGTACAGTACCTGGGGCACATTGTCAGTCCAGAGGGGGTAGCACTAGACCCGGAGAAGGTCACTGCCATCCAGAAATGGCTGGAGCCGAAGAACCTAAAGGAGGTGCCTCAGTTCCTGGGACTAGTAGGGTACTACCGGAGGTTCGTAAAAGACTACACTAAGAAAGCAGCCCCTCTGCAAGACCTCCTGGTAGGACAGTCCCCCAAAGGCAGAAATCCCCCATTCCACTGGGGTGAGGAGCAAGCCAAGTCATTTCAGGAGATGAAGGAGATCCTGACAGGCGATGAGATTCTAGCCTACCCTGACTACAGCCAACCGTTCTTGCTGTATATAGATGCCAGCAACGAAGGGCTGGGCGCTGTCCTAAGTCAGAAGCTGAATGGCCAAGAGAAATTTATCGCATACGCAAGCAGGAAGCTCCGCCCGACCGAGAGGAACCCAGAGAACTATAGCAGCTTCAAGCTGGAGTTCCTGGCCCTAGTCTGGGCCATCACTGAAAGGTTCAAGCACTATCTAGCCTCCAGTAAGTTCACTGCCTTCACTGATAACAACCCCCTGACTCATCTTGAAACCGCCAAGCTAGGAGCACTGGAACAACGATGGATGGCTCGGCTGTCAAACTACCAATTTACAATTAAATACCGGGCGGGCCGCAAGAACGCCAACGCCGATGCCCTGTCCAGGATGCTGTTAGAACCTTGCTGTTAGGTTTTTTTTTCCTTTGCTGGTCACATGACCTTGTTGGCCTATTTAATCCTGCTCCGCCCTTCTGGCTTTGCTGGACTTCATTGTATATCTACTTTCTAGCTAGCCTGTGCTCTGTATCTAACTCTGTTAGTTTGCTTGGTCTACGGACCTCTAGGTTCTATCTATTTTGTTTGTTCGTCTGTCTGCTACTATTTCTGTTAGGAGGTGTCCCATATTCCTCCCAGTCCTTAGTACTTGTAGGGATTCCCTCCCCAAATCTATAGGTCTCCGTACAGACTAGATTAGGACTTTAGCAGGTCTGATCGCAGGATCAGGTTCCCTGTTACATCGTAGGGATTCAGCTGAGTCTTATAGTAGGGACAGATCTCCTCTCTTTCCTTAGCTTTGGTAGCAGAACATAACAGTAAGTCCAGCCTGTAAATTCTCTAAGGAAAGATTTTTTTTTTTGTTCCATCATGGTGTCGGTTCAGGATTTGGCTAAACACCTGCAGGGACTCTCTCTGGAAGTGGCCGAGCTCCGTCAGCACGTGAGTAACTGTCCTGGAGCATATTTCTTGGAGCCTAAGGTATGTTTGCCGGATTTATTTTTTGGTGAACATCGAGAATTTTTTTCATTTAAAAATGCTTGCTTATTGTATTTTCGTTTGAGACCCAAGTCCTCTGGGGATGAATCCCAGCGCGTAGGGTTCATAATGTCACTTTTGCGCAAAGAGCCTCAGGAGTGGGCCTTTTCTTTGCAACCTAGTGATACATGCTTCAGATCAGTGGATAGTTTTTTTTCTGCTTTAGGACTATTATATGATGATCCTGACCGTGTGGCATCAGCTGAGACTGAGTTGAGACGTTTAAAACAAGGATCAGGTAATATGGAAAAATATTGTACACATTTTCGTCGTTGGTCCACTCAAACAGGGTGGAACGATTCTGCTCTGAAAAGTCTATTTCTTGCTGGGCTCAGTGAAAAGGTTAAAGACCTGCTAATTGCTTATCCTACACCTGAGGATTTGCAACAGGCTATGCAATTAGCTATACGGGTGGACAGAAGACTGCGTGCTAGGGTTAATGAGAGCAAATCCTCTGCTATGTCAGTTTCTGGTTATGATAATGTGTGTACTAACAGTGGTGAACCGATGGAGATTGGATCGGTGGCACCTCGCTCTCAAGAAAAACACCGTCGTTTTTCAGAAGGCTTGTGTTTCTATTGCGGGAAATCTGGTCATTTGATTAAAGGCTGTGAGCTTCGTATGAAGAAAGAAAAAAAAATGGTCAGTCACGCCCGTATTGCCTGTTTAAATTCCAAGGGTATATTTTTAGCTGCTTCCACGATTGCTCAGGAAAAATTAATGGAATTTCGGGTGTTTGTTGATTGCGGGTCTACACTGAATGTTATTGATGGGGGATTCGTGGAAAAACTCAATTTAAAACCTGAACCTTTATCATCCCCCATTGCTGTGGTTTCTGTGGATGGCTCCCCTTTGAAGAATATTACTCTCAAGGTCAGTGAATTTCCTCTCACTATTAATGGTGTTCACCATGAGAAATTGGATTTGGTAGTGTTGAATAACTTGCCTTCTCCAGTAATATTGGGTTTGCCCTGGTTAAAATTTCACAATCCTGTACTGGATTGGTCTACCAGTGAAATTAAATCCTGGAGCCATAAATGTTATGACAAGTGTTGTAACGGGCTGTGATGAAAGCCGGCCGGTGGGTGCAGCTCTCTGGCGCCCCCTTACCTCTCAGGTCAGTCAAGGTACTGCACCTAGAGAAAGTAGTGCCAGGTAGCTGCAACCAGCGCAGGGAACACGGTAGTGTGTTATCCCTTCAACGTCACTAAACCGTAACGTCACTACACAGCACAACTCGCTAGCGCCCTCTTAGCCTCAGGTCAGTCAAGGAACTGCACCTAGGATAAGCGGTCGCCAGGGAGACTGTCCTGTAACCTACTGGGTATCGGGGCCCTCTGTAGTGAGGGCGGTATATATATCTTCCTTGGCCGCGCCAGGAATATATATATCTGAACCTCCGACCGTCACTACCAGCCTTCCCCAATCCCCAGTTGGTATGCTGCCACCAGTCCCTATTTTAGATATACGCCCAGTCCGTGAATGGGCCTATATCGGGTCAGGAACCAACCCTGGGTAGCGTTTTTGGCTTGAGCCGAGCTCACACGGACGTGCGTTCGTTATGCAGAATAAAAGGCAGGCCCACAATTACTTGAGGTAATTGATTATAATAATACACTAGATACACGATATACAACTAAATATACACAGGTATAAGGTCAGGCTAAACTATACAACAATGGAATACAACACACAGAATCACCACAGCATATCAGTTACCGGTTTCTTGATTTTCTTGTGACGCAGGGAGAGGATTCTGCGGTCGCAGGCACGGTTCTTTGTTACAGGCTGAGGCCTACCACCGCATGGTCAAACTGCTCCTCCCCTTGGTGGCCTCAGCTGGTGCTCAGATGTTCAGCACACCACTCTTGGGTCAAGACTGACTTGTCTCTTGTCTGTCCTGCTATCTTACCTGCCCCGTCCCGCCCACTGCTGGTGAGGTCAGCTGGCTCAGTCTCCACCCTCAGGTCTAACTTCGATCAGAAGCCCAAATTCTATGGAACCCAATAACTTCTTCTGGGATGGTCTCATGATACCCCCAGGGGTTCCCATGGATTCGGGCCGCCGTAACCGACCTTTTGATATCAATTATGATACCATACGGTCCTCAGGAATGGCTCCGCGCTATATCTTGGCTTCCAGAGCACGTACAAACGTCTACCGCGGAGGCTTGTGTGCGCAATGGCTCCGGGACGCCGTGATATTTTTTTATTGGCCCATCCCACGCAACATGCGTGTACTATTCATGTTTCTATATCTTATGCCTCCATGCTTGTGACAGACAAAGAAACTAGTCCTATGGGACAAATGGTCAGGTACAGATAGACGAAGCACCCCCCCCTGCTGGCTGTGTTTCCTCTCGAAGTCTTTGAAGCTCCTAGCATTCAAGTGTTAAGTAGGCTTCTTATCTTACAGGAGCCTGGATGGGGGGAAACTATCTAGTTGACGTTTTAACAGAAGGTCCCAAGGGTGGGGGCTGCTGAAGTGTGGCCATCCCTGGATATGATTTATCATTACCAAGATGGCGGCTACAGGTTCATCACACCTCCCCCTATACGAGGGCGCGAGGGGGTAGCACATTCCTGTGTTCCCCCGTGCGTCCTTCTGCACCCTCCCCTTGCCGGGATAACCCGTCAGCGTTACCGTGGTCACGGCCTCTTCTGTGGCGAATGGAGAAGTGGTACTGCTGGAGAGCGAGGCTCCAGCGTAGCAACCTGCCATTCGACCCAGAGACCGTGTGTAACCAGCTGAGGGGGTTGTGGTCCGTCTCCACGGTGAAATGGCTCCCGTACAAGTAGGGCTGCAGACGCTGCAGGGCCCATACAATTGCCAGGCATTCTTTTTCCACCGTGGAGTAAGCCACCTCCCGGGGCAGTAGCTTCCTGCTCAGGTACAAGACAGGATGTTCCTGGCCTGTCGTGTTGACCTGACTTAGCACAGCACCGAGGCCAAAGTCACTGGCGTCGGTCTGTACCACAAACGGCCGGTCGAAGTCGGCAGCTTGCAGTACAGGGGAGCTACTTAGGGCGGCCTTGAGTGCCCCGAAAGCTGTCTCGCAGGCGACTGTCCAGTCGACTGCGACGGGCAGCTTCTTCTTGGTGAGGTCCGTCAGGGGCTTGGCCAGGGTGCTATAGTGTGGGACGAACCTCCTATAGTACCCGGCGGTCCCCAAGAAGGACATCACCTGCTTTTTGGTCCTAGGAGTGGGCCAGGATGCGATGGCATCCACTTTCCCCGGTTCTGGCTTCAGAACCCCCCCGCCTACCCGGTGACCCAGGTAGAGGACCTCACTCAGGCCCAGCTGGCACTTTTCCGGCTTGATGGTCAAGCCTGCCCGGTGGATCCGACCGAGCACCTGCCGCAGGTGCTCTAGGTGATCCTCCCAAGTGGGACTGAAGACTGCAATATCGTCCAAGTACGCAGCCGCGTACCCTTCAAGTCCCTCAAGCAGCGTATTGACCATCCGCTGAAAAGTGGCAGGGGCATTCTTCATGCCGAATGGCATCACTGTGGACTCGTACAGTCCAAAAGGGGTGATAAAGGCAGAGCGTTCCCTTGCCGCGGGGGTCAGAGGAATCTGCCAGTACCCCCGGCTCAGATCCATGATGGTCAGGTACTTAGCCCCGGCCATCCGATCGAGCAGGTCATCGATGCGTGGTATGGGGAACGCATCGGTGGCCGTTACAGCGTTGAGCCCCCGGTAGTCCACGCAGAACCGTGTAGTTCGGTCCTTCTTTGGTACGAGGACTACAGGCGAGGCCCACGCGCTGCTGGATGCCTGGATCACCCCCAGCTTCAGCATCTCGTCTATCTCTTGGCGCATGTTTCCCTGCACCTCGAAAGAGACCCGATATGCTGAACGCCGGATCGGCGGGTGATCGCCAGTGTCCACGTCGTGGACAGCCATCTCAGTCCTTCCGGGCAGGCTGCTGAACAGCCCCCGGAAGGGGTGCAGGGTGGTCCCCAGCTGGGACCGTTGGTCCTCCGTGAGCTGGTGGCCAACCCCCACATCCTCGATGGACCCACCCGCCTTGGCTTGGGTGAGCAGATCCAGGAGGGTTTCTACCTCTCCTTCCTCGGGAAGGTTGCACACTGGGTGGGCAGTCGCTTCCCGCTCATGATGAGCCTTCATCATGTTCACGTGGAAGGCCTTCCTCCTTCCACGGGCGTGATCCAGGGTGACCAGATAGGTGACGGCATTGAGTTTCTGGTGCACGAAGTAGGGACCTTCCCAGGCTGCCTGAAGCTTGTTCTGTGGTACGGGGACCAGTACCCACACCTTTTGACCCACCTGGTAGGTCCTCTCACAAGCATTCTGGTCGTACCACCGCTTCTGGTCGGCCTGGGCCTGGGCCATATTGTCCTGCACCAGCTTTGCCAAGGCCATCATCCTGTCCCGGTGGCGCACGACATACTCGATGACCGACACCTCGGGGGTGGCCAAATCCCCTTCCCATGCTTCCTTCACCAGAGCCAGGGGGCCCCGTACCCGTCGCCCGTACAGGAGCTCAAAGGGGGAGAACCCCGTTGAGGCCTGCGGAACCTCCCGGTAAGCAAATAGGAGGTGTGGGAGGTAACGCTCCCAGTCTCTCCCGTGGGAGTCGACCAACATCTTAAGCATCTGCTTTAAGGTGCCATTGAACCGCTCACACAGGCCATTAGTCTGTGGGTGATACGGGCTGGCCACCAGATGTTGCACCTGCATTTGCTTACAGAGGGACTCCATCAGCCGCGACATGAACTGGGTCCCTCGGTCGGTGAGCATTTCTTGGGGGAAACCCACTCTGGAGAAGATCTCCAGTAAGGCGGTAGCCACCTTGTCGGCCCGAATGGACGACAAAGCTACCGCTTCCGGGTACCGGGTGGCATAGTCCACTACCGTGAGTATGAAGCATTTCCCGGAGTGGCTGGGAGTGGACAGAGGTCCAATAAGATCCACAGCGACCCTCGAGAAAGGCTCTTCGATGATTGGCAGAGTTACCAGTGGGGCTTTGGGGCGCGGCCCCGCCTTCCCCACCCTCTGACAGGTGTCACACGAACGGCAGTAGGCACCCACCGCGGCTCCCATCCCAGGCCAGTAGAAATGCTGAGCTATCCTGGCCTTGGTTTTAGCGATCCCTAGGTGTCCGGCCATCGGAATCTCGTGTGCGATCCGCAACAATTCCGCCCTGAACGGATAGGGTACCACTAACTGTCGGTCCCTGGGCCACGCCTCCGGTGAACCCTGCTGGACCGTTACCCGGTACAGCCGTCCCTGGTCCCAGACCACACGCTCGCAGTCTGACTCCATGGGAGGCTGTGCCGCCTGTTCCTTGAGAGCTTTCAGGCTGTCGTCTGCTTCCAACGCAGCCTGAAATTCCTGACTTGATGTGGCCAGAATCGACGAAACTGCCACATCCTCTGTCAGCCCCTCCGGGCATGTCACCTGGCCGCTGTCTGACCCGGCAGACACTTGGTCAGAAGTGGGGAAGCCGTCGGACCTCTGCAAGGCTCCTTGGGCTCCGGCGCTCCCACTCCTGGTGACAGCGGCTATGACCGCTGTGACCGTGGGTAGTGCCTGCTTCCCCTCTGTTTCTGACCAAGCCGCCCGATCAGGCAGGCTTCCTAGGCCTTTGGACATCTCGGATGTGGGGAACTCCTGCCCTGGGGTCTTACCTGGCGGCTCCTCTCTTGGGACACCCCCACCTCCCATGGCCTGTTCCTCCCCCTGCAGTGGGCCTATACTCAGCAGCCTGGATACCCCTGGGAGCCCTACACTGCCGGTAGCTGCCCCCCTCTCCATCCCTGAGCTTCCCTCTACAGAATCCTGCCCGCCCCCTCCCTCACCGGAGGACAAGAGGTCACGGCACGCCGGCTGAGCACCTCTGCGGGCATCCCCACACTCCCCACCTGCTTTCACTAACCCTGTTTGTGTTGTGTCTGTGCAGGTGTTACCCTCAGGTTTCACTCCCTCCTCCTCAGCAGGACACACACTACATACAACATGGTTGGCATTAGCAGCAGACAAATCAATACACTCTTGGGGGGCCGAACTTGGGGGTTCAGAGGGTACATACTGCGATACTAGACGCCCCAAGTCGGTCCCTAATAAAACATTTGCGGGAATATTTGGCGTTACTCCCACCTCCCGCATCCCCCTTCCGGCACCCCAGTCCAAATACACCATGGCAACGGGAAGTGCCGGCTCCACGCCTCCAACCCCGGAGACGGAAAGAGTCTTTCCTGGTACCAAGTCCTGGGGGGACACCACCTCAGGCCGTACCAGTGTTCGTTCAGCGCCCGTGTCCCGCAGTCCCATGACCGCAGAACGGCCTATGGTGACGGGTTGGATGTTGTCCAGGGACCTACCACCACCCCCTCCCACACACAAAACATTGGGCGCTCTCTGGGACTGGGATGGGGTCTTTTGGCGCTGGGGACACTCAGCCCTAAAGTGTCCTGGTTTGTTGCATAGATGACAACGTCTTACGTCTGGTCCTTGCCTGGAGAGGGCAACAGGGGGATACACCCCTTGTGTTCTAGGGGCCGGGGAAACAGGGGCATGACTGGGCTTACCCCCTCTCCAGGTGCTGCTGGCAGACTTCTTCAGCTCAGGCGCCCTGTTATTGGCATACTCGTCTGCCAGGGCGGCTGTAGCAGAAGCCCCTGTTGGTTTTCGGTCACGGAGGAACTGTCGGAGGTCCTCTGGGCAGTTCCACAAGAACTGCTCCGTGACGAACAGTTCCTGGACCTCCTGGCGGGTAGTAAGCGCTAGACCCGAGGTCCAGTGCTCTGCGGCTCTCAACAGCGCCCGCATATGATCGGTCCAGGTGTCCTTGGGGCCACGCAGCAGGCTCCGGAACTTCTGGCGGTACGACTCGGGAGTGAGGTTGTACTGCCGGATCAGGGCCCGCTTGATGCAGTCGTAGTTCTGTACCTCCCCGGCAGGTAAGTCCCCCAAGGCATCCAGGGACTTACCCCTCAAACGGGGGGTCAGGTATCTGGCCCACTGATCCCGGGCCAGATGGTGCTGAAGACAGGTCCGTTCAAATGCCACCAGAAAGGAGTCCAGGTCCCCATCCTTCTCCAGTAGAGGGAAGTCCTCAGCTCGGACTTTGGACGACTTGGTCTCCTGATGGGTTGGTTGCTCTAGCGGAAGCCCCCGCTGGGCCAGGTCCAGTTGGTGCTGGCGCTCCGCAGCTCGCTCTGCACGCTCCGCAGCCTCCCGGCGCTCTGCAGCTTCACGCTCCGCAGCCTCCCGGCGCTCCGCAGCTTCGCGCTCCTCCTCCGCTGCCTTCTCTGATGCTGCCAGGAGGGTTTTGTAGACGGCATTGCCATGAGACTGGAGACTTGCCATAGCCGCTTGTAAAAGGGCTTGTGATCTGGACAGGCTGGGCTGGGTAGGTGGTGGGCAGCCCACTGCGGGACCGTATACTGGGGACTGGCTCCCTGGGGTGCCCGGGCTGGACTCCTCCTCGCCATGAGTAACAATGTCCTCCCCTCCTGCCACACGGACCGTAGCATTAGCCTCCTGCAGGGTCTTGCTCCTGGTGCCGTCTGCCATCTTGGTAACCGACACCGCTGCAACCCTGAGTTTGCACACACCTTGTTATACTTTTAGCCTGACCGTCTAACGTTGGGCTGACCTTAAGACTCCAGCAGTGGAAGTTACCACTGGCAGTCTTTAGTGCCTGGGAGTAGGGGTCCCACAACACTATTATTCTGCAATCCCACCGCTCTGCCACCAATGTGATGAAAGCCGGCCGGTGGGTGCAGCTCTCTGGCGCCCCCTTACCTCTCAGGTCAGTCAAGGTACTGCACCTAGAGAAAGTAGTGCCAGGTAGCTGCAACCAGCGCAGGGAACACGGTAGTGTGTTATCCCTTCAACGTCACTAAACCGTAACGTCACTACACAGCACAACTCGCTAGCGCCCTCTTAGCCTCAGGTCAGTCAAGGAACTGCACCTAGGATAAGCGGTCGCCAGGGAGACTGTCCTGTAACCTACTGGGTATCGGGGCCCTCTGTAGTGAGGGCGGTATATATATCTTCCTTGGCCGCGCCAGGAATATATATATCTGAACCTCCGACCGTCACTACCAGCCTTCCCCAATCCCCAGTTGGTATGCTGCCACCAGTCCCTATTTTAGATATACGCCCAGTCCGTGAATGGGCCTATATCGGGTCAGGAACCAACCCTGGGTAGCGTTTTTGGCTTGAGCCGAGCTCACACGGACGTGCGTTCGTTATGCAGAATAAAAGGCAGGCCCACAATTACTTGAGGTAATTGATTATAATAATACACTAGATACACGATATACAACTAAATATACACAGGTATAAGGTCAGGCTAAACTATACAACAATGGAATACAACACACAGAATCACCACAGCATATCAGTTACCGGTTTCTTGATTTTCTTGTGACGCAGGGAGAGGATTCTGCGGTCGCAGGCACGGTTCTTTGTTACAGGCTGAGGCCTACCACCGCATGGTCAAACTGCTCCTCCCCTTGGTGGCCTCAGCTGGTGCTCAGATGTTCAGCACACCACTCTTGGGTCAAGACTGACTTGTCTCTTGTCTGTCCTGCTATCTTACCTGCCCCGTCCCGCCCACTGCTGGTGAGGTCAGCTGGCTCAGTCTCCACCCTCAGGTCTAACTTCGATCAGAAGCCCAAATTCTATGGAACCCAATAACTTCTTCTGGGATGGTCTCATGATACCCCCAGGGGTTCCCATGGATTCGGGCCGCCGTAACCGACCTTTTGATATCAATTATGATACCATACGGTCCTCAGGAATGGCTCCGCGCTATATCTTGGCTTCCAGAGCACGTACAAACGTCTACCGCGGAGGCTTGTGTGCGCAATGGCTCCGGGACGCCGTGATATTTTTTTATTGGCCCATCCCACGCAACATGCGTGTACTATTCATGTTTCTATATCTTATGCCTCCATGCTTGTGACAGACAAAGAAACTAGTCCTATGGGACAAATGGTCAGGTACAGATAGACGAAGCACCCCCCCCTGCTGGCTGTGTTTCCTCTCGAAGTCTTTGAAGCTCCTAGCATTCAAGTGTTAAGTAGGCTTCTTATCTTACAGGAGCCTGGATGGGGGGAAACTATCTAGTTGACGTTTTAACAGAAGGTCCCAAGGGTGGGGGCTGCTGAAGTGTGGCCATCCCTGGATATGATTTATCATTACCAAGATGGCGGCTACAGGTTCATCACACGGGCGTATTGCAGCTTTGGATAGGGGAGAATTGCCTGTTCCTATTCAGGATTTTTGGAGAGTTTTTTCTGAGAAAGAATCGCAGGTTTTGCCTCCCCATAGAGACTATGATTGTTCTATTGAATTTGTCCCTGGAGCGACTCTTCCTAAAAGTCGTTTATTTAACCTTACTATTCCTGAGAGGAAGGCTTTGGAGGAATACATACAGACAAGTTTGGCCGCCGGTCACATTAGGCCCTCTAAGTCTCCTGTGGCGGTTGGATTTTTTTTTGTAAAAAAAAAGGACGGCGGTTTACGTCCTTGTCTGGATTTTCGTGAGATTAACAAAATTACGGTACGCAATCCTTACCCACTGCCATTGATTCCTGATCTGTTTAACCAGTTATTGGGGGCCAAGTGGTTCTCTAAAATTGACCTTAAGGGGGCATACAATCTGTTGCGCATGAAGGAGGGTGATGAATGGAAGACTGCTTTTAACACTCCTGTGGGTCATTTTGAGAATCTGGTTATGCCTTTTGGTCTTACTAATGCTCCTGCATTTTTTCAGAATCTGATTAATGACATCCTTAGACCTTTGATCGGTAAAAATGTGGTTGTGTATTTGGATGACATTTTGATTTATTCGCCAGATCTGGAGTCTCATTGGCGGAGCGTGCGTGAGGTATTACAGTTATTAATGGACAATTCGCTTTTTGCTAAGCTGGAGAAATGTGAGTTCGCTGTACAGAGAATTAGTTTTTTGGGCTACATTATCTCCAGCAAAGGCTTTGAGATGGATCCGGTTAAGGTTCAGGCTGTGCAGGAATGGCCTAGGCCTATTGGTTTGAAATCAATACAGAGGTTTTTGGGTTTCGCCAATTACTATAGAAAATTCATAAAAAATTTTTCTAGTATTGTCAAACCTCTGACTGATCTCACCAGGAAAGGTGCTGATGCGGTTCAGTGGTCTTCTGAGGCCATTGAAGCTTTTGTGTATCTCAAGGAGAGGTTCACCTCTGCTCCCATCCTTATGCAGCCTGATGTTACTAGGCCGTTTTTGGTTGAGGTTGATGCTTCCTCTGTGGGGGTTGGCGCAGTATTGTCGCAGGATAACGGGGATGGATTACATCCCTGTGCATTTTTTTCAAAAAAATTTTCGGAGACTGAATTGAATTACGATATTGGTAATCGGGAATTATTGGCTATTAAACTCGCATTTGAACACTGGCGCCACTTCTTGGAAGGTGCGGAATTTCCCGTTCAGGTTCTTACGGATCATAAAAATCTGATATATCTTGACGCTGCCAAGCGCCTGAATGCCCGTCAGGCTAGGTGGGCACTGTTTTTCTCGCGGTTTAATTTCTCCGTTACTTACATCCCTGGTACTAAGAATGTTAAGGCGGATGCCTTGTCTCGCAGTTTTTCTCCCATAGTCGGTGCTGAGAAAGAGGAAAACATTTTACAAGAAGGTGTTGTGATAGCTGCTTTAGACTCCGTTTTGGAAGATGAGATTCTTAAAGCTCAGGAGAATGCCCCATCTAACACTCCTCATGGGAGGTTGTTTGTGCCTGGGACCTTTAGGAGAGATTTGTTTGTTGAGTGTCACGAATCTCGGTTGGCAGGTCATCCCGGAATCTCTGAGACCAAGAGACTGGTGGGTCGCAGTTTTTGGTGGCCTGGATGGCAGAAGGAAGTCATTAAGTGGGTGCGCCAATGTACTATATGTGCTAGATCTAAGTCCTCACATACTCCTGCTGCGGGGTTGCTTTGTCCTTTGGAGGTCCCCAGTGCTCCTTGGACACATTTGGCTATGGACTTTATAACTGACCTTCCCCCCTCTGAGGGTTTTACTGTCATCTGGGTGGTCGTGGACCGTTTTAGCAAGATGTGTCACTTGGTTCCCTTCGTCAAACTGCCCTGCGCTAAAACTCTCGCTAAGGCCTTTGTCAAGGAAATTGTCAGACTTCATGGCGTTCCTACTGACATTGTTTCTGATAGGGGTCCTCAGTTCGTGGCTCGTTTTTGGCGTGCCTTTTGTGACAGGTTGGGAATTCATTTGTCGTTTTCGTCCGGATATCATCCTGAATCTAATGGCCAGACAGAAAGGAAAAACCAGGATGTTGAGCAGTTCTTGCGTTGTTTTGTGGCAGACAATCAAGAGGGGTGGTCTGAGTTTCTGCCACTTGCCGAATTTGCTCTGAACAATCATACATCTTCTTCTGCTGGTTGTTCGCCTTTTTTTTGTTGTTCTGGGAGACATCCGTCGTTTGGGTCGTTCTCCAAGTTGGGATCTGCCGTGCCTGAGGAGGAGAATTTTTCCGGTGATTTGGAAAGAGTTTGGACGGATGTGCGTGGTAATCTTCAGGAGGCCAACAGAAAATCTAAAGACTACTTTGATAGGAAACGACAGGAGGTTTTGTTCGCTGTTGGTGACATGGTTTGGTTGTCCTCTAGGAATCTGCGGTTGAGGATTCCTTCTAAGAAATTGGGTCCCAAGTTTGTAGGGCCCTTTAAGGTGCTTCAGGTTGTCAACCAATCTGCTGTTAGGTTGGAGGTTCCTACCTCCTGGAGAATTAATCCGGTCTTTCATGTCTCTCTGTTAAAAAAAGCTGTTGTGTCGGATGGTGACGCCTCTGCCTCTGTTCCTCCGGTGGTGGAGGACGGGGAATATGAAATTTCTCGCATCCTTGACTCTAGACGGTATAGAGGTAGTTTGCAGTATCTTGTGGCCTGGAAAGGTTTCGGACCCGAGGATAACTCTTGGGTGAGGTCAGATGATGTTTCCGCGTCCAGACTTATCAGAGCGTTTCACAGGAGATTTCCTGATAAGCCTGGTCCTAGGGGATCCGGAGGATCCTCTTAGAAGGGGGGGTACTGTTAGAACCTTGCTGTTAGGTTTTTTTTTCCTTTGCTGGTCACATGACCTTGTTGGCCTATTTAATCCTGCTCCGCCCTTCTGGCTTTGCTGGACTTCATTGTATATCTACTTTCTAGCTAGCCTGTGCTCTGTATCTAACTCTGTTAGTTTGCTTGGTCTACGGACCTCTAGGTTCTATCTATTTTGTTTGTTCGTCTGTCTGCTACTATTTCTGTTAGGAGGTGTCCCATATTCCTCCCAGTCCTTAGTACTTGTAGGGATTCCCTCCCCAAATCTATAGGTCTCCGTACAGACTAGATTAGGACTTTAGCAGGTCTGATCGCAGGATCAGGTTCCCTGTTACATCGTAGGGATTCAGCTGAGTCTTATAGTAGGGACAGATCTCCTCTCTTTCCTTAGCTTTGGTAGCAGAACATAACAGATGCCTCACCAGTCAGACACGGAAGAAGAAGTGGATGACCTGGAAGAGATTGAGCTACCTGCCTTTCACCGGAATGGGATGATCCACGAGCAACGAGCCTCTAGGAAGCAGTGTGGGAAGACGTTAAACCCTCTGCCACACTACAGCTGGAAAGAGACCCAGGACAGTGACCCGGTTGTCAGCCGTATTAAGGAACTGATAACCCAAGAAGGTTCCTCCCTGTGGAAGGAAGCGTCTCTCCAAGCAAAGCAGCTGTGGAACGAGAGGAGCCGGCTGTTTATTTACCGTGAGAAGCTGTGCCGGAGGTACGTCAATCCAAAAACCCTTGAGATGGTATGGCAGATAGTGGTCCCAAAGACAGACATCCAAATGGTGTTGGAGGCCTACCACGATCAGGCGGGACACTTTGGCTGGAAAAAGCTAGAGACCCTGCTGAAGTGTCGATTCTACTGAGTAGGAATGCGCAGCTCCATTGAGCGGTGGTGCCGAGACTGTGGACCCTGTAGCCTCAGAAGAAAAGACTACACCAGCCAGAAGGCACCCCTGCAACCCATCAAGATGACTTGACCCCTGGAGATCGTGGCCCTGGACCATGTCAAGTTGTCACCCAGCAGGTCAGGGTACTCCTGACCATGGTGGATCACTACTCTTGGTTCCTGGTGGTCGCCCCCGTCAAGGACCTGACAGCAGAGACAGCAGCAAAAACCTTCCAGACGTGTTTCTGCAGACCCCATGGATACCCTGAGCAGGTGCTGACGGACCAAGGCCCGGCCTTTGAGGCTGAATTGTTTAAGGAGTTCTGCCATCTGTACGGGTGTAGAAAGATAAGAACTACACCGTACCACCCACAAACCAACGGTCTCTGCGAAAAGATGAATAACATCATCATCGACTTGCTGAAAACCATACCACTTGAGGAGAGAAATCAGTGGCCAGACCTACTACCTGACCTAGTGGATCTGTACAACCACATACCCATGAGTTCCACCAATTGTACTCCGGCATACCTTATGCGTGCAAGACCTGGGAAGTTGCCCATGGATCTGGAGCTTGGTGTAGTAGAGCCAGAAGCGGATGTGACCACTGAGGACTGGGACACGACCAGACAAGAGCAGTACAAAAGGGTACAAGCCTGTGTCGAGGACAGTCTCACTCGGGTGAGGGATAAGCAGGAGGCCCACTACAACAAAAGTGCGCCCACAGCACCCTTCACACCTGGTGAAATAGTATTAAGAAGGAAGAGAAGGAACCACAAACTTGATGACCAGTGGGAGAAGGAACCCTACACTGTGTTGAAGTCAAGATTTGGTAATAAGAAGACCTGCTTAATCAGTAGAGATGGAGGAAGAACGACTGCAACAGTATCCAGGGATCATCTAAAGTTGTGTCCAGATCTACTAAAGCCCCAAGAAGAAGTGCCTCTCACAGTACCAGTAGAGAGGTAAATGCAGTCTTGTAGCCCCTCCACACCTAGTCTTAACACATTGAGAGGTAGTGCACCTATTAGCGCTTCACGCATCCCAGGCCTACGCAGATCAACACGTAGCACGCGAGGTCAACCTCCTGTCAGATACACTGACTAAAATAGGTAAAACTCTGACAGTGTAAATAGCTACCCCTGGGGTATTGTATATTATTGTATTGTATTCGTCATGCGTATGTATATTATTTTGTGCTTTGCTTTATTACTAAACAGTTCAAGTGATATGGACACTTTGCCTAATGACTTCATTATTTATCTAAGAACTCCGTGGCTGAGGACTGTGTGCAGCCCAAAAACTATTTATTGTAAATAATTGCACTCCCTGGAGTGCCCCCTACAGGTGACCTCAGAAGGAAAACCTGTCTGGAGTGGCTCTCCTGGAGGTCCAACTCGGGATCTCCATGCCCTGCAGCCACCCCAGGGCCTACGTTGAGGGTTTGGGACAGGTCCCTCAAACCACCAAGTACTCTACCCTGTGAGATGGACATCCTGTCTGGGAACCTCACCACAAGAGACTTGAATTCTGAGGACGCTTTGTACTTGTTTATGTTATTATGCAACGTTTAAGAAAAGTGCCTCCCATAAAGGGAAGAGTTATTGTTCATGCTTACTATTGTTGTTTTAAAATGTACTTCAGCCCGGGAGTGCTGAGCTTTGCTAGGGGGGAATGTGGCGTCCAGCTGCGCTTGGTACCACAGATCCTAGAAGGGTGCATGAATGGATTCCTCCACAAGAGGCCCCCATAAACATTCACACATCTCCACCTTCCACCTCAGACCACCAGAGGGAGCCCGTTAGGGATATAAATAGGGAAGGTGGAGCTAGGCAGTTGAGTCTAGTCTGGAGTCGACAGAGAGTCGAGTCTGGAAGCAGCCCGTGAGAGAGTTCCTCTGGAGAGTTCCCGCAGAAGATGAGCCAGTGAGAGGTCAGTCTGCAGTGGAGCCCAGCTAGACTCAGGAGCTCAAGTAAGTGAGCCCAAGGCGTGCCGATGCCTGTAAGAGCGATGAAGAGCAGCAAGCTGCCGTTAGTGTGAGTAGCCTAGCAAGGGCCCGAGCGTGGCCGAAGGCGAGTGGAAAGTGAGTAGCAGTGGGGGCAGAGGAGCTTATCCAGCTCACCCCGAAACCTATACCGGACACCGGGTCCAAGCTTACCGGGATCTCTATGACCCAGTAAGGCATAACCGGAATCCCTGGAGAACTACAGGTCCCAGGTCCACCAGAGAGCTGATACGTAACAGTGCCAGGAGAAACATAGGCCCTGTAAGCTGGGAGTGTGCACTCCAAGAGAAGGCCCTACCAGGGCCGGCGTCACCACCTGGCGCACCTGGGCAAGTGCCGGGGCCCTGGAGAGAAAGGGGGGCCCACAGTCATCTGGGTTGCTTGCTAATCTACTATCGCTATGAGCCTATGTGTCATGTGTGAGAGCGGCGCTGCGGTACTGACCGCAGCGTCCTTGGTTACCGCCGCCTCTTCTGGACAGTGGGGGTCCCGCACTCACCTCGGTTGCTATATGAGTGCTGCCCGCCGCGCAGCCGGCAGATGCATCCTTAGCCTCCTCTCTCCTCCGGCTATTGAGTGTTCAGTGCCGCATAGGCGCATGCGCGGGGTCCAGCAGCGGCGGCAGACATCCAGTCAGATGGTGGCAGTGCTGTGCACCATCTATTCCTACCGCAACTGCACTGCCTTCTGACTGAGTCCCTCCTCCGAGCTCGAGCTCCTCGGAAATCAAGAGCCAGCCACAGCCAGCACACACTGCGTCCGACCGCCGGCAACTTTTTCTGTGCAAGTCTTGCTCGTATCGTATCAATGTCTTTCTATCTATAGATACATGATGTCACAGTGATCTCTTGATACATGATGTCAAAGTGATCTCTTGCAGAAACTAGTGTCTCCGCAAGAGAAATTGACATGCTGCGGTCTGGAAAGATGCGCCTCATGTCAGTGACCACAGGTGATCCGCAGGTACACGGAGACACGTAGTGGACATAGGATTTCTACAAATCCCATCCACTTTGCTGTAACAGCTGGCCGTTGCGGGTTTGATGTCGGATAACACGCAGCGTCAAACCAACAGCAACTCCTGACCGTATGCACATACCCTAATGCTATTTTACCTAGCTGCTGTCTCTGGTGTTCTGCATTAGTAACTCTGTGAAATGGTGATCAGGGCCAGCGTCGCCCCCCCCCCCTCCCGACTTGATGCATTTAAAAAATGGTTGCAGTTGGTCTCTGTTGGTCTTTATTATTGTTCTCAATCCCCGTGACCACTGGAGCAAATCACTAGCCTTTGATGTCATGCTGTTATTCGCAGGTTCAAAATGGAATATATGCTCTGAGTCACCGTTTTTGTAAAGGGTACACTACTGAGGACAGTTTCTACTGGTAGGGTACATTTATCAATATGCCGTTTACCTCTAATACTACAGGTACTGAAACCCTGAAACCTGTGAACCCTAGATCACAGCATCTATGTGGCACCTACTCAAAGAGTGATGCAGTGCAGAAACACTACTATCAGGATTTGTTTTCCAGAACCCACGCGTGGACTGGTGCAGGTTAGTGACCAATCATTAATAAATATTACAACACCAGTGTGAACTCAACCTAAACCACGTTACCATTGCAAAAATACACTCTCCTTTGCATATTATGTGGGCAAGGAAGAAGGAACTTCAGCAGAATTGATATAAAAATAAACATCACCAAATCAATCAATCGCAAGCTCGAAGAACCAAGCAGAAGTAATTCTGTATAGACAAAATGGTTGCTGTGAAAAATCAAAATGTTGAAAACTACAGACTGAAATTGCTTTGATTTCACTTCTTCATTAGGCCAAAATGGATAAGAGTGATCAAGGCCAAGAACTTTCAGGTGAACAGGCACCTCCATCCAAGAAGCACAAGTCTGGAAGTCAGAAAAGAAAAGAGAAGCAGTTGTTGGAAGAGAAAGTGAAGAATCTTACTACAATTGATCGCTTCTTTAGGAAGCCCACACAAAAGGACAGTGGGGAGTCAACCTCCACTTCCACTACGTCAGGTATTCAACCAGCTATGAGTGAGGCTGTGGAAGCTTTTTCCAGCACTGATGAAGTTACTGAAGAAATTGAAGATTTTTCACATCAGCAACTCCTTCACTGTCTTTCTGAACCTCTGCCGGACCTAACCGATGATCCTGCTGAATGGCCTGATACAATTTCTGATGTGCTGAGATGCCAGGCAATCAAAAGGGGTCCCAAACAAGTGAGACTGGAAAATTTCCCGCTCACAGACTTTTCAGATGGTTCAAAGAGACGCTTCGCTTATACTCATTACTACAGGTTAATGGGTACTGGAATAAAGGTTGTATGAGATTGGCTTGTTTACTCAGTGGTTGGAGATAGCATATATTGTTTCTGTTGCCGTTTATTTGACAATGAAGCAAAATCTGTGTTCTCTAGTGACAGTTCTGGTGGTTTCAGAGACTGGAAACATGTCAGTGGTAAGGGATCTTTACACTCCCGTGAAATTTCCAGCCCTCACTTCTCTAATTATGCAAAACAGAAAGAGCTGGAAGCCAGCCTAACATGTGAAAGAGCCATTGACAAAAATTTGCGTAGACAAATCCATTTGGAAGAACAGCGTTGGCGTGAAGTTTTGTTGCGGATACTGAAAGTGATTCGATGGTTGGCTAAAAACAATCTCCCATTCAGAGGAGCATCAGATACTGTATTCACAGAACACAATGGGATTTTTCTCCAGTTACTGGAACTGATCTCTGAATTTGATTTGGTTCTGAAGGAGCACTTGCAGCGTGCTAAAGAAGGCACAAATGTGCATTATTTGAGCAAAGATATGCAAAACAACTTTTTAAAGCTGATTGGAGATGCAGTAATTAAAATGATAATTGAAAAAGTAAAGCGAGCAAAATTTTTCAACATAATTGTAGACTGCACACCAGACATCTCTAAGCAAGAGCAGTTGTCCCTTGTGTTGCGAAATGTGGACATGGATGAAATGAGCAAAACTGTGGAGGTCAAAGAAAGCTTCTTGGAATTTCTGCATGTCGCAGACACGACCGGAAGAGGCCTAGCAACAGTTGTTCTAGAAAGATTGACAGAACAGCATCAGTTGTGTGTCTCGGATATTCGTGGCCAGTGCTATGACAATGGAGCTAATATGAGGGGACAATACAAAGGAGTGCAGGCTATTGTTTTAGAGAAAAACCATTATGCATTCTTTGTGCAATGTTCTCCACATAACTGGAATCTTGTAGTGGTACATGTTGCAGAGAGTTCCAACCGATCAAAACAGTTTTATGACCTTTTGAGTCGCATTTATGCGTTTTTCTCTGTAGCAACTAAAGCCCCTGTCTCATATAGCGAGATCGCTAGCGAGATCGCTGCTGTGTCACGGTTTTGGTGACGCAACAGCGACCTCACCAGCGATGTCGCTATGTGTGACACTTTGCAGCGATCAGGCCCCTGTTGTGAGGTCGCTGATCACTGCAAAGTGTCCTGGACCATTTTTTGGTCGTTGCTCTCCCGCTGGTCAGCACACATCGCTGTGTGTGACCAGCGGGAGCAGCGATCAGGCTGGTAACTATGGTAAACATCGGGTTACTAGGGGCACACGCGCACCTAGTAACCCGTTGTTTATCATGGTTACGAGCCTGCTCCTGCTTCAGAAGGCTCGTAACCAGGAGCAGGACATTGTGGAAAGATTCTTTCCACGATGTCGCTGCTCCCCTGATCGTTGGTGAGCCTGCCTGTTTGACAGCTCACCAGCGACCACATAGTGACGCAGCAACGATCCCTGACAGGTCGTATAGTTGTCGGGATCGTTGCAGCGTAGCTAAGTGTGACGGGGCCTTAAGAGGTGGGAAGTGGCCTGTATGCATTTGTCACAATTAACACTGAAGGCTCTGTCTCAGACACGATGGTGTGCTCGGTTTGAATCAGTGAAAGCCATTTTGTTTCAGTTTCCTCAGCTTGTTGAAGCTTTAGAAGTTTTTGTACATGGCACTAAATATTCCAGTGACACATACAGTGAAGCAAAGATTCTATTGGATTCACTATGCACGTGACGCGCCCCTGGGCCTGTGTCGCGCTGCGTTGCGCACGCGGGAGCTTACCCGGAGCCGGATCTCTTGAGGGTTGTAGTCTCGTGGCGGTGACCCGGTCCGTGCCCAGGGAGTCAAACTGAGCGGCGATGTAACAGCGGTAGATGCAGGACGACTACGCCACCCGTTGAATGCAGCTATGGAGCTGCCGCTGCAGGACAGTCCGCTGAGGCCGGTGGATGGATGGTGCAGCGTAGATGGTATAACCCCCAACGGCAGGGGTATGGCCTCAGGGCAGCAGATGTGGATGATGGGGGTAGCAGGAACCACTCAGAGACGGTGCGGTGTAATTCAGGGTCTTTACTGGTAACAACGATAGACCCTCCCGGAGTACTTGCTAGTGAACGGGGCCTGGTCAGTCCTTGAGCAGATGGGATCTCCCCTGGCCAGGCGGAGTTGTAGGCCTCCCAAACTGACTGTACTCTTCTGGCTACCTTGCTAGAAGCGGATATAAGTAGCCCACGTCCCTGAGTGTACCGTGTGGTGCTCACCCGTATGGCCGGTGACTCGGGGCCTTCTAATGGCTTCCGCTCCACGATGGCGGTGCTGGTCCCACGCGTGTGACCGTGCCTTCGGGTTTCTGGGCCTGAGGACCTGAAATCCCCTGCCGGTCGGCTTCTGCTGCTGGGTAAGAGTTAGTCCCCACAGCCTCGGACGCTGGGTCCGGTAAGAAAGCTTCTCAGTCAGGGCGAGCTCTGCAGCTGCCAGCCCCTGACTTGTAGTAGTATTGCTCCCACTGAGCTTCTGCTGTTTCTTCCTGTGACTGTTTCTTGTCTCTACTCTCCTTGACTGCTCACCCTGCTTCAGCCCCGGGTTTATATAGGGGAAGTTCTTCCCCTCCCAAGACTGGGCAGGAGGTGTGGCATGCACAGGATCCCTGACCAAAGGACCTCCCACCTGCTCTCAGACATAATATCTCTATCACTGTGGCAACCAGACCCCTGGGGTGTCACATTCCCCCCTAGTGAAATTTAGTACTCCGGGACTAAACATATTTTAGAAAAACATAACAAGATATAACAATAACAATACAATAAAGAAACACATAAAGGTGGTCATGGCATGTCCGTAACCGGGTGCAGTCTTTGAAGAAAGCAAGGTGTCCATTTCACCAAAACAGGGAGACGTAACCAGGTAGGGGTCTGTCCTACCCCGAGTCCTTAACAGTCTCTAGTCCATCCTGGGTTACGCTCCAACTATGTACAAGGATTCCCGGTAAATCCACCAAGGATTCCTAAAAATAACTGGAAACACAAAATTATACACAAGCAACAATACACAGATAAACATAAATAAAACAATTTATACACTTCAAATCCTCCAGCGTGCGGGTAACTGGCCTCTAGTGGCCCTAGTGGACCTACGGAGCTGACTGTCTGGCCCTGAACTACAGGGTGTAGGAGCTGTCAAGGGTAAACTGGGCAGCTGTCTACCGGCTCTTTGTCTCACTAGGGGTACGGCAGGCTCACTATAAACAGAGGGTTGATCCTCCTGTTCTGCTTGTGTGGAGTCTTCTGCCTCCTGGACCGGCTGTTCTTCCAGCTCTACCTGTTGCTCCGTAGGTGCTTGGGATGCTGGTTGGAGGAAGGTGAGTACGGGTACCACAACTGCACCATTGACTTGAGTCCAAGACCGAGGGAAGTCCCCGAGCACAGTACTAACCATATCTTCCCTTTCCTCTACGGGTCGATGGTCTTCTTGTTCCTCTTCAGGGTTCCTCAGTTGTTCGGGACACTTCTTCAGGTGGTCCCGGGATACAATAGCTGTGGTTTCCCCTCCGTCTTTACTGATGGTACAAACCTTCGGGTTCTCGTGGCTTGAGGGCAGTACGGTGTACGGGTCCTTTTCCCACTGGTCGTCCAACTTGTGGAGCCGTCTCTTCCTCTTCAAGACCTGCTCTCCGGGTACCAGGGGAACAGCGGGAGCATACTGGTTGTAAGTTTTCTCTTGTCTTTCCCTAGCCTGACAGAGACTTCGCTCCACGCTCTCCTGTACTCTCCGGTACTGCTGCTGCCTCTCTGTGTCCCAGTCTGTTTCTGGTGAAGTGTCCTCGGGTGTCAGGACTCCCATTTCCAGGTCAACAGGTAACTTACCAGGTCTTGCCCTCATTAGGTAAGCCGGGGTACAGTTGGTGGAACCTACCGGGATGTGGTTGTATAGGTCCACCAGATCGGGCAACTTCTCAGGCCACAGACTGCGTTCTTCCAGGGGCAACGTTTTTAAAAGATCCATTACCACCTGGTTCATTTTCTCACAAAGTCCATTAGT
Organism: Phyllobates terribilis; assembly: GCF_046119375.1. NCBI lineage: Eukaryota > Metazoa > Chordata > Amphibia > Anura > Dendrobatidae > Phyllobates > Phyllobates terribilis. The sequence continues at coordinate 692,270,481 of NW_027362762.1, forward strand.
TTGCGGATGGTAGGGTGTCGTCCTTATCTTCCGGCAGCCATACAGATTGCAGAATTCCTGGAAGACCTCCGCTTCAAAGGCAGGTCCCTGGTCCGTCAGCACTTGGTCTGGGTACCCGTGTGGACGGCAAAAGTGCTGCTGGAAGGCTCTAGCTGCTGTTTGAGCCGTTAAGTCCTTGACGGGGACGACAACCAGAAACCGGGAGTAATGATCCACGATGGTTAACGCGTAGACGTAGCCACTTCTGCTTGGGGTCAGTTTTACATGATCCAAGGCTACCAGTTCCAACGGTTGCCGGGTGACGATGGACTGCAGGGGAGTCTTCTGGCTGGCACGGTCCTTCCTTCTCAGATTGCACGGGCCACAGTCTCTGCACCACTTCTCGATGGTTCCCCTCATGCCTACCCAGTGGAACCGCTCGCGCAGCAGGAACTCCAGCTTCTTCCACCCGAAGTGTTCAGCTCCGTCGTGGTATGCCTCCATCACCATGGCTGCGTCTCTTCGTGGCACCACTACTTGCCAGAGTAATTCATGCGTCCGGGAGTTAACCATTCTGCGGCACAACTTCCCTTTGTAAAGGAACAGTCGACTCTTCTCTGCCCATAGTTGTTTGGCTTCCTCCGGAGCGTCTGGTTCAAGGCGAGCCTCCGGCCGAGTCAGCATCTCCTTCACCAGTCGGACGGCAGGGTCGCTGTCTTGCGTTTCCGCCCAGTTGTAGTGGGGTAAGGGGTTCAACGTAGCAGTCTGCTTACTCCTTACCTGGTGGGAATACTGAATAGTCCCATGACGGTGGAACGTAGGGAGTTCAACTTCTTCCAGTCCCTCCGGATCTTCTCCTCCGTCCGGCAGGTTGGGCATCCTGGACAGGGCGTCCGCGTTGGTATTGGAGCGTCCTGCCCGGTATTTGATTGTGAACTCGTAGTTGGACAGACGGGCCATCCACCTCTGTTCCAGGGCACCGAGTCTTGCCGTGTCCAGGTGTGTCAACGGGTTGTTATCCGTGTACACGGTGAACCGGGAAGAAGCGAGGTAATGCTTAAAGCGCTCGGTGACTGCCCATACTACGGCCAGGAACTCTAGCTTAAATGAGCTGTAATTCTCGGGGTTCCTTTCGGTGGGTCGCAGTTTTCGGCTGGCGTAGGCGATTACTCGTTCCTTCCCCTGCTGGATCTGGGACAGTACGGCTCCTAGCCCGATGTTACTGGCGTCGGTGTAGAGGATAAAGGGCTGGCTATAATCCGGGTACGCCAGGATTTCGTCCCCCGTGAGGGCCATCTTCAGCTGGCGGAAGGACTCTTCTTCCAGCTCCTCCCATTTGAAGGGCGGCTTCTGGTTCTTGGCCTTCCGGGACTGGCCTATCAGGAGGTCCTGCATAGGTGCTGCCTTTTTGGTGAAACCGGGAATAAACCTTCGGTAGTAGCCTACCAACCCGAGGAACTGCCGCACTTCTTTTACGCTGGAGGGGCTTGGCCATTCCTTAATTGCGGTGATCTTATCAGGGTCGGGAGCCACTCCGTCAGCGCTCACCACGTGTCCCAGGTACTGCACCTTTGGTTTCAGGAGGTGACACTTGGAGGGTTTCACCTTTAGGCCGTAACTTGCCAGAGCTTCGAACACTTCCGCCAGGTGTTTCAGGTGGTCCTCATACGTCTTGGAATATACGATGACATCGTCCAGGTACAACAGGACCGTCTCGAAGTTTCTGTGGCCCAGACAACACTCCATTAGTCGTTGGAAGGTTCCCGGTGCGTTGCAGAGTCCGAACGGCATGCAGGTGAACTCGCTAAGTCCCATCGGGGTGGTGAATGCGGTCTTCTCCCGGTCCGCCTCTGCTACAGGAACCTGCCAGTACCCGCTAGTGAGATCCAAGGTAGAGAAGAAGTTAGCAGATCTTAAAGCAGCCAATGACTCCTCTATCCTTGGTAAGGGGTACGCATCCTTGTGTGTGATACGATTGATTTTCCGGTAATCTACACACATCCTCATGGTGTTGTCTTTCTTTCGGACTAAGACTAGTGGAGCTGCCCAGGGGCTACAGCTATCCCTGATCACCCCAGCCTCCTTCATGTCTCTAAGCATCCCCTTGGCGTGTTGGTAGTGTGCAGGGGGTACGGGTCGATACCTCTCTTTTATGGGAGGATGGTCTCCCGTGGGGATGTGGTGTTCTACCCCCTTGACTCGCCCGAAGTCTAACGGGTGTTTACTAAACACTCTCTCGTACTCTTGAACCACCCGATAGACTCCCTGTTTCTGATGTGAGGGAGTGGAGTCAGTACCCAAATGTAGTTGCTGACACCAGTCCTCCTTTGTTTTCTTAGAGCCGTTACCTTCCTCCGGGTGAGATGGAGGCAAGGGTTCCACAGATTGTATAGCATTTTGGTTAATGGTATATAATTTGGCTAGCGTGGCATACCGGGGCAGGTACACTTCCCTCTCCCCGATATTGATTATGCGAACGGGCACCCTCCCATGGCGTACATTGACCACCCCCTGTGCTGTCAAAATGGTGGGCCTACTGTCTGAGTAAACTGGTTCTACCATTGCCTGGTAATCTCTACCTCTCAGACCAATAGCTGCCCGGCACCAAATCATCATTTCACTTTTTGGGGGCATGGCAATAGGAAAAGGGTCACACATTCTTACGCTACCAATCTCACCGCCGGAGAGTTCCACCTGTTGCCGTCGCATCAGTGCCCGGATCTCTTTCTGGAGCACCCGCTGCTCGCCGGAGCTGGCGTTCTTGGCAACCTGCTGTAAAAGGAAAATCACCTCTGCAAGACAATTTTCAATTACATTAGTTCCTAGAGTTATTTTTGGGTGACTCTCATGTTTGTCAATATCTACAATGATCAGTCCCTGTGCTGCCAGTTCAACTCTACCGATTTTGATGGTCACCTCTTTAAATCCGATCTGTGGCACGGGCTGGCCATTGCTGGCGATGATACTCAAGTCGTCGTCAGGGTAGCGGGTAATATCCGAGTCATTCCAGTACTGCTTAAAGAGCACGTACGGGATGGTGGTGACCTGTGACCCGGTGTCCAGTAGGGCACTCATGGGAATGCCATCCAGTACCACAGGCAAGACTGGACGTCCTCCCACATATCTGTCGCGCCAGTTCGATGGGCCTGGTGATCTTTTTCCTGGGGGTTGGCCCTCTACCCCAGGTTGTGCCCGTTTAAAGAACAGTACCTTGCCATATGTCCAGGTTGATTGCAGCGGCGGCAGATGGGTCGTCCGTCCTCGCTGTATCAGTCACTGGGTCTTCCTCTGGCCGGTGGGGTCCTCCTTGGTCGACGCCACGGGATGTCCTCCGGTCCGGATGCCAGCTGGATCTTCCCTGGGGTGGAAGCCTGTAAAGACTGCACAGTTCGGGTTAGCGCAGCAACGCTCTTAGCTAGCTCTTGGACCTGATGGTGTAGGTCTGGAGCCGGGTCATTGTCCAAAGCCTGAGCATCAGCTCCCACAGGCCCTGCCGACAAGGGCGCCGCCTCCTGGTGGTAAGTGATAGCAGGGCGCTTGTGGGTCACAACGCCACCCAGTGCCGGTTCTCGGAGCACCCGGATGGCTCTGTCCTTGAACTGTGCAAAGCCCAGATGGGGATCCTGTAAGGCCATTGCCCGCAACTGGGTTCGGTGGGTATTACAATACAGTCCCTCTATAAACTGTTCGGTCAACAGCCTGTCCTCGTTTCCCACTCCATCAGGGTCGGTCTGCTTAATGGCCCTCAGGGCCTCTTGTAGGTTTAGTGCATAGTCCCTTATACTCTCATGCGCTTGCTGCTTGCACCCGTAGAATCTAAGCTTAATCTCGGCTGAGGTGCGGGTATCAAAGGTGTCCTTCAGCCGGGTTAGTATCCCTGCGACAGTCTTCCTCCCAGGTGGCCAGGATTTTACTTCCCTTTTGGCTGCCCCGGTTAGTTGGGCCACCAGGATGCTCACTTTTTGCTCTTCTGTGAGGGGGTACACCTGGAAGAGGCTATCCAGCTTTTCTCTAAAGTCATGCAGGGTATGTGACTCCCCTGAGTACTGGGGTAGCCAAGCTGCTCCCGGGATATAGGGCATGGTGAAGGGCATAACTGCAGCAGCGGTAGCGCTGGCGGGGGTTGAGGCAGTGAAGCTCTCCTCCGTATCCGACATCTTCCTCCCCCCTAGTGGACCGTGGCCTACCTTGCGATGATCCTCTTCCGTAGGCCGCGGCTCCGCAGTGGATCGTCAGGGTTGAGGACCTTCCGTCGCGCTCCTGTGACGTCGGCGTCTGCTGGGCTCCTTCCAGGACCTTACGCAACGTCCGGACGTGAGGCGGGGCTTCAGTTCTCGCGCGCTTTCGGAGTCCACGCCCCTCTTCTTCCCGCGCGGCGTCCTCAAGATGGCGTCCAATGGCGGGAAAACTCCACGGATGGCGGGAAGAAGGCAGAAGATGGCGCCGGATGGCGGGAAACTTCACCGATGGCGGGAAGAAGGCTGAAGATGGCGCCGGATGGCGGGAATCTTCACCACAGGTAAGTTTGAAAAGTCTCTTTTTCAGGCACGCAGTACCCGGTGGTTGCGGGCACGAAATCCTGCCGACTACGCCAAAGTTGACGCGCCCCTGGGCCTGTGTCGCGCTGCGTTGCGCACGCGGGAGCTTACCCGGAGCCGGATCTCTTGAGGGTTGTAGTCTCGTGGCGGTGACCCGGTCCGTGCCCAGGGAGTCAAACTGAGCGGCGATGTAACAGCGGTAGATGCAGGACGACTACGCCACCCGTTGAATGCAGCTATGGAGCTGCCGCTGCAGGACAGTCCGCTGAGGCCGGTGGATGGATGGTGCAGCGTAGATGGTATAACCCCCAACGGCAGGGGTATGGCCTCAGGGCAGCAGATGTGGATGATGGGGGTAGCAGGAACCACTCAGAGACGGTGCGGTGTAATTCAGGGTCTTTACTGGTAACAACGATAGACCCTCCCGGAGTACTTGCTAGTGAACGGGGCCTGGTCAGTCCTTGAGCAGATGGGATCTCCCCTGGCCAGGCGGAGTTGTAGGCCTCCCAAACTGACTGTACTCTTCTGGCTACCTTGCTAGAAGCGGATATAAGTAGCCCACGTCCCTGAGTGTACCGTGTGGTGCTCACCCGTATGGCTGGTGACTCGGGGCCTTCTAATGGCTTCCGCTCCACGATGGCGGTGCTGGTCCCACGCGTGTGACCGTGCCTTCGGGTTTCTGGGCCTGAGGACCTGAAATCCCCTGCCGGTTGGCTTGTGCTGCTGGGTAAGAGTTAGTCCCCACAGCCTCGGACGCTGGGTCCGGTAAGAAAGCTTCTCAGTCAGGGCGAGCTCTGCAGCTGCCAGCCCCTGACTTGTAGTAGTATTACTCCCACTGAGCTTCTGCTGTTTCTTCCTGTGACTGTTTCTTGTCTCTACTCTCCTTGACTGCTCACCCTGCTTCAGCCCCGGGTTTATATAGGGGAAGTTCTTCCCCTCCCAAGACTGGGCAGGAGGTGTGGCATGCACAGGATCCCTGACCAAAGGACCTCCCACCTGCTCTCAGACATAACATCTCTATCACTGTGGCAACCAGACCCCTGGGGTGTCACACACGTACTCTTTTGTTGTATCATTATGTGTTTGGTATGACATTTTGCTGCAGATTAACCAAATCAGCCTAGCTGTACAGACGAAAAATATGAACCTTTCTAACACTATTCCACTGGTTGAGTCCACAACTACTGCCTTCACAGAGTATTTGGCATCGGGGTTCAAACAAGCAGAAAGTAAAGCTGCGGATATATGTAAGAAGCTTGATATACCTACCGAGTACCCAGCAAACAGAATTCGGAAAAAAACTCGCCAATGCTATGATAAAGATTGCCAAGAGCCAGCATGCCAACAAGCTAGTGGAACATTATGTTTAAATGCAAGAATAGAGTTTGAAGAGACATTCTTCAAGCCTTTACTTAAAACTGTGCTTGAGGAAATAGAAACAAGATTCGTTTTCTTAAAAAAATTCACTGCCAAGTTTGGATTTCTCAATGACATCAAGAAAGCAGCAACTGACTTGCCGACATTAGAACAACAGTGTTTAAACTTTGCTGATCCAGCAGTTGATGGAGAGATTCTTCTGGAAGAACTGAAGACACTGGGTAGGATGCTGCCCGATCATCTAAGTCCACAGCAAACTTTGCAATATGTGTTCTCTAATTCACTGAATCTGGCATTCCCAAATCTGGTATTGGCTTTGAAGCTACTGCTCACGGTGCCCGTTTCAGTTGCGTCAGCTGAAAGAAGCTTCTGCAAACTGAAGCTTATTAAAAACTTTCTCAGGTCTCAGATGTCTCAAGACAGGTTAAATGCATTGGCAATTCTTTCAATTGAATCACAAGAAGCAGAAGATTTTAATCAAGTTATACGTTCTTTTGCTGCTGAAAAACACAGGAGAAAAGTTTTTTAGTGATTTCAAATCACATTATCTACTGTTTGTCACCTAATTGCACTACTGGTTTTGTTTTTTTATGGCTCTTTTAGGCTGCATTCTTGCACATGCCACTATTGGGGTTAATGTTTTGCATCAGTATTACTAACCCAACCTCGAGCAAATTCAAAACACTGAATGGGGATAATAAATACTGATGTAATGCTGCAACCCATTTTGTAGTTCCTTCACTTTTTGCACTTTTACAAAAGTTCTGTGTTAATGTTTTCCATTGTTACTTTAAAAAGTTTTCCATTAAAAATGTTTTGGATTTAATGTGTGCAGTTTTTTCTTTGCAAGGAGTTCAGCTCAGAATAAAAGACTGACTGGAACTGAGGGAGGAGGTAGGTCACAAGAATTGGCACATACAGGGTTGACTTGCATAAATCCCCTCTGATGTATGATATTGTAGAATTTACAATAGATATCACTCAAATAATGTAAGAAGTAAGTGAAATCTTTGGAATTCTACTATACTTATGTAGTGAGCTGGCAGGCTCTGGCTGTTCGGTGATAATTGAGATAGAGCCTGTGACAGAAATGATTACGCAGGATGGTGTTGCCACCTTGTGGCCAGAGGTTGCACCTGCGCAGGGTGTGATGACAGAGAAAAAGACTGAGTCGCCTGTGTCCCGCCCTAGAGAGTCACGTGACCAGAGTGAGAAGCAGGAAAAAGCGCGCGGAGAGTCTGAGAGAGTCTGTGAAAAGAACCAGGACGGTGTGCAGGTCCTCGTGTGTGCCTTAGAGGATACTCTCAATGTGGCTGCTGTTATCTGACATCTTTTCCTCAGAGCTTTCCCCAGCTTCCGCACTGCTGAAGGATTCAGCTGTTACACTCCCCACTACTGGAGTGTGGACTACACAAGGGAATCCACAAGAGCTGCTGTCCGGATCAGAGAGACTGTAAGCGGGACCTCTGGCGAGAGGCCGAAGTATTCCTTTCTTTCAGCGAAATTTGTTGTTCCTGTTTTTTTTTCTTCGGCTGGGACGCCTTCCTGCAAAGACAGACAGGACTACGACGGGGGACACATCCTTCTGCAGTAAAGGACTGGTAACGTGTGAGTAGGGACAGTGAGGGTCAGCTTATAACTACACGTTATTGCTGTGAACATTTACGGTTGTCATTTATTGTGTTCTGCTATGTTAAAAATGTATACAAGTAAAGATACGGTTATCAAGATAGAGTCTGTGTGTGGGGATCTTGCTGGGCCAGATCATAGATACCAACGCGCGGCCTCGCCCGCGGTCACTTCACTTATATAATATTTCTCTGCCACCATCTGTGTATCATGAATTGGGGTATGTGTTAAAGGGGCCCACTGAGACTCTTTCGCCCAGGGCCCAGGAAAACCTGGAGCCGGCCCTGGGCCCTACCACAACGTCAGCCGGTGCAGGACAGAGACAAAGTTAGGCCTAGCTTCAGGCAGGTCAGAAACTTACTACGCAGAGGCAAGAAACAGGAGGCCATATACCTGCTCATTGGGGAGGATCCTGATATGCACCCTTCACCCTACAGTGCTCCGGGATGTGCCTGAATTACCACCAGTAAAAGGTACTGAAGTGACTGTCATGTCCGTCCCTGTTCTTGCTCTGACCCGTCTGGGTCTCGCCGGTCCTGCATCCCCCTCTCTATACACTGCCCTGAGGCCTAGCTCCACCTGTGGGGAGCTATACCATCGAGCTGCCTTATCACCGGCCTCAGCGGACTGCCGCAGCACTGGTGATTCTCACCAGAAACCACAGGTGGCGTCACGAACATTTACAAACCTATTATCCCAATATATATCCCCCCTATTTTCAGTTGTCCGCCCTGGGCCATGGACCGGGCCAGCCACCGTGATATCCCCCAAGCATCTGAGGGCCCGGCTGCCGAGTACCCCACGGCCTCGGTGGCGTGACACCAATACTTGACATGGCTGTGATGGCTCCAAAAGTGCCCACAGTCTAAATGCTTGTTGATTGGCTGCGCTGCAACCTTTCAACAAACTTTGTTCAGCACTGAACCCGAACAGTAAATCAGAGTTCCTGTAAAAAGTCCATGTTCGGAGTTCAGTACCGGTACAAACCCCGAACTTAACAGTTCGGGTTTGATCATCCTTATAGTTAGCCTATATTAGTTTCCAAGACTATCCCTGAATCTGATATGAAAAATATAGGACTTCAAGGATGAATATGGCTATTTGTACCTCGTATAGTGTAAATGTTCTGCATTTACACAATTCTATAGCTAACTATGAAATTGCCCTCCCTGTTAAGTCACACCTCTAAAGTACGCCACATTTTTTTACTTTTGCAGTTTTTTTGTGTGAAAAAGGTAAAAATTCTAGTGTAAGTGGTCTTCAGAGTTTGTTACCTGACCCATTGGAGGGGGGTGCATTAGGGGTCCTGTTACCTTAGTCTCTGATCCATTCGTTTGCTACGCAGCAGGGGGTGCGATTGGTTTAATCTGCCTAGAGAAATAAAATACCTTGGCCCAGGCCAGCCCTGATTGCAGCTCTCTCTATGGAGTCTTTCTCAAGCAGTATTACATGTTCATGAAGTAATATATATACAGTAATGTTAATATATATACATATATAAACTGTGTGCAGAATTATTAGGCAAGTTGTATTTTAGAGGATTATTTTTATTATTGATCAACAACTATGTTCTCAATCAACCCACAAGGCTCATAAATATCCAAGCTTACTATTTTTGGAAGTTGGAGTGGTTTTTTTTTAGATTTGGCTATCTTAGGAGGATATCTGTTTGTGCAGGTAACTATTACTGTGCCGAATTATTAGGCATCTTAATAAAAACCAAATATAATCCCATCTCACTTGTTTATTTTCACCAGGTAAACCAATATCAGTGCACAAAATTTAGAAATAAACATTTCTGACATGCAAAACCAAAAACCAAAAAAATTAGTGATCAATATAGCCACCTTTCTTTATGATGACACTCAACAGCCTTCCATCCATAGATTCTGTCAGTAGCTTGATCTGTTTTCGATCAACATTGCGTGCAGCAGCCACCACAGCCTCCCAGACACTGCTCCGAGAGGTGTACTGTTTTCCCTCCCTCTAGATTTCACATTTTATGATGGACCACAGGTTCTCTATGGGGTTCAGATCAGGTGAACAAGGGGGCCATGTCATTATTTTTTCTTCTTTTAGACCTTTACTGGCCAGCCACGCTATGGAGTAGTTGGATGCATGTGATGGAGCATTGTCCTGTATGAAAATCATGTTTTTCTTGAACGATACCAACTTCTTCCTGTACCACTGCTTGAAGAAGTTGTCTTCCAGAAACTGGCAGTAGGTCTGGGAGTTGAGCTTCACTCCATCCTCAACCCAAAAAGGTCCCACAAGTTCATCTTTGATGATACCAGCCCATACCAGTACCCCACCTACACCTTGCTGGCGTCTGAGTCGGAGTGGAGCTCTCTGCCCTTTACTGATCCAGCCTCTGGCCCATCCATCTGGCCCATCAAGAATCACTCTCATTTCATCAGTCCTTAAAACCTTTGAAAAATCAGTCTTAAGATATTTCTTGGCCCATTCTTGACGTTTTATCTTATGTTTCTTGTTCAAAGGTGGTCGTTTTTCAGCCTTCCTTACCTTGGCCATGTCCCTGAGCATTGCACACCTTGTGGTTTTTGATACTCCAGTAACGTTGCAGCTCTGAAATATGGCAAAACTGGTGGCGAATGGCATCTTGGCAGCTTCACGCTTGATTTTCCTCAATTCATGGGCAGTTATTTTGCGCCTATTTTGGCCAACACGCTTCTTGCGACCCTGTTGGCTATTTGCCATGAAACGCTTGATTGTTCGGTGATCACGCTTCAAAAGTTTGGAATTTTCAAGACTGCTGCATCCCTCTGCAAGACATCTCACAATTTTGGACTTTTCAGAGCCTGTCAAATCTCTCTTCTGACCCATTTTGCCAAAGGAAAGAAAGTTGCCTAATAATTAAGCACACCTTATATAGGGTGTTGATGTCATTAGTCAACACCCCTCCTCATTACAGAGATGCACATCACCAGTTTTACTTAATTGGTAGTTGGTTCTCAAGCCTATGCAGCTTGGAGTAGGACATGTCGTCACTGCATTTTGGGTCTTCTATCCTTTGGATTACGATATCGGAGAGAATGAGACACAGGACAGGATGTTTGTGTCTTAAACATGCTCTAAACTTTATTACAAAACACAGGGCTAATATACACCCTGAAGGCAGGAAAAGGATTTACCATATATGGTTCGATTATACAGTTTAGCTGAACAAGCGAAAAAGCTAGTTTCTGTATGCTTTAAAATATTTAATTAGACGTATCTGGCTAGCAAGGCCACATTATCTTCTTGCAAGAACACATTATTGCTACAAGAAGAAACATCTGGCCAGGGAGGACACGTTATCTTCTTAGCAAGGACACGCTATTGATACAAGAAGGAACATTTCAGCTTGCTGTTATTTTCACCTAAAGTAACTGTCAGACTTATATAGCATAGATGGGGTCTTTAAATTTAAGGGACTCCATCTTCTGCTATAACAGACAACATGTATAAAAAGTATCATGTGATCAAAATACTCATTTGCCTAATAATTCGGCACAAAGTGCATATACAACTCTGGCAAAAATGAAGAGACCACTGCAAAATTTTCAGTTTCTCTGATTTTTCTCTTTATAGATATATTTTTGAGTAAAATGTACAATGGTTTTTTAGGCTATAAACTACTGACAACATGTCTCCGAAATTCAAAGCTAAAAATTTTGTATTTATTTGCAGCAAATGATAAAGCGTCAAAATACTAAAAAGGAAACAGTGCTTTCAGACCTCAAATTACTTTATGTTTTAACTGTGAAATCAATATTTGGTTGACTAACCATGAATTTTAATCGCAGCTTTCATTCGTCTTGGCATGCTTTCCACCAGTCTTACCATGCTTTCCAATAGAAAACTGTTCAGTGGTCTCTTAATTTTTGCCAGAGCTGTATATATATATATATATATATATATATATATATATATATATATATATACATACAGTACAGACCAAAAGTTTGGACACACCTTCCCTTCTCATTTAAAATTTTTCTGTATTTTCATGACTATGAAAATTGTACATTCACACTGAAGGCATCAAAACTATGAATTAACACATGTGGAATTATATACTTAACAAAAAAGTGTGAAACAACTGAAAATATGTCTTATATTCTAGGTTCTTTAAAGTAGCCACCTTTTGCTTTGATGACTGCTTTGCACACTCTTGGCATTCTCTTGATGAGCTTCAAGAGGTAGTAAATGAGAAGATGTGTCCAAACTTTTGGTCTGTATTGTATATATACATACATATACGGTATGTTCTCATTATTTACATAATGTGATTAACATCATCATCTAATTACAGTGTAATCACATGTAATCACAGTGTATGTATAGACATAAGACAATTAATGTCATATGTCATAATGTATGGAAAAAATTGTAATTTTCAATTGACTCAGCCCAATGTTATACAATCCTGTGAATCACCTGAGAGTTAAAAATGCTCACTACACCCCTAGATGAATTCCTCAAGATGTGTAAGTTCCAAAATGGGATCACTTGTGGGGGTTTCTGCGTTTTGGCATGTCAAGGGCTCTTCAAATGTGACATGGCATTCTATTCCCACCAAAATTGCACTCCAGAATTCAATTGGCGCTCCTTCCCTTATGAGCCCTGCAGTGTGCCCAAACAGTAGTTTTCCATCACATATGGGGTATTACATTCTCAGGAGAAATCGCACAACAGATTTTGGGGTCCATTTTCTCTAGTTACCCTTGTGAAAAGGAAAAATTTGGGTCTAAAGCAACATTTTTGCGGGAAATATTTATTTTTTCATTTTCACAGCTCAACGTTATAAAATTCTATGAAATACCTCTAGAAAAGTTCCCTAAGGAGTGTAGTTTCCAAACTGGGGTCACTTGTGGGGGGCTTCCACTGTTTTGGCACATCAGGGGCTTTTCAAACACGACATTGCGTCTACTATTAATTCCAGCCAATTTGGCGCTCCAAAAGTCAAATGGTGCTCCTTCCCTTTCAGACACTCCCGTGCACACAAACAGTAGTTTTCCACCACATATCAGGTATCCGTGTACTCAGGAGAAATTGCACAACAACAAATTGTATGGTCCATTTTCTCCTGTCACCTTTGTGAAAATGAAAAATTTCGTGCTGAAGCAACATTTTTTTCACCCCCAAGCCTGTTTTCACCTTCCTGACCAGACCAAATTATTCAATTCTGACCAGTCACTTTATGTGGTAATAACTCTGGAAAGCTTCAATGGATCCCACTGATTCTGAGAATGTTTTTTCATAAACCATTGTACTTCATGTTAGTGGTAAATTTAGGTTAATATAATTTGCGTTTTTGTAAGAAAATATCGAAAATGTAACAAAAAATGTGAAAATTTTGCAATTTTTAAATTTGTATACCCTTACACCAGATAGTTATACTGCACAAAATTGTTAATAAATAACATTTACCACATCTCTACTTTACTTCAGCATAAGTTTTGAAACACAATTTTTTTGTTAGGAAGTTGAAGGGTTAAAAGTTTATTACTTAATTTTTCATTTTTCCAACAAAATTTACAAAACCAATTAGTTAATGAACATATCACATTTGAAGTGACTTTGAGGGGCCCATGTGACAGAATATACTAAAAGTGACACCATTTTAAAAACTACACCCCTCAAAGTGGTCAAAACCACATTCAAGAAGTTTATTAACCCTTTAGGGGCTTCACCGTAATTAAAGCAATGTGGAAGGAAAAAAAATGAAAATTTTACTTTTGTTCCACAAAAATATTTCTTTAGCTCCAACTTTTTTATTTTCACTAGAGAAGTAGGAGTAATTGGACTCCAAATATTTGTTGCGTAATTTCTTATGAGTACGACAATGCCCCATATGTGGGAGAAAACTACTGTTTGGGGACATGGCAGGGCTCAGAAGGGAAGGAGCACAATTTGAATTTTGGAGCGCTAAAGTGGCTTTAATAGATTTCAGATATCACATTTGAAGAGCCCCTGACATGCCAAAACAGCATAAACCCCCACAAGTGGCCCCGTTTTATAAAACACACCTCTTGGGGAATTCATCTAGTGGTGTAGTGATCATTTTTAACCCTCAAGCTTACATTTTCAAAAGGGAAGTAAGAAAAAAAGGCACAAAAATTTATTGCACAATTTTTCGCGAACGTGGCAATACCCCATATGTGGCTGTACAATACTGCTTAAAAACCCAGCCCTTAACATGGTTGATTAACCCCTCGCAGCACTTAGTCTGCTGTAGCATTTTTCCAGGTTCACATCACTGAAGCTAACATCCTCAGTGACACATATCTCCTCTCCAGTATATTACCAGTGACCTTGTCACATATAACCTCCTCTACCAAAACTGGGGGTTTTAGCACCTTCAGTCACTAAACAGGGAAGTCTAGACAGGGCATCTGTGTTACTGTGTAGTTTCCCGGGCCTGTGTTCCACATGGAAGCTGAAGTCCTGGAGCGCTAGAAACCACCTAGTCACGAGGCCATTCTTCCCCTTCCTTTCTCTCATCCATCTTACGGGTGCAAGGTCTGATACTAGCCTGAATTTTTGGCCTAACAGGTAGTACCTTAGAGTGTCAATTGCCCATTTGATGCCAAGCATTCTTTTTCCACAATGGCATAATTCATAATTGCAATGCAGTCAAATGGGACGTCTATAATGGGTAATGGCACTAGGAGACTATGGAAGTGAGAGACTGGAGCAGTTAGCTGACAGATGGGACAGGACTGGCAATAGTTATCAATCTCTCGGTGACATCAAGGCCAGTAGAATCTCTGAAGGACCCGCTCTTGGGTTTTGTCTACGCCCAGATGCCCACCCAAGGAATGAGAATGAGCTAGGTTTAACACTCTATGCCCATATTGCCCAGGTACTAACAGTTGCTGTATTACTACCCCCCTCAGTTTAGTAATCCAATACAGCAAGACCTCATTTACCACAAAGTAAGGGAACCTGGTGTCAGTCCCCGGCTCTTAAACAAACCCATTTAAAACAGTAACATTATCAAATGCCCCTTTTAATACAATGTCCTTTATTTAAGCAGTCCCAAAATTTCCCCAGAAACCCCCAACTCGAGATCATCGGCCTCATAGGTCACCGTCTCATCCTCATCGCCAACAAGGACACACAGAGCGAACTCATCTGCCTCCGACTGTGATGGGGATTCTTCATGGTTGAACCGGCTCTTGTTTGAGTAACTTGGCACTCCCACCTTTCGCCATAAGTCCCAGAACAAGCTAAAGTCCCACCCTCTTATAACTGGGTTTAGCAATACTTTAACTACTCAGACCTCATGGGACTCAGTGCCACAGTTTGTTTTTATAGTCACTGGGGACAGGGTATTTATTCCTTGGTGTCCCTGTGAATACAGCGGACACCCACAAACTTTCCAGTGATCAACTGGTGGGGGAGTGTGGCCCTTACCAGGGTCACCAAACTCCCTGAGTCCAAGAGTCCAGACACCAAAACCCCATCTATTGTCACGGGACATGCCTGCAGACCCTCAAGAGGCTGATGGTTCACACTGCAGGCTAGATAGGCATAGTAAGAACAGCTGAAAAAAGAGAATGGACAGCACCTCCAAAAACATACGTTGATCTAATGCCTCTCGGCAAAATAATATAAAACTGAACATGAGGTTCTTAGTTTAACATTCTGATCAGACTGTATGAAGACCATTGCATTGTCACGGCAAACCTTTTAGTGGGTCCTAACGTTTCCTGCCTTAAAGAAGAGGCGACGTGTGCCAATCACCGTTACAGTAAGAATGTACCAGCAGGGTGGGCGACCTGGTGCCTCACAGCACACATGCTGCAAGACTGAGTCTCCATGACTCCAGACCGTGCCGACCCACAAGCACAAAACCACAGCATCAATGGCTGACACACTGCACCAACACCACATGAAAGGAGCATTGTAACTTACCTTCCTCAAGCTCTTAAGTGAGAGCAAAATTAGGCCAGACCCTCTTTGCAGTCTCCTGCTAATTAAAATCACCTGTGTCAAATGGGAGGAGTGCATATCCGAAAAAAAGGACAGATCATGCAATACCCTGAAAAAAGATAATGGACAGCACCTCCAAAAACATACGTTGATCTAATGCCTCTCGGCAAAATTATATAAAACTGAACATGAGATTCTTAGTTTAACATTCTGATCAGACTGTATGAGGTCAGGGTACAAAGCCGAAATGACTACCCCCTTCTGCAAAATTGGAGCAGGGTTCTCATGGTCACCACCACCAGGGAAGCTCCTTGACAAAGCATCAGCCTTGATGTTTTTAACCCCTGGATGGAAAGTGACAACAAAATTGAACCTAGTAAAAAACAGGGACGATCTGCCTAGGGTTGAGACATTTAGCCGACTGAAGATACGACAGGTTCTTATGGTCTGTGATAACAGTAATACGATGGACTGCCCCTTCCAACTAATGTCGCCATTCTTCGAAAGCCAATTTCTTCACCAAAATCTCCCTAATACCCACGTCATAATTTCTCTCAGACAAAGATAATTTTCTGGAAAAGAAAGCGCATGGACGCCATTTACCAGGGGACGGACCCTGAGACAACACAGTCACAACCCCCACCTCTGAGGCATCAACTTTTACGAGAAACATCGGATTGACTGAGTATAGGTGCTGTGGCAAAACATCTCTTTAAGGAGGAAAAAGCCTGCTGGGAGGCATTCGACCATTTAGAAAAATCAGACCCCTTTCTTGTCATGTCAGTAAGGGGTTTCACAATTACAGAATAATTTTGGATAAATTTCCGGTAAAAGTTAGTAAAGCTCAGAAAGCGCTGTAATGCCTTTAGGCTCTAGGGACGGTCCCAATCAAGTACAGCACGGATCTTCTCCGGATCCATCCGACAGGTACCCCAAAAACTGCACCTCCGGGAAAGCGAAAACACATTTCTCTAGTTTGGCATATAGTTTGTTATCCTTTAATATCTGTAGTACCTGTTTAACATGCCCCTGATGTGTCTCAAAATCAGGTGAGTAAACCAAAATATCATCCAGATAGATCACCACAAAGCTGGCCACTAAATGATGGAAAATATCGTTTATGAAATGCTGAAACACCGCAGGCAGGGTCGGTTTTAGGCAAAGAGGGGCCCTAGGCAAAAGTTTAAAGTGGGCCCCAAATGCTCACATATTGCACCATCACACGGAAACATTTTGGTTGTATTTACATGTTGAATTCAAGCCGTTAAACGACCATGATCGACAGTAATGAAGTCGTTCGATGCTTGTTTTCCGGCTTCTTTACACCGGCTGAGGAAGAATGATGGGCACAGAACAAATAGATCAATCTGTCCTTATACAGTATAATGTTATCAGCTGCGTATCTGCAGTTTTCACTGGGCGATGTGCTGCTGAGTACAATGATTTTTGTTTCAGCATAAACAATCCAATCACTCTATGAATAGGCAGCATTTTGTTAGTTTAGTATAATGCACCCCAATAGTCCTTCATATAGTATAATGCACCCCCATAGTCCTCCATATAGTAAAAATTCACTCCCCATATTCCTCCATATAGTATAATGCACTGCACATATTCCTCCATATAGTATAATGCACTCCCCATATTCCTCCATATAGTATAATGCACTCCCCATATTCCTCCATATAGTATAATGCACTCCCCATATTCCTCCATATACAGGGTTAGCCATTTATATGGATACACCTAAATTAAATGGGAATGGTTGGTGATATCAACTTCTTGTTTATGGCACATTAGTATATGAGAGGGGGAAAACTTTTCCAGATGGGTGGTGACCATGGCGGCCATTTTGAAGTTGGCCTATTTGGATCCAACTATTATTTTTTTCAATGGGAAGTGGGTCCTGTGACACATCAAACTTATTGAGAATTTCATAAGAAAAACAGTGGTGTGCGTGATTTTAACGTAACTTTATTCTTTCATGAGATTTTTACAAGTTTATGACCTCTTATAAAATGTGTTCAAAGTGCTGGCCATTGTGTTGGATTGTCAATGCAACCCTCTTCTCCCACTCTTGACACACTGATAGCAACACCGCAGAAGAAATGCTAGCACAGGCTTCCAGTATCTGTTGTTTCAGATGCTGTACATCTCGTATCTTCACAGCATAGAAAATTGCCTTCAGATGAACTCAAAGATAAAAGTCTAAAGGGGTCAGATCGGAAGACATTGTTGGCCATTCAACTGACCCACGATGACCAATACACTTTCCAGGAAACTGTTCATGTAGGAATGCCCGGACCTGACACCCATAATGTGGTGGTGCACCATCTTGTTGGAAAAAACGTGCCATCTTCAGTGCATAAAGAGGGAAACACATCATCATGTAGTAATTTCAGATATCCAGGGCATTGAGGTTTCCATTGATGAAGAATGGGCCCACTATCTTTGTACCCCATATACCACACCATACCATCAAGATACGAGATGTGCAGCATCTGAAACAACGGATACTGTAAGCCTGTGCTAGCATTTCTTCTGCGGTGTTGCTATCAGTGTAATAAAATGGGATCCAAAATGGCCAACTTCAAAATGGCCACCATGGTCACCACCCATCTGGAAAAGTTTTCCCCCTCCCATATACTAATGTGCCACTAACAGGAAGTTGATATCACCAACCATTCCCATTTAATTTAGGTGTATTCATATAAATGGCCCACCCTGTAGTATAATGCACTCCCCATATTCCTCCATATAGCATAATGCACTCCCCATATTCCTCCATATAGTATAATGCACTCCCCATAGTCTTCGATATAGTATAATGCACTCCCCATAGTGCTCCATATAGTATAATGCACTCCCCATATTCCTCCATATAGTATAATGCACTCCCCATAGTCCTCCATATAGTATAATGCACTCCCCGTAGTCCTCCATATAGTATAATGCACTCCTCATATTCCTCCATATAGTATAATGCACTCCCCATATTCCTCCATATAGTGTAATACACTCCCCATATTCCTCCATATAGTATAATGCACTCCCCATATTCCTCCATATAGTATAATGCACTCCCCATAGTCCTCAATATAGTAGAATGCACTCCCCATAGTTCTCCATATAGTATAATGCACTCCCCATAGTCCTCCATATAGTATAATGCACTCCCTATAGTCATTCATGTTGTACAACACCCCCCCAGTCCTTAATATAGTATAATGCATCCCAAAGTCCTCCATATTGTATAATGCACTCCCCATAGTATATTGCATCCCCATAGTCCTCTGTACAGTATAATACACCCCATAGTCTTCAATACAGTATAATGCAGCCCCTATAGAGTATAATTCAGTCCCAATACTGTATAATGCAGCCCCCAGAGAATATAATGTAGCACCCCTATACAGTATAATGCAGTCCCCAAACAGTATAATGCAGCCATTTAGGGTATAATGCAGCCATTTAGGGTATTATGCAGGTACAATGCAACCATTTAAGGTATAATGCAGCCATTTAAGGTATAGTGCAGCCATTTAGGGTATAATGTAGGTATAATGCAGCCATTTAGAGTATAATGCAGCTATTTAGGGTATAATGCAGCCATTTAGGGTATAATTCAGCCATTTAAGGTATAGTGCAGCCATTTAGGATATAATGCAGGTATAATGCAGCCATTTAGGGTATAAGGCAGCCATTTAGGGTATAATGCAGACATTTAGGGTATAATGCAGATATAATGCAACCATTTAGGGTATAATGCAGGTATAATGCAGCCATTGAGGGTATAATGCAGCCATTTAGGGTATTATGCAGGTATAATGCAGTCATTTAGGGTATAATGCAGCCATTTAGGGTATAATGCGGGTATAATGCAGCCATTTAGAGTATAATGCAGCCATTTAGGGTATAATGCAGGTATAATGAAGCCATTTCGGGTAAAATGCAGGTATAATGCAGCCCCCCATATAGAATATAATGTAGCCTCCAGTCCTCCAGTATTATGGCCTCAGTGAGTTAAAAAAATAAATATAATACTTACCTCTCCTCCTCGTTCCCCTGCAGCTCCGGTACCAGCAGCGCGTCGCAGTAGCTCCTCTGCCCTGTACAGCGTCATGACGTCATGACACTGCATCAGAGGCAGAGGGGGAATGATGGGAGAGAGAGCTTCACATTACTATCAACTGTATCAGCATCTATGATGCCGATACAGTTGAATACGCGATGCGGGGGGGCAGCGCTGAAGTCGGGGGGCCCTCCTGACTCAAGAGCCCCATAGCGGCCGGGCGGCGGTGGGCCGGGCCCCTGGGAGAGTGGGGGCCCTATTGAGATGCCTAGTCTGACTGCCCCTAACGACGGCCCTGACCGCAGGAGCATTGGTCAGACCAAAAGGCCAGACTCTCGAAATGCCCCTCAGGGGTATTGAACGCCGCTTTCCATTCATCCCCCTCTCTGTTTCTAACCAATTGTAGGCTCCCCTTTAATTCAACTTGTAGAACACCTTAGCTCCCACAACCTGGTTGAATAAATCTGGAATCAGAGGAAGAGGGTATGGATCTCGGACGGTAATTTGATTCAATTCCCGGAAATCTAAACAGGAACAGAGACCACCATCTTTCTTCTTCACAAAGAAGAAGCCTGCCACCACGGACAAAGATGATATGTCCCTTCTCCAGACTCTCAGCAATGAAATCCTTCATGGCTTGTCTCTCAGGGCCAGAAAGATTATGCAGTCTAGACTTTGGTAGTTTAGCTCCGGGAGTCAGGTTAATTGGACAGTGTAATGCAGCGGCTTGCTGCATTGCTAGAATGTCCAGGGGGTGTGCTCTAGCTGACCATTTACCTCCCCCTCAGGTGACTGATCACGTGATTGTGACATCATCACAGGTCCTGTGTGCACAGAAGGATATATAAACCCTGGTAGTTTTGAAACAGGGAGAGAAAGAGTGGCCTGGTGAGGCCTAGAGAGAGAGGCCTGGTGAAGCCTGGAAGGCAGAGGCTGGATCCCCTGTGTTTGAGATACCAGTAGCCTTGGAAGGTACGTGGCCCGGAGGCCCCATCTGGGAAGCTTTAAAGCCACAGCTGTGGCAGAACCGAGCTGACTGAAGCAGCTACGACCCGGCAAAGGTAAAAACGCTGCTTGATGTGGACATTGATATTGTTACCTTGCTGAAGGCTGTGTCTGGAGCCAAGTGGGCATGTCTGTCACTAGAAAGGCTCTGGGATATTATGTGTAACATGTCGGCGAGCCACTGAGATGGACTATGTTATGAGCAGTTTATGAGATGTAATAAACTGCTGGACTGTGAATTACCGGAAAAACGTTGCATGTGTGCTTTAATTGACCCGGTGAAGCGCGTGCCCCCAGCGTGATGAATAGCGCTACCTTACATGTGGTTGGAGAATGCGGGCAACTGCAGCCTGGTTGCTAGGGGTAACGGCACAGGACGACGATTGTGGATGCAAGCATCTTGCTGTGGCTCGGCGGGGTCACGAAGATTAAAGCATCTGGCTGTAACTCGGCGGGGTTACGAAAATTGTCGTCGCACTCAAACCTGGTTTGCTGTGGCTCGGCGGTGTAACGAAGATTAAAGCATCTTGCTGTAACTCGGCGGGGTTACGAAAATTGTCACCGCACTCAAACCTGGTTTGCTGTGGCTTGGTGGGGCCACGAAAACTTTCTGGGGAGAGCGGTGTGAAGTGTCTAGTGTGAACAGCATACCGCGATGGCTATGAATGGAGCAGTATCCCCAGACGGAATGGAGAAGTGGTTAGATGACCGGCTGCAAACACTCTTCAGCAAAATAGAGTTTTCTGAAGAGGTGCCGGAGCAGATGAAAATGGCTGTGAAGGGAGCAGCAGATGAGACTGAAGCTGCTGAGCGGTTAAGGTACCTGTTAAAATTACAGCAACAGGACATGGTGCAGGAACGGCAGGAGCTGTTGGCACCGTGTAGAATGGCGGCAGCGGACCATTCTGTGAGTTCTCCTGGGGCACCGGTATTGTCCCAGAGTGCCCGGGGAGGTGGTAAGAGATGTTGTGAACTGGGTCCTAAGACTATCGCGTGTTTTTTTTTAAAAAAAAACCCTCTACAGGTGTGGATGTCCAAAAGGGGGCGGAGTCTCAAAAGAGCGTGGAGTATAGGAAACCTAAATTGGTTACTGGTTGTTGGTTGGTACTGCCTAAAAATGACAATTTGACCGTTGATATCGGGTTAGCTCCAGTAGAAGGGGTTGACGTCAAAGTGGGAGGAGACTTGTTGGTCCACAACACCATGGGGAGTGACACAGATCCCATAGCTGACAGTGACACTACGAAAATAGAAAGAGAGTTCAGTCAGGAGGAGCTAGACGAGGTGAGAAAGTCCCCCTCTCATCGTCGACGGCGCAAGGGCCACAAAAAAGTTGCTCCTGTAGCCTTTGCTAAAAGTGCAAATAAAGAAAATGTAATGCTGTGTGCTTTTATTCCGAGTGTGGATCCTCCTTTAGAAGCAGAAGAGGAGGTGACGTTGTCAGTAGCAACCTCCGGTACAGTACTGAGACAGAAGGATCAGGATCCGACAGCCCTGAAAGAGGAGGTGGCCAGTCATGACAGAGCTGGAGCCTATCAGGCAGCAGTATAAGAGTGACGTGCAACAACTAAGGAAAAACCTGGAGAATGTGTCCTCAAACCAGCTGAGCCTGGAGTCTGAACGGCAGAAAATAAACCAGGTTGTGAGGAACTTACAGCGAGGTCTGGAGGAAAGCAACAATTGGAAGGAAAAGTTCCAGAAAAGTAAAGAGGAGGTTTTTCAGTTGGAGCTTGACAAAGCAGAGTTTGAAGATGAGCTGTGCGATTTGAAAGATCGGTTCTCCCTGGTACACTTAGAGCTGATGCAGGTGAAGCAAAAGCTGGATGAGGGACTACACCAGAGGGATAGAGAGCTGTCTGCCTTAAAAGAGGCGCTGCAGGATGAAGTTTCTGGACGTGACCAAAACCTAGAACGACTGCGCGAACAGTTCAACCGGGAGCTGTGTGATTCCAAGAAGGAGTATGGTGAACTAATGAGGGAGCTGCAGCAATTCCAGGACCAAGTAAAGCCTCTAATGCAGGAGAAGGAGCGGCTGGTGGACTCTCTGTACCAGCGAGACCGGGAGCTATCCGCCCTGAAAGAGGCAATAAAAGATGAAGTGTCTGGTCACGACCGTGAGGCAGAAAAGAGGCATGAAAAGTTCAATAGGGAACTGCAACAAATCAAGAGAGACTATGAGGATCTCCTCAAGGTTAAGGAAAAACTAGAGGATGATAAAACTGATGCAGAGCACATGCGCCAAGTGATTGAGACTACTCTACAGGACACCCGTGCTGAGAATGATGATCTCCGCAGAAAGATCCCAGGTCTGGAAGCTCAGGTGAAGGAGCTGCAGACGTTCTGTGGTGATCTCCAGAGGGCAGAGACGTGCCTTAAGGATAGAATCTGCAGGATGGAGGAGTCCATTGAAGAAGGGAGGTATGAACCAAATGCCTCTTCGGATAATGTGAGCTTGGGTGATTCGGTGGATGTGAGAGCCGAGATCAAGGAACTCAAGGAGTCGCTACAAGCCCATTTGAAGCAAGAGAAGCTTGAGAGACTGGCTGTCGAGAGCCGAGTGGGCACATTGGAGACAGAGAGCTCTGAGAAAATTCTGCTGATAAAGGAGCAGTTGAAGCAGGAAGAGCTTCAGAGATGGGTTGCTGAGAGGTGAATAGCTGAGCTAAAGAAAGAAGTTGTCGAGCTCAAAGGTCGCCTGGCAAAGCACCAATCAGTGAATGAGGCCTCCTTGGAGAAGGGTAAACAAGTTGCGCTCAGTCCTTTGGGCCATGAGAGGGTGGACCTGAGGAGAGCTGAGAGAGTGTTGAAAGAAAATAAGTATGAAATGGGAGTGGTCAAGACGAGAATTCTTGAGTTCATAGCTGTGAGTCAGCTCAGGGGAAGCATACAGGGTGAAGAAGCTGAAAGTCAGTTGTCCCTGAAAGCTGAGCCAGATGATCATTTGGATATCACTGGTGAGACAGAAACGTCTCGGTAAAAGTGTCTTATAGATGTACCCGAAGATTTGAGAGAAGAATGCACCAGAGAGTCAGTGTATGAAGAGTTTAAGAAGGCCGTGGGAGCCTGTAAGGTGTACTCGACCTCAGAAGCTAAACAGCTGGTGGTCCTGTCCACAACCGAAGTCACAGTGAAGAGGGTGGCTATCCTAAGTGACATGCACTGGCGATGTGTTCACACGAAGCGGTTTGTCCGGTTGAAGACGGAACAAACCATTAGACAACTGGAGCTTATTAGAAAAGCTCAAAGTCTGCGGGAAGAAGTCATCCGGGTGCCTCATGCTCTGGTAAGAAAGCTCATTGGGAGAAATGGCCAAGCCATGCAAAGGATGGTAAAGAAGTCTGGTGTGATGAAAGTAAGCAGTCCACGTGATCATCAGGACTGGATACCAGATGAAGACGGCATGGTGTCATTCTCCGCTGTAGGAACGGAAGAAAATCTTGTATATATACGCATGCTGATTGAGTACCGAGTGACCTACCTGCGAGAGGTAGAACAGTTGAATCTCGCCAGACTGCGAATGGAAAGACAGCATCGCCTGAGCAGCAGAAGGTGGCAGCCGTCTAGAAATTGTGAGACCAGACCGAGAAAGGGCCCTCCAAATAATAGGATGGCTACAGTAGAAGTTAGAGACTTTTCAAGATGTCCTGAGGATAGTGGGCGTGGGTTTAGAGGTAGTGAGACCTCCAGTAACTCAGGTCTGAGAGGCCCATACAAACGACCCAATAGAGTACGGGACATCACAAAGTCACACCTGACCGTAGATACAAGGGCAAGTAAGTCACACTGCTGTATTGACTGCTGGGAGCGGGGGAGGTCTGACAAGGTTACTACTTGGAAATGTGACTTGACGAAGTTAGTGACAATGACAGATGGTAGGTCCCTAAGGAATGGGATAATGTCGAGGACTAATGTTCCAGGGGCTGAGCAGCGCAATTGTCAAGTACATGGTCTCTCTGTTAACCGTGGGTTATAATGTGATTGTGTATGCTATGTGTTCAACCCCACAAGTTTGAACAGAGGGGGGGATATGTAATGCAGCGGCTTGCTGCATTGCTAGAATGTCCAGGGGGTGTGCTCTAGCTGACCATTTACCTCCCCCTCAGGTGACTGATCACGTGACTGTGACATCATCACAGGTCCTGTGTGCACAGAAGGATATATAATCCCTGGTAGTTTTGAAACAGGGAGAGAAAGAGTGGCCTGGTGAGGCCTAGAGAGAGAGGCCTGGTGAAGCCTGGAAGGCAGAGGCTGAATCCCCTGTGTTTGAGATACCAGTAGCCTTGGAAGATACGTGGCCCGGAGGCCCCATCTGGGAAGCTTTAAAGCCACAGCTGTGGCAGAACCGAGCTGACTGAAGCAGCTACGACCCGGCAAAGGTAAAAACGCTGCTTGATGTGGACATTGATATTGTTACCTTGCTGAAGGCTGTGTCTGGAGCCAAGTGGGCATGTCTGTCACTAGAAAGGCTCTGGGATATTATGTGTAACATGTCGGCGAGCCACTGAGATGGACTATGTTATGAACGGTTTATGAGATGTAATAAACTGCTGGACTGTGAATTACCGGAAAAACGTTGCATGTGTGCTTTAATTGACCCGGTGAAGCAAGTGCCCCCAGCGTGATGAATAGCGCTACCTTACAACAGTCATATGCATGATGAGGAGGTAAATCTTGACACCCCTTCTCAGAAAATACGTCCTCAAAACCAGACAAATACGCAGGTAAGGTCTCTGTAGAGACTGTAAAAAGGGAAATGTTTAAACAGTTCTCATGGCAGTAATCTCCCCACTCAATGATCTCTCTGGATTGCCAATCCACCAACGGATTATGTTTCACCAACCAGGGTAAACCCAGTACAATCGGAGTGGAAAGGCCTTCCAGGACATAACAAGAAATTTTCTCATAATGCAAAGACATCACCCTCAGTCTTATATTATGTACAGAGCTCTTTGTGCAAGTGGCACAAAGTCAATGGCATTAAATAGGGATGGGCTTAGTTAACATACAGCAAGTAAGCCCATGAGTTCTCACAAACCCAGCATCAAGCATGCTGACTCCAGCTCCACTGTCCACAAACGCAGAAATTTTCTCAGTCCTGCTCTCTAGCACCACTGCTGCCATCAGGATAAACCGAGAATTGCATGTTGAAGACAAACACACCCCCTGATTATCCAACTCCCCACTACCAAGAGTTAATCGAGTTCATTTTTGCTTAGGAATCGAGGGACAGGCCCCAATAAAATGTCCCTTTTTACCACAAAAAAAACACGCCCTTCTTCTTGCAGGTCTCAGGGGAAACATATGACGCAGAAGCACCCCCTAACTGCATGAGTTCCTTCAACACCAAGTACAGGTTCACCCCCAGACCACTCCCCCGGCAAACCCACCTATCCCGACAGTGTCGATCCATGCGTATAGCCAATGACATGGCAGCCTCCAAAAACTTCAGGGTTTCATAAACTGCCAAGGTATCCTTCAACAAAACAAAATTGGCTTCTAAGAGCCGGGTCATTCCATTTGGTATCGTTTGCCCATCTACGGAATTCGTAACTATATGTCTCCACTGTCCGATTCCCCTGCTGAAGGCGACACAGCCTGGATTCAGCCAAGGAGACTTAGTCAGGATCATCATAGATGAGGGCCAGAGCCTCGAAAAACCCTTCTACTAACTGGAGACAGACAGAACCCTGTGGCAAAGAGAAAGCCCAGGAATGAGGATCTCCTTGCAACAGAGAGATCACAATCCCCACTCGCTGCTCCTCACCTCCAGAGGAGTAAGGTCGAAGTTTAAAATACAACTTACAAGCTTCTTTAAATACAAAAAACTTGTCTTTACCTCCTGAAAACATGTCAGGGAGGGCAGTTTGGGTTCAAGCTGGACCGGCGTACCCGCAGACTCCCCAACATTAGGAGTCTGCAGCCGCTGCTGTTGCTTCTGAACCTCAGATCGAAGGTCAAAGCTGCTCTGCCAGCACAGAAACGGGATCCATGAACTCGGGAAAAAAAAACACCCCTCAAAAAAAACACACAAAAAAACAAACCACGTGTCAGTTTTTTAATTTTTTTTAATATACAGCGGGTGATAATGTCACGCCTGGTAAGGGGAGGACCAAGTGTACAATGATGGGAAAAGGGGGGAAGCCCAACAACTAGGGAAAGGGAGAGTGGAGACCCCTAGGCAGATATTACAACACCCTGACTCCCCTACCATCCCTAAATAGGTTCTGCACCTATCGCCAAGCAGGATACTTAATCCTTAACTGACCCTAGAGCTAGGCCCTAGGTAGGGATGGGAAGGGGTTAGCACTAGTCAGCCCCCACTGCAACTAAACACAAACAAGGAAAACAGGCAAGGGGATACACTTAGCTTTGAGAAGACACCAGAGAGAAGATGACAACAATCCACGAAGAAACTCCAAGATGAAACTAGCCGACTGCTAGAGATCCAGTCCTGAGCAGAGGAAAATAGTTCTATCACTGGTGACTCTCTGGAGACTCTGAGGGTTTTTATATATCAAGCAAGAGTGTGTCAATTAGCAGCAGAAGGTGGAGATCACTGCTGGGTCCTAGGATGTCAGCCATCCTGGGCCCCTTCCAGTAATATTTGGCCCCCATCCTGGACCTTTTCCAGTAATATATGTCCACCATCCTGATATAATGTCTCCCATCCTGGACCCCTTCCAGTAAAATATGTCCCCCATCCTGGTACAATGCCCCACATTCTGGGCCCCCTTCCAGTAATATATGTCCCCATCCTGGGCCCCCTCCAGTAATATATGTCCCCACCCTGGGCCCCCTCCAGTAATATATGTCCCCCATCCTGGTACAATGCTTCCCCATCCTGGGATCCTTCCACTAATATATGTCCCCCATCCTGAGCTCCTTCCAGTAATATATGTCTCCCATCCTGGTATATTGCCCCTTATCCTTGCCCCCTTCCTGTAATATATGTCCCCAACCTGGTATAATGTCCACCACGCAGGGTACCCTTCCAGTAATATATGTCTCCTCTCCCATCCTGGGTCCCTTCCAGTAATATATGTCTCCCATACTGCTATAATTTCCCCTATCCTGGGCCCCTATCAGTAATATATGTCCCTCATTCAGGTATAATATCCCCCATCCTGGGCCCCTATCAGTAATATATGTCCCCCATCTTGGTACAATGTCCCCCATCCTGGGCCCCTTCCAGTAATATGTGTTCCCCATCCTGGGCCCCTTCCAGTATTATATGTCCCCCATCCTGGCATAATGTGCCCCATCCTGGGCTTCTTCCAAAAATAATATCTCTGCTTTATGGCTTTTCTCCAACGAATGTAAAAAAAAAATGAAATAAACGATTCTACTCACTTCCCCCGGCTCCCATGAATGTGGCGTCCTCTTCTATAGCCGGCGCAGAAGCAAGCAATCGACTTCAGCGTGCAAGCGACGGGCAGCAAGCAGTCGACTTCAGCGTGCAAGCAACGGGCATAGCATGACGTCACTGCCGTGCACCGCCAGTGACTTGCATGCCAACATCAGCTGCCATCCTCTGATTGGCCTGCGGCGTGTATTGCAGTGCAGGGACACAGCGGGTCTCTGTGCCGCAATACATTTTAGCTGAATATTCATTGTTGGATGGACTTCCAGATGAAATAGCTGATGGCGCCGGCAGGCCCCCTCCTGCACGGGCCCGGTCGCACCCTATGCGACCACAATTGTTTAGCCCTTGATTGTGCCCCTTACATCTATATCTCATAGGTTATATAATGTGTGCAGGTCCTATTCAAGATGCTTATAAAAGTGGCCCATTTGCTTTGTGTAATTTTGTTTTAAAGGACATCATCCCAGTTTATTGCACTAAGATCATCTCTTAGCCATAGGAAATTTGCCTTCCTGAATTTAGTTTCCTCGTAGCCCCTCGACTGTACATTTTATTGGAGAATCCATGAAAATGTAATATTTTGTGATCACTATTACCCAAGTGACCCCCAACCCGTACATTTAACATTTTGTCTGGCCTACTGGTTAAAATTAGGTGAAGAAGTTATTTATATTAATTGTATACCTTTTTACAGGTCAATGCACTGCTGACTTTTACTTTGCTGTCTGTCTAAATTCTACTGCAGCTAGTTGTTTTGCCTCAGTGCCAACTCCAGCATTTCTGTGCTCCTCTACCCACTTTATCTCTTTGTTGTTTGCTGCAGACACTGGAACTGTATTTCCATGGCTCATCAGATTTAGATTACACTGAGTCTTTTGAACAGACAGTAAGATCAGAGACCTGAGTTAAATCACACTGTGTGCTCTATCTCTTCTGCTATCATCTGAACATGACATGTTGTGCACCTCCATTGCCAAAACAAAATTCTAAAATCTATTGGATGGGCAAAATATTTAATGTTTTCAAAGATTTTTATTGGAAAAACAATTTTAAGTACATAACACAATCAAATAATATTATAATCATCACTTATAAGAAAAACACAAACAAAAAAACATATTTGAAACTTTATTTTTTATTTATTTTTATAAAAAATAATAAAAGATAAATGACTCATCACATCGTAATAATTATACTTTTCAGTGCAACAGATCAGCAATAAAAGCAAAATTTGAAACATCCAATTCACGTGAGTTGCCTGTGGGAAAATATAAAACAAAAGGAGGAAAAACAAGATAGACAAGGGGAAAGAAGGAGCAGCAGGGAATCTTTGGAACTGTAGAATATGGATAAACAGTTAAGATAATTCACAGAAATAATTGATCCATAGCTGCCACAAAGCATTAAATGTAGGCTTCGTTCACACGAGCATATAAATTGGACAAGTGCAGCCTGATTAAATATCGGATTGCACTCAGCCCATTGTTATTCTATGGGGCAGTGCACATCTGCTATTATTTTCTCATGCGAATTCGGCATGAGAGAACAACAGCAGCATGCTGCGATTGGCAGCGAGACTCAGCTCACACGCACCCATACAAGTCTGTGGGTGCATGTGAAACATCAAACTGCACCCAGATGTCAGTGCAGTCCGATATACGCCGAGACAGGCAATGGAAGAGATGGAGAAATTACTTTCTCCGTCTGCTCCACACCTGTGCTGTGACCCTCTGATGCAAGAGAATTGGAGCACAGAGCACTTACACTCAGCTCACGCTCACAGCAGCGTTTGAGTCAAGGCTCAATAGCATATCGCATCCGATGCTCTCGCATCAGATGTTATATGTTCATGTGATTCCAGCCTTAGACTGTAAATCATTAAGAATACTAAGCTATCATTGGCTATGATCCATACAATTTGTTCTACATCTGGCTTAGGGGGGCTGAGGGAGTCTTCAGCTCTAAGCTATGGCCATCTTGGCTGCCAAAACAGTACATTATTTTTTTATTCTTTTTTTTTTTGTTTCTTTAGAAATGTTTGGAATAGAAACATTTATAAGAGCTTATTGTACCTGACAATATTAAGCTACATAAACAAATCCAGAATTTACGAATATTAGGGCAGTCTTAAAAGATGTCCAGATACCTCCTTGGCTTCTCTGCTCCCTCGCCACTAGGAATCTGGAGAGTCAGTCAGCTTTCCCACTTTCTCCACTCTCTCCATCCTAGACTGTTCTACAATAATAACAAATAAGCATTCGAAACAGAGTCCCTTGCGGCATATGTTGTCCTTCTTATACTCTCTGCTGATTGAACTCCCAGACCATCCTTACACCCGTTTCCAGACCCAATGGGAGAGTGATCTGGGTCTCACTCTGTCAAAGGATCAGTCGAGGCATATTTTTACCTTAATGCACAAATCTTCTATCTGCTCCCGCTTCCATGAGGCCAGATATAAATTACTATCTCGGTGGCATAGGGTCCTTACTCGCCTACATTCGATCTTCCCAGAAGCAAGCCTCATGTGTTGGAGATGTGGAGAGGAGGAGGGTGACCTGTTACATATTTTCTGGTCCTTTTGTAAGAGGACACGATAGTACTCCTGAAGAGCCCCTGCTTGATGTGACATTAGTGAGGAAAGACGGCCATCTGCTGACTGGACGAAATCAGGTGGAACCAACTGGCACCAGAAGAATTGCATGGGGAGTCAGTTCTTGTGCGGGACCTCGTCAGGTGCCTTGCATGACATTGTTCCTGGATATAAAAGCCCTGGGCACTAAACAGCAGGGAGATTTGGCGCCAAGAAGAAGAATGGAGCAGACATGGGCCAGGGACGGTGCTGAGGCCAGCGTGACAGGCCACAGCAGAGAGCGTATGCCACTAATGTGCCGATCATTGCTAGACAAGGTCCAGACGATGCCCGGTGAGACCCAAAGACCCGACTACAATAGAAATTAATTCTGCCTTCATATAGTAGCGCAACCCCTACTTATAGTAATGGGGTCTCCTATGCCTTCTTATAATAGTGCAGTCCACCCTATGTTAATATGACCCCATGTGCCATTTTATAATAAAGTATCCCACCTCCCCATAGTAGTACCCCCCATAATAGTACAGCTCCTGCATAATTATAAGGCCCCCAGTGCCTGCTTATAAGGCCACGTTCACATGTTCAGTATTTGATCAGTATCTTACATCAGTATTTGCAAGCCAAAACCAGGAGTGGAACAATCAGAGGAAAAGTATAATAGAAACATGTCACCACTTCTGTATTTATCACCCACTCTTTGTTTTAGGTTACAAATACTGATGTAAAATACTGACCAAGTACTGATAATGTGACCATAGCCTCATTGTGCAGTCCCCTCATATAAATAAGACCCCCAGTGCCTTCTCATAACTCTCGCTCACTTAGCGTATAAATCAGACGAGTGCAGTCCAATGAAATAAGGTATTGCAATCTGACCAATGTTCAATGAGGCAGTGCAGATCTGTGTTATTTTCCTCATCTGTATTCGGTATGAGAAAAAAATTGCAGCACGGTGCGATTGCACTCCGAAATCAGTACAGTGCGAGATAAAAATCACATGCCATGTGAACCATCAGTATGGCATCCGATTTTTACGGATACATTACAGTTGTGTAAGATGGGAAACTGTAAATGGTCCTGTAAATGATTAATAGCTACTAAGTAAAAACACTGATTGTATATGGACAGCACACGGATGACAAGTGAGAAAAAATTGTCTCACTCTCCTGGATGAGAACGGGACCAATTATTTATACGCTCGTGTGACCCCAGCCTAATAATAATAAGTCCACTGGTGACTTCTTATAAGGGTTCACTCACACTAGCGTATACAAAATCAGTCCCATTCTCATCCAGGAGATTTTTTCTCACTGTCATCCGTGTACAGTCTATGGCAATGAACAAAATGATCTAATACTCACATTAGCACGCTTTCTCGACCAGCATGTACCGCTCTTCCTCCTCTCCAGCAGTCTCAGCTGGGTGCAGGTGGCACGATGAAGTGATCATTGCGCCACCTGATGTCCACAGCGTTGTTCCAGCCTCTGACAGGCTGCAGATTGGAAGTAGCCCATAACCTGGTGGAGCAGAGAGCCACTACAGTTGTGGGAAGTGCTACATGCCAATGCCGTTCACTGCCGGATTGCCCCGTTTGGCATCTGCCAGTTGGCTATTACAGCTAGGTGCTGAAGTCAGACATGTGATGTGCCACAGCTGAGTGTGTTAGGAAGAACCTTGAGCCCAGCCTGGTTGTCTTCTGCTGTATGCTGTACTACAGCTGAGAGGGTTAGTAAATGTAGTTGCTGAGCCATACTGAGTACTTTAGTGGACTGAGCAGTCAGCGGTTTGGTTATGGAGTGTAATAACCATAGCTATATAGCGAGGAGCGCCTGTGTGAGGTGACATGGTCATTGGGTGGGGCTCTGGTGAAGCAAACAAGACTCAGAGATAGGAAGTTACAACATTGTTTTGTTATAATCTGTTCAGTCAATCTTTGCAAGATTTAAACAAGTTTTTCAGGATTAAGATAGAGATGCTTTATCCTTAGAGGGGTTACCTGGGACTTTTATATTGATGGCCTATCCTTAGAATAAGTCATCAATTTCTGATCGTGAGAGTGCGACACCCAGAACACCCACTGATCAGTGTTACGGGTCCGGGAGGTGGGACCTCTGTGCCGTGGTGCAAGGAGGAACCCAGAGGGGCGTGACTAAGTATCAACTCAGACCGACCCTGGTCGTACGGCGGCTAACGACTCCGTGACCAGGGAGGGACAGAGCCGAGGGACCAGGTGCTACTCTGGGGACGACCTTGTAAGAGAGCAGGTGGCTCCCACGGGTCAGATGACTGGGACTGACCGGTATAGCGGGTAGGCACGACAAGCAGGTAGAAGTCTCTGGGTTAGCAGACGGGTGGTCACGGCAAGTGACAGCAGGAGCCTCCAGGTAGGCTATCAGGTGGTCACGGCAAGTGACGGCCAAGCAGGCAGGAGTCTCTAGGTTTAGCCGACGGGTGGTCACGGCACGTGACGGCAGAGCAGGCTGAAGTCTCAGGGTTAGCAGACGGGTGGTCACGGCAAATGACAGCAGGAGCCTCCAGGTAGGCTAGCTGGTAACAGGCAGGTAACAGGCGAGTGCTCCCAGGTGAGCAGGCTAGCAGGCACGGCAGGTAGCAGGCAGGTAACTGGCAGGTGCTTCCTGGTAAGCAGGCGGGCTAGCCCATAGACAGACTGGCGGGTAGAGCGGAAGGCAGACTATCGGGCTGGAGAGTAGTCAGGCTGGCGGACTGGAACAGTAGACAGGCTGGCAACGGGACCTGAGGGCTGAAGCAGAGGTAATATACTGTGCAACAACTTTTGCTCGGCACCTCCATTTTGGAGGAGGTGCCTTATATATGTGAGGTCCTCCGGCAATTGGCCGGGGACTCCTTAGGACGGTGCGCGCGTCCCCTTTAAGAGAGAGGGAGCGCGCGCGCGCCCTAAGCACAGTGCCCGGGAAGCTGCGCGTGCCGACAGCAGCAGGAAGAGGAGCGCGGGAGGACGCCGCGCGGGGAGGTGAGAGGGACGGCGTCTCTGCCTGGCAGGGGGCAGAGACGCCGATGCTACAATCAGCTGTTCACTGTGTCGGCTGAGATTGGATGTGCTCAGTTGCAGAGAGGAACTACACTGCCATCAACCCATGGCCGGGTACTGCATTGATGCCCCCCTATTTGAATCAGTATGGGGTGGACGTGCAGCATCCAGCCGCGGCAGTTGATGGAGCTTTGTAGTTCCACCTTGCATCTGAGCACATTCGTCCTCCACTAGCACCAAGACCAGCTGAACAGCGGGGGTGTGGATGTTGTGTGGCACCCCAGAGGGTCTGGTTGCCACAGTGGTAGTAATACCATGTCTGGGAGCAAAACGGGGGTTTCCTGGTCAGGGAACACATTACATGCAACACCTCCTGCTCCAGACCAGAGAGGGGAGGATCCTGCCCTATATAACTGGATCTGGAGGCGGGGTTAGTCAGTCTAGTGTGAGGAGTCAAGTAGGACACAGAAGCAAGGAGCTGAGGACTGGAGCTGGCAGAGCTCGTCCTAGCCAGAGTGCACACCGAAAACCGGACACCGGAGTCCGAGGCTGTGGGACCCTTCAAGCCCAGCAGCAGATACCGCATGGCAGGGGATTTCAGGTCTCCTGGCCCATCAGATGCCCGGAGGCTCAGCCACACGAAAGGACCAGTACCGCCACAGAGGAGCGAGGAATACACGGGATCCGAGTCGCCAGCCATACGGGTGAGCAGCACGTTACACTCAGGGACGTGGGCTACAACACGACTATAAGCGGGGTAGCTAAATAGTACAGGCAGAACGGCAGGCCTACAACTCTACTTGGCCAGGAGGACTCTAGGATTGCTCCCAGACTGAGCAGGCCCTCATCCCTAGCAAGTACTCCCGTTGGGGCCTATATAATTACCACCAGTAAAGACCCCAGGACTGCACTGCAGAGACTCCGTGTTATTATTACTGACTACCTGCACCATAACCACCATCATCCATTCACGCTGCCCTGAAGCTCCACTCTTCCTGTGGGGAGTCACATCACCTTGCTGCACACACCATCAGCTTCAGTGGACTGCTCCGCAGCGGCGGTTCCCAATAACCACATTCCTGGGTCACGGACCGGGTCACCGCCATGGTGACTACACCCCCCAGCATCTACTAGGCCCGGCTCCGGGTATCCCCACGGCCCAGGGGACGCGTCAGTTGCACCTCCACCAATCAGAAATTAATGACATCCTAAGTATAGGCCATCAAGTCCTGGACAAGCTCTGAGGCCCACATTCACATTAGACATGATATTGACAGGTTAGACCGACAGTCTAAAGTGTTAGGGGTCATCCAGACTCTTCCCTGATAGATGATGTCAGGGAACAGATTGATCCAGCATGTCAGATTTCGAGTAGAAGATTCTTTTATTCTCAAAGAGATAAGCCAGAGATTCCAGAGATGTCTGGCAGCGACTCTCTCACAGAACACAGGAGCTCTCGGCCAGCTGAGCGCTCCAGTGTATCGAGAAGTTGGGAAAGATAGATATTGAACAAACCATCATTGTGCCGACAGCTATCTGAAGAGTTGTGGGGCTTTAGGATAACTTATCAATATCAGGTTAGTGGGGTACTACACCTGGCACCCCCATTGTTTTCTTTATTCTATGGAGATTGCTGGATGCAAACAGTGAATATAGTGGCAGCACCTGAAAATGGCCACTACACAGAGAATGACGCTGTGCTGTCTCACTGTTACATCTAGCCGCCACCACACCTGAAAACAGCTGACCAAAGGGAATGTGGGGTGTCGGACCCCACATAGCTGATATTAATTAATAAGGCCTCATTCAGACATAAGTGATTTTTTGCATATGTAAAAACAGCCTGATTTTCATCTTTATTTTTAATCCTATTTTAATCAGTGTTTGGTCAGTGTGTCAATTTTTATATGTAACACCCCTTTTGCGCTACCACGGTACGCTGGGTGTTATGGGGGGGTCTCACCTCTCTAGGGCGCAGTGCCTCCACCCGAATCTTGATTGGAGCTCTCACTGGGACTGCAGAAGGACTGGTATCTTCTGCCAGGGGCTAATTCGGGAAGCCCCTGCCACAGCTCAGTACACACTCATCCGGGACAGGAGTAAAACGGTTTAACAGGTTTATTGCTATGCAGCAGAAATGAGGTGGATTTAAAGAATTAACATACAATACAGGTAACGGTGCTCTATAAAAATCATATACGCATCACAATCTAATTCTTCCCCGACCCTGCAAATATAACGTAGCAGGGTTTCCCTTTTCTTGTATTAACTCAGTCCAAACGTTGGGGCCCAGTTGCCGCGGATGTTGGCACGCAAATTTATAACCGTTGGTGCACTTAGATAAACGTTAACGTAAAAGTCTGGGGCGTAGTGTACTCACTGTAACTGGCGCTGGTAGAACCACAAGTCTCAAAAGGGGCACTCACGGTGCGTCTCAACCGGTAATATGTTTCCCTGGACACCAGCTGGGGGCGGCAGGATTCAGGCCTTTATACGGACTGAGTGCCGGCAGAACTCTCCGAGTCCTTGATGTCACTTGCTTCACCGGGTGACAGGGCCGCGCTCTCTCCAGCAGCGCGAGTATATCAGAGGGGACGGCTAAGCTCGGCAGCGTAGAGGAATACAGATCCAC
Source organism: Phyllobates terribilis (assembly GCF_046119375.1). Taxonomy (NCBI): domain Eukaryota; kingdom Metazoa; phylum Chordata; class Amphibia; order Anura; family Dendrobatidae; genus Phyllobates; species Phyllobates terribilis. The sequence goes on from NW_027362762.1 coordinate 692,306,617, forward strand.
AGCGCTCTGTCTTTCACAACAACAAGCTCCCACACTCCTTTCCCTCTCAAGTTTTTCTTTCACTTTCTGCCCAGCTCCCTCCCCCAAGTCCCTCCTCCCTCCTATCCTTCCAGGCTGTGTCATCTGACTGAAACAAGGGTCCATGGGAATTGTAGTCCACTGCAGCTCAGGGAAAAAACGATTAATGTCTGTAGGTCCCTGTTTAACAGCAGCTGCAAAGCTCTTCTTAGTGTCTGTAAGTCCCAGTATACCAGTAGCTGCTCTGACAGTTCCTTGTGCAGGTGTTACATTCTCCCTCTGGTGAGTCATTGAAAGTGTCCCATCACGACATGAGGACTCACCACCTGAAACATGAATGGGGGTTAAGGCATCCTGACTAACACCAAATTTACATGCATACAAACCACCTCCTGGAAACATGGAAGATACCGGGAAATAAGGCCAAACAGAATTTGAATTAGGGTGTATCAACCTGGGGACCTCAGTGGTATGTGCCATTCTATCATAGGTCAACATCATGGGTGGCCTAGTGTCCCGCTTGGGACGAGTGTGTACTGAGGGGCCCCCCTCCTCAGCCCCCGACTCTTGTCTCTCAAGAACGGGCTCCTCCAGGTGGATCTCTTCATTCAATAAATGTCCCTCTTCTGAACTTTCCCCCAATTGTGGGCAGGGTGCACTCGCCTCCTGACAAATGTCCCTTTTCTTTGTTTCTACTTCAGGGGTCTGGTTTTAAGGGTCTACGCCCATGGGGCATGGGTCCTCGGTCCACCTGTAGCTCCATTGACCGTCAGGTCCCCATTCATCCCCAGACTCGCTGTCACTTCCTCCTGAGGCAACTCCAGTCTGGGGTGGGTTTTTACACCTTCGACTTCTCCTATTGCACGGAAGAGTTGTATGACCTCCTTGAGTTGGCAATGGGGGTAAAGGGATGTTTTTTCCCACAGGCAACAGATGGTGTCGATGATAGATTTTAACAGCTCCGCCCCCTTTCTCGGGCTTCACTCTGTAGGCCGGGACACCGGGCAACTTCTCCATCACCACGTAAGGGTCAGGACACCACCGATCAGCAAGCTTGTGCTTCCCAGGAAGGCCTAGAAGTTGGATAAGAGCTCTATCTCCAGGCAGTAAAACTTGTTCTCGAACCCTACAGTCGTAGCGAGTCTTATTGCGCTTCCCTGACCGACCAGAGGCCTGCTCTGCCAATCTGTAAGCTTTTGTCAAATCTTCTTTCAGCTGGGACACATATTTTAAGTAGGTCTTCCCATTAGAACGGTCAATGGATGTCCCAAAACTAATATCCACTGGTAGTCGGGCTTTTCTTCCAAACATGAGGAAATAAGAAGAGTATCCAGTTGACTCATTTGTGGTGCAATTGTAGGCATGAACCAACTGGCTCACATGCCTGCTCCAGTGTCCCTTCTTCCAGGGATCTAAAGTGCCTAACATGTTCGGAAGGGTACGATTGAATCTCTCAGGTTGAGGATCCCCTTGGGGGTGATATGGTGTGGTTCTGGATTTCTTGATCCCACAGAGAGCGCATAGCTCCTTGATTAGTCTAATCTCTTCCTTGATCGGTATGGATGCGGGCAGGCAGCCCGTAATGTACGAAGAACTTCTCCCATAATGTGTTTGCCACAGTAATTGCCCTTTGATCTTTAGTGGGGTAGGCCTGGGCATATCGGGTGAAATGGTCAGTGACCACTAACACATTACTGACATTACTTTCATCAGGCTCGATGGAGAGGAAATCAATGCACACTAGTTCAAGTGGGCCATCACTAGTAATGTTCACAAGGGGGGCTGTTCTCAAAGGCAAGGTTTTTCTCAACACACACCGGGAGCATGATTTGCAGTATTCTTCAGTATCCGCTTCCATGCGAGGCCAGTAAAATCGGTCAGCCACAAGACTCGTGGTCTTTTCGATGCCAAGATGTCCATGGTCATCATGCAGGGACTTCATGACCATCTTCCGAAATCGGGTGGGTAACACCAGCTGTCTGCGGACTCCTCCCTTCTGGCCCTTTGCCTCCCGGTATTGTAGTCCATTTCTTACTACTAGCGACTCTAGCTGCCGAGTCAGCAGGACAGACTCCTCTGTTCTTAATGCATTCTTTTCGGGCCTCCAGCCCCTCTTCACCCACCATCGAACTACCCCCACTGACTGATCCTCCTGCTGCGCCGTTTTGACTTGATTACGAGTCAGTTGAGGGAGAGAGTCTGGGGTTACATTTGTCACTCGGCAGTACGACAACGGGAGCGCTTCACTGGATGCTCCTTAGAATTTAGCACAGCACTGCATAGGGAGGGCATCAGTTTGATGTCTATGGCACAGAGTCTTCACCTCAGGGGCAGGGACCTCTATCCATCCTCCTTCTTCTTCCTCATTTAAGGGTTCACTAGGCAGGCGAGAGAGTGTGTCTGCATCAATGTTACTGATCCCTGGTCGATATTTTAAGCTGAAATCGTACAGAGGAGAGTGCGGCAAGCCACCGGTACCCCGTGGCATCCAGTTTTGCTGTGGTTCTCACGTAGGTTAATGGATTGTTGTCGGTATGAACCACGAAGTGCACCCCATAGAGGTAGTCATGCAGCGTGTCCACTACAGCCCATTTCAGAGCCAGAAACTCCAGTTTGTGAGCTAGGTAGTTGCGTTCACTGGGAGTCAATCCTCGACTAATGTAGTAAACGGGACGTAGACAGCCATCATGGTTCTGATAGAGAATCCCTCCTAGTCCATCGAGAGAAGCATCTATATGTAACACATAAGGTTTACTGGGGTCTGCATAGGCCAACACTGGAGTTTGGGTCAAACATGACTTCAGTTTCTCGAATGCCTCATCGCATAAAGGTGTCCATCTTTTCCCAAAAAGTTCATTAACTCGGAAGTAGTCTCTCTTTCCTGACCTTGAGGGGTGGGCTGTTCCACCGGAAGGGGGATACCCCTGGGTAAGGGCAGTTAACGGCTTCGCAATCCGAGAGTACTGGGGTACAAATCTTCGGTAGTATCCACAAAATCCTAAAAAGGACCTAAGCTCCCTCAGCTTGGTGGGTTTAGGCCAGTTTACCACAGCCTCCACTTTGGCGGGGTCGGTGGAAATTCCTTTTCTGCTGACTATGTGCCCCACATATTTCACAGTCGTCTGGCAAATCCGGCACTTATCAAGGGACAACTTCAACCCAGCCTCCTTCAACCGATCCAGCACCTTGAACAACCGCTGGTTGTGTTCTTCCAGAGTCTTCCCAAAAACAATAAGATCATCTAGATAAACCAAGACCTCACGTAAGTGCATGTCCCCCACTACTTTGTCCATACATCTCTGAAAAGTGGCCGGAGCACCTGTCAGTCCTTGAGGCAGTCTCTGAAACTCAAAGAACCCAATGGGGCAGATAAAGGCGGTCTTCTCTTGATCTTCCTTTGACATGGGTATCTGATAGTAGCCACTCCGGAGATCTAACACAGAAAACCATTGGCTCCCTTGCAGGCAATCTAGAGCTTCATCGATTCGGGGCACAGTGTACTGGTCAGGAACCGTACGTTTGTTCAAGGTACGATAATCCACACACATCCGAATAGCTCCATTTTTCTTCCGAGCTATCACGATGGGGGAAGCATAGGGGCTACTAGACTCTATGATGACTCCTGTGTCTAACATACCGCGTAGATGCTGCCTAACATCTTCGATATCCGCCGGGGCCAATCTTCGGGATCTCTCTCGGAAAGGCTTTTGATCTTTCAACCGAATGCGATGCTCTACTCCTTGGGCAAGGCCCATGTCCCATTCGCCTAAAGAGAAAGCCGCCCCCCGCATCATCATGCCATCGATGACTAGCCTCCTCTCTTCTTCTTTCAGCTCACTTCCTTCAAAACAAGGGTCAAAGCTTTCAGGCTGCAGTTCCCTCTTCTCATCCTCCGTCCTCACATAGGCTTCCAGACAGACTGGGTGGATGGATAGGGTCTGCGAGTAATTTTCTCCCCCAACTTCACGACACCACTGAGCTAACGTACGGAAGATGTTGGCATTTGTTCCCACTATGACAGGTGTTGGTCTCTCATCTGCCTCTGCCTCCGGGCAGATTAGCGCTATGATGGGTATCTCTTTATCCACTCCAACAACAGTCTCTGGGAATCGTAGTGTCACGGACACGTATCCTCGGTAGGGATAGCTGTGCTCACTCAGTCCCCACACCACGAGTCCAGACAGCGGTTTCAGAGGCACATTGGATAAATATCTCTTATACCATCCTTCGAAGATGATGGACACTTGAGATCCTCTATCCAGCAATACTGAACAAGGTTGACCATTGATATATGCGGGGACATGTGGGGCTGGTCCCACTAACCCTTCAGGCAGTGTTTTCGATGAGGCACTATTGGAGGGGGAGGTAGAGTATGTCTTAGTCGCTGATGGGGGCTCAGTATGGGGTTCTACTGGCCCCCTTTCCCGTTTCCCGACTGCCTCTGAGGGTGATGGGGAAAATGTGAAGAGTTCTTTGAGCTCCACCTCTTTGGACACTGATGAGCTATATGGCCTGGACTCCCACAGACAAAGCACCCTTCTGGTTTCCTACTCTCCACTCAACACAGGTCATTATTCTCTCTTCCTGAAGCCACGGTTTGCTTCTCGGCTACCTCTGCAGCACTTTGTAGCCGCTGTATTGTCTTGGCCTGAGCACTTAACAATTGTGTAATCTGCTCCCCGTTTCTCGATGACTTTCAACAGTTCCATCTCTTGGCAGTCGGCTGCTGGCTTCAGGGCAACAGTAGTCACCCGAGGGGATGTCTTCTCTCTTGCGGCCAAAATAACCTCCTCCTTGCGAACTTCCTTAAGCAACTCATGAAAAGAACTGGGAATCTTCTCTTTATCACAAGACCTCATCCGCTGGGCAATTGGATCATGCGTGAGAGCTCCTCTGAGCACTTGTTCCAGATGACACTGATCAACTTCTGTAGGGCTGACTCCACCTTTAGATACTATTCTATGAACCAGCTTATCTAGTCGGTATAGATAGTCGGACATCTTCTCATCTGGCAGTTGGTAGGTGGTAAGGAGTTTATAGAGTAGATCAGTAGCATCTTCAGGGGACCCAAAAGCATCTTCTAAAGCACTCATATAATCTTGATAAGTTGCTAGCGGCTTGCTCCGCCAAGCCGTCTGCACCACTTCCATAGCAGTACCCTTCAAACTTTCTACTATTCTCTGCTTCTTTACGGCATCAGTGCACTGCCACTCTTCTAAGCACAGTAAAGTGACATCCCTCCAAGTATCATATCCTTCTTCTCCAGAAGGGGTGGGGAGGGCACCCGAGAAAGTTCTTAGACGACGGTAGTTCCCTTCTGGCTGCATCTTTGCAAACTGACTGACTAACTTTTCCATAGCTGTCATAAGCACATCAGCAGGGGCCGCTGTCTCTGCAGGACTGGCTCTAAGTGGAGTAGAGGGCGGACATATACTAGTCTTTCTAGGCTGAGTGGTTGATTCCTGTTGCCGGGTCTCAACTTCGGACTCAGTAGGCCAAGTGATCTTCCATTGTCGACCATACTCTGGGGACACGGCTATCATGGATGGGAAGTATTCTTTCCTCAATGTCTGCCCGGTTGAGATCAGGGCTGTGGGCAACTGTCCCCCCTTTTCCTTTCTGTGGTCGACCACTTTAGGGTGGGCAAGTTCAGTGAGTCGGTTAACTATTTTCAGTATCTCTTCATCAGATGCATCACAGAGCTCACCACTCACTGCAAAGCTTTGTTTAGCTGTAACATCCATCTCTTCACACCACAAATACACTTCTTGCTCTGTTAAAGTCTCCATAGTAAATACTCCTGTTTTAGTTCTGGATCTCAGCAGTGCCTCCACTGTAACACCCCTTTTGGGCTACCACGGTACGCTGGGTGTTATGGGGGGTCTCACTTCTCTAGGGCGCAGTGCCTCCACCCGAATCTTGATTGGAGCTCTCACTGGGACTGCAGAAGGACTGGTATCTTCTGCCAGGGGCTGATTCGGGAAGCCCCTGCCACAGCTCAGTACACACTCATCCGGGACAAGAGTAAAACGGTTTAACAGGTTTATTGCTATGCAGCAGAAATGAGGTGGATTTAAAGAACTAACATACAATACAGGTAACGGTGCTCTATAAAAATCATATACACATCACAACCTAATTCTTCCCCGACCCTGCAAATATAACGTAGCAGGGTTTCCCTTTTCTTGTATTAACTCAGTCCAAACGTTGGGGCCCAGTTGCCGCGGATGTTGGCGCGCAAATTTATAACCGTTGGTGCACTTAGATAAACATTAACGTAAAAGTCTGGGGCGTAGTGTACTCACTGTAACTGGCGCTGGTAGAACCACAAGTCTCAAAAGGGGCACTCACTGTGCGTCTCAACCGGTAATATGTTTCCCTGGACACCAGCTGGCGGCGGCAGGATTCAGGCCTTTATACGGAGGGAGTGCCGGCAGAACTCTCCGAGTCCTTGATGTCACTTGCTTCACCGGGTGACAGGGCCACGCTCTCTCCAGCAGCGCGGGTATATCAGAGGGGACGGCAACGCTCGGCAGCGTAGAGGAATACAGATCCACAGCGCTCTGTCTTTCACAACAACAAGCTCCCACACTCCTTTCTCTCTCAAGTTTTTCTTTCACTTTCTGCCCAGCTCCCTCCCCCAAGTCCCTCCTCCCTCCTATCCTTCCAGGCTGTGTCATCTGACTGAAACAAGGGTCCATGGGAATTGTAGTCCACTGCAGCTCAGGGAAAAAACGATTAATGTCGGTAGGTCCCTGTTTAACAGCAGCTGCAAAGCTCTTCTTAGTGTCTGTAAGTCCCAGTATACCAGTAGCTGCTCTGACAGTTCCATGTGCAGGTGTTACATATAATTAGAGATTATGAAAAAAGAAACATTACAAAGCTTCTCCTAGTCATTACAATGTTAAAAATGGATTTTTCATTTGATCTCAATCAAAATTACCCATACAAGTGTGGGTGCAACGGGCTCACCAGAGTTGATGTGTGAGGCCGGATTAGAGGTGTAAAGAACGTGCTCAGAGAATCAATACAGTACATGCATACACGTAGTGTCCAGCATAAGATTTCACTTTAATTAAGTGCGGGAGGGGTTTATATACACACCTGGTAGAAAGGGCTTTATGCCAACAAGCAAGAAACTGTTTTGTGGGATTCAGAGATAGTTGTGTCTAAGTGTCTGGTTCGACCCAGAATCTCAGGAACTTGGAATGTGTAGGGAGGGGGAAGGTGACTCTAATGAGTATGTGAAAATCATGGATAGAACATATACGTGATTCTCAGACGAATGAGGCCTTAAACTAAGTCTTCGCAAGTCACCGTAAACGTTTATTATTTCTACCACTATAAATGCACTCGAGTGTAGTAAGATTTGTGCTGGCACTTAATATGGAACGTGATTATATTTTAGATATACCTATTAACTGAGCAGGTAAATACTACTGCTTTTTTTGCTGTGTTTTTTTCTTGAATCTTGGGGGAATTTTAACTCTTCTTATTGTGGCTTTACTTTTTGTGTTTAGCGTAGGGACTCGTAAGCATCAGGACCCTTGACGTGGGTTACAAGTTTGCGTATTTTGGCCAAAATATGACCAATACCTCATATATTATATATGCATTTTTGCAATTTTTTTATTCCAGGATGCAGCCAAGCCCATCAGTGCTGGCATTGTAAACTAGGGTGTCTGTTCTCATGGGGTGCACTTGGATAGTACTGGACGGCCTGCCTAATCTAATAGTAACTAATAGGCTGTAAGCCAGATACTGTGCACTACCCTGTGTGAACAGCGCCCTATACAAGCCACTTTGTGTGCAATTCTAATACTAAGCAATCACCCCCTCCATGAAATGTTAGGTTGTGAGTGATTGCCTCATCAGTATATTGCACCTGTACAGCCGCCATCTTTGTTATATGGGTTTGCTGCATCCTGGTAGTGCATTAGGTCTGAAGAACTCAGCAGGTAAATACTACTGCTTTTTTGCTGTGTTTTTTTCTTGAATCTTGGGGGAATTTTAATTCTTCTTATTGTGGCTTTGCTTTTTGTGTTTAACGTAGGGACTCATAAGCATGAGGACCCTTGACGTGGGTTACGAGCTTGCGTATTTTGGCCAAAATATTGACCAATACCTCATATATTATATATGCATTTTTGCACTTTTTTAATTCAAAGATATCTTTGAATACCAGCCAGCAGTCTATTACTGATGAAGGTCAGATCGACCGAAACGTTTACTTTTGTTTTGGGACTGCATTAAAAATTTTCTTACATGAGCTATTGAGAGCCGAGGTTATTCCCAATTGCAGTACGGGTTTGGACCCTACTCGAGGACCTCTGTTCGGTAGTGCAGTGGTTATTGTCTTATAAAACCCTTTTAAGTGTGGCTTTCTATTATTGAATGATCTTTGGCAACAAGAACAGTGTGGGCAATATGCAAATTTTGCTATCAAAAATACCTCGCTGAAAGCATGAAATATAAGTATGCGTTCTCACCTTATCGAAGCATCTTTGTGGCTAAGCAATTCAGGGCAGATTTCTGAAAACTATCTGAAAGAAAAGTTGTCGTTTAAGGGGTAATGTGTCTCCTTGTGGAGATTTCTCCTAGTGGAGAGCGACATGTTAAGCATGTCACGGTGAGGAGACTTTTAAAGCCACAATGCTCCTCTGGGAAACATGCAAATTGTCTCTGGGCTGGGTGAGAGGTGTCCGCAAGGAGAAAAGTTACTCCTTAGATACCAGTCTGATGCCTCTCACCCAGCCAAACCAGAACTCACACTTTGCACTGACGAGGGGCAGCACCCCGAAACACAGTGTCTGCAAATTGAGTTCCTGGTTCTGGCTTATATCCTAAGTCATGTGATAAGGCTCGTTAAAGGGTCACTATTGACTTTTAGGATTGCTACTTCCTGTAGGTGGCACTAGAGTTCTAGTCCTCTTCCTCTCTGAAGAGACAATTTCCTTGCGGAGAGTGAATGCCTACCATGCCAGTGTAAGGAGACTTTTAGGCCATGCAATGCTCCTCTGGTAAATTAAATATGTAAATTTCCTCCTAAGTTATATGGCAAGTCTCTTTAAAGGGACAACGTTGACTATTAGAATTGTGACTTCCAATAGGTGGCACTAGAGTTCAAGCCCTCTTCCTCTCTGAAGAGGCAATTTTCATAAAATAAAAGTTAGAATTGGTTACTCTAGGCAACAAAGTCAGTTTTGCTTTTAGACATTTTCTTAAATCTCCCCATTGTACAGTTCATTATAATCATAAATAACTGGAATGCAAGACTATTGTATTAATAGCAGTGTATATACCCATCCATACTGAGTACCAATGTGCAAATCAGAATCCACTAGGAGGCGACATTTCACTTGCTCAAAATTTCAGTGTGTCCTGAATGTGATTTTACTGCTTGCACTACAAAACATGGTTTCATTGAATATAGGAGCTAATCTGCAGCACCATCAGCAACCACTAAACAGTGTGATGGAACGGTGGTGTTCCACTCCGTACACTGTTTACATCCGACCTCTGGCGCTGCTGCAAACTGCTGATCGGTGGGGGTGCCTGATGTTGGACCCCCACTGATCTGATATTGCTGCCCTATCCAAAGTATAGGACAACATTATCAAAGTGGTGGAATAGCCACTTAACATATTATATTATTATTGTTTGCAGTTTTCATAATAGGGTAGTACAATGAGATCAGCTCACTGTACTTTTCTTACTCACTTTCAGTAGACACAAGAAGTAGGAGAAATATTGTATTTTAATAAAAGGAAGACATACCACAGTGACCCAAGTTGTATTTATATTCCAAGTGTCAAGTATAGGGTGGAGATACTATTAACAAATAGAAGAGATAATTGCCTGTAATTAGCAGGGTTGGTGTGTCTAAGGGAGGTGTAGGATGTATCCATCAAACACCCCAAAGTGATAGGCAAGTTGAGGACACAATCCTATTTAATGTCAGGGTAATTTGCCATAGACATTGAAGAAGACCCATCATACGGATCACAAATCACCAAGACATCATGTTTTTTAGTTAATGTGCAGAAAATCAAATCTTGAGCGTTTAGGTTTCTATATAGTGTACATTGTAATGATCCGGCACAGGTATTTTGATATTAGGAAATAATGAGGGTGGAGTCTGGGTTTTCATTAAAAATATTGCTGTTGTTATATCTAATTTTCCATTCAAATGAGGAGATGTGAATACAGATTAGAAATTATTATGATATTTATCTTGGACTGATTATTCATTATTCACTGCTTTATTAGTATTCGATGATTGGTCACAATTATATTAAAAATAGTACCAGCTTAGAAAACAATGTCAGCTTGGTTTGGAATTGATTGGCTGCAGCGGTCAGGTGACTAGAGGAGCATGTCATCGGATGTTTCTCTGAAGAATATATAACAAACTGTGAGGAAAACAATGGCCAGGGAGGGGTATATTGATAATGTATTTACATTTCTCTGAAGAAGCACTCTTCAAGACACCCACTGAAGCCAATCACAGGCTTAAAGGGATGGTCCAAAACTCATTTTGAGTTTCATCCTAAATGTCTATCTATTTATTTTAATAATGTAATAGTTTTTCTAATATGGTTTAATTAAAAAGTCCCTACCCTTCCCTCTCTAATTTAACTGCTTTATTTTATTTTTACCTATTTCCATTTTGATGATGCCTTGTTTGAAAATCCTCAATGCATGCTGGGATACTCAAATGGGAAGTTGTCAGGGGGCAGAGACTGCGGTCATTGCCACAGACTCTGTCCCCACCCTGAAGCGAAGCGTTATCAGTGACGTCCATTTCAGGGGCTGGGCTAGTGACGCGCCCCCTGGGCCTGTGCTGCTTCTGCTGTGCAGGGGGAATACCCGGAGCCGGATCGCTGGGGGTTGTAGTTCTCCGTGGCGGTGACCCGGTCCGTGCCCAGGGTGGTCAAACCAGTGGCAGTCTATTTGTATGGTAATAAGTGTCCGACTACGCCACCCGTGGATTGCGGTCAGTGGGGACCGCCGCTGCGCTGCAGACCGCTGAGGCTGATGTTGTTTGCGCAGCTGAGTATGGGATGACTCCCCACGGGAGAAGAATTGCCTCAGGGCAGCTAATGTGGATGATGGTGGTAGTGATGGTGTGAGGGTCCCAGTGCTAGTGGTGCTGGAGCGGCAAGGAATCACAGAAACGTGTGGTGCAGTTTCCAAAGCTTTACTCACAGTTGTTGCTCCGGTCACTTCGGCCAGCAGTGACCGCCCGAGCCGTGCTGCGTCCACCAGGTGAGGGACTCGGTCAACTCCCAAGCAATTCCAGAGTGTGGCTGAAAGCTCCCCTCTCTTCCTTTCTACTGGCCGTCCCCACCAGTGACCCACCTTTGTCCAGCTTCCTCGGGCCTTCTGTTGGTGAAACCTCTCTCCGGTCTCCCTGACCCTATGCGGTATGCCTTTCTGGTGGATGTAGTGAGGGGTCGCACCAAGATGTGGTCACGACCTCCGGTCTTGGCTGAGGATTAGTCGCCTCCACCAATTCGGGTTCCGGTACCCTGCTCTGCCAACCCTTCACCCAGTATCTCCTCTGGGAATATGGGGTTCCTTCTGCCTTCGTGTCTCTGGGCCTTTCTCTGTGTTCCTTGCTTCCTTTCTCCTCTGTTCCAGTTCCTTTCTTACTTTCCTTCCTGTTCCTTCTCCTTTCTCTTTCTGCTGTCTCAGGCCTCCACTCCAGGCCTGCCTCTGGAGCTGGGCCCAGACTGAGCCACAGCTCCCTGTCAGCCCTCTCTGGCTGAGCTCCTGTCTTCTTCTCCTCCTCTCTGAACTGAACCCTGATCTAAGATGGTGCCCACCTTATATACCTCCCTCTATGTGTGAGCCCAGGTGACTAGCAACCAATGGGCTCCTACCTATGCCCAGAAACCCACCCCTATCTTCTCCTACACCACTGGGTTTTCCTCCCCCTCCCCACTCCAGCCAGGAACAGAAGCTGTCGTGCCTGCACTCTGTCTAGTGGGAGCACCGTTGGTCTGTTCCTCGGAAATGGGGTGTGTGTGGTGCATGCAGCCTACTGAGCCCCGGTCCACACTCCATCCTTACCCGGGAGTGGAATATCACACCTCTGGTTCGAGGTGCAATACCCCTGTAGCAGCCGAGTCCTCGGGGTGCTACATTCCCCCCTGGTAAATCACAGCACGTCCTCGGGCTGGAAAAGAGCAAAGACAATTTAAAACATACAAATTTTTAAAGTGCACTCATATATAAGACATTAACTTTTCACTCATCCCTTTATGGGAGGTACTCTTCTCTTCTTAACGTTACTGGTATAAAACATTCTACTAAAGCCACTGGGACTCTTTTTGCAAAACACCATATAAAACTTTTGGCATTACTATTTTAGCAGCATATTAAACTTTCCATTATAAGACATTTTCAAATAAAACATTTTCAAAACATATTCTTGAGCTCTGGCCGCTGTGCAACTTGCGACCAGGTAAAGGTGCAACAGTCCATTTTAATTTTGAGGTAGACGTTGCGGTTCTTGTATAAAACCAGTAGGGGGCGCTTTAAGAAGCGCAACTATGTACAAGGGTATGGCCGCTCTCAGTCCTTGGCCAGTGGGAATAGGGGAATGGCTGCTCACAGTCCTCAGCCTGGTAATTTAGAAAGGGGCACACAAGTAACAGTTCTTGTACCCTGACGGGTAACTATGTACAGTTCCATTTTACCGCTTACTGGTAACGGTGTCCTCCTGATGCTTCTTCCTTGTACTCTTCAGACCCGTCCGGATCCTCAGGGTAGTCCATGTCTGGGCGGTACTGCAGTTCCTCCTCAGTTAGACGGTGGACATGGAGAGCATACAGTCCCTTTGCGCCCTTGTGCCGGGTGTAGGTGACCACGTCGCCGGGGTACAGGTCACGTCCGTGATGTCCCTCTGGCAGGTGGCTTTCAACGTCCCTTCTAGTGACGAAGACGTCGGTGTCAGCTTCCGGGTCTCTGATGAAGCCCCAGCCGTGCTCCAGCTGGAACTTGACTACGGTCCCGGTGGCTCTGGGTCCGCGGATGGCGTGGGTGTCTTGTCGGGCCCTGCGCTTCTGCTCCGCGGTCCTGGCCTGGAGTCGCTCCCTGATGCGCCTCTGCCGCCGCTCTCTTTCATAGGTGGCTAGCTGCTGACGGCAACACTCCAGGCGCTGGGCTTCTTCTGCCCGGGTCTCCTGGGTGAAGCCCATGAGGTTCTCACCAGTGGGGTCCCATGCAAACTGGGCATCCTCCGGCAGGGGTGGAGCGATGTTGGCGGGCTCCGGGGCCGGGATCAGAGGCTCACTCAAGGGTCGCTCTTTCCGGAGACGGGGGTTGGCGAACTCCGGCGGCCATTCAAAGGGTAGCCCGTCCGGGCAGGTATATTGGGCATACAGGTCCGCGCCCAAGGGTGGTACTGTGGGCTTCGGACGGGTGGCAGCGCCCGGGGGCACTCGGCCTTGCGACCAGGCCGGTGGTCGCTTGTTGGTCGCGCCCGGGGGTGGCACCGCCAAGGTAGGGGGCGCTGGTGAGGCAGCGGCGCCCGGGTGTGCTGGGCCTTGCGTCCTGGCCCGTGACGTCTCACGCTGTACGGCGCCAGGGTTCAGAGGGCACAGCGCGGGGCGGGGCGTGACGACGGTGCTTGCTGCCTGAGGCCTAGCTGGTGGCGGTGGAGGCGTGGTGTCAGGTACGGTCCCCGGGGCTTCGGGTCCCGCAACGGAGGGTGAGGGCAGGCTGGTGTTCCCCGGGCTTGGGGTGGTGGCGTCCCCATTACCTGCCTCGGTCTCCGTGGCCTCCTCCGCGGCGTCATCTGCAGCTGCCGGTCCCTCTTCTCCACGCCCAGCAGTCAGCGCGTTGCCCGGTCCCGGCGGAGTCCTCTGCTGGTCACCTCCGTGCTGCTGGGCCATCTCCTCTCTCCACCTGGCAAACACATCCCGCTGCGCCCGGACCATTCTCCTGTTCAGATCTTCCAGCGCTGCGCGCGCACGGTCCGGGTCTCTAGGCAGCTGGGCCAGCAGTTCCGTCAGGCTGCAGGGTGGTTCAGCTTGCAGCAGGCTGCGGGCCAGGGTGCTGGTGGGGTTCGCTGCTCCCTCCATCTCCGGGTGCAGCAGGTCCAAACTGATCCAGAGCGCGCCCTGCCCCACAGTTTTCTTTCCTATCCGCCCCCATGGGGTTTGGTCTTGGGGGCATCTGCTGACAATCACCTTCAGGGGCAGCCCCCCCACGTTGATGGACATCTCCATTGCTGCATTCATGGCTGGTGGGGGCGGGCTCCTTCTTTGGCGCCACTCTGGGACCTGGCCCACGATGGGAGGTGGCTTCTTGTTGTCCTTTGGTGCGCACATAATGGCGTCCGCTCTGCCAGGGCGGGAAAAACGGACGAAGATGGCGGGAAACAGTCCAAGATGGCGTCCGATGGCGGGAATCGGCTCCGGATGGCGGGAAACAACTCCGGACGGCGGGAAACTTCTTTTTAAGGTACATGTGCAGTTTTCTTCAGGCACGCAATACCCGCTTGTGGCGGGTTGGTAACTATCCTGCCGACTACGCCAAAGTTGACGCGCCCCCTGGGCCTGTGCTGCTGCTGCTGTGCAGGGGGGAATACCCGGAGCCGGATCGCTGGGGGTTGTAGTTCTCCGTGGCGGTGACCCGGTCCGTGCCCAGGGTGGTCAAACCAGTGGCAGTCTATTTGTATGGTAATAAGTGTCCGACTACGCCACCCGTGGATTGCGGTCAGTGGGGACCGCCGCTGCGCTGCAGACCGCTGAGGCTGATGTTGTTTGCGCAGCTGAGTATGGGATGACTCCCCACGGGAGAAGTATTGCCTCAGGGCAGCTAATGTGGATGATGGTGGTAGTGATGGTGTGAGGGTCCCAGTGCTAGTGGTGCTGGAGCGGCAAGGAATCACAGAAACGTGTGGTGCAGTTTCCAAAGCTTTACTCACAGTTGTTGCTCCGGTCACTTCGGCCAGCAGTGACCGCCCGAGCCGTGCTGCGTCCACCAGGTGAGGGACTCGGTCAACTCCCAAGCAATTCCAGAGTGTGGCTGAAAGCTCCCCTCTCTTCCCTTCTACTGGCCGTCCCCACCAGTGACCCACCTTTGTCCAGCTTCCTCGGGCCTTCTGTTGGTGAAACCTCTCTCCGGTCTCCCTGACCCTATGCGGTATGCCTTTCTGGTGGATGTAGTGAGGGGTCGCACCAAGATGTGGTCACGACCTCCGGTCTTGGCTGAGGATTAGTCGCCTCCACCAATACGGGTTCCGGTACCCTGCTCTGCCAACCCTTCACCCAGTATCTCCTCTGGGAATATGGGGTTCCTTCTGCCTTCGTGTCTCTGGGCCTTTCTCTGTGTTCCTTGCTTCCTTTCTCCTCTGTTCCAGTTCCTTTCTTACTTTCCTTCCTGTTCCTTCTCCTTTCTCTTTCTGCTGTCTCAGGCCTCCACTCCAGGCCTGCCTCTGGAGCTGGGCCCAGACTGAGCCACAGCTCCCTGTCAGCCCTGTAACGGGTCCGGGAGGCGGAACCTCTGAGCTACTATACAAGGGGGCGGCCCTTGTAAGGGAGCGGGTGGCAGTCTCTGGGTGAACGGACAGGTTGTTACGGCAAGTGATCAGGGCAGTCTCTGGGTAAGGGGTAGGTACGACCTGTGATGGCAGAGCCTCCGGGTAGGCTAGCAGGCAGATGGTAGATGTGTGCTCCCAGGTGAGCAAGCGAGAGTCTCTGGAATAGCAGGTGGTCACGGCACGTGACGGCGGAACCTCCGGGCTGGCAGGCAGGTAGGTAACGGAGAAGCGCTCCCAGGTGAGCGGGCAAGAGTCTCTGGAATAGCTGGTGGTCACCGCACGTGACAACGGGACCTCCAGGCTGGCAAGCAGGCAGGTAACGGAGATGCGCTCCCAGGTGAGCGGGCAAGAGTCTCTGAGATAGCTGGTGGTCACAGCACGTGACAACGGAGCCTCCGGGCTGGCAAGCAGGCAGATAACGGAGAAGCGCTCCCAGGTGAGCGGGCAAGCTGGTCCATAGACAGACTGACCGGAGTAGTAAGGCAGACCGTCGGACCTCAGGCAAGCAGGCAGGTAGCTGATATGCGCTCCCAGGTGAGCGGGCAGGCTGGTCCTTTAGACAGACTGACAGGAGTAGTAAGGCAGACCGTCGGACCTCAGACTGGCAGACAGGTAACAAGTATTCAGGCAGGAATCAGGCAGGTAACTGGCAGGTAACTGGCAGGAAACTGGCAGGAAACTGGCAACGGGACCTGAGGGCTGAAGCACAGGTGAGACACAGGTGCAAACAACATTGCTCGGGCACCTCCATTTTGGAGGAGGTGCCTTATATATGATGAAGTCCTCCGGCCATTGGCCGGGGACTCTTTAGGGCGGCGCGCGCGGCCCCTTTAAGAGGAGGGGAGCGCGCGCGCGCGCGCCCTAAGCACAGGGGCCGGGAAGGAGCGCGCGCTGAGAGCAGAGCAGGAGGAGGACGCCGGGACAGAGCGCGCGCTGACAGCAGAGCGGGGGGAGGATGCCGGGCACGGAGCAGAGCGGTGAGGGGAGCAGCGTCCCTGCCTAGCAGAGGGCAGGGACGCCGGCACTACAGTACCCCCCCCTTTAGGCCCCCCCTTTTTTAGGCCAGACAGAAATTTAGCTAGGATGAGAGGGGCATGGATGTTCTCCCGGGGCTCCCACGTTCTCTCCTCAGGACCAAACCCCTTCCAATCTACCAGGAAAAAGGTCTTTCCTCTTACCCTTTTGGTGGCAAGAATGTTCTCTACCTCAAACTCGTCCTCAGCAGAAACCGGAGCAGGAGGCGTACCTGTAGACTTGGAAAAAGAGTTAAGCACCACAGGTTTGAGGAGAGACACATGGAAGGAGTTAGGGATCCGTAAGTTGGCCGGGAGTTTCAATTTATAGGCCACCGGGTTGATCTGACTGATGACCTCCAGTGGGCCGATGAACCGAGGCCCTAACTTATAGGAAGGGATCTTGAGCCGGACATATTTGGACGAAAGCCAGACTTTATCCCCAGGGCGGAATTGAGGAGGGTCCAGACGTTTTTTGTCAGCGTGTCTTTTCATACGCTCGGATGACAGAAGGAGTGCGGACCGGGTACTCTCCCATATGGAGGAAAATTTGTTAACAAGAGATTCCGCAGCCGGATTGTCCGCCGAGGTGGAGACGGGAAACGGGATCCGAGGATGCTGACCGTAGACTACAAAAAACGGGGATTTGGAGGAAGACTCGCTCTCGTGATTGTTGTACGAGAATTCGGCCCATGGCAGGAGATCCACCCAGTCAGAATGGTGGGCATTAACGAAGTGCCGAAGGTAACTGGTCAGGTTCTGATTGATCCGCTCCACTTGACCATTAGACTGTGGGTGGTAAGCGGAGAAGTCCAGGGTGACGTCCAGCAATTTACAAGTGGCTCTCCAGAAACGGGAAGTGAACTGTACCCCACGATCCGACACGATGTGACGGGGCAGGCCATGAAGACGGAAGATGTGGCGGATAAAGTCTTTAGCCAGCTCGGGTGCAGACGGAAGACCTGGCAGTGGAATGAAGTGAGCCATCTTGGAGAAGCGGTCAGCGACCACCCAAATGACCGTACAACCGGCAGAGATGGGCAGATCAGTAATGAAGTCCATCGCTATATGCTGCCAGGGGGCAGTAGGTACTGGCAGAGGTAGGAGGCGGCCGGCCGGCAGGTGTCTCGGAACTTTGTTGCGGGCGCAGGACACACAGGCAGAAACAAAGTCTATTACTTCCTTGTGCAGGTTAGGCCACCAGTAGTGCCGGGTAATAAGCTGGAGGGTCTTTTTCTGACCGGCGTGGCCAGCTAGTTTAGACGAATGACCCCAGTGTAGGATCTTCTCCCGATCAGGTACTGGTACGAACGTCTTACCAGGAGGAAGACGATTTAGACTCACGGGAGCCACCTGCATTACTCTGGCGGGATCGATGATATGTTTCGGATCCTCCTCGAGATCAGACACCAGAAAGGATCGAGACAAGGCGTCCGCCTTGACGTTTTTGTCAGCCGGGCGAAAATGAAGGACAAAATCAAAACGAGCAAAAAACAAGGACCACCGGGCTTGGCGCGGGTTAAGTCTCTGGGCATGCTGGAGGTAAGCCAAGTTCTTGTGGTCAGTGTAAATTATTACCGGGTGAAGAGCCCCCTCGAGCAGGTAACGCCACTCCTCCAATGCCAGTTTGATGGCCAATAACTCTCGGTCTCCTATGGAATAGTTGCGCTCAGAGGAGGAGAAGAGTTTAGAGAAGAAGCCACAAGTTACCATCCTCCCGGAAGATGATTTTTGAGTAAGTACCGCTCCGGCTCCAGAGGAGGAGGCGTCAACTTCCAGGAAGAACTGCTTGTTGCCATCTGGGCGATGCAGCACCGGGGCGGAAGAGAAGGCCTGTTTAAGGGAAAGAAAGGCCTCCTCTGCTTCGGGTGGCCACTCTTTGGGATTAGTACCTTTACGGGTGAGCGCAGAAATTGGGGCCGTCCGGGAAGAGAAGTGTGGTATGAAGAGGCGGTAGTAGTTGGCGAAGCCCAGGAATCGCTGAATGGCCTTCAACCCCTCCGGTCGGGGCCATTTCTCGATGGCAGACAGTTTCTCAGGATCCATTTGTAGGCCGGTCTGAGAGATAATGTAGCCCAGAAACGGAAGCGAGGTCTGCTCAAAGAGGCACTTCTCAAATTTAGCGTAGAGATGGTTCTGTCTTAGCCTGAGCAGGACCTGACGAACGTCCCTCCGGTGAGTCTGGAGATCCGGAGAGAAGACCAAGATGTCGTCCAGGTACACCACTACGCAGGAGTAGAGAAGGTCCCGGAAGATGTCATTGACCAACTCTTGAAAGACGGCAGGAGCGTTACAGAGACCAAAGGGCATTACCAGGTATTCATAGTGGCCGTCCCGGGTGTTGAATGCCGTCTTCCATTCATCCCCCTGACGAATACGAACCAGGTTGTACGCCCCACGAAGGTCCAGTTTGGTGAAGATCCTAGCCCCCCTCAGACGATCAAATAATTCTGGAATGAGCGGAAGGGGGTACTTATTCTTCACCGTGATCAGGTTTAGGCCTCTATAGTCTATACAGGGACGGAGAGAGCCGTCCTTCTTTTTGACGAAAAAGAAGCCTGCTCCCGCCGGGGAGGTAGATTTCCGGATGAATCCTCTGGCCAGATTCTCCTCAATATATTCGGACATTGACCGGGTCTCAGCAGCGGATAAAGGATAGATACGCCCACGGGGAGGAGTAGTACCGGGTAGCAGATCGATGGGACAGTCGTATGGTCTATGTGGTGGTAATGTCTCTGCCTCCTTTTTATTAAAGACATCTGCATAAGACCAATAAGGAATCGGAAGTCCAGGTAGATTAGCTGGGGTAGGAGAGGGACGGACGGGATGGACGGGAACCAGGCAGGTTTTATGACAGTCTTGTCCCCAGCGAAGGACCTCTCCGGTTTGCCAGTCTAGCACGGGTGCATGTCTCTGGAGCCAGGGCAGACCTAGCAAGAGGGCGTGAGAGAGTCCAGGCAGAACATGAAAGGAGATACTTTCAGAATGCAGCATTCCCACCTGCAGGGTAATGGATTCGGTGATGAGTTGAATGGGGCGAGGTAAGAGGCCCCCATCCACGGCAGCGACAGACAAGGGTACAGCCAGAGGTTTGGTGGGGATGCGGTATTTCTCAACCAGGGACTGTGAAATAAGGTTCCCGGCTGCTCCAGAGTCAAGTTGGGCTAGTTCGAAATAACGGTTCTCCCCGTAGATGATCGAAACTGACAACAGCAGGGATGGAGAGGATTTATTCTTGTCTAGGTGGACCTCTCTGAGCGAACCTAGACACAGGCGTTTCCCGACCTCTCCGGGCAGGCACGGATCCGGTGCTCCTTACTGCCACAGTAGAAGCAGCTCCCCTCGGCACGGCGTGAGTCCTGACGGGTTTTGACCATCTTGGTCTGGTCGACCTGCATAGGCTCAGGAGAGTGTACCTGGGGAGAGATGGAGGGAATGACGGGTTTCTGGAAAGTAGGAGCTAAACGTGGAATCCTTCTCTCACGGGTGACCTCTTTGGCACGCTCCTGGAACCGTAGGTCAATCCGGGTGGCAAGGGTTATTAGATCATCGAGAGAGGTAGGAATGTCCCGACCAGCAAGTTCATCTTTAATACGACCGGACAGACCCTCCCAGAAGACGGATACCAGAGCGTCGTTATCCCAGGCCAGCTCCGAGGCAAGGGTGCGGAACCGTATGGCATATTGGCCCACGGTGAGACCCTCCTGACGGAGGCGTAGCAGAGAGGATGCGGATGAGGTCTTCCGTCCGGGTTCGTCGAAGACTTTCCGGAAAGCCGAGAGAAAAGCAGGCAAGTTGGACACCAGGGGGTCTCCTCTCTCCCATAGAGGATTTAGCCAGGCCAGGGCCTCCCCGGTGAGATGGGACATGATAAAGGCAATTTTGGCCCGGTCGGAATTAAACTGATGGGACAAAAGTTCAAAGTGCAGGGTGCACTGATTTATGAAGCCCCGAGCCTGGACGGAGTCGCCTCCGAAGCGAGGAGGTGCAGACAGCCGGGGACCGGGATAGGTTACCATGGTATTAGTGGGTAGCGGAGCTGCCGGGTTGCGAGTCATGGTACTGGCAGTGGCTGCAGGTGGTGCAGTCAGAGTGTCCAGGCGAGTATTGACATTCCGCAGGTGACCCAGGATGGACTCCTGTTGGGACCTTTGACGGGACAGTTCATGACACAGGTCCGTGAGCGAGGGAGCTTGGGTGCCACCGGGTTCCATGGCCCGAGCAAACTGTAACGGGTCCGGGAGGCGGAACCTCTGAGCTACTATACAAGGGGGCGGCCCTTGTAAGGGAGCGGGTGGCAGTCTCTGGGTGAACGGACAGGTTGTTACGGCAAGTGATCAGGGCAGTCTCTGGGTAAGGGGTAGGTACGACCTGTGATGGCAGAGCCTCCGGGTAGGCTAGCAGGCAGATGGTAGATGTGTGCTCCCAGGTGAGCAAGCGAGAGTCTCTGGAATAGCAGGTGGTCACGGCACGTGACGGCGGAACCTCCGGGCTGGCAGGCAGGTAGGTAACGGAGAAGCGCTCCCAGGTGAGCGGGCAAGAGTCTCTGGAATAGCTGGTGGTCACCGCACGTGACAACGGGACCTCCGGGCTGGCAAGCAGGCAGGTAACGGAGATGCGCTCCCAGGTGAGCGGGCAAGAGTCTCTGAGATAGCTGGTGGTCATAGCACGTGACAACGGAGCCTCCGGGCTGGCAAGCAGGCAGATAACGGAGAAGCGCTCCCAGGTGAGCGGGCAAGCTGGTCCATAGACAGACTGACCGGAGTAGTAAGGCAGACCGTCGGACCTCAGGCAAGCAGGCAGGTAGCTGATATGCGCTCCCAGGTGAGCGGGCAGGCTGGTCCTTTAGACAGACTGACAGGAGTAGTAAGGCAGACCGTCGGACCTCAGACTGGCAGACAGGTAACAAGTATTCAGGCAGGAATCAGGCAGGTAACTGGCAGGTAACTGGCAGGAAACTGGCAGGAAACTGGCAACGGGACCTGAGGGCTGAAGCACAGGTGAGACACAGGTGCAAACAACATTGCTCGGGCACCTCCATTTTGGAGGAGGTGCCTTATATATGATGAAGTCCTCCGGCCATTGGCCGGGGACTCTTTAGGGCGGCGCGCGCGGCCCCTTTAAGAGGAGGGGAGCGCGCGCGCGCCCTAAGCACAGGGGCCGGGAAGGAGCGCGCGCTGAGAGCAGAGCAGGAGGAGGACGCCGGGACGGAGCGCGCGCTGACAGCAGAGCGGGGGGAGGATGCCGGGCACGGAGCAGAGCGGTGAGGGGAGCAGCGTCCCTGCCTAGCAGAGGGCAGGGACGCCGGCACTACAAGCCCTCTCTGGCTGAGCTCCTGTCTTCTTCTCCTCCTCTCTGAACTGAACCCTGATCTAAGATGGTGCCCACCTTATATACCTCCCTCTATGTGTGAGCCCAGGTGACTAGCAACCAATGGGCTCCTACCTATGCCCAGAAACCCACCCCTATCTGCTCCTACACCACTGGGTTTTCCTCCCCCTCCCCACTCCAGCCAGGAACAGAAGCTGTCGTGCCTGCACTCTGTCTAGTGGGAGCACCGTTGGTCTGTTCCTCGGAAATGGGGTGTGTGTGGTGCATGCAGTCTACTGAGCCCCGGTCCACACTCCATCCTTACCCGGGAGTGGAATATCACACCTCTGGTTCGAGGTGCAATACCCCTGTAGCAGCCGAGTCCTCGGGGTGCTACATTCCCCCCTGGTAAATCACAGCACGTCCTCGGGCTGGAAAAGAGCAAAGACAATTTAAAACATACAAATTTTTAAAGTGCACTCATATATAAGACATTAACTTTTCACTCATCCCTTTATGGGAGGTACTCTTCTCTTCTTAACGTTACTGGTATAAAACATTCTACTAAAGCCACTGGGACTCTTTTTGCAAAACACCATATAAAACTTTTGGCATTACTATTTTAGCAGCATATTAAACTTTCCATTATAAGACATTTTCAAATAAAACATTTTCAAAACATATTCTTGAGCTCTGGCCGCTGTGCAACTTGCGACCAGGTAAAGGTGCAACAGTCCATTTTAATTTTGAGGTAGACGTTGCGGTTCTTGTATAAAACCAGTAGGGGGCGCTTTAAGAAGCGCAACTATGTACAAGGGTATGGCCGCTCTCAGTCCTTGGCCAGTGGGAATAGGGGAATGGCTGCTCACAGTCCTCAGCCTGGTAATTTAGAAAGGGGCACACAAGTAACAGTTCTTGTACCCTGACGGGTAACTATGTACAGTTCCATTTTACCGCTTACTGGTAACGGTGTCCTCCTGATGCTTCTTCCTTGTACTCTTCAGACCCGTCCGGATCCTCAGGGTAGTCCATGTCTGGGCGGTACTGCAGTTCCTCCTCAGTTAGACGGTGGACATGGAGAGCATACAGTCCCTTTGCGCCCTTGTGCCGGGTGTAGGTGACCACGTCGCCGGGGTACAGGTCACGTCCGTGATGTCCCTCTGGCAGGTGGCTTTCAACGTCCCTTCTAGTGACGAAGACGTCGGTGTCAGCTTCCGGGTCTCTGATGAAGCCCCAGCCGTGCTCCAGCTGGAACTTGACTACGGTCCCGGTGGCTCTGGGTCCGCGGATGGCGTGGGTGTCTTGTCGGGCCCTGCGCTTCTGCTCCGCGGTCCTGGCCTGGAGTCGCTCCCTGATGCGCCTCTGCCGCCGCTCTCTTTCATAGGTGGCTAGCTGCTGACGGCAACACTCCAGGCGCTGGGCTTCTTCTGCCCGGGTCTCCTGGGTGAAGCCCATGAGGTTCTCACCAGTGGGGTCCCATGCAAACTGGGCATCCTCCGGCAGGGGTGGAGCGATGTTGGCGGGCTCCGGGGCCGGGATCAGAGGCTCACTCAAGGGTCGCTCTTTCCGGAGACGGGGGTTGGCGAACTCCGGCGGCCATTCAAAGGGTAGCCCGTCCGGGCAGGTATATTGGGCATACAGGTCCGCGCCCAAGGGTGGTACTGTGGGCTTCGGACGGGTGGCAGCGCCCGGGGGCACTCGGCCTTGCGACCAGGCCGGTGGTCGCTTGTTGGTCGCGCCCGGGGGTGGCACCGCCAAGGTAGGGGGCGCTGGTGAGGCAGCGGCGCCCGGGTGTGCTGGGCCTTGCGTCCTGGCCCGTGACGTCTCACGCTGTACGGCGCCAGGGTTCAGAGGGCACAGCGCGGGGCGGGGCGTGACGACGGTGCTTGCTGCCTGAGGCCTAGCTGGTGGCGGTGGAGGCGTGGTGTCAGGTACGGTCCCCGGGGCTTCGGGTCCCGCAACGGA
The DNA here is from genome assembly GCF_046119375.1 of Phyllobates terribilis. Classification (NCBI taxonomy): domain Eukaryota; kingdom Metazoa; phylum Chordata; class Amphibia; order Anura; family Dendrobatidae; genus Phyllobates; species Phyllobates terribilis. Next base: position 692,330,476 of record NW_027362762.1, read on the forward strand.
GGGTGAGGGCAGGCTGGTGTTCCCCGGGCTTGGGGTGGTGGCGTCCCCATTACCTGCCTCGGTCTCCGTGGCCTCCTCCGCGGCGTCATCTGCAGCTGCCGGTCCCTCTTCTCCACGCCCAGCAGTCAGCGCGTTGCCCGGTCCCGGCGGAGTCCTCTGCTGGTCACCTCCGTGCTGCTGGGCCATCTCCTCTCTCCACCTGGCAAACACATCCCGCTGCGCCCGGACCATTCTCCTGTTCAGATCTTCCAGCGCTGCGCGCGCACGGTCCGGGTCTCTAGGCAGCTGGGCCAGCAGTTCCGTCAGGCTGCAGGGTGGTTCAGCTTGCAGCAGGCTGCGGGCCAGGGTGCTGGTGGGGTTCGCTGCTCCCTCCATCTCCGGGTGCAGCAGGTCCAAACTGATCCAGAGCGCGCCCTGCCCCACAGTTTTCTTTCCTATCCGCCCCCATGGGGTTTGGTCTTGGGGGCATCTGCTGACAATCACCTTCAGGGGCAGCCCCCCCACGTTGATGGACATCTCCATTGCTGCATTCATGGCTGGTGGGGGCGGGCTCCTTCTTTGGCGCCACTCTGGGACCTGGCCCACGATGGGAGGTGGCTTCTTGTTGTCCTTTGGTGCGCACATAATGGCGTCCGCTCTGCCAGGGCGGGAAAAACGGACGAAGATGGCGGGAAACAGTCCAAGATGGCGTCCGATGGCGGGAATCGGCTCCGGATGGCGGGAAACAACTCCGGACGGCGGGAAACTTCTTTTTAAGGTACATGTGCAGTTTTCTTCAGGCACGCAATACCCGCTTGTGGCGGGTTGGTAACTATCCTGCCGACTACGCCAAAGTTGACGCGCCCCCTGGGCCTGTGCTGCTGCTGCTGTGCAGGGGGGAATACCCGGAGCCGGATCGCTGGGGGTTGTAGTTCTCCGTGGCGGTGACCCGGTCCGTGCCCAGGGTGGTCAAACCAGTGGCAGTCTATTTGTATGGTAATAAGTGTCCGACTACGCCACCCGTGGATTGCGGTCAGTGGGGACCGCCGCTGCGCTGCAGACCGCTGAGGCTGATGTTGTTTGCGCAGCTGAGTATGGGATGACTCCCCACGGGAGAAGTATTGCCTCAGGGCAGCTAATGTGGATGATGGTGGTAGTGATGGTGTGAGGGTCCCAGTGCTAGTGGTGCTGGAGCGGCAAGGAATCACAGAAACGTGTGGTGCAGTTTCCAAAGCTTTACTCACAGTTGTTGCTCCGGTCACTTCGGCCAGCAGTGACCGCCCGAGCCGTGCTGCGTCCACCAGGTGAGGGACTCGGTCAACTCCCAAGCAATTCCAGAGTGTGGCTGAAAGCTCCCCTCTCTTCCTTTCTACTGGCCGTCCCCACCAGTGACCCACCTTTGTCCAGCTTCCTCGGGCCTTCTGTTGGTGAAACCTCTCTCCGGTCTCCCTGACCCTATGCGGTATGCCTTTCTGGTGGATGTAGTGAGGGGTCGCACCAAGATGTGGTCACGACCTCCGGTCTTGGCTGAGGATTAGTCGCCTCCACCAATACGGGTTCCGGTACCCTGCTCTGCCAACCCTTCACCCAGTATCTCCTCTGGGAATATGGGGTTCCTTCTGCCTTCGTGTCTCTGGGCCTTTCTCTGTGTTCCTTGCTTCCTTTCTCCTCTGTTCCAGTTCCTTTCTTACTTTCCTTCCTGTTCCTTCTCCTTTCTCTTTCTGCTGTCTCAGGCCTCCACTCCAGGCCTGCCTCTGGAGCTGGGCCCAGACTGAGCCACAGCTCCCTGTCAGCCCTCTCTGGCTGAGCTCCTGTCTTCTTCTCCTCCTCTCTGAACTGAACCCTGATCTAAGATGGTGCCCACCTTATATACCTCCCTCTATGTGTGAGCCCAGGTGACTAGCAACCAATGGGCTCCTACCTATGCCCAGAAACCCACCCCTATCTGCTCCTACACCACTGGGTTTTCCTCCCCCTCCCCACTCCAGCCAGGAACAGAAGCTGTCGTGCCTGCACTCTGTCTAGTGGGAGCACCGTTGGTCTGTTCCTCGGAAATGGGGTGTGTGTGGTGCATGCAGCCTACTGAGCCCCGGTCCACACTCCATCCTTACCCGGGAGTGGAATATCACACCTCTGGTTCGAGGTGCAATACCCCTGTAGCAGCCGAGTCCTCGGGGTGCTACACTAGTCCCTGCTCTACTGAGCATGTGTCTGTTCTTAATTCTGACGTATGCTCAGTATGAGCTCCCTTCTTACTATGCAATATTCTTCTCTCTAATTGGAGATACATTTAGGATGAAAATCAATATTAGTTTCGGACCACCCGTTTAAGCTGTCCTGTGACTTCTGAACAAATGAGACACTAGGAATCAATACTTATCAGTCATGCTGATGAGATTTTTCTGCATTGACGTCAATGGCTGAAACCACACGTAAAACTTTTAAGCTTTGTTTTTTTATGTATTTTTGAATTATAACTTTACATTTACATCAGAGGAAAATAGTAATATACAATTCATTTGTTTTACTGTGAAAAAGCCATTCACTAGTTTCACCTATTAACAGAAATGCTGATACAGGCAGGATCATAACCAGCTGTGGGGGTTTCTCTACTATTAAAGTGTAATTCTATAAAAGTGTGTAAATTCTTCTTTGCAAGATCTGATTACGCCCACTGTCAGCTGTTTGGTTTATTCTTGTTATAGGATGTTATTTTCTGCACCCTTTACCTTGGGTGTGTTGCAACTTATTTCTCTTTTTCATGCTGAATAGTCTGGAGATAATCTTCTTTTGGAGATACGTTGTTTTCTTCATACATATGATAAGTAATTGTGTTACATTGTTCCTCTTTCTATGTAAGAAAGGATTAATTCTAATGAGCAATATATTAAAATGTACTGGATTAGGAAAACATGGCTGCTTTATTCCAGAAACTGTGCCACACCTGCCCATGGGTTGTGTCTGGTTTTCCAGTTTAACTCTATTGAAATAAATGGGGCTAGGTAGCAATTCCACATATAACTTATGGACAGGCGTGGCACAGTATTTCGAAGAAACTTGCAAGGCTTTCTTGCTCCTCTATAACCTTTTTCAAGTTAACTACTGTAGTGTAGCTATAAAGTGCCGGAGTGCAGTAGCCGTAGTCGAGCTGCTGCTCCATGACGTCCTGGCACTTTACAGAAAAATCGTGTCTCAGGCCCAATGTGCTGGCGTATGTGGGGTGCGGACACTCACTTTTAGGCCGCAGGCCTCTGCTGTCTCCAGGCCTCCATCTTCAGGAGCCGCCGCACATAAATCAGGGGACACCTAGTTCGTTTCAACACACAGAACTTTACTGGACAGTTAAAGTTCATCAGATTGTAACATACAGTTTCCTTAATACAGTACATTTTGGGCATTTTTATCCGTTCTTCCTGGACTATCCTTACACTCACTGATCCTGTCAGCCCCATGGTTTCCCAGTCCAGTACTGCAGTACACACAAGATCTGTTACCTCCCCCACTCCGCATCCATTTTCCTCTTTACGCCAGGGTAGGAGATACTCTTCGTAGCGCCTTTATCGAGTCTTGAGCTCTGGACGTTGCAAGAATGTCCACAGGGGATTTTATAAGGCCTTGTGCTGCCCAGATTCTCGCATTTGCTATCAACCTACTGCACCTTGAACTTGACCCTGTCACCTTAGTTAACGAACTCCCTATCTGCCCAACAATCAGGAAGCAGTCCCTTTTTATTGAGACTTTCCCCTCCCACTATGGCCTAGTCCCGAACTTTAACTATATATACATCCCTACAGTGTGTAGCTGGGTAGATCTCTCTCACAAACACTATGCATTACATTTCTGTATATTAAGCACATTACACTTACAATGCTTATCAATGTCTATCTTACCCTATAGTCACTACCTTATGTCCTAAATCTTGACCTATGTCTTACTCTATACTTTATACATTACTATGTCACAATACAAGGCGATTCACATTATAACACATTTTTACGCCATATGGTACCAAAGACCGCAGAACAAGTTTACCTCTTCACTCAACATAATTTATATAAAAAGACACATAGCACTATTCACACTATGTTATAATGCAATTGGTGGCTTCAGAAGTAGGAATGAGAGAGTACAGTCCACCACTGTTACCTAGCAATTTGACACCTAAGTCAACTGTTCTAATTTCCTGTCTTGTTTTTCATATGCCACACAGATTTGATGTAACCATTGCAGTTACAATATTGGAGCTTTTTATTTAAAGAGAACCTGACACCAGATACATGCTGCCCAATCTGTGGGCAGCATGTATAAGACATTGGCTGTACAATCTCAGCCAGGTATGTTTGTCACAGCAAAAAATTTAAATCCATAAGACAGCACCAGAGAGGGGACACATCACCCTCACATTGAAGATATGGGATTAATTGTGGCTGGGAAGAGAGCAACTAATTAAAAACCTGAAAGTAAGAGAGAGAGAGCTGACACTTGCATCTCCATTGAAGTATAGGCCCCCTGCAGTGATTACTTAGTTATAGCAAGGAGATTTGCTAGGAAGAAGACACAAACACTAAGATTCATTTACGTAGAGGCAGGGAAGTATGCTTTCCAAACCAAAAAGTTTCCTCTGATCCAAGAATCTTTCTGAAGTACTTTGGAGCCAGTGGTCAATGATGAATATTGGGGTCTGCATCTATCCAATATTTATGGGACATATATTTTTGGCATCGTAGCGAAGGGACGAACATAAGGCATTCACTCACTTCACTGTAAAGCCATTATACCCCTCCAACTTAATGACAGACAAATGGATGATGCTATTCCAGCCATGTTTCATCTCGATATAAAGATAAAATCGCGATAAGAAACATGACGACGATACCTCTTGACTGAGACCACCAGGGGCAAAGATATCCTCTAAGTTGGGTATCTCATAAAATTCTGAAAGACACAGCAAATCCCACAACCAGCCCCCACATGAGCTCACCAAGGGGAGGTATGTGGGTGTAACTTTGATCTAATAAAAAGCAAAAATTGGGTTTGGTCATTTATCCTTCTGGAAGTGAACTTACGCTGTTGTCCATTTTCCTAAAAGGAGTTGTGAAGACACGGGGTCTTCCGTGGGCGTAATACTACTCAGACAACACAGGGTGAGGGTTAAACAGTGTGGCAATATTTTATTGAACCACAAAATGGACAATAAAGACATAGAACAGTCCCAGCCAATACCCAAGATGGTACAACATTACACAGTCCTCACCCTTCCACTGGCCCGCCTGGGATAGAACAGCTGCGACTTTGGGACTTCCAGGGCCAACTACCTCAACCAGTGGCCCCCCGCTTCTGGCAGGCCCCCATAGAGAGAAAGTAGCGGCAAGCTTAGGAAGCTAGCAGTCCATTGAGGTACAAGGCCAGGAGACGCAAGGGTCCCACCCTGGCCTCTCTGAGAGTTTCCATGGGGCCAGATGACCGGCTGGTCCCAATCTGGCTTCTCCGAATGTCTCCATGGGTTCCAGGTGACCGGAGGGTCCCACCTGGCAACCCTAAACAACATATCCATGGGGCTAGGTGACTTCATCGTCCCAACCTGGTCTCCCCAAATGTATTCATGGGATCTCCGATGGTCAATGGAGCAGATCCGTATCTTTCCAGTCACGGCCATATACCCTTAGGCTGGAATCATGTAGAATCCAAATCTGTGTCTCTTTGGATAAAGCCATGCTATCAAGCTGATGGTCTCTAGTGTTAGAACCTTGCTGTTAGGTTTTTTTTCCTTTGCTGGTCACATGACCTTGTTGGCCTATTTAATCCTGCTCCGCCCTTCTGGCTTTGCTGGACTTCATTGTATATCTACTTTCTAGCTAGCCTGTGCTCTGTATCTAACTCTGTTAGTTTGCTTGGTCTACGGACCTCTATGTTCTATCTATTTTGTTTGTTCGTCTTTCTGCTACTATTTCTGTTAGGAGGTGTCCCATATTCCTCCCAGTCCTTAGTACTTGTAGGGATTCCCTCCCCAAATCTATAGGTCTCCGTACAGACTAGATTAGGACTTTAGCAGGTCTGATCGCAGGATCAGGTTCCCTGTTACATCGTAGGGATTCAGCTGAGTCTTATAGTAGGGACAGATCTCCTCTCTTTCCTTAGCTTTGGTAGCAGAACATAACAGTAAGTCCAGCCTGTAAATTCTCTAAGGAAAGATTTTTTTTGTTCCATCATGGTGTCGGTTCAGGATTTGGCTAAACACCTGCAGGGACTCTCTCTGGAAGTGGCCGAGCTCCGTCAGCACGTGAGTAACTGTCCTGGAGCATATTTCTTGGAGCCTAAGGTATGTTTGCCGGATTTATTTTTTGGTGAACATCGAGAATTTTTTTCATTTAAAAATGCTTGCTTATTGTATTTTCGTTTGAGACCCAAGTCCTCTGGGGATGAATCCCAGCGCGTAGGGTTCATAATGTCACTTTTGCGCAAAGAGCCTCAGGAGTGGGCCTTTTCTTTGCAACCTAGTGATGCATGCTTCAGATCAGTGGATAGTTTTTTTTCTGCTTTAGGACTATTATATGATGATCCTGACCGTGTGGCATCAGCTGAGACTGAGTTGAGACGTTTAAAACAAGGATCAGGTAATATGGAAAAATATTGTACACATTTTCGTCGTTGGTCCACTCAAACAGGGTGGAACGATTCTGCTCTGAAAAGTCTATTTCTTGCTGGGCTCAGTGAAAAGGTTAAAGACCTGCTAATTGCTTATCCTACACCTGAGGATTTGCAACAGGCTATGCAATTAGCTATACGGGTGGATAGAAGACTGCGTGCTAGGGTTAATGAGAGCAAATCCTCTGCTATGTCAGTTTCTGGTTATGATAATGTGTGTACTAACAGTGGTGAACCGATGGAGATTGGATCGGTGGCACCTCGCTCTCAAGAAAAACACCGTCGTTTTTCAGAAGGCTTGTGTTTCTATTGCGGGAAATCTGGTCATTTGATTAAAGGCTGTGAGCTTCGTATGAAGAAAGAAAAAAAAATGGTCAGTCACGCCCGTATTGCCTGTTTAAATTCCAAGGGTATATTTTTAGCTGCTTCCACGATTGCTCAGGAAAAATTAATGGAATTTCGGGTGTTTGTTGATTGCGGGTCTACACTGAATGTTATTGATGGGGGATTCGTGGAAAAACTCAATTTAAAACCTGAACCTTTATCATCCCCCATTGCTGTGGTTTCTGTGGATGGCTCCCCTTTGAAGAATATTACTCTCAAGGTCAGTGAATTTCCTCTCACTATTAATGGTGTTCACCATGAGAAATTGGATTTGGTAGTGTTGAATAACTTGCCTTCTCCAGTAATATTGGGTTTGCCCTGGTTAAAATTTCACAATCCTGTACTGGATTGGTCTACCAGTGAAATTAAATCCTGGAGCCATAAATGTTATGACAAGTGTTGTAACGGGCGTATTGCAGCTTTGGATAGGGGAGAATTGCCTGTTCCTATTCAGGATTTTTGGAGAGTTTTTTCTGAGAAAGAATCGCAGGTTTTGCCTCCCCATAGAGACTATGATTGTTCTATTGAATTTGTCCCTGGAGCGACTCTTCCTAAAAGTCGTTTATTTAACCTTACTATTCCTGAGAGGAAGGCTTTGGAGGAATACATACAGACAAGTTTGGCCGCCGGTCACATTAGGCCCTCTAAGTCTCCTGTGGCGGTTGGATTTTTTTTTGTAAAAAAAAAGGACGGCGGTTTACGTCCTTGTCTAGATTTTCGTGAGATTAACAAAATTACGGTACGCAATCCTTACCCACTGCCATTGATTCCTGATCTGTTTAACCAGTTATTGGGGGCCAAGTGGTTCTCTAAAATTGACCTTAAGGGGGCATACAATCTGTTGCGCATGAAGGAGGGTGATGAATGGAAGACTGCTTTTAACACTCCTGTGGGTCATTTTGAGAATCTGGTTATGCCTTTTGGTCTTACTAATGCTCCTGCATTTTTTCAGAATCTGATTAATGACATCCTTAGACCTTTGATCGGTAAAAATGTGGTTGTGTATTTGGATGACATTTTGATTTATTCGCCAGATCTGGAGTCTCATTGGCGGAGCGTGCGTGAGGTATTACAGTTATTAATGGACAATTTGCTTTTTGCTAAGCTGGAGAAATGTGAGTTCGCTGTACAGAGAATTAGTTTTTTGGGCTACATTATCTCCAGCAAAGGTTTTGAGATGGATCCGGTTAAGGTTCAGGCTGTGCAGGAATGGCCTAGGCCTATTGGTTTGAAATCGATACAGAGGTTTTTGGGTTTCGCCAATTACTATAGAAAATTCATAAAAAAAATTTCTAGTATTGTCAAACCTCTGACTGATCTCACCAGGAAAGGTGCTGATGCGGTTCAGTGGTCTTCTGAGGCCATTGAAGCTTTTGTGTATCTCAAGGAGAGGTTCACCTCTGCTCCCATCCTTATGCAGCCTGATGTTACTAGGCCGTTTTTGGTTGAGGTTGATGCTTCCTCTGTGGGGGTTGGCGCAGTATTGTCTCAGGATAACGGGGATGGATTACATCCCTGTGCATTTTTTTCAAAAAAATTTTCGGAGACTGAATTGAATTACGATATTGGTAATCGGGAATTATTGGCTATTAAACTCGCATTTGAACACTGGCGCCACTTCTTGGAAGGTGCGGAATTTCCCGTTCAGGTTCTTACGGATCATAAAAATCTGATATATCTTGACGCTGCCAAGCGCCTGAATGCCCGTCAGGCTAGGTGGGCACTGTTTTTCTCGCGGTTTAATTTCTCCGTTACTTACATCCCTGGTACTAAGAATGTTAAGGCGGATGCCTTGTCTCGCAGTTTTTCTCCCATAGTCGGTGCTGAGAAAGAGGAAAACATTTTACAAGAAGGTGTTGTGATAGCTGCTTTAGACTCCGTTTTGGAAGATGAGATTCTTAAAGCTCAGGAGAATGCCCCATCTAACACTCCTCATGGGAGGTTGTTTGTGCCTGGGACCTTTAGGAGAGATTTGTTTGTTGAGTGTCACGAATCTCGGTTGGCAGGTCATCCCGGAATCTCTGAGACCAAGAGACTGGTGGGTCGCAGTTTTTGGTGGCCTGGATGGCAGAAGGAAGTCATTAAGTGGGTGCGCCAATGTACTATATGTGCTAGATCTAAGTCCTCACATACTCCTGCTGCGGGGTTGCTTTGTCCTTTGGAGGTCCCCAGTGCTCCTTGGACACATTTGGCTATGGACTTTATAACTGACCTTCCCCCCTCTGAGGGTTTTACTGTCATCTGGGTGGTCGTGGACCGTTTTAGCAAGATGTGTCACTTGGTTCCCTTCGTCAAACTGCCCTGCGCTAAAACTCTCGCTAAGGCCTTTGTCAAGGAAATTGTCAGACTTCATGGCGTTCCTACTGACATTGTTTCTGATAGGGGTCCTCAGTTCGTGGCTCGTTTTTGGCGTGCCTTTTGTGACAGGTTGGGAATTCATTTGTCGTTTTCGTCCGGATATCATCCTGAATCTAATGGCCAGACAGAAAGGAAAAACCAGGATGTTGAGCAGTTCTTGCGTTGTTTTGTGGCAGACAATCAAGAGGGGTGGTCTGAGTTTCTGCCACTTGCCGAATTTGCTCTGAACAATCATACATCTTCTTCTGCTGGTTGTTCGCCTTTTTTTTGTTGTTCTGGGAGACATCCGTCGTTTGGGTCGTTCTCCAAGTTGGGATCTGCCGTGCCTGAGGAGGAGAATTTTTCCGGTGATTTGGAAAGAGTTTGGACGGATGTGCGTGGTAATCTTCAGGAGGCCAACAGAAAATCTAAAGACTACTTTGATGGGAAACGACAGGAGGTTTTGTTCGCTGTTGGTGACATGGTTTGGTTGTCCTCTAGGAATCTGCGGTTGAGGATTCCTTCTAAGAAATTGGGTCCCAAGTTTGTAGGGCCCTTTAAGGTGCTTCAGGTTGTCAACCAATCTGCTGTTAGGTTGGAGGTTCCTACCTCCTGGAGAATTAATCCGGTCTTTCATGTCTCCCTGTTAAAAAAAGCTGTTGTGTCGGATGGTGACGCCTCTGCCTCTGTTCCTCCGGTGGTGGAGGACGGGGAATATGAAATTTCTCGCATCCTTGACTCTAGACGGTATAGAGGTAGTTTGCAGTATCTTGTGGCCTGGAAAGGTTTCGGACCCGAGGATAACTCTTGGGTGAGGTCAGATGATGTTTCCGCGTCCAGACTTATCAGAGCGTTTCACAGGAGATTTCCTGATAAGCCTGGTCCTAGGGGATCCGGAGGATCCTCTTAGAAGGGGGGGTACTGTTAGAACCTTGCTGTTAGGTTTTTTTTCCTTTGCTGGTCACATGACCTTGTTGGCCTATTTAATCCTGCTCCGCCCTTCTGGCTTTGCTGGACTTCATTGTATATCTACTTTCTAGCTAGCCTGTGCTCTGTATCTAACTCTGTTAGTTTGCTTGGTCTACGGACCTCTATGTTCTATCTATTTTGTTTGTTCGTCTTTCTGCTACTATTTCTGTTAGGAGGTGTCCCATATTCCTCCCAGTCCTTAGTACTTGTAGGGATTCCCTCCCCAAATCTATAGGTCTCCGTACAGACTAGATTAGGACTTTAGCAGGTCTGATCGCAGGATCAGGTTCCCTGTTACATCGTAGGGATTCAGCTGAGTCTTATAGTAGGGACAGATCTCCTCTCTTTCCTTAGCTTTGGTAGCAGAACATAACATCTAGAGAGTCTGATCTTTGATTCTCCTTGTAAAGAAAGTCTCTTTCAATTTTCTGTGTCAAATCTCTTTGCAGCAGGATAGAAAACCCCTTTTTTATATTTACATATGTGGCTATGGTCATCAGTCACAGGTCAGAGGTAAAGGTGCAGGGCTCATTCAGGTCTCATTGTTTAAGCTAATCAATTTACATAGTTGCTACAGCAGGGGGCTCTTGTAAATATACTAGCTAGCTTAGTATAATATGCAATTAGCATATTAACATTCATTATTGTTTCAAAACCAAGAGAAGACAACAATCAGGGTTATACAAATAATCGTATGGTCTTCTTGACCAGCCACAGAAATACACATATATTTCCAAGTCAACACAAACACAATAGTGCATTTCTCTTGGCTTAGCAAATCTAGACATCTGGCTGATTAAGATTAGAAAGCTGTGTCCTTACAAGAGCGGATCTCTTAAGCCATACCATACCTGTAACAGGTTTCCAATCTTATAAAGGATTGGTGGTGGCAGCTAGTAGTGGTTCCTTTTTTTGTTATTGTGGAGCTGGCAGTGACGGTACTAGGGTATATACATATATTCCATGCATTGGAATCGCAGGTGTATATACCATATGCTCACTGTGAGTTCCACAATAACTGGCCTAGTAGTGGAAGCAGCCGCGGCCTCGTCCATCACTCATCAGTCGATTGCATAATTGCCTTGATGATTGAAGGCAGCGGAATTGCATTTTTTGACAAATGGGTGACAGCGGTGGGATCTGCGTGACCACCCCCGATGTCATCCGTGACAAAGTGGTGACAGCGGATGGTTCTGCTTGACCACCCCAGCTGTTATCTTTGACAATGTTTTACTCTGAGATGCTCCGGTGTCCGGTGCAAGGGCAACGAGTGGAAGACTGCCTTTAATACTCGTGCCGGTCACTACGAGTATGTTGTCATGCTCTTTGTCTGTGCAATGTGCCCACTATGTTCAAAGAATTCGTCAATGACATCTTCAGGGACCTACTCTATGTTTACGTGGTTGTGTATTTGGACGACATCTTGATATTCTATCCTGATCTACCTACCCATAGTAGACACGTCCGTCAGGTTCTGCAGCACCTATGGGAAAACAATTTATTTGCCAAGTTGTCCGAATGTGTCTTTGAACAGTCTTCCTTGCCATTCTTCGGTTACATTGTTTCCAGCCAGGGACTTGAAATTGATCTTGAAAAGGTTTCTGCAGTTCTCTCCTGGTCTCGCCCTCAGGGCTTACGTGCCATTCAGCGCTTCATGGGGTTTGCCAACTTCTATAGGCCATCACTTTTTGTCCTTCATGGCACCCATCTCCACCCTAACCAAGAAAGGGGCGAATGCCAGGATCTTGCCTGAGCCTGACTTGTAGTCCTTCCAGCACATGAACGAGGTCTTTGTCAGAGATCCGGTGCGGCATCACCCCGACCCTAATAAATAGTTTCTTCTAGAAGTGGCCTCCTCTATCAGTGCTGGGACAGTTCTTCTGCAAAGAACTTCTTCTGGGAAATCTATCTCCTGTGGATTCTTTTCTAAAGTGTTCTCACCGACTCAGCAAAAATTACTCTATTGGGGATCTTGAACTACTGGCCATTAAGATGGCGCTTGAAGAATGGCGTCATCTACTGGAAGGCGCCAGCTCTCCAGTAATAATATACATTGATCATAAGAGCTTAACCTTTCTGCAGTCCATCCAACAGTTAAATCCTCGTAAAGATAGATGGGCACTCTTCTTTACTTGTTTTGATTTTGAGATGCACTTTCATCCAGGGGAGTAGAATGTTAAAGCAGATGCGCTGTATCAATCTTTTGACGTGACTGATTCCGTTGAGGAGGCTCAGCACATCATAGACCCAGCCAGGATTGTTGAATCAGCCCCTGTCTTTCTGAAAAACATTCACCTGGGTAAAACCTTTGTTCCTACTGCTAAGAGAAAAACAGTGTCCTGGGGCCACTGTCATGATTCTGTTGTCAGGTATCCCGGTACCAGGGGCTCCTTCCCTGTACCTAATGCTAGGGGTGCCCTAGCTGGCCCTGTTCCCAGAATTACTTCTGAAGGTGAAAACGCCGGGGCCACATACCTTGTCTGAGATCCTGAATCCGCAATCAGTCTTTTCCCTCCCCCACCCAGGGAAGAGAGGAGTAGTAGTGTATGGTAGTACACAAACCAGACTTGCAAGGTAATACAAACAGGGATAAAGGAAAATATCAATCGTACAAATATACACACACAAACAACAGATGTTAACACTGGGGAGTGGAGGATGGGGAAAAACCAAAGTAGGAGAAGAAGGGGATTAACATACAACCGAACCCACGCAACAGTCTTGTCAAACAACAACTCTCCACCAGCTCCTGAAACCATGCAGCAATGAAGCTAGCTCTGTCAATGACCACTTGCCAAAGCCCGGAATATATAGGAGAGGGGAGTAGCTAACAGTGAACAGCTGAGAGCATCACTCTGTGAAGCTTCCAAAAGCTCTCAGCAGCAGATTAACCCCTGCACTGCAGTCTTCTGGCTCCTCTCTGTTGTGATAAACCTGTAACAGTACCCCCCTTCTACGAGGGATCTCCGGAACCTCAGAACCGGGTTTATCAGGGTGTGCCGCGTAAAAAGACTGGATCAACCTGGCCACATGGCCGTCAGATGCTGGTACCCACATCCTCTTCTCAGGACCGTAACCCTTCCAGTGTACCAGATACTGAAGCAACCGACAAACTAAGTGAGAATCAACAATTTTAGCTATTTGAAATTCCAAATTTCCATCCACAATGATGGAATGAGATGCCGGTAGCGGTGATGGTATTAAGGATGCAACGTATTAATTCAGTAGAGACCAATGAAACACATTATGGATCCTAAAGGTGGGCGGCAAAGCAAGGCGGAATGCTAAGGGATTGACGACGGCCACAATCTTATAAGGAGCAATGAACCTAGGACCCGGTTTCCAACAGGTAACCTTCAACTTAATGCTCCTTGAGGACAACCACACCAAGTCACCAACACATAGGTCCGGACATACCAAACGTCTCTGATCAGCCAGACTCTTATATTTGGACCCCATCTTCCTCAAACTATCATGAACTCCTTGCCACAGAGTCGTAATAGAAGATGAAAACCATTCTTCTTCAGGTATTCCTGAAGAATGATTTCTATTAAATGAGCTGAACTGAGGATGAAACCTGTATGCCCCGAAGAACGGGGACTTACCAGTAGATTCATGACGATTATTCACCGTGAATTCAGCTAGAGGTAAGTAAGTAACCCATTCCTCCTAATTCTCAGACACAAAACACCTAAGATAAGTCTCAAGATTTTGGTTAAATCATTCAGTTTGCCTATTAGACTGTGGGTGAAATGCTGAAGAGAACGACAGATGGATCCCCAAAAGAGTGCAAAACACCCTCCAAAATCTGAAAATAAACTGCACCCCCCGATCAGAAACAATATCGGTAGGGATCCCATGTAATTTTACGATCTCTCTGATGAAAATCTGCTCCAAAGTCTTGGCGTTAGTTAAGCAGGTAGGGCAATGAAATGTGACATTTTACTGAATCTGTCCACCACCACCAAAACAACAGTATTACCTGCCCACACGGGCAGATAAGTGATAACATTTACCAATAAATGAGTCCAAGGTCTACTGGGAATCGCCAATGGTTGGATAGACCCAGACGGATGAGTATGAGAGTCTTAGAACATGCACAGATACTGCAGGCGGCTACATACTCCCAGACATCCTGATGAACCCCTGACCACCAAAAACGCAGAGTAAGGAGATTTGTGGTCGCTTTTTTTAACCGTGATGTGCGGCCGATACCGAATCATGATGTTCACTAAGAACTCTAGGATGTTGATTCACAGGTACAAACAGTTTACCTAATGGACAGGCAGCAGGGGCGTCCCACTCAACAACCTCCTTCTCACAATTAGAGCATAACATAGACGCAATAACCACCCCTTTTTGTAGTAAAGGAACCGGTTCACAAATATCTTTCCCCCTAGGAAAACAACGAGATAAGGCATCCACCTTAATGTTCTTGTTCCCTGGCCTATAACAAAAATGTTAAACCTAGTGAAGAATAGCGCCAATCTTGCCTGTCTAGGCGTTAGACATTTCGTAGAATCTGGGTATGTAAGGTTCTTATGATCCGTGATTACAGGGGCGAACCTACCGCCGGTGCAACTGTACCGCGGCCTGGTGGTGTAGGGGGGCCCTTGCTGGGCGGTTAATATTGAGGGCAATCTGGCATGCTTCTCAGAGCTCCAGGCTCCGGGGGGCCCATGGCTAGACTGCCCTCATCATATGCGGCGGGCAGGGAGAAATCCCTCCAGCTCCGCCGCTGACAGGAGGAAAATGGCAGCGGAGCTGGAGGTATCCGTCCTCACCTCTGCTTCCTGCCCAGGACTTCCTCCCTGACACAGGCCCGCGCTGCTTGATGACGTCATCATGCAGCATGCGCCTAGGTCAGAGCGAAAGTTTTCGGCAACGAGGAGGATGCTACTGCAGGGGAGCGGGCAGAGAGGTAACTTGTGTTTTTATTTTTTTATTTTTTTTTATACTGAAATGCTAGGGAGAGGAATAGGAGAATGAGGGGAGGTGGGGGAGAGCAATGATGAGGTTGGGGAGAGCAACGATGGGGCTGGGGAGAGCAATAATGGGGTTGAAGAGAGCAATGATGGGGCTGGGGAGAGCAATGATGGGGCTGGGGAGAGCAATGATGGGGCTAGGGAGAGCAATGATGGGGATGGGGAAAGCAATGATGGGGCTGGGGAAAGCAATGATGGGGATGGGGAGAGCAATGATGAGGATGGGGAGAGCAATGATGGGGATGGTGGGAATGGGGAGAGCAATGATAAGGATGGTGGAGATGGGGAGAGCAATGATGGGGATGGGGAGAGCAATGACGGGTTGCTGGGAGAGAGCAATGACAGGGGTGGTGTGGGGAGAGCAATGATGGGGGTGGTGGGGATGGGGAGAGCAATGATGGGGCTGGGGAGAGCTATGACGGGGGTTGCTGGGAGAGAGCAATGATGGGGGTGCTGGGAGAGAAATGATGGGGTGCTGGGAGAGAGCAATGATGGGGGTTTCACTTTGCTTGTACTGTAAAACCTTGTATATTTTCTGTGTGCACATAGCCTTACAGTTAATTGGGGAGAGTCACAGAGACTGAATAATTTATATTATTGGCTGGTGGAGATTATAGTTAATGGGGGGCACAGTGCTGCTTATCACTTTATATTTTGATTATTAAGTGGCTAATAGTATATTAATGGGGGTGGTACATATCTGTATTCAGGGGCGCAGAGCGGGGGAGACACATGTATGTATAAAATATATGTGACCTTGTTATTTTCTAGGCTGGAGATCACCGTGACAAGACAAGTCGTGGCTGGGAGATGTTGACATGAAGGTCTGACCAGATGGAGAAGAAGCAGCAGAAACCAACTCTGATCAGATGAGACGTCAGCAGTAAGTGCCTGGATGTAAATATTATTGTGTATCTGCACTGTGTGACTTGGAGTGATAATGTTATCTGTAAAATCCCTTAGGCTGCATTCTCACATTTGTGTGAAATGTCCGTGTGCTGCCAGATTTTTTTATGGGATGTTCATGGACTCGTAGAGTTTTATAGATCCATTCACACATCCATGAAAATCAGGGATCTGAGAATGAGATCTGTGAGTGTCAGAGAATGTCCTTTTCTGATCCGATTTTAAGTATCAGAATATGACATGCTCAATGCGTCTGTAAAAGCGGGCAGCACACCGACACTGCACACAGATACAGAAGTGTAGCCTTATTATGTATAGCACAGTCCCTTAGTATATAGTGTACTCACTTATTATGTATAGTTCCATCCTTAGTTATATAGTTTCCTCTTTTATTATGTATAACACCCGCCTTTATTACATACCATCCTCTAGTTCAGTGTTTCTCAACTCCAGTTCTCAAGACCCACCAACAGGTCATGGTTTCAGGATTTCCTTAGTATTGCTCAGGTGATGGGATTATTGCCTGTGCAATACTAAGGAAATCCTGAAAACATGACCTGTTGGTGGGTCTTGAGGACTGGAGTTGAGAAACACTGCTCTAGTTATATATGGTCCCGTCTCTTATTATATAGCTTCCTCTGCTGTTATGTACAGTGCTGTCCCTTACACAGCATATTCTGGTTATTTTTGTCAGTCACAGCGCCCTCTTTATTACATAGTCGTCTCTTGTTAGATATACTGTATAATGACTGCTGATGGAGCAGCCGGTGACCATAAGACCAGTCCATCAGCTCCTCCATCAGAAAAGAAGCTATGTAATGAAGAACAGGGCACTATAGATAATCCTAATCCAATATGTAAGGGACCGTGCTGTACATAACAAAAGAGGGCACTGTGTAATAAGGGGCGTCAATATTCATAATAAAGGGGGCTATGTAAGAGGTATATATGTGTGTGTGTGGTTATATATACATCTGTAGCTTTGTCACCATAAAAGGTGGGGGGCCCAGACACATTTCTTGCACAGGGGCCCCAAGAAGTTAGTGTCCACCCCTGTGTGATTACCATAACCGGATGAACTGCCCCCTCCAGAAAATGACCCCACTCTTTAAGAGCCCACTTAATTGCCAAGAGTTCTCTGTTACCAATGTCATCATTTCTCTCAGCGGATGACAGTTTGTTAGAAAAGTATGCACATGGACGCCATTTACCAGGAGACGCACCCTGCGACAAAACAGCCCCAACTTCAGATGCGTCAACTTCTACTATAACTGGCTGAGTGATCAGTATAATCCCACTGTCAATCTCTGACTGCGAGATTTAACATGCTTCAGCCGGAGGCGCATTATTCCAGCCGCCCATCAGCGTCCCTGTCACGGGATGCCTTTAGGTTGTCATGACAGCCCGGGGTCTGCAGAAGACCCCCGTGCCTGTCATTACGATACTTCTGAGAATTCTGGCTCGTCACCGGCATTCATAGGAGATCATGATTTCTGCTATACATAGTAGTGCTCAAGTGGACGATTGCAGCTTCAAGTTTCGTAAGGGGACTATTAAATTCAGTAAAATATGAATTTTTTTTTAAAAAAATCACTCCTCTGTTGCCCCATTGAAAATAAAACAATTAAAAAAACATATTGGGTATCGCTGTATTCAGAAATATCCTATCTATCAAGATATAAAATAAATTAATCCGACTGGTAAATGGAGTAACAAGGAAAAAAGATCAAATTGCAAGAATTACGTTTTTTGACTGCCGCAGCATTGCAATAAAATGCAATAAGAGGCGATCAAAACATCGTATCAACTCCAAAATGGTATCAACAAAAACGTCAGCTTAGGGTGCAGAAATAAAACATCATCCAGCGCCAGATCATGAAAAATGGAAACGCTACGAGTCTTAGAAACTGTCGACAAACGCAAAAACCTTTTTTCATACAAATTTTTGAATTTATTTCACCACTTAAATAAAAAATAAACTATAGATGTTTGGCATCTGTGTACTCGAACTGACCTGGGAAATCATATTGCCAAATCAGTTTTTTCATATAGTGAACATGGTAAATAAAAAACCCAAAAATAAATATTGGAATTGCATTTTATTTTTGCACTTTCATCGCACTTTGAATTTTTTTACCGTTTTCCAAAACACTATATGGTAAAATCAATGGTGCCATTCAAAAGAACAACTCGTGCCGCAAAAAACAAGCCCTCTTATGGCTATATTATATTCCTTGGGATAGGTCAGCAATATGAGATCAATGGGGATTACGACAACTGGCATCCAATGTCTTGAACAACTGCAGTTTAGCTCCCATTCATGTCAATATCAGCAATGAATACAAGCAAATGTCAGCTGACCAATGATGATGAGGTGTGTAGGACCTCCATCTACCACATACTGATGATCTATCTATCCTATGGAAATGTTATCAATATTTTAGTCCTGGACAACCCCTTTAAGGTCACAAATATATGCATATCATTCGTCTGCCAAACCAGTTGTTCCAACACGAGTACTGCCTGCCACCTCATTTAGTCATAGAAACACACCCAACAGACTGGAGCATTAATCTGGATGAACTGTATCTATAGCTGACAATGTCTTAGGGAATTCAGGCCATATGGGACATAAAATCAGCTCTGTAATTACAAACCACACAGATCCACTCACTGTCTATTCAACATATACTTCTGTGTTGATAAGCATCCACCAATGTTAGACTAATGCATCTGATTTAAGGCACAAACATGTTTGCACTATTGTTTGTTATGATGAATCCAGGAGACAGTCCAAGAATAGGAGTCAAGAAGAAGCTGACGGGGGCAATACCCCTACTGAGTGATCTGTCAGGTAAACCTGGCACTACTCAGTACTACAAGTCCACATGCCCAAGTACCACCCCCAGGTAGTACTTGGACAATGGTGTGCTTGAGGGATGACTTTATGTTCCCCTTGATTTCTCGGTATATTTGAGAACCAGGTTTACAAGAAAAATAGAAGATTTTGTATCTTGGGAAAATTATTTCCATAGGGTTGTTAAACACAGTGTATTATTATAGTTGAAAGATGTAATATATCTAAAATTATCATGATGGTCATAACTAGATTTTCTGGGCTACAAGGTGGAGATGGTCCAGCATTTAAATGACTTTTTTAGAGTCAGGTGTTTCTGTTCAATGCTACCTGTCTGGTTCTCCCACTAAGCACATTTTCCATGGATTAGTGGTATAATCCCCAATCTGTGGACTAACACTGGAGAAAGGTGAGGATGGGTTACAGACTTGGCCCTATACTAACCATCTGTGAAGGTGCAAGACTATGTAGTTCAACAGCACGTAACCACAGACTTTGTTGACGTCACAGCACCATCTATTAAAAGGTTGCCCGTTTTTCTCAAAATTCTTGTAATAAGTTTAAATTGGTATATGAAGGCCTAGAATACCATTTGCAGCTGTTATTTTCTAATTTTTAAATGCTCTAATAATTTGTATACAAAAAATCAGAACCTTAAAAAAAAAAAACCAAAAAAAACCTGAAGAATGAATTAGAACCCAACTCAAAACATCATTACGCCTATAAGGCAGGTAATTTAATGAGCAGTATTGTAACGTTTGTCTGGGAAAATTGTTTTGTACGTGACATTCAATTGAGTATGTTATGAATCTATATGGTAATTAATATAAACCATATATTTATATTGCTGTCCTCTAACAATTCCCAACATATGACGTACTGGAACATCTTGTATCCGGTCCCCTGTCTTTGTTGCAAGCTCAGGAGATGAGCATGTCCTATTAAAATCAGATGATGGTTTTAACCCCTTTATCACCCCAAACCTGTTTTCACCTTCATGACCAGGCCAAATTTTACAATTCTGACCAGTGTCATTTTATGTAGTAATAACTCTGGAACTCTTCAACGGATCCCACTGATTCTGAAACAGTTTTTTTTATGACATATTGTACTTCATGTTTGTGCTAAAATTTGTTTGATATGACTTGCATTTATTTGCGAAAAAATCGGAAATGTTGAAAATTTTGCAATTTTCAAACGTTTAATTTTTATGCCCTTAAACCAGAGAGTTATGTCACAGAAAATAGTTAACAAATAACATTTCCAGACGTCTACTTTACTTCAAACATCATTTTTTTTTGTTAGGAAGTTAGAAAGGTTACAAGTTGACCATCGATTTCTCATTTTTCCAACAAAATTTACAAAACCATTTTTTTTAGGGACCACATCACATTTGAAGTGACTTTGAGGGGTCTATATGGCATAAAATGTCCAAAAGTGACACCATTCTAAAAAATGCCCCCCTCAAGGTGCTCAAAACCACATTCAAGAAGTTTATTAACCCTTCAGGTGCTTTACAGGAAATGAAGCAATGTGGAAGGAAGAAATGAACATTTTAATTTTTTCACAAAAATTTACGTTGGACCCAAAAATTTTTATTTTCACAAGAGTAACATGAGACAATGAACACCAAAATTTGTTCTGCAATTTCTCCTGAGTATGCCGATACCCCATATGTGGGGGAATACTACTGTTTTTCTGCACAGCAGAGTTCGGAAGGAATGGGGCACCGCTTGACTTTTTGAACGGAAAATTGGCTGGAATCGCCATGTCGCGTTTGGAGCGCCCCTGATGTGCCTAAACAGTGGAAACTCCCAACAACTGACCCCATTTTGGACACTAGACATCTCAAGTAACTTATCTAGATGTGTTGTTAGCACCTTGAACCCCCAGGTGCTTCACAGAAACTTATAACATTGAGCTATGAAAATAAAAAAAAATCACATTTTTTCCTTAAAAATTTTCTTTTAGCCCCAATTTTTTTATTTTCACAAGGGTAGCACAAGAAAATGGACCCCAAAATTTGTTGTCCAATTTCTCCTGAGTATGCTGACACCCCATAAGTGGGGGAAAACTGCAAAACTGCTGTTTGTGTGCACAGCAGGGCTAGGAAGGGAAGGAGCATCATTTGACTTTTTGAACGCTAAATTGCTTGGAATCGAGAGTGGACGCCATGTCATGTTTGGAGAGTCCCTGATGTGCCGCCTAAACAGTGGAAACTTCCCACAAGTGACCCTATTTTGGAAGCTAGACCCCTCAAGGAACTTATCTAGATGTGTGGTGAGCACTTTGAACCCCCAGGTGCTTCACAGAAATTTATAACGTGAAAATAAAAAATGATATTTTTTCCACCAAAATGTTCTTTTAGACCCGAATTTTTAATTTTCACATGGGTAACAGCAGAAAATGGACCCCAAAAATGTTTGTGCAACTTCTCCTATGAGATGTGCTGATGCTGATGTGTGACGCCCGGGTGGAGGAGAGAGAGAGATGGCTGATAATAATACGTCCGAGTCGGTTGGACTAGGGGACGCCTCTCCTTCCCCTCCCCACTCGCTAGCCCACCCTGAGAGTTGGGGTACTCGGAAGCCTGGCCACTGTGCACGGTGGATGTAGTCGCGGCCTAGGCCCGGTCCGTGCCCAGGGTTGTCACATTAAAAAGTTAAGGGCTAGGAGGGACGGTGACAGTGATTCGAGTGGTGTGAAAGACTACGCCATCTGTGGTTCCTGGTGATCCTCCACCAGCGCTGCGTTCAGTCCTCTGAGGCGGGATGTAGTGCCAGCGGCAGATGGTACTACTCCCCACAGGCGGAGCAGGGCCTCAGGGCAGAGTAAACAGGAGGATGGGAATTGTAGTGGGAGATGTGGTGCGGTGTCGTGTGGTGCCGCGTTGCAATAAGAGACCGGAGGCCATAGGGGTAGTCTTCCAAGCTTTACTCACGGTAGAATGCACAGCTGCAAGGCTTCTCCCTGCTCCTCACGGCGCGCTGCGGCCACCAGGACCGGGGGTCGACAACCTCCGAGTAGTTCAGGTGCTTTAGTCAGGACCCCGCACCAGAGTGTTCCTAGACTTTCCCACTAGGTCCTCTCCTGTCCATGTGTGGTACGTGTACTAAGGCCGGGTCTCCCTCTGGACTATGCACAGAAGAAGGGAACGGGTGGCGACTCCGCTCCGTCCGTTACCCGGTGAGATCCACTGAGCCTCCGGGCTTCTCCGACTAAGACTTAAAGTGACAGAGTCAGATATCGGGGGCCGGTACCCCTTTTGCAGCGGGAATCCCTCTGACTAGGCCAGAATAGTGAGGACAGGTGGCGTATACCGCTCCGTCTACATCCCCCTGGGATTCTTTTGCCTGTGGAGCTTGTCTCCTCTGCTCCCCTCCAGGCCTTTTTGGGTAGGGACCTTGACCGGGTAGAGACAGCAGTTAACTCTAGCCCGCTCCTCGACTCAAGGCCAGAGTATGAGGACCGTGTCCCCATCAACTACAGGTTCACACAGAAAGCCACGTTCAGTGATGAAGATCACAATCAAAGACCATAAGCTCAAGATGGCTGTTTATTAAATATGAATTATTAAGTGTAACCTAAAAGTGCGTCCTCCACCCTCACCCACTACTTAGTTCCCCTTAACTTTGGTTCCCCCCATCTCCACTTATTCCGGCTGGGGCAGCACTCTAGTGCATATGAGCCCCCCTCAGGTGGGAGAGGTGTAGTGATGAATGCAGAGGTGGGGTCCTGACAGCTGCACCATCCTTACCTTGAAGGAGAGATACCACACCTCATTAAAGACATGCAGTACCCCTGTGGCGACCGAACCCTCAGGGGCGCCGCACTGATACCCCATATGTGGGGGAAAACTACTGTTTGGGCACACAACAGGGCTCAGAAAGGAAGGAGGATGTTTTGAAATGCAGACCTTGATGGAATGGTCTGTGGGTGTCATGTCGTTTTGGAGAGGACCTGATGTGCCTAAACAGTGAAATCCCCCACAAGTGACCATATTTTGGAGACTAGACCTGTGAAGGAATTTATCTAGATGTGTGGTGAGCCGCTTGAACCCATAGGTGTTTCCCAGAATTTAATAACATTGAACTGTAAAAATGAAAAAACTAGATTTTTCCCACAAAAATATTGTTTTAGCTCCAAATTGTTTATTTTCACAAGGATAGCAGGAGAAACTGGACCCCAAAACTTGTTGTGAAATTTCTACTAAGTACGCTGATACCCCATATGTGGGGGAAAACTACTGTTTGGGCACACAGCAGGGCTTGGAAAGGAAGGAGTGACATTTTAGAACGCAGACTTTGATGGAATGGTCTGCGAGCATCATGTCGCGTTTGGAGAGTCCCTGATGTGCCTAAACAGTGGAAACCCCTCACAAGTGACCCTATATTTGAATTGATCTAGTGTTTTCTGGTATATGAATTTTATAATGTAGTGGTATACGTAAGTTGTGTAGAGTGAATCAGATTGGCATACGTGAGTAGTGTAGAGTGCATCAGGTTGGCATACGTATTATAGAGAGCATCAGGTTGGCATGCGAGAGTTGTGTAGAGTGCATCAGGTTGGAATTAGTGATGAGCGAGCACTAAAATGCTTGGGTACTCGTTGCTCGGGTCGAGCAAATTGGAATACTCGAGTGCTCGACCCGAGCAACGAGCTCAATGTAAGTCTATGGGAAACTCGAGCATTTTTCAGGCGGCTCACCCCGGCGGTCTGCAGAGGGCCTAAAAATTGCCCAAATCGATGGGAACAGTGCTCAAATGACATGGGAACAGCATGGGGAAGACCCCTGGAAGCATTTCTGACTCCCAGGTCACTGCTGTTAACAACGTTGTCAGAGTATTACGCCACTTTTACGGACTCACAATAAAAAATACAAAAACAAAACCAAACTGGATTTACCTGGGAAATATGTTAAGGAACATCCTTTCCAGGGTAATGACTTGTATAGAAGAAAAAATAAATAACCAAAACCAAAACTACTCCTCCACACCTTGGGCTATGTTCACATGTTGCGTTTTTGATGCGTTTTTGCACTTTTGCATTGCTTTCAACCAAGACAAATGCATTCACCAGGAAATGTAATTTTAACATTTTACAACCTTATCTGGCCATGTGGTGTGTGACACATCATCAGACACATGCATACAGTGCTGAAAAGACATGGGAACAGCATGGGGAAGACCTCTGGAAGCATCTCTGACTTCCAGGTCACTGCCTAAAAGTGTGCCCATCATAAGTGATCCTTGGCGCATGCGAAGATGCCTCCCGCCATGCACCTGTCATTGCAGACTTGAAACAATCACCGTCCACGTCCTTGTCCCACTGCAGCGTTCAATTGTCCCTACCCCATTCCTTGGAATTCAAGCGCAATTATGCAGGCAGCCAGCTACCCACCCACCCACAGGCAGCAATACTATACTGACAAATTTTTGACAGCTGCTTGCACTTGAAATGTGGCCTATTAAGCTCGTGGAGGCAGAAGCTTTTCACAACCTCATGCTGGCGGCGGCCGGGTGTCCATACTCGGTCCCCAGCCGCCACTATATTTCCCGTTATCGCCTCCGCCTTCCACAAGCACGGGTCCCACAACATTACCCGTGCCCTCCCCAGTGCACTTACTGGGAAGGACCGCCTAACCACAAACACAAGGACAGGTGAATGTGGCCAGGGACGGTACGGAGTCAGTCCACAACTTTTTTTTGCTGACAGTTGTATTTAGCTCGGTGAAAGGACTGGCATATAAGGAAACCCTATCTACCCTGCATGTCATTTCTCACAGGAAGTCCTGTAATGCAGCTTGTTGCAGAAGCAATGGCAGCCCATCCAACATCAACTCGCCCTTGTCGGTGGTGCTTTGACACACACACACATCTTTCTTTGCGCATTTAATTTCTTGAATACAGAATTGGACAATGGCCTGATCTGTAATGCGGTTTGAGAAATAACATGCATAAGCATGGCCGATCCACATTAAAAAAGCAGCCATAGAGTGCCGGGGAACCTTCCCCCACACTTTTCTTAGCCAGGGCTGCTTTTCGGCAGGGTAGGATGGGCCCACCAGAGAATCGGAGACTCCTCCGGCGGGCCCTGGCTTCTCCTTCAGGAGAGTTCATAGTGCCGAGGTGAGGCCATGATGATGATAGAGGCCACCATCTGCTTAGTTTTCTGTTACTTGGAATGCAAGTGCAAGTATACAGCCAGCCACCCACCCACCCACAGGCCGCAACACTCAACTGCCAGATTTCTGGGCAGCTTTTTGCACTTGAAATATGGCCTTTTAAGCTTGTGGAGACGGAAGCTTTTCACAACCTCATGCCGGCGGCGGCCGGGTGTCCATACTCGGTCCCCAGCCGCCACTATATTTCCCGGTATCGCCTCCACCTTCCTCAAGCACGGGTCCCACAACATTACCCGTGCCCTCCCCAGTGCACTTACTGGGAAGGACCGCCTAACCACAAACACGTGGACAGGTGAATGTGGCCAGGGACGGTACGGAGCCAGTCCACAACTTTTTTTTGCTGAAAGTTGTATTTAGCTCGGTGAAAGGACTGGCATAGAGGGAAACCCTATCTACCCTGCATGTCATTTCTCACAGGAAGTCCTGTAATGCAGCTTGTTGCAGAAGCAATGGTAGCCCGTCCAACATCAACTCGCCCTTGTCGGTGGTGCTTTGACACACACACATCTTTCTTTGCACATTTAATTTCTTGAATACAGAGTTGGACAATGGCCTGATCTGTAATGCGGTTTGAGAAATAACATGCATAAGCATGGCCGATCCACATTAAAAAAGCAGCCATAGAGTGTCCGGGAACCTTTCCACACACTTTTCTTAGCCAGAACTGCTTCTCGGCAGGGTTGGACGGTCCCACCAGAGAATCCTCTGGTGTGCCTTGGCTTCTACCTCAGGAAAGTTCATGATAGCGCTAACTTTGCAGCTGCTATGGGGCTCTTGAGCGGGGAAGAAAGGTTAGCCCTCAGAATCAAATCCTCTGGTGGGCACAATGTTTTTCAATCTGAAACAGTTTCTCAGTGGGAGTTGTATTTCACCACAGCCATATTCTTTAGCTCGGTGAAAGGACTGGCATAGAGGGAAACCGTATCTACCCTGGCTGTCATTTCTCCGTCACCTGGTTCCACCCATTGTCACACACGACTATGCCTGGCTGTATGTTCAGCGGTGAGAGCCACAGATCAGGCTGCTGTGTTACAGCTTTCAACAACTCTGCAGCGCTGGGCGGTTTGTCAATTAAGCATGTTATCTTCAGCACAGCCTGTTGCCGCTTGGCCAAGGCAGTGCTGCAGTGCTGTCAGCTTGTGACTGATGTGGTCATTTTGGAGATGGAGGAGGAGGTGCATGAGCTGAACAATGTGATTACATTGTTGTTAAATTGGTGACGCTGTTTTTTATACTAAAGAAAGATCCTATTTTTTTTTTTTTTTTTTAAGACAAATGCATTCACCGGGAAATGTCACTTTAACATTTTACAACCTTAGTTGGCAATGTGGTGTGTGACACATCATCAGACACTTCCTGTTTTATTTATGATGGAGGGACTCTGAAAGACATAAAGCCTATTTTTATAGGGACATCAGACGGCCCTTACTATTCTTAAAAGGCCAGCAGTCGGCACTAGCTATTGTTAGAGAGCCATCAGCCGGCTATGCTTTGTTGTTCCCATTATTAACAATTGGGTCTCCTATACTGTTATTGCGTATCCAGTGACTGCAAGGGCTGCCAAAAATTTGGACGCAACCCAATACCCCTTTGAAGAGACATAGAGGAGGGTCTCAGTAAAAAAAAATGTTCCCATTATAAAAGAGCGGGTCTCCTATAAGTGGTAATGCCCATGCTGTAACTGCAAGGGCTGCGAAAATTTGGGAAAAACCCCACTAAGAATTTAAAGACACATAGAGCAGGGCCACAGTAACAAGGTATGACATGTTCCCATTAGAAAGGAGAGGGTCTGCTATACAGTTATAGGGTATGCAGTGAGTCCAACGGCTGACAATTTTAGGAAAAACCCCACTAAGAATTTAAAGACACATAGAGCAGGGCCACAGTAACAAGGTACGACATGTTCCCATTAGAAAGGAAAGAGTCTGCTATACAGTTATAGGGTATGCAGTGAGTCCAACGGCTGACAATTTTAGGAAAAACCCCACTAAGAATTTAAAGACACTTAGAGCAGGGCCACAGTAACGACAAATTCCCATTAGAAAGGAGAAAGTCTCCCATAGTGTTGGCCTATGCAGTGAATGCAAGGGCTGCCAAAAATTTGGAGGCACTTCAATGCCTCTTGGAAGAGACGTGGAGGAGGGTCTCATAAAAAAATGTTCCCATTAGAAAGGAGCGGGCCTTCTATACTTGTAATGCACATTCATTAAGTGTATGGGCTGACAAACAGTTACCCCTGGGGGGTATACATGAACGTACTGTATCAAAATTTTTTTTTACGGGCATCATAAACACCCTTTAAAAAAATTAGGTGGGTGTTGCATCACGGACCATGGTCATCCTGGTGATATGGTGGTGGAGGATGAGGAGAAGGAGGAGGACAAGAGCAAATAGCCAAAATCAGGAAGTGTATACCCATGTGTGGGTGTCAAGAAAAGACATTGGATTGGAGTTTATGTTACGCTGCTATCATTCGGTGGTGTTGAGAAATCTGGCCCAATCCAGCCCTTGTTCATTTTTATAAGAGTCAGCCTGTCAGCATTTTCAGTTGACAGGCGGATGCGCTTATCAGTTATAATTCCACCAGCGGCACTAAAAACCAGCTCTGATAAAACGCTGACGGCAGGACAGGCCAGGACCTCCAAGGCATAGAGAGCCAGTTCATTCCACGTATCCAGCTTGGATACCCAATAATTATAAGGCACAGCGGAATCATGGAGGACGTTGGTACAGTCGGCAAGGTACTCCCTCAGCATCTTCCCAAACTTTGCACTCCTTGTGAGAGTACCCCGCGCCTCAGGGCCTGTCCGATGGGAGGGTCTGAGAAAACTCTCCCAGAACTTTGACAGTGTTCCCCTGCCTCTGCTGGATTGAAGTTGTGTCTCTCTCGCCTGTACTCCTTGCTTGTCCAATGAAGTGTGCCCTCTGCCGCCAGCGTTTTCAGCTGGGAATTTTTTTAATAGTTCCGCAACAAGGTCCTTCTGGTACAGCCCAATTTTTGTAGATCTGTCCGCCTCAGGAATAAGAGATATAAAGTTCTCCTTGTAGCGTGGGTCTAGAAGTGTCACCAACCAGTAATGGCTGTCACCCAAAATTTTGAGAACGCGAGGGTCATGGGAAAGGCAGCGTAACATAAACTCAGCCATGTGTGCCAGACTACTAACAGGCAAGACTTCCGTGTCCTCACCAAGAGGATGACTGACCATGCTCTCCTCCTCCTCTCTGTCCTCTGGCCATCCACGCTGAACAGAGGGTATGACAGCTGTGCAGGTAGTACCGTCTATAGTGCATGAAACTAGCTCCTGTCCTTCCTCCTCCTCCTCCTCCTCCTCTTCCTCATTGTCACCCAATCCACGTTGGGATGAGATGAGGCTTGGCTGTGTGTAATCACCCTGTATGGTTCCTTGCTCCATCTCGTCGTGCTCTGCCTGCAATGCATCCTCTTTGATTGTGAGAAGAGAGCGTTTCAGAAGACAGAGAAGCGGGATGGTGATGCTAATTATGGCGTCATCGCCGCTCACCATCTTGGTGGAGTCCTCAAAGTTTTGGAGGATGGTACATATCTCTGACATCCATGTCCACTCCTGAGGTCTTATGTGTGGAGTCTGAACTGAATAATGATGGCCTTGTTGATGCTGGTACTCAAGAACTGCCCTCTTCTGCTTACAAATCCTTCCCAACATCTGCAGTGTAGAGTTCCAACGCGTGGGAACATCACACACCAGTCTGTGAGCCGGAAGCTGCAAACGCTGCTGAAACACTGCAAGGACAGCGGAAGCTGTAGCTGACTTTCTAAAATGTACACACAGGCAGCGTACTTTAACAAGCAGATCCGGCAGCTCCGGATAGGATTTGAGAAACCGCTGAACCACGAGGTTAAGCACATGGGCCAGGCATGATACGTGTGTGAGCTCGCCTCGCCTCAGAGCCACCACCAGCTTCCGGCCATTGTCACACACTACCATGCCTGGCTGTAGGTTCAGCGGTGTGAGCCACAGATCTGCCTGCTCTTTCAGAGCTGTCCACAACTCTTCAGCATTGTGCGGTTTTTCACATAAGCATATTAGATTCAGCACAGCCTGTTGCCGCTTGGCCGAGGCAGTGATGCAGTGCTTCCAGCTTGTGACTGATGTGGTCATTTCGGAGATGAAGGCTGAAGAGGAGGAGGAGGCTGAGGAGGATGAGGTGCAGGAGCTGTAGACCGTGGGGGAACCCTGATTGACCTAGGGCCCGCAATCCTTGGCGTTGGGAGGACGTGTTCCATCCCACGGTCCGACTGGGTCCCGGCTTCCACTATGTTAACCCAGTGTGCCATCAGCGAGATGTACCGTCCCTGCCCACAAGCACTTGTCCACATGTCCGTGGTTAGGTGGACTTTACCGGTAACTGCTTTGTTGAGAGCACGACTAATGTTTTGGGACACGTGCTTGTGTAATGCGGGTAAGGCACACTGGGAGAAATAGTGGCGGCTGGGGACTGAGTACCGCGGGACGGCCGCCGCCATCAGGTTGCGGAATGCTACCGTTTCCACGAGCCTAAAAGGCAATATTTTGAGCGCAAGCAGTCGTGAAATGTGAAAATTTAGTAGTGTGGCCTGTGGGGCGTTGGCAGCATATTTGCGCTTGCGTTCCAAGGACTGGGGTATTGACAACTGAACGCTGCGCTGGGACAAGGACATGGACGTGCTTCCTGATGCTGCTACTTGAGAGTGTGCAATGACAGGTGCAGGGCAGGAGGCGTCTTCGCATGCACCATGGACAGGGAATTGGCTTGCATGCACAACAGCGGAAGAAGGAATGGTGCCACCCGCAGACACTGTTCCTGGACCCTGGGGTTCGACCCACAAAGTCGGGTGCTTTGCTGCCATGTGCCTGATCATGCTTGTGGTGGTCAGGCTGGTTGTTTTGACACCCCTGCTGATGATGGCCTGACAGGTGGTGCAAATGGCCTTTTTGGGGTTATCGGCAGAGTCCTTAAAAAACAACCAGACTCGGGAAGACCTAACAGTTGTACTGGCAACTTCCTTCGTGTTGGTTGCTACGGCAAATGGTTGCCTGCCTTCTGTCTGCGGCCACCACACTGCTTCTTCCTGCCTGTTGGGGTGCTCTGCCTCCCTCCCCCTGTGTGCTGCTGTCCTCGCTCTGCATGTCCTCCTGTCAGGTTGGGTCAGTTACTATATCATCCACCACCTCGTCTTCCACTTCCGCACCCTGGTCCTCCTTCTGACTTTCTGGCAATTGTGTCTCATCATTGTCCACCTCTTGTGACACTTTCCCAACGTCGCCTTCATGTGACCATGGGTGCTCAAATATTTGGGCATCGCTACACGCGATCTCCTCTTGCCCCGCTTCAAGTGGACCGGGCGAGAGGCCCGAATCTATAAATGGAAAAGTGAACAGCTCTTCAGAGTGTCCAAGTGTGGGATCAGTTGTCTCTGGGTACTCGGCATGGTGGGAGGAAGGAGGATCAGGGTGAGGAATATGCGGTCCAGACTCACGGCTACTGAGACTTGACCGTGTGGAAGACAGGGTGGTGGTGGTGGTGGCTAAGTGACTGGAAGCATTATCCGCTATCCAACCAACAACCTTTTGACATTGCTCTGGGTTCAATAGTGGTGTGCTGCGGTCCCCTAGAAATTGGGACAGGAAGGTCAGGCGAGAAGATGTGGGTGTTTGTTGTGGCACAATTTCGGCTTGCCCACGGCCTTGTCCTCGGCCTCTGCATGCACCATTACCATCACGTCCAGTTCCCCATCCCTTGCCACGTGCCTTGCCCATTTTAAATGGAGGACAGTATCTTCCACGCACACTACAAATGACTGAGTTTGGAGCGAACTTATATGTGATCCGTGTGATAGAGAAAACAGAGTTTTAAATACCTGGCCTATAGGTAACTAGTTTGAACAGCAAACTGCGGTGAACTGCTTCAATGACACACTAAAGGAAATTTTTAATGGAGGCCAGAAATGGCAGTATTTTCTGACAACGTATATGTGATCCGTTTGACGGAGAAAACACAGTTTTAAATAGCTGGATTTCTAGCGCTCTAATATGGAAAGGACCTGGCTGTATTCTGCAGTGCCAACAAGCAAACGGTGCAGAAAAGATGGTGTTCTCTGGATTGCTTTTTAAGCAAATAATGAGGATTAAGATCCAAAGAAAAGTATTCCCGGCCCCTGAGACCTGGGCCTTTGTATAGAAATATCTAACAGCAGCAGAAGGCAGAATTGGAATGGAGCCTCTTTTGTTATACGCACTGCATTCTGCTATATACACTGCCTGCCTATACACCCTGCCTGCCTGATATCTCTGCAGATGGATTAGGCCTCAGAAGGACTGTTTGTTAAGATGGATATGTGTAATGTACGGTTTTTCTCCCTACACTACCTAATTCACAAGGAAATCTCTCCATGACGCAGCAGCACCTCTCCCAAAACAAGCAAATGGCGCAGAAAAACGGTGTTCTCTGGATTGCTTTTTAAGCAAATAATGAGGATTAAGATACAAAGAAATGTATTCCTGGCCCCTGAGACCTGGGCCTTTGTATAGAAATATCTAACAGCAGCAGAAGGCAGGATTGGAATGGAGCCTCTTATGCTTTATGCACTGCAGTCTGCTATATACACTGCCTGCCTATACATCCTGCCTGCCTGATATCTCTGCAGATGGATTAGTCCTCAGAAGGACTGTTTGTTAAGATGGATATGTGTAATATACTTTTTATCTCCCTACACTACTACACTACCTAATACACGATCAAATCTCTCCCTGACACAGCAGCAGCTCTCCCTACACTGTCTGATCCTGAGTGACTGTGACGAGCATGGCGGCGCCAGGTCTGATATAGACTTGATGACTCTGTGCGGCCAGCCAATCACTGTAATGCCCACAACCAACATGGCTACGGCATTACTGTGCATGGCAGGCAATCCCTGCATGTTCACTGGCTCTCTAAAGAGCGCCAAACATGCAGGGAGGGGACCCAAGTTCCCACCCGAGCAACCCGGAAATACTTGGCATAAATGGTCCACAAAAAATGATTGATTCTAACTCTGAAATTGCACTCCCTATTAAGTCACATCCCTAAAGTACACCACTTTTTTTTCCCTTTAGATTACTTTTTTGTGAAAAAGGTAACAATTCTAGTGGAAGTGGTCATCAGAGTTTGCTACCTAGCCCATCGGAGGGGAAGGGGGGAGGTGCATTAGGGGTCCTGTTACCTTAGTCTCTGAGCTATTCCTTTGCTTTAGGGTGTGGGGGGAGCCCCATTGACTTCATCCGCCTAGGGCACCAAAATACTTTGTGCCGGCCCTGGATCCAGTTTTTGGCATTTTGGGGCATTTTAAAAAGGATATCCGGAAGCTAGAGTCAGTTCAAAAGTCGGCAACTAGATTATTATGTGGGATGGATATCTCTCTGATGATGAGAGGTTGGAAAAGTTGGGCCTGTTTAGCTTAGAAAAAAAATATCTCTGAGGAGATGTCATTTATATGTATAAATACATGTTTGGTCAATACAAAGGACTGGCACATGACTTGTTCCTTCTTAAGTCTTTACAAAGGACCAGGGGACATTCATTACGGTTGGAAGAAAAGTGATTCTGGCAGCTAAATAGGAAAGTGTTTTTTTACAGTTAGGGCAGTCAGACCGTGGAATGTCCTACCACAAGAGATAGTAATGGCAGACACTATAACAGCATTAAAAAAAAGGCTGGATGATTTTCTAACAAGTGGCATTGTTAGCGACAGAGAATGTATAATTGGTGGAGAAAGGTTGAACATGATGGACCTAAGTCTTTTTACAACCTATATAACTATGCAACTGTAACGTGGCGCAGGGCAGTATCCACCGGCGAGGCACTCATCTGTGGTGCCCTGGCACGTTACATGAAAGTGGAGGTCCCGGATGGGTATGTGCACTTGTGCTATGAGAGCTTTACGCCCATGCAGGCCGCATGTAACTGTTGTTGTGGGTTTGCTGGGACCAGATGTTTCACAGTTCAATGACGAAGAATACCATTCAAAAATAAACTCTTTACTGAATAGTAACTTGGTAAGGGTTATATACAAGGGATAGCAGGTACACAGTCTTATGAGTGTTTCCTTTAAAACTTGAAGCATTTTTATACACAGTTTCCTTCCTTAGTAGTATACTCCAGGGATTTTTATGTCCAGTGGTGTAACAGCCGCAGTTGCAAGGGCCCGCCGATGCCAACAGAAACTTCAACTGGATGTGCCTCCTCGGACGCACATCCAGTTTAAATTTATTGTGGTGCACAGACCCATCGGGCCCATGAGCGGCAATACACACTGCTGGCCGTTCAGAGGGCAGCAGCTAACGTCAGTGTGCACGTGACTGAGGCACATGGCAGTGACCTCATGTGCTCCCGTCGCATGCTGAAGTCAGCTGCTGGCTTCAGGGGAGGATGCTCTGCGGCGGGGGAGCAGAGGGAAGGTGAGTATTTATTTATTTATTTATTAAATCAGTGGCCATACTACTACATGGATGACTATGGGCTGTGTATTATACTTTATGGGTGACTATGGGCTGTGCATTATACTTTATGGGTGACTATGGGATGTGCATTATACTTTATGGGTGACTATGGGATGTGCATTATACTACATGAATGACTATGAGATGCATTTTACTTTATGGAGGACTATGGGCCGTGCATTATACTTTATGGATGACTATGGGCTGTGCATTATACTTTGTGGGTGACTATGGGATGTGCATTATACTTTATGGGTGACTATGGGATGTGCATTATACTTTATGGGTGACTATGGGATGTGCATTATACTACATGAATGACTATGAGATGCATTTTACTTTATGGAGGACTATGGGCCGTGCATTATACTTTATGGATGACTATGGGCTGTGCATTATACTTTGTGGGTGACTATGGGATGTGCATTATACTTTATGGGTGACTCTGGGATGTGCATTATACTATGTTGGTGACTATGAGCTGTGCATTATACTATGTGTGTGACTATGAGCCGTGCATTATACTATGTGTGTGACTATGAGCCGTGCATTATACTTTATGGGTGACTATGAGCTGTGCATTATACTTTATGGATGATTATGAGGTGCATTACTCTTTATGGTTGACTATTTGCTGTGCATTATATATACTTTATGGATGACTATGAGGTGCATTATACTTTATGGAGGACCATGGACTGTGCATTATACTATATGGAGGTCTATGGGATGCATTATACTATATGGAGGACTATGGAGGGTGCATTATACTATAGGGAGGACTATGAGCTGTATGTTATACTATATGGAGAACTATGGGGAGTGCATTATACCCCTGCTATGGGACCCCATGACTTCTATGTAAGCCCCTGGTAAATATAATGGCTGATTTTTTTCTATACATTAAAGAACAGTGGAAGAACAGGGGACATATACCAGGATGGCCCAGGATAAGGGACATATACCAGGATTGGGTATATATATACCAGGATGGGGGCAGGGTGAGGGACATATATACCAGGATGAGGGACATATATACCAGGATGTAGGTATATATAATATACTCTGGATGGGGGGGACCCCAGTCCAAATCTTGCACTGGGGCTCATCAGACTTTAGTTATGCCACTGTCTATGTCCACTGTTTCTCCTACTTCACCACAATCCACCTGTAACACTACAGTCTTGATCAACGAGTGTTGTCTACTTTTTCTGGGTTCCGCTAACTCTTTCCACCACTGTCGCCTTGGAACTTTACTAGTCCCATGTACTCAGTCCTGCTTAGCTCCGTTACCTTCCAGTGTTGTAAGCTCGGGGTCTCATGGCTTGATGTTCTCTCCTAGAACCCGTGTTCGGAAGGTCACTCTGTCTCTCTTGCACTTATGCTCAGGATCTAGCTATCCTCTCGCTTTGTTCTCCTCTCATTTAAGGTCACCCTTCAATGGGGCACTATCCATTTTGGACCTTGTAGTCCACTCACTGCGCACTCCAGGCCCTTTCTGTCTTCCTGGCAGGAAACAGACACTTTCCCCTACACTATACCCTCCCACTGTGGGCTAGTCCCAAACATTAACTCTAATGTTCCCACAGTCAAACTGCACATATCTAACGCATCACGTCATAATACACCACACAGTTCACATTACATATCATTAACACTTATTACATTTAATATGACATTTCACATTACTCCACATAACACACTTCACAACAAAACTTGTTTATTCAAGGGAAAACGTGGGCAGCATGTCCCTTACACAACCATCATGATCAGTTTTTTTTAAACATGTTTTTATTTGGTTTCACTCACAAAAACAAATACATGATATAACATAATATGCAAAAAATAATTTTGTTCTCCAAAGTTCCATATCTATGCAGTGAACTCCATTGGATACATTGAAAGGTTCTTTACAATTAAGTTAAAGAACAAAAATATTCTATTTCCGCCATTACATTGGTATAAGTTGTGCGAAAACAATAGGTAAGCTATTACAGCTGCAAACAAATGTCTATGGCCTCGCTTTTCCCGGTTCTCAAATATCTCGAAATCTATCCAACCCTGCAGCAATGCCTACTTGTCTCAGCATAACTTTATATCAATGCCGTCCGGGACTCCAGAAAAGGTGGCTGAAACCTACTTAGGCAAAGCTGAATAGAATGTTTAGCAACTTGAAAAAAAGGACAACTGAAGGACTTTTCTAATACATTAATGTCATGTAATGGGCAGGGTCTGCCGTGACAGCTCAACTCAATGCCACTCAATACGTACTATGATAGAAGACATGATAGGCTTCACAGACCTGACTGTCAATGTGTCAGCTTATTTTATAAACAGGACACTATTGTGTATTATTAAAATACCTTGCATGCTTCATGGATGTAGGAATGTAAACACGCAGCCTGACATACAGGTGTCTGTATTTCACGCTCTGCCAGTCTTGCATATTTAGGATGGTTTATGGTGTCTCACTTCATCCCTGATATTTTTAACCATTCTTCAATTCATTGCTGTCTTTCTTATGGTGGATTGACTGTCAGCCGTCTTTCTAGGTTTGTACTTTTCTTCGTTTTCTTATACAACGCACAAGGAGTGGAGGAAAACGAATGCAGATGTTTTTTCATTTACTGACACCAGAGGAATCTGTTCTCAGGGTGATGAGGATGATGATGATGATGCATACTACAGTTCAATCTGCAATGCACCAAGTACACTTCAAACCCAGATACAGCAACATAAATATATGATGACATTTTCCCCAATTCTGCATTATCAACAGCATAAAAACTATAGAACAGCAATGATCAGATTACAAGTTATAATGTAAATTCTTACAGACATCAAAGAACTGATTACATTTTTCTTATTCATTGTATAACCCTATTAGTAAATAATTCTATTCTTTTTTTAAATGTGTCCAGTTTTCATCTGTAATATGACAGGCAGGGGGTTAAATCTTCTCACTCTGCCTGACAGACTAGGGTCACGTGGAAGGATTTAAATCCCCAGGGATGCTGCGAGCATGCTCAGTGCGGACGCAGTATACAGCCAGCTCAATGTAACCTCTGTATACAGCACCAACCTGCACGCAGTTGCGCTCACTATATTGCTGAGCAGAAGGGAATGCAGCAGAATATGAGGAGGAGAGGATTCTAATCTACAATTCATTTTTATATGGAGATTAAAAATGGATCCCGTAGAGACATACGTAGCCCATCAGGGCTACTTTGGAGGATGAAAGGTAAGGGTGGCATATTTTATGCTAATGGTGTACATTGTATTGGGGGGTTCTAATAGCAGAATATTTCTATCCGGTGACAGTGATTTGCTATAGTGAATATTAATCTGGGTCACTGAGATTGCACCACCTGCTTTTATCTGCTCCGTATTGACATGCAGTGAATTAAGTCTCATTTCCCTGCTAAGCTTCCAATCCCTGCAGAGCAGCCGCACATTATTATTTCCAGTGCACATCTCAGAGCATGTTATCTGCTTGGCTTGGGTCCCTGCATCCTTTCTCTCCCCTTCTCCCTGCCCCACGCTCTCACCCTGGTCACATTCTCCATCATCACTCATCCCCCACCCCTCTGT
Source organism: Phyllobates terribilis (assembly GCF_046119375.1). Classification (NCBI taxonomy): domain Eukaryota; kingdom Metazoa; phylum Chordata; class Amphibia; order Anura; family Dendrobatidae; genus Phyllobates; species Phyllobates terribilis. The sequence continues at coordinate 692,367,808 of NW_027362762.1, forward strand.
GTCAATCCTTCCCACATCCTCTCCCAATGGTTTCAGCAGGTGCTTACATTACATTGTATTTCCTTAGATTTGGCTGAGTAATTGATTGTGAAACACCTTTGGGTGCTTATAAATCTATTTATGGCATTCATTTCCATAGATGAACACTCACATGGTGTGCAAAGCACAGGATTTAGCTTCGTGCTAAATCCAGTCTGGATAATTACAATGCACAGAGGTTGCTTGTAATGTAGCAGCAATTACTACGTTATTGTGTGCAATGATTTTTTATTATTGCCTATTACTGTAACAATGGAGAGTAGGCCATTGGGTTCTCCATACAATGTTTAGCAATGTCCTCCAAATATTAGCTGCTATCTAATAAGATTGGATTTGGTTTACCAATACGCTTATTATCACTAAGTTATCTATGATATTGCACTTAGTGCCCGAGACAGAATTGGAAACATTTTTATACCATTTTGAGTATTAGATCACACAGTATTGGATCATGAACACACGTACCCATAGCAAGACTAGCAGTTTAGGCCTCTCCTCCCGTCTGCATCCATTCTTTAACATCCCGCACCATCAAACCTTATGAATGAGCCTTGGGGTTTAAAAAGGGACTAATCAACAGTATATTACATAGAATAAAGTATATACCTTACACCTGCGCATACAATTTAATCCCTGCACTAGGGGATGCATAATTCCTGCCTCTTCTGTATAGCATTTTTTTTTAACCCATAATAGGTCCTCGCCGTCTGTGTACATCTTGTAAGTAATTAAACATTGAGATTAAAACAACACTTGGGTCTCGTATATAGGGGAATAGGTCACTTCTCCAATTTCCTTCAATAGAACATGATCACTCGAATATGCTTAGTTGGTATTGATTTTGCATTACTAGAGCTATATAGCCTTCTGCCAATATACACCCAAATCCGGTATACTTATCATAAATTCCACCATTAAAGCATAACTCCTTTTTTTCCACACAGACCATGTGTTGTAGATTTGTGAAATATTTTTCTACAAAATGATCTGCTTCCTCTAAACCTGTCAATGCTTATTCAATGAGAACCTGGATGTGGTTGCCAAATCTGATATCTCAGAGCTGCAGTCTGGTCTCTCAGTCTCCTTCTTAGTCAATATGTCATCCAGAGCCCACATTGTCCAGAAATGACTTAGTTCACCCATGCGAAAGAATGCATGGAATTGTACGATGACGTTTTTTTTTTTTTTAAGGGAAGGACTTAATGTTTCCTATTAGTATTATCACTGGGGGACACGGACAGAACAGGGCCCCTGTGAACAATATAAGGGCACTTTGCAGCCAAATAGCTGATAATAATGCACAATTCCACTTGCTTAGAAGGTAGAAATGGGCCCCCTTACCTCTTGGACCCCTGTGCGGCCGCACAGGTTGCACCAATGGTGCGTCCGCCCCTGACTATTATATATCAGAAGAAATCGCTAGAGCTCAAAGCTTGGAACAAAAGCACTTCTGGAATAAATGCATTGCAGCACAGTTTAGCCCACCAATCTCCCACCTCTTGTGCACCCTACGCTGTCATAATAAGAGCTAATTCATACTAAATATTTCATCTGGCTTACCACATAGCTGAGAAACAGGATCACTTTTGTCTTTGGATACATATGTGTGTATCTAGGAAGTCAATATTCAGCCATTAGACAGATCGCATCTGGTTTCATTGAGGCCTATTAGTGTAGATGGAAGGTGACGATACACTAGGGACCATAGAAGTAATTACTGTATTGTTGGTCCATGACATTTGGGGATCACATATGCTGCAAGAAGGCAAGTAATATCATAGTTTAATTGTCATTGATAACAAACAAGTTTTTATTAAAGATATACAATAAAATAAAAATTCAATTATTTGGACTAATAAATGCTGCCAGTCCACCATGCATTGGTAGGTAGTTTGTTTGTAGATATATAAGGCATATCATTTTTTCTAACAAGTATACCTGGTACAAAATTGATGATGAATGGTGGTATCCGCGGTACAAAATTGATGATGAATAGTGGTATCCGCGGTACAGAATTGATGATGAATAGTGGTATCCGCGGTACAGAATTGATGATGAATAGTGGTATCCCTAATACAAAATTTATGATGTATGGTGGTATCCCTAATACAAAATTGCATTTTGCATCAGTTTTGGCATCTTTTTTTTTTAGGTCCCCTTGTTCTAGAGAACCAAAAGGCATAGCATGGGTTGTTACAGTGGTAGCGTATATCAGTTTCTTTGGAATAGTCCAACAGTACAGTGATATTATGACAAAGAATACTGAAAAATAAGAAACAATGTGGACCAGTGCCAAACTGTGATTTTTTTTATAAAACTGATCTTAACAATGGAAAAAAGTGGCTCTAAAATCCCTCATTGAAATTAAGCTGTGGCCCTCCATGCGGACAACCACTGTATTCATTGTCCCTGGGACTGCCGGGAAAAAGTCAAGTGCTGCACTCAGCTATCTCCTGTGCATAGGTGTTGGGAATAAATTTTTAAAGGGGTCTAAATTGATAAGTCTGCAGTCACTCTGTGTGACTGCAGATTTCTGAATCCCCCCTTCCCCCTCCACCAAGCACGAACTGTGCGCTGCGAGAATTTCCTGGTTTCTGAGCCGGGAGCTTCGGTGATGTATGCAATATGCCTACTCCCGGGCAGAAACCGTCTAGTGGGCATGGCCTTGCTCAGTAGTAGTGTAGTGTAGTATAAAAAACATGGACTTTCCGCGCCGCTGCTAAGTGGAAATTAGGATCCAAAGCAAGGAACTGTATTGAATGTGGTTTTTAATCAACCCATTTCGAAGTACACACACTTCTTCAGGATATAACTGCTCTCTGATGACATCCGAGTACAGTCCGACGTTTTACACGCATCCATAGACTTGTATGGGTGTGCAGGGTCCGACTATGGGATGCACTGCCCCATAGTATAACATAGGACCGAGTGCTATCCGATAAAACATCACATAGCACTCGGTCGTGTTATATGTTCGTGTGAGCGAGTCCTTATGGTCTCTTTGCCTCCGAAAAAAATGGAATAGAAAGAGATCATAAAAACATATGGGCCCTAAAACAGTAATGATACAAACTGCAGCTCGTGCCGCAAAAAAACAAGCCCAGATGCAACTGTATTGACCAATAAATAATAAAGTTATAGCTCTTATCTGGCGGAGAGGAGCCTATTAGGACTCGGTCACCCAAGGGTCACATAAACCTAGAGTTGGCCCTGGTCTAGCTATTTGACAGCCTTTTGACCCATTCAGGAAAGGGAAAGTTGTTTCAGTTTTCCTTGTTTAAGTTTATTATTCACTGTACTTTAGGGATATTTCTATATACTTACGTGTTTCTTTATTTATTCTGGTTTTCATTGTTTAATGGGGTTTTTTTTAGTCACAAAATAGATGCTGTATTGTGGTTTGGTTTAACAAATCTTTATCAGTGCAAGTTGGAACAGATATGCTTAAGTTGCACCTTTTTCTTTGGAGCTCATCACCTCTATGTCCCTGAGGACCTGTAAGCCGGTAATGAAGTAGTCGCATACACTTCCTACCTGTGCCAAATGTAGGATCCTATTACTCACTGGTGGGAATACAGCCAAGTGTTTGCTACCATTTACAGTATTCTGTACGTTTATAAGTTGATTCAATAGCAGGCCAACTTTATTAAATCAACGTTTCCCTGCGTTTTAATTCCTAGCAGTATGACTAATGTCCCAGGCGCATGTTGTGTTCGCTCTTAGCTGCGAAAATGACATTAAGTGGGCTATAGACTAAGACTGAAATATTAAAAAAAAAAATAGTAATGTTTTGATGATGTTCAGAAATCTAATTCTGGTAAGTTTTATAATACAAGTCTATTGCTAATATATGAGATTTAATACTCTGTATGAGTATTTCCATATTTCAAGCTGTGTTTTCATTACAGGTTATGTATTCTGCATAGTTCATTTATAACTCATGTGGTTGTTTAAATGATTGTATATGAATCGCTACGACGTATAAATGCTATGGTAGACGTGATAGCATACTGGTGTGCAGTCTGGTGTCCAGCAATGAGGAGGCAGCTCTATGGCACGGTGCCTTCGCCTACTTGGCCAGCAGCACAATTACATTTTTGCCCAGTGAAATCAGCATGGTGCCAGGGCTTTCTTCCGGACACAGGGAGGTGGCTGAGAGGGACACTTTGTGACCTGATAGGTGTCATGGCAACCGTCTAACGAATATCATTCCTGTCTCTGCTAAATGATAAGACATTATAAAAGAGAAGGAGAGAAGAAGAGGGAGGGACTGGGGAAAGAGAAGGAAGGGAGGGAAGGAAGCTTCGTGTAGTTTCGCTGCAGCCAGTAACCCTTCCTTTCCATTTCTGAAAAACCAGTGATCAGACGATCCCAGTACTAGCAGCATTTCATATTGTTTTCTGTACCTGTCACTTAAATGGTTAATCCTGACAATAAAAAGGGATATGCACTGTGAGTGGTACAGATAGCCCCTGCATAGTGACAATTGTGTGTTTTAATTTCGGTTCTTCCACCTCGGTACTGTTGTAGCTCGTGATGTCACCGCATGTTCTTCTGTGATTGGCTCGCCGGGGTTATTATTGTCTTCTTGTCACTGTTGCTGATGTAAATTCAATGGGTTTCACCTTCCCGCAGTCCAAAGGGCGGTTACATCTGTCTCATATGTTTCCATGGCAACTGTGGAACCCACTGGTGACCATGATGGCGAAAGTGAAGAGTGTATTAGGAAGCAAAAAGAGAGAGAGGGGTCAAGAATCGGGCAGTGTTCACTTTACGTATATGCTGAATTTATTCAAAAACCTTCATGTAATTTGCTTATCTGTACATGGATGCAATGGACAATACTTTGTTGCTGTGGGTGAAAATTTCAGAATTTGGGTACAAGAATCCTTCTCTGCTTTTGCATTGATTTCAGGAGATTAATTGATAATATATTTAATTATTTTCTTTTGATTTTTGCAGTATGATTTGTAGATTGGAAAGAGGGTAAATGTTATGTACAATATTAAACTGCTTTTCCGAAAATAGAAAGTGCCTATTACCCATTACTTAGTCACCGCTGAGGGTCAGACAGCAGGGACTCTCAGCAATACTGAATAGAAGGCTATGGATCCTGGTAACAAGGCTCTAGAGAGCTCTGTATTGAATGGAGTATAGGTGTGCATGCTTGACCTCCGCTCAACTTATATTTATAATTTAGATATTTGTCTTACTTCGTAATAGTTGTAGTTTACTGCTATGTTAACCAAGGGCATTCAGTTTCTTCATTGAAGTACTAAGTGCTCCTTATGATTATAAAGTGAAAAGTAGGTATGTATTGTTGCCATACAGCTTGTAATGTGACTTTTGTCTCATAATTTTTCATCAGGAGCCCACAGCTCCCCTGCCTCCCTGCCCCTGCTTGTCTGGGTTCGGTGTGCTCCTGAAGATTGACTGTTAGGATCGGCAGCATGGTTGTACTGCTGGCCTGAACTGTGCAGTCTTCAATGCGAGCAAAGGTAGCCTTGTCTCTGCGGCATTGGAGGAGGGTAGGGCCAAGTTCAGAGCAGCGCTTGCAAGCACTAAAAAAAGAGTGTGCCTAAGAAAACTGCCTCTTCTTATAGACTGCAGATTTGATTGGTAACCTAGGCAATACCAGAGAATAAAAAATCCCTCTATATTTGAGAACGGAGAGAACTTTTAGTTAAAGCAACATTCCAGCGTTTTTTGGTTTTTATTTTACCTGCACCTAGTATCATAATTACCATCCTCTGTCATCTTTTATCAGCGCCGTTCTGGTCAGTCTTCTGCAGGTTGCAACCTGTCTGATCGCTCCAGTATTTGCTGGGCAATCCGGAAGTCACAGCTCAATGTAAGTCTATGACAGACAGAACAAGTCTCTCATAGACTTAAAGTAAGAGATTGCGACCATTATCTCAGACTTCCGGTCGGTAAGAATTTGCATTCACAATAAGGCAGCGCAAGACCGGAGCGGCGCCGGGGACAGGTGATGATGTCGACTGATAAGTGCAATAGTAGGGTCAGGGACTTTATGTTAGTGATACGACTTCAGCACTGAAATAAAAACCTGGATGTGGTGCTTTAAAGGTTAATTGTTAAGTTGTTTGTCTTAACAAGAACATTGCAATTTTACCCATTTAGTAAGATGAGAATAACCCTTTAAATAGTAATGCCTTAATAAGAGTGGCAAATAATTTTTGCTGTGCTCACAAAATAGTGCCAGAGACAATGAGGCCAATCAGCTGTCCTGAATAAGAGGTTACAATGGTATTACTGGAATACCACTATCAAAACCAGTACTTTACATCCCTAATGATTGCAGATAAAGAGTATTGAGTCCTGGACAAAAAATAACAGACAGCGGGTAAAATAAGTATTGAACACATCACCAATTTTCTAAGTAAATATATTTCTAAAGGTGCTATTGACATGAAATTCTCACCAGATGTCAGTAACAACCCATCCAATGCACACAGAAATCAAACCATAGATGTCCATTAATTAAGTTATGTGTAATAAATGACACAGGGAAAAAGTATTGAACACACTTACTGAAATTTAATTAATACTTCATACAAAAGCCTTTGTTGGTGATGATAGCTTCAAGACGCTTCCTGTATGGAGAAACTAGTCGCATGCATTGCTCAGGTGTGATTTTGGCTCATTCTTCTACACAAACACTCTTCAAATCCTGAAGGTTCTGTGGGCTCCTTCTACAGTGGTATGTAAAATTACTGTTAACAGTTAAGCAAATTGAAAATGAAATGATATCTAAAAGGGCTAAAGTTAAAGATTACACATTTCCTTTGTAATTTAGGCAAAAAATTTTTTTTTTATTTTTTACATCTTAAAAATTACAAAAAGGAAAATGGGCTGATGCAAAAGTTTGGGCACCCTTGGAGATTTGTGTGCTTAGATAACTTTGACCAAGGTTTCAGACCTTAATTAGTCCGTTAGGGTTATGGCTTGTTCACTATCATTGTTAGGAAAGGCCAGGTGATGCAAATTTCCCAGTTTTATAAAAAAAAAAAACAGCCTCCTCTAACCTTCTGCCAAAAAAACAACAGCCATGGGTTCTTCCAAGAAGCTGCTTAGCACTCTGAAAATAAAAATGGTGGAGAACTACAAAGCAGGAGAAGGCTATAAGAAGATAGCAAAGCATTTTCAATTTGTCCTTTCCTCAGTTCAAAATGTAACTTTGAAATGGCAGTTAAGAGTAACAGTGGAGGTTAAGATAAGGTCTGGAAGACCAAGCAACATTTCAATGCGAGCTGCTCGTAGGATTGCTAGCGAGGCAAATTAGAACACTTGCTTGACTGCAAAAGACCTTCAGAAAGGCTTAGTAGACTCTGGAATTGTGGTACATTGTTCTACACCTGCACAAATATGGCCTACATTGAAGAGTCAACAGAAGAAAACCTCTCCTGCGTCCTCACCATAAAATTCAGTGTCAGAAGTATGCAAAAGAACATATAAACAAGCCTGATATAATGGGCTGGGTGGTGAAACCACTGTGCCGTGATCCGAGGAGAGCCTGGAGGGGCGTGACTAGTTGCCTCATCAAGTCCAACCTTGGATGCATGGCAGCTGACGATACCACAATCTGAGGGTGAGACGAGGGACGCGGGACTAGGTGCTACACCAAGAATGACCTCGGATAGATGGCAGCTGACCCCCAAGGGACAGGAGGCAGGAACAGCCAGAAATGGTACACTTGGCAAGCAGTGGCTGGCACAGCTGGTACAGTGACTGGCACTGGTAGACACGACTGGTATCTTGGTAGGCAGGTGCAGGTGGGCATGGCTGATAGGCAGGCTGGCATGGCTGATATACAGGCAGGCAGGTGCTGGCAGGCACGGCTGAAATACAAGGAGGCAAGTGGACTTACAGACTTACAACGTTGCACAGACACCTCCATGCAGGTGGAGGAGCCTTAAATAGTGATTGTCTCCCAGCCATTGGCTGGGGACCCTTTAGGTCTGCGCGCATGGCCCCTTTAAGAAGGAGGGAGCGCGCTCACCCTAAGCACAGTAACCAGGGCTCTGGCCGTAGTGTGCGTACTCCGGACATCAGCAGCTGAGACAAAAGCAGGAAGTGCAGGACGGGGGCCGCGGCAGTGAGTGAGTCAGCATCTCTCCCGAGGGAGGCAGAAGGCAGAGACGCCGTCGCCACACCTGATGCATTTTGGAAACAAGTCCCGTGGACCAATAAGGTTAAAATAGAACTCTTTAGCCACAATGATCAAAGGTATGTGTGGAGAAAAAAGGGCACAGAATTTCAGGACAAAAAAAAGCGGAGAACATTTCACGGGTAGAGGGAAGAATGGATTCAATAAAATTTCAACAAATTCTTGATTCAAACATAACACCATCTGTAAAAAAGCCGAAGTTGAAAACAGGATGACCTCTACAAATGGATAATGATCCTAAACACAAGTCAAAATCCACAATAGACTACCTCAAAAGGTGCAAGCTGAAGGTTTTACAATGGCCCTCACAGCCCCTGATCTGAACATCATTGAAAATCTGTGTCTAGACCTTAAAATAGCAGTGTATACAAGACGACTCAGGAATCTGACAGAACTGGAAGAATTTTCCAAGGAAATATGGATGAAAATCCCTCAAACAAGAATTGAAAGACTCTTGGCTGGCTACAAAAAGCGTTTACAAGTTGTGATACTTTCAAAAGGGGTGGTAATAGTTACTAACCATGCAGGGTGCCCAAACTTTTGCATTGCCCATTTTCTTTTTTATAATTTTTAAAATGTAAAAGATGAAAATATTTTTATTTTGCCTAAAATACAAAGGGAATGTGTCATCTTTAACTTCAGGCCTTTTAGAGATCATTTCATCTTCAACTTGCTTAACTGTTCACAATAACAGTAATTTTGAGCAGGGGTGCCCAAACTTTTACATGCCACTGTATGAACTCTGAGCTTTAGTTCCTTCCATACATTTTCTATTGGATTCAGGTCAGGTGATTGGCTGGGACATTCTAGCAGCTTTATTTTCTCTTTCTCTGAAATCATTGAGAGTTTCCTTAGCTTGTGTTTGGAATCATTGTCTTGCTGAAATGTCCACCCTCGTTTCATTTTCATCATCCTGGTAGATGGCAAAATTGACTTGGTACAATTGTCCATTCATCCCTCCTATAATTATATGCAGTTTGCGAGTGCTGTATGCTGAAAAACAGCCCCATACTATGATGTTCCACTGATATGCAGTTTCCCTCTGGCTTCCAAACGCGGTGTGTATTATGACAACCAAAGAATTCAATTTTGGTATAATCTGACTAGACTATATTCTCACAGTATTTCACAGGTTTGTCTAAATGTTGTTGAAGAAACTTTAAACACGCTTGAACATGCTTTTTGTTCAGCAATGGAGTTTGCTTGGTAAGCGTGCATACAGGCCATGTGTCACGGGTTCAGATGACCAAGGTGTCTGATTTCACGTACTCCTGCACTGACCAGAAGCACTTCACCATCATATTAAACAGTTCAGGTTTCTGCTAGCAGTGCAGGGGTTAATCTGTTCAGTTGAGAGCTCCTGGAGCTTTCCTGCTTTGATGGTCTCAGCTGTTCAGTGTTGACCACTCCCCTCTGCTAAATATACTCGCCTCTGGCAATCGGGGATTGCCAATTTTAGTTCAGACTGCCTGGTTCTAGAGTTGGAGGTGTTTCTTGTTGGAGATGGCATTTGGAAAGTTGTTCAAAAGAGTGTTGCTTGGTGTTTGTCTGTGTGCACGTCCTTATCATATCCTATTTGGTTTCTCCTTTCTTAACTCCCCGGTGTTCCACTCTGTTGTTTGTGAGTGCATTTTTATATGATTGGTATTTTCTTTAACACTGTCTGTCTTCCCTTGCTTGTCAGGTTGGTGCATTCTTATACACTTCTACTCCTCACTTCCTTGGGTGAAGGAGGGGACAGATAAGGGTTGAAATAGGAGCACACCAAGGCTTGTGGCCCCGGCATCTTCACCATCAGAAGTAATCCGGGGACCAAGGAGAGAGTAGAGCGTCCCCCAGCTTGAGGGATAGGGAAGGAGCCCCTAGCCCTAGCATATCCTGCTACAGTGCCGTGTCACCATGGAGGATGAGTACATTACTTATTGTTTTCTTTGAAACGATTGTACCTGCTGATTCCAGGTCTTTCTATAGCTATCCACAGTTGGTCCTTGGTTCTTGGGCAACTCTTCTGATAATTTCTTTCACTGGTCGTGGCCAGTTTATAGTGAAATGATTTTATTTCCACTTCCGGATTATGGCCCCAACAGTGCTCGCTAGAACCTTCAGTAGTTTATAAGTTCTTCTCTAACCACTGCCATCAGTATGGTTTGCAACAATAAGGTTGCAAAGATCTTGAGACAACTCACTGGTTTTACCCATCATGAGATGTTTCTTGTGTGGCACCTTGGTAATGAGGCACCTTTTTGTAGGCCATCAGTTGAACCAGCTGATATTTTTCACTTAGTGGCAGGACTGCTTGCTAATTGCTGATAAATTTCAGCTGGTGTCATGACTTTCCATGGCTTTTTGCACCTCTTCTTTTTCTCCAAGGTTTCAATACTTTTTCTTTGTGTCATTTCCCATTATTACACATAATTTAATTTATGGACATCTACGGTTTGATTTATTTGCTTGTGTGGATTGGATGGGTTGTTACCGACATCTGGCGAGAATTTCATATCAATAGCATCTTTAGAAATATATTTATTTCCAAAAATTGGAGACGTGTTCAATACTTATTTTACCCGCTGTATATATGTACAGAATACATAATATTATACGCATATTCACTACATACATTTGGTTTAATTAACTGATTTAATGAACCCAAGTATATTGAGAATATAATAATAGAATAAATAATAATATAATAAATTCTCAACATACTTGGGTTGATTAAATCAGTTCTAGGCCAGGGGTTCTGTGGTGACATAGGTTCACATTAGAGCCATGGTTGGCCCAGGTGTTGATTATAGTATAAATATAAACCAATGGTATACTATATAGATATTATCCACTACTGGAGAACCTCCTGCTTAATCAATTCAGTGCCCCATAAAATATAAAAACAACGGACACTCAACTCCTGTTCCAGTATATATCGGTGCTGCTTTTCCTGGTGGGTGACGTGACATTGTGTCAAGTGACCTCTACAGTCAATCAGCATCCACTGACCAACTGCAGCATTTACTGTTTTGTCAGAGTGGACATATGCTCTGATGGAACTGGCTGCAACCGTTACATGACGCAACAATGTCACGTCGCTCACCGGGAAAAGCAGCACCGATATCGCTGGAACAGTGCTATTGCAGGAGGTGAGTGTCCATTGTTATTAGTTTCTATGGGGCTCTGAATTAATTAAATATTGGGTTGTCCAGTAGTGGACAACCCCTTTAAGGACATATAAATCTACCTCAGGCTAAGTTCCCACTATGGGTATTTGGTGCATTTTTGACGCTGCATGTTTTTGTTGCACAATAAAGCAGCATATTACAGTTCCAGCAAAGTGGATGGGATTTATAGAAATAGCATGCCCACTGTATTTTTTTACACAGTATAAACTGACCTGCTGTAAGTGTTTTGAAATCCGCAACATGTCAGCTTCACTTGCAGTAAATATGCATTTGATTTGCGGATTTTCCCTATAGACTTGAACAAGTTGAGGAAAATCAGCATGTAAAAAACACATATGTTTTAGTACATTTATGTAGCAGAAACGCACTTAAACGCATGTAATTCACACATGAATTTATCAAGAAAGTTTTATGCAAGCCAAATACCAGGAAGTATTCAAAACAAAGCAGTTTTATTTAAAACATGTAGGACCAAAAGGAGACAAAAACTTCAGAAAACCGCTTGTAAAAAAAGACACTCAGAAACGGAAGTAAGCTAATTTACCTAACTGATGCACAAATTCACACATCAGTTTTGTTACAGTGCTGGCCAAAAGTATTGGCACCCCTGCAATTCTGTCAGATAATACTCAGTTTCTTCCTGAAAATGATTGCAATCACAAATTCTTTGGTCTTATTCTCTTCATTTAATTTGCTTGCAAGGAAAAAACACAAAAGAGAATGAAGCAAAAATCAAATCATTGATCATTTCACACAAAACTCCAAAAAAGGGCCGGACAAAAGTATTGGCACCCTCAGCCTAATACTTGGTTGCACAACCTTTAGCCAAAATAACTGCGAACAACCGCTTCGGGTAACCATCAATGAGTTTCTTACAATGCTCTGCTGGAATTGTAGACCATTCTTCTTTGGAAAACTGCTCCAGGTCCCTGATATTTGAAGGGTGCCTTCTCCAAACTGCCATTTTGAGATCTCTCAACAGGTGTTCTATGGGATTCAGGTCTGGACTCATTGCTGGCCACCTTAGAAGTCTCCAGTGCTTTCTCCAAAACCATTTTATAGTGCTTTTGGAAGTGTGTTTTGGGTCATTGTCCTGCTGGAAGACCCATGACCTCTGAGGGAGACCCAGCTTTCTCACACTGGGCCCTACATTATGCTGCAAAATTTGTTCGTAGTCTTCAGACTTTATAATGCCATGCACACGGTCAAGCAGTCCAGTGCCAGAGGCAGCAAATCAACCCCAAAACATCAGGGAACCTCCGCCATGTTTGACTGTAGGGACCGTGTTCTTTTCTTTGAATGCCTCTTTTTTTTTCCTGTACACTCTATGTTGATGCTTTTCCCCAGAAAGCTCTACTTTTGTCTCATCTGACCAGAGAACATTCTTCCAAAACGTTTTCGGCTTTCTCAGGTAAGTTTTGGCAAACTCCAGCCTGGCTTTTTTATGTCTCGGGGTAAGAAGTGGGGTCTTCCTGGGTATCCTACCATACAGTCCCTTTTCATTCAGACGCCGACGGATAGTACGGGTTGACACTGTTGTACCCTCGGACTGCAGGGCAGCTTGAACTTGTTTGGATGTTAGTCAAGGTTCTTTATCCACCATCCGCACAATCTTGTGTTGAAATCTCTCGTCAATTTTTCTTTTCCGTCCACATCTAGGGAGGTTAGCCATGGGCTTTAAACTTCTTGATGACACTGCGCACGGAAGACACAGGAACATTCAGGTCTTTGGAGATGGACTTGTAGCCTTGAGATTGCTCATGCTTCCTCACAATTTGGTTTCTCAAGTCCTCAGACAGTTCTTTGGTCTTCTTTCTTTTCTCCATGCTCAATGTGGTACACACAAGGACACAGGACAGAGGTTGAGTCAACTTTAATCCATGTTAACAGACTGCAAGTGTGATTTAGTTATTGCCAACACCTGTAACACCAGGTAAGTTACAGGTGCTGTTAATTACACGAATTAGAGAAGCATCACATGGTTTTTCAAATGGTGCCAATACTTTTGTCCACCCCCTTTTTTAGGTTTGGTGTGGAATTATATCCAATTTGGCTTTAGGACAATTCTTTTTGTGTTTTTTTCATTTTACCATGATAGTGGTAAAATTTGTTCAATATTTTTTGTGTTTATATGTGAAAAAAACGGAATATTGGTGAAAATTTAAAGCATTTTGCAATTTTCAAACTTTTAATTTTTGTGCCCTTAAATCAAAGAGTTATGTCACAAAAATAGATAATAAATAACATTTCCCATATGTCTACTTTACATCAACACAATTTTTGAAACATCATTTTTTTTTGTTAGAAAGTTATAACAGTTAAAAGTTGACCAGTGATTTCTTATTTTTCCAACAAAATTTACAAAACCATTTATTTTAGGGACCACATTACATTTGAAGTGACTTTGAGGAGTCTATATGACAGAAAATACCCAAATGTGACACCATTCTAAAAACTGCATCCCTCAAGGTGCTCAAAACCACATTCAAGAAGTTTATTAACCCTTCAGGTCTACACAGGAATTTTTTGAATGTGGAAGAAAAAAATGAACATTTAACTTTTTTCACAAAAATTTACTTTAGAAACTCCTTACAAGTGACACCATTCTGGAAACTAGACCCCTCAGGGAACTTATCTAGATGTGTGGTGAGCACCTTGAACCCCCAGGTTCTTCACAGAAGTTTATAACATTGAACCGTGAAAATAAAAAATTCTGATTTTTCCCACAAAAATGTTTTTTTAGCACCATTTTTTTATTTTCACAAGGGTAACAGGAGAAAATTAAACCCAAAATTTTGGAGAGCCCCTGATGTGCCTAAACAGTGGAAACACCCCACAAGTGACACAATTTTGGACACTAGACCCCTCAGGGAATTTATCTAGATGTGTAGTGAGCACCTTGATCCCCCAGGTGCTTCACAGAAGTTTATAATGTAGAGTTGTGAAAATAAAAATAATCACATTTTTCCCACAAAAAATGTTCTTTTAGCACCAATTTTCTTATTTTCACAAGGGTAACAGGAGAAAATTAAATCCAAAATTTGTTGTACAATTTCTCCTGAGTATGCAGATACCCCATATATGGGGGTGAACTACTGTTTGGGCACACAGCAGAGCTCAGAAAAGGAGTGGAGATTTGGAACGCAGACTTTGATGTAATGGTCTGCGGGTGTCATGTCGCACTTGGAAAGCCCCTGATGTGCCTAAACAGTGGAAAACCCCCACAAGTGACCCCATTTTTGGAAACTAGACCCCTCTGAGGAATTTATCTAGATGTGATGTGAGCCCCTTGAACCCACAGGTGCTTCACAGAATTTTACAATGTTGATCTGTGAAAATGAAAAATGTTGTTTTAGCCTTCATTTTTTCATTTTCACAAGGATAGCAGAAGAATATGGACCCCAAAATGTGTTGTGAAATTTCTCCTGAGTATGCTGATACCCCATATGTAGTCGAAAACTACAGGGGACAATTCAGAAGGGTAGGAGCGTCATGTTGGAATTCAGATTTTGCTAAACTGGTTTGACGGTGCCATGTCACATTGGCAGAGCTCCTAAGATGCCACAATAGCAGAATTCCAAACTACACCTCTGAATGAATTAATCTAGGGGTGCAGTGAGCATGTTGACACCACATGTGCCTCACAGAGTTTTATACCATTGAGCGGTGAAGAATGAATAAGTACATTTTTACCATTAAATTTTTGTTTTAGCCCCAGATTTTACATTTTTACCCTGGGAAATGGAAAATGGCAATCTCTCGCATGGAATAGCCTTCATTTCTAAGAACAAGAATAGACTGTCGAGTTTCACATGAAAGTTCTCTTTTTCTGGCCATTTTGAGAGTTTCATAGAACAAACAAATGTAATGCTCCAGATTCTCAACTAGCTCAAAGGAAGGTCAATTTTATAGCTTCTCAAATCAGCCAAATTGTTTTCAGCTGGGCTAACATACTTGTGCAAGGGTTTTCTAGGGTTTTCTAAACATCCATTAGCCTTCTTACACAGTTAGCAAACACAATGTACCATTAAAACACTGGAGTGATGGTTGTTGGAAATGGGCCTCTATACACCTATGTAGATATTGCAATAAAAACAAGACGTTTGCAGCTAGAATAGTCATTTACCACATTAACAATGTATAGTGTATTTCTGATTCATTTAATGTTAGCTTCATTGAAAAAAAAAAAGTGCTTTTCTTTCAAAAATAATGAAATTTCTAAATGACCCCAAACTTTTGAACGGTAGTGTGTATATATATATACAGTATAATATATATGTACAATCAATTTACACACTATATATGCATATTATTGAATTATAGCACTCATTCTGTCTACCTTCGTGTGATGTGGGCAGCATGGTGGCTCAGTGGTTAGCACTGCAGCCTTCCAGCACTGGGGTCCTGGGTTCAAATCCCAGCAAGGACAATATCTGCAAGGAGTTTGTATGTTCTCCCCTTGTTTGCGTGGGTTTCCTTCCACACTCAATAGACATACTGATAGGGAATTTAGATTGTGAGCCCCAATGGGGACAGTGCTGATATTGTCTGTAAAGCGCTGTGGAATTAATGGCACTATATAAGTGAGTAAAATTAAATAAAATGTGATTAATTTTACATTTTCCTCCAATCTGTATCTATCACTATAGCCAAATAAAAAAATGTCAGTATATTAAGCAGCCAAAAATCTGTATGTGATAAGCATTCATAAAGCTGCTTCATTACTGGGGTCTGGTATGTACTGACACGTTACAGGGCTCATTGTGATAAATGTTTTATGCTTTTGGCTAATTCATACGGTGTTCCATGAAAAATGACACAGCCATTTAGATCACTAGTACCAATGCTCATTTACACAGAACGACAGATTGCTAAAACAAGTGATCATGGGATCATTTATGAAATCGCTTATCTTTTCTCCTCTCATGCCAATTGGGTTACAAATGACAGGCAGCTGACTTTTACAGGGATGGACATAAGCATTAACTATGTCAGCATAAACATGTTATCAGCGGTAAACGACCAGATTATTGATTGACATTTGAGCACGAAAAGAGAGTAGTTCTTTGAGCGAACATTTCTCTTTGCAAAAAAAGGCACTTCTATAGTTCTCCTACATGGTAAATTATGTTGCTGATTGAATGATTATTTAGTTAACGACCATTTAATGAGTAATAGTTGCAGTCAGACGGCCGTATAAATCGGACCGAGATAAGATTGCATTGCATGGACTGGCCGGCAGCTCTTCCGACCCGAGCGTGACAGCGTGTATTTCTATGCAACTGTGACATTTGGGTTAGGAGAGCCGTGGCCAGTCCGAGCATTGCGGTCCGATCTCATCCGATATATATGGCCATCTGACTGCGCCCTTATGCCAACACAGTCAGGAAAGTAACTATATTGGGTGTAGAGGTTACAGTCCGCCAGGGCACTGTAGCACGTGAAGGGCCAAAAGTTGCCTTTAGCCCATATGAGAAGACCAATTCTATTAAAGACATGTGATATTTTAAGTCCTTAATAGAGATTTTGCATTGGGGCCCAGGAACTTCAAGTTACATTAAAGGAGTATTCCCATCTCCAATATTCTATCCCAATATGTAGTAGGTGTAATAATAATAATAATAATATTAGCAAATACTTCCAATTAGAAATGTAATATAGTGTTCTGATTCGCTATGTCTCTTTCCTCATGTGCAGGCATTGCAGGACCTTAGGAATCCATGGTTACGACCACTGATATAGTGAGTTAGCTAGTTGCTAGTGGTCGTATCCATGGATACCTAAGGTTCTGCAATGCCTTCACATGAGGAAAGAGAAATAGCAAATCAGGAAACTATACTACATTTCTAATCGGAAGTATTTGCTAATATTAATATTATTACACCTACTACATATTGGGATAGGATCTAGGAGATGGGAATACCCCTTTAATGTAACTTGAAGTTAATGGACACAGGCAAACATATTGCCTATTATATTCAGTGACACTGGGTGAAGAATGAACAATCTTTCAGGGAATATTCTTACAATGATAATCATTGATAGACAAACACTCTTTCTTTAAAAGGGTTGTCCACTACTAGGATAACCCTTTCTTGATGTAAATGTTTGGCAACAATAAAATAAAAAAGCTTATATTCACCTCCCGTGCCGACATCTTTCCAGCAGAGTCGCGTTCCCGCCGCTCTCATGCGGTTGTTGTGACACATGAGCCCAACACCTAATCAGCGCTGGCGTCACTATTCCCGCCTTCTTACTGTTAAGTAATTAACAGGAGGTGAGAGAACAGCCACAGACCTCACTTCCTGTTAATTAACCGTACGAAGGTGGGGGCAGTGACGCCAGCGCTGATTGGGTGTCGGGCTCACGTGTAATACCCGCACGAGAGCCCCAGGAACGCGAGTGCCGACACTGCTGGAATGGTGCCGGCACGGGAGATGAGTATGAGCTTTTTTTTATTTTATCGGGGCCAAGCGTGGGGTATGAAAAGGTTTTGTCCAAGTAGTGGACGACTTTTTTAAACTAAAGATATTTCAGCCGACTTCATTTGAAACGATGACAGTGTGTGATTGGTTGGCTAAAAGTATTGTGGGGTTTTAACCCCACAAAAAATAGCTTTATTTGAAATTATTCATTTTCATCAACTTTAATCTGTGTGTGTGTGTGTATAGGAGCCTTTACTCAGTTGGTATGCAAGATTAAAAATCTTATATCTTGGCCTGTCCTTCTATTCATTTGAGCAGTAGAAAAAAATTACGTCATTAGGATATTTGATCTAAGTATCTGTGCAATGTTCCCAGGACTGCATTTATAGAGCAGGAAAATGGCATGAGAAACGCTTGTCTCAACAAGTCTGTAAAGTAAATCTGCACTCTATGTACAATATTCTTTCTAATGAAAATCACAGATAAATATTTGTGGGGTCTGGGAACTGAAATCCTGAGCCCTAATTGATCACTAAAACAAAGAACTGTGGCACTCTTCATAGCACAGTGCCACTTCGGTTTATGTTGGCATTAAGCTGCATTTACATTGCAAACGCTCATTTCACATCTGCCGTGTAAACACAATGAACAAGCAAAACGCTCGTTCATCAGATGAAATGATCTTTTGCTCAGCGCAAAAAGTTCAGATTGGTCCACCATAAACATGCAGGAAACATCCTGTTGTGTAATAGGTTTTGTAAGGCCTGTTAGGCTTGGGGCTTATTCACACTTCCCTAATTTTTTATCAGTATTTAATGGTCAGAATCAGGAGAGGATCCAAATCACAGAAATGGCGTGAGTATTTCAGTGTCATTTTTTTCTCTGAATTCTGATTGGTCTACAAGTAGTAATGCATAATACTGAGCAAAATACTGCGTGCAAGACTGCCGTTAGTAAGTGCATGCAGGAGTGGAGCCTTAAAAAGTCAAGTTATATAATTACAGCCTTTAGCCTGCTGAGTTGTGTTTTGTATTGCTTTCTGTCATTTTTAGATTAAATATACAGCGGTTAGACGTTTGATAGAAGTGACCAGATAAATATTACTACATACAGTTAGGCCCAGAAATATTTGTACAGTGACCGAATCTTCACAATTTGGGCTCTGCATGCCTGTATTTTTTATTTAAAAGGAAACAACTGAGATGCAATTGAAGTGTTGACTTTCAGGTTTAATTAAAGGAGTTGAAGAAAAATATCCTGTGAAACGTTTAGGTATTGAAACCATTTTTCTACAAAGCCTCCTCATTTCAGGGGTTCAAATGGAATTTGACAAATTAACTTTACCATAAATAAAATGTTCATTTTTAATGCTTTGTATAGAATCCTTGTAGGCAATGACAGCCTGAAGTCTGGAAGCCATGGACGTCACCAAACGCTGGGTTTCCTCCTTTGTGGTGCTTTGTCAGGCCTTTACTGCAGCTGACGTCATGTTTTGCTTGTTTGTGCGTCTTTCTGCCTTAAGTTTTGTCTTAAGCATGTGAAATGCTGCTCAATGGGGCTGAGATCTGGTGATTGACTCGGTTACTGCAGAATATTCCACTTCTTTACCTTGAAAACTCCGGGGGTTCCTTTAGCAATATGTTTTGGGTCATTGTCCAGCTGTACTGTGAAGGGTCGTCCAATCAACCTTGCTGCACTTGGTTGAATCTGATCAGACAGTATAGCACTGTCCACTTCAGAATTCATCCGGCTGCTTCTGTCTTCAGTCACATCATCAATAAACACTAGTGATCCAGTGCCATTGGAAGTCATGCATGCCTATGCCCTCACACTGCCTCCACCATGTTTTACAGAGAATGTGGTGTGCTTTGCATCATGAGTAGTGTTGAGCGATACCTTCCGATATCGGGAAATATCGGATCGGATTGAATCGGACCGATACCGAAAAAGTATCGGATATCGCCGATTCCGATACCGGAAACCAATGCAAGTCAATGGGACATAAATATCGGAATTAAAATAAACCCTTTCTTTCCTTGTAGGTTAATTCTACATGAAGGAAAACAACTAAGAATAATGTAGAATGTATTGGGGGAGGTGGGGGAGACAATAAAGGCATAGAGGTTTAGCCCAATCAAATGGAATAGCAGGAATTACTATTTTTTTAAGATGTTCTGAGTTACGGAAATATTAACTATGTTAAGTATTTTTATATTTCGTCAGATATTTATGTTTCACTACTTCCATGCTCTTCACCTTCTTTTTTACTTCTCCCACACTTTCTCCTTCATCATCCTCAGCATCTTTTTCATCCACTTCTTCTTCACCTTCTTCTTCTTCACCTTCTTCGTATTATTCTTTTTTTTACATTCTTCATATTCTACTTCTTCATCTTCTTCATATTCTTCTTCTTCATCATATTCTTATTTGTGACAGGCATTCCTGTAGTTGTTATCTATAA
Source organism: Phyllobates terribilis (assembly GCF_046119375.1). NCBI lineage: Eukaryota > Metazoa > Chordata > Amphibia > Anura > Dendrobatidae > Phyllobates > Phyllobates terribilis. The sequence goes on from NW_027362762.1 coordinate 692,388,094, forward strand.
AAGGTTGGACATTACACCTTTCGTTCTGCCCGTCACAAAAGATTCACAACAGGATTTGTCCGCGTTCAGTTTGGCCTGCAGCAGCAGGTCTTTTCCAGGGGCACCACGAGGAGGAACGGACTCGCCCCCATACACTGCTTAGTCATATTCTGCTTATAATTTAGATATTATCTTTTGCTCTGAATTTTAATCTTATGCTTAATGTTCTTCCGCTTTTTGTTCTGCAGCTTCTTGTATTTCTGCTTCTTGGTTTTCTGTCTCTTGTTCTTCTGTATCTTGGTACTTGTCTTCTCTTCTTTGTCCTCTTGGTCAACTTCTTCAGGGTCATCTTCTTGGTCTTCTTCAGGGTGGTCTTCAGGGTGATCGTCTTCCGGGTCCTCGTCTTCTTCGGGTTGGTCTTCTGGGTCCTCGTCTTCGGGGTCCTCGTCTTCTTCGGGGTGGTCTTCAGGGTCCTCGTCTTCTTCGGGGTGGTCTTCAGGGTCCTCGTCTTCTTCGGGGTGGTCTTCAGGGTCCTCGTCTTCAGGGTCCTCGTCTTCTTCGGGGTGGTCTTCAGGGTCCTCGTCTTCAGGGTCGTCGTCTTCGGGGTCCTCGTCTTCTTCGGGTTGGTCTTCAGGGTCCTCGTCTTCAGGGTCCTCGTCAGGGAGATCCAGAGTGATTACCAAGAACCATTTCAAAAAGCTTGAACTTGGAAATGTAGCAGAAAGTACAAGAAGGCTGAGGAACTACCGAGGACCAGCTGACGGTACTGGAACCCGGATGGGTAGCAGAAGGTACAAGAGCCAATGGAACTACCGAGGACCAGCTGATGCTACTGGAACTCAGTTACTAAGCAGGAGGTACCTGTGCCAGAAAGCACTACCAAGGACCAGCAGACGTTGGTGGAACTTGGATACCGAGAAGGAGGCACCTAATCCAAAGGCACTGCCGAGAACCAGCTGACGGTACTGGAACCCGGATGGGTAGCAGAAGGTACCCATGTAAAAAAAAGTTCAAGTCCGCGAGCCGGCCGCAGTTACCAAAACCCACAGTCCTACAGGGGGTGCTTGTCCTATTGGCACTATGGAACCAGCCTTCATTGCCAGATCCCGCAGCCCACATAGGAGTCACCTAAACTGCAGGCACTATAGAGTCGGCTAACCCGACCACAACACGACAGGACAACGCATTGGAGGCAAAGTGACGTTGACACTACCCGGAAACAGCTGGCGTGCTGGAACCAGGCTGGGCAGGAGGGAGTACCCGTGCCAAAGACACTGCCGAGACCAGCTGACGGTACTGGAACCCGGATGGGTAGCAGAAGATACAAGAGCAAATGGAACTACCGAGGACCAGCTGACGGTACTGGAACCCGGATGGGTAGCAGAAGGTACAAGAGCCAATGGAACTACCGAGGACCAGCTGATGTTACTGGAACTCGGTTACTAAGCAGGAGGTACCTGTGCCAGAAAGCACTACCAAGGACCAGCTGACGTTGGTGGAACTTGGATACCGAGAAGGAGGCACCTAATCCAAAGGCACTGCCGAGAACCAGCTGACGGTACTGGAACCCGGATGGGTAGTAGAAGGTACAAGAGCAAATGGAACTACCGAGGACCAGCTGACGGTACTGGAACCCGGATGGGTAGCAGAAGGTACAAGAGCCAATGGAACTACCGAGGACCAGCTGATGTTACTGGAACTCGGTTACTAAGCAGGAGGTACCTGTGCCAGAAAGCACTACCAAGGACCAGCAGACGTTGGTGGAACTTGGATACCGAGAAGGAGGCACCTAATCCAAAGGCACTGCCGAGAACCAGCTGACGGTACTGGAACTCGGATGGGTAGTAGAAGGTACAAGAGCAAATGGAACTACCGAGGACCAGCTGACGGTACTGGAACCCGGATGGGTAGCAGAAGGTACAAGAGCCAATGGAACTACCGAGGACCAGCTGATGTTACTGGAACTCGGTTACTAAGCAGGAGGTACCTGTGCCAGAAAGCACTACCAAGGACCAGCAGACGTTGGTGGAACTTGGATACCGAGAAGGAGGCACCTAATCCAAAGGCACTGCCGAGAACCAGCTGACGGTACTGGAACCCGGATGGGTAGCAGAAGGTACCCATGTAAAAAAAAGTTCAAGTCCGCGAGCCGGCCGCAGTTACCAAAACCCACAGTCCTACAGGGGGTGCTTGTCCTATTGGCACTATGGAACCAGCCTTCATTGCCAGATCCCGCAGCCCACATAGAAGTCACCTAAACTGCAGGCACCATAGAGTCGGCTAACCCGACCGCAACACGACAGGACAACGCATTGGAGGCAAAGTGACGTTGACACTACCCGGAAACAGCTGGCGTGCTGGAACCAGGCTGGGCAGGAGGGAGTACCCGTGCCAAAGACACTGCCGAGAACCAGCTGACGGTACTGGAACCCGGATGGGTAGCAGAAGATACAAGAGCAAATGGAACTACCGAGGACCAGCTGACGGTACTGAAACCCGGATGGGTAGCAGAAGGTACAAGAGCCAATGGAACTACCGAGGACCAGCTGATGTTACTGGAACTCGGTTACTAAGCAGGAGGTACCTGTGCCAGAAAGCACTACCAAGGACCAGCAGACGTTGGTGGAACTTGGATACCGAGAAGGAGGCACCTAATCCAAAGGCACTGCCGAGAACCAGCTGACGGTACTGGAACCCGGATGGGTAGTAGAAGGTACAAGAGCAAATGGAACTACCGAGGACCAGCTGACGGTACTGGAACCCGGATGGGTAGCAGAAGGTACAAAAGCCAATGGAACTACCGAGGACCAGCTGATGTTACTGGAACTCGGTTACTAAGCAGGAGGTACCTGTGCCAGAAAGCACTACCAAGGACCAGCAGACGTTGGTGGAACTTGGATACCGAGAAGGAGGCACCTAATCCAAAGGCACTGCCGAGAACCAGCTGACGGTACTGGAACCCGGATGGGTAGTAGAAGGTACAAGAGCAAATGGAACTACCGAGGACCAGCTGACGGTACTGGAACCCGGATGGGTAGCAGAAGGTACAAGAGCCAATGGAACTACCGAGGACCAGCTGATGTTACTGGAACTCGGTTACTAAGCAGGAGGTACCTGTGCCAGAAAGCACTACCAAGGACCAGCAGACGTTGGTGGAACTTGGATACCGAGAAGGAGGCACCTAATCCAAAGACACTGCCGAGAACCTGCTGACGGTACTGGAACCCGGATGGGTAGCAGAAGGTACCCATGTAAAAAAAAGTTCAAGTCCGCGAGCCGGCCGCAGTTACCAAAACCCACAGTCCTACAGGGGGTGCTTGTCCTATTGGCACTATGGAACCAGCCTTCATTGCCAGATCCCGCAGCCCACATAGGAGTCACCTAAACTGCAGGCACCATAGAGTCGGCTAACCCAACCGCAACACGACAGGACAACGCATTGGAGGCAAAGTGACGTTGACACTACCCGGAAACAGCTGGCGTGCTGGAACCAGGCTGGGCAGGAGGGAGTACCCGTGCCAAAGACACTGCCGAGACCAGCTGACGGTACTGGAACCTGGATGGGTAGCAGAAGATACAAGAGCAAATGGAACTACCGAGGACCAGCTGACGGTACTGGAACCCGGATGGGTAGCAGAAGGTACAAGAGCCAATGGAACTACCGAGGACCAGCTGATGTTACTGGAACTCGGTTACTAAGCAGGAGGTACCTGTGCCAGAAAGCACTACCAAGGACCAGCAGACGTTGGTGGAACTTGGATACCGAGAAGGAGGCACCTAATCCAAAGGCACTGCCGAGAACCAGCTGACGGTACTGGAACCCGGATGGGTAGTAGAAGGTACAAGAGCAAATGGAACTACCGAGGACCAGCTGACGGTACTGGAACCCGGATGGGTAGCAGAAGGTACAAGAGCCAATGGAACTACCGAGGACCAGCTGATGTTACTGGAACTCGGTTACTAAGCAGGAGGTACCTGTGCCAGAAAGCACTACCAAGGACCAGCAGACGTTGGTGGAACTGGGATACCGAGAAGGAGGCATCTAATCCAAAGGCACTGCCGAGAACCAGCTGACGGTACTGGAACCCGGATAGGTAGCAGAAGGTACCCATGTAAAAAAAAGTTCAAGTCCGCGAGCCGGCCGCAGTTACCAAAACCCACAGTCCTACAGGGGGTGCTTGTCCTATTGGCACTATGGAACCAGCCTTCATTGCCAGATCCCGCAGCCCACATAGGAGTCACCTAAACTGCAGGCACCATAGAGTCGGCTAACCCGACCGCAACACGACAGGACAACGCATTGGAGGCAAAGTGACGTTGACACTACCCGGAAACAGCTGGCGTGCTGGAACCAGGCTGGGCAGGAGGGAGTACCCGTGCCAAAGACACTGCCGAGAACCAGCTGGCTGTGCTGGAACCCAGGGTAAATAATAAAAACAGAGTGGAGTCAGAGGCCTAATTGGAGCAAGTTTTAAATAAGTAGCACAGTGAATGTGGACAGAGCAGGAGAAATTGCCGTGAACACAGCAGGGGAACAGCTGACGTTACTGAACCACAATAACACCGCAGCAAGTGTTGACTGTGCAGACGGCACTTCTGAGCGCCAACTGGCGGTGCTGGAGCCCAGGGATAAGAATAAAAACAGAGGAGCCAGAGGTTTTAATTGGAGCAACTTTAAAATGTGTAGTACAGTGGATGTGGACAAAGCAGGAGAAATTGCCGTGAACACAGCAGGGGAACAGCTGACGTTACTGAACCCCAGTAACACCGCAGCAAGTGTTGACTGTGCAGACGGCACTTCTGAGCGCCAACTGGCGGTGCTGGAGCCCAGGGATAAGAATAAAAACAGAGGAGCCAGAGGTGTAATTGGAGCAACTTTAAAATGTGTAGTACAGTGGATGTGGACAAAGCAGGAGAAATTGCCGTGAACACAGCAGGGGAACAGCTGACGTTACTGAACCCCAATAACACCGCAGCAAGTGTTGACTGTGCAGACGGCACTTCCGAGCGCCAACTGGTGGTGTTGTAGCTCAGGGATAATACTGAAAACAGAGGAGCCAGAGGTGTAATTGGAGAAACTTTCAAATCTGTAGTAGTGAGAATGTGGACAGAGCAGGAGAAATTGCCGTCTGCACAGCAGGGGAACAGCTGACGTTACTGAACCCCAATAACACGGCAGCAAGTGTTGACTGTGCAGACGGCACTTCCAAGCGCCAACTGGCGGTGTTGGAGCTCAGGGATTACAGTTCAGGTGGTAGAAACATGAACAGAACAGGAGACCTGGATACTGTTGCCAACCAATTATTTATTCTGGAAGAGGACTGGCAAATTCATGAGAGATCCAGGCCTTGTTCATTTTGAGAAAAGTAAGCCGGTCAACGTTATCGGAGGATAGTCGCATGCGACGGTCTGTTAGTACACCACCTGCGGCACTAAAGACTCGTTCCGATAATACACTAGCAGCAGGGCAAGCTAGCACCTCCAATGCATACTGACTAAGCTCTGGCCATGTATCCAGCTTACAGACCCAAAACTTGAAGGGAGAAGAGCCGTCTGGGAGTACACTAAGAGGGCAAGACATGTAGTCTGTCACCATCTGACGGAAACGTTGCCTCCTGCTGACTGGAGCCGTCTGTGATGGTGTAGACATTTGTGGCGGCGGGGACACAAAACTTTGCCACATTTCGGCCATACTGGTCTTGCCTTGTGCTGAGGCGCTGCTTCTGCTCCCTCTTTGTGCAGAGCTTCCTCCACTGCCTCGACGCACTGAGCTGCTTTGTAAAGCACTAGCAGCACTGCTCTCGGTTGGAATGGAGAACATGATGGAATGCACCAGTGCGTCTTGGTACTCCCGCATTTTACGCTCCCGGTTCAACGGTGTTATGAGGCTTTGTAAGTTGTCCCGATAGCGAGGATCTAGGAGGGTGGACACCCAATAATCAGCCATGTTGAGAATGTGGGCGATGCGGTGGTCGTTTCTCAGGCACTGCAGCATGAAATCAACCATGTGCTGCAGACTGCCAACTGGCCAAGAAACGCTGTCCCCTGCTTGAGGCGTGATCTCTGCCTGCTCTGCATCACCCCACCCTCGCTCTAGATACTGACTACTAGAGCATTGTGTACCTCCCTCCTCTGGACAGATGTCTTCCTCATCCATTGACTCCTCCTCATCCTCCTCACAAAGTGTCCCCTGCCTAGGCCTTTGTGAGGAACCACGTTGCGCAGACTGTAGAGAAGCAGATGGCATTTGTGACTCCTCATCCTCCACCTCTTCCAAAACCTCGTCCCTTAGTGCTTGCAGTGTTTTTTCAAGCAGGCAGATAAGGGGGATAGTCATGCTGACTAGTGCATCATCTGCACTCGCCATCCGCGTGGAATAATCGAAGGCACGCAAAACGTGGCAAATGTCCTTCATAGAGGCCCACTCAGTGGTGGTGAAGTGTGAACGGCGCGCACTGCGACTTGTTTGCGCCTGCTGCAGCTGGTACTCCATTACTGCTGCCTGCTGCTCACACAACCTCTCCAACATATGTAACGTTGAATTCCACCTGGTGGGTAGGTCACATATGATGCGATGTTCCGGAAGACGTAATCGGCGCTGCAGAGCTGCAATGCGTGATCTTGCATTGCTGGAACGCCGCAAGTGAGCGCACTCTATGCGGACCTTGTGAAGCAGTGCATCAAGATCCGGATAGTCCCTCAAAAAACTCTGCACGACCAAGTTGAGCACATGTGCCAGACATGGGATGTGAGTGAGGTTGCCTAGGCCCAGAGCTGCCACCAGATTTCGGCCATTGTCACACACTACCATGCCTGGCTGGAGATTCGCTGGCACAAACCACACGTCGCTCTGCTGCTTGATGACATTCCAGAGCTCCTGCGCTGTGTGGCTTCGATTCCCCAAAGAAATTAATTTTAATACGGCCTGTTGACGTTTGGCCACGGCTGTGCTCATATCGGTCATCATAACAGGTAACCGTTCACGGGTCGATGTGGAGGTAGACCGTGACGGCTCCTGCAGCGCTGATTCAGAGGAACTGGAGCATGAGGAGGAGTCAATGTGTACAGACTGGATTCCTGCAATCCTTGGAGTTGGCAGAACACGTACAGCGCCACTCTCAAGATTTGTACCCGGCTCCACAACATTTACCCAATGGGCAGTGAGGGAAAGGTATCGTCCCTGTCCATGCTTACTGGTCCACGCATCGGTGGTCAGGTGGACCTTGCTACTGACGGCGTTTTGTAGCGCATGTTTAATTTTTCCCTCCACATGATGTTGCAGGGCAGGGACGGCTTGCCTGCTGAAATAAAAGCGGCTGGGCATGTTGTATTGTGGGACTGCCAATGCCATAAAGTTACGGAATGTGTCAGTCTCCACCAGCCTGAATGATAGCATTTCAAGGGCCAGTAGTTTAGCAATGCCAGCATTCAGAGCCTGTGCTCGGGGGTGGTTTGTCGAGTATGGGCGCCTTTTCTCCCATGCCTGTGCTAACGATGGCTGTAGACTGGCCTGGGAGTGTGAGGATGACTGGGAAAGTGGTGCTGTGGGTGGAATTACACTGTGTCTCTGTACAACAGTGCCAGAGATTCTTCCATGGCGATCCTGTGAGGAAGCCGAACCAGCTGTGTGTGAGCTGGAGGAAGAGGCTACAACACGAGCTGAAGAGGTGGTAGGTGGCGCTGTAGGTTGGCCTAGGTCTTCAGTGTGTTTTTGTAACTCCACCACGTGCTTGGTCCGCACATGTTTCCACATATTTGTGGTATTGAGGTTGCTGACACTTTTCCCTCTTTTCACCTTCTGATTACACAGCTTGCATTTGACAAAGCAAATGTCATCTGCAACTGTGTCAAAAAAGGACCAGGCACTGCAAGTCTTGGGAGCGCCCGCTCTGGATTTTGGAAGAGCCATGCTCCTAATGGGTGCCGAAGTGGAGGCTACAGGCAACCAAGTCTGCCCCCTCCCTCTCCCTCCTTTTTGGGTCGTTCGGGGAATCTCTTCCTCAGAGCTGCTCCCACCACCTTTCTGTCCCTCACGCCATGATGGGTCAAGGACCTCATCATCTACACCACCCTCTTCAAACAACTGCTTCTCCTGGGTAGTCTCGACAGCACAGTACGCACCAGAAAGTGGCACCTGAGTCTCATCATCAGATGCGCACTGAGGTGTGCTGCTGACCATAGGCACTGGCCCACCCGCCTCTTCAGATTCAGAGAGACAAAACGGTTGCGCATCACTGCATACTACCTCTTCTTCAAATTCTAGAATTCTGCTTGGCTGGCCCCCTCTTTCCAAGCCAAGAGATTCAGAGAACAGAAGTAGAGATGGCTCCTGTCCAGGGCTCTCTGACTGCCTGGGCAATTTGGCAGGTGGTGAAGAGACAGATGGGTGCTCTTCAGTGCTCAGGACCTGAGAGGATCTGGAACTAATTGAAGTCGATGCGTTAGCTGCCATCCATCCGAAAACGGCTTCAATTTGGTTCTCGCGCAGCAGTGGGGTACGGCTAGCTCCTACAAAGCTGCGCATAAAGGACTGTTCCCTGGTAAAACTGGGGGATGCTGAGTCACTGGTGCCTGCAGCAGGCACAGAATCCCCACGTCATCTCCCTGCAGGCACAGAATCCTCACGTCCTCTCCCTGCAGAAACTCCACGCCCACGCCCACGACCACATGCCTTACTCTCTGCCTTCTTCATCTTGGTAGACTGATAAAGATAGGCAGAAAAGTACTAAGGGCTTAGTGTGCTTATTCCTGAACAGCTGCTAACAGGTATAAGAAACACTAATTTTATAAAGTGTGGACTAGACTTTAATATGAGCTAATGTGGCCTACACAACTGTAAAGTGGAGTGTTTGGTGAACTTTATTTAGGGTTTTTTTTGTCACAAAAAGACACTGGATGTGCCTAAAGATGTAATAACGATAGTATCACAAACTTTTTGTAGCTATTACAATGTAGGAAGGTAACCTACAATGCAATAGATGAGGCTGCAAAAAATAGGCTAATACTAATCTGGCTGGGGCTTAAGGGCCCAATGCTGCAGAAAGGCTCCTCTATCTACTCCTATATAGTGTGTTTGGAACCAATTTAGCTGAATACGGATGGAACCACCACACTAATAGGAGATATCAGGAAAAATTATGAATTGGCAATAAAGGACAATGTATGAGGCAGTGACACACACTGAGTGCACTACAACCAGACGGGGTTGAAGCACACACTACAGGGTGAGCTGCACTCACACACCAGACCTTGCAGACAGCGGTGAACAGTACAGATGCAGAGCACTGTGCACTAGCGCTGAAAGACCAAAAAAAATTTCTCTATCTACTCCTATATAGTGTGTTTGGAACCAATTTAGCTGAATACGGATGGAACCACCACACTAATAGGAGATATCAGGAAAAATTATGAATTGGCAAAAAAGGACAATGTATGAGGCAGTGACACACACTGAGTGCACTACAACCAGACTTGGTTGAAGCACACACTACAGGGTGAGCTGCACTCACACACCAGACCTTGCAGACAGCGGTGAACAGTACAGATGCAGAGCACTGTGCACTAGTGCTGCAAGACGGAAAAAAATTTCTCTATCTACTCCTATATAGTGTGTTTGGAACCAATTTAGCTGAATACAGATGGAACCACCACACTAATAGGAGATATCAGGAAAAATGATGAATTGGCAAAAAAGGACAATGTATGAGGCAGTGACACACACTGAGTGCACTACAACCAGACTTGGCTGAAGCACACACTACAGGGTGAGCTGCACTCACACACACAGACCTTGCAGACAGCGGTGAACAGTACAGAGAACTGTGCACTAGCGCTGCAAGGCACAGTGATTTAGAAAGTAGCTTGGGTAAAGCAATATAGAGCAAATAGGTAGCTAAAACTGTCCCTCAGAACAACAGCGTCCTATCCCTAACTGAATTCACAGCAGAGTGAGCTCAAAATGGCGGCGGCGGCTTTTATAGTGCATCATGACATCATTTCAGCAGCCAATCACAGCCATGCCATTAGTTAAGATGCCTACATGCCTAACAGGATGGGCCCACACCTCTTAGGATCCTCATTGGCTGAATAAAATGAAAATGGCTCATTGCATTATGGGAACTTCCGATTCCGGTATACAATATTGCAAAAGTATCGGAATTAAGTATCGGAATTCCGATACTGCGAATATCGGCCGATACCCGATATTTCAGTATCGGAATGCTCAACACTAATCATGAGCCTTTCTAAGCCTTCTCCATTATCATTTTTTTTTTTAGAGCACGATTGATTCCATGGTGCTTTAGATGAGAAGGGGTTACATACAGGTTACAAATATAAAACACTGTGAACGATCTAACAATGACAGACTGGTACAGAAAGGAGAGGACCCTTCCCTTGCAGGCTTACTGTCTACAGGATAATGGGGAAGGAGACAGTAGGGTAGGGGGTTGCAGCTGCTTTGGTGATGGTGAGGTGGCAGCAGGGTTATTGTAGGCTATGAGCCTTCCTGAAGAGGTGGGTTTTCAAGTTCCATCTGACGGTTCCGATTGTGGCTGATAGTCGGATTTGTTGAGGCACAGAATTCCAGAGGAGGGGGGACAGTCGGGAGAAGTCTTCGAGGTGATTGGGTGAGGTACATATGAGTGTGGAGGAGAGAAGGTGGTCTTGGGAAGGCCGAAGGTTGCGTGTTGGAAGATATTGTGAGATTAGTTCAGAGATATATGTAGGAGACAGATTAGGGATGGCTTTGTAGGTCAGTATTTGCAGTTTGAACTGCATATGTTGAGGAATTGGGAGCCAATGAAGGAAAGAAGCAAGGAAATGGCGTGGATAGAGGTGGATTAGTCAGGACACAGAGTTAATGACGGACTGGAGAGGTGTGAGAGCATTAACAGGAAAGCCACAGAGGAGGATATTGCAGTAGTCGAGGCAGGAGATGATGAGGGCTTGTACTAACATTTTAGTAGATTCAGGGTTGAGGAAAGGACGGATTCTGGAAATATTTTTGAGTTGGATGTGTCGCGCCCCGAGGGCAATGGGGTACTCGGAGTCTGGGCTGATAGATGCTGGGGGGAAAGGGATATGTCACAGTGGCTGGCCCGGTCCGTGGCCCAGGGCGGTCAACTAAAAAGGGGGGATAAAGATTATATGGGGTTTATAGTTCGATCGTGAAGCCACCTGTGGTTTCTGGTAATTTGTACCAGCACTGCTGCAGACCTCTGAGGCAGTTGAAAAAGCAGCTGGGATGGAACGGCTCCCCACAGGTGGAGTGGGCCTCAGGGCAGGGTAGAGTTTGATGGTGGGTGGTGATGCTGGGACTTGTAGTGCAGAGGGAGAGATGGCGCAGCTGAAATAATTGACGGAGGCAGTGCAGTGCAGTCATCTGAGTTTTTACTCACAGTTCTTATGTAAGTTCCACAGGTACACTGTACGAGTGTCAGCCTCCCACGTTGTGCTGCGTTCACCCGACCGGGGGTTCAGCTCTTCCTCAGATTGATCAGGAGCGCTTGATGGAACCCCGCTTCCCTTATGTTCCTTATTAGACCGACTTCTCACGCTGGGTCTTCTCCCTCCTGCCCTGCGCTTCCCCACACACAGTCCCGATCGGTTACTCTGAAGTCCCTCTGGGCAACCTGGAGTTCCCGGACCTACTTGACCCTCACGGCGACTACGATGAGGCTGTGGCAACTGCACAATAAAAGTCAGAAACCTCCGGTTTTTCCAGCCGAGACCTGGAGTAACACGGCTGGTCCAGGGGCGGTCTCCTTCTTGCGGCCTGATCCCTCTGACACCTGGCAGATTCGGGGCGTACGGGTGCCGTCCTGCACTCACCGTACCCCCTGGGATCCCTTCTATAGAACGGAGCCTTTCTCCTCTGCTCCCCTCCTCTTTGCCGTCGGCCACACTCGGGGCCCTCAGAACTCAGCAGCAGACGTGCTGCGTCTTCACTGCTCTCAGCGTCAGCACGCTCTCAGACTCTCTGACTCTGTCTGACTGTCCTCACTCTCTAACCTGCCTCCCTTTTTATATACCTCCTACTATGGTGCTCCCCTACTCTACTTCCTCCACCCACACCCACTGGTTTCCCCTACCTTTGGTTCCCCCCACTCCTGCCAGGGACAGGGCTCAGCAGGAAAACACAATACATCTTGCCCTTCCAGCCAGCCTGCAGCAGTGTAGTGTTGAATGTGGGTGTTGGGGTTCCGGGCAGCACTCTCTCCTTACCTGAGAGAAGAAGATACCACACCTCTGGGTGAGGTGCAGTACCTCTGTGGCGACTGAACCCTCAGGGGTGCCACAGATGCAGCAGGAAGTGGCAAGAGCTTGGATGTGCAATTTGAAGGACAGGGCAGAGTTGAGGGTAACTTTGAGGCAGAGGATTTCTGGTACTGCGGAAAGGGTGATGCCGTTAATTGTGTGATACATACATCGGGTATGGGGGTTAGGCGAGATAGAGGAAAGATGATGAGTTCCATTTGGTCCACACTTAGTTTTAGGAAGCGAGAGGAGAAGAAGGAGGTTATGATTGATAGACACTGTGGGATTCTGGACAGAAGAGAGGTGATATCTGGGCCAAAGAACTAGATCTGAGTGTCATCAGAGTTTAGATGGTAATGGAAGCCATGGGACTTTATGAGCTGTCCTAGGCCAAAGGTATAGATTGAGAAAAGTAGAGGTCCCAAAACAGAGCCTTGAAGTGTAATGAAGTGGACAAGAGAGAAGAACACAGCTGAAGTTGATGCCTAGCTGAGTAATTGCAAGCGAACACCGCCATCTGCTGGTTAAACGAGAAAGTGAAAGCAAAGAAAGAATTACAGTAGTAGGAACTTAATAGTGGGAACCCATGTTCCCACAGGAAGAGTTTAAAAACTGCACCAGGCCAGGTAACACCGGTGTCGCACTTACTAATCATGAAAGGCCTGGCCATGAAAGGGCAGTTGGAGCCAGAACCTGTACCAGGACAGGTCGTGTGGCTGTTAGGTGGGCTTACAGCCACCATCACCAAAGAAGGGTCCCAGAGGGGTCAGATGCCAGGGAAGGCCTGAGCTATGAGGAAGATCCATGCCATGTGCTATTAGAAGTTTGTGAACAGTAGCAGTAGAAGTTTGTGACCAGCGCAAGTAGTAGTCCGTACGCAGCGCCAGTAGAAGTCTGTAAGCAGATCCAGTAGAAGTCTGTGACCAGATCCGAACCACGAGACAATCTGGCTGTAGGAGAGGAATGTTCCTGTGTACCACTACTTCCAGCGCAGACGTACAGTACAGGGTGTTGGCTGGGGCCATGCTTCAGGGAATGGAGACGGCCCGTGCGACAAGCACACTGTATACCCAGTGACTTACACATTTAGGACTTGTGGCCTAGCGGGAAATACCGGTGACCCCTGCTAGGGCCAGTGTAAAGAGCAGAGATGTTTACAGAGACTATGACAGGGACGGGCCAAGTACCAAGAGTGACGCCTGTTAAGTTGAGACATAAAGGCATTAACTGTTAGATAACAAGAACACTGTATGTAATAGAATGTTGCATAGATATTGTATTTAGTCACATTGCTGTGTTATAATATACTGTATTGGCCCTGTTACTGTAAGCCACCATATAGTGCTTACTTGTAGATATATAGACTTCTAAATAGATTTCCCTTCTGCATTAGTCAAATAGTGTTGGTTAAGTACCACCGTCTCCTCATTTGTCTGCACTGTTGCATCCAAATAACCTGTTTACAGAAGGACACCAACAGAGAGCGGGTGGGTTGAGGAGGTAGTACTGGAATAGGAGACACTAAATGTGGTGTTAGAAAGGTATGAGGGGATCCAGGAGAGGGCAAGGTCCTTGACTCCAAGGGAAGAGAGGATTTGTAGTAGGAGGGAATGGTTGACTGTGGACCGAGGACAGGTCTAGAAGGAGGAGTATAGAGAATTGTCCATACTTTCTACTTCACATTATTTTGATATAGGTTGATCTTAATTTAATCTGTCTAAAGAATGCTTTTCCTGAACTGGGCTGGCTTCTTTAGATGTTTTTTGGCAAAGTCTAATCTGGCCTTTCTATTTTTAAGGCTGGTTAATGGTTTGCACCTTTTGATGAACCCTTTGTATTTGCTCTCATGAATTATTCTCTTTAAGGTAGACTTATATACTGAAACACCTACTTCCAGGAGAGTTTTCTTCACTTGGGTGGATTTTTTCCTCACCATGGAAAGGATTCTGCGATCATCCAACACTCTTGTGTTCTGTGGACGTCCAGACCTTTTTGAATACCAAAGCTCGCCAGTGCACGCTTTTTTTTTTGCAGAATGTACCAAAATGTTGATTTGGCCACTCCTAAGATTTCTGCTATTTTTCTGATGGATTTCTTCTGTTTTTTTTTCAGCCTAATTATGGCCTTTTCTCTTCCATTGAGAGCTCCTTTTACAGCATGTTGTGGGTTCACAGCAACCGCTTCTAAATGCAAATTCCACATCTGGAATCAGCTCCAGACTTTTTACCTGCTTAAAGAGAATTTGTCAGCTGATACATGCTGTCCAAACCATGGGCAGCATATATCAGCCACTGGCTGTAGTGTCGCAGCCAAAGAAAAATATGCTCTTAATTGCCACCGGGGACCAAGCTGAGCTATTGACTAGTCATACGGGCGGGCCCCCAGCGGCTTCTCTCCACCCACTGACAGTGACTGGCAAGCCTCTGCCTATTCATGCACGCAGGCAGAGGCTTGCTAGTCAATGTCTGGGGAGAAGCCACTGTGTCCTGCCTATACAACTAGTGCACAGCACGGCTTGGTCCCTGGCGGGTGTTAAAAGCATGTTTTTCTCTGAAATGCTGCAGTGTTTCAGAGACAACATACATAGCTGGGACACTACAGCCAGTGGCTGATACATGCTGTCCACAATTTGGGCAGCATGTATCAGTTAACAGGTTCCCTTTAATTGAAGATGGATATAATTATAATTTTCAGTTTGTGGCCAAGAAGGTCGACCACCAAAAGTTTGGCCGAATATGCACAGTATTTACTTTCCAGGCTGAGGACTTAGTTCCTGAGATACCAGTCGGTTCTCTCCAGCCCTTTGATTTCTATACAGCAGCTAGCTGCTCATCTCTTCCTTCCGCTCAGCTCCTGACCAAACTGTTATTATAAGTCTTGCAAAATTACCAGCCATCAGCATTGGCATTATACAATACATTGTTATCTATATAAGCAAATATAGTAATAACAGTGTGGACTTAAGAACAAGCACTGACAGACCTTCAATGTGTTAAGGCCCCGTCACACTTAGCGACGCTGCAACGATCCCGACAACGATACAACCTGTCAGGGATCGTTGCTGCGTCGCTATGTGATCGCTGGTGAGATGTCAAACAGGCAGGCTCACCAACGATCAGGGGAGCAGCGACATCGTGGAAAGAATCTTTCCACGATGTCCTGCTCCTGGTTACCAGCCTGCTGAAGCAGGAGCAGGCTGGTAACTATGGTAAACATCGGGTTACTAGGGGCACACGCGCTCCTAGTAACCCGTTGTTTATCATGGTTACCACTCTGCTACAGTGAGCGGGAGGTTACCGCTCACTTTAGCATGCTCGTAACCATGATAAACAACGGGTTACTAGGTGCGCGTGTGCCCCTAGTAACCCGATGTTTATCATGGTTACCAGCCTGATTGCTGCTCCCGCTGGTCACACACAGCGATGTGTGCTGACCAGCGGGAGAGCAACGACCAAAAAATGGTCCAGGACACTTTGCAGCGATCAGCGACCTCACAGCAGGGGCCTGATCGCTGCAAAGTGTCACACATAGCGACATCGCTGGTGAGGTCGCTGTCGGGGTCACCAAAACCGTGACACAGCAGCGATCTCTCTAGCGATCTCGCTATGTGAGACAGTAGCATACGCTCAGCAGTAAAGCTACTAAACCAGAGCTTTCACTCAAGAAGGAGAGTCCATCCCCCTGAAACAAGGAAGTACAAGACACTGGAGAGCTGTGTGCTGCTCAAGACACAAACACACAGCTGTGCCATCCCCACAACAATGCACAAAGACTACGGTGAGCCCTTTATCATTACCAAGAACCTGGAGAAAGTGATGCGATTTTCAGCCTTTTATGACAACAAAACAATGTAACCCCTTCACCCTAGGGAAATTTTTTGTTTTTGAATCTAGGTTTTTTCTTTTCCTCCAAAAGCCAAAACTTTTTTTTCCATCAGCATAGCTGTATGAGGGCTTGTTTTTTGTTGGATGATTCGTAATTTTGAAGTATGTCATTCATTTTACTGCATACTTTTTAATAGAGTTTCATCTTGCAAAACATACTCCAATTAGGCTTTCTCCATAAGACTAAATCATCAAACTTCATATAAATAACTGTTGCACTCGTACAGTTGTATTCAATTGCTTCTTTATAAAATATTCAATAATATCCATTACAGTAGAATGACACCAAATAGTATGGACAAATAATCACCCACGCATATTTCCAAGGAATTCAAATCTGACAATGACAATTTTTAGTTGGCCCTTGTTTCTATGATATCAAAGAGCTTTCCCTTTACTGCTACATATAATTAATGCATGAAAGTTTCAGTACTTTGAAACATTATTATTTTTGCAACTATAAAGATGCACAATATTTTGTTATGCCAAGTTTCTGATATTTATTTAGAGGAAACTTAGCAACAATTCAAATAAGTAAAACATGTCTAAACACTATTGCGAATTATAAATAGTTACAGAAATTGCACTACAAAATGTGGTCTTTATTCAGTGACAACTCTTTTTTGCTTGTCTCTTGTACTCCTGCTTTGGATCATCTCTTACAATCGCCCAACATTAATCTGCAAGCATTGATGGATTCCATTTTCCTTGATATCTTTTCTCTTTAGCCACAATATCTTGGTGAAATCTCTCACCGTGCCCGTCGCTCATTGCTCCGCATGACTATTCCACTCACACACAAAGCAACAGTACTTTGTGTATCCACTTTGGAGACCAAGTAATAGGGCAATCACTTTTCAGTCACAACAGAGGGGCCACAAATGTTGGTTATAGTAAAGGCACCTCAACAGTTGTTTCATGTTGTCATGGGTTTCTTTCCTGTGGACTGCACAAGCAACTGGAATTGAAGGTAGCGCATTGCCATTATGCAGCAAGACGATTTTAGACTTGTTTTGGAATCGATGAAGAGCCTCCATTCCTCTGGATTATGACTTATCTTCAGAGCTTCCATTAAACTATTGATGTTGTAACATGCCACAAGATCGCCCTCCATGAAGAAGTACTGGACAAGATGTTTATCACAGTTGCGGAACAAAGAAATCCGAACATCGCCCGCTAGGAGATTCCACTGCTGTAGCCTGGAACCTAAGAGCTCAGCCTTACTCTTGGGCAGATCCAAATCTATAACAAGATCGTTTAGTTCACTTTGTGTTATAAGGTGTGGTTCAGTTGAGGTTGCTGACAGAATGTCTGGGTCATGAGAGGAAGATGCTTCATGACACCAAGCGCCCTCTTCATCCTCACTTGACTCGACTGAAAATGCTTGTGGTACTTTTGGAATCGGCAGTTCTTCTGTATGTGGCACTGGGCGTATTGCAGATGGAATGTTTGGATATTATAAAGTCCACTTGTTCTTCCTTGAAACTCCTTTCATAATGGGGGGAACCATGCAGAAATAGCAATTAGTAGTGTGATCGGTTGGCTCTCTCCAGATCATTGGGATTGCAAAAGGCATAGCTTGCCTCTTGCCATGCAACCACTTGGTGTGATGCACATCTATTGCAGCATATGTGTGGAGCCCAACTCTTGTCCTGATCTCCTATTCTGCAGCCAAAATACAGGTTGTAGGCCTTACTCATCGTTGTAGTTAAGTTTTGACTTTGTGATGCAAAAGTAAGTTCGCATATGTAGCAAAAACTAACCGCTTTGTTAATGCAAGAACGAGGCATATCTGAAAAAAAGGCTAAATACACAGCTCAAAAAAATAAAGGGAACACTTAAACAACAGAATATAACTCCAAGTAAATCAAACTTCTGTGAAATCAACCTGTCCACTTAGGAAGCAACACTGATTGACAATCAATTTCACATGCTGTTGTGCAAATGGAATAGACAGTAGATGGAAATTATTGGCAATTATCAAGACCCACTCAATAAAGGAGTGGTTTTGCAGGTGGGGACCACAGACCACATCTCAGTACCAATGCTTTCTGGCTGATGTTTTGGTCACTTTTGAATGTTGGTTGTGCTTTCACAGTCGTGGTAGCATGAGACGGACTCTACAACCAACAGAAGTTGCTCAGGTTGTGCAGCTCATCCAGGATGGCACATCAATGCAAGCTGTGGTAAGAAGGTTTGCTGTGTCTGTCAGCGTAGTGTCCAGAGGCTGGAGACGCTACCAGGAGACAGGCCAGTACACCAGGAGACGTGGAGGGGGCCGTAGGAGGGCAACAACCCAGCAGCAGGACCGCTACCTCTGCCTTTGTGCAAGGAGGAACAGGAGGAGCACTGCCAGAGCCTTGCAAAATGACCTCCAGCGGGCCACAAATGTGGATGTGTCTGCACAAACGGTTAGAAACCGACTCCATGAGGGTGGTATGAGGGCCCGAAGACCACAGATGGGGGTTGTGCTCACAGTCCAACACCGTGCAGGACGCTTGGCATTTGCCACAGAACACCAGGATTAGCAAAGTCGCAACTGGCGCCCTGTGCTCTTCACAGATGAAAGCAGGTTCACACTGAGCACATGTGACAGACGTGACAGAGTCTGGAGACGCCGTGAAGAGCGATCTGCTGCCTGCAACATCCTTCAGCATGACCGGTTTAGCAGTGGGTCAGTAATGGTGTGGGGTGGCATTTCTTTGGAGGGCCGCACAGTACTCCATGTGCTCGACGGAGGTAGCCTGACTGCCATTAGGTACCGAGATGAGATCCTCAGACCCCTTGTGAGACCATATGCTGGTGCGGTTGGCCCTGGGTTCCTCCTAATGCAGGACAATGCCAGATCTCATGTGGCTGGAGTGTGTCAGCAGTTCCTGCAAGATGAATGCATTGAAGCTATGGACTGACCTGCCAGTTCCCCCGACCTAAATCTGATTGAGCACATCTGGGACATCATGTCTCGCTCCAGCCACCAACATCACGTTGCACCACAGACTGTCCAGGAGTTGGCGGATGCTTTAGTCCAGGTCTGGGAGGAGATCCCACAGGAGAACATTCGCAACCTCATCAGGAGCATGCCCAGGTGTTGTAGGGAGGTCATACAGGCACGTGGAGGCCACACACAATACTGAGCTTCATTTTGACTTGTTTTAAGGACATTACATCAAAGTTGGATCAGCCTGTAGTGTGTTTTTCCACTTTAATTTTAGGGGTGACTCCAAATCCAGGCCTCCATTGGTTAATAAATTTGATTTCCATTGATGATTTTTGTGTGATTTTGTTGTCAGCACATTCAACTTTGTACAGAACAAAGTATTCAATGAGAATATTTCATTCATTCAGATCTAGGATGTGTTATTTGAGTGTTCCCTTTATTTTTTTGAGCAGTGTATATGAAATATATATAGAAATGTGTACGTTCAATCTTTTGAGCGTTTTCTGATTCTGTGGCGAAATCCACCTGAAAAAAGACGTCGTGTGCATATACCCAAGAACTTCTTCAAAGAAAGAAAGTTGTCTCTGTAGTGCCACATCTTGAAGATTATTAGTCAATATCAAACGTATTAACATTCCTTGGAGCAAAACTAGGGCTAACCAGAGTGTACAAAATCTTTGGGACAACAGAAATTTCATACAAATATTTCTCTAAACCCAATGGCCTCACTTTATTATTATTATTATTATTTATTATTATAGCGCCATTTATTCCATGGCGCTTTACATGTGAAAAAGGGGTATAATACAAGAACAATTACGATAATCTTGAACACAATGTGACAGCGACTGGTACAGGAGGAGCGAGGACCCTGCATGAGAGGGCTCACAATCTACGAGGGATGGGTGAGGATACAGTAGGTGAGGGTAGAGCTGGTCGTGCAGCGGTGTGGTGGAGCGGTGGTTACTGCAGGTTGTAGGCTTGTCGGAAGAGGTGGGTCTTCAGGTTCCTTTTGAAGGTTTCCACGGTGGAATGTTCTATATATTCTATATATATATTCTTTCACAAGCTGAATAGCGTATTATGGATTTATACAGTCCCTAATAAGATTGTGGGAATATACTGTACCTCCTTTCTTCCCATTTTGCACTGCTCACAGAGGCACCATATAACTGCACTACATTTGTACAGAGATTGCGCAGCAATTACTTCTGTTTCAGGTCAACAAGATTTATGTACAAAAAAATAATTGTTTATTCATTAGAACAGACACTTAAAATATTTCCTTACCACCCACTCATCTCTATTACATTAACAAGATTGTGCTGTGCTTGTGGTTTAGAGGATTTATATCATCCTGATTCCAGAAAAAAAAGAATGCCATGTGTTTGCCTCTGACTTGTGATGACTGTCTCCCAATGCAGTCATTTTCATTTTACGCCATCCAATATATACGGATTCTGCAGCAGTGTTGTAAACTGTCGGCACTGGATTAATGAAGCTGTCAAAAAGAATTAATGAAACATTCATTATCTTAATCAGTACAGTCTTTCATAAAAAAAAGGATTTTGCATAAGGGGAGGGTAACCTGTATTTAAAGAGAATTTATTTACATATCCTCCCAAGCTACTAATTAACAAATTATCCTCCGGTCTTAGTGGGTTCCCAGAGCAGCCTCTCCCTGAAGGCATCATCTTTCTTCACAGCAAACCTTGCTGTTCAAAGTCCAGGATCTGATATACTCCCTTTACATGATTGCCTATAGCAATCACGTGATGGCCCTCAGCCACGTAACACTCCTTTCATAATGTTTTCAGATCTTTTCTAATAGTATATTATTTGACAACGCACTTCCTATGAATTACGCAATGTTTTATTCATTTCTTTATACTGAACTATTGGTTAAAGGATGGTGTTTTACTTCCTTCAGTTACTTTTCTTCATCCGATATGATTGTTAGCTCATGCACTTTGCATTTGCACAGACAAGACCCCTCCCCCTGCATTTATCTTTATGAACTTTTTGATAACCACAAAGGTTGATAAGGGAAAAATGTACACGGCGGGTGTAAAGAAGTCTAGACGATGAAAAAGGAACCATGGCCAAGGTTAAGTGAGCATAGAAAAAAAAGTTATTTTTCTGTACTTCAAGTTACTTTAACTACAATGAGACCCGGACTGGTCAAGATTAGTAAAGAGCAACTTTATGAACCATAGCAAGACATTTGTCTCGTCACTCCTGATGGTCAATAAGATATCTGTCTGTACCATGAAAAATAATAAGTGCTTGTGACACATGGCCTGACTCTTACTAATTCACTACACCATCAGAATTGTTCCCCTTATCATGTTTTTAGTTTTAGTAGCATTGGTTGTGTTAATTTCAATGAGATCAAGAAGTACATACAGTATCTGACCACTTATAAAACTAACGAGCTCTACTAGTTCCTCTTTGAGCATTTATGGAGAAAAACCCAACTATACTTTTGCCCTCGAGGAGCATGTATTTGGGTGGTGTGATTGAAAAAAGTGCACTATGCAGAGTGCTGTGCCAGGTTATTGAGAAGGTAAAATATTTTTTATTTTTATTAATTAAAAGGCCATGACTTATGCTATGCAGATTATCTTCTTCTTCACTACCTTCAGTACCATGACCCCACCATCTCATAATTAGTGTTTATGGTCTCTAACCACTCTTTAAATTTCCTGGTGCCAAATAATAATCCTCCTGGTTCACCCGCTATTCAGCTCCCTGATTCTTTTGTTTCCTCTGTTTTATTTATTCTGTACAATAATCAGACTTGAGCCTTCCTTGCATCGCATTAGATGGAATTTTTTCAGAGTGGTTACCTTGAAAAATTACATGTCCCCTGCAGCAGCTTTTTGCTACTAATGCTGGAGGTGGGGGGATCAGGACTAGTGGTGATTAGCAGATCGGCTTGGCAGTCACATTTTAAAAAGCAAGACCATGCATTTAATGCGCAAGATAAAAATTGCATTGTGGGAAAATAAACAAATGCAAGAGGAGGAATATAGAATGGTTATGCAATCTCCATATGAGATATTGGCTTGGTAGATTTTAGCATTCTGTAGTGTTGACTTTTTCAGTAAATGTTAAAATGGAAAATCAAAAGAGTTAATAATGATATCAATCAGCTTACCACTTACCATGCTGAAAGGAAATGATATAGCTAAATAGTCAGCAGAGGTTAGATGTATAAGAGCCGCATATACAATCAGTAGAATTTATCTTGACCATTTAAAGATTTGCACATTTCTAAGATTTTGAGCAGGAGAGTAGCAGTGAGCAGTCTACAGAAGGATTTGTATAGCAAGTAAGCCAGAAATGGGCAGAGACAGAAATTCTCCCTCAATGTAAAATGATTGTAATTTTATTAAAACAAATCTATCACAGATTCTTTCTTTTTCTATTTTTTTAATTGTAGATTTTTAAATTTGTTGTTACATATATTATGGAGGCTGCCATCATGTAAGAGTTGTGAAAATAGCAGCTACCCACATTTGCTTTACAGCAGGTACCTGTAGAAAATTAATGGGTTTGTCCAGTGAAAAAAATGTATTACCTATATACAGAATAGGTGATAACACACTTATTGGAGATGGTCGGACCACTGGGAACCGCATAGAACATCAGAGCAAGGAATTTTTATCCCCAAAGTGGCATTTATATCCCGTTACAAAATAGAGTGACAGGTCGGATGCCCGAACACCGCTCCATTCATTCTCTTCGGGTTCCTGGAAAGAGCCGAGCACAGTGTTTGGCAGCCCCCCATATGGGATTTATGGAGCTGTGGTTGAGCATGCACACTGCTCCACCAATCTAACAGGAATAAAAGTGCCCCCTACTCTGCTGATCAGTGGGGGTCCCAGCAAATAGATTATAACTTTTCAACCCCCATAAAGGGAATCTGTCAGAAGGTTTTTACTATACAATCTGAAATCACCATAAAGTAGGGGCAGAGAGCCTGATTCCATGCATGTGTCACTTGCTCAGTAGCTTGCGGTAATTTCCATACAATCAATGTTTTATCAGCAGGAGATTATCACAAAAGGACTGGATGTCGTGTGCAAGCCCGTCAGGTTAATCTGTGCAGCCCCGACCCCATCACTGATTGGCAACTTACTGACAATGTACATAGAAAGCTGCCAATCAGTGGTGTTTTCAGGGTTATACACAGCTCAGCATTCTGACCAATGCTACAACTACAACAGAGAAAACAGCGGCGATACTATCAAAACTGCACAAAGTAGTCCAATAAATGATACATAGATGGAATTACGGCGCTCTGTCCCTAAATCATGATGCTCTAAGATTACATATTAAAAACCTGCTGACAGATTCCCTTCAAGTCAGAAAACAACTATAGTAAGAGTGTGAGAGTGTAGTGAGCATGCTCAATGATATGTGTAGTATTAACTGTACAAGAAATAGGATGATGAAGAGGATACATATTTAGCTCCGGTATCCGGTGATCAGTAGGGATAACAGACCCCCACCGATCCAATTATCTATTTTAAGCATATGACACTAATATCTTTAGCCCAGACAAGGCCTTAATTTACAGAAAATCTAGTTATCAATTTGTCCTATGTAAAGTTTTTATATATTGAACTCCAAAAGTCTGTTGCGTGAGAATGTCAATGAGATAAAATTATTTGTCTGAATGCATTACTAGACTGTAAAGGTCCAAAGGGCTGGATATAAAAGAAGGTTCATGATTACTAATGCAGCATATATTACATTCTGCAAATGTATTGAGAATGGATATAAATTCAGAGCCAAAGCCAACATTTCCAGACTTCATGATTTCTCATCTATGACCCATCAGATTTGATAACAGTTAACTTGGATCATTGAACAGAACAAATTCTAGCCTATTTGCAGAAGAAAGGTGGCCATTATCACATACAGAAATGTTTTAATCTCTACCTATAATGAACTTAATTCTTTCTCTGTTTTGTTGCTTTTCATCATTCATGTTCTACTAAATAAATATTTAAAAACTCATTACCAAAGAATGTGAATTATTAGGTTGACAAACACATCTTCTATATATTGCCACTTTTACTCTGTTGGTCTGATGTGATCAGTTTAGAGAATTTCTCCTAGATTAATAAATAGCTATTATTCACCACCAAGGATCCAGCTACGGAAGGATTGGACTTTCTACTTCCATGTCATGTCCTTAGTTGAATTCTTGGCGGTAGCAAAAGTATTAACTAACACGTGTTTTTTTTTCATGCACTTCTGAGCTAACCTGTATATAGACATGTTATTAAGTAGCCATGTACACTGTGGTCATTCAGCCAAAAAGGACATGCTGTTTTACAGACATTTCCTGTCAGCCTGCAAAGGAATCATTAGTTGATTTCAGGTCTGGAGATCTAACAGAATATTGCAAGGAACCTGCCATTCATATCAATAAATTTTTGCTAATAATACTTTTGGAATCAGTCATGCAATTACAAGAGAAATGGCAATTTCAGGTAATACATCCGAGTGAGACTTTCATTTAAGTATTAATTTATACTTGATCTGGACTGGAGCAATTTAAAATAATCTATTTTATTACTGACTTCAATGTATACAGTGCAAAAAGTTCCCACAATCAGGGCCGGGACGAGGGGTAGGTAGTGTAGGCACCTGCCTAGGGCGCTACCTCCTGCCTACCCGAGGGGGGGCGCATATCGAAGAAAAAATAATCCCGACATTGCTGAATGCCTGCGGCCGTCCGTCACCTTCCTCCGGATGCAGGCGTTCATCACAGGGGTGGCTGGGGCCCGGGCACACAGCACACAGGGGAGCAGTCTCTAACACCGCTCACCCCTCTTTCTGCCTGTGTCCCGACCGTTGCTCCTTTCCCACACTCAATTGCATTTGCATCGATAAGACAGGAATACAATTGATGCCCCTGTCCCGGGATAGGGGCAGAGGAGCTGTAATCAGCTCCCTGCTCTGCCGGGAATTCTGGTGCATGCAGAGGACATCGTACATTGTGATGCAGTGATATCATCGTGCCGTTCAGTGCCCACCACTTCACCATATGGAAGAGGAGATGGAGCTGCGCTGGACAAGGAGCCTGGATTAGGTGAGTATAAGCTTTTTATATTTTTATTCTATTATTTTCCTAATGAATGAAGGCTATTATACCTGGGGCTTGTGGGGACATTCCAAGACGGGCTGGCTACGGGGACATCACAAAAGGGGCTGGCTATGGGGACATAAGGCTGGCTATGGGGACATAAGAGTGTCTCTGGGACATCACAAGATCGCTGGCTATGGGAACATTCCAAGAGGGGCTGGCTATGGAGACATAAGAAGGGCTTTGGGGATGTCATAAGAGGGGCTAGCTATGGGGACATTACAAGAGGGACTGGCTATGGGGACATAAGAGGGGCTCTCTATAGGAACGTTACAAGAGGGGGCTGGCCATGTGGACATTACAAGAGGGACTGGCATGGGGACATTACAAGAGGGGCTGTGGGCACATAACAGGAGGGTGACCATACTGTATTGGGTGCTGTTGGGGACCTTATATTGGGGGCTGTGGTGACCATACTGTATAGGGGCCTGTGATGGACATCATACTGCATGGGGGGCTGTGATGGACATCATAGTGTATATTGGGGGCTGTTGTGGATATTATACTGTTTGGATGTCTGTAGTGACCATCATACTATGTAGGAGGACAGTGTGAGGCGGGGGTACAGTTTGGAGAGGACCACGTGGTGAGCAGGATGAGGACATAGTGTAAAAGAGGGGCACGGTATGAATATAGAGAGGGGACAGCGTGAAATGGGTACAGTTTGGAGAGGACCACGTGGTGAGCAGGATGAGGACATAGTGTAAAAGAGGGGCACGGTATGAATATAGAGAGGGGACAGCGTGAAATGGGGGCCCAGAATTGAGAGAGGTTAGCATGGCGGGGGGACAATGTAGAGCTACAGTATATATAGAGAGTGTAAGGGAAAACAGTGGAGAGGGGACAGCCATGGTATAGGCCATGGTTCATATGGACAGACAGTGTGGCAGTTATAGCTGATAATGTCAGATAGTGGAGCGGTTATACCTCATTAAGGCGGACAATGTGGCGGGTGTATCTCATAGGGGTAAACAGTGTGGAGGCCATATACCATAGGAGGCTTATTTACGTTATAATATGGACAGATATTTTTATTCAGAGGGCATTTTAATAACACTCTTAATTTTAAGGGCATCGTGTCAGGATGTAGTGCAGAACACTGGAGAAGAGGGAAGTCTGCAAAGAAGAGCTGTGGTTGTGAAAAGTCACCATGGCATCTGAACAAGATGGAGACGAAAAGAAAGAAACTGCTCAATCAGAGAAGATGTCACCTATAAGGTACTTGAATATAAATGTTTACTTCTTGATACTGGCTACGTCTCATCAGTACTGTAGTTCATGTTTGGTCCACAGTCTGATAATGACTGATAACAACAACTCCCAGCATCTCCTTACTATTGTTAAAGACATACTGGGAATTGTAGGTTCATGAGATACAAATGTATGTGGGCCTGACTTGACATTACAATTGATTGCTATGCTAAGCTTGGTGATGTATTCATGTACTGATGGTGGTTCTGGTGACGTATTCATGTACTGATGATGGTGCTACTGTTGTATTTATTTACTGACAGTGGTTCTTGTGATGTATTCATGTACTGATAGAGGTTCTGATGATGCATTAATGTACTGATAGTGGTTCTAGTGATGCATTTATCTATTGATGGTGGTTCTGGTGATGTATTCACGTACTGATGGTGGTTCTAGTGACCTATTAATTTAGTGATGTTGGTTCTGGTGCCATTTTTATGTATTGTTGATGGTTCTGGTGATGTATTCATGCACTGATGATGATTTTGGCTTTGTATTCATGTACTGATGATGGTTCTGGTGATGAATACAGCACCAGAAACATCTTCACTGTGTGAATACATATAAGAGCCATCAATAGTACATGAATACAGCACTAGAATAACTATCACTATATGAAGGTGTCAATACAACCACCATTAGTACAGGAATATGAGACCAGAAACACCATCAGTTTTATTGTAAACTGTATTTGTTGCATGATAGATATAAAAACCATCATACATATCCTTTTATAATGGGGTATTTGCAAAATGCTGCACAGCTTAATTGAAACCAAATGGCCTCCATTATAGTTAAGCAATATAAGTTTCCATGACTGTCCTTGGGTTTGATATTTAACCCCTTTGCAACCCATGCCGTATTAGTACGCACATTTGGCATCCCCCCGTTCAGTGAGGGCTGCTGCACTGAGCCCGCACTGAACCGAGCACATGTCAGCTGATTCTTACAGCTGACATGTGCCCGCAACAGCCCCGGTGGAATCGCGATCCACCCGCGGCTGTTAACATGTTAAATGCCGCTGTCAATCTCTGACAGCGGCATTTAACGTGCGCTTCCGGGTAGCGCGTCATAAGCCCCGCCCATCGGCGACCCCGTCACGTGATCGCGGGTCACCGATGGGTGGGCATGACAACCCAGGGTCTGCAGCAGACGCCTGTGGTTGTCATGAGCTGGTCGCTATGAGCGCCACCTAGTGGTCGGCGCTCATAGCACAGGACATTTCTGCTGCATGCAGGGGATCTGCTCGTCCCCTGTATGTAGCAGAGCCGATCAAACAAGTGCTGCTTCTAGTCTCCTATGGAGACTATTGAAGCATGCAAAAAGTGAAAAAAAAACGTTTTTAAAAATATAAAAAAAATTAAAAAAATATAAAAGTTTAAATCACCCCCCTTTCGCCTCATTCAAAATAAAATATTAAAAAAAAAAACCTACATAGACATATTTGGTATCGCCGCGTTCAGAATCGCCCGATCTATCAATATAAAAAAAGAATTAATCCGAATGGTAAACGGCGTAACGAGAAAAAAATTGTAAACGCCAGAATTACGTTTTTTGGTTGCCGCAAAATTGCAATAAAATGCAATAACGGGCGATCAAAACATCGGATCTAACCCAAAATGTTATCAATAAAAACGTCAGCCCGGCGCGCAAAAAATAAGCCCTCACCCAGCCCCAGATCCTGAAAAATGGAGACGCTACAGGTCTTAGAAAATGGCGCTATTTTTTTTTTTTTACCAAATTTTGGGTTTTTTTTCACCACTTAAATATAAAAGAACCTATACATGATTGGTGTATACGAACTCGTAATGACCTGGAGAATAAGAATGGCAGGTTAGTTTTAGCATTCAGTGAACGTGGTAAAAAGAGTAAATAAAAAACAACTGTGGTATTGCACTTTTTTTGCAATTTTACCGCACTTGGAATTTTTTTCCCGTTTTCCCGTACACGATATGGTAAAACTAGTAATGGCGTTGAAAAGTACAACTCGTCCCGCAAAAAATAAGCCCTCACATGGCCATATTGACCAAAAAATAAAAACGCTATGGCTCTGGGAACAAGGGAAGCAAAAAACAAAAAAGCAAAAACGACAAAACCCAAGGTTGCGAAGGGGTTAAAATATAGGATGTCAAGGATAAATATCGCTATTTTTCCCTGGTATTTTGTAAATGGTCTGCAAGCAATGCATGATTCCATATCTAACTATAAAAAAACACTCCCTGTTGAGCCTCGCTTCTAAAGTACACCACTTTTTTTTACTTTTGCTGGTATTTTTTTGTGAAACAGGTAACAATTTTAGTGGTCGTCAGATTTTGTTATCTGACCCTTCCAAGGAGGGAGGGATGGTGCGTTAGGGGTCCTGTTACCTTAGACTCTGACCCATTCCTTTACATGTGGGCTGAGGATTCGTGTTGGGTGCGAGCCATCGGATTGGCTTCATCTGCTTAGGGCATGAAAATGGCTTGTCGCAGCCCTACTCACAATCCATCTAGTTGTATCTGTAGTCAGCCAGAAAATTTTAACTCTATGTCTATTTATGGGATTTGGAGATGTGTATCAGAAGATGAGGCTCCTACTGCTGTAAAGATAAGTTAGGAATTTGAGTCTTTTTAGATTTAAAAAAATCAACAGTAGACATTCACTTTATACTTGATGATTTATCAATATTTCGATTAGCATTAAAAAGGTTTTCCTGGCGTAAGATATTGATAGCCCATGTCAGTTTAGTAGGGGTCCAACATCTGACACATCCACAAATCAGTTGTAGATTGATGCAAACAGCAAATAGAGCTGAAACAGACCAGCTTCCATCAGTGTATAGTGATAGTTCCTGGGTACCACAGCTCGGCTCTTATTGAAGTAAATTAGAGCTGAGATGCATTACATGGGAACAGTCCCTATGTAGTGAAGCACTGCTGTTTTAACACTTTTCACAGTTTAGTTCTGTCTGGCGCTGAAAATGGCAGGAGTACCAGGTATCAGATCCTCACCAATCTGATATTGATGACCCAACTGTAAGATTGGTCATCCTTGTGCTTTCAATGAGAGAGCCGCCACCGAATATGTTTGGCAGGCAGCTCATCTCCAAATGAACAAAAGGATCATCAGTCCAAAATCGGACATGCCCGGTCCTTATCTACCCCAACAATCAATTGTGCAGGGTTCCCATGCACCTTAACGTGTCAGCCGAACCCGTCAATATCGGCAAGTTCAACCAACGTTAGACTAATGTGTGAGGAGGGCTTTACACAAAATGAATGCATGTCTACTATTTATTTGCAGTTTTATCATTGATCACATAGACCATATCACCAAAACTAATATGATGGTTTCCAATATGGGCTTATGCTGGACTTTTGGGGCTCTTTTTCAGTTGGGCTAATTATACAAACTATGGAAAACTAGTGATAGTTTGGTTCTATAGTGGTACACATATGGCACTGTTTCTGGAACAAAGCAGCCATATTTTGATAATTCTTGACAACCCTTTCAGGAATGGTGAAAGTCAAATTTTCCTTCTGTTAGATTCTATTAGGCTCACTCCATCCCCCATCCACGCAAAGTACATTTTGTCTTTCAATCTGGCTTGGGGCATTTCAAATTGTTTTTTATTATCCAAGGGTCTATTTTGTCAAATCATAACTATGTGCATTCATAACCACAAACATTTTTTTTCACATTAAAATGCCACCTCTTTACAGGCCTTTCAGTAGGACATAAACAACATGATAACTTGTCCACACTTGCAAGTGATGGTGTTGCTTATCTAGTCTGTCATTCCTCCAAATGCTCACACTACTGTTTTGGGAGGTGTTTTCAAAGCGTCACTGATCAAACCTAAAGCAAGATCAGAGCTCAGTGTTACACTGGGAGGATCAGCATGTATGTCAGGATTTATAGCCTAAACTGATTTATGAGCCTCTCTGACACCTGGTATTTCCAGACTCAAGAGCATGGTTCCTCCTTGCTTAGAAATGTCAATTCTGATGGTAGATATGTTCTGCATCAATAATCTACTGCATTAGGACTCCATCTGCCTCAACCAGAGTTCTGTTTCAAAGTTATCCTCAGCCAATAATAATTGCATATTTCTGAATAGTGGGCCCCCAAAATCAATGTTATTGGAGGGCTCTTGGAAATACACCAGTCCTACAATGATCACATGGTGCACTCCTACACTCAAGCATTCTTGCTCTTCTTTTTTGCACACAATCAAGTCGACTAATTGGTCACATTTACAAATCATGTTTAATATTCAGACAGCGTAAAATTAGATTAGACTGTCTGAGAATATGGAAAACTTTTAATAATTGGCCATGCTGAATGATAAATTTTGTGTATATTTAAACAGTTTTGTCTAGCTACATCATCTATTGTTTGGCTTACTCAGCAATTTTTTGTGCATATTCACACTCTTTAAGCCACACTTGTTTACAGCAATCTTTCCAATACGCCAAAAAAAGTCTCTAAAACAAATAATAAACATGGTACAAGGCATGTCCACTCGTATTTACACTCCAATTAAGCCACACTTCTGGAGCATACCATCTATACAGCTCTGGCCAAAAGTTTTGAGACTGACATTTTTTTTTCACATAGTTTACTGCTTATGTTTTTTATATTGACAAGGAATTGAAAAATATTGCAAAAGTCATATCTTGCGCCATTAAATTTATCTTAATCACAAAAAGCACATTAGCTCTGAAATTTTCAGCCCTGCCACAAAATGACCTGCTTACATCATTTCAGTGATCTTTTCGTTAGCTTAGGAGAAAGTGTTAACATGGACATGGCTGCTGATACACTATCATGCTAAATGAATTACGAGAGCAGACTGGTTGCTGTGAAAGGGGTCTAGGGCTTGAAATCATTGTCTTCTGTTATTCATGGCTACCTCCGATCAATCACGTGCAGTCATCATTGTTTTGCATCAAAAGGGCCTTATAAGCAATGACATTTCTGCTTGTAAGATTTCACCTAAATCAGCCACTTACCAGATCATCAATATCTTTAAACATAGAGAGAGATTCAGTTGCTTTGGAGAAAGGTACAGAAAGTCCAGTAAGTGCATCACCTAAAGAGGATTCAGGTATGGGATGGGTCTAACACCAGTGCAGAGCTTGCTCAGGAATGATAGCAGGCAGTTGTTAGGGCATCTGCACACACAGTGAGGTGACAGCAACAAAAAAAACATAAAAGACAGACTGACATTCTGCAGCAAGTAGATGGATTAGACTGCAGAAGACTGGGGTAAAGTTATTTTCTCTCATGAAGCCCCAATCATACTATTTGGGATATCTGGAAAAATGATTGTCTGGAGAATAGTGGGCGCTGCCATGATTCCTATGTCACGTTAACAATAAAACATCCATTCTTGTGTGTGGATTACTTTTCATCCAAAGAGTGGGTTCACTCACAATTTTGCCTAAGAACATACAGTACAGACCAAAAGTTTGGACACACCTTCTCAT
Source organism: Phyllobates terribilis (assembly GCF_046119375.1). Classification (NCBI taxonomy): domain Eukaryota; kingdom Metazoa; phylum Chordata; class Amphibia; order Anura; family Dendrobatidae; genus Phyllobates; species Phyllobates terribilis. The sequence continues at coordinate 692,420,038 of NW_027362762.1, forward strand.
TTAAATCTTTTTCTGTATTTTCATGACTATGAAAATTGTACATTCACACTGAAGGCATCAAAACTATGAATTAACACATGCGGAATTATATACTTAACAAAAAAGTGTGAAACAACTGAAAATGTCTTATATTCTAGGTTCTTCAAAGTAGCCACCTTTTGCTTTGATGACTGCTTTGCACACTCTTGGCATTCTCTTGATGAGCTTCAAGAGGTAGTCACCGGAAATGGTCTTCCAACAATCTTGAAAGAGTTCCCAGAGATGCTTAGCACTTGTTGGCCCTTTTGCCTTCACTCTGCGGTCCAGCTCACCCCAAACCATCTCGATTGGGTTCAGGTCTGGTGACTGTGGAGGCCAGGTCATCTGGCGTAGCACCCCATCACTCTCCTTCTTGGTCAAAAAGCCCTTACACAGCCTGGAGGTGTGTTTGGGGTCATTGTCCTATTGAAAAATAAATGCTGGTCCAACTAAACGCAGACCGGATGGAATAGCATGCCGCTGCAAGAAGCTGTTATAGCCATGCTGGTTCAGTATGCCTTCAATTTTGAATAAATCCCCAACAGTGTCACCAGCAAAGCACCCCCACACCATCACACCTCCTCCTCCATGCTTCACGGTGGAAACCAGGCATGTAGAGTCCATCAGTTCACCTTTTATGCGTCACACAAAGACACGGTGGTTGGAACCAAAGATCTCAAATTTGGATTCATCAGACCAAAGCACAGATTTCCACTGGTCTAATGTCCATTCCTTGTGTTCTTTAGCCCAAACAAGTCTCTTCTGCTTGTTGCCTGTCCTTAGCAGTGGTTTCCTAGCAGCTATTTTACCATGAAGGTCTGCTGCACAAAGTCTCCTCTTAACAGTTGTTGAAGAGATGTGTCTGCTGCTAGAACTCTGTGTGGCATTGACCTGGTCTCTAATCTGAGCTGCTGTTAACCTGCGATTTCTGAGGCTGGTGACTCGGATAAACTTATCCTCAGAAGCAGAGGTGACTCTTGGTCTTCCTTTCCTGGGGCCGTCCTCATGTGAGCCAGTTTCTTTGTAACGCTTGATGGTTTTTGCAACTGCACTTGGGGACACTTTTAAAGTTTGCCCAATTTTTCAGACTGACTGATCGTCATTTCTTAAAGTAATGATGGCCACTCGTTTTTCTCTACTTAGCTGCTTTTTTCTTGCCATAATACAAATTCTAACAGTCTATTCAGTAGGACTATCAGCTGTGTATCCACCAGACTTCTGCACAACACAACTGATGGTCCCAACCCCATTTATAAGGTAAGAAATCCCACTTATTAAACCTGACAGGGCACACCTATGAAGTGAAAACCATTTCCGGTGACTACCTCTTGAAGCTCATCAAGAGAATGCCAAGAGTGTGCAAAGCAGTCATCAAAGCAAAAGGTGGCTACTTTGAAGAACCTAGAATATAAGACATATTTTCAGTTGTTTCACGCTTTTTGTTAAGTATATAATTCCACATGTGTTAATTCATAGTTTTGATGCCTTCAGTGTGAATGTACAATTTTCATAGTCATAAAAATACAGAAAAATCTTTAAATGAGGTGTGTCCAAACTTTTGGTCTGTACTGTAGCTGTCTGTTTACTGAATACATTTAGCCTCTGTGCCCTAATTACTCCCCCCCCCTCCACCCATGCTTTTGTGAGCAGTGTCTCTGTGACTCCTCCCCTTCTGCACACCTGACCCACCTCATGTGCTGGCCAGAGCTCCATAAATCAAAGGACCCAAGTCTGGCACACACGTGTCTGGCTTTTAAAGAGTTGCTTTTTAAGGGGCTAAAAATGAAATATGCCAGAAATGGACCAGAAGTGACCAGAAGATACGGATAACTATCTACTATTTGTACTTAGATTCTCTTTCACATTCACACTTCACATTCATTATGCTTACATATGCCATTACTGTTTTTGCCCCACTAATCCTCACTCTCCTTCACTATCCTCAACCCCCAGCACCCTCTAACCAAATCATCATCTCTCCTTCCCTCTTACTTCCCCACCTGATCTCATCTACAGACCTGCTCCTCAACCTCAGATTGATCCTACCAAAACATAAAACAAACCGGACACTCTCCTTCTCCCACCTGCTCTCCCTCTCTCTGCTTCTCCTCACTGCTGGTGACATAACTCCCAATCCTGGACCCCCACAGCGTGCACCTTCCACCAATTCCCCCACCTATCGCATCAAATCAACTGCAAACTACCACGACCTCTCTTATGCAAAACCGGTCCCCCTGACGCCCACCCCCCTGCTCCCTCTCTCTGGAGCACTCTGGAATGCACGCTCTGTGTGCAACAAGCTCCACTTTGTCCACGACCTCTTTACCTCTCGTCACCTCTCCTTCCTGGGCATCACAGAGACATGGTTTACACCCTCTGACACTGCCTCCCCTGCTGCGCTGTGTTACGGTGGCCTCCACTTCACCCACACTCCTCGCCCTGGTAACAGACATGGTTGAGGAGTGGGTCTTCTCCTCTCTAACAACTGCACCTTTAGCCCTACTCCTCCTCTTCCCTCCCTTATTCTCGCTTCTTTTGAAGTCCACTCTGTCTTCATTTACTCTCCCTCCAACCTCCAAGTGGCTGCCATATACCAACCTCCGGGCTCGGTCACTGCCTTTATTGACCAATTCTCCACCTGGCTTCTTTACTTTCTCTCTGCTGACATTCCCACAATCATCATGGCGATTTCAACATCCCCATTGACACTCGCTAGTTAGCAGCATCCAAACTCCTGTGGCTTACTTAATCCTTTGGACTTACTCAGTGGTCCTCCCCAGCCACCCACACACACTAGACCTCATCTTCACCTAACTTTGCTCCCTATCTAACCTCACAACCTCCCCCCTACCCCTACCTGACCACCATCTACTCACTTTCTCATCCCTGTCCTCCTCACCTGTCACCCATGTCTGGCAACTGGCACCCCCCCGCAGAAACCTTGCACATCTAGACACCCACACACTCTCTGACTCTGTTCTACCACTGACATCCATATCTTCACTTCATGACACAGACAGCGCCACTGCTTTCTACAATGCCACTCTCGCATCAGCTATTGACTCGGTCGCCCCTCTTAGGCATGGCAGAGCGCGACGAGTCAACAGGCAACCCTGGCACAACAACCTCACTAAACAGCTTCGACAAGCATCCAGGGTTGCGGAGCGGCATTGGAAGAAAACACATACTCAAGATGACTTCACTGCATTCAAACAAGCAACACTCGCATTCAAATCAGCACTCACCTCTGCTAAACAGGCCTACTTCACAACCCTCATATCTTCCCTATCCTACAACCCCAAACAGCTATTCAACACTTTTCACTCTCTCCTCCGCTCTCCACTGCCCCCTCTGACCTCCGTCATCTGCTGAGGAGTTTGCCACACACTTCAAAAACAAGATTGACCAAACACGGCAAGTCTTTACTGTCCGACCATCACCACCCCTTTGTTTTCCACACCATTGCCTTAACCCCATAACCTCTCTTCCCAACATCACGGAAAGAGACCTTACTCGTCTCCTCTCCAAATCACACCTCACCACATGTGCACTCGACCCCATCCCATCCCACCTCCTCCTCAACCTCACCCCCACACTCATCTCATCTCTAACCCATCTTTTCAGCCTATCACTATCTTCTGGTACCTTCCCTGCTGCCTCAAACATGCCACAATCACGCCCATCCTCAAAAAGCCATGCCTCGACCCAACTGCCTTGTCCAGCTATCGCCTCATATCGCTGCTCCCATTTGCCTCCAAACTCCTAGAGCAACACATTCACGCTGAACTTTCCTCCCGCTTCTCATCTAACTCCCTCTTTGACAACCGACAATCTGGCTTTCGCCCCCACCAATCCACCGAAACTGCCCTTACCAAAATTACCAATGACTTACTTACAGCCAAAGCTAACAGACAATTCTCTGTACTCCTTCTTCTTGACCTGTCCTCTGCTTTCGATACAGTTGACCACTGCCTCCTACTACAGATCCTCTCTTCCTTTGGAGTCAAAGGCCTTGCCCTATCTTGGATCTCCTCATTCTTTTCTAACTGCACATTTAGCGTCTCCCACTCCCACACTACCTCCTCACCCCGCCCCCTCTCTGTTGGAGTCCCTCAAAGCTCTGTCCTAGGACCCCTACTCTTCTCAATCTATACCCTTGGCCTGGGACAGCTCATTAAATCCCATGGCTTTCAGTACCATCTGTACATTGATGACACCCAGATCTACCTCTCTGGCCCAGATGTCACCTCTCTGCTGTCCAGAATCCCAGCATGTCTAGCAGCCATATCCTCCTTCTTCTCCTCCCACTACCTCAAGCTCAATGTGGACAAAACTGAACTCATTATCTTTCCCCCATCATGCATATCTTTCCCACCTGATCTTTCTATCACAATAAATTACATCACTCTTTCCCCTGTACCGACAATCCGCTGCCTCGGAGTAACCCTTGACTCTGCCCTGTCCTTCAAACCTCACACCCAAGCTCTCGCCACCTCCTGTATCCTCCAGCTTCCATTTCCCCAGCGTATCCAGTTCAAACTACTAACACTGACCTACAAAGCCATCCATAACCTCTCTCCTCCGTACATCTCTGAACTAATCTCCTGATATATTCCCTCACATAATCTCCGGTCCTCCCAAGACCTCCTTCTCTCTTCCACACTTATTCGTTCCTCACGCAATCGCATCCAAGATTTCTCCTGAATATACCCCATCCTATGGAACTTAGTGCCTCAACACGTCCGATTATCCACCACGCTTGGATCCTTCAGACGGTACCTGAAAACCCATCTCTTCAAACAGGCTTACAGCCTGCCATGACCTTGCTTGCTGCCACCCCAACAACACCGGAGCTACTGCAACCCCCTCAACCTACTGTCTCCTTCCCCATTCCTGTAGAATGTAAGCCCGCAAGGGCAGGGTCCTCTTCCCTCTGTACCAGTCTATCATTGTTAGTTTGTTTACTGTAAGTGATATCTGTATTAGGTATGTAACCCCTTCTTATGTACAGCACCATGGAATCAATGGTGCTATATAAATTAATAATAATAATAATATCAATAAAGAATGGGATCTAAACATCCTCCAAGAGCAACTTGTCCCAACAATCCAGGTGCAATTGGGTGATGAATAATGCTTTTTCCAGCATGATTGAGAGCATGTCACAAGGCAAAAGTGATATCTAAGTGGCTTGGCAAACAAAACTTTGAAATTTTGGGCTTATGGCATGTAAACTCTCTGGATCTCAATCAGATTGAGAACCAATGGCCAATCCTCAGAAAGCTGGTGGATAACCAAAAACAGAAATTGTGATGAACTCCAAGCATTGATCAGGCAAGAGTGGGTTGTCATCTTCAGGATTTCCAACTGCTCGCACAGTAAAGAGTCGCTGTTTGTGCAGAACTGCATTGCTTTTGATGCAGCTCTATATAAATTGCAGCACAACCACTGCATTTTTGTTAATATCTTTTAAATCAAAACAACAGCTACAAAAGGTGTAGGGCAGGATCTTTGGCAAGATCATAGCCGCATAAGAAAAGTCCTAAAGGGATGATTGGAGGTTTCTGTTTACTAAGGTGGGAGCTACCCCGAGGACAAAGGAGAGAGGGACATACGGAGCAGTATGTGTAAGAGATAGGGCAATAAGAAGTACGGGAAAGAGAAGGAAATGGCGAGATGTATGCGTGACAAAGGGGGCCTCATTGTAAGAAGTCTGTGTGAGAAAATTGGCAGTATGTGAGAGCAACCCCTGTGAGAAAGAGGATGCCATGGCAGAGTAGTCTGTAAGAAATAAGAAGACATGGAAGAGTGTGTGTGAAAAAATGGCGGCATTGGGAAAACTCTGTGTAAGAATGCTGGTAATGCTCTACCAGTGCTGCTTGCTCCACCTATGCTGCCTCAAACAATGGACATGTTACTTTTTGGAGCATCTACATTCCTAATAGTCTTTCCATATAGCACTTCACTGAGCGTCTGTCGGGAGCTTCCCCTCTCACCACAAGTTGGGGGTGTTTTTGTGCCAGAGATCCTGATTCCAACGATGTATCACTTACTGGTCTGCTCAGTGTAGTTTTCATAAAATCACAGTTTTATTAGCAAGAGATTATCACTATAGCACTAAATAGACTGCTGCCATGTAGTCCAACCATGCCCTCACCACTGATTGTCAGCTTTGTGCTTTTGCACAGTGTCAATAGAAAGCTGGCAATCAGTGATGTGGGCAAGCTTCTACAGAGCTCAACATTCAGAGAACTAGTAGATCTGCAGCAGATAAAATAATTTTTAATCAAAACTGCAAAAAGCAGTAAAGTAAGTCAAACTGACGAGCAAAAGGGTAGCAATGTTTAGAACTTTTGACTTTCAGGCTCCATATCTCACCATCCACTACTGCTTAAAACATGAGAATACCATCATTTTATAGACAATCATCTTGGTTATCTCATACATAAATTTGACTTGCAACTATTTACCATATGACTAGTTATACAGATTCTTGTCATGTCACTGCATGGTTACTATTTTGCTCCTAAAAATCTACATTTTTATTATTTTGACAGTATTTTGTAAATCCAACTTTGGCTTTCAACACTGCCTTGATCCTTCTGGGCATGCTCTTGATCAGATTCAAGCATGTCTCGGCCAAAATATGATCCCAGGTCTCTTCTACACATGCCCAAAGTAGCTGCATACTGGTCAACTCACTTAGGTATGTATACAGCCTTTTCTTCAACTCTACCCACAAGTGTTCAATTGGGTTGAGGTCTGGGGACTGTAGGGGCCAATCCAGCACTTCTACTTCACTGTCATTGAACCACTTTTTCGCTAATCTCGACATATGCTTTGGGTCGTTGTCCTGCTGGAACACGGTGTCGTCCATTTCATACTCAGAGTACTCAAGTGTATGAAGTAACTCGTCTTGTGGGATACTCACATATAGCTCAGCATTGAGACCACCATATGTGACACCCGATAGACCTCCCTGGGAAATGGGGTTACTCGGAGCCGGGTCAGTGTAGGCGTTACGGGGGATGTAGTCTTGGCCTGGACCCGTTCCGTGCCCAGGGTAGTCACATAAAAGGATGTAATGGGCTTTCAAATAAGACCCCTCTGGTGTGTGTTCCTCTCCTTGTTAAGTTGTTCTCCCACTAAGTTTTCTCCTGACTCTGTGTGGTACGAACGAGGTGTAAGGCCGGGTCCCACTGGATAAACGCAGTGTAAGAGATACAGGTGGCGTAAGCCGCTCCGTCCATATCCCTCCGGGATCCACTAAGCCTCCGGGCTTTTCGGACTGAGACGTGAAGTAACAAAGTCAGATATCGGGGGCCGGTTACCCCTTTTGCAGCAGGAATCCCTCTGACTAGGCCAGAATAAAGAATACAGGTGGCGTAGGCCGCTCCATCCGTATCCCCCTGGGATCCTTTTGCCTGTGGAGCCTATCTCCTCTGCTCCCCTCCAGGCCTTCTTAGGTAAGGACCTTGACCGGGTAGAGACAGTGGTTAACTCTGAACCGCTCCTCGTCTCAAGGACAGAGAGCGAGGACCGTGTATCTTCAGTCGGCTGCGGCCTTATGCTGGACTCTGGCGGGGTGACCACGATCAGAGACGAAGACCACAATCAACGACGAAGATCACAATCAAAGACCTTGAGCTTAAGATGGCCGTAGATTAAATATGAATAAATAGGTGTTTCCTAAAAGTGTGTCCTCCACCCTCACTCACTACATGGTTCCCCCTATCTTTGGTTCCCCCCATCTCCTCAATCCCGGGCCGGGACAGCACCCTGGTGCATTTAGGCCCCCTACAGGACAGGAGTGGTGTAGTGTTGAATGGTGAAGTGGTGTCCTGAGAGATGCTCCATCCTTACCTGGAAGAGGAGATACCACACCTCAAACTGAGGTGCAGTACCCCTGTGGCGACTGAACCCTCAGGGGCGCCACACATACATCCTGGTCAAGTATCCAACGCCTTTGGCCGTGAAACAACCCCATATCATCAGGATTCCTCCAACGAACTTGACAGTTCCTCCAATTTCTCAATATGTTAGCCCCTTTTTCCCTTGTTTCTTCAAGACCTATTTGCACCTAGACTAGAGCCTTCGTCTCAATGCACAAAATCACCCATTTTCAATCTTCGACTTTCCACTTTTCGTTCTTTTTTGCAAACTCAAGCCAACGCTTCTTTTGAAGATATTGAAGTCGAGGCTTCTTCACCTTTTTTCGAACCATTTCAGACTTGTGTATTGTGCGTTGCGCGGTGCTTGAATGGACATCTGTGATCTCACTATTACGAAGCATACGAGCCAATTCCACTGCCGTGTTTGTTGCACCAAAACTGATAGACCTTGTGATGAGCCGACTTGTGGACTCCGATATTTTGCCTGGACAACCACCTCTTGCCTTTTTAACATAAGAACGGACTGAATTTTGTATTTTTACAACTTTTATGGCACTCACATGATGCAGTTTAGCAATTTTCTTGGTTGGGAGACCGCTATCGATGAACTGGATGATGCCATTTGTCTTTTGTTGGGAAATTTTCATCATGGCTGCCCCTCGATTCAAACCAGTGACGTTTCGCTTAGGAATCAACCAAGTAACACACTGAGCTATTAGGGGATATGAGAACAGGTTGTAATTTGTAGTATATAGGAAGAAAAAGATTTTTCCACCACCAGGAGCAAAACAGTAACAATGCAGTTACGTAACAATAATCTGCATAACTAATCATATGCTAAATAGTTGTAAGTCAAATTTATGTATGAGATAGCCAAGATGATTGTTTATAAAATGATGGTAGTCTTACATTCAAAGCAGTAGTGGATGGTGAGGTATGGAGCCTGAAAGTCAAAAGTTCAAAACATTGTTAACCTTTTGCTCGTTAGTGTACATCACTGGAATTAGGATCTCTGCCCCTACATCATGCTGCTCTCAGATGGGTTAACAATGCTTTGAGTGTGAGGACCCCACCAAATGATGGACTACACTAATCATCTCCCAATACCTAATTCCGGATCTTTGTGAATGTGACATGGGGTATTGGGGTTTGACATAATTGATATTTGGATTTTTCAGTTTTGAGTGAATTTAGGCATTAGTTGAAGTAATGACAACATCTTTTACTCCCAATACTTGATACTCAGCTTAAGTCCACGTTCACACGTTAAGTATTTGGTCAGTATTTTACATCAGTATTTGTCAGCCAAAATCAGGAGTGGGTGAAAAATGCAGAAGTGGTGCACATTTTTCTCTGATAGTTCCACTTCTGATTTTGGCTTAAATATACTTATGTAAAATGCTGACCAAATACTGACCGTATAAACATGGCTTAATGGTGTTGCACGGACTTGTAACAAAAGTCTGCACTCCATGACTGCAGACTGTCGAATCGTGACAGCGTTCAATGCACACACTGTCACGATTCCCTGGTATTCCCAATCTAAGCGGTTGGTCATTTGACCACATATATGCAATTTCAGTAACTACAGCCTTTTGACCCAAGCATGGAGAGCCCCCTTAAAATGCCACTATAAGTACTAAAATGTCAAGAGAGCTGAATAAGAGAACACATTTGTTTTAATGCTGCAAAGTATCACAATAGCTAATTTAAGCAACAAGATTTATTTATGTCTTTGACAGAAACAGAAATAGGCTGTGAAAAAGCTCCATGCGTGAAATTATAAACAGTGCTATCTGTGTTTGCTGGATTTGTTAGTAAAGCTCAGTAATATATAGGGTGCAAATAATTGTATGTTATCCATGGTTGGTGTGAGGTCAAATGCCCTGCATGGCGTGCGTCCTATGTAATGCATGTAATGTGTGCGTGTGTGTGTCCAGCTGTGCAGTACTTGTTATTTGAAGATAATTATAGACCTGGCAGCAGTACGACTCAAAGAGTGCTTATGGGGTCCACTGATGATTCAATGCACTAACCGTGTGGTCATTTTCTGAGTCCTTCAAAAGTGCATCAGATAATGACATTCAAATACTTTGCTTTTATTTCATGTCAAGCGATAGTTGTAGACATTCTCATTTGCTTTTAATAAGATACAACCCCTGGCAAAAATTATGGAATCACGGAGCTCGGAGGATGTTCATTCAGTTGTTTAATGTTGTTGAAAAAAAGCAGATCACAGACATGGCACAAAACTAAAGTCATTTCAAATGGCAACTTTATGGCTTTAAGAAACACTAAGGCTGTTTGCCCACGATGCATTTTTAATGCGTTTCTGCAGCGTTTTTGCATGGTAGAAGGCCTGCCATGTTCCCCAATGATAATCCGCATGTGCTGTGCACATGCTGCGGAAATTTCCGCTGCGGATTATCATTGCGGAAAAAAACGCAGCACTACCAATTATTTTGCGGAAATGCTGCGTTTTCGCCGCCATTGACTTGCATTAGAACGCGCCAATTCCGCAAGACTGCATCTGTACTTGCGTAATTGGTGCGTTCTAATGTGCGGATGGTATCCGGGTGTGGAGGAGAGTCTCATCCACACCCAGGTACCATTAAAAAAGCTGTAAAAAAAATAATAAAATAAAAAATAAATGTATACTTACCTTCTGGCGGCCCGCGCTGCGCTCCTCCTTGCTTCCCGGCACTTTGCAGTTGATTGAAGGACCTGCGCTGACGTCAGAGTCATGTGACGGGTCACACGATGCTGACGTCGGCAGGTCTTTCAATCCACCGCTGCAGGCACCAAGCGAAGCAAGCCAGCGCGGGCCATCGGAGGGTAAGTATATATTTATTTTTTTATTTTTAACCACTCTCTCGGGTCACACTATATAAATCCATGCAGTTTGCATGGATTTAAATAGTGTGACCTAAATGTCACAAGCACTTTCCAAGTGATGCTAATCGCTTGGAAAGCGCTTGTCAATCCGCATGCGGAAATGTCAGTGAATAACGCTCCATTTCCGCATGTCCCTGGCAGGAAAACGCATGTACAATCCGCATGTACAATCCGCATGTACAATCCGCATGCGCTTTTTTCTGCCAGGGAGATGCAGAAACGCTCAGGAAAAAATCCTGAGCATTTCTGCATCGTGGACACATAGCCTAAAAGAAATCAAGATAAAAAATGTGGTACTCAGTAAGGGTAATATTTTTCAGACCAAGCAGAGGGAAAAAATTATTGAATCACTCAATTCTGAGGAAAAAATTATGGAATCATGAAAAACAAACACACAAAAGAACACTCCAATACATCACTAGTATTTTGTTGCACCACCTCTGGCTTTAATAACAGCTTGCAGTCTCTGTGGCATGGACTTAATACAAACAGTACTCTTCATCAATCTGGCTCCAACTGTTGCCAGATCAGCTTTCCAGGTTGGAGCCTTGTCATGGACCATTTTCTTCAACTTCCACCAAAGATTTTCAATTGGATTGCGATCCGGACTATTTGCAGGCCATGACATTGACCTTATGTGTCTTCTTTCAAGGAATGCTTTCACAGTTTTTGCTCTATGGCAGGATGCATTATCATCTTGAAAAATGATGTCATCATCTGCAAACATCCTTTCAATTGATGGGATAAGAAAACTGTCCAAAATATCAATGTAAACTTGGGCATTTATTGAAGATGTAATGACAGCCATCTCCCCAGTGCCTTTACCTGACATGCAGCCCCATATCATCAATGACTGTGGAAATTTGCATGTTCTCTTCATGCAGTCATCTTTATAAATCTCATTGGAACGGCACCAAACAAAAGTTCCATCATCATCACCTTGCCCAATGCAGATTCGCGATTCATCACTGAATATGACTTTCATCCAGTCATCTACAGTCCACGATTGCTTTTCCTTAGCCCATTGTAACCTTGTTTTTTTCTGTTTAGGTGTTAATGATGGCTTTTGTTTAGCTTTTCTGTAGGTAAATCCCATTTCCTTTAGGCGGTTTCTTACAGTTCGGTCACAGACATTGACTCCAGTTTCCTCCCATTCGTTCCTCATTCGTTTTGTTGTGCATTTCCTGTTTTGGAGACATATTGCTTTAAGTTTCCAGTCTTGACGCTTTGATGTCTTCCTTGGTCTACCAGTATGTTTGCCTTTAAAAACCTTCCCATGTTGTTTGTATTTGGTCCAGATTTTAGACACAGCTGACTGTGAACAACCAACATCTTTCGCAACATTGCGTGATGATTTACCTTCTTTTAAGAGTTTGATAATCCTCTCTTTTTGTTTCAATTGACATCTCTCGTGTTGGAGCCATGATTCATGTCAGTCCACTTGGTGCAACAGCTCTCCAAGGTGTGATCACTCCTTTTTAGATGCAGACTAACGAGCAGATCTAATGCCATGTCTGTGATCTGCTTTTTTTCAACAACATTAAACAACTGAATGAACATCCTTCGAGCCCGGTGATGCCATAATTTTTGCCAGGGGTTGTATATGGCAGAGCTGTGGAGTCAGAGTCGTGGAGTCTGTGTCCATTTTGGAGGAGTCGGAATAAAATGGACCGACTCAGACTCTTAAAATATATAATAAATTGGGTTCATTAGTACAATGCAGAATGTGCTGTAAATGTTTTCATAAGAATTTGGGAAAGTTATGAAATGTCCTATAAATGTCTGTTCTATTCATAATCTAAGGATCTTGGCTTTTAGTTGAGATGAATATGTGCTGCACTTTATGTACATGCTCAGTAATGAGACCATGCTGTGTAGGGCTGTGGAGTCGGTAAGCCAAACCTCTGACTCCGATTTCTCAATTTCAATGACACCAACTCCGACTCCACGACTCCGACTCCCTCATACATGGCTCATGTTTAAGTGATCAATTTACTGTAGCACAGATTCATCTCAGCTAAAAGTCTAGACCTTTAGATCTGTAATAGGACAGACATTTATAGGACATTTCATAACTTTCCCAAATTCTTATGAAAAAATATTCTCCACAAAGTGCATTGAACTACTGTACCCAATTTATTATATATTTTAGGAGCCGGAGTCGGTCCATTTTATACCGACTCCGACTCCACCAAAATGGACACCGACTCCGACTCCACGACCAGGGCTGTGGAGTCGGAGTCAGGGAAATTGAGGAGTCAAAGTAGGAGGTTTGGCTTACTGACTCCACAGCCCTGATATATGGTATATGTATAAAATGTGATGCAAACAAATTAAGCTTTGTGCTATATTTGACAAAATGGGCAACATTTACAAAGTCTGTAAAAGGGGTGGGACGAGCACCATAAGAAGTAGAACTTGAAGTGGCCATATACATTTGATAAGTAGGATGATCTTGATGGGTAAACAACCATTTAATGAGCAGTCGTATGATGATTAGTATGTTGTCATATGCATTCTAGTCTATACTGTCTGTTACAGTTGTTTAGACTAGCCATTCATGTATAACTAATTATTATTATTATTTATTATGAAAGCGCCATTTATTTCATGGCGCTTTACATGTGAAAAAGGGGTATTCAATCTTTGTGGGCATCAGTTGGAAACTCCCAATGAAGTCAGGAACAGTGGTGCAAACGTGGTATGAACTCAGCCTAAAGTTGCCTCATTGACTACTAAACCCAGAATGAGGAGGGACTTCAATGACTAAAATACAAGTTATACTGAATCTCTTCCCATAAAACTAAATATCAATTCTGCTCAGTCTCCCCTAGTCTATAATATGCTGCCCAAATATTGTACAGCATTTCCAAGCTAATCGATTCCCTTAAGACACTAATGGGATTTGGTAAAGGTCACTATGTCAAGAAGGCTGTAATTTGAACTGTAAAGTGTAGAGAGTTATCTCACCTGATTCCCCATGCACATGAACGTCTGGCTCGGTCAAGTGTTCAAGTGTTTTCAATAGCCAACAGATAAAATGCCACAGGCAGTGACGTTGAAGTTCAAATTGCCCTATTCTTCTCTTATCGGGGTGAAGGGCGGGGGGAGTCATAAGGCTCCTATACACATAAGATGGTAGGCTGGTCCTGTTGAAATTGGCTGGTTCAGCCGACTTTCATCTAATTTGTATGGGAGCTGTACCCTTCCTTCTTAGGCTAAGTGCCCACGATGCAGAAATGCTGCAGATTTTTTCCACATTTCCCTGACAGGAAAAACGCATGCGGATTTTACATGCGTTTTTCCTGCCAGGTAGAAGCGTTTGTCAAGCTTTTTTGCAGGCATTTCTGCATGCGGTTATCAAGCGCTTTTCCAAGCGATTTTACCATCACTTGGAAAAGTGCTTGAGAACTTGGTCACTCTGTATAAATCCATGCATCCGGCATGGATTTATATAGTGTGAACAAGTAATAGTTAAAAAAAAAGAATAAATGGTAAAAAATAAAGATTATACTTACCTTTTGATGGCCCCTGGTGTTTTCTCCTCTACGTCCGGTCTGTTGTATGGCTCGCGGTGGTGTGAAAGGACCTGCCATGACGTTATTTAGTCATGTGACAGGTCACGCGACCGCCAACGTCAGCGGTCACGTGACCTGTTACATGACTAAATGACGTCACCGCAGGTCCTTTTAGACCATTGCGAGCCGTACAAGAGACCGGACGCATCGCTAAGGAGAAGGGGGGCCATCAGAAATTATTTTTTTAACAGGTACTATGGTACCCAGGTCTGGAGGAGAGTCTCCACTTCTCCAGACCCGGATACCATCCGCACATTGAATCGCTTAATATCCGCATGTGCACATGTAGTCATGTGGATATTAAGCGATTCAATGCAAGTCAATGGCGGCAATTACGCTGCAAGTCCGCAAAATTAAGGGACATGCTGCGTATTTTTCGGCAATGATAATCTGTAGCGGAATTTTCCGCAGCATGTGCAAAGCACATGCGGATTATCATTGGGGACCATTCCACCGCAAAAACGCTTGAAAAACGCATAGTGGGCACCCAGCCTTAAGGTCTATTTACACTGCAAAATTATCATGAACAATAGCATTCCTAGTAACGCTCATTTTATGGTAATCTTGCAATGTAAACAGGCTGGCGATCACCCAACAAATGAGCAAAACGCGTATTTGTTGGGTAATACAATCTTTTCTGCGCAAAAGATCGTTGTCGGTGTTGCTTCATCATGTGTAAACGGGACTTTTGCTGCTGAGAACAATAGCAGGATATGCTATTACAGATCCTTCAGTGCTCATATGAAGCACTGTCTGCCTGTGTGAACAGGCTATTAAACGATCGTTGGTCGTTTAATACTGCAAAAATCATCTAGTGTAAAAAGATCTTTAGAATGATCACATATTTATTTTTGGAGGAGTATGAAAAAATTCACAGCTAAACAGACTATTTTACTGTAATCCTAATCTGTAATGATCAAAATGAAAACATAGTAATTGTAAAACTGTGTTTTAACTGTACGGGATTCTTTTATGTCTTGTTCCTTATACACAACATGACCCAATTTCTGTTATCCACTTCATGTTTACAAGACTGGATGTCACATCACATTTATATTACAATGGCAACTTTGGATAAATGTATAACAATTCCTGCAATGCAAAAAAAAGGACCTTGAAGCTCATGAGCCTCATGAAATATTTGGAACAGAGTCCCCCACTTTCCATGTGCCACTTATAATACTGGTGTTTAGTTATTTGGCAGAGAAGTTGTTGAATCCCCTCAGGTATCAGAATCTGAACCCTGCTGCTACCTCTGCAACATCTATGGGCATGCCAAAAAAATTGACAAAAAAGCCTATATATTCTGCTAAACATCACTGAAAATGTAAGTTTAAAAAGTAATGTGTAAAGTGGACCTTTCACCAATTTTTTCATGTTTCACTTTTTTTTTTTTAAATTGCGCCTCTCCGTTGCTGAGATATTAACATTCAAAGTATTTGGCACTTAATAAGTTAACTTTTGTTAAATCCAAGTGGATGTTATCAGAGTTTTTACTGGGGGCGTGTACTTCTTTTCCCTGTATAAAAAAAAAAATAAAAAAAAAAACATACAAAAATGTTTTATTCTGCTTTGCAGCCACTATTACACCCTGTGTCCAGTTCAACATGAAAAATTTGGTGAAAGTTCCTCTTTAAAAATTAATGGGAATACATCAGAATCTAGAAAAAAAATCTCCAGATTCTGATTTTTTGGTTATTTATGTTAAATCCATTAACCCCTTGTGACAAGGTCACTGGTAAAGTGCTGGAGGGGAGATATGTTTCCCTGAGGCTGTTGGCCTCAGTGAACTAAAAGCATTAAAGTTTCCTCCAGCATGTTATTTGTTGAGAGGAGTTAAGTCCATAGTAAAAGGGAGTGTTTTTTTGTGAATGGCCATTTTGAAGGGTGGGAGGCCATTCACCATATCTCCACCTCAGGGTGTGGTCTTGGGGAGTTTAAATACTCGGCCTGCTGAGGCATTCAGAGGTCAGCGTCTGGGAAAGATAGCTCCATCAGGGAGCTTGTGTTTATTCCTGAACCATGTGGAGTTTCTGAACTCTAAGCAGGCAGACCCCTGCTACTACGAGGACTGTGTTCTTGGTGTTTCAATTTTTATTTTGTTTTTCCTGTTTTTGCCCAGCGGGCTGTGTTTATTTTCATGGACTAACTGTTGGTTTATGCCACATTATAATAAACCAACAAAAGTTTTAAAGAGACAGCGTACCTGAGTCTACCTCCATGTGCAGCTGAGCGAGCGATCTACCACACCCTTTACCCCAGGGCCATTTTCCATTTTTGTGCTTTCGTTTTTTGCTCCCATTCTTAGCATTATCCTAACTCCCTATTTACAGAAGGCTTTGGGATCAGTGGGGAGCCAGTGGTTGGACCACCACCGATCCACCCGGTGCATATGTTAATATGATGTGGAATAAATATATTATAACCCCTTTAACTGTGCAGATTTACTATATTGCTATATAATTGATCAGACTTGCCATTCAGACTCTAGAAAAAGCTAAGTGTCAATATTCCATACTGCTGTTTTTTGCCCAGTTCCCCTTAAAACAACAAAAATAAAAACAAAAGTGACATTTGAAATAGGGGGAGACAACTTGAAGAGGCTGAAACATGGATTTCGAACCTAAAGGTCAATTTGTAAGTAACCATACAAACTGTAGTAATAGAGACATAGAAAAAGAATAATGTCCTATAAATAAAGTATATTGTCCAGCTTTATTCAGCATTACCGAAAAGCACACAAGGGTGATTGGAGGTTTAGAGATAAAATAAGAGTATTGTGTGATTGTTATGTAAAAAGATAAAGAAAGTGGAGGAGGGACAGTAAGTTATACAATGGTGATGGAGAGAATGGTCAAGGCACAGCGACAATGGACAGAAAAAAAATTCTTTGTATAGCACATAATTACTAGAGGATAGAAGTCTTGGAGAGTGCAACTTTCTCTTTATAATATGCCTGTGGTAAGTATACAGGGTTTTGTCATTGTGTTTTCTTTACACATCTATTTGCTAATTATGGTTTTATTATACTGTAAATTTGATGTATTATGTATATATTATATGTATTTGTTGATTGCTTGAAGAAAACTCAGGGTGAATCAATCGAGATATTTCCTATAATATTCCTCCTAATACTGAACGCAGTTGGTACAATTTGGCATAAAATTGCTTTTGCATATATAAAAGTTAATGACAGAGAGTACTCATGTGTATAGAACCATGATCCGATCAGGAGCTGTTAATAATTAATTCTGGAATCCAGTAAATTTATTTGCATTTTAATGGCTTGTTGCCCTAAGCTGTGGCACAGAATATGAGTACAGTAGTGATGTATATTACAGATGGATCTTAAATAGGCATCTATCAGTAGGATTAACCCTCCTCCGCCGTCTATATGGGCATGCAGGTTATAGGAAGCTGAATAAAATGATACCTTGATATCTGCGATCCGATGTCTTATTCCACAGAAATCCATGTTTTCTTAGTATCTTCCTGAAAATCTGCCATCAGGGCTTATTTTAAGTGAAAAGAGGTGTTACCAGTGTGAGACATGTAGCTAACACAGAACAGGAGAGCTGAACATTGTCTGATTACAAACACGTTTGCAACTGCAGCTCTTACGGCTCTGCTGTATTGCAACACTGACTACCTGTAAAATGAAAGCTGAAACACTATGAGAGGACATCTGCAAATGTGTTTAATGCTGCACTGTGTCAGTTATAATCACACACAGCTCTGCAGTGAGATCAGGAGAGCAGCTATTACACGTCATACTAAAAACCAGGGATGTAACTACCGCTGTTGCAGAGGTCGCCACCGCCACCGGGCCCAGCAGGTGAGGGACCTGCCGATGCCAGCAAATACTTCATCTGGATGTGCGTCCTTGGACGCACATTCAGCTGAAGTGTATCGCTTCATACAGACCCGTTGGATCCGTGCACGGCAATACACGCTGCTGGCAAATCAGAGGCCATCAGATGACATGGGCATGCATGTGACTGGGGAAGCATGGCAGTGACATCATGCTCTCCCATTGCATGCACACTAAAGTCAGCTGACGGCTTCAAAAGAGGAAGCTGCGCGGCGGGGGAGAAGAGGGTCGATGAGTATAATGGTTTATTTTTTTCTATACATTAAAGAACAGTGGCAGAACGAGGGAAATATAGCAGGATGGGGGATATATATACCATATACTTGATAATCACACCGGTTCATTACAGGGAAAAAGTGGATTACCATGTGTTAATTCCATGCACACAGCACTTTAACCAATTTCTGGCCCAGGGTGTACTAATACGTATCTGTGCGCTGGGCCTTATGGGCCTGATACGTATTAGTACACCCTGGCGATTTTGCCCGCACACAAGCGGTGCGGGCGAGATCGCTGTCGGGTGTCAGCTGATTGTTACAGCTGACACCCAGTGCTATGTGCAGGGAGCGGTCCTGCACCTCTCCTTGCACACTAAACTCCCGAAATGCTGCGATCGAAATCGATCGCAGCATTCCGGTGGCAAGAGGAGGTAAGCGCTATACTTACCTTCTCTGCCGGCGTCCAGCGGCATCTGAGTCCGGTCCCAGATGTTGCCATGGTGACCCGACGTCATCATGACAACATCCGGGTCACCAGGAGGCAGGAAGTTGCTTTGGTCATGCGCAGTGCACGACCAAAATGACTTCTCCCTGTGCAGCGCTGACAGGCTGCATAGCACAGGGATTGTTCTGCATTCCTGTGCTATACAGCCAATCAGGCTGCAAAAAGTGAAAGTCCCATAGTGGGACAAAGTGTAAAAGTAAAAAAATGTCAGAAAGTGAAAAAATATGAAAAAAAAAATTGTAAAAATATTTAAAAAATAAAATAATAAAAAAAATATATATATTGTACCCATAAATAAATAATCTTATGAAAAAAAAAAAAAATAAACCAATAAAAGTACACATATTTGGTATCGCCACGTCCGGAACGACCTGACCTATAAAACTATTCGGTTAACTAGTTTACCCCTTTAGTGAACACGGTAAAAAAATAAAATAAAAAACAAAACATAAAACTATGTTTTTTCACTATACCGCCAAACAAAAAATGGAATAAAACGCGATCAAAAAGACGAATGTAAATAAAAATGGTACCGCTGAAAACGTCATCTTGTCCCGCAAAAAACAAGCCGCCATACAGGTCCATTAGCCGAAAAATAAAAAAGTTATAGCTCTCAGAATAAAGCGATGCAAAAACAATTCTTTTTTCTATAAAATAGTTTTTATTGTGTAAAAGCGCCGAAATATAAAAAAAATATAAACGTACTGATTTGAAGAATAAAGCTGCCTTATCAATTTTACCACACGCAGAACGGCATTAAAAAAAAACAAAAAAAACAATTCCTGAATTGTTTTTTGTTCATTCTGCCTTCTAAAAATCAGAATAGAAAGCGATCAAAAAATGTCACGTGCCTGCAAATGGTACCAATAAAAACGTCAACTTCTTCCACAAAAAACAAGCCGTCACATGACTCTGTTGGCCAAAATATGGAAAAATTATAGCTCTCAAAATATGGCGATACAAAAAACTAGTCTTTGCAAAAAAATGCTTCTTTTAGTATGTGACAGCTGTCAGTCATAAAAACCCCATGTGAATCTGGCATCGCTGTAATTGCACCGACCCGAAGAATAAAGACATCTAATCATTTATACCGCACAAGGAACGGCGTAAAAAATAAACTTTAGGGTTAGGGTTGTGCTAGGGTTAGGGTTGTGCTAGGGTTAGGGCTGTGCTAGGGTTTGGTTTAGGGTTGTGCTAGGGTTAGGGTTGTGCTAGAGTTAGGGTTGGGCTAGGGTTAGTGTTGTGCTAGGGTTAGGGTTGTGCTAGGGTTAGGGTTAGGCTAGGGTTAGAGTTGGGCAAGGGTTGGGCTAGGGTTAGGGTTGGGCTAAGGTTAGGGTTGGGGTTGGGAATTTTTTCAGAAATAAAGAAAAAAAAATGACGATATGGCGTCCCCCCTCCCCCCAGTAACTCCATTTTGGAAACTACACCCCTCCAGGATTTTATCAAGGGGTATAGTGAACATTTTGAACCCAGAGGTACGACACAGAATTTGATAACATCAGGTCATCATATTGAACAAGTTGTCATTAGTCTTGAGTGCAAGTGCTCGCTACTTGAGTTTGCTTCGGGTGCTCGGATATGCACCGAGTATAGCGGGTGCTCGAGTGACATGCTCGAGTCTCCAATACAAATGTTTTGCAGCTGTTATACAGCCAAAAAAACCTTGTGGGGATTGCCTGCCATGCACGAGCGATCCCTGCATGTTTTTTGGGTGTCTAATAACCGTGAAACATGCGGGGCAGGGACTCGAGCATGTCACTTGAGCACCTGCTATACTTGGTGCATACCAGAGTACCCGATGCAAACTCAAATAGCGAGCACTTGCACTCAAGACTAATGACAACTTGTTCAATATGATGACCTAATGTTATCAAATTCTGTGTTGTACCTCTGGGTTCAAAATGTTCACTATACCCCTTGATAAAATCCTGGAGGGGTGTAGTTTATAAAATGGAGTTACTGGGGGACGGGAGATGGTTTCCACTATTTAGGCACATCAGGGACTCCCCAAACGCAACATGGCGTCCGCTAATTATTCAAGCAAATTTTACATTCAAAAAGTCAAATGGCGCTCCTTCCCTTCCGAACCCTGCCGTGCGCCCAAACAGTG
The DNA here is from genome assembly GCF_046119375.1 of Phyllobates terribilis. Lineage (NCBI taxonomy): Eukaryota > Metazoa > Chordata > Amphibia > Anura > Dendrobatidae > Phyllobates > Phyllobates terribilis. The sequence continues at coordinate 692,441,125 of NW_027362762.1, forward strand.
GTTTTCCCCCACATATGGGGTATCGGCTTACTCAGGAGAAATTGCACAACAAATTGCATGGGGCAATTTCTCCTGTTACCCTTATGAAAATGCAAAATTGGGGGCTGAAAAACATTTTTGTTGAAAAAATGTGAAAATTTTATTTTTACGGTTCAATGTTATAAACTTCTGTGAAGTACCTGGGGGTTCAGGGTGCTCACCACACATCTAGATAAGTTCCCCAAGGGGTCTAGTTTCCAAAATGGGGTCACTTGTGGGGGGTTTCCACTTTTTAAACACATCAGGAGCTCCCCAAATGCAACATGGCATCCGCTAATTATTCCAGCAAATTTTTCATTCAAAAAGTCAAATGGCGCTCCTTCCCTTCCGAACCCTGCCGTGCACCCAAACAGTGTTTTTTCCTCACATATGGGGTATCTGAGTGCTCAGGGGAAATTGCACAACAAATTTTGGGGTCCATTTTTTCCTGTTACCCCTGTGGAAATAAAAAAATTTGGGTCTAAAGTAACATTTCTGTGAAAAAAGTTAAATGTTAATTTTTTTCTTCCACATTCCAAAAATTCCTGTGAAGCACCTGAAGGGTTAATAAAGTTCTTGAATGTGGTTTTGAGCACCTTGAGGGGTGCAGTTTTTAGAATGGTGTCACTTTTGGGTATTTTCTGTCATAAAGGGCCCTCAAAGTCACGTCAAATGTGATGTGGTCTCTAAAAAAATGGTTTTGTAAATTTTGTTTGTAAAAATGAGAAATCGCTGGTCAACTTTTAACCCTTATAGCTCCCTACTAAAAAAAAATGTTGGTTCCAAAATTGTGCTGATGTAAATTAGACATGAGGGAAATGTTATTTATTAACTATTTTGTGCAACATATCTCTCTGATTTAAGGGCATAAAAAATTCCGAAATTTTCAAAATTTTCGCCAAATTTCCGATTTTTTCACAAATAAACGCAAGTGATATCGAAGAAATTTTACCACTATCATGAAGTACAATATGTCACGAAAAAACGTTCTCAGAATCAACGAGATCCGATGAAGCGTTCCACAGTAATTACCTCATAAAGTGACAGTGGTCAGAATTGTAAAAATTGGCCTGGTCATTAACGTGCAAACCACCCTCGGGGGTAAAGGGGTTAAAGAGGCACTGCCAAGTAAATATACCCCTATTGTCACTTCATTAACCTATAGGAAATATTGGACTCCCACGTGTTGATGTGATGCACGCAGCATTCCATAGAGGTATTGTTGAGCAAATATACCCCTGCTTGTAATATATCGTCTGTTACTAATTGTTTTTAGTGGGAAATATTATTAAACCTTGAGCATGATTTTGAAGCCATATCATATGTAAATTAGAACCTCTTGAATTTACACACAGGAAAATATATCCACCTTCATAGGAACTCTGGCTTTATATGTGTGCTCTAAAGCCCGACATTTTCAATAAATATACATGCCTAATTTTATTCTTGTATGGGTCCGTGCCCACGATGCGTTTTTCAAGCGTTTTTGCTGCTGAATTTTTGCAGCGTAAATGCTTGGGAAACGCTTGGTAATCTTTCTTCCATGGTCCCCAATGTAAATCCGCAATTTCAATGCCCATGCTGCGGAATTTTCCGCAGCGTTGTTGATGTGCGGAAAATTCCGCAGCATGTCCATTATTTGTGCGTTTGCGCATGTGGAATTGCCATCTCAATGCATTAGAAAAACGCAAGGCAATTCTGCATGTGCAAAATGCTTCAAAAACGCGCGAAAAACGTGTGTCAAATTCCGCACGCGTTTTTCCGGGCAAGGACATGCAGAAATGAATCGGAAATTTTCCGCTTCATTTCCGCATCGTGGGCACATAGCCTATGAAGGCACTATAAGGCTGCTAACCTACTCTATGCACACTGTCACTGTAGGTTGAGTTTTTCCTATACATATTACTCTAGAATCCCTGTCAGAGGTATCACTTAGATAATCCCAATAGCTCCTCCTAAGCGCAGGCTCACTATTTCATATTTTCTTGGATATACAGTACAGACCAAAAGTTTGGACACACCTTCTCATTTAAAGATTTTTCTGTATTTTCATGACTATGAAAATTGTACATTCACACTGAAGGCATCAAAACTATGAATTAACACATGTGGAATTATATACTTAACAAAAAAGTGTGAAACAACTGAAAATATGTCTTATATTCTAGGTTCTTCAAAGTAGCCACCTTTTGCTTTGATGACTGCTTTGCACACTCTTGGGATTCTCTTGACTGCTAAGCACCTGGTCTTGTTGGAAGTTGTGGACTCTCTTTGTCTCTCATTTGGATTGCGGTCCAGGGTATTTGTTCACCAGTTGCACAGGTGCGGACTTTCTCTCTTTGTACAGACATAATAATAATAATAATATGAACAAAAATCTCCAATTAGATATTTAGAATAGTTTTTCTGATTCGCTATGTCTCTTTCCTCATGTGCAGGCCATTGCAGGACCTTAGGTATCCATGGTTACGACCACTAGCAACTAGCTAAGTAACTGTCACTATATCAGTGGTTTTACCCATGGATACCTAAAATCCTGCAATGGCCTGCACATGAGGAAAGAGACATAGCGAATCAGAAAAACTATACTACATACTGTATCTAATTGGAGGTATTTGATAATATTATTATTACACTTACTCCATATTGGGATAGGATCTTGGGAATGGGAATACCCCTTTAAGAGAGTTGATCCTACTGATAGATTCCCTTTAAGACAAGTAGATGGCTTTACTTCATTAGAATGTTAAAGGAACAATACATTTGAAATCTTTCTTTTCCACATGTTTTCCGCAATATAATATATTTCCAGATGGACGAGAGACTGACTGTAGTGTTCTTGAATATCATTTTTTTGGCAAAAAAATCCAGAATAATGCGTGTTCCATGGCCACTACTTATCACACAAACGCCTAGTAGTTTAGGTTTAGTGTCCTATAATTCTGGAGACCTTTAATCATTTAGACCCTGGAGTGTATTCATTTATACACAAAGGGACAATACGGGTGTTGTTAAGATAGGGATTGTTTCAGCTGTAATGTGTTTTCACAAAATTCTGCTTAGACTAGTGCTAGAATGCTTTAAGCTAAATAAAGTAATACATAGCAATCATCAAGATGTACAACTTGTACATTGCTCAATACCTGCAAAATTTCTTTACTCTGGACTATACCTATGCCTGGGCAGAGAGGGATACATTTTGGCCACTATTCATTAGAGGAAACCTGTCAGGTCCCCCATGCCCTCCAACCCAGCAGCATTCACCTATTTATGATTAAACTCCCTGCCTAACCAGCCCTGTATAACATAATTCAGTTAAATAAATGCTTTAATAAAGCATTTATAATGTTCCTCTTTCCTATGCTAATGAGAGCTTTGACTAGTCGATGGGGCGTTAGTTGCCCCTGACTAGCCAGCTCTCCTTCCATGTTATCACACCCCTGTGGGCATGATAACATAATTTGCACGAGCCAGTCTCATCGCCAGCTCATGCTTCAGAGGCGAACTGCGCATGACAGCAAGTTCATAAGATGGCTTCCGGTCATGAGCAGTAAGTCTCTGAAGCCAGGAAGCGTACACCTGGCTTCAGAGATGTGATAACATAATTTGCACAAGCCGACATCATCGCCAGATCATGCAAATCTCGCACATGTGCGCCGCTCATTTCGGTAGTGTTACTGCGTCTCTGAAGCCGGGTGTACGCTTCCTGGCTTGGAGGGCATTGGGGACCTGACAGGTGCCCTTAAGGCTGTGCGCCCACTATGCATTTTTTAAGCGTTTCCGCAGAGGCAATTCCGCTGCAGAAACGCTTAAAAAAAGCTTGGTAGAAGGCCTGCCATGTTCCCCAATGATAATCCGCATGTGCTGTGCACATGCTGCGGAAATTTCCGCTGCGGATTATCATTGCGGAAAAATCCGCAGCACTATCAATTATTTTGCGCAAGCGCAGTGTTTTCACCGTCATTGACTTGCATTGGAACGCATGTCATCCGCATCACTGGATCTGTACATGCGGAAGCCATGCGTTTCAATGTGCGGATTGTACCCGGGTGTGGAGGAGAGGAGACTCTCCTCTGGACCCGGGTACCATAGAACCTGTAAAAAAAGAATAAAATAAAAAATATACATCATACTTACCTTCTGATGGCCCCCGGTGTCCTTGTCTCTGCTTGCCGGCATCTCGCGGTAGACTAAAGGACCTGCAGTGATGTCATTTAGTCATGCGATGAGTCACGCGACCGCTGACGTGGGCAGGTCCTTTAGTCTATCGCGAGCTGCCGGCAAGCCAAGACAAGGACACCGGGGGCCAACAGAAGGTAAGTATAATATTTATTTTTTATTTTTTACCATTCTTTCGGTCACACTATATTAATCCATGCCGATTGCATGGATTTATATAGTGTGACCAAGTTGACAAGCACTTTCCAAGTGATGCTAAAATCGCTTGGAAAGCGCTTGACAACCCGCATGCGGAAATGCATGTGAAGAACGCTTCACTTCCGCTTGTCCCTGGCAGGAAAACGCATGGACAATCTGCATGTACAATCCACATGTACAATCCGCAGGCGTTTTTTTCTGCCAGGGAGATGCAGAAACGCTCAGGAAAAATCCAGAGCATTTCTGCATCGTGGGCACATAGCCTTACAAGGTTATTCTCAATTTGTCTCTTGAGCAGTTCAGAGCAATGCAGTCTCCTTATTTGCTGGTATTTAGCAGGGCGGGCTCTCCTTTCATGACAGCTTTAGTGAATAATAGAACTGTAGTATTAGTGGTAAGCTCAGCATAAGTTCTGCTATAACACATTCAGCCATCGGTGGTTTGTTCTGGAGTCTACATTGCTATCACTGTATTCACACATACAGGGAGTGATGAGGAAGGAGTGGAGCAGCTAACTGAATCAATGGACTAGAGAGGGCTGACTGAGATGTTAAGAGTTAAACGGCTATTCCCATCTCCAAAATCCTATCCCAATATATAGTAGGTGTAATAATAATAAGAATATTAGCAAATACCTCTAATCAGAAATGTAGTATAGTTCTTCTGATTCGCTATGTTGCTTGCCGTAACTTAGGTATCCAAGGTTACAACTACTAACAACTAACTGTCACTATATGAGTGGTCATAACCATGGATACCTAAGCTACTGCAATGCCCTGCACATGGGGTAAGTTACATAATGAATCAGAAGAACTATACTATATTTCTAATGGGAGGTATTTGCTAATATTATTATTTTTAGGCCTACTACATATTGGGTTAAGATCTTGGAGATGGGAATACCCCTTTAACCTTTCTCCTGGAATGTATGGAATGTAACTACTGTGCACACTAGGCCTTGGTCTAGAGACCAATTGATATAAGATAAAAGAATGACAGTAGATAGAAAAAAAAAGTCAGTTGCAGACTTGCTTATTTTCATGCTGTCTAATTAATTAAAGAATTTGAGAATAGGCTTTTAAGACTGGCATTTTGCATGCCGGTGATGATGAACAATGCACTGGAGTAAAGAGACATTTACACTGCAGGATAATCATAAATGAGTATTGTTAAAATCATTTGTTTCACGATTATTTTGTCATGTAACCAGGCTGCCGATCACCTGATTTACAATCAAAACGCCGACTGGTCCATGTAAACAGACCTTTAGGCTAGATGTACACTGAGTCTCTGCTTTTCCCATAGTGTATCGTCATTCTGTGCTCTTTGGCCTCCGCCTGGCTAAATGTATAAGAAATGAATACCATGCAGGATATGATTTTTTTTTACAGTGGATCCTGTGGTACACAGATGCCTTAGCATCCATCCTGACTGTGCACACTGTTGGGCGCATGCCTCTTGAGCATATGCCCCTGACATTGGACTCAGACACAGTGTTGACTGAGCATAAGATGCGCCAAATTCATTACGAGACTTGAATTGGGTGCATTGTTCAGTTGCCGGCGTTCTCTTACAGCCACACATTATCCTGTCCTCACGATTAGGTGTCAAAAACCTGATGACAGATTTCCCTTAATGTTCTAGTAGCATTGTGCTCAGTATTATCCCAGCAGAGGACAATGCAGCTGGATCTTAGAACAGAGCTGTCAATCATACTGCAGAATGCCCCACCCGCACCTATGTAAACATTATAGACAACACGGAAATGGACAGTTGAAAATGTTTTATTACATCTGAAGACGTAAAGGTTCAAAATTGAAATTCCTCATTAGGATGTCTTTCAAGTGTGAAACACTCAGCTACATGCAAGCGATTGGCGGTCGTTAACTGGCCTGTTTAGACCGGCCAACCACAATTCTACAGAAACAGAATGATCATTAATATGATCATCCTGGGTAATGGAAAGTGCAGACGAGTATTTTTTTTGTCATCCAAGAAAATTGGATAAATTATGCAAATGACACTCTGATCAAACTCTGATCTGATCAAACTATGATCACAGTGTGAGCACAGGGTGATCCGATTCTCTTGGATGAGAAGAAGATTGAGGATAAAATTTCTCCATCTTCCCCATTCCATCAGTCAGTGGAATTGGACTGCACTCTGATGTCATCGGAGTGCAGTTCGATGAATTCCACACACTCATTGACTTGCATGGCCCAGTGTGATTCGAATATTGAATCATACTCGAAAATGCAGCGATTGTATTAAAATGTAGTCACATGTACAATATAAAAATTTAGGAGTTGTCTACCTAAGCAATACTGTACACTGTTATACAAGGCTCATGTCACATTAGTTCAGAGCCTTCCATATGAGATGCAGTATATACTGTATCCTTGGAGTGTCTCTCGTATCTCTAACTTATGTTTAAAGACATGTAGCGTCATTTACCACCCATTGGGTGGCATTTTTAAAAACTGTATACTGCATGGTTATTTTGTTTTCCTGATTGTCTTTGTATTGCATACAGTACAAAAAATATACCTACCCATTTCTCCCCAACTTTTGCTAAATGTGCACTCTTTTTAGCATAATTCTATTCATTGGAGCACTGTGGATACAGTATGTTGAGTATGCCGCAGGAGCTTTCCTAGCTTATGTGCCAAGTGTAGTGCTCTGTGTAGTGAATACGGCATAACAGGTGCACATTTTGCATTGTTTGTATTTTAATACACATGCTCCAATTTTACAGGATGTCTTAAGTCATGATGAGTCAAAGAAGTTGCCTAAGTCTCTAACCCTAATTTTCCTAATTCTGCAAATCCCCTAAATGTTTAAAAAATTGAACTTCCTCTGGCAAAATCAGCTGTTTGCCATAAATGTGAAAAGCCAACATCTTCCCTGACTCACCATAAACATGGCAGTTTATCTTGGACAAACAGATAATATATTTCTATTTATGTGTAAGGTCAGAGATATGATGTGTATATAATCTGCAAGGAGTTTGTATGCTCTCCCCATGTTTGCGTGGGTTTCCTCCGGGTTCTCCAGTTTCCTCCCACACTCCAAAGACATACTGATAGGGGATTTAGATTGTGAGCCCCAATGGGGACAGTGATGATAATATCTGTAAAGTGCTGTGGAATATAATGGTTCTATATAAGCAAAGCATAATAATAACAATATTTTGTTTTCCTTTTATTGTTGAATAAAGTTGTTATATTTTATAACATTTTTAAATAGAAAGTCTAAAATCCTGGATTTGCATTCAGAGTGACAAGTATGCAAAGGGTTACGTGTCAAGTGTTACACTCCAGGTAGATGGCTGTACATCCGCCACAGTCTGGTTGGCTAGTTTAAATACACACACCCCTAACCCTCCCTTACTCTCTTACTGTTTCAGGTAACTAAGCATGTTTGTGCTAGAGGCGGAAGCATAACCTGTGTCTGCAGAGACAAGTCTGTGTCTGAAGTTTGTCTGCCATACATAGTAAGGGATCACAGTCCAAGCACAAGACCTACAGCAAAAGCAAGTGAGTCCTTGGCTTATTTATTGTAGGGAGACATCCTGTAATGCAGATTGTGTGCACTGACAAAGCCAGCAGCTGGGATGTATGGAAGGAATGACAGATGGAGGCAGAGACAGATGACAGGCGAGCATGCTGTGGATAATGGGTGCAATGCATATGAATGCTGATCATACACTTCTATAGAATGAAAGCGTTCACTCCATACATCAGCAAAACAATAAAGTCTGACGTGTAGGAATAAATGCAACTATCAGGAACACCACAATTTATCATAAAATGTCACTGCAGATACAGATGGTTATAGTCACATTCAAGAATTGTCAAACTATTGTATATATTACAAGTAATGAGTTTTTGGGAATTATGTCAGTTGTGACAAGTATTTGGCAATCCGATGGGTTGTAATGAAACTTCACTGTGTTCTTATAGCTTTGACTACATGGGAGTCATTTAGTAGGAATCCTATATAACTAAGTACATCAGGATCCATCCTTGTTACTCCATGTGCACAAATATGTGACAGCAATCTGTATTTTTCACCAGTCTCAGGCCTTGTTTGTGTTTTATGTACATGTGCTACCCATTTTTGGGAAGTCTATGGGCGATTTACGTGTCTTTATTTTTGTGAACCAATGTTCCTAAAAAAAAAAAAATACCATGTTAAGTCTGAGTTCGGTCCAATTCAATGAATGGGTATTGGATATGAATTTAGCCCTAAACACAGTGGACACTTTTCAATTGATTACAGTTTACTCCGTTTCATGGTTTGGATATACTGTAGAGCAATTGATCCAGTTACATGACATACCATCATTGTGATGTGCAGAAGTGGTGCATTTTTGTAATTTGTCTACTTCCTACTAAATATGATTATGGGATACTGAACCTCAGTAACATTTGTAGTATTATAAGCACAGCAAAATCACTGGCTAAAGTTTGTCACATCATCCTTTGATTTCCACTCCTTTAAGAGTTGGCACTTCTTTCACTACCTAAGTGGCAGTTGTGCTGTATATTTGTGCAGTGAGGTGTGTTACTGTGGGTTGGTCTTTAATAGTTTTTGCAGTGCATCCTGGGTGGAATTATGCTGACGGTCATCCAGATAATTGTCATTATTGATTTTCACAGCTCACTTAATGAAAGGCAGGGACGGGTTTGGAGCGTTAGATTGTGACGGTTTGGCTATACATTGCATTTCCACAACATTTACTAAATGACAATATTGCCTATAGCTGTACTACTGAAGCAGCCTCTTGGAGCCTAAGTGTACTCCATGCACAAGACATCTAATCGTGTATGACAGTTTGTCTAGTCCTATCCATCAAATTTTCTTACCTGCAACATACCTTGCATTTTTATCTTTGTGTAGACTGCTTGGAACTAGCATTTATATGTTTCCTGGAGATATGTTTGGATGTATATACTCATTGCTGTCTCAAAACATGCTAGATCCACAAAAATACAGGCTGAATAACGATGGTGGGTCTATTTTGGTGCTATTACTTATGTTTAAATATTGCTTTTAAAATGCGAAAACTATCAACTGTTATGTAACTGCTTTGCCTTGTGGTACATGTGTACTAGTTTATAAGACTGTGAGCAGACATTAAAAAAACACTCTTCCTCCCATCAAATTTTTATCTTCTTAATATATTGCAATCATATTATATAACACTATGTACTTACAAATTGCTCATTTTGCCTTTCTACCCAGCTAATTCTCCTGTTTTCTCTGCTCTATCTTGAAACAGGAAGTGTCTTGTGCCTGCAGAAATCATTCCCCTCTTCAACTCCTGACCCAACTGCTCCCTCCTCCTCCCCGTGCCAGGGACTTTTGCAGTGACATACAGTGAAAATTGACCTCCTGTTTCTACATAGAGCTTAGAAGGATTTAGCTAGTCCGTTTTTAATCATGTGATGTAATAGACCTAATCGACATGACCAACAAAAAAACAAGTATTTATGCTACGTGTGAGCACGTCTTTACAGACACCAAAAAGCCAGATGTCATATAGTGAAGCTACACAAAGATGAGCAAGTTCTGGTGTATCCGACTGTGAATGAGGGAGCAAACAATAATTCACAGTCCCAACTAGAGATGAGCAGGAAGCACAGATGACATCGTGCTTCCCTGGGTGATCAAAAGTTGCGTCGGGGACGCCAGAAGGTAAGAGATTCACCCTCCCGTCCAGTCACCACTGATCTGGGCGCTGGACCAGAGTCCCGTGAATCAATCTGCTCATCTCTAGTCCCAACCGTCCCGGTTACAGCGGACAGTCCTGGATTTGCACATGTAAAGCACCATGGAATAAATGGCGCTATAATAATAAATAATAATAATAATTATAATTTGGGTCTACAACCTGCAGTCTCTGGAGTCTGCTGTATATCCCTCACTGCCAGTGCTCCTCTGACATCTCCTCCTGCCAGAGTAGAAAGAAATGGTAAATGGGCGTGGATTGGGGTGTGGCCAGGGGCGTAGCCAAAATTTGCCACTGTGTCCCTCTTTCTGATCTTCAAAAGTCATGAATTCACAATAGTGCCTCTCCTTATAATTTGACATTGAGTCCTACTTTTCATAAATGCTGAAACAGGATTAATAAAACTCAGTCCTTAAATGGAATCTGTTATCAGGTTTTTGACACCTAATCTGATAGCAGCATAATGTAGGAACAGAGACCCTGATTCTAGTGATGTGTAATTTACTGGGCTGCTTTGTGCAGTTTTGATAAAATCACAGTTTTATCAGCAGGAGATTATCACCAGAGGACTAATAAACCTGCTGCCATGTAGTCCTCCATATTCGTGAGCTCTGTATAACCCCACCCCCACCATTGATTGGAAAGTTTCTGCCTATGCACAGTGTACACAGCTGCCAATCAGTGATGGGGGCAGGGTTATACAGAGCTCAGCAATCAGAGAACAGCTAGATCTGCAACAGATGATTTTTGGAGGAGTTAAGGATCTGGCATGTCAGATTTGAGACTGCCGATCCGTTTTATACTACTGTACTTTAGATAAGCCGACGACAGACATGTCTGGCAGCAGCTCTCTCTTAGAGGACACAGCAGCGAATGGCAAAGCAAATGCTGCTATGTATGGGAGAATCGAGTGAGATAGCTGCTGGCTGACTGATAGGCCTAACTGTAGTTAGACTGACACATATATAATGTGTATGGGGGGCTTTAGTCCTAGGCTCATGGTGTAAACTAACCAAAAAAACAAACTACTCAGTCAACTCAAATTCAAAATTAATTTTAATGTTCACCTGACAGAAACTCTAAACAGGAGTATTTAAGATGTCCTTAAAAATGTAAAATGGTATTCGTATCTGAAAGTTTTGTGGCATATCCACCAAAAGACCTGGTAGATCCAGGTCTCACATTTCTCAAAAAAATTTGGCCCAGTCATGCGCATATGCATCTTTCTCCATCTACTTCTATGGGAGTTTGTCAAATAGCTGCGTATGCTTGCTATTTTGGTAACTCCTATAAAAGTAAATGGAGAGACGTGCTTGTGCACGCATGCTAGACTATTGCCTGAACTCAATCGGCTAGCCATTCATGAGAGGGGCGAGACATTCTCAAGATACATTAGATGCGGAATCGGCATCTATCAACCATTTTTGGCATATCCTATGGATATATTATAAATGTCTCAGATAGAAATACCCCTTTAAAAGTGTATTAAGATGTCAGCAAATCAAGGATATTCTTCCCATAAAGAAATGTTATGTAATTTTCCAATATACTTTTCCACTAGTTTTCATTTAAAGGAACCTTTTTATTGTTCACATATAGTGCATAGAAAATATGCCTGGGTTATGCGATAGCCTTTAGGTAAACCGCTCATTAGTTACAGTATAGTTACTAGTGCTGTGTATTTTAACACACCATTTACCTGTGTCCACAATTCAAGACTGATGTTTATGCAATGGAGGATCCTGGTGACCGACTTCAAGTAGAGATTTTTAAACTAAAAGGAACTAAAAGGCTCTTTCTTCAGGAGCACACCGCTCTTCTGCCTCCCGACTTCTTGGTTGCCAGAGGGGCGGTGTGCTCCAGCAGATTGATAAATCGTACCAATGTCATGGTCATACCGCAATGAGTAGACTCCCAGGCTGCTGGCAGAGGTTGCTTGCTTCTGTAGCCTAGGAGGAGCGCAGGGGGAATGAGGTTGGTTGGACGTGGTGGCCTGGCCAGCTTCAGAGGAGTGCATGCAGGGTCTAAAGCATGGAGTCTGCAAGCGGCATGCACTCATTGCCTATGTGGACAGTAACCTAGGCAAAGAGCTGTACAGAATAGAAATTAAAATCCCTCTGTTCTTGGGAAAGGAGAGGGTTATTAATAAGAGGTAAATTACAAAGTTTCTTGTTTTTACAAGCAATTTTAAACATTTAAAAAATTGAGACAACCTCTTTATAACTTTAAATTTATAACCCCTTGTAAAGTTAAATACAGTTTTAACACTGCGGGTGCTTAAAACAGCTGTTTCATTCATTTAACAATGGATGCACTGCAAGGCCTCCTAAACTCCTCAGTCATCTACTATTTAATTAATTTAGATTATAGGCATCTGGATATTGTAGATTCTTAGGGTCTTGTTACACTGACCACCAATCGGTAAATATTTACTGATTGGTAGTTGTGTAAAAGCCTGTTCACACAGGTAGACCGAGCTGAATGATGCACACTGAGCGTTCTGTAATAGCGTAGCATGCATAGGCTACCATTGTTCTTAGCAGTGCAGTTTCTGTTCAGACAGAACAATGTGCTGCTGGGACGGATGATTTTTAAGCCTGCTTAAAAATCTTTTCACCCAATGACAGAACGTTTTGCTCATTCATTGGTTGATCAGAGGTTTATTCTACAACACTCATTCACAATAATCATTCAGTGTAAATGCAACTTTAGAGTCTGCATTTGTGGCATTATATAGGTGCCACTATTTTATGTACACCTTGTTCAGGCAGTTGGGTAGCGTTCACACAGGCACGAAACTTCTTGGTATTTGACTTCATAAAATTCACCAGGTAACGGAAAAAGAAACAAACAGAAAAAAATGCTGCTTTCTTGGTTTTCTCCTTTGACGCAGGTTTTTTTAAGGCTGTGTGCCCACGATGAGTTTTTAGTGCGTTTTTGATGCTGCATATTTTTGCTGTGTCAAAAACGCAACGTCATACAGTTCCAGCAGAGTGGATGGGATTTATAGAAATGTCCTGCCCACCGTGATTGTTTTTTACTCAAAGTAAACTGATCTGCGGTGCGTGTTTCAAATCCACAAGTATAGAAGCACATGCGTTTTTAGTGTGTTTCTGCAGCGGAGAAGCATCAAAAACGCATGTAATCTGCAAATGTCTGTATCAATAACTTTTTTTCAAAGCCAAATATCAGAAAGTATCAAAGCAAGTTTGTTGAAAACATGACTTACCAACAAGAGACAAAAACCACAGCGTCAAAATGCGATAAAAACGCATGTACTATCATTTATGTAAGGCTATGTTCACACACGTGTTTTTTTCTGCTGCACATCTGCTGCTAACTTTTCTCTGGCAGGAAAACCGCTGCGTAAAAAACACGCGTATTTGCTGCGTATTTGTTGCGTTCTTTGCTGCGTATTTGCTGCGTATTTGTTGTGGATTTTTGACCACTCATTACTTCCTACGGGTGAAAAATACGCAGCAAAAACGCAGGTGCGTTTTCTGCTGCAGAAACGCTGAAATAAGTGACATGCTCTATTTTCCAAATACGCAAGCAAGGCAGAAAATACAGCAAAGAAAAAGCTACATGTGTGAACAGAGAATTCTGGTTTCTCATAGACTTTGCTGATACTGCTAGACGCAGCTGAAAATTTGCATAAAAATCTGCTTCAAAATATGCAGCAAAACACAACGTGTGTGAACATAGCCTAATAGGTGCAGAAAATCTGCAACGTCAAAAACTCATCAAAAACTGATTGTGTGAACGTAGCCTTATGCTGGTTTTAGAGTCGGGATTCTGCACTTAAAAATGCAATTGCGCTTTTTACACACTTTTTTTCAAAAACACAGTTGAATAGCATGTTTAGACCCACAGTGGGCGTGAGTTTTCATCTCCTTTATTTGAACTGGTATGCATTTTCTGCACAAGAGACACAGCAGAAAAAATGCAGCATTTACGCGACATGGGATTATGGCCTTAATATTCCCCCTTTCTCCCTGTATTATTATCCCATTTCCTGTATCTCAATTGCCCATTGGTTTTATCTTTGTTTGAAAAAGTAACACCAAAATAGTGCATTTCATAAATTTTTTTCAGAAATAAGATTCCTTAGATTTCTTTACAAGCTGGTATCATGCCTTAAAGTGACAGTAATTGGAGCCACCAGAAAGCATGCCTTTTTATATATTTTGCTTCAGGAAGATACTTGACTCTTTTTCTTCCTTGCATATTCATGTTTTCCATACAATGCATGGCTTTGTTTTAGATGGTTCATATTTCACGTTGACAATAATCTCAGAAATGCAGAAAATGGTGTACACCGCCATGCTTTCTAGTCTGGATTGTTATAACAAATGTGTAACCTTATGTGCATGTACGCTTATACTGTATGTGTTTATCTTAACTTTTATACATTCAAAATGAATACTATGGTCTTGTGCATGTTGGATTTAGAGGCGCCTGATTCATTAAGAGGCACATGCCCCTCAATGAATCGGGCATGTCTTAAAAGTGATGTGCAACTCGCCACAAATCTTACTCCAGTGAGACACTGGAGTAAGATTTGTGGCATAAGACATGCCACAGCTCATCATGAATTAGAAGAGAGGGCATCAGCAAGCCCTGTTCTGCCCATTTTGGTGGTGATGGCTGAAATGTGCGTGAAAACTTTGCGTTGCGCAAATATTTTTGTGAATTTTCAAAGTGTTTTAAGCTAGTTTTCTGGCGTAAGTGCTTTGATGAATTAGGGTTTACCGTATATGTGCAAATAACAATATCACTGTATTATCCTGATATCATCTTTAATAGCAACTGTCTCATTGGCAAACGCACATCAAAGATTTGATAGACTATGTCCTGTTGGCATTTACCCAACATAAGTAGTAGGAAATAGTTTTAAAAGAAAAATATATACATAATTAAAAAAGTGATATCTTATTAATAATCCTATATATTTATAATTCAATAGTATTCACAGAGCACATATACAACCCTTATAACAGATTTGTCCAAACACGGCAAGTTGTTCACTGGGGGTCCAGCCGTTGGGATCAGGGGCGGACATATAAATCATGTGGAAACTCAAAATGGTGCATTCAACATAATATATTTGGCACACTTTATGACATAGGAGACACACTTACGCCACTACATGATGGTTTCGCACAAATGCCAGTATTTTGCATCAGGACTATAGTAAACTTGCTTCAATCATCAAAATTTAGTTTGAATCTATGCCCCTTCTAATGCCTTTTTTATTTTTTTCACAGAAAAAGATGAAAAAGTTAACAAGTCTTATATAATTCTGATTCAAATCTCTGTTATTTTATAAAATTGCTGCAGTCTTTCAGGGCATACCAAAACCAGAAAAACCATGTCTGTACACCTGTGCTTATAATTAGATATATTATATTACTTAATACTCCTAGACTGCCCATAGGAATGAGATGGAAACCGGCTGTCAGATGGATGACCAATTGGACACCTGATAGTACTTTTACCTGACAGAGAGGAGAAGGGCAGAGGTGAAGGGCAGAGTTATATGTTTTCAGCATAAATTTATAATGGAGGAAATCTTCGGGCAGATTTAATTTTCTCCACAGCCGTTCAGCACACCTGGAGTACCTCTGGAGAAGACGTGTTTGAGGCGTGTGCCAGGGTTGTCGCAGTCTATGCTGAATTTTTCTTTGTGTAGGAGGTGCGGCTTCATCCAGGGCGCATAGCATTATTTTGTTATGCTTCAATGCAGAGTCGGGACATGAGAGGGAGGAGATTGGGGCCAATGATGATTGCAACCTTTTTATAAATTTCTGGGTGTTAATGGCGCGTAAATTTCTATAAGTGTGGACGGTGGGAGTGTCTTGAGTAGAGTCACAGTTCTTGACAGAGAATGAAAGAAGATTATGGTCAGAGAGTGGAAGGGGAGAGTTAGTAAAGTCATGTACTGAGCAAAGCCGGGAGAATATCAGGTCCAATGTGTTCCCGTCCTCATGTGTAGGAGAATTAGCAAGTTGTAAAAGGCCGAAGGAGGAGGTTAGTGATAAAAGATGCGTGGCAGATGGGGAAAGAGAATCGCCAATTGGGATGTTAAAATCTCCCATGATTATCGTGGGGATGTCGCAGGATAGAAAATTTGGAAGCCAGGCAGCAAAGTGATCCAGGAATTGACGGGGGGGGCCTGGAGGGCGATAGACGCTCGCAGGGAGAAGGGCCGGTAGAGTCTGACTGTGTGGGCCTCAAAAGACGGGAAGATAAGGGCAGGTACAGGGGGGATAACCTGAAAAGTACATTTTGTTGAAAGAAGCAGACCAACACCTCCCCCTGATCTGTTGTCAGGTCGTGGGGTATGAGAGAAATGTAGGCCACCATAGGAGAGAGCTGCAGCGGCGGTGGTGTCCGACTGCTGGATCCAGGTTTCAGTGAGAGCCAGAAGGTTGAGGGAATTAGAGAGGATAAAGTCATGGATGTAAGAGAGTTTATTACATGCTGAGCGCGCATTCCAAAGGGCACAGTTGAATGAGACAGAAGATATGCAGGGAATATTAATGAGATTAGCAGGGTTTCTGAATGTAACAGGGAAAGAGTTGGTGTTATTACTGGAGGGTCTTGGAATAGGAGAAATATCACCTGCGACACAGAGAGTGAGCAGATGGTTGAGTGATTTGTGAGAGCGTTTCCTGTGTTGTATGGTGGGAATGAATGGATCTGCGTGGTATAACATTGTGAAGAGAGCATGACAACTGTACATAGAAGAAGAGAGGAGAGAGGGGTTAATATGGATGAAGTGTGCCGAATTTGTGGGAGAACGGTGAATGTGGATGATTGTAGCAGCCAGAATATAAATGGCACAGATACAAATGGTGAATACTGTTTGCAAAACAGATGACCTGGAAGCAAGTTTGTTTAATTGTCTTGCATGTCTTACCTGTCTCCTGCCCAACTGCCATTTTCTAACTGCCGCGGCACTTTGATAAATTATGGCACTTCGATAAAGTATGCATAAATGCTATATGCATAAATGCCCCCACATAAATGCTGCCCCTTGACTATGTCTCAATATATAGGGACGTATCTGCTTAGATCTACACAGATTTAACTCGTTAGCAATCAATCAACTAGCTTAAGACAACAGGAGACCATAAAACTGCAGAAAAAAACAGACTGGCAACTCTACATGGATCATAAAATGTTAAAGTAAGTGTGATGACCTTAAAGTATCATGGATTAAACAACGTATAGGAGTGAGAAATATATACCAGTGATAGGCTGCAGAGCATTGCATGGAGGTACAAGGCAGTTTTCAGGCAATTCATTTGCCTAAGTATGTTAGAAAATGTTATGCTGTCTATATTAAAAACCTTACTGTATATCAAAGTTGAAGTAATGCATATAAAAGGGTAGACAAATAGAACCGGGTCCCAACATCAGACCACCTAAGCCCGTGGTAAGCTACATATATACTAACCAGCTCAACAAGGGGGATGCCACACCCCTAATTTGCACAGAATGCAAACAAGTCAACTTTGATATACAGTAAGGTTTTTAATATAGACAGTGTAGGACCGTCCCAATTTAGGGTCACCTTGTCGCTGGTGGGACGGCTTGTATACTTTTTTTGATCAAAAATAGTTCACTAAGTACCCTATATTTCATATGCAACTTTGCTTTACATTTATATATAATGATGGTAGGGTATGAGATATATTTTTTGTCTTTTGTAGGTTTTGCATCTTTTTGCTAGTGTGAACATGCTCCTATTTCTTGCATGTGTACCATCTTAGACCTCAGTTCACATTGCTTGGTTTTTTGTCTTGTTTGCATTCTGTGCAAATTAGGGGTCTGGCATCCCCCTTGTTGAGCTGGTTAGTATATATGTAGCTTACCACGGGCTTAGGTGGTCTGATATTAGGACCCGGTTCTATTTGTCTACCCTTTTATATGCATTACTTCAACTTTGATATACAGTAAGGTTTTTAATATAGACAGCGTAGGACCGTCCCAATTTAGGGTCACCTTGTCGCTGGTGGGACGGCTTGTATACTTTTTTTGATCAAAAATAGTTCACTAAGTACCCTATATTTAATATGCAACTTTGCTTTACATTTATATATAATGATGGTAGGGTATGAGATATATTTTTTGTCTTTTGTAGATTTTCCATGGGATTGTTCCTGTTCATTTGGCACATCATGTTCAGTGTTTTCTGACCCGGTATGGGTGTTGGACTAGTGCAAGCACACAACCTAGCATCAGTTGTGTCTGGTTCAGGCTTAAAAAAAACTGGACAAAGATGATAAATGGAAACCTAGCATATAAATGTAACATACACTCCTCAATATTGAAATTGCAACATCAAAAAGGAAAAGCCATGGAATTAAAGGAACAGTAGACAAAATTTTCAAAATATCTACATTTAGTCAGTATCGCGTATGAGCGCCATGCACAGAACTACCCACGCTTACACTCATTGGTTGCTATAAATGAGGTTATCAATTGCGTGAGGAATGTTTTGTGAAGCTGAATTGACTCAGACACCAAAATCATCAAGATCCACTGCTTACAGCTCCCTTTGCAAATGCCAAGCAATGACATAACAAATGTTGATGGGAGACCAGTCTGGAGACACTGCAGACCATGACAGCACATTAAGCAGGCAACTCCCCAGTAGCATAAGCAACA
The DNA here is from genome assembly GCF_046119375.1 of Phyllobates terribilis. Taxonomy (NCBI): domain Eukaryota; kingdom Metazoa; phylum Chordata; class Amphibia; order Anura; family Dendrobatidae; genus Phyllobates; species Phyllobates terribilis. The sequence continues at coordinate 692,459,930 of NW_027362762.1, forward strand.
TGAGGTCTGATATTGTTGTGTTGAAAAATGTCTCCTGGGACACTTTGGAAAGAAGGCTGTATCACTGGTTCCACTGCCAAAAAAATGTAACGCTGAGCTGTTAGTTACCTTGAATGAAGCCTAAAGGGGTCTGGCTACAGTACATTATCCCTCCCCACACCATATTCCTAGTACTACGTTTCCTTGTGAAGGCCTCTTCATGGCGTTGCCCACATGATCTCATCAGATTTGAAGAATGATGAGTAGTGATCCATTCTGTACTGGAAGTGAAATCAGACATCACATTCCAAGCCTAACATATCAAACAGTGGCTACACAATCCATTAGAATGCTTTTGCACGACTTTGGGCTACATGTCAGATGTCTAGCTACAAGTGTTCCATTGACCTTACCCCACCACTCACAAATGCTATCATGGTGCAGAGCATTACAGAGCTGGAATGGAAGTCAGTCCTCTTCAGCAATGAATCCCGCTTTTGTCTTGAATGCAATGATAGCCAGAGATTGGTTTGGAGGCCACGTGGACAATGCCAAGAAGAGGTCTTCACCATACAAAGGAATCTGAGTGTCTAAGGAGCCATTTTTCAACGTGACAATGCCAGAAAGCATGTTGCTCGTGCTTTTGTGAGAATGTGTGGCCTAAATATGCTAACATGCCCTTCAGCGTCTTTAGACTTGATTCCCATTGACAAAACCCAAGAAAAAAAACAAAATACCCTGTAGCAAGTAAATAGTAATAGTACGTGAAGAATAACAAAGGGTACTTAGTTAACACTATTTTGATCAAAAAACTGTGAAAGCCATCTCATCGTGACAATATATACCCTATTCGGACGGTCCTATCTCAAGTGTAAAACCTCTCTATGTGCCAGCATGCCTTAATAGACGGAGGCAGAGCAGGACCCAGGCTTCACTGTCCTGACACAAATTTAACTTAAGCTCTGGCTAATTTCTTTGGTTTTGCTGTAGTTTCTTGTTCTCTGTAAAAACAGGGATATGGCTCCCCCTTTTTGAGCTAGGCATTTCAACTATATAGCTTCCCATGGGCAGGTGTCTGAACACTCGGGCCTGTATCCTGCTCTACCCTTATCTATATTGAGGTCGGCTGACACAAGGTGAGCTTTTAATACTAGAGATAGGATAGGACTGTTCTGATTGAGTACACTTTGTCGTGGTGGGATGGCTTTTACAATATATTGATGAAATACTTTTATACAATATTTTGATGAAAATAGTGTTAACTAAGTACCCTGTGTTCTATGGTATTTACATATGCTATTACTATTTACATTTACTTACTACAGGGTATATGCTCATTTTGTTTTTTTTCTTGGGTTTTTGTCTGTGAAATGGCCACAGCATGAACATGCTCCTACACATTGCATGTATACCTACTAGTGATGAGCGAACGTGCTCAGATAAGGGGTTAACCGAGCATGCTCGGGTGTTATCAGAGTATCTTCGGCGTGTTAGACAGCCTCAACACATGTGAGGATTCCCTAACAAACAGGCAATCCCTGCAGGTGTTGATGCTGTCTAACAGCTGCAAATCATGCAGACTCAGAGACTCAAACATAATATACGAGCACTCAGAAGATACTCGGTTAGCACCCGAGCATTCTCGGTTAACCCCTTATCTGAGCACATTCGCTCATCACTAATGCCAACTTAGGGTATGTGCCCACGATGCGCAAATGAAGCGGAAATTTTCGCTTCATTTCCGCATGTCCTTTTCCCAGAAAAACGCATGCGGAATTTGACATGCGTTTTTCACGCGGAATTCGTGTGTTTTGCACATGCGGAATTGCCTTGTGTATTCTACTGCATTGTAGATGGCAATTCTGCATGCGTAAAAGCACAAAGAATTGACATGCTGCAGACTTTTCCGCACATCAAAAACGCTGCGGAAAATTCCGCAGCATGGGCATTACAATTGCGGAATGCCTTAGGGGACCATGGGGGAAGGCTAACATGCGTAATTCATGCGTTTACGCTGCGGAAATTTCCGCACAAAATACGCATGAATTACGCATCGTGGGCACATACCCTTATGCTCTGGTTCATTTCTTTGGTTTTGATTCCCATTGAACACATCTGGGACAACATTAGTTAGCAACTGCAAAAGAGCTGCCAACAGCAGATCTTGGTGATTTGCTTGTCCAAGTGCATACAGCGTGGCAGAACAGTCTTCAGACAATTAATAACCTCTTTGATGGTAGCCAAGGCGTGTAAGTGGTGCTCATATTTGATACTGAATAAATCGAGATGTTTTGAAAATGTTATTTACATTTTTTCATCATTTGCCTATCATTTACATGTCATCGATCCTGTGATTTCCAAAAGTCCACAAGTTTTCCTTACTGGTTTTGCAATTTCAATATTGAAGAATATACTTTTTTTTTTTTTTTTAAACTAAGCTATATGTAGTACTAGCATGTTGTTTCTGCTTTTTTTCCTCATGGTATTTGATATACTGTAACAGTTTTTCCCATAAAATATCTGTGTAATTATCGCCTGACTGTGGTGCACATGTGCGTAGATCCATTCTGATGCTTGTAAGTGAAAACATACTATTGATACTTTTCACCAAGTATAAAGCATTCATGTTTTTGTTAGGGAGTGAACCATGGAGCATTTCGTTAGCTGTTTTTGCTCTGTGCTGTGGTTTGGAGACAACCTCACCCTCTGGTTCCAATAGTAAGATAAAACAACAAGTAGCGTGGGACTGGACATAGATATGTTATTATGGACTTGGCAGAACTATGGTGCTTTTTTGTTACCAGTATATTTTAAGACAGTAGTGAGTGGATGTAAATTCTTTCTGTGTAGAGCTCACAAATCTGTCTGCAATACACACATCTGGTTGCATGATTTTAGGAACACTGTTCGGGTGTGGAAAGCCATATAGCGATGCCAGTTATAGGTTACAAATATTGTATAAATGTACAGTGGCATGTAAAAGTTTGGTCACCCCCTGGTCAAAATTACTGTTAGGCTGTGTGCCCACTATGCATTTTTTAAGCATTTCCGCAGCGGCAATTACGCTGCAGAAACGCTTAAAAAACGCTTGGTAGAAGTTCTGCCATGTTCCCCAATGATAATCCGCATGTGCTGTGCACATGCTGCGGAAATTTCCGCTGCGGATTATCATTGCAGAAAAATGCGCAGCACTACTAATTGTTTTGCGGAAGCGCGGCGTTTTCGCCGCCATTGACTTGCATTGGAACGCATGGAATCCGCATCACTGCATGTACAATCCGCATGCGTTTTTTCTGCCAGGGAGATGCAGAAACGGAAAAAATCCGGAGCATTTCTGCATCGTGGGCACATAGCCTTAGTGAGAACAGTTAAGCAAGTTGAAGAAGAAATGATCTCTGAAAGGCCTAAAGTTAAAGGTGACACATTTCCTTTGTATTTCAGGCAACAAATATATATATTTTCATCTTTTACATTTCAAAAAATACAAAAAGGAAAATGGGCCACTGCAAAAGATTTGCACCGTTGGAGATTTGTGTGCTCAGATAACTTTGACCAAGGTGTCAGACCTTAGTTAGCCTGTTAGGTCTATGGTTTGTACACCATTGTCGTTTGGAAAGGCCAGGTGGTGCTAATTTACCAGCTTTATAAAAGCCCATCCTCCTCTAACCTTGTGCCAAAAAGCAGCAGCCATGAGTTCTTCTAAGCAGCTGCCTAGAACTCTGAAAATGGTGGAGACCCACAAAGCAGAATAAGGCTATAAGAAGATAGCAAAGCATTTTCAAGTTGCCCTTTCCTCAGTTTGAAATGTAATTAAGATGGCAGTCAACAGGAACAGTGGAGGTCAAGAGGTCTGGAAGACCAAGCAAAATTTCAATGAGAGCTGCTTGTAGGATTGCTAGAAAGGCAAATCAGATCCCCTGCTTGACTGCAAAAGACCTTCAGAAAGATTTAGCAGACTCTGGAGTTGTGGTACATTGTTCTACTGTTCAGAGACACCTGCACAAATATGGCCTTCATGGAAGAGTCATCAGAATAAAACCACTCCTGCATCCTCACCATAAAATTTAATGTCAGAAGTATGCAAAAGAACATCTAAACAAGTCTGATGCATTTTGCAAACAAGTCTTGTGGACCAGTGAGGTTAAAATAGAAGTCTTTGGCCACAATGAGCAAAGGTATGTTTGGAGAAAAAAGGTCACAGAATTTCAGGAAAAGAACATCTCGCCAATCATTAAGCATGGGGGTGGATCAATCGTGCTTTGGGGTTGTATTGCACCCAATGGCATGGGGAACATTTCACGGGTAGAGGGAAGAATGGATTCAATGAAATTTCAACAAATTCTTGATGCAAACAGAACACCATCTGTAAAAAAGCTGAAGTTGAATAGAGGATGGCTTCTACAAATGGATAATGATCCTAAACACATGTCAAAATCCACAATAAACTACCTTAAAAGGCACAAGCTAAAGATTTTGCAATGGCTGTGAGGGCCATCAGGGGACTGTGATAGTCCCCTGATCTGAATATCACTGAAAATCTGTGGCTAGACCTCAAAATAGCAGTGCATGCAAGACTACCCAGGAATCTCACAGAACTGGAAGAATTTTCCATGGAAGAATGGATGAAAATCCCTCAAACATGAATTGAAAGACTCTTGTCTGGCTACAAAAAGCATTTACAAGCTGTGATACTTGCAAAAGGGGATGCTACTAGGTACTAACCATGTAGGGTAGCCTAACTTTTGCATAGACCAATTTTCCTTTTTTGTAATTTTTTAAATGTAAAAATATAATTTTTCGCCTAAAATATAAGGGAAATGTGTCATCTTTAACTTGCTTAACTGTTCACAATAACAGTAATTTTGACCCAGGGTGCCCAAACTTTTATATGCCACTATTTAACAGACTCGACTTTCTGATATTTCAAGTTGTTAGACCATTATTAAAGGGGTTTTACAAGACTTTGGTTAGAGACAGTCTATCCTGTGGATTAACTACTAATATCAGATCAGTAGGGGTCTGACCTCTGGCACCTCAACCGATCAATTTATTGAAGGGTCTGTGGTGCTTTGTCAAGCACTGTATGCCATTGATTGTCTACCAGGCGAGCACAGAACATTTAGTTTAAAGGGAACCTGCCACTATATTCAAGCTGCCCAAACTACAGGCAGCATGAATCAGAGGCTGACTATGTGATTTCCACGCGGCATGTTTTACTATGTAATGCAGTGGAGTTTCAGAGAAAACATAACTCGATAAGCCGACTATAAGGAAAGACATGAATATTTGGGCTCCACCCCCTGCCTGCTTCTCCCCACCATGCTCCAACTGATTGACAGGTCTCTTCCGTATGTATACATAAGCAGAGACGGGTATGTCAATCACCTGGAGCGGAATGTGGAGAAGCTGTCCAGAAGCGGCGCTGGAGTAGTCAGGCTTTTCCCTATAGTCCCTAGCTAGCTTTCTCTGAAACGCCGCAGTATAAAGCTATGTTCACATTGCGTTTTAGCATATGGTCAGTGGCTCCGTCAGGGCTTACGTCCAAAGCCCGAAAATGGGATTCAAGCGTATGTGCTGACGGGGCTATTAGCCGTACCTGGCAGCAGAGTGGTGTCACTATGCCCGACAGAGACCAGTGACATCACCTGCGGGGGCAGTATACTCCTCCTGCACACCGGATATAGTGACACCGCTGTGCTGCCAGCTTATTACTATTCAGCTAAGCAGACAACAGACCAGACACTGCGCTCATTGCACAGGACACTGGGGGAGACTGCGTGCAAGGGAGATACTGCACAAGAGAGATACACAGGGACACTGCGGGAGCAGACTACTACTACCCTCATCATTGTCCCTGCTGGTGCTAATCACAGTGCCGGCAGGAACCATGATGAGGGCAGCGTTCAGAACCCGGCACTTGGGAACAGCGCTAGCTGTACACTAATTCCCAGGTGCCGGTCCGTGTGATCCTGATGCGGCACACGGGCAGCACACGGTTGCCACACGTGTGACACACACGGACACACAGGACATGGAAATCTCTAGTACCGTTTTTTCCGGTACCAGATATATACGGATGTGTGAAACCGGCCTAAGGGCAGGCGCAGGCGAGTGTCTTTTTGGTCTGAATGCGATCCAACAAAACATTGGAATGCATCCGGACTAATATTAGTCTATGGGGCTGTGCACAATTATGAAAATTCGCTGCATGGTTGAGTTTGATTCTATTTTCGGGTCGCACTCGGCCACGCAAGTCAATGAGAGCATGGAAACCATTACACTGCACCCGGATGACATCTGAGTGCAGTCTGATTTCTGCGGCCTCACAGAATAGAGAAGATGCAGAATTTTTTTTCTCCATTTTCTCCTTAGCAAACTGTGCTCACACTCTGATGAGAACTTGATCAGAGTGTAATTTGCATAATCAGCTGATTCTCTCGGAAGAAAGAATCTAAGGCCGTCTGCACCTGTCCTAAATGTCATCAGTAGCTAAAATGTTTGATGGAAAAGTTTTCATGCACAACCTGAAGTTTCACCTGACCTGCACCTTTTAAAATGGTACTTAATGCTTGCCTTGATGGTCTACATGTTACTCTAAAAATAATTTGTCTCCTGACAGACATATGACAGATCGGCTGCATAGTATCTGGTCTAAACCTAATATGTATCGCCAGCTGATGGCTGAGGCTTCATGGCAACTTTGGCTGTTCCACCTGTCTAGTGGCCAGTTTGCTAAGCATCGCTGCTACATCTCAATGCAATACAAGTGAATGCTGTTGCATTGTGACCCTTGTGGATACTGTGACCATGACAAGCAACAAGCAAAAAGTTCATCCAGGGTCGCTGAGTAGCCCCAGCCTTACTGGATTGTCCCTTTTCAAATATTATTAGCCCCTAGGTTGACAAACTTAAAAAGTGACAAAGTAACAACTGAGCTGTTACTCATCCTTAAAGGGAACCTGTCACGTCCTAGTTGCTATGTACACTGCCCCCATTGGGTTGTTAGTGATGCAATGTGCATCACTAACAAGCTGTTTTCATGAAAATTGTTGGTAGTATAATGATGTTATAACATTATATACACTTTGTCCTACCTGCTCGTATTCAGTCATGGGGGTGTGATACTAACATTCAGTCATGGGCAGTCGCAGCGATCAGTCACTGCTGGCGCCACCTATGACATTTGAATACTGCTCCTGGCAAGCGCTAGGTTTGAGGGGCGCATGCGCATTTGCACACGTCGGGCTGCTTGTCCGGCGCATGCGCAGTGACGCTGTGTGATCACCAGCTTCGGTGCGCACGCGCTATGATCTGTGGCTCCCGGCGCGTGCACAGTAAGGCTGTGTGATTACTAGCTTCAGTGCGCATGCGCTGTGACCTGTGGCTCCCGGCGCGTGTGCGGTCAATGTATCATGCGGTCACCGCTGCAGTGTTACTGCGCATGCGCCCCTCAAACCTAGCGCTTGCCAGGAGCAGTATTCAAATGTCATGGGCGGCGCCAGCACTGACTCAATGTGGCGCCCCCCATGACTGAATCTGAGAATCACACCCCTATGACTGAATACGAGCAGGTAGGACAAAGTATATAAAATGTTATAACATCATTATACTACCACCGATTTTCATGAAAACAGCTTGTTAGTGATGCACATTGCATCACTAACAACGCTATGGGGGCAGTGTACATAGCAACTAGGACGTGACAGGTTCCCTTTAACTGCCAGTGATGCCTCTATGTTGCTGCTTTGGTATTTGTCTATAGGTTGCAGCAGTGATAGCATGTCAACAGCGTTGAAGCCATCGCTGGCCCCGGCGAGGGTGAATAAGAGTTGAGTTGTTATTATTTCAGTCTGCAAGCCTATGGGCTGATAACATTTAAAGTTGCACAAGTTCTTTAAACGACATGGAAAAAATTAGCCACGTACTTTACATTTACATTGTAGGATTACCACAATATTACCATGGGGTGCTTTTTTTGCTTTAGCTCCCATGTACACAAATGTATAACCCTGCCTTGTATATTAATCTCATTTAAATTTGAATCAGATTCAATAATTTTTTATTTTTCTTTTGTTACCTCCTTGCTCCTATCATTATTATTAGTTTTCCTACAACTGCTGCACAAGGGACACATTGTGTGCGCATTTTTTAGAGATTAAATTCTGTCTGCTCATAAGTGTGATGGTGCTGGTATGTGTGCAGAGTTAGCATGTATATGCAGGCTGTGCGTGAGATATAGAAATATGCCTTGACTGATTGTTATCTAGGTAGCACGCTTGTGGATGGAAATCAGGCATGCAGCGTTAGTTTAATGACATAGCTGAATAGATGTCATAGATCAGTGTGTGTATGCACCTTATCTATAGCGCCCTACTCCATTGTCATCCATGTCATAAATATATTCTGTATAAATTTAAATAGAGGAAAAACTGTTTTATCTAAAAAAAAAATAAACTCGCTGCACTGGTACAACCTGCTATCTCTACAGTTAAAGTAAAATTTTAGGAGACAGGATGAGTTGTTTGGGGAGAAAGCTGCCCTGGTGTTTAGGAAGGAGCAGGTACAATCATTTTAGTTCTTGCTTTTATCATACAAAATTGTCAATCGATGAATAGATTCCTTGTTTTTTGAAAGTACTGATTTTTATCAAGATACCACTTCATTGCTTCAAAATGGTAGCTGAGATATTCCTAATGTTAGAAATGACATCTGCTCTATGGGGCACTTGGCATTCCTATGGTTTAATACTACAGAGCCATTGTGGATGAATTTTCTTTGCTTTTTGAAATGACTGATCTTCATTTTGTTATTCACATAATATTGATATAGTTTACAAATGCACACAATATATGCTCAACCCTGGCAGTGATTCTATGCCCTGGCTAATCCCTTTTCCTTTTGCCTTAACAATGCATATTGGCAGGTGTTGTCCTGTGCCAACAATCCCTTTAATTTGAACACACCAATACTAGTGTCATCTTTAACTACAAAGAAACAACTCCTGGATGCCTGCCTTATGGGACGAGTTATACAGAGAAAAGCTAGAAGAGTGCATACAATAATACAATGCCTACAGATGTTCCTAATTTATCATGGCTTCCCTACAAATCTGACATAGTGCTCAAACTGTAGTCAAAAGCTTTCTGATCAACAGGGAGTTTAGTTTTCCCCAGGGTGAACTGCTCCATTTTTAGTTTGTATTGACAATCTTTTTAGTACTAGTGTACTCTGTAATAAACCAATTCTTTTGGCACGTGCTAATGACTTGCATAAAATGACACATCAATTTTTGTTTTACAATGACGTCCTGCCCAACACGTTACAAATATATAAGGAGCATAAAGGGCTTGTTGTTTGGTAGAATCAGATCTACACCTGCCCATTACCTGTGTCTGGCAGAGCAGCACATGCCTATTCAAGTTCATAGAGCTGAACTGCAGTACCAGGTACAATCCACTTACATACATAGTGCTATTTCTTAAAGAAAGGTGATCCTTTTTACTCATTTGGAAAAATCCCTATATTAGTGTATAGATGTGATTACCTTTGTTTCCCTTATGAGTGTGTCAGTCTGTTCCCTGTGACACTTACAATCTTCCTAGTATTAATCATTTTCAGTTATTCCTAGACTTCATGTTTTAGCTTGCGCCAGTCACACAAAAGCTGTACTGTTAGAACTCTCCTGTTAGTTTTTTTTTAGTTTGCTGGTCACATGACCATTTTTGCCTATTTAATCCGGCTCCGCCCTCCTGGTCTTGCTGGACTTCATTGTATTTACTACTCTTGAGCTAGCTTGGTGCTCTGTTGCCGTTCTCTGTTAGTTTTGCTAGGTCTTCTGACCTCTATGCTTTTTGTTGTGTGTTTGTCTTTGACTGCTACTATTTCTGCTAGGAGGTGTCCAACTTATCCCAGTCCTTAGTTCTTGTAGGGATCCCTCCCTCACATCTATAGGTCTTCGTTCAGACTAGCCGAGGACTTTAGCGGGTCTGATCGCAGGATCAGGTTCCCCGTTACATCGTAGGGATCTAGTTTAGTTCTATTGTAGGGACAGTTCTCCTGTCTTTCCTTAGTCCCTGTAGCAGATCATAACATGTACACCCTTCTTAGTTAGTCAATATTGCCAAGGAATCCTTATTATTGCTGTACAGTCACACCCAGGAGAAATGGGTTCTCAGTGACTGTCACACACAGCCTGAGAGTGGGGCAGCTACACAAATGGCACAGAAGACTGCCCCACAAACTAGAACGTCAGTGCCACAGAACACTTAACGCCCAGTACAATGAGCTGCTGCGGCAGGTGACACTGATGGTGTTTCTTAGTGCGTGACATGGATGGGACATGTTGGTAGAAGTTATTTTCACGCTGTCTTCTTCTCTATATGTAAAGATCAGACTGTTGCAAAAACTTATAACTAATAGTTTTACTGTATTGTTAGTGAAGGGTATGTGAGGAATCTGGAACCCTACCGCCACCATCCTCCATACCTAGTTACACTATTTATATCATGTGAGGATGAACATGTGAAATATGTCCATTGTCTGAGAATGTTGTATGTTGGGAGATAATTCTGAAAGATTGGATTACAATACAGGTAACAAGACTTCAGCACACATACCTTGTATGTTGTTGCCTCATAAAGTGCATAGTTACGCAGTAAAGACATGTCTTTTATAGTTTTTTTATGTGTGTGTATATATATATATATATATATATATATGTATATATATATATATATATACATATATATTGTGTATATATAAACAACCAACTTCACAATGTTTGGGTATTTTTTTAGCTCTAAGTATTGCATCCAAGTCTGACATCCTTCTACCTATGAGATGCCGGATGTAGCCATCGCGATTATGTCAAGACATACTGCTGCATTGATACTACTGATTCCCTCAATTGGCAGTATGGATGGAAGCAGTAGTCTAAGACCCCGATTCATCAAAGCTTTTATGCCAAAAAAGTAAAAGCTTCAAAAAGCCACGACATTTTGGCGCAACTCATAGTTGCGCCACATTTTTGCATCTTTGGTGTTTTCACACCTGTTTCCTCGAACAGCGGCGCTTCGATGGAACAGAAGCATGGGTGTCACGCCACAGCTCGTCTTAATTAATCACTGAGGTCAAAGGGGTAACGTCTCTCGTTGTGGAGAGTGACATGCTTGACATGCCAGTTCATACAGCCAAATCAGATCCTATATTTTGCATCCCGAAACACGTGTCTGCAAACTAAGATTCTAGTTTGGCTTTTATCCTAAGTAATATGGCAAGGCTCGTTAAAGGGTTGATATTAACTTTTTGGGATTGCTGCTTCCAACAGATGGCACTAGAGTTCAAGTTCTCTTACTCTCTGAAAAGGCAATTTGCATATTTAATTTCCCAGAGGAGCATACATGGTCTATAAGTCTCATTACACATGTCACTCTCCACAATGAGAGACGTTACCCCTTAGACCTATATGAGAAAGCCACTGCCAGATATGCCTGTCTTGTCTTATCTCTGAAAGAACAAAAGCATCATCAGTCTGAAATGAGACATGCTGGACAAGACCAACAATCAATTTTCTGATGCCCATATACACATTACACTGTTGACTGAACCTGCCAATATCGGCAGCTTTGGCTGATATTAGGCTAATATGTATAGAGGCATATGGACAGTAGCCTAGATATGCCTGGGCCATTACAGTATATAGTAACAGTCTATATATACATTGGATGACAACAGCAGATATCCATTGTCTTTTGTGATCTACTTTTGTCACTTAGATATTGTCTAGATTTCAATTTGTTTCCATTAGATGACATAGGACCATTGCCATACAGTGTTCTATCACCTGCTCTCAAAGGAGCATTACCCCTTCAAGGCTGTGACTGGGTGCCTAGTAAGCATTCTACCTATCAGTTTGGTTAGAAAAGTTGTTGCTGTGGATCCAAAATATATTTCCACTAATACAATCCCATAGTGGGAGGAGGAGGAGACTCCACATTACCAGATAAGGAGCACCATTGTTACCTGGGACAGCTCTTGTGAACGTCCTGCAGTCTGCAGCAATGTTGCCACAAGTAGCATGTAAATGTACTAAGCTTGCCACCAATAATGATAATTCTTATGGCAGAAAAATTATCAGCAGAAACAATAATTTAATTGTTCACTTTCACTTCCTTCAAATTGGCCAATTATTGTTCCAATCCATCAGAAACATAAACACTTTATCACTAGGGCCATCTCATTACAATGATTAACAAGGATTCTAGGAGCTTATGGAACAAAAGAGAATACTTACCCACTCCCATGTTACTTATCCCGCTTGAATTTTCAATCTTTAGTGTGAAATGCTTTCGATATGAACCTGTCAGAGCAGTGACTTACCGAGCAGTACTGGCTAGATGTGGATCATGTAGTGCATTTTGTATTCCACTGGAATACACTGTAACAAGCTGTGCAGCTGTGTCAAGTGACCCAGAGGTAAACAGCGAAGGTTCTCCCCTAAATGACCACCAATTTGCCTTTTACAGTCAATAAAGGGCCTTATTCTACAGCGACCTTTTTGTGTTGCTCAGTCATTGAAACAAAAAGCTATTAGCTATGAGCAATGCATATAACAACCTGAAGAAGGATGTTCATTTTTTATATGAATGGCAGTGTAATTTATATATTCCAAACAGCACCAAAAAAACTTCTACATCATAAAACAAGGCTTTATAGTCAATTAAATATTACTGCGCCAATGAGGCTCAAACATGTCTGCCTATTTAAGGTAAAAAGGGGTTAGCCCAAGTAAAGAAGAGGAGGGAAGAGCAGGATTTGAGTCTCTGGAGGCCCTGCCGTCTTCCTCCTTTTCTTGTTTATACTCTAGTAAATTAGAGCACTTTTTTTGCACCAGGTTCTGTGTGGTGTAAAGATGCGATTTATTTTTCTGATTTTATAAGGCTAGCAATACCTAGCACTCAAAAGCAATTTTCAGACATGTCATAACAAAAACATTTGTGTAACTTGTCTGAAATTTGTTGTTGGCAACTATTTTAGAGCTGCAATTTTGTTAAAAAAAAAACCCACAGCCAAATAGCAGGAAAGCTGCATATGACTTGCATTTAAGAATATGGTGAGCTGCAAGTGATATGTTACCAGAGACAGAAAATCAAACAACTTGGGAAACATTTGCCTCTCCATATGACACCAAAGGAAATGATTAGATGCGATTTTGCAATGCAACACTCCGATCTCAATGTCACTGTGTAGCCCCAGCCTAAGTGTGTCTAAGGCCTCATTCAGATGTCAGTTTTTTTGCGTTCAAGTGCTATCCATGGTTATCATGTATAACATTCGTACCTGTAATAGGACCATTCACATGTCCATGACTTTCTGCAGACCCCTTGGTCCGCAGAAGATCATGGACACATGTCCGTTTTTTATCCAAGCGTCGGATCAAAATCGGGAATTCAAGTCTATGTGTTCGTGAAAAAATCGGACAACACTTTGATGACATGTGAGTGCAATCTGATTTTCATGGACTTTTAGACTGGAGAAGGTGGAGAAACTTTTTTTTTTCTCCAAGTACGAGAAAAACTGATGACACTCCGACCACTCTCTGATCAAACTCTGATAAAAATAATTGGTCCCTTTTTGGCACGAAATAAAACCAGATGTCTGAATGAGGCCTAATGTCGGATTCACGCCAGCGTATACAGACACATATGGGGTTGTAACTTTGGACTCGGAGACCTGAGGCCAGTTTGGGCATTTTGGTCCGTATACAGACCATGAAATAAGTTTTGTGTGAACCCTGCTTAAATCCTGTCCGCAATGCACTAAACTACACCCAGTTTCATCTCAGTTTTATAAGCTATCATGCAGAGTGCAGGTGGCTCGAAATTATTGTGCAAATGGTTTAATATATATGTTACTCTGCAGATTGTACATTATTATTAATTTGCACAAAAAACAGGTGTAAATATATTGATAACTGATAAACTGCTGTAGGGATCAGTACTTTTTTTGAAAAGGTGCAATAGATTACCAGCATTGTTTTTTCATGTTTAGATGTCCTGGTATGGCTACTACCCCGCAAAGTCTTCTGATGAGTGGCTGTAGTCCGCCGTTTTTCATAGGGGAGAACTGAGCCACTTATTGTCCTATGGAGGACTATGCTGTGCTGATAACTCCCTCTTCATGGTCAAGGAAAAATTGGCTTGAACAGTATATCTTGTATAATTATTAACCACTTCCTGAATGCTGATGGTAACATATGTCATTGGTTGCTGGGCCTTCTGCAGCAACACTGTATATTTACAGTGGGTGTTTCACCAAAAGTCAAGTTCCCCACACTGCCACCAGGCCAGGAATTAAGCTGATTGGGTCCTAGCCATATCATCAGGACCAGAACTAATCAGGTTGTGATCTACTCTCAGATTCCCAGCGCTCTCTCCTCTGGACTTCTGTGAGAAAGCAATCAGTGGAGAGAGGGTGTACCACCTGCCTAGATATATATTAAAGCTTAGGCTATTTTCATATTGCGCTTTTGCTACATGTCAGAGGCTCCGTCAGGGCTTCCGTCACAAGCCCAGAAAAAGAAGGTAGAACCGCCGACGGGGCCCTTTGACTTTAATGATGCTTTGTGCTGTATGGCCTCCTTTTAGGTAGGGTCTGTCTCTTGGAGGCGGGCATAAAAGCACGGCTGACAAAGTGACTGTCTGCTTGATTAAAGCCAAGAGCCCCATGGGCAATTCTGTCAAGAGTTTTCAGGGCTCCAAACTGAATCCCCAACTAAGCCATTGAGCTGTGGTAAAAATGTGATGTGAACATAGCCTAACACTCTGCTGAAATTTCCATGATTGTGGCTACAAAATCAGAGGGAGGGGGCTCCTTTTCTACCAAATTGGCACCCCAGTGACGTGAATGTGGGTTGTCAGTGGGTGCCGTCAGTGGGTGCCGTGGCAAACAAAGGAGTGCCTTCTAAGGAAGTCTGTTAGGCTCATCTAGAAGCAGAGTTTAACAGGCCATATCACTCGGAAACTGACAGTTGCAGTCCACTGCAAAGGTGTTGTAGACTAGTGCATTACACTAGCAATCAGAGTTTATCAATTTATGATATTATTTATCCAGCATTGTAAACACTTGAACCCTGTAAAAATAAGAAATAAAAAGAATAAAAAACTAAGCAGAATTGCTGTTTTTGTTGACCTTTCCTTAGAAAATAAATGCCATATGCTAAAATAGTAGCATTAGAAATACCAGCTCATAGTGCAAGTAACAAGCCCTCACTCAGCTCAGTCGGAGGAAAAAAAAACAAAATGTGATATGACTCTTAAAGTATAGTACGACAAAAACACATATTTTTGAAAAAAGTACATTTATCGTACAGAAGTATTGAAACGTAAAACTATATAAATGTGTTTTCACAAGAAGCATATAAACTTGAAGGACAAAGTTAACATAACATTTATACAGTGCGATGAATGCTGAAAAAAATACCATTAAAGGGGATTGTCCACTACTCAGACAACCCCTTCTCAATCATCATGTTCCCATGTATAAAATAACAACAGCTATGCTCACCTACGGTGCAGACATCATTCCAGTGGTGTCGGCACTGGCTCTCCCAGGACTCATATGAGATTATGTCACATGAGCCCTGTAGCCAATCAGCGAGCCCCGGGAGAGCTGTTGGAACAGCGTCCGCACTTTAGGTGAGTTTAGCTATTGTTATTTTAGAAGGGGGAACATTGTTATTTTTGAAGGGGTTGTCTACTACTTGGACAACCCCTTCTCAATCACCTTGTCAGAATTGCAGTCTCTTCATTGTCTACTGTACCTTCTCCAAAAATGGAAAAATAGTGATTGAAAAGTCATCAAAAAATGTATGGCTCCTAGACTATGGTAACATAAAACATGATTGTATTTAAATAGCGATTTTACGGCGTACAAGCAGTATAAACTTAAAAATAAAACTACATTTAGTATGGCCATAATCGTAGTGACCAGCAGAATAAACATGTCATTTATATCAAATTGTGAATGCTGTAAAGACAAAAATTTCAGTCTGTGGCTCTACTTTTGAATATCTTATTTTGCAATTTTCAAACTAGTTACAAAAATGCAGAGATCATAATGTTAAATATGAATAGCCCCCTAATATATGTCTCTCATTATAAATTGAAGTAACAATGAAACTACTAACTCATGTTATACTCCTTGATGAAAATCCTGACAGGATGTAATTTCCAAAATGGTTCTCTTTTCAAAGGATTTCACTGTTCCAGTAGCTCAGGGCTCTACAAAAGTGGCATTGCACCTGAAAAGCAATCCAGCAACATGTAAGCAGCAAATGCCAAATGATGGTTCTGTTCTGAGCCCAGCAGTGTGCCCAAATAGCACTATACATCCACATATATGGCATTGCTGTGCCCAATAGAACCCGCTTAACAAGTAAAGGTGTGTGTGTCTCCACATCCGAGAAAATTGGACAGCACTCTGATCAAACTGTGATCAGAGTGTGATTAGCATAATCGGCCCAATGAGAGAAAAACGGTCGTGTGACCTTAGCCTTACATTGTTATAAACAGACAGCACACAGATTGCACATGGATGTCATCCGTGAGCGGGCAATGATTTTTCACGGACCTATGCACTTGTATGGGTAATTTTGATCTGTTACTCAGATCAAAAATAGACATAGACATGTCTTCTTGATTATTTTTGCAGACACATGGTCCGCAAAAAAACACGGACGCAGCATCAAGCACTCACCAAAATCTCATTGTGGGAACTTAACCTAAACCCTTTCAGCATTCTGCACCATCAGTGTGCTTGTATTCAAAATATTTATGTATTTTGCTTACTTTTATCTTAGTCTACAATGCTTTAAAGAGAAATAGCCAGTATTTACCCTTCTCTGGTGAAGTGCTGCATCTCCTCCACTGCACTGGTGATTGCATACTGGCTGCAGCAGTGACGTCACGTCAACAGCACTGCAGGAAATCACTACATTCAGGGAGCTGCTGAGTTCAGTGATTGGCTGTAGAGCTGTTGATGTATTGGCGGTAGCACAGGAACGCTGATGGCGAGTAAAATGATAGAAGAGGAAAGCTCCTTAATTACAGACAGGATAAAAGTATGACCCATTTCTTTATCTCACACATCTTCATTACTGTGAACATTCACAAAGGTTGCAGTAATTGTGTGATCATTAGCTGTTCTTTTTATAAGCTTTCCTCTTTTAGCTTGTTTTAACACCATGTTTTAGAAAGACCTTTGGCTGTCAATTTTATTGTCTCAGTATATTTTATATGTCCAATACTATCCTGCTATTCTAGAGGTTGAACTTAAATGATTAATGCTTAAACACAAGCCCAACCAATGAATTGCTGACCTCTGAGATCACTAAGCCCTAGGGCACATAGGGGGAGGGGGATACCTGCACATGCTGGTCTTCCAACTCCCTTGCTAGCAAGAACCTGCATAGCCACTCCAGTCCTCCTTATGAGCATCTTAGACCTACAGGATTGGACAGTTCAAAGACAATTAACCTTCAATTGATTACTGTGTACTAATATTGATCATTGAAATGACTTTATTTTATGTACATCACTAGGGAAAGGCCAATTTCACATAAGCGTAACACCACTGAATTCCTATGCCTGTATTTCAGCTGCAAATCCCAGTACGACAAGAAGTCAGATCACCCAAACTTTATTGTGCTTGTGTAAAACTGGCTCATATCCAAATGTGGCAAATTATTAGCAGAAATGTCTTCTATTGAATTTTCTGGAACCAGTCTTCTGTGTGTGAACATAACTTATTTTCCCACTCCATTCTGTATTTCTATTTGATGAGGCTTTTACTACTGCTGCTATTATTTATTTTAAGTAGGGTATTGTATTAACCATCTTTTAAAGTTGTTGTCCAGGATTTTAAAATAATTGCTTTAAAATAGGGAATGTGGCCAAATTCTAAAAACGTATACTCACCTGTAAATTACTCACTACTGTCTTCTGTTAGGGTATGTGCAGACAATGTCTTTTTCAGGTGGATTAAGCCTGGAGCCCGCCTGAAAAAGCACTAAAAAAGCCAAAAAAGAATGAACATTTGCCCAGCAATGTAAAAACGGCTTCCTGTGCGTGTGTTCCGTCTTGTAACTTCAAAAGCTGTGAAGTGGCCTAAAGAAGTGACCGGTTCATTCTTCTGGCAGCTTCTGCTAAGAAACAGTCACTATCATATATGTGAAAGCAGCTAAGAATCAGTCAAGCTTCGCTAGTTCCTTAGAAATGAATGGGAATTATGGAAAAAGTGCAGCATAACGAGCTATTCTACACAAGTCAGTGAGTTATTCCCATTTATATAACCCTAAATATTAGTCTCCTGCAGTAATTATATATCAACCATGCGTACATGACCGCTGCAGCCAATCACTGGTCTCAACAGTCACATATCGTACATGCAAGCTCCATTGCTGAAGATGGTGAGTGGTCCAGGTGCCTTGAAGAAATCCATTTTATTGTGTCACTACAAACTTTTCTCTGAATTATTCAGTATTTGTATGACTTTATTTTAATTCTTTCTATTCAATATACAAACACCCTCATTAATTGGCTTTTTACAGACCAAAACCATATATTTACTCTATATCTAAAGAGAAAAATCCCTGTCATGTTTAAGATCCTTTTTGGATGCTTTTTACAGTGTTTTTATCTCCTTAATGCTGTGTTCCCACTATGAATTTTTGACACTGCATATTTTCGCTGTATGAAAAACGCTGCGTCTTACAGTTCCAGCAGAATAGATGGGATTTATAGAAATCCCATGACCACTGTGCTTCTTTTTAAGGCAGTGTAAACTGGTCAATTTCTCTTGCGGGTACGCTGAGATTTATGTGCAAATTTTCCCTTGTCAAAAACTAAATCAAAAAGCTCAAAAACGTAAGGAAGAAACACAAGTAACCTAATGTATTTAGTAGGTGCAGAAATGCTGTAGAGGCAGCCAGTTTTTGTTATTGCGTGTTTGTTTTTCCTCCTCTTCTTCCAAGAGTCATAACTTCCGTCAACATAACCAAATGATGGTTTCTTTTTTAGCAGAATGAGTTGTAGTTTTGAATTACACTATTGATTGTAGCATAATGAACTCAAAATCGGGGTAGAAATTTCAAGAGAGGTGATAAAAATTTGTTTTCACGGCTTTCATTGTGCAATAAATATGTCCTGACAACTTCATTCTTCAGGTATGATTGCTGTGATACTAAACATATATATATATTTTTTCATTATCTTATTTAAAAAAATTTCAAACTTAGTAAAACAATGTTTTTATTATTCCATTGATGGAGTTGTGTCAGGGCTTGATTTTGCATGACAATCTGTCCTTTTATTGATACTACGGTACCTTGGGGTACATGGGATGATTTTAACAACTTTTTCTTGCATTTTTTGGGAAAAGGTGAAAAATGGCAATTTTAATTCTAGAGTTTAAATTTTTTTATCACTTTTAATGTATGGATTAAACAATTTTATATTATAATAGACCGGACTTTTTATGATTCCAAATATTTTTTTTTTTAAATTTCTTATTTATTTCTTTATTTTTGGATGAGGGAAAAAAGGTTGATTTAATACTTATTAGAATTCAGCAAAAAGATTTGCCTGTGACATCCCGGGCGCCTCTTGTGACATCCCGGGCGCCTCTTGTGACATCCCGGGCGCCTCTTGTGACATCCAGGGCGCCTCTTGTGACATCCCGGGCGCCTCTGCGGCGTCATACGTGCGTCACACCGGAACATAATGACGTTACAGTGGCCTACTATTCAGGAGAAATGCCGGGGATGCTTGTGTATGTAGACTTTAGCCCCTTCCCGTCACAACCATTATTCTTTTTTTTTTTTTCCTTTTGTTTTGCTTTATCTCCATCTTTTATGAGCCATGTTTTTTTTACCACTCACATAGCTGTTTGAGGGCTTGTTTTTTTTGCTGGAGTTGTATTTTTCATTGGCACCACTCAGTTTACCATATAATTTGCTGAAAACAAAAATTCTTTGTCTGCAGAAATTTAAAGAAGAAAAACAAAATAGCAACTCTGTCATCCTTTCGGGAAAGAGGGGAGGGGTATGGTTAGCTTTTACAGTGTTCAGTGTACAGTAAAAATGACAACTTTACAAGCTTTATTGTGCGGGGCAGTTTTGGAATACATCAAACTTGTGATTGCTTTTTACTCTTATTTGCTGGGATGCAAGGTCTCCAAAAAGCAGCAATTCTTTTTTTATTCTTTTCACTGTGGCGGATAAATAACCTAGTATTGTAATAGTTTGGACTATCGATGGGACTAAACCAATTTTTCTCACTATTCCATCACTGACACAATACATGAAGCTATGTGGTTACTTCCTGAAATGTGTTATACTTCGAAACGCGTTGAATAAAGCAGCATGATATTACTTCTTGGTATCGGATGTCTTCAATCCTCAGCAGTGCGGAAAAACTCCACAACTCCTCCATCTTCTATCTGAAACAATACAGCGTAATACTTCTGTCCAGTCTTAGGTTGTCTTTAGATGCTGCTCTATGTACGCTGGTGTTTTTTTTCCTGAAGCTTTTTAGCGTTTTTTTTTGTTTTCTGAGCAATTCTTTGACCGGTGGTAGTTTTTTTTTTTAGCAACACTCCAGACTTTTTTTGCGTCTTATTTTTATTTTTCCTTGCACGTACTGCTTGTTGTTTTTTTTTTTTAAACTCCATTCAACAATGAAGAAACTTCTAGTGTTTTTTTCAAACAAACCGACTCCGGTGCGTCTTTTGAGCCTTCCCATTGACTTCTATTACAAAAGTATTAGAGCGTCTTCAGAGCGGGAAAACGCCTGAGGAATGGTGAGGTCACTTCTTGTAACCATTTAAGAGTTTTAGGAAAACCCGAAGGAGTTAAAGGATGCTGAAACCCCCGAACATATGAACAACGCGTCGTTTTTTACATCGTGTTCGTTCTTTTGAGCGTTTTTTTTAGGTGGGAGTTTTGTGAGGAAAACACCTTGTGTGCAGATTATCCTAAACCTATTGCTCCCTTCACTGAGCCCCACCGCTCTGTCTGTGGGATTGTGAGGGGATTATTACACACCAGCAGCTTCTTTCTTGTCTGAGGCTAAGGGGTGAAAGAGTTAGAACAATATTTGGTGAATATCCTGTAGCCGAGACAGGAGTGAGGCGAGCAGGGAGCAGACATGGCGCTGAGGCGGCGGACATGAGGTGATAGCTCGCACTGTGCGGTCGGTGAGCACCTGGGCCGTGTCTGAGGCCGGCAGCAGCGGACTGATAAGAGTGGGTGGTGAGGAGGAGGAGGACATGAGGCGGAGCCCGGGAGAGGAGCTGCTCGGGCTGTTCTCACAGTCGGTGTGAGGAGCTCGGCTGGTCACTGGCCTGGGCACAGGTGACATGGCAGCTGCGGGCCGGTAATGTGGGCTCTATGGACTTGCGGGATGTGAGTGCTGCCAGCCATAGGACTGCTCCTGGACACCGCCACCCCGGGGATCTAGTAAGTGCAGTGGGCTTCTATGTGTCCGGCCACCTGGCTGCAGTGGGGGGCAGGACTGGTGCCTTCTTCACATGCCTCTGCCATGATGCCATGCTGTCATTATCCTCTTCAGCATCCCTATTATTATTATGTATCCAGGCTCACAGTACAGCTTTATAGTATAGATCTCTGCTCCTGTCTGTGAATGGGACTATCCAAAAGAATGCTGATCCTGTGTGACAGCAAGCAGAGGTGTCAGTGAAGATCACAGCATCGGTTTCCTATATATGAAAAATGATTAATCCAAGTAGAATCACCGCCAATAAAGCTTGTAAACAAACTATAAAAGCTCTTGAAATTCAGGATGTTTTGTTTTTGCAAATATTTAAAAATGCCAAAAGGGTGTTACCTGATCACTGAAGCGCACCATAGATATAGGAAGCCAGTATTGTGGTGTTTGCTTCATCGGCCGGTGTGTATTGTGCCTGATCGATCACTCATCAGGGCACAGATTGCATCACTGTAAACAATACAAACTGATAGAGCTGTGGTGCCCACCAGCAATCAGAGTGGTGGGGTAGTGATGGGGTAGTGGGGTCTGGATTTCAGGGTTGCTGTACTTTTACCTGTCCCTGTATTTTTATGACTTAGTCATCAGCGACTTCTCTTATCAATCTCGCCATTTCACCTATCCTGATTTATTTATAGGTGACCCGTCGGGTGATTCTTGCTGTCTAAACCACCGACAGAGTGAATTCGGCACAGGCTTCCTCATTGCAGGCATCTGTGCAGCAGACAAGGTATAAAAACAAGGCAGGGACGGGGAGAACAGGCATCTGGGCAGCTTCCCATTAGCTTCTCCCAATTCCTTGCTTTTATTTTTGTAGCCTGTTTGTAATTCCTGCTACTTGTGGTTTAGGCAGTAAAATTCACCTCTTTTGAAGGGATTCTGTCAGCAGGTTTTTACTTATTGAAGTATTGGTATGGCTGTGTAAGCGCTTGTCCCCCAACAAGAATGATACCTTTTTTTGTAGAGATCTGATGTGCCAGTCATTAGAAATCTAGTGTACAAGCCATATGCTAACCAGGCTAGAAATGCACTGGGGGCGGGTCAGGGCACACTAAATACGTTGTCACACCCCCAGCGCACTTCCAGTCTGACTTACATATGGCTTCTACCCTACTGGCGCATCAACTCTCTATAAAATAAGTATATATTTTTTTTTATTGGGGGGCAAGTGCCTACACAGCCATGTCACTACTTCCATAGGTTAAAACGTGCTGACGGGTTCATTTTAAATACTATTAAAAGGGTTATCCCACAAAGCATTTATCACCTATCCACAGGCGAGGTAGTAAAAATGTATGGTGGGCACCTGATCATTAAGATCCCAAGAATAGAAATCCTGGGTCACCCATGTGAATATGGGCATTTGCATGATGGAGACTCTATTTGCTGCCTGTGGGAGCCGCTACATATAAATATAAATAGAGCAAGAGGGGAGTCATGAGACCCATGTTCTCGGGATCAGTGGTGGTCCAAATGGTAGGACCTGAGGATATAAATGCTGTTTGTAGGACAAAGTCCTCTTGCAGTTTTTACACTGGCACTGGGGCTTTTAGACTCTTACTTCCTGTCAAGAAGAGTTTACAGGAGTCTTCTAATCCTCAGAGGCCCGATCACAATGACAGGTAACAGCTCTATAGACAGCTGATAACACACGATCCACCAATCACAAGAGGAGATGTCACAGCTGACCCTGCTCACCCCCTCCACAATGACCTGGGCGCAGGATCATTAGACGCTTCAATACAAAAGATTGGGTTGGGGGTTTGACCAATGTGGCTATGTACATGTGTTGTTTCCTGAAAGAGGAAATTAGAGTCTAAAAACTCCCTTGGGGCCTGTGTAAAAATGACAAGATTTCTATCTTTTAATACAGATTGTGATATGTAAAAAACTGTACACAAAAATCTGATTTAATCAATAGGTAATTTTCTGATCAATAGGTAATTGTTATGATGTACTAAAGAAGTCCATCTGTTATTCACATGGGAGATTATGAAGAAATGAAAACCTCAGTGTTTGGAGGGGTGAGGGTTGGTGAAGGGGTTATCCTGGTCAGTCTCACATTATATAATCACTGCTGATTTGGGAAAGAGAAAAATAACAGGGATCAATATATTCATTAATAACCAGGAGGAATAACAAAGGAACAGTACAAAATAGAGTTATAAGAAAGAAAAGATGCTCCAGAATCTTTACCATGAAGAATTCAAGTACTGACTAAACATACATGTCAGCAGTGGTGACAGGTCCTCTTAATTTTTTGATATCTATATTGGCACAAAAGTGAAATAAAAAAAAGACATTTCAATCAGACAGCTACAAAAAAGTCATATTTTGAGAATGTATACATCCCAGTCATCACCCTAAAGTCTCCATTTCATCATTCATGCTGCTCTGGGAGAGAGTTTGCAGATGCTGGACCCCACTGGTGTGACTCCTGTCCAATTGACTTGTACCTTAGGGGGTTACACAATTGTCTTTTCTCCTTGCATTCCTAATATGAGCCCATACATTGCCCTTATCGCAATCTTCTAAAAACCCAAGGAAGTGTAGCGCCAGTGCACGGCGTGGAAAAACCCAATGGACGTCTAAGTGGTATGTAAATCAGGTGGTGGCAGCCCTGTGGCTATTAAATGGTTAATAGGACAGTCAACAGTGCGTGTTTGTTTTCCTCTGCAAACATTGTTCCAAGGTCCCTGGTCCCTGAAGAAGTGAATGGAGCCTGTGATAGGGCTGGTACAGCTGCTGGCAGCTCTGGGTGCCGCTCTATGCGGGCCACGGTTTACCCCACTATATTACAGGCTGTGCATAGACATTTAGTCCGTATGTGTTGATATTGTTACGTTGTGTTATGTGGGTTTTATTACATAGTAAATATTAGTTAATATTTGTCTACTATGAGAAATATTGGAGTTTTCCAGCAGGATGGACTGAGTGTGTTTGGCCTGGGACCTGCAGCCCTTGGCATCCCCTTTGGTATGTCAGGAATGGGTCGGTGTGGTGGGATGTAACATGACACACCGAGCAGTGGATCTGACACACAGGTATCATTCTTGTACTCCAGTACGTAACTTGTAGCTTGTCGTACAGTCACTACATGCACTCCTATGTATTGCTCCATTCTCAAGTCACACTGGCGCATGTCTTAAGCCACCATCTATTTTTTTTCTTCCCCATGGCAGGAGCTGGAAATCTGGGGACACTTACTGCCACCTATGTTATATAGGGATGCTGCCTGTAAACTACAAAAAAAACACAGTGGTAAAGATTTATAATTCTAAGGGGTTATTTCAGTGTTATGGTGTCTTCCTAAAGAAGTTTACTATATCAGTCACTTTTAGATCCTTATTCTGCTATTTCCAATTAGTTTTGTTAAAGGAAAATACATTTGTTGCAATGCTGATAAATTATATCACAACGATATTCCATTAAGAAAATAATTTCAATTGTTCCTCAAAATGTGCATGGCTTTAAAGGGGTTTACCAAGAGTTACTTTTTGTATTTAATACGCTTGCCCCCTGTAAAAATGAGAAAATAACAGTGATGCATCTTCGCTGTTGTCCCCTGGTCTTGGTTGACAGACTGCAAACCACATGATGGCCAGTCACATGACTGCCAGTGCAGCCCAGTGATGGCTGCTGTGGTCACGTGAGGTCAAAATGGTTAAATATAGTAAATCGGATATAAGCACATCCAAGAGATATAGGACGCATATAAAAATAGGTATGTTAGATCAAGATACATCCTCAACGGCAGTAGCACAAAGACCCCAATGTGCGTTTCGCGTTTAGCTTCTTCCTGGGAAGAAGTTAAACGCGCGTTGGGGTCTTTGTGCTACTGCTTTTCAGGTTGTACCTTGATCTTCTAACATACCTGTCACTCATGTGACGGCTATTTTTAGATGTGTCCTATATGATATCTCTTAGATGTGCTTTTATCTGATTTACTATATTTGACCATTTGGTCTTGTGACTGCACAAAAAGCAGTTATTAGTTATAAGTATTGCACTTAAAAGGACCATTATGCTTGTTATCTCTTGATATATAAACCTTATTATTGACTGGTTGTCCATTACACTCAGTAGTCATTTCTGACTCATTTATTACAATAATATGTGTTGTTTGACTCATGTTTTATTATGGCACCTTATGGATATTATATCTGTGAAAGATCTTTAGTACTTCTCTGAATGACATGGCAATTCTGCATTTTGTCTTTTTAGTATGTACCAGTATATATACTGTCCTTTTGTGTATTGATATTTTTGAGATTGGGTATCCGCTTCCTTTTTCTGTAGATTTTTGTTGTTGCATGGAAGCACCTACACTAAATTTGGGCCATAATTGGGTTTCTTAATTCAGTTGTGCATCATCTCCAAAAAAAAAAAACGTTCAAGAGTTCACATATGCAACCTCATACACATAGCGTCACCAAAATATCATACCTGAAGACATCAGCAATCTCCAGTAAGCCCTTGGGGTATGTTCCCAAATGCTGAAAATGCAGCTGGTTTTCCATCTGGATTATTCATATTATATATGGAATTTTAAGAGTATGAAACCTCACGCACACGCTGAAAAAAATATCCACAGTGTAAATTGACGTAGCAGCAGACTTGAAATTCATAGCATGCCAAATTGTTTCCAATTTCAGTGCATATTTCACACTTTACAATGCAAAATTATGAAATGTACAGCTTATCTGCACCAGCTTCACAGCAATTCCCCCAGTGATATACCTTTAAAATGCAAAGTTGTCAAATACTAGAATTCGGCCCATATGCTAGTGTTGCTGCTCTTCCAACAGCAAGTACAGCTGCTGTGTCACAGGGCAACCTGACTTTTGAAACTTTTCCCTGACCCAGCTCTTCTTCTTGGCAACATTGGGAGACCATTGCAAGCAGATTCCAAAATTACTTGCCTATATCAATTGTTATGAGGCAGTCACAGCCTTTTCCTCATATTATCACAGATCATACCTCAAGTTATTTTCATTCCATTAGAAGAGTAGTCCAAGCTGCCCTAATTATGTTCTAATTGTAAGAGTTTTCAGGGATCAGCTAAAAAGTGGCCAAGGAGGGGAATATTCCATAAATAGCATTTTCTGCTTGTTACATCCTCCACTGCTCCAGTGCCCCCCACTGCAGATCATACACAGATGGATCAATAGGACTGCATGCAGTGTGCAGGAGATGTGCTAATTCCCCCCCATTTTTCACTCCAGAGTTTCAAAGTGATGATGAGTTCCCATTTTCTTTCTCTCTGAAGAGGCAGTTTGTTTATCGATTTCCTAGAGGAGCATTGCATGGCCTACAAGTCTCCTTACGTCAACTTGGCACTTCCTGCAATGAGAAACTGTACCTCTTAGCCCCCCTGCCCGAGGCCTCCACCCAGCCAAACCAGGTCTCCTGCTTTGCACTGATGAGGGGCAAACAACCGAAGCAGGTATCTTCAAATGGCTTCTTATCCAAAGTCATGTGGCCAGACCTTTTAAATGATCAATATTGACTTTTAGGATTGCTGCTTCCAATAGGTGGCACTAGTGTCCTCTTTCTCTATGTAGAGGCTATATGCATAGTCGGGGGTGTCACATGTGGTGACATCATAAGAGGTGCTGATGTTTAAGGTCTATAAAGAGTAACATTAAAGAGGGGGTGTCACCCCCAAAGTGCAAATGAAACTGCTCTGCCCCTACAAAAATCATACCGGGCATACATTATTATTATTAATTATTATAGCGCCATATATTCCATGGCGCTTTACATGTGAGAAAGGGGTATACATAGCGAAAACAATTACAATAATCTTGAACACAATGTGACAGCGACTGGTACAGGAGGCGCGAGGACCCTGCCCGCGAGGGCTCACAATCTACAAGGGATGGGTGAGGATACAGTAGGTGAGGGTAGGGCTGGTCGTGGAGCGGTATGGTGGAGCGATGGTTAATGCAGGTTGTAGGTTTGTCGGAAGAGGTGGGTCTTCAGGCTCCTTTTGAAGGTTTCCACGGTCGACGAGAGTCTGATATGTTGAGGTAGAGTGTTCCAGAGTAGGGGGGATGCACAGGAGAAATCTTGTATGCGATTGTGGGAAGAGGAGATAAGAGGGGAGTAGAGAAGGAGATCTTGTGAGGATCGGAGGTTGCGTGTGCGTGTGTACCTGGAGATGAGGTCAGAGATATATGGAGGAGATAGGTTGTGAATGGCTTTGTATGCCATGGTTAGGGTTTTGAACTGGAGTCTCTGAGCAATGGGGAGCCAGTGAAGGGATTGACAGAGAGGAGAGGCCGGGGAATAGCGGGGGGACAGGTGGATTAGTCGGGCAGCAGATAGATTGGAGGGGTGCGAGAGTGTTGGAAGGGAGGCCACAGAGCCGGATGTTGCAGTAGTCGAGGCGGGAGATGATGAGGACGTGCACTAGTGTTTTTGCAGATTCATGGTTGAGGACTGTGTGGATCCGGGAGATATTTTTGAGTTGGAGTCGTCAGGAAGTGTAAAGGGCTTGGATATGTGGATTGAAGGAGAGTTCAGAGTCCAGGGTTACCCCAAGGCAGCGAGCTTGAGGGACTGGGGAGAGTGGACAGCCATTGACGTTGATAGATAGGTCAGTTGGGGGGGTTGAATGAGATTGCGGAAAGATAATGAATTCTGTTTTGTCCATGTTAATTTTAGAAATCTGTCAGATAAGAAGGATGAAATAGTGGACAGGCAGTGTGGGATTTTGGTTAGTAGGGAGTAGATAACTGGTCCAGAGAGGTAGATCTATCTGTGTGTCGTTGGCATAGAGGTGATAATGAAAGCCGTGAGACTCTATGAGCTGTTCCAGGCCTAAGGTGTAGATGGAGAAAAGCAGGGGTCCTAGAACTGAACCTTGGGGGATGCCGACAGATAGGGGGCGAGATGAGGAGGTGGTGTGTGAGTGGGAGACACTGAATGTCCTGTCTGTTAGGTATGAGGAGACCCAGGATAGGGCCATACATGTTTTACTATTATATTTGCAGAAAAATCTACCTTTATTTAACATGCTAATGAGGGCGCTTCAGTGCATCGCAGGAATGACCTATGGCTTGGTGCACTGTTACACCCTCCGGTCTCCATATTATGGCCTATCCCTTGTCTTGATTGTCAGCACCCGCTTGTTAAGAGCTGGTGCTGTCTAAAATCAATCCCAAATTGGCGCAATCACAGCATCCGTGAGATCAGCACACAACCAGGATGTGGGCGTGCTCTGACATGTAGCGCTTGCCTATCTGTGGCCTCCGCTTGATATAACCGTAAGTGTAGTTAGTTAGTGGTTTGCAGAGGAGGAGAGGGCGTTAAAAACTCCGGACAGGCGGAAGCCAGGAGTCAGAGTGCACCTGCCGCCCTATTGGGTGCGCAATCAGTGTCAGTGCGCCAGCATAGAAATGAGGATTGATTTTAGACTGCACTCGCTCTTACTAAGCGAGTGCTGTCAATCAAGACAAGGGACTGACCTTAATATACAAACATAACAGTGACCCAAAGCGTACTCATTTGCATATTAAAGTTTTTTTTTCACTTGCAGACATGTTACAATATATATGAATGGTATGATCATTATAGGCGCAAAGCTCCTATATATAAATGTGAACGCAGTTTAATTTGCACTTTGAGGGTAACAGACTCCTTTTAGGTGGTCTGAATTTTTCTGGCCTTGAGATTTTATTCAGTGGACTGTACAGACAATTCTATGGTTCTATGACATAAGTACTCCCATTCCGTGGACATCAGTGTATAAAGCCCTCATATTCCTCATAATGTGCTTTCCCTCCCAGTCACTCTCTGCTATTGTAGCATTATCTTCAGTTGGGCTGCTTTTTACGGGTTCAGTCATTATGCAGTCACCGTTCCCATTCCCAGCTCGATTGTATACTTGTGATTTGCCGTCAGCTATTTATGATTTTGCTGCCAATGTGTGTGTTTGCTTTGTAAGCGGTGATAATTGCCATAAGATATTTCCCAGTAAAATGTGTGGGCTGTCCGACCCTCATCCGACATGTGATGTTGGGGAAAATAAACTGGACTTGGAATTCTGTTGTCCAGTTCTGTTGATTCCTCTGGATTAAAGTTAATCGGTCTGCAGATTTTTGCTATGTAATCTGACAGGAGAATGATGTAGGGGCAGAGAGACTGACTCCAGGGATGTATCACTTATTGTTCTGCTTGGTGCAGTTTTGATAATATCCCTGTTTTATCTGTTGTAGATGTAGCAGTGGTCAGAATGCTGAGCTGTGTATAACCCCGCCCACACCCCTGATTGGCAGCTATCTGTGTGCACTGAATTGTCAGCAATATGCCCATCAGTGATGAGGGCAGGGTTACACAGATTATCCTGACTGGCCTGCACCTGAGATCTAGTCAGGCAGTGATAATCTCCTGCTGATAAAACACTGATTGTATTGAAACTACAACACACTGCCAAGTATGTGACACATCCCAGGAGTCAGGCTCTCTTGTCCTATGTTATACTGCTCTCAGATTACACAGCAAAAACCTGCTGACAGTTTCCTTTTAAGTGGTGACAGTTACTCAAGCTTCATGCCACTAC
Source organism: Phyllobates terribilis (assembly GCF_046119375.1). Classification (NCBI taxonomy): domain Eukaryota; kingdom Metazoa; phylum Chordata; class Amphibia; order Anura; family Dendrobatidae; genus Phyllobates; species Phyllobates terribilis. Next base: position 692,490,038 of record NW_027362762.1, read on the forward strand.
AACCGTAGCCCGTTATATGAACGTCCGAGGCTCTATAAACACATAATCGGAAAGCTACAGCATAATAGATAACAGCAAGTCGCATAAATGAAAATACGCAATTATTGTCACTTACATAACAAAGTTACCATTGGCACAAATTAATTAGTAACTTAATACACTTAACATAATGACAATAATTTCCACAAGAAGGCAATCTCCTTTTAATTGTTATGTGTCCTCGTTTATAATAACTCAATAAGCACTGCCATATTTAGTCCAACAATTATACTACATTTAGCTAAATAATTGTATGCTGCTGAATATTTAGGTATTGTATTAATAAAAAATGTAATAATAAAGAAATGAGGAGCATAGGAAAAGATGTAATAAAATTTACACAAGCTCAATATTAGATTACAGTGCATTAAACTGTACAGTTTTTAAGCTATGAAGGTCTGATATGACCCAGTTAAGTAAAAATACTGCTTGAAATGAACATTGGTTGACAAGGACTGAGCATGAGGCATAAACAAGAACTACTAGAAAAAAATATCCAAAAATGGCTAGAGCAGTCAACCAAATTTAGTGGTCCCAGTAGTTGGACGTGCACTGATTACAGATTTGACTAATTCTAGAGATACGTAGGGCCATACAGCTCTTTTAAAGGGAATCTGTCACCAGGTGTTTGGTATGTAATTTGAGAGCAGCATGTTGTAGTGGGTGAGACACTGATTCCAGTGATGTGTCATTTACTGGTCCACATGCTGTCATTTTGATACAATCACTGTATTATCTTCTGCTGATCTAGCAGTGCTCAGAATGCTGAGCACTGTATAACCCCTTCCACACTCTGTACACTGTGCAGAGGCAGAAATCTTCTAATCAGTGGTGGTGGGGGTCATACAGAGCATTTGTCTAGGAGGCGTGAGACACCTAGTATTGTAGCGATAATCTCCTGCTGATAAAATATTGATTTTATTGAAAAAGCCTAGTAAGCGACACATCCCTGGAATTAGGGTCTCAGCCCCTACCTCATGTTGCTCTCAGATTACATAGCAAAAATCTCATGTCAGATTCCCTTAAACAAGTGAGTTGATATCACATTATTAGCCCATATTTTGTTTGAATTCACTATGGGGCCGATGCATGAAGACCAGCGTTGTTCTTCATTAATCAAGAGCTTCGGATACCTCTGTACGTGACTTTCCACAAATCCTACTCCAGCTCCTGCTCATCATGAATTTGGTAAGCTGCGGTCGCCCTGCCCCAGCTCTGCCAATTTCGGCGGAGATGGGAGAAACTGGCGTGAAGATGTCAGAAGTCCAAAATTTAGGCACAGCTCTGAGTTGCGCCTAAATTTTGCGACTTGTCAAAGCTTTTACACCGGAATTCCGGTGCAAAAGCTTTGATGCACCAGGCTCAATGTGGGTACCTTGTATCATAAATCGCACAAGTTTCTCATTTTACAGGCGGAAGCTTCTGACAAATATTACTCGGCTGGGTACTTGATATGCAGAAGGCAGTGTCGCTGGTACAATCTCAGACAGCTTTACTACTATCAGTGCTTTATTCATTCACAGTGCTTTATTTTTGATAACCAGCAAAGGTAAAGCGGACAGCTGTGGCTGCTATTATCAAGCTGGGATCAGTCCATGGATATTGGGCCCTTCCCAGCCTAAAAATTCCAGGCCGCAGTAGCCCCAAAATTGGCACATCCATTAGATGCACCAATTCTGGCTCTTTGCCCGTTTCTTCCTGATTGCCCTGGTGCAGTGGCAATCGGTGTAATGGTAGTTGGGGTTGATGTCATCTGTAATCTGTCAAAAATCACAGCTGCCATTAATAATGGAGAGGTGTTTATCAGACACCCCCATTACTAACCCAGTAATCTAGAATAAAAAACACACACACACAAAAAATACTTTATTTGAATAAAGACTCCCCGACACGATCCCTGGTTCACCAATTTATTGGAAAAAAACAAAAAAAATCCCACACAGGTCCGCTGTAGTACTGGGAATCCTATGTAGTCCAGAAATGGATACCTGAAAAACATAAAACGTGAGAAATAAACACAAGAAAGTGTCCCTCGTTCATCAATTTATTAGCAGAAATGTTCCCATGAAGCTCCGATGTAGTCCACGTTCCCTGAATCCCAGCGTCTGTGAATAGCAGGAAAGTTACAGCTATTCACAGGCACTGGGTACTGATGATAACACTCATCAGAGCTGCTGGGTCTCGCTCAGTGCACCGTTTACCGATCAGATTAATTTATTTTAGATTTTGATAGATTGGACTTTTACGAATGCATCGATACCAAATATGTGTATTTTCTTAATTGTTTTATTTTTAATGGGGCAAAAGGGGGGTAATTTGAACTTTTTTTTCCATATTTTAGAAAACTTTTTTATTTTAACTGTATTTAATAGTTTCCTTAGGGGACTTGAAACTGCGATCGTCCGATCGCTCGTGCTATACATAGCAGTGCCTCAGACTCAGCACTGCTATGTATAGCAGAAATCACAAGCTGGCATTCACAGTAGGATCGTAATGACAGGCGCGGGGGTCATCAGCAGACACCCAGGTATCATGACAACCCATTGGAGCGCCACGATTATGTGACAGGGGTGCTAATGGGCAGGATAAATGATGTGCTTCCAGCCGGCTCATGTTAATGATTGACAGCGGCATTTAACTGGTGGGTGGAGCGGTTAAAGGCACATGATGGCTTTAAATCGGTAATCATGTGTGGGGGAGAAAAGATGCGAGCTTGGCGTGCGAGCCCACATCAAAGGCAGGGGCACGATCTTTGGTGTAAATATATGTCAAAGGTCGTGAAAGGGTTAAGAGCACTTTACCAGCCTCTTAATGTTTTTAATGATGCATTTATCACAAAAAAGTGATGCTGGAGTGTTAACCCTGGGGTGTGTAACTGCATTCATCCCTGCAGTTCGCTGCTATCATGCCCACAGTGGTGTGATTGACACGCCAATGTGAGCAGGGAGGAGCAAAAGAGGACTTCTCCTCCTCCTCCTCCTCCTCCTTGCTCTCCATACACAACAATTCAGAATTTAGCCTTTGGGTCTATTCACATTTTTTAGGTTTCTCTAAAGGTATATGTTAGGTGTATTCCTGATGTCTACTTGGGAGGGAAGCCTTTAATATATGCTACTGTATAGGCATTAAGTGAAATATGTTGGCAAAAAAAGGATTCTGTGCCCACACTGTTCTCTCCTATACACTGAAGAAAATGTATGCCAACAAGGACTCTTTGAGCATGCGCTGGGTGCTTAGGGGCATACATTCTGCCAGCATATACTCCAGACATGAGACATGAATGAAGCGGAGAACATTGTGGGAGATATGATAAGAGAACAATTTACAAAGTTATTCACGTAAGGTATTTATGGAAATTTTATCTATGGAATGTTGTAAATTACTGATGAAAAGCCGAGTTTCCCTTGCCTGTCAGTGAAGATAGACCACATCTAGATGAGGCAAGCTCGTACAAGCATCTTCTCATCTCAGCCTTCTTTCTGATTTTTTTTCTCTGGGTATGTTCTCATGTGACGTATCCATAAACCACCACAGATTTACTGTCTGAATGCTGCAAATTTGCAGGACATTTTGCCAATTGATATATGCTGTGGATTTCGTAAAAGCTCATCCATAATGCTGCTGTTGCAATATGCAATAGATTTTACATCTGGAAAATCCAGTTGAAAAATATCCTGAACCCACAGCCTTTGGGAGCACTCCCTATAACTTCTAATATTCTATTTTTTCAGGCCATTTGTTACCATTTTGGCTTGTGGCACAGATGCTAACCATTGACATCAAAACTGTCATTTGATCCTGGTCAAATTACATTAGTAGCCGTTCAAAGTCCATGGGTACCTTAGAGGGAATGTCAGCCCTTGTACATCATTTTGTTTAATAAAAAAGTGAGAAATTCTGTGCTTATTGACTTCATAACATATATTTATAGGGGTGGGGCACTTCAGCATTACCAATACGGTGAAGGTAAGCAATTCTGACTGCCTGTAGTTACCACTAGTGGACGGCCAGCCCAAGGATTGCAGTTACCACTAGTGGACGGCCAGCCCAAGGATTGCAGTTACCACTAGTGGACGGCCAGCCCAAGGATTGCAGTTACCACTAGTGGACGGCCAGCCCAAGGATTGCAGTTACCAATAGTGGATGGCCAGTCCAAGGATTGCAGTTACCACTAGTGGACGGCCAGTCCAAGGATTGCAGTTACCACTAGTGGACGGCCAGTCCAAGGATTGCAGTTACCACTAGTGGACGGCCAGTCCATGGATTGCAGTTACCACTAGTGGACAGCCAGTCCAAGGATTGCAGTTACCACTAGTGGACGGCCAGTCCAAGGATTGCAGTTACCACTAGTGGACGGCCAGTCCAAGGATTGCAGTTACCACTAGTGGACGGCCAGTCTGAGGATTGCAATGCGATCCTCGGGAAAGGGACGATGGCCGGGAGGAGTGGGCAGGATTATGGGCAGGGGAAGGAGTGAATATTCATTTATAATTTACATATGCTTGACTTGTCGGTGCGAGACAATGAATTTGTCCGGGGCTTACAGGAATACAAGCTGGCAACATAGAGAAATAAAAGTTACGTATCCTGAAAGGGTTGCCCGAGCCCTATTTCAGGATACTATTAGTATACTACACAATAATCACCTGACATATTCCCTTTAAGTGCTTCAGCTTTTGCTTTAACGATTTTGCTGGGGATCATAGTCTGAAATTAAACTAGTCCAGCTGGCTTTTCCCAGCGCCTCTACAAGTGCGACACCTGTGAGACACTAAGGGCTCATACCCATCATCGTAAAAAAAAAAAATCAATCCGATATCGTTCTTGAGAAGTGGGACGAGTGTCATGCAAGTGTCATGCGATTTTCATGAGAGTACAATGCGATTTTTCTCACCTAGCATCCAAATGATATCCGATTGCCATGCGAATGCGATCTGATTGCAATGCGATTTTTAATATGAGGCTTTATATAGAGTAATTCTCTATATCATTTACACATAGTTTTCCAACGAAATATTCTTCAATATACAGTACAGACCAAAAGTTTGGACACACCTTATCATTTAAAGATTTTTCTGTATTTTCATGACTAAAATTGTACATTCACACTGAAGGCATTAAATCTATGAATTAACACATGTGGAATTATATACTTAACAAAAAAGTGTGAAACAACTGAAAATATGTCTTATGTTCTAGGTTCTTCAAAGTAGCCACCTTTTGCTTTGATGACTGCTTTACACACTCTTGGCATTTTCTTGATGAGCTTCAAGAGGTAGTCACCGGAAATGGTTTTCACTTCACAGGTGTGCCCTGTCAGGTTTAATAAGTGGGATTTCTTGCCTTATAAATGGGGTTGGGACCATCAGTTGTGTTGTGCAGAAGTCAGGTGGATACACAGCTGATAGTCCTACTGAATAGACTGTTAGCTGCTTTTTTCTTGACATAATACAAATTCTAAGTAAAGAAAAGCGAGTGGCCATCATTACTTTAAGAAATGAAGGTGAGTCAGTCCAAAAAATTGGGCAAACTTTGAAAGTGTCCCCAAGTGCAGTTTCAAAAACCATCAAGCGCTACAAAGAAACTGGCTCACATGAGGAACGCCCCAGGAAAGGAAGACCAAGAGTCACCTCTGCTTCTGAGGATAAGTTTATCCAAGTCACCAGCCTCAGAAATCGCAGGTTAACAGCAGCTCAGATTAGAGACCAGGTCAATGCCACACAGAGTTCTAGCAGCAGACACATCTCTATAACAACTGTTAAGAGGAGACTTTGTGCAGCAGGCCTTCATGGTAAAATAGCTGCTAGGAAACCACTGCTAAGGACAGGCAACAAGCAGAAGAGACTTGATTGGGCTAAAGAACACAAGGAATGGACATTAGACCAGTGGAAATCTGCTTTGGTCTGATGAGTCCAAATTTGAGATCTTTGGTTTCAACCACCGTGTCTTTGTGCGACGCAGAAAAGGTGAACGGATGGACTGTACATGCCTGGTTCCCACCGTGAAGCATGGAGGAGGAGGTGTGATGGTGTGGGGGTGCTTTCCTGGTGACACTGTTGGGGATTTATTCAAAATTGAAGGCATACTGAACCAGCATGGCTACCACAGCATCTTGCAGCGGCATGCTATTCCATCTGGTTTGCGTTTAGTTGGACCTTCATTTATTTCTCAACAGGACAATGACCCCAAACACACCTCCAGGCTGTGTAAGGGCTATTTGACCAAGAAGGAGAGTGATGGGGTGCTACGCCAGATGACCTAGCCTCCACAGTCACAAGAACTGAACCCAATCGAGATGGTTTGGGGTGAGCTGGACCGCAGAATGAAGGCAAAAGGGCCAACAAGTGCTAAGCATCTCTGGGAACTTCTTCAAGATTGTTGGAAGACCATTTCCGGTGACTACCTCTTGAAGCTCATCAAGAGAATGCCAAGAGATGGCAAAGCAGTCATCAAAGCAAAAGGTGGCTACTTTGAATAACCTAGAATATAAGACATATTTTCAGTTGTTTCACACTTTTTTGTTAAGTATATAATTCCACATATGTTAATTCATAGTTTTGATGCCTTCAGTGTGAATGTACAATTTTCATAGTCATGAAAATACAGAAAAATCTTTAAATGAGAAGGTGTGTCCAAGCTTTGTCTGTACTGTATATACAGTTAGGTCCATATATATTTGGACAGACAACATTTTTCTAATTTTCGTTCTAGACATTACCACAATGAATTTTAAACAAAACAATTCAGATGCAGTTGAAGTTCAGACTTTCAGCTTTCATTTGAGGGTATCCACATTAAAATTGGATGAAGGGTTTAGGAGTTTCAGCTCCTTAACATGTGCCACCCTGTTTTAAAAGGGACCAAAAGTAATTGGACAATTGACTCCAAGGCTATTTCATGGACAGGTGTGGGCAATCCCTTCGTTATGTCATTCTCAGTTAAGCCGATAAAAGGCCTGGAGTTGATTTGAGGTGTGGTGCTTGCATTTGGAAGGTTTTGCTGTGAAGTAAACATGCGGTCAAAGGAGCTCTCCATGAAGGTGAAACAAGCCATCCTTAAGCTGCAAAAACTGAAATAACCCATCCGAGAAATTGCTACAATATTAGCAGTGGCACAATCTACAGTTTGGTACATCCTGAGAAAGAAAGCACTGGTGAACTCATCAATGCAAAAAGACCTGGGCGCTCACGGAAGACAACAGTGGTGGATGATCGCAGAATAATCTGCATGGTGAAGAGAAACCCCTTCACAACAGCCAACCAAGTGAACAAAACTCTCCAGGAGGTAGGCGTATCAATATCCAAATCTACCATAAAGAGAAGACTGCATGAAAGTAAATACAGAGGGTTCACTGCACGGTGCAAGCCACTCATAAGCATCAAGAATAAAAAGGCTAGACTGGACTTTGCTAAAAAACATCTAAAAAAGCCAGCACAGTTCTGGAAGAACATTCTTTGGACAGATGAAACCTAGATTAACCTCTACCAGAATGATGGAAAGAGAAAAGTATGGCGAAGACGTGGTACAGCTCATGATCCAAAGCATACCACATCATCTGTAAAACTCGGCGGAGGCAGTGTGATGGCTAGGGCATGCATGGCTGCCAGTGGCACTGGGTCACTAGTGTTTATTGATGCTGTGACACAGGACAGAAGCAGCTGAATGAATTCTGACGTATTCAGAGCCATACTGTGTGCTCATATCCAGACAAATGCAGCCAAACTGTTCGTCGTTTCATACTACAGATGGACAATGACTCAATACATAAAGCCAAAGCAACCCAGAAGTTTATTAAAGCAAAGAAGTGGAATATTCTTGAATGGCCAAGTCAGTCACCTGATCTCAACCCAATTGAGCATGCATTTCACTTGTTAAAGACTAAACTTCAGACAGAAAGGCCCACAAACAAACAGCAACTGAAAACCACCGGAGTGAAGGCCTGGTAGAGCATCAAAAAGGAGGAAACACAGCGTCTGGTGATGTCCATGAGTTCAAGACTTCAGGCAGTCATTGCCAACAAAGGGTTTTCAACCAAGTACTAGAAATGAACATTTTATTTACAATTATTTAATCTGTCCAATTACTTTTGGTCCCTTTAAAAACAGGGTGGCACATGTTAAGGAGCTGAAACTCCTAAACCCTTCATCCAATTTTAATGTGGATACCCTCAAATGAAAGCTGAAAGTCTGAACTTCAACTGCATCTGAATTGTTTTGTTTAAAATTCATTGTGGTAATGTCTAGAACCAAAATTAGAAAAATGTTGTCCCTGTCCAAATATATATGGACCTAACTGTGTGTGTATGTAAATAAATTAGAATATCATCAAAAAGTTAATTTGTTTCAGTTCTTCAATACAAAAAGTGAAACTCATATATTATATAGAGTCATTACAAACAGAGTGATCTATTTCAAGTGTTTATTTCTGTTTGTGATGATTATGGCTTACAGCCAATGAAAACACAAAAGTCATTATCTCAGTAAATTAGAATACTTTATAACTGCAGCTTGAAACATGATTTTAAAATCCGAAATGTTGGCCTACTGCAATGTATGTTTAGTAAATGCACTCATTACTTGGTCAGGGCTGCTTTTGCATCAATTACTGCATCAATGCGGCGTGGCATGGAGGCGATCAGCCTGTGGCACTGCTGATGTGTTATGGAAGCCCAGGTTGCTTTGATAGCAGCTTTCAGCTCGTCTACATTGTTGGGTCTGGTGTCTCTCATCTTCCTCTTGACAATACCCCATAGATTCTCTGTGGGGTTAAGGTCAGGCGAGTTTGCTGGCCAATCAAGCCCAGTGATACTGTTGTTTTTAAACCAGGTATTGGTATTTTTGGCAGTGTGGACAGGTGCCAAATCCTGCTGGAGAATGAAATTTCCATCTCCAAAAAGCTTGTCGGCAGAGGGAGGCATGAAGAGGACCTACACCAGCAGATGACATGGCTCCCCAAACCATCACTAATTGTGGAAACCTCACACTAGACCTCAGGCAGCTTGGATTGTGTGCCTCTCCACTCTGCCTCAAGACTCTGGGACCTTTATTTCCAAATTAAAAGCAAAATTTACTTTGCATTTACTTAGTGTGTCAGTGACTGCCTCCTGGACATCTGTCAAGTCAGCAGTCTTCCCCATGATTGTGGAGCCTACTGAAACAGACTAAGGGACCTTTTTAAACGCTTAGGAAGCCTTTGCAGGTGTTTTTTGTTAATTATTAAAATTTACTGAGATAATGACTTGTGTTTTCATTGTCTGTAAGCCATAATCATCAACATTAACAGAAATAAACACTTGAAATAGATCACTCTGTTTGTAATGACTCTATATAATGAGTTTAACTTTTTGTATTCTAATTTAGTGAGATGCACCTGTGTGTGTGTGTGTATGTGTGATATATATATATGATTAGATAGATATAAATATGTAAAATATATAATCAGTGCTTTGCTTGTGTAGCTTACTGCACATGTATTTTTAGTAATAAATAATTACATTTCTGTAAAAAATTGCGTGGGATTCCCCTAAATTTTATTAACCAGCAGAGGGAAAGCAGACAGCTGGAGCTGATGTTTATAACCTGGTAAGAGGTTAAAACCCATGTCGCTTCCAAGGCTATTAATTACAGCTCACAGCTGTATACTTAGCTTGTACTGGTTATTAAAATGGGGGACCCCCCCCCCAAAAAAATGACATGGGGGCCTCCCTATAATTAATAACCAGCAAAGGCTAGGCAGACTGCTGTGCACTGATATTAATAATATTAATAGGCTAGGAAGGGGCCATGGATATTGATCCCCTCCCAGACTAAAATATGTATATGTGTATATATATATATATATATATATATATATATATATATATATATATATATATTAGTACAGTGACTATTTAATTATAGCTCTGTTAAGACAACAGACAATTTGGAGCTTTTTATTATAAGATGGCAGCACAACCCCAATGAAGATGTGTTTTACAAATAGCACAGAATATTAATCTACAGTCACGTCTTCACAACATAAATTAGTAAATGATGAAATCTGACTAGTTTCTGAAGCACATGTGATAACATACATCATTGCAGTCTCATAGATTGTAAGCAGGGCCCTCACTCCTCTAGGTATGTGTTGAACTATGTGATAGGCCCCGTGCACACATTGAATATTTGGTCAGTTTTTTACATCAGTATTTGTAAGCCAAAACCAGGAGTGGGTGATAAATACAGAAGTGGTGACGTGTTTCTATTATACTTTCCCTCTGATTGTTCTCCTGGTTTTGGCTTAAGGCCCCGTCACACTTAGCGACGCTGCAGCGATCCCGACAATGATACGACCTGTCAGGGATTGTTGCTGCATCTCTATGTGGTCGCTGGTGAGCTGTCAAACAGGCAGGCTCACCAACGATCAGGGGAGCAGCGACATCATGGAAAGAATCTTTCCACGATGTCCTGCTCCTGGTTACCAGCCTGCTGAAGCAGGAGCAGGCTGGTAACCATGATAAACAGCGGGTTACTAGGGGCACACGCGCACCTAGTAACCCGCTGTTTATCATGGTTACCACTCTGCTATGGTGAGCGGGAGGTTACCACTCACTTTAGCAGGCTCGTAACCATGATAAACAGCGGGTTACTAAGTGCGCGTGTGCCCCTAGTATCCCGCTGTTTATCATGGTTACCAGCCTGATCTCTGCTCCCGCTGGTCACACACAGCGATGTGTGCTGACCAGCGGGAGGGCAACGACCAAAAAAAGGTCCAGGACATTCTGCAGCGATCAGCGACTTCACAGCAGGGGCCTGATCGCTGCAAAGTGTCACACATAGCGACATCGCTGGTGAGGTCCCTGTTGCGTCACCAAAACCGTGACACAGCAGCGATCTCGCTAGCGATCTCGCTATGTGAGACGGGGGCTTTACAGATACTGAGATAAAAATCTCACAAAATACTGAACGTGTGCACATGGCCTTACTCAGTAATGTCTGTACAAGTCCCCTCTGAAATGTAAAGTGCTGCGGAATATGTTGGCACTATAGAAATAAAATTGGATCCAGTTGGATGACGCACGTTAGGTGGGCTGCGTTTCTGGAGTAAAGCAATTCTTCAATGATGATGATAACCAAAGGTTTTTTATTCACAAAGCGTTTCAACACCGGCATTTTTATCAAGTGAAAAAAACATTTGATAAAGATGCCAGTACAGCGTTGAATGAAACGCTTTGTGAATAACAAAACTTTTTTATCATCATTGTTGAAGAATCGATTTACTCCAGCAGCTCAGCCCACCTAACATGTTTTATCCAAACTGGATCCAATCTCTCCTGGAGGATTCATCCACCAGCCACAGGGCAGCAGCTGTTTCTTCATGCCTACATAGGAGTTGTGCCTGTCACATCTCCATCAGGTGAGCGTAACCAGCACTTACCCACTGTCTCTCCATAGGATATCACCCTATTGTGCGCTCTGTTCCCCACATCTAGATTTTTTCATAGAAATAAAGTTATTATTATTATTGCAGTCTTTGTAACCCGTCCTTGCATAATAACAAGCTAATCAGTGCTCTGACTTCGGCCCTCCATTCAAGATTACCTCTATTGGGGCGCAGACAGACGGTCATAATACTCGCATGAGGATTACACTACAATCCTTGGACTGGCCGTCGGCTCTCCTCACCTGAGCATGACAGCCGTCACGCTCCGGTCCGAGGATTGCAATGTGATTCTCGCTCGAGTATTACAGCCGTCTGTCTGTGCCTTAGAATCACCTAGGTGTGTTGTAGTAATTGGCTCTTTTGCATATATTCATCCAGCTGAGAGGATGCTAGGAATAAATAATATGTAGATTTATGAGCGAGCTCATGGTTAATGGAGCGATACTTTGTATGATTGCTTAGCATGCTCCTATGCTTTGTCTCTGCTGCAGAGGTGGAGGGGGAGAGTGGCCGGGCAGGGTGTGGTTGGAATTTGGCTGGATGAAAAAAGATTAAGAAATACAACATCTGTCTCCAGCTGTGTAAATTAAAGAATTGTTCTAGGGCTCGAGTCATAATCGGGTATTTTACTCACTGAATTCCATAAGACATTGTGTTGCAAACTGATTAAAGTGTTGAAATGAAAAGTTTGTGCTAGATAAAGAATGCTCTTGGCTGATACTGATTGAGATGTTTACCTGCTGTCAGATATAGGTGATACATGTGCTACTGCCCCGGGGTGATTTTTATTCCTATGTTTTTTTTTCATAATCGTACTTTTAACTCTATCTATTACAAAGATAAGGAAACTTGTAACCCCCTTAAAAGAATTCCAGACTTTAAGAAAACTTGCCATTGCTTTTGCCAACCCAGAAATGCTTGTTACACCAAGTCTTATGACTATTCCCCCTTTCCAGGAGATCCAAGCTGCGGAGCCCCCAGGGGCACATGGGACCTTCAGTTGATTAGCTGAGCCAGTCCACCTTTCTATCACATCTGCTGCAGAGAGTCTTCAAGCACGTCACTAGTCAACACAAAGGGACCTCTGTATTCGCTTATGTGGGCGCCACCTAGAGCGCCATTCTAACACCTATTCTAACGGATGGAGGGGCAGGCTTGTAGCAAACGAGTCATTAACGATTTAGGGAATGACTCTGACACCCACTGCAGGCACTCCCAGGAAGCCCCCAGCTTTGGGACCACTAGCAATAGATGCCATAATTGGTACTCAATTGATTAGCTAAGTCAGGCCCCTTCTCCATCATGGCTGATGCAGAAAGAAATAAGGAGACTGGCTTAGGTTATGAACTGAGCCAGACAGCTCTGTGCAGCTAAGAGAGTAGACAGTAGGAGATGGAGTTTCCTTTCTGTGTCAGGACGAACATGGAATTGGCACAGAAACCAGGAAATCTATCATAATTAAAGTATGTTAATTCATTTTATTTCATACATATTGGAAAAACATTTTATGCAGCTAGACAACACCTTTAAGTATGACTGTATGAGATAGATAAAACGTGTTTACGTTCTTCAAGAAACACCACCACCCGTCCATGCGTAAGGTTTGGTAGTAGGCCACAGCCCCACTATCAGTATTTGGTCAGTATTCGGTCAGTATTTTTTCTCAGGAGTGGGAGCCAAAACCAGGTGAGGAACAATCAGAGAAAAGGTATAATAGAAACAAGTCACCAATTCTGCATTTACCACCCACTCCTAGTTTTGGCTCCCACTCCTGAGAAAAAATACTGACCAAATACTGATAGTGGGGCCGGGGCCGTGGACGTAGAGAGATCCTTCAAGGACCATTTCTACTCCGGGTACTAGAACCAGGTCTTAGTTATATTGCTCTTAGCCTAATCTAGTTTATATTTAACTAGTAACATCTCCAAGATCTGGCAGTTCACCTTGAGAAGGTGTGGTTGGGATCTAGTTCTGTATAGACGTTCAGTTATAGGTGTTATCAGTGTTCTGCTCTCCGACATAACACTGGATTTCTCAATATTAGTGACCTTTTGAGCATTTATAGATAACTATTGCATCACCCTACAAAGTTGCGGGATATGACAAAATGGTAAATGATTGTAGCAGAATGGTTAGTAGCAAGAAACATGAGCTTGGATATGATGTAAGGATGATTCAATGCAATGGCTTAACCACTAGTATAATCAGCAACTTTGCACAAGTGACAGCTGCTCTATGCTTTCTTTATACACCGCATGTAAAATGATGATTTCTTGAGCTTGCTTGGTATTTTGTGTTTGGATGTCCCCATCTAATCCCAGCAATAAATACACTTTGTCTAACCCTGTGACCCTGTGCTGTTTTTACCTTAGTGATAAGATAAGAACATATAAGTGGAGAACAGAATGTGTCTGGCAGGCTGTCCACATGTGTGTTCTGTCAAGATACCTTTGTCACTTACTATGTGCACAATACTAAATGAAGGGTGGAGTTGTCGCATGCCCACCTTGGAGCTCAGTTGGATGGACTTTTAAAAAACTGGCCATACAACTTTGAAGTTGATGAAAATGGACAGTTTCAACAAAATGATTGTTTATCATGTAAGATTTAACAACAAACAATTGTTTTAGCCGATTGATGGAAGACCATCATTGTCATAGTCACCAGTCCGGTTTAATGATTGTAGAAGTCAATGTGGACTAAAATGTGTATGATCACGTGACGGACATGCCAGCACGTATTATAAAGCAAATGATGGGCTGTTGGTGGTTTAGCTTCTTAGCTTTTTGATATGTGCACACGACTATTTGCAGCAGATTAATAATAATAATAATAATAGTTTTTATTTTTATAGCGCCAACATTTTCCGCAGCACTTTACAAATTTTAGGGGGGACATATACAGACAATACAGAATAAGCATATCTCATATCGAAAGGAGTGAGGGCCCTGCTCGCAAGCTTACAGTCTATGAGGAAATGGGGGAGACACAAAAGGTAAAAAGTACATATATTGTATAATGTAGCCTTGATATACTGAATAGGATAAATAATAATACATGGACTGGTCGTCAGCCAGTATGTGTATAGTCCTGACAGAGGCTATTAAGTGCATGGTTGGTATGAACCTGAAGTTGAAGAAGATTTTAATATGGGGGAAAACTGGGACGGACAGATAGTGTGTTTAGGCGATACGCCAGTCTAAACAAATGTGTTTTTAGGGTTCGCTTGAAACTGTGGGTATTGGGAATTAATCAAACTGTCCTGGGTAGTGCATTCCAAAGAATTGGCGCAGCACGCGAGAAATCTTGGAGACGGGAGTGGAAAGTTCAGATTATGGATGATTTTAGTTTTAAGTCATTTGCAGAACGGAGGGCACGTGTAGGGTGGTAGACTGAGACAAGGGAGGAGATGTAGGGGGGTACTGAAGCATGGAGCGCTTTGTGGGTAAGCGTGATAAGTTTAAATTGAACTCTATATTGGATGGGCAACCAATGCACTGACTGGCACAGGGAAGAGGCATCGGTGTAGCGGTTGGCGAGGAATATGATCCTGGCTGCTGCGTTAAGGACGGATTGGAGAGGGGAGAGTTTAGTAAGAGGGAGACCGATTAGTAGAGCGTTGCAATAGTCAAGACGAGAATGAATGAATGCGACAGTAAAAGTTTTTGCCGAGTCAAAGGTGAGAAAAGTCCTGATTCTTGAGATGTTTTTAGGTGTAGATGACATGAACAAGCAAGTGATTTGATGTGAGCAGTGAAAGAAAGATCTGAATCAAAAATGACCCCAAGACAGCGGGCTTGTTGCTGGGGAGTAATGGTTGAGCCACAAACAGAAATGGCAATATCGGGCACAGGTAGGTTAGTGGAGGGAGGAAAGACGAGTAGTTCAGTTTTTGACAGATTCAGTTTTAGGTAGAGGGAGGACATAATGTTCAGATTTTTCTTTACCAAAAAGTAGAGAGCTGGCAGGAAAAACGCTGTATAAAATACTTGCATTTTTACATGTATTTATTATGCTTTTTTACGTGATTTTTTTTCACGATTGTTTGAATGGGTGAAAAATGCAGAAAAAATGCTCAAAGAATTATTATGTTGCAGATTTGAAAACAATCCATTGAAGGATCAAATCCACAAAGAATAAAATAAGCAGCATCTTCATGAGATTTATGATATCTCATTCACTTTGCTGGTACTATATAGTGCAGCGTTTCTTACCCTTGAAAAAAATGCAGCAAAAGCGCGGCATGTGGACAAGCCCTTAAGGTTGAAGGAAGACACAAGTCCATTGAGTTCAACCTGCAAAAATCCCACGAGGCAGATGCTAATTGCCCAATAATAGGGGAAAAATTCCTTTGTGACTCAAGATATGGCCATCAGACTAGTTCATATGTCAGCCGCCCATCACCTGTAATATTATATTTTTTAAGAAAGGCATCAAGATTCTCCTTTAACTTTTCTTTTAGTGAATGAACTATTATAGCATCATGTAGCAGAGTTCAATAATCTCACAGCTCTTACAGTAAATAATCACTATCTGTGATGATAATTAAACCTTCTTTCTTTTAGACGCAGAGGATGCCCTTATCACCGTTGCAGGCCTATGTGTAATAAGAACGCCTCTAATCCTATGTTTTTTCAAACTGAATAACTAACATTGGTTAATCACCTCTTCAGGAAACTCCTACTTTTTTCCCATCTATCTGCATCTATGTTCTGGCTCAGCCCTGCAGTTAACCAATAATCTGTAAACATATTAAACTTTTCTCTGCCATATTGGTGCTGTTTACATTACATGAACACTGTTACAACAGTATTTAGTCATCTATGCCAGCAAGTATTCAGCTGCCTGTTCATTGCTAACCTGCTGTGATTCATTTGTCTGCTATTAGCATAACAAACTGTTCTCTGCTGTTTTGGTACTTTTCACATTTCAACAACAATGCTGCAGCAGTATCCAGCAAATATCAAGTTTACATTTTCATCACTTCTGCCTGCAGTTAACTACTTGGTTGCTGATGGCCTTCTTCTCTACCATTGAACATCTACCTGCTGATAGCATTACTACTCTGCCATTATCCAGTTGTTTGCTGCAAGTCCTTGACTGACTATAGATCTACAGTTCCTGTGTATATTGCCACTTCTGGCTCTGTGACTTCTGGTGTTTACTGCACCTGCCATCTTATATACCTTGCTGTCCTAGTCCTTGCTGATCCATTGCTTTTGGTCTGTGTTGCTCACCTTGAGCTTCAGATTAGAAAACCCACCTCACCAGGTGAGCCAGTTTGACAACTTGTTATGGTACTTGCACCCCAATCATTCCATCACTAATTTTTGTCATTTTCATTCAGCTACAGTTAGGTCCATATATATTTGGACAGAGACAACATTTTTCTAATTTTGGTTCTAGACATTACCACAATGAATTTTAAACAAAACAATTCAGATGCAGTTGAAGTTCAGACTTTCAGCTTTCATTTGAGGGTATCCACATTAAAATTGGATGAAGGGTTTAGGAGTTTCTGCTCCTTAACATGTGCCACCCTGTCTGTTTAAAATTCATTGTGGTAATGTCTAGAACCAAAATTAGATAAATGTTGTCTCTGTCCAAATATATATGGACCTAACTGTATGTCCTTGTTATATACTGGACCCAAAATACACTTTTCCAAGTGTGGCATAACTAGCGACTTGCATAGAGGCAAAACTCAGTTTGCACTTTTATATCTCTATGCCTTTGAATACATCACATCATTCTATTTGCTTTTGGCAGCAGATGTTTCCTCACTCAACTTCAGTTTATTCTTCAACCATATGCCCAAGTCTTTTTCAGTGATAGTTTTGCCCAGTGTTATACCATTTAGTACATAAATTTATACATTTTGTTTCCTCAGTCCAAGTGCACATTTTAGCCACACCCCAATCCACGCTCACTTACCATTTCTTCCTCCCCCGGCAGGAGGAAATTTCAGAGGGGAACCCCTGAGAGCGCAGGGCGTAGACCCAAATCTGGGACTGTCCTTTGTATCTGGGACAGTTGGAACTAGAGATGAGCGGATAGATTCATGGGTCTCTGGTCCAGCGCCCAGATCAGTGCTACCCAGCGGCTGGACAGGAGGCCGCGAATCTCTTACCTTCCGGCGTCCGCGGCTCTGCTTTTGATTAGTCAGGGCTGGCGCGACGTCATCTGTGCGTCCTGCTCATCTCTAGTTGGGACCCGTGGATTTATTTTTTGTTCATTCATTCATTCACAGTCAGAGCCACCAGAACTTTCTCTCTCATCTTTATGTAGCTTTACTATAATCTCTGGTGTCTGTAGGGCCGTGTTCACACAAAGCATAAATACTGTGTTTTTTGTTTTCTGCAAGTGTCCGCACCAAAGTACACAATAACAATCTTCTCTGATTGCTGCATTTTTTATGCCTTTTCCCCTTTATTGTATGCGTTTCTGGTGCAGACATGAAGCTGCATTTTTAATGAGCTTTTTATAGTACAGAAAAGCTTTGATTCTGCACTTAAAAAAGTAACTGCAGTTTTTTTTATATGTCTTTTTGTCACAGAAGACTCTAAAAAAAACACCAAAACCGCACAGTTCAGCAGCATCTTTAGATGCACAGAAGGCGCAGTTTTCATTAAATCACATCCACTTTGCTTGGACAGGTAAACACAGCAGAATTTCTGTGCAACAAAAAGCAGCAGAAAATACACAGCATTTACACTACATGTGAACATCACCTAAATTTCCATGAAATCTCTGCCCTCCGTGTGTCTAAAACACTGCTGAACTCTGCGGTTTTGATGCATTTTTTCTCTATAGACTTCTTCTGAAAAAAAAAAAAAAAAACGCCATTGCACTTTTAAGGGCAGAATCAAAGCTTTTCTGTACTATTAAAAAAGTGTTAAAAACTCTGCTTCACATCTGCCCCAAAATAGCATCAAATAAGGGGGAAAACGATAAAAGAAACGCAGCAAACATGCAATAATCAGAGAAGATTGTTATTACGTTGTGTGGTGAGGACACATGCAGAAAAAAGCAGTAGAAAGAACGCAGCATTTACGCTCAGTGTTTTATAACATTTTATAACATTTTTTGATGGGTTTAATAGAGAAAAAATATTAATCATGGATCATGGCTTTTTTTTTTTTTTTACACCATTTACCGATTTCCATAAATAATCTGATCGCTGTGATGTGCGTGCGGGTTGTTACGATTACAGGCACACCAAACATGTCCATGTTATTTGCTGATTTCTGATGTTTATTATTTAAAAAAAAATGCATTAAAAAATAAAAAAAATTTCACCAAGTGTTTTTCATTATTTTTTTAGTAATTTTATAGGATGAAAAAAATCTTTTTTATTCAGCCTCCAAAATACAAATACATAGAAATACTCTACTATGTACAATTTATCATTACAATCTGCCTGTGGAGTCAGTCTCCAATACAGATCAAGTATACAAAATTCTCATCATGACCTCATTAGAGCTTCTGGCTCAGCAGCTTTAGCTCCTGCCTGTAATGTTGAAGGTCGTGGGTTCAAATACTGGGGATACTCACAAAAATGACATTTAATTGCTTTTTATTACTTTTAGTAGTTTTGTAGGGACAAAAAAATCTTACTTTTTCTTAATCTCAGTATACAGGGAACATAGAAATATGTTGTTTTATATAATGTATCTCCATGGACATAAGTAATCTGCTTCTGAGTTCACTGCCTGCAATACAGGTCAAGATTACCAAATTCTGCGATGTATATGATTGTGGGCTCATAGCTAGAGCTGAAGCCTGCAAACATTGAGATGTATGTTAGAGTCCTGGGGAGACCTGATCTCAGGAGGGAGAAGAAGTGAATATTATAATTTAATTTATGCACTGAGCAGAGAGATGCAGCTCCGCCCCCAAGGAGCTACAGACCGATAAAGACGTCGGAGAGAGGTGAGTTTCAGAAGCCGGGACAAAAGCCCTGATGTGGATGGCAAGGCTGAGCCCTCCAATAGAGTCAGTCCCGCTGAATCCGGGACGGTGGGAGCTATAGGTGAAGGGGTTAATTGTGAACCAATCTGAGTGTGTTCCATTAATAATCTTTTATGTTGCACTGTATCAAACACTTTTGAAAAGTCCAGATACATAACCTTCATGGATTTACCATTGTTCTGTCTGGAACTTACCTCCCCATAGAAGCTGATGAGATTAGTTTGACATTACCGATCCCTCATATACTCATTGTGACACGCTGGCTTATATGGTTATTTTTAATGAGAGACTCCAGGATGGTATCTCTTAGAAAACCCTCAAAGATTTCGCTGACATCCGAGTTGAAACTTACTGGCCTATGGTTTCCAGGTTAAATTTTTGACCTCTTCTTTGAATATTGGCAACATATTTGCAATGCAAGGGGCCTATGGAACAGACCCTACTATCATGGAATCAATAAATATTAGAAATAATTCTCTATCTATGAAGGTACTTAACTCGTGTATAACTCTGATTATCATCCAGACCTGGTGATTTATTACTGCGTTCTACAAACGTATGTAGAGAAAAGGAGTAGGAGTATAGCAAGAATAAGGACTTGAAAGTGTAGGCTTGTGGGTTGTGAAAGGTTTTCAAGGTCGATGCTGTAAGTCAGCAGTGTCAAAAGGAGTGCAACACCCCCACTTTTGGCTACAAAGAATATTCTATTATCTGAATTCTTCTAGATCATTTAACAGACGTTTTACCCTGACCGTCTCCACGGTCAGGAATTGGTACCAACAAAAGACACTAAGGGGGATATTTATTAATGGGGTGCATCTGACACTATTCTAAAGGCAGAAACTTGAGCCTACACTTGGTATGAGGAGTCCTGATTTTACCCTACAACTTGCACTATTTTCTTTCAATAATCACAATAAATTTGTCAAAAAAGTCCCAAGAATTGAAA
Source organism: Phyllobates terribilis (assembly GCF_046119375.1). Lineage (NCBI taxonomy): Eukaryota > Metazoa > Chordata > Amphibia > Anura > Dendrobatidae > Phyllobates > Phyllobates terribilis. The sequence goes on from NW_027362762.1 coordinate 692,510,418, forward strand.
AAATTTAAAAAAAAAGTGTGCAAATATGACTGCTCAAAATTGGCTACTTTTCAACATCAAAATACAGGTTGATAAATCTCCCATTCCCCTTTTAAGGCCACGTTCACATGTTCAGTATATGGAGAGTTTTTTACCTCAGTATTTGTAAGCCAAAACCAGGAGTGGGTGATAAATACAGAAGTGGTGACGTGTTTCTATTATACTTTTCCTCTGATTGTTCCTCTTCTGATTTTGGCTTACAAATACTGAGGTAAAATACTGACCAAATACTGAACGTGTGAACGTGGCCTTAAAAGGGGAATGGGAGATTTATCAACCTGTATTTTGATGTTGAAAAGTAGCCCATTTTGAGTGTGAAATTTTCCTAAATGTCATTGTCAATTTGCTTGTTCTTCAGATGATCGGTAGCCTGCTTAGACTGCAAAATTATCCTGAAACGAGAGAATTATTGTGAATTCTCATTCACAATAATCTTGCTGTGTGAATGGACCTTAAAGGGGACCTGTCATCAGAAAAAATGCTATTAACCTGAATCTGCAGCGGCACCACCCTGGTGACTGAAGCCTGAACGCTGCCAGGGGGAATAAAGTTCATTTTCTTAACGCAGCGTTCGGGTTAGTGCGGGTGCCGGGCAGGTTAATAACGCTATTAACTTGCAGATTAACCCCATATCTGCAGGTTAATAGATTTTTTTTTTTCTGGTTCACCGGTTCCCTTTAAGTTAACATTGCTCACTGACAATACAAGTGGATCACCTAGGAACCCTCTTGGTAAAGAGTGGTAAAGAGGGGCTGCATACTTATATCAATAGACCAATAAGGACTTGACACTGATGTCACTAGATTATCGGAGTTCAACAGGATTGTGTTTACCTCATACTTTGTACTGTTTTAAAATAATATGCTCATTTGGTCACACATAGATATATCTAAAGAGACTCTGTCATCAGGATTTTATACCCCAAACTAATGGCATGTATATAAAGGTGCTTTAATGCTGAGTAAATCATTACCTTCCTTATAGAAATCCCGTTTTCCTATTTTAGGCCATGGCCCCACTATCACTATTAGGGCTTGCTCTCAGTTGCTATTAAATCTGAAGAATACAATCTGATAAAAAAATCGGATTGCATTCAGACCAATTTAATCCTATGATGGTGTGCTCCGTGCCATTTTTTTTTCCAGCTCCGATCGGATTGTGATCGGACCGGAAAAAAATCGCAGCATGCTGGATTCGGATTGCACGCACCCAAATAAGCCTGTGGGTGCGTGTGAAACATTGCACTGCACTCGGATATCACCCGAGTGCAGTGCGATTCTTGCCGATGCCAGCTACAGAGGAGATGGGAAAATTGATTTCTCCACCCCCCCCTCTGTGCGAGAGGATCGGAGCACGGAGCACTGACATTCGGATGCCGCTTGCAGCAGAGCAGGAGCAGAGTGTCATTAGCATATCGGATGCCATGAGCTAGTGGGACCCTGGCTTTGGTCAGTATTTTTTCTCAGGGGTGGGAGCCAAAACCAGAAGTGGGTGATAAATGCAGAATTGGTGACTTGTTTCTATTATACCTTTTCTCTGATTGTTTCTCACCCAGTTTTGGCTCCCACTCCTGAGAAAAAATACTGACAAAATACTGATAGTGGCGGCCATGGCCTTAGAGAAATCAATAGTTGAAATTGTCTGCTAATGAGTTGTAAGTGCAGTGGGCGGGACATTGCACTTGTAGCTCTCCTGCCTCTTTCCCTATTCCCTACCCGCTACTTACCTCCTGTCTCTGACTAACAGGTTAATCCTGTTCCAGTGACCTGTCAGTCAGAGACAGGAGGCAGGCAGCAGGTGGAAAATACGGAGAGAGGACGGGAGAGCTGTACGTGCAATGTCCAACCCCACTGCACTTACAACTCATTAGCAGATCATTTCAACAATGGATTTCTCTAAAACAGCAAAACGGATTTCTGTAAGGAAGGTAAAGATCTACTCAGCATCAAAGCACCTTTATATACATTCCATTAGTTTGGGGTATAAAATCCTGATGACAGAGTCTCTTAAAAATCATTCAATAAATGGGCACCTGAAAAGTTCTCCATATCTGTAATATTTCTCGTATTATACTTCTCTTGATTATAGTTTAGAGTTTGATGCTGAAGTGGAAAATAAAAAATATTCTAGCCAATTCAGTCAAATGAAGTATAGGTTTTAATAAGATTTGTTCAAGTATAGAAAATATATATATTTTTCAATTTCATATAAAGTTATAAATTATTCCAGATATGAGGATTGAGTTAAAAATGCAGAATGGAAGATTTTGTTTTTCAGCACTTCTATATAAAATTCTGCAAGTACCTAACATTCTGAAGTCGGTTCAGTTGGAGTCAATTTGAACTGATATATGTGTTAGATTGATGTGCTCTTATTGCTGAATCAGGAAGATATGGACAGATAGATCAATAGTTACACACGCGGTCAAAATTGTTGGTACCCCTCGTTTAATGAAAGAAAAACCCACAACGGTCACAGAAATAACTTGAATCTGACAAAAGTAATAATAAATTAAAAATCTATGAAAATGAATAAATGAAAGTCAGACATTGCTTTTCAACCCTGCTTCCACAGAATTTAAAAAAAAATTAAACTCATGGAATAGGCCTGGACAGAAATGATGGTACCCCTGAAAATATTGTGACAAAAGGGACATGTTAAATCAAGTTGTGTCCACTAATTAGCATCACAGGTGTCTACAATCTTGTAATCAGTCAGTGGGCCTGTATATAGGGCTACAGATACTCACTGTGCTGTTTGGTGACATGGTGTGTACCACACTCAACATGGACCAGAGGAAGCAAAGGAAAGAGTTGTCTCAGGAGATTAGAAAGAAAATTATAGACAAGCATGTTAAAGGTAAAGGTTATAAAACCATCTCCTAGCAGCTTGATGTTCCTGCGACTACAGTTGCACATATTATTCAGAAATTTAAGATCCATGGGACTGTAGCCAACCTCCCTGGATGTGGCCGCAGCAGGAAAATTGATGACAAATCAAAGAGACGAATGGTAACAAAAGAGCCCAGGAAAACTTCTAAAGAGATTAAAGGTGAACTTCAAGCTCAAGGAACATCAGTGTCAGATCGCACCATCCGTCGTTGTTTGACCCAAAATGGACTTCATGGGAGACGACCAAGGAGAACACCATTGTTGAAAAAAAATCATAAAAAAGCCAGACTGGAATTTGCCAAACTACATGTTGACAAGCCACAAAGCTTCTGGGAGAATGTCCTATGGACAGATGAGACAAAAATGGAAGTTTTTAGCAAGGCACATCAGCTCTATGTTCACAGACGGAAAAATGAAGCATATCAAGAAAAGAACACTGTCCCTACTGTGAAACATGGAGGAGGCTCTGTTATGTTCTGGGGCTGCTTGGCAGCATCTGGCACAGGGTGACTTGAATCTGTGCAGGGTACAATGAAATCTCAAGACTATCAAGGGCTTCTAGAAAGAAATGTGCTGCCCAGTGTCAGAAAGCTAGGTCTCAGTCGCAGGTCATGGGTCTTGCAACAGGATAATGACCCAAAACACACAGCTAAAAACACCCAAGAATGGCTAAGAGGAAAACATTGGACTATTCTGAAGTGGCCTTCTATGAGCCCTGACCTAAATCCTATTGAGCATCTTTGGAAAGAGCTGAAACATGCTGTCTGGAAAAGGCAACCTTCAAACACGAGACAACTGGAGCAGTTTGCTCATGAGGAGTGGACCAAATACCTGTCGAGAGGTGCAGAAGTCTCATTGACAGTAACAGGAATTAAAATATTAAGTTAAGAGCACCATCATTTCTGTCCAGGCCTGTTTCATGAGTTTAATTTTTTTTTTAATTCTGTGGAAGCAGGGTTGAAAAGCAATGTCTGACTTTCATTTGTTCATTTTCAAAGATTTTTAATTTATTATTACTTTTGTCAGATTCAAGTTATTTCTGTGACCATTGTGGGGTTTTCTTTCATTAAACGAGGGGTACCAACAATTTTGACCACGTGTGTACATATGTGGTAATAATACTATGTTTCTTGTGACACTAGAATGAAAATGCTATTCCTATGGTAGGTAAAGTGTTAAACTGTTATATTTCTCCTCCACCTCTAATTCTCAGTAGTCTTTAAGCCCCCTTCCATGAATATTGAGGGGCTACAAATCGTTGTATTGTGTGTCTGGAGGGGGATGAACATTCCTGGAGCCATTATTAACTCCAGATGTTTCTTCTCTCAGACTCTGGAATCCGGGAAACACCTTATCTGCTGCAGTGTGTTCCAAAAAATACACTTAGGCTGGTCCTGATGTGAGTGCAACCCGGATAAAAGAGGAGGGGGAGTGTAGAAAAAAGAAACTTTGTATGAGAGTCTCATACTATATATGGAAAACACAGCTGTTTGTATTTACTGATCTTATGAAATGTATGTCACATTGGAAATATAGTACATACATAGAATGCTAGTGACAATAGGTTGAACATAACAAGGTTGTAAGCTATGCCTATTTTGACGTATTCTATATTCAGCCACATTTTACGCTACTTGTCCTACATGTTTAATCTTTTCAAAATCTTGAGCTAAATTACACCTGTAATGATCTTTCTTCATAATACATTCACATGCCTCATGTCCTTTGTAGAGAATACACCATATAAAGAAGAAACATTCAAAGTTTTCTGTTACTATCTATATATGCCCTATATCTTACAGGTCACGTATGTTCACATCTGACCTCCATATAAAGAGAATATTGTGAATGACCTACAAATGCTTGTTTAATCTGTTTATGTGGAGCAGAGCATAGCCTGATCCATGATCAGTGAGGATTTTCTTGTTTCTAGCACATGATTTTAGTTTAGGGTGGAACATGTTAATTGAGGCTATCCTAACACAACCCTCTAATGAAAAGATTAAGGTCACAGAAGCCTCAGGATGTGATGGAAATCTGCCCCCTGCTGGTAAGCCAGTGACTACACACCAGCTCAATTTTATCAGACTGATAACTGAATTGGAATTGACTGAAAACCTTCACATCTGTTTTTTTTCTGTTTGTTTCTTTACATTATAGAGACAAAAGTATTGGGACATGCGACTTGATCATTGAATTTAGGTTCTTCATTCAGTCCCATTGTCGAAGATGTATAAAATCCTGCACCTAGCTATGCAGTCTTCCTTTACAAACATTTCTGAAAGAATGGGTGATCCTAAAGAGCTCACCAAATTTCAGCACAGTTGCCACTTATGTAACAAGTCAGTTTGTAGAATTGAATAGTTGACTTATTTCGGAGCCACAGTTATTCCGCCTCGGACCCCATAAAAAGCAGGGTTGCCAAGTGCTCAGGCACAGAGGCCTTGATTCATCAAGACTGGCAATTTTCTCCCTGATCTTTGTGACCAACCATGTTGGACCAGACGCTCTGAATTCATTAAGAGGCGCATGTGTATCCCTGCATACTGGCATGTATCTCTGTGTGCCTCGCCACAAATCTTACTCCAGTTCCAGCTGGAGTAAGATTTGTGGTGTAGCGAACTCCACTCCACTCGTCTTGAATTTGATGGGCGGTCAACACCCCCCTGTCCTACCCCAGCTCCGCCCACTTTGTCAGAGCTAGGCGAAAATGGAGTGAAAACGACAAATGTTGCAACAACTTGCCCTGGGAACTGCATGGCATGGATTTCCATGGCTGAGCAACTGTATTCGAGTCTTACATCATGAGGCACAATGCCAAGAGTGGGATGTAGCGGCATCTGACGTGGACCCTGGAGCAGTGAAACCGTGTTCTGTGGAGTGACACATCACTATTCTGCCTGGCAGTCTGATGGACGAATCTGGGTTTTGTAAATGCCAGGAGAACGTTACCTGCCTGACTGCATTGTGCCAACTGTAACGTTTGCTAGAGGAGACATAATGCCACGGGATCATCTTTCAGGTGTTGGCTTAGGCCCTTTCGTTCCACTGAAGGGAAATGTTAACACTTCAGAATGCCAATACATATTACACAACTTTGTGGGAACAGTTTAGGTAAGATGCTTTTCAATTCCAGCATTTCTGAGCCCCCATACACAAAGAAAGGCATATGAATGCATAGCTGAGTGAGTTTGATGTGGAAGAGCTTGACAGGGCCGCACAGAGACCTGACCAAAACCCCATCAAATACCTTTGGGATGAACTGTGATGGAAATTGCAAGCCAGGCCTTATCATCCAACATCATTGTCTCCAAAATCTTGTAGTCCTTCCCAGAAAAGTGCAAGTTGTTTTAGCTGCAAAGGGGGGCTGACTCCTGTGGGTTTAGAACTGGATGTCATAAAAGCTCCTGAAGGTGTAATGTCTAGGTGTCCCAATTCATTTGTCCACATAGTTTATAACATAAGATTGGATTGTGTACTTGGAAAATTATTTTAATACAAATCATTGAGTTGAAATGTCTTTCTTACTGGAACCCACAGTCTTCTCCATCATTGATACTTTACAGAATAACTCTACTTACTGCAGACTAACGGGGCACATGGCAGCCTGGTATCTGTTTAGCACTGAAAACGGACTGCCAAAGCTTATTTCACCTTTCAACTATTTATCTGCTTATCCCCTACATCAAATGACCTGCCCTGCTCTTATTTATCCCTTGCTTCGTCCTCTTATGTCCATGACACAAGCATGTGCTTTCTTTCCATTTTCCACTTCCAATCCTTAAGGGTAGGAGACAGCTAGAACATGCTTAAGTTTCGTGTTGGTGGTAGGGGCAGGTATGTACAAACTTCCCTTTAAGTCTTTTCATGCTTATATACTTATCAAAGACATGTGTCCAGCTGGGTTTTTAGTTTTCATTTATTACATTTTTTCCCATCATTTATTCAGCACCTCTGACGATGTATGAGGGATGTAGTGCTGCATTGCAGTATCTCTGCTCCTAAAGAAACAGAACCTCTGATGTGGAGCTTTAGAGAATATTGTATTTTTATTCTGTTCCTCCGCAGTTAAATATTTAATATATGATACTTTGGTTTTAACATTGCTTTAATGCTTAGAGAGTTCTTATTTTCATCCACCCTATTGGCATGAGTTAAGGCCATATCAGCCGCATGCCTGGAAGCTTTGAAGTGGAAGACACACATAGATCAGAAACCAAGCAAGTCAGGAAACAACGGAAATGGAAAATTCTGAATGGACAAATCATGCTTATTGTCAGATATATTTAGTCAACTGCTCATTGCGAGGACCTGCTCACCAGTGACATGGAAAGGTGATGATGACATGTCAGACGCAAGCGGTTTTTAACTTGCAGATCCTGTTGTTCCCTGACATGTGCAGATTATGTATAGACGTCCAACCACAATTATACGGTGCAGACTAAGTTAAACAATTGAGGGATCAGCCTTAGTTGCATCATTATAGCAGCTGTAAATATATATAATATATAAGGGTGTACTAGGTGTTGATCTAGTATGAGACGTCTTCATTACCACTGAAGAACATGCACAATGCACATCTTGTTCATTAGTGGTAAGAACTGGGATTAATGATTCATCCCAGGTGTTGTTCTTGTTTGTTACATTCCTGCCGATTAGAATTTTAATGAACCCGTAAGTTATGAGCATGTAATCCATTTACTTAGAAGAGTGCGGAGATTACTGTGAAACTGCTAAAAGACTGTGGACTATAATATTTATTGCAAGGAAAAAAGAGAGCTCTTAAATGGGGTATCTGACTTCATTTAATTCAGAAGTCCCTATCGTCCTCTCATTACACTGTCTAACTGCTTTATTTTATTTTTTTACTATTTCCTGTTTGGTGAATCCCAGTGCATGCTGGGATACTCGAACAAGTCGTCTTCACCCTGAAACGAAGCGTCATCAGTGAAGTCCATTTCAAGGGCTGCGCTAGTCTGTGCTCTACCGAGCATGCGTCAGTTGTCAATTCTAACATATGCTCAGTTACTCATACTGATCAAAGTGCTCTTTAATGCACAGTGACAGTGCGCTCCCTTGGTGGCTTTGATGAGAATTGGCAACCCGGCAAGAAAGCACTCTGTCAGTGTGCATTGTAAGGCGATAACCCGGTGAGCAGGGAGAAACAGAGACCAGCCCCACCCTCACAAGTGACATCACTTGCAGGGGTGGGTCTGATCTCTGCTTGATAGTTTTTTTCCTTAAAATGTGCTCTATTGCTTGCTTGTCATTTCTCATCAGAGCTGGCAAAGGATTGCACTGTCACTGTGCATATTGAATATATGATTATGATGTAAGATATATCACCATTGGATCACAATCGCCAGCACAGTGTTCCGCATAAAAACTGGATCTTTATTTCTTCACCAATGCATTAAAATCAGGGTCAAGTTAAGTACGGAGAAACAGACATCCTTAGGACTGGTGCGTTTCCGACCGTATGATCCTTTCTCATAGTCCAAAAAATGTTTGTCTTTATGGACTATGAGCAAGGATCTTCTTTTTTTTTTTTTTTTTAAATTGTTGTTGATGAAATACCGATCCAATTTTTATACTGAAGACTGTGCTGGCATTTGTGACCCATTGGTGATATTCTACTAAGAGAAGTGGCTGTGCCCAAGCTGTGGTGAGCTGTTGTATTTTCCTTCCTTTGTTTTAAGTTATAAGATATAAAGGAATAAATATCGTTACCTATAGTACGTGAAGATCAGTGATATTGCTGTGTATTGATGATTTTTTTCTCTTTGCAATCAAGTCGGTAATAACATACAGGGATTATGTCAGAGCAATGCTTTGTATATAGGCCCCAATTCATCTTTTGTATCTTTTTTTTAAATCACTTTCCTTTTTGTCTTTTGGTATTAGTTGCCTTTTTAGGCGTTAAATTCATCAAAACGGTGCATGTGATTCACGAATTTGTAGCAAAATCAAAATGGGCTTTCTTCCTCTCTTGGACTGTTTTTGTAACTTTTGGTACCAAAAGTCCTAAAAATGACACCAAAATTTGACATGCTCAAAAATACACCAGGCGGGGACTGGAGTGAGGTTGTGCCAAATCTCAGCCGAATACATCTGGAATTGCTAAACTCTGCCCACAAAACAGGCGAGCACATATAAAACAGATCTAAAAAAAAGGCGTAAGTATAATAATGAATTGGGTGCAATAAAATAAATGGAGCAAAACACACAAAATAGACAAAAAATAGGCTAAAATGCAATGTTTAATCAGGGCCAAAGTCTTTTTATAAATGCTGTGGGTGTATTATTACTCTTGAAAGAACTAGCTTTACAGGACTGCATTACATCCATGCCTAGCTTAACTTTTTTAAGACCTTATGTACCGTATTTTTTGCTTTATAAGACACTGTTGGCGCTATATAAATAAAAAGATTATGATTATTATTATTATTATAGCTCTTTAAACTGCATGTATGAAAAAACAAACAAACATGTACCTGGTCATGAATGGGGGTGAATGGCCCAGTCTTGAACTGGTTAAAGACAAAAATAAAGATGATGTTTGACTTTGCACGAAATTCATGCACCATTTTGATGAATTTGGTGCAAAAAATGGCAACAAATACCACAAGACAAAAAAGGAAAAGAGACTTAAAAAAACCCTAGTGGTTAAATGATGGTTACACTCACTGACTGGCGGCAATAAATGACAGTAAATATTTAATGATCGTGCGGATTGCAGTAAATGATGTGCACTGATAGATATGTGACATGTAGATCTCTCAGTGCACATAGGCTGCCATTCTTCTCAGCACTACGAGTACTGTTTCTGCAGAACAGTGTGCCACCAAGAACAATGATCTTTTGAGTGATGAGTGAGCGTTTTGCTCGGTCATTGGGTGATCTGCAGCCTATTTGCACTAAAAGATTGTGAAGTGAGTGTTTGTTTTTTAAGAATGCTCATTCATGATAACCTTTCTCTGTTTATGCACCTTTAATCTCTGGGCAAAAGTCATTGTGAGTGGAGGGAGAGTTGTATCCTGTGTTATTAGCTGTTTTTAACTGTCATTGTAATCGTGTCTGTGATGATAATGAGACTGCTGAAAAGTAATATGTACAGGAATTATGAGTTTAATATTGAGCTTACAGGACAGTGTGAAATTTGCAAAATTTCTGTAATGATATTTTAATATAGATTGTGATATGGCACATTAATATGTTGTGTTTTGGGGATTTTTTTTTACATAAAAACTTGATTTAAACAATAGGTAATTTTTTGAAGACACATTCCTGTTAATTTAAAGATAGTGTAGTATTTATAAAACAAATGAAAAATATCTAAAATGAAGTCTTTGAAATAATTACAGGACACTCAAGAGAAGTGCAAGGGGCTTTATGTGGATCAGTGAATGGTGGTACAGAGATGTCCTTCTGTTTCAGATGCATGATTTCCTGTTATGTAGAATTCTGTGACTTTATGCCACTCTCATGTGATAAAGCTTATTTTTTATGTAAGATGATATGTTAATTCATTGACTTTCTTTATTTCTATAGCCACAATGCGCACCTCAGCACCCTTCTGCACCCAGTGACCGGACTGATCCCAAAGAAAACTGGGCGACTGGGGTGAGTTTGTAATCTGCTTTTGCAGGACTCTGACTGATGTAGGGTGCAATCCTTGAACCCTCTGTTTCTCTGCAGATCTGAGATGAGCTCAGAGGCAGGAGGAAAGCGCACTACCAACCTAGCCAACGAAAACTCCACATTCAGCATGGTTTCTGACACCATTCAAGATGGTCCCACCATAAGGGTGAGCTTATTATTTTCACAAAATATATGGTGGTCTTCATTTAAGAAGCCTTACTGTAAAGGGGTTGTCAGGTCCATCGAACTAGTTAACTAAAGTGTTTGCATGCTTTAAAATAACAATCTGAGTAGTCCTCACTTTATTGAGCCCTTGTTTCACCTGTGCTATTGCTTACCGGGTCTCTTTTCTTGGCTTCCAGCAATATCCCGCCTCAATCCATCACTGGATTTCGCAATTACCTCATTGGTGCATGCTGCAGTCAGTGGTTGGTTGCAGCGGTCACATGTCTGTGTGAAAATGCTAATGCTGGAGACTGGCATGGTACCCAGGAAGCAGCAACAGGGGTTTGGGAAGGTGGTTATTAGGGCTCATTTAGACATCTGTTTTTCTCACATACAAGAAAAACTATCCGAGTTTCATCCAAGTTTGGTCTGTGTTTTATACGTTTTTCTCAGATGAGAAAAACTAAAAGGTTTCTTCACCTTCTCCTAGATACCAGTCCATGAAATACTGACAGCACTCGAAGAGCATCCTAGTGCTGTCTTATTTTTTCACAGACCCATAGACTTGCATTGCCGATTTAGATCTGACACTCAGATTAATATAGGACATATCTCCTTAATTTTCCGTGGACCTTTCAGTCAGCAAAGAAAACAATATGTGAACAGTTCCATAGACTATACTAGGTACACGTGCTATCTGTGAAAAACACCAATAAGTACTCATACGTGAAAAACAGACATTTAAATAAGCCCTAACTCGATTTGTTAATTTATTTCATTCTAAGTTTTTGCTAAAAAATGTGAAGCTGCATCAACCTACCTCCGGTATGAAATTCTGGAAGTAATAGGATAGTTATTAAGGTAGAAAAATAGAAGAAAATCGAATAATCATTTCCCTAATTATATATGAGGCCATAGTAATACTGCTTTTCTTTCTGGTGATTTAGTTATCATGTGGTTTTCTTTATATTTGTACTCATATCGGGGATCAGCTCATGCACAATCAGAATCAGCAGAGCTGCGGTGTACAATATGGAGGAATACGGATCAGGGGCTCAAACCTCTTATGAGATAGGAGGCCGATTTGACACTACATTAGGCTCTCTGTAGAGACTATATTTGTAGCTATGGCTTGAAGCTAAACATGTCCTGACCTACCAATGCTGAAGAAAATAAATGGCAGCTAAACCTTTACATCTGTTTTTGTAATAGTATCTAAAAGTCAAATTTAAATTCTTAGACAATTACCACTTATTTTTTTCACTAATAGTACAGTAAGTAACAGATATCCTACCATTTATTTAGGTAAGAGATGAAATGGTGTTTCTGCTGTTGGTTTCTGCTCTGCATAGGTGCTAAGTATTTTTTACTTATTGTACTTGGTTTGTAAACTTGTGGAGACTAAGATCACACTGCAGTTGGACAATACTTTGCAGTATGTTATTTCGTAAGCATAGACTGTCAAAAAGGAAAAAGACAAATACTGTTTTGGGTTCCGAAAAGCATAGCAGTCGGTGTCTATATGTAAAACCTAATGAATATTTATATACATTGTAGCTCATGCGTAGGCTTAGCCAAGAGTATTGAGACACAAATTTTGGTTTTCACAAAGTTTGCTGCTTCCATTTTTATAGTGGGAGTTTGCCTTAACTCTAGATTGTTTTGAAGAGTGATCAGATGAATTGCAAATGTAAATCAATCATTAATTGGGTCATCAAGAACTTCAAGTGAAGGCTTCATGGTGCCTAAGAAAGTCCACAACGTGCCAGGACTGTCTCCTAAAGAGGATTGATCTTATTTATTTAACTCGTTTTTATATTAATTAATTGCACAGCACTTTCGAGACATCATGGCTGTCCCCATTGAGGCTCATCACAATTTAAATACCCTATCAGTATGTCTTTAGCGTGTGGGAGGAAACCACCTTGATGGAATTTGAACCAATTATCTTATTCAGCAACAGGATTGTTTCAACACCAGTGCAGAGCTTGCTCCAGAATGGCAGCAGGCAATTGTCAGTGCATATGCACTCACAGTGACACTAACATTCTGCAGGACGTACAGGGATTCTATTGCAGAGGACTGGGGTAAAGTTATTTTCTTTAATGAAGCCGCCTTGAGACTATTTGGGACAGCTGATAGAATGATTGTGCGGAGAAGAAAAGTTGAGCGCTACCATGAGTCCTGTGTCATGTCAACAGTAAAGCATCCTGGGACTATTCATGTGAGGGGTTGCTTTTCATCCAAGGGAGTGGGCTCACTCACAATTTTGTCAAAAACACTGCCATGAATAAAGAATGGTATCTAAACATCGTCCATGAGCAACTTCTGCCCGCAACCCAGGAGCAATTTGGTGATGGAGCACCATGTCACAAGGCAAAAGCAATAATTAAGTGGCTCGATGAACAGAGCTTTGAAATATTGGGTCATTGGTGAAGAAACTCCCCAGATCTGAATCCCATTGAGAACCTGTGGTTAAGCCTCAAATAATTCAATAAGAGTTTAAAAACTTTTGCAATGCTTATAACTGTACTTCAATAACCATAGAAACATCCAACTAAAAGATCGAAAAAAAAACTGGAGCTGCAAACTTTGTGAAAAACAGAATTTGTGTCAGTTGCAAAACTTTTTGCCACAACTAAATAATAAACGCTTTTGAGCATATTTCACTGTATGTTTGTAAAGTTTTAAGTACATATTGATGCTAAACCTTGTCTAAGTGTTTCTAATGTGTCGGAAGCCAATGGTATCTAAAGCCATTGCATTTTTTGGCCTTTTCTTGGTTTGCATTTTATGTTTTGGTTAGTCCAAGACAGTGCAAGACCATATATTTGTAGCTAACCATGCTTCCTGGCAAAGGGCAGTACAATGAATGTATTTGTTATGAGTTTGCAGCCTCACAAGAACAATTACTTTTAAAGTTGGGTTAGTGCTCACTTTTACTGAAAAAAGTTTCAAGATTCATGCATTGGGACTGGAATGCTGTGTTCCCGTTTTCTTCTTAAAACTTATGACTATTACATAGCTATAGATGACAGTGATAAAATCCTGACTGCCCTCAGCCACCACTAGAGGGAGCTGACTGAAACAGATTTATACAACTTCCATTGAACCTACTAATAAATCTGACTTCTGCAAGCTTCTTAAAGATGTCCTCCCTTTTTTCCCTTTGCTCCCCTTGTTTAGTGCTAATTTTTATGGTCTTTACCATGGGGACTTGAATCACAGAGTAGTTTGGGAGATGACCCTAAAACAACCTCCCCCAGGAGAATCCTGTGAGCAGAAAGGCCATATCCCTAGAAGCGTATATCACTATACACCAAAAAAACGGTATACTCAGGGGAGCAGTGGACATAAAAGAAGTGCAAAACCTGGCCACTGTTGACCTGATGGCAGGTCCTTTTTAAAGGGTTTCTCCTCTCACTTTTACACGTCATGTCTACACAACCCTGCTGAGATGTGTGTATGTTCGGCAGATATCGTGCACATGTCGCTTTCATTAGAACATATTTACCACCCTGATGGCTGCAAGAACCTTTAAATAGTGAGATAAGTGTATAGAGAGCGTAATGTTGGAACAGAAATAATTTGCTAAAAACAATCCATTTTCATTATAATGCAGTTGTGCAACATATACTGTTTATTTCCTAACACAGGGACATTATGTATGCTGATCTGCATGTACAGACCGTATAGGGTTAGAGTAGTGGAGGTGATTTGTTTTTTGGTGTGATGTTATGGTGATCACTAAGAAGAGTGACATGTCATCTCTTGTTTTATGAAGTCTCGACCATCCAAGAAAGGAATCGCCTTTGGGAAACGCTCTAATTCCATGAAGAGGAATCCAAATGCTGAAGTCACAAAGATAGGCTGGCTATATAAACAGGTGGGTGGATTGTGTGGGCAACCAATACAAAATCAGCTTGATGTTATGACATGAAGTGAAAATATAGTCAATTATTGAGAAACTAACCATTTTGGCTAAGTTCCCACAATTTGGTGCATTTTTGATGTTCCAAATTTTCATCCTGATTTCTGCACCAATTAGCTAAATTAGGTTACTTTGCGTTTTTGAGTACATTTCTTTTACATGTGTTTTTCTGTTGTGGTTTTTGTCTCTTTTTAGTATAATAAGTTTTAAATAAAATTACTTTGTTTTGGAAGTTTCCTGTTTTCTAGCTTTGATAAAGCTTTATTGATAAATTCATGTACAGATCACAAGCGCTTTTTACTGCATTTCTGCAGCGGAAATGCAATAAAAACACACGTGCGTTCTTATATGCAGATTTTCTGCATCTCATTCAAGTCTGTGGGTAAAATCTGCAATTAAAATGCATGTTAACTGCAATGGGAATTGACATGTGGATTGTAAAATCACACCGCTGGTCAATTCTCGCAGGCAGCATTAAAACCAAGCACATTGGGCATAAGATTTCTATAAATCCCATCCACTTAGCTGGATCTGTAATACACTTGCGCATGAAAATGTGCAGTGGTAAAAACGTACCAAATACTTATGGAAGTAATAAGCTAATGTTCCATGGAAGTAATAAGCAAATGTTCCAGTTATCAATCCATTTTCCGTAGTGGAGATTTGTTGTATTTCACAGGTTCCTACATTTCTAAAACTTAATTTACTTTATGGAATGCCTGGCTCTCTGACTCTGTTATCCTTAATGTAGTCAGTTTTATAATATTTTTCTCTCTTCTTGTCTTTTTTACTTCTCTTTGCTTGTCCGTGTTGTCTGCAGGCCAGTTCTGGAGTGAAGCAGTGGAACAAGCGCTGGTTTGTCCTTGTTGATCGTTGCCTCTTCTATTACAAAGGTACACAGCAAATGTCAAAATCCCAGTGCCAGGTTATTTTTTTTTTCTACAACACCCTCCTGCCAGAACAGATGTATTGAGGACCTCTGCTCCCATCTGTTGCCAGGTCCCAATTCACCTGTGCTTAGGCAGGGAACAGGTGGGGTGTGAATAATTTATCAGTGCCCTATTGTGTTATGTGTGCATGTGAAAAGCCTCCCACACATTATTATCACTGGCAGGCATAGATGTACTAGGATTATCTCTGTGGGGAACATATTTACGATAGCAGAATCCATGAAAACAGCATTGCTTCTGGCAGACAAAGAGTTACATCAGGTGCATAATCACCATGTGTCCTCCTCCCACTGTCACTGCCTAGTAGGTCTCTCCCTTTCTCCTGTATTGTTTTGCAGCAGGTGCTTTTTGTTTCTTTGCCACGGGTTATTTAATGCCTTTTGCCCTGCGTCCACATTTTCGTGTTATACGTCCCCTCTACACACCACTTCTCTGTCTTCCTCACGCATCACCGTCATCTTTTCATTTCTCCCCTCTTTGCCTCTTTCTTTCAAGATTCTCACTGTTTTCTTAAATTCAGATGAAAAAGAAGAGGGGATTTTAGGAAGCATTCCCCTGCTGAGTTTTCGCATTGCCCCTGTTCAACCGTCGGATAATATCAGTCGGAAGCACACTTTCAAGGTCAGTAGGATTGCAGAAGAGTAATATGATGTATATTTTTCTGCATAGTTAGAAAAATGTTCACAAGGCTACTATTGTTTCCTGATAATTAAGGTAACCGAATTGATTTGGAATTAATATCATCCAATACTTATGAATCTGTTGAAGGATTGTTCTTTCTTAGGGCAAATACTTACTGATGACAGTGACATGTTTAAAATGGGGGAAAAAAAATGAATACACAAAATAATATATAAAATAATTATTCTTAGATTTCCAGGAGATTTATTGTTTGAAACCTAACAAGGATGAAATCGTGTCCATCATTTTAATTATTTCTGAGTGTATTTGATGATTTAGAAATCTTTAAACATGAAACTGTCTTTAGTATATTTTATTCCTAAGATATCCATATTTTTATTTTATTTTATGTTCCGACAAGTCATATAAGTCGTTCAGTTCATTTGAGCCACATTGGGGGGTTTCTGCTTTGAGTGATGCAAGCCCCCAGTGTATGCTGCCTCTCTCACCTGTTCTGTCTTCCCTCCTGTGCTGGTGAGAGGATTCCATGGAACGTACCCCTGCCAAGAGCCTGCCCCCCGCAGAGTCGCTGTGCTAGGTAGTAAGTCCTGCTGTACCTGCTGCATGCTCACATTATCCACTCCCTGCTTGGCACAGGCCAAGCCTGCATGTTACATACTCACTGGTTTCACATACAAACTCATGCATGCAGCCAGTTGGAGTCTAAGCTGTGCCATTTGCTTGTGGATGGCTGGTGCATTCAGAGACCTTTTTTTACTCTGCACTGGGAATTCATGCATGGGGATCCATCTTTCAGTATCTTACAACATCAATAAGTATTTGGTGACTGTGATACAGAATAAAAATGATGTGATAGTATCATCTAAAGCCTTCTTTGAAGTGATTGGCCCCTCCAAGGGTGGTTTCACACAAACAGCATTTTTTGGGGAAAAACACCAATGTTTTTGATGCAGTTTCTTGATGGTCCTTTTTCCGATGGTCAAAAATTTCCTTTTTTTAAGTGGAGGACTCTTTAGGAATCCTCCTTTTTTTAGCAGTCTTTAGTTTAGTGAGGGCATTTTTCTTATTTTTTTTTTAGCTGTTTCTTTACTGGGGTTTTCCTGGCATTTAAAAAAACTATTTTAATTTTTATTTCATAAATCTATAGGACACATGAAAATAAGAAACTTTGTAGTATATCTTATTAGAGAAATCTGCTTCTTTCTCCACCAGGACTGATCATTCATTCTCAAAATTCTCAATTCACAGATGAAATCTGTATTCAGTGAAGACACATTTTTACATTACTCAGAACTTGTCAAATTCTTATCAGTAGCAACTGCCATCTATGTAAAGCGGAGGGGAGAAGGAGGAAAGGGGCCGAGAGCTAGAGCCAAAACTCCTTCTCCACCCCCATCTACATAAAATCTCATCAGTAGCAGGCGCCATCTCCTATTTCAGCAAAGGGAAAGTTTGTCTTCAGTGAATACAGATTTTATCTCAGAATTGAGAATTTTGAGACTGAATGATCAGTCCTGGCAGAGAAAGAATTGGATTTCTCTGAAAATATACAGTACAGACCAAAAGTTTGGACACACCTTCTCATTTAAAAATTTTTCTTTATTTTCATGACTTTGAAAACTGTACATTCACACTGAAGGCATCAAAACTATGAATTAACACATGTGGAATTATATACTTAACAAAAAAGTGTGAAACAACTGAAAATATGTCTTATATTCTAGGTTCTTCAAAGTAGCCACCTTTTGCTTTGATGACTGCTTTGCACACTCTTGTCATTCTCTTGATGAGCTTCAAGAGGTAGTCATCGGAAATGGTTTTCACTTCACAGGTGTGCCCTGTCTGGTTTAATAAGTGGGATTTCTTGCCTTATAAATGGGGTTGGGACCATCAGTTGTGTTGTGCCAGAAGTCAGGTGGATATAGAGCTGATAGTCCTACTGAATAGACTGTTAGAATTTGTATTATGGCAAGAAAAAAGCCGCTAAGTAAAGAAAAACGAGTGGCCATCATTACTTTAAGAAAT
Organism: Phyllobates terribilis; assembly: GCF_046119375.1. Classification (NCBI taxonomy): domain Eukaryota; kingdom Metazoa; phylum Chordata; class Amphibia; order Anura; family Dendrobatidae; genus Phyllobates; species Phyllobates terribilis. The sequence goes on from NW_027362762.1 coordinate 692,528,702, forward strand.
GAAGGTCAGTCAGTTCGAAAAATTGGGCAAACTTTGAATGTATCCCCAAGTGCAGTTGCAAAAACCATCAAGCGCTACAAAGAAACTGGCTCACATGAGGACCGCCCTAGGAAAGGAAGACCAAGAGTCACCTCTGCTTCTGAGGATAAGTTTATCCGATTCACCAGCCTCAGAAATCGCAGCATCTTGCAGCAGCATGCTATTCCATCCGGTTTGCGTTTAGTTGGACCATCATTTATTTTTCAACAGGACAATGACCCCAAACACACCTCCAGGCTGTGTAAGGGCTATTTGACCAAGAAGGAGAGTGATGGGGTGCTACGCCAGATGACCTGGCCTCCACAGTCACCAGACCTGAACCCAATCGAGATGGTTTGGGGTGAGCTGCACCGCAGAGTGAAGGCAAAAGGGCCAACAAGTGCTAAGCATCTCTGGGAACTCCTTCAAGATTGTTGGAAGATCATTTTCGGTGACTACCTCTTGAAGCTCATCAAGAGAATGCCAAGAGTGTGCAAAGCAGTCATCAAAGCAAAAGGTGGCTACTTTGAAGAACCTAGAATATAAGACATATTTTCAGTTGTTTCACACTTTTTTGTTAAGTATATAATTCCACATGTGTTAATTCATAGTTTTGATGCCTTCAGTGTGAATGTACAATTTTCAAAGTCATGAAAATACAGAAAAATCTTTAAATGATTAGGTGTGTCCAAACTTTTGGTCTGTACTGTATATTTCAGAGTTTCTTCTTAAGTCATGTGTACTATTTATTTATGAAATAAAAATAAAAGCAACAGTTACTCTTTAAATTATGAAGCAAAAACGCAGACAAAAAAATCAAAATGAGTACCGGGCCTCTTCCAGGTATATTTTTAGTCTTGCCATTGCCTTCTGTTATAAAGTATTGATTGTCTTTTTTTAGCAGAAAATGCCAGAAAAATGACATGTTACTTCTTTTAAATGCTTTGTGTTGTTGAAAGCCTTAAAGGGGTAGTCTCAAGTTCTTAAATTGCTTTCATTAGTTAGACATTATGAAAATAAGCAAGTTTGGAATTGACTTGCTTTTTCTATCCTCTGTCATTCTCTTGCAATGAGAGCTTTTATCTTTTATAGTGTACCGCTTGTTTCCATGGACCAAGAAAGTGTGTGCTGTAGCTACATTCCAGGGTAGTGGTAACTCTTAACATGCCAGTCAGCTCTCTCCAGTCCATTGATTTCTATACAGCAATTAGCTGCTCACCTACTTCACTACCCCCAGCTTCTGAAGAAATGCAGTTATAAATCACCAGCCCCTCAGCTTTCCCTGTCCTGATGCCCTGGTATCTCTGTGTGTAAATAAATTGATAATAGTGTAAACTCAGAACAAACCACTGATGGCTGAATGTATTACAGCAGAAGTTGTGCTGAGCTTTATGGTTCTACTATTCAACAGTTGTCACTCAAGGAGGAGAGCCTACCCAGCTAGATACTAGAAAGCTGTGTGCTGCTCAAGAGAGAACTTGAAAATACCTTTATTAAATGGTTTTCCCACAAACAAAAGTTCATTTTAATCAATAGATTTTGAAATAATAATTTCCACAATTGGATGTGTTTAAATAAAATGTTCCTGTGCTGAGATAATGTTATAAATGTGTCCCTGCTGTGTACTGTGTAATGGCCGTGTCTGACCGTGCAGGAACATGGTCTGATCATACCACAGCTCCTGGGCAGGGGAGGAAGCAAAAGAGTATACAGACAGAACAATATGGGGATCACAGCTGATTCTTTTTGTGAGGTAAAACATTTCTCTGCCTGTTTTTAAACTATTTTTTACTTCAAAGAAAGAATCAGCTGTGACCCCATGCTGAAATGTCTGTATACTCTTTTGCGTTTTCTCCCCTGCCCAGGAGCTGTGGTATATCCGACCATGTTCCTGTACGGTCAGACACAGCCATTACACAGTACACAGCAGGGGCACATTTATAAGATTATCTCAGCACAGGAACATTTTATTTAAACACATCCAATTTTGCAAGTGATCATTATACCAAGATCAATTGATTAAAATGAACTTTTGTTTATGGGAAAACCCCTTTAAAAGTTGAAAACACTTTCAAAAGCCTGAACATATGAGCAGCTAATCCTTTTCCATACAAATTAATAGGACCATCCTTTTAATAGTTTTGTTAGCCTTTTTCCACCATTTCTTTTGAGTGAACTATGTAGTGTGAACATACACTTATGCTTCTTTCTGGATTCATTTTTGTCTTTAGCGTAAAAAACTCCATCAAAAACTGCATTGGTGTTCCTCCCAATAATACTATGTGGAAAAATCACCCTGATGACAAAGCTTAATCATGCTATAGTACACACTTATGCATCTTTCTAATACACTTTGCCTTTCCATTCCTCATTATTTTCAGTGAGTGGAAACATTAGTGTGTACTCTTGCAGACTAAAAACCAATCCTGGCCTAATACAGCTTTCGTAACTGTTGTTTGTAACAGTATTTCACTGTATGAAAACACAGTGGATCTGGTTGAGGGCTGGACACTGCTGCATTTATAGGCTGTGATGGGTATTAGGTTTGTATGAGTTTTCATCTTCTATTTGTACGCAAGAATGCTACCATTCACTGTCAGCAAGCTTAGATCTTGAAAATGGTGAGAGTGAAACACAAAGTTTAATAGAAAGTTGCAAAACTTTTCATTTTTCAGTGTATAAACTTAATCAGACTGGAAAACCTTTTGTGTATTGTTCTTGTTCAATAATAATATAATGGTATAATAATGAAATATTAAATAGACAGAGAATGACACAAACTAGAAGACACAAGACATAAATACAAGTTTGTGTGGTAGTCTTAAGAAATATGTGGGTTCTCAGGTCTTGGGATTCTTACTTGTTCCTGTCTTTGCATGTGCAACTACTGATGTCTATCCATTATTTGCTCCTGTCATATTTGCTTTTGTATCTTTTCCTACAGGTAACTGTGTGCTGGGTTGGGGATGATTCTCTCCATAATGAAGCCCAAATGTCTCGACAGGCGGAACACGCTGGCATTCGCACTTACTACTTTAGTGCAGAAAGCAAAGAAGAACAGGAGGCTTGGATACGAGCAATGGGAGAGGCATCACAAGTGCAAAACCCTCCCACTCCTAGGTTAGTAAATGAATTGCATACATTGAGACATCATTATCAATACTGTCTAGACTAGACAGACTTAAAGGGAAGCTGTCAGTGTGATCAACCTCCCAAACTGCATACACTGGCATGCAGGTCGTTCTAATGTAAATCAATCAACACCTTTACATCTTATATCTGTTGCTGCACTCCCAAGTAACTAATATTTTTATTCATATGCAAATGAGATAATAAGTACTCTTACATAGCACTTTAGGAGCCACTGACTCCCAAGGTTGTTTTCCCACCTAACACCAGCTTCTCTTGCTTGATTCATAGCGCACTGTCTGTGTGACGTCAGGCAGCTGGGAAAGACATGAGATAGTGAGCTTACAATCAAGCTAAAGAGGCTGGTGCTGGATGTGGTTCCATAAATGCTCTGAAAATGCAGCAACAGATAGAAGATATAAAAGTGTTGATGGATTTACATTTCAAAGACCTGAATGGTCATATATGCAGTTTGGGTGGTTGATCTCACTGACGTACTCCCTTTAAAATGCGCAAGAGTTATCAAATGGAATTATGCAGTTTGATACATCTGTCGAATTGTAATATACTTTACACCCCATTTTTCCTATTAACCACGCCCCTTTCAGCAAAGCCATGCGCGCTTGTTGGATAGAGCACAAAAAGTCTAAAATACATAGTACATATGGTGCAAGTGGTGAAAGAGTTTTAGGTGCATATTACACCAGAATTGTGTAGTGGTTAGCTTGATAAATAAGCTTCTTTTATGTATATACCTGATGTACCCTTGTGTACAGAATGAAAATATCTGCTCACTTTTTTCCAGTTTGCTAAAAACTTTATCTAGATACTAAGCAAAATAAGTGTAAACCTGAGAACAAGGAAAGATTTGGCAAACATCTAAAAATGTCCTATTGTAGCTTCCATACTAAAGAACTAAAGAATGAGATTTTCAGCATAAGGAATTGAATGATATTTCATGCTAAAGTTGATTCTGTTGTATCAAAATATAATTGAATGTGCACACTTTTACAAAAACTGTCCTGGTTTAAAACATTTTGACATGTTTTGCTTCTCAGATGAAGTCAGAAACTCTGGCTAAAAAAATTGTAAACTCTGCAGGTACAATGAATTACGAGAACATTAGTATTATGTAAACGGCTGTGGGTTTTCTTTCTTTTGAAATTTATTGAGCTTGGGTAACAGAACAGAAAAATGATTAAAATTGTGTAATTAAATAAAAGGAGGACATCCTCCACCTTGCATAAAGCTAAACTCAGAAAGACCTGTACACACTGGACTGAAAAGTCGCAACTTACATGGGCAAATAAAATCCATTTTGTTCACTAAAGTTAGTCTGGAGTGTTGCCTCTCTTTGTCCTTTGATTTATGCTGGATTGGGATTAAAAACTAAAGGCTTGAACCCACACTCGGGGTAAAAGTATTTTGGTGCCCTATGCAGATGAAACCAATGGTGGGCCCCCCACCACAAAGCAAAGGAATGGGTCAGAGACTAAGGTAACAGGACAACTAATGCACCTCCCTCCTGCCCCTCCGATGGGTTAGATAGCAAACTCTGATGACCACTTTCACTACAATTGTTACCTTTTTCACAAAAAGTTGGCAAAAAAAAGTGGTGTACTTTAGGGATGTGACTTAACAGGGAGTGCAATTTCAAAGTTGGATACAAAATCAATAATTTTTTGCAGACTATTTTACACAATATAGAGTAAAAAATAGCGATATTCATCCCTGATGTCCTATATTCTAAATGTTGAACCCAAGGATAGCTATGGAAACCAATAAAGCATAACTATAATCGGGGCTGTTTGGTTAAGTTAAGGTGTCCAGTATTTGGTAAATACCCTAATGGAAAATAAACAGACTTTCACTATACGTCTGATGGTTTTTGCGTTTGTTGTGCGACAAATACAGCTTGCACATAACTGATGGTGGTTCTGGTGATGTATTCATGTAAAGATGGGGGTTCTGGTGACATGTTCTGGTGACATATTCATGTAGTGATGGTTGTTCTGGTGTTGTATTCATGTAGTGACAATGATTCTGGTGAAATATTCATCACCAGAACCATCATCAGTATATGAATACGAAGCCAACATCACCATCAGTATATAATTAGAGCACCAGCGCCATCAATATTACATGAATATGGCACCAAAAACATCATCAGTAAATAAATGTCACCAGAACCACCATCAGTACATGAATACATCATCAGGACCACCATTAGTACATAAATGCATCACTAGATCCACCATCCGTACATGACTACATCACTAGATCCACCACCAGTATATGAATACATCAACAGACCCACCAACAGCACATGACTACGTCACCCGAACCACCATCAGTACATGAAAATGTCACCAGAACCACCATAAGTACATGACCAGGGAAAAAAATACTTGAATATAAGAACCAAGCTTAGTACAACGAGCAATTGTAATATCAAGTTAGTCCCATAGACAGTTGTATTGCATGAACCTACAACTCCCAGTATGTCCTTAACAATGGTAAGGAGGCACTGGGAGTTGTTATTAACCCCTTTACAGCCTGGGACGTATTAGTACGCACCAGGCTGTAACCCCCGGTTCAGTGAGGGCTCCGGCGCTGAGCCCGCACTGAACCGGCCACATGTCAGCTGATTATAACAGCCGACATGTGCCTACAACAGCTGCGGGTGGAATCGTGATCCACTCGCGGCTGTTAACATGTTAAATGCCGCTGTCAATTTCTGACAGCGGCATTTAACATCGCCGCGCCGGAAGCGCGTCAATTACCCCGCCCATCGGTGACCCCGTCACGTGATCGCAGGTCACTGATGGGTGGGCATGACAACCTTGGGTCTGCAGCAGACTCCAGTGGTTGTAATGTACTGCTCGCTATGAGCGCCACCTAGTGGTCGGCGCTCATAGCACAGGAGCATCTCTACTACATAGAGGTGATCTGCTCATCACCTCTATGTAGCAGAGGCGATCGGACAGTTGCTGGTTCTAGACTCCTATGGAGACTATAGAAGCAAGAAAAAAGTGAAAAAAAAAAAGTTTTTTAAAAAAATATAAGTTTAAATCACGCCCCATTCAAGATAGAATAATAAAAAAAAAAAACACATACACATATTTGGTATCGCTGCGTTCAGAATCGCCAGATCTATCGATATAAAAAAAATTAATCTGATCGGTAAACGGCATAACGAGAAAAAAAATCGAAACGCCAGAATTACGTTTTCTGGTCGCCCAACATTGCAATAAAATGCAATAACGGGCAATCAAAACATCGGATCTACCCCAAAATGGTATCAATAAAAACTTCAGCTCGGCGCACAAAAAATAAGCCCTCATCCGGCCCAAGATCCTGAAAAATGGAGACGCTACGGGTTCTGGAAAATGGCGCCATTTTTTTTAGCAAACTTTGGAATTTTTCTTTCACCACTTAAATAAAAAAGAACCTATACATGTTTGGTGTCTACAAACTCGTAATGACCTGTAGAATAATAATGGCAGGTTAGTTTTAGCATTCAGTGAACGAGATTAAAAAAAAAGAAAAAAAAAACCATCTGTGGTATTGCACTTTTTTTGCAATTTCACCGCACTTGGAATTTTTTTCCCGTTTTCCCGTACACTATATGGTAAAACCAGTAATGTCGTTCAAAAGTACAACTCGTCCAGCAAAAAATAAGCCCTCACACGGCCATATTGACCAAAAAATAAAAACGCTATGGCTCTGGGAACAAGGGGAGCAAAAAACGAAAATGCAAAAACAGAAAATCCCAGGGTTGCGAAGGGGTTAACAGCCATCATCAGACTGCGGACGATACAGGAGCCACAGTACTGATGAGAATTAGTCAGTATCACAAACAAACATTCACATCCATGTACCTTATAGATGACATCTTCTCTGGAGTTGTTTCTTTCTTTACATCTCCATCTTGTCTAGATGCCATGATGGCTTTTCACATCCACATCTCGTCTCTGCAGACCTCCCTCTTCTCCGGTCTTTTGCAGCACATCCCCACACGGGGCCCTTAAAAATAAGAGTGTTATTAAAATGCCCTCTGCATACAAATATCTGTCCATACTATGCCCTAAATAAGTCTCCTATAGTATATGACCTCCACATTGTGTACCATTATCAGCTATATAACCGCCATGCCATCCGCCCTTATGAACCACAGCCTATTCTATAGCTGTCCTCTCTATAATTTTCCATTACACTTTCTATATCTCCACACTGTCCCCATGGCATGCTAACCCCTCTCCATATTGTGCCTCCATTTCACGCTGTCCCCTCTCCATATCCATTCTGTGCCCCCTATTCACACTATGCCCACCACGCTGCCCCCTGTCCAGTATGGTCACCACAGGCCCCAGTATAATGTCCTCCACAGTCCCATATACAGTACGGCCACCACAGCTCTTTGTATACTTTGCTGTTCCCCTGCACAGCTTCTCATTTCATGGCCCCCCCCGCACAGCCCCTCATCTCATGACCCACCCCCACACTCATTCTCATTTCATGCTCTCTGCACAGACCCTCATTTTATCCCTCCCTCTGCATAGCCACTCATTTTATCCCCCCATCTGCACAGCGCTTCATTTTATTTACCCCCATCTGCACAGCCCCTCATTTTATCCCCCCCCCCATTTTCACAGCCCTTCATTTTATTTCCCAATTCCCCCCACCTGCACAGTCCCTCAGTTTATTCCTCCCCGTCTACACCGCCCCTCATTTTATTCCTCTCCACATGCACAGCTCCTCATTTTATTCCCTCTCCATCTGCACAGCCCCTCATTTTATTTACCCCCATCTGCACAGCCCCTCATTTTATTCCCTCCCATTTGCACAGCCTTTCATTTTATTTCCCAGTTTCCCCCACCTGCACAGTCTCTCAGTTTATTCCTCCCCATCTGCACCGCCGCTCATTTTATTTACCCCCATCTGCACAGCCCCTCATTTTATTCCCCCCATCTGCACAGCCCTTCATTGTATTTCTCAATTTCCCCCACTTGCACAATCCCTCAGTTTATTCCTCCCCATCTGCACCGCCCCTCATTTTATTCCTCCCCACATGCACAGCTCCTCATTTTATTCCATCCCCATATGCACAGACCCTCATTTTATTCCCCCATATGCACAGCCCCAGTGTATTTGCGGCCGCCACTGTGCTGAATGTCTGCAGCCGGAGAAAGGTGCCGAGCAGCCGTAGGTATTCAGCTATTTTTTTTTTAAAGTGCGCCCCCCTCGGGTAGGCAAGAGATAGCGCCCTAGGCAGGTGCCTACCCTGCCTAACCCTTGTCCCTTGTAATTTTTTCCAGTGTGGATGGATAGATGGATAACTATGGGGTGGATAGATGTATATTAGATGGATGTATAGATAGATATGGGGTGTATAGATGGATAGACTTATATTAGATAGGTAGATATGGGGGATATAGATGGATATACTTATATTAGATAGATAGATATGGGGAGTATAGATGGATATACTTATATTAGATAGATAGATATGGGGAGTATAGATGAATGGATAAATAGGTATGGTATGGCTAGATAGATATGGGGTAGATGGATAGATGGCTGGATACATACATACATACATACATACATACATACAGTATGGGATTTATAGATAGATAGATATGTGGTGGGTGGATAGATAATGTCCCTTTATGAATATGCTGTTCAGTGTCCCAATCAGTTCTGTGCCAGTCTCCATGCAAAATAAGTATTTTACCAAAAAAGTTTGCATCCATAATTTTACCTCTTGCAGATGGTGCCAAAGATCCCCTGAAACCCACAGCTTGCACACATGACCCTCTAGCAGCTAGAGTCTAGCTCCTACAGTTTAGCTCTGGAATGTAGATGTGTATGCTACGCAGTGTTCTGCATACATAGAAAATTATTTGCTCCATTGTAGCCAGGTTATCGCTATGTAATATCTTTCTGACTTTATGTGTATGATTATGCAAGGCAATTGTTTGTATATTCTAATAGTGTCATTTTTATAATAATATATCCCAATGTTGTTTAATTTGCACATATTTGTGAACAGCAGTGAAGTTACAAATTATGTGAACAAAAAAATACCAATATATCCCTGAGGAATGAGTCCCTGTCCTGCAATATGGAGCTCTGTGAACCCAAAATGATTGCTTGAGAATGTTGCATTCTATTCAAATAGATTCTAAAAGCAACTAAATAAATGCTGTTTGTAAACCTTGAATGCAAATATTTATATACATGTTTTGTAGATTGGAGAGGCAAGACAGTGAAAACATTCCTCCTGTGAGGGACCGCGATCCAGAAACCAGAAGCCGTGGCGAAGGAGATGGCAGAGGTTCTGAAAAGCTAGAAAGGAGGTCCGAGTGCAGAAAGGAGCCTCTAACAAAAGTAAACGGGATGGGGACTCCTTCTGAAAGGCTTCCTGACTTGGAGCCTCCCAGACATTTCCCAGAAGGAGAACGCCCTCCACAACCCAATGGTTGGGGTTTTGTTACTTCTCCAGGGCGTCCAGCCAGTACTGCTTTTCCAGAGGGTAATGGGCAACGAAGGATGAACATGCCGCGCACCCACCCAGAGAAAATTGCACAGAGACAAAACTCAATGTCACAACTACAGCAGTGGGTCAACCTGCGTAGGGCAGCAGCTCCTACAGAAGACATGCAAAGGTAGGTCTGCAGCAACATATAGGGTGTGCTAAAGACTAGATTGAATAATATTGGCACATTAGAGAAGATGTGCTGTGTTCTTATGTCAGGGTAATACATTCTGCACCAGTAAAGGAATTAATCTCCAGAGCCCAGCAAATCATTATTCCTGTACTTTATCTTTATATATTGTATCTCCGTTTATGTACATGTACCTAAATAGAGCATTATAATACCGTATGAATTGATTGTCCGCTTTATTTCATCACAGCCCCAGCAGATATTTTCCAGGATCACACCACATGCCTGATTACTATCCACAGTACGGGTCCCAGTATCCCGATGGTTATCAGTATTACACCCCTGCAGGATCTCGACCAGACAGCATTTGCTCTATGTCAGCTTTCCCACAATGGGCTTTGGAAGACAAACATCAGGTTCTTCGCAATGGAGTACCTTATCAGGCTCGGGACTGGAAGGAGCCTGGTGTTTATGGACGCCCAGCTGAGTTATGGGGCCCTCGCCCAGCCTTGTATTATCAGGAGGTAGATGCTGCCTGTGGATCTCTCAGACGCCTTTCCCTGCAGCCTCGCTCACGTTCTGTTCCACGGTCTCCTAGTCAGGGGGCTTACAGTACTCGTCCAAGGGTCTACTCTCCTGTGCGGTCCCCCAGTGCCCGGTTTGAAAACATGTCACGGGATGAAAACTATTCAGAACCAACTGCATACTCCATGAGGCGTTCAGTTAGCTCTCCTAAAGTAAGTGTGTGAATGTGACATGAGCTACTGGTTACTATGGGCATGACGCCATGATTAGGATTGTTACTCATTACAAATCTACAGTACAGACCAAAAGTTTGGACACACCTTCTCATTTAAAGATTTTTCTGTATTTTCATGACTATGAAAATTGTACATTTTCACTGAAGGCATCAAAACTATGAATTAACACATGTGGAATTATATACTTAACAAAAAAGTGTGAAACAACTGAAAATATGTCTTATATTCTAGGTTCTTCAAAGTAGCCACCTTTTGCTTTGATGACTGCTTTGCACACTCTTGGCATTCTCTTGATGAGCTTCAAGAGGTAGTCACCGGAAATGGTCTTCCAACAATCTTGAAGGAGTTCCCAGAGATGCTTAGCACTTGTTGGCCCTTTTGCCTTCACTCTGCGGTCCAACTCACCCCAAACCATCTCGATTGGGTTCAGGTCTGGTGACTGTGGAGGCCAGGTTATCTGGCGTAGCACCCCATCACTCTCCTTCTTGGTCAAATAGCCCTTACACAGCCTGGAGGTGTGTTTGGGGTCATTGTCCTGTTGAAAAATAAATGATGGTCCAACTAAACGGAGACAGGATGGAATAGCATGCCTCTGCAAGATGCTGTGGTCGCCATGCTGGTTCAGTATGCCTTTAATTTTAAATAAATCCCCAACAGTGTCACCAGCAAAGCACCCCCACACCTCCTCCATGCTTCACGGTGAGAACCAGGCATGTAGTGTCCATCCGTTTACCTTTTCTGCGTCGCACAAAGACACGCTGGTTGGAACCAAAGATCTCAAATTTGGACTCATCAGAGCAAAGAACAGATTTCCACTGGTGTAATGTCCATTCCTTGTGTACTTTAGCCCAAACAAGTCTCTTCTACTTGTTGTCTGTCCTTAGCAGTGGTTTCCTAGCAGCTATTTTACCATGAAGGCCTGCTGCACAAAGTCTCCTCTTAACAGTTGTTGAAGAGATATGTCTACTGCTAGAACTCTGTGTGGCATTGACCTGGTCTCTAATCTGAGCTGCTGTTAACCTGCGATTTCTGAGGCTGGTGACTCGGATAAACTTATCCTCAGAAGCAGAGGTGACTCTTGGTCTTCCTTTCCTGGGGTGGTCCTCATGTGAGCCAGTTTCTTTGTAGCGCTTGATGGTTTTTGCAACTGCACTTGGGGACACTTTCAAAGTTTGCCCAATTTTTCAGACTGACTGACCTTCATTTCTTAAAGTAATGATGGCCACTCGTTTTTCTTTACTTAGCTGCTTTTTTTCTTGCCATAATACAAATTCTGACAGTCTATTCAGTAGGACTATCAGCTGTGTATCCACCTGACTTCTGCACAACACAACTGATGGTCCCAACCCCATTTATAAGGCAAGAAATCCCACTTATTAAACCTGACAGGGCACACCTGTGAAGTGAAAACCATTTCCGGTGACTACCTCTTGAAGCTCATCAAGAGAATGCCAAGAGTGTGCAAAGCAGTCATCAAAGCAAAAGGTGGCTACTTTGAAGAACCTAGAATATAAGACATATTTTCAGTAGTTTCACACTTTTTTGTTAAGTATACAATTCCACATGTGTTAATTCATAGTTTTGATGCCTTCAGTGTGAATGTACAATTTTCATAGTCATGAAAATACAGAAAAATCTTTAAATGAGAAGGTGTGTCCAAACTTTTGGTCTGTACTGTACATATGTTATATGTATATCTTGATAGAGCTGTTAAAGCTGGGACATTAGAGCACAGAACTATAAATGCAGCTCTGAATTATAATTGTAACTCTGGATCAGTCTATTATAAATAATGCCATATATTTCCAGAATGACTCAACTTACACTATATGGGCAAACGTATTGCGACACCTATACATTACATCTACAGGACCTTTTATGACATCCCATTCTAAATCTATAGACCTTAAAGGGAATCTTTCTGCAGGTTTTTGCTATTTAAAGGGGTTGTCCCACAAACAGAGTACATTTTAATCAATAGATCTTGGAATAAAAGTAAGTTTCACAATTGGATGTGTTAAAAAAAACTGTTCCTATTTTTATATTATCCATGGGTTGATTGATGAGAGATGGTTTGTGGTGAGAGAGCATTATCACTGTGACCCCATGTTTGATCTCAATAAGTGACAGATACTAAAGGCCCCTTCACACTAAGCGACGCTACAGTGATCGCGACAACGATACCACCTGTCAGGGATCGTTGCTGCGTCGCTATGTGGTCGCTGGTGAGATGTCAAACAGTCAGATCTTCCCAACGACACAGCAACGATGTGGCGACCCATAACGATCTGTGTAACGATGCACGCTTATGTGTTTCTGTGTCTGAGTCGTCAACAAGGTCGTTGGTAAGGTGTCAAACACAGCGATGCATGCTACCCAGCGGGGCCTCAACGATCAAAGAAATGTCCACACCATTCTGACACGACCAGCGATCTCACAGCAGGGGCCTGGTCGCTGCTAAGTGTCAAACGTAGCGAGATCGCTACTGAGGTCGCTGTTGCGCCACAAAACTTGTGACTCAGCAGTGATCTCGCTAGCGATCTCGCTTAGTGTCACGGGGGCTTTAGGTTCATGGTAACAGATCTATTACTTATCAAGTACGCTGAGCTGGGGGTAGAAACCTCTGTTTAGAACTTAGGGGCCCCATATCTAATAGATAGCTGTTGTCCAAGCGATGGTGCAGCCGATCATTCGGCACAGCTATGTCTCCTGACTGTTCCAGACAGAAGAGTGCTCCTATGTTCTCTATGAGAGACTTCTCTGGCGGCTCATCGGGCTGAAAACAAAAGGATTGGCAGTCTGAAATCGGACTTGCTGGATCTTTATCTCCCTCAACATCACCTGTCTGGGAAGAGTCAGGAGGCCCACCATAAAAATGAGGATGCTTTCACACCGCAGCACCCATTCAGTGGCTCCGTCGAGGCTTAAATCCAAACCCCCCTCAAAACGGGATTCGGGCACATGCGCGGACAGGGCCATAGACTATAATGGTGTCGACAGAGCAAACGTGCGCTGTGTCGTGCATCATTCTCGGACGTGGAGGCGGACACTCATATGTAGCATACGCCCGAATTCCGTTTTGCGGCGGGTTCGAACATAAGCCCCGTTGGGAGCCACTGAACAGGTGTCTGAATGCAGTGTGAAAGCGTCCTAAGACTGTTGGCCGAAATATGTATGGTGGCCTTACGTAGGACATTCACATAATGGCCACCAAAAAATTTTGTGTATGTGCACGATTGCTCTGAGATCATTACAGATGACAAAACCCCAATTTACAAGCCTTGTCCCGTGGTTTGGGCTTCTGTAGATTATGAAGTTGTGACACAATCCACTTGATCATATCCCATTGTGCACATCTGTTGCACAATTTGATATGTCTGATAACGCAGACTAATAACGTTGTAGTAGCATTGATTAGGACAGTTACATACAGTGATTATTGCTAAATGCCAACACGTTCAATTGGATTGCACAATTCATAATTTCTGATTTAATGAAGTTACTTTTCCTTTTTTTGTCTTGGGGCTGAAGTTGCCACGCATTTTGTCAGCAGAATCGCCAGCAGAAGCTGTCCGTGACTGGTGTTGAGCGAATTTGTTCGGCATTTCAAATTCGTGTTCAGGGTTCCAGCTTGTTCGCGCCAAAAAATCGTCTCCGCCCATGAACATCCCTGATTTGTCACGCAGCTTACTCAGCCCTCTTATGCACACATATTGGATATGTTCTCCTGTAGCAACTGAAATCCACAAAAATAAAGGCAGTGCCAGCTAGCCGTCTGTGGTTTTAGATAGTTGGGAAAAAGTTGTAGAAAACATTACTGTTTCCAGAGGATAACATTTGCTGGATGGTTCATTTACAAAATTTCTTTATTTCTCTCCTCAGTATGACTATTTGGGTGACCGTCGACCGATGCCCGCTGGAGTGTACTCTTACAGCTACCCATCATCTCCTCCTCTTCATGACAAAATGGTAAGCCTCTACGGAAGAAAGTAAGGCAGAGACCATTCGGCTCATTGGACATAAGTGTGCATTGTGATGGATAGGGCACCTTGTCTATTCCAAACATTTCCTTTGTATTTGCCCTGTCCTTGTGGTGTGTCTCTGTGCCAGCAGTATCTCAGATTTGCGTTCTTTTCTCTGTTTTTGTTTTTTTTGCTATTTCTTTCATATAATACCACACGACTAAAAAAAACTGTTTATTGTGTTTTTTGTAATTTTTTAAATAATGATCCTTTTCTGCGGCTAAATAGTTATATATTATGACATAATTTATGACTTTCTTTATACTGGTAGATAGGATAAGAATAATACATTGTGCACATATAAAATCCACTCACCTGTGCAGTCTGTGCACAAGATCCCCAAACTACAGCCTAGTGTTGGGCAAGTAATTTTCTCAAGGGACCACATGAGGAACTGTGAATATTTGGAGGGCCGAACCAACACACTGAAATTAATTCTGATCTATATGAATATTAACTTATTATTATTATTATTTGTTTTATAACTTAATATTGAGAATAATTAAGTATGTTGATTAGCTGCTACTGCTAATACTTGTTACAACAGGGCTATTTGTAACATGTATTCTTACCTATTGCAGCAAATCAACACCATATCATTTACTGCTCTTTATAAAGTTTATAAATTTTACTGCTGCTGTTATTCATCTCTTGTACATTAATCAGCAGCTCCCGCTGCACAATATGATGTCCCCACAATCTTCCCCCACATACATTATGATACCCCACGGCCCACACACACAGTATGATGGTCCCTAGTGCCCCCACACACAGTATGATGACCCAAACAATCCACCACACAGTATGATGGACCCCACAGCTCCAGCGCAAAAAGTATGATTTCCTACAGCCCCCCAAATACAGAATGTTGGTCGCGCAACCGCCCACACAATGTGATGGACCTAACAGCTCCCCACACAGTATGATGTCCCCCAAGCAACCCCACACACACAGTATGACATCCCCCACAGTCCCCAACACAATATGATGCCCCACAGCTCCTTACACAGTATGATGCCACCACAGTGCCCACGCACAGTATGATGAACCCGACAGCCCCTACACTCATTATAATTCCCCCACATAGTATAATGGGTCCCACAGCTCCCAACTCAGTATGATGGTCCCAAAGCACCCCCCCCCCCCACACACACACACAGTATGATGGCTCCACAGTCCATAAAACGGTATGATGGCTCCCACACAATATGGTGTCCTCATATATTCCCCCCACAAGTAACTGACAATAAAAAAAGAAAAAAACACTACTCACCTTGTCCCCTTTCTCAGGCATACTGCTCTGGTCTTTGCGGTTTGCAGACTGAGGTTCCATGCATCAGGCGCGATCTAGTGACGTCATTGCACCTGTTGAACTGAGTCTCACAGGCGGAATGATAGAAGTGGGTCCTGACGACTCAATATCCCACCATTGTATTCAATGCTGTCTGCGTCCTAAGGATGCATATATCGTTGAAATTGTGACGCCGGGTGGGGAGATGTTTGGCATTAGACTCCCACTATTCATGGACAGTACGCCACTATTTCTGAATAGTGGCTCCAGGTCCAAAAAAACAATCCATCTTGTGCTCCAAGTCATTGCTTAAGAATATACTGTTGTCGGACATAAATTCAATTGTGGGTTTAGAAACCTGTAGGCACAGTCAATGACACCTATCTATATTTCTGAAATAGCTCAGATAAATTGCCCAAATATATGAGATACTCCAAAAGTGAAGCTTAATTTGCAGTCCCATGTAGCCCTGCATGGGTGGAGTAGACTAGCCCAATTACAATGTCCTACTCTTCCTGGTTAGATGCCAGGAGTTCAGTCACACACGTGACCTGTAACAACACATATTTTCTATGTTGTCTGGGCTAAAGCTGAACACAGCATTTAGTCATATAGTAACATTTATCATGGTGACCTCATGTTGGTCTGATGTTATCTTGTCATGATTCCATCAAGATTGGAGTTACCCTAAATTCTGTTGTCAAACCCGTTTCTCCATGTAGAATAGGTACTCTTGTTGATAACCAATAAATTGTAATTGTGCATGAAAATACTTCATGGTTCATATAGAATCCGGCCCTTGGGTGGAAGAGTGCAGTCTACTTAGATTTTCTAAAAGCTTTTGCTTCCCTGCCACATGGAAGGTTAAACTAAAGGATGTAAGCCTCGGGGAAGGTGGAAAATACAGACGCTTAAAAAGAGCACAGCAATTGTATCCACACTACTGTCTTAAGATGCAGAAGTGAAGGACGTTATTCGTGGATGGTGACAATGGTGGGTGATTTTTAAATGAATGTGTAGCTACTTTAAAATAGGAGACCTCTAAAGGTGGATGGGAACAGTTGGCAGCAGTCTTATAGATATAAGCATTGTACAGCTACCAATGGGCCTGTCCAGCTGTACGTAAATACAACTTGATCACTGTGTAATAATATACTTCGGGTTATATTTCCCATAACTATTATGCATAGTGAATGATATTATGTGCATGGGTCCATCGCCACCTTTACCAATGCTGTAGAGTGGTCTTCAATAAAATCGTACCAGATACAGATCAGTGAAGAAAATGTCTGGCGCTTTTGGCCCTTATCACAGATTTACAAACTGGCATGTTAAATCCAAATTATTTTTCTAATATTAAAAATAATAATTGAAAGTATTGAATGTTAAACAGAATTTGTTATAGCTTGATGAAGATCCATGTCCAAGATTGAAAAAGTCTTTGCTATTTAATATTTTTATTAGAATTTTAACATTAAGTAACAATCTGGACTTAAAAGGGTTGTCCAGTACTTTTAAAAATATGCCAATGTGTTTTAATGATAAATAAAAGCTTCTTTCTAATTACCTCCTGTTGCTGTTTCTGCCTGTGAGCGGCGCTATCGGTGGCCGCTCACAGGCAGCACATCAAGTGAGGCGTGACTCAGCGCTGGGGTCCCCGCGGTGGCTGCTGGGTTGTGGATGAGGTTATTCCCCTGCGTCACACCCAGCATCCACCGTGCACTTTCCCAGTGAATGAGGACAGGGAGAGTGCGCGGTGGATGCCGGGTGTGGCGCAGGGGAATAACCCCGCCCACAACCCAACAGCCACCGGTGGAACGTGGAAGAGGGACCCCCGGCTGCAGCCTGGACTCGTCGTGACGTCAGCGGATGTCAGAGCCGGATGCAGCCGGGGGTCACAGGCAGAAACAGCACCAGGAGGTAATTAGAAAGAAGGTTGTATTCATCATTAAAACACATTGGCATATTTTTAAAAGTACTGGATAACCCCTTTAAGATCCGAGCTTGGAATTGTGTAATATGGGCCAAAATCGCCAGAGATGGTCTTTCTGGTCTGTATATAACACAGACATGAAGACCAGGAGACTCCCATGAGACTTGCTATCTATAGCATGATACATTGTAGCAATCCATCAGCCTTGTAAACAGGACTAGGCCAGGGCTCACTCCCTGGTTGTCAGCAAATTCCCATTCATTATCATTAAGCAGACTGGTAAGGAGTTAAATAAATATTCATTATACAGTATTATATAATAAATATCAAAAGTGCCTTAAACAAATAAGTGAGAATAGCCTGTGAAATATTATTTTCTTACATAAATAGATGTTTGTTGTCTGTTTATCCAGAGAGAAATGGACTCCTCATTTTCTGTGCTGGTTACTCGATATGTGTATCTCAGAGAACATTGGGCACATACCCATCGCGCTGGGTTGCTGCCTTCGGCAAATTTGTTAATTGTCTCCTCTCCAAACCCATCTTTTTTGAGGCTACAGTATCCCTGAGTCCTTGGTATAATTAGGCATAGTCAGAATTCTAGTATTCCGATGACTATTCCTTGTCCATCCAAGCATTGTTATACAGGATACCTTAGAAATGGATTTGTGATTCATAATGTGTATGGTCCTCAAATTCTATCTACTATATAATCGGCTTATCCCGTCTGTCTGTGCGTCCAGGAAATCCCGTGTCACTGATTGGTCCGGCCGCGCACAGGCTGCGCCGCTCCCCGGTCCTCACTAACACTGTTCGCTGATTGGTCGCGGCCGCCAGCGATATTGGCGCCAAATTTACAGAGCGCGCGGTGGATGCTGGGTGTGACACGATGGGGGATAACCCCGCCCACAGCCCATCATTCACCGTGGTATGCAGAACAGGAGACCCCTGGCTGCAGCCGCAAATAGTCGTGATGTGAGCGGAAGCAGGAGCCGGCTGCAGCCGGGGGAATTACGTGCTGGCTGTGCGTGGTCAGCGATGTTGTCACAAGCAGTATTGACAACATGACGTAATTACAAAATTCATTAGGGGCCCCGGGGGGATACATTGGGGGGTTAATTTAAAGTAGTGCACAACCCATTTAAACACTGCTTCGCTGATTAGTCGCGCCCGGTCGGCCGCATACATATTTTAGAATACCCGATGCGTTAGAATCGGGCGACCATCTAGTATTCTAATAAAGGCAAAACAGAAAGCAAAAAATATATCAGCTCACCCACTTAGAAGATCTCCGCACGGAACCAGTAGTGCGACTGGGAAAATGAATCAGGAAACCAAGGAAGATTCAGATGTACAAATCTTCTAAAAACAATTATACTTTATTTGGTCATAGAAAAAATATTAAAAACCCTTAGGAGGACATCAGCAAACGCGTTTCGAACTATGAGTTCTTAATCATTGCATAGTGAAAAGCCGCATGGAGATAGCGTCATATGTCATATCCTGTTAATCACATACTCCAAAAGAGAATTAAACGAATACATGCAGAAAAAACATATAACATACAAAAATATTAAAAATATTCCAAACAACAAGAATAGTATTCCAGAAAAATATTAATGACCCAATTTGCCATAATGGAGATACAACAACATTCAATACTATTGGCATTGAGAAAGTCATAAGACCACATAGAGGAGGCGACCATAGGAGAAAACTCCTGAATAGAGAAAGTTGGTGGATCTACACTCTGAATACACGTGCGCCGGCTGGCATGAACGTCAGACACGATCTGATGTATCATTATGAATGAGGGCTTCCCCCCACCCCACCTTCTTTCATTCGCAATGGGTAGACTCATTAATATTTTTCTGGAATACTATTCTTGTTGTTTGGAATATTTTTAATATTTTTGTATGTTATATGTTTTTTATGCATGTATTTGTTTAATTCTCTTTTGGAGTATGTGATTAACAGGATATGACATATGACGCTATGCGGCTTTTCACTATGCAATGATTAAGAACTCATAGTTCGAAATGCGTTTGCTGATGTCCTCCTAAGGGTTTTTAATATTTTTTCTATGACCAAATTAAGTATAATTGTTTTTAGAAGATTTGTATAGCTGGATCTTCCTCGGTTTCCTGATTCTAAAAAAGGAGCCCACCCATTTGTATGGAAAAATAAGATTTGAAAAAGTGTTATAAATGGTTGTATCCTGTGTGTGTCATGTTTTTGGGTCTATCATGTATAGTGATTAGGCTACTCTGTACACGTTGCATGTATTGTGTGCTGTGTGTAGTATGGATTGCCATAGACGCTGCATGGCAAATTATCTTCCCTTCCCTGCTTTAGCGCTTTTTGCACTTTTCAGCTTGCCAGTTTTCTGTTCCTCCGGGCATTGCCTAATAGCACTTTATTATTCAGTAAATGTGGGGTTGGAGGCGCCCAGCTTTTGCTCTGCTTTGCCTTTTTAACCCTGTGTTTGTCTCCTGCTGCTGCTTCCCCTTCCCCACAGGATGAAATGTTAGATCTTCAGTTACAGAGACATCTTGATTTTTTGGATCAGCAGGTAGGAAGCCACAAAGCTATGTTCATTTCTGCCTAAAGTGTGTTGGTGTCACTGTGACCCAGTGTCAGACCTTTCCCTCTGTTTCTTAGATTGTGTGATACATAGCCCTTGTAACAAGGTGTCTCCGCTTGAAAGAATTTGTTGCTTTGTCAGTGTAAATAATCAAGTGTGTATGAAACAAATAATCAGACAAGTAAAAGTATCAGATAATAATGCAAAAATCTATTTAAGGGAATCTGTCACCAGGTTTTTGCCACTTAATCAGAGAGCAGCATAATATAGGGATGGAGGCCCTGATTACAGCGATATGTCACTTATTGGGCTGCTTGCTGTAGATTCAATAATCTCCTGCTAATAAAACACTGATTTTATCACTAGCGGAGTGGTAAACCTGCTGCCATATTCCATATTCGTGAGCTCTGTATAACCCCACCACTGATTGGCAGATTTCTGCCTATGCACAGCGCACAAAGAACGCTGCCAATCTCTAGCTGGATTTATACTGACCCATTATCATGACTAACCATTTCCAGGATCTCTCTTTTCCTGATATCCTTGCAATGTAAACTGGCTGCCAATCAGCCAACAAATGAGCAAAAGATTAGTTCGCTAAGTGAAATTATTTTTAAGGAGGCTTACAATCATCTTGACAGCACATGTCCTTTGCAAGTAGGACATGTGCTGCCGAAAACAGTTGCAGTCCGTTCACAAAGAATGATCTATTATTGATCGTTCTTCACGAATAGGAAATATGGTCTGCCTGTCTAAGGGTCTGTATGCATTTCCCAATGCACAGGATTACACGATCGCATGTTTGCCAGTGAGCAGGCATTTAATAGCCTGTTTAGAGGCCGCCCCGACTTCAGATGTGCACTGAGCAATATGTAATAGATCATTCAGTGTACATAGTCTGAGGATTTTATATTTGTGCTGCACAAAACATTGTTTTACCTGATGAACGAAAATTGCTTGTTCATCAGATGGTCGGCAGCCTGTTTACACTGCCCGATTATCAGCAAACGACCATTCCTATAAATGCTCCTTCATGATAATTGTTGAGAGCAAAAGGCCCTTGAATAGTTTATTAAACGACTACTGATCAGCAAACAAGCATCGATCAGTAGTTGTTTAATGGCAAACTAAGTAGAGGAGGTCAATGAGGCAACCAGATAAAGGTATACAACTAGAGAAAAAGCGATTTTTTTCCACAGACGTCGAAGTTGACTTCTAACATCCTTTATCATTGGATTGGGGGAATTATGTCTACCAATACTCAAAACTTTTTATACAAATGTCCAGGCAAGAAAATACAGACAACCTACTGGATAGAGGTGATGATGTAAATAATGATGACCTCACCTTTCATATATCCAAGAAAATGTAAAAATTAGTTTAGACTTTGCCTGCTTTGGACAGGGTTTTTTTTTAAACTGTTTACTGATGATATAATAGGGTAGGTCATTGCGAGGAGATTTCCATCTATTAACTTAGCGTTACATAAAAAGATATTTGAAAATGGGATTTCTTAACCAGATAAATCCCTTTAAATACTTGAATATATTCTACTTAGGTTAGGAGCAATACTGGGAACACAGAAAATGAGGAATCTGTGCACTTTATCAAAAGCAGTGATTAAGAAGAACAAATTAAAGGCAAAATGCACAGCTGCTCATATCATGGATATAAAGAAATTCAAATTGGCTGACAACTCTAAAGGATGTTAGGGCCCATTCACACTAGAACTCAGCTTTTTGATTATCAGTCTCAGTCTGTCGACACAGACTGATAATCACCCGACTACTGAAAAAGCCCAGTAAGTGATACTTCGTTGGAATCAAGCATGCTTAATAATCATCATTCTTGCTAGCACATCGTCCTATACGAACAGTATGTGCTGCCGAGAACATGATACACATAGTGATCGTATTAATGATCTGCCTATCTAAACAGGCCATTAAGATACTGCCATTTGGCTTGCATGTAGCCATTCGATGGTCATTTAATAGCTTCGATCAGCCGCCTTAGTGAACCCTTAGAATGGAGCAGCAGTTGAGCACGCACCCTGCCGCTCCATTGATAGCCTATAGGCCTGATGAAGGGTTGCACCAGTTACACTGTAATTAGTTGTTAGTTATAGTGGCATTAGCTATAATATTGTTGGCATGTTAGTCACCAAGATGCCCAGATCCTTCTTTGCTCGCTAAGTTTTTCTCAATGTTCTAGTCAGATACTGACCGCTATGTGTAATTTAGTGTAGATCACAGTAAATGGGTCACAAAATGTCAGCGTGAATGCTATGACTGGATTTATTCTTCATCCTCTGTTTCCCCCCCACACCTGCTGCAGATGAGTGAGAGTGAGACTTTGATCAGCATGGTGAATAATATGGTTCACTCGTCCCCCAGAGCACAGATCTTCATGCAAGTAAGAGAACACTTAAGTGTCACCTTCACTCTGCATGGCACAACCCATTATCATCTCCCCATGAGATATAATACATTGACGTTAGGAGACTAACTACCCTCCATTCAGTTAATGCCGATTATCTCAGGTACTACTATTATGTGCTCATATAATTGCATTGAAGCTGATCTGTCACAAGATTTCACAATATCATTATTGTACATTAATTAATCTCTTAGACCTGATTATGCTGATGTACTTAATTTAAAGAAACGTTGTCACTAGCTTTTGCCATGTATCTGAGAGCAACGTAATGTAGAGACAGAGACCCTGATTCCAGCAATCTGTCACTTATTGGGCGACTTGCTGAAGTTTTAATAAAATCAGGAGATTATCACTAGAGGACCAGAAAACCTGCTGCCATGTTGTCCTCCATATTCATGAGTTCTGTATAACCCCGCCCCCACCACTGATTGTCAGTTTTCTGCCTATGTACAGTGTACACAGAAAGCTGCCAATCAGTGGTGTGGGTTGGGTTATACAGGGCTCAGCAGTCAGAGAGCTGGTAGCAGCCCAGTAAGTGACACATCATTGGCATCGGGGTCTCTGCTGTTATATCATGCCGCTCTTAGATGGGGTAGCAAACATCTGCTGACAGATTGCGTTTAGAGGGAATATGTCAGCAGCTTTTTACTACCTAATCTGAGAGCGGCATGATATAAGCAAAGAGACCCTGAATCCAATGATGTGTCACTTAGTTTACTGGTTGCAACAGTTCTGACACAATCAAGAATTTTTCAATTTAGCAATGAAGCAGAGCTCAGAAAGCTGCCCCTGCCCACACCAGGCTCTGTATGTACATAGCTTTAGGCAGTGAGCTGCTTATCACAGAAGGGGGCGGAGTCGGACCAGGGCTCATGCTGCCAGCTGGTTACAATTACCAGGTGATTAATCCTTCAGTGTAAGAAAACAGCACACAGCCTAATGAGTGACACATCACTGAAATCAGTGGCTCAGACCCTACCTCATGCTGTCCTCAGATTACATAGCAAAACTGCTGACAATTCCTTTAAAGGTGTCAATACCTTTATATTTAATTAGGTTAGGAGCTTACCACTTAGAAATACTGGGAACACAGAAAATGAGGAATCTGTGCACTGTTTGTACATTGCCTTTATAAAGTAAGATAAAAAAAAGTTTTCTTGCCTGATATTACAATGCTAATTTTCATATTGTGGGCAAAACTTAAAAAAAGGATTATACAGCCATTCTTCATACTTTCAAAGTAAGCACACCAGCTTCATCAGGCTTATGAGATCTGTTTAATAATTTATGCAGTTTATATTGTGACAGATCCTCTTTAGGCTGTAAAAATATGCACATTTGTTGTTAAGAGTTATTAATGGCAAGTAGAGGTGTCATTGTGTCATCCACGTCACACCATGCAATATCATTTCCGTACATAGACAAGATGCACATAGAAGGCATTAGATCTTGGATTAGGAGAAAGGATAAACCTCCATAATATTAGGTCTCATAAATAACTGCAGCGTGTAATAATCTTTCACCAGACATAAATCTGCATTTCAGGAGTTGAGTGATCTTATCGTATTACTCTTAATTGGTTAACCCTCTAAGATAAGGCCTTATTCAGACGTCTTCCATTTTTCATGTACACAAGAAATGGTTTCATCAGTGTTTGGTCAGGTTTTACCATCAGTTTTTCATCAGTGATTTTTATCTATGAAAAAAATGAATAAATTACAAAGTTTCTCGTATACATTACAATGATAATCGTGGACAGCACATGGATTGTACACTGGTGTCATCTGTGTGCTGACTGTGATTTTCACGGATTTATAGACTTGCATGGGTATCCATGATGCAAATTATATTGATTACATTGCGGACACACCGGAGACGTGTGAACAGTCCCATAGATTATAATGGGATATCACATGTACAACGGAACAACGGACATCTGAATAAGGCCTAAGGCTCAGCCTGCTAAAGCTTTCATTCTCCTGAAATGTGGCTTGGCCGTCCGTACAGGTCACCCAGTTTGTGAAGTGCCAATTATGCTTCCATATGTATTACATATTGCTATTGACAAGTGCTGAGCGGACTTTTGTTGGGTTTCCCCTTTTAGGTGTCTCCTTATGCAGATCCATACAGAGAAGCTTTGCAGAGCTACAAAATTAATGAACAGGATACGGATGTAAGTTTTCCATTGTGAGAAGCTCCAGATACCATAAGTTAGGGTATGTGAACATGATCAGGAGCCACTATGGGTTTGAGGCTGCGCGTCAAACCCGCAGCGTCCATATGTTACAGCATAGTGGATGGGATTTGTAGAAATCCCATGTCCACTATGTGTTCATCTGTGCACCTGTGGATCACCCGTGGACATTGACATGCGGCGCGTCTTTCAAGACTAGCGACTCCACAAGAGAAATCTGATCAGTACCGTGCATTGAGTGCGGTGAATCCACATGGTTCAGTGAACACATGCGGATTCACCCGTGTTCAGTAGAACACAGCGCTTTGGACGCAGGATAAAGTATGCTGCGTCCAAAGCGCTCCTTGTCCAGATCGTGTGCACATACCCTTTGTGTGTGTTCAGTGTTCAATAATGCAGTGCTATGAAGTCTCTGACGGCCAGTACGTTTCTTTCCTCTAGAAGCTCCTGGGTCGGCTGTGTGAGCAGCACAAGGTAGTGAGGGAGCAGGACCGGCTGGTCCAGCAACTACGAGCTGAGAAGGTAAGGGAGCATTACTACACATAATTATCATGTCGCTAACGCTGCTGGAATAAGGTACCATGCAGGAGCCATATATTTTGTGGAAAAAAACAAGATTGGAACCCATCAAAACAAAGCAGAAAGTTTTCCTTGGGAAACTAATCTTTGCTATGTTTTGATGGGAGTCTATCCTGATCTTGATATAAAATATACAGCTCCCACACACAGCCGTATTACGGAAAGCATCTCTGAGGAAACCATAAAACTCCTGTCTCTGCATTTGTAATTTCCTAAAAATAGTGTTGATTTTTGAGACGAACAGTAAAACAATAAAGCTTCTTAACGAGGACCTGTCACCAGGTTAAAAGTGGCCAGTTTATTATTCCTGTTGTTCCCAAGAGTATTCAGTTTTTGGTTTCCTTTTTTTTTTAAAATCCACCCTACGGTCTGAGAGATATGGGCTTTTTAATTTTTATTGTCTGTACCAAGGGGGCGTTGCTCACAGGGTGTTCTGGAGACATGTATTCAGGCTACTCTGTGTGATTACACTTTAGGCCATGCTCCTTTAGTATTGACCATTAAAATTAGCACTAAATAAAAAGGCCCCTATCTCTGAAACCATGTGGCGGATTTAAAAAAAAAATCTGAATTCTCAGGGGAGCAGCGGGAATAAAATAAGAGCAAAAACTGGTCACTTTTGACCTGGTGACAGTCGGCATTTCAGGGATGATGCTACCACTTAGAGCCGATTGTTTGGGCTTGAAGTGACAGAAGCATCTGACATCGTTTTTCTTTTTTTCCTGCTCCTTTCCGCTCCTGAAATATGGCCTCTTCTTCCCTGTATGTAAATTTATTATTCTTGCCAACTGGGTGTGATCCTCAAGAAGACTTCCATAGAGAAGTGTTCAGGATCACACCCACTTTTATACATAGGGCAGAGGGGTCCATATCTCAGTAATGGACAGGCACAGGAACAATCAAAGAACATCACCAGATTCAGGAGAACAGTGACATTTACAGCAGATAAAAAATGGACATGGTTGTATCAAGTGACGGATCCTATTCGGTATGAAGTAAAGACACATGCATCAAGCAAGAATGAAAGAATAGAATTATGTAATAAAAAGAAAAAATAACTTTTTGCAACTCCTATTCTGACACACTGTATGTCTGCAATAATATTTTCACACATAGCAAACTTGTTGCAGAAATGTCTGTGACTGTCCTATTCAACTGAATGGGGTTTGCAGAAATCTGCACATGCTGCACAAACAATTCTGCTCCAAGGGAAAATATCCCAATGCGGAGAATGATACTGTCCTATAATAAACACCATACTTATAAAGGCCTATGAATAAAACATGGATTGAGAATAATAAGACTAATTCCTAGATTGCACTAACTGCTTGTCTTCTGTACAGGAAAGCCTGGAGAGTGCACTGATGGGAACTCACCAGGAGATGGAGATGTTTGGCAATCAGACAGCATTTCCAGAGAAGTTACTGCATCGGAAGGAGTCTCTCCAGAACCAGCTAATCAGTATCCGAGTGGAGCTGTCCCAGGCCACCACGGTAAGGCACATGCTGCCACTCATTACAGTAGGCACTATATTGGTTACTAAGAAATTTACAGCCTGCACATCAAAAATGGTTAATTAAATTATCTTCTCATGGCATGACCTGTCCCTGAAATGACAAGGACAACATTGCAATTATTACATGTCAGAGCTACTTACATAATTACATTACATGCTACTTTCCATATGGGATATGCTCACCCACTCACAATAAGGCTAGGGTCACACGACCGTATTTTCTATCTGAGAAAATCGGGCCGATTATGCTAAACACACTCTGATCTGAGTGTGATGATAGTGTGATCCGATTTTTTCGAATGAGAAGATGTAAAAAAAAAGTCTTCATTCTGTCAGTCTGTGAAAAGCGCACTGTACACAGATGTCATCCGAGTGCTGTCCGATTTTCCATTTCCTTATTGAGTTGCTTGTCCAGTTGCGATCTGAATATTGGAAATACGGTAGTCTGCACAAGTTCTAAGACTGTTATTGAGAAAGACCCCAAAATCCTACAACTGCTGCCATTTTACATGCCTAATGTCAGCTTATTATCAAAGGTACACCTGAGCATTTATCTTCTGTTTACATCCTGTAATGTGTCAGATGTGTCTCATGTATTCTAGGCATTAAATAATAGCAGCTTGGAGTATGAGGTGCTGGAGGGGGAAGTCTCCGCTTTACATGATGCTTTGTGGGAGCAGCTGAACCTTAATATACAGGTAAGAAATGCAGATACTCAGGAAAAAAGCAATGCATGTCAGAGCAAGCAATTCATGGATTGTATACTGATTTTTCAGAATGAATTGATGAATAGACACATTCAAAGGGAAATATGGAGGATTCAAGATGTCATGGAAGGCCTTAGGAAAAATAACCCCTCCAGGGGGACAGACACAGCCAAACACAGAGGTGAGTTTGAGTTCCAACTGTTTGATAATAATCCCTCCCAAAAAGTCAGATGGGCTTAAAATGTTGTGAAAAGGAGGATCCTAATTAAAGGGGATATCCAGGACTTTGTAAAAAAAAAAAAAATGTGCCTAAGCACTAATAGGCAGGTAGTTGCTACCTACCTGCCTGATGTCCTCGGCACCGTTCTTCGCCGGCACTAAGCAGTCATAGACCGCTGCTGCCGGTGATTCAGCTGCTTCTGCTGACGTTCGCTTTGCTCTATTGACAGGGCGGGACTGCTGATGTCATGCTAATTGACAGATGGCTTCTGCTACCTAACTGGGGGAGCTGGCTGTCGGTCAGCATTACGGCAGCAGACACACTTTGTCAGCAGAGCAGCCCGGAAGAAGAAGAGCTGCTCTGTTGACGGAGCAGCTGAATCGCCAGCAGGAGCAGAGAATAACTCTGTGACAGTGCCAGGTGCAACAGGAGGCAGTTGCCTTTGTTAGCAACTACATGCCTGTTAGTTTTTTGACACATAGTAAAACAAAAAAAGTCACGGACCACCCTTTAAAGGGAACCTAACAGGAGATTCCTACTGCCCGAACCCAAACATTCGCTGCGCTATTGCAGCCAGGTATGTAATATTCAGAAACGCTGTGAAGTAAATATACTATTAAAAGTTGACGTGAACAATGCTTCTTGGAAGAGTAGTCCAAGACCGAGGCAGGTTCCAAGCTGTTTCTCCTGCCTTGCTCTCCTAGACTGACATATCTCCCTCTGTACATACATATAGGAAGAGACCTGTCAGACTAGGAGAGAAGCCATCAAGGACCTGCCTTTTGGAATAGTCATCCGTGACGCATTGTCCCCGCCGACATTTCAAAAGTATGTTTTCTTTGAAACGTTGCAGCATTTCAGAGTACTACATACATGGCTTTAATAGTGCAGCGAGTGTCTGATTTGTGCTGCCTGTGGCTTGTTCAGTACGAACATACGGTCTGGTTCCCTCTAAAGAATTTGTAGTGACGTTACAAACGAGACGATTGCATATGTATATAGTTATTTCTAGCTATTTATTACAAGCAGTAGACGTTATACCACTGAATACATTTGAGTCACTATAATTTTTTACAATCTCCCTGTACATGTCCTTCCTTTTTTCCATCATTGATCTGTGTCCTTTCCCATAGTAGTTGCAGGGCCTTCAACAACATTCACATCGAATAGTCCAGCCAGCCCCTTGAGCTCTGCCAGTCTCACCAGCCCCCTCAGCCCATTCTCTCTCATCTCAGGATCTCAGGGATCGCCTACTAAGCATACTACAAGTGAAGTAAGTGTATGTATTTCATATTTTATACATGTGCTAATAATTAGGCAGGACCTTCTGCTGTTCATGGGCATCACCCCCAGAGGGCAGCGCACACAGTTACTATTACAACACCTTTTTATTCTCTCCAATTCTATATCATTCTTTTCTATATGACTTTGGGCCATTTACCTAGTTAATTCAGAGATTGATCTCATTTATTTCATTACTAATTATTTCAGCAGAAACTACATTTCTTAAATACATTTGTACTAGCGAAAGTAAAGTCTTGATTTAGATCAGTACTGCAAATTTAAACTCTTGTAGCAATTTACCCTCTAGTATACTTTAGATGTAACCTTTTTTTAGTTCTAAACTTGCTGTCAGTAAATAGAAACATTTGTTCTTTACATTGAGAGGTTAAACCTATTCTAACCATGTCCTGCTCACACAACTGATTGGCGGTAGCAGCACCACATTTTATTTTGTAGAGGAGATCTATGTACGGTGACACATTGTAAAAGCTCATACACATTACATTATAGTCAGTGCTAACCATCTAATATTAATGGGGGTCCCCTACAAACTGGGGGAGAAAAGGCAGATTGACCTTAAATGCCCAGTCCCTTGGTCATCCCAGGAGATAAGCTGTGCTTATAGGTGGCAGAAACAAAGATTCTCGGGAGAGATACAAGTGTTCGACCAAAAATATTTAAAGCACGTGTAGGTTTAATTTCAAACCTAGCATCTTAAAGTGAAGTTATCATCAGTAAATGACCTATTGATTAAATCAGGTGTCTGTGTTACATGTAATTTTTACATATTTTCTGGCAATTTTCACACTGGCGAAAGAGGCTTTTTTTGACTCATTTCAAGAAGGGTTTTCATCAACGCTCTATATTATCAGAGACAGGATTATAATGACAGGTAACACCTATATATAGAGCTGCTAACACAAAATCCACCAATCACAATAAGTGATTTCACCGCTGACTATACTCCCTCCCTTCATAATGACCTTTTCACATGGTCAATAGACATGGCTAATGTACACGTGTTGTTTCCTGAAACAAAAGGAAGTATGGGTCTATGAAAGTCCCAGTGGCCAATATGAAAATTGTAAGATTTACATTTTTATTTTTTTAATATAGTTTGTGATATGTAAAGGAAAAAAAAACATTGGCAAAATGTTTAAAAAAATACAACACAAAACCTGATTTAAACAATAGGTCATTTTCTGAAGATGGCTTCCCTTTAACAATACCAGCAGCTTTGTGAGAAGGAGATGGACAGAAAAGATTTTAAAACTCTAAATGTAAAAATGTTCTAGTAATAGTCTTGAAAAATCTTGAAAAAATCTTGGAAAAATGTGTATCACAAAGTATATAAGTAAGATTTAATACTTCTCATTAACATAACATGCGGGGTTAGTCTTGCTCAATATAGCAGAAGTGAGTGGAGCAGGACTAACCCTTTAAAGGAAATCTGTCAGTAGGATCAACCCTCCTAAGCTGTCTATATTGGCATATAGATGACAGAAAGTTGAATAAAATGATGCCTAGATAATCTGCAATCCAATGTTTTATTCCTGAGAACTCCAAGTTTTTCTTAATATGCAAATGAGCTGTTAAGATCTATGGGCTGGACACAGTCTCCCTGAGAATCAGCCACCAGAGCTTATTTTAAATTAAAAGGGGTGTGAAACATGTAGATCAGGAGAGCAGACTGTCAGTCATTACATGTCTCACACTGATAATGTCCCCTTTCATTTAAAATAAGCTCTGGGGTGCAGACTCTCGGAGATATCTATGTCCTGCCCATAGATCTTAACAGTTCATTTACATATTAAGAAAATTGTCTATTTTTCGAGAATAAAATATCAGATCGCACATATCAAGGTATCATTTTATTCAGCTCCCTGTGACCTACATGCCCATTTAGATGGCTTAGGAGGGATAATCCTACTGACAGATTCCCTTTAAGCTTTATTTATATGTGACTGAATTCTTCCATCTCGTTGTTTAGTATTTTCAATCCAAAATTATTTCTGCAATTGCTTCTTCTTGTATAAAACCATTCACCAGTGAACCTGTATCCTGCTATTTCTTTCTTTTTGCCTTTTTTATCAACATTTCCGCTCTTTTTTCCCTATTCTAACCCTTGCCGCTAATGCTTTCTGGCTTCCTCTCTGCTCAGGACTCGGGCCCCCCTCGGCCCCCTCTCCCTCTTTCGTACACTCCCCTGGATTCTCCTCCAGCTGTCCCTCCACCCCCAGGGGAGGGCCGCTTCCAGCCTTGGCCTTACCCTATCTCTCCCTGCTGGCCACATCACAGTGAGGTAACTAGAGGCAATGGAGGGAAACAATGGGGATTGTTTAAGGTGCATGTCGTAACGCAAAGAAGACACCTTCACCTTTATTCAATGTTCATGTGGAACAGAATCCACGGAAAAATTGTTCTTCCACTCACAGAAATCCATGCAACAGCAGGTAGAAGGCAAGGAATGCTAGCATTCAGTGACGCATATTACAGTGACATGATGTATTTCCTAACGTCCCTTAACATTATTCACAAGACCTCTTGAAAGAACACCTCCATAGTTCATATCTTTAAAGGGGAGTTTTGCCCTAGAAAATAGAATCTGCCTTTTCACAGAAACCGTTCCACGCTTGATCCTGTGATGTGTGTGATGATCCACACCACACACATTTAATGGACAAGTGTGTCACAGTTCCTGGAAAAAAAGGGAAATGAAACGTCATTTTCACACTTTTTTTTCGCAATGCAGTACTTTACCCTTACTGTTAATGGAGTTATATATTATTAATAAATAAAGTTCATGTTCACGTCTTCTCCATATAGCCAGCAGGGAAACCAATGGCTGCTCTCGTTTTGGTTGTTCTGACTATAAGCAGGAAATTTAATATGTACATATGTGCAAAAATATTCCTCTTACCTAAACTGTGTGTAATGTAGCACAGCTTTTTGTTATTAAAGGGACTGTTTTATACAAGCTAACCTGATGATCAGCTCTTTTAGGAGCTCAAATGTTAGGGAATGTTCACATGCAGCGATTTTTTTCTGCACCACAATCAGAGGGTTGGCAGGAAAATGTTGCATAAAATGCGCATTTTTGACACATTTTTATGTGTGTTTTGTAGCGCCTTTGTTTACATTTTTCTGTTCATTTAAATTTGTGAAAACCGCTGCAAAAACGCTGAATATATGGACATGCTGCAGATTAAAACAAAATATGCCCAGCAGCGTAGAAAATACAAGAAAAAGAAAATCAGTCTATAATCGAGATTTTAGAATTCTCATTTACTTTGCTGGTAATGTAAAACGCTGAAAAAACACCACATGTCTAAGTTTTTGCCGTCTAATCAGAGAGCATAATAATCTAGAGACCGAGACCCTGATTCTAGTAATGTGTAACTTACTGGGCTGCTTGCTGTAGATTTGATAAAATAACTTTTATCAGGAGAAGACTATCACTAGCGGACTAGTAAATATGGATGAGCGGACCCTTCGATGGTCGTGTTCGACCGAACTTTAGTCCAAAGTTCTGTTTAGGTACCAGAACTGTACCCGAACTCAAACCCCATAGAAATCAATGGTAGCCTGAACTTTGGTGCTAAAAAAATCTTTCTCTCCGGACTATCAAACTGTAAAATAGACTTCAAGGCGAAGTCCGCGTTCAGAGTTCAGCACTGTTTGCTCATCTGTTTGCTACTAGTAAACCTTCTGTCGTTTAGTCCTCCATATTCATGAGCTCTGCCCACACCACTGATTGGCAGCTTTCTGCCTATGCACAGTGTACACAGAAAGCTGCCAATCAGGGGTGTGGGCAAGTTATACAGAGTTCAGCATTCAGAGAACTGGTAGATCTGCAGCAGATAAAATAGTGATTTTATCAAAATTGCAGCAAGCAGCCCCATAAGTGACACATCACTGGAAATCAAGTCTCTGCCCCTACATCATGCTGCTCTCAGATGGGGTAGCAAAAACCTGGTGAAAAGATTTTCTTTGATGGAAGGACTTGTATTGATCAATATGACCTTCTTATTGTGACAGTTCCATTAGTAAAGTAAATATAATAACAATAGACACATACCCGTGCTTAATCATTACAATAAATATCTCAATTGTTATAAATTTCTGAAGGTATAATATATATATATATATATATATATATATATATATATATATAAATATTTTGTGAACCAATAGCTTTATTTATTAAGAAAAAAATATATGATCCCTTTAAGAATTGATTTTGTGAACACTGTCACAAAATTGTCAAAAACCCCTCACGTGTTTGTGTCACTTTGTGATAGTAATTTACAATCCACATTTTAGTTTCCTTTATAGGTTTTATTTTGAAGCTGCTTTTCAGAAAATAACAGGGAGGTATTTTTTATATGGTATTTTATTGATTGTAGAATTTGTCCACTCATTTGTACAAATGCTTTTTTAAGTGTTCCGTGACAAATAGTAAGGGAAACTATGCAAATTTTCTAGATTGTCCAATAAAATCTTAAAATTGTCTCTATTTTTTTTTCATTTTCTCTTTTTTTTCACATCACTTTCACAAATATTTTTAATTTTAATGTTCAATTTAATTTTTGTAGCTGAAGCCAAGCTTGGAGTCCTATAAGAGAGAATCCCCTCTCCTCTCAACATCTCTCCCCAATGAAGGAGTCAGTCCCATGCAGACAAAACCAGACCCAGAGAATGAGAAGCAACAGGCCATCAATAAAGGTGATAACCTTATATTCACAATTAATTGTTAATGCACAGTGAATTGGTAGGATTTTCTTATTTATTATCTCTGTCTTTTAAGTTGGAATCGTCCCTCCACGAACTAAGTCCCCAAATGAAGAAGGATCAATGCCAAAACCAACAGTGGTGAGACGAGGGGGGAGTCATGCGCCAAATGGACAAATCTCACGGGTAAGATCAAATTACTTGACTATTTTCCTATTTATGTGTTTACACTATTGGTCTACCACTGAGTGTGAATATTTTTATCTAATCTTGAGGGCACTGGATAAAGGATTTCTCTGTTTCTCTCCTGTCTATACACAACTGCTCATCTCAACCAATCGTTCATGTATTTTCAGTCGGAAAAAAGGAGACGGCCACTGCCATTCACTTTTGGCAGTGGCTTATCTTTTTTGAAAACAAGAGGATCAACTTAAACTGCTAGATCTTTCTCTCCCCCAAAGTTGTTTGTCAGGGGAGAGATGAAATCATTTGTTTGATTGACTTGTTTGTCAAATTTTCCAGATTTGGCCAACTTTCATCTACTGTGTCTGTGGGCCTTAAAGAGGGCCTGTCATCAGGTCAAAAGTGTGAAGATTTTTCTCATATTTTATTTCCGCTGCTTCCCTGAGCATTTTTTTTTAATCCGCCATACGGTTGCAGAGATGTTTTTTTTTTAAGTCAGGGCTAGTCTTTAAGGTCTTCGCCAAACCAAAGAGGTGTGGCTCACAGGATTCTCATGGGCATGTCTTTAGGTTGCGCTGTATTATTACCCTGTGAGCAACGCCCTCTTGGTAAAGACTATAAAAAGTAGTACTAAATGAAAAGGCCCAACTAAAGGAAGCAGCGGGAATAAAATATTAAACTAAAATATGAGCAAAAAATGACGACTTTTGAACTGGTGACAGACTTTCTTTAAGTTGTTCTGAGTGAAATGTACCTTATTGCTAAAATATTTACTTGGTTGATAGGAACGACCAAAGAGTGCCCTGTTTCCCAGTGAGGTGAAGTCTAAAATGAGCGTAGAGGAACAGATCAATCGCATGAAACGCCATCAGAGTGGCTCAATGAAAGAAAAGAGGCGAAGTCTTCAGCTCCCATCTGGACAGCAGACAGACCCCAGTACTACAAAACCAGCGAGCGCATACCGAGTAGTGAGTCAAGCCTAACTTACCTAGTTCTTCCTACACAAAGCAAATTCATTTTACACCCTTATGGGATGCTCATGTACATTGATCACAACACATCACTTCTTGGTACCAGGTGCGGAGACATCGTAGCATTCATGAGGTGGACATCTCAGACCTTGAAGCTGCTATCCGATCCCAAGAGCCCCAAAGAGCATATGAATCCCCTCGAGAAGAAATCGCCCGTCTACGCAAAATGGAGGTGGACCTTCCGGGCTTTGATGTCGATATCAACAGAGAGGTAACTACTTAAAATACAAACATTAAATTCAGTCCCGTTTCTTTAACTCACCTATATAATTCCTACCCCTCTTTTCTTTTGTCCCTCCTCCTGCCTCAGTCACTATGTTCCCATCACTTACGTTCTTCTTCTTGTCTCACAACTTATATCTCTTTTTCCGGTTAACCTCTACCTGTTTTACCAATATAAACTGTTCCCCTCTGTGTTTCAGATCAACACACCAGACAAGGTGCCACTCCCTGAATTTTGTATCAGATTTTCACACTTTACCATGCACACATTTGTAACATAAACAGTCCCATACTCGTTTGTGTTCCACATATGTTGTATATAAGTCACTATGGACTCATATGCCATTGCAAACATGCCACATCTCTGACACATTGTACATCATGCGGAGGCTGCATCATTTGCACTCTATGTATCACGTTTTGTATGTCCGTCTCTGTGTCTCAGCTCTCCACCCCAGACAAGGTGCTCATTCCAGAGCGTTACATTGATATGGAACCTGTGAGTCCTCTTAGCCCAGAGGAGCTGCAAGAGAAGCAGAGGAAGGTGGAACGGATAAAAACACTTATCGCCAAATCAAGGTTGGACATATTTAGTCAAATCTACCTTTATATTTCTATACGATTTTAAGCTATTTACATTGAGATATTTTTTTTTCTGAAATGCATTTATTTTTGCATTGTCATTAGGTTATTTAAAGAATTTATTTTTTTACTGAACCACTTACACTTTTTTTAGTTTACAAAAGTAAAACCAAATTGACATAAAAGCAAAAAACACCATTCCAAAGAAAAAAAAAAACAACCCAACCCTGGAGCACTCCCTCATCATGTACATTATAGGGTTTTATCTTGGCATATGTATTGATGACCTATCCATAGTTCCTGATGTTGAACTGAGCTTCTGAGTTCCTTTCCATTCAAAGTGTAGCGGCCACTGCTAGGTGCTGCAGTGCAGCTCCCATTCTTTTGAATTGAAGCTATGATGCATTAGCCGACAACAGCTGCTAAAAAAAAAGTTTGTGTGTGAGATAATCTTATAAATGTGCCCCAGCTGTGTCCTGTGTAATGGCTGCGTCTGACCGTGCAGGAACATGGTCTGGTCATGACACACAAAAGAGTATACAGTTATTACAGCATGGGGATCACAACTGATTCTTTTTGTGAGGTAAAACATTTCTCTGTTTTACCTCAAAGAAAGAATTATTTGCGATCCCCTGCTGTCCTGTCTGTATACTTTTTTGAGTTCTCCATTGGCCAAAAGTGGTATGATCAGACCATGTTCCTGCACGGTCAGACAGACATTACACAGGACACAGCTGGGGCACATTTATAACATTATCTCAGCACAGGAACATTTTTTTAAAAACATCCAATTGTGGCACTTATTTTCATTGTAAGATTTAGTAATTAAAATGTACTTTGTTTGTGGGACAACCCCTTTAATGCCTTGTAAGTTCTGCCTGATCACTGTCTACACATTTAGGAATTAAGGAGGTACCCTAACTTAATTTTATAGATGATTATTTTTTTACTTTGTTAGTAAACCTATCATGAACATCTGAAAAATGAAGACAGCAGAGAGCTCTCGTGCTGCTATTGAATGTGTATTACATAGATTTTAACCCCTTCACCTCTGGGTGTTTTCCATTTTTTTTCGGTTTCGTTTTTTCCTCCCTTTTTCGTAGAGCCATAACTTTATTTTTCCATTCACATAGCTGTATGAGCACTTGGGGCTTCTTTTTTTTGCGATACGGGTTGTACTTTTGAATGCCACCTTTCACTCTACCACATAGTGCACTGGAAAACGGGAAAAAAATTCCAAGTGCAGTGAAATTGCAAAAAAAAGGGCAATTCCACAATTGTTTTTGTTTTTTATTTCCCGTGTTCACTCTGTGGTAAAACTGACCTGCCAATATGATTCTCCAGGTCAGTACAAGTATGCAGATAACAAACATGTATAGTTTTTTATTTTATTTAAGTGATGAAGGAAATATACAGAAATTTGTAATAAAAAGAAAAATATTTTGCTTTTGTTGCCATTTTCCGAGACCCATAACGTTTTCATTTTTCAGGATATGTGCTTATAGAGATGCAGTGTACTGTAACTCATAGAAGCTGCAGAAGTCAAATGGTTGAAGTTTTTTAATAAAACTTAATTACAAAAATGCTTTTTTTATTAGCAAAAATAAATGCATTCCAGAAAAAAATGGACCTCAAAGTGTCCATAGAATGTATAGAATATTCCATCTGTATTTGTATTGTAAAATATCTGTAGGATTTATTGTTTCCAGGGAAGTCATGATAGCAGTACTATAGTAAACCTTAAACCACTACTATACCAATGATGGTGTATTCGCCTTTCAGCAAATAAGTGTCTTTATTTGGATGTTTTTATTACACGAAGAATACCAATTCAATTGCAGAAACAGGAATACCCCTTTGGTGGTGCTCCCAATGGAAGCCAATTCACATCAAATGTCACAGCTGGATATATAAAGCATGTTAAAAGCCAATAAACATGTTTTCCTGCTTAAAAATAAATCTAACAAAATGACAATGCATTAAAGAAGTTTTCCTCCTACATTTACTTTTGCCAAAGTAATGTAAAGGTAAAAGATGAGGAATGTCAAGACTCATTGTCCCCTCAACAGAAGACCCATCTAATATAAAACTGATTTTTTGGCTAGGAAAGTCTTTTCTTGTCATCCTTCATAAGCAGTCTATATGCGCAAGCAGGTCATAGAAAGTTGAATAAAATGATAACTTGATATCTGCGATATAATGTCTTATTCCCAAGTAATTCATGATTAAATATGTAAATGAGCTTTTAAGAGCTTTGGGCCAGATATAGATCTGCATGAGAATCTGCCTCCAGAGCTTATTTTAAATGAAAGGGGGCGTTACCAGTGTGAGACATGCAATGACTGACAGTCCGTTCTCCTGATCTACATGTCTCACACTGGTAACTCCCCCTTTCATTTAAAATAAGCTCTGGAGGCTGATTATATTGTCCTTAAATAAATCTACACAAGGTGCTGGCAAGAACTGAAGATTGACCTGAGCGCATCATCTTACTTATGCATGTCTTAAAATGTTGTCTTCTTTGTCCATTCCTAAGTTTGCAGAATGTTATTCCTTTAAGTGACTCTGAGATGGAGTTGCCTCCAGATCCTGAATCTCAGCTTCAGGAGCAGGAGAAGCGCATTGAGCTATCCTGCGCTCTGGCAGCAGAAGCCTCTCGCCGTGGCCGTCTCCTGTCTGGTAAGCAGAGCAGTAATTCATCAGATCACATGTATTACAATCATGCTGTAAGGACATCTCTAAAATAAAGCTGTTCAAAAGGGAAGAGAGTCGTGACAGATACAAAGTCTTCTTCTCTAGAGCTGGTCTGAATGTTGTTCTATAGATGAATAATACATTGGTAAATCATAGTCATGAGCCGCAGTCATACTGATGTGTGAATATTTATTTATTATGGATTGCTCATGGATTACATCAATGCTGTATGTGAATTTATTAAACCAACCTCTGTATTCAGCTGCAAGCTTTGTTGTCTAGCAGTATAATTTAATGAGACTTTTATTATGGAAAGAGAAGGTCAGATGGTGACACAGTCCAGTGGCTTCATCTCTTTATCACTAGACTGGCCTATAGATATTCCTGAGTATTCTTCTTCTCCAAATTAGCTTTTCCTTTGTTATAGACATGGTCTCATTATCTCTCAAGAACTTGGGTGATGAGGAGACCTTCTGGTATCAGCTGCAGCAACTTTAGCTGTAATGTTTTTTCTATAGCATGGCACAGGCCCTTGAGTGAAACTCGAAACATTACTGAAATAGTTCTGTTTTATCAATATATGATTTGCCGTCATCTTACTGCTAGCTGGTAAAAGGGGTTGACCACCTTTGGGGACAATTTTTCTATATATGTATGTGTATATATATTAAATGCACGTATCTGGAGCAAAAAAATATTTTTGCAGGTGGGTTTCATTAAAAATGTTGCACCGTTCGGCTTTTACAGGCTCATTGTTTCACTGTACATTTAACTTTGATGTGGTCTGTGGTTGTAAATCAGCTGAGATGAGCCCAGAAAAAGACAGACAGAATGATGGGAGAGTTGATAACTCTTATCTGAATGATCTCACTGACAGATTCTCAGTGAACTCATTCTGCAGCCTGCGACACAACATGCAAGACAGAGGCCCTGGAAGACGTATGGTGCAAAATATTTAATTAAACCCGATGGCAAAAAGAATTTTTAGCCCCAAATAAGTAAAGCAATAAATTGTCCGCAAAGTCGGACAACCCCTCTAAGTAGCATCAGTGTACAAAAGTATTTGATCTCTATTCCAATGATTAATTCTTCAGATTTGTAGAGTGACTGATGGAGACCTCAGTCACTACAGTCGTAGATGTGTCTGGAATCTTTGCATCCAATTTTATATGAAAGAAGTGATGATTAATATTAAAAATATTACTCATAACCATTTGGTTAACAATAAAGCCATTGAATCTTATCTTACAAATAATACTCGGTAGTTGTCATATAATGTTCTTGTCTAATCAAGTGTCTTGTTGGATCACATTATGCTTCTACTTAAACTAAAGATGATCGGATCCTTTATGTTATTTATTTAACCATTTCCTGTAACGTGACAGGCAGAGAAAATTTCAGTTTCCATTCTAGGAAATAGATGCTTGGGGAGTGTCACTTGGTTACTTCCCAGCAATAAGATGTATCTTATTATCTTCACTGTCTGTACTTCTGGCATCTTATTCTAGTAGGCTTTGTATGAAAAGAACATAAGATGTCAATTCCCGTTTCTCCTTTTTCCTAGCCTAGAGACAAATACATGCATTAACCCCTCCATGCTCGCTGCATCATCTCATTCTCATTTTCTGTTTCCAGCTATGTGTGCCACCCCGAGCCCCCCTACGTCTCCCACGTCCCCAGCTCCTCCGACCCTCCCCTCCTCTCCTGAGCGCTCGGCTCTAGGGGGCGGCAGCACCAGCAGTGACAGCGCTGGGGAATACGGGCCGAACATCATGTGTGTCTGAGCCACAGTGTAAGAAGCTACTTCCCCTTCATATATGTCTGGAGATCAGCAAATAGGTCGGAAGTGTATACAGGACTGTTTTAGACTGTTTTATGCTAGATGATAGCAATTGTGCAAATTTTACTATTTGAAATACATTAAGGTTAGTACAAGATATTAAGGACTAAATTCTCCAGTACCAAAAGTGAACTGGACAGTGGTTCTGCAAATGGTCATGTGTCAGTGATGGCCTTGCTCTATTCTACATAGATAGACTGATGTGAGGAATGATAACCAGCATGTAGCAGGGAAGTATACAGAATATTAGTATTATTTTAATAGACTGGCACACCAGAGTTCTGTAGGATTCTCAAGGGGGCCAAGCGTCTCATACAACGTATGGACTCAAACATTCGGCACAAGACAACTCCATTTTTAGGTAGTTTTGGAGCCAATAATTTGCCATTTAGATCTATAATTAATGAGTTAGAGGAGTTTTAATATTTAAGATTCATCTGTAGGGTAGGTCATCAATATAAGATCATGGGGTCCGACTTCCGAAACTATCTTGATTAGGTAATTGAGGGGGCAGCAGT
The DNA here is from genome assembly GCF_046119375.1 of Phyllobates terribilis. Lineage (NCBI taxonomy): Eukaryota > Metazoa > Chordata > Amphibia > Anura > Dendrobatidae > Phyllobates > Phyllobates terribilis. The sequence goes on from NW_027362762.1 coordinate 692,569,848, forward strand.
GCACTTCAAAAAGCTGATTGATGAAGATAAAGGGAGTCAAACTTCCACTGATTTTTATATACATGACTAGAGTTCACCAAAAAGATTCTCGCTGGCCTGGTCCGGGGTCCATATTGTATTTGACATCTGCACCTGGCATCCCCAGCCAGGCTACCTGCGCACCTCTTGCTCTCACTAGGCCCTGCTGCATCATGACTGCGTGAGGTCTAGTCAATAGGCTTCACTCGTGGTCATGGCATTCTCAGTCCAGCATCCTGGGTGCCTCTTACGCGTACTAGTCCTTGCAACATCATGAAGCAAGTCATGACATTGTGGGACCTAGTAAGTGCTCATGCGATATTAGGTCCTCGCTTTATGGTGTCATGAATTATACACAACAGGTTCCCAGATGCCGGGTGCAGAAGTGAAGACTGCCCTGGTGCAGCTGACATGGAGCACTAAAGTAGAAGCTGGACCAGGGCAGCTCAAATGTTTTTGCTCAACTCTATACATGACCTATTCTAGGGATGGGCCATCATTATTATTACAGTTGTGTAAAACCCCTTTACATCTTAACTGGTTGATGATCTGTCCTGTATGTGCTACCAATTTAAGAAACTAGTTGCTGTGAACTACACAATTTAGAGCATCTTACTAATGGAGACCAACTGGCTTTAATTTTTATAAATCATATGTTTGTCGCAGTCGACATAATAAACTAAACCACTGAACAATATTAATATACTGTATGAATGTCATGAAGAAATGAACATTTCCCTATGCCTCGATAGATTTCCTCTATAAATTTCTTCTCTCAATCATTATTTATCCACATTGTAAAATGACCTTTAAATGTCTCTCTCCTTCCTTTCCTTCTCTCCTTACTATTTACTCTTTTCTTTTCTCCTATCTTACACATTCAGTAACTTTTTTTCTTTATGGTTTTCATACAGCTCAGGCAGCCACAGCTGCAAGGTTACACAGAGCCTAGTTGTAATACAGGCGTAACTTACACCTCTCCCACCTGATGCCAGAAGACCTCACCAGTTCTCAACACTGAATGGAACCAGACCGGCAGTGAAGAGAAGACCATGGATTGGGAGATGCATTGCAGCATTAATGCAAAAGCAGTGTCCAGTTTTACCACTTTGGTAAATGGATAATATAAGCATTGCAGAATATTCTGATATATTCAAGGACATATCCAAGAATCTGCACAAGAATCACCAGAAGAATCACCAGAATCTGCTAGAACAATTTAGCACTGTTACGGTGGTCACCATAGCTCCATAGGAAGTCACTTATGAAGGACTAGCGCACCAAAATAATCCTCGAAATGACTGATTTTTATCATTCAATTGACTTAATGGCTTACCTAATGATCATTTTTGGCACTGAATGCCTGCAGCATCCCTCCAAGCTTAAGCTGCATTTTCTTTTTAAAGCAATAACCACATCTAAATAGCATTCCCTTAGCCCTTCAGCTATATTCTATGTATATATGTTGTGCCAGGGTAACGCCTACCTGCCACAGTCCTTTTGCAAAGTGTACAAAACATATCGTTCTCTATATATAGCTATATAAATATATATATATTTTACTTTATGATAAAGAATATTTATTGTATGTATATAATTATGAGACATATTGCTCGTATAGGTTAGGAAAGCTACAGACTAATGGGCCCTATATTATTACAGAAGTCAAGTCACCAGGCACTGAGTGGACCAGGCGCTGACTCCCGATACCACTGCATCCCAATTCATTGCCTGATGAAGTCTGTGGACCATTTTTTTTTTTTATTTCTAGCTAATGTCTAACAAATTTAGCTTTATGGAATTGAAATTAGCAAATGGACTGTAAAACGTGAGCAAAACCGAATCTTTGGCACTTGGGCTAGAAAAAAAAAACTTTATATGCTTTTGCAAAATATCCTTATGACCTTTTCATATAACTCTTAAATTTGTACAGTGTCAACCTAGAGACTGTTGATCTAAAGGGATCTGGGTAGATGGTTCCTATAATATTGCTCTGTTGCGGGGCCGGACGCTTGTCGATTCGTATAGTACAGCACTCTTTTTGTATGTTCACCCATCATTGGAAGATTATCGGTGTGTGTATTCCTACTAAACCCCATTACTCGGGGCCCTTTTCAATGTGAACCTCATTAATACACTGATACATTGTTTCCAATATGTAACTGATACCAAGTGGTCATCTGGTCAACCCCTGATTGTATTGTGTATTCTTACGGGTGATGGAAAAAAAACCTTCCTAACAGAAAAGGGGAAGAGGGAACTTGAATGTGTGGTATAGTTTTGTAAATACAGACGGGTCTTGTATATGCAGGTTTTAGCTTTGTGTTTTTGTCATAAAGTCTTGTAAATATACCGGAAGGTGAATTGTGGCCTAAAAGGGAAATATTCTTAACAGGATTTTTAATTGATAATGTTATATTACAAATTTCAGCTGTGGCCTTCAAAAATGATAGTCTTATGTGCACGAGAAAATGTGTGTGAGATGTAGAGGCTGCTTATGACATGTACGAAAGAAAGATTCCAGTCTTCACATAATTTTACATTGGTGCTCCCCTATAGGACACCTGTGTTTGTCAGAAATGTTTAATAAAAATCTATTCATCTCATTTTTTCTCTTTTTTTTTTTTTTTTCCAGGGAATTACCCTGCGGCTAAACTGCATGTGCTTTTATGTTCAGTTACTGGCCAAATATTTTTACAGATGAAACATGTTAAAAAATGTGTTTCGTCTGTAAAAAATGTGCAGGTAATGACCACAATATCAAACCCGACAGTATGCAGTAAAACAGGGCGGTATTAATTATGCTGGCTTCACACGTCCACGTTTCACAGTTTGCGTTGCCCACAATTTCTGGATTGGCCAGGGGGTCTTTTAACCTAAACTCAACATCCTCGTATATGTCCATGAGGTTGTTACAGGGAATCTGGACTAGGTTTTTGCTATGTAATCTAACAGCACCATAATATAATTCCAGGGATGTGTCACAGACTGGGCTGTGTTTTGCTGTTTCAATATCTATATTAATAATGTTTCATCAGAAGAAGATTATCACTACAGGACAACTGGCCTCGTGCCTTCTAGTCCAACCTCGCCCCCAGCACGGATTAGCAGCAAAATACAACGTACACAGAAAACTGTGGTGAAGAAAACTGTGACTATCATATCTGCTGCACACAATGTAATTTTTTAACAAAACGTTTTACTATAAAATGTTTACGAATTGTTTAAACATAAGCCGATCCTCTACTGACACCAGTATCATTGATCCCACCCGAACACACCTCTGTACAACTTATAATGAGGAGAAATCGCCTGTGTTATTTTTAATAGTTAAAACCAGATACTAAAATATATTTTTATATTCTGAATGTAATAAGTGATACCGTGCTGGAATTAGGGTCTCTATCCCTACCTCATGCTGCTGTTAGATTTTGTAGAAAAAACCTGCTGACAGATTTCCTCTAAGTTCAGGTTAGAAGATCCATGCCTTATCACAGTCCTTACGCAGCCCGAAAAATTCATACTTGTGAAACCAGCCCTGGACAGGGCACAGCGGGTAGATAATTGCCTGCGCCTGCCTACTGATGTGTAGGGCGAGAGAATTAAAATATAACGGATTCATGTACAGCTTTGTGCCACAGGCTGTAACAATGTAGAAGCCACAGCATAATAGTGAATAGAGATTTTACAATATGCACTTGGATAACATACAAGCATTATATTGTACTTTTTTTTTTCAGCTTTTTTTTTTTAGTTTTGACTGGAATCTTCCTTTATATAAAATAGCCCCCCACTAGTGTGGTGACAATATACAAAACCTCAGAAATCTGCCCTTAAGCTGGTCAAATGTGTTTAAAAACTTAAAAATAAAAAGAATTGGTGGTAGAATATAACAATGCAGAGAGAGCCGCTTTGTGTGATGGAGGGCAGAGGAAAGTGGCCCAAATATTAGGAACTATAAGAACTAATGAACTCCCTAAAAGCCATGAGTGTGTATATTGGAATTTTAGGGCTCTTTACTTTTCCACAATATGGCTGCCTCCTGCTTACATGGAGTTGTCCAGGATTAGGAAAAATGTGTGCTGTCTCTCTGAAAACAGTGCCACACCTGTCCACAGGTTGTGTGTGGTATTGCATCACATCCCAATTCAATTCCGTGGAGCTGAGCTTCAATAACACACAGAGCCCATGGACAGATGTCTGCTGTTTCTAGAAGGAAGCACTCATGACTTCGGAATTCTGGACGACCTTTTTAATCACTCTACTAACAAAACATCTCCCTTTTGTAAATGATTGTGCCTCGTGGTCATCCATAGTAGTATGTCATGCAATAATGGATGCAAGTAGATAGTGGTATACACAAGAAAAAGGGAACTCGGTATGTGGCAATTGTGTAGTTGGAGGGTTTGTGTAGAATAAAGACAACAAAGCCATTTATGCACATGAATATACTCTGTAATATCTTGAACCACTGACCCTGTAGTGTGGAGAATAATGTATACTTGTAACTTTGGTGGTAATGATAACTACGGGAGCAGATTGGGTGACTCAGTATTCATGGATTTTATTTTTGCACTCTATTTTCCATGTCATAATCTGCTTTTAGGTTTGTCTATGTTACTGACTTTACTAGTACTAGAAAGTAAAACAAAAAATCTGCAATGTATATTGTGTATGGTATTTGTTGGTACAAAACTGGTAGCACAGTTCTGCACCTTTATCCAGCATTTGCCTCTGAAATAAATAATAACAACAATAAAATGAAAATACCAGCAAAATCATTGAGTTTGAGTTGTTTTGTATGAAGCCCTTTAACCCCTTTACCCCCGAAGGCTGTTTGCACGTTAATGACCAGGCCAATTTTACAATTCTGACCACTGTCACTTTATGAAGTAATTACTCTGGAACGCTTCAACGGATCCCCCTGATTCTGAGAATGTTTTTTCGTCACATATTGTACTTCATGATAGTGGTAAAATTTCTTCGATATACGTTTGTGAAAAAATCGGAATTTGGTGAAAATTTTGCAACTTTCAAACTTTGAATTTTCATGCCGTTAAATCAGAGAGATATGTCACACAAAATAGTTAATAAATAACATTTCCCACATGTCTACTTTACATCAGCACAATTTTGGAACCAAAATTTTTTTTTGTTAAGAAGTTTCGGTGCGGGACCGCTCCTTGCACATAGTACCATCTGTCAGCTGTGACAATCAGCGGACACCCAGGGCACAGATACATATTACTACGCCCCACGTCAGAAAGGGGATAAAGATCACTTTCATCAATTTTTTTATGTTGAACTGGACACATGATGTAATCGCTTTTGCACAGCGGAATAAAACATTTGTTTTTGGGGTTTTTTATTTCGTCTTTCTGTTGCAGAGATATTAGCAATCAAAGTATATGGCACCTAATTAGTTATAATAATAATTTTAATTTATATAGCACCAACAGATTTCACAGCACTTTATAATTAAATTACAATTAGTTACCTTGTTTTAAGTACAAGTGGGTGATATCACAACGTTTTCACTGGGGGTGCGTACTTCTTCTCCCTTTATAATGCTAACCAATCATAGGCAGGCAACTCGGCTTCCATGATGATTAGAAGTCTTAGTCATAAAACATAAAAGATTGTGCTTCCGTAAACTGCTTAGATGTATGGGTGCTTTCATATTGCGATTAGTTCATGCTCGGTGGCCCTGTCGGGGATTATGTCCAAACCCCCCACAAAACTGAATTCAGGCGTATGCGCCGAGGGGGCCACAGACTATAATGGTGCAGTCTACTATGTCTGAGTGTCAGGCTCCAGTAGGTGTACACACTCGAAAAATGCGGCAACATTATAGTCTATGGCCCCATCAGCGCATACGTCCGAATCCCGTTTTGTGGCGGGGTTTGGATTTAAGCCCTGACAGGGCCACCGAACGGGTGCCGGAACCCTAAGGTAAGCACCCTTAAGGTGTAAATTAACTATAGCAATCTAAATGCTGTGCTTCCTGTGGAAATAGTTTGCCTCGTCTTACACCCTTCTTCAGTCAAGGGCAAATGAAGAAATTTGATATGGCGGTGTAGCATTGTTTAGGGGCGAAAAATGTGTAAGGGTATGTGCCCACGATGCAGATTTGAAGCAGAAATTTCCTGAGCGTTTTTTCCTCTCCCTGGCAGAAAAAACACATGCAGATTCTACATGTGTTTTTAAGCGTTTTTACATGCGTTCATGCATGTTTTTTCAAGCGGTTTTCCAAGCGATTTTGAGCATCACTCAAATGCATTTGGAAAAGGGTTTGACAATATAAGTTGGTCACACAATATAAATCCATGCAGCTGGCATGGATTTATATTGTGTGACCAACTTATGAGGAGAGTTCTGCTTTCAAATGGTGCATCTATAGTAAAACAAAATAATTAAAAAGAAAAAAAAAAACTTATACTCACCTCTCCTGCGGCCCCCGGTCTCCTCCCGGCAGTGATCCTCTCTCCTCGGCGGCCCGCGGTGTACTGGCAGGACCTGCGGTGATGTCATTTAATCAGCTGATGGTCACGCGACCATCACCTGACCGGAGAGGTGAGTATGAATATTTTTTTTATTTTTTACTTTATAATTCTTTTTTAACTTGCAGGTATGATGGTACCTGGATCGGATAAGAGCCTCATCTTCTCCAGACCCGGGTACCATCCGCACATTGAACCGCATAAAATCCGCATGTATAAATCTATACATGCGGATTTTATGCGGTTCAACGCAAGTCAATGGGCGCGATTTGTACAAGACAGGAAGTCTTTGCCCCAAATTCATTAACTGCGTGCGCTATTTTGATGAATTTGGTGCCAAAAATGGAAACTAATACCACAAAATAAAAAAGGACTTAAAAAAATGCAAATGATGAATCGGGGCCCTTTGGCCCAGGTGACTAGGTCACAGTTTCTTCACTGTTTCAAAGTTTGTCAGGCCACAGTCCTTCATACTTCAAGAATGAATAAGCTCGCTGTCACTGCTATTATAGGTTGGTGCTTGGAAGAATGTCAATATCATCAATACTGAAAAGGTATTCGGCACACATAAGTGTAAATTTTAATGAAAGAATTTATTGCAAGGCGACCCGTGAAAATTAGAAATTGCCAATGTTTCGGCTGTATAGGGCCTTTATCAAGGTATCTGAATAAACAAAAAACATAATTGTGGTCTGTATAAACATCAGAAAATGAAAGTATTAATATATGCGTATATAAGAACTTTGCGTGCAATGTATACCTAATGACATCAATGATTATATTGAAGAAGACAAACCTCATAGGTACAAGTAGGATGCATATGTGGATATCTTAAACAAAACATCCTTTGGAATAAAGCATCAAGTAATCCAGAGAATAGATGCCAACAACTCTTTAAAACAAATTGACCTTCATCTAAAACGTAAAGGAAAAAAGGGGGTTCCATAGTCATGATGGACAAATTATATTATGTCTCCAAGATATACTCCCAATTAAATGACACTTCCACACATACCAGCATCCCTAACAATCCTGCCTATGATATAGCCAGAATCAGTAAGAGTTTAGTGGAACATTACCAACAAATGGGTGTGATCTGAGACTAAGTGAATTTCATACTAAATAATTATTACATTTTATAATCTAATCACTTCTCAACTGTACTTCAATTAAACATTCCTCACCATTCCCTCTCTAGCTTCCTGAATGTGTTTATTTTTCTTACTTCCGATGATATGCTGGGTATTTTCAAGCGGCTCGTCATGGGGTGCTGGTGCTACTGTCACTCTCATTGCTTTCTTTTCTGCCCTGAAATGAAGCGTCATCAGGGGGTAGTGCTGCAATAATTTACCTCAGTTTCTGTCACTGCCGTCCTCTGATGGTGACCTGTTATAGTAGCAGGGATGCAAAAGTGACTACCACTTCTCTCATACCACCCCACATCTTCAGTCCACACTGCTTCTGTCCCCACTACTTCGTCACTCACCCTCATTCTATCACTGCCCCCTGATGACATCTTGTTTAAGTCAATGAAGCGGCGGGGGACAAAAGCATTGTGGTTTGAAGATGTGGGGCGGCAGTGGTCACTTCTGCATCACTCTAGCATCTCTATCTGTGCTATACATACACACAAACGATCCTGACTATATACACATAGCGCATATGCTATGTGTATATATACAATGGGGAAAATTAGTATTTGATACACTGCTGATTTTGAAAGTTTTTCCACCTACAAAGAATGGAGAGATCTGTAATTTTTATCGCAGGTACACTTCAACTGTGAGAGACAGAACCTAAAAAAAATCCCCAAAATCACATTGTATGATTTTTACATAATTAATTTGCATTTTATTGCATGAAATAAGTATTTGATACAATAGAAAAACATAACTTAATATTTGGGACAGAAACCTTTTGGTACAGAAACCTTCTTGGGACGGTCCCAATCGAGGACAGCATTGATCTTCTCCGGATCCATCCGAAAACAGGTACCCCAAAAACTGCACTTCCTGGACGGCGAAAACACATTTTTTTTGTTTGGCATATACACTGCTCAAAAAAATAAAGGGAACACTCAAATAACACATCCTAGATCTGAATGAATGAAATATTCTCATTGAATACTTCTGTACAAAGTTGAATGTGCTGGCAACAAAATCACACAAAAATTATCAATGGAAATCAAATTTATTAACCAATGGAGGCCTGGATTTGGAGTCACCCCCACAATTAAAGTGGAAAAACACACTACAGGCTGATCCAACTTTGATGTAATGTCCTTAAAACAAGTCAAAATGCTGCTCAGTATTGTGTGTGGCCTCCACGTGCCTGTATGACCTCCCTACAACACCTGGGCATGCTCCTGATGAGGTTGCGGATGGTCTCTTGTGGGATCTCCTCCCAGACCTGGACTAAAGCATCCACCAACTCCTGGACAGTCTGTGGTGCAACGTGACGTTGGTCGATGAAGCAAGACACGATGTCCCAGATGTGCTCAATCAGATTCAGGTCTGGGGAACGGGCGGGCCAGTCCATAGCTTCAATGCCTTCATCTTGCTGGAACTGCTGACACACTCCAGCCACATGAGGTCTGGCGTTGTCCTGCATTAGGAGGAACCCAGGGCCAACCGCACCAGCATATGGTCTCACAAGGGTTCAGAGGATCTCATCTCGGTACCTTATGGCAGTCAGGCTACCTCTGGCGAGCACATGGAGAGCTGTGCGGCCCTCCAAAGAAATGCCACCCCACACCATTACTGACCCACTGCCAAACCGGGAAATGCTGAAGGATGTAGCAGGCAGCAGATCGCTCTCCACGGCGTCTCCAGACTCTGTCACATCTGTCACACGTGCTCAGTGTGAATCTGCTTTCATCTGTGAAGAGCACACGGCGCCAGTGGCGACTTTGCCAATCCTGGTGTTCTGTGGCAAATGCCAAGCATCCTGCACAGTGTTGGGCTGTGAGCACAATCCCCAACTGTGGACATCGGGCCTTCATACCACCCTCATGTAGTCGGTTTCTAACCATTTGTGCACATTTGTGGCCTGCTGGAGGTCATTTTATAGGGCTCTGGCTGTGCTCCTCCTGTTCCTCTTTGCACAAAGGTGGAGGTAGCGGTCCTGCTGCTGGGTTGTTGCCCTCCTACGGCCCTCTCCACGTCTCCTGGTGTGCTGGCCTGTCTCCTGGTAGCGCCTCAAGCCTCTGGACACTATGCTGACAGACACAGCAAACCTTCTTGCCACAGCTCGCATTGATGTGCCATCCTGGATGAGCTGCCCTACCTGAGCAACTTCTGTGGGTTGTAGAGTCCGTCTCATGCTACCACGAGTGTGAAAGCACAACCAACATTCAAAAGTGACTAAAACATCAGCCAGAAAGCATTGGTACTGAGATGTGGTCTGTGGTCCCCACCTGCAGAACCACTACTTTATTGAGTGTGTCTTGATAATTGCCAATAATTTCCATCTATTGTCTATTGCATTTGCACAACAGCATGTGAAATTGATTGTCAATCAGTGTTGCTTCCTAAGTGGACAGTTTGATTTCACAGAAGCTTGATTTACTTGGAGTTAGATTCTGTTGTTTAAGTGTTCCCTTTATTTTTTTGAGCAGTGTAGTTTGTTATCCCGTATTATCTGAAGCACCTGTTTAACAAGCTCCTGATGTGTCTCAAAATCAGGTTAGTAAACCAAACTATCATCCAGATAGACCACCACAAACCTGCCCACCAAATGATGGAAAATATCATTTATGAAATGATGGAACACCGCAGGTGCATTGGTCAGACCAAAAGGCATAACTCTTGAAATGCCCCTCAGGGGTATTGAATGCTGTTTTCCATTCATCCCCTTCTCTGATTCTAACCAGGTTGTAGGCTCCCCTTAAATCCAACTTGGAGAATACCTTAGCTTCCACAACCTGGCTGAACAAATCTGGAATCAGAGGAAGAGGGTATGGATCTCAAATGGTAATTTGATTAAATTCCCAGAAATCTAAACAGCGACAGAGACCGCCATCTCTCTGTCACACAAAGTGTAGGAAAGACAAAGTGCAACATGAAGGGATGAGGGGAAGGAAGCCCAGACACTAGGGAAAGGGGGAGTGGAGACCTCCTAGGCTGATCTAATATCACCCTGTCTCCCCTACCGTCCCTATATTGGTTCCTCACCAATTGCCGAACAGGAAACCTAAGCCCTGTAAATCTCTAGAGCTAGGCCCTAGATAGGGAAGGGGGGGGGGGTGATCACTGGTCAATAACCACTATAAACTAAAGACAACAAGGAAGACAAACACAGGGGGAAGAAACTTAGCTTGAGCCGACTTCAGAGAGATTACACTAAACTTCCTCCAAGCACTAGAGAGGAAGTAAAGCAGACTGCAATAGCTCCAAGCCTTCACAAGGGAACGTGTGAATATCACTGGCCCCTCCCTGCAGCAAGCTGAAAGTATTTAAACACCCAGGCCAGGGTGTCAATCAGAGCAGGAGGGAGGTAGCTGCTGTGTCCTAAAGTAAGCCAGATTTAAGAAGGCATCTGTAATGCCAAACGAAGTGACCTTCTGCAACCAGCTGCAGAATGACTGCCTACTACATGTGACACACCCGTGGCAGTACCCTTACTTCTACGAGTGGCCTCCGGACACTCATGACCAGGTTTCTCAGGATAAGAGGTGTGGAATGAACGAACCAGCCTGGGAGCATTCACCTCTAATGCTGAAACCCACATCCTCTTCTCAGGACCATAACTCTACAGTGCACCAAGTATTGTAGGGAACGATGTTGGAGATGAGAATCTCCAATCCTCGAAATCTGAAACTCCAGATTACCATCAACCATTATTGGGGGCGGCAGTAGAGGTGAGGACTCAAGAGGTTTCACATATTTCTTGAGTAGAGACCTGTGAAAGACATTGTGGACCTTAAGGGCCTGAGGTAGCTCAAGTCGAAACGCTGCTGGGTTAATGACAGTGGTTATTTTATAGGGACCAATAAACCTAGGTCCCAGGTTTCAAGAAGGAAGTTTCAACTTGATATTCCTGGTAGACAACCACACAAAGTCATTCACATTCAGGTCCGGACTTGGCAAGCGTTTTCTGTCAACTATACGTTTATACCTGTCTCCCATGATCTTCAAATTACTCACAACCCCCTGCCACACCGAGGAGAGCGGCGAAGCAAAACATTCCTCCTCAGGAACTCCCGAAGCTCCTCCACCACTAAAAGTACCAAACTGTGGATGGTAACCGTATGCACCAAAGACAGGTGACCTGACCTGTGGATTCTTGCCGATGATTATTAATGGCAAATTCTACTAGCGGTAAGTAGGATGCCCAATCCTCCTGATTTTCAGAGACAAAACACCTGAGGTAGGTCTCCAAATTCTGATTGTTGCGCTCGGTCTGTCCATTCGACTGAGGATGGAAGGCAGAAGAAAACGACAGCTGCACACTCAGTTGAGAACAGAATGATTTCCAGAACTTGGAAACGAACTGGGTCCCCCGATCTGACACCACATTAGAGGGAGGGCGGCACGGTGGGTCAGTGGTTAGCACTGCAGCCTTGCAGCGCTGGGGTCCTGGATTCAAATCCCACCAAGGAAAACATCTGCAAGGAGTTTGTATGTTCTTCCTGTGTTTGCATGGGTTTCCTCCAGGTTCTCCAGTTTCCTCCCACACTCCAAAGACATACTGATAGAGAATTTAGATTGTGAGCCCCAATGGGGACAGTGCCAATTATGTCTGTAAAGCTCTGTGGAATTAATGGCGCTATATAAGTGAGTAAAATAAATAAAAAATAAACCCCATGGAGCTTCACGATCTCATTTATAAACACCTGAGCAAGAGTCTTGGCATTTGGAAGTGCCGGAAATACGACAAAGTGAACTATTTTACTGAACCTATCTACAACCACCAAAACCACTGTTTTGCCTGCAGAAACTGGTAGGACAGTAAAAAAAAACATAGACAAGTGTGTCCACGGCCTGGTAGGAATAAGTAGCGGAAGAAGAGTACCAGACGGACGGGTATGCGATACTTTAGAACGGGCACAAATACTACAAGCAGATATGTGTTCAACTACATCCTGATGCTACCCGACCACCAAAAATGACGAGAGAGGAGGTTTGCGGTTGCCTTACCACCTGGATGACCACCAAGCACAAAGTTATGATGTTCCTTAATTACTTTGCGGTGCAGATTAGATGGTACAAATAATCTTCCTGAAGGACAGGAGGCGGAGCATCCCCCTGGGCCTTCAACACCTTACCCTCCATTTCAGGGTACAATGTCGAAATGACTACCCCCTTCTGTAATATCGGGGCAGGGTTCTCATGGTCACCACCACCAGGGAAGCTCTGGGACAAAGCATCAGCCTTGACATTTTTGACCCCTGGACGAAAAGTAACAAAATTGAACCTAGTAAAAAACAGGGACCATCTAGTTAGCCTAGGGTTGAGACGTTTAGCTGATTGAAGATATGACAGGTTCTTATGGTCAGTAATACAAGTAATAGTATGGACAGCCCCCTCCAGACAATTTCTTAGAAAAGAAAGTGCATGGACGCCATTTACCAGGGGACTGACCGTGAGTCAACACAGCCCCAGCCCCCACCTCTAATGCATCAGCTTCCACAATAAAGGGTTGGGAAACATCGGGTTGACTGAGTATAGGTGCCATGGCAAAACAGTTCTTTAAGGAGGAAAAAGCCTGCAGGGAAGCATCCGACCATTTGGAAAAATCAGACCCCTTCCTAGTCATGTCAGTAAGGGGTTTCACAATTACTGAATAATTTTGGATGAATTAAATGAAAAAATTAGTAAAGCCCAGAAAACATTGTAGAGCCTTCAGTTTCTCGGGGCGGTCCCATCAAGGACTGCACGGATCTTCTCCAGATCCATCCGAAAACCCGAAGATGACAACAGGTACACCAAAAACTACACCTCCTGGACGGTGAAAACACATTTCTCTAGTTTGGCATATAGCTTGTTATTCCTTAATATCTGGAGCATCATGCCCCCCATGTGTCTCAAAATCAGGTGAGTAAACGAAAATATCATCCAGATAGACCACCACAAACCTCCCCACCAAATGCTGGAAAATATTATTTATGAAATGCTGGAACACCGCAGGTGAATTGGTCAAACCGAAAGGCATAACCAGACTCTCGAAATGCCCTTCAGGGGTATTGAACGCTATTTTCCATTCATCCCCTTCTCTGATTCTAACCAGATTGTAGGCTTTCCTTAAATACAACTTGAAGAATACCTTAGCTCCTACAACCTGGCTGAACAAATCTGGAATCAGAGGAAGAGGGTATGGATCTCGGATGGTAATTTAATTTAATTCCCGGAAATCTAAACAGGGACGTAGACTGCCATCTTTTTTCTGCCGTGCCGCCACGGGAGAAGATGAGGGTCTGATATATCCCTTCTCCAGACTTTCCACAATGAAATCCTTTATGTCTTGTGTGCCGCCCTGGCCGAGCCGCTGCGGTTATGGTACTGGTGCATGGCGGTCCGAGTGCTGGTATGGTCCGACCGGGGAGGCGCCAGTCTTTATCAATTGTGGGGTTAATAATAAAATAATAAAAAGGTTTGTGACTCCAGTTGAGATGTTCGACCTGGTAAGGCAGGGCCCTGATGAGGGCCCCTGGGATTTAGGTGATGATGAGCAGTGCCAGATGACCCTTTCCAACCAGGGCTGGCTCCCAGGGGATTTGGAGCAGGAATGGCACAGCAAGAAATAATCAGCTTGAGACAGGGTAATAACCAGTTTGTACCTTTTACTGGAGTTCTGCGAACAGTTCCAGAAGCTTCTGTACAATTCACATACACGATTTTTGACAGACCTGCATGGTGAGGGTTCAGACTCTCTGCTGTGAGGTTGTGTAGCCTTCCAGCTGCTAATCACACCTCTGGTAGATGATTCCTTGGATCCCCAGGGGTCCAAGGTGAACAGTTACTGGATCTGTGGTCCCTTCAAGCGAGCATCCAACATGAATCCTGTCAGAACACTCACTTTCTCTGGCACAGTTCCCGGGAAAACACTTCACTGCTTTTTATATGAAGACCGAGCAGACTCACAGTTTAGCACAGACTCTTGAAGTCTCTGTGCTCTAGGGACTGGGCCCTGCCTTGTGCAGCTTTCCCTTGCAGAGAACAGACTTCTCTCCCTTGCACAGGGAACTCCATGATGCTCCTTCCTCACACTACATCTAGAACTGAAGCACCTCCTCCCCTGTCTGATTGATCATGCAAAACTTCCTGGTTTGGACAAAAGTGCACAATCCTCCAGTAATTGGTCGGGTAACAATATGTGTATGTAATGAAAACAGCAGAGAGCTTACCCTCACCATTGCTGGCAATACATATGAATTATATTACACATGCAGGCATTTTGTGGGGCTATACGTAGACACAGGCGCCACACTTGTCTCTCAGGGCCAGAAAGATTATACAGTCTGGACTTTGGTAGTTTAGCTCTGAGGTCAAGTTAATAGGACAGTCATAAGCACGATGAGGAGGCAAATCCTGACACCCCTTTTCAGAAAAAATGTCCTCAAAACCAGACAGAAAAGCAGGTAAAATTTCCGTAGAGACTGTAGAAAGGGAAAAGTCTAAACAGTTCTCAGGGCAGTAATCCCCTCATTCAATGATCTCCCTGTCTTGTCAATCCACCAACAGATTAAGTTTGACCAACCAGGTTAGACCCAGTACAATTGGAGTGAGGATGCTGTCCAGGACATAACAAGGAAATGTCTCACAATGAACCGACCCCACCCTCAGTCTTACATTATGTACAATATGAGACAGAGCTTTCTGTGCAAGTGGTGCTGAGTCAATGGCAAAAATAGGAATGGGCTCAGCTAAAGTACAGCAAGCAAGCCCATGATTTCTCACAAACTTAGCATCAACCAAGCTGACTCCAGCTCCACTGTCTACAAACACAGAAATTTTCTCAGTCCTTCTCTCTAGCACCACCTCTGACGTCAGGACAAACCGAGAACTGCAGGTTGATGACAAACACACCCCCTGATTATCCAACTCCAGATTACCAATGGTTAATCAAGCTTCATTTTGCTTAGGAATGGAGGGACAGGCCCCAATAAAATGTCCCTTTTTTCCACTAAAAAACCACACGCCCTTCTTTATGCGGATCTTAGGGGAAACATACGATGCAGAGGCATCCCCTAACTGCATGGGTTCTTCCACCTCCACCAGTACTGGTTCTCCCTCAGACCGCCCCACCCTGCAAAGGGGCATTACCCCAAAAAGAGGGCTCTGGAGAAGGTGGTCTCACCCACCTATCCCACAGGCGTCTATCAACACGCATAGCCAATGACATGGCAGCCTGCAACTCCAGGGTTTCATATACCGCCAAGGCATCTTTCAACCTTTGAGAAAGGCCCTGACAAAATTGGCTTCTAAGAGCCGGGTCATTCCATTTGGTATCGGTTGGCCATCTGCGGAATTCGGAGCTATACGTCTCCACTGACCGATTCCCCTGCTGAAGGCGACGCAGCCAGGACTCAGCCAAAGAGATATGGTCAGGATCATCATAAATGAGGGCTAGAGCCCCAAAAAACCCCTCCACTGACTGGAGTCAAACAGAACCTGGCGGCAAGAAGAAAGCCCAGGATTTAGGATATCCTTGCAACAGTGAGATCACAATTCCCACTCGCTGCTCCTCATCTCCAGAGGAGTAAGGACGAAGTTTAAAATGCAATTTGCAAGCTTCCTTGAACACAAAAAACTTGTCCCTTCCTCCTGAAAACCTGTCCGGGAGGGCAACCCTGGGTTCAAACTGGACCAGCCTACCCGTAGACACCCTAACATTAGGGACCTGCAGCCGCTGCTGCTGCTGCTGCTGCTGTACCTCAGAGTGGAGGTCAGTCACCTCCAGAGACAGCTTGTGCAGCTGCTCTGCCAGCATTGCAATGGGATCCATGAACGAAGGGAGAAGGGAAACCCCCCCCCCCCCCAAAAAAAAAAAAATCCACGTTTCATTTTTTTTTTCTTTTTTATGCACGGCCGGTGATAATGTCATGCAAGATGAGGGAAGGAATAAGTGTACAACAATCGGAAGAGGGAGAAGGGAGCCCAACAAGTAGGGAAAGGGGGAGTGTAGACCCCTAGGCAGATCTAATATCACCCTGCCTACCCTATCGTCCCTATATAGGTTCTGCACCTATCGTCGAGCAGAAACCTAAACCCTGAATGTCCCTAGAGCTAAGACCTAAATAGAGAAGGGACGGGATGAGCACTAGTCAGGCCCCACTACAAACTTAAGACAACAAAGTAAACAAACAAAGGGGATACACTTAGCTTGAGCAGACACCAGAGAGATAACGCCAACTGTCCTTCAAGGGCACCAAAGACCAGACTAGCCGACTGCCAGTATTCCAGGTCTGCACAGAGGTTCATAGAACTATCACCGGTGACTCTCTGGAGAAACTGAGCATTTTTAACTACCAAGGAAGGGTGTGTCGATCAGCAGCAGATGATGAAGGTCACTGCTGGGTCCTAAAGGAAGAAGGATATAACTATACTACAGAGATGAGAGGACGAAGAAGGTGTCTGCAATGCCAAGCGCAGTGACCTTCTACAGCCGGCTCCAGAGCGATTGTCACACCTAACACACCCGTGACACACTGTGAGCATATGGTATATACACCTCCGATTCCAACACATAGAATACATATATATGCCAACTTCACAATAACAAAATGAACTACTAGTTTCCACCACCAATCGTTTGTACAGGCCGATTGGACTCCTGTTACAGGTAGCATATGGCTTCAGGAGTGCGGTTTACAGAGCAAGAGGAACAGAGCTATTACATTTTATACATTTAATATGGAAAGCCAGGCAGTGTTTATAAAAAAAATATACAAAGGTGACACAAAATGAGAACAAAACAGTATGTTAAATACAATTACATAAAATAAAAGGGATAACAAAAGAAAATGAGTAAACCTGATGTCACGGAAATGGCTCAGAGCTTAGCGGATGGAGGTACTCCTTAGGCAAACAGACAGAACCCACAGAAAGCTGTACCTTCCAGGACTGACAAATAACAGAAACCCAAACTCAGATTTTTATTAGATCAAGGTTAAGCTCACATACCTCCCCTTGGTGAGCTTATATGGGGTTGGTTGTTGGATGTGCTAGATCTGTTAGAATTTTATGAGATTCTTAAATGTCAGGATATCTTCGCCCCTGGAGGTCCCACGCAGTAGATATTGTCGTCATGTTTTCTATTGCGATTTTACCTTTCTATAGAGATGAAATATGACATGGATAATATCATCCATTGGATCCATTGGACCAATATTAAGTTGGAGGGATTAGAATGGCCTTACGGTGATATGAGTGAATGTGTTACCTTCGTCCCTTCGCTATGACACAAAAAATATATCTACCATAAATATTGGATTGATGTAAATCTCAATATTCATCACTAACCACTGCCTCCAAAAAGTCTGTGACCAGTGCTTTGAACAGAGAAAGCTCTTGCCTGCGAAGTGTACTTCTCCGCCTCTGAATAAACGAATCCCAAGCTTAGTGTCTAGCTCTTAGAGCAAATCTCCTGTTGCAATTACCTGGTCACTGCAGGAAGTCCTTACTTCATTGGAGATTGAAGTATCAGCTCTCTCACTTCCCTTATCATTAATCCCATATGTTCAATGTGAGGGTGATATGTCTCCTCTCTGGAGATGTCTTTATGGATTTAAATTTTTCTCTACGACACAAGCTATACTATATACAATGTAAACTATGTACAATCTATACTATATACAGGCAATGTATATTATATGCAGACATTGTACACTATTTAAAATAAACTATATACAGATAATGGATACTGTATATAAAATCTACACATGAATGATTTATACAATCTATACTATGTATACAATCTACACTAACTACACAGGGCCTGTCACTTTTTTGAAGCATGTAATGAAAAACGCTCTAAACTAGACACTCTCCAATACAAATGTAACACCTGCACATGGAACTGTCAGAGCAGCTACTGGTATACTGGGACTTACAGACACTAAGAAGAGCTTTGCAGCTGCTGTTAAACAGGGACCTACAGACATTAATCGTTCTTTCCCTGAGCTGCAGTGGACTACAATTCCCATGGACCCTTGTTTCTGTCAGATGACACAGCCTGGAAAGATAGGAGGGAGGAGGGACTTGGGGGAGGGAGCTGGAGAGAAAGTGAAAGTAAAACTAGAGAGGAAAGGAAGTGTGGCAGCTTGTTGTTGTGAAAGACGGAGCGCTGTGGACTTGTATCCCGCTACGCTGCTAAGCGTTGCCGTCCCCTCTGATATACCCGCGCATCTGGAGAGAGCGCGGCCCTGTCACCCGGTGAAGCAAGTGACATCAAGGACTCGGAGAATTCTGACGGCACTCCCACCGTATAAAGGCCTGAATCCTGCCGCCCCCAGCTGGTGTCCAGGGAAACCTACAACCGGTTGAGACGCACCGTGAGTGCCCTTTTGAGACTTGTGGTTCTACCAGCGCCAGTTACAGTGAGTGCACTACGCCCCAGACTTTTTACGTTAATGTTCATCTAAGTGCACCAACGGTTATAAATTTGCGCGCCAACATCCGCGGCAACTGGGCCCCAACGTTTGGACTGAGTTAATACAAGAAAAGGGGAACCCTGCTACGTTATATTTGCAGGGGCGGGGAAGAATTAGGTTGTGATGTGTATATGATTTTTATAGAGCACCGTTACCTGTATTGTATGTTGTTTCTTTAAATCCACCTCATTTCTGCTGCATAGCAATAAACCTGTTAACTGTTTTACTCCTGTTCCGGGTGAGTGTGTACTGAGCTAAAGGCAGGGGTTTCCCGAATCAGTCCCTGGCAGAAGATAACAGTCCTTCTGCAGTCCTAGAGAGAGCTCCAATCAAGATTCGGGTGGAGGCACTGCGCCCTAGAGAGGTGAGACCCCCCATAACACCCAGCGTACCGTGGTAGCCCTGAAGGGGTGTTACAGTGGAGGCACTGCTGAGATCCAGAACTAAAACAGGAGTATTTACTATGGAGCCTTTAACAGAGCAAGAAGTGTATTTGTGGTGTGAAGAGATGAATGTTACAGCAAAACAAAGCTTTGCAGTGAGTGGTGAGCTCTGTGATGCGTCTGATGAAGAGATACTGAAAATAGTTAACCGACTCACTGAACTTGCCCACCCTAAAGTGGTCGACCGCAGGAAGTAAAAGGGGGGACAGTTACCCACAGCCCTGATCTCAACCGGGCAGACATTGAGTAAAGAATACTTCCCATCCATGATAGCTGTGTCCCCAGAGTATGGTCGACAATGGAAGATCACTTGGCCTACTGAGTCCGAAGTTGAGACCCGGCAACAGGAATCAACCACTCAGCCTAGAAAGACTAGTATATGTCCGCCCTCTACTCCACTTAGAGCCAGTCCTGAAGAGACAGCGGCCCCTACTGATGTGCTTATGACAGCTATGGAAAAGTTAGTCAGTCAGTTTGCAAAGATGCAGCCAGAAGGGAACTACCGTCATCTAGGAACTTTCTAGGAACTTTCTCGGGTGCCCTCCCCACCCCTGCTGGAGAAGAAGGATATGATACTTGGAGGGATGTCACTTTACTGTGCTTAGAAGAGTGGCAGTGCACTGATGCCGTAAAGAAGCAGAGAATAGTAGAAAGTTTGAAGGGTACTGCTATGGAAGTGGTGCTGGCAGCTTGGCGGAGCAAGCCACTAGCAACTTATCAAGATTATATGAGATCAAAAGCCTTTCCGAGAGAGATCCCGAAGATTGGCCCCTGCGGATATCGAAGATGTTAGGCAGCATCTACGCGGTATGTTAGACTCAGGAGTCATCATAGAGTCTAGTAGCCCCTTTGCTTCCCCCATCGTGATAGCTCGGAAGAAAAATGGAGCTATTCGGATGTGTGTGGATTATCTTACATTGAACAAACGTACGGTTCCTGACCAGTACACTGTGCCCCGAATCGATGAAGCTCTAGATTGCCTGCAAGGGAGCCAATGGTTTTCTGTGTTAGATCTCCGGAGTGGCTACTATCAGATACCCATGTCAAAGGAAGATCAAGAGAAGACCGCTTTTATCTGCCCCATTGGGTTCTTCGAGTTTCAGAGACTGCCTCAAGGTCTGACAGGTGCTCTGGCCACTTTTCAGAGATGTATGGACAAAGTAGTGGGGGACATGCATTTACGTGAGGTCTTGGTTTATCTAGACGATCTTATTGTTTTTGGGAAGACTCTGGAAGAACACAACCAGCGGTTGTTCAAGGTGCTGGATCGGTTGAAGGAGGCTGGGTTGAAGTTGTCCCTTGATAAGTGCCGGATTTGCCAGACGACTGTGAAATATGTGGGGCACATAGTCAGCAGAGAAGGAATTTCCACCGACCCCGCCAAAGTGGAGGCTGTGGTAAACTGGCCTAAGCCCACCAAGCTGAGGGAGCTTAGGTCCTTTTTAGGATTTTGTGGATACTATCGAAGATTTGTACCCCAGTACTCTCGGATTGCGAAGCCGTTAACTGCCCTTACCCAGTGGTATCCCCCTTCCGGCGGGACAGCCCACCCCTCAAGGTCAGGAAAGAGAGACTACTTCCGAGTTAATGAACTTTTTGGGAAAAGATGGACACCCTTATGCGACGAGGCATTCGAGAAACTGAAGTCATGTTTGACCCAAACTCCAGTGTTGGCCTATGCAGACCCCAGTAAACCATATGTGTTACATATAGATGCTTCTCTTGACGGACTAGGAGGGATTCTCTATCAGGACCATGACGGCTGTTTACGTCCCGTTTACTACTTTAGTCGAGGATTGACTCCCAGTGAACGCAACTACCCAGCTCACAAACTGGAATTTCTGGCTCTGAAATGGGCTGTAGTGGACACGCTGCATGACTACCTCTATGGGGTACACTTCATGGTTCATACCGACAACAATCCATTAACCTACGTGAGAACCACAGCAAAACTGGATGCCACGGGGTACCAGTGGCTTGCCGCACTCTCTCTGTATGATTTCAGCTTAAAATATCGACCAGGGATCAGTAACATTGATGCAGATACACTCTCTCGCCTGCCTAGTGAACCCTTAAATGAGGAGGAAGAAGAAGGAGGATGGATAGAGGTCCCTGCCCCTGAGGTGAAGACTCTGTGCCATAGACATCAAACTGATGCCCTCCCTATGCAGTGCTGTGCTAAATTCTTAGGAGCATCTAGTGAAGCGCTCCCGTTGTCGTACTGCCGAGTGACAAATGTAACCCCAGACTCTCTCCCTCAACTGACTCGTAATCAAGTCAGAACGGCGCAGCAGGTGGATCAGTCAGTGGGGGTAGTTCGATG
The DNA here is from genome assembly GCF_046119375.1 of Phyllobates terribilis. Taxonomy (NCBI): domain Eukaryota; kingdom Metazoa; phylum Chordata; class Amphibia; order Anura; family Dendrobatidae; genus Phyllobates; species Phyllobates terribilis. The sequence continues at coordinate 692,591,724 of NW_027362762.1, forward strand.
GTGGGTGAAGAGGGGCTGGAGGCCCGAAAAGAATGCATTAAGAACAGAGGAGTCTGTCCTGCTGACTCGGCAGCTAGAGTCGCTAGTAGTAAGAAATGGAATACTATACCGGGAGGCAAAGGGCCAGAAGGGAGGAGTCGGCAGACAGCTGGTGTTACCCACCCAATTTCGGAAGATGGACATGAAGTCCCTGCATGATGACCATGGACATCTTGGCATCGAAAAGACCACGAGTCTTGTGGCCGACCGATTTTACTGGCCTCGCATGGAAGCGGATATTGAAGAATACTGCAAATCATGCTCCCGGTGTGTGTTGAGAAAAACCTTGCCTTTGAGAACAGACCCCCTTGTGAACATTACCAGTGATGGCCCACTTGAACTAGTGTGCATTGATTTCCTCTCCATCGAGCCTGATGAAAGCAATGTCAGTAATGTGTTAGTGGTCACTGACCATTTCACCCGATATGCCCAGGCCTACCCAACTAAAGATCAAAGGGCAATTACTGTGGCAAAAACATTATGGGAGAAGTTCTTCGTACATTACGGGCTGCCTGCACGCATCCATACCGATCAAGGAAGAGATTTCGAAAGTAGACTAATCCAGGAGCTATGCGCTCTCTGTGGGATCAAGAAATCCAGAACCACACCATATCACCCCCAAGGGGATCCTCAACCTGAGAGATTCAATCGTACCCTTCTGAACATGTTAGGCACTTTGGATCCCAGGAAGAAGGGACAATGGAGCAGGCATGTGAGCCAGTTGGTGCATGCCTACAATTGCACCACAAATGAGTCAACTGGATACTCTCCTTATTTCCTCATGTTTGGAAGAAAAGCCCGACTACCAGTGGATATTAGTTTTGGGACATCCATTGACCGTTCTAATGGGAAGACCTACTTAAAATATGTGTCCCAGTTGAAAGAAGATTTGACAAAAGCTTACAGATTGGCAGAGAAGGCCTCTGGTCGGTCAGGGAAGCGTAATAAGACTCGCTACGACTGTAGGGTTCGAGAACAAGTTTTACTGCCTGGAGATAGAGTCCTTATCCAACTTCTGGGCCTTCCTGGGAAGCACAAGCTTGCTGATCGGTGGTGTCCCGACCCTTACGTGGTGATGGAGAAGTTGCCCGGTGTCCCGGCCTACAGAGTGAAGCCTGAGAAAGGGGGCGGAGCTGTTAAAACCTATCATCGACACCATCTGTTGCCTGTGGGAAAAAACATCCCTTTACCCCCATTGCCAACTCAAGGAGGTCATACAACTCTTCCGTGCAATAGGAGAAGTCGAAGGTTTAAAAAAACACCCCAGACTGGAGTTGCCTCAGGAGGAAGTGACAGCGAGTCTGGGGATGAATGGGGACCTGACGGTCAATGGAGCTACAGGTGGACCGAGGACCCATGCCCCATGGGCGTAGACCCTGAAAACCAGACTCCTGAAGTAGAAACAAAGAAAAGGGACATTTGTCAGGAGGCGAGTGCACCCTGCCCACAATTGGGGGAAAGTTCAGAAGAGGGACATTTATTGAATGAAGAGATCCACCTGGAGGAGCCCGTTCTTGAGAGACAAGAGTCGGGGGCTGAGGAGGGGGGCCCCTCAGTACACACTCGTCCCAAGCGGGACACTAGGCCACCCATGATGTTGACCTATGATAGAATGGGACATACCACTGAGGTCCCCAGGTTGATACATCCTAATTCAAATTCTGTTTGGCCTTATTTCCCGGTATCTTCCATGTGTCCAGGAGGTGGTTTGTATGCATGTAAATTTGGTGTTAGTCAGGATGTCTTAACCCCCATTCATATTTCAGGTGGTGAGTCCTCATGTCTTGATGGGACACTTTCGATGACCCACCAGGGGGAGAATGTAACACCTGCACATGGAACTGTCAGAGCAGCTACTGGTATACTGGGACTTACAGACACTAAGAAGAGCTTTGCAGCTGCTGTTAAACAGGGACCTACAGACATTAATTGTTCTTTCCCTGAGCTGCAGTGGACTACAATTCCCATGGACCCTTGTTTCTGTCAGATGACACAGCCTGGAAAGATAGGAGGGAGGAGGGACTTGGGGGAGGGAGCTGGAGAGAAAGTGAAAGTAAAACTAGAGAGGAAAGGAAGTGTGGCAGCTTGTTGTTGTGAAAGACGGAGCGCTGTGGACTTGTATCCCGCTACGCTGCGGAGCGTTGCCGTCCCCTCTGATATATCCGCGCATCTGGAGAGAGCGTGGCCCTGTCACCCAGTGAAGCAAGTGACATCAAGGACTCGGAGAATTCTGCCGGCACTCCCACCGTATAAAGGCCTGAATCCTGCCGCCCCCAGCTGGTGTCCAGGGAAACCTACAACCGGTTGAGACGCACCGTGAGTGCCCTTTTGAGACTTGTGGTTCTACCAGCGCCAGTTACAGTGAGTACACTACGCCCCAGACTTTTTACGTTAATGTTCATCTAAGTGCACCAACGGTTATAAATTTGCGCGCCAACATCCGCGGCAACTGGGCCCCAACGTTTGGACTGAGTTAATACAAGAAAAGGGGAACCCTGCTACGTTATATTTGCAGGGGCGGGGAAGAATTAGGTTGTGATGTGTATATGATTTTTTATAGAGCACCGTTACCTGTATTGTATGTTGTTTCTTTAAATCCACCTCATTTCTGCTGCATAGCAATAAACCTGTTAACTGTTTTACTCCTGTTCTGGGTGAGTGTGTACTGAGCTAAAGGCAGGGGTTTCCCGAATCAGTCCCTGGCAGAAGATAACAGTCCTTCTGCAGTCCTAGAGAGAGCTCCAATCAAGATTCGGGTGGAGGCACTGCGCCCTAGAGAGGTGAGACCCCCCATAACACCCAGCGTACCGTGGTCGCCCTGAAGGGGTGTTACACAAAGTTTGCAAAAAAAAAAACTCTTCTAAAGCCCTTCAAAACCTTTTTAAAACTTCTTCAAGAAGCTGAGAACTCATCCAAAAACTCCCCTTTGGGTATGTTCACATGATGTTTTTTCAGATGTTATTTTAGCAGAGCCACTCCAAAGAACACCAGTTAGGGACCCATTCTTTTTGCTGAGTTATTGGGGCAGAAACTGAGCAAAAACTCCAAGTTATGAGTTTCTGAGGAGAATTTTGAAGAAGTTTTGCTAAAAAAAAAGCAAAGCACTAAGTATGAGCATTTCCTGTAGTGTTTTCCACTAGAAAACTTGTTGATGTTTACCATACCTCAATGTCAAGGTATGTGCACATAAATGTTTTTTTCAGGTGGATTCCACTCTGAAAACTGCCTGAAAAAGCGCTAACAAAAGAATGAATAAATGCATTTCATTGTAAAAACGACTTGCTGTTCATATGCTCAGTCTTTTGGGCATCTTTTAATCACTTTAGGTTTCCAATGATGTCACACAGTTAAAAGAAATGAGTTAACCATTCTTCATGTGATTTCTGCTCTGAGGATGCCCTATAGTGGATGCGCTATACTTTACAATACAAGTCAATTGAAAGCTCCAAAGGTAGCTGGAAGATGCCAGGGCATCTTTTTGAGTTTTTCCAGCATTTTGCTTGAAAAATGGCTTGTGATCTCTTTATTGTTAAGTGAAGTAAAAAAAAAAACTGACTGGAAAACGCCAGTAAAAAAGATGCAAAAAATTCTGGAAAAATGCTAAAACTACCTTCAAAAACATTGAAAAAGTGCTCAGGAAATGACCAAAAAAATAAACGCTAAAAAGTACACTTCAAGAAAAAAAAATGCTGTAGATTCCTGAAGAAGCTTTCTCTTGGAAAAACTCAATGCTTTTACCACCTGAGAAAAATGTTGTGTGCACATACAAACTCTCCTAACTCTTCAATCAAAATTTGTGGTTATTGAATTCCTGTTTTCCAAGAGTTTCTGCTCCGAAAATTCTGAAAAGAAATACTGTAGACATACCCTAAAGCCACGTGCACACTTTGAGTATTTGATGAGTTTTTACCTCAGTATTTGTAAGCCAAAACCAGGAGTGGGTGAAAAATACAGCAGTGGTGACGTGATGCACTATTCTTCTGATGGTCCTACTCCTGATTTTGTCTTACAAATACTGAGGTAAAAAAATCACCAAATACTCAATGTGTGCTTGTAGCCTAAGTGACCTGACCATTCTTCAGGTGTTTTCAGCTGTGAAGATGCTCCATGGTTTACAATACAAGGCAATTGGAGCTCAAACGATGTCCAGGCATTGATCGTTCCCAGCGTTTTTGCTTCGGTGGTAGTTTCTTCATTGTTGAATGGAGGGAAAAAGATGACCAGTAAAAAAGACGACGCAAAAACGATGGAAAAATGGTCAGAAAAACTGTCAGTGGTCAAAAACGATGAAGCAAGCATTCAGGATACCAACAAAAAGATGCAAAATAAGAAAGAGGAAGCCGCTTTTGTTCTGAAGTGTCTTCCTCTTGAAAAACTGTCGGGTTCGCCCAAGTTTAATAGACGTGTGCACCTATCCTTAGATGTAACGTCATATTGTGGCCATCTTTGTATTATACACAGATTTGTGCAGTAGCTGTGTGATATGCTGTGCCTTATCTTATTACAATTCTCACACATGCTCCAGTTACATCACTGCCTCTGCCGCTTAGAGTCAACATTCCTGTCGATTTCTTCATATTCCAAGGGTCATTTAGGATAGAACACGTAAACTAGGAAGAGGAAGGCAAGACACTGCGTCCCCAGCATTGGATGACAATGATCAGCGAAATACAGAGTGAGTGGGACAGTACTGGGTAAAGCCTCTTAACATTTTCATTGAAGTAGTTGAAAGTATGAAATGCGTTTGTTCCCATGTCTACCAATATACTATGATGTCGACGGTGTTTCCTCTTGCTACACTTTTAGTATCTTGATGTCATGAAAGAAATCTGATGTGTCCCCACTTGAAGTCTCAGATGAGGAGCACAGCACATATTCTGCTCTGGCAAAAAGCTAAGAGAGATCTTGGCAACCAGCAATATGCACTTTTCTTAACATATACATAGAAGAAATTGGTCCAATTTGAGAAGCTGACGGGCAAGATATGTTCTATGCATGTATCTGCCTGGTCAATGTAATAGAATATAAACAGGGACCCAGTCTCTGGGGCAGCTTTGTAACACAAGACATAATGTAGAGCACTTAGTGAGATCTGCTGTTACACTAATCACAGATATGCAATAGTGGTCAGTAGCATTATAAAGAAAACATAATAGAAAGGGAGACTATTCAGAACAGATTATTTTTTTAAGGAAAAACAAAATTATCAGACTGACCTCTATTTAGAATCAGTTTAAAGAATAGTTGCATTTATATTGCATTTGTTTTCAGGTATTATAATCACTTGGTATGAGAATCTTTTTCGTTACTGTCGCTTTAAGAGGCACTATATACGTTAAGTTGCTTTCCAAGTCCTGAAAAAATGTGCTCATAACCAGGAATGGTGATAAAGTAATAACAGAAGCTGTACTTACTGATTTATTTTGCTGCCGATCTATCACTCCATCTCTGCTCTTCCCGCTTGTCTTCTGTTTACCTAGCTGCAGAATTTGTAATGGTGCAGGTAGATGAGGACAATATAAAAAAAATCCAGAATGTGTATTCTACTGAAGTTTACTTAAAGCCTGTGAAAAAACAGGTTGAATAGTGCAAAAGGAATGTAAACTGGACATGCATACATGCCTAAGTAACTTCAATAATTTCTGGTGACATTATTTGGCTGCTATGCTGAATGCACTTGGGCACGCAAATCATCAAGATCCGCTGCTGGCAGCTCCCTGGGCAATTGCTGACTGATAACATCCCAGATGTGTGAAGGGGGGCACAGGGTCAGTTTGCTGTGGGCCGGAACTGAGTTCTCTTTGCCCTGAAACCCCTGTTCTAAACAGGAATTTGAGTGGAGTGTACTGAGTGGCGGAGTTTGTTCTGTATTCACTGTTAGTTCAGGAGTACTCATTACCTCCCCAACCATGGGACCGGATCCGCCTACAAACAAGACAGGAGACCTTGGGTCAGGGTTAACAGCTTCGGCTTTACTGTACAATTCATTTACACACGGCTGCAGCATACAGATTAAGACAGTCTCTCTTTTTAGTGATGTTCACTTGGTTCTGTGTCTTAACAGTCCTTGCCCCCATCCTGTCCTGAGACCCACCATCTTCTCCCTCTGTGACCCGGCCGATATCTTCCTCATCAGGGAGACAGAGGTCTGCTTCTCAGTACCTCTTCCGGACCTTAGGCCCAAGACTATCCCAGCATCCAGATGGATGTTTAGATGTGTCCTCATTCTATTAGGAAACTTGCCCTGCCAGAACACTTTCCTCTCTGCTGCATCACCTTTCTAGAACCTGTTTTCCAGTCATAAGGATAAAATATAACATTCTTTTTATCACACATATAAATAAAACATATTTTCACATCACACTAAATATATATAAAACCCTTCTGTTGCCACGGCGACTTCATCTTCACTTTTGTCCCCCCTACACATGCTCAATGAAGACGCTCCAGGCCATGGTAGCAGGTTAAGCCACACACGCTACTCAGAGTAGTATGCGCAACACTGGGCCTATTGTTGGCATGTTGTAAAACAGCTCCAAGGAAACCTTCGAGAAATGGCCATATCAAGGGTTCCATGACTGTTTCATTCTGTATTGCCAGTGAAATTAGACATCACATACCAGGCCCAAGGCATCAAAATGTCTACACAAAACATCACATGACATTTGCATGAAATTGGGCTACAAACTACACATCCAGATACAGGTGTGTCATTGACCTCATGCAACCGCTATCAAAGGCTATCATGGTGCAGAGCAAGATGGTATTGGAGGCTGGAATGGAGATCTATCCTCTTCAGTGATGAGTTCCACTTTTGTCTCGGTTACAATGATAGCAGGAAATTGGAGGCCCCGTGGGAAAAGCCATGAAGATGCCTTTACAGTAAACGTCAGACCAGTCTTTTTCTCGGGATTATGGTGTGGATGGTATACTGTATGGTAGCCGGTCCCCTTCAGTATTCATTCCACAAATACTAAGGCTATGTGCACACAAAGTGATTTTAATGCATTTTTGCGGCGTATTTTCGCCACAAAAACTCATTAAAATTGCTTGTAATAGGTCTGCCATTTACTGCAATGCAAATCCGTATGTGCTGTGCACATCATGTGGAAATTTCCGCTGCGAATTTGCATTGCAGTAAAACCTGCAGCAAGACCAATTCTAGTGCGCGCTGCAAAATCGCCGCCATTGACTTGCATTGGATAGCATAAGATCCGCATGACTACATGTACACATACGGATCTTCTGTGATTAATGCGCGGATGGTACCTGGGTCTGGAGAAGAGGAGACTCTCCTCCAGACCCGGGTACCATAGAACCTGTAAGTAACAAAAGATTTAAAATAAAAAATAACCGTATACTCACCTTCTGATGGCCTCCACTCTGCTCCCGGCATCGCTGCTTGCTCCGTGGCGGGTACCGGTAATGTAAAAGGACCTTCCATGACGTCAGCTGTCGCGTGACCTGTCACATGACCGCTGACATCATGGAAGGTCCTTTTACATTACCGGTACCCGCCACAGGTACCCGCCACAGAGCCAGCAGCGACACCGGGAGCAGAGTGGAGGCCATCAGAAGGTGAGTATAAGGTTATTTTTTATTTTAAATCTTTTTTTAAGTTCAAATTCTTTTTTTTTTTTAACATTATGTTGGTCACACAATATAAATCCATGCCGGTTGCATTGATTTATATTGTGTGACTAACTTTCAAGCACTTTTCCAAGTGATGCTAAAATCACTTGGAAAAGCGCTTGACAAAAGCATGTGAAATCGCATGCTAAAAACACTTGACAAACGCATGTCCCTGGTAGGAAAAACGCATGTGCAATCAGCAAGTACAATCCGCATGCGTTTTTTTTCTGCCAGGGAGATGCAGAAACGCTCAGGAAAAATCCAGAGCATTTCTGCATCGTGGGCACTTAGCCTAAGGCTGTGTGCCCACGTAGCGTTTTTCAAGCGTTTATGCTGCGGAATTTCCGTAGCGTTTTTCAAGCGTTTATGCTGCGGAATTTCCGCAGCATAAACGCTTGTGAAACGCTAGGTAATCCGCACCCCATGGTCCCCAAGGGGATTCCGCATGTTCTATGCACATGCTGCGGATTTTTCCGCAGCGTTTATGCTGCGTACAAAAATCCGCAGCATGTCATTTAATTTTGCGGAAGCGCAGCGGAACTCCCGCCATAGACTTGCATTGAAACGCATAGAAACCGCGACTGTACATTTTTACAAGCGGTTTCTATGCGTCTCTATGTGCGGATGGTACCCAGTTCTGGAGGAGAGAAGACTCTCATCCAGACCTGGGTACCATTCTACCTGTAAAAAAAGAATAAAATAACAAATAAAGTTTATACTCACCTGTCCGAAGGTTTCTCTCTGAATGCCGGCATCGCTTGAGGACCTGCGGTGACGTCACAGTCATGTGACCGCAGGCCCTTCACCGCTCTGTCTCGCGATATGCCGGCAGCCGGGAACCAGACAGGAACGAGCGTTGCTGCACACGCCAGGGCCTCGGGGGTGAGTATAGCTTTATTTGTTTTAATTTTTACGGTTCACACTGTATAAATCCATGCTGTTTGCATGAATTTATATAGTGTGACCTAGTTGTCAAGCACTTTCCAAGTGATGCTATCGCCTGGAAAGCGCTTGTCAATCTGCATGCGGAAACGCATGTGGATCCGCATGTATTCTGCAGGAAAAACGCATGCACAATCTGCATGCGTTTTTTCTGCCAGGGAGATGCAGAAATGCTGCAGAAATTTTCTGCTTCATTTCTGCATCGTGGGCACATAGCCTTACAATGTTACATTGATTTGGTTGTGTACCCAGTGATACAGCCATTCCTCTAGAGCAGAGGTCCCCAACCGCCGGTCCGCGGACCAGGACCGGGCCGTTGGGGTTTTTCAGCCGGTCCGCGGGGAGAGGGGGCCCCTCCAGCCTCCAGCAGGGCCGCCATCAGGGCATAACTGCCCTGACTCCAGTATGGGGCCCGGCCGGTAGGAGCCCCCCTCTTGTGCGTCTCTCTCCTCATGGGGCCCCCGGCCGCATGCTAAGCGCCGGGTCCGGGACATCTTAGCGCTGCGCTGCTGCGGCAGCACCTTCATGATTCCCCTGACTTCCGGTCATGTGACGGTGCCGTCACATGGCCGGAAGTCAGGAGAACCTGGTGTCAGCGATTTGGACGAGCGCCAGGATTCTGCAGGGATCGCATGGCATGGGGGTAAGTATAACAAGTTTTATTTTTTTTTAAATACAATTAACTAGGAGTGGGGGGAATGGGAGATGCACATGGGGGGAGGGGAGAGATGAGAGATGCACATGGGGGAGGGGAGAGATGAGAGATCCACATGGGGGGGAGGGGAGAGATGAGAGATGCACATGGGGGAGGGGAGAGATGAGAGATCCACATGGGGGGAGGGGAGAGATGAGAGATGCACATGGGAGGGAGGGGAGAGATGAGAGATGCACGGGGGGTGGATGAGAGATGCACGGAGGGGGATGAGAGATGCACGGAGGGGATGAGAGATGCATGGGGGTGAGCTGCACATGGGGGGGTGAGAGATGCACATGGGGGGGTTATGTTTACATAACTTTGTTGCCTTATGAAGGGCGGGGGGGGCCCCCAAAAATTTCTTGCACAGGGGCCCACTACAGTCTGTGTCCGCCCCTGGGATGAAGTAAATGCAGCTGAACAGCAGCTGTCAGGACAGCTGCCCTGTCCTGCTGCAGGGCGTGATGGGGCCTCAGTGATGCGGCTCCTGGCATAGCTCCTGGCGGGGACCTGGTCTACACTATATGATAAGTATGCACTAAACTCCAAATCCCTCCATTACCCCACCCCACCCCCTCCTTGCTGGGCCATGGAAAAATGATCTTGCTTCAAGCCGGTCCCTGGTGCAAAAAAGGTTGGGGACCACTGCTCTAGAGTGTCCTAAGAGACGTTTTTCAACATGACAGTGCATTGCCACATGTTTCTCATGCTAGTGTGAGCAGTCTGTGTGGCCTAAATGTGCTAAAATGGCAAGCAGCATCTCGTGGCTTGCCTCTCATCGTGCTCATCTGGGACGTCATTGGTCAGCAAAGGAACTGTCAGCAGCGGATCAAGATGATTTGGGTCACTAAGTGCATAAGTGCAATTAGCATGGAAGAACAATCCTCAGACGACCATTAATAACCTCAATGATAGCAGCTAAGGTGTGTATGTGAGTAAATGTCTGTGTATGGCATTTGTACTTGATACTGAGTAAATTGCGATGTTTTGAGAATTTTGTTTCCATCTTTTCATCATTTGCATATCATTAACATGTCTATCTGACGCGCCCCTGGGCCTGTGTCGCGCTGCGTTGCGCACGCGGGAGCTTACCCGGAGCCGGATCTCTTGAGGGTTGTAGTCTCGTGGCGGTGATCCGGTCCGTGCCCAGGGAGTCAGACTAAGTGGCGCTGTATTAGCGGTAGATGTTGGACGACTACGCCACCCGTTGAGTACAGCTAAGGAGCTGCCGCTGCAGGGCAGACCGCTGAGGCCGGTGGTAGGATTGTGCAGCGTGATAGTATAACCCCCAACGGGAGGGGTATGGCCTCAGGGCAGCCGACGTGGATGATGGGGGTAGCAGGAACCACTCGGAGACGGTACGGTGTAGTTCAGGGTCTTTACTGGTGACAAAGATAGACCCTCCCGGAGTACTGGCTAGCGATTGGGGCCTGGTCAGTCCTTGAGCAGATGGGATCTCCCCTGGCCAGGCGGAGTTGTAGGCCTCCTAAACTAACGATACTCTTCCGGCTACCTTGCTAGAGGCGGGTATAAGTAGCCCACGTCCCTGAGTGTACCGTGTGGTGCTCACCCGTATGACCGGTGACTCGGGGACTTCTAGTAGCTTCCGCTCCACGACGGCGGTGCTGGTCCCACGCGTGTGACCGTGCCTTTGGGTTTCTGGGCCAGAGGACCTGCAATCCCCTGCCGGTCGGTTTCTGCTGCTGGATAGGAGTTAGTCCCCACAGCCTCGGACTCCGGGTCCGGTGATAACTTCTCAGTCAGGGCGAGCTCTGCAGCTGCCAGCCCCTGACTCCTTGTAGCACTGCTACCACAGAGCTCCTGATGTTCTTTTCCTATATCTGCTTCTCTGTCTCTACTTCTTCTCTACTTCCTAACCCTGCCTCAGCCCTAGGTTTATATAGGGGAAGTTCTTCCCCCTCCCAGGACTGGGCAGGAGGTGTGGCATGCACAGGATCCCTGACCAAGAGACCTCCCACCTGCTCTCAGACATAACATTGCCGTTACTGTGGAAACCAGACCCCTGGGGTGCCACATATCTATCCTGTGATTTCCAGAATTCCATGCCTTTACCTTCTTGGTGTTGCAATTTCAATGTTGAGGAGAGTAGTATCTAATTTCTTATAGGGTTATGTTAGGCAATTTATACATCAGGTGCCCTTTAAACTGTGTGATGATTACTCACTTCTCTCTCCTAAATTTCTGCTATGAAGCTGGTCTTGAGGCAGCAATCCAGGCTCCAAAGTGCAACCTTTCTTATCTAGACTCTGCTCCACATCTACTTGCTGGATCTCTCTACCAGACTGCTACTGCCCTACACGACACTCACACCATTGTCCTCCAGACATCAGTCTACTACTACACTAGACTTTGCATCCTGTTCGAATCTTCTCTCCTTGGTGTCTCATGAACAATTATTCCAACCCGCACTGATGGAAAATGCAGGCAAATCAGACTTATGTGTTGTAATGGGATGACTCTGTACCGCAAATGCAGCAATGTGTTGTGATGCTCTGTATAAAGCCACAACCCAACTATCAGTATTTGGTCAGTATTCGGTCCTGGGAGCCAAAACCAGGAGTGGGTGATAAATGCAGAATTGGTGACTTGTTTCTGTTATACCTTTTCTCTGATTGTTCCTCACCTGGTTTTGGCCTAACCCACATGATTGCTGCAGTCAATCACTGGCCTCAGCAGTCACATAGGGTTATTGAGGTGTCATGTATGTAGCTAGGTAAACAGAAGATCAGTGGGATGACAAGAGATGTTTCACAGAAAATAGATGGATAAGTACAGCTTCTATTATAATATTATCCCCATTTCTGGCTATAGGCCCATTTTTGGCTTGTCTCAGAAAACCATTTTAAGAGCTTCCCATCACCTACCTGCTTTTTCACATGCAAATGGAACATGCCACTTTTCATGAAGACGTGAAAAGGCATCCTGGCTCCCCTTTGGCATTGTGATACTGGGGTTCCCCCTTCTCTTTCCCTGAAATTTAGATCTAGTATTCCCTCTATCAGGGCTCGTGCAGACAGACGTATTTTTGGTCTGAGTGTGATCCGACAAAACATTGAATCCCACTCAGACTAATGTTATTCTATGGGGCTGTGCAAATGGCCAATTGTTTCCTTGTACCGAGCCGGTTCAAGGAAAAAAATCGCAGCATGCCCAAATTTGATGTGATATTTGGATTGCACTCGGTCATGCAAGTCAATGAGTCCGTGGAATACATTGCACTGCACTTGAAGGACATCTGAGTGCAGTCTGTTTTCCACGGACTGACAAAATGGACAATTTTTTTTCTCCATCTTCTCCTCAACTGAGAGGATCAAATCACGCTTTGATGTGATTTTCATAATCAACCCGATTCTCTCAGATGACAGAATACAAGGTCGTCTTCACCTAGCCTTAGGCACCCTTCACACGTTCATTTTTTATTTCCGTATGAGGTCAGTTTTTTAAGGACCGCAAATACGGACATATGCACACCCATTGTATTCAATGGGTGTGCGCACATCAGGTTTTTCACACGAACCGCGTGTCCATGTGAAAAACCCACAGACATGTCAGTTTTTTTCGCAGCACGGACAAAATGCATGCCGCACACACGTGGACACTGATGACAGACAGATGACATCCATGTGTCATCAGCGTTACACGTACTGGCGCCTGGGAAAAGTCAGTACAGAAAGCGCTGATCCCAGGCACTGGCTGCTGAACGAAGCTCTCATCTTTGCTGCCTGGTCGCACTGAGATCAGCGCGACCAGGAGACATTGATGGGAGTTGTATTCAGCACTCGCTGTGTACATCCTGTGTAAAATCAAGTATTAAATAAAATAAATGGTGTGGGCTCCCGCCGATTATTCATAACCAGCAGAGAGAAAGCCAGTCGCTGGGGGCTTACATTACTTGCCAGGGAAAGGGCCATTAGCCAAAAATGTTCCCATTCTATTAATAACAGCTCTCACTTGTTTGATTAGCGTTCACTGGCTAGATTACAGGAGGACCTCAGAATTTTTTTTTACGTAGGGTCCCCCTATAAATTCTAACCAGCAAAGGCAGACAGCTGTGAGCTGATCTTAATGGACTGGGAAGGGCCCATGGATCCTGGCCCCCTCGGAGGACAATAGCATCAGCCCTCAGCCGCCCCAGAAATGGCACATCAATAAGATGCGCCAAATCTGGTGCTTAGCCTCGGCTCTTCGCACTTGCCCTGGTGTGGTGGAAAGTGAGGTAATAAGGTTGGGGTTGATGTGAGCTTTGTATTGGTAACTGACATGAAGCCCAGGGGTTAGTAATTGAGAGGCACCATGGCCATGGAGACTAGCCCTCTCCGAGGCTAATAATATCAGCTCTCAGCTGCCCCAGAAAAGGCGCATCCATAAGATGCGCCAAATCTGGTGCTTAGCTTCCGCTCTTCCCACTGCCGTGTAGCGGTGGCAAGTGGGGTAATAGAGTTGGGGTTCATATCAGCCTTGTATTAACGGCTGACATGAAGCCCAGGTTAGTAATGAAGCGGCGTCTATAAGACGCCCCCATTACTAACCCCATAGTAAGTTTTGAAATAAACACACAGCCTGAAAACAATTCTTTATTTGAAATAAAACTAAATTCCCTGTTTTACACTTGTATAACAAAATAAAAAAACACTGCTATACTTATCTTTATGCCTAATACATTGAAGCCATTGTACCCTGTAAAAAACAAATATAAAAAAGCAAGCTTATACTCACCTTAACGCCTAATCCACTGAAGCTAATGTCCCCTGTACAAAAACAAAAATAATAAACAACCATATCCCTCACCTGTCCGACGTGAAGATAACCCATACTGTCCCACACCGTAATCCATCTGTGCGACATGTGTTTTTCAAAATGAACCGTGGCATGATGCGACCTTTCATGTTGAAAAGCAGGGGACAATAAGCTGCTATGAGCGGGCCAATGAACTGGGGGGGACCTCAGTGAGATCACTGCTAGTTTGCGCTGCTCACGGTGCTTGCGCTGAGCTCAGTGAAATCACCCCTACAGTGCTGCTCACCATTATTGGCACCCCTTAATTTTTTACATAGACTGTACAATATCTTCAGAAATAAATGGAAATGTACCAAAGTGATATACACTGCTCAAAAAAATAAAGGGAACACTCAAATAACACATCCTAGATCTGAATGAATGAATTATTCTCATTGAATACTTTGTTCTGTACAAAGTTGAATGTGCTGACAACAAAATCATACAAAAATCATCAATGGAAATCAAATTTATTAACCAATGGAGGCCTGGATTTGGAGTCACCCCCAAAATTAAAGTGGAAAAACACACTACAGGCTGATCCAACTTTGATATAATGTCCTTAAAACAAGTCAAAATGAGGCTCAGTATTGTGTGTGGCCTCCACGTACCTGTATGACCTCCCTACAATGCCTGGGCATGCTCCTGATGAGGTTGCGGATGGTCTCCTGTGGGATCTCCTCCCAAACCTGGACTAAAGCATCCGCCAACTCCTGGACAGTCTGTGGTGCAATGTGATGTTGGTGGAAGGAGCAAGACATGATGTCCCAGATGTGCTCAATCGGATTCAGGTCTGGGGAACGGGCGGGCCAGTCCATAGCTTCAATGCCTTCATCTTGCAGGAACTGCTGACACACTCCAGCCACATGAGGTCTGGGATTGTCCTGCATTAGGAGGAACCCAGGGCCAACCGCACCAGCATATGGTCTCACAAGGGGTCTGAGGATCTCATCTCGGTACCTTAGGGCAGTCAGGCTACCTCTGGTGAGCACATGGAGGGCTATGCGGCCCTCCAAAGAAATTCCATCCCACACCATTACTGACCCACTGCCACTGCCGGTCATGCTGAAGGATGTGGCAGGCAGCAGATCACTCTCCACGGCATCTCCAGACTCTGTCGCGTCTGTCACATGTGCTCAGTGTGTACCTGCTTTCATTTGTGAAGAGCAAAGGGCGCCAGTGGTGACTTTGCCAATCCTGCTGTTCTGTGGCAAATGCCAAGCGTCCAGCATGGTGTTGGGCTGTGAGCACAACCCCCATCTGTGGACGTCGGGCCCTCATACCACCCTCATGGAGTCGGTTTCTAACCTTTTGTGCAGACACATGCACATTTGTGGCCTGCTGGAGATCATTTTGCAGGGCTCTGGCAGTGCTCCTCCTGTTCCTCCTTGCACAAAGGCGGGGGTAGCGGTCCTGCTGCTGGGTTGTTGCCCTCCTACAGCCCCCTCCACGTCTCCTGGTGTACTTGCCTATCTCCAGGTAGCGCCTTCAGCCTCTGGACACTACGCTGACAGACACAGAAAGCCTTCTTGCCACAGCTCGCATTGATGTGCCATCCTGGATGAGCTGCACTACCTGAGCAACTTCTGTGGGTTGTAGAGTCCGTCTCATGCTACCACGAGTGTGAAAGCACAACCAACATTCAAAAGGGATCAAAACATCAGCCAGAAAGCATTGGTACTGAGATGTGGTCTGTGGTCCTCACCTGCAGAACCACTCCTTTATTGAGGGTGTCTTGATAATTGCCAATAATTTCCAGCTATTGTCTATTCCATTTGCTCAACAGCATGTGAAATTGATTGTCAATCAGTGTTGCTTCCTAAGTGGACAGATTGATTTCACAGAAGTTTGATTTACTTGGAGTTATATTCTGTTGTTTGTGTTCCCTTTATTTTTTTGAGCAGTGTATATTCAGGATTTTTTAATTAGTGGTCCAAAGTAATACAACAATAAAACATTGTTTTTCAACTTCCATGTTGCAATTTCAAGGAATAAACAGAATAAACAGCATGTGCAGCAATAAAGGCACCCCTAATTAATACTTGGTTGCACACCCTTTGGCATTGATGACAGCCGTTTCTTGTAGCCATCTATAAGCTTCTTGCACTTCTCAGCTGGAATTTTCTCCCACTCTTCCTTTGCAGTTTGTTCAAGCTCTTGAATATTTGCAGGGTTCTTTTTCCCAATGGCAGATTTCAACTCACCCCAAAGATTTTCAATGGGATTGAGGTCAGGACTCATTGCTGGCTATTTTAAAACAGTCAATTTTTTCTTTTTCAACCATTCCTGAGTACTTTTGGATGTGCGCTTTGGGTCATTGTCTTGCTGGAGGACCCATGATCTTTGACTTAAACAAAGTTTTCTTACACTGGGTAGCTAAAATCTCTTGATAATTCTCTGATTTCATGATTCCTGTGTGTTGGAATATGTTTAGTGCAACAACTCCATTCCTGTGTATGTAAATGCTCTATTGCTAGGTTTGTGTATTGTCTATAAAGTAAAAAAAAAAAACTCCCAGAGGCTCACACACAGAAAAGACCATGTGACTGTGTTCAGTTTCCTGTGTCTGTGCATGAGAGGAGAAGCAACCTGCTGATGCTGCACAGAGACACTTAAGATATGTATATTCCTGATTCCATAAAGCCTATCATATCTGTACCTGTTTATAGCTAATTAAAGCTTTGTTCTGTTGTCAACACGCTTTGAGAGTATCCTGAATGATCCACTGCCAACAGCTTATGGGCCCAGCGTGACACAGAGCCCCAGGAGTGACACAGAAGAGTAATACAGCAACAAAAGTCTAAAGCAAAAGCAGCACAGAGCAACAGAGAAGATGACCACAAGCATGGATCACTGCAAGTTCTCAGTGCAAAGTCTCACCAATCAGAATTATCAATCTTGGAAATTTAAGGTGAAAATGCTGCTCATAAGAGAAGGTGCGTGGAAATATACGCAGGAAAAGTGCCTCATCCGTTACCAGATGATTGGCTAGAGAAGGATCAAAAGGCACAAAGCACTCCCTCAGTGTAGATGATGATCAGATTGTGCATATATGCAAATGTGCAACTGCAAAAGAGATGTGGGATGAATTACAGAAAGTGCATGAAAGATCAAATCTCAGCAATAAGCTTTATCTCATGAGAAAACTGTATAAGTCTAAGCTAAGTGATGGGCAGAAAATATAGGACTATATAAAAACACCCTAGAGATTGTGGAGCGTCTCATGGGCATTGGAGAAGAAATTAAAGACTTTCATTTTGCTGCACTACTATTAAATGGTCTTCCAGAAAATTATGACACACTTGTCACTGCACTAGATGCACAGACAGATGATGAGCTCACACTAGAATATGTCAAAGGCAAGCTTGTAGATGAATTCAAGCGAAAAACACACAATGTAAGCAGCAGTAATGAATCTAGAGCAGAAACAGCATTAGAGACACAGGAATTTCCTAAAAATAAAAGCAATCTAAGGGAAACTCGTGAATGTTTTGTCTGTAGAAAGCCAGGCCACCTTAAAGCAGACTGCAGAATTTGAAAAGAATGAGTCAGCCTAAAAAGCAGAATAGTGATCAAAAGGTGAAAACAGCTGTAGAGGAAAAGTCTGCATGTGTTGAAACTGCATTTAATACCAGTATTGGCTCATCTGCAAAGCATATGTGGTGTATAGACTCTGGTGCTACCAGCCATATGACGAATAAAAAGGATTTCTTCACGGAGTTTGATGAAAGCAAGTCAGAAAAGGTCATCTTAGCTAATGGTCAATATATGACTTCAGAAGGAGTAGGGGATGGCTACCTCCACTGTCCAGTTTCCTCAGTACAAAGCAGAAAGATCCCAGTAAAGTATGTTCTCTATGTTCCCAGTCTTAAAAGCAATCTTCTGCCAGTAAAGAAGCTTACGCAAAAAGGGAATGTAGTTACTTTTAAAGACAACAGCTGCATTATATCAAAGAAGGGTCACACTCTTGCAGAAGGAAAAATCCAAAATGAACTTTATCAGCTAAAATGCAAAGAAAGAGTGTACACTGCTAGACAAGATCTCCATAAGAACTGTATCCATATATGGCACAGATGTCTTGGGCACAGAGACCCAGAAACAATAAGGAAGCTAAATCAACTTGCAAATGGTGTGGAAATCAAGCAATGTAGTCAAATGACGAAGTGCACTAGCTGTCTTAAAGGGAAAATGTCCAGAAAATCCTTTCCTAAAGTAAGCACCACTAGATCTGCACAGCCACTGGATTTGATATACACAGATGTTTGCGGTCCAATGAGTGTTCAAACTCCAAGCAAGAAGATATATTTTCTCACATTTATTGATGACTACTCCAGATATACAGTCGCCTACCTGCTTCACAGTAAGGATGAAGTTTCACAGAAACTTGAAGACTATCTTGCCGTAGTATTTAACAAATTTGGAAGAATGACAAAAGCCCTGCGTGCAGATAATGGGACTGAATATACAAGTGGTAAGATGCAAACCATTTTGAAAAATAATGGTAGAATTGTGTTCTAGACTACCATCCCATACAACCCAGAACAGAATGGCATTGCAGAGAGAGAACCGCACTCTCTTTGAAAGTGTAAGAAGTATGTTGTTTGATTCGAATCTACCTACAACGTATTGAGGAGAAGCCATCACAACAGCTTGCTATCTTCAAAACAGACTGCCAGGTAAAGCCACAAATAAAACTCCATTTGAGCTATGGAACTGTGAGAAGCCTAACCTGAAGCACCTAAGGAAATTTGGAAGCAAAACGTTTGTGTATGTTCCCAAAGAAAAACGTTCCAAGTGGGAATCACATGCAAAGCAAGGAGTCCTGGTGGGCTATAGCGAAACTCAAAAGGGATACAGAATCTTGGACCCAGAGACCAACACAGTAACAATCAGCAGAGGCGTAGTGATTGATGAGAACTCAGTTTCGCTCAAATTCCATGAAGTTACACCAGTCATTCAAGCCAAGAAACAAGAACAAGAATCTCAATCACCAAACCCAGACACTGAAAAAGAAAACACTGAAGTCTGGATAAGCTCTGAATCCAGCAAGAAAGAAACAGAAGAACCAAGTCAACCTCAAGTCAGGAGATCAGAAAGACCAAACAAAGGTATCCCAGCTAGACTCCTTTCTTATATGTTCAGAACACTTCCTGAGCCAGAGCCACAGTCATGGCAAGAGATGCAAAAACTGCCTGTCCACGAGAAGCAGAAGTGGATAAATCCCGCTAATGAAGAGATGGAGTCCCTTCACCAACTCCAGACATGGGAGCTTACGGAGCTACCACAAGGAAAAAGAGCTATCAGATGTAAGTGGGTCTTCAAAAACAAATATGACTCTGAAGGTAAAGTTTACCGGTTTAAGGCAAGATTGGTCGCAAAAGGGTAGTCGCAAAAATATGGTGAAGATTATGATGCTACATTTTCTCCAGTTGGGAAGCAAACCACATTCAGAACTTTAATGTCCGTAGCTGCAGTTCAACAGATGACAGTGAGACATTTTGACATCAAAACAGCCTTCCTACATGGTGATATTGAATAAGAATTGTACATGAGCCAACCCAAGGAATATATTAAAAAGGGTGAAGAGCACCTTGTTTGTAGAATGCAAAAATCTCTCTATGGACTTAAGCAGTCGGCAAGAGCATGGAACTCAAAAATGAGCAAAGTTTTGATGGATGAAGGATTTAAAGGATCTCAAGCTGATCCATGTTTGTATACGAAAATTGTAACAAAGGAGTGGATGTATGTTCTCCTATATGTAGACAATGTAATCATGTCTCATCGAGATGAAAAAGAAATTACAAAGCTAGGTGAAATTCTCAACCAGCACTTTGAGACCAAGGACCTTGGAAATGTGACGTATTATTTGGGAATCCAAATCCAGAGAGAAGAAGATGGGAGTTTTCTTCACAATCAAAGTTCTAAAATTTTTGCAATCCTGAACCAATTTGGACTGTCAGAAGCCAAAGGTGCATCAACACCAATGGATCCATCCTACGTAAAGTTGGAATGAGAAGAAGATCTGCTACCCACCAATGAGAGTTACAGACAAGCAGTGGGGGCGCTTCTGTATATAGCAACCACAACTTGTCCAGATATTACAGCCGCAGTTGGAATTCTCTGCCGACGTGTAAGCCAGCCAGGCCAAAGAGACTGGAACACAACTAAGAGAATTCTACAATATCTTAAGGAAATTCAAAGGCTAAATCTTAAGATATCTGCATCAGGAGATCTCACTCTCAGAGGTTATGTGGATGCAGATTGGGCTGAAGATACAGGTGATCGGAAATCAACAAGTGGTTACTTGTTCAAGTTAGGAGAAAATTCAATTTCTTTGTCCAGCAGAGAACAAGTGTCAGTCGCATTGTCTTCTACAGAAGCAGAATATGTGTCAGCTGCTTATGCAAGTCAAGAAGTTATTTGGTTGAAACAACTTTTGGAAGATTTCAGCAAGCCACTAGCTCAGCCAACAGTTATCTATGAGGACAACCAAGGATGTATTAAACTTGCCAGCAGTGAGAAGATTAGTGCAAGAACTAAACACATCGACGTTAAACATCACCACTTATGTGACTTAGTAGAACGTGGTGTGATGCGCCCCTGGGCCTTCTGTGTCGTGCGGCATCGCGCGCACGGGGGCTTACCCGGAGCCGGATCAGATGGGGGTAGTAGTCTCGTGGCGGTGACCCGGTCCGTGCCCAGGGAGTCAAACTAAGTGGCGAGTCTATTAGCAGTAGATGTTGGATGACTACACCACCCGTTGAATGCAGCTTTGGAGCTGCCGCTGCAGGGCAGACCGCTGAGGCCGGTGGAAGGATGGTGCAGCGGGGATGGTATAACCCCCAACGGGAGGGGTATGGCCTCAGGGCAGCAGGTGTAGATGATGGGGGTTGTGATGGTGCAGCAAGGAGAGTCAGAAACGTATGGTGCAGTTTCAGGGTTTTTACTCACAGATGGTACTTCAGTCACTTCGGCCGGGAGTGACCACCCGAGCCGTACTGCGTTCACCAGGTGCGGGACTCGGCTAACCCCCAGGCAGTTCCGGAGCGTGGTCCTGAGCTCCCCTCTCTCTCTCTCTTTCTGCTGGCCGTCCCCACCAGGGATCCACTTTTGTCCGGCTCCCTCGGGCCTCTTGGTGGTTAAACCTTCTCTGGCTTTCCTGACCCTACTCGTGGTGTGCCTTCCTGGTGGATATGGTGAGGGTCGTGGCAAAATTTGACCACGACCTCCGGTTCCTGGCTGAGGATCATTAGCCTCCACCAGTTTGAGTTCCGGTACCTGTTTCCGCCAACCCTTCACCCGGTAACTTGTGGGATCTCAGGGTTCCCTCTGGCTCTGCGTCTCTGGGCCTTTCTTCCTCCTCTCTCTCCACTGCAGGCTTGGCCCTGGAGCTGGGCCCAGCCGGAGCCACAGCTCCCCGTCAGCCCTCCTCAGACTGACTGACTGACTGACTCACTCACTCACTCTCCCTGTCCTAAGATGGTGCCCACCATATATACTCCCTCTATGTGTGAGCCCAGGTGACTAGCACCCAATGGGCTCCTATCTCTATGCCCACAGCCCCTCCCCTATCTGCCCCTACACTACTGGGATGTTCCACCCCCCCTCCCACTCCAGCCAGGGACAGACACTGTCGTACCTGCACATTCACCTAATAGGAGTACCATTGATCTGTCCCCCGGAAATGGGATGAGTGTAGTGCATGCAGCTAGCTGAGCTCAGTCCCACACTCTATCCTTACCCGGGAGTGGAATACCACACCTCTGGCTCGAGGTGCACTACCCCTGTAGCAGCCGAGTCCTCGGGGTGCTACAGGTGTACTAGAGTTTGTTTATTGTGAGTCTGACAAGATGTTAGCTGATGGTATGACAAAGCCATTGCCAAGAGCCAAGTTTGAGGACTTCAGAACCGCAATGGGACTAACAGGATAAGTAGTTGTTGAGTGGGGGTGTTGGAATATGTTTAGTGCAACAACTCCATTCCTGTGTATGTAAATGTTCTATTGCTAGGTTTGTGTATTGTCTATATAGTTAAAAAAAAACAAAAAAACTCCCAGAGGCTCACACACAGAAAAGACCATGTGACTGTGTTCAGTTTCCTGTGTCTGTGCATGAGAGGAGAAGCAACCTGCTGATGCTGCACAGAGACACTTAAGATATGTATATTCCTGATTCCATAAAGCCTATCATATCTGTACCTGTTTATAGCTAATTAAAGCTTTGTTCTGTTGTCAACACGCTTTGAGATTATCCTAAATGATCCGCTGCCAACACTGTGATACGGTCAAAGCCTCCAGTACCAAATGCACCAAAGCAACCTCACAGCATTATGGATCCTCCACCAGTCGTTCCTTTTTATGTCTTTTCTTCAGAAATGTTTTCTTCCTTGGCCTTCGCCCATAAAGTTCTGCTTGGTTTAGTGTGCAGCATATGGTACTTGTTGAAACCATGACTCCAGACTGTTCCAGGTTGGCCTTCTGGTCTTTGGATATTTGACATGGTGTTTTTTCCACCATTTGCACCAACCTTTGAAGACATCTCTTGTCAATTTTCCTCTTTCCCCCACTTCCAGGGAGGTTCTTGATGGTTCCATGCTTGGCAAAATTCTTAATAACATTGTGCACTGTTGGATACCAAGGTCATTGTAGATTGCCTTATTCCCTTTGAAAGTCTTGTGTTTGCTAATAATAGCAGTTCTGATGTCCTCAGGCAACTCTTTTGTCTTCCCCATTGTGACAAAGGAACAGGGCCTACCATGTGGCTTTTTAAAACAGTAAAGTCATCATTCATTGGCTAATTCATGTCACATGGTCACTGACAATTAATCACGGGTGAATCTCTTTTGTGATTTACCACAGGTGAGTCATAATGTGTTTCCATACTAAATTAATGGAAAGGGTGCCAATACCAGTGACACTGCAAACTTTAAGTTTTTTTTATTTTTCCCTCCCATTGTTTTTGGCTTTAAATTTATGTTTGTCATTTGCTCTTTTGTATTTAACACGAGTGCTCTATACAAAAAAATCTGTTTCACTTGATTCATTTTTTTCAGGAGACATTCCACATTATGTACTTAAACTTCATGGGTGCCAATAACGATGAGCAGGACTGTAGCACCGTGAGAAAATTCTCATAGGTCGAGCCAGATATCAAGTCACCTTCCTTCGTATATTTAAAAGTTAGGTATTAATTTATATGTACCCAAAACTGTACTACTGACAAATACAATTAATTATGAACAAAGCAATTCCTCAAACCGTTTAATCAATGACAAAATGAAAAAAAATGATGGCTTTAGGAATGTGACAATGAAAAAAACCCCTAAAAACTAAAAATGATGTTTGGTCGTTAAAGTCGAGACACACAATGTTGTTGGTTATAACACCCTTTAGAGGCCCCAATTACTGACCGAATTAACCCAATAAAGCAACTGGGTAATCTTCTATCTCAGGATCCTGTTCACATCCCAGGGGTCACTCCCAAGACTATGTTACTTCACATAAACACAGCCAATCACTCTCAAGGTGTTATTTCCACACACTGCCAAGACCCTGTAGA
The DNA here is from genome assembly GCF_046119375.1 of Phyllobates terribilis. Classification (NCBI taxonomy): domain Eukaryota; kingdom Metazoa; phylum Chordata; class Amphibia; order Anura; family Dendrobatidae; genus Phyllobates; species Phyllobates terribilis. The sequence continues at coordinate 692,615,385 of NW_027362762.1, forward strand.
GTCATATTTCTTCATTATCAAGCCTTATTCTCTGGCTCCCTGTCCTTCTCACCATGATCTTGCCTTCAAGGGTTACAAATCACCTCACTCTAAGCGCTGATCTCAAGGGTCCCAGCTCCATTATACACAAACCCCACTTTTCTTTACCAAAGTTGTTAGGACAACCAGTAACATTAGTTAAAAAAGGCAATATATAGTATGTGCCATATACATACAGTAGTTCACCCTTCTAGCAAACCAACTGCTACCTACCATTACTTATATGAAGCAAACTCAGTATTACATAAATGTTGGCAGTGAGCCAATATCACATCAGGGACGGGCATAGCGTTGATGCCACCTGTGCAGCTGCACAAGGGCCCAATAGATTAGGGGGCACACTGTCATCTAAAAACTATTATATTGCACGTAGGAACTGATAACTTCTTAGTTCTCAATTATTGGTGGAATGTTAGAGAAATAACCAGGTGCTATATAAAGAGGTGCAGGGTAATGGCACAGTCAGACAGCTGTTCAGCTCAGACGACCATCATATCACAATGCTCGGACTGGCCGGTGGCTCTCCTGACCTGTGCGTGATAGCCTGTATTTCTATGCAGCTGTCACACTCGGGTCAGGAGAGCCGCCAGCCAGTCCATGCACTGCAATGCAAATGTTGTTCATGTTATACGCCCGTCTGACTACATGCTAAGAGGGGGTGATGGTATAGTTTTTACACAGTGGTCTACTGCTGTCTGGTTCCTCCTCTGTATCATAAAGCTCCCCAGAGTCTCAAAATATATAAGTAGCATGGCACAGATGCGCTGTAGGAGTTCTATTATCTCAGTATCCAGAAAAAGCAGCAGAAATACAAGCCAAGATCCACAGAGGTGGCCCATAGTAGCAAACTTGCTCAATGGCAAGCAAATAATTTCAACATACAAGAAGTTTTAAATGGTTGTTCTCATTTATGACTTTCATGGCCAAAACAATAATAACTGCTTCTAGTTGACGACTACCAGAATCCAAGGTTATGAAATCAGTTTGCGTAATGCCCATAGAAATGAATGGGAACAGCTTAGCGTGCTGTCCTATGCTGGTGGTGCAACTAGCATTCATTTCTATGGAAGATACGAAAACGTGTAGCACAGCAGCAGTTTTCTGTAACCTGCATCTGGTGGCCAAGATCAAGAAGCAGTTATTTTCGTCTAGGCCATGAAAGACAGAGATGGAAATAACTCTTTAACGCCTTCCAAACCAGGCGATTTTCCTTTTTTGTACTTTTTTCCTCTCCTTCTTAGAAGAGCAAATGTTTTGAGCTTTGTTTTTACAGCGTTCATTATCAATAAAAATGACCTGGCAATATGATTTTAAAGGACAGTGCAATTACAGTGATACCAAACATGCATAGTTTTTTTTTATTAAAGTGATGAAAACAAATTCAGAAATTTTCAAAAAACTTGCTTTTGACCCATAACATTTTCGATTTTTGGTCAATGAAGCCGTGTGAAGCTTCTTTTTGGCACCCTGAACTGATGATTTTATTGATACCATTTTGAGGTAGACATAATGTTTTGATCACCTCTTGTTAAATTTTTGTGGGGTTCTGGTGGGCGAAAAAAAAAATTCCGGCATTTAAACATTTTTTGTCATTACATTCTTTATCGATCAGGATAATTAATTTGATGTTTTGCTAGATCAGACTTTTACAGATGTGGTAGTACCAAGTGTGTATTTTTTTTTTATTTCTATATTTTTCATGGGGAAAAATGAGATGATTCCAACTTTATATTTTTTAAAATTCATTTTTATATTTTTAAAAACCTTTTTTTTTTTTCACTTTTTACTGTACTTGTTTGTCTCCTTAGGGAATTTGAACCCACGATTGTCTGATCACTCGTACTACATGCATCAACATCACAGTATTGCTGTATATAAGAAAAATCACGATCTCCTATAAACGCCTGATAAAGGCTGGCTTTCATAAGAGTTCCTCAGGACAGGCAGGGAGGTCTTCAGTAGACCCCTGGCGATTATGGCAGCTCATCAGAAGCCCGCGATTGCTTTGTGGGAACATTAAATGGCAGATAGAACAGAACACTGATACAGAGGGCGGATATAGCCATCATCTGCCGGCAAAGATGCGGGCTCAGCTCCTGAGCCTACATCAAAGGCAGGGAGCCAAATATTGCTACATTATGTGTCGTTAAGAGATTAAAAGTTTCCTACTTTCTGGATTTATTCACATTTATAGCTAGAGGAAAAGTACTGGCAAGTTATGATGATTTTCTTTCTATGTGAAGTAGACATTACAAATGCCTACACTCCCCTAGGATGCCTACGTTGATAGTAGTTTGATACCTCATTAATTTTTTTCTTACTTCCTTTGCAGAGCTCGGTGCTGGTTTTACTGGGTTTGGAATTTTTTTTCTGATATTTGGCATTTTACTCTATTTTGACAGTGTTCTCTTAGCTTTTGGAAACGTAAGTATTTTCTGTAGGTCATTCAATACTCTAAATCAATAATCTAAAGAAATAAACTTGAAATAATTTTTCTACGTTTAACTTGTAGATTTTGTTCCTGTTTGGTCTTGCACTGATTATAGGCTTCAGGAGGACTTTCAGTTTCTTCTTCCAGAGACATAAACTGAGGGGCAGCTCCTTCTTTTTAGGGGGAGCGCTGCTGGTCCTTCTCCGATGGCCACTAATAGGAATGCTCTGTGAATTCTATGGCTTCATTAGTCTTTTTAGGTAAATATACAATTCAATGATTTAAGCCTACAATGTACGATACTGACGTGACAGACGTTGGTGCAACATAGGTCATTTTTTATCTTTACTGAGCTTGTATATTGTGATCTACAAGAAAGAATCCAGGCAGTAATATAGAATAGACGATGTAATAATGAAATAATCATGAAAAGACAAAGTCACAAATTTTGTGCATGTCTGCTCTGAGGAAAAAATGTGGAACTTTTGTCTACTTTTCTGCCGTTCAACACTTTTCTGAAAGAGGGGACATATTACCGCCACCCAGTGTCTGAATAATACCACTACACTGATAAGGAACAATACTGAAGATCACGTGTATGCAGGGGCGAACCTACCGCCCGTGCAGCCGGTTCATTGAACGGGGGCCCCCGAGGGAGAGGGGGCCCCTCCAGCCTCCAGCAGGGCAGTCATCAGGGCATGACTGCCCTGACTCCAGCATGGGGCCCGGCCGGTCGGGGCCCCGTTGGGGCCCCCCTCTTGTGCGTCTCCTCATGGAGCCCCCCCGCAGGACCCCCTGCCGTCACATGACCAGAGATGTCCCTGCGATCAGCATGGGCCCCCGGCCCCATGCTGAGCGCAGGGACATCTCCGGTCATGTGACGGCGCCGGCACAATACTTACCCTTCCCCGTGCCTCCGCAGCGTCTTCTGTGTCCTCTGACTGTGACATCTCAGGTCAGAGGGCGCGGTGACATGTTTACACCGCGCGATATCTCCTGAGCTGTCACAGCGCGAAGACGCGGGCGATGCTGGAGTCCGGATCAGCATCAGGTGAGAAGTGAGGTGAGTATTTGATTTTTTTTTTTTTATTTATGGGGGCATGGGACATTATATGGTGGGGGGAGAGTGGGTGTGACATCCTTCATGGGGCATTATATGGGGGGGTGACATCCTGCATGGGGCATTATATGGGGGGGGTGACATCCTGCATGGGGCATTATAAGAGGGGGAGGGGGGAATTGACATCCTGCATGGGGCATTATATGGGGGTGGGGGGGGAGTGTGACATCCTGCATAGGGCATTATAAGAGGAGAAGGGGGGAAGTGACATCCTGCATGGGGCATTATAAGAGGGGAAGGGGGGAAGTGACATCCTGCATGGGGCATTATAAGAGGGGAAGGGGGGAAGTGACATCCTGCATGGGGCATTATAAGGGAGGGGGGGTGACATCCTGCATGGGGCATTATAAGGGAGGGGGGGTGACATCCTGCATGGGGCATTATAAGGGAGGGGGTGTGACATTCTGCATGGGGCATTATAAGAGGGGGAGGGTGGAATTGACATCCTGCATGGGGCATTATAAGGAGGGTGGGTGTGTGACATACTGCATGGGGCATTATAAGGAGGGGGGGTGTGACCTGCATGGGGCATTATAAGGGAGGGGTAGTCTGACATACTGCATGGGGCATTGAAAAGGGGGGGAAGTGACATCCTGCAAGGGGCATTATATGGGAGGGAGAGGTGACATCCTGCATGGGGCATTTTATGGGGGGTAGAGGTGACATCCTGCATAGGGCATTAAAAGGGGGTTGTCATCCTGCATGGGGCATTATAAGGGGGGAACAGCCTGCATGGAGCATTACATGGGGGCCAATATTCTGTATGGAGCGTTATATGGGGGTCAGTATTATGTATGGAGCGTTATATGGGGGACAGTATTCTGTATGGAGCCTTATATGGGGGTCAGTATTCTGTATGGAGCGTTATATGGGGGCCAGTATTCTGTATGGAGCGTTATATGGGGGCCAGTATTCCGTATGGAGCGTTATATGGGGACCAGTATTCTGTATGGATCGTTATATGGGCGTCAGTATTCTGTATGGAGCGTTATATGGGGGTCAGTATTCTGTATGGAGCATTTTATGGGGGCCAGTATTCTGTATGCAGTGTTATATGGGGATCAGTATCCTGTATGGAGCTTTATATGGGAACCAGTATCCTGTATGGAGCATTATATGGGGACCAGTATCCTGTATGGAGCATTATAAGGGGGTCAGTATCCTGTATGGAGCATTATATGGGGTCCATTATACTGTATGGAGGACTATACTGTCCGGTCTGCACTGTGTGTTGTGAGGATTTGCCGGTTTCTGAGCTATTGTAGAATTTACGATAGATATCACTCCTGTAATGTAAGAAGTGAAATCCTTGGCCTTGTACTAATATATATATATAATATTTCTCTGCGGTATCTGTGCATCATGAAGCGTGGTATGTGTTAAAGGGGCTCACTGAAACTCTGTCGCCCAGGGCCCACAAAAACCTGGAGCCGGCCCTGGGGGTAAGTATAACAAGTTTTATTTTTTTTAAATACAATTAATTAACTAGGAGTGGGGGAAATCAGAGATGCACGGGGGGGGGGGCCCTTCATGCCCCCTATGAAGGGCAGGGGGGGGGCCCCAAAAAAATTCTTGCACAGGGGCCCACTACAGTCTGTGTCCGCCCCTGCGTGTATGAATACAGTAGAGTCACATCCAGAGTGACTTAAGGGTGACGTCTTCTCTGATTGGAGTCATTCATTATCCTTTTCTTCTCCATTCAGCCCATGACGGCTTCTTCCCAAAACTTCACTAACACTAAGGGCTCATTCACACATCAGTTTTTCACATACAAGTGCTATCCATTTTTTTTTCACAGATAGCACTTATATCTATGATATTCAATGGGGCTGTTCACATGTCAGATTTGTTTCCTTGGACCAAGTGTTCTACGCAGAATTGCAGAGACATATTGATCCGAGTCTAGGATCAAAATCAGCAATGAAAGTCTATGGGTCCATGAAAAAATCAGATGGCACTTGGATGACATCCATATGATGTCTGTTTTTCACTGACTGACAAATAGGAGAAGGTGAAGAAACTTATTTTTTTATTATCAGTGAAAAAAAATGGATGAAACTCTGATAAAAATCACTGATGAAACTTGGTCCGTTTTTCTCCTATGTAGAAAAACTGATGGGTGAATGAAGCCTAATGAATCTCATTTCCACCCTCTATAGCAAAAAAAAAAACCCACACCAGACTCCTAAATGAATTCAAACTCCATGCCAGACTTCATAATTAAAGGGGTTTTCCACTTTAAGGAAAGTGGACCCCAAATGCTCTTTTATGTCTAAAATAACAAACAAAGGAGGTACTCACCTTGCCAAAAAAATGCCAGAAAATGGCATTAATAATAAGCACTAGTATGAGGTGATTATGGTCAGATCCTAGGGCCATATGAGAATTCTTTAGTGCTCTGATAGGCACTGATTGACTGACCATACAAAGAGGTTGTTAATGGACAGTCCTATGACTCACTAATGGCTCGCAACTAATATGCAGTTCTATGAGGCTAGTAACTGGAACTAAGATTAGTATTATAGATGATACTTCTTAATGTGACTTTTCCAATTATATGCCACTATTATGGCTGCCATTACAGCATGGATTTTACTGTGTGACGTGCAATATTTAGGCATTACTATTTAATTGGCCCTATTCTATCTGAACTCTTCATGTATGTATGAGAAACAACCAGATGGTCAGGAGAAATATCATTTTATACACTATTGTGGGGTGTTGTATATTACCATACGTACAGCACTTAATCATTTGCCACTTTTATAAAATTTTGTTCTGCTATGTACTTTACAATTTATTTTGTGTTCTTATTGTTACTTTAATTTCTGTCATCATCATCAAAGACACTTTCATAGAAAATGCATATTCTTAGTGACTTTTTCACCGGATTCCATTTTCAATAAATTTTTGTGTGGAAAGTCCAGTTTTGACTTCCCAGTAATTTGGTAAAACAGTTCACCATGTTGCAGATCTCAGCTTTCAGCAGAATCATTCAGCACTCAGACATTGTGAGAGAATGAGTTGGTTTGCTTGGGACCTAGAGCAACGATTATCTTTTTCATTACAACATGGAGGATTACAGAAGAGAACTGATGCGCACATGCCAAAGAGATCACACTGTAACAGCTAACACTTAAAGGGTTCTTCTTATCCTACGTGAGCTATAAACAAAAGAAAAGGAAAAGTGTTGATATCTCAAGAGCAGCTAAAAATTTTAATAGATAGTAAATTGCAAAAGTGCATTTTTTCAAGCACTACCCAACAAGACTAATCTATGAAAATGGGAATAACCCTTTAACCCCTTAAGCCCCGAGGGTGGTTTGCACGTTAATGACCAGGCCAATTTTTACAATTCTGACCACTGTCACTTTATGAGGTAATTACTCTGGAACGCTTCAACGGATCCCCCTGATTCTGAGATTGTTTTTTCGTGACATATTGTACTTCATGATTGTGGAAAAATTTCTTCGATATCACTTGCGTTTATTTGTGAAAAAAACGGAAATTTGGCGAAAATTTTGAAAATTTTGCAATTTTCAAAATTTGAATTTTTAAGCCCTGAAATCAGAGAGATATGTCACACAAAAGAGTTAATAAATAACATTTCCCACATGTCTACTTTACATCAGCACAATTTTGGAACCAAAATTTTTTTTTGTTAGGGAGCTATAAGGGTTAATAGTTGACCAGCGATTTCTCATTTTTCCAACAAAATTTACAAAACCATTTTTTTAGGGACCACATCACATTTGAAGTAACTTTGAGAGGTCTTTATGACAGAAAATACCCAAAAGTGACACCATTCTAAAAACTGCACTCCTCAAGGTGCTCAAAACCACATTCAAGAACTTTATTAACCCTTCAGGTGCTTCACAGGAATTTTTTGAATGTGGAAGAAAAAAATGAACATTTAACTTTTCTCACAAAAATGTTACTTTAGACCCAATTTTTTTTATTTTCACAGGGGTAACAAGAAAAAATGGACCCCAAAATTTGTTGTGCAATTTCCCCTGGGCACGCAGATACCCAATATTTGGGGAAAAAACACTGTTTGGGCGCACGGCAGGGCTCGGAAGGGAAGGAGCGCCATTTGACTTTTTGATTGTAAAATTTGCTTGAATAATTAGCGGACACCAGGTTGTGTTTGGAGAGCCCCTGTGTGCCCAAACTTTGGAGCTCCCCCACAAGTGACCCCATTTTGGAAACTAGACCCCCCAAGGCACCTTTCTAGATGCATAGTGAGCACTTGGAACCCCCAGGTGCTTCACAAATTGATTCGTAAAAATGAAAAAGTGAAAAAAAAAAACACTTTTTCATTTTTATGAATCAATTTGTGAAGCACCTGGGGTTCCAAGTGCTCACTATGCATCTAGATAGGTGCCTTGGGGGGTCTAGTTTCCAAAATGGGGTCACTTGTGGGGGAGCTCCAATGTTTGGGCACACAGGGACTCTCCAAATGCAACATGGTATCCGCTAACAAATTGAGTGGAAAATCGGCTCAAATTGTTAGCGGACACCACGTTGCGTTTGGAGAGCCCTTCTGTGCCCAAACTTTGGAGCTCCCCCACAAGTGACCCCATTTTGGAAACTAGACCCCCCAAGGCACCTTTCTAGATGCATAGTGAGCACTTGGAACCCCCAGGTGCTTCACAAATTGATTCGTAAAAATGAAAAAGTGAAAAAAAAACCACTTTCATTTTTATGAATCAATTTGTGAAGCACCTGGGGTTGCAAGTGCTCACTATGAATCTAGATAGGTGCCTTGGGGGGTCTAGTTTCCAAAATGGGGTCACTTGTGGGGGAGCTCCAAAGTTTGGGCACACAGGGGCTCTCCAAACGCAACATGGCGTCCGCTAACAATTTGAGCCGATTTTCCATCCAATTTGTTAGCGGACACCATATCGCGTTTGGAGAGCCCGTGATGTGCCTAAACAGTGGAGCTCCCCCACAAGTGTCCCCATTTTGGAAACTATACCCCTCAAAGATTTTATTAAGGTGTATAGTGAACATTTTGAACCCAGAGGTACGGCACAGAATTTGTTTACATTAGGTCATCATATTGAATAAGTTGTCATTATTCTTGAGCGCAAGTGCTTGCTACTTGAGTTTGCATCGGGTACTCAGGTATGCACCATGTACTGCGTGTGCTCGAGTGACATGCTCGAGTCCCTGCTCCGCATGTTTCACGGTTATTAGACACCCAAAAAAAAACATGCGGGGATCGCTCGTGCATGGCAGGCAATCCCCGTAAAGTTTTTTTGGCCGCGAAGCATATGGGGCAGAGACTCGAGCATGTCACTCAAATACCCACGATACTCAATGCATACCAGAGCACCCAATGCAAACTCAAGTAGCGAGCACTTGCGCTCAACACTAGTCGCCATATCGTCATCTTTTTTTCTTACTTTTGAAAAAAATCCCAACCCCAGCCCTAACCCTAGCACAACCCTAACCCTAGCACAACCCTAGCCCTAGCACAACCCTAGCCCCAGCACAACCCTAGCCCCAGCTCAACCCTAGCCCCAGCTCAACCCTAGCCCCAGCACAACCCTAGCCCCAGCACAACCCTAGCCCCAGCACAACCCTAGCCCCAGCACAACCCTAGCCCCAGCACAACCCTAGCCCCAAACCCAGCCCTAACCCTAGCCCAAACCCTAGCCCAATCCTAACCCAAGAGTTTATTTTTGACGCCGTTCCTTGTGCGGTATAAGTGATTAGACGACTTTATTCTTCGGGTCGGTGTGATTACAGCAATGCCAGAATCATATGGGGGTTTTATGACTGACAGCTTCCACACACTAAAAGACGCATTTTTTGTAAAATCTAGTTTTTGCATCGCCATATTTTGAGAGCTATAATTTTTCCAAATTTTGGCAGACAGTCATGTGACGGCTCGTTTTTTTGCGGGATGACTTGACGTTGTTATTGGTGCCATTTTCAGGCACGTGACATTTTTTGATCGCTTTCTATTCCGATTTTTGGGAGGCAGAATAAACAAAAACCAACAATTCAGGAATTGTTTTTTTTTTTTATTTTTTATTCTATTCCGCGTGTGGTAAAATTGATGAGGTAGCTTTATTCTTCGGGTCAGTACGTTTACAGCGGTACCACATTTGTATCATTTTTCTATGTTTTCGCGCTTATACACAATAAAAGCTATTTTATAGAAAAAAATATTTTTTAGCATCGCTTTATTCTGAGAGCTATAACTTTTTTATTTTTCGGCTGATGGAGCTGTATGGCGGCTTGTTTTTTGCGGGACGAGATGACGTTTTCAGCGGTACCATTTTTATTTATATGCATCTTTTTGATCGCGTGTTATTCCACTTTTTGTTTGGCGGTATGGTGATAAAGCATTGTTTTTTGCTTCGTTTTTTTTTTTTTTTTTTTACCGTGTTCACTGAAGGGGTTAACTAGTGGGACAGTTTTATAGGTCAGGTTGTTCCGGATGCGGCAATACTAAATATGTGTACTTTTATTGGGTTTTTTTTTATAATAATATTTATTGATGGGTACATTATATTTTTATTTTTGGTGGATTATTTTTTTTATTTTTTTTTTATATTTTTGCAATTTTTTTTCCCCCACTTTCAGACAGTTTATACACTTTATTACTTTGTCCCACTCTGGGACTTTCACTTTTTTTTCTCTGATCGCCTGCATGGCACAGGAATGCAGCACCATCCCTGTGTCATACAGGCTGTCAGCGGTGCACAGTGTGAAGATTGTTTGGAGATGCACTGCGCATGTCCAAACAATCTTCCTGCTGTCTGGTGACCCGGATGTTGTCATGACGACATCGGGTCGTCATGGCAACACCCGGGAAGCCTTTGCAGACTGCGCTGGAAGCCGGAAGAGGAGGTGAGTATCGGCGATCACCTCCCCTTGCCCCCGCAATGCCGCGATCGACTTCGATCGCAGGGGTTAATGTGCTGGGAGCGGTGCAGGACCGCTCCCTGCACATAGTACCGGGTGTCAGCTGTGACAATCAGCTGACACCCGGCGGCGATCGCGCCCGCACAGCCTGTGTGCGCGCGCGATCGCGATGACGTACTAATACGGGTCTGGCTCTTAAGTCCCAGGGCACAGACGCGTATTAGTACGTCAGATGTTGTTAAGGGGTTAAAGAGCCATTCTGCAGTTTTATTATGTCATTACCTGTTCGCTATCATTAATGTATGTCAGCTGTGTGCATTCAAATAGTTACTGGTCGCCGACTTTGGCCATTTCAAGCACCACTCCAGCCCTCTACTGGACCACAGTTCTGTCTCACTGGCTCAATCTCTGTGTGACTACCAGAGAGGAAGTAACAGTCCACAGAGAGATCCAACAACTAAGAGTTGTGGTGAAAAGATGACGGAGAGGGACTAGAGCAGTGCTGGAAATGGTAGAAGACAGTGTCCGGTAAGGAGTTGAAGGCAAACATTGGACAGACATTAAAGGAAATCTGTCAGTAGGGTCAACCCTCCTAAGCCGTCTATAAGGGCATGTAGGTCATAGGAAGCTGAATAAAATACTTTGATATCTGTGATCCAATGTCTTATTTCAGAGAAATCCAAATTTTTCTTAAATGTACATAAGCTGTTAATATCTATGGGCTGGATACTGATCTCCCTGAGAACCTACTTCCAGGGATTATTTTAAATAAAAGGGGGCATTACTAGTGTGATAAGTAATGGCTGACACTTTGCTCTTATACTTATGTGGCACCCCAGGGGGTCTGGTTGCCACAGTGGTAGTAATACCATGTCTGGGAGCAAAACAGGAGTTTCCTGGTCAGGGAACACACTACAAGCAACACCTCCTGCTCCAGACCAGAAAAGGGGAGAATCCTGCCCTATATAACTGGATCTGGAGGCGGGGTTAGGGAGTCTAGTGTATGGAGTCAAGTAGAACACGAAGGAGTAAAGAGCCAGGGACTGGAGCTGGAGTTATCTCATCCTGGATAGTATCTACAGAGGACCGGACACCGGAGTCCGAGGCTGTGGGGATTGCAAACCCAGCAGCAGATACCGCAGGGCAGGGGATTGCAGGTCTCCTGGCCCAACAGAAGCCCGGAGGCTCAGCCACACGAAAGGACCAGTACCGCCACAGAGGAGCGAGGAATACACGCCAACGAGGAGTCGCCAGCCACACGGGTGAGCACAGCACGTCACACTCAGGGACGTGGGCTACAACACGACTATAAGCGGGACAGCCAACAGGCTTACAACTCCACCTGGCCAGGGGAATTCTAGGATTGCTCCCAGACTGACCAGGCCCTCATCCCTAGCAAGTACTCCCGTTGGGGCCTATATAATTACCACCAGTAAAGACCCTAGGACTGCACTGCAAAGACTCCGTGTTATTATTACTGATCCAGGCACTATCACCACCATCATCTATACACGCTGCCCTGATGCTACACTCTTCCTGTGGGGAGTTACACTACCTTGCTGCACATACCACCAGCTTCAGCGGACTGCTCCGCAGAGGCGGTTCCCAATAACCGCAATCCACAGGTGGCGTAGTCGGACATTATAAATACTATACATAAACTACCCTGGTTTGACCGCCCTGGGTCACGGACCGGGTCACCGCCACGGTGACTACTACCCCCAGCATCTACAAGGCCCAGCTCCGGGTACCCCCATGGCCCAGGGGGCGAGTCACTTACACACAGCTTTGTAATGAGATCAGAACTAACACATCCTATCAGAGCTAACACAGTACAGCAGTGCTAACACAGCACAGCAGAGCTAACAGTATAGCAGAACTGAACTTTGTCTCATAGCAAACATTTGCAGCAGCACTTGTCCCCTCATAGTGCTGTCAGCTCTGCTGCAGAACTGGGCCTGGTAATAACTAGAGATGAGCGTTGTTCTACTCGAACTGTTCGCCAATCTCAAATTCGAGCTGTTTTGGGCGGTGTTCGAGCCGTTCGGCGAACACGAACAATTTGAGAAAAATTCGGCTGTTCGAGGTTATGTTCGATAACTGTTCATGCACCAAAATCATAACTGGATTTTTTCTCAGTAATGATGAAAATTAATGTTAATACGCAGTTTGAGTGTACAGCGGGGTGGGGGGAGGGGCAGGGGATGGATCTCTGCAGGAACAATGAAGATCTCCATTTTTTTTTCTCTTTCCCGCATTTGCAGTGGGGAGGTGCAATCTGTCAGCCTATCAGCAGCGCACACACGGAGCGAAGTGCTTTTTTTCACACAAGCAAGGGCATGTGTGATTGGCAGTGTATTTCACATGTCCTTGCCCTATAAGACCAAGCCATTTTCCCCGTCGCCACCATTTTCTCACTGCTGCAGCTGCGTGTTAGACGGCACCGCTGTTGCTGTGTGCGCTATACCTTGTTAATTTCAAGCCAATTTTCGCACAAATATACAGATAGCTTGGGAGTAGGGAATAGTTGTGATTGCAGTCCTTTTAAGGACTAGGTTACAGCATTTCCTACGACTTTTATCAGGGAGGTCTGTGCTCTTAAATAGATCGGTTGTGGGAGTAAAGACTAATTGTAATTGCAGTCCTTTTCAGGACTAGGTTACATGAGTTCCTATCAGTTTTTGCCAGGCAGGTCTGTGCCAGTGCTGTGCAAGTTTTTTTCACAGCATTTGGCTGAATCTAGCAAAGCTAATCCTTTTTGGCCTATTGCAGAGTGTGTTAGTCAGTGGAGTAGCCTATCTGTGTTGCAAGATATACCACCTGTGTATAGAATACCAATTTTTTTACTGCACCTAGTGAAGTAAAATCTTTTGGGCATAGCATCATTCTATTAGTCCATCTATACTGACCTCCATCAGGTTGCAAATTAAAACTAATTTTTATCTGCATCTACAGTACCTCTGAAAAAATATTTGGGCTTCTAGCAGTGTGTGGGACTTGTTCTATTAGTCCATCTATACTGACCTCCATCAGGTTGCAAACTGAATATATTTTTTTCTGCATCTACCTCTGAAAAAATATTTGGCCTTCTAGTAGTGTGTCGGACTTTCTCTATTAGTCCATCTATACTGACCTCCATCAGGTTGCAAATTAAAAATAATTTTTATCTGCATCTACAGTACCTCTGAAAAAATATTTGGGCTTCTAGCTGTGTGCGGGACTTGTTGTATTAGTCCATCTATACTGACCTCCATCAGGTTGCAAACTGAATATATTTTTTTCTGCATCTACCTCTGAAAAAATATTTGGCCTTCTAGTAGTGTGTCGGACTTTCTCTATTAGTCCATCTATACTGACCTCCATCAGGTTGCAAATTAAAACTAATTTTTATCTGCATCTACAGTACCTCTGAAAAAATATTTGGGCTTCTAGCAGTGTGTGGGACTTGTTCTATTAGTCCATCTATACTGACCTCCATCAGGTTGCAAACTGAATATATTTTTTTCTGCATCTACCTCTGAAAAAATATTGGGCTTCTAGCTGTGTGTGGGTCTTGTTCTATTAATCCATCTATACTGACCTCCATCAGGTTGCAAACTGAATATATTTTTTTCTGCATCTACCTCTGAAAAAATATTTGGCCTTCTAGTAGTGTGTCGGACTTTCTCTATTAGTCCATCTATACTGACCTCCATCAGGTTGCAAATTAAAACTAATTTTTATCTTCATCTACAGTACCTCTGAAAAAATATTTGGGCTTCTAGCAGTGTGTGGGACTTGTTCTATTAGTCCATCTATACTGACCTCCATCAGGTTGCAAACTGAATATAGTTTTTTCTGCATCTACCTCTGAAAAAATATTGGGCTTCTAGCTGTGTGTGGGTCTTGTTCTATTAATCCATCTATACTGACCTCCATCAGGTTGCAAACTGAATATATTTTTTTCTGCATCTACCTCTGAAAAAATATTTGGCCTTCTAGTAGTGTGTCGGACTTTCTCTGTTAGTCCATCTATACTGACCTCCATCAGGTTGCAAATTCAAAATAATTTTTTTCTGCATCTAACCCAGCCAATAGTTTTGGCCTAATACCACAGTTTGGCCACTCAGCTCTGCTCGGTTACCATCCATTGTTTTTTTGTGCAAACAACTCCAGAGTTGTGAATTAGTTAACCACCAAAATGAGTGGAAAAAGGCCTGCTGCTGGTGGAAAGGGGAATAGGCGTGTTGGGAAGGGGAAAAAAGGTTGTGTCCGTGGGGTAGGTGTTAAAGCAACAGTAACATCTGCAGAAGAAAGACCATCTTCCAGCCAAACTAAAATGTCTACTTCTTTTAGCGGACAATGTGATAAGATCTCTTTCTTACGGCCACGCCAATCGCTACAAATTCCAGATGAGGCACAAAAACAGCAGGTGCTTCAACGGATATCAAGTGCTCCTTTAAGTGGGCTCTCCTCCACATCAACTTCAACATCACAAATACTCCAGTCCTCAAAGGTGTCACCCAAATCGCACTTGCTTCCTCACAGCTCCCAAATCTCCAGCTGCCCGTCTGAGTATGAGGTAGAACAGATGGTTGAGTCTGCAGAGCTGTTTACTCATACTATAGCCTGGGAATCAGAGGTCGACTCCAGCTCTTCTGTGAATCCAGACGAGGAAATGATCTGCACTGATGCCCAGAATCTTTGAGTCGGATCCAGGACCAGACGCAGAAGGTTCTGACCATAATGTAGACCCTCATTCCCAAACTGTAACTCCTGTTGGTGGAGACAATGAGGAAGACGATGATAAGACTTAAATACCTGATTGGAGCGACAACTTTAGTTTTTTGTCAGGGCAGGAACAGGTTGGCTCTGAGGACGACGGGTGTGATAACGCACAGGGTGATGATGATGAGGTCGGAGATCCCACTTACTGTCAACCCACAGTCAGCCAAGAGATGAGGTCAGCAGAGGAGGTGGAGGAAGATGCTAGTGACGACGAGGTCAGGTTGCGCCTTCCTGGACAGAGACGTAGTACTGGAAGCACGTCAACAACTGCATCCTCAAACACAACTCTGCCTCTCACCACAAGTCGTGGTGGCTCTTCAGGTCGCATGGGTGCTAAGCCTTGCATAGCCTGGGCATTTTTTCAGATCGATAAAGATGACCCAACTCGTGTTATCTGTAACATTTGTCAGCAAAAGCTAAGTAGAGGCCAAAAAATACATAGTTTGAGTACTTCATGCATGAACCGGCACATGGACATGAAGCATAAGTTGCAGTGGGAAGCTCAGCGTGCTACAATGCGGCCTAGCCGGCCGGGCCAACCACCGTCTGCCATATCTTGTGCATCCGCGGCCTCTTCATCCTCTGTGACTGGGGGGACAGCAGTCACACCTGTTTTGGGGCGCAGACCTGCCACCTCTTTACCCGCAACAGCAAGCGTGATTGGCAGGTCATCATTTTCTTTGGAGGTGGTAACACCAGCTGGTGTTGAGCGCTGTCCGACATCGATAGCACCACCTTTGGATCAAGGCAACCTAACATGTCCGCCTGCATCTTCCTCACAGACCGGCAGTTTGCCGGGGACACCCTTATCAACCCCGTCTAAGCACAATAGCCAGCCCTCGGTCCCTCAGATGTGGACAAGTAAAAGACCATTTCCTCCTAGCCATGAGAAAGCTAAGAGGTTGAATTTCACCATCTGCAAGCTCTTGGCTACAGAAATGCTGCCTTTCCGCCTGGTGGACACAGAGGATTTTCGAGACCTTATGTCCGTCGCAGTGCCCCAGTACCAGATGCCCAGTCGGCACTACTTCTCAAAGAAAGGTGTGCCTGCGCTCCACCAGCATGTCGCACACAACATCACCGCTTCTTTGAGAAACTCTGTGTGTGACAGGGTGCATTTCACCACAGACACTTGGACGAGTAGGCATGGACAGGGGCGTTACATGTCGCTGACTGGGCACTGGGTAACTATGGTGACAGCAGGACAAGGGGCTGCTGTCCAAGTCTTGCCGTCCCCACGAGTTGTGCGTCAATCCTCTTTATGTCAAAGTTCCTCCACTGCTTCTGCCTCCTCAACCTCCTCTCGGTCTTCCACCTGCACCCAAAGCCTGTCTGGTCATGCCACAAGCTTTCTAACTGCGCAGAAGGGATCCTGCACACCTCCTTACTATGCTGGCAGTAGGGCTCAACGTCATCAGGCGGTTTTTACATTGAAATGTCTGGGAAATGTGAGTCACACAGCTGAGGAGTTGTGGTCAGCTCTGGAGAACCAATTTCATGAATGGTTGTCTCCACTGGACCTGAAACCAGGGAAGGCCGTGTGCGACAATGCTGCAAACCTGGGTGCGGCCCTTCGCCGGGGCAATGTCACACACGTGCCTTGTATGGCTCACGTGTTGAACCTGGTTGTCCAGCAATTTTTAGCCCACTATCCCAGACTAGATGGCCTTCTGCAGAGGGCACGGTCGCTGTGTGCTCACTTCCGCCGTTCGCATCCCGCAGCTCAGCGACTTACATCTCTACAGAAGTCGTTGGGCCTGCCACTTCACCGGCTAAAATGCGATGTGCCTACCCGGTGGAATTCAACTCTGCACATGTTGCAGCGACTGTGGCAGCACCGACAAGCCCTGGTGCAATACGTTCTGACGTATAGCCTGGGCCAACGAGATTCAGAGGTGGGGCAAATCACGCTGGAGGAGTGGTCTCAGATCAGGGACCTATGCACCCTTCTGCACAGTTTTGAAATGGCGACGAAGATGTTTAGTGCTGACGATGCCATTATCAGCATGACTATTCCGGTGATTTACATGCTGGAGCACATGTTAAACAGAATTCGGAGTCAGGTGGTGGCACAAGAGGAGGTGGAGGAAGTAGAGGAGGAGGAGTTGTATGCGGAAGGGCTAACATCTGCAAGGTCCAGAAGGTCGGCAGCACCAAGGCGACAGGCATGTGAGGGTGGGGGAGATGGTTTTACCAGGGCGCATGGTAGCAGCCAAACTAGTGAGGAAGGTGCAGGAGCCCAGGAAGAAGTGGAGGACGAACTGATGGAAGACTCATCAGATGAGGGAGACCTTGATCACATTTCTGTTGTGCGAGGTTGGGGGGAGAGGACAGAGGAAGGAAGCATGATTGTTACCTCGCCACCAACACAACAGGGACTTGGTGCTCCTGGATGCGCAACACACATGAGTGCCTTCTTGCTGCACTACCTGCAACATGACCCTCGAATTGTGAGAATTAGAAATAATCCTGACTACTGGGTTGCCACACTGTTAGATCCCCGGTACAAAAGTAAATTTGCAGAAATTATTCCTGCCATAGAAAGGGATGCACGCATGCAGGAGTATCAGCAGAGACTGTTGCAGAATCTTACATGTGCTTTTCCACAAAATACCAGTGGTGCACGTAGTGAATCTCACAGTTCCAACTTGCCAACCGTGGGACCGTCAAGTGTTCAGCACTCAAACCGTAACAGAACCACAGTATCTGCTGGTAACATCAATTTTGCGGAATCATTTCACCACTTTTTTAGCCCATCCTTTGCAAGGCCACAGGAGACAAGAAGTCTGACATAGTCAACGCCTAGAGACGATGGTACAGGAGTATCTCAAAGTAAACATTGAAGCCACGACTGTGTCACTGGACCCTTGCTCTTTTTGGGCTTCCAATCTGGATAAATGGCCGGAGCTAGCCACTTACGCCTTGGAGATCTTGTCATGCCCCGCAGCCAGCGTTCTGTCTGAACGTGTGTTCAGCGCTGCTGGTGGTGTGCTGACAGATAAGCGCACGCGGCTCTCCACTGATAATGTAGACAGACTCACGTTCATAAAGATGAACAAATCATGGATCCGAAACGACTTTTCTACCCCTGTGTCATCCTGGGGAGAGTAAAAGCTTGATGATTGGTTAAAATCACCCTACCAAACGTTTTAAGCTTTCAAATTACTAATCATGTTTATCTGTATCTTGACTGGAAAATAATTTGGGCTTTGTAGCAGTGTGCAGCACTGATCCTATTAGGCCATCTATAATAAGCTCCACCAGATTTAAAATTAAAAATAATTTTTAGCTGCATCTAGCCCGGAAAATAATTTTGGGGCTCCGAGATGCGCAAGACACATAAGTGCCTTCTTGCTGCACTACCTGCAGCATGACCCTCATATTGTCAGAATTCGAAGTAATCATGACTACTGGGTTGCCACACTCTTAGATCCCCCAAACTTTTCGATCAACCTTTTCATTTTAATAAAGACCAAAAAAATGGTCATTTTTGAAATTATAAGCATTAGCAGGTTGTTAGAAACTGAAATCAAACAGTTTTCAACTCAAAACTTTATTCTAGGTGATGTTACATTTTCACATAGGACCCCTTGTTCGAAAGGAGCTTCTGAACTCTCTCGTCCATTGAATTTGTCAGGTTTTGGATGGTTTCTGCTTCAATTGTTTTGCATGAGGACAGAATACCCTCCCAGAGCTGTTGCTTAGATGTGAACTGCCTCCCGCCATCATAGACACTCCTTTTAATGATGCTCCAAAGGTTCTGAATGGGGTAGAGGTCAGGGGAGCATGGGGGTCACACCATAAGTTTGTCCCCTTTTATGCCCATATCAGCCAGAGATGCAGATGTTTTATGTGCAGCATGAGATGGTGCATTATCATGCAGAAAAATGATCTTGCTGTGAAATACACGGTTCTTCTTCTTGAACCATGGCAGGAAGTGCTGTTTGAGAAAATCCACATACATTATGGAGTTCATCTTTAGCGCCTTCAGGGATCCTAAATGGGCCGACAATCTCTCTCCCCATGATTCCAGCCCAAAACATTACTCCACCTCCTCCTTGTTGGCGCTGTAGCCGTGTTTGCGTGGGGTGTCCATCAACCAGCCATCCTCCACTCCATCCATCTGGACCATCGAGCGCTGCACGGCACTCATCCGTGAACAAAACAGTTTTGAAATCAGTCTTCATGTAATGTTTGGCCCACTGGAGCCGTTTCTGCTTGTGTGAAGTGGATAGAGGAGGTCGACAGGATGGCGTATGCACAGCTGCAAACCTCTGAAGGACCCTGCATCTTGTTGTTCGGGGGACGTTGGAGGCACAAGCAGCTTCAAAAACTTGTCTGCTGCTATGACAAGGCTTTTCTGCCGCTGCTCTTTCAACCTGACGTAATTGCCTGTAGGAAAGAGTCCTCAATTTGCCCTTATCAGCACGCACACGTGTGTACTGTGAATCAGCTACATACTTCTTGATTGCCAAGACACTTCATCCTGATCATCGCGCAATGTTGATTGTAGTCATGCCTTGACCTAAACACTCCACAATTTGTTGCTTCTCAGCAGCCGACACATCCTTTTTCTTTCCCATTTTGGCAGAAAATGTAGGCTGCTTAATAATGTGAGACAGCCTTCTTAAGTAGTCTTGCCTTTCATTGGACACACCTGCCAAACTAATTAGCACAGGTGTCTGCAATTGCTTACAGTGATATAAAGAGCCCTGACACACATCACCATCAATGAGTTTAACTGACAAACAAACAAATTCTTCCCTTATCACTCCTAAACACTTTTTGCATAATAATTTGGAACGCGGTGTACATGTGCTTTTC
The DNA here is from genome assembly GCF_046119375.1 of Phyllobates terribilis. NCBI lineage: Eukaryota > Metazoa > Chordata > Amphibia > Anura > Dendrobatidae > Phyllobates > Phyllobates terribilis. The sequence goes on from NW_027362762.1 coordinate 692,635,445, forward strand.
CACAAAACACCAGTGGTTCACGTAGTGAATCTTACAGTTCTAACTTGCCAACCGTGGTCTGTATGGAATTGTTCAATAAAGGGCCCAAAATTAAGATAACATAGATGGGAGAGGTCTCTATGAATAGGAATTCCTAAGTATTTGATACCCTGTGAGGGCCAGGCAAAGGGAAAGTTGTACTGGATGGAATCCTATATGGATTTGGGGAGGGAGACATCGAGGGCCTCAGACTTCGCTGCATTGATTTTAAAATTTTACCATGTAACAAAGTGATCTATTTCAGCCATAACAGCATGGATGGATATATGTGATTGAGTGATATATACTAGGACATCATCAGCAAATAGAGAGCACTTGTACTCGGTGCCTCCCACCTCAATCCACCTAATATTGGGGTTATGGCGAATTGATGAGAGCAGGTGCTCCGTCACTAGGATGTATAAGAGAGGGGACAGAGGACATCCCTGCCTTGTCCCATTGGTGATTGTGAAAGGTGATGAAAATGTTCTGACGCACCCCCTGGGCCTTGGGACACCCGGAGCCGGACCCTTTTTGGTGGATGCTGGTGGTTGTAGTCTTCGTGGCGGCGACCCGGTTCCGTGGCTCAGGGCGGTCAAACCAGTGGCGGAACTATTTATGTGGTTTTGATGTTTAAATGTCCGACTACGCCACCCGTGGATTGCGGTCAGAGTGAACCGCCGCTACAGGGCAGACCGCTGAGGCTGGTGTTGTGGGTGCAGCAGAGCGTAGCATAACTCCCCACGGGAGGAGTATAGCCTCAGGGCAGTGTATGCGGAGGATGGGGGTGATGGTGCAGGGCAGCAGCAGTAACGACACGGAGTCAGTGATGCAGTCCAGCGCCTTTACTCACAGTTCTTATTATCCAGACCACGTCTGCAGGTAACGGCTGCCCATGTTGTACTGTGCTCACCAGGTGAGGGGCTCAGACAACTCCCAGATAACTTTGGAGCACTTCTCAGGACCCCCTTTGTGTTTCCTTTGTCTGGCCTTTCTTACCAACACTTCTGTCCGGCTGCCTCGGGCCTCCTCTTGGTAAACTTGGCGCCAGTTTCCCTGACCCTATGTGGTGCCTTCCTAGCGGGTGTAGCGAGGGGCTGCGCCACATAAAATGTCAGAGCCTCCGGTTTCTAGCTGAGGGTCGTTTCCTGCCTCCACTAGTTCGGGGACCGGTCTCCCCCTTTGGCCTGACCCCTCCACGCAGGTGGATTCGGGCGTGCGGTGGCGACTCGCCCGTCCGCACCCCTGGGATCCCTTCATTCCTCGTTCCTGGAGCCTTCTCCGCTCCTCTTCCTTCCTTCTCCCTCTTCCAGGCCTGGGCCTCTGTTACTAGGCCCGCCTCCGGAGTAGAGCTCATGCAGAGCCCCTGCTCCCTGCCACTTCTGCTCAGACTTCTCTGCACTGAACTAAGATGGTGCCCACCTTTTATACTCCCTTCTCAATGCACCCAGGAACTGCTTCCTCCCTGCTCCTGCACTACAGGGTTCCCCTTCCTCAGTGTTCCCTCCCCCCACTCCAGCCAGGGACAGGGACTGTCGTGCCCATCTCAGGGGCATATTGGTCGCCCTGCCCCACGGCAATGTGGTGTAATGCATGCAGGTGTCGGGTCCTGATCCACACTCCATCCTTACCTGAGAGTGAGATATCACACCTCTGGGTGAGGTGCAATACGTCTGTAGCAACCGAGCCCTCAGGGTGCTACAGTTCCATTTATCTTCAGCCTAGTTGACGTATTGCGATACAGGGCCGTGATTTTGGCTATAAAAGGGTCCCCTAGACCCCTACCCCAAGCTTTTTAAGAGAATCATATATGGCGTGCCAGGAGACTCTATGGAATGCTTTCTCAGCATCCAACGAGAGTATCTAATTACAAATTTTTAACTGCATCTAGCCCAGGAAATACTTTGTGCCTAGTAGCAGTGTCTGCTAGTCAGCGGATTATCCCGGCTGTTAAGCAAGCTACACCACCTGTAGTTTAGACACTTAATTTTTTCAAAGGAAATGCTTCGGGACCATGGGATACTCAGTGAAGAGCATCAGGAGGCACCCCAAGGCATAGGGGCTGGGACTGGCAGTAGGATGCCTTGCGGTGGACAGCCGAGCTCGATCCTTATAAAAGCTTTTTAACTGCAGCAGCTTTAGTGGACGCTACTGGAGCTGGAATTACGCGGCTGCTGGCATGAGACTTGCCCTCCAATAGATCCTTGTAAATGGATTTAAAGTGTATTCATTCAAATTAGAGAGACAATTTAAATTAAAAAGCTTAGAGCTGCCTCCACCACAGGGGGGCTCGCTCGACCCACCAGCGGACAGGCACCAGTATTGGGAGAGGGGGGCTGGCCATCAGGGTTCACCGCGGCTCTGGCACAAATCCGGCGACACGGAGGTGGCACGGGCAGGAGCGGACTGGCCGTGTCGGCTTCTCACTTTTTGGATTTTAGAAGGGCATGACATGCCTATATCTGTGTCTCCCCCTCCTTTTACTCCTCCACCTCTTTTATTTTCGCATGACTATATGTACTTGTCACTTTTCCATGTGTTAGTTGTGTCTTCTGAGCAGTTTGTCAGCTTTTGGACACCTTTGAAGGTGTTTTCTATGTGTTTCTATGTGTTTTTGTTTGCCTGCTATTGGTTTTAACGGTGTTTGAAGGTGTTCGACGAACAGTTCGGCGAACACACGGGTGTTCGACGAACCGAACCGAACTCGAACACTACGGGGGTGGCTCAACACTAGTAATAACCAACACAGTACAGCAGAGATGAACTTTGTCTCATTGCAAACAAAACAAGCACATTTGCAGTTGTCCTCTCACAGTGCTGTCAGCTCTGCTGTACTGCCATTTCCCCAAGCTAGTTGCCTGTGAGATGGAAGCTGAAGCACTAAGAGGGGACTGCGGTTGCAAATGTTTTTGTAATGAGAAAAACGTCAATTCTGCTGTACTTTGTTAGCTTTGAACTCATTGCAGAGCTGTGTGTGATTGTGAGAGCAAAGAGTCAGTCATTACGTGTCTCACACTGGTAACTTGCCCTTAAATTTAAAATAAGCTCCAAGGCAAATTGTCATGTAGATCTGTGTCCGGCCCATAGCTCTTAACAGCTCATTTACATATAAGAAAAACTTGGATTTCTCTGGAGTAAGACATCGGATTGCACATATCAAGGTACCATTGTATTCAGCTCCCTATGAAGTACATGTCCATATAGACGGCTTAGGAGGGTTGATCCTACTGACAGATCCCCTTTAATGATAGCGAACAGCAAATTAAATGAAAAAAAAAAAAGCCAGAATGGTAATTTAACACAGGATACATTAGCAGATTGTATATTCCAACACAGAAATCTCCATTGTGAGTTGTTTATTTTGTCGTTACATTAGTAATATTAAAGTGCCAACTAGAACAAGAGATGTAGAGCAAAGGTTTGTTATTTTTACATAAGAGAATTTTTTCTTATTTACAGAGGATTCTTCCCATTAGTGTTTGGATTCCTGGGAACACTGGGCAATATTCCTTTGCTCACCAAGGTAATTATCATAATTTTTACATAAACAAAGACAAGAGTTGTCCATCTCTAGAAACACCTTTTTTTACTTAAATGCATGTATTTGGGGATAAAAATCATTTTTGCATTTAATTTTTTTTTTAAGTTTTGCACTGTTTTGCTTTTATATCTTTGTATCTTTGATCATAAATCAGCTGAGACAAGCTTAAAAACGTAGTTGAGAGTAAGAAAGTTGTCCCATTGGTCTGTCAGAATGAGCTCACTGAAGGATTCTCAGTTAGCATATTCTGAAGTCAGCAATAAACAGTTGAAGACAGAAGCTATAGAAGGCACATGGTGCAAATTTTCTTTATGAAACTCAGTTACAAACATGATCTTTAGCCAAAAATACATGTATTTAAATAACAAAAAAAATATCTTCACAGGTGGACAACCTATGTGAAAAAAAGATTTATCGCTGAATAATGGAAAAAAAACTTTCATTAAAAAACTAATTTATGCTGCAATTTCTATGTATGTGGGCAGCAATGACATTAAATTGGTCAAAATGATGTCTGAATGTTCATGCCCTTTAATGTGACTATAAAAATACATAAAAAGAGACCATAAACAATTTTTTTTTAAATTAATATCTGTATTTAATTAAATGACTTGTATTTAAAAATCTATACATAATTAATTTTTTATGCATTCCACCATTTAAAAAAAATTATGTACCTCAAAATGTTGCCTGAAAACTCGTCCTATAAAAACCAAGCACTTTGTTGGTCAGACTTTTTTGATTAGTCAGTATTTTTACACTGTCTAGTCCAAGTTTACATCAACTATTAATTGGCTTACTTTGTAGCAGTAAATTTGCACCACATTTTTCTTGCATTATTAGGAGCTGGGTCTCAAACTTTAAGCCATACCTGTTCTCCATTAAGCCAGACCCATTTTCAGGGAGTTCAAGCACAACATTGGAAAAGCCACATATGGAGTCTAAAACACCGAATAAATATGGTGAAATCATGAAAGACAGGGTTTTTTTTGCAAAAATATAAACAAAATACTCTCAACCACCTAATGGGGTTCTGACCTTCTGCAACAGTTCTTTAGAATGAAACATTATTTTCTGTATAATTTTAAAGGTTCAACACATCATCTTCTTTCTATATGTAACAATTGATCACCACTAGTCTGATTATATTATTAGGATTTGATGATCCTTTAATATATTGACAGGTACAGAGTCTGCCAGAGCAGCATTGGCTCTCTGACCTTGGTAAATGAGGGAGTCCTAAGCAGGCCTTGCTAATTTATGAAATCTATAGCCCTTCACTGAACATCATGATGGGACAATTCGTTTAAATGAATCTGTCATGGTGAAAATTATATCTGATCTGCAGTCAGACTAGAGCAAGAGGAGCTGATCAGGTTGATATACATTTTTATTGTGAGAAAAGATGCAGTAGAACTTGCGTTTTATTCATTGAAATCCCTGGTACTTGTATGCAAGAGTCCAGTGGGCGGTCCTATTCAGTGATTGATAATCTTCCCTATATGACTGTGGATGCAGAAATAGCTGTCAATCACTAGTAGGAGCGCCCACTGGACTCATACGCATACAAACATCAGGGATTTCAATGAATAAAATACAAATTATACTGCATCTTTTCCAACAAACCTGTGTATCATTCTGCTCAGCTTCTCCTTCTCTATACCAAGCTGTCCACAGATCAGCCTGCAGGTACAATGTCACCGGTTCCCTTTAATGTTTCGTATTATTTATCTTATTCTTATTATTATTTATAACATACCAACTAGTCATGATAGAACATTTCTGTAGTAACTTAGCAGCTTTCTTGTCTTGCAATGCTTATTAAATAATATTTGTCAAAGTATGGTATGAGACAAATTCACTTACACCAGTGAACCATGTCTGTAACTACAGCCCATCCAAAATAAGGCTCTGTGCCTTATATTGAAAGTGTTGTGAGCATGCTCTGTGCCTTATATTGAGAGTGTAGTGTGCATGCTCTTTGCCTCCTTTAGAGAGTGTTGTGTGCATGTGTGACATGCAGAAGTAGTGCTGTTGCTTCCAAAACATCCAGCAACTGTTACAAATAACACAAGCACAGGAGACAGGAAGTGGTGTGCTTCAGAAGCACTTAGCAACTAGAGGGATTAACACAGTCACAGGAGACAGTGAGTGTTTTAGCAGAGCCCCAGGGGGATTGTGGGGAACTTGTTATTGTAGTCTGGCTGAAGCTGAAGAAAAAGGTGGTGTGTTATCTGGATCTGACAGAAGGCAACTGAACAGGATTCAGATCAGGAGAGAAACTAAACACAGGTCAGATAAACTCCCTGAACTAACAGTGCAGAGTATCATCTGGCAGGAAGATAAGGACTGGAAGGAATTGTGTCACAGGGATCATTTCCCCCATCAAACCCTCCCCCCCATCTCCATGCAGGATAAAAAATGCTGTGTACTATTATGTCCTTGTGAAGGAAAAGCCTGTGGTTGTGTATGCATAGAAGTGTGCTGCTAAGAGATCTAATCTATGCTGAATTATGCTCCTGTAAAGACTGTACTACTGTGCCTTGTGAAGAAACGACTGTATTGTTACTGGAGCCGGTTGCTCAAGAAACTCAGACTGTACTTTAGTGAAGATTGTTGCAGTAATATCCCTGAATTGCACTGGCCGTGCTTCAGATTAAATTCCACTGTTAAACTGTTGCAAAAGACTCGTGTCTGGTCAGCAGTTGAATCTATCGTGTGCCTGAGAGAAGCTGCAGCCTATGGTCGCCTTGAGTAACGGTTCCCCCAGGATTCCAAAAAATTCATGAAACCCGTCTCGCCCTATCTGAACCTAGCGGCATGCGTGTAAGATTGGTGGCCCGTATGAGGAATCCTGAGTGGGAATTAGCATGTAGAGGGAGAAGAGGAAAAATGTCTGGAAAAACAGAGCAGCACAGCACCTCAGTCCAACTCTGCTACACCAGTTAAAGGGGACCAGCCCTAAAGAAAACTCACTAGCAGCAATGGATGTGGAAATATAAATGGACAGAATTAGTGAGCTTCTTTTTCAGTTAACCTGTGAAGAATTGAGAACAGTAGCACAACATATAAAGATGTCAGAAGAACAGATTTCTAAAGCACACAACCGCAGGCATCTGTTAGCTGCCATTAATGCAAAAATGGATGAGCTGGGGGAGAAAGAAGCTGAAGACAGCCCCTGGAGGAACGTCCCCAATGATAACACAGTTTCTAGCCAGGTTGAAGTTGGAGGATGGAGGGGTGGCGCCAGTTACCAAAAGCGGGAATCCCCGTCCGCAGACAGAACTACAGGAATTGAAAGAACAATTCAAAGCCCTAACAACAGCCCTGCAGGAATTGACCAAAACCTCTGAACAGGTGACAGATTCAGACAAAACCTTTACCCTGCCCGGGTTAGATAAATCTGGAAGACAGTCCTCTCTAACGCCACAAATCACCATAAGGAAAGAATTTAAGGTCCTGGGACAGTTTTAGAGTGTGAACAGAAAGAGAAACTGTCTTATATGAACTTGTTGAACCAGATCGATGCAGGCTTACAGAAAGGCTACCAGCCAGATGAGATCATTGAGGGGGCTGGTGAAAGTGATAAGCCCAGGACTGAACCTCCGTAGTATGCTAGAAATGGAGAGTCAATTGACCTTGCAACAGCTGAAGATTATTTTAAAAGGGCACTATAAAGAAGAGAGTTCTTCAGAATTGTTCCACCGACTCATTAACCTTTCACAGAAAAATAATGAATCACCCCAAAGTTTCTTGTTCAGAGCAATTGAACTGAAGGATAGACTGTTGTTTGCATCCAAAGATGTAGGAGAAGCTGGATGCTGGGTTAATCGACAAAGACATCAAGTTGTAGCTGAAACAGTACCCAGAAGATCCTGGCATTCTGGATGAAGTCCTAATTGAAAAAATGAATGAGGCAGCTAGTTTGGAGTCAGAGAGTGAACAGAAGTTAAAGAAAGGCTCTGCTCCTAAAATCACCAAAATGAGTCAGCTGAAGTTGGAGACCCACGGTGGCCAGTCCGAAGATCATCATGGAGACCCTCCAGTTCCACCTCCGAGAGGGAACCTTAAATCACCAACAAAAGAGAGGACTGCCAGCGCTGACTGGGAGGAAATAATAGGAGAACTGCGAGCTGAGTTGATTGAGGTGAAAAAGTTGATTCGTTCCAGACGCTGGTGGTGGATGCAATTGCCACATCACTTGCCATACCCAACGCTGTGTTGTAAAATGTGATTCATAGAGTAAAGAAAGCACAGAATACAATGGACCTAAAAGAAGTCAAGGTATGCTGGTGTCCAACCATCATCCCTGCAAACCAAATGGTGGGAGTGAGGTGTGGAGTCCGGGTAGAACCGGGAAGAAAAGTCCAGAAAAGACTGTTCGTGCCAAAAGACTCCTCAGAACTTCCGGAAGGTGAGACTGTGCTTACGATTCCTACTTGTGGGTTTGCTCGAGTGACAGTACCGGTGATAAATACTACAAAAGACGAAATTAGACTGGATTCAAAGACTGTGTTAGGTCACATTGAAACCGTTAAAACGGTATATCCAGCCAGTGTTAGACCCGCCCAGGGGTCTACCGTTAATTCAGTCTCCCCACCAAGGAACAGAAGTTGCCCAGGGGAGGAAATTGTAAAACCCACCTCAGAGTCCTGAGATCCCCTAGTATCCCTGGAACACTGGTGTGCTGACGATATAGCGATAGCAAAACAGATGCTGAGAGAAGAGTGTCATGCATTTTCTAAAGATGACTCTAATATAGGCTGTATCCCGTCGTTGCAATTGAAAATCAATTTGAAAGACACGACCCCAGTAACCAGAAGTTACATGTCTTTGCCGAATCCATTACACCGTGAAGTGAAAGAGTATTTACAAGATCTAATCAACAGAGGTTGGGTCCAAAAGTTGAAGTTGTCTTATTCCTCTCCTACTGTTTTTGTTAGGAAGAAGGACGGTACATTGGGACTCTGCTATGATTACTGGGAACTAAACCGAAAGTCAGTACCTGATCGGCACACGATACCAAAGATTCAAGATATGCTGGATAGCCTATCAGGAAGTATATGGTTCTCTGTCCTCGATCAGGGTAAAGCATACCATCAACGGTTTTTTGAACAGTCCAGTAGACCCTTGACAGCATTCATCACACCGTGGGGGTTATATGAGTGGATCCCCATAACGTTTGGGCTCAGTTCAGCTCCAGCAGTATTTCAGAGGAGCATGGAGACCTGTTTGGAAGGATTGAGGGACGATATCTGTCAGCCGTACTTGTATGACAATGTGATACACACCACAACCTTTTGGGAGCATGTTGTACACGTGAGGACCATATTACAGCGGTATCAACAACACGGAGTTAAGTTGACCCCAAAGAAGTGTGAACTGTTTAAAAGGCTAGTCAAATTTCTAGGGAAAATTGTGTACAGAGAAGGATATACCATGGACCCAGCAGAAATCGCTCCAGTACTGGCCTTAAAAGACCAGCTCCCCTCTACTGTCAGGGAGTTGAGGCCGATCTTAGGATTCCTCTCCTACTATCGTACATACGTTTGGAACTTCTCCATGTTTTCTGCCCCGCTATACCTCCTCTTGGGGGGGGACGACACAGTCAACAACACCCACGAGAAAAAGAAGAACCGGGCTTAAAAGAAACAACACTGTTTCGTCCAAACAGCCCATTCTCTGGACAGCAGACCACCAGGAGGTATTGGAAGTGTGGCGCCCCTGCGGGTTCAGTCGCCACAGAGGTACTGCATCTCACCCAGAGGTGTGGAATGCCACTCTCAGGTAAGGATGGAGTACTGCCCGGGACCCACGCACTTGCATCCATTACACTCCACTTCAGAGGGAAGGGCAAGATTGCCCCTAAGGGAGAGCACAGTCCCTGGTCCCTAGCTGCAGGGTGGAACCATGTAGTGGGTGTGGGTGGAGGAAGTAGTTTAGGGGAGCACTTCAGTAGGTGTTTAAAAAGGGGAACCATCTTGAGAGAGTGGGTCCAGTCAGAGAAGACAGTCTGAGGAGAAGGAGTGGGAACAGGAGCTCTGTAGGAGCTCTGCTCAGGAGGAGCGGGCCTAGTCTGAGAGGTCCAGGAGGACGGGAGATGAGGGAAGGCTCCAAGAAGAACAGAAGGGATCCCAAGGGAACGGGAAGTGCGGATGCCACCCATGCGCCCGAATCTACCAGGACGTGGAGGGATCTGGCTGCAGAGGGGACCGGCCCCTAAACTAGTGGAGAACTACAAGGCTCAGCTAGAAACTGGAGGCTGCTGTACTTGCAAGGTACAGCTGCCAACCACAACAATTACATCGCCGAAAATGTGGCCAGGGGACTGCAGGTCGCCCGACAAGATCCGAGGCTACCGGCTTGGGACACTAATTGTGAGGAGCAGGGCAGGAGGGTGAGAGCCAGCGCAGGAAGACGACTGAGGAAGGCACATAGAACGGGGTCCTGTTTAAGTACTCCGGAGTTACTTGAGAGGTTGCTGAACCCCTTCCTTGGTGAACGTAGGACGACGTGGGAGGTTACTCTAGTACTGGTAACCTGGAGTTCAACAACTGTGAGTAAACCTTGAAGACTGCACCCCACTGTGTCCTGGAATTATTATCTGCACCATCCCCTGCACTACACTGCACAGCAACATCTATAACATCCCCATCTACACTGCCCTGGAGCTAAGCTCTGCCTGTGGAGAGCTGAACCAACTCTGCTGCGTCACCATCAGCTCCAGAGGATCTGTACCACAGCGGCGGCCCCATATAGCCGCATAGCACAGGTGGCGTCACGAACATTAAACTATAAAAACTATAATCCCTTTTTATTGACCGCCCTGGGTCACGGACCGGGCCACCGCCACTGTGACATCCCCCAGCACCGACCGGCCCGGCTACCGAGTACCCCACGGCCTAAGGGGCGCGTCAGAAGAACTAGTAGACTACCTGGTAAAACCACCCATCTTGGGATATCCTGATTTCAACTCTCCATTTGTTCTTCATTGTGACGCTTCTGAAGTTGGACTGGGAGCTGCCCTGTATCAGCATCAAGATGGAAAATTGAGAGTCATCGGTTACTGTTCCAGAACGTTGACAGACGCTGAGAAGAATTACCATCTACATTCCGGAAAATTGGAGTTCCTGGCATTGAAATGTGCTATCTGTGAACGATTTAGAGATTATCTCTACTACAGCAAAGAGTTTGAGGTATACACAAAGGCTAAGTGCCCACTATGCAGAAATGCTCCGGATTTTTCCTGAGCGTTTCTGCATCTCCCTGGCAGAAAAAACGCATGCGGATTTTACATGCGTTTTTCCTGCCAGGGACAAACGTAAGTGAAGCGTTTTGATCATGCGATTTCGCATGCGGGTTGTCAAGCGCTTTCTAAGTGATTTTAGCATCACTTGGAAAGTGCTTGACAACTTGGTCACACTATATAAATCCATGCAACCGGCATGGATTTTATATAGTGTGACCAAGTTAGTTTAAAAAAAAAAAAAAAAAAAAACCCACATATACTCAGCTTCCGATGGTCCCCGGTATCCTTATCCAAAGCGTCCGGTCTTCCCGGTGTCTCGCGGTTGTGTAAAATGACCTTCCATGACGTCATTTAGTCATGTGACAGGTCACGCAACCGCTGACGTCAGCGGTCTCGTGACCCGTTAAATGACTAAATGACGGCATGGCAGGTCCTTTTAGACCATCGCAAGCTGCCGGGGAGCCAGGACGCATTGCTATGGAGACCGGGGGCCATCAGAAGGTGAGTATAATGTATATTTTTTACTTTAATTCTTTTTTTTTACAGGTGCTATGATACCCGGGTCTGGAGGAGAGTCTCCTCCTCTCCAGACCCGAGTACCATCCACACATTGAATCGCTTAATATCCGCATGTGCACATGTAGTCATGCGGATATTAAGCGATTCAACGCAAGTCAATGGCGGCGAAAACGCCGCGATTACGCAAAATAATTGGTAGTGCTGCAGATTTCTCCGCAATGATAATCCGCAGCGGAAATTTCTGCAGCATGTGCACAGCACATGCGGATTATCATTGGGGAACATGGCAGACCTTCTACCAAGTGTTTTTTAAGCGTTTCTACAGCGGAACTGTCACTGTGGAAACGCTTAAAAACGCATAGTGGCACACAGCCTGGCAACAACCCTTTGACCTATGTTCTCAGTACAGCCAAACTGAATGCCACGGGTCAGAGATGGGTCACTGAACTAGCTGACTTCAATTTCAGCATCAAGTACAGGCCAGTAAAATGCAAGGCGGATGCTGACGGATTGTCGAGAATGCCACTAGAGCCTGAGGAGTTCATGCAAGAATGCTCGGAGGAAGTCAGTCTGGAAGCAATTGAGAGCACTACCCAAGCAGTACAAGCTTATCAACAGGAAGACACACCATTGTGGTGTCCGTTGACGGTGGAAACCACCATAAAAGCGAGAGAACAAGATCACCCCCTGTCCATTCAACATCTACTAAAAGGAAAAATCCATAGAGCACAACGGGAAGATCACATAATTGGCAGAATACTACTTTACGTGGACCAAAATCGGTTTCCAAGTAAACGGGAGAGAGATAATGAGTCACCAGCCATATCTGTTTTAGTCAAAGACTGGACGAAGCTCTACCTCAGTGAAGATGGTATCCTGTATCGTAAAGGAGGACAAAACCGGCACTTGGTACTACCCAGAGTATTCCATAGGTTGGTCTTCAAAGAACTCCATGAAAACATGGGACATCTGGGAGTGGAAAGGATATCCAACTTGATCCGTGAATGTTTCTTCTGGCCGTACATACAGAAAGATATTGAGAGGTACGTGAACAGGGAGTGTGAGTGTCTGAAAGATAAACGTTCTAACACATCAACCCGGGCACCTATGGGCAACATCCAAACTACATATCCATTTGAGATGGTCTCAATAGACTTTCTACATCTCGAGATGTGCAAGGGTGGTTGCGAATACATATTGGTGGTGATGGACTAGTTTACTCGATTTGCCCATGCATATGCCACCATCAATAAACCTGGTCGAACAGCGGCAGAGAAGATCTTCAATGATTTTGCTTTGAGGTTTGGGTTCCCTTCAAGGTTACACCATGACCAAGGAAGATAATTTGAGAACCAGCTCTTTGCCAAGCTAGGAAAATACTGTAGAATTCAGAGATCCCACACAACGCCCTATCACCAACAGGGTAATGGACAAGTGGAACGTTTTAACTAGACATTATTGTCGATGTTGCGCACTTTAACAGCTGGTGAGAAGAAAGACTGGAAGAGTTCCCTGTCAAAAGTGGTACAAGCCTATAACTGTACAAAGAGCGATGCAACGGGTTACTCACCCTTCTTCCTATTTTCGCCAAGACTGCCAATCGACATCATGTTCGATACTCCGGTGTCAGCGACTTACAGAACATTTCTGGAGTACGTTCGGAAATGGAAGGAACGGATGGCAGAGGCATACAACATAGCGTGCAAAGTGGTTACGCAAGGACAGAGCAAGAGTAAGGAGTACTATGATCGAAAATGTTATGGAGCAGAATTGGCACGGGAAGCCAGGTGCTAGTCAAGAACATACGTGAGAAAGGTGGCCCAGGAAAACTTCATTCGCACTGGGAAGACAAGGTGTATGTGGTCGTAAGGAGGAAAGCCGATGACAGTCCAGTGTATGAAATCAGATTGGAAACGGAAGACAAGAAAACCAGAATAGTCTATCAGAATTTACTACTACCCTTTATTATCTCCCACCACAACAAGACTTCCCAGAAGTAGACCGACATCGTCCGAGATCGACTAAGGGACCACCACAGACTGAAGCACCGGAGGTGGATAGTGACCTTGAAAGTTCCGATGAAGAAGAGTACACCGTTGTATTTCTCGGAACCGGCAAGGAGAGGGATATACCATCCTCAGAAGAGTGAACTAAGTCCCGAGGCTCCAGAGTTTGTACCAAGGAGTACAGGTGAAGTCCAATTTAGATCTAATGATCGAACACCTGCCCCTGAAGAGACCGATCGACACTCAGGAGGAGCAGAATTACCAGACCGTGTGGAAACAGGCAATTCAGGAGAAGTACATGAACTTACAGAGTCAGCTCCAAGAGCATCTGAGGAAGCACGGGAAATGAATCTAAATACAGTACAGACCAAAAGTTTGGACACTCCTTCTCATTTAAAGATTTTTCTGTATTTTCATGACTATGAAAATTGTACATTCACACTGAAGGCATCAAAACTACGAATTAACACATGTGGAATTATATACTTAACAAAAAAGTGTGAAGCAACTGAAAATATGTCTTATATTCTAGGTTCTTCAAAGTAGCCACCTTTTGCTTTGATGACTGCTTTGCACACTCTTGGCATTCTCTTGATGAGCTTCAAGAGGTAGTCACCGGAAATGGTCTTCCAACAATCTTGAAGGAGTTCCCAGAGATGCTTAGCACTTGTTGGCCCTTTTGCCTTCACTCTGCGGTCCAGCTCACCCCAAACCATCTCGATTGGGTTCAGGTCTGGTGACTGTGGAGGCCAGGTCATCTTGCGTAGCACCCCTTCACTCTCCTTCTTGGTCAAATAGCCCTTACACAGCCTGGAGGTGTGTTTGTGGTCATTGTTCTGTTGAAAAATAAATTATGGTCCAACTAAACGCAAACCAGATGGAATAGCAAGATGCTGTGGTAGCCATGCTGGTTCAGTATGCCTTCAATTTTGAATAAATCCCCAACAGTGTCACCAGCAAAGCACCCCCACACCATCACACCTCCTCATCCATGCTTCACGGTGGGAACCAGGCATGTAGAGTCCATCCGTTCACCTTTTCTGCATCGCACAAAGACACGGTGGTTGGAACCAAAGATCTCAAATTTGGACTCATCAGACCAAAGCACAGATTTCCACTGGTCTAATGTCCATTCCTTGTGTTCTTTTGCCCAAACAAGTCTCTTCTGCTTGTTGCCTGTCCTTAGCAGTGGTTTCCTAGCAGCTATTTTACCATGAAGGCCTGCTGCACAAAGTCTCCTCTTAACAGTTGTTGAAGAGATGTCTGCTGCTAGAACTCTGTGTGGCATTGACCTGGTCTCTAATCTGAGCTGCTGTTAACCTGAGATTTCTGAGGCTGGTGACTTGGATAAACTTATCCTCAGAAGCAGAGGTGACTCTTGGTCTTCCTTTCCTGGGGCGGTCCTCATGTGAGCCAGTTTCTTTGTAGCGCTTGATGGTTTTTGCAACTGCACTTGGGGACACTTTCAAAGTTTTCCCAATTTTTCGCACTGACTGACCTGCATTTCTTAAAGTAATGATGGCCACTCGTTTTTCTTTACTTAGCTGCTTTTTTCTTTCTATAATACAAATTCTAACAGTCTGTTCAGTAGGACTATCAGCTGTGTATCCACCTGACTTCTGCACAACACAACTGATAGTCCCAACCCAATTTATACGGCAAGAAATCCCACTTATTGAACCTGACAGGGCACACCTGTGAAGTGAAAACCATTTCCAGTGACTACTTCTTGAAGCTCATCAAGAGAATGCCGAGAGTGTGCAAAGCAGTCATCAAAGCCAAAGGTGGCTACTTTGAAGAACCTAGAATATAAGACATATTTTCAGTTGCTTCACACTTTTTTGTTAAGTATATAATTCCACATGTGTTAATTCATTGTTTTGATGCCTTCAGTGTGAATGTACAATTTTCATAGTCATGAAAATACAGAAAAATCTTTAAATGAGAAGGTGTGTCCAAACTTTTGGTCTGTACTGTATATAAATAAACTCCTGTGACCAAAGAACCCGTGGTATCTGAGGAACAACCCATCAGGAGGATGTCGACTAGAGAAGTGAGGAGGCCCATGATGCTGACGTATGAGACACTTGGTGAACCGAGTCAAGTGCCAAGGACTGTTGACTGGAAACAGGTATCTCTGCCTACGGACCAGGTAAGCCCACTGGAGTGGTATTCACCACCGAGAGGCAGTATGGAAGATGTTGCCGGGTGGAAAGACTTGTTTTCATGCTTTGATTTTCCTTAAAAGACTTTGTAGAAACAAAAAACTATTAAGGCCTAGTGAGAGAGAGAGAGCTGGTCGAAGACCTACGAAAAACTCCAGTTGAAGAGACGCTGATTGTGTTAATTGTTTATTTCTTACAGGAGTCCTACAAGAAAAAGGTTGTAAGAATAGGTTTTTATCAATGTTAATAAATGTTATACTAATTTGACAATGACAAATTTATATATATAGTTACTAAGCTTTCACCACTGTCTCAGAATTGGTCAGATTGACCAATTAAGACGAATGTCGAGGACGACATTCAAAAAGGAGGGAAGAGTGTGACATACAGAAGTAGTACTGTTGCTTCCAAAGCATCCAGCAACTGTTACAAATAACACAAGCACAGGAGACAGGAAGTGTTGTGCTTCAGAAACATCCAGCAACTAGAGGGGTTAACACAGTCACAGGAGACAGGGAGTGTTTTAGCTGAGCCCCAGGGGGATTGTGGGGAACATGTTATTGTAGTCTGGCTGAAGCCAAAGAGAAAGGTGGTGTGTTATCTGGATCTGACAGAAGGCAACTGAACAGGATTCAGATCAGGTGAGTCTGGCCATGGTCGCCCTGAGTAATGGTTCCTCCAGGATTCCAAAGAATTCATGAAACCGGTCTCGCCCAATCTGAACCTAGCGGCGTGCTTGTAACACATGCTCTGTGCCTCATATTGAGACTGTTGTGTGCATGCTCTGTGCCTTATATTGGAGAGTGTTGTGTGCATACTCTGTGCTTTATATTGAGAGTGTTGTGGGCATGCTCTGTGCCTTATATTAGAGAGTGTTGTGTGCATGCTCTGTGCCTTAAATTGGAGAGTGTTGTGTGCATGCTCTGTGCCTTATATTGGAGAGTGTTGCGTGCATGCTCTGTGCTTTATATTGAGAGTGTTGTGTGCATGCTCTGTGCCTTATATTGCAGAGTGTTGTGTGCATGCTCTGTGCCTTATATTGAGAGTGATGTGTGCATGCTCTGTGCCTTATATTGAGGGTGTTGTGTGCATGCTCTGTGCTTTACATTGGATAGTATTGTGTGCATGCTCTGTGCCTTATATTGAGAGTGTTGTGTGCATGCTCTGTGCCTTATATTGGAGAGTGTTGTGTGCATGCTCTGTGCCTTATATTAGAGAGTGTTGTGAGCATGCTCTGTGCCTTATATTAGAGAGTGTTGTGGGCATGCTCTGTGCCTTATATTGAGAGTGTTGTGTGCATGCTCTGTGCCTTATATTGGAGAGTGTTGTGTGCATGCTCTGTGCCTTATATTGGAGAGTGTTGTGTGCATGCTCTGTGCCTTATATTGGAGAGTGTTGTGTGCATGCTCTCTGCCTTATATTGGATGTTGTGTGCATGCTCTGTGCCTTATATTGGAGAGTGTTGTGTGCATGCTCTGTGCCTTATATTGCAGAGTGTTGTGTGCATGCTCTGTGCCTTATATTGAGAGTGTTGTGTGCATGCTCTGTGCCTTATATTGAGAGTGTTGTGTGCATGCTCTGTGCCTTATATTGAGAGTGTTGTGTGCATGCTCTGTGCCTTATATTGAGAGTGTTGTGTGCATGCTCTGTGCCTTATATTGAGAGTGTTGTGGGCATGCTCTGTGCCTTATATTGAGAGTGTTGTGTGCATGCTCTGTGCCTTATATTGAGAGTGATGTGTGCATGCTCTGTGCCTTATATTGAGAGTGTTGTGTGCATGCTCTGTGCCTTATATTGAGAGTGTTGTGTGCATGCTCTGTGCCTTATATTGAGAGTGTTGTGTGCATGCTCTGTGCTTTACATTGGACAGTATTGTGTGCATGCTCTGTGCCTTATATTGAGATTGTTGTGTGCATGCTCTGTGCCTTATATTGAGATTGTTGTGTGCATGCTCTGTGCCTTATATTGAGAGTGTTGTGTGCATGCTCTGTGCCTCATATTGAGAGTGTTGTGGGCATGCTCTGTGCCTTATATTGAGAGTGTTGTGGGCATGCTCTGTGCCTTATATTGAGAGTGTTGTGGGCATGCTCTGTGCCTTATATTGAGAGTGTTGTGGGCATGCTCTGTGCCTTATATTGAGAGTGGTGTGGGCATGCTCTGTGCCTTATATTGATAGTGGTGTGGGCATGCTCTGTGCCTTATTTTGAGAGTGTTGTGGGCATGCTCTGTGCCTTATATTGATAGTGTTGTGTGCATGCTCTGTGCCTTATATTGAGAGTGGTGTGTGCATGCTCTGTGCCTTATATTGATAGTGTTGTGGGCATGCTCTGTGCCTTATTTTGAGAGTGTTGTGGGCATGCTCTGTGCCTTATATTGATAGTGTTGTGGGCATGCTCTGTGCCTTATATTGATAGTGTTGTGGGCATGCTCTGTGCCTTATATTGAGAGTGGTGTGTGCATGCTCTGTGCCTTATATTGATAGTGTTGTGGGCATGCTCTGTGCCTTATATTGATAGTGTTGTGGGCATGCTCTGTGCCTTATTTTGAGAGTGTTGTGGGCATGCTCTGTGCCTTATTTTGAGAGTGTTGTGGGCATGCTCTGTGCCTTATATTGATAGTGTTGTGGGCATGCTCTGTGCCTTATATTGAGAGTGTTGTGGGCATGCTCTGTGCCTCATATTGAGAGTGTTGTGGGCATGCTCTGTGCCTCATATTGAGAGTGTTGTGGGCATGCTCTGTGCCTTATATTGATAGTGTTGTGTGCATGCTCTGTGCCTTATATTGATAGTGTTGTGTGCATGCTCTGTGCCTTATATTGAGAGTGGTGTGTGCATGCTCTGTGCCTTATATTGATAGTGTTGTGGGCATGCTCTGTGCCTTATTTTGAGAGTGTTGTGGGCATGCTCTGTGCCTTATATTGATAGTGTTGTGTGCATGCTCTGTGCCTTATATTGAGAGTGGTGTGTGCATGCTCTGTGCCTTATATTGATAGTGTTGTGGGCATGCTCTGTGCCTTATATTGATAGTGTTGTGGGCATGCTCTGTGCCTTATATTGATAGTGTTGTGGGCATGCTCTGTGCCTTATATTGAGAGTGGTGTGGGCATGCTCTGTGCCTTATATTGAGAGTGGTGTGGGCATGCTCTGTGCCTTATTTTGAGAGTGTTGTGGGCATGCTCTGTGCCTTATATTGATAGTGTTGTGGGCATGCTCTGTGCCTTATATTGAGAGTGTTGTGGGCATGCTCTGTGCCTTATATTGAGAGTGTTGTGGGCATGCTCTGTGCCTTATATTGAGAGTGTTGTGGGCATGCTCTGTGCCTTATATTGAGAGTGTTGTGGGCATGCTCTGTGCCTTATATTGGAGAGTGTTGTGTGCATGCTCTGTGCCTTATATTGAGAGTGTTGTGTGCATGCTCTGTGCCTTATATTGAGAGTGTTGTGTGCATGCTCTGTGCCTTATATTGATAGTGTTGTGGGCATGCTCTGTGCCTTATATTGAGAGTGGTGTGTGCATGCTCTGTGCCTTATATTGATAGTGTTGTGGGCATGCTCTGTGCCTTATATTGATAGTGTTGTGTGCATGCTCTGTGCTTTACATTGGACAGTATTGTGTGCATGCTCTGTGTCTTATATTGAGATTGTTGTGTGCATGCTCTGTGCCTTATATTGAGAGTGTTGTGGGCATGCTCTGTGCCTTATATTGATAGTGTTGTGGGCATGCTCTGTGCCTTATATTGATAGTGTTGTGGGCATGCTCTGTGCCTTATATTGATAGTGTTGTGGGCATGCTCTGTGCCTTATATTGATAGTGTTGTGGGCATGCTCTGTGCCTTATTTTGAGAGTGTTGTGGGCATGCTCTGTGCCTTATTTGGAGAGTGTTGTGGGCATGCTCTGTGCCTTATATTGATAGTGTTGTGGGCATGCTCTGTGCCTTATATTGAGAGTGTTGTGTGCATGCTCTGTGCCATGTGTAGTAGTCACCGTGAATCCTCTTTTATCTAGCTCCACTTTGACAATATTGGCGTTACCTTTCATTATAATCTTGCCATCTCATGATGAGATGATTCCTGGCCATGGACTAAGCTGATCAATGAAAAGAATTAGTCTGTTATGAAGCCAGCATGAAAATTAGTATGTTTTAAGATTTTTTCTTATAAATAGCAACATGAAAAATACAAAAACCCTATTTTAACAACAGGTAATTTTCATACGCTTTATGTATATCAATTTGCTAAACCCTTTCTAACAGATATGGCAACATGTTCAGTTTCATGCTTATTACAATGTATGCATTTCATCTATTGACATTTTTATACTTTTCAGCTTTTTCAGAGCCTGGCAGGAGGTGATACGACCATGGTATAACCCCACTATGACAAAAGCATATCAACATTCAAGCTTACATCTTTTGTAAATGCAGTCTATGCATCTGGTCAAGCAGGACCACTCATATCCTCCATCACAGCCATTTGTCAAGGAATCTGTTTTTACTATGTAGAAATTTAATGTATAATAATGTAATTTAATATGAAAATAAACCTATAAACTTGTGTTAATGTTGGAAATCTATTCTTGTACCCCTCGTAAGAAAAGTCTTAACACACAGACCGAGAGCATCTAAAAAAAAGAAAAACCAAACACACATAGGATGAAGTCACATATGGTGGATTTCTGATGCAGATTGCATACTAAAATCTGAAACAATTGACTGCACCACTCACATGAATGGTGTTTTCAAAACTCATCAGCAGGTAGTGGAAAAATCATATGCAACTTTAGGGCATGCTGAAAGTTATCGATACCAACATCCTTCTAATGCAGCATAATTCTAAGCTAATTCATAATTCTAGCACATTTTTTATATATAATATGTGTATTTATTGCTCAAAAAAATAAAGGGAACACTCAAATAACACATCCCAGATCTGAGTGAATGAAATATTAGAATTACATATCTTTATGTTTGAAGCCAGAAATGTGGCAAAAGGTAGAAAAGTTCAAGGCGGCCAAATACTTTCACAATGCACTGTATATATATAAATTGCAGCCGCCTGTCTGGATCATCCTCCAATAAACCATGAAGTAGACATGGATGATAAGCTTTCCACGATTAGCCAGTTTCACTTTACACCATGTTTGATAAATCTCCCCCTTCATAACCTTATTACACTTTCTGTCCACCTACTTTTGGACCACCCTGTATATATATAGAAATTGTCTAATATCTGCCTGCCCCATAATGTTATTATTTGAGAAGTGTCCTTTTTTCCTTCTTGCACGGATCATAGATATCACTGCAGGACATTAACAAGCGCCCTCTAGTGGCTACTCAAATGATTGTTTTTGTCAAATAGAGTGACAAGGAGGGGCACATCATGCTGGAAAAGAAACAAGTCATTTCTAGTGGGGCACTGTGTGGTTATCATTGTTATGGGGGATGCTGTGTAGTTAGTAATATTATAGGGGGCACTGTGCTTCTGGCAGTGTTATGAAGAATATTGGCATTGTAGGATCCATGTGGCAGGCACAGGTTTAGGGGGTAGTGTATTCACGAAGTTGAGCACGTGTGTGGTGCTTTCCATTGTAGCTTATGAGAGTTGCAAAATACTTAGCTTGTTTGTTGACTCCCATGAAGACTGTTATGAGCAGGGGCATTTGTAGTGCCAAACAGGGAGCAGAATATTCCTTGTTTATATCAATCCGTCTGTTCTTGTTTCTGTCTGTTAATTCTTGTAACATCCTTCAGATCACTGCACTGAATTCACACCAGTGTATATCTCCCTGCCAGTATATTTTCCTTGTAATTTCCTGAAATCCTTTGATCTGAATTCACACCTCTCTATTAGTGTTGAGCGAGCACTAAAATGCTCGGGTGCTCGAAGCTCGGGCCGAGCTCACCGTGATACTCGGGTGCTCGACCCGAGCAACGAGCCCAATGTTAGTCTATGGGAGACCCGAACATTTTTGCGGCGGCACCCCCGGCAGTCTGTAGAAAGCCTAAAAAGTGCCCAAAACGATAGTGACCGTGCTCAAATGACATGGGGACAGCATGGGGATCGCCCCCTGGAAGCATTTCTGACCCCCAGGTCACTGCTGTCAACAACGTGGTCAGAGGTATTAAGCCACTTTTACGGGCTCACAATAAAACATGCAAAAACGAAACTGAAACGGTTTTCCTGTGAAATATGTTAAGGAATTTCCTTTCCAGGGTAAAAACTTGTGTATAAGGTAAAATAAATAACCAAAAACAAAAATACGAAAGTGAAAGTGCTTTCCTGTGAAATATGTTAACCCCTTAACGACCATGGGTCTTTCTGTTTTTGTGTTTTCCTTTTTTGCTCCCCTTCTTCCCAGAGCCAGAACTTTTTTAATTTTCGTTCAATATGGCCATGTGAGGGCTTATTTTTTGCGGGACGAGTTGTACTTTTAAACACCATCACTGGTTTTACCATATCGTGTGCTGGAAAATGGGGAAAAAAATTCCAAGTGCAGTGAAACTGCAAAAAAAATGCAATTCCACAGTTGTTTTTTGGGTCCTTTTTTACCACGTTCACAGATTGCTAAAACTGACCTGCCATCATTATTTTCCAGGTCGTTACGAGTTCATAGACACCAAACATGTATAGGTTCTTTTTTATTTAAGTGGTGAAAAAAATCCAAAGCTTGCTAAAAAAACAAAAAAAAATGACGCCATTTTCCGAGACCCTTAGCTTCTCCATTTTTCGGGATCTGGGGCCAGGTGAGGGCTTATTTTTTGCGTGCCGGGCTGACGTTTTTATTGATACCATTTTGGGGTAGATCCGATGTTTTGATCGCCCGTTATTGCATTTTATTGCAAAGTTGTAGCGACCAAAAAAACTTAATTCTGGCGTTTAAAATTTTTTTCTCGTTACGCCGTTTACTGATTGTATTAATTCTTCTTTTATAATGATAGATCGGGCGATTCTGAACGCGGCGATACCAAATATGTGTATGTGGTTTTTTTTTTATATATATATATATATTTCATTTTGAATGGGGCGAAAGGGGGGTGACTTAAACTTTTATATATTTTTTATTTTTTTAAAAACTTTTTTTTACACTTTCTGCTTGCTTCTATAGTCTCCAGAGGAGACTAGAAGCAGCAGTTGTCTGATTGCTTCTACTGCATACAAGCGATGAGCAGATCGCTTGTATGCAGGAGAAATGCTCACTTGCTATGAGCGCTGACCACTAGGTGGCGCTCATAGCAATTGAGACATGACAACCACAGGCGTCTGCTGCAGACCCTGAGTTGTCATGCCCACCCATTGGTGACCCGCGATCACGTGACGGGGTCACTGATGGGCGGGGCTTAGGACTCCCGGAAGCGCGAGTTAAATGCCACTGTCAGAGATTTAACATATTAACAGCCGCGGGTGGATTGCGATTCCAATAATCAGCTGACATGTGCTCGCTTCAGTGCGGGCTCACCGCCGGAGCCCCCGCTGAACCGGCCTTCCCGACCTGGTGCGTACTATTATTGACCAGGTCGGAAAGGGGTTAAGGAACATCCTTTCCAGACTTGTGTATAAGGTAAAATAAATAACCAAAAACAAAAATACTCCTCCACACCTTGGGCTATGTTCACAAGTAGCATTTTTTATGCGTTTTTGCACGTTTGTATTGCTTTCAACCGTGACAAATGCATTCACCTGGAAATGTCATTTTAACATTTTACAACCTTATCTGGCCATGTGCTGTGTGACACATGCATACAGTGCTAAAAAGACATGGGAACAGCATGGGGAAGACCCCTGGAAGCATCTCTGACACCCAGGTCACTGCCTAAAAGTGTGCCCATCAGAAGTGATCCTTGCCACATCAGAAGATGCAGACTTGCAACTATCCCTGTGCAAGTCCTTGTCCCAGGGCAGTGTTCAATTGTACCTCCCCCATAACTTGCAATACAAGCGCAAGTATGCAGCCTGCCACAAACCCACCCCCCCAGGCTGCAATACCATACTGCTAGCTTGCTTGCACTTGAAATTGGGCCTTTTAGGCATGTGGAGGTGGAATCTGGCCACCACGTCATGGCTGCGTCGGTAGCCTGGTATTCATACTCAGTCCCCAGCCGCCCGGCGGCCGGGTGTCCATACTCAGTCCCCAGCCGCCCCGCGGCCGGGTGCCCACACACAGTCCGCAGCCGCGTGGGGGTGGCCGGGTGTCCATAAACGGTCCCCAGCCGCCCCTATTTGTCCCGGTGCGCCTTATACACAAGCGCGCATACCAAAACATTACCTGTGCCCTCCCCAGTGCATTTAGTGGGAAGGACAGCCTAACCACAAACACGTGGACAAGTGAATGTGGCCAGGAATGGTCCATCTCACTGACGCCTTCACACTGGGTTAATATTGTGGAAGCCGGGACACAGTTGGACACTGGGATGCAACACGTCCTCCAGACATAGAGGATTGCGGGTCCTGGGTCAATCAGGCTTCAACACAAAGTTCAGAAGGTAGACAGCAGCAGTGGTCGGCCTCCTACACAACGAGTAAATTATTCATGATCATGAGGCCATCCACCTCCTTAGCTTTCTGTTCCTTGGAATGCAAGCGCATGTATGTAGTAGCAGCTAGGCCTGAGGTGGTCAGCGTTTTGGCGCATATTCTACCTCCTTCGAGGATTGCTGGATGTTTTCCTGCTACTATCCCAGTTCTATGACTCCCGTTAAAACAAAGCTTCAGGTGATGAATGATGGATGAGGTGGTGGCAAAGGAGAAAGAGCAGGAGGAACAGGGACCATTCACATCAATATCAGGCCAGCCAACCACACATGTCTTGTAGGATATGTTTCCGTACCAAAAGGAGCGGTTCAGCTACACAGTTATAAGGCATACAGTGAATGCAATGCCTACCAAAAATTTCGAGGCACTCCAATGCCCCTTGGAAGTGACATGGAGGTCAGAGGGCCTTAACTAAACCGTTTTTTCCATTTATAGCAACTGGGTCTCCTGTACACTGTTGGCCTAAGCAGGGAATGGAAGGCTTTCCAAAAATTATTAGGCACTGCAATGCCCCTTGAAACAGACGTGGATTACAGCGTATTAAAAACCTTCTACCCATTATTGGGGAGTGGGTCTCCCTTAGTGTTCGCCTATGCATTGAAAAGCAAAAGCTGACAAAAATTAGGAGGAAATGCAATGCCCGTTGCAAGAGTCGTGGAGGTTAGAGGTAATTAAAAACAACATGTCAATGCCCCTTGGAAGACCTGTGGAGTTCAGAGTGGTTTAACAAGACAGTTTTAATGCCCCTTGGAAGAGATGTGGAGGTCACAGTAGCTTAACAAGATGGTTTTAATGCCCCTTGGAAGAGACGTGGAGTTCAGAGTGGTTTAACAAGACAGTTTTAATGCTCCTTGGAAGAGTGGTGGAGGTTACAGTGGAATAAAAAGACAATATCAATGCCCCGTGGAAGAGACGTGGAGGTCACAGTAGCTTAACAAGACGGTTTTAATGCCCCTTGGAAGAGTGGTGGAGGTCGCAGTGGAATAGAAAGACAATATCAATGCCCCTTGGAAGAGTGGTGGAGGTTACAGTGGAATAAAAAGACAATATAAACGCCTTGTGGAAGAGACGTGGAGGTCACAGTAGCTTAACAAGATGCTTTTAATGCCCCTTGGAAGAGTGGTGGAGGTCGCAGTGGAATAAAAAGACAATATTAACGACCCTTGGAAGAGACGTGGAGGTCACAGTAGCTTAACAAGACGATTTTAATGCCCCTTACAAGAGCCATGCAGTACAGCATATTAAAAACATTCCCATTATTGGAGAGTGGGTCTCCCATAGTCTTTGCCTATGCCTTCCAAGCAAAAGCTGCCAAAAATTAGGAAGGGGGAACTTGCAATGTCCCTTACAGGAGCCATGCAGTACAGCATATTAAAAACATTATTCCCATTATTGGGGAGTGGGTCTCCCATAGTCTTTGCCTATGCCTTCCAAGCAAAAGCTGCCAAAAATTAGGACAGAGGAACTTGCAATGCTGGCAGCATGGACCACGGTCACCCTGGTGGTATAGTGGTCGTGGAGGCTGAGGATAAGGAGAAGAGCAAAAAACAGCCGAAATGAGGAAGCGTATACCCATGTGTGGGTGTGAAGCGATGCATGTGAATACACCTCCCGAAATAACACAGTGGATTTGACTTTATGTTACTCTGCTGTCATTTGGTGGTGATGAGAAGTCTGGCCCAATCCAGCCCTTGTTCATTTTGATAAGGGTCAGCTTGTCAGCATTGTCAGTTGACAGGCGAGTGCGCTTATCAGTTATAATTCCCCCAGCGGCACTAAAAACACGCTCCGATAACACGCTAGCGGCAGGGCAGGCCAGGACCTCCAAGGCATACAGAGTGAGTTCATTCCAAGTGTCCAGCTTGGATACCCAATAATTAAAAGGCACAGAGGAATCACGGAGGATGCTGGTACTCCCTCACCATCTTTTGAAACTTTCCACTCCTTGTGAGAGTACCCTGCGCCTCAGGGCCTGTAAGCTGGGCAGGTCTCAGAAAACTGTCCTAGAACATTGACAGTGTTCCCCTGCCTCTGCTGGATTGGAGTTGCGTCTCTCTCGCCTGTATGCCTTAGTTGGGCAGCGAACTGTGACCTCTGCTGCTACCGTGTTCAGATGGGAATTTTTTTAATAGTTCTGCAGCAAGGGCCTTCTGGTACTGCCCCATTTTTGTAGACCTCTCCAACTCAGGAATAAGAGAGTGAAAGTTCTCCTTGTAGAGGGGGTCTAAAAGTGTCATCAACCAGTAATGACTGTCACCCAACATTTTGACAATGCGAGGGTCACAGTTAAGGCAGCGTAACATAAAGTCAGCCATGGGTGCCAGACTGGTAACGGGCAAGACTTCCGTGTCCTCACCAAGATGACGACTGATAGTGTTGAGCGATCACTAAAATGCTCGGGTGCTCGAAGCTCGGGCCGAGCTTACCGTGATACTCGGGTGCTCGACCCGAGCAACGAGCCCAATGTTAGTCTATGAGAGACCCGAGCATTTTTGCGGCAACACCCCCGGCAGTCTGTAGAAAGCCTAAAAAGTGCCCAAAACGATAGTGACAGTGCTCAAAAGACATGGGGGCAGCATGGGGGTTGCCCCTGGAAGCATTTGTGACCCCCAGGTCACTGCTGTCAACAACATGGTCAGAGGTATTAAGCCACTTTTGCGGGCTCACAATAAAACGTTCAAAAACGAAACTGAAACGGTTTTCCTGTGAAATATGTTAAGGAATTTCCTTTCCAGGGTAAAAACTTGTGTATAAGGTAAAATAAATAACCAAAAACAAAAATACTCCTCCACACCTTGGGCTATGTTCACAAGTAGCATTTTTCATGCGATTTTGCACTTTTGTATTGCTTTCAACCGTGACAAATGCGTTCACCTGGAAATGTCATTTTAACATTTTACAACCTTATCTGGCCATGTGCTGTGTGACACATGCATACAGTGCTGAAAAGACAAGGGATCAGCATGGGGAAGACCCCTGGAAGCATCTCTGACCCCCAGGTCACTGTCTAAAAGTGTGCCCATCAGAAGTGATCCTTGCCACATCAGAAGATGCAGACTTGCAACTATCCCAGTGCAAGTCCTTGTCCCAGGGCAGTGTTCAATTGTACCTCCCCCATTCCTTGCAATGCAAGCGAAAATATGCAGCCAACCACCCACCCACCCGCAGGCTGCAATACCATACTGCTAGCTTTCACTTGAAATGGGGCCTTTTAGTTTGGAGGAGGACGAAGCTGGCCACTACCTCATGGCCGCTTCGGCAGCGAGGTATCCATACTCTGTCCCCAGCCCTGATTTCTCCTGTCACCTTCCCCCACACTTTTCTTAGCCTGGCCTGCTTTAGGGCAGCATTGGACGAGCCCACCAGAGAACCAGACTCCTCCGGTGGGCCCTGGCTTCTCCATCAGGGGAGTTGAGAGTGCCTAGGTGAGGAGCATGATGATGATGATAGAAGTTAGCATCTGCTTTGTTTTCTTGGAATGCAAGCGCATGTATGTAGTAGCGGCTAGGCCTGAGGTGGTCCGCGTTTTGGCGCATATCCTACCTCCTCCGAGGATTGCTGGATGTTTTCCTGCTACTATCCCAGTTCTATGACTCCCGTTAAAACAAAGCTTCAGGTGATGAATGATGGATGAGGTGGTGGCAAAGGAGAAAGAGCAGGAGGAACAGGGACCATTCACATCAATATCAGGCCAGTCAACAAGATATGTCTTGTAGGATATGTTTCTGTAACAAAAGGAGCGGTTCGGCTACACAGTTATAGGGCATACAGTGAGTGCAATGCCTACCAAAAATTTCGAGCCACTCCAATGCCCCTTGGAAATGACATGGAGGTCAGAGGGCGTTAACTAAACCTTTCTTTCCATTTATAGCAACTGGGTCTCCTGTGCACTGTTGGCCTAAGCAGTGAATGGAAGGCTTTCCAAAAATTATGAGGAACTGCAATGCCCCTTACAAGAGCCATGTGTGGCACCCCAGGGGTCTGGTCACCACAGTAATAGAGATATTACGTCAGAGAGCAAGTGGGAGGTTTCCTGGTCAGGATCCCTTAAACATGCAACATCCTCCTGCCCCAGTCCTGGGAGGGGAGAATTCTGTCGTTATAAACTGGATCTGGGGCGGGGTTGAGTGAGTCAGAGAACAGTCAGAGTCAGAGTGAGAGCAAGGGAAAGTAACAGCAAGGAGCTCTGCAGGAGCTAGGAGCTAAAGACCAGGGGCTGGAAGCTGAGCAGAGCTCGCCCTGGCAGAAGACAATAGGAACCAGACACAGGAGTCCGAAGCTGTGAGGACTTATATATCCAGCAGCAGAAACCAGCCGGCAGGGGATTTCAGGTCCTCTGGCCATAGAAGCCCGGAGGCTCAGTCACAAGCAAGGGACCAGCACCGCCGTCGTGGAGCGGAGGCTAACAGAAGGCCCCAAGTCACCAGCCATACGGGTGAGCACTACACGGTACACTCAGGGACGTGGGCTACTTCTACCCGCTTACAGCAAGGTAGCCAGGAAGAGTGCAGACAGACGGGGAGGCCTACAACTCCACCTGGCCAGGGGAACTCCTGCTTGCTCACAGACTGACCAGGCCTCTTATGCTAGCCAGTACTCCCGGGAGGGTCTACCTTATAATCATCAGTAAAGACCCTGAACTACACTGCAAAGACTCTGAGTCATTCGTGCTGCGCTCGTGCACCATCACCCCCATCATCCACACTCACTGCCCTGAGGCTATACTCCTCCCGAGGGGAGTTATCCCATTCTATGCTGTGCACACAACACCAGCCTCAGCGGTCTGCCTCGCAGCGGTGGTACTCCCTGACCGCAATCCACGGGTGGCGCAGTCGGACAATTAACCTCAAAACCTAAGAAAGACTGCCACTGGTTTGACCAGCCTGAGCCACGGGACCGGGTCAACGCCACGGAGACTACAGACCCCAGAGACCCGGCACCGGGTATCCCACACACGTGTACACATGGCCCAGGGGGCGCGTCACATGCAGTACAGCATATTACAAACATAAGTCCCATTATTGGGGAGTGGGTGTCCCATAGTATTTGCTTATGCCTTGCAAGCAAAAGCTGCCAAAAATTAGGACAGAGCAACTTGCAATGCCCCTTACAAGAGCCATGCAGTACAGCATACTACAAACATAAGTCCCATTATTGGGGAGTGGGTCTCCCATAGTATTTGCTTATGCTTTCCCAGCAAAAGCTGCCAAAAATTAGGACGGAGCAACTTGCAATGACCCTTACAAGAGCCATGCAGTACAGCATATTACAAACATAAGTCCCATTATTGGGGAGTGGGTCTCCCATAGTATTTGCTTATGCTTTCCCAGCAAAAGCTGCCAAAAATTAGGACGGAGCAACTTGCAATGCCCCTTACAAGAGCCATGCAGTACAGCATATTACAAACATAAGTCCCATTATTGGGGAGTGGGTCTCCCATAGTATTTGCTTATGCTTTCCCAGCAAAAGCTGCCAAAAATTAGGACGGAGCAACTTGCAATGGCCCTCACAAGAGCCATGCAGTACAGCATATTACAAACAGAAGTCCCATTATTGGGGAGTGGGTCTCCCATAGTATTTGCTTATGCTTTCCCAGCAAAAGCTGCCAAAAATTAGGACGGAGCAACTTGCAATGCCCCTTACAAGAGCCATGCAGTACAGCATATTACAAACATAAGTCCCATTATTGGGGAGTGGGTGTCCCATAGTATTTGCTTATGCCTTGCAAGCAAAAGCTGCCAAAAATTAGGATGGAGCAACTTGCAATACCCCTTACAAGAGCCATGCAGTACAGAATATTACAAACATAAGTCCCATTATTGGGGAGTGGGTCTCCCATAGTATTTGCTTATGCTTTCCCAGCAAAAGCTGCCAAAAATTAGGACAGAGTAACTTGCAATGCCCCTTACAAGAGCCATGCAGTACAGCATATTACAAACCTAAGTCCCATTATTGGGGAGTGGGTGTCCCATGGTATTTGCTTATGCTTTCCCAGCAAAAGCTGCCAAAAATTAGGACGGAGCAACTTGCAATGCCCCTTACAAGAGCCATGCAGTACAGCATATTACAAACATAAGTCCCATTATTGGGGAGTGGGTGTCCCATGGTATTTGCTTATGCTTTCCCAGCAAAAGCTGCCAAAAATTAGGACGGAGGTACTTGCAATGCTGGCACCCTGGTGGTATAGTGGTGGTGGAGGCTGAGGATAAGGAGAAGAAGATTAAACAGCCGAAACGAGGAAGCGTATACCCATGTGTGGGTGTGAAGCGGTGCATGTGAATACACCTCCCGAAATAACACAGTGGATTTGACTTTGTTACTCTGCTGTCATTTGGTGGTGATGAGAAATCTGGCCCAATCCAGCCCTTGTTCATTTTGATAAGGGTCAGCTTGTCAGCATTGTCAGTTGACAGGCGAGTGCGCTTATCAGTTATAATTCCCCCAGCGGCACTAAAAACACGCTCCGATAGCACGCTAGCGGCAGGGCAGGCCAGGACCTCCAAGGCGTACAGAGCGAGTTCATTCCAAGTGTCCAGCTTGGATACCCAATAATTAAAAGGCACAGAGGAATCACGGAGGACGCTGGTACGATCGGCAAGGTACTCCCTCACCATCTTTTGAAACTTTCCACTCCTTGTGAGAGTACCCCGCGCCTCAGGGCCTGTAAGCTGGGCGGGTGTCAGAAAACTGTCCCAGAACGTTGACAGTGTTCCCCTGCCTCTGCTGGATTGGAGTTGCATCTCTCTCGCCTGTACGCCTTGGTTGGGCAACGAACTGTGACCTCTGCCGCTAGCGTGTTCAGATGGGAATTTTTTTAAGAGTTCTGCAGCAAGGGCCTTCTGGTATTGCCCCATTTTTGTAGACCTCTCCACCTCAGGAATAAGAGAGTGAAAGTTCTCCTTGTAGCGGGGGTCTACAAGTGTCCCCAACCAGTAATGACTGTCACCCAACATTTTGACAACGCGAGGGTCACGGTTAAGGCAGCGTAACATAAAGTCAGCCATGCGTGCCAGACTGGTAACGGGCAAGATTTCTGTATCCTCACCAAGATGACGACTGACCATGCTCTCCTCCTCCTCCTCCTCTTCCTCCTCCCCCCTGTCCTCAGGCCACCCACGCTGAACCGACGGCATGACACTTGTACAGGTACTACCGTCTACAACGCATGATAGCAGCTCCTGTTCTTCCTCCTCCTCCTCCTCCTCTCCCTCATTGTCCCCCAATGCACGTTGTGATGAGATGAGGCTGGGCTGTGTGTAATCGCCCGCTACGGCTTCTTGATCCATCTCATCATACTCTGGCTGCAATGCCTCCTCTTTAATTCTCTGCAGAGAGCGTTGCAAAAGACAGACAAGTGGGATGCTGACACTAATGATGGCGTCATCGCCACTCACCATCTTGGTGGCCTCCTCAAAGTTTGTCAGGATGGTACATATGTCAGACATCCAGGTCCACTCCTGAGGTCTTATGTGTGGAGTCTGACCTGAATATCGACGGCCTTGTTGCAGCTGGTACTCCACAACTGCTCTCTTCTGCTCACAAATCCTTTGCAACATGTGGAGGGTAGAGTTCCAACGTGTGGGGACATCACACACCAGTCGGTGTGCCGGAAGCTGCAAACGCTGCTGCAACACAGCAAGGGCGGCGGAAGCTGTAGGCGACTTGCGAAAATGAGCTGACAAGCGGCGTACTTTCACGAGCAGATCTGGCAACTCTGGGTACGATTTAAGAAACCGCTGAACCACGAGGTTAAGCACATGAGCCAGGCATGGTACGTGTGTGATCTCACCTCGCCTCAGAGCCGCCACCAGGTTACGGCCATTGTCACACACGACCATGCCGGGATGTAGGTTCAGCGGTCTCAGCCACAGATCTGCCTGCTCTTTCACAGCTGTCCACAACTCACAAGCAGTGTGAGGTTTATCACCTAAGCTTATGAGTTTCCGCACAGCCTGTTGCCGCTTGGCGGAGGCAGTACTGCAATGCTTCCAGCTTGTAACTGATGTGGTGATATCTGAGATGGAGGCTGAACATGAGGAGGAGGAGGAGCAGGATGCGCAGGAGCTGTACACTGTGGGGGCAACTCTGACTGACATAGGGCCCGCAATCCTCGGTGTGGGGAGGATGTGTTCCGTCCCAAGGTCCGACTGGGTCCCGGCTTCCACTATGTTTACCCAGTGTGCCGTCAGAGAGATGTACCGTCCCTGGCCACAAGCACTTGTCCACGTGTCCGTTGTCAGGTGGACTCTCCCAGTAACTGCGTTGTTGAGGGCACGGCAGATGCTTTGTGACACGTGCTTGTGTAGTGCGGGGATGGCACACCGGGCAAAATAGTGTCGGCTGGGGACCGAGTACCGAGGGACGGCCACCGCCATAAGATTGCGGAAGGATTCCGTCTCCACCAGCCTAAAAGGCAGCATTTCCAATGCAAGCAGTCGTGAAATGTGCGAATTTAGGACTGTGGCCTGTGGGGCGTTAGCTGCGAATTTCCGCTTTCGTTCAAAGGTCTGGGATATGGACAATTGAACGCTGTGGTGGGACGTGGACGTTGATGCTGTTTCTTGAGAAACTGCCATAACAAGTGAAGACTGAGAGGAGGGGGCATCTTTACATGCAGTATGGACAGGGGATTGCCTTGCACACACAACAGGGGGTTCTATTGCACGCACAACAGTGGAAGAAGCAGTGGTGACACCCGCTGACACTGGTCGTGGACCCTGGGTTTCGCCCCACAAAGTCGGGTGCTTTGCTGCCATGTGCCTGATCATGCTGGTGGTGGTCAGGCTGGTAGTTTTGTCACCCCTGCTGATGCTGTCATGGCAGGTGGAACATATGGCCTTTTTGGGGTTATCAGCAGAGTCTTTAAAAAAATTCCAGACTCTGGAAGACCTACCGCTTGTACTGGCAACGTCCCTCGTGTTGGTGTTACGGGGAACGGTTGCCTGCCTTCTGTCTGCGGCCACCACACTGCTTCTTCCTGCCTGTTGGGGTACTCTGCCTCCCTCCCCCTGTGTGCTGCTGGCCTCACTCTGCATGTCCTCCTTCCACGTTGGGTCAGTTACTAGATCATCCACCACCTCCTCCTCTTCCACTTGCGCACCACGATCCTCCATCTCACTTCCTGGCAATTGTGTCTCGTCATCGTCCACCTCTTGTGACAGATTGCCAACGTCGACTTCCTGTGGCTGTGTCTGTTCAAATATTTGGGCATCGCAACATGGGATCTCCTCTTCCACCACTTCAAGCGTATCAGGCGAGGGGCCCAAATATGGAAATAGACCAGTGAACAGCTCTTCAGAGTGTCCAAGTGTGGGATCACTTGCTGTCTGACGACACTCGGCATGGTGGGAGGAAGGAGCATCAGGGTGAGGAGGAGTATGCGGTCGAGACTCACGGCTACTAAGAGATGACCGTGTGGAAGACAGACCGGAGGTGGTGGTGCCCAGGTAACTGGAAGTATTGTCTGCTATCCAATTAATAACCTGTTCACACTGATCAGTTCTCAATACTGGTGTTGTTCTGTGCTTCCCTAGTAATTCGGTCAAGAAGTGGGAGCGAGAAGATGTGGCTGTTGGCTGTGGCACATTTTCACCTTGGCCACGGCCCCGTCCTCTGCACGAACCATCACCAGAACGTCCACTTCCACGTCCCTTGCCACGCGCCTTGCCCATTGTAAATGAAGTAAAATAGCTTACACTTGCACTATCAATGGAAAAAGGGTAATAAAAAGTAGATTAGAACCGTGGAAGAGGAAAACCACAGTTATTGTTTACTGGGGTATACCACACTTTTTTAAATAGAGATATTTGCGGCTGAACAGTGAGCGACACACTCAAACTGCTTTTTTTTAGATACCAAAGGCCCAAAACTGGATAGTACAGCGATTTGACCCGTGAAACTGCGAAACCACACTGGGATGTCGGGCCTACACAAGACTATTTTCAACAGATATATTTTTGTGTCACAACAGTCAGGAGACACTACTGTTTTTCTTTACGGAAAAAACGACCAAAACCTGAATAATAGAGATTTTTTACCGTGGAACAGCAAAAGCACACTTCTGTCTCTCTGGCCTACACCAGACTATTTTCAACAGATATATTTGTGTCTGAAAAATCAGGGAGACACTATTTATTTATTTTTTTTACAGCAAAAAATGCAAAAAGCAGGATAATAGAGATTTTTTACCGTGGAACAGCAAAAGCACACTTCTGTCTCTCTGGCCTACACCAGACTATTTTCAACAGATATATTTGTGTCTGAAAAATCAGGGAGACACTATTATTATTTTTATACAGCAAAAAATGCCAAAAACAGGATAATAGAGATGTTTTACCGTGGAACATCAAAACCACAGTAATAATTTACTAGTGTATACCAGGCTTTTTAAAATATATATATATTTGCGGCTGAACAGTGAGCGACACACTCAAACTGTTTTTTTTTAAGATACAAATGTCCCAAAAGTGGATAACACAGAGGTTTGTACCGTGGAACTGCAAAACCACACTTGTATTTCTCGGGCCTACACCAGACTATTTTCAACAGATATATTTGTGTCTGAAAAATCAGGGAGACACTATTTTTTTTTTTTTTTACAGCAAAAAATGCAAAAAGCAGGATAATAGAGATTTTTTACCGTGGAACAGCAAAAGCACACTTCTGTCTCTCTGGCCTACACCAGACTATTTTCAACAGATATATTTGTGTCTGAAAAATCAGGGAGACACTATTTTTTTTTTTTTTTACAGCAAAAAATGCAAAAAGCAGGATAATAGAGATTTTTTACCATGGAACAGCAAAAGCACACTTCTGTCTCTCTGGCCTACACCAGACTATTTTCAACAGATATATTTGTGTCTGAAAAATCAGGGAGACACTATTATTATTTTTATTCAGCAAAAAATGCCAAAAACAGGATAATAGATATGTTTTACCGTGGAACATCAAAACCACAGTAATAATTTACTGGTGTATACCAGACTTTTTAAAATATATATATATTTGCAGCTGAAAAGTGAGCGACACACTCAAACTATTTTTTTTAGATACAAATGGCCCAAAAGTGGATAATACAGAGGTTTGTACCGTGGAACTGCAAAACCACACTTGTATTTCTCGGGCCTACACCAGACTATTTTCAACAGATATATTTGTGTCTGAAAAATCAGGGAGACACTATTTTTTTTTTTTTTTTACAGCAAAAAATGCAAAAAGCAGGATAATAGAGATTTTTTACCATGGAACAGCAAAAGCACACTTCTGTCCCTCTGGCCTACACCAGACTATTTTCAACAGATATATTTGTGTCTGAAAAATCAGGGAGACACTATTATTATTTTTATACAGCAAAACATGCCAAAAACAGGATAATAGAGATGTTTTACCGTGGAACATCAAAACCACAGTAATAATTTACTGGTGTATACCAGGCTTTTTAAAATATATATATATTTGCGGCTGAACAGTGAGCGACACACTCAAACTGTTTTTTTTAGATACAAATGGCCCAAAAGTGGATAATAGAGAGGTTTGTACTGTGGAACTGCAAAACCACACTTGTATTTCTCGGGCCTACACCAGACTATTTTCAACAGATATATTTGTGTCTGAAAAATCAGGGATACACTATTTTTTTCTTTTTTTTACAGCAAAAAATGCAAAAAGCAGGATAATAGAGATTTTTTACCGTGGAACAGCAAAAGCACACTTCTGTCTCTCTGGCCTACACCAGACTATTTTCAACAGATATATTTGTGTCTGAAAAATCAGGGAGACACTATTTTTTTTTTTTTACAGCAAAAAATGCAAAAAGCAGGATAAAAGAGATTTTTTACCATGGAACAGCAAAAGCACACTTCTGTCTCTCTGGCCTACACCAGACTATTTTCAACAGATATATTTGTGTCTGAAAAATCAGGGAGACACTATTATTATTTTTATACAGCAAAAAATGCCAAAAACAGGATAATAGAGATGTTTTACCGTGGAACATCAAAACCACAGTAATAATTTACTGGTGTATACCAGGCTTTTTAAAATATATATATATTTGCGGCTGAACAGTGAGCGACACACTCAAACTGTTTTTATTAGATACAAATGGCCCAAAAGTGGATAATACAGAGGTTTGTACCGTGGAACTGCAAAACCACACTTGTATTTCTCGAGCCTACACCAGACTATTTTCAACAGATATATTTGTGTCTGAAAAATCAGGGAGACACTATTTTTTTTTTTTTTACAGCAAAAAATGCAAAAAGCAGGATAATAGAGATTTTTTACCGTGGAACAGCAAAAGCACACTTCTGTCTCTCTGGCCTACACCAGACTATTTTCAACAGATATATTTGTGTCTGAAAAATCAGGGCGACACTATTTTTTTTTTTACAGCAAAAAATGGAAATAGCAGGATAATAGAGATTTTTTACCATGGAACAGCAAAAGCACACTTCTGTCTCTCTGGCCTACACCAGACTATTTTCAACAGATATATTTGTGTCTGAAAAATCAGGGAGACACTATTATTATTTTTATACAGCAAAAAATGCCAAAAACAGGATAATAGAGATGTTTTGCCGTGGAACATAAAAACCACAGTAATAATTTACTGGTGTATACCAGGCTTTTTAAAATATATATATATTTGCGGCTGAACAGTGAGCGACACACTCAAACTGTTTTTTTTAGATACAAATGGCCCAAAAGTGGATAATACAGAGGTTTGTACCGTGGAACTGCAAAACCACACTTGTATTTCTCGAGCCTACACCAGACTATTTTCAACAGATATATTTGTGTCTGAAAAATCAGGGAGACATTATTTATTTTTTTTTTACAGCAAAAAATGCAAAAAGCAGGATAATAGAGATTTTTTTACCGTGGAACAGCAAAAGCACACTTCTGTCTCTCTGGCCTACACCAGACTATTTTCAACAGATATATTTGTGTCTGAAAAATCAGGGAGACACTATTTTTTTCTTTTTTTACAGCAAAAAATGCAAAAAGCAGGATAAGAGAGATTTTTTACCGTGGAACAGCAAAAGCACACTTCTGTCTCTCTGGCCTACACCAGACTATTTTCAACAGATATATTTGTGTCTGAAAAATCAGCGAGACAATATTATTATTTTTATACAGCAAAAAATGCCAAAAACAGGATAATAGAGATGTTTTACCGTGGAACATCAAAACCACAGTAATAATTTACTGGTGTCTACCAGGCTTTTTAAAATATATATATATTTGCGGCTGAATAGTGAGCGACACACTCAAACTGTTTTTTTTAGATACAAATGGCCCAAAAGTGGATAATACAGAGGTTTGTACCGTGGAACTGCAAAACCACACTTTATTTCTCGGGCCTACACCAGACTATTTTCAACAGATATATTTGTGTCTGAAAAATCAGGGAGACACTATTTTTTTTTTTTTACAGCAAAAAATGCAAAAAGCAGGATAATAGAGATTTTTTACCGTGGAACAGCAAAAGCACACTTCTGTCTCTCTGGCCTACACCAGACTATTTTCAACAGATATATTTGTGTCTGAAAAATCAGGGAGACACTATTTTTATTTTTTACAGCAAAAAATGCAAAAAGCAGGATAATAGAGATTTTTTACTGTGGAACAGCAAAAGCACACTTCTGTCTCTCTGGCCTACACCAGACTATTTTCAACAGATATATTTGTGTCTGAAAAATCAGGGAGACATTATTTTTTTCTTTTTTTACAGCAAAAAATGCAAAAAGCAGGATAATAGAGATTTTTTACCGTGGAACAGCAAAAGCAAACTTCTGTCTCTCTGGCCTACACCAGACTATTTTCAACAGATATATTTGTGTCTGAAAAATCAGGGAGACACTATTATTATTTTTATACAGCAAAAAATGCCAAAAACAGGATAATAGAGATGTTTTACCGTGGAACATCAAAACCACAGTAATAATTTACTGGTGTCTACCAGGCTTTTTAAAATATATATATATTTGCGGCTGAACAGTGAGCGACACACTCAAACTGATTTTTTTAGATACAAATGGCCCAAAAGTGGATAATACAGAGGTTTGTACCGTGGAACTGCAAAACCACACTTGTATTTCTCGGGCCTACACCAGACTATTTTCAACAGATATATTTGTATCTGAAAAATCAGGGAGACACTATTTTTTTTTTTACAGCAAAAAATGCAAAAAGCAGAATAATAGAGATTTTTTACCGTGGAACAGCAAAAGCACACTTCTGTCTCTCTGGCCTACACCAGACTATTTTCAACAGATATATTTGTGTCCGAAAAATCAGGGAGACACTATTTTTTTTTACAGCAAAAAATGCAAAAAGCAGGATAATAGAGATTTTTTACCGTGGAACAGCAAAAACACACTTCTGTCTCTCTGGCCTACACCAGACTATTTTCAACAGATATATTTGTGTCTGAAAAATCAGGGAGACACTATTTTTTTTTACAGCAAAAAATGCAAAAAGCAGGATAATAGAGATTTTTTACCGTGGAACAGCAAAAGCACACTTCTGTCTCTCTGGCCTACACCAGACTATTTTCAACAGATATATTTGTGTCTGAAAAATCAGGGAGACACTATTATTATTTTTATACAGCAAAAAATGCCAAAAACAGGATAATAGAGATGTTTTACCGTGGAACATCAAAACCACAGTAATAATTTACTGGTGTATACCAGGCTTTTAAAATATATATATATTTGCGGCTGAACAGTGAGCGACACACTCAAACTGTTTTTTTTTAGATACAAATGGCCCAAAAGTGGATAATACAGAGGTTTGTACCGTGGAACTGCAAAACCACACTTGTATTTCTCGGGCTTACACCAGACTATTTTCAACAGATATATTTGTGCCTGAAAAATCAGGGAGACACTATTTTTTTTTTTTTTACAGCAAAAAATGCAAAAAGCAGGATAATAGAGATTTTTTACCGTGGAACAGCAAAAGCACACTTCTGTCTCTCTGGCCTACACCAGACTATTTTCAACAGATATATTTGTGTCTGAAAAATCAGGGAGACACTATTATTATTTTTATACAGCAAAAAATGCCAAAAACAGGATAATAGAGATGTTTTACCGTGGAACATCAAAACCACAGTAATAATTTACTGGTGTATACCAGGCTTTTTAAAATATATATATATTTGCGGCTGAACAGTGAGCGACACACTCAAACTGTTTTTTTTTAGATACAAATGGCCCAAAAGTGGATAATACAGAGGTTTGTACCGTGGAACTGCAAAACCACACTTGTATTTCTCGGGCCTACACCAGACTATTTTCAACAGATATATTTGTGTCTGAAAAATCAGGGACACACTATTTTTTCTTTTTTTACAGCAAAAAATGCAAAAAGCAGGATAATAGAGATTTTTTACCGTGGAACAGCAAAAGCACACTTCTGTCTCTCTGGCCTACACCAGACTATTTTCAACAGATATATTTGTGTCTGAAAAATTAGGGAGACACTATTTTTTTTTTTTTACAGCAAAAAATGCAAAAAGCAGGATAATAGAGATTTTTTACCGTGGAACAGCAAAAGCACACTTCTGTCTCTCTGGCCTACACCAGACTATTTTTAACAGATATATTTGTGTCTGAAAAATCAGGGAAACACTATTATTATTTTTATACAGCAAAAAATGCCAAAAACAGGATAATAGAGATGTTTTACCGTGGAACATCAAAACCACAGTAATAATTTACTGGTGTATACCAGGCTTTTTAAAATATATATATATTTGCGGCTGAACAGTGAGCGACACACTCAAACTGTTTTTTTTTAGATACAAATGGCCCAAAAGTGGATAATACAGAGGTTTGTACCGTGGAACTGCAAAACCACACTTGTATTTCTCGGGCCTACACCAGACTATTTTCAACAGATATATTTGTGTCTGAAAAATCAGGGAGACACTATTTTTTTTTTCTTTTACAGCAAAAAATGCAAAAAGCAGGATAATAGAGATTTTTTACCGTGGAACAGCAAAAGCACACTTCTGTCTCTCTGGCCTACACCAGACTATTTTCAACAGATATATTTGTGTCTGAAAAATCAGGGAGACACTATTATTATTTTTATACAGCAAAAAATGCCAAAAACAGGATAATAGAGATGTTTTACCGTGGAACATCAAAACCACAGTAATAATTTACTGGTGTATACCAGGCTTTTTAAAATATATATATATTTGCGGCTGAACAGTGAGCGACACACTCAAACAGTTTTTTTAGATACAAATGACCCAAAGGTGGATAATACAGAGGTTTGTACCGTGGAACTGCAAAACCACACTTGTATTTCTCAGGCCTACACCAGACTATTTTCAACAGATATATTTGTGTCTGAAAAATCAGGGAGACACTTTTTTTTTTTACAGCAAAAAATGCAAAAAGCAGGATAATAGAGATTTTTTACCGTGCAACAGCAAAAGCACACTTCTGTCTCTCTGGCCTACACCAGACTATTTTCAACAGATATATTTGTGTCTGAAAAATCAGGGAGACATCTTTTTTTTTTTTTTACAGCAAAAAATGCAAAAAGCAGGATAATAGAGATTTTTTACCATGGAACAGCAAAAGCACAGTTCTGTCTCTCTGGCCTACACCAGACTATTTTCAACAGATATATTTGTGTCTGAAAAATCAGGGAGACACTATTTTTTTTTTTTTTTACAGCAAAAAATGCAAAAAGCAGGATAATAGAGATTTTTTACCGTGGAACAGCAAAAGCACAGTAATAATTTACTGGTGTATACCAGGCTTTTTAAAATATATATATATTTGCGGCTGAACAGTGAGCGACACACTCAAACTATTTTTTTTAGATACAAATGGCCCAAAAGTGGATAATACAGAGGTTTGTACCGTGGAACTGCAAAACCACACTTGTATTTCTTGGGCCTACGCCAGACTATTTTCAACAGATATATTTGTGTCTGAAAAATTAGGGAGACACTATTTTTTTTTTTTTACAGGAAAAAATGCAAAAAGCAGGATAATAGAGATTTTTTACCGTGGAACAGCAAAAGCACACTTCTGTCTCTCTGGCCTACACAAGACTATTTTCAACAGATATATTTGTGTCTGAAAAATCAGGGAGACACTATTATTATTTTTATACAGCAAAAAATGCCAAAAGCAGGATAATAGAGATGTTTTACCGTGGAACATCAAAACCACAGTAATAATTTACTGGTGTATACCAGGCTTTTTAAAATATATATATATTTGCGGCTGAACAGTGAGCGACACACTCAAACTGTTTTTTTTAGATACAAATGGCCCAAAAGTGGATAATACAGAGGTTTGTACCGTGGAACTGCAAAACCACACTTGTATTTCTCGGGCCTACACCAGACTATTTTCAACCGATATATTTTTGTCTGAAAAATCAGGGAGACACTATTTTTTTTTTTTTTTACAGCAAAAAATGCAAAAAGCAGGATAATAGAGATTTTTTACCGTGGAACAGCAAAAGCACACTTCTGTCTCTCTGGCCTACACCAGACTATTTTCAACAGATATATTTGTGTCTGAAAAATCAGGGAGACACTATTTTTTTTTTACAGCAAAAAATGCAAAAAGCAGGATAATAGAGATTTTTTACCGTGGAACAGCAAAAGCACACTTCTGTCTCTCTGGCCTACACCAGACTATTTTCAACAGACATATTTGTGTCTGAAAAATCAGGGAGACACTATTTTTTTTTTTTTTTACAGCAAAAAATGCAAAAAGTAGGATAAAAGAGATTTTTTACCGTGGAACAGCGAAAGCACACTTCTGTCTCTCTGGCCTACACCAGACTATTTTCAACAGATATATTTGTGTCTGAAAAATCAGGGAGACACTATTTTTTTTTTACAGCAAAAAATGCAAAAAGCAGGATAATAGAGATTTTTTTACCGTGGAACAGCAAAAGCACACTTCTGTCTCTCTGGCCTACACCGGACTATTTTCAACAGATATATTTGTGTCTGAAAAATCAGGGAGACACTATTATTATTTTTATACAGCAAAAAATGCCAAAAACAGGATAATAGAGATGTTTTACCGTGGAACATCAAATCCACAGTAATAATTTACTGGTGTATACCAGGCTTTTTAAAATATATATATATTTGCGGCTGAACAGTGAGCGACACACTCAAACTGTATTTTTTAGATACAAATGGCCCAAAAGTGGATAATACAGAGGTTTGTACCGTGGAACTGCAAAACCACACTTGTATTTCTCGGGCCTACACCAGACTATTTTCAACAGATATATTTGTGTCTGAAAAATCAGGGAGACACTATTTTTTTTTTTTTACAGCAAAAAATGCAAAAAGCAGGATAATAGAGATTTTTTTCGGTGGAACAGCAAAAGCACACTTCTGTCTCTCTGGCCTACACCAGACTATTTTCAACAGATATATTTGTGTCTGATATATCAGGGCGACACTATATTTTTTTTTACAGTAAAAAATGCAAATAGCAGGATAATAGAGATTTTTTTACCATGGAACAGCAAGAGCACACTTCTGTCTCTCTGGCCTACACCAGACTATTTTCAACAGATATATTTGTGTCTGAAAAATCAGGGAGACACTATTATTATTTTTATACAGCAAAAAATGCCAAAAACAGGATAATAGAGATGTTTTACCGTGGAACATCAAAACCACAGTAATAATTTACTGGTGTATACCAGGATTTTTAAAATATATATATATTTGCGGCTGAACAGTGAGCGACACACTCAAGCTGTTTTTTTTAGATACAAATGGCCCAAAAGTGGATAATACAGAGGTTTGTACCATGGAACTGCAAAACCGCACTTGTATTTCTCGGGCCTACACCAGACTATTTTCAACAGATATATTTGTGTCTGAAAAATCAGGGAGATACTATTTTTTTTTTTTTACAGCAAAAAATGCAAAAAGCAGGATAATAGAGATTTTTTACCGTGGAACAGCAAAAGCACACTTCTGTCTCTCTGGCCTACACCAGATTATTTTCAACAGATATATTTGTGTCTGAAAAATCAGGGAGACACTATTTTTTTTTTTTTTTACAGCAAAAAATGCAAAAAGCAGGATAATAGAGATTTTTTACCGTGGAACAGCAAAAGCACAGTAATAA
This sequence comes from Phyllobates terribilis, assembly GCF_046119375.1. Lineage (NCBI taxonomy): Eukaryota > Metazoa > Chordata > Amphibia > Anura > Dendrobatidae > Phyllobates > Phyllobates terribilis. The sequence goes on from NW_027362762.1 coordinate 692,678,618, forward strand.
TTTACTGGTGTATACCAGGCTTTTTAAAATATATATATATTTGCGGCTGAACAGTGAGCGACACACTCAAACTATTTTTTTTAGATACAAATGGCCCAAAAGTGGATAATACAGAGGTTTGTACCGTGGAACTGCAAAACCACACTTGTATTTCTCGGGCCTACGCCAGACTATTTTCAACAGATATATTTGTGTCTGAAAAATTAGGGAGACACTATTTTTTTTTTTTACAGGAAAAAATGCAAAAAGCAGGATAATAGAGATTTTTTACCGTGGAACAGCAAAAGCACACTTCTGTCTCTCTGGCCTACACAAGACTATTTTCAACAGATATATTTGTGTCTGAAAAATCAGGGAGACACTATTATTATTTTTATACAGCAAAAAATGCCAAAAGCAGGATAATAGAGATGTTTTACCGTGGAACATCAAAACCACAGTAATAATTTACTGGTGTATACCAGGCTTTTTAAAATATATATATATTTGCGGCTGAACAGTGAGCGACACACTCAAACTGTTTTTTTTAGATACAAATGGCCCAAAAGTGGATAATACAGAGGTTTGTACCGTGGAACTGCAAAACCACACTTGTATTTCTCGGGCCTACACCAGACTATTTTCAACCGATATACTTGTGTCTGAAAAATCAGGGAGACACTATTTTTTTTTTTTTTTACAGCAAAAAATGCAAAAAGCAGGATAATAGAGATTTTTTACCGTGGAACAGCAAAAGCACACTTCTGTCTCTCTGGCCTACACCAGACTATTTTCAACAGATATATTTGTGTCTGAAAAATCAGGGAGACACTATTTTTTTTTTACAGCAAAAAATGCAAAAAGCAGGATAATAGAGATTTTTTACCGTGGAACAGCAAAAGCACACTTCTGTCTCTCTGGCCTACACCAGACTATTTTCAACAGACATATTTGTGTCTGAAAAATCAGGGAGACACTATTTTTTTTTTTTTTTACAGCAAAAAATGCAAAAAGTAGGATAAAAGAGATTTTTTACCGTGGAACAGCGAAAGCACACTTCTGTCTCTCTGGCCTACACCAGACTATTTTCAACAGATATATTTGTGTCTGAAAAATCAGGGAGACACTATTTTTTTTTTACAGCAAAAAATGCAAAAAGCAGGATAATAGAGATTTTTTTACCGTGGAACAGCAAAAGCACACTTCTGTCTCTCTGGCCTACACCGGACTATTTTCAACAGATATATTTGTGTCTGAAAAATCAGGGAGACACTATTATTATTTTTATACAGCAAAAAATGCCAAAAACAGGATAATAGAGATGTTTTACCGTGGAACATCAAAACCACAGTAATAATTTACTGGTGTATACCAGGCTTTTTAAAATATATATATATTTGCGGCTGAACAGTGAGCGACACACTCAAACTGTATTTTTTAGATACAAATGGCCCAAAAGTGGATAATACAGAGGTTTGTACCGTGGAACTGCAAAACCACACTTGTATTTCTCGGGCCTACACCAGACTATTTTCAACAGATATATTTGTGTCTGAAAAATCAGGGAGACACTATTTTTTTTTTTTTACAGCAAAAAATGCAAAAAGCAGGATAATAGAGATTTTTTTCGGTGGAACAGCAAAAGCACACTTCTGTCTCTCTGGCCTACACCAGACTATTTTCAACAGATATATTTGTGTCTGATATATCAGGGCGACACTATATTTTTTTTTACAGTAAAAAATGCAAATAGCAGGATAATAGAGATTTTTTTACCATGGAACAGCAAGAGCACACTTCTGTCTCTCTGGCCTACACCAGACTATTTTCAACAGATATATTTGTGTCTGAAAAATCAGGGAGACACTATTATTATTTTTATACAGCAAAAAATGCCAAAAACAGGATAATAGAGATGTTTTACCGTGGAACATCAAAACCACAGTAATAATTTACTGGTGTATACCAGGCTTTTTAAAATATATATATATTTGCGGCTGAACAGTGAGCGACACACTCAAGCTGTTTTTTTTAGATACAAATAGCCCAAAAGTGGATAATACAGAGGTTTGTACCATGGAACTGCAAAACCGCACTTGTATTTCTCGGGCCTACACCAGACTATTTTCAACAGATATATTTGTGTCTGAAAAATCAGGGAGATACTATTTTTTTTTTTTTACAGCAAAAAATGCAAAAAGCAGGATAATAGAGATTTTTTACCGTGGAACAGCAAAAGCACACTTCTGTCTCTCTGGCCTACACCAGATTATTTTCAACAGATATATTTGTGTCTGAAAAATCAGGGAGACACTATTTTTTTTTTTTTTTACAGCAAAAAATGCAAAAAGCAGGATAATAGAGATTTTTTACCGTGGAACAGCAAAAGCACAGTAATAATTTACTGGTGTATACCAGGCTTTTTAAAATATATATATATTTGCGGCTGAACAGTGAGCGACACACTCAAACTATTTTTTTTAGATACAAATGGCCCAAAAGTGGATAATACAGAGGTTTGTACCGTGGAACTGCAAAACCACACTTGTATTTCTCGGGCCTACGCCAGACTATTTTCAACAGATATATTTGTGTCTGAAAAATTAGGGAGACACTATTTTTTTTTTTTACAGGAAAAAATGCAAAAAGCAGGATAATAGAGATTTTTTACCGTGGAACAGCAAAAGCACACTTCTGTCTCTCTGGCCTACACAAGACTATTTTCAACAGATATATTTGTGTCTGAAAAATCAGGGAGACACTATTATTATTTTTATACAGCAAAAAATGCCAAAAGCAGGATAATAGAGATGTTTTACCGTGGAACATCAAAACCACAGTAATAATTTACTGGTGTATACCAGGCTTTTTAAAATATATATATATTTGCGGCTGAACAGTGAGCGACACACTCAAACTGTTTTTTTTAGATACAAATGGCCCAAAAGTGGATAATACAGAGGTTTGTACCGTGGAACTGCAAAACCACACTTGTATTTCTCGGGCCTACACCAGACTATTTTCAACCGATATACTTGTGTCTGAAAAATCAGGGAGACACTATTTTTTTTTTTTTTTACAGCAAAAAATGCAAAAAGCAGGATAATAGAGATTTTTTACCGTGGAACAGCAAAAGCACACTTCTGTCTCTCTGGCCTACACCAGACTATTTTCAACAGATATATTTGTGTCTGAAAAATCAGGGAGACACTATTTTTTTTTTACAGCAAAAAATGCAAAAAGCAGGATAATAGAGATTTTTTACCGTGGAACAGCAAAAGCACACTTCTGTCTCTCTGGCCTACACCAGACTATTTTCAACAGACATATTTGTGTCTGAAAAATCAGGGAGACACTATTTTTTTTTTTTTTTACAGCAAAAAATGCAAAAAGTAGGATAAAAGAGATTTTTTACCGTGGAACAGCGAAAGCACACTTCTGTCTCTCTGGCCTACACCAGACTATTTTCAACAGATATATTTGTGTCTGAAAAATCAGGGAGACACTATTTTTTTTTTACAGCAAAAAATGCAAAAAGCAGGATAATAGAGATTTTTTTACCGTGGAACAGCAAAAGCACACTTCTGTCTCTCTGGCCTACACCGGACTATTTTCAACAGATATATTTGTGTCTGAAAAATCAGGGAGACACTATTATTATTTTTATACAGCAAAAAATGCCAAAAACAGGATAATAGAGATGTTTTACCGTGGAACATCAAAACCACAGTAATAATTTACTGGTGTATACCAGGCTTTTTAAAATATATATATATTTGCGGCTGAACAGTGAGCGACACACTCAAACTGTATTTTTTAGATACAAATGGCCCAAAAGTGGATAATACAGAGGTTTGTACCGTGGAACTGCAAAACCACACTTGTATTTCTCGGGCCTACACCAGACTATTTTCAACAGATATATTTGTGTCTGAAAAATCAGGGAGACACTATTTTTTTTTTTTTACAGCAAAAAATGCAAAAAGCAGGATAATAGAGATTTTTTTCGGTGGAACAGCAAAAGCACACTTCTGTCTCTCTGGCCTACACCAGACTATTTTCAACAGATATATTTGTGTCTGATATATCAGGGCGACACTATATTTTTTTTTTTACAGTAAAAAATGCAAATAGCAGGATAATAGAGATTTTTTTACCATGGAACAGCAAGAGCACACTTCTGTCTCTCTGGCCTACACCAGACTATTTTCAACAGATATATTTGTGTCTGAAAAATCAGGGAGACACTATTATTATTTTTATACAGCAAAAAATGCCAAAAACAGGATAATAGAGATGTTTTACCGTGGAACATCAAAACCACAGTAATAATTTACTGGTGTATACCAGGCTTTTTAAAATATATATATATTTGCGGCTGAACAGTGAGCGACACACTCAAGCTGTTTTTTTTAGATACAAATAGCCCAAAAGTGGATAATACAGAGGTTTGTACCATGGAACTGCAAAACCGCACTTGTATTTCTCGGGCCTACACCAGACTATTTTCAACAGATATATTTGTGTCTGAAAAATCAGGGAGATACTATTTTTTTTTTTTTACAGCAAAAAATGCAAAAAGCAGGATAATAGAGATTTTTTACCGTGGAACAGCAAAAGCACACTTCTGTCTCTCTGGCCTACACCAGATTATTTTCAACAGATATATTTGTGTCTGAAAAATCAGGTGAGACACTATTATTATTTTTATACAGCAAAAAAATGCCAAAAACAGGATAATAGAGATGTTTTACCGTGGAACATCAAAACCACAGTAATAATTTACTGGTGTATACCAGGCTTTTTAAAATATATATATATTTGCGGCTGAACAGTGAGCGACACACTCAAACTGTTTTTTTTAGATACAAATGGCCCAAAAGTGGATAATACAGAGGTTTGTACCGTGGAACTGCAAAACCACACTTGTATTTCTCGGGCCTACACCAGACTATTTTCAACAGATATATTTGTGTCTGAAAAATCAGGGAGACACTAATTTTTTTTTTTTTTACAGCAAAAAATGCAAAAAGCAGGATAATAGAGATTTTTTACCGTGGAACAGCAAAAGCACACTTCTGTCTCTCTGGCCTACACCAGACTATTTTCAACAGATATATTTGTGTCTGAAAAATCAGGGAGACACTATTATTATTTTTATACAGCAAAAAATGCCAAAAACAGGATAATAGAGTTGTTTTACCGTGGACCATCAAAACCACAGTAATAATTTACTGGTGTATACCAGGCTTTTTAAAATATATATATATTTGCGGCTGAACAGTGAGCGACACACTCAAACTGTTTTTTTTTAGATACAAATGGCCCAAAAGTGGATAATACAGAGGTTTGTACCGTGGAACTGCAAAACCACACTTGTATTTCTCGGGCCTACTCCAGACTATTTTCAACAGATATATTTGTGTCTGAAAAATCAGGGAGACACTATTATTATTTTTATACAGCAAAAAATGCCAAAAACAGGATAATAGAGATGTTTTACCGTGGAACATCAAAACCACAGTAATAATTTACTGGTGTATACCAGGCTTTTTAAAATATATATATATTTGCGGCTGAACAGTGAGCGACACACTCAAACTGTTTTTTTTAGATACAAATGGCCCAAAAATGGATAATACAGAGGTTTGTACCGTGGAACTGCAAAACCACACTTGTATTTCTCCGGCCTGCAGCAGACTATTTTCAACAGATATATTTGTGTCTGAAAAATCAGGGAGACACTATTTCTTTTTTTTTTTTACAGCAAAAAATGCAAAAAGCAGGATAATAGAGATTTTTTACAGTGGAACAGCAAAAGCACACTTCTGTCTCTCTGGCCTACACCAGACTATTTTCAACAGATATATTTGTGTCTGAAAAATCAGGGAGACACTATTATAATTTTTCTACAGCAAAAAATGCCAAAAACAGGATAATAGAGATGTTTTACCGTGGAACATCAAAACCACAGTAATAATTTACTGGTGTATACCAGGCTTTTTAAAATATATATATATTTGCGGCTGAACAGTGAGCGACACACTCAAACTGTTTTTTTTTTAGATACAAATGGCCCAAAAGTGGATAATACAGAGGTTTGTACCGTGGAACTGCAAAACCACACTTGTATTTCTCGGGCCTACACCAGACTATTTTCAACAGATATATTTGTGTCTGAAAAATCAGGGAGACACTATTTTTTTTTTTTTTTACAGCAAAAAATGCAAAAAGCAGGATAATAGAGATTTTTTACCGTGGAACAGCAAAAGCACACTTCTGTCTCTCTGGCCTACACCAGACTATTTTCAACAGATATATTTGTGTCTGAAAAATCAGGGAGACACTATTATTATTTTTATACAGCAAAAAATGCCAAAAACAGGATAATAGAGATGTTTTACCATGGAACATCAAAACCACAGTAATAATTTACTGGTGTATACCAGGCTTTTTAAAATATATATATATTTGCGGCTGAACAGTGAGCGACACACTCAAACAGTTTTTTTTTAGATACAAATGGCCCAAAAGTGGATAATACAGAGGTTTGTACCGTGGAACTGCAAAACCACACTTGTATTTCTCGGGCCTACACCAGACTATTTTCAACAGATATATTTGTGTCTGAAAAATCAGGGAGACACTATTTTTTTTTTTTTTACAGCAAAAAATGCAAAAAGCAGGATAATAGAGATTTTTTACCGTGGAACAGCAAAAGCACACTTCTGTCTCTCTGGCCTACACCAGACTATTTTCAACAGATATATTTGTGTCTGAAAAATCAGGGAGACACTATTATTATTTTTATACAGCAAAAAATGCCAAAAACAGGATAATAGAGATGTTTTACCGTGGAGCATCAAAACCACAGTAATAATTTACTGGTGTATACCAGGCTTTTTAAAATATATATATATTTGCGGCTGAACAGTGAGCGACACACTCAAACAGTTTTTTTTAGATACAAATGGCCCAAAAATGGATAATACAGAGGTTTGTACCGTGGAACTGCAAAACCACACTTGTATTTCTCGGGCCTGCAGCAGACTATTTTCAACAGATATATTTGTGTCTGAAAAATCAGGGAGACACTTTTTTTTTTTACAGCAAAAAATGCAAAAAGCAGGATAATAGAGATTTTTTACCGTGGAACAGCAAAAGCACACTTCTGTCTCTCTGGCCTACACCAGACTATTTTCAACAGATATATTTGTGTCTGAAAAATCAGGGCGACACTATATTTTTTTTTACAGCAAAAAATGAAAATAGCAGGATAATAGAGATTTTTTACCATGGAACAGCAACAGCACACTTCTGTCTCTCTGGCCTACACCAGACTATTTTCAACAGATATATTTGTGTCTGAAAAATCAGGGAGACACTATTATTATTTTTATACAGCAAAAAATGCCAAAAACAGGATAATAGAGATGTTTTACCGTGGAACATCAAAACCACAGTAGTAATTTACTGGTGTATACTAGGCTTTTCAAAATATATATATATTTGCGGCTGAACAGTGAGCGACACACTCAAACTGTTTTTTTTAGATTCAAATGGCCCAAAAGTGGATAATACAGAGGTTTGTACCGTGGAACTGCAAAACCACACTTGTATTTCTCGGGCCTACACCAGACTATTTTCAACAGATATATTTGTGTCTGAAAAATCAGGGAGACACTATTTTTTTTTTTTTTTACAGCAAAAAATGCAAAAAGCAGGATAATAGAGATTTTTTTACCGTGGAACAGCAAAAGCACACTTCTGTCTCTCTGGCCTACACCAGACTATTTTCAACAGATATATTTGTGTCTGAAAAATCAGGGAGACACTATTATTATTTTTATACAGCAAAAAATGCCAAAAACAGGATAATAGAGATGTTTTACCGTGGAACATCAAAACCACAGTAATAATTTACTGGTGTATACCAGGCTTTTTAAAATATATATATATTTGCGGCTGAACAGTGAGCGACACACTCAAACTGTTTTTTTTTAGATACAAATGGCCAAAAAGTGGATAATACAGAGGTTTGTACCGTGGAACTGCAAAACCACACTTGTATTTCTCGGGCCTACACCAGACTATTTTCAACAGATATATTTGTGTCTGAAAAATCAGGGAGACACTATTTTTTTTTTTTTTTTACAGCAAAAAATGCAAAAAGCAGGATAATAGAGATTTTTTACCGTGGAACAGCAAAAGCACACTTCTGTCTCTCTGGCCTACACCAGACTATTTTCAACAGATATATTGTGTCTGAAAAATCAGGGAAACACTATTATTATTTTTATACAGCAAAAAATGCCAAAAACAGGATAATAGAGATGCTTTACCGTGGAACATCAAAACCACAGTAATAATTTACTGGTGTATACCAGGCTTTTTAAAATATATATATATTTGCGGCTGAACAGTGAGCGACACACTCAAACTGTTTTTTTTAGATACAAATGGCCCAAAAGTGGATAATACAGAGGTTTGCACCGTGGAACTGCAAAACCACACTTGTATTTCTCGGGCCTACACCAGACTATTTTCAACAGATATATTTGTGTCTGAAAAATCAGGGAGACACTTTTTTTTTTTACAGCAAAAAATGCAAAAAGCAGAATAATAGAGATTTTTTACCGTGGAACAGCAAAAGCACACTTCTGTCTCTCTGGCCTACACCAGACTATTTTCAACAGATATATTTGTGTCTGAAAAATCAGGGAGACACTATTTTTTTTTTACAGCAAAAAATGCAAAAAGCAGGATAATAGAGATTTTTTTACCGTGGAACAGCAAAAGCACACTTCTGTCTCTCTGGCCTACACCGGACTATTTTCAACAGATATATTTGTGTCTGAAAAATCAGGGAGACACTATTATTATTTTTATACAGCAAAAAATGCCAAAAACAGGATAATAGAGATGTTTTACCGTGGAACATCAAAACCACAGTAATAATTTACTGGTGTATACCAGGCTTTTTAAAATATATATATATTTGCGGCTGAACAGTGAGCGACACACTCAAACTATATTTTTTAGATACAAATGGCCCAAAAGTGGATAATACAGAGGTTTGTCCCGTGGAACTGCAAAACCACACTTGTATTTCTCGGGCCTACACCAGACTATTTTCAACAGATATATTTGTGTCTGAAAAATCAGGGAGACACTATTTTTTTTTTTTTACAGCAAAAAATGCAAAAAGCAGGATAATAGAGATTTTTTACTGTGGAACAGCAAAAGCACACTTCTGTCTCTCTGGCCTACACCAGACTATTTTCAACAGATATATTTGTGTCTGAAAAATCAGGGCGACACTATATTTTTTTTTACAGCAAAAAATGAAAATAGCAGGATAATAGAGATTTTTTACCATGGAACAGCAACAGCACACTTCTGTCTCTCTGGCCTACACCAGACTATTTTCAACAGATATATTTGTGTCTGAAAAATCAGGGAGACACTATTATTATTTTTATACAGCAAAAAATGCCAAAAACAGGATAATAGAGATGTTTTACCGTGGAACATCAAAACCACAGTAGTAATTTACTGGTGTATACTAGGCTTTTCAAAATATATATATATTTGCGGCTGAACAGTGAGCGACACACTCAAACAGTTTTTTTTAGATTCAAATGGCCCAAAAGTGGATAATACAGAGGTTTGTACCGTGGAACTGCAAAACCACACTTGTATTTCTCGGGCCTACACCAGACTATTTTCAACAGATATATTTGTGTCTGAAAAATCAGGGAGACACTATTTTTTTTTTTTTTTACAGCAAAAAATGCAAAAAGCAGGATAATAGAGATTTTTTTACCGTGGAACAGCAAAAGCACACTTCTGTCTCTCTGGCCTACACCAGACTATTTTCAACAGATATATTTGTGTCTGAAAAATCAGGGAGACACTATTCTTTTTTTTTTTACAGCAAAAAATGCAAAAAGCAGGATAATAGAGATTTTTTACCGTGGAACAGCAAAAGCACACTTCTGTCTCTCTGGCCTACACCAGACTATTTTCAACAGATATATTTGTGTCTGAAAAATCAGGGAGACACTATTTTTTTTTTTTTTTTACAGCAAAAAATGCAAAAAGCAGGATAATAGAGATTTTTTACCGTGGAACAGCAAAAGCACACTTCTGTCTCTCTGGCCTACACCAGACTATTTTCAACAGATATGTTTGTGTCTGAAAAATCAGGGAGATACTATTATTATTTTTATACAGCAAAAAATGCCAAAAACAGGATAATAGAGATGTTTTACCGTGGAACATCAAAACCACAGTAATAATTTACTGGTGTATACCAGGCTTTTTAAAATATATATATATTTGCGGCTGAACAGTGAGCGACACACTCAAACTATTTTTTTTACATACAAATGGCCCAAAAGTGGATAATACAGAGGTTTGTACCGTGGAACTGCAAAACCACACTTGTATTTCTCGGGCCTACACCAGACTATTTTCAACAGATATATTTGTGTCTGAAAAATCAGGGAGACACTATTTTTTTTTTTTTTACAGCAAAAAATGCAAAAAGCAGGATAATAGAGGTTTTTTATTGTGGAACAGCAAAAGCACACTTCTGTCTCTCTGGCCTACACCAGACTATTTTCAACAGATATATTTGTGTCTGAAAAATCAGGGAGACACTATTATTATTTTTATACAGCAAAAAATGCCAAAAACAGGATAATAGAGATGTTTTACCGTGGAACATCAAAACCACAGTAATAATTTACTGGTGTATACCAGGCTTTTTAAAATATATATATATTTGCGGCTGAACAGTGAGCGACACACTCAAACTGTTTTTTTTAGATACAAATGGCCCAAAAGTGGATAATACAGAGGTTTGTACCGTGGAACTGCAAAACCACACTTGTATTTCTCGGGCCTACACCAGACTATTTTCAACAGATATATTTGTGTCTGAAAAATCAGGGAGACACTATTTTTTTTTTACAGCAAAAAATGCAAAAAGCAGGATAATAGAGATTTTTTACCGTGGAACAGCAAAAGCACACTTCTGTCTCTCTGGCCTACACCAGACTATTTTCAACAGATATATTTGTGTCTGAAAAATCAGGGAGACACTATTTTTTTCTTTTTTTTACAGCAAAAAATGCAAAAAGCAGGATAATAGAGATTTTTTACCGTGGAACAGCAAAAGCACACTTCTGTCTCTCTGGCCTACACCAGACTATTTTCAACAGATATGTTTGTGTCTGAAAAATCAGGGAGACACTATTATTATTTTTATACAGCAAAAAATGCCAATAACAGGATAATAGAGATGTTTTGCCGTGGAACATCAAAACCACAGTAATAATTTACTGGTGTATTCCAGGATTTTTAAAGTATATATATTTGCGGCTGAACAGTGAGCGACACACTCAAACTGTTTTTTTTTAGATATAAATGGCCCAAAAGTGGATAATACAGAGGTTTGTACCTTGGAACTGCAAAACCACACTTGTATTTCTCGGGCCTACACCAGACTATTTTCAACAGATATATTTGTGTCTGAAAAATCAGGGAGACACTATTTTTTTTTTACAGCAAAAAATGCAAAAAGCAGGATAATAGAGATTTTTTACCGTGGAACAGCAAAAGCACACTTCTGTCTCTCTGGCCTACACCAGACTATTTTCAACAGATATATTTGTGTCTGAAAAATCAGGGAGACACTATTTTTTTCTTTTTTTTACAGCAAAAAATGCAAAAAGCAGGATAATAGAGATTTTTTACCGTGGAACAGCAAAAGCACACTTCTGTCTCTCTGGCCTACACCAGACTATTTTCAACAGATATATTTGTGCCTGAAAAATCAGGGAGACACTATTTTTTTTTTTTTTTTACAGCAAAAAATGCAAAAAGCAGGATAATAGAGATTTTTTACCGTGGAACAGCAAAAGCACACTTCTGTCTCTCTGGCCTACCCCAGACTATTTTCAACAGATATGTTTGTGTCTGAAAAATCAGGGAGACACTATTATTATTTTTATACAGCAAAAAATACCAAAAACAGGATAATAGAGATGTTTTACCGTGGAACATCAAAACCACAGTAATAATTTACTGGTGTATACCAGGCTTTTTAAAATATATATATATTTGCGGCTGAACAGTGAGCGACACACTCAAACTGTTTTTTTTAGATACAAATGGCCCAAAAGTGGATAATACAGAGGTTTGTACCGTGGAACTGCAAAACCACACTTGTATTTCTCGGGCCTACACCAGACTATTTTCAACAGATATATTTGTGTCTGAAAAATCAGGGAGACACTTTTTTTTTTTTTTTTTTTACAGCAAAAAATGCAAAAAGCAGGATAATAGAGATTTTTTACCGTGGAACAGCAAAAGCACACTTCTGTCTCTCTAGCCTACACCAGACTATTTTCAACAGATATATTTGTGTCTGAAAAATCAGGGAGACACTATTATTATTTTTATACAGCAAAAAATGCCAATAACAGGATAATAGAGATGTTTTGCCGTGGAACATCAAAACCACAGTAATAATTTACTGGTGTATACCAGGCTTTTTAAAATATATATATATTTGCGGCTGAACAGTGAGCGACACACTCAAACTGTTTTTTTTAGATACAAATGGCCCAAAAGTGGATAATACAGAGGTCTGTACCGTGGAACTGAAAAACCACACTTGTATTTCTCGGGCCTACACCATACTATTTTCAATAGATATATTTGTGTCTGAAAAATCAGGGAGACACTATTTTTTTTTTTTACAGCAAAAAATGTAAAAAGCAGGATAATAGAGATTTTTTACCGTGGAACAGCAAAAGCACACTTCTGTCTCTCTGGCCTACACCAGACTATTTTCAACAGATACATTTGTGTCTGAAAAATCAGGGAGACACTATTATTATTTTTATACAGCAAAAAATGCCAAAAACAGGATAATAGAGATGTTTTACCGTGGAACATCAAAACCACAGTAATAATTTACTGGTGTATACCAGGCTTTTTAAAATATATATATATTTGCGGCTGAACAGTGAGCGACACACTCAAACTGTTTTTTTTTTAGATACAAATGGCCCAAAAGTGGATAATACAGAGGTTTGTACCGTGGAACTGCAAAACCACACTTGTATTTCTCGGGCCTACACCAGACTATTTTCCACAGATATATTTGTGTCTGAAAAATCAGGGAGACACTATTTTTTTTTTTTTTACAGCAAAAAATGCAAAAAGCAGGATAATAGAGATTTTTTACCGTGGAACAGCAAAAGCACACTTCTGTCTCTCTGGCCTACACCAGACTATTTCAACAGATATATTTGTGTCTGAAAAATCAGGGAGACACTAATTTTTTTTTTTTTTTTTTCAGCAAAAATTGCAAAAAGCAGGATAATAGAGATTTTTTACCATGGAACAGCAAAAGCACACTTCTGTCTCTCTGGCCTACACCAGACTATTTTCAACAGATACATTTGTGTCTGAAAAATCAGGGAGACATTATTATTATTTTTATTCAGCAAAAAATGCCAAAAACAGGATAATAGAGATGTTTTACCGTGGAACATCAAAACCACAGTAATAATTTACTGGTGTATACCAGGCTTTTTAAAATATATATATATTTGCGGCTGAACAGTGAGCGACACACTCAAACTGTTTTCTTTAGATACAAATGGCCCAAAAGTGGATAATACAGAGGTTTGTACCGTGGAACTGCAAAACCACACTTGTATTTCTCGGGCCTACACCAGACTATTTTCAACAGATATATTTGTGTCTGAAAAATCAGGGAGACACTTTTTTTTTTTTTTTTTTTTACAGCAAAAAATGCAAAAAGCAGGATAATAGAGATTTTTTACCATGGAACAGCAAAAGCACACTTCTGTCTCTCTGGCCTACACCAGACTATTTTCAACAGATATATTTGTGTCTGAAAAATTAGGGAGACACTATTATTATTTTTATTCAGCAAAAAATGCCAAAAACAGGATAATGGAGATGTTTTACCGTGGAACATCAAAACCACAGTAATAATTTACTGGTGTATAACAGGCTCTTTAAAATATATATATATTTGCGGCTGAACAGTGAGCGACACACTCAAACTGTTTTCTTTAGATACAAATGGCCCAAAAGTGGATAATACAGAGGTTTGTACCGTGGAACTGCAAAACCACACTTGTATTTCTCGGGCCTACACCAGACTATTTTCAACAGATATATTTGTGTCTGAAAAATCAGGGAGACACTTTTTTTTTTTACAGCAAAAAATGCAAAAAGCAGGATAATAGAGATTTTTTACCGTGGAACAGCAAAAGCACACTTCTGTCTCTCTGGCCTACACCAGACTATTTTCAACAGATATATTTGTGTCTGAAAAATCAGGGAGACACTATTTTTTTTTTTTTTACAGCAAAAAATGCAAAAAGCAGGATAATAGAGATTTTTTACCATGGAACAGCAAAAGCACAGTTCTGTCTCTCTGGCCTTCACCAGACTATTTTCAACAGATATATTTGTGTCTGAAAAATCAGGGAGACACTATTATTATTTTTATACAGCAAAAAATGCCAATAACAGGATAATAGAGATGTTTTGCCGTGGAACATCAAAACCCCAGTAATAATTTACTGGTGTATACCAGGCTTTTTAAAATATATATATATTTGCGGCTGAACAGTGAGCGACACACTCAAACTGTTTTTTTTAGATACAAATGGCCCAAAAGTGGATAATACAGAGGTTTGTAACGTGGAACTGCAAAACCACACTTGTATTTCTCGGGCCTACACCAGACTATTTTCAACAGATATATTTGTGTCTGAAAAATCAGGGAGACACTATTTTTTTTTTTTACAGCAAAAAATGCAAAAAGCAGGATAATAGAGATTTTTTACCGTGGAACAGCAAAAGCACACTTCTGTCTCTCTGGCCTACACCAGACTATTTTCAACAGATATATTTGTGTCTGAAAAATCAGGGAGACGCTATTATTATTTTTATACAGCAAAAAATGCCAAAAACAGGATAATAGAGATGTTTTACCGTGGAACATCAAAACCACAGTAATAATTTACTGGTGTATACCAGGCTTTTTAAAATATATATATATTTGCGGCTGAACAGTGAGCGACACACGCAAACTGTTTTTTTTTTAGATACAAATGGCCCAAAAGTGAATAATACAGAGGTTTGTACCGTGGAACTGCAAAACCACACTTGTATTTCTCGGGCCTACACCAGACTATTTTCCACAGATAAATTTGTGTCTGAAAAATCAGGGAGACACTATTTTTTTTTTTTTTACAGCAAAAAATGCAAAAAGCAGGATAATAGAGATTTTTTTACCGTGGAACAGCAAAAGCACACTTCTGTCTCTCTGGCCTACACCAGACTATTTTCAACAGATATATTTGTGTCTGAAAAATCAGGGAGACACTATTATTATTTTTATACAGCAAAAAATGCCA
The DNA here is from genome assembly GCF_046119375.1 of Phyllobates terribilis. NCBI lineage: Eukaryota > Metazoa > Chordata > Amphibia > Anura > Dendrobatidae > Phyllobates > Phyllobates terribilis. The sequence goes on from NW_027362762.1 coordinate 692,694,073, forward strand.
AAAACAGGATAATAGAGATGTTTTACCGTGGAACATCAAAACCACAGTAATAATTTACTGGTGTATACCAGGCTTTTTAAAATATATATATATTTGCGGCTGAACAGTGAGCGACACACTCAAGCTGTTTTTTTTAGATACAAATGGCCCAAAAGTGGATAATACAGAGGTTTGTACCGTGGAACTGCAAAACCGCACTTATATTTCTCGGGCCTACACCAGACTATTTTCAACAGATATATTTGTGTCTGAAAAATCAGGGAGACACTATTATTATTTTTATACAGCAAAAAATGCCAAAAACAGGATAATAGAGATGTTTTACCGTGGAACATCAAAACCACAGTAATAATTTACTGGTGTATACCAGGCTTTTTAAAATATATATATATTTGCGGCTGAACAGTGAGCGACACACTCAAACTGTTTTTTTTAGATACAAATGGCCCAAAAGTGGATAATACAGAGGTTTGTACCGTGGAACTGCAAAACCACACTTGTATTTCTCGGGCCTACACCAGACTATTTTTAACAGATATATTTGTGTCTGAAAAATCAGGGAGACACTATTTTTTTTTTTTTTTACAGCAAAAAATGCAAAAAGCAGGATAATAGAGATTTTTTACCGTGGAACAGCAAAAGCACACTTCTGTCTCTCTGGCCTACACCAGACTATTTTCATCAGATATATTTGTGTCTGAAAAATCAGGGAGACACTATTATTATTTTTATACAGCAAAAAATGCCAAAAACAGGATAATAGAGATGTTTTACCGTGGAACATCAAAACCACAGTAATAATTTACTGGTGTATACCAGGCTTTTTAAAATATATATATATTTGCGGCTGAACAGTGAGCGACACACTCAAACTGTTTTTTTTAGATACAAATGGCCCAAAAGTGGATAATACAGAGGTTTGTACTGTGGAACTGCAAAACCAGACTTGTATTTCTCGCCCCTACACCAGACTATTTTCAACAGATATATTTGTGTCTGAAAAATCAGGGAGACACTATTTTTTTTTTTTTTTTACAGCAAAAAATGCAAAAAGCAGAATAATAGAGATTTTTTACCGTGGAACAGCAAAAGCACACTTCTGTCTCTCTGGCCTACACCAGACTATTTTCAACAGATATATTTGTGTCATAAAAATCAGGGAGACACTACTTTTTTTTTTACAGCAAAAAATGCAAATAGCAGGATAATAGAGATTTTTTACTATGGAACAGCAAAAGCACACTTCTGTCTCTCTGGCCTACACCAGACTATTTTCAACAGATATATTTGTGTCTGAAAAATCAGGGAGACACTATTATTATTTTTATACAGCAAAAAATGCCAAAAACAGGATAATAGAGATGTTTTACCGTGGAACATCAAAACCACAGTAATAATTTACTGGTGTATACCAGGCTTTTTAAAATATATATATATTTGCGGCTGAACAGTGAGCGACACACTCAAACTGTTTTTTTTAGATACAAATGGCCCAAAAGTGGATAATACAGAGGTTTGTACTGTGGAACTGCAAAACCACACTTGTATTTCTCGGGCCTACACCAGACTATTTTCAACAGATATATTTGTGTCTGAAAAATCAGGGAGACACTATTTTTTTCTTTTTTTTACAGCAAAAAATGCAAAAAGCAGGATAATAGAGATTTTTTACCGTGGAACAGCAAAAGCACACTTCTGTCTCTCTGGCCTACACCAGACTATTTTCAACAGATATATTTGTGTCTGAAAAATCAGGGAGACACTATTATTATTTTCGTACAGCAAAAAATGCCAATAACAGGATAATAGAGATGTTTTACCGTGGAACATCAAAACCACAGTAATAATTTACTGGTGTATACCAGGCTTTTTAAAATATATATATATTTGCGGCTGAAGAGTGAGCGACACACTCAAACTGTTTTTTTTAGATACAAATGGCCCAAAAGTGGATAATACAGAGGTTTGTAACATGGAACTGCAAAACCACACTTGTATTTCTCGGGCCTACACTAGACTATATTCAACAGATATATTTGTGTCTGAAAAATCAGGGAGACACTATTTTTTTTTTTTTTACAACAAAAAATGCAAAAAGCAGGATAATAGAGATTTTTTACCGTGGAACAGCAAAAGCACACTTCAGTCTCTCTGGCCTACACCAGACTATTTTCAACAGATATATTTGTGTCTGAAAAATCAGGGAGACGCTATTATTATTTTTATACAGCAAAAAATGCCAAAAAGAGGATAATAGAGATGTTTTACCGTGGAACATCAAAACCACAGTAATAATTTACTGGTGTATACCAGGCTTTTTAAAATATATATATATTTGCGGCTGAACAGTGAGCGACACACTCAAGCTGTTTTTTTTAGATACAAATGGCCGAAAAGTGGATAATACAGAGGTTTGTACCGTGGAACTGCAAAACCGCACTTGTATTTCTCGGGCCTACACCAGACTATTTTCAACAGATATATTTGTGTCTGAAAAATCAGGGAGACACTATTTTTTTTTTTTTACAGCAAAAAATGCAAAAAGCAGGATAATAGAGATTTTTTACCGTGGAACAGCAAAAGCACACTTCTGTCTCTCTGGCCTACACCAGACTATTTTCAACAGATACATTTGTGTCTGGAAAATCAGGGAGACACTATTTTTATTTTTATACAGCAAAAAATGCCAAAAACAGGATAATAGAGATGTTTTACCGTGGAACATCAAAACCACAGTAATAATTTACTGGTGTATACCAGGCTTTTTAAAATATATATATATTTGCGGCTGAACAGTGAGCGACACACTCAAACTGTTTTTTTTTAGATACAAATGGCCCCAAAGTGGATAATACAGAGGTTTGTACCGTGGAACTGCAAAACCACACTTGTATTTCTCGGGCCTACACCAGACTATTTTCCACAGATATATTTGTGTCTGAAAAATCAGGGAGACACTATTTTTTTTTTTTTACAGCAAAAAATTCAAAAAGCAGGATAATAGAGATTTTTTACCGTGGAACAGCAAAAGCACACTTCTGTCTCTCTGGCCTACACCAGACTATTTTCAACAGATATATTTGTGTCTGAAAAATCAGGGAGACACTATTTTTTTTTTACAGCAAAAAATGCAAAAAGCAGGATAATAGAGATTTTTTACTGTGGAAAAGCAAAAGCACACTTCTGTCTCTCTGGCCTACACCAGACTATTTTCAACAGATATATTTGTGTCTGAAAAATCAGGGAGACACTATTATTATTTTTATACAGCAAAAATTGCCAAAAACAGGATAATAGAGATGTTTTACCGTGGAACATCAAAACCACAGTAATAATTTACTGGTCTATACCAGGCTTTTTAAAATATATATATATTTGCGGCTGAACAGTGAGCGACACACTCAAGCTGTTTTTTTTAGATACAAATGGCCCAAAAGTGGATAATACAGAGGTTTGTACCGTGGAACTGCAAAACCGCACTTGTATTTCTCGGGCCTACACCAGACTATTTTCAACAGATATATTTGTGTCTGAAAAATCAGGGAGACACTATTTTTTTTTTTTTCCAGCAAAAAATGCAAAAAGCAGGATAATAGAGATTTTTTACCGTGGAACAGCAAAAGCACACTTCTGTCTCTCTGGCCTACACCAGACTATTTTCAAAAGATATATTTGTGTCTGAAAAATCAGGGAGACACTATTATTATTTTTATACAGCAAAAAATGTCAAAAACAGGATAATAGAGATGTTTTACCGTGGAACATCAAAACCACAGTAATAATTAACTGGTGTATACCAGGCTTTTTAAAATATATATATATTTGCGGCTGAACAGTGAGTGACACACTCAAACTGTTTTTTTTAGATACAAATGGCCCAAAAGTGGATAATACAGAGGTTTGTACCGTGGAACTGCAAAACCACACTTGTATTTCTCGGGCCTACACCAGACTATTTTTAACAGATATATTTGTGTCTGAAAAATCAGGGAGACACTATTTTTTTTTTTTTTTTACAGCAAAAAATGCAAAAAGCAGGATAATAGAGATTTTTTACCGTGGAACAGCAAAAGCACACTTCTCTCTCTCTGGCCTACACCAGACTATTTTCAACAGATATATTTGTGTCTGAAAAATCATGGAGACACTATTATTATTTTTATACAGCAAAAAATGCCAAAAACAGGATAATAGAGATGTTTTACCGTGGAACATCAAAACCACAGTAATAATTTACTGGTGTATACCAGGCTTTTTAAAATATATATATATTTGCGGCTGAACAGTGAGCGACACAGTCAAACTGTTTTTTTTAGATTCAAATGGCCCAAAAGTGGATAATACAGAAGTTTGTACCGTGGAACTGCAAAACCACACTTGTATTTCTCGGGCCTACACCAGACTATTTTCAACAGATATATTTGTGTCTGAAAAATCAGGGAGACACTATTTTTTTTTTTTTACAGCAAAAAATGCAAAAAGCAGGATAATAGAGATTTTTTACCGTGGAACAGCAAAAGCACACTTCTGTCTCTCTGGCCTACACCAGACTATTTTCAACAGATATATTTGTGTCTGAAAAATCAGGGAGACACTATTTTTTTCTTTTTTTACAGCAAAAAATGCAAAAAGCAGGATAATAGAGATTTTTTACCGTGGAACAGCAAAAGCACACTTCTGTCTCTCTGGCCTACACCAGACTATTTTCAACAGATATATTTGTATCTGAAAAATCAGGGAGACACTATTTTTTTTTTTTTTTTACAGCAAAAAATGCAAAAAGCAGGATAATAGAGATTTTTTACCGTGGAACATCAAAAGCACACTTCTGTCTCTCTGGCCTACACCAGACTATTTTCAACAGATACATTTGTGTCTGGAAAATCAGGGAGACACTATTATTATTTTTATACAGCAAAAAATGCCAAAAACAGTATAATAGAGATGTTTTACCGTGGAACATCAAAACCACAGTAATAATTTACTGGTGTATACCAGGCTTTTTAAAATATATATATATTTGCGGCTGAACAGTGAGCGACACACTCAAACTGTTTTTTTTTAGATACAAATGGCCCCAAAGTGGATAATACAGAGGTTTGTACCGTGGAACTGCAAAACCACACTTGTATTTCTCGGGCCTACACCAGACTATTTTCCACAGATATATTTGTGTCTGAAAAATCAGGGAGACACTATTTTTTTTTTTTTACAGCAAAAAATGCAAATAGCAGGATAATAGAGATTTTTTACCGTGGAACAGCAAAAGCACACTTCTGTCTCTCTGGCCTACACCAGACTATTTTCAACAGATATATTTGTGTCTGAAAAATCAGGGAGACACTATTTTTTTTTTACAGCAAAAAATGCAAAAAGCAGGATAATAGAGATTTCTTACTGTGGAAAAGCAAAAGCACACTTCTGTCTCTCTGGCCTACACCAGACTATTTTCAACAGATATATTTGTGTCTGAAAAATCAGGGAGACACTATTATTATTTTTATACAGCAAAAATTGCCAAAAACAGGATAATAGAGATGTTTTACCGTGGAACATCAAAACCACAGTAATAATTTACTGGTCTATACCAGGCTTTTTAAAATATATATATATTTGCGGCTGAACAGTGAGCGACACACTCAAGCTGTTTTTTTTAGATACAAATGGCCCAAAAGTGGATAATACAGAGGTTTGTACCGTGGAACTGCAAAACCGCACTTGTATTTCTCGGGCCTACACCAGACTATTTTCAACAGATATATTTGTGTCTGAAAAATCAGGGAGACACTATTTTTTTTTTTTTCCAGCAAAAAATGCAAAAAGCAGGATAATAGAGATTTTTTACCGTGGAACAGCAAAAGCACACTTCTGTCTCTCTGGCCTACACCAGACTATTTTCAAAAGATATATTTGTGTCTGAAAAATCAGGGAGACACTATTATTATTTTTATACAGCAAAAAATGCCAAAAACAGGATAATAGAGATGTTTTACCGTGGAACATCAAAACCACAGTAATAATTAACTGGTGTATACCAGGCTTTTTAAAATATATATATATTTGCGGCTGAACAGTGAGTGACACACTCAAACTGTTTTTTTTAGATACAAATGGCCCAAAAGTGGATAATACAGAGGTTTGTACCGTGGAACTGCAAAACCACACTTGTATTTCTCGGGCCTACACCAGACTATTTTTAACAGATATATTTGTGTCTGAAAAATCAGGGAGACACTATTTTTTTTTTTTTTTACAGCAAAAAATGCAAAAAGCAGGATAATAGAGATTTTTTACCGTGGAACAGCAAAAGCACACTTCTCTCTCTCTGGCCTACACCAGACTATTTTCAACAGATATATTTGTGTCTGAAAAATCAGGGAGACACTATTATTATTTTTATACAGCAAAAAATGCCAAAAACAGGATAATAGAGATGTTTTACCGTGGAACATCAAAACCACAGTAATAATTTACTGGTGTATACCAGGCTTTTTAAAATATATATATATTTGCGGCTGAACAGTGAGCGACACAGTCAAACTGTTTTTTTTAGATTCAAATGGCCCAAAAGTGGATAATACAGAAGTTTGTACCGTGGAACTGCAAAACCACACTTGTATTTCTCGGGCCTACACCAGACTATTTTCAACAGATATATTTGTGTCTGAAAAATCAGGGAGACACTATTTTTTTTTTTTTACAGCAAAAAATGCAAAAAGCAGGATAATAGAGATTTTTTACCGTGGAACAGCAAAAGCACACTTCTGTCTCTCTGGCCTACACCAGACTATTTTCAACAGATATATTTGTGTCTGAAAAATCAGGGAGACACTATTTTTTTCTTTTTTTACAGCAAAAAATGCAAAAAGCAGGATAATAGAGATTTTTTACCGTGGAACAGCAAAAGCACACTTCTGTCTCTCTGGCCTACACCAGACTATTTTCAACAGATATATTTGTATCTGAAAAATCAGGGAGACACTATTTTTTTTTTTTTTTTTACAGCAAAAAATGCAAAAAGCAGGATAATAGAGATTTTTTACCGTGGAACATCAAAAGCACACTTCTGTCTCTCTGGCCTACACCAGACTATTTTCAACAGATATATTTGTGTCTGAAAAATCAGGGAGACACTATTATTATTTTTATACAGCAAAAAATGCCAAAAACAGGATAATAGAGATGTTTTACCGTGGGACATCAAAACCACAGTAATAATTTACTGGTGTATACCAGGCTTTTTAAAATATATATATATTTGCGGCTGAACAGTGAGCGACACACTCAAACTGTTTTTTTTAGATACAAATGGCCCAAAAGTGGATAATACAGAGGTTTGTACCGTGGAACTGCAAAACCACACTTGTATTTCTCGGGCCTACACCAGACTATTTTCAACAGATATATTTGTGTCTGAAAAATCAGGGAGACACTATTTTTTTTTTTTTTACAACAAAAAATGCAAAAAGCAGGATAATAGAGATTTTTTACCGTGGAACAGCAAAAGCACACTTCTGTCTCTCTGGCCTACACCAGACTATTTTCAACAGATATATTTGTGTCTGAAAAATCAGGGAGACACTATTATTATTTTTATACAGCAAAAAAATGCCAAAAACAGGATAATAGAGATGTTTTACCGTGGAACATCAAAACCACAGTAATAATTTACTGGTGTATACCAGGCTTTTTAAAATATATATATATTTGCGGCTGAACAGTGAGCGACACACTCAAGCTGTTTTTTTAGATACAAATGGCCCAAAAGTGGATAATACAGAGGATTGTACTGTGGAACTGCAAAGCCACACTTGTATTTCTCGGGCCTACACCAGACTATTTTCCACAGATATATTTGTGTCTGAAAAATCAAGGAGACACTATTTTTTTTTTTTTTTTACAGCAAAAAATGCAAAATGCAGGATAATAGAGATTTTTTACCGTGGAACAGCAAAAGCACACTTCTGTCTCTCTGGCCTACACCAGACTATTTTCAACAGATATATTTGTGTCTGAAAAATCAGGGAGACACTATTATTATTTTTATACAGCAAAAAATGCCAAAAACAGGATAATAGAGATGTTTTACTGTGGAACATCAAAACCACAGTAATAATTTACTGGTGTATACCAGGCTTTTTAAAATATATATATATTTGCGGCTGAACAGTAAGCGACACACTCAAACTGTTTTTTTTAGATTCAAATGGCCCAAAAATGGATAATACAGAGGATTGTACCGTGGAACTGCAAAACCACACTTGTATTTCTCGGGCCTACACCAGACTATTTTCAACAGATATATTTGTGTCTGAAAAATCAGGGAGACACAATTTTTTTTTTTTTTTACAGCAAAAAATGCAAAAAGCAGGATAATAGAGATTTTTTACCGTGGAACAGCAAAAGCACACTTCTGTCTCTCTGGCCTACACCAGACTATTTTCCACAGATATATTTGTGTCTGAAAAATCAAGGAGACACTATTTTTTTTTTTTTTTTACAGCAAAAAATGCAAAAAGCAGGATAATAGAGATTTTTTACCGTGGAACAGCAAAAGCACACTTCTGTCTCTCTGGCCTACACCAGACTATTTTCAACAGATATAATTGTGTCTGAAAAATCAGGGAGACACTATTTTTTTTTTTTTTTTACAGCAAAAAATGCAAAAAGCAGGATAATAGAGATTTTTTACCATGGAACAGCAAAAGCACAGTTCTGTCTCTCTGGCCTACACCAGACTATTTTCAACAGATATATTTGTGTCTGAAAAATCAGGGAGACACTATTATTATTTTTATACAGCAAAAAATGCCAATAACAGGATAATAGAGATGTTTTGCCGTGGAACATCAAAACCACAGTAATAATTTACTGGTGTATACCAGGCTTTTTAAAATATATATATATTTGCGGCTGAACAGTGAGCGACACACTCAAATTGTTTTTTTTAGATACAAATGGCCCAAAAGTGGATAATACAGAGGTTTGTACCGTGGAACTGCAAAACCACACTTGTATTTCTCGGGCCTACACCAGACTATTTTCAACAGATATATTTGTGTCTGAAAAATCAGGGAGACAGTATTTTTTTTTTTTTTTACAGCAAAAAATGCAAAAAGCAGGATAATAGAGATTTTTTACCGTGGAACAGCAAAAGCACACTTCTGTCTCTCTGGCCTACACCAGACTATTTTCAACAGATATATTTGTGTCTGAAAAATCAGGGAGACACTATTATTATTTTTATACAGCAAAAAATGCCAAAAACAGGATAATAGAGATGTTTTACCGTGGAACATCAAAACCACAGTAATAATTTACTGGTGTATACCAGGCTTTTTAAAATATATATATATTTGCGGCTGAACAGTGAGCGACACACTCAAACTATCTTTTTTAGATACAAATGGCCCAAAAGTGGATAATACAGAGGTTTGTACCGTGGAACTGCAAAACCACACTTGTATTTCTCGGGCCTACACCAGACTATTTTCAACAGATATATTTGTGTCTGAAAAATCAGGGAGACAATATTTTTTTTTTTTTTACAACAAAAAATGCAAAAAGCAGGATAATAGAGATTTTTTACCGTGGAACAGCAAAAGCACACTTCTGTCTCTCTGGCCTACACCAGACTATTTTCAACAGATATATTTGTGTCTGAAAAATCAGGGAGACACTATTATTATTTTTATACAGCAAAAAAATGCCAAAAACAGGATAATAGAGATGTTTTACCGTGGAACATCAAAACCACAGTAATAATTTACTGGTGTATACCAGGCTTTTTAAAATATATATATATTTGCGGCTGAACAGTGAGCGACACACTCAAGCTGTTTTTTTTAGATACAAATGGCCCAAAAGTGGATAATACAGAGGATTGTACTGTGGAACTGCAAAGCCACACTTGTATTTCTCGGGCCTACACCAGACTATTTTCCACAGATATATTTGTGTCTGAAAAATCAGGGAGACACTATTTTTTTTTTTTTTTTACAGCAAAAAATGCAAAATGCAGGATAATAGAGATTTTTTACCGTGGAACAGCAAAAGCACACTTCTGTCTCTCTGGCCTACACCAGACTATTTTCAACAGATATATTTGTGTCTGAAAAATCAGGGAGACACTATTATTATTTTTATACAGCAAAAAATGCCAAAAACAGGATAATAGAGATGTTTTACTGTGGAACATCAAAACCACAGTAATAATTTACTGGTGTATACCAGGCTTTTTAAAATATATATATATTTGCGGCTGAACAGTAAGCGACACACTCAAACTGTTTTTTTTAGATTCAAATGGCCCAAAAGTGGATAATACAGAGGTTTGTACCGTGGAACTGCAAAACCACACTTGTATTTCTTGGGCCTACACCAGACTATTTTCAACAGATATATTTGTGTCTGAAAAATCAGGGAGACACAATTTTTTTTTTTTTTACAGCAAAAAATGCAAAAAGCAGGATAATAGAGATTTTTTACCGTGGAACAGCAAAAGCACACTTCTGTCTCTCTGGCCTACACCAGACTATTTTCAACAGATATATTTGTGTCTGAAAAATCAGGGAGACACTATTTTTTTCTTTTTTACAGCAAAAAATGCAAAAAGCAGGATAATAGAGATTTTTTACCGTGGAACAGCAAAAGCACACTTCTGTCTCTCTGGCCTACACCAGACTATTTTCAACAGATATAATTGTGTCTGAAAAATCAGGGAGACACTATTTTTTTTTTTTTTTTACAGCAAAAAATGCAAAAAGCAGGATAATAGAGATTTTTTACCATGGAACAGCAAAAGCACAGTTCTGTCTCTCTGGCCTACACCAGACTATTTTCAACAGATATATTTGTGTCTGAAAAATCAGGGAGACACTATTATTATTTTTATACAGCAAAAAATGCCAATAACAGGATAATAGAGATGTTTTGCCGTGGAACATCAAAACCACAGTAATAATTTACTGGTGTATACCAGGCTTTTTAAAATATATATATATTTGCGGCTGAACAGTGAGCGACACACTCAAATTGTTTTTTTTAGATACAAATGGCCCAAAAGTGGATAATACAGAGGTTTGTACCGTGGAACTGCAAAACCACACTTGTATTTCTCGGGCCTACACCAGACTATTTTCAACAGATATATTTGTGTCTGAAAAATCAGGGAGACAGTATTTTTTTTTTTTTTTACAGCAAAAAATGCAAAAAGCAGGATAATAGAGATTTTTTACCGTGGAACAGCAAAAGCACACTTCTGTCTCTCTGGCCTACACCAGACTATTTTCAACAGATATATTTGTGTCTGAAAAATCAGGGAGACACTATTATTATTTTTATACAGCAAAAAAATGCCAAAAACAGGATAATAGAGATGTTTTACCGTGGAACATCAAAACCACAGTAATAATTTACTGGTGTATACCAGGCTTTTTAAAATATATATATATTTGCGGCTGAACAGTGAGCGACACACTCAAACTATTTTTTTTAGATACAAATGGCCCAAAAGTGGATAATACAGAGGTTTGTACCGTGGAACTGCAAAACCACACTTGTATTTCTCGGGCCTACACCAGACTATTTTCAACAGATATATTTGTGTCTGAAAAATCAGGGAGACACTATTTTTTTTTTTTACAACAAAAAATGCAAAAAGCAGGATAATAGAGATTTTTTACCGTGGAACAGCAAAAGCACACTTCTGTCTCTCTGGCCTACACCAGACTATTTTCACCAAATATATTTGTGTCTGAAAAATCAGGGAGACACTATTATTATTTTTATACAGCAAAAAAATGCCAAAAACAGGATAATAGAGATGTTTTACCGTGGAACATCAAAACCACAGTAATAATTTACTGGTGTATACCAGGCTTTTTAAAATATATGTAACATACCTGGCGGCGTCCTTGCATGGTGGTCCATCTCCCACTGTGCAAGAGGGCGCACTTGATCTCCTGTCCAGAATGTCTCTCTGGCTTCCCTCCATGCTGTCTGTTTGTGTCTGTTTCTGCTGCTTAGGGGCGGCGCCCGATCACTTCCTGCCTTTTGTACCTGCTGTGGGTCACACCCCTTGTGCGTCCTCAGCCTATTGCTGTCTGTCACTTGGTATATAGCTCAGCGGCTCCCTTCTATCCCTGCCTGAGCATAGTGTTTCCTTCAGTGTGTGCTTGCACTCTGAAGGTGCCAGGTCCCGTCTCTTGTCTCCTGCTTTTTGTATCAGTTCCCGTGTCTGAACTGAGTCCTGTATGTCTCCTGCTTTGCGGTATCAGCTCCCGTGTCTGAACTGAGTCCTGTATGTCTCCTGCTTTGCGGTATCAGCTCCCGTGTCTGAACTGACTCCTTTCTGTGTTCTCTTGTCTGTCCTGTCTGAACTCGCTCCTAGCCTGTTCCTCTCGCCTTCTAGTGGCCGATTTCCTAGACCCGCTCCTGTGTCTGGTCTGTCCTGTCTGAACACGCTCCTTGCCTGTTCGTTCCGCCTTTTAGTGGCCGATTTCCTAGACCCGCTCCTGTGTCTGGTCTGTCCTGTCTGAACACGCTCCTTGCCTGTTCGTTCCGCCTTCTAGTGGCCGATTTCCTAGACCCGCTCCTGTGTCTGGTCTGTCCTGTCTGAACACGCTCCTTGCCTGTTCGTCCCGCCTCTCTGGGGGCCGTATTCCCAGACCCGCTCCTGTATCCCTCTGCAGTGTCGGTCTCCTCCGTACACTCAGTTCCAGTCTGAACTCTCTCCTGTCCTTTACCTGTTTTGCCTCTATGTCCGTTCCCTTCCTTTTTCTGCAGAGTCTGAACTCGTACCTAACTCCTGCTTGTTGTCTCTGCAAGTACTGTGTGAGTATCTGGCTCTGTCTTTCCCTTCCTGTCTGTTCCGTGTGAACAGAGCCCTGTCCTCCCTGCTCAGCCTTGTCTGCACTCTAGCTGTGCTTGCCTGTAACCCTCTGCCTGTATTGTTCCTGAGTCCCGGTGTGTACTGGGTCCTATCCCGCCTGTGTTCCTACCTGCTAGTGCCTCCCTGTCTGCACTCTAGCTGTGCTTGCCTTTACCCCCCTGCCTGCATACCCGCCTGCCTGCATACCAGTCGTGCCTGCCTATACCCACCAGTCTGTGTGCCAGCCTACCAGCCTGTTCCTGTATTCCCCTGTGTGGGTCAACAGCCGTGTCCGGGGTCTGTCCTGGAGTAGCACCTGGTCCCTCTGCTCGGTTCCTCCTTGGTGCACTGGCGTCGTATGCCGTCGTGCGACCCTGGTCGGATCGGGTGAATACTTAGTCACGCCCCTCCAGGCATTCACTCTCCGGCACGGTCCAGTGGAATCACTACCAATCACACGCACACGCCGCTTAGCCCGGGCGTGTGCATAACAGCATGCTCAGGCCATGGTTCCCGTTGAGCCCCACGGCCTTCGCTCTTTGAGAAGTTTTTCCAGCGAATACATGCATTAAAATAAAATAAATAAATTTTTTTTCCCCCTTTAGCTGAGTTCCAGGCGAATTACGCACCCGTCCAGATGGATCTATCAGCCCTCGTTCCTGCGGATCCGCCACGTTACTATAGGGATCCAAGACAGTGTCGTGCATTTGTGGAGCAATGCATGCTACACTTTAAGGCCTACCCTCTCTATTTTCCTTCCGATTGGGCTAAAGTGGCCTTTATGATTGACTACCTAGCGGGTGATGCCTTGAAATGGGTCACCCCCCTATGGGAAGCATGGGATCCTGTCATCCTTGACCTGCAGGCCTTCCTGGTGGCCTTTCGTATGGTCTTCGAGGACCCTAACTCTGAAGCCCCTGCTGAAGCTTCACTTCCCAATATCCCGGAGCAGCCCCGACGGGTAATGTGTGTGGGTAGCGCAATAGTCCTCCAGCCCAATGAGACTACTGCCCACCCAGAATCCTCACAGGGTGACTACGCTTTCCAGAATACTTCTCTCAACCTCAAGAGGCAGTCCAGACGTGCTAGACTTAGAGGCAAGCCGTCACGCCAGGGTCTGTCCTCCCTGAGACCTCCTGACCCCAACCTTGAAGTCCCTACTGAAGCTTCATCTCCCTGTATCCCGGAGAAACCCCAATGGGTAATGTGCGTGGGTAGTGCACCAGTTCTCCTGGCCGAAGAGACTTCTGCCCATCCAGACTCCACACAGGAGAACTTCCTGCACCCGGCATCAGATGCTTCTTTCTCTTTAACCGGTGTGCATGTCCAAGGATGCTCCAAAGCTGTGGTTACCTCAGAGTCTGTGCACCTCTACTACCTGGCGGAGGATCCCCTGTTGCCTCCTGAACCCTCCGGGATACCACTCGATGACAAATGGAGAGAGACTTCTCTACACCCGGTACTCAATACTTTGTCCGCTTCGTCCTGTGAGCCTGACAATGGGTACCCCAAAGTGGTAGTTACCTCCGAGTCTCTACACCCCTCCGACCAGGCGGAGGATCTCCAGTTGTCTCCTGAACCCTTCGGGGTGCTACCTGGTAGCGAAAGGACAGAGACTCTCCTATACTCTGTACCTGATACCTCGCTCGCTTCGTCCAGTGAGTCCAACTTAGTGTACTCCGAAGCAGAGGTTACTCCTGAGTCTCTACACCCCTCCGACCAGGCGGAGGACCTCCAGTTGTGTTCAGAATCCTTCGGGGTGCCACCTGGTGGTGAATGGACAGAGACTTTCCTATATCCTGGATCTGATACCTCGCTTGCTTCGTCCAGTGAGTCCGACCTAGTGTACTCTGAAGCAGAGGTTACCCGTGAGTCTCTACACCCCTCTGACCAGGCGGAGGACCGCCAGCTGTCTCCAGAACCCTTCGGGGTGCCACCTGGTGGTGAATGGACAGAGACTTTCCTATACTCGGTACCCGATACCTCGCCTGCTTCCTCCAGTGAGTCCGACCTAGTGTACTCTGAAGCAGAGGTTACCCGTGAGTCTCTACACCCCTCTGACCAGGCGGAGGACCGCCAGCTGTCTCCAGAACCCTTCGGGGTGCCACCTGGTGGTGAATGGACAGAGACTTTCCTATACTCGGTACCTGATACCTCGCCTGCTTCCTCCAGTGAGTCCGACCTAGTGTACTCTGAAGCAGAGGTTACCCGTGAGTCTCTACACCCCTCTGACCAGGCGGAGGACCGCCAGCTGTCTCCAGAACCCTTCGGGGTGCCACCTGGTGGTGAATGGACAGAGACTTTCCTATACTCGGTACCCGATACCTCGCCTGCTTCCTCCAGTGAGTCCGACCTAGTGTACTCTGAAGCAGTTGTTTTCTCTGAGCCTCTGCACTCTTCTGACCCGGCGGAGGACCTCCAGTTGTTTCCTGAATCCTCCGGGATACCACCAGATAACAAAGAGACAGTGACTTTTCCTCATTATGTACGTGATAACCCGTCTATTTCTTCCTGTGAGCTTGACAAGATGTACCTCGAAGCAGAGATTACCCTTAAGTCTCTGTCCCCCTCCAACCCAGTGAACGACTGGCCCTCGAATTCCCTGCGGAAGATTCTGGCAGGCCTGAAGAAGAGGGGGCGTAAGGGGGAGGTACTGTAACATACCTGGCGGCGTCCTTGCATGGTGGTCCATCTCCCACTGTGCAAGAGGGCGCACTTGATCTCCTGTCCAGAATGTCTCTCTGGCTTCCCTCCATGCTGTCTGTTTGTGTCTGTTTCTGCTGCTTAGGGGCGGCGCCCGATCACTTCCTGCCTTTTGTACCTGCTGTGGGTCACACCCCTTGTGCGTCCTCAGCCTATTGCTGTCTGTCACTTGGTATATAGCTCAGCGGCTCCCTTCTATCCCTGCCTGAGCATAGTGTTTCCTTCAGTGTGTGCTTGCACTCTGAAGGTGCCAGGTCCCGTCTCTTGTCTCCTGCTTTTTGTATCAGTTCCCGTGTCTGAACTGAGTCCTGTATGTCTCCTGCTTTGCGGTATCAGCTCCCGTGTCTGAACTGAGTCCTGTATGTCTCCTGCTTTGCGGTATCAGCTCCCGTGTCTGAACTGACTCCTTTCTGTGTTCTCTTGTCTGTCCTGTCTGAACTCGCTCCTAGCCTGTTCCTCTCGCCTTCTAGTGGCCGATTTCCTAGACCCGCTCCTGTGTCTGGTCTGTCCTGTCTGAACACGCTCCTTGCCTGTTCGTTCCGCCTTTTAGTGGCCGATTTCCTAGACCCGCTCCTGTGTCTGGTCTGTCCTGTCTGAACACGCTCCTTGCCTGTTCGTTCCGCCTTCTAGTGGCCGATTTCCTAGACCCGCTCCTGTGTCTGGTCTGTCCTGTCTGAACACGCTCCTTGCCTGTTCGTCCCGCCTCTCTGGGGGCCGTATTCCCAGACCCGCTCCTGTATCCCTCTGCAGTGTCGGTCTCCTCCGTACACTCAGTTCCAGTCTGAACTCTCTCCTGTCCTTTACCTGTTTTGCCTCTATGTCCGTTCCCTTCCTTTTTCTGCAGAGTCTGAACTCGTACCTAACTCCTGCTTGTTGTCTCTGCAAGTACTGTGTGAGTATCTGGCTCTGTCTTTCCCTTCCTGTCTGTTCCGTGTGAACAGAGCCCTGTCCTCCCTGCTCAGCCTTGTCTGCACTCTAGCTGTGCTTGCCTGTAACCCTCTGCCTGTATTGTTCCTGAGTCCCGGTGTGTACTGGGTCCTATCCCGCCTGTGTTCCTACCTGCTAGTGCCTCCCTGTCTGCACTCTAGCTGTGCTTGCCTTTACCCCCCTGCCTGCATACCCGCCTGCCTGCATACCAGTCGTGCCTGCCTATACCCACCAGTCTGTGTGCCAGCCTACCAGCCTGTTCCTGTATTCCCCTGTGTGGGTCAACAGCCGTGTCCGGGGTCTGTCCTGGAGTAGCACCTGGTCCCTCTGCTCGGTTCCTCCTTGGTGCACTGGTGTCGTATGCCGTCGTGCGACCCTGGTCGGATCGGGTGAATACTTAGTCACGCCCCTCCAGGCATTCACTCTCCGGCACGGTCCAGTGGAATCACTACCAATCACACGCACACGCCGCTTAGCCCGGGCGTGTGCATAACAATATATATATATTTGCGGCTGAACAGTGAGCGACACACTCAAGCTGTTTTTTTTAGATACAAATGGCCCAAAAGTGGATAATACAGAGGTTTGTACCGTGGAACTGCAAAACCGCACTTGTATTTCTCGGGCCTACACCAGACTATTTTCAACAGATATATTTGTGTCTGAAAAATCAGGGAGACACTATTTTTTTTTTTTACAGCAAAAAATGCAAAAAGCAGGATAATAGAGATTTTTTACCGTGGAACAGCAAAAGCACACTTCTGTCTCTCTGGCCTACACCAGACTATTTTCAACAGATATATTTGTGTCTGAAAAATCAGGGAGACACTATTTTTTATTTTTTTTCACAGCAAAAAATGCAAAAAGCAGGATAATAGAGATTTTTTACCGTGGAACAGCAAAAGCACACTTCTGTCTCTCTGGCCTACACCAGACTATTTTCAACAGATATATTTGTGTCTCAAAAATCAGGGAGACACTATTATTATTTTTATACAGCAAAAAATGCCAAAAACAGGATAATAGAGATGTTTTACCGTGGAACATCAAAACCACAGTAATAATTTACTGGTGTATACCAGGCTTTTTAATATATATATATTTGCGGCTGAACAGTGAGCGACACACTCAAATTGTTTTTTTTAGATACAAATGGCCCAAAAGTGGATAATACAGAGGTTTGTACCGTGGAACTGCAAAACCACACTTGTATTTCTCGGGCCTACACCAGACTATTTTCAACAGATATATTTGTGTCTGAAAAATCAGGGAGACACTATTTTTTTTTTTACAGCAAAAAATGCAAAAAGCAGGATAATAGAGATTTTTTACCGTGGAACAGCAAAAGCACACTTCTGTGTCTCTGTTTTCAACAGAAATATTTGTGTCTGAAAAATCAGGGAGACACTATTATTATTTTTATATTTTATATTTATTGCTTTTTTTTTAGATACAAATGGCCCATAGAACTGCAAAACCACACTTCTATTTCTCTGGCCTACACCAGACTATTTTCAACAGATATATTTGTGTCTGAAAAATCAGGGAGACACTATTATTATTTTTATACAGCAAAAAATGCCAAAAACAGGATAATAGAGATGTTTTACCATGGAACATCAAAACCACAGTAATAATTTACTGGTTTACTGGTGTATACCAGGCTATTTAAAATATATATATATTTGCGGCTGAACAGTGAGCGACACACTCAAACTGTTTTTTTTAGATACAAATGGCCCATAGAACTGCAAAACCACACTTCTATTTCTCTGGCCTACACCAGACTATTTTCACCAGATATATTTGTGTCTGAAAAATCAGAGGCACACTTTTTTTTGGTGGTGGTGGGGGGGGGGGGGGCACCAAAGGTTAATAAGATGGGTATTTGTACATTGTGAAGGAGGAAAAAAAAAAGAGGATTTAGATAAAAAAAAGGATTTTTCCTGGCCCCCGGGACCTGGAGCTAAGTCCAGCAATTTCAGCAACAGGAGCAGCACACAGGACTGTAATGCAGCGTTTGCTGGTATAACCACTGCGTCTCCTATACAGCCTGCCTGCCTGCCTGCCTGATATACCTGGGATGGATATTAGTCCTGAGAAGTCCTACACTAACTATAACTATATCTCTCCCTAAATCAGCAGCGCTGTCCCTACACTGTCTGATCTGGAGCGACTGTGTCCAAGATGGCGGCGCCCGGTTTTAAATACTTGAGGTGACGCTGTGCAGCCAGCCAATCACTGTAATGCCCACAAACAACATGGCTGCGGCATTACAGTGACTGGCTGGCAATCCCTGCATGTTCATTGGCTCTGTAAAGAGCGCCAAACATGCAGGGCGGAGACCCGAGCTCCCGCCCAAGTAACCCGGAAATGCTCGGTGCTCGCCGAACATCCCGAGTAGCGTGATGCTCGGGCGTGTACCAAGCAGTGTCGAGCATGTTCGCTCAACACTACTCTCTATCTGTCAATTTTGGCCTGTCTGCAGTCCTTGCTGTATAGCAAGTAATAGGCCCATATTACCTCCTGTGTCTTACTTAACCCCTGCTGTGATTGTCTGATCTCTGGCTCTTCCCCTCTGCCCACACCCGGTCTAATCATAGATGTATAAATTTGTAGATATAGGTTGCAGCAAGTGTGGCTGTAATAAGTGTGATGTAGGAATATACTAGAAGAGACCAGAAGTTAACAGTAAGCACGGCTTATCACATTTACCCAGTTTTTCTTTGAATCTACTCCTATCCTTTCACCATGCTAACTTATGTTCTTAAAGCTTTTGCTCCACTAATCGTCACTCTCCTTCGCTGTCCCCGAACCCCAGCACCCCCTAACCAACTAATCATCTCTCTGTCACTCTTAAGTCCCCACCTGACCTTATCTGCCGACCTGCTCCTCAACCTCAGATCTATCCTACTAAAACATAAAACAAGCCGCCCACTTTCACCTACTCTCCCTCTCTCTCCTTCTCCTCACTGCTTGCGATATATCTCCCAATTCTAGACCCCCACAGTTGATAGCTCCCATTTATTCCCATTCCTATCACACCCAACCAAATATAAACTACTGCAACCTCTGCTACATAAAACCCATCCCCCTGACTCCCGTCCCCCTGCTCCCTTTCTCTGGAGCACTCTGGAACGCCCACTCTGTCTGCAATAAGCTCCATGTGATTCATGACCTCTTTACCTATCGCAATTTCGCCTTCCTGGGCCTCACCGAAACATGGTTGACACCCTCTGACATTGCCTCCCCTGCTGCGCTGTGTTACGGCGGCCTCCACTTCACCCACACTCCTCGGCCTGGTAACAGACATGGCGGAGGAGTGGGTCTTCTCCTTTCTGCCAACTGGACCTTAAACCCAATCCCACCTCTGCCTTCCCTCATACTCCCTTCTTTTGAAGTCCACTCTGTCGGCATCTACTCTCCCTTCAACCTCCAAGTGGCTGTCATATACCGACCTCCGGGCCCAGTCACTGCTTTTATTGACCAATTCTCCACCTGGCTTCTTCACTTTCTCTCTGCTGACATTTGTAGCGCCCCGAGGGTTCGGCCGCTACAGGGGTATTGCACCTCAGTCCAGAGGTGTGATATTCCACTCCCGGGTAAGGATGGAGTATGGACCAGGGCTCAGTTAGCTGCATACAGCACACACACCCCATTTCCGAGGGACAGCTCAACGGTGCTCCCACTAGACATAAGTGCAGGCACGACCGACCATGTCCCTGCTGGAGTGGGGAGGGATCGGTGGAACACCTAGTGCTGTAGGGGCAGATAGGGGTTGGTTCCTGAGCGTAGGTAGGAGCCCATTGGTTTCTGGTCACCTGGGCTCATGGTCAGAGGGAGGTATAAAAGGTGGGCACCATCTTAGATCAGGGTTCAGTCAGGGAAGAAGACCGGGAGCAGCAGCTCAGGCTGAGTGCTGCTCCAGAGGCAGGCCTAGGGAAGAGGCCGGAGCCTGAGAGGAGAAGGAGAAGTGGGCCTGGAGAAGAGGCCAAGGGAAGGAGGAGAAGACAGAACAGGAGAGGAGGAGAGAAAGAGAAACAGAAGGGCTCAGGAACAAGAAGGTGGAAGGGACCCTAAGAACCCACGAGAATCCAGGGTGCAGGGTCAGGCAGATTAAGGGTACCGGATCCCAAGTTGGTGGAGGAGAAACAACCCTCAGCCAAAGACCGGTCGTCGTGATCATCTATTGGTGCGACACCTCATCAAACCTGCTAGGAAGGCACCATATAGGACAGCGGAGGGCGGGGCCCACGTTTAACCGCACAAGTCCGCGGCAGCCGGACAAAAGTGGGTCACTGGTGAGGCAGGCCAGAGAAAGGATTAAAGGGGGTCCTGTGCCATTCTCCTGAACTGCCTGGGAGTTGACCGAGCCCCTCACCTGGTGGACGCAGCACGGCTCGGGCGGTCACTGCCGACAGAAGTGACCCGGAACAAACGAACTGTGAGTAAAGACCCTGGACTGTAACTTGTTGTCCGTGTGCTCCTTCGCTCCTCCGGCACTACCGGTACTGGGACTCTCACCACCATCACTCCCACCATCCACTACACTGCCCTGGGGCCGCACTCTTCCCGTGGGGAGTCACACTACCCCAGCTGCACACCTCATCAGCCCCAGCGGTCTGCATGCAGCGGCGGTTCCTAATAACCGCAATCCACGGGTGGCGTAGTCGGACATTATCTAAAGTACAGTAGCAGACTACCAATGGTCTGACCACCCTGAGCCGCGGGACCGGGCCGCCACTACTACTACCCCCGTCGTTCCCCTATCGCCCGGATCCGCGTGCCCCACGGCCCAGGGGGCGAGTCACATTCCCACCATCATCATGGGTGACTTCAACATCCCAATTGACACCCACCAGTCAGCAACCTCCAAATTCCTGTCACTTACTTCTTTTGGACTTACTCAGTGGTCCTCCTCAGCCACCCACATAGACGGACACACAGTAGACCTTATCTTCACCAGTCTCTGCTCCCTATCTAACTTCACATCCTCCCCTCTCCCCTATCTGATCACTATCTACTCACTTTCTCATCCCTATCCTCCTCACCTGTCACCCATGTCCAGCAACTAACACCCCCCCAGAAACCTTGCACATCTAGATACTCACACACTCTCTGACTCTATTCTACCACTTGCATCCATATCCTCACTCAACGACACAGACATCAATAGCTTATGCGAGAGTGGCATTGTAGAAGGCAGTGGCATTTCCACTGTCTTCTACAATGCCACTTTCGCAACAGCTATTGATTCGGTCGCCCCTCTCGTGCATGGCAGAGTGCGACAAATCAATAGACAACCCGGGCACAATAACCTCACTAAAAAGCTTTGGAAAGTGTTCAGGGTTGCGAGGTGGCGTTGGAAGAAGACACATTTGTAAGACGACTTCACTGCATTCAAACAAGCAGAGCTCACTTTCAAATCAGCCCTCACCTCTGCTAAACAGGCCTACTTCACAAACTTCGCATCTTCCTTATCCTACAACCCCAAACAGTTATTCAACACTTTTAACTCCCTGCCCTCCACTGTCCCCTCTGACCCCCCCTCAGCTCTGCAGAGGACTTTGCTACACACTTCAAAAATAAGATAGACCAAACAAGACAAGTCTTTATTGTTCAACCACCACTACCCCTTTATATACCAAACCATCGCCCTTCCCCCATAACCTCCCTCTCCAACATCACTGAAGGAGAGCTTACTCGTCTCCTCTCTAACCTCTGGTACCTTGCCTTCTGCTTTCAAACATGCCACAATCACGCATATCTAAACTTTCCTCCCATCTCTCATCTAACTTGCTCTTCGACATCCTACGATCTGGTTTCCGTCCCCATCATTCCACTAAAACTGCCCCGACCAAAATTACTAACGATCTACTTACAGCCAAAGCTAACAGAGAATTCTATATACTCCCCTTCTAGATCTGTCCTCTACCTTTGACACAGTTGACCACTGCCTCCTACTACAGATCCTATCTTCCTTTGGCATCAAAGACCTTGCCCTAGCCTGGATCTCCTCATACATTTCCAATGGCACATTTAGCGTCTCCCACTCCCACACTACCTCCTCATCTCGCCTTCTTTCTGTTGGAGTCACTCAAGGCTCTGTCCTAGGGTCCCTACTCTTCTCCATCTATACTCTTGGCCTGGGACAACTCATAAATTCCTATGGCTTTCAGTATCATCTATACGCTGATGACACTCAAATCTACCTCTCTGGCCCAGATGTCACCTCTCTGCTGTCCAGAGTCCCAGAGTGTCTCTCAGACATATCCTCCTTCTTCTCCTCTCGCTTCCTCAAGCTCAATGTGGACAAAACTGAACTTTTCATTTTTCCTCCATCTCATGTATCTTCCCTACCTGATCTCTCTATCACAATAAATGACATCATGCTTTCCCCTGTACTGGACATCCGCTGCCTCTAAGTAACCCTTGACCTTCAAACCGCACATTTAGCTCTTTCCACCTCCTGTCGCCTCCAGCTCAAAAATATTTCCAGAATCCCTCCTTTCCTCAACCCTCAATCTACTAAAATGCTTGTGCATGCCCTCATCATCTCCCACCTGGACTACTGCAACATCCTCTTCTGTGGCCTTCCTGCTAACACTCTTGCACCCCTCCAGTCCGTTCTTAACTCTGCTGCCCGACTAATTCATCTCCTTCCTTGCTACTCCTCCACTTCTCCCTTTTGCAAATCTCTTCACTGGCTCCCATTTCCCCAGCGTATCCAATTCAAACTACTAACACTGACCTACAAAGTCGTCCATAACCTGTCTCCTCTGTATATCTCTGAACTAATCTCCTGATATTTTCCCTCACGTAATCTCCGGTACTCCCAAGACCTCCTTCTCTCCTCCACACTTATTTGTTCCTCACCCAATCGCCTTCAAGACTTCTCCCGAATATCTCCCATCCTCTGGAATTCTGTGCCTCAACACGTCCGATTATCCGCCACACTCAGATCCTTCAGACAGAACTTGAAAACCCATCTTTTCAAGAAAGCTTACAGCCTGCCATGACCCCGCTGCCTCTTCAATACCACCGGAGCTGCTGCAACCCCCCAACCTACTGACTCCTTCCCCATACCAGTTGAATCTAAGCCCGCAAGGGCAGGGTCCTCTCCCCTCTGTACCAGTCTATCATTGTTAGTTTGTTTACTATACGTTTTATCTGTATTTTTTATGTAAACCCTTCTCATGTACAGCACCATGGAATCAATGGTGCTATATAAATAAATAATAATATATATCTCAGATGGGAATGCCCTCTTAAGTTTAATTGCAGCTATTAAAGGGAATATGTCAGCAGAACTTCACCCCCCCAAAAACTATTTATATGTGCATGTAACCCTTTCAAAGGCAAGTCCACCAATACCTTTACATGGCCAGTCTGTTCCACCACTACTGAGATATCAGAGTTTGAATTAATATGCAAATGAGGTAGAGTGCTTTTTGCATGTGGAAGCTCTTTTCCAGCCTGTGTCATTCTGGCTCTATTCCATGCCCATTGCTGCCTCCTCCTGCTTGCTGATGGTTCTTTTGACATCATAGAGGCTGTCAATCAAGCAGGAGGAAGCGGTGTAGGGCGGAAGATAGAGCTGGAGTGACAAAGTCTTTGAAAGAGCTACATGTGCATATAAATAGAATCCCTTTAATAGTGATATGATATGACAATGTGGCTCTTGGAATAGAAAAGGTTGTGCCCCCCTGAGCACAAACCTGGGTGTAATATTTTTTAAATCTACTGCTCAGTAGTGTACCTACTGGGGAGAAAGGAAGAGATTGTGGTCACCCTGGGCCCTGCGCTCTGAAGGGCCCATCCTGAGCTACCCTTAACTGTATTGGCGTGCACAGCACAGTTAATCTCTACGGTAGAGAAGGGAGACACAATCTCCGAAGAACTGCCGCTCTCTGTTCTATAGACGGCAGGTCACTTTAAGCCTGCGGTCTACAGAACAGAAGGTGATGCTGGGACGGAAGCGCCAGCGCACGCGCAGTAAGTCACAGAGTCTTGGAGGAGGACTCGGCAGGATCCTGAAGTAGGTGAGTATATGGTGTTTTTTATTTTAATTAAAACATGTGGTGTGACTGTGGAGCCCTCATACATTGTAAGCACTATTGTGGGGGGCCTTCATAAAGTGTGGGGCTTCCATAAAGTGTGAGGGCCATTATACAATTTGAGAGCTAATGTGGAGGTCATTATATAGCATGGGAGCTAATTTGGGAGCCATTATATAACATGGGAGCTAATTTGGGAGCCATTATATAGCATGGGAGCTAATGTGGGAGCCATTATATAGCATGGGAGATAATGTGGGGACCATTATATGTGACTTGCACAAGTATTCACCTCCTTTTTCATGTTTTGCTACCTCACAATCTAGAATTTCACTGTTTTTTTCGAGGGTTTGCATCAGTTTATGTAAAGAACATGCCTACAACTGTGAACATTTGGTTTTATTTTTATTGTGAAGCAAACAACAAATAGGACCAAATAACTGAATCTTCAGAGTGCATAACTATTCACCCCCCTAAAGTGAGTACTTTGTGTAGCCTCTTTTTGCCGTAATTTCAGGTGCAAGTCGCTTTCGATAAGTCTCTCTGAGCTTTCCACATTTTGCTCATTCCTCAAGGCAAAACTGCTCCAGCTCTTTCAAGTTAGATAGTTTCCTCTGGTGAACAGCAAACTTCAGATCTGACCACAGATTCTCAATTGGCTTAAAATCCGGGCTTTGACTAAGCCACTTCAAAACATTTACACGTTTCCCCTTAAACCACTCGAGTGTTGCTTTAGCAGTATTCTTTGGGTCATTGTCTTGTTGAAAGGTGAACCTCCATCCCAGTCTCAAATCTCTGACAGACTGAAACAGGTTTTGCTGAACAATATCCCTCTATTTCGCATCATCCATCTTCCCCTCGACTCAGACAATTTTCCCTGTCCCTGGTGCCGAAAAATAACCCCACAACATAATTCTGCCACCACCATGTTTCACTGTGGGGATGGTATTCTTGGGGTGATGAGCTGTGTTGGTTTGGCGCCAGACATAGCGTTTACCTTGGTGGCCAAAAAGTTCAATTTTGGTCTCATTTGAACACAGCACCTTCCTCCGTGCATTTGGGGAGTCTCCCACATGTCTTTTGGCAAACTCAAAACAAGCCTTACAATTTTTGTTTGTAAGTAATGGATTTTTTGTGACCACTTTTCCATAAAGGCCACCTCTATGGATTGCACGGCTTATTGTGGTTGTATGGTCAAATACTCCAGTCTCTGCTTGGGAACTCTACAACTCTTTCAGGGTTACCTTTGGTATCTGTGCTAGTTCTCTGATTAATGCCCTTCTTGCCTGGACTGAGATTTTTCGTGGGCGGCCCTCTCTTGGCCGGTTTATTGTTTTTTTTCCATTTGATGATAATCGATTTGATGGTGCTCCGGGGGATCATCAGAGATTGCTATATTTTTTATAACCCAACCCTGACTTGTACTTCTGAACAAAATCAGAAAATGTGTGTATAGTTACAGACCATGTGACACTTAGATTGCACACAGGTGGACTTGCTATCACTGAAGGTAATTGTTTGCACCAGAAATTTTTAGGAGCTCCATAGTAAAAGGGGTGAATAAATATGTACTTGCCAAATTTTAGTTATTTGATCCTATAAATTTAATTTATGCCTTTATTTTTTCACTTTACTTCACCATCTCATGCTATTTAGTGCTGATACATCACACACAAATCGGATTACAAAAATATTTAAACACAGGTTGTAATGTATCAAAATAGGTAAAAAAGCCAAGAGGGTTGAATACTTTCTCAAGCCACTATAGCATGGGCACTAATGTGAGAGCTATTATAAAGTTTGGGGCCTACCGTGGGGGCCAATATACGGTGTGCTGGCTACAGTTGGGGCCATTATACAGTGTAAGACATAATGCAGGAGCCATGGAGGCCATAATACTGTGTCTAGGGGAGTAGTGGGCCCATCATACTGTGTATAGGGGAGCTGTGGGCTCATCATACTGTGTATATGGAAGCTGTGGGCCTATCATACTGTGTATAGGGGAGCCGTGAGTTCATCATGCTGTGAATAGGGGAGCCGAAAGCCCATCATGCTTTGTATAGAGGAGCCATGGGCCCTTTATGCTATGTATAGGGGAGCTGTGGGGGTATTATACTGTGTATAGGGGTACTGTGGGCTCATCATACTGTGTATGGGGGAGATATAGGTACCCCGCACCCCCATGGGAGCTGAACTTCTAACTACGCCTCTGCTACTGCTGTATCGTTGTGTATAGTCGAATTGCTTATGTGCGAATACTAAAAGACATAAGGTTTTCTCTTTGACAACCATTGTTCAGTAAAGTACATTGCAGTGCACTTCAAGATTTAACCCTCTGTCGTTCTCATGGTCACTCTTATTTACTTAATTGCTTAATGTTTGATTGTTACAGAGGTGCTCTGAAGGATTTTAGACTGTAAAGTAAACAAGATATTATTAGGAAACCAGAAAGATTTTTGCAACAGAAATTTTTTTTATTTTTAAATGCATTCAACAAGGCAAAGAAGAATAACCTCTTAAATCTTTAACAGTTCTTATAAGATGGTGACAGAACCTATAGGTATTTTAAGATGACAGTCTGAATATTGTCATCACATGCTACTTTTCAATATGTTCATCAAGACCTTCTAGCTATGCCAATCACTCCAGAATGCACATGGTAAGAATGTACATACTATACTTACATACTAATCCTAATTGACCTAAAACGGGAAAGGTTTATTCGGATATCATGTCAGATATTGAGAAAAACATGCATATGTGTCTTTTTATATAGTGTATGTAAACTTCTGGTTTCAACTGTATATGCTGTAGATATAGATTTTTAATGTGGCACATTAATTAGAGAGTGTCCGTTGTTTTATTTCGTATTTTTTTATAGTTCATAAATCAGTAGTACATATGAAAATAATCCACTTTGTAATATATCTTATCAGAGAAATCTACTTCTTTTTTCTCCTATATTGATCATTTACTCTCAATCCATGGGTAAAACTTGTATTCACTGATGACAGATTTCCCCACTACTGAGATAGTAGATGACAATTGGTCCTTTTTAAATTCTAATCCTGAGAGAGGAGATGGAGAAGCTGGAGGCAGACACAGACATTCTGCTGCAAGTTCTCCTGAAACACCAATTACAATTCTCCATAAAACTTTATGAGCATCAACTGCCATCTCCTATCTCAGTAATGTATGTCATGCCGGTGACTTGCATGGTTTGTAAGCTCTATCCTACTCACTGCGTGTACCGCTCTGCTCCTCTTAGTATCAGGCCATCTCACTGAGCTGCCTCGTGCTACACTCCCAGCACTGCTACATCCTTCTGTTGCTGGAGAGTCTCCACCTGGCTATGGGGAGGCGAGGCCAGACTTTGCAGGAATTTAAAACACTATTTTGGCAGAGTTTATCTTCCCTGGCCGATCCCCTACCAGCAGTGAATATATTAGGTAGGCAGCTACTCCCGCCACACCTTGCCTGAGGTGAGGTCCTAGCTGCAGTTCATCTCTAGTTCTCTGTCAAGGTGCATTATCGTTTTGTCTCTCCTGTTAACGATCAGGCTTGTTTTCTTGTTTAATCTGATCTCTCCTCTCCTGATCCCGGCTTTGTATTTTGAACCTGTGCTGCCTGCTCCATCCTCGGACTGTCTGACCACATCTCTGTCTTCCCCTCTGTGCTTCGTATTTCTGCCTTTGACCTGCTAGTGAGCTGCTGTAGGTCCGGGGTCTGCCCTGGAGCGGTACCTGTTGACTACCCTAACGGCCAAAGCCTATCCTCACCATCAGAGGCTCTAGTGAAGACCAAGTAGTCACCTAGTTACACCTCTCCAGGGTAAGCTCGGCCAGTGGCTCAGTGGATCCACACCCACCGTCGTCACAATGTAATAATCTGTCTTCATTGAATGCAAGATTTTATCCTTTAATTGTTAATTTCGAGAACAAAAGAACAGTCCTGGTGGAGAAAGAAGCAGAATTCTCTGATAAGATATATTACAAAGTTTCTTATTTTCATATGTACCATTGACTTCTGAAAAAAAGATTAAAATGGCTATTAGACTTTAAATGAAACTTTCAATTGTTTTCATGAATGTGTTCCCAAATACAGGAGAGGCTTCACAGTTGACCAGACTGCGACTTATCCAATATTTCAGTCCAACCTGATATTGTTTTCTACAATCTGCTAATGAAGTCCCTATGATGCTATAGAGATTGGCTTATGATGGACTAGTAATAGCAAAGGCTGCCCCATTATCTTAATAGAAAAATGCATTTCTTCTATACAGTACATTGAAAATATTGCAATAATCCCACTAAAATATAAATGTTGATTTATTGAGCACTTACGGAATGAATAGCTGATGTACTAGTATTTGTTCAAATTGTTTTTTTTTTATTGTTCAGGTGCTTGTCTATAAGTAGGATGTCTTTTGAAGTGCTGATGTCACCAGGTCAGTGTATATAACACTGACATTTTGAATGGAGAAGAACTCAGGATTATGAAAGAGCTGACGTTCTGTGATCCTGCCGGAATCCAAGTCACAGTAAGGGGGACGTCTACAGGATCAGTGCCGATAACAGAGGTGAGTGAGCGAAAAAATATTGGAAAGTTAATACTGATAGAACGCTGACGACAGTCTTGCTTCTATACTCTGAAAGTAATGTCACCTTAATATATACTTTTAAGGCAAATATTGTACCAGAATGCATAGGTTCATTGTATATAAAATCAGTATATCTGTAAGTTTATACAAAGAATTTAATGAGGAAGAAAAATATCTGCAGATTGTTGAAGATGCATGAAGAAACTTACATTCTCCTCCCTTTCCCTCCGCTCAACCTTTTTCCCATCATGTTATGCTTTGCAGTTAGAGACCTCAGTTTTATGTGTCTCATTTTGATCTAAAGTTTAAAGAAGTGATAAGAAATACAAGAGTTAGTTAGCATTGCCCAAGAAAATAACAGCATTTCTGCAGTAAACAAGTCGTTTACATGATTTAAATCTAGTATTCTGTCAATGAGTGCTTACATATATTCATCATTAACTAAATAAAAAAAGAAAGGAGTTTCATTAATTTTTTTAGTCTGTAGGACATAGCACACCAAGAATATATTAATAACGATGAGTGTTGTATCCTAGACACTGATTTCAGGGCATTTGGGAATACAAGAGGAAGTGGAATATTTAATATTAGTAGTCAGGCATAGCATATGAACCAATCTGTTCTTGCTGCTCTCAATATTGTATGTATCCATTTTCACAATAGCTATACATCTGTGTTTTGCTGACCAGAAGACTCATAAATACACTTAGCTGTAAAAATCTACGTGTATTCATCCATATTACTATTTAACCCCTTAATGACCGGGACATTGTGCGTTTTTGCTTTTTCGTTTTTTGTTTCCCTTCTTCTCAGAGCCATAACTTTTTTATTTTTCCATCAATATAGCCGTGTGAGGGCTTATTTTTTGCAGGACACGTTGTACTTTTGAACGACATCACTGGTTTTACCATATCGTGTACTGGAAAACAGGAAAAAATTTCCAAGTGTGGTGAAATTGCAAAAAAAAGTGCAATTCCACAGTTGTTGTTTTTTTTTACCACATTCACTGAATGCTAAAACTGATCTGCCATTATTATTCTTCAGGTCATTACCAGTTCGTAGATACCAAACATGTATAGGTTCTTTTTTATTTAAGTGGTGATAAAAAATTCCAAATTTTCTAAAAAAAAAATGCAGCCGTTTTTCGAGACCCGTGGCATCTCCATTTTTCGTGATCTCGGGCCGGTTTATTTTTTGCGCGCTGAGCTGATGTTTTTCTTGATACCATTTTTGGGTAGATACGATGTTTTGATCGCCCGTTATTGCATTTTATTGCAATATTGCGGCAAGCAAAAAAAATTAATTCTGGCATTTAGAATTTTTTTCTCGTTACACTGTTTACCGATTGGATTAATTCTTTTTTTATATTGATAGATCGGGCGATTCTGAATGCGGCAATACCAAATATGTGTATGTGTGGTTTTTTTTTACGGTTTTATTTTGAATGGGGTGAAAGGGGGGTGATTTAAACTTTTATATATTTTTTATATTTTTAAAAACATTTTTTTTTACACTTTCTGCATGCTTCAATAGTCTCCATGGGAGACTTGAAGCTGCAATTATCTGATTGCCTCTATTACACACAGACGATGATCAGATCGCCTGTGTGTAGCAGATTTGCTCACTTGCTATGAGCGCCGACCGCTGGGTGGTGCTCATAGCAATCTGGCAGTGACAACCACAGGGGTCTCCTGCAGACACTGGGTTGTCATGCCGATAGGCAGGGACTATGACTCGCTTCCCGTAAGTGCGAGTTAACTGCCGCTGTCAGAGATTCCACCCGCTGCTGTTGTGGGCACATGTCAGCTGTATAGATCAGCTAACATGTGCCCGGAAAGGTACGAGCTCAGCGCCGGAGCCCGCACCAAAAAGGGGGATCTGACGTGGGGCATACTATTACGCTCCTTGTCAGAAAAAGGTTAAACACTGTGCTGTATATCACTTTTTGGTTATTTCTAAGTATATCTATAATTCACATTTTTATGCTTCACATTTGCTTTTTCCCGGTTGCATACAATGTTAAAACAATACATTATGGACCCGATTCATTATTGCATTTGTACCTGTTTTTAGTGTTTTTGTTTGCACCAAATTAATCTTCCCATTTGCTCCTGTTTTTTAAAAAAAGTTCTACTGCTATTAGCATTGTCTAGGGTTTCCAGATGTTGTCATCTAATTCATCATTTCTGGCTTTTCTAAAAGTTGCAAAATTTTCCAAAAATGTACCCCCTTCCATGGAGTGATTTAATATACAGCAGAGATTTTTACGATATTTTGACAAACGGGTGACTTTTTCTGCTTTAGAGGGTTGCAAAAATGGTTGAAGACAAAATTCATGAACTGTGTATGCCATTTTTATGAAATTTGGCGCAAAACACATCAGTGAATAGCACTAGACAAAAAAGAAAACTGAAGAAACATGGAAATCATGAATTGTGCCCTATTTGTCATGCAAGCACTTATTTTTAAGTCATTTTTAGTTATGTACATCCTCAAATACTGTATCTAACATTCTGAAACTTGAAAGTAGTATGATTGGATTTTTAATCACAATTGACAATGAGAAATGTTCCTTAGAAGATAAAGAAGGAAGGAAGCAAGAAAAAAAGAGATTGGAAACAGTATCGTGGGAATGTAGGAACAAAAAACAGAAATATAGAGAATGGGGGAAAGGTGGAAGGTAAGAAAGGATGTAGGAAAGGAAGAAAATAAGGAAAAGGAGAGAGGAAAATAGAAGAAGTAATGAAAGTAAGGATGCAAGAAGTTTGGAAGCAATTCGTTAATATGAAATAACAATGAGCAATGATTCTTCTAAATGAAGAATCATATAAGAAAAGGAATGAAAGTCAAATAATTATTAAGGGGAAAAAAGGAATGCAAGAGAGAAGAAAAGATACGAAGGGAGAAGAAAAAATTAAGAAGAATAGGAATAAAGGAAGAAAATGTAAGGGTGGAAAGTAAAAATTAAGAAAAGAGAACAGAGTTTGTGGGGGAAGAAAAGTTGGAGGTAGAGAGAGAGAAGTATTCAAGAGGAGAAACTTAAAGCAGGAAGTAGGTAAGTAGTAAGGTAATAACATTTGCTCCAGACTGAAAATCATAAGGGTATGTGCCCACGATGTAGATTTGAAGCAGAAATTTCCTGAGCGTTTTTGTCTCTCCTTGCCAGAAAAAACGTATGCGGTTTTTACACGCGTTTATGACGTGTTTTTACATGCGTTTTTTAAGAGTTTTTGAGCATCAATGAATGATTTTTGGCACTAAATAAAGTTGGTGTGACATTGCTTAAGCCGTTGGATTAACATAAGAACTGGGGTGAGTATATTGGTTCATTTAAATGATTAAAAAATGGGTCTGTTGTATTTCAAATAACGTGTTTACACTACTGTCTGTGTGTTTTTTTACTTTGTTTGGTCATGAAAAGGTCTGATTGACACCTTGACATCACCAAACAAAAGAGCTGGGTGTCAGCTAATCCCATTCACCAAATTCTCATTAGCATTTCTATTCATGTAATTTATGTGACTGCTGGGAGCTGTTTTTTTTAGCCTGAGAATGTGCCACTAGCCAAACATTTTCGATGGCCATAAATAATATCTCACAACTGGTTCGTTAGCCCATACGTCCCCAACCCCGATCAGCACTCAGCAGCGTATTTATGCTGCGTCCAAGACGCGGTGTTCTAGTGCCGCACTTTTGTTGTCAGTACATGTGAATCCACCGCATATAATGACACTTCAGTCAGTCAAAATCTGCAGCGGAAACTAGCGTGTCCGCTACAGAAGTTGACATGCTGCGGGTTAGTCTGGGTACGTGGCCACGGTCAGGAACCGCTGCAGGTTTGACGCTGCGTGTTTAAACAGCGTCAAACCCGCAGCATCCAGATTTTACAGCATAGTGGATGGGATCTTTAGAAATCCAATGTCCACTATGTGTGCATCTGAGGCTGTCAACCGTGGACACTGACATACGGCGCAGCATGTCAAATTCTCTTGTGGAGTCTCTAGCCTCCACAACAGAAATTTGACCACTAGAAATTATTGAATGCGGTAAATCCGCATGGTTCAGTGAACACATGTGGATTTACCTGCATTCAATAGAACGCAACGTTTTGATGTTGAATTATGGGCACAAAGCTTAAAATTGAAAAAAATTAGCGTGGGCTCCCACGTCATTTTTATAACCAGCAGAGGGAAAGCCGACTGCTGGGGGGTGATATTAGTAGCCATGGAAGGGGCCATTTGCCAACAATGTTAGAGCCAGCAAAGGCTAAACTAGACAGCTGCGGGCTGGTATTAATAGCCATGGAAGGGGCCATGAATACTAGCCCCCACTGTGGATATTAATATCACCCCTCAGCAGTCTGAGAAATGGCCCATCCATAAGATGCGCTTAGCCTCGCTCTTCCACACTGCCCTGTAGCGGTGGCAGGGGTTAATGGGGTTGGGGTTCACGTCAGCCTTGTATTGGCGGCTGGCGTGAAGCCCAGGTTAGTAATGGATGGCGTCTATAAGACGCCCTCCATTACTAACTGCGTGGTTAAATGGTGGCTGCTTTTTCAATAAAAGACACGGCCAGAATAAAGTATTTTAATGAAATAAAAAACACACGGTTCTACAATTTTGTTATTACACGCCTCCGCAAAGCCCTTGATTTCCTGAAAAAACGTAAAAAGCAAACAACCATATCCCTCACCTGTCCTGTAAAATCACCCCTGTCAGTATACAGTGCTGCAGGGGGTCACTGGGGTTCATCAGCTGAAGATCAGCTGATGAGCCCCGGTGAGCTAGAGACCGTGGGAACCTTCTTCTGAAGGTTCCCATGGTAAGCATCAGCTGATCCGTCATGAGACCGGTAAGCATCAGCTGATCCGTCATGAGACCGGTAAGCATCAGCTGATCGATCATGAGACCGATCAGCTGATTACCAGCTTGAGCAATCAGCTGATGGTCACGTGACCATCAGCTGATTGCTGCCGGTACTGATCACCTAATGGTCACGCTACCATCAGGTGATCGCTGACATCACCGATCAGCTGACGGTCGCATGACCATCAGGTGATCAGTGACATCACCGCAGGTCCTGGAAGTACACTGCGGGGCGCGAGCCGCGGAAGAGACGACATCGCAGAGGACGACGCCGGGGGCTGCGCGGACAGGTGAGTATGAAGTTTTTTTTTTAATTTTTACTTTTTTATTCTTTTTTAAGTGCCGATGGCATGCGGGCTGGGAAGAGCAGGCTGCTGGTTCTCCCATCCACGCTGCTCTCAATGTTATCAGTGAGAGCAGCGGTTGGATGAGAGAAGTAGAAGCCTCCTCTCCCGACGGAGGTACCAGCCGCGGCGCAATTCCGGCGCAATTTTGCGCTTATTGATTTACATTGAAACGCAGCAAATCCGCATGTATAGATATTATACATGCGGGTTTGTTGTGATTCAATGCAAGTCAATGGGCGCGATTTCGCAGCAAAATTGCGCCTGAATTGGTTGTGCTGTGGTTTGTGCCGCAATGATAATCCGCAGCGGAAATTTCCACATCATGTGCACAGCACATGCGGATTATCTTTGGTATACATGGCATACCTCTTACCAAGCGATTTTAATGCATTTCTACGGCGGAATAACCGCCGTGGAAATGCATTAAAACCATATTGTGTGCACTCAGCTTAAAAGAAGAGCCGTAATACATTGCAGTATTGCCATTGTAGGATCATTTGTTGACAGCAAAAGGTCAGAAACACAAATAAATATGGATGAGGCCTAACTTCTTACATCTTGGTTTCTCTAGGGACAGAGGCATAGCATGATGATATTTCCTGCTTTCTCTCTGCTTGTTCTGGTGGTGGGAGTCAACCTTGGACAGCCTGCTGAAGAATCCGCACCTGACTCCAAATACATAGGTATTCTTAAATAATTTAGCTAGTCAACTGGATTTTTGCAAGTGTTTATGTGCAGTGCAATAAGTGATAGTAATTTACAATATTTTAATAAATTTGCTCATGTAGAAAAAAATTAAAAAACAATCTCTGAATTGCTGGTTTTTGTTCATTCTGCCTCCCAAAAATCAAAATGGAAAGCGATCAAAAAAGTTATCTCACCTTAAATGGTACCAATAAAAACGTAAACTCGTCCCGCAAAAAACAAGCCCTCACATGACTCAGGCAACAGAAATATAGAAAAGTTATAGTTCTCAAAATATGGCTATGCAAAAACTTTGTTTTGCAAGAAAAAGCATTTTTTAGTGTGTGACAGCAGCCAAACATAAAAAAAATATATAAATCTGGTATCGCTGTAATCGCACCCGAAGAATAAAGTCGTCTAATCACTTACACCGCACGAGGAACGGCATAAAAAATAAATAAAACTAATTCCTCACCTGCTGTTAATTTGTTCATTCTGCACTCTACACTGAGCACTTACACCGGGGTTTCCATGTAAATCTCTGAAATACGTGATTCAGACAGAACTCCCAAATGAAGATCCCCTGTAATGAGGCAGATTGGGACACTGTGGACTTTGTCTGGCCTATGATCCGGCGGTGTCCATCTTTTTAAGTTTGCATAAAAGTGTGGTCGACCACAGTTTTGTGCACCTCTGAAAAGAAGGACACAGCTGAACAGAGGCCAGACGGAGTCAAAAGTAACTCCACTGCCTCATTATAGTGAATGTATCCCTCGGGGGTTTCATCATAATCACATCACTCGAAGATTTAGATGGAAATCCCGATGCAAGTGCTCAGCGCAGAGCACAGGATAAATGTGATCCAAAATGTTATGTAAAATGTTCCCAATAAAAGGCTCTACTCAATCCACAAAAAAACAAGTCCCCACTCAGGTCCATCATCTGTCAATGGAAATATAAGAGGCTTCCACATTACTGGTAGCACAGAGGCTCTGGAAAAGTGCTATGGCCCCCCGCCCCCAAAAGAAATTGAGCAAATTCTGCACTCCCAAATCCAAATGCCCCCTCCCTTCTGAGCCCCACAGTGTGCCTAAACCACACCTAGCATCCACATGGTTGGCATTTCTGTAGTGATGAGAGCTCACTTATTTTACTGGTGCATGTCTCCAGAAGCACGAGCTGGGCACAATGTATGCGTACTACAATGTATGGGCACTGCAGCATACTGGGCACTGCAATGTACGGGCACTGCACTGGCAGATTTGCAATTTTCACTCAGCAACATCCACTGCTGCTTGTTTCTGGAAAACATCTATGGAGTCAAAATTGTAACTACACCTGTAGATAAATTCCCAGAGGGGTGTAATTTCCAAAATGGGGCCACTTGAGGGGGGATTCTGCTCTTCTGGCAATTAGGGGCTCTGTATATGGAGTCCGCAAACTATTCTATGATAATTTGTTCTCCAATAGTCAAATAGAGCTCTTTCCCTTCCAAGCCTCGCCGTTTGGCTAAGCCAGTACAGTATAGCCACATATTGGGTATTGCCACATTCAGCAGAAATTGTGTGACACATTTTGGTGCCATTTTTATCCATTTCCCAATGTGACAATGTAAAATCTGGGGCTAAAACAACATTTTTATGGTAAAAATGTAATTATTATTTCTTCACCGCCCAATGGTGTGAGGTTCTGTTCACTGCACCTCTAGATGAATTCATTGAGAGGTGTAGTTTGTAAAATGGGTTCACTTATGGTTACTTAACTCCTATTATCCATTTTGAAAATTGAAAACTTAAGGGCCAAAGTAACATTTTAGTGGAAAAAATGGTAATTTTCCTTTGACTCAGCCAAATATTATACAATTCAGTGAATCGCTTGAGGGTTAAAAATGCTTACTACACTGATAGATGAATTTCTCAAGAGGTGTAGTTTTCCAAATGGGGTCACTTGTGGGGGTTTCTGCTGTTTTGGAATGTCAGGGGCTCTTCAAATGGGACATGGCATTCGCAATCTGTTCCAGCCAAAATTGCGCTCCAGAATTGAGTTGCCGCTCCTTCCCTTACGAGCCCTGCCATGTGCCCAAACAGTAGTTTTCCACCACATATGGAATATCGGCGTACTCAGGACAAATTGCACATCAAACTGAATGGTCCATTTTCATCTGTTACCCTTGTGAAAATGAAATATTTGGGGCTAAAGCAACATTTTTGCCAGAAAAAAATATTTTTCCATTTTCACACCTCAACGTTATAAAATTCTGTGAAGCATCTGTGGGTTCAAGTTGCTCACCACACCTCTAGATAAGTTCCTTGAGGGGTTTAGTTTCCAAAGTGGGGTCACTTTTGGGGGGTTTCCACTGTTTAGGCACATCAGTGGCTCTGCAAACACAATATGGCATCCGCTATCTATTCCAGCTAATTTTGCGCTACAAATGTCAGATGGCGCTCCTTCCCTTCCGAGCCCTCCCATGTGCCCAAACAGTAGTTTTCCACCACATATGGGGTATCTGTGTACTCATGAGAACTTGCGCAACAAATTATTGTATTGTATTGGTATTGTATTGTATGGTACATTTTCTCCTGTTACCCTTGTGAAAATAAAAAATTTGGGACTAAGGTAACATTTTTGTGAAAAAAAGTAAATGTTCATTTTTTCTTTCCACTTTTCTTTAATTCCTGTGAAGCACTTGAAGGGTTAATAAACTTCTTTAATGTGGTTTTGAGCACGTTACGGGGTGTAGTTTTTAGAATGGTGTCACTTTTAGGTATTTTTTGTTAAATAGGCCCCTCAAAGTCACTTCAAATGTGATGTGGTCCCTAAAAAAATGGTTTTGCAAATTTTGTTGAAAAAATGAGAAATTACTGGACAACTTTTAACCCTTCTAACTTGCTAACAAAAATTATTTTTTTTCAAAAATGATGCTAATGTAAAGTAGACATGTGGTAAATATTATTTCTTAACTATTTTGTGTTATAAAACTCTCTGGCTTAAAGGTATAAAAATTATAATTTTGAAAATTGCGAAATGTTCTCCAAATTTCTGATATTTTCAATAAAGGCAAGTCAAATCGAACAAATTTTACCACTATCATGAAGTACGATATGTCACGAAAAAACAATCTCAGAAGCAGTGGGATAAGTTGAAGCGTTCTAGAGTTATAAAGTGACACTGGTCAGAATTGAAAAAATTGGCCTTGTCAGGAAGGTGAAAACAGGCTAGGGGGTGAAGGGGTTAACTATGGACATTCACTTCAAAGAAACAAGGAGACAAAATAAAATATACATTTGTTTTACTGTGCAAATGAAATGTGATAAGTACGTTTTTTTTTATTAAATAGAATAAATACTACATAATGATCTGATACTTGTTTTACAGGTGAGGAAATTAGTTTGGTGCCCGGGCTCAGTTCGTTACCTTGTCCAGATAAAATAACTACTGCATGGAGTATGGAACAGTCACCTATTCTTGCCCTTTTGTGCCGAAGAAAAAAATTGTTCCCTGCTGGACAGCTTTGGCCTTCTGACCTGCCCATTCCCAACCGTGTTATTCCTGTGCCTGAAGGAGCCCTCTTGGTCGATAGAGAAAAGGATCTCTCCACCTATAACTGGAATTCCTTTGGCCTGAGATATGGAAAGAGAGAGAGTGGTGCACTAAATTCTAAGGTTAAAGTTTGGTAGAGCTAATGTAATGTGGTGGGGAGAACAAGACTATGGGTTTACCTGAGACTCAGATTATGATCATCTTTGATTACCAATCTATAGTATTTCTATATAAAGCTATGACAAGTTGAATATCTTTGTTAATCCTCTGTTTTACTTATTTGTCACTGATCCTAAATTTCTGTCGCAGTTACTAAATTACATGATGTATATCATTCCATATCTGCTTTTACAGTTACTGTTACATAGCTGATATTGTTTAAAAAAAGACACAGGTCCATCATGTTTAGCCTATAATTCTACCTTGTTGATTGAGAGGAAGTACAGTTCCCATGATGGCAGGTGCCCCATACTTCTCTACTCCAATAATGCCAATGAGAATAAATTAGTGGATTAACATTCTGTCTCTAGTAATCTTTTGCAGATATCCTGCATACTCATGTACACACTTTCTGGTATAGTTCTCTCAACTTGTAATTGGTGCAGAAGTCGGGGAGCCCCCCACCAGTACCTGAAAATGTGTCTATTTTGTTATTGTACTATATCTAGTTTACGGAATATACTTGTCAGATTATTATCACTACAACAATGCGAGATTTAAACGGAGTCTGTTACTTCAAAATTTGATTTAAACTACTTATACAGTCCTATAGAGGACTTAGCCCCTATAAAAATCATACCTGTATCATAGATCTTACTTCTTTAGGTTTTTGTGAAAAAAACATTTTATGTAATATGGAAATGAGGTCTGTTCTGTGCTCCCTAGTCAGGGTCAAGGGCTCGGTTCGCCATCTCAGCCACCTTAATCAGCATGCCCCCCCTTAGCTTGATTGACAGAGTGAGAACTGAATCCCCAGATCACACAATATCAGTGAGGCTGTGTGCCCACGTAGCGTTTTTCAAGCGTTTATGCTGCGGAATTTCCGCAGCATAAACACTTGTGAAACGCTAGGTAATCCGCACCCCATGGTCCCCAAGGGGATTCCGCATGTTCTATGCACATGCTGCGGATTTTTCCGCAGCGTTTATGCTGCGTACAAAAATCTGCAGCATGTCATTTAATTTTGGGGAAGCGCAGCGGAACTCCCGCCATTGACTTGCATTGAGACGCATAGAAACCGCGACTGTACATTTGTACAAGCGGCTTCTATGCGTCTCTATGTGCGGATGGTACCCAGTTCTGGAGGAGAGGAGACTCTCATCCAGACCTGGGTACCATTGTACCTGTAAAAAAAGAATAAAATAACAAATAAAGTTTATACTCACCTTTCCGAAGGCTTCTCTCTGAATGCCGGCATCGCTTGAGGACCTGCGGTGACGTCACAGTCATGTGACTGCAGGCCCTTCACCGCTGTGTCTCGCGATATGCCGGCAGCCGGGAACCAGACAGGAACGAGCGCTGCTGCACACACCGGGGCCTCGGGGGTGAGTATAGCTTTATTTGTTTTAATTTTTACGGTTCACACTATATAAATCCATGCTGTTTGCATGGATTTATATAGTGTGACCTAGTTGTCAAGCACTTTCCAAGTGATGCTATCGCCTGGAAAGCGCTTGTCAATCTGCATGCGGAAACGCATGTGAATCCGCATGTGGATCCGCATGTATTCTGCAGGAAAAACGCATGTACAATCTGCATGTGTTTTTTTCTGCCAGGGAGATGCAGAAATGCTGCAGAAATTTTCTGCTTCATCTCTGCATCGCGGGCACATAGCCTATGGGTGCTCTGCCATTCTTCTCTCCTGTCTGCAGCAGCCACCTGCTACCATGTGATCCTGTGTGCTACCACTTCAGATAGGAGAGAAGATTGAGAGAATGCCTACTTTGTGGACACACACTCTTTGGACTCCTGCAGTGTCAGTGTGGACATGCAAAGTAGGGCATTCAATTCAGGCAGAGCTCACTCTGGGCACCTCAGCATTGTCATAATAGCTTGAAGGTGTCGTCATGTTGATTGAAGGGGTGAAGGGGCAGAATGGTGCACTAAGCATTTGGTCACGCCTAGTGTACAAGCCTCGCCTACACTAGCGTATAATTCGAACGAGTGCAATCCGATAAAAAATCAGATTGCACTTGGACCAATATTAATCAGTAAGGCAGTGCAGATTTGTGTATTTTTTTCCAGCTGTATTCAGCATGAGAAAAAAAATCACAGCATGCTGCAATTTCACTGCGAAATTGGATAGTGTGAGAAAAAAATCGCATGCCATACGGACCATCAGTATGCCATCCAATTTTTACAGATACATTACAATTCTGTAGCATAGGAAACTGTAAATGGTCCTGTAAATGATTAATAGATGGCAAGTAAAAAAGCGGATTGTATACGGATGACAAGTGAGAAAAAAGAGTCCCACTCTCACAAAACAAATTTAAATATTAGACAAAGATAACACAAGTAAACACAAAATGCAATTTTTAAATGAAGGTCTTTATTATTAAGGGGAAAAGAAATCCAAACCTACAGGGTCCTGTGTGAAAAAGTGATTGCCCTCCCCCTTAAAACATAAATTAACTGTGGTTTATCACATCTTTGGGAAGTTGAGTTCAATTTCCCTCGCCACACACAGGCCAGATTACTGCCACACCTGTTCTCAATCAAGAAATCACTTAACTAGAACCTGCCTGACAAAGTGAAGTAGACCACAAATGGCGAAAACATGGAACAGTGTTGAACCTTCCCAGGAGTGGCTGGCCAACCAAAATTACCCCAAGAGCGCAAAGATGACTCATCCAAGACGTCACAAAAGACCCCATAACAATATCCAAAAACTGCAGGCCTCACTTGCATCAGTTAAGGTCAGTGTTCATGACTTCACCATAAGGCCACGACCCTACTATCAGTATTTGATCAGTATTGGGTCAGTATTTTTTCTCGGGAGTAGGAGCCAAAACCAGGTGAGGAATAATCATAGAAAAGGTATAATAGAAACAAGTGCACCAATTCTGCATTTATCACCCACTGCTGGTTTTGGCTCTCACTCCTGAGAAAAAATACTGACCGAATGCTGACCAAATACTGATAATGGGGCCGTGGCATAAGAAAGAGACTGGACAAAAATGACATGCATGGCAGAGTTCCAAGACGAAAACCACTGCAGAGCAAAAAGAACATAAAGGCTCGTCTCAGTTTTGCTAGAAAACATCTTGATGATCACCAAGACTTTTGGGAGAATACTCTGTGAACTGAGCAGACAAAAGTTAAACTTTTTGGAAGGTGTATGTTCCATTACATCTGGCATACCAGTAACACAGCATTTCATAAAAGGAACATCATATCAACAGTAAAATATGGTGGTGGTAGTGTGATGGTCTGGGGCTGTTTTGCTGCTTCAGGACCTGGCTGACTTGCTATGGTGAATGGAACCATAAATTCTGCTGTCTGACAAAAAACCCTGAAGGAGAATGTCCAGCCATCTGTTCGTGGCCTCAAGCTGAAGTGCACTTAGGTTATGCAGCAGGACAAAGATCCAAAACACATCAGAAAGTCCACCTCTGAATGGCTTAAGAAAAACCAA
This sequence comes from Phyllobates terribilis, assembly GCF_046119375.1. Lineage (NCBI taxonomy): Eukaryota > Metazoa > Chordata > Amphibia > Anura > Dendrobatidae > Phyllobates > Phyllobates terribilis. The sequence continues at coordinate 692,736,304 of NW_027362762.1, forward strand.
AGTAAGACTTTGTAGTGGCCTAGTCAAAGTCCTGGCCTTAATCCGATTGAGATGCTGTGGCATTACCTTAAAAAGGTGGTTCATGCTCGGAAACCCTCCAATATGGCTGAATTACAACAATTTTGCAAAGATGAGTGGCCAAAATTCCTCCAGAGCGCTGTAAAAGACTCATTGCCACTTATTGCAAATGCTTGATTGCAGTAGTTGCTGCTAAGGGTGGCCCAACCAGTTATTAGGTTTAGGGGGCAATCACTTTTTCACACAGGGCCCTGTAGGTTTGGATTTCTTTTTCCCTTAATAATAAAGAAATTCATTTAAAAACTGTATTTTGTGATTACTTGTGTTATCTTTGTCTAATATTTAAATTTGTTTTGTGATCTGAAACATTTAAGTGTGACAAACATGCAAAAGAATAAGAAATCAGAAAGGGGAAAACACTTTTTCACACCACTGTATGTTGGTTTCATATGTTGGTTTATACTACTTTATGTCTCCTATTTGAGGTAAAAGACATGATTCTGTTTTATCAATATGTGCAGCTACTTATGTTTTGGAGGAGAGAGGTTTTGTAGTCACAAAAAACACACTCTTCAGAATGCTTCATTAAAGAGATGAACTGCGTAAGCAATTTTTTCAACTCCCAACTTGCCAACACCTTAAGGCCCCCTTCACATCACACGTCAGTGTTTCCAGTACGTGTGGTGACCGTTTTCACTGGAGACACTTACACACGTCACACGACCATGTGTCTGTGTGACCCACATGTAGACATGTCCATTTTTTTCCGGTAACTTGGATGTCAATACGTCACGCACATGAGCACACGGATGACACAAGTTTGACACGTGACACGTTCTGGAATAGAATGCAGAATAGAAATGACATATGTTTAGGTGTTACTTACTGCAAAGTCAAACGTTTACATACACTAATTCCTATTCCTTTAAACAATTCTGGACTGCCCATATGATGATGTCATGTGTTTGGAAGCTTCTGATAATTTTTTGGCAACATCTAAGTTAATTAGAGACACACCTGTGGATGTATTTTAATGCACACCTGAAACACACTGCTTCTTTGTATAGCATCATGGGAAATCTATAGAAATCAGTCAAGATATCAGGAAGAGAATTGTGGGCTTGTACAAGTCAATTTCAAGATACCTGAAGTCATCTGTTCAAACAATTATACGCAAGTACAAACAAGATGGGAATGTCCAGGCATCATACCGCTCAGGACGGAGACGGGTTCTGTGCCCCAGAGATGAATGTGCTTTAGTCCAACATTTGCATATCAACCCAAGGACAAAGGCAAAAGACCTTGTGAAGATGATGGCAGAAGCTGGTAAGATTGTGTCAATAACCACAGTGAAATGAGTACTGTATCAACATGGGCTGAAAGGCCACTCTGCCAGGAAGAAGCCATTACTCCAATAGAAACATTAAAAAGCCAGATTAATGTTTGCAAATGCACATAAGAACAAAGACCTTAATTTTTGGAGACATGTCCTGTGGTCTGATGAAACTAAAATTTTACTTTTTGGGCATAATGACCATCGTTACGTTTGGAGTTAAAAGGGAGAAGCTTGGAAGCCTAAGAACACCATCCCAACTGTGAAACACGGGGGTGGCAGCATCATGTTGTGGCATTGTTTTGCTGCAGGAGGGACTGGTACACTTCACAAAATAGATGGCATCGTGAGAAAAGAAGATGATGTGGCAATACTGAAGCAACATCTCAAGACATCAGCCTGGAAGTTTAAGCTTGGGCGGAAATGGGTCTTCCAAATGGACAATGACTAGAAGCATACTGCCAAAGTGGTAACAAATTGGCTTAAGGATAACAAAGTCAATGTTTTGGAGTGGCCATCACAAAGCCCTGATCTCAATCCTATTGAAAATTTATGGATAAAGCCGAAAAGGCAGGTGCGAGCAAGACGACTACAAACCTGGCTGAGTTACACCAGTTTTGTCAGGAGGAATGGGCCCAAATTCCAACCAACTATTGTGAGAAGCTTGTGGAAGGATATCCCAAATGTTTGACCCAAGTCATTCAGTTTAAGGGCAATGGTACCAAATACTAATGAAATGTATGGAAACTTTTGACTTTGCAGTAAGTAATAAAAATGCCTTAAAATATTCTCTCTCTCTCATTATTCTGGCATTTGGCAAATATTAAATATTATGATAATCCTAATTGACCTAAAACGGGAAAGGTTTATTCTGATTTCATGTCAGATATTGAGAAAAACATGCATATGTGTCTTTTTATATAGTGTATGTAAACTTCTGGTTTCAGCTGTACATATGGGGTAAATAGCTAAATAGATATCCGTGAGATATATAATTAGTGTCTTGTGTGTGTAGTTTACTGCTAATAAGTAGTATTGTTTATTGCTAATAAGTGTGTAGTTTAAGCAAATAAATAAATAAATTAATGAAAAAAATGATCTGAGGTCTCTCCATTTTTGATAACCAGTTAAGGTAACGCAGACAGCTGAGAGCTGATATTATCAGGCTGGGAAGGTCCATGGTTATTGGGCCCTTCCCAGACAAAAATACCAGCCCACAACTGATCCAGAATTGGCGCATCACATTAGATGCGCCAATTCTGGCGCTTTGCCCGGCTCTTCCCGAATGCCCTGGTGCGGTGGCAATCAGGGTAATAGTGTTTGGGTTGATATCAGCTGTGATTTGTTAAAAATGACAGCTGGCATCATGCCCTGTGGTTAGTAATGGAGAGGTGTCTATCAGACTCCCCCATTACTAACCCAGTAACCAAAAATAATCAAAAATAAAAACACACACTTAGAAAAAATTGTTTATTTGAATAAAGACTCCCCCACACTATACCTGATTCACCCATTTATTGAAAAAAAATCCCATGCAGGTCCGCCATAATCCACAGAATCCAATGTAGTCCAGAAATGGATACCTGAAAAACATAAAGAGAAATAAACACAAGAGAGTGTCCCTCGTTCAACAATTCATTAGAAAAAATGTTTCCACAAAGCTCCGACGAAGTCCATGGCATTCAACTGAATTCGGTTGTGGCATCTGTGAATAGCAGTAAAGTTCCTGCTATTCACAAGCGCTGGGTACTGACGACAACCCTCATCAGAGTCGCCAAGTCACGCTAACTGCAGCGTGAGCTGATGCGCGTTGTTGTCACTACCCGACGCCTGTGAATGTCAATGTAATAAGAAGATGACTCACCTAGCTTTGAAAGATACTTAAAGTTTTTTGTAAATTACTATGATAAAAACATTTTTTATTTAAACATTTTTTTATTTATTTATATGTTTTTCTCCTGGAATAATTTTTGTGGAAACCAATAGCTTATGACCCTTTAATAATGCCTGTCGTTGGGTCCTTTGTCGAACTGTATACCTTTATGTATCTTTGTAAAACCGCTGTGATGTGATGGGAGAACTTGATCTGTACAAGATCATGACTGAGAGGGAGAGATAATGGCATTTTTCTTCTTCATCTTTCTCAGTACAGAAGAGGGGGAAAAGTGTGGAGGGTGTTCTATAAGCAATCAGTCATAGATGTCAGTGTACTACATTCTGCATTACATTACAGAGACATGTCGTGGTTGGGAGGAGTCATAGCATCATGCACCTGAAAAATTAATTATTCCAATTGGAGACGGGTGAGTCACTAGATTTACCTATACACGTACAGTATACACTATATACTATCTCCAGAGCTCCTTTGTGCAGCAGTTATTGATGATAATATTAGTGTTACTTCTCTGGTTTTTATCAATGGTCAGTATTGTAGTTTTGTTCAGTCAATATGTGGTGGTAATACGTGACCTGCTCATGGCGTGGCTGAATTTTTCTCTTTTATGTGGTATTATTGGAATATTATTTTTGGTATAATAAACTTTATTTAGTAACAATAGAGAAATTACACTGCTGTTTGGTAACTGTATGACTGTAATTTAGAGGTATTATTTAGAAAATGATCTTATTGATGTGTTTTTTGTGAGTTCTATATACATAGCTCCTGAAAGTCCCGGATTTAGCGGGACTGTCCCAGTTTGAGGGCTCAGTCCACCGTCCCGACACGTCAGGGCTTTGTCCCGACTTTTAATACTCACCTCTCTTCCATGTTCGCAGGCAGGAGCTCTGCCTATGAGCCAAAGCCCATAATGATGTAGATAGGAGAATTTGGTAATCTTGAGCTGTATTGCAGGCAGCGAACCCATGAGCAGATTATATATGTACATAGAGATACATTGTATATAACAGTGTATGTCCATGTTCTCTGTATACTAGAGGTGCAGAAAAAGTCAGATTTTTTTGTTCCTATAAAATTACTTTAAATAATAAAAAGCAATTACAAAAATGTCATTTTTTCTTTTCTGTGAGTCTCCCCGGTACTCGAACACACAAATTTCAAAATTACAGCCAGAAGCTAAAGCAATTGACCAACAGGCTCTGGTGATATCAGGGGGAGAATTTTGTGTACTTGTCTGGTTCAATAAAGTATTGCCACGCTGTTTTACCCTCACCTTATGTTGTCTGAGTAGCGTTACGCCCACGGAAGACCCCGAGCCTTCACACCGCCTATATTTCCATTGACAGCAGGGGTCTTGCTTTTTTGTGGATTGACTTGAAGCTTTTATTGAGAAATTTTACATAACATTTTAGATAACGTTTTTTCCTGCACTCTATGTTGAGCACTTACATCAGGGTTTTCATCTAAATCTCCGAATTACGTGATTCAGATGAAACCCCCAAGGGATCCATTCACTATAATGAGGCAGAACAGTTACTCTCGACTCCGTCTGGCCTCTGTTCATCGGTGTCCTTCTTTTCAGAGGTGCAGATAACTGTGGCCGACTGCACTTTTATGCACGCTTAAAAAATCAGACACCGTCTGATCATGGGACAGACAGCGTCTACAGTGCCTCCATCTGCCTCATTATAGGGACTCTTCTGCCGGGAGTTCTGTCTGAATCACGTATTTCAGAGATTTACACGGAAACCCCTGTGTAAGCACTTAGCACAGAGTGCAGGATAAATGTGAGCCGATCCTTACCGCGATCTTTGCGAGGCAGAATAAACAAATCAACAGCAGGTGAAGAATTGGTTTTATTTATTTTTTACACTGTTCACTGTGCGGTATAAGTGATTTTTATATTTGGCTACTATCACACACTAAAAAAATGTTTTTTTTTTCTTGCAAAAACAAGCTTTTGCATCGCCATGTTTTGAGAGTTATAATTTTTCTGCATTTCTGCCGACAGAGTCATGTGAAGGCTTGTTTTTTTGTGGTATGAGTTGACGTTTTTATTAGTATAGAAAGTCATCAAAAAATTATACGATTACAGCTATACCATTTTATAGATAAAAAGAATTGTTTTTACATCTCTATATTTTGAGAGCTATAGCTTTTTTATTTCTCTGCTGATGGAGTTGTTTGGAAGCTTCTTTTTTGCTGGACAAGATGACGGTTTCAGCAATACCATTTTTATTTCCATTAGACTTTTAAATTGCGTTTAATTCCACTTTTTGTTTGCAGTGTCAAGAAAAAGCATAGTTTTTGCCACGTTTTTTATTTATTTATGTTACGATATTCACTGAAGGGGTTAACTAGTGTGACATTTTTATAGGTCGGGTCGTTCCCAACGCAGCGATTCCAAATATGTGCCCTTTTTTTGTTTATTTTTGCTTTTACATAAATATACCTATTTGTTGTTATAATGAATTCATTTTATTATTATTTTGCAATATTTTTTTTTTACATGTTTGCAATTTTTTTTACTTTTTTTTTTTACTTAGTCCCTCTCATTACAATGTATTATACCCGTCAGAATCCTCTTAGACCACGCTGCTGGCATGCTCTAAATAGGGAACCATAGCTGGCAGACTCAGAGGTCATCATGACAACCTCAGGTTGCCATGACGATGATCGGGCCGTCACGCTGATGTTGCTGGGGTGCCGATTGCGTGAGAGAGGGAGCCCCCTCTCTCTCCTAGCCTCCCAAATGCGGCAATCGATATTGACCATGGAATTTAGGGTGTTAAGCAGCCAGTGGCTGTGCGGGCACCACTCCAGGGAGTGAGAGTCGGGTCTCGGCTATCACATAAGCCAAGCTCCCTGTGGCGATTGCGCTGGCACAGCTCCTGTGTAGTGCACAAAAATGTAACTTTTTTTGTGAAAATAGACTTTAGTGTGAAGTATATAGGAGCTCGTTGTTAAAAATTACATTCAAAGGAGTTGTGCTATGAACAAAAGTATATTTTAATCAACAGATCTTGGAATAAAAATAAACTCCACAATTGGATGTGTTTAAAAAAAATGTTCCTGTGCTGAGATAATCTTATAAATGTGCCCCTGCTGTGTACTGTGTAATCGCTATGTCTGACCATACAGGGACATGGTCTGATCATACCACAGCCACTTGGAGGGGAGAGAAAAAGAGAGGATACAGACAGGACAACATGGGATAACAGCCGATTCTTTCTTTGAGGTAAAATATTGTGTTACGTGCACACCGCTAGGTTTAGATAAGGGCGAGACAGGTCTCATGAATTCTTGGAATCCTGGGGGAACCATTACTCAGGGCGACCATACATTGCAGCTTTCTTTAGCATAAGATGTATTCACTTGACAGAGTCCTCATGAACAGGTGAACAGTAGAATTTAATGTAGAAGCACGGCCAAGTACAAATCAAGTCCTTTACAGCAACAGGCTTTCCCTTATTCAACATCAAACAGCTTCTTCACAAAGGCACAGTAGTACACAGAATTTTTATAGCACAGTGAGATGGAGGAGGGGGGGGGTTGCTGAGGGAGATGATCCCTGTGACACAATTCCTTCCAGTCCTTATCTTCCTGCCTCATGATAGACTTTCTCAACTAGCAGTACAAGGGGTTTCTGACCTTTGCCCAGCTTCACTCTTTACTAGAATTCTGTTCCACTATGGTTCACTTGCCTGAACTTCTGTGAGATAAAGATCACACACCACCACAACTTCCTCACAATCCCCCTGGGGTTATGCTAACAACTCTCTGTCTCCTGTGACTGTGTTAATCCCTCTAGATGTTGGATGCTTCTGAAGCAAACCACTTCCTGTCTTCTGTGATTGTGTTAACTCTTCTAGTTGCTGGATGCTTTTGAAGCAACAGCACTACTTCCGCATGTCACAATTGTTTAAAAACAGGCAGGGAAATGTTTCACTCACAAAAACAATCAGCTGTGATACCCTGCTGTCCTGTCTGTATACTCTTTTGCTTTCTTTAACCCCTTTAAAGTCCATGACGTACTAATACGCGTCTGTGCCCTGGGACTTAAGAGCCTGACCCGTATTAATACGTCATGGCGATCGCACGCGCACACAGGCTGTGCAGGCGCGATCGCCGCCGGGTGTCAGCTGATTGTCACAGCTGATACCCGGTACTATGTGCAGGGAGCATCGCAGCATTGCGGTAGCTAAGGGGAGGTGATCGGAATACTCACCTCCTCTTCCGGCCTCCAGCGCTGTCTGCCGCGGCTTCCCGGGTGTTGCCATGACGACCCGATGTCGTCATGACAACATCCGGGTCACCAGACAGCAGGAAGATTTTTTGGTCATGCGCAGTGCATCTCCAAACTATCTTCTCGCTGTGCAACGCTGACTGCCTGCATGGCACAGGGATGGTGCTCCATCCCTATGGTATGCAGGCAATCAGAATAAAAAAAGTGAAAGTCCCATAGTGGGACAAAGTAAACAAATAAAAAAACTGTCAGAAAGTGAAAAAAAAAACAACTTGTAAAAATATAAAAAAAATAAAATAAAAAAATAATCCACCAAAAATAAAAATATAATGTACCCATCAATAAATATTATTATGAAAAAAAACAAACAAAGAATAAAAGTACACATATTTGGTATCGCCGCGTCCGGAACGACCTGACCTATAAAATTGTCCCACTAGTTAACCCCTTCAGTGAACACGGTAAAAAAAAAAAAAACCCGAAGCAAAAAACAATGCTTTATCATCATACCGCCAAACAAAAAATGGAATAACACGCGATAAAAAAGACGAATATAAATAAAAATGGTACCACTGAAAACGTCATCTTGTCCCGCAAAAAACAAGCCACCATACAGCTCCATCATCCGAAAAATCTAAAAGTTATAGCTCTCAGAATAAAGCGATGCAAAAAATAATTTTTTATATAAAATAGCTTTTATTGTGTAAAAGCGCTAAAACATAGAAAAACGATATTAATGTGGTACAGCTGTAAACATACTGACCCGAAGAATAAAGCTACCTTATCAATTTTACCACACGCGGAGTAGAATAAAAAAAAAAAAAAAAAATTCCTGAATTGTTGGTTTTTGTTTATTCTGCCTCTCAAAAGCTGGAATAGAAAGCGATCAAAAAATGTCATGTGCCTGAAAATGGCACCAATAAAAACGTCAACTCATCCCGCAAAAAACAAGCCGTCACATGACTCTGTTGGCCAAAATATGGAAAAATTAGAGCTCTCAAAATATGGCAATGCAAAAACTAGATTTTACAAAATATGTGTGACAGCTGTCAATCATAAAAACCTGATATGATTCTGGTATCTCTGTAGTCGCACCGACCCGAAGAATAAGGTCGTCTAATCACTTATACCGCACTAGGAACGGCATAAAAAATAAACCCTATGGCTGGGGTTGGGGTTAGGGTTGTGCTAATGTTAGGGTTGGGGTTAGGGTTGGGCTAGAGTAGGGTTAGGGTTGGGGTTAGGGTTTTCTTTTTTCAAGAGTAAAAAAAAAAAAAAAAAAAAGATGACGATATGGCAACTAGTGTTGAACACAAGTGCTCGCTACTTGAGTTTGCATCGGGTGCTCGGGTATGCACTGAGTATCGCGGGTGCTCGAGTCTCCGCCCCATATACTTCACGGCCAAAAAAACCTCACGGGGATTGCCTGCCATGCACAAGCGATCCCCGCATGTTTTGTTTGGGGTATCTAATAACCATGAAACATGCAGGTGGGGACTCGAGCATTTCACTTGAGCACCCGTGATACATGGTGCATACCTGAGTACCCGATGCAAACTCAAGTAGTGAGCACTTGCGCTCAAGACTAATGACAACTTATTCAATATGATGACCTAATGTTATCAAATTCTGTGTCGTACCTCTGGGTTCAAAATGTTAACTATACCCCGTGATAAAATCCTTGAGGGGTGTAGTTTCCAAAATGGGGTAACTTGTGGGGGGTTTCCACTATTTAGGCACATCAGGGGCTCTCCAAACGCGACATGGCGTCCGCTCTCGATTCCAGTCGATTTTGCGTTCAAAAAGTCACACAGTGCTCCTTCCCTTCTGTACTCTGCCGTGCGCCCAAACACAGTATTTTCCCCACATATGGGGTATTAGCGTACTCAGGAGAAATTGCACAAAAGTTTTTGGGGTCCATTTTCTCCTCTTACCCTTGTGAAAATAAAAAAATTGGGGCTAAAACATCATTTTTGTGGAAAAAGTTTGATTTTTTTATTTTCACGGCTCCATGTTATAAACTTCTGTAAAGGACTTGGGAGTTCAAGGTGCTCACCACACATCTAGATAAGTTCCCTGAGGGGTCTAGTTTCCAAAATGGTGTCATTTGTGGGGAGGTTTCCACTGTTTAGGCACATCAGGGGCTCCCCAAATGCAACATGGCGTCCGCTAATTATTCAAGCAAATTTTACATTCAAAAAGTCAAATGGCGCTCCTTCCCTTCTGAACCCTGCCGCGCGCCCAAACAGTGGTTTTCCCCCCACATATGGGGTATCTGCTAACTCAGGAGAAATTGCACAACAAACTGCATAGTGCAATTTCTTCTGTTGCCCTTATGAAAATTCAAAAGTGGGGCTGAAAAACATTTTTGTGGGAAAAATGTGAAAATTTTATTTTTACGGCTCAATGTTATAAACTTCTGTGAAGCACCTGGGGGTTCAAGGTGCTCACCACACATCTAGATAAGTTCCCTGAGGGGTCTAGTTTCCAAAATGGTGTCATTTGTGGGGGGGTTTCCACTGTTTAGGCACATCAGGGGCTCCCCAAATGCAACATGGCGTCCGCTAATTATTCAAGCAAATTTTACATTCAAAAAGTCAAATGGCGCTCCTTCCCTTCCGAACCCTGCCGTGCACCCAAACAGTGTTTTTTCCCCACATATGGGGTATCTGCGTGCCCAGGGGAAATTGCACAACAAACCTTGGGGTCCATTTTTTCCTGTTACCCCTGCAAAAATAAAAAAAATTGGGTCTAAAGTAACATTTTTGTGAAAAAAGTTAAATGTTAATTTTTTTCTTCCATATTCCAAAAATTCCTGTGAGGCACCTGAAGGGTTTTGAGCACCTTGAGGGGTGCAGTTTTTAGAATGGTGTGACTTTTGGGTATTTTCTGTCATAAAGACCCCTGAAAGTGACTTTAAATATGATGTGGTCCCTAAAAAAATAGTTTTGTAAATTTTGTTGGAAAAATGAGAAATCGCTGGTCAACTTTTAACCCTTATAGCTCCCCAATAAAAAAAAATTTTGGTTCCAAAATTGTGCTGATGTAAAGTATACATGTGGGAAATGTTATTTATTAACTCTTTTGTGTGACATATCTCTCTGATTTAAGGGCATAAAAATTCAAATTTTGAAAATTGCAAAATTTTCAAAATTTTCGCCAAATTTCTTTTTTTTTCACAAATAAACGCAAGTGATATCGAAGAAATGTTACCACAATCATGAAGTACAATATGTCACGAAAAAAAAATCTCAGAATCAGGGGGATCTGTTGAAGCGTTCCAGAGTAATTACCTCATAAAGTGACAGTGGTCAGAATTGTAAAAATTGGCCTGGTCATTAACGTGCAAACCACCTTGGGTTGTAAAGGGGTTAAGTGAAAACATTCTTATTACTGACTTTCCAGTTTATAAAACCTATTTTGTTAAACATTTTTAGGTCATTCTTAATTAATATAAGAGGTCCTGTGTTCAGAATCCTCATCTCTTGGTCAAAGTATAAGTGATTACAAAGAGTGTCTCTCTCTGGAGGATCCAGATCAAGGATGCAGATACCATTGAAAGTGTGATGCAGGGCACTTGTTTTGCCGCTATTAGGCTGTGTGCCCACGATGCGTTTTTCAAGCCTTTACGCTGCGGAATTTCCGCAGCGTAAACGCTTGGTAAACCTTCCCCCATGGTCTCCAATGCAATTCCGCACTTTCAATGCCCATGCTGTGGATTTTTCCGCAGCGCTTATGCTGCGCTCAAAAATCCGCAGCATGTCCATTAATTTTGCGGACACGCAGCGTAATCGCCGCCATTGACTTGCATTAGAACGCACCAATTCCGCAAGACTGTATCTGTACTTGCGTAATTGGCGCGTTCTAATGTGCGGATGGTACCCAAGTCTGGAGGAGAGGAGACTCTCATCCAGACCTGGGTACCATAGAAACTGTAAAAAAAAAGAATTTAAAATAAAAAATAAAGTTTATACTCACCTTCCGATGTCCTCCCGGTGTTTTGTCCACGCCGTCCGGTCTCTTGCAATGCTCGCGCTGTTGTGAAGGACCTGCCATGACGTCACTGAATCATGTGACCCATCACATGACTCAATGATGTCACCGCAGGTCCTTCACACCACCGCGAGCATTGCAAGAGACCGGACGCAGCAAAGATGACACCAGGAAGACACCGGAAGGTGAGTATAATCTTTTTTTTTTATTTTTTACCATTGTTATTCTTTTTTTTAACTATTACTTGGTCACACTATATAAATCCATGCCGGTTGCATGGATTTATATTGTGTGACCAACTTGTCAAGTACTTTTCCAAGTGATGCTCAAAATCGCTTGGAAAACTGGTTGAAAAAACGCATGCGAAAATGCATGTAAAAACGCTGAAAAAAAGCTTCTCTCTGGCAGAAAAAACGCATGTAAGGCTGTGTGCCCACGTAGCATTTTTCAAGCGTATATGCTGCGGAATTTCCGCAGCGTAAACGCTTGAAAAACGCATGTATATCCGCACCCCATGTTCCCCAATGGGATTCCGCAAGTTCTATGCACATGCTGCGGATTTTTCCGCAGCGTTTATGCCGCGTTCAAAAATCCGCAGCATGTCATTTAATTTTGCATTTCCGCAAGCGGAATTGCCTTTGGCTGTGTGCCCACGTAGCATTTTTCAAGCGTTTTTGATGCGGAATTTCCGCAGCGTAAACGCTTGAAAAACGCTTGGTAACACGCACCCCATGGTCCCCAATGGGATTCCGCAAGTTCTATGCACATGCTGCGGATTTTTCCGCAGCGTTTATGCTGCGTTCAAAAATCCGCAGCATGTCATTTAATTTTGCGTTTCCGCAAGCAGAATTGCCTTTGTTCAATGCATAAAAAACGCAAGGCAATTCCGCATGTGGAAAACGCGTGATAAACGCGCGAAAAATGCGCGATAAACGCGTGCGGAATTCCGCATGCGTTTTTCCGGGAGAGGACTTGCATTTATGCAGCAGAAATTTTCTGCTTCATAAATGCAACGTGGGCACATAGCCTTAATCTGCATGCATTTTTTTCTGCCAGAGAGAGGCAAAAACGCTCTGCATCAAATCTGCTACGTGGGCACATAGCCTTAGTGGTATGTCACTGCTTTAACCCCTTCCTGTTACAGCCAATTTTTGTTTTTGTGCTTTTATTTTTTTCCTCCCTTTCTTCCAAGAGCCATAACTTTATTTTATCTTTAAACCTATAAAAATGACTGTCACAGGAAAATTAAACAAAAAAGTAAATCTTTATTTAAATATTAATTACATGATTCAAACAGAAAAATCATACTGCAAGGAAGACAATTAACAAAATACGTGATTTAGATACAGTACAGACCAAAAGTTTGGACACACCTTCTCATTTAAAGATTTTTCTGTATTTTCTTGACTATGAAAATTGTACATTCACACTGAAGGCATCAAAACTATGAATTAACACATGTGGAATTATATACTTAACAAAAAAGTGTGAAACAACTGAAAATATGTCTTATATTCTAGGTTCTTCAAAGTAGCCACCTTTTGCTTTGATGACTGCTTTGCACACTCTTTGTATTCTCTTGATGAACTTCAGTGCATTCATTAAAGGGAATGTGTCACCCCCCTGGGCGATATCAGACCTCTACTATGGCCATACAGGTGATAGAAAATTAAATCTATACCTACCTGTATGGCCCATAGCAGAGGTCTGATTGCAGAGAAATCTTTGTTTCCCTCCGGCCCCATTTGTCTGTGTACTGCCAGCGCAGCGCGTTAGTCTCAGTGACTCACCATCGCTTGCGCAATAAAAGGCTGCGGCGCAGTACACAGCCAAACGGGGCTGGAGGGAAACAAAGCGCACTCCATGGGAGAGGCGCTTTGCGCATGCGCAGGAGGGGAGGCAGAGCAGGGCACGTCACAGGGCTCTGTGACGTGCAAGGGAGGGGGGGAATATGGTAATTTAGCACAGAGGCGGGGATTTAGGGAAATAGTAAGCAGATAGGAGAGGTTTGCTTGGCATCCCCCGGACGCCAAGCCTCTGGAAAACAGACTTTATAAACTGCAATCAGACCTCTACTATGGGCCATACAGGTAGGTATAGATTTACTTTTCTATACCCTGTATGGCCATAGTAGAGGTCTGATATTGCCCAGGGGGGTGACAGATTCCCTTTAAGACTCGCAGTCATCTATATTAATTGTGCATAGTAAAAATCTAAATACTCCATTAATGGAATACTTCCTTGGTACTAGGATAAATGTTGTATAATACATGTGCAAATGTGCATAGAATTAATAATAATTAAAAAAAAAACTCCTTAATAAGAATTAATAATATATGCCCAATTACATATACAGTAGGTAATGACGGCAACTATAACAGCAGACAATAAATTATAGCAAATAGACAGGTCTTCTAATTATAAAGTGCTCAATGTATAGATAATGCATATACATATAGTAGATAATGACGGCAACCATAACGGCAGACAATAAATTATAGCAAATAGACAGGTCTTCTAATTATAAAGTGCTCAATGTATAGATAATGCATATACATATAGTAGATAATGACGGCAACCATAACGGCAGACAATAAATTATAGCAAATAGACAGGTCTTCTAATTATAAAGTGCTCAATGTATAGATAATGCATATACAGTACATGAGTTGTAACTAAACACTCAATAACATGAGCCAGTAACTCAGTGCACAGAATGGTCAGAGAACTCAAAGTAAGGGCTCATTCTGGCATCCATTTTTCTCACGTACAAGAATAACATACCAATTATTTTGAACAGACTCTAATCAGAGTTTTTTTTCTGTGTGTCATCCATTTTTCTTGTACGTGGAGAAATTAAAACAAAAAGATTCTCCACTTTTTCCTTTTCTGACAGTTCGTGAAAATTTGACTGCACTCAGATGTCATCTGATTTTTTTACGGACCCATTGACGTGCATTCCCGATTTTGATCCGACCCCTGTTTCAGTGCTTTCAGTGCTTTCCAGTGCTTTTCTGCAGACTTCTCAGTCCCCGTTTAATGGCCCCATAGACGACCACAGGTACAAGGGCTATGCGGGAAAACTACAAGACAGCACTTGTATGTGAAAATCGGACATCTGAATGAGTCCTAAAAGGTATATACATAGTAGTGTGAAAAAGTGTTTGCCCCCTTCCTGATTTCTTATTCTTTTGCATGTTTGTCACACTTAAATGTTTCAGATCACAAAACAAATTTAAATATTAGACAAAAATAACACAAGTAATCACAAAATGCAGTTTTTAAATGAAGGTCTTTATTATTAAGGGAAAAAGAAATCCAAACCTACAGGGCCCTTGCTGGTGTGTTTTGGATCATTGTCCTGCTGCATAACCCAAGAGGTTGGAGGTCACGAACAGATGGCTGGATATTCTCCCTCAGATTTTTTTGGTAGACAGCAGAATTCATGGTTGCATTTAGCACAGCAAGTCTTCCAGGTCCTGAAGCAGCAAAACATCCCCAGACAACCACACTACCACCACCATATTGTACTGTGGGTATGATGTTCCTTTTCTAAAATGCTGTGTTACTTCTAAGCCACATGTAATGGGACATACAACTTTCAAAAAGTTCAACTTTAGTCTCGTCAGTCCACAGAGTATTCTCCCAGGTGTTTTCTGGCAAAACTGAAACGAGCCTTTATTTTCATTTTGCTCAGCCGTGGTTTTCATCTTGAAACTCTGCCATGCATGCCATATTTGCCCAGTCTCTTTCTTATTTTGGAGTCACGAACTCTGACCTTAACTGAGGCAAGTGAGGTCTGCAGTTTTTTGGATGTTGTTGTGGAGTCTTTTGTGACTCCTTGGATGAGTCGTTGCTGCGCTCTTGGGGTAATTTTAGTCGGCTTGCCACTCTAGGAAGGTTCATCACTGTTCCGTGTTTTCGCCATTTGTGGATAATGGCTCTCACTCTGGTTTGCTGGAGTCCCAAAGCTTTAGAAATGGCTTTATAACCTTTTCCAGACTGATAGATTTAAATTACTTTGTTTCTCATTTTTTCCTGAATTTCTTTGGATCGCAGCAGGATGTCTAGCTTTTGAGGATCTTTTGGTCTACTTCACTTTGTCAGGCAGATCCTATTTAAGTGATTTGTTGATTGAGAACAGGTGTGGCAGTAATCAGGCCTATGTGTGGCTATAGAAATTTAACTCAGCTTCCCAAAGATGTGATAAATCACAATTAATTTATGTTTTAAGGGGGATCAGTTACTTTTTCACACAGGGCCCTGTAGGTTTGGATGTCTTTTTCCCTTAATAATAAAGATCTTCATTTTAAAAACTGCATTTTGTGTTTACTTGTGTTATCTTTGTCTAATATTTAAATTTGTTTTGTGATCTGAAACATTTAAGTGTGACAAACATGCAAAAGAATAAGAAATCAGAAAGGGGGCAAACACTTTTTCACACCACTATAGTTACCAGTATCAGTACTCCCTACTAGTACTAATAGCTGTATGTCAGCCTGTTTTTTGCAGCAAAATTGCAAAAAAAAACTGCAACTCAGACACTGTGGGGGGTTTTTGTGTCATTTTTACAAAATTCATTGTGTGGTAAAAATGACTTGGCAACATAATTCTCAAAGTCAATAAGATTATGATGATACCAACTTTGTAATACCGTATTTTTGGATTATAAGACGCACCCCCCCCCCATATTTCGGGGAGAAAATGGGTATGTGTCTTCCAATCCGAATTAAGCATACCAGGGTGGAGCGGGGTCCCAGGAGGCAGGGTCGCTGCTGCAGTATGCAGGAGTGGTCAATACTGCGGGCCCCGGGCTGGGAGGAAGGGGTGTTCAGCAGTGCAAGAATATGGCACATGTACAGATAGAGATCTCGGCACATGATCTTGGCTCCCGAGATCTCAATCTGCACATGTGCCGCCTCTGGCGGCCATTTTCCTGAAGTTCACCACAATGAAAATGATGGGAAGTGTGGGTACTCCGCTGACATTTTCTGAAAGCCAGGAGCCCGCTGCAGCCTCGCACCGCTGAACACTCCCTCTTCCCTGTTAGAACCTTGCTGTTAGGTTTTTTTTCCTTTGCTGGTCACATGACCTTGTTGGCCTATTTAATCCTGCTCCGCCCTTCTGGCTTTGCTGGACTTTATTGTATATCTACTTTCTGGCTAGCCTGTGCTCTGTATCTAACTCTGTTAGTTTGCTTGGTCTACGGACCTCTATGTTCTATCTATTTTGTTTGTTCGTCTGTCTGCTACTATTTCTGTTAGGAGGTGTCCCATATTCCTCCCAGTCCTTAGTACCTGTAGGGATTTCCTCCCCACATCTATAGGTCTTCGTACAGACTAGATTAGGACTTTAGCAGGTCTGATCGCAGGATCAGGTTCCCTGTTACATCGTAGGGATTCAGCTGAGTCTTATAGTAGGGACAGATCTCCTCTCTTTCCTTAGCTTTGGTAGCAGAACATAACAGTAAGTCCAGCCTGCAAATTCTCTAAGGAAAGATTTTTTTTTTTTTTTGTTCCATCATGGTGTCGGTTCAGGATTTGGCTAAACACCTGCAGGGACTCTCTCTGGAAGTGGCCGAGCTCCGTCAGCACGTGAGTAACTGTCCTGGAGCATATTTCTTGGAGCCTAAGGTATGTTTGCCGGATTTATTTTTTGGTGAACATCGAGAATTTTTTTCATTTAAAAATGCTTGCTTATTGTATTTTCGTTTGAGACCCAAGTCCTCTGGGGATGAATCCCAGCGCGTAGGGTTCATAATGTCACTTTTGCGCAAAGAGCCTCAGGAGTGGGCCTTTTCTTTGCAACCTAGTGATACATGCTTCAGATCAGTGGATAGTTTTTTTTCTGCTTTAGGACTATTATATGATGATCCTGACCGTGTCGCATCAGCTGAGACTGAGTTGAGACGTCTAAAACAAGGATCTGGTACTGTAGAAAAATATTGTACACATTTTCGTCGTTGGTCTACTCAAACAGGGTGGAACGATTCTGCTCTGAAAAGTCTATTTCTTGCTGGGCTCAGTGAAAGGGTTAAAGACCTGCTAATTGCTTATCCTACACCTGAGGATTTACAACAGGCTATGCAATTAGCTATACGGGTGGATAGGAGACTGCGTGCTAGGGTTAATGAGAGCAAATCCTCTGCTATGTCAGTTTCTGGTTATGATAATGTGTGTACTAACAGTGGTGAACCGATGGAGATTGGATCGGTGGCACCTCGCTCTCAAGAAAAAGATCGTCGTTTTTCAGAAGGCTTGTGTTACTATTGCGGAAAATCTGGTCATTTGATTAAAGGCTGTGAGCTTCGTATGAAGAAAGAAAAAAAAATGGTCAGTCACGCCCGTATTGCCTGTTTAAATTCCAAGGGTATATTTTTAGCTGCTTCCACGATTGCTCAGGAAAAATTAATGGAATTTCGGGTGTTTGTTGATTGCGGGTCTACATTGAATGTAATTGATGGGGGATTCGTGGAAAAACTCAATTTAAAACCTGAACCTTTATCATCCCCCATTGCTGTGGTTTCTGTGGATGGCTCCCCTTTGAAGAATATTACTCTCAAGGTCAGTGAATTTCCTCTCACTATTAATGGTGTTCACCATGAGAAATTGGATTTGGTAGTGTTGAATAACTTGCCTTCTCCAGTAATATTGGGTTTGCCCTGGTTAAAATTTCACAATCCTGTACTGGATTGGTCTACCAGTGAAATTAAATCCTGGAGCCATAAATGTTATGACAAGTGTTGTAACGGGCGTATTGCAGCTTTGGATAGGGGAGAATTGCCTGTTCCTATTCAGGATTTTTGGAGAGTTTTTTCTGAGAAGGAATCGCAGGTTTTGCCTCCCCATAGAGACTATGATTGTTCTATTGAATTTGTCCCTGGAGCGACTCTTCCTAAAAGTCGTTTATTTAACCTAACTATTCCTGAGAGGAAGGCTTTGGAGGAATACATACAGACAAGTTTGGCCGCCGGTCACATTAGGCCCTCTAAGTCTCCTGTGGCGGTTGGATTTTTTTTTGTAAAAAAAAAGGACGGTGGTTTACGTCCTTGTCTGGATTTCCGTGAGATTAACAAAATTACGGTACGCAATCCTTACCCACTGCCATTGATTCCTGATCTGTTTAACCAGTTATTGGGGGCCAAGTGGTTCTCTAAAATTGACCTTAAGGGGGCATACAATCTGTTGCGCATGAAGGAGGGTGATGAATGGAAGACTGCTTTTAACACTCCTGTGGGTCATTTTGAGAATCTGGTTATGCCTTTTGGTCTTACTAATGCTCCTGCATTTTTTCAGAATCTGATTAATGACATCCTTAGACCTTTGATTGGTAAAAATGTGGTTGTGTATTTGGATGACATTTTGATTTATTCGCCAGATCTGGAGTCTCATTGGCGGAGCGTGCGTGAGGTATTACAGTTATTAATGGACAATTCGCTTTTTGCTAAGCTGGAGAAATGTGAGTTCGCTGTACAGAGAATTAGTTTTTTGGGCTACATTATCTCCAGCAAAGGTTTTGAGATGGATCCGGTTAAGGTTCAGGCTGTGCAGGAATGGCCTAGGCCTATTGGTTTGAAATCGATACAGAGGTTTTTGGGTTTCGCCAATTACTATAGAAAATTCATAAAAAATTTTTCTAGTATTGTCAAACCTCTGACTGATCTCACCAGGAAAGGTGCTGATGCTGTTCAGTGGTCTTCTGAGGCCATTGAAGCTTTTGTGTATCTCAAGGAGAGGTTCACCTCTGCTCCCATCCTTATGCAGCCTGATGTTACTAGGCCGTTTTTGGTTGAGGTTGATGCTTCCTCTGTGGGGGTTGGCGCAGTATTGTCTCAGGATAACGGGGATGGATTACATCCTTGTGCCTTTTTTTCCAAAAAATTTTCGGAGACTGAATTGAATTACGATATTGGTAATCGGGAATTATTGGCTATTAAACTCGCATTTGAACACTGGCGCCACTTCTTGGAAGGTGCGGAATTTCCCGTTCAGGTTCTTACGGATCATAAAAATCTGATATATCTTGATGCTGCCAAGCGCCTGAATGCCCGTCAGGCTAGGTGGGCACTGTTTTTCTCGCGGTTTAATTTCTCCGTTACTTACATCCCTGGTACTAAGAATGTTAAGGCGGATGCCTTGTCTCGCAGTTTTTCTCCCATAGTCGGTGCTGAGAAAGAGGAAAACATTTTACAAGAAGGTGTTGTGATAGCTGCTTTAGACTCCGTTTTGGAAGATGAGATTCTTAAAGCACAGGAGAATGCCCCATCTAACACTCCTCATGGGAGGTTGTTTGTGCCTGGGACCTTTAGGAGAGATTTGTTTGTTGAGTGTCACGAATCTCGGTTGGCAGGTCATCCCGGAATCTCTGAGACCAAGAGACTGGTGGGTCGCAGTTTTTGGTGGCCTGGATGGCAGAAGGAAGTCATTAAGTGGGTGCGCCAATGTACTATATGTGCTAGATCCAAGTCCTCACATACTCCTGCTGCGGGGTTGCTTTGTCCTTTGGAGGTCCCCAGTGCTCCTTGGACACATTTGGCTATGGACTTTATAACTGACCTTCCCCCCTCTGAGGGTTTTACTGTCATCTGGGTGGTCGTGGACCGTTTTAGCAAGATGTGTCACTTGGTTCCCTTCGTCAAACTGCCCTGCGCTAAAACTCTCGCTAAGGCCTTTGTCAAGGAAATTGTCAGACTTCATGGCGTTCCTACTGACATTGTTTCTGATAGGGGTCCTCAGTTCGTGGCTCGTTTTTGGCGTGCCTTTTGTGACAGGTTGGGAATTCATTTGTCGTTTTCGTCCGGATACCATCCTGAATCTAATGGCCAAACAGAAAGGAAAAACCAGGATGTTGAGCAGTTCTTGCGTTGTTTTGTGGCAGACAATCAAGAGGGGTGGTCTGAGTTTCTGCCACTTGCCGAATTTGCTCTGAACAATCATACATCTTCTTCTGCTGGTTGTTCGCCTTTTTTTTGTTGTTCTGGGAGACATCCGTCGTTTGGGTCGTTCTCCAAGTTGGGATCTGCCGTGCCTGAGGAGGAGAATTTTTCCGGTGATTTGGAAAGAGTTTGGACGGATGTGCGTGGTAATCTTCAGGAGGCCAACAGAAAATCTAAAGACTACTTTGATAGGAAACGACAGGAGGTTTTGTTCGCTGTTGGTGACATGGTTTGGTTGTCCTCTAGGAATCTGCGGTTGAGGATTCCTTCTAAGAAATTGGGTCCCAAGTTTGTAAGGCCCTTTAAGGTGCTTCAGGTTGTCAACCAATCTGCTGTTAGGTTGGAGGTTCCTACCTCCTGGAGAATTAATCCGGTCTTTCATGTCTCTCTGTTAAAAAAAGCTGTCGTGTCGGATGGTGACGCCTCTGCCTCTGTTCCTCCGGTGGTGGAGGACGGGGAATATGAAATTTCTCGCATCCTTGACTCTAGACGGTATAGAGGTAGTTTGCAGTATCTTGTGGCCTGGAAAGGTTTCGGACCCGAGGATAACTCTTGGGTGAGGTCAGATGATGTTTCCGCGTCCAGACTTATCAGAGCGTTTCACAGGAGATTTCCTGATAAGCCTGGTCCTAGGGGATCCGGAGGATCCTCTTAGAAGGGGGGGTACTGTTAGAACCTTGCTGTTAGGTTTTTTTTCCTTTGCTGGTCACATGACCTTGTTGGCCTATTTAATCCTGCTCCGCCCTTCTGGCTTTGCTGGACTTTATTGTATATCTACTTTCTGGCTAGCCTGTGCTCTGTATCTAACTCTGTTAGTTTGCTTGGTCTACGGACCTCTATGTTCTATCTATTTTGTTTGTTCGTCTGTCTGCTACTATTTCTGTTAGGAGGTGTCCCATATTCCTCCCAGTCCTTAGTACCTGTAGGGATTTCCTCCCCACATCTATAGGTCTTCGTACAGACTAGATTAGGACTTTAGCAGGTCTGATCGCAGGATCAGGTTCCCTGTTACATCGTAGGGATTCAGCTGAGTCTTATAGTAGGGACAGATCTCCTCTCTTTCCTTAGCTTTGGTAGCAGAACATAACATTCCCAGCCCGGGGCCCATAGCACCACCCCACTCCTGAAACCGTGACCCTGCCTCCTGTGCAGGGCCGGCTCCAGGTTTTTCTGGGCCCCGGGCGAAAGAGTCTCAGTGGGCCCCTTTAACACATACCACGATTCATGATGCAGAGATACGGCGGAGAAATATATATATATATATAGTACAATGCAAAGATTTCACTTCTTACATTACATGAGTGATATCTATTGTAAATTCCACAATAGCTCAGAAACCGGTGAATCGCTCCACACAGAATACTGGCCCCCATATAACGCTTCATACTGAATACTGGCCCCCATATAAGGCCCCATACGGAATACTGGCCCCCATATAAGGCTCCATACGGAATACTGGTCCCCATATAACGCTTCATACGGAATACTGGCCCCCATATAAGGCTCCATACGGAATACTGGTCCCCATATAACGCTTCATACGGAATACTGGCCCCCATATAAGGCTCCATACGGAATACTGGCCCCCATATAAGGCCCCATACGGAATACTGGCCCCCATATAAGGCCCCATATGGAATACTGGCCCCTATATAAGGCTCCATGCGGAATACTGACCCCCATATAAGGCTCCATGCGGAATACTGGCCCCCATATAACGCTTCATACGGAATACTGGTCCCCATATAACGCTTCATACGGAATACTGGCCCCCATATAACGCTTCATACGGAATACTGGCCCCCATATAAGACCCCATACGGAATACTGGCCCCCATATAAAGCCCCATAAGGAATACTGGCCCCCATATAAGGCCCCATACGGAATACTGGCCCCCATATAAGGCTCCATACAGAATACTGGCCCCCATATAAGGCCCCATACGGAATACTGGCCCCCATATAAGGCCCCATAAGGAATACTGGCCCCCATATAAGGCCCCATAAGGAATACTGGCCCCCATATAAGGCTCCATGCGGAATACTGACCCCCATATAAGGCTCCATGCGGAATACTGGCCCCCATATAAGGCTCCATACGGAATACTGGCCCCCATATAAGGCTCCATACGGAATACTGGCCCCCATATAAGGCTCCATACGGAATACTGGCCCCCATATAAGGCCCCATAAGGAATACTGGCCCCATATAAGGCCCCATACGGAATACTGGCCCCCATATAAGGCTCCATGCGGAATACTGACCCCCATATAAGGCTCCATGCAGAATACTGGCCCCCATATAAGGCTCCATACAGAATACTGGCCCCCATATAAGGCTCCATACGGAATACTGGCCCCCATATAAGGCTCCATACGGAATACTGGCCCCCATATAAGGCTCCATACGGAATACTGGCCCCCATATAAGGCTCCATACGGAATACTGGCCCCCATATAAGGCTCCATACGGAATACTGGCCCCCATATAAGACCCCATACGGAATACTGGCCCCCATATAAGGCTCCATACGGAATACTGGCCCCCATATAAGACCCCATACGGAATACTGGCCCCCATATAAGGCTCCATACGGAATACTGGCCTCCATATAAGGCTCCATACGGAATACTGGCCCCCATATAAGGTTCCATACGGAATACTGGCCCCCATATAACGCTCCATACAGGATACTGGTCCCCTTATAAAGCTCCATACAGGATACTGGCCCCCATATAACGCTCCATACAGGATACTGGTCCCCTTATAAAACTCCATACAGGATACTGGCCCCCATATAACGCTCCATACAGGATACCGTTCCCCTTATAACGCTCCATACAGGATACCGGTCCCCTTATAACGCTCCATACAGGATACTGGCCCCCATATAATGCTGCATGCAGGCTGTTACCCCCCACATAATGCCCCATACAGGCTGTCCCCCCCCTTATAATGCTCCATGCAGGCTGTTACCCCCCACATAATGCCCCATACAGGCCCCCCCCCTTTTAATGCTCCATGCAGGCTGTTACCCCCCACATAATGCCCCATACAGGCTGCCCCCCCTTATAATACTCCATGCAGGCTGTTCCCCCCCACATAATGCACTATGCAGGCTGCCCCCCCCCCCCCCTTTATAATGCCCCATGCAGGCTGTTCCCCACCTTATAATGCCCCATGCAGGATGTCCCCCCCTCTCTTTATAATGCCCCATGCAGGATGCCACCCCCCCTCTCTTTATAATGCCCCATGCAGGATGCCCCCCCCTTCTCTTTATACTGCCCCATGCCTCCATACATTAAAAAAAAAAAATCAAATACTCACCTCCCTTCTCCTCACCTGCTACCTGCTGCCCGCTGCCCGTTGCTCGGGTCCGAACTCCAGCGTTGTCGGCGTCTTCCCGCTCAGCGCTCCTTGTGACGGCTCAGGGAGCGCAGAGCAGGAAGACAGCTGATCTGCGGAGGCACGGGGAGAGGTAAGTATCCAGCTGCCGGGGCCCTGAGCAAGCGGCGGACAAGGGCGGGCGCTGACACCGCTCTCCTCCGCCCATAGCCCAGCGGGGTGCGCGACCGCCAGTGGGCCCCTCTGCATGCTCAGGGCCCTGGCATTTGCCCGGGTGCGCCGGGTGCTGACGCCGGCCCTGCTCCTGTGACCCTGCTCCACCGCAGCCGCCCCCCCTGGTAAACTACCATAAAAGCGGACTATAAGATGCACCACCATTTTATCACAAACATTTTTTTTCCTATTTTCCTCTTCAAAATTTGGGGTGCATCTTATGGTCCAGTGTGTCTTATAATCTGCAAATTATGGTATTTTTTATTATTTTAGTGGTGATAATAAATGTGAAATTTGTAAGAAAAAAAAAATAGATACTGTATGTGTCGCCTGCAGCTTTTGTATTTTTGCATCAAGCTGTTTATTTTTTGCATGGCAAGCTGATGTTGAAATTGATACCGTTTTGGGGTGCATGTGATAGCTCAGGCATCCGCCTGTAATAACAGCTCAGCTCCTATCGCTGCTGTTACAGGCGGATACCCAACTGTGTAACATAGTTCCTGAACCTACTCCATACACCCACACCTGACATGCAGTGTACCTGTATGGGTGATTTCAGCATGATCGGCCAACTATCTAATGTGTATGAGGATCTCCCGTGTGTCCCTCCCGTGTGTCCCCAACAGATTATGTTGGGGGACATAAAAATACGCTAGTTGGAATACAAGCGCCCAATCCTTTTGTTTGACAGATTATCCTGGCAGTGGCTTTCTCAAAGAGTACACAGGAATGCTTATCTGACCCGAGCGTTCCTGTACGGGTGTCGGTATAGATTGCTAATTAAAAAAACCTCAGCACTCAAAGGTACGTGATTTTATATGAATTTAATAGCAGTCCAAAAGAAATATAACAAACGTTTCGCTCAACATGACCTTCATCAGTGACTGCTGGGGGTAATGGAGAGGAGGAAGGAGGAAAAGGACGCAGTGTCTCAATAAAGGTGGGTCTAAGATCTGGAGAAGTGATGTGCGGGGGAGAGAATGTGGAGTCCACCGCGATCCCCTGAACCAATGGTGGACTCTGCGTTCTCTGTCCCGCACATCACTTCTCCGGATCTTAGACCCACCTTTATTGGGACACTGCGTCCTTGTCCTCCTTCCTCCTCTCCATTACCCCAGCAG
The DNA here is from genome assembly GCF_046119375.1 of Phyllobates terribilis. Lineage (NCBI taxonomy): Eukaryota > Metazoa > Chordata > Amphibia > Anura > Dendrobatidae > Phyllobates > Phyllobates terribilis. The sequence goes on from NW_027362762.1 coordinate 692,761,406, forward strand.
TCAGTACACTGATGAAGGTCGTGTTGACCAAAACGTTTTTTTATATTTCTTTTATTAAATTTATATAAAATCACGTACCTTTGAGTGCCGAGGTTTTCTCATTACTATTCCGGTGTTGGACCCTACTCGAGCATCTAAGTCTAGTAGTGCTGCGGTTTACTTTATTATGGTACGGATTGCTGTCAGCCTAACTTTATTTTGACAGAGAGCTATTTAATGTGAATAGCCATCTTGGAGATTAACTAATAACCAAGTACTGTAACTTACATGTGCCCAATATTACATAAACACAAATTAAGGAGTTTCCCTGAAGTTATTTTTCCCATTGTCTTCAATCTGAAGTCCAAGTATGTTCTTCTGCAAATGTAAAATGTAACAAACGTCCTTGTTATTTATTGTGCATCTTTGCAAATCAATTTTTCTTAATCTCCTTAAAAAATCAAATATGAAGCTACTGTGTATGGTTGCTGCTATCCATTTTCTTTGTCTGTAAGTTGGCCACAGCTGGTGACATGCTTTTTATGAGATGACAGATCAAAGATTTGATTTATTGAAAAATTCCTTATTTTTCTGCACCTGAGCCCATCTGCAAGTCTCACAAAATGCAATGCATTCAGTACTTATCAAATGATTATGTATTCAAAGTATTAACTTTTAAAATTAATCGATAGGAAAGGTGTCATGATTTAAACTGTGAATACTTTTTATGTTGGATAACTGCATTACAGGCATACTTAATCTATTACCATCATTCTCATCATCTAGAGCAAGGAGTTCCTACTAAAGTTTTACAATGTCAACAGTACGGTGCCTAATTCATCATTTACAATTTAATTTAGTCCATTTTCTTTTTTTGAATTGTGATATTTGATGTTTTTTGTACCAAATTCTTCAAATGGAGTTAAATAAAAAGCACTTTTATTTTCTCTTTTAGTGCAAAAAGTCACAATTCCTTTAAAAGTCACTTGTTTGTCTAAAAAAAATTAGAAACTCCGCCAGAAATCCTACTCTAGGCAGGGACTGGAGTGAGATGCAGCCAAAAAATGCCAACTTTGGTAAATGCCGCATTTTATGAATCTGTCTAAAACATCTGAATAAGCAAAGTTATCAAGGAAGCATAACAAATAAGATTAAATATAAAATCAACTTTAAAAAATAAATAAAGAATAAGGCACATATACAAAATCCACTGCAAAAGAGCAAATTAGTCGAGAAAACTGAAGAAACAACAATTATGAATTGGGGACTATGTGTTGCAAATCTGGGACTAACAGGCAACATTTCTTTATTTTATTTCATGGCTTAAAAAATGGCCAAGTTTAGGAAAGATGAAAGAAAAGTGAATACTGAAAATACTACCAGATGATAAACGCAGCAGTCACTGTATGGTTTGCTGAATCCTGAGAGACTTTCTCTACATGTCTACACGCTTCTGTAATGTATATAGGAGGCCTGGGAGACAGGTACTTGGAAAATATGGCTTTTCCCGGGAGAACGGGGCTTCCTTGGACCTTGCTCGCGTAGCAAGGCATAAAATATTTATAGCTGGTGACAGATCAACGTCAATAAGAGTGTAACTAAACAGATTTTTACTTTGACTGTTATCTGTTTCCATCTTTACTTTTTGCGCATTGGTTCTGTGACTACAGAATTTATGATGGTCTCCCAAATATAATACTAATCTAAAACAAGATAAACAGCGCTCCTACAGCAAGCACGTCATTACTAAAATACTGCTGTGTTTTCTCAAAAAATGTATTGGCCTTACTACTATGGAACTGGAGTTTCCGGTAGTAATTCAAATTGATTAAGAAATCATTGAGAACCTCCAAAGAAGCCCTGGATATACAAAATTGCCAGCAATGGTCTACTCTACATATATACAACAGCAGCAGTGGTCTTGAGATATATAGATACTGTATATGCCAAGAGTGTGCAAAGCAGTCATCAAAGCAAAAAGTGGCTAGTTTGAAGAACCTAGAATATAAGACATATTTTCAGTTGTTTCACACTTTTTTGTTAAGTATATAATTCCACATGTGTTAATTCATAGTTTTGATGCCTTCAGTGTGAATGTACAACTTTCATAGTCATGAAAATACAGAAAAATCTTTAAATGAGAAGGTGTGTCCAAACTTTTGGTCTGTACTGTATATATATATATATGTATATATATATATATATATATATATATATATATATACAGTATATACTGTATATCTACATAACACACACACACACAACTGCAGCATTCTACATATACAACAATAGAACAATAGCATGGGTATAAAACTGTGGCAGCAGGGAACTAGATATACATCAGTACCAGATGTAAAAAGGTAGTCGTATGAGTGGCCTGCCATTTCCACATCGGCACATCGGGGCCAGCTACAGAGAATTTTGTGTTGTTGGGGGGTGCTTGCAACATTGTATCTGGATCTGCTGCTTCAATTGTTGGTTCCATTGCACTTAGTGCAGTCCTGCTCCTGTTAACCGTTTCATTCAATAAACCAGGCCAGTCCTTAAAAACAATGCCCATTTTATATTTGGCCAAACTGGTGAACAAGGGATTACAGGTTATACATTCTCTCCTCCAACTTCCACATAATACACGTGTTTCCTTAGGGGTAGGGTCATAAGGGTCCACTGATAAAGGTATGATCCCATTACCCGAGCCTTTAGCTAAGACAGTCCCAGGGGCCGCTCATTGAGACTAAGCTCCCGGTTTCTAGTACTCACAGCAGAGCAGAGCGCTATCTATTCCTAAGGTCCCCATCTTCTCTCCTTGCTGCAGGTGTCCCCACTTGCCTGTGATGTCCTGCCGCCTCTGTAACTTCCATAATGGGAGTCCTCCAGCAGTTGGAGTCCCCTGAGTCTGACTCCAATTTTCTCTTGTGGAACATCAGAATATTGAGGAATAACAAGGCCTAACTTACACAGCCTTTAGGAAACACCTGGAGCAACACTGAAAATGTCTGCTTCCTTCAAACACTTTTCTTTTTAAAGGCTACTCAGAATGCAGGAGATGGAGGTCAGTCCCACCTCCATTGCTGCTCAGGATACCATCGCCTCCCAAAGTTGTCCTGAAGCAGTCCTGTTCCAGTCATGAACACCTGCACCAACGTATCTCGGTGCCAGGAAACTCCTTCTTCTCCTCCTCGGCCCGAACGGGAGTCTGGGTCCCCGAATATTCCTTATGGCACTGTTGCGTTTACCCCTTCTGCTCCCGGCCCATGGAACCCATTGACTGGCTGCGGCGCTGATATCGTTGTTGTCGCTCAAATTCAGCCTCCTCCTCCCATTTCTCGTCCTCTTTGCTGGTCAAGGGGCGAGTGACTCCCACCGCGTACCAGCCTTTGCGGCACCATACCTTGGAAAATTTGACTTTTTCTACTACGTAGAGACTGTGCAGGCAGTACAGCAAAGTGTCCCTCTTCACCATACATCTATTTGCACAGACTTCATTACCAGTCACTTGCTCTTTGATAAAGCCAAAGAGGTTTTACTAAGCCCCTTGTTTCTAGTACTCACAGCAGGGCGCTACTTTTTCCTAAGGCCCCCCTTTTCCGCTGGACCGTATTTTTCGTATTTTTCCTTGACTTTTACGCTCTTCTTTCTTTGCTGCAGGGGTCCCCACTTGCCTGTGATGTCCTGCTGCCTATGTAACTATAAGAAGGAGGAGAAAGTCTCAGCATATCATTGCAAAAAATATATTTTTTATTTCATATTACACATATTAAGAAAAAATGGGTATAGCAGCCAGACAAATTGTGGATAAAAGGTGACCAATAGTAAACGCACTAATACTCAGATATAAGTACTCAATATCAGAAAATCTAGTAATAATATTGCACGCTAGCCCAAGGCAAAATATCCATCAAAAAATAGTGGAAGCCATTAAAGTGCCATGTATATAAGGTAATGCAGGCAATCCACTTTACAAAACATTAAATAATGCTCTTATTAAAAAAGAGAAAAAAGATATCGCCATATGTCAAGGGGGCGTACCACCAGTAACCCGATATCGGAATAAGGAGGGAGTATGATGATATAAGCTGTGTTTACCTGTAATAGAATTCTCACAAACAAGGTGGAGAGGAGGGTGAGAGTAAGAGCGGGTAGTAATGCCTCAAAGACCGACGCGCGTTTCGCGGGAAAACCGCTTTCTCAAGGGCAGGTCATAGGTAGTAGGTGCCCCCTGAACATATATATATGTGTCTAAATGAGTCACAAATGGCGAAAACATATGCAGCTGTAGCGTGGGACGCGCTCCCGGAAGTGGCCAGCTAAACCGGGGGCGTGTCCCACCATATCACATGACGCGAGACGAACACAGTGACGGCGCGTGCGCGCGGGCGAGAAGAGCGCGCCGAGCGTGACAGGGCCGTCAAGCCGCTACCGCGCACGCGCGGACCAAAAAGGGCTCGCGCAGGCGCGGGGAGGCAGGAAGACGGCCGGGACAACGCGCGGCGCAGACAACCCCACCACGCACGCACGCGCGCCCCGCGTCAGTGAATACAGCTCCCATATACAACCATGATGCACAGGAGAACAAGGGCATAAGGTCAGAGCAACCACGGAGGGATACAGCAGTATTAATAATACAATAATTAAACAATCAATGATACAAGTGCCAATGTGAATCTAAAAGATCAGCCATATCCACTCGCGTCATCCCGGCAGAGTTATATAGTCTTATTCGTGGAGCTCATATCTAGACAAAAATTCCCGTGATAGTTGATAACCGTAAGATTCGCCATATCACATAGAATAAGGAGGCAGCCAAATAAACAATCCTAAAACCAAAAAACACAAAACAAGAAATATCACAGTTAAAACTAATTAAAAGAAACAAATAAATATAAAACATGACAGAACCACCACAAATATACGTTATAAGGAGATAATATAACTCCAAATAAAGAGTGCAGGGCAAGTGGCTATAAAAATGGGGAGAAGCTTAGAGACTCGTTCAAACCATGAGGTGTTACGGTGTTTAGTCGTACAATCCACTGTGACTCTTTCTGAGCCAATACCTTTTTAGCATTGCCACCCCGTATCCCCAGATGTATTGCATCAATACCACGTACCATGAAAGAGCGGGGGTTACAGTTATGTTTCAATTTAAAGTGCCGTGGTATTGTTTTTAACTGGGTTAAATCGTTCACCGAGGCGGCTGCTATAATGTCACGAATGTGCTCACGTGTGCGAACCCGTAATTCCCTTGTGGTCAAACCCACATAAATCATGGGGCAGTCACACGTGGCATAATAAATGATATTGGATGTGCCGCAGGAAATATGATGCCTAATATCAAATGTTCTGCGGCCATCAGCTGTGGAAAAACTGGTACACCTCAGGACATTCGGACAAGCAACACAGTGTCCACATTTGTAAGTGCCTTTGATGGGACCACCGGCACCAAAGGGTCGCGTTACCGGTGCAACATAATGACTATTAGTTAATATATCACCAAGGTTCCGACATCTCCTTGGTGTCATAGATGGAACGGGCTCCAGGTGTCCTCTCAAGGAGGGCTCCACCATCAAAACACTCCAATGTTTATGGAGTATGGCTCTCATGCTATCCCATTCGTGGTTATAGGTGGAGATGAAACGTGTAGTGTCGTCTCTCGTAGAGCATCGAATACCCGGGTGGAGGAGGGTAGTACGAGAGGTCTTGCGTGCTCTATCATACCCCCTCCTAATACATCTCCGACTATAACCACGTTGTAGGAAGCGTTGTTGAAGATCATGTGCCTGGCGTTGAAAGCTCTGCTCAGTAGAGCAGATGCGCCTCATCCTCAGGAACTGTCCGATCGGGACAGCCCTAATTGTGGCTGGACTGTGGGCAGATCCCGCATGAATCAAAGCATTGACCGCAGTGGACTTTCTGAACACATCCGTCTGTAGGCCCCCGTATGCGTCGACACACAGGGAAATGTCCAGAAAGTCCACCCTCTTGCCTATGTAACTAGCATCTTTCCATGTGAAGCTTTGTAGTTCTACAGCTGAAAAACCTGTTCTCCGTCGGTCACCTCCTCTCCAGCACAATGCCTACTCTACACTCTACCCACTGAACACTGACTAAGTACTCCCTATATCCCTATAGCGTTCCCACTAATTCCCACTATAGGGCCACCCACCCCCTCTCTCTGGGGACGGCCTTGAAGTTAACCTTCCAGGAACGTGACACACACACTGCCCATATGGATAAAATACACTCTTTATATAACGTATGCAAACAATGTAATCACACAACATTTAACTCCCAGCAACTTGCCTTGACGTCTTCTTGAGAGGGACAGGACTCCTGTTCACCCTCTCACATACCCTCACACTTAAAGATGGTCGTTATCGACCATACTGACCTCTAGATTCAAAGAAAAACATTAGCACACATTTAAATTCAACATAAGTCATCAGTCTTATCCCCCTTCTCCTGTTGTCCTGTTGGAACGTCTTCTCTCTTTCTCTCTCTGAGTCATCTTGACTATGGTTCCACTGGGTTGGGATCCTGGAACAAGTGTCCATGTCCCTTTAACTAGGGCCATAGGCCCAACGCAGAAACAAGCTGCCAAACTTCCATAAATGAGATTCCTTCAGCAGTTGGATTTCCCTGGGTCTGACTGACTCCGACTTTCTCTTGTGGAACTTCAAAACATTGAAGAATAACAAGGCCTAACTTACACAGCATTTAGGAACAATCTGGAACAACACTGGAAATGTCCGCTTCCTTCAAACACTTTTCTTTTTCCAGGCTGCCCAGGATTCAGGAGATGGAGTTCAGTCCCACCTCCATGGCTGCTCAGGATACCATCGCCTCCCTAAGTCGTCCTGAAGCAGTCCTGTTCCAGTCATGAACACCTGAGACAATGTGTTCCCTGAAAAACAAATGTTCGTACCGGATCCGGCCACATGGGCTATCTCGGAGCCAGGAAGCTCCTTCTTCTCCTCCTCAGCCTGAACGGGAATTTGGGTCCCCGCATCTTGCTTATGTCACTGCTGCCTTTCCCCCTTCTGCTCCCAGTCCATGGAACCCGTTGACTGACTGCGGCACTGATATCGATGTTGTCGCTCAAATTCAGCCTCCTCCTCCCATTTCTCGACCTCTTCGCTTGTTTCAGGGCGAGTGACCCCCACCGCGTACCAGCCTTTGCGGCACCATACCTTGTAAAAGTTGACTTTTTTGACTACATAGAAACTGTGCAGGCGGTATAGCAAAGTGTCCCTCTTCATCAAACTTCTATTCGCATAGACTTCATCCCCGGTTGCTTGCTCTTTGATAAAGTCGAAGAGGTTTTACTAAGCCCCATGTTTCTAGTACTCACAGCAGGGTGCTACATTTTCCTAAGGTCCCCCTTTTCCGCTGGACCGTACTTTTCCTGGACTTCTAAGCTCTTCTCTCTTTGCTGCAGGAGCCCCCATTTGCCTGTAATATCTCCTGTCCACCCTCTCACAAAGATGCAGTGGTCTATACATTTATACAACAGCCGCAGTCTAGTAAGCAACAGTGGCAGCAGTGGTATAAATATATGCAGCAGCAACAGCAATGGTTTAGATCAGGACTTTACAAACCTTTTTCTATTGGGGCCTCATCAGGAGAACCAAAATAATGCTCAGACCATACAAATCAGACTTAAGTGGTTCCTGGATCTCATATGTATTGGAAGTCCAATACTGAAATTACTAAAATTAAAAAAAACTCTCAATGTTTCCTTTTCAACAACACAAAATAAGTAAATTATGTTGCCAAACTAAATAATGCTACAGCCATAGAAAGGGCTGCGTAATATGATAGCTGGGTCCCCACCAAAAATGGGTGGGCACTTCACTGGTGAGGCCAGCCTCACAGTTTTAGAAGCACTGGTTTAGATATGTAACAATGGGATCAATGGTCTACATCAGAGCGAGGTATGTGTTGGTTTATTTTTTTCTTGTGTATGGGATATTTGTATGTATATAGGGGGCTGCGTGGGACTCATACTATATATAGGGGCTCCTGCTGTATATAATAAGCTATATAGAGCTCATACTGTATATAAGAGGCTATGTGGGGCTCATACTGTATATAAGAGGCTATGTTTGGCTCATAGTATACATAGGGGGGCTATGTGGGGCTCATACTGTTTGTAAGAGGCTATGCGGGGGCATATGCTGTTTATAAGGGGATACGTAGTGCACATGTTGTAAATAGGGGGCTATGTGGAGCACATGCGGTATATAAGAGCCTATATGGCGCTCATGCTGTATATAGGGGGCTATGTGGGGCTCATGCTGTATATAAGAGGCTATGTGGGACTCATACAGTATATAAGAGGGTATGTGGGGCTCATACTGTACATAGGAGAGCTACAGTGAAGGAAATAATTATTTGATCACTTGCAGTTTTTGGAAGTTTGCCCACTGACAAAGACATGAACAGTCTATAATTTTAAGGGTAGATTAATTTTAACATTGAGAGATAGAATAACCGCAAAAAAATCAAGAAAATCACATTGTATAAATTAGATACATTTATTTGCATTTTGCAATGAGAAATAAGTATTTGATTCCTCTGGCAAACAACACTTAATACTTGGTGGCAAAACCCTTGTTGGCAAGCACAGCAGTCAGACGTTTTTTGTAGTTGATGATGAGGTTTGCGCACATGTCAGGAGGAATTTTGGTCCACTCCTCTTTTCAGATCATCTCTAAATCATTCAGATTTTGAGGATGTCACTTGGCAACTCGGAGCTTCAACTCCCTCCATAAGTTTTCTATGGGATTAAGGTCTGGAGACTGGCTAGGCCACTCCATGACCTTAATGTGCTTCTTTTTGAGCCACTCCTTTGTTGCCTTGGCTGTACATTTTGGGTCATTGTCTTGCTGGAAGAACCAGCCACGACCCATCTTCAATGCTCTTACTGATGAAAGGAGGTTGTTGGCCAAAATCTCGTGATACATGACCCCATCCATCTTCCCTTCAGTATGGTGCAGTCGTCATGTCCCCTTTGCAGAAAAGCACACCCAAAGTATAATGTTTCTCCCACCATGTTTCACGTTTTGGACGATGATCTTAGCGTAGTATTCATCCTTTTTCTTCCTCCAAACACGGAGAGTTGAGTTAATGCCAAAGAGCTCAATTTTTGTCTCAACTTCTCCCAATAACTCACAGAATCATTCAGGTGATCATTGGCAAACTTCAGACAGGCCTGCACATGTGCCTTCTTGAGCAGGGGGACCTTGCGGACACTGCAGGGTTTTAAACCTTTAAGGCGTAATGTGTTACCAATGGTTTTCTTGGTGACTGTGGTCCCAGCTGCCTTGAGATCACTAACAAGTTCCCCCCGTGTAGTTTTAGGCTTATCTCTCACCTTCCTCATGATCAAGGATACCCCACGAGGTGAGATTTTGCATGGTGCCCCAGATCGATGTCGATCATCAGTCATTTTGTATTTCTTCCATTTTCTTACTATTGCACCAACAGTTGTCTCCTTCTCATCCATTGTCTTACTTATCGTTTTGTAGCCCATTCCAGCTTTGTACAGGTCTATGATCTTGTCCCTGACATCCTTAGAAAGCTCTTTGGTCTTGCCCATGTTGTAGAGGCTAGCATCTGACTGATTAATTGAGTCTGTGGACAGGAGTCTTTTATACAGGTGACTATGTAAGACAGCTGTCTTTAATGCAGGTAACGAGTTGATTAGGAGCGTCTAACTGGTCTGTAGGAGCCAGAACTCATAATGGTTTGTAGGGGATCAAATACTTTTTTCTCACTGCAAAATGCAAATAAATTTATCTAATTTATACAATGTGATTTTCTTGATTTTTTTTGGATATTCTATCTCTCAATGTTAAAATTAACCTACCGTTAAAATTATAGACTGTTCATGTCTTTGTCAGTGGGCAAACTTACAAAAACAGCAAGGGATCAAATACTTATTTCCTTCAGTGTATGTGGGGCTCATATGTGTCACCGCAGGCCTGGATGCCACAAATATTAAAGGCTGTGTCTGAGAGCAGGAGGGAGGTTCCCTGGTCAGGGACCATTAGCATGCAGTACTTCCTGTCCCAGGCCAGTAGGGGGAGCAGGCTGCCCCTATAAAAGCTGGAACTGAGGGCAGGGTTAGAGAGACCAGGACCCACTTCTGAAGCATCCAGAAGGGTTCCCAGAGGAAAAGGACAGGTCAGCAGCTGCTGAGGAGTCTGGGAGGCAGAGGAGCAGCAGCAAGCCAGGGACAGAGGTGACGAGAGCCGGTCCTGGCTGAGAGAGAATTACACAACCGGACACTGGGGTCCGAGGCTGTCAGGGTTGCAAGCCCGGCAGCAGATAACCAACCCGCGAGGGACTTCAGGTCCATTGGCCTAAGAAGCCTGGAGGCTCCGCCACACAGAGGGACCGGTATAACATGGAGAAGCAACAGGTACCTAAGGCCCGAGTCGCAAGCCATACAGGCGTAGTACACGGCCAGCTCAGGGACGTGGGCTATCACACCACGAAAAGGGGGATAGTCAGCAATGGCAGAGAGAGAACGGTAGGCCTACCCACTCACCCTGACCAGTGGGGCTCGCCCGAATGCTCTCAGACACCCAGGCCCATTCCTACCCTGTACTCCTGTTGGGTCATTAGTACTAACTACAATAAAGACCCTGGACTGTTTGAAGCAGACTCTGCTACCTAGGACACGTGGTGAGTGCAGAGGGAGTAGCCCCCGACCCCGACAAAGTTACGGCCATCAAGAGCTGGCCAAGCCCCTCTAACATCAAAGAAGTGAGGCAGTTCCTCGGGTTGGTAGGCTACTACCGAAGGTTCATCCCCGGGTTCACAAAGATGGCAGCTCCAATGCAGGACCTCCTGATAGGTCAATCCAAGACCAGAAGTCAAAAGCCACCCTTCAAGTGGGACAAGCCGGAAGAGGAGTCCTTCCGCCAGTTGAAGATGGCCCTCACAGGGGATGAGATCCTGGCCTACCCCGATTATGGCCAGCCTTTTTTCCTCCACACAGACGCCAGCAATGTGGGGCTGGGAGCCGTACTGTCACAGAACCAGCAGGGCAGAGAAAGGGTGATCGCGTATGCCAGCCGGAAGCTGAGGCCCACTGAAAGAAACCCGGAGAATTACAGCTCCTTCAAGCTAGAATTCTTGGCAGTGGTGTGGGCCGTCACAGAATGGTTTAAGCATTACCTGGCCTCCGAAAAGTTCACTGTGTACACGGACAACAACCCGTTGACACACCTGGACAATGCAAAACTAGGTGCCCTAGAACAGCGGTGGATGGCCCGGCTATCCAATTATGACTTCACAATCAAATACCGGGCAGGCAGAACTAATGCCAAAGCAGACGCTCTATCAAGAATGCCCCACCTACCTGAAGGAGAAGAAGAGTCGGAAGAGCTGAAGGAAGTAGAGCTCCCTGCGTTCCACCGATATGGGGCCACTCAGTACTCTCACCGGGTAGGAGACAAAGACCTAACCACCGTCATGTTCAACCCCTTACCCCATCACGGCTGGGCTGAAACGCAAGATAGTGACCCTGCAATTCGTCTGGTGAGAGACCTGTTAACCCAGTCAGACGCTAGCCCTGGCCCGGATGCTCCAGAAGAAGCCAAGCAGTTATGGAAGGAGAAAAGCAGGCTATTCCTCTACGAGGGTAAGCTGTGCAGAAGGCTTGTCAACCACCGGACGCATGAGCTGACCTGGCAGGTAGTGGTCCCAATGGTCCTGGAGGCCTACCATGACAGAGCGGGAAACTTCGGGTGGAAGAAACTGGAGTTCCTACTGAGAGAGCGGTTCTACTGGGTCGGTATGAGAAGGGCCATAGAGAAGTGGAGCAGGGACTGCGGCCCATGTCACCCCAGAAGGAAGGACCGTACCAGCCAGCAGACACCCTTGAGGCCCATCGTCACCAGGCAGCCTCTTGAGCTGGTAGCTCTGGACCATGTGACATTGGCTCCAAGCCGTTCGGGCTACGTCTATGCCCTGACAATTGTGGACCATTACTCCCGGTTCCTGGTGGTGGTTCCTGTTAAAGACCTGACAGCCCAAACAGCGGCCAGAGCCTTCCAGCAACACTTCTGCCGTCCACACGGGTATCCGGAACAGGTCTTGACGGATCAAGGTCAACCGTTTGAGACTGAAGTATTCCAGGAGTTCTGCAACCTCTACAGCTGTAGGAAGATTCGGACAACGCCTTACCACCCACAAACCAACGGGCTGTGTGAGAAAATGAACAATATCGTCATTGATCTCCTTAAGACGTTGCACCTGGAAGAATGCAGCCTGTGGCCGGAGAAGCTGCCAGAACTGATTGACTTGTACAACCATATCCCGGTGAATGCTACAAATTGCACCCCAGCTTACCTGATGCGAGCAAGACCAGGTAAGCTGCCGATAGACCTGGAGATGGGAGTCCTGACACCCGAGGACACCTCCCCAGACGCAGACTGAGATACGGAACGGCGGCTACAGTACAAGAAGGTACAGGAGAGTGTGGAGAGGAGTCTGGCTCAAGCGAGAGAAAAGCAAGAGAGGCTCTTCAACCAACACGCCCCTGCTGGTCCCCTGGAACCTGGTGAGCAGGTCCTGAAGTGGAAGAGAAGGCTTCACAAGCTGGACGACCAGTGGGAGAGAGACCCGTACACAGTACTGCAGTCCGACCACAACAACCCGAAGGTATGTGTGATTACCAAGGATGGAGGAGAAACCACTAGCACCATCTCCAGAGACCACCTAAAACGGTGCCCCGAGCAACTACAGAGTCCAAGTGAAGATCAAGATGACCTTGAACCCGCAGAGGACAAGGAAGAAATGATCAGCACAGTTCTCGGAGAGATCCCCCGGACCTGGACTCGGATGAATGACGCGATAGTGGTACTTGTCCTACACTTCCTTCAACCTACCCACAGGAGCCTACAGGAGAGCAGGAAGAACAAGAAGAACAAGCAGCCCCAGAGGCAGAAGAACCCTTGCCAGCAGCCCAGGAGAGTCAACCCTCTGCTGACAGTGAGCCTGCCATGCCTGCGGTAAGCCAAAGAACCCGCAGACAGCTGCCTGTCCTGCCTGTAAACCCAGCTAGTAGCTGTACCCTTAATACTAGTGGGGAAAGCCAGGTTAGACCACCACCAGACAGTGGGTTACGGAGGTCAACCTGGAGCACTAAGGGTCAAATACCAGCTCGCTGGAAGATCTAAATGTATAATATATTTAATGTGTTATGTTGGTACCCTGGTTATTAATAATGTTTCTCCAGTTTTCCTAGATGCAATGGACTGACAGGTTATGGACAGTGAATAACCGGAACTACCATGTAGATAGTTGCACCTGGTGCCCTCTTTCGAAGTTGGCCACGGAAGAAAAACCTGTCCGGCGTGGCCTCTTTGTGGTCCAAAGTAGGTAGCTCAGCCTTGCCGCCACGCCCAAGGCCAGGAACTTGGGGTTTATAGGGACAGGTCCCCACATCGCTCAAAAACTTTGCCTTATTGGGTGAAATGGACATCCGGTCACGGATCATACTGTGACCCTCTTCTTTTGTTGGTGAAATGGACACCCGGTCACAGACCATACTGTGACCTAAAGAACTCAATATGTGGTGTCGTTTGTTATTTCTTTCCCTGTTGTGTTTATGGTCATGCATTTTTACCCTGTATTTGTGTTTCTTGTTTAGTCCCGGAGTACTAAAATTTACTAGGGGGGAATGTGTCACCCCAGGCCTGGATGCCACAAATATTAAAGGCTGTGTCTGAGAGCAGGAGGGAGGTTCCCTGGTCAGGGACCATTAGCATGCAGCACCTCCTGTCCCAGGCCAGTAGGGGGAGCAGGCTGCCCCTATAAAAGCTGGAACTGAGGGCAGGGTTAGAGAGACCAGGACCCACTTCTGAAGCATCCAGAAGGGTTCCCAGAGGAAAGGGACAGGTCAGCAGCAGCTGAGTAGTCCGGGAGGCAGAGGAGCAGCAGCAAGCCAGGGACAGAGGTGACGAGAGCCGGTCCTGGCTGAGAGAGAATTACACAACCGGACACTGGGGTCCGAGGCTGTCAGGGTTGCAAGCCCGGCAGCAGATAACCAACCCGCGAGGGACTTCAGGTCCATTGGCCTAAGAAGCCTGGAGGCTCCGCCACACAGAGGGACCGGTATAACATGGAGAAGCAACAGGTACCTAAGGCCCGAGTCGCAAGCCATACAGGCGTAGTACACGGCCAGCTCAGGGACGTGGGCTATCACACCACGAAAAGGGGGATAGTCAGCAATGGCAGAGAGAGAACGGTAGGCCTACCCACTCACCCTGACCAGTGGGGCTCGCCCGAATGCTCTCAGACACCCAGGCCCATTCCTACCCTGTACTCCTGTTGGGTCATTAGTACTAACTACAATAAAGACCCTGGACTGTTTGAAGCAGACTCTGCTACCTAGGACACGTGGTGAGTGCAGAGGGAGTAGCCCCCGACCCCGACAAAGTTACGGCCATCAAGAGCTGGCCAAGCCCCTCTAACATCAAAGAAGTGAGGCAGTTCCTCGGGTTGGTAGGCTACTACCGAAGGTTCATCCCCGGGTTCACAAAGATGGCAGCTCCAATGCAGGACCTCCTGATAGGTCAATCCAAGACCAGAAGTCAAAAGCCACCCTTCAAGTGGGACAAGCCGGAAGAGGAGTCCTTCCGCCAGTTGAAGATGGCCCTCACAGGGGATGAGATCCTGGCCTACCCCGATTATGGCCAGCCTTTTTTCCTCCACACAGACGCCAGCAATGTGGGGCTGGGAGCCGTACTGTCACAGAACCAGCAGGGCAGAGAAAGGGTGATTGCGTATGCCAGCCGGAAGCTGAGGCCCACTGAAAGAAACCCGGATAATTACAGCTCCTTCAAGCTATAATTCTTGGCAGTGGTGTGGGCCGTCACAGAATGGTTTAAGCATTACCTGGCCTCCGCAAAGTTCACTGTGTACACGGACAACAACCCGTTGACACACCTGGACAATGCAAAACTAGGTGCCCTAGAACAGCGGTGGATGGCCCGGCTATCCAATTATGACTTCACAATCAAATACCGGGCAGGCAGAACTAATGCCAAAGCAGACGCTCTATCAAGAATGCCCCACCTACCTGAAGGAGAAGAAGAGTCGGAAGAGCTGAAGGAAGTAGAGCTCCCTGCGTTCCACCGATATGGGGCCACTCAGTACTCTCACCGGGTAGGAGACAAAGACCTAACCACCGTCATGTTCAACCCCTTACCCCATCACGGCTGGGCTGAAACGCAAGATAGTGACCCTGCAATTCGTCTGGTGAGAGACCTGTTAACCCAGTCAGACGCTAGCCCTGGCCCGGATGCTCCAGAAGAAGCCAAGCAGTTATGGAAGGAGAAAAGCTGGCTATTCCTCTACGAGGGTAAGCTGTGCAGAAGGCTTGTCAACCACCGGACGCATGAGCTGACCTGGCAGGTAGTGGTCCCAATGGTCCTGGAGGCCTACCATGACAGAGCGGGAAACTTCGGGTGGAAGAAACTGGAGTTCCTACTGAGAGAGCGGTTCTACTGGGTCGGTATGAGAAGGGCCATAGAGAAGTGGAGCAGGGACTGCGGCCCATGTCACCCCAGAAGGAAGGACCGTACCAGCCAGCAGACACCCTTGAGGCCCATCGTCACCAGGCAGCCTCTTGAGCTGGTAGCTCTGGACCATGTGACATTGGCTCCAAGCCGTTCGGGCTACGTCTATGCCCTGACAATTGTGGACCATTACTCCCGGTTCCTGGTGGTGGTTCCTGTTAAAGACCTGACAGCCCAAACAGCGGCCAGAGCCTTCCAGCAACACTTCTGCCGTCCACACGGGTATCCGGAACAGGTCTTGACGGATCAAGGTCAACCGTTTGAGACTGAAGTATTCCAGGAGTTCTGCAACCTCTACAGCTGTAGGAAGATTCGGACAACGCCTTACCACCCACAAACCAACGGGCTGTGTGAGAAAATGAACAATATCGTCATTGATCTCCTTAAGACGTTGCACCTGGAAGAATGCAGCCTGTGGCCGGAGAAGCTGCCAGAACTGATTGACTTGTACAACCATATCCCGGTGAATGCTACAAATTGCACCCCAGCTTACCTGATGCGAGCAAGACCAGGTAAGCTGCCGATAGACCTGGAGATGGGAGTCCTGACACCCGAGGACACCTCCCCAGACGCAGACTGAGATACGGAACGGCGGCTACAGTACAAGAAGGTACAGGAGAGTGTGGAGAGGAGTCTGGCTCAAGCGAGAGAAAAGCAAGAGAGGCTCTTCAACCAACACGCCCCTGCTGGTCCCCTGGAACCTGGTGAGCAGGTCCTGAAGTGGAAGAGAAGGCTTCACAAGCTGGACGACCAGTGGGAGAGAGACCCGTACACAGTACTGCAGTCCGACCACAACAACCCGAAGGTATGTGTGATTACCAAGGATGGAGGAGAAACCACTAGCACCATCTCCAGAGACCACCTAAAACGGTGCCCCGAGCAACTACAGAGTCCAAGTGAAGATCAAGATGACCTTGAACCCGCAGAGGACAAGGAAGAAATGATCAGCACAGTTCTCGGAGAGATCCCCCGGACCTGGACTCGGATGAATGACGCGATAGTGGTACTTGTCCTACACTTCCTTCAACCTACCCACAGGAGCCTACAGGAGAGCAGGAAGAACAAGAAGAACAAGCAGCCCCAGAGGCAGAAGAACCCTTGCCAGCAGCCCAGGAGAGTCAACCCTCTGCTGACAGTGAGCCTGCCATGCCTGCGGTAAGCCAAAGAACGCGCAGACAGCTGCCTGTCCTGCCTGTAAACCCAGCTAGTAGCTGTACCCTTAATACTAGTGGGGAAAGCCAGGTTAGACCACCACCAGACAGTGGGTTACGGAGGTCAACCTGGAGCACTAAGGGTCAAATACCAGCTCGCTGGAAGATCTAAATGTATAATATATTTAATGTGTTATGTTGGTACCCTGGTTATTAATAATGTTTCTCCAGTTTTCCTAGATGCAATGGACTGACAGGTTATGGACAGTGAATAACCGGAACTACCATGTAGATAGTTGCACCTGGTGCCCTCTTTCGAAGTTGGCCACGGAAGAAAAACCTGTCCGGCGTGGCCTCTTTGTGGTCCAAAGTAGGTAGCTCAGCCTTGCCGCCACGCCCAAGGCCAGGAACTTGGGGTTTATAGGGACAGGTCCCCACATCGCTCAAAAACTTTGCCTTATTGGGTGAAATGGACATCCGGTCACGGATCATACTGTGACCCTCTTCTTTTGTTGGTGAAATGGACACCCGGTCACAGACCATACTGTGACCTAAAGAACTCAATATGTGGTGTCGTTTGTTATTTCTTTCCCTGTTGTGTTTATGGTCATGCATTTTTACCCTGTATTTGTGTTTCTTGTTTAGTCCCGGAGTACTAAAATTTACTAGGGGGGAATGTGTCACCCCAGGCCTGGATGCCACAAATATTAAAGGCTGTGTCTGAGAGCAGGAGGGAGGTTCCCTGGTCAGGGACCATTAGCATGCAGCACCTCCTGTCCCAGGCCAGTAGGGGGAGCAGGCTGCCCCTATAAAAGCTGGAACTGAGGGCAGGGTTAGAGAGACCAGGACCCACTTCTGAAGCATCCAGAAGGGTTCCCAGAGGAAAGGGACAGGTCAGCAGCAGCTGAGTAGTCCGGGAGGCAGAGGAGCAGCAGTGACAGAGGCGACGAGAGCCAGTCCTGGCTGAGAGAGAATTACACAACCGGACACTGGGGTCCGAGGCTGTCAGGGTTGCAAGCCCGGCAGCAGATAACCAACCCGCGAGGGACTTCAGGTCCCTTGGCCTAAGAAGCCTGGAGGCTCCACCACACAGAGGGACCGGTACAACATGGAGAAGCAACAGGTACCTAAGGCCCGAGTCGCAAGCCATACAGGCGTAGTACACGGCCAGCTCAGGGACGTGGGTTATCACACCACGAAAAAGGGGGATAGTCAGCAAGGGCAGAGAGAGAACGGTAGGCCTACCCACTCACCCTGACCAGTGGGGCTCGCCCGAATGCTCTGACACCCAGGCCCATTCCTACCCTGTACTCCTGTTGGGTCATTAGTACTAACTACAATAAAGACCCTGGACTCTGAACCCTTATTATTGCAGCCTGCACCATCACCCCCAGCATCCTATTACACTGCCCTGAGGCTACACTCTTCCCGTGGGGAGTTATCCTATCCCTGTGCTGCATTCCAACATCAGCCTCAGCGGTCTGCCTTGCAGCGACGGTCATCCCTGACCGCAATCCACGGGTGGCGTAGTCGGACATTCAAAACCCTACAAATAGACTGCCACGGCATTTGGTCTGACCACCCTGAGCCACGGGATCGGGTTGCCACTACTACCCCCAACATTGCACCGAAGCCCGTTTCAGGGTGCCCCACGGCCCAGGGGGCGAGTCACATACTCTATATAAGAGGCTATGTGAGGCTCATGCTGTATATAGGGGCTACATAGGGCACATGCTGTATACAGGGGGCTATGTGGGCCACATTCTGTATATAGGGGGGCTACGAGGGCCACATGCATTATATCAGAGGCTACATGGGGCACATGCTGTATATAAGAGGCTACATGGGGTAAATGCTGTATATCAGAGGCTATGTAGGGAACATGCTGTATATCAGAGGCTACCTGGGGCTCATGCTGTATATATGGGGCTATGTGAGGCTCATGCTGTATATGAAAAGCTATGTGGGATTCATTCTGTTTGTAAGAGGCCATATGGGGCTCATACTGTACATAGGGGGGCTATGTGGGGCTCATACTGTATATAATAGGCTATGTGGGGGCTCATGCTGTTTATAGTGAGGCTATGTAGGTCACATGCTGTATGTAGGGGGCTATGTGGGGCTCATGCTGTATATAGGGGGCTATGTGGGGCGCATACTGTATAAAGGGGCTATGTGGGGCTCACGCTGTATATAAGAGGCTATATGGGGCTCATGCTGTATATAGGGAGCTATGTGAGGCTCATGCTGTATATAGGGGCTACGTTGGGCACATGCAGTATATAAGAGGCTATGTGGGGCTCATACTGTATATAGGGGGCTATGTGGGGCTCATGCTGTATATAAGAGGCTGTGGGGCTCATACTGTATATGAGGTTTCATGGAGTATATCCAGCAACAATTCCGGGGTGAATTTCAATGAATTAAAAACAACCTTTTATTTGATAAAAATATTTAAAAAAATTCATGATGATTAAAAAGAATTTAATTTCATCAGAACATGCACAAACGTATGTGTTTCAATCTGAATGTTCTTAATTATAGTATAGCATAGTGCCCTCATTCACTGGGGTTGTTTTATATAGTGACTATGCAGGATATGACATCAATGGACAACTGCTTATTAGCATAAAAAAATCCCCAAAAAACACACACAAAAACAGTTTTTATTTATTTTTTCTTCTTCTTTTTCCTTTCCATTTCTTTTTTAAATTGACTATTTACATAATGTTTCAAATGTTAGATTAATATACAGTACAGACCAAAAGTTTGGACACACCTTCTAATTTAAAGATTTTTCTGTATTTTCATGACTTTGAAAATTGTACATTCACACTGAAGGCATCAAAACTATGAATTAACACATGTGGAATTATATACTTAACAAAAAAAGTGTGAAACAACTGAAAATGTCTTTTATTCTAGGTTCTTCAAAGTAGCCACCTTTTGCTTTGATGACTGCTTTGCACACTCTTGGCATTCTCTTGATGAGCTTCAAGAGGTAGGAATTTTCTCCCACTCTTCCTTTGCAGTTTGTTCAAGCTCTTGAATGCTTGCAGGGTTTATTTCCCAATGGCAGATTCCAGCTCACCCCAAAGATTTTCAGTGGGATTGAGGTCAAAACTCATTGCTGGCCATTTTAAAATAGTCCATTTTTTCTTTTTCAACCATTCCTGTGTACTTTTGGATGTGTGCTTTGGGTCATTGTCTTGCTGGAGGACCCATGATCTTCGGACTAAAACAAAGTTACACTTGGTAGGACATTATGCTATAAAATCTCTTGATAATACTCTGATTTCATGATTCCTGAGATATGGTCAAGGCCTCCAGTACGAGACGCATAAAACCAGCATTATGAATCCTACACCATGCTTAACTGTTGGTAAGGTGTTCTTTTCCTTATAAGCTTCATTTTGTCCACAAAACATTTTCGATTGCGATTTACCACAGGCAAGTGAAAATGTGTTTCCATACTAAGTTAATGTAAAGGGTGCCAATACCAGAAACACATCAAGCTTTAGTTTTTTTTTATTTTTCCCTCCTATTGTTTTTTGTTTTAAATTATTGTTTATCATTTGCTCTTTTGTATTTAGCAAGAGTGCTCTATACAAAAAAACTTTCAATTGTTTAATTTTTTTCAGGAGATATTCCACATTATGTACTTAAACTTCACGGGTGCCAATAACAATGAGCAGGACTGTATGTCAGCCAAACAAGTATGCGACTAAAACCCCCATAAACAATACACAGCTGTCCGAACATTCTGCCAGCAGCTCTCAACCAACTTTCTCTTACACAGGAGCACTCACTCTACCTAGCGCTCCTGTGTACTCTATGAGAGAGTCGCAGACAGACATCTCTGGTGATGGCTTACCTCTAAAAGAACAAAAGGATCAACAGTCCAAAATCAGACATGTCTAATCCTTATCTCTCTTGACATTCATTAGTCAAGGCTAGGGCACCAATACACAATAGACTTTCAGCCAGTCTGCGTTCCATCCACTTTAGTCTATTGTGTATGGGTGCCTTAACTTCTGTGCTCATGATATCTGTTAGACATCTGCGAACCCTACGAGTTTTCAGGTGGAAGACGATTCAGGACACATCTGTGTATTTTTTGTCTTGAAGTGACTTTTTTTAGCTTCTTTTCAATCATCTTTTCTGAAATCTTTTGGCCACCGATTTTTGCATTTAAATTGTATTAACCTCTTCCTGATATGGTCAATTTACATTTTTGCACTTTCATTTTTTCCTTCCCTTCTTACCAGAGCTCTAACTTTTTTTCTGTTCAAATAGACATATGAGGGCTTATTTTTTGCAAAACAAGTTGTACTTTTGAATGACACTAATTTTACTACATAGCATACTGTAAAACTGGAAAAAAATTCCAAGTAAGGTGAAATTGTGAACAAAACACAATTCTGACAAAGTATTTTGGAAATTGTTTTTACTGTATACATTGTGTGGTAAAAATGACCTCAGAATATGATTTTACTAAGCAATACAATTATGGCGATATCAAACATGTCTATTTTTTTTATTGTTTTAGTGGTGAAAAAAAAATCTGAAGTTTTAAAAATAAAAATTTTTATGTCGACATTTTCTGAGACCTCTAATGTTTTTTTTTTAGTTTGATGAAGCTGTGTGCGGGCTTATTCTTTGTTTGGCGAGACAACGTTTTTATTAATACCATTTTAGTATAGATATGACATTTTGATCGCTTGTCATAGAATTTTTTGCTGTATTGAAGCGACCAAAAAACCCCACAATTTTTATGTTTTTGAATTTTTTTCTGTTTACAGTGTTTAAGAAACGTGTTAATTATTTTTAGATTTTGATAGATTGAACTTTACTGATCGCAGCAATATCACAGATGTATTTTTTTAACATTTTTATTTCCTTTATTTTTAATTGGGGAAAAGGTGGGTGATTTGAACTTTTATGTTTTTTTATAAAACATTTTTTTTACTTTTCAATATATTTATTAGTCCCCTTAGGGGACTTGAACCTGCAATCGTCTGATCGCTTGTGCTATATACAGCAATACCACAGTATAGTAAAAATATCGATCTTCTTTGGAGCCTAGCCACAGGCAAGGTTTCAAAGGAGCTCAGTAGTGACAAGCACAAAGGTCTTCAACAGACCCTAAGCTGCCCCGATATCACGTCTTGGGCGTGCTTATGGGCGCATAGAATTACGCTCCCCCGTGCCGACATGCTGTTAATGCTGCTTGAAAGTGGCATTTAACACTTTAACAATTGCGGGTTGTGCTTTGCGCCCCCTGCAATTGTTAGAGGCAGGTTCTGGCTGTAACGCACAGCTATTATCTGCCAAGTATGGGGCAGCTCACCCCGTGAGCCCACTCCATATACCTGCTACCGACTTGTGCTGTACATATACGGTGGATGTCGTTAAGGGGTTAAATAGTAGTGAGCAGCAACCGCATGAAAAATGGTTAGGTCACTTATAACTGCTAGTCATCTCTGAAAACCTGAAGCGGTTAAAAGAAGCTCAAAAGACTGAATTTATGCACAGCAAGTCGTTTTTACACTGCAGTGCATATATTCGGAAGAACGCAGTCAAAAGGAGTCTATAGTGGGTGTAAGTACTAAAAATATTACTTTATTGATCAAATATTAAAAATAGAAGGGTGGGAAAATCAACCAAATAGAAAAGCGGATGCAATTCCAGTATTTAGAGATAAATATCAATACATACAGATATGTGGCTAGATTGAGTACAATGATAATACAGGGTGAAAATAACAAATTCAAATAAAGAAATAAATATGTGTCTGTTAATATATTACATATATTATATATAAATATATAATAAATTTATTTACGGACACTCATATTTATTTCTGTATTTGAATTTGTTATTTTCACCCTGTATTATCATTGTACTCAATCTAGCCACATATCTGTATGTATTGATATTTATCTCTAAATACTGTCACTTGGAATTGCATCCGCGTTTCTATTTGGTTGCTTTTCCCACCCTTCTATTTTTAATATTTGATCAATAAAGTAATATTTTTAGGACTTACACCCACTATGGACTCCTTTTGTTGACGTTTCTTCCGAATTTCTGCATTTTCTCTGATGAGTCTCTAACTAGTCCAGGGTACACATGTGGTGGTAGCAGGGAATTTCCCCAGCACTAACTTATGATAATTAATAAAATTTCTACCCTCATGAGTATTTATCCTTCCTTTTTGAGTTTTTCATACTGCAGTGCATATGCACATTCTTACTAGCGTTTATTTAGTGCTTTTTAAGGGAGGTTACAGAGCAGATCCACCTGAAAGGCCACGGCCCCACTATCAGTATTTGGTCAGTATTTTTTCTCAGGAGTGGGAGCCAAAACCAGGAGTGGGTGATAAATGCAGAATTGGTGACTTGTTTCTATTATACCTTTTCTCCGGTTCCTCATCTGGTTTTGGCTCCCACTCCTGGGAAAAAATACTGACCAAATACTGACCAAATACTGATAGTGGGGCCGTGGCCAAATACACATTGTGTGCATATATCCTTAGTCATACTTATCATTAGTGGGTTGACCACTTAAATTTCATAGGGCAGCATGAACGCCAAATACGGCACAGATATAAATTGTATAATTTATTGCAAACAAAATGATGTTTCAACATTAAATGGAAACCAAAATTAGCAAGCAGTTGAGGGCTAGATGCCAAATTACCCCAAAAAGCAAGTAAATAAAAAAAAATTGAAATCACAACCAGATCCAGTGTGCATTAATTTAATTAAAGCCACTCATGATGTGCCTCACATATGTAACTTCTATTTTATCTGTTCAGAGAGTACAGGGCTCATGCGTAAGAAAGGGAAACACCCCTTCAGCAGTGTTATGGGGACGGTTGCAAACAACTTTATTAATAATGGAAAGCAAAAGAACCCGGGGTCCGCAATGCAGCCTGGAGGACTGCGGCCGAACACCTTCTGGGTAAGAAGGTAAAACAACCAACTAATATATAACTCCCTCCAGTGTTACTGCACACCGAGACGGGAAAAGGGATTCGCACTATCTCCATTAACTGCACGAGAGATGTGCGTCAAATAACGGAGCCCTGTTAACTGCACAGAGGCTACGCAGCAGACGCTAAGAAGTGCGTGTGACTCACGCCGGCGTATACGTGCTCCCAGCCGGTGTGCGACCGGACTGCGGAGTAACTCTTCACGTGGCTAACAGGCGGTGCCAGGAATACGGAGTCCGCAGTCTGCTCGGGGTGTATAGCGACCCCCTTGTCGGAGCCAGACTGTCAAACGGAACTACCTGCCTCCCTCCAGCTAAGACTGCCTATCCCCAGCTAAACCTGCCTGTCCGAAGCTAGAGCAGCACTACTGATGACGTCACCCGCGGCCAATCAGGCGGTGCAGGTCACCGGATCAGCTGACACCAAAGCACCAATCATGGTCCGCCATGTCACGGGCATGCTCAGTGCAGTGCATCCTGGACTTAGGCTGTAGCAGCCCTTGTTCCCCTCCGCAACCTATGCTTAACACTACTAGGAACAAGGACCCAAGAGACAGCCTGTACTTCTCGTGCACTGGCTAGGCATTGGGACCAATGGCAATGCTAAGCAGCACCTGCCCTGGCTGGACCAGCATGGGAAACCACAGATGATTCTGACCCAATTCCAGGTCCAGCAACCACCTAACAAGCAGAGTCTCCATGTGCCCAGAACAACTGTCTGAAAAGATGGATACCCCATTTGAACAATTAGGGCAGAGGTGAAACTGCTAAAAGACTAAATCACTATATACATTATTTTAACACGTACAGTGGTGTGAAAAAGTGTTTGCCCCTTCCTGATTTATTATTTTTTTTGCAAGTTTGTCACACTTAAATGTTTCAGATCACAAAACAAATTTAAATATTTGACAAAGATAACACAAGTAAACACAAGATGCAGTTTTTAAATAAAGGTCTTTATTATTAAGGGAAAAAGAAATCCAAACCTACAGGGCCCTGTGTGAAAAAGTGATCGCTTTTTCACACAGGACCTTGTAGGTTTGAATTTCTTTTTCCTTTAATAATAAAGACCTTCATTTAAAAACTGCATTCTGTATTTACTTGTGTTATCTTTGTCTAATATTTAAATTTGTTTTGTGATCTGAAACTTTTAAGTGTGACAAATCGGTCCAAATCGATAAGTCTGCAGTCACTCTGCACTGTGCACTGCAGGGATTTGCCGGTTTCTGTGCCAGGGCTGGAGGGTAAGTTTGCTTTATACATACTTCCAGCCAGGGCCTGTCTAGTGGGCGTAGCATTGCTCCATACAGTTGTAAAGAGCGAGGCGGCGCCCTGTCCAGGGAGGAGGCCGTGCAGTGGGCGTGGCCTACTAAAGGGAGTGGCCTTGCTCCATACAAGTGTATGGAGAGCGATGGCCATGCCCACTGGCCGGGAGTATGTATAACTCATACATACCCTCCGGTCCCGGGTCAGTAACCGGCGAATCCCCACAGTGCACAGTGCGGGTGCTGGGAGGATTCATAAGTCTGCAGTCACACAGAGTGACTGCAGACTTATCAATATGGACCGGACAACTCGTTTAAAGGGAACCTGTAAGTCGATTAATTTGTCTGAAACATGGGAAACATTGATCAGAGTCTGTCTACATGATTGCAGCCAGGTATATTTCTCTCTAAAATGCTCTGGGGTTTCAGAGAAAACAGTTTGAGGAGCTGGCCGGAGACTATAGGGAAAGATAAGACTATCCTGGTGCTGCCCCTGGCCGGCTTCTCTCGACTTGGCTCCAGGTGATTGACAGGTCTGTCCCATTGGTATAGACCTGTCAATCATCCGGAGCAGGGAGGAGCCAGCTGGTGCCGCAGCAGAATAGTCTTATCTCTCCCTATGGCCCCCGCCAACTATTCAAACTATCTTTTCTCTGAAATGCTGGAGTGTTTCAGAGAAAAACGTACCTGTCTGCAATCAAACAGTCAGGCTCTAATTCATGCTGACCATGGTTTGAGCAGCATGAATTGACTGAAAGGTTCCCTCTAATAAAAAAATAACTTTTTTGATTTAAAGATTCAAAGTGAGATGGATTTAATAATTCTAGATATTAGAGCAGAGCAAAACGATAATGAATCTCACACGATTCTCACATTACATATTGCCTTTTAGCCAACTCTGACCTTTACCCCCTTATGCTCAGCATCACAGCTCCTGTCCTGGCCAAAGTTTGGGAACAGTTCTTTTTACGTTCATACTGAGAACCAAGCAGGGGCACAGTGTGGGAAAGTATCTTTCAGCCAGTGAGAAGCAGCCCTAGCCTCTTGACATGAAGTTTAGACTCCTAAATCTGCAGTGATCAAGCAGTGATGGGAAGGAGCGGACATAAGGGTGCAGACAGGTCTTCAAGACTAAACGGTTTCACACAGGATGCAAATCACAAAAAGAGGCCAGAGACTACAAGTTGAAAGAGAGCTATTCTGTGCCAAAGCTGTAAAGCCAGCTGAACAGATAGATATTGTATGTACAGAAAGAATGCTTCTTCATGAATAATCTTTATATACTTTATGTTTTAAAGGGGACGTCCAGTGAAGATACGTGTCCACCTATCCACAAGATAGGTGATAACTTTAGATCGGTGAAGGTTCGACAGCTGGGACAGGCACTGATCAGGAGAACAGGAAAGTTTTATCCCCATTAAAAGGAAGTGACAGTGTCTATGCTCGACCGCTGCTAAATTAATTAAATTTGGGGCTACCAAGGTCTCTATTCTAAGGGGTATAAAAGTGCCCCAGCCTGACCATCGCTGCCTGTACCAGACTCTTCTGTTTTTATTACCATGTTTTGATGGCTCAGCATCAAAGGAGACAAAGCAAATGCCCACAGGGAAGTTCGGTGCTATATGCCAGGTTTGTTGAAGTGAAAAATTGCACCATCATTACCAGGGGGGGATAACTTTGGAATGGAGGGGCACAGAAGAA
Organism: Phyllobates terribilis; assembly: GCF_046119375.1. Classification (NCBI taxonomy): domain Eukaryota; kingdom Metazoa; phylum Chordata; class Amphibia; order Anura; family Dendrobatidae; genus Phyllobates; species Phyllobates terribilis. Next base: position 692,788,094 of record NW_027362762.1, read on the forward strand.
AAAGAAAAACTGTTCCAGAATCAGTGGAGCAGTGACAATTAGAGGAGGTACTCAGTTTAACCCCTTAATAACTGCTGTAACGCATTTTCACGGCAGTCATTAAGGGTACTTATGCCTCAGAGCTTGTCTTTCATAGTGCTGAGGCACAAGTGAATAACACCGCCCGGCAGCGGCGATTCCCATGGGTGTAAGCTGTATATGACAGCTGACATGCTGCACTCTCGGCCCTGGCCGGTCTCTATGCCGATCGGGGGCAATTAACCCCTTAAATACCGCTATAAATTGTGACAGCACCATTTAAGTGGTTACAAGGGGATCGCAAGATGTTACCAAGGTAACCATGGTACCCTGAGATCATGTGATGATCCCAGGTTACGGTGGCCTGTGAGATCCAGCAATAAGCTGGGTCTCACAGGCAGAGTCAGGCTGAGTCAGTGACTCACTGACAGGTCTCATACACTGCAGTACAGGAGTACTGCAGTGTATGAGACCAGCGATCATACTGAAAATTACACATGTCCCAGTGGGACTTAGTAAAAAAGTGAAATAAAATATGTAAAAAAGTTTAAAAAAATCACAAAAAAAGTGCACACAAATCACCAAAATCCGTTTCGCCGCCCAAAATGGAGCATTTTGTGATAAAAAAAATAAACAAAAAAAGTACACATAATTGGTATCACCAGTCCGGAACGACCCGCTCTATAAAACGGTCATGTTATTTATTCCGTTTGGCGAACGCCATAAAAATAAATAAATATATAACACGCCAAAAATTACGCTTTTTCATCATACTAACTCATAAAAATCTGAATGAAAAGCGATCAAAAAGTCGTATGTAAAAAAAAATTATAAATAAAAACGCCAAATCGTCCGGCAAAAAATATGCCATAATATAGCTCATTCGGCAAAAAAGTTACAGCACTCATAATGTGACGATGCAAAATCAAATTCTTTTTTGTAAAATACTGTTTTTAGTGTGTAAAAATAGCAAATCATAAAAAATATATCAATTTGTTATCACTGTAATCGTACCGACCCGGTGGACAAATCAGTCTTATCACTCTTACCGCACGCTGAACGGCGCAGAAAATAAAAAATAAAAACAATAACTGAATTGCTGGTTTTTGTTCATTCTGTGTCTGAAAAATCTGAATAAAAAGTGATCAAAAATTACTATGTGCCGAAAAATGGTACCAAATAAATCTACAACTCGTCCAGCAAAAAATAAGCCCTCATAGAGCTCTATTCGCCAAAAAGTAAAAAAGTTACAGCTCTCAGAATATGGTGACGAAAAAAACTACTTTTGCTAAAAGAAAGCATTTTTACTGTGACACCAGCAAAACCTAAAAAAAACATATAAATCTGGTATTGCTGTAATCGCACCGAACCAAAGAATAAATCCGCCGAAACACTTATACCGCACGGTGAACGATGGAAAAATAAAAATAAGGACTATTCTTGTACTGCTGTCTATTTGTTTATTCTACCTCCAAAAAAATCGGAATAAGGCTCGGCTCACATTTATATTGCGCTCTCCGCTGAGCGCTTACGTTGGGGTTTCCGTGTATATTCACCAAAACCTCAATTCAGACAAAACCCCAGATGCAGTCACTCACTTATGAGGCTGAAGGAGTCACTTTGGACTGGTATCTGTTCTGGCGGCGTCCCATCATTTTAGCCTTTTTTTTAGTGCACAAGTGTGGGCGACCACAGATCTGTGCTCGCCTAGAAAAGATGGAGACCAGCGGAGCAGACGTCAAACAGACTCCAAAGTGTCTCCATCTGCCTCATTATGGTGAATGGTTTCGTTGGGGGTTTCGTCTGAATCGCATTTTTGTGGAATTTACACAGAAACCCCGTCGTAAGTGCTCAGCGTAGACTGGCGATCCAGTCTTACTCTGGAAGCAATCAAAAATTATGTAACCCAAAATGTTACCAATAAAACCCCTAATTTATCCCACACAAAACCAGCCCCCTCTAAGGTCCGTCATCTGTCACTGGGATTATGGGGGGGGTGGGTCACACGTTACTGGTAGAACAAAGACTCTGGAAAAGCCCCTCCTTTTGACCTCCACTGTGCCTAAACCGCAGAAAGCGACCACATGTTTGGCATTATTGTAGCAGGGAGAGCACTTAACAATTTATGAGGTGTGTGTCACCAGGAGAAATGTATGGGGGCGCTATAATATATTGGGGAACTACACTTTATGGGGGCACTCTTGGAGTTTTTCTGCTGTTCTGGCACCTTATGGGCTGTGCAAATGTCACCCACAAACTATTCTAACAAAATCTATGCTCTAAAAGCCAAATAGCGCTCCTTTCTTCTCAGCCCTGACGTGTGGTCTAACAGTAATTTCTGACGACATATGGGGTATCATTGCGTTCGGGAGAAATAGCATAACAAATTATGAGGTCCATTTTCTCCTATTAACCATTGTAAAAATTACAAATTTGGGACTAAAACTACATTTTCATGAAAAAAATGAAAACTTTCAATATGACGACCTAATGTTATCAAATTCTGTGTAGTACCTGTGGGTTCAAAATGCTCACTATACCCCTGTATAAAATCTTTGAGGGGTGTAGTTTCCAAAATGGGGTAACTTGTCGGGTTTTCCACTATTTAGGCATATCAGAGGCTGTCCAAACACGACATAACATCTGCAGACCATTCCATCAAAGTCTGCGTTCCAAACGTCACTCCTTCTTTTCCAAGCCGTTTTTTCTCGTTACCCTTGTGAAATTCAAAAAATTCGGTCTGAAGTAAACATTTTGTGAAAAAAAGTTAAATGTTCATTTTTTCCTTCCACGTTGCTTCAGTTCCAGTGAAGCATGTGAAGGGTTAATAAACTTCTTGAATGAGGTTTAAGCACCTTGAGGTGTGCAGTTTTTAGAATGGTGTCACTTTTGGGTATTTTCTGTCATATAGACCCCTCAAAGTGACATCAAATATGATGTGGTCCCTAGAAAAATGGTTTTGTAAATTTTGTTGGAAAAATTAGAAATCGCTGGTCAATTTTTAACCCTTATAACTTCCAACAAAAAAGAATTTTGCTTCAAAAATTGTGCTGATGTAAAGTAGACATGTGAGAAATGTTATTTATTAACTATTTTGTGTGACATATCTCTCTGATTTAAGGGCATAAGAATTCAAAGTTTGAAAATTGCTAAATTTTCATAAATTTTTGCCAAATTTCAGATTCAGATAAACGCAAGTGATATCGAAGAAATTTTACCACTACCATGAAGTACAATATGTCACGAAAAAAATATCTCAAAATCAGTGGGATCCATGGAAGCGTTCCTGAGTAGTGATGAGCGAGTATGTTCGGTTAACCCTTTCAGCGAGTAGGCTCGGGCGAGCACCGAGTATCTTCAGCGTACTCGGTGATATGTTTGAATCACTCCTGTGTGCATGATTTGCAACTGTTTGACAGCTTTAATACATGTGAGAAATGCTTAAGAAACAAGCATTCTTCACATGTATTAAAGCTGTCAAACAGCATACTCGCCGAAAGGGTTAACCGAACATACTCGCTCATCACTGTTACCTCATAAAGTGACACTGGTCAGAATTGTAAAATTTGGCATGATCATTAAGGACATAATTGGCTTCGTCCTTAAGGGGTTAAATAAAAAAATCCAGTAAAAGGATTTTTATTGTTTAATTCAAATAATTGCATAACAATGGCACAGTGCGCTTGTATTCACAATAAAAGGCACAATAAACTTGATGGTTACAATAAGCTCTATATAGTTGATTCATAAAGTAAAGAAAAAAAGGATTTTGGCTATGCTGCTCAATTCAATGTGCTTCACCACTTGATATAACATTGGCTTGCAGGATTCATAATTCCATAATCTCGGTGTGCAGGTCATACTTGCAGGACTGAAAGCAAAACTTTGAACTTAATAGAACGCAACTGCAGCCGTCCTTACAAATCAACTTTAACTCCAGTTTGGTCAATGTTAACTTCACAGAGACATCAAGTCAGTTCTACCTTCACACTGGCCAATAGTCAGAATAAGGCCACGGCCCCACTATCAGTATTTGGTCAGTAATTTTTCTCAGGAGTGGGAGCCAAAACCAGGAGTGGATGATAAATGCAGAATTGGTGACTTGTTTCTATTATACCTTTTCTCTGATTCTTCCTCACGTGGTTTTGGCTCCCACTCATGAGAAAAAATACTGACCAAATACTGATAGTGGGGCCGTGGCCTAAAACTGCAGCTCGTAATATAACATGCAACACTTGTTTACTTACACTGTATGCACAATTATTAGGCAATTTGTATTTTTGAATAATTTTATTGTTGAACGACTACAGTGCTGTCAGTCAATCCAAAAAACTAATAAACTTGACATCTCAATATATAAAGGGGTTGTCCCCTACTCGGACATCCCTGTCTTAATTAGCATGTTTTCACCAGTAAAATGTTAACACTTATACTCACCTCTGGTGCTGTTCCAGCAGTGTCGACACTCGCTCTCCGGAACTTGTGTGAGATGGTTATGTCAGGCGAGCCCTGAAACCAGTCAGCGGCCGCTTTACTCCCCTCCATCGGAGGAATCAGACATCAAGAGGAAGTCAGAGCTGCGACTGGCCACTCACTTCCTCTTGATGTCTGATATGGCCGAAGGCGGGAATCGTGAAGCCAGTGCTGACTGGTGTAGGGCTTGCCTGACATAACAATCTCATGCTAGTTCCGGGAGAGTGCCGACACCGTATATGTGTTGGTATTTTACTGTTGCAAACATGCTTATTGAGACAGGTAGTCTCCCAAATACTGTTCAGAGAGGAGTACTGTTTTCCTTCATTTTCTTTAAGGCTTTTACTGGCTAAACAAGCAGTGGAGAATTCAATGCATGCGATGGAGCATTCTCCTGCAAAAAAAAAATGTTTTTCTTGAAAGATGCCAACTTTTTCCTGTACCACTGCTTGAAGAAACTGACTTCTAAAAACTGATAGTAGATTGGAAGTTCATTTTGAGTCCAATTTCAACCCCAAAAAATGTCCAAATAGCAATAGCTCATCTTTAATAATACTAGCCCATAGCAGTACCCCACCTCCACCTTGCTGGCGTCTGAGTGGAAGTAGAGGTATGTGCTGTTACTGATCCAGCCTCTGGCCCATCCATCTGATCTGTCAAGAGTCACTCTCATTTCATCAGTTCATAAAACTTTTAAAAAATCTGTCTTCATCCTTCATTACCTTGGCCAGGTCATTGAGCAGTGAACACTTTGTTGTGGAATATGACAGTTGCAGATGTGGAATATGACGGCGCTGGAGGATAATGGGTTCCTGGTCGATTCATGTTTGATTCTTCTTGAATCTTTGGTAGTTAACATGCGTCTTTTCCCCTCCACACGTTTTTGCAACCCTGTTCACTATTTGCAACAAAACTTTTGATGTTTCTGTTATCACTCCCCAATATCCTAGCAATTTCAAGAGTGTAGCATCCCTCTGTAAGACTTGTATGAATTTTTCTTACTCTTCTGAGTCAATTGAATCTTTTTTTTGGCCCATTTTGCCTAATAAAACCAATAATTTTGCACAGCTTGATAAAGGATGCTGATATCTTTAGGCCTCAGCCTCCCTTATTACACAAAAACACATCACTTGATCTGCTTCAACCAATAAGCTTTCCAGTTTATACAGTTTGGAGTTGGAAAATCAGCATAAAAATGATGATATGGTCAAAATACTCACCTGGGTAATAATAGCCTAGGCCATCTTTATGTAAAACAACAATTGTTTTTTGCAGATCCTCAGAGCGTTCTTTGCCATGAGGTGCCATGTTGAACTTCCAGTGACCAATATGAGAGACCTTGTAACACTAATGAGTTACATGACACCTGGGAGGAGGGAAAATAGCTATTTGGGCACAATTTGGCCATTTTCACTTAGGGGTGTACTCACTGTTGTTGCCAGCGATTTAGACATTAATGGCTGTGGGTTGAGTTATTTAGAAGGCACAGCAAACTTACACTGTTATAAAAGCTGGACACTGACTACTTCACATTGTATCAAAGTGTCATATCTTTAGCGTTGTCACATGAAAAGATATAATAAATTATTTACAAAAATGTGAGCGGTGTACTCACTTTTGTGATATACTGTATAATAGTAAAGTCATCCACACCCTTTGAGTACTCCCATTCCCTAGCAATAAAAACAAGCAAAAAATTAGACAAAAACTTACACCGCGTCAATGATGAGTGGTGACTGCTTCTTTTTCTTCCCTGTAATCTCAGCATAGGCGGCGTGATGACTTGACATCATTGAAGTGATGACATAAAACAGTTTTTCGCTTTATCTAACTTTGCAACAGTTTTTGGACACAGATACTTGTTTAAAGTGATGCAGGTCTCCATTCGCCTCTTGTTCTCATTTTGCTCAATGCCAGTAATTCCCATGGTAGCATTTACCAGAATCGTCAGATGAATAGTCCGGTCCTGGCTATTGTACATAAAGTACTGGTATGGTGTTGTTACATAGCAATGTATTTATTAATTAGACATAATGAATACTGTGTTGTCAAAGCTTCCCAAAACGTCTCCATGACCCCAAAACACTTCCTTCAGACTTGATAAACAGCAGTCTTAATAAGTTTTGGTTGTTCCACAGCAATGGTACACTAGTGTCATATACAGATGTGTACACTTGTATAGAGGCATAAATGGAAACGCTGGTTTCAAGTGCCAGAGAGGGAGTTGCTTCCAGGTCAATTTATTACTAAGGGTGTGGACGAGGACTGAAACGCGTCATAGATGTTCATATTAGTACAACACCGGTAACTTTTAATGAAATAACCAATAAAGAAAATCAAGTTTTAAAATTACCCATAGAAGTGTCAGCTCTTCTCTTCCTTTTTTGCCTACAATATCTGATTGGCGGCGGTCTGACATCTGGCACCACTGTTGAATAGCTGGAAATGGAACTAAGCTGTAATACAGTGGCATGTATATGAAATGATCTCTAAAAGGCCTAAAGTTAAAGATGACACATTTCCTTTGTATTTTAGGCAAAAAAAATATTGTCTTTTTTCATTTTAAAATCACAAAATGAAAACTGGGCAGATGCAAAAGTTTGGGCTCCCTTGGAGATATGTTTGCTCAGATAACTTTGACCAAGCATTCAGACCTTAATCAGCCTGTAAGGGTTATGGCTTGATCACTATACCTAGTAACGTAGGTTGAATAAAGACCTAGTTTCATCAAGTTCAACCTTTCTCCCCCAATTGTACTCCCTACACTCATTGTTAGGAAAGGCCAGGTGATGCAAATTTCCCAGCTTTATGAAAACCCAGCCTCCTCTAACTTTGTGCCAAAAAACAGCAGCCATGGGTTCTTCTAAGCAGCTGCGTAGCACTCTGAAAATGAAAATGGTGGAGGCCCAAAAAGCAAGAGAAGGCTACAAGAAGATAGCAAAGCGTTTTCAATTTGCCCTTTCCTTAGTTTGAAATGTAATTAAGAAATGGAAGTTAAAAGGAACAGTGGAGGTCAAGATAAGGTCTGGAAGATCAAGCAAAATTTCAGTGAGAGTTGCTTGTAGGACTGCTAGAGAGGCAAATATGAACCCCCGCTTGACTGCAAAAGACCTTCAGAAAGACCTTCAGAAAGATGTAGTTGACTCTGGAGTTGTGGTACAATGTTCTACTGTTCAAAGACACCTACACAAATATGGCCATCATGGAAGAGTCATCAGAAGAAAACCTCTCCTGCTTCCTCGACATAAAATTCAGCATCAGAAGTGTGCAAAAGAACATCTAAACAAGCCTGATGCATTTTGGAAACAAGTCCTGTGGACTGATGAAGTAAAAATAGAACTCTTTGGCCACAATGATCAAACGTTTGTGTGGAAAAAAAAGGGAAAGAACATCTCACCAATGATTAAGCATGGGGGTGGATCAATCATGCTTTGGGGGTGTGTTGAAGCCAATGGCACGGGGAACATTTTACAGGTAGAGGGAAGAATGGATGCAATGAAATTTCAATAAATTCTTGATGCAAACATAACGCCATCTGAAAAAAAAGCTGAAGTTGAAAAGAGGATGGCCTCTACAATGGATAATGATCTCATGTCAAAATCCACAATAGACTACATCAAAAGGTGCAAGCTGAAGGTTTAAAATGGCCCTCACATTCCCCCGATCTGAACATCATTGAAAATCTGTGGATAGACCTCAAAATAGCAGTGCATGTAAGACAACCCAGGAATCTCACAGAACTGGAAGAATTTTCCAAGGCAAATATACAGGGTGGGCCATTTATATGGATACACCTAAATAAAATGGGAATGGTTGGTGATATCAACTTCCTGTTTGTGGCACATTAGTATATGGGAGGGGAAAACTTTTCCAAATGGGTGGTGATCATGGTGGCCATTTTGAAGTTGGCACTTTTGCAACTTTATTTTTTTCAATGGGAAGAGGGTCATGTGACACATCAAACTTATTGAGAATTTCATAAGAAAAACAATGGTGTGCCTGATTTTAATGTAACTTTATTCTTTCATGAGTTATTTACAAGCTTCTCTTTGTTTACATCCATCAACATGTCACGGAGGTTAACACGTGAGGAGAGGACAGAAATTGTGTTGATGTCTGGTGAACGCAGTACCTGGGTCATTGCAGTAGATTTCAATGCAAGACACCCAATGAGACCACTGCAGCAGATTTCAATGCAAGACACCCTACGAGACCACCCATCTCCCATGCTACAGTTAGCAAACTGCTTGCCAAATTTCGTGAAACAGGTTCAGTGTTGGATTTGCCAAAATGTGGATGCAAGAAAACTGTCACTAATGAAGAAACATCAGTGGCTGTCCTAGCTTCATTCAGTAAGAGCCCACAGTGTAGCATTCACCACATGTCACTGGAGAGTGGCATCAGTCGAACATCCCTTTGGCGGATAGAAGCTACTCACAACTGGCACACTTACAAAATCCAGCTGCTGCAGCATCTCAACGAGGATGATCCAGATCAGAGCACTGAATTTGCAGAGTAGGCAAAACAAAAATTGGAACAGGACCCTCAGTTCACACAGAACATTATGTTCAGTGATGAGGCAAATTTTTTTGTGAATGCTGAAGTTAACAAACAAAACCACCGCTATTGGTCTGACACTAATCCACAGTGAATAGATCCCTCCAAGACTGTTGGAACACAAAAATTGATGGCATGGTGTGGTATATGGGGTGCACAGATAGTAGGGCCATTCTTCATCAATCGAAACCTCAATGTCAATGGATATCTGAAATTGCTACATGATGATGTGTTGCCCTCTTTATGCACTGAAGATGGCATGTTCCCTGAGTTTTTCCAACAAGATGGTGCACCACCTCATTATGGGTTTCAGGTCCGAGCATTCCTACATGAACAGTTTCCAGGAAAGTGGATTGGTCATCGTGAGCCAGTTGAATGGCCACCAAGGTCTCCCGATCTGACCCCCTTAGACTTTTATCTTTGGGGTCATCTGAAGGCAATTGTCTATGCTGTGAAGATACGAGATGTGCAGCATCTGAAACAACGGATACTGGAAGCCTGTCCTAGCATTTCTTCTGCGGTGTTGCTATCAGCGTGTCAAGAGTGAGGGAAGAGGATTGCATTGACAATCCAACACAGTTGGCAGCACTTTGAACACATTTTATAAGTGGTCATAAACTTGTAAAAAACCTCATGAAATAATAAAGTTACCTTAAAACCAAGCACACCACTGTTTTTCTTATGAAATTCTCAATACGTTTGATGTGTCACATGACCCTCTTCCCATTGAAAAAAATAAAGTTGGATCCAAAATGGCCGAGTTCAAAATGGCCACAATGGTCACCACCCATCTGGAAAATTTTTCCCCCTCCCATATACTAATGTGCCACAAACAGGAAGTTGATATCACCAACCATTCCCATTTTATTTAGGAGTATCCATATAAATGGCCCACCCTGTATATATAATTTGTCTAAAATAAAAAGGAAATGTGTCATCTTTAACTTTAGGCCTTTTAGAGATTATTTCATCTTCAACTTGCTTAACTGTTCACAATAACAGTAATTTTGACCAGGGGTGCCCAAACTTTTACATGCCATTGTATATGGCACAACTAGTATGAAAAGTATGGAACTGTACCTGGTAAACATTGAAATAGATAGGCTGTTAACATTTACACCCTCAACTGATATTAACAACTAATCCTAAAGACAGGCTATCAAAACTGTGGTCTCGAAAACTGTACTGTAAATGATTGATAAGTATGATTGATCAGTATAATATGTCTCCACTAAAATATCTAGTTGCTGATATATTTGTTTTTATATGAAAATCCTGTTGCATAAAACATGATATTTTTCATTTCGGCAATGTTTTCTTGCGTCCTTCATTGGCAATGATGATGATAAACGGGGCTACTGGGGTTTCCCTCAACCCATTACTGTTTGGTTGCAAATGACGTTTCCTCTACTACTGTTGACCTTTTTTCTGTATATTCCCAGGAGTGTGATATTTTGACGTTATGTTTTTAAATTGGTCAAAGGCCAGCTCTAAAAACCCAAGATTGGATGAGAAGCAGGAACGGCCAAATCCCACCAATCCCATGCAGTTGGTTAAAGCCAGTCACTTGTATATAAGAGAGCGGCGTGGACAGAAAATCCAAATAGCAGAGGTTAGAGAGAAAGACATACATGTAAGGAGACAGGAATAAATGTGACAGGCCAAGGGAGAAAAGCTCAGTGAGATACAGTACATAGAATAGATAGCACAGCCAGAAGAGAGGGCACGGAAGCAGAAGGCTAAGAAAACTCTACAGCTAAGATATACAAGTTTTTCCAGGACTAGAAGAATTTCTGGAAGATCTGAGAGCAATGCCATCCATTACCATGCAAGTATTGGTATTTGCTTTCTTCATGGCATCCTGTGCAGGACTCAGAAGGTAAGACCATTTGGTCATAATTTTCTTTTGGGTTTCTTGTCATTTTGAAAGATATTGTTCTGCATTTACAAATATGCATTGTACATCCAGTGAATGCACCTAAAACACTTGACAAAATGTACAATTGGGGGAGGAGGGTTGAACTTGATGGACCTAAGTCTTAATTCAACCTATGTAACTTGGCCTGGACAAATGTAACAGTATATCATACAATTGCAGATGCTGCACATTATATCCCATTGTGATAAATCACACAATGTTTGGGGAATATTTTTTCTGGGATCCCTAACATTTGCAGTTGAACATATGCCAAAAAGACAAAGATCACTGTAAATGTCAGGTCCTTAAAAGTTCATAAATATGTTTTCTTATATGTTGGAAGATTTTCCTTCTGTAATATGCCAAACGCAATGTGAATAGAGCCTTAATTTAACACTTGTTATGTGTTTTGCTGAAAATAAAATAATACACATACTGATGTACATTTATCTGTAAAGTGAAACAACTGTACACAATGTCTAATACCACAGTAATGTTATGAAAATTATTATGGCTGCTTAAAGGGAATCTGGCAGTGATTCATTGTGGCCAAACCACGGACAGAATGAATCAGAGCAGGGCAGCATGACTGCCGGGGATTACAGGGAGAGACCTGACTAGTCCAGTGGGCACCCGTCGGTTTCTCCCTGCCTCACTCCAGTTGATTGACAGGTTTTAGCTATGTTTACACATAGGAGACACCTGTCAATCAACTCGAATGGGGCAGCAAAAAGCAGTCTGGGTCCGCACCGGAATATTCAGTTCTCGCTAAATAGTCCCTAGTGTTTCAGAGAAAGACATATCTGGCTACAATTGGATTGACTGGCTCCGATTCATGCTGCCCATGGTCTGAGCAGCAGGAATCTACTGACAGATTCCCTTTAAGGAAAGAACATAAATTCATTTAGAAAATACTTAGCATAATATATAAAATGTAACCCAATAAAATTTCAATAATCCAGCATCAAATAAACTACAAACTCTAATGATCCAGAATTTATTTCCTGGACAGATCTGCAAAGTATTATAGAACTAGATGGTGGCCCGATTCTAACGCATCGGGTATTCTAGAATATGTATGCGGCCGACCGGGTGCAATCAGCAGAGCGGCGTTTAAATTTGGCGCCAATATCGCTGATTGGTCGTGGCCGGCATCCGCGACCAATCAGCGAACCGTGTTATTGAGGACCAGAGAGCGTGTTTAAATTTGGCGCCAAAATCGCTGATTAGTCGCGGCCGATCAGTGAATCGTATTAGTGAGGACTGGGGAGCAGCGCTGCATGTGCGGGTACTTCGACTGCGAGCAGCAGGGAGATGACCGGCTGCTCGAAGCCGAAGTATCCCGACCGGCGGCGGTGCCGCTCCCCTGTCCTCCCTTCACACTTTCATCAAAGCAAAAGGTGGCTACTTTGAAGAAACTAGAATATAAGACATATTTTCAGTTGTTTCACACTTTTTTGTTAAGTATATAATTCCACATGTGTTAATTCATAGTTTTGATGCCTTCAGTGTGAATGTACAATTTTCAAAGTCATGAAAATACAGAAAAATCTTTAAATGAGAAGGTGTGTCCAAACTTTTGGTCTGTACTGTACACACATTTGTGTGTATGTTCTCCTATATGTCTGTATACTGTATATGCGGTGTGTGTATGTGCCTGTATATAAGTGTATAAGTGTGCATGTACCTGCATACTTTATATGGTATATTTGTCTGGTGTCCTTAGACAGCTCTTTGGTCTTGGCTATGATGGAGAGGTTGGAGTGTGATGGAGTGTGTGGACAGGTGTCTTTTATATAGGTAACGAGTTCAAATAGGTGCAATTAATACAGGTAATGAGTACAGAGTAGGAGGGCTTCTTAAAAAAACTAACAGGTCTGTGAGAGCTAGAATTCTTGCTGGTTGGTTGGTGATCAAATACTAATTTCATGCAATAAAATGCAATTTAATTATTTAAAAATCATGCAATGTGATTTTCTGTTTTTTATTTTTAGATTCTGTCTCTCACAGGTGAAGTGTACCTACGATAAAAATAACACACCTCTCCATTCTTTGTAGGTGGGAAAACTTGCAAAAATCGTCAGTTTATCAAATACCGTATTTTTCGGATCATAAGACGCACTTTTTTTTCCCCAAATTGGGGAGGAAAATGGGGGTGCGTCTTATGGTCCGAGCGCAATTTACCGGTGGTGGTGGAGCGGGATTGCAGGGCGGCGGCGGAATAAGAGGTGAGGAGGGCAGGTATCTGGCTGGGGGCCGGGCCTGGCCGGGTACCGGGGCTGGTGTATTGCTGTGAGCGGAGTTTGCACCAGCACCCCAGGCCAGGCACCAGCACCCCAGGCCAGGCACCAGCACCCCAATCCAGGCACCCGCATCCCAGGCCAGGCACCAACTCCCCAGGCCAGGCACCAGCACCCCAGTCCCCCGCACCAGCACCCCAGGCCCCCAGCACCAGCACCCCAGGTACCAGGGCACCAGACCCCCAGCGCCCGGCCCCCAGCCACCAGGTACCAGCATGCCTCCACTTCCGCCAGCTTAATGAAGGACCCTGCCTCCTGTGACCCCAGTTCCACCGGCCCCCCCCCCCCAGGTAAGATACCTATTCAGACTATAAGACAGACCCCCATCTTATAAAAAATATTTTTTTTCCTATTTTCCACCCTAAAATTTGGGGTGAGTCTTATGGTCCGGTGCGTCTTATAGTCCGAAAAATGCGGTACTTATTTTCCCCAATATATGTGTGTATCTGCCTGTATATATGTGTATGTGCCTGTGACGCACCCCCTGGGCCGTGGGGTACTTGGTGCCGGGCCGTTCGTTGCTAGGGGAGATGTCACAGTGGTGGTGACCCGGTCCGTGACCCAGGGCGATCAATAAAAGGGGATTTTTACAGGGGATTTATAGTTTTTATATACAGTTCGTGACGCCACCTGTGGTATGCGGCTAAAGGGAGCCGCCGCTGCAGAGCAGGTCCTCTGGAGCTGGTGTAAATGCAGCAGAGTTGGTTTAGCTCTCCACAGGTAGAGCTTAGCTCCAGGGCTGTGCTGAGTTGTTATGGAGGTTGCGATGTAGTGCAGGGGTGATGGCGCAGCAGTAATTCACGGAGACAGTGGGGTGCAGTCTTCAGAGTTTACTCACAGTTGTTGCAATCCAAGTTACAGGTACCGGTGTAACTTTCCACGTCGTCCTGTGCTTACTCAGGGAGGGGTTCAGCAATCCCTCAGGTAATTCAAGAGTACTTAACGGGACCCCCTTCTGTGTGCCTTTCTCAGTCGTCTTCCTGCGCTGGCTTTCACCCTCCTGCCCTGCTCCTCACCTTTTCGGCGATGTAATTGTGGCTGTGGCAACTGCACCCTAAAAGTACAGAAGCCTCCAGTTTCTAGCCGAACGTTGCAATTCTCACTAGTTAGGAGCCGGTCCCCTCTGTGGCTTGATCCTTCCACGTCCTGGTAGATTCGGGCGTACGGGTGGCCTCCAGCACTGCCCGTACCCCTAGGATCCCCTCGTTCCTCCTGGAGCTTTCTTTCCTGCTCCTCTCCTCAGTTGGTCTCACCTCATGGGCCTCTCACTAGGCCCTCCTCCCTGAGCAGAGCTCCTGCTCCACACAGTCTCCATCTCTGACTGACCTGTCTTTCCAAGATGGTTCCCTCTTTTATATCACTTCCTTTCCTGTGCTCCCCTGAACTACGTCCTCCACCCACACCCACTACATAGTTCCACCCTTTATCTAGGGACCAGGGACTGTGCTCTCCCTCAGGAGCAATCTCGCCCTGCCCCCACTGAAGTGGAATGTGTTGGATGCAGGTGTTAGGGTCCCGGGCAGCACTCTATCCTTACCTGAGAGTGAGATACCACACCTTTGGGTGAGATGCAGTACCTCTGTGGCGACTGAACCCGCAGGGGCGCCCCACCTGTATTTCTGGTATGTGTGTATGCGCCTGTATATCTGGTGTGGTAAAGCGACTTGCTCGGTTCTCTGGACGCAGACACAGGACACACGGTTTCGGAAAACTTCCTGCGGGTTTATTGTGCAACATAATCTCCAGCAGCGTCCCATAAAAATAAACAGTCCCTCTTGGGGTTAATGGGAAAACAAAAGATGAAATATAACAGTCCTCTAGCCAGCAAGGCCTTTGCCGGCTGCAGATAGTCCTGTGAAGTTTCAGCAACACCAGTCCTCCGGTGTTGCTCTCTGGAATCAGCCACACACAGCCTGGAGACTTCAATCTCCAGACCACACACTCCACACAGGAAAACAAACTGACTGAACATTTAAACCCTGTTCAGCCACACCCTGAGGGGAAGGTATGGGAAATGACTTCCCTCCCATCTCTAAGTCATTCCCATAAAACCATATCCTTTTAAAGAGGTAACCCCCAGCATATAACATGCTGGCAGAAATTCCTTAGGTCTTAGTTCACACAGGAGAGCATCCTGAGTGACACATACCTTCCCTCGCATATAAAACCAGTGACTCTGTCACACTAGTATGTGTATATGACGCGCCCCCTGGGCCGTGTGTGCACGTGTGTGGGATACCCGGAGCCGGGTCTCTGGGGGTTGTAGTCTCCATGGCGGCGACCCAGTCCTGTGGCTCAGGGTGGTCAAACCAGTGGCAGTCAATTTATGAGGTTTTTGTGGTTTTATGTCCGACTACGCCACCCATGGATTACGGTCAGTGCGGACCGCCGCTGCAAGGCCGACCGCTGGGGCTGATGGTGTATGCAGCTGAGGTAGAGTGCAGCCCCAGGGCAGTGTAGTAGATGGTAGGGGTGATGGTGCGGGCGTCCCAGCACTAGTAGTGCTGTATGCGGTGAGAAAGCACAGAGACAAGGTGTTGCAGTTCAAGTTCTTTACTCACAGTTCTCATCCAGGTCACTTGTGCACCGATAGGACCACCCGAGCCGTGCTGCGTCCACCAGGCAGGGGGCTCGATCAACCCCCAGGTAATTCCGGAGTGTGGCACAGGACTCCCTTCTATCCTTTCGTCAGCCGTGCCCCACCAGTGACATTACTTCTGTCCAGCTGCCTCGGGTCTTCTCTTGGGAGGCTGGGTGTCCACTTCCCTGACCCTATGTGGTGTGCCTTTCTAATAGGTGTAGTGAGGGGTCGCACCAGTAAATGGTCACGACCGCCGGTCCTTGGCTGAGGATTAGTCGCCTCCACCAACTTGGGATCCGGTACCCTGTTCTGCCAAGCCGTCACCCGCAATCTCCTGGGTCCTTAGGGTTCCTTCTGCCTTCGTGTCTCTGGGCCCCTCTTGGTGTTCTGTTCCTTCTTACTTTCCTTTCTGTTCCTTTCTGTTTCCGTTCCTCTCCTCTGGCTCTGGCCTCCACTCCAGGCCTGCCTCGTGGAGCTGGGCCCAGACTGAGCCACAGCTCCCTGTCAGCCCTCTCTGGCTGAACTCCTTCTCTTCTCCAACTCTCTGCACTGACTTCTTCTCTTTCAGTGCTGGCTGGGCCTCACAGGCTAGGCCCGCCTCCGGAGCAGAGCTCCACAGAGGCCCTGCTCTGTCACTTCCTCTCTCAGACTGAACACTGATCTAAGATGGTGCCCACCTTATATACCTCCCTCTCTGTGTATGAGCCCAGGTGACTTGCAACCAATGGGCTCCTACCTATGCCCAGAAACCGTCCCCTCCTGCTCCTACTTCACTGGGTTTTCCTTCCCCCTCCCCACTCCAGCCAGGGACATGTTCTGTCGTGCCTGCATTACTGTACTAATGGGAGCACCGTTGAGCTGTCCCCCGGAAATGGGGTGTATGTGATGCATGCAGCTAACCGAGCCCTGGTCCACACACCATCCTTACCCGGGAGTGGGATATCACACCTCTAGTTGAGGTGCAATACCCCTGTAGCGACCGAACCCTCGGGGCGCTACATATATGTTCCTGTATATCTGGTGTGTGTGTATGTGTCTGTGTATGTGTGTATATGGTATGTGTGTATGTGCCTGCATATTTGGTATGTTATTTGTATATTTGCCTGTGATAAATATTCTTAGCAGTGTGAATGACTTGTTTATAATGTAGTTTTTGCAGTAATAATTATACACATGCTGTGTCTGTTTGTGCTTGTCTAATGTATGTGTTCATTGTATGTCCTGCATGTTATGATCTGCAACAAGTACTAAGGAAAGATAGGGGAAAGCTGTCCCTACAGTAAGACTAAGCT
Source organism: Phyllobates terribilis (assembly GCF_046119375.1). Classification (NCBI taxonomy): domain Eukaryota; kingdom Metazoa; phylum Chordata; class Amphibia; order Anura; family Dendrobatidae; genus Phyllobates; species Phyllobates terribilis. The sequence continues at coordinate 692,805,233 of NW_027362762.1, forward strand.
GAATCCCTACGATGTAGCGGGCTGCCTGTTCCTTGTGAACAGACCCGCCTTAGTCCTTGGCTAGTCTGAACGAAGACCTATAGAATTAAGGGAGGGGTCCCTAAGAGTACTAAGGACTGGGACAAAAATGGGACACCTCCTAAACAGAAGTTGATGCAGAACACAAAGACAAACTGACAAAAAGTACTAGAGGTCCAAGAGGACCAAGAAACTGACAGAGATAGGCACCGAAGCACCAGGCTAGCAAAACAGTCAAACAACACTGAAGTCCAGCACAGCCAGAAGGGCGGAGCTGGAATATAAAGGCAGATGGTCACGTGACCACAAAACACAAGATAGAAAAAACTAACAGGAGTGTTCTAACACTGCACTTCTGTGATGTGTGCACTGTAGTTGTGTGATATGTGCACTGTACTCGCGTGATGTGTACACTGCACTCATGTGATGCTTATGATGTGTGAACTTTACTTGTGTGATGTATGCGCTGTGCTTGCCTGACATCTCTCATGCCTGCGCCGTGCTTGTGTGACGTGTAGAATGTGTGCACTGTACTTGCATGATGTGTAGAATGTGTATGCTGTGCTTGTGTAACATGTAGAATGTGTACACTGTACTTGCATGATGTGTAGAATGTGTGTGCTGTGCTTGTATGATGTGTAGAATATGTGCGCTGTGCTTGTGTGATGTGTAGAATGTGTGCACTGTGCTTGTGTGATGTGTAGAATGTGTGTGCTGTGCTTGTATGATGTGTAGAATATGTGCACTGTGCTTGTGTGATGTGTAGAATATGTGCACTGTGCTTGTGTGATGTGTAGAATGTGTGCACTGTGCTTGTGTGATGTGTAGAATGTGTGCGCTGTGCTTGTGTGATGTGTAGAATGTGTGCGCAGTACTGATGTGACCTGTGTGCAGTGTGCTTTGTACTTATGACATGTGCATTGTGATTTTCTGATGTGTGTGCAACATGTTTTTGTTGTATGAAATAAAGTTACTTAAAGGGAATTTCTGTTTTAATTATTTTAATTCCCATAGGCTTACGCTAGGGAGAAACAATAAAATCAGGGTTACTCATCCTCCTCGGGGCCAGCAATTCCTTTTTACTATTGCTCTGGTCTTTGTTTTCAGGCTGCAGCCGTAATGTCATAACTAAAACATGTGACTGCTGGAGCTAATCACTAAGCTCAGCAGTGATGCCAAGGTAGACGGGACAATGTGATTGGCTAAAGTGGTCAAGTGTGACATTACCACTGCTGCTTGTAAACATAGACGGAACAACAGCAGAGACATCACTGGACCAGGTGAAAATGAGTAATTCTAATTTTATTATTTTTTCCCTAGTGCAAGTCAATGAGCACAAAAAAAGATGAAAATGGAAGACCATTAGAGGGAATCTGTCAAGTCAATTTTACTTACCCTACTAATAGTATCCTGAAATAGGGCTTGGGCAGCCCTTTCAGAATATGTAACGTTTACTGCTGTACATTGCCCCGGCCGTTATGTTGCTGTAAGCTCCGGAAAATTCATAGTCGCATAGTTAACTGTATATAAATCTAAAGTGAATATTAACCCCTACCCCCGCCCATAATCCCGCTCTCCCCTGTGCGACAACGTCAGTGATTGGGTACAACTAACAAACATAAGATATGGAGGTAGCTGCTTCTAGTAAGCACCTGTTCACACCTATTTCTTGTTTTGGAAGTGACGGTCAGTTTTTTTCTTTTTTTTCTGTTTCAGTGATTGGGTGCAGTCAGACTGCTGTATTACTCAGGCAAGGTTCACATCGCAATCCTCAGACTGGCCGGCGGCTCTCTTGACTTGAGCATGACAGCTGCATAGAAATACGTGCTTAAAGGGGTTGTCCAGTACTTTATATTACCCCCCAATGTATCCCCCCGGGGCTCCTAAGGATTTTTGTAATTACCTTATGTTGCAGATACTGCCTGTGAGCGACGCTATCACTGGCCGCTCACAGGCATCACGTGACCCCCGGCTGCAGCCGGCTCTGACATCCGCTGAAGCCACGACAAGTGCTGGCAGCAGCCGGGGGTCTCTGTCTTCTGCGTTCCACGGTGGATGCCAGACTGTGGGCGGGGTTACCCCCCGTCACACCCAGCATCCACCACGCGCTATTCCTCTACGTATTCATTAGGAAAGCGCGTGGTAGATGCTGGGTGTGACGGGGGGTAACCCCGCCCACAACTCAGTAGCCACCGCGGGGACCTCAGCGCTGAGTAACGCTTCACTTGTCGTAAGGTCAGCGCGGGGTCACGTGATGTCTGTGAGCGGCCAAGGATGGCGCTGCTCACAGGCAGTATCTGCAACGGAAGGTATTTACAAAAATCATTAGGGGCCCCGGGGGGGGGGGGATACATTGGGGGGGTAATATAAAGTACTGGACAACTTCTTTAACTAGTTACTTGACACTTGACTAGTTACTATTACTGACTCCGGCTCAGAGGAGTGTGTGGGATTATGGGTGGGAGTAGGGATGAATATTCACTTTGGATTTACATACATTTGACTAGCCGGCACGCGACTATGAATTTTCCAGAGCTTACAGCAAGACAACGGGGAAACATACAGCAATAAATGTTACATATCTTGATAGGACTGTCCAAGCCCCATTTCAGGATTCTATTAGTGGGGTACGCAAAAGTCACCTGACAGACACTATTCTTGTATAAAAATAGATGTCATATGAATGACAATACAGATGAAAATTAATAATTTTTTTCTTTTTTTCTGAATGAAAAACAACATTTTTTTTTATATGTGGGTGAGAACACAACTTAAAACTAAGTGTGATAATAGTACATCAAACAGCCATATAAAACCCTTAGCTTTTTGCTATCCTGTCTTATTCTAGATATTGATCTTTAGGATAAAGTATCTGAATTTTTTGACTGGACAAAGTAGACTCTTTTGTGTTATGGAACTTCTGGAAAGAACACACTATGTACATAGCGAGGAATATATACAGTATATATCTCTGAACTGAATGGTAACATTGACTTAGTGGAAAGAAAACAGATCTCGCACCGCTATGCTGCTGTATTTATAAAAATAGACATAGCAAAATACAGAAGCAGAGAGACTTGATTCTTCAAAGTATAAGGCAAAAAATTTGGATAGTTACATTTCTTTCCAAATAAACAATATTATTGAATTACGCAAGTCAGCACCATATGCCAACACATAAGACAAAAAAATACAAAATAGGGACATTTGTATTACTTTGAAACATAATATTTAGAGGGGAATTGATGTTTCAGCAAATAAATAATGACAAGGTATACATTTTTCTAATACACTTTTTTGCATACATTTCTTGTGGTTTTTAAGATCTCTTCTTGCTGTCATAATAGGAACTTTCATTGTTTATTTCAAATGTATATACAGTTGTGCTCAAAAGTTTACATACCCTGGCAGAATTTTTCCTTTCTTGGCCTTGTTTAAGAGAATATGATTAATAACAAAAAAACTTTTTCTTCACTCATGGTTATTGGTTGGGTGAAGCCATTTATTGTCAGACTATTGTGTTTTCTCTTTTTAAATCTTAATGACAACCAAAAACATCCAAATTACCCTGATCAAAAGTTCACATACCCCAGTTCTTAATACTGTGTATTGCCCCCTTCATGACAGCTTGAAGTCTTTTGTGGTAGTTGTGGATGAGGTTCTTTATTTTCTCAGATGGTAAAGCTGCCCATTCTTCTTGGCAAAAAGACTCCAGTTCCTGAAAATTCCTGGGCAGTCTAGCATGAACTGCGCACATGAGATCTCCCCAGAGTGGCTCAATGATATTGAGGTCAGGAGACTGAGATGACCGCTCCAGAACCTTCACTTTGTTCTGCTGTAGCAGGTCGACTTGGCCTTGTGTTTTGGATCGTTGTCATGCTGGAACATCCAAGTACGTCCCATGCGCAGCTTCCAGGCTGATGAGTGCAAATTTGCCTCCAGTATTTGCTGATAACGTGCTGCATTTATCTTTCCTTCAACTTTTACCAAGTTTCCTGTGCCTTTGTAGCTCACACATCCCCAAAACATCAGCGGTCCACCTCCGTGCTTTACAGTAGGAATGGTGTTCCTTTCATCATAGGCCTTGTTGACCTCTCTCCAAATGTAACGTTGAGGCTGCGTGCCCACGTAGCGTTTTTCAAGCGTTTATGCTGCGGAATTTCCGCAGCGTAAACGCTTGTTAAACGCTAGGTAATCCGCACCCCATGGTCCCCAAGGGGATTCCGCATGTTCTATGCACATGCTGCGGATTTTTCCGCAGCATTTATGCTGCGTACAAAAATCCGCAGCATGTCATTTAATTTTGCGGTAGCGCAGCGGAACTCCCGCCATTGACTTGCATTGAAACGCATAGAAACCGCGACTGTACATTTCTACAAGCGACTTCTATGCGTCTCTATGTGCGGATGGTACCCAGTTCTGGAGGAGAGGAGACTCTCATCCAGACCTGGGTACCATTGTACCTGTAAAAAAAAGAATAAAATAACAAATAAAGTTATATTCACCTGTCCGGCGTCTTCTCTCTGAATGCCGGCATCGCTTGAGGACCTGTGGTGACGTCACAGTCATGTGACCGCAGGCCCTTCACCGCTCTGTCTCGCGATATGCCGGCAGCCGGGAACCAGACAGGAACGAGCGCTGCTGCACACACCGGGGCCTCGGGGGTGAGTATAGCTTTATTTGTTTTAATTTTTACGGTACACACTGTATAAATCCATGCTGTTTGCATGGATTTATATAGTGTGACCTAGTTGTCAAGCACTTTCCAAGTGATGCTATCGCCTGGAAAGCGCTTGTCAATCTGCATGCGGAAACGCATGTGAATCCGCATGTGGATCCGCATGTATTCTGCAGGAAAAACGCATGTACAATCTGCATGCGTTTTTTCTGCCAGGGAGATGCAGAAATGCTGCAGAAATTTTCTGCTTCATTTCTGCATCGTGGGCACATAGCCTTATGGTTATGGCCAAAAAGTTCAAGTTTAGTCTCATCACTCCAAATTACCTTGTGCCAGAAGTTTTGAGACTTGACTATGTGCTGTTTGGCATATTGTAGGCGAGATACTTTGTGGCATTTGCGGAGTAGTGGCTGTCTTCTGGCGACTCGGCCATGCAGCCTATTTTTATTCAAGTGCCTCCTTATTGAGCATCTTGAAACAGCCACACCGCTAGTTTTCAGAGAGTCCTGAATCTCAGCTGATGCTATTTGTGGGTTTTTATTTGCATCCCGAACAATTTTCCTGGCAGTTGTGGCCAAAATTTTTGTTGATCTACCTGACTGTGGTTTGGTTTTTACAGAGCCTCTGATTTTCCATTTGTTAATCACAGTTTGAACGCTGCTGACTGGCATTATCAATTCCTTGGATATCTTTTTGCATCCCTTTCCTGTGTTATACCGTTCAACTACCTTTTCCTGTAGATCCGTTGACAATTCTTTTGCTTTCCCCATGACTCACAATCCAGAAATGTCAGTAGCTGGATGAAAGATGCAAGAGTCTGTCTGGATCCCAGAAACTCACTCAGCTTTTATGCACACACACTGATTACAAGCAAACAGGTCACAGGTGAGGATGTTACCTTTAGTAGCAATTCAAACACATTTGTGTCAAATTCTTTGCATGTTATCAGGCCAAAATCACCAGGGTATGGACTTTTAATCAGGGTCATTTGGATGTTATTGGTTGCCATTAAGATTTAAAAAGAGAAAACACAGTAGTTTGACAATAAATGGCTTCACCCAACCAATAACCATGAGTGGAGAAAAAGATTTTTTGTTATCATTCATATTCTCTGAAACAAGGCCGAGAAAGGAAAAATTCTGCTGGGGTATGTAAACTTTTGAGCACAACTGTACATATGTCCTGATTATCTGGCCAAAACATTACCAGGAAAGGTTGACAACAGCCTATGTTTTGTATGACCTTCAATGAGAACAAGTGTTCAGGCATTTGATCAATTAAGATCCTTGAACAATCACTTGAGGTTGCATACTGCTGTATGGGTCAGCCATTGCCAAGGGTCGCATCAGCGCCACGCAAAAGGAAAATGGGGATCCTGGCTGGGTTTGTGTACTTTTACCTTAGTGATATGCCACTGCAGACTGCATGCTGAAGCTTGAAATGCCAGGACTGGACCCAATGAGGTAGAGATGAATGAGGGAGACCAGAGTCCAAAAATAAACTTTTCTTTACTGAACAAACTAGTAAGAAGTATATACATCAGATAGCAAGCACAACACTTAAAGAATACATCTTCTGCACAATCCAGAAGCAGAAACTTCACGATTACACGTGGTGGTACATTATTTCCATTACATGTTACATAAGTCCAGCAAACAATTATAGGAATTTCCATCTTCCCTTTGTGTGGGGACCTCGCAGGCTGAGGAGCGTTGCTACGACTCATTATTATTCTCAAAGTCCATTTGATGTGGGCCATACATTCCTTGGTGACCCACTGCATCTTTCGTTATTTGTAGAACTCGTGTCCGAGCCTGGTTATCTTCTCCTCTATGACCCTCAGGTCTGACTACATTTTCGATTCTTAGCTAGTATAGATAACGTTTGCTTTAGGCCTGACTTGACTGAGATAAGGAATCTTTTTGCCACTTAGTCCATGGTTACCTCAGAACATGATATCTGATTATGGTCTGCTAACATTAGGGCCATAGGTCCTTCTACTTTCAACATGCTCCTCCCACTGTAAAGTGGCCAAGAGCGGTAGTCGCGACAGAGCTGCTGTCTGGTTGCGCTCTGGCACTTTACAGACAAGGGGTGTCCCAGTGTGTTGTAAGGTGTGGGGTGCACGGCGCAGGCATGAGAGATGTCAGGCAAGCACAGCGCATACATCACACAAGTAAAGTTCACACATCATAAGCATCACATGAGTGCAGTGTACACATCATGCGAGTACAGTGCACATATCACACAACTACAGTGCACACATCACAGAAGTGCAGTGTTAGAACACTCCTGTTAGTTTTTTCTATCTTGTGTTTTGTGGTCACGTGACCATCTGCCTTTATATTCCAGCTCCGCCCTTCTGGCTGTGCTGGACTTCAGTGTTTGTTTGACTGTTTTGCTAGCCTGGTGCTAGCATGAGCATGTCCCCAGCCCTGGTTCTGGCTCATCGCCTCCTCTCTCCGACCAGCCCAGGCTCCTCAAGTCGCTCACCAGTTGCAGGATCCTGGCTCTTCCAACTTCCGTCCTCAGAAAACCCGGCAGTGAAGGCTATGTCCTGGATTCGAGCTTCTTTGCTCAGGGAAGTTGGATGGTTCCGGGATGCAGGCTAATTTTCCCTCTGCAGCCAATCTAACTTGCTCCGGTTCTGCTATTCCTCCGGTCGCACCCTTGGAGGCCTTGCTCAACTCCGCCATTGCCCCTCCTGCTGTTCCTTTGCCAACTCACTACCCACGAATAGCGGAATCTCTTCCAGCTCCTGGGGCCCGTCATGGTTCCGTCTCTTCCTGGGTAGGGCTACTTCCAGTTCAAGACGGTATTCACCAAAACCCCACGACAGTATTCACATAGCAGGTCTGTTGTCTTCAGGGGCAGGAACATGGTAATACAGTCCACATCCCTACACCACCATGGGAGGAATTTGCAACTCACATAACCAGCACTCAGTTAGGAGGAAATAAAACCATAGAACTCAAGATCATAGAGTATCTAACTGACTTAAAGTAATTAGGTTAGAGGGGAGATTGTCAATGTTTTTTAAAGATCATTTCACATTTCAAACTAATCTGATCTTACATAAGCAGGTAATTTTTGGACTGGGCCGAGGTGAGTTAGTGCACATTGTCCATCAAGATTTTTTCAAGGATTTAAGGGTTATCCAGGCCTGTAAAATGTATGGCCGACCCTTAAGATTAGCTATAGATTTGGCATAACACTCTTAAAATTATTTCAGGTATGAATTCAAGTGAAGTACACAAAGTTTAACCCATCAAAGCAAAATCACATGCATAGACATCATGATGAAATTTAACTGGGCACACGAGTTGTGTCCATGTTATCTACATAAGAAGCCATAGTTGAGCTCCCACCATGGATTAACTCCTCATATGGGCAGCACGGTGGCTCAGTGGTTAGCACTGCAGCCTTGCAGCTCTGGGGTCCTGGGTTCAAATCAAGGACAACATCTGCAAGGAGTTTGTATGTTCTCCCCGTTTTTGCGTGGGTTTCCTTCAGGTTCTCCGGTTTCCTTTCACACTCCAAAGACATACTGATAGGGAATGTAGATTGTGGGTCCCGATGGGGACAGTGCCGATACTGTCTGTGAAGCACTGTGGAATTACTGGCGCTATATAAGTGAGTAAAATAAATAAATATGCTGTGGTCAATAGCGACTGCAACATCTGAGAAGTTTGAGAGAGGGAGAGTTCTCTGTCTGTCAGTCTATTGCTCCACAACCGAACGTAGGGTGCCGATGGGTTGCAATGGCAACCAAAGAACTAACAATAACCTCTGGTTCCGTCATATACCAAAGACCATTGGATTCTGCCGGAAGTGAAAATAACATGGAGCATTCCATCAGTTGTCCCATTAGACACAGGCACGTCTACAACAATATTAGTGTGTGTTAAATAGAAAAGTACAAACTAGTGTCAGGCACCTGATATTAAGGCAAATAAGATCATTGGATGCTTCAAAATAGTCCTAGATGCCTATCGAAAATAGTTATATCATCTATGGAGTGTTGTGTGCAGTTTTGGACACCAGTGTACCAGAAAGAACTAGGAGGGATCAGATGCAGGAAACCGCCGTAGGTAATAGAATGTAATCTGCAGTACCCAAGCTAATTACCAAAATTGTGGATTTTCAGTTTTTTTTATGTAAGAGCATTGAGAATATGGAACTCTCCACCAGATGATGCTGTATTGATTAATTAGTTGAATTGTAAAAGTGGTCTTGATCAGTTTTAAAGAGTCTGTCAGTAAGATCAAACACGCAAATCGCATATATGTTCATGCAGGTCTGTATGCAAGTGTACATTTGTTGACAACTTTAATATCTTTATATCTGTTCAAGATTATTGTAATTGTTTCTGCTATGAATACCCCCTTTTTCACATGTAAAGAGTCATGGAATAAATGGCGCAATAATTCACAGAATTGTTTAACAATAGGCTTAGTCATTGGAAAATTACCATTTTTTTCCACTAAATTTTTGCTTTGTCTCCATGTTTTCAATTTTTAAAAGGGATAATGAGAGAAAATGGACAGTACAGTTTGTTACGCAATTTCTCCTAAGTATGCCATTACTCCATATGTGGTAAAAACTACTTTTGAAGAACAGTGTAAAGCTCAGAAGGGAAGAAGCACAATATTGGAGTTCAGATTTTGCTTAAATGGTTTGAGGGTGCTATGTCACTTTGGCAGAGCCCCTGAGGTGCCAGAACATCAGAAACCCCCCATGAGTGACCCCATTTTACAAATTACATCTCTCAATGAATTCATCTAAAGGTGCAGTGATCATATTGACACCACAGGTGTGTCACGTAATTTTATACCATTGGGCAGTGAAGAAAAAATAATGACATTCCCTGTCACCCCCTGAAGCTTGAAAGGCTGTTACTTGTTGATATGCATTGTGTTAAGTATCTAATCTTTTATACTGGTACATTTATTATGACTTCATGTTGAATGTAATATACAGTAGAACGCAATTGTAGTGCATGTTTCCTATGCTGGGCACTGTAGAAAGAGGTTTTGGCACCATCTACTGGTGTTTATAGGTATTTAAAGTATGACTGGGCATTAATTGTGTATAAAGAAGAATCTGGAACAGGGGAAGTGGTTTAGTCTATATATAGAAACCTATGTGTTGATTTAGTGCAGTAAATGTTCAAGTGTTCAGTGTGGAGCCCATATGGAGCATGTGATAGTCTAGGTTGTACAGTATGTGTAAGAGAAACAGTGGTAGAATAAAAGTAACTGGACTGAAGAAATGGCTGTTTGGATACCAGGCATGACCCTAACATGGCCAAGTAAGGTATAACTGTTGGATTGTGGCAAGGCCGGCTCCAGGTTTTCATGGGCCCCAGGCGAAAAAGTCTCAGTGGGCCCCTTTGACACATACCACGATTCACGATGTACTGATACGGCAGAGAAATATAGGTATATGTGACATACAGAAGTAGTGCTGTTGCAGAGTGTGACATGCAGAAGTAGTGCTGTTGCTTTAAAAACATTCAACAACTATTAGCAGTAACACAAGCACATGAGACAGGAAGTGTTGTGCTCCAGAAGCATCCAGCAACTAGAGGGGTTAACACAGTCACAGGAGAAGGGGAGTGTTTTAGCAGAGCCCCAGGGAAATTGTGGGGAAGTTGTTTATGGTCTGTCAGGAGCCGAAGTGAAAGGTGGTGTGTGTGTTCTGTATCTCACAGAAGCGCCCCTGCAAGTGAAAAGGATTCAAGTCAGGAGTGAAGCTAAGCACATGTCAGGTAGAGTTCCTGAACTAGCAGTGCAGAATGTTGTCAAGCAGAAAGATAAGGTCTGTAAGAAATGGTGTCACAGGGATTATCTCCCTCAGCAAACCCCCCCCCCCCCTCCATCTCACTGTGCTGTAAAGAATGCTGTGTTCATTGATGTGCCTTTGCATTAGAACTCTGCTGTGCTCTACTACTGGGAAGACTGTGCACCGATGTGCTGCTAAGGAAACTGTACTTTTTGTCACTTGAGCCTGTTGCTCATAAGACTTAACTTGTACTGGCTGTGCGGCTTTATGTTAAATGCTACTGTTCTACGGTTTGTGAGGACTCTTGTCAAGTATGTCTGGTCAGCAAGTGAAACAACCTACGTGTCTGTGCCTGAGGGTCAATACCCTTGTGTGCCTGAGAGAAGCTGCAGCACATGGTCTATGATCGCCCTGAATAACGGTTCCCCCAGGATTCCAAAGAATTCAAGTAACCTGTCTCGCCCCTATCTGAACCTAATGGCATGCGTGTTACATTGATGGTCCGTACGAGGAGTCCTGAGCAGGAATTAGTGTGTAGAGGGAGAAGAGGAAAAGTGTCTGAAAAAATACAGCAGCACAGCACCTCAACTCAACTCTGCTACACCAGTTAAAGGAGACCAGCCCTAAAGAAAACTCACTAGCAGCAATAGATGTGGAAATACAAATGGACCGAAATAGTGAGCTGCTTCTTCAGTTAACCTGTGAAGAATTGAGAACAGTAGCAGAACATACAAAGATGTCAGAAGAACAGATTTCTAAAGCACACAACCGCAGGCAACTGTTAGCTGCCATTAATGCAAAAATGGATGAGCTGGGGAAGAAAGAAGCTGAAGACGTCATGGGGACATTCCTCCAGGAACTAACACAGTTTCTAACCAGGTTAAAGTTGGAGGATGGAGGGGCGGCACCAATTGCCAAAAGCGTGAATCTCCCTCCACAGATTGAACTACATGAATTGAAAGAACAATTCAAGGCCCTAACAACAGCCCTGCAGGAATCGACCAAAACCTTTGAACGGGTGACAGACTCAGACAGGACCTTTAACCTGCTCGGGTTAGCTAAATCAGGGAGACAGTCCTCTCTAATACCACAAATTACCACAAGGAAAGAATTCAAGATCCTGGGACAGATTGGAGAGAGTGAACAGAAAGAGAGACTGTCTCATAGGAACTTGTTGCACCAGATCGATGCAGAAAGGCTACCAGCCAGATGAGATCATTGAGGGGGTGGTGAAAGCTATCAGCCCAGGACTAAACCTCCGTAGTATGCTAGAAATGAAAAGTCAATTGACCTTGCAACAGCTGAAGATGATTTTAAAAGGGCACTATAAAGAAGAGAGTACTTCAGAATTGTTCCACCGACTCAATAACCTCTCACAGAAAAATAATGAATCACCCCAAAGTTTCTTGTTCAGAGCAATTGGACTAAAGGATAGATTGTTGTTTGCATCCAGAAATGTAGAAGCAGAAGAGAAGTTTGATGCTAGACTACTCCAGAAGAAGTTCTTGAGATCATTGGGAACGGGATTAATCAAGATATCAAGTTGCAGCTGAAACAGTACCTAGAAGATCCTGGCATTTTGGACGGAGTCCTAATTGAAAAAATGAATGAGGCTGCTAGTTTGGAGTCAGAGAGCGAACAGAAGTTAAAGAAAAGCTCTGCTCCTAAAATCACCAAAATGAGTCAGCTGAAGTTGGAGACCCCTGGGGGCCAGTCCAAAGATCATCATAGAGACCCTCCAGTGCCACCTCCGAGAGGGAACTTTAAATCACCAACAAAAGAGAGCACCACCAGCGCTGCCTGGGAGGAAGTAATAGGAGAACTGTGAGCCGAGTTGATTGAGATGAAAAAGTTGATTTGTTCCAGGCCAGAACCGGTATCCCTCAGACCCAGGAGTGGGTTCGAAAACAGAAGATACCCGGCTTGTAAAGCGTGCTGTTCATCAAATCAGAGTACTGTGTGTGTCCACTGTCTAAGATGTGGTGAGGAAGGACATTATGGCAAGGAATGCCAATGGTCACGGTAGTTTGGGTTAAAAGACAGGAGGTTACCAGTGCGGGGTGACTGGTAACCGCGACACGGAGGAGGCCTCAGAAGCAAATCCAAATCACACCAAACCCCAGAATGGTGCATGAGGTAAAACGGCTGCGTCAGTACTATCCCCAAGTGTGTTCCCGTCTACAACAGCTGCAAGGGAGACAGGGGCATCAGTTACTTAATGCCCAGTGCAGAGGTCAAAAGATGTACTCCTGGGAGGAGGATTCCTCGGTCAGTAAAGATAGCCTCATCAGCCTAATCGGTGAAAGGTGCTTTATACAGTGCCAGCTAGATGGACTCCTAGTAAAAGCACTGTGAGACACAGAAGCCCAAGCGAGCCCTTTAAATTAAGAACGGAGAAGGCGCTACCTGCCACACACTTGCATTCGGTCACTAAAAGAACTCTTGGGACCAGTGGAACTCCACGGCAAAGCCGTCAACCAGACCGAAATCCCTTTCATAGGCTGGGTGGAAGTGACTTTCCAACTCAGGGCCACGAAAAACAGCAACACCATCGTGCTTTTGGTACCTTTTCTCGTGACCAGTGATCAGAACGTGGCAGAGGATCCTATCTTGGGTTATAATGTAATCAGTGAGGTCATCACAAAACACAAGGCAGGGGCGATGGTGGTGGATGCAATTGCCACATCGCTCGCCATACCCAACGCCGTGGCGGAAAACATGATTCACAGAGTAAAGAAAGCACAGAATACAATGGACCTAAAAGAAGTCAAGGTAGGCTTGCGCCCAATCATCATCCCTGCAAACCAAATGGTGGGGGTGAGATATGGAGTCTGGGTAGAACCGGGAAGTAAAGTCCAGAAAAGACTGTTCATGCCAAAAGACTCCTCAGAACTTCCGGAAGGCCTAATTCAAGGTGATAATGTGCTTACGATCCCTACTGGTGGGTTTGCTCGAGTGACAGTATCGGTGATGAATACTACGAAACACAAAATTAGACTGGATCCAAAGACTGTGTTAGGTCAGATTGAAACCATTAAAACGGTATATCCAGCCAGTGTGAGACCAGCCCAGGGGTCTACAGTGAATTCAGTCTCCCCACTAGGGAACAGGAGTTGCCCAGGCAAATAAATTGCATGACCCACCTCGGAGTCCTGGGATCCCCCAGTACCCCTGGAACACTTGTGTGCTGAAGATTGAGCTGTAGCAAAACAGATGCTGAGAGAAGAGTGTCATGCATTCTCCAAAGATCACTCTGATATAGGCTGTGTCCCATTGTTGCAGTTGAAAATCAATTTGAAAGACACAACCCCAGTAACCAGAAGTTACATGTCTGTGCCGAAACCATTACACAGTGAAGTGAAAGAGTATTTACAAGACCTAATCAACAGAGGTTGGATTCAAAAGTCAAAGTTGTCTTATTCCTCTCCTTTTGTTTGTGTTAGTAAGAAGGACGGTACGTTGAGACTCTGCTGTGATTACAGGGAACTAAACTGAAAGTCAGTACCTGATTGGCACCCAATACCAAAGATCCAAGATATGCTGGATAGCCTATCAGGAAGTACCTGGTTCTCTGTCCTTGATCAGGTTAAGGCATACCACCAAGGGTTTGTCGAAGAGTCCAGTAGACCCTTGACAGCATTCATCACACTGTGGGGATTATATGAGTGGATCTGCATACCGTTTGGGCTCAGTTCAGCTCCAGCAGAATTCCAGAAGAATTGGTAGTGCACCCCTCCTTGGTGCCCCTGTGTTTTCTCTTCTATTATTGTTCTTCCACCAGCTGGAGTTACATTATCGCTATCTGGATATTTTAAAAAAATTCTAAATAAAAGACATTTGTTTTTATTATTGGAGTCTGTGCAGCTGGATCATCGTCTTTCCTATTACCAGAATTCCAGAGGAGCATGGAGACATGTTTAGAAGGATTGAGGGACAACATCTGCCAGCCGTACTTGGATGATAATGTGTTACACAGCAAAACCTTCCGGGAGCATGTTGAACACATGAGGACCGTATTACACCAATATCAACAACATGGAGTTAAGTTGACCCCAAAGAAGTGTGAACTGTTCAAAAGGGGAGTCCAATTTCTAGAGAAAATTGTGCCCGGAGAAGGATATACCATGGACCCAGCAGAAATCGCTCTGCTACTGGCCTTAAAAAACAAGCGACCCTCTACCATCGGGGAGTTGAGGCAGATATTAGGATTCCTCTCCTACTATTGTACTTACGTTCGGAACTTCTCCAGGATTGCCGCCCCACTATACATCCTCTGGGGGGAATGACAGAGACAACAACACCCACGGAAAAAAAGAAGAACGCGGGTAGGACCAGGCTTAAAAGAAACAATGCCATTTCGTCCCTACAGCCCATTCTCTGGACAGTAGACCACCAGGAGGCATTGGAAGAACTAGTAGACTACCTGGTAAAACCACCCATATTGGGATATCCTGATTTTAATTTACCATTTGTTCTTCATTGTGATGCTTCTCAAGTTGGACTGGGAGCTGCCCTGTATCAGCATCAAGATGGAAAAATGAGAGTCATCGGTTACAGTTCTAGAACGTTGACAGACGCCGAGAAGAATTACCATCTACATTCTGGAAAATTGGAGTTCCTGGCATTGAAATGGGCTATCTGTGAACGATTTAGAGATTATCTCTACTACAGCAAAGATTTTGAGGTATACACTTACAACAACCCTTTGACCTATGTCCTTACTACAGCCAAACTGAATGCAACGGGTCAGAGATGGGTCGCTGAACTAGCTGACTTCAATTTCAGCATCAAGTACAGGCCAGGAAAATGCAATGCGGATGCTGACGGATTGTCAAGAATGCCACTAGACCCTGAGGAGTTCATGCAAAAATGCTCTGAGGAAGTTAGTCTGGAAGCAATTGAGAGCACTACCCATGCAATACAAGCTTATCAGGAGGAAGACACACCACTGTGGTGTCCGTTGACAGTGGAAACCACCATAAAAGCGAGAGAACAAGATCATCCCCGGTCTATTCAATAACTACCAAAAGGGAAAATCCGTAGAGCACAACGGGAAGATAAGGTAATTGGTAGAATACTACTTTATGTGGACCAAAATCGGTTTCCAAGTACATGAGAGGGACAATGAGTCACCAGCAGTATCTGTTTTAATTAAAGAATGGACAAAACTCTACCTCAGTGAAGACGGTATCCTGTATCGTAAAGGAGAAAGACAAAACCGGCACTTGGTACTACCCAGAGTGTTCCGTAGGTTGATCTTCAAAGAATTCCATGAAAACATGGAAAGGGGGTGGAAAGGACAACCAACTTGATCCGTGAACGTTTCTTCTGGCCATACATGCAGAGAGATATTGGGAGGTATGTTACTAGGGAGTGTGGGTTTCTGAAAGATAAACGTCCCAACATATCAACCCGGGCACCTATGGGCAACATCCAAACTACGTATTCGTTTGAAATGATCTCAATAGACTTTCTACATCTCGAGACGTGCAAGGGTGGTTACGAATACATCTTGGTGGTGATGGACCATTTCACTCTATTTGCGCAAGCATATGCCACCACCAATAAATCAGGTCGAACAGCGGCAGAGAAGATCTTCAATGATTTTGCTTTGAGGTTTGAGATCCCTACGAGGTTACACCATGACCAAGGAAGAGAATTTGAGAACCAGTTCTTTGCCAAGCTAGGAAAGTACTGTAGAATTCAGAGATCCCACACAACGCCCTATCACCCAGAGGGTAATGGACAAGTGGAACGTTTTAACCGGACATTATTGTCGATGTTGCGCACTTTAACAGCTGACAAGAAGAAAGACTTGAAGAGTTCTCTGTCAAAAGTGGTACATGCCTATAACTGTACAAAGAGCGATGCAACGGGTTACTCACCCTTTTTCCTATTGTATGGACGATCGCCAAGACTGCCAATCGACATCATGTTTGATACTCCGGTGTCAGAGACTTACAGAACGTATCCGGAGCCTCATATAATGCTACATAGAGAATAATGGGCTCCATATAATGCTTTATACACAATGGACCCCATATAATGCTCCATACAGAATAATGGGCTCATTATAATGCTTTATACACAATAATGTGCCCCATATAATGATCCATACAGAATAAATGGTCCCATATATTGCTCCATACAGTATAATGAGCCCCATATAGTGCTCCATACAGTATATTGAAAATTATGTGGCCATAGAGGGAATCCTCTCCTGAAGTTAAAGGGAATATGTCACACCCTGCCACTTTTCTGACCTCTAATATGGGCATACAGGTGATAGAAATGTGAATCTATACTTACCTGTATGCCTCATATCAGAGGTTTTGTTGGTGTGAAATTGTTTTTTATTTCTTCTGGCTTATGATGTGTTCCCGTCCGGGGGACGGGAAGAAATCTCGCCTACTGTTGTAATTAAAATATTCCCTCCCTCCCCTGCACGTCACAGGGCATCTTTATGGTCAGATCCCATGCCTTCGCACTTCACCTTTTTCTGGAAGGTGCATTTCTTCCGGCCGTCTATGTATCATTGTAGAGCAGAGATCTTGTGCGCAGGCGCCGAGAAGTCAGAGTGGCTCGCCGGCACTGTGACGTGCAAGTGAAGGGGGAAGTATTTTAATTACAACAGCAGCAGTAGATCGAGTTGCTTGCAGAGGCGGTCCGTGGCATGGCGACAGCTCCGACAAGGTCAGTGGACGAGTTTTCCATCTGAAAGACGGTAAGGAGAGCCCTGCAGAAAATGACCCCAGGGGATGACATAGAGGCCTTCCTGACTGTGTTTGAAAGGGTCGCCGAGAGGGAGAAACTTCCACCAGAGCACTGGGCAGAAGTGCTGGCGCCATACTTGAAGGGGGAGCCCCAGAAGGCTTACTATGATTTAGCTTTGCAGGACGCCAAAGAGTATGGCAAGCTAAAAACCAAGATTCTGGCGTGCTTGGGGGGTGACTATGTCTGCACTGCGAGCCCACCGCTCGGCGTATCACCAGGACAAACCCCCTCGCTCCCAAATGTTTGACCTTTTGCACCTGGTCCAGAAGTGGCTGCAGCCAGAGTCCTCTATGCCTGCGCAGATGGTAGAGCGAGTGGTGATGGATAGGTTTGTGCATTCCCTGCCGAGGCCAATACAGACTAGGGTTGCCCAGGGTGATCCGCGGAATGCCGATGAACTGATTGGACTGGTTGAGAGATACCAGGGGCTTGAGGGTTCCTTGGGAAGGCAGCCCACGTCATACTGGGGGTCCCAACAATGGGAGAAGGCCCAAAAGGGGGTGAAGGGACAAAAGAGCGGGAGAGGTAATGCCCAAGGTCCCTACGGGTGATGTCAGGTGCGATGCATATATCTGCCCATTGTCCCCTGACCCCCGAGCAGTTGGACTTCTGCATAGGACGCTGCTGTTCATACTATGCGTATCCGGCCTGCAGTGTGAACTGTCCACCCAGCGAGGGGCCACAAGTATGTCCCGTGAAGGTGAACAGTTGGCAGGTAATGAGACTGCTAGACTCCAGGAGTCTGGTGACCCTTGTGAGGGCCACACTTCCTCTCCAACTGATCACAGGAAAAAAAGGTTGGCATACGATGCATTCATGGTGATGCTAAGGACTACCCCATGGCCAGAGTGAATATTGAAACGGCCCACGGTACTGAGTCCTACGAAGACGGCGTTGTCCAGGACTTGTTGCATCCCATTATTATAGACCGAGACTTTTGTTTGTTTTGGGATCTGTGGCGGAAGGGTTCAGGGTTCGCTGGCTCGGTTAAGAAACCAGTTAACCCTGAAGAGGTATCACCACACCCAGAGTCGGACGGGTTTCCCTCTTGTGTTCTTGTGGGGAATGAGGAGGTAGTGTCCCCAGAGTCTGACATTCCGGAGTTAAGGGTGACCAGCGAGAATTTTGGGTCTGCCCAACATAGGGACCTAACTGTGAGGGAAGCCTTTAACAATGTCACAGTCATAAATGGGATTGCACAGGAGCAAGGGGCTGACACAAGATTTCCCTATTTTATGATGAGTGGGGAGTTGTTGTACCGTGTTACAAAAGTGAGGGAGGAGCTTGTGAAACAGTTATTGGTGCCGGTGCCCTATAGCCGGAGGGTGTTGGACATGGCCCATTCACATATCTTGGGAGGACATCTGGGAGTGGAAAAAATGCAGGAACGGATCGTGCAGAGGTTCTATCGGCCTGGATGTCACCGGGAAATATTAAAGTATTGCAGGTCCTGCCCTACGTGCCAGTTAACCGTCCCCACCTATCACTTTCGAAGTCCCCTAGTGCCATTGCCCATCATTGAAGTACCATTCGAGAGAATTGCTATGGACTTGGTCGGTCCCCTGGTTAAATCTGCTCGTGGGCATCAATATATATTGGTCAGCTTGGACTATGCCAACCACTATCCTGAAGCGATCCCTCTGAGAAACTCCTCAGCCAAGAGTATAGCTCGCGAGTTAGTCCATGTTTTCTCCCGGACAGGGTTACCAGGGAAGATCCTGACCGAACAGGGAACATCCTTTATGAGTAAGGTGATGAGGGAATTGTGTAAGGTCCTGCAAATCTCCCAACTGAGAACAACAGTATAGCATCCTCAGACAGATGGTCTCGTGGAGAGGTTCAACAAAACTCTGAAGAGTATGCTGAGGAAGGTCATAGTAAAGGACGGCAGAGGCTTGGACTGTCTCCTGCCGTATCTGTTGTTCTCTATCCGAGAGGTTCCACAAGCCTCTACTGGGTTCTCGCCCTTTGGACTCCTGTATGGCCGACATCCGTGGGGTCTCCTGGATGTAGCAAAGGAAACCTAGGAAAACAAGGTCACGCCCCACAGGAGCGTCATCAAGCACGTCGCCCTGATGCAGGAGAGGATTGCGAAGGTGATGCCCATCATAAAATAACATCTCCAGACACAAGAGGCGCAGACCAGGGTTTACCACCGGTCAGCCAGAGTGCGGCAGTTCAGTCCTGGTGACAGAGTCCTCGTACTGATTCCTACAGTGGAAAGTAAGTTCCCAAGGCACGGGCCGTATGAGGTGGTAGGAAAGATTGGTGAAGTGAATTATAAGATTCATCAACCAGGACGACGTAAGTAATATCAGATATACCTCGTCAATCTCTTCAAGCCGTGGCAAGACAGAGAGACTGTTGAAGCTCCATGCTTGCCGGTCAAACCAGAAGGCGAGGTTGGAGGAGTCACAATAGTGGAGATGCTGACAAAGTCCCAAAATCAGCAGTGTCGGGAGTTTCTGCAGAAGAACAGGGATCTGTTCTTGGAATTGCTGGGGTGCACAAAGGTCATAGAACACGAGGTTCTGACGGAGCCACAAGTGCGGGTGAACTTGAAGCCCTATCAGATTCCTGAGGTCTGATGAGAGTTGATCTCCAAAGAAATGAGTCATTTGCTGAAACCTGGGGTCATTGAAGAATCCAAGAGCGGTTGATCGAGCCCAATTGTCCTGGTCCCAAAACCCGATGACGAATGAAGATTCTGTAATGACTATCGGAAGTTAAATGAGGTCTCCAAATTCAACGTATATCCGATACCACGTGTCGATGAGCTGATCAAGGACTTGGGCCAGCAAGGTACACAACTACCTTGGATTTGACGAAGGGATATTGGCAGATCCCCATGTCACAGGGATCCAAGGAGAAGACTGCGTTTTCTACGCCGGACGGATGCTTCCAGTATGTTCGGATGCCGTTTGGACTGCAGGGGGCCCCTGCCACCTTCCAGAGGGCCATGGATCGAATCATTGCGCCCCATAAGAAATATGCCGCGGCATACCTGGACAATATTGTTATCTTCAGCCCAGCCTGGGAAAGTCATCTGGAAAAAGTCCAGGCGGTGTTCGATGCACTAAGAAAGGCGGGGTTTTCAATAAATCCAAAAAAATGTGCCATGGGGAAGGAAGAAGCCAAATACTTGGGATATGTAGTGGCTAGAGGCGAGATCAAACCTCAAATCACTAAAGTCGAAGCAATCCAGACTTGGCTTAGACCGCTGTTGAAGAAGCAAGCTAGAGCCTTTCTGGGAATCGTGAGATACTACAGGAGGTTCATCCCAAACTTCGCCATGATAGCCGCACCCCTGACTGACCTCCTCAAGGGGACAAAATCAGCCATGGCCATGTGGACTACAGAGGCAGAGACGGCCTTTCAAGAAATGAAAGTGGCTCTGTGTAGCCAACCGGTTCTGGTTGCCCCCGACTTCAAGAAGAATTTATACTCCAAGAAGCACCTGGGCTACCTCCACCGTCCCTCCTCGGACCACGGAGTTGATTAAGCCGCCATGCGTCCGTGGTCGGATCTGGCGAGGCCCCTAGTCATGCCCCTCCAGGCACTCCTCGGTTCGTGGCCCAGTGGGACCACCAACCACGCTCACGCCAAACAGTCCGGGCGTGGGCGTAATAGGATCATTGTCTTGCTGAAATGTCCACCCTCGTTTCATATTCATCATCCTTGTACATGGCAGCAGATTTTTATCAAGTACATTTGTCCATTCATCCTTCCTTCAATTACATGAAGTTTGCATGTACCATATACTATAAAACAGCCCCACACCATGATGTTCCCACCTCCAAAGTTCACTGTTGTTATGTTGTTTCTGGGGTGGTATGCAGTGCCTTTTGGCCTCTAAACATGGTGTGTATTATGGCATCCAAAGAGTTCAATTTCACAGTATTTCACAGGCTTGTCTAAATGTTGCTGAGCATGCTTTTTATTCAGCTATGGAGTCTTGCGTGGTGAGCGTACATTCAATTCTACCACTTGATTCCAGGTCTTTCTGTAGCTTTCCACAGGTGTTCCTTGGTTCTTGGACAACTCTTCTGATAATTCTTTTCACTCCTCTGTCCTAAATCTTGCAAGAAGCTCCTGGTCGTGGCCAGTTTATAGTGAAATGATGTTCTTTCCACTTTCGGATTATGGCCCCAATAGTGCTCACTGGAACTTTCAGTAATTTAGAAATTCTTGTATAACCAATGCCATCAGTATGTTTTACAACAATAAGCTTTAAGGGTCTTGAGACAACTCACTTGTTTTACCCATCTTCTGTGATACCTTGGCAATGAGACATCATTGACATCATCATATAGGCCATCAGTTGAACTAGCTGATATTATTTTTCACTAAGTGGCAGGATAGCGTTCTAATTACTGATAGATTTCAGATGGTGCCATGACTTTCTATGGCTTTTTGTACTTTTCTTTCTTCATGTGCTCAATACTTTTTTCCTGTGTCATTTCTCATTATTACACATAACTTAATTTATGGACATCTATGGTTTGATTTCTTTGCCTCTTTGCCTATGTGGATTGGATTTGTTATTATGGACATCTGGTGAGAATTTCATGTTTATAGCAACTTTACAAATATATTTACTTAGAAAATTGGTGATATGTTCAATACTTATTTCACCCTCTGTATTTTCCCATTATTCTCATTTTATGTACCAACCTATTGTGTGGCACCGCATCAAATGCCTTTGAAAAGCTCATATAGGCAACATCCACTGCAATTCCCTGGTCCAGTCTGGAACTTACCTCTTCAAAGCAGCTGATAAGATTAGCTTGACAGGATTATGTTGATGCTGGGTCAAGAGGTTATTCTTCTTCATATACTCTAGTATAGTATCTCCCCTGTGGACGTGATAACATAACTTGCAAGCACGACATCAAGCACTATACTTATCTCCCATGTAAGTCTTCCCCTTGTGTCATTGTACTCATCCCGGCTTCAGAGATTCGCACTGCAAATGACCGGAACTTCTGGTCATGCGCAGTGCGTCTCTCTGAAGCTGGGACCCATACACCGGGCTTCAGAGGATCAATGACAAGAAGGGAAGGAGCCGAGCGCATGCGCGAGGTAAGTATAGCGCTTGCCATGACGCCGCGCTTGCATGTTATGTTATCACGTCCACAGGGGCATGATAACATGCTAAGTGGGCCGACTAGTCTGGGGACACTAACGCCCCCACGACTAGTCAAAGCCCTCATTTACATATCATAAATAAACTTTAGAAATACCTTTTATAAAGATCTGTTTATGTATGTAATGTAATACAGGGACTGTTAGGCAGGGCATTTATATATGTACACACAACTGCTGCTGGTTCTGGGGGCACAGTGGACCTGACAGGTTCCTTTTCCAGTTTCTTACTGTTTATATAGTTGAAGAATATTTTTGGATTATTTTTACTTTCTTTGTCAACTACCTTTTATAACTGGATCAGGACCCAACAAGAAGAAGGGTACTTCTAGACCTAATATTGACCAATAGGCTGGACCGCATATCAAATATTCAGCTTGGGGGTCATTTGAGTAATAGTGATCACAAAATAATACGTTTTCATGGCCATAGACTACAATGCTTCTGGCAACGTTCTACCGTGCATCATTTTCAGGCGAATACGCCTACCGGAGGCAGACAACCAGACACAGTCTACTACGTCTTAGTGTCCACCTCCAGTAGGCGTACATGCTCGAAAATGATGCACAGTAGAGCGCACATTCACTTTGTCAGCACCATTATAGTCTATGAGTGCATATACTCGAATCCTGTTTTGCGGGGGTTCGGATGTAAGCCCCGAAGGGGCCACCGAACGGGTACCGAAACTCAATGTCAAAGCACCATTAGCTGCAATACAGACTGCAACTCACTGCAATGTAGAAACAACACTAGCCTTGTTCATGGGCTTTATCTACTGTTGTATCCACACACAACCCATAGACAACAATAGCACAGCTTTACTTTTTTCTGATCTTCAATGACACTTTTAAAGAGAATTTGTCACCTCATTATACCCCCACAAACCGATTACATGTATGTATAGGTTATAAGAACACAAGTGGATCCAAACCTTTATTAAACAAAAACACTGTTCTGTTGCTTTGCTATACACTTTAGAAGTGATATTGAAATGAAGCTGGAAGTGCTTTAGGCAGGACAGAACACGTACACTTGCCTTCGTCCTATTATCAGCATAAGGCCACAGCCCCGCTATCAGTATTTGGTCAGTAATCGGTCAGTATTTTTTCTCAGGAGTGGGAGCCAAAACCAGGAGTGGGTGATAAATGCAGAATTGGTGACTTGTTTCTATTATACCTTTTCTCTGATTGTTCCTCACCTGGTTTTGGCTCCCACTCCTGAGAAAAAATACTGATCAAATACTGATAGTGGGGCTGTGGGCTAACTCTGCCTTCGACTAGGGTATTGACTTGCTGCAAAAGTGCTAACTGTGAAGATAATTATTTTAAAATGCTTTATACTGGATAAAAATAATAGAAGAAATTATACTCACCCTTCCCGATCCAATACAGATAATGTTCCCCATAGCAGTGACCCACATTTTGAGCATTTCAGGGTATGAACCAGGATGGTCAGATGAGCAGGGAAAGGGTAAGCACCAGAACAAAAGCTGCGGCCGATCAGGATGTGTGAGTATAATTTAATATTATAAACTATTTAAAACATTATATCCCCTAGAGCACATCTTTAACTTCCAGGGTCTCTGAAGCATCTCTTTAGGCCATTATATACACAGAAGTTTAGTACATTTTTACTGTGTTTTTTTCTGCCAAACTAGAAATGGACTTGTAAAGAACAAAAATGGGCCAATGTATTAGTATTAACAAGCCCTGGTTATAAATTAAGGTTGCTTGAATAGCCTGTAGTAAGCACCCACAATTACATTACCATGTCTTAATGTACAAAATGTTTTAAGTAAACAATATATTGGAAAATGCTATTTATACTTTATTGATCCTTCTGTCGTTTCTATCATAGGATTCCACTCAAAACAATGCCATCAATTCGCCAGACCCTGAGATCCATGGGGGTAAAAGTTGCTGATGTATTCCCACAACTAAAGATGACAGGATCTGGAAATTCTAATAATGGAACGGCTCCAACATTTCTTACCAACTACTTAGATGTAAGCAACACAATACATACTCTCATATACAGAATTTACACACGTGGTCAATTGTTGGTACCCCTCGTTTAATGAAAGAAAAACCCACAATGGTCACAGAAATAACTTGAATCTGACAAAAGTAATAATAAATTAAAAATCTATGAAAATGAACAAATGAAAGTCAGACATTGCTTTTCAACCCTGATTCCACAGAATTAAAAAAAAAAATTAAACTCATGAAATAGGCCTGGACAAAAATGATATGGAAAAATGCAAGAGCGCAATAGAGTCTTATCTAATTAATGTTACATAAAAGTAGGATTGTGTGGGACACAACACCTATAAAGCCTGGACTCCAAATGCTGCAGCTTCCTATGGATATGTCAGAGATATGTGCTGGGAAAGGAAGTTGTTTCTGCGCTCTCTGGAGTCACGAAAAACCATTAGTATGTATAAAAATGTAGGTTTATTGTCTACGCGTTTCAGAGTCCACCGACTCCTTCCTCAGGACAACCATACATAACAATGGTTGTTAACAACAATGGTTGTTATGTATGGTTGTCCTGATAAAGGAGTCGGTGGACTCTGAAACTCTGATGTTCCTTGAGCATGAAGTTCACCTTTAATCTCTTTAGAAGTTTTCCTGGGCTCTTTTGTTACCATTCGTATTATCCGTCTCTTTGATTTGTCATCAATTTTCCTCCTGCGGCCACGTCCAGGGAGGTTGGCTACAGTCCCATGGATCTTAAATTTCTGAATAACATGTGCAACTGTAGTCACAGGAACAACAAGCTGCTTGGAGATGGTCTTATAACCTTTACCTTTCACATGCTTGTCTATAATTTTCTTTCTAATCTCCTGAGACAACTCTTTCCTTTGCTTCCTCTGGTCCATGTTGAGTGTGGTACACACCATGTCACCAAACAGCACAGTGAGTATCTGTAGCCCTATATACAGGCCCACTGACTGATTACAAGATTGTAGACACCTGTGATGCTAATTAGTGGACACAACTTGATTTAACATGTCCCTTTTGTCACATTATTTTCAGGGGCAACATCATTTTGTCCAGGCCTATTCCATAAGTTTAATTTTTTTTTAAATTCTGTGGAATCAGGGTTGAAAAGCAATGTCTGACTTTC
Organism: Phyllobates terribilis; assembly: GCF_046119375.1. Taxonomy (NCBI): domain Eukaryota; kingdom Metazoa; phylum Chordata; class Amphibia; order Anura; family Dendrobatidae; genus Phyllobates; species Phyllobates terribilis. The sequence continues at coordinate 692,830,761 of NW_027362762.1, forward strand.
ATTTGTTCATTTTCATAGATTTTTAATTTATTATTACTTTTGTCAGATTCAAGTTATTTCTGTGACCATTGTGGGTTTTTCTTTCATTAAACGAGGGGTACCAACAATTTTGACCACATGTGTACATATATACAGTATGCCTATACAAAGTATATACAGTTGCAATAAAAATTATTCAACCCCACTTTGCAAATTAGGTTTATTTTAAAAATGTACAACTTTCTGCAGTGTGCAAAAAAAACACAAAATAGTCTGTATAAGTGGGTATGTAGTCTTTGGTGTGTATAAGTGTGTGTATATACTAAGAAGCCTATTGTATTTTCATGCACTATTGCTATTTATTTACTTTATTTTTATCTTAGGTTTTATCTGTTTAATGGGAGTTGTGAACATGCGCCTACACGTTGCATGCACACCAACTTATATTCCAGTTCATTTATTTCGTTTTAGGCTTTTTGCACTATATGCAAATAAGATAGTGACCTCCCTTTTCTTTAAGTTGGACATTATTTTTATATAATAATATATGTTTTTTATTATTATTATTATATGTTGGACAAATTAACTTAACCTGAAATAAAATGTTAATTTTTAATACTTTGTAGAGAATCCTTTACACGCAATGACTGCCTGAAGTCTGGAAGCCATGGACGTCACCAAACCCTGGGTTTCCTCCTTTGTGATGTTTTTCCAAGGCCGTTACTGCAGTTGACTTCAGTTGTTGCTTGTTTGTGGGTCTTTCTGCCTTAAGCCTTGTCTTAAAGGGAACCTGTCACCAGGTTAATCTGCAGGTTAATAGCATTATTAACTTGCCCAGTGCCTACACTTAGCCAAACGCTGCTGGGAGCAATTGAGCTTTATTACCACCAACAGCATTCCAGTTTTAGCCACGGGAACGCTGTCAATCACTGAGTACAGAGAGCAGCAGCAGTAACCGCGCCCCCGGCCCTGATTGGCACTGGCTCTGCACTGGGGGGAGCTGTCAGTGTGGGGGGCACGATTACAGCTCTGTATACTCAGACTCAACCCCCGGCAGCGCAGCCCCTGTGACTGAAACCAGAACGCTGCTGGGGGTAATAATGTTCATTTTCTCCCGACAGTGTTTGGCTAAGTACAGGCGCTGGACAGGTTAATAACGCTACTGTAACATTCCTGGCAGCGTGCTTGCATGGTGCACCACTTCCCACCATGCAAGACCGCAATCTTACCTGTCAGTCCATGCTGCACTCTTTGTTTCAGTTCCTGCTGTGTCCAAGTCTCTTGTCTGATTGTTTAGGGCGTTGGCGCGGCTTTCTGCTTGTTTCTTATAGCTACCGTGTGCACAGTCCTAATGCGTCCCCAGCCTATTGCTGTGAGTCACTGGATACTTAAACCCCCTCCACCCAGTAGGAGGTGCCTGAGCAACACTTTCACTCAGTTTGTCTTTTTCAACTGAGGTGCCACGTCCTGTCCTGATTCTAGTCTGTCCGCCACCCTGGGGGCTGAGTATCCAGGCCCTTTTCCTGCACCTGTGACTTTTAGTCTGTTTCCGCCACCCTGGGGGCCGAGTACCCAGGTCCGCAACCTGTATCTCTGACTTCTAGTCTGTTTCTGCCACCTTGGGGGCTGAGTTCCCAGGCTCGTTCCTGTATCTTATTCCCGGTTCAGTTCCTGTCTGAACAGTGTCCTAGCCCGTTACTTGTTTCTCCCTATGTCCGTACCTTCCCTTTGCCTGCAGTGTCTGAACTTGCACCTAACTCCATCTTGTTGTCTCAGTACTTCTGTTTGTGAGTTTTGTGTCCACTCGCTACTTCATTGTAAGTACCTTGTGTGTATCTGGTTCTGCTTGTCCCCTTTCCCTGCCTCCGTATCTACCTCCTGTATTTTAACCATCTTCCTGTATTTTCCAGTCTGTTCCATGTGAACAGAGCCCTGTCCTGTCTGCCTTCACCTTCTGCTCTGCTTGTCTACCGCATCTGCGGGTTTTGCTCTGCTCTGCTTGTCTACCGCATCTGCGGGTTTTGCTCAGCTCTGCTTGTCTACCGCATCTGCGGGTTTTGCTCAGCTCTGCTTATCTACCGCAACTGCGGGTTTTGCTCTGCTCTGCTTGTCTACCGCATCTGTGGGTTTTGCTCTGCTCAGCTTGTCTACCGCATCTGCGGGTTTTGCTCTGCTCTCCTTGTCTACCGCATCTGTGGGTTTTGCTCTGCTCTGCTTGTCTACCGCATCTGCGGGTTTTGCTCTGCTTGTCTACCACATCTGCGAGTTTTGCTCTGCTCTGCTTGTCTACCGCATCTGCGGGTTTTGCTCTGCTTGTCTACCGCACCTGCGGCTCCGTTCCTGTGTCCCAGTCTGTACAGGTCCCTATGCTGCTTGCGTTTCTACCTGCCAGTACCCGCCTCTCTGCATCTCAGCCGTGCCTGCCTGTGCCCACCTGTCTGCACGCCAGCCGTGCCTGCCAGTGCCCACCTGTCTGCATACCAGCTGTGTCTGTCAATATCCACCTGTCTGCATACCAGCCGTGTTTGCCAGTACCCACCTGTCTACATGCCAGTCTAACCTGCCTGTTCCTGCATTCCCCAGTGTGGGTCAACAGCTGTGACCGGGGTCTGACCTGGAGTAACACCTGGTCCCTCTGCTCGGTTCCTCCTTGGTTCACGGAGTAGACTGAGCCACCGTGCGACCTTGGTCGGATCGGGTTGATACTTAGTTACGCCCCTCCAGGCACTCCTCGGTTCATGGTACAGTGGGATCACTAATCACGCTCACGCCAGTCAGTCCGGGCACGAGCGTAACAGCTATTAACCTGGAGATTAACCCCATATCTGCAGGTTAATAGCATTTTTCTGGTGACAGGTTCTCTTTAAGCATGAGAAATGCATGCTTGATGGGGTTGAGATCTGGGGATTGACTCAGCCAATGCAGAATATTCCACTCCTTTGGCTCAAAAAATTCTGGGTTGCTTTTGCAGTATGTTTTGGGTCATTGTCCATCTGTACTGTGAAGCGCCATCCAATCAATCTTGCTGCATTTGTTGAATCTCAGCAGAAAGTATAGTCTTGTACACTTCAGAATTCATCCGACTGCTTCTGACTTCAGTCACATAATCAATAAACACTAGTGACCCAGTGCCATTGGAAGCCATGCATGCTCATGCCATCACACTGCCTCCACCAAGATTTACAGAGGATGTAGTGTGCTCTGGATCTAGAGTTGTTCAAATCCTTCTCCATGCTCTCTTCCACCCATCATTGTGGTACATGTTGATCTTAGTTTCATCTGTCAAAAGAATGGCTTTCCAGAACTGGTCTGCCTTCTTTGATGTTTTTTTTTGGCAAAGTCTAATCTAGCCTTTCTATTGTTAAGGCTGATTAATGGTTTGCACCTTGTGGTGAACCCTCTGTATTTCCTCTCATTAAGTCTTCTCTTTATGGTAGACTTAAGATACTGAAACAACTACTGTACGTCCTGTAGAGTGTTCTTCACATGGGTGGATATCGTGAAGGGGTTTTTCTTCACCATGGAAAGGATTCTGCAATCATCCATTAGTGTTGTCTTCTGTGAACATCCAGACCTTTTTGAGTTCCCAAGCTCACTAGTATGCTCTTTTTTTGCAGAATGTGACAAGCTGCTAATTTGGCCACTCCTAACATTTCTGCTATCTCTATGATTGATTTCTTCTTTTTTTCAGCCTAATGATAGTCTGTTTCTCTTCCATTGAGAGCTCCTTTGACCGCATGTTGTGGGTTCACAGAAGCTTCCAAATGCAAATGCCACACCTGGAATCAGCTCAAGACCTTTTACTTGCTTAATTGATGATGGATTAATGAAAGAATAGTACATGCAGCCCACTAAAGAGTATTTGAGATAATTGTCCAATTTATTTTGGTCCCTTTCAAAAGTGGCAGCTACATATTAAAGAGCTGTACTTCCGAAACCCTTAATCCAATTAGGATGTGAATACCCTCCAATTAATGCTGAGAGTCTGCACTTTAACCACATATTGGTTATATACAGTGAAGGAAATAAGTATTTGATCCCTTGCTGTTTTTGTAAGTTTGCCCACTGACAAAGACATGAACAGTCTATAATTTTAAGGGTAGATTCATTTTAACATTGAGAGATAGAATATCCCCAAAAAAATCAAGAAAATCACATTGTATAAATTAGATAAATTTTTTTGCATTTTGCAGTGAGAAATAAGTATTTGATCCCTCTGGCAAACAACACTTAATATTTAGTGGCAAAACCCTTGATGTCAAGCACAGCAGCAGTCAGACGTTGTTTGTAGTTGATGATGAGGTTTGCGCACATGTCAGGAGGAATTTTGGTCCACTCCTCTTTTCAGATCATCTCTAAATCATTCAGATTTTGAGGATGTCGCTTGGCAACTTGGAGATTCAACTCCCTCCATAAGTTTTCTATGGGATTAAGGTCTCGAGACTGGCTAGGCCCTTCCATGACCTTACTGTGCTTCTTTTTGAGCCACTCCTTTGTTGCCTTGGCTGTATGTTTTGGGTCATTGTCTTGCTGGAAGACCCAGCCACGACCTATCTTCAATGCTCTTACTGAGGGAAGGAGGTTGTTGGCCAAAATCTAGCAATACATGACACCATCTATCTTCCCTTCAGTACGGTGCAGTCGTCATGTCCCCTTTGCAGAAAAGCACCCCCATGTATAATGTTTCCCCCACCATGCTTCACGGTTGCGACGATGTTCTTACGGTTGTACTCATCCTTCTTCTTCCTCCAAACATGGCGAGTTGGATTAATGCCAAATAGCTACATTTTTGTCTCACCTGACCACAGCACCTTCTCCCAATAACTCACAGAATCATCCAAGTGTTCATTGGCAAACTTCAGACCGGCCTGCACAAGTGCCTTCTTGAGCAGGGGGACCTTGCGGGCACTACAGGATTTTAAACCTTTAAGGCATCATGTGTTACCAATGGTTTTCTTGGTGACTGTGGTCCCAGCTGCCTTGAGATCATTAACAAAGTACCCCCGTGTAGTTTTAGGCTGATCTCTCACCTTCCTCATGATCAAGGATACCCCACGAGGTGAGATTTTGCATGGTGCCCCAGATCAATGTCGATTGACAGTCATTTTGTATTTCTTCCATTTTCTTACTATTGCACCAACAGTTGTCTCCTTCTCATCCAGCGTCTTAATCATAGTTTTGTAGCCCATTCCAGCTTTATGCGGGTCTATGATCTTGTCCCTTAGAAAGCTCTTTGGTCTTGCCCATGGTGTAGAGGCTAGAGTCTGACTGATTAATTGAGTCTGTGGACAGGAGTCTTTTATACAGGTGACTATGTAAGTCAGCTGTCTTTAAAGGGAGTCTGCCACCATTTTGGAGTTATCAGACCTCAACTATTGCCATACAGGGTATAGAAAAGTAAATCTATACATACCTGTTTGGCCCATAGTAGAGGTTTGATTGCAGGGAAAAGCGCTTTAATCAATTCTATTTTGTACAGGCTTGGCGTCCGGGGGACGCCAAGCAGTCCCCGCCTGTGTGCTTATTATTCCATCAAATCACCACCTATATGCTTAATTATTATAATCCCCCCTCCCCTGCACGTCACAGGGTCCTGTGACAGGCCCTGTGATGAGCACTGTGCTCCCTGACTTCCCGGGCATGCGCAAAGCGCCGCTCACATAGAGCACGCTTTGCTTCATCCTGGGTCCCGTCTCTCCATGCACTGCGCTGCAGGAATCTATTGTGCAGGTGCCGAAAGTCACTGTCACTTCCCAGCGCCTGCGCAATAGAACCCTGCAGCGCAGTGCACAGGCAGACGGGGGCCAGGATGAAGCAAAGCGCGCTCTATGTGAGCGGCGCTTTGCGCATGCCCGGGAAGTCAGGAAGCACAGTGCACGTCACAGGGCCTGTCACAGGGCCCTGTGACGTGCAGGAGAGGGTGGGGGGTATGATAATTAAGCATATAGGCGTGGATTTGGGGGAATAATAAGCACATAGGCAGGGGGATTGCTTGGCGTTCCCCGGACGCCAAGCCTGTACAAAATAGAATTGATTAAAGCGCTTTTCTCTGCAACGAAACCTCTACTATGGGCCATACAGGCATGTATTGATTTACTTTTCTATACCCTGTATGCTCATAGTAGAGGTCTGATAACTCCAAAGTGGTGACAGATTCCCTTTAATGCAGGTAACGAGTTGATTGAGAGTGTCTAACTGGTCTGTAGGAGCCAGAACTCATAATGGTTTGTAGGGGATCAAATACTTATTTCTCACTGCGAAATGCAAAAAAATCATCTAATTTATATAATGTGATTTTCTTGATTTTTTTTTGAATACTCTATCTCTCAATGTTAAAATTAACCTACCCTTAAAATTATAGACTGTTCATGTCTTTGTCAGTGGGCAAACTTACAAAACAGCAAGGGATCAAATACTTATTTCCTTCACTGTAACTGTATTTTGAATATATTTTGGTGAACAGCTAAAATGACAAAACTTGTGTCACTGTCCAAATATTTCTGGACCTAACTGTATATAATGATATATAGTGTAGTTAATGAATATACAGTCATGGCTGAAAGTGTTGGCACCCTTGAAATTGTTCCAGAAACTGAAATATTTCTCCCAGAATATTATTGCAATTACACATGTTTTGTTATACACACGTTTCTTTCCTTTGTGGGTATTGGAACAGCACAAAAAAGACTGTGAAAAAAAGGCAAATTGGACATCATTTCACACTAAACCCCAAAAATGTACCGGACAAAATTGTTGACACCCTCAACTTAGTATTTGATTGCACACCCTTTGAAATAAATAACTGCAATCAATTGTTTACTATAATCATCAACAAGCTTCTTACACCTCTCAAGCTCTTTGTTTCCAACCATTTCTGGGTGCTTCTTCACAGTCAAAGCACCCATGTGTCAGAGGCAGCAAAACAATCCCAAAACATATATGAACCTCCACCATATTTGACTGTAGGTACTGTGTTCTTTTCTTATATAGGCCTCATTCCATTTTCTGTAAACAGTAGAATGATGTGCTTTAACAAAAAGCTCTATTTTGGTCTCATCTGTCCACAATACACTTTTCCAGAAGGAAAAGCTTACTCAGGTACATTTTGGCAAACTGCTAGCTTTTTTATGTCTCTGTGTCACCAGTGGGGTCCTCTTGGGTCTCCTGCCATACCGTTTCATTTCATTCAAATGTCGACAGATAGTTCGTGTTGACACTGATGCACGCTGAGTCTGCAGGACAGCTTGAATTTCTTTGGAACTTGATTGGGGCCATTCGGACTATCCTGTGTTGCAACCTTTCATCAATTTTTCTCTGCCGTCTACATCCCATTTTGGGGGTTTGACGTGAAATTATTTCCAATTTTCTTTTTTTTTTCTTTTTTTTTGTGTTGTTCCAATACACACAAAGGAAATAAACATGTGTATAAAAAAACGTGTAATTTCTGGAATATTTTCAAGGGTACCAACACTTGACTGTAAGTGTGTATGTAGTATATAGTGTATATAAATATGTATGTAGTATATATAATAATGTGTATATAGTGTACATAAGAGTGTACATAGTAAATAGTATATATAAGTGTGTATGTGTTATGTAGTATATACTCTATAATACTGTGAATATACACTGTAGTATATATACAGTGCCTACAAGTAGTATTCAACCCCCTGCAGATTTAGCTGGTTGACACATGCGGAATTAACTTGGCATTGTGACATTTGTACTGTAGATCAGCCTGGAAGTGGGAAATGCACTGCAGCAAATTTTGTTTTTGTTTTTTTTTTTAAAAACGTTAAAAGTTAATTCAGAGTGTCATTTATTATTCAACCCCTCAAACCACAAGAATTCTGTTTGGTCCCCTAAAGTATTAAGAAGTAGTTCAGGCACCAAGAATAATGAGCTTCACATGTGTGGATTAAAGATCTCTTTTGCCAGCCTTTTCTGACTATTTAAGACCCTTCCCAAACTTGTGAACAGCACTCAGACATGGTCAACATGGGAAAGACAAAGGAGCATTCCAAGGCCATCAGAGACAAGATCGTGGAGGGTCACAAGGCTGGCAATGGGTACAAAACCCTTTCCAAGGAGTTGGGCCTACCTGTCTCCACTGTTGGGAGCATCATCCGTAAGTGGAAGGCTTATGGAACTACTGTTAGCCTTCCACGGCCTGGACAGCCTTTGAAAGTGTCCTCCCGTGCTGAGGCCAGGCTTGTCCGAAGAGTCAAGGCTAACCCAAGGACAACAAGGAAGGAGCTCCGGGAAGATCTCATGGCAGTGGGGACATTGGTTTCAGTCAATACCATAAGTAACGTACTCCACCACAATGGTCTCCGTTCCAGACGAGCCCGTAAGGGACCTTTACTTTCAAAGCGTCATGTCAAGGCTCGTCTACAGTTTGCTCATGATCACTTGGAGGACTCTGAGACAGACTGGTTCAAGGTTCTATGGTCTGATGAGACCAAGATCGAGATCTTTGGTGCCAACCACACACGTGACGTTTGGAGACTGGATGGCACTGCATACGACCCCAACAATACCATCCCTACAGTCAAGCATGGTGGTGGCAGCATCATGCTGTGGGGCTGTTTCTCAGCCAAGGGGCCTGGCCATCTGGTCCGCATCCATGGGAAGATGGATAGCACGGCCTACCTGGAGATTTTGGCCAAGAACCTCCGCTCCTCCATCAAGGATCTTAAGATGAGTCGTAATTTCATCTTCCAACAAGACAATGACCCAAAGCACACAGCCAAGAAAACCAAGGCCTGGTTCAAGAGGGAAAAAGTCAAGGTGTTGGAGTGGCCTAGTCAGTCTCCTGACCTTAACCCAATTGAAAACTTGTGGAAGGAGCTCAAGAATAAAGTCCACATGAGACACCCAAAGAACCTAGATAACTTGGAGAAGATCTGCATGGAGGAGTGGGCCAAGATAACTCCACAGACATGTGCCGGCCTGATCAGGTCTTATAAAAGACGATTATTAGCTGTAATTGCAAACAAGGGTTATTCCACAAAATATTAAACATAGGGGTTGTATAATAATTGACCCACACTTTTATGTTTAAAATTTAATAAAATTCAACTGAGCAACATAACTTTTTGTTTTGTAAGATTTATGCTTCTGTTCATAAAACCTACTCTTGTTTGCAGTTTGAAGGCTCTAACTTATTTGCATCTTATCAAACCAGCTAAATCTGCAGGGGGTTGAATACTACTTGTAGGCACTGTAAGTGTGTATGTAGCATGTAGTGCATATAATACTGTGTATATAGTATATATAAGTGTGTATGTGGTATATAGTGTATAATAATAGTGTATATAATAAAACTGTGTATTTAATATATAATGTATAAGTTTTTATGTGGTATATAATGTACATAATAGTGTGTATATAATTTGTTTATATGTATATAGTATATAACGTTTATAATAACGTGTATATCTATAATATAACGCTACAAGCGTCCCTCTGTCTGAAGCCTGTATAGACTGCGGAAGCACAAAACGCCTGCGTAGTCTGGCTCCAGACAGACGAACGCATGGAGCCGTTACAGGTAAGAGGAGTGTGTATGGCGCCGGAAATCGTGGAATGCGTAGACACTGAACGCATACCGCGATCTCCAGCGCCATACTTACATACTTACCTGACCGGGAGGAGCGTTGCCGCCGCGCCTCTCTTCTCGCCGGAGACCGGGGCAGGAGTGAAAGCGTCGGAACCTGCGCATGCGCATAGCGCTATCCGGCGCCATTTTACTGAAGACACATTTGCAGTGCGTCTTCAGCAAAATGGCGCTGGACAGCGCGGTAAGGACACGCGTGTACTCCAGCACCACACTCCTCCCCCAGCCTCCGGCAGAACAAGACACAGCAGCGCTGGAGCACAGGAAAGAAAGGTGAGTATAAGTGTTTATTTTTTTGCATGTGTGCAGCGTGAAAGGGATGAGGGGTGCCATACATACCAGGATTGGAGGGTGAGGGGGCCGCACATACCAAGATTGGGACTGAGGGGGCCACACATACCAGGATTGGGGGATGAAGGGTACCATACATACCAGGATTGAGGGGTGAGGGGTACCATACATACCAGGATTGGGGGGGTGAGGTGACTATGCATACCAGAATAGGGATGAGGGGTATCATGCATACCAGGATTGGGGGATGAGGGGTACCATGCATACCAGGATTGGGGGGTGAGGGGACCTTGCATACCAGGATTGGGGATGAAGGGTACCATACATACCAGGATTGAGGGGTGAGGGGTGCTATGCATTCCAGCATTGGGGATGAGGGGTGCCATGCATACCAGCATTGGGGATGAGGGATGCCATGCATACCAGAATAGAGATGAGGGGTACCATGCATACCAGGATAAGGGATGGGGTGCCATGCATACCAGGATTGGGGGATGAGGAGTGCCATGCATACCAGGATAGGTATGAGGGGGCCATGCATACCAGGATTGGGGATGAGTGGGCCATGCATACCAGGATAGGGATAAGGGGGCCATGCATACCAGGATTGGGCATGAGGGAGCCATGCATACCAGGATGAGGGATTGGGTGCCATGCATACCAGGATTGGAGGATGAGGAAGCCATACATACCAGAATTGGGATGAGGGGTGCCATGTATACCAGGATGAGGGGAAACCATACATACCAGAATAGGGATCTGGGATACCATGCATACCAGGATGAGGGATGGGGTGCCATGCATACCAGGATGAGGGGTACCATACATACCGGGATAGGGATGAGGGGTGCCATTTATACGAGGATGAGGGATGGGGTGCCATGCATACCAGGATTGGGGGATGAGGAGGCCATACATACCAGGATTGGGGGATGAGAGGTGCCATGTATACCAGGATGAGGGGTACCATACATACCAGAATAGGGATGAGGGGCACCATGCATACCAGGATGAGGGATGGGGTGCCATGCATACTAGGATTGGGGGAGGAGTGGTGCCATGCATACCAGGATGAGAGATTGGGTACCATACATACCAATATTGGGGGATGAGGGGTGCCATTTATACCAGGATGAGAGATGGGGTGCCATGCATACCAGGTTTGGGATGTGGGGTGCAATGTATACCAGATTTGCAATGAGGGGTGCCATGCATACCAGGATTGGGGATGAGGGGTGCTATGCATACCAGGATTGGGGATGAGGGGTGCCATGCATACCAGGATTGGGGATGAGGGGTGCCATGCATACCAGGATTGGGGATGAGGGGTGCCATGCATACCAGGATTGGGGATGAGGAGTGCCATGCATACCAGGATTGGGGATGAGAGGTGCCATGCATACCAGGATTGGGGATGAGGCGGCCATGCATACCAAGATAGGGATGAGGGGTACCATGCATACCAGGATAGGGATGAGGGGTACCATGCATACCAGGATGAGGGATGGGGTGCCATGCATACCAGGATAAGGATGAGGGGTACCATCCATACCAGGATGAGCGGTACCATACATACCAGGATAGGGATGAGGAATGGGGTACCATGCATACCAGGATGGGGGTGAGGGGCGCCATGCATACCAGGATTGGGGGTGAGGGGTGCCATGCATACCAGGATTGGGGATGAGGGGTGCCATGCATACCAGGATTGGGGGTGAAGGGTGCCATGCATACCATGATGGGGATGAGGGGTGCTATGCATACCAGGATGGGGATGAGGGGTGCCATGCATACCAGGATAGGGATGAGGGGTGCCATGCATACCAGGATAGGGATGAGGGGTGCCAGGCATACCAGGATAGGGATGAGGGGTGCCATGCATACCAGGATAGGACGGAGTGACAGGATGGGGGCATCACAAATACCAGGATGGGGGGCAGCACATACCAGCATGGGAGACCATATACCAATAAAAATGCTCGCCACCCGGGTGTAGAACGGGTTCAATAGCTAGTAAGATATATAAGTGTGTATGCAGTATATACCGTAGAGCTGATGGCATTGCTGGGCATCTACCAATTTTGAAGGGAAGTAAGTTGTATGTGTCTTTCACCTGCTGCATTAATTTTCCTTGGCTCACAAATTGTGTATATGGTCCTGAGGGTTACACATTTCTTGGTGAGTCTTCAAAAGAGCTTGAAGAACATATTTTGAAACCGCAATCAGCTTTGAAATCTTTGCCTGGAAGGATCTTACTGATTAAGTATAACTACCTTGTGTGGATGACATAGTATATGCAACGTAATAAAAAGGACAGGTGAATGATACCTGCTGACTACTCATGGAAATGATGCCAAGGAGCATGTTGCAGTTTATTGATTGTGGTTGGGGGGTAGGCTGTTAGGGTCTGTGTGCCAGTGCCGCTTATATGTCCCTGTGTAACAGTATTTTTTTGTGGTTTACCTTTGCAGACCCAGTATTTTGGTGAGATCAGTATCGGTTATCCTCCCCAAGCATTCAAGGTTGTTTTTGACACTGGATCTGCCAACCTGTGGGTGCCATCCAGCCAATGTTCCCCGCTGTACAGTGCCTGTGGTAAGCCATTGTGAGCTTGAAAGTTATCAACAGCAAGAGCTCAGTCAAGGTGGTAGGGGGGTGGGAGCAGCATCGTCATATCAGTAATTTTCATGGCTGCAACAGTCTATCAACTTGGAAATAAAATATCAGTAAGAATGAAGTTTCTGGGAAACACGGCTTATAAAAAGATATTTTATTTTCATCCGCGAAGCTTCTCTGATTTCATTCATATGTTACATCCATTTCAGTGCATGCATACATCACAATGTAATATGTGTATATCATATCTTATAGCCTGTGATGCATCTCTATTATACCCAGGGCAAGTTACACACATATATCTGTATGTATGATAAAAGAAAAAATGAAAGACAAAATAGGTTATAATGGTTTTTTTTTTATATATATAATACACTTTTAAATAAGAGACATTTGGTTACCAAATAACACTATACAAGGAGCAATTATTATCACAATTCAACTACATAACAAAACCTAGTATTCCAATACCAACATTACCAATAATACCAGTAGACAAGAGATATAAGACACTACCATAGCCCTAAATAACCAGCAAATAAATGACTAATACCACCAGCCAGTCAATGAAAAAAACCTAGTATACCAAGGTCAATATTACCAATAATACCACTATCGAAGGGACAAATAATACTACCACATGATCCCATCCCATGTTACCAGCAAATATAGTAATGACTGAATAATACCATCATACTGTCACCGAACAAAACTTAGTATACCAAGGCCAATATTACCAATAATACCACTATACAGTGGGGAAAAAAGTATTTAGTCAGCCACCAATTGTACAAGTTCTCCCACTTAAAAAGATGAGAGAGGCCTGTAATTGACATCATAGGTAGACCTCAACTATGAGAGACAAAATGAGAAAACAAATCCTGAAAATCACATTTTTTTTCAATTTTGGTGGAAAATAAGTATTGGGTCAATTACAAATGTTCATCTCAATACTTTGTTATATATCCTTTGTTGGCAATGACAAAGGTCAAACGTTTTCTGTAAGTCTTCACAAGGTTGGCACACACTGTTGCTGGCATGTTGGCCCATTCCTCCATGCAGATCTCCTCTAGAGCAGTGATGCTTTGGGGCTGTCCCTGGGCAACACGGACTTTCAACTTCCTTCAGGTTTTCTATAGGGTTTAGATCTGGAGACTGGCTAGGCCACTCCAGGACCTTGAAATGCTTCTTACGAAGCCACTCCTTCGTTGCCCTGGTGGTGTGCTTGGGATCATTGTCATGCTGAAAGACCCATCCACGTTTCATCTTCAATGCCCTTGCTGATGGAAGGAGGTCTGCACTCAAAATCTCACGATACAAGGCCCCATTTATTCTTTCATGTACAGTACACGGATCAATCGTCCTGGTCCCTTGGCAGAGAAACAGCCCCAAAGCATGATGTTGCCTCCCCCATGCTTCACAGTAGGTATGGTGTTCTTTGGATGCAACTCAACATTCTTTCTCCTCCAAACACGACGAGTTGTGTTTCTACCAAACAGTTCTACTTTGGTTTCATCTGACCATATGACATTCTCCCAATACTCTTCTGGATCATCCAAATACTCTCTAGCAAACTTCAGACGGGCCCGGACATGTAATAGCTTAAGCAAGGGGGCACGTGTGGCACTGCAGGATCTGAGTCCCTGGTGGCGTAGTGTGTTACTGATGGTAGCCTGTGTAACATTGGTCCCAGCTCTCTGCATGTCATTCACTAAGTCCCCCCGTGTGGTTCTGGTATTTTTGCTCACCGTTCTTGAGATCATTTTGACCCCATGGAGTGAGATCTTGTGTACAGCCCAAGATCGAGGGAGATTATCAGTGGTCTTGTATGTCTTGCATTTTCTAATTATTTCTTCCACAGTTGATTTCTTCACACCAAGCTGCTTGTCTATTGCATATTCAGTCTTCCCAGCCTGGTGCAGGGCTACAATTTTGTTTCTGGTGTCCTTCGACAGCTCTTTGGTCTTCACCATAGTGGAGTTTGGAGTGTGACTGTTTGAGGTTGCGGATTGGTGTCTTTTATACTGATAACAAGTTCAAACAGGTGCCAGTACTACAGGTAACGAGCGGAGGACAGAGGAGCCTCTTAAAGAAGTTACTGGTCTGTGAGAGCCAGAAATCTTGCTTGTTTGTAAATGACCAAATACTTATTTTCCACCAAAATTTGACAATCAGACAATGTGATTTTCAGGATTTGTTTTCTCATTTAGTCTCTCATAGTTGAGGTCTACCTATGATGTCAATTACAGGCATGTCTCATATTTTTAAGTGAGAGAACTTGCACAATTGTTGGCTGACTAAATACTTTTTTCCCCACTGTATAAGGGTTTAATAGTACTGTCAGAAAAGTCCATATGCTAAAAATCATAGATATAATAAACAAATAACATTGAACTAAGTCAAATATTACACCCATACAGTGACCATATAGTTGTAGATACTAGTTTTGCAGACTGTGATGTCATTCGAGACAGGTGTAGTCATTCATCTTCCCTTCTCCAACTGGTCCAGACCATCATGAAGATTGCCATGTCTCGTCTCTGAGGACATACAGTATAGTCCCCTGATTACTTTTCTAAAACCCCATAGTGCTACAGCTATTCATAGTGCACTAGACAGTAATAATCCCCTTTCCTAAGCAGTAACAGTACCCCCCCTCTTGTTTCCCCACGAGTAATACAGTACTCCTTTAAGCCCCTATGATGTAATTGTGTCCCCCTTTGTGCCCCTGCATAACAGTAATGTCTCCCCTTATAGTCCTTTGACACCACATTTATGACTGTGCTATAAAAAATAAAGTAATTGAAACTCCGCTCCCCTTGCTCCTACGATGATGGAGGGAGTTCTGCCTCATCTTCCTATAGCCTGCAGCACTGTGGAGGCAGCACAATGACATCACTTCATCTTGAAATTGATTTCCTCCTGTGCTTCTAATGTATGGCAGGTCATGCGAATATTAGCCTGTGTCTTGCCAGAGTAATGGTGGAGCAGGGAGCCAACTGCTCTATGTTCTGCCACAGTTTTCAAGTGTGAACGTGTCTTGTGTCTGAAGTAGTCAGGATCTACACTGTTTAGTTAGCACCTGGACAAGGCTTGGAATTTATGGTTGTGATTTGGTTGTTTTGCTGCTGTTCAACCTGTGGAAATCAATAAAAACTGCACGTATTTGGACCAAAACTGCATTGCCTGTGTGAACACTACCTAATGCCTACCAGAATGAGTGAATCCCTACACCTCGATTATTACCAAATTTATAAATCTATTGCTTAAATCTGGAATGATGTGTAGTCGTACAATCATGACCTTATTATCAGGATTGCAGTATTAACCACCAGATACTGTATATTTCAAAGATAGGCCCGTAAAGTTATAGAAATTACTATTTTACATCTTGTGTCTGTATATTGCTACATAAAGAACATACTGCTATAAATGACTATGAAAAATCAAGGTCTCTCAGTATTCCTAGGATAGGGACAGCATGTGAACATTTATACAACTTTTCTTGCATAAGTAGAGTTTAACCCCTTCCTGATCAGATTATTTTCCATTTTTACGCTTATGTTTTTCCTCCAGTTAAACACCTGCCTTTGCTTATGACGCGCCCCCTGGGCCGTGGGGTACCCGGTGCCGGGCCGATAGATGCTGGGGGATTTCACAGTGGCGGTGACCCGGTCCGTGACCCAGGGCGGTCAATAAAAAGGGGTTATTGATAGGGGATTTATAGTGATTGTATAAAGTTTGTGACGCCACCTGTGGTATGCAGGCAAGGGAGCTGCCGCTGCGGAGCAGTCCTCTGGAGCTTCTGTTACTGCAGCAGGGATGGTGTGGCTCTCCACAGGTAGAGCTTAGCTCCAGGGCAGTGTAGATGTTATGGGTTATGCTGGGCGTTGTAGTGCAGGGGTTGATGGGGCAGCAATAATCAGTCCACAACTTAATGGCGGTTTCCTCTTATCTTTACTGGTGGTGATTAGACAAGCCGGGAATAGGGTACTGGCTAGAAGTGGAAGTCCGGGCAGCCTGGAAGCAAGTAAAGAATCCTCCTTGCCAGGTGAAGTTGGAGGCCTTCCCTTTCCACTAAACTCTTTGGCCCTGCTGCTTGTAGCTGTGCGGTGGCCCTCGTCCCTGAGTGCAATGTTTCTGTGCTCACCCGTATGGCAGGCAGCTCGGGCCTTGCTGGTGCGTCGCTCCCACGTGGCGGTGCTGGGCCCTGCGGTGCAGCTGAGCCTCCAGGCGTCTGATGGGGCCAGGAGACCTGCAATCTCCTATCCTCCGGTTTCTACTGCTGGGCCTTCGGTGCCCCACAGCCTCGGACTCCGGTGTCCGGTTCTTCTGTGCTGGTAATTCTGGGGTGAGCTGCCGCACAGCTCCAGTCTCCAAGTCTTCTCTCTCCTCGATGTCCTCGCTTCAACTCCTCACACTAAGACTAACTAACCCCGCCCCCAGATCTCAGTTGCCAAGGAAGTGACTCCCCTTGCTGGTCTGGAGCCAGGAAAGTGTTGCATGTTTAGTATACTTGACTAGGTAATCCCTGCTTGCTTCCAGGCATAGCATTACCTATTTTGAGGGAGGCAATGCCACTGTGGCAACCGGACCCCTGGGGTGCCACACTTCCCTCAACCCGGTCCACTAGAATTTCTTGTACTCAAAGTCAGGCTTTGCAAGTAGCCCGGCGTGCTTCCATGTGTTTATTTCTTAGGCCTATTCTTAGGCCTATTTAAAGCCTCCAAAGACACACACCTGGGTCTTGGTATTAAGACTTTCTAGTATGATTTTTAGTTTATCTGTGCACAGTTCCTGTGCACAGTCTTCAAGATGCCTGCGGTTTCCAGTCCCTAAGTTACATGTCTGTACCACTGTTAACTGGCTAGATTCTCCTGGACATCTCCTATCTGCCTGCGGCTTCCATGGTTTTCAGACTTTGTAATTATTATGGAGTTCTGTCTGCTACCTGTTCCTGGTCTTCTAGGACCTCTGCTGTGTGTCTGGTGGTTTCCAGGACGTCTCCCAGCCCCCTGCAGCTTCCATAGTATTTAGACTTTCTTGTTACTCCGGAGGTTTGTCTGCTACCTGTCTGCAGTCTCAATGTTGTCTCCTTTCTGCCTGCGGCTTCCAGTCCTTAAGTCTCCAGTGGTTTTCAGTAACTCTGCAATCTTGCTGAGGTCTTCAGTAACTCTGCAATTTGACTGCGGTTTTCAGTAACTGCAATCTGCCTGTGGTTTTCAATAGCTCTGCAATCCACCAGCAGTCTTCAGTAACTCTGCACTCAGCCTGCGGTCTTCAGTAACTCTGCAATCTGCCTGCGGTCTTCAGTAACTCTGCAATGTGACTGCGGTTTTCAGTAACTCTGCAATCTGCCTGTGGTTTTAAGTAGCTCTGCAATCCGACTGCAGTCTTCAGTAACTCTACAATCCGCCTGCAGTCTTCAGTAACTCTGCACTCTGCCTGTGGTGTTCAGTAACTCTGAAATCTGTCTGCGGTCTCTAGTAACTCTCTGTTATAGGTCTCCTGTCTGCTATCCTCACCCACTTGCTGCACTGACACCTGTGGCCCATGTGCCCACCCAGATCTTGGGCTGTATGCAGCCCGCCAAATGATATAGTGCAGACCGCGGAGATGTCCGGGAAACGCTGCTCCTTCTTGCCATATTCAAATGTATTCTTGTCATTTGAACACTGCAACACCGGGACAGGGGCAAAGAAAGCACTCAACAGCCCCCACTCTGACGTGCAGCAGCATGATGAGGTCAGCACGCAGCTGACCTCATCACACTGCTGCCAGCGCCGCACAGGCAGAGGAGATGTCGGGCACTAGTAAGGGCTCATTGAAGGAGCGGAAAATTAAATGTTATGTTATTTTAGATAAGGGGAGGAAAGGGTAGTGTTACTGCGAGGGCACATAATGTGGTAATTAGGGACATTATGAGGCAACTGGGGACATTATGGGGGACATTATGGGGCAATTTGGGACATTATGGGGTAGTTTGGAACATTATGGGGGACATTATGGGACAATTTAGGACATTATGGGGGACATTGTGGAGCAATTTGGGACATTAAGGGGGGCATTATGGCACAATTAGGGGGGATTGTGAAAGGGGCATAGTATAGCGAGGGGCAGTTGAGTGGGGGGGACTTGAAAAGGAGAAGTATGGGGGAGATATGGAAAGGAGCAGTATGTGGGGAAACATTATGGAGAGGGGTTGTGTGGAGGATATTATGTGGGGAAGATATATAAACGGGCAATGTGAGGGGATATTTTGGAGAGGGGCAGTGTGGTAGGGATATTATACAGAGGGGCAGTGTGGGGGGATATTATACAAAGGGGCAGTGTGGGGGATATTTTGGAGAGGGATAGTGTGGCGGGATATTATACAGATGGGCAGAGTGGGGGGATAATTTGGAGATGGGCAGTGTGTGTGGGGAAGCATTTTATAGAGGGGCAGTGTGGGGGAGTATTTTGGAGAGGGTCAGTGTGGTGGAGTATTTTGGAGAGGGTCAGTGTGGTGGAGTATTTTGGAGAGGGGCAGTGTGGTGGAGTATTTTGGAGAGGGGCAGTGTGTGGGGGGTATTTTGGAGAGGGGCAGTGGAGGGGTATTATAGAGAGGGGCAGTGTGGATGGGATATTTTGGAAAGGGGCAGTGTTGATGGTATTTGTGCAGGAAGCACAGCGAGTAGAAATTATTTATTTGGGGGGCAGAGCATGGGAGATATTTTTATTCATGAGGCATTGTAATGACACTTTCATTTTAAGGGCACCGTGTCTAGATGTGCTGCTGAAGACAAAGAAGAGGCAAGTCTGGACAGAGAAACTCTGGCATGAAATCTCATCATGACATCTGAGCTACATGGAGACAAAAGGGATGAGAATTACTCTAGTCAGAGAAGATGTCACTTATAATGTAACCTGATGTAAATGTTTATTTGTGATGCCGCCTGTGTCTCATCCAGGGTCGTACTGGGGCACCGGACACCAGAGAATCCGGTGAATCAGAGTTTTATGGATGTAGCGCTACTACATATGTATTTTTTATTTATTTTTAATGGGGAGGGAAGGAGTGCATTTGAATTTTCATATTTACTTTAATTTTTTTTTATATTTTATAGTCCCCTTAGGGGACTTGAACTAGCGATTGGCCACAGTATCGCTGAATATATAAAAAATCACAGCAACCCATCGGCACAACGCAATAGCGGACCCTCAGGCTGTGTGCTGTAAATGCCGATGTCAGAGATTGACATCTGCTCTGCTGCACCCGCAGCTGTTAGAGGCAGATGATGGCTGAATAACACAGTCATCATCTGCCATGAATGATGCAGGCTTAGTTCCTAAGCCCGCATAAAAGAAGAAGACCCAACATATGATGTACCATTATGTCATATGTTGGTAAGGGGGTTAAATTCCTCATTATTTGAAGATCTCTGCTTACTGTCATTGCATTGTATCAGAATTTTAGAGAATGGTGTCGCTGATGTTGCGCTTAGCTATACTGCACCCTTTAGTGTATAATTTCAAAAACTATTTCATATACTTACATACTCAATAACTAGAGCATAACTAATAAAAAATATATAGTTTCATATTTCATTGGTTTTGCTGGTAACATATTATCTTTGCATCACAGCATCTCACAGTCGATATGATTCATCTAAATCTCAAACCTACACTAAGAATGGAACAGGTTTCTCAATACAATATGAATCTGGAGGAGTCAGAGGTTTCCTAAGCAAAGACCTTGTTACTGTGAGTTTTGCAATCATTACTTGCTTTACAGAATATCTTCATGATTATTTGTTTATCTTACACTACAAAATATCAAAACTTAAACATAAAAAAATCAATATTCTATACTTTCCTAATGAAAAAATATTGAGGGAAAATTGCAATTCAGGTTACAAAAATCCAGTATATAGAATCTAATGAACATTTTCCCTTTAAAACAATAAAACTAGCTGAGAACAGAAATATTAAAGGAAATCTGTCACCAGATTTTTTGTCACAGCATAATGTAGGGGCTTAGACCTTGATTCCAGTGATGTGTCACTTGCTGTTTTGCTTGCTGTCATTTTGATGTAATCACTGTTTTCTATGCTGCAATTCTAGCAGTGCTCAGAATGCTGAGCCCTGTATAACCCAACCCATACTGCTGACTGGCTGCTAATCGGTGGTGGGGTTATACAGAGAAGATGACTAGGAGGCAGGAGACACCTCATCCTGTAGTATTGATCTGCTAGTAAAACACTGATTTTATTGAAACAGCAACACAGCCTAGTAAGTGACACATTTCTGGAATCAAGTTCTCAGGTGCTTTCGGCATCATGCTTCTCTCAGATTACATAGCAAATCCTGCTGACAGTTTCCCTTTAGGATAGGCCATCAATCTCCTATCAGTGGGGGTGAAACATTCCCATTGATTAGCTGTTCCCAGTGTCTGTTGAAAGTGCTGAGTGGTGGAACTGCACAGCACAGCTATGTAAAATATATAGTGGCCGTGGCTGGGTGCTCCATATCCGTCCCACGCCCCATCCGCCTCCCACAGTGCAGTACCCAACCGTGGCCACTATACAATTGATGGAGCCGTGCAGCTTCGCAACTTAGCACTTGCGGGCACTACTGGAACTGGGAACAGCTGATCGGCGGGGGTGTCGAACAGATATTGATGACCTATATTAAGGATAGGCCATCAATGTAAAAGCTCTTTAACTGTGCAATGAAGTCCATGTTTTAGGCAGCAAACAACATTAAAAGCTGAAAAATATTATTTTCCTGTTGCACCCTGCACTATTCCAGTTATCTAGGTTACATATTTTGCATTGGGTTAAAAAGTTGAATGGGAAATGTAAATATCACATAGTGAAATGAATTGTGGATTAGCTATCCTGGACAGTCTGTGGATGGAGCGAGACATGATGTCCCAGATGTGCTCAATCGGATTCAGGTCTGGGGAACGGGCGGGCCAGTCCATAGCTTCAATGCCTTCATCTTGCAGGAACTGCTGACACACTCTAACCACATGAGGTCTGGCATTGTCCTGCATTAGGAGGAACCCAGGGCCAACCGCACCAGCATATGGTCTCACAAGGTGTCTAACTATCTCATCTCGGTACCTAATGGCAGTCAGGCTACCTCTGACGAACACATGGAGGGCTGTGCGGCCCTCCAAAGAAATGCCATCCCACACCATTACTGACCCACTGCCAAACCGGTCATGCTGAAGGACGTTGCAGGCAGCAGATCGCTCTCCACGGCGTCTCCAGACTCTGTCACGTCTGTCACATGTGCTCAGTGTGAACCGGCTTTCATCTGTGAAGAGCACATGGCGCCAGTGGCAACTTTGCCAATCCTGGTGTTCTGTGGCAAACGCCAAGCGTCCTGCATGGTGTTGGGCTGTGAGCACAACCCCCATCTGTGGACGTCGGGCCCTCATACTACCCTCATGGAGTCGGTTTCTAACCGTTTGTGCAGACACATGCACATTTGTGGCCTGCTGGAGGTCATTTTGCAGGGCTCTGGCAGTGCTCCTCCTGTTCCTCCTTGCACAAAGGCGGAGGTAGCGGTCCTGCTGCTGGGTTGTTGCCCTCCTACAGCCCCCTCCACGTCTCCTAGTGTACTGGCCTGTCTCCTGGTAGAGCCTCCAGCCTCTGGACACTACGCTGACAGACACAACAAACCTTCTTGCCACAGCTCGCATTGATGTGCCATCCTGGATGAGCTGCACTACCTGAGCAACTTCTGTGGGTTGTAGAGTCCGTCTCATGCTACCACGAGTGTGAAAGCCCAACCAACATTCAAAAGTGACCAAAACATCAGCCAGAAAGCATTGGTACTGAGATGTGGTCTGTGGTCCCCACCTGCAGAACCACTCCTTTATTGAGGGTGTCTTGATAATTGCCAATAATTTCCATCTATTGTCTATTCCATTTGCACAACAGCATGTGAAATTGGTTGTCAATCAGTGTTGCTTCCTAAGTGGACAGTTTGATTTCACAGAAGTTTGATTTACTTGGAGTTATATTCTGTTGTTTAAGTGTTCCCTTTATTTTTTTGAACAGTGTACTTTATAATCCAAAAAGAATTACATTATATATTATATGGGACATTGACTCAACAGTTTTACAAGGATTTCACCCACTTTCCATTCTGTCGCTTTACTGTTGTCTTTTTTTTTTGTATACTTTACACACTGTATATGCACATATTATCTTACAAGACTCCACAGCAACATATTTTCAACTTTCTCTCTTTTTCTTTCTTTCATTCTCACTTTGTTTCTCCTTTGTTGTCACTCTCTCTTTACCTTTTTCTTTCGTTCTCACAATCTTTCGCTTTTATTTTCACTTTCTTTCTCACTTTCCTTCTCTTTCATCCTTTCTTTCTCTTTTTTTACCTTTTTTCTTTGGTTCTCACTTTTTTCTTTCTCTTCCTTTTTCTTTAATCTTCACTTTTTTCTGTTGTTTCTATCTCTCTTTTTTTCTTTCTTTCTTACGCTTTCTTTCTCTTCCTTTTTCTTTAATTTTCACTTTCTTTCTTTATTTCTTTCTCACTCTTTCTTTCCATAGTTCTTTCTCACTCTTTCTTTATTTCTTTCTTTCCAGGTTGCAGATATTCCTGTCTTCCAGGTTTTTGCAGAAGCTACAGAACTACCTGCATTTCCTTTCATCTTTGCCCGCTTTGATGGAGTATTGGGAATGGGATTCCCGACGCAAGCAATTGATGACATTACGCCTGTCTTTGACCGAATTCTGTCTCAGAAAGTCCTGGAGGAAGAAGTCTTCTCAGTGTATTACAGCCGGTGAGAGGGATAAGGGCAAATTTGCTTCAAAAATATTATTCTAGAATCCATATCATAAATTAGAATTGCGTTAGTGGGATGTAACCTATACTGACCTCCTGAATTGTATCTGTAAAGTTTAGTTATATTCATATGCCTGCATGCTATAATAATTCATTATAATACCTAGGGTTCTGTTTACATCTGCATTGGAAATTCCTGTATTTACACACGTGGTCAAAATTGTTGGTACCCCTCGTTTAATGAAAGAAAAACCCACAATGGTCACAGAAATAACTTGAATCTGACAAAAGTAATAATAAATTAAAAATCTATGAAAATCAACAAATGAAAGTCAGACATTGCTTTTCAACCCTGCTTCCACAGAATTTTTAAAAACATTAAACTCATGAAATAGGCCTGGAAAGAAATGATGGTGCCCTTAACTTAATATTTTGTTGAACAAGCCTTTGAGGCAATCGCTGCATTCAAACGAATCCTGTTACTGTCAATGAGACTTCTGCACCTCTCGACAGGTATTTTGGCCCACTCCTCATGAGCAAACTGCTCCAGTTGTCTCGTGTTTGAAGGTTGCCTTTTCCAGACGGCATGTTTCAGCTCTTTCCAAAGATGCTCAATAGGATTTAGGTCAGGGCTCATAGAAGGCCACTTCAGAATAGTCCAATGTTTTCCTCTTGGGTGTTTTTAGCTGTGTGTGTTGGGTCATTATCCTGTTGCAAGACCCATGACCTGCGACTGAGACCTAGCTTTCTGACACTGGGCAGCACATTTCTCTCTAGAATCCCTTGATAGTCTTGAGATTTCATTGTACCCTGCACAGATTCAAGACACCCTGTGCCAGATGCAGCAAAGCAGCCCCAGAACATATCAGAGCCACCTCCATGTTTCACAGTAGGGACAGTGTTCTTTTCTTGATATACTTAATTTTTCCATCTGTGAACATAGAGCTGATGTGCCTTGCCAAAAACTTCCATTTTTGTCTCAGCTGTCCATAGGACATTCTCCCAGAAGCTTTGTGGCTTGTCAACATTTAGTTTGGCAAATTCCAGTCTGGCTTTTTTATGTTTTTTTTTCAACACTGGTGTTCTCTTTGGTCATCTCCCATGAAGTCCACTTTGGATCAAACAACGACGGATGGTGCGATCTGACACTGATGTTTCTTGAGCTTGAAGTTCACCTTTAATCTCTTTAGAAGTTATCCTGGGCTCTTTTGTTACCATTCGTATTATCCATCTCTTTGATGTGTCATCAGTTTTCCTCCTGTGGCCACATCCAGGGAAGTTGGCTGCAGTCCCATGGATCTTAAATTTCTAAATAATATGTGCAACTGTAGTCACAGGAACATCAAGCTGCTTGGAGATGGTCTTATAACCTTTACCTTTAACATGCTTGTCTATAATTTTCTTTCTAATCTCCTGAGACAACTCTTTCCTTCGCTTCCTCTGGTCCATGTTGAGTGTGGTACACACCATGTCACCAAACAGCACAGTGAGTATCTGTAGCCCTATATACAGGCCCACTGACTGATTACAAGATTGTAGACACCTGTGATGCTAATTAGTGGACACAACTTGATTTAACATGTCCCCTTTGTCACATAATTTTCAGGGGTACCATCATTTCTGTCCAGGCCTATTTCATGAGTTTAGTTTTTTTAAAAATTCTGTGGAAGCAGGGTTGAAAAGCAATGTCTGACTTTCATTTGTTCATTTTCATAGATTTTTAATTTATTATTACTTTTGTCAGATTCAAGTTATTTCTGTGACCATTGTGGGTTTTTCTTTCATTAGACGAGGGGTACCAACAATTTTGACCACGTGTGTATAGTTCATTATAGGCACAGAACCTGCATGACGGACATCAGTCTCATCAAATGGACTATAATGTGGTTCATCTGGTTTTCGTCATGGCGTCCAATAACAGATGTGATCAGAGTCACTGCCTAACACAGTTATGTTGTCAAAATTTTCACCTTTCTTTTATCCATTTATTCTCACTGTCTTCTCCCACTATTAACACTTTGATAAAATACCCCAGTTGCTTTGTTAACCAGAATCTCCTTTCTTTGCAGACAATACAAGTGAGAAGATAAGTTCCCATCCCCTTCCTATCGATGTCCCTCACACTAACATGGTTTCCCAAGTGGTAACAAACTATCCCCTGTGCCCAAGAGCTACATTTTAAATGACTCTTTTTGCTTCACATCTTCTACTCAGAGTCTTCCTTGTAAGGAGCACAGCATATGCCCTATCAGGAAACAAAGAGAATAACCTTTCCAAAATACAGATTTTTTTATATAGATGAGTTAGAATGAAATCAATAGATAAATAGCCTTTAATTTTGTGCATGAACAAAACAATAATTCTAAAAATAATTTACACATGTATGCTGCTGCATTAAAATATAAAAACACATTCACTAAAAATTGACCATTAGATGGCACTGTAGACCTAATGTTTAGTTGGTTTGTGCTAACATGTACAGTGCCTTGAAAAAGTATTCATACCCCATGAACTTTTCCACATTTTTCACCTTACACCCACAAATTTAAATGTATTTTATTGGGATTTTATGTGATATACCAACACAACATAGCAAGTATTTGTGAAGTGTAAAATCACCTATTGGAACAATATGCATATTTTATTTCCCAGAGGAGCATGTATGGCTTATAAGTCTCCTCACTCTGACATGCCAGGCCTATCTTGTCACTCTTTACAAGGATAAGTGTTACACCTTAGACTGAAGTGTAAAGGAAATGATGCATGGTTTTCTATGGTAATGATACATGATTTTTCCACATGCTATGTAGGGGACACAGTTAGCATGTTTAAGAAGGGGCTCTGGTCAGATCAGACCAAAGTAGAACTTTTTGGGCTAGATGCAAAACGCTATGTGTGGCAGAAAACTAACACTGCCCCTCATCCTGAAAACACCATCCCCACCATCAAACATGGTGGAGGCAGCATCATGCTTTGGGCATGCGTTTCTTCAGCAGGGCCAGGGAAGCTGGTCGCAGTTGATGGTAAGATGGATGGACCTAAATACACAGCAATCCTGGGGGAAAACCGGTTAAAAGCTGCAAAAGACTTGAGAATGGGGCGTAGGTTCACCTTGCAGCAGAATAACGACCCTAAACATACTGCTAGAGCTACAATGGAATGGTTTAGATCTAAGCATATTCATGCTAAATCATAAATCCCATTGAAAATCTGTGGCAAGACTTGAAAATTGATGTTCACAGACGTTCTTCATCCAGTCTCACTGAGCTAGAGCTAGTTTGCAAAGAAGAACGAGCAAAAATGTCAGTCTCTAGATGTGATAAGCTGGTAGAGACATAGACCAAAAGACTTGTAGCAGTAATTACAGACAAAGGTGGTCTTACAAAGTATTGACTCAGGTGGGTTGAATACAAATGCACGTCACGATTTTCAGATTTGTATTTTTAAAATATTCAGAAAATCCTGTATCATTTCCTTTACACTTCACAAATACTTGCTATGTAGTGCTGGTAAATCACATAAAATCCCAATAAAATACATTTAAGTTAGTGGATGTAACATGAAAACATGTGGAAAAGGTCACAGAGTATGAATACTTTTTAAGTCACTGTAATTAAAATGAAAGTTTCTGCTGTAATTTGTACAAAACTTCTAATGTGTTTTGCTTAGTGAATATCCACCAATGACTGCCAACTCTCCATTTTACTGTAGACTGCCACCTTTCTGTTTTACAATATGTTTAAATCATTTTCCGCTCCTTTTTTTTATTAAGATAAAGAACTTGCAGAGTCGTCCATTCTTTAAAGGGAACTTGTCATTAGATTCATGCTGACTGAGGCAGGATGGCTTCTCTTCACCCTCCTTCAGTTGACTGACAGGTCTCTTCCTATGTGAAAACTGGTATATAGAGATGCATCTGTACCTGTGTATTTCTATGTACCTGTATTCTAGAGGTGAAGAAAAAGTCAGATTTTTTCATTCCTATAAAACCACTAAAAATAATGAAAAACAATTACAAAAATGTAATTTTATCTTTTTTTGTGAGTTTCACAAGAATCTAACCCACAACATGTATAATTGCAGGCAACAGCTATTAGCCACATGCTCCAGTGACATCACTAGCAGAATTTTGTGTACTTGAAGATGCAATACAGCCTCAAAACCCACAGACAGATTATACAGTTACCTAGAGATAGAATGTACATACAAGTGTATTTCTATGTCCCTGTATTCTAGAGGGAGAATAAAAGTCAGATTTTTTTCTTCCTGTAAAATTACTAAAAAAATAATGAAAAACAATTACAATAATGTTATTTTTCATGCTCTTTTTAAAAAAATAATAAACATTACAAATCAGCAAATAGCATGGACATCGTAACAACATGCACAAAGCAGCGATTAGATTATTTACAGAGATTGGTAAATGACCTAAAAAAATGCTTTATTGATTTTTTTCTCTATTAAACCATTAAAAAATGTAATAAAAATGTAACGCAGACACTGTGTTCACATGTAGCATAAATTATGTCTTTTGTGTACTGCTTTCTGTCTGCACGTTTTCTACAGGCGTCCGCACCGCACAACACAATAACAATTTTCTCTGATTATTGCATGTTTGCTGCTTTTCTTTTATGCATTTCCCCCCTTATTTGATGTGTTTTTAGTGCAGACGAGAAGCCACTTGTTTAACGCTTTTTTTATAGTGCAGAAAAACTTTGATTCTGATCTTAAAAATACTTTAAAAACACTTTCAAAACGCGCTTCACATCTGCATCAAAAACGCTTCAAATAAGGGGGAAAAGGCATTGAAAAATGTAGCAAAAATGCAATATTCAGAGTAAATTGTTATTGCGCAGTTTAGTGTGGACACCTGCAGAAAACAAAAGACGCAGTATTTATGCAACATGTGAACACAGCTTTACAGATACAAAAAAGCCAGATGACATATAGTGAAGCTACATAAAAAGAGAAAGTTCTGGCTGCTACCACTATGAAAGAATGAATGAACAAAAAATAAATCCATAGGTCCCAACTAGAGATGAGCATGACATACAGAGCATGACAACTAGAGATGAGCTAATCAAAAGCTGTGTGGGGGATGCCGGAAGATATGAGGTTTTCGGGCCTCTAACTTGGATGCTGGACTGAAGTCTCGTGAATCTAATTACTCATCTCTAGCCCCTAATGTCCTGGATACATTGCCAGTCCCGAATTTTGGGTCTATGCCCTGCAGTCCCTCACTGCCACCGCCCCTCTGATATCTCATCCTGCCAGGACAGAAAGACATGGTAAATCGGTGGGGCTTGGGGTGTGGCCAGGGGCATGGTAAATATTTTCAACGTTGTGCTATGTGCACCACTTTATTTGTCCCTCTTTCTGGTCTTCAAAAGTTGGGAGGTATGATCAACAGAGACAAATAGTTCCCACGCAGCTGGGTTTTTAAAGCATGCTTTCTCAGGCAGCATGAATTTGATGACAGTTTCCCTTTAAATATGTGCACTAATAACTGGTACATTAAGTTTAAATACTGTCCACTAGATGTCGCTGTTCTCTAGGAAAAGCTGTTAAAAAGAATGATTTCACTGCAATATACTATGATGTTATGACAGATGTATTTTCACTTACTATTAAAGGGATTGTCCAGTACTTTATATTGATGGCCTATCCTTAGGATAGGTCATCAATATCAGAATGATGGAGGTCTAACACCTGGCACTCCGCCAATTAGCTAGTATCGTTGCTGGCGGCGACCGGATGTGCTGTGTAGAACGGAACTACTCAGCTCCATCAAGTGTATAGTGGCTGCGCCTGGCTACTATACATCCACACCGATTGACTAGAAATATGGGTGAATCTGCAGTATCCCGCTGTGACCACTATACTGTTGATGGATCTGTGTAGTTCTGCCCCACAAATGAGCACATCTGGCGCCCGCCAGCACCAAGAACAGCTGATCGGCAGGGGTGCTGGATGTCGCACCACCACCTAATTAAAGGTAATCTGTCACCAGGTTTTCCCAATATACAGTACGGCCACCACCTTTAACCGGTTCAGGACCGCCCACTGTACATAAACGTCGGCGCTGCCTGGGCTCTGTGCAGCGCCTACGTTTAAAAACGGCGGGTGGTCCCGCAGCGCTCAGGACCCCCAGGGTCCCGCAAGCGCTGCGGTTCCGGTGCAGAGCGATAGCTCTGACAGGGGACATCATCGGGACCTGATTGGATCAGGTCCCAATGATGTTAACCCTTTGCTATCTTCTATATGCCGCGATCTATAGTGATCGCGGCATATAGAAGATAGTGAGAGGAGAGGGGTCATCAACTTAGCTCTCTGACGGCCCCCTGATGTCTTCCAGGACCTGCCGTTGTTATGACAGCCGGAGGTCACATGACCGCCTCCGGATCTGCCATATATGGTGGCCTGCTAGGCTCAGCCTGCAGCTGAGTCCAGCAGGAGACACTGACTGTGAAACAGTCAGCAAAGGTGTCATGCAAACAATACATGTCTATTGCATTGTATGAGATCAGTGATTAGAAAAATAAAAATTAATGTCCCATACAGGGACTATGTAAAAAAAAATGTTTTCAAACTGTTAAAAAAAAAATCACAAAATAAATAAAAATAAATAAAATATTAAAACCAATAAATCCGTATATTTAGGCAAAAACAAAAAAAGTACACATATTTGGTATTGCCGCGTCTGAAACAACCCGATCTATAAAACTGTCAACTAATTAACTACTGCTGTGCACACCGTAACAAAAAATTTAAAAAACGGAGCAAAAAACTATGCTTTTTCATCATATCGCCAAACAAAAAGTGGAAAAAAAATGTGATCAAAAAGCAAAATGGAAATAAAAATGGTACCGCTGAAAACGTCATCTTGTTCCGCAAAAAAACAGCTCCATCAGCCGAAAAATAAGTTATAGCTCCCAGAATATAGCGATGCAAAAAAAATATTTTTTCTATAAAATTGTTTTATTGTGTAAAAGCGCCAAAACATAAAAAAAACACAGTAAGTGTAGTATCGCTGTAAACGTACTGACCCGCAGAATGCTGCCTTATCACTTTTACCACACGCAGAACAGCATAAAAAAAACCTCAAAAAACAATTCCTGAATTGTTTGTTTTTGTTAATTTTACCTCCCAAAAAACGGAATAGAAAGCAATCAAAAAATGTCACGTACCCAAAAATGGTACCAATAAAAATGTCAACTCGTCCCGCAAAAAACAAGCCGTCACATGACTGTCGGCCGAAATATGGAAAAATTATAGCTCTCAAAATATGGCGATGCAAAAACTAGATTTTGCAAAAAAAAAGCGTCTTAGTGTGTGACAGCTGTCAATCATAAAAACCCGATATAAATCTGGTATCTCTGTAATCACACCGACCCGAAGAATAAAGTAATCTCATCACTTATACCGCACGAGGAACGGCGTAAATAATAAATAAAACCAATTCTTCACCAGCTACTGATTTGTTTATTATGTTTCCCAAATATCGCAGTAAGGCTCTGCTCACATTTATCCTGCGCTCTGCGCTGAGCACTTACCCCAGAGTTTCCGTGTAAATCTCTGAAATACGTGATTCAGACGGAACCCATGACGGAAGATTCCCTGTAATGAGGCAGATATAGGCCACTGTGGATACCATCTGGCCTATGATCCCACGGTGTCAGTTTTTTTAGGTGTGCATAAAAGTGCGGTTGGCCACAGTTTTGTGCACTTCTGAAAAAAAGGACACCGCTAAACAGAGGCCAGACGGAGTCCAGAGTAACTCTGCTGCCTCACTACAGTGAATGGATCCCGCAGGGGTTTCATCTGAATTAGATCACTTGGAAATTTAGATGGAAACCCCGATGTAAGTGCTCAGCCTCGAGCGCCGGATAAATGTTACGTAAAATGTTCCCAATAAAAGCTTCAACTCAGTCCTCAACAAAAGCTAGTCCCCACTCAGGTCCGTCATCTGTTAAAAATATTCCAAGTTACTGGTAGCAGAAAGGTTCTGGAAAAGCGAAATGGCCCTTGCCCCCCAAAAGAAATTCAGAAAATTTTGTGCTCCCAAATCCAAAGGCCTATTCTACAATAATTTGTTCTCCAATTGTCAAATAGCGCTCAAATGTAAAACCTGAGGGTAAAACATTTTTTTGTGGTAAAAATATAATTATGTTTTTTTTCACTGCCCAATGGTATAAATTTAAAAATTAAAAAATACTCACTACTTCCCTAGATGAATTCCTTGAGAGGTGTAGTTTACAAAATGGGGTCACTTGTGGGGGTTTCTGCTGTTTTGGCATGTCAGCGATTCTTCAAATGTGACATGGTGTCTGCAACCTATCCCAGCCAACATAGCGCTCCTTTCTCTTCCGAACCCTGCCGTATACCAAAGCAGTGGTTTTCCTCCACATATGGGGTATCGGCGTACTCAGGAGAAATTGCACAACAAATTTCATGGTGCAATTTCTCCTGTTATCCTTATGATAATGCAAAATTAGTGAATGAAAAACATTTTTTGTGGGAAAAATGTGAAAATTTTATTTTTACGGCTCAATATTATAAACTTCTGTGAAGCACCTGGGGGTGCAAGGTGCTCACCACACATCTAGATAAGTTCCCTAAGGGGTCTAGTTTCCAAAATGGTGTCACTTGTGGGGGGTTTCCACTTTTCAGGCGCATCAGGGGCTCCCCAAATGCAACATGGCGTCCGCTAATTATTCAAGCAAATTTTACATTCAAAAAGTCAAATGGCACTCCTTCCGTTCCAAACCCTGCCGTGCGCCCAAACAGTGGTTTACCTCCACATATGGGGTATCGGCGTGTTCAGGAGAAATTGCACTACAAATTGTGTAGTCCATTTTTTCCTGTTACCCTTGTGAAAATAAAAAAATTGGGTCTAAAGTAACATTTTTGTGAAAAACAGTTAAATGTTCATTGTTTTCTTCCACATTCCAAAAATTCCCTTGAAACACCTGAAGGGTTAATAATGTTTTTGAATGTGGTTTTGAGCACCTTGAGGGGTGCAGTTTTAGAATGGTGTCACTTTTGGGTATTTTCTGTCATAAAGGCCCCTCAAAGTCACTTCAAATAAGATGTGGTCCCTGAAAAAATGTTTTTGTAAATTTTGTTGGAAAAATGAGAAATCGCTGGTCAACTTTTAATCCTTATAGCTCCCTAACAAAAAAAAAATTTGGTTCCAAAATTGTGCTGATGTAAAGTAGACATGTGGGAAATGTTATTTATTAACTATTTTGTGTGACATATCTCTCTGATTTAAGGGCATGAAAATTCAAAGTTTGAAAATTGCAAAATTTGCCAAATTTCCGATTTTTTCACAAATAAACGCAAGTGATATCGAAGAAATTTTACCACTATCATGAAGTACAATATGTCACGAAAAAACAGTCTCAGAATCAGGGGAATCCGTTGAAGCGTTCCAGAGTAATTACTTCATAAAGTGACAGTGGTCAGAAATGAAAAAACTGGCCCGGTCACGAAGGCAAAAACAGGCTCTGGCGCGAAGTGGTTAAGGTCTCTTTTACAGTATTGAAGTAACCTGTACATAAGTCCCCAATCCCCCTCTGCATGGTACTAAAAAATACCATTTATTATACCCCTTACGGTGCTGTCCGAAGGGTGGATGATCTTACTTCAGCGCCTCCTCTCTCGTCGCAATCGTCGTCCTCCTGCTTGCTTCATATGGATGAAGTGTCTTACGTCGTCATCGACACGGTGTTCTCCATCACTTTCCGGCTCAGGCGTATTTCTCCCTGCCCTGCTGAGGTCAGAGCAAAGTACTGTAGTGAGCATGCGCCGGCTCTGCTTCGGGGTCTTCTGAGCTCTTTGGCCTCTTCCAGCGCATGCACATTACAATACTGTGCTCTGACCTCAGCAGCGCAGAGAAAAGTACGCCTGCACAGGAGGGCGATTGGGGGATAGTATGTGGATGATGTAGGACGTATTATCCACATGAAGCAGGATAGGAGGATGGCGATTGCTACGAAAGAGGAGGAGGCATCGAAACAAGACCAGCAATGCCCATCGGACCGGACCGCACCATATGGGATGATAATAAAAGGTATTTTTTGTGCTACCCAGAGTGGATTTGCATACAGCTTACTAGAATACTGGTAAAGAGGCCTTAAAGGGTTAGCAATACTTTATATTGGGAAAACCTTTAAAGACAACCATTTTGGCAAGTTTCTGTAATGCTCTTTATATATTTGCACCTACCACTGTCCTTTGTCTCTGTTCAAAAACAGAGCAGTAAAAATATCAATCAATCAGAAACAGGTTCACACTATAATAACACAGAAAACAATATATCAGGTCATTATACATTGTCATTTGGGAATACTGTTAATAGTATCTGTTCTCTAATATAACATCAGATTCTTCTACAATCCCTTTTGTCATTGATGCAGGGCAGTGGCGTAACTAGAGTCCAATGGGCCCCAATGCAAAATTAGGATCTGGGCCCCGAACTACATGTTGGTCAGATGTATTAGCCCTCGTAGTGTTCTAAATCCTATATCGACATACATGTTGCCCCCATAATGTAATAATATTCCTCATCTTGTACTAACGTCACCCATCCTGGTATAATGTCCCATATCCTAGGCCCTTTCCAGTAATAATGTCCCCCATCCTGGTCCCCTTGCAGTAATAATTTCCAACATCGTGTGCACCTTCCAGTAAGAATGTTCCCCATCCTGGGCCCCTTCCAGTAACAATGTCCAACATCCTGGACCCCTTCCTGCTATATTGTCCCCCATCCTGAGCCCCTTCCTGTAATAATATCCTTATCCTGGGCCCATCGATGTGTAATGTCCTTATCATGGACCCTTCAAGTAATATATGTCCCCCATCCTGGGCTCT
The DNA here is from genome assembly GCF_046119375.1 of Phyllobates terribilis. NCBI lineage: Eukaryota > Metazoa > Chordata > Amphibia > Anura > Dendrobatidae > Phyllobates > Phyllobates terribilis. Next base: position 692,864,935 of record NW_027362762.1, read on the forward strand.
TGCAGTAATGTATGTTCCCCATCCTGGGCCCCTGGAAGTAATATATGTCCCCCATCCTGGTGTAATGTCCTTATCATGGCCCCTTCCAGTAATATATGTATCCCATCCTGGGCCCCTTCCCGTAATATATGGCCCCCATTCTGGAGTAATGTCCCCCATCCTGCGCCCTTCCAGTAATGTATATCCCCCCATCCTGGTGTAATGTCCCCATCCTGGCCCCTTCCAGTAATATATGTCCCCCATCCTGGGTTCCTTCCTGCTTTAATGTCCCATCTCTTGAGCCCATCCTGTAAGAATGCAGTTGTTTTCTAACACATTAAAAAATATATTATTCTCACCTTCCCACACTCCCACAACGCACAGTGTCCTCTTCTAGAGCCGGCATCGAGGCTGGCAGCAGACTTTGGCATGCCTGCTATGTGTGACGCATGACATCACTGCTATGGGCCGCCTGCACACCGACGTCAGCTGCCAGCCTTTGATTGGCCAGCATCGTGTTTCATGGTGCAGGGACCTGGCGGGTCTCTGTGCCGCAATACATTTTAGCTGAATGTGCATCCTCAGAGACACATCCAGCTGAAATAGATGCTGGCGCCAGCCGACTCTCCTCCCGAACGGGTTCGGTCACGGTCGCAGAGGGTATGCTCCGATTGGTAAGCCCCTGATGCAAAGGTTTTAAATTAATTATTTATTTTAATATGTACGGTATTTAAAACCACTTATGCAGTGTTACTTGTATCTTGCTACAGGGATTCCCATCTAAACCCCGGAGGTGAAATTATGTTTGGTGGTTCTGATCATTCTTACTACACGGGAAGTTTTCAATATCTCAACCTTAAAAAGCATGGATTCTGGCATGTTAACATGAAAGGGTAAGGAAAGAAGGGATAATCAGGTCGCATATTATTAAACTGCAAATGAGCAGCCGTTCAATAAAATTATACATACATATATATGTATATATATATATATATATATATATATATATATAAATATATATACATATATATATATATACAGTACAGACCAAAAGTTTGGACACACCTTCTCATTTACAGATTTTTCTGTATTTTTATGACTATGAAAATTGTACATTCACACTTGAAGGCATCATAACTATGAATTAACACATGTGGAATTATATGCTTAACAAAAAAGTGTGAAACAACTGAAAATATGTCTTATATTCTAGGTTCTTCAAAGTAGCCACCTTTTGCTTTGATGACTGCTTTGCACACTCTTGGCATTCTCTTGATGAGCTTCAAGAGGTAGTCACCGGAAATGGTCTTCCAACAATCTTGAAGGAGTTCCCAGAGATGCTTAGCACTTGTTGGCCCTTTTGTCTACACTCTGCGGTCCAGCTCACCCCAAACCATCTCGATTGGGTTCAGGTCTGGTGACTGTGGAGGCCAGGTCATCTGGAGTAGCACCCCATCACTCTCCTCCTTGGTCAAATAGCCCTTACACAGCCTAGAGGTGTGTTTGGGGTCATTGTCCTGTTGAAAAATAAATGATGATCCAACTAAACGCAAACTGGATGGAATAGCATGCAGCTGCAAGATGCTCTGGTAGCCATGCTGGTTCAGTATGCCTTCAATTTTGAATAAACCCCCAACAGTGTCACCAGCAAAGCACCCCCACACCATCACACCTCCTCTTCCATGCTTCACAGTGGGAACCAGGCATGTAGAGTCCATCCGTTCACCTTTTCTGCGTCGCACAAAGACACGGTGGTTGGAACCAAAGATCTCAAATTTGGACTCATCAGACCAAAGCACAGATTTCCACTGGTCTAATGTCCATTCCTTGTGTTCTTTAGCCCAAACAAGTCTCTTCTGCTTGTTGCCTGTCCTTAGCAGTGGTTTCCTAGCAGCTATTTTACCATGAAGGTCTGCTGCACAAAGTCTCCTCTTAACAGTTGTTGAAGAGATGTGTCTGCTGCTAGAACTCTGTGTGGCATTGACCGGGTCTCTAATCAGAGCTGCTGTTAACCTGCGATTTCTGAGGCTGGTGACTCGGATAAACTTATCCTCAGAAGCAGAGGTGACTCTTGGTCTTCCTTTCCTGGGGCGGTCCTCATGTGAGCCAGTTTCTTTGCAGCGCTTGATGGTTTTTGCAACGGCACTTGGGGACACTTTCAAAGTTTTCCCAATTTTTCGGACTGACTGACCTTCATTTCTTAAAGTAATGATGGCCACTCATTTTTCTTTACTTAGCTGCTTTTTTCTTGCCATAATAGAAATTCTAACAGTCTATTCAGTAGGACTATCAGCTGTGTATCCACCAGACTTCTGCACAACACAACTGATGGTCCCAACCCCATTTATAAGGCAAGAAATCCCATTTATTAAACCTGACAGGGCACACCTGTGAAGTGAAAACCATTTCCGGTGACTACCTCTTGAAGCTCATCAAGAGAATGCCTAGAGTGTGCAAAGCAGTCATCAAAGCAAAAGGTGGCTACTTTGAAGAACCTAGAATATAAGACATATTTTCAGTTGTTTCACACTTTTTTGTCAACAAAATCACACAAAAATCATCAATGGAATTCAAATTTATTAACCAATGGAGGCCTGGATTTGGAGTCACCCCCAAAATTAAAGTGGAAAAACACTACAGGCTGATTTAACTTTGATGTAATGTCCTTAAAACAAGTCAAAATGAGTCTCAGTATTGTGTGTGGCCTCCACGTGCCTGTATGACCTCCCTACAACGCCTGGGCATGCTCCTGATGAGGTTGCGGATGGTCTCCTGTGGGATCTCCTCCCAGACCTGAACTAAAGCATGAGCCAACTCCTGCACAGTCTGTGGTGCAAAGTAACATTGGTGGATGGAGCGAGACATGATGTCCCAGATGTGCTCAATCGGATTCAGGTCTGGGGAACGGGCGGGCCAATCCATAGCTTCAATGCCTTCATCTTGCAGGAACTGCTGACACACTCCAGCCACATGAGGTCTGGCATTGTCCTGCATGAGGAGGAACCCAGGGCCAACCGCACCAGCATATGGTCTCACAAGGGGTCTTAGGATCTCATCTCGGTATCTAATGGCAGTCAGGCTACCTCTGGCGAGCACATGGAGGGCTGTGCCACTCCATACCATTACTGACCCACTGCCAAACCGGTCATGCTGAAGGATGTTGCAGGCTGCAGATCGCTCTCCACGGCATCTCCAGACTCTGTCACGTCTGTCACATGTTCTCAGTGCGAATCTGCTTCACAGGGCACCAGTGGCGACTTTGCCAATCCCGGTGTTTTGTGGCAAATGCCAAGCGTCCTGCACGGTGTTGGGCTGTGAGCACAACACACATCTGTGGACGGCGGGCCCTCATACCATCCTCATGGAGTCGGTTTCTAACCGTTTGTGCAGACACATGCACATTTGTGGCCAGCTGGAGGTCATTTTGCAGGGCTCTGGCAGTGCTCCTCCTGTTCCTCCTTGCACAAAGGCGGAGGTAACGGTCCTGCTGCTGGGTTGTTGCCCTCCTACGGCCCCCCCTCCACATCTCCTGGTGTACTGGCCTGTCTCCTGGTAGCGCCTCCAGCCTCTGGACACTACGCTGACAGACACAACAACCTTCTTGCCACAGCTTGCATTGAGGTGCCATCCTGGATGAGCTGCACTACCTGAGCAACTTCTGTGGATTGTAGAGTCCATCTCATGCTACAACTAGTGTGAAAGCACAACCAACATTCAAAAGTGACCAAAACATCAGCCAGAAAGCATTGGTACTGAGATGTGGTCTGTGGTCAACCACCTGCAGAACCACTCCTTTATTGAGTGTGTCTTGATAATTGCCAATAATTTCCATCTATTGTCTATTCCATTTGCACAACAGCATGTGAAATTGATTGTCAATCAGTGTTGCTTCCTAAGTGGACAGTTTGATTTCCTAAAAGCTTGATTTACTTGGAGTTATATTCTGTTGTTTAAGTGTTCACTTTATTTTTTGGGCAGTGTATATAGCATTGCTTACTTGGGTAGGTCAATAGAGTTCAATCAAAACCTACAAAATAGAGGTGCTGAATAAAGTGGGATTCCATTGTTACAATGTTAAAGCATGCCAAGATTTTCCATGAATTCCTAATTGATGGAGTTCCAGCTGCCACTGCATGATCCTAAAGATCCATAGTGCTAGTTAAGGATCCACAATCAACTTACATATTAGTACAAACTTTAAAGGGAATCTGTCAGCAGCCCAAACTATTTATATGCACATGTAGCTTTTTCAGGGACAAGTCTAGCAATACCTTTACATGACTAGTCCGTTCTTCTGTTACTGAAAAATCAGGGTGTGAATTGTAATGCAAATAAGGCTGAAGGGCTATTGTAGATCTAAAGCATCTGTTACTCCAGCCCTGTTCCCACCCCATCGCCGTCTCCTCCTGCTTAACTGACAGCTCCTTTTCTTGAGGTCACTCAGCATAGAGGCTGTTAGTCAAGCAAAGGAGGCAGCACTGGGTAAGGAATAGAGCTGGAGTGACAGAAGTTTTAGATCTACAAATAGTCCCTCAGTCTCATTTGCATAACAATTGATACCCTAATTTCGCAGTAAAGAAGCAAGGAACTGGCCATGTAAAGATATTGCTGGGCTAGTTTGGGGAGTGAAATCCTGCCGACAGATTCCTTTTAAATGGAGTGGACATGCGTGACACAGAACCTACAGTCGTGTGATCAGTGGAGGTGTCAGTGGTGGCACCCCCATTTATCAGACAGCTATCACCTGTTATGAAGCAGTTAAGCGCAGCCACTCCCTTACAGATTTTCCTTACATGCCAATGCTTTTGGATACAGCCGTGCAGGAACTATTAAAAAAAAAAAAACCTATTCATTGCCATGCACAGTGGTTGGTGAGGTGGCTTCTGTGCAGGAGAACCGATGAGGAGATATCTTAGAGATTACAGGTGGTCCTGTAGGGGAGAACCCTACCGACGAAAATGTTATATTACAATTATGGTCACTTATTAATTGCATAACATTTTGGCTGTTATTTAGTAACAAAGTTTTCTACAGTAGAATTGACATTACAGAACTTCACAAAATTTGTCTCAACTAACGTAATGTAATGGCCTCCAGGGTATCTGTTGGTGCGGAGGTCCTTTTCTGCAAAGAAGGTTGCACAGTGGCAATAGACACAGGAGCAGCTTACATCACCGGCCCTGCTGGTTCAGTATCTGTCCTGATGAAAGCAATAGGAGCCACACAGGAATTCGAAGGAGAGGTAATAAAAATATAATAGACATATTTTCTTATTTTCTATTTATTATCTCTAAAGTAGAAAAAATGGCCAGAAAACATACAACCAATTCAGCTGCCCACACAGATATAACAAAATGATGCAAACAGAATAGGGGTATTGCTCCATACACATTAGATAAAAGTCATCTGAACCCACCAATTTGGGAGAGGGCGGATGGCCATCATGCCATCTCTCCGCCACATCATGATGGGGGTTATGGATCGAGCGGTTTTAATTTTTTAGCTTCTTTGTCCTGAAGGTAGGTAAGTCCCAGTCAGATGAGTCTTGCAGCGTCTTACTTCACTCTCCCCATACAAAACACATGAAGGCTGAGCATTGATGTGTATGGGGAATCGTTAGAGAAAGTTGTCATGATAGGAAACCATGTTGTTTTCTTGATTTAATACCTTCGTTTATAATGTCAGTGTCTTATGTAATTGTAATGCTTGTTTTCTCTATAGTATATCGTGGAATGTGACAAAATCTCCGAGCTTCCTGACATCTCCTTTCATATGGGGGGAAATGAGTACACGCTAAAAGGACAAGCGTATGTCCTACGGGTAGGTCAATAGGATGATTTTTTTTTAATTTAATGGTAAACGGAGCACAGTACGCAGGATGATAAAAACCATGACAGTCTCCATTATAAATCATACTTCAGATCCAAAATAGCATCAACACATAACAGGCTAAGCACTACAGTTATGTTTTTACTGTGCAACTTTAAAGGAAATCTGTCAGTAGATTCTTGCTATTTAATCTGAGAGCAGCATAATGTAGGGACAGAGAGCCTGATTCAAGGGATGTATCACTTGTTCAGCAGCTTGCTGTACTTTCAATACAATCAGTGTTTTATCAGGAGGAAATTATCACTGCAGGACTAGAGGCCCCGTCACACATAGCGACGCTACAGCGATCCCGACAACGATACGACCTGTCAAGGATCATTGCTGCGTCGCTATGTGATCGCTGGTGAGCTGTCAAACAGGCAGGCTCACCAGCGATCAGGGGAGCAGCGACATCGTGGAAAGAATCTTTCCACAATGTCCTGCTCCTGGTTACCAGCCTGCTGAAGCAGGAGCAGGCTGGTAACCATGTTAAACAGCGCGTTACTAGGGGCACACGCTCACCTAGTAACCCGTTGTTTATCATGGTTACCACTCTGCTACGGTGAGCAGGAGGTTACCATGATAAACAGCGGGTTGCTAGGTGCGCGTGTGCCCCTAGTAACGCGCTGTTTATCATGGTTACCAGCCTGATCGCTGGTCTCGCTGGTCACACACAGCGATGTGTGCTGACCAGCAGGAGGGCAAAGACCAAAAAATGGTCCAGGACATTTTGCAGCGATCAGCGACCTCACAGCAGGGGCCTGATCGCTGCAAAGTGTCACAGATAGCGACTGTTATGTTCTGCTACCAGAGCTAAGGAAAGAGAGGAGATCTGTCCCTACGATAGAACTCAGCTTAATCCCTACGATGTAACAGGGGACCTGATCCTGCGATCAGACCTGCTAAAGTCCTAAGCTAGTCTGTACGGAGACCTATAGATGTGGGGAAGGAATCCCTACAAGTACTAAGGACTGGGAGGAAAAATGGGACACCTCCTAACAGAAATAGTAGCAGACAGACGAACAAACAAAATATAAAGAACACAGAGGTCCGTAGACCAAGCAAACTAACAGAGTTAGATACAGAGCACAGGCTAGCTAGAAAGTAGTTATACAATGAAGTCCAGCAAAGCCAGAAGGGCGGAGCAGGATTAAATAGGCCAACAAGGTCATGTGACCAGCAAAGGAAAAAACCTAAGAGCAAGGTTCTAACAGTACCCCCCCTTCTAAGAGGATCCTCCGGATCCCCTAGGACCAGGCTTATCAGGAAATCTCCTGTGAAACGCTCTGATAAGTCTGGACGCGGAAACATCATCCGACCTCACCCAAGAGTTATCCTCGGGTCCGAAACCTTTCCAGGCCACAAGATACTGCAAACTACCTCTATACCGTCTAGAGTTAAAGGATGCGAGAAATTTGATATTCCCCGTCCTCCACCACCGGAGGAACAGAGGCAGAGGCGTCACAATCCGATACAACAGCTTTTTTCAACAGAGAGACATGAAATACCGGATTAATTCTCCAGGAGGTAGGAACCTCCAACCTAACAGCAGATTGGTTGACAACCTGAAGCACCTTAAAGGGCCCTACAAACTTGGGACCCAATTTCTTAGAAGGAATCCTCAACCGCAGATTCCTAGAGGACAACCAAACCATGTCACCAACAGCGAACAAAACCTCCTGTCGTTTCCTATCAAAGTAGTCTTTAGATTTTCTGTTGGCCTCCTGAAGATTACCACGCACATCCGTCCAAACTCTCTCCAAATCACCGGAAAAATTCTCCTCCTCAGGCACGGCAGATCCCAACTTGGAGAACGACCCAAACGACGGATGTCTCCCAGAACAACAAAAAAAAGGCGAACAACCAGCAGAAGAAGATGTATGATTGTTCAGAGCAAATTCAGCAAGTGGCAGAAACTCAGACCACCCCTCTTGATTGTCTGCCACAAAACAACGCAAGAACTGCTCAACATCCTGGTTTTTCCTTTCTGTCTGGCCATTAGATTCAGGATGATATCCGGACGAGAACGACAAATGAACTCCCAACCTGTCACAAAAGGCACGCCAAGAACGAGCCACGAACTGAGGACCCCTATCAGAAACAATGTCAGTAGGAACGCCATGAAGTCTGACAATTTCCTTGACAAAGGCCTTAGCGAGAGTTTTAGCGCAGGGCAGTTTGATGAAGGGAACCAAGTGACACATCTTGCTAAAACGGTCCACGACCACCCAGATGACAGTAAAACCCTCAGAGGGGGGAAGGTCAGTTATAAAGTCCATAGCCAAATGTGTCCAAGGAGCACTGGGAACCTCCAAAGGACAAAGCAACCCCGCAGCAGGAGTATGTGAGGACTTAGATCTCGCACATATAGTACATTGACGCACCCACTTAATGACTTCCTTCTGCCATCCAGGCCACCAAAAACTGCGACCCACCAGTCTCTTGGTCTCAGAGATTCCGGGATGACCTGCCAACCGAGATTCGTGACACTCAACAAACAAATCTCTCCTAAAGGTCCCAGGCACAAACAACCTCCCATGAGGAGTGTTAGATGGGGCATTCTCCTGTGCTTTAAGAATCTCATCTTCCAAAACGGAGTCCAAAGCAGCTATCACAACACCTTCTTGTAAAATGTTTTCCTCTTTCTCAGCACCGACTATGGGAGAAAAACTGCGAGACAAGGCATCCGCCTTAACATTCTTAGTACCAGGGATGTAAGTAACGGAGAAATTAAACCGCGAGAAAAACAGTGCCCACCTAGCCTGACGGGCATTCAGGCGCTTGGCAGCATCAAGATATATCAGATTTTTATGATCCGTAAGAACCTGAATGGGAAATTCCGCACCTTCCAAATGCGAGTTTAATAGCCAATAATTCCCGATTACCAATATCGTAATTCAGTTCAGTCTCCGAAAATTTTTTTTAAAAAAAGGCACAGGGATGTAATCCATCCCCGTTATCCTGAGACAATACTGCGCCAACCCCCACAGAGGAAGCATCAACCTCAACCAAAAACGGCTTAGTCGCATCAGGCTGCATAAGGATGGGAGCAGAGGTGAACCTCTCCTTGAGATACACAAAAGCTTCAATGGCCTCAGAAGACCACTGAACCACATCAGCACCTTTCCTGGTGAGATCGGTCAGAGGTTTGACAATACTAGAAAAATTTTTTATGAATTTTCTGTAATAATTGGCGAAACCTAAAAACCTCTGTATCGATTTCAAACCAATAGGCCTAGGCCATTCCTGTACAGCTTGAACTTTAACCGGGTCCATCTCAAAACCTTCGCTGGAGATAATGTAACCCAAAAAACTAATTCTCTGTACAGCGAACTCACACTTCTCCAGCTTAGCAAAAAGCGAATTGTCCATTAATAACTGTAATACCTCACGTACGCTCCGCCAATGAGACTCCAGATCCGGCGAATAAATCAAAATGTCATCCAAATACACAACCACATTTTTGCCGATCAAAGGTCTAAGGATGTCATTAATAAGATTCTGAAAAAATGCAGGAGCATTAGTAAGACCAAAAGGCATAACCAGATTCTCAAAATGACCCACAGGAGTGTTAAAAGCAGTCTTCCATTCGTCACCCTCCTTCATGCGCAACAGATTGTATGCCCCCTTAAGGTCAATTTTAGAGAACCACTTGGCCCCCATTAACTGGTTAAACAGATCAGGAATCAATGGCAGTGGGTAAGGATTGCGTACAGTAATTTTGTTAATCTCACGAAAATCCAGACAAGGACGTAAACCGCCGTCCTTTTTTTTTACAAAAAAAAATCCAACCGCCACAGGAGACTTAGAGGGCCTAATGTGACCGGCGGCCAAACTTGTCTGTATGTATTCCTCCAAAGCCTTCCTCTCAGGAATAGTAAGGTTAAATAAACGACTTTTAGGAAGAGTCGCTCCAGGGACAAATTCAATAGAACAATCATAGTCTCTATGGGGAGGCAAAACCTGCGATTCCTTCTCAGAAAAAACTCTCCAAAAATCCTGAATAGGAACAGGCAATTCTCCCCTATCCAAAGCTGCAATACGCCCGTTACAACACTTGTCATAACATTTATGGCTCCAGGATTTAATTTCACTGGTAGACCAATCCAGTACAGGATTGTGAAATTTTAACCAGGGCAATCCCAATATTACTGGAGAAGGCAAGTTATTCAAAACTACCAAATCCAATTTCTCATGGTGAACACCATTAATAGTGAGAGGAAATTCACAGACCTTGAGAGTAATATTCTTCAAAGGAGAACCATCCACGGAAACCACAGCAATGGGGGATGATAAAGGTTCGGGTTTTAAATTGAGTCTTTCCAAGAATCCCCCATCAATTACATTCAGAGTAGACCCACAATCAACAAACACCCGAAATTCCATTAATTTTTCCTGAGCAATGGTGGAAGCAGCTAAAAATATACCCTTGGAATTTAAACAGGCAATACGGGCATGACTGACCATTTTTTTTTCTTTCTTCATACGAAGCTCACAGCCTTTAATCAAATGACCAGATTTTCCGCAATAGAAACACAAGCCTTCAGAAAATCTACGGTCTTTTTCTTGAGAGCGAGGTGCCACCGATCCAATCTCCATCGGTTCACCACTGTTAGTACACACATTCTCATAACCAGAAACTGACATAGCAGAGGATTTGCTCTCATTAACCCTTGCACGCAGTCTCCTATCCACCCGTATAGCTAATTGCATAGCCTGTTGCAAATCTTCAGGTGTAGGATAAGCAATTAGCAGGTCTTTAACCCTTTCATTGAGCCCAGCAAGAAATAGACTTTTCAGAGCAGAATCGTTCCACCCTGTTTGAGTAGACCAACGACGGAAATGAGTACAATATTTTTCCACATTACCTGATCCCTGTCTCAAACGTCTTAACTCAGTCTCAGCTGATGAGACACGGTCAGGATCATCATATAATAGCCCCAAAGCAGAAAAAAAACTATCCACTGATCTGAAGCATGTATCACTAGGTTGCAAAGAAAAGGCCCACTCCTGAGGCTCTTTGCGCAAAAGTGACATTATGAACCCTACGCGCTGGGATTCATCCCCAGAGGACCTGGGTCTCAAACGAAAATACAATAAGCAAGCATTTTTAAATGAAAGAAATTCTCGGTGTTCACCAAAAAATAAATCCGGCAAACATACCATAGGCTCCAAGAAATGTGCTCCAGGACAGTTACTCACGTGCTGACGGAGCTCGGCCACCTCCAGAGAGAGTCCCTGCAGGCGATGAGCCAAATCCTGAACCGACACCATGATGGAACAGAAAAATCTTTCCTTAGAGAATTTGCTGGCTGGACTTACTGTTATGTTCTGCTACCAGAGCTAAGGAAAGAGAGGAGATCTGTCCCTACGATAGAACTCAGCTTAATCCCTGCGATGTAACAGGGGACCTGATCCTGCGATCAGACCTGCTAAAGTCCTAAGCTAGTCTGTACGGAGACCTATAGATGTGGGGAAGGAATCCCTACAAGTACTAAGGACTGGGAGGAAAAATGGGACACCTCCTAACAGAAATAGTAGCAGACAGACGAACAAACAAAATATAAAGAACACAGAGGTCCGTAGACCAAGCAAACTAACAGAGTTAGATACAGAGCACAGGCTAGCTAGAAAGTAGTTATACAATGAAGTCCAGCAAAGCCAGAAGGGCGGAGCAGGATTAAATAGGCCAACAAGGTCATGTGACCAGCAAAGGAAAAAACCTAAGAGCAAGGTTCTAACAGCGACATCGCTGGTGAGGTCGCTGTTGCGTCACCAAAACCGTGACTCAGCAGCGATCTCGCTAGTCGGAATGGTCTGGAGATTTCTTTGATCGTTGAGGCCCCGCTGGGTAGCATGCATCGGTGTGTTTGACACCTTACTAACGATCTTGTGGACGACTCAGACACAGAAACACATAGGCGTGCATCGTTATACAGATCGTTACGGGTCGCTGCATCGTTGCTGCGTCGTTGGGAAGATCTGCCTGTTTGACAGCTCACCAGCGACCACATAGCGACGCAGCAACGATCCCTGACAGGTCGTATCTTTGTCAGGATCGCTGTAGCGTCGCTTAGTGTGGCGGGGCCTTTAAACAGGGATATTATCAAAACCGCACCAAGCAGAACAATAAGTGATACATCGCTGGAATCAGGCTCTCAGCCCCTATATTCATGCTGCTCTCAGATTACATAGTAAAAACCTGCTGACAGATTCCCTTTAAATAATCAAAAATATGACTATACAATACCTCCTAGTGTTATAATGTCAGCAACATCTGTTACTAACCACACACATAATACGTCTTACTACTCATAAGTAACTTGCCACTAAGTAAGTAGTCAACTTATTTATCCTCTGTTTTAGGCTACTTTCATTGAACCATATTTTTAGTACGAGTGCTATTCCGTGGCAGAAACTAACATTCCACTGACAGCACTCGTACCAATGTTATTCAACAGTGTTGTTCAGATGACCATTTATTACACGTACCAAAGGTCCATGTGAACAAGAATTGCAGATTGAACTAATCGCTTTCATTTTATGGATGAAACTCTCCTATACAAGTCTATGAGTCTGCAAAAAAAAAAAAATTGGATCCCATACGGATCAACCGTACAGCATCTCATTTTTTTTTTTCGCATATGTTTTATATTTAAATAAACGCAAAACATATCAACATATATTTACCATTCTCATAAAATATAATGTGTCACAAAAAAACAGACTCAAAATCACTGGGATTTGTTGAAACATTGCAGAGTTATTGCCACATAAATACATACTGTACCTCACAATGTGTTGCTTAGGCTATGTTCACACAGTGTTTTTGCCTTACCTTTAACGTGTACACCAGAAAAGCTATTGACGTATACATTAATGCATCAATCGGACTGTACTGACAGACAGAGGCCAAAAATATGACTTTTCGGCTTCTATCTGCCTGGTATACATCACTATATCGCAAAAAAGGTATAGAATAGTGTAGACTACACTTTCACATCCAGCAGGATCCAGTAAAAAATACATATCCATAAAGCAGATCCGTTTTTTAATTGGAAATCAATTAGGCACTAGTCATTGCCTCCATGCAACATACATACTGGGAGCTTTACCTGCCGTATACATTAAAAGGAGGCCATAAAATGAGGTGTGAACATAGCTTTATAGTAAAGATCAGACTATAAAAGGAAATATGGTTATACTACATAATGATTCTAATACATTAACATAGCTTGAATTTATTTACAAAAGATATATATTCATATACAGTATATATATATTATCATATATTGTATGCAGGGCACTGGGCAGCTATGGAAATGTAATTCAGTTGTCCACAGGATAAAATATAGAAAATATGGCACCCTATAAAAACATTTACAATGCAGCTCATACTATCACATGCCCCCTTATGGGGCCAAGAGTGTCTGACGCTTTTTTATCCACTTTACTACTTATTTTTTGTAGGTGAAAGAGTTATTAGATGACTCTCCTGACCTAGTTTTCTCCTTTGTTGCTTACTGATGTTGCAGAGCCAGTGTAAGGGGAACTCCAGATACATATTTAGAAATGCTTGGGGGAAAAAACTGTATGTCATTTAGTGTATTTATATTAAAATATTTTTGGCTATGTTCACACATTGAGTTTTTTCAGCGTTTTTTTTTTTTGCCTTTTTGATGCTTTTTTGGTGCATTTTTTTCAGCGTTTTTTTCACTGTCCTTTTGTCTCTTTATGCATGTACATAAAGTTCAGTGAAAAAAAATCTCATTCAGGGTTTTGGCACAAAAAATGCTGAAAAATCTGACACCTGCGTTTTTGGTGCGTATTTTCAGCGTTTTTTCACCACCTATTACTTCCAATGGATGAAAAACGCTGAAAAAAATGCTGAAAGAAGTGAAATGCTCTATTGTGTAAAAAAAACACGCAAAGCACAAAATACTGATCAAACAAAAACCAATGTGTGCATGAGATTTCTGGAATCTCATAGACTTTGCTGGTACTGTAAAACACAGCTGAAAATTTGCATAAAAAAACGCTGAAAAAATGCACTGACGCTCGAAAGAGGAGAAGTCAGCACTTGGCAAGTATTTTCATAGAATTACAGTACATTACAGACATACAACCATACTTAGAACGGTTTAAGGAATAAAATGTTTGTAGGCAGTGCTTCTTTAAGTTACAGTCACACATTTGGAAAAACCTCACCTGTGCTCATTCCCTGATGGTCCTCAATACTATAGCGTTATACTGACAGAATCCAGGCTGCTTAACCATGCTAGTATTCTGCTCCTATTTCCTCTAGGGTAAGAGAAGCTGTTAAATATAACTAAAAATAACTAAAAATAATAAAAATAAAAAAATAAAGCAAAAATGCAACAATATACACTGTTTTAATGTATTTTCTATTTCAGCAATTACAGTTTGGAGAAGAGGTCTGCAATGTTGCATTCTCTGGTCTGGATATCCCTCCGCCAACAGGACCTCTTTGGATTTTGGGGGCTACATTCATTGGACAGTATTACACTGTATTTGATCGTCGTAATAACCGTATTGGATTTGCTACAGCTCTCTGAAAGCTCTTATTTTATTACACTAATGTAACCACGCATATTTTTGGGGGATTGTAAATGAATATTAAAATTATTTTTTATATTAATTTAAGGGGAAGCTGTAACAAGATTCATGCTGACTGAACCACGAGCAGCATGAATCAGAGACCAGTTCCTGCACTACATACATAGGGAGCGATGAAGTGAATAGTCTAAGAGGTATGGCCTAGCTGGCTTCTTCCCACCTGCTATGTGTGTATAGGGAGAGATCTGTCAGTCTGCTAAGCATGCGGGACAAGACGATGGGGACCTACCTCTTGGACTAGTCACCTTATCTCCTTCCAAGCTTTCAATGAGCTATTTCTCTGGAACGCAGCAGCATTTCAGAGTACAACATACATGCTTTACTACTACACAATACTACTCTTTTTACTTACTAGGAAAGAGACACTTGCAGGAGTTTTGACTTATCTTGCCAATGGGATCCTCAGTTGTGATAAACATCGTCAAAAGAATAAGTAGAGAAATATTTTGGATGGAATTGATAGATCTTTACATATGGGGTCAAAGGTCAGAACCAAAAATGTGTATCCATAATTTGGATATAACAAGGAAAATATATTATTTTCTGTCCCTTAGCTCTATATGAAAATATAGGGCAGAAACAAAACATGGCACTCAAAATGTTGCTTGTGCTCTTTTTTTTCCCACTGCAGTCCAGACAATTCGTATTACTCTTCAGACAGTAACCTTCAAAATCTGTCATGATAATTATAGATGCATACAGAATTCTGTATAATTATAATGACGCATAGGCTTTGTTCTTTTTTACTTTATTATGGCGAACTCTTACACAGTGTACCTGACGAAGATTAACTTTGACCGAAACTTAATAGAAATTATGTGGATTGCAGTGAAAAATAAAAGAAGACATAAGCAACATTTTGAGTGCCAAGTTTCTTTTCCTATTGCTTCAAGGCATAGGATCTTACTTCACCACCGTGCCTTGAGTTCCATGCTCATAATCTAATTTAAGGGGGTTTTGACTTTAATGTGTTTTTTTTAAACTGAGGGTTCAATCTAAATAAAGGGTTTGCAGGAATAATGTGCACCAAATTGGTTAAGAAGTGCAAGCCTCTCAATAAATAAGACATGTCTTTCAGCTGCTGTGTGCCAGCATAAAAAATGTATTCCAGTAACTTTTCTGGCATAAATTATGATGAATTTGTCAGCAGTGCTTAGCCACATCCTGACCTTGCTTAGCTCTGCACAATCCTAAAAAAAATTCCCTAAACTGGCATAAAAACACCTAAAATTTTTGTAATATCTCAAACAGTTTTTGCCAGACTTGTGGTGCAAACTGTTTGATTAATCAGGTCAATAATGTATTAATATTTACCCTCACCATTATTAACAAATCTAGCCAGGAATTGGATGTTATTGTCATGTGGAGAGAAATAATATGACACCAGGAATCAGTAAGACTCAAGAGTCATTCCTGTATTTAGTGGTTGAAACCTTTAAACCAACAGCAGACATAACATTTTACAGGTGCACTGACAATCTGAAGTCTAAATTTCCAAACATGTGAAATCTTCCTAGCATGCAAAAAAAAATAAATTCTAGACTGGAGATATACTTTGCACTATAGTTAATTACCATTCATTTATGCTAATTATAGGTGTTGAGTTATGACAAGGGCCAAATTATCACAAATTATAGCTAAAATGCTGCCTTTATTGTAAGTAATATAAACTTGGAGAATTTCAAAAACACCTTATTGTACAAACTGAAAGATTAGTTTTTAAATGTATTAAACTTTAAAAAGGTTCTCTATAAATAGAAAAAAATAACTAAAAAGTGTAATTATACACAAGTTCTTAAATCATTTTAATTAGCAAATCATACTTGTATTGTCTAGGGAGGTAATCACTAAAGAATTAAAATAGCCACCGTCTTGTTACACTGACAGTAACCTGTCCTAGAATGTTAATAGGACAGATGCATATGAGCATGTGCAGTAAGAAACTATGCCACCTTACACTTAATGTGTGGGAAAATGTGCTATCAGTGGATATTCTGATCTAACACTGGAGATACTAGAGGCGCTGAAGTAAGAAGAGACTGCTAATACTGCTGTCCACCCTTTCTGATCTAGAGAGATATCAGGTGTGCTGAAGTAAGAAGAGGCTGCTCACACTACTGTTCACCCTGTCCTTCTGATGTAATGCTTGAGATACCAGGGGTGCTGAGGTAAGAAGAGCCCGCTCACACTGCTGACCACCCTGTCATTCTTATGTAATGATAGAGATACCAGGTGTGCTGAAGTAAGAAGAGGCTGCTCACACTGCTGTCCACCCTTTCTGACCCAATACTGGAGATACCAGGTGTGCTGAAGTAAAAAGAGGCTGCTCACACTGCTGTCCGCCCTGTATTTCTGATCTAATACTGGAGATACCAGATGTGCTGAAGTAAGAAGAGGCTGCTCACACTGCTGTCCGCCCTCTTCTTGACTTTGGAGTGGCCGCTGTGACATGGATATAACTTGACAGTACCTGGTATAGGTTATCTCCAGAGAAGCATCCTACTACACATGCTGACAGGCACCTGAACTATTACCATTTTAGGACAGGCTTCTGTCAGTGTAACAAGACATTGACCTTTTTAATTCTGCAGTGATTACTTCCCTGGACAAAGCGAGCATGATTGGCTAAATAATGTTATTTAGGAATTTTTTTATGACATTTTCTTTAGTTATGCTTCTTTTTCTATTCCTGGTGAATCCTTTTAAGCTAATACCTTTTTTAAAAAATAGCCACACTGGAGGCATTTTTGCCTGGATCAAGGTTTTTCCATTTCTGACCTGACTCGTAAGAATCAACAGTTTTCAGAGAAAGGGTTGTCTTTGTGAGTAACACGTATTAAATCCAACAATGGCATCCTTTTAGGCTTCCAACATTTCTCGAAATGAAAAAAAACAACAAGAGTCATAAGACAGTGGAAAAGAGACTAAACACATAGAAATACCACTTTGCATAATCAGTTTTAAGCTAACACTGATTTTTTTTTCAGCAAAATTACAGTTTTACCTTTGGTTTTGCAAATGTTTTTGTAATAAAGGGCAGTGTGCTCTTTTCTTCTTCTTCTAAACTGTCATGTGGCTGAAATATAAGTCAAGAGAATGTCTCCTTAGTTCTGTCCTTAAAGGGTCACTTGACCCATATGTTATCCTAAGAAAAGAGCATCTGTCATCAAAATGCTGTTTATCTTTGTTTTGGCAGAAATCATATACGGCTGATATAATAATTTCATTTTACACTATGTGAGGATTATTTTTATCAGATACCTTACTTTTTTATTCTACCTACTTAGAGAGAACCTATCACCTGGCCAAAAATGAATCGTTTTCGCGTTTATTTTATTCCTGCTGCTACACTGAGATTTTTTTTTTTAAATCTGCCATATGGTTCCAGTGATATTGGCCTTTTAATTCGGTGCAAATTTTTATGTTCTTTACCAAGGGGGTGTTGCTGACAGGGTAATAATCCGAAGCAGCCTAAAGTCACACCCCCAGAGAATACTGTGAGTCACGCCTGCTTGGTAAAGACCATAAAATGGGTACTAAATAAAAAGGCCCATATCTCTAAAACTGGATGGCAGATTAAAAAAATATATGTATATTTAGAGCCGCATGTCCACTTTAATTGATGTTATTTCATCAAAATGACTACTTGTACATACATAATACAGGTTCTTGTTCAACACTCATAAAATAATTTAAGTACTTCCTTTAAAGATTGACAGATGATGAATTTGGCATAATGACATAACCTGCTAAGCTGTGCTGAATATGATTGGCACGAAAAACCCTCACATAGGAAAATTGCCATTATTACACCTTTTTACAATGACCGCCTTCCTTCACGATTATCAGTATTCCTTGCGCATGAATGAACATGTATCTCAGACACAGTGATTCTTTATTTTATCTGCGGGATTTCTGAAAAAAAAAGTACAAATTTACAAATACAAGTTTTAGTTAATGTGGTGCGTGCGGGTTATAGTTTGTTAGACATTCTCTGCTTACATCACAGTAGTAATAATAATGTTTTACACTTTATGCTAACGCCCGTTTTAAAATGTTTGTGTTTTGTGCACTAAATGCGTAAAATAAAAACAACACATATTATAGCTCCATCAATGTGGTTTTCTTTTTTATTGCATTTATGTATTTATTATAAATAACCTACAAATGTTTGCAGCTAGCCAGTCAGCTAATATAAACAAAGGTCAAGATTATTGCAGTCAAGAAAACCATGTAATCACAGAACCTACAAAAATAACTGCAAATATGTTAAAAACAGTAACTTTATTAGAGTGAAACACAAGATAAAAGTATATAAGATGAAGGATTCGTTATAATGGGTGATATAACATCATGGAAAAATGCCAAAGAAGTTGGGTGCATAGATACAACGCAGAAAAAAGATGAATGACAATCAATAACAGAAAATATGTAACAAGAATGTAATGGGACCAAACTATGGTAAGTAACTGAAGAGCATGGCTGAATAATAAAAATAACACCTATAGCATTCAGAATTAATGGATGACCAAGTCTCAACACAACATTAAAAGTCAAATACCTTTTTATAGATACATGTACTAATATGTATATGTGTATATATATACAGTACAGACCAAAAGTTTGGACACACCTTATCATTTAAAGATTTTTCTGTATTTTCATGACTATGAAATGTGTACATTCACACTGAAGGCATCAAAACTATGAATTAACACATGTGGAATTATATACTTAACAAAAAAAGTGTGAAACAACTGAAAGTATGTCTTATATTCTAGGTTCTTCAAAGTGCTTTGCACACTCTTGGCATTCTCTTGATGAGCTTCAATAGGTAGTCACCGGAAATGGTTTTCACTTCACAGGTGTGCCCTGTCAGGTTTAATAAGTGGGATTTCTTGCATTATAAATGGGGTTGGGACCATCAGTTGTGTTGTGCAGAAGTCTGGTGGATACACAGCTGATAGTCCTACTGAATAGACTGTTAGAATTTGTATTATGGCAAGAAAAAAGCAGCTAAGTAAAGAAAAAAGAGTGGCCATCATTACTTTAAGAAATGAAGGTCAGTTAGTCCGAAAAATTGGGAAAACTTTGAAAGTGTCCCCAAGTGCAGTTACAAAAACCATCAAGCGCTACAAAGAAACAAAGCTAACAATTTGAGCCGACAATTTGTTAGTGGATACCATGTTGCAGTTGGAGAGTCCCTGTGTGCCCAAACATTGGAGCTCCCCCACAAGTGACGTCATTTTGAAAACTAGACCCCCCAAGGCACCTATCTAGATGCATAGTGAGCACTTGGAACCCCCAGGTGCTTCACAAATTGATTCATAAAAATGAAAAAGTGAAAAAAAACAACACTTTTTCATTTTTACGAATCAATTTGTGAAGCACCTGGGGGTTCCAAGTGCTCACTATGCATCTAGATAGGTGCCTTGGGGGGTCTAGTTTCCAAAATGGGGTCAATTGTGGGGGAGCTCCAATGTTTGGGCACACAGGGGCTCTCCAAACGCAACATTATGTCCTCTAACAATTTGAGCCGATTTTCCATTCAATTTGTTAGCGGATACCATGTTGCATTTGGAGAGTCCCTGTGTGCCCAAACATTGGAGCTCCCCCACAAATGACCCCATTTTGGAAACTAGACCCCCCAAGGCACCTATCTAGATGCATAGTGAGCACTTGGAACCCCTAGGTGCTTCACAAATTGATTCGTAAAAATGAAAAAGTGAAAAAAAAAACACTTTTTCATTTTTACGAATCAATTTGTGAAGCACCTGTCGGTTCCAAGTGCTCACTATGCATCTAGATAGGTGCCTTGGGGGGTCTAGTTTCCAAAATGGGGTCACTTGTGGGGGAGCTCCAAAGTTTGGGCACACAGGGGCTCTCCAAACGCAACATGGCGTCCGCTAATTATTCAAGCAAATTTTACAATCAAAAAGTCAAATGGCGCTCCTTCCCTTCCGAGCCCTGCCGTGCGCCCAAACAGTGTTTTTTCCCCACATGTTGGGTATCTGCGTGCCCAGGGGAAATTGCACAACAAATTTTGGGGTCCATTTTTTCTTGTTACCCCTGTGAAAATAAAAAAAATTGAGTCTAAAGTAACATTTTTGTGAAAAAAGTTAAATGTTCATTTTTTTCTTCCACATTCCAAAAATTCCTGTGAAGCACCTGAAGGGTTAATAAAGTTCTTGAATGTGGTTTTGAGCACCTTGAGGGGTGCAGTTTTTAGAATGGTGTCACTTTTGGGTATTTTCTGTCATAAAGACGTCTCAAAGTGACTTCAAATGTGATGTGGTCCCTAAAAAAATGGTTTTGTAAATTTTGTTGGAAAAATGAGAAATCGCTGGTCAACTTTTAACCCTTATAGCTCCCTAACAAAAAAAAATTTTGGTTCCAAATTTGTGCTGATGTAAAGTAGACATGTGGGAAATGTTATTTATTAACTCTTTTGTGTGACATATCTCTCTGATTTAAGGGCATAAAAATTCAAATTTTGAAAATTGCAAAATTTTCAAAATTTTCACCAAATTTCCATTTTTTTCACAAATAAACGCAAGTGATATCGAAGAAATTTTACCACAATCATGAAGTACAATATGTCACGAAAAAAAAATCTCAGAATCAGGGGGATCCGTTGAAGCGTTCCAGAGTAATTACCTCTTAAAGTGACAGTGGTCAGAATTGTAAAAATTGGCCTGGTCATTAACGTGCAAACCACCCTCGGGGGTAAAGGGTTTAATGAGAAAAAAATATGAACTTTTTAGAATTTACCAAATGGCTGCAATGAAAGAAAGAGTGAAAAATTTAAAGGGGTCTGAATACTTTCCGTACCCACTGTATATATACACACAGTGTCTTGTGAAAATATTCACCCTCCTTGGCATTTTTCGTGGTTTGCTACCTCACAACCTGGAATTTCATTGATTTTTTTGAGGATTTTCATCAGTTTATATAAAGAATGGATCAAAAAGGGGTGTCCTAACTTTTCATATACCAATAGATGGCATTCCATAAGAAAGACAAAATCAAACTATACCTCTGTCAAAATATGAGATATAACAAATGAAAGCTCATATAATAAAATAACAATTTCTTTATACAAAACATATATTAAAATCACATACAAAAAGGTACCTCAAAAAGACCCAAAAAAGACCTAATTATTAGTGTTGAGCCACCCCCGTAGTGTTCGAGTTCGGTTCGGTTCGTCGAACACCCGTGTGTTCGCCGAACTGTTCGTCGAACACCTTCGAACACCGTTAAAACCAATGGCAGGCAAACAAAAACACATAGAAACACATAGAAAACACCTTCAAAGGTGTCCAAAAGCTGACAAACTGCTCAGAAGACATAACTAACACATGGAAAAGTGACAAGTACATATAGTCATGCGAAAATAAAAGAGGTGGAGGAGTAAAAGGAGGGGGAGACACAGATATAGGCATGTCATGCCCTTCTAAAATCCAAAAAGTGAGAAGCCGACACGGCCAGTCCGCTTTTACCCGTGCCACCTCCGTGTCGCCGGGTTTGTGCCAGAGCCGCGGTGAACCCTGACGGCCAGCCCCCCTCTCCCAATACTGGTGCCTGTCCGCTGGTGGGTCGAGCGAGCCCCCCTGTGGTGGAGGCAGCTCTAAGCTTTTTAATTTAAATTGTCTCTCTAATTTGAATGAATACAGTTTAAATCCATTTACAAGGATCTATTGGAGGGCAAGTCTCATGCCAGCAGCCGCGGTAATTTCAGCTCCAGTAGCGTCCACTAAAGCTGCTGCAGTTAAAAAGCTTTTATAAGGATCGAGCTCGGCTGTCCACCGCAAGGCATCCTACTGCCAGTCCCAGCCCCTATGCCTTGGGGTGCCTCCTGATGCTCTTCACTAAGTATCCCATGGTCCCGAAGCATTTCCTTTGAAAAAATTAAGTGTCTAAACTACAGGTGGTGCAGCTTGCTTAACAGCCGGGATAATCCGCTGACTAGCAGACACTGCTACTAGGCACAAAGTATTTCCTGGGCTAGATGCAGTTAAAAATTTGTAATTAGATACTCTCGTTGGATGCTGAGAAAGCATTCCATAGAGTCTCCTGGCACGCCATATATGATTCTCTTAAAAAGCTTGGGGTAGGGGTCTAGGGGACCCTTTTATAGCCAAAATCACGGCCCTGTATCGCAATACATCACCTAGGCTGAAGATAAATGGAACTGTAGCACCCTGAGGGCTCGGTTGCTACAGACGTATTGCACCTCACCCAGAGGTGTGATATCTCACTCTCAGGTAAGGATGGAGTGTGGATCAGGACCCGACACCTGCATGCATTACACCACATTGCCGTGGGGCAGGGCGACCAATATGCCCCTGAGATGGGCACGACAGTCCCTGTCCCTGGCTGGAGTGGGGGGAGGGAACACTGAGGAAGGGGAACCCTGTAGTGCAGGAGCAGGGAGGAAGCAGTTCCTGGGTGCATTGAGAAGGGAGTATAAAAGGTGGGCACCATCTTAGTTCAGTGCAGAGGAGTCTGAGCAGACGTGGCAGGGAGCAGGGGCTCTGCATGAGCTCTGCTCCGGAGGCGGGCCTAGTAACAGAGGCCCAGGCCTGGAAGAGGGAGAAGGAAGGAAGAGGAGCGGAGAAGGCTCCAGGAACGAGGAATGAAGGGATCCCAGGGGTGCGGACGGGCGAGTCGCCACCGCACGCCCGAATCCACCTGCGTGGAGGGGTCAGGCCAAAGGGGGAGACCGGTCCCCGAAATAGTGGAGGCAGGAAACGACCCTCAGCTAGAAACCGGAGGCTCTGACATTTTATGTGGCGCAGCCCCTCGCTACACCCGCTAGGAAGGCACCACATAGGGTCAGGGAAACTGGCGCCAAGTTTACCAAGAGGAGGCCCGAGGCAGCCGGACAGAAGTGTTGGTAAGAAAGGCCAGACAAAGGACACACAAAGGGGGTCCTGTGAAGTGCTCCAAAGTTATCTGGGAGTTGTCTGAGCCCCTCACCTGGTGAGCACAGTACGACGTGGGCAGCCGTTACCTGCAGACGTGGTCTGGATAATAAGAACTGTGAGTAAAGGCCCTGAACTACATCACTGACTCCGTGTCGTTACTGCTGCTGCCCTGCACCATCACCCCCATCCTCCGCATACACTGCCCTGAGGCTATACTCCTCCCGTGGGGAGTTATGCTACGCTCTGCTGCACCCACAACACCAGTCTCAGCGGTCTGCACTGTAGCGGCGGTTCACTCTGACCGCAATCCACGGGTGGCGTAGTCGGACATTTAAACATCAAAACCACATAAATAGTTCCGCCACTGGTTTGACCGCCCTGAGCCACGGAACCGGGTCGCCGCCACGAAGACTACAACCACCAGCATCCACCAAAAAGGGTCCGGCTCCGGGTGTCCCAAGGCCCAGGGGGTGCGTCAGAACATTTTCATCACCTTTCACAATCACCAATGGGACAAGGCAGTGATGTCCTCTGTCCCCTCTCTTATACATCCTAGTGACGGAGCACCTGCTCTCATCAATTCGCCATAACCCCAATATTAGGTGGATTGAGGTGGGAGGCACCGAGTACAAGTGCTCTCTATTTGCTGATGATGTCCTAGTATATATCACTCAATCACATATATCCATCCATGCTGTTATGGCTGAAATAGATCACTTTGTTACATGGTAAAATTTTAAAATCAATGCAGCGAAGTCTGAGGCCCTCGATGTCTCCCTCCCCAAATCCATATAGGATTCCATCCAGTCCAACTTTCCCTTTGCCTGGCCCTCACAGGGTATCAAATACTTAGGAATTCCTATTCATAGAGACCTCTCCCATCTATGTTATCTTAATTTTGGGCCCTTTATTGAACAACTCCATACAGACCACGGTTGGCAAGTTAGAACTGTAAGATTCACTACGTGAACCACTGGTGTTTTGTGGAAAAGCACATGTACACTGCGTTCCAAATTATTATGCAAAAAGTGTTTAGGAGTGATAAGGGAAGAATTTGTTTGTTTGTCAGTTAAACTCATTGATGGTGATGTGTGTCAGGGCTCTTTATATCACTGTAAGCAATTGCAGACACCTGTGCTAATTAGTTTGGCAGGTGTGTCCAATGAAAGGCAAGACTACTTAAGAAGGCTCTCTCACATTATTAAGCAGCCTACATTTTCTGCCAAAATGGGAAAGAAAAAGGATGTGTCGGCTGCTGAGAAGCAACAAATTGTGGAGTGTTTAGGTCAAGGCATGACTACAATCAACATTGTGCGATGATCAGGATGAAGTGTCTTGGCAATCAAGAAGTATGTAGCTGATTCACAGTACACACGTGTGCGTGCTGATAAGGGCAAATTGAGGACTCTTTCCTACAGGCAATTACGTCAGGTTGAAAGAGCAGCGGCAAAAAAGCCTTGTCATAGCAGCAGACAAGTTTTTGAAGCTGCTTGTGCCTCCAACGTCCCCCGAACAACAAGATGCAGGGTCCTTCAGAGGTTTGCAGCTGTGCATGTGCCATCCTGTCGACCTCCTCTATCCACTTCACACAAGCAGAAACGGCTCCAGTGGGCCAAACATTACATGAAGACTGATTTCAAAACTGTTTTGTTCACGGATGAGTGCCGTGCAGCGCTCGATGGTCCAGATGGATGGAGTGGAGGATGACTGGTTGATGGACACCCCACGCAAACACGGCTACAGCGCCAACAAGGAGGAGGTGGAGTAATGTTTTGGGCTGGAATCATGGGGAGAGAGATTGTCGGCCCCTTTAGGATCCCTGAAGGCGCTAAAGATGAACTCCATAATGTATGTGGATTTTCTCAAACAGCACTTCCTGCCATGGTTCAAGAAGAAGAACCGTGTATTTCACAGCAAGATCATTTTTCTGCATGATAATGCACCATCTCATGCTGCACATAAAACATCTGCATCTCTGGCTGATATGGGCATAAAAGGGGACAAACTTATGGTGTGACCCCCATGCTCCCCTTACATCTACCCCATTCAGAAACTTTGGAGCATCATTAAAAGGAGTGTCTATGATGGCGGGAGGCAGTTCACATCTAAGCAACAGCTCTGGGAGGGTATTCTGTTCTCATGCAAAACAATTGAAGCATAAACCATCCAAAACCTGACAAATTCAATGGACGAGAGAGTTCAGAAGCTCCTTTCGAACAAGGGGTCCTATGTGAAAATGTAACATCACCTAGAATAAAGTTTTGAGTTGAAAACTGTTTGATTTCAGTTTCTAACAACCTGCTAATGCTTATAATTTCAAAAATGACCATTTTTTTGGTCTTTATTAAAATGAAAAGGTTGATCGAAAAGTTTGGGGGATCTAAGAGTGTGGCAACCCAGTAGTCATGATTACTTCGAATTCTGACAATATGAGGGTCATGCTGCAGGTAGTGCAGCAAGAAGGCACTTATGTGCCTTGCGCATCTCGGAGCCCCAAAATTATTTTCCGGGCTAGATGCAGCTAAAAATTTAAATCTGGTGAAGCTTTAGTATAGATGGCCTAATAGGATCAGTGCTGCACACTGCTACAAAGCCCAAATTATTTTCCAGTCAAGATACAGATAAACATGATTAGTAATTTGAAAGCTTAAAACGGTTGGTAGGGTGATTTTAACCAATCATCAAGCTTTTACTCTCCCCAGGATGACACAGGGGTAGAAAAGTCGTTTCGGATCCATGATTTGTTCATCTTTATGAACGTGAGTCTGTCTACATTATCAGTGGAGAGCCGCGTGCGCTTATCTGTCAGCACACCACCAGCAGCGCTGAACACACGTTCAGACAGAACGCTGGCTGCGGGGCATGACAAGATCTCCAAGGCGTAAGTGGCTAGCTCCGGCCATTTATCCAGATTGGAAGCCCAAAAGAGCAAGGGTCCAGTGACACAGTCGTGGCTTCAATGTTTACTTGGAGATACTCCTGTACCATCGTCTCTAGGCGTTGACTATGTGTCAGACTTCTTGTCTCCTGTGGCCTTGCAAAGGATGGGCTAAAAAAGTGGTGAAATGATTCTGCAAAATTGATGTTACCAGCAGATACTGTGGTTCTGTTACGGTTTGAGTGCTGAACACTTGACGGTCCCACGGTTGGCAAGTTGGAACTGTGAGATTCACTACGTGCACCACTGGTATTTTGTGGAAAAGCACATGTAAGATTCTGCAACAGTCTCTGCTGATACTCCTGCATGCGTGCATCCCTTTCTATGGCAGGAATAATTTCTGCAAATTTACTTTTGTACCGGGGATCTAACAGTGTGGCAACCCAGTAGTCAGGATTATTTCTAATTCTCACAATTCGAGGGTCATGTTGCAGGTAGTGCAGCAAGAAGGCACTCATGTGTGTTGCGCATCCAGGAGCACCAAGTCCCTGTTGTGTTGGTGGCGAGGTAACAATCATGCTTCCTTCCTCTGTCCTCCCCCCCCAACCTCGCACAACAGAAATGTGATCAAGGTCTCCCTCATCTGATGAGTCTTCCATCAGTTCGTCCTCCACTTCTTCCTGGGCTCCTGCACCTTCCTCACTAGTTTGGCTGCTACCATGCGCCCTGGTAAAACCATCTCCCCCACCCTCACATGCCTGCCGCCTTGGTGCTGCCGACCGTCTGGACCTTGCAGATGTTAGCCCTTCCGCATACAACTCCTCCTCCTCTACTTCCTCCACCTCCTCTTGTGCCACCACCTGACTCCGAATTCTGTTTAACATGTGCTCCAGCATGTAAATCACCGGAATAGTCATGCTGATAATGGCATCGTCAGCACTAAACATCTTCGTCGCCATTTCAAAACTGTGCAGAAGGGTGCATAGGTCCCTGATCTGAGACCACTCCTCCAGCGTGATTTGCCCCACCTCTGAATCTCGTTGGCCCAGGCTATACGTCAGAACGTATTGCACCAGGGCTTGTCGGTGCTGCCACAGTCGCTGCAACATGTGCAGAGTTGAATTCCACCGGGTAGGCACATCGCATTTTAGCCGGTGAAGTGGCAGGCCCAACGACTTCTGTAGAGATGTAAGTCGCTGAGCTGCGGGATGCGAACGGCGGAAGTGAGCACACAGCGACCGTGCCCTCTGCAGAAGGCCATCTAGTCTGGGATAGTGGGCTAAAAATTGCTGGACAACCAGGTTCAACACGTGAGCCATACAAGGAACGTGTGTGACATTGCCCCGGCGAAGGGCCGCACCCAGGTTTGCAGCATTGTCGCACACGGCTTTCCCTGGTTTCAGGTCCAGTGGAGACAACCATTCATGAAATTGGTTCTCCAGAGCTGACCACAACTCCTCAGCTGTGTGACTCACATTTCCCAGACATTTCAATGTAAAAACCGCCTGATAACGTTGAGCCCTACTGCCAGCATAGTAAGGAGGTGTGCAGGATCCCTTCTGCGCAGTTAGAAAGCTTGTGGCATGACCAGACAGGCTTTGGGTGCAGGTGGAAGACCGAGAGGAGGTTGAGGAGGCAGAAGCAGTGGAGGAACTTTGACATAAAGAGGATTGACGCACAACTCGTGGGGACGGCAAGACTTGGACAGCAGCCCCTTGTCCTGCTGTCACCATAGTTACCCAGTGCCCAGTCAGCGACATGTAACGCCCCTGTCCATGCCTACTCGTCCAAGTGTCTGTGGTGAAATGCACCCTGTCACACAAAGAGTTTCTCAAAGAAGCGGTGATGTTATGTGCGACATGCTGGTGGAGCGCAGGCACACCTTTCTTTGAGAAGTAGTGCCGACTGGGCATCTGGTACTGGGGCACTGCGACGGACATAAGGTCTCGAAAATCCTCTGTGTCCACCAGGCGGAAAGGCAGCATTTCTGTAGCCAAGAGCTTGCAGATGGTGAAATTCAACCTCTTAGCTTTCTCATGGCTAGGAGGAAATGGTCTTTTACTTGTCCACATCTGAGGGACCGAGGGCTGGCTATTGTGCTTAGACGGGGTTGATAAGGGTGTCCCCGGCAAACTGCCGGTCTGTGAGGAAGATGCAGGCGGACATGTTAGGTTGCCTTGATCCAAAGGTGGTGCTATCGATGTCGGACAGCGCTCAACACCAGCTGGTGTTACCACCTCCAAAGAAAATGATGACCTGCCAATCACGCTGGCTGTTGCGGGTAAAGAGGTGGCAGGTCTGCGCCCCAAAACAGGTGTGACTGCTGTCCCCCCAGTCACAGAGGATGAAGAGGCCGCGGATGCACAAGATATGGCAGACGGTGGTTGGCCCGGCCGGCTAGGCCGCATTGTAGCACACTGAGCTTCCCACTGCAACTTATGCTTCATGTCCATGTGCCGGTTCATGCATGAAGTACTCAAACTATGTATTTTTTGGCCTCTACTTAGCTTTTGCTGACAAATGTTACAGATAACACGAGTTGGGTCATCTTTATCGATCTGAAAAAATGCCCAGGCTATGCAAGGCTTAGCACCCATGCGACCTGAAGAGCCACCACGACTTGTGGTGAGAGGCAGAGTTGTGTTTGAGGATGCAGTTGTTGACGTGCTTCCAGTACTACGTCTCTGTCCAGGAAGGCGCAACCTGACCTCGTCGTCACTAGCATCTTCCTCCACCTCCTCTGCTGACCTCATCTCTTGGCTGACTGTGGGTTGACAGTAAGTGAGATCTCCGACCTCATCATCATCACCCTGTGCGTTATCACACCCGTCGTCCTCAGAGCCAACCTGTTCCTGCCCTGACAAAAAACTAAAGTTGTCGCTCCAATCAGGTATTTGAGTCTTATCATCGTCTTCCTCATTGTCTCCACCAACAGGAGTTACAGTTTGGGAATGAGGGTCTACATTATGGTCAGAACCTTCTGCGTCTGGTCCTGGATCCGACTCATAAAGATTCTGGGCATCAGTGCAGATCATTTCCTCGTCTGGATTCACAGAAGCGCTGGAGTCGACCTCTGATTCCCAGGCTATAGTATGAGTAAACAGCTCTGCAGACTCAACCATCTGTTCTACCTCATACTCAGACGGGCAGCTGGAGATTTGGGAGCTGTGAGGAAGCAAGTGCGATTTGGGTGACACCTTTGAGGACTGGAGTATTTGTGATGTTGAAGTTGATGTGGAGGAGAGCCCACTTAAAGGAGCACTTGATATCCGTTGAAGCACCTGCTGTTTTTGTGCCTCATCTGGAATTTGTAGCGATTGGCGTGGCCGTAAGAAAGGGATCTTATCACATTGTCCGCTAAAAGAAGTAGACATTTTAGTTTGGCTGGAAGATGGTCTTTCTTCTGCAGATGTTACTGTTGCTTTAACACCTACCCCACGGACACAACCTTTTTTCCCCTTCCCAACACGCCTATTCCCCTTTCCACCAGCAGCAGGCCTTTTTCCACTCATTTTGGTGGTTAACTAATTCACAACTCTGGAGTTGTTTGCACAAAAAAACAATGGATGGTAACCGAGCAGAGCTGAGTGGCCAAACTGTGGTATTAGGCCAAAACTATTGGCTGGGTTAGATGCAGAAAAAAATTATTTTGAATTTGCAACCTGATGGAGGTCAGTATAGATGGATTAATAGAACAAGACCCACACACAGCTAGAAGCCCAATATTTTTTCAGAGGTAGATGCAGGAAAAAAATATATTCAGTTTGCAACCTGATGGAGGTCAGTATAGATGGACTAATACAACAAGTCCCACACACAGCTAGAAGCCCAAATATTTTTTCAGAGGTACTGTAGATGCAGATAAAAATTAGTTTTAATTTGCAACCTGATGGAGGTCAGTATAGATGGACTAATAGAGAAAGTCCGACACACTACTAGAAGGCCAAATATTTTTTCAGAGGTAGATGCAGAAAAAAATATATTCAGTTTGCAACCTGATGGAGGTCAGTATAGATGGACTAATAGAGAAAGTCCGACACACTACTAGAAGGCCAAATATTTTTTCAGAGCTAGATGCAGAAAAAAATTATATTCAGTTTGCAACCTGATGGAGGTCAGTATAGATGGATTAATAGAACAAGACCCACACACAGCTAGAAGCCCAATATTTTTTCAGAGGTAGATGCAGAAAAAAATATATTCAGTTTGCAACCTGATGGAGGTCAGTATAGATGGACTAATACAACAAGTCCCACACACAGCTAGAAGCCCAATATTTTTTCAGAGGTAGATGCAGAAAAAAATATATTCAGTTTGCAACCTGATGGAGGTCAGTATAGATGGACTAATACAACAAGTCCCACACACAGCTAGAAGCCCAAATATTTTTTCAGAGGTACTGTAGATGCAGAAAAAAATTAGTTTTAATTTGCAACCTGATGGAGGTCAGTATAGATGGACTAATAGAGAAAGTCCGACACACTACTAGAAGGCCAAATATTTTTTCAGAGCTAGATGCAGAAAAAAATTATATTCAGTTTGCAACCTGATGGAGGTCAGTATAGATGGACTAATAGAGAAAGTCCGACACACTACTAGAAGGCCAAATATTTTTTCAGAGCTAGATGCAGAAAAAAATTATATTCAGTTTGCAACCTGATGGAGGTCAGTATAGATGGATTAATAGAACAAGACCCACACACAGCTAGAAGCCCAATATTTTTTCAGAGGTAGATGCAGAAAAAAATATATTCAGTTTGCAACCTGATGGAGGTCAGTATAGATGGACTAATACAACAAGTCCCACACACAGCTAGAAGCCCAATATTTTTTCAGAGGTAGATGCAGAAAAAAATATATTCAGTTTGCAACCTGATGGAGGTCAGTATAGATGGACTAATACAACAAGTCCCACACACAGCTAGAAGCCCAAATATTTTTTCAGAGGTACTGTAGATGCAGATAAAAATTAGTTTTAATTTGCAACCTGATGGAGGTCAGTATAGATGGACTAATAGAGAAAGTCCGACACACTACTAGAAGGCCAAATATTTTTTCAGAGCTAGATGCAGAAAAAAATTATATTCAGTTTGCAACCTGACGGAGGTCAGTATAGATGGACTAATAGAGAAAGTCCGACACACTACTAGAAGGCCAAATATTTTTTCAGAGCTAGATGCAGAAAAAAATTATATTCAGTTTGCAACCTGATGGAGGTCAGTATAGATGGATTAATAGAACAAGACCCACACACAGCTAGAAGCCCAATATTTTTTCAGAGGTAGATGCAGAAAAAAATATATTCAGTTTGCAACCTGATGGAGGTCAGTATAGATGGACTAATACAACAAGTCCCACACACAGCTAGAAGCCCAAATATTTTTTCAGAGGTACTGTAGATGCAGATAAAAATTAGTTTTAATTTGCAACCTGATGGAGGTCAGTATAGATGGACTAATAGAGAAAGTCCGACACACTACTAGAAGGCCAAATATTTTTTCAGAGCTAGATGCAGAAAAAAATTATATTCAGTTTGCAACCTGATGGAGGTCAGTATAGATGGATTAATAGAACAAGACCCACACACAGCTAGAAGCCCAATATTTTTTCAGAGGTAGATGCAGAAAAAAATATATTCAGTTTGCAACCTGATGGAGGTCAGTATAGATGGACTAATACAACAAGTCCCACACACAGCTAGAAGCCCAATATTTTTTCAGAGGTAGATGCAGAAAAAAATATATTCAGTTTGCAACCTGATGGAGGTCAGTATAGATGGACTAATACAACAAGTCCCACACACAGCTAGAAGCCCAAATATTTTTTCAGAGGTACTGTAGATGCAGATAAAAATTAGTTTTAATTTGCAACCTGATGGAGGTCAGTATAGATGGACTAATAGAGAAAGTCCGACACACTACTAGAAGGCCAAATATTTTTTCAGAGCTAGATGCAGAAAAAAATTATATTCAGTTTGCAACCTGATGGAGGTCAGTATAGATGGATTAATAGAACAAGACCCACACACAGCTAGAAGCCCAATATTTTTTCAGAGGTAGATGCAGGAAAAAAATATATTCAGTTTGCAACCTGATGGAGGTCAGTATAGATGGACTAATACAACAAGTCCCACACACAGGTAGAAGCCCAAATATTTTTTCAGAGGTACTGTAGATGCAGATAAAAATTAGTTTTAATTTGCAACCTGATGGAGGTCAGTATAGATGGACTAATAGAATGATGCTATGCCCAAAAGATTTTACTTCACTAGGTGCAGTAAAAAAATTGGTATTCTATACACAGGTGGTATATCTTGCAACACAGATAGGCTACTCCACTGACTAACACACTCTGCAATAGGCCAAAAAGGATTAGCTTTGCTAGATTCAGCCAAATGCTGTGAAAAAAACTTGCACAGCACTGGCACAGACCTGCCTGGCAAAAACTGATAGGAACTGATGTAACCTAGTCCTGAAAAGGACTCCAATTACAATTAGTCTTTACTCCCACAACCTATCTATTTAAGAGCACAGACCTCCCTGATAAAAGTCGTAGGAAATGCTGTAACCTAGTCCTTAAAAGGACTGCAATCACAACTATTCCCTACTCCCAAGCTATCTGTATATTTGTGCGAAAATTGGCTTGAAATTAACAAGGTATAGCGCACACAGCAACAGCGGTGCCGTCTAACACGCAGCTGCAGCAGTGAGAAAATGGTGGCGACGGGGAAAATGGCTTGGTCTTATAGGGCAAGGACATGTGACATACACTGCCAATGACACATGCCCTTGCTTGTGTGAAAAAAAGCACTTCGCTCCGTGTGTGCGCTGCTGATAGGCTGACAGATTGCACCTCCCCACTGCAAATGCGGGAAAGAGAAAAAAAAATGGAGATCTTCATTGTTCCTGCAGAGATCCATCCCCTGCCCCTCCCCCCTCCCCGCTGTACACTCAAACTGCGTATTAACATTAATTTTCATCATTACTGAGAAAAAATCCAGTTATGATTTTGGTGCACGAACAGTTATCGAACATAACCTCGAACAGCCGAATTTTTCTCAAATTGTTCGTGTTCGCCGAACGGCTCGAACACCGCCCAAAACAGCTCGAATTTGAGATTGGCGAACAGTTCGAGTAGAACAACGCTCATCTCTACTAATTATATATATGCATGTCCACACAAAATATAAACCATGAGCATATTCTCAAGATGCTATGAGCATATTCTCAATAATAAATTAATTATTAGCCTATATTGCTCTCAAAAAATACCCTAGTAATTACCAAGCAAAATAGGCTAGAATGTTCTGTAGATGCAATGATACCTTCTCTTAGTGCAATGTAAAGCCCAGTACATATGCCATGAGAACAAAATGCTGAGGAGAAAGCATCAAACAAAAATCATGTGGGTACTTACATATTAATGTGTGGAACAATGGTGCACGTCCTGTGTATGGTGCGGTCTCCTGTCTCACAGCCCCAAAGCGCGTTTCATGCCAACCACTTCTTCAGGGGGAATGTGGCATAGAGGGCGCTGTCCTAATTAAATATACATTGGTAGTCAATGGGATCCTAGTATCTACTCACAAGACATAACGAGGAGGGCCGAGCAACCTAGCATCAATGCAAAGTGGCGCATGACGTCCTGGACCCACCCCCGATTCAGCAAGTGACCACGGACTTCCAGCTCGTGGACTGCAAACACGCAGCACCGCCCGGGTAAGTAATATATATATATATATATATATATATATATATATATATATATATATTGGAGAGTATAAGCATTTGATACTCTGCCGATTTTGCAAGTTTTCCCACCTACAAGGAATGGAGAGGTCTGTAATTTTTATCGTAGGTACACTTCAACTGTGAGAGACAGAATCTAAAAATAAAAAAACACAAAATCACATTACATGATTTTTAAATAATAAATTTTACTGCATAAAATAAGTATTTGATCACCTACCAACCAGCAAGAATTCTGGCTCTCACAGACCTGTTAGTTTTTCTTTAAGAAGCCCTCCTACTCTGCACTCATTACCTGTATTAATTGCATCTGTTTGAACTCATTACCTGTATAAAAGACACCTGTCCACACACTCACTCAATCCCACTCCAACCTGTCCACCATGCTCAAGACGAAAGAACTGTCTAAGGACACCAAGGACAAAATTGTAGATCTAAACAAGACTGGGATGGGCTAAAGGCCACAATTATTAGAAAATGGAAAAAACACAAGATGACTGTCAATCTTTCTTGGTCTGGGGCTCCATGCAAGCTTTCGCCTCGTGGTGTAAGGATGATCCTGAGAAAGGTCAGTAATCAGTCCAGAACTACACGGGAGTACCTGGTCAATGACCTGAAGAGAGCTGAGACCACAGTCTCAAACATTACCGTAAGGAACACACTACGCCGTCATGGATCAAAATCCTGCAGTGCAGGCAAGCACCCTCTGTTCATGTCAGCACATGTCCAGGCCTATTTGAAGTTTGCCAATGACCATCTGGATGATCCAGAGGAGGCATGGGAGAAGGTCATGTGGTCAGATAAGACAAAAATAGAACTTTTTGGTATCAACTCCACTCGCTGTGTTTGGATGAAGAAGAAGGATGAGTACAATCCCCAAATAAGTGTTAACCGTGAAGCATGGTGGAGGAAAAATCATACTTTGGGGGTGGTTTTCTGCAAAGGTGATAGGACGACTGCACCGTATTGAAGGCACAATGTATGGGGTCATGTATCGCGAGATTTTGGCCAACAACCTCCATCCTTCAGTAAAAGCATTGAAAATGAATCGTGGTTGTGTCTTCCAGCATGATAATGACCCTAAACACACAGCCAGGGCAACTAAGGAGTGGCTCCATAAAAAGCATTTCAAGGTCCTGAAGTGGCCTAGCCACTCCCTTTCTACAGTTGTTGAATCACCCTAGCACTATAGATGGCTGATTAACCCCTTTCTATACTTCGTGTGCTGGAACACTTTTTCTGTTTATTTTACTTGAGCTAACAATCTCACTGCTACACATCTTCCCTCCAGTACTTTGTCAGTGATTTTGTCACAATATATATAAATATCATAGTACATGTGAATTTATAGTCAGTGCATCCTGTAATAAATGACCAATAGTGTACATGAATTACAATGTAACAGCTGCCCCAAGTTAGCCGCTTAGTGGTCAAAACATACCAAAAGGTAGGATTGTCATAAACTCCTAGTGAGTGCATAGTACATAATAGATATTACCTTCAATACCATTTTTTTTAGAGTTTTTCCAACAAAATGTTTAATACCTGGCAACAGAAAAAAAGAAGTGAAAAGTCACTTCTGTGAGGTGGATTCATCCTGGAATGGGCTCAAAAGTTGAAAATCTTAAGACGAAAGGCTCCAAAACACTGGGGAAAAAATACTTCAAAGGTATATTTACAAAGTTTTTTAACATTGATTTTGAAGAGGATCCAGTTCAAAATCTACATCTACAGCAGCTTCAAATACTATTCGACTTGGATTTTGTAGCCGATCCACTTCAAAATCAAAATAAAAAACTCAGTGTGACCATACACCAAAAATAATTCAATACATATTATTTGAAAGTGAAAAAATAAAATAGCTTGGCAGAATGGATATCTGCTGAAAATTCCACCATTTGAGTGAAAATTTTGCCTACAGAATGTCAGTAATGCAAGTACAGCATCAGCACCGACCACCCCGTAACCATGTTTGGACAATATCAGAACAGAACATGTGCAGTAAAAATGTAATCTGTCTGTAGAACAGCAATGCAGGCATGGGATCTAGAGGAACCTAATGCAAACAGGGAGAACCAACAAAGTCTAACCCTCATATTGGGATCTGAATGCAGGACCCCAGCAATGCAAGTAACAGTGCTAACTACTAAGCCACAATGCTGCCATGCAAGTTGGTATGTGCCTGAACCTTCAGACATACTGGGCCTGAGCACAATACATAACCTAGAAGGGGAACAGAAAAGTGCTCTCCTCCAAATAGAGATGACAGAAGCTTAGTATTAAAATATCACCTATACAGCTATATAGACATATACACATAAACATAAGGTAAAGTGATATACCTTAAATTTAGGTAGAAAAAACAACTGTTTAATACATACCGTAATAAGCAAAAAATGAAAACCACAGGCAGGAACAGCCGAGAAGTAAACATTAAAGTAATACATAACCTATACTTCCCAACAGTACACCTATTCATTGGAAAGTACAACGAGGAAGAAGAAAATACACACTAAAACTTTCGGCTTTATCCTGAAGCTGCTTTGACTAAGAAAACTCGCTGGGTCCGCTGGCGTCTTAAAGACGTTCTGTTTACATACCATTATGCTGGTTTCACACATCCTTGAAACATTGTTCTTGCATCAGAAGACCCTTCCTGACCTGAGCTAACTATGAAACAGGTTAGGTAGGGAGACCCGGAGGTTTTCCAATCTGATAACGGTCCGTGTTTCAAGGATGTGTTAAACCTGCCTTAAACTTGGAATTCTTTTTCAGATTTGCATTCAGATTAGCTCCACTGAAGTTTAATGGAACTAAGCCATGACATTTCAGCACAGAATTTGCATGAATAATGAACCGGCTATGGATTACAATACATGTTATTATATAACTTTCGTTTTTTTTGGAGCATGTTACTAGGACATCGTCTTGTGACCGCAACTTCTGACTGACCAGAAGTCAGAAGTAACGGTCACAAGTTCTCAATGTAAGTCTTGTTGAGCCTCGTTCTGGTTCTTAGACTTAGGCCACGGCCCCACTATCAGTATTTGGTCAGTATTCGGTCAGGAGTGGGAGCCAAAACCAGGAGTGCGTGATAAATGCAGAATTGGTGACTTGTTTCTATTATACCTTTTCTCTGATTCTTCCTCATCTGGTTTTGGCTCCCACTCCTGAGAAAAAATACTGACCGAATACTGACCAAATACTGATAGTGGGGCCATGGCCTTAGATGTGTCCTCCGGCTCACCGAGCAACACTGCAGCAATCCAGCAGGTCACAAACTGCTGGAGACTGAAAGGAGCGGCGCCAAGAGCAGATGAAGACAGCGGGTGGTAAGTGTGAGACTAACTGCAGGGAATTTAGATTAGTGGCATCACTTGATTGATTGATTACATTTATTGAGGATTCTACAGGGAATTTGGTCCAGAATATATAATTTGTGAAAATGCTTTAAAAGGAATGTCACCAAGTTTTTGCTACCTCATCTGAATATCTGAAGGCAGCATGATGTAGGGTGCAGAGACCCTGACTCCAGCGATGTATCACTTAGTTTACTGGGTGCATCAGTTGTGATAAAATCACAGTTTTCACTGCTGCAGATGTAGCAGTGCTCTTAATTAAGCCCTG
Organism: Phyllobates terribilis; assembly: GCF_046119375.1. Classification (NCBI taxonomy): domain Eukaryota; kingdom Metazoa; phylum Chordata; class Amphibia; order Anura; family Dendrobatidae; genus Phyllobates; species Phyllobates terribilis. Next base: position 692,902,602 of record NW_027362762.1, read on the forward strand.
TATAACTCCACCAACACCACTGATTGGCAGATTTCTGTGTACACTGTACATTCACAAAAAGATGCTAAACAAGTAGTGGGAGCGGGGTTACACAGAGCAGGAGGACTAGGAGGCAAGAGACACCTAGTCCTGTAGTGATAATCAACAACACCCAGCCTAGTAAGTGACACATTGTGGAAATCAAAGTCTCAGCCCCTACATTGTGCTGCTCTCGGATTACATAACAAAAACCTGGTGACAAATTCTCTTTAACCCCTTTGTAACATACCTGGCGGCGTCCTTGCATGGTGGTCCATCTCCCACTGTGCAAGAGGGCGCACTTGATCTCCTGTCCAGAATGTCTCTCTGGCTTCCCTCCATGCTGTCTGTTTGTGTCTGTTTCTGCTGCTTAAGGGCGGCGCCCGATCACTTCCTGCCTTTTGTACCTGCTGTGGGTCACACCCCTTGTGCGTCCTCAGCCTATTGCTGTCTGTCACTTGGTATATAGCTCAGCAGCTCCCTTCTATCCCTGCCTGAGCATAGTGTTTCCTTCAGTGTGTGCTTGCACTCTGAAGGTGCCAGGTCCCGTCTCTTGTCTCCTGCTTTTTATCAGTTCCCGTGTCTGAACTGAGTCCTGTATGTCTCCTGCTTTGCGGTATCAGCTCCCGTGTCTGAACTGAGTCCTTTCTGTGTTCTCTTGTCTGTCCTGTCTGAACACGCTCCTAGCCTGTTCCTCCTGCCTTCTAGGGGCCGATTACCTAGACCCGTTCCTGTATCTTGTCTGTCCTGTCTGAACACGCTCCTTGCCTGTTCGTTCCGCCTTCTAGTGGCCGATTTCCTAGACCCGCTCCTGTGTCTGGTCTGTCCTGTCTGAACACGCTCCTTGCCTGTTCGTTCCGCCTCTCTGGGGGCCGTATTCCCAGACCCGCTCCTGTATCCCTCTGCAGTGTCGGTCTCCTCCGTACACTCAGTTCCAGTCTGAACTCTTTCCTGTCCTTTACCTGTTTTGCCTCTATGTCCGTTCCCTTCCTTTTTCTGCAGAGTCTGAACTCGTACCTAACTCCTGCTTGTTGTCTCTGCAAGTACTGTGTGAGTATCTGGCTCTGTCTTTCCCTTCCTGTCTGTTCCGTGTGAACAGAGCCCTGTCCTCCCTGCTCAGCCTTGTCTGCACTCTAGCTGTGCTTGCCTGTAACCCTCTGCCTGTATTGTTCCTGAGTCCCGGTGTGTACTGGGTCCTATCCCGCCTGTGTTCCTACCTGCTAGTGCCTCCCTGTCTGCACTCTAGCTGTGCTTGTCTTTACCCCCCTGCCTGCATACCCGCCTGCCTGCATACCAGTCGTGCCTGCCTATACCCACCAGTCTGTGTGCCAGCCTACCAGCCTGTTCCTGTATTCCCCTGTGTGGGTCAACAGCCGTGTCCGGGGTCTGTCCTGGAGTAGCACCTGGTCCCTCTGCTCGGTTCCTCCTTGGTGCACTGGCGTCGTATGCCGTCGTGCGACCCTGGTCGGATCGGGTGAATACCTAGTCACGCCCCTCCAGGCATTCACTCTCCGGCACGGTCCAGTGGAATCACTACCAATCACTCGCACACGCCGCTTAGCCCGGGCGTGTGCATAACAGCATGCTCAGGCCATGGTTCCCGTTGAGCCCCACGGCCTTCGCTCTTTGAGAAGTTTTTCCAGCGAATACATGCATTAAAATAAATAAATAAATTTTTTTCCCCCTTTAGCTGAGTTCCAGGCGAATTACGCACCCGTCCAGATGGATCTATCAGCTCTCGTTCCTGCGGATCCGCCACGTTACTATGGGGATCCAAGACAGTGTCGTGCATTTGTGGAGCAATGCATGCTACACTTTAAGGCCTACCCTCTCTATTTTCCTTCCGATTGGGCTAAAGTGGCCTTTATGATTGACTACCTAGCGGGTGATGCCTTGAAATGGGTCACCCCCCTATGGGAAGCATGGGATCCTGTCATCCTTGACCTGCAGGCCTTCCTGGTGGCCTTTCGTATGGTCTTCGAGGACCCTAACTCTGAAGCCCCTGCTGAAGCTTCACTTCCCAATATCCCGGAGCAGCCCCGACGGGTAATGTGTGTGGGTAGCGCAATAGTCCTCCAGCCCAATGAGACTACTGCCCACCCAGAATCCTCACAGGGTGACTACGCTTTCCGGAATACTTCTCTCAACCTCAAGAGGCAGTCCAGACGTGCTAGACTTAGAGGCAAGCCGTCACGCCAGGGTCTGTCCTCCCTGAGACCTCCTGACCCCAGCCTTGGAGTCCCTACTGAAGCTTCATCTCCCTGTATCCCGGAGAAACCCCAATGGGTAATGTGCGTGGGTAGTGCACCAGTTCTCCTGGCCGAAGAGACTTCTGCCCATCCAGACTCCACACAAGAGAACTTCCTGCACCCGGCATCAGATGCTTCTTTCTCTTTAACCGGTGTGCATGTCCAAGGATGCTCCAAAGCTGTGGTTACCTCAGAGTCTGTGCACCCCTCCGACCAGGCGGAGGATCTCCAGTTGTCTCCTGAACCCTTCGGGGTGCTACCTGGTAGCGAAAGGACAGAGACTCTCCTATACTCTGTACCTGATACCTTGCTCGCTTCGTCCAGTGAGTCCAACTTAGTGTACTCCGAAGCAGAGGTTACTCCTGAGTCTCTACACCCCTCCGACCAGGCGGAGGACCTCCAGTTGTGTTCAGAATCCTTCGGGGTGCCACCTGGTGGTGAATGGACAGAGACTTTCCTATATCCTGGATCTGATACCTCGCTTGCTTCGTCCAGTGAGTCCGACCTAGTGTACTCTGAAGCAGAGGTTACCCGTGAGTCTCTACACCCCTCTGACCAGGCGGAGGACCGCCAGCTGTCTCCAGAACCCTTCGGGGTGCCACCTGGTGGTGAATGGACAGAGACTTCCCTATACTCGGTACCCGATACCTCGCCTGCTTCCTCCAGTGAGTCCGACCTAGTGTACTCTGAAGCAGAGGTTACCCGTGAGTCTCTACACCCCTCTGACCAGGCGGAGGACCGCCAGCTGTCTCCAGAACCCTTCGGGGTGCCACCTGGTGGTGAATGGACAGAGACTTCCCTATACTCGGTACCCGATACCTCGCCTGCTTCCTCCAGTGAGTCCGACCTAGTGTACTCTGAAGCAGAGGTTACCCGTGAGTCTCTACACCCCTCTGACCAGGCGGAGGACCGCCAGCTGTCTCCAGAACCCTTCGGGGTGCCACCTGGTGGTGAATGGACAGAGACTTTCCTATACTCGGTACCCGATACCTCGCCTGCTTCCTCCAGTGAGTCCGACCTAGTGTACTCTGAAGCAGTTGTTTTCTCTGAGCCTCTGCACTCTTCTGACCCGGCGGAGGACCTCCAGTTGTTTCCTGAATCCTCCGGGATATCACCAGATAACAAAGAGACAGTGACTTTTCCTCATTATGTACCTGATAACCCGTCTATTTCTTCCTGTGAGCTTGACAAGATGTACCTCGAAGCAGAGATTACCCTTAAGTCTCTGTCCCCCTCCAACCCAGTGAACGACTGGCCCTCGAATTCCCTGCGGAAGATTCTGGCAGGCCTGAAGAAGAGGGGGCGTAAGGGGGGAGGTACTGTAACATACCTGGCGGCGTCCTTGCATGGTGGTCCATCTCCCACTGTGCAAGAGGGCGCACTTGATCTCCTGTCCAGAATGTCTCTCTGGCTTCCCTCCATGCTGTCTGTTTGTGTCTGTTTCTGCTGCTTAAGGGCGGCGCCCGATCACTTCCTGCCTTTTGTACCTGCTGTGGGTCACACCCCTTGTGCGTCCTCAGCCTATTGCTGTCTGTCACTTGGTATATAGCTCAGCAGCTCCCTTCTATCCCTGCCTGAGCATAGTGTTTCCTTCAGTGTGTGCTTGCACTCTGAAGGTGCCAGGTCCCGTCTCTTGTCTCCTGCTTTTTATCAGTTCCCGTGTCTGAACTGAGTCCTGTATGTCTCCTGCTTTGCGGTATCAGCTCCCGTGTCTGAACTGAGTCCTTTCTGTGTTCTCTTGTCTGTCCTGTCTGAACACGCTCCTAGCCTGTTCCTCCTGCCTTCTAGGGGCCGATTACCTAGACCCGTTCCTGTATCTTGTCTGTCCTGTCTGAACACGCTCCTTGCCTGTTCGTTCCGCCTTCTAGTGGCCGATTTCCTAGACCCGCTCCTGTGTCTGGTCTGTCCTGTCTGAACACGCTCCTTGCCTGTTCGTTCCGCCTCTCTGGGGGCCGTATTCCCAGACCCGCTCCTGTATCCCTCTGCAGTGTCGGTCTCCTCCGTACACTCAGTTCCAGTCTGAACTCTTTCCTGTCCTTTACCTGTTTTGCCTCTATGTCCGTTCCCTTCCTTTTTCTGCAGAGTCTGAACTCGTACCTAACTCCTGCTTGTTGTCTCTGCAAGTACTGTGTGAGTATCTGGCTCTGTCTTTCCCTTCCTGTCTGTTCCGTGTGAACAGAGCCCTGTCCTCCCTGCTCAGCCTTGTCTGCACTCTAGCTGTGCTTGCCTGTAACCCTCTGCCTGTATTGTTCCTGAGTCCCGGTGTGTACTGGGTCCTATCCCGCCTGTGTTCCTACCTGCTAGTGCCTCCCTGTCTGCACTCTAGCTGTGCTTGTCTTTACCCCCCTGCCTGCATACCCGCCTGCCTGCATACCAGTCGTGCCTGCCTATACCCACCAGTCTGTGTGCCAGCCTACCAGCCTGTTCCTGTATTCCCCTGTGTGGGTCAACAGCCGTGTCCGGGGTCTGTCCTGGAGTAGCACCTGGTCCCTCTGCTCGGTTCCTCCTTGGTGCACTGGCGTCGTATGCCGTCGTGCGACCCTGGTCGGATCGGGTGAATACCTAGTCACGCCCCTCCAGGCATTCACTCTCCGGCACGGTCCAGTGGAATCACTACCAATCACTCGCACACGCCGCTTAGCCCGGGCGTGTGCATAACACCCTTACTGACATCTGACGTACTAATACGCGTCTGTGCCCTGGGACTTAATACCCAGACCCGTATTAGTACGTCATGGCAATCGCGCGCACACAGGCTGTGCGGGCGCGATCGCCGCCGGGTGTCAGCTGATTGTCACAGCTGACACCCGGTACTATGTGCAGGGAGCGGTCCTGCACCGCTCCCAGCACATTAACCCCCGCGATGCTGCGATCGAAGTCGATCGAAGTCGATCGCGGCATTGCGGGGGCAAGGGGAGGTGATCGGCGATACTCACCTCCTCTTCCGGCTTCCAGCGCAGTCTGCAAAGGCTTCCCGGGTGTTGCCATGACGACCCGATGTCGTCATGACAACATCCGGGTCACCAGAGAGCAGGAAGATTGCTTGGACATGCGCAGTGCATCTCCAAGCAATCTTCACACTGTGCACTTCTGACAGCCTTCATGGCATAGGGATGGTGCTTCATTCCTGTGCCATGCAGGCGATCAGAAAAAAAAAAGTGAAAGTCCCAGAGTGGGACAAAGTAATAAAGTGTATAAACTGTGTGAAAGTGGAAAAAAAAAAAAATGTGCAAAAATATTATAAAAAAATAAAAAAAATAATACACCAAAAATAAAAATATAATGTACCCATCAATAAATATTATTATAAAAAAAATTAAAAAAAAACAATAAAAGTACACATATTTGGTATCGCCGCGTCCGGAACAACCTGACCTATAAAACTGTCCCACTAGTTAACCCCTTCAGTGAACACGGTAAAAAAAAAAAAAAAAAAACGAAGCAAAAAACAATGCTTTATCACCATACCGCCAAACAAAAAGTGGAATAACACGCGATCAAAATGACGCATATAAATAAAAATGATACCGCTGAAAACGTCATCTCGTCCCGCAAAAAACAAGCCACCATACAGCTCCATCAGCCGAAAAATAAAAAAGTTATAGCTCTCAGAATAAAGCGATACTAAAAAATATTTTTTTCTATAAAATAGCTTTTATTGTGTATAAGCGCCAAAACATAGAAAAATGATACAAATGTGGTACCGCTGTAAACGTACTGACCCGAAGAATAAAGCTACCTCATCAATTTTACCACACGCGGAACAGAATAAAAAAAAAAAAAAAAAAACAATTCCTGAATTGTTGGTTTTTGTTTATTCTGCCTCCCAAAAATCGGAATAGAAAGCGATCAAAAAATGTCACGTGCCTGAAAATGGCACCAATAACAACGTCAAGTCATCCCGCAAAAAACGAGCCGTCACATGACTGTCTGCCAAAATCTTGAAAAATTATAGCTCTCAAAATATGGCGATGCAAAAATTAGATTTTACAAAAAATGCGTCTTTTAGTGTGTGACAGCTGTCAGTCATAAAAACCCCATATGATTCTGGCATTGCTGTAATCACACCGACCCGAAGAATAAAGTCGTCTAATCACTTATACCGCACAAGGAACGGCGTCAAAAATAAACTCTTGGGTTAGGATTGGGCTAGGGTTAGGATTGGGCTAGGGTTAGGGCTGGGTTTGGGGCTAGGGTTGTGCTGGGGCTAGGGTTGTGCTGGGGCTAGGGTTGTGCTGGGGCTAGGGTTGTGCTAGGGTTAGGGCTGGGGTTGGGATTTTTTTCAAAAGTAAGAAAAAAAGATGATGATATGGCGACTAGTGTTGAGAGCAAGTGCTCACTACTTGAGTTTGCATCGGGTGCTCTGGTATGCATTGAGTATCGTGGGTATTTGAGTGACATGCTCGAGTCTCTGCCCCATATGCTTCGCGGCCAAAAAACTTTACGGGGATTGCCTGCCATGCACGAGCGATCCCCGCATGTTTTTTTTTGGGTGTCTAATAACCGTGAAACATGCGGAGCAGGGACTCGAGCATGTCACTCGAGCACACGCTGTACATGGTGCATACCTGAGTACCCGATGCAAACTCAAGTAGCGAGCACTTGCGCTCAAGAATAATGACAACTTATTCAATATGATGACCTAATGTAAACAAATAATGTGCCGTACCTCTGGGTTCAAAATGTTCACTATACACCTTAATAAAATCCTTGAGGGGTATAGTTTCCAAAATGGGGACACTTGTGGGGGAGCTCCACTGTTTAGGCACATCACGGGCTCTCCAAACGCGACATGGTGTCCGCTAACAAATTGAATGGAAAATCGGCTCAAATTGTTAGCGGACACCACATTGCGTTTGGAGAGCCCCTCTGTGCCCAAACTTTGGAGCTCCCCCACAAGTGACCCCATTTTGGAAACTAGACCCCCCAAGGCACCTTTCTAGATGCATAGTGAGCACTTGGAACCCCCAGGTGCTTCACAAATTGATTCGTAAAAATGAAAAAGTGAAAAAAAAAATACTTTTTCATTTTTATGAATCAATTTGTGAAGCACCTGGGGTTCCAAGTGCTCACTATGAATCTAGATAGGTGCCTTGGGGGGTTTAGTTTCCAAAATGGGGTCACTTGTGGGGGAGCTCCAATGTTTGGGCACACAGGGACTCTCCAAACGCAACATGATATCCGCTAACAAATTGTTGGCTCAAATTGTTAGCGGATATCATGTTGCATTTGGAGAGTCCCTGTGTGCCCAAACATTGGAGCTCCCCCACAAGTGACCCCATTTTGGAAACTAGACCCCCCAAGGCACCTATCTAGATGCATAGTGAGCACTTGGAACCCCCAGGTGCTTCACAAATTGATTCGTAAAAATGAAAAAGTGAAAAAAAAAACACTTTTTCATTTTTATGAATCAATTTGTGAAGCACCTGGGGTTCCAAGTGCTCACTATGAATCTAGATAGGTGCCTTGGGGGGTCTAGTTTCCAAAATGGGGTCACTTGTGGGGGAGCTCCAATGTTTGGGCACACAGGGACTCTCCAAATGCAACATGATATCCGCTAACAAATTGTTGGCTCAAATTGTTAGCGGATATCATGTTGCATTTGGAGAGTCCCTGTGTGCCCAAACATTGGAGCTCCCCCACAAGTGACCCCATTTTGGAAACTAGACCCCCCAAGGCACCTTTCTAGATGCATAGTGAGCACTTGGAACCCCAGGTGCTTCACAAATTGATTCATAAAAATGTAAAAGTGTTTTTTTTTTTTCACTTTTTCATTGTTACGAATCAATTTGTGAAGCACCTGGGGGTTCCAAGTGCTCACTATGCATCTAGAAAGGTGCCTTGGGGGGTCTAGTTTCCAAAATGGGGTCACTTGTGGGGGAGCTCCAAAGTTTGGGCACAGATGGGCTCTCCAAACGCAATGTGGTGTCCGCTAACAATTTGAGCCGATTTTCCATTCAATTTGTTAGCGGATACCATGTTGCATTTAGAGAGCCGCTGTGTGCCCAAATATTGGAGCTCCCCCACAAGTGACCCCATTTTGGAAACTAGACCACCCAAGGCACCTATCTAGATGCATAGTGAGCACTTGGAACCCTCAGGTGCTTCACAAATTGATTCATAAAAATGAAAAAGTGTTTTTTTTTTCACTTTTTCATTGTTACGAATCAATTTGTGAAGCACCTGGGGGTTCCAAGTGCTCACTATGCATCTAGATAGGTGCCTTGGGGGGTCTAGTTTCCAAAATGGGGTCACTTGTGGGGGAGCTCCAATGTTTGGGCACACAGGGACTCTCTAAATGCAACATGGTGTCCTCTAACAAATTTAACGGAAAATCGGCTCAAATTGTTAGTGACACCATGTTGCGTTTGGAGAGCCGCTGTGTGCCCAAACATTGGAGCTCCCCCACAAGTGACCCATTTTGGAAACTAGACCCCCCAAGGCACCTATCTAGATGCATTGTGAGCACTTGGAACCCTCAGGTGCTTCACAAATTGATTCATAAAAATGAAAAAGTGTTTTTTTTTTTCACTTTTTCATTGTTAAGAATCAATTTGTGAAGCACCTGGGGGTTCCAAGTGCTCACTATGCATCTAGAAAGGTGCCTTGGGGGGTCTAGTTTCCAAAATGGGGTCACTTGTGGGGGAGCTCCAAAGTTTGGGCACACATGGGCTCTCCAAACACAACATGGCGTCCGCTAATTATTCAAGCAAATTTTACAATCAAAAAGTCAAATGGCGCTCCTTCCCTTCCAAGCCCTGCCGTGTGCCTAAACAGTGTTTTTTCCCCAAATATTGGGTATCTGCGTGCCCAGGGGAAATTGCACAACAAATTTTGGGGTCCATTTTTTCTTGTTACCCCTGTGAAAATAAAAAAAATTGGGTCTAAAGTAACATTTTTGTTTAAAAAGTTAAATGTTCATTTTTTTCTTCCACATTCAAAAAATTCCTGTGAAGCACCTGAAGGGTTACTAAAGTTCTTGAATGTGGTTTTGAGCACCTTGAGGGGTGCAGTTTTTAGAATGGTGTCACTTTTGGGTATTTTCTGTCATACAGACCTCTCAAAGTGACTTCAAATGTGATGTGGTCCCTAAAAAAATGGTTTTGTAAATTTTGTTGGAAAAATGAGAAATCGCTGGTCAACTTTTAACCCTTATAGCTCCCTAACAAAAAAAAATTTTGGTTCCAAAATTGTGCTGATGTAAAGTAGACATGTGGGAAATGTTATTTATTAACTCTTTTGTGTGATATATCGCTCTGATTTCAGGGCTTAAAAATTCAAATTCTGAAAATTGCAAAATTTTCAAAATTTTCGCCAAATTTCCGTTTTTTTCACAAATAAACGCAAGTGATATCGAAGAAATTTTTCCACAATCATGAAGTACAATATGTCACGAAAAAACAGTCTCAGAATCAGGGGGATCCGTTGAAGCGTTCCAGAGTAATTACCTCATAAAGTGACAGTGGTCAGAATTGTAAAAATTGGCCCGGTCATTAACGTGCAAACCACCCGCGGGGCTTAAGGGGTTAAAGAGTAACTAAACCTTTGAAATGTTTTTTTGTCACATTTAAATTCTCTAATAATTACAGGCAAATCAGTGGGAGTCCAAGTCCTGAGACCCCCACTGTTCACTTAAATTCCTCCCAAAAGGTGCGCAGCTCAGAAGAACACGACTGCCTAAGAGAGCACAAAGCCTGGAGTATGGATTCAATAGAAAGCATAAGCTACGAAGCCTAAGCTTTCCATTGCATCTGTATTCACTGTGTGTGTGTGATGTCAACCAGGAGGTGTGCGCTCCTGTCTCCTGAGCTGCGCACTTCTCACGGGTTTTTGAAGGATAAGTGTGGGTCTGTGGACATGGACCCTCACTGATCTGCTTATCGTTATTAGGGTAATAAAATGTTAAAAAACATTTCAAAGGTTTAGTTACTCTTTAACCCATTACTGATACATGATGCAATGGCATGTCATATTTAGCTCCCTTTCTTTGATGTGGGTTTAGGAGCTGAGTCCACATCTTTGCCGACAGATGATGGCTATGTTATTCAGCCATCATGTGCCTCTAACGGCTGTGAGTGGAGCTCTGCTCGCGGCTGTTAACTTGTTGGACACCACTGTCAATCTGTGACAGTGGCATTTACAGTACACACCTAGGGAGGTTGTGCTATTCTAATTGCCCATCGGTGCTGATAGGTTGCCATGAGGGCAGTGAAGGGTCCAATGAAGACCCCTGTGTATGTCTTGATGGTGCTCCTCTGAAAGCGTGTGGCTGGCGTTCATAGAAGAATGTGATTTTTCTTACATACAGCAATACTGGGAATTGCTGTATACAGCACAAGCGATCACATGAATACGTGTTCAAAGTAAAATAATTGTAAATAAAAAAATTAATAAAAAAAAACGATAAAAGTTTGAATCAAACTGTGGTTTTCCAGCCACTGCAACACTGCAAAAAAATGCTTTAAGAAGCGATCAAAACATCATGGTTTAAATAAAAACGTTAACTTAAAATGTAAAAAACAAGCCGTCACACAACCCATCGACCAAAAATTGAAAAAAGTCTTGGAAAATGGTGACAAACAAATTCAGGTTTGGTATTACTGTAATCTTACTGACCTAGAGAATCACATTGTGAGCTCATTTTTACCATATAATAAACACTGTAAAAACAAAATCCAAAAACCAATAGCAGAATTGTGTATTTTTCCCAGCACTTGGAATTTTTTTTCCTTCTTTCAACTACATCATATGAAAAAAATAGGTGTCATTCAAAAGTACAACTTGTTCACAAAAAACAAGGTCTCATATGGCTATGCCAACAGAAAAAAATAAAAAGTTATGCCTATTGGATGAAGAAGAGGAAAAAAAGAGAACGCAAAAACAGACAATCACCCTATCAGGAAGGGGTTAAATCATGCTTAAGAGGTCAATATTACTGTATTTGGTTTGACTAAAGGGCGTGGATAAAGTCACCGGCCATTATTACTGTATGTGAGGTTGGGAATAGATGAGACGGAACTGGAAATGTGAGAAGTCAAATTTATCTTTGCTGTAAACTCTGCTAATGAGTGCTAAACCCATGACTACGCCTTTGACGTTTATAACATAGCTCATGCTTGGCCAGTGTCAATATCTGGCAAACCAGGCCCAGTGCCTACTGTGCCTAATTTTCCTTCAATTATACAAATTACCCTTTCACTTACAGCGGGTGAAATAAGTATTGAACACATAAAGAAAGAGAGGTCCAAAAAGCCTTGAAACGACATGATACCAGCTGAAATCTAACAGTAATTAGAAAGCAATCGTGCCACTAAATGAAAAATAATATCAGCTGGTTCAACTAATGGCCTATAAAAATGTGTCTCATTACCAATATGCCATGCAAGAAACATCTCATGATGGGTAAAACCAGTAAGCTGTCTCAAGACCTACGCAACCTTATTGTTCCGAAACATATTGATGTCATTGGTAACAGAAGAATTTCTAAACTACTGAAAGTTCCAGTAAGCGCTGTTAGGGCCATCTTCCAGAAGTGGAAAGAACATCATTTCACCATATGCTGGCCTTAACCAGGTGCTCCCCGCAATATTTCAGACAGATGAGTGAAAAGAATTATCAGAAGAATTGTCTTGTATAAGAGTCAAGGAGTGCTACAGAAAGACTTGCAATCAGCAGGTACAATCGTTTCAAAGAAAACAATAAGTAATTCACTCAAGCTTTATGGTCTGCATGCACTCTCACTTCCAGTCCTTATCTTCCTGCCTGATAATACTCTGCACTGTTAGTTCAGGGAGTTTATCTGACCTGTCTTTCTCTCCTGATCTGAATCCTGTTCAGTTGCCTTTTTGTCAGATCCAGATAACACACCACCTTTCTCTTCGGTTACAGCCAGACTACAATAACAAGTAACCCACAATACCCCTGTGGCTCTACTAAAACACTCCCTGTCTCCTGTGACTGTGTTAACTCCTCTAGTTGCTGGATGCTTCTGGAGCACATTCCCTGTCTCCTGTGCTTGTGTTATTTGTAACAGTTGCTGGATGCTTTTGAAGCAACAGCACTACTTTTGCATGTCACACTCTTCCCTCCTTTTTGAATGTTGTCCTCGACATTTGTCTTAATTGGTCAATCTGACCAATTCTGAGACAGTGGTGAAAGTTGAATAACTTCAGATACAGATTGGCATTGTCAAATTGGTATAATGTTCATAAACATTGATAACAACCTATTCTTACGACCTTTTACTTGTAGGACGCCTGTAAGAAATAAACAATGAACAAAATTAAAACAATCAGCATCTCTTCAGCTGGAGCTTTTCGTACGTCTTCAACCAGCTCTCTCTCACTAGGCTTTAACAGTTCTTTTAAGGAAAATCAAACCATGAAAACAAGTCTCTCCAGTAAAAGTCCTTGGCACTTGACTCGGTTCACCAAGTGTATCATACGTCAGCATCACGGGCCTCTTCACTTCTCGAGTCGACATCCTCCTGGTGGGTTGTTCCTCAGATACGACAGGTTCTTCAGTCACAGGAGTTTCTTCCGCCGCACTCATTTCCCGTGCTTCCACAGATGCTCTTGGAGTTGCCTCTGTAAGTTTCTGTACTTCACCTGAATCGCCTGATTCCGCGCGGTCTGGTAATTCCGCTCCTCCTGAGTGTCGATCCGTCTCTTCAGGGAAAGGTGTTCGATCATCAGATCTGAATTGGACTTCATCTGTACTCCTTGGTAAAAACTCTGGAGCCTTGGAACTTAGTTCACACTCCTGAGGATGGTACATCCCTCTCCTTGCAAGTCCGAGAAATACAACGGTGTGTTCTTCATCATCGGAACTTTCAAGGTCACTATCCACCTCCGGAGCTTCAGTCTGTGGTGGTCCCTTAGTCGATCTCGGATGATGTCAGTCTACTTCTGGGAAATCTTGTTGTGGTGGGAGATAATCACAAAGTAGTAGTAAATTCTGATGGACTATTCTGGTTTTCTTGTCTCCCATTTCCAATCGGATTTCATACACTGGGCTGTCATCAGCTTTCTTCCTTATGACCACATACACCTTGTCTTCCCAGTACGAACTAAGTTTTCCTGGACCGCCTTTCTCACGTACGTTCTTGACTAGCACCCGGCTTCCCAGTGCCAATTCTGCTCCATAACATTTTCGATCATAGTACTCCTTACTCTTGCTCTGTCCTTGCGTAACCACTTTGGACGCTATGTTGTATGCCTCTGCCATCCGTTTCTTCCATTTCCGAACGTACTCCGGATACGTTCTGCAAGTCTTTGACACCGGCGTATTGAACATGATGTCGATTGGCAGTCTTGGCGATCGTCCATACAATAGAAAGAAGGGTGAGTAACCCGTTGCATCGCTCTTTGTACACACTTGCATGCACCACTTTTGACAGAGAACTCTTCCAGTCTTTCTTCTCATCAGCTGTTAAAGTGCGCAACATCGACAATAATGTCCGGTTAAAACATTCCACTTGTCCATTACCCTCTGGGTGATAGGGCGTTGTGTGGGATCTCTGAATTCTACAGTACTTTCCTAGCTTGCCAAAGAGCTGGTTCTCAAATTCACTTCCTTGGTTGTGGTGTAACTTCCTAGGGAACCCAAACCTCAAAGCAAAATCATTGAAGATCTTCTCTGCCGCTGTTCGACCAGCTTTATTGGTGGTGGCATATGCTTGGGCAAATCAAGTAAAATGGTCCATCACCACCAATATGTATTCACAACCACCCTTGCACGTATCGAGATGTAGAAAATTAATTGAGACCATCTCAAACGCATACGTAGTTTGGATGTTGCCCATAGGTGCCCGGGTTGATGTGTTGGGACATTTATCTTTCAGACACCCACACTCCCTGATCACGTACCTCTCAATATCTCTCTGCATGTATGGCCAAAAGAGACGTTCACGGATCAAGCTGTTTGTCCTTTCCACTCCCAGGTGTCCCATGTTGTCATGGAGTTCTTTGTAGACCAACCTACGGAATACTCTGGGTAGTACAAACTGCCGGTTTTGTCCTCCTTTACGATACAGGATGCCGTCTTCACTGAGGTAGAGCTTCGTCCATTCTTTAACTAAAACAGATACTGCTGGTGACTCATTTATCTCTCTCCCGCTTACTTGGAAACCGATTTTGGTCCACATAAAGTAGTATTCTACCAATTATCTGATCTTCCCGTTGTGCTCTACGGATTTTTCCTTTTGGTAGTTGTTGAATGGACAGGGGGTGATTTTGTTCTCTTGCTTTTACGGTGGTTTCCACCGTCAACGGACCCCACAATGGTGTGTCTTCCTCTTGATAAGCTTGCACTGCTTGGATAGTGCTCTCAATTGCTTCCAGACTGACTTCCTCCGAGCATTCTTCCATGAAATCCTCAGGCTGTAGTGGCATTCTTGACCATTCATCAGCATCCACATTGCATTTTCCTGGCCTGTACTTGATGCTGAAATTGAAGTCAGCTAGTTCAGCGACCCATCTCTGACCCGTTGCATTCAGTTTGGCTGTAGTAAGGACATAGGTCAAAAGGTTGTTGTCAGTGTATACCTCAAACTCTTTGCTGTAGAAGAGATAATCTCTAAATCGTTCACAGATAGCCCATTTCAATGCCAGGAACTCCAATTTTCCAGAATGTAGATAGTAATTCTTCTTGGCGTCTGCCGACGCTCTAGAACCGTAACCGATGACTCTCAATTTTCTATCTTGATGCTGATACAGGGCAGCTCACAGTCCAACTTGAGAAGCGTCACAATGAAGAACAAATGGTAAGTTGAAATCAGGATATCCCAAGATGGGTGGTTTTACCAGGTAGTCTACTTCGTTCTTCCAATACCTCCTGGTGGTCTGCTGTCCAGAGAATGGGCTGTTGGGACGAAACGGCGTTGTTTCTTTTAAGCCCGGTCCTACCCACGTTCTTCTTTTTCTCCGTGTGTGTTGTTGACTCTGTCGTTCCCCCCAAGAGGAGGTATAGCGGGGCGGCAATCCAGGAGGAGTTCCGAACGTAAGTACGATAGTAGGAGAGGAATCCTAAGATCTGCCTCAACTCCCAGACAGTAGAGGGCCGCTTGTCTTTTAAGGCCAGTACCGGAACGATTTCTGCTGGGTCTATGGTATATCCTTCTCCGGACACAATTTTCCCTAGAAATCGGACTTGCCTTTTGAACAGTTTACACTTTTTTGGGATCAACTTAACTCTGTGTTGTTGTTACCGCTGTTATACGGTCCTCACGTATTCAACATGCTCCTGGAAGATTTTGCTGTGTACCACATTGTCATCCAAGTACTGCTGGCAGATATCGTCCCTCAAACCTTCCAAACAGGTCTCCATGCTCCTCTAAAATTCTGCTGGAACTGAACTGAGCCCAAACGGTATGCGGATCCACTCATATAACCCCCACGGTGTGAAGAATGCTGTCAACTGGACTCTTCAACAAACTCTTGATGGTATGCTCTACCCTGATCGAGGACAGAGAACCAGGTACTTCTTGATAGGCTATCCAGCATATCTTGAATCTTTGATATCGGGTACCGATCAGGTACTGACGTTTGGTTTAGTTCCCGGTAATCACAGCAGAGTCTCAACGTACCGTCCTTCTTCCTAACACAAACAATAGGAGAGGAATAAGACGACTTCGATTTTGGGACTCAACATCTGTTGATTAGATCTTGTAAATACTCTTTCACTTCACGGTGTAATGGTTTCGGCACAGACATGTAACTTCTGGTTACTGGGGTCGTGTCTTTCAAATTGGTTTTCAATTGCAACGACGGGATACAGGCTATATCAGAGTCATCTTTAGAGAATGCATGACACTCTTCTCTCAGCATCTGTTTTGCTACCGCTTGATCTTCAGCATACATGTGATCCAGGGATACTGGGGGATCCCAGGACCCTGAGGTGGGTCGTGCAATTTCCTCCCCTGATCAACTCCTGTTCCTTGGTGGGGAGACTTAATTCATGGTAGACCCCTGGGCGGGTCTCACACTGGCTGGATACACCATTTTAACTGTTTCAATGTGACCTAACACAGTCTTTGGATCCAGTCTAATTTCGTGTTTCGTAGTATTCATCACCGGTACTGTCACTCGAGCAAACCCACCAGTAGGAATTGTAAGCACAGTCTTACCTTGAACTAGGGCTTCCGGAAGTTCTGAGGAGTCTTTTGGCACGAACAGTCTTTTCTGGACTTTTCTTCCCGGTTCTACCCGGACTCCACACCTCACCCCCATCATTTGGTTTGCAGGGATGATGGTTGGGCACCAGCCTACCTTGACTTCTTTTAGGTCCATTGTATTCTGCGCTTTCTTTACTCTATGAATCACATTTTCCGCCACGGCTTTGGGTATGGCAAGTGATGTGGCAATTGCATCCACCACCAGCGTCCCTGACTTGTGTTTCGTGATGACCTCACTGATTACATTATAACCCAGGATAGAATCCTCTGCCACGTTCTAATCACTGGTCACGAGAAAAGGTACCAAAAGCTCAATGGTGTTGCTGTTTTTCGTGGCCCTCAGTTGGAAAATCACTTCCACCCAGCCTATGAAAGGGATTTCGGTCTAGCTGACAGCTTTGCCGTGGACTTCCACTGGTCCTAAGAGCTCTTTTAGCGACCGAAGGCAGGTATGTGGCAGGTAGCGCCTTCTCCATTCTTCATTTAAAAGGCTCGCTTGGGTTCCTGTGTCCCACAGTGCTTTTACCAGGAGTCCATTTAGCTGCCACTGTATAAAGCACCTTTCACCGATTAGGCTGATGAGGCTATCTTTACTGACCGAGGAATCCTCCTCCCAGGAGTAAATTGTTTGACCTCCGCACTGGGCATTAAGTAACTGATGCCCCTGGCTCTCTTGCAGCTGTTGTAGACGGGAACACACTTGGGGATAGTACTGACGCAGCCGTTTTACCTCATGTGCCGTTCTGGGGTTTAGTGAGATTTGGATTTGCTTCTGGGGCCTCCTCATGTGTCGCGGTTACCAGTCGCCCTGCACTGGCAACCTCCTGTCTTTTAACCCAAATTCCCGTGACCATTGGCATTCCTTGGCATAATGGTTTTCCTCACCACATCTTAGACAGTGGACACACACCGTACTCTGATTTGATGAACGGCACGTTTCACAAGCCAGGTATTTTCTGTTTTGGAACCCACTCCTGGGTCTGAGGGATACAGGTTCTGGCCTGGAACAAATCAACTTTTTCACCTCAATCAACTCGGCTTGCAGTTCTCCTATTACTTCCTCCCAGTCAGCGCTGGTGGTCCTCTCTTTTGTTGGTGATTTAAGGTTCCCTCTCGGAGGTGGAACTGGAGGGTCTCCATGATGATCTTCGGACTGGCCACCGGGGGTCTCCAACTTCAGCTGACTCATTTTGGTGATTTTAGAAGCAGAGCCTTTCTTTAACTTCTGTTTGCTCTCTGACTCCAAACTAGCTGCCTCATTTATTTTTTCAATTAGGACTTCGTCTGGAATGCCAGGATCTTCTAGGTACTGTTTCAGCTGTAACTTGATGTCTTGGCCGATGTTCCCAATGATCTCAAGAACTTCTTCTGGACTAGTCCAACATCAAACTTCTCCTCCGCTTCTACATCTCTGGATGCAAACAACAGTCTATTCTTCAGTTCAATTGCTCTGAACAAGAAACTTTGGGGTGATTCATTATTTTTCTGTGAGAGGTTAATGAGTCGGTGGAACAATTCTGAAGTACTCTCTTCTTTATCGTGCCCTTTTAAAATCATCTTCAGTTGTGGCAAGGTCAATTGACTTTTCATTTCTAGCATACTACGGAGGTTCAGTTCTGGGCTGATCGCTTTCACCACCCCCTCAATGATCTCATCTGGCTGGTAGCCTTTCTGTAATCCTGCACTGATCTGGTGCAACAAGTTCATATAAGACAGTTTCTCTTTCTGCTCACACTCTCCAATCTGTCCAGGGATCTTGAATTCTTTCCTTATGGTGATTTGTGGTATTAGAGAGGACTGTCTCCCTGATTTATCTAACCTGAGCAGGGTAAAGGTTCTGTCTGAGTCGGTCACCCGTTCAGAGGTTTTGGTCGATTCCTGCAGGGCTGTTGTTGTCAGGGCTTTGAATTGTTCTTTCAATTCCTGCAGTTCTATCTGAGGATGGAGATTCCCGCTTTTGGTAATTGGTGCCGCCCCTCCATCCCCCAACTTCAACCTGGTTAGAAACTGTGTTAGCTCCTGGAGGAATGTGCCCATGACATCTTCAGCTTCTTTCTCCCCCAGCTCATCCATTTTTGCATTAATGGCAGCTAACAGTTGCCTGCGGTTGTGTGCTTTAGAAATCTGTTCTTCTGACATCTTTATATGTTCTGCTACTGTTCTCAATTCTTCACAGGTTAACTGAAGAAGCAGCTCACTAATTCTGTCATTTGTATTTCCACATCCATTGCTGCTAGTGAGTTTTCTTTAGGGCTGGTTTCTTTAACTGGTGTAGCAGAGTTGAATTGAGGTGATGCGCTGCTGTGTTTTTCCAGACACTTTTCCTCTGCTCCTTCTACGAGCTAATTCCCGCTCAGGATTCCCCGTACGGGCCATCAATGTTACATGCATGCCGCTAGGTTCAGATAGGGCGAGACGGGTTTCATTAATTCTTTGGAATCCTGGGGGAACAGTTACTCAGGGCGACCATATGCTGCAGCTTCTATCAGGCACACGATAGATTCAGTTGCTGACCAGACACATCTGACAACAGTCTTTTTCAACAGTTTAACAGTGGAATTTAATCTAAAGCATGGCCAGTGCAATTCAGGGATATTACAGCAACAATCTTCATTTCAGTACAGTCTGAGTTTCATGAGCAACCGGCTCCAGTAACAATACAGTAGTTTCTTCACAAGGCACAGTATTACAGTCTCTTCAGTAGCACAATTCAGTATAGATTAGATCTCTTAGCAGCACACTTCTATGCATACACAACCACAGGCTTTTCCTTCACAAGGACACAATAGTACACAGCATTCTTTATCCTGCATGGAGATGGAGGGGGGGGTTTGATGAGGGACATGATCCCTGTGACACAATTCCTTCCAGTCCTTATCTTCCTGCCCGATAATACTCGGCACTGTTAGTTCAGGGAGTTTATCTGACCTGTGTTTAGTTTCTCTCCTGATCTGAATTCTGCTCAGTAGCGTTCTCTCAGATCCAGATAACACACCACCTTTCTCTTTGGCTTCAGCCAGACTACAATAACAAGTTCCCCACAATCCCCCTGGGGCTCTGCTAAAACACTCCCTGTCTCCTGTGACTGTGTTAACTCATTTAGTTGCTGGATGCCTCTGGAGCACACTTCCAGTTTCCTGTGCTTGTGTTATTTGTAACAGTTGCTGGATGCTTTTGAAGCAACAGCACTACTTCTGCATGTCACAATATTTACTGAGAAAATTGGTGACGTATCAATACTTCTTTCACCCACTGTATGTACATATTTATGTACTGTATAAACGGTATTTTATTCTAAAATCACTTTATCCTAAGCCATTTGGCAAGGCTCATTATTTGATAATGACTTTTTTGGGGTTGCTACATTCAGTAGGTAACATTAGAATTGAAGCCCTCTTGCTCTCTGATGAGGCAATGCTTTGCTTGACATCCTCTGTGTGGCTGTTTGGTAAGCAGGTGCACATGTCCAGCTCCTCATATTTTACAACTAGGAAAATAAATAGTGATATTGTAATACAGCAACAATAAACAGAGATAATGCTGCACAAAAACACTAAAGATGTTGTGGTAAAACTGGGTTCACTGGAAGCTTGCATACCTGTCACGGTTCCACCCTTCACTGTGTCTGGGACGCAGTTGCTGACAGCTCAGCCATCCAATCTTGTACAGGGGCGTGCTGGAGCTGTCAGTACTGTGATTGACAGCTCGACCATCCAATCTGGTACAGGGGCGTGCAATAGCTTTCAGTGTAGTGATAGACAGCTCAGTTGTCCAATCTGAGACTGGGAAGCACTGGATATCTTCAGGTGTTCATTATCCCAGGTGAATGCCAGGATAACTGAACTGTTTGTCCCAGATCTCTGCCAGACGTACATTCAGCTAGTGTGTGTGGTTTGTTCTCTGTGCCTTGCATTCTGTTTATTGATCTTCTGCTGCCTGACCTTGTTCTGTCCATCCGTCTGTTTAACCCCTTCTGCTCTCATCTGCTGTCCTCCTGGAATTCTGACCAACTGTGCGTAACCTCACTACGCCTGTGCCTCTTCCCTCTGTTTATGATGTACCCTCCTGGCATTGACTTCGGACTCCCTGACTATCCCGTCTCACGGCCTGGCTGTGAAAAGTGACTCAGCGTCACATACCGCATGTGCACACACTGCTATAATGGTGGAAAGGCTTTGTTCTCTTGTGGGTAGTAGTCATAGTATATTGCCAGACATTATTCCAGAGGAAAGGTGTGTAGCTATCGCGAAAAAGTATGGTTTGTTTGTTCACCAACGGGTTTGTGAATAAACAAGACATTACCTAGGATGACAATGTAAAGATGAAGTAAGGTGTGCGCAATAACCACTTCATTGCTTAACAACAACACTGGTTAAATGGGTACATTCTGCTACCACTATCATTTTTGAGGGCTTCTTTTTTGACACTACTGTGTATAGCAAAGACTCAGAATTTTGTGTAAACTGGCACTGGCACTATAAATGAGAATGCATCATTAGAAAGCTAAAATCATGTATTTCTGAACATGTTGCCGACATAATCAAGGGCAAGCTTCCTTCTGGTGCAGCCAAGCATTTTGTTCAAGTACATCAGAGTGGTTTTGATTTTTTTTGTTTCTTTGGAATTGAAAGAGCTAATAGGTGGAAAAAGCTGTTAAAGCAAACCTGTCAGCGGGATTTTGCTAAGTAAACTACAGGCACTGTCATGTTGGGGCTGCTGCACTGATTAACATGATACCTGAGGTGAAGAAATCCATCTTGCGGCTCTTGTGTAATCAGTGCTTGCAGTTTTGAGTTAATGATATGCCCGTGCTCTGGGGTGGGACTGTAGGCAAGGTCTTTCCTTGGTGGTCTAGGCCAGATCAGCAAGATAAGATCTGCCCACAGGCCCACCCCTATCTGTCTCTGGCTGTCTGTATGATGAGGAACATACTTTTGCCTCAGGGCGGACCTCTGGGCAGGTCTTATTTTGCTGATCTGGCCTAGAGCACCAAGGAAAGATCCTGCCTACAGGCCCGCCCAGAAGTACATTTATGTTCCTCACCACGTTAGCCTTTCAATGAACCCTTATTGAAAAAAGGAGTTTGTAAGGATTACATTGATGCCTATTGTGCTAGAAAAAATGCCCTTCCTTATATAGGGCATGTCCCTAACGGACAACATTTCAATCATAAACAGTACATATGCATAGCTCCTAACCGTGCTCGGATCCAGTGGGTCAGTCCCACATTTGGTGAGCTGTACAGGGAGGTCAGGAGTACAGTGGTGTGAAAAAGTGTTTGCCCCTTTCCTGATTTCTTATTCTTTTGAAAGTTTGTCACACTTAAATGTTTCACATCACAAAACAAATTTTAATATTAGACAAAGATAACACAAGTAATCACAAAATACAGTTTTTAAATGAAGGTCTTTATTATTAAGGGAAAAAGAAATCCAAACCTACAGGGCTCTGTGTGAAAAAGTGATTGCTCTCTAAACCTAATAACTGGTTGGGCTGCCCGTAGCAGAAACAACTGCAATCAAGCGTTTGCGATAATTGGCAATGAGTCTTTTACAACGCTCTGGAGCAATTTTGGCCCACCCATCTATGCAAAATTGTTGTAATTCAGCCATATTGGAGGGTTTCCGAGCATAAACCACATTTTTAAGGCCATGTCACAGCATCTCAATCAGATTAAGGTCAGAACTTTGACTAGGCCACTCCAAAGTCTTAACTTCAACTGTATTTGTGTTCCCAGGACAGGCTCAGGCTCAGTTGCAGAGGAGCAGGACTCACAGGCAACTGGGATGCTTGTGAAGGACACCATACTGTGTGTGATGGCCACTGGGGGCATCCTTCTGTGTAACAGGACTGTTTGGGAATGCACTTCGGGGGCATCATACTGTGTGTGGATAGTAGTGGGGGCATCATACAATAAGGAGAGAATGTATGTTAGGGGCATCATACCGTATGTGGGGGTCTGTGGTGAAATGTATTGTGTGTAGGAAACTGAGGACATTATATTGTATTACTGTGTGTCATAATGTGTGGGGGTGGCTGTGAGGCATCTTTATGTGTGTGGAGCGCTGCGGGGGTATCATACTGTGTAGGGGAATCTACTGTGAGGGAATCATCATGTGTTTGGGGATTGTGGGGGCATCATGCTGTGAGTGGAGGGCTCAGTATTGTGGTATTATCTAGTCATAGTATAGTGGTATGATCCAGGCACAGTATTGTACTATTAGTCAGACATTATAAGGGCATTGTCCAGTCACTGTATGGTAGTATTATTCACAGTATTTTGGTATTTATTACAGTATAGGGGTGTTATGCAGTCAGGTATGGTGGCATTATCCAGTCACGATATTCTAATCTTAATAATTTACAGTATAGGGGTATGGGTGGCATTATCCAGTCTCAGTAGTGTGATATTAATCATTTACAGCATAGCGGTATGGTGGTGGTGTTCAGTCACAGTATGGTGGTGTTGTTCAGTCACAGTATGGTGGTAATACTACAGGTAGGTGGTAATTATGGTGGTAATAGTGAAGGCACAATGTACACATTGAAGAAACTGAACAAGCGCTGCAACCCTCTCAAATAGCTGATCTGTGAAAGTGGCAATAATTGGTTCCCCACCAAATTAATTTTGATGGTTTATCCTACAGATTGGCCAACAATTTTCTAATCATGGAAAATACCTTTAATGGGAACATATTCAGACTTATTGCCTAGCACCGCGTGAACTGTAAATGCATCCCTGAATTGATGGAGTCTATGTTACCTACCATTACTAAAGTGGGTCTAATCATTGCAAACCACTCCCCTTTTTACATAAATTATGCCCTAAAAAAGCCACCTCCATTTTTGTGCAAACCATTTCTCAGGATACACCCTGTAAGGAGCTGTCACCTCTGTACAGTGAACCAAGCAAAGCTAAGGCCACCTCTGCGACTGCGATTAGCACTCTGGCGGGACCTTATATGGCCCTATTATTTGTGCGTGGCATTATTTTTTGGATTGCATGTGTACTGTATAGCGACATTGGTGATGTGTACAATACGGCGGCATTATCTACATACACTGTATGTAACATTACACTTCCACATCCTTTGATGAAATACAATCCTGCAGCAAGTCATAGTGCAGCAGGTACAGAGGGTACTGTTGTGCTCACTAAATTTTGCAATCTTGGCCCCAGACCTTGATGTTTTATGATGGCAGCTGTGGTGGTGCAGGGTATGACCAGGAGGGGATGCTCACTATAGTGCCCCTATCTTTGTCTCTGCACTCGTATAGACCAGCTATGTAATGCCCACTAGGTCGCTAAGCTGTGCCCTCAGTGCTGCTCTGGCTGACAGGAGACCATCTTGGTCCTGGACCTTGCAGTCAGTGCACTGCACATAGCAGCCAGCAGGGGGAGCCCGGTGCTATCTGCTTCCTGCACTCTCCTCCCTCACACAGGGAAGGGTGACACTGGGTGGCAAGTGCCGGCCCACTCCCCCCTCCAGTGGGTATTTCCCACCTGCGGAGGGGGCCCAGGTCTCAGAGCGAGCAGGGGATGGGTGAGCAGCAGTGTCACAGTGACAGCTCCACAGTGCGCGCTCTCAGCATTGCTGTGGACGAACAGAACGTCATTCCTGGCGCCCTGAGCCTTATCCAGGAGCTGAGACCTGACTGGGAACCTCAACATGTGCAGACTAAGGTAATGGCCTTCCGCACGCCTCTCGTGTTGTAGTGATGTGCCAGGACTACTACTCTCAGCACAGCAGGTCTGTCCTGTACTCTCCGGACACCGCGGCAGGGCTGTAATAACAGGGAGCTGTCACTTCCAGCATGGCCCCTCTCCCCTCCCATGTGTCTGCTCCAGCACCGCCCCCGTGTATCCCTACACCTGCCCTGAGTGCGAGCGGGATTGCGGTCACGTGACGGCGTGTCCCTCAGCCCGTGACGACACAGCGCTCTACAGTCCGGGAGCGGACGGAGGGGCTGCGGCGAGCTGGGAGGGTCGCACCTCTGTGTCCCTAAGGGGGTTGTCCATTGTGGGGGACTGTGTTTATATATTTTTTTAACTCTTGGGCTAAAAAATAATTTTGCATTAAAAACTTTGCAATGCTTAGCTTTTACCTGCACACTTAAGGCAGCACTCCGATTAATATTTTATAGAGCGATGTTTTTTTTTCCTCCTAAACTTGTGTAAGGCTATGTTCACACTAGGTGTTTTTTTTTCAGCGGTTTTTTTTTTCTGTAGAGGAAAAGCAGGTTTTGCTTGTTTTTTCTTGCTGTTTTTGTCATGCTACATTTGTCTCTTGTGCATGCTGATAAAGTTTAGTGCAAAAAAATCTGATTCCTCAACCTGACACCTGCGTTTTTTGCAGCGTTTTTTCACCACCCATTACTTTCAATGGGTGAAAAAACGCTGAAAGAAGTGACATGCTCTATTGTGCAAAAAGCCATGCAGAGTACAAAATACTGAGGACAAACAACCAAGCTGTGTGCATGAGTGCAGAAATCTCAGACTTTGCTGGTACTGTAAAATTCAACTGAAAATTTGCATTAAAAAAAAAAAAAAAGCACAAAAAAACATTATTTTTTTGCTGGCCATCCGGATGTCACAGCGCTTCGGACACAGCATATTTTTGCTGCGTCCAAAATGCTGAGTTTTACTGAGCGCAGGTAAATCCGCATGGCTTCATTGAACCATGTGGATTTACCGCATTCAATACAGTCTAATGGTCAAATTTCTGTTACGGAGGCTAGCGACATGCTGCGGTCCTGAAAGATGTACCGCATGTCAGTTTCTATGGGTGATCTGCAGGTACCCAGATACGCGTAGTGGACATGGGATTTCTAGAAGTCCATCCACTATGCTGTAACATTTCGTGATTGTGGGCACATACCCTAAAAAAGCCACCTGGTGTGCAGTGTCAGTGTATTAATACACTCACCAATCACCGTTTTCTCATGTATCCAGCGCCTCTCTGCTCCTCAGTCGTGTGACTACCATTCAGACTCTCCAGATCACACTGCTCTCTATGTGTGAGCTGGAAGTCACTTTTACATCACAGGTCTATGGATTCTTGTCCTGACGCTCCATAGAATTACATTGTGAAAGCCACTTCTGAGCTACCCAATGTGATCCAGAGGAGTCTGAATTGTCACTCAACTCAGAAGAGGAGCTAAATGGCGCTGGATACTGGAGAAGATGGCGATTGATGAATGTATTAACATACTGACACTGCGCTACTCTAATGTGTACACAGGCTTAGGAGAAAAAAAAGTTGAGTGCTGTTAACTTTGATGTGGTCTGTGGTTATAAATCAGTTGATAGGAGCTCAAAAAATGATTCCCGTCAAACTATCACAACATGCTGACTGACAGATTCTCCGTTAACTCATTCTGCAGCCAGCTATAGAAGCCAAACTGTGCAAACTTTAAATGAAACCCAGTTGCAAAATTTATTTTTAACCTAAAATAAGTAACACAAGAAAGTTATCACCATAGGTGGATGTTCAGGAAAGCCGTTGTTTTTCTTTACACCTTTCATTCTATGATAAAAATAACCAGGCAATATGATTCTCCAGACCAATACGATTTCAGCAATCTCCCCCCCACCCTTCCTCAATTGAAAGCTCTGGCTTCATAGGCCCAGAGAAGGGTGGAGAAAGAGGGAAACCAACAGGTGGGAAGGTATATATAAATGATTGGCCCCGCCATGGAGCACTGAGCGCCTGGACTTGGTTTGGACAGTCATTCTGTGCTGACAGACTCCCTTTAAGTTTAGAGGCTGACAACCTGTGTGAAGCAGGTTCAGATCCTGAGCCTGTTCCATACACCTTACACATGATGTTAGGAGTTAAATAGATGCTAGATATTTTCTAGTAGAGGCCTCCTTGCGATCAGCAGTTATCAGAATCCACTTCTGTGCATTACACGCTTGTATGGATGGAATACTGTCTATAGATTGGATATCGAATATTGATTGTACGGATTTTCTTCATGTAGGGGTATGTTCACATTAAAGGGATTTTCCGCTTTGGATCATTTCTTTTTGTTAGCAGGACCTCTTGACAACAGACTGATCAGAGTGTCCACCCTACTTTAGTGTTTGTTCTCTCTGGAGTATCTTTACCATGGAAAACTCTAGAGTAATGATCATTTAATGGGCTTAAATAGATGGCCACAACAAACCAAGCGCTGTGTACACCAGCAAAGTAACCACACGTGAGATTTTTTAAAATTAATAATTATTTATTACACATTATTTATTATACACAAGTGGGTAAAAACACTTCGAGTAACCGTTGTTTTAATTTTTATTTTCTAAATCAATAGTACTCATGAAAATAAGAAACTTTGTAATATATCTTATCAGAAACATCTGCTTCTCTCTCTGCCAAAATTGATCAGTCATTATCAAAATTCTTCAGAGGTAAAATCTGTATTCAGTGACGACAGACTTTCCCATTACTGAGATAGGAGATGGCGGCTGCTACGGATACAATTCTATGTAGATGGAAGGTGGGAGGCGCCAGAGGCAGCGCTCCACCCCCTCGCCCTTCCCTCCCGTTGTAGGGATGTGGACTCTCTCACCGGACAGCAGCTCGGTCGTGACTAGTTTACACTATCTACATAGAATCTCATCAGTTGTAACTGCCATCTCTTATCTCAGTAATGGGAAAGTTTATCTACGCTAAATATAGATTGTTCACCTCTTAGGGGCTCTTTTTTACCTAATTGCATGTATTTGGGGTTAATAATCATTTTTGCAAACAGGTCTCCTGATAAATTTTGCAGCGTTTATCATTTACAGGCTCTCTTATTTCTTTGCACATTCAACTTTGATGTGGTCTGTGGTCATAAATCAACTGAAAAGAGCTCCGAAAAGGACAGATAAGGGTTAAAACCTCGCCACCAGACCAGATGAAGAGAGCTGACTGACAGATTCTCAGTTCACTCATTCGGCAGCCAGCAGTGGAAGGCAAACGGTGTGAAAGTTTTAATGAAACCCAATTCCAAAAAAATCTTTTTAGCCCCAATTACATTCATTTAAGTGAAAAAAACTTGTCCCAGGAGGTTTACAACCCCTTTTACTTTTTTTAAGCATTTTTTGTTAATGTTGATCTTCTGTGGGATCAGACCACACAGGCTAATGTTGTTTGCCCACACACATCAATGAGCCTCAGGCACCCATGACCCTGTCACCGTTCGGCTCTGCAGTCTTTAGAGCAATTGTTTCTCTATAATGAACAAAAAACGCATTCTTTAGGTCAATAGCCGGGACAATACTGTTATAACTGTACCACTTGTGCACAAAGACCACAGCTAAAATTCGCAGAGGCATACTGTTCATTTGTATGGGATGTGAACTGATGCCAAAGTGCATGAGTTCTCATTAGTCCCTGCATGACCAATAGATGGCATATAAAAAAAACTTCAATTTGTTTTCCTTTTAGATCTACTGTAGAAGAATATATAAGTGAATATATGAGCCAACCTTTTCTGTAGAACATTCTTGCTTGCATTTTGATTCATCTGCAGAAAATTATCATAGGAATAAAACACCTAGAACATGCTTTAATATTAAATCACACATGTTGTAAAATCAACTAAATAACGTACTTTTAAAGGGAACCTGTCATCCATGTTAAACTAGAGGTATGGGCTGTATGTCATACTGATTTACTGAGGGTTCAGTCACCACGGGGTACTGCACCTGAGAATGAGGTGTGGTATCTCCTTTCCAAGGTAAGGATGGAGCACCACACAGGACCCCAACCACACACTCAACACTACACCGCTCCAGTTCTGAAGGGGGCCTAAAAGCACCATATTGCCTCCCCGGTCCTGAATGGAGGAGTTGGGGGGAACCAAAGTGGATGGGAACCAAGTAGTGAGTGAGGGTGGAGGAAGCACTTTACTTTAGCACTTAATAGAATCATATATAACTGGAGGCCATTTTAATAACCGGACGGCAGGTCAGCACAAGGCTGCAGCCGCCTCAGGGTCCACGGTTCCCGGTCTCAGGCCTCGAGACGGGGGATTGGGGCAGAGTTATAACCGGCTCTGTCCCCGGTCAGAGTCCAACCAAGAAGGCCCAGGAGGGGAGCAGAGGAGTTAGGCTCCACAGGCGAAAGGATCTCAGGGGGTGCGGACGGAGCGGAGTCGCCACCTGCATACCTTATTCTGGCCCTGCCAGAGAGACCCTGCCGCAAGAGGGGGTACCAGTCCCCGATTATCTGAGTTTGCACTTCACGTCTCTGTCGGAAAAGTCCGGAGGCTTATGTGGATCCCAGGTGGATATGGACAGAGCGGAGTCGCCACCTGTATTGCCTAATCTGAGTTCATCCAGAGGGCCCCGGCCTTACGCCAAGTTCTCACCACTAGTAACCAAGAAGGGCACCCAGTCGGTCCGGGAGCTACACGCTACCCATCAAGGACATCGCAGTACCCGTATGGGACACATGGGGGACACAAGGCAGGAGAAGTTCACCAGGAGAGGAACACTTTAGAGTGGGGGTCCTGTCAAGCGCTCCTGAACTACCTGGAGTGTGCTGAACCCCACCCTGGCGGCCGCAGCTCGCCGTGTGACAGCAGAGAGAAGCTCTGAGTTGAGAAAGCACCACCGTGAGTAAAAGACTTGGATGACTTCAAATACTGCCTCTGTCTGTTCTTTTCTCCGCGGCACTGCACCCGCCAACTCTCTATCCTGCTGCCCTTAGGTCCCGCTCCACCTGTGGGGAGCCGCACCAACTAAGCTGCCTAATCATCGGCCTCAGAGGACTGTAGCAGCACTGGTGATCCTCTCCAGACACCACGGGTGGCGTCACGAACATTCCCCTTTCCCATACACCTTTCCCCCATTATTCCTTGCTTTTAAGAGTGACCCTAGGGTACGGCCCCGGGAGCCGGCCACCGCGGCATCCCCCAAAATTAACAGCAAGGTTCGGGCGCCAAGTCGTCCCCATCATCCCCTGGGCGCGTCATCTCCATCTAAATTTTGGGCTGCCGCCGAGTTAGCTGTGGGCGACGCTCTTGCTGGTCCGGTCTCGAACTATCTGCAGGCTTAAAGAAGAACCTTTATTTGCTCACTAAAGGGTTATTCCCAATACTGGAATTATCTCTTATTTATAGGTGATAACTTTCTGATCGG
This sequence comes from Phyllobates terribilis, assembly GCF_046119375.1. NCBI lineage: Eukaryota > Metazoa > Chordata > Amphibia > Anura > Dendrobatidae > Phyllobates > Phyllobates terribilis. The sequence goes on from NW_027362762.1 coordinate 692,932,174, forward strand.
TGGGAGTCCGATCACTGAACCCACACTGATCCCAAGAACGGAGTTCTGAATTTCGTTCTTTTTTAGGACTGAGGGAATAGTAGAGCTCCTGGCTTTTGATGGCAGTCCCATAGAGAATGAATTGAATGGTCCATCCCTTTTATGGGGATCATTAGGGGTTCAGTGGTAAAACTCTAAGGGTATGTGCATATGGTTTGGAGCCGCCTGCAACCCCGACTCTGCGGAATAGCCGTGTGGCTCCATTTATTTTTTCACATGCGGATTTTCCTCATTGATGCAAGTCTATGGGGAAAGTCCACATGTGGACCCGCAAGAGAAATTGTCATGCTGCGGGTCTGAAAGACGCGCCACATGTCAGTTTCCGCGGTTGAGCCGCAGGTGCCCAGATACTCCTAGTGGGCATGGGATTTCAAGAAATGCCATCCACTATGCTGTAACATCTGGACGTTGCGGTCTTGAAGCTGCATAAACACGAAGCGACTCCTGATCATGGACACATACCCTTACAAATCAAATGATCTTATGCATAAATTATATCACTGTTAAAGGGTTGACCACTACTTTTTTATTGTTGGCCGTAGACTAGGCCATCAATATCTGATTAATGACAGTGTGACACCCCTCACCCTGATCAACTGTTACCCAGCAGCTCCGTCATTTCTATAGTAGCCATTGACGGGTACTGTAGATCGAAACCTATTCAAATAAATAGAGCATCAATCTGCAGTACCTGACCGCGACCACTATATTTTTGACAGGGCTGCTGTGTTCCGACAGCATCCAAGAACTTCCGTCTGCCGCTGGTAACGGCTGATTGGTGGGGGTTCTGGGTGTTGCATCCCAGTGATCTGAGTTTGATTGTCTACCTTAAGGATAGGTCATCTGTAACATTCCCTTTTCTCTATGTGCTTGTGCAGAAGACCATATTTTTGGACTGAATAGGATTCGACAAAACATCAGATAAAACTCAGACCAATGTTATTCTATGGGGCTGTGCATATGTTCATTTTTTTTCTTCCGACAGTCTGTCCTGGGAAAACAATTGCAGCATGCACGATTGCATCTGATATTTGGATCGCACTAGGCCATGCAAGTCAATGAGTATGTGGAAACCATCGGACTGCACTCAGATGACATCTGAGTGCAGTCCGATTTTCATGGATTGACAAAATGGAGATGGATAAATTTGTTTTTTATCTTCTCAGAGAGAATCGGATCACAGTATGATCACACTCTGATCAGCATAATCGTCCCAATTCTCTCGGATGAGAGAAAATACCGTCATGTGACTCTAGCCTATAATTGTCATGGCTTGATTTGGGAATTCAATCCAGTGACCTGTTTCTTCATGGTCGGTTCTTCTGTCTGAGCTATTGCTCTTTTCCTTCCCTGTGCAAATGCTGATTGGTTCCTACTGTCTTTTTTCTCCCTTCTTCGTTTGCTCCTTGTTTTTCATTTTACCATTTTGGTTTGCCCTATCACGTTCTGTATGGGGCTTTATATATTATCCCATAACATACAGATAATGCAGCCTGCATGGGGTAATTAATACTAATCACAATTTGCCATTGGCAACAAAAACCCCAACTAAAGACCCTAAATTTTACTTTTAGTAATATTATTTAAAGGAATATAGAATTAAAATTTGCAACAGTCAGTATTCTCCTGGAACATTATCTACTAGCCATTTATTGGATTCATTTATCCCTTCAACGTTCGCATACAATCTTTATCATTTATATATGTATTCAAATTGAGGCTATAATCCCCTGATGACACCAGATCTTTGGTGAAACATGTTGGGGAGGCTTAGGACTATGTTTTAATTGCAATCGTCAGCTATGAAAAATAATAATGATAGGATAGTATAGGTAGCAGCCGCACCGTGACTATCCATTTGAATAGATATATAAATGATGATGATTGTATAGGGGACATTGAAGGGATCAATGAATGGCTAGTAGCTGATGTCCCAGGAGAATAGTGACTATTGCGAATTTTAATTCTATATTCCTTTAAATAATATTACTAAAAGTAAGATTTTAGGGTCTTTAGTTGGGGTTTTTGTCACCAATGGCAAATTGTGATTATTATATATTATCCCTTCACTACACTTCCTTGCTGGCTATACTTCGAGGTGGATTTTTTCTAAGGAGTTCCAGCCCCATAGTGAAGGAACTTTCCCTGCTAGATTTACGCCACTTATATTCTTGCTGTTTGCCTATCTTCCCAGTACCTTTTACCTCTGTTAGGTTTCGGGGAGGTTATACTATTTTCATTTATTTTTTTGGTTCTCTTTACAATTCCCTCTTCTTTTATGAACATGCTTTAAGTTTCTCACTCCGGACCTTTGTGTCCACCTGCACACCTTCCTCTCCCCTTGTTGGCAGTGTGTTGCAGCCTCCACTCTGGTTCCTCAGGAGGCACAAGAAACCCCTTGACGGCCTTTTAGGGAGTCAGGTCCGAGGTGGTGTTTTCATTTGTTTTGCTAGGGATTGACAAGTCTGTACAAGGACCAGTTGAGTGTAGGTGAAGCTTCTCTCTATAGTAAGTCTTCTTTATTCCCTTTACCCGTGGGTGAGTGTGGTACATGCATAACAATAAGTCAATGATTCAATTTCACTCATTGAAGAAGTGGCAGTGTCATTAAAGAATTAAGTTAACGTAGTTGTGCTCCAGACCTGTTGTTATTACTATAACGAAACACTTAATTACTACACTATTTACAAGGCACCATTTATATATCTGAGCTAGGATCATTGTGAAAAAAAATATAATTCCTCCTAAATAGGTACCAAAAATAATGGAAAATTCTAACACATTAAAACTATGCAAAGGTCCTGTTGGATTAATTCAAGTGATTAATCATTCTAAATTAACCTTTTTAATTATGTATATAGATGAATTAATAAAAATTAGCAGTTTTTTATATCATACTTTTTGGTGGTCTATGAATCCACCACATTGGTAACCGAAGGCATGTTACTTTGTTAGAGTGTATGTGCTCATCTCTGCTGGAGGTCATCCTGACGGAGAAAGTGTATATGGATGTCACCCACCTCCCTTTTTTAGCCAAAGTGACCAGATTCTCCAAAGGTTCTAGATTGACATGTCTCCATCTATTTGTCAACCTTCGTGAGCATTAGGCTGCAGCAAAATAGTTAGTATGAATTTGGCCTTAAAAATACAAGCTATTGTCATATCAACAATATATACGGTATCCTGGCCAATCTTGGGTATACAATGGCTAGTTAGGAGATAACTAAAAATAAATTTCAGGTTGTATCAACATGTGCCAATTTCACGTGGGAAAAAGCCCCAAAGCATTTTCTGGCAGTTTACAGAAAAGGATTCCAGTAGTGCAGAATGGTTACATTTTACCTCCTTAGCATTATCTCCTTGTTATGGTACAAGGTCATTTACAGATGTCAGTAATAAACTTCTCTTACTTTTCAGGTGTGGAAAGTTTTCATATAGCATAAAGTAACATAGCCTTTTTATATTGCCCTGTTTTTTTTTAAATTGAAAAGACAATAATGCCAATAGTAAGCAGTCTGACTTGAGAAAGTGAACTTGTAAGTTAGGGTTTACCGCACAAGATCTACAATAAAAATTTGATTTATGAGGATTTTATTATTGGGGCAGTGGGATCCCCAGTAATTAAGATGTGCTGGAAAAAAGTTACGCCAGAAGTAATGCTAGATTTACAGTAAAATAAATGAAATAGAATCTGTCATGGAGATGAAAGGGGGCATGAATATACTCTCTGCATTTGTACTTAAATGCACTAAAAATCTAGCCTGATATGTGTAAAATATGAGCGCACCTTTACAATGGTTCCCTCATTTTTATATAGTGTCACTAGCTCAAAGCATTAGACGCCATCCTCAGATCAGGAACTGCATTTATTATTACACCCTGCATCATTAACTACTGCATCTGTTATAGTTTGTTGCTTCACACAGACTATTTTTAAAGAAAATTTGTCACCATTATTATTCAGCCCCATCGAAGAGCGGCATAAAGTAAGGTCAGTGATGGGATAGGGCCATGGGCTCTAAAGTTTCAATGTTTTGTTCACTAAGCCACTTAGTTATCACTTTCGCATTGTGACATGGTCTCCATCATGCTGGAAAAAAGCATTCTACATCACCAGGTTGCTCCTGGATTATTGGGAGGAGTTGCTCTTGGAGATATTTAGATCCCATTCTTTATTCATGGTAGTGTTCTTAGGCAAAATTGTGCTTGAGCCCACTCCTTTGGATGAAAAGCAACCCCACCCATGAATGGTCTCAGGATGCTTTACTGTTGGCATGACATGGAATTCATAGTAATGCTCACCTTTTTTATTTCCAGACAATCCTTCTTCCTGATGACCCAAACAGTCTGTAGGGTTCTTCATTAGACAAAATGACTTTATCCCAGTCCTCTACAGACCAATTCCTCTAATTCCTGCAGAATGTCAGTCTGTACTTGATGGGTGTTTTTGGAGAGTAGTGGCTTTTTTGCTTCCCTTCTTGACACCAGGCCAATCTGAAAAAGCCTTCGCCTCACTGTACGTGCATATGTGCTAACACCTTCTTGCTGACATTTCTAAGCAAGCTCTGCAATGGTGATCAGCTGATCCCATAGCTGAATCCCCTTTAGGAGACAGTCCTAGCACTTGCTGGGCTTTCTTGGGTTCCTCCAAGGCTTTTTAGACAGAATTTGAACCTGTGTTTTTGAGGTTCCTGATGAGCCCATAAATGGTTGATTTAGGGGCAATCTTACAAGCAGCAGTTTTTGTCTGTAAAGCCAGTTTGATGCAAAGCAATGACTATTGCACAAGATACCATTGGATGGGCAAATAGACTTTAGAGAAGAACCAATGTGTTAGAGCCTGCAGCAGGTTTCCAAGTACATTGGCTACCTGTCATTGCTATATGTTCACATCGGGATAAATTGAATGCAGTCTGTAACCCTCAAAACTCAAATTAAACTATTTATACATTGATACAGGGGACTTAAACCCTATAAAAATCATTTTTAGTGATCATTTTACTTATTGAAATTCATATAAAATCCGTTTTATGAGACATGTAAATGAGGTGTCCTTGGTGCACCCTTGGCATTGCCAAAGGTCCAGTGCACCATTTCTCCCCCTCAATTACAATTTTCACACCTCAGTTTGTTGATTGAAAGCTCTCGCATTGGAGCACTGCCTAAATTGACTCCATAGCCCTGCACACACTGTCACTGCAGGATCCAAGAACACACAAGGTGCTAGTGTGTGCAGGTGCATTCTCATCCCTCTGTCCTGTCTGCAGCAGCCACATGCTGCACACAGGATCACAGTGAGCAGACGATGCTAACAGGAGAGGGAAATGCTAGTGCAGGCACACCGTGTCAGATCGTGCTCTCGTACCTCTCGATGGTATCGGTCTCCTGCTACAGTGTGATCATGTGTGCAGCGAGCGACAGCTGCTGACGAGAGGAGGATGTGAACGCACCTGCACACGCTGACGCTGTGTGTGCTCTCAGCTCCTGTTAGTGTGTCCAGGGGTGTGGAGGATTCCAATTGAGGGGGGCGGAATGGTGCACTGAGCTCTTGGGCACGTCAGGGGTGCACCACTGATCCCACATTTACATATCAGATAAAATGTTTTTTTTTGTTTGTTTGTAAAAGGAAATAAGTAAAATCTATGCTACAAGTATAAGGCTAAGTCCCCTATATGAATGCATAAATGGTTTAATGTGAGTTTGGGAGGGGGGGGGGGGCTATCTTTAACAACCTTCATATACAGTTGAAACCAGAAGTTTACATACACTATATAAAAAGACACATATGCATGTTTTTCTCAATATCTGACATGAAATCAGAAAAAAACTTTCCCATTTTAGGTCAATTAGGATTACCATAATTTTTAATATTTGCCACAAGACAGAATAATGAAAGAGAATGTTTTAAGGCATTTTTATTACTTACTGCAAAGTCAAAAGTTTACATACATTTCAGTAGTACTTGGTACCATTGCCCTTAAACTGAATGACTTGGGTCAAACGTTTGGGATATCCTTCCACAAGCTTCTCACAATAGTAACAGAATTTGCAAAAGGCTCTTGATATCTGAATATTGTGGAAAGGTAACAAACAGGCCTTGGTCTGACATATATTTTAATATTAATAGCAATCTGTTATGTGTACAGTTTGCTCCGTGCAGGGACGGACACTATCTCATATATATATATATATATATATATATATATATATATATATATATATATATATATATATATATATATATATATATATATATATATATATATATATATAGAGAGATATATATATCTCCAAAAAATGAAGGGAACACTCGAATAACACATCCTAGATCTGAATGAATGGAATATTATCATTGAATACTTTGTTCTGTACAAGGTTGAACGTCGGACAACAAAATCACACAAAAATCATCAATGGAAATCAAATTTATTAACCAATGGAGGCCTGGATTTGGAGTCACCCCCAAAATTAAAGTGGAAAAACACACTACAGGCTGATCCAACTTTGATGTAATGTCCTTAAAACAAGTCAAAATGAGGCTCAGTATTGTGTGTGGCCTCCACGTGCCTGTATGACCTCCCTACAACGCCTGGGCATGCTCCTGATGAGGTTGCGGATGGTCTCCTGTGGGATCTCCTCCCAGACCTGAACTAAAGCATGAGCCAACTCCTGCACAGTCTGTGGTGCAAAGTAACATTGGTGGATGGAGCGAGACATGATATCCCAGATGTGCTCAATTGGATTCAGGACTGGGGAACGGGCGGGCCAGTCCATAGCTTCAATGCCTTCATCTTGCAGAAACTGCTGACACACTCCAGCCACATGAGGTCTGGCATTGTCCTGCATTAGGAGGAACCAAGGGCCAACCTCACCAGCATATGGTCTCACAAGGGGTCTGAGGATCTCATCTCCGTACCTAATGGCAGTCAGGCTACCTCTGGCGAGCACATGGAGGGCTGTGCGGCCCTCCAAGGAAATGCCACCCCACACCATTACTGACCCACTGCCAAACTGGTAATGCTGAAGGATGTTGCAGGCAGCAGATCGCTGTCCACAGCGTCTCCAGACTCTGTCATGTCTGTCACATGTGCTCAGTGTGGACCGGCTTTCATCTGTGAAGAGCACAGGGCGCCAGTGGCAACTTTCCCAATCCTGGTGTTCTGTGGCAAATGCCAAGCGTCCTACAAGTTGTTGGGCTGTGAGCACAACCCCCATCTGTGGACGTCGGGCCCTCATACCACCCTCATGGAGTCGGTTTCTAACCGTTTGTGCAGACACATGCACATTTGTGGCCTGCTGGAGGTCATTTGCAGGGCTCTGGCAGTTCTCCTCCTTGCACAAAGGCGGAGGTAGCGGTCCTGCTGCTGGGTTGTTGCCCTCCTACTGCCCCCTCCACGTCTCCTGGTGTACTGGCCTGTCTCTTGGTAGCGCCACTGGACACTACGCTGACAGATACAGCTAACCTTCTTGCAACAGCTCGCATTGATGTGCTCTCCTGAATGAGCTGCACTACCTGTGCAACTTCTGTGGGTTATAGAGTCCGTCTCATGCTACCACGAGTGTGAAAACACAACAAACATTCAAAAGTGACCAAAACATCAGCCAGAAAGCATTGGTACTGAGATGTGGTCTGTGGTCCCCACCTGCAGAACCACTCCTTTATTGAGAGTGTCTTGATAATTGCCAATAATGTCCATCTATTGTCTATTCCATTTGCACAACGGCATGTTAAATTGATTGCCAATCAGTGTTGCTTCCTAAATGGACAGTTTGATTTCATAGAAGTTTGATTTACTTGGAGTGATATTCTGTTGTTTAAGTGTTTCCTTTATTTTTTTGAGCAGTGTGTGTGTATGTATATATATATATATATCTCACATAGTCTCCTTTATTGTATATTGCCGCCCCTTATTACACAGTGCTCTCTCTTGTACAGCGCCATCCCTTATATATCAGATAATATAACGCCCTGTTTTTTATTATATACCGTCCTCTCTGGTTAGATAAATAATGCTAAGTGTAACATCCCTGGCGGCGTTCTGGCATGGCTTACCATCTCCCACCATGCAAGACCGCCAACTTGCCTATCAATCCAGGCTGTGCACTATACTCCTTTACTTGCTGTGTGCATGTCTCTTGTCTGCTGGCTAGGGCGGCGGCGCTGGCACTTCCTGATTCTTAAAGTTACAGCATGCGCAGTCCTCATGTGTCCCCAGCCTATTGCTGTGAGTCACTGGATACTTAAACCTCCTCCACCCAATAGGAGGTGCCTGAGCAACACTTTCTTTCAGTGTGTTCTGTGCAACTGAGTTGCCAGGTCCTGTCCTGTATCTTGTCTGTTTCTGCCACCCTGTGGGCTGAGTACCCAGGCTCGTTCCTGTCTGAACTGTGTCCTAGCCCGTTACCTGTTTTGTCTCTATGTCCGTTCCTTCCCTTTTCCTCCTGTGTCTGAACCAGTACCTAACTCCAACTCGTTGTCTCTGTACTTCTGTTTGTGAGTTTTGTGTCCACTCGCTACTTCATTGCAAGTACCTTGTGTGTATCTGGTTCTGCTTGTCCCGTTTCCCTGCCTCCGTTTCTACCTCCTGTGCTCTAGCTATCGTCCTGTGTTTCCCAGTCTGTTCCATGTGATCAGAGCCCTGTCCTGTCTGCCTGCGGCTCTGCTCCGCTTGCCCTCCGCACCTGCAGCTTTCCTCTGCTCTGCTTGCCCTCCGCATCTGCAGCTTTGCTCTGACCTGCTCTGCTTGTCCTCCGCACCTGCAGCTTTGCTCTACTCTGCTCTGCTCTGCTAGTCCTCCGCACCTGCGTTTCCGCTTTGCTCTGCTCCGCTTGCAGTCCGCACCTGCAGCTTTGCTGTGCTCTGCCCTGCTCTACTTGTCCTCCACACCTGCGGTTCTGGTCTGCTCTTCTCCGCTTGTCCTCCGCACCTGTGGTCCTGCACTGCTCCGCTTTCCTCCGCACCTGCGGTTCTGCTCTGCTCCGCTTTCCTCCGCACCTGTGGTTCTGCTCTGCTCCGCTTGTCCTCTGCACCTGCGGTTCTGCTCTGCTCTGCTCCGCTTGTCCTCCGCACCTGCGGTTCTGCTCTGCTCCGCTTGTCCTCTGCACCTGCGGCTCTGTTCCTGTATCCCAGTCTGTACTGGTCCCTATCCAGCCTGTTTTCCTACCTGCCAGTACCAGCCCGTCTGTATACCAGCCGTACCCGCCTGTCTGCATACCAGCCGTGCCTGCCAGTACCCACCTGTCTGCATACCTGCCAAACCTGCCCGTTCCTGCATTCCCCGGTGTGGGTCAACAGCTGTGACCGGGGTCTGACCTGGAGTAGCACCTGGGCCGCCTCCCACGTCCCTCCTCGGACTACGATGTCGATTAAGCCGCCGTGCGTTCGTGGTCTGATCTGGCGAGGCCCCTAGTCACGCCTCTCCAGGCACTCCTCAGTTCGTGGCCTAGTGGGACCATGCTCACGCCAGTCAGTCCGGGTGCAAGCTTAACACTAAGATGGCTGATGGAGCATGGGAAAGCTTTTTTCTGATGGAGGAGCTGATGGACTGATGATCAGAACAGGACATTCTCTGACCCTCACGGATCTCCTTCTCAGATCCCTGATTTTCACAGATGTAGAGTTTTTTGGGTCCATTCACACGAGTCTGTGTGCCGTCCAATAAAAAAATCTGCCAGCTCACGGACATTTCACACATATGTGAGAATGCTGCCTAAGGGACTTTACATATAACATTATGACTCCAAGTCACACTGTGCAGATACAGAATAATATTTACATCCAGGCACTTACCGCTGACGTCTCATCTGATTAGAGTAGATTTCTGCTGCTTGTTCTCCATCTGGTCAAACCTTGATGTCGACATCTCCCAGCCACAACTCCTCTTGTCACGATGATCAACGCAGCCCTAAAAATAACAAGGTCCCATATATTGTATACATACATACATACATACATACATGTGTCTCCCCCGCACTGTGCCCCTGAATACAGATATGTATCCCACCATTAATATACTATTAATATATCCACCATTGTCATCTTCCCCCACCTCCATCATTGTTCTCACCCACGACCCCTCATTGTCCTGGACCTCTCCCCAGTGTATTATTTAAAAAAAAAACAACTTACCCATATGCTCATTCCCCCGCAGCATCGTCATTGCCTGCCTGCATCTTTCCCTCTGACACAGGCCAGAGCTGCATGATGACGTCATCAAGCTGCGTGCGTCTGTGTCAGGAAGAAAGCGCCGGGCAGGAAGCAGAGAATGGATCCCTTCGCTCTGCTGCCATTTTCCTCCTGTCTGTAGCGGAGCTGCAGGGATTGCTCCCTGCCTGCCGCGCACGATGAAGGCAATCTGGCCATGGAGCCTCGGGCTCTGAGAAGCAGGCCAGATTACCCTCATTATTAGCCGCCCTGCAAGGGCCCCCTTCCACTTCTGGGCCCCATTGCAGCTGCATCGGCGATATCTCCGCCCCTGGCTCTGTACTTTAATGTATATCCATAATCCTGCACAACTTGAGACAAAAACAGCAGTGGACGTGTATAGTGAACATTGACTTCTGGTGGTTAACTGGAATTGACTGGATTAATTGAAAACTTAGGTCAGAGCCATCATGTTAGGGATTTGCTTTTAGTTTTTAGCATTGTAAATAGGGTATTAAAAGTGCCTGTTGTACCTACAATAAGAGTTTGTCACTAAGAGCAGTTACAATTTTATATGTATTTTTAGATTATTTTCTCCTTCTTGATCTTGAATTACCGTATATACTCGAGTATAGGCCGAGGCACCTAATTTTACCACAAAAAAATGGGAAAACTTATTTACTTGAGTATAAGCCTAGGGTGGGAAATGAAGCAGCTACTGGTAAATTTCCCCATCCTGGTATACATGGCCTCCTCATCCCCAATCCTGGTATACATGGCCCCCTCATCCCCAATCCTGGTATACATGGCCCATCATCCCCAAGCATGGTATGCATGCATCGACTTGAAACTAGCTATTTCTTAGATTTGTCTTGGATATAAGCCCCTATACCCCTGATGAATCTGGTTTAGCGGTGAAACGTGTTTTTGGGGCTTGGATGTTAGGTTATATCAATAATGGTGGCTGTCCCTTGTACAAGTAAGATTGTATGTACTGCAGACACACCAGCATTAGAACTTTTGCAGCAATAGGTTGAGGCTTAGTGCTCCTCAGTTGGCCAGCCATATTGGAAAATCCACACATTAGGGACTTAGTAAACCTGCTGAATTTTTATAATTTAGATGTTGGGTATAGCAGATCATTCATTTTGAATAATATCCAATGTATAGGAATGTTTTAATACTGCCCGTGGATATGAGCAAATTGTTTTTTAACCCATTTGGACAATTGTGTATCCATCTTGTATACTCTCACTATTCTAGGGTCTGAACCTTTTTGTTATTCTGTTAGTGATATGTATGGCTCACCTTCAGTTATTTGACACAAGACCTCAGAATGTTAGTTTGTGATAAGCATACAGTAAAGTCAAATATAACTACCTCTTTATATAATGGATAATAAGTAAACTTGTCTATTAAGTGTGCCTTACTAGATATTTGGTGAGCTAGAAAAGCATTCGCATAACTTATGTACTAACCTTTGGCCACTAAATGTCCATGTAAGGTCTTGTTGTTGTTCACATTTGTACTCGAGGGTACAGTGGATCTAAATAATAATATAATAATAATAGTTTTTATTTTTATAGCGCCAACATATTCCGCAGCACTTTACAAATTTTAGGGGGGACATATACAGACAATACAGAATAAGCATATCTCATATTGAAAGGAGTGAGGGCCCTGCTCGCAAGCTTACAGTCTATGAGGAAATGGGGGAGACACAAAAGGTAAAAAGTACATATATTGTGTAATGCAGCCTTGAAATACTGAATAGGATAAATAATAATACATGGACTGGTGTCCTGCCATGTACCGTCCTGGCAGAGGCTATTAAGTGCATGGTTGGTATGAACCTGAAGTTGAAGAAGATTTTAATATGGGGGAAAACTGGGACGGACAGATAGTGTGTCTAGGCGATACGCCAGTCTAAAGAAATGTGTTTTTAGGGTTCGCTTGAAACTGTGGGTATTGGGAATTTAATCAAACTGTCCTGGGTAGTGCATTCCAAAGAATTGGCGCAGCACGTGAGAAATCTTGGAAACGGGAGTGGGAAGTTCGGATTATGGAGGATTTTAGTTTTAAGTCATTCGCAGAACGGAGGGCACGTGTAGGGTGGTAGACTGAGACAAGGGAGGAGATGTAGGGGGGTACTGAAGCATGGAGCGCTTTGTGGGTAAGCGTGATAAGTTTAAAATGAACTCTATATTGGATGGGCAACCAATGCAATGACTGGCACAGGGAAGAGGCATCGGTGTAGCGGTTGCGAGGAATATGATCCTGGCTGCTGCTGTTATGTTCTGCTACCAGAGCTAAGGAAAGAGAGGAGATCTGTCCCTACGATAGAACTCAGCTTAATCCCTACGATGTAACAGGGAACCTGATCCTGCGATCAGACCTGCTAAAGCCCTAAGCTAGTCTGTACGGAGACCTATAGATGTGGGGAAGGAATCCCTACAAGTACTAAGGACTGGGAGGAATATGGGACACCTCCTAACAGAAATAGTAGCAGACAGACGAACAAACAAAATATATAGAACATAGAGGTCAGTAGACCAAGCAAACTAACAGAGCAAGACACAGAGCACAGGCTAGCTAGAAAGTAGATATACAATGAAGTCCAGCAAAGCCAGAAGGGCGGAGCAGGATTAAATAGGCCAACAAGGTCATGTGACCAGCAAAGGAAAAAAAACCTAAGAGCAAGGTTCTAACAGTACCCCCCCTTCTAAGAGGATCCTCCGGATCCCCTAGGACCAGGCTTATCAGGAAATCTCCTGTGAAACGCTCTGATAAGTCTGGACGCGGAAACATCATCCGACCTCACCCAAGAGTTATCCTCGGGACCGAAACCTTTCCAGGCCACAAGATACTGCAAACTACCTCTATACCGTCTAGAGTTAAGGATGCGAGAAATTTCATATTCCCCGTCCTCCACCACCGGAGGAACAGAGGCAGAGGCGTCACAATCCGATACAACAGCTTTTTTCAACAGAGAGACATGAAATACCGGATTAATTCTCCAGGAGGTAGGAACCTCCAACCTAACAGCAGATTGGTTGACAACCTGAAGCACCTTAAAGGGCCCTACAAACTTGGGACCCAATTTCTTTGAAGGAATCCTCAACCGCAGATTCCTAGAGGACAACCAAACCATGTCACCAACAGCGAACAAAACCTCCTGTCGTTTCCTATCAAAGTAGTCTTTAGATTTTCTGTTGGCCTCCTGAAGATTACCACGCACATCCGTCCAAACTCTCTCCAAATCACCGGAAAAATTCTCCTCCTCAGGCACGGCAGATCCCAACTTGGAGAACGACCCAAACGACGGATGTCTCCCAGAACAACAAAAAAAAGGCGAACAACCAGCAGAAGAAGATGTATGATTGTTCAGAGCAAATTCAGCAAGTGGCAGAAACTCAGACCACCCCTCTTGATTGTCTGCCACAAAACAACGCAAGAACTACTCAACATCCTGGTTTTTTCCTTTCTTTCTGGCCATTAGATTCAGGATGATATCCGGACGAGAACGACAAATGAACTCCCAACCTATCACAAAAGGCACGCCAAAAACGAGCCACGAACTGAGGACCCCTATCAGAAACAATGTCAGTAGGAACGCCGTGAAGTCTGACAATTTCCTTGACAAAGGCCTTAGCGAGAGTTTTAGCGCAGGGCAGTTTGACGAAAGGAACCAAGTGACACATCTTGCTAAAACGGTCCACGACCACCCAGATGACAGTAAAACCCTCAGAGGGGGGAAGGTCCGTTATAAAGTCCATAGCCAAATGTGTCCAAGGAGCACTGGGAACCTCCAAAGGACAAAGCAACCCCGCAGCAGGAGTATGTGAGGACTTAGATCTAGCACATATAGTACATTGACGCACCCACTTAATGACTTCCTTCTGCCATCCAGGCCACCAAAAACTGCGACCCACCAGTCTCTTGGTCTCAGAGATTCCGGGATGACCTGCCAACCGAGATTCGTGACACTCAACAAACAAATCTCTCCTAAAGGTCCCAGGCACAAACAACCTCCCATGAGGAGTGTTAGAAGGGGCATTCTCCTGTGCTTTAAGAATCTCATTTTCCAAAACGGAGTCCAAAGCAGCTATCACAACACCTTCTTGTAAAATGTTCTCCTCTTTCTCAGCACCGACTATGGGAGAAAAACTGCGAGACAAGGCATCCGCCTTAACATTCTTAGTACCAGGGATGTAAGTAACGGAGAAATTAAACCGCGAGAAAAACAGTGCCCACCTAGCCTGACGGGCATTCAGGCGCTTGGCAGCATCAAGATATATCAGATTTTTATGATCCGTAAGAACCTGAACGGGAAATTCCGCACCTTCCAAGAAGTGGCGCCAGTGTTCAAATGCGAGTTTAATAGCCAATAATTCCCGATTACCAATATCGTAATTCAGTTCAGTCTCCGAAAATTTTTTTGAAAAAAAGGCACAGGGATGTAATCCATCCCCGTTATCCTGAGACAATACTGCGCCAACCCCCACAGAGGAAGCATCAACCTCAACCAAAAACGGCCTAGTAACATCAGGCTGCATAAGGATGGGAGCAGAGGTGAACCTCTCCTTGAGATACACAAAAGCTTCAATGGCCTCAGAAGACCACTGAACCGCATCAGCACCTTTCCTGGTGAGATCAGTCAGAGGTTTGACAATACTAGAAAAATTTTTTATGAATTTTCTATAGTAATTGGCGAAACCCAAAAACCTCTGTATCGATTTCAAACCAGTAGGCCTAGGCCATTCCTGCACAGCCTGAACCTTAACCGGATCCATCTCAAAACCTTTGCTGGAGATAATGTAGCCCAAAAAACTAATTCTCTGTACAGCGAACTCACATTTCTCCAGCTTAGCAAAAAGCGAATTGTCCATTAATAACTGTAATACCTCACGCACGCTCCGCCAATGAGACTCCAGATCCGGCGAATAAATCAAAATGTCATCCAAATACACAACCACATTTTTACCGATCAAAGGTCTAAGGATGTCATTAATCAGATTCTGAAAAAATGCAGGAGCATTAGTAAGACCAAAAGGCATAACCAGATTCTCAAAATGACCCACAGGAGTGTTAAAAGCAGTCTTCCATTCGTCACCCTCCTTCATGCGCAACAGATTGTATGCCCCCTTAAGGTCAATTTTAGAGAACCACTTGGCCCCCATTAACTGGTTAAACAGATCAGGAATCAATGGCAGTGGGTAAGGATTGCGTACAGTAATTTTGTTAATCTCACGAAAATCCAGACAAGGACGTAAACCACCGTCCTTTTTTTTTACAAAAAAAAATCCAACCGCCACAGGAGACTTAGAGGGCCTAATGTGACCGGCGGCCAAACTTGTCTGTATGTATTCCTCCAAAGCCTTCCTCTCAGGAATAGTAAGGTTAAATAAACGACTTTTAGGAAGAGTCGCTCCAGGGACAAATTCAATAGAACAATCATAGTCTCTATGGGGAGGCAAAACCTGCGATTCCTTCTCAGAAAAAACTCTCCAAAAATCCTGAATAGGAACAGGCAATTCTCCCCTATCCAAAGCTGCAATACGCCCATTACAACACTTGTCATAACATTTATGGCTCCAGGATTTAATTTCACTGGTAGACCAATCCAGTACAGGATTGTGAAATTTTAACCAGGGCAATCCCAATATTACTGGAGAAGGCAAGTTATTCAACACTACCAAATCCAATTTCTCATGGTGAACACCATTATAGTGAGAGGAAATTCACAGACCTTGAGAGTAATATTCTTCAAAGGGGAACCATCCACAGAAACCACAGCAATGGGGGATGATAAAGGTTCAGGTTTTAAATTGAGTCTTTCCACGAATCCCCCATCAATAACATTCAGAGTAGACCCACAATCGACAAACACCCGAAATTCCATTAATTTTTCCTGAGCAATCGTGGAAGCAGCTAAAAATACACCCTTGGAATTTAAACAGGCAATACGGGCATGACTGACCATTTTTTTTTCTTTCTTCATACGAAGCTCACAGCCTTTAATCAAATGACCAGATTTTCCGCAATAGAAACACAAGCCCTCAAAAAATCGACGGTCTTTTTCTTGAGAGCGAGGTGCCACCGATCCAATCTCCATCGGTTCACCACTGTTAGTACACACATTCTCATAACCAGAAACTGACATAGCAGAGGATTTGCTCTCATTAACCCTTGCACGCAGTCTTCTATCCACCCGTATAGCTAATTGCATAGCCTGTTGCAAATCTTCAGGTGTAGGATAAGCAATTAGCAGGTCTTTAACCCTTTCACTGAGCCCAGCAAGAAATAGACTTTTCAGAGCAGAATCGTTCCACCCTGTTTGAGTAGACCAACGACGGAAATGAGTACAATATTTTTCCACATTACCTGATCCTTGTTTTAAACGTCTCAACTCAGTCTCAGCTGATGCGACACGGTCAGGATCATCATATAATAGTCCCAAAGCAGAAAAAAAACTATCCACTGATCTGAAGCATGTATCACTAGGTTGCAAAGAAAAGGCCCACTCCTGAGGCTCTTTGCGCAAAAGTGACATTATGAACCCTACGCGCTGGGATTCATCCCCAGCGGACTTAGGTCTCAAACGAAAATACAATAAGCAAGCATTTTTGAATGAAAAAAATTCTCGGTGTTCACCAAAAAATAAATCCGGCAAACATACCTTAGGCTCCAAGAAATGTGCTCCAGGACAGTTACTCACGTGCTGACGGAGCTCGGCCACCTCCAGAGAAAGTCCCTGCAGGCGATGAACCAAATCCTGAACCGACACCATGATGGAACAGAAAAATCTTTCCTTAGAGAATTTGCTGGCTGGACTTACTGTTATGTTCTGCTACCAGAGCTAAGGAAAGAGAGGAGATCTGTCCCTACGATAGAACTCAGCTTAATCCCTACGATGTAACAGGGAACCTGATCCTGCGATCAGACCTGCTAAAGTCCTAAGCTAGTCTGTACGGAGACCTATAGATGTGGGGAAGGAATCCCTACAAGTACTAAGGACTGGGAGGAATATGGGACACCTCCTAACAGAAATAGTAGCAGACAGACGAACAAACAAAATATATAGAACATAGAGGTCAGTAGACCAAGCAAACTAACAGAGCAAGACACAGAGCACAGGCTAGCTAGAAAGTAGATATACAATGAAGTCCAGCAAAGCCAGAAGGGCGGAGCAGGATTAAATAGGCCAACAAGGTCATGTGACTAGCAAAGGAAAAAAAACCTAAGAGCAAGGTTCTAGCAGCTGCGTTAAGGACGGATTGGAGAGGGGAGAGTTTAGTAAGATGGAGACCGATTAGTAGAGCGTTGCAATAGTCAAGACGAGAATGAATAAGAGCTACAGTAAGAGTTTTTGCCGAGTCAAAGGTGAGAAAAGTCCTGATTCTTGAGATGTTTTTGAGGTGTAAATGACTTGAACGAGCGAGTGATTTGATGTGAGGAGTGAAAGAAAGATCTGAATCAAAAATGACCCCAAGACAGCGGGCTTGTTGTTGGGGAGTAATGGTGGAGCCACAAACGGAAATGGCAATATCGGGCACAGGTAGGTTAGTGGAGGGAGGAAAGACGAGGAGTTCAGTTTTTGACAGATTCAGTTTTAGGTAGAGGGAGGACATAATGTTAGCCACAGCAGAAAGACAATCACTGGTCTTTTAAGGGGAATTTGTCACATTTGACCTAATCTAAACTATTAATATGGGCAAACAGGTTATAGACTGCTGAGGAGAGTGATGCCTGTATGCCTCATATCAGATGTGTTGTTGCTGAGAAATCATCTCTTATCACTTTATGTAAATGACCTCTTCAAGGCTTTGGATTTTTATCAGCTGTCTGTTACCTGTATGCCCATATTAAAGGGGTTATCCTCTACTAGGACAACGCCTTCTTAAACTAAATGTTCAGCCCGATTAAAATAATAAAGCCTATACTCACCTCCCTTGCTGGCTCTGTTCCAGCGGTGTCGGCACTCACGGTCCCGGAGCTCTGGTGCGGTGGAATGACATGTGATGCCCGTTGCCCAATCAGCCTTGGTGTCACTGTCCCCACCTTCGTACGAACTGAACATGAAGAGGAAGCCAGGGCTACAGCTGACTTCCTCTTCACGTTCAGTTTGTCCGAAGGCGGGGACAGTGGCGCCAGGCATCACGTGTCATTCCAATACATCACAGCCCCGGGACCGTGCGTGCCGACACCGCTGGAACAGAGCCAGCATGGGAGGTGAATATAGGCTTTATTATTTTATCAGGGCCAAACATTTAGTTTAAGTAGTGGACAACCCCTTTAATAGTTTAGATAGGTCAAATGTGGAGACAGATTCCCTTTAATAGATTTGATGTAGGTTTTGGCAAAACATAGCCAAACTTTAGAGTTTTTTCTTAGTAAGAAAACTCTTCTCTCTTGCCATCTTACCGCACAGACCAAACATATGAAGAATGTGAGACATTGTTGTTAGAGCAGGACACAACCAGTGCTTGCCAGAAATTCTTGTAGCTCCTTTAATGTTGCTGTAGGTCTCTAGGCCGTCTGCTGGACTAATTTTCTTCTTAACTTTTCATTCATTTTTGAGGGACTTTCAGTTCTTGGTAATGTAACTGTTGTGCCAAATTTAAGCCATTACTTGATGACCATCTTCACAGTGTTCCACAGTATATCTAATGCCATGGTTTTAAGAGGCCTCCTGAGGGAAATCTAATGGATCAATATTAGGGATTCAGCACGCCTGTAAATTTAGTTCTGTTATTTGATTCTGCATGATAAATCTGTTGAATTTCTTTTTAAACATTGCATTAATACTTAATTTGACAAATATACACGTACAGTATAGACCAAAAGTTTGGACACGCCTTCTCATTTAAAGATTTTTCTGTATTTTCCTGACTATGAAAATTGTACATTCACACTGAAGGCATCAAAACTATGAATTAACACATGTGGAATTATATACTTAACAAAAAAGTGTGAAACAACTGAAAATATGTCTTATATTCTAGGTTCTTCAAAGTAGCCACCTTTTGCTTTGATGACTGCTTTGCACACTCTTGACATTCTCTTGATGAGCTTCAAGAGGTAGTCACCGGAAATGGTTTTCCCTTCACAGGTGTGCCCTGTCAGGTTTAATAAGTGGGATTTCTTGCCTTATAAATGGGGTTGGGACCATCAGTTGTGTTGTGCAGAAGTCTTGTGGATACACAGCTGATAGTCCTACTGAATAGACTGTTAGCTGTTTTTTTCTTGCCATAATACAAATTCTAAGTAAAGAAAAATGAGTGGCCATCATTACTTTAAGAAATGAAGGTCAGTCAGTCCGAAAAATTGGGCAAACTTTGAAAGTGTCCCCAAGTGCAGTTGCAAAAACCATCAAGCGCTACAAAGAAACTGGCTCACATGAGGACCGCCCCAGGAAAGGAAGACCAAGAGGCACCTCTGCTTCTGAGGATAAGTTTATCCGAGTCACCAGCCTCAGAAATCACAGGATAACAGCAGCTCAGATTAGAGACCAGGTCAATGCCACACAGAGTTCTAGTAGCTGACACATCTCTTCAACAACTGTTAAGAGGAGACTTTGTGCAGCAGGCCTTCATAGTAAAATAGCTGCTAGGAAACCACTGATAAGGACAGGCAACAAGCAGAAGAGACTTGTTTGGGCTAAAGAACACAAGGAATGGACGTTAGACCAGTGGAAATCTGTGCTTTGGTCTGATGAGTCCAAATTTGAGATCTTTGGTTCCAACCACCGTGTCTTTGTGCGACGCAGAAGAGGTGAACGGATGGACTCTACATGCCTGGTTCCCACCGTGAAGCATGGAGGAGGAGGTGTGATGGTGTGGGGGTGCTTTGCTGGTGACACTGTTGGGGATTTATTCAAAATTGAAGGCATACTGAACCAGCATGGCTACCACAGCATCTTGTAGCGGCATGCTATTCCATCCGGTTTGCGTTTAGTTGGACCTTCATTTATTTTTCAACAGGACAATGACCCCAAACACACCTCCAGGCTGTGTAAGGGCTATTTGACCAAGAAGGAGAGTGATGGGGTGCTACGCCAGATGACCTGGCCTCCACAGTCACCAGACCTGAACCCATTCGAGATGGTTTGGGGTGAGCTGGACCGTAGAGTAAAGGCAAAAGGGCCAACAAGTGCTAAGCATCTCTGGGAACTCCTTCAAGATTGTTAGAAGACCATTTCCGGTGACTACCTCTTGAAGCTCATCAAGAGAATGCCAAGAGTGTGCAAAGCAGTCATCAAAGCAAAAGGTGGCTACTTTGAAGAACCTAGAATATAAGACATATTGTCAGTTGTTTCACACTTTTTTGTTAAGTATACAATTCCACATGTGTTAATTCATAGTTTTGATGCCTTCAGTGTGAATGTACGTCAAGAAAATACAGAAAAATCTTTAAATGAGAAGGTGTGTCCAAACTTTTGGTCTTTACTGTATGTCTATAAAAATGTTAGTATGTGTATATTTAATTGCACTCTTAAAGTGGGGTCTATCTAGTAGCAGTGTAAGGAAACTTTTTTTAAAAGGGTTGATCATAGTCATAAGTCATTAATATCAGATTAGGTGTCTGACATACAGCATCCCCCACCGATTAACTGTTATTAGCTCATCTGGCAGTCAGATTTAAATTCTTCCTGTAACTGACAATTTTTGTTTTTTTAGGCTTTCATTTTTTCCTCCCCTTATTTGAAGAGCCATAGCTTTTTTTATTTTTCTGTTGACATAGCCATATCAGGGCTTGTTTGTTGCAAGTTGGAGTTTTGAATGACACCATTAATTTTACTACTTAAAGTGCTTATTATGGGAAAATCACAGAAAATGCGATTATGACATGTTTTGGGGTTTTGCTTTTACAGAATTTATTGTATCTGGAAATATGATTCTCCTTGTCAGCACGGATACTGCGATACCAAGTTTATATTGCTTTCATTATTAAAGTGATGAAAAAAATCTGAAATTTGTAAAATAAATAAAAAAAAAAAAAATTGGTCTGGGTGGCCATTGAGAGCTGTAACTATTTTATTTCTTCTTCAATAGAGCGGTATGAGGGTTTTCTTTTGTGTAGTGAGCTAACATTTTCATACCGTTTTAAGGAGACATTAGACTTATTGATCTCTTATTATTGAATTGTTTTGCGGAGGTGTGGTGGCTGAAATATGTCAATTCTTGGGTTTCGATATATATATATATATATATTTTTTTTTTTTGCTTCATGGCATTTACTGTGTAGGTTAAATAATTTTTATATTTTGATAGATTAGAATTTTACGGGCACAGCGATACCAATTATGTTTCTTTTTTAAACATCTCTATCTTTAATAAGGTAACGGGGGGAGGGAGGTGAGTCACATTGTTTTTTAGTTCTTTTTTTTTCTTGTGTATATTTTTAAAACTTTAAACTTTTAACTTTTTTAATCCTTTTAGGGGACTTGAACCTTCAAATGTTTAATCCCTTGGTCTAAATATTGCCATACAGCTGTATTGCAGTATGTAGCTAAAATGACAGTATGCTACAAAGCCCTGAGGCCTGTAGCTGGGCTTTACAGGAGAACCAATATGGTAGCCAATCAAGCCCCTGACTGAAGAAATAGTAACCCATTTTTACCCGGTGATTGTGTCCCGGGAGGGGTGCACCCAGAATAGCGTGCCACAGGGACCATAAGCCTTAATTGGTGCTGCTATCTGAGATTGACAGGGGCAATTAAGGGGTTAACAACTGCAATCAGAGCTTAATTTAGCTCTAACACTGTCTGTAACAGCAGTGATATCACAGACGGCTACAGTGCGGGCTCAGCTTTTCAGCCATCACTGTAAAACCAGCACCTGACGTGGGGAGGGGGCTAAACATGTGGGGAGGGGGCTAAACACTGTATGAAGTGGAACAGCACAGCTCCATAATCTATTCAGAACGTTACCAATTCTATGCACTGCCCACTATTTACATTTGTCTGCGGGAGCTGATAACATCTGAGAGTGGGGGTACCTGGTGATTGACCATTCATCGGACATTACGATAGGTCATCAAAGATAGAAAAGGAGCTCATCATAATTGCTGGTAATGAATAGGTTAGAAGGAATCAGAGACGAAAGGTGCTATATTCTGCTGGTGAGCACAGCAATAACGCCAAAAATCGTCATTCAGCACATCCATCCCACAAATGTTAAAAAATACTACATTTTTATTCGGAATCCATTAAAACACAAGCTTGCAGTTAAGCACTAAGAAAATTTACGCGATTCTGGGAAACCGCACTTTGTCATAAAAATGAAAATTCTGAATAAAAATCAATCAAAAAATGTTATGTACCCCAGAATGGTACCAAAAAAACCTTCAATTCGTCTCGTAAAAAATAAGCCCTCACATGAAAAAGTTAAAGTTATAGCTATCAGAATATGGTGACGAAAAAAACAATTTTTATAATAATAATATAAAAAAAAAAAAGCTTCTGAAATTGATATGGTGGCCTCTTGCTGCGTGGGCGGTTTGCCTCACTACTGATGATTCTTTTGTCTTTTCTTCCGTTTCTTTAGTTTGCTTCTATTTCACTATTTGGTTCTGAACTATCACATCTTGGCAGAGGCTATTTATACTTACCTTGCACCTGCTTTTTATTGCTGGCTTCAAGGTGATAGTAGCAAACCATAAACTATACACCGCGTGCAGAATTATTAGGCAAATGAGTATTTTGATCACATGATACTTTTTATACATGTTGTCCTACTCCAAGCTGCATAGGCTTGAGAGCCAACTACCAATTAAGTAAATCTGGTGATGTGCATCTCTGTAATGAGGAGGGGTGTTGAATAATGACATCAACACCCTATATAAGGTGTTCTTAATTATTAGGCAACTTCCTTTCCTTTGGCAAAATGGGTCAGAAGAGAGATTTGAAGGGCTCTGAAAAGTCCAAAATTGTGAGACGTCTTGCAGAGGGATGCAGCAGTCTTGAAATTTCCAAACTTTTGAAGCGTGATCACCGAACAATCAAGCGTTTCATGGCAAATAGCCAACAGGGTCGCAAGAAGCGTGTTGGCCAAAAAAGGCGCAAAATAACTGCCCATGAATTGAGGAAAATCAAGCATGAAGCTGCCAAGATGCCATTCGCCACCAGTTTTGCCATATTTCAGAGCTGCAACGTTACTGGAGTATCAAAAAACACAAGGTGTGCGATACTCAGGGACATGACCAAGGTAAGGAAGGCTGAAAAACGACCATCTTTGAACAAGAAACATAAGATAAAACGTCAAGAATGGGTTAAGAAATATCTTAAGACTGATTTTTCAAAAGTTTTATGGACTGATGAAATGAGAGTGACTCTTGATGGGCCAGATGGATGACCAGAGGCTGGACCAATAAAGGGCAGAGAGCTCCACTCCGACTCAGACGCCAGCAAGGTGGAGGTGGGATACTGGTATGGGCTGGTATCATCAAAGATGAACTTGTGGGACCTTTTCAGGTTGAGGATGGAGTGAAGCTCAACTCCCAGACCTACTGCCAGTTTCTGGAAGACAACTTCTTCAAGCAGTGGTACAGGAAGAAGTCGGTATCGTTAAAGAAAAACATGATTTTCATGCAGGACAATGCGCCATCACATGCATTCAACTACTCCACAGCGTGACTGGCCAGTAGAAGTCTAAAAGAAGAAAAAATAATGACATGGCCTCCTTGTTCACCTGATCTGAACCCCATAGAGAACCTGTGGTCCATCATAAAATGTGGGATCTACAGGGAGGGAAAACAGTACACCTCTCGGAGCAGTGTCTGGGAGGCTGTGGTGGCTGCTGCACGCAATGTTGATCGAAAACAGATCAAGCTACTGACAGAATCTATGGATGGAAGGCTGCTGAGTGTCATCATAAAGAAAGGTGGCTATACTGATCACTCATTTTTTTTGGTTTTTGCATGTTAGAAATGTTTATTTCTAAATTTTGTGCACTGATATTGGTTTACCTGGTGAAAATAAACAAGTGAGATGGGATTATATTTGGTTTTCATTAAGTTGCCTAATAATTCTGCACAGTAATAGTTACCTGCACAAACAGATATCCTCCTAAGATAGCCAAATCGAAAAAAAAAACACTCCAACTTACAAAAATATTAAGCTTGGGTATTTATGAGAGCTTTTGGGTTGATTGAGAACATAGTTGTTGATCAATAATAAAAATAATCCTCTAAAATACAACTTGCCTAATAATTCTGCACACAGTGTATAAATCAGGTATCGCTGTAATCACACTGACCCGAAGAATAAAGCTGTCTGGTCACTTAATCCCCTGGTGACCAGGCCAATTTTTCAAATATGACATGTCACTTTATGTGGCAATAACTCTGAAATGTTTCAACACATCTGTGATTTTGAGAAGGTTTTTGTGCTGCATTATACTTTGTTAATGGTAAATTTAGGTTGATATGTTTTACGTTTTATTTATAAAAAATATCAGAAATTTGACAAATGTAAAAAAAATTTCAATTTTCAAACTTTGAAACGATTATCCATTTAAGGTTACAGTCACAGGAGTATAGATTCTTTCATTAAAGAATCAGATCGATTATGTTGATTCAAGTTTGATCAGAGTGTTAGCTTAGTATGATCCGATTCTCTTAGATTAGAGAATTGTAGCACAGGTGAGTCTGCAGAAGTTCTTCTCATTTGTGTGAGTCCGCATAAATTGGACTGCACTCAGATGCCATCCGAGTGCAAGCCATTGATTGATAGCATGCTGCGATTTTTTTATTTTTTTTTTCTCATGATGAATCTTAATGAGAGAAAAAAACGCTGATCAGCACTGCCCCAGAGAGTAACATTGATCTGATAAAACATCGGATAGCACTAGTCCGATGTATACACTCGTGTGAGCGAGCCCTAATCCAAATAGTCCTACCACACAAAAAAGTTAATAAATAGCATTTACATCATGTCTGCGTTACATCAGCACCATTTATAAAATGTTCTTTCATTTCGTTTGGATGTTAGAATGTTTAAAAATGTAGAAGCACTTTTTAATTTTTTTTCAAGGAACTTTGCGAAACTTATTTTTTTAGGGACCTATTCAGTTTTGAAGTGACTTTGAGTGACCTATATTTTGAAAACCATCCAAAAGTGTTACCGCCGCTCAACAAATTCAAAATTGCTGTCATGTAGTTTATTAACCCTTCAGGTGCTTTTCTGGAATTAATGCAAATCAGTATAACTACAGTGATTAAAAATTATTTTTACCACCTAAATGTTGGGAACTTCTGAACAGGTCACTATGGCTGGCATACTCTGAGGCCATTATTTGGCCATGAATTGCCACGGCAAACATCAGGACCACAAAATCATAATCTCAAGGTGCCGATGGGGTTAAAGAGGGAGTCTCGACATCTCAACAATCTAGATGACATAATCACTATTGACAGCAACATCTAACGGGTTAAACGACCAAGGTTGGTGCCGACACCGATCATGGCTGATGCAGCTGCTGTCAGCTATAGTGGACATCGTCTTCTTTTTCACCTGTGGGAGAATGCTTTTCTCTTATCCAGTGGGGAAAATAAGTATTTGATACATTGAAGATTTTGAAAGTTTTCCCACCTATAAAGAATGGAGAGGTCTGTAATTTTTATTGTAGGTACCCTTCAACTGTGAGAGACAGAATCTAAAAATAAAAAACAGAAAATCACATTGTATGATTTTTAAATAATTAAATTGCATGAAATAAGTATTTGATCATCTACCAACCAGCAAGAATTCTGGCTCTCACAGACCTGTTAGCTTTTCTTTAAAGCGCACCTGTCAGCAGGATTGTGCTTAGTAAACCACATACACACCCGAAAGATGCTACTGCGCATGCGTGGGCCGCGGCGACCATTTTGGAGGATGTAAATTTCAAATTGACAGAGAATTACAATGCAATATTTAAAATAGTAGGCAGGTCACTGAAGGCACAGTGACCTGTCAGAGGTCAGAGATAGGCATACATAATGAAAGCACCAGTTACAGCCCCTCCCTAAAGTCCGGCCCCAGAGCACGAGCATCTCATTATGGTAGAACTGAAAATAAAGATTATAAAAGAACCACAGGACGGATTTCATCAACAAAGGTATCATTTTACTCAGTGTAATGGAGCCCACCTGACAGTGTATGTGGTTTACTAACAGGCGCGCTTTAAGAAGCCCTCCTACTCTGCACCCATTACCTGTATAAAAGACATCTGTCCACACACTCGATCACACTCCAACCTCTCCACCATGGCCAAGACCAAAGAGCTGTCTAAGGACACCAGGGACAAAATTGTAGACCTGGGACAAAATTGTAGACCTGCACAAGACTGGGATGGGCTACAAGACAATAAGCAAGCAGCTTGGTGAGAAGACAACAACTGTTGGCACAATTATTAGAAAATGGAAGAAACACAAGATGACTGTCAATTTTTCTCGGTCTGGGGCTCCATGCCAGTTCTATCCTTGTGGGGTAAGGATGATTCTGAGAAAGGTTAGGAATCAGCCCAGAATTACACGAAAGGATCTGGTCAATGACCTGAAGAGAGCTGGGACCACAGTCTCAAAACATAACCATTAGTAACACACTACGCAGTCATGGATTAAAATCCTGCAGGGCACGCGAGGTCCCCCTGCTCACGCCAGCACATGTCCAGGCTCGTTTGAAGTTCGCCAATGACCATCTGGACAATCCAGAGGAAGCATGTTAGAAGGTTATGTGGTCAGATGAGACCAAAATAGAACTTTTTGCTATCAATTCCACTCGCCATGTTTGGAGGAAGAGAAAGGATGAGTACAACCCTAGCAACACTATCCCAACTGTGAAGCATGGTAGGGGAAACATCATACCATATGCAATCTGTCTGAAGAAGGTCCTTTCGACTGAAACGTCACTGTTCTTGGGTTGCTTTGCTAATAAATCTGATATTATTTTTCTGCAACTCGATGAGTGTTAGATTCTTTCTTCACTTTGCACTGTATTGAAGGGATGATGGATGGGGTCATGTATCATGAAATTTTGGCCAACAACCTCCTTCCCTCAGTAAGAGCGTTGAAGATAGGTCGTGGCTGGGTCTTCCATCATGACCATGACCCAAAACACACAGCCAAGGCAACTGAGAAAGTGGCTCAGTAAGAAGCATTTCAAGGTCCTGGAGTGTCCCAGCCAGTCTCCAGATCTGAACCTAATAGAAGGAGTGGGCCAAAATCCCTGCTGCAGTGTGTGCAAATTTAGTCAAGAGCTACAACTACACATTTGACCTCTGTAATGGCAAACAAAGGTTTCTGTATCAAATATTAAGTTCTGTTTTTCTATTGTATCAAATACTTATTTCGTGCAATAAAATGCAATTTATGTAAAAATCATATATTGTGATTTTCTTAAGATTCTGTTTCTCACAGTTGAAGTGTAATTATGATAAATATTACAGACCTCTGCATTATTTGTAGGTGGGAAAACTTGAAAAATTGGCAGTGTATCAAATACTTATTTTCCCTACTGTATCTCAGGTCAGTAAAAATGCATATTGGTGGTCAATATGGAGTTTAACTGGATGAAAAACTATGTAATAATAAAAATCTATTCTTGTACAGCTTTTTATTTGTCCATTCTACCTTTCAAAAATCCAAATAAGGCTTGGTTCACATTTATCTTGTGCTCTCCGTTGAGCACTTACATCAGGGTTTCTGTGTAAATTCCCAAAAACCACGATTCAGACAAAACCCCCAACGAAACCACTCGCTATGAGGCAGATGGAGTCACTTTAGACTCAGTCTGGTCTCTGTTCCGGCGGTGTCTCATCATTCTAGGTGTCTTTTTATCACACAAGTGTGGATGACCACAGATCTGTGGACACATAAAAAGATGGATACCACTGGAACTGAGGCCAAACGAAGTCCAAAGTGTCTCAATCTACCTCATTATAGTGAGTGGCTCTGTCGGGGGTTTCGGCTGAATCACATTTTTTTTCTGGAATCTACACGGAAACCCCGACGTAAGTGCTCAGCGTAGAACACAAGAATGTAATCCCAGCCTTACACTGAAAATATTATGTACCCCAAAATGTTGCCTATAAAATTCCTAATTTATTCCACACAAAACAATCCCCCACTCAGATCCGTTACCTCACATTGGACATATAGGAGTTCCCACATTACTGGTAAAACAAAGACTCTGCAAAAGCAACATGGCTTCCAACCCCTGGAATAAAATCCAGTTAAATCTGCGTCAAATACAAATGCCCCCCTCCTTCTGAGCCCCACTTTGTCTAAATCGCAGTAAGCAGCCACATATTTGGCATTAGTGTAGCAGGGAAAGCCCAATTAACTATTTACTGGATGTATGTCTCCAGAAGCACAAGCTGGGTGCAGTGTATCGGGGCGTTACAATATATGGGGGCACATTGTATGGGCACTATATTTGGCAGATTTGCAATTCGTCAGAAAAAAGGATGTAACATTTACACCAATGTGAAAACTCCTGTGGGGCCAAAATGGTGATCACAGCCAAAGATTAATTCATTGAGAGGTGCAGTTTCTAATATGGGGTCGCTTTTTAGGTTATTCTGCTGTTCTGGGACCTTTGGGGCTCTGCAAATGTCACCCGCAAACTATTCCAGCAAAATCTGTGCTCCAAAAAAGCAAATCGTGCTCCTTTCTGCTCAGACCAAACAGTAGTTTCTGTTTCAGTAATTTTTATTAAGGGGTTTTTAACATTCTGGGGAGAGGAGAAACAGCCATCCAAATCCTCAAATAAACAACAATGTATGGAATTTACATATATAATAAGGTTCCAAACAATGAGGCTTATTATTTCAAACAAAAACATTATAGCTTGGCTTAACTTTGAAGTTTATTATTATGAAAGAGAAAAAAGGAAGATTATATTAGGATGAGGACAATAAAGGACACGGAGAAGATAGGAAGGATATGGGAAGGGAGAAAACCAAACTTGGAGTAAAGGGAGGGGGAGAGGGATATAGGGAAAGGTAAATAGGATAGGGAAGATAGCGGTAAGAAGGACAAGGAAATTAAAGGGGGAAACAGAAGAAGTTAGTCTTCTGAGATTATATTTCACACACAAAGAATCATAGTATAAAACTTACTATTGATAACAAGGAGAGAAGATCAGATTATGTAATCATTTGATCATACTGGAAGAATTTCAGTGTAACGTTTGGGTAGCTAATTCCGCATGGGAAGAGAAGTGAGAATTCCATAGTGACCATTTAGATTGATATTTTAATATAGAGTTGTTTTTTAGGGCAAAAGCAAGTTCAATATGATGAGTGACCTTTTCCAAAATATCGTTTATGGTAGGTATGTCAACAGCTTTCCATTTAGCAGTGATAAGTTTAGCTACTGAAAAAATATGTATTGAAAGATGTTTGATTTTTTGGGGGGGGATAGTATCTATCTCTAAAGATAAAAGATAATTGTGGAGTCATATGTAGTTTTTCCTTCCCCCAAGATGTAGAGAAAGTCATAAATCTTTTTCCATAATATTTTTATTTTTGGAATATTTGGAGAATTCAAGGTCCGAATTGAATAGGGAATATACACTGCTCAAAAAAATAAAGGGAACACTCAAATAACACATCCTAGATCTGAATGAATGAAATATTCTCACTGAATACTTTTTTTCTGAACAAAGTTGAATGTGCTGACAACAAAATCACACAAAAATCATCAATGGAAATCAAATTTATTAACCAATGGAGGCCTGGATTTGGAGTCACCCCCAAAATTAAAGTGGAAAAACACACTACAGGCTGGTCCAACTTTGATGTAATGTCCTTAAAACAAGTCAAAATGAGGCTCAGTATTGTGTGTGGCCTCCACGTGCCTGTATGACCTCCCTACAGCTCCTGGGAATGCTCCTGATGAGGTTGCGGATGGTCTCCTGTGGGATCTACTCCCAGACCTGACTAAAGAATCCGCCAACTTCTGGACAGTCTGTGGTGCAATGTGACGTTGGTGGATGGATCGAGACATGATGTCTCAGATGTGCTCAATTGGATTCAGGTCGGGGAAATGGACGGGCCAGTCCATAGCTTCAATGCCTTCATCTTGCAGGAACTGCTGACACACTCCAGCCACATGAGGTCTGGCATTGTCCTGCATTAGGAGGAACCCAGGGCCAACCGCACCAGCATATGGTCTCACAAGGGGTCTGAGGATCTCATCCCGGTACCTAAGGGCCGTCAGGCTACCTCTGGCGAGTACATGGAGGGCTGTGCGGCCCTCCAAAGAAATGCCACCCCACACCATTACTGACCCACTGCCAAACCGGTCATGCTGAAGGATGTTGCAGACAGCAGATTGCTCTCCATGGCATCTCCAGACTCTGTCACGTCTGTCACATGTGCTCAGTGTGAACCTGCTTTCATCTGTGAAGAGCACAGGGCGCCAGTGGCGACTTTGCCAATCCTGGTGTTCTGTGGCAAATACCAAGCATCCTGCACGATGTTGGGCTGTGAGCACAATCCCCATCTGTGGATGTCGGGCCCTCATACCACCCTCATGGAGTCGGTTTCTAACGGTTTGTGCAGACACATGCAGATTTGTGGCCTACTGGAGGTCATTTTGCAGGGCTCTGGCAGTTCTCCTCCTGTTCCTCCTTGCACAAAGGAGGAGGTAACAAGGAGGTAACGGTCCTGCTGCTGGGTTTTTGCCCTCCTATGGCCCCCTCCACGTCTCCTGATGTACTGGCCTGTCTCTTGGTAACGCCTCGAGCCTCTGCACACTACGCTGACAGACACAGCAAACCTTCTTGCCACAGCTCGCATTGATGTGCCATCTTGGATGAACTGCACTACATGAGCAACTTCTGTGGGTTGTACTGTAGACACCGCCTCATGCTACTGTACCTCTAGGGGTGAGAGCAATGGCAAAATGAAAAAGTGACCAAAACAACAGCCAAAAAGGATGAGAACAGAGAAATGGTCTGTGGCCCCCACCTGCAGAACCACTCCTTTTATAGGGGGTATCTTGCTAATTGCCTATCATTTCTACCAATTGTCTGTTCCATTTGCACAACAGCAGGAGAAATTGATTCACAATCAGTGTTGCTTCATAACAGATTTCACAGAAGTGTGATTGACTTGGAGTTACATTGTGTTGTTTAAGTGTTCCCTTTATTTTTTTGAGCAGTGTATATTTTTCATATTCCATATTTTATCTGAAGAAGATTGGTCTAATAACGTAATGATGGTCCGTGGTAAGGCCAAAGGTAGTGATATTTTATTTCTTATAAGTTTCCTTAGTTCTATCAAGTTGAAAATTTCCTCTTCTGGTAGACCGTAAATAGTTTTTAAAGTATAATAGTTTAGTATTCTGTCTTTATTTGGGCCTGTAAAGAATATGAGAATAGTCTTTAATTCCTAATTTAGTCCATTTCCCAGTTGGAAATTTTGGAATAATTAGACTGAAAGTAACCAAACAGTAGTTTCTGAGGACATGTTGGGTATTACTGCATTCTGGAGAAATTGTGCAACAAGTTGTGGGGCCCAGTTTCAGCTATTAACCCTTGAGTAACTGAAAATTTCCAAGTCCCAATGTTAGATAATTCTGTAAGGCACCTGTGGGTTCAAAATACTCACTATACCCCTAGATGAATTCCTTTAGCAGTGATATTTCTAATATGGGGGTCACCTGGGGGGGGGGGATTTCTGCTGATCTGGCACCTCAGGGGCTTGGTTATTGGAGCCCACAATCTATTCAAACGAAATCTGTGTTTTAAATGCCAATAAGTGCTTCTTCCCATCCGAGCTCTGCTTTGTGCACAAACATTAGCTTTTGACCACATCTGGGGTATCACTGTGTTTGGAAGAAATTGCGTAAAAAATTGTGGGGTCATTTTTCTCCTATAAGGCTGCGTGCACACGATGCGTTTTTCATGCGTTTATGCTGCGGAATTTCCGCAGCGGAAACGCATCAAAAACGCATGGTAATCCGCAGCCCATGGTCCCCAATGGCATTCCACAATGTCAATGCACATGCTGCGGATTTTTCCGCAGCGTTTCTGCGGCGCTCATAAATCCGCAGCATGTTCATTAATTTTGCTGAAGCACCGCCATTGACTTGATTTGAGACGCATAGAATCCGTGTCTGTACATTTGTACAAGCGGATAACATCCGTCTCAATGTGCGGATGGTACCCAGTTCTGGAGGAGAGAAGACTCTCATCCAGACCTGGGTACCATTGTACCTGTAAAAAAAGAATAAAATAATAAAGTTTATATTCACCTGTCCGGCGGCCCCTGCAGCGCTTCTTCCAGGACCTGAGATGACGTCGCGGTCATGTGCACACGCGGCGGGGGATCGGGGGTAAGTATAGCTTTATTTTTTTATTTTTACGGTCACACTATATAAATCCATGCTGTTTGCATGGATTTATATAGTGTGACCTAGTTGTCAAGCACTTTCCAAGTGATGCTAAAATCGCCAGGAAAGTGCTTGTCAGTGCGCATGCGGAAACACATGCGTTAACGCATGTGGATACGCATGTGAATCCGCATGTATTCTGCAGGAAAAACGCATGTACAATCTGCATGCGTTTTTTCTGCCAGGGAGATGTAGAAATGCTGCAGAAATTTTCTGCTTCATTTCTGCATCGTGGGCACAAAGCCTTACTCCTATTACATTTGGTGCTAGAATGAAAAAAAAATAGAGGGTGCTCCCAACATGAGGGAAAGATGCAGATAGATTAAACGTTAAATAAAAATATAAACTTTTTATTAAAAAACACTACGCCTTCTGGCTGAATGCAGCTAAATCGCATAGTGTTTTTAAAATGAAAATGTTATATTTTATATAACTTTTAATCTATCTGCACTCATTGGATTGATTTGCCTCTTTCCCTCCCGTTTGGAGTGCCCTCTATCTGTTTTTTTTACTTTTATCTGGCTCTGCTGGAACTCTCTATGGACGATTTTCCCACAGTATACCATGTTAGCTGCACCCACTGGAATCCACTTTTAGGGCATTTGGAGTTGTGCCTACAGCACAACTTTGCCAGGTGAGAACATTTTCTACAATTGGTTTTATTTGTTTAACTACGCTCAGAATAGAGCTCTTCTGTCTCCTTTTTTCTATTAAGAAAAATCCAAATATTGGTTCAAATTTGGTGCTAAAACAGTATTTTACTTCAAAAATGTAATTTTTTGGTTTCACAACTAAATGTTATCAAATTTTATAAATCACATGTGGGTTAAAAATGTTCAACAAGACCCCCCCCCCCCACCCGGATGTATTCCTTCATGGGTCACTTTCCAAAATGAGGTCACTTGGGGATTTCTGCTGTTTTGGCATGTCAGGGACTCTGCAAACGTGACATGGCATTCACAAATAGCGTTCTTTCCTTTCTGAGTTTTTGAGGAGTTTTGACCACATATTTACGTCGCGTTCAGGAGAAAATGCATGACAATTTACTGGTCAATTTTCTCCTATTATTCATTGAGAAAATTACAAACTTGGGGATAGAACAACATTTTATCGGAAATAAAGTAATTTTCATTCTCACATCCATATTTTATACTTTTTATATTAAAAAGTTCTGTGAGGCACCTATGGTTTCAAAAAACTCAACACACACCTAGATGAATCATTTGATGGGTCTAATTTCCAAAATGGGGTTACTTGTGATGGTTTCTGCTGTTTCGGTATCTCTGGGGCTCTGCAAATAAGAGATGGTGTCTGCAATCTATCCAAATTTATGCTACACGTACCAAATGGCGCCGTGCATCCAAACAGCAGTTTCTGACCACATATGGGATATTGCCATATTCGTGAGAAATTGTGTAAAAAAATAAATAAATAAATAAACTAAAAAATATATGGGGTCCATTTTATCTATTATAAAGATTACAAACTTGGGGCTAAAATAACATTTTAGTGTAAAAAAGGGAAATTTTCATTATCACACCCAAATGTTATAAAGTTCTGTAAAGCACCTGTGGGCTCAAAATGCTCAACAAACCCATAGATTAATTTTTCGAGGGGTTTAGTTTTCAAAATGTGGTCACTTTTGTAGGAGTTTCTGCTGTTTTGGTACCTCTGGGACTCTGCAAATGAGACATGGTGTCTGCAATCTATTTCAGCCAAATTTATGCTCCAGATAACAAATAGTGCTTCTTCCCTTCCGAGCCCAGCTGTGCACCCAAACAGCAGTTTTTGACCACAAATGGGGTATCCTCTAGTTCTGGAGAAAATGCATAACAAATTATGGATCTGTTTTCTCCTACTACCCCTTGTGAAAAGGACGAGGACGCACAACCAGTTGAAATGTATTGGGCCGCACAGTCACATCGGGTCCACATGCGACAATAAACAATGCTGGCCAATCAGAGGCCAGCAGCTAACGTCGCCGTGCATGTGACTGGGCACATGACAAAGACGTCGCACACCGAAGTCCGCTGTCGGCTTCATAAGAGGACGCACGTGGCGCGGGATCGAAGGAAAGGTGAGTATTTATTTATAAATCAGTGGCCATACTACTATGGATGACTATGGGGTGCATTATACTTTTATAGGATGACTATGAGGATGCATTATACTATATGGAGGACTATGGGGATGTATTATAGTTCTTCTATGGGGCCCCATGACTTCTATGTACGCCCCTGGTGAGTATAATGGTTTATTTTCTTCTATCCATTAAAGAACAGCTGCAGAATGGGGGACATATATACCAAGATGGGGCATATACTGTATATATACCAGGATGGGGCCCAGAAAAGAGGACATATAGCACAATGGGTGGCAATATATATATATATTGTGACAGAGTCACTGGTGTGATATATGAGGGGAGGTATTTGTCACTCCGGTTGCTCTGCTGTGTGATCTAAAACCTACTAAATTTCTGCCAGCATGTTATATGCTGGGGGTTAACTCTCTTAAATGGTATGGTTTTATGGGAATGGCAAAGAGGGTGAGAAGCCATTCCCCCTACCTCCCCTCAGGGTGTGGCTGAGCAAGGTTTAAATGCTCAGTCACTATTGCTTCCTGTCTGTAGTGTGTGGTCTGGAGAGGGAAGTCTGGTGTTGCTGAGAATTCACTGTGCTACCTGCAGCGGGCAGAGCCTCACTGGCTAAAGGACTGTGTTATATGTTATCTTTTGTTTTCCTGTTAACCCCGAGAGGGACTGTTTATTTTTGTGGGACGCTGTTGGAGTTTATGCCGCACAATAAACCCGCAAGAAGTTTACCCGAACTGTGTGTCCTGTGTCTGCCTCCGGAGAGCCAAGCAAGTCTCTTTACCACTATACTGTATATGTATATGTGTGTGCGTGTGTGTGTGTGTATATATGTGTGTGTGTATATATATATATATATATATATATATATATATATATATATATATATATATATATATATATATATATATATATATATATATATATATATATATATATATATATATATATATATATATATATATATATACAGTGCCTACAAGTAGTATTCAACCCCCTGCAGATTTAGCTGGTTTGATAAGATGCAAATAAGTTAGAGCCTTCAAACTGCAAACGAGAGTAGGTTTTATGAACAGAAGCATAAATCTTACAAACCAAAAAGTTATGTTGCTCAGTTGAATTTTATTAAATTTTAAACATAAAAGTGTGGGTCAATTATTATACAACCCCTATGTTTAATATTTTGTGGAATAACCCTTGTTTGCAATTACAGCTAATAATCGTCTTTTAGAAGACCTGATCAGGCCGGCACAGGTCTGTGGAGTTATCTTGGCCCACTCCTCCATGCAGATCTTCTCCAAGTTATCTAGGTTCTTTGGGTGTCTCATGTGGACTTTATTCTTGAGCTCCTTCTACAAGTTTTGAATTGGGTTGAGGTCAGGAGACTGACTAGGCCACTCCAACACCTTGACTTTCTCCATCTTGAACCAGGCCTTGGTTTTCTTGGCTGTGTGCTTTGGGTCGTTGTCTTGTTGGAAGATGAAATTACGACCCATCTTAAGATCCTTGATGGAGGAGCGGAGGTTCTTGGCCAAAATCTCCAGGTAGGCCGTGCTATCCATCTTCCCATGGATGCGGACCAGATGGCCAGGCCCCTTGGCTGAGAAACAGCCCCACAGCATGATGCTGCCACCACCATGCTTGACTGTAGGGATGGTATTCTTGGGGTCGTATGCAGTGCCATCCAGTCTCCAAACGTCACGTGTGTGGTTGGCACCAAAGATCTCGATCTTGGTCTCATCAGACCATAGAACCTTGAACCAGTCTGTCTCAGAGTCCTCCAAGTGATCATGAGCAAACTGTAGACGAGCCTTGACATGACGCTTTGAAAGTAAAGGTACCATACAGGCTCGTCTGGAACAGAGACCATTGCGGTGGAGTACGTTACTTATGGTATTGACTGAAACCAATGTCCCCACTGCCATGAGATCTTCTCGGAGCTCCTTCCTTGTTGTCCTTGGGTTAGCCTTGACTCTTCGGACAAGCCTGGCCTCGGCACGGGAGGACACTTTCAAAGGCTGTCCAGGCCGTGGAAGGCTAACAGTAGTTCCATAAGCCTTCCACTTACGAATGATGCTCCCAACAGTGGAGACAGGTAGGCCCAACTCCTTGGAAAGGGTTTTGTACCCCTTGCCAGCCTTGTGACCCTCCACGATCTTGTCTCTGATGGCCTTGGAATGCTCCTTTGTCTTTCCCATGTTGACCATGTCTGAGTGCTGTTCACAAGTTTGGGGAGGGTCTTAAATTGTCAGAAAAGGCTGGCAAAAGAGATCTTTAATCCACCCATGTGAAGCTCATTATTCTTGGTGCCTGAACTACTTCTTAATACTTTAGGGGGACCAAACAGAATTCTTGTGGTTTGAGGGGTTGAATAATAAATGACACTCTGAATTAACTTTTAACGTTCCAGGCTGATCTACAGTGCAAATGTCACAATGCCAAGTTAATTCCTCATGTGTCAACCAGCTAAATCTGCAGGGGGTTGAATACTACTTGTAGGCACTGTATGTGTGCAAAGCAGTCATCAAAGGAAAATGTGGCCACTTTGAAGAACCTATAATATAAGACATATTTTCAGTTGTTTCACCCTTTTTTCTTAAGTATATAATTCCACATGTGTTAATTCATAGTTTTGATGCCTTCAGTGTGAATGTACAATTTTCAAAGTCATGAAAATACAGAAAAATCTTTAAATGAGAAGGTGTCCAAACTTTTGGTTTGTACTGTATATACATATGTATTGTGGTGGTGGGGGAGCAGCAGCGGGGGATGAGTGGGGCATAGGAGGCAGCAGCCACACTGACCGCCAGCCGCAGCAGGAGCCGTGCTGTGGCTACAGTGTGCGCGCGATTGAAGAGTGAATGGTCACTGCTCCCTACGCACACAATCCCGGTGTGGGGAGCAGTGATTATTCCGGCACAGCACTTTACTGTGGGAGAGCGCATGGCAGGGACGCCATGCACGGCTCACACAGTGAGCGTGTTGGCAGCAGAGCGGGGACTCCGCTCTGGAGGAGGTGAGAACGATTGTTTATTTTTTTTGTGGGCAGCGTGATGTGGATCAGAGGGTGCCATGCATACCAGGATGGAGGGGTGCCAAACATACTAGGATCCATGGGTGCCATGCATACCAGGATCAAGGGGTGCCATGCATACCAGGATGGGGGAATCAAGGGGTGCCATGCATACCAGGATGGGGATGAGGGCCATGTATACCAGGATGGGGGAATCAAGGGGAGCCATGCATACCAGGATGGGGATGAGGGCCATGTATACCAGGATGACGATGAAGGCCATGTATACCAGGAAGGAGGGGCCATACATACCAGGATGGAGGATATTAACATAATTGGGGAACATTACCCCTATAACAGTGTCAGCATCAGACCCACCTCCCCATAACAGGGCATGATGGCCACATTTTTTGCTTTAATTTTTTTTCTATTTTCCTCCTCTAAAACCTAGGTGTGTCTTATGGTCCAGTGCGTCTTATAGTCCGAAAAATACGGTAATAACATAAAGTGCAATATGTCATGAGAAAACAAGCTCAGAATCACGAGAATATATAAATGTATAGAAGCGTTTCAGAGTTATTACCAAATAAAGTGACTTAGAATTGAAAAATGGGGCTTGGTCATTAAGGTTAAAATTGACTGTGTCACTAATGGGTTAATTTGCTGGTTATAAAAAACTATTTTCTGCTGTAAATAGTGATAATGATATGAGTAAGCACACAGATCACAACCAGATCTAAATGCTTTCTTCACCCCCTATAGAAAATATATTATTCCAAATAAACTAGTAACCTGACCCGTGTTTAGTTAACATCTGTACAAGTTTCTGTTTAATATTAACCTCATTATAAAGTCCAGTGCCCTCACAACCCTACAAGCTTATGAACTGCTTCCAATAACGGCCTACACAACTGTGAATATAATACAGGCTGCAAAAACAAAAGAATTGAGTTAACAAAGTTCTGTAACTTTTTATATGGATTGTATTTATGTATAAACTATAAACTGTGTCCAAAGGGGAACATACGCTTTAGGCTAATCTCCATCCCTGGTGGGGCTCTACCATGGAGGCTTGCTAGTACATTTATCGGAATAGTTGCAGTATTTGTCCGGTGGCTGTTTTTTCGGACAGTAACCTATCAATGGGTGCAGTAATAGAACACA
This sequence comes from Phyllobates terribilis, assembly GCF_046119375.1. Classification (NCBI taxonomy): domain Eukaryota; kingdom Metazoa; phylum Chordata; class Amphibia; order Anura; family Dendrobatidae; genus Phyllobates; species Phyllobates terribilis. Next base: position 692,971,009 of record NW_027362762.1, read on the forward strand.
CAGCTACACAGCTCTATGTCCTGCACATGTAATATTATACTGAATAGACCTTTCAACCCTCGGCTGACAAAGTTATTACTGTTACAGTGAATCGAGTACAAAGGTTTATTTAAAAAAAAATAAAGTTATCTGGCATTGCTCCAGGGTTTCTGTTTACAGTGTCCCCAATCATAGGCAGGCTTGTATGGTTCAAAGGTAACTGTGTGTTCGCTGACCTGCCTGAGGCATGCTGCCACTAATGCTTATAACTGGAAGGGTGGAACGGCCGCAGCCAATCAGGTTATATTATGGTGGGGAGTGTCAATGGTCAACAGTCACAGAAGCAAGATGGAAATAACACACAGGTACTGAAGAGGGTACAGACATTGCACCAATCAATATGCAGGATTGTAAAACAGCATTTTTAGATATTACAAAATAATTTCCTCAAACTTAAACCTAAATATTTTTAATCTTAGTATATGAATAATAACCACTGCAGTGTGCCTATATCGTGAGTCCTTAGCAAAGTCTACTGAACCACCAAACATAGGAGTATCACTAAACATAGTAGTATCATGACTGTATTAGTAGTATCACCACACATAGAAGATTCAATATACATAGTATCAGCGCACATAGAAGATTCAATATACATAGTATCAGCGCACATAGAAGATTCAATATACATAGTATCAGCGCACATAGAAGATTCAATATACATAGTATCAGCGCACATAGAAGATTCAATATACATAGTATCAGCGCACATAGAAGATTCAATATACATAGTATCAGCGCACATGGTAGTCTCATTGCACATAGTAATATCATGACAATAGTAGCATCACTACATATAGTAGTATCTCCACACATACTTTCACTATACATAGTATTCCTGCACATAGTAGTATCACCATACATACATGGTAGTATCATTGCACATCGTAGTAGCATGCCAATAGTAACATTACTACATATAGAAGTATCACCGCACATAGAGGTATCATGACAATGGTATTATCACTACACATAGAGGTTTCACCACACATGGTAGTATCACTGCTCATAGTAGTATCAGTGTACATAGTATCAGCGCACACTGTAGTATCATTGTATATAGTAGTATCAACATACATAATAGTATCACTGCCTGCACATAGTAGCATCACTGCACATAGTAGTACCAGCGCACATAGTAGTACCAGCGCAAACTGTAGTATCATTGTATATAGTAGTATCAACATACATAATAGTATCCCTGCTTGCACATAGTAGCATCACTGCACATAGTAGTATAATGACAATAGTTGTATCATTATAAAGTAGTATCTCCACACATCGTAGTATAACCCAATGTAGTAGTATCACGACACTTAGTAGTGTGATCACATAGAGCAGTATTATCAAACTTAGCATCACCTCTCATAGTAGTCTCCTAATAGTATCACCACACACAGTAGTATCTCCGCATAGTATCACCACACACAATAGTATCTCCGCATAGTATCACCACACACAGTAGTATCTCCGCATAGTATCACCACACACAATAGTATCTCCGCATAGTATCACCACACACAATAGTATCTCCGCATAGTATCACCACACACAGTAGTATCTCCGCATAGTATCACCACACACAGTAGTATCTCCGCATAGTATCACCACACACAATAGTATCTCCGCATAGTATCACCACACACAGTAGTATCTCCGCATAGTATCACCACACACAGTAGTATCTCCGCATAGTATCACCACACACAGTAGTATCTCCGCATAGTATCACCACACACAATAGTATCTCCGCATAGTATCACCACACACAATAGTATCTCCGCATAGTATCACCACACACAGTAGTATCTCCGCATAGTATCACCACACACAGTAGTATCTCCGCATAGTATCACCACACACAGTAGTATCTCCGCATAGTATCACCACACACAGTAGTATCTCCGCATAGTATCACCACACACAGTAGTATCTCTGCATAGTATCACCACACACAATAGTATCTCCGCATAGTATCACCACACACAGTAGTATCTCCGCATAGTATCACCACACACAGTAGTATCTCCGCATAGTATCACCACACACAGTAGTATCTCCGCATAGTATCACCACACACAGTAGTATCTCTGCATAGTATCACCACACACAATAGTATCTCCGCATAGTATCACCACACACAATAGTATCTCCGCATAGTATCACCACACACAGTAGTATCTCCGCATAGTATCACCACACACAGTAGTATCTCCGCATAGTATCACCACACACAGTAGTATCTCTGCATAGTATCACCACACACAATAGTATCTCCGCATAGTATCACCACACACAATAGTATCTCCGCATAGTATCACCACACACAGTAGTATCTCCACATAGTATCACCACACACAGTAGTATCTCCGCATAGTATCACCACACACAGTAGTATCTCCGCATAGTATCACCACACACAGTAGTATCTCCGCATAGTATCACCACACACAGTAGTATCTCCGCATAGTATCACCACACACAGTAGTATCTCCGCATAGTATCACCACACACAGTAGTATCTCCACATAGTATCACCACACACAGTAGTATCTCCGCATAGTATCACCACACACAGTAGTATCTCCGCATAGTATCACCACACACAATAGTATCTCCGCATAGTATCACCACACACAGTAGTATCTCCGCATAGTATCACCACACACAGTAGTATCTCCGCATAGTATCACCACACACAGTAGTATCACTGCGCATATAACTGTGTGCCGATACTATTGTCTCCACACATCGTATCTGGTTGTAACAAAACACCTGCTATTGCTAGCAATGATAATGATTCAGGATGGCATAAATAACCATACTAATAAATACAATAAGGAGTGTCATATAGGTTCCATTATTGTGTGCCTGCACCACATGAGCAATATGCATATCCGGACATATGAGGCTGACCATTAGGGGTGCAGGCGGCTCGTAGTTGTGGACACTGATTTAATGCTGTTATGTTATGTCCGAAGCTAGTTCACATGTTTATTCAGGTAAAGGTTGTGTATTCGTTAGGACGCTGATAGCTTCCTGGGCATCCCAATGCTGAGACCCCACCCTTATCCTGAGAACTGGGGTTCGGCTAGGAAGAGCCCCTTGTGAATGGAGTAGTGTGCATTGGTCTATCATGCACATTGCTGTTCATTCATTCTTAATGTGACTACCAAAGATGGCTGAGTGCAGTGTTTGCCTGGTCTTTAGCACTCTTGAGAATGAAAGGAGCGGCAATGCGCATTATCACCCGCCACTCCATTTACACAGAGCTCTTCTGAGCCCCTGTTCTTGGAATAGATGGGGGTCCCAGTGGTCTTACAGCCAGCAATCGGGAAGTTATCCTGTACCCCATGGATGGGGGATAGCTGCCAAACTTGAGAATAACTATTTCACGTAGCATGTGTTTTGGACTTTAAGAACTAAGAATCTTTTTTATTTTCCCATCATTCTAGCCATATGTAGGCTTGTTCTTGTGTGATGAGTATATTTTTCAGTGGCAGAATTTTGGGGACCATATAAATTATTTATTCAATTTTATACATTTTTGGGGGAAAGATGATAGAAAAAAATGTCAACATTTTTTTTTTTTCTCACTGTATGCAGAAATTTTTTTACGTTTTCTTTGCATACACTTTAGCTAAAATCTCATCAGATTTCATTTTCGGCGCACTGAAAGCCCAATGATGCCTGAAATGTATTAGGAGGCGCGCCTTCCTGGTAAATTTGACCTTCGTTACTCCAGTGAGCCTGAGTTCAAGACTGGTCAGTGTTGATAAAATTCACCCAATGTTTGTTTTTTTTCTCTTTTATTTATAATTATTTTCACTGCATGCTAAATAGGAAAGTTTATTTTACTGGTCGTTACAATTGCAGCAGAACCATTTTTTTATGGTGAATTATTTAAACGCATGGGATATTCACAAAGAGATTTTGTACATGGAGTTTTCAGGCTTAAAAATGGACATAAAGAAAAAAAAAATGTTGTTGTTTTTGACATGGTGAATGAAGCTTTTTTCCACCTCCCATTATATTCCAATATACAAAATTTGGCGCACAAATTGACGTTGCTTTTTCCCTATGCATTAAAAAAGTACAAAAAAAACCACACCATATAAGATTTAAAATCATTTTGCCATTTAGATAAATTATTACAAGTGCTTTGAAGTGTTCATAATGTGGATTTTGGCATGGTTTCTTTATCAAAAACTTTGTTAAAGGGAATCTGTCAGCTGGTTTTTGCTATGAAATCTGAGAGTAGCATGATGTAGGAGCAGAGGCACTGACTCCAGTGATGTATCACTTACTGGGCTGTGTTTCGCTGTTTCAATAAAATCAATGTTTTATCAGCAGGAGATTATCACTACAGAACTAGGTTTCTCGTGCCTCCTAGTACAAGTACACCCCAGCAATGTACTTCATTCTTTTTTTATAGATGGAATTATCATCTTTTTTTCTATATCCACAGTTGTTCACCGATGGCATCACGAACAAGCTGCTTGCCTGCTACGTGGATCCATGTATGAAGGACGCAGTCCTTGTGCGTGTCTATGGAAAAAGGACTGAGCTGTTTGTGGATCGTGAGGATGAGGTGACAAGTTTCCAGTTGTTGCAATCTCATGGCTGTGCCCCGGCGCTGTATTGTACTTTTCAAAATGGACTCTGCTATGAGTTCATGCGTGGCTTGGCACTGGGACCAGAGCATGTGCGCCAGCCTCATATATTACGGTAACATTTGGCCTTTAAAAGAGTAGTGACTATGTATTATAGTAAGACTGCAGAGTATATTTGAAATGGTTGTAATACAATTGCTGCTGGGATGTTCTCACAAATATAGTATTCACCCCACTTGGCATTTTTTTTGTTTTGCTATCTCACAACCAGGAATTTCACAGATTTTTTTTTTTTTTTGAGGGTTTGCGTCCTTTCATGTAAAGAACATGTCTACAACTGTGCACTTTTGGTTTTATTTTTATTGTGAAGCAAACAACAAATAGGACAAAATGAATGAAAATGTCAGTGTGCATAACTATTCACCCCTCTAAAGTCTGTACTTTGTAGAACCTCCTTTTGTGACAATTACAGCTGCAAGTTTCTTTGGATAAGTCTTTTATGACCTTCCAAATCTGGCCACTGTGATTTTTGCTCATTCCTGAAGCAAAACTGCTCCAGCTCCTTCAAGTTAGATGGTTTCCTCTGGTGAACAGCAATCCTCAAGTCTGACAACAGATTCTCAATTGGATTAAGGTCTGGGATTTGACTCAGCCACTCCAAAACATTTTCACATTTCCTCTTAAACCACTGGAGTGTTTCTTTAGCAGCATGCTTTGAGTCATTGTCTTGTTGGAAGGTGAACCTCCGTCCCAGTCTCGCATCGCTGACAGACTGAAATGGGCTTTGCTCAAGAATATCCCTGTATTTCATACCACCCATCTTCTCCTCGACTCGGACCATTGCTCCTGTCCCTGCTGCTGAAAAACATCCCCACAGTGAAACATGGTGGTGGCAGCATCATGCTGTGGGGATGTTTTTCAGCAGCAGGGACATGGGAAATGGTGTTCTTGGGGTGATGAGCAATGGAGTGTACGGCTTATTGTGGTTGTATGGACAGATACTCCGGTCTCTGCTAGGGGAACTCTACAGCTCCTTCGGAATTACCGTTGGTCTCTGATTAATGCTCTCCTTGCCCAGGCTGAGAGTTTTGGTGGGCAGCCCTCTCTTGGTAGGTTTGTTGTGGTACCATGTTCTTTGCATTTGATAATGAATTTGATGGTGCTCAGGGGGATCATCAGAGATTGGGGTATTTTTTTATAAACAAAACCCTGACTTGTACTTCTTCTCAACAACTTTGTCCCTGATTTGTTTGGAGATCTCCAAAATATTCATGGTGTTGTTTGGTTAGTGGTGCCTCTTGCTTAATGGTGTTGTAGCCTCTGTGGCCTTTCAGAAAAGGTGTGTATATACTGACAGACCATGTGACAGTTAGATTGCACACAGGTGGACTTCCTTTCACTAAGCATGTGACTTATGAAGGTAATTGCTTGCACCAGGGGTGAATAAATATGCACATGTCAATTTTTAGTTATTTGATCCATAAATTTAATTTGTGCCTATATTTTTCTCACTTCACTTCACCAACTTAGACTTAGACTATTTAGTGCTGATGCATCACACACAAATCGGATTACAAAAATATTTAACCCCTTTACCCCCGAGAGTGGTTTGCACTTTAATGACCTGGCCAATTTTTACAATTCTGACCACTGTCACTTTATGAGGTAATTACTCTGGAACGCTTCAATGGATCCCCCTGATTCTGAGAATGTTTTTTCGTGACATATTGTACTTCATGATTGTGGTAAAATTTCTTCGATATCACTTGCGTTTATTTGTGAAAAAATCGGAAATTTGGCGAAAATTTTGCAATTTTCAAAATTTTAATGCCCTTAAATCAGAGATATGTCACACAAAATAGTTAATAAATAACATTTCCCACATGTCTACTTTATATCAGCACAATTTTGGAACCAAATTTTTTTTATTTATTAGGGTGCTATAAGGGTTAAAAGATGACCAGCAATTTCTCATTTTTCCAACAAAATTTACAAAACCATTTTTTTAGGGACCACATCACATTTGAAGTCACTTTGAGGTGTCTTTATGACAGAAAATACGCAAAAGTGACACCATTCTAAAAACTGCACCCCTCAAGGTGCTCAAAACCACATTCAAGAACTTTATTAACCCTTCAGGTGCTTCACAGGAATTTTTGGAATGTTGAAGAAAAAAATGAACATTTAACTTTTTTCACAAAAATGTTACTTTAGACCTAATTTTTTTTTATTTTCGCAGGGGTAACAGGAAAATATGGACCCCAAAATTTGTTGTGCAATTTCCCCTGAGCACGCAGATACCCCGTACGTGGGGAAAAAACACTGGGTGCACGGCAGGGTTCGGAAGGGAAGGAGCGCCATTTGACTTTTTGATTGTAAAATTTGCTTGAATAATTAGCGGACGCCATGTTGCGTTTGGAGAGTGCCTAAACAGTGGAAACCCCCCACAAGTGACACCATTTTGGAAACTTCTCAGGGAACTTATCTAGATGTGTGGTGAGCACCTTGAACCCCCAAGTGCTTTACAGAAGTTTATAACACGGAGCCGTAAAAATAAAATTTTCAAATTTTTGCAACAAAAAATGTTTTTCTGCCTCCAATTTTGCATTTTCATGAGGGTAACAGGAGAAATTGCACCATGCAGTTTGTTGGGCAATTCCTCCTGAGCACGCCGATACCCCATATGTGGGGGGAAAACCACTGTTTGGGCGCACGGCAGGGTTCGGAAGGGTAGGAGTGACATTTGACTTTTTGATTGTAAAATTTGCTTGAATACTTAGCAGCTGTGCTCCTGATGTGCCTAAACAGTGGAAACCCCCACAAGTGACACCATTTTGGAAACTAGACCCCTCAGGGAACTTATCTAGATGTGTGGTGAGCACCCTGAACCCCCAAGTGCTTTACAGAAGTTTATAACACGGAGCCGTGATAATAAAAAAATCAAACTTTTTCCACAAAAATGATGTTTTTGCCCCAATATTTTTTATTTTCACAAGGGTAAGAGGAGAAAATGGACCCCAAAAACTGTTGTGCAATTTCTCCTGAGTACGCCAATACCACATATGTGGGGAAAATACAGTGTTTGGGCGCACGGCAGAGTTCAGAAGGGAAGGAGCACTGTGTGACTTTTTGAACGCAAAATTGGCTGGAATTGAGAGTGGACGCCATGTCACTTTTGGAGAGCCCCTGATGTGCCTAAATAGTGGAAACCCCCCCCCAAGAAGTGACCCCATTTTGGAAATTACACCCCTCAAGGATTTTGTCAAGGGGTATAGTGAACATTTTGAACCCAGAGGTACGACACAGAATTTGATAACATTAGGTCATCATATTGAATAAGTTGTCATTAGTCTTGAGCGCAAGTGCTTGCTACTAGTGTTGAGCCACCCCCGTAGTGTTCGAGTTCGGTTCGGTTCGTCGAACACCCGTGTGTTCGCCGAACTGTTCGTCGAACTGTTCGTCGAACACCTTCGAACACCGTTAAAACCAATGGCAGGCAAACAAAAACACATAGAAACACATAGAAAACACCTTCAAAGGTGTCCAAAAGCTGACAAACTGCTCAGAAGACATAACTAACACATGGAAAAGTGACAAGTACATATAGTCATGCGAAAATAAAAGAGGTGGAGGAGTAAAAGGAGGGGGAGACACAGATATAGGCATGTCATGCCCTTCTAAAATCCAAAAAGTGAGAAGCCGACACGGCCAGTCCGCTCCTGCCCGTGCCACCTCCGTGTCGCCGGGTTTGTGCCAGAGCCGCGGTGAACCCTGACGGCCAGCCCCCCTCTCCCAATACTGGTGCCTGTACGCTGGTGGGTCGAGCGAGCCCCCTTGTGGTGGAGGCAGCTCTAAGCTTTTTAATTTAAATTGTCTCTCTAATTTGAATGAATACACTTTAAATCCATTTACAAGGATCTATTGGAGGGCAAGTCTCATGCCAGCAGCCGCGGTAATTCCAGCTCCAGTAGCGTCCACTAAAGCTGCTGCAGTTAAAAAGCTTTTATAAGGATCGAGCTCGGCTGTCCACCGCAAGGCATCCTACTGCCAGTCCCAGCCCCTATGCCTTGGGGTGCCTCCTGATGCTCTTCACTAAGTATCCCATGGTCCCGAAGCATTTCCTTTGAAAAAATTAAGTGTCTAAACTACAGGTGGTGCAGCTTGCTTAACAGCCGGGATAATCCGCTTACTAGCAGACACTGCTACTAGGCACAAAGTATTTCCTGGGCTAGATGCAGTTAAAAATTTGTAATTAGATACTCTCGTTGGATGCTGAGAAAGCATTCCATAGAGTCTCCTGGCACGCCATATATGATTCTCTTAAAAAGCTTGGGGTAGGGGTCTAGGGGACCCTTTTATAGCCCAAATCACGGCCCTGTATCGCAATACGTCACCTAGGCTGAAGATAAATGGAACTGTAGCACCCTGAGGGCTCGGTTGCTAAAGACGTATTGCACCTCACCCAGAGGTGTGATATCTCACTCTCAGGTAAGGATGGAGTGTGGATCAGGACCCGACACCTGCATGCATTACACCACATTGCCGTGGGGCAGGGCGACCAATATGCCCCTGAGATGGGCACGACAGTCCCTGTCCCTGGCTGGAGTGGGGGGAGGGAACACTGAGGAAGGGGAACCCTGTAGTGCAGGAGCAGGGAGGAAGCAGTTCCTGGGTGCATTGAGAAGGGAGTATAAAAGGTGGGCACCATCTTAGTTCAGTGCAGAGAAGTCTGAGCAGAAGTGGCAGGGAGCAGGGGCTCTGCATGAGCTCTGCTCCGGAGGCGGGCCTAGTAACAGAGGCCCAGGCCTGGAAGAGGGAGAAGGAAGGAAGAGGAGCGGAGAAGGCTCCAGGAACGAGGAATGAAGGGATCCCAGGGGTGCGGACGGGCAAGTCGCCACCGCACGCCCGAATCCACCTGCGTGGAGGGGTCAGGCCAAAGGGGGAGACCGGTCCCCGAACTAGTGGAGGCAGGAAACGACCCTCAGCTAGAAACCGGAGGCTCTGACATTTTATGTGGCGCAGCCCCTCGCTACACCCGCTAGGAAGGCACCACATAGGGTCAGGGAAACTGGCGCTAAGTTTACCAAGAGGAGGCCCGAGGCAGCCGGACAGAAGTGTTGGTAAGAAAGGCCAGACAAAGGACACACAAAGGGGGTCCTGTGAAGTGCTCCAAAGTTATCTGGGAGTTGTCTGAGCCCCTCACCTGGTGAGCACAGTACGACTTGGGCAGCCGTTACCTACAGACGTGGTCTGGATAATAAGAACTGTGAGTAAAGGCCCTGAACTGCATCACTGACTCCGTGTCGTTACTGCTGCTGCCCTGCACCATCACCCCCATCCTCCGCATACACTGCCCTGAGGCTATACTCCTCCCGTGGGGAGTTATGCTACGCTCTGCTGCACCCATAACACCAGCCTCAGTGGTCTGCCCTGTAGCGGCGGTTCACTCTGACCGCAATCCACGGGTGGCGTAGTCGGACATTTAAACATCAAAACCACATAAATAGTTCCGCCACTGGTTTGACCGCCCTGAGCCACGGAACCGGGTCGCCGCCACGAAGACTACAACCACCAGCATCCACCAAAAAGGGTCCGGCTCCGGGTGTCCCAAGGCCCAGGGGGTGCGTCAGAACATTTTCATCACCTTTCACAATCACCAATGGGACAAGGCAGTGATGTCCTCTGTCCCCTCTCTTATACATCCTAGTGACGGAGCACCTGCTCTCATCAATTCGCCATAACCCCAATATTAGGTGGATTGAGGTGGGAGGCACCGAGTACAAGTGCTCTCTATTTGCTGATGATGTCCTAGTATATATCACTTAATCACATATATCCATCCATGCTGTTATGGCTGAAATAGATCACTTTGTTACATGGTAAAATTTTAAAATCAATGCAGCGAAGTCTGAGGCCCTCGATGTCTCCCTCCCCAAATCCATATAGGATTCCATCCAGTCCAACTTTCCCTTTGCCTGGCCCTCACAGGGTATCAAATACTTAGGAATTCCTATTCATAGAGACCTCTCCCATCTATGTTATCTTAATTTTGGGCCCTTTATTGAACAACTCCATACAGACCACGGTTGGCAAGTTAGAACTGTAAGATTCACTACGTGAACCACTGGTGTTTTGTGGAAAAGCACATGTACACTGCGTTCCAAATTATTATACAAAAAGTGTTTAGGAGTGATAAGGGAAGAATTTGTTTGTTTGTCAGTTAAACTCATTGATGGTGATGTGTGTCAGGGCTCTTTATATCACTGTAAGCAATTGCAGACACCTGTGCTAATTAGTTTGGCAGGTGTGTCCAATGAAAGGCAAGACTACTTAAGAAGGCTCTCTCACATTATTAAGCAGCCTACATTTTCTGCCAAAATGGGAAAGAAAAAGGATGTGTCGGCTGCTGAGAAGCAACAAATTGTGGAGTGTTTAGGTCAAGGCATGACTACAATCAGCATTGTGCGATGATCAGGATGAAGTGTCTTGGCAATCAAGAAGTATGTAGCTGATTCACAGTACACACGTGTGCGTGCTGATAAGGGCAAATTGAGGACTCTTTCCTACAGGCAATTACGTCAGGTTGAAAGAGCAGCGGCAAAAAAGCCTTGTCATAGCAGCAGACAAGTTTTTGAAGCTGCTTGTGCCTCCAACGTCCCCCGAACAACAAGATGCAGGGTCCTTCAGAGGTTTGCAGCTGTGCATGCGCCATCCTGTCGACCTCCTCTATCCACTTCACACAAGCAGAAACGGCTCCAGTGGGCCAAACATTACATGAAGACTGATTTCAAAACTGTTTTGTTCACGGATGAGTGCCGTGCAGCGCTCGATGGTCCAGATGGATGGAGTGGAGGATGACTGGTTGATGGACACCCCACGCAAACACGGCTACAGCGCCAACAAGGAGGAGGTGGAGTAATGTTTTGGGCTGGAATCATGGGGAGAGAGATTGTCGGCCCCTTTAGGATCCCTGAAGGCGCTAAAGATGAACTCCATAATGTATGTGGATTTTCTCAAACAGCACTTCCTGCCATGGTTCAAGAAGAAAAACCATGTATTTCACAGCAAGATCATTTTTCTGCATGATAATGCACCATCTCATGCTGCACATAAAACATCTGCATCTCTGGCTGATATGGGCATAAAAGGGGACAAACTTATGGTGTGACCCCCATGCTCCCCTGACCTCTACCCCATTCAGAACCTTTGGAGCATCATTAAAAGGAGTGTCTATGATGGCGGGAGGCAGTTCACATCTAAGCAACAGCTCTGGGAGGGTATTCTGTCCTCATGCAAAACAATTGAAGCAGAAACCATCCAAAACCTGACAAATTCAATGGACAAGAGAGTTCAGAAGCTCCTTTCGAACAAGGGGTCCTATGTGAAAATGTAACATCACCTAGAATAAAGTTTTGAGTTGAAAACTGTTTGATTTCAGTTTCTAACAACCTGCTAATGCTTATAATTTCAAAAATGACCATTTTTTTGGTCTTTATTAAAATGAAAAGGTTGATCGAAAAGTTTGGGGGATCTAAGAGTGTGGCAACCCAGTAGTCATGATTACTTCGAATTCTGACAATATGAGGGTCATGCTGCAGGTAGTGCAGCAAGAAGGCACTTATGTGCCTTGCGCATCTCGGAGCCCCAAAATTATTTTCCGGGCTAGATGCAGCTAAAAATTATTTTTAATTTTAAATCTGGTGAAGCTTTAGTATAGATGGCCTAATAGGATCAGTGCTGCACACTGCTACAAAGCCCAAATTATTTTCCAGTCAAGATACAGATAAACATGATTAGTAATTTGAAAGCTTAAAACGGTTGGTAGGGTGATTTTAACCAATCATCAAGCTTTTACTCTCCCCAGGATGACACAGGGGTAGAAAAGTCGTTTCGGATCCATGATTTGTTCATCTTTATGAACGTGAGTCTGTCTACATTATCAGTGGAGAGCCGCGTGCGCTTATCTGTCAGCACACCACCAGCAGCGCTGAACACACGTTCAGACAGAACGCTGGCTGCGGGGCATGACAAGATCTCCAAGGCGTAAGTGGCTAGCTCCGGCCATTTATCCAGATTGGAAGCCCAAAAAGAGCAAGGGTCCAGTGACACAGTCGTGGCTTCAATGTTTACTTGGAGATACTCCTGTACCATCGTCTCTAGGCGTTGACTATGTGTCAGACTTCTTGTCTCCTGTGGCCTTGCAAAGGATGGGCTAAAAAAGTGGTGAAATGATTCCGCAAAATTGATGTTACCAGCAGATACTGTGGTTCTGTCACGGTTTGAGTGCTGAACACTTGACGGTCCCACGGTTGGCAAGTTGGAACTGTGAGATTCACTACGTGCACCACTGGTATTTTGTGGAAAAGCACATGTAAGATTCTGCAACAGTCTCTGCTGATACTCCTGCATGCGTGCATCCCTTTCTATGGCAGGAATAATTTCTGCAAATTTACTTTTGTACCGGGGATCTAACAGTGTGGCAACCCAGTAGTCAGGATTATTTCTAATTCTCACAATTCGAGGGTCATGTTGCAGGTAGTGCAGCAAGAAGGCACTCATGTGTGTTGCGCATCCAGGAGCACTAAGTCCCTGTTGTGTTGGTGGCGAGGTAACAATCATGCTTCCTTCCTCTGTCCTCTCCCCCCAACCTCGCACAACAGAAATGTGATCAAGGTCTCCCTCATCTGATGAGTCTTCCATCAGTTCGTCCTCCACTTCTTCCTGGGCTCCTGCACCTTCCTCACTAGTTTGGCTGCTACCATGCGCCCTGGTAAAACCATCTCCCCCACCCTCACATGCCTGCCGCCTTGGTGCTGCCGACCGTCTGGACCTTCCAGATGTTAGCCCTTCCGCATACAACTCCTCCTCCTCTACTTCCTCCACCTCCTCTTGTGCCACCACCTGACTCCGAATTCTGTTTAACATGTGCTCCAGCATGTAAATCACCGGAATAGTCATGCTGATAATGGCATCGTCAGCACTAAACATCTTCGTCGCCATTTCAAAACTGTGCAGAAGGGTGCATAGGTCCCTGATCTGAGACCACTCCTCCAGCGTGATTTGCCCCACCTCTGAATCTCGTTGGCCCAGGCTATACGTCAGAACGTATTGCACCAGGGCTTGTCGGTGCTGCCACAGTCGCTGCAACATGTGCAGAGTTGAATTCCACCGGGTAGGCACATCGCATTTTAGCCGGTGAAGTGGCAGGCCCAACGACTTCTGTAGAGATGTAAGTCGCTGAGCTGCGGGATGCGAACGGCGGAAGTGAGCACACAGCGACCGTGCCCTCTGCAGAAGGCCATCTAGTCTGGGTTAGTGGGCTAAAAATTGCTGGACAACCAGGTTCAACACGTGAGCCATACAAGGCACGTGTGTGACATTGCCCCGGCGAAGGGCCGCACCCAGGTTTGCAGCATTGTCGCACACGGCCTTCCCTGGTTTCAGGTCCAGTGGAGACAACCATTCATGAAATTGGTTCTCCAGAGCTGACCACAACTCCTCAGCTGTGTGACTCACATTTCCCAGACATTTCAATGTAAAAACCGCCTGATGACGTTGAGCCCTACTGCCAGCATAGTAAGGAGGTGTGCAGGATCCCTTCTGCGCAGTTAGAAAGCTTGTGGCATGACCAGACAGGCTTTGGGTGCAGGTGGAAGACCGAGAGGAGGTTGAGGAGGCAGAAGCAGTGGTGGAACTTTGACATAAAGAGGATTGACGCACAACTCGTGGGGACGGCAAGACTTGGACAGCAGCCCCTTGTCCTGCTGTCACCATAGTTACCCAGTGCCCAGTCAGCGACATGTAACGCCCCTGTCCATGCCTACTCGTCCAAGTGTCTGTGGTGAAATGCACCCTGTCACACACAGAGTTTCTCAAAGAAGCGGTGATGTTGTGTGCGACATGCTGGTGGAGCGCAGGCACACCTTTCTTTGAGAAGTAGTGCCGACTGGGCATCTGGTACTGGGGCACTGCGACGGACATAAGGTCTCGAAAATCCTCTGTGTCCACCAGGCGGAAAGGCAGCATTTCTGTAGCCAAGAGCTTGCAGATGGTGAAATTCAACCTCTTAGCTTTCTCATGGCTAGGAGGAAATGGTCTTTTACTTGTCCACATCTGAGGGACCGAGGGCTGGCTATTGTGCTTAGACGGGGTTGATAAGGGTGTCCCCGGCAAACTGCCGGTCTGTGAGGAAGATGCAGGCGGACATGTTAGGTTGCCTTGATCCAAAGGTGGTGCTATCGATGTCGGACAGCGCTCAAGACCAGCTGGTGTTACCACCTCCAAAGAAAATGATGACCTGCCAATCACGCTGGCTGTTGCGGGTAAAGAGGTGGCAGGTCTGCGCCCCAAAACAGGTGTGACTGCTGTCCCCCCAGTCACAGAGGATGAAGAGGCCGCGGATGCACAAGATATGGCAGACGGTGGTTGGCCCGGCCGGCTAGGCCGCATTGTAGCACACTGAGCTTCCCACTGCAACTTATGCTTCATGTCCATGTGCCGGTTCATGCATGAAGTACTCAAACTATGTATTTTTTGGCCTCTACTTAGCTTTTGCTGACAAATGTTACAGATAACACGAGTTGGGTCATCTTTATCGATCTGAAAAAATGCCCAGGCTATGCAAGGCTTAGCACCCATGCGACCTGAAGAGCCACCACGACTTGTGGTGAGAGGCAGAGTTGTGTTTGAGGATGCAGTTATTGACGTGCTTCCAGTACTACGTCTCTGTCCAGGAAGGCGCAACCTGACCTCGTCGTCACTAGCATCTTCCTCCACCTCCTCTGCTGACCTCATCTCTTGGCTGACTGTGGGTTGACAGTAAGTGGGATCTCCGACCTCATCATCATCACCCTGTGCGTTATCACACCCGTCGTCCTCAGAGCCAACCTGTTCCTGCCCTGACAAAAAACTAAAGTTGTCGCTCCAATCAGGTATTTGAGTCTTATCATCGTCTTCCTCATTGTCTCCACCAACAGGAGTTACAGTTTGGGAATGAGGGTCTACATTATGGTCAGAACCTTCTGCGTCTGGTCCTGGATCCGACTCCTAAAGATTCTGGGCATCAGTGGAGATCATTTCCTCGTCTGGATTCACAGAAGCGCTGGAGTCGACCTCTGATTCCCAGGCTATAGTATGAGTAAACAGCTCTGCAGACTCAACCATCTGTTCTACCTCATACTCAGACGGGCAGCTGGAGATTTGGGAGCTGTGAGGAAGCAAGTGCGATTTGGGTGACACCTTTGAGGACTGGAGTATTTGTGATGTTGAAGTTGATGTGGAGGAGAGCCCACTTAAAGGAGCACTTGATATCCGTTGAAGCACCTGCTGTTTTTGTGCCTCATCTGGAATTTGTAGCGATTGGCGTGGCCGTAAGAAAGGGATCTTATCACATTGTCCGCTAAAAGAAGTAGACATTTTAGTTTGGCTGGAAGATGGTCTTTCTTCTGCACCTACCCCACGGACACAACCTTTTTTCCCCTTCCCAACACGCCTATTCCCCTTTCCACCAGCAGCAGGCCTTTTTCCACTCATTTTGGTGGTTAACTAATTCACAACTCTGGAGTTGTTTGCACAAAAAAACAATGGATGGTAACCGAGCAGAGCTGAGTGGCCAAACTGTGTTATTAGGCCAAAACTATTGGCTGGGTTAGATGCAGAAAAAAATTATTTTTAATTTGCAACCTGATGGAGGTCAGTATAGATGGACTAATAGACCAAGTCCCACACACCGCTAGAAGCCCAAATATTTTTTCAGAGCTAGATGCAGAAAAAAATTATTTTTAATTTGCAACCTGATGGAGGTCAGTATAGATGGACTAATAGACCAAGTCCCACACACCGCTAGAAGCCCAAATATTTTTTCAGAGCTAGATGCAGAAAAAAATTATATTCAATTTGCAACCTGCTGGAGGTCAGTATAGAAGGACTAATAGAACAAGTCCCACACACTGCTAGAAGCCCAAATATTTTTTCAGAGCTAAATGAAGAAAAAAATTATTTTTAATTTGCAACCTGATGGAGGTCAGTATAGATGGACTAATAGACCAAGTCCCACACACCGCTAGAAGCCCAAATATTTTTTCAGAGCTAGATGCAGAAAATTTTTTTATTCAATTTGCAACCTGATGGAGGTCAGTATAGATGGACTAATAGACCAAGTCCCACACACCGCTAGAAGCCCAAATATTTTTTCAGAGCTAGATGCAGAAAAAAATTATTTTTAATTTGCAACCTGATGGAGGTCAGTATAGATGGACTAATAGACCAAGTCCCACACACTGCTAGAAGCCCAAATATTTTTTCAGAGCTAGATGCAGAAAAAAATTATTTTTAATTTGCAACCTGATGGAGGTCAGTATAGATGGACTAATAGAACAAGTCCCACACGCTGCTAGAAGCCCAAATATTTTTTCAGAGATAAATGAAGAAAAAAATTATTTTTAATTTGCAACCTGATGGAGGTCAGTATAGATGGACTAATAGACCAAGTCCCACACACTGCTAGAAGCCCAAATATTTTTTCAGAGCTAGATGCAGAAAAAAATTATTTTTAATTTGCAACCTGATGGAGGTCAGTATAGATGGACTAATAGACCAAGTCCCACACACCGCTAGAAGCCCAAATATTTTTTCAGAGCTAGATGCAGAAAAAAATTATTTTTAATTTGCAACCTGATGGAGGTCAGTATAGATGGACTAATAGACCAAGTCCCACACACCGCTAGAAGCCCAAATATTTTTTCAGAGCTAGATGCAGAAAAAAATTATATTCAGTTTGCAACCTGATGGAGGTCAGTATAGATGGACTAATAGAATGATGCTATGCCCAAAAGATTTTACTTCACTAGGTGCAGTAAAAAAATTGGTATTCTATACACAGGTGTTATATCTTGCAACCCAGATAGGCTACTCCACTGACTAACACACTCTGCAATAGGCCAAAAAGGATTAGCTTTGCTAGATTCAGCCAAATGCTGTGAAAAAAACTTGCACAGCACTGGCACAGACCTGCCTGGCAAAAACTGATAGGAACTCATGTAACCTAGTCCTGAAAAGGACTCCAATTACAATTAGTCTTTACTCCCACAACCTATCTATTTAAGAGCACAGACCTCCCTGATAAAAGTCGTAGGAAATGCTGTAACCTAGTCCTTAAAAGGACTGCAATCACAACTATTCCCTACTCCCAAGCTATCTGTATATTTGTGCGAAAATTGGCTTGAAATTAACAAGGTATAGCGCACACAGCAACAGCGGTGCCGTCTAACACGCAGCTGCAGCAGTGAGAAAATGGTGGCGACGGGGAAAATGGCTTGGTCTTATAGGGCAAGGACATGTGACATACACTGCCAATCACACATGCCCTTGCTTGTGTGAAAAAAAGCACTTCGCTCCGTGTGTGCGCTGCTGATAGGCTGACAGATTGCACCTCCCCACTGCAAATGCGGGAAAGAGAAAAAAAAATGGAGATCTTCATTGTTCCTGCAGAGATCCATTCCCTGCCCCTCCCCCCACCCCGCTGTACACTCAAACTGCGTATTAACATTAATTTTCATCATTACTGAGAAAAAATCCAGTTATGATTTTGGTGCACGAACAGTTATCGAACATAACCTCGAACAGCCGAATTTTTCTCAAATTGTTCGTGTTCGCCGACCGGCTCGAACACCGCCCAAAACAGCTCGAATTTGAGATTGGCAAACAGTTCGAGTAGAACAACGCTCATCTCTACTTGCTACTTGAGTTTGCATCAGGTACACGGGTATGCAACATGTATCGCGCGTGCTCGAGTGACATGCTCGAGTCCCCGCTCGCATGTTTCATGGTTATTAGGCACCCAGAAAAAAAAAAAACATGCGGGGATCGCTTGTGCATGGCAGGCAATCCCCGTGAAGTTTTTTTGGCCACGAAGCATATGGGGCGGAGACTCGAGCATGTCACTTGAGCACCCATGATACTCGGTGCATACCAGAGCACCCGATGCAAACTCAAGTAGCGAGCACTTGCGCTCAACACTAGTCGCCATATTGTCTTTTTTTTTACTTTTGAAAATAATCCCTACCCCATCACAACCCTAGCCCAACCCTAACCCTGGCGTTTATTTTTTACGTCGTTCCTCGTGCGGTATAAGTGATTAGGCGACTTTATTCTTCGGGTCGGTGCGATTACAGTGATACCAGAATCATATCGGGTTTTTATGATTGACAGCTGTCACACACTAAAAGACGCTTATTTTTGTTAAATCTAGTTTTTGCATCGCCATATTTTGAGAGCTATAATTTTTCCATATTTTGGCCGACAGTCATGTTAAGGTTTGTTTTTTGCGGGATGACATGACGTTTTTATTGGTACCATTTTCAGGCACTTGACATTTTTTGATCGCTTTCTATTCCGATTTTTGGGAGGCAGAATAAACAAAAACCGACAATTCCAGAATTGTTTTTATGTTTTTTTTTTTTTTTTATGCTCTTCTGCGTGTTGTAAAATTGATAAGGCAGCGTTATTCTTCGGGTCAGTACGTTTACAGCGGTACCACATTTATATAGTTTTTCTATGTTTTGGCGCTTTTGCACATTAAAAGCTATTTTATAGAAAAAAATATTTTTTTGCATCGCTTTATTCTGAGAGCTATAACTTGTATTTTTCGGCTGATGGAGCTGTATGGCGGCTTGTTTTTTGCGGGACAAGATGACGTTTTCAGAGGTACCATTTTTATTTATATTTGTCTTTTTGATCGCGTGTTATTCCATTTTTTGTTTGGCGGTATGATGATAAAGCATTGTTTTTTGCTTCGTTTTTTATTTTATTTTTTTTACCGTGTTCACTAAAGGGGTTAACTAGTGGGACAGTTTTATAGGTCAGGTCGTTCCGGACGCGGCGATACCAAATATGTGTACTTTTATTGGTTTTGTTTGTTTTTTTTCATAATAATATTTATTGATGGGTCCATTATATTTTTATTTTTGGTGGATTATTTATTTTTTTTTTTTCATTTTTTAACACTTTTTGGACTTTTATTCTGTGTCCCACTCTGGGACTTTCACTTTTTTTATTCTGATCGCCTGTATAGCACAGGAATGCAGCACCATCCCTGTGCTATACAGGCTGTCAGTGCTGCAGATGCAGAAGATATTTCGGTCATGCACTGCGCATGACTAAAATATCTTCCTGCTGTCTGGTGACCCGGATGTTGTCATGACGACTGGGTCGTCATGGCAACATCCGGGAAGCTGCTTCAGACAGCACTGGAGGCCGGGAGAGGAGGTGAGTATTGCGATCACCTCCCCTTGCCACCGCAATGCTGCAATCGACTTCGATCGCAGCATTGAGGGGGTTAATGTGCCGGAAGCGGTGCAGGACCATTCCCAGCACATAGTCACAGCTGACACCCGGTGCTATCAGCTGACACCCGGCGGCGATCGCCCCGCACCGCTTGTGTGCGGGCGCGATCGCCATATGACCTAATACGTCATTGGTCCAATCGGCCCAGGTCACCATGACGTACCATTAGGCCACACGTCAGAAAGGGGTTAAACACAGGTTGCAATGTAACAAAATAGCTAAAAAGTCAAGGGGGTGAATACTTTCACAAGCCACTGTAAGTTGGATTGCGTGAGCTATTGCAACTAAGCCTTACTCAATTCAAAAAGTGCACTGCCTGACACAAAATTACAGCAAGAAAATCAATATTCAGAATATTATCCTTATTGAGAAAAATCACTAAAATATATCTCATGTGGATAATAAAAATCTAGAATGAAAAGAAAAAATTGCTTGTATATATCCCATAAATTAAAATGGGCTATAGGACAAAACCTAAACCTCAGTTACTGTACACCTATAGTAATATCAGAAAATAATAGTTTATAGCCAGGGTACACCTCTGTGTATAGTCATAAACACAATGAGGCTAGGGATTCTCCTGACTTCCAAGAATTTTCGATGAATTTAGAAGCATTGAACTGTATTGACATCTTCACATTACACCTCCCACTTTTATGACATCCCATTCTAAATGTTGAGACATTGATATGGAGACATTTTGCAGATAAAAGAGCCTCTACTCCTTTGGAAAGGTTTTCTACAAGATTTTGGAGTGTCTTTGGGAATTTTTGACCATTCCTCCAGAAGTGTTTTGATGTTGAACAAGAAGACCTGGAATGCAGTCTCCATTCTACTTCATTCCAAAGGTGTTCGATGGGGTTGAAGCCAGGACACTGTACAGTCAGTCGATTTCTTCCACATAAAACTCACCCAATCATATCTTTATGGACCTTGTTTTGTGCACTGGGGCACAGTCAGGCTGGAACAGAATATGGTCTTCACCAAACTGTTCTCACAAAGTTGAAAGCTACAATTGTCCAAACCATCTTGGTATGGTTACGTTTCCATTCACTGGAACTAAGTCGCCATCCCCTGATAACCCCATAGGATTATCGCACCTCCACCAAACTTTACAGTTGACACAATGTAGCCTGGCACGTAACGTTCTCCTAGCATTCACCAAACCCAGAAATGTTTATCAGACTGCTAGATAGAATTGGGATTTGTCACTCCACAGAACATATTTCCACTGCTCCAGAGTCTAGTGCCGCCATGAGTTACACCACGCCATCCAATACTTTGTGATGTTAAACTTGTATACAACTTCTAGGTCATGGAATCCCATGCCAAGAAGCTCCCTTAGCACATTTTTTGTGTTGATGTTAATGCCAGATGAGGTTGGAGATTCTTCATTTATTGAGTAGGTAGGCCTGTGGCTGGCCTCGGAACCCGCGATTGTGTCTCAAGGGTGAAGAGATGAGGATGATAGCACACGCTGCAACTGGTTGCATTCATCAGAAGCAGTGCCCCACTGTGATGCCAGTGGCTACACTATTAGGTTTAAAAATCTTGGTGCCATTGGGCATCATGGTGGATAGAGTTGCAGCCAGACGCCGCGTGTATCACCCTTGGAAAATCTGATTAAACCGATGCCCTGTAAAATGCAATTAAGCACAAAATCATTGACCTCGGCACCAAGGGCCTTTTTACTTGGGCGAATTACCCAGATCGAGGTTATAACAAGTCAGTTAGACTTCCATTTCTACATTATAATAACTGAGTTTAGTCTAATGGCGGCAATCACTTGTCTTTCCTCCTCAAGTACCATTTCCTTCAGAAGCGACAGGCAGATGAGCATGTACACAAGATGATGTGCTGAATACAAGCAGATAAATGAGTAGATGTGGGCAGCAGCCCTAAAACTTTACTGCATATCATATAATGTTGTAAAGATTTTATCGCATCTCTATTTAGAAATATCCTATAAGTGGCATGTAACATTTTATCTGTCACTGCCTTTCACTTCATGGGTAATTGTACATTTATCATATTTAGCCACAGCTAAGACTTGTTAGTTCTTAGGTCCTTGACCTATTGAAGTGCAGCGATGGGAAAACAGGTTCTTCATGGTTACCCCTGGCAGTCTTTTTGTCCATGGATCTGGACTGCCTTAATCTGGTCCAGATGAGGAAAATAAGTATTTGATACACTGCCGATTCTGAGAGTTTTCCCACCTACAAAGAATGAAGAAGTCTGTAATTTTTATCGTAGAGCAAGAACAAAGAGAACTTTCGGACAAGGTCCCAAATGTATGAAAAAATATAAATTCTTTATTTGCATAGAAAAAAGGGAAAACACAGATGAATCGCTCAGAAACAATTAAAATCAATGAAAAAGCTAGGAAGTAGAGACAATATTATCAATAGTCCCATATCAATGAATCATATATAGAGAATTTTTCACATTAATCATCAAGGTTGCATAATCAAGACCCAAATTGGGTGCAAATTGAAGCAAATATCCCCTGAATGACAATTATACATGTATTATAAAGGGGAAACACATCATAAAGCGGCAACAGGAATGATTCACGTTTTTAACAATATGAGGCTTGTGCTTAGCGTATTCTAAATAAACATTTCATTCATCTATATGAAAGCTTGTCCCTAGGGACGATAACTGGGTGATGCATTAGTACATCTGTGTTACTTTTATCGTAGGTACACTTCACCTGTGAGAGACAGAATCTAAAATGAAAAAAAAAACAGAAAATTACATTGTATGATTTGTAAATAATTAAATTAATTGCATTTTATTGCATGAAATAAGTATTTGATCACTTACCAACCAGCAAGAATTCTGTCTCTCACAGACCTTTTAGTTTTTCTTTAAGAAGTACTCCTACTCTGCACTCATTACCATTATTAATTGCAACTGTTTAAACTTGTTACCTGTATAAAGACACCTGTCGACACACTCAGTCAATCACACTCCAACCTCTCCACCATGATCAAGACCAAAGAGCTGCCTAAGGACACCAGGGACAAAATTGTAGACCTGCACAAGGCTGGGATGGGCTATCGGACAATAGGCAAGCAGCTTGGTGAGAAGGCAACAACTCTTGGCACAATTATTAGAAAATGGAAGAAACACAAGATGACTGTCAATCTTCCTCTTTCTGGGGCTCCATACAACATCTTGCCTGGTGGGGTAAGGATGACTCTGAGCAAGGTCCGGAATCAGCCCAGAACTACACAGGAGGACCTGGTCAATGGCATGAAGAGAGCTGGGACCACAGTCTCAAATATTACCATTAGTAACACACTATGCCTTTATGGATTCAAATCCTGCAGGGCACACAAGGTCCTCCTGCTCACGCCAGCACATATTCAGGCCCATTTGAAGTTCGCCAATGACCATCTGGATGATCCAGAGGGGGCATGGGAGAATGGGAGAAGGTCATGTGGTCAGACGAGACCAAAATAGAACTTTTTGGTATCAACTCCACTCGACGTGTTTGGAGGAAGAAGGATGAGTAAAAGCCCAAGAACGCAGTTCCAACCGTGAAGCATGGTGGGGGAAACATCATACTTTGGGGGTGCTTTTCTGCACTGTATTGAAGGGAGGATGGATGGGGTCATGTATACCGAG
This sequence comes from Phyllobates terribilis, assembly GCF_046119375.1. NCBI lineage: Eukaryota > Metazoa > Chordata > Amphibia > Anura > Dendrobatidae > Phyllobates > Phyllobates terribilis. The sequence continues at coordinate 692,994,636 of NW_027362762.1, forward strand.
ATTTTGGCCAACAACCTTCCTTCCCTCAGTAAGAGTATTGAAGATGGGTCGTGGCTTGGTCTTCCAGCATGACAATGACCTGAAACACACTGCAGGGCAACTAAGGAGTGGCTCCATAAGAAGCATTTCAAGGTCCTGGAGTGGCCTAGCCAGTCTCCAGAGCTAAACGCAATAGAAAATCTTTGGAGGAGCTGAAACTCAATGTTGCCCAGCGACAGCCTCAAAACCTGAAAGATCTGGAGAAGATCTGTATGGAGGAGTGGGCCAAAATCCCTGCTGCAGTCTGTGCAAACTTGGTCAAGAACTACAGGAAACGTCTGATCTCTGTAATTGCAAACAAAGGTTTCTGTACCAAATATTAAGTACTGTTTTTCTATTGTATCAAATACTTATTTCATGCATAAAATGTAAATTAATTATGTAAAAATCATACAATGTGATTTTCTGGATTTTTTTTAAGATTCTGTCTCTCACAGGTGAAGTGTACCTACGATAAAAATTACATACCTCTCCATTATTTGTAGGTGGAAAAACTTGCAAAATCGGCAGCGTATCAAATACTTATTTTCCCCACTGTACTATAGCTGTCGGCTGACAATTTCTCCTATCTTTGCAATGCAGAAAAATGGTCAGCTCAGCCAAGTGCTCATGAAGTGGAGAAAGCCGTTGGTGACAGCTTATCTCCCACAGATTAAAAGGATTAGGCTTTAAAAATCAATCTGCCCAACCCCTGTCTCCCCCAACATCAGCTTTTGAGGTAGATTCAGGAGGGCGCCATACATTTTGAACTCAAGGGATTCCATGTTCCTCAGTACAGCCTCTCTGCACATGGCTCTGTGTACACGAGGAGTCTCCTATAACAAAAATAGTAAGAGCAAATTGATTACGTAATATTACTATACACGATCTTACAGAGCATCAGTGTTACCTAAATATCTATCCATATATCTATCAATGTACATCTCTTACCTATAATCCATTTGGCAGCTGCAGCGACTGTCTGGACATGTTGGCATTATGCCCGCACATTGCGAGTATGTGACCTGACCAATGGATATTTATTATATATAGCACTATTACTTGAATCCATCAAAATCGTATAGTAGCTGTACCTAATTATCTGTAATCTAAGATTGGATTCTCCTGTTTTTTTACAGCTTGATTGCACTTGAAATGGCTAAATATCACTGTATCCCAGCCCAGAATGGCTGCCTTCCAAGGGCATCTCTGTGGCAGAAACTGAACAAGTATCTATCAATCCTGCATACTGAAGAAGGACCTGAAGACAGGTATGGCTGCCTACAGAAAGGGGAAAATAATAAGGGAGTTCATAGAATATGATCCATGCGTGAATACAGAAAATTCTGTCCCATCACAGTGATCTCATGTGATTATCAGTATTTCCTCGAGAATAGAGCTGAGATGGACACTATCTATATTTATAGAGCGTCCACAACTTATCGGTAAGATTCAGCCTTACTTTGAAGACCTAAAACTGCTGATATTCTGTATTTTGCTGACATCAATCTGCATAGAGTTTACAGAGGATGATGTGCAAAAAAGTCTTAATGTACAGTCATGGCCAAAAGTTTTGAGAATGACACCAAAATTCTATTTTCACATGATCTGCTGGCCTCTGGTTTTTATTAGTGTTTGTCTGGTGTTTATATCACATACAGAAATATAATTGCAATCATATTATGAGTACCAATAGGTTATATTGACAGTTAGAATGAGTTAATGCAGCAAGTCAATATTTGCACTGTTGCCCCTTCTTCTTCAAGACCTCTGTAATTCTCCCTGGCATGCTCTCAATCAACTTTTGGACCACATCCTGACTGATAGCAGTCCATTCTTGCATAATCAATGCTTGCATTTTGCCAGAATTTGTTGGTTTTTGTTTGTCCACCCGTCTCTTGATGATTGACTACAAGTTATCAATGGGATTAAGATTTGGGGAGTTTCCAGGCCATGGACCCAAAATCTCTATGTTTTGTTCCATGAGCCATTTAGTTATCACCTTTGCTTTATGGCAAGGTGCTCCATCATGTTGGAAAAGGCATTGTTGGGCACCAAACTGCTATTGGACGGTTGGGAGAAGTTGCTCTTGGAGGACTTTCTGGTACCATTCTTTATTCATGGCTGTGTTTTTAGGCAAGACTGTGAGTGAGCCGATACCCTTGGCTGAGAAGCAACCCCACACATGAATGGTTTCAGGATGCTTTACAGTTGGCATGAGACAAGACTGGTGGTAGCTCTCACCTCTTCTTCTCCGAATAAGCTGTTTTCCAGATGTCCCAAACAATCGAAAAGGGGATTCATCAGAGAAAATGACTTTGCCCCAGTCCTCAGCAGTCCACTCCCTGTACCTTTTGCAGAATATCAGTCGGTCCCTGATGTTTTTTCTGGCGAGAAGTGGCTTCTTTGCTGCCCTCCTTGAAACCAGCCCTTGCTCAAAGAGTCTCCGCCTCACAGTGCGTGCAGAAGCGCTCACACCAGCCTGCTGCCATTCCTGAGCAAGCTCGGCACTGCTGGTAGTCCGATCCCGCAGCTGAAACAGTTTTAAGATACGGTCCTGGCGCTTGCTGGTCTTTCTTGGGCGCCCTGGAGCCTTTTTGACAACAATGGAAGCTCTCTCCTTGAAGTTCTTGATGATGCGATAGATTGTTGACTGAGGTGCAATCTTTGTAGCTGCGATACTCTTCCCTGTTAGGTCATTTTTGTGCAGTGCAATGATGGCTGCACGTGTTTCTTTAGAGATAACCATGGTTAACTGAAGAGAAACAATGATACCAAGAACCAGCCTCCTTTTAAAGTGTCCAGTGATGTCATTCTTACTTAATCATGACTGATTGATCGCCAGCCCTGTCCTCATCAACACCCACACCTGTGTTAATGGATCAATCACTAAAACGATGTTAGCTGCTCCTTTTAAGGCAGGACTGCAATGATGTTGAAATGTGTTTTGGGGGTTAAAGTTCATTTTCTGGGCAAATATTGACTTTGCAAGTACAGTAATTGCTGTTAAGCTGATCACTCTTTGACATTCAGAGTATATGCAAATTGCCATTACAAAAAATGAAGCAGTAAACTTTGGAAAAATTACTATTTGTCTCATTCTCAATACTTTTGGCCATGACTGTACAATAGCACTAGTTAATGTGTACCATATGAATTCATTGGTCATCCTGCCTTATATACCTTGTAAACTATGAGGAGTGATGGCATGTCTGAGGATATGGCAGCTTTTCTTCATCTGTGGCAGTCTGTCTGTCGGGACCCCCACTGATCTTCAGAGCTAAGAGATTACAGTGCAGGTTAAATACCGAGGATGCTTCACAGCTTTTGTCAACCCCATTCTCGTTGTTGTGCGACTAAGCGTCACAGGCACCCTGGTCGCTTTGTTCAGTCACCCATGATCATAATATAAATGACAATATCCTAACTATATATCATTGTAAAATAGGATTACCTCTTTAAAATCAAATATTTTTTATTGTTAAAACTTTTTTTGTAACACAACAGTAAAACAAATAAAACAACCCAACCAAAGAAGGGACCCAGTCCCTATTCTATCCCTCCCCCCACGACACATCGCCCTTTCAAACAAAACATTTTGAGTTAAATGTTCCACAGTTCTGTCCACAGCAAATTAACAATCTTACAGTATGAATAGTCACAATTGTATTAAGGGGTATCTAACTCTTGCTTTGGAGCAGTTATATACATGTCTAAAGCAGTCCAATGTAGGATTTTGCACCTGTCAAGTAATCTATACATCAATCATAGCAGACCACGTCGAAATCTATGCAGTTCTCTGGATACTAGGCCGGAGCCGTCAATCCATGGAGCCCATATTTTTTCAAATTTAGAGATGGCCTTCCTTTTCAGATCTATACTTTTTTCCAGATTTAATAACTGACGCGCCCCCTGGGCCATATTCTTTTAGGGGGAATATCCGGAGCCGGATCAGATGGGGGTTGTAGTCTTCCGAGTGGCTGTGACCCGGTCCGTGCCCAGGGTGTCAAACTGAGTTGTATGTGGCAGTCATACAGATGTTATAAGTTCTTTATTGTCGACTACGCCACCCGTTGTGTTGCGGTCACTGTGGCCGCCGCTGCAGCAGGGTCCGCTGAGGCTGGTGGTGTAGGTGCAGCTTTGGTGATATAACCCCCAACGGGTGGGGTATAGCCTCAGGGGGATCAGGTGCAGAGGATGGGAGTTGTGGTGATGCAGTGTAGACGGCAATCAGAGACAGAGTCGGGTTATGCAGTTTAGGATGTTTACTCACTGCTGATGTTCTGGTCACTCCAGCTTCGAGTGACCTCCCGAGCCGTGCTGCGTCCACCAGGTTCTGGATCCAGCCAACTCCCAAATAAGTCCGGAGCGTGACCCTGAGCTCTCCTTCTGTCCTTTCTCTGGCCGTCCCCACTATTGATCCACCCAGGTCCAGCTCCCTCAGGCCTTCTGTTGGGAGACCCTTGGCCTTGGGTTCCCTGACCCTCCTCGTGGTATGCCTTCGTGGTGGATGTGGTGGGTGACCGTGGCAAACGCTGCCCACGGTCTCCAGTCTCTGGCTGGGGAGTGTTTTTGCCCCCACCAGCTTGGGTTCCGGTACCCTGATGCCGACTCTTCACCCAGGGATTTAATTTGGGGTCTTAGAGTCCTTTCTTCTGTTTCCCCCTCTGGGTCTCTCTCTCTCCTCTCTCACTCTGGGTCTCTCTTCTCCTCCGCTCGCTGACTTTCTCTCTGCAACTGACCCTGTTCTTAGTTGGTGCCCACCTTATATACACCCTCTATGTGTGAGCTCAGGTGACCAGCACCCAATGAGCTCCTATCTTTACCCAGGCTGCTCCCCCTATCTGCCCCTACACTACTTGGGATGTACCACCCCCCTCCCACTCCAGCCAGGAACAGACTCGGTCGTACCTGCACATTTGTAAGTGGGAGTACCGTCGGCCTGTTCCTCGGAAATGGGATGTATGTAGTGCATGCAGCCTACCGAGCTCAGGTCCACACTCCATCCTTACCCGGGAGTGGAATATCACACCTCTGGGTTGAGGTGCAATACCCCTGTAGCAGCCGAATCCTCAGGGTGCTACATTCCCCCCTGGCAAATCACAGCACGTCCTCGGGCTGTAAGACAAAAACAACACCAAACATACACTTTTTTTCATAAACATAAACATAATAAAACATCATATAAAACTTTTCATATAAACAACATTCTCGTCGCCTCTGACTCCTCCTCCGGTCACTGTGCAACGTGTGACCGGGTAAAGTGCGACAGTCTCTTAGAAAAATGGTTTTCCTATAAAACCGGTAGGGGGCGCTTTAGGACGCGCAACTATATACAGGGATAGTGGCCGCTCTCAGTCCTCGGCCAGGTATTGGGGAGGAATGACCGCTCTCAGTCCTCGGTCAGTGGGATTTAGGGGTTAAACGGGTAACAGTTCACACTTGCTGGTCCCAACGGGGACTATTTTTAGCAACAGCAACAGTTTCAGTTTATGGTGCCCCGACGGGCAACTATATACAGCTCCTGCTTCGCTGTACTTAACGACGGCGTCCTCCTGCTCTTTCTTTGGGGATCTCAGCTTCAGACCCGTCCGGATCCTCTTGCTCCTCCTCCTCACATCGCAGCTCCTCCTCTGTCAGGCGATGCACATGGAGGGCGTAAGGTCCTTTGGCACACTTGTGCCGGGTAAAGGTGACCTCATCCCCGATATAAAGGTCACGACCTCTGTGCCCCTCCGGCAGATGGGACTCCACATCTCTGCGCGTGACAAAGACGTCGCCGGGGGTGTTGTGGTCTCTGATGAAGCCCCACCCATGCTGCATGTTGAACTTAATTACAGTCCCGGTGGTGCGGGGACTGTGCGCTGCACGGGGGTCCCTCCTGGTTCGGCTCTTCTGCTCGGCGCTCCTTATTTGGGCCTGTTGTTCCCGGACCCGCCTCTCTCTCCGCTCCCTCGCAAACTCCTCGAGCTGCTGTCGGCAGCACTCAGCACGCTCCGCTGCAGCTGCCCTGGTTTCTTGAGTGAACCCCATTAGGTCTTCTCCGGTGGGGTCCCACTCAAATTGGGTCTCTTCAAGCGGGGGCGAGATCCTTATCACGGGCTTTGGAGCCGGAATCAGGGGTGCACACATGGCCCCAACTCTCCTCTGGTGCTCCAGTTCATAATATCTCTGGGGCCAGATGAAAGGCTGTCCGTCCGGCCACGTGTGCTGGGCAAACAAGTCCTCTCCCAGACGCGGCACCCTTGGTTTTACGGGTGCGGGCGCGGTGGTGGTGGCGCCCGGGTTGCCCAGGCCTTGCGGCCAGGCCTGGGGCACCTGGAAGGTGAAGGGCACCGTCAGGACGGCGGCGCCCTGGGCTACCTGGCCTTGCGGCCAGGCCGGAGGCTCCGCGGAGGTAGGGGGCGCTGTTGGTGATGCGACGCCCGGGAATTCTAGGCCCTGCGACCAGGCTGGTGTTACTTCCTGTTTTGCCACGCTCGGGGTCGGTGCGCATGGCGTCACAGGGGTCGCGGCGGCGGCTTCCGGTTGGGGCCTAGTCTGCGTCGGTGACATGGCGTTTTCGGGCACAGCAAGGGGACTTTCGGGCTCTGCGACGGGGAGCTGGGGCAGGTAAGCGGTGTCCTGGTTTGGGGTATAGACGTCCCCTTTACCTGCCTCCATGCGTTCGGCTCCCTTCTCGGCGCCGTCTCCGGCCTTGGGTCCTCCCGCGCCATCCTCAGAGGCGGTCTGTCTCCTCATCTTGGCTGGCGTGCTCCGGGTCTTGGTTTGCTGGGCCATCTCTCGGCTCCACTCCGCCAATGTCTCTCGCTGTACCCGGGCCATCCTCCGTGCGAGGCCCTCCAGGGCAGTCTGTGCACACTCCCGGTCTCGGGGGAGCTGTGCGAGGACCTCCACTAGGCCTAGTGGGGTCGTGGTTTCCAGCAGGCTCCTGACCAACGGGTCGGTGCTGCTCTGCTCTTCTTCCAGCAGGCTCCTGGCCAGCGGGCCGGTGCTGCTCTGCTCTCTGGCCATCTCCGGGTGAGCTTCTCTGCTACTCCTCTCCAGGCTTCTTGCCTCCGGGTGCGCTCGCTCCAGACTGCTCCAGGCGGCACCCATCTTTGTTCTCTCCTTTCGTCTCCTCCCCCTTCGAGGGCGGTCCCGGGGCCACTTGGTGACTGTCAGCTCCAGGGGCTGTTCTTTCACGCTGACAGACACCTCTAGCATCACAGTCTCTGTTGGTGGGGGCGGTTTCCACTTTTGGCGCCATTTTCGGTCCTGGCCCACGATGGGAGGTGGCCTCTCGCCACCCTCTGGCACGCCCATAATGGCGTCCGCTCTTCCAAGGCGGGAAACCTTTGGAAATGGCGGGAATCGCTTCCCAGTGGCGGGAAACTCTGCAGATGGCGGGAAAACGCTGTTAATGGCGGACAACCGGCGGGAATCGACTGGTGATGGGGTCCGATGACGGGGACCCTCCGGAACCGGCAGGAGACTTCTTTTTGAGGTAAACTCGCACTTTTCTTCAGGCACACAGTACCCGGGTGTTGTGGGCACGTAATCCTGCCGACTACGCCAAAGTTGACGCGCCCCCTGGGCCATATTCTTTTAGGGGGAATATCCGGAGCCGGATCAGATGGGGGTTGTAGTCTTCCGAGTGGCTGTGACCCGGTCCGTGCCCAGGGTGTCAAACTGAGTTGTATGTGGCAGTCATACAGATGTTATAAGTTCTTTATTGTCGACTACGCCACCCGTTGTGTTGCGGTCACTGTGGCCGCCGCTGCAGCAGGGTCCGCTGAGGCTGGTGGTGTAGGTGCAGCTTTGGTGATATAACCCCCAACGGGTGGGGTATAGCCTCAGGGGGATCAGGTGCAGAGGATGGGAGTTGTGGTGATGCAGTGTAGACGGCAATCAGAGACAGAGTCGGGTTATGCAGTTTAGGATGTTTACTCACTGCTGATGTTCTGGTCACTCCAGCTTCGAGTGACCTCCCGAGCCGTGCTGCGTCCACCAGGTTCTGGATCCAGCCAACTCCCAAATAAGTCCGGAGCGTGACCCTGAGCTCTCCTTCTGTCCTTTCTCTGGCCGTCCCCACTATTGATCCACCCAGGTCCAGCTCCCTCAGGCCTTCTGTTGGGAGACCCTTGGCCTTGGGTTCCCTGACCCTCCTCGTGGTATGCCTTCGTGGTGGATGTGGTGGGTGACCGTGGCAAACGCTGCCCACGGTCTCCGGTCTCTGGCTGGGGAGTGTTTTTGCCCCCACCAGCTTGGGTTCCGGTACCCTGATGCCGACTCTTCACCCAGGGATTTAATTTGGGGTCTTAGAGTCCTTTCTTCTGTTTCCCCCTCTGGGTCTCTCTCTCTCCTCTCTCACTCTGGGTCTCTCTTCTCCTCCGCTCGCTGACTTTCTCTCTGCAACTGACCCTGTTCTTAGTTGGTGCCCACCTTATATACACCCTCTATGTGTGAGCTCAGGTGACCAGCACCCAATGAGCTCCTATCTTTACCCAGGCTGCTCCCCCTATCTGCCCCTACACTACTTGGGATGTACCACCCCCCTCCCACTCCAGCCAGGAACAGACTCGGTCGTACCTGCACATTTCCAAGTGGGAGTACCGTCGGCCTGTTCCTCGGAAATGGGATGTATGTAGTGCATGCAGCCTACCGAGCTCAGGTCCACACTCCATCCTTACCCGGGAGTGGAATATCACACCTCTGGGTTGAGGTGCAATACCCCTGTAGCAGCCGAATCCTCAGGGTGCTACATAACCAATTAATCTTATTTATAAATTCTGTCACTGTGGGCGCCTGCTCTGATAACCAATTAGTTTCCTGGCCATGTATAACATGCGTGCCACCACTATTTTGCTATTTTCGTCAGTGCTCAGATCTTCTATATATCCCAGTATACATACTAATGGTGAGGGATCTGAATCTATTGAGTATGTTCTATCAATGATCGTTATTACATCCCGCCAGAAGTTTTCCAGAGCAGGGCAGGTCCACATCATATGAAGCATGTTAGCCGGGGATGTTTTACATCTAGCACATAGGGAGTCTGGTCGAAGCCCTATATCGTGGAGAAATTGGGGTGTTCTATATGACTGGTATGGATTACCTCTTTAAATAGGACCCATCAGATCTCCTATTCCTCCTGACTGTGCGGACAATAACAATAAGTACTCAATTTACATGGATTCCATATAATCCATTTGACAGCTGTTGTGACTGTCAGAACACGTCATCATGTCCATCATGACCTTGAGACTATGACTTTACTCCAGTTCAGTTTCTACTCCACAATACCACATATTAGCGTAATTGACATCATGCATGCACCAAGCAACTATGTGACCATACTCCAATGCAGCAAGACACCCAAAACCATGCATTGACAATGTTAATATCATGCCCACACCTTGCAACTATGTGACCCTACCCCAATTAAGTGGGACCCACAAAATCATGCATTAAAATCATTGGCATCATGCCTGCAAAGTGCGACTATGTGGCCCTATTGCAATTCAGTTTTATCCACAAAACCTTGCATTAACATTGTTGGCATCATGCCTGCACCCAATACAATTTTACCGCAAAATGAAGCATTAATATTTTGAAAACCGCATCAATTTGTGGCAGACCTGCATGCTGGTGCGATTTTCAATACTCTGTCTGCAGAGTATAGATAGTAGGCCGAATTCAGATGTCTATGAAATACTAACCAAGCACGGACTGTAATGTCTGGACTGGCCGCATATGTGTCCGCAGCCAGTCCAGACATCGCTGTCCGTACTCTGACGATGTTTCACGATTATCTGGATCCAGCCTAATGTTGGATACACATGAGCGTATGAAAAATCACCCGCATTACATACAGAAAAAACTGACAATTTTTCATCCGTATGGTCATATGTATTCAAGCCATAAATTTGTTTTGTACATCCATATGGCATAAAGTAGTGCATGCTGCAATTTTTTACATGCAGACTATTGGTCCATGTGTAAAAACATTCTTGTGAACTAACATACTGACTTGCTTTGGTCAGTCTGCATGTTATCAGTTACGGACTGACTATACGGTCATCTGAAACCGAGCCCTACGACTCTACGGCCCTACAGTATTTCCCCTCCCATGAACAGCAGATGGCAGTCGTGCTCATTGCAGGAGATCATGCCTTCCCCAGTGAAGCACTGCTGTGTAATACAGCTGACACTCATCTGGCAGGCCGTTATTACTTATTATTATGCAGGGGCACGTTATTTTCCACTTCTATCCTCTATTTTCTGTGCATAGAGAAAACTACTTGTGGCCAATCAGGAAGCCAAAATTGCTCTCAGCTGTTGTTCACAAGGCTGACATTGATCTGTACACCCCGCTTGTGACTCTTTTTTAACTCAGGATGGATATCGAGATCTCTATATTTATACACAACCACAATTCATGTCCATTTACTTATCTGTAGGTTACCAGCAGGGATTCCCAGCTTGAAGGTGTTGGAAGAAGAACTTACCTGGCTGCAGAAGTACTTGCCATCCCTTGAATCACCTATTGTTTTTTGCCATAATGACTTACTATGTAAGAATGTCATCTATAATGAAGAAGAAGGTAGGAACCCTGAAGGGATACAAGTGTTTTCAGAAAATTAGTTCACCAATGTTCACACTAACACACATTTTTTTTTCCTGACAGGTCATGTCCGATTTATTGATTATGAATATGCTGGATTCAATTACCAGGCCTATGACATTGCTAATCATTTTAATGAATTTGCAGGTAATAGATATATTTTGTTATTATTTATACTTTGTTATTTCACTTATTACTAGATTACTAGTCTCTTTTATGCATTGCGGATGAGATCTCATAGTTTGCCACCATCAAATGTATGACACAGTTGGCCTACCTGGCATCGTTGTGATCTTTTTCTGCAACTTGGGTAAAGAGTAAAAAGTTTAAGGCTCCGTTCCCATGATGAGTATTTGGTGAGTTTTTTTCTGCCCCCACTGGGTAAATTTGGTTACTTGCATTTTTTTATATGCGTTTTTCCATGTTTTTTTTAACTGTGCGGTTTTTATCTCTTTTTGGTATGTCATATCTTACATAAAGCTGTTTTATTTTTTAATGTTAGTTTTTTTTTACCTGCGGATTTCCTAATGCAATTAAATTGGGAAAATCCACACATAAAACTCGGCATACCCACACGAGATATTGACATGTTGCGGTTTTCAAACACCCATCGCAGGTCAGTTTACATCGTGCAAAAAACAAAAGCACAGTGGGCTTGAGATTTCTATAAATCCCATCCACGCTACTGGAACTGTAAGACGCTGCGTTTTTTTGAGCTACGAAAATAAACAGTGTCAAAAGCTCAACAAAAACTCATTGTGGAAATGTAACCTACATTGTTGAGCATGGATTAGACAAAACCACTGGGGCCTGATTTATTAAGACTAGTCAGCGCTATTGTACTGTATAAGTTATAATCACACACAGCTCTGCAGTGAGATCAGGAGAGCAGAGAGTGGCCATTACACATCACACTGGTAATGCCTCCTTTCATTAAAAATAATCTCTGGAGGCAGATTCTCGGGGGGAGATCTGTGTCCGGCCCATAGATCTTAACAGCTTGTTTACATATTAAGAAAGTGTGGATTTTTCTGGAATAAGTCATCTGATCACAGATATCAAGGTATCATAAATTGCTTATTTTCACCCACAAAGCTCTCCACAATGCGGCAACCCCTACCTCTCTTCCCTCATTTCTGTTTATCGGCCTACCCGTTCTCTACGCTCCGCAAGCGACTTTCGACTAACATCTGCACTAATCCGTACCTCCCACTCCCGGATAAAAGACTTCTGCCAAGCTGCACCTATTCTTTGGAATGCTTTACCCTAAGAAATTAGGATTAACCACAACTTCACAGTTTTAGGCGCTCCCTAAAAACACACCTGTTTAGGGCGGCCTATCATGTTCCCTAATCAAAGTCCTTTTATATTCTTATAGCTCATTCATTTTTTCTCCAAACATAAGTCTCCACTGAACTCAATAGCATTACAGATACTGGCTGGTGATGAGCTCATGCAGCCTTTATCTATCCCTCATCCCCTCAAAATGGCTGGACCTTCATTGTAAATAAGCCCCTGTACTTTGTGTCACCCCCACCTCATTGTAGATTGTAAGCTCTTACGATCAGGGTCGTCATCATTTTTGCTTTAATTATTGTATTATCTTTAGCTATGTTACTTATGAGCGTTGAATACGAACCTCTGAATTGTAAAGCGCTGCCGAATATGTTGGCGCTATATAAATAAAGATTATTATTGTCATTTTATTCAACGTTCTATGACATGCTTGCTTATGTAGACATCTTAGGAGGGATGATCCTACTGACAGATTCCAATTAATCAGCAGCGATCAGAGCTTGCTCTAGTCGCTGCTGTGATGGGAAGATGTTAGCTATGTAAAATAGCCAGCATCTCACTGGTATGGTAAGGGCATAGCTCTTGAGCTGTTCCATACACAGGTACCCAACCTGTAACATACTATTACGTAACATGTCGGAAAGGGGTTACAGAAAAAAATTCCCAGCCAGTTATTGCCACTATTGCTCTTCAATGACAGTATTTCTAAAACACTCAGGCTTTGAAACTGTGCAATGTTCAAGGCATCAGTATTAATACTTGTGTAAGAGGTAATGGTTTACACTTCTGCCTGCATTTCTAGGAGTGAGTGAGCCAGATTATCGATTGTTTCCTGACAGAAAGACTCAACTATACTGGTTGCGCCATTACTTGGTTGCCTGCAAAAGGCTGAAAGGAGAAAAGGAAGAGCCACAAGACCAAGAGGTGGACGATCTTTGTACTCAAGTCAATCAGTTTGTACTGGTGAGTTTTTAGGAGGGAATTTCTAATTTCGAGTTGTGATTGATTGCAATATTTTTGCTTGATAACAAGAGATGGCCAGTTAGGTAAAATATAGATGAAAATTATATAGCACAGCTGCAAAACTACTAAGGTGCGAGGTTCATACTTGCGTCCTGAGAATGTTTCTTCTGTGCTGAAGAAAGACTGAACCCATGCAGTAAACTGATCTGGCACATGATGGACACAACTGGCACCCAATGACCCCATTGTAGTCTGCTGGGTTTCTGTTGAACTGTCCATCATCTTAACGGAAAAAATAATGCAAAATTCCCAGTGTTTTTATCAGTAAAGTTGGCCATACATATTAAAGTTGGTCGAATCTGGGTACACCATTGTATGTAATTCTATGTTGTGTGCTCCCACTATGAAGATATTACCTATGTCGAGTAACTCAAGGTAAAACCAACATGTCGTAAAAGATTATAAATATCTTATAAATATTATAAAATTTATAATAAATGTCCAAACACTCAAAAAAAAAGTATCACGTCATAAAATAGCTAGACCGATAAATATTATTTAACCTTTTATGAAAAAAGAAAACTGTAAAAAAGAACTGAGTCCTCTTCATACATGGCAGATGTGATATGTTAGGTTAAGTTCCCACAATGACTTTTTGGTGAGTTTGTAGCGCTGCTTATTTGCTCTGCAAAAATGCTGCTTTATTACAGTTCCATTGAAGTGGATGGGATTTCTGGAAATCTCATGCCCACTGTGCTTTTCTTTCAGCTGTGTAAACTGATCTCAGCTGCATTTTTAGAGATCTGCAACATGTCAGTGTACCTGCAAGAGAAAATGAATTTTACATGCAATTACTTCCCAAAGGATTGCATTTGATGCAGAAAAGTTGCAGGTAAAGCACATTAGTTTATATTGCTTCTCCATCCCGGAAACGCACTAAAAACGTATGTAATTCACACATGACTGTATCAATAACGTTTTGTCACCGCAAAATACTAGAAAATATCAAAAACAAGCTGAATTTAAAACATAAACCATAAAGGGACAAAAACCACAGCTTCAAAAAAAATGTGATAAAGACGCATGTGAAAAAAAGTAACATAATCTAGCTAAAAGTGAGGGGGGCTTGTTATGTGCCCATTGGTTTCATGGGCTACGACGGCAGGTGGGGTTCTGCTGAAGGACCACGTCATTCCCACAGACTGGGCTTCATAGGAGATCATTACTTTCACCATGTACAGCAGTACTAGAGTATTCCAGTATATTGGTCTAAGCAATCAAAGTAATTCCCATTTAGAAGAAATTGGTATATCTGCATCTGTAAAAGTCCAACATATTAAAATTGAAAATAAACACTGTAAGGAAAAAAATTGAAACACATGAATTGGCATTTTACCTCACACAGGAACATCTATAGAAAAATATAAAAGTTATGGGTCCCAGAAATGAAACTCGTCTCACAAGAAGCAAGCTCTCCTACTGCTATGTTAATAGGAAAAATCAAAAAGTTATGACTCTTGGAAGAGGGAGGAAAAAGTGAGTGCACTAAAAAAATTAAAAAAAATTGGCTGTGACGGAAAGGGGTTAGTAGGCAAGATGCAGAAAGCGAATTTTAGTGCGACAAATAAGGCATTGTATTAGTCACGCTACATATACATTGGGTAGTTGGCAATGTAATCATGTTGACACACAGAAAATACCGTACATAAATCTGTACGTTTTTAAAGCTTTATCCCTCAAAATCTTTAGCGATCCAATAAAGGGATCCTGTCACTAGATTCATGCTGCCCAAAACACAGGTAGCATTTATCAGAGTCTGGCTGTGCAGTTATAGCCAAGTAAGCTTTACTTTGAAACGCTATGGGCTTTCAAAGAAAACATAGTTTGAAGAGCTGCCCAGGGATTATGAGGAGACATGACTAGTACGGCAATGGTCCTCAACCAACTTCTCCTCAAGGTCTTTCCCATGTTTGTACACGGTAAGATACCTGTCAATCACCTGGAGTGGGGCGAGGAGAAGCCACCCGTGGTCATCATCGGACTAGTCAGATCTCTCCCTGAAGTCCACCGCCTGCTTCTCAAATTATACTTTCTCTGTTTCAGTGAAAGACTACCGTGGTTCGGGCAGCATGACTCTAGTGACAGGTTCACTTTAAAGACTTGATATTCCTATAGTGGACTAAAATAATGATTTCAACTGCATTCACATTTCATCTATATGATACATACTTAATTTATATATAGTTATGTACTCTGTTTGGTTATATAGATTGTTTAGCTTGTACAAGTCATGATTCTTGTAATTAGAACAGACATGTATATGGCTACCGTGGATAGCTGTTACATCAGTAGGTTTCTGCTGTTATATATCCTTACCTTTACTTGCTGATCTGCCATAAATGTCTGAGATGGGACAACTCCTTTAAGGCTTCAGTCACATTTGTAACAATTATTTTTTTTTTTCCAGGCATCACACTTCTTCTGGGGTTTATGGGCTCTCATTCAGCACAGATTTTCAGACATTGACTTTAACTTTGCACAGTAAGTGTTTCATTGCAGTTAGCGTGAAATGGAATTTGCATGATCTCTGGTGTCCAAATCTGGTATTACATGAACAAGGGCAAGAAATTGATTGCCAATGAATAAACCGTATCAAAATAGTCCAAGTTTTATTTCTGCTACTGTTTAAACAATGCAATTGGACAAATACCCTTTAAATTACATGTACAGTAATTTATGAACCTAAAGAGGACATTCTTAACCATTTTGTGGTTCTTGAAATCTACACCATGCGCTTAGTAGGTGCAAACTAAAGTCCTATTTGGTCCGGTCAATTTTTCTTGTTAACTAGACTGTTTACACACGCCAACAACTGATGCCCATGTAAACAGCATCAGGTTGGCAGCACATTCCCCGTTTACGCAAGGTGACTCTGTCCATATTTGCGTTATTGGTTTGTTTAAGGTTTGTGATATTTTTGAAAACTAACTTAGCACAATCTGCAGCATCATACTTGTCCCTAAAAAAATACAGAAACTCTTGCGGAAACCTCATAGACTTTGCTAAAATGAATGATCTCCACCAGGATTTGCAGATATCCATCCAACAAGTGGATTCCCCATAGTCATGATGCTATTTATGATTTATCCTGTAGGCTTTTTATTTTTTGGAAGGACAAATAAACAATAAGT
Source organism: Phyllobates terribilis (assembly GCF_046119375.1). Classification (NCBI taxonomy): domain Eukaryota; kingdom Metazoa; phylum Chordata; class Amphibia; order Anura; family Dendrobatidae; genus Phyllobates; species Phyllobates terribilis. Next base: position 693,010,710 of record NW_027362762.1, read on the forward strand.
TAGTGAGATACTAGTGTAACAAGATATGTATGCTTGGTGTAGGCTATAAGTCTGACATAGGATTGTAAATAGCCTCTTCAGAGAAGAAGAGGACTGGGCCTCTAGGGTCCCTTATTAGAGGTACCAATCCTAAATGTCACTATCAACCCTTTAATGAGCAATTCCACATGGCTTACCCTGAGAAGCCAAATCAGAAACCCATCTGCAGACAAGTGTTTTGGGATGTTTGCCCCTCATCAGTGTAAAACAGAAGGTCTGATTTGGCTGTGAGAAAGAGCCAAATTAAACCTCCTGCTTTGCACTGATGAGGGGCAAACACCATGAAACACTTGTCTGCAGATCAGTCTCTGATTTGGCTTTTTATTGTATGTCATGTGGCAAGGCTAGTTAAAGGGTTAATATTAACATTGCTTCATTCAATAGGTTGCGTAGGTCAAGTCCTTTTCCTCGCCGAAGAGGCTATTTGCATATTTAAAGAGTAACCGTTATTTTATTTGTTTCATAAATGAACAGTCCAAAATGAAAATAAGATTTGTAATATATCTTATTAGAGAAATAATTTCTCCTCCTTGACTGATCTTTGCTTCTCAAAATTCTCAGTTCATGGATAAAATCTATAGTCAGTGAATACCGACTTTCCGATTAGTGGGATAGGAGATGGCGGTTGGTGCTCTGTAACTGGTGTCTCGGAAGAGCCTGCAGTAGTATGTCTGCGTCTGCCTCCAGCTCCTACCTCTCCCACTTCATAACCTTTTAAAAGCTCCAATCATAGCCATATCCTATCTAAGTAATGGGGAATTCATTGAATCCAAATTTTACCCATTAATTGAAAGTGAAAGATCAATGCAGAAGAAGCTAATTTTTTTGATAAGACATCTTACAAAGTTGCTTATTTTATGTGTACTATTAAATGATGTAATAAAAATCAAAACGACATTCACTTTTTAAATTCCCAGAAGAGCATTGTATGGCCAATAATTGTCCTTATGTCAGCGTGACACTCTTTACAAGGAGAAACATTATCTCCTAGACTCCATAATATTGTAAACCTAGTGACATTAACAGATGTGTGCTGTTTTTATGTCAGCAATTGATGGGACTTTTCCTGATGCGGCGCTTTAGAAAAAGATCACAGTACTGTATGCTAGAAAATCTTGATGCAGAGTTAAAAAACATTCAAAAGTTGTTCACTCAAGTTTAGCAAATAGAGGGGCTACCTTTATGAGCACATTGCCCACTGTTCCCACTGTTAAGGCAGATATCTATTTCATGTCATTCTATTTGGACTTGGGTTTATATAATGCCATTTGAGTTTAATTGGTGACCCATTCTATCATTCATCCTGTGATGTGTATATGCATGGCTGCACACTTATCTTTTGGACATTATGCATAATGCAGTTTTGCTTGTGAATAGTAGTGATATATTGGTTTGTATAACCCATGCACACGCATTCATATATTCTAGATGTAATACTCACAATCCTGTGGATTAATTCATAGGATGAATTTTAGTTCCTTTTCCAAATTCTCTTTCTTCACATGAAGTTGATTGAGTAATTTTATATTTTTTCCTCTTTGATCTCTGTAGTTACATAGTTTATAAGGCCGAAAAAAGACAAGCGTCCATCCAGTTCAGCCTATTTCTTGTGCACTGCAGCTATTCCGCAGCGTTGATCCAGGGGAAGGCAAAAAAAACCATGCGGTATAGGCCAATTTACATCATTGAGGAAAAATTCACTTCCCGACTCCAATCTGGCAGTCAGATTAAATCCCTGAATTAATTAACTATCACTAAGCATAAGATGTAATTTTATTGTTCTCAAGAAAGGCGTCCAGGCCTCTCTTGAACTCATTAAGTGAGTTGGACATCCCCACTTCCTCTCCCAGAGAGTTCCAAAGTCTCACGGCTCTGACCGTAAAGAATCCCCTTCTATGCTGGTGCAGGAACCTCCTTTCCTCCAGACGCATAGTGTGCCCCCTCGTCTTTGTCCCCATCCTTGGTATAAACTGGTCATGGGAGAGATCTCTGTACTGCCCCCTGATGTATTTATACATGTTTATGAGGTCTCCCCTAAGCCTTCTCTTTTCCAACGTAAATAGGCCTGATTTTGACAACCTCTCTGGGTATTCTAGTCCCTCCATTCCCTTTATTACCTTAGTCGCCCTCCTTTGTACCCTCTCTAGCTCCAATATGTCTTTCCTGAGCACCAGATATATTGGATATGTATATTTTCAAGATTGTAATGTATTTGCAAGTTAATCATTATATATGATATTCCATGGTATTCATTATGAACTGATCTTTTTCATCATACTTACTATCTGTTACATTTAGTTCACATTCATCCCCCTCCCATATTTTTCTATTTATTCCTTTCCATTCCCCTTTTATTCTTCCCCAACATTTTTATCATGTTATGTACAGTACAGACCAAAAGTTTGGACACACCTTCTCATTTAAAGTTTTTTCTGTATTTTCATGACTTTGAAAATTGTACATTCACACTGAAGCCATCAAAACTATGAATTAACACATGTGGAATTATATACTTAACAAAAAAGTGTGAAACAACTGAAAATATGTCTTATATTCTAGGTTCTTCAAAGTAGCCACCTTTTGCTTTGAGGACTGCTTTGCACACTCTTGGCATTCTCTTGATGTGCTTCAAGAGGTAGTCACCGGAAATGGTCTTCCAACAATCTTGAAGGAGTTCCCAGAGATGCTTAGCATTTGTTGGCGCTTTTGCCTTCACTCTGCGGTCCAGCTCACCCCAAACCATCTCGATTGGGTTCAGGTCTGGTGACTGTGGAGGCCAGGTCATCTGGCGTAGCACCCCATCACTCTTCTTCTTGGTCAAATAGCCCTTACACAGCCTGGAGGTGTGTTTGGGGTCATTGTCCTGTTGAAAAATAAATGATGGTCCAACTAAACGCAAACCGGATGGAATAGCATGCCGCTGCAAGATGCTGTGGTAGCCATGCTGGTTCAGTATGGCTTCAATTTTGAATAAATCCCCAACAGTGTCACCAGCAAAGCATCCCCACACCATCACACCTCCTCCTCCATGCTTCACGGTGGGAACCCGTCATGTAGAGTCCATCCGTTCACCTTTTCTGCGTCGCACAAAGACATGGTGGTTGGATCCAAAGATCTCAAATTTGGACTCATCAGACCAAAGCACAGATTTCCACTGGTCTAATGTCCATTCCTTGTGTTCTTTAGCCAAAACAAGTCTCTTCTGTTTGTTGCCTGTCCTTAGCAGTGGTTTACTAGCAGCTATTTTACCATGAAGGCCTGCTGCACAAAGTCTCCTCTTAACAGTTGTTGTAGAGATGTGTCTGCTGCTAGAACTCTGTGTGGCATTGACCTGCTCTCTAATCTGAGCTGCTGTTAACCTGTGATTTCTGAGGCTGGTGACTTGGATAAACTTATCCTCAGAAGCAGAGGTGACTCTTGGTCTTCCTTTCCTGGGGCGGTCCTCATGTGAGCCAGTTTCTTTGTAGCGCTTGATGGTTTTTGTAACTGCACTTGGGGACACATTCAAAGTTTGCCCAATTTTTCGGACTGACTGACCTTCATTTCTTAAAGTAATGATGGCCACTCGTTTTTCTTTACTTAGCTGCTTTTTTCTTGCCATAATACAAATTCTAACAGTCTATTCAGTAGGACTATTAGCTGTGTATCCACCAGACTTCTGCACAACACAACTGATGGTCCCAACCCCATTTATAAGGCAAGAAATCCCACTTGTTAAACCTGACAGGGCACACCTGTGAAGTGAAAACCATTTCCGGTGACTACCTCTTGAAGCTCATCAAGAGAATGCCAAGAGTGTGCAAAGCAGTCATCAAAGCAAAATGTGGCTACTTTGAAGAACCAAGAATATAAGACATATTTTCAGTTGTTTCACACTTTTTTGTTAAGTATATAATTCCACATGTGTTAATTCATAGTTTTGATGCCTTCAGTGTGAATGTACAATTTTCATAGTCATGAAAATACAGAAAATCTTTAAATGAGAAGGTGTGTCCAAACTTTTGGTCTGTACTGTATGTATTGTGTTTTTAATTGATGCCATAAAGTAATATATATATTTTATAAGATACTCCTGTTGCCTAAATTTTTGGATATAGCGTTTTAGGCCTATAAGTTAAAAGGGTTGTCCACTACTTTATATTACCCCCCCAATGTCTACTGCCTGTAGCGGCGCTATCACCGGCCGCTCACAGGCATCACGTGACCCCCGGCTGCAGCCGGCTCTGACATCCGCTGATGTCACGACAAGTGCTGGCAGCAGCCGGGGGTCTTTGTCTTCCGCGTTCCAGGTGGATGCCAGGCTGTGGACAGGGTTACCCCCCGCGTCACACCCGGCATCCACCGTGCGCTCTGCCTCTCCCCATTCATTAGGAAAGCGTGCAGTGGATTCTGGGTGTGACGTGGGGGGTAACCCCGCCCACAACCCAGCTGCCACCGCGGGGACCCCAGCGCTGAGTCACGCCTCACTTGTCGTGACGTCAGCAGGTGGTCACGTGATGCCTGTGAGCGGCCAAGGATAGCGTCTCTCACAGGCATTATCAGCAATATAAGGTATTTACAAAAAGTCTTAGGGGCCCCAGGGGGATATATTGGGGGGTTAATATAAAGTAGTGTACAACTTCTTTAAGGCAGTTGACTATACCATATTTCATTTACCTGCATGGTAAAGAAACAAAAAAAAACTCAAAAACAATGGTGGAATTGCAGTTATTTTGCACCCCTTAAAAAGTTAAAGGGGTGGTCCAGCATGTAAAATGTATTTTTTAACTATCCATCCTTACGTCCTAACCACTCTTGTAATTTCCTTTATTACACAATACCCTACACTTCTCCTTAACTATGTAATCTCTAAATATGTTTTTTACTGTACTTCCTACGACGTTTCGTTTGAAAGGTGTCTCAAATGTGATATTACAGGAGGCTGGGGCTGCACTCATTTCCCTGCAGCATCAATCACCCCTCCTGGAACAAGACGTGACAGGGGAGCGCTGCAGTTACTCACTAGTTTCTTGCATCGCTGCCCCCTCTGAAGACGTTCTGTATCCAGGGTGATGAATGCTGTGGCAGATGTGAGTGCAGCACCTTCACTCTGCTTCTATCTCTGCCTCTACCGTAGCTCCTGTAAAAGAAAACATTTTCAGGGGGCCGAGATAGAAGCAGTAAGTGACAGCAGCGCCGCCCTCTGATGTCCATTTGTTTGAGGGCGGTGCTAGAAGTTGTGGGATGGGGCTGGCGTCACTCACTGCTTCTACCTCTGCCCCCGGACGATGTCTTCTTTCACAGAAGCTACAGCGGCAGTGCAGATAGAAGCAGAGTGCTGACTCTGCACTCACATCTGACATAGTGTAAATCACCCAGGATCCAGGACATCTTAGAGTGGGTGGGAATATGACAAACTAGTGAGTAACTGCAGCACTGCCCCCTGTGACGCCCTGTTCAAGGAGGGGGGACAGACTCTGCAGGGAAGTGAGTGCAGCCCCAGCCTCCTATGCCGCCATGTTTGAGACTCCTCTGAAACGAAATGTCACAGGAAGTACAGTAAAAAAAAATCACATTTAGAGATTACGTAGATAGGGAGAAGTATAGGGTGTTGTGTGTGTAAAAAAAAAAAAAAAAAAAAATAGTACAAGAGTAGTTAGAATGTAAAGATAGATAGATAGAAAATACATTTTAGGTGCCGGACCACCCCTTTCAGAAAGGTTAATCATGGAAAAATACAATTCATCCCAGAGTAAAGCCAAGTGATAGTCTGTACTCACATATGAGAAAACCATTTGGACTGAATGGCAATGTTTTCTATGGGGTTGTCTGACTCTGTCTTAGAATTACGGAGCATTTCTTCTTTTTATGTTTTGTACCTGATGTGGCTTGTCGGCAATATTTTTCAGTTCATAACCGCTGTTGAAACATTGTTATCTGATATCGTGTTCCCTATTCTTTCTTTTGTCTGTTTTTTTGTGGTACTTTAGTCATATCATACTTTCTTTTCTTTTTTTATCAGGTATGCTATGTTAAGATTCCAACAATACTTTCATGTGAAGCCACAAGTGACTGCACTGTGGGACTTGTAGTGACGAATTATCACTGGAAACTAAAGCAAAAGCTGGATAACCTGGAAAGTCTGCAGCGCCCTCCCCTTATAACATGTGCATGGGATCAATGACACAACAATATTGTCTAATAAGCTGGGGGTCTCCTATTAGAGTTGCAGCTCAGTTACACAAACTTTATGCAATTTCTGGAACAATGACCCCTACCATCTTTTTTAGGCAGCAGTGTACACTGATAGTAAAGCTGGCAGTGCCCAGGACAATATCTGATCCAGACTGATACTTTTGCTTTTGCCTCATTAAGTTTTAAATGGCTATATAGACAAGTACATTTCCTATAATTTCTCTCACAAATGTACTCCTGGAAAATTATTCATAATATTGTAGCTTAATTTTTTTAAAACAAATCTTTCACTATACTAAGCTGCTCTGTTAAAGGGCTCTTCTATTAGCTCATACAGCACAAAAAATATTGTTCTGTTACTCTAATAGAAGTTGTGAAGGAATATGGAGTCTGCCGTATTCAAGAGGGAAGTGCTACCCACAACTTCCTCCCAATTCTGTTACCACAGCAAATTCAGTATTGTTTCGGATGTTCGCAGAATGGACTTGTTCTTGTACTATTATGTCCTTTAAACAGGGCTAAAACATACAGTGACAAAGTCTCTTTTAAAGTTTACTTTTAATGTGAATAAATCCGTAATTATCATTGTTCATGCATGATCAACTTAACAGCAATTGCATCGATGTTTTGATGTAGCATCGTTTCTCAGTTACTATATTTTTTGTACTGTAAGTTGCACATTTAGCAAGAAAAAATATCTTTTAGTTTGCAGACTAAGCCACACAGTTCTCTCTCACCCAGTACAGTTCTCTCTCTTCCTCAATTGCACTGTACAGCTTTCTAACAGGATGAAACAGGTCAAATCGCTGGAGCCTGGGAAGCTCAGTAAACACCAGACCACCAGGTATAAACCCCTAATCTTCCATTAGACCACTATGTAATAAGATCCCCCTTTCCCTAATATACACTAGACCACCAGGTGCAAAACCTATATTTATAGCAGACCGCCAGGCAACAAAATATTAATACCATACACCTTTGTAATATAGCCCAAACCACCAGATCTAAACTTTCAGTTGTACACCAGACCACCAGGAATGGATATTTTAATCCCTGTAACATACCCCAGACCAATGCTTCTCAAACTTTGAGGTGCGCCTCTAAACCCGTCCTAGAGTTATTGGTGAGGCAGTTATAACAGAAGTGATCAGTTCATACCAAATCCCAAGTTTGGTTGCTGCAGAGTCTGAATAAAAGCTTTTTGTGCTTACTTAACAGTTCTGCTATGTTTAGGAGATGAATTGTAAAATTGTGATAATTTTTACAAATTTGTGTATGTAATGGTGAGGCCTATACATCACTGTGTTCTGGCTGATGGCACCCAACTAGAACATTGTTAAGAAGCCATGCCCACTTTTATGTTAGACTGCTTGGCAATAAAATATTACAGTAATCTCTCTTCTACTCCAGATCACCCAGAGAGGAGGCACTATTGTAGACCACCGGAGCTTGTGATATCAACTGCTCCACTGACTACCTACACTACCAACCAGAACAGTTTTTCTCTTTTGGTGTAAAAAATACAGTATATTGTGCATTACATAGACAAATCTTGCTACAAATCCAAGTCTGCATTGCAGTTTAGTTAAAATGTGAACATTCATTCTTACTGTATGGATTATTACTTGTACAATATATTCAGCTAATAGATATAGCCCAGGACAATGTAGATGGTGCAGGGCAGCTGCAGTTTACCTGTAGAGTTAGCCTACAATATATGATGACTATGCCGGTGCAAGCTTTACCAGCATTGTTTCTGCTCATCCAGTTGAAGTGCCTTTTTACATTTTTTGAGCTCTTAAGTGATGGTGAATAGTTATACCAAATATCTAAAGCCTGGAGATGGACCTAGAAGTCTTAATTACCTGTGCTTTTCAGTATTAACCAGCTTCATGGAGAAAATTCTTCTATCCTTAATATTGAATAACTCTACATTGTCTTAGTATGTGGGTTGTATAAAATATAAAACCTATTGCAGATTTAGGATGGTTACATACAGTTTTTTCTGAGTTTTTTAATGCACTTTTCTTACCCTAAAACAATGCAGCTTTATGTTATATACAAGGCTATAGCAAAATATGGAGTACACTACAAACAATGCATTTTGGCACTTTGGTGGCTTTTTGTGCCTTTTTTGTTCTTTAACATGTTGTATGTGTTCATTTTTCTGACTTTTTTCTCCGATAGGCTTCATTATAGGTCTTGAAAAATGGCAAGAAAACTTAATGTTTCAAATGTTATGAATTAAAAACCATGCCACTAAAAATGCTTGTAAAATCACAATGAAAGACACTTGACATTCATAATGTTTTTAAAAGCAAAAAAAATCTTAAAAAATAGATTTTAAAAGGCACCTTAACCAGAAATTGTAGCATAGAACACTCAAGTCCATAAAGACAATACCATGCAGGATATCCTTTCATGCTCAGTTTTTTTTTCAGTTTTTCTATACTTTCATTAAACTCCGATCCAAAACTGCTGCTAGTACAAGCACTAAAAATTAGACATCAGGTCTATGAACACATGTCCATAGAGCACTTTATTCAGAAGTAGCGTGTGTGTAGAAATTTAGATAGATAGACCTCATTTCTCTAAAATCTATCAACATCAGGATTTTCATGCTTTTTATCTTTTTCTGTTATATACAGATGCATTTTACATCATGAAATTAGTATACCTAGAGCATGATGCATTTAAAAAAAATGCTCTAGGGAACCAAAAATTGCAAAAAAGTGTAAAAACATCCACACATACACATTGGGGCAAATTTATAAATGTAGTCTAATTTGTAGACACTGTAAACTTAGATTCCACAGTCTAAGGCTATGTTCACATTGCGTTTTAGTCTACTGTCAATGGCTCCATCGGGGCTTACGTCTGAAATCCTGGAAACCGGGAATTGGACTTTGTGCCGATGGGGCCATTGACTTTAATAATGCAGAAGGAATCACATTGTGCTCTGTTGGGCATCATTTTCGACATGTTTGTCATGCATTCATTTTCTTCTTAACGACTTCCAGCCAAAATCTGGCCATAGCTGGTTTATTTGCTGCAGGAAAAATAAAAAAAAAAACTAATTTTCACAAAATCAGAGTGTGGGCCACCCTAATACCACATTCACGTGGTAATATTGTGGTCAGTATTTGGTATTTGTAAGCCAAAACCAGAATTGAGAAACATAGAAGCGCAAATCCTTTCTACTTCTATTTGTTGTAGGTAACATTCCAAGTTTTGGCTTACGAATACTAATGCAAAATACAGATGAAGGTCCTGCATTGTGAATATAGCCTTATTAAAGGGGATCTGTCACCCCCTGGCACTTATTTGACCTGTAATATGGGCATACAAGTGATAGAAATGTAAATACAGGGTGGGCCATTTATATGGATACACCTAAATTAAATGGGAATGGTTGGTGATATCAACTTCCTGCTTGTGGCACATTAGTATATGGGAGGGGGAAAACTTTTCCAGCATCTGAAACAACGGATACTGGAAGCCTGTGCTAGCATTTCTTGTGTGGTGTTGCTATCAGCGTGTGAAGAGTGGGAGAAGAGGGTTGCATTGACAATCCAACACAATGGGCAGCACTTTGAACACATTTTATACAGTAAGTGGTCATAAACTTGTAAATAACTCATGAAAGAATAAAGTTACGTTAAAACCAAGCACACCATTGTTTTTGTTATGACATTCTGTCATATGACCCTCTTCCCATTGAAAAAAAAGTTGGATCCAAAATGGCCACCATGGTCACCTCCCATATACTAATGTGTCACAAACAAGAAGTTCATATCACCAACCATTCCCATTTAATTTAGGTGTATCCATATAAATGGCCCACCCTGTATATACTTACCTGTATGGCCCATATTAGAGGTCTTGTTGATGTGAAATGTCTTTTTATTCAATCAAGTTTCTGATGCTTGCAGGCTCAGGGCCCTGAAGAAATCCCACCTCCTGTGATAATTATAATGTTTCCCCCCTCTCCTGCATGTCACAGTGCCATGTGATGTGCAGTTGCCACGGCCAAATCCAGGCACTGTGACATGCAGGGGAGGGGGGGAAACATTATAATTCACACAGTAGGCGGGGATTTCTTCAGGGCCCTGAGCCCACAAGCATCAGAAACTTGATAGAATAAAAAGAAATTTCCCAGCAACAAGACCTCCAATATGAGGCATACAAGTAAGTATAGATTTACATTTCTATAACCTGTATGCCCATAATAGAGGTCAGATAAGTGCCAGGGAGTGACAGATTCCATTTAAGTTACTGGCAAATGAAATTAGAATGGTTTGTTGTGTACCCCACAATAATACAATGACACTTACAAGTTATAACAAATGTAGTGGACAACTGGAAATATTTGTTAAATATGCACAGATTAAATAAAATATGCAAAATGTTTCAATACACTTCTTATGTTTAAACTGTGTTTTAAGGAAAAACATGTGTACGTACAAAGTATTTTAGAAGGCTTTTTGGACTGCAATCTGTGCCTTAGGATGCCGGACCACCCCCCGGGTCTTTTAACCCACACACGACAGACTCGTATATGAGGCTGTTGAGTTTGGGTCAAGAAACCCGCTGCTAATCTGTGCACCGCGGTCCATACTTGTACCATGAATTATATAAGTGTGAAGCCAGCCTAACTTGAGGCTTCTTTTATGTGATAAGTAATTTTGGAAAAGCTGTGAATACATTGCCACTGTATATTGTAATTTAACTGTGACATTAATATAGACTTAGGCTGCATTCACACATTGAAAAGGCCTCCATCAGATGTCAGTAATTTTTTTTTACACGCAAAAAAAATGGTCTAAGTTTCAGTGTTTTTTTTATCAGAGTTTGGCCAGAGTTTCATTAGTTATTCTCGGATTTCTCTGAAAAATTATGAAGATTTCTCATCCTTTTCATATCAGTCCATGAGTAACGGGTAGCATTTCATTACTGTATGAATATTTTTACAGATCCATTGACTTGAATAGAGTAATTTTTTTTATATCCATTGATTCTTAACAATGGATCAGTAAAGAAAACGAATGAAACGCAGATGGAACTCTGAAATACAAAGTCTGTCTTTTCTGTCTTCTATGTTTCATCCATTTAGTATGGATCCCCATAGGCTTTAATGGCCTAGTCTGATCTGATCCACAAATTCTATAAGAATAGCAAATGATCCGATACGAGGATCCATTTTTAAAACGAATGTGTGTATGGATCAACGAAACTCTGAGTCTAAAAAAAAAAAATGGACAGCACAGAAACGAGTTACATGGATGTGTTAATGTAGCCTGAATCTAACATCTGCTTTGTGGGGGGATAAAATTGAAATAAATATATTAATAAATTATTTACATATTGCTTACAATTATTTTCATTAAAGACAATGACATGTTTGTTATGTGCTTTCATTTTCAAGCAGTACAAAGTATTAAAAAGCAAGACTGGAAACTCACATGCCATTTTTGATGCAATTTTTTTAGCGAAACACAAAAGTGGATCCAAAAGGGATGAAATGTTATGTGTTTCCTTTATACCTTCCATTCTTTCGGGATCTACTCCTAGCTTGGGCAAAAAAAAAAAGAGATGCATCATCAAAAACTGTCTCCAAACTATGTGTAATCCAGCTTTAAGGGTATGTTCACACTAAGTTTCTGATGGGAATTTTGACACAGAATTTTCTCCAAAATCCACATAAAAAAACTTTCTATTCTTTTTAATAGGAAAAAGGGCAAAAAAAGTGCACATGATGCATTTTTTCACATGTGGAAAAAGAACGTAATTTCTTCAAGCGTTTCTTTCTGGGGCAAAAAAACTCAAAATGTAACTACAGAATCGGTTTGAATCAGAAAAAAAATGCCTGACACTCTTAAACCCATCAAAACCTGCTCTAAAATGGCTTTTTTTCTACGTGGATTTTTCAGCCAGAAAAATACACTTTAAAAATTCTATGTGAACATACCCTTAGCTAGATTCACACATGAAGTTTTTAAAACACTGTTTTTAGGCCAAAATCATGACTGCATGCAAAAACGATGAAATGTAGTAGTGCTTCGTTTATACCTTTCCTTCTGTTTAGATCCACACCTGGGTCCAGCTGAAAAAATAATATTTCCAAAACTGCATGCTTGAACCTATCATAGATAGCTGATAGTTGCACACTGCTTTTCCAGAGAGCTCTGCGTCACAGACCCTCAATCTCTCGCCATCTGCCTCCCTAACTGCTTCCATCCCACCTAAACTTGTTCTTTATTCCTACCTTTGCCAGTCAGTTTTGACAGGATCCTTTACAATTTAGTGTTGCAGCTTAACTTGAGCTGGAGTGATGTGTGCCACACGAGTTCTCCTCTCAACACCCAGTCTATGGACCCATAGGTATTAGGCTTAGATACCCTCTTGAAGACCTCTATCCCTTCTCATTCAACCCTTTTGTTGTTGCCATAGAGTCCAGATTTTAAGCTCCCTTTTTATATTGGCTACCCGCTCCAAGGATAGATTATCGGGCTGCAACCCACACCATCCAAAGCCGTCTCTGCAAGAAATTGGGTCTCAAATCTGCAGGAGATAGATCCCAAAGTGGCTGGCTGAAACTAGGCATAATGCCATGACTTTGAGCCTGTGTGCCCACGATTCATTTTTTAAGCGTTTCCGCAGCAGCAGAAACGCTTAAAAAACGCATGGTAGAAGTTCTGCCATGTTCCCCAATGATAATCCGCATGTGCTGTGCACATGCTGCGGAAATTTCCGCTGCGGATTATCATTGCGGAAAAAAACGCAGCACTACTAATTATTTTGCGGAAGTGCTGCGTTTTAGCCGCCATTGACTTTCATTGGAACGCATGGATTACGCTTCACTAGATAAGGACATGCGGAATGCATGCTTTCCAATGTGCGGATGGTACCCAGGTCTAGAGGAGAGGAGACTCTCCTCCGGACCCGGGTACCATAGAACCTGTGAAAAAAAGAATAAAATAAAAAATAAATATTATATTTACCTTCTGGCGGCCCGTGCTGCGCTCGTCCTTTCATGCCAGCAGCTAGCGATGGACTGAAGGACCTGCGCTGACGTCATAGTCATGTGATGGGTCACGCGACGCTGACGTCGGCAGGTCCTTCAGTGTACCGCTGCCGGCAATCAAGACTCCGGGGGCCATCGGAAGGTAAGTATATATTTATTTTTTTATTTTTAACCATTCTTTCGGTCACAGTATATAAAGCCATGCCGTTTGCATGGATTTATATAGTGTGACCAAGTTGACAAGCACTTTCCAAGTGATGCTAAAATCGCTTGGAAAGCGCTTGTCAACCCGCATGCGGAAATGCATGTGAAGAACGGTTCACATCCGCATGTCCCTGGCAGGAAAACGCATGTACAATCCGCATGTACAATCCACATGTACAATCCACATGCGTTTTTTCTGCCAGGGAGATGCAGAAACGCTCAGGAAAAAATCCTGAGCATTTCTGCATCGTGGGCACATAGCCTGACTCTCAGGAACTAGGGCAGTCTGCTGTGGACCCAGCCCTCTATCAAACTCAGGAAGCCTCTACTGCAAGGGACTAAATAACTGACCCTATACCTTCAGCACAACAATCAAAATACACTGCTCAAAAAAATAAAGTGAACACTTAAACAACAGAATATAACTCCAAGTAAATCAAACGTTTGTGAAATCAACCTGTCCACTTAGGAAGCAACACTGATTGACAATCAATTTCACATGCTGTTGTGCAAATGGAATAGACAATAGATGGAAATTATTGGCAATTATCAAGACACCCTCAATAAAGGAGTGGTTCTGCAGATGGGGACCACAGACCACATCTCAGTACCAATGCTTTCTTTCTGATGTTTTGGTCACTTTTGAATGTTGGTTGTGCTTTCACACTCGTGGTAGCATGAGACGGACTCTACAACCCACAGAATTTGCTCAGGTAGTGCAGCTCATCCAGGATGGCACATCAATGCGAGCTGTGGCAAGAAGGTTTGCTGTGTCTGTCAGCGTAGTGTCCAGAGGCTGGAGGCGCTACCAGGAGACAGGCCAGCACACCAGGAGATGTGGAGGGGGCCGTAGGAGGGCAACAACCCAGCAGCAGGACCGCTACCTCCGCATTTGTGCAAGGAAGAACAGGAGGAGCACTGCCAGAGCCCTCCAAAATGACCTCCAGCTGGCCACAAATGTGCATGTGTCTGCACAAACGGTTAGAAACCGACTCTATGAGGGCCCGACGTCCACAGATGGGGGTTGGGCTCACAGTCCAACACCGTGCAGGACGCTTGGCATTTGCCACAGAACATCAGAATTGGCAAAGTCGCCACTGGCGCCCTGTGCTCTTCGCAGATGAAAGCTGGTTCACACTGAGCACGTGACAGAGTCTGGAGATGCCGTGGAGAGCGATCTGCTGCCTGCAACATCCTTAAGCATGACCGGTTTGACAGTGAGTCAGTAATGGTGTGGGGTGGCATTTCTTTGGAGGGCTGCACAGCCCTCCATGTGCTCACCAGAGGTAGCCTTACTGCCATTAGGTACCGAGATGAGATCCTCAGACCCCTTGTGTGACCATATGCTGGTGCGGTTGGTCCTGGGTTCCTCCTAATGCAGGACAATGCCAGACCTCATGTGGCTGGAGTGTGTCAGCAGTTCCTGCAAGATGAAGGCATTGAAGCTATGGACTGGCCCGCCCGTTTTCCAGACCTGAATCCGATTGAGCACATCTGGGATATCATGTCTCGCTCCATCCACCAACGTCACGTTGCACCACAGACTGTCCAGGAGTTGGCGGATGCTTTAGTCCAGGTCTGGGAGGAAATCCCACAGGAGACCATCCGCAGTCTCCTCAGGAGCATGCCCAGGCGTTGTAGGGAGGTCATACAGGCACGTGGAGGCCACACACAATACTCAGCCTCATCAGGAGCATGCCCAGGCGTTGTAGGGAGGTCATATAGGCATGTGGAGGCCACGCACAATACTGAGCCTCATTTTGACTTGTTTTAAGGACATTAAAGTTGGATCAGCCTGTAGTGTGTTTTTCCACTTTAATTTTGGGGGTGACTCCAAATCCAGGCCTCCATTGGTTAATAAATTTGATTTCCATTGATGATTTTTGTGTGATTTTGTTGTTAGCACATTCAACTTTGTACAGAACAAAATATTCAGTGAGAATATTTCATTCATTCAGATCTAGGATGTGTTATTTGAGTGTTCACTTTATTTTTTTCAGCAGTGTATAAAAGGTTTTCTGGTGAGTATATTGGCCTGCAGGCCACATTGTATAATGCGCTATTGTGTCCCACACACTACCAGTGAAGATATTAGAGGGGGTGCACTCTAATGACTCTGCAAACATCTAAACATGCTGCCTTCTTTGGACAATTTCAATCTGTTTTTCAAAATGATCTGTCCATAACGTCCATTAAACTCACCAAAGATCTTACTAAAGAAATCAAAGAACAGAGTGCTAGTACCTCAGTCGTGGAGGGCAAAATGGATAGTGCAGCATCTGCTTTTAACTCTTATAAAAAAGAAAATGGAAAGGTTACAAGAGGCGTCCTGAAAAGCCTTTCATGACCTGCTATCTACGGCCACAGCCCTTATCAAGAACGCCTATGAGGAATCTCAAACACCTAGAGAATGACAGCATCCAACTGCACAAAGTTCCATTTCTGCTGCACTAAAGAACAATTCATTGCAGCAGTCTGCAATGCACCATCAATCATCTTTCAGGGACATTCTGTTCCCTGACCTAGCCCCAACAACTATACAGTAGATAAAGGTAGAGTGTTAAAACAGTGCTTGGTGGTTTGCCATTCTAAAAACATCAAAATTTCCCTGGGGAGTTTCTTTTAATCTTCACCTACCTGGCTGTTACAGTTCTCAAAATGGAAGGCACCAAGTGATGTCTCTTTAAGCTTCACCTCACTGACCACCAGTCTTCTCCTATCCCCTCATTAGGGTCTTCTCCTCCTTATAGCAGCAGACATCAAATCATTCACCAAGCTACACTTATCATAGTCATGTTGTTCAGCTAAGCCACCCATTAGTGGGCTATGTCCATACAATTCTTTTGCTTTGTCATGTTTCAATCCTATGTCTACAGTGGCGACCAAAAGTTTTGCATTCTTTTTAAAAGTGTGATTACTTCTGTCTGGTTGTTGTGATGCCATTTCCCTGGTGATGAATTGAAAGTGCATGAAGTTGTCATCATGCAGGACCTTAATTTTAACCAAAATGCTTTTGAATATAGGTATGGTAATTAAATAAAAAAAAAACGACTGCCAAAAGTCTTGCATCTACTGTTTATTGATCACAGTATAGAGAGTAATTCATTGCTTACAATGCCATAACTTAGTATTTTGTAGCATAACCTCTTGCTTTAACTACTGCACCACACCGACGGGGCATTGAAGCCACTGGGGTATTCAAGACATCTTGAGGAATCTTGCTCCATTCCATTTGCAAATCTGCAAACAATTCATCTTTATTGCTATGAGATCGGGCCCCAAATCATACCTAACTCATCCCAAATGTGCTTTATAGGGTTTAAATCAGGTGATTGGCTTGGCCATTGCAACAGGTGAACATTTTTCTTTGCTAACCATTTTTTTACTAAATTGGATGTGTGCTTAGGATCATTGTCTTGCTGTAACTTCCATCCCCTGCCTACTTTGGTTTTACCATGTGGCAGCATTACATTCTCCAGTATATCCTTCTACATGGTAGCATTCATAATTCCATCAATTCTATGTAGATGGCCAATGGCAGATGCAGAAAAGCAGCCCCAAATCATGACATTGACAGCACCATGTTTTACTGTAGGAGTTTGGTACCTTACATCATTACCTTTTCCAATTGGGGGTATATATAGTGCTGGCCATTACTACCAAACAGATTGGTTTAAGGCAGTGATGGCGAACATTTTAGAGACCGAGTGCCCAAACTGCAATCCAAAACACACTTATTTATCGCCAAGTGCCAACACGGCAATTTAACCTAAATATTGAGGTTTTACTGATACAGACTACTGATACAAAGAGCAGGCGAGGGCAGCATAGAGCAGCCACAGGAAGGAGCAGGGATATCAGACTGCAGAAATAAAGAATGTGCTCACCCTCATCTTGGTATATGCCCCCATCCTTGTATATATGCTGCCCCCCATCCTTATATATATGCTGCCCTCCCCCCATCCTTGTATATATGCTGTCCTCCCCCCATCCTTGTACATATGCTGCCCTCCCTCCATCCTTGTACATATGCTGCCCCCCATCCTTATATATATGCTGCCCTCCCCCCATCCTTGTATATATGCTGTCCTCCCCCCATCCTTGTACATATGCTGTCCTCCCCCCATCCTTGTACATATGCTGCCCTCCCTCCATCCTTGTACATATGCTGCCCTCCCTTTCCTTGTTTATATGCTTCCCTCCCCATCCTTGTATAAATGCTGCCTTCGCCCGTCCTTGTATATATGCTGCCCTCCCCGTCCTTGTTTATATGCTTCCCTCCCCATCCTTGTATATATGCTGCCCTCCCCATCCTTGTATATATGCTGCCCTCCCCCATCCTCGTATATATGCTGCCTTCCCTCAATCCATGTATATATGCTGCCCTTCCCCAGTCCATGTATATATGCTCCCCCCAGTCCATGTATATATCCCCCCCAGTCCATTTATATATGCTCCCTCTCCCCCTGTCCATGTATGTATACTCCCTCCCCCAGTCCATATATACAGTATATGCTCCCCCAGTCCATGTATATATCCTCCCCCCAAGTCCATGTATATATGCTCCCTCCCCAGTCCATGTATATATGCTCCCTATCTCCCTGTCCATGTATATATGCTCCCTCCCCCAGTCCATGTATATATACTCCCCCTCAGTCCATGTATATATGCTCCCCCTATCCATGTATATATGCTCCTTCTCCCCCTGTCCATGTATGTATGTTCCCTCCCCCAGTCCATGTATATATATGCTCCCTCTCCCCCTGTCCATGTATATATGCTCCCCCCCTCAGTCCATGTATATATGCCCCCCCCAGTCCATGTATACAGCGGTGGCCAAAAGTATTGGCACCCCTGCAATTCTGTCAGATAATACTCAGTTTCTTCCTGAAAATGATTGCAATCACAAATTCTTTGGTATTATTATCTTCATTTAATTTGTCTTCAATGAAAAAACACAAAAAGAATTGTCCTAAAGCCAAATTGGATATAATTCCACACCAAACCTAAAAAAGGGGGTGGACAAAAGTATTGGCACTGTTTGAAAAATCATGTGATGCTTCTCTAATTCGTGTAATTAACAGCACCTGTAACTTACATGTGGCACCTAACAGGTGTTGGCAATAACTAAATCACACTTGCAGCCAGTTAACATGGATTAAAGTTGACTCAACCTCTGTCCTGTGTCCTTGTGTGTACCACATTGAGCATGGAGAAAAGAAAGAAGACCAAAGAACTGTCTGAGGACTTGAGAAACTAAACTGTGAGGAAGCATGAGCAATCTCAAGGCTACAAGTCAATCTCCAAAGACCTGAATGTTCCTGTGTCTTCCGTGCGCAGTGTCATCAAGAAGTTTAAAGCCCATGGCACTGTGGCTAACCTCCCTAGATGTGGACGGAAAAGAAAAATTGACGAGAGATTTCAACGCAAGATTGTACGGATGGTGGATAAAGAACCTCGACTAACATCCAAACAAGTTCAAGCTGCCCTGCAGTCCGAGGGTACAACAGTGTCAACCCGTACTATCTGTCGGCGTCTGAATGAAAAGGGACTGTATGGTAGGATACCCAGGAATAGGTAGGATACCCACTTCTTACCCCGAGACATTAAAAAGCCAGGCTGGAGTTTGCCAAAACTTACCTGAGAAACGTTTTGGAAGAATGTTCTCTGGTCAGATGAGACAAAAGTAGAGCTTTTTGGGAAAAAGCATCAACATAGAGTGTACAGGAAAAAAGAGAGGCATTTAAAGAAAAGAACACAGTCCCTACAGTCAAACATGGCGGAGGTTCCCTGATGTTTTGGGGTTGCTTTGCTGCCTCTGGCACTGGACTGCTTGACCGTGTGCATGGCATTATGAAGTCTGAAGACTAACAACAAATTTTGCAGCATAATGTAGGGCCCAGTGTGAGAAAGCTGGGTCTCCCTCAGAGGTCATGGGTCTTCCAGCAGGACAATGACCCAAAACACGCTTCCAAAAGCACTATAAAATGGTTTGAGAGAAAGCACTGGAGACTTTTAAGGTGGCCAGCAATGAGTCCAGACTTGAATCCCATAGAACACCTGTGGAGAGATCTCAAAATGGCAGTTTGGAGAAGGCACCCTTCAAATATCAGGGACCTGGAGCAGCTTGCCAAAGAAGAATGGTCTACAATTCCAGCAGAGCATTGTAAGAAACTCATTGATGGTTACCGGAAGCGGTTGTTCGCAGTTATTTTGGCTAAAAGTTGTGCAACCAAGTATTAGGCTGAGGGTGCCAATACTTTTGTCTGGCCCATTTTTGGAGTTTTGTGTGAAATGATCAATGATTTGATTTTTGCTTCATTCTCTTTTGTGTTTTTTCCTTGCCAGCAAATTAAATGAAGATAAGAATTTGTGATTACAATCATTTTCAGGAAGAAACTGAGTATTATCTGACAGAATTGCTGGGGTGCCAATACTTTTGGCCACCACTGTATATGCTCCCTCTCCCTCTGTCCATGTATATATCCCCCCCCCCCCCCAGCCTGCTGGCGCCACTGTGCATCACATATTAAAAAAAAAAAAAGAACATAATAAACACTCCTACTCACCTTCCTTCTTCTCCCACGCGGCGTCCTCTCCTGTAGCCGGCAGCTAACTCCAGCATCCTAGCGACGGGGCGCATGACGTCACTGCCATGCACCCAGTCGCGTGTACGCTGACGTCAGCTGCTAGCTGCTGGTCTTTGATTGCCAAGCAGCGTGTATTGCAGCGCACGGGCCTGGCAAGTTCGTGCGCTGCAATACACTTCAGCTAGATGTGCGTCTGAGAACGCACATCTAGTTGAAGTAGCGAGGCTGGTGTCGGCACTCGGCGGGCTCAGAGTTCTCACCCGCCGGGCCCGATCCAGTAGCGCTAGTGGTGCGGCGATGGCGCGTGTGCCCACCGGGAGGGCTCTGCGTGCCCCCTCTGGCACGCGTGCCATAGGTTCGCCAGCACTTGTTTAAGGTGTTGTGGTCTGATGAATCCAAGTTCAATCTGTCTCTTTCCATTGGCTGTGTTTTTTGGAAAACTCAAGTTGGAGCTTTCGGTTCTTTGCAGAGATGAAAGGCTTCTTGACTGGAACTCGTGCATTCAACCCTACTGCTCTTAGCCTTTGCACCACAGTTTGGCGACTCACTTTGACCCCATATTCTTTGTTCATTTTGTGCAAAATCTGCACAGCAGTTTTATGGACATCAGATACTAACTTATTCTTAATAATTCTGGAGGAAGTTTTCTGTGGTCGTCCACTTCTAGGTTTGTCAGCTGTTCCATAACCTTCTGTTTCTTCCTTTAATATACCTGACACTTGACTTTAAGAACAGTTGTATTCCATAGCTACCACTTTTTGGCTTTTGCCTGACCACTCTCAGAATAATAAGCTTCCAGACATCTGGTGATTAATTTGTCTTTGTCTTTGCCATGTTTTAACATAAAAACACACAAATAAAAAAATAACATTTTTTAGGCAAAACTCAACTACCCATGACAAAATATGCAAACATTTGACCCAACAAATGTTGAAAACGAACACATAACGGAATAAAACAACGTCAAATACAATTTTCTTCCTTATAGCTGAGAACCATTTGTTTCTGGTTTACTAAAATCACCAGAAAAATGGCATCACAACAACCAGACAGAAGTCATCACATTTTTTTTTAAAAAAAAGCTAAACTTTTGGTTGCCACTGTAGATGGTCACCGGGTACTTAGCTTCTTCAAGTAGACGTTGCCATTCCTCTAGAGTTAATTTTATGGCTAAGAGCTCACGGTCATCAATGAAATAATTCTTTTTTCCTGGAGAAAATTTCTTGGAAAAAGAATTTGGGATGATTCCCTGATCCAGAGGAATATTCTGAGAGAACTGCTCACTTCACCAAAGTAAAGCCGTTCCAGCCATCACATTAGGGGTGTGTTCATCAAATGTTTCACCAAATATAGCTGGCTAATATTAAGTTGTTCATTTTGTATGGCCTGTAAATAATAATATTATAAATATCCAAATGGCCCTTGGCAGAAAAAAGGTTCTCCATCCCAGATGTAAACTATCTCCCGAAAGTTAATATTTAGTGAAACTGGTAGGAAATACAATGAAAGTGCAACACCAAATAGGAAAAGTCATGGAATTATAAAAAATCAAAGTATCAATAGACATGTTAAGGATATGCAAATAATGAGAAACTGAAAACATTTTCAAAACATCTCAATTTATTCAGTATTGCAATTTTAATGTTAAAGAGTGTATACTCATATATTTTATACTGATATGTCCAAGGCTGAAAAAAAACTATATAAACTTGGCAGGTATAAAGGGTACAAAGTTGAACATCATACAATAACACAATTAATGGCAATATTTGTTCAATTTAAACCAAACAACAAAATCAGACTAACCTGTGATTAATTAAAAATTAGACTCACCTGTCTCCAACATTTTAGTGCTCACATGACTTTAGCCTTTAAATGATGGCTTCACGACCTATGACGTTAAGGTCGTGTCTCTCCCTTTGATGCGGGCTCTCGAACCGGAGCCCGCATCTTTCCCGGCATATGACAGCTGATTTGATCAGCTGTTATGTGTCCATAACAGCCGTAGGTGGAATCACGATCCACCCGCAGCTGTTAACATATTAAATGCCGCTATCAATCACTGACAGCGCCATTTAACTGGAGCGCCGGAAGCACGTCACAAGACCTGCCCATTGGCACCCCTTTCACATGATTGTGGTGTGCCGATGAGTTGGCAGGACAGCTGGAAGTCTGCAGAAGAACCCCATGCTTGTCATAGCCCTGCTATTATGTAGCACAAGTGATCGGAAGATCGCAGCTTGAAGTCTCCTAAGGGGATTATTGAAGCAAATAAAAAGTAGAAAAACCTTTTTTTTTTTTAAAAAAAAAAAAATTAAAATAATGAAAAAAAATATAAAAGTTCAAATCACCTCTCTTTTGCCCCATTCAAAATAAAACAATAATATAAAAAAATACACATATTTAGTATTGCTGCGTTCGTCCGATCTATCAAAATATAAATTAAATTAATCCGATCGGTAAACAGCGTAATGAGAAAAAAAATCGAAATGCCAGAATTATGTTTTTTTGGCCCCTGCAATGTTGCAATAAAATGCAATAACAGGTAAACAAAAGATCTACCCCAAAATGGTATCAATAAAAACATCAGCTCAGTGCCCATCCTCAGATCTCAAAAAATGGAGACTCTACGGGTCTCAGATAATGGTGCCATCATAATGGCAGGTCAGTTTTAGCATTTAGTGGTAAATAAAAAAACAATTATGGACTTGCACTTTTTTTTTTTAAATTTCACCAAAAATTTTTCCCCATTTTCCAGTACACTATATGGTAAAATCAATGGTGTTGTTCAATAGTACAACTCGTCCCACAAGAAAACAAGCCATATTGACTGAAAAATAAAAAAGTTATGTCTCTGGGAAGAAGGGGAGCAAAAAACGAAAACAGAAAATCACAAGGAATCGTGAAGGAATTATCCCCTGTCCTTGTTCACAATGGCGAAGACGAGCTATCTGATCAAAAATGCTATTATCAGCAAAAGCTGTCTAAAATGTACAAGACCATAGCTGGCCATACACATTAGATGTCTGTCGGCTAAAAGATGCTTCAACCGATCATTCTGCCAATTGTTATCTCAGCCGATTCTCTCTAATACATGAGCACTGGTTCGTCCAAGAGATCATGTGTTGACTATGAGAAAGCTGCCAGCTGATGTGTCGTAGCTTATCTCCAGGAGAACAACGCAATCAGCAGTCAGAAATCGGACACGCAGTATTGACATCTCCCACAACCATCGGTCGGCTAGTGCCCCCATACACATTAGAGCATCGACCGAACTCATCGATATATCGTCAGGTTCGGCTAATATTAGTATAATGGTTATAGAGGGCTTATCTCCAACCACCTTAGTTTCCTATCTTCAAGAGTTCAAAAATTTTATCAATAAGTTTGCAACTCATGGAACAGTCAGGAACTTCCTAGGATGTGATGGAAAGAGGAAAATAGAGTACCTGACAAAAGTTTGTTGGAAATGTTGCAATGAAGTCAAGCATAACATCCAAAGAAAGTCAGGCTTAACTGGAGACAATGGGAATTTTAGGTAAAAGCCAATAGGGACCCCATTGCTTAAAGAAAGGCATAAAAAAGAGAAACTGAACTATAGACAAAGAAATGAAACCTATAAATAAAAGTGCACCCTTCCTACAGTGAAACATGGCGGGGAATCCATAATGTTGTGGGGCTGCTTTGCTTCTTTTGGGACTAGAGGCCTTGGACATGTTGCAGCTACAATAAAAATAGAAGATTATCAGATAATGAACATCAGATCAGTCTGGTTATGATTTTATAACCAACCTGTAAGGGGTTAAGTAACAAGTTCCAGGAGATTATTTTTGTAAGCAGGCTTTTCAGAAAGACCAAAGAGGTCTTGAAATGTGTTTAGCTATAAACTGCTGTTGGTGTACATGCCTATTCTACTTACTATATGAAACTTAAAGGGAACATGTCAGGTCAGATAATAGGGTTAATCGCGTTATGAAGGTGCCCGGCCGCAGTACTGAGAGAATGAACTTTATTCCTCCTGGGAGTCGCCGACTTTCAGTCATGCATGCATGCACAGAGTAGCTACAGTAATTGCTTGCTATACTGTGAGCCGCAGCGGTAAGCACACCCCGGCTCTTTGACTGACAGGCAGCTATGCACTAATACGCTGATGAGCGCTATCAGTCAAAATGCCGGGGCATGCTTACAGCCGCCAATCAAAGTATAATAAGTGATGACTTTAGTCATGTCGGCACACCTGTATAACCGAAAGCCACCGGTTCCCAGGAGGAATAATGTTAATTTTCTTCCACTTTCAACATAGCAGCCAGGCACCTTCAGAACGCTATTAAAACCCCTTCCCGACCTGTGTCACACCGTTTGTGACATGGAAAACAGTTCGTTCCCGACCCGTGTCACAGCGTGTGTGACATGGAGGGAAAGCGCCCCTGCAGCGCCTGCGAGCGGGGTCGCTCAGGTGTCACAGTTGCTACTGCAACTGGACATCCTGAAGTCGACCCCACGGGGGGTGGATTAACCCCCCCGTGCCTGGGACCCCTCCGATTGGCTGTTTCATTTTCACTTTTAGTGAAACTGCCAATCGGTATGAATTAAATATTTCACCAATGAAAATTGGTGTAATATTTAAATCTGGGCATGGCCTGATGCTTACAGCATCAGCCATTGGCTGGGGGGAGTGTCACCTCTGCCCCCCCCTCCCCCCAGATCTGATTGGGGGGCTAGCGTCACATGGATACTAGCCCCAATCAGATATGGAGGGATGGCTGAAACCTCCCAGCTCCTTCCCATCCCTGGATCGCCTGCTCCGGACCCTCTGCTGTGGACCCTCTGCTACGGACCCTCTGCTGTGGACCATCTGCTGTGGACCCACTGCTGTGGACCCCATGGATCGCGTCTGCCACCGCCGCTGATCAACAGGTGGTATTGCCCCCACTCCCCCCCGACCCCCCCCTCCACTTCCCCCCTCCACCCCCCCGTCACCCCCCCCCTCCACTTTCATACCTGCACCCCGACCTCCGCTCCCTCTGCCACGTCTTCATCCATCGGCTGCTGCTCTCCTTCTGACAGCCGGTGGACTGTGATCACAGCAGCAGCAGGCTCAGTGTAAATGCCCTGCTCCTGTGATCAAACCCACCATCCCCCAGTCCCAGTGATATCACCCCCCACCTTCCAATAATCACCCCCTCCCCCAGTGTTCACCCCCCCTGTCCCCAGTGTTCACCCCCCCCATCCCAGTGATCATCCCCCCCCCGCAAACCCAGTGATCACCCCCCTGCTCATCCCCCCCCGCAAACCCAGTGATCACCCCCCTGCTCCTGCCGGCTCCTGCTCCCCTTTCTGCCCCAGTAATCACCCCCCGATGCTGCCGGCCTCCTACCCCCCCTTGCTGCTGCCGGCTCCTGCCCCAGTGATCACCCCCATTGCTGCTGCTGCTGGCTCCTCCATCTCCCCAGCCCCCTCCTACGCCTGACTGCCCCCTACGCCTGACCGCCCCCTACGCCTGACCGCCCCCTACTCCTGACCGCCCCCTACGCCTGACTGCCCCCACACGTGACTGCGGAAGGTTACACCAAGCACACACACACACGTACACTCACGCTATAATAAAGTTTTGATTTTTTTTTTTTTTTTTACACACGCACACAGCACACAAAATGTCCCGCCCGTCCCGCTCATCCCAGTCTAGGGCGTACTCAGCTGAGGAGGCTATGTCAGGTTGGTGTGTGTGTTGTAGTGTATATGAGATTGTGTGTGTGTGGTGTATGCACTACAATATACCACACCGCACACCAACCTGACATACACTACACAATGGTGTCCGCTAACAAATTGGAACCATGTTGCGTTTGGAGAGTCCCTGTGTGCCCAAACATTGGAGCTCCCCAACAAGTGACCCCATTTTGGAAACTAGACCCCCCAAGGCACCTATATAGATGCATAGTGAGCACTTGGAACCCCCAGGTGCTTCACAAATTGATTGATAAAAATGAAAAAGTGGAAAAAAAACCACTTTTTTATTTTTACGGATTAATTTGTGAAGGACCTGGGGGTTCCAAGTGCTCACTATGCACCTAGATAGGTGCCTTGGGGGGTCTAGTTTCCAAAATGGGGTCACTTGTGGGGGAGCTCCAATGTTTGGGCACACAGCGGCTCTCCAAACGCAACATGGTGTCTTCTAACAATTTGAGCCGACAATTTGTTAGCGGACACCATGTTGCGTTTGGAGAGCCGCTGTGTGCCCAAACATTGGAGCTCCCCCACAAGTGACCCCATTTTGGAAACTAGACCCCCCAAGGCACCTATCTAGATGCATAGTGAGCACTTGGAACCCCCAGGTCCTTCACAAATTAATCCGTAAAAATAAAAAAGTGTTTTTTTTTTCCACTTTTTCATTTTTATCAATCAATTTGTGAAGCACCTGGGGGTTCCAAGTGCTCACTATGCATCTAGATAGGTGCCTTTGGGGGTCTAGTTTCCAAAATGGGGTCACTTGTGGGGGAGCTCCAATGTTTGGGCACACAGCGGCTCTCCAAACGCAACATGGTGTCCGCTAACAAATTGAATGGAAAATCGGCTCAAATTGTTAGCGGACACCATGTTGCGTTTGGAGAGCCCCTAATGTGCCTAAACAGTGGAGCTCCCCCACAAGTGACCCCATTTTGGAAACTAGACCCCCCAAGGCACCTATCTAGATGCATAGTGAGCACTTGGAACCCCCAGGTGCTTCACAAAATGATCTGTGAAAACAAAAAAGTACTTTTTTTTTCACAAAAATTTTCTTTTAGCCTAAATTTTTTAATTTTCACATGGGTAACAGGATAAAATGCATCCTAAAATGTGTTGGTCAATTTCTCCTGAGTACACTGATGCCTCATATGTGGTCATAAACCATTGTTTGGGCGCATGGCAGGGCTCAGAAGAGAAGGAGCGCAATTTGACTTTTGGAGCTAATTTTCCATTCAAAAAGTAAAATGGCGCTCCTTCCCTTCTGAGCCCTGCCGTGTGCCCAAACAGTGGTTGATGACCACATATGAGGTATCAGTGTACTAAGGAGAAATTGACCAACAAATTTTAGGATGCATTTTATCCTGTTACCCATGTGAAAATTAAAAAATTTAGGCTAAAAGAAAATTTTTGTTAGAAAAATAAAAATGTTCATTTTTTTCTTCCATGTGGCTTTAGTTCCTGTGATGCACCTGAAGGGTTAATAATCTTCTTGTATGTAGTTTTGAGTAGCTTGAGGGGTGCAGTTTTTGGAATGGTGTCACTTTTGGGTGTTTTCTGTCATAAAGACCCCTCAAAGGGACTTCAAATGTGATGTGGTCACTAAAAAAATGGTTTTGTAAATTTTGCTGGAAAAAAGATAAATTGCTGATGAACTTTGAACCCTTCAAACTTCCTACCAAAATTTTTTTTTTTTTCAAAATTGTGCTGATGTAAAGTAGACATGTGGGAAATGTTATTTATTAACTATTTTGTGTCACATCACTCTCTGGTTTAGTAGAATAAAAATTAAAAATTTGAAAATTGCAAAATTTTCAAATTTTTTCCCATATTTTTGATTTTTTCACAAATAAACGCAAATATTATCGACCTAAATTTAATACTCACATGAAGCCCAATGTGTCACGAAAAAACATTCTCAGAATCGCTAGGATCCGTTGAAGCGTTCCAGAGTTTTTACTTCGTAAAGGGACACTGGTCAGAATTGACAAAAATGCCAAGGTCTTTAGGGTCAAAATAGGCTGGGTCCTGAAGGGGTTAAAGTGCAGGTTAATATATATATATATAATATAATGCAGCAGATTATTATATCCTCTATGTGCAGGTTTACAATGTTATCCAACCTGACAGATTTCATTTACTAGTGCAATTCAGTGGATCTTTCTTTCAACTGAAGGAAGTACCGATGGTACAGCCATAACAACTCATGTGACCTATACAACTTGGAAAGGACTAGGCAAGGAGGCAGACACGTGTGTTCAGAATCCAAAAACACGGCCATTATCGGAAGGAACTCACTGGTCATTCAAGAAGGACACTACATCCAGAAAGCAGCGGCCTAGAGTAAAAACAGAATAGTGACTCAATCCTGTGGTAGTTGAGTGGAGAGCATGGTGATTCAGGCTTGTTCCATCCGAGAGGTGAAAAGAACGAGAACTGTTAAATTGTCCTTTAATAGGTCTCTTCCGTGAAAGTGATCCAAACTAACAGAAAATACACATTTTAAGCAAGGATATAACTGTCAATAATTATAATGTTGCATATAGTTTCAAATTTATGTAATTGAGGGACATATAGCCACACTACAATCACAAATTAAACAGCGATACATCGGGAGGATTAAAATCCAAGCATTGTTGTTCTTGTTGCATTTGTGGCAGATATACAGTGGGTGAAATAAATATTGAACACATCACCAATTTTCTAAGAAAATATATTTCTAAAGGTGCTATTGACATGAAATTCTCATGAGATGTAGATAACAACCCATCCAATCCACACAGGAAAAGAAATCAAACCATAGATGTCCATAAATTAAGTTATGTGTAATAATGAAAAATGACACAGGGAAAAAGCAGTGAACACATGAAGAAAGAGAGTTGCAAAAAGCCATGGAAAGTCATGACACCAGCTGAAATCTATCAGTAATTAGAAAGCAGTACTGCTACTTAGTGAAAAATAATATCAGCTGGTTCAACTGATGGCCTATACAAAGGTGTCTCATTACCAAGCTGCTACACAAGAAACATCTCATGATGGGTAAATCCAGTGAGCTGTCTGAAGACCTTCTCAACCTTATTGCGGCAAAACATACCGATGGCATTGGTTGCAGAAGAATTTCTAAACTACTGAAGGTTCCAATGAGTACTTTAGGGGTCATAATCTGAAAGTGGAAAAAACATAATTTCACCAAAAAATGGCCACAACCAGGTGTCTATGCAAGATTTCCGACAGAGGAGTAATTAGAATTATCTCAGAAGAATTGTTCAAGAGCCAAAGACTGCCTGTGGAGAGCTACAGAAAAGCCTGGAATCAGCAGGTACAATTGTTTCAAAGAAAACTATAAGTAATGTAGTCAAACTCCATGGCTTGTATGCACGCTCACCACGCAAGACTCCATTGCTGAACAGAGCATGTTCAAGATCATTTAAAGTTTGCTCAACAACATTTAGACAATCCTCTGAAATACTGGAAGAATGCAGTCTGGTATGATGAGACCAAAATTGAACTCTTTGGATGCCATAATACACACCATGTTTAGAGGCCAAAAGGTACTGCAAATCACCCCAGAAACACTATACCAACAGTGAAGTTTGGAGGTGGGAAAACATCATGGTGTGGGGCTATTTTTAAGTACATGGCACTGACAAACTTTATATAATTGAAGGAAGGATGAATGGACAAATGTACTGAGACATTATTGATAAAAATCTGGTGCCATCTACCAGGATAATGAAGCTGAAACGAGGGTGGACATTTCAGCAACACAGTGATCCCAAACACACAGCCAAGGAAACTCTCAATTGGTTTCAGAGCAAGAAAATAAACCTGCTAGAATGGCCGAGCCAACTACCTGACCTGAATCCAATAGAAAATTAAATGAATGAAAGGAACTTAAGCTCAGAGTTTATAGAAGGAGCCCACGGAACCTTCGGGATTTGAAGTGTTTGTGTGGCAGAATGGCCAAAATAACACCTGAGCAATGCATGCAACTAGTTTCTCCATACAGGAGGCGTCTTGAAGCTGTCATCACCAACAAAGACTTTTGTACGAAGTATTAAATCCAAAAGTACACAAGCATGTATTTGTACCCTTCATGAATATAGGCTTTCTGTACATAAATGTAGGCATTTCCTACATGATAACAATTAATAGAATCCATAGCTGCATAGTAAATAAAAGGCACTCCCTTTGTCCACCCAGCTTAGTCACACACATCAACAATCTCTTTATTATAAGGCTCTCGTGAGAACAACCACACCATAACTGTGAGATTTGGTTGGCCTAAAGATAACTTTTTCTTAGTTTAAAATTTCCCCGCTTTTTCATGCCTGCCAAATGACCCCGTCCCTTTACTTATGCATGAGGTTGGCTCACCAACCCCTACTTCACACAGTACAGGGAAAGGTCCTTAACTACACGGGGTTGACCATTCACGGTGGGCATCTCCACACATTCCTTTCTCTGTCCTAACTACAGATTCCATAGAGGCAGTTGATGACTGTAAAGCGCTGTGGAATTAATAGCGCTATATAAGTGAGTAAAATAAATAAATAAATTACTTCCTAGGGATTGGATGAATCACAGTTATGACAACTGTTGGTCAAACGAGGTTGAGATAACCACTCCCTTGATTTCCTCAACTGTGACGTTCACATTAGGAGCAATATTAGCTTCAGGGCGCAGCATCGGCAACACACATAAGGATGAAAATAATCCCCAATTAGTTTTCTCCTCTTGGAGCAGTCAGATTGTAGAAAATACAATTTAGAGAAGTAGTCCTCAAATAAATTTTAAATAGTGGCAGGGTCATAGATCGTGGCGTCGTCTACGGACATGTGGTGTCTGAAGTTCCGTCTGGTCTCATAGCCGTCACGTGAGGATAGTGTGTGCTTTATTTCCCCTCTCATAATATCTTTGCCAGTATAAAGCATAATTTTCTCTATTTCATGCATCTTCATATTTCTAATTTCTTAGAACCCATGCTGGACTTAGCATATATTATATGTCAATACATAATGAATGCACCTATAGTATATCAGATTTCGTAGTTATAAGTGACATATATTAGCCTGGACCCTATAGAATGGTTGACCATTCGGAACAAATATGCATACCAAAGGGGAAAAATACCGAGAACACTGGTCATAAAGCAGAATCAAAACTAAATGTATTAAGTTAAAAAAACTTTATTTACAGTCAATGGGTAATGAAGGCACTGTGAACCAAAGTGCACACACACATATTAAAAACATGTAAAATCGACTGATACATGTGTATAAGGCATATATAGCAAATCATCAAAGCAACCGGACCCACCGGCAGATCATGAGGATATTATTAAACAGGTAAGTAAGTATCTACTGTAAATAGTAATCACTACGTGTCTCTACTGGTCATAACCATGTATTAACAAAGAAAAAATATAAAGAGAATGCAGAGGGACACCAGTCCAATAAACCTATTAAACTCCTAAGGGGGTTAAATCATGTATTACTGTACTCATATGTGGCAAAATGCCATATACCTGAATTAGTATATCAGCGTGTATTGCCGCTCAGGCAATGGGTATGTGTACTGGACGCACATCCAGCTGAAGTATTTGCTGATGTCGGCGCACCCCTGTCGGGCCCCGATCTCAGCGGCAACCACTGCGACTGTGGTAGGTATGACCCTGTCTGTATCAGTAACACAAGGTTACTGAAAGAGTTTTAATTTGACTGGATTTTTGGTCTGATATTTACCTAAAAAGTCTGGGTGGGAAAAGTCATTCAACCGAGTGGAGTTCTGCTGGAACTGAACAGAGGTGCTTGTTTGGTGAACGCGTTTAATACTACTTGGGCTAATTCTGCCTGGACTACCAAGATTGGTTAGGCTGCTACATTTCATTTATTCATTGCATCTGAAGAAAGGACTATTTATATTATGCATTTGTACCTAAGGAAGGCTGTTTTCGTTTTGGAGCTATAAAGTTTATAATGGACAATAAAGTTTATGCTGTTTTCATATAAAAACCATGTACATGTGTGTATCCAAGTGGCTACCAGAGAGCTGAAACCCAACAATGTCAACAGGTCAAGTCTATTATATAATCATATTTTTTGGCAATTTAGGTAAATAGATGTAGTTTTCATAGGATGTTATGTATAGTAACTTATTGTTCGAGTAGTAATTGAACTTCTTTTATACGCACTAAGAAAGAGCTCCACTAGGTGGCAGTAGAAATTCTGTTATATAGGGAAGATAGCTAAAATTGTATAAGTAGACAGCTCTTCATTGTATTCATCACTAGAGATGAGCGTTGTTCTACTCGAACTGTTCGCCAATCTCAAATTCGAGCTGTTTTGGGCGGTGTTCGAGCCGGTCGGCGAACACGAACAATTTGAGAAAAATTCGGCTGTTCGAGGTTATGTTCGATAACTGTTCGTGCACCAAAATCATAACTGGATTTTTTCTCAGTAATGATGAAAATTAATGTTAATACGCAGTTTGAGTGTACAGCGGGGTGGGGGGAGGGGCAGGGGATGGATCTCTGCAGGAACAATGAAGATCTCCATTTTTTTTTCTCTTTCCCGCATTTGCAGTGGGGAGGTGCAATCTGTCAGCCTATCAGCAGCGCACACACGGAGCGAAGTGCTTTTTTTCACACAAGCAAGGGCATGTGTGATTGGCAGTGTATGTCACATGTCCTTGCCCTATAAGACCCAGCCATTTTCCCCGTCGCCACCATTTTCTCACTGCTGCAGCTGCGTGTTAGACGGCACCGCTGTTGCTGTGTGCGCTATACCTTGTTAATTTCAAGCCAATTTTCGCACAAATATACAGATAGCTTGGGAGTAGGGAATAGTTGTGATTGCAGTCCTTTTAAGGACTAGGTTACAGCATTTCCTACGACTTTTATCAGGGAGGTCTGTGCTCTTAAATAGATAGGTTGTGGGAGTAAAGACTAATTGTAATTGGAGTCCTTTTCAGGACTAGGTTACATCAGTTCCTATCAGTTTTTGCCAGGCAGGTCTGTGCCAGTGCTGTGCAAGTTTTTTTCACAGCATTTGGCTGAATCTAGCAAAGCTAATCCTTTTTGGCCTATTGCAGAGTGTGTTAGTCAGTGGAGTAGCCTATCTGGGTTGCAAGATATACCACCTGTGTATAGAATACCAATTTTTTTACTGCACCTAGTGAAGTAAAATCTTTTGGGCATAGCATCATTCTATTAGTCCATCTATACTGACCTCCATCAGGTTGCAAACTGAATATAATTTTTTTCTGCATCTAGCTCTGAAAAAATATTTGGGCTTCTAGCGGTGTGTGGGACTTGGTCTATTAGTCCATCTATACTGACCTCCATCAGGTTGCAAATTAAAAATAATTTTTTTCTGCATCTAGCTCTGAAAAAATATTTGGGCTTCTAGCAGTGTGTGGGACTTGGTCTATTAGTCCATCTATACTGACCTCCATCAGGTTGCAAATTAAAAATAATTTTTTTCTGCATCTAGCTCTGAAAAAATATTTGGGCTTCTAGCAGTGTGTGGGACTTGGTCTATTAGTCCATCTATACTGACCTCCATCAGGTTGCAAATTAAAAATAATTTTTTTCTTCATTTATCTCTGAAAAAATATTTGGGCTTCTAGCAGCGTGTGGGACTTGTTCTATTAGTCCATCTATACTGACCTCCATCAGGTTGCAAATTAAAAATAATTTTTTTCTGCATCTAGCTCTGAAAAAATATTTGGGCTTCTAGCAGTGTGTGGGACTTGGTCTATTAGTCCATCTATACTGACCTCCATCAGGTTGCAAATTAAAAATAATTTTTTTCTGCATCTAGCTCTGAAAAAATATTTGGGCTTCTAGCAGTGTGTGGGACTTGGTCTATTAGTCCATCTATACTGACCTCCATCAGGTTGCAAATTGAATAAAAAAAATTTCTGCATCTAGCTCTGAAAAAATATTTGGGCTTCTAGCGGTGTGTGGGACTTGGTCTATTAGTCCATCTATACTGACCTCCATCAGGTTGCAAATTAAAAATAATTTTTTTCTGCATCTAGCTCTGAAAAAATATTTGGGCTTCTAGCAGTGTGTGGGACTTGGTCTATTAGTCCATCTATACTGACCTCCATCAGGTTGCAAATTAAAAATAATTTTTTTCTGCATCTAGCCCAGCCAATAGTTTTGGCCTAATACCACAGTTTGGCCACTCAGCTCTGCTCGGTTACCATCCATTGTTTTTTTGTGCAAACAACTCCAGAGTTGTGAATTAGTTAACCACCAAAATGAGTGGAAAAAGGCCTGCTGCTGGTGGAAAGGGGAATAGGCGTGTTGGGAAGAGGAAAAAAGGTTGTGTCCGTGGGGTAGGTGCAGAAGAAAGACCATCTTCCAGCCAAACTAAAATGTCTACTTCTTTTAGCGGACAATGTGATAAGATCCCTTTCTTACGGCCACGCCAATCGCTACAAATTCCAGATGAGGCACAAAAACAGCAGGTGCTTCAACGGATATCAAGTGCTCCTTTAAGTGGGCTCTCCTCCACATCAACTTCAACATCACAAATACTCCAGTCCTCAAAGGTGTCACCCAAATCGCACTTGCTTCCTCACAGCTCCCAAATCTCCAGCTGCCCATCTGAGTATGAGGTAGAACAGATGGTTGAGTCTGCAGAGCTGTTTACTCATACTATAGCCTGGGAATCAGAGGTCGACTCCAGCGCTTCTGTGAATCCAGACGAGGAAATGATCTGCACTGATGCCCAGAATCTTTATGAGTCGGATCCAGGACCAGACGCAGAAGGTTCTGACCATAATGTAGACCCTCATTCCCAAACTGTAACTCCTGTTGGTGGAGACAATGAGGAAGACGATGATAAGACTCAAATACCTGATTGGAGCGACAACTTTAGTTTTTTGTCAGGGCAGGAACAGGTTGGCTCTGAGGACGACGGGTGTGATAACGCACAGGGTGATGATGATGAGGTCGGAGATCCCACTTACTGTCAACCCACAGTCAGCCAAGAGATGAGGTCAGCAGAGGAGGTGGAGGAAGATGCTAGTGACGACGAGGTCAGGTTGCGCCTTCCTGGACAGAGACGTAGTACTGGAAGCACGTCAACAACTGCATCCTCAAACACAACTCTGCCTCTCACCACAAGTCGTGGTGGCTCTTCAGGTCGCATGGGTGCTAAGCCTTGCATAGCCTGGGCATTTTTTCAGATCGATAAAGATGACCCAACTCGTGTTATCTGTAACATTTGTCAGCAAAAGCTAAGTAGAGGCCAAAAAATACATAGTTTGAGTACTTCATGCATGAACCGGCACATGGACATGAAGCATAAGTTGCAGTGGGAAGCTCAGTGTGCTACAATGCGGCCTAGCCGGCCGGGCCAATCACCGTCTGCCATATCTTGTGCATCCGCGGCCTCTTCATCCTCTGTGACTGGGGGGACAGCAGTCACACCTGTTTTGGGGCGCAGACCTGCCACTTCTTTACCCGCAACAGCCAGCGTGATTGGCAGGTCATCATTTTCTTTGGAGGTGGTAACACCAGCTGGTGTTGAGCGCTGTCCGACATCGATAGCACCACCTTTGGATCAAGGCAACCTAACATGTCCGCCTGCATCTTCCTCACAGACCGGCAGTTTGCCGGGGACACCCTTATCAACCCCGTCTAAGCACAATAGCCAGCCCTCGGTCCCTCAGATGTGGACAAGTAAAAGACCATTTCCTCCTAGCCATGAGAAAGCTAAGAGGTTGAATTTCACCATCTGCAAGCTCTTGGCTACAGAAATGCTGCCTTTCCGCCTGGTGGACACAGAGGATTTTCGAGACCTTATGTCCGTCGCAGTGCCCCAGTACCAGATGCCCAGTCGGCACTACTTCTCAAAGAAAGGTGTGCCTGCGCTCCACCAGCATGTCGCACACAACATCACCGCTTCTTTGAGAAACTCTGTGTGTGACAGGGTGCATTTCACCACAGACACTTGGACGAGTAGGCATGGACAGGGGCGTTACATGTCGCTGACTGGGCACTGGGTAACTATGGTGACAGCAGGACAAGGGGCTGCTGTCCAAGTCTTGCCGTCCCCACGAGTTGTGCGTCAATCCTCTTTATGTCAAAGTTCCTCCACTGCTTCTGCCTCCTCAACCTCCTCTCGGTCTTCCACCTGCACCCAAAGCCTGTCTGGTCATGCCACAAGCTTTCTAACTGCGCAGAAGGGATCCTGCACACCTCCTTACTATGCTGGCAGTAGGGCTCAACGTCATCAGGCGGTTTTTACATTGAAATGTCTGGGAAATGTGAGTCACACAGCTGAGGAGTTGTGGTCAGCTCTGGAGAACCAATTTCATGAATGGTTGTCTCCACTGGACCTGAAACCAGGGAAGGCCGTGTGCGACAATGCTGCAAACCTGGGTGCGGCCCTTCGCCGGGGCAATGTCACACACGTGCCTTGTATGGCTCACGTGTTGAACCTGGTTGTCCAGCAATTTTTAGCCCACTATCCCAGACTAGATGGCCTTCTGCAGAGGGCACGGTCGCTGTGTGCTCACTTCCGCCGTTCGCATCCCGCAGCTCAGCGACTTACATCTCTACAGAAGTCGTTGGGCCTGCCACTTCACCGGCTAAAATGCGATGTGCCTACCCGGTGGAATTCAACTCTGCACATGTTGCAGCGACTGTGGCAGCACCGACAAGCCCTGGTGCAATACGTTCTGACGTATAGCCTGGGCCAACGAGATTCAGAGGTGGGGCAAATCACGCTGGAGGAGTGGTCTCAGATCAGGAACCTATGCACCCTTCTGCACAGTTTTGAAATGGCGACGAAGATGTTTAGTGCTGACGATGCCATTATCAGCATGACTATTCCGGTGATTTACATGCTGGAGCACATGTTAAACAGAATTCGGAGTCAGGTGGTGGCACAAGAGGAGGTGGAGGAAGTAGAGGAGGAGGAGTTTTATGCGGAAGGGCTAACATCTGCAAGGTCCAGACGGTCGGCAGCACCAAGGCGGCAGGCATGTGAGGGTGGGGGAGATGGTTTTACCAGGGCGCATGGTAGCAGCCAAACTAGTGAGGAAGGTGCAGGAGCCCAGGAAGAAGTGGAGGACGAACTGATGGAAGACTCATCAGATGAGGGAGACCTTGATCACATTTCTGTTGTGCGAGGTTGGGGGGAGAGGACAGAGGAAGGAAGCATGATTGTTACCTCGCCACCAACACAACAGGGACTTGGTGCTCCTGGATGCGCAACACACATGAGTGCCTTCTTGCTGCACTACCTGCAACATGACCCTCGAATTGTGAGAATTAGAAATAATCCTGACTACTGGGTTGCCACACTGTTAGATCCCCGGTACAAAAGTAAATTTGCAGAAATTATTCCTGCCATAGAAAGGGATGCACGCATGCAGGAGTATCAGCAGAGACTGTTGCAGAATCTTACATGTGCTTTTCCACAAAATACCAGTGGTGCACGTAGTGAATCTCACAGTTCCAACTTGCCAACCGTGGGACCGTCAAGTGTTCAGCACTCAAACCGTAACAGAACCACAGTATCTGCTGGTAACATCAATTTTGCGGAATCATTTCACCACTTTTTTAGCCCATCCTTTGCAAGGCCACAGGAGACAAGAAGTCTGACACATAGTCAACGCCTAGAGACGATGGTACAGGAGTATCTCCAAGTAAACATTGAAGCCACGACTGTGTCACTGGACCCTTGCTCTTTTTGGGCTTCCAATCTGGATAAATGGCCGGAGCTAGCCACTTACGCCTTGGAGATCTTGTCATGCCCCGCAGCCAGCGTTCTGTCTGAACGTGTGTTCAGCGCTGCTGGTGGTGTGCTGACAGATAAGCGCACGCGGCTCTCCACTGATAATGTAGACAGACTCACGTTCATAAAGATGAACAAATCATGGATCCGAAACGACTTTTCTACCCCTGTGTCATCCTGGGGAGAGTAAAAGCTTGATGATTGGTTAAAATCACCCTACCAACCGTTTTAAGCTTTCAAATTACTAATCATGTTTATCTGTATCTTGACTGGAAAATAATTTGGGCTTTGTAGCAGTGTGCAGCACTGATCCTATTAGGCCATCTATAATAAGCTTCACCAGATTTAAAATTAAAAATAATTTTTAGCTGCATCTAGCCCGGAAAATAATTTTGGGGCTCCGAGATGCGCAAGACACATAAGTGCCTTCTTGCTGCACTACCTGCAGCATGACCCTCATATTGTCAGAATTCGAAGTAATCATGACTACTGGGTTGCCACACTCTTAGATCCCCCAAACTTTTCGATCAACCTTTTCATTTTAATAAAGACCAAAAAAATGGTCATTTTTGAAATTATAAGCATTAGCAGGTTGTTAGAAACTGAAATCAAACAGTTTTCAACTCAAAACTTTATTCTAGGTGATGTTACATTTTCACATAGGACCCCTTGTTCGAAAGGAGCTTCTGAACTCTCTCGTCCATTGAATTTGTCAGGTTTTGGATGGTTTCTGCTTCAATTGTTTTGCATGAGGACAGAATACCCTCCCAGAGCTGTTGCTTAGATGTGAACTGCCTCCCGCCATCATAGACACTCCTTTTAATGATGCTCCAAAGGTTCTGAATGGGGTAGAGGTCAGGGGAGCATGGGGGTCACACCATAAGTTTGTCCCCTTTTATGCCCATATCAGCCAGAGATGCAGATGTTTTATGTGCAGCATGAGATGGTGCATTATCATGCAGAAAAATGATCTTGCTGTGAAATACACGGTTCTTCTTCTTGAACCATGGCAGGAAGTGCTGTTTGAGAAAATCCACATACATTATGGAGTTCATCTTTAGCGCCTTCAGGGATCCTAAAGGGGCCGACAATCTCTCTCCCCATGATTCCAGCCCAAAACATTACTCCACCTCCTCCTTGTTGGCGCTGTAGCCGTGTTTGCGTGGGGTGTCCATCAACCAGCCATCCTCCACTCCATTCATCTGGACCATCGAGCGCTGCACGGCACTCATCCGTGAACAAAACAGTTTTGAAATCAGTCTTCATGTAATGTTTGGCCCACTGGAGCCGTTTCTGCTTGTGTGAAGTGGATAGAGGAGGTCGACAGGATGGCATATGCACAGCTGCAAACCTCTGAAGGACCCTGCATCTTGTTGTTCGGGGGACGTTGGAGGCACAAGCAGCTTCAAAAACTTGTCTGCTGCTATGACAAGGCTTTTTTGCCGCTGCTCTTTCAACCTGACGTAATTGCCTGTAGGAAAGAGTCCTCAATTTGCCCTTATCAGCACGCACACGTGTGTACTGTGAATCAGCTACATACTTCTTGATTGCCAAGACACTTCATCCTGATCATCGCACAATGTTGATTGTAGTCATGCCTTGACCTAAACACTCCACAATTTGTTGCTTCTCAGCAGCCGACACATCCTTTTTCTTTCCCATTTTGGCAGAAAATGTAGGCTGCTTAATAATGTGAGAGAGCCTTCTTAAGTAGTCTTGCCTTTCATTGGACACACCTGCCAAACTAATTAGCACAGGTGTCTGCAATTGCTTACAGTGATATAAAGAGCCCTGACACACATCACCATCAATGAGTTTAACTGACAAACAAACAAATTCTTCCCTTATCACTCCTAAACACTTTTTGCATAATAATTTGGAACGCGGTGTACATGTGCTTTTCCACAAAACACCAGTGGTTCACGTAGTGAATCTTACAGTTCTAACTTGCCAACCGTGGTCTGTATGGAATTGTTCAATAAAGGGCTCAAAATTAAGATAACATAGATGGGAGAGGTCTCTATGAATAGGAATTCCTAAGTATTTGATACCCTGTGAGGGCCAGGCAAAGGGAAAGTTGGACTGGATGGAATCCTATATGGATTTAGGGAGGGAGACATCGAGGGCCTCAGACTTCGCTGCATTGATTTTAAAATTTTACCATGTAACAAAGTGATCTATTTCAGCCATAACAGCAGGGATGGATATATGTGATTGAGTGATATATACTAGGACATCATCAGCAAATAGAGAGCACTTGTACTCGGTGCCTCCCACCTCAATCCACCTAATATTGGGGTTATGGCGAATTGATGAGAGCAGGTGCTCCGTCACTAGGATGTATAAGAGAGGGGACAGAGGACATCCCTGCCTTGTCCCATTGGTGATTGTGAAAGGTGATGAAAATGTTCTGACGCACCCCCTGGGCCTTGGGACACCCGGAGCCGGACCCTTTTTGGTGGATGCTGGTGGTTGTAGTCTTCGTGGCGGCGATCCGGTTCCGTGGCTCAGGGCGGTCAAACCAGTGGCGGAACTATTTATGTGGTTTTGATGTTTAAATGTCCGACTACGCCACCCGTGGATTGCGGTCAGAGTGAACCGCCGCTACAGGGCAGACCGCTAAGGCTGGTGTTGTGGGTGCAGCAGAGCGTAGCATAACTCCCCACGGGAGGAGTATAGCCTCAGGGCAGTGTATGCGGAGGATGGGGGTGATGGTGCAGGGCAGCAGCAGTAACGACACGGAGTCAGTGATGCAGTTCAGGGCCTTTACTCACAGTTCTTATTATCCAGACCACGTCTGCAGGTAACGGCTGCCCACGTCGTACTGTGCTCACCAGGTGAGGGGCTCAGACAACTCCCAGATAACTTTGGAGCGCTTCACAGGACCCCCTTTGTGTGTCCTTTGTCTGGCCTTTCTTACCAACACTTCTGTCCGGCTGCCTCGGGCCTCCTCTTGGTAAACTTGGCGCCAGTTTCCCTGACCCTATGTGGTGCCTTCCTAGCGGGTGGAGCAAGGGGCTGCGCCACATAAAATGTCAGAGCCTCCGGTTTCTAGCTGAGGGTCGTTTCCTGCCTCCACTAGTTCGGGGACCGGTCTCCCCCTTTGGCCTGACCCCTCCACGCAGGTGGATTCGGGCGTGCGGTGGCGACTCGCCCGTCCGCACCCCTGGGATCCCTTCATTCCTCGTTCCTGGAGCCTTCTCCGCTCCTCTTCCTTCCTTCTCCCTCTTGCAGGCCTGGGCCTCTGTTACTAGGCCCGCCTCCGGAGCAGAGCTCATGCAGAGCCCCTGCTCCCTGCCACTTGTGCTCAGACTTCTCTGCACTGAACTAAGATGGTGCCCACCTTTTATACTCCCTTCTCAATGCACCCAGGAACTGCTTCCTCCCTGCTCCTGCACTGCAGGGTTCCCCTTCCTCAGTGTTCCCTCCCCCCACTCCAGCCAGGGACAGGGACTGTCGTGCCC
The DNA here is from genome assembly GCF_046119375.1 of Phyllobates terribilis. Taxonomy (NCBI): domain Eukaryota; kingdom Metazoa; phylum Chordata; class Amphibia; order Anura; family Dendrobatidae; genus Phyllobates; species Phyllobates terribilis. Next base: position 693,051,688 of record NW_027362762.1, read on the forward strand.
ATCTCAGGGGCATATTGGTCGCCCTGCCCCACGGCAATGTGGTGTAATGCATGCAGGTGTCGGGTCCTGATCCACACTCCATCCTTATCTGAGAGTGAGATATCACACCTCTGGGTGAGGTGCAATACGTCTGTAGCAACCGAGCCCTCGGTGCTACAGTTCCATTTATCTTCAGCCTAGGTGACGTATTGTGATACAGGGCCGTGATTTTGGCTATAAAAGGGTCCCCTAGACCCCTACCCCAAGCTTTTTAAGAGAATCATATATGGCGTGCCAGGAGACTCTATGGAATGCTTTCTCAGCATCCAACGAGAGTATCTACTTACAAATTTTTAACTGCATCTAGCCCAGGAAATACTTTGTGCCTAGTAGCAGTGTCTGCTAGTCAGCGGATTATCCCGGCTGTTAAGCAAGCTACACCACCTGTAGTTTGGACACTTAATTTTTTCAAAGGAAATGCTTCGGGACCACGGGATACTTAGTGAAGAGCATCAGGAGGCACCCCAAGGCATAGGGGCTGGGACTGGCACTAGGATGCCTTGCGGTGGACAGCCGAGCTCGATCCTTATAAAAGCTTTTTAACTGCAGCAGCTTTAGTGGACGCTACTGGAGCTGGAATTACGCGGCTGCTGGCATGAGACTTGCCCTCCAATAGATCCTTGTAAATGGATTTAAAATGTATTCATTCAAATTAGAGGGACAATTTAAATTAAAAAGCTTAGAGCTGCCTCCACCACAGGGGGGCTCTCTCGACCCACCAGCGGACAGGCACCAGTATTGGGAGAGGGGGGCTGGCCGTCAGGGTTCACCGCGGCTCTGGCACAAACCCGGCGACACGGAGGTGGCACGGGCAGGAGCGGACTGGCCGTGTCGGCTTCTCACTTTTTGGATTTTAGAAGGGCATGACATGCCTATATCTGTGTCTCCCCCTCCTTTTACTCCTCCACCTCTTTTCTTTTCGCATGACTATATGTACTTGTCACTTTTCCATGTGTTAGTTGTGTCTTCTGAGCAGTTTGTCAGCTTTTGGACACCTTTGAAGGTGTTTTCTATGTGTTTCTATGTGTTTTTGTTTGCCTGCCATTGGTTTTAACGGTGTTCGAAGGTGTTCGACGAACAGTTCGACGAACAGTTCGGCGAACACACGGGTGTTCGACGAACCGAACCGAACTCGAACACTACGGGGGTGGCTCAACACTATTCATCACATCATGCTACAGACGTCACAGCAGAACCAGAAGCTCATAGAGCCAAAGATTCAGGGGTGCTATTATTATTAGGGGATTATGTCTATAGACTAGGGCTTAGGGAGCCTATTACTATAGATTGTGGTTTAGGAGACCTATTACTATAGACTAGTGGAATATTACGGTAGAATGAGAAGCATGGGGGGCACAGTGTGGAAAAGGGGCAGCATGGGAGGCCCAGTATGGGGAGTGGGGCAGCATGGGGGGGGGCTCAGTTTAAAGAGTGGGACAGAGTGAGGTCTCAGTTTGTAGAGTAGGACAGCATAAAAAGGGGCAGTATGGGGAGTTCAGCATAAAAAATCGTAGCTGGGGGCTCAGAATGGAGAGGAGGGAGGCGTGTGGGGCTCAGTATGAGAAGGGCAGCATGGGGGGCTCAGTATGGAGAGAAGGAAATCATGGGGGCTTGGTATGGAGAAAAGAGCAGTGTGGGAAAAAACTATGGGCCCCTGGGCACACCAGTGTGCTGGGGCCCCTACAACAACCACGCATAGGAATAACAAGTAAATGGTCGATAATATTAAACATATATTTCTTTTATTGGCACTTCAACAAAACTGATGTTAAAACATTAAAAACATGCTGTAAAACAGCAACTAATCAACATAATAAACATTTAAACAATACACAAGGCTTGACAAACACAATAATAGTCAGTAAACCACACGGATTAGATGGCACACTTTTCAGAGAATTGCTTTATTATTGGCTTGAAGTCCATGATCTTCAATATGTCATTTTCCATGCACATGAGTGAAAGCCAGTTGAAACGATGCTGCCCCATCGTACGACAAAGCAGATTTTTTATGAGTTTCAGTTTTGAAAAAGAACGTTCTCCAGTACAGTTGGTCTCCATCATGCACCTGAACAATTTGGATGCAATTTCAACATTCGGGAATACAAATTTCAAATTGTCCAAATTTATTTTTCTCCACAGTGCAGGGAGAATCTCACAATTTTCATCAAGAGCCATGTAGTGCTTGAAATGCTCACATTCATTTAAAAGGTCATCATAATTCAGGTCTTTATGATACATATTAGCCAGATGTTCACATTTTTTCTTTAGTGCATCAGAAGCAATGGTTTTCAATTCACTGAAGAAAGCAAACAGATTTCCAACCTATGAATAAGCCTCTGTATGTTTTGTCAGTTTAAAGATTAGTGTCCAGAATAGAGAGGAAAGTTTCCACTTTGAACTTTTTAGTATTATTGAGAGGTATCTCTTCTGCTGATCCATCATTATCATATCTACTAAGAAGCACACTTTCATTCCCGTTTTTTCCCATCACTGTAATCTGTATCTGGACCCATACTCCTAGCTTTGAATTCATATTTATTATACACTGCTCAAAAAAATAAAGGGAACACTCAAATAACACATCCTAGATCTGAATGAATGAAATATTCTCATTGAATACTTTGTGCTGTACAAAGTTGAATGTGCTGACAACAAAATCACACAAAAATCATCAATGGAAATCAAATTTATTAACCAATGGAGGCCTGGATTTGGAGTCACCCACAAAATTTAAGTGGAAAAACACACTACAGGCTGATCCAACTTTGATGTAATGTCCTTAAAACAAGTCAAAATGAGGCTCAGTATTGTGTGTGGCCTCCACGTGCCTGGATGACCTCCCTACAACGCCTGGGCATGCTCCTGCTGAGGTTGCGGATGGTCTCCTGTGGAATCTCCTCCCAGACCTGGACTAAAGCATCCGCCAACTCCTGGACAGTCTGTGGTGCAACATGACGTTGGTGGATGGAGCGAGACATGATGTCCCAGATGTGCTCAATCGGATTCAGGTCTGGGGAACGGGCGGGCCCGTCCATAGCTTCAATGCCTTCATCTTGCAGGAACTGCTGACACACTCCAGCCACATGAGGTCTGGTATTGTCCTGCATTAGGAGGAACCCAGGGCCAACCGCACCAGTATATGGTCTCACAAGGGATCTGAGGATCTCATCTCGGTACCTAATGGCAGTCAGGCTACCTCTGACGAGCACATGGAGGGCTGTGCGGCCCTCCAAAGAAATGCCACCCCACACCATTACTGACTCACTGCCGAACCGGTCATGCTGAAGGATGTTGCAGGCAGCAGAGCGCTCTCCACGGCGTCTCCAGACTCTGTCACGTCTGTCACATGTGCTCAGTGTGAACCTGCTTTCATCTGTGAAGAGCACACGGCGCCAGTGGCAACTTTGCCAATCCTGGTGCAAAGCGTCCTGCACGGTGTTGGGCTGTGAGCACAACCCCCATCTGTGGACGTCGAGGCCTCATACCACCCTCATGGAGTCGGTTTCTAACCATTTGTGCAGACACATGCACATTTGGGGCCTGCTGGAGGTCATTTTGCAGGGCTCTGGCAGTGCTCCTCCTGTTCCTCCTTGCACAAAGGCTCAGGTAGCGGTCCTGCAGCTGGGTTGTTGCCCTCCTACGGCCCCCTCCACGTCTCCTGGTGTACTGGCCTGTCTCCTGGTAGCGCCTCCAGCCTCTGGACACTACGCTGACAGACACAGCAAACCCTCTTGCCACAGCTCGCATTGATGTGCCATCCTGGATGAGCTGCACTACCTGAGCAACTTCTGTTGGTTGTAGAGTCCGTCTCATGCTACCACGACTGTGAAAGCACAACCAACATTCAAAAGTGACCAAAACATCAGCCAGAAAACATTGGTACCGAGATGTGATCTGTGGCCCCCACCTGCAGAACCACTCCTTTATTGAGTGTGTCTTGATAATTGCCAATAATTTCCATCTATTGTCTATTCCATTTGCACAACAGCATGTGAAATTGATTGTCTATCAGTGTTGCTTCCTAAGTGGACAGTTTGATTTCACAGAAGTTTGATTTACTTGGAGTTATATTCTGTTGTTTAAGTGTTCCCTTTATTTTTTTGAGCAGTGTATTTGTCTCTAGTTTCCAGAAGATAGGTTTTCATAGACTCAAGAAGATTTGTGGCAACAAGGATGCTCACATCCTTTGATTGCAGGGCCTTGCTTGTTTACTTCATTCTTTCTAGCTTATCATTCCAAAGAATTGTATTGAAGATTGTTTCCAGGTTTTCCATAATTTTTCTGCCTATCGCCTTGTATTCACTTGTTGTTCAATGTCAAGTGATAGAGAATCAAGTGCATGTTTTATTCTCTTGAAACCCCCATACAGAGCATGAACAGCATCAAAATGTGCAGACCATAGTGTGTCAAGAAACGATTTTGTGGTCCAGAATATGTCTAAGGATGATTTCAATACATTCCAGCAATGAGTAGAACCAGCAAAAAATCAATACAGATGCTGAACAAAGTCAAAGGATTTTACAGTCTGTAGACAACCCTCTGCTTTTACTACCACAAAGTTCAGGCTGTGTCCAGCACAGGGGACATAGATGGCAAACTCATTAAGTTGATGAATCCATGCTTGTATTCCAGTATATCATCCTTACACATTTGAGGCATTATTGTTAGAACTCTCCTGTTAGGTTTTTTTTAGTTTGCTGGTCACATGACCATTTTTGCCTATTTAATTCGGCTACGCCCTCCTGGTCTTGCTGGACTTCATTGTATTTACTACTCTTGAGCTAGCTTGGTGCTCTGTTGCCGTTCTCTGTTAGTTTTGCCATGTCTTCTGACCTCTATGCTCTTTGTTGTGTATTTGTCTTTGACTGCTACTATTTCTGCTAGGAGGTGTCCAACTTATCCCAGTCCCTAGTTCTTGTAGGGATCCCTCCCTCACATCTATAGGTCTTCGTACAGACTAGCCGAGGACTTTAGCGGGTCTGATCGCAGGATCAGGTTCCCCGTTACATCGTAGGGATCTAGTTTAGTTCTATTGTAGGGACAGTTCTCCTGTCTTTCCTTAGTCCCTGTAGCAGATCATAACAGTAAGTCCAGCCCTAAAAGAAAAAAAAAAAAAAAAAAAATTTTCTCTAAGGAAAGACCTCCAGTTTTCCATCATGGTCTCGGTTCAAGATTTGGCTCAACGCTTGCAGGGACTCTCTCTGGAGGTGGCCGAGCTCCAACAACATGTGAGTAGCTGTTCTGGAGCGCATTTTGTGGAACCAAAGGTACGTCTGCCTGATCTATTTTTTGGCGAACAACAAGATTTTTTTTCTTTTAAAAATGCTTGTTTATTGTATTTTAGTTTGAGACCCGGATCCTCTGGTGATGAATCACAGTGCATAGGGTTCATAATGTCACTTTTGCGCAAAGATCCTCAGGGATGGGCCTTCTCTCTCCAACCTAGTGATCCGTGCTTTAGATCAGTGGATAGTTTTTTTTCTGCTTTGGGTTTGTTGTATGATGATCCTGATCGTGTCTCATCTGCTGAGTCTGAATTGAGACGTTTGAGGCAGGGATCAGGTAATGTGGAAAAATATTGTTCTCACTTCCGTCGGTGGTCTGCCCAGGTGGGGTGGAACGATTCAGCTTTGAAAAGCTTGTTTCTTGCAGGGCTAGGTGAAAGGGTTAAGGATTTACTGATTGCTTATCCCACACCTGGAAACTTGCAGGAGGCAATGCAATTAGCTATACGGGTGGACAGGAGACTGCGTGCAAGGGTTAATGAGAGCAAATCCTCTGCTATGTCAGCTCCGAGTCCTGAGAGGGTCTGTGCTGACAATGGAGAGCGGATGGAAATTGGGGCGATGACACCCCGCTCTCAGGAAAAAGACCGCAGGCTTTCTGAAGGCTTGTGCTTCTATTGCGGAAATTCGGGTCATTTTATTAAGAACTGTGTGCTTCGTATGAAGAAAGAAAAAAAAATGGTCAGTTATGCCCGTATTGCCTGTTTAAATTCTAAGGGAGTATTCCTATCTGCCACTACTGCTGCTCAGGATGAATTAATTGAATTTCGGGTATTTGTGGATTGTGGTTCTACTCTGAATGTGATTGATGGGGGATTCTTGGAAAAACTTAGATTAGAACCTAAAACTTTGTCATCCCCTATTGCTGTGGTTTCTGTTGATGGCTCTCCCTTGAAGAGTGTTACTCATAAGGTCTGTGAATTTCCCCTCACTATTAATGGTATTCACCAAGAAAATTTGGATTTGGTGGTATTGGATAATTTGCCTTCTCCAGTAATATTGGGGTTACCCTGGTTAAAATTGCACAATCCTGTACTGGATTGGTCTACCAATGAAATTAAGTCCTGGAGCCCTAAGTGTTATGACAAGTGTTGTAACGGACGTATTGCTGCTGTGGATAAAGGGGAATTGCCTGTACCTATTCAGGATTTTTGGAGAGTTTTTTCTGAGGAGGAGTCACAAATTTTGCCTCCCCATAGAGACTATGATTGTACCATTGAATTTGTCCCTGGAGCGACTCTTCCTAAAAGTCGTTTATTTAATCTTACTATTCCTGAGAGAAAGGCTTTGGAGGAATACATACAGACAAACTTGGCCACCGGTCACATTAGGCCTTCCAAGTCTCCTGTGGCTGTTGGATTTTTTTTTGTAAAAAAAAAAGATGGCGGTTTACGTCCTTGTCTGGACTTTCGTGAGATTAATAAAATTACTGTACGCAATCCTTACCCACTGCCATTGATTCCTGATTTATTTAACCAGTTAGTGGGGGCCAAGTGGTTCTCTAAAATTGATCTCCGGGGGGCATACAATTTGTTGCGCATGAAGGAGGGTGATGAATGGAAGACTGCTTTTAACACTCCTGTGGGTCATTTTGAGAATCTGGTTATGCCTTTTGGTCTTACCAATGCTCCAGCATTTTTTCAGAATCTTATTAATGACATCCTGAGACCTTTAATCGGCAAAAATGTGGTTGTGTATTTGGATGACATTCTGATTTATTCGCCTGATCTGGAGTCTCATTGGCGGAGCGTACGTGAGGTATTACAGTTGTTAATGGACAATTCGCTTTTTGCTAAGCTGGAGAAATGTGAGTTCGCTGTACAGAGAATTAGTTTTTTGGGCTACATTATCTCCAGTGAAGGTTTTGAGATGGACCCGGTTAAAGTTCAAGCTGTGCAGGAATGGCCTAGGCCTATTGGTTTGAAATCGATACAGAGGTTTTTGGGTTTCGCCAATTATTACAGAAAATTCATAAAAAAATTTTCTATTATTGTCAAACCGCTGACCAATCTCACCAGGAAAGGTGCTAATGCGGTTCAGTGGACTTCTGAGGCCATTGAAGCTTTTGTGTTTCTAAAGGAGAGGTTCACCTCTGCTCCCATCCTTATGCAGCCTGATGTGACTAAGCCGTTTTTGGTTGAGGTTGATGCTTCTTCGGTGGGGGTCGGTGCGGTGTTGTCTCAGGAAAACAAGGATGGAGTACATCCCTGTGCCTTTTTTTCAAAAAAATTTTCTGAGACTGAACTTAATTACGATATTGGTAATCGGGAATTGCTGGCGATTAAACTCGCATTTGAACACTGGCGTCACCTCTTGGAAGGTGCTGAATTTCCCATTCAGGTTTTCACTGATCATAAAAATCTGATCTATCTTGATGCTGCCAAGCGCTTGAATGCCCGTCAGGCTAGGTGGGCACTTTTTTTCTCGCGGTTTAATTTTTCCGTTACTTACATCTCGGGTACCAAGAATGTTAAAGCGGATGCTTTGTCTCGCAGCTTTTCTCCCATGGTCGGTGTTGAGGAGGAAGAGGAGAGCATTTTACAAGAAGGTGTTGTGATTGCTGCTTTGGACTCCGTTTTGGAGGATGAGATTCTTAAAGCTCAGGAGAATGCCCCATCTAACACTCCCCATGGGAGGTTGTTTGTGCCTAGGACCTTTAGGAGAGATTTGTTTGTTGAGTGTCATGAGTCTCGGTTGGCAGGTCATCCAGGAATTTCTGAGACCAAGAGACTTGTGGGTCGCAGTTTTTGGTGGCCTGGATGGCAGAAGGAAGTCATTAAGTGGGTGCGTCAATGTACTGTGTGTGCTGGATCCAAGTCTTCGCATGCTCCTGCTGCGGGGTTGCTTTGCCCTCTGGAGGTTCCTAGTGCACCTTGGACACATCTGGCTATGGACTTTATTACTGACCTTCCCCCCTCTGAAGGTTTCACGGTCATCTGGGTGGTCGTGGACCGTTTTAGCAAGATGTGTCACTTGGTTCCCTTCATCAAACTGCCTTGCGCTAAGACACTCGCTAAGGCCTTTGTCAAGGAAATTGTCAGACTACATGGTGTTCCTACTGACATTGTTTCTGATAGGGGACCTCAGTTCGTGGCTCGTTTTTGGCATGCCTTTTGTGACAGGTTGGGAGTTCATTTGTCGTTTTCATCTGGATATCATCCTGAGTCTAATGGCCAGACAGAAAGGAAGAACCAGGATGTTGAGCAGTTCTTGCGTTGTTTTGTGGCAGACAATCAAGAGGGGTGGTCTGAGTTTCTGCCACTTGCTGAATTTGCTCTTAACAACCATACATCCTCTTCTGCTGGGTGTTCGCCTTTTTTTTGTTGTTCTGAGAGACATCCGTCTTTTGGGTCATTCTCCAAATTGGTTTCGGCTGTGCCTGAGGAGGAGAGTTTTTCCGGTGATTTGGAGAGAGTTTGGACGGATGTGCGTGGTAATCTTCAGGAGGCTAACAAAAAATCTAAGAGGTACTTTGATAGGAAACGGCAAGAGGTTTTGTTTGCTGTTGGTGACATGGTTTGGTTGTCCTCTAAGAATCTGCGATTGAGGATTCCTTCTAAAAAATTGGGTCCCAAGTTCGTAGGGCCCTTTAAGGTGCTTCAGATAGTTAACCAATCTGCTGTTAGGTTGGAGGTTCCTACGTCCTGGAAGATTAACCCGGTGTTTCATGTTTCTCTGTTGAAAAAAAGCTGATGTGTCGGATGGTGACGCCTCTGCCACTGTTCCTCCGGTGGTGGAGGACGGGGAATATGAAATTTCCCGCATCCTAAATTCTAGACGGTATAGAGGGAGTTTGCAGTATCTCGTCGCTTGGAAGGGTTTCGGACCTGAGGATAACTCATGGGTGAGGGCGGATGATGTTTCTGCTTCCAGACTTGTCAGAGCGTTTCACAGGAGGTTTCCTGGTAAGCCTGGGCCTAGGGGATCCGGAGGATCCTCTTAGAAGAGGGGGTACTGTTAGAACTCTCCTGTTAGGTTTTTTTTAGTTTGCTGGTCACATGACCATTTTTGCCTATTTAATCCGGCTCCGCCCTCCTGGTCTTGCTGGACTTCATTGTATTTACTACTCTTGAGCTAGCTTGGTGCTCTGTTGCCGTTCTCTGTTAGTTTTGCTAGGTCTTCTGACCTCTATGCTTTTTGTTGTGTGTTTGTCTTTGACTGCTACTATTTCTGCTAGGAGGTGTCCAACTTATCCCAGTCCCTAGTTCTTGTAGGGATCCCTCCCTCACATCTATAGGTCTTCGTACAGACTAGCCGAGGACTTTAGCGGGTCTGATCGCAGGATCAGGTTCCCCGTTACATCGTAGGGATCTAGTTTAGTTCTATTGTAGGGACAGTTCTCCTGTCTTTCCTTAGTCCCTGTAGCAAATCATAACAATTATCTTATGACTCACCACCGCAGTTTGATTCTGGAATTTTGTTCTCATTAACAGAATCGACAACAGTGTGTGTTAGATCCTTTGCTCGATGAGAAAAAGATGGAAGATGAGGATGAATATGAAGAAATGTCCCACAGACTCACAGCCTTTAATGTATTTGACAGTACATGTCAGTTGATCTGTGTGTGAGATATTTGGAGTGGAATCTACACTTTTTGAATAATACTTTTGACTCTTTTACTTCTTTAAGTATAGTACAAATAACCTGTTGTCCCATTAAATCAATACATTCCTCACAAATATTTGCAGATAAATATGATAGATTCCCTTTTCCAGGATTTCCATACTTTTTGAGATGTTCTTCCAAGAAAGGGTCAAATTCACTCAGCCGCTCTAGTAAACCTAAATAGTTGCCAATTTTTGCTGACCCAATAATCTGATTGTCTCCAAAAAATGGCAAACCTCTAGAGGCAAGTAATCGAACTACAGAAAACACACGTGTCAACACTTTATGCCAATATTCCTGCTCTGAGCGATGTTTATCAAGTAATAAAGAATCTACACTTCCAGTTTCTTTATGCCTTATCAAATATGCAGTCATGCACTTTCGATGTACTTGTCCATTTTCATGTTCTACAATAACATTGCTGTGCTCCCAATCACTGAACTCTGATGTGGCAAAGGGAGATTCTTTATTGGACAATAGACAACATTCATAGCAGTACAAACTACAGGTGCATCTCACTAAATTAGAATATCATCAAAAAGTTAATTTATTTCAGTTCTTCAATACAAAAAGTGAAACTCATATTATATAGCGTCATTACAGAGTGGTCTATTTCAAGTGTTTATTTCTGTTAATGTTGATGATTATGGATTACAGCCAATGAAAACACAAAAGTCATTATCTCAGTAAATTAAAATAATTAACCAAAAACGCCTGCAAAGGCTTCCTAAGCGTTTAAAAAGGTCCCTTGGTCTGTTTCAGTAGGTTCCACAATCATGGGGAAGACTGCTGACTTGACAGATGTCCAGAAGGCAGTCATTGACACACTCACAAGGTCCCAGAGTTCCAATTTTCATTTGGAAATCAAGGTCCCAGAGTCTGGAGGAAGAGTGGAGAGGCCACAATCCAAGCTGCTTGAGGTCTACTGTGAAGTTTCCACAATCAGTGATGGTTTGAGGAGCCATGTCATCTGCTGGTGTAGAGTCAGCACAGCCGTCTACCAGGAAATTTTAGAGCACTTCATGCTTCCCTCTGCCGACAAGCTTTTTGGAGATGGAAATTTCATTCTCCAGCAGGACTTGGCACCTGTCCACACGGCCAAAAGTACCAAGTATTGAGTGCATTTACTGAACATACATTTCAGTAGGCCAACATTTTGGATTTTAAAAACATTTTTCAAGCTGTTGTTATGAAGTATTCTAATTTACTGAGATAATGACTTTTGTGTTTTCACTGGATGTAATCCATAATCATCAACATTAACAGAAATAAACACTTGAAATAGATCACTCTGTTTGTAATGACTCTATATAATATATGAGTTTCACTTTTTGTATTGATGAACTGATATAAATTAACTTTTTGATGATATTCTAATTTAGTGAGATGCACCTGTACCTTGAGATGGTGAACAGAGCAGCCATTCAAGTTTTAAACACTGGCTATTCCGCAGTTCACGTTTGAACACATTTTTTCTTAAATACCTTGCCTTCATATTCTCTACTCCAGCTGTTTTATATACCCTGCTCGAGTTTGAAAGGTTGCGATCATGATTCTGACATGATGAAGGCCCTCTACGAAGCCAGAAATTTATTGTGTTGTTATTACACTGTGTGCAGAATTATTAGACAAGTTGTATTTTAGAGGATTATTTTTATTATTGATCAACAACTATGTTCTCAATCAACCCAAAAGACTCATAAATATCCAAGCTTAATACTTTTGGAAGTTGGAGAGGTTTTTTTTTTGATTTGGCTATCTTAGAAGGATATCTGTTTGTGCAGGTAACTATTACTGCGCAGAATTATTAGGCAACTTAATAAAAACCAAATATAATCCCATCTCACTTGTTTATTTTCACCAGCTAAACCAATATCAGTGCACAAAATTTAGAAATAAACATTTCTGACATGCAAAAACAAAAAAAATAGTGATTAATATAGCCACCTTTCTTTATGATGACACTCAACAGCCTTCCATCCATAGATTGTCAGTTGCTTGATCTGTTTTCGATCAACATTGCGTGCAGCAGCCACCACAGCCTCCCAGACACTGTTCCGAGAGGTGTACTGTTTTCCCTCCCTGTAGATCTCAAATTTTATGATGGACCACAGGTTCTCTATGGGGTTCAGATCAGGTAAACAAGGGGGCCATGTCATTATTATTTCTTCTTTTAGACCTTTACTGGCCAGCCACGCTGTGGAGTAGTTGGATGCATGTGATGGAGCATTGTCCTGCATGAAAATCATGTTTTTCTTGAACGATACCGACTTCTTCCTGTACCAGTGCTTGAAGAAGTTGTCTTCCAGAAACTGGCAGTAGTTCTGGGAGTTGAGCTTCACACCATCCTCAACCCGAAAAGGTCCCACAAGTTCATCTTTGATGATACCAGCCCATACCAGTACCCCACCTCCACCTTGCTGGCGTCTGAGTGGAGCTCTCTGCCCTTTACTGATCCAGCCTCTGGCCCATCCATCTTGCCCATTAAGAGTCACTGTCATTTCATCAGTCCATAAAACCTTTGAAAAATCAGTCTTAAGATATTTCTTGGCCCATTCTTGATGTTTTATCTTATGTTTCTTGTTCAAAGGTGGTCATTTTTCAGCCTTCCTTACCGTGGCCATGTCCCCGAGTATCGCACACCTTGTGCTTTTTGATACTCCAGTAACGTTGCAGCTCTGAAATATGGCAAAACTGGTGGCGAATGGCATCTTGGCAGCTTCACGCTTGATTTTCTTCAATTCATGGGCAGTTATTTTGCGCCTTTTTAGGCCAACACGCTTCTTGCGACCCTTTTGGCTATTTGCCATGAAAAGCTTGATTGTTCGGTAATCACGCTTCAAAAGTTTGGAAATTTCAAGACTGCTGCATCCTTCTGCAAGACATCTCACAATTTTGGACTTTTCAGAGCCCGTCAAATCTCTCTTCTCACACATTTTGCCAAAAGGAAAGCAAGTTGCCTAATAATTAAGCACACCTTATATAGGGTGTTGAGGTCATTAGTCAACACCCCTCCTCATTACAGAAATGCACATCACCAGATTTACTTAATTGGTAGTTGTCTCTCAAGCCTATGCAGCTTGGAGTAGGACAACATGCATAAAAAGTATCATGTGATCAAAATACTCATTTGCCTAATAATTCTGCACACAGTGTATTAGTGTTCCAAAGCTCCGTATCTGTCTCCTGAATTGAAAACTCCTTTGGGTATTTTCCAGTATGGAGAGGGACCGCATGGAGAGCACAATATTGAGAGGGGCAGTGAGGGGGGGGGCTCAATATGGAATGTGGGCAGCATGGGGGCTCAGTATGGAAAAAGCGCAGCATGGGGGGGTCTCAGTATTGAAAGACGGCAGTGTAGGAGATTAGAAGGGTCCAGTTTGCAGAGGGGCAATATGGGGATTCAATATGGAGATAAGGGCAGCATGAGTGGCTCACTATAAAAAAGGGAAGTATAGCGGAGCATGGAGAAAGCAAGTATGGAGAGGGGCAGCATGGTGGACTCAGTATGGAGAGTGGGGCCTAGTATGTAGAGGGGCAGAGTTGGGACCTGGTATGGAGAGGGCTCAGCAAGGGGACATCATGAGGGGCCGAGTATAGAAAGAGGACAGAGTGGGGAATTCAGTATAGAGACAGGAATAGTATGGAGAAGGACAACACGAGTGGCACAGTATAGCAAGAGGGATGTGTGGGGGCTCAGTACGGAGTGAAGGGCTCAGTATAAAAAAAGGACTGTATGGCGGGCTCAATGTCGAAAAGCGTCAGTATGGGGGGAAATAAATTGAAGAGGGGCAGCGTGGGGTGCTCAATTTGGAGAGAGGCATAATGGTGAGGACAGTGTGAAGAGTGGGCTCAGTATTGAGTAGGGGCAGCATGAGGTGGGGACAGTGTGATTATATTATTATATTATATTAGAATTGAGGAAAGTGTGGTGGGTATAATTCATAAGGGAGGACAGTGTGGCATTTTAGTTTTTACGGGAGCGCTGTGATGGTCATAGTTTACAAGGGCAGGCTATAATTGAAAGATTGACACCTGTTCTGTGTTTTTGGAGACACTCCTGGTTTTGGCATAGAAGTACTGATGAAATACTGATGCAAAAATACTGACATGGGACTGTGGCCTTACACTGTTGTGGAAAAGTAGTTTCTGTCCACATGAGGTATCGGCATAATTAGGGGAGATTGTGTAACGAATTATGTGGTCCATTTTCTTTTAGTAGCCAGTGTAAATTTGGGGCTAAAGCATTTAGTGGGAAAAAAATATACTGCTATTTTCATTTTCACAGCTCAAGGCTATAAAATTCTGTGAATCAACTGTGGGTTAAAAATAATCACTAAACCCCTAAATAAATTCAAGGGGTTTCATAGTTTCCAAAATGGGCACACTTGTGGGGATTTCTGCAGATGGGGTATTGATGTACTTAGGAGAAATTGCACAAAAAATTGTGGGATCAATTTCTGCCTTCTACCCTTGTGAAAAGAAGAAATTTGTGGCTAAATGTACATTTTTGTGGGAAAAAAAAAATTATATATTTTTTTCACAGCCCAATATTATATGGTTCTATGAAGCACATGTGGGTTCAAGATTCTTATCACACCCCTAGATAAATTCCTCAAGAGGTGTAGCTTCCAAAACGGGGTCACTTGTAGTGGGTTTTGGCACCTTGAGGCTCTGCAAATGTGACTTGGTCCCTACAATCTATTCCTGACAAATTTGAGTTGCAAAAATCAAACAGCACTCACTCCCCTACGATCCCTGCCATGTGCCAAAACAGTAGTTTATGACCACTTATAAGTGGTATTCCTATACTCAGGAGAAGTTACACAAATTGTGGGGCTAGTTTTCTCGTTTTAACCTTGTGAAAATAAAAAATATAAAAGGCTAAAGCAACATTTTTGTAAAAAAAATAAATAAATTTTTTTCTTCAAGTGTGCATTAATATGAACCTGACAGCTGATACATGCCGCTTGTGGATTGTGCAGCATGTATCAGCTGTCAGGTTCACTTTAAATCTTGTGAAGCACCTTAATGGTTAACAAACTTTTTTAATACTGTTGCAAATGCTTTGATGGGTGCATATTTTAAAGTTGAGTCTGGATTGTGGATTTTTTTGGCATAGGTCCCTCAAAGTCACTTTAAAAGTTAATTGGTCCCTGAAAATATAAATTTTATTTTTTAAATGTATTGAAAACATGAGAAATTGCTGCTAAACTTTTCACCCACATCCCAATAACAAAAAAAGTATTTTCAAAAATGATGCTGATGTAACGTAGATCTCTGATAAATGTTATTTATTAAGTTATTTTGTGTGGTATTACCATCTGTTTTAAAGGCCATAAAAATGTAAAGTTCGAAAATTGCTAACTTTTCTACATTTTTAGCAAATTTTCAATGTTTTTAAAAAAAAAGCAAATCATATTGACGTAAATTTACCACTAACAAAGTACAATAAAAATTTGGCCTGATCAGGAAGGTGAAAACTGGCTTTGGTGTGAAGGAGTTAATTCATTTTTGTAGTAGTATATTTTCTTTTAAGTAAAAAGGCAGAGTCTGGTTTCACACAAAATGTAGACGGTTTATTTATTTTTTACTCTGTACAGTAAACCGGGAACTAGAGAAATATTTCAGACTTAAGTTATTTTCTGTTTCTTTATCAAAATAAAAAAAAAAATCCATCAATCTCTATGACCTATATTTACAGAGGTATAAAAATATACATACATTTATATATAGATCTATTGTGTCTCTTATGAGGTATGAGAATTATGGGCTCTTAGGTTATATCCCTTCAGTACATTCAATAAGGCACTATGGAGATGTAAATATAATGATTGCACACCGCTGTTGTGACACCACCTAGCAACCAGGACCCAAAAGAGAACATTGATGGCTACAAACTGAATTTTAGCAATAAATCAGGATCCAATACTTAGGTAGGTGATACCAGCCTCTGGACACCAATTCCTTGGCCATAGAGAGCCACTGTTGAAGTCATCACCATCATTTCCAGATGACAATGAATAACCAGTGACTGGATTTTAGCCTTCAGTAGAAGTATTAGAGCTCACTTCTGTATTCTCAATAGAAAGCAACATTAGCAGGCCTTGTTGAATATCTCCTTCCCCTTGTTCACTTCTCCTCTAGGAAATACAATAGGGACGGCCATCATTTTTACACTACTAAACTGCTAGCGGAGAATTGGTCTTTTAATTCATTTGCACATAATGCAAGTGTCAAAAATTATAACAAAAACACAGATAGTATACAGAAACCCATTCGTATTTGAAGTGCACAGCAACAGAATTTCACCTCACTTTACCAAAGCTCCACTGAAAATATACAGCGTTGCTTTGCAAATAGAATATATCCTAAAAGTGCTAAAGCATTTGAGGATTTTAGTCCAGCTCCATGTGATAATATATTTATGTCAATCCATAGGAATATAACCTATCTGAGCACAAGAGACAGCAACAACTGAGAGCTGGAACGTATGGAGGTGTTTCTCCATTGATTCCTCTGCAAAAGTGGGAAGGGGTGTGTGGGGCTTCATCTCTATTTACAGGACACCAGAGTAGAGGGCACCGTCGTTTGCCGTTGCTTAATCTGTTATGACTACAAGCTCTCCTTCACTCTTGATCGAGTCTTCAGAGTCGCTGCACAGTTCACTCATACGTGGCACGGACCCTCTTGGATCCAGATTTTGAAGACTCCTGGTGTTGAGGATTACTGGCATGTTGCTATCCTGGGGTGGGTACAGATCAGAAGTGGGCAGGTGAGACATTCCTGTCAGAGACTGGGATTGGAAACCAGATGGTGATGGAGGACTTGCCATGGACCCTTGGGATCTGAAAAATAAATCAATTCATGGTCGTGAATTTTGTGATTTCTGAAAAAAAAGAATTTAGCGGAAAATTGGAAACAAAAATATTTTTAAACACCATATTAACTAGAACCCATTACCCCTCAGCAAATGTCACAAATGTTTGTATTAAAAAAATACTTAAAGGAATTTTGCCACAAACAAAAGTATATTTTAATCAACAGATCTTGGAATACAAATAAAACTCCACAATTGGATGTATTAAAAAAATGTCCCTGTGCCGAGATAATCTTATAAAGGTGCCCCTGCTGTGTACTGTGTAATGTCTGTCTGACCGTACAGGGACATGGTCTGATCATACCACAGTTCCTGGCCAGGGAGGGTAGAGGAAAAGAGTATACAGACAGGACAGTATGGGATCACAGCTGATTCTTTTTGTGAGATAAAGCATTTCCCTGCCTGTTTTTAAACAATATTTTACCTCAAAGAATCAGCTGCAATTCCCTGCTGTAATGTCTGTATACTCTTTTGCTGCCTAGGAGCTGTGGTATATCCGACCATGTTCCTGCACGGTTAGACACAGACATTACACAGGGGCACATTTATTTTAATGCTGAAATACGGCCAAATAGAAATAAGGGTAGAGACATCCATCTTGTCAAGAGGGAACGGATTTCTTTATAGAGTGATGGAAAATTATTCTCAGAGAGAATTGATAATGAGGATGTGCGATTAATTCCTAAATATTTAAGGGTAGTGTCTTTACAATGGTATTTGAAGTTATAACAGAGGAGATTCAGTTGGGGTACCAAATTCTGACAGAATGGAATGTAAATTAGGGAGTGAAAGGGGAGGATTGGTGACAGTAAGAGAATTCAAACTCTCCCTTTTTTGCTGATGACATTCTCCTTTACCCAAATCCCTTTAATATCTGGGCTTGATCTAATAGCAGCAGCAAGGGGTTCAATGCACAGGACAAAGCAGTGGAGACAGTGGGCATCCCTGTCTAGTACCGTTCTTTATTATGAATGGTTTGGGGGAACTATGGGGAAGCCTAATTGAGTTTTGTTTTTAAGGTATTCATTGTATAGTAAAAATGACCTAATAACATGATTCTCCAGGTCAGTGCGATTATGGACATAAAAAAAAAAAAAACACCAGAAGTTTTTTTATTTACCATAAGTGGTAACAAATAAATTTGGAAAGAAAGAATAACCATATACTTAAATATTGCTTGTGTCGCAATTTTACAAGACCCATAAAGTTTTACATTGATGGATCTGTGTGAGGACTTGTCTTTTGGTGGTAAGCTGACATTTTTATAGCATCATATTTCATTTTTTATGGAACTGTGGCAACCAAATATCTGCAATTTTGTCGTTTTGATTTTTTTTTCACTTTACATTGTTAAACAATCACAATCAAGTTCAGTTAATTTTATATTACGATAGAACAGGCTTCTATACTTTTTTTATTGTTAATGGGGACAAAGGTGAGTTGATTCAAATTTTTATGAATATAATATACAGTACAGACCAAAAGTTTGGACTCACCTTCTCATTTAAAGATTTTTCTGTATTTTCATGACTATGAAAATTGTACATTCACACTGAAGGCATCAAAACTATGAATTAACACATGTGGAATTATATACTTAACAAAAAAGTGTGAAACAACTGAAAATATGTCTTATATTCTAGGTTCTTCAAAGTAGCCACCTTTTGCTTTGATGACTGCTTTGCACACTCTTGGCATTCTCTTGATGAGCTTCAAGAGGTAGTCACCGGAAATGATCTTCCAACAATCTTGAAGGAGTTCCCAGAGATGCTTAGCACTTGTTGGCCCTTTTGCCTTCACTCTGCGGTCCAGCTCACCCCAAATCTCGATTGGGTTCAGGTCTGGTGACTGTGGAGGCCAGGTCATCTGGCGTAGCACCCCATCACTCTCCTTCTTGGTCAAATAGCCCTTGCACAGCCTGGAGGTGTGTTTGGGGTCACTGTCCTGTTGAAAAATAAATGATGGTCCAACTAAACGCAAATCGGATGGAATAGCATGCCGCTGCAAGATGCTGTGGTAGCCATGCTGGTTCAGTATGTCTTCAATTTTGAATAATTCCCAACAGTGTCACCAGCAAAGCACCCCCACACCATCACACCTCCGGTGGGAACCAGGCATGTAGAGTCCATCCGCTCACCTTTTCTGCGTCGCACAAAGACACGGTGGTTGGAACCAAAGATCTTGAATTTGGACTCATCAGATCAAAGCACAGATTTCCACTGGTCTAATGTCCATTCCTTGTGTTCTTTAGCCCAAACAAGTCTCTTCTGCTTGTTGCCGGTCCTTAGCAGTGGTTTCCTAGCAGCTATTTTACCATGAAGGCCTGCTGCACAAAGTCTCCTCTTAACAGTTGTTGTAGAGATGTGTCTGCTGCTAGAACTCTGTGTGGCATTGACCTGGTCTCTAATCTGAACTGCTGTTAACCTGCGATTTCTGAGGCTGCTGACTTGGATTAACTTATCCTCAGAAGCAGAGGTGACTCTTGGTCTTCCTTTCCTGGGGCGGTCCTCATGTGAGCCAGTTTCTTTGTAGAGCTTGATGGTTTTTGCAACTGCACTTGGGGACACATTCAAAGTTTGCCCAATTTTTGGACTGACTGACCTTCATTTCTTAAAGTAATGATGGCCACTCGTTTTTATTTATTTAGAATTTGTATTATGGCAAGAAAAAAGCAGCTAACAGTCTATTCAGTAGGACTATCAGCTGTGTATCCACCAGACTTCTGCACAACACAACTGATGGTCCCAACCCCATTTCTAAGGCAAGAAATCCCACTTATTAAACCTGACAGGGCACACCTGTGAAGTGAAAGTCATTTCCGGTGACTACCTCTTGAAGCTCATCAAGAGAATGCCAAGAGTGTGCAAAGCAGTCATCAAAGCAAAAGGTGGCTACTTTGAAGAACCTAGAATATAAGACATATTTTCAGTTGTTTCACACTTTTTTGTTAAGTATATAATTCCACATGTGTTAATTCATAGTTCTGAAACCTTCAGTGTGAATGTACAATTTTTATAGTCATGAAAATACAGAAAAATCTTTAAATGAGAAGGTGTGTCCAAACTTTTGGTCTGTACTGTATATAATATACACATTTATTGAAATAGTAACCATAAGCATTATATATTTTTTTAAATGCATATTTGCCACCTCAGCGATCGTTTGATTTCGTATACTATACACTGAAATGCCACAGAATTGCAGTATATAGTAAAAATCATTGTATCTTATGCAGACCAGCCACAGGTGGGTCTTTACAGGAGCACCAAGATAGCAGGCCCACAGCGGCAATGACAACCCAATGTCACCCCTGGACTGTGATGCAGGGGGTGAAGTGGTGAGGGGGTGAGGTCCCCACCAACTCCAAGAATGGGGGAATCCCTAAATCCCATGTATGACTGGAGCTGTAGTGTACATGCTTAATCACACTCAATTCATTTCCATAATATCTGTTCTGTCAATCCCATAGAGGTGAATGGAGATTTGGTCATGAAGGAGCATTACTTCTCCATTCACACAGGGGCCCCCATTAAAACAATGCAGTTTTCTTACTGATGTTTCAAAAACCGTATGAACAGGTTTAACATATGCAACATGGAAATGCACTGTCGGGTATTGCAATATGGCAAGATGTCTGCCGACACCTTAGCAGGAGTGTAGTTCCAAACTGCACAAGACATAATTATAATAAAAAAGACAGAAAAAAGAAGAAAAAAAAGGAGTGTTAGCAGTCCAGGAACATATTTCTAAAATACAAACTTTTGTTAGAACGATCAATAAATGCTGGTACTTGGGCTTATCTAGTGGGCAGCTCTATAAAAAAAACCTGCGCTGCAAGCTCTACAAATAGGCTGATAATCCATTAACAAAGTGACAGTCTAATTCAGAAGCAACTGTTCTTCCATTGTGTCTTGTTTAATGAAATAACATCTACTTGGCTCTCCCTTTTGTACCCTGCAGTTATTTAATTAGAAAGGACACAAAAGATATGCCGCCCAGCAATGACTGCATTAGACCATGTACAACAGATGTGGAAAACCCTTTGTATTTATTTTAATTAAATGTCTCAATTATAGAAGACTTCCTCCTGTACGAGAGATTTTATAGGGCAATCTGCCCACACAGGTGCAGTCTCTATACAGTACAGTTTACTTGACAACTTCCACATTATTCCAAAAATAAAGATCATAATTACCAAGATTTGATGTGATAAATAGGACATTGCCCTGAAAGCAATCTGTAACATGTTAATGTGTAGTTAGGCTACATTCACACATCCCAGTGACACGTCCTAGTGCTGTCCATTTATTTTTCCTCGGACAGCACACTGACCCATAGTTTTATTGAGTCATACCCACATTAGTTTTAAAAATGGGTCCATGTCTCTGGTCCATGAGATTCCAAGCAGGTCCTATTCCCACCAGGTTTGAGGATCAGACTTGGCCATTACAGTCTATGGGAATCCGTGAGACACAGATGACACTAGGAAGACAGTCTTTGTACTTCAGTTATTCCTTCCTAGCTTCCTCAGTTTTTCACTGATTCATTGTTAAGAGTCAATGAAAAAACGTTCACAGTCCACTTGCTTCAGTGAAAAAAAAAGGGATGAGAAAAAAAAAAAAAAAATAAGCAACTAGGAAGAAAGAACAAAAACAAAAACAGTCCATTTCTCTTGATTGGTTACAGATAAAACAGATGTGTGAATGTAGCCTTATAAAGAAAACAGTGCAAGTAGCCAGTTAGAAGTTAGGAACCTTTTATTATATGAAGAGACGTTTGTAAAACTAAAGCTCGCTGCATTGTCATTCGGTGCTCAAACATTTAAAAGGAAAATATTTGTATGTAAAAATTATATATGTTTGTGTCATTTCAGTTGTTTTTGAGATTACTTTTCTTTCCACCTGCAGACACCAATTTATAGGAATAGACAAAACATTGAAACAATTTCTAGGTAAAAATTTCATGTGAATATTCACTGATCACCAATATTATGTAACCACAAAACCCCTTTAATGAATGGGATTAATTCTTTTCAGGATAAGCATTCTATGTAAAAGACCTGTTTATACTTTTACAATATATTTATAGGTTTCATGTTTCTTTAAATTGGCAAAAAAAAACAAGTATAAATATTTGAAAAGTTCTCTGACGGATATACATACTTACGGGAGAACGTATCCATGCCGCGAGTCTTGTCTCCGGTTCTTCATTAGAGCTTTGTATTCTCCTACTCGCAGTCTCTTTCCCTCTACAATACAAGTGCGTTTGGGTCGTGGCTTATATTTGTAGTCTGGATACTTCTCCAAGTGCTGTCGGCTCAGCCGTGCCTGTTCTTCATAGTATGGTTGCTTCTCAGAATTACTCATAGACTTCCAGCGAGAGCCTGTAAGAAATAATATCAGATTACAGCACTGAATCCACATTGTGCAAATTCACCATGGACATTACATCAGTGGTGTTACCTTCGCTTAGCCACAGGGACTATCGACCACGCGTCTTCATGATGAGCACCCTTACTAAAGCATAAATGACAAAATTTGCCTTTTTTGACACTGACATAACGCTGCAAATTACTGTATATTCCAGAATGAGACCCAGACTTCAGTTGCACTCATACAGCCCTCATCTTCATAGCAAAAGCTGAAATTCACCTTAAATTCCTCAAGGAACACAATTTATGTGCAGTGTAAATTTTCTGCCACTTCTGAACATTGTTTAACATTGGAAATGTTATTTCCCCATCTTCTTACTCTTCATGTCTTATTATTTTATCAGTGCAAGGCATTTTCCTTAAGTCTTAAGCCCCCACATATATTACAATAACATTGTTCAAACTCTCTGCTATCAATGACACTAATGCATATAGGAGCCCTGGACAATTATGGGTGAAATAAAAGATCCAACATTTGATGTCAGACTGACAATCCTTTTGTTGTCCTGGACATAGAAAACACAGGACTGCTCGACCGAATGAGCGCTCCTGTGTATATGTGTATAGGAGAGCCGGGCGAAATATAATTTTGGCCAACAGCCATCGAATATGTATGGTAGGCTTTACATGAAACTTGGTTCCCTTGAGTAAGTAGGATATTTATATTTTTCAAGCCTGATTTTTTTTATTTAATAAATACATATATATATATATTTATTAAATAAAAAAATACATAGATTATTATATATATATATATATATATATATATATATATTATATAAATATATACATACATACACACACACACACACACATATATACAGTACAGACCAAAAGTTTGGACACACCTTCTCATTTAAAGATTTTTCTGTATTTTCATGACTTTGAAAATTGTACATTCACACTGAAGGCATCAAAACTATGAATTAGCACATGTGGAATTATATACTTAACAAAAAAGTGTGAAACAACTGAAAATGTCTTATATTCTAGGTTCTTCAAAGTAGCCACCCTTTGCTTTGATGACTGCTTTGCACACTCTTGGCATTCTCTTGATGAGCTTCAAGAGGTAGTCACCGGAAATGGTCTTCTAACAATCTTGAAGGAGTTCCCAGAGATGCTTAGCACTTGTTGGCCCTTTTGCGTTCACTCTGCGGTCCAGCTCACCCCAAACCATCTCGATTGGGTTCAGGTCTGGTGACTGTGGAGGCCAGGTCATCTGGCGTAGCACCCCATTACTCTCCCTCTTGGTCAAATAGCCCTTACACAGCCTGGAGGTGTGTTTGGGGTCATTATCCTGTTAAAAAATAAATGATGGTCCAACTAAATGCAAACCGGATGGAATAGCATGCCGCTGCAAGATGCTGTGGTAGCCATGCTGGTTCAGCATGCCTTCAATTTTGAATAAATCACCAACAGTGTCACCAGCAAAGCACCCCCACACCATCACACCTCCTCCTCCATGCTTCACGGTGGGAACCCGTCATGTAGAGTCCATCCGTTCACCTTTTCTGCGTCGCACAAAGACACGGTGGTTGGAACCAAAGATCTCAAATTTGGACTCATCAGACCAAAGCACAGATTTCTACTGGTCTAATGTCCATTCCTTGTGTTCTTTAGCCCAAACAAGTCTCTTCTGCTTGTTGCCTGTCCTTAGCAGTGGTTTGCTAGCAGCTATTTTACCATGAAGGCCTGCTGCACAAAGTCTTCTCTTAACAGTTGTTGTAGAGATGTGTCTGCTGCTAGAACTCTGTGTGGCATTGACCTGGTCTCTAATCTGAACTGCTGTTAACCTGCGATTTCTGAGGCTGGTGACTCGGATAAACTTATCCTCAGAAGCAGAGGTGACTCTTGGTCTTCCTTTCCTGGGGCGGTCCTCATGTGAGCCAGTTTCTTTGTAGCGCTTGATGGTTTTTGCAACTGCACTTGGGGACACTTTCAAAGTTTGCCCAATTTTTCGGACTGACTGACCTTCATTTCTTAAAGTAATGATGGCCACTCGTTTTTCTTTACTTAGCTGCTTTTTTCTTGTCATAATACAAATTCTAACAGTCTATTCAGTAGGACTATCAGCTGTGTATCCACTTCACTTCTGCACAACACAACTGATGGTCCCAACCCCATTTATAAGGCAAAAAATCCCACTTATTAAACCTGATAGGGCACACCTGTGAAATGAAAACCATTTCCGGTGACTACCTCTTGAAGCTCATCAAGAGAATGCCAAGAGTGTGCAAAGCAGTCATCAAAGCAAAAGGTGGCTACTTTGAAGAACCTAGAATATAAGACATATTTTCAGTTGTTTCACACTTTTTTGTTAAGTATATAATTCAACATGTGTTAATTCATAGTTTTGATGCCTTCAGTGTGAATGTACAATTTTCATAGTCATGAAAATACAGAAAAATCTTTAAATGAGAAGGTGTGTCCAAACTTTTGGTCTGTACTATATATATAGGTGTGTGTGTGTGTGTGTGTGTGTGTGTGTGTGTGTGTGTGTGTGTGTATGTGTATATGTATATGTATATATATATATATATATATATATATATATATAATTGCTGAACCCGTTAGAGCAAATTGGGTTGAAACATTTGGTACTCAAGCCCAAAGAGACAAACCATTTACCGCATTCGTGACAAATTCACTGCCACTGGCTCAATCCTTAATGCTCCAAAAATTGGTCGACCCAAAACAGTCTGTACAGAAGATAATAAACAACTTGTTGCTGAAACATTTGTTCACAGTGCAAAAAAGTCCACAGAAGAGCCTCTTTGGAATTGGGAATTTTGCGAATCCTGAAATCTATTGGGTGGAAAGCTTATCGTCCACGTCTAATTCATGGTTTATTGGAGGATGATCCAGTTCATGGTTTATTGGAGGATGATCCAGACAGGCGTGTTTCCTGTACAGCTTCTTCCAGGGGGTGTTCTTCTTGGCTCCCACACAGGTGTTTGCCCTCCCTGACTTCATTGTTTACTCTGCATTCCATTCAGCACTTTATCTTCAGTCTTCTTGTCAGCATTGGCAATTCTTATTACCTTCCATGGTGCTTTTATTGTGTCCTTATTGGATTATTGTAGGATTTCTTTCCACAGTTACCCCCTCTGTGACATTTGGATCACCATCTTGTTTATTATCATGATGACCAGACTATGGGATTTTGCTCCCATTTGTTAAATCCACCGTTTTTTATTTTTAAATTCTTATGGTCTAGTATACGTAACCTTATAATCTGATGGCAGACCACATTTGTGGGAATCAAGGGCAGATACTGTAGTGAAAAGGTTTCGCAGACTATCAAATTACTGGCGTCACCTGACCAATTGTTATAGCATTTACCTGTAGAGTCCTGACACACTATTTTTTTTTAATTACACATTAGAGTATAAAAAAAATAATCTTACCAAGAATTTTGCTGATGCTGGAATTGTGCATATCTGGGAAGGCTTGCAGGATCTTTCTTCGTTCATCCTTTGCCCATACCATAAAAGCGTTCATTGGCCTTTTTATATGGCTGCCACGGCTCTCAGAGAAGTGTCGAGATCCTAGAACACATTCAGGTTAAAGATATAATTATACACACACAAAATACATTGACACACACTCTTTTGATTAAATACTTTCTATCAATTGCTTGTGCAAGTAAATTAATTTGTTGCCCACTCTTTTTGTGAAGCATTGTATTTTACCGTTTATAAAAATATATATATTTTTTTAAACAATAAAGTTCATTTTATGGTTGAATAATATACTCGTATCTCTTTTTTTGGGGATTAAGTCTCTGTGGAAAACGAGTGTGTGTCATGTTTATATTGAGTTTACGACCAGAATTACCACATAGGATTCCATTGGCGGAACTCTGTCGTTAACACAAAACACATTGCCTAATTGATAATTCAGTCATAAAACTGTCTGATAATTCAAATTCTCAAAGTAGATGTGGAGGCAGGTACAAGAAAAAACAATGAGAGAAGGAAGATTTTCTCCATTACCTCCGGGTATTATAAACCAAAATAAGTGAGAATTCAACATTTGACATTTTATGACTACATATAAAGAAAGTAACCTTATTTGTGGTTGTTTTTTGGGCCAAACACAGGAATGGACACAAAAGAAAAGTTTCAGTCTCTCCCTTCTACTTCTTTCTTTTTGGATCAAAAGGCTGCCACATAATTTGTGATTCCAATCAAAGGGTAAGTGTATGTGCACACGGTATCTTGATGGAATCCGCCTGGAAAAGCAGCAGAAATTCACTCCAAAAAAATGAACAGAATGCGCAGCAATGTCAAAACCACATTGCTATGCACACGTTCTGGCTTAACAGTATAGAATGAAAGCCGCCCGCGCGAGCACAACGGTGAAGTTACTTCAGGAAAATGACCACCAGTGTTTCCTGAAGTATTTTCCCCTGGGAAAACTCTATGGCTGCACCGGCATCTAAATGATGCGGTGTGCAAATACCCCAATACCAATAGGACTTACCATCAATATCCATGCTGCATCGCAGTAAAGATTCTTCACTTTCTTGCAGAGAAGGGTCATCCTGAAATTCCCTTTGAGGCATCGATTCAAACAATTCCTGCGACATACAAATACTGAAGTTTATTATATTTTCAGTATAACATGTATTGTGTTCTCTACTAGTAAAGAATATTACAGAAACAACTAAGTATATTCTGGAAAATAGATTCCGTATTGAATATTAGCGTTGCTGTGAAGAAAAGCAGGGAATGTAAAGGACTACAGCATATGATTTATCATTTAGAATTAAAGGTATACATGTATAATCATGATCACAAATTCAACTTCTACACATGGATCAGTAAATACATGTGATATCTAAGTGTACAGATTGCAAATTTTCTTTGCAAAGAGATAAGAAGTGGATAAAAAAAATCTGACATGTTTAGACCCTTAAATGAAAGATCACTAATGCTTTTCAGAGATGGTCATCAATTTCTTATAAATTAATCTTATTTCCTGTATTTACTAAGATTGTCAGCCATTGCCTTGTTATCTCTACTTGGCACAGATTCCCCCCTATTATACCTACCTTAACACTGTGACCATCACGCTGCTCTGGTGTTTTGTTCTGCCCATGAAGAAGCTGCCGTGCTTCTTGTATTGCTTTAGTAATGGCATCTCCTTCACCCAAGAAACCTGAGGGGCGCAAATATCAATCATTATAGAAAAGATGGATGAACACAACCGACAGCAAACAATTATGAAATAAGAAGTCAGCAGATTGGGAAAGCTATAAAAATATCTAAATGTAAAGAATTGTGCAAGGCAAAATAAGTTCTTGACAGTAAGGTATAGGAGGCAATTAAGAAATGCAGAGGAGAACAATGAGTAAAAATCATGAAAAATATTAATGTATCACTGGTGTAAAAAAAACATCAGATCATTTGGTTAACCAGAACAGTCATGTTTGCACCATTTGAGATTATGAATAATGCTCATCTCGGTTAAAAGAAAATAATTCATCTGATTGTTTCACCTATACATAGGTATCTACACCTTATAGCCACCAGGTATAAATGAAAAAGGGAAGGAAAATATTCAGACATACCAAGAGGTAGGCTGGATCTCGTAGGGCTGGATGTACCATCTCTGGTACTTCCATAACCATTACTTGTTGCTGGTGACATTTTCAAAGTTGGAGAGTTACTTGATGAGGGAGACTGCTCAGAAGCTTTGGGTTTGGCTGTCAGATTCAAAGGCTGAGATGGTTCCTAAGTAAAAGATAAAGGGAACATTAGAGCCTCATTTTAGGGCTCAGAATTTTTCTTTACCAATTCACACCCTTCCATTGCGATGCTTTACCTGTTTTCCAGTAGTAGAGGCTCTTGGTGGTGTAGGATTATGTATCAGCTGCATTGGATATTCAACTGAAAAAAAGAATTAAAATCAGTATAACATACAGTCATTGTAAAGTAACACATAAATGTTTCCAGTTTGTTCGGATGACTATTTCACCTGATCCCCCTTTCCTTCCCGATACACATGTGGTGACCATTTTTCAAAAAGGGCACCAGGTATTTGCCGAGTAATTATAGACCAGTAACTAATTATCTATTGTGGGAAAAATGTTCGAGGGGTTTGTAAGGGACTATGTGCCGAGTATGTAGAAGAAAATAACATAAGTGAACACCAGCACAGTTGTAAGGACAAAAGCTATCAAGCCAACCTAATGAGTTTTTATGAAGAGAGGAGAAGAAACATGGACAGAGGAGTAGCTGTGGATGTAGAGCTTTTGGACCTTGACACTGTTCAACGTAGACACTTAATTGGTTAATAAAGGTATAAATGATTAGAAAATCAGGTTTGCAATTGGATTGGAAAACTGATTCAAAGACTCAGAAAAATGCAGTGAATGACTGCTACTCCAAATAGTCTCCGTTTGTAAATGGCGTACCATACCCCAAGGTTCAGTGCAGAGTCCGCCAAAATTAAACTTATTTATTAGTGATATAGAATGGATTAAACAGTGTTGATAACATCAATCATAGTACAGTCGATGGAGGATCTTCATAAATTACAAGACGACATTGACAAACTGAATGTTTGGGCATCCAGTTGGCTGATGAGGTTGAATGCAGAGATGTAAAGTTATGAACCTGGCCACTAATAATATGCGGGCATCATATGTTCTAGGAGTAAAACTAGAAGAATCACTTGTAGAGAAGGATCTGGGTGTACATGTAGGTCGCAGACTAAATAACAGCATACAATGTCAATCAGATAATTCTGAGGCCAGCAGATACTGTCGTGTATTAACCCCTTTAGGACCTTGGGATTTTCCGTTTCTGCGTTTTCGATTTTTGCTGCCCTTCTTCCCAGAGCCATAACTTTTTTTTATTTTTCCGTCAATATGGCAGTGTGAGGGCTTGTTTTTTTGCGGCATGAGTTTATTTTTGAAGAACGCCATTGATTTTACCTTATAGTATACAGGAAAATGGGAAAAAAAATCCAAAAGCGGTGAAAGTGCAAAAAAAAGTGCAATTCCACAATTATTTTGTTTACCATGTTCACTAAATGCTAAAACTGATCTGCCGTTATGATTCTCCCAGTCATTACGAGTTACGATCATGCATTATGCTTAAACATATACCCCATTCCCTTCATCATTTCCCATCCCTGGGTTGAATGTAAAGAGCATTGGTCACTAGGATTTTATACCCCACTAATGGAATGGTATGTAAAGATGCTTTAGTGCTTTGTAAATCATTACCTTTCTTGCAGAAATCCATTTTACTGCTTTAGAAAAACCCAATATTGAAATTTGTATGCTACCGAGTTGCAAGTGCAGTGGGGTGGGCATTTTACCCTAGCTGCTGTTTGACTCCTGTCTCTGACTGATACGTCACTGAAAATGAGTGGCCGGTCCATCAGTCAGGAGGCAGGTAGCGGGTAGAGAAAAGGCAGAAAAGCTGTAAGTGTAGTGCCCACCAACTGCACTTGCAACTCATTCTCTAAAACAGAAAAATGGATTTCTACAAGAAAGGTAAGGATTTAATCAGCATTATAGCACTTTTTCATATATGTCCTAAGTTTGGAGTATAAAATCCTGATGACAAGTCCTCTTTATGGACATGTGTCTTTTTTTCAATCACATTTTGACTATGTAATATGCACACTTGGCTCATTCAAGAGTGCAAGCAACTTATCTAATGTAAAGCGCCATGGAATAAATGGCGCTATAATAATAAATAATAATCTAATGTGAAATTAAAAGGATCAGGATCAGGATTTAGGAAATCTGTTTGTTCCCAACATCTGCGGGGGGGGGGGGGGGGAGAGTCAGAACGCCAGCATACATATTAGATGATCGGCCTGTCCTGCTAAGGCTAGCAGGTTAGAATTAGGTTATTCTAATGCAGGGGCCCCCAACCTCACTGGTCAATGCTGTGTGGTTCCTGGTTGACTGCTAGCTTGGTGCATTAGCACCAAGACTAGCAAACAGTTATGAAGAGCAGGTCTTCAGCTGGTGACTTCTCTGAGTAGCCCTTCACAGAAGAGCAGATCAGGATGCACATACACTGGCCATGGGAGTGGAGAGGTAAATATGGTAAGCTGAAGACAGGATGATTCTTGCCAGATATGATGGGGCGCTTGAAGCAATAGTGTGGTGGGAGTGCTTTATGCGAAAATGTCGAATGTAAGTAAGGTGTGAACACCTGGATGTAAGTATGCTGCCTATAAGGCAGGGTGGCACAAAGCAGAGGTGTGATTTCTGGGGGTTAAGCTTTGTCTATCATTATACTGATAATGGAGGGCTCCACATGTGGCTCTTAGGTTACCAAAGGTTGGGGACCACTATTTTTAACAGAAAACTAGGGGCTGGGTGAAATCTTGATACTGTGATTGCATTCTATTAAAAATTTCAAAATGTAATTTGCTTCTATTCATGGGTCATCATGTACTCACCAGGCTTACAAGGAATTGGTTGTAGAAGAGGTGAAATCTGGGGATCAGCAGGAACTGTCTGAGCAGGAGGGAATGCAGGAATCATGACATATGGCATGTTTACTTGCTGCATAGATTGCAAAACAAAGAAAAAGAATATGGAAGGTTAAGATCTTCCCTACTTTCAAAGAAAATGTAGGTAACAAGTTAAAATTGTGGAGTAGGTTAAAAGCTGAAAACAATCATTACCTGGATCTGCTGCTGTAACATATTAATTTTGTGCTGCTGCTGGATGAGCTGCTGCTGCTGTTTAGCAATCTGTACAGATGAAGTCAGAAAGAGAAAAGATGAGGAACACCACAAAAATATGACAATACCAGTCACATATGCCATAAACAATCTACCTGCTCCTGTTGGTGTCTTGCGAGCTCCATTTGCTGCTGCTGTTTCTCCAACAACATAGCTGCCATGTTACGATGTTCAGAGTGCGCATTAAGCAATTGGTCCCTCAGTCCTGCAAGCTGACGGATCATCAGCAGCAACTGCAGTTCTTTCTCCGCCAAGCTCTCCTGAGTACCTAAAAGCACAAGAGGAAATAACCCAAAAAGAAAAATGTCATTTTTATATGACTGTCCAAACCAAAATATGCTAGACTGGTAGAACGGGCACTGCCTCATCTGCACAATGTGCCCAGTCATCTCGGAAATGTATACATCCTTTCATTACCCGAAGTTAAAATGGCCTGTTTTGATGGGGATATGATTGGAAAGCTCAATCCTAACAGCATAATTATATGTTGTTGTTTCAGTGTCCCCAAACAGAGAAACTTGTTACCTTTAAAAGAGTTGTCTCATGAAGATAACCATTGCAAACATATCCTAATAGTTCTCCCTTTAGGATGTTCATTTGCACTAAGAGCCACTGTGTAAGAACACTAATGTGTATGGTGGGGATACAGACAAAAGAGCATGCTCTGATTTTTTTTCCCATCATTTAATAAAGGATAGCTGTGGGATATGCTGGCCATAAATTACTGCACAATAGATGGCTTGAGTGTCACTGGTTAGAAAGTAAGGGGGTGTTTAGCGTTCGTGTGAGCAGAAACCACTGTGGAACACGTAATATATTACAGAACACACCTTTCACATCTTTACAGTCCAGGGTTCCATTTCCCAATAGTTTGTCTTTCCAGTCACTACTGAGCAGTTTTTCTAGGGCTGGCATTGCTGCAAAAGATAACGGTATGTATAAATAGAGACAAGATTCAGTGGCGGCAACAGGACATATCGCAATATTCTGTGCACAGTAAATACAGATTCAGAAAACTAAGGACATCTAAAATATAAGGGCACCTGTAGTTAAAATAAGAGCCAAGTATTAGCTCCAAGCCCTACAATAGGACCTATAGAATGTCTTAAGCCCCCGTCTCACATAGCGAGATCGCTGCTGTGTCACGGTTTTGGTGACTCACCAGCGACCTCACCAGTGATGTCGCTATGTGTGACACTTTGCAGCGATCAGGCCCCTGCTGTGAGGTCGCTGATCGCTGCAGAATGTCCTGGACCTTTTTTTGGTCGTTGCCCTCCCGCTGGTCAGCACACATCGCTGTGTGTGACCAGCGATCAGGCTGGTAACCATGATAAACAGCGGGTTACTAGGGGCACACCTAGACAGAGAGAGAGACACATAGACAGAGAGAGAGAGACACATAGACAGAGAGAGAGACACATAGACAGAGAGAGAGAGACACATAGACAGAGAGAGAGAGACACATAGACAGAGAGAGAGAGACACATAGACAGAGAGAGAGAGAGAGACACATAGACAGAGAGAGAGAGACACATAGACAGAGAGAGACACATATAGACAGAGAAAGAGACACACAGAGAGAGAGAGACACACATAGACAGAGAGAGAGACACATATAGACAGAGAGAGAGACACACATAGACAGAGAGAGAGACACACATAGACAGAGAGAGAGAGACACATAGACAGAGAGAGAGAGACACATAGACAGAGAGAGAGAGAGAGACACACATAGACAGAGAGAGAGACACACATAGACAGAGAGAGACACACATAGACAGAGCCTCCTTATCTGAGGATTCACAGTGGCTGCAGACTTGAACCCCCAGCCTGGATTACCCTTTTAAACGTCATTGCGCATGAAAAGAAAAGTGTGGGTTGGAAATCCTACCATCATTCATGCTTTTTCTCACTTCAGGACTTTCTTGCTGTCCATTAGACACAGGTACAATATTACGATAATCAGAGACATGCGAGGCTTCCTTTGCAAAATAAAAGTGAAATCAGCAATGAGTTAACAGAATTACTAGCATTTTTTACATTTTATGTTTCCACCATTAATCTTTGAAATACTAGTTTGTTATCATATTTGCATTTGAAAACTAGCTGCCAATCTCCAAACATTCTGATCTGTAAAGATAAAAAGTATTGGCTTGTAGGAAAAAAGAAAAACGTGAAATATTTCAATTTGCGCCATTGAGCACACTAGGGGGCACTACTATACAAGAGAAACTGCTTTTAACCTATTTAGAAATACACCATGTACAATAAAGCTCTACATACAAACCTACACTACCACAGATTTATAACATTGTACTATGCTTGAGACAATTAGAAATTACATATTTATTTTTATGATATAAATAATATGTATTTATCAAAGCTGTGAATATGAATTTCCTAAGTAGGTTTCCAGCAATTACTAAATAAAACACATAAAAAAAACACTTACACTACTTAGGCTCTTGCCGCCTTCTTTCATTTTTTATTTTTTTTTATAAAACACAAAGTTTGAAGTATTTTAATGGCAATTTTTACCTACTTAAAAGAATGCCACATTTTGATTAAGCTATAACCCAAACCACAATAAAAAAAGCTACAAAGTAAACTTCTGTGGTTTCAGAGATTTTCCATATTTAAAACTGTAGCTAATGAAGCTATAATAATAATAATAATAATAATAATAATAATAATAAACTATTGCGGTGTTCACCTCTATCATTATAATTTAGCCACAGGTAATCAATCATATGCATTAATAATATTAAATCTATATATTTATAATATGGGGTGTCATTTCTCTTGCCTCGATTCCTGATATTTTTAAAAGTAGAAAAGCATAATGAAAAATTATATCTGGTACCATCACTCCTCTATACTCAGAGGAAAGGCTCTAGCTGCAGATTTTTGTGTATATGTACTTCAAACTACTTCATGTCTCCCCTTCTAGAAAAATCTACACGTGGCAAATTAGTTGCAGAAATACCTCTGACTTAAAATCAGCATCATACATATGATTGGGGCTGTTTCTGCAGCAAATACCTGTTTTTTTATGAAAGCCCTAATCAGATAAATGAAAAAGTCACTGAAATGTCTAACAAATCTGCAACAAATTAATTTATCCTAAGTGTTGAAACGGGTGGATTCGACATTTGGATTTTGGCATGGATTCCGAACAGAGATCAGTATGAAATCTGACGATAAGTTCTATCTGATTCAGGTGAATGAATGGGGCTTACATAATGCCATTAACATGTAACAGGAAGTTCCATAGAAACAACCCAGAAAACAAAAACATGCAAATAGCAATTAGCATGCTACTACTGAGTTCTTTGGATTCCGTCCAAAAAAGCCTTGTCTGGATCTGCGGGAGAATCAGAGCGATTTCTGACTTGGCTCTTGCACCAAAATACATGTGGGCTTGTAATATTTCGATTTGGACATGTGTGACTATAGATATGTTACCAAACTAAAATACCTGGGTCACCTGAAGAGATGAATCTTGTTCTGAAGTAGGTAAATTATTCACATGCAGTAAAATATCATCTTTGGAATCCTCCTCCATCTTAGGGCAGGATTCTGCTGGAGAAACGAACACCTTCAAAGCAACACTGAAATAGAGGGTTCGAAAAGTGTTATGGATTGTCCTATTTTCTAAACATTGAGAATAATATGAATAGGAGTAGTGCAGTTACAGGTTGTTTTTTTTTTGTTTTGTTTTGTTTTTTAATTTAAAGGAGTTTTCTAGTCTTCTTTCTTAAGGAGCTTGCCGAGGGGCAGTGTGCTGAAGAAAATGGACAAGTCAGACCTTCGGCATGATCGTGCCACTGGTCTCAACTGAGCGCTCTCCCATTGTGCCAGCTTTACCTCTGCAGCATCAGAGGAGAATAGGGACACTGAAGCTGGCTGGATCCAGTGATCCAGTGAGCTTGAAAGATGCTCATGCAAGCTGTATAGCAACTTGTAAATGTGCTCTCTATGCTTAGGAGACCGGCCACCGCTGACAGATTGCAGATGTGGCCAGCAACCTAAACAGCAAGCAGTCACTGGAAAATTACAAATCCCTCTGTTCTTAAGAAGCACGTCGTCTCTATTTCTTTAATATGTAAAATTACAATCGCTTTAAAAGGATTTGTCCATTACTAGGACAACCCCTTCTCATATCCCATGTTTGGCCCCGATAAAATAACTCCCCTCCGGTGGCAGCGCTGTTCTAGCGGTGTCGGCATTCGGCTCTCACATGAGGTTGATATGACATGTGAGCCAGACACCCAATCAGAGCTGGTGTCACCTCCCCGCCTACAAAAATGTAAGTAATTAACAGGAAGTGAGCGACCAGCCGCAGCTCTCACTTCCTGTTAATTATGAATACATCTGAAGGCAGGGACAGTGACGCCAGTGCTGATACACACATATTAATAAATATAAACGATATAGAAAATATAATATATATTATATAAACATACATACACGACAATTATAACCAAAGACGGATAACCTTCTCTAAAGAAGGAAATATAGCTTACAGTAATGTACTAGAGACTAATTCCAACATCAATCGCTAGCAAAGAAATAGTATGATATACAAAATCTCTCTGTATGGGTAAAACCCAGCCAAATAATGAACTGTCAAAGTGGCAGCAGTCCTAAAATCTCATTCAAACGCCTATGTTACATGGTCCGTGTATGGACGGTGGGCTTCCTGACCTGGACTTGACAGCCTCAGATATTACTATGAGGCTGCCAAGTTCGGGTCAGGATACTCAGCCAGTCTATGCATCGTTGTTTGTATATGGACTGTGTTACTAGGGTTTCTGAATTTGACGTAACAGTGTAGACAGCCCGAATCAAGTATTTAAGGGTAAAGATGGAATATTTATTTATTTTTTTTAAATTTTGAAATGTCTCATTCATTCCATAGCTGATAAAATGTCCCTCGCTGCTGTCAAGCAGTTTAGGCTGGGGAAAAGAGGTTTTATTATCTTTCAGAAAGCTGCCTCATGAAAGTGAGATCCAGCCAGTAGGGAGTCTTTAGAACAAAGCTTCCTACAGGTTGCACGAGAGAGAATGTTTTCTTCCTTCTGGAGAAGAATTATTTATACTACTTTCAGAAAACTGAAATTTCTGAATAGAAACCCTGCTGTGCACCCTCTACATGTAAACCGGTCATTCATGATGATATTTAAAGATGAAGTATGAAGTGCTAAGAATGTGTCAATGTTTTCAACTCCTGCCTATACTTTGTTTGAACAGTCATTCTGTGCTGACAAGAGTTCCTTTAAAGGCAGTGGTGGTAAAGCTCCGGCCCGCAGGCCATTTTGGGCCCGCAATGACCTTTTCTCTGGCCCCCGCGCACATTCCCAGGGACCACAGTATTTGGGCAGGAAGTCACGTTTTGCCAGCCCTTTAATTACTTCTTGCACTGTGAGCACGCAGCGTTCACTATTTAATGCTGCGGTTCATGCACTGAGGGATTACATCCTGGCCAGTGACATGTGTGGTCTAGACACTGATAAACTCTGGCCCGTGGGCCAAATTTGGCACTTGGGATGATTATATTTGACCCACGACACCATAGGGAGGACTATGTGGTGCCATTATTCTGAATGGAGGACTATGTGGTGCCCATTATACTGCGTGGAGGGTTGTATGGGGATCACAGTTGGGCCATCATACTGTGTTGTGGTCACCATACTTTGCCAGGGGAGTTGAGGGGGGTGGATAGAGTAGGGTCATCAGACCATACATGTAGAGTGTACTGTGGAGAAATTCACTGTGGTAGTACCATACTGTGTTTGGGGGGCACTTTTGTTGGCATCATACTCTATGGTGCCAATGAAAGGGCAATCTAGGTGCTTAAATAAGAGGAAAATTACTCTGTAAGAGCTTCAAAGTTGTGAAATGTGCTCCTCTGTGATCCCACCGAATATTAAGTTTTTTTAAAAATTTTTTAAATAAATATCACGACTATTCAGCTGTGTATCCACCTGACTTCTGCACAACACAACTGATGGTCCCAACCCCATTTATAAGGCAAGAAATCACACTTATTAAACCTGACAGTGCACACCTGTGAAGTGAAAACCATTTCCGGTGACTACCTCTTGAAGCTCATCAAGAGAATGCCAAGAGTGTGCAAAGCAGTCATCAAAGCAAAAGGTGGCTACTTTGAAGAACCTAGAATATAAGACATATTTTCAATTGTTTCACACTTTTTTGTTAAGTATATAATTCCACATGTGTTAATTCATAGTTTTGATGCCTTCAGTGTGAATGTACGTCAAGAAAATACAGAAAAATCTTTAAATGAGAAGGTGTGTCCAAACTTTTGGTCTGTACTGTATGTGCTCCAGCACCAGCGTTTCCTGTGATGTCAATGCTCCAGGCCCCACCATCTCATGTGATGTACACACTCCAGCCCCAGTGTCTCCTATTTGATATGCATGTTTCAGCGTCTCCTGTATTATGTTATGCTCCAGCCTCAGTGTCTCCTATGTGAAATGTAGGCTGCAGACTCAGTGTCTCCAATGTGATGTATATTCTACAGCCCCAGCATCTCCTATGTGAGGTTTATGCTCCAGCCCCAGTGTATCCTATGTGATGTATATGCTGCAGACCGCCAACTGCTTGCGCTCTATAAATGTTATGTGAGCAGTGAATTTCCCACTGTGAGGAGACCTGCAGTGTAATAAACATTAGTGTTCAGAATAACTTACTGCTGCGAGCTTTTTACAAAACTTATCAAAAGGTTGACTCCGCTCCAGACCACCGCAAACCTGGGAAAGCAGGTGTGAGTAGAAAAATGTTCAATACCACCTAACATCACACATCCCACCAAAGAGAAACATGATGGTATAAATATCAAAATGGCCCCTGGCAGAAAAAAAAAGAATCCCCACCCCTGCTTTAAGGAATTGCTTTAAAAGCAATCCCATAGTGTTGCGGAATCAGTAAGTTTTTTACCAATTCCCCTTCTCCCAAAAACGCAGCAAGCAATAAAATAAAACAATTCCTCAAAATCTGACGTAAAATGTAGCATCCACTTCACGATCAGGACCCGCTGCGGCCCGGACGCTGCAGAACTTCCGCACTAGTTATGCAAATTAGCAGACACATTTTTTTTTTTCATTTTTTTTTATTTTACACATGCAGATTTTGCTCATTGATGCAAGTACTCCACATGAGTACTCGAAAAAGAAAAGATCTGAAAGGTGCGCCGCATGTCAGTTTCAGCGGGTGATCTGCAAGTGCACGGAGATGCATAGTGGACAGGGGATTTCTAGAAATCCATCCACTATGCTGTAGCATCTGGCCACTGTGGGTTTGACGCTGCATAAATGCGCAGCCTCAAAACTGCAGCAAATCCTGAACGTGGGAACGCACCTTAAAGGGATTTTCCCATGAACAATAAATCATTTTAATCAATAGATCTTGGAATAATAATAACTTTCACAATTGGATGTGTTTAAATAAAATGTTCCTGTGCGGAGATAATCTTATAAATGTGCCCCTGCTGTGTACTGTGTAATGGCTGTGTCTGACCGTACAGGGACACGGTCTGATCATACCACATTCTCCTGAGCAGGGGAGAGAGAAAAAAAAAAGTATACAGACAGGACAGCAGGGGGTCACAGCTGATTTTTTCTTTGAAGCAAAACAGTGTTTAAAAACAGGCTGTGAAATGTTTTATCTCACAAAAAGAATCAGCTGTGATCCCGTGCTGTAATGTCTGTATACTCTTTTGCTTCCTCCCCTGCCCAGGAGATGTGGTATGATCAGACCATGTTCCTGTACGATCAGACACAGCAGTTACACAGTACACAGCAGGGGCACATTTATAAGATTATCTCAGCACAGGGACATTTTATTTAAACACATCCAATTGTGGAAATTATTATTATTCCAAGATCTATTGATTAAAATGAACTTTAGTTCATAGGAAAACCCCTTTAATGCTTTAAGAAAAAAATATAATCATGTTTCTCTTACCCTTAGTTGGGTAAATTACACTGAATTCTACTCAATGGATTAAACTAGTCCTGAACCGGTATAGTGTGCCAAGGGAGAAAGTTCAATCAAAGGAAGTAAATTCATAGCTCAAAGTTCAGTCATTGTCGTTTGTCATTGTGCACATTATGTGCCGAGCTTATTGTCCCGCTTCTGGAACTGCTGAAGAAAGGGAGGAACACATAGCTAGCTGCAAAGGAGGAAAACATGGACGAGGAAAGAAAAGCAAGATACGCAACACACACTAGAAAGAGAGAGGCCGAGAACAGAATGAATTAGATATATTAAGCCTCTCACCTAGCCAAATCAGTTCTCATACTTTGCACTGATGAGGGCCAACAGCCCGAAACACCGTGTCTGCAAATTGAGATTCTGATTTGGCTTTTATCCTAAGTCATATTGCACGACTCATTAAAGGGTTGATTGTGACGTGTAGGATTGCTGCTTCCAATAGGTGGCACTATAGAGTACGAGTCCTCTTTTTCTCTGAAGAGGCAATTTGCATATTAGATATATTATGAAATCCTAAATACAGATATTGAGGAACTATAAAAACTGGAAAATAAATGTCCTCTGTTACTGGCCCTTAGTATTAAAACTACTAAAAGTAACAAACGTACAGTAGAAAAGGTGAAGAATAAAAGCACAGTAAATAGCCAGTTAATGCCTCCCTGGAATCATACTGTGGGATGTGGTTGTTCTCTTTGCTCAAACCCTTACTCCTTATTAACACCCTCACCTCTGCATGAAGCCTTGCTGGCACAATACTGGAGGGAGTGCAAAGCTTCCCAGTGGAGGCAAAGCAAGGAGAGGCCACTCAGCAGGGGGCAGAGGAAGCCGAACAATGCGCGGACAAACTAACAAAGGAAGTATGACAAGAACACAATGGGGCATTGTGATAATGTTCCGCTGCCAGGAACCTGTACGCTTACACATAGACATGTACCATTGAACCGCTCACAGTACAGTACCTACAATGCATGACTCACACCTATATGTCAGCGATGACAGATACAATAATACATCTTTCTAAGCAGTCGCTGACATACACAGAAGCCCTCCATACATTACCACTGCTATCTCATAGTTTCTTCTGCTTATTCCTCTCTTACCCTTCTTCATTCTCTCCATTTCTCCCTCCCTCCCCCTAGCAATCAGGTCTGTTCCTGCCCTGCAGGTTGCTGTGGGGACTCTGCCTTAGCTAAGGATGGCATTGTTAGAGTACAATGACTTCCCCCACCCTCACTCCATGCACTGAGCCTCTCCCACATTCCTCACACTCGGCCTCTGAACACCAGGGAAGGGAAAACACAAGGGACACTTCACAGCACCCATGTTTTTATGTGCGAACACGGACTTCACGTACGCTTTGTGCTGTACAGTTTGCACGTGAAGCTCTGCGCACTGGTCAGAGCATTTACAGAGCAGCACAAAAACTAATACATCTAGTATAATTATTTGTATATTCTCCATGGAAGATAATTCCAGCATGATAAGTAATATAAAAGTGTGTGACATGAAAGTTGGTTACAATTTTAGAAAATTGGAGCTACATTTCTTATAATAATTATAATAATTAATAATAATGATGTGTACTAATGAATGATCAGTCACAAGTGAAGTTTTAATAACTAGGATTACATTACAAGTCCAGACTCCACCCAACTGCAGATACAGAAGAAATGAAGGAACAGGCATGCCGGATTTCAATATGCCTGATCCTTTGTTCTCACAGCAGATAAGTCACCACCAGGTGTCTGGTAGCCTTTTCCCGCTTTCCCCATTGAGAACACACGTGCATGGCTAGGCTGAGCTCATCATAGCAATTCTCATCTAATGGCTACCCACTCTAGCTAACAGTAAAGTGTTCTGTGCAGTAGACCATGGATTTTAATGGGGTATGCACTTATGATGGGACAGCACGGTGGCTCAGTGGTTAGCACTGCAGCCTTGCAGTTCTGGGGTCTTGACTTCAAATCCAATATTCCATAGACATACTGATAGGGAATTTAGATTGTGAGACCCAATGGGGACAGTGCCCATGATGTCTGTAAAGCGCTGTGGAATTAATGGCGCTATATAAGGGAGTAAAATAAATAATAATAATCTTTATTTTTATATAGCTAACGTATTCTGCAGCGCTTTACATACATTGTCATCGCTGTCCCCATCGGGGCTCACAATCATAAATCTACAAGAAGTTTGTATGTTCTTCCCGTGTTTGTGTGGGTTTTGTCTGGGTTCTCCGGTTTCCTTCCACACTCCAAAGACATCTAGATTGTGAGCCAAAATGGGGACAGTGCCAATAACGTCTAATGAGCTGTGGAATTAATCTCGCTATATGAGTGAGCAAAATAAATAAAAATAAAATTAGACAACCCATCAAAAAGATGTAAGTGAACTTAATATAAGCAAAGTCATCGAAGAGCAACATTATGCATAACAAAAATTAAGGAGAAAGAAAAATTATAAGGCTATGTGCCCACGATCAGGAATAGCAGCATTTTGGATGCAGCGTTTTTTCGTTGCGTCCAAAACGCTGCGTTCTAATCGCGCAGTTAAATCCGCATGTGTTTAGTGAATTATGCGGATTTACCGCATCCAATACATTCTATTGTGAAAATAGCGTCTCCAATACAGAAATTTACATGCTGTGGATCTTAAACATGTGCCGCGGGTGAGTTTAGGCAGCGCTAAATAGAAGCACAGTGGGCATGCGATTTCTATAAATCCCATCCACCGTGCTTGCAATCTAGAACCCAGCTTTTTGGAAGTAACGCAAATGTGCTGAAACCAAAACGCTGCTCTCCCTGATCTTGGGCACATACCCTAATACATCATATGCCGCTATTGACAGTTTTCTCATTAACCCTCAGCTGGTGAGGTGGGGTTTGCCACACCCCAGGGAATTTTTGTTCGGCTGCCATTCATTGAAAAATGCTGGTATGAGGATACGTGTCTCACTAGCTTCCGTCCATTTGTGGGTGTCAAAAATTTGTTATACTCATGTGTAATCAATCGCCAATAAGAAAACGATTAAAACAAACGTGATCTTTGCATTTTCTGTAAAAATAAGAGATTTCTAAACACTGGGGTATAGGAAACCCCACCTCACCAGTTGCGAGACAAAAACCCCACCTCACCAGTTGAGGGTTAAAGTAACAAGTGAAAACCACAAAAAAGGTGAAGAAAATACTGCAGAATCAATAGAAAGGGGGAATATTGGACCCCCATTTATCAGCCAGGGAGAGGAGAGCAGGTAAAGGTGAGCCACTTATTCTGAAGGACCTGGCACAACTCATTGGTAACAATGAGAACTGCTTAATGCTGCATTTATTTTTTTGCAGTGACGCTGCAGGAGGAAATTAATATTTAGGCTATGTTCACACAAATTGTGTTTTTTTCTTCAGCTAAATCTGCGGACAACTTTTCTCTGGCAGGAAAACAGCTGTGTCAAAAATGCAGGTTTTCCTGTGTTTTTTTAATGGGTTTTTGCAGCGTTTTTTTCACTGTCCTTCTGTCTCTATTTAGGCATGTACATAAAGTTCTGTGGGAAAAAAAGAATCCCATTCTATTTTGCCATCAAAAATGCAGGTGCATTTTTTTCACCACCCATTACTTCCTATGGGTGAAAAAACGCTGAAAGAAGTGACATGCTCTATTTTCCGATTTGGGAGAAAAATGGAGGGCACTACAATAGCAATAATAGTAATACTATACTATCGTGTTCAACCCGTCACATACCAGACTATTGCAGTTACATCATAAGAGAAAGAAAAGAAGTATGTATAGACAGGGATCACCAACTTTTAATCATACATTTTTATTGGGCAAGTAACTAGACAAACAAACCCAGTTAAAAACATTTAAAAAGCACAAGCCTTCAATATAACAACAAGCCCCGTCACAATATTATGTTGCTCTATTTTCCGAAAACACAACCAAGGCAGAAAATACGCAGCAAACAAAAAGCAACATGTGTGAACAGAGAATTCTGCTTTCTCATAGACTTTTCTGGTATTGCTAGACGCAGCTAAAAATTTGCATAAAAATCTGCTGCAAAATACAACGTGTGTGAACATAGCCTTACAGTCAGGTTCCTCCTACATTACAACTAAATGCTGAGGGTCCTTGCGTTTAGACCCCATGATGTGATTGATATAAGGTCACTAATTTTGACAGGCTGATGCACTGTAGAGGTAGTGCTTGCCCTACTAGGTTAAAATTCAACAAGCATATTATAGTGATACGTCCGCTGTACTGTAAGACCAGACAGAAAAAATATAGTTACCTTTGCTGTAGTAGGTTTAAAGAATAGCATTTCAATGCATCCTGCACTGCAGAAGAATCCATTCAAGCAAGCACTGAAAGACCAAAACAAAATCATTATCATTATATATTATATTCTCAATAATCAATGAAACAGTTAAATAATATTCGGCTATTTAAAAAAAAAAACACAGCATTGTAAATAGCTCTCCAGTTAAATACATCCTATTATGTGTACACATATCCCATATACAACAGTAATATATATTATATATACACACACACTCACAACCCCTATATACAACGAGCTACCAACTACAAGAACTCTGTCGTATGATCGTGCAGTTTGCTATTCGTCCCTTAATAACTTACTTCTGAGCAGTTGTGATTAGAAAAGATTAATATTACTCCCAGAAGTGTTTTTTTTTTTTTTTTTTTTAACAGGGATTTTCTGGCAAAACAAAATAAAAAATCATACAAGAGTAGATTTTTTGTTTAACAAAGTTTTTTGGCTCCTTTTATATCCATGGCTACCTTTTTTAGGTTTCTACTGATTCAGTGACCACATTTAGTAATTTTTATTTCTTTAGGCAGAAATGCCTCAGAAATAGACCTATTCTATTTCCAAGCTGTAAAAAATAAAAAACATATGAAAAAAAGAACAACATCATGTACACTATAGGAGTGTTTACTCACCGAAGTCAATAGGAAGCGTAAGTGAGGCAGTTCTGTCCACGCGTTAAGTATTTACTGCAGATACTTCTGCTGCAAATGTTGCAGTGTTGGCAAAAAAAAAAATATCTAATATATCTATCTATCTATCTATCTATATATATATATATATATATATATATATATAGATAGATAGATAGATATAGAGAGATATATATATATATATATATATATATATATATATTTTTTTTTATGTCTCGTATTTTTCGGACTATAAGACGCACTATTTTACTCCAAAATTTTGGAGGAAAGTGGGGGGTGCGTCTTATAGTACGATATACATAAATACTGTGGCTGTGGGTGGTGGAGGATGTGGGGGATGTGACCGTGGTGGAGGAGCGGGGCACAGGAGACAGCAGCCGCCTGCTGCTTCCTACACTGTGCCCGCTACTAAAGAAAATTAATATTCACTGCTCCCCACTCTCATGGGTGTGATGAATATTCATGGCCTGTAATAGCGGGCACACTTACTGCGGAGCACAGCAGGGGCCATGCTGCAGCTAAAGCGTGTGCGCTATTAGGGAGAATGAATGGTCACTGCTCCCCACGCACACAGTCCCAGCGTGGGGAGCAGTGACTATTCCAGCACAGAGCGGAACACAGCGCTGGAGGAGAGAGGAGGTGAGTATGAAATTGTATTTTTTTTCTGTGC
The DNA here is from genome assembly GCF_046119375.1 of Phyllobates terribilis. Classification (NCBI taxonomy): domain Eukaryota; kingdom Metazoa; phylum Chordata; class Amphibia; order Anura; family Dendrobatidae; genus Phyllobates; species Phyllobates terribilis. The sequence goes on from NW_027362762.1 coordinate 693,096,312, forward strand.
AGCGTGACAGGGATCAGGGGGTGCCAAGCATACCAGGATGAGGGGGCCATACATACAGGGATGAAGGGTGCCATGAATACAGGGATGAGGGGGGGGGCATATATACAGTGAAGAGGGGGGCCATGCATACAAGGATGAGACATGAGGGGGGGGCCATACATACAGGGGTGAAGGATGAGGGTGGCTATAAATACAGGGATGAAGGGTGCCATACATACCAGGAAGAGGGATGAGGGGGCCATGCATACCAGGATGGGGATGAGGGCCACGTACACCAGGATGGGGGATATTAATAGAATTGGGGGACATTACTCCTATAACAGTGTCAGCAGCAGACCCCCTTCCCCTTAACAGAGCATCATGACCACATTTTTGGGTTACATTTTTTTTTCTATTTACCTCCTCTAAAACCTAGGTGCGTCTTATGGTCCGAGAAATACTGTATAATTATCTCTCTCTCTCTCTCTCTCTCTCTCTCTCCACACATACACTTTCTTTGCTACCTTCTTTAAGCGTTTTTTCTTCATTCATTAAAATAGGTGAAACACAGCAAAACAAATGCTGAAAGAACTGACATGCTGCAGATTTAAAACTGCTTCAAATCTGCAAGGAAAAAGTAAGCAACGTGCATGTCGTCAGGGATCTCATTCACTCTGCTGTAATTAGAAAATCCTTCATTTTTGTCATAAAATGAGCAAAAACACAGCAAATACCAAACGCATGCACATACCCTAAAGTGGATTTTAGAGAATTTGTTTCAAAATCCATGTTAAAAAGAACAAAACCGCCTGTGTGAACAAACCTTAATTGATACAGCGAGTTTTCTACCTTCATTGCTTTGAACCAAAATGTACAATATTTTTTAGGCTTAAAAGCCCAGCATATTCTAGAGACAGATTTGTTTATTGTGCACAATAATATGCGTTATTTTATTTTTATTCCAATTAAAAATATTACATAATAACTATTTTGGCTTGCTGCTTTAACAACTTTGTATTTAAGGTACACAAACACTACTGTACTTAGTACAAAGGTACAGAAATAGGAAAGTATTTGTTTATTCAAGTGAACAATTTCCAAAATACAATTGAAAGACATAACAGTTGGAGAAAATATATATATATATATATATATATATAGATAAAAAAATACATGCTGCGGTACAAGACTCCATCCAATCAGAAAAAACTGCACATGTAGGTGGAAAATAGTTTCCAAATTGCCAGAAAGTAATTTTATCAGGTGACAAGTGTTATGAATACAAGGCAAAGGTCATCAAAACAATACCTGCATCACACAATCGGAGGCAAACTATCAAATGCCTTGGAATTAATTTCCTCAGTGTAAGGCCACGTGCACACGTTCAGTATTAAGTCAGTATTTTACCTCAGTATTTGTAAGCCAAAACCAGGAGTGGGTGATAAATACAGAAGTGGTGACGTGTTTCTATTATACTTTTCCTCTGATTGTTCCACTCCTGATTTTTACTGATGTAAAATACTGACTAAATACTGTGAGAAAGTGGCCTAATCCTGAGGACAAGTAGAGAAAACCCCTACAGAACTGCTAAAAAAGTACAGCAAACTATCAGTACAGGAGAAAGATCTATGGAACCACTAAAAAGGTGACCGCAAACCTCTAAAAGCAGTCTGCCAAGCACTCATTATGTGGACAGCTTTTCTTTCCACCACCCTATACACATTTTCAAATGACCTCAGATGAATTAGTAGTAGTGGTAGGTGTGGAAAAGCGAGGGTCAGTGGGTGCTCTCGTCCGCTGGCCTGGCTGTCTTTAGAAAGACCACATTGGCTGAGGCTCATCCCACTAAACACCCGCAATCCTTCCCCGTGGGCAGAACACTACTCAGACAGCACAGGGTGAGGGTATCGCAGTCCGGTAAGACTTTATTGGATCACCAACTATCAACAGCATCTAGAACATTCCCAGCAAGGACACAAGATGGTTCAAGTGACAGAGTCTTACCCTTCCACTGGCTCACCAGGGATTAGAACTCTTTTAGGTGAGGCTGTGGAAGACATTTTCAGGTCATGGCAAGAATCAGGACAGCACAAAATTGAAACACAAGATAGTTATATTGAATCAGAAAGGTCTCTCACAAGCAAATACTTCAAAACAGCATGAGTTATCAAGCTCTTTTAAAGACGCACCAAAAAATGGGCAACCTTGAGGACCAGTGGTCAGCCAAGGAAACTTAGTGCAGCAGATGAAAGACACATCATGCTTCTTTCTATTTGAAATTGGAAGATGTCCAGCAGTGCCATCAGCTCAGAACTGGCAGCAACTAGTGGGACCCAGCTACACTCATCTACTGTTTGGAGAAGTATGGCCAGAAATAGATTTCGTACAAGAATTGCAGGCAAAAAGCCATACCTTTAACATGGAAACAAAGCCAAGAAACTCTGGTGTGGAGAAAAATGGACTGATGAATCAAAATGTGAAATGTTTGGCTGAAAAAGAAGGAAGTTTGTTCACCGAAGGGCTGGAGAGTGGTACAATAATGAGTGTCTGCTGACGACAGTGAAGCAGATATAAGTTCCTTGCAAATTTGGGGCGGCATTTCAGCAAGTTGACTTTGGGTTTTGGTCAGGATTAATGGTGTCTTCAATGCTGAGGAACACAAATAGATACTTATCCATCATGCAAAACCAACAGGGAGGCATCTGATTGGCTCCAAGTTTATTCTGCAGCAGAACAAAGGTCCCGAACATACAGCCAATATGAGTAAGAACTACATTTACTGTAATGAAGAACAGAGTACTGGAATTGATAACATGGTTCCTACAGAGTCCTGATCTCAACATCGAGTGTCTGGGATTACATAAAGAGACAGAAGGATTTGGGCAGGATATTTGGAACAAGCTCCAAGCTGAGTTCTTTCGAAGACTGTGCAAGTTTATCTAGAATTGATGCTTTGATCTTATTTTGAAGGTAAAAGGGCGGTCATACCAAATATTAGTTTGATTTAGATTTCTCTTTTGTTCATTCACTTTGCATTGTTAATTGATAAAAATAAACTATTAACACTTCTGTTTCTTAAAGTATTCTTACTTTAGCATTTTTTTCCGCACATGCCTAAAGCTTTTGCATACAGAAATAAATCACACTACATAGTAGCGACTATAAAGTAGCCAATAATTGAAATGCCAGAATTTTACAATTTCCAATATATGAACAAATTCCAATATATGAACAAGAAAATCGAAGACCAACTAATATCTCTAACTGCACATATCAGTAACAAATATTTATTTTGCAGTACCGTATGCTTCGGATACTTTGGAAGACAAAACATTTGACAATTATAGAATAATAAATGTACACACACTAATTAAATCAGTACTTAGAATACATACAAAACATGATCGCACAGAAAGCTGATGAGTAATTGTTAATGAAATAACTTTGCAGAGCAATGACCAGGAAAATTTCTAATTTTAGCCATTAACTGAGAAAAATAACATAATAATCAACCAATCTGATCTAAGCCATTATATATGACAAACAATCAATTCCACTGAAAATGTGTAACAGGAGGTCAAGAAACTTTTTGTAGAAAGGATTGTTTTCTCCAAGCCTATAGTTTAATGACCAAGAATACAGTCACGTCTATTCATAACTTAACACAAAATAAAGAAACACAAATCTGCTTGTTTCTCCGCACAATGCTCCTTACCTACAATGCCTTGCAGTTGACTTAATTATTGTCTTTATAACAGTTTGATCCAAATAATGTTCTTTATTTGTTCCTCTCCAGGCAACTATATGTCCTATCACATCGCAACACGCAAGTCATGTATTAGAAAATGTATTCTTATCATCAATGATCCCATCTATCTGCCCCTACCTATGCGGGGGCAGGAAGTGGGCTCAGCAGTGATCCTATCAGTTTTCTACCCCTATTCTAAGACGCATTTGCCCAACCCACGATGTTATCTGGGAGTTTTTCAGAATTGAGAATATACAACAAAAACCCTTTTACACTTTCTGACCTGCGGCTGTTAAACGCCCAATTAGCTACATAGAAGCCTATCTGTGGTCGTTTATTAGCCTGTTAGATAGCCAATCGCACTTCCATGTGCACAGAACGATCATAATTATATTGTTTAACTTTTAAAAGACAACCGCCTTTGAAGGCATATGGAAAAGAGAATACGGAGAATATTATGGGGAGAATTTATAAAAGGTTCTATGCATGAATAATAAACATAATTACAAATAAGGCCTTTATCTACTGTATACGATAGTTTAAATTGGTAGCTCAAAAACGTTAAAAGATCATGAATTCTTGACATTTTATTAAGGCTCGCGTATATGACCGTATTTTCGGGCTGCGTGCGATTTGACAAAACATCAGATTGCACTAGGACCAATGTTATTCTATGGGGCCGTGCACATGTCTGATTTTTTGCTTGGATAGAGTCTATCAGAGAGAAAAAAATGAAGAAAAAAAAATGCAGCATGCAATATTTGCATTCGACATTCAGATTGCACTCGGCAATGCAAGCCAATATGTCCTGGGGGGGGGATTTAACTGCACTCGGAAGACATCTGAGTGCAGTCAAATTTTCACAGAGTGACAGAATGGAGAATTTTTATTTTCCCCCCAGTTTCCTCATCCGAGATGATTAGATCACACTCTGATCAGAGCATGATTAGCATAATTGGCTGGATTCCCTCAGATTATAGAAAGTACAGTGGTGTGACCTTAGCCTGAGTATGAGTGAGAAACAGTTATATTAATTGGATTTAAGTGCTAAAAAAAAAAAAAATTTGGGCAAGACAATGAAATCATGTCCCTTACTGTTGTTATCTTCAGGGCAATGGGAAGGATTACTGTGTTTTTTCAGGTTATAACAGGAAACAATCCTCTGTTTTACATGTTAGTAAATGAGGCCATACACACTAGAGAGCTTTCAGCCCCTCAAATAATTCAATATCAATGGCAACGGTGGATATAGCATACAGTACTCTGAGGGAGCATATCCTAAAAGCACGGATGCCACACTGTATTAGAAGGAAATTAATGTTTGGATAATAATTACATTGGAATAACCAAAAAGGAGAAAGTACCAGGCCCAACTCTACATAAACTGTAGTCCAGCGTATGTATTACTGCCAATAGCAACACTAAAGCAAATAATGCCATCTTTGTAACTGTTTGCTGCTAGTGCAGATATTTATTTTGCTTTGTTCTCCTGAAGCAGCTTGTGTATACTTTCTAAAGTTATGCAACAATAGTAATAAATTCCAGGCTGGATTATTTTAAGTTTAACCTGAGCAAAACAAGCAGAAGAACACATTTGTAACGCAGCTGCAACACGACATAATAACTCTTCATAGACTCTACCCGCATTGTGACCTGTGGAGACTAGGGCGCTTTGTATCTACACAGCAGATGAGATTGCTCCTTTGAGGGTCATCCACGCGTGAGGCTTTGGTTTCAATCCAACTACTTGCAAAGTTCCAAACTTCTTTCATCTCTCGGCACCTCAACTTCTAATTCGATATGGTTCCAACATAGTCTGTGCCCGCAAATAAACATTTTACCAGGGTACTACAAACTGACTTCATCTAAGATCTCACAAATCTTCAATCTGTCCATTTCTTCTAGAAAGTATTTTTCAAAAACATACATTACATTTCTTGTTAAATAAACAAAAACAAAACTGAAAAAAAAAAGTTTCCAACCCTATCAAAAGGTAAACCTGACTATGGAGGGATGAGATGCATTACTTAAGTCATAAGACAGATCACCTATTTTTCGACCTCCCACTGTGTATAAAGAGATTCATCACACGAAGACTTTCCAATGGGTGTTGAGCAGCTGGCCAAACACTGAATTTCTATTGTGGATGGACAATGTAACGCCTCCTTTCTGATACTTTACTTGGGTGTTTATATTGCAGTGCAGTCTTGGGGCAAAAAAAGAAACACCACATCTACTGTATTAAAAATATGAGAAAAAAACATAACTAAAACTGAAATAGAAAATAGCTCAGATTCTAAATTTTTTTTAATTTGCCAACAATCTGATGTGTAAAGTGGCACTGTGTGTATTTCCTGACGCCACTATTAGGGGATCACAGCACTGTAGAGGTGTTTGGCAGCAGTTTCCCTCGCTCTCATAATATGGGAATATACATGCAAGCAAAGTGTTCATGTTTAGGAGGTGGACAGGAGAGCCAAGGGACACATCGAATATACATTTCTCGAACACCAACCCCTTAGTGTTTATTTGGCATACATTTGAATTTCATCTAATACCTTAAAAGTTTTCATTATTTTGAGCTATATCCTTTTTTATGTTAAAAAAATGTGATGTGAGCCTAGTTCACACTGTAATCTGATTAAAGCGCGGATGATCTAAAGAAGGTCGTAGACAAGAATGATTTGTAAACCGTTCTCCTAATCATTTTCGTGGCTTATTGCTAGTTTGTTTTCCTTGGCTGAGAAATTTTGGTCTGCCGCCTCACCTACAAAAATCAGTAAACCCACAGGAAAACAGCTTGTAAATCCCATTTTATGATAAACTATCACGGACTACGAGCAGAAAAAGAAATTGAATATAAAAGGAAATTTTGATATAGGTTTGTATGTGTTTATCAATATTACTAACTAGAAATCCTATGTAAATGATTCAATCGACAAATAAATTTGCTCATTTTGAAGAAAGCCAAACATGTTTTTACAATTCTGTTTCCATAAGTAAGGCCAGGTTAAACCATGTCTTGCCCTGTTCCTCAGTCAGTCAGGGCTTCTATCTACTGAGCTCTTGCATCCAGTATAAATTGCATGTTGACGACTCCGTGATGATCTAAAGTGTATGGCCGGGAGCACATTTGAAACCACTTTTTTGTGGGGTGGGGAGACCCCAAATAAGACCGATAAGGTGGCCCAGATATGGGCCACATGTGTGATGCACAGCATTAAGTGGTCGCTGACGGATAGCATTTATGTTGGTTGGCAGTTGTTTAATTCACACTGAATGATCTACAATAGTTCACTGTGCATAGGCTGTCATTGTAGTCGGCAGCACAAGTTTTATTTACAGCACACTGTCCTGTGTGAGAACGATGATGCAACCACTAAAAAGTTCTATAAAAAAGCCCTTATGATCACTACAATATCTCCAGTATGAAAGCGTCCTGAAAAATAGCAACTTGGCTATAACCACATTTGTAATGTTTTATTGATTGCTGCAAGAAATAATAATAGAAAAAAAAGAAAGAAAGAAGCAACAGCTTTGCATGAACTCAGAACACACTTTTCTATGTGTAGTCCTGTGAATCAAAATGCTGTCACTCCCTTCCAACTGCCCATCTCCTAATGTCTCCTAGGTCAGTAAGGCAAGGGGGTCAGCTGAAAAACACCAATTACCTGCAGAATCAGACTACACGCTGTTTATTTGTAGTCTGTAACCAAGGAGACATTCTTTTAGGCTAGATGCAAAAGAGCCAGAAAATTATTGGCTGCAAATATGTACAATTGTTGTAGCTGGCAAACCATGGTCTTGTTGTCCTCATCTACAGGACGATCAGAATGATTGTTTTCTGACTTTCACTGGCACGTTTGATTTGTTTTTCTTACTATAAGGCCACGGCCCCACTATAAGTATTTGGTCAGTATTTTTTCTCAGGAGTGGGAGCCAAAACCAGGAGTGGGTGATAAATGCAGAATTGGTGACTTGTTTCTATTATACCTTTTCTCTGATTGTTCCTCACCTGGTTTTGGCTCATACTCCTGAGAAAAAAATACTGACCTGATTTTGCACCCAAGGTCACACAGTACAAATTAAGGGGAAAAAACATTTACATTAAATACCTGAACTACTAATAGCATATCCTCTGAGTGACAAGATAACTGTGGATGGTGGCAAAGTATTTGACACCTGGAGAGGAATCATTGGCGACCCTGATGCTGGTGGGCATAGTCAAAGGCACACTGGCACCAAAATCTAGAACAGTTCCAGGAACCTTATCCTGTTGTCAATCCTTCTTGGGTCAATTAAGGCTGGCGTTAAAGAGGCAAACTGGGAAACTGGTGAGGGCCCCTTCACCAAAGAAGCACCCACTTTAAATTTAAAACTACATTTGCAGGATTGCTAGAGATCAGCGCTACTGCACCCTGCAGCCAGTTGAGCTGCACCATATGGCCGGCATCTTCCTCAGCTGTAGTCATCCACTCAACAGTATCTAACCCCCTTCCTGACAAACAATTGGCCATATCCCCACTAGCCACCTAACGCTAACCCTGATAATGCTGCAAAGTAGAACACAGCATCCAATGAGGAAACATTACATATTGCAACTACCTTCTTATTGACTGCTACACAGATAAGCAAGGCAAGGAGACCTCCAGCCTGGCAGCAGCTGCTGGAGCAAATTACCCAAGAAAAGCCAGATCCACTGCAAATACTGTGTGAGGTCTCATTTAATTTTACAATTAATTTATTTGCATAGTATAATAACACTGGGGCCCTTTTATTAAGCCCATGGCCATGATAGAAAGAGACTGATCAGGACAAATACAAGCAAGGTGAACCATCTATTATCTCATTGTCCTTGTGACATTCAGTTGCTGCAGGTGACAAAGGAAGGGAGTGCTGAAAAGACCCTTTCTTCCCCTGAAACGATTGTTGTGTGTTACAATAGCTACTGCAAAACAACAAAAGAAGCAGGCTCACAAAAGGGATTTTTTTGTTTTGCATGTTAAGGATTCTTGTGACACCCTATAGCTGCAGGTGACAAAAGGAGAATGGGAAGGTGCACATCAGTTCCACCCTGTACTGTCTGATGTGTATTCATGCAGATTAGCTGTGACATATGGCTCAGCTAATAGTCCAAATGCCACACAGAAGACATTCAGTGTTTATTAAGGCTTTTATTTCTTAACACAAATATGTTTTGTTTTATAGTTTGAAAAATCTGATGTAGATGAACAGCAATGTGTCCGACATCCGGATGATCAGACAATAGCTATGACTTCCGAGTCATTTTCGACAAGTAGAACGTATGTTGCAGTAATGCCATGGAAGTTGGCACTGAGCACTCAGGAGGAGGATGGTGTCTCTACAGCATTGATTTTCAATAGCAAAATCAATGGACAGTCAAGCTCCATGTAAGAAAGAGAGCAGCATTGATGCAGTGTCCCTGCTGCTTGTACCCATTCATTAAGAATGGTTTGATGAATAAAATTGGCTTGAAACACAGTTCTGACCTAACAGGAATACTAGTTTATGTAGAGACCATAGTTTATCATAGCTGAATGTGCAGAGAATAAACATTCCCCCAATAAGCATTTGCCTTAAAGGGGTGGTCCGAAATCCAAATGAATTTAACCCTTAATCCCTATCTATTTCATGTCATAATCTAAACTATTTTCTAATTTACCTGAATTAAAAATGTTCTTTACTTCCCTAACTACACCAACAGCTTTTCTCTCTCTTTTTATTTTCCTTACTTCCTTTTTTATGGCGCTTCATTTGAGAATCTCAGTGCATGCTGGGATTCTTAAACGAGGTATCATCAGGGGGCAGAGACTATGGTCACTGCCACAGCCTCCGCACCACCCACCCTTAAAGAGGCATCAGTGATGCTTGTTTCAGGAGCTGGGCTAGTCCCTACACGATGTGCACTGTGACAGCGCTCTCTCGCCACCAGCTCAGATCAGCAGTAACAACCAGCTGGTGAGTGCTTGGTCAGAATATCTGGCGTACAGAGTCCAATAACATCACTTGTGGGGGCGGCGCTAGTCTCTGCACGCCAGGTATTCTGACTACCGGCTTGTTGCTGCTGATCGGGGCGAGAGAGCACGCTTCCACTGTGCACATCGTGCAGGGACTAGCCCATCCCCTGAAACAAGAGTCACTGATGACGCTTCGTTTCAGAGTGGGGGCAGAGGCTGTGGCAGTGACCACAACCTCTGCCCCCTGATGACGCTAAGTATGAGAACCAGAGCAGCAAAATGTAGAGACCAAAATCCTGACTCCAGCGATGTGTCACTTACTGGGCTGCTTAGTGTAGTTTTGATAAAATCACTGTTTTATCAGCAGGAGATTATCATTAAAGGACTAGTAAACCTGCTGCCTTGTAGTCCTCCATATTCATGAGCTCTGTATAACCCTGCCTATGCATAGTGTGCACAGTAAGCTGCCAATCAGTGGTGTGGGCGGGTTTATACAGAGCCTAACATTCAAAGAACTGCTGGATTTTTATTAAACTGCACTATGATGCCCAGTAAGTGACACATCGCTGAAATTAGGGTCTCTGTCTACATTATGTTGCTCTCAGATTAGTAAAAATCTGGCGACAGATTCCCTTTAATGCATAATCGGCACTAACATGTAACCACTAGTGTTGATCGATCATGCTGGGCTATGTGCTAAATGTCTGATTTGAATTTGTTGTATCGTGACCACCTATCGTCCCACCTTATTGATCCTTTTTCCTATAAGAATAAATGCTGGAAAAACAGGCATTCCTCACATGTATTAAAGCTGTCAAACAGTCGCAAATCATGTTCAGGGAGCGACGAAAACTTAACACCCGAGCACGCTGAAGAGGAGCTCGCCCGAGCAACGAACATGCTCGCTCATCACTAGTAATCACTTGTTCTATTCTGCTTGGCTATGTGCAAAATGTCAGATTTGGATTTGTTGCATAGTGACCACCTATCGTCCCACCTTATTGATCCTTTTTCCTATAAGAATAAATGCTGGAAAAACAGGCATTCCTCACATGTATTAAAGCTGTCAAACAGTCGCAAATCATGTTCAGGGAGCGACGAAAACTTAACACCCGAGCACGCTGAAGAGGAGCTCGCCCGAGCAACGAACATGCTCGCTCATCACTAGTAATCACTTGTTCTATTCTGCTTGGCTATGTGCAAAATGTCAGATTTGGATTTGTTGCATAGTGACCACCTATCGTCCCACCTTATTGTTACTTTTTCCTATAAGAATAAACACTTGCCAGAATGAGGAGTTCTGTTCTACTAATGATAATAGAAAAGAGAAAGAAGAGAATGCGCGTTTTAGAACCCATGATTAACCAATTAGTCTGTTAACCAATCATTGTGAAACTTTCCCCATAAATGTTTTTCTTTTGTCCACATCCTTCTACCACCTGATGAAGATAGTTTGGCTATCGAAACGCGTTGTGCAGAGGGCTTATTAAATATTTTTTAGCCCTAAATTTTGTTCCCTAGTGAATAATTCAGCGCTCCATAGACCGCTTTGTTTCTTTTCTTATCTTATTTTACTAATGATAATGGCTCTTATGGCCATAATAAACTTTCCTTAAATTTTTTGAGTGTTGTTGCATCATCATCGGGAGAAGTTCAGATCCATACCCAGCAACAATTCCGGGGTGCAAAAACATTAATAAAGCATTAGTGTAGAATAATAGTCAATGTACAAGAATAAAAGGCCATTTACTACCGTCGTTTTTTTCTGAATGTGTTCTTAGGTAGCACAGCACCTTTATGTTCCCATGAACTGAATACACAGCAGATTCTACACATGGAAAATACACTTTGTATATCAGTACCAGTATTGTTCCCTAAGGCTGTGTAATTACTGCAGAGTAAGTGCCGTAGAGGTAAAGTCCAAACTAAAGGTATGTATACACAGAGCATATACGCAGAAAACCTTCTAGAAATTAAACCCACTACCTAGCAGAGTTAAGTTTGCATGCATGCTTACACGGTAACATTCACAGTGAAAAATGACCAACACTGTGGATCTGAAATCCATAGCGTGTCAATTTATGATGCACAGGTCAATGAGGATTTTACCCCTTCCAATGCAAAAGCATGACCCTTATGGCTTAACTGCAATTCCCCTGCTGGAGATCCACAGCAGAAAAGTCCCATGTGCAAATACACGAAGTTGTGTAGAAATGTTGAGGATATAGTGCTGAATGTGAATATAAATGCAGCATAAACTGACAATGCAGATGACAAATTCACTGCGTAGATCAATTTACGTTACAGATTGTCTCCACAGCATGTGGATGAGATATCACAAAGTGACCAGTTGCCGTTATAGTAATACAGAGTTAGGGTTCTGTCACGTGTCATTCTATTATAAGTCTTGTGTTTTTCACGGATAGCACGCGTACCCATGATAGTCTATGGTGTGGTTCACATAGCCAATTTTTTTCCTTGGACTCAGTGATCTACACAAAAGCACAGAATCTTGTCCGTTATTGATCTGAGTGACAGATCAAATTCACAAATGCAAGTCTATGGGTCCTTAAAAAAATATATATATATGGATAGCACTCAGAAGCCATCCCCATGGCATCAGTTTTTTCTCAGACTAATTAACAGGAGAAGGTGGAGAAACCACCAGTTACTTTTTTCCCTCCGAGAAATCTGATGAGATGGTAAAAACGGACACACTCACCAAACTAATAACACTGATCAAAAACACTGATGAAACCAACCGTTTTTTTGTATACAAATCACTGATGTGTGACAGAGCCCCTAATCAGACCCCTGTAAACATAACCTCAATGCATTTCAATGGCCTTCTCAAACTGGATGTCTTTTCCTAACATTTTTGATCCACTGTTTATGGATTTACACTTCACATTTAGTCCATTTGGAGTCTAGTTCATCCCAGAATAAAATTGTTATAGAAAGCAGTCTGCTGGTCATAAATGAAGCACAAGAATTATATATAGGAGAACACCTGTCAAAATCAATCACTTCAGTTCCAGGCACATACACTACAACAAAGGGCAGTAAACTATCAAACACATGTATGACAGGTATGTGTGAACATATCCTTCATTTGAACTTCTATAAGGAAATACACCTAGTTTACCTACTGGGGTGAATTATATTAGAATTTTGCTAGATATATTTCATGTAGCATTGTAACAAAACTCTAGCAATGATATGCCAGCTCTGACTAGATGATTGTTGGAAGAGCTTTTGGCAAAATTAAAAGGACATACAGAATTTTTACATAAAAAGCATAGCCTGCATGTCAAATATAAAAACTGACAGCCACAAAAAAAGTAAATAAAAGCGTCTTTTTCCTCTCCCAGAATACTGACTGCAGGAGCTCATCATAAAAATATAGTTGAAGAAAAAGTGTAGAAAGTCTTGTAAACTGACTTCATATAACTCGACCATATGATGTTGTCAGTTGGAATTAATCTGCAGGAACTGTTGCCAAATATCAGAATAAATTAAAATATAATCCAATATATCATTTGATTCAAAGCCCTTCTGAAGTCACGGCTCACCCAAGAAAACAGCTATATTATTCCGCTCCTATGATACACAGTGAACCCTTTGGCAGGGATGACAGCTGACAAGGAGCAGCTGCAGTTTCTTAAAGGAAAGAATTGAAAGACTTTCCATAGGTCACCGTTACTGACAGAACCGAACTATGACAAACAGCATTCGAATACATGCAGATTTTCCAACCTAACCACCAACAGTGGATGTAAATAGTCAAACAATAATGTGTTTTATTGAAGGGTGCCACACCATCACTGGGGAGAAGAAATGTTACCCCTTTGATTCCACAGGGCTCCAAACAGCAAGACCCCTAGCAATAAACTGGCCGGTTATGGTACTGGTCAGCCATTAAGCAACAACAGTCTATCATTCTCCATTGGGATAGATATGAATTTTGGAAAGCCCCAATTGAAAGCTACATTTTTTCATTCTACAGTGGGCATAATTCCACCTAGAAGAAGAGAACCAGCCGCCAGGTTTGGGGCCACAAAACCACCAGCACTGGGGATAAGCTTTGCTAACATGCCAGTGTCAGACTTGGTAGTTAAAGAACTTGCAAGAGATGAGCCCAGTGGCATTGGGCATAGAGCCTTTGGCACTTCAATGCTGGCACGGAATTACAGGAAGGTATTGTTGTTTTTTTTGTTTGTTTTTTTAGAACATTTCCAATGCTAGTAGAATAACCCCTAATATTTCTAGATGGATTAGCTACATTTTTCCTGGGGTCCAGCCCTGATATACATGAAAGGATGACAACAATACACATTTTATTATTCCAAATGAAGTAATACTCAACCTGTTATCAGGACACAAATGAAGAAAACAGCCCATAATCTGTCAGTGAGCATCTCCGACAGCTGCTAACAGCGGTGAAAGGTCTTCTGAGACTCAATAGAAGTCTTCATTCACCTCTCAGTGTACAGAGAAAGCAGTAGATGCAGCTGGTTCCCACATCTGTCACGTCAGAAATAACTGAATCTTGCACGTCCATACTCATTATACTGATACATGGAACATTTAGAAAGAAAGCCCGTTTCACCAAGGATTTCTATAGACAAGAGATTCCTTTATATACATCTGGCTTATTATTAAGGTCTGTGACATGTTTTACAAAAGTGCAGCATATTAGACATTTTCCCCATTGAGGGGAACCCTGTATAACGAGTCTATCCTGTTGTATGCGTACATCACTTCCATAATGGGCTGAAACATACATTGCCATATTGCAGTCGTTTAGTCACGTCCCTTTGATGTCACACCATTGAGTCTAATGAAAAAGTATTAAATAATGTATTACAGCGCAAAAATGGTACAAAACGTCAATTAATGTGGTGTTTCAGAGACCACCAGCATGTATCCTCTTAACATTGGGGGCTGTTTGCTAAGAAAAATACACCCAAATTCTTTCTCAAATTGCTCCCAAAACAATAACCATTATTTTGCAAAAAACATTTGGTATTGTTAAGTTATAGAAAAGTATATGTTACCAGAAATCTTATTAAAGTAATGCACTGCAGATGACAACCATATTCACTTAGGTCGGGTTCACGTCAAGTCTTTACCCCACCCTCCCCTGTTCATGACTGTCAAGGCCAACCTCCATACACAATTCTGCCATAGTTTGCCCATTGAGCAGCTGATAGTCCGCCTGCGGCCTGACCCCATACAGTAGGGCTAATCTTCAGTTTCTGGATGAAATCACCAGTGAGTGACATGTTACCCAATGAAGTGATTTGTAAATCTGCAGTGACCATATAAACGTAAAGTGAAAAGGATGGGGGCATTCTCATGCAGAATTCCGATTTGTAATATTCACCCAAATGTGTTGAAAATTCCCACATGACTTCAGAAAACTGAAATTTGTATAAATGTAAATAAGCCCCAATAACATATCTGTTTGGGATAGGAAATCTTCATTATTAACTCCAATGGGACTCACTGCACTATATAAAATATCATAAATACATCATTAATCCTCATGGATATTGGTGTTTATAGATGAGTCTGCATTACAATTGCCGGCACGTGATGAAAGTATAAATATATGATGTTACCTATGAGGACATAAAGCAGGTATGTGGCTATCGACTTCAGGATGAGCCGTGTGCATAGAATCAATAAATGTGATCATATAAACAGATATGGCATTCTTATATAGATGGGCAGCAGGTCTAATTAGTACAATGGGTATATACAATAAACAGCAGTCACGTGTTATTAACCATAACACCGCCATGATGTGTCAGTATACTGTAAACATTAATCATAGTGATCGGATGTGGATCTGATGACACAAGTGTCTCATAAGGGTCTGGACCATGGGGGCCACTGGTTCCCCACCGCAGATCGGAGGATATAAAAATATACCCTCTTGTTGTGGTCAAAATAGTTGGGGGGTGGGGAAGCACTGCTCAGGACCGCCATTCTTCTTAGCCGGAGTAGAGACCCTTGCTCTGGAGGACCCCAAACAACCATCAGTATTAGGTTATGCTATGTCTTGCAGCCTCTATTACAGACCATTATAGTCAATGGGGTCCAGTGGTCGAGTTGGTGTCTGTCATGTAATGGATCCGGCACTGCCACCAATATGATGGAGCAGGATAGAGGAACACAAAGTGGCCAAAAGACTTCAACGGACTCTCACCCGCAGAAATAGTGGCTACAGGCCAAGGCTTCCAATAGCCGAGCAGCGGAGTTTCACACGGCGGTTGTTCCAGATGGACCATCCCTTTCATTTATAGGTGACGACTATTCATACAGGATGATACTGTGGGCTAATATGTCATTATAAAATTACAACATTGTAAGGATTGGGCCACAATCTGAGAGACATGTACTGTGTCAGCGCGACAGCTGCCGTAAACAGCAGCCTCTTAAAAGTCACAATTATTTGAGCCTAGGTGGCGCAGTTCACACAAGTTATGGTGTCGCCATAGGTAAATCGTGTCACTGTCACAAATACTACTACCCTCATCACTACAACAGTCGTCTATGGCGCTCAGTGACCGCAACAACAACTTCTCTAGCTTTAGACAGTCCCATGTAAATGAAGAAGGCGACAATGGTGTCAGACAAGAGTGAGTGTCAGTGTGCCTGCAGCCAGGATGTGAGGTATTCCTGACATGTCAGTCCTGGGGAGAAGACAAGAGCAGAAGGAAGGGAGAGAACACGTCCTGGGCATGCACACAGAATGGCCCCCATACTCACTGCCCCCCATACTCACTGCCTGGACTGGAGAGCCTTCCTGCGCCGCTGCTTACTCCGCTCCTGTCCCCGGAATGAGCGCTGCCCGAGTCATAGCCGTGTTGTGCCGCCCGCCCGTGCACTGCCTCCTCCGGGCTCCAGTGGGTGTGAGCGCCTCTCCTGGGATGCAATAGCCGCTTCCTGCCCGCCCCCTGCTGGGCGTGTGAGGAGTCAGCAGTCGGCCGCGCTCACACAGACGGAGCGCTTCTCTGTGACAGGGGCTGAGCCCACGCGTGTGTTATTTACTATGTCGCGCGGATCACGTGGCGCGCTCCTATACCACAGTGCCGTGCTATATGCCGCCTTATTCCACCACTCCACGTATAGTCCATGTGTGTGACACAATGTGTCTGGGTGTGTGTCCAGATAACAATTAACAAAAGCCCCGGAGCAGCAGCAGGAAAACAATGAACAATGGCTCTTTGTGAGCAGGGAGCAGAATAAAAGCCCTTTGTTCCTGTGTCCATATGATGCTTACAGACCCCATTACTGGGAGCTGCAGGAAATGGGGGGAGGGGGCACATTCCTGTCCCGTGAGGGACACATCAAAGGGAAGTGGGGGAGAGAGGCCCCTATACTGTGGAAATGGCATTAACTCGTGTGGTGCTGGAGCCTCCACAATAACCCTCCATTGTGGAGTCAGCACTGCTTATCTGCTTTATTACCAGTGACCTTTGTGTGAGGTGATTGTTGTGCAAAGGAGGAACACAAAGGTCCTGGGAGAAAGGCTGGGATTAGTATGGAGGAGCCCTCGGCTCCTAGTTCTAGGCTTTTCCTCCAATAATGGTAGCACATACTTGTCTCATTTTATCTCAGAACATGGTGTTTCTTCTCTTCTGCCTGTATTTTAGTATATTTTTGGG
Source organism: Phyllobates terribilis (assembly GCF_046119375.1). Classification (NCBI taxonomy): domain Eukaryota; kingdom Metazoa; phylum Chordata; class Amphibia; order Anura; family Dendrobatidae; genus Phyllobates; species Phyllobates terribilis. The sequence continues at coordinate 693,113,693 of NW_027362762.1, forward strand.
GAAAGCTGGGGGTCCTGTATTAGGCCGGCTGCAGAGGGGCGTATGGAAATCTGCCGATTTTCCTTTAATTTTCATCCGTGTGTCCGGTTTTTAGCTCCATGTGTCATCCGTATGTCCATTTTTTACGTCATGGTGTCATCCTTGTGTCTTTTTTTTAAGTCCGTGTTCGATTAATTTTCATACAACTACATTAAAAAATGCACATGATCAAATACAGTTTTCTAGGTTGAGACCACGTTCACACGTTCAGTATTTGGTGAGTTTTTTACCTCAGTATTTGTAAGCTAAAACCAGGAGTGGGTGATAAATACAGAAGTGGTGACGTGTTTCTATTATACTTTCCCTCTGATTGTTCCTCTCCTGGTTTTGGTATAGAAATACTGAGGTAAAAAAATGATCAAATACTGAACTTGTGAACGTGGCCTTAGTATTCAAATGTATCCTTAAAAATTGAATGCCACTCGGATGTTCTGTGTGGGATCGGGTTTTTTTACGAACCCATAGACTTGAATAGACGAGTCTCATCCCAGAATCTGAAGAAAGTATGGCCTGCTGTGATTTTTCCTTACGGCAGTCGGATTGTGAGGAAGATGTTTCCTCTGAACATCACTATTCAATAACATGGGTCAGTGTGAACAAAAATCAGACAACACGTCCAATTTCTAGGCTCATCTATATGAGCCCTAAGTCCTTATTCACACATCAGTTTTCACATATGAGTGCCATCTGTTTTGTTCCCCAGATAGCACTTATACCTATCACAGTCTTTGCGGCTGTTCACATGTCAGATTTTTTCCTTGGACCGAGTGGTCCGTACAAAATCATGGAGACATTTTCAATATTGATCCGAGGGTCGTATCAAAATCGGCAATGTAAGTCTATGGGTCTGTGAAAAAAAATCGAACAGCACTCTGTGTGAAGCCTGTTTTTCACTGGCTGATAGATAACAAAAGGTGGAGAAACTTTTTTTCCTCATCAGTGAAAAAAAAATGATGAAACTTGGTGCATTTTGTGTATGTCAAAAAACCTGACGTCTGAATGAGGCCTTATGGTCACCATTCCTGCTGTCATCCAGTCTGGAAAACCTGGCTAGTAGGTGTTATGGTATAAGGACACAGGTATTGGGGCATCGCCACATTATACCTACAGGAGCTGTTCTGACACCTAGGCGTGTAAGTATAGGGGGTGCAAGAGTCAGGATCACACCTGGGCCCTGGAGTCTAGGGGGCCCAAAATGTCCCCTTGGCCTATATGACAAAACCAACTATGAGGCCTTATTCACACATCTGTGTTTAAACATGTACGTGAAAAAATGATACTGGTGTCATCAGTGTTTCTTCAGTGTATGGTCCATGTGTGTCTGTTTTTTACCATCAGCGTCATCAGTGTTTTTCACAGATGGATAAATAAATGACAAATCTTCTCCCATCCTTTCCAATGTTAAATACGAACAGCACATGGACTGTACACTGCTGCCATCCGTGAGCTGTACGTGTTTTTCATGGATCCATAGACTTATATTGGGCCTTGTCATCCGTGCTACGGGAAAAAAACGGATATGTCTTGTGTAGTTTTTCACAGACACACGGTCCGTGAATAAACGCTGATATGTAACCTGCCGCATAGACTATAATGGGTATGTGTTGTATCAATGAAAAAAAACGCATGCAACATGTACGTGGAACACGGATGCCTGAATGAGGCCTTAGTGTATGTTCACACTGGTTTTTTTGCAGCGTTTTTTTTCTGCATGAAAAACAGTGTGGGCAGGAAAAACGGTGTGTACATGATGCATGTTTTTGATGTGTTTTTTCATGCGTTTTTTAATATGTTTGACGCATTTTTGTATGCATTCCATTGAGTGGGTGAAAAATGCTGAAAAAATTTACATGCATTAGTTAAAAAAAAATGCACCACAGCTCAAAAACATGCCGAAAAACCCGTGCAAATATGATTTTAAATATCAAATTTACTTTGCTGCTACTGTAAAACTCAGCATTTTTTTTTTAATATATAATTTTTATTAACTTTTTCAAAAAGAAACAAAGCATACCAGATTAAGGTGATAATCAGATACCTGTTCGCAGACAGGGTATAAAGAGACAGTTCTTACATATTTGATTGGTAAAGCAAAACAATATAATATAAGAATTTAATGACAATGTAACTTACATCAGTTTAATTAACATGCAATCCAGTTGATACTCTGATTTATTGAAGGCAACTTGTTAGATTAGACCACCTATGTTAGTATTAGGCTGTGTGCCCACGATGCGTTTTTTAAGCGTTTCCGCAGTGGCAAAAACGCTGCAGAAACGCTTAAAAAACGCATGGTGGAATGCCTGCCATGTTCCCCAATGATAATCCGCATGTGCTGTGCACATGATGCGGAAATTTCCGCTGCGGATTATCATTGCGGAAAAAAACACAGCACTACCAATTATTTTGCGGAAGCGCTGCGTTTTCGCCGCCATTGACTTGCATTGGAACGCATGGATTACGCATCACTGTATATGTAAATGCGCATTCCATGCATTCCAATGTGCGGATGGTACCCAGGTCTAGAGGAGAGGAGACTCTCCTTCGGACCCGGGTACCATAGAAACTGTAAAAAAAAGAATAAAATAAAAAATAAATATGATACTTACTTTCTGGCGGCCCCTGATGCGCTCCTCCTCTCATGCCGGCAAATCGCGATGGACTGAAGGACCTGCGCTGATGTCATAGTCATGTGACGGGTCACGCGATGCTGATGTCGGCAGGTCCTTCAGTGCAGTGTACCGCGATCTGCCGGCAACCAGGACGGAGCAAAGCAAGACTGCTGGGGCCATCAGAAGGTAAGTATAGATTTATTTTTTATTTTTTTACATTCTGTCGGGTCACACTATATAAATCCATGCCGTTTGCATGGATTTATATAGTGTGACCAAGTTGAAAAGCACTTTCCAAGTGATGCTAAAATCGCTTGGAAAGCGCTTGTCAACCCGCATGCAGAAGTGCATGTGAAAAACGCTTCACTTCCTCATGTCCCTGGCAGGAAAACGCATGTACAATCCGCATGCGTTTTTTCTGCCAGGGGAGATTGCAGAAACGCTCAGGAAAAATCCGGAGCATTTCTGCATCGTGGGCACATAGCCTTATAGATATTCACCAAATGATCCCTCCATTCCACTCTCTCCCGCCCCCCCTTAATCCAGGCGTAATGGACCTAGGCTATCCCCAAGCCAAGATCTTCCAGAATGTACCTCGCTGTGGAAGTGAAGGGATTCACCATTTTCTTTTTTTCATTTAATGAGCAGCAATTTACAATAAACTGTTTCCATTTCGGAAGAAATTTGCCAGCTTGCGTTTCCTTATTGCTAAGGTCGTCTTGTTGCTCTATTCCCATAAAATGTTTCATTTGAGCTGTTAACTCTTCAATGTTCAATGTTGGGTTCTAGCCAATATTTAAGTAATTGTTTTTTTGCCAGGATAAGTAGGGTGTGGAGCAATTTCGGAGGGTTTCCCCTCTTCCCCTCAGGGTTTTCTGTGTTGTTCCAAAAGTGTAACAAGGCTAGATAAGGAGAAAGAGTATAACCCAGACTCCATATGGTGTCGATCATAGCTGATACTTGTCCCCAATATGAAACTGAAGCCGGGCATGACCATAGGCCGTGCATGAGGTCGGATAGTGGAAGGTGGCATTTAGGGCAAGCTGTTAGCCTGTTTGAAAGCGGGTCTTTTTTAAACTCAGCATTTTTTCCACACAGAAAAATCACAGCAAAAACGCTACGTGTTAACAAGCACTTTAAACCCATTTGCGACCTATGACGTATATGTACGTCATAGGTCGCCTCCCCCTCTTTGAGCCCGCATCTTTTCAGGCACATGACAGCTGATCTGATCAGATATCATGTGCCCGTAACAGCCGCGGCATTTAACATGAGTGCGCTGGAAGCGCGTCACATACCACGCCCATTGGCGCCCCTTTCACATGATCGCGGGACGCCGATGGGTTGTCATGACAGCCGGCGGTTTACAGGAGCCCTGCTATGTGTTACATAAGCGATCACATGATCGCAGCTTAAAGTCTCCTAAAGAGACTATTGAAGCAAGTAAAAAGTAAAAAAAAGTTTTAAAAAAAATATAAAAGTTCAAATCATCCCCCTTTTGCACAATTCAAAATGAAACAATAAAAAAAAATCAAAAATACACATATTTGGTATCACTGCGTTCAGAATCGCCCAATCTATCAATATATAAAAAAGATGAATCCGATCGGTAAACGGCGTAACGAGAAAAAAAATCTATATGCCAGAATTACGTTTTTTTGGTCGCCGCAACATTCAATTAAATACAATAACAAGCGATCAAAACAGGCTAGCCCAAAATGGTATCAATAAAAATGCCAGCTCCGGGGCTCGGAAAATGGTGCCATTTTTTTTTTTTTAACAAATTTTGGATTTTTTTTCACCACTTGAATAAAAAAGAACCTATACATGTTTTGGTATCTACGAACTCGTAATGACCTGGAGAATCATAATGGCAGGTCAGTTTTAGCATTTAGTGATCATGGTAAAAAAAAAAAAAAATACAATTGGGAAATTGCACTTTTTTTGCAATTTCACCACACTTGGAATTTTTTTCCCCATTTTCTAGTACACTATATGGTAAAATCAATGGTGTCGTTCAAAAGTACAACTCGTCACGCAAAAAAAACAAGCCTTATTGAAGGAAAAATAAAAAAGTTAAGGCTCTGTGAAGAAGGGGAGCAAAAAAACGAAAACACAAAAACGGAAAATTCCAAGGTTGTGATGGGGTTTAAGACCCTTGATCGTTATGGGCCCTGATGAAGATTTTACATTGGGGCCCACATGCTGCAAGTTACTTCACTAATAACATCCTATTCTAAATACATAGACATTCAAGGAAATGAGTCATCACCCCCCAAAAAAAATTTCAACAATTGAATTATTGAAGTATGAACCCCTTCACGACCTATAAGCCCACATCTTTTCCTGCTTTGATAAGCTGTCATGTGCCCCTAACAGCTGCGGGTGGAATTGTGATCCACCCACGGCTGTTAACATGTTAAATGCCGCTGTCAATCTCGGAAGTGGGTAACAAATAGAGTCACAAACCCCGCTCATTGGTGCCCTGTAACACGATCGCGGGGCGCCGATTGGTTGGCATGACAACCAGGGGCCTGCAGAAGACCCCCCCATACTTGTCATTGCAGATTTCCTATGAATGCCGGCCCGTAGCCAGCATTCATAGGAGATGATGATTTCAGCTATGTGTAGCACAAGCAATCAGATGATCGCAGCTTCAAGTCTCCTATGGAGACTATTGAAGCAAGTGAAAAGAAAAGAGGTAAAAAAAAAGTTTTAAAAAATATTATGAAAAAAATGTAAAAGTTCTAATCACCCCCTTCTGCCCCATTCAAAATAAAGCAATAAAAAAAAATACACATATTTGGTATTGCCGTGTTCAGAATCACCCAATCTATCAAAACATAAACTAAATTAATCCGATCGGTAAACGGCGTAATGAGAGAAAAAATCAAAACGCCAGAATTACATTTTTTTGCTCGCCGCAACATTGATATCAGGTGATCAAAACATCGTATGCGTATGTACTCCAAGATGTTATCAATACAAATGTGAACTCAGCGCGCAAAAAAAAAAACCCTCACCCAGCCCCAGATCCTAAAAAATAGAGACGCTACGGGTCTCTGAAAATGGTGCTTTTTTTTTTATTTTACAAACTTTGGATTATTATTTCATCACTTAAATAAAAAAGAATCTATACATTTTTGGTATCAGCAAACTCGTAATGACCTGGAGAATCATAATAGCAGGTCAGTTTACCATTTAGTGAACATGATAAAAAAAAACTGTGGAATTGCACTATTTTTGCAATTTCACTGAACTTGGAATTTTTTCCTGTTTTCCAGTACACTATATGGTAAAATCAGTGGTGACATTCAAAAGCACATCTCATCCCACAAAAAACCAACCCTCACACGGCCATATTGACGGAAAAATAAAAAAGTTATGGCTCTGGGAAGAAGGAGAGCAAAAACAGAAAATCTCAAGGTCATGAAGGGGTTAAAGGGGTAGTCCGGCACCTAAAATGTATTTTCTAAATATCTATCTTTATACAGTCATGGCCAAAAGTGTTGGCACCCTCAAATTGTTCCAGAAAATGAAGTATTTCTCCCAGAAAATTATTGCAATTACACATGTTTTGTTATACACATGTTTATTTCCTTTGTGAGTATTTGAACAACACAAAAAAAATCAGAGAGAAAAAGGCAAATTGGACATAATTTCACACTAAACCCCAAAGATGGGCCAAACAAAATTGTTGGCACCTTTCCAAAATTGTCGGTAAACAACTTTGTTTCAAGCATGTGATGCTCGATCAAACTCACCTGTGGCAAGTAACAGGTGCGGGCAATATGAAAATCACACCTGAAACCAGATAAAAAGGGGTGAAGTTGACTCAATCTTTGCATTGTGTGTCTGTGTGTGCCACACTAAGCATAGAGAACAGAAGGAGAAGAGAAGTGTCTGAGAACTTGAAAGCTAAAATTGTTGAAAAATATTAGCAATTTTAAGGTTACAAGATCGTGATGTTTCTTTGTCACAGTGTGCAATATAATCAAGAAGTTTACAACCCATGGCACTATAGCTAATCTACCTTGAAGTGGCGTGGACAGCAGAGAAAAATTGATGAAAGGATAGTCCGGATGGTGGATAAGCAGCCCCAATCAAGTTCCAAAGAAATTCAAGCTGTCCTGCAGGCTCAGGGTGCATCAGTGTCAGCGTAAACTATCCGTCGACATTTGAATGAAATTAAACGCTATGGCAGGAGACCCAGGAGAACCCCACTGCTGACACAGACATAAAAATCCTAAACTGTGGTTTGCCAAAATGCATGTGAGTAAGCCAAAATCCTTCTGGGAAAGGTTCTTGTGGACAGATGACACCAAGATAGGGCTTTTTGGCAAAGCACATCATTCTAATATTTATTGAAACTGGAATGAGGCCTGCAAAGAAAAAAACACAGTACCTACAGTCAAATATGACGGAGGTTCAAAGATGTTTTGGGGTTGATTTGCTGCCTTTGGCACTGGGTGCCTTGACTGTTTGCAAGTCATCATGAAATCTGAAGATTACCAAAGGATTTTGGGTCACAATGTAGTGCCCAGTGTCAGAAAGCTGGTTTTGCATCCTAGGTCATGGGTCTTCTAGCAGGACTATGACCCCAAATATACTTCAAGAAGCACCCAGAAATAGATGGAAACCAAGCGCTGGAGAGTTCTGAAATAGCCAGCAATGAGTCTGGATCTAAATCCCATTGAACACCTATGGAGAGCTTTTAAATTTGCTTTTGGGAAAAGGCACCCTTCAAATATGAGAGATCTGGAGCAGTTTGCAAAAGATGAGTGGTCCTAAATTCCAGTTGATAGGTGTAAGAAGCTTGTTGATGGTTATAGAAAGCGATTGATTGCAGTTATTTATTTCAAAGGGGGTGCAACCAAAAATTAAGTTGAGGGTGCAACAATTCTGTCTGGCTCAGGGTGCATCAGTGTCAGCGCAAACTATCCGTCGACATTTGAATACTTAAAAATACGGAAAAATAAAAAAGTTATGGCCCTGGGAAGAAGGGGAGCAAAAGCAGAAAATCCTATTTTTCAGGTTTTTATGGTGTGTAGCTGTCATGCTCAGACTTTTATACGCCAACAAATAAAAATGGCCGCCCCCAGCAGCTACAGAAAGAAAGAAATAAATACATGTTCAAACTTAAAGGGAATTTGTCATCCCCTTGCACTTATCAGACCTCTAATATGGGCATACAAGTAATAGAAATATAAATCTATACATGCCTGTATGCCTCATATTAGAGGTATTGTTGCTGTGAAATGTCTTTTTATTCCTACAAGTTTCTGATGTGCTCCAGTCCCGGGGACTGGAAGAAATCCCCACCTCCTGTGTGAATTACAATGCCTCCTCCCTCCCCTGCATGTCACAGTGCCTGGATTTGGCTGCTGCAACTGCACATCACATGGCACTGTGACTTGCAGGGGAGGGGACAAACATGGTAATTCACACAGGAGGTGGGGATTTCTTCCAGGCCCTGGCTCCACAGCATCAGAAACTTGACTGAATAAAAAGACATTTTACAGCAACCAGACCTCTAATATGAGGCATACAGGTAGGTATAGATTCACATTTCTATCACCTGTATGCCCATATTAGAGGACAGATAAGTGCCAGGGGGTGACAGATTCCCTTTAACATTTTATACTGTTTTTAAAATTAATGATTATATAATTAATATTTATTAATGCAAAAATAAAAATTGTGACATAATCCCCTTAATCTGGGTTTGAAAACCCTCCCCCTGTAGATATAACAGCCTCTACTGTTTTTGGAAGGTTTGGTACAAGATTTGGATTTTGCCAATTCGTCCAGAAAAACATTTGTGAGGTCAGAAACTGATGTTGGATGTGAGCGCCTGGCTCACAATCTCTGTTCTAGATCATCCTAAAGGTGTTCAATGGGGTTGCAGTCAGAGTTTTGTGCGGACTAGTCAAGTTCTTCCACACCAAGCTCACCCAACCTTTATGACCCTGCTTTGTGCCCTGGGGCACAGTCCTGCTGGAACAGAATAGAGGCTTCCCCAAACTGTTCCCACAAAGTTGAAAGTATACAATTATCCAAAATGTTGATAAAACAGCGGGCAGCATGAATCAGATCCTGGCTGCAAGATTGCAGCCAGGTATATCACTCTATGGAACACTCTAGCATTTATAAGAGAATATACTTTGAAGATCCAGCTGTGAACCAATCTGGAGACGAGACTAGTCGGGAAGAGTTGGGCGGTGTCAGATTTTCAAACCTAAAACCTAATCCCCTGAAGCCATTTTCCCCTGTAAAAAAAACAGAAAATAAAAAGCAGCCTTATAGTCACCTAACACCCAATCCATTTGAAGCCATTGTCACCTGTAAAAAAGCAAAAATAATAAAAACATATCCCTCACCTGTCCAAAGGAATGAAATAATCCAGAGTGTCCCACGGTGATCGGAACATTTGTAGAACAGTCACATCAGCAGATGTGGCTGTTCTACAGCACAGCAGGCTAACACTGACATAGGAGTGTAATCGCTAGTGCTGAGCTGCTGTTCTGAGAGAGATCACAGGAGTTCATCAGCTGATGAGCTCCGGTGACCTCACTTACGGTACCACTGCTGCGTGAGAATTTTCTCATCTCTCGATGAGACTGTTCTACAAATGATCCCATTGATGTGGGACACTGTGGATTATGTGGATTACGGCAGACAGGTGAGGGATATGGTGGTTTATTATTTTTGATTTTTTTACAGCTGACATGGGCATTGGAAATTAGGCATTAAGGTGAGTATGTAGTGTTTTTTATAATTGATTTTTTACAGGTGACATGGGCATTGGGTATTTGGTGTTAGGTGAGTATAATATGTTTTTTATTTTTATTTCAGTATTTATTTATTTAAACTTTTTTTTTTCTTTACTCCGCAGCAAATCCACAAACATTTTTATACCTGCGTTTTAGCTGTGAATTTGACTGACTTAATTGAAGTCAATGGGTAAAAAATGCAGCAAAAACGCACAAAGAATTAACAAGCTGCAGATTTATACACACAGCAAATCCTGAAAGGAGAAAGGAAAATTACTTATCATTTGCACCGTACTTCAGGATTCTAATTGACTTAGCTGGCATAAGGATTCCCTAGCGTTTTTGGGCCAATTCAGAGCGGGAAAACATTGCAAAAACGCACAGTGTGCACACAGCCTAAGAGTTCCCTTCATTGGTACTAATGAGCCTAGGGCAACTCCTGAAAAACAATCCAATAACATTATACATCCTTCACTAAACTTTACATTTGTTATTCAAAGATAGACAAAAGGGAAGATTACACCTCAAAATACCATCAATCAAATAATATAAGGTCAAGTGACCAAAAGAAGTGACAAATAATATGGACAAAATAATTTGCAGACAAGCAACACGTCAAAGGAAAGAGATCAGATGGCCATATACCCACAAGAGAATAGGACAAAATATAAAAATATAAAGCTATGTTCTTCATTAAATACCATTAGTAAGATATAAAGTGGTGGGTCACACAGTGCAGAATGGCGTCCCAGGCAGTAGAGGGGGACAAGATGGCACTCAACTCGTGCAATGTGCAAAATACAATCTCATATCAAATGTAGTAAAAACCATTTATGTACATCCGATAGGAGCACCACCCACCAATCTGGCTAGGACAGGGTACAAACAGGATAAGTCACACAAAAACAAAAAAATACCAAGAAAAATGCTATTGATATGCCATAACAGTCTGTGATGGGAAAACTCCTACAACGAGAGGTTCAAAAAATAAAATTTTGTTGCACCAAATTTCATAAGCCATAAATGACTGATCAAAAGGTCTGACCACAGGAACCCCCACAAATGCTCAAGAATAGGGTGCTAGTCCTTTGCTTTCACCAGTACACTGATGTTAACCCTGTGACCCTCCCCCGCTTGCATACACTCCTGGCCACACAATTGACTCTTTGTGCTTTGTGATTGTATGAGCAACCAGTAGTTTACTATTGTCTATGTTGTTATTATCTTCTATTGTGCATTCCTATCTGCAGTCTCCAAATCCAGGTACTGGATTGATGAGGCAAATATTTCTATTTTCTCATCTTTTATTTATCTTAATGGTTTTTTTTTTATAAAAATACATAAATACAATAATAACCTTTTTTTATAAGATTTATATTGATGATTAACTATAATAGTAATATAACAAGAATAATAGAAACTGTACTATATACATGTATTGTTTTAATCTATGACCAAAGGGGGTTTCCTATGTATTACATTGGTGCAGGTATAATCATTCAATATGCACTAAATGTCTGATAAGTGAATTTTTATTGCTGTCCAGTGTTTACAGCTGAAGGGTGGCCAACTGGCCATGTGTACGCACGTTCACTCTCTATTGTACTGAGTATATGAAATCAAGATACAGTTATTTTGCCCCAGAAAATAGGTTTTCAGGTTTTATGAAAGAAAATCTTAAAGGGATCGCTATATGCTTTTTAGATGGGACTAACTGGTTGGGCATCACCCCCTGGACCTGATCAAATCCCCCCCCAAGTCTCACTGACAAAATCATCTCTGAAAGTTGACATTATGCCTTCCTAAGCCTGCCAAGTGAAGCAGGGTGTGCTCTCCCCTGTGTCTTCGGCAGTGGACGAAGCTGGAACAGCACGGCTTAGTACCCTGTGAAGTGACCATACCCAAGTACTGCAGCTCAGCTCCTATTGAAATGAATAGGAGCTGAACTGCAGTAGTCGGGAATGGCCACTCAGTTGTGTAGCATGGCAGTGTTCCCCTGGTCACTAAATTCTATGGTAGCTCAAAATTTCATGACCCCCGCCACCTCCGTCACATGAAAGCTACTCACTTTGTTTAAAATAGGAATGTGACTGAATACTGGACGTAGGATAAAGTCATTGAAATCCCAGATGTCCTTTCATTGGCTCTTCCCAAATAATATCAGATAACTATAGCTATAGAAAAGAATAGACTATAATGGAAAATGATACTCAAAATTATGTTGTCAACGCGTGTTACAATGAAGTCCTTTTTTAAAGTAGTCTCTCACAGTTTTCAGAAAAAATCTCATTGTCATCATTCCAGAAGACCAAAGGCAAGTATGCAAGTATGTTCATATTGTGGTAAGACGACTCACTCGGCTGCTTTCGGAAGCAGACTCAGGAACTGGGTTTCTTCTGCAGGCTTTATTGTATGGCATAAAGCCCCGCAGCGCCAGCAAAAATAAACATGGCCTTTCTGGCAAAACGACAAAACAAAAGATAAATGATAGCACAGTCCATAGCAGTGTGGGATTCGCCCACAAAGGTTGTAGCCCAGCCTTCAGCTCCTTCCTGAGCTATGGCTTCCCCAGTCTGGAGACCTTGCCTCTCCAAACACAACAACAGAAAAACAAATAGTGACTTAGCATTTAAGCTTGCTCAGCCACACCCTAAGGGGAGGTATGGTGAATGACTTCCCACCCAATCTCTAAGTCATTCACCCAAAGCCACACCCTTCAAAATGGTGATTACACCCCCAACACATAACATGCTAGGGAAAAAGTTTTAGGTTCAGTGCACACAGGCTAACAGCTGTAGTGACACATACCTCCCCTCACATACAACACCAGTGACTGTCACAATATGTACAGTTATATGAAAAAGTTTGGGCATCCCTATTAATCTTAAGCTTAATGTTTTATAAAAATTGGTGTTTTTGCAACAGCTATTTCAGTTTGATATATGTAATAACTGTTGGACACAGTAATGTTTCTGCCTTGAAATGAGGTTTATTGTACTAACAGAAAATGTGCAATCTGCATTCAAACAAAATTTGACAGGTGCATAAGTATGGGCACCTCACCAGAAAAGTGACATTAATATTTAGTAGATCCTCCTTTTGCAAAAATAACAGCCTCTAGTCGCTTCCTGTAGCTTTTAATGATTTCCTGGATGAAGGTATTTTTGACCATTCCTCTTTACAAAACAATTCCAGTTCAGTTAAGTTTGATGGTCGCCGAGCATGGACAGCCCTCTTCAAATGATCCCACAGATGTTCAATGATATTCAGGTCTGGGACTGGGATGGCCATTCCAGGACATTGTAATTGTTCCTCTGCATGAATGCCTAAGTAGATTTGGAGCGGTGTTTTGGATCATTGTCTTGCTGAAAGATCCATCCCCTGCGTAACTTCAACTTTATCACTGATTCTTGAACATTATTGTCAAGAATCTGCTGATACTGAGTGGAATCCATGTGTCCCTCAACTTTAACAAGATTCCCGGTGCCGGCATTGGCCACACAGCCCCAAAGCATGATGGAACCTCCACCAAATTTTACTGTGGGTAGCAAGTGTTTTTCTTGGAATGCTGTGTTTTTTTGCCGCCATGTATAACGCCTTTTTGTATGACCAAACAACTCAATCTTGGTTTCATCAGTCCACAGGACCTTCTTCCAAAAATAAATTGGCTTCTCCAAATGTGCCTTTGCATACCTCAGCCGACTCTGTTTGTGGCGTGCTTGCAGAAACGGCTTCTTTCGCATCACTCTCCCATACAGCTTCTCCTTGTGCAAAGTGCGTTGTATAGTTGACCGATGCACAGTGACACCATCTGCAGCAAGTTGATGCTGCAGCTCTCTGGATGTGGTCTGAGGATTGTCCTTGACAGATCTCACCATTCTTCTTCTCTGCCTTTCTGATGTTTTTCTTGGCCTGCCACTTCTGGCCTTAACAAGAACTGTCCCTGTGTTCTTCCATTTCCTTACTATGTTCCTCACAGTGGAAACTGACAGGTTAAATCTCTGAGACAGCTTTTTGTATCCTTCCCTTGAACAACTATGTTGAATAATCTTTGTTTTCAGATCATTTGACAGTTCTTTTGAGGAGCCCATGATGCCACTCTTCAGAGGAGATTCAAACAGGAGAATAACTTGCAAGTGGCCACTTTAAGTAGCTTTTCTCATGATTGCATACACCTGGCTATGAAGTTCAAAGCTCAATGAGGTTACAAAACCAAAAAAAGTGCTTTAGTAAGTCAGTAAAAAGTAGGTAGGAGTATTTAAAACAAGAAAATGATAAGGGTGCCCATACTTATGCACCTGTCAAATTTTGTTTGAATGCAGATTGCACATTTTCTGTTAGTACAATAAACCTCATTTCAAGGCAGAAACATTACAGTGTCCAACAGTTATTACATATATCAAACTGAAATAGCTGTTGCAAAAACACTGATATTAAGAAAACATTAAGCTTAAGATTAATAGGGGTGCCCAAACTTTTTCATATAACTGTATATTGCATATGAATAGAGAAACATCTCATGAAAACATATAACATTGTACAATAAAATGCTTGGTGTCATGATCATTTCTTATTGCAGGTAGAAGATCTCCTAAAGTGACTCTCAGCCATAGCACTGAAAAGTGACAAAACATTTCTCATGTACAGTGTATGTAAAAAAAGTCTACCCATATTAAAATTCCAGGTTTTTGTCATGTAAAACAATCATAGCAAGAAGAATCATTTCAGAACGTTTTCTACCATTGATGTTCAAATTTAATTGAAAAATAAACGGAAATATTTTCTGGTGGAAAAAGAAAAATAAAGAACTAAAATAATGTGGTAGCATAAATATGCACATCCTTAAAATAATACTTTCTTGAAGTAGTCTTTGAATTTTATGACAGCATTTAGGGTATGTGCCCACGATGCAGATTTGAAGCAGAAATTTCCTGAGCATTTCTGCATCTCCTTAGCAGAAAAAAACGCATGCGGATTTTACGTGCATTTCTTAAGTGTTTTTCAAGCGTTTTTACATGCATTTATGCATGCGTTTTTTTTCAAGCGGTTTTCCAAGCGATTTTGAGCATCACTTGGAAAAGGGCTTGACAAGTTGGTCACACAATATAAATCCATGCAACTGGCATGGATTAATATTGTGTGACCAACTTATGAGGAGATTTCTGCTTCAAATCGTGCATCTAGTGTAAATAAAAAGAATTAAAAAGTAAAAACAAAAAAAAACCTTATACTCACCTCTCCGGCGGCGGAGATCCTCTCTCCTCGGGGGCCCGCAGTGTACTGGCAGGACCTGTGGTGACGTCATTTAGTCAGCTGATGCTCACGCGACTGCTGATTATAGGAATTTGGAAAGGCACACACCTGTCTATATAAGACCTCACAGCTCACAGTGCATGTCTGACCAAATGAGAATCATGAGCTCAAATGAACTGCCCAAGGGGCTCAGATACAGAATTGTGGCAAGGCACAGATCTGACTAAAGTTACAAAAGAATTTCTGCATTACTCAAGGTTCCTAAGAGCACAGTGGCCTCCATAATCCTTAAATGGAAGAAGTTTGGGACCACCAGAAGTCTTCCTAGACCTGGCTGTCCAGCCAAACTGAGCAATCGTGGGAGAAGAGCCTTGGTGAGAGAGGTAAAGAAGAACCCCAAGATCACTGTGGCTGAGCTCCAGAGATGCAGTAGGGAGATGGGAGAAAGTTCCACAAAGTCAGCTATCACTGCAGCCCTCCACTAGTCGGGCCTTTATGGCAGAGTGGCCCGACGGAAGCCTCTCCTCAGTGCAAGACATATGAAAGCCCGTGACGCGCCCCCAGGGCAGTGGGGTGCTCGGTGTCCGGGCCTATGGATGCTGGGGGGGAATATGTCACAGTGGCTGGCCCGGTCCGTGGCCCAGGGCGGTCAACAAAAAGGGGATAGTTTATATGGGATTTGTAATTTGATCGTGACGCCACCTGTGGTTTCTGGTAATTTGTACCAGCGCGGCTGCAGACATCTGAGGCAGTTGATAAGCAGCTAGGATGGAACAGCTCCCTACAGGTGGAGCGGGCCTCAGGGCAGTGTAGAGTTTGATGGTGGATGGTGATGCTGGAGGGATGGCGCAGCAGGAGTAACTGACAGAGACAGGGGATTCGCTTCAATACCTTTACTGGTGCGGATGTCAGGTACGGTCCAGGGTACTCGGTAGGAAGGGTGCACTTCAGGACTTCTCCCCAGTGAGTGGGTATAGGGCCTCCTGGTCCGTGTCTCCCTCTCTCTAAGCTCCTGGCCAGCCTGCAATTGGGCCTAGCTTCTGTGTCATGTTGCTCTCTTCACCTGTCACTTGGTAGTAGGACCTTCCGCTGGCAACCACTATCTCTGGGCGCCGGGGCCTTCATGGTTCCTGGTCCTGTAATGGGTTTAGCTTCAGGTCGGCCAGGGACTTGTAGTCCTCCTGGTATGGCGGTGATCTCTACTGGGTATAAAGGACCCTGTAGGCGCGGACCCGGTGTCCGGTTTGTATACTCGGGGTGAGCCTATGATGCTCCTCTGCCCCCTCAACTCCTCTCTCCTCTCCTCTTTTCCTTCGGCCACACTCGGGACCCTCACTACAGCAGCAGACGTGCTGCGTCTTCGCTGCTCTCAGCGTCTGCACGCTCTCTCTCAGACTGAGAGGCTAACTTCTCACTGCCTGGCTCCACCCTCCATATATATATATATATCCCTAACGGGCTCCCTCTGCTGGTATCAGGTGGACGGGTGGAGGTGTTTGTATGTAATGAGGGCCTCTTGTGGAGAAGTCCGTCCATGCACCCTTTTGGGTCCTGTGGTACCTGTGAACAGCAGGGTGCCTCATTCCCCCCTAGTACAATTCAGTACTCCTGGACTGAAGCATTTTGTAACAGGTTACAACAATAACAATAATTATAATAACAATAATTAAGTTACAGTAAGTCCCGTAACAAGGTGTCCATTTCACCGATGAAAGTGTAACATGAGGGACCCTCCTGAAAACCCTCAACGTAGACCCTAGGCGTGGCTACAGGGCATTAGTAATCCAGGTGCTGGACCACATCTCGGCCACGCCAAACGGGTTTTTGTTCAGTGGTCAAATAAGGGGCACTTTTGATGAGTGCAACTATTTACAAGAACAGTTTTTGGCTGCTCACAGTTCTCAGCCTACAAGTCTTTATACCCTTACGGGTAACTAAATGACATATTATTTCTGTTCATAATAAATAACATAGGCAATACCCAACTGGGTAACTATTTACAATGTAGGCACTTTGTGCTTATTAACTAAACCTGGCAAGGATTTGTCCTTGTGTGCTGCGTGTGGACCTTCGTAGCACTGGGGTGTTACTAGTGTCTGTGCATGCACTCTCTGTTAATCTAGCAGGTGTACGTGCTGGTAGATTATAAAACTGCCTTAAACTCTCTATGGGACTGGCAAGTGCACTGATTACTGGGCCTTCAGGCTCTGCTTCAACGGTTGATCCTCCTCTTACTGGGGACTCTTCCTGTTCCTGAGCAGGTTCTTCCAGAGCGCTCACAGGTTCTTCTTGTGGCTAATAGAAGTGTATCACGGGTATAATAACTGCTCCATCAAGTTGAGGCCAGTCCGCAGGGAAATCTCCTAGAACTGTGTGAAGCAGATCTTCCTTGGGTTCTTCCGGTGCTATAGGAGGTACTTCTTCCTCCGTTGTCTTCAGTAGACCTGGTCACAATTTCAAGTGGTCTATTGAGACTGTTGCGGTTGTCTTACCTCCATCTTTGCTAATCAGGCAGGTTTTACTGTTGTCAAATTTGGAGTACAACACTGTGTAGGTCTCTCTTTACCACTGGTCATCGAACTTGTGACCTCTTCTCTTCCGCTTTAGCACTATCTCTCCAGGTGCCAAGGGTTCTGCTGGTGCATGTTTATTGTACTGTTCTTCCTGTCTTTCCCTCACCTTGTTCAGACTGTCTTCGACACAGGCCTGTACTCTCCTGTACTGCTCTTGCCGATTTGTATCCCAGTCTTCAGTGGACATATCTGCTTCAGGTTCTACCACTCCGAGTTCCAGGTCCATGGGCAACTTTACGGGTCTTGCTCTCATGAGGTACGCTGGGGTACTATTAGTAGAACTCACAGGTATGTGATTGTACAGATCTACCAGGTCAGGTAGTTTGTCTGGCCACTGGTTCCTTTCTTCCAAGGGTAAGTTTTCAGCAGGTCTATGACAATGTTGTTCATTTTCTCACACAAACCATTGGTCTGAGGGTGATACGGCGTAGTCCGGATCTTCTTGCACCCATACAGATGACAGAAGTCTTTAAACAGCTCGGCTTCAAAGGTAGGGCCTTGATCCGTTAGCACTTTGTCCGGGTATCCATGGGGCCTCCAGAAGCATGCTTGGAACGTTCTTGCTGCAGTTTCTGCTGTCAGATCCTTGACAGGGGCTACCACCAGGAACCGGGAATAATGATCCACCATGGTCAGTGCATAGGAATAGCCTGACCTGCTGGGTGACAGCTTGACGTGATCCAGAGAGACAATCTCCAGGGGCTGGGTTGTTTTGATGGACTGCAAGGGTGCTTTCTGGCTGCCGTAGTCTTTCCTTCTGAGGCTACAGGTCCCACAATTCCGGCACCACCTCAGTATGGAACTCCGCATTCCAACCCAATAGAACCGATCCTTCAGCAGGGGTTCCAGCTTCTTCCAGCCAAAGTGACCTGCTTGATCGTGGTAGGCCTCTAACACCATCTGGATATCTGTCCTGGGTACAACAATCTGACACACCATTTCATGGGTCTTGGGGTTGACATATCTTCTGCTCAGCTTCTCTCTGTAGATGAACAGCCGGCTTCTTTCATTCCACAGGTGTCTGGCTTGTGGGGGAGCATCCTTCTCCAGGTGAGAACCTTCCTGGGTGATCAGTCTTTTGATGAGGCTGACAACTGGGTCACTGTCTTGAGTCTCCTTCCAAATGTGGTGGGGTAGAGGATTCAGCGTCTTTCCATGACGTCTTCTGGTGGCGTGTTGCTCTTGGACCACGCCGCTTCAGTGGAAAGCAGGTAATTCAACTTCCTTTAAATCATCCACTTCATCCTCGGTGTCTGACTGGTGAGGCATCCTTGACAGGGCATCAGCATTGGTGTTCTTGTGACCTGCCCGATACTTGATGGTGAACTGATAATTCGACAGTCTGGCCACCCAACGCTGTTCCATGGCTCCCAACCTGGCTGTCTCCAGGTGTGTCAAGGGATTATTGTCAGTAAAGGCTGTGAATTTTGTTGAGGCTAGGTAATGCTTGAACCTTTCAGTGATAGCCCAGACCAAGGCCAGGAACTCCAGCTTGAAGGAACTGTAATTCTCCGGGTTCCTCTCAGTAGGGCGAAGCTTCCTACTGGCATACGCAATTACCTTTTCTCTGCCATTTTGCTTCTGGGACAACACAGCTCCCAGTCCCTCGTTGCTGGCATCGGTGTAGAGCAGAAAAGGCTGGCTGTAGTCAGGGTAAGCCAGGATTTCTTCACCGGTTAGGACTTCCTTCATTGATGCAAAGGACTCAGTCTGCTCTTTGCCCCACTGGAATGGGGGACTCTTTCTTCTTTTGCACTGTCCTACCAGGAGGTCTTGTAGAGGTGCTACCTTTTTGGTATAGTCCTTTATGAACCTCCTGTAGTACCCGACCAGTCCCAGGAATTGCCGTACCTCTTTGATGATTCTCGGTTCAGGCCACTTCTGGATGGCAGTGACCTTCTCCGGGTCTGGCGCTACTCCCTCTGAGCTGACTACGTGTCCCAGGTACTGAACCTTCTGCTTGAGCAAGTGGCATTTAGAAGGTTTTAGTTTCATCCCATACCGGGACAATACTTAAAATACCTCCGCCAGGTGCTTCAGATGGTCTTCATACGTCCTCGAGTACACGATACCGTCATCCAGGTACAGCAGCACTGTCTCGAAGTTCTGGTGTCCTAAGCAACACTCCATCAGCCTCTGGAACGTTCCGGGGGCGTTACAGAGCCCAAACGGCATACTGTTGAATTCGCACAGTCCCATCGGGGTGGTGAAGGCTGTTTTCTCCCGGTCTTCCTCAGCAACAGAGACTTGCCAGTACCAGCTACTGAGATCCAATGTAGAGAAATAATTGGCAGATTTTAGTGCAGCCAGGGATTCCTCTATACGGGGCAAAGGGTATGCATCCTTATGTGTTATTCGATTAATTTGTCTATAATCTACACACATCCTCATACTACCGTCCTTCATTCTGACCAGGACCAAGGGAGCTGCCCAGGGGCTACAGCTATCCCTTACTACCCCTGCCTTTTTCATGTCATGCAACATTTCCTTGGCTTTTTGGTAATGTGCTGGTGGTACGGGTCTGTAACGCTCCTTAATGGGTGGATGGTTATCAGTGGGTATGTGATGTTGTACCCCTTTAACCCTTCCAAAATCAAGTGGGTGCTTACTAAACACCTGTTCATATTCCTGAACCACTCTGTAAACAGTGTTTTTGATGGACAGGAGTGGAGTCAGTTCCAACATGGAGCTGTTGACACCAATCCTCCAGCTGAGCTTCGGAGTCATTGTCCTCCACTGTATCTGGTGGGGTCAAGGATTCCACTGTGTGTATGGCATCATTATCCACAGTATACAATCTGGCAACAGTGGCGTATCTTGGCAATTTAACTTCCTCCTCCCCACAATTTAGGAGACGTATGGGTACCCTCCCATTGCATACATCAACTACCCCTCTAGCAGTTAAGAGTGTAGGTCTGTTCTCTGAGCTAATGGGCTCCACTACCACCTGGTAGTTCTGTCCCTTGAGACCTATTGCTGCCCTACACCAAATCAGCATCTCACTCATTGGGGGAATCACAATGGGTATCGGGTCTGTCACCCGTACATTACCAATCTCACCACCTGTTAGCTTTACCTGTTGCTGGTACAGGAGGGCTCGAATCTCTCTCTGGAGCACCTTCCTCTGCCCTGGTTTGGCAGTGTCAGCAATCTGTTGGAGTAAAAACAACACTTCTCCCAAACAGTTACCAACAATATTTGTACCAAGTATCATATATGGATTGGTATCACCAGGGTTAGATTCTGTGACAATTAGTCCTTGGTCCTTTAGTTCCACTCTCCCCACCTTCACTGTCACGTCCTTAACCCCTACTAGGTTAAGAGGAAGGCCGTTAAAGGCATACACAGAGAGGTTCGGGGCTGGCGGGTGGAGTTCATCTATGGACCAGTACCTTTTGTAGAGGACATCAGGTATGATGGTTACCTGTGAGCCGGTGTCCAGTAACGCAGGTGTTGCTATGCCGTCCAGCACGATGGACAGGAAAGGCCTTCCTCCTACGAACCGGTCGTACCAGCTTGATGGGCCTGGTTGAGTTACTCCTGGGTGTCGGCCCTCGGCCCCAGGGTTTGCCCGTTTAAAGGACAGTTCCGCGTGGTGTGGCCTGCCTTATGGCAACGGTAGCAGATGAAGTCTCCTGGAGGGCGACGTTGGTCGTTGGTCCTCCCACGGGGTGGCGTTGTCCTCCTACGGGGTGGCGTTGTCCTCCTTCTTCTCCTCATCCAGGGGACATCCTCAGGACTGTCGGCGAGTAGGATCCTTCCTTCCGGCTCAGGCTCCATCTGTAGCTGCAGGGTGCTCAGGACAGTGGCCAGGGTTTTACGTAGCTGACGCACTTCAGAGCGCAGGCTGTCCAGCTCGCTAGGGGGTCACTGTTTGCATCTTTGTTTCAGCCGTTAATGAAGGAGCCGTGGGTGCTGCGGGCACTGGGGTGGCCCCACCCTGGTAACGCTGGCTAGCAGTCCCTGATGTTTCCAGGGGCTGAAGGCCCTTAATAGCCATGTCCTTCAGGGTGTCAAAGGTGGCATTTGGATGATCTAAGGCCCGCCACTGTACGGTTCTGCTCTCCTCCTGGGACCTCAACCCCCGGATGAATTGTTCTGTCAGCATTTTATTCTCATCTTGTATGCTGGCTGGACTAACCTGTTTCAGGGCCCGCAAGGCTTCCTGTAAGCGCCGGGCATAGTCCCGGATACTGTCCTCAGGTTTCTGCGTGCAGTGGTAGAACCTCATCCGGAGATCTGTTTTTTCAAAGACAGTTTGCAGTCTCTTAAAGATAATGGATACTGATTCCTGGTCTGCGGCTGGCCAGGTTTCAACTTCCCGCTCTGCGGCACCAGTCAATTGTCCCAGCACAACAGCGGCTCTCTGTTTACCAGTCATTGAATACATATCCAGTACACCGCATATTTTCCTTTTGAATCCAGACAGGGTGTCTGGTTTGCCATCATACTGGGGAAGCCATTTTGCTCCGGGGATATACGGCAGGGCCATGGGTATCAACGGAGTCACGACCCCTGCTGGTGGGGCGGCCGCTCCGGCCTGTGCAGCTCCGGGCGCAAGTTGAGCATCGAGAGCGTTATCCGGTGCTCCGGCGTCTTGCTGGTCGTCGGCCATGGTTGCGCCCCCCTAGTGAACCATAGCCTACCTCCTGTTTCTTTAATCGGGTAGGCCGCAGCTCCGCAGACGACGGTCTCCTTCCAGGACTTGACTCTTCCTGGTGCTGCATCAGAGCCCGAGGCGGGGCTTGAGCTTTGCGCGCTTCCAACAGTCACGCCTCTCTGGTTCCCACGGTTACGCCCCTCTTTTTCCCGCGCGGCGACGCGGTAATGGCGGCGATGTTCACCACAGTTAAAACACAGTTCAATTACGGCACACAGTACCCGGTGGCAATGGGCACGAAATCCTGTTCGTGACGCCAGAGATGACGCGCCCCCAGGGCAGTGGGGTGCTCGGTGTCCAGGCCTATGGATGCTGGGGGGGAATATGTCACAGTGGCTGGCCCGGTCCGTGGCCCAGGGCGGTCAACAAAAAGGGGATAGTTTATATGGGATTTGTAGTTTGATCGTGACTCCACCTGTGGTTTCTGGTAATTTGTACCAGCGCTGCTGCAGACCTCTGAGGCAGTTGATAGGCAGCTAGGATGGAACAGCTCCCCACAGGTGGAGCGGGCCTCAGGGCAGTGTAGAGTTTGATGGTGGGTGGTGATGCTGGGGCTTGTAGTGCAGTCGGGATGGCGCAGCAGGAGTAACTGACAGAGACAGGGAATTCGCTTCAATACCTTTACTGGTGTGGATGTCAGGTACAGTCCAGGGTACTCGGTAGGAAGGGTGCACTTCAGGACTTCTCCCCAGTGAGCGGGTATAAGGCCTCCTGGTCCGTGTCTCCCTCTCTCTAAGCTCCTGGCCTGCCTGCAACTGGGCCTAGCTTCTGTGTCGTGTTGCTCTCTTCACCTGTCGCTTGGTAGTAGGACCTTTCGCTGGCAACCACTATCTCTGGGCGCCGGGGCCTTCGTGGTTCCTGGTCCTGTAATGGGTTTAGCTTCAGGTCGGCCAGGGACTTGTAGTCCTCCTGGTATGCCGGTGATCCCTACTGGGTATAAAGGACCCTGTAGGCGCGGACCCTGTGTCCGGTTTGTATACTCGGGTGAGCCTATGATGCTCCTCTGCCCCCTCAACTCCTCTCTCCTCTCCTCTTTTCCTTTGGCCACACTCGGGGCCCTCACTACAGCAGCAGACGTGCTGCGTCTCCGCTGCTCTCAGCGTCAGCACGCTCTCTCTCAGACTGAGAGACTAACTTATCACTGCCTGGCTCCACCCTCCATATATATATATAGACCTAACGGGCTCCCTTTGGTGGTATCAGGTGGAAGGGTGGAGGTGTTTGTATGCAATGAGGGCCTCTTGTGGAGAAGTCCGTCCATGCACCCTTTTGGGTCCTGTGGTACCTTTGAACAGCAGGGTGCCACACCTGCATAGAGTTTGCTCAAAAACACATGAAGGACTCCCAGACTCTGAGAAATAAGATTCTCTGGCCTGATGAGATGAAGATAGAACTTTTTGGTGATAATTCTAAGCGGTATGTGTGGAGAAAACCATGCACTGCTCATCACCTACCCAATGCAATCCCAACAGTGAAACATGGTGGCAGCATCATGTTATGGCAGTGTTTTTGAGCTGCAGGGACAGGACGACTGATTGTAATTGAAGGAAACATGAATGCGGTCAAGTACAGAGATATCCTGGATGAAAACCTCTTCCAGAGTGCTCTGGACCTCAGACTTGGCCGAAGGTTCACCTTCCAACAAGACATTGACCCTAAGCACACAGCTAAAATAACAAAGGAGTGGCTTCAGAACAACTCTGTGACCATTCTTGACTGACCTAGCCAGAGCCCTGACCAATTGAGCATCTCTGGAGAGACCTGAAAATGGCTGTCCACAAATGTTCACCATCCAACCTGACGGAACTGGAGAGGATCTACAAGGAAGAATAGCAGAGGATCCCCAAATCCAGATGTGAAAAACTTGTTGCATCATTCCCAAGAAGACTCATGGCTGTACTAGCTCAAAAGGGTGCTTCTACTCAATACTGAGCATATTGTCTGAATACTTATGACCATGTGATATTTCAGTTTTTCTTTTTTAATAAATTTGCAAAAATGTCTACATTTCTATTTTTTTCAGTCAAGATGGGATGCAGAGTGTACTTTAATGAGAACAAAAATGAACTTTTTAGAAATTTACCAAATGGCTGCAATGAAACAAAGAGTGAAAAATTTAAAGGGGTCTGAATACATCCTTAACCCCTTCACCCAAAGCCTGTTTTCACCTTCCTGACCAAGCCAATTTTTTTAATTCTGAACAGTGTCACTTTATGAGGTAATTACTCTGGAACGCTTCAACAGATCGCACTGATTCTCAGATTGTTTTTTCGTGACATATTGTACTTCATGATAGTGGTTATTTTCATACTTTTAATTTGTATGCACTTAAATCTGACCTATGTCACACAAAATAGTTAATAAATAACATTTCCCACATGTTTACTATATCAGCACAATTTTTGAAATATTTTTTTTTGTTAGGAAATTAGAAGGGTTAAAAGTTGACCAGCGATTTCTCATTTTTACAACAAAATTTACAAAGCCATTTTTTCTAGGGACCACATCACATTTGAAGTGACTTTGACGGGTCTATATGACAGAAAATACCCAAAAGTGACACCATTCTAAAAACTGCAACCCTCAAGGTGCTCAAAAGCACATTCAAGAAGTTTATTAACCCTTTAGGTGCTTCACATGAATTAATGGAATGTGAAAGAAAGAAATAAACATTTAACTTTTTCTCACGCAAATTTTCATTTAGACCCAATTTTTTTTTCTTTCACAAGGTTAACAGGAGAAAATGGACCACAAAATTTGTTGTGCAATTTATCCTAAGCACACCGATACCCCATGTGTGTGGGAAAAACACTGTATAGGCGCACGGCAGGGCTCGGTAGGGAAGGAGCGCCATTTGACTTTAAGAATGTAAAATTTGCTGGCAAAATTAGCGAACACCATGTCGTGTTTGAAGAGACCCTGATGTGCCTAAACAGTGAAAAAAAGACACAATTGAGACCATTCTGAAAACTAGACCCCTCAGGGAACTTATCCAGATGTATGGTGAGCGCCTTGAACCCCCAGGTGCTTCACAGAACTTTAGAACGTTGAGCCGTTAAAATAAAAAAATGGACCCCAAAATTTATTGTGCAATTTCTCCTGAGTACGCCGATACCGCATATGTGGGTGAAAACTACTGTTTGGGTGCAGGGCAGGGCTTAGAAAGGAAGGAGTGACGTTTTGGAATACAGATTTTGGTGAAATGGTCTGCGGGTGTCATGTTTCTTTTGAAGAGCCCCTGATGTGCCTAAACAGTAGAAAACCCCCACAAGTGACCCCATTTTGGAAACTAGACCCCTCAAGGAATTTATCTAGATGTGTGGTGAGCACCTTGAACCCACAGGTGCTTCACAGAATTTTACAACATTGATCTATGAAAATGAAAAAAAAAAAAAGTTTTTCCACAAAAATTTGGGTTTTAGCCTCAAAACTTTTCATTTTCACAAGGATAGCAGGAGAAAGTGGACCCCATAATTTATTGTGCAATTTCTCCTGAGTACACCGATGCCCCATATGTGGTCGGAAACTAAGGTGCCCCTAAGGTGCCAGAAAAGCAAAACCCCCTTTAAATGACTCCATTTTACAAACTACACCTCTCAATGAATTCATCTAAAGATGCAATGATATCATATTGACACCACAAGTGTGTCATAGCATTTTAGACCTTTTGGCAGTGCAGAAAAAATAATTCAATTTTTACCACCAAAAGTTTGTTTTAGCCCCAGATTTTATATTTTTACACTGGGAAAAGGGTAAAAATGTCACCAAAATGTGTCCCCCTATTTCTGCTGAATGTAGAAATACCCCATATGTGGCTGTACAGTATTGTTTAGCCACATGGCTAAGTTGACACGAGTTGACATTTTTATTGGTACCATTTTCAGGCACATGACATTTTTTTGATTGTTTTCTATTCCGATTTTTGGGTGACAGAATGAACAAAAACCAACAATTCAGGAATTGTTGTTTTGAACTTTTTTATGCTGTTCCGCGTGTGGTGAAATTAATAAGGCAGCGTTATTCTTTGGGTCAGTACGTTTACAGCGGTACCACATTTATATTTTTTTTATTTTGTCGCTTTTACACAATAAAAACTATTTTATAAAAAAAATAATTATTTTTGCATCACTTTATTCTGAGGGCTATCACTTTTTTATTTTTCTGCTGACAGAGCTATATGGCAGCTTGTTTTTTGCGGGACAAGATGACGTTTTCAGCTGTACCATTTTTATTTACATTCATCTTTTTGATCATGTTGTATTGCACATTTTGTTTGGCGGTATAACGATAAAGCATCTTTTTTTGTCTGTTTTTTTTTTTTTATGATGTTCACTGTAGTGGTTAAAGGGGTTTTTCTATGAACAAAAGTTAATTTTAATCAATGTCTGTGTCTGACCGTGTACGGAACATACCACATGCTCCTGGGCAAGAAGCTAAAGACAATACAGACATTACAGCAGGGGATCGCAGAGGATTCATTTTATGAGGTAAAACATTTCACAGTTCTTAAACAATATTTTACGTCACAAAATGAATCCTTTGCGATCCCCTGTTGTAATGTCTGTATACTCTTTTGCTTTCTCCCCTGCTCAGGAGCTGTGGTATGATCAGACCATGTTCTGTACACGGTCAAACACAGCCATTGATTAAAATTAACTTTTGTTCGTGGGAAAACCCCTTTAGCTGGTGGGACAGTTCTATATGTCGGGTCGTTCCAGACGTGGCGATACCAAATATGTTTATTTTTTTTTGCTTATTTTTTTTTTACATAATGTATTTATTGAATGAATTTTTTTTTTGTTCTTTATTTTGTGATTTTTTTTTAAATATTTTTATAATTTTTATTAACTTTTTTACATTGTCCCAAGATGGGACATCAACTTTAAAATGACAGATCGCTGACCTAATTCTCTACAATGCTTCTGCACTGCAGAGGATCCGATCAGCGTCTCTGAGCAGGCGCTGACAGGCTACCTACCTACAGGACTCTGAAGGACCCCATGGCCATCTTTGAACCGGGGGTCACCATGGAGACCATCAGCATAATGTGATCACATCGCATTGTGCTGATAGGATCACAGAGGAATCTCACTCCTTCTGCGATGCCCTGCGATGTCGCTGCCACTATTGATTGCTGCATCACAGGGGTTAAATGCCTGCAATCTTTGCTAGCACCAATCATGGGTGTTGTTGTGGGGTGTCAGCTCTCACATAGAGCTGACACCCGCATGTGATCGCAGCGGCACGCAGAGTGAGCCCGCGCGATCACTTCGCTGTACATATTCTGCTCTTATACCACAGAGCAGTATATATAGGGCGCATGTCGGGAAGGGGTTAAAGCATAATGCTACCTCCAGCATGCTTCACTGTGGGTATGGTGTTATTTTGTTGATGAGCGGTGTTGGCTTTGCACCAAACATACCTTTTGGAATCATGGCCAAAAAGTTCAACCTTGGTCTCATCAGACCAC
Source organism: Phyllobates terribilis (assembly GCF_046119375.1). Classification (NCBI taxonomy): domain Eukaryota; kingdom Metazoa; phylum Chordata; class Amphibia; order Anura; family Dendrobatidae; genus Phyllobates; species Phyllobates terribilis. The sequence goes on from NW_027362762.1 coordinate 693,141,073, forward strand.
AGCACGTTTCCCCACATGATTTGTCAGACCTGATGTCGGTTTTGACAAAACATAGCCAGCCTTGAATATATTTCCTTGTAAGAAAAGGCTTCCATGTTGCCACCATACCCCACAGACCAGACATATGAAGAATATGGGAGATTATTCTCACATGTAGTACACAACACAACCTGTACTTGAGAGAAATTCCTGCAACTCCTTTAATGTTGTTGTAGCCTTACTTCTTGGCTGCCTCCTGAACCAATTTTTTTCTTGTCTTTTCATCAATTTTTGAGCGGCATCCAGTTCTAGATAATGTCAGTCTTGTGCCATATTTAAGCCACTTCTTAATGACCGTCTTCACAGTGTTCCAAGGTATATCTAGCCCTGAAATTTTTTTGCACCCTTCTCCTGACTGGTAACTTTCAACAGTGAGATCCTTTTGCTGTGTTGTAAGCTATTAACAGATCAGGGATTTGCTGTAAAATGCAACTAAAAAATGTCAGGAAAATCCTACAGCTAAACTTTATATGGAATTAATCAGAATCACCTTAAATGATGGTAGCTGTTTACTGATAATAATAATATTTAACAGGACTATAGATGTGATTGTCTATTTCTGAACACAACCACATCCTCAATCACAAGAGGGTGTTCACACTTATGCAACCATTATTTAGCTTTGTTCATTTTATTTACCCCGCAAAATGATTTCAATTTGTTTCTCAGTTGATTTGTACAGAATATGGGAGACATTAAAGGAGGAAAAGTTTTGAAATGATTCTTCTTGGTATGATATTTTTACGTGACAAAACCTGGCATTTGAACAGGGGTATGTAGACATTTTATATCCACTGTATGGTCACCTTCCCTGGGAACACAGTGGTATGTCTAAACCATGCCTTTCCTGCATTTTTTCTGCAGATGTGGTACAGACTTACAAAATGTTATACTATTGAGTGGTGAAAAAAAAATTACGGTACATTTTTACTTCTAAAAAGTTATTTTAGCCCCAAGTTTTTAATTTTCAAAAGGGTAAATAGGGGAAAATGGACCATATAATTTGTTACACAATTTCTCCTGAGTACGCCAATACGCCATATGTTTTCGGAAACTACTTTTCAGTCACAGTGCAAAGCTCATTGGGGAGGAGTGCCATATTGAAATGCAGATTTTGCTGGAATGAGTTGCGGGTGTCATGTCACATTGGCAGAGCCCCTGAGGTGCCCGGTCAACAGAACCCTCTATAAGTGACCCCATTTTACAAACTGCACCCCTCAGTAAACTCATCTAGTGATGCAGTGAGGATATTGACACCACAGCTGTGTCACAGAATTGTATACTATTGGACGATAAAGACATAATAATTTAATTTTTATCATTAAAATACTGTTTTAGCCCCAGATTTTTAATTTTCTCAAGGGGAAAAGAGGTCCTATAACTTGTTACAATATTTCTTCTGAAAGTAGCAATACCTCATAGTTGGCTGTGTGGTACAGATGGGCCACACACCATGGCTCGGGAAAGAAGTACAATTTTACATTTGCAGCCAGAGCTTGGCTGTCACTTAAGTCGAAGTCCTGGCGGCGATCGTGTGTGTACAGCTTATGTGCCCGCATGATTGTCATGACGCTACTGTATGTCAATTTGCGGGAACCTCTTCTTGATCATGACGTATACTTACATCATATGTCGTGAAGGGGTTAAATAACGCTAGCAAACACACTGTCTTTGCATAGACTTAGAGAAGACCTTTCACCAGTATGAGTATGTTAAACTGACTATCTCATGAAATAGTGGCTGCTGAACTGAGTAAAACATAGTTTTTATTTTTTAATTTAATTTCTCCTCTTATATTAGCTTGTAAGGTTTAGGTTATAATTTATATTAAATTTAACTGGGTGTCAAAGTGTACCAAGATGCCACACAAGAAATATCTCATGATGGGTAAAACCAGTGAGCTGTCTCAAGACCTTTGCAACCTTTTCCTTGCAAAACATACAGAAGGCATTGGTTACAGAAGAATTTCTAAACTACTGAAAGTTCCAGTAAGCACTGTTGGGGCCATAATCCGGAAGTGGAGAGAACATCATTTCACCATAAACTGGCCACGACTAGGTGCTCCCCACAGGATTTCAGACAGAGGGGTGAAAAGAATTATCAAAAGAGTTGTCAAAAGCCAAGGACCACCTGTGAAGAACAGACCTGGAATCAGCAGGTATTATTGTTTCAAAGAAAACAATAAGTAAGGCACTCAATCTCCATGGCCTGTATGCACGCTCACCAAGAAAGACTCCGTTACTGAACAAAGAGCATGTTCAAGAGCGTTTAAAGTTTGCTCAACAACATTTAGACAAGCCTATGAAATAGGGGGGGAATATAGTCTGGTCAGATGAGACCAAAATTAAACTCTTTGGATGCAATAATTCACACAATGTTTGGAGGCCAAAAGGCACCACCCCAAAAGCACAATGCCAGCATTGATGTTTGGAGGTGGGAACATTATGGTGTGAGGCACTGGCAATCTTCATATAATTGAAGGAAGGATGAATGGACAAATGTGTCTAGACATCCTTGATAAAAATCTGCTGCCATCTACCAGATACAATGAGGGTGGACATTTCAGCAAGACAATGATCCCAAACATACAACCCAGAAAACTCTCAGGTGGTTTCAGAGAAAGAAAATAAAGCTGCTAAAATGGTATAGCCAATCACTTGACCTGAATCCAATAGAAAATGTATGGAAGGAACTAAAGCTCAGAGTTTATAGAAGGAGCTCATGGAACATTCAGGATTTGAAGTGTTTGTGCGGAAGAATGGGCCAAAATCACACCTGAGCAATGCATGACACTAATTTCTCCATACAGGAGGTGTATTGAAGCTGTCATCACCAACAAAGGCTTTTGTAAGAAGTATTAATTACATTTCAGTAAGCGTGTTCAATACTTATTCCCTGTATCATTTCTCATTATTACACAGAACTTAATTTATGGACATCTATGGTTTGATTTATTTGTCAGTGTGGATTGGATAGGTTGTTGCCAACATCTGGTAAGAATTTCATTTAAATAACACCTTTAGAAATATATTTACTTAGAAAATTGGTGACGTGTTCAATAGTTATTTCACCGGGTGTATGTGCATATATATATATACAGTGGGGAAAATAAGTATTTGATACACTGCCGATTTTTCAAGTTTTCCCACCTACAAAGAATGGAGAGGTCTGTAATTTTTATTGTAGGTACACTTCAACCGTAAGAGACAGAATCTTAAAAAAAACAAAAAAACAGAAAATTCCATTGTATAATTTTTATAGCCCTGCTCATCGTTATTGGCACTCATGAAGTTTAAGTACATAATGTGGAATATCTCCTGAAAAAATAAATAGAGTGAAACAGTTTTTTTGTATAGAGCACTCGTGTTAAATACAAAAGAGCAAATGATAAACAATAATTTAAAATCAAAAACAATGAGAGGGAAAAATAGAAAAACCTAATAGTTGTTGTGACACTGGTATTGGCACCCTTCACATTAATTTAGTATGGAAACATGTTTTGACTTGCCTGTGGTAAATCACCAACAGATTCTCCTGTGATTAATTGTCAGTGCCCATGAGACAAGAATTAGCCAATGAATGATGACTTTACTGTTTTAAAAAGCCACATGGTAGGCCCTGATGCTTTGTCACAATGGTGAAGACAAAGGAGCTGTCTGAGGACATCAGAACTGCTATTATTAGCAAACACAAGACTTCCAAAGGGTATAAGGCCATCTCTAAAGACCTTGGTACTTCAGTTTTAACAGTGCGCAATGTTATTAAGAAGTTTGCCAAGCATGGAACCATCAAGAACCTCCCTGGATGTGGGGCAAAGAGGAAAATTGACAATAGATGTCTTAGAAGGTTGGTGCGAATGGTGGAAAAAACACCACGTCAAACATCCAAAGACCTGAAGGCCAACCTGGAACAATATTGGGTCATGGTTTCAACAATTACCATACGCTGCACACTAAACCAAGCAGAGCTTTATGGGTGAAGGCCAAAGAAGAAATCATTGCTGAAGAAAACACATAGAAAGGAACGTCTGATCTTTGCCAAAGAATACCTTGACAAACCACAATCCTTCTGGGAAAACGTTCTGTGGACAGATGAAACAAAAATAGAGCTTTTTGGCAATGCAAAACAACAGTTTGATTACAGATGGCGCAATGAAGCTTATAAGGAAAAGAACACCTTACCAACAGTTAAGCATGGTGGAGGATCCATAATGCTGTGGGGCTGCTTTGCTTCGTCTGGTACTGGAGGCCTTGACCGTATCACAAGAATCATGAAATCAGAGAATTATCAAGAGATTTTAGAGCGAAATGTCCTACCCAGTGTAAGAAAACTTGGTTTGAGTCGAAGATCATGGGTCCTCCAGCAAGACAATGACCCAAAGCACACATCTAAAAGTAGACAGGAATGGTTGAAAAAGAAAAAAATTGTCTGTTTTAAAATGCCAGCAATAAATCCTGACCTCAATCCCATTGAAAATCTTTGAGGTGAGCTGATATCTGCTATTGGGAAAAAGAACCCTACAAACATTCAAGAGCTTGAACAGACTGCAAAGGAAAAGTAGGAGAAAATTCCAGCTGAGAACCTCAAGCTTATAGATGGCTACAAGGAACATTTGGAGGCTGTCATCAATGCCAAAGGCTGTGCAACCAAGTATTAATTAGGGGTGCCTTTATGGCTGCACACGCTGTTTATTCTGTTTCTTCTTTGAAATTGCAACATGGAAGTTGAAAAACAATGTTTTATTGTTGTATTACTTTGGACCACTAATTAAAAAATCCTGAGGATATACAGGTGCATCTCATTAAATTAGAATATCATCAAAAAGTTAATTTATTTCAGTTCTTCAATACAAAAAGTGAAACTCAAATATTATATAGAGTCATTACAAACAGAGTGATCTATTTCAAGTGTTTATTTCTGTTAATGTTGATGATTATGGCTTACAGCCAATGAAAACACAAAAGTCATTATCTCAGTAAATTTGAATAATTAGCAAAAAACACCTGCAAAGGCTTCCTAAGCGTTTAAAAAGGTCCCTTAGGCTGTGTGCCCACGATGCGTTTTTAATGCGTTTCTACAGTGTTTTTGCAGCTGCGGAAACGCATTAAAAACGCATGGTAGAAGGGCAGCAATGTTCCCCAATGATAATCCGCATGTGCTGTGCACATGCTGCGGAAAGTTCCGCGGCAGATTAGCATTGCGGAAAAAAGCGCAGCACTACCAATTATTTTGCGGAAGTGCTGCGTCTTCGCCGCTATTGACTTGCATTAGAACGCGCCAATTCCGCAAGACTGCATCTGTACTTGCGTAATTGGCGCGTTCTAATGTGCGGATGGTACCCGGGTGTAGAGGAGAGGAGACTCTCCTCCGGACCCAGGTACCATTAAAAAATCTGTAAAAAAAAAAGAATAAAATAAAAAATAAATGTATATTCACCTTCTGGCGGCCCGCGCTGCACTCCTCCTTGCTTCCTGGCACTTCGCGGTGGATTGAAGGACCTGCGCTGACGTCAGAGTCATGTGACAGGACACGCGACGCTGTCGTCGGCAGGTCCTTCAATCCACCGCTGCCGGCAAGGGAGAACGGAGTGAGCAGGACATCGGGGGCCATCGGAGGGTAAGTATACATTTATTTTTTTATTTTTAACCACTCTCTCGGGTCACACTATATAAATCCATGCCGTTTGCATGGATTTATATAGTGTGACCAAGCACTTTCCAAGTGATACTAATCGCTTGGAAAGCACTTGTCAATCCGCATGCGGAGATGTCAGTGAATAATGCTCCATTTCCGCATGTCCCTGGCAGGAAAACGCATGTACAATCCGCATGCGTTTTTTTCTGCCAGGGAGATGCAGAAACGCTCAGGAAAAAATTCTGAGCATTTCTGCATCGTGGGCACATAGCCTTAGTCTGTTTCAGTAAGCTCCACAATCATGGGGAAGACTGTTGACTTGACAGATGTCCAGAAGGCAGTCATTGACACACTAAGTAATGCAAAGTAAATTTTGCATTTCATTAGGAAATCAAGGTCCCAGAGTCTGGAGGAAGAGTGGAGAGACACAAAATCCAAGCTGCTTGAGGTCTAGTGTGAAGTTTCCACTATCAGTGATGGTTTGGGGAGCCATATCATCTGCTGGTGTAGGTCCACTGTGTTTTATCAAGACCAAAGTCAGCGCAGCCGTCTACCTGGACATTTTAGAGCATTTCATGCTTCCCTCTGCCGACAGGCTTTTTGGAGATGGAAATTTCATTCTCCAGCAGGACTTCGCACCTGTCCACACTGCCAAAAGTACCAATACCTGGTTTAAAAACAACAGTATCACTGTGCTTGATTGGCAAACAAACTAGCCTGACCTTAACCCCATAGAGAATCTGTGAGGTACTGTCAAGAGGAAGATGAGAGATACCAGACCCAACAATGCAGACAAGTTGAAGGCTGCTATCAAAGCTACCTGGGTTTCCATAACACCTCAGCAGTGCTACAAGCTGATTGCCTCCTTGCCATGCCGCATTGATGCAGTAATTGATGTAAAAGGAGCCCTGACCAAGTATTGAGTGCATTTACTGAACATACATTTCAGGAGGTCAACATTTCGGATTTTAAAAACATTTTTCAAGTTGTTGTTGTAAAGTATTCTAATTTACTGAGATAATGACTTTTGTGTTTTCATTGGCTTGTGTGCCCCGTAGCATTTTAATCCAAGACGGCGTAGTGTGTTACTACTGGTAATGTTTGAGGCTGTAGTCCCAGCTCTCTTCAGGTCAAAGACCAGTTCCTCCCATGTAGTTCTGGGCTGATTTGTGACCTTTCTCAGAATCATCCTTACCTCATGAGGCGAGATCTTGCTCCAGATTGAGGAAGATTGACAGTCATCTTGTGTCTCTTCCATTTTCTAATAATTCTGCCAACAGTTGTTGCCTTCAAATTAAGCTGCTTGCCTATTGTCCTGTAACCCATCCCAGCCTTGAGCAGGTCTACAATTTTGTCCCTGGTGTCCATTGCTTTTTGGTCTTCGCCATGGTGGAAAGGTTGGAGTGTGATTGATTGAGTGTGTGGACAGGTGTCTTTTATACAGGTAACGAGTTCAAATAGGTGCAATTAATACAATTAGTGCACAGTAGGAGGGCTTCTTAAAGAAAAACTAACAGGTCTGCGAGAGTCAGAATTCTTGCTGGTTGGTAGGTGATCAAATACTTATTTCATGCAATAAAATGCAATTTTATTATTTAAAAATCATACAATGTGATTCTCTGTTTTTATTTTTAGATTCTGTCTCTTACAGGTGAAGTGTACCTATGATAAAAATTACAGACCTCTCCATTCTTTGTAGGTGGCAAAACTTGCAAAATCGGCAGTGTATCAAATACTTATTTCCCCCACTGTTTATTGTGACAGAGTCACTGGTGTTATATGTGAGGGGAGGTATGTGTCACCCGGCTGCTAGCCTGTGTGAACTGAAACCTATAAACTTTCCTTCAGCTTGTTATATGTTGGGGGTTAATTCCCTAAAGGGTGTGGTTTTATGTGAACGGCAAAGAGGGTGGGAAGTCATTCACCTTACCTCCCTTCAGGGTGTGGCTGAGCAAGCTTAAATGCTCAGTCACTATTTTTTTTTTTTCTCTTGCTGTGTTTGGAGAGGCAAGGTCTCCAGACTAGGAGGCCATAGCTCAGGAAGGAGCTGAAGGCTGTGAAACAACCAGTGTGAGCGAACCCCACAATCCTATGGACTGTGCTATTGTTTATCTTTTGTTTTGTCGTTTTGCCAGTAAGGCCGTGTTTGTTTTTGCTGGAGCTGCAGAGCTTTATGCCACGTAATAAAGCCTGCAGAGAAAACCCGATTCCTGAGTCTACTTCCGAAAGCAGCCGAGTGAGTCGTCTTACTACAGTTGGTGGAAAATGCGGGCAAGATTCCAGAAACACGTGTACCTGCCACAGAGACCGGTGGATGTCCTGGGTAAAGGCTGCTAGCCAGCCAGAGATGTCCGTCAGCATGGAGGATCTAATTAAACACCTCGTGCAGAGCCAGCAAGCACAACACCAGCAACACTAGCAATTATTGTAGCAGCAACAAATGGCGCAACAAGATACCACCAAGCTGTTGATGCAACAGATCCAGCTCCAGAAGCAGCAGCAACAGGAGCAGCATAGTCAACAGCAACAGCAGATCGAGTTACTTGCAGAAGCGGTCCGTGGCAGGGCGACGGCTCCGACAAGTCCAGGTGATGACTCACACATCAGGAAGACGGTAAGGAGAGAGTTACAGAAGATGATCCCGGGAGATGATGTTGAGGCATTCCTGACTGTTTTTGAAAAGGTGGCAGAATGGGAAAGATTGCCGCGGGAGCAGTGGGCAGAGGTTCTGGCGCCATATTTGACTGGGGAGCCGCAGAAGACCTATTACGATCTGACTTTACAAGACGCAAAGGAATACGCCAAATTAAAACCGAGATATTGGCACGCTCATGAGTGACTATGTCTGTCAGAGCGTAAAGGGTCCACCACTGGGCGTATGCTGGCGACAAACCCCCACTTTCACAGATGTTTGACTTGCTACATCTAGTCCAGAAGTGGCTGCAGCCAGAGTCTTCCTCTCCCGCCCTGATGGTTAAGCGTGTGGTGATGGACAGGTTCATCCATTCCCTACCAAGGCCGGTGCAGACCTGGGTTGCCCAGGGTGATCCTCGGAACGCAGACGACCTCGTGGGTCTGGTAGAGAGGTACTAAGTGGTCGAAAAATCCCTAGGGAAACCCGACATAACCACCTCCCCGTACTGGAGTGCCCAAACGGGGGCGGGTTCACCACGGAAGGAGATCAGAGCCACAACTGGGGGGCGTCCCACTTCCACTGAAGGTGCCGCAAGGACTGTTGTTAAGGATGTGGTCTGTTGGCAGTGTCACAATCCGGTACACATAGCCGCCCAGTGTCATACGTCTGCTGAACCAATGGACTGCAGCCTAGGCAGACGATGTTCATATTATGCTTACCCAGCCTGCAGTGTGGACTGTCAACCCGGCGAGGAGTCGCAGGCGTGTGCTGTATCCGTTAATGGCGTGATGGTTCTGGGGCTGTTGGAGTCTGGTAACCTTAATCAGTGCCACCCTTCCCCACCAGCTGATCCCTACCAAATCTGTAGGGGTCCGCTGCATACATGGGGACGCCAAGAACTACCCGGTGGCCAGAGTGACAGTCAGAACAGACTGTGGAGCCCAATCCCACGAGGTCGAGGTGGTCAAGGACCTGATACATCCCGTCATATTTGGGCGCGATTTTCCCTTGTTCTGGGACTTGTGGGGGAAGGGATCCAGACTGAGTCATGTGGACAAAAGCCAGGACCCTAGAGAAATACCCCAGTCAACATCAGAAGTGGATGAGTTCCCACTGTGTGTCCTTATCGGCGACGAGGACGAGACTGTGACCGAGGTGGCCAACCTCCCTGAATTAGAGGTGCCCGGAGAAGCTTTGGGTCAGCTCAAGTTTGGAACTTGACCTTGAAAGGGGCGTGGGACAATGTTACTGTTTGTAATGGTGTTGCTCAAGAGCCGGGGCCAGACACCAGGTACCCACACTGTGCAGTTCAGGGAGAGCTATTATACCAGGTGACCAAACTAAAAGGTGAAGAGGTAGTGGAACAGCTGTTAGTTCCAGGGCCATACCGTCGGAGGGTATTAGATATGGCCCACTCACATATTCTGGGGGGACACCTAGGGGTTGAAAAAAACCCAGGAGAGAATAATGAGGAGGTTCTATTGGCCAGGATGTTACCGGGAAATCTGAAACTGTTGTAGGTCCTGTCCTACCTGCCAGATAACCGCGCCCACCTCCCACTTCCGTAGTCCCTTAGTTCCACTACCTGTGATAGAGGTTCCCTTTGAGAGGATTGCCATGGACCTCGTGGGTCCCTTAGTTAAATCAGCCCGGGGCCACCAATACATCCTGGTGGTCATGGACTATGCGACCCAGTACCCCGAAGCGGTACCCATAAGGAACTCGTCCAGTAAAAGTATAGCCCTAGAGCTGGTCCATATTTTTGCTCGGACAGGTCTGCCAAAAGAGATTTTGACAGACCAAGGAACCCCCTTCAATAGCAAGGTGATGAAGGAGCTATGCAGAGTCCTTCAGATTGCCCAGATTTGGACCTCAGTTTACCATCCGCAGACGGACAGCCTAGTGGAATGCTTCAACAAGACCTTAAAGGCGATGCTCAGGAAAGTCATTGAAAAGGATGGGCGAGACTGGTACTACCTGCTCCCATTTCTACTTTTCTCCATCAGAGAAGTTCCTCAAGCCTCCACTGGCTTCTCTCCGTTTGAGCTCCTGTATGGACAGCATCCAAGAGGTCCCCTAGACATCGCCAAGGAAGCCTGGTAGGCCGAAGTCACGCCCCCACTGGAGCATCATCGAACATGTCGCACAGTTACACGAGAGAATCGCGAAGGTGATGCCCATCGTGAAGGAACATCTCCAGGCGCAGGAAGCCCAGGCGAGGGTGTATAATCGGTCGGCAAGACTGAGACAGTTCCAGGCTGGGGATCACGTTCTGGTTCTCATTCCCACCATTGAAAGTAAGTTCCTGGCCAAGTGGCAAGGCCCGTATGAGGTGGTGGAGAGACTCGGTGAAGTGAACTACAGAGTCCACCAGCCTGGCCGAAGAAAGCCGCACCAGGTGCACCATGTAAACCTGCTCAAGCCGTGGCGAGATCGGGAACCCGTGGGAACTCCTTGCTGGGGGGCCACCCCGAAGGCCAGGTGATTGATGGGCTGTGGGCGGGGTTTCACCGCATGTCACAGCCCAGCATCCACTGTGCGCTTTTCCAATGAATGCAGAGGAGAGGGAAAGCGCGCGGTGGATGCTGGGCTGTGACGTACGGTGAAACTCCGCTCACAGCCCATCAGTCAGGGGGGAGCGTGTCACTGGGTCACGCCTGGCTGCTGCCCGAACTTGACGTGACATCAGCGGATGTCAGAGCCGGCTGTAGCCGGGGTCATGTGATGCCTGCTGAGCGGTCAGCGATAGCGTCGCTCACAGGCAACAATCACAACAGATGGTAATTACAAAAAAATGATTTCCACTGTTTGAATCGATCTGGGCATTCTGTATAGTAGTGGACAACCTCTTTAAAGATGACTCATTTCCTTTGTATTCCCTGAATTGTTTGCCCTTTTTGCTGCAGCATCGCACTGTTGACTCATGTTCAGTTGGTGATCTATTAGTTTACCCAAGTCTTTTTCACATGTGCTGCTGCTTAGGCCTATTCCTCCCATTCTGTATATACTTTTTTCATTTTTCTTGCCCAGATGTAGGATTTTGCATTTCTCCCTGTTAAAAACCATTCTGTTAGTTGCTGCCCACAGTTCCAGTTTGTTTAGATCTTTTTGAATCCTCTCTCTCTCTCTTCTCTAGTATTAGCGATCCCTCCTAGTTTTGTGTCATCAGCAAATTTAATCAGTTTACCCTCAAGTCCTTCATTTAAATCACGGTAAAGATGTTGAACAACACAGGGCCCAGGACAGAGCCTTGTGGTACCTCACTTGAGACATTCTTCCAACTCAATGTGCAGCCATTTAAGACCACTCTTTGGGTTCGATCACTAAGCCAGTTATGAATCCACTTAACAGTTGCCTTGTCCATTCCATAGTTGGTCATTTTTTCCACAAGGATGGTATGAGATACTTTGTCAAATGCTTTGCTGATTCAAGATATACTATATCTAATGCGTTTCCCTGATCCACCCAGTCAGTGATTCTGTCATAGAAGCAAATTAAGTTAGTCTGACATGACTTATTAGTTACAAACCCATGCTGGCTCTGGTTAATCACTTCATTCTCATAAAGGTAAATGCAAACATGTTGTTTAATTGTTGTTTTCCTCCATGATTGCTCTTTATTTACCTCAATCCATCTTCGCATCAACTCTGACTAGCTTCCTGGTCCCTGTTGAAGGTAAGTATCCCCACAGCATGATGCTGCCACCACCATGTTTAACGGTTTGGATGGTTGTTTCAGGGTCTGCAGTGTTAGTTTTCCGCTACAAAAAGCGTTTTTGCATTTACCCAAAAAGTTTTTCACTGGTCTCATTTGACCAGAGCACCTTTTTTCACATGCTAGCTGTATACCTTACACAGATTTTTGCAAACTGCAAAAGGGACTTCTTATGACTTGCTTTAAAAAATGGCTTTTTACTTGCCAGTCTTCCATAGCGGCCAAATTTGTGGAGTAAAAACCAATAGTTGTCCAGTGGACAGATACTCCCACCTGCACTGTGGATCTCTGCAGTTCCTCCAGTGTGAAAATGGGCCTCTTGGTTACTGCTCTAATTAGTGTTCTCCTTGCTTGGGATATCAGTTTAGATGGACAGCTATTTCTTGGTAGGCTTGAAGTTGTGCGATACTCCTTACATATTTGGATGATGGATTGAACAGTGCTCCATGAGATGTTCAGAGCTTGGGCTATTTTTTATAACCTATGCCTGTTTTACTCTTCTCCACAATTTTATCCTTGACCTGCCTGGTGTGTGCGTTGGTTTTCATTAGGCGGTTTGATCTCTAATTCTCAAACAAACCTCTGAGGCCTTCACAGAACAGCTGTAGTAATACTGAGAATAAATTACACATAGTTAATTACTAATTATGTGACTTATGGAGGCAATTGGTAACTCAGGATTTTATTTATAGGTATTAAACTACAGAGGGATGAATAAAAATGCATGTGTCACGGATGGACAAGGGGATGTCCGGCGGACGGCACAACACACGGATACAACGCGATGATATAGTGGGGAGGAAGGCCCTAACAGTAGGGAGCGAGGGATGGTACACCTCCTGACACCAACCTGTGTCTGTCCCTAAGCTCCCCTAACACCCTATGCGGGTCCTTCCCCCTTGCCGCCGTCACCTGTCTAATCCCTGACTGTCACCTCAACTTACTCTAGCTAGTGAACTGGCCGACAAGGACGCTAGCCTTATCACTACTGGTAATGAAACACAGGGTAAGATGACAAATAGGGACTGGCAGCAAGAAAAAACAACTTAAGGCTGTGTGCCCACTATACGTTTTTTAAGCGTTTCCGCATCGGCAGTTCCGCTGCAGAAACGCTTAAAAAATGCTTCGTAGAAGTTCTGTCTGCCATGTTCCCCAATGATAATCTGCATGTGCTGTGCACATGCTGCGGAAATTTCCGCTGCGGATTATCATTGCGGAAAAATCCGCAGCACTACCAATTATTTTGCGCAAACGCGGCGTTTTCTCCGCCATTGACTTGCATTGGAACGCATGGAATCCGCATCACTGCATCTGCAGATGCAGAATCCATGCGTTTCAATGTGCGGATGGTACCCGGGTTTGGAGAAGAGGAGACTCTCCTCCGGACCCGGGTACCATAGTACCTGTAAAAAGAAGAATAAAATGAGAAATAAATATTATACTTACCTTCTGATGGCCCCTGGTCTCCATAGCGATGCGTCCTGGCTTGCCGGCAACTCGCGATGGTCTGAAAAGGACCTTCCATGACGTAATTTAGTCATGTGACGTGTCACGCGACCGCTGACGTCGGCAGGTCCTTTAGTGTACCGCGAGCTGCCGGCAAGCCAGGACGCATTGAATAAAGACACCAGGGGCCATCAGAAGGTAAGTATAGGTTTATTTTATTTTTTTTTAACATTCTTTCGATTACACTATATAAATCCATGCCGGTTGCATGGATTTATATAGTGTGACCAAGTTGTCAAGCACTTTCCAAGTGATGCTAAAATCGCTTGGAAAGCGCTTGACAACCCGCATGCGGAAATGCATGTGAAGAACGCTTCACTTCCGCTTGTCCCTGGCAGAAAAAAACGCATGTACAATCCGCATGCGTTTTTTCTGCCAGGCAGATGCAGAAACGCTCTGGAAAAGTCCTGAGCATTTCTGCATCGTGGGCACATAGCCTAACTTATAAACAGCAGCAGAGCTCCGAATCTACACCAAAAGCTCCAATAACGGCACCAGGGTACAGAACTTCTACAGCAGTTCCCCACCTCCAGCTGGCCTGCGTAGAAATGAACTCTATAACTCTATGGGCCTGATACGTATTAATACGCCCTGCCGATTTCGCCCACACACAAGCGGTGCGGGCGAGATCGCTGCCGGGTGTCAGCTGATTGTCACAGCTGACACCCTGTGCTATGTGCAGGGAGCAGTCCCGCACTGCTCCCGACACATTAACCCCCGAAATGCTGCGATCGAAATCGATCGCAGCATTCCGGTGGCAAGAGGAGGTAAGCGCGATACTTGCCTTCTCTGCCGGCGTCCAGTGGCGTCTGAATCCGGTCCCGGATGTTGCCATGGTGACCCGACATCATCATGACAACATCCGGGTCACCAGGAGACAGGAAGTTGCTTTGGTCATGCGCAGTGCACGACCAAAGTAACTTCTCCCTGTGCAGCGCTGACAGGCTGCATGGCATAGGGAGCTGCTGCTCTCTATGCCATGCAGGCGATCAGGCTGCAAAAAGTGATAGTCCCATAGTGGGACAATGTGATCAAGTGATAAAAATGTCAGGAAGTGAAAAAAAAAATGAAAAAAAAAATTGTAAAAATATAAAAAAAAAAAAAAAAATGAAAAAAATAATACTAAAAAAATATATATTGCACCTATAAATAAATGAAAAAAAAAAAAATCAATAAAAGTACACATATTTGGTATCGCCACGTCCGGAATGACCTGACCTATAAAAATGTCCTACTAGTTAACCTCTTTAGTGAACACAGTAAAAAAAAAAAAAAAAAAAACGAAACATAAAACGATGTTTTATCATCATACCGCCAAACAAAAAATGGAATAAAACGCGATCAAAAAGACGAATGTAAATAAAAATGGTACCGCAAAAAACAAGCCGCAATACAGCTCCAACAACAGAAAAATAAAAAAGTTATAGCTCTCAGAATAAAGCGATGCAAAAACAATTCTTTTTTCTATAAAATAGTTTTTATTGCGTAAAAGCGCCAAAATATAAAAAAAAATAAAAAAATGCAGTACCGCTGTAAACGTACTGACCCGAAGAATAAAGCTACCTTATCAATTTTACCACACGCAGAACGGCATGAAAAAACAAACAAAAAAACAATTCCTAAATTGTTGGCTTTTGTTTATTCTGCCTCCCAAAAATCGGAATAGAAAGCGATCAAAAAATGTCATTTGCCCGAAAATGATACCGATAAAACGTCAACTTGTCCTGCAAAAAACAAGCCATCACATGACTCTGTCGGCCGAAATATGAAAAAATTATAGCTCTCAAAATATGGCGATGCAAAAACTAGTCTTTGCAAAAAAATGCGTCTTTTAGTGTGTGACAGCTGTCAATCATAAAAACCCAATATGAATCTGGCATCGCTGTAATTGCACCGACCCGAAGAATAACGTCGTCTAATCACTTATACCACATGAGGAACGGCGTAAAAAATAAACTTTAGGGTTAGGGTTGTGCTAGGGTTAGGGTTAACGTTGGGCTAGGGTTAGGGTTGGGGTTAGGGTTGGGCTAGGGTTAGGCTAGGGTTAGGGTTGGGATTTTTTCAGAAGTAAAGAAAACAAAATGACGACAATATGGCGACTAGTGAGCGCAAGTACTCGCTACTTGAGTTTGCATTGGGTGCTTGGGTATGCACAGAGTATGGCGGGTGCTCGAGTGACATGCTCGAGTCTCCTCCCCAAATGTTTTGCAGCTGTTATACAGCCAAAAAAACCTTGCGGGGATTGCCTGCCATGCACGAGCGATCCCCGCATGGTTTTTTTTGGGTGTCTAATAAAAAAAACATGTGGGGCAGGGACTCGAGCATGTCACTTGAGCACCCGCGATACTTGGTGCATACCCTAGTACCTGATGCAAACTCAAATAGCGAACACTTGCACTCAAGACTAATGACAACTTATTCAATATGATGACCTAATGTTATCAAATTCTGTGTCGTACCTCTGGGTTCAAAATGTTCACTATACCCCTTGATAAAATCCTGGAGGGGTGTAGCTTCCAAAATGGAGTCACTGGGGGGAGGGTGGGGTGGTTTCCACTATTTAGGCACATCAGGGACTCCCCAAACGCAACCTGTTACCCTTGTGAAAATGCAAAATTGGGGGCAGAAAAACATTTTTGTTGAAAAAATGTGAAAATGTTATTTTTATGGTTCAATGTTATAAACTTCTGTGAAGCACCTGGGGGTTCAGGGTGCTCACCACACATCTAGATAAGTTCCCTAAGGGGTCTAGTTTCCAAAATGGTGTCACTTGTGGGGGGTTTCCACTGTTTAGGCACATCAGGGGCACATCCGCTAATTATTCAAGCAAATTTTACATTCAAAAAGTCAAATGGTGCTCCTACCCTTCCAAACTCTGCCGTGCGTCCAAACAGTGGTTTTCCCCCACATATGGGGTATCGGCTTACTCAGGAGAAATTGCACAACAAATTTCATGGTGCAATTTCTCCTGTTACCCTTATGAAAATGTAAAATTGGGGGCTGAAAAACATTTTTGTTGGAAAAATGTGAAAATTGTATTTTTACGGCTCAATGTTATAAACTTCTGTGAAGCACCTGGGGGGTTCAAGGTGCACACCATGCATCTAGATAAGTTCCCTAAGGGGTCTAGTTTCCAAAATGGTGTCACTTGTGGGGGGTTTCCATTGTTTAGGCACATCAGGGGCTCCCCAAACGCAACATGGTGTCCGCTAATTATTCAAGCAAATTTTACATTCAAAAAGTCAAATGGCGCTCCTTCCCTTCCAAACCCTGCCGTGCGCCCAAACAGTGGTTTTTCCTCACATATGGGGTATCTGCGTGCTCAGGGGAAATTGCACAACAAATTTTGGGGTCTATTTTTCCTGTTACCCCTGCGAAAATAAAAAAATTTGGGTCTAAAGTAACATTTTTGTGAAAAAAGTTAAATGTTCATTTTTTTCTTCCACATTCCAAAAATTCCTGTGAAGCACCTGAAGGGTTAATAAACTTCTTGAATGTGGTTTTGAGAACCTTGAGGGGTGCAGTTTTTAGAATGGTGTCACTTTTGGGTATTTGTGTCATAAAGGCCCCTCAAAGTCACGTCAAATGTGATGTGGTCTCTAAAAAAATGGTTTTGTAAATTTTGTTGTTAAAATGAGAAATCGCTGATCAACTTTTAACCCTTATAGCTCCCTACTAAAAAAAAAATTTTGTTGCAAAATTGTGCTGATGTAAAGTAGACATGTGGGAAATGTTATTTATTAACTATTTTGTGTGACATATCTCTTTGATTTAAGGGCATAAAAATTGAAATTTTGAAAATTGCAAAATTTTCAAAATTTTTGCCAAATTTCCGATTTTTTCACAAATAAACGCAAGTGATATCGAAGAAATTTTACCACAATCATGAAGTACAATATGTCACGAAAAAAACAGTCTCAGAATCAGTGGGATCCGTTGAAGCGTTCCAGAGTAGTTACCTCATAAAGTGACTTTGTTCAGAATTGTAAAAATTGGCCTGGTCATTAACGTGCAAACCACCCTCGGGGGTAAAGGGGTTAAAGGATGGTGGAAGTGGTTCCAAGCAACACCAGCTGACCAGCCTCAAAAAGCTGCCAGCAAGAGACTAACAATAACCCTTGCTGGACCAAAGGAAAAAAAAATACAATTTAAATTCCAGCATAACCAGAGCTGCCACGAATCCCCTAATGTGACAGCATGTCAGAATTTCCAGATTTATATTTTTAAAAAGATTACAAAACAATGTATCATTTTCTTTACACTTTACAAATACTTGCTACTTTGTGTTGGTGTATCACATAAAATCACAATAATATACATTTAAGTTTGTGGGTGTAACGTGAAAAAAATTGGAAAAGTTCACAGGGTATGAATACTTTTTCAAGGCACTGTATACAGCTGGTGGTAAATTGTTACTAGCTTTGGATGTCCGAATTTGAAATAAGAATGTTTTCCTGTAGTAATTTCATTTGGAAATAAAGAGCAACCTATTGCTGTGCCAAAATTGCATGATTCTAGCGACAAAGAGCAGGCACAAGCTGTTCGGAATGTGATCACCAATTGGAACCTCGAAGATATATATATATATATATATATATATATATATATATATATATATACACACACACACATTGTGCCATTATTTCTTTGTTTGAGTATTAAAATCAGCAGTGTTACATTTCCTAACACTCTGCTGATTGGTTATGTTTTTTTATTTGCTCTGCCCCAAAATGAAATGGTGTAAATAAACTTAACTGCCAATCATCAGGCAGGCCATATTGTACACATACACTGGTGTCCTTGTGCTATGCACCTACATCAGCTGATGTTTGTCTAATTAGGAACAGCTTGAGTGCACTCTGTACTGACTTACATGACCCAAAATCCTTTACTACAGCACCTTGAAAGATAAAACAACAGATTTACAATTAAACCAGTTGATAAATATAAGTACAGTTATTCGCAACAGGGAAAATTACATTTTGGAAGTGACTTCCTATTGAGAGTAAAATATTATATCCTATTACCAGGGATCCTAAAATTAAATAAAATAAAAATCTAAAACTTCTGCTTCAGAACAGTTTAAGTATGGTACTAACTACATATAGATGTCCACACTTAGAATTAATAACCACATCTTACTTTTTGGATGAAGATTATTTAATACCAAATAAATAAGTTGTTTTTTTTCTTGGATACCAAATTAATTCTGGATATTAACTATTTCTCATTGAAGCGCATGTGGTAGTGGAACCTCTGTGCCATGGACCGAGGAGAGCCTCGAGGGGCATGACTAGGCAGACACCTGACTCTTAGCTAGAGCCCCTGATGGTGTGGTTATACTTGGCTCCAGATGGACACCAAGTGCTACTCCAGAACAGACCTCAGACACATGGCAGCTGACCCCCAAAGGGGTAGGAAGCTGGAGCGGCCAGGAATGGATGGCACAGCAGGCACAGGCAGGCGCTGGACAGGTAATGGCAAATTCAGCTGGCATACAAGTGGACACAGCAGGTACTGGCAGGCACGGCTGATATACAGGTGGACACAGCAGCAGGCACGGCTGGTATACAGGAAAGCACGGAAGGTGCTGGCAGGCATGGCTGGTATACAGGCAGGCACAGCTCGTATGCAGGCAGGCACGGCAGGTGCTGGCAGACATGGCTGGTATACAGGGGTAGAACAACAGGGGACCTGAAAACTAGCAAGCGGGCAGACAAACTGACAAATCATATCGCTCAGGCACCTCTCAACAGGTGGAGGTGCCTTAAATAATTAGTGTCTCCCAGTTATTGGCTGGGGACACATTAGAACAGTGCGTGCTGTCGCTTTAAGAGATCGGGAGTACGCACGCGCCCTAAACGCAGTGCACGGGGATCTGCCGCAACAGGAGGAAGCGAGATCCAAGGACCGGGGCAGTGAGTGAGTCAGAATCCCTGCCGGGTGAGAGGAGGATGGGAATTGTGCAGGGACGCCGATGCTATACTCATTATCTAACCAAGATATTTGAATAATGCAAAGGTACAGCACTTGGGATAAGATTTGCCCCCAGCGTTGCCAATCTTTTTATTGCCCTTTTTGAGGCGTCCCTTGTATGCAAAAGATCCCTTTTTCTCTCCAACTGTGCCACATGCAAATAAATTATAGACAATATTTTTAACAGTGGAAGTGTGAGCAAAGAGTTGCTAAAATAATTTATCAACATGAATTAAACAAAAGGACAGCAAAGGAAAACATCACATTTTTTTAAATTGTGGTCTTCCATACTGCCCAAAACAAAATTAATACTAAAATAAATAGTACTTCCAATCATATGATGTTAATACTATAGCTATTTACATTCCTCAAGAGTGTACTATAGTAAGAAGCTTATAAATCTAGCTTGGTCAATAGAAAAGGAGACAAAGACATTTCACAGATGAGAGAGATTTTAAAGAACAGTATAAGTTCTTAAAAATTTTAAGTAAAAGGATATCTGAAATAACTTGTCCAAATTTCCAAGTCCAGAGCCAGAGCATTCATCCAAAAAAATCTGTGTAATTCCAAAAACTAAAAATGAATCAAGTAACAATCAGCTAATTTCCTAATGACATAATCAGAAAAACAAAGAAATAAGGAAAAAAATTAAAATATTGAGGGATACTACTACACAACCCCTATCTAAAAGATATTTTTCCACAAAGCCCCAAACTTATCTTTCAACGCTTTTTGTTTCAAGTTGGACAGATTGCTACTAGTGTTGAGCGAGCACTAAAATGCTCGGGTGCTCGAAGCTCGGGCCGAGCTCGCCGTGATACTCGGGTGCTCGACCCGAGCAATGAGCCCAATGTTAGTCTATGGGAGACTCGAGCATTTTTGCGGTGGCACCCCCGGCAGTCTTTTAAAAGCCTAACAAGTGCTCAAATGACATGGGGACAGCATGGGGATCGCCCCAGGAAGCATTTCTGACCCCCAGGTCACTGCTGTCAACAACGTGGTCAGAGGTATTAAGCCACTTTTACAGGCTCACAATAAAACGTTCAAAAACGAAAGTGAAACTTTTTTCCTGTGAAATATGTTAAGGAACATCCTTTCCAGGGTAAAGACTTGTGTATAAGTTAAAATAAATGACCAAAAACAAAAATACTCCTCCACACCTTCGGCTATGTTCACAAGTAGCATTTTTTATGCGTTTTTGCACTTTTGTATTGCTTTCAACTATGACAAATGCATTCACCGTGAAATATCATTTTAACATTTTACAACCTTATCTGGCCATGTGCTGTGTGACACATGCATAAAGTGCTGAAAAGACAAGGGAACAGCATGGGGAAGACCCCTGGAAGCATCTCTGACTCCCAGGTCACTGTCTAAAAGTGTGCCCATCATAAGTGATCCTTACCGCATCAGAAGATGCAGACTTGCAACTATCCCCATGCAAGTTCTAGTCCCAGGGCAGTGTTCAATTGTACCTCCCCCATTCCTTGCAATACAAGCTCAAGTATGCAGCCTGCCACCCACCCACCCCCAGGCTGCAATACCATACTGCTTGCTTGCTTGAACTTGAAATTGGGCCTTTTAGGCATGTGGAGGCGGAATCTGGCCACCACGTCATGGCTGTGTTGGCGGCCTGGAATCCATACTCAGTCCCCAGCCGCCCGGCGGCCGGGTGTCCATACTCGGTCCCCAGCCGCCCCACGGCCGGGTGTCCACACACGGTCCCCAGTCGCCTGGGGGCAGCCGGGTGTCCATAAACGGTCTCCAGCCGCCCCTATTTCTCCTTGGAACATCCCCCCACACACTTTTCTTAGCCCGGCCTGCTTTAGGCAGCATTGGACGAGCCCACCAGAGAACCAGACTCCTCCGGTGGGCCCTGACTTCTCCATCGGTGGAGTTGAGAGTGCCAAGGTGAGGAGCATGATGATGATGACAGAAGTTAGCATCTGCTATGTTTACTTTTAATGCAAGTGTAAGTGTGCAGCCTGCCACCCACCCACCCCCAGACTGCAATTCCATACTGCTAGCTTGCACTTGAAATGGGGCCTTTTAGTTTGGAGGAGGCTGAAGCTGGCCACTACCTCATGGCTGCTTCGGCAGCGAGGTATCCATACTCAGTCCCCGGCCGCCCATATTTGTCCTGGTGTGCCTTATACATAAGATTAAGCGCGTATACCAAAACATTACCTGTGCCTTCCCCAGTGCATTTAGTGGGAAGGAGAGCCTATTCCGCTGTAGTGTGTGCATGCCAAACCCCTGTTTATGGTACATGCGAAGATGCCTCCCACCTTGCACCTGTTGTTGCAGACTTGCAACTATCCCCATTCAAGTCCTTGTCCCCGGGCAGTGTTCAATTGTACCTCTCCCATTCCTTGCAATGCAAGCGCAAGTATGCAGCCTGCCACCCACCCACCCCCAGGCTGCAATACCATACTGCTTGCTTGCACTTTAAATTGGGCCTTTTAGGCATGTGGAGGCGAAATCTGGCCACCACGCCATGGCTGTGTCGGCGGCCTGGTATCCATACTCAGTCCCCAGCCGCCTGGTGGCCGGGTGTCCCCGCTTGCTCCCCAGCCTCCAGTGTCCATACTCGGTCCCCAGCCACCCCTATTTGTCCCGGTAACCTTTCCCACACTTTTCTTAGCCTGGCCTGCTTTAGGGCAGCATTGGCCGAGCCCACCGGACTATCAGACTCCTCCGATGGGCCCTGGCTTCTCCATCAGGGGAGTTGACAGTGCCAAGGTGAGGAGCATGATGAGGATGATAGAAGTTAGCATCTGCTTTGTTTTGTTGTAATGCAAGCGCATGTATGTAGTAGCGGCTAGGCCTGAGGTGGTCAGCGTTTTGGCGCATATACTACCTCCTCTGAGGATTGCTGGATGTTTTCCTGCTACTATCCAAGTTCTATGACTCCCGTTAAAACAAAGCTTCAGGTGATAAATGATGGATGAGGTAGTGGCAAAGGAGAAAGAGCAGGAGGAACAGGGACCATTCACATCAATATCAGGCCAGTCAACCAGATATGTCTTGTAGGATATGTTTCTGTAACAAAAGGAGCGGTTCGGCTACACAGTTATAGGGCATACAGTGAGTGCAATGCCTACCAAAAATTTCGAGCCACTCCAATGCCCCTTGGAAATGACATGGAGGTCAGAGGGCGTTAACTAAACCTTTTTTTCCATTTATAGCAACTGGGTCTCCCGTGCACTGTTGACCTAAGCAGTGAATGGAAGGCTTTCCAAAAATTATGAGGAACTGCAATGCCCCTTACAAGAGCCATGTGTGGCACCCCAGGGGTCTGGTCACCACAGTAATAGAGATATTACGTCTGAGAGCAAGTGGGAGGTTTCCTGTTCAGGATCCCTTAAACATGCAACATCCTCCTGCCCCAATCCTGGGAGGGGAGAATTCTGCCCTTATAAACTGGATCTGGGGCGGGGTTGAGTGAGTCAGAGAACAGTCAGAGCCAGAGTGAGAGCAAGGGAAAGTAACAGCAAGGAGCTCTGTAGGAGCTAGGAGCTAAAGACCAGGGGCTGGAAGCTGAGCAGAGCTCGCCCTGGCAGAAGACAATAGGAACCGGACACAGGAGTCCGAAGCTGTGAGGACTTATATATCCAGCAGCAGAAACCAGCCGACAGGGGATTTCAGGTCCTCTGGCCATAGAAGCCCGGAGGCTCAGTCACAAGCAAGGGACCAGCACCGCCGTCGTGGAGCGGAGGCTAACAGAAGGCCCCAAGTCACCAGCCATACGGGTGAGCACTACACGGTACACTCAGGGACGTGGGCTACTTCTACCCGCTTACAGCAAGGTAGCCAGGAGGAGTGCAGACAGACGGGGAGGCCTACAACTCCACCTGGCCAGGGGAACTCCTGCTTGCTCACAGACTGACCAGGCCTCTTATGCTAGCCAGTACTCCCGGGAGGGTCTACCTTATAATCATCAGTAAAGACCCTGAACTGCACTGCAAGGACTCTGAGTCATTCCTGCTGCACTCGTGCACCCTCACCCCCATCATCCACACTCACTGCCCTGAGGCTATACTCCTCCCGAGGGGAGTTATCCCATTCTATGCTGCGCACACGACACCAGCCTCAGCGGTCTGCCTCGCAGTGGTGGTACTCCCTGACCGCAATCCACAGGTGGCGCAGTCGGACAATTAACCTCAAAACCTAAGAAAGACTGCCACTGGTTTGACCAGCCTGAGCCACGGGACCGGGTCACCGCCACGGAGACTACAGACCCCAGAGACCCGGCACCGGATATCCCACACACGTGTACACACGGCCCAGGGGGCGCGTCACATGCAGTACAGCATATTACAAACATAAGTCCCATTATTGGGGAGTGGGTGTCCCATGGTATTTGCTTATGCTTTCCAAGCAAAAGCTGCCAAAAATTAGGACGGAGCAACTTGCAATGCCCCTTACAAGAGCCATGCAGTACAGCATATTACAAACATAAGTCCCATTATTGGGGAGTGGGTGTCCCATAGTATTTGCTTATGCTTTCCCAGCAAAAGCTGCCAAAAATTAGGACGGAGCAACTTGCAATGCCCCTTACAAGAGCCATGCAGTACAGCATATTACAAACATAAGTCCCATTATTGGGGAGTGGGTGTCCCATAGTATTTGCTTATGCTTTCCCAGCAAAAGCTGCCAAAAATTAGGACGGAGCAACTTGCAATGCCCCTTACAAGAGCCATGCAGTACAGCATATTACAAACATAAGTCCCATTATTGGGGAGTGGGTGTCCCATAGTATTTGCTTATGCTTTCCCAGCAAAAGCTGCCAAAAATTAGGACGGAGCAACTTGCAATGCCCCTTACAAGAGCCATGCAGTACAGCATATTACAAACATAAGTCCCATTAATGGGGAGTGGGTGTCCCATAGTATTTGCTTATGCTTTCCCAGCAAAAGCTGCCAAAAATTAGGACGGAGCAACTAGCTGTGCCCCTTACAAGAGCCATGCAGTACAGCATATTACAAACATAAGTCCCATTATTGGGGAGTGGGTGTCCCATAGTATTTGCTTATGCTTTCCCAGCAAAAGCTGCCAAAAATTAGGACGGAGCAACTTGCAATGCCCCTTACAAGAGCCATGCAGTACAGCATATTACAAACATAAGTCCCATTATTGGGGAGTGGGTGTCCCATAGTATTTGCTTATGCTTTCCAAGCAAAAGCTGCCAAAAATTAGGACGGAGCAACTTGCAATGCCCCTTACAAGAGCCATGCAGTAAAGCATATTACAAACATAAGTCCCATTATTGGGGAGTGGGTGTCCCATAGTATTTGCTTATGCCTTGCAAGCAAAAGCTGCCAAAAATAAGGACGGAGGAACTTGCAATGCTGGCACCCTGGTGGTATAGTGGTGGTGGAGGCTGAGGATAAGGAGAAGAAGATTAAACAGCCGAAACGAGGAAGCGTATACCCATGTGTGGGTGTGAAGCGGTGCATGTGAATACACCTCCCGAAATAACACAGTGGATTTGACTTTATGTTACTCTGCTGTCATTTGGTGGTGATGAGAAGTCTGGCCCAATCCAGCCCTTGTTCATTTTGATAAGGGTCAGCTTGTCAGCATTGTCAGTTGACAGGCGAGTGCGCTTATCAGTTATAATTCCCCCAGCGGCACTAAAAACACGCTCCGATAACACGCTAGCGGCAGGGCAGGCCAGGACCTCCAAGGCGTACAGAGCGAGTTCATTCCAAGTGTCCAGCTTGGATACCCAATAATTAAAAGGCACAGAGGAATCATGGAGGACGCTGGTACGATCGGCAAGGTACTCCCTCACCATCTTTTGAAACTTTCCACTCCTTGTGAGAGTACCCCGCGCCTCAGGGCCTGTAAGCTGGGCGGGTGTCAGAAAACTGTCCCAGAACGTTGACAGTGTTCCCCTGCCTCTGCTGGATTGGAGTTGCATCTCTCTCGCCTGTACGCCTTGGTTGGGCAACGAACTGTGACCTCTGCCGCTAGCGTGTTCAGATGGGAATTTTTTTAAGAGTTCAGCAGCAAAGGCCTTCTGGTATTGCCCCATTTTTGTAGACCTCTCCACCTCAGGAATAAGAGAGTGAAAGTTCTCCTTGTAGCGGGGGTCTACAAGTGTCACCAACCAGTAATGACTGTCACCCAACATTTTGACAACGCGAGGGTCACGGTTAAGGCAGCGTAACATAAAGTCAGCCATGCGTGCCAGACTGGTAACGGGCAAGATTTCCGTGTCCTCACCAAGATGACGACTGACCATGCTCTCCTCCTCCTCCTCTTCCTCCTCCCCCCTGTCCTCAGGCCACCCACGCTGAACCGACGGTATGACACTTGTACAGGTACTACCGTCTACAACGCATGATAGCAGCTCCTGTTCTTCCTCCTCCTCCTCCTCCTCCTCCTCTCCCTCATTGTCCCCCAATGCACGTTGGGATGAGATGAGGCTGGGCTGTGTGTAATCGCCCGCTACGGCTTCTTGATCCATCTCATCATACTCTGGCTGCAATGCCTCCTCTTTAATTCTCTGCAGAGAGCGTTGCAAAAGACAGACAAGTGGGATGCTGACACTAATGATGGCGTCATCACCACTCACCATCTTGGTGGACTCCTCAAAGTTTGTCAGGATGGTACATATGTCAGACATCCAGGTCCACTCCTGAGGTCTTATGTGTGGAGTCTGACCTGAATATCGACGGCCTTGTTGCAGCTGGTACTCCACAACTGCTCTCTTCTGCTCACAAATCCTTTGCAACATGTGGAGGGTAGAGTTCCAACGTGTGGGGACATCACACACCAGTCGGTGTGCTGGAAGCTGCAAACGCTGCTGCAACACAGCAAGGGCGGCGGAAGCTGTAGCCGACTTGCGAAAATGAGCTGACAGGCGGCGTACTTTCACGAGCAGATCTGGCAACTCGGGGTACGATTTAAGAAACCGCTGAACCACGAGGTTAAGCACATGAGCCAGGC
Source organism: Phyllobates terribilis (assembly GCF_046119375.1). NCBI lineage: Eukaryota > Metazoa > Chordata > Amphibia > Anura > Dendrobatidae > Phyllobates > Phyllobates terribilis. The sequence goes on from NW_027362762.1 coordinate 693,167,534, forward strand.
ATGGTACGTGTGTGATCTCACCTCGCCTCAGAGCCGCCACCAGGTTACGGCCATTGTCACACACGACCATGCCGGGATGTAGGTTCAGCGGTCTCAGCCACAGATCTGCCTGCTCTTTCACAGCTGTCCACAACTCACAAGCAGTGTGAGGTTTATCACCTAAGCTTATGAGTTTCAGCACAGCCTGTTGCCGCTTGGCGGAGGCAGTACTGCAATGCTTCCAGCTTGTAACTGATGTGGTGATATCTGAGATGGAGGTTGAACATGAGGAGGAGGAGGAGGAGGAGGAGGATACGCAGGAGCTGTACACTGTGGGGGCAACTCTGACTGACATAGGGCCCACAATCCTCGGTGTGGGGAGGATGTGTTCCGTCCCAAGGTCCGACTGAGTCCCGGCTTCCACTATGTTTACCCATTGTGCCGTCAGAGAGATGTACCGTCCCTGGCCACAAGCACTTGTCCACGTGTCCGTTGTCAGGTGGACTCTCCCAGTAACTGCGTTGTTGAGGGCACGGCAGATGCTTTGGGACACGTGCTTGTGTAGTGCGGGGATGGCACACCGGGCAAAATAGTGTCGGCTGGGGACCGAGTACCGAGGGACGGCCACCGCCATAAGATTGCGGAAGGATTCCGTCTCCACCAGCCTAAAAGGCAGCATTTCCAATGCAAGCAGTCGTGAAATGTGCGAATTTAGGACTGTGGCCTGTGGGGCGTTAGCTGCGAATTTCCGCTTTCGTTCAAAGGTCTGGGATATGGACAATTGAACGCTGCGGTGGGACGTGGACGTGGACGTTGATGCTGTTTCTTGAGAAACTGCCATAACAAGTGAAGACTGAGAGGAGGGGGCATCTTTACATGCAGTATGGACAGGGGATTGCCTTGCACACACAACAGGGGGTTCTATTGCGCACACAACAGTGGAAGAAGCAGCGGTGACACCCGCTGACACTGGTCGTGGACCCTGGGTTTCGCCCCACAAAGTTGGGTGCTTTGCTGCCATGTGCCTGATCATGCTGGTGGTGGTCAGGCTGGTAGTTTTGTCACCCCTGCTGATGCTGGCATGGCAGGTGGAACATATGGCCTTTTTGGGGTTATCAGCAGAGTCTTTAAAAAAATTCCAGACTCTGGAAGACCTACCGCTTGTACTGGCAACGTCCCTCGTGTTAGTGTTACGGGGAACGGTTGCCTGCCTTCTGTCTGCGGCCACCACACTGCTTCTTCCTGCCTGTTGGGGTACTCTGCCTCCCTCCCCCTGTGTGCTGCTGGCCTCACTCTGCATGTCCTCCTTCCACGTTGGGTCAGTTACTAGATCATCCACCACCTCCTCCTCTTCCACTTGCGCACCACGATCCTCCTCCTCACTTCCTGGCAATTGTGTCTCGTCATCGTCCACCTCTTGTGACAGATTGCCAACGTCGACTTCCTGTGGCCGTGGCTGTTCAAATATTTGGGCATCGCAACATGGGATCTCCTCTTCCACCACTTCAAGCGTATCAGGTGAGGGGCCCAAATATGGAAATGGACCAGTGAACCGCTCTTCAGAGTGTCCAAGTGTGGGATCACTTGCTGTCTGACGACACTCGGCATGGTGGGAGGAAGGAGCATCAGGGTGAGGAGGAGTATGCGGTCGAGACTCACGGCTACTAAGAGTTGACCGTGTGGAAGACAGACCGGAGGTGGTGGTGCCCAGGTAACTAGAAGTATTATCTGCTATCCAATTAATAACCTGTTCACACTGATCAGTTCTCAATACTGGTGTTCTGTGCTTCCCTAGTAATTCGGTCAAGAAGTGGGAGCGAGAAGATGTGGCTGTTGGTTGTGGCACATTTTCACCTTGGCCACGGCCCCGTCCTCTGCACGAACCATCACCAGAACGTCCACTTCCACGTCCCTTGCCACGCGCCTTGCCCATTGTAAATGAAGTAAAATAACTTACACTTGCACTATCAATGGAAAAAGGGTAATAAAGAGTAGATTAGAACCGTGGAAGAGGAAAACCACAGTTATTGTTTACTGGGGTATACCACACTTTTTTAAATAGAGATATTTGCGGCTGAACAGTGAGCGACACACTCAAACTGCTTTTTTTTTAGATACCAAAGGCCCAAAACTGGATAGTACAGCGATTTGACCCGTGGAACTGCGAAACCACACTGGGATGTCGGACCTACACAAGACTATTTTCAACAGATATATTTTTGTGTCACAACAGTCAGGAGAAACTACTGTTTTTCTTTACGGAAAAAACTACCAAAACCTGAATAATAGAGATTTTTTACCGTGGGATGGCAAAACCACAGTTATTGTTTACTGGGGTATACCACACTTTTTTAAATAGAGATATTTGCGGCTGAACAGTGAGCGACACACTCAAACTGTTTTTTTTAGATACCAAAGGCCCAAAACTGGAGAGTACAGCGATTTGACCCGTGGAACTGCGAAACCACACTGGGATGTCGGGCCTACACAAGACTATTTTCAACAGATATATTTTTGTGTCACAACAGTCAGGAGACACTACTGTTTTTCTTTACGGAAAAAACTACCAAAACCTGAATAATAGAGATTTTTTACCGTGGGATGGCAAAACCACAGTTATTGTTTACTGGGGTATACCACACTTTTTTAAATAGAGATATTTGCGGCTGAACAGTGAGCGACACACTCAAACTGCTTTTTTTTTAGATACCAAAGGCCCAAAACTGGATAGTACAGCGATTTGACCCGTGGAACTGCGAAACCACACTGGGATGTCGGGCCTACACAAGACTATTTTCAACAGATATATTTTTGTGTCACAACAGTCAGGAGACACTACTGTTTTTCTTTACGGAAAAAACTACCAAAACCTGAATAATAGAGATTTTTTCCCGTGGGATGGCAAAACCACAGTTATTGTTTACTGGGGTATACCACACTTTTTTAAATAGAGATATTTGCGGCTGAACAGTGAGCGACACACTCAAACTGTTTTTTTTTTTTAGATACAAATGGCCCAAAATGGATAATACAGAGGTTTGAACCGTGGAAGTGCAAAACAACACTCTGTTTCTCTAGCCTACACCAGACTATTTTCAACAGTTATATTTGTGTCTGAAAAATCAGAGACATGCTTTTTTTTGGGGAGGGGGGGGGGGACACACCAAAAGGTTAATAAGACGGGTATTTGTACAGTGTGAAGGAGGAAAAAAAAGGAGGATTTAGATGAAAAAAAAAAAAGGATTTTCCCTGGCCCCCGACACCTGGTGCTAAGTCCAGCAATTTCAGCAACAGGAGCACACAGGACTGTAATGCAGCGTTTGCTGGTATAACCACTGTGTCTCCTATACAGGCTGCCTGTCTGGTATCTGGGATGGATATTAGTCCTGAAAAGGACTGTTTGTTTGTTCTGGCAGCCTTTACAGACCCTACACTAACTATTTCGCAGTTTATATCTCTCCCTAAATCAGCAGCGCTGTCCCTACACTGTCTAATCCGGAGCGACTGTGTCCAAGATGGCGGCGCCCCGTTTTAAATACTCGAGGTGACGCTGTGCGGCCAGCCAATCACTGTAATGCCCACAACCAACATGGCTGCAGCATTACAGTGACTGGCTGGCAATCCCTGCATGTTCATTGGCTCTGTAAAGAGCGCCAAACATGCAGGGCGGAGACCTGAGCTCCCGCCCGAGTAACCCGGAAATGCTCGGTGCTCGTCGAACATCCCGAGTAGCGTGATGCTCGGGCGAGTACCGAGCAGTGTCGAGCATGTTCGATCAACACTAATTGCTACTAATGAAATCATCCGACATGTAAATGCTTTACATTTTATACTACTGAAAAAACATTAAGGAGGATCTTTCACCAATTTTTTTATGTTGAACTGGACACACAATATAATATTGGCTGCAGAAGAAAGTGTTTTTTTTATTGTTGGGTGTGTTCTTCTTTCCTTTGAGTGTTGCTCTCTGCTTATGATTGGTCAACATAATACAGGAAGAAAAAGTACACACCCCAATGAAAACTGTCTGATATTACCCACTTGGACTTAAAAAAAAGTTAACTCATTTGGTGACAAATATTTTGATTGCTAATACCTCGGCAATGGAGACACAAAATTAAAAACAAACAATAAAAAACAACAATATTTTATTCTGCTCTGCAGCCACCATTACATCCTATGCCCAGTTCAACAATGGACATTTGGTGAAAGGCCCTATTTAGCATCACTAGCTTTGCAAACATGTGATTTACAGGATTTAAAGTACTTGTGGCCTCCATAGTGTTGGCCATACATTACAGACTTTAAGAAACAGAATTAACAAACACAGGTTAAATTAGACTAATTCTACATAATTTGTATTTGTGGTGGGTACCAATTATATGCATTTAAACTAAGAATCACTGTTGCGTCTCACCTGGTGAGGTGGGTCCACGAAGCTCTTGGCTTGGAGTAGCAGTTGTAAATACAGCACTGACTCATGGCGTGGGTGCAGCAGAATGGTCCTGCCATAACTATGGAGACTAAAGTAAAGGGATGAAAACTGTGGAAGTAGAGCCTTAGTTGCATAAAAGAGTTTATCAGGAGGCTCATTGAAGTGGTAAAGCAGAGTGCAGTGATGTAGTAGAGATTAGTAGGTCAGAAGACTCACAGTGGCGATATAGCAGAGTACAGTGGTGTAGCAAAGATGAGTATGTCTGGAGGCACACTGTGGCAGTGTAGAAGAGCCCAGGAATGAACAGAGCTGGGTACATCAGGAACACATAATGTGGCGCCCCTGCGGGTCCAGTTGCCACAGAGGTACTGCATCTCACCCAGAGGTGTGGTACCCCACTCTCAGGTAAGGAGGGAATATTACCCGGGATCCACACACCCACATCCAATACACTCCACTTCAGTAGGGAAGGGCGAGATTGCTCCAAAGGGAGAGCACAGTCCCTGGTCCCTAGCTGGAGGGTGGAACTAGGTAGAGGAGGTGGGTGGAGGAAGTAGATCAGGGGAGCACCGACAGGAAGAGTATAAGGACGAGAAACATCTAGAAGGTTCGAGTCCTGCTCAGGAGAGCAGTGTAGGAGGGTCCAGGCTTCTGGCTCCAGTGCTTGGAGCAGGAGTTCAGAGGAGAGAGAGGAGTCGGGCCTAGTCTGAGAGGCCCAGGAGAGAGAGTGAGAGAGGACAGGAACAGAGGGAAGGCTCCAGAGACAGAGGGGATCCCAGGGGCACGGTGAATGCAGGAAGCCACCCGCACGCCCGAATCTACACGGACGTGGAGGGATCAGGCCGCACAGAGGGGACTGGCCCCTAAACTAGTGGAGAACAACCAGGCTCAGCTAGATGACCAGAGGCTGCTGCATTTTCAAGGTGCTGCAGCCAACAGCCACAATTACATCGCCGAAAAGGTGGCCGCATAGGGTCCAGGGGACTGCAGGTTGCCCGACAAGACCCGAGGCTACTGGCTTGGGACACTGATTGTGAGGCACAGGGCAGGAGGGTGAGAGCCAGCGCAGTGAGACGACTGGGAAAGGTACATAGAACGGGGTCCCGTGCAAGTGCTCCTGAAATATTTGAGAGTTTGTTTGGATCACTACCCCGGAGGACACAGGACGACGTGGGCGGTTATAATCCGGAAAGTGTAACCTGAGGAACTTAACAACTGTGAGTAAAATCTGAAGACTGCACCCCACTGTGTCCTTGAATAATTGCTGCGCTATCACCAGCCCTGCACTACACAGCACCAACAACATCTACCTCATAAATTCATCATATACTGCCCTGGAGCTAAGCTCTGCCTGTGGAGAGCTGAACCAACTCTGCTGCGTCATCATCAGCTCCAGAAGATCTGCACAGCAGCAGCGGCCCCATATAGCCGCATACCACAGGTGGCGTCATGAACATTATCTCTAAAACTTTATTCCCCTTTCACTAGCCCCCTTTAATTGACCGCCCTGGGTCACGGACCGGGTCACTGCCACCGTCACGGCATCGACCAGCCCGGCTACCGAGTACCCCACGGCCCAGGGGGCGCGTCAATAATGTAGCAGAGTCTAATAATGTAGCAGATTTAGTTATGTCATGAGGCGCTCACTAGCTATGGAAAAGTGTACAGCAATATAGCAAAGATGGGTAAGTCTGGATGCACACTGTGAAAATGTAGCAGAGCCCAGCAACATAGCAGAGTTGGCACACATTGGCAATATAGCAGTGCTGAGATGATCAAGAGGCACAATAAAAGCAGAATGGAGCAATGATGATCTTAAGTAGTGGTGGATACCAACCACCTGAATTCTCAGGTGGCATCTCATCGCCTGAGCTGGGTTAAATGGCCTTGGTGAATGATGTCACAGGAGCAACCTGTCATACAGAGGAGCAGAGATATTGTATAATAGATAAAAATTTCAAATTTCATATCAAAGCCCCAAGTCACCTAATAAAATTAATAGAAAATTCGAATAGATGGTAAAACTAAAGTTTCCTTTGAAATATATGTATTCTTCTTTGTAATGAAATGTGAGTAGTGGTTAATAATGATGCATGAAAGGCAAGAATATTTTATATTCATTTCTGATAATAAGACTGCTTTTATTTTGTAAGAAATAGCAAATGTTAGATAGCTAATAGTGAATGCATTACATTTTTACAGTCCATTTTTACTGTGCCTGTATAAAAAATTGTTTTGATTGACACATTTCTACAGTAGTCTATGATTCCATTTTTGACCCAGTGTTAGCCAAATACCAACAGGGCAGATTGGTGGCTTTAAAGATCTGTAAGAAAAAAGCTGCACATATAAAAGAAGCTCTACATTAGGTGCAGAAAGTACAACAGTATTTTCTTATGTTTCCTGTACAAGCTTTATTAGAGAAAGTTATAATGATATCTCCCTATGCATCTATCATGTTATTCTCACGACACCAAGATATAATCAGCTGTATGCATACCATTGCTTAGTCTATATTTAGATATTTTATTTTCTGGTTGCACCTGCTATAACTATGATATGCATTTGAGAGATAAGAAGATGTTCCAGACAGCGAGGCAATCCACATCTAAATAGTGATTTCTACAGCAACATTTCATAACTGTATGATGAAATTATAATGATTTCCTGCTATGGCTTATGCCAAATAAAACTGATTTTCTGCACTTCTCATTGTAACAGAAAGTACCGGTAGTTTAGTCCACATACATTACCTTTTCATGGTGTAAAATAGTGGTCTCTAATATGTGCAGCCACCCTGGGAGTTGTTTTGCTGAAGTTCCACATGTTAGAGAACAATTATGTAAAGAATAGCCTACTCTATGGTAAACCAACATACAAATAGCAATTTCCTAATATATTTTACTATAAGAATTGATCCCCTTAAAATGGTAGCATTGTAAATAGAGAGCAAGATGGAGTAAAATCACAAATCCTTAGCTAGTTAATGTACACAAGGCTGCATCATAAGGAACGATACCTACATTTATGTCCATTTTTGGCAAATACATTTTCTTAGCTAATTTAAAACAAAGTAGCAAATATTTACTAATTAAAATTACATAATTTTATGATGAATATGGAATTTGTTCCAAACATCATATTAATGGGTACTTTCTAGGTAATAAGACTTCTATTGTCCTGCCAACATATATGCAGTTCTTGCCGCACAATATAATTCTGACGGCATCCAGTCCACAAGACAAGTCTTGTCTAATGACTTTTACAAAAATTATAATTTTAATTATTATTATATTTTATACATATCTGTGACACCCCAGGGGTCTGGTTGCCACAGTGATAGAGATATTATGTCTGAGAGCAGGTGGGAGGTCCTTTGGTCAGGGATCCTGTGCATGCCACACCTCCTGCCCAGTCTTGGGAGGGGAAGAACTTCCCCTATATAAACCCGGGGCTGAAGCAGGGTGAGCAGTCAAGGAGAGTAGAGACAAGAAACAGCAGAAGCAATACTACTACGAGTCAGGGGCTGGCAGCTGCAGAGCTCGCCCTGACTGAGAAGCTTTCTTACCGGACCCGGCGTCCGAGGCTGTGGGGACTAACTCTTACCCAGCAGCAGAAGCCGACCAGCAGGGGATTTCAGGTCCTCAGGCCCAGAAACCCGAAGGCACGGTCACACGCGGGGGACCAGCACCGCCATCGTGGAGCGGAAGCCATTAGAAGGCCCCGAGTCACCGGCCATACGGGTGAGCACCACACGGTACACTCAGGGACGTGGGCTACTTATATCCGCTTCTAGCAAGGTAGCCAGAAGAGTACAGTCAGTTTGGGAGGCCTACAACTCCGCCTGGCCAGGGGAGATCCCATCTGCTCAAGGACTGACCAGGCCCCGTTCACTAGCAAGTACTCCGGGAGGGTCTATCGTTGTTACCAGTAAAGACCCTGAATTACACCGCACCGTCTCTGAGTGGTTCCTGCTACCCCCATCATCCACATCTGCTGCCCTGAGGCCATACCCCTCCCGTTGGGGGTTATACTATCACGCTGCACAATTCTACACCGGCCTCAGCGGTCTGCCCTGCAGCGGCAGCTCCATAGCTGCAAATCAACGGGTGGCGTAGTCGACACTCAAATAACATCTATCAAGACTGCCACACACTGAGTTGACTCCCTGGGCACGGACCGGGTCCCCGCCACTCGGAGACTACAACCCTCATCTGATCCGGTTCCGGGTAAGCCCCCGTGCGCGAGACGCTGCGCGACACAGCAGGCCCAGGGGCGCGTCAACTTTGGCGTAGTCGGCAGGATTTCGTGCCCGCAACCACCGGGTACTGCGTGCCTGAAAAAGAGACTTTTAAAACTTACCATCCGTGAAGTTTTCCCGCCATCGGTGAAGATTCCCGCCATCCAGCGCCATTTTCAGCCTTCTTCCCGCCATCTGTGAAGATTCCCGCCATCCGGCGCCATCTTCAGCCTTCTTCCCGCCATCCGTGGAGTTTTCCCGCCGTTGGACGCCATCTTGAGGACGCCGCGCGGGAAGAAGAGGGGCGTGGACTCCGAAAGCGCGCGAGAACTGAAGCCCCGCCTCACGTCCGGACGTTGCGTAAGGTCCTGGAAGGAGCCCAGCAGACGCCGACGTCACCGGAGCGCGACGGAAGGTCCTCAACCCTGACGATCTACTGCGGAGCCGCGGCCTACGGAACAGGATCATCGCAAGGTAGGCCACGGTCCACTAGGGGGGAGGAAGATGTCGGATGCGGAGGAGAGCTTCATTGCCTCAACCCCCGCCAGCGCCACCGCTGCTGCAGTTATGCCCTTCACCATGCCCTATATCCCGGGAGCAGCTTGGCTACCCCAGTACTCAGGGGAGTCACATACCCTGCATGACTTTAGAGAAAAGCTGGATAGCCTCTTCCAGGTGTACCCCCTCACAGAAGAGCAAAAAGTGAGCATCCTGGTGGCCCAACTAACCGGGGCAGCCAAAAGGGAAGTAAAATCCTGGCCACCTGGGAGGAAGACTGTCGCAGGGATACTAACCCGGCTGAAGGATACCTTTGATACCCGCACCTCAGCCGAGATTAAGCTTAGATTCTACGGGTGCAAGCAGCGAGCGCATGAGAGTATAAGGGACTATGCACTAAACCTACAAGAGGCCCTGAGGGCCATTAAGCAGACCGACCCTGATGGAGTGGGAAACGAGGACAGGCTGTTGACCGAACAATTTATAGAGGGACTATAATGTAATGCCCACCGAACCCAGTTGCGGGCGATGGCCTTACAGGATCCCCATCTGGGCTTTGCACAGTTCAAGGACAGAGCCATCCGGGTGCTCCGAGAACCGGCACCGGGTGGCGTTGTGACCCACAGGCGCCCAGCTAGCACTTACCACCAGGAGGCGGCGCCCTTGTCGGCAGGGCCTGTGGGAGCTGATGCGCAGGCTTTGGACAATGACCCGGCTCCAGACCTACACCATCAGGTCCAAGAGCTAGCTAAGAGCGTTGCTGCGCTAACCCGAACTGTGCAGTCTTTACAGGTTTCCACCCCAGGGAAGATCCAGCTGGCATCCGGACCGGAGGACATCCCGTGGCGTCGACCAAGGAGGACCCCACCGGCCAGAGGAAGACACAGTGACCGATACAGCTTAGACGGACGACCCATCTGCCGCCGCTGCAATCAACCCGGACATATGGCAAGGTACTGTTCTTTAAACGGGCACAACCTGGGGTAGAGGGCCAACCCCCAGGAAAAAGATCACCAGGCCCATCGAACTGGCGCGACAGATATGTGGGAGGACGTCCAGTCTTGCCTGTGGTACTGGATGGCATTCCCATGAGTGCCCTACTGGACACCGGGTCACAGGTCACCACCATCCCGTACGTGCTCTTTAAGCAGTACTGGAATGACTCGGATATTACCCGCTACCCTGACGACGACTTGAGTATCATCGCCAGCAATGGCCAGCCCGTGCCACAGATCGGATTTAAAGAGGTGACCATCAAAATCGGTAGAGTCGAACTGGCAGCACAGGGACTGATCATTGTAGATATTGACAAACATGAGAGTCACCCAAAAATAACTCTAGGAACTAATGTAATTGAAAATTGTCTTGCAGAGGTGATTTTCCTTTTACAGCAGGTTGCCAAGAACGCCAGCTCCGGCGAGCAGCGGGTGCTCCAGAAAGAGATCCGGGCACTGATGCGACGGCAACAGGTGGAACTCTCCGGCGGTGAGATTGGTAGCGTAAGAATGTGTGACCCTTTCCCTATTGCCATGCCCCCAAAAAGTGAAATGATGATTTGGTGCCGGGCAGCTATTGGTCTGAGAGGTAGAGATTACCAGGCAATGGTAGAACCAGTTTACTCAGACAGTAGGCCCACCATCTTGACAGCACGGGGGGTGGTTAATGTACGCCATGGGAGGGTGCCCGTTCGCATAATCAATATCGGGAAGAGGGAAGTGTACCTGCCCCAGTATGCCACGCTAGCCAAATTATATACCATTAACCAATGTGACACCCCAGGGGTCTGGTTGCCACAGTGATAGAGATATTATGTCTGAGAGCAGGTGGGAGGTCCTTTGGTCAGGGATCCTGTGCATGCCACACCTCCTGCCCAGTCTTGGGAGGGGAAGAACTTCCCCTATATAAACCCGGGGCTGAAGCAGGGTGAGCAGTCAAGGAGAGTAGAGACAAGAAACAGCAGAAGCAATACTACTACGAGTCAGGGGCTGGCAGCTGCAGAGCTCGCCCTGACTGAGAAGCTTTCTTACCGGACCCGGCGTCCGAGGCTGTGGGGACTAACTCTTACCCAGCAGCAGAAGCCGACCAGCAGGGGATTTCAGGTCCTCAGGCCCAGAAACCCGAAGGCACGGTCACACGCGGGGGACCAGCACCGCCATCGTGGAGCGGAAGCCATTAGAAGGCCCCGAGTCACCGGCCATACGGGTGAGCACCACACGGTACACTCAGGGACGTGGGCTACTTATATCCGCTTCTAGCAAGGTAGCCAGAAGAGTACAGTCAGTTTGGGAGGCCTACAACTCCGCCTGGCCAGGGGAGATCCCATCTGCTCAAGGACTGACCAGGCCCCGTTCACTAGCAAGTACTCCGGGAGGGTCTATCGTTGTTACCAGTAAAGACCCTGAATTACACCGCACCGTCTCTGAGTGGTTCCTGCTACTCCCATCATCCACATCTGCTGCCCTGAGGCCATACCCCTCCCGTTGGGGGTTATACTATCACGCTGCACAATTCTACACCGGCCTCAGCGGTCTGCCCTGCAGCGGCAGCTCCATAGCTGCAAATCAACGGGTGGCGTAGTCGACACTCAAATAACATCTATCAAGACTGCCACACACTGAGTTGACTCCCTGGGCACGGACCGGGTCCCCGCCACTCGGAGACTACAACCCTCATCTGATCCGGTTCCGGGTAAGCCCCCGTGCGCGAGACGCTGCGCGACACAGCAGGCCCAGGGGCGCGTCATATCCACCTATCAGGGGAATGACAATCACCAGCATTTTCATTGACTTTGTATTGTATTGGTGGCTGCATTTGTGAGCATATCTCTACATTAAAAAAACAGATCAAGCAGTGCAAGTGCAAAACACTGGTGGAGTCAGTCTCTACGTCTCCACTGCTGCCAATACAGCCAGTAGCTACATTGAACTGGTGGGACCACCACCAATCATTTATTTATGAGGTGTGAAAAACTTTTCCACAGATCACTGGATATCACTCCCACCAAGAACAAAAATGTGTGTCTTGGGTCAATTGATTGCATGTTGAGAATGTGCAATGTTACCCTTTCAATGACTAAGGGACTGAGATAGCAACGTACTGTACACAGCTATATCCTTTGATCTAATAGACCAGTGTTTCCCAAATGAAGTCATGTTTTCAGTATTTCATTAGTATTGCACAGGTGATGGGATTATTTTGAAGGCATCAGAAAATGCCTGTAGCATCGGCGTCTCTGCCCCGTACTAGGCAGAGACGCCGTCCCTCTCACCTCCCCGCTCCAGGCGCGGCGTCCTCCAGCGCTTCTCTCCTCGCTGCTTCCGGCACGTGCTCCTTCCCTGGCAGTGTGCTTAGGGCGCGCGCGCGCTCCCCCTCTCTTAAAGGGACCGCGCGCGCCGTCCTAAGGAGTCCCCGGCCAATTGCCGGAGGACCTCCCATATATAAGGCACCTCCTCCAAAATGGAGGTGCCCGAGCAATGTTGTTGCAAAGCCTTCACTCTGCTTCAGCCCTCAGGTCCCGTTACCAGTTACCTGCCAGTCACCTGCCAGATTCCTGCTTGTTACCTGCCAGTCACCTGCCAGATTCCTGCTTGTTACCTGCCAGTCACCTGCCAGATTCCTGCTTGATACCTGCCTGATATCCGCTTACCTGCTTTCAAGCCTGCGGTCCGACGGTCTGCCTTCCGACACCTGTCAGTCTGTCTATGGACCAGCCTGCTCGCTCACCTGGGAGTGCTCACCTACTACCTGTCTGCTAGCCTACCTGGAGGCTCCGCCGTCACGTGCTGTGACCACCTGCCTGTCCAGAGACTCTTGCCCGCTCACCTGGGAGCGCTCACCTGCTACCTGCCTGCTAGCCTACCTGGAGGCTCTGCCGTCACGTGCTGTGACCACCTGCCTGTCCAGAGACTCTTGCCCGCTCACCTGGGAGCGTCCACCTGCTACCTGCCTGCTAGCCTACCTGGAGGCTCTGCCGTCACTTGCTGTGACCACCCGCCTGTCTAGAGACTGTCCCCGTCACTTGCCGTGACCTCCTGCCCTTCTACCCAGAGACTGTCCCCGTCACTAGCCGTGACTACCTGCCCGCCTTCCCTGGGAGCCACCCGCTTCCTTACAAGGACTGCCCCCTTGTATAGTTGCTCAGAGGTTCCACCTCCCAGACCCGTTACAATGCCATAGGTTCTCTCACCTGTGCAATTGTGGGGGGCCACTAAGGTTGGATTTGGGAAACGCTGTTATAGACTCTGAATATAAAATTAGTAGACAGCTATTTACTGCAGGTAAAACTGCTCAAAATGAAAATTAAACTGAAGCTAGCGAGACAAAAACTGTAAAAAGCTGTCCATAGCTAGTGAACTACTGAAGTGTAATAAGCCCTCAACCAGACGTTTTGTTAATAATAGCACAGTCGCACAACAATTGTTGGAAAGAAAAGGTGCAAATTAATTTCAAAAGGCTTGAGAAGAATTAAACATAAAACCGCCTTTAACCCTTTAACCTTTATTGCCAATATTTTCTACAAATGCAACCTTCTCCTGTAAGTTAGCAAGAGCTCTGAACAGTTATGGTCAAAAAAATAAAAAATAATAATTACTGCACAGATTCATATATGGGTATTTTATGTAACTAATAACATGCGTCCTGTATAACAGTTTTAAAATAAACAAAGGGAACCAGTCAAAAGGTTTTCCCAATATAAACTATGGCCACCACATTTACTGCCTCTTTTACAGGGCAGAGACAGACTGCCATATAACTCGTGTGATGATTGCATAACTCGTGTGATGATTGCATCGCACTGAACGAACTGACCGGCATCTCTCCTGACCTGAGTGTGACAGCATGATGGATTTCTATGCAGCTGTGAAGCTCAGGTCAGGAGAGGTGCCGGCCAGTATAAGGTTTACGATGCGATCCTTGCACGAGAAATATGTCAGTCCGTCTCTGCCCTAAGCCTTCAACCCCTTCTGAGGAGCCCAAAAATTTTTTTGCCTATTCAAAGGGAGTTGGAGGCTTATATGGCAGGTTCTCTTTAACTTCTCAGTAAATGTCTTACTCCCAAGCTTAGCTACCAAGAGGCCTGCTTGCTCTTTCTCATTGCTCACATGTGCTTCATGTAGAATCCATGTTGTTTCCTCCTTTGCACAGGAGAAACTGCACAGGATATGTACAGAACTGTATATAGCTGTATCTAGTAATTGTTTTTGTGATATTGTTTGGAATAAAGTTCCATAGTAACAACATTGGATATTGCTCATTAAAGGGAAGCTATCAAACGAAAATGACCGATTGTTTAGGTCATTTTTGTGTAACATGAACATGTAGTTTTTCCAAAGATTGTCAATATTTTATTTTTCAGATCAGTCATTAGCAAGAAAAAAAACATAATTAGTAATCTTGCCATTTTCACACTGGCCACTGGGGCTTTTTTCGACTCATACTTCCTGTCCTTTCAGGAAGAGTTTATTTATCAAAGCTCCTTATCATCAGAGGCAGGGTTCAATGACTGATCAAACGTCTATAAACAGCTGATAACCAAGGATCCACCACTCACAATAGGTGATATCATAAAGCTGACCCCATTCCGCTTCCCTTCACAATGACCTATGCACTCACTCATTAGATACTTCAATGCAAAAGGCAGGGTCAGGGTCTGACCATTGTGGCTATGTACATGTGTTATTTCCTGAAATAACTGAAAGTTAGAATCTAAAAAAGCCCCAGTGGTCACTAAAAATTGCATGATTGTTATTTTTTTACTTTTAATACAGATTGTGATGTGTAAAAAAATATTACCAATTTAAAAAAAATATACATTTAAAGGGAATCTGTGAGTAGGGTTAACCCTCCTAATCCATCTATATAGGCATATAGGTCAAAGGAATCTGAATAAAGTGATACTTTGATATCTGTAATCCGATGTCTTATTCCAGAGAAATCCATGTTTTTCTTTATATGTAAACAAGCTGTTAAGATCTATGGGCCGGCCACAGATCTGAATGAGACTCCGCCTCCAGTGCTTATTTTACATCAAAATCCTTTAAAGCAAAATCTTGATTTAAACAATAGGTCACTTTCTGATGAAAGATCTCCTTGAAATTGCTTGTCCAGAACTCCCAAATCGATGACCAATCTGAAGGATAAGGGTGCTTTCACATTGCGTTCTGCGTCCCCGTCGGGGCATACGTCCTATAATTCTCCGCAAAACGAGGTCCGGACGTACAGTACAGACCAAAAGTTTGGACACACCTTCTCATTTAAAGATTTTTCTGCATTTTCATGACTATGAAAATTGTAAATTCACACTGAAGGCATCAAAACTATGAATTAACACATGAGGAATTATATACTTAACAAAAAAGTGTGAAACAACTGAAAATATGTCTTATATTCTAGGTTCTTCAAAGTAGCCACCTTTTGCTTTGATGACTGCTTTGCACACTCTTGGAATTCTCTTGATGAGCTTCAAGAGGTAGTCACCAGAAATGGTCTTCCAACAATCTTGAAGGAGTTCCCTGAGATGCTTAGCACTTGTTGGCCCTTTTGCCTTCACTCTGCGGTCCAGCTCACACCAAACCATCTCGATTGGGTTCAGGTCTGGTGACTGTGGAGGCCAGGTCATCTGGCGTAGCACCCCATCACTCTCCTTCTTGGTCAAATAGCCCTTACACAGCCTGGAGGTGTGTTTGGGGTCATTGTCCTGTTGAAAAATAAATGAAGGTCCAACTAAACGCAAACGGGATGGAATAGCATGCCGCTGCAAGATGCTGTGGTAGCCATGCTGGTTCAGTATGCCTTCAATTTTGAATAAATCCCCAACAGTGTCACCAGCAAAGCACCCCCACACCATCACACCTCCTCCTCCATGCTTGACGGTGGGAACCAGGCATGTAGAGTCCATCCGTTCACCTTTTCTGCATTGCACAAAGACACGGTGGTTGGAACCAAAGATCTCAAATTTGGACTCATCAGACCAAAGCACAGATTTCCACTGGTCTAATGTCCATTCCTTGTGTTCTTTAGCCCAAACAAGTCTCTTCTGCTTGTTGCCTGTCCTTAGCAGTGGTTTCCTAGCAGCTATTTTACCATGAAGGCCTGCTGCACAAAGTCTCCTTTTAACAGTTGTTGTAGAGATGTGTCTGCGGCTAGAACTCTGTGTGGCATTGACCTGGTCTCTAATCTGAGCTGCTGTTAACCTGCAGTTTCTGAGGCTGGTGACTCGGATAAACTTATCCTCAGAAGCAGAGGTGACTCTTGGTCTTCCTTTGCTGGGGCGGTCCTCATGTGAGCCAGTTTCTTTGTAGCGCTTGATGTTTTTTGCAACTGCACTTGGGGACACTTTCAAAGTTTTCGCATTTTTTCGCACTGACTGACCTTCATTTCTTAAAGTAATGATGGCCACTCGTTTTTCTTTACTTAGCTGCTTTTTTCTTTCCATATTACAAACTCTAACAGTCTATTCAGTAGGACTATCAGCTGTGTATCCACCAGACTTCTGCACAACACAACTGATGGTCCCAACCCCATTTATAAGGCAAGAAATCCCACTAATTAATCCTGACCCGTGAAGTGAGAACCATTTCCGGTGACTACCTCTTGAAGCTCATCAAGAGAATGCCAAGAGTGTGCAAAGCAGTCATCAAAGCAAAAGGTGGCTACTTTGAAGAACCTAGAATATAAGACATATTTTCAGTTGTTTCACACTTTTTTGTTAAGTATATAATTCCACATGTGTTAATTCATAGTTTTGATGCCTTCAGTGTGAATGTACAATTTTCATAGTCATGAAAATACAGAAAAATCTTTAAATGAGAAGGTGTGTCCAAACTTTTGGTCTGTACTGTATGCAGTGACGGGGGCCATAGACCGCAATGGTGACGGCAGAGCGAACATGAGCTCTGCCATGCACTTTTTTCGGGAGTGTACGCCCGCAGGGGACACAGAACGCAATGTGAAAGCACCCTTAGTCAGCAATATGAGATCAGTGGGGCACCCACACCTGTCACACCCACAATCACCTAATATCCGCTCCATTATCAGCTGGCTGTAAGCAATGTGCAGAATCAGAACAGTGCTTCTCTGTACACTGTTCATTGGCCATTGACAAGAATGCCATTTGATCTCACATTCACTTGAATGGGAGATATATTGCAGTACCCAGTATGGAGCTGTGTTGTTCCTTTAAAGTGGATGTGTCACAATAGAATGACCTATTGTTTAAATCAGATTTTGTTTTACATGTATATTTTTTTAATAGTGGGCATTGTTTTTTTTCTCATATAATCTTTCAGCATCTAATGAACATGTGTAAAGAACATTGTGAAGGAAGGAGGGCAGGGTCGGCTGAAGCATCGCCTACTGTGATTAGTGGTTTCTGTGTTATGTACAGAGGTGGTACCTGTCATTGGAATCCTGCCTTAGCTGATAAGGAGCCTGCTGAAAACTCTTCCTGAAAGAACAGGAAGCATGAGTCCAAAATAGCCCCAGTGGTCAGTATGAAATTTGCAAGATTTCTAATTTTGTTTTTAATAAGGATCATGAACTGGAAAAAAATACAGTAAAAAAAATCATTGCCAATTTAAAGAAAAAAAATACAAGGTGCACGAAAACCGCTTTAAACAATAGGTCATTTTCTGACAACAGTGGAGAGTGGCCGTCAAGTAATGGTTGCGCATTCTGTGCTAGGCGGTGGAGTAGCTGTCAAATGTCACAACCAGGGAAATAAGTGACAGATGACAGCAGCTCCATTTTATCTTGTCTTTATGGATCTGCTCAGATCACCTTACTCATCAAAATAACTTGTTCAGCTACAATTATTAACACTCAACAAAATAAAAGATTTCCATCCAGGCCGTTATAGGAAATGTAAGACTTTTCAACTGTTCTAATGCCTACCACTGTAACTATCCTTCAATTTTATACTGGAGGGTTTATGCAGTATATATTAACCTTTTGGTTCTAGTACTCATGTTAAAGGGCATCTGTCAGCAGGGTTTTGCTATTTAATCTTAGAGCATGATGTAGGGGCCGATTCCCTAATTCCGGCGATGTGTCACTTACTGAGCTGCTTGTTGTTATGGCAATAAAATAAGCATTTTATCAGCAGGAGATTATCATTAGAGGACAAGGTGTTGCATGCAAGCCAGTCAGGCCAATCTGTGGAACCCCACCCCCCACCACTGATTGGCAGCTTACTGACAATGTACTGTGTTCACAGGAAGCTGCCAATCAGGGGTGTTTGCAGGATTATACACAGCTCAACATTCGCCCACTGCTACATCTACAACTAAGAAAACAGCGATCCTATCAAAAAAGCATCAAGCAGCCCAGTAACTGATACATTCCTGAAATCACTTCTTGACCTTTTGGCTAAGATCAAGTGTAGTATCATTCAAAAAAGGTGGCTTTGGCCTAGGCTGCCCTAGTAGACCAATACATCATGCACACTGGGTATAGTGCGCTGGGCAGTATGCCAGGTGACTTATATAGTCATCCGGTGGAAAGCCTGGCCCTCCAGGATTGTTGTCATTAGGTCGGGTAAGTTTGAGAGCCCAAGGTGCGAAGTGCCCCAGGAGTGGTGACCCTGCGGTGCCCTAACTCACTGTGTGGGAAGCCCTTTTTGTTTTGGCACTTTTAGACTGCACTTCAACATTTCATTCTTTTAGAGCACACACCCTTTTCTGTTTTTTTCTTGCAAAGGTCGTGAACTTTTCTATTCCTGTTCAAAGAAAACCATCACTATTTATTTAATTGTTTTACACTTGTGTGTCACCCTTTTAACGTGTGCCTTTGTCACTAGCGTTTCTCAGGATGCGGTTCCCTCATGGGTAACCTTCTGATAGGTCTAAAGCAGTGATGTCAAACTCAAACACACAGAGGGCCAAAATAAAAACTTGGACAAAGTTGCGGCCCAACCAAAAACCAGACTAATGGGCCCCACACAGTCCTCCAAACAGAATAATAGGACCCACATAGTCCTCCATACAGAATAATGGACCCCACATAGTCCTCCATACAGAAGAATGGCCCCATTTAGGGTTGTGGTTCTGGTGTCGCAGGCCAAATAGAACCACGTTGCGGGCCAGATTTGGCCCACGGGCCAGAGTTTGACATGTATGGTCTAGAGCGAGAGTGTGTGGCTATCAGTTTCTGCTCTCCCCTGATCCTTGGCTCTCCTCTCTTGGGAGGGAAGCCGATCTAGATGGCTCCTGGTTTTCCTTAGGTGGGAGCCCAGGCAGTTACTGAGAGCAAGATTGGCTTTAGCTAGGGGAGACTACTAGCTCCTGATCCTCGTTGTGGCCTTCTGGCTCGGAGAGATGGGGATACGTTTATTGGAAGCCTGTCTCCTGTTGGAAAGGGCTATGATTGTCCATACCGCACAGCACTTTTTTATGACATTTGTCACTCTTTAAAGCACATTCTGGTTTAGAGCACAGTCCTCGGGCTCCTAAAAACATCACTGAATCAGGCTCTCCGTCCCTACAGTCTGCTGCTCTCGGATTCCATAGCAAAAACCTGTTGACAGATTCCCTTAAGGGGTCAATACAAGCAACATGATGCAAATCACAGATGTTGTGGCTACCAATGGACAACCTTGAGGCACTTATTTAGTTTTTCCGCTTTAGTCCTATGTTGTAAGTCCATGGCAAATACAGAATTTGAAACTCAGTGGTCCCAAAGCAAAATATCTTAACAGATCCCAACATCTAACATGAGCTTTATAATATTGCCAGGGCATGGGTGCAACTGTTACTTCTGCACCATCTATAGTTATGCCCCTGATCCATGAGATATGCTGTAAATGTCTGCTGGGTACAGGAAGACCCTTTACTTATAAATAAACATAGACAATATCTACCCAAGCCCTCCATAAGAATTCTATCAATGGTGAATACTACCAAACCAGTACATATTATTGCTTTACTGTGCCCTGGTTAATACCTAGCAAATGTTTCTTCTTGTAAAGAAAAAAAGTTTCTTTGTCTATTGTTTTTTATGTAGTTATGTATGGGAAGATCAATGAGTATTCACTGGATTCGTGGGAAAACTTTCAAACTAGAAACATTGTTCCTTGTCGACAAAAACATAATGGCCACTTGGCAATAACTAAATAGCTGCTATTATTGTCATTTTTTATCTGTCAATGCTGAATTGTTACATTGTTATGTAACTGCATATACATTGAATTATATTATGTATATGGTACACTGCATAAATGAGTATAATGGCATTCAGCAATTTCTCTTGACAAATAAGACATATTAGGGATTTGTATTGATGTTATTTTATGATTACTCTGGTTTATCAGGTAACAATGAAACATAAAAATCATATTACGGTGTTTACTATTTATTATAAAAATAATCAAAAGTCAGTCATGTTGAAAAAATGAGTACACCTTCCTGGTTAAGGGTACTAGGTCAGCAGATCAAGAGTTTGTTAGACAATCATTCTCAAACAGGGCTTATATTAATGAAGGAAAAGTCCAAATTTGGGAATATATGAGGGCTAAAGGGAGGCGGGAATTTTTCTTCATCGATGGCAGGCCATTGCTGAATCCTAAGAGGGATTATCTTATCAAGAACAACACATTTTAAAGTGCAGCCCACGGGTCACTCAGCTGATGATCACCTGGGTCCAACTCCCAACTGATTTTGCAAGGGAAAGCCAGACATTTCCTCTGCAGCAGTACCTGTGAGGGAAATATAGTATTACAAGAAAATAATTATTTTATTTATATTGTGCCAAAATATTGCAAAGTACTTTACAATTCAGAGGGTACATGTATAAACTATATTAGACCTTACAGGGTAGCACATATCTCGTCAATTCAAACAAGAGCAGTGAGGGTCCTGTTTGCAATAGCTTACAATCTATCAGGAAATATGGGAGAAACAACAGCGAAACAGTGCTAGTAGTATGTTCCAGCCATCTTTATAATAAATACATGGTACGCTGGGCCGAGACAAGGTATTTTAGTATTCTAGTCAGATGAGGCCAATGGGCCCCTCGCCCCCCAAAGCAAAGAGATGGGTCTAAGAGTAAGGACCCCTAATGTATCTCCCCCCCCCCAGATAGGTCAGGCACAAGCTTTAACAACCATTTCCACTAGCCTTGTTACCTTTATCATCAGAAAATAGCAACAAAAGTTAAAAAAAGTAGTGTACTTTAAGGATGAGGCTTAACAGGGGGTGCAATTTCACTAGAATCATTTTCGGACCTTTGGACAAATAACGATATTCATCCCTGACATACTATATTATAAATGTCAAACCCAAGGATAGCCTTGGACACTAATAAAGCTTAAATATAATGGGGGCTGTTTGGCTTCAATTAAGTTGTTCAGCATTTGATGAATATCCATGGAAACTAAACAAAACGCATTATAGATAAAGGGATACATCTGATGGTGTTTGTGTCCGTCATGGGACAAATGAAGCTTGCAACAAAGCTAATGGTGGTTCTTGTGCAGTATTCCTGTACTAATGGTGGTTCTGGTGATGTATTCATGTACTGATGGTGGTTCTGATGATGTATTCATGAACCATTGATGGCTCTGGTAATGCATTTATGTAGTGATGATGGTTCTGGTGATGTATTCATGTAATACTGATGGCTCTGGTAATGCATTCATGTAGTGATGATGGTTCTGGTGATGTATTCATCACCAGAACCATCATCAGTACATGAATGCAGCATAAGAACCACATAAGTACTTGACTAAAAGAATAAAATTAAGTACAGGGATCAATTGCAATGTCACATCAACCCCATGTACATTTGTATAACATAAACCTACAACTCCTAGTATATCCTTAAAAATGGTAAGGAGATACTGGGAGTTGTTGATAACGGCCAGAATCAGACTGCAGACCATACAGGAACCACAGTAGTGATGACACACAGGCAGTATCACAAATAAACATTTATATCCAGGTACCTTACAGGTGACATCTTCTTTGATTGGAGTTATTCTCACCCCTTTCATCTCCACCTAGTTCAGACGTCATGACAACTTTTACATCCACAGCTTGTCTCTGCACACTTCCATTTTCTCTGGTTTTCTATACTACAGCCCGACAGAGTGTCTTTAAAAATAAGAGTGTCATTATAAGGACATCTGCATAAAAATATATGTTCATACTTTGCCGTAAATAAGCCTCTTATTGTATATGATCTCCACATTGTCTGCTCTTATGAGGTACAATTACCACACTGTCTGCCTTAATGGACTATAACCACCATACTGTCTGCCATTATCAGCTATGAATGCCACACTGTGGCTGTTCCCTCTCCACTGTTTTCCCTGACACTCTATATCTCCACACAGTAAACCCACCATGCTAACTCCTTTCCATATTGTGCACCATTTCTTGCATCCCTCATTGAATACCTGGAGGGACCAAAGGCCTTGGCAGTGAGCAGTATTAGTGACTCACTGACACTGCTCACCTGTGTGCATGTGCCCAAGCTGTCAGTGTGCTGAATGCTGGCTGCAGCAGGGATGCCACCAGGAATTTGAGGGCCCCATACTGGCAACATTTTTGGGCCCTTTCAGACTCCACCCAGGCTCCACTCCAGCTCCATCTCCACCCCTCAAACCTTCCACAGTCCCACTGCCCACTCTTGGAAAATTCCACTTCTGCACCACGTCCTCACCAATCACACACAGGGCCGGCGTTATGGGCAGGCAGACTAGGCAGCTGCCTAGGGCCTCCAGACACAGAAGGGGCCCCCTGCTGCGATGGAGTTTACAGTGCAAATAACACTAGGCAGTGCTTCAGTCAGTTGGAGAAGAGGCAGAGATATCTGCTTCTGTTCTCCTGCAATGCTAGTCTTACCCAGAGCTGCGGTGCCTAGTGTTATTTATAGTTCCATAGGTGATCGCAGAGGCAGAAGCAGTCAGGTGTGTACTACTGACCTGCGGCTGCACTCTGCATCTGCTCCTGTCTGACTTGTAATCTATACTGTGTCCTGAGCTGCTGTTCAGCGGCAGGACCTTACTAAGTGACACATGACCAGTGACGTAGTCCTGACGTTGCCCAGCAGCACCTGTCAGGACACAGCACAGATGCTGTGCAGCCACCCACGAGAAGTGTTCCCATAGACAACACTTCAGCACTGGTCACTGGTGAGTTTTTTACTGCACCTCAACACCAGTTACACACTACACACCAACACAAACTACCAATGTAATAAATGTGAAAAAGACATAAAAACCCCCAAAACAAACATAAAGTAATATAAAAAAAATTAATGATACCTGCTGTCACTCATCAGGATCCAGCACAGGCCGCTCTGTGGTGTGTGCTGCCACCATGAGTGATGACATCACTGTGATCTGTAGCCACACGACCATTGCGGTCTGTAAAAGCGCTCGCTCACACTAGCATGTATCCTTTCATGCGAGAGAATCGCGCCGATTATTTTGATGACACTCGACACAATCTCTCATCAGAGTTTGAGCCTAGTGTCAATTCACTGTGATCCGATTCCTTCGCATTAGAGAATTGTATCACAGGTGCGGAGAAGAGGGAGAACGTAATTTCTCCATCTTTTCCATCGTCTCTGTGCTCGTACATCGGACTGCACTCGTATAACATATGAGTGCAGTCCAATGTCTTACATGCAGCTATAGACTTGTATAGGTGCATATGGTCCGATTTGCGGAGCCACTCGCAGCATGCTGCGATTGTTTTCTCATGCCAAATCGCAGATCTGCACTGCCCCATAGTATAACATTAGGTCGAGTTTATCCGATAAAACACTACATAGCACTCAGCCGTGTTATACGTTAATTGTATGTTCATTCTATGTTCTTCTGATGGCACTCTGCTCAAGTGACCTGACTGCTGCATCTTATTACAGAACGTAATGGTTGTGGGCTAGAGATCACAGTGAAGCCATCATTCATTGTGCCAGCGCACACCACAGAGCGGCCTGTGCAGGATCCTGATGAGTGACAGCAGGTATTAACGATTTAATTATTTTTAGCGAATCCAAGCCGCCATGTAGCATTACATTTAGCCCGGACAGCACTGTTCAAGGGGTGTTCTCAAGTTTAAAAGATATCACGTAGCCACTGGATAATTTTTGGATCTCTGGGGTCCAACTGCCATGGCCCCCACCAATCCCAAGAATCGAGATTCTGAAGAGCCCCAGGTGAATGGAGTAGAGATCGATCATGTGCACCACCGCTCCATTGATGGGAAGGTTCCTGGTTATTTGGCCCTTCCGAGCATAAAAATAGCAGCCCGCAGCCACCCCGGGATTGGCACATCACATTAGATGTGCCAATTCTGGTGCTTTGCCTGCCTCTCCCGATTGCCCTGGTGCAGTGGCAATCAGGGTAATGGGGTTTGGGGTTGGTGTCCGCTGTGATTTGTGAAAAATCACAGCTGGCATCAAGCCCTGGGGTCAGTAATGGAGAGGTGTCTATCAGACAACCCTATTATTAATCCGGTAATAAAAAATAAAAACACCCTCCCTCTCCCATCATTCATTCCCCTTCTGTGTCCGACGTCTCAGCTCAGCGGGCGTGATTACGTCACTTCATCATGCCACACTGTGCCGGGCAGTGGAGCTGCTGAGGAGACATGCTGCAGAGACTGGAGCAGAGGGGGAACGGGGAGAGGTGAGTACATGTATTTATATTTTTAAAATCAGTGAGGATGTGGTGGCCATAGTACTGGAGAACTATGGGGGCTGCATTATACTATATGGAACTGGAGGACTATGGGGAGTGCATTACACTATGTGGAGGACTATGAGGTGTGCATTATACTATATGGAGGACTATAGGGCACATTATGCTATATAGAGGACTATAGGGTGCATTATACTATGGGAAGTGCATTATACTATATGGAGGACTATAGGGGTATTATACTATATGGAGGACTATGGGGAGTGCATTATACTATATGGAGGACTATGGGGCGTGCATTGTACTATATGGAGGACTATAGGTTGCATAATACTATATGGAGGACTATGGAGAGTGCATTATATTATATGGAAGACTATATTGTGCATTATACTATATGGAGGACTATGGGGAGTGCATTATACTATATGGAGGACTATAGGGCACATTATACTATATGGAGGACTATAGGGCACATTATACTATATAGAGGACTATAGGGTGCATTATACTATATGGAGGACTATGGGGAGTGCATTATACTATATGGAGGACTATAGGGCACATTATACTATATGGAGGACTATAGGGCACATTATACTATATGGAGGACTATGGGGAGTTCATTATACTATATGGAGGACTATGGGGCACATTATACTATATAGAGGACTATAGGGTGCATTATACTATATGGAGGACTATGGGGAGTGCATTATACTATATGGAGGACTATGGGGAGTGCATTGTACTATATGGAGGACTATAGGGTGCATTATACTATATGGAGGACTATGGGGAGTGCATTATACTATATGGAAGACTTTAGGGTGCATTATACTATATGGAGGACTATAGGGCACATTATACTATATGGAGGACTATAGGGCACATTATACTATATAGAGGACTATAGGGCGCATTATACTATATAGAGGACTATAGGGTGCATTATACTATATGGAGGACTATGGGGAGTGCATTATACTATATGGAGGACTATGGGGAGTGCATTATACTATATGGAGGACTATAGGGCACATTATACTATATGGAGGACTATAGGGCACATTATACTATATGGAGGACTATAGGGTACATTATACTATATAGAGGACTATAGGGCACATTATACTATATAGAGGACTATGGGGAGTGCATTATACTATATGGAGGACTATAGGGCACATTATACTGTATGGAGGACTATAGGGCACATTATACTATATGGAGGACTATAGGGCACATTATACTATATGTAGGACTATAGGGTACATTATACTATATGGAGGACTATAGGGCACATTATACTATATAGAGGACTATAGGGCGCATTATACTATATAGAGGACTATAGGGTGCATTATACTATATGGAGGACTATGGGGAGTGCATTATACTATATGGAGGACTATAGGGCACATTATACTATATGGAGGACTATAGGGCACATTATACTATATGGAGGACTATAGGGCACATTATACTATATAGAGGACTATAGGGCACATTATACTATATAGAGGACTATGGGGAGTGCATTATACTATATGGAGGACTATAGGGCACATTATACTGTATGGAGGACTATAGGGCACATTATACTATATGGAGGACTATAGGGCACATTATACTATATGTAGGACTATAGGGTACATTATACTATATGGAGGACTATAGGGCACATTATACTATATGTAGGACTATAGGGTACATTATACTATATGGAGGACTATGGGGAGTGCATTATACTATATGGAGGACTATGGGGAGTGTATTATACTATATGGAGGACTATGGGAAGTGCATTATACTATATGGAGGACTACGGGAAGTGCATTATACTATATGGAAGACTTTAGGGTGCATTATACTATATGGATGACTATGGGGAGTGCATTATACTATATGGAGGACTATAGGGCACATTATACTATATGGAGGACTATAGGGCACATTATACTATATAGAGGACTATAGGGTGCATTATACTATATGGAGGACTATGGGGAGTGCATTATACTATATGGAGGACTATAGGGCACATTATACTATATGGAGGACTATAGGGCACATTATACTATATGGAGGACTATGGGGAGTTCATTATACTATATGGAGGACTATGGGGCACATTATACTATATAGAGGACTATAGGGTGCATTATACTATATGGAGGACTATGGGGAGTGCATTATACTATATGGAGGACTATGGGGAGTGCATTGTACTATATGGAGGACTATAGGGTGCATTATACTATATGGAGGACTATGGGGAGTGCATTATACTATATGGAAGACTTTAGGGTGCATTATACTATATGGAGGACTATAGGGCACATTATACTATATGGAGGACTATAGGGCACATTATACTATATAGAGGACTATAGGGCGCATTATACTATATAGAGGACTATAGGGTGCATTATACTATATGGAGGACTATGGGGAGTGCATTATACTATATGGAGGACTATGGGGAGTGCATTATACTATATGGAGGACTATAGGGCACATTATACTATATGGAGGACTATAGGGCACATTATACTATATGGAGGACTATAGGGTACATTATACTATATAGAGGACTATAGGGCACATTATACTATATAGAGGACTATGGGGAGTGCATTATACTATATGGAGGACTATAGGGCACATTATACTGTATGGAGGACTATAGGGCACATTATACTATATGGAGGACTATAGGGCACATTATACTATATGTAGGACTATAGGGTACATTATACTATATGGAGGACTATAGGGCACATTATACTATATAGAGGACTATAGGGCGCATTATACTATATAGAGGACTATAGGGTGCATTATACTATATGGAGGACTATGGGGAGTGCATTATACTATATGGAGGACTATAGGGCACATTATACTATATGGAGGACTATAGGGCACATTATACTATATGGAGGACTATAGGGCACATTATACTATATAGAGGACTATAGGGCACATTATACTATATAGAGGACTATGGGGAGTGCATTATACTATATGGAGGACTATAGGGCACATTATACTGTATGGAGGACTATAGGGCACATTATACTATATGGAGGACTATAGGGCACATTATACTATATGTAGGACTATAGGGTACATTATACTATATGGAGGACTATAGGGCACATTATACTATATGTAGGACTATAGGGTACATTATACTATATGGAGGACTATGGGGAGTGCATTATACTATATGGAGGACTATGGGGAGTGTATTATACTATATGGAGGACTATGGGAAGTGCATTATACTATATGGAGGACTACGGGAAGTGCATTATACTATATGGAAGACTTTAGGGTGCATTATACTATATGGATGACTATGGGGAGTGCATTATACTATATGGAGGACTATAGGGCACATTATACTATATGGAGGACTATAGGGCACATTATACTATATAGAGGACTATAGGGCGCATTATACTATATAGAGGACTATAGGGTGCATTATACTATATGGAGGACTATGGGGAGTGCATTATACTATATGGAGGACTATAGGGCACATTATACTATATGGAGGACTATAGGGCACATTATACTATATGGAGGACTATAGGGCAAATTATACTATATAGAGGACTATAGGGCACATTATACTATATAGAGGACTATGGGGAGTGCATTATACTATATGGAGGACTATAGGGCACATTATACTGTATGGAGGACTATAGGGCACATTATACTATATGGAGGACTATAGGGCACATTATGCTATATAGAGGACTATAGGGTGCATTATACTATGGGAAGTGCATTATACTATATGGAGGACTATAGGGGTATTATACTATATGGAGGACTATGGGGAGTGCATTATACTATATGGAGGACTATGGGGAGTGCATTGTACTATATGGAGGACTATAGGTTGCATAATACTATATGGAGGACTATGGAGAGTGCATTATATTATATGGAAGACTATATTGTGCATTATACTATATGGAGGACTATGGGGAGTGCATTATACTATATGGAGGACTATAGGGCACATTATACTATATGGAGGACTATAGGGCACATTATACTATATAGAGGACTATAGGGTGCATTATACTATATGGAGGACTATGGGGAGTGCATTATACTATATGGAGGACTATAGGGCACATTATACTATATGGAGGACTATAGGGCACATTATACTATATGGAGGACTATGGGGAGTTCATTATACTATATGGAGGACTATGGGGCACATTATACTATATAGAGGACTATGGGGAGTGCATTATACTATATGGAAGACTTTAGGGTGCATTATACTATATGTAGGACTATAGGGTACATTATACTATATGGAGGACTATAGGGCACATTATACTATATGTAGGACTATAGGGTACATTATACTATATGGAGGACTATGGGGAGTGCATTATACTATATGGAGGACTATGGGGAGTGTATTATACTATATGGAGGACTATGGGAAGTGCATTATACTATATGGAGGACTACGGGAAGTGCATTATACTATATGGAAGACTTTAGGGTGCATTATACTATATGGAGGACTATGGGGAGTGCATTATACTATATGGAGGACTATAGGGCACATTATACTATATGGAGGACTATAGGGCACATTATACTATATAGAGGACTATAGGGCGCATTATACTATATAGAGGACTATAGGGTACATTATACTATATGGAGGACTATAGGGCACATTATACTATATGTAGGACTATAGGGTACATTATACTATATGGAGGACTATAGGGCACATTATACTATATAGAGGACTATAGGGCGCATTATACTATATAGAGGACTATAGGGTGCATTATACTATATGGAGGACTATAGGGCACATTATACTATATAGAGGACTATAGGGCACATTATACTATATAGAGGACTATGGGGAGTGCATTATACTATATGGAGGACTATAGGGCACATTATACTATATAGAGGACTATAGGGCGCATTATACTATATAGAGGACTATAGGGTACATTATACTATATGGAGGACTATAGGGCACATTATACTATATGTAGGACTATAGGGTACATTATACTATATGGAGGACTATAGGGCACATTATACTATATAGAGGACTATAGGGTGCATTATACTATATGGAGGACTATGGGGAGTGCATTATACTATATGGAGGACTATAGGGCACATTATACTATATAGAGGACTATAGGGCACATTATACTATATAGAGGACTATGGGGAGTGCATTATACTATATGGAGGACTATAGGGCACATTATACTATATAGAGGACTATAGGGCGCATTATACTATATAGAGGACTATAGGGTACATTATACTATATGGAGGACTATAGGGCACATTATACTATATGTAGGACTATAGGGTACATTATACTATATGGAGGACTATAGGGCACATTATACTATATAGAGGACTAGAGGGCGCATTATACTATATAGAGGACTATAGGGTACATTATACTATATGGAGGACTATAGGGCACATTATACTATATGTAGGACTATAGGGTACATTATACTATATGGAGGACTATAGGGCACATTATACTATATGTAGGACTATAGGGTACATTATACTATATGGAGGACTATGGGGAGTGCATTATACTATATGGAGGACTATGGGGAGTGTATTATACTATATGGAGGACTATGGGAAGTGCATTATACTATATGGAGGACTACGGGAAGTGCATTATACTATATGGAAGACTTTAGGGTGCATTATACTATATGGAGGACTATGGGGAGTGCATTATACTATATGGAGGACTATAGGGCACATTATACTATATGGAGGACTATAGGGCGCATTATACTATATAGAGGACTATAGGGCGCATTATACTATATGGAGGACTATAGGGTACATTATACTATATGGTACATTATACTATATGGAGGACTATAGGGCACATTATACTATATAGAGGACTATAGGGCGCATTATACTATATAGAGGACTATAGGGTGAATTATACTATATGGAGGACTATGGGGAGTGCATTATACTATATGGAGGACTATAGGGCACATTATACTATATAGAGGACTATAGGGCACATTATACTATATAGAGGACTATAGGGCGCATTATACTATATAGAGGACTATAGGGTACATTATACTATATGGAGGACTATAGGGCACATTATACTATATGTAGGACTATAGGGTACATTATACTATATGGAGGACTATAGGGCACATTATACTATATAGAGGACTATAGGGCGCATTATACTATATAGAGGACTATAGGGTGCATTATACTATATGGAGGACTATGGGGAGTGCATTATACTATATGGAGGACTATAGGGCACATTATACTATATGGAGGACTATAGGGTACATTATACTATATAGAGGACTATGGGGAGTGCATTATACTATATGGAGGACTATAGGGCACATTATACTATATAGAGGACTATAGGGCACATTATACTATATGGAGGACTATAGGGTACATTATACTATATAGAGGACTATGGGGAGTGCATTATACTATATGGAGGACTATAGGGTACATTATACTATATGGAGGACTATAGGGCACATTATACTATATAGAGGACTATAGGGCACATTATACTATATAGAGGACTATAGGGTACATTATACTATATGGAGGACTATAGGGCACATTATACTATATAGAGGACTATGGGGAGTGCATTATACTATATGGAGGACTATAGGGCACATTATACTATATAGAGGACTATAGGGTACATTATACTATATGGAGGACTATAGGGCACATTATACTATATAGAGGACTATAGGGTACATTATACTATATGGAGGACTATAGGGCACATTATACTATATAGAGGACTATAGGGTACATTATACTATATGGAGGACTATAGGGCACATTATACTATATAGAGGACTATAGGGTACATTATACTATATGGAGGACTATAGGGCACATTATACTATATAGAGGACTATAGGGTACATTATACTGTATGGAGGACTATAGGGCACATTATACTATATAGAGGACTATGGGGAGTGCATTATAATAATAATAATCTTTTTATTTATATAGTGCCAACATATTCAGCAGCGCATTACAATTCAGACAATTTGCAGACATTATCGGAACTGCCCCCATTGGGGCTCACAATCTAGATTCCCTATCAGTATGTCTTTGGAGTGTGGGAGGAAACCAGAGAATCCGGAGGAAACCCACACAAACACAGGGAGAACATACAAACTCCTTGCAGATGTTGTCCTTGGTGGGATTTGAACCCAGGACCCCAGCACTGCAAGGCTGCAGTGCTAACCACTGAGCCACCGCGCTGTCCATAATTAGTAAATCTTCCCAAAAATCACTAGCCTGTCAAAATAAGATCAACATTGGCTATAATGACAAATCACTCAGCCACAAAGCAATGCAGCTTCTTAGAAGAAAACCCAAACAATGGTATTTATGGGCACTAATTCACACAGCATGCCTGTCACTTCTACAGGTGCATCTCACTAAATTAGAATATCATCAAAAAGTTAATTGATTTCAGTTCTTCAATACAAAAAAGGAAACTCCTATATTATATAGAGTCATTACAAACAGAGTGATCTATTTCAAGTGTTTATTTCTGTTAATGTTGATGATTATGGCTTACAGCCAATGAAAACACAAAAGTCATTATCTCAATAAATTAGAATACTTTATAACAACAGCTTGAAAAATTATTTTAAAATTCGAAATGTTGGCCTACTGCAATGTATGTTCAGTAAATGCACTCAGTACTTGGTCGGCTCCTTTTGCATCAATTACTGCATCAATGCAGCGTGGCATGGAGGCGATCAGCCTGTGGCACTGCTGAGGTGTTATGGAAACCCAGGTTGCTTTGATAGCAGCCTTCAGCTCGTCTGCATTGTTGGGTCTGGTGTCTCATCTTCCTCTTGACAATACCCCATAGAGAATCTTAAGGTTAAGGTCAGGCGAGTTTGCTGGCCAATCAAGCACAGTGATACTGTTGTTTTTAACCAGGTATTGGTACTTTTGGCAGTGTGGACAGGGGCCAAGTCCTGCTGGAGAATGAAATTTCCATCTCCAAAAAGCTTGTCAGCAGAGGGAAGCATGAAGTGCTCTAAAATTTCCTGGTAGACGGCTGCGCTGACTTTAGTCTTAATAAAACACAGTGGACCTACAGCAGCAGATGACATGGCTCCCCAAACCATCACTGATTGTGGAAACTTCACACTAGACCTCAAGCAGCTTGGATTGTGTGCCTCTCCACTCTTCCTCCAGACTCTGGGACCTTGATTTCCAAATGAAATGCAAAATTTACTTTCATCTGAAAACAACACCTTGGACCACTAAGCAACAGTCCAGGTCTTTTTCTCCTTGGCCCCGGTAAGATGTTTCTGGCGTTGTCTATTGGTCATGAGTGGCTTGACACTTGTAGCCCATGTCCTGGATACGTCTGTGTGTGGTGGCTCTTGAAGCAATGACTCCAGCAGCAGTCCACTCCTTGTGAATATCCCCCAAATTTTTAAATGGCCTTTTCTTAACAATCCTTTCAAGGCTGCGGTTATCCCGGTTGCTTGTGCACCTTTTTCTACCACACTTTTTTCTTAAACTCAACTTTCCATTAATATGCTTGGATACAGCACTCTGTGAACAGCCACCTTCTTTAACAAAGACCCTTTGTGGCTTACCCTCCTTGTTGAGTGTGTCAATGACTGCCTTCTGGACATCTGTCAAGTCAGCAGTCTTCCCCATGATTATGGAGCCTACTAAACAGACTAAGGGACCTTTTTAAACGCGTAGGAAGCCTTTGCAGGTGTTTTTTGTTAATCATTCTAATTTACTGAGATAATGACTTTTGTGTTTTCATTGGCTGTAATCCATAATCATCAACATTAACAGAAATAAACACTTGAAATAGATCGCTCTGTTTGTAATGACTCTATATAATATGAGTTTCCCTTTTTGTATTGAAGAACTGAAATAAATTAACTTTTTGATGATATTCTAATTTATTGAGAAGCACCTGTATATGACGCAGTCAGAGAGAGCAGCATGAAGCAGCAACGCATTTTCTTTATCTTTGCCCATTATACGTAAATAAAGTGTCATTGCAGCTTAATGACGTTTTGGAACTTTCTAATATACTTTGGGGAAATTTTTGAAGGACTGTACACAAAAATGTGACTTTTTGCTCTATTTCCACTACCCTAAGCACTTTTTTAAATGCTATGCTGTTTTATCTTTTATATATAAAACTTTTGTTTCTTCATTCTGTTGAATAAGTCATCACAGACTTTAGTTTAACATAATCTCTTCAACTAAGTTCGAAGGTGAAAAAATTGCTTTCCAATGGAATAATGCTAGTTGACCAAAGTGTTTCTTATCTGCCTCATATATTCTTTCTCTGCAGCCAAGAGAAGTAATAAGCATTGCTCACTGGTAGTGAACAAAAGAGCTTCTGAAAATAGCTGCAACTCCCTCCAGCCGGACTGGATCCTAGTTACATAATGTCTGCCGGCAACACAGGCCCATTGTGCTGCTGTCACTGGTCTCATTGTCTGATATCCAGGGCCTCTCCGCTTATTGTTCTGAGCCCTTTGTCTGTCAGATTCCTTTGTCAGTCTTTGCACAGAACTGCTCTCCTTTCTTCCTTTGTTCCATCTCTCTCCTTTGTCTTTTATTTTCTCTCCTATTTTCATCCTTTTTTTGTTAACTCTTTCGACACTTGCTGACTACTGAAGCCTCAGATCTTTATATAGCAATGATAGTGGACAGTGAATGAAAAAAATAAAATGACTAAGGTGGTGAACTTTCTTTGAGGTTGTGCTCACATTAATAAAAAATGAAGAACTATGCAATGTTCTTTTTTCTGAGTCGCCATTCGATAAACTGCCTGAATTATTCTTTAAAGGGGTCTAAGAGGAAA
This sequence comes from Phyllobates terribilis, assembly GCF_046119375.1. NCBI lineage: Eukaryota > Metazoa > Chordata > Amphibia > Anura > Dendrobatidae > Phyllobates > Phyllobates terribilis. The sequence goes on from NW_027362762.1 coordinate 693,202,284, forward strand.
GGTCTACCGTCACTCTATGTGACTTCCAACTGTTGTTATTGTGACCCCACTGTATTCCCTTTATGGGTGGGTGTTCACAAACCTCATGTATGCAATTTGCAGACAAGTCTCATCCTGCTTCTCTATCTTATAGAAGATAATTTAGAAAAGTTCAGAAGTCTAGTTGGCACATGACAGCAAGTATGTAAATCGGATACATGCAGTCACGTGACCACCCAAGCACACCGTGTGCGCATCGCATACTGTCACGATTTGGCAGTCTACAGTCATGTAGATTGACTGCAGGCTAATTTTCTTAAATCAGAGTACCCTTTAAGTTTAGAAAGTATCTAGAAAGGGTATAATTACTGTTATAAATGTGTCCCGGGTCCAGGCTACGCTCCCTTCACCCCAGTCCGCTAAACTCTCTTGTGCTCCCCGACTGGCTTTGCAAGTAGCCCAGCGTGCTCCCATGTGATCATCTACCTAGGCCTATATAAGCAATTAAGACTCTTAGTTTGTCTGGTTGCCATGACCAGCTCAGGACCTCTGCTACCTGTCTGCAGTCTCCAGGACCTTTACTACCAGCCTCTAGTACCTCTGCTACCTGTCTGCAGTCTCCAGGACCTCTTCTACCAGTCTGCAGTTTCCAGGACCTCTACTATCTGTTTGCAGTCTCCAGGACCTCTGCTATCTGTCTGCAGTCTCCAGTACCTCTGCTATCTGTCTGCAGTCTCCAGGACCTCTGCTACCTGCCTGCGGTGTGCAGGACCTCTACTACCTGCCTGCAGTCTCCAGGACCTCTGCTACCTGCCTGCGGTCTCCAGGACCTCTGCTACATGCCTGCAGTCTCCAGGACCTCTACTATCTGTTTGCAGTCTCCAGGACCTCTACTATCTGTTTGCAGTCTCCAGGACCTCTGCTATCTGTCTGCAGTCTCCAGGACCTCTGCTACCTGCCTGCGGCGTCCAGGACCTCTACTACCTGCCTGCAGTCTCCAGGACCTCTGCTATCTGTCTGCGGTCTCCTGTACCTCTGCTACCTCTTTCCAGAGTGCTTCAACTGCCTATTGCACCAACACCCATGGCCCATGACCTTGGGCTTTAAGACTCCCCCTCACCAGGTGGGCCTAACAATTACATTACTGAAATAACATATGCTAGGAGGTACGAACTAAATATTAGTACATCTACTATTATTCTGTCCACAAATATTAGATTTAAGTCATTGGATCTCATCAATTTTCATTCAGCTTGCCAACAATCTAATATTTATGGCATTTGGCAAACAGTTTAACAATATCTTTAGTTAGGGGGAATAAAGAACCTAACAGATTGGATTTTAACCTTTGTTTCTGTATGAGATAAGCGGTGCCAGAGGTTTGAGGAAGTTGTTTAACCCCCTCCTCTTTTAAAATATTGTGCATGTTTGGCTTAATCAAACATTTGTGTCAACAGAGAAGTGCTATCTTTTGTCCTGAACAACAGCAGATTTAGCGTCAATGTTTCATTATTATATTTGCAAAATATTGATTTTCTACTAGTGTGGATGCAGTAGGAGTTAGTGGGTTAGAGGAAGGGCATTCATGTGCCTCGAGGGGGGGTCACATAAGGGAGAATGAAACTGATAAAATAAGAAAGTTGAATTCATGGAGCTTCCTATACCCTATCTACTTGGGATTGTAGAGCAGATAATTAAACCCTGCATACACACCAGATGGCTCTTGGTTGAATAATAGTCTTGGCTGATCATTCAGCCAGCAGCTATCACAGCCATCTTTCCCTTCTCTATTAGAGAGCCACTGCCAGACATATCTCATGGCGGCTTATTTCAAGGCGGACAAAAGAATTGGTAGTGTGAAATCAGATCTGCCAGATCCTTAACTCCCCCAACAATCAATTGTTTGGTTGACTGCGGCTCCCATATACACCCCAATATATAATAAACGATTGGTGGGTTTGGCCACCATTAATCTAATTTGTATGGCTCTCTTACCTGGTTAAATTGTTTCAACAAACTTTGCATAAATCACTTTGCATAGTACAGACAGAATGAACTGCCAGCACAGTGAGCTGTCAGTTTGCACCTCCTATTATACTCTATGGGGAGGGCAGGGAGAGAAAGGGAAGCAGAGGAAGAAATCAAGCATAGATAAGACATTCAGATCAAGGTGCAGTTAGTGCGTTATTTTGATCATCCCAGTGCTGGATGCACAGCCACACAGCTTAATTCTACTGTATAATGTCTTTCATGCTGCTGCTGCTACTTCTGAACATGTGCTAACAGAGAAAGAAGCAGGAATCCTTTGTGTTCTATGTATAGGAGACATACCAACAGCTAGTTTCCACACACTACTACTTCTGAGAGAACGGATAGTTACACACAGTCTAGTCTGCAGAGGGTAAAACTGATAAAAAATGCAGGAATTAATTGTTACAATGGCCAAAAATACAGTTATTCCTCATGAGCACACACATGCACACACATGACAGCCTATTCTGAAAAGTTACCTGACATTACACTTCAAAATGGTTGCCCGGTCTTTTGATAAACGTCTGCAGTCACTCTTTGTGATTCACATACTTCCGGCCACATTCCGACTAGACGTGTTTGGCATTGCTAAATTCACGTCTATTAAATGGGTTGTCCACTACTTTTAATATTTGGCCATTCTATTTTTATGTTGAAAATAAGTATCTTTGTAAATACCTTGCTTTGCAGTTACTGCCTGTGAGCGGTGCTATCGCTGGCTCACAGGTGACCCGCCACTGATGTCACTGTAATAGAAGGAGAAAAGTGTTTCAGAGAATCAGTGCGAGATGTATGTAATAAGGAGAAAGAGCGCCACGCTGGACCCGGTCAGGTGACCTCCAGCAGAGAAATTCAAAATTTAATGGTCGAGCGCGCAGTGCCTGAGGTGATTTCGGTGCCAGACACCGGAAGAGACGTGACGCAGACTGGACGCAGACTGGACGCACTGATGGAACCAGCGAGAGAGACCAGGGTGAAAGACCCGTAAGGGAAGACGGGTGGCTGCCGGTGAACAAGTGCGGGATTCAGCACAGCGGTCCCTCGGGTGTCACGGCTACGGAAGAGGACCGGTACTTGTATACAACATTAAGGAAATGTACAAGACCCTCCTACCCATGACGTGGTAAACCGCCCCGATTGACAGGACAAAGAGAGGATAGAAACAAGTCGTGCCGGAGAGATCACGTCAGCAGAAGCCGACGAGTGTCATCACTGAACAGGCCTGTCACTTCAACCGCTCCCTTACGGTACTGGGAACAATCGGGTTTAGGGTATCAGGTTGGGAGGGGGACGGGTGAGGTGGAACAAGCCAAACGGGATCTAATTGACTTTGTCAGAAAAAGACTTAAAGGCCTAGCGGTAATAACCGGAGACCCCCGCTAGGGCCATTTGCAGAACCGATGGACTTCAGTGATTAATCCCATATTTGGGCTAGATACAGTATTATAGAGAAGGATTTTATTGCTATTGTTATTGCTATTGTGATATTGTTCTCATTACTAACCCCTGTTGCAATCCCTGTCAGCTTTTTTAATATATATACATATATAAATTGTTATTTATAGCTATTTGACTGCCCTCATTTTGTGACTCTGCGCGTTGCATTCTGATACCTGCATTACATTTGGCGTAGACGGCAGGATGCAACATTCAGAGGCAGAGATGGGGAATCAGTCTGTGACCGGGTCTGTCAGTGGACATATACCCTTGGGGGCTATGCTCAGTCACCTTCCCAAATTTACGGGGGATGGTACGTCACTGTGAGATTGGGTAGAGAGATTGAAAAGTATGCTAGCATGTATCCCCTTAATCCCCTAGCCCAGGCTGAGTTGGTCCTTTTAACCCTTGATGGGGAAGCCCGACAGACTGTAATGTACCGCCAACCCGGGGACTGTGACACTGTAGACAAAGTGATCAAAATTCTGGAAGACATGCACGGTGATACTACGGATCTGGGGCATTTACGGTTGCGGTTATTTCAGAGAGTTCAAAAGGAAAATGAGACTATTAATCAATATATTAATGCACTGCAGGAAGCGACAGCCCATATCATTAAGAAGGCTCGAGATGGGAATCAAGGACTGGGATCATTAGATGAAATATTGCGTGACCAATTGATTGCTGGCTTAAAAGATCCCTCCCTGAGACAGATCTTAAAGGAGTGGCTACGCCTGAGGCCCGGCCTAGGTTTCTTAGAGATTGGGGCGGAAGCTAGAGTTTTGGAGGTAGAAGATCCTGTTCTCAAGGCCAATGTCAAAAGTCATGAGGCAATAACCCCTCTTCCGCCCAATTCTCAGCATGCTGCTTTCAGTCAGTTGCCCGATTGGGCACAAGAGATACGTCAAGAGATTCGAGACCTTCGAAATGAACTGAGCACTACTAGAGAGACCCCTGCAGCCCCCTTGTTAATGGACCGCTCTGCCTCATGTGGACGGAGACAAGAGCGAGGAAGACGTTCCTATCAGGTTCCAACGAGTCGTGGACTCAGTCCACCGGGAGAGCGAGGACCGGAGTGTTGGACCTGTGGCGGTAGAGGTCATATCTCCAGAGACTGTCCGAATAAAGAAAAGAGGAGACGAGGGCAGCCGTTAAGCTAAGCCGCCCCACGGTCGTGGAGCATACCGTGGGGTTTCAAACTTCAGGGCGTGTAAGGAGAACCTCTGAAGACATTGTCTCCGAGAGGCCTATTATTTGGGCTGAATTCAATGGACAGCGGATTCGTTGTTTAAAACCCTAGAACGCATGACCATAAAAATCTACTTTTTCACATACCTGGGGCCTTTTAGGCCCGTGTGCAAATAACATGGAATAACTCAAACAAAAATGACAAACAACTATATACCTGAGGAATACCTAGAGTTTCAAAATTCTAACTAAAGTAATCTTGCAGAAAATAGAAAACATTTAACAGGGCGGGCCTGTGAGGCCCCAGGTATGCGTTCTAGAGTTAATGGACACTGGGTCTCAGGTGACCACTATGCCTTAAGCGTATTTTCAAAGTCATTTTCCAAAAGTTGCTCTTTCCTGGAAGGAACCTACCGCCAAATTGATAACGGCTAAACAATTACCTATCCCGGTGGCAGGGGTAGTCTGGATGTCGGTCTGAGCATGTGGAAAGAACGTCGGCCGAAAGGGGATAATACTGACCACAGGATCTGGAGGTGATGGGCCCATTGTAACCCTGTGGATGAATGTGCTTAAGGAGGTCGGACAGTTATTGGCTGAGTATTCTGACACAAATAACTGGACCCGCACCACTCGTGACCCGACCAGCAAGAGGGTCTTTCAACACCTCGTACGAGTCAGTCAAATTCAAAAATTGCCTGTTGCTTTTCAGCATCTTGATAGAGTGTCTATGCCATCTGAAGCTACAGTGACATTGCCAGTAGGACAGACTGTACTCACTCTGCTGGTGCTGGCACCAGAGCAGATGCTATAGAGATGGAGCCCGTGGACGGAGAACCATAGACCCTAGAGGTGTCCCTTCACAGGCAAGAAGTCAAAAGGGAACCTTTGGCTGGGCGTCGCCTCTTAGAGCAGATGGAGGCTAATCTCACTGAGTTCTCGGCTGGACAAGTTAGACAGATCGAGCAACTTTTACAGCGTTAACAGGGGGTGTTTGCACAACATGAAGATGATTTCAGGTGCACTCGAGATATTCAACACGAAATACCCACAGGAAATACGGCTCCCATTCGGGAAAAGTATCGGTAGATCCCACCTCAAATGTACCAGGAGGTGAGAGAACTTTTAGCCCATATGTTGCGGAATGGTGTAATTCGCGAAAGTCAGAGTCCTTGGGCAGCTCCTATTGTGCTAGTTAAAAAAAAAAGACGATACTCTGAGATTTTGAGTAGATTATCGGAAATTGAATGCATGTACTGTGCGAGACTCTTACCCATTACCCCGAATAGAAGAATCTCTATCCGCATTAGGAAGTGCTAAATTCTTCTCTTCTCTTGACCTGGCCAGTGGCTATTGGCAGGTAGCTGAGAAAGATCGTCTGAAAACTGCTTTTGTTCTTCCTATGGGTTTGTTTGAGTTTAACCGGATGCCGTTTGGGCTGACAAATGCATCAGGAAAATTTCAAAGATTGATGGAGAGCTGCTTGGGGGACCTCAACTTCGAAGCTGCTTTAATTTATCTGGATGATATAATTATTTATTCAGCCACGTTTAAAGATCATCTCCACCGACTTGAACAAGTGCTAGAACAACTTCAGAGGTATGGATTGAAAATCAAGCCTCGTAAGTGTCATCTCTTCAAACGAGAAGTTGAATATTTGGGGCACACTGTGTCCAGTGCGGGAGTGTATCCCACTGCTGATAAAGTAGCTGCAGTGCAGAAGTGGCCCACACCAGTCAACTTAAGGGAGTTGAGAGCATGTCTAGGACTCGCTGGATATTACCGCAGATTCATAAAAGACTTTGCTAAGATTGCGGTCCCGCTCAATGAATTACTGAGGGGAACGGCTGGAGGAGCAAAGCGGCAACCTATTCAGTGGGGACCACGACAAGAAGAGGCGTTTCAAGCATTGAAAATGGTGCTAACGAACGCCCCAATACTGGCCTATGCTGATTTCGCACAGCCTTTTGTATTGTACACTGATGGAAGTCTACAAGCACTGGGAGCAGTGTTGGCTCAAGTGCAAGAAGGAAAAGAGTGGGTGATCGCGTATGCCAGTCAGTCACTTTGGGACACTGAGAAGAATCCAGATAACTACAGTTCATTCAAACTGGAGCTACTGCCACTCATATGGGCCATGACTGAGAAATTTGCGGAGTACTTGTCAGGTTCAGAAGTACAAGTGCGGACAGACAATAATCCTTTGGCTCATTTGGAAAATGCAAAGTTGGGCTCATTGGAACAACGGTGGGTTGCAAGGATGTCTAAATACCAGTACAAAATTGCTTATCGGTCTAAGGTCCTGAACACCCATGCAGATGCTCTGTCCTGGGTCACTCAGATGGGGCCGAAGAGAGATATAGATGAAGAGCTGGAAGATGACGAGATTCCGGATTTTCGCCAATTCACTGCAGCTGTAATTGATGCTCAGAACAGTGCCTGAGGTGATTTCGGCGACAGACACAGGAAGAGACGTGAAGCAGGCCGGACGCGCTGAAGGAACCAGCGAGAGAGACCGGGTGAAAGACCCGTAAGGCAAGACGGGTGGCTGCCGGTGAACGAGTGCGGGATTCAGCGCAGCGGTCCCTCGAGTGTCACGGTTACGGAAAAGGACCGGGACTTGGATACGACATTAAGGAAATGTACAAGACCCTCCTACCCACGACATGGTAAACCATCCCGATTGACAGGACAAAGAGAGGATAGAAACCAGTCATGCCGGAGAGATCATGTCAGCAAAAGCCGACGAGTGTCATCACTGAACAGGGCTGTCACTTCAACCGCTCCCTCACGGTACTGGGAACAATCGGGTTTAGGGTATCAGGTTGGGAGGGGGACGGGTAAGGTGGAACAAGCCAAACGAGATCTAATTGACTTTGTCAGAAAAAGACTTAAAGACCTAGCGGGAATAACCGGAGACCCCCGCTAGGGCCATTTGCAGAACCGATGGACTTCAGTGATTAATCCCATATTTGGACTAGATACAATATTATAGAGAAGGATTTTATTGCTATTGTTATTGCTATTGTGATGTATTGTGTGTTATTGCTATTGTTATTGCTATTGTGATATTGTTCTCATTACTAACCCCTGTTGCAATCCCTGTCTGCTTTGTTTAATATATATACATATATAAATTGTTATTTATAGCTATTTGACTTCCCTCATTTTGTGACTCAGCGCGTTGCATTCTGACACCTGCTTTACATCATGTCAAGTGAGGCGTGACATCAGTGACGCGGTCCCCGCAGTGGATGCTGGGCTGTGGGCGGGGTTACCCCTCTCATCACACCCAGCATCCACTGTGTGCTTTCCCAATGAATGGGGATAGCGGTGGATGCCGGGTGTGACGGGCGGGGTAACCCTCGCCCACAGTCCAGCATCCACCATGGAACGCAGAAGTGAGTCACACCCAGCTGCAGCCGGAACTTGACGTGACATCAGCGGATGTCAGAACCGGGGGTCACGTGATGCCTGTGAGCGGCCAGCGATAGCGCCACTCACAGGCAGTAACTGCAAAGCAAGGTATTTACAGAGATACTTATTTTCAACATAAAAATGGAATGGCCAAATATTAATAGTAGTGGACAACCCCTTTAAGCGAGGCCAAGCACGTCTAGTCAGCTCACGTGATAGCTCACTCTTTCGATCCCATGACCACCTACCACACTGGCAACACCAGAGAATCCTGACATTGTGGGGTGCGTACACTGAAAGGATTCTGTAGTCTGCATTCATATACAGTGACTTCAGACATTTATCAAAAGACTGGACAACTCCTTTAAGTACTAGACACTAAGGACTAATACAAGGGCAGTCAGGGGGGTGCTTTTTGTGTAGATAACCAATGCTGATTTTGAGCCAATGCTGAGAGATGGTTTGCTTAGCATTGATCTGCTTCCCCTGCTTCCGTATACTGTTATAACATTTGCCTGCAAGAGTCACTAGGGGGAGATCATTGCATAGAGATGTTAACAGCTCCAGTTAAGTTCTAAACAAACTTTAGGACGCCAAATGCGGCTACAATAGCTTCCCTTAGTGGTGAATGAAATCACTAAACATTTTTTAGATGAGTGAAAGCAGCAGATTTAGAGTTCTAGGTGGAAAACACAGTTGTCCCTACTGACAAATTTAGTAACATCTTGAAGAGTTTCAGTAGGTGAAAAGTGTTTAGATCAGCCTCCACTGGCAGTTCTCAAAAGTAAGCCATGTTCCAGTTTGGATGCTGCATGATATAGTCCTTCACTGCTTTATGCTGCTCATATAGGCGCTCCCACATATGCAGCATCTAATTCCAGCGGTTTGAGACATTGCTAATCATGCTGGGTTCTGGCACACCGTTCTGATTTTGCAAAGTCGGGAGTGCATACATCGTCATGTAAAAACTGTTAAAATGAGCCGAAACTTTCCTTGCAACAGCCACCACGTTACTCAAGCAGGTATATTTTTTTTTAAGAAGTTTTGCACAATTAAATTTGGGACATGCGCCATGCAGGGAATGTAAGTTATTTTGTCCATATATAAGGCAACCATAATATAAGGCAACCAGTATATTCCTGCTAACAACAATGCCCAGTTGCAGTCTACAGGAAGCCATCCAGCATGAGATTTGCTTCTTAATGCACAGCACGAAATTGTCTACTGTATGGCTTTGTTCCCCATACTTTAAGGCTGCGTGCCCACGATGCGTTTTTCAAGCATTTACGCTGCGGAATTTCCGCAGCGTAAACGCTTGGGAAACGCTTGGGAAACCTTCCCCTATTGTCTCCAATGCAATTCCGCACTTTCAATGCCCATGCTGTGGATTTTTCCGCAGCATTTATGCATGCGCTCAAAAATCCGCAGCATGTCCATTAATTTTGCGGAAGCGCTGTGTTTTCGCCGCCATTGACTTGCATTAGAACGCGCCAATTCCGCAAGACTGCATCTGTACTTGCGTAAAGTTGTAAAATCACTTGAAAGCACTTTGGTAACAGAGTGGAAACAGGTGTAGTTCCCAGTCATGGAGGCTTTATCTGCTGTTGTGGTAGAAGTGGTGCATCGCGGCTTCTCAAAACATTTATGAAGTGGGCTTTGAAAAGGTGCCGTAATGGAATATATGACGAATCAATCAAGTCGTAGTCACTGAATCTGAAGCTCCTGCACTTCACTTATCTCTATCCTCTATCTCTCCCTATCACTTGCATCTTTGTATTATTATTCACAGACTGCAACTCCCATTTTCTATGTTCTTCAGTGGTGCAGTAGTACACCACACTCTGAAATATCGTAGCTTTCCACTGTTTAGGCCTGTCACTATTCCTCCTGAGTGTCTGGACGCAATGAATGACAGTTCCACGGACCAATCTAGGAATGGGGAGTGCTGAGCTTCAGTATGGTGATAGCCAGCTCAGCTGTCCAATCGTATACTGAGGCATAGTGAGCTATCAGTGTCTGGAGTGACAGTTTAGCCATCCAATCAGGACGAAGGTGTGCCGGGGCTTCATCCATGTGTCTCTTGTCCAGACTAATTACCTGGCTATTTAACCAACTCTCTGCCTTTGATTGCTGCCAATTGTAGCTTTAAGGCCCCGTCACACTTAGCGACGCTGCAACGATCCCGACAACGATACGACCTGTCAGGGATCGTTGCTGCGTCGCTATGTGGTCGCTGGTGAGATGTCAAACAGGCAGGCTCACCAACGATCAGGGGAGCAGCGACATCATGGAAAGAATCTTTCCACGATGTCCTGCTCCGGTTACCAGCCTGCTGAAGCAGGAGCAGCCTGGTAACCATGATAAACATCGGGTTACTAGGGGCACACGCGCACCTAGTAACCCGTTGTTTATCATGGTTACCACTCTGCTACGGTGAGCGGGAGGTTACCGCTCACTTTAGCAGGCTCGTAACCATGATAAACAACGGGTTACTAGGTGTGTGTATGCCCCTAGTAACCCACTGTTTATCATGGTTACCAGGCTGCTCCTGCTTCAGCAGGCTGGTAACCGGAGCAGGACATCGTGGAAAGATGTGTGCTGACCAGCGGGAGGGCAACGACCAAAAAATGGTCCAGGACACTTTGCAGCGATCAGCGACCTCACAGCAGGGGCCTGATCGCTGCAAAGTGTCACACATAGCGACATCGCTGGTGAGGTCGCTGTTGCGTCACCAAAACCGTGACACAGCAGCGATCTCGCTAGCGATCTCGCTATGTGAGACGGGGGCTTTACTCATGGAGTGTGTGCTTGCTCTGTGCTCCTTGTCTGGAATTCTGATCTTTGCTACTTGACCTAGGATTTGACTTGACCATCTGTTTGCCTATCCCTTTTATCGTGATCTGCTACCTACTTGGAATATTGACCTCGGACAATTCCCTGACTACGCCTTCGTCTCACCCCTCTGTCTATGACATACTGTCCTGACTTTTCACCTTGGACCTCTTGACTACCCAGCCACATGGCTTATCAGTGAATTGTGACTAGTGTCACAAGGCCTTTTTATTTCTATCTCTAATGATGAGTTGTGCGATCTGATTTCCTATCCCTATGCTGTAAAACTATATAATGGCTGCCGCTTTCCCTGCTTCATCTTTTAAACAGGCTATGAAAGCTCCTCTTGATTGGTTATAATATAACACGTTGTGATAACTAAGGTATTAAGGGGAATCCTGTGTGGCCACGTCTGGCTTATATGAGCCTGCACTCTAGCTGAAGCAATCATCAGCAATATGTAAAATGGCATTGAGCATTTTTTTGGCGATTCATGCGAGTTGCATTTTAAACTGTTCGAATTCACTGGAACCTACAAATTTCATGAAATCCGACTTGAAATCAATTCACAATGGATTGATTTTATTACTTCTAATTCTAAGCAAAGATATTCAAAATCATAAGCCTCTTTTAAGCAGTTTGTAATCATACAAGAAACATTAATGTCCAGCACATCCTTATAAAATGACAGTTCCTTTATTCAAGATATTAAAAATACAAGCAGCCCAGATCACATGGTGTTAAATAATGCTCAACATGTGATGCGTTACAGACCAGCGTGGTTCATTATCAAGCACTGTAGCTTATAATTATGTGTAAATGGGGTTTCATAAAATGGGACTTACAATGCATGACATCTGGCTTCCGTCATAATCTATTTTACTATCTGTCTGAGTTCCATTGAAATGCATAGAACTCTCTGACAATAGCATCATTCAAATGAACGTATTTTCAGTCACTATGCTGTCAATGTGCACAATGGATCTCACAGGAAGAGCACACTGACCAATAAAAGTCAATGGGCCGATGCATCAAAGCTTTGACGCTAGAATTCTGCCATAAAAGCTTTGAAAAGTCTCAAAATGTAGGGCCAACTCAGAGTTGCAACTAAATTTTGCAACTTTTGGCTTTCTCACTCCAGTTTCTTCCAGCTCCAACAAAATGAATGGAGCTTGGGTGGGATGAGAGAATGGCAACAGTCGCTCATCAAATTCATGAAGAGCAGCGACGTTGGCTAAGCCACAATTCTTACTCCAACAGGGGCTATAGCTATAGGATTTGTGGTGAGGCACACAGAGGTGCACACCACTCATCTGACACTCCTGATTTATGAAGAGGCATCTGACTCCTCATCAAAACCACCTCTTCATCAAGACCGGCGTGAACAATGCGGGTCTTGATGAAATGGGCACATTGTATTAGTGCATATGAGCAATTTTTCACATGTACCAAAACAGTTGTAGCATGCACATATCTGCAGACTAGACAATCCTATTATTAAATGTTAGATGGACGCTGTACAGTGGTGTGAAAAAGTGTTTGCCCCCTTCCTGATTTCTTATTCTTTTGCATGTTTGTCACACTTAAATATTTCAGATCACAAAACAAATTTAAATATTAGACAAAGATAACCAAAGTAAACACAAAATTCAGTTTCTAAATGAATGTCTTTATTATTAAGGGAAAAAGAAATCCAAACCTACAGGGCCCTGTGTGAAAAAGTGATTGCTCCCTAAACCTAATAACTGGTTGGGCCACCCTTAGCAGCAACAACTGCAATCAAGCATTTTCAACAACTGGCCATGAGTCTTTTACAACGCTCTGGAGGAATTTTGGCCCACTAATCTTTGTAAAATTGTTGTAATTCAGCCACATTGAAGGGTTTCCGAGCATGAACAGCCTTTTTAAGGTCATGCCACAGCATCTCAATCGGATTAAGGTCAGGACTTTGACTAAGCCACTCCAAAGTCTTCATTTTGTTTTTCTTAAGACATTCAGAGATGGACTTGCTGGTGTGTTTTGAATCTTTGTCCTTCAGCTTGAGGTCACAAACAGATGGCTGGACATTCACCTTCAGGATTTTTTGGTAGACAGCAGAATTTATGGTTCCATTCACCACAGCAAGTCTTCCAGGTCCTTAAGCAGTAAAACAGCCCCAGGCCATCACACTAAAACCACCATATTTTACTGTTGGTATGATGTTACGTTTCTGAAATGCTGTGTTACTTATAAGCCAGATATAATGGGACATACACCTCCAAAAAGTTCAACTCTTGTCTCGTCAGTCCACAGAGTATTGTCCCAAAAGTCTTGGCGATCATCAAGATGTTTTCTGGCAAAACTGAGACAAGCCTTTATGTTCTTTTTACTCAGCAGTGGTTTTATCTTCGAACTTTGCCATGCATGCCATTTTTGCCCAGTCTCTTTCTTATGGTGAAGACTTGAACATTGACCTTAACTGAGGCAAGTGAGGCCTGCAGTTCTTTGTATGTTGTTGTGGGATCTTTTTTGACCTCTTGGATGAGTCGTCACTGTGGTTGGCCGGCCCCTCCTGGGAAGGTTCACCACTGTTTCATGTTTCCGCCATTTGTGGATAATGGCTCTCACTGTGGGTCGCTGGTGTGCCAAAACCTTAGAAATAGCTTTATGTAACATCCCTGGCGGAGTGCTGGCATGGCTTACTATCTCCCACCATGCAAGACCGCCAACTTATCTACCAGTCCAGGCTGCACACTATGCTCGTTTACCTGCTGTGTGCTTGTCTCTTGTTTGCTGGCTTAGGGCGGCAGCGCTGGCACTTCCTGATTCTTAAAGTTACAGTGTGCGCAGTCCTAATGCATCCCCAGCCTATTGCTGTGAGTCACTGGATACTTAAACCTCCTCCACCCAATAGGAGGTGCCTGAGAAACACTTTCTTTCAGTGTGTTCTGTGCAACTGAGTTGCCAGGTCCTGTCTCGTATCTTGTCTGTTTCCGCCACCCTGTGGGCTGAGTACCCAGGCCCGTTACCTGTATCTGTGACTTCTAGTCGTTTCCACCACCCTGGGGGCTGAGTACCCAGGCCCGTTAGCTGTATCTGTGACTTCTAGTCTTTTCCACCACCCTGGGGGCTGTATGCCCAGGCTCGTTCCTGTATCTCATTCCAGTGTCAGTTCCTGTCTGAACTGTGTCCTAGCCCGTTACCTGTTTGTCTCTATGTCCTATCCTTCCCTTTTCCTGCAGTGTCTGAACCAGTACATAACTCCTACTCGTTGTCTCTGTACTTCTATTTGTGAGTTTTGTGTCCACTTGCTACTTCATAGCAAGTACCTTGTGTGTATCTGGTTCTGCTTGTCCCGTTTCCCAGCCTCCGTACCTACCTCCTGTGTTCTAGCTATCTTCCTGTGTTTCCCTGTCTGTTCCATGTGAACAGAGTCCTGTCCTGTCTGTCCGCATCTGCGGCTCTGCCCTGCCCTGCTCCGCTTGTCCGCCGCACCTGCAGCTCTGCTCTTCTTGTCCTCCGCTTGTCCTCTGCACCTGCGGCTCTGCTCCGCTTGTCCTCCGCACCTGCGACTCTGCTCTGTTCCGCTTGTCCTCCGCACCTGCGGCCCTGCTCTGCTCCGCTTGTCCTCCACACCTGTGACTCTACTCTGCTCTGCTTGTCCTCCGCACTTGCGGCTCTGCTCTGCTCCACTTTTCCTCCACACCTGCGGCTCTGCTCTGCTTGTCCTCTGCACCTGCGGCTCTGCTCTGCTTGTCCTCTGCACCTGCGGCTCTGCTCCGCTTGTCCTCCGCACCTGTGGCTCTGCTCTGCTTGTCCTCCGCACCTGTGACTCTACTCTGCTCTGCTTGTCCTCTGCACTTGCGGCTCTGCTCCGCTTGTCCTCCGCACCTGCGGCTCTGCTCTGCTCCGCTTGTCCTCCGCACATGTGGCTCTGCTCTGCTTGTCCTCCGCACCTGCGGCTCTGCTCTGCTTCCCCTCAGCACCGGCGGCTCTGTTCCTGTATCCCAGTCTGTACTGATCCCTATTCAGCCTGTTTACCTACCTGCCAGTACCTGCCTGTCTGTATACCAGTCGTGCCTGCCAGTACCCGCCCGTCTGCATACCAGCCTAACCTGCCCGTTCCTGCATTCCCGGTGTGGGTCAACAGCTGTGTGACCGGGGTCTGACCTGGAGTAGCACATGGGCCACCTCTCTCGTCCCTCCTCAGACCACGGAGTCGATAAAGCCGCCGTGCGTCCGTGTTCGGATCTGGCGAGGCCCCTAGTCACCCCCCTCCAGGCACTCCCTGGTTTGTGGCCCAGTGGGACCACTAACCACGCTCACGCCAAACAGTCCAGGCGTGAGCGTAACACTTTAGAACCGTTTCCAGACTGATATATCTCAGTTACTCTGTTTCTCATTTATTTCTGAATTTCTTTGGATTGCAGCATGATGTCTAGCTTTTGAGGATCTTTTGGTCTACTTCACTTTGTCAGGCAGGTCCTATGTAAGTGATTTCTTCATTGAGAACAGGTGTGACAGTAATCAGGCCTGTGTGTGGCTAGGGAAATTGGGTTCCTAAAGATGTGATAAACCAGAGTTAATTTATGTTTTAAGGGGGATGGGCAATCACTTTTTCACACAGAGCCCTGTAAGTTTGGATTTCTTTTTCCCTTAATAATAAAGACCTTCATTTAAAAACTGCATTTTGTGTTTACTTGTGTTATCTTTGTCTAGTATTTAAATTTGTGTTGTGATCTGAAACATAAGTGTGACAAACATGCAAAAGAATAAGAAATCAGGGAGCTGGAAAACACTTTTTCACACCACTGTATGTGGAAGAGTGCACCTGGCATGAGCCCAATCAAGACTGTAAATTGACATGATTGTCAGCTGTCTGCCAAATGTAGCATAGCCAATTCAGTCTCAGTTATAGTGGAAAAAATGTACAATAAATAAAAAATGATATGTTCCTCAGATAAATAAAATAAAAACCTTGTTGTATATATACAGTACACTACTCAACATTGAAATTGCAACACCAAGAAGGAAAATTCAGGATCCTGGAATCAGGATAGATAGACATGTAAATAATATGAAAATGATTAAAAGATTAAAACAAAATTTTCAAAACATCCTTTTTTATTCAGTAACGAGTATGAGCTTGGCTCGCAGAAATACACGCACTTACATGCCTCCAGGGACAGTAATAGGACAGCGTGGGTGACTCTGGGCAAAAATTAAGAGAAGCCCCAAATACTAACATATTGCACCATCACACAATAATATTTAGGCCCCGTATTCATTAACCCCTTCATGCCGTGGCCAATTAAGTTTTTTTGGGGGGGAGTGGGTTTCCTTACCTTCTTCCAAGAGTCGTAACTTTTTTTATTGTTCCGTCAACATAGCCGTATTAGGGCTTTTTTTTGTGGGATGAATTGTACTTTTGAATGACACCATTTTATCATGTGATGCACTGGGAAGCGGAAAACAAAATTCCAAGTGAGTTGAAATTGCAAAAAAGGTGCAATTCCGCACTTGTTTTTTGGGTTTTGTATTTACCATGTTCACTATATGGTAAAACTGACCTGGCAATATAATTCTGCAGGTCGGTATGATAATGCAGATACCAAAAATGCATAGCTTTTCTTTTATTTAAAGGGAACCTGTCATGTCCTTTGTGTGTTTTAAAGTGCCCCCAGTTTGTTATTAGTGATGCAATATGTATCACTAACATTGTTTTCTCGAAGAATAGCTCCCAGTACATATGTGTAAAAAAACACTTTATATCATTAGTAGATTGCATCACATACCTTTAATTTCAGTCATAGGGGTGGCACTTTTCACCGTTTCAGTGACGTTCAGTCATGGTCCTTTTCAAAACTATTCACGCCCACCACATTGTGATTGACTGCCGTGACTGGCCTGACGGAGATCCTGCGCTTGCGCACTGCCCATCGGCTCCCCGGTATGGGCAATGAATCTGAGTGTACATCCCCAGCTTCTTTTCACTTGTGCGCATGCTCTTGAGCCACTGTGAGTCAGTGGCCACATGATAGTGTGTGAGCGCGTACGCTATGAGTGCCACTGTCATCCCACTCACCAACGCGGAGCATGCGCACATGTGAAAAGAAGTTGGGGACTGTTAGGAAGAGTTCAGAAATCAATATTTGGTGGAATAACCATGATTTTTAATCACAGTTTTCATGCGTCTTGGCATGCTTTCCACCAGTCTTTCACACTGCTTTTGGGTGACCTTATGCCACGCCAGGCACAAAAAAGTTGGGGACTGTTAGACAGCCACAGCACATGCGGGGATTGCCTGACAAACACGGGCAATCCCTGCATGTTTTGTGTCTGTCTATCAGCTGCGAGACATTGCTTTCAGACCTCAAATAATTCCAAGAAAACAAGTTCTTATTAATTTAGAAACAGCAATACTCATGTTTTAACTCAGGAAGAGTTCAGAAATCAAATATTTGGTAGAATAACCATGATTTTTAATCCCAGCTTTCATGCGTCTTGGCATGCTTTCCACCAGTGTTTCACACTGCTTTTGGGTGACCTTATGCCACTCCAGGCACAAAAATTTAAGCAGTTCTTCTTTGTTTGATGGCTTGTGACTATCCATCTTCCTCTTCATTACATTCCAGAGGTTTTCAATGGGGTTCAGGTCTGGAGATTGGACTGGCCATGACAGGGTCTTGATGTGGTGCTCCTTCATCCACACATTGATTGACCTAGCTGTGTGGCATGGGGCATTGTCCTGCTGGAAAAAACAGTCCTCAGAGTTGGGAAACATTACCTGAGCAGAAGGAAGCAAGTGCTTTTCAAGAATAACCTTGTATGCGGCTTGATTCATACGTCCTTTGCAAAGATTAACCTGCCCAATTCCAGCCTTGCTGAAGCATCCCCAGATCATCACCGATCCTACACCAAGTTTCATAGTGGTTGCAAGACACTGTGGCTTGTATGCCTCTCCGGGTCTCCATCTAACCATTAGACGACAAGGTGTTGGGCAAAGCTGAAAATTAGACTCATCAGAGAAGATTATCTTACACCAGTCCTCTATGATCCAATCTTTATGGTCTTTGGCAAACTTCAGCCTCCTTTGCTTCTCATTGATGAAAGGCTTTTTCTAGCTTTACATGACTTGAGGCCTGCCTCTAGGAGCCTGTTATGAACTGTTCTTGCTGTGCACTTCATCCCAGCTGCCATTTGCCATTCCTTTTGTAGGTCACCTGATGTCATCCTGTGGCTGCTGAGTGACATTCAAATAAGATGACGGTCATCCCGGTCAGTGGAGAGTCGCTTTCGCCCTCTGCCAGTCTGTAGCTTTGCTGTCCCCAATGTCTGCTGCTTGATCTTGTTGTAATGGACTGCCGTCTTCGAAATTTTAAGGATGGAGGTGACGCGCCCCCTGGGCCGTGGGGTACTCGATGCTGGGCCGGTCAGTGCTGGGGGATGTCACAGTGGCGGTGACCCGGTCCGTGACCCAGGGCCGTCAATAAAAGGGGAATTATAGTAAAGGGGAATAAAGTTGTTATAGTTAATGTTCGTGATGCCACCTGTGGTATGCGGCTATATGGAGCTGCCGCTGCGGTACAGATCCTCTGGAGCTGATGGTGACGCAGCAGAGTTGGTTCAGCTCTCCACAGGCTGAGCTAAGCTCCAGTGTAGATGGAGATTAATGAGGTAGATGTTGCTGTGCAGTGTAGTGCAGGGGATGGCGCAGATAATAATTCCAGGACACAGTGGGGTGCAGTCTTCAAGGTTTACTCACAGTTGTTGAACTCCAGGTTACCAGTACCAGGGCAACCTCCCACGTCGTCCTGCGTTTACCAAGGAAGGGGTTCAGCAATCTCTCAAGTAACTCAGGAGTACTTAAACGGGACCCCGTTCTATGTGCCTTCCTCGGTCGTCTTCCTGCGCTGGCTCTCACCCTCCTGCCCTGCGCCTCACAATCAGTGTCCCAAGCCGGTAGCCTCGGATCTTGTCGGGCGACCTGCAGTCCCCTGGACCCTCTGTGGCCACCTTTTCGGTGATGTAATTGTGGTGGTGGGCAGCTGCACATTGCAAGTACAGCAGCCTCCGGTTTCTAGCTGAGCCTTGTAGTTCTCCACTAGTTTAGGGGCCGGTCCCCTCTGCGGCCTGATCTCTCCACGTCCGTGTAGATTCGGGCGCACGGGTGGCATCCGCACTTCCCGTGCCCCTAGGATCCCTTCTGTTCCTAGGAGCCTTCCCTGCTCCCTTTCTCGTCCTGCTAGTCCTCCTGGGCCTCTCACTCCAGGCCTGCTCCTCCTGAGCAGAGCTCCTCCAGAGCTCCTGCTCCCAACTCTCTCTCCTCTGACTGAACACACTCTAGATGGTTCCCTGCTTTCTTATACTCCTCCTGAAGTGCTCCCCTAAACTCCTTCCTTCACCCACACCCACTACATGGTTCTGCCCTCCAGCCAGGGACCAGGGACTGTGCTCTCCCTTAGGAGCAATCTCGCCCTTCCCTCTGAAGTGGAGTGTAATGGATGCAAGTGTATGGATCCCGGGCAGTACTCCATCCTTACCTGAGAGTGGGATACCACACCTCTGGATGAGATGCAGTACCTCTGTGGCGACTGAACCCGCAGGGGCACCACATACCCCCCTGGTAAAACACAGCACGTCCGCGGGCTGGAACAGAGTAAATACAAGGTATTTTAGACATACAACATTTTTAGATGCATCACATAGAAGAATAATACACAACTTTTCTTCCCTTTATGGGAGGCACATTTTCTTGAACGTTACATGTTACTATATCAGCTTACAAACATTATAAAACTTTCTTCCAATAAAATTCTCTTCACATCAATAAAACATTTTTCCATATCAAACATTTTTCTTAAAGCTACAGTGAGATCCATAACCGGATGTCCATCTCAATGGAGAAGGTGCAATTTGAGGGACCTGTCTGAAAACCCTCAACGTAGGCCCTGGGCGTGGCTGCAGGGCATAGGTGATCCAGCTGTTGGACCACGTCTTCGGCCACGCCAAACAGGTTTTTGTTCGGTGGTCTTTTTATATAAAACCAATAAGAAGCACTTTAAGAAGTGCAAACTATTTACAGTTTAAAAGTTTTTGGCTGCTCACAGTCCTCAGCCTGTCAGTTCTTATACCCTTACCGGGTACTCTTAATAAACAAATCGATGAACTTTTTAAACACACACAGTGATCATTACAATACCCTTCCGGATAACTATATACAGTTCAATTTTCAAACAGGGAGTTCAATAGTGGTGCTCCCTCCTGGGAAACACATGTCCGCTGTAGGCTGGCCCAGCCAGGTCATCAGCCTCGAATGGCAGGGGTACAGTTTCCTCCTCCAACACTCGATGGACGTGTAGGGCGTACTACCCACGTTCTCCATGGTGACGGGTGTAGGTGACCCTGTCTCCAGGGTACTTAGCTGCAGCCGGAGCAGAAGCTGCTTGTGGACGTCCAGGGTCAGCGATACCAGAAGTCAGGGGCATGTCCTTCGCGCTCGCCTTCTGCACATTAAACGCGTACCACCCCCTCTCTCCTGAGTATTGTGGCAACCAGGCCGCTCCTGGGATGTATGGCATAGACAGTGGAATTATGAGGGCTGCAGCAGCACCCACTGTTGGAGCTTCTCCTAAGGTGGGCATCTTTCTTCCTCCCTAGTTCAACCTTGCCGGGGTAGGACTCACCGCTCCGGATGCTTATGTCGTCGCTCCTTGCACAGCCGGTCACCGAGACTGCTCTGCTGGTCACTGTACAGCCGCACTCTTGCTGCACAGTTTCTCACACTTGTATTGCGTTAGGATCATTCAGCCATGGAGGGTCCTTGTTGGAGTCGGGGTATCCCCGTAACAAGAAATACACAGACACGTAGTGTATAATCAAGTACTGGGAAGCCCCTGAGCGCGTCTCCCTCTATGGGTGCTGTCCCTTTATTTATACTAATAATCATTTCATTTTTTTTTTTTTTTTTTTGTCAGACATGCGCAGTAAAATGCCTTTGTTTCACAAGCAGTGAAGTGATGATTCATAACAGTGGAATGTTGATAAGAAAGTTTCATAAACAGAAAAGTGATAATTAGTAGAAGGTTGCTGAGACAGCTAAAACAAGTTACAATCTAGTTTCTGGGCGTCAGTCCAAATGTCCAGATAAGGGAAGAATAACTTCATCTGTGTCTTACATCGTAGTCTTGGGTGAAGTGTAACTCCTATCATCCTCTCAGTCCCCCCTTTGATTCTTCCTTATGGACTTTTGGTAGAAGACCTGGTCCGGGAGTTCTTTTCTTTCATATTCTTGAGTCCGTGTTACAAAGCTTATTTATGCATATTAAAATAATTTTTAATCCTATTTTAAACACTACATATATGACTACTATAATTAGCACAATCTGTAATATACCTTGCAGAATTCCAGCCACCCAACCTCCAATACCCTTAAACCAGTTCTTTGGGTTGAGAAAGGAGAAGGTGTCTGACCACCAGCTATCTTTATTTTGGTCATTGTGTCTGTCATATTCATCCCGTAATCGTTGTATATCTGCCAGCTTGAACCTCATACTCATTGTACTGTTTGGATCTATGTAATGACAACAGGTTGGACCAATAATTTGACACATTCCTCCCTGGGCCGCAGTTAGGTAGTCTAACACTACAGTATGTTGATTAGTAACAATTATAAGTTGATTTTGGACAGCTATACTAGTATTAAGTATATCCATAATATCCCATATCTGATCATCTAGATAGTCGGTGGCCTGAACTAATTTATCCCACATCTGCATCAACATTGGATACACAAAGAAAGTGCTGAATATTTTATTAGGAATTCCCATTTGGACCACATGTGGCCTACCTGAAGGTCTAGGCGAGTTGTCGGCTGCTCTTTTGTATAGTGTGTGTTTAGGTACTGCTTGCATATCTACCTGCTGATTCTGAACTATAAATGTGGCCGGTGTTAAGCGTCCTAGAGTACATGCACCTTTTATTCCTACTGGGAGCCATTTGTATGCTCCATTTCCACAAATCCAGAAAGTTCCTTCAGGCAGATCCCATATTGCAGAGTGTTGGAGCACCAACCTATGTACCAAATCTAAAAATTTAGATACATTCTGAAGTATACACCAAGGGGGTTTTTGACCTAATGGACTACAGTATCCTGCATCTGGATTTTCACAAGTCGGTGTACCTGGGTCATATGCACTTGACTCATTACATAATATATTACCTGGTATCTTTGAACATGTATCATTGTTTCCATCGGGGAATAATTGTGAATATTTCCAACCATTATTGTGTATGTATTTTTCTACTATATCAGGTTTAAAAGGTTGAGAAGAAAATACTGTGCTACTAAAACTGAGTTGTATATTTTCTGTAGGAATTAACCCTAAGTCTGTTAGTCCCGTCTTATTTCTAGGAACCCATACACCTCCTTTAAACGCTAAATATTGTAAGTTGTTTATTTTTCCGGTCATATTACCTTGCCACCAGGGAAATCCCACCCACCCCACAACTGGGATGGCAACAGTGGTGTTCCATAATCTAGAATTAACGGTTTGGTTATTTGCTAATTTGTCTGAGCAATTAGTCCATGTAAACACTTCCTCAGGGGTCATGGGTACGGCCAGGAAGGGTATGCTCGTGGCTGATATTGGAGAATGCGTACAAATCCAACAGTCTGCTATTTTCTGTCCGCCATCGAGCAGCCCGTTTACCAATATCTCATGATGTTTTATAAATTTATTATCTGTAGGTTTTGGGGAACTTAGTTTATCCCACAAGTCTCCCTGATCTATCGTTATAGCTAACACAAGTACAATCACCACTATTTCTTTTTGCAATGGCTTGCATGTACCCATGCTGATTTTCCTTCCAATTTTACTGCAGTTGGAGTTGTCAATAACACCTGATATGGACCCTCAAATCTGGGTTCTAGCGTTCTTCTGTTATGTCTTTTTACGTAAACTTCGTCTCCTGGTTGCAGCTTGTGTGTTCCCTCAATGGAATCAGGATCTGGAATGGAAGAGAACACTAAAGAGTGTATTTTAGACACATGCTTACATAAATTTTGTACATAAGCAGTTAAGCTTTCAGTTTCTAACATTAAAGTCTGTGGGAAATACAATCCTGTATTGGCAACTCTACCAAACAATATTTCATGGGGGGTGAGTTTGCTCTTTCCCTGGGGGGTGTTTCTGACTGAATACAATGCTATTGGGAGACACTCAGTCCATGGTTTCTGTGTTTCTGCCATGGCTTTCTGTATTTTTAACTTAAGTGTTCCATTCATTCTCTCAACCTTACCAGAACTCTGTGGGTGGTAAGGGGTGTGTAGTTCACTTTTTATACACAACATTTTCATTACATTCTGAAAGATCTCTCCAGTAAAATGTGTACCTCTATCCGACTCGATCACTTCTGGGATACCATAACGGGGTACCAGTTCATGTGCTATTTTTACTGCAGTGACTTTAGCCGTGGCTGTATGAACTGGATAAGCCTCTGGCCACCCCGAAAACATGTCCACACATACCAGTACATACTCATAGTGTCCATGCTTAGGCATCTGGATGTAATCGATCTGAAGTCTCTGGAACGGATATAGTGGTCTTACATGGTGCTTCTGGGGGGTCTTAACAGTCTGTCCTGGATTGTGGGCTAAACAGATTTCACAAGAACCACATTTTGCTCGAGCTACCTGGCCGAACCCTGGGGCTAACCACTTCTGTCTGACCCTCTGTATCATACCGTTTGCAGACACATGTGTAGGTCCGTGGGCTTCACTGACCACAACAGGGTACCACGCTCGGGGGAGACAAAGCTCATCTCCTTTTCTCCATAGTCCTTCTTTTTCTTCTGCCCCCTGTTTCTGCCACTCTTCTTTTTCTTCTCTACTCACCTGCTGGTGGGCTTCTTTGAGCCGTGTAATTAAGTCAAATTCTGATACTGCACTAATAGTGTGGTCAGTTGTCAGAGGTTTTACTGCAGCTCGCTTAGCAGCCTTGTCGGCTCGGTCATTACCCCTAGCTATCTCGGTGTCGAGTCTTACATGTGCAGGTACTTTTATTACTGCTACTTGTTTGGTTGAGGCAGCTGATTCTAGGATTTGTCTAATCATTTGTCCATGTTTTACTGGTTGACCTGAAGCTGTCATGTAACCTCTAGCTCTCCATATACATCCAAAATCATGTACAATACCATATGCATATCTAGAATCGGTAAAAATATTAGCGGTTTTTTCTTTTGCTAACTGTAATGCTCGTATTAGAGCTAATAGTTCAGCTTCCTGGGCTGAACAGCTGGCCTGCATTGGCTCAGCTTCAATAACATCATAATCTGATACAATGGCATAACCTGTGTGAAAGTTACCAGTTTCATCTGCATACCTACTACCATCTATATACATATGTAGGTCTGGATTGTCAAGAGGGGTGTCCTGTACATTAGGTAGCCCTTGTGTTTCTTGTTCTATACACTGTAAGCAATCATGTATTATATTGTCTTGTTCGTGGTATTGTAAAAAATTTTCATCTTCGTCTTCCTGACCTCCTTCCACTCCCCCCTTTGTCTCTAGTGGTAACAGAGTGGCTAAATTTAGAGACAATATGCGGCGAAAAGTGAGGTTTGGTGGCATTAGTAAGGAGCATTGTAATCTAAGATGTCTAGCCATTGAAATGTGTTTTGGCAATACCTGATTCAGTATGCCATGTACATCATGTGTAGTTTGTACTATTAGGGCATGGTCTAGTACTATTTCTGAGGCTTTTTCTACCAAAAGAGAGACAGCTGCTACTACTCTGACACATGATGGTGCAGCTTTGGTAACATTATCTAATTGAGCAGAATAGTATGCGACAGGTCTTTGTTTATTTTCATGTTTCTGTGTTAGTACTCCTGTAGCATGATTAGACATTTCTGCAGCCATTAATTGGAATGGTTTGGCGTAGTCTGGGATTCCCAAGGCCGGGGCTGACATGAGACCTTTCTTGAGGTCTTGAAAGGCTATGAGCGCTGATTCAGTTAACTGAAAAGGCTCGATTTTTAAACAATCATATAGAGGTTGCATAAGCTGACTAGCATGTATAACCCATTGTCTGCAGTGTGATACTATTCCCAAAAATGCTCTTAATGTTTTGTAGTTCTTGGGAGGAACAAGATCTCTAATGATTTTTAGTCTGTCGGCGGTGAGGTGCCGAATACCTTGTGAAATGCAGTGACCTAGAAATACTACCGTAGTCATACAAAGTTGTACTTTTTTCTTGTTAACTTTACAGCCCATGTCTGCTAGAAATATTAACAACCTTATTGTGTTGCTGTTTGCGGACTCTTGAGCAGGGGCACATAACAATAGGTCATCAACATATTGAAGAATTACAACCTCATCCGTAGGTTTGAAATTTTGAAGAACTGATCTCATAGCTTCTGAGTACAAGGTAGGTGAATGTATCATACCCTGTGGTAATCTTGTCCATGCTAATTGTCTATTCTTAAATGTAAATGCAAACAGTTTGTAACAGTCTGGGTGTAATGGTACTGAAAAAAATGCATTTGATTAGTCTATGACAGAAAATACTCGTGCTGTTGCTGGGATCTGTGATAGCAACGTGTGTGGATTTGGCACAACAGGAGTAATAGGTTCCAAAATTTTATTTATCTCTCTTAAATCATGTACCATCCGGTATCTAGCAGCTGACCCCTCAGTAGATTTCTTTTTTACGGGGTACAACGGTGTATTGGCTGGTGACTTTACTTCTATCAGTACTCCAGTTTTTAGATAATCTTTTATCTGTTCTCCTATGGCGTGTTCTTGTTGGGCACTAATAGGATACTGTCTCAATTGGGGTAGTGTCACACCTGGAACAGGAGTGACTTTTACTGGAGCTATTGGCATTAGTCCTACATCGGTGTCATGTTGTGCCCATAATTTTTCTGGTACCTCAGAAAGATCTAAAATAATTTGGGTAGGGGCAGGATCTTTCTCATCCTCTAAGGCTTGGACTTTTACAATGTTTTCTAGAGACTCTTGGTCATCAGGCACCAAAATTTGGACTCTACCATCCTCCAAAAATTGGATATTCATTTCTGTCTGCTTTAATAGGTCTGTACCTAGAAGACAAGTAGGTGCCCCTTTGACAAAAAGAAATTTAGATAAAAATATTTTAGATCCTATCTTTGTTTCAAGGGGAATACTATATGGGAGTGGCCTGATTCCTCCATCATACCCTTCGGTATAGGTTACATCATCTGATAAACAATCAGCATTTGGTAAGGCGTCTTCATTGAGGACGGAGGAAGTTGCTCCGGTATCTATTAGAAAAGGGCATTGTTTTCCTGCTACTTTTACCTGAATTATTGGGCGCCTTCCAGTCAAAGTGGTTTGCATCACGTCTAGTCACTCGCTTGCTGCAGGAGCAGAAGCCTGTACTGTCTTTTCTTGTGATTCTCTTGGGACATAGGTACCATCTTCTATATCCCTGGCTTTTTTCCTGCATTCTCTAATCCAATGTCCTGGTTTCTTACAGTAGTGACATGGATTAGTTTTCTTATCCAAATTCCCTTTGTCATAGGTCTGATTTGATCTGTTGTTTTTATTGACCAGACTATTATTTGCTGCTACTCTGATGGGTTTGGATGCTGCCTCACGCATATCCATTTCTATCCCTAATAGTTTTTGTCTGACTATCTGGGGATCATCTAGGGTTCTCCAATCAGGAGTTGCAGCCTTGAACTTTTCCCTAAGTTTTGGGTTAAGATTCTCTATAAAAGTTTTTGTCATCAGTCGAATGACTCCTTCATTGGTAAGGTCCATTCCCTCGTCTCTGTAACTGTTTTCTACCGCTAAGTAGTATTCATCTACAGGCTGTCCTGACTTCTGGGAGACAGTTCCTGAAGTCCCTCTCATTCGTTGTTTAGTTCTCATAAACTCCATAAGTCTGATCATAAAATTCTGTCCTGACAGTGCGGTATTTGGATCCTCACCATCTACTGGTTGAGGTCTATGAGGTTCTATAACTGTCATCAATTCCTGATACAACCCTGGTGTCATTTTCATTCTACATAATTCTGTCCCATCTGACCATGTTCCATTATGGGTGTGTATTATCTGCTGTATGTACGTAGCAAATCTTAGTGGGCATTGTATTGGATCTGGTGCATTCTGAAGTAGGGACATTCCCTCAGCGGGGGTCCATGGAAAATATTGTCTAGTCTGATGGTATCTAGTTACTCTACGCGGTGGATTGCCACCATCTTCTTCTCTGTATGGTCGACTGAGGATACGCACTGGTGCCAACATATCATGTGGTCGTGGTGCTCCACATCCTGCACATGTGTCTCTCCAGTCTGGATTCTGGAGTCCACAGTTTGTACATGTCCATCCACCCGGACCCCGAAAATTAGGATACAGTGTGGGTTCTGACCTGGGCTGATATGGTGGTGCCAATGGGTTCATTTGTTTACTGTTTTCTGTTTGTACAATGGGACCCTGTCTGACTGGAGTTCTCCATAATCCATTGTCTTTATTAAAAGTCCAATGGTCTGTCTCTGCTGTTTTTGATAGTTCGACCATGGCCTCTACTTGTTCCTGCCATCCTTTGTCTCTTATCACTCCTGCTTTTCTAACCCGAATGTCCTCCCATAGTTTCCTGTTAAACCTGTCATGCCTTGCTACCTGAAAAGTTTTGCAAACTTTCCCTAAATTCTTAGTTGCTTCTACACCACACCTTTCTTTCACGATTGTATAGACATCTTGTTCATCATTTGTGGTCTTAGTCTGTTTGTTGCCCATTTTTCCTGACTATTCTTACCTTAGGAGGCTTTTTGGGTTAGATAAAATATATTCTATATTCTACCTTTCCTCGTTACCTATTCTGTCCTAAGGAGCCAGTATCTGAAACGGTTTCTCTGGACCGTTTTGTCTGAAGTGTAGAGTAATTCTAACACACATATATATGGCAACAAGGGCAAGACCAACAATACATAAAATGAACCATACAGTCTCCATTATATATCGTGTCCCTGGAGTATTATCATTACTTCCATGGGCTCATTCTGTCAATCTCTTATCCGTCAAAAAGGAGGACAAAGGTTCGGGAGTTAAGCGTGAGCGAAGGTTTCCCCGAAAGGACACAACCTTATGACTCAGTTAGGCAATCTCCGTAATACTTATGTCATCTACCTTAGTGCGGCTTATGAGGCTATTCCCGACATCCACATCTCTTTCATACCATCCGTTCCATAACCTTCTCTGACCTCTCCTTCGGCAGATCCTACAGTATATACATGAATGACCCGAGCTATAGGTATCCTTCTCTACTAGTTCCTCAATCCCAACACAAGATATGCATGAAATTTACGGACTATCGCAGAGCAGATGTAAGAGAACTAACAGTGTCTCTTACCTGGCCAGGTTTGTCATCTGCTGTTCCGATGTCCCAATCTCAGCGGTTACTCGTGCCGGTCGATGAACTTGAAGGAATACGCAGACCTCGGGTCCCTGTTCGGGCGCCAGGAATTGTTAGGATCATTCAGCCATGGAGGGTCCTTGTTGGAGTCGGGGTATCCCCGTAACAAGAAATACACAGACACGTAGTGTATAATCAAGTACTGGGAAGCCCCTGAGCGCGTCTCCCTCTATGGGTGCTGTCCCTTTATTTATACTAATAATCATTTCATTTTTTTTTTTTGTCAGACATGCGCAGTAAAATGCCTTTGTTTCACAAGCAGTGAAGTGATGATTCATAACAGTGGAATGTTGATAAGAAAGTTTCATAAACAGAAAAGTGATAATTAGTAGAAGGTTGCTGAGACAGCTAAAACAAGTTACAATCTAGTTTCTGGGCGTCAGTCCAAATGTCCAGATAAGGGAAGAATAACTTCATCTGTGTCTTACATCGTAGTCTTGGGTGAAGTGTAACTCCTATCATC
This sequence comes from Phyllobates terribilis, assembly GCF_046119375.1. NCBI lineage: Eukaryota > Metazoa > Chordata > Amphibia > Anura > Dendrobatidae > Phyllobates > Phyllobates terribilis. Next base: position 693,231,069 of record NW_027362762.1, read on the forward strand.
CTCTCAATTGTATTCACAGAGCTGCAGCCGCTGGGATCACACATCACAGGGCTGCAGCAGCTGGATGGATGGGATCACACAGCACAGATCTGCAGCAGCTAGATGGATGAGATCACACAGCCCTCTGCAGGGGGAGGTGACAATCTCCCCCCTCAGTCTGATGCAAAGGGGAAGGCTGGCACCTTTCAGCCTGAGTGACAGACAACTTTGGTACAGTCTATGCAAGTGGGAGGGGCCTATTTTGGTGCCACTTCTGAGGCTCCACCCACAATGGGACACCCCACATATCATTAACTCCGCATGTGCTACAGTAATGGCTGCAGTTTACACCGTTATATACAGTCTTTGTGGCACACAGGACCCATTTATACCAGGCTTCGAATCCTGTTCGTGCTGCCAAAAATGACGCGCCCCCTAGGCCGTGAGGTACTCGGTGCCGGGCCGGTCGGTGCTGGGGGATATCACAGTGGCGGTGACCCGGTCCATGACCCAGGGCCGTCAATAAAAAAGGGAATTATAGTAAAGGGGAATAAAGTTGTTATAGTTAATGTTCGTGATGCCACCTGTGGTATGCAGCTATATGGAGCCACCGCTGCGGTACAGATCCTCTGGAGCTGATGGTGACGCAGCAGAGTTGGTTCAGCTCTCCACAGGCTGAGCTAAGCTCCAGGGCAGTGTAGAAGGAGATTAATGAGGTAGATGTTGCTGTGCAGTGTAGTGCAGGGGATGGCGCAGATAATAATTCCAGGACACAGTGGGGTGCAGTCTTCAAAGTTTACTCACAGTTGTTGAACTCCAGGTTACCAGTACCAGGGCAACCTCCCTTCGTCCTGCGTTCACCAAGGAAGGGGTTCAGCAATCTCTCAAGTAACTCAGGAGTACTTAAACGGGACCCCGTTCTATGTGCCTTCCTCGGTTGTCTTCCTGCGCTGGCTCTCACCCTCCTGCCCTGCGCCTCACAATCAATGTCCCAAGCCGGTAGCCTCGGATCTTGTCGGGCGACCTGCAGTCCCCTGGACCCTCTGTGGCCACCTTTTCAGCGATGTAATTGTGGTGGTGGGCAGCTGCACCTTGCAAGTACAGCATCCTCCGGTTTCTAGCTGAGCCTTGTAGTTCTCCACTAGTTTAGGGGCTGGTCCCCTCTACGGCCTGATCCCCCCACGTCCGTGTAGATTCGGGCGCACGGGTGGCATCCGCACTTCCCGTGCCCCTAGGATCCCTTCTGTTCCTGGAGCCTTCCCTGCTCCCTTTCTCGTCCTGCCAGTCCTGCTGGGCCTCTCACTCCAGGCCCGCTCCTCCTGAGCAGAGCTCATGCAGAGCTCCTGCTCCCAACTCTCTCTCCTCTGACTGAACACACTATAGATGGTTCCCTGCTTTCTTATACTCCTCCTGAAGGCTCCCCTAAACTCCGTCCTCCACCCACACCCACTACATGGTTCTGCCCTCCAGCCAGGGACCAGGGACTGTGCTCTCAATTAGGAGCAATCTCGCCCTTCCCTCTGAAGTGGAGTGTAATGGATGCAAGTGTGTGGGTCCCGGGCAGTACTACATCCTTACCTGAGAGTGGGATACCACACCTCTGGATGAGATGCAGTATCTCTGTGGCAACTGAACCTGCAGGGGCACCACAGAGGCAACACGATGCTCACTGTATCTGACGCGCCCCCTGGGCCATGTTCTGTAGCGTTGCGCACGCGGGGAATACCCGGAGCCGGATCTGTTGGGGATGGTAGTCCTCGTGGCGGTGACCCGGTCCGTGCCCAGGGTGGTCAAACTAAGTGGCAGTGCTCGGCATTAAGATGTTATAGAGTTCGACTACGCCACCCGTTGATTGCGGCTATGAAGCCGCCGCTGCAGGGCAGACCGCTGAGGCCGGTGGTACGGTGGTGCAGCGTGGATGGTATAACCCCCAACGGGAGGGGTATAGCCTCAGGGCAGGTAATGAGGCAGGGAGGAATGATGGTGGTAGTGGTGGTGTGACAAGGAATCACTGAGACGTGCGGTTGCAGTTTTCACAGCTTTACTCACAGTTCTTTATCAGGTCACTTGTGCGCAGTAAGGACCACCCGAGCCGTGCCGCGCCCACCAGGGACTCGGTTAGCTCACAGGCAATTCCGGAGCGTGGTCCAGAGCTCCCCTCTCTTCCTTCCTACTGGCCGTCCCCACCAGGGACCCACCTTTGTCCGGCTCCCTCGGGCCTTCTGGTGGTGAAACCTTTCCCGGTTTCCCTGACCCTATATGGTATGCCTTCCTGGTGGATGTGGCGAGGGGTCGCGCCAAAACTTGACCACGACCTCCGGTTCCTGGCTAAGGATAATTGGCCTCCACCAGTTTGGGATCCGGCACCCTGTTCTGCCAACCCTTCACCCGGTATCTTGTGGGATCTCAGGGTTCCCTCTGTGCTTGCATCTCTGGGCCTTTCCTTGTGTTTCTGTTCCTTCTCTCTCTCTGTCTCAGGTCTCACTTCAGGCTTGCCTCTGGAGCTGGGCCCAGACTGAGCCACAGCTCCCCGTCAGCCCTCTCTGGCTGAGCTCCTCTCCTCTTCTCCTCCTGCCTGAACTGAACCCTGAACTAAGATGGTGCCCACCTTATATACCTCCCTCTATGTGTGAGCCCAGGTGACCAGCACCCAATGGGCTCCTACCTATGCCCAGAGTCCCTCCCCTGTCTGCTCCTACACCACAGGGATATTCCTCCCCCCTCCCCACTCCAGCCGGGGACAGACGCTGTCGTACCTGCACATCTATCTGGTGGGAGTACCGTTGATCTGTCCCCCGGAAATGGGGTGAGTGTAGTGTATGCAGCTAACTGAGCTCCGTTCCACACTCCATCCTTACCCGGGAGTGGAATACCACACCTCTGGTTCGAGGTGCAATACCCCTGTAGCAACCGAGTCCTCAGGGTGCTACATTCCCCCCTGGTAAACCACAGCACGTCCTCGGGCTGGAATAGAATAAAACAATTAGACATACAAAAATTTTTAGAGTGCACTCACATATAAGATATTAACTATGAACTCATCCCTTTATGGGAGGTACTCTTCTCCTAGAACGTTACAGGTATAAAACATTTTCCTATGACATTATAAAATATCTGGCTAATGCCACCGGAACTCTTTTGTAAAACATTATGCAAGATTTTGGCGTTACTGTTTTAGCAGCATAATAAACTTTCTATTATAAGACATTTTCAAATACAACGTTTTCAGAACATATTCTTGATTTCTGGCCACGGTGCAACTTGTGACCAGGTAAAGTGCAACAGTCACCAATTCCGTAGTAGAAAAAACAGTTCCTTATAAAACCAGTAGGGGGCGCTTTAAGAAGCGCAACTATTTACAGGGTGTTGACCGCTCTCAGTCCTCGGCCAGTGGGGAATAAGGAAATGGCTGCTCACAATCCTCAGCCTGGTTAGGGATAGGGGCACACAGGAAACAGTTCTTTAACAGTTCCACACTAGTCCCAACGGGGACCACACTCCAATTAGCAGCATGACAGGTACCCTTACGGGTAACTATATACAGTTTCAGTTACCGTTCATTAGTAACGATGTCCTCCTGCTCCTTCCTGAGGGTAGTCTTCAGACCCGTCCGGGTCCTCTTGGTCTTCCTCATACTGCATCTCCTCCTCAGTCAGCCGGTGTACGTGAAGGGCGTACGGTCCTTTAGCACACTGATGCCGGGTGAAGGCGACCACATCACCCGGGTAGAGGTCACGTCCGCGGTGTCCCTCCGGCAGGTGGCTCTCGACATCCCTGCGGGTGACAAAGACGTCGCCGGGGGTTCGGTGATCCCGGATAAAGCCCCAGCCGTTCTCCAGTTGAAACTTTATTACGGTCCCGTTGGCGCGGGGACCGTGGGCCGTACGGGGGTTTCGTCGGGCCCGGCGTTTCTGCTCCGCGCTTTGGGCCTGCAGCTGTTCCTCGCGGATCCGCCTCTCTCGCCGTTCTCTCCCAAAGACCTCTAGCTGTTGATGGCAGCACTCCTCACGCCGGGCTGCGGCCGCCCGGGTCTCCTTGGTGAACCCCATGAGGTCCTCACCGGTCGGATACCATGCGAATTGGGTGTCCTCCAATGGGAGCGGGACAATTTTGGCGGGCGCCGGTGCCGGGATCAGAGGCTCACACAGGGGCCGTTCCCTCCGGAGTCGGGGGTTGATGTACTCCGGTGGCCACACGAAGGGCAGCCCGTCCGGGCTAGTATGCTGCGCGAAGAGATCTTCGCCCAGGGGCAGCACTGTGGAGGTCGAGGGTGCTGTGGGGGCAGCGGTGCCCGGAGGTACTCGGCCTTGCGTCCAGGCCGGTGGCACTTCCTGTTTTGCCGCGCTCAGGGTCGAGGGGCGTGGCGTAACAGAGGGCGCGACCGCGGCTCCTGCCGCTTGAGGCCTAGTTGGGAGCAGCGGCGGTGCGGCAACGGGCGCGGTGAGTATGACTTCGGGCTCTGCGACGGGGAGCTGGGGCAGGCTTGCGGCTACTGGGCTCGGGGTAATGACGTCCCCATTACCTGCTTCCATCCTTGCGACTCCCTCCGCGGCGTCGTCTCCGGCCTTCGTCGCTCCTGCACCATCCTCAGGGGCAGACATGCTCCACGTTGCGGGTGGCGCCTCCTGCTGGCGGATCCCAGCCTGCCGGGCCATCTCCCTTCTCCACTCGGCCAGCGCATCCTGCTGTGCTCGGGCCATCTTCCGGGCCAAGGCCTCCAGCGCGGTCTGTGCACGCTCCCGATCTCTGGGGAGCTGTGCCAGGATCTCCACCAGGCCTTCTGGGGTGGCGGCCTGCAGCAGGCCCCGGACCACGGGGTCGGTACCGCTTGTCTCTTCCTCCATCCCCGGGTGCGATCTGTCCAGACTCCTCCAGGCCGCACCCATCTTCTCAACTTTGTTCTCTATCCGCCCCCATTGGGAGTGGCCCCGGGGCAACTTGGCGACTGTCAGTCTCAGGGGCAGCCCCCCCACGCTGATGGACATTTCTATCATTGCAGTCTCTGCTGGTGGGGGCGGTTCCCGCTTTTGGCGCCCTTCTGGGACCACGCCCACGATGGGAGGTGGTCTCTTGTCACCCTCTGGCACGCCCATAATGGCGTCCGCTCTGCTAGGGCGGGAAATCGTCTCAGATGGCAGGAATCGTCTCCCAATGGCGGGAAACTCCGCGGATGGCGGGCAAAGGCTGCAGATGGCGGGCAAACGGCGGGAAACAACCCGAGATGGCGTCCGATGGCGGGGACCCTCTGGAACTGGCGGGAGACTTCTTCTTACGGTACATGTGAACTTTTCTTCAGGCACGCAGTACCCGGTGGTTGCGGGCACGAGATCCTGCCGACTACGCCAAAGTTGACGCGCCCCCTGGGCCATGTTCTGTAGCGTTGCGCACGCGGGGAATACCCGGAGCCGGATCTGTTGGGGGTGGTAGTCCTCGTGGCGGTGACCCGGTCCGTGCCCAGGGTGGTCAAACTAAGTGGCAGTGCTCGGCATTAAGATGTTATAGAGTTCGACTACGCCACCCGTTGATTGCGGCTATGAAGCCGCCGCTGCAGGGCAGACCGCTGAGGCCGGTGGTACGGTGGTGCAGCGTGGATGGTATAACCCCCAACGGGAGGGGTATAGCCTCAGGGCAGGTAATGAGGCAGGGAGGAATGATGGTGGTAGTGGTGGTGTGACAAGGAATCACTGAGACGTGCGGTTGCAGTTTTCACAGCTTTACTCACAGTTCTTTATCAGGTCACTTGTGCGCAGTAAGGACCACCCGAGCCGTGCCGCGCCCACCAGGTGAGGGACTCGGTTAACTCCCAGGCAATTCTGGAGCGTGGTCCAGAGCTCCCCTCTCTTCCTTCCTACTGGCCGTCCCCACCAGGGACCCACCTTTGTCCGGCTCCCTCGGGCCTTCTGGTGGTGAAACCTTTCCCGGTTTCCCTGACCCTATATGGTATGCTTTCCTGGTGGATGTGGCGAGGGGTCGCGCCAAAACTTGACCACGACCTCCAGTTCCTGGCTAAGGATAATTGGCCTCCACCAGTTTGGGATCCGGCACCCTGTTCTGCCAACCCTTCACCCGGTATCTTGTGGGATCTCAGGGTTCCCTCTGTGCTTGCGTCTCTGGGCCTTTCCTTGTGTTTCTGTTCCTTCTCTCTCTCTGTCTCAGGTCTCACTTCAGGCTTGCCTCTGGAGCTGGGCCCAGACTGAGCCACAGCTCCCCGTCAGCCCTCTCTGGCTGAGCTCCTCTCCTCTTCTCCTCCTGCCTGAACTGAACCCTGAACTAAGATGGTGCCCACCTTATATACCTCCCTCTATGTGTGAGCCCAGGTGACCAGCACCCAATGGGCTCCTACCTATTCCCAGAGTCCCTCCCCTGTCTGCTCCTACACCACAGGGATATTCCTCCCCCCTCCCCACTCCAGCCGGGGACAGACGCTGTCGTACCTGCACATCTATCTGGTAGGAGTACCGTTGATCTGTCCCCCGGAAATGGGGTGAGTGTAGTGTATGCAGCTAACTGAGCTCCATTCCACACTCCATCCTTACCCGGGAGTGGAATACCACACCTCTGGTTCGAGGTGCAATACCCCTGTAGCAACCGAGTCCTCAGGGTGCTACATATCCCTCTGCTAGTAAAGCCAGAATTGAGCCCTTCTTTTCTTCACTCAAGACTTTTCTTTTCAACTCCTTTGGCATGGTTAAAAGTTATTTTTTCATTCAAATTACTTTTGGGCTATTCCTAGCACTTGTTTTGCCATCCAGCTTGTACTATTGCAAGAGGATTGTGAAGACCACAGCAGTGTTTTTTATACTTTCCCTCATTACATAAGATTTGTTTCAGGTGATCATCCAATCAGAAGCACATTAAGTAGAATGAGGTGTACTTTGGTAGGAATTCAACTGACACTGGCATGGAATGGCTGTCAGACATGAATAGATGGTGATTTTTAGAAAACTGTGCAGTGATCTCTTAATTTTTGCCAGAGCTGTATAATGCACAAATCAGTATATAACACACCCAAATCAATAAATAACATTCATATCACTATAAAACACACAAGTTAGTATATAACACATCAGTATATAACACACATATATCAGTGTATAACACTCACATATCAGTTTATAACACACAAATCAGTTTATCATACACACATCAGTATAATACACTCCAGCAGTTTGTACCACTATTTCAACGGCCAAACCTATGTAATGCCGAGCTGTTAGTGTACATCAGATGGAGACTAGAGTGTTTTGGCTACAGTACGTTATGCCACCCACCACCACAATCTCTAGAGTAGGACCAATGTGATGTTACCTCGTGAATGCCTCTTCAAGGTGTTGCCACATGGTCTCTTGACCAATCTCCAGTATTCATTATGTCCTTGCTTCTAGTAACACTCAGCTCCCTGATAAATCTTTCCATGCTGTACGAGATCAGTGGCTGTGGCTAGCCCCTGAAGAGCTACCGTAATTCTATATGAGCCCTGCCTACTACCCTATGTAACACTGGTGTGTGTGCACCACAGGCCAGGCTTACCCTGGAGAGGCGTAACTAAGTGACTGCCTGGTATTCACTAGAGCCACAGGTAGTCACCATGTACCACTCCAGGGCAGTCCCCGGGTCTGCAGCAGCTTACCAGAGGATCAGAGTCATGAGTCCGAGATACAGGGGGAAAATGGCAAAGACGTGGTCAGACCATCCTAGGTCAAGTCAGGCAGCACAGGTTCAATATATGTAGCCGAGCTCAGGAGTGGAGAAATCAGGATAAACAGTAAATGAGCCGGGTCAATATCAAGAGAGACAGAACGAACATGCACAAACACAAACTAGAGACAAGCTACTAGGAACCTATGTTCAGGTAAGAAGTGGTGGGAGGAGCAGCCTAATAAACCCCCTCTTGCTTAGGGATTGGCTACGAAAACCAAAATCTGTAGGACACAAATGGTCTGGCAGTGCCACCCTATAGCCAGGTGGAGACTCACCAGCATCAGTAGGATGCAGCAGAGCTGGAAATGCTGCTAGCGGCCGCTCAGCGAGATAATCCGAGACTGGGATGAACAGAGCGGTGACCGCAGAGAGAAGGGCGGTGCTTACTGCCCGTGCGAGTCACCATACCCCTCCCCTCTCCACTCGAGGTTCAAAGCTTCTTTATTACAGTCATAGCTTACTTCATGCTTCTGGATAAATCATAAAAAATCTGTGATCAATTGCAGAGCAAACCATGACAGTGCATAATGTGTACTGTCGTGTATCAGGCAGGGAGCAGAGGCAGAGTGATGATCTACATGTAGCGCCCCGAGGGTTCGGCCGCTACAGGGGTATTGCACCTCTGCCAGAGGTGTCATATTCCACTCCCGGGTAAGGATGGTGTGTGGACCAGGACTCGTTTAGCTGCATGCATCACACACACCCCATTTCCGGGGGACAGCTCAACGGTGCTCTCATTAGACAGTAATGCAGGCACGACAGAATCTGTCCCTGGCTGGAATGGGGAGGGGGGAGGAAAACCCAGTGATGTAGGAGCAGGAGGGAACGGTCTCTGGGCATAGGTAGGAGCCCATTGGTTGCAAGTCACCTGGGCTCATACACAGAGAGGAAGGTATATAAGGTGGGCACCATCTTAGTTCTGGGTCAGTTCAGTCAGAGGAGTGAGGAGAAGAGGAGTTCAGCCAGAGAGGGCTGACAGGGAGCTGTGGCTCAGTCTGGGCCCAGCTCCACGAGGCAGGCCTAGAGTGAAGGCCAGAGCCAGAGGAAAGGAACGGAAACAGAAAGGAACAGAAAGGAAAGTAAGAAGGAACAGAACACCAAGAGAGGCCCAGAGACACGAAGGCAGAAGGAACCCTAAGGACCCAGGAGATTGTGGGTGACGGGTTGTCAGAACAGGGTACCGGATCCCAAGTTGGTAGAGGCGACTAATCCTTAACCAAGAACCAGAGGTCGTGATCATATCTTGGTGCGACCCCTCGCTACACCTACTAGAAAGGCACACCACATAGGGTCAGGGAGGTGAGCACGAAGCGCTCCCAAGAGAAGGCCCGCGGGAGCTGGACAGACGTAGTGTCACTGGTGGGGCACGGCCAGAGAAAGGAATAGAAGGGAGACCTGTGCCACACTCTGGAATTGACTGGGGGTTGGCCGAGCCCCCGCACCTGGTGGACGCAGCACGGCTTGGGCAGTCATTGTCGGCGGAGTGACTTGGAATATAAAGAACTGTGAGTAAACAACTTGAACTGCAACCCCACGTCTCTGTGCTTCATCGCCACACCAGCACTACTAGTGCTGGGACGCCCGTGCACCACCACTCCCATCATCCACACTTACTGCCTTGGGGCCGCACTCTTCCCGTGGGGAGTCACACTACCTCAGCTGCGTACACCATCAGCCCCAGCGGTCTACCTTGCAGCGGCGGTCCACACTGACCGCAATCCACGGGTGGCTTAGTCGGACAATTAACTTAAAACTTATACAAGACCGCCACTGGTTTGACCACCCTGAGCCACGGGACCGGGTCGCCGCCATGGAGACTACAACCCCCCAGAGACCTGGTTTCGGGTAACCCACTACACGTGTACGCTAGGCCCCGGGGGCGCGTCATACACATCAGTACATAATGCACTGCCATGGGTTATTCTGCACTGCACATGCAGTTTGAAATGGACCTAAGGCTGCGTTCAAACGTGTGATCAGGTTGCTTTTTTTGTTGCAATTTTCAAAAAAACGTGGCAAAAATGCGATATTTCAATGATCTCGGGAAAAAACGCAGTGTGTCCACAGTGTCTGAATGCAGCCCAATATAAAACTGATTCACTATATTAAATGCTGCTGCTGTCAATGTTCCCTCTAAGCCAGGGGTACACAACCTTTTTGGGTCCAAGTGCCAAAAAGGTTGTGCACCCCTGGACCGAATAGTCAGATTGAACCAACCACAAAGCCCGCAATATTACCAAAGTATTACCTTCTTAAACATTTATTGCACTTTAAAAGTATTTGCCATAAAAATCTAACAGGTAAGAGCCCTAAAAATGTAACCAGCACCTATGAGGAAGGTAAAGGTACCATTCTCATGAGTTAGCAGTCCAGAAAGGAGGAGACCATGCATTCAGATCTCTCCATTGTAGTATATGCCAATCGCTGAAACAGTGGAGTGTTTCCTGTCTTCCATAGACTACAATGAATAAAACAGCACTAATGCATGCCCACGTCCTCACCTCACCTACTCCTTTCTGAGCTACAGGAGTCAGGACTCACCCATTCTGCAAAATATGGCTGCATTGGAAATGACCATACAGCACACCATTCATAAATATCCGTCCCTATGGTCTATGCACTACTGTGTCTTCTCCATGTCATGGAAAATGCATGAGGCTAGACAGTATCATGTCTGTGAGCAGATGGTTGAGGAAAGGCATCGCGGGCCACATGTTCCCTCGGTCCATGGGTTGTGCACCTCTGCTCTAAACTTTTGCAGCTGCTGATTAGATGAGTTAGAGAGCTGGGCAGTGTTCTGTCAAAGGTAGGCTATCGCAAAAAAAACTAATATTTTACACCTTCAGTACATGAAAACATGTTGCAGCCGAACCAAAGTAACCGCACAGATATTACAATTAATTAATTGGGTCTTAAAAACAATGTAATTTTTTTCATTGCTGCATCCCAAAAACCATATGACACGCCCCCTGGGGCCGTGGGGTACTCTGTGCCGGGCCGGTCGGTGCTGGGGATGTCACGGTGGCAGTCACTCGGTCCATGGCCCCGGGCGGTCAAATTAAAGGAAAAGTAAAAGGGGAATAAAGTTTTTAGAGATAATGTTCGTGATGCCACCTGTGGTATGCGGGTATATGGGGCCGCCGCTGCGGTGCTGATCCACTGGAGCTGATGGTGATGCAGCAGAGTTGGTTCAGCTCTCCACAGGCAGAGCTAAGCTCCAGGGCAGTATATGATGAATTGTGGAGGTAGATATTGTTGGTGCGGTGTAATGCAGGTGATGGTGCAGCAATTATTCAAGGACACAGTGGGGTGCAGTCTTCAGGTTTTACTCACAGTTGTTAAGTTCTCCAGGTTACAGTCACCGATTTGTAACCACCCACATCGTCCTGTGTCCTCCGGGGAAGTGATCCAGCCAACTCTCAGATATTTTGGAAGCACTTGGTCGGGACCCCCTTCTTGTGTACCTTCCCAGGTGGTCTCTCTGCGCCTCACAATCAGTGTCCCAAGCCAGTGGCCTCGGGCCTTGTCGAGCGACTTACTCTCAGTCCCCTGGACCCTATGTGGCCACCTTTTCGGCGATGTAATTGTGGATTTCGGCTGCAACACCTTGAAAACGATGCGGACTCCGGTTTGCTAGCTGAGACCTAAAGTACTCCACTAGGCTGGGGCCGGTCCCCTACTGCAGCCTGATCCCTCCACGTCAGCGTGAATTCAGGCGCACGGGTGGCATCCTGCACTCGCCGTGCCAATGGGATCCCTTCTCTCTCTGGAGCCCACCTCACTGCTCCTCTCTTCTCTCCTCACTCTCCTCCTCCTGGGCCTCTTTCACTAGGCCCCACTCCTCTGCTCTCGTGAGCAGAGCTCCTCCTGTGCTCCCAACTGCCTCTCCTCTGAACTTCAGAACCTCTGAACTCCTTCTAGAAGGTTCCCCTTCTTCTTATACTCCTACCCTCTGTGCTCCACTGAACTTCTTCCTCCACTTAGTTCCACCCTCCTGACAGGGACAGGGACTGTGCTCTCCCTCAGGAGCAATCGCGCCTTTCCCTCAGGAGTGGTGTGTGTGTGTGTGGGTCCCGGGTAGTGCTCCCTCCTTACCTGAGAGTGGGGTACCACACCTCTGGCTGAGATGCAGTACCTCTGTGGCGACTGGACCCGCAGGGGCGCCACACATACCCTTTTCAATTAAACAAAAAAAGGTTATGGCATTGGATTTATATTTTTCTTTTTATGATGTCCACTGTAGAAGATGAATCACATCATGAATTTACATACTGGGTGATTATCAGTCATTATTATACATCTTCTTTTTATTATTAATGTAATAAAACCTTTTATTAGGAAAATGGTGCTATATTTCTTTACAATATTTTATTTCCAGTAGGAACATGCATGATCTACATACACACTGCTCATATTCATACTCACATATTAGAGTCTAATGGAGAGGTGCAGTGTGGGCGTATATTATGGAGAGGGGCCGTGTGGGGGTATATTATGGAGAGGAGCTGTGAGGGTGGACATTATGGAGAGGCGCAGTATGGGGGTATATTAAAGAGAGGGGCAATATGGGGATATTATAGAGAGGGGCAGTATGGGGGGAAATTTTGTGCAGGTAGCACAATGAGGGGCAATTTATTCAGGGGCGCATGTTAGGAGATACAGTATTTATATTTATGGGGCAGTATAATGATACTTTTATTTTTAAGGGCACTGGGTCAGGAAGTGCTGCTGAAGACAGAGGAGAGAAAAGTCTACAGAGACGGGCTTTGGGCATGAAATCTCATCATGGCTTCTAGACAAAATGGAGAAGAAAAGAAGAACGACTTCAATCAGAACAAATGTTACCTATAAGGTACCTGGATGTAAATATTTGATACTGCCTGTGTCTCATCAGTACTGTGGTTCCTGTATTATGAGGAGGATTTGGTGAGTTTCTGCTCCAAAAACTCAGTTTAAGTTAGCATGTGTTTACATTGATAATTTTTTTTAGCAGAAACGCTCAAAATCCTTCTCAAATATTCAAAACTTGGTTTTGGGGATGTATTAATGTACTCATGTTTGTTATTGTGATGCATTCATGTAATTACCCCTTTACATTTTTTGCCCCCCTTGTGATTGCTTCAGTATGACAATGTGGCCCTTGGGAAAAAAAAATGTTGTGCACCCCTGTATTAGACTCATACAGCACACATGTCACGCACTCGCACATATTAGAGTTGTGCAGCAAACCCTCTTCTCATATTCTGCAGCACATGCGCTACTCATATTCTGACGCTCCCACATCATTTACATATTAGACATGTGCAGCAAACCCTCTTCTCATATTTTGCAGCGCACACTCAGGGGTGGTTTTAGACAAAGTGGGGCTCTGGGCAAAAGTTTAAAGTAGAGCCCTAAATGCTAACATATTGCACCATCACACTTAAAAATTTAGGTTGCATTTACATGCGCTGAGTTCAGACTGTTAAACGTGCATGACTGACAATATTGACGTAATTCGGCGCTTGTTTCAGAATGATCACTAATCGATCAGTCTGTCCCCATACAGATCATGTTAACAGCAACACAGCTGAAGTGCTGCTGAGAGCAGTAATTTTTGTTCCTCCACACATGTACTGTATACACACATACACATGTATACACCGAGCACATACATACAGTACAGACCAAAAGTTTGGACACACCTTCTCATTTAAAGATTTTTCTGTATTTTCATGACTATGAAAATTGTACATTCACACTGAAGGCATCAAAACTATGAATTAACACATGTGGAATTATGTACTTAACAAAAAAGTGTGAAACAACTGAAAATATGTCTTATATTCTAGGTTCTTCAAAGTAGCCACCTTTTGCTTTGATGACTGCTTTGCACACTCTTGGCATTCTCTTGATGAGCTTCAAGAGGTAGTCACCGGAAATGGTCTTCCAACAATCTTGAAGGAGTTCCCAGAGATGCTTAGCACTTGTCGGCCCTTTTGCCTTGACTCTGCGGTCCAGCTCACCCCAAACCATCTCGATTGGGTTCAGGTCTGGTGACTGTGGAGGCCAGGTCATCTGGCGTACCACCCCATCACTCTCCTTCTTGGTCAAATAGCCCTTACACAGCCTGGAGGTGTGTTTGGGGTCATTGTCCTGTTTAAAAATAAATGATGGTCCAACTAAACACAAACCGGATGGAATAGCATGCCGCTGCAAGATGCTGTGGTAGCCATGCTGCTTCAGTATGCCTTCAATTTTGAATAAATCCCCAACAGTGTCACCAGCAAAGCACCCCCACACCATCACACCTCCTTCTCCATGCTTCACGGTGGGAACCAGGCATGTAGAGTCCATCCGTTCACCTTTTCTGCGTCGCACAAAGACACGGTGGTTGGAACCAAAGATCTCAAATTTGGACTCATCAGACCAAAGCACAGATTTCCACTGGTCTAATGTCCATTCCTTGTGTTCTTTAGCACAAACAAGTCTCTTCTGCTTGCTGCCTGTCCTTAGCAGTTGGTTCCTAGCAGCTATTTTACCATGAAGGCCTGCTGCACAAAGTCTCCTCTTAACAGTTGTTGTAGAGAGGTGTCTGCTGCTAGAACTCTATTTGGCAGTTATAGTATACTGTACAATTGTATAACCTATGGCAGTATTATAGACTTAGTAACAATCACACGTCCCTGGAAGAAGCTTGAGGCAAAACGCGCGTCCAGGTGTGGGCAGGGCCGTATTTGCCCATAGGCACTTGTAAGCACGTGCCTAGGGCGCCGGAATTGGGGCAGGGCGGCGACTGAGCGTGTTTTTTTTTGTGTGTTTTTTTTGGGGGGTTCGTGCCCCGAGCCGGCCGGGTGGCTCCACCCCCCCGGTCATCGCGCCCATAGGCGGATTATAATGAGGGCAATCCGGGGTGTCTATGGTCGGATTGCCCTCATTATATGTGCGGCGCTGCGGCACATACTGGCAGACAGTGGCGGGGGGGCCCCCGGACCGCTCCCCCAGCAGCAGCGCACGGCCGCTGCTGCTTCTCCGGCCGGGCCAGCACTGCAGCAGTTAACTTCCCTGTGTGCTGGCCCGGCCGCATCACTGCTAGGAGACACGGCCCTGTGCGCGGCCGTGTCTCCTAGCTGTGACGTCACGCAGTGTGCGCCCGGCCTGCAGTGCTGCACCAGAGAGGACTGGAGCCAAGCCGGGGGATGGTGAGTCTGTGTGTGTCAGTGTGTATGAGAAAGTGTGTGTATGAGAGAGTGTGTGTGTGAGAGAGTGTGTATGTGTGATTGAGTGTGTGTGTGTGTGGAAGCAGATATCATTGTGTGATGTCTGTTTATATGTATTTTTGTGTTTCAAATGTGTTTATGCGTGTATGTACAGTACAGACCAAAAGTTTGGACACACCTTCTCATTTCAAGATTTTTCTGTATTTTCATGACTATGAAAATTGTACATTCACACTGAAGGCATCAAAACTATGAATTAACACATGTGGAATTATATACTTAACAAAAAAGTGTGAAACAACTGAAAATATGTCTTATATTCTAGGTTCTTCAAAGTAGCCACCTTTTGCTTTGATGACTGCTTTGCACACTCTTGGCATTCTCTTGATGAGCTTCAAGAGGTAGTCAATGGAAATGGTCTTCCAACAATCTTGAAGGAGTTCCCAGAGATGCTTAGCACTTGTTGGCCCTTTTGCCTTCACTCTGCGGTCCAGCTCACCCCAAATCATCTCGATTGGGTTCAG
This sequence comes from Phyllobates terribilis, assembly GCF_046119375.1. Classification (NCBI taxonomy): domain Eukaryota; kingdom Metazoa; phylum Chordata; class Amphibia; order Anura; family Dendrobatidae; genus Phyllobates; species Phyllobates terribilis. The sequence goes on from NW_027362762.1 coordinate 693,246,472, forward strand.
GTCTGGTGACTGTGGAGGCCAGGTCATCTGGCGTAGCACCCCATCACTCTCCTTCTTGGTCAAATAGCCCTTACACAGCCTGGAGGTGTGTTTGGGGTCATTGTCCTGTTGAAAAATAAATGCTGGTCCAACTAAACGCAAACCGGATGGAATAGCATGCCGCTGCAAGATGCTGTTGTAGCCATGCTGGTTCAGTATGCCTTCAATTTTGAATAAATCCCCAACAGTGTCACCAGCAAAGCACCCCCACACCATCACACCTCCTCCTCCATGCTTCTCGGTGGGAACCAGACATGTAGAGTCCATCCGTTCACCTTTTCTGCATCGCACAAAGACACGGTGGTTGGAACCAAAGATCTCAAATTTAGACTCATCAGACCAAAGCACAGATTTCCACTGGTCTAATGTCCATTCCTTGTGTTCTTTAGCCCAAATAAGTCTCTTCTGCTTGTTGCCTGTCCTTAGCAGTGGTTTCCTAGCAGCTATTTTACCATGAAGGCCTGCTGCACAAAGTCTCCTCTTAACAGTTGTTGAAGAGATGTGTCTGCTGCTAGAACTCTGTGTGGCATTGACCTGGTCTCTAATCTGAGCTGCTGTTAACCTGCGATTTCTGAGGCTGGTGACTCGGATAAACTTATCCTCAGAAGCAGAGGTGACTCTTGGTCTTCCTTTCCTGGGGCAGTCCTCATGTGAGCCAGTTTCTTGCAGCGCTTGATGGTTTTTGCATCTGCACTTGGGGACACTTTCAAAGTTTTACCAATTTTTTGCATTGACTGACCTTCATTTCTTAAAGTAATGATGGCCACTCATTTTTCTTTACTTAGCTGCTTTTTTCTTGCCATAATACAAATTCTAACAGTCTATTTAGTAGGACTATCAGCTGTGTATCCACCAGACTTCTGCACAACACAGCTGATGATCCGAACCCCATTTATAAGGCAAGAACTCCCACTTATTAAACCTGACAGGGCACACCTGTGAAGTGAAAACCATTTCCGGTGACTACCTCTTGAAGCTCATCAAGAGAATGCCAAGAGTGTGCAAAGCAGTCATCAAAGCAAAAGGTGGCTACTTTGAAGAACCTAGAATATAAGACATATTTTCAGTTGTTTCACACTTTTTTTGTTAAGTATATAATTCCACATGTGTTAATTCATAGTTTTGATGCCTTCAGTGTGAATGTACAATTTTCATAGTCATGAAAATACAGAAAAATCTTTAAATGAGAAGGTGTGTCCAAACTTTTGGTCTGTACTGTATATGTCTGTATATGTTTGTGTGTGCGTGACTGCGTGCGGCCTCCCGCTGCCTCTGGGGGGGCGCCGTGCGGCCTCCTGCTGTGTATAGATGGCGCCGTGCGGCCTCCCGCTGTGTATAGATGGCGCCGTGCGGCCTCCCGCCGTGTATAGATGGCGCCGTGCGGCCTCCCGCCGTGTATAGATGGCTACGTGTGCTCAATATTGAGTCATACAATTAATGTAAGGCTATGTGCCCACGATGCAGAAATGCTTCGGATTTTTTTTGAGCGTTTCTGCATCTCCCTGGCAGAAAAAACGCATGCGGATTTTACATGCATTTTTCCTGCCAGGGACATGCGGATGTGAAGCGTTCTTCACTTGCAATTCCGCATGTGGGTTGACAAGCGATTTTAGCATCACTTGGAAAGTGCTTGACAACTTGGTCACACTGTATAAATCCATGCAACCGGCATGGATTTATATAGTGTGACCGTAAAAGAATGGCAAAAAATAAAAAATAAATATATAATTACCTTCTGATGGCCTGCCAACGTCAGCGGTCGCGTGACCCGTCATATGACTAAATGACGTCACCGCGGGTCCTTTTCAGACCATCGTGAGCTGCCGGCAAGCCAGGACGCATCGGATAAAGACACCGGGGGCCATCAGAAGGTAAGTATGATATTTATTTTTTATTTTATTCTTTTTTTTTACAGGTACTATGGTACCCGAGACTGGAGGAGAGTCTCCTCTTTTCCAAACCCAGGTACCATCCGCACATTGAAACGCATGGATTCTGCATGTACAGATGCAGTGATGCTGATTCCATGCGTTCCAGTGCAAGTCAATGGCGGCGAAAACGCCGAGTTTCCGCAAAATAATTGGTAGTACTGTGGATTTTTCCACAATGATAATCCGCAGCGGAAATTTCCGCAGCATGTGCACAGCACATGTGGATTATCATTGGGGAACATGGCAGACCTTCTACCAAGCGTTTTTTAAGCGTTTCTGCAGCGGAATTGCTTAAAAAACGCATAGTGGGCACACAGCCTAAAAAAAATTATTATAATTAATATTGTGCCAAATTAATTTCACGTGAACTATCACATGATCTATCACAGGGGATCATGTGACATGTGATACATCAGGTGTGTGTGTGTGTGTGTGGGGGGGGGACGCGCTTTCTAAACTGCCCGGGGCCCTTGCTACTCTTAATCCACCCCTGATCGCGCCCTCTCGCCATCCGGTCACACCCACCCACCTCACCTCTCTAGTCTGCTCTGGTGTTGCGATCTGGAAAGAAGAGGAGGAGCCCGGGCACTTGAAGTTCCCTCGGAGGCCCGGGCAGCACATCGCTGGCGGCGGCTCATCTCGGCAGGCAGCGCCGGTAATTGTGTCCTGTTGTGATGTGCCATTGCGCCGACACTACCACCCGGGCCGTGGTGCCGGTGCATGATGCTGGCTGAGGAGCTGCCGCTTCTGCAGACAGTCTGCTCTGCAGCATAGGCGGGAGGCGGCGAAGCGGGTGGCGGTATCATAGTTTAGGCGCAGACGCGCAGTCAGCAGCTGCCGCCGATACTGTGTTCTGTGCTGTGCACAGACAGTACAGCAAGCTGCTGTAGCACCCTGAGGACTCGGCTGCTACAGGGGTATTACACCTCAAGCCAGAGGTGTGGTATTCCACTCCCGGGTAAGGATGGAGTGTGGGACTGAGCTCAGATAGCTGCATGCACTACATACATCCCATTTCCGGGGGACAGATCGACGGTACTCCCACCAATATATGTGCAGGTACGATAGTGTCTGTCCCTGGCTGGAGTGGGAGGGGGGTGGAACATCCCAGTAGTGTAGGGGCAGATAGGGGGAGCAGTCTGGGTAATGCTAGGAGCTCATTGGGTGCTGGTCACCTGAGCTCACACATAGAGGGAGTATATAAGGTGGGCACCATCTTAGGACAGGGTCTTTTGTAGAGTGAGTCAGAGGAGCAGAGCAGAGAAGCTCATCCAGAAGGGCTGACAGGGAGTTGTGGTTCCGGCTGGGCCCAGCTCCAAGGCCAAGTCAGAGAGAGAGAGAGGAGTCAGAAGGACCCAGAGAGAAGAAGAAGGAACCCCAAGACCCCAGAATACAAACAGCAGGGTGAAGGGTTGGCACCCAGGGTACCGGATCCCAAGCTGGCAGAGAGAAAAGCACACCTTAGCCAGAGACCGGAGGTTGTGGGCAGGATCTGCCACGACCCTCACTAAATCCACTAGGAAGGCATACCAAGTATAGGGTCAGGGAACCCAGAAGAGGTGTACCCACCAAGAGACCCAAGGGAGCCGGACATAAGTGGATCCCTAGTGAGAACGGCCAGAAGAGAGGGAAAGTCAGAAAGGGAGCTCAGGACCACGCTCCAGAATTACTTGGGGGTTGGCCGAGTCCAGGACCTGGTGGACGCAGCACGGCTCAGGTGGTCGCTTCAGGCCAGAGTGACCATAAGAACACCCGTAAGTAAAAACCCCTGAACTGCACAGCCCGACTCTGAGACTTCTTGCTGATTCATCCTGCACCTTCACAACCACCATCCTCTACATCTGACCCCCTGAGGCTAATACCCCTCCCGTTGGGGGTTATACTATCACAGCTGCACACACACCACCAGCCTCAGCGGACCCTGCTGCAGCGGCGGCCTTTTGACCGCAAATCAACGGGTGGCGTAGTCGACACTAAAGAACATTTAACAACATCTGTAAAGACTGCCACACACTGAGTTTGACACCCTGGGCACGGACCGGGTCGCCGCCACTCGGAGACTACAACCCCCATCTGATCCGGTTCCGGGTATCCCCAAACAGCACTGGCCCAGGGGGCGCGTCAACTTTGGCGTAGTCGGCAGGATTTCGTGCCCACAACCACCGGGTACTGCGTGCCTGAAGAGAAGTTCAAATTTACCTTAAGAAGAAGTCTCCCGCCGGTTCCAGAGGGTCCCCGCCATGGGACGCCATCACGGATCGTTTCCCGCCGGTTGCCCGCCATCTGCAGCTTTTTCCCGCCATCCACGGAGTTTCCCGCCACTGGGAGACGATTCCCGCCATTTCCAGAAGATTTCCCGCCTTGGAAGAGCGGACGCCATTATGGGCGTGCCAGAGGGTGGCAAGAGGTCACCTCCCATCGTGGGCCAGGTCAAGGAATGGCGCCAAAAGCGGAAACCGCCCCCACCAACAGAGACTGTGATGCTAGAGATGTCCATCAGCGTGAGAGAACTGCCCCTGGGACTGACAATCACAAAGTTGCCCCGGGACCACCTTCAATGTGGGCGGAGACAGAACAAAACAGAGAAGATGGGTGCAGCCTGGAGGAGTCTGGAGAGAGCGCACCCGGAGACAAGAAGTCTGGAGAGGACTCCGGAGGAGCCGTACCCGGAGATGGAGGGAGAGGCAGGCAGCACCGACCCAGTGGTCAGGAGCCTGCTGCAAGCAACAACCCCACTAGGCTTAGTGGAGATCCTGGCACAGCTCCCCCGAGACCGGGAGCGTGCACAGACCGCACTGGAGGGCTTGGCTCAGAGGATGGCCCGAGTGCAGCGGGACGTACTGGCCGCATGGAGCAGAGAGATGGCCCAGCAGGCTGGAACCCGCCAGCGAAGCACGCCACCCGAGACGAGGAGACAGACCGCCTCTGAGGATGGTGCAGGAGGAGTGAAGGCCGGAGACGGCGCCGAGAAGGGAGCTGAACAGATGGAGGCAAGTAAAGGGGACGTCACTACCCCGAGCCGAGAAACCGCGTGCCTGCCCCAGCTCCCCGTCGCAGAGCCCGAAATTCCCCCTGCCGTGCCCGTCGCTGCATCGTCACCGCTCCAGACAAGGCCTCAAGCAGAAGCCGCGGCCGCGACCCCTGTGACGTCACGCGCCTCAACCCTGAGCGCGGCAAAGCAGGAAACACCACCGGCCTGGTCGCAAGGTCCAGTACCCCCGGGCGCCGCAGTACCAACAGCGCCCTCTACCTCTACTGAGCCACCGGCCTGGTCGCTGGGCCAAGTAACCCCGGGCGCCGCCGTCTTCACGGTGCCCTTTACGTTCAGGGTGCCCCAAGCCTGGTCGCAAGGCCTAGTGAACCCGGGCGCCGCCACCACCACCGCGCCCTCAGCGTCCAACGTGCCGCACCTGGGTGAAGACTTGTTTGCCCAGCACACGTGCCCGGATGGGCAGCCCTTTGTGTGGCCACCGGAGTTCCACCATCCCCGACTCCGGAAAGAAAGACCCCTAGATGAGCCCCTGATTCCAGTTCCGAAGCCCGTTAAGATCACCCCACTCTCGTTGGAGGAAGCGCAGTTTGCGTGGGACCCCACCGGAGGAGACCTCATGGGATTCACCCAAGAGACTCGGGCAGCCGCAGCTGAGCGTGCGGAGTGCTGCCGGCAGCAGTTAGAGGTCTTCGACCGGGAGCGAAGAGAGAGGCGGGTCCGTGAGCAGCGGCTGCAGGAACAAAGCGCAGGGCAGAAGAGCCGGACCAGGAGGAACCCCCGTGCAGCCCACGGTCCCCGTGCCACCGGGACTGTAATTAAATTCCAACTGCAGCACGGTTGGGGTTTCATCAGGGATCATCACACCCCCGGCGACGTCTTTGTCACCCGCAGAGACGTGGAGTCCCATCTGCCGGAGGGACACAGAGGTCGTGACCTATATGTAGGGGACGAGGTCACGTTCACCCGGCACAAGTGTGCCAAAGGACCCTACGCCCTCCATGTACACCGGCTGACGGAGGAGGAGCTACGGTGTGAAGAGGAGCAAGAGGATCCGGACGGGTCTGAAGGAGGAGCAGGAGTACGCCGTCATTAAAGTACGGTAAGGAGACTGTACATAGTTACCCGTCAGGGTATATGCCATGCTGCTAACTTAAAATAAGGTCCCCGTTGGGACAAGTGTGAACTGTTCCAGTGTGTCCCATCTCCCCACAGGCTGAGGACTGTGAGCAGCCATCCCTTTTCCCCACTGGTCGAGGACTGAGAGCGGCCACCTTCCCTTGTATATAGTTGCGCTTTCTAAGGCGCCCCCTACCGGTTTTATAGGAAACTGTTGTTTTTCTACAAGAGACTGTTGCACTTTACCCGGTCACAAGTTGCACCGTGGCCGGAGGAACAAAAATGTTTATATGAAAAAGTTTTATGCTGATAATATATGATGTTTTATATGTTTATGTTTTATGAAAAAAATGTATGTTTGTGGATGTTTTTGTTCTTTTACAGCCCGAGGACGTGCTGTGATTTACCAGGGGGGAATGTAGCACCCTGAGGACTCGGCTGCTACAGGGGTATTACACCTCAAGCCAGAGGTGTGGTATTCCACTCCCGGGTAAGGATGGAGTGTGGGACTGAGCTCAGATAGCTGCATGCACTACATACATCCCATTTCCGGGGGACAGATCGACGGTACTCCCACCAATATATGTGCAGGTACGATAGTGTCTGTCCCTGGCTGGAGTGGGAGGGGGGTGGAACATCCCAGTAGTGTAGGGGCAGATAGGCGGAGCAGTCTGGGTAATGCTAGGAGCTCATTGGGTGCTGGTCACCTGAGCTCACACATAGAGGGAGTATATAAGGTGGGCACCATCTTAGGACTGGGTCTTTTGTAGAGTGAGTCAGAGGAGCAGAGCAGAGAAGCTCATCCAGAAGGGCTGACAGGGAGTTGTGGTTCCGGCTGGGCCCAGCTCCAAGGCCAAGTCAGAGAGAGAGAGAGGAGTCAGAAGGACCCAGAGAGAAGAAGAAGGAACCCCAAGACCCCAGAATACAAACAGCAGGGTGAAGGGTTGGCACCCAGGGTACCGGATCCCAAGCTGGCAGAGAGAAAAGCACACCTTAGCCAGAGACCGGAGGTTGTGGGCGGGATCTGCCACGACCCGCACTAAATCCACTAGGAAGGCATACCAAGTATAGGGTCAGGGAACCCAGAAGAAGTGTACCCACCAAGAGACCCGAGGGAGCCGGACATAAGTGGATCCCTAGTGAGAACGGCCAGAAGAGAGGGAAAGTCAGAAAGGGAGCTCAGGACCACGCTCCAGAATTACTTGGGGGTTGGCCGAGTCCAGGACCTGGTGGACGCAGCACGGCTCGGGTGGTCGCTTCAGGCCAGAGTGACCATAAGAACACCCGTAAGTAAAAACCCCTGAACTGCACAGCCCGACTCTGAGTCTTCTTGCTGATTCATCCTGCACCTTCACAACCACCATCCTCTACATCTGACCCCCTGAGGCTAATACCCCTCCCGTTGGGGGTTATACTATCACAGCTGCACACACACCACCAGCCTCAGCGGACCCTGCTGCAGCGGCGGCCTTTTGACTGCAAATCAACGGGTGGCGTAGTCGACACTAAAGAACATTTAACAACATCTGTAAAGACTGCCACACACTGAGTTTGACACCCTGGGCACGGACCGGGTCGCCGCCACTCGGAGACTACAACCCCCATCTGATCCGGTTCCGGGTATCCCCAAACAGCACTGGCCCAGGGGGCGCGTCACTGCCAGCCTGACAGAGCCCAGACTGCCTGAGTCTCTAACTAGTCTCAGACTCTGAGGAGTCTGACTAGTCTGTGACTGTTGTCACTGGTCAGACATGATGGCAGGCAGCAGCAGGGAGGGACACAGTGGGGTCTGAATCCCAGACATGGGCTGCATCAGGCACTGCAGCATTGCATATGGGCCATATGCAATGCTGCAGTGCCTGCTGCAGCCCAGTTCTGTGTGGGCCGCTCCCACCCCCCCCCCCACCCCCATATACAATGCTGAAGTCCTGTGGTCTGTGTGGGCCGCTCCCATCCCCCCCACCCTCATATACAATGCTGCAGCCCTGTGGTCTGTGTGGGCCGCTCCCACCCCCCCACCCCCATATGCAATGCTGCAGCCCTGTGGTCTGTGTGGGCCGCCCCCATCCCCCCCACCCCCATATGCAATGCTGCAGCCCTGTGGTCTGTGTGGGCCACCCCCACCCCCCCCACCCCCATATGCAATGCTGCAGCCCTGTGGTCTGTGTGGGCTGCTCCCACCCCCCCCCACTCCCATATGCAATGCTGCAGCCCTGTGGTCTGTGTTGGCGGCTCCCACCCCCCCCACTCCCATATACAATGCTGCAGCCCTGTGGTCTGTGTGGGCTGCTCCCACCCCCCCCCCCCCCACTCCCATATACAATGCTGCAGCCCTGTGGTCTGTGTGGGCGGCTCCCACCCCCCCCACTCCCATATACAATGCTGCAGCCCTGTGGTCTGTGTGGGCCGCTCCCACCCCCCCCCCCCACCCCCATATACAATACTGCAGCCCTGTGGTCTGTGTGGGCCGCTCCCATCCCCCCCCCACACCCATATACAATGCTGCAGCCCTGTGGTCTGTGTGGGCTGCTCCCCCCCCCCCCACCCCTTTATATGTGCTACATGGAATGGGGGGGGGGAAGCTACATGAAACTTGGGGAAACGGCCGCGACGGGGGGGGAGATATCGGATGCGAGGGGGGCACGACGTGGGGGGGGACGTGACGGGGGGTGAGGGTGGGCGTGACCGGGGGGGAGGGCGACCACTACAGTGCCTATGGCAGCAGAAACTCCAAATACGGCCCTGGGTGTGGGGATGCCGCTCTTACCTGTCCACTGCCGCTGCCCAGTGCATATGTACATAGCATAGATTCACAGATACCTTCTGCCATAGGTTATTATATTGTACAGTATACTATGTACAGTCATTTCACAATATTAGGTATTTTATTCATTCTGTATGAATACTTTATAGCATGCTGGCAGTTACATCTTTGGACAGGATTTAATGGTGTCCCTCATATGAAGCACTCTGTATTTTTTACTTGATGTTTTTTATATTCATTTCTAATAAAGTTGTTAATCTTTTTAATGTTTAGTGATGGTTCTCTTCATTTTCCTGAGCTCAATACCTTGTAGCTTAGGTGTGGTATATACACTGCTCATTGCAGCTTAGTCCAGATGTCATGAATGTTCTGAGAGTGACTGTTCACAGCTGCAAGTTGACTCTGGTGTGAATGTCAGAGGAAGACAAGGCTCTTGATGACAAAATGAAATTGAAATGACAACTCAAAACTAAATTGTTATGAGCAAATTAGGGACAAGGAAGCAAATCTGGTCAATTATCTTGAGATTAGAGAAAATTCTTAGGTATAGCTCCATATTGATTCTCTCAGTTTGCCCATTACTTTGAGGCTGATTGGCAGAGAAGTCTAAGGAAATTTTTAGATTCTTGCAGGGTGTCCTCCTGAAACAAACTGCACACCATGGTCAGACACTAAACGAGCTGGAAGACCATGGCATTGGAAGATTTATTTGAGGAAAACTTGAGCCAGCTATGGAGTAGATGAAAGTCCTAATAAAAGAGCAAAACAAGACATCTTTTAGAAACGGTCCACCGTGATCTAGATAGTAGTAGATCTTTTTCAGTAATATCAGTAACAAAGTCCTTGGAAATTTCAATCTAAGGCTCTTGTGGTATTGGAAGAGCCTTAAAGGGAATCTGTCACTCCCTGGGAGATATCAGACCTCTACTATGAGCATACAGGGTATAGAAAAGTAAATCTATACATACCTGTATGGCCCATAGTAGAGGTTTGATTGCAGAGAAAAGTATTTTTATAAACTCCGCTTTGCACAGACTTTGCGTCCAGGGGACGCCAAGAAATCCCCGCCTACAGTGCCTACAAGTAGTATTCAACCCCCTGCAGATTTAGCTGGTTGACACATGCGGAATTAACTTGGCATTGTGACATTTGTACTGTAGATCAGCCTGGAAGTGGGAAATGCACTGCAGCAAATTTTTTTTTTTTTTTTTTTTTTTTAAACGTAAAAAGTTAATTCAGAGTGTCATTTATTATTCAACCCCTCAAACCACAAGAATTCTGTTTGGTCCCCCTAAAGTATTAAGAAGTAGTTCAGGCACCAAGAATAATGAGCTTCACATGTGTGGATTAAAGATCTCTTTTGCCAGCCTTTTCTGACTATTTAAGACCCTCCCCAAACTTGTGAACAGCACTCAGACATGGTCAACATGGGAAAGACAAAGGAGCATTCCAAGGCCATCAGAGACAAGATCGTGGAGGGTCACAAGGCTGGCAAGGGGTACAAAACCCTTTCCAAGGAGTTGGGCCTACCTGTCTCCACTGTTGGGAGCATCATCCGTAAGTGGAAGGCTTATGGAACTACTGTTAGCCTTCCACGGCCAGGACAGCCTTTGAAAGTGTCCTCCCGTGCCAAGGCCAGGCTTGTCCGAAGAGTCAAGGCTAACCCAAGGACAACAAGGAAGGAGCTCCGGGAAGATCTCATGGCAGTGGGGACATTGGTTTCAGTCAATACCATAAGTAACGTACTCCACCGCAATGGTCTCCGTTCCAGACGAGCCCGTAAGGTACCTTTACTTTCAAAGCGTCATGTCAAGGCTCGTCTACAGTTTGCTCATGATCACTTGGAGGACTCTGAGACAGACTGGTTCAAGGTTCTGTGGTCTGATGAGACCAAGATCGAGATCTTTGGTGCCAACCACACATGTGACGTTTGGAGACTGGATGGCACTGCATACGACCCCAAGAATACCATCCCTACAGTCAAGCATGGTGGTGGCAGCATCATGCTGTGGGGCTGTTTCTCTGCCAAGGGGCCTGGCCATCTGGTCCGCATCCATGGGAAGATGGATAGCACGGCCTACCTGGAGATTTTGGCCAAGAACCTCCGCTCCTCCATCAAGGATCTTAAGATGGGTCGTAATTTCATCTTCCAACAAGACAACGACCCAAAGCACACAGCCAAGAAAACCAAGGCCTGGTTCAAGAGGGAAAAAGTCAAGGTGTTGGAGTGGCCTAGTCAGTCTCCTGACCTTAACCCAATTGAAAACTTGTGGAAGGAGCTCAAGAATAAAGTCCACATGAGACACCCAAAGAACCTAGATAACTTGGAGAAGATCTGCATGGAGGAGTGGGCCAAGATAACTCCACAGACCTGTGCCGGCCTGATCAGGTTTTATAAAAGACGATTATTAGCTATAATTGCAAACAAGGGTTATTCCACAAAATATTAAACATAGGGGTTGTATAATAATTGACCCACACTTTTATGTTTAAAATTTAATAAAATTCAACTGAGCAACATAACTTTTTGGTTTGTAAGATTTATGCTTCTGTTCATAAAACCTACTCTCGTTTGCAGTTTGAAGGCTCTAACTTATTTGCATCTTATCAAACCAGCTAAATCTGCAGGGGGTTGAATACTACTTGTAGGCACTGTATCTGTTTATTATTCCCCTAAATCCCCACCTGTATGCTTAGTTACCATATTCCCCCCCTCCCCGTCACAGGACCTGTGACAGGCCCTGTGACGTGCACTGTGCTCCCTGACTTCCCGGGCATGCGCAAAGCGCCACTCACATAGAGCGTGCTTTGCTTCATCCCGGCCCATCTCTGTGCACTGCGCTGCAGGAATCTATTGAGCAGGCACCGGGAAGTGACAGTGACTCTCCGGCGCCTGCGCAATAGAACCCTGCGGCGCAGTGCATGGAGAGATGGGGCCGCAATGAAGCAAAGCACGCCCTATGTGACGGCGCTTTGCGCATGCCGGGGAACTCAGAGAGTACAGTGCACGTCACAGGGCCCTGTGACGTGCAGGGGAGGGGGGGATATGGTAAGTAAGCATATAGGCGGGGAAGCGGGGATTTAGGGGAATAATAAACAGAGGCGGGGATTTCTTGGCGTCCCCTGGACGCAAAGCCGGTGCAAAACGGAGTTTATAAAAGCACTTTTCTGTGCAATCAAACCTCTACTATGGGCCATACAGGTATGTATAGATTTATTTTTCTATAACCTGTATACCCATAGTAGAGGTCTGATATCTCCAAAGTGGTGACAGATTCCCTTTAAGAGGACCGAGGGGTGCTTGATGTGAGGGTTTGTACTGTGCACATGGTGGACAAGTTGCCACAAATTGTTTGAAGCTTTGTTTCCATATAGGCAACCAGCAGAAATAGGCACAAAAAGAGGAAAAAAAACTATCAAATCTCTCCAATAATAGTCAAAATACAAAAGTTTATTAAAAGGGCAAGAGATAGGAGTAGGGGTATACACACATGTAGGGTAACAAGGACGCACATACCAAAAAATTATTTGCATATAGATATAAATATACTGTCTATATTTGTCAAACAACCCAATAGTAAAATATACATGAGTTCTTGCACAGTGGCACAGCCTCAGTCTGCATGTAATAGAGTTGTATATCAATATCCAGGGTTAACAATGTACTTGCACTTAGAAATGTACAGAAAAGAGTGTAAACGACACCATTCGTGACTTGCACAGTCTGAAAGGATATTGAAGCACACCTAGCAATTTTTCGGGAACTCCGGGTGCTTCTGTGACGCCTCTACTCGTAAAGCCCGTGTTTTACCCTGTGTGTTGGGGGACTCGGTGTCGGGCCCCATGATGGAGAGGTGGGATGCAGCCGTGGTCCAGGCCCGACCTGTGCTCAGGGCCGTCACATTAGAAAGAGATGGTATGGGCTTGTCCGGGTTGAGTGGCTGATTAACAACTACGCCACCTGTGGTGCCTGGTGAAGGGTCACCAGCGCCGCTGCAGTCCGCTGAGGCCTGGTGGTACTGCGGCCAAAGTTCTCACTGCTCCCCACAGGCGGAGCAAGGCCTCAGGGCAAAGGGACAGGAGGATGGGGGAAGTAGTAGTAGAGGAAGAACGGAGGCCGCGTTGTGCGGTGTGGCGCAGGAATAACAGTCCGGAGGCCATAGGGGTGAACTTCCAAGGCTTTACTCACATAGCTGGCAAAGGAAGGCGACTCACTGCTCCCTTCGGAGTCCTGCGGTCACCAGAGACGAGGGTCCGACAACCTCTGAGTAAGTCCAGCATTCAGTCGGGACCCTACACCAGAGTGTTCCTGAACTACAGACCAATTCCCTTCCTGTCCGTGTGTGTGCAAATAGGCCGGGTCTCCCTCTGAACTCCTCTCAGAACAAGGGCACGGGTGGCAGCTCCGGTGGGATCCTCTGGGCCTAACCGGGCTTTCCCGTCCAGGACGTAGAGTAGCAAGGTCGGGTGTCGGGGGCCGGTAGCCCTCTTGCAGCCGGAGTCCCTCTGAATATATCAGGTCGGCGAGGACAGGTGGCTTACACCGCTCCGTCTGCATCCTGCCTGGGATCCATTTGCTATGGAGCCGCACTCTTAAGCTCCGGGCCTTCTTGATCCTGGTCCTTGGCCGGGTTGAGACATTCCTTGTCTGCAACCTACCTCTCGTCCCGAGGTCAGGGTATGAGGGCTGTGTCCCTTGCCGGTGCAGGCCCACACAGGATCTGCGCTCCCGGAGGGAGGACACATTACACACAGTAGTCTGACAGCACAGTACGACCACATGAACTTGACTAACTAGGACCAGCAAAAGGACGAAGGGCCAAGATCAAAGATGGCTTTGAATTAAATATGAAATCTAAAGTGTAACTAACTTGTAAGTCCTCCACCCTCACCCACTAACTGGTTCCTACCACTTTGTGTTCCCCAGTCTCCCTGTAACCAGGGGAGCAGCACCTAGTGCATACTAGCTCCCTCTGGTGGAGAAGTGTGGTGTTGGATGCAAAAGGTTAGGTCCCGACTATCACACTGTTCTTACCTCAGAGGAGGAATACCACACTCCACTAGAGAAGTGCAGCATCCCTGTGGCGGTCGAACCCTCAGGGGCGCCACATTCCCCCCTGGTAAAACACAGCACGTCCGCGGGCTGCAAAAGAAGTAACACCCAGGAAATTTCTTTTTTAATATAACAAGAAAAACTATCATCCCTTTATGGGAGGCACATATCCTTAAACGTTGCATAACAGGGTATACAGTATAAAAGTACAAAGGTATAAAATTATAAAAGTGCTAGCATTTTCCAGAGACATTAGTGCAAACAGACAGATAAAAGTGCAAAGACGCAGAGTCAGTTCAGAAGTGCAAGGGACCTGTCCTAAACCCTCAACGTGGGCCCTGGGTGGCTGCAGGGCATGAAGATCCCGAGTTGGACCTCCCGGAGAGCCACCCTGACAGGTTTTTCTTCTGAGGTCTTGAGGTAGAAAATATCCGCGGTTTTGTATAAAACCAATATGGAGCACCTAAAGAGATGCAAACTATTTACAATTTAAAGAGTCTGTCTGCTGCCAGTCCGCAGGGACACGTATCTCTAGAAGCCAGGTAAGAAATTAAGCTATAATAGAAAAAGTCAACATATTAAACTTGTAAACATAAACGGAAACAGCCGGGGGCTGCTTCAAATCTCAGGCTCCCTCCTTGGAAAGGGCTCATTCCTCCCGACGGAGGCTAGCCGGTCCCCTGAGGCTGAGCGCGGGGTGGCGTCGCTCCCGGACACTTTGTGGACGTCCAGGGCGTACCACCCTCGCACCCCCTGGTGGCGAGAGAAAGTCACTGTATCACCCGTGAAGAGGTTCCGGCCAGGATGTCCCTTCTTTAAACGCTGCTCGACGTCCCGCCGGCTGACGAACACATCGTCCTGGTACTGGGGACATCGGATGAACCCCCACCACGCCTCATGGTGAAAACGGACGACTCGGCCTTCCATTCGGGGACTAGGACGGGTGGCCTCCTCCTGACGCGCCGGGGATTTAGCAGCTTTGGCCCGTACCTCGAGGCGCTCGCAGCGCTGCTCCCGCTGACGCTGCTCCCGTGCGAGCTGGAATATCTGATCGCTGCACCACTGGCTCCTCCTCTGCGCTTCAGCCCGGGTCTCCCAGGGGAAGCCCATTAGGTCGCCCCCCTGGTTTTCCCAGGCCCACTCCTCAGCCTCGGGCCAGGTTACTGCTGGTGCGGGTAGCGGGGTAAGAACAGGTTGCTGCGGGTCCTCTGCAGTCGCGGACCAGTCCGGGTTGGAGCCGGTAGATTCCTCCGCAGTTTCAGGCACCTCCGAGTCAGGGTTTGGGCGGCATCGCAGGTCTTCACTCATGGCTGCCGATTGCAGCTCCGGAGCCAACGTTTGCTCCCTGGTGACCGCGTGGGGAATTAGATACTCCGTCATGAGGTCCAGGATAGTCACGGTAGGCTCTGCAGCTGGGGCAGGGTTTGCACACTCACCCGTCGCAGGGCCGCCCTCGACCTCTGTCACTGCGTCGCCTTGTCCTGGAACCTCAACTCCTTGGCGGTGGTCCTGGATACGCAGCAGCATCTCCTCCCGCCACGCAGCCGTCACCGCCTCCTGGGCCTCTCTTTGCCCTCTTAAGAGTCCCGGAGCTTCCTGCCGGAGAAATGCAAAATCTCCCGAGGTCAACACGCTGCCGCCTTGCTCTCTGCCGGGTGAAGGGCCTGAACCGGGTTCAGTAGATGTGTGGACTTGCTCCCCAGAGGCGTCCATGTCTGCCTCTGTTGATTGCCAAGCTCCGACTGCAATGGCCACACCTTGTTGCTTTTCTTCTTCCTCCTCTTTCGGGGAGGTTCCTGGGCGGCATGTTGACAGGCCCGCCTTCGTTCAGCCCATCCGGTTTGACGGGCATTACCCCGCGGACAGTCTCTGATGGAAGGGGCAGTCCACATTTTTGGCGCCAAGCGGGAGCCCAGCCCACGATGGGAGGCGTTCAAAGGCAGTCTTTTCACAGCATTATGGCGCCTGTTCTTCTTGGGCGGGCGCCATTTTAAATGTAAAACGACAGTTCAAGGTGTAAGGCACACAGTACCCGATAGCAATGGGCACTTCTTCCTTTGCTGCGGGCACGAGATCCTTCCGACTACACCAGGTTGTGACGCCTCTACTCGTAAAGCCCGTGTTTTACCCTGGGTGTTGGGGGACTCGGTGTCATGCCCCGTGATGAAGAGGTGGGATGCAGCCGTGGCCCGGGCCCGACCCGTGCTCAGGGCCGTCACATTAGAAAGAGATGGTATGGGCTTGTCCGGGTTGAGTGGCTGATTAACGACTACGCCACCTGTGGTGCCTGGTGAAGGGTCACCAGCACCGCTGCAGTCCGCTGAGGCCTGGTGGTACTGCGGCCAAAGTTCTCACTGCTCCCCACAGGCGGAGCAAGGCCTCCGGGCAAAGGGACAGGAGGATGGGGGAAGTAGTAGTAGAGGAAGAACAGAGGCCGCGTCGTGCGGTGTGGCGCAGGAATAACAGTCCAGAGGCCATAGGGGTGAACTTCCAAGGCTTTACTCACATAGCTGGCAAAGGAAGACGACTCCCTGCTCCCCGCGGAGTCCCGCGGTCACCAGAGACGGGGGTCCGACAACCTCCGAGTAAGTCCAGCATTCAGTCGGGACCCTACACCAGAGTGTTCCTGAACTACAGACCAATTCCCTTCCTGTCCGTGTGTGTGCAAATAGGCCGGGTCTCCCTCTGAACTCCTCTCAGAACAAGGGCACGGGTGGCAGCTCCGCTCCGTCCGATACCCAATGGGATCCTCTGGGCCTAACCGGGCTTTCCCGTCCAGGACGTAGAGTAGCAAGGTCAGGTGTCGGGGGCCGGTACCCCTCTTGCAGCCGGAGTCCCTCTGAATATATCAGGTTGGCGAGGACAGGTGGCGTACACCGCTCCGTCTGCATCCTGCCTGGGATCCATTTGCTACGGAGCCGCACTCTTAAGCTCCGGGCCTTCTTGATCCTGGTCCTTGGCCGGGTTGAGACATTCCTTGTCTGCAACCTACCTCTCGTCCCGAGGTCAGGGTACGAGGGCTGTGTCCCTTGCCGGTGCAGGCCCACACAGGATCTGCGCTCCCGGAGGGAGGTCACATTACACACAGTAGTCTGACAGCACAGTACGACCATATGAACTTGACTAACTAGGACCAGCAAAAGGACGAAGGGCCAAGATCAAAGATGGCTTTGAATTAAATATGAAATCTAAAGTGTAACTAACTTGTAAGTCCTCCACCCTCACCCACTAACTGGTTCCTACCACTTTGTGTTCCCCAGTCTCCCTGTAACCAGGGGAGCAGCACCTAGTGCATACTAGCTCCCTCTGGTGGAGAAGTGTGGTGTTGGATGCAAAAGGTTAGGTCCCGACTATCACACTGTCCTTACCTCAGAGGAGGAATACCATACTCCACTAGAGAAGTGCAGCATCCCTGTGGCGGTCGAACCCTCAGGGGCGCCACATTTCACCACATGCAAGATTTCCAAGAAGCTTCAAAGAACGTCCATCTTATGCACCTGTATACTCCAGAATCCATGTTTTCAAGATTTTGCAATAAAATATGTTTTTATAGGACAGAGAGTGGCGCCTTTCCTCTCTTTGAAGCACTTATAAATGTATCATAGTAACAAATAGGGCAATAAATTACCTGGGATTCGTACTAATCACATGCATCAGGGCTCCTGAATGGACGTGCGTCCACCCTGACGAGCGTTTCGGCACAGCCTTCGTTGGGAGGCGGTACATAACAGGGAAGGGGAAGTATAAAAAAGGGGCACTGCCTAATCAAATCGCGGCGCGAACCGGAAGTGACGCATCTGTCACCATGGCAGCTGGAATGTCAGTCGGCATCTGCGTCATACGACGAGTGATGTCAGAGGCACATGACAGAACATGTAATCTGACGTAAGTCGGCACATCTAGATACAGAAAGTCAACGGAGATCCCAGGGACAGGGCGCGCATGTGTACTGGTCCACGGCATTTGTGAGAAGTTGCAACATTATACCTCTATAAGGACCTATCACAACACAGTAAAATCTAGTAATATGCAATGGGATATTAGTGAAGATGTATATGTATAAGGGTATATCATAAACAATATAGACTGTACTAAATTAGGCAACAATGATCAATATAACATAATTTTTATAAGACATAACATGATTTCACATATATGAAAAAATACAAATAAATATATGTGGAGTACACCATATCATATTTGTTACGAGACATAGTGTGGCATCCTGGTACCCGTTCTACTACTGCTAAATGAGACAGTTGTAGTGTGGTAGTAGATTTGTTCTATTATACTGAGTTAGGGGATATAATGCATTGCACTGTAAATTGTACTTTCCTGCCATCTGCTAGCCAATGTGTGTATATGAAGTAATGATTATTCTCCTCACAACAAGTGGTGGCCATAGCAACGGCTGGGAGGAGTCTCCCAGCTCAGGGCTCTCACTCTGACTAGAACGCTGGTACAAACCAGTTGTGGGTGGTTCCTGCTGCCTCAGGAAGATTGAGGAAAGACATTATTCTCTCAGAGAAGAGTTTTTCAATGCCAGTCTACACTGAGGGGACATTTTTCCTCACATAATCTCCATCATAAAAAGAGTGAAGTGTCTTCAAATCAGAAGAGAGAAAGCTGTACATGGACTCTCCTGCTGTCTGGTTATCCTGATCGCTTCTAGCCAGGACAAGATCCACGTGGCTGCCACGCCACTGACTATGTTTAAACCTACCCCCTGCAAGAGGGAACGGTGGGATAAAAACTGAGTACATCCACACTTTAGTGTGTTTTTCACAGAGAGCCAATCTGTGAAGGTCCCTCCATCAGTTTAATATTTCCTGGACTGTGCATAGAATTTCCTCTACTAGCAAGTGAAGAGAACTCTGCTCCAGCCGCCCTGGACAATAATGCTTGTCTCATGAGGAGAAAACCATAACTTCCGTCTGCACAATATACTGTGAACTTTGCCTGTAAGAGAGACTGTACCTTGTTACCTCATTCAGTAAAATTGTTATGTTTACAAGTTCACCTGTGTGTCTGGCTGCTTATTGTTGTGGACACGAGGGAAGCGTTGAGGAGTCCAGCGACCTAGTTCAGCTACCGTGACATCATTATCTGCTGCCAGTGAGGCTACACACCCCAGCTGGCCCTTCTGCAACATCTGGCGCCTCCCCAGTGACCCACCACAATTTGTGGCGTCATGAACACGATTCATTTGTGTGCCTGTATCAGAGACTCTGTCCAATTGTGAGCAGTCACCTCAGCATCTACATCATGAATGAACCCAGCAACAACAGTCAAGCTGGTGTCAACAGCTCTACTGTGACCATTGCGTGCAACATGCCGTTCCCTGTCCCATTTTATCTTGGGACACCCTGGTTGCCACGCTACAAGGGGGAGACGCACACCTTCAGGGACTTCCGTGACAAGTTGCTGGCTCTCTTTCTGTTTTACCCCCTCTCTTCAGAACAGCAAGTGCAGATCCTGCTGGGTCAGCTTGAGGGTGCTGCTTCCAAGGAAGTTCGATCCTGGCCCCCAGCAGAGAAGCAAACGTCTGAGCAAATCCTTGCGAAACTGAAGGATGCCTTTGAGGTTACATCTATCTCTGAGGGCAAGATGAGATTCTTTGCAAGACGATAACAGCCAGGTGAGACCCTACAGGACTATGCTCTATCCCTTTAAGAGGCTTTCTCTGCTGTTCTACAGGTTGACCCCCGTGAAAGTGTAAACTCTGACAAAATCTTGATAGACCGCTTCATAGAGGTGACGGGCTCTGAACTGTCGCAGAGCCAACTCCGCTTGCTTGCTGCACAACATCCCAGCTTCACGTTTGCTGACTTCAAGACCCTAGCCATCCGTGTCCTTGGCAATGAATATGTACAGGGAAACTTTGTCCACTGTGTTACAGATCCGGGTGGTGGGACCTCTGTGCTGCGGTGCAAGGAGGGACCAGAGGGGCGTGACTAAGTACCTACTCGGCCTGACCAAGGTCGCATGGCGGCTCAATTAACTCCGTGAACCAGAGAAAGATGGAGCAGTGGGACCAGGTGCCACTCTGGGACCGACCTTGTATGAGAGCAGGTGACTCCCACGGATCAGATGGCAGGAGCTGACCGGTACAGCGGATGAGCACGGCAGGCAGGCTGACGGGTGGTCTGGGTAGACAAGCAGGCTGATTCGGCTGATAACCAGACGGGTGCTCCGGGTAGGCAGGCTGGCGAGCACAACGGGTAACTGGCAGGTGCTTTCAGGTAAGCAGGCTGGCGGGCACGGCAGGTGCTTCCAGGTAAGCAGGCGGGCAGAGCCCATAAACAGACTGGCGGACTGGACTGACTTGCAGAGGGACCTGAGGGCTGAAGCAGCAGTAAGAATCACAGAGCAACAACCTTGCACGGGCACCTCCATATTGGAGGAGGCGCTTTAAATAGGCCAGGGACTTTAGGACGGCGCACGCGGCCCCTTTAAGAGGGAGGGAGCGCACGCGCCCTAAGCACAGTGCCCGGGAAGCTGCGTGCACCAGCAGTAGCAGGGAGGCCGGAAGACGCCGGACCAGGAGCACGGCGGTAAGGGGGACGGCGTCTCTGCCTGGCAGGGGGCAGAGACGCCGATGCTACACTCTGGTCCTCTAGCTGGGTCTATTCCTGCTGCCCCTCCATCTTTCCAGATGACATCGCCAGGTACCATGCAAGCTACACAAGCTGCGCAGACTCCTGCTGTGGACTCCAAGGCATCCCTTGAGGCTCGTGTAGATGACATTGCCAGAGGACTCTCAGCAGATCAAAAATCTGATTATATCACCTTCGTGCTCCAGGGAGCAAGCCCAGGACAGAACTCTCTCTCTCGAGCCTCCGCCAATAAGTCTACCTCCAGGCAAAGCTGCTACCTCCAGGAAAGTACTGCTTTCTGTCAATACTGCCACAGATATGGACACAGAGGTCCAGTGCTATCAGTTAAATGGGCCACCCCCAAGGTTCAGGACTGTCCCTCAGGAGGAAGAAGAAAAGGTCCAAAGGGAGCATCCATGTGGGTGCCTCACTTCATCTCGCCCTGCCCGCACATAACTGTCCTGGTAAACGGTGTCCCTCTGGAAGCTCTCGTCGACACCAGCTCACAGGTAACTACTTTCCAGAAGCGGGCATATCTTGAACATTGGAACTTTAGTGACTTAAATAAACCTCCAGATGTCTGGATGAACATTATAGATAGTAATGGTCAACCCATACCTCACCAGGGTTACTGGGAGCCCACTATTTGAATTGGAGACATTAAGCTCCAAAGACAGGGTGTCATTGTATCTGATGTAGAGGATGAGGATTTAGCTGTAATGGTTCTAGGCATGAATGTTCTTAGAAATTGTTTTCCAGAAGTGTTGTCTGCCTTGCATACCTCTGTCCCTATAGCTACATCTTCTGATCGATGGACCATTCAGCATGCCATCCGTGTGCTTATCGCCCAGCAGAAGTTTGCAAATAGCAAGGGTGAAAGTTGTCGTGTCCGCATCCGAGACACCCAACCAGTGATTCTACAGCCTAGTTCAGAAACCATGGAATGGTGCCGTGCCCGACCAGGTATTGAAAATCAAGATCATCAGGCTCTCCTCGAACCAATGCTGCTAGAAGGACAACCATTAGTGAAAGCTGCTCGCAGCATTGTAGCTGTCTCTAACGGAAGAGTGCCAGTTCGACTGATTAACTTAAGTGACACACTTGTTAACCTTCACAAATTTCATCCAGTAGAGTAGTTGTCTCAACTCTCACCAGAACACATCATCTTAAGTGAAGTAACAGCTAATCAACATTCTACCCAAGCTGCTCAAGACAGTAAGAAGGTTACTTCAGACCCCTGGTGGACTGAGCTGAAATGTGGGAGATGCCACAATTGCATGATTTCACATGCATGGAAAAATATATACATGTAAAATACACCACATTTAACCATCAGGTTATTCAATAGAGGCGGCTGACATTTTACGTCTAAAAGTAAACAGACAAGCAAATAGAAATTTATATATACTAGATCAATGATGAGTAGTGTATGTACGGTGGATACATATGTGCAAAGCAATATACCCATATACTGTACGTACAGCAATCCTAGCACAGGATCGCATCACAGAAACATAACATAGCCAAATTTAGTGTATAAATATCAATCTTATATATAAGTTCAATTTGAGATATATATATATATATATATATATATATATATATATATACACACAGTACAGACCAAAAGTTTGGACACACCTTCTCATTTCAAGATTTTTCAGTATTTTCATGACTTTGAAAATTGTACATTCACACTGAAGGCATCAAAACTATGAATTAACACATGTGGAATTATATACTTAACAAAAAAGTGTGAAACAACTGAAAATGGGTCTTATATTCTAGGTTCTTCAAAGTAGCCACCTTTTGCTTTGATGACTGCTTTGCACACTCTTGGCATTCTCTTCATGAGCTTCAAGAGGTAGTCACCGGAAATGGTTTCCACTTCACAGGTGTGCCCTGTCTGGTTTAATAAGTGGGATTTCTTGCCTTATAAATGGGGTTGGGACCATCAGTTGTGTTCTGCAGAAGTCAGGTGGATACACAGCTGATAGGCCTACTGAATAGACTGTTAGAATTTGTATTATGGCAAGAAAAAAGCAGCTAAGTAAACAAAAACGAGTGGCCATCATTACTTTAAGAAATGAAGGTCAGTCAGTCCGAAAAATTGGGCAAACTTTGAAAGTGTCCCAAGTGCAGTTGCAAAAACCATCAAGCGCTACGAAGAAACTGGCTCACATGAGGACCACCCCAGGAAAGGAAGACCAAGAGTAACCTCTGCTTCTGAGGATAAGTTTATCCGAATCACCAGCCTCAGAAATCGCAGGTTAACAGCAGCTCAGATTAGAGACCAGGTCAATGCCACACAGAGTTCTAGCAGCAGACACATCTCTTCAACAACTGTTAAGAGGAGACTTTGTGCAGCAGGCCTTCATGGTAAAATGGCTGCTAGGAAACCACTGCTAAGGACAAGCAACAAGCAGAAGAGACTTGTTTGGGCTAAAGAACACAATAAATGGACATTAGACCAGTGGAAATCTGTGCTTTGGTCTGATGAGTCCAAATTTGAGATCTTTGGTTCCAACTACCGTGTCTTTGTGCGACGCAGAAAAGGTGAACGGATGGACTCTACATGCCTGGTTCCCACCGTGAAGCGTGGAGGAGGAGGTGTGATGGTGTGGGGGTGCTTTGCTGGTGACACTGTTGGGGATTTATTCAAAATTGAAGGCATACTGAACCAGCATGGCTACCACAGCATCTTGCAGCGTCAATGACCCCAAACACACCTCCAGGCTGTGTAAGGGCTATTTGACCAAGAAGGAGAGTGATGAGGTGCTATGCCAGATGACCAGCCCTCTACAGTCACCAGACCTGAACCCAATCGAGATGGTTTGGGGTGAGCTGGACCGCAGAGTGAAGGCAAAAGGACCAACAAGTGCTAAGCATCTCTGGGAACTCCTTCAAGATTGTTGGAAGACCATTTTCGGTAACTACCTCTTGAAGCTCATCAAGAGAATGCCAAGAGTGTGCAAAGCAGTCATCAAAGCAAAAGGTGGCTACTTTGAAGAACCTAGAATATAAGTATTTTCAGTTGTTTCACACTTTTTTGTTAAGTATATAATTCCACATGTGTTAATTCATAATTTTGATGCCTTCAGTGTGAATGTACAATTTTCATAGTCATGAAAATACAGAAAAATCTTTAAATAAGAAGGTGTGTCCAAACTTTTGGTCTGTACTGTATAAATAAATATATATATATATATATATATATATATATATATATATATATATAATGGCCACGTGAAAGTGGTGTAACCATGCACAAAACTATAAAAGATTGGTGCACATACTGTAGATAACACAGAACCCCAATATTTACACACACTGTATGGTTGATTAAAGGGCTTAAATGAGGTAAAATATTGTATGGACCATTGCAGCAAAGCAATTTGTGTTGCATATAATTGTTTCATAGCACATGATATACTTAGAGTTGCCATAGGATAGGGTAAATGGGAAAGGTGTTCAATGGTTCGTTTTACAACTGGGTGATAGGAGAGGACAGCAGAACGGGTCCAAGATAAGACTTTCTGACAGAGTTTCTTAAAAACAATAGTACATCTTTCAGGTGGAGAATTGGAAGAAATAGAGACGAGAATACAATTAGGTTTCACCCCACGTGAGGACACGAGACATCAAGGACCTGGATAACACGTCAGTACTGCATTTTTTTCCAGCAGGGCGTTAGATGAGAATTAAGTCAAACAGAGAGAAGAAAAGTGACCATCCGGCTTAATGAAGATTCAGCTTGTGGGCAGACTCAAGTTACTCCAGGTTTTTACGGTCAGTATAGATGGTCAATGGAAACTTTGTACCTTCAGCTAGGTAATGCCATTCCTCCAGAGTTAATTTTATGGCTAAGTGTTCAGGATCACCAATGGAGTAATTCTGTTCTGCCAGAATTTCTTGTAGAAAAAACAAAGGGGAGAATTTTTAGTCTGAAAACTGTAGTAATAGTACTGCCCCAACAACAACAGAATGGCTTATCAACGTCAGGGTGGTGTATAAATGGAGCAGTGGAGAAATAATACTTAATTTGCTGGAATGCTTGAACTACAGAATCCAATCATTGCTGAGAATTAGAACCCTTCTTATTAAAGGACGTAAAAGAAAAAAGATAGCGCCGGAGTCTCTGCCTCCCTCCCCCGGGGTGCATGCGCAGATCCTCGGGCACTGTGCTTAGGGCGCGTGCCCTCCCCACCTCTTAAAGGGGTCGTGCTCACCGTCCTAAAGTGTCCCCGGCCAATGGTCAGAGGACACTAACTATTTAAGGCACCTCCTCCAACATGCACCTCCTGTGCAATGTTGTAAGTTTGTTTCCTAACACTCTTGTTAATTCTCAGGTCCCAGTGGATGTAGCTCCATTTACCTGCCTGCCTATCAGCTGTGCCCGTCTCCCTGTCCACCAGCCGTGCCCGCCTGCCTGGCCACCAGCCATGCCTGCCTGTCTACCAGCTGTGCCAGCCTGCCTGTCTACCAGCCGTGCCATCTGCCTGTCCGTCAACAGTGTCAGCCTGCGCCTGCCTCCTGTTCCTTGGGGGGTCAGCTGCTATCCACCCAAGGTCAGTTCTGGTGTAGCACCTGGTCCACCTTCCTCGTCCCTCCTCGGATCACGGAGTTGCTAAGCCACCGTACATCCGTGTTTGGACTTGGTGAGGTCCCTAGTTACGCCCCTCTGGGCTCTACTCGCAGCATGGCACAGTGGTTGCATCAGCCATCCCGTTACAAAAGGAGCTGCTATTTGAGAGTGGTCTTTAGTAAACTAGTGGTAGTAGTTTGCAAAGCTTAGGAATCTTTGGAAAGCTTTAAATCCCATGGGTTGTGGCCAATCCAGTATAGCTTAAACTTTCTTTGAGTCCATACTCAGACCTCCAGAGGAGATAACGTAACAGAGAAGCAGCAGTTCGTGGCTCTCAAAGAGATGTTTTTCCAGCTTTGCATAAATAAGGTTTTGACGCAGTTTCTTCAAAATGGAACAGACGTGAAGACGATATGCATCCACATCTCTGGAGTTGATTAGGATCCAGTTAAACTAAGAAATACTAGTACAGGACAGCACAAAAGATTTAATTAATAGACTGTGAAATGCATCGTCTGTGTTCCATCAATCTTATTGATGAGATATTCATAATGACCATCGCAGGTTTTGAACATGGTCTTCCATTCAGCACCATTTTTAATGCGGATTAGATACTAAGATCCTCGCAGATCTACTTTGGTGAAGATTGTAGCACCTTTAATCCTATCAAATAGTTCAGAGATGAGGGACAATGGATAATAGTCTTTCAGTGTGATTTTATTCAGATCCTGATAGTCTTATTACACGGTCTCAAAGACCAGTCTTTCCCCTTTAAAAAGAAGAAGCCTGCACTGGCCAGAGATTTAACATTTCAGATTAAACCCCTTTCCAGATTCTTTTTAATATAAGTAGACATGGCCTCCGTCTCAGTGAGCCACAGCGGATAAACTCTCCTTCTAGGTGGTTACGTGCCTGAAAATAAGGTATGGGGCAGTCAATAATGTTGATAATGTGGAGGAAGCATCTTGGCCTCCTGCTTGCAGAATACATTTGCAAAATCATGGTGAGGAACATGCAAGTTGGAGGCAGTGAAGGCAGTGGAAAGTTTTAGGGAAGGAGGTTCGAAGTTTTGAGGCAATTTTAAAGACAAAGTGATCCCCACCAGGCGATCTGGTCAGACAACCAATTAATAACCAGAGCATGTAGGCTTAACCACAGAAGTCCCAAAAATACTGATGCGTTATAAAAGTGTTAAAACGTAAAAAGAGGGACGGGGCCCTGGACCGTGAGCAGCCGCCATCTTGGACACGAGGAGACGCATCCCCGGATCCTGCCTCCGCTCCTGCTGCACTCCCCAGACAGGAGACTCTACTAGCCAGGGGTACGTGCTTTGGAACAGCAGCCCCTGGACACTAAGGGGACACTTACCTCCTCCTCCCTGGTGAACCGAAGACGGCGGGGCGGCCAGTGTGGAGTGTGCTGCGTCCCCTGTGGAGTCTTGCGGCACGGAGCGGCGGGGCTTTCCCTTGGACTGTATGTGGTGCAGGGGTGAGGGCGTCGCTGGTCCTACGCTCTGTGTCGATCCAGCGGAGGTGGAGTGGAGAGGAGCTGGGGACAGGGGATCAATCTATGGCCCATCTCTCTGAAGATTTAACACCGCCAGTGAGGCAGAGCAACAGAGACCTTTGAAGCTGTCAGTGTGCCTTGATTCTAGCCCAAGCAGTGTGCCAAAACCTTGTGAATACTCCTTTATGGAACTCTGATCATTACAGTGACATCTCTCACATCAGGGGAGTTATATAGAAGTGTGTTAAACACCAAGTAACCGTCCTCCATTGCTGATTTGAGCACGCTTCACCGTTCACCTTGACTGTCCCTGTGGTACATCTAAACTCCATCCAGTGGACATTTGTAATATAACAGCTATTTTTCACTATTTACTTCAAACGCCATCTTGGGGTCCACAAGGACATTTCAGCCTTAATTTATTACAACTATTGTTGACTCACTACTCTTGTGAGATCATCCAACACTCCATGGCCATCTAATAACCAGCTTTGGCCCCACATATCCAGTCTATTACTGGTCAATAGATAATCTGCTCTGGTGACTTCTTCATTTCTTATCATGTAGTAGTTACAATCTACGAACTATGAATCTGTGAGTCTTCCGGTTCAGGCGCCGACCATGTGAACTCTGATTAACTGCTCTTGTTCACTCCCCCTATACATCTACTCCGGGCTCCTGATTCTTGATTCCTGCAGCTCAGCAATTCTTTGAAATTTTCACACAGCTGAAGGCCATTTTCAAACAATATCATTGGCCTATATGGACCGCTACCTTCTCCATAGCGGGCAAAAACAATCTTCCTTTTCCAACCACTCTGACTCCTCCAATCTTCATACTATGGGTCCTACTTTTGACCAAGAGGAACATACTGCCCAATCTGAAGGTGGAGAAGATTTACATCAACCCCCCCAAAACGCCCCGCATTTCTACTTCAAAGAAAGGGGAGACAGAAATGGACCCTTCAGAACTAGCGGCTGAGGTCACGGCTAGGCTATTACCTGAAATCAAATCATAATACAATCCACACTAAACACTGCCTTGCTGGATCTACAAACCAGACAAGATGAACAAGCCGAACAGCTTACCGAATCACGAATATCGAACATCGAGGATGATTCAAAACAGGACCATTCCAAAATATCTGCTATTGTCCGTGAAAACATAATTTTGAGAGACCGTATAGATGACCTTGAAAATCGCTCTCGTAGAAGCAATCTGCGTTTGGTGGGTCTACCTGAATCGTTTCGTCAAAACACCTTGAAACCCCTATGTGAAAATGAAGTCCCAAAAGCCCTAAAACTACCTGAAGGTAAAAAGGTAGAAAGGGTTCACAGAATTGGTTCTCCACCTGCTATCTCTGGAGCCCATAATTCAATCAGACCAAGACAGGTCATCATGAAATTTCTGGACTTCAATGATAAAGCGGACATTATCCGAGCATACAAACAACTTAACCACCCATTGATCATCCAAGGTCATAAAATCTTGCTTTTTGAAGACTACTCCATCGAAGTAACCTGGAAAAGGAAGTCCTTCAGCTCTATATGCACCAGACTGCACAAAGAAAAAATTCGCTTTCAACTCCGCTACCCGGCTACTCTACGCTTGAAGGACACAGATGGCTCTTTCCGGGAATTTACTTCACCTGTTAAAGCAGATTCATTTGTCAATAATCTCCTGTGCCCAAGGGCTAGCCCTGAACAGATCCACCAAGAGGTAGCTCCTTCTCACTCACGGTCTCCTAAGGGATCTGCGAGGCAAGGAGACTGAGGAGACAAGAGCTATAACAAACGTTGATTCAATGAGCTTCTACTTTTATACACCTGGAGACGCCGGAGTAAAGGTATATATGAAGGCAACTGCTTCCGACTATCTCCCCTCTCAGACTTTTACAACTTTGACTAAAGTTATTAATTTTTTTCATAATTGTGGTGGGAGGGGAGAATGGATTCAACAAGGGATCAAAAGGAAGAAAAATTCTGATAAAAAACAACTTAGTAAAAGGGGGTTAATTTGTAATTTGTAATGTTACACACATGGTCGGGCAGAAGTGAAGCTCAGGGGAAAGTTTTTTTTTTCATAGCGAGCAGATACAAATTGTCTTCACTCATGCTAGGTCAGTTTTTTTCCATTTTGGTTTATTGTTACTTAAATTTGTTACACATGTTCGAGCATTGCTCCTTAGTACATAATCTAATTACATGTCATCATTGTCTTGTAAGTATTTCACCAGGCTTGTTTATCTCTACAGTCTCTGAATATGTTTATAATGTCATGGAATGTTAAAGGTTTGAGGTCTCCCCAAAAGCGAATGAAAGTCCTTAGACATTTAAAACGTTTAAAGCCCGATATAGCCCTCCTTCAGGAAACACATTTACCGGAGGAAGATTTCCCTCGGATGAAAAAATTATGGGTGGGTGGTGTCTATGGCTCATCGTCCGTGGATAGAAAGGCTGGAGTCTTAATCCTTATCAATAAACAATTTATACACCAGATCTTAAGCCAGCAAGATGGAGAGGGAAGGTTGATACAATTAACATTAACTACATCTTGTGGAACCTTCTCTATCTATAATGTATATGCCCCTAATATAGGAAACAAATCCTTTTTCAAACAATTGGAGACTAGACTTTTGCTTGACTCCAATACAAAATAGTAGGCGGAGATTTTAACTTGGTGGTTTCAGTGCACGAGGATAGGAAAATCACTGCTGGTACTCCGCAATCAATAACCTCGCATGACAAAGCGCTAGCACCTCTTATCTCTACCTGCCATTTAATTGATTCATGGAGGTTCCTGAACCCTCGTAATAGAGAATTTACACATTTCTCACACGCCAATGACTCTTGGTCTCATATCGACTATATTCTTGTTTCTCCTTCTCTGTTGGCTAAATTGATAACTGTACACATTGATAACATTGTTATTTCAGACCATGCTCCAATAAGTTTGGAACTATCAAAGAAATTCC
Source organism: Phyllobates terribilis (assembly GCF_046119375.1). Taxonomy (NCBI): domain Eukaryota; kingdom Metazoa; phylum Chordata; class Amphibia; order Anura; family Dendrobatidae; genus Phyllobates; species Phyllobates terribilis. The sequence goes on from NW_027362762.1 coordinate 693,276,028, forward strand.
CTCGGGGCCCTGATTTTCTATGGAGATTTCCAAATTATTTTTGCAAAGACGATTCATTTATTTATTTCCTCTCTCAAATTATGGTGGCAAGAATTCTTGTCTGACAATTCGGCACACCAAGATGACCCCACATTGCTATGGAAATCGGCCAAGGCGGTACTTAGGGGGAAAATTTTGGCATATACGTTTTCTCATTAAAAAAAAAGTTATGAAAAAATATAGTGAACTGTCCTCTGAACTGAAACAAGCCTACACTACATTTCTTCTTGACCCTTCCCCTTTAAATGAGGAACCAGGAAGATCCAGCTGAACAAATCTTCTAAAATCCATATTTTATTGGGTCATGCAAAAAATATTTTAAAAGTCCACCTTGGAGAAGAACAGCAAACGCGTTTCTAACTAAAAGTTCTTAATCATTGCATAGCAAAAAAACAGCAAAGAAGTGGTATTTATATGTCATGTCCTGCTATGCACCTGTTCAAAGCTAGGTTAATCAGAAATTTAAACACACATACCATATTAAAGAGGAGGAGGAAACGAGGGGGCAGAAAACACAAAAGAACAAACATCGTACCCGCTGAGATACAAGAAGAAATACAGTGCCCGCTAATCAACTTATCAAGTTATATATTGTCCGAATCCCAAATTTCTGTTTTATCCAAGGGACTGTCTTTTTCCCCTTCTAATGAATTTGATATATATAAAACCATGATGGATGTTAGTAAATTTGCAAGAGCACTGACTTTACGTTGTCATTTTTTTGAAGAACCAACTGATCTAATGAGTACAGACTAGAACCAGGGACAATTTAATTTGGGGACTTCAGAAATCTCGAACATAGGGACCTATGAAGAACAAAAATCCCTTTTTGATCTACAATTATTACAGTCGGAGAATGTACAGGACTGCACCAATTTGAATCATAAATATACCATCAAGAATCCTTACTACTATCCACTTCAACCAAGACCGGCTGTTCTAGATGACTTTCAGGAAGCTGTAGAAAGGGACTTGCATTCTCTAAAACAATCTCTAAAACATGAAGGGAGACTGGCTTCCAATTTGACTAAACTGGAAAGAGATGCTATCATGGATATTAAAAATAATAACGATCTTACAGTGAGACCAGCAGATAAAGGAGGAGCAGTGGTACTCCTAGATGGAGGCCTATATGAGAAAATAAAAGGCCTATATGAGAAAATAAATCTAGATATGTTACAGGACAGCAATACCTATGAAGCACTACCAAATGACCCTACATTTAAATTTAGAAAAGAATTAGAAAATTTATTAGCTTATGATATACAATTGGGAGTTATTACTGATAAGTTAGCAGAGGATCTTTTGGTAAAATGTCCCATTACTCCCATATATCATTCCCTTCCTAAAATACATAAAGGTATTTTTCCCCCACCCTTCCGCCCAATAGTGGCAGGTATTGGTAGCGTAAATGAAAAACTCAGCATGTGGGTCGATATATTTCTACAACCTCTAGTTAAACAATTACCTGGTTACATTAAAGATACTAAACATCTTATAGCATCTCTTGATAATACTAAATGGGGGAATTCATCCCTTTGGCTCTTATGTGATGTTGTAGGGCTTTATCCATGTATACCACACACATTAATGATCTCCATATTATCATACCATCTCCATACTTATAGCACTTATAGTGAAGATTTACAACGTTTTTTTGGTGCTTTCAGTTGAATATTTACTCAGCCACAACTATTTTTCCTTTAACAAACAATTTTTTCTACAGACATGCGGAGCTTCAATGGGGGCGGGTTTCTCTCCCTCTATAGCCAACATTTTTATGGCCTTTTGGGAAAAACAGTACATTTTTTCTGACTCTGGTCCTTTCTCCTCCCATATCAGGTGGTATGGTCGCTACATAGACGACCTGCTCCTGATATGGGACGGGACAAGGTCAGAGGCAAATTCATTTTTTAAATTCATTTCTGATAATTCTATGAATCTTAAATTCACCCATAATATACAATCTAATTCGATTGATTTTTTAGATATTACTTTGACTCTGACTGATCACACTGTAACTATCACATCCTATAGAAAAAATTTATCTAGAAATTCTACCTTATTGGCTTCCTCTTGTCATAATAAAAATACTATAATTAATATACCAGTAGGAGAATTAATACGAACAAAAAGGAACACTAGTAACCCACGACAATATGAGATTGAAGCAAAAAAAGTCCTAGATAGACTATCAGCTAGACATTACCCCAAATGGACTTTAAAAAGAGCATACAATATAGCTAGCTCCAAAAACAGGAGTGATATGATTGGACCCAAATTCAGCAATCACCCTTCAGATGGTGTGAATGGATCCAACCAGGTCACCTTTGTCTCTCAGTATAGCCCCCAATTTTCTATGATTAAAAATATTATCAACAAATATCTTCCTATGCTTTCTACAGATCCCAAATTGAGAGAAGTACTACTAACACCAGTTAGGTTCACAGCTCATAAGGCACCCACTTTGCGTGACCTTTTATCCCCTAGTCTTTTTCTCAAACAAGATCCTTCCAATTCTAGTACCTGGTTACACACAACTGGTTTTTATAAATGTGGTCACTCCATTTGCACTTGCTGCAGCTATGTTAAAAATGCAGCAACTTTTACATCTTTTTCTATCAATATAAAATATAACATAACATTTTTTATTAATTGCAATACTACTTATGTTATATATATTATTTCATGCAGTGTGTGCTGTCTCCAATACGTGGGATGTACGTGTACTCCCTTGAAAAAACGCATCAGACGGCATTTATCAGATGCACATAATAAATTAAGTATCAGGTGTTCTACAGCATCAAGACATTTTTCGTTATGCCATAATGGAGATACTTCAACATTTATAGTAACGGGCATAGAAAAAGTTTTGAAACCTCATAGAGGGGGTGATCATAGGAGAAAACTCCTTAACAGAGAAAGTTGGTGGATTTATACTTTAAATACACGTGTACCAGCGGGTTTAAATATCAGACATGATTTGATGTATCATTATGAGTGATTATTTATGGATTATTATTATGTTTATGTTCCCTTTTTCCTCTTGGATTATTCACATTTATATGCATTGTTTCTATGCTATACGATTTTAATATGGTATGTGTGTTTAAATTTCTGATTAACCTAGCTCTGAACAGGTGCATAGCAGGACATGACATATAAATACCACTTCCTTGCTGTTTTTTTGCTATGCAATGATTAAGAACTTTTAGTTTGAAACGCGTTTGCTGTTCTTCTCCAAGGTGGACTTTAAAAATATTTTTTGCATGACCCAATAAAATATGGATTTTAGAAGATTTGTTCAGCTGGATCTTTGTTCGTCTGGTAGCACTCCTGGCTCCGTGCTGTTGATCTTCTAGGTGGGTGAGCTGATTTTTTCCTTTTTCTGCCATTCCCCTTTAAATAAAACACAATGGTCTCAAAAACAGTCTGAATTCAACCAATACACAGATATGAGAGAAAAATTCCACTTATCTCAAACAGAAGCATATTTTTATAGGTTTGGCAACAAATCAGGGAGGATGATGGCCAATTTAGCTAAAGGTCTGAAAAAGCCACAGGGAATTTTCCAATTAAGAAATGCCAATGGGGTAATTCACACGAATCCTAAATCAATTAATGAGATCCTAGGCTCATTTTATAAGGACTTATATAAAAATCCAAAACAAGCCTTGCTCCTCTCCGATACACTCTTAGATAGGGTCAAATTACCTTTATTTTCAGAAGAACACAAATCGATATTAAATAAACCTCTCTCATTGGAAGAGATTACTAATACAATTAGAAATTTAAAACCAAACAAAGCCCCTGGACCTGATGGATATAGTTCTGATTTCTTTAAATCCTTAAGGGAAGAGGTTTCCCCATTATTAGTATCGATCTTTAACAAAATAATTAATGGCGATCCCATTTTCCCTTCCGCAAATGTGGCTTATATCAAATTATTACTAAAACCAGACAAAGATCCATTATCCCCCAATTCATACAGACCGATTTCCCTTATAAATATCGACATCAAGCTATTGTCTAAAATAATGGCTGACAGACTGGCCTCTATTCTAGCCCACCTTATATCTCCTGTACAAGCAGGCTTTGTTAAGGGTCGCTCAGCCACGCTAAATATTAGGAAAGTACTGTACTGTTGGCGCTAGATAAAATCCACTCTACACCTAATTTAAAAGGTTTCCCGGCGATTGTCTCCTTAGACGCCAAAAAGGCCTTTGATAACATTAGTTGCGATTGGTTGTATAAGGTCTTAACCAAGATGTCATTGTCTGGCCCCTTTTTTAATTATACAGTGCCTACAAGTAGTATTCAACCCCCTGCAGATTTAGGTGGTTGACACATGCGGAATTAACTTGGCATTGTGACATTTGTACTGTAGATCAGCCTGGAAGTGGGAAATGCACTGCAGCAACTTTTTTTTTTTTTTTTTTAAAACGCTAAAAGTTAATTCAGAGTGTCATTTATTATTCAACCCCTCAAACCACAAGAATTCTGTTTGGTCCCCCTAAAGTATTAAGAAGTAGTTCAGGCACCAAGAATAATGAGCTTCACATGTGTGGATTAAAGATCTCTTTTGCCAGCCTTTTCTGACTATTTAAGACCCTCCCCAAACTTGTGAACAGCACTCAGACATGGTCAACATGGGAAAGACAAAAGAGCATTCCAAGGCCATCAGAGACAAGATCGTGGAGGGTCACAAGACTGGCAAGGGGTACAAAACCCTTTCCAAGGAGTTGGGCCTACCTGTCTCCACTGTTGGGAGCATCATCCGTAAGTGGAAGGCTTATGGAACTACTGTTAGCCTTCCACGGCCTGGACAGCCTTTGAAAGTGTCCTCCCGTGCCGAGGCCAGGCTTGTCCGAAGAGTCAAGGCTAACCCAAGGACAACAAGGAAGGAGCTCCGGGAAGATCTCATGGCAGTGGGGACATTGGTTTCAGTCAATACCATAAGTAACGTACGCCACCGCAATGGTCTCCGTTCCAGACGAGCCCGTAAGGTACCTTTACTTTCAAAGCGTCATGTCAAGGCTCGTCTACAGTTTGCTCATGATCACTTGGAGGACTCTGAGACAGACTGGTTCAAGGTTCTATGGTCTGATGAGACCAAGATCGAGATCTTTGGTGCCAACCACACACGTGACGTTTGGAGACTGGATGGCACTGCATACGACCCCAAGAATACCATCCCTACAGTCAAGCATGGTGGTGGCAGCATCATGCTGTGGGGCTGTTTCTCTGCCAAGGGGCCTGGCCATCTGGTCCGCATCCATGGGAAGATGGATAGCACGGCCTACCTGGAGATTTTGGCCAAGAACCTCCGCTCCTCCATCAAGGATCTTAAGATGGATCGAAATTTCATCTTCCAACAAGACAACGACCCAAAGCACACAGCCAAGAAAACCAAGGCCTGGTTCAAGAGGGAAAAAGTCAAGGTGTTGGAGTGGCCTAGTCAGTCTCCTGACCTTAACCCAATTGAAAACTTGTGGAAGGAGCTCAAGAATAAAGTCCACATGAGACACCCAAAGAACCTAGATAACTTGGAGAAGATCTGCATGGAGGAGTGGGCCAAGATAACTCCACAGACCTGTGCCGGCCTGATCAGGTCTTATAAAAGACGATTATTAGCTGTAATTGCAAACAAGGGTTATTCCACAAAATATTAAACATAGGGGTTGAATAATAATTGACCCACACTTTTATGTTTAAAATTTAATAAAATTCAACTGAGCAACATAACTTTTTGGTTTGTAAGATTTATGCTTCTGTTCATAAAACCTACTCTCAATTGCAGTTTGAAGGCTCTAACTTATTTGCATCTTATCAAACCAGCTAAATCTGCAGGGGGTTGAATACTACTTGTAGGCACTGTATACGTAGTTTATACATGTCTCCAAAAGCTCAGGTGTATACCCCGGATTTTCTATCCACTCCCTTCCCTCTTGAAAAGGGAACGAGACAAGGGTGTAATTTGTCCCCCCTACTTTTTAACCTAGCACTAGAACCCTTAGTTCGTACTCTATCGGACCCTAAAACTTTTTCAGGCATTCAATTTACTAAGAAATCAATTCAGGCGGCATTTTTTGCAGACGATATCATTTTGTTTGTCAGATCCCATCCTGCATTTACCTCTAGTATTGAATTTACTTAAAAATTTTGGTACTTACTCTGGGTTTAAAATAAATGCTAAAAAATGAGAATTACTACCATTAACTGAAAAAGGAATAAAACTTTACCCAAAAGGATCTTTTAATGATATTATTATAGCTCCCGCTCATATCACGTATTTGGGCATAAACATAGGTCGCTTGCCATCCTCTTTGTACACGTTAAATTACCCCCCCTCATAAAAAAAATTTACTAATCAATTGAACTCATGGCAGGATTTGCCCTTGTCTTTCTTGGGTAGGGCACATTTGGTCAAGATGATCAGTACTTCCAAAATTATGTATCAACTCCAAACTGTACCATTGCTACTGAAACACTCTGACGTGACTACACTCAACAGGGCCTTTAGTCATTTCATATGGAGGGGTAAACGTTCTAGGATTAACCTAGACAAACTTATGTCATCCAAAGACAATGGTGGCATCAATTTTCCAAGCATCAGGAACTATAACCTTGCCTGCCTCTTTCGCTACATAATTGACTGGCTCCACAAAAGACATACATACTCGGATTACTCTTTGGAATCAGACTATGCGTACCCCTTCAATTTAACTGCACTTCTACACTCTCGCTATACTTCCCTACCCCTAGCAATCAAAAAATCTGTAACTTTTAAAGACACCATTTCCGCTTGGAAAGCAGTTAGGAAGAAATATGGCCTCTCTTTCAGAATTTCTAAGCACCTGCCGCTATGGCGGAATCCAGAATTTCTACAGGGCATTGAAACCAAATTATTTTTCAAATGGCAGCAAGCGGGTATAGATAACATATCTCATCTCCTCCACCCTACCGATCAGAGATGATTGACGTACCCAGAGTGTATGGATAAATATGATTTACCTCTCCAACATGGCTTTCCATATGAACAAATAAGACTTTCCATTATGTCAAACTTAAGGGATGTCACTTTCGAGACCTCCCAAAATGAAATGGACGTCATTCTATTATCCCCAACAGGCACCCCTTCAATATTTAATCTTTACTCGGTTATGAAATCCAATTTGTTAAAGATACACCCTGACATTTTCTTTAAATATTGGAAGCAACAATTGGAAGACGTTGAAATTCCCACTAAGATCAGACTAGGCTGGAAGTTATTTAGAAAATGCATTAGAAATGAAACATGGAGAGAAACTCAATATAAAATACATGGGGCCATATACGCCTTTAATATACCGAAAAAAGATCCATTATCAAATAGACTAACTGCATGCCCTAAATGTCATCATCCATACTCTGACCTTATGCATGGCCTATGGTCCTGCACCGATTCAACAGTCTATTGGAATCAGGTTTCAGATTTGATTCATACTATATGGGGTCCAGGGTACACTCTCTCTCCATACTAGCCCTACTACATTATTGGAGTAACCCAGAGAATCCCTACAAAAAAACAAAAGGCCCCCCAAATCTGCTCCATACTCTACTCTTCCTGGCAAAAAACAGATACTCAAACATTGGCTAGACACTAACATTCCCCCATAGCAGAGCTGATGATCCAACTGAAACACTTTAGGGGAGTATAACTAGACACCCTCAGTAACAAGGATCAACAGGCTGGCAAATTTTTATCAAAATGGGAACAGTTTATCATAACGTGTTGCTCTCTGACTGAAAAAAATAAAATTGTCGAACCATTTACTTCTACGGAATGGTATATTCAAGAGGATCTAAACAACTTAGGACTATTACGCGTAAACTAAAACATGGGAGATAATTAGTACAAATTACTTATATTTACTTAATTCCTTTTGCTGACAATGATGACTGTAAGTTGTTAATACTTAATCTTTGTTTATTTGTTATGCCAGTTAATAAAAATTTATTGATTATACTGTATATTGTGCCTGATCTGCATACAGGCTCATGATTAATGTTCACTTTGGCTCTGTTCATATGTCTTTATATGTTTTTTTCTTTTCTGAAAATCCAAATAAAAATGATGTTTGAAAAAAAAAAAAAATGTAAAAAGAAATGTCCTTAATGTACAGATCTCCAATCTGAAAAGTCACCTTCTTCATCTGGACTTGAACATGACCACCAGTATTTGGGGAGGGAGCAATTTGCACAGATTAGTTTCAGAGGAGTCGCCCCCCCCCCAAAAAAAAAGGAACTTTCAACCTCCTAGGCAGCTTTGGAATCGCTAGCTTAGGGAATTGTTATGGGTTCATGTAGTGAGGTGGATTCTCTATCCATAACTCTGGTTGAGTAGCTCGGACCAGAGGCAATAGTGTATTGGAGTGGGTATTGACAGACAACACATGAATCATGAATCAGCGAGGACCAGGACAGCAAAATAAACCAGATGGAAAACAAACAGATCAGGTAGCACAGTCGAAGCAAAGCCAGGTGTGCAGATAAGCACAAAAACAGTAACTGTATAAAATACTGTAATCGTCCAACTAAGAAGCAGTTAATCACAGAAATGCAGTCTGTCATCTTCTAGGAGGACAACGGTTAAACACAGGAGTAGCCAAGAAGTAAATGGAGCCTGATATTTTCCAGCAGGGCAGTGATTAATTGCAGCAATGTAACAGAAGTAAATGCAGTCTTGTATCTTCCAGCAGGCAATAGCACTGATGTATCAGAGAAGGGAGTGCAAACTGGAGACACACTTGAAGAGATATGTTACCTTGATTGTAGAGCTCAGGTGTGAACAGACATGAGACAGCTGAGAGGAGTTGGTAACTTGCATGCTGAGAGGTTTGTGTGGATAACATCTAGTAATTTGGATTTAGCTTTGAAATAATGCTACTTGTATCATGGAAGTCAGGAGTAGCAGAGGAGATGATAGACAACTGGATGGAAGTCAGTCAAGTGAAGTAGATTAAATCTCCTGACCAATTTGAGACAACTGTGGATAATGCTACTTTATACTCAATTACCTGAACTCTGCCACAGCAGGAAGTAAAAGTCATAGGGTGATGTCTGAGGTGTTTGCTTGGTTACCTATGAAACTGTTGACTACTGCAAATGGAGGCTTCCAGTGTTGGACTGGGGAGCCTATGACCCACAGATAGATGTAGTGTGGGCCTGTAGAGACAATTCTATATCCAAATACCTATTAAGTGTTATTTCTGTTAGAGTGGAGGGTTGACTGTAAAATAAAGGTGACTCTTGCACATCTACTGTGCCCCCACCATAACTATGATGTACAATTATGGTAATTTGCATTAAACTGGTTCTTCTGTAAAACAAGTTATCAACCAGGTTTGGTGATAACTTATTGATCATTGGAGGACAAACAGCTGGGACACGCATTGATCGAAAGAATGGGGAACTTCTATCCCCGATGGGACACATTTAACCCCATTTCAAAATTAAATGGCAGGTTGGATGTCTGACCACCACTCCTTTCATACCCTATGGGACTGCTAGAAAAAGCCAAATGCAGTGCTCGGCAGCTACGTAGGGAATCAATGGAGCGATGGTCGAACGTGAAACTCCAATCTAAATGCGATAAAAGATTCACCATTCCATTGATCAGTGCTGGTCCCAGCAGTTAGACCCCCTCCAATCTATAGTTTGTCACTTATACTGTGGATAGGTGATGAATTGTTTTCACAGGAGAGCTCCTTTAAGTGCATATCTGTCACTGTGTAACAGTATGTCACATGATGGGGAGGGGTTAAACTTTCAAGTATTTAATCTTTAGAAATACAGTGGTGTGAAAAAAGTTTTTGCCCCCTTCCTGATTTCTTGTTCTTTTGCATGTTTGTCACACTTATGTTTCAGATCACAAAACAAATTTAAATATTAGACAAAGATAACACAAGTAAACACAAAATGCAGTTTTTAAATAAAGGTCTTTATTATTATGGGAAAAAAAAAATCCAAACTTACAGGGCCCTGTGTTAAAAAGTGATTGCCCCCTAAACCTAATAATTGTTTGTGCCACCCTTAGCAGAAACAACTGCAATCAAGCGTCTTTTACAATGTTCTGGAGGAATTTTGGCCACTCATCTTTGCAAAAGAGATTAGTTACTTACCGGTAACGGGATTTCTCGGAGACCATGACAGCACCACGAGAGAGGGAATCCGCCCACCAAGGACAGGAAACCTACAGGCTTAAAAGGGGGCGGCCCTCCCTCTCGCCTCAGTTTGGATTACAGAGCATTGAGAGGACCGCCCTTTTAGTAGACATAGTAACATAATCATGAAACAAACAGTATATACATTTTCTTACAACACCAATGTGTGAGAATAAAGAATGAAAACAGATAAGAAGTGCTCCCAAAAGGGGGTGAAGGGAGGGAATATAAGGGTGCTGTCATGGTCTCCGAGAAATCCCGTTACCGGTAAGTAACTTATCTCTTTATCGGTCGACCATGACAGCACCACGAGAGAATTGCAGAGATAAAGATTCTAGGGAGGGACCACCGCTTGGAGCACCCTTCTCCCAAATGTGAGGTCAGACGAAGCACCCAGATCTAGTCTATAGTGCTTATAGAAGGTAGATGGAGAAGACCAGGTAGCTGCCTTACGCAAGGTACCTAACCACACACCTTCTCACATCTAAAGCATGGAAATCTGCTTCTCTCTGATTACTAGGGTTCGGGCAAAAAGAGGGTAATATTACTTCCTGAAGTCTATGAAACCGGGAAGCTACCTTAGGCAAGTATGCTGGATCTGCTCTAAGAATTATTCTGTCGTCCAGGACCTGGGTGAAGGGAGGGCCAGAAGACAGAGCCTGAATATCACCAATCCTCCTAGCAGATGTTAGGGCTACAAGAAGTGCTGTTTTGAGGGTAATAGATCTCAGGGATACAGAATCTATCGGCTCAAAGGGTGACCCAGCTAACGCTTTCAGAACCAGGTTTAGGTCTCATGGAACGACATTAGTTTTGGTAATCGGCCTGGACCTACCTACTGCTTTTATAAAGCGGGAAATCCAATAGTTTTCTGCGAGGACACAGTTATAGAGAGCACCTAGTGCTGACACTTGGACCTTTAAGGTGCTCGTTGCTAACCTCAGCTTGAAGCCCCTTTGTAGGAACTCTAAAATCTTCCCAATTGGCGCTCCCTTATCCACTGAAGATTTAGAAAAGGATAAAAACTTGTTCCAAATTTTTTCATAAATTTTGGTAGTGATAGGCTTTCTACTACGTAATAAAGTAGATACTAGACTCTGGGAAAAAACTTTTAATTCTAGCAGGGACCTCTCAAATTCCACGCCGTCAAGTGGAGGCCCGGAGCTTACGGATGGAGCACTGGACCCAGGCTGAGGAGATCCGGAACTTCGGGCAGGACCCAAGGGTCCAAGATGGACATGTTCCTCAGGCATGAGAACCAGGGCCTTTGGGCCAAAAGGGGGCGATCAAGAGGACCCTTGCCTTGTCCTCTCTGATCTTTCTTAGCACCATAGGCAGAAGGTATAACGGTGGGAAGGCATAGAGGCCATACTGAAGTTCCAAGGGATTTGGAGAGCGTCTACTGTCAGGGGCCTTTCTTTCGGATCTAGGGAGCAAAAAACCTTTGTCTTCCGGTTTTGCTTTGTGGCGAAGAGATCCACCACCGGAAGACCCCATTTCCGGACTAATAGGGAAAAAATGTCCTGTTTTAGTTCCCATTCGCCTTGCCTTAAAAAATGACGGCTTAAGAAGTCTGCCTTTGAATTTTCTTTCCCTTTGATGTGGAGGGCTGTCAAAGAGAGGAGATGGCGTTCCGAGATCTGAAAGAGGTGATCCGCCACTCTCATTAGCGATCCAGCACGAGTACCCCCCTGATGGTTAATATAAGCTACTGCTATATTATTATCGGGCAGGATCCTAATGTTCTTATTGTGAAGGAATGGTAAGAAATGATTAACAGCCCTATCAACTGCCAGTAGTTCCCTGGTATTAGAGGAAAGAGCTCTCTCAGCGTCTGAACAGAACCCCTGGGCAATCATATCCCCCAAGTGAGCTCCCCATCCATGTAGACTTGCGTCAGTTGTAATTATTTCAGATATTCTGACCACCCAGGGATCTCCTTGAGATAAGTTTTCTAAATTCACCCACCACTGTAGAGAGTCAATAGACCGAGGAGATAAGAACATCCGTCTCTCCAAGTGCCCACGTAACGAGACCTCATTCTGTAGGACGTCCCACTGTAAAACTCTGGAGTGGTATTGTGCCCACATTACCCCCGGCAGACAAGATATTAGGGTACCAAGTAAGGACACTGCAGCCCTAAGGGACATGACCGGGTTCGCAAGAGCTCCTTCCACCAGCCTTTTGACCTTCTGTTTTTTGGCTTCTGGAAGGAAACACATCTGGAGGTCTGAGTCTAGCATGATACCTAGGAACTGCTGTACTCTCGAAGGGACTACCCTGGATTTCTCCAGATTTAGAATCCAGCCCAGGCCTTCCAGAATAGAGGAGACCAATTTAAGATGGGAGACACATTGAGAGGCTGAGTCCCCAATGATCAAAAAATCATCTAAGTAAGGGATAATTAACACATTATGTTCCCGTACATGAGCCATCACCTCCGCTATCACCTTCGTAAATACTCTAGGGGCTATAGCGAGACCGAATGGCAAGGCCGCAAATTGGAAATGTTTGATTTCATCCCCTATGACCAAGGCCACTCTAAGGTATTTTTGGAAGCTTCTGTGTATAGGTATATGTTAATATGGGTCAGTTAGATCCAAAACTACCATGTGACAGCCTGAAAACAATAGTTTTATAGTAGACTTAATGGACTCCATTTTAAAGGTGGGAATTAACAAAAATTTATTCAGGGCCTTAAGGTTAATAATATACCTAAAGGATCCGTCAGGTTTAGTGACCAAAAATAACGGTGAGTAGAACCCCGGTCCCTTTTCTGCTATCGGGACCTCCACTAAGACGGCCTTATGGACCAGATTCAGGACCTCCACTTGTAGGGCCATCTGCTCCCGTGTTGAGGACCGGTTTGGGGTCAGGACGAACCTCCCACGAGGGACTCGCTGAAAGTCGAGTCTCAGGCCGGAACCTACCAGACCAAGGATCCAATTATTAGAAGAAATATTTGTCCAGGCAGATAAGAAGCCCAATAACCTCCTCCCTACCTGGGCCGCGAGTCATTGGCTTGGTTTTCGGGGGCCTTGGCTAGCAGAAGAGGATCCGAACAGGTGCTCTTTACCTTTCGGTCTACGGTCTTCCCATTTATCCTGACCCTTCTGGCGCTTATTACGTAGAAACCTTCTTTTCTGAAAAGGATGTTTGTACGTGGGGGCAGATAGGTTAGGAAAGCCCCTTTTTGTGTCACTTGCTCTATCCAGTAGCTCATCCAGAACCGACCCAAAAAGATGTCCCCCTTCACAAGGGATAGCGCAGAGTCTTGTCCTCGCATGAATGTCCCCCGGCCAACATTTTAGCCACAAGGCTCTCCGGGCCGAGTTAGACATGGCGGCCGACCTTGCTGCTAATCTGACAGAATCTGCCGATGCGTCCGCTAGAAAGGCTGCCGCCCCCTGAAGAAGAGACATGTCCGCCAAGATTTCCTTCCTGGGGGTATTGTTTTTAAGATGGGCTTCAAGCTGGTCCAGCCAGATCATTAGGGACCTGGCGGTTTTAGGGCTCCCGCCGAAGTCTCCCAGGTCCCTCTAAGGAAAGAATTAGCCTTTCTATCCAGGGGGTCTTTAAGAGCTCCCATATCATCAAAAGGAAGGGAGGAACTCTTAGAGGCTTTGGAAATGGCCACATCTATCTTGGGGGCTTTTTCCCAGGAGGAAGAGGCCGATTCCTCAAAGGGGTACTTCCTTTTGAAGAATGGAGGTAGAGCGCCCTTCCTTTCCGTTTTTTTCCACTCACTAAGGATTAAGCCCTGAATCTTTTCGTTCAACGGAAAACTCCTTCTCTTCCTTTGACCCAGCCCCCCGAACATAACGTCCTGGACTGACTTCTCCTGCCTGGCCTCTGTGATGCCCATAGTGGACCGAACCATTTTAATCAATCCGTCCACTTCACCAAGGGGGAAGCAATTTTGTCCCACACCACTATCAGAGGAGGAAGCTGAGGAAAAGGCTGCACTATCTGAATCCGACTCATAGGGAGAGGATAGGGGGTCATCCAAGACTAAGGGGATCTCACAGTCCGAGTTCACTTTCTCTTTAACTCTCTTGGAGAGGACCTTGTGAATCTCTGTTTTAACTAAGGTTTTTAAAGCAGAAGTTAGAGCAGGACCCTCTTCTGCCAGTGTCTGGTTTATGCATAACTGACATAGCTTTTTACGGTATCCGTCAGGAAGAAGAGACTTGCATAGCGCACACTGTATATGCCTTGCCTTGGCGGTACATTTCTTCCCCTGTTAAAATTTAGAAGGGGAGAAGGGATACCATATTACTAAGTGAACTTACTCGAAGATCACTTACCCAGGCGGCTCAGGAAGAAAAAACAGCTGGTACCGGATTGGAGGAAGGACCCTTCTCAGCCGGGGGACCTTCCCTAGAGGCTGCAGATTCGTCCGTTCTACCGGAGGTATGGTGACCAGACCTAGACCCCGAGCTCCGTTTTCCTGAGGACCGGCTACCAGAACCACGTGCACGATGCGTTTTTTGGGGCTCCCCAGACAGCCGCTGAGATGGTGAAGATGGCGGCTGCTCCACCTGCTGCTGCTCCAACTGGACACCTTCAGACTCCATAATGAAAGAATGAAGCTTTGGGAAGCACTGAGCCATGTTACCTAATAGTTTAAATAGGTATTGACTCGTCCCCTCTAGCAGCGCATCAGCACACTTTTTCCATTTTTTTTTTTTGAATTTCGCGCTCTTTTGACACCGGCACATGATCGCCGAGTCGCGGTGATGTCTTCGGGCCGCGACTTACCGAAACCCGGAAGTGCGCGCCGGAAGTGCGCGCCGCATGAGCTTCGCGCGAGGACGCATGCTGTCAGCGCTCCCTCAGGTAAGCTGCGCTTTAGCGATGCACCGCGCTGCATTCACCCAGGGCAGGGCGAGGGGACACAATCACCTTGGCCCTCGCCCCCCCTCCCCATACTTACGGAGGGTGATGGTGGGCTGTCACCCCCACTCGGGATGCAGATCCCACCGCCCTTTTGGGGCTCAGCCAGGGCCTACACTCCCACGGGAGGCGCACCTGGCTTGAGGCAGAAAAGGGGATGCCACCCCAGACAGGGGCGCCACTGCAAAAGGAACCCCCAGTGCTCAGGATGCTGTGCCTCTCCCATATAGGGGCGCACGAGCATAGGCCAACGCTGGAGCTGCCGTCCCCAGACAGGGGCGCAGGATCGACAGCCGTCGCCATCCACGTTCCTTCGCCTGCGACAGGCTTCCTCCATCAAGGGCAGGAAACCAAACTGAGGCGAGAGGGAGGGTCGCCCCCTTTTAAGCCTGTAGGTTTCCTGTCCTTGGTGGGCGGATTCCCTCTCTCGTGGTGCTGTCATGGTCGACCGATAAATTATTGTAACTCAGCCATATTGGAGGGTTTCCGAGCATGAACCGCCTTTCTAAGGTCATGCCACAGCATCTCAATTGTATTAAGATCAGGATTTTGACTAGGCCACTCCTCTTCATTTTGTTTTTCTTAAGTCATTCAGAGGTGGACTTGCTGATGTGCTATGGATCATTGTCCTGCTACATAACTCAAGTGAACTTCAGCTTGAGTTCACGAACAGATGGCTGGACATTCTCCTTCAGGATTTTCTGGTAGACAGCAGAATTCATGGTTCCATTTACCACAACAAGTCGTCCAGGTCCTGAAGCAGCAAAACAGCCCCAGACCATCACACTACCACCAACATATTTTACTTTTGTAATCATGTTCCTTTTCTGAAATGCTTTGTTACTTCTACGCCAGATATAATAGGACATTTACCTTCCAAAAGTTCAACTTTTGTCTCATCAGTAGTGTTGAGCGAGCATGCTCGACACTGCTCGGTACTCACCCGAGCATCACGCTACTCGGGATGTTCGGCGAGCACCGAGCATTTCCGGGTTACTCGAGCGGGAGCTCGGGTCTCTGCCCTGCATGTTTGGCGCTCTTTACAGAGCCAATGAACATGCAGGGATTGCCAGCCAGTCACTGTAATGCCGCAGCCATGTTGGTTGTGGGCATTACAGTGATTGGCTGGCCGCACAGCATCACCTTGAGTATTTAAAACCGGGCGCCGCCATCTTGGACACAGTCGCTCCGGATCAGACAGTGTAGGGACAGCGCTGCTGATTTAGGGAGAGATATATCCTGCAAAATAGTTAGTGTAGGGTCTGTAAAGGCTGCCAGATCAAACAAACAGTCCTTCTCAGAACTAATATCCATCCCAGATATCAGGCAGGCAGGCAGGCTGTATAGGAGACGAAGTGGTTATACCAGCAAACGCTGCATTACAGTCCTATGTGCTCCTGTTGCTGAAATTGCTGGACTTAGCTCCAGGTCTCGTGGGCCAGGAAAAATCCTTTTTTTTCATCTAAATCCTCTTTTTTTTCCCTCCTTCACACTGTACAAATACCCGTCTTATAAACCTTTTGGTGTCACCCCCCCCCCCCCACCCAAAAAAAAAGCGTGTCTCTGAATTTTCAGACACAAATATATCTGTTGAAAATAGTCTGGTGTAGGCCGGAGAAATAGAAGTGTGGTTTTGCAGTTCCATGGGCCATTTGTATCTAAAAAAAACAGTTTGAGTGTGTCGCTCACTGTTCAGCCGCAAATATATATATTTAAAAAAGTCTGGTCTACATACACCAGTAAATTATAACTCCGGTTTTGCTGTTCCACGGTAAGAAATCTCTATTATTCAGCTTTCGGTATTTTTTCCGTAAAGAAAAACAGTAATATTTTCTCCCTGATTGTTCAGATTGTTTAAAAGAGTCGGGTGTAGGCCAGAGAAATAGAACTGTGGTTTTCCTCTTCCATGGTTCTAATCTACTTTGTATTACCCTTTTTCCATTGATAGTGCGAGTGTAAGCTATTTTACTTACTTTACAATGGGCAAGGCGCGTGGCAAGGGACGTGGAAGTGGACGTTCTGGTGATGGTGCGTGCAGAGGACGGGGCCGTGGCCAAGGTGAAAATGTGCCACAACCAACAGCCACATCTTCTCGCTCCCACTTCTTGATCGAATTACTAGGGAAGCACAGAACAACACCAGTATTGCGAACTGATCAGTGTGTACAGGTTATTCATTGGATAGCAGATAATACTTCCAGTTACCTGGGCACCACCACCTCCGGCCTGTCTTTCACACGGTCGACTCTTAGTAGCCGTGAGTCTCGACCGCATACTCCTCCTCACCCTGATGCTCCTTCCTCCCACCATGCCGAGTGTCGTCAGACAGCAACTGATCCCACACTTGGACACTCTGAAGAGCTGTTCACTGGTCCATTTCCAGATTTGTGCCCCTCGCTCCGCTTGAAGTGGTGGAAGAGGAGATCCCATGTAGCGATGCCCAAATATTTGAACAGCCACGGCCACAGGAAGTCGACACTGGCAATTTGTCACAAGAGGTGGACGATGACGAGACACAATTGCCAGGAAGTGAGGAGGAGGATCGTGGTGCGTAAGTGGAAGAGGAGGAGGTGGTGGATGATCTAGTAACTGACCCAACGTGGCAGGAGGATATGCAGAGTGAGGCCAGCAGCACACAGGGGGAGGGAGACAGAGTACCCCAACAGGCAGGAAGAAGCAGTGTGGTGGCCGCAGACAGAAGGCGGGCAACCGTTCCCCGTAACACCAACACGAGGGATGTTGCCAGTACAACCGGTAGGTCTTCCAGAGTCTGGAATTTTTTTTAAAGACTCTGCTGATAACCCCAAAAAGGCCATTTGTACCACCTGCCATGCCAGCATCAGCAGGGGTGACAAAACTACCAGCCTGACCACCACCAGCATGATCAGGCACATGGCAGCAAAGCACCCGACTTTGTGGGGCGAACCCCAGGGTCCACGACCAGTGTCAGCGGGTGTCACAACTGCTTCTTCCGCTGTTGTGCATGCAATAGAACCCCCTGTTGTGTGTGCAAGGCAATCCCCTGTCCATACTGCATGCAAAGATGCCCCCTCCTCTCAGTCTTCACTTGTTATGGCAGTTTCTCAAGAAACAGCATCAACATCCACGTCCACGTCCCACCGCAGCGTTCAATTGTCCATATCCCAGACCTTTGAACGAAAGCGGAAATTCGCAGCTAACGTCCCAAAGGCCGCAGTCCTAAATTCGCACATTTCACGACTGCTTGCGTTGGAAATGCTGCCTTTTAGGCTGGTGGAGACGGAATCCTTCCGCAACCTTTTGGCGGTGGCCGTCCCTCGGTACTCGGTCCCCAGCCGACACTATTTTGCCCGGTGTGCCATCCCCGCACTACACAAGCACGTGTCCCAAAACATCTGCCACGCCCTCAACAACGCAGTTACTGGGAGAGTCCACCTGACAACGGACACGTGGACAAATGCTTGTGGCCAGGGATGGAACATCTCCCTGACGGCACACTGGGTAAACATAGTGGAAGCCGGGACCCAGTCGGACCTTGGGACGGAACACATCCTCCCCACACCGAGGATTGCGGGCCCTATGTCAGTCAGAGTTGCCCCCACAGTGTACATCTCCTGCGCATCATCCTCCTCCTCCTCCTCATGTTCAGCCTCCATCTCAGATATCACCACATCAGTTAGAAGCTGGAAGCACTGCAGTACTGCCTCTGCCAAGTGGCAACAGGCTGTGCTGAAACTCATAAGCTTAGGTGAGAAACCTCACACTGCTTGTGAGTTGTGGACAGCTGTGAAAGAGTAGGCAGATCTGTGGCTGAGACCGCTGAACCTACATCCAGGCATGGTAGTGTGTGACAATGGCCGTAACCTGGTGGCGGCTCTGAGGCGAGGCGAGATCACACACGTACCATGCCTGGCTCGTGTGCTTAACCTCGTGGTTCAGCGGTTTCTTAAATCGTATCCCGAGTTGCCAGATCTGCTCGTCAAAGTACGCCGCCTGTCAGCTCATTTTCACAAGTCGGCTACAGCTTCCGCCGCCCTTGCTGAAATGCAGCAGCGTTTGCAGCTTCCGTCACACCGACTGGTGTGTGATGTCCCCACACGTTGGAACTCTACCCTCCACATGTTGCAAAGGATTTGTGAGCAGAAGAGAGCAGTTGTGCAGTACCAGATGCAACAAGGCCGTCGATATTCAAGTCAGACTCCACACATAAGACCTCAGGAGTGGACCTGGATGTCTGACATCTGTACCATCATGACAAACTTTGAGGAGTCCACCCAGATGGCGAGTGGTGATGACGCCATCATTAGCATCAGCATTCCACTTGTCTGTCTTTTGCAACGCTCTCTGCAGAGAATTAAAGAGGAGGCATTGCAGCCAGAGTATGATGAGATGGATCAAGAAGCCGTAGAGGTCGATTACACACAGCCCAGCCTCATCTCATCCCAACGTGCATTGGGGGACAATGAGGGAGAGGAGGAGGAGGAGGAGGAGGAGGAAGAACAGGAGCTAGTATCATGCGCTGTAGATTGTAGTACCTGTACAACTGTCATACCGTCGGTTCAGCGTGGGTGGCCTGAGGACGGGGGGAGGAGGAGGAGGAGGAGAGCATGGTCAGTCCTCATCTTAGTGAGGACACGGAAGTCTTGCCCGTTACCAGTCTGGCACGCATGACTGACTTTATGTTACGCTGCCTTAACCGTGACCCTCGCGTTGTCAAAATCTTGGGTGACAGTCATTACTGGTTGGTGACACTTTTAGACCCCCGCTACAAGGAGAACTTTCACTCTCTTATTCCTGAGGTGGAGAGGTCTACAAAAATGGGGCAGTACCAGAAGGCCCTTGCTGCAGAACTGTTAAAAAAGTTCCCATCTGAACACGCTAGTGGCAGATGTCACAGTTCGTTGACCAACCCAGGCGTACAAGCGAGAGAGAGGCAACTCCAATCCAGCAGAGGCAGGGGAACACTGTCAACGTTCTGGGACAGTTTTCTGAGACCCACCCAGCTTACTGGCCCTGAGGCGCGGGGTAATCTCACAAGGAGTGGAAAGTTTCAAAAGATGGTGAGGGAGTACCTTGCCGACCATACCAGCGTCCTCCGTGATTCCTCTGTGCCTTTTAATTATTGGGTATCCAAGCTGGACACTTGGAATGAACTCGCTCTGTACACCTTGGAGGTCCTGGCCTGCCCTGCCGCTAGCGTGCTATCGGAGTGTGTTTTTAGTGCCACTGGGGGAATTATAACTGATAAGCGCACTCACCTGTCAACTGACAATGCTGACAAGCTGACCCTTATCAAAATGAACAAGGGCTGGATTGGGCCAGACTTCTCATCACCACCAAATGACAGCAGAGTAACATAAAGTCAAATCCACTGTGTTATTTCGGGAGGTGTATTCACATGCACCGCTTCACACCCACACATGGGTATACGCTTCCTCATTTCGGCTGATTTATGTTCTTCTCCTTATCCTCAGCCTCCACCACCACTATACCACCAGGGTGACCGTGGTCCGTGTTGCCATTATTGAAAGTTCCTCCGTCCTTATTTTTGTCAGCTTTTGCTTGGAAGGCATAAGCAAAGACTGTGGGAGACCCACTCCCCAATAATGGGAATAATATTTTTAAGATGCTGTACTGTATGGCTCTTGGAAGGGGCATTAAAAGCATCTTGTTAAGCTACTGCGACCTCCACCACTTTTCCGAGGGGCATTAAAAGCGTCTTGTTAAGCTACTGGGACCTCCACCACTTTTTCGAGGGGCATTAAAATCGTCTTGTTAATCTGCTGGGACCTCCACCACTTTTCCAAGGGGTATTAAAAGTGTCTTGTTAAGCTACTGTGACCTCCACCACTTTTCCGAGGGGCATTAAAAGCGTCTTGTTAAGTTACTGTGACCTCCACTACTTTTCCGAGGGGCATTAAAAGCGTCTTGTTAAATCACTCTGAACTCCACGTCTCTTCCAAGGGGAATTAAAACCGTCTAGTTAAGCTACTGTGATCTCCACGTCTCTTCCAAGGGGCATTAAAACCGTCTTGTTAAACCACTCTGAACTCCACGTCTCTTCCAAGGGGCATTAAAAGCGTCTTGTTAAGCTACTGCGACCTCCACCACTTTTCCGAGGGGCATTAAAAGCGTCTTGTTAAGCTACTGTGACCTCTACCAGTTTTCCGAGGGGCATTAAAAGCGTCTTGTTAAGCTACTGTGACCTCCACCACCTTTCCGAGGGGCATTAAAAGCGTCTTGTTAAGCTACTGGGACCTCCACGTCTCTTCTGAGGGGCATTAAAAGCGTCTTGTTAAGCTATTGTGACCTCCACCACTTTTCCGAGGGGCATTAAAATCGTCTTGTTAAACCACTCTGAACTCCACGTCTCTTCCAAGGGGCATTAAAAGCGTCTTGTTAAACCACTCTGAACTCCACAGCTCTTCCAAGGGGCATTGAAATGTTGTTTTTAATTAACTCTAACCTCCACGACTCTTCAAACGGGCATTGCATTTCCTCCTAATTTTTGGCAGCTTTTGCTTGGAAGGCATAAGCAAAGACTATGGGAGACCCACTCCCCAATAATGGGAATAATGTTTGTAATATGCTGTACTGCATGGCTCTTGTAAGGGACATTGCAAGTTCCTCCGTCCTAATTTTTGGCAGCTTTTGCTTGTAAGGCATAAGCAAAGACTATGGGAGACCCACTCCCCAATAATGGGAATAATGTTTGTAATATGCTGTACTGCATGGCTCTTGTAAGGGGCATTGCAAGTTCCCCCATCCTAATTTTTGGCAGCTTTTGCTTGGAAGGCATAAGCAAAGACTATGGGAGGCACACTTCCCAATAATGGGAATAATGTTTTTAAGATGCTGTACTGTATGGCTCTTGTAAGGGGCATTAAAACCGTCTTGTTAAGCTACTGTGACCTCCACCACTTTTCCGAGGGGCATTAAAACCATCTTGTTAAGCTACTGTGACCTCCACGTCTCTTCAAAGGGGCATTAAAAGCGTCTTCTTAAGCCACTTTGAGCTCCACAGCTCTTCCAAGGGGCATTGAAATGTTGTTTTTAATTACCTCTAACCTCCACGACTCTTCCAACGGGCATTGCATTTTCTCCTAATTTTAGTCAGCTTTTGCTTCTCAATGCAAAGGCGAAAACTAAAGGAGACCCACTCCCGAATAATGGGTAGAAGGTTTTTAGTACGCTGTAATCCACGTCCGTTTCAAGGGGCATTGCAGTTCCTCATAATTTTTGGAAAGTCTTCCATTCACTGCATAGGCCAACAGTGTACAGGAGACCCAGTTGCTATAAATGGAAAAAATGGTTTAGTTAAGGCCCTCTGACCTCCATGTCATTTCCAAGGGGCATTGGAGTGCCTCAAAATTTTTGGTAGGCATTGCACTCACTGTATGCCCTATAACTGTGTAGCCGAACAGCTCCTTTTGTTACAGAAACATATCCTACAAGACATATGTGGTTGACTGGCCTGATATTGATGTGAATGGTCCCTGTTCCTCCTGCTCTTTCTCCTTTGCCACTGCCTCATCCATCATTTATCACCTGAAGCTTTGTTTTAATGGGAGTCATAGAACTGGGATAGTAGCAGGAAAACATCCAGCAATCCTCGGAGGAGGTAGGATATGCGCCAAAACACTGACCACCTCAGGCCTAGCCGCTACTACATACATGCGCTTGCATTCCAAGAAAACAAAGCACCCGGCCGCCGGAGACTAAGCATGGATTCCAGGCCGCCAACGCAGCCATGACGTGGTGGCCAGATTCCGCCTCCACATGCCTAAAAGGCCCAATTTCAAGTGCAAGCAAGCAGTATGGTATTGCAGCCTGGGGGTGGGTGGGTGGCAGGCTGCACACTTACGCTTGCATTCCAAGAAAAGAAAGCAGATGCTAACTTGTATCATCATCATCATGGTCCTCACCTTGGCACTCTCAACTCCCCTGATGGAGAAGCCAGGGCCCACCGGATGAGTCTGGTTCTCTGGTGGGCTCGTCCAATGCTGCCCTAAAGCAGGCTGGGCTAAGAAAAGTGTGTGGGGGGAAGTTCCAAGGAGAAATAGGGTCGGCTGGGGACCGTTTATGGACACCCGGCTGCCCCCAGGCGGCTGAGGACCGAGTGTGGACACCCGGCCGCTGGGCGGCTGTGGACTGAGTATGGATTCCAGGCCGCCAACGCAGCCATGACGTGGTGGCCAGATTCCGCCTCCACATGCTTAAAAGGCCCAATTTCAAGTGCAAGCAAGCTAGCAGTATGGTATTGCAGCCTGGGGGAGGGTGGGTGGTTGGCCTGCATATTTGCGCTTGTATTGCAAGGAATGGGGGAGGTACAATTGAACAGTGCCCTGGGACAAGAACTTGCACGGGGATAGTTGCAAGTCTGCATCTTCTGATGCGGCAAGGATGACTTCTGATGGGCACACTTTTAGGCAGTGACCTGGGAGTCAGAGATGCTTCCAGGGGTCTTCCCCATGCTGTTCCCATGTCTTTTCAGCACTGTATGCATGTGTCACACAGCATATGGCCAGATAAGTTTGTAAAATGTTAAAATGACATTTCCCGGTGAATGCATTTGTCACGGTTGAAAGCAATACAAAAGTGCAAAAACGCATAAAAAATGCTACTTGTGATCATAGCCCAAGGTGTGGAGGAGTATTTTTTTTTTGGTTATTTATTTTACCTTATACACAAGTCTTTACCCTGGAAAGGAACTTCCTTAACATATTTCACAGGAAAGCAGTTTCAGTTTAGTTTTTGAACGTTTTATTGTGAGCCCTTAAAAGTGGCTTAATACCTCTGACCACGTTTGTTGACAGCAGTGACCTGGGGGTCAGAAATGCTTCCTGGGGCGATCCCCATGCTGTTCATATGTCATTTGAGCACTGTCACTATTGTTTTTGGCACTTGTTAGGCTTTTAAAAGACTGCCGGGGGTGCCGCCGCAAAAATGCTCGGGTCTCCCATAGACTAACATTGGGCTCGTTGCTCGGGTCGAGCACCCGAGTATCACGGCGAGCTCGGCCCGAGCTTCGAGCATTTTAGTGCTCGCTCCACATTACTCAGCAGTCCACAGAGTATTCTCTGAAAAGTGTTGTCGATCATCAAGATTTTTTTCTGGTAAAACTGAGAAGAGCCTTTATGTTCTTTTTGCTCAGCAGTGGTGACAAACATGCAAAAGAATAAGAAATCATCAAGGGGCAAACACTTTTTCACACCACTGTAAATAAAGAATCCTCTTATTGATAGAACAAGTGATCTTCATACACAACACAATCCTCTATACCAAAACCAATTGTAATGCAGCAGTTTGTGGCATTACTGTAATGGTCCAGGGTGTGTTTTGGCTGACCATGTACCTCCCCCTCAGGTGACTGATCACATGACTGTGACATCAGCACAGGATATATAAATCTTGGTGCTTTTGAGAGAGGGTGAAAAATGTGTGAGGCCTGTTCCCTGTGTGTGGGACACCGTTGGCCTGGTGAGGCCTAGAAAGAGAGGCCTGGTGAAGCCTCGAAGGCAAAGGCTGGATCCCCCTGTGTTTAGGATGAAAGTAGCCTTGTAGGACGAGAGGCCTGGTCCCTGTGTGGGACTTTACTAGCCTGGAAGGTAGAGGCTGGATCTTCCCTGTGTTTTTGAGATACCAGTAGCCTTTGAAGGTACGAGGCCCAGAGGCCCTATCTGGGAAGCCGTGAAGCCACAGCGGTGGCAGAACCGAACTGACTGAAGCAGCTACGACCCGGCAAAGGTAAAACACTGCTTGATGTGGACATTTATATTGTTACCTTGCTGAAGGCTGTATCTGGAGCCAAGTGGACATATCTGTCACTGGAAAGGCTCTTGGACATTATATGTGTAATATGTCGGTGAGCCACTGAGATGGACTCGGTTATAAGCAGTTATGAAGTGTAATAAACTGCTGGATTGTGAAATACCGGAAAGACGTTGCATGTGTGCTTTAGTTGACCCGGTGAAGCGAGTGCCCCTCAGCATGATGAATAGCGCTGCCTTACGCAATATACCAATAATATCACATACAAGTGACAAATGACGCTACACCATGACCAGACCAAATATTACCAACACATAGTAACTGAATAATACCACATACACAGAACAAATACTCCCACACCATGACCAGACCACATAGTGACCGAATACCACATAAAAGTGACAAATTCTACCACAGCATGACCAGACCAGACCACATATTACCATCACATAGTATCATGCCAGGGCAGGGAGATGCCCGGCGAGCGGCGCAAAGTGATAGGGGGAAAACAGGAATGAGAAGGCCCCGACGATAGGGCGAAAGGGATAAGGTGACCCCTCCACACTCACGTAATGCTGAACCCAGCACTCCCCATCGCACTAGATGGGTCCTTCCCCATGTGAGCCGTCACTAGCCTAAGTCCTGGCTGACCCTGGGCTTTACCATGGCTAATGAGATGGGCAGCAATATGCTGGTCTTACTGTTATGACAAGACAACACAGTGAAGGAGACAAGCAGCGGAAAACACACAAACAAATAGAACTCCATGGCTTCAATGGAAGACACAACAGCTTCTCCAGGAACACCTTTGTCCAGAGAAGTCAGGCTCAGGATACAAACTCTATTGCTGGCAAGAAAGGAAACCAGGAGTTCTGGCGTGATAGCATAATTTACATGAGCGGCGTCATTGCCAGCTCTTGCAAATCTGCGCACACCCGCAGCACATTCCGGCAACGTCACTGCGTCTCTGAAGCCAGGTGTACGTTTTCTGGTTTCAGAGGCACGCACTGCACATGCCAGAGGTTCAGAAGATGGTCATGCGCAGTGCGGCTCTGAAGCCGAGAAGCGTACACTTGGCTTCAGAGACGCAGTGACTCTGCGAGAATGAGCCGCGCGCAGATTTGCAGGAGCTGGCAATGACGGCGCTCGTGCAAATTAGGTTATCACGCCCACAGAGTCATGATAACATGGAACGAGGGCTGACTAGTCAAAGCCCTCATTAGAATAGGAAACATGGACAGTATAAATGCTTTTTTAAAGCATTTATATACCTGAATTAGGTTATACAGGGATAGTTAGGCAGGGAGTTTAATCACATATCGCTGACTGTTGCTGGATTGGAGGACATGGGGGACCTGACAGGTTCCCTTTAAGAATGAAATTATATATTTTCAAAAACTGGGTATGTCCGGACATTACTATTTATACCATAGCATATTCGTAGAAGGATAACCCTTTCGAAAGCACATTATTGAATTAACTAAACACCCTCATGTAAATGCAAATGGGTAATTTGTCTTTTGGTCTTCTAAATTTTTCTGCTTTTTGCTAAAATTCAACATAAAATGTAAAAAGCAAAAAACCAACATTTGTGATTTTAAGCAATCATACGATTCATAAACTTTGGGTGATTAGTCAGAATGATCTCAAAACATTTTCCTGTACTTACAGTGCATGTGATTGTGTTTTTCTTTCTTACAGGGCACTTGATATGGGTTAGAACAAAAAGGTGCCAATTTTGTCCTAAAGATAACTCCAAAGTGGTTTTTCGCCCATCATACTGCCTTCACTGAGGCTCTTGTGGTGTTGAGTAGTAAAGATACTCCTAAAATTGCTGTCTAGAAAACAATATATCAATGTAAAACCCGATTTAACTTTTTCTTACATTGTGTGTGGGAAGAGGGGGATTAACTATGAAGCTGGGTTCAGACAAGAGAATTAAAGTATATTGTGTACTTCTGCATTGTGTTCTGTGTCTATATGTATTTTTTTCATCTGTATTTGACACCCATAAAAATATATGTATTTTACTTGTGATTTTAAAGTTATATCGTCCCAATTTGGTCCTAAAACTGTTTTTACACCACCCCACCTTAAACATCACAAGACTACTCAAACACCATTTTCTTTTCCAATTTGAAAGTGTGTTCTTTCCTTTTGCTCAATATTGTGTTTTTTTGCTACTGAGCCAAATATCAAATGTGTCATTGAGTCTCGATGACCATGCCCTTTTTTTCATCGTAGTTTTGGAGAGCAGTAGAGAAGTACCAGAGGGAAGATTTTAGGTCTATCCTATTGTGTCACAAGGTGCCAGTAGAGGCCATTTCCATTGCTTATACAGTGACCTACAGCAGCTCTCGGACAGGTTCCTTTTGTCTGTGCAGTCATTTTATCAACCGCTGTATGTCTTTCATCCTTGATTAATATTTAAAGGGATTCTGTGACCAACCCTCCTGAGCTGTTTATATGGGCTGCAGGAATTTGTACTCGCTGAGCCACGTAGGAGGTAGGCACAGGTTCACACAGTGATGCAGTCCACGGGTTCAAACAAACTGGTGGTTTATTTAGTGTCCATACACCAGTGAGGAAACAAAAGTAACAGCCTTTTCCTGGCACAAAAAAAAGTAATAACAGAACGAAGCTCAAAATAACAAGTCCATGCAGCACGGCTTCAGCCGTTTAAACAAAGTGCTTTTTCTCTGCCTCCAGTACATGCAAGGTCTGCTCACCTTGCCCAACAAAACACAGACTTTGACAGGCGCAGCTGTCTTAAATCAGCCTTCCAAGACCTAGACTGGAGGTAAGTGAGCAGCTGTTCCCCCCCCCAGCTCTTTCAGCTGCTCGTAAAACCCGGCCCTGTAATCCCGGCCCATTAAATTCCTCTCAGCACTATGTGTGCTGGAGCCTGCTTCTCCGGGTCCTATATCACCGAAGCTTGGCACTTCGGGGACACATACCTCCCGTCCACGACCTGTACGGCAGCCACCTTACAGGGAATCTAGGTAATAAAAAGCTGAATAAAATGATACCTTGATATCTGCGATCCACATTTTTCTTAATATGTAGATTAGCTTGTAAGATCTATGGGCTGGACACAGATCTTCCAGAGAATCTGCCTCCAGAGTTTATTTTAAATGAAAGGGGGCATTACCAAAGTGAGACATATAATGACTGTCTGTTCTCCTGATCTACATGTCTCACACTGGTAACTCCCCCTTTAATTTAAAATAAACTCTGGAGGTAGATTCTCAACGAGATCTATGTCCGGCCCATAGATCTTAACAGCTCATTTACATACAGTATAAGAAAATGTGGATTTCTCTGAAATAAGACATCAGATTACAGATAACAAGGTATCACTTTATTCAGCTTCCTATGACTTATAGTGGGTACAGAAAGTATTCAGACCCCCTTTAAATTTTTCACTCTTTGCTTCATTGCAGCCATTTGGTAA
This sequence comes from Phyllobates terribilis, assembly GCF_046119375.1. Lineage (NCBI taxonomy): Eukaryota > Metazoa > Chordata > Amphibia > Anura > Dendrobatidae > Phyllobates > Phyllobates terribilis. The sequence continues at coordinate 693,304,371 of NW_027362762.1, forward strand.
ATTCTAAATATTTCAATTTTTTTCTCATTAAAGTACACTCTGCACCCCAACTAGACTGAAAAAAAACAGAAATGTAGAAATTTTTGCAAATTTATTAAAAAAGAAAATCTGAAATATCAACTTTTTTTTTACATTTAATATTTCTAATGTTACAAAATCAAATATTTTGTTTGTTATTTAATTAACATTGAGATTCTGTGTCCCACACATTATTCCAATGTTTAAAAAAACACATTATGCCACCACACATTATTATAACATCAGCGTTTGTGGCCTCCATACTGTAATGCTTTTATTAATTTGTACGTCCACTAATAGTCCATCCGTACCAGCTTTCCGTTTTGTTTTTTTTGTCTACTGATGAGTCTCTACTTTCTATAATATTTCTAGTGTTTCAATGCACTTTAATGGGTCTGACAATGATAGCCATCTATGGCTGGCACAAGAGAGACGGTTTTCTTCCTTCTTTTTTGTGTAATTTTTGGAGAAATATAGAAAGATAAATAGATGAAGTTTCTATGCATAAGTCACAACCTGACAGAAAACCTTCTGCAGTGAAAATTACTACCTGAAATAACTAATTCAAGGTATGCAAGTTGCCTCTTCAGAGAAAAAGAGGACTTGGAATCTATAGCGCCACCTATTGATTGAAAGCAGCAATCCTACAAGTCACAATCGACCCTTTTACGAGTCTTGCAATATGACTTAGGATAAGAGCCAAATCAGAATCTCAATTTGCAGACACGGTGTTTCGGGCTATTGCTCCTAGTCAGTGCAAAGTATGAGAACTGATTTGGCTAGGTGAGAGGCTCTGGACTGAGGTCTAAGGGGTAACGTTTCTCCTTGTGGAGTCACATACCGGCTCTGGCATGCCAAGGTAAGGAGGCTTATTCGCCATGCAATGCTCCTCTGGGAAATTTAATATACAAATTGCTTCTTCAGAGAGAAAGAGGTCTTGATTGAACTCTATAGCGCCACTCTATAGTGCTTCCAATAGGTGGCGCTATAGAGTTCAAGTCCTCTTTTTCTCTGAAGAAGCAATTTGTATATTAAATTTCCCAGAGGAGCATTGCACGGCGGATAAGCCTCCTTACCTTGGCATGCCAGAGTCGGTATGTGACTCCACAAGGAGAAACGTTACCCCTTAGACCTAATTCAATGTAAAAATATGAACAGTAATATTAAATGACTCTTAATGATCCTAATAAACAAATGAATGCTTCAAAGTCAAGTTAGTAATAGGATAAATTAGCAATTTATTGTAGTGTATAAGTATAAGTGTATAAAGGTATAAAAATAAGGTAAAAGTTTGCAAGACAAAGCATTGAAGTGCTAATGATAGAACAAAACAGCTTGGCTACTTTAATCCCAGACGATGATGATGAGATGGACCAGGAAGATATTTCATCACACATCCGTGTATCACAGTCTGAGTATGGATCACGATTAGGGTTGAGTGAGTATGTTCTGTCCGAGTATGCTCGGGCCGAGCTCCGAGTATTTATAGCTGCTCGGTGATAAGGTTGAATCGCTCCCGTGTGCATGATTTGCAACTGTTTGACAGCTTTATTACATGTGAGGAATGTGTGAGAAATAGACATTCCTCACATGTAGTAAAACTGTCAAACAGTCGCAAATCATGCACACGGGAGCGATTCAACCATATCACCGAGCAGCTATAAATACTCGGAGCTCGGCCCGAGCATACTCGGTGAAAGGGTTAATAGAACATACTCGCTCAACACTAATCACGATGCATTGACTGGCTGTGGGTACCTGAACTTGACAGCCTCTTCGAAAACTATGAGGCTGTTGAATTGAGGAAGGGAGATCTGCAGATGGTTGGAGGATCAAGGAACATGATGACACACAGATGTATGAATGCAGCTCTAGGAAGATAGGCTTACAAAACCGTCCGCTGAGTTTGCGCCCACTGATTGGGTGAGACCCTTACCATTTGGGCTCTATGTATGGACATTTCTATATCCCAATTACTATCAGCACAAATCTACTGAACCTTATAGAACAATCCTAAATTCTATGGATAACTTAGTGAATTCTCATACCCTGCTGCGCTAAATCTGACTGGTCCTAGTTCTCAATGCAACTCAATCTATTACTGAAAGGGTAGGTCCACACAACCATTTTCTCCACAGCCGAGAAAAACAGTCCAATTATTTTCATCAGACTTTGATCAGAGTGGCATAAAAAAAGAAAGTTTCTCCACCGTTTCATTTTGTCAGTCCATGAAAATTGGACCACACTCAGATGGCATCAGAGTGTGGTCAAATTTTCTTTATGGACCCATAGACTTCTATAGCCGATTTTGATATGACACTAGGATCAAAATCGGATATGTCTCAGTTTTTTTCCGAGGACCACTCGGTCTGAGAAAAAAAATAAAAAAAATAAAATAAAAAAAATCGGACCTGTACATAGCCCCGTAAAATATTAGCGGTACGAGTGCTATCCGTAAAAACCATGAATAGCACTCGTACGAAAAAATTGGTTGTGTGCATGAGCCCAAAAAATATAAAAATATATCATTTAAGTAGTTGCACATGTGGTGAAATAAACAAAAAAGTCAATACTGACCTGATAAGTCAACCACCACTGCAGAGCCAATAGTCACATGGTCCTCCGCTGGTCTTAAACTGCAAATTTGACTGCTGCAGCCAATCACAGATAGGAAAGTCTACTATGTGTTTTTTTTATCCAATGCAATTGCATTATAATAAACCCATCATATACATTGAGATTTTGTGTAACCAGTTATTTGCAAATCAGAATCAGATTATTATCTAACCATATTTGAAATTAACTCATATTTATGTTATGCTGTTGGCAACATTTTCTGAATTATTGCAAGTTTGCAGGTGTAAGCAGCCACCTCTATCGGGATATCTTCAATCTTGTGGGGTGTTTTCAGCTTATCTTTGTGTTACTGTGGTCTGAAATTAGACGAAAGGAGGATGCTGGCTTCTCTCTCAAGCGTCCGGGCAGTTTCCTATTTACAAAAGTTCTAGCTAATGTTCCTGCCCCCTCCTCCCTGTGCCCTTCCCAAACTGAGCCACACTGAAGTCTGGCACCTATAGTGATCCTATCTCACTTCCTTAACCAAGTCATATGGTTGGCACCAGCTGCTGACGTACAGTAACCAGTTAGTTATCGCATCCTACACCTGTGGGAATACAGCGCATGGTACAAATAATACTCATAGGAAGTAACGTCATCACACAATACTTATTAAATTATTTCCAACTTGATGGCAGCTAAATTATTCATTTTTCTTTGATAGACAATTTTTTTGGGTGAGTTTGGTGAGCAAATCACAGAATTTTAAATGTACATTGCATGAGGCTTATACGTTCTACTTATTCTTTATAGTAAGGAATATATTCTCAAATTTATGTTTAGAATCGGTCCATTCTATGAGGTTATATCTCCTAATAGAGCATATGAATCCTCTTGGCACGTTTATGACCATAACAAAGCTTAATCAGCTTAGAGGAAGGTTCAAATGAAGCTAGACAAAGTTTACCCACTGCCATCTCACTGCCAGATTCACAAGTCACTGATTCTGCAGCCCGCCATGCACAATGACACATGGAGGTTGCTGAAGACATAGTATGGTTCATCATTCCTGATAAAGCCCGATTGCAAAAAAAATATTTGTAACCAAAAATGTATGCACTTTAAGACTAAGTAAAGGTTTAACACATTTTTTAAAAATATTTTTTCAGCCACTTTAATTGGATTGTAGATCAGTAAGGGCCCAAGTATTGAGACCTCCATCAAATTGTTAAAAGATAGCAGTGAAATGCTGAGCTCAGGAGAACATGGCTGCCGCCTCAGTGTGTACACATGGTAGAGTATTGATGCAACAGAAAGATATACTTCTTGATTCATCAAGACTGACATTTTCTATCCGGCCCTGATGAGGCGGTGTGGAGGCGTCAGATGCTCCCGATTCATTAAGAAGCCTGCGTGTGTTGTGCCAGAAATTTTACACTAGTCCCTGACTTGAGTAAGATTTCTGGTATTGGGAACACAACAGCTGAATTAGATGAGATGTGGTGTCTAGCCCCAGCTCAGCCTTGGCAGAGCTAGGAGACGCTGTCATGAAAATGCCAACTAGACTTTGCAAAAAATTTTGTGACTTTCAAGATCAATTAACACCAGAAATTGATGAATCGGAGCCATAGACTTTCTACTGCATCCACGCTCCCCGGTCAGTGAGTCCGCAGGCAGGTGGTGTGTGCTCCTAAGATGAGCACTTCTTAGCAGTCTTTTGAGCAATTGGTGGAGGTCTCAGTACCTAGACTCCACTGACTTATCTGCAATTAAAGAGGCTGAAAAATACAGGAAAAATGACTTTACGTTTTTAAAAAAAATGCCCCATTAGACTTCCTTATACCTTAATTTTTTTTTTTATCCTCTACTATTGTAAATTATGATATAACACTAACTAATGGGAATCTGATGGCTGTAACCCACCTAGTCATTAAAGGATTTATCTTGGTCATAATTAAAATTAAGAGAGAATAATATGCCGAATCCCAACAGTGTGTAATATACTTACTGTTTGGATTCCGCTGTTTCACACTCCTGTCAGTTGTCATGTGACCCTTGATATGGGAAATACATACTTGTGCTCACTTGTCGACCGCTTTCTCTTCTCTTCTCATTGGATCATGGACAATATGAGCTCTGTTGGGTGTTGTACATATGGAGTTGCCTATATACTGAGTATATATATTATATATATACACAGCACATACTGTAAGAAGGTCACTGGTAATAGTGGAGGGGAGATATGTTTCACAGAGGTTATTGGCTTCAGTGATATGAACCTGAAAGTTTGCTTCTGCCTGTTATGTGCTCGGGGGGTTTTCGTGAACAGCTAAAGAGTTGGGTGGGACGGTTATTCACCATATCTCCACCCTAAGGTGTGGTCCAGGAGGTAAAATTTTAGCCTCTGGACTCACTCGGAGTTCTGTGTGCTCTGAAGGTGAGCTGACTCCAGAGTTGTGCTCTTGTTAAACGGAGTTGAACCCTCTTTTCTGAGCGGGTGGACCCTGCAGTTATAAGTACTGTAATGAGTGCTGTTTGTTTGTGAATATGCCTATTTTGTTTTGGACTGGTTTATGAAGCAAATTTATAATAAACCAGTTTAAGATTTAAATGAAAAGCATTCCTGAGTACCTTAAGCAGCCGAGTGATCCGATGTACCACAAATAAATATATATTGTCACGTACACACTTCTCAGCATGTGACGTGGAGTGTGCCTGCAAGGGTTAATTTATCTATTCTCACTCAATCCAGCACTCAACCTTGATTTTAGGCTATAGAGTGAGCATAAATCACACCCCGACACATTCAGCAAACCCTGATTTCTTACGCAGCCACCACTTATCAAACACACGGGGTGATAAGTCCCCGAAATCTATGTTACTGTCTGACAATCAAAAAGGTCACACGCTCTCTCTAGGTTCTTTACAGCGAACAAGGATCAACTTATTAAATATTTTAAGCTTTAATATAAAAATTTACAGTGCTTACAATAAATCTATAAAAAGGTAAAAATAAAACGTCACACAAATATGCAAAACAGTTCTAGAATAAAAGGGGAGAAAATAACAGATATACCTAAACGTTTCCGTCTGCAGTTATCCTGTTTTCCTTAGGGAAGGAGAAAGGGATTATGGATCGCATCAGCCTTTAGGCTGCCCCCACATGTGAACACTTTCTCCTTGTGTCACACAGCTTTTTATAGTCCTGACCATAGGCTCATATTTCCAGGATGACCCGGATTGGTCTATTTAAAAGGTGCTGTCTGTGAATGGATGATGAGCCAAGTTGTGGCATTTCAAATATCTGTGTTTTCCCCCCTCCCTTCCTCTCTATATACAATCAATAGGAAACATTCTTCCTAGTTACAACCATCTGCTAGCTCTGTGAAGCTGCCATGTTCCACACCTCCAAGGGTAGGGGAGAGATGGGGGAGAGGGGGGGGGGGTAGAGGGAGGGGGAAGGGGGAGAGAGAGAGGAGGAGGGTGGGAGGGGGAAGAGAGAGGAGGAGGGTGGGGGGGAGAGAGAGAGGAGGAGGGTGGGGGGGGGAGAGAGAGAGGAGGAGGGTGGGGGGGGAGAGAGAGAGAGAGGAGGAGGGTGGGGGAGGGAGAGAGAGAGGAGGAGGGTGGGGGGGGGTCAGAAAAACCACCATTTGCCTCATGCAGTGCAACACATCTCCTTCGCATTGAGCTGATCAGGTTGTTGATTGTGGCCTCTGGAATGTTGGTCCACTCCTCTTCAATGGCTGCAGTAGAATTACACAGTTGTTGCTGTGATCTCTCTCTACTAGTGATGAGCGAGTATGTTCTGTTAACCCTTTTGGCGAGCATGCTCGGGTGCTATGTTTAAGTCATTCCGTGCTCATGATTTGCGGCTGTTTGCCTAAGAAACAGGCATTCCTCACATGTATTAAAGCTGTCAAACAGTCGCAAATCATGTGCACGGCGTGACTCAAACATAACACCCGAGCACACCGAAGATACTCACCCGAGCATGCTTGTAAATCTGGAGTAACGAGCATGCTCACTCATCACTAATCTCTACCAGTTACATTTGGAGATTCTAGTAGCAGTAAATCCTGTAAGGTAATAGGACAACTTATGTCTACCACTAATTACAAACAAGTGTAAGAATACAGAAATATCTTATACACCAATATTTAAATGAGCTTCACAGTAAACATGTTCCTTGCTGCTACTTCTTGAACAAGTTTTATTTGCTTCAAGAAGCAGAAATCGTATTTGTACACTTTATTCTTCAACAAGTTGAATGCCTACCACAACATGTTTTCTTATTCCCCTTGATCTTTGAAATGTTTCTGACTTTGTACTCATTTTGCATTATACTTTATAATATCCATTATTCCCCCCCCCACCCCATCTCATTGGCAAAGATTATGGAGGCAATGTGAATAGGTGTGTATAATCATGGGTCCTTGTGTCAAGATCTTTGTTGGTGGAAGTGTGGGTTCTTTTATTTTTCTGTCTCTTTTCTATAAGCATTTATGAGTAAAAAAAAAAGTAAAGTCTGTTTTCAAGATCATATCAAATAGGTATAATGCGAACCACTCACAGTTGTTGTGAATCTATTCTATGTTCAAGTACCTTGGAGTTAATGGTTGTGGACAATACCGGAGAAGGGAAATGTGAAAGGGATTACAATAATGGAACAGGCTGTTGAAAAAAAAACACAATGCAGAAGTGAGTTTATATACAGTGATATCAATAGGAAGAATAGCAAAGAAGACTGGAAAGCCCCCAGCGGAATATACAGAGTACATGCTACCGATTATAGAGAAAACATGGCTGCTTCTCTCACAGTGAGACTGATGGTGGCATTGTCAGCTTGTTCTGCTTCAGATTTCAGGGAGGCTGTCACCCATAATACTCTATAGTTCTATGAGGTTCACACGTTCAGTATTTGGTCAGTATTTTACATCAGTATTTATATGACAAAACCAGAAGTGGTGACGTGTTTCTTTTATACTTTTCCTCTGATTGTTCCTCACCTGGTTTTGGCTTACACATACTGAGGTAAAATACTGACCAAATACTGAACGTGTGAACATGGCCTAACAATCATAGTTGTGGTACAGATTTGACAATTTTTTTAATATAAAATAGTTCTAATACATATGTAAAGGAGGGTTTTGATGCACCTATTGCTCTGTGCACAAGCCATCCCCTCAATTATCTTCCACCCGTCTCCTCCTGATGACTGACAGCTCTCCAAGAAGCACTGCTTGTATTTAATCCCCAGCCCCGATCGCACAATGTACCCTCTGCGGGAACACAATACCGCACAACGGCAGGCGGCCAATGCTAACATGGAAAGTAGATGACAGCACACACACACTGACACTGTGTGCTTAGACTCTGCAGTCTCTGAACACTGTTATCTCCCTCTCTTTTCACCATGGGACCCCCAGTGCTGTGCGACCCTGTGAGCAGCAGCTGCAGACAGAAGAGGGCGCCATCACAGATTGACCCTGTGTCTGCAGGGCTGAGGATTCAATACAGGCAGTGTTCTTTGGAGTGCTGTCAATCACCACAAAGAGAGGAGCGGAGTATTGTAATTGAGGGGGCGGAACAGTGCACCAAGCACTTGGTCACACCAAGTGTGCACTGAGGTCCCCTAATTTACATCTTTTGTTTTATGTAAAAACTACTCATTCACATAAATAAAATCTGTACCACAAATATGATTGTTTTATGGACTAAGTCCCCTATATGAATGTAAAATTTGAGGTTTAAGTTGAGTGGGGGGGTGACAGACTTCTTTCAAAACTTTGGCTTTGGTCCAGATGAAATCATAATTGCTTTTTTTAAAAAAAAAAAAATAGCATGACAGCTGCCCACAAGTTGTGTATGGTATTGCAGATCAGTCTCATTCACTCCAGTGGAGCAGAGCGGTAAGAACAAATGCAAGCCATGGACAGATTTGGCTCTAGACTTCCGACACACTTAGGAGTCGCACATCCCTGGACCCTTCCACTGACTGATATACTTTGATTTTTGGCCTCCAATTCTTCTACACAAACACTTCAAATCCTGATTCTATGGGCTCCTTCTCTGAGCTTTGGTGCATTACTTATTGTTTTCTTTGAAACTATTGTAGCTGCTGATTCCAGGTCTTTCTGTAGCTCTCCAGTGGTCCTTGGGCAACTCTTCTGATAATTCTTTTCACTCCTCTGTCTGAAATCTTGCAGGGAGCACCTGGTCGTGGTAGTTTATGGTGAAATGATGTTCTTTCCACTTCTGGACTACGGCCCCAATAGTGCTCACTGGAAACTTCAGTAGTTTAGAAATGTATAGGCCATCCATCAGTTGAAGCACCTGATATTATTTTTCTCTAAGTCGCAGGATTACTTTCTAATTACTGATAGATTTCACCTGGTGTCATGACTTTCCATGGTGTCACGATTCCTCCGCTCAGTGTCTGGGACTAAGTGATGGACAGCGCTGTCATCCTATCCTGTGCTGGGGCATGCTGACCTGTTGGTGCTTTGATTGACAGCTCAGTTGACCTCTCTGAGACTAGGAGGTGCAGAGATTTCTCCAGGTGCTCCCTGTTCTTAATAATTACCCTGCTATTTAGGTGAGCTGTCTGGCCAAGGTCACTGCCAATCAAAAGCTTCTGCTCTCTTGTGTTTGCCTGATTCCTGAGCTGTGTGTTCTGCTCTACTGCGCTGCCTTACCTTTGGACCGTATTCTGACTACCCATTTGTTTTAGCCCCTTTGCTTAGATTTGCTTTCTCTGGTATTCTGACCCCGGACTGTAACCTGACTTACGCCTTCGTCTTTTCCCCTACTTTACTATGTGCTCTTTTGGTACTGACCCCGGAACATTTGACTTCTCTGTCTCATGGCCTGTCCGTGAGTAGTGACTAGCGTCACATGGCTTTTTGCACCTCTTTGTGTTATAATAATTTTTCCCTGTGTCATTTCTCATTACACATAGCTTAATTTATGGATATCTATTGTTTAATTTCTTTTCCTGTGTGAATTGGATGGGTTGTTACTGACATCTGGTGAGAATTTCATGTCAATAGTATCTTTAGAAATATATTTACTTAGCAAATTGGTAATTTGTTTAATACTTATTATACTTCCTGTATAGGAATAGACCTACCAACCACCTGTAGTGACTCAGGAAGAAACTAGTGGTGGTGCCAGATTGTGCAAAGAATTCCATAAAAACAAAATCAATATTATGGTTATTTTTTTCAGTATTTCACCCTACTTGGAAATTTATGTTCCTTCAATGCAGTATATGGTAAAATGACGGTCTCTCCAAGAAATTACATTATGCATGTGCATATAGAAATAAAAAATTAAAGGGCATGCATCCTTACTGTGTGCATTGTTGACTTTTTGATTGTCATCTGTTAGCATATAAAGTGTGCTGTAGCTGTTAACAACACAGGATGGCTCGGGGCTCATAATAAACCATGGACTACAGCGATCTTGAGGAAAGGGTTTCCAGAAGCATACCAAAGTTCACTTAAGGGATTAAATGGCCTAGATCAGACCTGGGCAAACTGCGGCTTGCTGACAGATAGCGGAAGGGCTAAAACAGTGGCCCACGGGAAGCACCATGCCCTCCCCCGCCGCCTGTTGTCACCACTATCTGCGGATGCAGACATCAGTGAATACATTGGTGGAGAATGGAGCCGCCGGCAACATCTTCTACCAATCAGCATGTGAGACAGCAGACGTGATTGACATCATTTCATCACGCTGCTGCGGAGACTTGGTGCATCATAGAGCAGAGCGACAGTGGAACAGGAGCGAGGCGAGTTTTTTTTTTTTCCCAAGTGTATGGGATATTCGTAAATATATAGTAGGCTAAGTCGGGGCTCACACTGTATATAAGGAGGCTATGTTGGGGCTCATATTGAATGTAGAAGGCTATGTCGGGCTCATACTAAAGGTAGGAGGCTATGTGGCGACACATACTGCATATCGGAGGCTATATGAGGGCACATTTTATATACAGAGACCATGTGGGGGCTCATACTGTATATAGGGAGCTATGTTGGAGCTTATATTGTAAAATAGGAGGCTATGTGGGGGCTCATACTGTATATGGGTGAAGTGTGTGGGCTCATAAGCTATATAGAGGGATGTCAGCATACTTAATGCTGCTCAATGTTAAGTGATACAAATAATTATTAATAAGTTAATACTAATATTGAGCAGAATTAATTTCAGTGCTCCACAACAGTCAGTCACATCTTCTCATGTGGCCCCTCGGGAAAATTAATTGCCCACCCCTGGCCTAGATGGTTTGTGATACTGGCCTTTCAGGGAGGAATAAAGATCAGAATCAAAGCAGTATTCATGATCACACCAGTAACACAGATAATTGTTACAACCATTTCTTTAACGAGATAGCGAAATGAGTATATGGTGTCCAGTGTAGCAAATTCTGTCTACACTACAGGAAAGGTGATGAATCGGAACCTAAACCTATAGAAGTTACAAAGAAATTTGAGGCTCTCTTAGTGTCAACTGGAGGAGGCTATCTTATACCCGCTGGTAAGGTCCTAATTTTGTTACTGATTCCTGGACACTTGTCTGAGATATTTATACCCTTCTTATCTGATTTATACATGCCAGTAGGTACCTACCTGCACTGCACTTTTTGGTAGCCTGTAACTTTTAGGATGTCTTCTTGCTGCGGTGCTTTCTTCACTGTCTGCTGTCGTATTTCCTCATTTTTAGTGTTACTCTTGTAATATATGTGCATTTGTTACTGGATTTAATAAAACTTTATTGATATCTGCATGACTCCTGCCCTCCGTTTTCTATATTGTTTGGAGTTGATAAGAATCAGTGCACCACGGAACTAATTTATGGCATTTTGCATTTCTTAGTATGATATTGGCCTATAATGGTGTAGTTATTTATTCTGTCACCTGTAGTTTATGCACATGATATGAGATTCTTTAAGATGCTACACTGCCACCTAGTGAAATAAATAAGTATAGCAGTTCAGTTACAATACTTATAACTCAAAAATACAAATTGATGGAGACATGTTAAGCATAGAGCAAGTTGCAGAATTTATTCTGAGAATATACCTTAAAGGGATTTTCCAGGCACCAAAAAAACCACTATCTGGCTTTCCCACTAATGAGTCCCTAAATCCGTTTGTTCCCTTTGTTTTTTTTAAGTTACCATTAAGTTCCCTGAAACCATCCTGAGCTTCCAGTCAGCTCTCCTCAGTGCTTTTGAACTACATTTCCCAAGAGGCAGAACTGTATCTGTCCCATAGCTCACATATTATCCACCATCTGTGCCACCTACCAAACATCATCTAGAAACTCCTATACAGTCTGGTGATGTATAAATTGCTGCACACAGCTTATTCCTTATTCTCATGTCACCATATAACATAGTAATTCATTATCATGTACTCTGGAAAGCCCAGCAACCCCCCCCCCCCCCCTGGCCTGCCAGATACTGATAAAATTACTTTTTCCGTGTGGAGCCTGCAATGTGCTCTCCCTCCCTGCGCACATCCCCAGTCACTCACAGCTTGCCTAGGATTACAGGCTACACCCCTACAACATGACCATTCGGAGCTCACTGCAAACCTGCTGCTTGAACAGTTCAAAGCACAGAGATATCTGCGCTTTGACTAGAACAGGAGTAAGAAGCTGAAGGTCATGTTACCAGTGTGACAGCTACAGAAAACTGTAGTATTTTAAAGGGAATCTGTCATTAGGTTTTTGTTACTCCTGAGAGCACTATGGTGTGGAGGGTAAGACCCTGATTCCAGCAATGTATCACTTACTGGGCTGCTTGCTGCGATTTTGATAAAATTGCTATTTTATCTGCTGCCGATCTACTAGTCATCTGAATGCTGAGCTCTATATAACTCCAGCCACACCACTTATTGGCACCTTTATGTGTAAGCTGTGCACAGGCAGAAGTCTGCCAATCAGAGTTGGGGGCAGGGTTATACAGAGCTCAGTCATATGGAGGGCTACATTGCAGCAGGTTTAATAGTCCTCTAGTGATGATCTCCTGCTGTTGAAAGTGATCATATCAAAACTGCAGCAAGCAGGCCAGAAAGTGATCTATCGCTAGATTCAGGGTCTCTGTGACTACATTATGCTGCTCTCAGATTAGGTGACAAACATGGAGACAGGGTCCCTTTAACAGCAAATTAATGCTGAAGTTTCTTCATGTTGAATAGCAATTACAATGCTTTAATAACACAGGTCTGCAGGGTAAAATTGTTTAAAAAGGTGGTATTTATATACTTTCGATCTCTGAACACAGTAAAAATAACAAAAAAATTCCATCACGTACAGCTTTTTCACAAACACTGACTCCATAGGTTTTTTTCTTGCACCATACTTAGACCCCTTTGCGGGACCTTTTGGAGGATGATTTTGGTGTCATCAGATTAGTTCGAAATTAATGGATGCTGTGCTGTGATTGGCTGCTGTGGGTAGAGAAGATTTCCTTAACCCAGCTCCCAAAGAATGTGGTGGTGTCCATAGCATCCAATGAGAGCATGTCTTTCATTTTTCTTCAGCAGTAGAAGAACTGAAAACTGCATTGTGATTGGTTGCTATGGGGAGCAAAGGCAAATTTTATTTTAGACAGAGTTCATAAGAGTGTGGTGGTGTGTTTACCACGATTCCTTTCAGTGGTTGTGGTGGTGTGTTTACGATTCCTTTCAGTGGTTGTGGTGGTTTAAGCTTGTTTCTAAAAACGTGATCTAAATGGCTACAAGGGGGTGTCTGAATTCACCCGACAACTTTTGCTACATTTGCGGTTGTTTTGTAGTGAAGGAACATTAGACTTTTTTTTAGAAAACTGTATTATGCGTACTTTGGTGTAAAACTAGGTGAGTTTCCATTTTGGTGTGATCTGGAGGGAACCACAGAATCATAATGATGACTGCTACTTTTGTACGTGCAATCTGGAGGGATTCAACCTTAAAAATAAGAAAACAACTATATTCCCAGCCCCTCCTGTCAGCGATTCGCCCTGTGCCTCACAGTCCAGAAATACCTGTCCCTTCACCTCCGGAGAATCTTGAAAATACACCTGATTCAGAACACGAAGGGCAGGACTCTGATGAAGACTTTCACGCTCGTCCCAATGCGCCACAGCTTTTTTCGTAGCTTGAATTAAATGATTTAGTCAGGGACTTGGACCTTCCTAAACATTCGGCAGAATTCATAGGCTCTAGACTAAAGGAAAAGAACATACTAGCTACTTGTACATGTTTTTTCATGGTACAGAAGCAGAGAACAGGAATTCCATCCATACTCTTCTCAAGACAGTGCTCTAGTGTATTGCAGTGATGTTCCTGGGCTGATGGAAAAATTTAACATTGAGTACAATGTGAGAGAGAGTGGAGACTATTGTTTCATCCAAAAAAAAGTCTGAAATCTGTGCTACTGCACAATGGCAGCAAGTATGCTTCAGTGCCTGTAGGGCATTCTGTGCACATAAAGGAAAGCTATGATAATTTAGACTTTATTCTCAAGAAACCTAGTTGCGGAAAGCTTAACTGATCCCACCAAAGTTCTCCTGCCACCACTCCACATTAAGCTTGGACTGATGAAGCAGTCTGTGAAGAGTCTAGCAAAAGGAGAGACTTAAGTACATGTGTACCAAGTTTCAGGGATTGTCCGAAACAAAAGTGAAGGAAGGCATTTTCATGGGTCCGGATATTCGGAAACTCATGAAGGACAATGTGTTCAAAACAAAACAGAAATTTCTAGGTAACAAATATCCAAAATTTAAAGTCCATGGGTGAGAACATGCTGAAACGTTTGAAAGCCTTGTGTTGTCTGATGAATCTGAAGTTACATTTTTTACATTCCCATTTGGTCTACTTTGCTAACAACACCAAGTTTTTCTGGAAAGAGCAAGAAGAAAGATTTCAACAGGATATCAAGATAGATGGAACGTGAACAGGATGGGGGACTATTGCTGGATGCTTCACAGAGAAGATCCACAGGCCTTCTATAAGAGAAAAGGTATCAAGAAAAGGCGCAATAATTTCCAATAAAGTTACAGAATGAATGTTCAATAAATAGTGTACATTTTTGGCTACAATAAAGATTTTTCTTGTTCATCTCGCATTTATGTAATTTCACGCACATTTTGTGCAAAATCCATAAGTGATTGTTAAATATAGAAGTTCGTTTTCTTATGCCCTGATTTAAAAAAAAATAAAAATCAGTCATTGGATTAGAAATTTTTTTCGTAACCCGAATTTTGCATGCCTATGTAAACTGTGTGCCTGGAAAACCCCTTTACACATATGAAGGTGCAGATATGGATGCAAACATATGCTAATGAAAAAAAAAATACACTACCGTTCAAAAGTTTGGGGTAATTTAGAAATTTTTATTTTTGAAAGAAAAGCACTTTTTTCAATGCAGCTAACATTAAATGAATCAGAAATACACTCTATATGTGGTAAATGACTATTCTAGCTGCAAACGTCTTGTTTTTATTGCAATATCTACATAGGTGTATAGAGGCCCATTTCCAACAACCACCACTCCAGTGTTTTAATGGTACATTGTGTTTGCTAACTGTGCAAGAAGGCTAATCGATGTTTATAAAACCCTAGAAAACCCTTGCACAAGTATGTTAGCCCAGCTGAAAACAGTTTGGCTGATTTGAGAAGCTATAAAATTGACCTTCCTTTGAGCTAGTTGAGAATCTGGAGCATTACATTTGTTTGTTCTAAAAAGAGAACTTTCATGTGAAACTCGACAGTCTATTCTTGTTCTTAGAAATGAAGGCTATTCCATGCAAGAAATTGCCACTGAAGATTTCCTACAACGGTGATTACTACTCCCTTCAGAGGAGAGCACAAACCAGAGTAGAAAGAGAAGTGGGAGGCCCCGCTGCACAACTGAGCAACAAGACACGTACATTAGTTTGAGAAACAGACGTCTTACAGCTCCTCAACTGGCAGCTTCATTAAATAGTACACGCAAAACGCCAGTGTCAACGTCTACAGTGAAGAGGCGACTCAGGGATGCTGGCCTTCAGGGCAAAGTGGCAAAGAGAAAGCCATATCTGAGACTGGCTAATAAAAGGAAAAGATTAATATGGGCAGAAGAACACAGACATTGGACAGAGGAAGATTGGAAAAAAGTTTTATGGAAAGACGAATCAAAGTTTGAGGTGTTTGGATCACACAGAAGAAAATTTGTGAGACGCAGAACAACTGAAAAGATGCTGGAAGAGTGCCTGACGCCATCTGTCAAGCATGGTGGAGGTAATGTGATGGTCTGGGGTTGCTTTGGTGCTGGTAAAGTGGGAGATTTGTACAAGGTAAATGGAATTTTGAATAAGGAAGGTTATCACTCCATTTTGGAACGCCATGCCATACTCTGTGGACAGCGCTTGATTGGAGCCAATTTCATCCTACAACAGGACAAATGACCCAAAGCACACCTCCAAATTATGCATGAACTATTTAGGGAAGAAGCAGGCAGCTGGTATTCTATCTGTAATGGAGTGGCCAGCGCAGTCACCGGATCTCAACCCCATTGAGCTGTTGTGGGAGCAGCTTGACCGTATGGTACGCAAAAAGTGCCCATAAAGCCAATCCAACTTGTGGGAGGGGCTTCAGGAAGCATGGGGGGAAATTTCTCAAGATTACCTCAGCAAATTAACAGCTAGAATGCCAAAGGTCTGCAATGCTGTAATTGCTGCAAAGGAAGCATTCTTTGACGAAAGCAAAGTTTGAAAGAGAAAATTATTCTAATAAAAATCATTATTTCTCACTTTGTCAATTTCTGGACTATATTTTCTATTCATTTTGCAACTCATTTGATAAACAAAAGTATGAGTTTTCATGGAAAACACAATTGTCTGGGTGACCCCAAACTTTTGAACGGTAGTGTACATACAAGGAACACATGTGGATTCGCATTGGATCTGTGGCAAGATCAGCAGAGGAAAATTTGTACATGTGAATGTAGCCTAAGAAATTGCAGAAAATGCAATTCCTGAAACCTTACTACAGCTCATTCATTTTATATCCGCAAAGTAATTTAATAGAGCAGGCTTACACAACATGCGACAGGCCAAAGGGTTTGTTGTGGCCCACAGAGCTGTTTGGGAGACATCGCCTCCCTTCTTACCTTCCTCCCATATTCAAATATATTCACATCATTTAGGCGTGAATACATTTGGATTGCTGGGACTGAGGCAGAGAAGAGCTCATCAGCCACTGCCCTGAGCTGCAAGCCGCTGACCTCATCATACTGCTGCTGCACAGGCAGTGGAGACATCGGGCTCCATGGAGGAGGTGAAGATTAAATGTCCTGTTATTTTAGATGAGGGACCGGTTCTGTTACTACTAGGGCACATAACATGGCAATGGAGGATATTATTGAGTAATTGGGAGGGGGACAATTGTGAAAGGGTGCATAGTATAGCGAGGGGCAGTGGGACATTATGAAGATCAGTTTGGGAGAGCCATGGAAAGGTGTAGAGGAGATATTATGGAGAGGGACAGTGTGAAGGCATATTATATAGAGTGGCAGTGAGCAGGATGTATTTTGTGCAGGAAGTACAGTGAGAGGGAATTTAGTCAGGGGCACAACATTGGAGATATTTTTATTCATGGGGCATTATAATGATACTTTTATTTAAGGGCACAGTATTGGGAAGTGCTGCTGAAGACTGAGAAGAGGGAAGTCTGAAGAGAGAAGTTCTGGGCAAGAAATTTCATCATGGTGTCTTGTGCTACATGGAGACAAAAGGGATGGGAATGACTCCCAATAAGAGAGGTCATCTATAAAATGTACCTGGATGTAAATCTTTATTTGTGAAACTGATTAAGTCTCATTGATGGTGTGGTTCCTGTATGGTCCGCAGTCTGATGATGGCTGTTAACAATGGTAAAAAGACACTGGGAGTTGTGAAGGACATGCATGAACCAACAATTCCATGTAATACAATTATATATGGGGCTGATCTGACGTAATAATTGAACGCTGTACTAAGCTTGGTGCTATAAATAGTCATGGCCAAAAGTGCTGGCACCCTTGAAATTGCTCAAGAAAATGAAGTATTTCTCCCAGAAAATTATTGCAATTACTCATGTTTTGTTATACACATAATTACAGTATTTTTTGGATTATAAGATGCACTTCTCCCCCCAAAAATGGAGGTGCGTCTTATAATCCGAATATGGCTTGGCGGGGGGGGCCCTCTGGTGGAGCAGGGTCGCTGCTGCAGGAAGCTGGCAGCATGAGTGGGGTGAAGCTGCGGGCCTCGGGCTGGGAGGAGGGGGCGATGCTTCAGGCCCCGGGCTTTTACAAAATGTCGGGTTTCCCCACACTTTCCATCCTTTTCACTTAGGTGGAGCTCGTTAAAATGGCCGCCAGAGGCGGCGCATGTGCAGATTGAGATCTCGGCTCATTCAAACTCACCTGTGGCATGTAACAGGTGTGGGCAATATGAAAATAACACCTGAAAGCAGATAAAAAGGGGAGAAATTGACTGAATCTTTGCATTGTGTGTCTGTGTGTGCCACACTAAGAATGGAGAACAGAAAGAGGAGAAAAGAACGGTCTCAGGACTTGAGTACCAAAATTGTTGAAAAATATCAATCTCAAGGTTACAAGTCCATCTCTAGAGATCTTGATGTTCCTTTGTCCACGGTGCACAACATAATCAAGAATCAAGTTTACAACCCATGGCACTGTAGCCAATCTCCCTGGACGGCAAAGAAAAATTGCTGAAAAGGTTGCAAGGCAGGATAATCCAGATGGTGGATTAGCAGTCCAAATCAAGTTCCAAAGAAATTCAAGCTGTCTTGCAGACATCATTGTCAACAGGAACTATACGTCGATATTTGAATGAAATGAAACGCTAAGGCAGGAGACCCAGGAGAACCCCACTGCTAACACAGACATAAAGCTAGACTGCAGTTTGCCAAAATGTACAAAAGTAAGCCAAAATCCTTTTGCTGAAGCGTCTTGTAGACAGACGAGACCAAGATAGAGCTTTTTGATAAAGGACATCATTCTACTTTTCACTGAAAACCAAATGAGGCCTGCAAAGAAAAGAACATTGAACCTTTACGATATTTGACTGTAAGTACTAAGATCTTTTGGGGTTGTTCTGCTGCCTCTGGGTGCCTTGACTGTGCAAGGCATCATAAAATCTGAAGAACACCAAAGGATTTTGTGTCGCAATGTAGTGCCCAGTGTCAGAAAGCTGGGTTTGTGTCCTAGGTCATGGGTCTTGCAGCAGGACAATGGCCCCAAACAAACTACAAGAAGCTCCCAGAAATGGATGAAAAAGCGCTGGAGAGTTCTGAAGTGGCCAGCAATGAGTCCGGATCTAAATTGCATTGAACACCTGTGGATTGATCTTAAAATTGCTGTTGGGAGAAGGCACCTTCAAATATGAGAGACCTGGAGAAGAGTGGTCCAAAATTCCAGTTGAGAGATGTAAGAAGCTTGTGGATGGTTATAAGAAGCGATTGATTGCAGTTTAATCCAAACGGTGTGCAACCAAATATTAAGTTGAGGGTGCCAACAATTTTGACCTGCCCATTTTTGGCGTTGTGTGTGAAACTATTTCCAATTTTTTCTCTTTTTTTGTGTTGCTCCAATACACACAAAAGGAAATAAACATGTGTATAACAAGACATGTGCAATTTTCTGGAACAATTTCAAGGGTGTTAACACTTTCAGCCATGACTATAAATGTGCCGACGGTGGTCCTGGTGATGTATTAATGTACTGATGGTGGTTCTGGTGGTGTATTATTGTAACTAGCCCTTTAAAAGTATCCTGTGGGATTGGTTAAGTATGGCAAAGTGGCACATTGGCCAAAAAATGTTGTGCATCCCTGGAATAGAGTTTCCCTCAAATAAAAATACCACGTTGCTAAATCCCTGCCCACATAAGAGGATTACAAATATAAAGAAACAGATTATAATTAGAAATTATTTATCAAAATGACAAAACTACGTTTATACAGGCATTACTAGTTTAAATGGAAAAAACAAACAAAAAT
This sequence comes from Phyllobates terribilis, assembly GCF_046119375.1. NCBI lineage: Eukaryota > Metazoa > Chordata > Amphibia > Anura > Dendrobatidae > Phyllobates > Phyllobates terribilis. The sequence continues at coordinate 693,323,976 of NW_027362762.1, forward strand.
AAAAAAGAAATTGGAACGCTTCACAGGAAAAATTTGCACCTGGTTTATTGGGCTCTAAACTTAATGTAGTAACAAAAAATATCTATGTAAAAAAAAAAAATCTTGAAACTTGGTGTGGTTAATTTACGACACTTTGTAGCAAAGTAATGTTGTCTCCTTTAAGCATTATACGACCTAAGAGGTAAAGAAAAAAAGAATTAACATGGATAGAGAATTCAATACGTTAGCGCAATTAACACAAATTTAAGGGTCGTCATCATCATCAACTTTGCAATCACACAAATAATTTTTTTTTTTTTTTTTTACTGCTTCGTCAAGAATTACGGCAACTCTACAGATCCAGCTGTGGTCACTGCACAATCCACATTAATTATTGGACATCTTGAATAAGTGCACCATCAGATCAGGTGTCATTGCTGTTAAGTGCTTATCTATAAGTAAATAACTGAACGTAAGGTTTTAAAATGTAAAAACATGTAGCATGTGCAATATAAAACTGCTGAAACCAGTGACTTAATGGACTGGTTGATGCACTGCACTATGTTGCTCCAGGAAAATCTATCATGAGCCATCAGAGCATTGAGGGTGGGAAACAAAAAAAAAGAATTTGTTTTAATATTACTTTCTACAGCTAGTTTAACCCTTTGCAAACATGTGACATAATAGTACATCACGTCACATGAAGTCGTATGGAGCAGGCTCAGTAATTGAGTAAGCACCATATCCAGGATATTCCAGCTGTGTTACACAGCCAGCATTTTCCCATTAATAGAAGTGACCAAAGGTTGCTCTGATTTAATAATTTTATCATTTAAAATGCTGCTGTCAATCACTGACAGCGGCACTGAAATAGCGCCATCAACTATGCAAGCAAACACTGGATGTTGTCTGGCATCCAAAATGCGAGTGAAGTGAGGCCAATGGGTTCTCATGGCAACCTGCTGAATGCCCCCATAGCTGCCAACTTCGTTCTTCTATGGTACGGCTTCATAGGAGAACGTGATTTAGCTATATACTGCAATATTGTAGGATTCCAGTATACACATCAAATGATTACAGATGCAAATCCTTTAACCCCTTCACCCCCGGGCCACTTTCCATTTTTGCGCTTTGCTCCCCTTCTTCCAAGAGCCATAACTTCATTTTTCGGTCAATACAACCACGTGAGGGCTTATTTTTTGGGGGGACGAGTTGTACTTTTGAACGACATAATTGGTTTTACCATATAGTATACTGGAAAACGGGAAAAAAATTCCAAGTGCGGTGAAATTGCATAAAAAGCACAATTCCAAGTTGTTTTTTTTTACCATGTTCACCAAATGCTAAAACTGACCTGCCATTATGATTTGCCTGGTCATTACGAGTTTGTAGACACCAAGCATGTACATGTTCTTTCATTTCAGTGGTAAAAAAAAAAAAAAGTTTGTAGAAAAAACACAAAGCTTTTTTTTGAGGCTCTTCGCACCTCCATTTTTCGGGATCTGGGGCCAGGTGAGGGCGTATTTTTTGCACGCCGAACTGACATTATTGATATCATTTTAGTGTAGATACTATATTTTGATCGTCAGTTATTGCATTTTATTACAATGTTGCAGCGACCAAAAATTGACGTAATTTTTTTTTCTTGCTATGCCGTTTACAGATCGGATTAACTCTTTTTTTATATTGAAAGATTGGGCGATTCTGAACACAGCAATACCAAATGTGTATGTGATTTAATTGTTTTATTTTGAATGGGGCGAAAGGGGAGTAATTTAAACTTTTAGATTTATTTTTTTTTACCTGCTTCAATATTCTCCATTGGAGACAAGAAGCTGTGATTGTCTGATCGCCTCTGCTACACACAGTCGATCATCTGATTGCCTGTGTGTAGCAGAAATGTTCACTTGCTATGAGAGCCGACCGCTGTGCAGCGCTCATAGCATCCTGGCAATGACAAACACAGAGGTGTCATGCCAACCCATCGGCGACCTGCGGTCATGTGACACAGGCGCCGATGGGAGGGACTACCAACGTCCTGCCGCAGCCATGTTAAATGCCGCTATCAGAGACTGACAGCAGCATTTAACATGTTAAGAGCCGCGGGTGGATCACGATTACACTCACAGCTGTTAGGGGCACATGACAGCTGATCAGATCAGCTGTGATGTTCCTTGGAAGGTGCAGGCTCATCACCAGTATGGAAAATGGAAGTACATGCTCCTCACTAATATAAGGTCATGTTTTTGGTTTAAGTTTAACTAAACGTATCCTGTAGGTTTGTCATAACCCGGGGACGACTTGTAGTAGACAATTCAACGTATGGCCGTGTAGGGTTGTAACCAGGGCTGTTGAGTTGGTAAGCAAAACCTCCGACTCCTCAATTTCCATGACTCCGACTCCCTCATACATGGCTCATGTTTAAGTGATAAATTTCTAGACCCTTAGATCAGGAATAGGACAGACATTTATAGGACATTTCATAACTTTCCCAAATTCTTATGAAATATTCCCCACAAACTGCATTGTACTACTGTACCCAATATATATTTTAGGAGTTAAAGTTGGTCCATTTTATACCGGCTCAGACTCCACAGCCCGGGTTGTAACAGTGCCTCTGTTCAGGCTCATTAAACGGAGTATTAAAGTACAGTACCCCTGTGCATGAAATTCATATACCACTTATGCAATTTATGTCTGCTAATCAGCAAAAAATATATACAGTACAGCCAAAAGTTTGGACACACCTTCTCATTTAAAGTTTTTTTCCGTATTTTCATGACTATGAAAATTGTACATTCACACTGAAGGCATCAAAACTATGAATTAACACATGTGGAAGTATATACTTAGCAAAAAAGTGTGAAACAACTGAAAATATGCCTTATATTCTAGGTTCTTCAAAGTAGCCACCTTTTTCTTTGAGGACTGCTTCGCACACTCTTGGCATTCTCTTGATGAGCTTCATTGGATTGCCTCTTTGTTAGGGAATCCACACGTGTTAAAGCTGCCTTACAGCTGTAAATCATGCAGATGCAGGGACTCGAACATAATATACGAGCACGCTGAAGATACTCGGTAAGCACCCGAGCATGCTCGGTTAAACGACCACGCTCGCTCATCACTAATAATTATACAAAAAGACAACCTTTATAAGAAGAAACCTTCTATCCTAACTTGCAAGTATAAGTCAAATTCACTCACCAAGCTGTTTCCGTGACTTTGTTTTCAGGTGGATTTCTTCAGCGTCATCCAAAACTAGATTCATATACTCATCAAAACCCTGCGAATTACACAAGAAATATAATGAAATTAACTACCCCGACACCTTATAGGGAAATTGCAAGACTTCATTCATCATTGGCTCTTTACAAATCTGCCCCACTGGCTTTTCACAATGAAGCAGGGTATACGCTGCCCAGCTCCATTGGCACACTGTACACGCCCAAGGAGGCAGCAGTGGCGCAAGCATCAGCCAGTGTGCCAATAAACATGCACACAACTCACTGCGCATTACAAGGGAGGCAGAAATTTGCAAATCACGTCACTCATGCCCACATGGGAGTAATAACACAATTAGTAGGGAGTTTGGTGCAGGTATAGCAATGTCCCCAAGTCTTGTCACCCACTAATAAGCATATATGGAGATTCAAAAATCTATAAGCCACAGAAAAAGGTTTGTTGGGAAATAGATAAAAATAAAACATGGTGGCGGTTTGGGGGACCTGGAGAAACAGCTAGGTTCAATTTAATCACGGACAGCACACCGATGTAATCCATGCACTCTGTGATTTTCACAGACCCAAAGACTTATAAGGGTAATTTTGATCTGTGACATGAACCAGAAACTAATATCTTTGTGATTGTTTTGCAGATGCACAGTCCGCATTAAAAAACAAACAAAAAAAAAACAACACACGAATGTGAGCAGCTTCATAGATTGTAATGGGTACGTATTCTGGCTTTAGCATGGGTAAAAAAAAAAAATTTAAAAAAATTGAAAGCCCAACAACCCTGATGCGCGTTGTTCTAGGTACATATCCATTGCGGATATATCTGGTAAGTGTTAATCAATGCATATCCTTTGTGGTCATTATTGCACCTTAAGCTCGGAGACTCCTCATAAACACTTTATATTTATATGTTCATGTACATGGATATCTACATGTGAGCAGATTAATGTTTTGGTGCATACTAATATATTATTGATTATACTTTACCAATATGGTTGCTTCCCCTGTACACCAGGTGTCTCTACGAGCCATATATACGCCTAAACTTTCACTACTGACCCTAATTGTTTTTAACCTTTAATGTTGCAAACACTTTTTGATACTTAATAAAATTACATGTTTTATATATTTTGCTACCAAGAGGGTTTTTGACTCTGTAGGATTTATGTTTATTCCTCAGGAACATGGCCTCTTACTCTCTATATAATATTATCTATGTTCAGATAATTGGTGTAATAGCATCTGCTAGTTAGTGATACTGGTCACTCTCTCCTACCAGGGAGGGGCACAGAGATTTCCATTGAGCTTCACTCATCTGCTTCGCAATCAGTCTCATGCATACATACATACACGAGACGGAGGTTACATGACGCTTATAGATGCATTATTGCCACCTTTATTTGTAATCGTGTAAAGATTAATTTCATGATTCTAACCATGGCATCAATTGCCAATACCATATTTTAATAATGATAACTAGCAGCAAGCAATGGTAAAAATCCACTAAGATAACAATGGAAACTAATGTGTGACAGCAATAAATTCTGCACTAAAATAAGTAGAATAAAGCTACTAACAAATTATAAAAATCTGGAACATACACTATCGCACCGCAATAACTCTGTGCCATGTATGGCCACCAAGATGCCTTATAAAGTAAGAAGATCTCAGCCATCACTTACAATTATACAGCCTTCAATCCGCATGTTCACCTGCTCATACAGCCACACCTGGATCCGGGATCTCTGTAATAGCAAAGAGCAGTCACTGCATATCCTGAGGCCACGTATATTTGCTATGCTCGCTCCTCTATCCTATATATACTGTGGAGACCTTCAAGTATAATGCTTAAAGAGTTATTCCCTTGGGATAGGTGATTATTTGCTGAACGATGGGGGTCCAAACATTGGGACCCTCACCACTCCAGAAAACAGGGCTCTGCAGAAAAAGACGAATGCCATGCTTGACCCTCTACAATACAAGGCCCCCTTCTTGGAATGGTGTTCCAGCAAGTTATTACCTATTCTATGAGTAGATGATAATTTCTTAAAGGGGTTATCAGAGCTTGAGACTAAAATCTAAAGTCACCTTATCGTGACAATATGCAATGTGTACACTGCCACTATTCTCCTGTATTCACCCTGTGAGCAGACAGTCAGGTGACGGCATATATGTAATTTTCAAATTAGCTGTCACGAGCCGACTACCTAGTCTCAATTTAGCTCATTTCAGTTGGCAGGAACGCTATTACCTGCAGATTAACAGCATATTTGCAAGTTAATAGCATTTTTTTCACGTGACAGGTTCCCTTTAACCAGACAAAGTTTAATATATTGAAAAATAAAAGTTTGGTTTTATATCTTCACCACATAAGTCTCCTCGCTGGTTATACATGCAGGAAGAGAAAAAAAAATGAAGCTGCACTCCAACTGATGTATACAGGATGCAACATTTCAGATACGTTTCAGTGCAGCCTTCACACATGTGTAGTGCACTGGAACACGCTGCTTGGATACATTAGCTGCGGTGCTGCTTCAGTCTTTTCCCATCCCCCATACTAGGTGATAACCTTTTCCCTCTGGACAACCCTTTTAAGGTAGAAAAAGATGCTGGTAATACACATTGTGGAGGGCTCTCTCCAGATCAGCAGGGCACATACACCACATACATGTGAGGACAATACTTACATTTTGTAGATACCTGAAGATCAGATTCTGAACACAAGGGGTTAAAGAACATAAACATTAGAGTGCAGTGTCCGCAGGCAGTGACAGCTCTGCCCCCTGCAGACATGTGTGTGTCCCTGCACGCAGCATGGCGACCACATACGTGAGAGCCGTGCCGGGTCCTGACACCACATGTGCTCGCCCCCAGCCCCTCTGCCGGCGGACAGCAGCTCCCCGAACCCCAACACATCAGAAAAAGATACGATGGGCTGCACCATCACTTTCTGCACCTTCGGCCCCTGTCCTCGGTACGCCATCCTCTCCAGATATCAGCCGCCTGCAAGAAACCGGAACCGGAAACAGAAAGGAAATCCAAGCAGGCGCAGTGACGCATGAGAATGGCCGGAAGTGGTGAGCGCGAGACACGGGACACGTGACGTACACCCCGGAAGTTCACTTTCCCGCCCTTTTTCGGCCAGTTCCTCATCAGGAAAGGTCTTTGGATGACGTCATCAGAATGTGACAGGTTCGTACGTCATCGGGTCATGTGACGTGACAGCTGCGTCTTCTCTTGGCTCCCTGCAGTACCATGCATGGGCTGGTGTCGGGGGTGGATGCCGGCAGCGAGTGTTGGGGGGGGTGTGGATACCGGCAGCGGGGGTCGGGGGGCTGTGGATACCGGCAGCGGGTGTCTGGGGGCTGTGGATACCGGCAGCGGGTGTCGGGGGGCTGTGGATACCGGCAGCGGGTGTCGGGGGGGCTGTGGATACCGGCAGCGGGTGTCGGGGGGGCTGTGGATACCGGCAGCGGGTGTCGGGGGGGCTGTGGATACCGGCAGCGGGTGTCGGGGGGGGTGTGGATACCGGCAGCGGGTGTCGGGGGGGGTGTGGATACCGGCAGCGGGTGTCGGGGGGGGTGTGGATACCGGCAGCGGGTGTCGGGGGGTGTGTGGATACCGGCAGCGGGTGTCGGGGGGGGTGTGGATACCGGCAGCGGGTGTCGGGGGGGGTGTGGATACCGGCAGCGGGTGTCGGGGGGGCTGTGGATACCGGCAGCGGGTGTCGGGGGGGGCTGTGGATACCGGCAGCGGGTGTCGGGGGGGGCTGTGGATACCGGCAGCGGGTGTTGGGGGGGGCTGTGGATACCGGCAGCGGGTGTCGGGGGGGCTGTGGATACCGGCAGCGGGTGTCGGGGGGGGGGGGGGGGGTGTGGATACCGGCAGCGCGTGTCGGGGGGGCTGTGGATACCGGCAGCGGGTGTCGGGGGGCTGTGGATACCGGCAGCGGGTGTCGGGGGGGCTGTGGATACCGGCAGCGGGTGTCGGGGGGGGGGGGGGGGGTGTGGATACCGGCAGCGGGTGTCGGGGGGGGGGGGTGTGTGGATACCGGCAGCGGGTGTCGGGGGGCGTGTGGATACCGGCAGCGGGTGTCGGGGGGCTGTGGATACCGGCAGCGGGTGTCGGGGGGGGCTGTGGATACCGGCAGCAGGATTCTGTGCAGCCTGGTGTGCGTTCACAGGACTCGGGCTCCCTGTTCACCACATGCGGTTTTATTGAAGTTGTCTTGTGGTTTTCTTTGCGTCAAATTCCTCCACATGGCGGTCGTGCTGCGTGAATTTTGCACAAAATCAAAAATACTCTTTTTTTGGTGTGTGACCTATTTTGTATTTTTTTTAGTGCAACAAGTCACATGGCGGCAAAAATTGCATAAATATAGCTGGCGGTGGTGACCGGACCGAGGTACATTTGTGCCAATTACAATTTTTTTAAAAAAGTTGCATTTTCTGAATCGGTGTGAAACCTGTGGAAAAGTCATATTGGCGTAAAAATCAGAAAACTAAGGTACAAAAGGTGCAAAACAATGACCTTGTCACAGATCGAAAAGGCGCCGGTTGGGAGCCATACGTGAAAATGTCTTCTGTAAGATCTTATAAGGAACCTGTCAGGTCTCCCGTCCTGGCACTATAACGATTTCAAGCCTTATTCCAGCTATGTCCCAAACTGTTATTTATACGTCTGAAAAAAACTACTCAGTACAAGTAAATTAGTCGGCCGGGCACCAACCCCACAGAACAGTCCGGGCGAGGCATGATTGACATTCACTGTGCCCATGCCATGTCAGCTGATCAAAGCCTCGCACATGCTCACAACTTCATTCATCCCTGGGCATGTGCAATGAAGTCACAGAAAATCCAATCATGCTGCCAAGAGAGGGCGACATTGCACAGGCATTGTGGAGAATGTGGAAGCGACGCTCCCCCTGACTGATACCAGATAATGTTCATATACTGAGGGATGGCAAACGTGTTTTTTAACACAGACATTAGGATATGTTCACACTAAGCTTTTTTTTTTTTTTGGTTTGGTGCTTCAGTAAATGCTCCTTTGAGGAGTTTTTGGAGGAGCGCTGTGTTTCCTGAAGCATTCTTGTAGAGTTTTTCTCCCCAAATGATTTCTGCAGCCTTTTGATTGGACAGTGCCTAGTTTTTAGTTTCTATAAGGAGACTCTTCCAAGAAGTGACATCCACTTTCTTTTCTCACATCAGGTGGTTTTGATAGCCAGAAGCGTTTAGGGCAGTGTTTCCCAACCTCCGGTCCTCACGGCCCCAAACACATCATGTTTTCAGGGTTTTCTTAGTATTGCTCAGGTTAGAGAACCTGTGACAATGTCTGATGCCTTGATATTTATACTGTGAGCTGTGCAATGCTAAGGAAATCCTGAAATCATGATCTGTTTGGGGGCCGTGAGGACTGGAGTTTGGGAAACACCGGTTTAGGACATGTGCACATGGCGTCTGTTAGACTTCGGTGTAACTACATCGTGTTTGAAGCAGAAGACGTTTCAGTAAAACGCCGGGGTCTATCCTTGTTGTCTATTGCGTTATTCTTTCAGCCTCCCTGCTTCCGGCCTTGTTTTTTTCTTTTTATTTGCAACATGAATATGATAGTCGCTTCTTCTGAGTGGAAGCCGCCGGGAGAATGGACGGGTCACTTTTTTTAGCTACTTCACGGCTTTCGAAGCAGTTAAAAGGAGTCACTAAAGCCGAAACATGTACACCCCAAGTGTTACAGTGCTGTAAAATCCGCCTGAAAAAGATGTGTGTAAATACCGTTGAAAGATGCTCAAAAGCCTGAAGTTGTTTTTCCATACAAATGAGTAGGACAATTCTTTTTAGCGTTTTATTAATGATTTTTCTTGTGTTTTTAAGAGCATAGAAAAAAACCTCAATATGGATATATTTCAACAATATGGGACATCAAGGACATGATTGTAATGCTGGATTGTGGCTCTGTGATGTTATGTGCCTGTCACAAACAGAACAGGCAACTTTAAAGGGAACCTGTCATGAAAAAACGCTATTAACCTGCAGATATGGGGTTAATCTGCAAGTTAATAGCGTTATGAACCTGCCCGGCACTTAGAGTCTTGCAGAACTTTATTCCCTCTGCCAGCGTTTGGCTTTCAGTCACGGGGGTGGCGTCAGCACAGGTTCAATCACCACTGCGTGTTTAGTGAGTGGTGGCTGTAACCGCCCCCACCCCGGCACTGATTGACAGCCGGCCCTAATGATGAGCTGCTGTCAGTCAGTGCCGGGGGTGTGGTTAGAGCAGCCGCTCACTATACACAGAGCGGTTTTCACTGGATAACCCCTTAAAATCAAATTTTTCTCCTTTATGATACTTTTCTCTATATGCACACCAGCACTGGATAAAACAAGCATTGTTAGAATTTTAATGCATGAAGATTTGTCATATATCTTTTAGATTTCATATCTGATCATTTTTCATCTGATTGTACTCCTTTTTGTCTGTGTGATCAAATGAATTTTTAAAAGGGAACCTGTCATGTCCAATAGAGCTCTTAATCTACAGCTATAGGATTAATGTGTAGGTTAACTGTGTGATGAATGTGACAGTCCGTTGTCCTGAAAATTAAAGTTATTTTTCCTGGGAGCCTCCGGCTTTCAGTCATACAGGCATGTCTGGAGCAATTATAGTTACCGCTCTCTGAATTAAGCTGCAGCATTTTAGAGAAAAACAGACTTTAAAACCTGCCGGGGACTGAGCCGCAAGGAAGGCTAGTTGGACAGGGGAACATTGGCAGAATGGGGACTTTTGTCCCCCTGTTCCCTCCTGGCCATAAGGCAGTGGCCAAAAAGTGAACTGTTTCAAATAATCTGTGCTGCTCCATTCATTGACTATGGGACTGAGAATGACAGCAGAGTGCGGCATTTGGCTATCTTTGACAGTGCCATAGACTTTAAATGGCAGGGCACATGCATGACTAGCAACGCCATTCAACCCCTCCTGACTGTGGGCTTGGGTCCAACATCAATCTGAGAATTATCACCTATCAAATGGATAGGTGTTCACCTTTTATGGATTGTAATGCCATTTTAGAAATTTATAGCAGTAAATAGAGAGGGCCGTGCATACTGTGAAGGAAATAAGTATTTGATCCCTTTCTGTTTTTGTAAGTTTGCCCACTGACAAAGACATGAACAGTCTATAATTTTAAGGGTAGGTTAATTTTAACATTGAGAGAATATCCCAAAAGAATCAAGCAAATCACATTGTATAAATTTATTTGCATTTTGCGGTGAGAAATAAGTATTTGATCCCTCTGGCAAACAACACTTAATACGTGGTGGCAAAATCCTTGTTGCCAAGCACAGCAGTCAGACGTTTTTTGTAGTTGATGGTGAGGGTTGCGCACATGTCAGGAGGAATTTTGGTCCAATCCTCTTTGCAGATCATCTCTAAATCATTAAGATTTTGACGCTGTCGCTTGGCAACTCGGAGATTCAACTCTCTCCATAAGTTTTCTATGGGCTTAAGGTCTGGAGACTGGCTAGGCCACTCCATGACCTTACTGTGCTTCTTTTTGAGCCACTCCTTTGTTGCCTTGGCTGTATGTTTTGGGTCATTGTCTTGCTGGAAGACCCAGCCACGACCCATTTTTAATGTCCTAGCGGAGGGAAGGAGGTTGTCACTCAGGATTTTACGGTACATGGCTCCATCCATTCTCCCATTGTTGCGGTGAAGTAGTCCTGTGCCCTTAGCAGAGAAACACCCCTAAAACATAATGTTTACACCTCAATGCTTGACAGTGGGGATGATGTTCTTTGGTTCATAGGCAGCATTTCTGTTCCTCCTAACACGGCGAGTTGAGTTAATGCCAAAGAGCTCAATTTTTGTCTCATCTGACCACAGCACCTTCTCCCAATAACTCACAGAATCATCCAGGTGTTCATTGGCAAACTTAAGACGGGCCTGCACATGTGCCTTCTTGAGCAGGGGGACCTTGCGGGCACTGCAGGGTTCTAAACCTTTAGGCTGTGTGCCCACGATGCGTTTTTTAAGCATTTCCGCAGTGGCAAAAACGCTGCAGAAACGCTTAAAAAACGCATGGTAGAAGGCCTGCCATGTTCCCCAATGATAATCCGCATGTGTTATGCACATGCTGCGGAAATTTCCGCTGCGGATTATCATTGCGGAAAAAACGCAGCACTACCAATTATTTTGTGTAAGTGCTGCATTTTCGCCGCCATTGACTTGCATTAGAACGCATGCATTCCGCTTCACTAGATAAGGACATGCGGAATGCTTGCGTTCAGTGTGCGGATGGTACCTAGGTCTAGAGGAGAGGAGACTCTCCTCCGGACCCAGGTACCATAGAAACTGTGAAAAAAAGAATAAAATAAAAAATTAAAGATTATATTTACCTCCTGGCGGCCCCCGGTCTCCTTGTCTGTGCTTGCCGGCAGCTAGCGATGGACTGAAGAACCTGTGCTGACGTCATAGTCATGTGACGGGTCACGCGACGCTGACGTCAGCAGGTCCTTCAGTGTAACGCGATCTGCTGGCAGCCTGGACGGAGGGAAACAAGACACCGGGGGCCATCAGAGGGTGAGTATTTATTTTTTACCATTCTTTCGGTCACAGTATATAAATCCATGCCATTTTGTATGGATTTATATAGTGTGACCAAGTTGACAAGCACTTTCCAAGTGATGCTAAAATTGCTTGGAAAGCGCTTGTCAACCCGCATGCGGAAATGCAAGTGAAGAACTCTTCACATCCGCATGTCCCTGGCAGGGAAACACATGTACAATCCGCATGTACTATCCGCATGCATTTTTTCTGCCAGGGAGATGCAGAAACGCTCAGGAGAAAATCCTGAGCATTTCTGCATCGTGGGCACATAGCCCTAAGGCATCATGTATTACCAATGGTTTTCTTGCTGACTGTGGTCCCAGCTGCCTGGAGATCATTAACAAGTTCCCCCGTGTAGTTTTAGGCTGATCTCTCACCTTCCTCATGATTAAGGATACCCCACGAGGTGAGATTTTGCATGGTGCCCCAGATCGATGTCGATTGACAGTCATTTTGTATTTCTTCCATTTTCTTACTATTGCACCAACAGTTGTCTCCTTCTCGCCCAGCGTCTTACTTATGGTTTTGTAGCCCATTTCAGCTTTGTGCAGGTCTATGATCTTGTCCCTGACATCCTTAGAAAGCTCTTTGGTCTTGCCCATGTTGTAGAGGTCAGAGTCTGACTGATTAATTGAGTCTGTGGAGAGGAGTATTTTATACAGGTGACTATGTAAGACAGCTGTCTTTAATGCAGGTAACGAGTTGATTAGGAGCGTCTAACTGGTCTGCAGGAGCCAGAACTCATAATGGTTTGTAGGGGAGCAAATACTTATTTCTCACTGCAAAATGTAAATACATTAATTTATACAGTGCGATTTTCTTGATTTTTTGGGGGGGATATTCTATCTCTCAATGTTAAAATTAACCCGCCATTAAAATTATAGACTGTTCATGTCTATGTCAGTGGGCAAACTTACAAAAACAGCAAGGGATCAAATACTTATTTCTTTCACTGTATGTGCAGCCACCTGTCCTTTCATTCTCAATCTGGATCCAGTGCAGCTTGTCTGGAGGACTCCTATTCTCCACAGATGTCACAGATGAATGACCCATGTCTATTAGACATTTATGGCATATCCATTTGAAGATATGCTATAATTGTCTACGATATTAACCCTTTAAGTTGCACAGCTTTTGTAGATTTTAATTGCACCTGAATCCGCAGTTTGTCCCATTAATTTCAGTTGAAGATGTGATATTTATGCCACGCAACTTATCAATAAAATAAATTTTCACGTGTGAAGTGATAAGTATCTCAAACAAAGTTGTGTAGCAGTAGTCTGTGGACGTCGAGGCCTCATACCACCCTCATGGAGTCGGTTTCTAACCGTTTGTGCAGACATGCACATTTGTGGCTTGCTGGAGGTCATTTTGGAGGGCTCTGGCAGTGCTCCTCCTGTTCCTCCTTGCACAAAGGCTAAGGTAGCAGTCCTGCTGCTGGGTTGTTGCCCTCCCACGGCCCCCTCCATGTCTCCTGGTAGCGCCTCCAGCCTCTGGACACTACGCTGACAGACACAGCAATCCTTCTTGCCACAACTCGGATTGATGTGCCATCCTGGATGAGCGGCACTACCCGAGCAACTTCTGTGGGTTGTAGTGTCCGTCTCATGCTACCACGACTGTGAAAGCACAACCAACATTCAAAGGTGACCAAAACATCAGCCAGAAAGCATTGGTACTGAGATGTGGTCTGTGGTCCCCACCTGCAGAACCACTCCTTTATTGAGTGTGTCTTGATAATTGCCAATAATTTCCATCTATTGTCTATTCCATTTGCACAACAGCATGTGAAATTGATTGTCAGTCAATGTTGCTTCCTAAGTGGACAGTTTGATTTCACAAAAGTTTGATTTACTTGGAGTTATATCCTGTTGTTTAAGTGTTCCCTTTATTTTTTGTGCAGTGTATCTAAACATGTCAGACTAAAAAACCTTTATTAGAAATGTCATTGGTTCTTGGTGGCACTAAAACAAACTGCACACACGGATGTATACAAAATACATAGTACAATGCGAAGACAGAGGACCAAAATCGCCATAATATATCAATGCTGCATACACAATAGGAATATGTACTGTATTACACCCACATATTCTGGTGTAAAAAGTGCAATGTAGCCCTATCAATGTTCAATTATATATAAGGTCAATGACCAAATAAGGCTGCAAATCTCATACACCTAAACAATTAAAAATACTCAGAGTGGAATTATATATCCTGACCAAATGTCTTGAGGGTATCAGTACAAACTACTATACAAATTAGCCCTGTGAATCAATAGGGCACAGCATGGAATGGGAATGTCTCAATACCTGGTGGTCCGTAACTCTGTGTGCTGCACGCCGACCCTGACGCGCGTTTCGGCATACCTTCATCAGGGGGTGGCATCCAAAACACCAGCAATCACTTAAAAAGGAAGCATGCCCAATGGGAAGAGACCTGGCCAAACAGATGCATCCGAGGTCAGGAGGACCTGCGGGCCAAACCACCCGCGATGCATTGGCACGCTGGACCGCGTGATCATGCACCACTGGACACATAGAGATACAGGGGCCGGGAAGGCACACAAGATGCAGACCATGCCAGGCCGATCTCATCGCATCGGGAAAGCACGTAAGTAAAAAACACAAAGGGCTGTATGGTCAATTGTTTTAACTACCCTGGAAAAACGTCAATCTGGTACAACATAAATCTCTCATATTCCCCACCTCAACCGTTCAACAGTGTTATCGTACTGTGCACCTCATACACCATAAAGGTGATTAAAACCATTAAGCATAGTAAATCAAGGTATATAAAACATACACATAGCAGCAGAAAAAAGTTGTGAATGTGAAATGTGTAAGAAACAAGCAAACATAATATGAAAAATATATATCTGACAAACAAAAATTAATATGAAAGATATATATGTGACATGATGAATAATTAAAGTTACCATATGTATAAACATATGTGAGCACCAGATATCATATACTCCAATAATAAAATTCAAAAAATTGACAATACAAGAATGTTCACCATAGTAATAATTCTTATTAAATATTTATATAGCGCCATTAGGTTCCATGGCGCTTTACAAGTGTAGGGGCAGACAGGGACACGAACATGAAACATCAAACGAGGCGCACTGGTACTGTAGGGCAGGGGGTCCTGTCCACAAGGGCTCACAGTCTATAGGAGGTGGGTGGGGAGACAGGAGGAAGGGGAGAGGAGAGGGTGAGATGGTGTAGCGGATGGGTCTCAGTGTGGGCTGTAGGCCTGAAGGAAGAGGTGGGTCTTTAGGTTTTTCTTGAAGGTTCCCAGGGTAGGGGAGTGTCGGATGTGATGGGGGGGGGAGAGTTCCAGAGTATGGCGGATGCACAAGAGAAGTCTTGTAGGCGGTTGTGGGAGGAGGAAATGAGAGGGGAGAAGAGGAGAAGTTCTTGAGAGGAGCGAAGATCGCGCGGGGGGCCATATCTGGAAACCAGGTTGGAGATGTAGGGAGGGGACAGGTTATGTATGGCCTTGTATGTTATGGTTAGGGTTTTGAACCGTGATCTCAGGGCAATGGGGAGCCAGTGAAGGGCTTGGCAGAGGGGGGAGGCGGGGTGAAAGGGGGAGATAGGTGGATGAGTCGGGCAGCGGAATTGAGGATGGTGCGGAGAGGTGCGAGGGAGAAAGCGGGGAGGCCAGTGAGCAGGGGGTTGCAGTAGTCGAGACGGGAGATGAGGGCGTGGATAAGCGTTTTTGCCAAGTCCTGGTCAAGGAACGAGCATATTCGGGCAATGCTCCTCAGTTGGAGTCGGCAGGCGGTGGCGAGGGCTGCGATGTGGGGCTTGAAGGAGAGGGAGGAGTCGAGGATTACCCTGAGGCACTTGGCGTGGGAGACTGGTGAGATGGTGCAGTCGTTGATTGTGATGGATAAGTTGTGGAGCTGGGGAGAGCGGTTGGGGGGGGGGGGGAGATTATTATCTCGGTCTTGACCATGTTGAGTTGGAGGAATCGGGCAGAGAAGAAGGATGAGATGGCGGATAGGCATTGGGGAATTTTGGATAGTAGGGCGGAAATGTCGGGGCCAGACAGGTAGAGCTGGGTGTCGTCAGCGTAGAGGTGGTATTGGAGGCCGTGGGATTCGATGAGTTTCCCCAGGCCGAGGGTGTATGCGGAGAAGAGTAGTCGTCCCAGGACTGAGCCTTGGGGAACTCCAACAGAAAGGGGGTGGGGCGAGGATGAGGTGTGGGAGTGAGTGACGCTGAAAGTCCGGTCCGTTAGGTAGGAGGAGATCCATGAGAGGGCTAGGTCAGTGATGGCAAGGGATTCTAGGATGTGGAGTAGGAGGGGGTGGAGAGGTCGAGAAGAAGGAGGACGGAGTAGTGTCGCTTGCTCTTGGCGGTCAGTAGGTCGTTGGTAACTTTAGTTAGGGCTGTTTCGGTGGAGTGGTGGGGTCGGAAACCGGATTGAAGACGGTCGAAGAGGGAGGAGGAGGAGAGGTGGGAGGACAGCTCGGCATGAACGTGCTGTTTAAGTAATTTTGAGGCAAAAGGGAGGAGAGATATCGGGCGGTAGTTGGAGACTATTGCAGGGTCAAGGGAGGGTTTTTTGAGGATGGGTGCGATTGTGGCATGCTTGAAGGATGATGGGAAAGTGCCGGATTTAAGTGATAGGTTGAAAATATGGGTTAGGGCGGGGATGAGGACAGTGGTGAGGTTAGGGATGAGGTGGGAGGGAGAGGGTCGAGGGCACAGGTGGTGAGGTGTGAGTGAGCTAGCAGAGAGGAGAGGAGGTCTTCCGTCATGGGGGAGAAACTACATTTGGGTGAGGGGGGTGGGGGGTCGAGCGGCCTGTAGCTCAAAAGAGCAAAATAATAAACGTGCACATGTGCTGCAACAACCAAACAACCCAATAATGCATAAATATAATAGAGAAGCAAACCAAGAAAAGGAGGAAGCGGAAAAAGGAGGGGGGGGGGGGAAGGAAAGAAAGGAGGGGGAAGGGAGAAGGAGGGAGGAAAGGGGAGGGAAAAGGAAGGAAGAGGAGGGGGAGAATGAGGAGGTTAAAGTGGAGAAGAAAATAAAAAGGATAACCAATATTTCAAAGTACAACAAAAAATTTTAATCGAAAAAAATAATAATAAATTGTGAATGATGACCAATAAACATAGAAAATACATATATAAACACCTGAAATCTTTAATGCAGTGTATGCTAATGTGCATAATAAACAACTCCACAATGGCATAATACATAGTGCTACCAGAAAATATGGTGTGCAACCCAATTACAATGCATGTGTGTAAAAAATTACAGATATGACACAAGGATCAATGTAAAATAAAACCAAAGTGGGTGAAGATAATTAATGTGAATGCTGAACATACTTGAATGCTCAACTAAAATAAAATAAACAATAAAAGTGCCAATCAAGGGGGAGGGGAGGGTGGAGGAGAGTCTGAGGGGGCCATGCATACCAGGATTGGGTCTGAGGGGGCCATGCATACCAGGATTGGGTCTGAGGGGGCCATGCATACCAGGATTGGGTCTGAGGGGGCCATGCATACCAGGACTTGGTCTGAGGGGGCCATGCATACCAGGACTTGGTCTCTGGGGGCCATGCATACTAGGACTTGGTCTGAGGGGACCATGCATTCCAGGATTGGGTCTGAGGGGGCCATGCATTCCAGGATTGGGTCTGAGGGGGCCATGCATTCCAGGATTGGGTCTGAGGGGGCCATGCATTCCAGGATTGGGTCTGGGGGAGCCATGCATTCCAGGATTGGGTCTGAGGGAGCCATGCATTCCAGGATTGGGTCTGAGGGAGCCATGCATACCAGGATTGGGTCTGAGGGAGCCATGCATGCCAGTATTTGGTCTGAGGGGGCCATGCATACCAGGATTGGGTCTGAGGGGGCCATGCATACCAGGATTGGGTCTGAGGGGGCCATGCATACCATGATAGGGTCTGAGGGGGCCATGCATACCAGGATTGGGTCTGAGGGGGCCATGCATACCATGATAGGGTCTGATGTGGCCATGCATACCAGGAATGGGAATGAGGGCAGTCTGCTGAATACCCCTCATTACCAGCGCCCCTCTGACAATTCCTCCCGCCAGGGAAGAAAGAAATGGTAAATGGGTGTGGATTGGGGTGTGGCCAGGGCCTGACCAAAATTTGTCATGGCGCGCTACACGCGCCGCATGATCTGTCCCTCTTTCTCTTAAAAAGTTGGGAGGTATGTTGGTCTACAACAGTCCTCATTGGATTTGTGGCAGAGGTTATCACCATACTTTTGCTGGGCAATAAGAGGTGTTTAAGGTGTATTCTATGGCTGCAGTGTTATAAGTATAATCTTTCTAACAATCACAGCGATTCATTATTGGTGTTGGGGTACAACAGGGAAGTCTCTCCCTGTTTTTCATTATTTATCACATTTATACTGAATATTTGCATTAATTATATATATCAGACACTCTTTATGGTGATTTATTTTTGCAGATCTCTTTAGTTGTCTATATTTCTTCTGATCGTACAGATCTTTTCTATATATAGCTTGGTTCCTGCCTGGGAATTTGGTCCCTTGAGGCTTCTGTACCCACCTTGGTGCTATTTATTTGGTATTTCTCCAATCGTGCTGTCCTTAGGGATGTACTGGGAAAAGGAAATTAGACCTACCGGTAATTCTGTTTCCAGGTAGTCCCTCAGGACAGAACCCTTATTTCCCTGCCTTATTTTTTTGGGCTTGCGCGGGATTGGTCTTCCCTCGGGTCGTTCATTTGTCTGGTCGCCATGGTTCGGGGTCCAGCTGGAGCCATTAATGTGGTTCTTACATATGAGTTTCTAGTGGCCTTCGGTGGTAATAGGGAAAACACTGGAGGGTGGAGGTGGAGGGGGCCTTCTAACTTCTCTGTGATCCTGTCCCGTTATAGGTCAAGGAAGGACTACCTCCTGTCATGCTGTCCTGAGAGACTACATAGAAACAGTATTACCTGTAGGTCTAATTCCCTTTTTTTTTGTGTTTTTCTTTTTCTCTTTTTATGTATTGGGTTAGTAATGGGGGTGTCTGATAGACACCTCTCCATTACTAACCCCACAATCTCATTACCCCGTTTGTCACCGCAACAGGACAATTGGGAAGAGCCGAGGCTTAGCACCCGAATTAGTGCATCTAATGGATGTGCCATTTTTGGGGCGGCTGAGGGCTGGTCTTATTAGGCTGGGAAGGGGCCAATATCCATGGCCCTTCCCAGTCTATTACTATCAGCCCCCAGCTGTGTGCTTTGCCTTAGCTGGTTATTAAAAATAGGGGGAATCCCACATATATTTTTTTTAGGGTCCCCCATTCTTGTGTAAATCAAGTTTATTGAAATTGAGCATTACAAGAAAAATGCAATCTTAAAAAGTGAACAAGTGTAACTCAATAGAAAATCACAGATGTATAGCTATTAAAGACATGTCAGTTACAATTAAAATTATGTTAATGGCAAAACTTATGACATCTAATCATTAATATCGGTTGTTGGTAATATTAGGATGAATAAGGAAAATTTATAATGTAATACAATAATTTTAACTGTAGTAACTTATGAAAGAAAGGTATGTATAAGAAACTTTTGGGTGGGAGAATAAGAAGAAAGAGGGGGAGAGAGAGAAAGAAGGGAAGGAGAAAGAGGGGAAGGTTGATTTTTAGGACTTAAGGATTTAAATCTCTCCACCAGGCAGACCCGAGCCTGCGAACAGGCAGGAAAGAAAAAAAAAAGAAGACTTGGTCAATTGGTTCAGAGTGGGGAAAACCAGCCAGATTCAGTGTGTCCACGTTGTAATAACGGACACTTTGCTTGCAGGTGTGAGTTAAGACCCGGATAACCAGGAATCCAGGTCTGGGGTTTCCCTAAACGCAATCCAAGGCGCCCAAGTATTGTAGGTCTTATCAGGGTCTCCCGTCACTTGACCTATAAATTGTTCCATTCTGTAGATATCATTGAGTTCTACAACAAATTCAGAACGTGAAGGCGATTTCTCTTGTTTCCAAAACCGGGGAATCAGATTCCTGGTAGCTGTGAGGAAATGTCTGAGAAGACCCTTCTTGAACTTAGATATCAAAATATCATTTAGAGATAATAAGGCTAACTCCATTGTGGGTTGGATATTAGGGTCCCCCATTTTTAATCAGCAAAGGCAAAGCTTATAGCTAGGGCTGATATGAATAGGCTGGGAAGGTCCATGGATATTGGCACCTTCTCAGTATAATAAGACAAGCTCACAGCTGTCTGCTTTCCCTTGGCTGGTTATTAAAAAAAAGGGGGGACCACACATCATTTTTTTTTTCCATTTATTTTTTTATTTATTAATAAATACAGTAAATTACACACTCAGGACACTGCTCCACTTAGATCTCCGCCTCCTGATTCAAGATTCTTCTTATTATTTTTTATTATTACTAATACACTGTGCGCAGAATTATTAGGCAAATGTGTATTTTGATCACATGATACTTTTTATACATGTTGTCCTACTCCAAGCTGCATAGGCTTGAGAGCCAACTACCAATTAAGTAAATCTGGTGATGTGCATCTCTGTATTGAGGAGGGGTGTTGACTAATGACATCAACACCCTATATAAGGTGTACTTAATTATTAGGCAACTTCCTTTCCTTTGGCAAAATGGGTCAGAAGAGAGATTTGACGGGCTCTGAAAAGTCGAAAATTGTTAGATGTCTTGCAGTGGGATGCAGCAGTCTTGAAATTTCCAAAATTTTGAAGCGTGATCACCGAATAATCAAGCGTTTCATGGCAAATAGCCAACAGGGTCGCAAGAAGCGTGTTGGCCAAAAAAGCGCAAAATAACTGCCCATGAATTGAGGAAAATCAAGCGTGAAGCTGCCAAGATGCCATTCGCCACCAGTTTTGCCATATTTTGGAGCTGCAACGTTACTGGAGTATCAAAAAGCACAAGGTGTGCGATACTCAGGGACATGGCCAAGGTAAGGAAGGCAGAAAAACGACCACCTTTGAACAAGAAACATAAGATAAAACGTCAAGAATGGGCCAAGAAATATCTTAAGACTGATTTTTCAAAGGTTTTATGGACTGATGAAATGAGAGTGACTCTTGATGGGCCAGAGGCTGGATCAGTAAAGGGCAGAGAGCTCCACTCCGACTCAGACGCCAGCAAGGTGGAGGTGGGGTACTGGTATGGGCTGGTATCATCAAAGATGAACTTGTGGGACCTTTTCGGGTTGAGATGGAGTGAAGCTCAACTCCCAGACCTACTGCCAGTTTCTGGAAGACAACTTCTTCAAGCAGTGGTACAGGAAGAAGTCGGTATCGTTCAAGAAAAACATGATTTTCATGCAGGACAATGCTCCATCACATGCATCCAACAACTCCACAGTGTGGCTGGCCAGTAAAGGTCTAAAAGAAGAAAAAATAATGACATGGCCCCCTTGTTCACCTGATCTGAACCCCATAGAGAACCTGTGGTCCATCATAAAATGTGAGATCTACAGGGAGGGAAAACAGTACACCTCTCGGTACAGTGTCTGGGAGGCTGTGGGGCTGCTGCACGCAATTTTGATCAAAAACAGATCAAGCAACTGACAGAATCTATGGATGGAAGGCTGTTGAGTGTCATCATAAAGAAAGGTGGCTATATTGATCACAAATTTTTTTGTTTTTGCATGTCAGAAATGTTTATTTCTAAATTTTGTGCACTGATATTGGTTTACCTGGTGAAAATAAACAAGTGAGATGGGGATTATATTTGTTTTTTATTAAGTTGCCTAATAATTCTGCACAGTAATAGTTACCTGCACAGATATCCTCCTAAGATAGCCAAATCTAAAAAAACCCCACTCCAACTTCCAAAAATATTAAGCTTGGATATTTATGAGTCTTTTGGGTTGATTGAGAACATAGTTGTTGATCAATAATAAAAATAATCCTCTAAAATACAACTTGCCTAATAATTCTGCACACAGTGTATATGTTATTTTAAAGAAGTTGTCCACTACTGTATTCCCCCCCACCCCCAATGTATTCCCCCGGGGCCCCTAAGACTTCTTGTAAATACCTTCTGTTGCTGATAATGCCTGTGAGCGGTGCTATATCGGTGGCCGCTCACAGGCATCACGTGACCCCGCGCTGATGTCACACAAGTGAGGCGTGACTCAGCGCTGGGGTTCCTTCGGTGGCTGCTGGGTTGTGGGCGGGGTTACCCCCGTGTCACACCCAGCATCCACCGCACGCTTTCCCAATGAATGGGGAGAGGCAGAGTGCGCGGAGGATGCTGGGTGTGACGTGCGGAGTAACCCCGCCCACAGTCTCACATCCACCGTGGAACCAGGAACATCGTGACCCCCGGCTGCTGCCAGCACTTCTCGTGACATCAGCAGATGTCAGAGCCGGCTGCAACCGGGGGTCATATGATGCCAGTGAGCGGCCAGTAATAGCGCCGCTCACAGGCATTATCAGCAACAGAACGTAATTACAAGAAGTCTTAGGGGCCCCGAGGGGGGATACATGGGGGGGGGGGATATAAAGTAGTGGACAACCCCATTAAGTAATTTCCGTATCCACAATTGTTTGCAGGGCAATTGTCCTGCTCTTACCCCCATTTTGCTTTCTTTTGCAGCCCACTAGCCCTTACTGTGACCATTCTACAGCACCAAAGTTCGAGTTCCCATTGACTCATATGGGGTTTGGTTCTGGGGTCGAGTTCTGGTACTCGAACCGAACTTTGGATTAAAGTTCGGACGTACAAACCCTAACTTCCATGGGTCCACTCATCCCTAGTCATGACTTTCCTCCGGTTTACTTTTCATTGTGGAAATCCAAGGTATTGCAGTGTTGAACAATTTAATTAAATAAAAGAAACTTGCAATGTCTTGCATGTTTTTTTTAAATACATACAGGTGCTTCTCACTAAATTAGAATGTCATCAAAAAGTTAATTTATTTCAGTTCTTCAATACAAAAAGTGAAACTCATATATAGAGTCATTACAAACAGAGTGATCTATTTCAAGTGTTTATTTCTGTTAATGTTGATGATTATGGCTTACAGCCGATGAAAGCACAAAATTCATTATTTCAATAAATTAGAATACTTTATAACAACAGCTTGAAAAATGATTCTTAAATCCGAAATGTTGGCCTACTGAAATGTATGTTCAGTAAATGCACTCAATACTTGGTCGGGGCTCCTTTTGCATCAATTGCTGCATCACTGTGGTGAGGCATGGAGGCGATCAGCCTGTGGCACTGCTGAGGTGTTATGGAAGCCCAGGTTGCTTTGATAGCAGCCTTCAGCTCGTCTGCATTGTTGGGTCTGGTGTCTCTCATCTTCCTCTTGACAATACCCCATAGATTCTCTATGGGGTTAAGGTCAGGCGAGTTTGCTGGCCAATCAAACACAGTGATACTGTTGTTTTTAAACCAGGTATTGGTACTTTTGGCAGTGTGGACAGGGGCCAAGTCCTGCTGGAGAATAACATTTCCATCTCCGAAAAGATTGTCTGCAGAGGGAAGCATGAAGTGCTGTAAAATTTCCTGGTAGACGGCTGCGCTGACTTTGGTCTTGATAAAACACAGTGGACCTACACCAGCAGATGACATGGCACCCCAAACCATCACTGATTGTGGAAACTTCACACTAGACCTCAAGCAGCTTGGGTTGTTTGCCTCTCCACTCTTCCTCCAGACTCTGGGACCTTGATTTCCAAATGAAATGCAAAATTTACTTTCATCTGAAAACAACACCTTGGACCACTGTGCAACAGTCCAGGTCTTTTTCTCCTTGGCCCAGGTAAGACGCTTCTGTTGTTGTCTATTGGTCAAGAGGGGCTTGACACAAGGAAGGAGACACTTGTAGCCCATGTCCTGGATACGTCTGTGTGTGGTGGCTCTTGAAGCAATGACTCCAGCAGCAGTCCACTCCTTGTGAATCTCCCCCAAATTTTTGAATGCCCTTTTCTTAATCCTTTCAAGGCTGCGGTTATCCCGGTTGCTTGTGCACCTTTTTCTACCACACTTTTTCCTTCCACTCAACTTTCCATTAATATGCTTTGTTACAGCATTCTGTGAACAGCCAGCTTCTTTAGCAATGACTTTTTGTGGCTTACCCTCCTTGTGGAGTGTGTCAATGACTGCCTTCTGGACATCTGTCAAGTCAGCAGTCTTCCCCATTATTGTGGAGCCTACTGAAACAGACTAAGGGGCCTTTTTAAATGCTTAGGAAGCCTTTGCATGTGTTTTTTGTTAATTATTCTGTTACGGATCCGGGTGGTGGAACCTCTGTGCTTCGGTGCAAGGAGGGACCAGAGGGGCGTAACTAAGTGCCTACTCGACCTGACCAAGGTCACATGGCGGCTTAGTTGACTCCGTGAACCAGGGAGGGACCGGGCAGGTGGACCAGGTGCCACTCTAGGACCGACCTTGTGTGAGTGCAGGTGACTCCCACGGGTCAGATGGCAGGAACTGGCCGGTACAGCAGATGAGCACGGCAGGAGAGCTGACGGGTGGTCCGGGTGGATAAGCAGGCTGGTTCGGCAGATAGCGAGACGGATGCTCCGGGTAGGCAAGCAGGCGGGCTCGACAGGTAACAGGCAGGTGCTCCAGGTAGGCCGACTGGCGGGCATGGCAGGTTACAGGCAGGTGCTCCAGGTAGGCTGGCTGGCGGGCACAACAAGTAACAGGTGCTCCAGGTAAGCAGGCTGGCGGACACAACTGTAGACTGACTGGAGGACAAAACTGTTAGACAGGCTGGCGGGCTGGACTGACAGACAGACTGGCAGGCAGGACTAACAGGCAGCGGGACCTGAGGGCCGGAGCAAGTGTTAGCACACGGAACAACAACCATGAACAGTCACCTCCATATTGGAGGAGGTGCCTAATATAGGGGAAGTCCTCCGGCCATTGGCCGGGGACTCTATAGGACGGCGCGCGTGGCCCCTTTAAGAGGGAGGGAGCGCGCGCGCCCTAAGCACAGTACCAGGGAAGATGTGCGCCACAGCGGAAGGGGAGCGGGAAGACGTTGGACCTGGTCCGCGGCGGTGAGGGGAACAGTGTCTCTGCCCGGCAGGAGGCAGAGACGCCGATGCTACAGTACGCCCCCTCTTCTTTAGGCCCGCAAGAAATTTTTTAAGAAGATGAGGGGCATGAATGGTCTCCCTGGGTTCCCAAATCCTCTCCTCAGGTCCAAACCCCTTCCAATCCACAAGAAAGAAAGTCTTTCCTCTTACCCTCTTGGTGGCCAAAATGTTTTCTACCTCAAAGACGTCCTCAGCAGAGACTGGAGCTGGAGCGGTACCTGGATCGTCAGAGAAAGAATTAAGGACAACAGGTTTGAGGAGGGATATATGAAAGGAGTTGGGAATCCGTAAGGTGACCGGGAGTTTCAGCTTGTAAGCCACGGGATTGATTTGGTTCAGAACCTCGAACGGACCGATGAACCGCGGAACCAACTTATAGGAAGGTATCTTGAGACAAACATATTTGGAGGAAAGCCAGACCTTGTCTCCCAGACGGAATTGAGGCGGATCCAGACATCTCTTATCAGCATGTCTCTTCTTCTGCTTGGAGCACTGAAGAAGTGCAGATCTAGCGTCTTCCCAAATAGCCGAAAATTCGCTGACCAGAGACTCTGCGGCAGAATTGTCCACTGAAGAGGAGATGGGAAACGGAATCCAGGGGTGTTGACCGCAGACCACAAGGAACGGGGATTTAGAAGAAGACTCGCTCTCATGGTTGTTATAGGAGAACTCCGCTCAGGGCAGGATCTCAACCCAATCGTTATGGTGAGCGAAGAAAGCTGGTAAGAACCTTGTTGATATGTTCCACTTGACCATTGGACTGGGGATGATAAGCAGAGGAGAAATCCAAGGAGACATCCAGCAGCTTACACGTAGCTCTCCAGAAGCGCAAAGTGAACTGAACCCCGCGATCTGACACAATGTGGAGGGGTAGGCCGTGAAGACGAAAGATGTGATGGATGAAGTCCTTAGCCAGCACTGATGCAGACGGAAGACCAGGCAGAGGGATGAAGTGGGCCATTTAAGAAAAGCAGTCTGCAACCACCCAAATGACAGTACAACCGGCAGTACAACCGGCAGAAACAGGGAGATCCGTAATGAAGACCATTGCAATGTGTTGCCATGGAGCGGAAGGCACAGGAAGGGGAAGGAGACGGCCGGATGGAAGGTGCCTGGGAAACTTGTTATGGGCACAGGAGGAAAAAGTCGCAACGAAGTCTGCAACATCCTTGCGCAGGGAAGGCCACCAGTCGGGCGATGAGCAGAAAGGTCTTCCTCTGGCCAGCATGGCTGGCTAGTTTGGATGAATGGCCCCAGAATAGAACCTTCTTACGATCCAGAACCGCTACAAAGGTCTTACCGGGTGGAAGATGAGACAGGTCAAACGGAGCCACAGTCATTGCTTTGGAGGGGTCAATGATATATAGAGGCTCCTCCTCTTGGTCAGAAGACAGGAATGAGCGGGATAGAGCGTCAGCTTTAATGTGCTTGTTCGCTGGGCGGTAATGCAGAGTGAAGCAGAATGGGGCAAAGAATAGAGACCATCTGGCCTGGTGCGGATTTAGTCTTTGGGCGTTCTGTAAATAAGCAAGGTTTTTGTGGTCAGTGTAGATGACCACCGGGTGCAGAGCCCCCTCCAGCTAGTAGCGCCACTCCTCCAGCGCTAATTTGATGGCCAGCAGCTCACGACCTCCTATGAAGTAGTTGCTCTCGGACGAGGAGAAGAGCTTGGAGAAGAAACCGCAGGTTATCATTCTCCCGGACGAGAATTTCTGGGTGAGCACCGCTCCGGCTCCGGAGGAGGATGCATCAATCTCCAGGAAGAACTGCTTGTTGCAATCCGGATGATGTAGCACAGGAGTAGAGGAGAAGGCTAGTTTTAGGGAGATGAAGGCCTCCTCCGCTTTGGAAGTCCATTCCCTGGGATTTGCTCTTTTACAGGTGAGAGCGGAGATGGGAGCAGTCCGGGAGGAGAAATGAGGAATGAAGAGGCTGTTATAATTTACGAAGCCCAGGAATCGCTGAATCGCCTTCAACCCCTCCGGTCGGGGCCACTTTAAGACGGCGGAGACCTTCTCGGGATCCATCCGCAGACCAGTCTCAGAGATAATATAGCCCAGGAACGGTAGAGAGGTCTGCTCAAAGAGGCATTTCTCGAATTTAGCGTATAGGCGATT
Organism: Phyllobates terribilis; assembly: GCF_046119375.1. Lineage (NCBI taxonomy): Eukaryota > Metazoa > Chordata > Amphibia > Anura > Dendrobatidae > Phyllobates > Phyllobates terribilis. Next base: position 693,350,971 of record NW_027362762.1, read on the forward strand.
CTGCCGGAGCCTTAGCAGAACCTGACGACCATCCCTCCGGTGTGAGGGCAGATCCAGAGAGAAGACCAAGATATCCTCCAGGTACACCACCACGCAAGAATACAGAAGATCACGGAAGACGTCGTTAACCAGCTCCTGGAAGATGGCTGGAGCATTACAGAGACCAAAGGGCATCACGCGGTATTCGTAGTGACCTTCCCAGGTGTTGAATGCTGTCTTCCACTTGTCTCCCTGGCGGATCCGGACCAAATTATACGCCCCACGAAGATCAAGCTTGGTGAAGATCTTTGCGCCTTTAAGGCGGTCAAACAGCTCCGAGATGAGAGGCATGGGGTGCTTATTTTTGATGGTAATCTGTACAGGGACGTAGGGAGCCGTCTTTCTTCTTGACGAAGAAGAATCCTGCTCCAGCTGGAGAGGTGGATTTCTGGATAAATCCCCTAGCAAGATTTTCCTCTATGTACTCGGACATGGTCCGGGTCTCGGCCAGCGACAACTGGTAGATACGTCCGCGGGGAGGAGAAGCACCAGGTACCATGTCGATGGGGCAATCATACGGCCTATGAGGTGGTAGTGTCTCTGCTTTTTTGACGAAGACGTCCGCATAGGACCAGTAGGGTGCCGGCAGACCAAGTAGATTACCTGGAGTAGACAGTGGTCGAGCTGGACGAACCAGAACCAGACAGGACTCATGGCATTCCTGACCCCAACGGAGCACTTCACCAGATTTCCAATTCAGGATAGGCTCATGTCTTTGTAACCAGGGTAGACCAAGCAAGAGGGGGTGAGAGAGACCGAACAGCACATGAAAGGAGATCTTCTCCGAGTGCAGCATTCTCACCTGAAGGGTTACAGGCTCTGTGACAAGTAAGATGGTCTCCGGAAGAAGCCTCCCATCCATGGAGGCAACCGCCAACGGTTCAGCCAAACGTACAGTAGGAATCTGATACCGCTCCACAACAGCCTGTTGAATGAGATTTCCAGCGGCTCCTGAATCCAGATGGGCAATCTCGAAAAAGCGGATCTCACCACTGGAAATGGAAACAGATAGAGTCAAGGACGGAGAGGATTTACTCTTGCCTAGGATGACCTCTCCAGTGTCCTAGACACTGGAGTTTCCTGGCCTCACCGGACAGGAACGGATCAGATGCTCTTTACTGCCACAGTAGAAGCAACTTCCCTCGGCTCGGCGCGTCTCCTGGCATGACTTGACCATCTTGGTTTGGTCAATTTGCCTGGGCTCAGGCGAACATGCCCGGGGAATTGCTGGTTGCGAGGTTGGCTTTTGGAGTACAGGAGCGAGACGCGAAAATCTTCTCTCCCGGGTAGTCTCCTTAGTACGTTCCAGAAAACGGATGTCAATCCGGGTAACTAATGACACCAGGTCTTCCAGGGAGGAAGGGATGTCACGACCGGCTAGCTCATCCTTGATCCGTCCGGAAAAACCCTCCCTGAAGGTGGACACCAGGGCCTCGTTGTTCCAGGCAAGCTCACATGCGTGGGTTCGGAAACGTATGGCATACTGGCCCACGGTGAGACTCCCTTGGTGGAGAAGGAGAAGTGAGGCAGTAGAAGATTTTCGTCCGGGCTCATCAAAGACCTTCCGGAAGGCAGCGAGGAAAGCCAGAAGATCGGATACCAGGGGATCCCCTCTTTCCCACAGAGGGTTTAGCCATGCCAATGCCTCCCCGGTGAGGTGAGACATGATGAACGCCACCTTGGCCCGGTTGGAGGGGAACTGATGTGCCAGGAGTTCAAAGTGCAGCGTGCACTGATTTAAGAAGCCCCGACATAAGACGGGGTCACCACCACAACGTGGAGGCGCAGAGGGCCGGGGTCCAGGGCTGGGTGCCATAGCGCTAGTAGGTTGAGGTGCCGCCGAAGCGGGTGCCGCTCAGCTAGAGACACAGACGGGGTGGACAGCGTGTCCAGGCAGGAGTTGACAGTCTGCAGATAGGACAGGATAGTCTCCTGTTGGGATCTCTGATGTGAGACCTCCTGGTACAGTTCCGAGAGCGAAGGAGCCTGGGGGACACCGGGTTCCATGGCCTGTTCAAACTGTTACGGATCCGGGTGGTGGAACCTCTGTGCTTCGGTGCAAGGAGGGACCAGAGGGACGTGACTAAGTGCCTACTCGGCCTGACCAAGGTCACGCGGCGGCTTAGTTGACTCCGTGAACCAGGGAGGGATTGGGCAGGTGGACCAGGTGCCACTCTGGGACCGACCTTGTGTGAGAGCAGGTGACTCCCACGGGTCAGATGGCAGGAACTGACCGGTACAGCGGATTAGCACGGCTGGAAGGCTGACGGGTGGTCCGGGTGGATAAGCAGGCTGGTTCGGCAAATAGCCAGACGGGTGCTCCAGGTAGGCAAGCAGGCGGGCACGACAGGTAACAGGCAGGTGCTCCAGGTAGGCCGACTGGCGGGCACGGCAGGTTACAGGCAGGTGCTCCAGGTAGGCCGACTGGCGGGCACGGCAGGTTACAGGCAGGTGCTCCAGGTAGGCTTGTTGGTGGGCACGGCAGGTTACAGGCAGGTGCTCCAGGTCGGTTGGCTGGCGGGCACAACAGGTAACAGACAGATGCTCCAGGTAAGCTGGCTGGCGGACACAACTGTAGACAGACTGGAGGACAGAACTGTTAGGCTGGTGGGCTGGACTGACAGACAGACTGGCCGGCAGGACTGACAGGCAGCGGGACCTGAAGGCTGGAGCAAGTGTTAGCACACAGAACAACAACCTTGAATAGGCACCTCCATATTGGAGGAGGTGCCTAATATAGGAGAAGTCCTCCGGCCACTGGCCGAGGACTCTATAGGACGGCGCGCGCGGCTCCTTTAAGAGGGAGGGAGTGCGCGCTCCCTAAGCACAGTGCCTGGGAAGCTGTCCGCGGTGCGCGCCACAGCAGCAGGGGAGCGGGAAGACGCCGGATCTGGACCGCGGCGGTGAGGGGAATGGCATCTCTGCCCATCAGGAGGCAGAGACGCCGATGCTACATATTTTAATTTACTGAGATAATGACTTGTGTTTTCATTGTCTGTAAGCCATAATCATCAACATTAACAGAAATAAACACTTGAAATAGATCACTCTGTTTGTAATGACTCTATATAATATATGAGTTTCACTTTTTGTATTGAAGAACTGAAATAAATTAACTTTTTGATGATATTCTAATTTATTGAGAAGCACCTGTATATATGGCAGAGATAAGTTAGAATCAGCTACTGTTAATATTAAAGAGGATACGATGTTCGAATGAGCTCCCTAACCTTCTCAAACTGCTGTTCGGAGGAGTGCTGATAGTAGGACCCCATAAAATCTAATATTGATGGCTTATCCCATGGATGAACGATCAATTTAAAAGCCTGGAAAACCCTTTTAGGGTATGTGCACACGATGCAGAAATGAAGCAGAAAATTTCTGCATCATTTCTGCATCTCCCTGGCAGAAAAAACGCGGATTGTACATGCGTTTTTCCTGCGGAATACATGCGGATTCACATGCGATTTCGCATGCGGATTGACAAGCGCTTTCCAGGCGATTTTAGCATCACTTGGAAAGTGCTTGACAACTAGGTCACACTATATAAATCCATGCAAACGGCATGGATTTATATAGTGTGACCGTATAAGAATGTTTAAAAATAAAAAAAATAAAGCTATACTTACCCTCTGATGCCCCGGTGCGTGCTGCCGCGTTCGTTCCTGGCTGCCGGGATATCGCGAGACACTGCTCTGAAGGGCCTGCGGTCACATGACTGTGACGTCACCGAAGGTCCTTCAGTCTTGCACGCGAGCAGAGGGAAGGAGACCGGGGGCCGTCAGAAGGTGAATATCTCTTTATTTTTTATTTTATTCTTGTTTTACAGCTTTTTAAATGGTACCTGGGTGTGGATGAGACTCTCCTCTCATCTACACTCGGGTACCATCCGCACATTAGAACGCGCCAATATCGCAAGTACAAATGCAGTCTTGCGGAATTGGCGCGTTCCAATGCAAGTCAATGGCGGCAAAAACGTCGCGTTTGCGCAAAATTAATTGACATGCTGCGGATTTTTGAGCGCAGCGTTTATGCTGCGGAAAAATCCGCATCATGGGCACAGCACATGCGGATTTCAATTGGGGAACATTGCTGCCCTTCTACCATGCATTTTTAATGCTTTTGCGCGGCGTTTGCGCAGCTGCAAAAACGCCGCGGAAACGCATTAAAAACGCATCGTGTGAACTCAGCCTTAGGCTGCGTGCCCACGTTGCATATTACAAGCGTATATGCTGCGGAATTTCCGCAGCGTAAACGCTTGTAAAACGCATATATATCCGCACCCCATGGTCCCCAATGGCATTCCGCAATGTCAATGCCCATGCTGCGGATTTTTCCGCAGCGTATATGCTGCGGTCAAAAATCCGCAGCATGTTCATTAATTTTGCGTTTCCGCATGCTGAATCAATGTGCGGATGGTACCCAAGTCTGGAAGAGAGGAGACTCTCATCCAGACCTGGGTACCAAAGAACCTGTAAAAAAAAAAAGAATAAAATAAAGTTTATACTTATCTTCTGATGTTTTCCCTCCGTCGCGCTATTGTGTGAAGGACCTGCCACGTCATTGATCATGTGACCCATCACATGACTCAATGACTTCACCGCAGGTCCTGCACACAACAGCGTGAGCCGCTCAAGACTCCGGACGGGGCAGAGAATGCATCGGTAGGTGAGTATAAACTTTATTTTTTTATTTTTTACCATTCTGATTCTTTTTTTTTAACTATTACTTGGTCACACTATATAAATCCATGCCGGTTGCATGGATTTATATAGTGTGAACAAGTTGTCAAGCACTTTTCCAAGTGATGCTTAAATCACTTGGAGAAGTGCTTGATAACCCGCATGCGGAAATGCATGCAAAGACGCTGCAAAGACGCCTCACAAACGCTTCTACCTGGCGGGAAAACCGCATGTACAATCCGCATGCGATTTTCCCGCCAGGGAGAAGCGTAAAAAATATGCTTCAGTTCCGCAACGTGGGCACTTAGCCTTAGTGTAAAATTAAATAAATATACACATTTTTCCTTTCTACATTTTTTTTTTTATTGTTGACATAAACCTCTTTAAAAAGTCAAAAATAATTGTGCTCCACAACGGGAGTGAATCACAGGTTACCTTCCTTTCTGGCAAAATAATTGCACACTTATGACTCACAGATTAAAGCACCTTCATAAAGGAAGTCAGTGGCTTTGACCGTGCAGAACTGCTGGCAGGGCTAGATAGAAGAGGTATTGGTAGTGTTTAAATGTACTTTACCTGTACTGTTTTACCAGCTACAGGTGCCTGAAAGGCAGTCCATAGTGCCGAAGTGCTTTTAATAAAGAATGCCTTTTTTAAACATCCTACTGTAGTCAATAAATAATAATAATAATAAAAGACTCCTTTACTGATTCCCTATCGCTCCTCCATACTGTTGGAAGGGTCCCCTGCTAATCTTCCTCTTCCTGCGGTTGGGGATCTGCTTAAAGGGAACCTGTCACCATGAAAATGCACTCCAATCTGTATGCACCGTGTTATAGAGCAGGGGGAGCCAAATATGGTAGATTGATATATAGTTTTATGATAAAAGATTCCGGATAACTTGTGTTTTCATAATTTAATGCTCATTCATTTATTCCTCTTCCCTTTCTGGTGCCGGTTGAATGTGCTGAGAGCTCCGCTACTCCGCAGCACATCCAGCCGGCACCAGCAACAGCTGATCAACGGGGGATGTGGGTGTCGCACCCCCACAGATCAGATATTGATGACCTATCCAGAGGATATGCCTTCAGTATAAAAGTCCCGAACAGCTCCTTTAATCACACTGCATTTTCACCCATATTATAAATCATTATTGATCACACTGCATTTTCACCCCTATTTTCTCCATTTATTTTATTCTGGTTTGTCTGATTAATTGGGATAAATTCTGTGTTGATGATTATCTTGATTACAGCTCATGTTTATTACAGTTTCCCCAATTTGTTGTCTTTGCATCATTTGTAATGACATCATTCCTGCTTGCTATTCAGTGCACTGACATCATAATTCTTAAGGACCAGGTAGTCTAAAAAGTCTGGTGCCCAGTCTCTAAGCAACATTGGAATCTTGGTGGCTTGATACTGGTAATACACTTCTCTTTGTCTGAGGGCTCCACCTTTAATGATCGCTAGCGCACATTCTTCTTTTGGAGCTGCTGGTTGCTGGATCACATGTGATACTGTATTTATAGCGGAGTCTGCAACATAAATAGGCAATGTTTAGTAGCTATATACCCAAAAAGGCCCAATGTAAATTCTCCCTATTAGGGCTCATGTACATGACTGTATTATCGGTCCGAGTGCTTTCCAAAAACACATCGAATCACACTCAGACCAATGTCATTTTGTGGGGCCGTGCACATGTCCAATGACACGGCCATGCAATTCAATGAGTCAGGGGAAGACATTGGACTGCAATCAGATGACATCTAAGTTCAGTTTTCATGCACTGACAGTATGGAGAATTTTTTTCCCATCTTCTTCTCACCCAAGAAAATTGGATCAAACTCTGATCAGAGTAAGCTTAATTGGCCCAATTCTCACGGATGAGTGAAAATACTGTCATGTGACCCTAGCCTTACTCAAATTCACACCCATAACATTGATGGTATATCAATTAGATATTACATCAAAGTGGTTCTCCAACATTTAAAAAAAAAAATCACTTGTATGGGTTTTGTGGAAATCTCAGCAGTTACACTCGCTCCTATTAGGCCCTAAAGAGGTTATACATCATATAAGCGAGTTTATCTGACCTGATATAATCTGTTTATGCTTGGGTTCATTTTGTTTTTCGGCTTGACAATATCTTGGGATTGCTCTTTTATTACGTTATATTTCCCAGTATGTAGCATGATATTTTCTTACCTGTGTCAATATAGCTGATAACACACAGTGTAATAGAAACATTGACTTTTTGCAGATAGAACTCCATTCGAAGAGAGCTGAAGAAGCCATCAAGAGCAAATTTAGAGGTGGAATATGGCACATTCAAAGGAACGGCAACCTTGCCTGAAACGTAAGAGCGAAATATACATAAAGTGTGTGCTTCATTCATGTACCTGTCTGCATCAAATTTAAGAGGAATCCTGTCCCAAAAAGATGAATCTGATGTGTTCCAAGTGTTTCTACAGGTCTGTGCTTTTTTTTTCTAACTGAGAGTAGCTGACTGTAGACCTAAGATATGATGTCAACCATTTTGGGCAACATTCATAAAATGCAAAAAGAAAGTTTATAATTTACTTAACGTTAATTTTGCTAAATCTCTGCTCCATTGCACAAGATGGAAGGATATCCATACAACAAAACATAAGTACAGTGGCAGGGATTCGCCTTCACTATCATCACATCTCTATGCAAACAGAGGAGAGCAAGGTCTTGTAGCACAGAGCATAGCGAATGTAATAAATATATTAGATTTTAGAAACATTAGCCCATAATGTTAATGGGAACCTATCATGTCCCCAAAACGCTATGAACCTGTAGATGTGGGGCTTTCCGTCATAAAGGCGTGACTGGCGAGGTTCCGTCACTGCTCAGTACATTAAGCGGCAGCTGTAATCATGCCCCGCTACTGACTGACAGACGGCAGAAACAGCTGCCAATGTGCCAGGGTGTGCTTACAGCCGCTGCTCGCTGTACACTGAGCTGTAACTGAAGCCGCTCCTGCTGCGCCTCTATGACTGAAAGCCGGAGGATGCCGGTCATAATAAAGTTAATTTTCTCCTAGTAGCCATTCCTGTATTGTGGCGGCCACACGGCTTTAAAACATTATTAACCTGTAGATTTACCCCATACCTGCAAGTTGATAGCGTTTGGGGACTGACCGGTTCCCTTTAAACCAACTATTTTACTCCATGACTGTTTGAAAGAGAAATAGGGTTCCAACTACTATAAACACATTTTATTATTCAGCGCAGAATCTTGGGCTTACAATAAAATTATTTTCAAAGGTAGAGACTGATTAAGAATCTGCAAGCAAACTTGATATAACCAAAGACAATCAAAAGTATGTAAATTTACAGTTAACACCACTTTTTCTCACATAAAAGAAACATTAATGAACCTGTTTGGTTCATTTGTTTTAACTTTGCATATCCTTTACCTCATCCTCATGATTGATTCATTTGCGCTGTGACTCCCATATGTTTTTTACAGTGCAAAGACTTTAAACTTAAGGCCTCCATATAAATTAGACTAATGTTGGCTTAATCTGCCAATAAAGTGGCTTATGAAAGTATTCACCCCCCTTGGCATTTTTTGTGTTTTGCTGCCTCACAACCTGGAATTTCCCTTTTTTTTTTTTCAAGGGTTTTCATCAGTTCATGTAAAGAACATGCCCACAACAGTGAACAATTTGATTTTCTTTTTATTATGAAGCAAAGAACAAATAAGACAAAATACAAGTGCTTCTCACTAAATTAGAATATCATCAAATAGTTAATTTATTTCAGTTCTTCAATACAAAAAGTGAAACTCATATTATATAGAGTCATTACAAACAGAGTGATCTATTTCAAGTGTTTATTTCTGTTAATGTTGATGATTATGGCTTACAGCCGATGAAAACACAAAAGTCATTATCTCAGTAAATTAGAATACTTTATAACAAAAGCTTGAAAAATGTTTTTAAAATCCGAAATGTTGGCTTACTGAAATGTATGTTCAGTAAATGCACTCAATACTTGGTCGGGGCTCCTTTTGCATCAATTACTGCATCAATGCGTTGTGGCATGGAGGCGATCAGCCTGTGGCACTGCTGAGGTGTTACGGAAGCCCAGGTTGCTTTGATAGCAGCCTTCAGCTCGTCTGCATTGTTGGGTCTGGTGTCTCTCATCTTCCTCTTGACAATACCCCATAGATTCTCTATGGGGTTAAGGTCAGGCGAGTTTGCTGGCCAATCAAGCCCAGTGATACTGTTGTTTTTAAACCAGGTATTGGTACTTTTGGCAGTGTGGACAGGGGCCAAGTCCTGCTGGAGAATAACATTTCCATCTCCAAAAAGCTTGTTGGCAGAGGGAAGCATGAAGTGCTCTAAAATTTCCTGGTAGAGGGCTGCGCTTTGTTCTTGATAAAAGGCAGTGGACCTACAGCAGCAGATGACATGGCTCCCCAAACCATCACTGATTGTGGAAACAAACTTCACACTAGACCTCAAGCAGCTTGGATTGTGGCCTCTCCACTCTTCCTCCAGACTCTGGGACCTTGATTTCTAAATGAAATGCAAAATTTACTTTCATCTGAAAACAACACCTTGGACCACTAAGCAACAGTCCAGGTCTTTTTCTCCTTGACCCAGGTGAGACGCTTCTGGCATTGTCTATTGGTCATGAGTGGCTTGACACAAGGAATGCGACACTTGTAGCCCATGTCCTGGATACGTCTGTGTGTGGTGGCCCTTGAAGCAATGACCTCAGCAGCTGTCCACTCCTTGTGAATCTCCCCCAAATTTTTGAAAGGCCTTTTCTCAACAATCCTTTCAAGGCGGCGCTTATCCCAGTTGCTTGTGCACCTTTTCCTACCACACTTTTTCCTTCCAATCAACTTTCCATTAATATGCTTAGATACAGCACTCTGTGAACAGCCAGCTTCTTTAGCAATGACCTTTTGTGGCTTACCCTCCTTGTGGAGTGTGTCAATGACTGCCTTCTGGACATCTGTCAAGTCAGCAGTCTTGCCCATGATTGTGGACCCTACTGAAACAGACTAAAGGACCCTTTTAAACGCTTAGGAAGCCTTTGCATGTGTTTTTTTGTTAATTATTCTAATTTACTGAGATGACTTTTGTGTTTTCATTGGCTGTAAGCCATAATCATCCACATTAACAAAAATAAACACTTGAAACAGATCACTCTGTTTGTAATGACTCTATATAATGAGTTTCACTTTTTGTATTGAAGAACTGAAATAAATTAACTTTTTGATGATATTCTAATTTAGTGAGAAGCACTTGTAAGTGAAAACGTCAGTGTGCCATAACTATTCACCCCTTTAAAGTCAGTACTTTGTAGATCCTCATTTTGCATCAATTACAGCTGCAAGTCGTTTTGGATAAGTCTCTATGAGCTTTCGACATCTTGCCACTGGGATTTTTGCCCATTCCTCAAGCAAAACTGCTCCAGCTCCTTCAAATTAGATGGTTTCCTCTCGTGAACAGCAATCTTTTTTTAAGTCTGACCACAGATTCTCAATTTGATTAAGGTCCGGGCTTTGACTAGACTACTCCAAAACATTTACACGTTTCTCCTTAGACCACTAGAGTGTTGCTTTAGCAGTATGCTTTGGGTCATTGTTTTGTTGTAAGGTTTAACCTTTGTACCAGTCTCAAATCACTGACAGATTGAAACAGGTTTCTTTCAAGAATATACCTGTATTTCGTACCATCCATCTTCCCCTCGACTCAGACCATTTTTCCTGTCCAAACTGTTGAAAATCTTCCCACAGCATGATGCTGCCACCACCATTTTTTACTCTGGGGATGGTGTTCTTGGAGTGATGAGCTGTGTTGGTTTGGCGCCAGACATAGCGTTTACTTTGTGGCCGAAAAGTTACATTTTGGTCTCATGTGACCACAGCACCTTCCTCTTTACATTTGGGGAGTCTCCTACATGTCTTTTAGCAAACTCAAAACGAGCCTTACAATTTTTGTTTGTAAGTAAAGGCTTTTTTATGTCCACTCTTCCATAAAGGCCACCTCTATGGAGTGTACAGCTTATTGTGGTCTTATGGACAGATACTCCAGTCTCTATTGTGAACTCTGCAGCTCCTTCAGTGTTACCTTTGGTCTCTCTGCTGCCTGTCTGATTAATGCCCTCCTTGCCCAGACTGAGAGTTTTGGTGGGCAGCCGTCTCTTGGCAGGTTTGTTGTGGTACCATGTTCTTTCCATTTTATGATAATGGATTTGTTGGTGCTCCGGGAGATCATCAGAAATTGGGATTTTTTTTTTTATAACCCAACCCTGACTTGTACTTCTCAACAACTTTGTCCCTGACTTGTTTGGAGATCTCCTTGGTCTTCATGGTGGTGTTTGGTTAGTGGTGCCTCTTGCTTAATGGTGTTGTAGCGTCTGTGGGCTTTCAGAAAAGTTATGCATGTACTGACAGACCATGTGACACTTAGATTGCACACAGGTGGACTTCCTTTCACTAAGCATGTGACTTATGAAGGTAATTGTTTGCACCAGAAATTTTTAGTGGCTTCATAGGAAAAGGGGTAAATACATATTTATCTCATAAATTTAAATATAGCCTATATTTTTTTTCACTTCACCAACTTAGACTGTTTAGTGATGATACACCAAACACAAATCAGACTATAAAATATTTAAACAAAAAAGATAGGTAAAAAGCCATGGGGGGTGAATACTTTTGCAAGCCACTGTACCTCCATTTAAAAACATTGTGAAAGTTTAATTACCTACTAATGAAGAGACTACTACAATGTTGCCACCACTAGCTTTTAACATTGGCAGAGCTTCGACTGTCATGGTTGCATAGCTCAGAAAATTAATTTCCAGAAGTTTCCGTATATGATCCACATCGCCATCAAAGAAATTAAAGTAGGTGTAACCAATATGGTTCAGGATTAGCATGTCCAGTCCACCTGTTTACAAGAAAAGAGCACCATAATGTTCAGAAATTAAGTGATGATCCTTGGGTAAATTCATTTCTGATATTGGCCATGATGGGTATCATTTATGCATTATAATGAGCGTTTTTCACAGTTACTGGCTTATTATTCTAACATGCAATAATTAAAAAAATCCACTGACATTTCTTTGTTTCAGGACTGCCTTGAACATTGCTCAGATTTGAAACACAAAAGTCATTTATATGTCAGATAAAGATCTGCTCACACCAAGTATTTTGTACTTCTCTGAACCATGTGCAAAAAACACAGCATGAGCGAAACTTTCCAGACACAATTTAAGGGAATATTGTGATCTTGTACATTTATTACATGCCTCCAGATTATGCCATGAATGTATATAAGATAAGGTCCCATTAATGGAACCCGCATCTACCTGGAGAATGAGGCCACATAGTGAGCTGCTGTCAGCAGAGGGGTAGTCAGAATTCCTATACAAATGAATGACAATTCCGACCACCTGTCCACTGGCTGTGGCATGTATCAGGGCCTCGTTGTCGATACAGATGAATGTCTCATAGGCCAGGGTCACACGAGCGTATAAGTCAGATGCGTTCTATCCGATTTTTTATCGGATAGCACTTGTACCAGTGTTATTCTACGGGGCAGTGCTGATTACTGATTTTTTTCACTTACAGAATCTGTCTGTGAAAAAAAAAATTGCTGCATGCTGCAATTTCACTCTGAAATTAGAAGACACTTAGCCATTCAATTCAATGGGTGCGTGGAAAACATCGGACTGCACTCGGATGACTTTAGTGCAGTCCGATGTCTGCTGACTCACACAATGGAGAAGATGGAGAAATTTTGTTCTCCATCTGCTCCTCACAGTGTGCTACAGTTCTCTCATTCAAGAGTGTCAGATCACACTATGCTGAAACTCTGATCAAACTCTGATCAGAGTTTGATTAGTGTCAATGGCATAATCGACCCAATTTTGTCAGATGAGAGAATCTACGGTCGAGATACCCCAGCCATTTGTGGGAACCAATTAATTATATATAGATATATTTGAGATGGGAATAACCCGTTAATAAAAAAAATCTGGACAAATTAAGCAGACTGGGAAATGGTAGAGTAACTGAATACAGACCTATCACATTAGCTAGATGATTGGCTCTTACCAAATAAACGTTCTGCTTCATGTACCACACTCTTAGCAAAAGTCATATTGTCCATACTTCCAGGGAGGTAATAAGCAGAAGCTGCACCAAGTTTTGTACACTTTTCAACCACCTAAGAAAAAGAATGAAAATGCATTGTCCAATACTTGCTTAGCATCATGAATGCGTCAGTAATGCTCTATTTTTTTTTGCTCTTAGGTTTTTGCTATTGTACCTTATCTAAGAGCAGAAAAATGTAGGGAAGGAGACCCTGACTCCAACGATATATCACTTACTTTAGTAGATGCAGCATTTATGACACAATCGGAGGTCTTAGATGCAGTATGATTCAGAGCTGAGAAAGCTAACCCCGCTCACACCAGGCTCTCTATGTCCATAGTCTATAGACAGTGAGCTGCTTATTAGAGGCGGGGGCGTAGTTGGTCGAATTAGCATACACCCAGCTGGTCACAGCAATGATTATGTCCTGGTGATAAAAACTTCATTATAAATAACCAACTGCACACCGCCTGATAAGTGATACATCAATTCAGTGTTTTAACCTCTGCCTCATGCTGTCCTCAGATTACATAGCAAAAACCTGCTGACAGATTCCTGTTAACTATTTATATCCTTTGCGTCAAATTTTAGCTTGGAATAGATTTTCAAATTGTAATGTCTAGAAGACTCACTTCCAAACTAAAGGAAGTTGGCAAACTTTCCATGGAAGAAGCAATCTGCAGCTGTACAGGACAGTCATGTACCCCAGTCTTTGTGCATATTGTAACACATTTTCATATGTGCAGTTATTTCACACGCTCAGTGAAAAATAGGAACAACTGATTGCATTTTTAAATTGATGTTTGCATCATTTATAAGAAAAAGAAGCGCAAGTTGTTCCCTGTAACGGGATATCATTCATGCAATAGGACAGCTCTTATCACCCTATAGTCTTACGTAGCATATTAGTAACTTACAAAGAAAGTTGAAGAAAGTAAACCATTTCTGCTTAGTGTTATATACTTCCAAAACATGCACATGTGGCTGGTCCCAGTCTTGTAACATTGAAGATATGGTAAACACTATCATTTCTGCATTGTGCACATATGATAGCCTACAGTAGTTACGGTGCCACTGAAAAAGGGCTGGCAGTGCTAGAGCAGGGAAGGGTAAATACGATCTGCCTTTGTTATTTTACATTGCACAAATTGTTTGGTGTCCCCTTTTCTGAAAGTTTAAAACCCCTTTAATAACTTGTGTGTTTTTGGCTTTGACTTCTTTGTATTTTGCCTGGCATAATGAAATGATGCCTTTCAGATTTTGTAATAATAATTTTATTTCTATAGCGCAAACATATCCTACAGCACTTTAAAAATCAATAGTGACAAGTACAAACTATATAAGACATAACACAGCAATACAATCAAAGAAGAAGAGTAAGAATCCTGCTCACAAGCTTAAAATAGGGGTCCAGCTGGAAGAAAAATAAATAGGGGTATCTAAATAATTCTGCATGAAATAGTCATCTGCGAGTATCCATATAAGTACAGTTTCAGACTGCAATAAGTGCATGGAGTGTGGGGAAACAAATGATAGGAGTGATCAGATTCTGAGGAAACGTTAGGAAGGGAGAATAGAGAACAGTTAGATTAGTGAGGTGAAGTGCTAGGCCAGTCTAAGAAAAATAAGTGTGGTTTTGGAGCACGTTTAAAACTGTGGATACTGGGAATTAACAGGATTGTCTGGTGCAGGGCATTCCAGAAAATTGGAGCAGCACAAGATAAATCTTGACAACAGGACTCTGAGGTTCAGATTATTGAGGATGTTAGCCTTAGTTCATTTGTGGAACAGAGAGAACGGTTAGGGCGGTAGTCAGAGATGAGAAAGATGTCAAACTCTGGTCCGTGGGCTAGATCTGGCCCACAGGGTGATTGTATTTGGCCTGCAACACCAGAACCACCACCCCTATGTGGGGCGATTATTCTGTATGGAGGACTATGTGAAGCATATTTTACTGAATGGAGGATTATGTGGAGCCCATTATACTGTATGGAGGACTATGTGGGGCCCATTATACTGTATGGAGGACTATGTGGGGCAATTGTTTTGTATGGAGGACTACACTATGTTCCAAATTATTATGCAAATAATATTTTCTCAGATTTTCCCAAATTACCTATATGAATTGCAGTCATTGTAATTTTCCAGTCAAATAACTATTAGAGTACAATTGAAAGGTCTTTTTACAAACTGCCTATGATAACAGTATATTTTTTAAAAAATAAAAAACTCAAACTGCACTCAAAATGCATGTTCCAAACTATTATGCACAGCAGAGTTTTCAACCTTTTCATTTTAATAAAGATCAAAAAAATGGTCATTTTTGAAATTATAAGCATTAGCAGGTTATTACAAACTGAAATCAAACAGTTTTCAACTCAAAACTTTATTCTAGGTGATGTTACATTTGCACATAGGACCCCTTGTTCGAAAGGAGCTTCTGAACTCTCTCGTCCATTGAATTTGTCAGGTTTTGGATGGTTTCTGCTTCAATTGTTTTGCATGAGGACAGAATACCCTCCCAGAGCTGTTGCTTAGATGTGAACTGCCTCCCGCCATCATAGACACTCCTTTTGATGATGCTCCAGAGGTTCTCAATGGGGTTGAGGTCAGGGGAGCATGGGGGCCACACCATAACTTTGTCCCCTTTTATGCCCATAGCAGCCAGAGATGCAGATGTGTTATGTGCAGCATGAGACGGGGCATTATCATGCATGAAAATGATCTTGCTGCAGAATACACGGTTCTTCTTCTTGAACCATGGAAGGAAGTGCTGTTTGAGAAACTCAACATACATTATGGAGTTCATCTTTACCCCTTCAGGGATCCTAAAAGGGCCGACAATCTCTCTCCCCATGATTCCAGCCCAAAACATTACTCCACCTCCTCCTTGTTAGCGCCGTAGCCGTGTTTGCATGGGGTGTCCATCAACCAGCCATCCTCCACTCCATTCATCTGGACCATCGAGATCATTTCATGCATGATAATGCCCCGTCTCATGCTGCACATAACACATCTGCATCTCTGGCTGCTATGGGCATAAAAGGGGACAAACTTATGGTGTGGCACCCATGCTCCCCTGACCTCAACCCCATTGAGAACCTCTGGAGCATCATCAAAAGAAGTGTCTATGATGGCGGGAGGCAGTTCACATCTAAGCAACAGCTCTGGGAGGGTATTCTGTCCTCATGCAAAACAATTGAAGCAGAAACCATCCAAAACCTGACAAATTCAATGGACGAGAGAGTTCAGAAGCTCCTGCAGAACAAGCGGTCCTATGTGCAAATGTTACATCACCTAGAATAAAGTTTTGAGTTGAAAACTGTTTGATTTCAGTTTGTAATTACCTGCTAATGCTTATAATTTAAAAAATGACCATTTTTTTGTTCTTTATTAAAATGAAAAGGTTGAAAACTCTGCTGTGCATAATAATTTGGAACATGCATTTTGAGTGCAGTTTGAGTATTTTATTTTTTTTTAAATATACTGTTATCATAGGCAGTTTGTACAAAAACCTTTCAATAGTACTCTAATAGTTATTTGACTGGAAAATTACAATGACTGCAATTCATATAGGTAATTTGGGAAAATCTGAGAAAATATTATTTGCATAATAATTTGGAACACAGTGTATATGGGGCCATTATTCTGTATGGAGGACTATGTGGGGCCCATTATTCTGTATGGAGGACTATGTGGGGCCCATTATTCTGTATGGAGGACTATGTGGGGCCCATTATACTGTATGGAGGACTATGTGGAGCCCATTATACTGTATGGGGGACTATGTGGGGTCCATTATACTGTATGGAGGACTATGTGGGGCCCATTATGCTGCATGGAAAGTCATGGGGGGCCATTATACTCTTTGTAGAACTATGTGGGGCCCCTTATTCTGTATGGAGGACTGTGAGGGGCCCATTATACTGTATACTGGTTGGCCCCCGACTTTGTTAAATTTTTTCATTTTTGCCCTCTGTGTGTTTTGAGTTTGACATCCCTGGTCTAGATGGACGTGATCTTTGCAGTCAGTCACTGACAGTAGCAGTGACTTGTTGGTTACTGCTGCAGCTATTGCTTGGCTGCAACATTTCCATGTGTGACTTAGACATACCAGACAGCACAGAGACCAGAGGGACTGAGAGTGGCAGGGATCAGTTAGATAAGTATGACTTTTTTATATTTACACCATTCAGATCATTTATTTCATTTTCACAAAACAACCCCTTTAATAATTGTGTGATTTTCATAAGTTGTGATTCAATTCAATTACAGCTTTGGGATTGCAGGATAGATCCATAGTGTTGTGCACAGAATTTACAGTGAAAAGAATACCGTGCTGCCTGTGCCTGTAATTGTATACTGAAAACACTTTTTAACCAGTTTCTGACATAGGATGTGCTGATATGCCTTATGTTGGGTGTGGGTGTTTTGTATGGAATCAGGAACTGTGCCCGCTCCATACTCAGAATGCTCCTGTTTAACTGCTGCTGTTAATAGCTGCCATCGGCATTTAAACGGTCCACCAGAAGAAAAGCGTCTGAGGACGTGAAACAGCTGTTAGCTACTACTGCAGTTTGTCTTTCGTATATTTCCTGGATGCACCTTATGTAAATAAATGGAAATCTTGGATGATGATTTATGTGGAGAGTGCTGATTATACCTCTCTTCATAAAGGCATTTAAATGGCACAATTGTTCCCGGTACTCATTATGGAGAGCCAATGAGTTGCCATGGCAGCCGGGGGTCTGGAATACTTTCATTGCTTCATTCCCACCAAAATAGTCCCTCTATGAAGCCAAGCCACAAGAGATGATTAATTTTACTATATACTACAATACCACTAGATTGCAGTATAGTAAAAGTGATCAAATGACCACAGATTCAAGTCCCCTAAATGTATAAAGTAAAAATTGGTAGGAAAAAAGTAAAAAAAAAAAAAAAGTAAAAATATGTATCTGTAAGATTTAAATTGCCGCCTTTTCCTAAATAAAAAAATAAAAAATGTATTTGTTATCGTGTCCATAAAAATCTGATGCTAACTGCCAAAAAAATAAAGACTCCAGAATTTGGTCACCACATTTCTCCCCACAAAACTTCAATAAATAGCAATCAAAATGTCAGAAATACCAAAAAATTATGTTCATAAATCCCCCATGCAAAAAAAAATAAAAATCAAGCCCTCATATAGCTCAATTGACAGAAGAATAAAAAAGTTAAGGGTCTCCAAAAATTGCAGCACAAACCAATTTTTTTTTTTTTGTTTACAAATTTCTGAAATTTTAACCAAGGTGAAAAAAAAACAAAAACTAGTGACCTGAATAATAACGTTATTAGGACATTAATATTGCACAATGAACACTGTAAAATCAAAACTGAAAAACCATTTCTGAACTCCTTTTTTTTTTTACTATCATTTTACTGTATTGCACAAAAATTGCAGCTCTCGGAAGAAGGGGAATACAGAATTAAAGCACAAAAAATTACTCAGGAGGGAAGGGGATAAACAAGATTAGCCAGAAGCACTTTGTTTTTGATACTTTTTTTACCTGTTTTCTCAAGGATTCTGTTTGTTGTCAAGTGTTTTTCTGCATGTTAGAAAATTTTATTATGTTTGATAACTAGATTGATAGAAATTAGTGTAAATAACAAAGAGCATAAGGCCCAATTTACTCTCCTGTGAAAAAAGGCACCCGTATCAGTGTTTTGGATCAGAGTGTCATCAATGGTTGGTCCATGTGTCTGTTTTAACCATCAGCGTGTCATCAGTGTTTATACAAATTGCCTTTTCTGAGCGGAAGAGGACTAGAACTCTGGTGCCACCTATTGGAAGTAGCAATCCTACAAGTCAATATCGACCCTTTAACGAGC
Organism: Phyllobates terribilis; assembly: GCF_046119375.1. Classification (NCBI taxonomy): domain Eukaryota; kingdom Metazoa; phylum Chordata; class Amphibia; order Anura; family Dendrobatidae; genus Phyllobates; species Phyllobates terribilis. The sequence continues at coordinate 693,369,713 of NW_027362762.1, forward strand.
CTTGTCACATGACTTAGGATAAAAGCCAGAACAGAATCTCAATTTGTAGACACTGTGTTTGGGGTGCCACCCTTCATTTGTGCAAATTATGAGATCTGGTTTGGCTGGGTGAGAGGCGTCTGACTGGGATCCAAGGGGTAACATTTCTTGTGGAGAGTGACATGCCAAGGTGAGGAGACTTTTAAGCCTTGCAATCCTCCTCTGGGAATTTGCATATTTAATTTCTCAGGAGCATTGCAAGGCTTAAAAGTCTCCTCACCTTGGCATGTCAGGCTTGGCATGTCACTCTCCACAAGGAGAAATGTTACTCATCAGTGTTTTTCACAGATGGATAAATAAATGTCAAAGCTTCTCCTGCCCTGTGCAATGTTAAATATGGACTGAACACTGTTGCCATCCGTGTACTGTATGTGTTCTTCATGGACCCATAGACTTGTATTGGCCCTTTTCATCCGTGATACTGGAGAAAAATGGTCATGTCTCCATGAGTTTTGCAAAGACACACAGTCTGTGGAAAAACACGGACATGTGAACAGCCCCATAGACTATAATGAGTACATGCTGTATCCGTGAAAAACAGATAGAACATGTTCGTGCAACACGGACAAGTGAATGAGACCTAATAGTGTTACCTTCTTGAGTTTCTCTTCAGTCCGTGCAGTTATTAATACATGTGATCCCATCTTTGCCAGGTGATATGCCATCTGTTCTCCAATGCCAGAACTTGCACCAGTAACAATCACCCGTTTTCCCTTTAGCATTTCTAAAGATACAGAATCAAATGACTTAGTGATCATTTACTGTTTATATAATTACCATATCCTGTAAAAAAGAGGCAAGTAAATATGTATTAACATGTCCAATGTTCACAACTTTTCATAGTATGAGAAACCTCACAATTCTTTTAGTAACCTGGTTTCATGCCTTTAATCCTCCTCTAAGACATTTACTGATGTTCATTTTATGATGGACATTACCTGTTCGTGGTATTACTAACATGGCTTTGCAAGTGATCCATAGAGAAGTAACATTTATATTTGAATACTGGTTTTATACCCATTTATGCACCCTACAAATAAGTTATTACAAGACAAAGTGATATAATTACGCCAGGAGAGAAAAGGTGGAGTCAGTTAAGATATACCTTGGGTGTGCACAAATATTAATTACATTTTTTGTCAGCTTTTATTAAATCTATTATGAAAAAGATTAAAAGAACACTGAACAGACAAATGCCTATAAATGCACCACAGTGGTCACAATCCTATTGTTAACAATAGCTTGGTCGCAAAAGGTTATTGAAGAGTTAGGAGTTGCAAATGGACTTGTAATAACTATCCATCCAGCCATTGCCCAGAAATTAATCAATATAATTTTCCTGTAATTTATCATTGACATAGAAAATATTAAAAATCTGTGAAGTCACTCAACCCCCTCTCTGTCATTTGCAATCTGAGCTAACACTTAGATGTAGGATTGTACAATAGTGTCACGGGTGTGTCAGGTGTAACAGACAGTTGCTCTGATTCTGGCTGCAGCAGGTCACTGCATTTGGCATTGCAGACGCCTTTTTAATGCTTCTTACTTTTGGACCCAGCGGCAACCTCCCTCCTGCTCTGATTGACACACCCTGGTCTGGGTGTTTATAAACTCTCAGTCTGCTTCAGGGAGTCGCCGATGATATTCTCATTTTCCCATATGCAGGCTTGGAGCAATAGCAGTCGGCTAGCTTCCTCTCTGGTGCCCTTGGAGAATGTTGGGTGTTATCTCTCTGGTGTCTGCTCAAGCTAAGTTTTCCCCCTTTGTTTATCTCACTTGTTGTCTTTAGTTTATAGTGGGGACTGACCAGTGCTCACCTCCTCCCTATCTAGAGCCTAGCTCTAGGGATATACAGAGATTAGGTTTCCTGTTCGGCGATAGGTGCGGAACCTATATAGTGGCGGTAGGATAAGTAGGGTGATATTAACTCTGCCTAGGGTTCTCCACTCCCCATTTCCCTAGCGTTTGGGCTGCCTTCCCCTCATCCCTTTGTGTTGCATTTAGTCTTTCCCATACTGTGCGTGACAAATAGACTGGTACAGGTAGGGAGTTAATTAACATGCAAGAACTTCTTGTAGGACAAAGCTATACAATTGACAGGTAATTGAGACTTCAGAGAGTTGGACAGCCATAGAGATATGTGTTGACGCATAGACACAGTTTAACATATGGGCCAGGTGACTGAACAGAATGATATGTATTGCGTACAGACAGGGAGTACCAATTGTGTTATGTTCTGCTACCAGAGCTAAGGAAAGAGAGGAGATCTGTCCCTACGATAGAACTCAGCTGAATCCCTACGATGTAACAGGGAACCTGATCCTGCGATCAGACCTGCTAAAGTCCTAAGCTAGTCTGTACGAAGACCTATAGATGTGGGGGAGGAATCCCTACAAGTACTAAGGACTGGGAGGAATATGGGACACCTCCTAACTGAAATAGTAGCAGACAGACGAACAAACAAAATATAAAGAACATAGAGGTCAGTAAACCAAGCAAACTAACAGAGCAAGACACAGAGCACAGGCTAGCTAGAAAGTAGATATACAATGAAGTCCAGCAAAGCCAGAAGGGCGGAGCAGGATTAAATAGGCCAACAAGGTCATGTGACCAGCAAAGGAAAAAACCTAACAGCAAGGTTCTAACAGTACCCCCCCTTCTAAGAGGATCCTCCGGATCCCCTAGGACCAGGCTTATCAGGAAATCTCCTGTGAAACGCTCTGATAAGTCTGGACGCGGAAACATCATCTGACCTCACCCAAGAGTTATCCTCGGGTCCGAAACCTTTCCAGGCCACAAGATACTGCAAACTACCTCTATACCGTCTAGAGTCAAGGATGCGAGAAATTTCATATTCCCCGTCCTCCACCACCGGAGGAACAGAGGCAGAGGCGTCACCATCCGACACAACAGCTTTTTTTAACAGAGAGACATGAAAGACCGGATTAATTCTCCAGGAGGTAGGAACCTCCAACCTAACAGCAGATTGGTTGACAACCTGAAGCACCTTAAAGGGCCCTACAAACTTGGGACCCAATTTCTTAGAAGGAATCCTCAACCGCAGATTCCTAGAGGACAACCAAACCATGTCACCAACAGCGAACAAAACCTCCTGTCGTTTCCTATCAAAGTAGTCTTTAGATTTTCTGTTGGCCTCCTGAAGATTACCACGCACATCCGTCCAAACTCTTTCCAAATCACCGGAAAAATTCTCCTCCTCAGGCACGGCAGATCCCAACTTGGAGAACGACCCAAACGACGGATGTCTCCCAGAACAACAAAAAAAAGGCGAACAACCAGCAGAAGAAGATGTATGATTGTTCAGAGCAAATTCGGCAAGTGGCAGAAACTCAGACCACCCCTCTTGATTGTCTGCCACAAAACAACGCAAGAACTGCTCAACATCCTGGTTTTTCCTTTCTGTCTGGCCATTAGATTCAGGATGATATCCGGACGAAAACGACAAATGAATTCCCAACCTGTCACAAAAGGCACGCCAAAAACGAGCCACGAACTGAGGACCCCTATCAGAAACAATGTCAGTAGGAACGCCATGAAGTCTGACAATTTCCTTGACAAAGGCCTTAGCGAGAGTTTTAGCGCAGGGCAGTTTGATGAAGGGAACCAAGTGACACATCTTACTAAAACGGTCCACGACCACCCAGATGACAGTAAAACCCTCAGAGGGGGGAAGGTCAGTTATAAAGTCCATAGCCAAATGTGTCCAAGGAGCACTGGGGACCTCCAAAGGACAAAGCAACCCCGCAGCAGGAGTATGTGAGGACTTAGATCTAGCACATACAGTACATTGGCGTACCCACTTAATGACTTCCTTCTGCCATCCAGGCCACCAAAAACTGCGACCCACCAGTCTCTTGGTCTCAGAGATTCCGGGATGACCTGCCAACCGAGATTCGTGACACTCAACAAACAAATCTCTCCTAAAGGTCCCAGGCACAAACAACCTCCCATGAGGAGTGTTAGATGGGGCATTCTCCTGAGCTTTAAGAATCTCATCTTCCAAAACGGAGTCTAAAGCAGCTATCACAACACCTTCTTGTAAAATGTTTTCCTCTTTCTCAGCACCGACTATGGGAGAAAAACTGCGAGACAAGGCATCCGCCTTAACATTCTTAGTACCAGGGATGTAAGTAACGGAGAAATTAAACCGTGAGAAAAACAGTGCCCACCTAGCCTGACGGGCATTCAGGCGCTTGGCAGCGTCAAGATATATCAGATTTTTATGATCCGTAAGAACCTGAACGGGAAATTCCGCACCTTCCAAGAAGTGGCGCCAGTGTTCAAATGCGAGTTTAATAGCCAATAATTCCCGATTACCAATATCGTAATTCAATTCAGTCTCCGAAAATTTTTTTGAAAAAAAGGCACAGGGATGTAATCCATCCCCGTTATCCTGAGACAATACTGCGCCAACCCCCACAGAGGAAGCATCAACCTCAACCAAAAACGGCCTAGTAACATCAGGCTGCATAAGGATGGGAGCAGAGGTGAACCTCTCCTTGAGATACACAAAAGCTTCAATGGCCTCAGAAGACCACTGAACCGCATCAGCACCTTTCCTGGTGAGATCAGTCAGAGGTTTGACAATACTAGAAAAATTTTTTATGAATTTTCTATAGTAATTGGCGAAACCCAAAAACCTCTGTATCGATTTCAAACCAATAGGCCTAGGCCATTCCTGCACAGCCTGAACCTTAACCGGATCCATCTCAAAACCTTTGCTGGAGATAATGTAGCCCAAAAAACTAATTCTCTGTACAGCGAACTCACATTTCTCCAGCTTAGCAAAAAGCGAATTGTCCATTAACAACTGTAATACCTCACGCACGCTCCGCCAATGAGACTCCAGATCTGGCGAATAAATCAAAATGTCATCCAAATACACAACCACATTTTTACCGATCAAAGGTCTAAGGATGTCATTAATCAGATTCTGAAAAAATGCAGGAGCATTAGTAAGACCAAAAGGCATAACCAGATTCTCAAAATGACCCACAGGAGTGTTAAAAGCAGTCTTCCATTCATCACCCTCCTTCATGCGCAACAGATTGTATGCCCCCTTAAGGTCAATTTTAGAGAACCACTTGGCCCCCAATAACTGGTTAAACAGATCAGGAATCAATGGCAGTGGGTAAGGATTGCGTACCGTAATTTTGTTAATCTCACGAAAATCCAGACAAGGACGTAAACCGCCGTCCTTTTTTTTTACAAAAAAAAATCCAACCGCCACAGGAGACTTAGAGGGCCTAATGTGACCGGCAGCCAAACTTGTCTGTATGTATTCCTCCAAAGCCTTCCTCTCAGGAATAGTAAGGTTAAATAAACGACTTTTAGGAAGAGTCGCTCCAGGGACAAATTCAATAGAACAATCATAGTCTCTATGGGGAGGCAAAACCTGCGATTCCTTCTCAGAAAAAACTCTCCAAAAATCCTGAATAGGAACAGGTAATTCTCCCCTATCCAAAGCTGCAATACGCCCGTTACAACACTTGTCATAACATTTATGGCTCCAGGATTTAATTTCACTGGTAGACCAATCCAGTACAGGATTGTGACATTTTAACCAAGGCAATCCCAATATTACTGGAGAAGGCAAGTTATTCAACACTACCAAATCCAATTTCTCATGGTGAACACCATTAATAGTGAGAGGAAATTCACAGACCTTGAGAGTAATATTCTTCAAAGGGGAGCCATCCACAGAAACCACAGCAATGGGGGATGATAAAGGTTCAGGTTTTAAATTGAGTTTTTCCACGAATCCCCCATCAATTACATTCAGTGTAGACCCGCAATCAACAAACACCCGAAATTCCATTAATTTTTCCTGAGCAATCGTGGAAGCAGCTAAAAATATACCCTTGGAATTTAAACAGGCAATACGGGCGTGACTGACCATTTTTTTTTCTTTCTTCATACGAAGCTCACAGCCTTTAATCAAATGACCCGATTTTCCGCAATAGAAACACAAGCCTTTCGAAAAACGACGGTCTTTTTCTTGAGAGCGAGGTGCCACCGATCCAATCTCCATCGGTTCACCACTGTTAGTACACACATTATCATAACCAGAAACTGACATAGCAGAGGATTTGCTCTCATTAACCCTAGCACGCAGTCTTCTATCCACCCGTATAGCTAATTGCATAGCCTGTTGCAAATCCTCAGGTGTAGGATAAGCAATTAGCAGGTCTTTAACCCTTTCACTGAGCCCAGCAAGAAATAGACTTTTCAGAGCAGAATCGTTCCACCCTGTTTGAGTGGACCAACGACGAAAATGTGTACAATATTTTTCGACATTACCTGATCCTTGTTTTAAACGTCTCAACTCAGTCTCAGCTGATGCGACACGGTCAGGATCATCATATAATAGTCCTAAAGCAGAAAAAAAACTATCCACTGATCTGAAGCATGTATCACTAGGTTGCAAAGAAAAGGCCCACTCCTGAGGCTCTTTGCGCAAAAGTGACATTATGAACCCTACGCGCTGGGATTCATCCCCAGAGGACTTGGGTCTCAAACGAAAATACAATAAGCAAGCATTTTTAAATGAAAAAAATTCTCGATGTTCACCAAAAAATAAATCCGGCAAACATACCTTAGGCTCCAAGAAATATGCTCCAGGACAGTTACTCACGTGCTGACGGAGCTCGGCTACTTCCAGAGAGAGTCCCTGCAGGCGATGAGCCAAATCCTGAACCGACACCATGATGGAACAGAAAAATCTTTCCTTAGAGAATTTGCTGGCTGGACTTACTGTTATGTTCTGCTACCAGAGCTAAGGAAAGAGAGGAGATCTGTCCCTACGATAGAACTCAGCTGAATCCCTACGATGTAACAGGGAACCTGATCCTGCGATCAGACCTGCTAAAGTCCTAAGCTAGTCTGTACGAAGACCTATAGATGTGGGGGAGGAATCCCTACAAGTACTAAGGACTGGGAGGAATATGGGACACCTCCTAACTGAAATAGTAGCAGACAGACGAACAAACAAAATATAAAGAACATAGAGGTCAGTAAACCAAGCAAACTAACAGAGCAAGACACAGAGCACAGGCTAGCTAGAAAGTAGATATACAATGAAGTCCAGCAAAGCCAGAAGGGCGGAGCAGGATTAAATAGGCCAACAAGGTCATGTGACCAGCAAAGGAAAAAACCTAACAGCAAGGTTCTAACAAATTGAATAGATAGGAAACCTCTTATTAAGGATCAAAGGGAATATATGACACTCATTAGAATAGCATTGTCCTTCACATGTGCACATTCCTTTCATCCCCAGGCATCTGCTGGATGAGGAGGCACCAAAAGAAAATATATAATAGGGGAATTTCTATAAATCCGATTGGAATGAGGCATATTTTTAGCAGCAGGGCTAATTGGGGAACAATATGCATATTTTTTCATATTTGTGAGCTCTGCCGATGAGTCATAAATCAACAATAAAAAGATAACTGACAACAGCTATGCCATGTTTGGTCTCTAAGTAAAGATAAAGTCCCGATGGAAAATATAGCGTTAATCTCCAACTTCTGCTATCATCCGGGGTACAGTTATCGCATAAGTTGGGGATTTCATAAAAACATGAAGGGCTTAGACCAGCCCACAACCCGGCCCATGTGAGGTCATCACAGTAGAGTGTGTGGGTGGGATTCAGGGGGCTGATAAAAGATCAAGCCGAATTATGATCGGTGTTCATGCTGAGAGATACATTTTTCGGGTTTACAGGGACCCCGTTTACAAACCGGCCAATTGAAGTGCTCTCCTTCGACTAAACTAATCATCTCTGCGATCGGTATAGTAAGCTCTTCTGTTAATCCTTTTTATTTTCTGTGACTGTGTATGCTGTGTTGTTATATACCCTTTGTAAAATCTTTTGTATATTTTTTTTCATAAACACTGCCTTCCTTTGGATTAAATATAAAATTTAATAGCTCTGTTTCTTTTGTTCTGTAATCGTGCCTCACCCCAAAGCCATACGCTATCTGAAGCAGAATCCAATAGGCCGGAAAACAGATCAATAGTGGCAGCTAATAATCTTTCTGGGGTTATCGTGGAGTTGACAGTGATCGTACAGCGGTATATACACATATTCCATGCTTTGAAATCTGGAGGTGTATTTGCCATACACTCACTGTTAGCTTTCCGATAACTAATTAGTGAGAACAGCCTGCGGTCTCCTCTGTTGATCAGCCAATTGTATAATTGTCCGGACGATAGGGGGCAGCATAGAGCTGTTCGCTCCAAAGATCACAGTGGGTGGTCTCTGTGATATTTGGGATAATAATCCCTAACAAATTGGAGGCAGTGGTGGAATATTGCATGATCTCCCCGGTATCTCCCTGACAAATTGGAGGCAGCGGTGAGATATTGAATGATCTCCCCGGTGTCTCCCTGACAAGTTGGTGGCAGCGGTGGGTTCTGCATGATCTCTCCGGGGTCGCCCTGCCAAATTGGAGGCAAGCGGTGGGATATTACAGAACATCAGTGGCTGGATTAAGCAATCCTTCCTGTCAGTGAAAACTTGCACGGTTCTTGCGAGAATTCTGTGCAAAGTTTAAATGATTCAGACTCAGTGTTTTAATATTTTTTATCTGGGACATTAATGTACTTGTAGCAGTTGCACCCCTCCCGTTTCTTGTTTTTCTGTCCTATCTTTTGATTGGCAATGATGGCTATGTTTGGAGAGCCCTGATATAACCAGCAGTCCAAGGACACTCTTATTGCCCTTTGTCACCTGAGACAGATTGACCCCACGAGCAAAACCGGGCACCAAATGATTGCTGAACTGTTGCAAGGTGCTGCAGAGCCACTCCGTCACCCAAGCCCTGATGATGAGGAGGTCAGCCAAGGCCTGGATGGCGTTGCTGCAGAGGTCCCACCTGTGGATGCCAGCCATACCCGCAACCAGGATAGTGTAGACCCCCCTCCTGCAGATGGCCTTGGAGCAACTCGACGCAGATGATCGTGAGGGACGTCTGAAGCTGATTCAAGAAGAGCGTCAGACCCAAGATGAGAAAGCCGACCGAGAAACTGAGAGAGCTGAGCCAGAGTGGCAAGACAAGCATCTGTACCAGCTGTAGTTAGCCCGAATCCAGAAGGAGCCATCCACCTCATCAAACAGTGAGTCCAGCCATGCCAACAGCTTAAGACCCCGTCCTGAGCATTTTCCAAAAGGAAAAGAATGGAAAAGGACGGAGATTTGGACATATTTCTTTGGTGGTTTGAAAAAGCCTGCAGGCACTACCAGCTGCCTGAGGACCAGTGGGCCTGATATTTAACCTTAGGGCTCAGAGGAAATGCTCTGCAGGTGTTTGCTTCTCTCTCTCAAGACCAAGATGGAGATTATGAGGCTATTATGCAGGCCCTGATTAAAAAAAAAATACCAGCTTACTCCTCAGGTGTACCGCAAAAAGTTCCGAGCCCTCCAGCATGGACCGCATGACAGCTATTGTGATGTGGTGGATGGGCTCCGAACCAACTTTGAGCTGTGGATCCAAGAACTGTCAGTCACCACCTTCGAGACCTAGAAAGATCTGATGGTGAAGAACCATTTTCTTCATCATTGTCCAGTGGAGGTTCGACAGTTTATGCTGGACCGGGAGCCAAAGGAGGCTGATAAAGCAGCACAGATTGCATATGCCTATGGGGTGAACCACATACTGGAGGTGCGGAAGTCAGCCGTCGCCAGCTTTTAAAAAGGGGGTAAGCCGACAACCACTCCCAGTGTGTTATGCACACACCCGGACTGACTGGCGTGTGCGTGATTTAGTGATTCCACTGTGCCATGAACTGGAGAGTGCCTGGAGGGGCGTAACTAAGTATCAACCCGATCCGACCCAGGTCGCACGACGGCTACGACGCCGTTCACCAGGGAAGAACCGAGCAGAGGGACCAGGTGCCACTCCAGGTCAGACCCCGGACACGGCTGTTGACCCACATCGGGGAATACAGGAACAGGCAGGTTAGAGCACAGACTGGATAGGGTCCAGTACGGACTGGGAGACGGGTTCAGAGCCGCAGATGCGGTAGTCAAGCAGAGTAAAGCGAAACCGCAGGTGCGGTGGACAAGGCTGAGCAGAGCGAAACCGCAGGTGCGGTGGACAAGGCTGAGCAGAGCGAAACCGCTGGTGCGGTGGACAAGGCTGAGCAGAGCGAAACTGCAGGTGCGGTGGACAAGGCTGTGTAGAGTGAAACCGCAGATGCGGTGGACAAGTCTGAGCAGAGCGAAACCACAGGTGCGGTGGACAAGGCTGAGCAGAGCGAAACCGCAGATGCGGTGGACAAGGCTGAGCAGAGCGAAACCGCAGGTGCGATGGACAGGGCAGAGCAGAATGAAACCGCAGGAAAGGTGGACAGGGCTGAGCAGAATGAAAATGCAGGTGCGGTGGACAGGGCTGAGCAGAGCGAAACCGCAGGTGCGGTGGACAAGGCTGAGCAGAGCGAAACCGCAGGTGCGGTGGACAAGGCAGAGCGGGCAGGAACCGCCGGAGCGGTAAGTAAGGCAGAGCAGAGATAAACCGCCGGGGCGGTAAGCATGGCAGAGCAAGGGGGAAACCGCCAAAGCAGTGAGCAAAGACAGAGCAGAGGGGACAGGGCTTTGTTCACACGGAACAGACTGGAAGGGAAAGGCAGAACCAGATACACACGAGGTTCTTGCAAAGAAGTAGCGAGTGGACTCCAAACTCACAAACGGAAGTACAGCGACAACGAGTAGGAGTTAGGTGCAGGTTCAGACTCTGCAGGAAAAGGAAAAGTACAGACATAAAGAAAAACAGGTAACAGGCTAGGAGAGTGTTCAGACAGGAACTGAGTGTTAAGACAGGAACTGACACTGCAGCGAGATACAGGAGTGAGTCTGGGTATGCGGCCCCCAGAATGGCGGACAAACAGGCTAGAAGACACAGATAACAGGTCTGGGTATGCGGCCCCCAGAAGGCAGGACGAACAGGCTAGGAGCGTGTTCAGACAGGCCTGGGAATACAGCCTCCAGGAAGGCGGACAGGCAGGAAAAACAGAACAGGACCTGGCACATCAGAGGCAAGAAGCCCTCTGAGGATAAGAGTTGCTCAGGCACCAGCTTCAAGGTGGAGCTGGTTTAAATATCAAGTGACAGACAGCAATAGGCTGGGGACGCATTAGGGGTGTGCCCACAGCAGCTACAAGAAACAGGAAGTAACCGGGCCGCCGCCCTAAGCAGTCAGAACAGAGACAAACAGACAGCATGAATAGAAGCCAGGCTAGCAGACTGGACTGAAGATCAAGTTTGCGATCTTGCATAGTGGGAGATGCACCATGCAAGCCCGCCACCAGGTATGTTACACAGTGTTTGTGCCAGCCGGCCTTGGGAGGGGCCTACCCCATCTTCCAGCACCCAGCCTGCATTTGACTTCCAGAGGTGCTATAGCTGTCACCGAATGGGTCACATCAGCCTCATCTGCCTGGAGAGGCGGAAAATGAACCCCACACCTGAGGCCCCAGGGCCTAGTACAGCTATTCTTTTTTGCGGGTGGGAAGGCCTGCAAGAATTTGTAACCGGTTACTGTGGGCAACACCATTACTGTTGGGCTTAAGGACACTGGCACAAAACGTACTCTCATCCACCCCGAATTTGTGTTACTGGAGGAACTCATTCCTGTGAAGACCCTGACTGTCACCAGGTTTGGGGGTGTTCGCCGTCTCATACCGATGACCCGGGTTTTTCTGGAATAGGGTGCGGGGAGGGGGTTATGGGAAGTGGTGGTGTCAGAGAAGCTCCCCAAAAATGTGTTATTGAGGACTGATCTGGGACGGTTGGTTCCCGATATCAGATCTGGGAGGGTTGTCAGGAATGTATCGGGCAACCAACCCTCCTAGATCTGATGTGTCATGTGATGCAACTGTCAATTCTGTCAATGTGATGCATAATAAAAATGTGTGTTGTGGTACAGGAGAGCCCTGCCGATGAGCCGTAAATCAACAATCAAATTGCTGGCAGCGGTGGGATTCTGTATGATCTCTCCGAGGTCGCCTTGATAATCATAGTGCAAGATATGAAGGGCTCTGAAGTCGGGGGCTAGAAAAATAGGAAACTAACGTGCATAAAATTTAGCTGCTAGTGCCTAACTTTTGGGGTTGTTGCCTATATATTTTATTTTATGACTACTAAGAATATGAAACTAAATACTAGTATTCTGTTACTAGCTCATGAGGCCTGCAATATTTTTTTTTTATATCTGCTAAAACATTGCCATATTAGAGGAAGGAGAAATGCACATTTTCTCAGGCTGTCTTTTGAAAAACGTGATGGGATTGACTCCTGACTGAGTCACTAATAGAGATAAGGGAATCATGTGAAATTGAAATTCATCTGCTTCGCCAAATTTTTAACTCAAAATTCAATTTGTGTATAATAAATTTGCAGCAAAATGAAATAATGGACAACTTCTAATTGCTCAGAAAATATATGTATAACACTATTAGTTTTTGTAGAAGATATTTACCTAATAATGTACTCACAGTTTATTTTGACCATAGCATCCAAGTTGTATAAACTTGAATGCTAGATTGGTCATTGATATATATTTTTTTGAAACATCACAAATGTATTTTTGTACATTGTGAGTTGTTTGGTTATTATTCTGACTTTAACAGATGAAAATAAAGAGTTTAAATGAAAAATGTACATTTTTTATTTAGTTGCATTATAATTCTGCATGCTAATGCTAATGTACATTTAGTTTCAATATGATCTGCGTAATCCACTTACCTAGTAAATATGGATCTGGAATCCAACTCTGCCGTACAAACTGCCAGTTCTACACCTGGCTGAGCTCCAGTGGGAACTGATAAGCTCTGATAACCCAGGACTGGCCACCACCTTGCAAGGTATGAAAATCCACTCAGTAAACTGAGATAAACCAAGCATTATAGGGAAGCCCAGTGCATCCATGGAAAACATCAGTAGCCCCCTCTCTAATGCTTCAGTAATGTGAGAAATGGTGTCGGGCATGTTTTTCTTTTGTGATCTTTACAAATGGAATCTCATTCATAAAATTTGACTCCAAGCCGATTTTCCGCATATCGATCTGCTCAGTCTACTTATCAATATTGGGCACTAGTTTGAATTAGATCTCCAAAAGGAAAAGAAAGGGCAATAAGATAGACTACTATCATTTAAGAGATTTTACAGGAAAGATATTCACCATGTACTCACAGATTCATTGATAAATATCTGATACTTTGGGGTTCTAGTGGGAACCCCACTGATCACTAAACCAAGTGTCCCAATCCATCCATTCCTCCTCACTATGGTTACTCTCTTCCACTCCATTTTTTTAAGGGAATGACAGTCATTCACTGTACTTATCAATCTTCGTCATTCTCATAGATAACAATAGAGTACCACACAACTATGCAATGGTGTCAGTCAATTTAATCCCCACCAGATTAAGACCTCCGCTTAAATATTTGAAGTTGGTCCAAGTGATGAGTGATATATTACCTATCCTGTGGATAGATGAGAAATGTAATTTGTGGGTAAACCTCTTTTCTGATAATGATAACATACCCTATACCTCCTTCTCCACTTTTTTGGCTCAAACCAACTCAAATTAGTGCCAAATATCCATTGATGACCCTTCCTTGAGTCCCTCTTATTACATCTTTCTTAATTGCCTATAGTCGTAAAATCCTATTACTGTTTTGTGTTACAAGTAGACTAAATATTTTAAAAGTAGTGCATGGAGCCAATAAAAATGACTATAGTGAAAAAAATGAATTTAATTTTTTAAGGGAAATGCTAAAAATTTTTCCTACGAAAAAGCAGTATTTATTTTTATGATTGTGGCCTATTAAGTGATATTTGTTAGAACCTACTCAACTCTATTAGCAATCGATCTTATGTGTATCCTATATCCCATCAAGTAATAATTTGAAAGAACTTTTTGCTGCTAATTGAATAATAATTATTATTAAATAATTTAATAAAATATTGGTTTGTTTTAAATAAAAGTTTATTGTAACGACCTTGGATTTTACACATTGGATTATAAACTTAAATAGTGGTATGTGATACAAGTTGCTGAAGAATCTGAAAACTAATCACACCTGTCTGCCGATGTTGTAACTCATGTAACTCATTTACTTCTTGTGGCCTTGCCCTATGCTTTCTATAAAATGTACAATATACACTTTGACTGTTAACACAGATGAATCTATATGTATAACAATTCTCTTCCAGCCTCCATCATTTAATCCATGGTTTCCTGAGGAAATATTAATGTATCTAAAACATTGGAACAATATAAAAGATGAGTCCTCTATACCCAGACTGCCACCCCATTCCAAAATATGAAATATGGATAAAAAACTGAGCTTGCATTTAAAACTAGTGAGTCAGGGGTGCGAGGCACCATTCCATGTGCCCCTCCATCGTCCCTCAACGCAATCGCGGTGCGCCGATGGTTTGCCATAACAGCCTGTGGTGTGCTGAAGACCCCCTTTGCCTATGCTCCTATGAAAACCAATCTGTGGCTGGGCTGCTTGGGAGACTGTGATTATTCCTGTATTCTGCAATACTATGATATTGTAGTTTAACCCATTGAACAGTCACAGGTTCAAGTCCCCTAAAAGGGCTAACAAAATTAAAATAAAAAAATTAAAGTTCATATCACTCCCTTTTTCCCCCATAAAAGAAGTAAAACAAAATTAAGAATAAAAATGTGTGGTATTGCTGTGTCCTTAAAAGTCTGATCTATCAAAATATAAAATTAGTGGCAGTGGCATTGAACGGATTAGCAGCCATCGGCGTTAGCTCCTATTATACAGAGATGCTGGCTTTGCAACACAGCTTTTACCTGCCTTGTGTGGAGCTGGCTCAATTCCTAAGCCCGCACCATACATCTGCACCAGCCCTGTGGCGTAATAGCACGTCATAGATCGGGAAGGGGTATCTCAAATTCTTTAACTGGTAAAATTGCAAACTGTAAAAACAAGCAACTTTGAAGTATTTACCTCTGATTAAAATAACCGAGGGATTTGTGATATTCTAGTGTATAGCGGGTTGCCGATCCCCCTGCCGGTGTCAGAGTGGCTGATACCTAAGTAAAGAGCGCATGCCGCTTTTAGGCTTTATTCTTTAGAGCCTGCTTGTGCCTTTTTGAACTTGGCTGTATCGCTTCGTATAGCCAGCCAACGAAGAGGAAGGGTGCGCTTCAGAAACAGGGACTTCAGAATAACCCTTTTAGACTGTAAAAATTTCCCACCATAGTTTTCATCATTTTTTTCAATTATAATAGTAGCAGTGCAGACTAAATGCTTTTTTTATGGATATGATATAAGCAATTTTTATGCACGCTTGGTGTAAAAAGCCCTAAAACCTAAAGACTTCTGACCTGCATTTGTTATCTTGGCAGGATAATCTACTCTAGTGTCACAGATTCAACTGCTAGTTGATGATTACCAAGAAGTACTATTTTATAGAAGCCAGAAAATGTGGGATAAGATATTGTGAATCTCTATTGCTGATTTGAAAACTAGTAACTGTTATGCACACGCCCGGGCTGAGCGGCGTGTGCGTGTGATTGTAGTGATTCCACTGGACCGTGCCGGAGAGTGAATGCCTGGAGGGGCTTAACTAGGTATTCACCCGATCCGACCAGGGTCGCACGACGGCATACGACGCCAGTGCACCAAGGAGGAACCGAGCAAAGGGACCAGGTGCTACTCCAGGACAGACCCCGGACACGGCTGTTGACCCACACAGGGGAATACAGGAACAGACTGGTAGGCTGGCACACAGACTGGTGGGTATAGGCAGGCACGACTGGTATGCAGGCAGGCGGGTAAGCAGGCAGGCGGGTACAGGCAAGCACAGCTAGAGTGCAGACAGGGAGGCACTAGCAGGTAGGAACACAGGCGGGATAGGACCCAGTACACACTGGGACTCAGGAACAATACAGGCAGAGGGGTACAGGCAAGCACAGCTAGAGTGCAGACAGGGAGGCACTAGCAGGTAGGGACACTGGCGGGATAGGACCCAGTACACACTGGGACACAGGAACAGAGCCACAGATGTGGCGGACAAACACAGCAGAGTGAGGCCGCCCAGAGAGGTGAGCGAGAACAGGGCAGGACAAGGCCGCCTGGAGCGGTGAGCAAGAGTAGAGCAGGACAAGGCCGCCAGGAGCGGTGAACAAAGGATCAAAGCTGAGCGAGACTGCTGGAGCAGTGAGCAAGAGTAAAGCAGGACGAGGCCGCCTGGAGCGGTGAGCAAGAGTGGAGCGAGACTGCCGGAGCAGCGAGCAAAAGGGTCAGAGCGGAGCAAGGCTGCCGGAGCAGCGAGCAAAGGAGTCAGAGCAGGCTAGAACCGCCGGAGCGGTAAGCAAAGGAGTCAGAGCAGACTAGAACCGCCGGAGCGGTGAGCAAAGGAGTCAGAGCAGGCTAGAACTGCCGGAGCGGTGAGCAAAGGAGTCAGAGCAGGCTAGAACCGCCGGAGCGGTGAGCAAAGGAGTCAGAGCAGGCTAGAACCGCCGGAGCGGTGAGCAAAGGAGTCAGAGCAGGCTAGAACCGCCGGAGCAGTGAGCAAAGGAGTCAGAGCAGGCAAGGCTGAGTAGGGGGGACAGGGCTCTGTTCACACGGAACAGACAGGAAGGGAAAGGCAGAGCCAGACACCCACAGGGTACTTGCAGTGAAGTAGCGAGTGGACCACAAACTCACAAACGGGAGTACAGAGACAACAGGCAGGAGTTAGGTACGAGTTCAGACTCTGCAGAAAAAGGAAAGGAACGGACATAGAGAAAAGACAGATGAAAGATAGGAGAGAGTACAGACTGGAACTGAGTGTACGGACGAGACCGACACAGGAGCGGGACACAGGAGCGGGTCTGGGAATACGGCCCCCAGAGAGGCGGGACGAACAGGCAAGGAGCGTGTTCAGACAGGACAGACGAGATACAGGAACGGATCTAGGTAATCAGCCCCTAGAAGGCGGGAGGAACAGGCTAGGAGCGTGTTCAGACAGGACAGACAAGATACAGGAACGGATCTAGGTAATCGGCCCCTAGAAGGCGGGAGGAACAGGCTAGGAGCAAGTTCAGACAGGCCTGGAAATACAGCCTCCAGGAAAGGCAGCAGGCAAGAGTACACAGACAGGACTCAGTTCAGACACGGGAACTGATACCGCAAGGCAGGAGACATAGACAGGACTCAGTTCAGACACGGGAACTGATACCGAAAGACAGGAGACAAAGAACGGGACCTGGCATCTTCAGAGTGAAGGCACACACTGAAAGAAACACTATGCTCAGGCAGGGATAGATGGGAGCAGCTGAGCTATATACCAGGTGACAGACAGCAATAGGCTGAGGACGCACAAGGGGTGTGACCCACAGCAGGTACAAAAAGCAGGAAGTGATCGGGCGCCGCCCTTAAGCAGCAGACACAGACACAAACAGACAGCATGGAGGGAAGCCAGAGACATTCTGGACTGGAGATCAAGTGCGCGCTCTTGCACAGTGGGAGATGGACCACCATGCAAGGACGCCGCCAGGTATGTTACAGTACCCCCCCCCTTACGCCCCCTCTTCTTCAGGCCTGCCAGAATCTTCCGCAGGGAATTCGAGGACCAGTCGTTCACTTCAAGGAGATCACTTCCACTGTCCACAGGAAAAACTGATCTCATCTGGTTAGCTAGGATGCTACCTCCTATCCAGCCATCCTCAGCAACAGACGAAACGGGTGGAGTACCAGGAACAGCACACAAGGAAGTCTCTCTCCACATATTTTCAGGTGGCACCCCAGAGGGTACAGGAGACAACTGGAAGTCCTTCACCGGGTTGGAGGGGGACAGAGACTTGGGGGTAATCTCTGCTTCGAGGTACATCTTGTCAAGCTCACAGGAAGAAATAGACGGGTTATCAGGTACATAATGAGGAAAAGTCACTGTCTCTTTGTTATCTGGTGGTACCCCGGAGGATTCAGGAAACAACTGGAGGTCCTCCGCCGGGTCAGAAGAGTGCAGAGGCTCAGAGAAAACATCTGCTTCAGAGTACACTAGGTCGGACTCACTGGACGAAGCAGGCGAGGTATCGGGTACAGAGTATAGGAAAGTCTCTGTCCATTCACCACCAGGTGGCACCCCGAAGGGTTCTGGAGACAACTGGCGGTCCTCCGCCTGGTCAGAGGGGTGTAGAGACTCACGGGTAACCTCTGCTTCAGAGTACACTAGGTTGGACTCACTGGACGAAGCAAGCGAGGTATCAGATCTAGGATATAGGAGAGTCTCTGTCCATTCACCACCAGGTGGCACCCAGAAGGGTTCTGGAGACAACTGGAGGTCCTCCGCCTGGTCGGAGGGGTGTAGAGACTCGGGAGTAACCACTGCTTCGGAGTACACTAGGTTGGACTCAGTGGACGAAGCGAGCGAGGTATCAGGTACAGAGTATAGGAGAGTCTCTGTCCTTTCGCTACCAGGTAGCACCCCGAAGGGTTCTGGAGACAACTGGAGGTCCTCCGCCTGGTCGGAGGGGTGTAGAGACTCGGGAGTAACCTCTGCTTCGGAGTACACTAGGTTGGACTCACTGGACGAAGCGAGCGAGGTATCAGGTACAGAGTATAGGAGAGTCTCTGTCCTTTCGCTACCAGGTAGCACCCCGAAGGGTTCAGGAGACAACTGGAGGTCCTCCGCCTGGTCGGAGGGGTGTAGAGACTCGGGGGTAACTACCACTTTGGGGTACCCATTGTCAGGCTCACAGGACGAAGCGGACAAAGTATCGAGTACCGGGTGTAGAGAAGTCTCTCTCCATTTGTCATCGAGTGGTATCCCGGAGGATTCAGGAGGCAACAGGGGGTCCTCCACCAGGTAGTAGAGGTGCACAGACTCTGAGGTAACCACAGCTTTGGAGCATCCTTGGACATCCACACCGGTTAAAGTGGGTGAAGCATCTGATGCCGGGTGCAGGAAGTTCTCCTGTGTGGAGTCTGGATGGGCAGAAGTCTCTTCGGGCAGGAGAACTGGTGCACTACCCACGCACATTACCCGTTGGGGCTTCTCCGGGATACAGGGAGATGAAGCTTCAGTAGGGACTTCAAGGTTGGGGTCAGGAGGTCTCAGGGAGGACAGACCCTGGCGTGACGGCTTGCCTCTACGTCTAGCACGTCTGGACTGCCTCTTGAGGTTGGGAGAAGTATTCCGGAAAGCGTAGTCACCCTGTGAGGATTCTGGGTGGGCAGTAGTCTCATTGGGCTGGAGGACTATTGCGCTACCCACACACATTACCCGTCGGGGCTGCTCCGGGATATTGGGAAGTGAAGCTTCAGCAGGGGCTTCAGGGTTAGGGTCCTCGAAGACCATACGAAAGGCCACCAGGAAGGCCTGCAGGTCAAGGACGACAGGATCCCATGCTTCCCATAGGGGGGTGACCCATTTCAAGGCATCACCCGCTAGGTAGTCAATCATAAAGGCCACTTTAGCCCAATCGGAAGGAAAATAGAGAGGGTAGGCCTTAAAGTGTAGCATGCATTGCTCCACAAATGCACGACACTGTCTTGGATCCCCATAGTAACGTGGCGGATCCGCAGGAACGAGAGCTGATAGATCCATCTGGACGGTGCGTAATTCGCCTGAAACTCAGCTAAGGAAAAAAAAAAATGTATTTATTTATTTTAATGCATGTATTCGCTGGAAAACTTCTCAGAGAGCGAAGGCCGTGGGGCTCAACGGGAACCATGGCCTGAGCATGCTGTTATGCTGTTATGCACACGCCCGGGCTGAGCGGCGTGTGCGTGTGATTGTAGTGATTCCACTGGACCGTGCCGGAGAGTGAATGCCTGGAGGGGCTTAACTAGGTATTCACCCGATCCGACCAGGGTCGCACGACGGCATACGACGCCAGTGCACCAAGGAGGAACCGAGCAAAGGGACCAGGTGCTACTCCAGGACAGACCCCGGACACGGCTGTTGACCCACACAGGGGAATACAGGAACAGACTGGTAGGCTGGCACACAGACTGGTGGGTATAGGCAGGCACGACTGGTATGCAGGCAGGCGGGTAAGCAGGCAGGCGGGTACAGGCAAGCACAGCTAGAGTGCAGACAGGGAGGCACTAGCAGGTAGGAACACAGGCGGGATAGGACCCAGTACACACTGGGACTCAGGAACAATACAGGCAGAGGGGTACAGGCAAGCACAGCTAGAGTGCAGACAGGGAGGCACTAGCAGGTAGGGACACTGGCGGGATAGGACCCAGTACACACTGGGACACAGGAACAGAGCCACAGATGTGGCGGACAAACACAGCAGAGTGAGGCCGCCCAGAGAGGTGAGCGAGAACAGGGCAGGACAAGGCCGCCTGGAGCGGTGAGCAAGAGTAGAGCAGGACAAGGCCGCCAGGAGCGGTGAACAAAGGATCAAAGCTGAGCGAGACTGCTGGAGCAGTGAGCAAGAGTAAAGCAGGACGAGGCCGCCTGGAGCGGTGAGCAAGAGTGGAGCGAGACTGCCGGAGCAGCGAGCAAAAGGGTCAGAGCGGAGCAAGGCTGCCGGAGCAGCGAGCAAAGGAGTCAGAGCAGGCTAGAACCGCCGGAGCGGTAAGCAAAGGAGTCAGAGCAGACTAGAACCGCCGGAGCGGTGAGCAAAGGAGTCAGAGCAGGCTAGAACCGCCGGAGCGGTGAGCAAAGGAGTCAGAGCAGGCTAGAACCGCCGGAGCGGTGAGCAAAGGAGTCAGAGCAGGCTAGAACCGCCGGAGCGGTGAGCAAAGGAGTCAGAGCAGGCTAGAACCGCCGGAGCGGTGAGCAAAGGAGTCAGAGCAGGCTAGAACCGCCGGAGCAGTGAGCAAAGGAGTCAGAGCAGGCAAGGCTGAGTAGGGGGGACAGGGCTCTGTTCACACGGAACAGACAGGAAGGGAAAGGCAGAGCCAGACACCCACAGGGTACTTGCAGTGAAGTAGCGAGTGGACCACAAACTCACAAACGGGAGTACAGAGACAACAGGCAGGAGTTAGGTACGAGTTCAGACTCTGCAGAAAAAGGAAAGGAACGGACATAGAGAAAAGACAGATGAAAGATAGGAGAGAGTACAGACTGGAACTGAGTGTACGGACGAGACCGACACAGGAGCGGGACACAGGAGCGGGTCTGGGAATACGGCCCCCAGAGAGGCGGGACGAACAGGCAAGGAGCGTGTTCAGACAGGACAGACGAGATACAGGAACGGATCTAGGTAATCAGCCCCTAGAAGGCGGGAGGAACAGGCTAGGAGCGTGTTCAGACAGGACAGACAAGATACAGGAACGGATCTAGGTAATCGGCCCCTAGAAGGCGGGAGGAACAGGCTAGGAGCAAGTTCAGACAGGCCTGGAAATACAGCCTCCAGGAAAGGCAGCAGGCAAGAGTACACAGACAGGACTCAGTTCAGACACGGGAACTGATACCGCAAGGCAGGAGACATAGACAGGACTCAGTTCAGACACGGGAACTGATACCGAAAGACAGGAGACAAAGAACGGGACCTGGCATCTTCAGAGTGAAGGCACACACTGAAAGAAACACTATGCTCAGGCAGGGATAGATGGGAGCAGCTGAGCTATATACCAGGTGACAGACAGCAATAGGCTGAGGACGCACAAGGGGTGTGACCCACAGCAGGTACAAAAAGCAGGAAGTGATCGGGCGCCGCCCTTAAGCAGCAGACACAGACACAAACAGACAGCATGGAGGGAAGCCAGAGAGACATTCTGGACTGGAGATCAAGTGCGCGCTCTTGCACAGTGGGAGATGGACCACCATGCAAGGACGCCGCCAGGTATGTTACAGTAACCTTGAAAGGTGTCTATGGCAATAATTCTTTATAATAGTGTGGAAAAAAAGTAATACAAGTATGAAACAATTGTGCAGACACTAAAATCTGCTAAAATTCAAAAGTAATAGAAATCCAAATTTCTATTATAAATTCATGTTAGCAGAAAGATGATTTGTACAATTATGTTTTTGGAAATGTAAAGATAGTAGCGCTCCATCAGAGAAAAACCTGATAGGATTAGTTGCTGGTTTATAGTCATAAATATAGGTCCAAATTGTTGACCTTCCAGGTTTGGAATGTTGTATGAAAAAGGTCAAAGAATTTATCAAAAAGTTGTAAATGAAAAAAATATTAGACAATGCTAAAAAACTTTTTGTTTAAAAAAAATGAAGGCTCCCAACTTTGAATCTGAGAAATTTGCAGCAATTACAGCCTTCTAAAACTTTTGTCGTTTTGCAGCATCTTTCTCCCCTCTCCTTATTTAGAGGGAAGCACTTGAACATGAATAGATGTTATATTTGTGAGAATTTTGCCTAGTGAAAGATGTCCTCTTTGCTGTTATAGAAATAGTTCTTCATTATAAAAGGTCTATAAAAAAGTACAAAACTTGTATGCACGGCTTTGAAAAGTAGTCTACCACCCCTTTAGGCAGAGTTCAGAAAGGCGTATGTCACAGTCCATATATGCAAATTGCCTCTTCAGAGAAAAAGAGGGCTTGAACACTATAGCGCCACCTATTGGAAGCAGCAATCCTACAAGTCACAACCCTTTAATGAGTCGTGCAATATGACTCCGGATAAAAGCCAAATCAGAATCTCAATTTGCAGACACAGTGCAAAGTATGACAACGGATTTGGCTAGGTGAGAGGCTCTGGACTGAGGTCTAAGGGGTAACGTTTTTCCTTGTGGAGAGTCACATACCGGCTCTGGCATGCCAAGGTAAGGAGTCTTATCCGTCGTGCAATGCTCCTCTGGGAAATTTAATATGTCAGAGCTGGTGTGTCACTCTCCATAAGGAGAAACGCTACCCCTTTGACCTCAGTCCAGAGCCTCTCACCTAGCCAAATCAGTTCTCGTACTTTGCACTGACGAGGGCCAACAGCCCGAAACACCGTGTCTGCAAATTGAGATTCTTATTTGGCTCTTATCCTAAGTCATATTGCACGACTCGTTAAAAGGTTGATTGTGACTTGTAGGATTGCTGCTTCCAGTAGGTGGCGCTATAGAGTACAAGTCCTCTTTTTCTCTGAAGAGGCAGTTTGCATATTAAATTTCCCTGAGGAGCATTGCACGGCGAATAAGCTTCCTTACCTTACACATGCCAGAGCCGGTGTGTCACTCTCCACAAGGAGAGACGTTACCCCTTAGGCCACAGTCCATATATAAACCACAGTGCTCGGATTGTGAAACCTGTGGTCAGTCCGGGTCTGGACCATGAAATACCCAGTCTGAACCTAGCCATACAAGTAAAGTGGGCTGTCAACATTTTAGACTCCTATGGGATTGTTGGTGGGAATGTTCCCTTTTGAGTTGGGTCTTGTTGTCCACCGTGTTGAACAGACCAAAATATTCTATACTCCGTTCTTAATTTACTTATGCTATATGCTTTTTATGATGTGTACGGGATTGTACTCTGGGATTCTGAATGTTTAGAAGCCAGTGTGGGTTTTGCCAAGCTGTCAGAGCTACAGTCATTATGCCTACCAAACTAATGGGGTGGCTGCCACAGATGTACCATGAGGTGAGTGTTAGAGGAGGTTTAATGGCTCTGTTTTACTGCCAGTCAGTGTCAGACACTGAGGAGCTGTACAGCTGACATAGTAACTTGAGAAAGCAGAGTGCAAAACGCGCATCGGGGCACAGTCATCTTTGCTGTTGGTTGGGGTAACTAGCTGTTTATTATATCACCCTATTTACAATCATGTTTAGATATTTACTCATGAATATACACTTTAATGATCGTATACTTATTAGATTATGTTTGAAGTGATCATGTCCTAAGGGGAGAGTCATGAATTTTTATTTATTGACCACATGATCTTATTTTCTATTATACCCCTACCCCTATATGTTCCCTCATGTGGTTGATATTGCCCTGGTATGCATACATATGTTTTTTTAACTTGATGGAATATATGTTTTAAACATATCTAATAAATAATATATTTTATTTTTGTACAAGTGTAGAACCTTTTTTTTTGTAAAATTCTTTATTAGTACACACCTATTTATCTTTCTTGTGAATCGGTTTTCTGTGGTAATATGGGAGACAGACTAGACTCTCCTCAGGGTTAGATAGAGACAAGAGGACACGTGTCCCATGAGTGTGAAGTCTCTGTGTGTCCTGGGTGGAAGGAGACCAGCCCATCTGTAAGGATAAAGGAGAGTTTGCCACCTGAGACCGTAAGGGGAAAAGTCACTTCATAAAGGCACCAAACTGCTTAGGTGTTAGACAGTTAGCTGCAGAAGTGTGCCTGGAAGTGAGGAGAGTGACCCCCAGAAGCATGAGGTATAGAAGCCTGTGTAAGCATAGGATGCTGGCAGTGGAATGTTGAGGCCAGTTAGGCAAAAGAGAGGTGGCAGCGCAAGTGAGACCGTACTGTTGAAGGAAGTGCAGCAGACGTTGGCATAACATGATGTTCATGATCCCAATATAAAAAGTCCAATGGGGCCCCCAATTATTGCAAGTCTTTAATAGCATTTAAAAATGAATAAGACACACTAGCGCCCCCTATAAGGATAACAGAATCAACTAGCCTGTCAAAATAGTGATAATGAAAAAGATCAAACAAAGCACACTGCCGCGCTCAAATATTAAGCATAAAATAGAATACTAGAACAAAGTGCCCGTAAGTAGCTCCTGGAAATTACATGAATCTCACAAACACCAGTGGGGTGACTGTGTTGTGCTAAATGTACAGAATATGGTATAGCAAAATTGGACTAGTAGCTTAACGTACTAAAATACTGTGTATAGGTAATATACAGTGCTTCTACATTAATAGTGCTCCAGTGGCTGATGGGTGTGGTTGTTCGAGTGGCTAATGAGTGTACTAGTAATAGGCAAAGCCACCTAGTGTGTTCAGTCAGACTGCAAATAAAGCTGAATAAATACTTTATAATTATGATAAAATATATAGATTATAAAACATGCCATAAGAGAGAGAGAATGTTTTAAGGCATTTTTATTACTTACTGCAAAGTCAAAAGTTTACATACATTTCGTTAGTATTTGGTACCATTGCGCTTAAACTGAATGACTTGGGTCAAACGTTTGGGATATCCTTCCAAAAGCTTCTCACAATAGTTGGTCGGAATTTGGGCCCATTCCTCCTGACAAAACTGGTGTAACTGATCCAGGTTTGTAGGTCACCTTGCTCTCACCTGCCCTTTCAACTTTGCCCATAAATCTTCAATAGGATTGAGATCAGGGCTTTGTGATGGCCACTCCAAAACATTGACTTTGTTATCCTTAAGCCACTTTGTTACCATTTTGGCAGTATGCTCCAGGTCATTGTCCATTTGGAAGACCCATTTCCGCCCAGGCTTTAACGTTCTGGCTGATGTCTTGAGATGTTGCTTCAGTATTGCCACATAATCTTCTTTTCTCAAGATGCCATCTATTTTGTGAAGTGCACCAGTCCCTCCTGCAGCAAAACAACCCCACAACCTGTGCTGCCACCCCCATGTTTCACAGTTGGGATGGTGTCCTTAGGCTTCCAAGCTGCTCCCTTTTTCCTCCAAACGTAACGATGGTCATTATGCCCAAAAAGTTCAACTTTACTTTCATTAGGCCACAGCACATGTCTCCAAAAATTAAGGTCTTCGTTCCTGTGTGCATTTGCAAACATTAATCTGGCTTTTTTTATGTTTCTTTTGGAGTAATGGCTTCTTCCTGGCAGAGTGGCCTTTCAGCCCATGTTGATACAGTGGATATTGACACAATCTTACCAGCTTCCACCATCATCTTCACAAGGTCTTTTGCTTTTGTCCTTGGGTTGATATGCACATGTCGGACCAAAGCACGTTCATCTCTGGGACACAGAACCCGTCTCCTTCCTGAGCGGCATGATGGCTGGACATTCCCATCTTGTTTGTACTTGCATAAAATTGTTCATACAGATGAACGAGGCACCTACAGGTGTCTTGAAATTGAACCCAAGGATGAGCCAGACTTGTGCAAGTCCACAATTCTCTTCCTGATATCTTGGCTGATTTCTTTAGACTTTCCCATTATTCTACACAAAGAGGGAGTGTGTTTCAGGTGTGCATTAAAATACATCCACAGGTGTGTCTCTAATTAACTCAGATGTTGCCAAATAAACTATCAGAAGCTTTCAAACACATGACATCATCATATGGGCAGTACAGAATTGTTTAAAGGCATAGTAATCTTAGTGTATGTAAACTTTTGACTTTGCAGTAAGTAATAAAAATGTCTTAAAACATTCTCTCTCTCTCATTATTCTGGCATTTGGCAAATATTAAAAATTATGGTAAACCTAATTGACCTAAAACAGGAAAGGTTTATTCTGAATTCATGCATATGTATCTTTTTATATAGTGTCTTTACACTATTGTATTATAAACAGTCATAAAATGCAGTAAGTGATGACTAGTGACATAAGAGACAAATTATCTTGTGGCTAAAGGTTGAAAAATGCTAGAGATCCAGGCTGCACCCAGGTACATGTAGACAGCATTGTTCCTGAACAGGCATATTATGGATCACTATTCATTCCAAACTAATTGTAGAGATGATACCACACACATCTCTACTGATGCATCTGTTTTTGTAAATACTTGTGCCCCCATGATAGTTTTGGAACATATTGACTTTTCATTCTGTGTTGTATCATTCCTCTGTTATTCTTCCTAAAAATGTATGAATAAATTGACATCTGGGTGTTACCTATTGAGGGTTTGTCCCTAAACTGTCTGAAAAAAAAGATCATAGATGTTGGAAGAAAAGTGTAATGTTTTTCATATTACAGTGTCTCTTTTTATATTTTCTGCTATTTATATGTAAAGACTTGCAGCATGCTTTTAGGTGTATGTTCATATGAAGGGTTTTTTCAATTGTGTTTTTTGAGCCAGCCCACTTAAAAAAGTGCCCAAAAAAGTGCACAGAAAACGCTCAAAAAATCTCCCTATTATTTTCTATGTAAAAATGATTTTTTGTTCAAATGTTCAGGTTTTTGAAGGCTTTTAACCTCTTCAAGTTTCCAAAAGTGGCAAGTGGTTAAAAGTAATGATAGGACTATTCTTCAGGAATTTTACGCTGTGGATTATCATTGCGTAAAAATCCGCAGCATGTCCATTAATTTTGCGGACACGCGGCGTAATTGCTGCCATTGACTTGCATTGAATCGCTTAATATCCGCATCACCACATGTGCACATGCGGATATTAAGAAATTCAGTGTGCGGATGGTACCCGGGTCTGGAGAAGAGGAGACTCTCATCCAGATCCGAGTACCGTAATACCTGTTAAAAAATAGAATTTAAAATAAAAAATATACATTATACTCACCTTCTGATGGGCCCCATTCTGTACGGTGCGTCCTGGCTCCCCGGCGGCTCGCGATGGTGTAAAAGGACCTTCCATGACGTCATTTAATCATGTGACAGGTCACGCAACCGCTGACGTCGGCGGTCGCGTGACCGGTCTCATGACTAAATGACATCATGGAAGGTCCTTTTATACCACCGCGAGCCGTTCAAGAGACCGGACGCACCGGAGAAAAGAACGGTTGCATGGATTTATATAGTGTGACCAAGTTGTCAATCACTTTTCCAAGTGAAGCTAAAATCGCTTGGAAAAGCGCTTGATAACCCACATGCAGAAATGCATGCAAAAACGCTTGACAAATGCTTCTACCTGGCAGGAAAAACGCAT
Source organism: Phyllobates terribilis (assembly GCF_046119375.1). Classification (NCBI taxonomy): domain Eukaryota; kingdom Metazoa; phylum Chordata; class Amphibia; order Anura; family Dendrobatidae; genus Phyllobates; species Phyllobates terribilis. Next base: position 693,397,441 of record NW_027362762.1, read on the forward strand.
GTAGAAATCCGCATGCGTTTTTCCTGCCAGGGAGATGCAGAAAAAATCAGCTGCATTTCTGCATCGTGGGCACTTAGCCTTAAATGCATGGGTATTTTTTTGATCATTCACTGCTTAATGGACTTAAAGAACTTGCACATTGCCCCCCAAAAAGTAACAAAAAAAGTGCCCTAAAAATGTACAAAAACACCAACAAAAATTTATTTTCAAACCTCTACAGGCAGCACCCAAAAAAACGGGCAAAAAAATGCTTCAGAAAAAAAAAATCGCCGGCATTTCCTGAAGTGGTTTTAACTTGAGAACCTTGTCATTTACACTTGCCTGGGTAAAACATTATGCGATCATACTTTAAGAAGTCTCAGTAAATAATCAGAACCCACCATTGTTTAATAGGGCATAGATAAGCCATAGATAAGTCACTATATAAGCCTCTATAGGCTCGCAACAAGCTGTACAGAAACACAATATACGTACCTGGTTTAAATTCTTTCCCAGAGTAAAAGTAAACAGCCAAAAGGATCCCGATCAGGAACATCAGTGCTTTGTTCAAGAATCCCATGATATTATGTCTGGAAACTTAATGTAGAGAAGCATGCATTCACAGAGCACTGCATGTGCTGCAGTTTTGATTCTGATCCAGGGTGGAGTGTGGATGGGTCTGACGTCAATGTATATGAGGAAAGGCAGGTCCAAAGGCAAGATTCTGTTATCTGTAACACAATGCTTTCCTGGCTTTCCACAGCATGATGGTGACGTGTATTTTTTCTGATGAAAAGCTTTGACTTTTTCAAATTTTGAGCAGTATTATATTGGATAATAGACAAATCCTTTTGTATGCCCCTTTTATGACTACAATTTATTTTATGCAGATCCTTAGAATATGGTCACAAGGGGCAGATACAATGAAAATTTGTCAGGATACATCCCCCTCTTAGAAAAGTGCGTCTTACTGTATTACCTTACTGGCAAAGTGTATGAGATTTTATCAGATTGCATCAATATGCTGCTGTGGTAGGACAACTCACTCGGCTGCTTCCAGAAGTAGACACAGGAACGTTTTCGTCTGCAGGTTTATTTACAACGGCATAAAGCACTGCAGATTGCATAAAATAAACGCAGCCTTGCTGGCATAACAGTCAAACAAAACATAAACGATTGCACAGTCCATATGTATGCGGAATTCGCCCGCTTAAGTTGCAGCACACTTCAGCTCCTCCTGAGCTGAAGTTCCACTCAGTCTGGAGACTTCCTCCTCCAAACTCACAGAGAAAAAAAAACAGTGACTGAACATTTAACTTGTCGAGCCACACCCTGAGGTGGAGATATGGTGAATGACTTCCCACCCTTCTCAATGCCATTCACAAAATAAACACTCCATTTTAAAATGGTGGTTTAACCCCCAACACATAACATGCTGGAAGAAATTTGTAAGTTTAGTTCACTGAAGCTAGTAGCTGCAGTGAAACATATCTCCCCTCACATATATCACCAGTGACTCTGTCACACTGCGAGGAAATTGATTTGTAGCAAAATTAATTTATTAAGTGGATTTTCACTGCAAATTTCACAATTTCACAATGGGGCTGCTGCACTGATTAATATGATACCTGAGGTGAAAAAATCCATCTTGTGGTTCTTGTGTAATCAGTGTTTGCAGTTTTGAGTTAATTATATGCCCATGCTCCGGGGCAGGACTGTAGGCAGGGTCTTATCCTGGTGCTCTAGGCCAGATCAGCAAAATAAGACCTGCCCACAGGCCCACCCCTATCTGTCTCTGTGTCTGGCTGTCTGTATGATGAGGAACATACTTGTGCTTCAGGGCGGGCCTGTGGGCAGGTTTTTTCTTGCTTATCTGGCCTAGAGCACCAGGATAAGACCCAGCCTCCAGTGCTTCTACTAGTACCTGCTCCATGCCTGTATTACTGTGTCCGGTCTGCCTGCCACCTTCAGTGCTTCTAGTACTTGCTCCATGCCTGTATTCCTGTGTCCGGTCTGCCTGTGGCCTCCAGTGCTTCTAGTACTTGCTCCATGCCTGTATTCCTGTGTCCGGTCTGCCTGCGGCCTCCAGTGCTTCTAGTACTTGCTCCATGCCTGTATTCCTGTGTCCCTTTAACATATACCACAATTCATGATGCACAGATACCTCAGAGAAATATATATATAGTACAATGCCGGAGATTTCACTTCTTACATTACATGAGTGATATCTGTTGTAAATTCCACAATAGCTCAGAAACCGGCAAATCGCTCCACACTGTATGCTGGCCCCCATAAAATGCTCCATACAGAATACTGGTCCCCATAAAATGCTCCATATAGGATACTGGCCCCCATATAACGCTCTGTACAGGATACTGGTCCCCTTATAACGCTCCATACAGCATACTGGCCCCCATATAATGCTCCATGCAGGCTGTTCCCCCCACATAATGCCACATGCAGAATGTCACCCCCCCATATAATGTCCCATGCAGGATGTCACCCCCCATATAATGTCCCATGCAGGATGTCACTCCCCCCCATATAATGCCCCATGCAGGATATCACTTCTCCCCCCCCATATAATGCCCCATGCACGATGTCCCTTCCCCCCATATAACGCCCCATGCATGATGTGCCTTGCCACATGCAGGATGTCCCTTTCCCCCATCATATAATGCCCCATGCTGGATATCACCCCCCTCTCTTTAAAATGCCCCATGCTGGATGTCACACCCCCTCTTTATAATGCCCCATGCAGGATGTCACCCCCCCATGTAATGCCCCATGCAGGATGTCACCCCCCTATATAATGCCCCATGCAGGATGTCCCCTCCCCCCCCATATAATGCCCCATGCAGGATGTCCCTTTCCCCCACCATATAATGCCCCATGCAGGATATCACCCCCCTCTCTTTAAAATGCCCCATGCAGGATGTCATCCCCCCTCTTTATAATGCCCCATGCAGGATGTCCCTTTCCCCCACCATATAATGCCCCATGCAGGATATCACCCCCCTCTCTTTAAAATGCCCCATGCAGGATGTCATCCCCCCTCTTTATAATGCCCCATGCAGGATGTCACCCCCCCATATAATGCCCCATGCCTCCATACATTAAAAAAAAATAAAAATCAAATACCTCACTCCTCCTCACCTGCGGCCGCTGCTCAGGTTCGGACTCCAGCGTCGCCGGCATCTTCCCGCTCTGCGCTGCCTGTGACGGCTTAGGGGAGGGCGCGGTGGAAAGACGTCACCGCACCCTCTGACTTGAGACATCACAGGGAGCGTACAGCAGGAAGACAGCAGATCTGCGGAGGCACGGGGAGAGTTAAGTATCCGGCTGCCGGGGCCCTGAGCAAGCGGGCAAGGAGGGCGGGCGCTGGCACCGATTTCCTCCGTCCATAGTCCGGCGGGGTGCCAAACCGCGAGTGGGCCCCCAGGCCTGCTCAGAGCCCGGCACTTGCTGGGTGCTGACGCTGGCCCTGCATACAGCTATGCTACATGTGATCTCCCAACACAAAACTGACACCCAAACCTTAACTGCAGGTTTAAATAAAAACTGTAGCCATGGGCCATTTGTAAGAGCCGGACTGAAGGGAGAGATCCATCCCACTACCATCCTACAGATCTCTCCAAAAATAAAAACCTAATACAGGTTTTACTAAACTGACTTGGTCAAGTAACTTGACCCAGTCCATAATTACTTTTACTTTGCATGGTAACCACAGCTGTGGCTGTGATTACAATGCACTCCAGCGGTCCAGTATGCTTCTGGGGGATACATAACGGCCTTCACATATGATTCCCCTCACTGTCTCACAAAACGTATATATATTGTAGGGGTTAACTCTGTTGGGTAGCCGCTTGGAACACAAAGCCACAGGGTTTTTATATTACACATGGACTAGTGTTTATTTCCACTGTTTGCACAGTAACGAGAACAAGACCAGAAATATAAAATCCCTAGCTTTGTTCAGACACTAATTAAACAATATAGACCCTGTCTATTCAGAAACGGCTGAGATAGTATCAGTTTGGGCACAACAAAAACAGCTATCATCTATGGCAACCAGTGATACTTGCAGTTTGGTGCACACTGCCTGTGCAGTCTCTTTTCAGAGAGACTCTGGCTTGTCTCTCTTTAGCTCCAACACAACTCACTCTGCTCAGCTTCCCCCAGCTAACTGACCAGTGAACACATAGCCTGGTTCTAGTTATAGCTATCTAAGTGCATATAATAAGGGCCGGTTTTTCTGGTCCTAGATCACGTGATCGCCGCTATTCACTGAATAGCGGCGATCACGAAAAAAAAAAAGTGTGCCCGCAGTTGCAATGATTTCTCTCTTCTATGACATGATATATATGTCAGCGGAGAGAGAAATGAAGCCCCTCGAGCCCTCCCGGTACCTCCGCTGTCCCCCGGCCCTTTGTCATCTTTCTGTAAAAAAAAAATTGCGGGCACATGCGCAGTACACCCACGAGGTCTGCCGGCCGGTGCCCGGCAACAATAAGGAATTTTCCCTATTGGTTCCTTTTGATCACTGTGATAAACCCTATCACAGTGATCAAAAGAAAAAAAATAAAATTTTTGTCCCATCCTTAGTTAGATAAAAATTCTAAAAAAATATATATTTTTTTCCATTCTTTGGAGGTAGGGTTGGGATTAGGGTTAGGGTTGTGTTAGGGTTAGGGTTTTGTTAGGGTTGGGATTAGGGTTAGGGTTGTGTTAGGGTTAGGGTTGTATTAGGGTTAGGATTGTATTAGGGTTAGGGTTGTGTTAGGGTTATGGTTAGAATTAGGGTTGTGTTAGGATTAGGATTGTGTTAGGGTTAGGGTTGTGTTAGGGTTTGGATTAGGGTTAGGGTTGGGTTAGGGTTGTGTTAGAATTAGGTTTAGGATTAAATTAACCACTTATCTGCAGGTTAACAGTGTTATTTCTGGTGACAAGTTCTCTTTAACCCCTTAAAGACCGCAGTAACGCATTCTCAGGATGGAAGTTAAGGATACTTATGCCTCAGCACTATGAAAATGCGTAGCTGAGGAATAAAGCTGTAGCGCCCCTTGGTCCGACATGTGCATATCAACCCAAGTACTAAAGCAAAAGAGCTCTTGAAAATGATGGCGGGAGCTGCTAAGATTGTGTCAATAACCAAAGTGAAATGATTACTTTATCAGCATGGGTTGAACGGCCACTCTCCCAGGAAGAAGCCTTTACTCCAAACGAAACAAACAAAAAAGCCAGATTAATGTTTGCAAATGCACACAGGAACAAAGACCATAATTTTTGGAAACATTTTCTGTGGTCTGATGAAACTAAAATTGAACTTTTTGGGCATAATGACCATCGTTACATTTGAAGGGAAAAGGGAGAAGCTTTGAAGCCTAAGAACACCATCCCAACTGTGAAACACGGGGGATGGCAGCATCATGTTGTGGGGTTGTTTTACTGCAGGATGGACTGGTGCACTTCACAAAATAGATGGCATCATGAGAAAAGAAGATTATGTGGCAATACTGAAGCAACTCAAGACATCAGCCAGGAAGTTAAAGCTTGGGCGGAAATGGGTCTTCCAAATGGACAATGACCCGAAGCATACTGCCAAAATGGTAACAAAGTGGCTTAAGGATAACAAAGTCAAAGTTTTGGAGTGGCCATTACAAAGCCCTGATCTCAACCCAATTGAAAATTCATGGACAAAGCTAAAAAGGCGAATGCGAGCAAGGCGACCTACAAGCACTTTTGTTTAGAGGAATGGGCCCAAATTCCAACCAACTATTGTCAGAAGCTTGTGGAAGGATATCCCAAACATTTAACCCAAGTCATTCAGTTTAAGGGCAATGGTACCAAATACTAATAAAATGTATGTAAACTTTTGAATTTGCAGTAAGTAATAAAAATACCTTAAACTCTCTCTCATTATTCTGGCATTTGGCAAATATTAAAAATTACGGTTATTCTAATTGACCTAAAATGGGAAAGGTTTATTCTGATTTCATGTCAGATATTGAGAAAAACATGCATATGTGTCTTTTTATATAGTGTATGTAAACTTCTGGTTTCAACTGTATATATAGACACACCAGCCCCAGTGTCTCCTATGTGATATATGTATACAAGCCCTAGTGCCTCCTAGTGTCTCCTATGTGATATATACACAGCAGTCTCAGTCTCTCCTATCTTATACAGTCATGGCCGAAAGTGTTGGCATCCTTGAAATTGTTCCAGAACATGAAGTATTTCTCCCAGAAAATTATTGCAATTACACATATTTTGTTATACACATGTTTATTTCCTTTGTGCGTATTGGAACAACACAAAAAAACAGAAAAAAAGGCAAACTGGACATAATTTCACACTAACCCCAATAATGGTCAGGACACAATTGTTGGCACCTTTCCAAAAATGTGGGTAAACAACTTTGTTTCAAGCATGTGATGCTCATTCAAACTCACCTTTGGCAAGTAACAAGTGTGGGCAATATAGAAATCACTCCAGACATAATTTTACTAAAATCCAGAAATGATTTGCCAAAATTATTAGCACCCTCAAGTTAACCCCTTTACGACCTTGGATGTATGAGTACATCCAAGGTCGTATCTCTGCACTTCATGCGGGCAGCCGCGGCTGTTAACATGTTAAACGCCTCTGTCAAGCAACCTGGGATCTGCCGGAGACCCCTGCGGTTGTCATTGCCAGGATGCTTTGAGCGCCGACTCGCCGTCCAGCGGTCAACTCTCATAGCAAGTGATTATTTTTGCTACACACAACAAGGGTGAAGCTCTGCTGTGTGTAGCACAGGCGATCGGATGATCACAGCTTCTAGTTTCCCATGTAGACTATTGAAGCCAGTGGAAAGTAAAAAAAAAAATGTTTTTAAAAATATATAACAGTTCAAATCACCCCCATTTTGCCCCATTCAAAGTAAAACAATTAAAAAAAAATCAAATATACACACATTTGTTATCCCTGAGTTCAGAATCACCCGATCTATCAATATATAAAAAGAATTCATCCGATCGGTAAACGGCATAATGAAAAAAAAAATCAAAACTCCGGAATTACATTTTTTTTGGTCTCCGCAACATTGCAATAAACTGCAATAACAGGCAATCAAAAGATCATGTCTACACCAAAATGGTATCAATAAAACATCAGCTCGGCATGCAAAAAATAAGCTCTCACCTGAGCTCAGATCCCGAAAAATGGAGACACTACGGGTCTTGGAAAATGGCAATTTTTTTTTATTTTTTTTTTACAAATTTTGGATTTTTTTTCACCACTTAAATAAAAAAGAACCTATACATGTTTAGTATCTACGAATTCGTAATGGCAGGTCAGTTTTAGCATTTAGTGATCATAGTAAAAAAAAAAAAAAAGACAATCGTGGAATTGCACTTTTTTTTGCAATTTCACTGCATTTTGATTTTTTTCCCCTTTATGCAGTACATGATATGGTAAAACCAATGGTGTTGTTCAAAAGTACAACTCGTCCTGCAAAAAACAAGCTTTCATATAGCTATATTGACCGAAAAATAAAAAAGTTATGTCTCTAGGAAAAAGGGGAGCAAAAAAAACGAAAAAGGAAAAACCCAAGGTGGTAAAGGGGTTAATATTTGGTTGCACGCCCTTGATAATAAATAACTGCTGTAAATTGCTTCCTATAACCATCATTAAGTTTCTTGGAATTTTGAAGTACCGTATATTCCGGCGTATAAGACGACTTTTGAAGACTGAAAAATCTTCTGTCTAGTCTGGGGTCGTCTTATACGCCGGTAATGCTTTTGAACTTTCAGAAATTGACATGCGGGGATACTCTGGGGGTGTTAATAAGCTGCCGTGGCCGTATCCCTGCCATGTCGGAGTTAATATAAGGTGGAGGGAGTTAAAATACGGCGGCGGTAGGTCCAGACAGTCAGCGCTTCTGTGCTGAAACTGACACATCGCTGCGTATTCCCAGCTCCGTCCACAGCGCAGGGCTTCTGTGCCGACAGCTTTCACTTGTCACAGAAGCGCTGCGCTGTGTCCGGAGCAGGGAAGTTCGCATCGCTTCTGTGACAATATATGAAAAGCCGGCAATTCAGCAGCGGCATAAGCCGGCACCCGACAATTTAGAATAGAAAGAATAGAGCTTCACACATAGATTAGATAGATAGAAACATGTCAGTCACATACATATGAAGTACAGTGACAGTATTGCTTACTGTACTTGTCATTTAGTGTAAAGGATTTATTAAAACAAATAATAGTGTTTTCATGCACCGTCTCTTTAAAAAAGCCGGCCGGCAATTCAGCAGCGGTACCCGACAATTTATAACAGACAGAATAGAGCATCACACATAGATTAGATAGATAGAAACATGTCAGTCACATATATATGAAGTACAGTGATAGTGCTGGTTACTGTACTTGTCATCTAGTGTTAAAATAACGGATTTATTTAAAAAAAAATTGGCGTGGGGTTCCCCTTAATTTTAGTCTCTAGCGGAGGTTAAGCAGACAGCTGGGGCAGATGTTTGAAGCCTGGGAAGGGGGTAATACCCACGGAGCTTCCCAGGCTACTAATATCAGCCCCCAGCTGAATACATAGCCTTTACTAGCTATTAAAATGGGGGACCCCCCAAAAAAATGACGTGGGGTCCCCCCTAATTTAATAGCTAGCAAAGGCTAGGCAGACAGCTGGGGGCTGATATTAATAGCCCAGGAAGGGTGCCATGAATATTGGCCCCCTCCCAGGCTAGAAACACCAGCCGTCAGCCGCCCCAGAAATGGCGCATTCATAGGATGCGCCAATTCTGGCACTTAGCCTCGCTCTTCCACGCTGCCCTGGTGCGGTGGCAGGGGGTAATAGGGCTGGGGTTGATGTCAGCTTATAATGCCAGCTGACATCAAGCCCAGGTTAGTAATGGAGAGGCGTCTATAAGACACCCCCATTACTAACCCCATAGTCAAAGTTAAAAAAAACACAAACACCCAGAATAAAGTCCTTTAATTGAAATAAAGACACAATTCTTTATTGTTCTAAATGAAACCATACTTACCATCACGCCCATTCCAGCTGAAGCCAACGATCTCCTGCAATAAAAGAAAAATAATAAAGCAACCTCATCCTTACCTTTCCATGGTTCCCACGACAGCTCCAGCTCTGCTACATCGAGATGACAGGCTGGACCGCAGCAGAACGCTGCCATCCAGCCTGTCATCCCGCAGACACTGAGAAGCGCAGGCATGCTTGCGCTCCTCAGTGTCTCGCTGTGACGGCATCCAGATGAGCCGACAATGAACTCAGCTCACCTCCTGGACGTCCGTCACTGACAGCGTGGGAAACTTCTACTGCGCATGCGGGGAGCAGGAGAATTTTCCCACGCTGTCAGTGACGTGCATGAGGTGAGCCGAGTTCATTGGACATGATCTCGGCTCATCTGGATGCCGTCACAGTCAGACACTGAGGAGCACAAGCATGCCTGCGCTTCTCAGTGTCTGCCGCATGGCAAGCTGAACGGCAGCGTTCTGCTGCGGTGCAGCCTGTCATGTGAATGTAGCAGAGCTGGACCGGTCCTGGGAACCATGGAGAGGTAAGGATGAGGTTGCTTTATTATTTTACTTTTATTGCAGGAGATCGTTGGCTTCAGCTGGAATGGGTGTGACGGTAAGTATGGTTTAATTTAGAACAATAAAGGATTGTGTCTTTATTTCAATTAAAGGACTTTATTCTGGGTGTTTGTGTTTTTTTTAATTACTTTACTAGAAATTCATGGCGGTCATGTCTAATATTGGCGTGACCCCATGAATTTCGGGCTTAGGGCCAGCTGATAATGCCAAGCTGGCCTTAACCCCTTTATTACCCAGTGAGCCACCGCACCAGGGCCCTGGATGAGTTGGGTACAGCGCCAGAAGATGGCGCTTCTATGAACGCGCCATTTTCCGGGGTGGCTGCGGACTGCAATTTGCAGCGGGGGGGGGGGGCCCAGAAAGCTTGGGCCTCCCTGCGCTGCAGATTCCAGCCCCCAGCTGCCTAGTTGTACCTGGCTGGACACAAAAATAGGGCGAAGCCCCACGTCTTTTTTTTTTAAATTATTTCATGAAATAATTTAAAAAAAAGGGCTTCCCTATATTGTTGTGTCCGGCCAGGTACAAATAGGCAGCTGGTGGTTGGGGGCAGCCCGTTCCTGCCTGCTGTACCTGGCTGGACACAAAAATATGGCGAAGCCCACGTCAACATTTTTGGGAAAAATTAATTACAAAATTAATAATAATTTAGGGACTGCATCTTTATTAACCCCTCAATTGTCATTTAGTGTTAAAATAAAGGATTTTTTAAAAAGAAAATTGGCGTGGGATCCCCCATCATTATAGTCTCTAGCGGAGGTTAAGCAGACGGCTGGGGCAGATGTTTGAAGTCTGGGAAGGGGGTAATACCCACGGAGCTTCCCAGGCTACTAATATCAGCCCCCAGCTGAATACCTAGCCTTTACTAGCTATTAGAATGGGGGACCCCCCCAAAAAATGACGTGGGGTCCCCCCTATTTTAATATGTTTATGAGTGACAGTTTTCCTGCTATATACCTGCATGTCATAAGAATTTAAATTAAAAAAGGACCATGTTAAATTCAAATCTGTTTTTTTTTAATTTTTACCGGTGTTTGGTATGCGTTGGAAAAGGGGTAGTCTTATACGGTGAATATATCCTAAACTCTATATTTTAACAGGAAAGTAGGGGGGTCGTCTTATACACCAGGTCGTCTTATACGCCGGAATATACGGTACTCTTCTTTTGCAAACTGCTCCTGGTCTCTGATATTTAAATGGTGCCTTCTCCCAACAGCAATTTTCCGATGTCTTCACATGTGTTCAGTGGGCTTTGGATCTGGGCTCATTGCCGGCCACTTCAGAAGTCTCCAGCGCATTGCCTCCATCCATTTCTGAGTGCTTCTTGAAGTATGTTTGGGTTCCATGTCCTGCTGGACCTAGGATGCTAATCCAGATTTCTCACACTGGGCACTACATTCCACAATCCTTTGGTAAACTTCAGATTTCATGATGGCTTCCACACACTGAAGACCCCCAGCACCAGAGTGTCACACTGTCACAGAATACTGGAGGTAGGGGGCCTAAGCTGACCCTAAGCTGGGGCCCTGACTAATCCCTCAACCTGGAGGTACTGTTAAAGGTACAGAGGTCCAGGCCGCCAGCGTAACCCCTACCTCCTGAGGATCCCTGCACCTCAGTAATCTAGTCCTGAGAAGGACCCCGATCACAACAATTGGGAACCAGAAATAATATGCCCACACACAGTATTTAGACGAACGAGACAGTACAAGGGAAAAACCAAAACCACCTTGCATACAACTTCTACACAACTACAACAGAGGGAACACCAACGGGAAAGGAGATAAATGATAAAGCGAGGAAAGGGAAAAAACACTTCCAAATACACTTATCTCAGCAACTCCAAACACCACGATCCGCTCTGTAAGTCTGAATGAAAAGCTTTCACCGACACCTCCCAAACAGACCTGCAGGAATATGAAGGAGTCTCACTAAAGAAGCATTGATTGCAGCTGGGCGAGGCTGGACCTCAGCTAGCCCAGAGAGAGAGAATTAACTCCTTCACTGCCGAAAAAACACAAAGCACCAACAAGTCAGCTGCGAGAAGTCAGGCTGTGTACTCGTGACGATCTTCGTGGCAACACACCCGTGACAGTACCCCCCCTTCTACGAGGGGCCTCCGGACCCTCAGGGCCAGGTTTATTCGGGTGAGTCGTGTGGAAGGCCCGAACTAATCGGTCTGCGTTAATATCCGACGCAGGAACCCACATCCTCTCCTCAGGACCATACCCCTTCCAATGAACCAAGTACTGAAGGGACCGGCGATTAAAGCGTGAATCAATGACCCTCGATACCTGGAACTCCAAGTTACCATTGACAACCACAGGAGGGGGAGGTAAAAGTGACGGTACCACCGGCGCCACATACCTCTTAAGCAATGATCTGTGAAACACGTTGTGAATTTTAAACGTAGGGGGGAGGTCAAGACGGAATGCCACCGGATTAATAATAGAACTGATTCTGTACGGCCCGATGAACCTGGGACCCAGTTTCCAGGAGGGAACCTTAAGTTTAATATTCCTGGTAGACAACCATACCTGATCGTTCACACTTAGGTCCGGACCAGACACTCTCCTCCTATCAGCCATACGTTTGTATCGGTTCCCCATAGTATTCAGATTCTTCAGCACCCCTCTCCATACTGAAGCGAGAGATGAGGAAAATCGTTCCTCCTCCGGAACCCCCGAAGAGCCCCCCCTACTGAAAGTACAAAACTGGGGGTGAAAACCATATGCCCCAAAAAACGGGGACTTACCAGTGGACTCGCTCCGCCTATTATTGAGAGCAAACTCTGCCAGAGGTAGGAAAGAAGCCCAGTCCTCCTGGTTCTCTGACACAAAACACCGAAGATATGTCTCCAAGCTCTGGTTCATACGTTCCGTCTGACCATTGGTCTGAGGATGAAAAGCCGACGAGAATGACAAATGCATCCCCCGCCGTGCACAAAACGCCTTCCAGAACTTGGACACAAACTGAGACCCCCGATCAGACACCACCTCGGAGGGTACCCCGTGAAGCCTCACAATCTCCCCAATGAACACCTGCGCAAGAGTTTTAGCATTAGGGAGAGCCGGAAGAGCGATAAAATGTGCCATCTTGCTGAACCTGTCCACTACAACGAGTATGACCGTTTTACCCGAAGACGGAGGGAGGTCCGTAATAAAGTCCATAGACAGATGAGTCCAAGGACGCTCCGGGATCTTCAAAGGTAAAAGGGCCCCAGACGGATGGGTATGTGAGGTCTTAGAGCGCGCACAAACCCCACAGGACGCGACAAAAGTTACCACCTCTTTATGCAAGTTAGGCCACCAAAACCGACGCGAGAGGAGATCCACAGTTGCTTTACTCCCCGGGTGTCCTGCAAAAACTGAGTTATGGTGTGCCTCGATCACCTTTTGTCGCAACTGATCTGGAACGAACAGTCTCCCCGGAGGTCCAACAGGGGCGTCCCCCTGAGCCTCCAATATCTCCTCCTCCAGCTCAGAGCATACTGCCGAAACCACCACCCCCTCCTGAAGAATAGGAATCGGGTCGTCCGTATTCCCGGCCCCAGGGAAACTACGAGATAAGGCATCCGCCTTTACATTTTTAGACCCAGGACGATATGTAACGACGAAATTAAACCTGGTAAAAAACAATGACCACCTAGCTTGTCTGGGATTCAGACGTTTAGCGGACTCCAGATATAGCAGGTTCTTGTGATCGGTGATGACGGTGACCGGATGAACTGCCCCCTCCAAAAAATGGCGCCACTCCTCAAAAGCTAACTTAATGGCCAAGAGTTCCCTATTGCCGACATCGTAATTCCTCTCAGCGGACGACAATTTTTTAGAGAAAAAGGCGCACGGATGCCACTTACCAGGGGACGAACCCTGTGACAATACTGCTCCCACCCCTACCTCGGAAGCGTCTACCTCTACAAAGAATGGCTGAGACGCATCAGGTTTAATGAGTATGGGTGCCGAGGCAAAACATTTTTTCAAGGAGGAGAATGCTTGACAAGCCTTGTCAGACCACCTAGAAAAATCCGTCCCCTTTTTAGTCATGTCTGTGAGAGGCTTAACCATGGACGAGAAATTACGAATGAACTTCCGGTAATAGTTAGCAAACCCCAGGAAACGTTGTAGTGCCTTAAGATTCTCCGGCCGATCCCACTCAAGAACTGCCCGCACTTTCCCAGGGTCCATACGAAAACCGGACGCTGAAACCAGGAAGCCTAAAAACTGGAGTTCCTGTACGGCGAACACACACTTTTCCCACTTGGCATACAGTTTATTATCCCGCAAGATCTGTAACACCTGTCTAACGTGCTCCTGATGAGACACCAGATCCGGCGAGTAAATTAAGATATCATCCAGATATATGACAACAAACTGTCCCACCAGGTGGCGAAAAATATCATTAACAAAGTGTTGAAACACCGCCGGGGCATTAGTCAGACCGAATGGCATGACAAGGTTCTCATAATGCCCCTCCGGAGTGTTAAAAGCCGTCTTCCACTCATCCCCCTCCTTCATCCTAATCAGATTGTACGCCCCCCTGAGATCCAACTTAGAGAACCATTTGGCGCCCACGATCTGATTAAAGAGATCGGGAATAAGTGGGAGCGGATACGGATCTCGGACCGTAATCCGATTAAGTTCACGGAAATCCAGGCAAGGGCGTAGGCCTCCATCTTTCTTCTTAACAAAGAAGAACCCCGCGGCCACCGGTGAAGATGAAGGTCTAATATGCCCCTTAGCCAGACTTTCAGAAATATAATCCTTCATGGCCTGCCTCTCAGGACCAGAAAGGTTATACAACCTAGCTTTAGGTAACTTGGCCTCAGGGAGCAGTTTTACAGAACAGTCATACTCGCGATGAGGAGGTAGTTCCTGACACCCATTCTCCGAGAATACATCCTCAAAGTCCGCCAGAAATGGAGGTAAGACCCAAGGAGTAACCGCACCGATGACCGTGTTCATGCAGTTTTTATTACAGAATTTACTCCATTGGCTTATCTCTCTGGTTTGCCAATTAATAACCGGGTTATGCTTAGCTAACCAAGGAAGGCCCAACACTATAGGAGTGGGAAGACCCTCCAACACGTAGCAAGACAACAGTTCTTTATGTATTGCCCCCACTTGAAGTTTTACGCCATGCACAGCTTGCAAAAAACTTCCCTGACCGAGAGGCCTGGCATCGATCGAGAATATGGGGATGGGTTTAGCCAACTCACTCAATCGCATACCTTGAACCCGGGCAAACCGAGCATCAACCAGATTAGCCCCGGCCCCACTATCCAGAAGAACAGATATCCTCTCAGTTCTCGCACCCACCACCACCTCCGCCGGTACGAGAAACTGAGACGAACCTAGGGACGAAATACCTACTCCCAGATTGCCGTCCACCACACAACCTGGGATCAACAGTTTTTTCGACGACTCTTTACTCTGCAAGGGACGGGATGGACACCCCCCAATAAAATGTCCCTTTTTCCCGCAGAGGAAACACCTTCCTGTCTTATGGCGCTCCACCGGTCCCCTTCCCCGAAATGATGTCCCTCCTAATTGCATAGGCTCCTCCGGACTGACCAGGGGAACCACCATATGAGGGGACCTTGTAGGAGGTGGAGACATTACAGGGGGTAGAGTTATCCCGCACCTCTCCCGAAGCCGTCTGTCAACGCGAATGGCAAGGGCCATAGCGGCTTCCAGTGACGCGGGAGAGTCATACTGTGCCAACACATCCTGTAATTTGTCGGATAAACCATGACAAAACTGGCTCCTAAGAGCCGGGTCATTCCACTGGGTGTCCGTGGCCCACCTACGGAACTCCGAACAGAATTCCTCCGCCGGACGATCTCCCTGCTGAATCCTACGTAACTTAGACTCAGCAAGGGAGATCCGATCTGGGTCATCATATACGAGTCCCAGAGCAGCGAAAAACCTATCCACTGACTGGAGAACCGGGGAGCTTGGGGGAAGAGAGAACGCCCAAGATTGTGGGTCCCCTTGTAGGAGCGAGATGACAATTCCCACCCTTTGTTCTTCGCTGCCCGATAACCGAGGCCGCAGCCGAAAGTACAATTTGCATGCCTCCCGGAAAACAAAAAACTTGTCCCGCCCCCCAGTGAACCTGTCAGGGAGAGCTACTTTAGGTTCTGGTCCGGCTTGCTCCAGAGGATGCAAAACCTTGGACCTAACGTCCGCCAGCCCCATGGACAAACTCTGCAACTGCCGAGCTAGACCGGCTACTGGATCCATGGTAGCTGGAGAAAAACTAAGTTGGTCGGTGAAAATGTCACACTGTCACAGAATACTGGAGGTAGGGGGCCTAAGCTGACCCTAAGCTGGGGCCCTGACTAATCCCTCAACCTGGAGGTACTGTTAAAGGTACAGAGGTCCAGGCCGCCAGCGTAACCCCTACCTCCTGAGGATCCCTGCACCTCAGTAATCTAGTCCTGAGAAGGACCCCGATCACAACAATTGGGAACCAGAAATAATATGCCCACACACAGTATTTAGACGAACGAGACAGTACAAGGGAAAAACCAAAACCACCTTGCATACAACTTCTACACAACTACAACAGAGGGAACACCAACGGGAAAGGAGATAAATGATAAAGCGAGGAAAGGGAAAAAACACTTCCAAATACACTTATCTCAGCAACTCCAAACACCACGATCCGCTCTGTAAGTCTGAATGAAAAGCTTTCACCGACACCTCCCAAACAGACCTGCAGGAATATGAAGGAGTCTCACTAAAGAAGCATTGATTGCAGCTGGGCGAGGCTGGACCTCAGCTAGCCCAGAGAGAGAGAATTAACTCCTTCACTGCCGAAAAAACACAAAGCACCAACAAGTCAGCTGCGAGAAGTCAGGCTGTGTACTCGTGACGATCTTCGTGGCAACACACCCGTGACACAGAGGCAGCAAAACAAAACCAAAACATCTTTGACCCTCCACCATTTTTGACTCTACTGTGTTATTTTCTTCATCATTCCATTTTCAGTAAACAGTAGAATGATGTGCTTTACCAAAAACTCTGTATTGGTCTCATCTGTCCACAAGACACTTTCCTAGAAGGATTTGTGCTTACTCAAGCACATTTTCACAAACTGCAGTCTATCTTTTGTTAAATACAGCCGTCCCAATATCTCCTATGTGATGTATATACAACAGCCCCAATGTCTCCTATGTGATATACGTGAACAGCAATCTCAATGTCTCTTTTTTATGTATACCACAGGCTGTGTCTCCTCTATGTGATGTATACACAGCAGTCTCAGTTTAAACTATGTGATTTATACAGCAAGACTCAAGACTGCTTGAGTTAGTGATGAATTTCACACTTTGAGGAGACATGCAGTATAATATACATCTGTTTTCGGAACAACTCACTGCAGCGATTAATTCGTTACAAAATGTATCTTCACAAAGAGTCAACTGGTCTCAAGACTCACGCAAACCTGGAAAAGCAGTTGTGAGTAAAACATCATCCATACCCCCTTACATATTACGTAGCACCAAAGAGAAGAGGTTCCAGTCGTCACTTAGGGGTGAGTTAATTAAATACTTAACCAAATATAGCAGGATAATCTATTGGTAGATGTTTAGTAAACAATTTTTTTATTTCTGAAAATTGTGCACTATATTGCATAAAGATGACAGGTTTACTTTTCAAAAAATAATTTTTTACTTTTGTTTTAGGACGAAATAGATAAATCCATTTTTTGTCAGAAATAATTTTTTTTACCCCCCTGTCCAATACCCATTGGGGATAACCCCGTTGGTTTATTATGGGATCAAAGCGATTTCTGACAATTCTTGTGAACTCACCTACTGGTATGGCTTTAGCTACATGCTGTGGTTGACTACTAGAAAAATGCATGATGGAATTACCTGCAGATGGTTGGCGATGAATAGCAGTGGATACAATTTCACCTGGAATGCCCGTAAGAATCAAATCTAAGAACACCAAAACTTTTGAACTATAAGAAACAGTAAACCGCAAATTAAATGAATTGTCATTCAAAAATGTAACAAATCCTGGAATGGCAGATTAATTTCCTTGCCAGATGAATATCATATCATCAATAAATCTACCATACCAGGACAAATTAGGGATATGAGGATTACTGTCTGAATACAAAAAAACAATGTTCCCAATATGACATAGTGAGATTTGCCAAAGAAGGTGAGAAACGAGCACCCATTGAGACACCTTGGATCTGTAAATAAAAAATTCTGTCAAAAACAAAATAATTATGATTTAATAAAAAATTGGTCACATCTAATATATATTCTTGCATTACATCAGGATACGGACTGTACTTTTCCAAATGGAATCTCAATGCTTCCATAGCTACATAACATGGTATAGAAGTATATAAAGAATTAACATCACAGCCTATCCAGGTGTAACCTGATGACCATCTTTTGTTTGACAACTGATCTAAAATATCCTTAGTGTCTTTGATATATCCCGGCACGCGCTGTACCAAAGGTTGTAAGATCGAATCTAACCACTCACCGAGACGTTCATTACATGATCCAATTCCATTGATTATTGGTCGCATTGGGGGTGGAAGGATATCTTTATGTATCTTTGGCAGAGCATGCATTGTAGGTGTTACAGGATTCAATGATATTTAATATTCACTGATTTTTTTTTGTTAATATGCCCAATTTTACACCCTCCGCTATTAAGATGTTGATTTGCTCACTAAATTTTTTTGTTGGATTAAATTTTAAGCGGGAATATGTCTTTTCATCAGATAAAAGCTTCAAAATCTGCGTCTTATAAGTTTCAGTGTCTAAAACAACTATCTTGCCACCTTTGACAGCCCTTTTTACTGTGATGTCTTTCATGGATTTTAATTCATTGAATGCTTTAACTAAATCTGGACTCAGGTTTTTAGGGGGGTTATTTTTTATTAACTTTTAAGCTTAAACTACTCAATTCCCTCTCTAAAACCTCCTGAAACCGCTCTATACAATCAACCCTTGAGTTGACAGGATAAAAGTAAGGATTTTTTATTTTAATGTTGTCCAACTTTAAAGCATCTTCAGATGAATTTCCTCTTAGTTCTTCCAAATTCAGTATAGCAATCTGTTCAGAAAAATCCAATCCTCGATAAAAGTTGTCACAGACATTTTCATCCTGTTCAGAAACCTCATCTTCTTCACCAGCAAAATGTTTTTTAACCGTAAGATTTCTTATAAAGCGGTTAATATCCATGATTGTCCCAAACAGGTCAAAATTTTTTTCAGGTATAAAACTAAGGCCTCTTGACAGCAAAATAAGTTGTTCATTAGAAAAATCACGAGAAGATAAATTCAATACACTTGACGTTGCATTAATTATTTCTTGTCTCTTGTAGTCATGGTGTGCGTTCCGCTTGTGTTTCCTCCCGCCCCGTCTTTTACGTTTTTTGCAACCTTTGTTATGGGAATGGCATCACCAGTGCTTTCAGTTTCAGATTGAGTTGAGATTTCTGAGATGTTGGATTCTGAAAAACTGACCGAAAATGGTCTAGTTTTAGATGTGTCCATGTTTTCTTTATTTTTCTGATTCCTTTTCTTCTTTTTAAGAATGGATTTAGGAGTACGATCACCACTTATATTACGACTCCAATCATACACATGATTCAGAGAGTAATCTAATGTGTCCCTTTGAAATTTGCGTTTTTTTATTTGCATGATATTATCTTTAAGTTTAGTGACAGATTTCTGAATTTTAACAAGGGATTCATCTAGTTTCTTCTGAAACCCATTCTCAATCAAATCAGATTTTTTAATTTCACTGTCTTTCTGGATGACCTGGAGTTGTATGTTCTCAAATTTTATAACTAATTTCATGAGATTCAAAGAGCAAATATTCAAAATGCTGTTCCAGTCATTCATGAAATCCACATTGTAAACTTTAGTTGGTATCTTTTTAAGTCTGAGACCCCTCGGTATCATATCTTTATTTATATATTTTTGTAAAGTTATTGAATCCCACCATAACTTCAGCTCTTCTAGCATCAGTTTCTCCAGGTTTTTAACCGCATCAGAGAAGTCAGAGCTTGTTGGAGTACTTTCATTATCATCAAAAACACTGGCTGCTTTTCTTCCCGTGTTTTAAACATAATGGACTTTTTTAATTGTGGACCGGGGAGTCAAGGCTAAGAATCAAACAAATTCACATATAGTAAAAGGAAAGCCAGCTCACCCAGTACTTATAATCCAGCTTGCATGGAACCAGGTGGATCCACACCAGAATATGCTCCAAAAAAAAAAAAGGGATAGTTGTTCCAGCATCTGGTAAAACAATTCTTTCTTTATTTTTCGTCCATTGAAAACTTGCAAAAATTACAAAGGTTGCATACACAGGGTAGAGGAGCAAGACGCGTTTCGAACTCTCACTTGCGTTCTTTATCACTGCATAGCTACACAATGAAAAGGATTTTCTAAAATACTAAAAATGTGCCAATGAAAACAGTTGGAACAAATCACATGACATAATTACCACATTAAGCAACAGGTGCATGAAAACAGTCAATAGTGATACATGGTTTCTCTCTTCAGATTAAAACCCTTTGGGCTTCTTGAATCCAGATTAAATATCCAATATGCTTCTTTTGTCAATAATTTTTGCTTTATATCTCCACCTCTTGCATGTGGAAAAAGTTTTTCAATACCTAAAACTTGCAAAGAAGACATGTCACAATTGTGCTCAATAATAAAATGCTTTGCAATAGCAGAGACATTTCTACTGATGTTATTTGAATTAAGTATGTCAGTTCATGTAAAAAAGTTAAGAACATGTCTACAACTGTGAACATTTGGTCTTCTTTTCATTGTGAAGCAAACACCAAATAGGGCAAAATAACTGAAAACTTCATTTTGCATAACTATCCATCCCCCTAAAGTCAGTACTTTGTAGAGCCTCCTTTTGGGGCAAATACAGCTGCAAGTCGCTTTGGATTAGTCTCTATGAGCTTTCCACATCTTGCCACTGGGATTTTTGCCCATTCCTCAAGGCAAAACTGCTCCAGCTCCTTCAAGTTAGATGGTTTTCTCTGGAGAACAGCAATATTCAAGTCTGACCACAGATTCTCAATTTGATTAAGGTATAAGCTTTGACTAGTCCACTCCAAACATTTACAGGTTTCCCCTTAAACCACTCAAGTGTTGCTTTACCAGTATGCTTTGGGTCATTGTCTTGTTGGCAGGTGAACCTCTGTCCCAGTCTCAAATTACTGATAGACTGAAACAGGTTTTGCTCAAGAATATGCCTGTATTTCGCATCATCCATCTTCCCCTTCAACATTTTCCCTGTTTCTGCTGCCAAAAAAGATCCCCACAGCATGATGCTGCCACCACCATTTTTCACTCTGGGGATAGTGTTTTTGGAGTGATGAGCTGTGTTGGTTTGGTGCCAGACGTAACATTTACCTTGGTGGCCAAAAAGTTAAATTTTGGTCTCATCTGACCACAGCACCATCCTCTATACATTTGGGGAGTCTCCCACATGACTTCTGGCAAACTCAAAATGAGACTTAAAATTTTTGTGTGTCGGTAAAGGTTTTTTTCTGCCCACTTTTCCATAAAGGCCACCTACCTCTGTGGAGTTTATGGCTTATTGTGGTCATATAGACAGATCCTCCAGGCTCTGCTAGGGAAGTGTGCAGTTCCTTCAGGGTTACCTTTGGTCTCTCTTCTGCCTCTCTGATTAATGCCCTCCTTGCCCAGGCTGAGAGTTTTGGTGGGCGGCCCTCTCTTGGCAAGTTTGTTGTGGTATCATGTTCTTTCCATTTAAGGATAATGGATTTGATGGTGCTTTGGGGGATCATCAGATATTGGGATATTTTTTTATAACCCAACCCAGACTTGTACTTCTCAACAACTTTGTCCCTGACTTGTTTGGAGATCTCCTTGGTCTTCATTGTGGTTAGTGGTGCCTCTTTCTTAATGGTGTTGCAGCCTCTGTGGCTTCTCAGAAAAGGTTTGTATATACTGACAGACAATGTGATGCTTTCACTAAGCATGTAACTTATGAAGGTAATTGCTGGCACCAGAAATTTTTAGGGGCTTCGTAGCAAAAGGGGTGAATACATATGCACATGTCAATTTTTAGTTATTTGACCCCATAAATTTAATGTATGCCTTTTTTTCTCACTTCACCAACTTAGACTTTTTAATGCTGATGCATCACACACAAATCAGACTACAAAAATATTTATACACAGATTGTAATGTAACAAAATAAATAAAAAGCCAAGGGGGTGAATACTTTCGCAAGACACTATTTACTGTAATTAAAATCAAAACTAAAAATAAAACATTGCCAGTCTAAATTTCTGTTTCTAGCCCTGCCCTTATTGAAGAAATATGTCCAATATCTAAAAATAATTTCTACAGAAAGAGGAACGCAATTTGAAATGTTTTTAGTGGTTGTTTGTGGTCGTTATAAAAATAATGTTTTTCGTGGAATGCCAAAGTTTATCTCAAGGAGAGATCATGGGAGCAGGTTCACAGAGTCTATAAGAATCTGATTGAATTGCACTTCAGTCCAGATGCCATGTATGTCCTGAACAATACTGTTCATAGCATAGACATATACTATATCAAACAGATATTTCACAGAAGACTCTAAAACTGAATTGTTGCGGGCGAATTCAGTCCAAGGAAGCAAAACCAGTTAATTATCATGATAAAAGTTGAAGAAAATTTATAGATATTGCTTTATGGACTGATTGATTCTCTCAGTTTGACCATTACTTTTGGGCAATAACCTTGGTAGAAGTCTTAGGAGATTTTTCAATTCTTGGAAACTGGAAACAAATTGAACACTACTACATTCATAGACCATGCAAGCTTGGAGACCGTGGAACTGGAGTAGTGAACCCTTACACTTCAATAAGATCTGTAGCAAAGTACATGGAAATCTTAGCACAAGGCTCCTGTACTAAAGGAAGAGACTGAAGAGAACAGAAAGGCGCTTGCCGTGAGGGTTTGACCTGTACACACTGTGGGCAAGATGTTTTGTATTCATTGACATCTTGTTTCTATTTGGGCCACCAGTAGAAATGAGAAAGGAGTTCCGCAGCTCATTTAATTTCTAGGTTACCAGAGGGGAGAGAAGAATGGGTCAAAGACGAGACTTTTTTAAGTGCGTTTGAGAACATCCCTTACATGGAGAATTGAAAGAATAAATTGTAGCAAGGATACGTATAGGTTTAATTACATGTAATGGTGCCTTTTCAGAGGCATCACAAGTATCAAAGGACCTGGATAGGGTGTCAGCTTTGTGTTTTTCTATCAGAGGATGGTAGGTGAGGATGAAGTCAAACCGAAAAAAAGTGACCATTGATCATGGCTGGGATTCAGCCTAATGGAGTAAAAATATCCCATATTTTTTTGGTCAGTATAGATGGTCACAGGAACTTATATCTTTCATGTAGATGTCGTCATTTCTCACGAGATAATTTTATGAACTCATGTCACCAATGGAATAATTCTGTTTTGCTGGAGAAAATGCTTTGGAGAAAAATTCACAGCAATGATTTCTTGTTGCAGAGAATTTTTTTGAGAGAACTGCTCCTACACCAATAGCTGAGGCATCTGACGCTCCCCCTGGGCCATGTTTGAGGAATACCCGGAGCCGGATCTGTTGGGGGTAGTAGTCCTCGTGGCGGTGACCCTGTCCGTGCCCAGGGTGTCAAACTCAGTGGCGGATTTTAGTATAAGTTGTTATATTGTTCGACTACGCCACCCGTTGAATGCGGTTACGAAACCGCCGCTGCAGGGCAGACCGCTGAGGCCGGTGGTACAGTTGTGCAGCGTGGGTAGTATAACCCCCAACGGGAGGGGTATGGCCTCAGGGCAGCAGACGTGGATGATGGGGATAGCGGATTTGCACGCAGGCACCAGGAACCACTCAGAGACGGTGCGGTGTAGTTCAGGGTCTTTACTGGTGACAAAGATAGACCCTCCCGGGAGTACTGGCTAGCGGTCGGGGTCTGGTCAGTCCGTGAGCAGACAGGATCTCCCCTGGCCAGGCGGAGTTGTAGGCCTCCCCAACTAACTGTACTCTTCCTGGCTACCTTGCTAGAAGCGGGTAAAAGTAGCCCACGTCCCTGAGTGTACCGTGTGGTGCTCACCCGTATGGCCGGTGACTCGGGGCCTTCTGGTAGCCTCCGCTCCACGACGGCGGTGCTGGTCCCTTGCGTGTGACCGTGCCTTCGGGTTTCTTGGCCAGAGGACCTGAAATCCCCTGCCGGTCGGTTTCTGCTGCTGGGTATGGAACAGTCCCCACAGCCTCGGACTCCGTGTCCGGTGAGATCTCTCCAGTCCGGACGAGCTCTACAGCTTCCAGTCCCGGACTCCTTTTATTACTGCTCCCACAGAGCTCCTGTTCTTATTTTCCCTGTAAGTGATCCACACCAGACCAGACTGTGTCTCTGTCTGTGTTCTTTTCTAACCCCACCTCAGCCCCAGTTTATATAGGGGAAGTTCTTCCCCTCCCAGGACTGGGCAGGAGGTGTGGCATGCTTAGGATTCCTGACCAGGAGACCTCCCACCTGCTCACAGACGTAATATTGCTATTACTGTGGTAACCAGAACCCTGGGGTGCCACATTCCCCCCTAGTAAAATTTAGTACTCCGGGACTAAACATATTTTTTTTTTGAAAACATAACAGGGTATAAACAGGAACAATACAATAAGGAAAAACATGTTAAAGTGGTCACGGCGTGTCCGCAACCGGGTGCAATTTTTGAAGCAACAGGGTGTCCATTTCACCAAAGAACAGGGAGCCGTAACCAGGTAGGGGTCTGTTCTGCCCCGAGTCTTTAACAGTCTTTAGTCCGTTCCTGGGTTACGCTCCAAACATATATACAACAGAGTTCTAGTAAATCCACAAAAGATACCTATAAAATAACTGGAAAAACATAATTATTTACAAGCAACAGTAAGCAGGTAAATATTAATAAAACAGTCTAAATCACTTTAAATCCTCCAACGTACGGGCAACTGGCCTCTAGTGGTTCTAGTAGACCTACGGAGCTCACTAACTGGTCCTGAGCTACAGGGTGTAGGAGCTGTTAAAGGTAAGCTGGGCAGCTGTCTACGGACTCTTTGGCTCACTAGGGGCACGGCAGGCTCACTATAAGCAGAGGGTCGATTCTCCTGGTCTGCTTGTGTGGGGTCTTCTGCCTCCTGGACCGGCTGCTCTTCCAGCTCTACCTGTTTTTCCGTAGGCACTTGGGATGCTGGCTGGAGGAAGGTGAGGACGGGTACCACAACAGCGCCATTTACTTGTGTCCAAGACCGAGGGAAGTCTCCGAGTACAGTACTGACCATCTCTTCCCTTTCCTCTGCGGGTCGAGGGTTTTCGTGATCTTCTTCAGGGTTTCGTAGTTGCTCGGGACACTTCTTCAGGTGATCTCGGGAGACAATGGCTGTGGTTTCTCCTCCATCCTTACTGATTGTGCAGACTTTCGGGTTTTCATGGCTTGATGGCAGTACGGTGTACGGGTCCTTCTCCCACTGGTCGTCCAACTTGTGGAGCCGTCTTTTCCTCTTCAAGACCTGCTCTCCAGGTACCAGGGGAACAGCGGGAGCATACTGGTTGTAAGTCTTCTCCTGTCTTTCTCTTGCTTGACGGAGACTTCGCTCAACGCTCTCCTGTACTTTCCGGTACTGCTGCTGCCTCTCTGTGTCCCAGTCTGCTTCTGGTGAAGTGTCCTCGGGTGTCAGGACTCCCATATCCAGATCAACAGGCAGCTTACCAGGTCTTGCTCTCATTAGGTAAGCCGGGGTACAGTTGGTAGAACCTACAGGGATGTGGTTGTATAGGTCCACCAGATCAGGCAGTTTCTCAGGCCACAGACTGCGTTCTTCCAGGGGCAATGTTTTCAGAAGGTCTATCACCACCTGGTTCATCTTCTCGCAGAGTCCATTGGTTTGCGGATGATAGGGTGTTGTTCTTATCTTCCGGCAGCCATACAGGGTGCAGAACTCCTGGAAGACTTCCGCTTCAAAGGCATGTCCTTGGTCTGTCAGCACCTGCTCTGGGTATCCGTGTGGACGGCAGAAGTGCTGCTGGAAGGCTCTAGCTGCTGTTTGAGCCGTTAAGTCCTTGACGGGGACTACAACCAAGAACCGGGAGTAGTGATCCACGATGGTTAACGCATAGACGTAGCCACTTCTGCTGGGGGTCAGTTTTACATGGTCCAAGGCTACCAGTTCCAACGGCTGCCTGGTGACGATGGACTGCAGGGGGGTCTTCTGGCTGGCACGGTCCTTCCTTCTTAGGTTGCATGGACCACAGTCTCTGCACCACCTCTCGATGGTTCCTCTCATGCCTACCCAGTGGAACCGCCCGCGCAGCAGGAACTCCAGCTTCTTCCATCCGAAGTGCCCAGCTCCGTCGTGGTATGCCTCCAGGACCATAGCCGCGTCTCTTCTTGGCACCACTACTTGCCAGATCAGTTCATGCGTCCGGGAGTTAACCATTCTGCGGCACAACTTCCCCTTGTAAAGGAACAGTCGACTCTTCTCAGCCCACAGTTGCTTGGTCTCCTCCGGAGCGTCTGGGTCAAGGCGGGCATCTGGCTGAGTCAGCATCTCCTTCACTAGTCGGACGGCAGGGTCACTGTCTTGCGTTTCCGCCCAGTTGTAATGAGGTAAGGGGTTGAACGTAGTGGATTGCTTACCCCTTACACGGTGGGAATACTGGGTAGTCCCATGACGGTGAAACGCGGGGAGTTCAACTTCTTCCAGTTCCCCTGGATCTTCCCCTACGTCCGGTAGGTTTGGCATTCTGGACAAGGCATCCGCGTTGGTATTGGAGCGTCCTGCCCGGTATTTGATCGTGAACTCATAGTTGGACAGGCGGGCCATCCATCTCTGCTCCAGGGCACCGAGTCTTGCAGTGTCCAGGTGTGTCAACGGGTTGTTATCCGTGTACACGGTGAACCGGGAAGAGGCGAGGTAGTGCTTAAAGCGTTCGGTGACTGCCCACACCACTGCCAGGAACTCTAGCTTGAATGAGCTGTAATTCTCAGGGTTTCTTTCGGTGGGTCGCAGTTTTCGGCTGGCGTAAGCAATTACCCGTTCTCTCCCCTGCTGGATCTGGGACAGTACGGCTCCTAGCCCGATGTTACTTGCGTCGGTGTAGAGGATAAAGGGCTGGCTGTAATCAGGGTACGCCAGGATTTCATCCCCCGTGAGGGCCATCTTCAGCTGGCGGAAGGACTCTTCTTCCAGCTTCTCCCATCTGAAGGGCGGCTTCTGGTTCTTGGCCTTCCTGGACTGGCCTATCAGGAGGTCCTGCATAGGAGCTGCCTTTTTGGTGAAACCGGGAATGAATCTTCGGTAGTAGCCTACCAACCCGAGGAACTGCCGCACTTCCTTTACGCTGGAGGGTCTTGGCCATTCCTTAATTGCGGTGATCTTATCAGGGTCGGGGGCCACTCCGTCAGCACTCACCACGTGTCCCAGGTACTGCACTTTTGGTTTTAGCAGGTGACACTTCGACGGTTTCACCTTCAGACCGTAGTTTGCCAGGGCTTCAAACACTTCCGCCAGGTGTTTCAGGTGGTCCTCGTAGGTTTTGGAATAAACTATAACATCGTCCAGGTACAGCAGGACCGTCTCAAAGTTCCGGTGTCCCAGACAGCATTCCATCAATCGTTGGAAGGTTCCTGGTGCGTTGCAGAGTCCGAACGGCATGCAGGTAAACTCGCTAAGTCCCATCGGGGTAGTGAATGCGGTCTTCTCCCGGTCCGCCTCTGCTACAGGAACCTGCCAGTACCCGCTAGTGAGATCCAAAGTGGAGAAGAAGTTAGCAGATTTTAAAGCAGCCAAAGACTCCTCTATCCTTGGTAAGGGGTACGCATCTTTGTGTGTGATACGGTTGATTTTCCGGTAATCTACACACATTCTCATGGTGTTGTCTTTCTTTTTAACCAAGACTAGTGGAGCTGCCCAGGGGCTACAGCTATCCCTGATTACCCCAGCCTCCTTCATGTCTCTAAGCATCCCCTTGGCGTGTTGGTAGTGTGCAGGGGGTACGGGTCGGTATCTCTCCTTTATGGGAGGATGGTCTCCCGTGGGGATGTGGTGTTCTACCCCCTTTACTCGCCCGAAGTCTAGCGGGTGTTTACTGAACACTCTCTCGTATTCCTGGATCACCCGGTAGACTCCCTGCTTTTGGTGAGCGGGTGTGGAGTCAGTACCCAAATGCAGTTGCTGACACCAGTCCTCCATTTGTTGCTTAGAGCCGTTACCTTCCTCTGGATGAGATGGAGGCAAGGGTTCCACAGACTGTACAGAATTTTGGTTGATGGTATACAATTTGGCTAGCGTAGCATACCGGGGCAGGTACACTTCCCTCTTCCCGATATTTATTATGCGAACGGGCACCCTCCCATGGCGTACATCAACCACCCCCCGTGCCGTCAAAATGGTGGGCCTACTATCTGAGTAGACTGGTTCTACCATTGCCTGGTAATCTCTACCTCTCAGACCAATAGCTGCCCGGCACCAAATCATCATTTCACTTTTCGGGGGCATGGCAATAGGGAAAGGGTCACACATTCTCACGCTACCAATCTCACCACCGGAGAGTTCCACTTGTTGCCGTCGCATCAGTGCCCGGATCTCTTTTTGGAGCACTCGCTGCTGGCCGGAGCTGGCGTTCTTGGCAACCTGCTGTAAAATGAGAATCACCTCTGCAAGACAATTTTCAATCACATTAGTTCCTAGAGTTATCTTTGGGTGACTCTCGCGCTTGTCAATGTCTACAATGATCAGTCCCTGTGCTGCCAGTTCGACTTTACCGATTTTAATGGTCATCTCTTTAAATCCGATCTGTGGCACGGGCTGACCATTTGCTGGCGATGATACTCAAGTCGTCGTCTGGGTAGCGGGTTATATCCGAGTCATTCCAGTACTGCTTGAAGAGCACGTACGGGATGGTGGTGACCTGTGACCCGGTGTCAAGTAGGGCACTCATAGGAATGCCATCCAGTACTACAGGCAAGACTGGACGTCCTCCCACGTATTTGTCACGCCAGTTCGATGGGCCTGGTGATCTTATTCCTAGGGGTTGGCCCTCTACCCCAGGTTGTGCCGGTTTAAAAGGACAGTACCTTGCCATATGTCCGGGTTGATTGCAGAGGCGGCAGATGGGTTGTCCGTCCTCGTTGTATCGGTCGCTGGGTCTTCCTCTGGCCGGTGGGGTCCTCCTTGGTCGGCGCCACGGGATATCCTCCGGTCCGGATGCCAGCTGGATCTTCCCTGGAGTAGAAACCTGTAAAGACTGCACTGTTCGGGTTAGCGCGGCAACGCTTTTAGTTAGCTCTTGGACCTGATGGTGCAGGTCTGTAGCCGGGTCATTGTTTAAAGCCTGCGCATCAGCTCCCACAGGCCCTGCCGACAAGGGCGCCGTCTCCTGGTGGTAAGTGGTAGCAGGGCGTTTGTGGGTCACAGCGCCACCTGGTGCCGGTTCTCGGAGCACCTGGATGGCTCTGTCCTTGAACTGTGCAAAGTCCAGATGAGGGTCCTGTAAGGCCATGGCCCGCAACTGGGTTCGGTGGGCATTACAATGTAGACCCTCTATAAATTGTTCAGTCAACAGTTTGTCTTCGTTTCCCTCGCCGTCAGGGTCGGCCTGCTTAATGGCTCTCAGGGCCTCTTGTAGGTTTAGTGCATAGTCCCTTATATTCTCATGTGCTCGCTGCTTGCACCCGTAGAATCTAAACTTGATCTCGGCTGAGGTACGGGTATCAAAGGTGTCCTTCAGCCGGGCTAGTATCTCTGCGACAGTCCTCCTCCTCCCAAGTGGCCAGGACTTTACCTCTCTTTGGGCTGCCCCTGTTAATTGAGCCACCAGGATGCTCACTTTTTGCTCTTCTGTGAGGGGGTACACCTGGAAGAGGCTATCCAGCCTTTCTCTGAAGTCATTTAGGGTATGTGACTCCCCTGAGTACTGGGGTAGCCAGGCTGCCCCCGGGATGTAGGGCATGGTGAAAGGCATGACCGCAGCAGCGGTGGTGCTGGCGGTGGCTGTGGCAGTGAAGCTCTCCTCCGTATCTGACATCCTCCTCCCCCCTAGTGGACCGTGGCCTACCTTGCGATGATCCTCTTCCGTAGGCCGCGGCTCCGCAGTGGATCGTCGGGGTTGAGGACCTTCCGTCGCGCTCCTGTGACGTCGGCGTCTGCTGGGTTCCTTCCAGGACCTTACGCAACGTCCGGACGTGAGGCGGGGCTTCAGTTCTCGCGCGCTTTCGGAGTCCACGCCCCTCTTCTTCCCGCGCGGCGTCCTCGAGATGGCGTCCAACGGCGGGAAAACTCCACGGATGGCGGGAAGAAGGCAAAAGATGGCGTCGGATGGCGGGAAAACTCCACGGATGGCTGGAAGAAGGCAAAAGATGGCGTCGGATGGCGGGAATCTTCACCACAGGTAAGTTTAACAGTCTTTTTCAGGCACGCAGTACCCGGTGGTTGCGGGCACGAAATCCTGCCGACTACGCCAAAAGATGACGCGCCCCCTGGGCCATGTTTGAGGAATACCCGGAGCCGGATCTGTTGGGGGTAGTAGTCCTCGTGGCGGTGACCCGGTCCGTGCCCAGGGTGTCAAACTCAGTGGCGGATTTTAGTATAAGTTGTTATATTGTTCGACTACGCCACCCGTTGAATGCGGTTACGAAACCGCCGCTGCAGGGCAGACCGCTGGGGCCGGTGGTACAGTTGTGCAGCGTGGGTAGTATAACCCCCAACTGGAGGGGTATGGCCTCAGGGCAGCAGACGTGGATGATGGGGATAGCGGATTTGCACGCAGGCACCAGGAACCACTCAGAGACGGTGCGGTGTAGTTCAGGGTCTTTACTGGTGACAAAGATAGACCCTCCCGGGAGTACTGGCTAGCGGTCGGGGTCTGGTCAGTCCGTGAGCAGACAGGATCTCCCCTGGCCAGGCGAAGTTGTAGGCCTCCCCAACTAACTGTACTCTTCCTGGCTACCTTGCTAGAAGCGGGTAAAAGTAGCCCACGTCCCTGAGTGTACCGTGTGGTGCTCACCCTTATGGCCGGTGACTCGGGGCCTTCTGGTAGCCTCCGCTCCACGACGGCGGTGCTGGTCCCTTGCGTGTGACCGTGCCTTCGGGTTTCTTGGCCAGAGGACCTGAAATCCCCTGCCGGTCGGTTTCTGCTGCTGGGTATGGAACAGTCCCCACAGCCTCGGACTCCGTGTCCGGTGAGATCTCTCCAGTCCGGACGAGCTCTACAGCTTACAGTCCCGGACTCCTTTTATTACTGCTCCCACAGAGCTCCTGTTCTTATTTTCCCTGTAACTGATCCACACCAGACCAGACTGTGTCTCTGTCTGTGTTCTTTTCTAACCCCACCTCAGCCCCAGTTTATATAGGGGAAGTTCTTCCCCTCCCAGGACTGGGCAGGAGGTGTGGCATGCTTAGGATTCCTGACCAGGAGACCTCCCACCTGCTCACAGACGTAATATTGCTATTACTGTGGTAACCAGAACCCTGGGGTGCCACACATCCACAACAAGATAAAATGTCCTGTTGACAATCAAGATGGTTTAAGACAGGAACAGTGAAAAAAATAAGTTTTAAGTTCTTGGAAGGTTTGAACAGCGGAATCTTACCAGTTTCCGAGAATTTCTACCATTCCGAGTTAGAGCCGTAAGAGGAACAACCACCTGAGAGTAGTTTTATTAAAATTGTTGTAATAATTTGCAAAACTGAGGGATGTTTGGAATGGATCTGAGACCAATAGATTGTTGATAATTCAAAATAGCAGAGACCGGATCTATATGTAGATCCCCAAATGAGATTATGTATCTAAAGAATGGCAGTTCATACTGCTCAAAGAGAGAGTTTTTCCAATTTGACATGAAGATGGTTTTGTCAGAATGGAGTGGATGTGAGAGTCATCTCTGGAAAAGATTGGGATGTCATGCAGGTAAACTAGGACGTACAGGTACGTACATTACATCAAGAAAGATTTCATTCACAAAGTTCTGAAACACATCCAGTTCGTTGCATAGTCCGAAAAGCATAAATAGATATTCACAATGACCGATGTCTTCCATTTATTGCACTCTTTAATGCAGATTAGATTGTAAACTTCACGTAGGTCTAATTTGGTGAAGATGGTAACATTGTTAATCCTGTCAAATAATTCTGAGATGAGGGGCTTTTAGCAGGATTTTATTTAGACCCCTACAGTGTATGCATGGTCTCAGGGATCAGTCTTTCATTTTACAAAGAAGAAGCCTGCACTGGCTGTAGTTGAAGATTTTTGGATGAATCCCATTTCCAGATTCTCTTTAACCCCTTTCTGACACTGTGCGTAATAATACATCCCTGTGCCCTGGGCCTTATGGACCAGGTACGTCTTATTACGCCATGACTATCTCACCCGCACACAGGCTGTGCGTGCACGATCGCTGCCATGTGTTAGCAGATTCTGACAGGTACATATTATTACGCCATAGCGATTGTGCCTGCACACAGGCTAAGCGGACGCAATTGCCACTGGGTGTCAGCTGAGTAAGACAGCTGATATCCGGCACTCAGTGCCAGGAGCA
The DNA here is from genome assembly GCF_046119375.1 of Phyllobates terribilis. Taxonomy (NCBI): domain Eukaryota; kingdom Metazoa; phylum Chordata; class Amphibia; order Anura; family Dendrobatidae; genus Phyllobates; species Phyllobates terribilis. The sequence continues at coordinate 693,429,617 of NW_027362762.1, forward strand.
ATGCCCGCACCACTCCCAGCACTTTAGCCCCCTAAATGCTGAGATCACAGCATTTAGCGAGCGAGCAGAGGGACAAAAGCCCCTCTGTCCTTGGATCATTGCCATGGTGACCTGATGTCATCATGACAACATTCAGGCACCAGCAAGTTAGTTTGATCATACGCAGTGCATGATGAAAGTAACTTGTATCTGCAGCACTGACAGATTATAATGTATAGCAGTGATCCTGCACTATTATAACTGCGATCAGACTGCAGAAATTTAAAGTCCCATAATGGGACTTAGTAAAAAAGTAAAATAAAGTTGTAAAAATCTGAAAAAAAATAATAATAATAAAAAATATATATTGTACTCATAAATAAATATTATTATGGAAAAAAATACACAATAAAAGTACACATATTTGGTATCGCCGCGTCCGGAACAACCTCACCTATAAAACTGTCCCACTAGTTAACCCATTTAGTGAACACTGTAAAAATAAGAAATAAAAAACGAAGCAAAAAACAGTGCTTTATCATCATACCGCCGAACAAAAAGTGGAATAAAATGCAATCCAAAAGACAAATGTAAATAAAAGTGATACCGCTGAAAACGTCATCTTGTCTCGCAAAAAACAAGCCGCCAATCAGCTCCTTCAGCTGAAAAATAAAAAAGTTATAGCTCTCAGAATAAAGCGATGCAAAAAAAATATTTTTTCTATAAAATAGTTTTTATTGTGTAAAAGCGCCAAAACATAAAAAAACTATATAAATGTAGTATTGCTGTAAACATACTGACCCGAAGCTACCTTATCAATTTTACCACACGTGGAGCTGCATAAAAAAAAAAAAAAACAATTCCTAAATTGTTGTTTTTTTTATTTTGCCTCTCAAAAATCGGAATAGAAAGCGATCAAAAAATGTCACATGCCCGAAATTGGTACCAAGAAAAAAATCAATTTGTCCCGCAAAAAAATAAGCCCTTACATTACTCTGTCGGCCGAAATATGGAAAAATTATCACTTTCAACATATGGTGATGCAAAAACTAGTCTTCGCAAAAAAAAAAGCGTCTTTTACTGTGTTACAGCTGCCAAACATAAAAACCGGATATAAATCTGGTATCGCTGTAATCGCACCGACCCGAAGAATAAAGTCGTCTAATCACTTATACCGCATGAGGAATGGCGTAAAAAATAAATAAAACCAATTCTTCGCCTGCTGCTGATTTGTTCATTCTATCACAGTATGGCTTGGCTCACACTTATCCTTGGGTCTGCGCTGAGCTCTTACACCAGGGTTTCCGTGTAAATCTTTGAAATACGTGATTCAGACGGAACCCCCGGTTGAAGATTCCCTGTAATGAGGCAGATGGATGCACCGTGGACTCCGTCTGGCCTGTGATCCCACGGTGTCCGTCTTTTTATTAGGCGTGCATAAAAGTGCCATCGGCCTCAGTTTTGTGAACCTTGGAAAAAAAGGACACCGCTAAACTGAGGCCAGACGGAGTCCAGAGTAACTCTGCTGCCTCATTATAGTGAATGGATCCCTCGGGATAGGATTAGAGTTGTGTTAGGGTTGTGTCAGTTTAGGGTTGTGTTAGGATTAGGGCTGTGTTAGTGTTAGGCTTGTATTAGGATTTGGGTTAGATTTGTGTTAGGGTTAGAGTTGTGTTAGGGTTGTGTTGGGGTTGGAATTTTTTCAAAAGTAAAGAAAAAAAATGACGATATGGCAGCGAGTGTTGTTGAGCGCAAGTGCTCACTACTTGAGTTTGCATCGGGTGCTCGGGTATGCACCGAGTATCGCAGGCGCTCGAGTGACATGCTTGAGTTTCCGCCCCATATGTTTTGCCGCTGTTATGCAGCCAAAAAAAACACACGGGGGTTGACTGCCGTACATGAGCAATCCCTGCATGTTTTTTTTTTGGGTGTCTAACAACCGTGAAACAAACGGGGCGGGGACTCGAGCATGTCACTCGAGCACCCACGATACTTGGTGCATACCCGAGTACCCGATACAAACTCAAATAGCGAGCACTTGCGCTCAAGACTAATGACAACATATGCAATATGATGACCTAATGTTATCAAATTTTGTGTCGTACCTCTTGGTTCAAAATGTTCACTATACCTCCTGATAAAATCCATGAAGGGTGTAGTTTACAAGATGGGGTCGATTGTGGGGGTTCCCACTGTTTAGGCGCATCAGGGGCTCTCCAAACGCGACATGGCGTCCGCTCTCGATTCCAGCCAATTTTGCGTTCAAAAAGTCACATAGTGCTCCTTCCCTTCTGAACCCTGTCGTGTGTCCAAACAGTGTTTTTTTCCCAACATATGGGGTATCGGCTTACTCAGGAGAAATTGCACAACAAATGGTTTGGTGCAGTTTCTCATGTTACTCTTATGAAAATGCAAATTTGGGACTGAAAAATATTTTTTCTGGGAAAAATGTAAAAATTTTATTTTTATGGCTCAATGTTATAAACTTCTGTGAATCACCTGCGGGTTCAGGGTGCTCACCACACATCTAGATAAGTTCCTTGAGGGGTGTAGTATCCAAAATGGTGTCACTTGTGGGGGGTTTCCACTGCTTAGGCACATCAGAGGCTCCTCAAACGCGACATGGCATCCACTACTTATTCAAGCAAATTTTACATTCAAAAAGTCAAATGGCGCTTCTTCCCTTCCGAGCCCTGCCGTGCGCCCAAACAGTGGTTTTCCCCCATATATGGGGTATCTGCGTTCTCAGGAGAAACTGCACAACTAATTTTGGGGTAAATTTTTTCTGTTACCCTTGCAAAAACAAAAAAAAATTGGGTCTAAAGTAACATTTTTGTGAAAAAAAGTTAAATGTTCATTCTTTTCTTCCACATTCCAAAAATTCCTGTGAAGCACATGAAGGGTTAATAAACTTCTTGAATGTGGTTTTGAGCACCTTGAGGGGTGCAGTTTTTAGAATGGTGTTACTTTTGGGTATTTTCTGTCATATAGACCTCTCAAAGTCACTTCAAATGTGATGTGGTCCCTAAAAAAATGGCTTTGTAAATTGTTGGAAAAATGAGAAATCGCTGGTCAACTTTTAACCTTTATAACTTTCTAACAAAAAAAAAATTTGGTTAGAAAATTGTGGTGATATAAAGTAGACGTGTGGAAAATTTTATTTATTAACTATTTTGTGTGACATAATTCTCTGATTTAAGGGCATGAAAATTCAAAGTTTGAAAATTGCATTATTTTCAAAATTTTTGCCAAATTTAAAATTTTTTCCCAAATAAACACGCATTATATCAAATAAATTTTACCATTATCATGAATTACAATATGTCATGAAAAAACAGTCTCAGAATCAGTGGGATCCGTTGAAGCGTTCCAGAGTAATTACCTCATAAATTGACAGCGGTCAGAATTGTAAAAATTGGCCTGGTCATTAACTTGCAAACAACCTTTCAGGGGTAAAGTGGTTAATTTAGCTGGACATTGCCTCAGTCTATGGGAGAGATAGAGGATAAATTCTTTCTTTGGATAGTTCAGTATCTGGAAGAAGGGGAATAGCGTAGTCCAATCACAAATGAGAAGGTAGTGTATTGACCCTGTGCTTAGAGAAAACATCTGCAAAGTCCTGGTGAGGAGAAGGGAAATTGGGGGCAGAGCAGAGTTTCAGAGAATATGGTTGAGGTACATTTTAGAGGCAATTACATGAGCAAGATGATCCACACTATGCGATCTGGGTCGGATGACCAATCAATCCAAATGTAAAGATGAAAGGGTAGCACTCCAAGGTCCAGGTACGGCTCGGTGTGGCCCCTTTATAGGAGAACGCGCCTCGTTTCCCACGTCACAGAGGCTCATTTTGAAAAGCAAGCTGCTGAATTGAGGAAATGGTTCACACTAAGAGGTTATCCGGATAATGGATTAGATGATGCTCTGTAAAGAGCTAGTAAATTAGAACAAAGATCCCTGTTGAGAGTTTCCAATAGGCATAAACAGGAAAAACAAAAAAGATTAATTTTTAACTTTAGATTTGGTTCTATGGACAGAGCTATCCATTCTGCTATAATTAAAAACTGTCATGTATTAGGGTACAGGCTGATCATTCATTCTCAAAATTCTCAATTCTCAAACTTTCCCATTACTGAGATAGGAAACGACAGTTGCTACTGAAAATCTTCTCTTTAGTAAGGAGGGGAGAGGCGGAGGGAGGAGCTAGGCGCAGAGCATCTCCATTTTCCTGCCCGTCCCTTATACATAGGAGATGACAGCTGCGGATGTTGGCATTCTATCTCAGTAATGGGAAAGTTGGTATTCACTGAAGGCAGATTTTACCTGGAGGTGAGAATTTTGAGAATGAATGATCAGTCCATAAGGTGAAACAAAATGGAAAACTGTTCTTTGGTCAGATTAATCAAAATTTTAAATTCTCTAAGGAAACCACAGATGCTATATCTTGCAAATTTAGGAGGACAGGAATCATCCAGTTTTTTCAGTGTGCAGTTCAAAAGCTTGCAGCAATGATGGTAAGAAGTTGTATTAGTACCTATGGCGCGGGCAGCTTATACATCTTGAAAGGCACTAACCATACTTAGCATTATATATTGGTTTTAGAACATATGCTCCTATCCAGACAACATCTATTTCTGGGAAAGCCTTGCATATTTCAGTGCTAAACCACATACTGCATCCACCATAACAGCATAGCTTTGCTGAAAAGAGGTCAGGTAATGAATTGGCCGCCTGCAGCTCAGACCTTTTACCAATACAAAACATGTGGTGCATTATGGAAGAAAAAATCTGGCAAAGGAGACCTAGCACTGATGAGCAGGTAGAATCCTACATCAGACAAGAATAGGACAACAGTCCTCTCCCCAAACTCCAGCAATTGGTCTCCTCACTTCCCAGATGTTTACAGAATATCATAAAAAGAAGAGGGGGTGTTACACAACGGTACACATGGCCCTGTCCCAAATTTTTTAAGATTTGTTGTTCCATCAATTATTTTTTTCAAAGTAAATGAAAAAATGTCTAACTTTCATCTTCTGATGTGTTCTATGTTCTTTAGTGAATAAAGTACAGCTCTAAGTGATTTCCAAATCATTGCATATTTTGTTTTCTTTACGTTTTACACACTGTCACAACTTTTTTGGATTTGGGTTGTACAATCCACAGTAGATTGTAGCATAATATTAACAGACTCTAATACTAGTTTGTAATTCTATATCAAATGATGCATTAGCCAAAAGTTCTTGTGGAGCTGTAGGTGCAATTTGTAGAAACCACTGAAATCTGGGGGGATGATGGCAACAAAATAAACTGCACAGTGGCAATCTCCAAACACATGGCAACTGAACACATTAGAGTCTCAATACTCAGGCACAGGGTTATGTCTAAATATGGGCCTTAACAGATGATGTTACTGAGGAGCTCAAAGCCACTTGTAAGACCCGACATGAAACACAGGAAAGGGCGGAAAGAGTGGTGCCTAACCATGAAGATGAGACAGGTGCGTATCATTATGTCAGTCCTTAACAACCCCTTTAATTACCACTGGATCAACCAACCATACAAGGGAACAATTCCATAGTTTTTACTTATTGGGCTAGTTTATGCTACATAATTAAAAGTAGTTTGTTGTATCCATAAAGGGAGTATAACTCCTGCCCATCCTAGCTATTCTCATAGTGATTAATCTGAATATACTGGATGGGGCCCGAATGGGAACATTATTCCAAGATGGTGGCCAGGGCGGAGGACATTATTTTAGGACAGAGCTCAGGATGGGGGATATTATCACAGGATGGGGGCCCGGAGGGGCGATATTATTAAAGGACAGAGGACATTGTTACAGGATGGGGGACATTATTACACAATGTCATTATTACTGGATGGGGCCCAGAACGGGGGACATTATTAAAGGTTGGGAAGCATTATTGTAGCGTCGGCGTCCCTGCCTCCTGCTAGGCAGGGACGCCGTTCCCCTCACCTCTCTGCTCCGTGCCCGGCGGCTTCCTCCCGCCCTGCTGGCAGCGTGCGCTGCTTCCCGGCTTCTGTGCTTAGGACGCGCGCGCTCCCCCTCTCTTAAAGGGGCCGCGCGCGCCGTCCTAAGGGGTCCCCGGCCAATGGCCGGAGGACCTCACCATATATAAGGCACCTCCTCCAAAATGGAGGTGCCCGAGCAATGTTGTTGCAAAGCCTTTCAACTCTGCTTCAGCCCTCAGGTCCCGTTACCAGATACCTGCCAGTTACCTGCCAGATCTCTGCTTGATACCTACTTGATTCCTGTCTATCTGCTTGCATTCCTGCGGTCCGACAGTCTGCCTTCCAACACCTGTCAGTCTGTCTATGGATCTGCCCGCCCGCTCACCTGGGAGTGCTCACCTGCTACCTGCCTGCTAGCCTACCTGGAGGCTCCGCCGTCACTTGCGGTGACCACCTGCCTGTCCAGAGACTCCTGCCCGCTCACCTGGGAGCGCTCACCTGCTACCTGCCTGCTAGCCTACCTGGAGGCTCTGCCGTCACTTGCCGTGACCACCTGCCTGTCCAGAGACTCTTGCCCGCTCACCTGGGAGCGCTCACCTGCTACCTGCCTGCTAGCCTATCTAGAGACTCTTATCCTGCTGTCACTTGCCGTGACCATCTGCCTGTCAAGAGACTGTCCCCGTCACTTGCCGTGACCTCCTGTCCTTCTACCCAGAGACTGTCCCTGTCACTTGCCGTGACTACCTGCCCGCCTTCCCTGGGAGCCACCCGCTTCCTTACAAGGACTGCCCCCTTTGTATAGTTGCTCAGAGGTTCCACCTCCCAGACCCGTTACAATTATTACAAAATGGGGGACATTATTATAGGATAGGGGCCAGGATGGAGGACATTACTACAACATAGGGACCAGGACAGGGGACATTATTACAGGATGCAGGTGTGGACGGGGTAATTAATACAGGATAGGGGCCAGGATGGTGGATATTTTTGCAGGATGGGGGGCCAAGACAGTGGACATTATTACAGGGCTGGGGATATTATTATCGAAAGGGTACAGACAGAAGGGAGACGTTATTACAGGATGAGGGACATTATCACAGGATGCTGGACAATATTACAAGATGGGAGCTAGGACGAGGGACATTATTACAGGATAGGGGCTAGGATGTGGGACATTATTACAAAACGGGGGACATTATTGCAGGATGGGAGGACATTATTACTGGTTGGGTGACATTATTACAGGATGGAGGACATTATTGCAGAATGGGGGTACATTATTACAGAATAGGAGCCAGAATAAAGGAAATTATTACATTATGAGGGCCAGGATAGGGAACATTATTAAAGGATGGGGGTGCAGACGGGGACAATATTACAGGATAGGGGCCAGGACAAGGGACATTTTTACAGGATGAGGGCCAAGACAGTAGACATTATTACTGAATAGGGACCAGGACATGTGATATTATTGCAGAATGGGAGCCAGGACGTGGGACATTTTTACAGTATGGGGGCCAGGACGGGATACATTATTACAGAAAGGGTTCCTGACAGGATCATTATTACAGGACGGGGGATATTCTCACCGGATGAGAGACATTATTACAAGATGGTGGCTAGGATGAAGGACAATTATTACAGGATAAGGGCTAGGATGGGTGACATTATTACAGGATAGGGGCCAGAATGAGGGACATTATTACAGGATAGGGGCCAGGACATCTGACCAACATACTGGTGGGAGCCCATAGGACTCTAGTTACACCACTGCTCATAACACCTCTCCAAAGGTATGATTCAACATCTATGTGACTGACAGAGATAGCCAAATACAGAGCTTGTAGTGGAAGTGCACTCACACCGGACTCCCATTTTCGTAATCAATGGCTGACCCGTTTAAGAATTATTCTCATAAAACTAAAAAAAACTTACGAACTAAACCACATTAATCACCATCCAGCTCGTTTTGACACTTGGACATATTTATCCACTAGGTGGCACTTTAACCTTTACATTACACAATTCTTTCAATTACTTTCTATGCTTGGAAGCATGTTTTTTTTAAAGAAGCAATCCTATCATTTTTTTTTATTAAATGTGTGTATATATGCATGTAATCAGGGTCAAAACAAGGGGTTCCATCTAGGGAGCTAGTTCTTGCCTCCCTGAGGGGGGCGCACTTTGGAAAAACAAAACAAAACTGAGACTGCTAAATGCCTGCGACCTCCCGGCGCCATCCTTCGCAGGCATTCAGCACACTGACGGTCAGGTCAAAGGCAGAGGGGTGAGTAGTGTCAGTGAGACACTCTCTCTGATCGTACCCGGGCGGTCGCTCCCTCCCTGCACTCAATTGTATTCGCATCTATAAGACGCAAATACAATTGATGTGAGCGCTGCTCGGCACAGGAGCAGAGGAGCGGTAATCAGCTCCCTGCTTCGCCGGGAACTCCATCAGAACACCGGCTGCTTCGGGCCTATGTCCTGTTGGAGACAGCGCATGCAGGGGACGTTTGGCGGTGCAATGACTACTCTGCATGCTCATTAATGTACCAGATAAAAGAATAGACTGTGGCTGCACTGGACAGCAAGTCTGGATTAGGTGAGTATAAACTTTTTTATTTTTCTTATATTATTATATATATATGATTTGGGTTATCACAAGGGGGGCTGGCTGTGAGGACATTACAAGTGAGGCTGTGGGGGACATCATATTTTATGGGAGACTGTGGAGGACATACTGGGGGCTGTGGGGGACTTTATACCTGAGCTGTAGGGACATCATACTACATAGGATATGTGTGGGAGAATCATAGTGTAGAGAGGGCCATGGGGGAAATTATACTGTGGGCTGTGGAGACATCATACTTTATAAGGCCTGTGGGGGACATTGTACTGAATAGGAGACTGTGGGAGACCTCATACTTGGGCCTGTGGTGAATATACTGTATAGGGGGTGTAACGTCTGCATGAGGCCACAGGCTCAAAAGGCTGCCTCTGATAGACTTGGCAAGAGCCACTCTGGCAGACTCCAGAGAAATCTCAATACCCTTTTAACCTCTGTACAAGAATCTGTTTTTTATAATAAGATCCAGTGGAATGCTACCATGGATGGGCTTCTGTCCAGAGGTAGGAATGGTTGCCAAGCCAAGGACAAAATCAGGATCCGTAAGAACAGTCAGAAACAAGTCGGGTTCAAAACAGAAATACACTAAACCAAACAGGAGTAGAAGATGCACGCTTAGCCAGGGAAACACTCAGCTATATCTGGCAGCTTCCAGAAGGAAGCTGGTATCCTTAGTAGGGTGTGGTGCTCTCCAATTGTCTGGAGCAGGGAGCTGATAACTTCAGCTGGACAGCACACACCCCCATACTGCCAGACTGGACAGCACTAAAGGTCCCAGCCACTCTAACCTTAATGGCTGGACAGAGTTTCTGGTTCCGACATTTCCGCCATCACCACCAGCACTGCAGTAGCGACTGGCAACAGAAGTCGCAGGAGCAGGTTCTGGTGGAGATGTGATAATACCGCCCCTGTTATGGGGGGCCTCCGGACCCTTAAAACCAGGCTTATTAGGAAACCAAAGATGAAACTTCCTAATCACATTTTTGGCATTGATATTACTTTCCGGGACCCAACATTTCTCTTCTGGGCTATAGCCTCTCCAATGCACCAGATATTGTATAGACCCTCTACCATACGAGAATCCAGGATTCTACGCACCTCATACTCTAAATTTCCTTTAACTAGAACAGGAGAAGGAAGATTTATGACTGGATGAACCAGGAAACAGTATGGCTTTAGCAGGGACATATGAAATACAATGGATATCTTAAAAGATGGCGGAAGTTTCAGACGGAAAGCTGCAGGGTTAATTACCTTGATTATCTCACAAGTACCAATATATCTGGGACCCAGCTTGGCAGAAGAAATCTTAAGCTTGATATTTTTCGTGGACAACCATATCTTGTCCCCAACTTCAAAGATTTAGCCTCTAGAATGTTTCATATTCGTAGCTGAGGTCTGACCACCCTGTGTCCTCTTCAACTGCTCTCTGACTTCAGACCTGATGACCTTTAATTTATCCACAGATTTTACGACATCTGGAGTATCCATCACAATGGTTGAAAAGGAACCGTAACGAGGATGCGATCCAAAATTACAAAAAAATTGAGTAGTTTTAATGAAATATTGATATTAACCCCTTCATCCTCCAGCCTGTTCTCGCTTTCATGACCAGGCCAAATTTTACAATTCTGACCAGTGTCACTTTATGTGGTAATAACTTCGGAACGCTTCAACGGATGCCAGCGATTCTGAATTTTTTCGTGACATACTGAACTTCATGATAGTGGTAAAATTTGTTCGATATGACTTGCGTTTATTGGTAAAAATATAGGAAATTTGGTGAAAATGTTGAAAATTTCTCAATTTTCAACCTTTTATTTTATATGCCCTTAAACCAGAGAGCTACAGTACAGACCAAAAGTTTGGACACATCTTCTCATTTAAAGATTTTTCTGTATTTTCATGACTATGAAAATTGTACATTCACACTGAAGGCATCAAAACTATGAATTAACACATGTGGAATTATATACTTAACAAAAAAGTGTGAAACAACTGAAATATTTCTTATATTCTAGGTTCTTCAAAGTAGCCACCTTTTGCTTTGATGACTGCTTTGCACACTCTTGGCATTCTCTTGATGAGCTTCAAGAGTTAGTCACCGGAAATGGTTTTCACTTCACAGGTGTGCCCTGTCAGGTTTAATAAGTGGGATTTCTTGCCTTATAAATGGGGTTGGGACCATCAGTTGTGTTGTGCAGAAGTCTGGTGGATACACAGCTGATAGTCCTCCTGAATAGACTGTTAGAATTTGTATTATGGCAAGAAAAAAGCAGCTAAGTAAAGAAAAACGAGTGGCCATCATTACTTTAAGAAATGAAGGTCAGTCAGTCCGAAAAATTGGGCAAACTTTGAAAGTGTCCCCAAGTGCAGTTGCAAAAACCATCAAGTGCTACAAAGAAACTGGCTCACATGAGGACCGCCCCAGGAAAGGAAGACCAAGAGTCACCTCTGCTTCTGAGGATAAGTTTATCCGAGTCACCAGCCTCAGAAATCGCAGGTTAACAGCAGCTCAGATTAGAGACCAGCTCAATGCCACACAGAGTTCTAGCAGCAGACACATCTCTTCAACAACTGTTAAGAGGAGACTTTGTGCAGCAGGCCTTCATGGTAAAATAGCTGCTAGGAAACCACTGCTAAGGACAGGCAACAAGCAGAAGAGACTTGTTTGGGCTAAAGAACACAAGGAATGGACATTAGACCAGTGGAAATCTGTGCTTTGGTCTGATGAGTCCAAATTTGAGATCTTTGGTTCCAACCACCGTGTCTTTGTGCGATGCAGAAAAGGTGAACGGATGGACTCTACATGCCTGGTTCCCACCGTGAAGCATGGAGCAGGAGGTGAGATGGTGTGGGGGTGCTTTGCTGGTGACACTGTTGGGGATTTATTCAAAATTGAAGGCATACTGAACCTGCATGGCTACCACAGCATCTCGCAGCGGCATGCTATTCCATCCAGTTTGTGTTTAGTTGAACCATCATTTATTTTTCAACAGGACAATGACCCCAAACACACCTCCAGGCTGTGTAAGGGCTATTTGACCAAGAAGGAGAGTGATGGGGTGCTACGCCAGATGACCTGGCCTCCACAGTCACCAGACCTGAACCCAATCGAAATGGTTTGGGGTGAGCTGGACTACAGAGTGAAGGCAAAAGGGCCAACAAATGCTAAGCATCTCTGGAAACTCCTTCAAGATTGTTGGAAGACCATTTCCAGTGACTACCTCTTGAAGCTCATCAAGAGAATGCCAAGAGTGTGCAAAGCAGTCATCAAAGCAAAAGGTGGATACTTTGAAGAACCTAGAATATAAGACATATTTTCAGTTGTTTCACTCTTTTTTGTTAAGTATATAATTCCACATGTGTTAATTCATAGTTTTGATGTCTTCAGTGTGAATGTACAATTTTCATAGTCATGAGAATACAGAAAAACCTTTAATGAGAAGGTGTGTCCAAACTTTTGGTCTGTACTGTATGCCACACAAAAATAGTTAGTAAATAACATACCATATGTCTACTTTACATCTGCATAATTTCTGAAACATAATGTTTTTTTGTTAGGAAGTTAGAAGGGTTGAAAGTTGATCAGTAATTTCTCATTTGTACAACAAAATTTATAAAACCATTTTTTAGGGACCACATCACATTTGAAGTGACTTTGGGGGGCCTATATGACAGAAAATGCTCAAAAGTGACACCATGCTAAAACATGCACCTCTCAATGTGCTCAAAACCACATTCAAGAAGTTTATTAACCCTTCAGGTGTTCACAGGAATTAAAGCCCAATTTTTTTATTTTTTTTATTTTCACAAGGTTAACAGGAGAAAATGGACCCCAAAATGTGTTGTGCAATTTCTCATGGGTACACCGATACTACATATGTGCGGGAAAACTACTGTTTGGGCGCACGGCGGGGCGCGGAAAGGAAGGAGTGAGGTTTTGGAAAGCAGATTTTGATGGAATGGTCTGTAGGCGTCATGTCACGTTTGGAGAGCCCCTGATGTGCCTAAACAGTTGAATCCCCCCACAAGTGACCCCATTTTGGAAACTAGACCCCTCAAGGAATTTATCTAGACATGTGGTGAGCACCTTGAACTTACAGGTGCTTCACAGAATTTTACAACGTTGAACTGTGAAAATAAAAATTTTTATATTTACCATTAAAATTTTGTTTTAGCCCCAAATTTTTGCATTTTTACAAGGATAGCAGGAGAAAATAGACCCCAAGATGTGTTGTGCATTTTCTCCTGAGTACACTGTTACCCCATATGTGGTCAAAAACTACTTTTGAGGCACAGTGCAAAGCTCAGGAGGAAAGAAGTGCCATATTGGAGTTCAGATTTTGCTGGAATTGTTTGAGGGTGTCATGTCACATTGGCAGAGCCCCTTTGGGAATTTACTTGTGTAGTGATGATTTGATTCCATGGGTGTTTTCCAGTAACAAGCAGCAGTGGATGTTGCTGAGTAAAAATTACAAATCTGCTATTGTAGTGCCCAGTACATTGTAGTGCCCAGTACATTGTAATGCCCAGCTCGTGCTTCTGGAGATATGCACCCGTAATTTAGGCGGGTTCTGATCGCTACAGAAATGCCAAACATGTCAACTCTAAATGTGGTTTAGGCACACTGGGGCTCAGAAGGGAGGCGGGCATTTGGAAGCGCAGAATTTGCTGAATTTCTTTTGGGGGCGAGGAGCCATTTCACTTTTCCAGAGCCTTTATACTACCAGTAACATGGAAGCACCCTATATTTCCGTTAACAGATGAAGGACCTGAGTAGGGACTTGCTTTTTTAGTGGATTCAGTTTAAGTTTTCAATGAGTTTTTATTGGGAACATTTTACATAACATTTGGGTTCACATTTATCTGCCGCTCTACGCTGAGCACTTATATCGGGGTTTCTATCTAAATCCCCAAGTGACGTGGTTCAGATGAAAACCCCAAGGGATGCACTCACTGTAATGTGGCTGCAGAGATACTTTGGAATCCGTCTGTCCTCTCTTCAGCATGGTTCTTTTTTTCAGAAGTGCACAACTCTGTGGCGGACCGCACTTTTATGCACGCCTAAAATGACGGACACCTCCGGATCAAAGGCCAGATGGCATCCACAGTGACTCCATCTGCCTCATTATAGGGAATCTTCTGTCGGGGGTTCTGTCTGAATCACGTATTTAAGAGATTTACACAGAAACCCTGGTGTAAACGCACAGCGTAGAGCGCAGGATAAGTGTTAGCCGTGCGTTACTGCGATCTTTTTGGAGGCAGAATGAACAAATCAACAGCAGGTAAAGAATTGATTTTTATGCCATTCCTCGTACGGTATAAGTGATTAGGAGACTTTATTCTTCGGGTCGGTGCGATTACAGCGATACCAGATTTATATAGAAACAGAAAAAACTGACGGCACTTCCAATCCAAGAAATAGGTGTGAACAGGTGCTTACTAGGAGAAACTACCTTCATATACAATTAACAAATAAAGTAGCACTCTGCAGCGCTAAGTATGTAAATTTGAAGTATGAAATATGAATAGCATTACTGCTGTAGAAAATAGCATTAAATGAGAAATCTTAGCGCATAAATTGGCCAATTCATGTGTACCTGACAGCCGCGGTAAGGCGTTTCTCGATGTCAGGACCCTACCAATGTGAATACCTCTCTAAGGGACATCCGTCTGCTTATATGTGGGAAAGTAAGATCCTGCTGCAATTAAAACCACCTGCGGCATACGGGTGGAGTGCTCAGTTAAAGCTTGTACATAGAAACAGAAAAAACTGACTGCATTTCCAATACAAGAAATAGGTGTGAACAGGTGCTTACTAGGAGAATCTGCCTCCATATACAATTAACAAATAAAGTAGCACTCTGTAACGCTAAGTATATAAATATTCACAGCAGTAATGCTATTCATATGGTTTATTTGTTAACCAGATTTATATAGTTTTTTTTCGGCTGCTTTCACACACGAAAAGACACTTTTTATTTAAACCAAGTTTTTGCATCCCCATATTTTGACAGCTAGAATTTTTCCATATTTCGACAGACAGAGTCATGTGTGGGCTTGTTTTTTTGCGGGATGGGTTGGCGTTTTTGTTGGTACCATTTTTGGTCACTTTCTATTCCAATTTTTGGGAGCCAGAACGAATAAAAACCAGCAATTCAGGAATTGTTTTTTTTAATGTCGTTCGGTGTGTGGTAAAATTGATAAGGCAGTTTTTTTCCTCTGGTCAGTATGATTTTTTTTATGTTTTGGCCCTTTTACACAATAAAAACTTTATACTGTAGAAAAAAGAATATTTATTGGATTAATATTTTTTTATTATTTTGTTCTTTATTTTGCAATTTTTTTTAACTGTTTTTTTTTTTCTTTTTTACCTTGTCCCAGTGTGGGACATCAACTTTCCACTGACTGCTGATCTAATGCTCTGCAATGCTTTTGCATGACAGGGCATTAGATCAGCATCTCGCACACAGGGAGGAGGTGTGTCAGCTGCTGCTCTGAGCAGGAGCTTACAGGCCACCGTCGCTGGGTGACCCCACTGCCATCTTTCGGCCTAGGTCACCATGGAGACCATCGGCACAACGCGATCGCAATCACGTTGTGCGAATGGGATCAGAGAGGGAGCTCCCTCCCTCTGCAATACCCATCGATGTTGCTGTCACTGTTGACAGCGGCATCAGAGGGATTAAACTCCTGCGATCAGTGCTAGCACCAATCGTGTGTCAGCTCTCATATAGAGATGACACCTGCATTTGATCGTTTGGCACTCAGCTTGAGCGCGTGTGATCGTCAGGAAGTATATGTACCGTGGTTTGCGGGTACACAGCTCCCCGCAGCGCCGTACATGTACAGCATATGTCCGGAATGGGTTAATAGAAGTTCATGTGACCATAAGCCATGATGCAACGGATAGTATGGAGTTTTCAAATGTATAGACAATAATATCAGACTGTTGACATTAAATTGATATATACATACTGTATATATGCAGTGGTGTGAAAAAGTGTTTGCCCCCTTCCTGATTTCTTTTGCATGTTTGTCACACTTAACTATTTTAGATCACCTAACAAATTTAAATATTTGACAAAGATAACACAAGTAAACACAAAATGCAGTTTTTAAAGGAAGGTCTTTTATTGTGTGAAAAAGTGATTGCCCCTCCTCCTTAAAACATAAATTAACTGTGGTTTATTACATCTTTGAGAAGCTAAGTTCAATTGCCCTAGCCATACACATGCCTGATTACTGCTACACCTGTTCTCAATCAAGAACTAAATAGGACATGCCTGGCAAATTGAAGTAGACCAAAAGATCCTCAAAAGCTAGACATCATGCTGTAATCGAAAGAAATTCAGGATCAAATGAAAAACAAAGTAATTGAGATCTATCAGTCTTGGAAAAGTTTATAAAGCCATATCTAAAGCTTTGGGACTCCAGCGAACCACAGTGAGAGCCATTATCCACAAATGGCAAAAAAATGGAACTGTGATGATCCTTCCCAGGAGTGGCCGGCCGACCAAAACTACCCCAGGAGCTCAGTGACGACTCATCCAAGAGGTCACAAAAGACCCCACAAAATCATCCAAAGAACTTCAGGCCTCACTTGCCTCAGTTACAGTCAATGTTCATGACTCCACCATAAGAAGGAGACTAGGCAAAAATGTCATGCATGGCAGAGTTCCAAGACGAAAACCCACTACTGAGCAAAAAGAACATAAAGGCTCGTCTTACTTTTAACAGAAAACATCTTGATGATCGCCAAGACTTTTGGGAGAATACTCTGTGGATTGACGAGACAAAAGTTGAACTTTTTTTTTTCTGAACAGCATTTGAGAAAAGGAACATCATATCAACAGTAAAATATGGTGGTGGTAGTGTGATGATCTGAGGCTGTTTTTCTGCTTCAGGACCTGGAGGACTTGTTGTGGTAAATGGAACCATGAATTCTACTGTCTACCAAAATATCCTGAAGAATAATGTCCAGCCATCTGTTTGTGACCTGAAGCTGAAGTGCATTTGGGTTATGCAGCAGAATAATGATTCAGCAAGTCCCCCTCTGAATGGCTTAAGAAAAACAAAATAAAGGCCTAGTCAAAGTCCTGACTTTAATCCAATTGAAATGCTGTAGCATGACCTTAAGAGCGCGGTTCAGGCTCGGAAACCCTCCAATGTGGCTGAATTACAACAATTATGCAAAGATGAGTGGGCCAAAATTCCTCCAGAGCGTTGTAAAAGACTCATTGTCAGTTATCACAAAGGCTTGATTGCAGTTGTTGCTGCTAAGGGTGGCCCAACCAGTTATTAGCTTTAGGGGGCAATCATACAGGGCCCTGTAGGTTTGGATTTATTTTTCCCTTAATAATAATAACCTTCATTTTAAAACTGCATTTTGTGTTTACTTGTTTTATCTTTGTCTAATATTTAAATTTGTTTTGCGATCTGAAACATTTAAGTGTGACAAACATGCAAAAGAATAAAAAATCAGGAAGGGGGCAAACACTTTTTCACACCACTGTATATGTATGTATATATATTTATATATGTATCTGTACAGTACAGACCAAAAGTTTGGACACACCTTCTCATTTAAAGATTTTTCTGTATTTTCTTGACTATGAAAATTGTACATTCACACTGAAGGCATCAAAACTATGAATTAACACATGTGGAATTATATAGTTAACAAAAAAAGTGTGAAACAACTGAAAATATGTCTTATATTCTAGGTTCTTCAAAGTAGCCACCTTTTGCTTTGATGACTGCTTTGCACACTCTTGGCATTCTCTTGATGAGCTTCAAGAGGTAGTCACCGGAAATGGTCTTCCAACAATCTTGAAGGAGTTCCCAGAGATGCTTAGCACTTGTTGGCCCTTTTGCCTTCACTCTGCGGTCCAACTCACCCCAAACCATCTCAACTGGGTTCAGGTCTGGTGACTGTGGAGGCCAGGTCATCTGGCGTAGCACCCCATCACTCTCCGTCTTGGTCAAATAGCCCTTACACAGCCTGGAGGTGTGTTTGGGGTCATTGTCCTGTTGAAAAATAAATGATGGTCCAACTAAACGCAAACCGGATGGAATAGCATGCCGCTGCAAGATACTGTGGTAGCCATGCTGGTTCAGTATGCCTTCAATTTTGAATAAATCCCCAACAGTATCACCAGCAAAGCACCCCCACACCATCACACCTCCTCCTCCATGCTTCACGGTGGGAACCAGGCATGTAGAGTCCATCCGTTCACCTTTTCTGCGTCGCACAAAGACACGGTGGTTGGAACCAAAGATCTCAAATTTGGACTCCTCAGACCAAAGCACAGATTTCCACTGGTCTAATGTCCATTCCTTGTGTTCTTTAGCCCAAACAAGTCTCTTCTGCTTGTTGCCTGACCTTAGCAGTGGTTTCCTAGCAGCTATTTTACCATGAAGGCCTGCTGCACAAAGTCTGCTCTTAACTATTGTTGTAGAGATGTGTCTGCTGCTAGAACTCTGTGTGGCATTGACCTGGTCTCTAATCTGAGCTGCTGTTAACCTGCGATTCCTGAGGCTGGTGACTCGGATAAACTTATCCTCAGAAGCAGAGGTGACTCTTGGTCTTCCTTTCCTGGGGTGGTCCTCATGTGAGTCAGTTTCTTTGTAGCGCTTGATGGTTTTTGCAACTGCACTTGGGGACACTTTTAAAGTTTTCCCAATTTTTCGGACTGACTGACCTTCATTTCTTAAAGTAATGATGGCCACTCGTTTTTCTTTACTTAGCTGCTTTTTTCTTGCCATAATACAAATTCTAACAATCTATTCAGTAGGAGTATCAGCTTTGTATCCACCAGACTTCTGCACAACACAACTGATGGTCCCAACCCCATTTATAAGGCAAGAAATCCCATTTATTAAACCTGACAGGGCACACCTGTGAAGTGAAAACCATTTCCGGTGACTACCTCTTGAAGTTCATCAAGAGAATGCCAAGAGTGTGCAAAGCAGTCATCAAAGCAAAAGGTGGCTACTTTGAAGAACCTAGAATATAAGACATATTTTCAGTTGTTTCACACTTTTTTGTTAAGTATATAATTCCACATGTGTTAATTCATAGTTTTGATGCCTTCAGTGTGAATGTACAATTTTCATAGTCATGAAAATGCTGAAAAATCTTTAAATGAGGAGGTGTGTCCAAACTTTTGGTCTGTACTGTATATATATCACATTTGTTGTAGAAAAGTATATAGCATGTCAAGAGTAACAGATCCACAAATCCACTCACATATACAGTGGGTACGGAAAGTATTCAGACCCCTTTAAATTTTTCACTCTTTGTTTCATTGCAGCCATTTGGTAAATTCTAAAAAGTTCATTTTTTTTCTCATTAATGTACACTCTGCATTCCATCTTGACTGAAAAAAAACAGAAATGTAGAAATTTTTGCAAATTTATTAAAAAAGAAAAACAAAATATCACATGGTCATAAGTATTCAGACCATTATTTCAGGTCTCTTCAGAGATGCTCAATTGGGTTTAGGTTAAGGCTCTGGCTGGGCCAGTCAAGAATGGTCACAGAGTTGTTCTGAAGCCACTCCTTTGTTATTTTAGCTGTGTGCTTAGGGTCATTGTCTTGTTGGAAGGTGAACCTTCGGCCAAGTCTGAGGTCCAGAGCACTCTGGAAGAGGTTTTCATCAAGGATATCTCTGTACTTGGCAGCATTCATGTTTCCTTCAATTGCAACCAGTCGTGCTGTCCCTGCAGCTGAAAAACACCCCCATAGCATGATGCTGCCATCACCATGTATCACTGTTGGGATTGTATTAGGCAGGTGATGAGCAGTGCCTGGTTTTCTCCACACATACTGCTTAGAATTATCACCAAAAAGTTCTATCTTCGTCTCATCAGACCAGAGAATCTTATTTCTAATATTCTGGGAGTCCTTCATGTGTTTTTGAGCAAACTCTATGCGGGCTTCGATATGTCTTGCACTGAGGAGAGGCTTCCTTTGGGCGACTGTGCCATAAAGGCCCGACTGGTGGAGGGCTGCAGTGATAGTTGACTTTGTGGAACTTTCTCCCATCTCCCTACTGCATATCTGGAGCTCAGCCACAGTGATCTTGGGGTTTTTCTTTACCTCTCTCACCAAGGCTTTTCTCCCACGATTGCTCAGTTTGGTTGGATGGCCAGGTCTAGGAAGACTTCTGGTGGTCCCAAACTTCTTCCATTTAAGGATTATGGAGGCCACTGTGCTCTTAGGAATCTTGAGTACTGCAGAAATTATTTTGTAACCTTGGCCAGATCTGTGCCTTGCCACAATTCTGTCTCTGAGCTCCTTGGGCAGTTCCTTTGAGCTCATGATTCTCATTTGGTCTGACATGCACTGTGAGCTGTGAGGTCTTATATAGTCAGGTGTGTACCTTTCCAAATCAAGTCCTATCAGTTTAATTAAACACAGCTGGAATCCAATGAAACCTAAAACAAAGTCAAATCTCATCAGACCTATATCCACAGATGTACACCACCGATTAAATCATATCAAATAAGTGGGGAGGGAGGGGAAAAGGTTGTGAATATATAATTGTTTTAAAATGCAATTACTTTATTAGAATATTAAAATAGATAATGAGTGAGTATTACTCATGCATCCACAGATGCATATAGGATATCCATCATATTGTTTTTATAGACGGTACCCACTGATAGACCCGGTTACACAGTGTGTTGGAATTCAAATTGGGAACGCTAAACCCAGTCCCTTAATTAGCTGGGTTATAGCTGTATATTATACATGGAGTTCCCATCAGATAGATAGTAGAAAAAAGCTGGTATACCGGCAAAACGCGCGTCAGGGACTTTGTCCCGTGTTACAATAGTAGTATTAGGAGGGAATAATGGAATAGCCCTAAGATAGTGCATGTAGCCGCTGTGCTTCCAATCCAATAGCAGAGCCGCCGGAGTGTTTCAAGCTTTAGCGATCAGCTGTGCGAGTCAGGCACGCTGACCGCATGTGAAGGCAGCGGGATTAGAGGTGTATGGAGTCGTCCGCTACACTACGGACTACTCCTCACCCCGATACCATATCACTTCCGTTCAATGCACAGCAGCTAGGTGATTGCCTCTCACCGGCGGTGATCAGCTGTGTCAGCCTGGTAGACTGACACATGGTATATGCAGTAGCTTATCCACACTGCCTAACCCGTTACCGCATTGGCCCATGCCTTATAATAAACCCTATGTATATAATTATTAAGCACCTATATTTGCATTTATAACCACACAATTAATCAACCTGTACGAGGATTGATAGTGGTTTAAGTCTATTATATAGGTGTTTCACTTGTGGATTATACTGTGGCAATCATCTTGCTATTTATGGGACCGACATGAATAGGTCTGCTGTCCTATGTGACCCACAGGCTATACAATTAAAATTTGACCTTTATTAATAGGGATAGTTTCTACTATCTATCTGATGGGAACTCCATGTATAGTATACAGCTATAACCCAACTAATTAAGGGACTGGGTTTAGCATTCCCAATTTGAACGCCAACACACTATGTAACCGGGTCTATCAGTGGGTCCCGTCTATAAAAACAATATGATGGTTACCCTATATGCATCTGTGGA
Source organism: Phyllobates terribilis (assembly GCF_046119375.1). Classification (NCBI taxonomy): domain Eukaryota; kingdom Metazoa; phylum Chordata; class Amphibia; order Anura; family Dendrobatidae; genus Phyllobates; species Phyllobates terribilis. The sequence continues at coordinate 693,450,797 of NW_027362762.1, forward strand.
TGCATGAGTAATACTCACTCATTATCCATTTTAATATTCTAATAAAGTATTTGCATTTTAAAACAATTATATATTCACACCCTTTACCCCTCCCTCCCTCCCCTCTTTTTTGATTGGACTCCAATGAAGGAGTAGAACCATCTCAAGGAGGATCACAAGTAAATGGACAGCATGTGACTTAAATATGAGTGTCTGAGCAAAGGGTCTGAATACTTAAGACCATGTGATATTTCTTCCACACAAACATTTCAAATCCTGAAGGTTCCGTGGGCTCCTTCTATGAACTCTGAGACTTAATTCCATCCATAAATTTTCTATTGGATTTACAGTAGTTCAGGTAGTTGGCTTGGCCATTCTAGTAGCTTTATTTTCTTTCTCTGAAATCAAGTGAGAGTTTCCTTAGCTGTGTGTTTGGGATCATTGTCTCTCTGAAATGTCCATCCTCGTTTTATCTTCGTATGAAATGGACCGACTCCAACTCCTAAAATATATAATAGTTGGGTACAGTAGTTCAATGCAGTTTGTGGGGAATATTTTTTCATAAGAATTTGGGAAAGTTATGAAATGTCCTATAAATGTCTGTCCTATTCCGGATCTAAGCGTCTAGACATTTAGCTGAGATGAGCCATGTATGAGGGAGTCGGAGTTGGAGTCGGTGTCATGGAAAATGAGGCGTCAGAGTTTGAGTCGGAGGTTTGGTTTACTGACTCCACAGCCCTGTAGATAGCAGCAGATATTTATCAAGAATCTCTGTGTACATTTGTCTATTCATCCTTCCTTCAATCACATGAAGTTTGCCAGTGCCGAATGCTGAAAACAGTCCCACATCATGATGTTCCCCCCTCCAAACTTCACTGTTGGTATGGTGTCTTTGACGTACAGTGCCTTTTGATCTCCAAACGTGGTGTGTATTATGGCATCCAAAGAGTTCAATTTTGGTCTCATCTGACCAGACTATGTTCTTCCAGTATTAAACAGGTTTCAAATGTTGCTTAGCAAAGCTCTCTTGAATATGCTTTTTGTTCCGCAATGGAGTCTTGCATGGTGAGCGTGCATATAGGGCATGTAGATTGAGTGCATTATTTATAGTATCCTTTGAAACAATTGTATCTGCCAATTCCAGGTCTTTGTGTAGCTCTCCACAGGTGGTCTTTGGCTCTTGGACAACTGTTCTGATAATTATTTTCACTCCCCTGTCTAAAATCTTGCGAGGAGCACCTAGTCATGGCCGGTTTATGGTAAAATAATGTTCTTTCTACTTCTGGATAATGGCCCCAACAGTGCTCACTGCAACCTTCAGTAATTTAGAAATTCTTCTGTAACCAATGTCATTAACATGTTTTGCAACATTATGGTTGCAAGCAAAGGTTTTGAGACAGCTCACTGGTTTTACCCATCATGAGATGTTTCTTATGTAAAACCTTGGTAATGAGACATCTTTTTATAGGCCATCAGTTGAACCAGTTGATACTATTTTTCACTAAGTGGTAGTATTGCTTTCTAATTACTGATAGATTTCAGCTGGTGTCATGACTTTCCATGGCTTTTTGCACCTTTGTTTCTTCATGTGTTCAATACTTTTTCCCTGTGTCATTTCGCATTGTGTTATACATAACTTAATTTTATGGACATCTATGGTTTTATTTATTTGCCTATGTGGATTGGATGGGTTGTTACCGATATCTGGTGAGAATTTCATGTCAATAGCACCTTAGAAATATATTTACTTAGAAAATTGGTGACATGTTCAATACTTATTTCACTCACTGTATCATGGAACATAGAAAAATAGGAAGGCACAGTGTCTTGTAAAAATATTCACCCCCCTTGGCAGTTTTCGTGTTTTGCTACCTCACAACCTGGAAATTCACTGTTTTATTTTGAGGGTTTGCATCAGTTCATGTAAAAAAGTAAAGAACATGCCTACAACTTTGAACATTTGGTTTTCTTTTTCTTGTGAAGCGAACAACAAATAGGACAAAATAACTGAAAACTTCAATGTGCATAACTATTTACCCCCCCTAAAGTCAGTACTTTGTAGAGCTTCCTTTTATGGCAATTACAGCTGCAAGTCACTTTGGATATGTCTCTATGAGCTTTCCACATCTTGCCACTGGGATTTTTGCCCATTCCTCAAGGGAAAACTGCTCTAGCTCCTTCAAGTTAGATAGTTTCCTCTGGAGAACAGCAATCTTCAAGTCTGACCACAATCTCTCAATTGGATTAAGGTCTTGGCTTTGACTATACCACTCCAAAACAATTACACATTTCCCCTTAAACCACTCGAGTGTTGCTTTAGCAGTATGCTTTGGATCATTGTCTTGTTGTAAGATGAACCTCCGTCTCAGTCTCAAATCACTGACAGAATAAAACAGGTTTTGCTCAAGAATATCCCTGTATTTTGCACCATCCATTTCCCCTCGACTTGGACCATTTTCCCTGTTTCTGCTGCCAAAAAACTTCCCCACAGCATGATGGTGCCACCACCATGTTTCACAGTGAAGATGGTGTTCTTGGGATGATGAGGTGTGTTGATTTAGCGCCAGACATACAGTACAGACCAAAAGTTTGGAAACACCTTCTCATTTAAAGATTTTTCTGTATTTTCATGACTATGAAAATTGTACATTCACACTGAAGGCATCAAAACTACAAATTAACACATGTGGAATTATATACTTAACAAAAAAGTGTGAAACAACTGAAAATATGTCTTATATTCTAGGTTCTTCAAAGTAGTCACCTTTTGCTTGGATGACTGCTTTGCACACTCTTGGCATTCTCTTGATGAGCTTCAAGAGGTAGTCACCGGAAATGGTCTTCCAACAATCTTGAAGAAGTTCCCAGAGATGCTTAGCACGTGTTGGCCCTTTTGCCTTCACTCTGCGGTCCAGCTCAGGCCAAACCATCTCGATTGGGTTCAGGTCAGGTGACTGTGGAGGCCAGGTCATCTGGTGTAGCACCCCATCACTCTCCATCTTGGTCAAATAGCCCTTAAACAGCCTGGAGGTTTGTTTGGGGTCATTGTCCTGTTGAAAAATAAATGATGGTCCAACTAAACGCAAACCGGATGGAATAGCATGCCGCTGCAAGATGCTGTGGTAGCCATGCTGGTTTAGTATGCCTTCAATTTTGAATAAATCTTCAACAGTGTCACCAGCAAAGCACCCCCACACCATCACACCTCCTCCTCCATGCTTCACGGTGGGATCCAGGCATGTAGAGTCCATCCGTTCACCTTTTCTGCGTCGCACAAAGACACGGTGGTTGGAACCAAAGATCTCAAATTTGGACTCATCAGACCAAAGCACAGATTTCCACTGGTCTAATGTCCATTCTGTAGCGCCGGCGTTCCTGCCCTCTGCTAGGCAGGGACGCTGTTCCCCTCACCTCTCTGCTCCGTGCCCGGCGTCCTCCTCCCGCTCTGCTGGCAGCGCGCGCTCCTTCCCGGCCACTGTGCTTAGGGCGCGCGCGCGCGCTCTCCCTCCCTCTTAAAGGGGCCGCGCGCGCCGTCCTAAGGAGTCCCCGGCCAATGGCCGGAGGACTTCACCATATATAAGGCACCTCCTCCAAAATGGAGGTGCCCGAGCAATGTTGTTGCACTGTTCACTACTCTGCTTCAGCCCTCAGGTCCCGTTGCCAGTTACCTGCCAGATACCTGCCCGATTCCTGCCAGCTTGCTGTCTTATTCCTGCCTGATATTCTGCTACCTGCCTGCTAGCCTGAGGTCCGACGGTCTGCCTTACAACTCCTGTCAGTCTGTCTAAGGACCAGCTTGCCCGCTCACCTGGGAGCGCACATCAGCTACCTGCCTGCTTGCCTGAGGTCCGACGGTCTGCCTTCCAACTCCTGTCAGTCTGTCTATGGACCAGCTTGCCCGCTCACCTGGGAGCGCACATCTGCTACCTGCCTGCTAGCCTACCTGGAGGCTCCGCCGTCACGTGCAGTGACCACCTGCCTGTCCAGTGACTCCTGCCCGCTCACCTGGGAGCGCTCATCTGCTGCCTGTCTGCTAGCCTACCTGGAGGCTCTGCCGTCACGTGCTGTGACCACCCGCCTGTCCAGTGACTTCTGCCCGCTCACCTGGGAGCGCTCATCTGCCGCCTGTCTGTTGGTCTTCCTGGAGGCTCCGCCGTCACATGCTGTGACCACCCGTTTATCCAGAGACTCTCGCCTACTCACCTGGGAGCTCACGTCTACCATCAGCCGCCACAGGTCGTACCAACCCTTTACCCAGAGACTGCCCCGGTCACTTGCCGTGACCTCCTGCCCGTTCATCCAGAGACTGCCCCGGTCACTTGCCGTGACCTCCTGCCCGTTCATCCAGAGACTGCCCCGGTCACTTGCCGTGACCTCCTGCCCGTTCATCCAGAGACTGCCCCGGTCACTTGCTGTGACTGCCTGCCCGTCTTCCCTGGTCGCCACCCGCTCCCTTACAAGGACCGCCCCCTTGTATAGTAGCTCAGAGGTTCCGCCTCCCAGACCCGTTACAGTTTGCTCGGGCCATGGAACCCGGTGGCACCCAAGCTCCCTCGCTCTCGGACCTGTGTCATGAACTGTCCCGTCAGAGGTCCCAACAGGAGTCCATCCTGGGTCACCTGCGGAATGTCAATTCTCGCCTGGACACTCTGACTGCTCCGCCAGCAACCTCCGCCAGTGCCAGGACTCGCAATCCGGCAACTCCGCTGTCCACTAATACCATGGTATCCTACCCCGGACCCCGGCTTTCTGCACCTCCTCGCTTCGGAGGCGACTCCGCCCAGGCTCGGGGCTTCATAAATCAGTGCACCCTGCACTTTGAACTCCTGTCCCACCAGTTTAACTCCGATGGGGGCAAAATTGCCTTCATCATGTCCCATCTCACCGGGGAGGCCCTGGCCTGGCTAAATCCTCTATGGGAGAGAGGAGACCCCCTGGTGTCCGACTTGCCTGCCTTTCTCACGGCTTTCCGGAAAGTCTTCGACGAACCCGGACGGAGGACCTCATCCGCATCGTCTCTGCTACGCCTCCGTCAGGGAAGTCTCACCGTGGGCCAATATGCCATACGGTTCCGTACCCTTGCCTCGGAGCTGGCCTGGGATAACGACGCTCTGGTATCCGTCTTCTGGGAGGGTCTGTCCGGCCGTATTAAAGATGAACTTGCCGGTCGGGACATTCCTACCACTCTCGATGACCTAATAACTCTTGCCACCTGGATTGACCTACGGTTCCAGGAGCGTGCCAAAGAGGTCATCCGTGAGAGGAGGTTTCCACGTCTAGCTCCTACTTTTCAGAAACCCGTCACTCCCTCCGTCTCTCCCCAGGTACACTCTCCTGAGCCTATGCAGGTCGACCAGACCAAGATGGTCAAAACCCGTCAGGACTTACGCCGTGCCGAGGGGAGCTGCTTCTACTGTGGCAGTAAGGAGCACCGGATCCGTGCCTGTCCAGAGAGGTCGGGAAACGCCTGTGTCTAGGTTCGCTCAGAGAGGTCGACCTAGACAAGAATAAATCCTCTCCATCTCTGCTGCTGTCAGTCACAATTGTCTGCGGGGAGAACCGTTATTTCGAACTAGCCCAACTTGACTCTGGAGCAGCCGGGAATCTTATTTCACAGTCCCTGGTAGAGAAATACCGCATCCCCACTAAACCTCTGGCTGTACCCTTGTCTGTTGCTGCCGTGGATGGGGGTCTCTTACCACGCCCCATCCAACTCATCACCGAATCCATTACTCTGCAGGTGGGAATGCTGCATTCTGAGAGTATCTCCTTTCATGTTCTGCCTGGACTCTCTCACGCCCTCTTGCTAGGTTTACCTTGGCTCCAGAGACATGCACCCGTGCTTGACTGGCAGACCGGAGAAGTCCTTTGCTGGGGACAGGACTGCCATAAGACCTGTCTGGTTCCCGTCCATCCCGTCCGTCCTTCTCCTACCCCAGCTAATCTACCTGGACTTCCGATTCCTTATTGGTCTTATGCTGATGTCTTTAATAAAAAGGAGGCAGAGACACTACCCCCTCATAGACCATACGACTGCCCTATCGACCTGTTACCCGGTACTACTCCTCCCCGTGGGCGTATTTATCCATTATCCGCTGCTGAGACCCGGTCGATGTCCAAATATATTGAGGAGAATCTGGCCAGGGGATTCATCCGGAAATCTACCTCCCCGGCGGGAGCAGGCTTCTTTTTCGTCAAAAAGAAGGACGGCTCTCTCCGTCCCTGTATAGACTATAGAGGCCTTAACCAGATCACGGTGAAGAATAAGTACCCCCTTCCGCTCATTCCGGAGTTATTTGATCGTCTGAGGGGGGCTAGAATCTTCACCAAACTGGACCTCCGTGGGGCGTACAACCTGGTTCGTATCCGTCAGGGGGATGAATGGAAGACGGCATTCAACACCCGGGACGGCCACTATGAATATCTGGTAATGCCCTTTGGTCTCTGTAACGCTCCTGCCGTCTTTCAAGAGTTGGTCAATGACATCTTCCGGGACCTTCTCTACTCCTGCGTAGTGGTGTACCTGGACGACATCTTGGTCTTCTCTCCGGATCTCCAGACTCACCGGAGGGACGTTCGTCAGGTCCTGCTCAGGCTCAGGCAGAATCACCTCTTCGCTAAATACGAGAAGTGCCTCTTTGAGCAGACCTCGCTTTCGTTTTTGGGCTACATTATTTCTCAGACCGGCCTACGAATGGATCCAGAGAAACTGTCTGCCATCGAGAAATGGCCTCGACCGGAGGGGTTGAAGGCCATTCAGCGGTTCCTGGGCTTCGCCAACTACTACCGCCTCTTCATACCACACTTCTCTTCCCGGACTGCCCCAATTTCCGCGCTCACCCGTAAGGGTACTAATCCCAAAGAGTGGCCGCCCGAAGCAGAGGAGGCCTTTCTTTCCTTAAAACAGGCCTTCTCTTCCGCCCCGGTGCTGCATCGCCCGGACGGCAACAAGCAGTTCTTCCTGGAAGTTGACGCCTCCTCCTCTGGAGCCGGAGCGGTACTTACTCAAAAATCATCTTCCGGGAGGATGGTAACTTGCGGCTTCTTCTCTAAACTCTTCTCCTCCTCAGAGCGCAATTATTCCATAGGAGACCGAGAGTTATTGGCCATCAAACTGGCATTGGAGGAGTGGCGTTACCTGCTCGAGGGGGCTCTTCACCCGGTAATAATTTACACTGACCACAAGAACTTGGCTTACCTCCAGCATGCCTAGAGACTTAACCCGCGCCAAGCCCGGTGGTCCTTGTTTTTTGCTCGCTTTGATTTTGTTCTTCATTTTCGCCCGGCTGACAAAAACGTCAAGGCGGACGCCTTGTCTCGATCCTTTCTGGTGTCTGATCTCGAGGAAGATCCGAAACACATCATCGATCCCGCCAGAGTAATGCAGGTGGCTCCCGTGAGTCTAAATCGTCTCCCTCCCGGAAAGACGTTCGTATCAGTACCTGATCGGGAGAAGATCCTTCACTGGGGTCACTCGTCTAAACTGGCTGGCCACGCCGGTCAGAAAAAGACCCTCCAGCTTATTACCCGGCACTACTGGTGGCCTACCCTGCACAAGGACGTAATAGACTTTGTTTCTGCCTGTGTGTCCTGCGCCCGCAACAAGGTTCCGAGACATCTGCCAGCCGGTCGCCTCCTTCTGCTTTTTGTACCTGCTGCCCCCTGGCAGCATATAGCAATGGACTTTATAACTGACCTCCCAGTCTCTGCCGGTTGTACGGTCATTTGGGTGGTCGCTGACCGCTTCTCCAAGATGGCTCATTTCGTTCCCCTGCCAGGCCTCCCGTCTGCACCCGAGCTAGCTAAAGACTTTATTCGTCACATCTTTCGTCTTCATGGCCTGCCCCTCCACATCGTGTCGGATCGTGGGGTACAGTTCACCTCACGCTTCTGGAGAGCCACTTGTAAACTACTAGACGTCACCCTGGACTTCTCTTCCGCTTACCACCCACAGTCCAATGGTCAAGTGGAGCGGATCAATCAGAACCTGACCAGTTACCTCTGGCACTTCGTTAATGCCCATCATTCAGACTGGGTGGATCTCCTACCATGGGCCGAGTTCTCTTATAACAATCACGAGAGCGAATCCTCCTCCAAATCCCCGTTTTTTGTAGTCTTCGGTCAGCATCCTCGGATTCCTTTTCCTGTCTCCACCTCTGTGGACAACCCGGCTGCGGAATCTCTCGTTAGCAAATTTTCCTCCATTTGGGAGAGTACCCGATCCGCACTCCTTCAGTCGTCCGAACGGATGAAAAGACACGCTGACAAAAAACGCCTGGATCCTCCACAATTTCGTCCTGGAGATAAAGTCTGGCTCTCATCTAAATATGTCCGACTCAAGATACCTTCTTACAAGTTAGGGCCTCGGTTCATCGGTCCTCTGGAGGTCATCAGTCAGATCAACCCGGTGGCCTATAAATTGAAACTCCCGGCCAACTTACAGATCCCTAACTCCTTCCATGTATCTCTCCTCAAACCTGTGGTACTTAACTCTTTTTCCAAGTCTACAGGTACGCCTCCTGCTCCGGTTTCTGCTGAGGACGAGTTTGAGGTAGAGAACATTCTTGCCACCAAAAGGGTAAGAGGAAAGACCTTTTTTCTAGTGGATTGGAAGGGGTTTGGTCCTGAGGAGAGAACGTGGGAGCCCCGGGAGAACATCCATGCCCCTCTTATCCTTGCTAAATTTCTGTCTGGCCTAAAAAAGGGGGGGCCTAAAGGGGGGGGTACTGTAGTGCCGGCGTCCCTGCCCTCTGCTAGGCAGGGACGCTGTTCCCCTCACCTCTCTGCTCCGTGCCCGGCGTCCTCCTCCCGCTCTGCTGGCAGCGCGCGCTCCTTCCCGGCCACTGTGCTTAGGGCGCGCGCGCTCTCCCTCCCTCTTAAAGGGGCCGCGCGCGCCGTCCTAAGGAGTCCCCGGCCAATGGCCGGAGGACTTCACCATATATAAGGCACCTCCTCCAAAATGGAGGTGCCCGAGCAATGTTGTTGCACTGTTCACTACTCTGCTTCAGCCCTCAGGTCCCGTTGCCAGTTACCTGCCAGATACCTGCCCGATTCCTGCCAGCTTGCTGTCTTATTCCTGCCTGATATTCTGCTACCTGCCTGCTAGCCTGAGGTCCGACGGTCTGCCTTACAACTCCTGTCAGTCTGTCTAAGGACCAGCTTGCCCGCTCACCTGGGAGCGCACATCAGCTACCTGCCTGCTTGCCTGAGGTCCGACGGTCTGCCTTCCAACTCCTGTCAGTCTGTCTATGGACCAGCTTGCCCGCTCACCTGGGAGCGCACATCTGCTACCTGCCTGCTAGCCTACCTGGAGGCTCCGCCGTCACGTGCAGTGACCACCTGCCTGTCCAGTGACTCCTGCCCGCTCACCTGGGAGCGCTCATCTGCTGCCTGTCTGCTAGCCTACCTGGAGGCTCTGCCGTCACGTGCTGTGACCACCCGCCTGTCCAGTGACTTCTGCCCGCTCACCTGGGAGCGCTCATCTGCCGCCTGTCTGTTGGTCTTCCTGGAGGCTCCGCCGTCACATGCTGTGACCACCCGTTTATCCAGAGACTCTCGCCTGCTCACCTGGGAGCTCACGTCTACCATCAGCCGCCACAGGTCGTACCAACCCTTTACCCAGAGACTGCCCCGGTCACTTGCCATGACCTCCTGCCCGTTCATCCAGAGACTGCCCCGGTCACTTGCCGTGACCTCCTGCCCGTTCATCCAGAGACTGCCCCGGTCACTTGCCGTGACCTCCTGCCCGTTCATCCAGAGACTGCCCCGGTCACTTGCTGTGACTGCCTGCCCGTCTTCCCTGGTCGCCACCCGCTCCCTTACAAGGACCGCCCCCTTGTATAGTAGCTCAGAGGTTCCGCCTCCCAGACCCGTTACACATTCCTTGTGTTCTTTAGCCCAAACTTGTCTCTTCTGCTTGTTGCCTGTCCTTAGCAGTGGTTTCCTAGCAGCTATTTTACCATGAAGGCCTGCTGCACAAAGTCTCCTCTTAACAGTTGTTGTAGAGATGTGTCTGCTGCTAGAACTCTGTGTGATATTGACCTGGTCTCTAATCTGAGCTGCTGTTAACCTGCGATTTCTGAGGCTGGTGACTCGGATAAACTTATCTTCAGAAGCAGAGGTGACTCTTGGTCTTCCTTTCCTGGGGCGATCCTCATGTGAGCCAGTTTCTTTGTAGCGCTTGATGGTTTTTGCAATTGCACTTGGGGACACATTCAAAGTTTGCCCAATTTTTCGGACTGACTGACCTTCATTTCTTAAAGTAATGATGGCCACTCGTTTTTCTTTACTTAGCTGCTTTTTTCTTGCCATAATACAAATTCTAACAGTCTATTCAGTAGGACTATCAGCTGTGTATCCACCAGACTTCTGCACAACACAACTGATGGTCCCAACCCCATTTATAAGGCAAGAAATCCCACTTATTAAACCTGACAGGGCACACCTGTGAAGTGAAAACCATTTCCGATGACTACCTCTTGAAGCTCATCAAGAGAATGCCAAGAGTGTGCAAAGCAGTCATCAAAGCTAAAGGTGGCTACTTTGAAGAACCTAGAATATAAAACATATTTTCAGTTGTTTCACACCTTTTTGTTAAGTATATAATTCCACATGTGTTAATTCATAGTTTTGATGCCTTCAGTGTGAATGTACAATTTTCAAAGTCATGAAAATACAGAAAAATCTTTAAATGAGAAGGTGTGTCCAAACTTTTGGTCTGTACTGTAGCATTTACCTTGGTGGTCAAAAAGTTCAATTTTGGTCTCACATGTCTTTTGGCAAACTCAAAATGAGCCTTACAATTTTTGTGTGCAAGTAAAGGCTTTTTTTCTGCCCACTCTTCCATAAAGGCCACCTCTATGTAGTGTACGGTTTATTGTGGTTTTATGGACCGTTACTCCAGTCTCTGCTTGGGAACTCTGCAGCTCCTTCGGTGATACCTTAGGTCTCTGTGCTTCCTCTCTGATTAATGCCCTCATTGCCCGGGCTGAGAGTTTTCGTGGGTGGACCTCTCTTGGCAGGTTTATTGTGGTTCTTTCCACTTGATGATAATGGACTTGATGGTGCTCCAGGCAGGGGCGGACACAGACTGTAGTGGGCCCCTGTGCAAGAATATTTTTGGGGCCCCCCTCCTGCCCTTCATAGGGGGCATGAAGTTCCCCCCCCGTGCATCTCTCATCCCCCCGTGCATCTCTGATTCCCCCCACTTCTAGTTAATTAATTGTATTTAAAAGAAATAAAACTTGTTATACTTACCCCCAGGGCCAGCTCCAGGTTTTTGTGGGCCCTGGGCGACAGAGTTTCAGTGGGCCCCTTTAACACATACCATGATTCACGGTGCACAGATACCACAGAGAAATATATATATATATATACAGTACAGACCAAAAGTTTTGACACACCTTCTCATTTAAAGATTTTTCCATATTTTCATGACTATGAAAATTGTACATTCACACTGAAGGCATCAAAATTATGAATTAACACATGCGGAATTATATACTTAACAAAAAAGTGTGAAACAACTGAAAATATGTCTTATATTCTAGGTTCTTCAAAGTAGCCACCTTTTGCTTTGATGACTGCTTTGCACACTCTTGGCATTCTCTTGATGAGCTTCAAGAGGTAGTCACCGGAAATGGTTTTCACTTCACAGGTGTGCCCTTTCAGGTTTAATAAGTGGGATTTCTTGCCTTATAAATGGGGTTGGGACCATCAGTTGTGTTGTGCAGAAGTCTGGTGGATACACAGCTGATAGTCCTACTAAATAGACTGTTAGAATTTGTATTATGGCAAGAAAAAAGCAGCTAACTAAAGAAAAACGAGTGCCATCATTACCTTAAGAAATGAAGGTCAGTCAGTCCGAAAAATTGGGAAAACTTTGAAAGTGTCCCCAAGTGCAGTTGCAAAAACCATCAAGCGCTACAAAGAAACTGGCTCACATGAGGACCGCCCCAGGAAAGGAAGACCAAGAGTCACCTCTGCTTCTGAGGATAAGTTTATCCGAGTCACCAGCCTCAGAAATCACAGGTTAACAGCAGCTCAGATTTGAGACCAGGTCAATACCACACAGAGTTCTAGCAGCAGACACATCTCTTCAACAACTGTTAAGAGAAGACTTTGTGCAGCAGGTCTTCATGGTAAAATAGCTGCTAGGAAACCACTGCTAAGGACAGGCAACAAGCAGAAGAGACAAGTTTGGGCTAAAGAACACAAGGAATGGACATTAGACCAGTGGAAATCTGTGCTTTGGTCTGATGAGTCCAAATTTGAGATCTTTGGTTCCAACCACCGTGTCTTTGTGCGACGCAGAAAAGGTGAACGGATGGACTCTACATGCCTGGTTCCCACCGTGAAGCATGGAGGAGGAGGTGTGATGGTGTGGGTGTGCTTTGCTGGTGACACTGTTGGGGATTTATTCAAAATTGAAGGCATACTGAACCAGCATGGCTACGACAGCATCTTGCAGCGGCATGCTATTCCATCCGGTTTGCGTTTAGTTGGACCATCATTTATTTTTCAACAGGACAATGGCCCCAAACACACCTCCAGGCTGTGTAAGGGCTATTTGATCAAGTAGGAGAGTGATGGGGTGCTACACCAGATGACCAGGCCTCCACAGTCACCAGACTTAAACCCAATCGAGATGGTTTGGGGTGAGCTGGACCGCAGAGTGAAGGTAAAAGGGCCAACAAGTGCTAAGCACCTCTGGGAACTCCTTCAAGATTGTTGGAAGACCATTTCCGGTGACTACCTCTTGAAGCTCATCAAGAGAATGTCAAGAGCGTGCAAAGCAGTCATCAAAGCAAAAGGAGGCTACTTTGAAGAACCTAGAATATAAGACATATTTTCAGTTCTTTCACACTTTTTTGTTAAGTATATAATTCCACATGTGTTAATTCATAGTTTTGATGCCTTCAGTGTGAATGTACAATTTTCACAGACATGAAAATACAGAAAAATCTTTAAATGAGAAGGTGTGTCCAAACTTTTGGTCTGTACTGTATATATATATATATATATATATATATATATATATATATATATATATATATATATATATATATATATATATATAGTACAAGGCCAAGGATTTCACTTACTACATTACATGAGCGATATCTATTGTAAATTCTACAATAGCTGAGAAACCGGCGAATCCTCACAGCGCACAGTGCAGACCGGACAGTATAGTCCTCCGTACAGTATTATGGGCACCATATAATGCTCCATACAGGATACTGGTCCCCATATAATGCTCAATACAGGATACTGGTCCCCATATAACGCTCCATACAGGATACTGGTCCCCATATAACGCTCCATACAGCATACTGGCCCCATATAACACTGCATACCGAATACTGGCCCCCATATAACGCTCCATACAGAATACTGTCCCCCATATAACACTCCATACAGAATACTGACCCCCATATAACGCTCCATACAGAATACTGACCCCCATATAACGCTCCATGCAGAATATTGGCCCCCATATAACGCTCCATGCAGGCTGTTCCCCCCTTATAATGCCCCATGCAGGATGACACCCCCCTTTTTATGCCCTATGCAGGATGTCACCGCTACCCCCCATAAAATGCCCCATGCAGGATGTCACCTCTCCCCCCCCATATAATGCCCCTTGCAGGATGTTACTTCCCCCTTTTCAATGCCCCATGCAGTATGTCAGACCACCCCCTCCCTTATATTGCCCCATGCAGGAGGTCACCCCCCCCTCCTTATAATGCCCCATGCAGTATGTCACACAACCACCCTCCTTATAATGCCCCATGCAGGATGTCAATTCCCCCCTCCCCCTCTTATAATGCCCCATGCAGGATGTCACACCCCCTCCCTTATAATGCCCCATGCAGGATGTCACGCCCCCTCCCTTATAATGCCCCATGCAGGATGTCACTTCCCCCCTTCCCCTCTTATAATGCCCCATGCAGAATGTCACTTCCCCCCTTCCCCTCTTATAATGCCCCATGCAGGATGTCACTTCCCCCTTCCCCTCTTATAATGCCCTATGCAGGATGTCACTTCCCCCCTTCCCCTCTTATAATGCCCCATGCAGGATGTCACCCCCCCACCCCCATATAATGCCCCCATGCAGGATGTCAATTCCCCACTCCCCCTCCCCCATATAATGCCCCATGCCGGATGTCAATTCCCCCATCCCCCTCTTATAATGCCCCATGCAGGATGTCATACCCCCTCCCTTATAATGCCCCATGCAGGATGTCACTTCCCCTCTTATAATGCCCCATGCAGTATGTCACCCCCCATATAATGCCCCATGCAGTATGTCACCCCCCCATATAATGCCCCATGCAGGATGTCACACCACCCCCCCCATATAATGCCCCATGCAGGATGTCACACCCCCCCTCCCTTATAATGCCCCATGCAGGATGTCACCTCCCCCCATATAATGCTCCATGCAGGATGTCCCCCCCATATAATTCCCCATGCAGGATGTCACATTCCCCTCCCTTATAATGCCCCATGCAGGATGTCACCTCTCCCCATATATAATGCCCTCTTGTAGGATGTCAATTCCCCCCTCCCCCATATAATGCCCCATGCAGGATGTCAATTCCCCCTTCCCCCTCTTATAATGCCCCATGCAGGATGTCACACCCCCTCCCTTATAATGCCCCATGCAGGATGTCACTTCCCCCCTTCCCCTCTTATAATGCCCCATGCAGTATGTCACCCCCCCATATAATGCCCCATGCAGGATGTCACACCTCCCTCCCTTATAATGCCCCATGCAGGATGTCACCTCTTCCCCCATATAATGCCCCATGCAGGATGTCACCCGCCCCCATATAATTCCCCATGCAGGATGTCACCCCCCCATATAATGCCCCATGCAGGATGTCACACCCCCTCCCTTATAATGCCCCATGCAGGATGTCACCTCCCCCCATATAATGCCCCATGCAGGATGTCACCCCCCCATATAATGTCCCCATGCAGGATGTCAATTCCCCCCTCCCCCTCCCCTATATAATGCCCCATGCAGGATGTCACACCCCCTTCCTTATAATGCCCCATGCAGGACGTCACTTCCCCCCTTCCCCTCTTATAATGCCCCATGCAGTATGTCACCCCCCCATATAATGCCCCATGGAGTATGTCACCCCCCATATAATGCCCCATGCAGGATGTCACCCCCCCATATAATGCCCCATGCAGGATGTCACACCACCCCCCCATATAATGCCCCATGCAGGATGTCACACCCACTCTCCCCCCACCATATAATGCCCCATACCCCCATACATTAAAAAAAATATATCAAATACTCACCTCACTTCTCACCTGATGCTGATCCGGACTCCAGCATCGCCCGCGTCTTCCCACTCTCTGCTGTGACAGCTCAGGAGAGATCGCGCGCGGTGTAAACATATCACCGCGCCCTCTGACCTGAGACGTCACAGTTAGAGGACCCGGAAGATGCTGCGGAGGCACAGGGAGGGGTAAGTATTGTGCCGGCGCCGTCACATGACCGGAGATGTCCCTGCACTCAGCCTGGGGCCGGGGGCCCATGCTGAGCGCAGGGACATCTCCGGTCATGTGACAGCAGGGGGTCATGTGACGGCGGGGGGTCCTGCGGGGGTGCCCCATGAGGAGATGCACAAGAGGGCGGCCCTGCTGGAAGCTGGAGGGGCCCCCTCTCCCTCGGGGGCCCCCGTTCAATGAACCGGCTGCACGGGCGGTAGGTCCGCCCCTGGCTCCGGGAGATCATCAAAGATTGAGATATTTTTTTATAACCCAACCCTGACTTTTACGTCTCAGAAACCTGTTTGTAGATCTCCTTGGTCTTCATGGTGTTGTTTGGTTAGTGTTGCCTCTTACTTAATGGTGTTGCAGTCTCTGTGGCCTTTCAGAAAACGTGTATATATACTGACAGACCATATGATACTTAGATTGCACACAGGAGGACTTCCTTTCACTAAGCATGTGACTTATGAAGGTAATTGGTTGCACCAGAAATGTTTAGAGGCTTCATCGGAAAGGGGTGATTACATATACACATGCCAATTTTTAGGTTTTTTATCCCAGAAATGTAGTTTATGCCTATATTTTTTTCACTTCACTTCTCAAAGTTAGACTATTTAGTGTTGATGAATCACAGAAATCGGACTACAAAAATATTTAAACACAGGTTGTAATGTAACAAAATAGGCAGAAAGCAAGGGGGTGAATACTTTCGCAAGCCACTGTAGGTAACACTGAGTCACTATATAAATGTATATGGGTACATACAGTTAGGTCCAGAAATATTTGGACAGTGACACACGTTTTGGCATTTTAGCTGTTTACCAAAACATATTCAAGATACAATATTGGCTTAAAGTGCAAACTCCCAGCTTTAATTTTAGGGTTCTCACATCCCAATTGAAGTATGGGTTTAGGAATTACAGCTCTTTAATATGTAGCTGCCTCTTTTTAAATGAAACAAAATTAAATTAGACCGATATCCCAAAAGCTCTTTAATGGGCTTCATGGGCTATTCTCTTGTTAATATATCATCAATTAGGCAGGCAAAAGGTCTGGAGCTGATTCAAGGTGTGGCATTTGCATTTTGAAGCTGTTGCTGTGAACCCACAACATGCGGTCAAGGAGCTCTTAATGGAAGAGAAACAGACCATCATTAGGCTGAAAAAAAGAAGAAATCCATCTAAAAGGTAGCAGAAATGTTAGCAGTGGCCAAGTCAACAGTTTAGTACATTCTGAAAAAAAAGAGCACACTAGTGACATTAAGAACCCAAAAAGGCGTGGTCATCCACGGAAGACAACAGTGGTGAATGATCGCAGAATTGTTTCCATTTTGAAGAAAAAATCCTTTATAGCATTCACCCAAGGAAGTAGGTGTTTTAGTATCTGTCACGCTAGGTAAGGGAAGGACCAAGTGTATGACAATGGGAAAAGGGGGAAGCCCAACAACTAGGGAAAGAAAGAGTGGAGACCCCTAGGCAGATCTTACAACATCCTGACTCCCCTATAGTCCTACACCTATCGCCGAGCAGGATACCTAATCCCTAACTGTCCCTAGAGCTAGGCCCCAAGTAGGGAGGAGAAGGAGTGAGCACTAGTCAGCCCCCACTGTAACTAAAGACAATCAAGGAAAACAGACAAGGGGATACACTTAGCTTGAGAAGACACCAGAGAGAAAACGACAATAATCCACCAAGAAACTCGAAGGAGAAACTAGCTGACTGCTAGTACTCTTGGCCTGAGCAGGGGAAAA
The DNA here is from genome assembly GCF_046119375.1 of Phyllobates terribilis. Taxonomy (NCBI): domain Eukaryota; kingdom Metazoa; phylum Chordata; class Amphibia; order Anura; family Dendrobatidae; genus Phyllobates; species Phyllobates terribilis. The sequence goes on from NW_027362762.1 coordinate 693,468,042, forward strand.
TAGTTCTATCACCGGCGACTCTCTGGAGACACTGAGGGTTTTTATATCTCAAGCAAGGGTAAGTCAATAAGCAGCAGAAGGTGGAGATCACTGCTAGATCCTAGCGGGAAAAGGATACCATTACACTACAGAGATGAAAGGATCAAGAAGGTATCTGAGAAGCCAAGCGCAGCGACCTTCTACAGCCGGATCCAGAAATTTGCCAAAAAGAAGCCAGCCCAGTTCTGGAAAAGCATTCTTCGGACACATGAAACTAAGATCAACCTGTACCAGAATCATGTGAAGAAGAAAGTATGGAAAAGGCTTGGAACGGCTCATGAATCAAAGCATGGCTTCCAATGGCACTGGGTCACTGGTGTTTATTGATGATGTGACTGAAGATAGAAGAAGCCGGATCAATTCTGAAGTGTACAGGGCTTTCTTAGTCTTCAGTTTAAAAAAAATACAGCAAGGTTGATTGGATGGTGCTTAACAATACAGGTGGACAATGACCCAAAACATACTGTGAAAGCAAACCAGGAGTTTTTTAAATGAAAGAAGTGGAATAGTCTACAATGGCCAAGTCAATCACCAGGTCTCAACCCCATCGAAAGAAATCAGAAAAGGTTTGTTAACAAAGTGATCCCTAAGGCCACAAACCAAATTACAAAGACAGCTACATAAAGTATATATAAAAATCCTATAAATGGACAGAAAAACGAACAACAAATATCTAAAAAAGCACCTCAAACTGTGAGGGACTGCAGGGTCTGTGCAATAACAATGGAGTACAGAATAGTGTGAAATCACAGAAATATAGGAATGACCCTAAAGCATGTCATAATGATGGGCATAGCCACTGAAAGATTAGCCAGCATGATGAAAAAAGCAGAATAGACATTTCAGACTGCTAGCAAAGTGCAATGTGCATACAGACTGCATACAAGCATTGATAGAGAAAATTCTACATATACAGTGGGGGAAATAACTATTTTATCCCTTGTTTTTTTTTTAGTAAGTTTGCCTACTGACAATGACATGAACAGTCTATAATTTTAAGGGTACGTTAATTCTAACATTGAGAGATAGAATATCCCCCCCAAAAAATCAAGAAAATCACATTGTATATGTTAAATAATTTTTTTTGCATTTTGCAGTGAGAAATAAGTATTTGATCCCTCTGGCAAACAACACTTAATATTTGGTTGCAAAACCCTTGTTGCCAAGCACAGCAGTCAGGCTTTTTTTGTAGTTGATGATGAAGCTTGTGCACACGTTGGGAGGAATTTTGGTCCACTCTTCGTTGCAGACCATCTCTAAATCATTACGATTTTGAGGCTGTCGCTTGGCAACTCAGAGCTTCAACTCCCTCCATAAGTTTTCTATGGGATTAAGGTCTGGAGACTGGCTAGGCCACTCCATGACCTTACTGTGCTTCTTTTTGAGCCACTCCTTTGTTGCCTTGGCTGTATGTTTTGGGTCATTGTCTTGCTGGAAGACCCAGCCACGAGCCATCTTCAGTGCCCTTACTGAGGGAAGGAGGTTGTTGGCCAAAATCTTGCGATACATGACCCTATCCATCTTCTCTTCAGTACGGTGCAGTCGTCATGTCCCCTTTGCAGAAAAGCACCCCCCAAAGTGTAATGTTTCCCCCACCATGCTTCACAAATGGGACGATGTTCTTAGGGTTGTACTCATCCTTCTTCTTCCTCCAAACACGGCGAGTTGAGTTAATGCCAAAGAGCTCAATTTTTGTCTCATTAGACCACAGCACCTTCTCCCAATAACTCACAGAATCATTCAGGTGTTCATTGGCAAACTTCAGACGGGCCTGCACATGTGCCTTCTTGAGCAGGGGGACCTTGCGGGCACTACAGAATTTTAAACCTTTAAGACGTAATGTGCCACCAATGGTTTTCTTGGTGACTGTGGTCCCAGCTACCTTGAGATTATTAACAATTTCCCCCCATATAGTTTTAGGCTGATCTCTCACCTTCCTTATGATCAAGGATACCCCACGAGGTGAGATTTTGCATGGTGCCCCAGATCAAAGTCATTTTGTATTTCTTCTATTTTCTTACTATTGCACCAACAATTGTAAGATCAAGATCAATTATGATCTTGTCCCTGATATCCTTAGAAAGCTCTTTGGTCTTGCCCATGTTGTAGAGGTTAGAATCTGACTGATTAATTGAGTCTGTGGACAGGAGTCTTTTATACAGGTGACTATGTAAGCCAGCTGTGTTTAATGCAGGTAACGAGTTGATTAGGAGCGTCTAACTGGTCTGTAGGAGCCTGAACTCATAATGATTTATAGGGGTTCAAATACTTATTTCTCACTGCAAAATGCTAAAATATTTATCTAATTTACACAATGTGATTTTCTTGATTTTTTGGGGGGATATTCTATCTCTCAATGTTAAAATTAACGTACCCTTAAAATTATAGACTGTTCATGTCTTTGTTAGTGGGCAAACTTACAAAAACAGCAAGAGATCAAATACTTATTTCCCCCTCTGTATAGTATTAAAGAAGCTAGCTATGCTTTAAAGAAGGTCTGCCAGAACTATAGAGATCAGAATATCTTTATCTCCAGAGAGGAGACAGAGTGAGATCACAGATATGTAGAAATGACCCTGAAATATGTCACGATAACAGGCATAGCCATTAGATTAGCCAATATGGTCATAAAGACAAAGTAAACATTTCTAACTACTAGTAAAGTGCAATGTGCATACAGACTGCATACATGCATTAATAGGAAAACGCTACAAGCATAATAATAATAGAGCTAACTGTACCTTAAAAAGGCTGCCAGAAGGTAAATGATGACAGAGCCTGTGGTCCCAACACCCCTACGCACGTTTCGTATTATACTTCCTCAGGGGGCGTGGTTAGGGAGAGGATGTCAGCGTCTAGAAATAGGTAGGAATAGGTAGGTGTTTGCAGCGCATGAGTCCGGAGCCACCTAGTCCCGCACTACAAGATACATTATGTAAAATAGGAGGCAGGTCAGTGAACGATCAGTGGGCTGTCGTAAGAGCATACAAATGAATATGTAAGCAGAGCACCAGATAGAGCACCCCCCACAGGCGGTCCTGAAGCACGAGCATATCATTATCGCCAAACTGAAAGTAAAGATTACACAAAAACCACAGCACAGATTTCATTAACCAAGGTATCATTTTAATCAGTGTATTGTCACCCACCTGACAGTGTATGTAGTTTACTGAGCACAATCCTGTTGACAGGTGCACTTTAAGCTGAGCTATCACTAGAAGGGTGTAAAAAAAAATTCTTGAACTACTGTTTATTCATTCTGCCTCACAAAAAATCAGAATAAGGCTCAGCTCATATTTATCCTGTGCCCTACTTGGTACCCTTACCTTGGAGTTTCTGTGTAAATCCCCAAAAATTGTGATCCAGACAAAACATAACCAATCATTATAATGAGGCAGATGGAGTCTCTTTGGAGGAATTAGAATTAATTTTGTTGGAAAATAATTATGACATGGTGGGGCTATCTGAGACATGGCTGGACTAGAGCCATTACTGGGCAGTTAATTTACAGGGCTATAGTCTGTTCAGAAATGACCGTACAAACAAGTGAGGGGTGGGGTGTTTATATGTAAAATCATCCTTAAAACCCGTCTTGCGTGAGAATATATGTGAATCTAATGAAAACGTAGAGTCCCTGTGGGTGGAGATAAGGGGAGGGGGGAAAATAATAAATTACTGATAGTGGTTTGTTATAAGTCTCCAAAAATAATGGAGGCAGCGGACAATATCCTCATAAAGCAAATAGATGAAGCAGCGACTCAAGGAGAAGTCATTATTATGGGAGACTTCAACTACCCTGAAATACATTGGGGAACAGAAACCTGCAGTTCAAGCAAAGATAATAGGTTTTTGACAACTATGAGAGACAATTACCTTTCACAACTGGTTCAGGACCCAATAAGAAGGGGGGCACTGCTAGACCTAATATTAAACAACAGGCCAGACCGCATATCAAATATACGAGTTGGGGGTCACTTGGGTAATTGTGATCACAAAATAATAAGTTTTTTATGTATTCTTTAATAAAATGTGTAGTAGAGGGGTTACAAGGACACTAAACTTCAGGAAGGCAAATTTCCAACGGTTGAGAGATGATCTTAGTGCAATAAACTGGGATGATATCCTGACACTTAAAACTACACAAAGCAAATGGGAGACATTTATTAGCATCCTGAATAGGACCTGTGCACAATATATACCCTATGGGAATAAACATGCTAGAAATAGGAGGAAACCACTATGGCTAAATAGAGCTGTAAGGGGCGCAATTAGTGACAAAAAGAAAGCATTTAGAGAGCTAAAGCAAGTAGGTAGTGATGAGGCATTAAATAAATATAGAAAATTAAATAAATTATGTAAAAAACAAATCAAGGCAGCAAAGATTGAGACAGAGAGACTCATTGCTAGAGAAAATAAAAATAATCCCAAAATATTCTTTAACTACATAAATAGTAAAAAACTAAAAAATGATAGTGTTTGCCCCCTTAAAAATAGTCTGGGTGAAATGGTGGATGAGGATGAGGAAAAAGCCAATATGCTAAATGATTTTTTTTCAACTCGTATTTACACAAGAAAATCGCATAACAGAAAACATGATTAGTGATAACAAAAATTCTCCATTAAATGTCACTTGCTGGGTTACAGCAGGAACTACGGCGGCGTCTAAAAATCACTAAAGTTGACAAATCCCCGGGCCCGGATGGGATATACCCGCGAGTACTGCAGGAATTAAGTAATGTCATAGATAGACCATTATTTTTAATCTTTAAAGATTCCATAATAACAGGGTCTGTACCACAGGACTGGCGTATAGCAAATGTGGTGCCAATATTCTAAAAGGGGACAAAAACCGAACTTGGAAATTATAGGCTGGTAAGCTTAACCTCTACTGTGGGTAAAATCCTGGAGGGTTTCCTAAGAGATGCTATAATAGAGTATCTGAAGAAGAATAACCTCATGACCCAGTATCAACATGGGTTTACGAGGGACCGTTCCTGTCAAACTAATCTGATCAGTTTTTATGATGAGGCAAGTTCCGGACTGGACCAAGGAAATGCAGTGGATGTTGTGTATATGGACTTTTCAAAAGCTTTTGATACGGTTCCACACAAAAGGTTGATACATAAAATGAGAACAATGGGGATAGGGGAAAATATATGTATGTGGGTTAAGAACTGGCTCAGTGATAGGAAACAAAGGGTGGTTATTAATGGAACACACTCAGACTGGTTCTCAGTTAACAGTGGGGTACCACAGGGGTCAGTATTGGGCCCGCTTCTTTTTAACATATTTATTAATGACCTTGTAGGGGGCATACAGAGTAGTATTACAATATTTGCAGATGACACTAAACTCTGCAGGGTAATCAATACAGAGGAGGACAATTTTATATTACAGGAGGATATATGTAAGCTAGAAGCTTGGGCTGATAAATGGCAAATGAACTTTAATGGGGATAAATGTAAGGTAATGCACTTGGGCAGAGGAAATAAAATGTATAATTATATGCTTAATTGTAAAACACTGGGCAAAACTGTAACTGAAAAAGACCTGGGTGTATTGGTGGATGACAAGCTCACGTTTGGTGGCCAGTGTCAGGCAGCTGCTGCAAAGGCAAATAAAATAATGGGATGCATTAAAAGAGTCATAGATGCTCACGAGGAGAACATAATTTTACCTCTAGTCACTAGTGCGACCACACTTAGAATACTGTGTACAGTTCTGGTCTCCGGTGTATAAGAAAGACATAGCTGAACTAGAGCGGGTGCAGAGAAGAGCGACCAAGGTTATTAGAAGACTGGGGGGTCTGCAATACCAAGACAGGTTATTACACTTGGGGTTATTTACTGTGGAAAAACGAAGGCTTAGGGGTGATCTTATTACTATGTACAAGTATATGAGGGGACAGTACAAAGACCTGTCTACTGATCTTTTTACTCTGAGGTTGAGACGGGGACAAAGGGGGCATCTTCTACGTCTGGAGGAAAGAAGGTTTAATCATAATCACAGACGGGGATTCTTTACTGTAAGAGCAGTGAGACTATGGAACTCTCTGCCGCATGATGTTGTAATGAGTGATTCACTACTAAAATTTAAGAAGGGCATGGATGCCTTTCTTGAAAAGTATAATATTACAGGTTATTTATACTAGATTCCGTGATAGGGCGTTGATCCAGGGAACTAGTCTGATTGTCGTATGGAGTCAGGAAGTAATTTTTTCCCCAATGTGGAGCTTAGTGTTTGCCACGTTTTTTTTTTTTGCCTTCCTCTGGATCAACATGTTAGGCTATGGGTTGAACTAGATGGACTTAGTCTTCCTTCAACCTTAAAAACTATTATAGTGGATAGTTCCGTTTGGGATTTCACCTGAATTAAATTTTTTGTGGATTTTCTGTAGATTGTGAGCCCTCGTGGGCAGGGTCCTCTCTCCTCCTGTTCCAGTAAGTGACTTATATTGTCTAAGATTATTGTATTTGTTTTTATTATGTATACCGCTTTTCAAATGTAAAGTGCCATGGAATAAATGGCGCTGTAATAATAACTAATAATAATAAACTCCAGTGTGCTCAGTGTAGTGCACAGGATAAATGTGCTCCTAGCATTATATTAACGCAATCAAAAACTGTTATGTTCTCCAAAATATTACCAAGAAAACTACAACTTATCCCACAAAAAAACAAGTCCCCACTCAGGTCCATTATCTGTCAATGGAAATATAAAAGGTTTCCACATTACTGGTAGAACAAAGGCTTTGAGCTTTGGAAAATGGACATGGCTCCCATCCCCTCAAATAAAATCCAGTGAAATCTATGCTACTAGGATAGAGGATAAAAATGTTCCTAAACCACAGTTTAGTTAGCGTTCACATTTTTGGCACTGCCGTAGTGGGGAAGTACCTACTGAACAATTTATGACGTGTGTGTCTCCAGAGGCACAAGCTAGGCACAATGTGTGGGCACTAAGCTGGCATATTTTCAATTTTCCAGAAAAAAAGAATGGAGTGGATGTAGCAGAGTGAAAACACATATGGGGCCAAAATAGTCAACATCATTGAGTCTGTCTGGGATCACATGAAGATACAGAAGGATTTGCACAAGTCTACAGCCACAGAAGATCTGTGGTTAGTTCTCCAAAATGTTTGGTACATTCTCCTCCGCACTGCCCAAGAGTGCCTTCAAACTGGCTTGCAAGTGTAGCTAGAAGAATTGATTCTTTGATGCTGTTTTGAAGGCAAAGGGTGGTCAAACCAAATATTGATTTGATTTAGATCTCTCTTTTGTTCATTCTCTGATAAAAAAAAATATAAACTATTAACACATCTATTTTTACAGCATTTTTACACACCTGTGTAAGGCTATGTTTGCACATTCACGATTTGAATGCAGAAAATTCCTTAAGGTTTTTGCATCTCTTGGCAGGAAAAACGCTGCAGAAAAAAGCGCATTTTGCTGCAATTTTGATGTGTTTTTGATGTGTTTTTTATGCGTTTTTGTACAGCAATGAATGCTTTTGGAACTAAATAAAGATATTTGAAAAAAGAAACATGGAACATCGCTTTAACCCTTGGATTACCGTCAGACCTGGGATGAGTATATTGGTTAATTTAAATGATTAAAGAATGTGTCTGTTGTATTTCAAATAAAGTGTTTGCTCTCATTGTGTGTTTATTTAACTCTTTACTTTACTTAGGTTTAGTAATGAGAGGGTCTGATTGACACATTTTCATCCATAAACAAAGGGCTAGGTGCCAGCTAATCTCATAAACCTTAATCCCATTAGCATTCCAATTCATGTCATTTCTGGGGCAGCTGTGAGCTGCTATTTTTAGCCTGGGAAGGTGCCATTAGGCAAACATGTTACCTGGCTATTAATAACAGCTCACAGCTGTTTGTCTGTGTTCTAATGCCACACCGCATGTAATGACATTTCAGTTGGTCAAAATGTGCAGTGGAGACTAGCGTGTCCGCTACAGAAATTGACATGCTGCGGGTGAGTTTGGGTGCGTGCCTATGATCAGGAACCGCTGTGGGTTTGAAGCTGCGTGTTTATGCAGAGTCAATCCCGCAGCAGCCAGATTTAACAGCATAATAGATGGGATTACTAGAAATCCCATGTCCACTATGTGTGCATCTGAGGCTGCAGATCACCCGCAGACACTGACATGTGGCGCGTCTTTCAGGACTGCAGCATGTCTAATTCTCTTGCAGAGTCACTAGTCTCTGCAACAGAAATGTGACCATTAGAATATACTGAATGCAGTAAATCCGCGTGGTTCAGTGAACACATGTGGATTTACCTGCATTCAATAGAACGCAGAGTTTTGGATGCAGCAAAAATATGCTGTGTCCAAAACGCTGCTTCGCCCAGATCGTGGGCACATAGCCTAATATTTAAAAAAAATGGCATCGGCTCCAGCATCATTTTCATAACCAACAGAGGGAAAGCCGACTGCTGGGAGCTGATATTAGTAGCCAGGGAAGGGGCCATTAGCCAAAAATGTTCCCTGGCTATTAATAACAGCTCACAGCTGTTTGCTTAGCCTTTACTGGCCAGATTACAGAGGGACCCCCGAAAAAAATTGACCTAGGGCCCCCCTATAAAATCTAACCAGCAAAGGCTAAACAGACAGCTGCAGGCTGATATTAATAGCCAGGGAAGGGGCAATTGATACTGGCCCCCTCCGCAGATAATAATATCAGCTCTCAGCTACCCCAGAAATGGCCCGTCCATAAGATGCGCCAAATCTGGTGCTTAGCCTCCGCTCTTTCCACTGCCGTGGCGAGTGGGGTAATAAGGTTGGGGTTCATGTCAGCCTTGTATTGGCAGCTGACATGAAGCCCAGGTTAGTAATGGAGGGCATATATCAACATTGCCCCAAGCTATGAAGGAATAACCCAGAGAATCAAGAAGAGAAAGTAAAATATATGTAAAAATGTTATAATCTTTATTGAGAAATAATTATAACAAGTATATAAAAAAAGGGAACCAGAAAAAACCCAGACATCCATAGACCGTTGACTGCACAAATGAAAATGCTACCAGCTAAAACTGTTTAGGTGTTATTTAGCTACTATTCAGAGAGTTGACACGTAGTCTTAAACATCAATATTGGTATTTGTGACACATCTAAACAGTCTTAGCTGGTAGCATTTTCATTTGTGCAGTCAACTGTCTATGGATGTGCGGATTTTTTCTGGTTCCCTTTTTTTTATACTTGATTAAATTATTTCTCCATAAAGATTATAACATTTTTACATATATTTTCCTTTCTCTTTTTGATGCTCTGGGTTATTCCTTCATGGCTTGAGGCAGTATTGATATATTCTTGGTGAAGAGTAGTTTAGCTACTTGTTTTTTGGACATTAGTATTTAATTTAGTAATGGAGGGCATCTATAAGACTTCCCCATTATTAACCCCTAGTAAGTTTTTGGACGTTTTTCAAATAAAGACACGGCCAGAATAAAGTCTTTTATTTTAAATATAATTCCACACGGTTTTATTCTTTTATTTAAAAATAAAAAACACAGTATACTCACCTAACGTCCAATCCCCGAAGCCCTTGTCTCCTATAAGAAACCAAAAATAAAAAAACAACCATATCCCTCACCTGACCGCCGTCATGATATAATACTGTAGCACCCTGAGGATTCGGCTGCTACAGGGGTATTGCACCTCAACCCAGAGGTGTGATATTCCACTCCCGGGTAAGGATGGAGTGTGGAACTGAGCTCAGAAAGCTACATGCACTACACACATCCCATTTCCGAGGAACAGACCAACGGTACTCCCACTTAGAAATGTGCAGGTACGACCGAGTCTGTTCCTGGCTGGAGTGGGAGGGGGGTGGTACATCCCAGTAGTGTAGGGGCAGATAGGGGGAGCAGCCTGGGTAAAGTTAGGAGCTCATTGGGTGCTGGTCACCTGAGCTCACACATAGAGGGAGTATTTAAGGTGGGCACCATCTAAGAACAGGGTCAGTCAGTCAGCCAGTCTTTGCAGAGGAGAGGAAGAGAGCAGAAGAGAGCAGAGCAGCCCCAGAGAGAGTGAGAGTGGAGCAAGAAAGACCCAGAGGGGGAAACAAAAAGGAACTCTGAGAACCCATATACAAACCTAGGGTGAAGAGTTGGCAAAAGGGTACCGGATCCCAAACTGGTGGGGGCTAAAGCACACCTCAGCCAGAGACCGGAGGCCGTGGGCAGGATCTGCCACGGCCACCCACTAAGTCCACCCTGAAGGCAGACCACGTGTAGGGTCAGGGAACCCAAGGCCAAGGGTCTCCCAACAGAAGGCCCGAGGGAGCTGGACCTAGGTGGATCCCTGGTGGGGACGGCCAGAAGAAAGGACAAGAAGGAGGGCTCAGGGACACGCTCCGGACTTGCTTGGGGGTTGGCTGAATCCAGGACCTGGTGGACGCAGCACGGCTCGGGTGGTCACTCAAGGCCGGAGTGACCGGAATATCTGCAGTAAGTAAACACCCTGAACTGCACAACCCGACTCTGTCTTTATTATCATCTACGCTGCACTACCACAACCCCCATCCTCTGCACCTGACCCCCTGAGGCCATACCCCTCCCGTTGGGGGTTATACTATCTAAAGCTGCACCAACACCATCATCCTCAGCGGACCCTGCTGCAGCGGCGGCCGTAGTGACCGCAATCCAACGGGTGGCGTAGTCGACATAAAGAACTTTGTAACATCTGTAGGACTGCCACATACTCTGAGCTTGACACCCTGGGCACGGACCGGGTCACAGCCACTCGGAGACTACAACCCCCATCTGATCCGGCTCCGGGTATTCCCCTAAAGAATATGGCCCAGGGGGTGCGTCAACTTTGGCGTAGTCGGCAGGATTACGTGCCCACAACAACCGGGTACTGCGTGCCTGAAGAAAAGAACGAGTTTACCTCAAAAAGAAGTCTCCTGCTGGTTCCGGAGGGTCCCCGTCATCGGACCCCATCACAGGTCGATTCCCGCCGGTTGTCCGCCATTAACAGCTTTTTCCCGCCATCTGCAGAGTTTCCCGCCACTGGGAGACGATTCCCGCCATTTCCGAAGATTTCCCGCCTTGGGGGAGCGGACGCCATTATGGGCGTGCCAGAGGGTGGCAAGAGGCCACCTCCCATCGTGGGCCAGGACCGAAAATGGCGCCAAAAGTGGAAACCGCCCCCACCAACAGAGACTGTGATGCTAGAGGTGTCTGTCAGCGTGAAAGAACTGCCCCTGGAGCTGACAATCACCAAGTGGCCCCGGGACCGCCCTCGAGGTGGGAGGACTGAGAAGAAGAGAGCAAAGATGGGTGTCGCCTGGAGCAGTCTGGAGAGAGCGCACCCGGAGACAAGAAGCCTAGAGCTGAGTCCAGAAGAAGCTTACCCGGAGATGGAAGAAGAGCAGAGCAGCACCGGCCCGCTGGCCAGGAGCCTGCTGGAGACAACGGAAGGAGAGCAGAGCAGCACCGACCCGTTGGTCAGGAGCCTGCTAGAAGCAACGACCCCACTAGGCTTAGTGGAGGTCTTGGCACAGCTCCCCCGAGATCGGGAGTGTGCACAGACTGCGCTGGAGGGCCTCGCACGGAGGATGGCCCGGGTGCAGCGAGAGACGTTGGCGGAGTGGAGCCGTGAGATGGCCCAGCAGACAAGAACCCGTCAGCGGAGCACGCCACCCGAGACGAGGAGACAGACCGCCTCTGAGGATGGCGCAGGAGGACTGAAGGCCGGAGACGGCGCCGAGAAGGGAGCCGAACGAAGGGAGGCAGGTAAAGGGGACGTCTCTACCCCAAACCGGGAAACCGCGTACCTGCCCCAGCTCCCCGTCGCAGAGCCCGAAGTATCCCCTGCCGTGCCCGTAACCGCAGCGTCACCGCCACAGACTAGGCCTCAAACGGGAGCCGCGACCCCTGTGACGTCACACGTCTCGACCCCGAGCGTGACCAAGCAGGAAGTACCATCGGCCTGGTCGCAAGGCCTAGTACCCCCGGGCGCCGCAATACCAACAGCGCCCCCTACCTCCGCGGAGCCACCGGCCTGGTCGCAGGGCCAAGTAGCCCAGGGCGCCGCCGTCCTTACGGTGCCCTTCACTTTCCAGGTGCCCCAGGCCTGGCCGCAAGGCCTGGGCAACCCGGGCGCCACCACCACCGCGCCCATAAAACCAAGAGTGCCGCATCTGGGAGAAGATCTGTTCGCCCAACATACGTGCCCGGATGGGCAGCCCTTTATATGGCCACCGGAGTTTCACCATCCCCGACTCCGGAAAGAGAGAGCCCTAGACGAGCCCCTGATCCCGGCTCCAAAGCCCGTAAAGAGGACCTCGCCCCCGCTAGAGGAGGCACAGTTTGAGTGGGACCCCACCGGAGAAGATCTCATGGGGTTCACTCAGGAGACTCGGGCAGCCGCAGCGGAGCGTGCAGAGTGCTGCCGCCAGCAGCTCGAGGTCTTTGAGAGGGAGCGGAGAGAGAGGCGGGTCCGGGAACAACGAGCCCAAATAAAGAGCGCGGAGCAGAAGAGCTGGGCCAGGAGGAGTCCCCGTGCAGCTCATGGTCCCCCTTCCACCGGGACTGTGATCAAGTTTAATATGCAGCACGGGTGGGGCTTCATCCGAGATCACCGCACCCCAGGCGACGTCTTCGTGACAAGAAGAGACGTTGAGTCCCACCTACCGGAGGGACACAGAGGACGTGACCTGTATATAGGGGACGAGGTCACCTTCACCCGGCACAAGTGTGCCAAAGGACCCTACGCCCTCCATGTGCATCGCCTGACGGAGGAGGAGCTGCGGTGTGAGGAAGAGCAAGAGGACCCGGACGGGTCTGAAGCTAAAGGTAACCACAAAGAAAGAGCAGGAGGACGCCGTCGTTAAGTACAGCAGAGTACAAGCTGTATATAGTTGCCCGTCGGGGCACAGTGAACTGTTGTTAATATAGTCCCCGTTGGGACCAGAGAATTGAACTGTTACCCGTATTTCCCTTAATCCCACTGACCGAGGACTGAGAGCGGTCATCCCTATTCCCATTAGCTGGCCGAGGACTGAGAGCGGCCCTACTACCCCTTGTAAATAGTTGCGCTTCCTAAAGCGCCCCCTACCGGTTTTATAGGAAAACCATATTTTTTCTAAGAGAAACTGTTGCACTTTTCCCGGGCACACGTTGCACAGTGTCCGGAGGAGGAACCAGAAACAAGAATGTTAATATGAAAAGTTTTATGATGCTGCTAATATATATGTTTTATATGTTTTATTATGTTGTTTATGAAAAAAAAAAAAAATTGTATGTTTGGATGATGTTTTATATCTTACAGCCCGAGGACGTGCTGTGATTTACCAGGGGGGAATGTAGCACCCTGAGGATTCGGCTGCTACAGGGGTATTGCACCTCAACCCAGAGGTGTGATATTCCACTCCCGGGTAAGGATGGAGTGTGGAACTGAGCTCAGAAAGCTGCATGCACTACACACATCCCATTTCCGAGGAACAGACCAACGGTACTCCCACTTAGAAATGTGCAGGTACGACAGAGTCTGTTCCTGGCTGGAGTGGGAGGGGGATGGTACATCCCAGTAGTGTAGGGGCAGATAGGGGGAGCAGCCTGGGTAAAGTTAGGAGCTCATTGGGTGCTGGTCACCTGAGCTCACACATAGAGGGAGTATTTAAGGTGGGCACCATCTAAGAACAGGGTCAGTCAGTCAGCCAGTCTTTGCAGAGGAGAGGAAGAGAGCAGAAGAGAGCAGAGCAGCCCCAGAGAGAGTGAGAGTGGAGCAAGAAAGACCCAGAGGGGGAAACAAAAAGGAACTCTGAGAACCCATATACAAACCTAGGGTGAAGAGTTGGCAAAAGGGTACCGGATCCCAAACTGGTGGGGGCTAAAGCACACCTCAGCCAGAGACCGGAGGCCGTGGGCAGGATCTGCCACGGCCACCCACTAAATCCACCCTGAAGGCAGACCACGTGTAGGGTCAGGGAACCCAAGGCCAAGGGTCTCCCAACAGAAGGCCCGAGGGAGCTGGACCTAGGTGGATCCCTGGTGGGGACGGCCAGAAGAAAGGACAAGAAGGAGGGCTCAGGGACACGCTCCGGACTTGCTTGGGGGTTGGCTGAATCCAGGACCTGGTGGACGCAGCACGGCTCGGGTGGTCACTCAAGGCCGGAGTGACCGGAATATCTGCAGTAAGTAAACACCCTGAACTGCACAACCCGACTCTGTCTTTATTATCATCTACGCTGCACTACCACAACCCCCATCCTCTGCACCTGACCCCCTGAGGCCATACCCCTCCCGTTGGGGGTTATACTATCTAAAGCTGCACCAACACCATCAGCCTCAGCGGACCCTGCTGCAGCGGCGGCCGTAGTGACCGCAATCCAACGGGTGGCGTAGTCGACATAAAGAACTTTGTAACATCTGTAGGACTGCCACATACTCTGAGCTTGACACCCTGGGCACGGACCGGGTCACAGCCACTCGGAGACTACAACCTCCATCTGATCCGGCTCCGGGTATTCCCCTAAAGAATATGGCCCAGGGGGTGCGTCAATACCAGTGTCCCACAACGATCCGGGTCACTTCTACAGCAGCAACATTAGCAATCACTGATGTGATTACTGTAGAAGACTGCACTGTATACACTGACAGGAGTGTAATCACTCCTGTTAGTGTACATCATTGCGCTGCTGGGGCTGAGTTCACCAGAGTTCATCAGCTGAACATCAGCTGATAAGCCCCGGTGCCCTCATTTACTGCATCAGTGTTGCGTGGGAAAATTCCCACGCAGCACAGATGCTGTGAGGGCACCAGAGCAATGTACACTGCTGGGAACAATCGTGCTCCCGTCAGTGTATTGCCGGTTGCCGGGTGATCACATCGCCGTGGGACATCGGGAGGATGGCGTACAGGTGAGAATAAGGTGTTTTTATTTCAACCCCTTTATGCCCGATGGTGGTTTGCATGTTAATGACTAGGCCAGTTTTTACAATTCTGACCACTGTCACTTTATGAGGTAATAACTCTGGAACACTTTAATGGATCCTACTGATTCTGATATTGTTTTTTCATGAGATATTGTAATTCATGATAGTGGTAAAATTTCTTCAATATTACTTGCGTTTATTTGTGAAATAATCAGAAATTTGACGTAAATTTAGAAACTGTTGCCATTTTCAAACTTTGAATTTTCATACCCTTAAATTAGAGAGATGTGTCACACAAAATTATTAATAAATAACATTTCCCACATGTCTACTTTACATCAGCACAATTTTGGAGCCAAATTTTTTTTGTTAGGAAGTTATAAGGGTTAAAAGTTGACCAGCAATTTCTAATTTTTCCAACAAAATTTACAAAACCATTTTTTAGGGACCACATCACATTTGAAGTGACTTTGAGGGGCCTTTATGACAGAAAATATCCAAAAGCGACACCATTCGAAAAACTGCACCCCTCAAGATGCTCAAAACCACATTCAAGAAGTTTATTAACCTTTCAGGTGCTTCACAGCAATTTTTGGAACGTGGAAGAAAAAAATGAACATTTAACTTTTTTCACAAAAATGTTACTTTAAACCCCAATTTTTTGTGCAATTTCTCCTGAGCACGCCAATACCCCATATGTGGGGGAAAACCACTGTTTGGGCGCACGGCAGGACTCGGAAGGGAAGGGGCGCTATTTGACTTTTTGAATGTAACATTTGCTTGAATAATTAGCGGACACCATGTTGCGTTTGGGGAGCCCCTGATGTGCCTAAACAGTGGAAACACTCCACAAGTGACACCATTTTGGAAACTAGACCCCTCAGGGACCTTATCTAGATGTGTAGTGAGCACCTTGAACCCGCAGGTGCTTCACAGAAGTTTATAACATTGAGCCATAAAAATAAAATTTCACATTTTTCCCATAAAAAAGTTTTTCAGCCTGCAATTTTGCATTTTCATAAGGGTAACAGGAGAAATTGCTCCATACCATTTGTTGTGCAGTTTCTCCTGAGTAAGCAGATACCCTATATGTGGGAGAAAAACACTGTTTGGTCGCACGGCAGGCTTTGGAAGGGAAGGAGCTCCATTTGACTTTTTGATGTTAAAATTTGCTTGAATAATTAGTGGACGCCATGTTGCGTTTGGGGAGCCCCTGATGTGCCTAAACAGTGGAACCCCCCACAAGTGAAACCATTTTGGAAACTAGACCCCTCAGGGATCTTATCTAGATGTGTGGTGAGCACACTGAACCCCCAGCCGTGAAAATAAAAAAATCAAACTTTTTCCACAAAAATGATTTTTTACCCCAATTTTTTTATTTTCACAAGGGTAAGAGGAAAAAATGGACCTTAAAAACTGTTGTGCAATTTCTCCTAAGTATGCCAATACCACATATGTGGGGAAAATACACTGTTTCGGTGCATGGCGTGGTTCAGAAGGGAAGGAGTACTGTGTGACTTTTTGAATGCAAAATTGGCTGGAATAGAGAGCGGACGCAATGTTGTATTTGGAGAGCCCCTGATGCACCTAAATAGTGGAAACCCCCCACAAGTGACCCCATTTTGGAAACTAGATCCCTCAAGGATTTATCAAGGGGTATAGTGAACATTTTGAACGTATAGGTACGACACAGAATTTGATAACATTAGGTCATCATATTGAATAAATTGTCATTAGTCTTGAGCACAAGTGCTTGCTACTTGAGTTTGCATCGGGTACTCGGGTATGCACCATGTATCACGGGTGCTCGAGTGACATGCTCGAGTCCCCGCCTCCCATGTTTCACGGTTGTTAGACACCCAAAAAGAAAACATGTGGGGATCGTTCGTGCATGGCAGGCAATCCCCGATAGTTTTTTTTGGCGGTGGAGATTCAAGCATGTCACTTGAACAGCCGCCATACTCGGTGCATACCCAAGCACCCGATGCAAACTCGGGTAGCGAGCACTTGTGCTCAACACTAGTCACCATATCGTCATCATTTTTATTTCTTTACTTTTGAAAAAATCCCAACCCCAACACAACCCTAACGCTAGCACAACCCTAACACTAACACAACCGTAACCCTAGCAAAACCCTAACCTTAGCAAAACCCTAACCCTAGCACAATCCTAACCCAACCCTAGCCATAGCACAACCCTAACCGTAGCACAACCCTAACACTAACACAACCCTAACCCTAGCACAACCCTAACCCTAGAGTTTATTTTTTTACACCTTTCCTCGTGCGGTATAAGTGATTAGACGACTTTATTCTTCGCTTCGGTGGGATTACAGCGATACCAGATTCATATCGGGTTTTTATGATTGACAGCTGTCACACACTAAAAAAATCTTTTTTTTTTTTGCAAAGGCTAGTTTTTGCATCACCATATTTTGAGAGCTATAATTTTTCCGTATTTTGGCCGACAGAGTCATGTGGCAGCTTGTTTTAAGTTGATATTTTTATTGGTATCATTTTTGGGCACATGACATTTTTTGATCACTTTCTATTCTAATTTTTGGGAGGCAGAATAAACAAAAAACAACAATTCAGGAATTGTTTTTGTGTTTTGTTTTTTTTTAATGCCGTTCTGCGTGTGGTAAAATTGATAAGGTAGCTTTATTCTTCACGTCAGTACTTTTACAGCGGTACCAAATTTATATAGTTTTTTACGTTTTGGCACTTGTACACAATAAAAACTATTTTATAGAAAAAATATTTTTTTTGTATCGCTTTATTCTGAGAGCTATAACTTTTTCCTTTTTCGGCTAATGGAGCTGTATGGTGGCTTGTTTTTTGCGGGACAAGATGACGTTTTCAGCTGTACCATTTTTATTTGCAGTCGTCTTTTTGATCGCCCATTTTTTGTTTGGCGGTATGATGATAAAGCATTGTTTTTTGCTTTGTTTTTATTTGTTTGTTTTTTTACCATGTTCCATAAAGGGGTTAACTAGTGGGACAGTTTTATAGATCAGGTCGTTCCGGATGAGGCGATATCAAATATGTGTACTTTTATTGTTTTTTTTTTTTCATAATAATATTTATTTATGGGTACAATATATATATATTTTTTTTACTTTAACACTTTGTCCCACTATTGGACTTTAATTTTTTGTATAGCATAGAGATGCAGCAGCATCTGTATGCTATGCTGCGTGTCAGCGCTGCACACTCAGAAGTTACTTTGATCATGCACTGCGCATGATCAAAGTAACTTCCTACTGTCTGGTGACCCGGATGTCATCATGATCATCGGGTCATCATGACAACTACCGGGACCCGGCACAGACAGCGCGGGATGCCGGAGAGGAGGTAAGTAAGCCGCGCTTACCTCCCCTTGCTCCTGGAATGTTGTGATCGACTTCGATCGCAGAATTTCGGGGGTTAATGTGCCGGGACCGGTGCGGCACTGCTCCTTGCACATAGCAGCGGGTGTCAGCTGTGAGAATCAGCTGACACTCGGCGGCGATCGTGCCCACACAGCCTGTGTGCGGGCCAGATCGCTAGGCGTAATAATACGTATCTGATCCAATAGGCCCAGGGTGCAGATGTGTATTATTACGCCTGACTTCAAAAAAGGGTTAATATAGATTTATTTTTACTTTTTTTTTTAAACATAGCGCGCACACGCTGGCTGAGGAGACTACCTCTCCCCTCAGCCGCGCCTGCTCCCGCTGTTATAAGAGGGATCGGTCGTCGGATGATGGGAGGAGTAGTCTCCCGCTGTCCATTCTTTGTGCGTTTTTGCGGCGTTTTTGACTCATTGACTTGAATTGAGTCAGTCAAATACGCAGCAAACATCCGCAACAAATCCACAAATATATTTAGAACTGTGTTTTTGCTGCGGATTTCACTGGCTCAATTCAAGTCTATGGGTGAAAAACGCTGCAGAAAAGCACAAAGAATTGACATGCCGCTGATTTAAACACAATGACAATCCTGGCAGGAAAATTCCTGCTCATGTGCACAGCACAGCTCATCAGGATTGTCATTGCATTAGCTGGCACATGGATTACTTAGCGTTTTTGGTGCATTTCCGCCTGGAAAAAGCTGCGAAAACGGATCAAAAACTCACAGTGTGCACATAACCTTAAACTTTTTCACACCACTGTATAATGGGAGGTCATTGTTCATGGAGGTCCCAATGACTAATGTAGATATTGAGATATACACAAATGCATCAGAGGTGTAGAACTTTGGAGCATACCATAAGGCAGTGGTGTGCTGAGAGCTTGGTGATAGCTTGGAAGGAGGCCAAACAGATTTTTAAATTACCTGTGTTAGAACTTCTTCATATTGTTTTAGCAACAGGGATTTGGGGACAGTGGTTGCATTCGTCATTGAGTACAGTTACTTGGATGGCATGTTGAAAAATATTGTCCAGTGTGGGATAATTTAATAAATAGTATAGATGCTACAGAGGTGTGTTGGTTATCTTTTGCAGGTAGGGAGCTGGCTTTTTGGTTTATGCTCAGGAACAAGGTAGAAGACAGGCTACAAAGCTTTTCAGTTGGGGTAATATGAGAAGAAATGCCGGGAAGCCAGTTTTGTTTCAGTTATTGCAGTTGGGTGAGCAGTCATTCTGAAGTAGATTTGTTTAAGTTGACTTTCCCTTTGACCTTTTTTGGGGTATATCATATTTCTGAACCTGTAGAAAACAGTAAGAATAGAATCAGAGGGTTGTTGTTATTGTTTTCTAATGTCAAAAGCTTCAAAACAGATAAGCAGAGCAGATTACAATCTTCATGATGGTTGGTAATGTGTGTAAATAAGGTGTTTTCAGGCTTATGTGTGGGTCTGCTCATCTGGTCTACATAACAGTTTTTCAGAAAGTGCTTGAGCATCTAGGGTTTAGTTGACCACGAGTCGAGACAGTCAACGCTATTGCTTTATAGTAGTCCAAATTTGGGGTAATGTTTTGAAGAAATCAAGGTGGCTTTGGAGAGAGGTTTTTGTGGTAGGTTATAGGGATATTCTCATTTTATTAAATTGCTTTAGTTACTTAGACAACATGAAAATATTTCAAGTTTTCAATTGACTTGATTTTTCTATCTGCTGTCATTATCCTGCAAATAGAGATTTTATCTTTCACAGTGTACAGCTGGTTTCAATGAAGCTCGGCCACTAGTGTCTGCCCAGACCCTGGCCAAGTGTGTACAGTGGTTACATTTCAAGAGTGGGGCTAACTCATAACACACCTGTCAGCTTTCTTCAGCTCATTGATTTCTATACAGCTGCTCACCTCTGCCCTCCTCCCTCTCAGCTCCTGACAAGCTGTTATTACAGATCTTGTAAAATCACCAGCCCTCCACCATCAGTGACTTTCAGAGCAGGACTACTAATCACAGCTCTCATTGTGCTTGTTCAAATGCCCAATTATCTCTATGTGTAAATTAAGTAATAACAATGTAGACTCAGAACAAACCACTGATAACTAAATGTGTTCTATCAGAACTTGTGCTGAGCTTTATAGTTCTACTAATAGTACAGTTCTGCTGCTCTCCAGAAACTGTCACTCAAGGTGCCTGATCTTCCAGAAACCTGAGGCAAATTGAGAAAAACTGTTTAAAAGGAATCTATCACCAGTTTTTTGCCACCTAATCTGAGAACAGCTTAATTAGACGCAGAGACCCTGATACTAGTAATGTGCTAGTTACTGGGTATTAGTATGTCATTATCACTAGAAAAGTAGTAATCCTACTGCCATGTAGTCCTCTATATTCATCTGCTCTGTATAACTCTGCCCCCACCACTGATTTGCAGCTTTCTGCCTATGCACAGTGTAAACAGAAGGCGGTCGGTGGTGTGGGCAGGGTTTTACAGAGCTCAGCAATAACTAGTAGATCTGCATCAGATAAAACAGTAATTTTATAAAAATTGCAACAAGTAGCCAAGTAAGTAATACATAGGTGGAATCAGGGTCTCTGCCCCTACATCATACTGCTCTCAGATTGGGTAGGAAAAATCTGGTGACAAATTCCCTTCAAGAAGTTGGTATGCTATCCAATAATGGTTATGAGCATTTTGGGCAACCGTGTATTGGATGCCATATCTACTTACCTATGGGAAAGGACATCATGTTGTATCTGGCCTCCTGAGGAGCCAGCAGGGGTGAAACGCGACAAGGCATATCTGTGGCTGGTGGCACAACCTCTCTGGATGAGTATATCACCCCTTATTACCTTTTGGATTATGATTGCTGCTGGGTCAATCTATAAAAGTTGACTGGTATTATAAATGGTGGTTATTATGCGCTGTTATCCATCTGATTGTGTATCATGTGTGGTATTGGTGCAAAAATTTGAAGCGCAAGCTTATGTGCATTTGTATACATATGGCTGCTGTTGTATCAAAAACAACATTATAAGAGGCACTTTGCACTTTTTAAGCACCTTGCACCTTATATATTTCTGCTGTTTATTAGGCTTTAGGGGTGTTTGGCTTAATCCAGAGAGGGACGACCACCTATATTATTGTAGGGTCACAGTGTTTATCATTGTTTTGTAACAGTGGGGAAGGGCGTAGCCTTCCCTTGGCACTGAGATAGTTAAAGGAAGTGTTCCTGAAGTCAGACCTCTCTGAACTGTTGGTAGACCAAGCTAAGGGGTTAGCCTTAGTGGTCCAGTCAGTAGAGTAGAGGGGGAACTTAGTGCCCTGATCAAGCCTTGAGTGATATAGAGCTTGTTCCTGGCATAATTCCTTGTGGGCTGCAGTACCTGTAAACAGCCACAAGATGCCACTGTCCTGGGTGCAGATGTCCGGTTGAGTCTGCTAGCAGTGTTACAGACAGTGATGAGTTAATGCTGTGTGATGACAGCTCACTGAGGGTGGGCACATTAGGAAAATCTCTGTTTAGTTTCCAGAATCAGGAAGTGATTCTTCGGTAAGAGATAGGACAGTGAATTGTACGGGCAGCTAGTATATGTGGCTGCTAGGGTAGACGGGAGCTCCATACCCTCAGACAGTGGGATCACCAGTGTGAAAGTCTCCCTACGCAAGAGCAAGAGTCCTGTTAGCTGGCCGGAGAAACTCATCAAAGGTAGTGAGGACCCGGTGCACTTCTAGTCTGCAGGAAGCAGAGGAAGATAAATAGGACTCCAGGCTAAGACGTGGGGGAGAGATATCAGATCCAGATCACTGTTGGTATTGTGGAAGAGTCTCATGGGCCAGAGATTAGAGTCACAGAGATGCTTCACTTAAAGAGGGAACCAGGGCTGAAGGAGTTGCCAGCGCCTGTGAGAGAGATGATAACCTGTCGGGCCTTATCCATTATATCTGCCTGTAAATATTGTATATATTCCTCTTCCCCAAGTAAAGTTCAAGTTCTGGTTAAGAACCTCGTGTCCTCTGAATTTATTGCTGCCCTGGTCCCAGAAGAGAAATGCCTGGAGACAGCCGCGATCGGATGGCTTGAAGTAAGTGAAGAGCACCACATACACAGCCACACTTCAGAGGGAGGACACATATTGTCTGTAGGGTGCCAGAGCGAGAGGGGGCTACAGCTCGCCCACGACTACCTCTCTGGGGCACCTTACAGTTTAACCACATCGCGCCAGAGCCTGTTTTTGCCTTCGTGACCGGGCCAATTTTTTTAATTCTGACCACTGTCACTTTATGAAGTAATTACTCTGGAACGCTTCAACGGATTCCCCTGATTCTGAGATTGTTTTTTCGTGACATATTGTACTTCATGATAGTAGTAAAATTTCTTCGATATCACTTGCGTTTATTTGTGAAAAAATCGGAAATTTGGCAAAATTTTGAACATTTTACAATTTTCAAACTTTGAATTTTCATGCCCTTAAATCAGAGAGATATGTCACACAAAATAGTTAATAAATAACATTTCCCACATGTCTACTTCACATCAGCACAATTTTGGAACCAAAATTTTTTTTTGCTAGGAAGCTATAAGGGTTAAAAGTTGACCAGAGATTTCTCATTTTTACAACAAAATTTACAAAAACATTTTTTTAGGGACCACATTTTATTTGAAGTCACTTTGAGGGGCCTTTATGACAGAAAATACCCAAAAGTGATACCATTCTAAAAACTGCACCCTCAAGGTGCTCAAAACCACATTCATGAAGTTTATTAACCCTTCAGGTGCTTCACGGGAATTTTTGGAATGTGGAAGAAAACAATGAACATTTAACTTTTTTTCACAAAAAATTACCTTAGACCCAATATTTTTTAATTTTCACAAGGGCAGCCAGAAAAAATGGACCCCAAAATGTGTTGTGCAATTTCTCCTGAGTATTTTGATACCCTATATGTGGTGCAAAACTACTGTTTGGGCGCACGGCATGGCTCGGAAGGTAAGGAGCGCCATTTGACTTTTGGAATGCAAATTGGCAGGAATCGATAGCGGACGCCATGCTGCATTTGGAGAGCCCCAGAGGTGTCTAAACAGAGGAAACCCACAACAAGTGACCCCATTTTGGAAACTAGACCCCTCAAGGAACTTATCTAGATGTGTGGTGAGCACCTTGAACCCCCAGGGGCTTCATAGAATTTTATAATGTTGAGGTGTGAAAATAAAAAAACACATTTTTAACACAAAACTGCTACTTTAGCCTCAAATTTTTAATTTTCACAAGGGCAGCCAGAAAAAATGGACCCCAAAATGTGTTGTGCATTTTCTTCTGAGCACGCTGTGCACTGTGCACTGAAGGACTGATCACATGACTGTGACATCATTGCAGGTCCTGTGCGCACTGAAGGATATAAAAATCCTGGTGCTTTTGAAACAGGGTGAAAGGCGTGAGGCCTGTTCCCTGTGTGTGGGACACCGTTAGCCTAGAGAGGCCTGGTGAAGCCTGAAAGGCAGAGGCTGGATCCTTGTGTGTAAGAGATGCCAGTAGCCTTGGAAGGTACGAGGGCTGGAGACCCCCATCTGAGAAGCCGTAAAGCCACAGCTGTGGCAGAACAAATCTGATGGAAACCGCTAGACCCGGCAAAAGGTAAAAGCGGTGCGTTATATGGACATTGATATAGTTACTTGGCTGAAGGCTGTAACTGGAGCCAAGTTGGCCTGTCTGCCACTTGAAAGGCTCTTGGATGTTATGTGTGTAAACATGCCGGTGAGCCACTGAGACGGACTAAGTTATAAGCAGTTATGAAGTGTAATAAACTGCTGGATTGTGAAATACTGGAAAACGTAGCTGGTGTGCTTTAATTGACCCAGCGCAGCAAGTGTCCCCCAGCATGATGACTAGCGCTGCCTTACACTGTGTGCAGTGTCGGTGTGCTGCCCACTTTTACAGACGCATTGAGCATGTCCTATTCTATCCTCAAAATCGGATCAGAACAAGACAGTCTCTGACCCTCACAAATCTCATTCTCAGATCCTTGATTTTCATGGATGTGTTATGTATCTATAAAACTCTATGAGTCCGTGGACCATGCAATAAAAAATTCTGGCAGCACACGGACATTTCACACAAATGTGAGAATGCAGCCTAAGGGATTTTACAGATAACATTATCTCTCCAAGTCACACAGTGCAGATACAGAATAATATTTACATCCAGGAACTTACCGCTAACGTCTCAACTGATCAGAGTCGGTTTCTGCTGCTTCTTCTCCATCTGGTCAGACCTTCATGTCGACATCTCCCAGCCACTACTCATATTGTCACGATGATCAACGCAGCCCTAAAAATAACAAGGTCCCATATATTGTATATATACTTGTGTCTCCCCCGCACTGCACCCCTGAATACAGATACAGTATGTACCCCACCATTAATATACTATTAGCTACTTAGTAATCAAAATACAAAGTGATCAGCAGCACTGTGCCCCCCATTAACTATAATCTCTGCCGCCCAATAATATAAATTATTCAGTCTCTGTGACTCTCCCCAATTATCTGGAAGGCTATGTGCACACGGAAAATATACAAGGCTTTGCAGTACAAGCAAAGTGAAACCCCCATCATTGCTCTCTCCCAGCACCACATCATTGCTCTCTCCTAGCACCCCCATCATTGCTCTCTCCAGCCCCATCATTGCTCTCCCCATTGCCACCATCCCAATCATTGCTCTCCCCAGTCCCACCATCCCCATCATTGCTTTCCCCAGCCCCATCAGCCCCATCATTGCTCTCCCTAGCCCCACCATCCCCATCATTGCTCTCCCCAGCTCCATCAGCCCCATCATTGCTCTACCCAGCCTCACCATCCCCATAATTGCTCTCCCCATTGCCACCATCCCCATCATTGCTCTCTCCAGCTCCATCAGCCCCATCATTGCTCTCCCCAGCCCCACCATCCCCATCATTGCTCTCCTCGGCCCCATCAGCCCCATCATTGCTCTCCCCATCGCCACCATCCACATCATTGCTCTCCCCATTGCCACCATCCCCATCATTGCTCTCCCCAGTCCCACAATCCCCATCATTGCTTTTCCCAGCCCCATCAGCCCCATCATTGCTCTCCCCAGCCCCACCATCCCCATCATTGCTCTCCCCAGCCCCACCATCCCCATCATTGCTCTCCCCAGCCCCATCATTGATTTCCCCAGCCCCACCATCCCCATCATTGCTCTCTCCAGCTCCATCAGCCCCATCATTTCTCTCCCCAGCCCCACCATCCCCATAATTGCTCTCCCCAGCTCCATCAGCCCCATCATTGCTCTCCCCAGCCCCACCATCCCCATCATTGCTCTCCTCAGCCCCATCAGCCCCATCATTGCTCTCCCCATCACCACCATCCCCATCATTGCTCTCCCCAGTCCCACCATCCCCATCATTGCTCTCCCCAGCTCCATTAGCCCCATCATTGCTCTCCCCAGCACCACCATCCCCATCATTGCTCTCTCCAGCTCCATCCTCCCCTGGACTGCTATGGGGCCCCCCCGCCTCACGGGCCCCATAGCAGTCTCGTGGCCTGCCGCCATTGGCGGTACGCCACTGGGGATAGTTAGGGACCCTAGGGTAAGCCATCGAGGAGCGGGGGCGCCACAACGTTCCCCCTAGGGTGCCAACCTCCGCTGGTAGGAAGGGTGAGTCTAGGGACAGTCTAAATTATCAGCTAGATTTCCACATATATAGCAACCAGAATGTTTTTATGATATTTTTTCTGTATGTTTTTTTTTGTGGTTTTGTGTGCTCTGCATTTTGTGGGTCAAGATTTTCTGACCTTTTAAGCAATAATTAATAAAAGTTAACTTTTAAGGTCTTATATGATTTAAATATTTGATGTGACTTTTTAAACATTCTAGATGTTCTAAAAAATTCTTGCAACCGTGTATTGCCAGTAAACTAGATTTTTGTTTTCTTGCAAGAACTGGTCCATGTCTTGAGTGACTAGTTGTACATTTCTATGTTTACTGGGTGGAATAAGTATGGACATGTGGCTGGCAATTGGGATTTGGTAAAACTGAAGTACAGATCAGATACGCGGTACATTTACAGGGGGTGCAGTACAGCAAAGAGCTGGATAAAGCCCACCTGGTAGTTAGTGGTGTATGTAGGAGAAGATGATTTAGTAGTGTGGGTCACCAGGGCTTTAATAAGAGACATTAGGATGAGTTTGCTTCGATGTTAGGCGGGGTTCATTGCAAAATGTATTTTACTTGCTTACATAGCGCCATTAATTCCTCAGCACTTTACATGCTTCATCATCACTGTCCCCATTGGGGTTCACAATTGAAATTCCCTATATTTGGAGTGTAGGAGGAAACCAGAGTAGATTCAGGAAAAAAGAGGAGAAACTACGCAAACTTTTGGTCTGGGTTAATCAATGTAGGGTCCCAAGGGAAGGTGTTAACTGTGCCATAACAGTGTCAGATACAGCCCAGGCTAGGAGCATGGGCCAGAAGTATACCTTCAAGGGCTCTTTATCTGTATACAGTTGTAGCTGATATCACTTTATAAATATTGTCTATGAGAAATTGTTCTAGTTTTATAATGTTATTTATGAAGAGCTTCTAAACTTATGTGTATTAACAATTTGTAATTTTAAATGATGAATTTAATAAATTACACCTGTGGCTTGGTTATTTTGGGGTAGAATGGTGGGAAGGGTTCTGAACAACTCTGCTATCCCCTAGTTATGTTTTCTATAATAAGCACAATACCAAATGCTTTGACAAGCTCGCTTGAAAAATGTGTTCACTGGCATGGCTAGCAAATAAGGAGTTAATGTAATTAAAAAAAAAAATGGCAGTATCACCTCAGCGAAGAATTGAAAGGAGGAAAGAGTAGGGGTGAAGAGGCGGAAAGTCTGAATCTTGTGGCTTTCTTAATTTCCTGTTTAAACAAATGCACACTACAATGTGACAAGAGAGCGAGGTGTAATGTGTGCCATGTAGACATCACTGCGGGCCGTGAGAGAAGCTCATCTGTATAGAGGCTGGACCTTGTATCCATTACTTCGCCGGGCAGTGCAGGTAACCATTAGGTGTCATTTATAAGGGCTTTATACGGTAGAATCAGGAAGGTGGAGCGCCTGTTGCTATTCTTGAATGGGCTGGACTCCTGCTTTCCTACTTCTGTATTTTCATTTTCTGTAATGACAGAAGAGCCGGTTGATAAATTCATGACTGCAGCAGAAAACAATAGTTAAAAGAATGTTATAATCTGCTGCAACTCCGAAAAGGAAGACGACATCTGATGTTTTCTGTTGGTAAATGAGATGACAGACAATGTTTGCTACTGACGTGAGACAACCTAACTGACCGGTATGGCCTGTTGTGAATATATGCCATTTTTTATAGCACATATCAGATATTATTTAATTGGAAATATTACACCAACTGCATCAACACCCCCTCCTAATAAATTATGTCAGTGCATAGGGTAATAGGTATAAAGCACAGCCTAAATGGCTTTTATTTCTTTACATAATTTTGCAATAAGTGCATTATTTGTCCTAAAAGCAGATATACAGTACAGACCAAAAGTTTGAACACACCTTCTCGTTTAAAGATTTTTCTGTATTTTCATGACTATGAAAATTGTACATTCACACTGAATGCATCAAAACTATGAATTAACACATGTGGAATTATATACTTAACAAAAAAGTGTGAAACAACTGAAAATATGTCTTATATTCTAGGTTCTTCAAAGTAGCCACCTTTTGCTTTGATGACTGCTTTGCACACTCTTGGCATTCTCTTGATGAGCTTCAAGAGGTAGTCACTGGAAATGGTTTTCACTTCACAGGTGTGCCCTGTCAGGTTTAATAAGTGGGATTTCTTGCCTTATAAATGGGGTTGGGACCATCAGTTGTGTTGTGCACAAGTCAGGTGGATACACAGCTGATAGTCATACTGAATAGCCTGTTAGAATTTGTATTATGGCAAGAAAAAAAGCAGCTAAGTAAAGAAAAACGAGTGGCCATCATTACTTTAAGAAATGAAGGTCAGTCAGTCCGAAAAATTGGGCAAACTTTGAAAGTGTCCCCAAGTGCAGTTGCAGAAACCATCAAGCGCTACAAAGAAACTGGCTCACATGAGGACCGCCCCAGGAAAGGAAGACCAAGAGTCACCTCTGCTTCTGAGGATAAGTTTATCTGAGTCACCAACCTCAGAAATTGCAGGTTAACAGCAGCCCAGATTAGAGACCAGGTCAATGCCACACATTGTTCTAGCAGCAGACACATTTCTACCACAACTGTTAATAGGAGACTTTGAGCAGCAGGCCTTCATGGTAAAATAGCTGCTAGGAAACCACTGCTAAGGACAGGCAACAAGCAGAAAAGACTTGTTTGGGCTAAAGAACACAAGGAATGGACATTAGACCAGTAGAAATCTGTGCTTTGGTCTGATGAGTCCAAATTTGAGATCTTTGGTTCCAACCACCGTGTCTTTGTGCGACGCAGAAAAGGTGAACGGATGGACTCTACATGCCTGGTTCCCACCGTGAAGCATGGAGGAGGAGGTGTGATGGTGTGGGGGTGCTTTGCTGGTGACACTGTTGGGGATTTATTCAAAACCGAATGCATACTGAACCAGCATGGCTACCACAGCATCTTGCAGAGGCATGCTATTCCATCCGGTTTGCGTTTAGTTCGACCATCATTTATTTTTCAACAGGACAATGACCCCAAACACACCTCCAGGCTGTATAAGGGCTATTTGACCAAGAAGGAGAGTGATGGGGTGCTACGCCAGATGCCCTAGCCTCCACAGTCACCAGACCTGAACCCAATCGAGATGGTTTGGAGTGAGCTGGACCGCAGAGTGAAGGCAAAAGGGCCAACAAGTGCTAAGCATCTCTGAGAACTCCTTCAAGGTTGTTGGAAGACCATTTCCGGTGACTACCTCTTGAAGCTCATCAAGAGAATGCCAAGAGTGTGCAAAGCAGTCATCAAAGCAAAAGGTGGCTACTTTGAAGAACCTAGAATATAAGACATATTTTCAGTTGTTTCACACTTTTTTGTTAAGTATATAATTCCACATGTGTTAATTCATAGTTTTGATGCCTTCAGTGTGAATGTACAATTTTCAAAGTCATGAAAATACAGAAAAATCTTTAAATGAGAAGGTGTGTCCAAACTTTTGGTCTGTACTGTATATCTATGGTAGCTACAAATGTCTGGGTACCACATGCGGCTTGTGGACTTCTTTTCTATGGCTCCTAACCAAGCAGGCTGATGATAAATGTTTCCATGTTAGTACAGGGGCATGTAAAATAATGTGAGGTATTATACAATGCATTGTGACTGGCCCATGTGTAGGGCACTGCTATAGCCATTACTTCATATGGGTATTTTGTGATTTTATCAATGCAATAGTATTTTATCTGAAATATCTGCATGGTTGCATTATTGCGTAGGTATTATGATCTGTATGCTGTGAGTAATATATTTCAAGGGTTATTGGATAAAAGTATACTATGTGTCTCATGTAAAGTGCATTACTGCTCAAAGAATAAGATATATAAACATTTACTAGGGTGCTTACTTGTATTGTAGCTGGTTTCTGAGTGTCCCTTCTAAACTATTTGATAACACCCACTTAGACATAAAGGGGTGGTCTGAAATCAAAGGTGAATGTCATACATAACGTTTATTTAATTTAATAATTAGTTAAAAATTCCCTACAGTTCCTTCTCTACTCTAACTTCCTATCTGTTTTTTGTTTTTTAACTTTCCATTTAATGATGTTTCCTGTGAGAACCCCCAGTGCATGCTGGGATACTCAAATGGGATGTCATCAGGGGGCTGCTGTCACTGCTGCCGCTGCTGTGCCTAACCTGGAATGAAGTGTCATCAGTCTGTTTCGCGGGCTGGTCTCTGTGTTCCCTGCTTGCCTTGTTCTCTGCTTTTCAACGAGCACTGACAGTGCGCTCTCTTGCCGGCTCATCACTTCTTTTTAGCTCCAACAGGGAGCGCAATGTCAGTGAACATTCAAAGAAATATAGTGCAGGGAGCACATACTGATTGTGGATCAGCTGTGACAACCAATGCAAGCTCAGTAGCACAGGACTTGCCCAACCCCTGAAACTGATGTAACTGATGACGCTACGTTTGAGATGCAGCATTGACTGCAGCCCAGGCCCACTAGAGATGTCCCATTTGAGTAATCCCGCATGCTCTGGGGATTCTCAAACAAAATGTCAGCGGAAGTAAAAAAAAAAAGGAAACACCAGGATAGTAGAGTGAGAGGGCACAGTAGGGAATGTTTCATTATTCAATTAAATAGATTGATATTTAGTGTGGGATGCACCTTTGATTTGGTTTGGGCCCAAATACCAGCCGAGCATATTATTCAGCTATCTCCAGCGCTCCCATTAAAAATAAATAAGGGATAGCTTCCAAACTTGAGAATTCCTCTATAAAGGGATTCTATTAGGACAAAATATTCAGACTAATCAGAGCATTTTGAATGGGACATAGCCTTAATTCAAATCGTATTTTTAGTGTCCAAATCTGGTGCTGTGTTTGTTAGAAATCTCTGTCTCTTCCATCTATTTCCCATGTCTGCATGATTTTGATTGTGAGGCTGCATTAGAGTCCAGTCTTTATGTTGTATATTTTAAGGAAACTTGTAAGGTAACAAAGTAACCACCAGATACACAAATATTTTGAATTATAGATATGCACAATGCAACATTTGTATATTATTAACCCATTCCCGACATAATGTACATGTACATCACATGTTTTGTGCACCTATCCACTGGATATTTGATAAATTTAAAATCACTGATTGCCCAACCACTGGGATAACGAGCTATCCCGAGAACAGGGGTTCCAAAGTCCCCTGTTTGAAAAAATCAGTAGTGCACATGCGTGACCACCTCTCCATTAACTCCTGTAGGACCAGAGGTCGATTAGGTGATAAATACATCTAGTTGGACAATCAAAGCGCAGCTCTACCTTTATGCGATTTGCTGCATGATATTCAAAATTATTACTGTAGGAGTCCAAGATCTTACTAGACGCTGCCATGTTTCTAGTATGGGTGCTCATAGACCATCGAGGAACTGAAGGTGATGGGGGAATTAAAAGGTGAGTGTTTTTCTCATATGGAATTAACATTTTTTTGTATAGTTTGTTGGTAAGAAACCACTAAAACTTCCCACAACTTCTATACTGAAAATTATCAGTACTAGCAGTGCTAAGAAACTTCCAGATAATTTTGGCTAAACACATTCCCATCGCTGTCTGTTGTGCAGAGATAACAGTCTCTGCTGAGAACCTTGCTGAGTGTCACTGTCACTACTCGTCGTCACAATTTCTCATAAAGGCTCTTCACAAACCTCTCACTATTGGGGTATGTATTTTATACTCATTAAATTAACAGAACATAGTTTTATCTTCATTCCTCCTATAACTATCTACATTTTTAAGGCATATTTAGAGTTTGACTGATGGTTAATTTTGTCCTGATGTTCTGTGTTGGTAACCGAAGTAGTCATCTAACAGATCAGTTTTAACTTACGCTACAGTAAAAATGAGGACAGGAAAGTGACGTGTGTGTGTATAGGGTCTTCTCCGAGTCAACATCAAACGGGGCATGGCTTTTCCTTTTATTGCAGTAAACCCCCAAACTTGTGGTTAATAAAGTAGAAATAGAAGATGACTGCAAATTATATTAGTGAACATTTATAAAAACAGTTCTTTAACATTGTACAGCAAATGTATAAAGTGTCACACGGGCATCTGTAAAAGCGCTGATCAAGTCAAGCTTATTCTCAAAGGTTTTAAAAAAAAATGCAATTGTGATAACCTTAAAAATCGTTAGATGTATATCAATAACACCAATGTTCATTCATGCAATATATTATTAATTGAAGATATCAAAGCAACTGCATACTTGAATATTACAATATATATATATCCGTAAGGCTCAGCCTACTTTGAGATCTCGAGACATTGAAATCTCATTGTAGTCACATTGAGGTTCCTTTATCGCATCTCAAAAATGCATCTAATGAGACTCCGTCGTGTCGCATTGCAACCTACCTATCGTGTGTCACAGAGTTGCAAATGTTTCTAAGTATGTTGAATTTTCAAGTAGCAAGTCGCCCCTGACTCACTTGCCATAGGCTTCAATGCAAGTCAATGCGACTACAATTTGCATGCACCTTGTCTGCATTTATAGGAGAGACCTTCCATCCTACGTAATAAACAAATTGCCTGCCTTTGAATTGATTCTAGCTTTTCAATATACTTTTTAAAATGTGGAGCCCAAAACTGGGTCGCATATTCTGGATGTGGCCTCACCAGTGATTTATGAAGGGGTAACAATACTTTGGAATCACAAGATTTTATCTTACTATTTATACACCCTAAAATCTTGTTTGCTTTTGCAGCTGCTACCTGATATTGAGTACTACAGCTTAGCTTACTTGTAACCAGAATATGCAGGCGCTTATCCTGTTCTGTGGTCCATAGTATATTTACATTTAAAGGAAACCTGTCATGTAAAAAAAAACACTATAAATCTGCCGATGTGGAGTTAATCTGATGGCTAATAGCGTTCTAAAGCTGTCCGGCACCCGCACTTAGGGCCCAGGTACTGGAAAAAAAATAACTTTATTCCTTCCAGTGGCCTCAAGCTTTCAGTCATAGGGGTGCGCCGGCGTGGCTTCAGTCACTGCTCACTGCATAGCGAGTCGTGGCTGTAACTGCGCCCCTGGTACTGAATGACAGCCGACTGTAATGCGGAGTTAACTCTCAGCCAGTGTCAGGGTGCGATTTCAGCTGCTGCACCATCAGGAGCATAACTACCACAGTCATAGAGGTCGCCACTGCAACTGGGCCCAGTGGGTGAGGGACCCGCCGACGCCAGCCAATACTTCAGATGGATCTGCATCCTCATACTCACATTCCGCTGAAGTGTACTGCAGCGCAGAGACCTGTTAGGTCTATGCATGGCATTACACACTAAAAAAACAGACAATGTGAACTGAGGTCTAAGATGGCAGACATTCAAGAAACAGAGGCATGTTCACACTAGCAAAAAAGAAGCAAGACAAAAATATATCTCATACCCTACCATAATTATATATAAATGTAAAGCAAAATTGCATAATAAATATAGGGTACTTAGTGAACTATTTTTGATCAAAAAAAGTATACAAGCCGTCCCACCAGCGGCAAGGTGACCCTAAATTGGGACGGTACCTATACTGCCTATATTAAAAACCTTACTGTATATCAAAGTTGAAGTAATGCATATATAAGGGTAGACAAATAGGACCGGGTCCCAACTCCAGACCACCTAGGCCCGTGGTAAGCTACATATATACCAATCAGCTCAACAAAGGGCATGCCACACCCTTAAATTGCACAGAATGCAAACAAGTCAAAAAAACAGACAATGTGAACTGAGGTCTAAGATGGCAGACATACAAGAAACAGAGGCATGTTCACACTAGCAAAAAAGAAGCAAGACAAAAATATATCTCATACCCTACCATAATTATATATAAATGTAAAGCAAAATTGCATAATAAATATAGGGTACTTAGTGAACTATTTTTGATCAAAAAAAGTATACAAGCCGTCCCACCAGCGGCAAGGTGACCCTAAATTGGGACGGTACCTATACTGCCTATATTAAAAACCTTACTGTATATCAAAGTTGAAGTAATGCATATAAAAGGGTAGACAAATAGGACCGGGTCCCAACTCCAGACCACCTAGGCCCGTGGTAAGCTACATATATACCAATCAGCTCAACAAAGGGCATGCCACACCCTTAAATTGCACAGAATGCAAACAAGTAAAAAAAAACAGACAATGTGAACTGAGGTCTAAGATGGCAGACATACAAGAAACAGAGGCATGTTCACACTAGCAAAAAAGAAGCAAGACAAAAATATATCTCATACCCTACCATAATTATATATAAATGTAAAGCAAAATTGCATAATAAATATAGGGTACTTAGTGAACTATTTTTGATCAAAAAAAGTATACAAGCCGTCCCACCAGCGGCAAGGTGACCCTAAATTGGGACGGTACCTATACTGCCTATATTAAAAACCTTACTGTATATCAAAGTTGAAGTAATGCATATAAAAGGGTAGACAAATAGGACCGGGTCCCAACTCCAGACCACCTAGGCCCGTGGTAAGCTACATATATACCAATCAGCTCAACAAAGGGCATGCCACACCCTTAAATTGCACAGAATGCAAACAAGTCAAAAAAACAGACAATGTGAACTGAGGTCTAAGATGGCAGACATACAAGAAACAGAGGCATGTTCACACTAGCAAAAAAGAAGCAAGACAAAAATATATCTCATACCCTACCATAATTATATATAAATGTAAAGCAAAATTGCATAATAAATATAGGGTACTTAGTGAACTATTTTTGATCAAAAAAAGTATACAAGCCGTCCCACCAGCGGCAAGGTGACCCTAAATTGGGACGGTACCTATACTGCCTATATTAAAAACCTTACTGTATATCAAAGTTGAAGTAATGCATATAAAAGGGTAGACAAATAGGACCGGGTCCCAACTCCAGACCACCTAGGCCCGTGGTAAGCTACATATATACCAATCAGCTCAACAAAGGGCATGCCACACCCTTAAATTGCACAGAATGCAAACAAGTCAAAAAAACAGACAATGTGAACTGAGGTCTAAGATGGCAGACATACAAGAAACAGAGGCATGTTCACACTAGCAAAAAAGAAGCAAGACAAAAATATATCTCATACCCTACCATAATTATATATAAATGTAAAGCAAAATTGCATAATAAATATAGGGTACTTAGTGAACTATTTTTGATCAAAAAAAGTATACAAGCCGTCCCACCAGCGGCAAGGTGACCCTAAATTGGGACGGTACCTATACTGCCTATATTAAAAACCTTACTGTATATCAAAGTTGAAGTAATGCATATAAAAGGGTAGACAAATAGGACCGGGTCCCAACTCCAGACCACCTAGGCCCGTGGTAAGCTACATATATACCAATCAGCTCAACAAAGGGCATGCCACACCCTTAAATTGCACAGAATGCAAACAAGTCAAAAAAACAGACAATGTGAACTGAGGTCTAAGATGGCAGACATACAAGAAACAGAGGCATGTTCACACTAGCAAAAAAGAAGCAAGACAAAAATATATCTCATACCCTACCATAATTATATATAAATGTAAAGCAAAATTGCATAATAAATATAGGGTACTTAGTGAACTATTTTTGATCAAAAAAAGTATACAAGCCGTCCCACCAGCGGCAAGGTGACCCTAAATTGGGACGGTACCTATACTGCCTATATTAAAAACCTTACTGTATATCAAAGTTGAAGTAATGCATATAAAAGGGTAGACAAATAGGACCGGGTCCCAACTCCAGACCACCTAGGCCCGTGGTAAGCTACATATATACCAATCAGCTCAACAAAGGGCATGCCACACCCTTAAATTGCACAGAATGCAAACAAGTCAAAAAAACAGACAATGTGAACTGAGGTCTAAGATGGCAGACATACAAGAAACAGAGGCATGTTCACACTAGCAAAAAAGAAGCAAGACAAAAATATATCTCATACCCTACCATAATTATATATAAATGTAAAGCAAAATTGCATAATAAATATAGGGTACTTAGTGAACTATTTTTGATCAAAAAAAGTATACAAGCCGTCCCACCAGCGGCAAGGTGACCCTAAATTGGGACGGTACCTATACTGCCTATATTAAAAACCTTACTGTATATCAAAGTTGAAGTAATGCATATAAAAGGGTAGACAAATAGGACCGGGTCCCAACTCCAGACCACCTAGGCCCGTGGTAAGCTACATATATACCAATCAGCTCAACAAAGGGCATGCCACACCCTTAAATTGCACAGAATGCAAACAAGTCAAAAAAACAGACAATGTGAACTGAGGTCTAAGATGGCAGACATACAAGAAACAGAGGCATGTTCACACTAGCAAAAAAGAAGCAAGACAAAAATATATCTCATACCCTACCATAATTATATATAAATGTAAAGCAAAATTGCATAATAAATATAGGGTACTTAGTGAACTATTTTTGATCAAAAAAAGTATACAAGCCGTCCCACCAGCGGCAAGGTGACCCTAAATTGGGACGGTACCTATACTGCCTATATTAAAAACCTTACTGTATATCAAAGTTGAAGTAATGCATATAAAAGGGTAGACAAATAGGACCGGGTCCCAACTCCAGACCACCTAGGCCCGTGGTAAGCTACATATATACCAATCAGCTCAACAAAGGGCATGCCACACTCTTAAATTGCACAGAATGCAAACAAGTCAAAAAAACAGACAATGTGAACTGAGGTCTAAGATGGCAGACATACAAGAAACAGAGGCATGTTCACACTAGCAAAAAAGAAGCAAGACAAAAATATATCTCATACCCTACCATAATTATATATAAATGTAAAGCAAAATTGCATAATAAATATAGGGTACTTAGTGAACTATTTTTGATCAAAAAAAGTATACAAGCCGTCCCACCAGCGGCAAGGTGACCCTAAATTGGGACGGTACCTATACTGCCTATATTAAAAACCTTACTGTATATCAAAGTTGAAGTAATGCATATAAAAGGGTAGACAAATAGGACCGGGTCCCAACTCCAGACCACCTAGGCCCGTGGTAAGCTACATATATACCAATCAGCTCAACAAAGGGCATGCCACACCCTTAAATTGCACAGAATGCAAACAAGTCAAAAAAACAGACAATGTGAACTGAGGTCTAAGATGGCAGACATACAAGAAACAGAGGCATGTTCACACTAGCAAAAAAGAAGCAAGACAAAAATATATCTCATACCCTACCATAATTATATATAAATGTAAAGCAAAATTGCATAATAAATATAGGGTACTTAGTGAACTATTTTTGATCAAAAAAAGTATACAAGCCGTCCCACCAGCGGCAAGGTGACCCTAAATTGGGACGGTACCTATACTGCCTATATTAAAAACCTTACTGTATATCAAAGTTGAAGTAATGCATATAAAAGGGTAGACAAATAGGACCGGGTCCCAACTCCAGACCACCTAGGCCCGTGGTAAGCTACATATATACCAATCAGCTCAACAAAGGGCATGCCACACCCTTAAATTGCACAGAATGCAAACAAGTCAAAAAAACAGACAATGTGAACTGAGGTCTAAGATGGCAGACATACAAGAAACAGAGGCATGTTCACACTAGCAAAAAAGAAGCAAGACAAAAATATATCTCATACCCTACCATAATTATATATAAATGTAAAGCAAAATTGCATAATAAATATAGGGTACTTAGTGAACTATGCCCGCCAATCAGAGGCCATTAGACGTCGGCGTCCACATGACTGGGGGCGCATGGTAGTGATGCCATGCACTTCCGTTGATTGCACTCTGAAATCAGGTGCCGGCTTCAGAAAAGGACAGTGAGGCGGGGGAGCAGAGGGAAGGTGAGTATAATGGTATATTTTTTTCTATACATTAAAGAACAGCGGCAGGACGGGGACATATACCAGGATAAGGGACATATACCAGGATGTGATATATATATATAATATATATCTAAATATATATCAGGTTGGGGAAAAGGATAAGGGACATATATACCAGGATGGAGGGCATATATACAGGTGCTTCTCACAAAATTAGAATATAAAAAGTTAATTTATTTCAGTTCTTCAATACAAAAAGTGAAACTCATATATTATATAGAGTCATTACAAACAGAGTGATCTATTTCAAGTGTTTATTTCTGTTAATGTTGATGTTTATGGCTTACAGCCAATGAAAACACAAAAGTCATTATCTCAATAAGCCTTAACTTTTTGATGATATTCAAATTTTGTGAGGAGCACCTGTATATATGCCTTTCATCCTGGTATATATGTATGTATATATATATATATATATATATATATATATGTAATACCAGGATGAGAAACATACACATGTGGTTAAAATTGTTGGTACCCCTCGTTTAATGAAAGAAAACCCCACAATGGTCACAGAAATAACTTGAATCTGAAAAAAGTAATAATAAATTAAAAATCTATGAAAATGAACAAATGAAAGTCAGACATTGCTTTTCAACCCTACTTCCACAGTATTTAAAAAAAATTAAACTCATGAAATAGGTCATGTTAGGGACATGTTAAATCAAGTTGTGTCCATTATTTAGCATCACAGGTGTCTATAATCTTGTAATCAGTCAGTTGGCCTGTATATAGGGCTACAGATACTCACTGTGCTGTCTGGTGACATGGTGTGTACCACACTCAATATGGTCCAGGGGAAGCAAAGGAAAAAGTTGTCTCAGGAGATTAGAAAGAAAATTATAGACAAGCATGTGAAAGGTAAAGGTTATAAGACCATCTCCAAGCAGCTTCATGTTCCTATGACTACAGTTGCATATATTATTCAGAAATTTAAGATCCATGGGACTGTAGCCAACCTCCCTGG
The DNA here is from genome assembly GCF_046119375.1 of Phyllobates terribilis. NCBI lineage: Eukaryota > Metazoa > Chordata > Amphibia > Anura > Dendrobatidae > Phyllobates > Phyllobates terribilis. The sequence goes on from NW_027362762.1 coordinate 693,506,902, forward strand.
ACGTGGCCGCGGAGGTAAATTGATGACAAATCAAAGAGACGGATAATACGAATGGTAACAAAAGAGCCCAGGAACACTTCTAAAGAGATTAAAGGGGAACTTCAAGTTCAAGGAACCTCAGTGTCAGATCGCACCATCCGTCGTTGTTTGATCCAAAGTGGACTTCATGGGAGACGACCAAGGAGAACACCATTGTTGAAAAAAAATCATAAAAAAGCCAGACTGGAATTTGCCAAATTACATGTTGACAAGCCACAAAGCTTCTGGAAGAATGTCCTATGGACAGATGAGACAAAAATGGAAGGTTTTGGCAAGGCACATCAGCTCTATGCTCACAGACGGAAAAATGAAGCATACCAAGAAAAGAATACTGTCCCTACTGTGAAACATGGAGGAGGCTCTGTTATGTTCTGGGGCTGCTCTGCTGCATCTGGCACAGGGTGACTTGAATCTGTGCAGGGTACAATGAAATCTCAAGACTATCAAGGGCTTCTAGAGAGAAATGTGCTGCCCAGTGTCAGAAAGCTAGGTCTCAGTCACAGGTCATGGGTCTTACAACAGGATAATGACCCAAAACACACCGTTAAAACACCCAAGAATGGCTAAGAGGAAAACATTGGACTATTCTGAAGTGGCCTTCTATGAGCCCTGACCTAAATCCTATTGAGCATCTTTGGAAAGAGCTGAAACATGCCGTCTGGAAAAGGCAACCTTCAAACACGAGACAACTGGAGCAGTTTGCTCATGAGGAGTGGGCCAAAATACCTGTCGAGAGGTGCAGAAGTCTCATTGACAGTTACAGGAATCGTTTGATTGCAGTGATTGCCTCAAAAGGTTGTTCAACAAAATATTAAGTTAGGAGTACCATCATTTCTGTCCAGGCCTATTTCATGAGTTTAAATTTTTAAAAAATTCTGTGGAAGCAGGGTTGAAAAGCAATGTCTGACTTTCATTTTCATAGATTTTTAATTTATTATTATTTTTGTCAGATTCAAGTTATTTCTGCGACCATTGTGGGTTTTTCTTTAATTAAACGAGGGGTACCAACAATTTTGACCACGTGTATATATACCAGGATGGAGGATATATATATCAGGATTGGGGAGGTCGGTCCAAATCTTGCACTGGGGCCCATCAGACTCTAGTTATGCCACTGCGCACTATATGCACTGCATGGCGACTAAAGGCTCACCGGCCCACCCCCATGACTGAAAGCCTGAGTCTGCAGGAAAGAATAAAGTTTATTTCTTCCCAACAGCCTGGTTCTCAGTGCAGGTGCTACGCAGCTTCAGAATGCTATTTACCTGCAGATTAACCCTATATCTGCAAGTTAATAACTTTTTTTTTTACATAAAAGGTTATCTTTAACCAGTTCTTACCCATCTGCATATAGTTCCCCCAGTCCTTGCTTCTGGAGCTTCAATATAAGGCTGATATGTGGTACAGAATCAAATGCCTTTACTAAGTCCATATATCTCACATCAACTACATAACCAACATCTGCGTGACAAACTAGTTTTTATTAGTACCTTTATAATGTTATACATACAAGTTATTGATCACTTTTTATTACATTTTTTTAGAGACAAAATGAACTACATGAAAATTCATTTTGAATTATTTTTTTAAACATCTTTCATTGTTAGGTATAATTGTCATGTTATTATTATTCTGTGGTTTGATACATTCCTTGACAATACTAAATTTCTATAAGTGTTTTTTTGTTATGCTGCTTTTGCGCAAAAAAAAAAAAAAAGAGTTTAAAAGCACAAACAAAATAATGTGCCATACTTTGGGTCTGTCAAGTGCCTGGGATGTCCCTATGTGAGACGGTCGTCTATCTACTTAGTACTGAGATTCTGCTGATCATGTGACCAGATGGCCGCTAGAAGACACTATGGCAGCCTCTGTTTTGTACACACTTCTTATCGAGCACAGTCTATATAAAGTCAGAAATGGTTAGGGCCGGTTTTAAACGAATTGTGACCCTGGGCAAAATATAAAGTGGGGCATCCTCATTTCTAATCTCCCCCATATAAAAAAAAAAAAAAATTGTCGGGATCACAGAAGATCATATTCCATAACTTTCCAGCCTTTACTTTGTAATTTTCCTCCTGCTGAAGTCTTAGATTCCTCTTTCATTGCCCTCATAAAGTATAATGCCAACAAAATCACCCCCATGGTTAATTCCTCCACACTAGCCTCCACATTCACAGTATAATGACCCTACAGGACCCTACCTCAACTCCCAAGGCAAAGAATGGTGACCCCAACACAGTATGATCCACAACACAGCCCCCCATTCAGTATACATAGTTAGTAAAGCCGAATAAAGACTTGCGTCCATCAAGTTCGACCTGTTAGTTCTGTAATTGCTAAAGTTGATCCAGAGGAGGGCAAAAACCCCAAATGATTTGGCCAATCTTCACCTGAGGAAAAATTCCCTCCCGACTCTGAAACCAGCAGTCAGAATAAATCCCTGTATCAACCTACTATTTTATTTTATTTTTAAGTATATGCTGAAATCTGCCTGGTATCTAGAAAAGCATCCAGTCCCCGCTTGAACTGGTGTAGTGAATCCGACATTACCGTCTCCTCACTCAGTGAATTCCATATTCTCACTGCTCTTACCGTAAAGAACCCCTTCCTATGCTGGTGCTGAAACCTTTTCTCTTCCAGTCTTAGTGAATGCCCACTTGTTACCGTAATATCCCTCCTTTTGAACAAATCCCGGGCAAGGTCTCTATACTGTCCCCTAACATATTTGTACACATTTATTATGTCCCCCCTCAACCTTCTCTTTTCCAGGCTGAATAGTCCAAGTTTTGCCAACCTCTCTGGGTATTGCAGTCCCTCCATTACCCTTATTAATTTTGTTGCCCTCCTTTGTACCTTTTCAAGCTCATTTATATCCTTTCTATATATTGGGGCCCATAACTGAGCACAGTATTCCAAGTGTGGTCTGACCAGTGCTTTGTACAGTGGAAGAACAATGTTCTCATCCTTTGCAGCTATACCTCTTCTGATACATCCCATTACCCTGTTTGCCCTTACAGCAGCGGCCTGACTTTGGGCACTCCAATTTAGTTTGCTATCAATCAAGATGCCCAAGTCCTTCTCCATCTCTGAATTCCCCAATGGTTTCCCATTCAGTGAGTACTGGTGACTTCCATTTTTCCTTCCCATATGTATGACCTTACATTTCTCCTCGTTAAACCTCATTTGCCATTTAATGCTCCACCTACCCAGCTTATCCAAATCCCTCTGTAGGTCTTCACTATCCTCTTTTGTATTAATTGTTTTACATAACTTTGTGTCATCTGCAAATATTGATATTTTACTATTTATCCCGTTGACTATGTCGTTAATAAAGATATTAAATAACATTGGGCCTAGTACAGACCCCTGTGGTACCCCACTAGTGACGCTTACCCAATCTGAGTATATTCCATTTATAACCACCCTCTGCCTTCTATCCTTTAGCCAGTTTGCTACCCACTTGCAGACATTTTCCCCCAGCCCCATCATTCTCATTTTGTATACCAACCTATTATGTGGCACGCTATCGAACGCTTTTGAGAAGTCGAGATACACGACATCCACTGGTTCCCCCTGATCTACTCGAGAGCTAACCTCCTCGTAGAAGTCAATCAGGTTTGTTTGGCAGGAGCGATTCCTCATGAATCCATGTTGGTTCGGGGTTAATAGATTATTAGCATCAAGATGCTCCATGATTGCCTCATTAATAAAGCCTTCAAAAATTTTGCCCACAACGGACGTCAGACTCACCGGCCGATAGTTTCCGGTGTTACTTTTTGCTCCCTTTTTGAATATTGGCACTACATTCGCCTGTCGCCAATCAAGTGGTACAGACCCAGTCTCAACAGAGTCCTTAAATATAAGATATAACGGTCTGTCTATCACATTACTTAGTTCCCTTAGTACCCGTGGGTGTATGCCATCAGGTCCTGGTGATTTGTTTATTTTAATGTTACTGAGGCGTTTCTGTACCCCAGCTTGGGTTAGATTTGTCATACTTAGTGGAGGATTAAGTTTGTCACTTCTCATTTCGCCTGTTAGTTCTTTTTCCTTTGTGAAAGTTGACGAAAAAAATGTATTTAATAGATTATCTTTATCCTCATCTTTCTCTATGATTTTGCCTTCATCACTTTTTATCGGTCCAATATTATTCGATTTAATCCTATATAATGGGCCTACATATAGTATAATGGCCCCACACTGTGTAATAGCCTGCACTAGCCCTCCAAACAGTAGAATGGTCCCCACACAGCCCTCCACACAGCATGATGGATCCCACACAAACCTTCACACTGTATAATTGCTTGCATACAGTATAATGACCCCCCACATAGCCCTGCAAATAATATAATGGCCCCACATAGACTTCCATATAGTATAATGTGCCCCCTGTAATTCTCAATATAGTATAATTAGCCCCCATAATCCTCCATATAGTATAATTCGCCCAAATAATCCTCCATATAGTATAATGCACTCCCCATGATCCTTCATAGAAAATAATGCACTCCTCATGGTCCTCCATAGAATATAATGCTCTTCCCATGGTCCTTCATACAATATAATGCACCCCCATGGTCCTACGTATAATATAATGCACTCCCCATGGTACTCCATACAATATAATGCACCCCTCATGGTCCTCCATAGAATGTAATGCACTACCCATGGTCCTTCATACAATAAAATGCACCCCCATGGTCCTCCATAGAATATAATGCACTCCCCATGGTCCTCCATACAATAAAATCCTCCTCACATGGTCCTCCATAGAATGTAATGCACTTTCCATGGTCCTCCATACAATAAAATGCACCCCCATGGTCCTCCATACTATATAATGCATCCTTCCCTATGGTCCTACATACAATATAAAGCTTCCCCATATTCCTCCATACAATATAATGCACCCCCATGGTCCTCCATACAATATAATGCACCCCCATGGTCCTCCATACAATATAATGCACTCCCCATGGTCCTCCATACAGTATAATGCACCCCCCATGGTCCTCCATACAATATAATGCACCCTCCATGGTCCTCCATACAATATAATGCACCCTCCATGGTCCTCCATACAATATAATGCACTGCCCATGGTCCTCCATACAATATAATACACCCCCATGGTCATCTATACAATATAATGCGCCACCCATGGTCCTCCATACAATATAATGCACCCTCATGGTCCTCCACACATTATAATGCACCCCCAGGGTCCTCCATACAATATAATACACCCCCCATGGTCCTCCATACATTATCACGCACCCCCCCCATGGTTCTCCATACAATATAATGCATCCCCCATGGTCCACCATACAGTATAATGCACCCCCCATGGTCCTCCATACAATATAATACACCCCCCATGGTCCTCCATACATTATCATGCACCCCCCATGGTTCTCCATACAATATAATGCACCCCCATGGTCCACCATACAGTATAATGCACTCCCCATAGTCCTCCATACATTATAATACACCCCCCATGGTCCTCCATACAGAATAATGCACTCCCCATGATCCTCCATACAGTATAATGCATTCCCCATGGTCCTCCATACAATATAATGCACCCCCCATGGTCCAGCATACAGTATAATGCACTCCCCATGGTCCTCCATACATTATAATACACCCCCCATGGTCCTCCATACAGAATAATGCACTCCCCATGATCCTCCATACAATGTAATGCACCCCCCATGGTCCTCCATACAATATAATGCGGCCCCCATGGTCCTCCATACATTATAATCCACCCCCCATGGTCCTTCATACTCTATTATAGCCACTGGATTTAAAAAGAAAAATGAATACAGTATTTACCTCTCCTTGTTCCACCAGATGCTCCGGGCTCTTGAGCATGTGGTGTAAAGCGCCGTACATCTCAGAACAGCAGGTGCCTTGTAATGATGTCATCGCGCCTGCTGCTCTGACACATCAGACGCCGAGGAAGAATGATGGGGGTGGAAACGTCTGCTGATGCTCCCTCTTCCATCATAATTGCTCGCGGAGGGGATAACGGTGCCGGTGCTGACGGGCGGAGGGGGAATACGGTGCGGGCGCTGACACCGGGCCACCTCCCCAGCTCACGAGCCCCATGGCAGTCGCTAGGCCTGCCTGACATCAAAGCGGATCTTGTACTGTGTTCTGACAGGTAACGTCAGGACTACATTACCGATGCTGTCACTGTGTGCAACACATCCTGATGCTGAACAGTGGCTATTAAGGCAGAATACAACACTGGCAGTGTGGAGCCCACTCAGGAAAAGGATTGGCAGAAGTACGCTCCTCAAATCTGCTGCAGCGCCATGCCTCACAATTTTGAAAGATAGGAAAGGGTAACATGTACAGCAGTGTGCACAGCACACCGGAATTAATTTTTTTGCACTAAGGTTTTGTTCTAACCTCGACCATTTATATGCGCCCTTACAGAAATAGTGCCCCTAGAAAAACCCATTAGTTTTCCCACACAGTATGGATACAACGATCATGGTCCTCACATAGTATGATGCCCCAACAGTTCCCTCACGCACAGCCAGTATGATGCACACAGTGCCCCCTTTTCCCCACACAAGTTTGGTATTGCCATAATCCGCGGATATTGGACTGCACTCTGCTGTCATCTGAGTGCAGTCCGATATTTTCCATGCACCCATTGACTTGAATGGGTGAGTGGTTTCTGATTTCTAAATGAAATTGCAGAATGCTGTTACTTTTTTCACTGGCAGATTCTGTTCAGGAAAAAAAATTGTGCATCAGCACTGCCCCGTTGAATAACATTGGTCAGTTGTCCGATTTATACGCTGGTATGAGCGAGCCCTAAGATGTAATATGCACAGCAGTTTCGTTTTGACATTGCTGTGCATTATGTTAATTTTAGGGAGCGCTTTTGTGTTGCTTTTTCAGATAGATTCTGGGCGAAATCCACCTGAAAATGATGTTGTGTACACATACCCTGACAACTGCAGAATTGTGGGATTTTTTTCACCATTATGCCCCACTTGGATTTTTTTTGCTGTTTTTCATTAAATTATATGGTAATTTACAAATCGTTCCGCAGTAAAGAAGCTCTCATACAACTATGTGAATGGTGTAATGCAGCGGCTTGCGGCATTACTGTAATGGTCCAGGGTGTGTTTTGGCCGACCATGTACCTCCCCCAGGTGACTGGTCACATGACTGTGACATCGCACAGGTCCTGTGTGCACAGAAGGTCTGATCACATGACTGTGACATCAGCACAGGTCCTGTGTGTGCACTAGAGGATATATAAACCCTGGTAGATTTGAGACAGGTGTGTAAGGCGTGAGGCCTGTTCCTGTGTGTGGGACACCGCTAGCCTGGAGAGGCCTAGTGAGGCCTAGTGAGGCCTAGTGAAGCCTGGCGAAGCCTGAAAGGCAGAGTCTGGATCCTTAGGTGTAAGCGATACCAGTAGCCTTGGAGGGCCCGAGGCTTGGAAGGCAAGAGTCCTGGAAGGCGGAGGCTGGATGTTAGGTGAGACAACATACCAGTAGCCTTTGAAGGTACGAGGGCTGGAGACCCCCATCTGGGAAGCCGTAAAGCCACAGTGGTGGCAGAACAAATCTGACTGAAGCAGCTAAAACCAGGCAAAGGTAAAACACTGCATTATATGGACGTTGCTATAAGTGACTTTGCTGGAGGCTGTAACTGGAGCCAAGTGGACCTGTCTGCCACTTGAAAGGCTCCTGGACATTATATATGTATGTCAGCGAGCCACTGAGTTGGATTCGGTGATAAGCAGTAGTGAAGTATAATAAACTGCTGGATTGTGAAATACTGGAAAACGTGGCTGGTGTGCTGTAATTGACCCGGTGCAGCGAGTGTCCCCCAGCGTGATGACTAACGCTGCCTTACAATGGAGATATAAATATAAATAAATAAAAAATTTAAATGCAAAAATAATAATAGTAATAATAATAATAATACAAATGTACAATTTGCAGCATCTTTAAGGAGTTAAATTGTAATAAATGAAAGTAAATACAGAGGCATTGAGTGTTCTGATTTCTGGCCATATACACCGTGCTTTTTGATGACGTCCCTAAGAGATTATATAGCAGAATGGTGCTTAGTGAACATGGGCAGTAACATGCATTGTATAAAGAAGACAGGCACAGGCTCCTTAACGTATAACGTATGACAAGAGGAGACATGTATGTGTTACACCTACATGTCAGCATCCAATCAGCATCCTCGCACACAGCACATGACCTGCCCCAAAACACTTTATGGTCTCAGGGATGCAGACACAACACAAAGTAGTGAGACGTTTTCCTGACAGAAAGCTCTAGCGACTTGCTGTGTACTTGGAAGTATGTGCTTGTTTTATGTTTTCATTCAAAACTTCCTCAAGGCGACAGAAGGAGGAAGGTAAGGACTGGTTTTCCTACAATTACTACTCCCATACATCCTTACAGGTTATGTGTTTGTAGGTTACCGCACGGAAACTTTGGTGGAGTTGCTGAATAAGAGTAAGTTTATGGTAAATGATCTAGGATAGAGGGCACAAAAACTGCTCTGAAAACGCTCATAAGAATCTTCCAGCTAATTTCTACTGTAGATATAAAATGTCTACACATCCTTGTTAAAGTGCTCGGGTTTTGGCATGTAAAAAAAGCATACCAAGACGAATAACTTCAGAACATTTTCCACCTTTTAGGTCACCTATAATCTGTACAATTTAATTGAGAAACAAACTCAGATATTTTTGGGTGGGAAAAGAAATATAACTAAAATAATGTGGTTGCATAATTATGCACAGCCCTAAACCAGTGGTGTACCTAGAGTCTGATGGGCCCTGGTGCAAGATTTGGACCAGGGCCCCCCCATCCTGAATAAATTATATATATGCGTAAACCATCCTGGTATATACAAGTGCTTCTCACTAAATTAGAATATCATCAAAAAGTTAATTTATTTCAGTTCTTCAATACAAAAAGTGAAACTCCTATTATATAGAGTCATTACAAACAGAGGGATCTATTTCAAGTGTTTATTTCTGTTAATGTTGATGATTATGGCTTACAGCCAATGAAAACACAACAGTCATTATCTCAGTAAATTAGAATAATTAACAAAAAACACCTGCAAAGGCTTTCTAAGCATTTAAAAAAGGTCCCTTAGTCTGTTTCAGTAGGCTCCACAATCATGGGGAAGACTTGTTTCAGTAGGCTCCACAATCATGGGGAAGACTGCTGACTTGACAGATGTCAAGAAGGCAGTCATTGACACACTCCACAAGGAGGGTAAGCCACAAAAGGTCATTGCTAAAGAAGCTGGCTATTCACAGAGTGCTGTATCCAAGCATGTTAATGGAAAGTTGAGTGGAAGGGAAAAGTGTGGTAGAAAAAGGTGCACAAGCAACCGGGATAACCGCAGTCTTGAAAGAATTGTTAAGAAAAGGCCATTCAAAAATTTGGAGGATATTCACAAGGAGTGGACTGCTGCTGGAGTCATTGCTTCAAGAGCCACCACACACAGACGTATCCAGGACATGGGCTACAAGTGTCGCATTCCTTGTGTCCAGCCAATCATGACCAATAGACAACGCCAGAAACATCTTACCGGGGCCAAGGAGAAAAAGACCTGGACTGTTGTACAGTGGTCCAAGGTGTTGTTTTCAGATGAAAGTAAATTTTGCATTTCATTTGGAAATCAAGGTCCCAGAGTCTGAAGGAAGAGTGGAGAGGCCACAATCCAAGCTGCTTGAGGTCTAGTGTGAAGTTTCCACAATCAGTGATGGTTTGGGGAGCCACGTCATCTGCTGCTGTAGGTCCACTGTGTTTTATCAAGACCAAAGTCAGCGCAGCCGTCTACCAGGAAATTTTAGAGCACTTCATGCTTCCCTCTGCTGACAAGCTTTTTGGAGATGAAAATTTCATTCTCCAGCGGGACGTGGCCCCTGTCCACACTGCCAAAAGTACCAATACCTGGTTTACAAACAACATTATCACTGTGCTTGATTGGCCAGCAAACTCGCCTGACCTTAACCCCATAGAAAATCTATGGGGTATTGTCAAGAGGAAGATGAGAGACACCAGACCCAACAATGCAGAAGGACTGAAGGCTGCTATCAAAGCAACCTGGGCTTCCATAACACCTCAGCAGTGCCACAGGCTGATTGTCTCCACATTGATGCGGTAATTGATGCAACAAGAGCCCCGACCAAGTATTGAGTGGATTTACTGAACATACATTTAAGTAGGCAAACATTTCAGATTTTAAAAACATTTTTCTAGCTGTTGTTATAAAGTATTCTAATTTACTGAGATAATGAATTTTGTGTTTTCATTGGCTGTAAGCCATAATCATCAACATTAACAGAAATAAGCACTTGAAATAGATCACTCTGTTTGTAATGACTCTATATAATATATGAGTTTCACTTTTTGTATTGAAGAACTGAAATAAATTTACTTTTTGATGATATTCTAATTTAGTGAGATGCACCAGTATGTTCCCTGTTCTGCCCCAGTTCTTTAATGTATAGAAGAAAATAAACTATTATACTCATCAGATGCATATATAGAAGTCACGGGGCTCCAAAGAAGAAGTATAATGCACCCCCCATAGTCCTCCATATAGTATAATGCATCCCATAGTCCTCTATATAATATACTGCACAGCTCATATTCATCCATGTAGTATAATTCACAGCCCATAATCCTCCATAAAGTATAATGCACAGCCCATAGTCCTTCATAAAGTATAATACACAGCCTATAGTCCTCCATAAAGTATAATGCACAGCCTATGGTCATCCATGTAGTATAATGCACAGCCCATAGTCATCCATATAGTATAATGCACCTCATAGTCATCCATAAACTATAATGCACCCCCATAGCCATCCTATAAAGTATAATTCACCCCCATAGTCATCCTATAAAGTATAATGCACCCCCATAATCATCCATAGTAGTATTATGCACCCTCCATAGCCATCCATAGTAGTATAATGCACCCCCATAGTCATCCATAGTAGTATAATGCACCCTCATCGTCATCCATAGTAGTATAATGCACCTCATTGTCATCCATAGTAGTATAATGCACCCCCATAGGCATATATAGTAGTATAATTCACCCCAGTCATCCTATAATGTAAAATGCACCCCTATAGTCATCCATAGTAGTATAATGCACCCCATAGTCATCCAAAGTAGTATAATGCACCGCCATAGACATACATAGTAGTATAATACACTCCAGTCATCCTATAAAGTATAATGCACCCCTATAGTCATCCATAGTAGTATAGTGCACCCCATAGTCATCCATAGTAGTATAATGCACCCCCATAGTTATATATAGTAGTATAATGAACCCCATTGTCAACCATAAAGTATAATGCACCCCCATAGTCATCCTATAAAGTATAATTCACCCCATCATCAATAGTAGTAATATTATGCACCCCCCATAGTCATCCATAGTAGTATTATGTACCCTCATAATCATATATAGTAGTATAATGCACCCCAGTCATCCTATCAAGTATAATACACCCCTATAGTCATCCATAGTAGTATAGTGCACCCCATTGTCATCCTTAGTGGTATAATGCACCCCCATAGTCATATATAGTAGTATAGTGCACCCCAGTCATCCTATAAAGTGTAATGCACCCCCATAGTCATCCATAGTAGTATAGTGCAACCTCATAGTAATCCATAGTAGTATAATGCACCCCCATAATTATATATAGTAGTATAATGTACCCCAGTCATCTTAAAAAATATAATGCACCCCCATTTTCATCCATAGTAGTATAATGCATCTCCATAGTGATCCATAGTAGTATAATGCACCCTCATAGTTATAGTAGAATAATACATCCCCATAGTCATCCATAGTAGGATTATGCACCTCAGTCATCCTATAAAGTATAATGCCCCCCATTGTCATTTATAGTAGTATAATGCACCCCCATAGTCATCCATAGTAGTATATTGCACCTCCATGGTCATCCATAGTAGTATAAAGCACCCAAGTCATAGTATAATGCACCCCCATTGTCATCCATAGTAGTAGAATGCACCCCCATAGTCATCCTATAAAGTATAATGCACCCTATTGGCATCCATAGTAGTATAATGCACCTCATATTTAAAAATAAATAAATACTCACTGTCCCTTCGCTCCTGCGCCGCGCGCTTCCTCTTATGCAGCCAGCAGCTGACTCCAGCGTGCAAAGGGAGCGTGAGTCGTCAATGCCATGCGCCCTGTGACATGCACATGACGTCAGCTGCTAGCCTCTGATTGGCCGGCAGCGTGGATTGTGGTGAGCAGACCCGCGCGTCACAATGCACTTCAACTGTATGTGTGTCCGAGGACGCACATTCAGTTGAAGCTTTTGCTGGCGTTAGCAGGCCCTCACCTGCCGTGCCCCTGACCCGCCGTGCCCGGTGGCGACCGCTGCGGCCGCGGTTGTTATGCCACTGCCCTACACTAATACTTTATTAAAGTACCATTTGAATTTGTGACAGCAAATAGACTTTTCACAGAGAACGAGAGCAGAGCAGGGTTGCTAGTGCCACCTACAGGAGATAGCAATCCTAAAAGTCAGTATCATACCTAGTCTTCCCTCCCAGCCCCAACTTTCTCTGCTTGCCTAAAAGCTTACTGGCTCAACTACACAGTCAGTGAGATATTAATCAAACAGAGGAACATGGTGCTGGGAGAGTAATAGAAGCAGGGAGGCCGAGATTTGAGAAGTGCTTTGACACTACCAGAGCACTTAAGCCTTATTTGCATATGAATTAAAACTGTATTTTTTCAGTCAGGGAGCAGCATATTGTATCAGTAATGGTGTGGATGACATTATTTTATAGAGAGAAACATGGCCATATAAACAATTTATTTTAATAGACTTCTTTCAAAGAGCTTTGCCACATGAGGCTATAAAGCCAAAGTAAAATTGCTATTTGTATTCAGCTGTTTTGGGGTTTTACCCATCATTAGTGCAAAGTAGGAGGACTGGTTTGCTTTGTGAGAGACCTCCGCCTGCATATCTAAGGGGGAAAGTTTATTTTATGGAGAGCGCCAAGCTGGTGTAGGGAGACTTAGACCATGCAATGCTTCCCTGAGAAATGAGAATTGCACAGCCTATAAGTCTCCGTACGACAGCTCTCTACAACGAGAACCTTTGCCTGTAGAATTAATTTCTAGTGAGACACAGCGAGACCCCGGTCTTGAGATAGTGTCGGGACTCGCAACTATTGGACATTCATGGCATGTCCTGTAGATATGCTGTGCCAGATGTGAGAAACTCTGCAATGACCACGCCTTAACACCTATAAAGGGAATCGGTCATGTCAAAAAATTTATCAACCTGCAGATATGGGGTAATCTGAAGGTTAATAGCATTTTGTTGGAAATTTATTGTTTTCGGCAGCCTCTGGCTTTCAGTATCAGTGCATAGTAAGTGGCGGCTGTTACTACGCTCCCTGGCACTGACAGATAGCCGGCTCTATAGTGCATCAGTGCTAAGCCAGCTGTCAGTCAGTGTTTGTGAGTGGTTACAGCCACCCACTATGTAAATCTCATCAGTATCTCAGGAGCCTTAATCCATTGTTCAAATAGTGACTAGGCCCATTGTGTGAGTGTTGAAAATAGATCAGGCGGAGCCGTCACCACAGGCAGTCTCACATGCAGACCCAGGTGATGGGTTCGACCTGAGAAAAAAACCTCCACTAATGCACACTTAGCTTTGGGGGGGGGGGGGGAGTGAGAGCAGTTCTGCCCATTGAGGGGGCTGATCCCAGTGAAAGAGAAAAGCCACATGTTTAGTGGGGAGTTGGTGGAATGTCGTTGAAGGGATAGGATCTAGTCTGAGGACCTGGACCATGGATGACTTATGGAGCAGAGATCGGATGCCGACTAGGCTGAATAAACGTACTAAAGTTGTGGTATCTGTGGTATGGATTTGATAAATTTTCTTAAAAGACTGTTGCTACTGTATACCTTTGCTTCTATCATTTTATCTGTCATATGGAGAATCGTGGACTGTGACTACAGACTATACTGGCTGGAGATACGAAATCTGTGGGCCAACGAAAAGTTGGGGGATAGTGAGTATCGCTTGGCACAAAGGCAGTGGAACTACCTTCCCGGGGAGGTGATCTTGTGAAGTGAGACAATTGTATATTTGACATTTACCTGGAATTGCTGTATTACCATGGATGTAAGGAATAAAATAGTATTGCATCATTAACCTGCCTAGGTAATTAATAAAAACCACAATCTCAGATGTTCACAAAAAGTCTTTACAGTTTCCTCGCTACTCTATCTAACTGCTTCATTTCTATTTTTTTTACCAACTTCCTGTTTGATGATTCTTTAAGAATCTCCAGTGCATGCAGGGCTACTCAACTGAGACATCAACAGGGGGCAGAGGCTGCAGTCAGTACTGCAGTCTTTGTGCCCACCCTGAAATAAAGCATCATCGGTGACATGCATTTCAAGGGCTGGGCTAGTCCCTGCTCTACTGAGCATGCCTCGGTTGTCAAATCCAAAATATGATCAGTAAGATCTTTTCACTATGCAATATTCTTTTTAATGCTCAGTGACAGTGTGCTCCTTCGCCAGCTCTGGTGAGAAGCAACGAGTTGGCAACAGAGTGCACTGTCAGTGTGCATTGTAAGGAGAGAACCCAGCAAGCAAGAAAAGCAAAGACCAGCCCTGCTCCCAAAACCGGTCACTTTGGCTCGTGTGACTGTTATGACCTTTTGCGAATGTGATGCATAGCCAGACAGCAGCTTCTGACAGCGTTTCTGAGGAATCTTAGCCCATTTGTTATGGTTAATGGCCTCTGGATGCAAAAACATAGGAAAAGCATTGAATGTTCCCAGAGATACAGCTGTAAGCATAGTTCTTAAAGATCAAAGTAAAAGGCGCACTGACAACAGTATTTGGACAAGGAAGTGGACGATATGACCAGCTGACACTAGGTACTAGATTCCCGAGGAGGCAGGTGGTCAAAAATCTTCGAGTTACTGAAGCAAGATTTGGTGACTGCAGGCTGTGGGGTTTCAGCTTGTACAGTACTCCAGTACACAGTACTTGCATGCCATGACTCCAAGATGTACGCCTCTTCTGATCCAAAAGCATAAGAAAAGTTATATCCAATATTCTGAAAACTATATAAATAAGCCACAGTAATTTTCAGATTCTGTTCTGTAGAATGATAAAACAAAATCAGAGCTTATAGATCTTCGATATGTCTGTTGAAGGAAGAATAAAGCATAGGCTGAAAAGAACATACTGCCTACAGTGAAGTATGGCGGTGGATTGGTCATGCTGTGTGGCTGTTTTTCTTCTTCTAGAACTGGAAACTTGCAACTTGTGGAAGACAAGAAGGATTAAATCAAGTGTCAGGAAATCCTAGGGAAAAACATCATCCCTTTTGTGAAGAACCTGAAGCTTGGTGTAGCGCCGGCGTCCCTGCCCTCTGCTAGGCAGGGACGCTGTTCCCCTCACCCCTCTGCTCCGAGCCCGGCGTCCTCCTCCCGCTCTGCTGGCAGCGCGCGCTCGTTCCCGGCCACTGTGCTTAGGGCGCGCGCGCGCGCGCTCCCTCCCTCTTAAAGGGGCCGCGCGCGCCGTCCTAAGGAGTCCCCGGCCAATGGCCGGAGGACTTCACCATATATAAGGCACCTCCTCCAAAATGGAGGTGCCCGAGCAATGTTGTTGCACTGTTCACTACTCTGCTTCAGCCCTCAGGTCCCGTTGCCAGATTCCTGCCAGTTTGCTGTCTGATTCCTGCCTGATATTCCGCTTACCTGCCTGCTAGCCTGATGTCCGACGGTCTGCCTACCGACTCCTGTCAGTCTGTCTAAGGACCAGCTTGCCTGCTCACCTGGGAGCGCTCTTCTGCTACCTGCCTGCTAGCCTGAGGTCCGACGGTCTGCCCTCCAACTCCTGTCAGTCTGTCTATGGACCAGCTTGCCCGCTCACCTGGGAGCGCACATCTGCTACCTGCCTGCTAGCCTACCTGGAGGCTCCGCCGTCACGTGCTGTGACCACCTGCCATTCCAGAGACTCCTGCCCGCTCACCTGGGAGCGCACACCTGCTACCTGCCTGCTAGCCTACCTGGAGGCTCCGCCGTCACGTGCTGTGACCACCTGCCATTCCAGAGACTCCTGCCCGCTCACCTGGGAGCGCACACCTGTTACCTGCCTGCTAGCCTACCTGGAGGCTCCGCCGTCACGTGCTGTGACCACCTGCCATTCCAGAGACTCTCACCTGGGAGCACACATCTACCATCTGCCTGCTACCCTACCTGGAGGCTCTGCCATCACAGGTCGTACCTACCCTTTACCCAGAGACTGCCCCGGTCACTTGCCGTGACCTCCTGCCCGTTCATCCAGAGACTGCCCCGGTCACTTGCCGTGACCTCCTGCCCGTTCATCCAGAGACTGCCCCGGTCACTTGCCGTGACCTCCTGCCCGTTCATCCAGAGACTGCCCCGGTCACTGGCCGTGACCTCCAGCCCGTTCACTCAGAGACTGTCCCGGTCACCTGCTGTGACTGCCTGCCCGTCTTCCCTGGTCGCCACCAGCTCCCTTACAAGGACCGCCCCCTTGTATAGTAGCTCAGAGGTTCCGCCTCCCAGACCCGTTACAGTTTGCTCGGGCCATGGAACCCGGTGGCACCCAAGCTCCCTCACTCTCGGACCTGTGTCATGAACTGTCCCGTCAGAGGTCCCAACAGGAGTCCATCCTGGGTCACCTGCGGAATGTCAATTCTCGCCTGGACACTCTGACTGCTCCACCAGCAACCACCGCCAGTGCCATGACTCGTAATCCGGCAGCTCCGCTGCCCACCAATACTATGGTATCCTACCCCGGACCCCGGCTTTCTGCACCTCCTCGCTTCGGAGGCGACTCCGCCCAGGCTCGGGGCTTTATAAATCAGTGCACCCTGCACTTTGAACTCCTGTCCCACCAGTTTAACTCCGACCGGGCCAAAATTGCCTTCATCCTGTCCCATCTCACCGGAGAGGCCCTGGCCTGGCTAAATCCTCTATGGGAGAGAGGAGACCCCCTGGTGTCCGACTTGCCTGCCTTTCTCACGGCTTTCCGGAAAGTCTTCGACGAACCTGGACGGAAGACCTCATCCGCATCATCTCTGCTACGCCTCCGTCAGGGAAGTCTCACCGTGGACCAATATGCCATACGGTTCCGTACCCTTGCCTCGGAGCTGGCCTGGGATAACGACGCTCTGGTATCTGTCTTCTGGGAGGGTCTGTCCGGCCGTATTAAAGATGAACTTGCCGGTCGAGACATTCCTACCACTCTCGATGACCTAATAACTCTTGCCACCCGGATTGACCTACGGTTCCAGGAGCGTGCCAAAGAAGTCACCCGTGAGAGGAGGTTCCCACGTCTAGCTCCTACTTTTCAGAAATCCGTCACTCCCTCCGTTTCTCCCCAGGTACACTCTCCTGAGCCTATGCAGGTCGACCAGACCAAGATGGTCAAAACCCGTCAGGACTTACGCCGTGCCGAGGGGAGCTGCTTCTACTGTGGCAGTAAGGAGCACCGGATCCGTACCTGCCCGGAGAGGTCGGGAAACGCGTGTGTCTAGGTTCGCTCAGAGAGGTCGACCTAGACAAGAATAAATCCTCTCCATCTCTGCTGCTGTCAGTCTCAATTATCTGCGGGGAGAATCGTTTTTTCGAACTAGCCCAACTTGACTCTGGAGCGGCCGGGAATCTTATTTCACAGGCCCTGGTAGAAAAATACCGCATTCCCACCAAACCTCTGGCTATACCATTATCTGTCGCTGCTGTGGATGGGGGCCTCTTACCACGTCCCATCCAACTCATCACCGAATCCGTAACTCTGCAGGTGGGAATGCTGCATTCTGAAAGCATCTCTTTTCATGTTCTGCCTGGACTCTCTCACGCCCTCTTACTAGGTCTACCTTGGCTCCAGAGACATGCACCCTTGCTTGACTGGCAGACCGGAGAAGTCCTTCGCTGGGGACAGGACTGTCATAAGACTTGTTTGGTTCCTGTTCATCCCGCCCGTCCTTCTCCTACCCCAACTAATCTACCTGGACTTCCGATTCCCTATTGGTCATTTGCTGATGTCTTTAATAAAAAGGAGGCAGAGACATTACCCCTCCTAGACCATACGACTGTCCTATCGACCTGTTACCCGGTGCTACGCCTCCCCGTGGGCGTATTTACCCATTGTCCGCTGCTGAGACCCGGTCGATGTCCGAATATATTGAGGAGAATTTGGCCAGGGGATTCATCCGGAAATCTACCTCCCCGGCGGGAGCAGGCTTCTTTTTCGTAAAAAAGAAGGACGGCTCTCTCCGTCCCTGTATAGACTATAGAGGCCTTAACCAGATCACGGTGAAGAATAAGTACCCCCTTCCGCTCATTCCAGAATTATTTGATCGTCTGAGGGGGGCTAGAATCTTCACCAAACTGGACCTCCGTGGGGCGTACAACCTGGTCCGTATCCGTCAAGGGGATGAATGGAAGACTGCATTCAACACCCGGGACGGCCACTATGAATATCTGTTAATGCCCTTTGGTCTCTGTAACGCTCCTGCCGTCTTTCAAGAGTTGGTCAATGACATCTTCCGGGACCTTCTCTACTCCTGCGTAGTGGTGTACCTGGACGACATCTTGGTCTTCTCTCCGGATCTCCAGACTCATCGGAGAGACGTTCGTCAGGTCCTGCTCAGGCTCAGGCAGAATCACCTCTTCACTAAATATGAGAAGTGCCTCTTTGAGCAGACCTCGCTTCCGTTTTTGGGCTACATTATTTCTCAGACCGGCCTATGAATGGATCCAGAGAAACTGTCTGCCATCGAGAAATGGCCCCGACCGGAGGGGTTGAAGGCCATTCAGCGGTTCCTGGGCTTCGCCAACTACTACCGCCTCTTCATACCGCACTTCTCTTACCGGACTGCCCCAATTTCCGCGCTCACCCGTAAGGGCACTAATCCCAGAGAGTGGCCGCCCGAAGCAGAGGAGGCCTTTCTTTCCTTAAAACAGGCCTTCTCTTCCGCCCCGGTGCTGCATCGCCCAGATGGCAACAAGCAGTTCTTCCTGGAGGTTGACGCCTCCTCCTCTGGAGCCGGAGCGGTACTTACCCAAAAATCATCTTCCGGGAGAATGGTAACTTGTGGCTTCTTCTCCAAACTCTTCTCCTCTTCTGAGCGCAACTATTCCATTGGAGATCGAGAGTTATTGGCCATCAAGCTGGCATTGGAGGAGTGGCGTTACCTGCTCGAAGGGGCTCTTCACCCGGTAATAATTTACACTGACCACAAGAACTTGGCTTACCTCCAGCATGCCCAGAGACTTAACCCGCGCCAAGCTCGGTGGTCCTAGTTTTTTGCTCGCTTTGATTTTATTCTTCATTTTCGCCCGGCTGACAAAAACATCAAGGCGGACGCCTTATCCCGATCCTTTCTGGTGTCTGATCTCGAGGAAGAACCGAAACACATCATCGATCCCGCCAGAGTAATGCAGGTGGCTCTCGTGAGTCTAAATTGTCTCCCTCCCGGCAAGACGTTCGTATCAGTACCTGATCGGGAGAAGATCCTACACTGGGGTCACTCGTCTAAACTAGCTGGCCACGCCGGTCAGAAAAAGACCCTCCAGCTTATTACCCGGCACTACTGGTGGCCTACCCTGCACAAGGACGTAATAGACTTTGTTTCTGCCTGTGTGTCCTGCGCCCGCAACAAGGTTCCGAGACATCTGCCAGCCGGTCGCCTCCTTCCGCTCCCAGTACCTGCTGCCCCCTGGCAGCATATAGCAATGGACTTTATAACTGATCTCCCCGTCTCTGCCGGTTGTACGGTCATTTGGGTGGTCGCTGACCGCTTTTCCAAGATGGCTCATTTCGTTCCCCTGCCAGGCCTCCCGTCTGCACCCGAGCTGGCTAAAGACTTTATCCGCCACATTTTCTGTCTTCATGGCCTGCCCCTCCACATCGTGTCGGATCGTGGGGTACAGTTCACCTCACGCTTCTGGAGAGCCACTTGTAAACTGCTAGACGTCACCCTGGACTTCTCCTCCGCTTACCACCCACAGTCTAATGGTCAAGTGGAGCGGATCAATCAGAACCTGACCAGTTACCTCCGGCACTTCGTTAATGCCCACCATTCAGACTGGGTGGATCTCCTGCCATGGGCCGAATTTTCTTACAACAATCACGAGAGCGAATCTTCCTCCAAATCCCCGTTTTTTGTAGTCTTCGGTCAGCATCCTCGGATCCCATTTCCCGTCTCCACCTCGGTGGACAATCCGGCTGCGGAATCTCTGGTTAACAAATTTTCCTCCATATGGGAGAGTACCCGATCCGCACTCCTTCTGTCATCCGAGCGTGTGAAAAGACATGCTGACAAAAAACGTCTGGATCCTCCTCAATTCCGTCCAGGGGATAAGGTCTGGCTCTCGCCCAAGTATGTCCGGCTCAAGATTCCTTCCTATAAGTTAGGGCCTTGGTTCATCGGTCCTCTGGAGGTCATCAGTCAAATCAACCCGGTGGCCTATAAATTGAAACTCCCGGCCAACTTGCGGATCCCTAACTCCTTCCATGTATCTCTCCTCAAACCTGTGGTACTTAACTCTTTTTCCAAGTCTACAGGTACGCCTCCTGCTCCGGTTTCCGCTGAAAACGAATTTGAGGTAGAGAACATTCTGGCCACCAAAAGGGTAAGAGGGAAGACCTTTTTTCTAGTAGATTGGAAGGGGTTTGGTCCTGAAGAGAGAACGTGGGAGCCCCGGGAGAACATCCATGCCCCTCTCATCCTAGCTAAATTTCTCTCTGGCCTAAAAAAGGGGGGTCCTAAAGGGGGGGGTACTGTAGCGCCGGCGTCCCTGCCCTCTGCTAGGCAGGGACGCTGTTCCCCTCACCCCTCTGCTCCGAGCCCGGCGTCCTCCTCCCGCTCTGCTGGCAGCGCGCACTCCTTCCCGGCCACTGTGCTTAGGGCGCGCGCGCGCTCCCTCCCTCTTAAAGGGGCCGCGCGCGCCGTCCTAAGGAGTCCCCGGCCAATGGCCGGAGGACTTCACCATATATAAGGCACCTCCTCCAAAATGGAGGTGCCCGAGCAATGTTGTTGCACTGTTCACTACTCTGCTTCAGCCCTCAGGTCCCGTTGCCAGTTACCTGCCAGATTCCTGCCAGTTTGCTGTCTGATTCCTGCCTGATATTCCGCTTACCTGCCTGCTAGCCTGAGGTCCGACGGTCTGCCTACCGACTCCTGTCAGTCTGTCTAAGGACCAGCTTGCCCGCTCACCTGGGAGCGCTCTTCTGCTACCTGCCTGCTAGCCTGAGGTCCGACGGTCTGCCCTCCAACTCCTGTCAGTCTGTCTATGGACCAGCTTGCCCGCTCACCTGGGAGCGCACATCTGCTACCTGCCTGCTAGCCTACCTGGAGGCTCCGCCGTCACGTGCTGTGACCACCTGCCATTCCAGAGACTCCTGCCCGCTCACCTGGGAGCGCACACCTGCTACCTGCCTGCTAGCCTACCTGGAGGCTCCGCCGTCACGTGCTGTGACCACCTGCCATTCCAGAGACTCCTGCCCGCTCACCTGGGAGCGCACACCTGTTACCTGCCTGCTAGCCTACCTGGAGGCTCCGCCGTCACGTGCTGTGACCACCTGCCATTCCAGAGACTCTCGCTTGCTCACCTGGGAGCACACATCTACCATCTGCCTGCTACCCTACCTGGAGGCTCTGCCATCACAGGTCGTACCTACCCTTTACCCAGAGACTGCCCCGGTCACTTGCCGTGACCTCCTGCCCGTTCATCCAGAGACTGCCCCGGTCACTTGCCGTGACCTCCTGCCCGTTCATCCAGAGACTGCCCCGGTCACTTGCCGTGACCTCCTGCCCGTTCATCCAGAGACTGCCCCGGTCACTTGCCGTGACCTCCAGCCCGTTCACTCAGAGACTGTCCCGGTCACCTGCTGTGACTGCCTGCCCGTCTTCCCTGGTCGCCACCAGCTCCCTTACAAAGACCGCCCCCTTGTATAGTAGCTCAGAGGTTCCGCCTCCCAGACCCGTTACACTTGGTCGTCATTGGATCTTCCACCAGAACAATGATCCCAAGCTTATGTCAAAGTCCACCAAGTCTTGGCTTCAGAACAAATCCTAGAAGATTATCAAGTGGCTGTCACAGTTGCCTGACTTGAACCCTGTGATAATCTTTGGTGAAATTTGAACGAGTCAGTTAAAGCAAGAATATTAGTGAATTGGGATTCATGGCTCATGAGAAATGGGCTAAGATTCCTTAGGAACGCTGTCAGAAGCTGGTGTCTGCCTATGTATCACATTTGCATCAAGTCATAACAGCCAAAGGGGCTCTACTAAGTTCTAAAGACCCTTGTTCTGTAGGGGTAGAATAATTCAGTCTGCTTTAGTAGTAGTGATTTTGGAGAAACCACTTCTTATATTAGTTGTGTATAGCTACTTAAATTGTTCTACTTTGGTTTATTGGAAACAGCATAAAGTTTCAAAATGTTATAATAAACCTAATTTGCATTGGGGGTTGAATAATTTTCACTGCTACTGTATATGGGTTCTCTACTTCAGTGGTGCAGAACAACTATCAAACAAAACCTATGGGCGGATGTGGTGCTGCTTCTGTTTCCTAACACTGTAAATTCACATTTGTTTTAAGATTTATGTGAATTTAATGGGATTGCGCTATTATTTTTATGCTAATGACACAGTCTGCTGCACTATATTTGTCTTGAAAAACACCAGAAAATTGAGGGCCCCCACAATAAGTTAAAGTTATCTATCAGAATCCATCATAGCTACCATGATTTCATTATGTACATATGCTTTAACGAAAAAGCACCAAACTATTAGGGTTAGTAAAATAAAAAATACAAATCTTAATAAGGATTATTGGTTACATAGCTGTTATATTTCTGTATGGGTTATGCTATTCACTGATTATTGTCGTTTTCTTCTTTTAGGTTGAAGTCTTCAGTGAGTAAATAAAATTACACTGATGGTCTACAGCCAGTACAACCATGGTTATTAGAAATGGAAAGTCCCCAGTTCAGCAAAAACTAGATATTGAGAACTATGAAGAGAAGTATGACAGAAGACTTGAATTCCATGAAACCTTGAGAAATCGCCACAATACAACTTCTTGTCGCCAGGACAATCCCTGCTGGAGTAAAGAACAAGAGAGACATTCCCCAAGAGAGCAGGAGTTCTTCAGGAGACGGCATCTTTGGACTGATGAGTCAGGAAACAAAGGAGTAAGATCTCCCAATTCAAAGAAATCTGTTGCACATTCTTATTTGAGACAAAATGTACTCAAAGTCGGGAGCAATGATGAAGTGTCCACAAGTTGTCAGGTACGGCCATTGTTTGAGAGTACAAATGAAGTGCCAAAAAACATATATGGATGTATACAGTAGTGCCTCTAAAGAGGCATTTAATAATCACAATATTGATAGCCTATTATTAAAATCTTCCTATGTTTACATCACTTTGTCTACTTGCTCGTCATCTACAGAGTTGCGGCAGTGCAAAATATTGCAGCATTGTATGCCTCACTTCAATGTGACAACGCTGTGATATCCTGTAATGCTGCTGTGAAGGTCATGAAGGTAGAAAGAGCAACATAAACCTTGAAGAGGTTGTAGCACTTGGACAAGTGCTGTGGTCACTTAAAGGACCTTATAAGTGTAGTCCCTTGGGTTGCTACTTGTCTGACATTGTCTGCTTTAAGAGTAAGTCAATATTCTGATCTCAGAAAAACCCTTAAAAACAGTTTTTTTCTCATAGCATTTTTTAAAAATGTTACTGCACTTTTTGAGCTTTACACAAAGCACACTGAATGTACCAGCACATATCAATCACAGTAATTAGACCCACAATATGTCAGATCTACAAGTAGTATTGTGCTGATTCTACGGACCCATATGGAATGGCAGACCATTCGGAAAATTATATTATAAAACAAGAGAACATCCGAATAATAAGTCAGGGAGAAACTAGATTTAATCAGTATAAAAAACCTTTTTTATGAAGTTGAAGGGTTAGGTGGCACTACATGTACCAGCATGACTGTACCAAAATGCTAGTTAAAAAATTACTTACACATAAGTACAAAGATTTAATCCTTAGTCTATTGGGACCAGCAACAAGAAAGAATCATGATAAGGTAACATGAATCAATACATGGAAACAACATATGTAGCGGGAAACTCCATCACATAAATAGGTGGTGACTGATTATAACCCATACAATTCAGATGTGAACCATGGCAAAAAATAGTAGTTATCACTCAAGGGGTGTGCATCTCAAATATGTAAAAGTATGTATAGTACTGAATAAATTCCAATGGAATGTACACATGCACCTCCTATGTGAATCTAAGTGATAATAGCTGGGAAATAGTGTCCATAACGAAGTCACAATCACTAACCCATGCAAAATACTGCCCCGACGCGCGTTTCGGACATTCGTCCTTTGAGCTTTGCAAAGGTAGTAGTAGATCCAGCAAGAAGAAGTATATTAGATATTATAATAATTTTTCTCATTCCATATAAATCCACTCTTTTATTTGGCTCAAATAAATTATATATTTGACTTTTTTAGTCTTGAAAGCTTTTTTTTTTATTACGGTTTTGAAAGTGTAGTCTGTAATGTAGTGTAAGGCTGCGTGCCCATGATGCGGATTTAATGCGTTTCCGCGGCTGCATTTCCTACACATTAAAAACGCATGTTAAGTTGTCTGCCTTGTTTTCCGATGATAATCCGCATGTGCTGTGCACATGCTGCGGAAATTTCCGCTGCGGATTATCATTGCGGGAAAATACGCAGCATGTTCATTAATTTAGCGGAATCGCGGCGAAATCGTGGCCATTGACTTGCATTGAACCGCATAACATCCGCATACATACAAGTATGCATGCGGCTGTTATGCGATTCAATGCGCGGATGGTACCCGGGTCTGGAGAAGAGGAGACTCTCCTCCAGACCCGGGTATCATAGTACCTATAGTTAAAAAAGAATTAAAATTAAAAAAAAAAAAATACTTACCTTGTGATGGCCCCCTGTGTGCTCCCGGCGGCGCTGCTGGCTCTTTGACTGCTCACGGTGGTGTAAAAGGACCTTCCATGACGTCATTTAGTCATGTGATAGGTCACGCGACCGCTGACATCGGCGGTCGCGTGACCTGTCACATGACTAAATGACGTCATGGAAGGTCCTTTTTAGAGCACCGCAAGCTGCCGAAGACACCGGAGAAGGGGGCCATCAGAAGATGAGTATAATGTTTTTTTTTTATTTTTCAACATTTTTATTCTTTTTTTTTTACTATTGATGCTGCATTTGCAGCATCGTAACTTGGTCACACAACATAAATCCATGCCGGTTGCATGGATTTATATACTGTGACCAAGTTGACAAGCACTTTCCAAGTGATAAAATCGCTTGGAAAAGCGATTGACAACCTGCATGCGAAATCGTATGTTCAAAATGCTTCACAAATGCTTCTACCTGACAGAAAAAACGCATGTAAAATCCGCATGTACTTTTTCTGCCAGAGAGATGCAGAAACGCTCCGCAGCATTTCTGCATCGTTGGCACTTAGCCTAAGTATATCCTCATTTTTCTCTTCATGATGCAGTGGAGAGGAGGAGGAAGGTATGCTACCATGGCTGCTCCTCTATTTTGTTGTTGCTGAAGTGATACCACAGCACTATGTCACCCCTGTAACTATTGCCAAACTGCATTTTAATACAGTGGTGTGAAAAAGTGTTTGCCCTCTTAAGGATTTCTTATTCTTTTGCATATTTGTCACACATGCTTCACCTGCAAAAACTGTTCTGTCAAAAACAAGCAGAAACTCTTAGTTTTCTATGTCTAAAAGCAAATTTTTGTTCAAAGTTTAAGGTACTCTTTAAGGAGGACCTTTTACCAAATTTATCATGTTGAACTGGATCAACTATGTAATAGTGGCTGCAGAGTGGAAAAACAAGTGGTTGGGTTTTTTCAAATTTGTCTCTCTGTTGTGGATATATTAGCAATCAAATATTTGGCACAGGAGTGTGAAGTTATTAACTTCAGTTAATATTTTTACATTTCTGTGCCGTGTAATATATCTTCGTTGCTTATTTAGACTGCACACTCTATGCATTCTAGTCATGTGACCCTGATGACATCATCACAGGTTCTACTGCACCTCTATGTTGCTGCTTGCTTATGATTGGTCAGCGTCATACAATAGGTGAAGTTAAAAAATAAACAAAAACATCTCATTCCACTCTGCAGTCACTATTGCATTGTGTGTCCAGTTCAACGTGAAAGGTCCTTTATATGAAGTATTCTGCTGTTTTTCATAACTACTCTATGCTCTAAAGTCAGTTAAAGAAAAATAAATTTACAGTGGTGTAAAAAAGTGTTTGCCCTCTTCCTGATTTCTTATTCTTTTGCATGTTTGTCACACTTAAATGTTTCAGATCACAAAACAAATTTAAATATTAGACAAAAATAACACAAGTAATCACAAAATGCAGTTTTTAAATGAAGGTCTTTATTATTAAGGGAAGAAGAAATCCAAACCTACAGAGCCCTATTTGTGTGAAGCATCTTAAAGATTTTGCAGCAAAACAAAAAAAAAAGCCTGAATAAATTTTAATGCAACAGATAAATAATAATTTTAGTGTAAATATTTGTTTCACGCTGAAATTAAAAAGTCATTTTCTGATGAAAACCCTAATGAATGATTTCCTGGCCTTGGTGTACAAGTCTCCAGTCATTCTATATGACTGCAGACTGGTGAACCCTCACAGCGTGCACAGTGTGCACTGTCAGGATTCTCCTGTGCTGGCGCTGGGTGCGATTCGCATACTTTCGGACACATTCTGACTAGATTTGTCCGGCCTTACTCAATTTACTTGCATTGAGAGAGGCTGTGCACGCCAGCGGCTCTGGAGAATCTTCATTGCTCGCACTGTGACATAGAGTGACTGCAGACTTGTACCCTAAGACCGGACAACCCCTTTAAAAAGATAGTAGCAATATTAAAACTTATAAAAATGATCCCCTATCAAAAGTATAGGAGATAACTTATTGATCACTGGGGCTTCCACCGCTGGAACCCACACTGATCCCAAGAATGAGGCTCTGCAGAACCCCATCTACATGTACCTGAGATCAAACGTGCATCTCCACTTCATTTGTTATCTATGGGGCTGCCAGAGACAGTCAGTTTGTTCCTTGTGTGCAAAGAGAAGCTGTATGGAAACAGTAATTTTTATTTTCTTTTTCATTTATTTTCATCAATGCAGAGGTCCTGGAATCATAACCGCTCCAAGACATATCCTTTTGACCATAGAATTGCATTATCAGAGCCCGGTTTGGAACCTGTTCACAATAAAACCCAAAAGAATGATGTAACTCTGAGAGAAAGAGGTGAGAAAATAATCACTCTGCATTACTAAAATTTTCCCTAAATTTGTGGACTTAATATTTTGTAGCACGGAAAGAGTTAATGATTAGGCCTCACACTTACAGCTCTTGTCTCTGGGGAAACAAAAATAATGCACGTTGAATCCAGCATTTTGCCGGCCGCATATGATATATAGTGTTGGATCCACGTATACATCTTTGAGTATTTTTTGAGAAATACATTCATGTTTGTTTTTTTTTATTTAAATAGGACCTACAGTTCATAGCACATCATTGTTCTTCTGATCTGTAATAAGCAATTCATGTCAGGGACAAAATCTTCTAGGACTGCTAAAACTGAGCCTTAGTGTAATTTGAGGTTTGCTTAGGACCATTGTCCTGTTGGAAAGTCCAATGACGCCCAAACTTTACCTTCCTCACAGAAAGCAAGATGTTTTCTCCTAGAATTTCCTGACACTTGATTTAATCCATGTTGCCTTTACACACTGTCCTTTTTCAGTACCAGAGTGTCACGGGTGTATCAGAGGTGACCGACAGTCGTCCTGCAGTTGGTTGCAGGAGATATTTATGTTTGGAATTACAGACATCTTCTTAGATGAGAGGCTGTCTCTAGGACCTAGCAGTTACCTCCCTCTGGTAATTAGCTCACTGGCCTAGGTGTATATATGCCTGGTGTGTCTGAGAGGGAGGTGCCGGCTATTTTCTACTTGTGAAGGCTTAGCAAGAGTAGTACTTTGTCCTCTCTGGAGCTTGAGGCCGAGTTGCATTTGCCTGGAGTTGTCTAAAGCTAAGCATTCTCCCCTGTTTGTCTACCCTTGTTGTCTATAGAGTTTAGTGGAGATCGACTAGTGCTCATCTCCTCCCATCCCTAGCCTTAGCCATACGCCAGGGAAAGACAGGGCGAGGCACGCGGTTGGCGATTGCTGAAGAGGCAATATAGGGATGGTAGTTGAGACAGGGTGATACTAGACCAGACTAGGAGGTCTTCACTTCCCCCTTTCCCTAGTGTCTGGGTTCCCTTTCCCTCTTCTCTCTGTGTTGCAGTAAGTCTTTCCCACACCTGGCGTGACACAGAGGAAGAAATCCACCCCAGAGCATCACCTTTATATGATTTTGAGAATTTTGGACTGACTTTTCTTCTGCATGTCCTGGCATGGAGAACTTCAGCTCCTTGCTGTGTGCAAACTGAAGCCTGCTGCCACCAAATCTTTTTACTGTTTTTTTACAGTCACTCAAGGGTTTTTCACCACCTACCTCCTCAGGAATCTGGCGGCAGCCGGTGATTGCTTCCTTTTTCTGCCAAGTGCAGGGAGTGTAACTAGTGTTCCTTTAACGTTGAATTTATGAACTGTGTTTCCAACATTCAATGCGTTTCCTATCTTTTTGTAACCTTTTCCTTGTTTGTGAAAAGCAATGATTTTTTTTTGCACCATTCTTTTGACAACTCAAGAATATTAGTGAACTGGAAGCCATTATCCATGAGGAATGGGCTAAGATTCCTCATGAACGCTCCCAGAAGTTGGTGTCTGGCCAATGGGTGCTCTCTTATATATTAAAGATGCTTGTCATTAAGGGATCCAATAGTCCTACGAGTGGCATTATGCATGAATTTGTAGTAACCATTACATTACTTGTGTTGATCTATTTATAATGTTCTTGTTTGATTGTTTATTGCAAATAGCTGAAAGTTTGACAACTTTGCTAATATACCTAATCTGCAATGGGGGTTGAAAAGTTTTGATTGCAGCTGTATTCCAACTGCACCTGGAACTACATTTTAGGAGAAATTAGCAAAATGCAGTGGGAACAACAACAATGGAAATAGAGTGCTACTAATCTGTGCACAAGAGTAAGTATGTACAGTGGCTTGAGAAAGTATTCACCCTCCTTGGCATTTTTAGTGTTTTGCTACCTCACAACCTGGAATTTCACTGTTTTTTTTGAGGGTTTACATCAGTTTATGTAAAGAACATGCCTACAACTGAGAACATTTTTTTTTATTGTGAAGCAAACAACAAATAGGACAACATAACTGAAGACTTCAGTGTGCATGTGTATTCAACCCCATAAACTCAGAAGTTTGTAGAGCCTCCTTTTGCGGCAATTACAGCGGCAAGTCACTTTGGATAAGTCTTTATGAGCTTTCCACATCTTGCCCCTGGGATTTTTGCTAATTTCTTAAAGCAAAACTTCTCCAGCTCCTTCAAGTTAGATGGTTTCCTCTGGTGGACATCAGTCTTCAAGCCTGACCATAGATTGTCAATTGGATTAAGGTGTGGGCTTTGACTAGGCCACTCCAAAACATGTACACGTTTTCCCTTAAACCACTCAAGTGTTGCTTTAGCAGTATGCTTTGGGGAATTGTTTTGTTGGAAGGTGAACCTCCGTCCCAGTGTCAAATCACTGACAAACTGAATCAGGTTTTGCTCAAGACTTTCCCTGTATTTCACACCATCCATCTTCCCCTCAACTTGAACCATTTCCCCTGTCCCTGCTGCTGAAAAATATCCCACAGCATGATGCTGCCACCACCATGTTTCACTGTGGGGATGGTGTTCTTAGGGTGATGAGCTGTGTTGGTTTGCTGCCAGACATAGCATTTACCTTTGTGGCCAAAAAGTTCAATTTTGGTCTCATCTGACCACAGCACCTTCCTCCATACATTTGGGGAGTCTCCCAGATGCCTTTTGGCAAACACAAAATGAGCCTTACAATTTTAGTGTGCAAGTAAAGTTTTTTTTTCTGGCCACTTTTCAATAAAGGCCACCACTATGGAGTGTATGGCTTATTGTGGTCGTATGGACAGATACTCCAGTCTCTGCTTGGGAACTCTGCTGCTCCTTCAGGGTTACCTTGTCTCTGTGCTGCCTCTCTGATAAATGCCCTCCTTGCCTGGGCTGAGAGTTTTGGTGGATGGCCCTCTCTTGGCAGGTTTGTTGTGGTACCATGTTCTTTCCATTTGATGATAATGAATTTGATGGTGTTTCGGGGGATCATCAGAGATTGGGATATTTTTTTTATAACCCAACCCTGACTTGCACTTCTCAGAAAACTGTTTGTAGATCTCCTTGGTCTTCATGGTGTTGTTTGGTTAGCGGTGCCTCTTACTTAATGGTGTTGCAGCCTCTGTGGCCTTTGAGAAAGGTGTGTATATACTGACAGACCATGTGACACTTAGATTGCACACAGGTGGACTTTCTTTCACTAAGCATGGGACTTATGAAGGTAATTGCTTGCACCAGAAATTTTTAGGGGCTTCATAGTAAATAAATTTGATTTATGCCTATATTTTTCTCACTTCACTTCACCAAATCAGATTACAAAAATATTTAAACACAGGATGTAATGTAACAAAATAGGTAAAAAGCCAAGGGTGTGTGTGAATACTTTCGCAAGCCACTGTAGGTAAGAAAGAGGAAAGCTGCACAAAAAAATATAGCGCACACAAAATAACCCCTTCATGACATATGAAGTATATTTACGTCATATGTGTGTGTCCCTGAATTTGATGCGGGCTCACACGTTGGGCCTGCATCTTTTCTGGCCGATGTTGGCTGATTTAACTAGCCATTATGTGCCTCTAAGGCTGGAATCACACTAGCGTATAACGATGCGATATGCTAATGACACTTGACTCCAGCTCTGCTGCAAGCGTGAGCTGAGTGTCAGTGCTCTGTGCTCCGATCCTCTCGCATGAGAGAATTGTATCACAGGTACGGAGGAGACGGAGAAAGTAATTTCTCCATCTCCTCCATTGCTTGTCTCGGCGTATATCGGACTGCACTGTGATGACATCCAAGTGTAGTCTAATGTTTCACACGCATGCTGCGATTGTTTTCTCATGCTGATTTCTATAAATCCCATCCACTGTGCTTGTACTGTAGAACGCCATGTTTTGGAAGCAGCGCTGGTGAGCTATGTCCAAAGCGCTGCTATTCCTGATTATGGGCACGTACCCTAAGAGTTGATCAAAACATACTATGGGGAAAATAAGTATTTGATATACTGCCGATTTTTCAAATGTTCCCGTCTACAAAAAATGGAGAGGTCTGTAATTTTTATCATAGGTACACTTCAACTGTGACAAACAGAATCTAAATAAAAAATCCAGAAAATCACATTGTATGATTTTTACATAATTAATCTGCATTTTATTGCATGTAATTGATGCAATAGAAAAACAAAACTTTATATTTGGTCCAGAAACCTTTTTTTTGCAATTACTAAGGTTAGACTTTTCCTGTAGTTCTTGACCAAGTTTGCACACTGCAGCAAGGATTTTGGCCCACTCCTCGATACTGATCTTCTCCAGATCTTTCAGGTTTCGGGGCTGTCACTGAGCAACATTGAGTTTCAGGTCCCTCCAACGATTTTCTATTGGGTTCAGGTCTGGAGACTGGCTAGGCCACTCCATGACCTTGAAATGCTTCTTACGGAGCAACTCCGTAGTTACCCTGGCTGTGTGTTTCGGGTCACTGTCATGTTGGAAGACCCATCTTCAATGCTCTTACTGAGGATAGGACTTTGTTGGCCAAAATCTTGCGATACTTGACCACATCCATCCTCCCTTCAATACGGTCATCCTGTCCCTTTGCAAAAAAGCATCCCCAAATTATGATGTTTCCTCCACCATGCTTCACAGTTGGGACAGTGTTCTAGAGGTCGTACTCATCTTTTTCTTCCTCCAAACACTGCGAGTGAAGTTGATACCAAAAAATTCTATTTTGGTCTCATCTGACCACATGACCTTCTCTCATGCCTCTTCTGGATCATCCAGATGGTCATTGGTGAACTTTAAACAGGCCTGGACATGTGCTGGCGTGAGAAAGGGGACCTTTTGTGCCCTACAGGATTTTAATCCATGACTGTGCAGTGTGTTAATAACGGTAATGTTTGAGACTGTGGTCTCAGTTCTCTTCAGGTCATTGATCAGGTCCTTCAGTGTAGTTCTGGGCTAATTCTTGACCTTTCTCAGAATCATCCTTACCACACGAGGCGAGATCATGCATGGAGCCCCAGACCGAGGAAGATTGACAGTTATCTTGTGTTTCTTCCATTTTCTAATAATTGTGGCAACAGTTGTTGCCTTCTTACTAAGCTGCTTGCCTATTGTCCTGTAGCCCATCCCAGCCTTGTGCAGGTCTACAATTTTGTCACTAGTGTCCTTAGACAGCTCTTTGGTCTTGGCCGTGATGGAGAGGTTGGAGTGTGGACTGGTGTCTTTTATACAGGTAACATGTTCAAACAGGCCTGTGAGAGCCAGAATTCTTGCTGGTTGTTGGGTGATCAAATACTTATTTCATGCAATAAAATGCAATTTAATTATTTAAAAATCATACAATGTGATTTTCTGTTTTCTACTTTTAGATTCAGTCTCTGACAGGTGAAGTGTACCTGCATTAAAAATTACAGACCTCTCCATTGATTGTAGGTGGGAAAACTTGCCAAATCAGCAGTGTATCAAATACTTATTTTCCCCACTGTATCTACTCAAAGATGGTATCAGTAAAAAAAAGTCAACCAAAGGTGCAAAAAAATAAGCCATCACACAGCTCCATATCCTGAAAAATGAAAGTGTTTTGGGTCTAGGAAAATGGAGACACAAGGAATTTTTTTTTTTAACAAATCTCCGAATTTTTTTCCGCCACTTTAATAAAAAAAAAAACGATACATATTTGGTATCTGCGTAATCATACTGACCTGGAGAATGATATTGCCAGATCAATTATAAGGTATAGTGAACATGGTAAACAAAAATATCCAAAAATAGTTGTTGAATTGCACTTTTTTGTAATTTTAATCTCAACGCACTTGGAATTTTTTCCCCCACTTTTTAGTGCATCACATGATAAAATTAATGTTGTCATTTAAAAATACAACTTCTCTCGAAAAAAAAATCAAGCTCTCATATGTTTATGAGGACGGACAAATAAAAACGTTATGGCTCTTGGAAGAAGAAGAGGGAAAAACAAAAATGAGAAAAAACCCACGGAAAATAGCCTGGTTATGAAGGGGTTAATGAAGTGTATGAAAAATTATAATTTTTATTAAATCACAAAATAACACTGACAAACAATTAAAAAGAATTAAACGTGTACAGAAAATGCACAAATAGCATGGGTATGGTGGATATGATATTCCACAGGTAACCCCAACACCAGGCGTTCATGAATAAGTTATTAAATGTTTCAATTAACCCATGTGCGGCTGAATGAAATTGGATTATAAAAGAATTAGGAAAATGTATACTAGAAGTAACATAAATAAATCACACCTACTAAAAAAAATGGTCAGTCAGCCCTGGAAAATACAGAGTAAAGACTTATGGTACTAGTATGAATCAAAGTATAGCTGCACAAGATCAGAGGAACGTGAATGAAATGCCTGGGGTGTTAAAATCCCCACGCGTATCGCTACTGCATGGTAGCTTTGTCAGGGGTCATCTGTTCAGTGACTCATTCCTCTTATAATTTACATGTGGTGTGAGCTGTATCTAAACTTCATTTTATAAGTAATGCTATAATGGAGACTTTCATTAGTATTTTATCACCTGAAACTTCAGTAGTATAGCAATATGCTGGTGGTTTAGTCTACAAAAATCTAGTGAAAGGTTCCCTTTAAAAAATCTTTGTATATTTGCAGAGTAATGTGCATAGAGCCGTACAGGCTGTGTTAGTTGCTGTAAGTGTGGAGCTATGCTCCCTCTATAGAGTGGGTTAGAGCGGTGCCTCCCACCAAACTGTATGATAGTCCTCACTGGTAAGGTGTCCATTTTTGGGTTAGCAAAATTGTCTCATTTTATGTTTTTAATGTTATACTGGGAAAAGAAATTGACATGCTGCACGTTTAATACAGGTCGGTTTACTCTGCGTTAAAAAGAAGCAACGTGGATGGGGGGGTTTCTATAAATCCCATCCACTTTGCTGAAACTGTAAGATGCTGCGTTTTTACCGCAGCAAATATACTCATTGTGGGAATGTAGTCTAATACAACCATGTGCATGAGGCCTAACTGTGCTGTAGACTAATCACTGCATGATGATCTATTGTACTGTAGAAGTTAATGTCTCACTAAAGTAGAGGGGCTCAACTATTCTTTTAGAGCACCTGTTTAGCTGGCTTACTGGAGCAGTGACTAACGGGAAAAAATGAAGTTTTATTCTCCCAGCAGGCTATTAATCAAGGTGCAGGGGAGTAATTGCAGCACACTCACTTTGTAGTGAGCAGTGACTGTAACAGCTCCCTGCTCCGTCCCAATGACTGGAAGCGAGAGGCTGCAGGGAGAATAAAACTTGATTTTCTCGCTGCAGCTGCTGCTCCAGTAAGCCGACTAGGATTTAAACACTATTTATCTACAGGTTAACCCTGTCACAGGCCTGTTTGAACATGTTACCTGTATAAAAGACACCAGTCTACACTCCAACCTCTCCATCACGGCCAAGACCAAAGAGCTGTCTAAGGACACTAGTGACAAAATTGTAGACCTGCACAAGGCTGGGATGGGCTACAGGACAATAGGCAAGTAAATAGGGTTTCTGGAAGAGACATGATCCCTTTAAGATATGTGCAAGTATATGTAAGGGATGGAGTACTGTTTTAAAGACATGCTTGCAATCTACAGCTACAAATTCAGCAATGTACAAGATTTCCCGAGAGATATTACCATTTCTTATCTATTACTTAACAGGGGTTCAAACAACCCAGGAGACACCAGCAATCTGTATGAAGAAGGACTCCAGCCAACAAACCGAGTGAGAAGTTTTGCCATAGAAAATGTTTATGGGTTTGCTTATAAGGCCACGGCCCCACTATCAGTATTTGGTCAGTATTCGGTCAGTATTTTTTCTCAGGAGCGGGAGCCAAAACCAGGAGTGGGTGATAAATGCAGAATTGGTGACTTGTTTCTATTATACCTTTTCTCTGATTCTTCCTCATCTGGTTTTGGCTCCCACTCCTGAGAAAAACACTGACCGAATACTGACCAAATACTGATAGTGGGGCTGTGGTCTTAATGTCATTTTTTACCATTATTTTGTACTTGGTGCATCTTCACAAATATCAAACATGTTATATGTAAAAATTAGCACAGAACATAGTGGCATTTTACATACCTGCTTGTTGCATGGATTATTACATCTCTTAAAGAAGCACTCCTCCTCCTCCTCCCATCAAAATTTTTATCCTCTTAATATGTGGCAGTCATCATGTTATACAGCACTGTGTACTTACAATTGCTAATTTTGCCTTTCTACCCAGTTAATTCTTTTCTTTTTCATTAGGTCTATGACATCACATGATTAAAAACTGACTGGCTGAATCCTTCTAAACTCTATGTAGAAACAGGAGGTCAATTTTCACTGTATGAGTCATGAATCACTGCAAAAGTCAATGGCAGTTGGGAGGAGAGGAGCAGCTGGGTCAGGAGTTGAAGAGAGGAAAGATTGCTGCAGGGACAAGACACTTCCTGTTTCTACATAGAGCAGAGAAAAGAAAAGATTTTACTGGGTAGAAAGGCAAAATGAGCAATTGTAATTGCACAGTGCTATATAACATGATGATTGTGATATATTAAGAAGATAAAAGCTTGGATGAGAGGAGTGGTTTTTTAAATTTTATCAAATGAATGTAGGAATTGCATGGATAGTTTGTAAATTTGCCTTATCATTCAGAAACTGACAATTGGGCATGCTCACACGACCGTATAACACGGCTGAGTGCTATCCAATGTTTTATCGGATAGTACTTGGCCCAATGTTATACTATGGGGCAGTGCAGATCTGTGATTATTTTCTCATGCCAATTCGGTATGAGAAAACAATCTATCCGATCTGATTGCACTCACCCATTCAAGTCTATGAGTGCGTGTGATACATTGGACTGCACTCTGATGACATCCGAGTGCAGTCTGATGTACGCACACAGTGACAATGGAGATGATGGAGAAATTAATTTGTCCATCATCTCCACACCTGTGCTGAAATTCTCTCATGCCACTCATGTCAGAGAATCGGATCACACTAAGATGATACTAGGATCACACTCTGACAGTTTGACCCGAGTGTCATTAGCATGATCGGCCTGATTCTCTTGCATGAGAGAACATAAGCTCGTTTGACCCTGGCCTTAGTTGTCATTTATCCAGCATGCCCTACCAACAGCAAAATTTCCAGTGTATGATTATAAACACTTCCCGATCTCATCTCACAGCAGTCATTGTGGGGGGAGAGTGAGAACACTGTGAGACGAGATCTAGAAGTGTTTGTAATATTACGTAACTCAGCTTTGCTTTATAGCTACATGGCAGCTGCAGAGATCAGTAATGAGAGGAGGGCAGGTTATTTTCTCTGCTACATGACGCTGCCTGCTTATGATTGGTCAACCTTATGTAGGGGAAGAAGTACACAGCCCAGAGACAAATCTATGGTAATGCCCAGTAAACGTAAATTATACATGAAACATTATGACCTAATATCTCTAAAACGGAAAGGAGAAATAAAAAAAAATAACTACATATTACTCAGCTTTGTAACCACTATTCTATGATGTGACAAGCTTAACATGCTACATCTGGTGAATGATCCTCTTAAGCCAAGCCCACCAGCATCTTCAGGCCAAGTGAGTATATCTTTGTGGATACTCAAACGACCAGTAGCCCAGACAAAGCAGTCAAAGCAATGATGTATCCTTATCTAAAAGAAGGGATGTAAGTGGGGATGATCTGTAGTAAGTCAAACAATTTGGGCATTATGGTCATTTTGAGGATATTGATCCTGCCAAATAAGGGGTATTTCTTGCATTACCAGGAGTCAAGATCACCATTAATCCTAGAAGAGCAGAATTTACAGCAACAAACATGGAGGAGGTGCTTATGGGATATGTCAAGCAGTCATTTAACTTACAGACAAGCTTTTAATAGGTCTTTGAAGGTTGGGTTGAAAGGCCATGTTTTCAAGTATGAGTTTTTTCCTTTTTTTTAAACTTTACACTATCTTTTATGAGGACACATTTGATGGTTCACCATTTGTTACTGAAGAATGGCGAGTGATCTGAAATAAAGTGAGATATAGTTTGGTCTATGTCTGTAATACAAACTGTGTCTAGTAGTAATGGCTCATTAAGCCTACAGGACCATGCAGTTCTTGTGAGTCAGGGTAATTTTAATGCACAGAAAAACTGGTGTATGATTAGACCAGAGGATATGTGGGGGTGTACTGCCACAGCTCGTCCAATTCATGACGAGCTATGGCGTTCCTTATGCCAAAAATCTTATTCCAATCAAGACTAAAGTAAGAATTCTGGTGTGGCACACAGAGGCACGCAACACTCGTCTGATGCTTCTGATTCATGAAGGCGTTGCAAACACGCGAATCCCGTTTTGCGGTGGGAGGGTCGAACGTTTACCCTGACGGGACCAACAAACATGGGACAAAACATAGTGTGAAAGGGACCTTACATAGCAAAGACCTGCTGACTGTTTCTGTTTAAAAAGAGACTGAAGGGGAGGTCATAGGAACATAGGAAGCTTATTCACTCTTTCACTCTGGTTCCTCAAATTCCAGCTTCCAAGGTGTTCTGTACAATTGGGAGTCGTTCTCACATCTTTTACTGTACTGCCTAGTGAAATGCAGACATTGTAGTATTTTCTATGGTGTTATGTACTATGATGTACAGGGCATCATGAAAACAGTAATTTAAGGAACTAGAGTAAAAAAGCATTAACCGGTTCCCGACCGCCCACTGTAGATAAACGTCGGCGCTTGCTGGGCTCTGTGCAGCGCCGACGTTTAAAAACGGTGGGTGGTCTCGCAGCGCTCAGGACCCCCAGGGTCCTGCAAGCGCTGCGATTCCGGTGCAGAGCGTTAGCTCTGACAGGGTACATCATCGGGACCTGATTAGATCAGGTCCCAGTGATGTTAACCCCTTGCTGTCTTCTATATGCTGTGATCTATAGTGATCGCGGCATATAGGAGACAGCAGGAGGAGAGGGGGTCGTCTTACCTCTCCGAAGACCTCCGTTTCCTTCCAGGACCTGGGGTTGCTATGGCAGCTGGAGGTCACATGACCGCCTCCAGCTCTGCCATATATGGTGTCCTGTCTGGCTCAGCCTGCAAGCTGAGCCAGAAAGGAGACTGACTGAAACAGTCAGGGAAGATCTCATGTAATGTAATATATGTCTATTACATTACATGAGATCAGTGATCAGAAAAATAAAAATTAATGTCCCATACAGGGACTAAGTAAAAATGTAAAAAAAAAGTTTTTAAACTATTAAAAAAAAAAATCACAAAATAAATAAAAATAAATAAATAAAATATTAAACCAATAAATCCGTATATTTTTACAAAACCAAAAAAAGTACACATATTTGGTATCGCCGCGTCCGAAACAACCCGAGCTATAAAACTGTCTCACAAATTAACTCCTTCTATGCACACCATAATAAAAATAAATAAAAAACGGAGCAAAAAAATATGCTTTTTCATCATATCGCCAAACAAAAAGTGGAAAAAAATGCGATCAAAAAACAAAATAGAAATAAAAATGGTACCGCTGAAAACGTCATCTTGTTCCACAAAAAAAAAGCTGCCATACAGCTCCATTAGCTGAAAAATAAAAAAGTTATAGCGCTCAGAATAAAGCAATGCAAAAAAAATATTTTTTTCTATAAAATTGTTTTATTGTGTAAAAGCGCCAAAACATAAAAAAATACAGTAAGTGTAGTATCGCTATAAACGTACTTACCCCAAGAATAACGCTGCCTGATCACTTTTACCACACGCAGAACGGCATAAAAAAACCCCTCAAAAAACTATTCCTGAATTGTTTGTTTTTGTTAATTTTACCTCCCAAAAAACGGAATAGAAAGCGATCAAAAAATGTCACGTTCCCAAAAATGGTACCAATAAAAATGTCAACTCGTCCCGCAAAAAACAAGCCGTCACATGACTCTGTCGGCCGAAATATGGAAAAATTATAGCTCTCAAAATATGGTGATGCAAAAACTAGATTTTGCAAAAAAAGCGTATTTTAGTGTGTGACAGCTGTCAGTCATAAAAACCCGATATAAATCTGGTATCTCTGTAATCGCACCGACCCAAAGAATAAAGTAATCTCATCACTTATACCGCACGAGGAACGGCGTAAAAAATAAATAAAACCAATTCTTCACCTGCTACTGATTTGTTTATTATGTCTCCCAAAGATCCCAGTAAGGCTCTGCTCACATTTATCCTGTGCTCTGCGCTGAGCACTTACACCAGAGTTTCCGTGTAAATCTCTGAAATACGTGATTCAGCCGGAACCCATGATGGAAGATTCCCTATAATGAGGCAGATATAGGCCACTGTGGACGCCGTCTAGCCTGGGATCCCACGGTGTCATTTGTTTTAGGCGTGCATAAAAGTGCGGTTGGCCACAGTTTTGTGCACTTCTGAAAAAAAGGACACCGCTAAACAGAGGCCAGACGGAGTCCAGAGTAACTCTGCTGCCTCATTATAGTGAATGGATCCTGCAGGGGTTTCATCTGAATTA
Source organism: Phyllobates terribilis (assembly GCF_046119375.1). Taxonomy (NCBI): domain Eukaryota; kingdom Metazoa; phylum Chordata; class Amphibia; order Anura; family Dendrobatidae; genus Phyllobates; species Phyllobates terribilis. Next base: position 693,546,929 of record NW_027362762.1, read on the forward strand.
CATCACTTGGAAATTTAGATGGAAACCCCGATGTAAGTGCTCAGCCTAGAGCGCCGGATAAATGTTACGTAAAATGTTCCCAATAAAAGCTTCAACTCAGTCCTCAAAAAAAGCTAGTCCCCACTCAGGTCCATCATCTGTTAAAAATATAAGGGACTTCCAAATTACTGGTAGCAGAAAGGCTCTGGAAAAGCAAAATGACCCTTGCCCCCCTAAAGAAATTCAGAAAATTTCGTGCTCCCAAATCCAAATGCCTATTCTACAATAATTTGTTCTCCAATTGTCAAATAGCGCTCCGTCCCCCCCAGATCTCGCCGTACGGCTGAGCGGTACGATACAGCCACATATGGGGTATTGCCACTTTTAGAAGAAATTGTGTGACACATTTCGGCACCATTTTTACCCATTGCCCTGTGTGAAAATGTAAAATCTGAGGGTAAAACATTTTTTTGTGGTAAAAATATAATTATGCTTTTTTCACTGCCCAATGGTATAAATTTAAAAATTAAAAAATACTCACTACTTCCCTTGATGAATTCCTTGAGAGGTGTAGTTTACAAAATGGGGTCACTTGTGGGGGTTTCTGCTGTTTTGGCATGTCAGCGACTCTTCAAATGTGACATGGTGTCTGCTGCCTATCCCAGCCAACATAGCGCTCCTTTCTCTTCCGAACCCTGCCGTACACCAAAGCAGTGGTTTTCCCCCACATATGGGGTATCGGCGTACTCAGGAGAAATTGCACAACAAATTTCATGGTGCAATTTATCCTGTTACCCTTATGATAATGCAAAATTAGGGAATGAAAAACATTTTTTATGGGAAAAATGTGAAAATTTTATTTTTACGGCTCAATATTATAAACTTCTGTGAAGCAGCTGGGGGTGCAAGGTGCTCACCACACATCTAGATAAGCTCCCTAAGGGGTCTAGTTTCCAAAATGGTGGCACTTGTGGGGGGTTTCCACTGTTTAGGCACATTAGGGGCTCCCCAAATGCGACATGGCGTCTGCTAATTATTCAAACAAATTTTACATTCAAAAAGTCAAATGGCGCTCCTTCCCTTTCAAACCCTGCCATGCGCCCAAACAGTAATTTGCCTCCACATATGGGGTATCAGCGTGTTCAGGAGAAATTGCACAACAAATTTCATGGTGCAATTTATCCTATTACCCTTATGATAATGCAAAATTAAGGGATGAAAAACGGTTTTGTGGGAAAAATGTGAAAATTTTATTTTTACAGCTCAATATTATAAACTTCTGTGAAGCACCTTGGGGTTCAAGGTGCTCACCACACATCTAGATAAGTTCCCTAAGGGGTCTAGTTTCCAAAATGGTGTCACTTGTGGGGGGTTTCCACTGTTTAGGCACATCAGGAGCTCTCCAAACGCAACATGGCGTCTGCTAATTATTCCGACAAATTTTACATTCAAAAAGTCAAATGGCGCTCCTTCCCTTTCGAACCCTGCCATGTGCCCAAACAGTAATTTGCCTCCACATATGGGGTATCGGCGTGTTCAGGAGAAATTGCACAACAAATTTCATGGTGCAATTTATCCTATTACCCTTATGATAATGCAAAATTAAGGGATGAAAAACGGTTTTGTGGGAAAAATGTGAAAATTTTATTTTTACAGCTCAATATTATAAACTTCTGTGAAGCACCTTGGGGTTCAAGGTGCTCACCACACATCTAGATAAGTTCCCTAAGGGGTCTAGTTTCCAAAATGGTGTCACTTGTGGGGGGTTTCCACTGTTTAGGCACATCAGGAGCTCTCCAAACGCAACATGGCGTCTGCTAATTATTCCGACAAATTTTACATTCAAAAAGTCAAATGGCGCTCCTTCCCTTTCAAACCCTGCCATGTGCCCAAACAGTAAATTGCCTCCACATATGGGGTATCGGCGTGTTCAGGAGAAATTGCACAACAAATTTCATGGTGCAATTTATCCTATTACCCTTATGATAATGCAAAATTAAGGGATGAAAAACGGTTTTGTGGGAAAAATGTGAAAATTTTATTTTTACAGCTCAATATTATAAACTTCTGTGAAGCACCTTGGGGTTCAAGGTGCTCACCACACATCTAGATAAGTTCCCTAAGGGGTCTAGTTTCCAAAATGGTGTCACTTGTGGGGGGTTTCCACTGTTTAGGCACATCAGGAGCTCTCCAAACGCAACATGGCGTCTGCTAATTATTCAGACAAATTTTACATTCAAAAAGTCTAATGGCGCTCCTTCCCTTCCGAACCCTGCAGTGAGCCCAAACAGTGGTTTTCCCTCACATATGGGGTATCAGCACGCTCAAGAGAAATTGCACAAAAAAATTTGGGGTCCATTTTTTCCTGTTACCCCTGTGAAAATAAAAAAAAATTGGGTCTAAAGTAACATTTTTGTGAAAAAAGTTAAATGTTAATTTTTTTCTTCCACATTCCAAAAATTCCTGTGAAGCACCTGAAGGGTTAATAAAGTTCTTGAATGTGGTTTTGAGCACCTTGAGGGGTGCAGTTTTTAGAATGGTGTCACTTTTGGGTATTTTCTGTCATAAAGACCCCTGAAAGTGACTTCAAATATGATGTGGTCCCTAAAAAAATGTTTTTGTAAATTTTGTTGGAAAAATGAGAAATCGCTGGTCAACTTTTAACCCTTATAGCTCCCTAACAAAAAAAAATTTTGGTTCCAAAATTGTGCTGATGTAAAGTAGACATGTGGGAAATGTTATTTATTAACTATTTTGTGTGACATATCTCTCTGATTTAAGGGCATGAAAATTCAAAGTTTGAAAATTGCAAAATTTTCAAAATTTTCACCAAATTTCTGATTTTTTCACAAATAAACGCAAGTTATATCGAAGAAATTTTACCACTATCATGAAGTACAATATGTAATGAAAAAACAATCTCAGAATCAGGGGAATACGTTGAAGCGTTCCAGAGTAATTACTTCATAAACTGACGGTCAGAATTGAAAAAATTGGCCCGGTCACGAAGGCAAAAACAGGCTCTGGCGCGAAGTGGTTAATGGTAGAATTGGTGCAAATTGATTCACAGGACCCAGTACAGCAGCAAGGTCAGTAATCTTTGTCTGCTGGGCAAGAGCCCTGAGAACCTCCTCCTGGCATCCGCGGTTCTTCTTTTCATTAGCCATCCTGGCACAACATGTGATGTCTTGCCAAGCAGGCTAATCAAGAGAAGAGCCGCCAATCCTGGAAAGTAGGAAATGGCTCTCTGGGCTCAAGTCCAGCGAATTGATTTGCATAAATTCTGATTAATGGTTGTTATACAGTACAGACCAAAAGTTTGGACACACCTTCTCATTTAAAGATTTTTCTGTATTTTCATGACTATGAAAATTGTACATTCACACTGAAGGCATCAAAACTATGAATTAACACATGTGGAATTATACACTTAACAAAAAAGTGTGAAACAACTGAAAATATGTCTTATATTCTAGGTTCTTCAAAGTAGCCACCTTTTGCTTTGATGACTGCTTTGCACACTCTTGGCATTCTCTTGATGAGCTTCAAGAGGTATTCACCGGAAATGGTCTTCCAACAATCTTGAAGGAGTTCCCAGAGATGCTTAGCACTTGTTGGCTCTTTTGCCTTCACTCTGCGGTCCAGCTCACCCCAAACCATCTCGATTGGGTTCACGTCTGGTGACTGTGGAGGCCAGGTAATCTGGCGTAGCACCCCATCACTCTCCTTCTTGGTCAAATAGCCCTTACACAGCCTGGAGGTGTGTTTGGGGTCATTGTCCTAGGTTATTCAAAGTAGCCACCTTTTGCTTTGATGACTGCTTTGCACACTCTTGGTATTCTCTTGATGAGCTTCAAGAGGTAGTCACCGGAAATGGTTTTCACTTCACAGGTGTGCCCTGTCAGGTTTAATAAGTGGGATTTCTTGCCTTATAAATGGGGTTGGGACCATCAGTTGTGTTGTGCAGAAGTCAGGTGGATACACAGCTGATAGTCCTACTGAATAGACTGCTAGAATTTGTATTATGGCAAGAAAAAAGCAGCTAAGTAAAGAAAAACGAGTGGCTATCATTACTTTAAGAAATGAAGGTCAGTCAGTCCGAAAAATTGGGAAAACTTTGAATGTGTCCCCAAGTGCAGTTGCAAAAACCATCAAGCGCTACAAAGAAACTGGCTCACATGAGGACCATCGCAGGAAAGGAAGACCAAGAGTCACCTCTGCTTCTGAGGATAAGTTTATCCGAGTCACCAGCCTCAGAAATCGCAGGTTAACAACAGCTCAGATTAGAGACCAGGTCAATGCCACACAGAGTTCTAGCAGCAGACACATCTCTACAACAACTGTTAAGAGAAGACTTTGTGCAGCAGGCCTTCATGATAAAATAGCTGCTAGGAAACCACTGCTAAGGACAGGCAACAAGCAGAAGAGACTTGTTTGGGCTAAAGAACCCAAGGAATGGACATTAGACCAGTGGAAATCTGTGCTTTGGTCTGATGAGTCCAAATTTGAGATCTTTGGTTCCAACCACCGTGTCTTTGTGCGACGCACAAAAGGTGAACGAATGGACTCTACATGCCTGGTTTCCACCGTGAAGCATGGAGGAGGAGGTGTGATGGTGTGGGGGTGCTTTGCTGGTGACACTGTTGGGGATTTATTCAAAATTGAAGGCATAGTTAACCAACATGGCTACCACAGCATCTTGGAGCGGCGTGCTATTCCATCCGGTTTGCGTTTAGTTGGACCATCATTTATTTTTTAACAGGACAATGACCCCAAACACACCTCCAGTCTGTGTAAGGGCTATTTGACCAAGAAGGAGAGTGATGGGGTGCTACGCCAGATTACCCGGCCTCCACAGTCACCAGACGTGAACCCAATCGAGATGGTTTGGGGTGAGCTGGACCGCAGAGTGAAGGCAAAAGAGCCAACAAGTGCTAAGCATCTCTGGGAACTCCTTCAAGATTGTTGGAAGACCATTTCCGGTGAATACCTCTTGAAGCTCATCAAGAGAATGCCAAGAGTGTGCAAAGCAGTCATCAAAGCAAAAGGTGGCTACTTTGAAGAACCTAGAATATAAGACATATTTTCAGTTGTTTCACACTTTTTTGTTAAGTATATAATTCCACATGTGTTAATTCATAGTTTTGATGCCTTCAGTGTGAATGTACAATTTTCATAGTCATGAAAATACAGAAAAATCTTTAAATGAGAAGGTGTGTCCAAACTTTTTGTCTGTACTGTATGTTAAATAGTAACCTTCATTTTATTTTTTTCCTGGAGTAATTACTCATTCTCAATTCACGGGTAAAATCTGACTTCAGTGAATTCATATCTGCCCACTACTGAGATAGATTATGACAGTTGGTGCTTGTAGAGTTCTATGGAGAACTGTAACTGTTGTTTTAGGAGCACGTGCAGCAGAATGTCTGTGTCTTCCTCTAGCTCCTCTCTCCTCCTCCCCATTCCATGGACTTTTAAAAGCACAGAGGGTATTACAAAGTTACTTATTTTTTAAATAAGACTGAGTATGACAATTACTCTTTAAATGACCCTTGTGGTCCCAGAGCTCACTAGCAAATGCAATGTTGACTTTTTTAATAGATTTAATGCTTATGTTTGTATGTCTATATTTTAGCTATAGTTTTAGTTTTTAATGATGATGTATGAATTCTGTTTCTTATTTTTTATAGTTGTGCCGTTGCTGTATTGGATGGGGTAAGGACACACAGGATTTTTGTTTTATTCCTTTATGCTATGTGATAACACAATCCGACATTCTCCAATTGTTAATCCTTTATTTTGTTTTATATCCCAACACTATTTTATTAGCAAAAGTGAGTTCTGTGCACAGAAGATAATCACTGCCATCAGTCCATGTTCACACTATGACTCACACTGTAATCTTCCTATACATCATGCCTATACACATTTAGGACCAATGTGATATGAAGTCAATTAACGTACCAGGGTATTTTTGTAGTGTGGGAATAAAGAGAAATACATAAAAGGAAATATATGCAAATACATTGAGAACATGCAAATTCTATGCAAATGTTGACTTTATTTTAACTGAGGACCCATTTTTGAAAGGCAAAAGAGCCAACCACTAAGCCACTGTGCATCCCACATGCAAAGCCCCAATTCACATTAAGTGTATCCCAATGTCAACTAATATCCTGAATAATACTACGGTATATAAAAGTTCTTGAGCTCAGCTTTTTACCCGTTCCCAACATATTACCTACATGTACTTCATATGTTGAGTACAAGTATAACCCCCATTCCAAAAAAGTTTTGACGCTGTGTAAAATGTAAAGAAAACAAGAGTGTAATGATCTGGAAATCTCTTACCGCCATATCTTATTCACAACAAAGCACAGAACACATGAAAGACATTTTCAATTTCATTTGAAAAAATTAAAGGGGTTGTCCAGGACTATTAAATGTTATCTTTTATTATGTGCCTAGAACTAACAGGCAGGTACTTGCTAACAGAGGCAAATACCTGCCTGTTCTACCCGGCGCTGGCTTAGAGCAATCACCTACCGCTCCTGCTGACTATTCCGCTGCTCCACATCAACTGTTGTTCTTCCGGGCTGCTCTGTGGACAGGGCCTGACTGCCGACATCATGCTGATTAACAGCGGGCTCCCCATAGTTAGGAAGCTGTGTTTAAAGGAAATCTGTAAGTAGGATCAACCCTCCTAAGCCATCTATAGGGGCATGCAGGTCATAGGAAGCTGAATAAAATGACTCCCTGCTATCTGTAATATGTCTTTATTCCATAAACAGCGTGTGCAGGCACTCACCTGCACATTTCATGGTCAGGCATGACTTCAGTTGTAGAACTTTACCCCTTAGATGGCTGTCTGACATTTTAGTACTAATTCTAAGCATAGTTACAAGGAATTTGTAACCAGATTTCATTATTCAGTAGACCTACTATTAGACCTGATGAGGCTGGTGAGCTGGTGCTGCACCCAAAAACTAAAATTAAGCCACCTGGTGTCCCAAGAAGCAGAACATGTTGTACCTCTCATTACTGTAGAGATATGCTTCTAGACAACTAATTAGTGGAAAACAGGTGTTTTACCAGTGATTGACCATGATGATTGGTTGGATTTTTCAGGCATTCTTATGTACTGCATATCATCATTTTTGGCACTTATTTTTAATGAGACCTCAAGATGCAAGTGGTCCACTGTATGTTAAAATATTTTAATTTGAGTCCACTGCATCACAAACAACCAGATGTTAATTCTATAATTGACATACTTCTTTATGCTTTCAGGAGTTACTTCAGCTCTCTGAATACCTGATGGTAAGTAAAGATATACTTACAGTAACCTAAAGGTAGATTCACACACTGCACATTGTAATGCATTTAAACTACAGCTAGACATACAGCGAAAACGATAAATATACACTACTCACAAAAAGTTAGGGATATTTGGCTTTCGGACGAAATTTCAGGATGATCCTAAAATGCACTCTAACATTTTCAGGTGAACTTCATGTGACCTTCTCTTCTCTAATCTTTATGTCCAACTGTTTAATGTTTCAGTACTTTTTGCACAACTTGCTGTTCTCTAAGAAGGGGCTTAAGGGCAAAATTCACAACAGGTGTTTGATCCATGAATCGGCCAATACATATTGAGGTTCAATTAGAAATGGTATTTAAACAGTCCTCCACATCATGCTGTTCACATTCTGACATCATGAGACCAAGATGACACCTAACAATTGATCAACAGTACCTCGCCATTGCAAGGCTTCAAGCAGGATGTTCTTAGACGGAAAGGCCACTGAGGTTAGAGTGTCACAGTGTCATCGGCAGGTTGCAGCAGAGATACAGAGAGACTGTAAGAGTGACAGAAAGGCAGAGAAGTGGGCGTCCTTTGGCCATATCCCACACTGATGACCACTTGATTGTGAACAATGCCTTTCAGAACCGAATGATGAATGCCACACAACTCCAGGCACATTTAAGGAAGGTGAGAGGCACCCAAGTGTCACATCCAATGTCGAACTGGGTTGTCTGGGGCCCACAGGAGGAATTGATCCTCAGGGCCCATCCTACAGCTATATGCAAATACCTGTTAGCCTTTATCCTTGTTATAGTGGAGCGTCGACTGTAAATCACAGGCGGCTCCTGCACATCTACTGTGCGCCACTATAACTGGGATGTACAATTACGGTAGTTTGCATTAAAGGGGTTCTTTGGTTAAAACAAGTTATCACTGAACCATGGGCTTCACAAAATAGGTGATAACTTATTGATCGTTTGGGTTCGAACATTGGACACTTATCCCAATTTTAAAATGCAGCGGCAGGTGGGACGTCTGATCACATCTCCATTCATTCTCTTTATGGCTTCCAGAAAAAAACAAGAACAGCCACTGAGGGAATGAATGGATCAGTGGTCAAGTCGCACATGAGCTCCAGTCTAATGGGATAAACACTCCACATTCTACCAATTGGTGCAGGTTCCAGCAGTCAGACCCCCACTAACCACTAATTTATCACTTATCCTGTGGAGAGGTGATTACTTGTTTTCCCCAGAGAACCCCTGTAAGTGCATCTTGTTTCAAGTATTTAATCACTAATGGAAATAAAGAATCTTCTAATTAATATCAGAGAGAACAAATGACCTCTATACACAACACAATCCACTATACCAACACCAATAGTACCATATACAAGGGAGAAATACCGCCACACCATGACCAGACCACATATTACCACCACATAGTGACCGAATAATACTACATACAAGGGATAAATACAGTGACACCTGTGACCAGACCACATATTACCTCCACATAGTGACCGAATAATACCACATACAAGGGAGAAATACCACCACACCGTGACCAGACCACATATTAACAGCATATATCGTCCAAATAATTCCCCATCATTGCTCTCCCCCACTTCCTCCATCATTACTCTCCCCCATCCCCATGATTGCTCTCCCCACCTCCTCCATCATTGCTCTCACCCACCTCCTCCATCATTGTTCTCCCCCACCTCCTCCATCATTGTTGTCCCCCACCTCCTCCATCATTTTCATATCTCCTCCACCATCATTGCCATATCTCTCCCTTCATCATTGCCATATCTTCCCCACCTCTTCCATCATCATTGCCATATCTCCCCCCCACCTCTCCATCATTGCCATATCCCCCCCACCTCCTCCATCATCGCCATATCTTCCCCCACCTCCTTCATCATTGCCATATCTCCCCCACCTCCTCCATCATCATTGCCATATCTCCCCCACCTCCATCATCATTGCCATATCTCCCCCCCCACCTCCTCCATCATTGCCATATCCCCCCACCTCCTCCATCATTGCCATATCTCCCCCACGTCCTCCATCATTGCCATATCTCCACCCACCTCCTCCATCATCATTGCCATATCTCCCCCCACCTCCTCAATCATCGATGCCATATCTCCCCCCACCTCCTCTACCGTCATTGCCATATCTCCCCCACCTCCTCCATCATCATTGCCATATCTCCCCCACCTCCTCAATCATCGTTGCCATATCTCCCCCCACCTCCTCCATCATTGCCATATCTCCCCCCACCTCCTCTACCGTCATTGCCATATCTCCCCCACCTCCTCCATCATCATTGCCATATCTCCCCCTACCTCCTCCATCATTGCCATATCTCCCCCACCTCCTCCATCATTCATGCCATATCTCCCCCACCTCCTCCATCATTCATGCCATATCTCCCCCCACCTCCTCCATCATTGCCATATCTCCCCCACCTCCTCCATCATCATTGCCATATCTCCCCCACCTCCTCCATCATCATTGCCATATCTCCTGCCACCTCCTCCATCATCATTGCCATATCTCCCCCCACCTCCTCCATCATCATTGCCATGCTTCCCCCACCTTCTCCATCACCATTGCCATATCTCCCCCCACCTCCTCCATCACCATTGCCATGCCATATCCCTCCCACATCCTCCATCACCATTGCCATATCTCCCCCCACCTCCTCCATCACCATTGCCATGCCATATGTCCCCCCACTTCCTCCATCACCATTGCCATATCTCCCCCCACCTCCTCCATCACCATTGCCATGCCATATCCCTCCCACGTCCTCCATCACCATGCCATACATATCTCCCCCCACCTCCTCCATCACCATTCCCATATCTCCCCCACCTCCTCCATCACCATTGCTCTACCTCATCTCCCTCCACCTCCTCCATCATTGTTGCTCTCCCTTATCTCCCCCCACCTCCTCCATCACCACTGTATTAGTTAAAAAAAAACAAAAACACTTACCCTCTCTGCTCGTTCCCCTGCAGCATCGTCCTCTGCTTCCTGTCCAGCATCTTTCTCCCTGACACAGGCCCTCGCTGCATGGCGACGTCATCAAGCAGTGCGAGCCTGTATCAGGGAGAAGGCGGCGGGCAGGAAGCACAGGACGGATCCCTCTCTGCCCCTGTCTGACATCTGGTCACATCAGACCATTTGAAACCATTTACATGAGCGTGGTTTGCATGATAGACGACTTGCAAGAGTATCTGACCACACCAACAGGCACAAGCATCGTCTTGCTTCGGCCAGGGAGCATCTATGCTGGATGAGGGACTTGTGGGCCTCTGTGCTGTTCACTGATGAAAGTCGATTCACGCTGAGCAGAAATGATGGCCGCCAACGATGTTAAAGACTTCAAGGAGAGCACTATGCATCAGCCACTGTTGTTACAACACAAGCTTTTGGTGGTGGTGGTGGTGTTATAGTGTGGGCAGGTGTGTCTAGTCAATACAGAACTGCCGTACACTTTGTGACAAGCCTCTACTACTTGAATAACCTCATTAATCCAGTCATTGTGCCTCTGCATGAACAGAAAAGGCCTAATATCATCTTCATGGACGAAAATGCTCCAGCTCATCGAGGTCGCATCATTAGGGAACGGCTTCTGGAGACTAGGGTACCTCAAATTGAGTGGCCTGCACTTTCTCCAGACCTGAATCCCATAGAAAACATGTGGGATCAGATGAGTCGCCATGTAGAGGCTTGTGATTCTGTACACCAGAACCTCAATAACCTGACCGTCGCCCTTCAAGAAGAGTGGGATGCTATGCGTAAGCAGACAATAACTCGACTTGTGAACAGCATGATAAGTCGTTGTCCAGCTGTAATTGATGCTCAAGGCCACATTGTTAGAACTCTCCTGTTAGTTTTGTTTTAGTTTGCTGGTCACATGACCATTTTTGCCTATTTAATCCGGCTCCGCCCTCCTGGCCTTGCTGGACTTCATTGTCTTTACTACTCTTGAGCTAGCTTGGTGCTCTGTTACTGTTCTCTGTTAGTTTTGCTAGGTCTTCTGACCTCTATGCTTTTTGTTGTGTGTTTGTCTTTGACTGCTACTATTTCTGCTAGGAGGTGTCCAACTTATCCCAGTCCCTAGTTCTTGTAGGGATCCCTCCCTCACATCTATAGGTCTTCGTACAGACTAGCCGAGGACTTTAGCAGGTCTGATCGCAGGATCAGGTTCCCCGTTACATCGTAGGGATCTAGTTTAGTTATATTGTAGGGACAGATCTCCTGTCTTTCCTTAGTTCCTGTAGCAGATCATAACAGTAAGTCCAGCCTAAAAAAAAAAAAATAATAATTTTTTCTAAGGAAAGACCTCCAGTTTTCCATCATGGTCTCGGTTCTAGATTTGGCTCAACGCTTGCACGGACTCTCTCTGGAGGTGGACAAGCTCCAACAACACGTGAGTAGCTGTTCTGGAGCACATTTTGTGGAACCAAAGGTACGTCTGCCTGATCTATTTTTTGGCGAACAACAAGATTTTTTTTCTTTTAAAAATGCTTGTTTATTGTATTTTCGTTTGAGACCCGGATCCTCTGGTGATGAATCACAGCGCATAGGGTTCATAATGTCACTTTTGCGCAAAGATCCTCAGGGATGGGCCTTCTCTCTCCAACCTAGTGATCCGTGCTTTAGATCAGTGGATAGTTTTTTTTCTGCTTTGGGTTTGTTGTGTTATGATCCTGATCGTGTCTCATCTGCTGAGTCTGAATTGAGACATCTGAGGCAGGGATCAGGTAATGTGGAAAAATATTGTTCTCACTTCCGTCGGTGGTCTTCCCAGGTGGGGTGGAACGATTCAGCTTTGAAAAGCTTGTTTCTTGCAGGGCTTGGTGAAAGGGTTAAGGATTTACTGATTGATTATCCCACACCTGGAAACTTGCAGGAGGCAATGCAATTAGCTATACGGGTGGACAGGAGACTGCGTGCAAGGGTTAATGAGAGCAAATCCTCTGCTATGTCAGCTCCGAGTCCTGAGAGGGTCTGTGCTGACAAAGGAGAGCCGATGGAGATTGGGGCGATGGCACCCCGCTCTCAGGAAAAAGACCGCAGGCTTTCTGAAGGTTTGTGCTTCTATTGCGGAAATTCTGGTCATTTTATTAAGAACTGTGTGCTTCGTATGAAGAAAGAAAAAAAAATGGTCAGTCATGCACGAATAGCCTGTTTAAATTCTAAGGGAGTATTCATATCTGCTACTACTGCTGCTCAGGATGAATTAATTGAATTTCGGGTTTTTGTGGATTGCGGTTCTACTCTGAATGTGATTGATGGGGGATTCTTGGAAAAACGTAAATTAAAACCTAAAACTTTGTCATCCCCTATTACTGTGGTTTCTGTTGATGGCTCTCCCTTGAAGAGTGTTACTCATAAGGTCTGTGAATTTCCCCTCACTATTAATGGTATTCATCAAGAGAATTTGGATTTGGTAGTATTAAATAATTTGCCTTCTCCAGTAATATTGGGGTTGCCCTGGTTAAAATTGCACAATCCTGTACTGGATTGGTCTACCAATGAAATTAAGTCCTGGAGCCCTAAGTGTTATGACAAGTGTTGTAACGGGCGCATTGCTGCTGTGGATAAAGGGGAATTACCTGTACCTATTCAGGATTTTTGGAGAGTTTTTTCTGAGGAGGAGTCACAAATTTTGCCTCCTCATAGAGACTATGATTGTACCATTGAATTTGTCCCTGGAGCGACTCTTCCTAAAAGTCGTTTATTTAATCTTACTATTCCTGAGAGAAAGGCTTTGGAGGAATACATACAGACAAGCTTGGCCGCCGGTCACATTAGGCCTTCCAAGTCTCCTGTGGCTGTTGGATTTTTTTTTTGTTAAAAAAAAAGATGGCGGGTTACGTCCTTGTCTGGACTTTCGTGAGATTAATAAAATTACTGTACGCAATCCTTACCCACTGCCATTGATTCCTGATTTATTTAACCAGTTAGTGGGGGCCAAGTGGTTCTCTAAAATTGATCTCCGGGGGGCATACAATTTGTTGCACATGAAGGAGGGTGATGAATGGAAGACTGCTTTTAACACTCCTGTGGGTCATTTTGAGAATCTGGTTATGCCTTTTGGTCTTACCAATGCTCCAGCATTTTTTCAGAATCTTATTAATGACATCCTTAGACCTTTAATCTGCAAAAATGTGGTTGTGTATTTGGATGATATTCTGATTTATTCGCCTGATCTGGAGTCTCATTGGCAGAGCGTACGTGAGGTTTTACAGTTATTAATGGACAATTCGCATTTTGCTAAGCTGGAGAAATGTGAGTTCGCTGTACAGAGAATTCGTTTTTTGGGTTACATTATCTCCAGTGAAGGTTTTGAGATGGATCCGGTTAAAGTTCAAGCTGTGCAGGAATGGCCTAGGCCTATTGGTTTGAAATCGATACAGAGGTTTTTGGGTTTCGCCAATTATTACAGAAAATTCATAAAAAAAAATTTCTATCATTGTCAAACCGCTGACCGATCTCACCAGGAAAGGTGCTAATGCGGTTCAGTGGACTTCTGAGGCCATTGAGGCTTTTGTGCTTCTTAAGGAGAGGTTCACCTCTGCTCCCATCCTTATTCAGCCTGATGTGACTAAGCCGTTTTTGGTTGAGGTTGATGCTTCCTCTGTGGGGGTCGGTGCGGTGTTGTCTCAGGAAAATAAGGATGGAATACATCCCTGTGCCTTTTTTTAAAAAAAAATTTCTGAGACTGAGCTTAATTACGATATTGGTAATCGGGAATTGCTGGCTATTAAACTCGCATTTGAACACTGGCGTCACCTCTTGGAAGGTGCTGAATTTCCCATTCAAGTTTTCACTGATCATAAAAATCTGATCTATCTTGATGCTGCCAAGCGCTTGAATGCCCGTCAGGCTAGGTGGGCACTTTTTTTCTCGCGGTTTAATTTTTCCGTTACTTACATCCCGGGTACCAAGAATGTTAAAGCGGATACTTTGTCTCGCAGCTTTTCTCCCATGGTCGGTGCTGAGGAGGAAGAGGAGAGCATTTTACAAGAAGGTGTTGTGATTGCTGCTTTGGACTCCGTTTTGGAGGATGAGATTCTTAAAGCTCAGGAGAATGCCCCATCTAACACTCCCCATGGGAGGTTGTTTGTGCCTAGGACCTTTAGGAGAGATTTGTTTGTGGAGTGTCATGAGTCTCGGTTGGCAGGTCATCCAGGAATTTCTGAGACCAAGAGACTTGTGGGTCGCAGTTTTTGGTGGCCTGGATGGCAGAAGGAAGTCATTAAGTGGGTGCGTCAATGTACTGTGTGTGCTAGATCCAAGTCTTCGCATGCTCCTGCTGCGGGGTTGCTTTGCCCTCTGGAGGTTCCTAGTGCACCTTGGACACATCTGGCTATGGACTTTATTACTGACCTTCCCCCCTCTGAAGGTTTCACGGTCATCTGGGTGGTCGTGGACCGTTTTAGCAAGATGTGTCACTTGGTTCCCTTCATCAAACTGCCTTGCGCTAAAACACTCGCTAAGGCCTTTGTCAAGGAAATTGTCAGACTACATGGTGTTCCTACTGACATTGTTTCTGATAGGGGACCTCAGTTCGTGGCTCGTTTTTGGCGTGCCTTTTGTGACAGGTTGGGAGTTCATTTGTCGTTTTCATCCGGATATCATCCTGAGTCTAATGGCCAGACAGAAAGGAAGAACCAGGATGTTGAGCAGTTCTTGCGTTGTTTTGTGGCAGACAATCAAGAGGGGTGGTCTGAGTTTTTGCCACTTGCTGAATTTGCTCTTAACAACCATACATCCTCTTCTGCTGGGTGTTCGCCTTTTTTTTGTTGTTCTGGGAGACATCCGTCTTTTGGGTCATTCTCCAAATTGGTATCGGCTGTGCCTGAGGAGGAGAGTTTTTCCGGTGATTTGGAGAGAGTTTGGACGGATGTACGTGGTAATCTTCAGGAGGCTAACAAAAAATCTAAGAGGTACTTTGATAGGAAACGGCAAGAGGTTTTGTTTGCTGTTGGTGACATGGTTTGGTTGTCCTCTAAGAATCTGCGATTGAGGATTCCTTCTAAAAAATTGGGTCCCAAGTTCGTAGGGCCCTTTAAGGTGCTTCAGATAGTTAACCAATATGCTGTTAGGTTGGAGGTTCCTACCTCCTGGAAGATTAACCCGGTGTTTCATGTTTCTCTGTTGAAAAGAGCTGACGTGTCGGATGATGACGCCTCTGCCACTGTTCCTCCGGTGGTGGAGGACGGGGAATATGAAATTTCCCACATCCTAAATTCTAGACGGTATAGAGGGAGTTTGCAGTATCTCGTCGCTTGGAAGGGTTTCGGACCTGAGGATAACTCATGGGTGAGGGCGGATGATGTTTCTGATTCCAGACTTGTCAGAGCATTTCACAGGAGGTTTCCTGATAAGCCTGGGCCTAGGGGATCCAGAGGATCCTCTTAGAAGAGGGGGTACTGTTAGAACTCTCCTGTTAGTTTTGTTTTAGTTTGCTGGTCACATGACCATTTTTGCCTATTTAATCCGGCTCCGCCCTCCTGGCCTTGCTGGACTTCATTGTATTTACTACTCTTGAGCTAGCTTGGTGCTCTGTTACCGTTCTCTGTTAGTTTTGCTAGGTCTTCTGACCTCTATGCTTTTTGTTGTGTGTTTGTCTTTGACTGCTACTATTTTTGCTAGGAGGTGTCCAACTTATCCCAGTCCCTAGTTCTTGTAAGGATCCCTCCCTCACATCTATAGGTCTTCGTACAGACTAGCCGAGGACTTTAGCGGGTCTGATCGCAGGATCAGGTTCCCCGTTACATCGTAGGGATCTAGTTTAGTTATATTGTAGGGACAGATCTCCTGTCTTTCCTTAGTTCCTGTAGCAGATCATAACACACATGGCAAGTTACTGAGATATTGACATTTTTTGTTGGGGTATACCCACCACTGTTGTTGGCTTTTGTTTAAAAAAATTGTTTGAGATGAAGAAGTCACCATTGCATGATTCTACTTAAATGCCCTATTGTTCACTGTAGCGTGAACCTTTTAGGTTTTCCATTAGTTTCACCTGAAAGCCAAATATCCCTACCTTTTTCTGAGTAGTGTAAGTCCTTCCTCTATTTAAATAATATAATTCCTGATCCTGTGCCATTCCAGGGCAGTTTTTCTACAGGGATTCACCTTAACAAACACTTGCCCGTGCTGGGTTGAAAGGGGTAAAATGCAAAGATACTGTCACGGGTGTGTCGCCACGAAGATCGTCACGAAGATCGTCACGAGTACACAGCCTGACTTCTCGCAGCTGACTTGTTGGTGCTTTGTGTTTTTCGGCAGTGAGGGAGTTAATTCTCTCTCTCTCTGTGCTAGACGAGGTCCAGCCTCGCCCAGCTGCAATCAATACTGCTGTAGTGAGACTCCTTCAAATGCCTGCTGGTCTGTTTGGGAAGTGTCGGTGAAAGCATTTCATTCAGACTAACAGAGCGGATCGTGGTGTTTGGAGTTTCTGAGATAAGTGTATTTGGAGTGTTTTTTCCCTTCCTCGCTTTATCATTTATCTCCTTTCCCGTTGGTGTTCCCTCTGTTGTAGTTGTGTAGTTGTTGTATGCAAGGTGGTTTTGGTTTTTCCCTTGTACTGTCTCGTTCGTCTAAGTACTGTGTGTGGGCATATTATTACTTGTCCCCTTTTGTTGTGATCGGGGTCCTTCTCAGGACTAGATTACTTAGGTGCAGGGATCCTCAGGAGGTAGGGGTTACGCTGGCGGCCTGGACCTCTGTACCTTTAACAGTACCTCCAGGTTGAGGGACTAGTCGGGGCCCCAGCTTAGGGTCAGCTTAGGCCCCCTACCTCCAGTATACAGAGACAGCGTGACATTTTCACCGACCCACTTAGTTTTTCTCCAGCTACCATGGATCCAGTAGCCGGTCTAGCTCGGCAGTTGCAGAGTTTGTCCATGGAGCTGGCGGACGTTAGGTCCAAGGTTTTGCATCCTCAGGAGCAAGCCGGACCAGAACCTAAAGTAGCTCTCCCTGACAGGTTCACTGGGGGGCGGGACAAGTTTTTTGTTTTCCGGGAGGCATGCAAGTTGTACTTTCGGCTGCGGCCTCGGTCATCGGGGAGTGAAGAACAAAGGGTGGGAATTGTCATCTCGCTCCTACAAGGGGACCCACAATCTTGGGCGTTCTCTCTTCCCCCGGGCTCCCCGGCTCTCCAGTCAGTGGATAGGTTTTTCGCTGCTCTGGGACTCGTATATGATGACCCAGATCGGATCTCCCTTGCTGAGTCTAAGTTACGTAGGATCCAGCAGGGAGATCGTCCGGCGGAGGAATTCTGTTCGGAGTTCCGTAGGTGGGCCACGGACACCCAGTGGAATGACCCGGCTCTTAGGAGCCAGTTTTGTCATGGTTTATCCGACAAATTACAGGATGTGTTGGCACAGTATGACTCTCCCGCGTCACTGGAAGCCGCTATGGCCCTTGCTATTCGCGTTGACAGACGGCTTCGGGAGAGGTGCGGGATAACTCTACCCCCTGTGATGACTCCACCTCCTACAAGGTCCCCTCATATGGTGGTTCCCCTGGTCAGTCCAGAGGAGCCTATGCAATTAGGAGGGACATCATTTCGGGGGAGGGGACCGGTGGTGCGCCATAAGACAGGAAGGTGTTTCTTCTGCGGGAGAAAGGGACATTTTATTGGGGCGTGTCCATCCCGTCCCTTGCAGAGTGAAGAGTCGTCGGAAAACTGTTGATCCCAGGTTGTGTGGTGGACGGCAATCTGGGAGTAGGTATTTCGTCCCTAGGTTCGTCTCAGTTTCTCGTACCAGCGGAGGTGGTGGTGGGTACGAGAACTGAGAGGATATCTGTTCTTCTGGATAGTGGGGCCGGGGCTAATCTGGTTGATGCTCGGTTTGCCCGGGTTCAAGGTATGCGATTGAGTGAGTTGGCTAAACCCATCCCCATATTCTCGATCGATGCCAGGCCTCTCGGTCAGGGAAGTTTTTTGCAAGCTGTGCATGACGTAAAACTTCAAGTGGGGGCGATACATAAAGAACTGTTGTCTTGCTACGTGTTGGAGGGTCTTCCCACTCCTATAGTGTTGGGCCTTCCTTGGTTAGCTAAGCATAACCCGGTTATTAATTGGCAAACCAGAGAGATAAGCCAATGGAGTAAATTCTGTAATAAAAACTGCATGAACACGGTCATCGGTGCGGTTACTCCTTGGGTCTTACCTCCATTTCTGGCGGACTTTGAGGATGTATTCTCGGAGAAAGGGTGTCAGGAACTACCTCCTCATCGCGAGTATGACTGTTCTGTAAAACTGCTCCCTGAGGCCAAGTTACCTAAAGCTAGGTTGTATAACCTTTCTGGTCCTGAGAGGCAGGCCATGAAGGATTATATTTCAGAAAGTCTGGCTAAGGGGCATATTAGACCTTCATCTTCACCGGTGGCTGCGGGGTTCTTCTTTGTTAAGAAGAAAGATGGAGGCCTACGCCCTTGCCTGGATTTCCGTGAACTTAATCGGATTACGGTCCGAGATCCGTATCCGCTCCCACTTATTCCCGATCTCTTTAATCAGATCGTGGGCGCCAAATGGTTCTCTAAGTTGGATCTTAGGGGGGCGTACAATCTGATTAGGATGAAGGAGGGGGATGAGTGGAAGACGGCGTTTAACACTCCGGAGGGGCATTATGAGAACCTTGTCATGCCATTCGGTCTGACTAATGCCCCGGCGGTGTTCCAACACTTTGTTAATGACATTTTTCGCCGCCTGGTGGGACAGTTTGTTGTCATATATCTGGATGATATCTTAATTTACTCGCCGGATCTGGTGTCTCATCAGGAGCACGTTAGGCAGGTGTTACAGATCTTGCGGGATAATAAACTGTATGCCAAATGGGAAAAGTGTGTGTTCGCCGTACAGGAACTCCAGTTTTTAGGCTTCCTGGTTTCAGCGTCCGGTTTTCGTATGGACCCTGGGAAAGTGCGGGCAGTTCTTGAGTGGGATCGGCCAGAGAATCTTAAGGCACTACAACGTTTCCTGGGGTTTGCTAATTATTACCGGAAGTTCATTCGTAATTTCTCGTCCATGGTTAAGCCTCTCACAGACATGACTAAAAAGGGGACGGATTTTTCTAGGTGGTCTGACAAGGCTTGTCAAGCATTCTCCTCCTTGAAAAAATGTTTTGCCTCGGCACCCATACTCATTCAACCTGATGCGTCACAGCCATTCATTGTAGAGGTAGACGCTTCCGAGGTAGGGGTGGGAGCAGTATTGTCACAGGGTTCGTCCCCTGGTAAGTGGCATCCGTGCGCCTTTTTCTCTAAAAAATTGTCGTCCGCTGAGAGGAATTACGATGTCGGCAATAGGGAACTCTTGGCCATTAAGTTAGCTTTTGAGGAGTGGCGCCATTTTTTGGAGGGGGCAGTCCATCCGGTCACCGTCATCACCGATCACAAGAACCTGCTATATCTGGAGTCCGCGAAACGTCTGAATCCCAGACAAGCTAGGTGGTCATTGTTTTTTACCAGGTTTAATTTTGTCGTTACATATCGTCCTGGGTCAAAAAATGTAAAGGCGGATGCCTTATCTCGTAGTTTCCCTGGGGCCGGGAATACGGATGACCCGATTCCTATCCTTCAGGAGGGGGTGGTGGTTTCGGCAGTATGCTCTGAGCTGGAGGAGGAGGTATTGGAGGCTCAGGGGGACGCCCCTGTTGGACCTCCGGGGAGACTGTTTGTTCCAGATCAGTTGCGACAAAAGGTGATCGAGGCACACCATAACTCAGTTTTTGCAGGACACCCGGGGAGTAAAGCAACTGTGGATCTCCTCTCGCGTCGGTTTTGGTGGCCTAACTTACATAAGGAGGTGGTAACTTTTGTCGCGTCCTGTGGGGTTTGTGCGCGCTCTAAGACCTCACATACCCGTCCGTCTGGGGCCCTCTTACCTTTGAAGATCCCGGAGCGTCCTTGGGCTCATCTGTCTATGGACTTTATTACGGACCTCCCTCCGTCTTCGGGTAAAACGGTCATACTCGTTGTAGTGGACAGGTTCAGCAAGATGGCACATTTTATCGCTCTTCCGGCTCTCCCTAATGCTAAAACTCTTGCGCAGGTGTTCATTGGGGAGATTGTGAGGCTTCACGGGGTACCCTCCGCGGTGGTGTCTGATCGGGGGTCTCAGTTTGTGTCCAAGTTCTGGAAGGCGTTTTGTGCACGGCGGGGGATGCATTTGTCATTCTCATCGGCTTTTCATCCTCAGACCAATGGTCAGACGGAACGTATGAACCAGAGCTTGGAGACATATCTCCGGTGTTTTGTGTCAGAGAACCAGGAGGACTGAGCTTCTTTCTTACCTCTGGCAGAGTTTGCTCTTAATAATAGGCGGAGCGAGTCCACTGGTAAGTCCCCGTTTTTTGGGGCATATGGTTTTCACGCCCAGTTTTGTACTTTCAGTAGGGGGGGCTCTTCGGGGGTTCCTGAGGAGGAACGATTTTCCTCATCACTCGCTTCAGTATGGAGAGGGGTGCTGAAGAATCTGAATACTATGGGGAACCGATACAAACGTATGGCCGATAGGAGGAGAGTGTCTGGTCCGGACCTAAGTGTGAACGATCGGGTATGGTTGTCTATCAGGAATATAAAACTTAAGGTTCCCTCCTGGAAACTGGGTCCCAGGTTCATCGGGCCGTACAGAATCAGTTCTATTATTAATCCGGTGGCATTCCGTCTTGACCTCCCCCCTACGTTTAAAATTCACAACGTGTTCCACAGATCGTTGCTTAAGAGGTATGTGGCGCCGGTGGTACCGTCACCTTTACCTCCCCCTCCAGTGGTGGTCAATGGTAACTTGGAGTTCCAGGTATCGAGGGTCATCGATTCACGCTTTAATCGCCGGTCCCTTCAGTACCTGGTTCATTGGAAAGGGTATGGTCCTGAGGAGAGGATGTGGGTTCCTGCGTCGGATATTAACGCAGACCGATTAGTTCGGGCCTTCCACACGACTCACCCGGATAAACCTGGCCCTGAGGGTCCGGAGGCCCCTCGTAGAAGGGGGGGTACTGTCACGGGTGTGTCGCCACGAAGATCGTCACGAAGATCGTCACGAGTACACAGCCTGACTTCTCGCAGCTGACTTGTTGGTGCTTTGTGTTTTTCGGCAGTGAGGGAGTTAATTCTCTCTCTCTCTGTGCTAGACGAGGTCCAGCCTCGCCCAGCTGCAATCAATACTGCTGTAGTGAGACTCCTTCAAATGCCTGCTGGTCTGTTTGGGAAGTGTCGATGAAAGCATTTCATTCAGACTAACAGAGCGGATCGTGGTGTTTGGAGTTTCTGAGATAAGTGTATTTGGAGTGTTTTTTCCCTTCCTCGCTTTATCATTTATCTCCTTTCCCGTTGGTGTTCCCTCTGTTGTAGTTGTGTAGTTGTTGTATGCAAGGTGGTTTTGGTTTTTCCCTTGTACTGTCTCGTTCGTCTAAGTACTGTGTGTGGGCATATTATTACTTGTCCCCTTTTGTTGTGATCGGGGTCCTTCTCAGGACTAGATTACTTAGGTGCAGGGATCCTCAGGAGGTAGGGGTTACGCTGGCGGCCTGGACCTCTGTACCTTTAACAGTACCTCCAGGTTGAGGGACTAGTCGGGGCCCCAGCTTAGGGTCAGCTTAGGCCCCCTACCTCCAGTATACAGAGACAGCGTGACAGATACTTCATGTATCATCTGTGCCGATTCACGCATCCTATGTTTAAATTTTCACCACTGGGCAGCAGCGCGCTTTTGTTGTGACGTGTGACAGTGCCAGTCCTGTTCTTTCCCATGGACTTTTGATGTTGCTTTATAAGGAAGCTACATGGGGTTCATTTTGGTCTAGATTTTTGATCACTCCTTCCTGAGAGCTCTGGGCAGAGCAGTCAGCTATTTAAACCCCAGAACCTCTGACTGTTATGTTCTGCTACAAGCACTAAGGAAAGACAGGAGATCTGTCCCTACAATAGAACTAAACTGGATCCCTACGATGTAACAGGGAACCTGATCCTGCGATCAGACCCGCTAAAGTCCTCGGCTAGTCTGTACGAAGACCTATAGATGCAAGGGAGGGATCCCTACAAGAACTAGGGACTGGGATAAAGTTGGACACCTCCTAGCAGAAATTGTAGCAGTAAAAGACAAACTCACAACATAGAACATAGAGGTCAGAAGACCTAGCAAAACTAACAGAGAAAGGTAACAGAGTACCAAGCTAGCTCAAGAGTAGAAAATACAATGAAGTCCAGCAAGGCCAGAAGGGCGGAGCCGGATTAAATAGGCAAAAATGGTCATGTGACCAGCAAACTAGAAAAAACCTAACAGGAGAGTTCTAACAGTACCCCCTCTTCTAAGAGGATCCTCCGGATCCCCTAGGACCGGGCTTATCAGGAAACCTCCTGTGAAACGCTCTGACAAGTCTGGAAGCAGAAACATCATCCGCCCTCACCCATGAGTTATCCTCGGGTCCGAAACCCTTCCAAGCGACGAGATACTGCAAACTCCCTCTATACCGTCTAGAATTTAGGATGCGGGAAATTTCATATTCCCCGTCCTTCACCACCGGAGGAACAGTGGCAGAGGATACCGACACAACAGCTTTTTTCAACAGAGAAACATGAAACACCGGATTAATCTTCCAGGAGGTAGGAACCTCCAACCTAACAGCAGATTGGTTAACTATCTGAAGCACCTTAAAGGGCCCTACAAACTTGGGACCCAATTTTTTCGAAGGAATCCTCAATCGCAGATTCTTAGAGGACAACCAAACCATGTCACCAATAGGAAACGAAACCTCTTGCCGTTTCCTATCAAAGTACCTCTTAGATTTTTTGTTAGCCTCCTGAAGATTATCACGCACATCCGTCCAAACTCTC
Source organism: Phyllobates terribilis (assembly GCF_046119375.1). Classification (NCBI taxonomy): domain Eukaryota; kingdom Metazoa; phylum Chordata; class Amphibia; order Anura; family Dendrobatidae; genus Phyllobates; species Phyllobates terribilis. The sequence goes on from NW_027362762.1 coordinate 693,570,095, forward strand.
TCCAAATCACCAGAAAAACTCTCCTCCTCAGGCACAGCCGATACCAATTTGGAGAATGACCCAAAAGACGGATGTCTCCCAGAACAACAAAAAAAAGGCGAACACCCAGCAGAAGAGGATGTATGGTTGTTAAGAGCAAATTCAGCAAGTGGCAAAAACTCAGACCACCCCTCTTGATTGTCTGCCACAAAGCAACGCAAGAACTGCTCAACATCCTGGTTCTTTCTTTCTGTCTGGCCATTAGACTCAGGATGATATCCGGATGAAAACGACAAATGAACTCCCAACCTGTCACAAAAAGCACGCCAAAAACGAGCCACGAACTGAGGTCCCCTATCAGAAACAATGTCAGTTGGAACGCCATGTAGTCTGACAATTTCCTTGACAAAGGCCTTAGCGAGTGTCTTAGCGCAAGGCAGTCTGATGAAGGGAACCAAGTGACACATCTTGCTAAAACGGTCCACGACCACCCAGATGACCGTGAAACCTTCAGAGGGGGGAAGGTCAGTAATAAAGTCCATAGCCAGATGTGTCCAAGGTGCACTAGGAACCTCCAGAGGGCAAAGCAACCCCGCAGCAGGAGCATGCGAAGACTTAGATCTAGCACACACAGTACATTGACGCACCCACTTAATGACTTCCTTCTGCCATCCAGGCCACCAAAAACTGCGACCCACAAGTCTCTTGGTCTCAGAAATTCCTGGATGACCTGCCAACCGAGACTCATGACACTCAACAAACAAATCTCTCCTAAAGGTCCTAGGCACAAACAACCTCCCATGGGGAGTGTTAGATGGGGCATTCTCCTGAGCTTTAAGAATCTCATTCTCCAAAATGGAGTCCAAAGCAGCAATCACAACACCTTCTTGTAAAATGCTCTCCTCCTCCTCCTCAGCACTGACCATGGGAGAAAAGCTGCGAGACAAAGCATCAGCTTTAACATTCTTGGTACCCGGGATGTAAGTAACGGAAAAATTAAACCGCGAGAAAAAAAGTGCCCACCTAGCCTGACGGGCATTCAAGCGCTTGGCAGCATCAAGATAGATCAGATTTTTATGATCAGTGAAAACCTGAATGGGAAATTCAGCACCTTCCAAGAGATGACGCCAGTGTTCAAATGCAAGTTTAATAGCCAGCAATTCCCGATTACCAATATCGTAATTAAGTTCAGTCTCAGAAAATTTTTTTGAAAAAAAGGCACAGGGATGTACTCCATCCTTGCTTTCCTGAGACAACACCGCACCAACCCCCACAGAAGAAGCATCAACCTCAACCAAAAACGGCTTAGTCACATCAGGCTGCATAAGGATGGGAGCAGAGGTGAACCTCTCCTTTAGAAACACAAAAGCTTCAATGGCCTCAGAAGTCCACTGAACCGCATTAGCACCTTTCCTAGTGAGATCGGTCAGCGGTTTGACAATAATAGAAAAATTTTTTATGAATTTTCTGTAATAATTGGCGAAACCCAAAAACCTCTGTATCGATTTCAAACCAATAGGCCTAGGCCATTCCTGCACAGCTTGAACTTTAACCGGGTCCATGTCAAAACCTTCACTGGAGATAATGTAACCCAAAAAACTAATTCTCTGTACAGCGAACTCACATTTCTCTAGCTTAGCAAAAAGCGAATTGTCCATTAATAACTGTAAAACCTCACGTACGCTCCGCCAATGAGACTCCAGATCAGGCGAATAAATCAGAATGTCATCCAAATACACAACCACATTTTTGCCGATCAAAGGTCTAAGGATGTCATTAATAAGATTCTGAAAAAATGCTGGAGCATTGGTGAGACCAAAAGGCATAACCAGATTCTCAAAATGACCCACAGGAGTGTTAAAAGCAGTCTTCCATTCATCACCCTCCTTCATGCGCAACAAATTGTATGCCCCCCGGAGATCAATTTTAGAGAACCACTTGGCCCCCACTAACTGGTTAAACAAATCAGGAATCAAAGGCAGTGGGTAAGGATTGCGTACAGTAATTTTATTAATCTCACGAAAGTCCAGACAAGGACGTAAACCGCCATCTTTTTTTTTTAACAAAAAAAAATCCAAAAGCCACAGGAGACTTGGAAGGCCTAATGTGACCGGCGGCCAAGCTTGTCTGTATGTATTCCTCCAAAGCCTTTCTCTCAGGAATAGTAAGATTAAATAAACGACTTTTAGGAAGAGTCGCTCCAGGGACAAATTCAATGGTACAATCATAGTCTCTATGGGGAGGCAAAATTTGTGACTCCTCTTCAGAAAAAACTCTCCAAAAATCCTGAATAGATACAGGTAATTCCCCTTTTTCTACCGCAGCAATACGTCCGTTACAACACTTGTCATAACACTTAGGGCTCCAGCACTTAATTTCATTGGTAGACCAATCCAGTACAGGATTATGCAATTTTAACCAGGGCAACCCCAATATTACTGGAGAAGGCAAATTATTCAATACTACCAAATCCAAATTCTCTTGATGAACACCATTAATAGTGAGGGGAAACTCACAGACCTTGTGAGTAACATTCTTCAAGGGAGAGCCATCAACAGAAACCACAGCAATAGGGGATGACAAAGGTTTAGGTTTTAATGTAAGTTTTTCCAAAAATCCCCCATCAATCACATTCAGAGTAGAACCACAATCCACAAATACCCGAATTCAATTAATTCTTCCTGAGCAGCGGTAGTAGCAGATAGGAATACTCCCTTAGTATTTAAACAGGCTATACGTGCATAACTGACCATTTTTTTTCTTTGTTCATACGAAGCACACAGTTCTTAATAAAATGACCAGAATTTCCGCAATAGAAGCACAAACCTTCAGAAAGCCTGCGGTCTTTTTCCTGAGAGCGGGGTGTCATCGCCCCAATCTCCATTGGCTCTCCTTTGTCAGCACAGACCCTCTCAAGACTTGGAGCTGACACAGCAGAGGATTTACTCTCATTAACCCTTGCACGCAGTCTCCTGTCCACCCGTATAGCTAATTGCATAGCCTCCTGCAAGTTTCCAGGTGTGGGATAAGCAATCAGCAAATCTTTAACCCTTTCACCTAGCCCCGCAAGAAACAAACTTTTCAAAGCTGAATCGTTCCACCCCACCTGGGCAGACCACCGACGGAAGTGAGAACAATATTTTTCCACATTACCTGATCCCTGCCTCAAACGTCTCAATTCAGACTCAGCAGATGAGACACTATCAGGATCATAATACAACAAACCCAAAGCAGAAAAAAAACTATCCACTGATCTAAAGCACGGATCACTAGGTTGGAGAGAAAAAGCCCATCCCTGAGGATCCTTGCGCAAAAGTGACATTATGAACCCTATGCGCTGTGATTCATCACCAGAGGATCCGGGTCTTAAACGAAAATATAATAAACAAGCATTTTTAAAAGAAAAAAAATCTTGTTGTTCACCAAAAAATAGATCAGGCAGACGTACCTTTGGCTCCACAAAATGTGCTCCAGGGCAGCTACTCACGTGTTGTTGGAGCTTGACCACCTCCAGAGAGAGTCCCTGCAAGCGTTGAGCCAAATCCTGAACCGAGACCATGATTGAAACTGGGGGTCTTTTCCTTAGAGAAATTTTTTAGGCTGGACTTACTGTTATGATCTGCTACAAGCACTAAGGAAAGACAGGAGATCTGTCCCTACAATAGAACTAAACTGGATCCCTACGATGTAACGGGGAACCTGATCCTGCGATCAGACCCGCTAAAGTCCTCGGCTAGTCTGTACGAAGACCTATAGATGCAAGGGAGGGATCCCTACAAGAACTAGGGACTGGGATAAAGTTGGACACCTCCTAGCAGAAATTTTAGCAGTAAAAGACAAACTCACAACATAGAACATAGAGGTCAGAAGACCTAGCAAAACTAACAGAGAAAGGTAACAGAGTACCAAGCTAGCTCAAGAGTAGAAAATACAATGAAGTCCAGCAAGGCCAGGAGGGCGGAGCCGGATTAAATAGGCAAAAATGGTCATGTGACCAGCAAACTAGAAAAAAACTAACAGGAGAGTTCTAACACTGACTCCAGTTTCAGTCAATAGCATTGCTGTCCTGCTTTATACTGCTGTTCTCTGTTCTTGTTTGTAGTTCTGATTATACCTGTTCTTTGACCTTGACTTGACTTTTGACTACCTGCTTTCTTTACAATTTTGTCCATAACTTGACGTCTTGACTCTGACCCTGCTTGACGACCCTTACTGCCTCTGGTTCACTCTTCCGGACAGCAGCTGTTCCGTGGAAGCAATCCACTGTACCCCATTGTTAGACCAGATTCCAGGGGTTAAAAGTTATGGTTCCTCTGGAATCTGCCAGACAGAGAAACTTGTGCCAAGTCTGTCCGAGGAAGCCTTTTTGAACCCATGGCCTCTGAGTGTCGTGACATTTAGGCCCTGATTCATCAAACTGTATAAGCTAGAAAACTGGCATAAACCGCTTGCGACTTTTGGCGTTTTCAGGCCAGTTTCGGCCAGCTCCAGAAAATTGGCAGAGCAGAGGAGGAGTTAAGTTGGAGCATGGCTATGACCACCCATCAGATTCATCAAATGTGGAGACATTTCTTACTCCAGAAATGTTACTTCAGTCCCTGACTGGTGAAACACAAGGAGGTGCACATCATTGATCAGATACACTGAATTCATTAGGTGGCGTCAGGGCTGACTCCAGGTTTTTGTGGGCCCCTGGCGAAAGAGTCTCAGTGGGCCCCTTTAACACATACCACGATTCATGATGCACAGATACCGCAGAGAAATATACAGGGTGGTCCAAAAGTAGGTGGACAGAAAGTGTAATAAGGTTATGATGGGGGAGATTTATCAAACATGGTGTAAAGTGAAACTGGCTCAGTTGCCCTTAGCAACTAATCAAATTCCACTTTTCATTCCTCACAGACTCTTTGGAAAATGAAAGGTGGAATCTGATTGGTTGCTAAGGGCAACTGAGCCAGTTTCACAGATCTAGTTTTCACAGATAGATCTCCCCCAAATCTGTTTTCTTTTCAGATAATTCAGATAACACATAATGGCAAATAATTTAAATAGAGATCAAAGAAAATGGATTTTAACAGAGTATTTGAAATCTCAAAATGCTGAAACCGTTAGAGCAAATTGGGTTGAAACATTTGGTACTCAAGCCCCAAAGAGACAAACCATTTACCGCATTTGTGACAAATTCAATGGCACCGGCTCAATCCTTAATGCTCCAAAAACTGCTTGACCCAAAACAGTCTGTACAGAAGATAATAAACAACTTGTTGATGAAACATTTGTTCAGAGTCCAAAAAAGTCCACCAGAAGAGCCTCTTTGGAATTGGGAATTTCACAAGCTTCTATCATGCTAATCCTGAAATCTATTGGGTGGAAAGCTTATCGTCCACGTCTAATTTATGGTTTATTGGAGGATGATCCAGACAGGCGGCTGCAATTTAGTGTTTGATAAATCTCCCCCTTCATAACCTTATTACACTTTCTGTCCACCTACTTTTGGACCACCCTGTATATATAGTACAAGGCCGAAGAATTCACTTCTTACATTACATGACCGATATCTATTATAAATTCTACAATAGCTCAGAAACCGGCGAATCTCCCCCATAAAATGCTCCATACAGAATACTGGCCCCCATATAACGCTCCATACAGGATACTGGCCCCCCATATAACGCTCCATACAGAATACTGGCCCCCATATAATGCTCCATACAGAATACTGGCCTCCATATAACGCTCCATGCAGGCTATGCCCCCACATAATGCTCCATGCAGGCTGTTCCCCCCACATAATGCCCCACGCAGGCTGTTCCCCCCTCATAATGCCCCACACAGGCTGTTCCCCCCACATAATGCCCCATGCAGGCTGTTCCCCCCACATAATGCCCTATGCAGGTTGTTCCCCACCATATAATGCCCCATGTAGAATGTCCCCCCTTATAATGCCCCATGCAGGATGTCACACCCCCCCTCCCTTATAATGCCCCATGCAGGATGTCACACCCCCCCTCCCTTATAATGCCCCATGCAGGATGTCACACACAATCCCTCCCTTATAATGCCCCATGCTGGATGTCACCCCCCCCTTATAATGCCTCATGCAGAATGTCACCCCCCCTCCCTTGTAATGCCCCATGCATGATGTCACACACCCCCCTCCCTTATAATGCACCATGCAGGATGTCACCCCCCCTCCATTATAATGCCCCATGCAGGATGTCACACCCCCCCTCCCTTATAATGCCCCATGCAGGATGTCACCCCCCCCTTCCCTTATAATGCCCCATGCAGGATGTCTTCCCCCCTCCCTTATAATACCCCATGCAGGATGTCACCCCCCCCACCCCACCATATAATGCCCCATGCAGGATGTCACCCCCCTCCCTTATAATGCCCCATGCAGGATGTCACATCCCCCCACCCCACATATAATGCCCCATGACCCCATACAATAAAAATAAAAAAATCAAATACCTCACTTCTCACCTGCTGCCGCTGCTCCGGACTCCAACGTCGCTGGCATCTTCCCGCTCTGCGCTGTGACGGCTCAGGAGAGAGCGCAGTGTAAAGACGTCATCGCGCCCTCTGACCTGAGACGTCACAGTCAGAGGACGCGGAAGAGACCGGAGCTGCTGCGGAGGCACGGGGAGAGGTAAGTATTGCGCCGGGTGCCCTGAGCAAGCGGGAGGGAGCGAGTGCTGGCACCGCTCTCCGCTCAAGGGTCCCATAGCGCGGCGGGGTGCCTGACGGCGAGTGGGCCCCCCCGCCTGCTCAGGGCCCCGGCACTTGCCCGGGTGTGCTGGGGGCTGGCGCCGGCCCTGGGTGGTGTGCATTTTATTCCTGTATGCTACTCATTAAGACTGGCATACGAATAGCCAGTCTTAATAAATCAGGGCCTTAGTCTTTATTTTCTCATGCCATTGTGGCTTGCTAGATCAATCTAATTACCCAGTTATAGTTAGTTAAGGTATTACCTTTTTTATCTAAAGTATTTTTTAGGTATGAGATATTATTAAGTTTGCACTAAGTTTGTGGTCACCAGAAGATTGTTAAATTAATAATTTGTATTTATTGAGATACCTTATCTTTTTGCAGGAAGCCCTGCACAGGGAACGGAAACTGAAGAAGAAACTTTGTATCTTACAGGAGCTTCTCAGTGTACTTGTACAAACCTCAGAGAAGTCATGGATGGTAATTACTGACTGTATACTTTTACTGATGAGAATAATTTACTGTCAAGCTAAAGAAGAAAATCTATATAAAGTATCTAATTGTAGTAAAAACAAAGAAGAGCACTATGTATCTTTAACTGCTTTCTGATGATATCTATTAACCAGTTGCCCAATCACTATGTGTGGATAATTAAATGACTAGTGAATATAATCTAAATAACATATGGACATTCAGTGAATATAAAACGTCTATACACCCCTGTTAAAATTCCAGGTTTGTGGCTTAAATTACATTGAGAAACAAACTGAAATCTTTCTGAGGGGGGAAATAAAAATAACAAAACTGAAATATTGTGGTTGCATAAGTGGGAACACCCTCTTATAATTTGGAATGTGGTTGTGTTCAGAATTAACCAATCACATTTAAACACATGTTAAATAGTAGTCAGTCAGTACACAACTGCCATCATTTACAGTGATTCTGATAACCCCATATGAAATTTGGCTGTTCTAGCAGGATTTTCCTGACATCTTCTTAGTTGCATTTTATAGCAAAAGCTATGATGCGTAAACAGCTTACAACACAGCAAAGGGATCTCATTGTTGAAAGCATTAGGTATACCATGGAACACAGTGAAAACAGTCATCAATAAGTGGTTTAAATTTGGCACAACAATGTCCGTCAAAAATTGATGAAAGAACAAGAAGAAAATTGGTCATGGAGGCTGCCAAGAGGTCTACAGCATTAAAGGAACTGCAGGAATTTATGGAAAATACTGATGGTGCACTGCATGTGACAGCAATCACCTGTTTAATTCATATGCCTGGTCTGTTGCATAGGATGGCAAGACAGAAGCCTATTCTTAAAAAGAAAAGCATCGAAGCTTGGGATGTATTAGCAGAACCTACATTAAGTCTGCCAAAAGCATGTGAGAAAACATGTTATGGGCAGATGAGACTGAGTTTGAAGTTTTTGGCCATAATTCCAAAAGATATATTTGGCGGAAAGCCATCACCAAAAGTTCACCATACATACAGTGAGGCATGGTAGAGACAGTATTATGTTTTGGTGCTGCTTTTCAGTAGCTGGAACTGGGGCTTTAGTCAAGGTGGAAGTAATTATGAACAGTTCCAAATATTAATCAGTTTTCCAAAAACCTTGAGGCCTTTGCTAAAAAGCTGGAGATGAAGAAGAATTTCACCTTTCAGGACCACAACGATACTAGGCACACTTCTAAATGAACAAAAGAATGGTTTCGCCTGAAGTAGACCAAAGTTTTAAAATGGCCCATCCAAAGCCCAGACCCAAATTCCAACTGAAAATGAGTGGGTAACAGGAAAAGGGCTGTGCACAAGAGATGCTCTCAAAAGTTGACAGATTTGGAGTGCTACTGAAAGTAAGAGTGGGCAAATATTGACAGCTCTAGATGTGCCATACTGAAAGACTCCTACCCAAAAAGATTGAATGCTGTCATAAATTCAAAGGTACTTCAACAAAATATTAATTTAAGGGTGTGGCAACCACATTATTTTACTTCTTTATTTTTTGGTTTCCACCCAAAAAGATTTAAGTATGTTTTTCAAATGAATTGTACAGGTTATGGCTGATATTAAGGGTAGGTTCACATGAGTATATAAAAAATTGTTCACAGTTTCATCCCGAAAAATGTGATTATTTTTTCTCACTTGTCATCCGCATACAATCTGTTTTTTGCAGCAGCTATTAACCATTAGAAGACCATTTACAATTTCCTATGTTACAGAATTGCAATGCAATCATTTTTTTTATGTATCCATAGACTTGAATAGGTGAGTCTCATCCAATTTACGTAAGAAACGAGTGCATGCTGTGATTTTTTTTCACACAGAGAATCCGTCATCTGTACAACCCCACTGAATAACAATGTTCCGAGTGCTATGTTTCACGGACAGCACTCGGATCTAAATAACAGTGATTTGAACGAGCCCTGAAGGTGGAAGAAGTCCTGAAATGATTCTTCTTGGTATAATATTTTTCGTTGACAAAAACCTGGCATTTTAACAGGAGTGTGTAGACTTTAAAGATCTACTATGGTATTGAAGCAAATATTATAAGCAATCTGATGACTGCAGGTTCATTTCACCTATGAGAACTAACAAAAAGATGGAAAAGGAAAGAAAAAGAAAATTATTTAAAATATTAAAAAAAGTTAAAATTCCTCCATTAAAAATAAAGAAATGGAAAAAAACAATACATTTATGGCCACTGTCCCAAATGTCTACTCTATCAATATAGAAAGATAATTAACCCATTCAGTAAAAATAATAAGGGCTCATTCAGACGTCAGTGATTTTTCATCAGTGTTGAGTGCATGCCAAAACCAGGAGTGGAACTTACAGAGAAAAACCATAAATGAAAGATTGACACCTGTTCTGTGTTTTGGAGACACTCCTGGTTTTGGCATACAAACACTGATGAAAAAGCACTGACTTCTGAACAGGGGCGTAACGACTGCGGTCGCAGAGCTCGTGACCGCAACTGGGCCCGTGCCGGTGGGTCCCCCCGATGATAGCACAAACTTCAAGTGGATGCGCGTCCTCAGACGACAATCAGAGGCCAGCAGCTGACGTCAGCATGCACGTGACTGGGGGCGCGTGGCAGTGACGTCATGCACTTCCATCGCTTGCACGTTGAAGTCAGCTGTCGGGTTCAAAAGAGGACACCATGCGGTGGGGGAGCGGAGGGATGGTGAGTATAATTGTTTATTTTTTTCTATGCATTAAAGAACAGCGGCAGAACGGAGGACATGTACCAGGATGGGGGATACTGTATATATACCAGGATGGGGGATATATACAGCATACCAGGATGGGGAACATCTATACCAGGATAGATAACATATATTTATATATATGTATATATACACACACCAGGATGAGCGACATATATACTAAGATGAAGGGCATATATATACAGTGGGTACGGAAAGTATTCAGACCCCGTTACATTTTTCACTCTTTGTTTCATTGCAGCCATTTGGTAAATACTAAAAAGTTCTTTTTTTTTCTCATTAAAGTACACTCTGCACCCTGTCTTGAAAAAAACAGAAATGTAGAATTTTTTGCAAATTTATTAAAAAGAAAAACTGAAATATCACATGGTCATAAGTATTCAGACCCTTTGCTCAGACACTCATATTTAAGTCACATGCTGTCCATTTCCTTGTGATCCTCCTTGAGATGGTTCTACTCCTTCATTGGAGTCCAACTGTGTTTAATTAAACTGATAGGACTTGATTTGGAAAGGCACACACCTGTCTATATGAGACCTCACAGCTCACAGTGCATGTCAGACCAAATGAGAATCATGAGCTCAAAGGAACTGCCCAAGGAGCTCAGAGACAGAATTGTGACAAGGCACAGTTCTGGCCAAGGTTACAAAATAATTTCTGCAGTACTCAAGGTTCCTAAGAGCACAGTGGCCTCCATAATCCTTAGATGGAAGAAGTTTGGGACCACCAGAAGTCTTCCTAGACCTGGCCGTCCAGCCAAACTGAGCAATTGTGGGAGAAGAGCCTTGGTGAGAGAGGTAAAGAAGAACCCCAAAATCACTGTGGCTGAGCTCCAGAGATGCAGTAGGGAGATGGGAGAGAGTTCAACAAAGTCAACTATCACTGCAGCCCTCCACCAGTTGGTCCTTTATGGCAGAATGGCCCGACGGAAGCCTCTCCTCAGTACAAGACATATGAAAGCCCACATGGAGTTTGCTCAAAAGCACATGAAGGACTCCCAGACTATGAGAAATAAGATTCTCTGGTCTGATGATACAAAGATAGAACTTTTTGGTGTTAATTCTAAGCGGTATGTGTGGAGAAAACCAGGCACTGCTCATCACCTGCCCAATACAACCCCAACAGTGAAACATGGTGGTGGCAGCATCATGCCATGGGGGGTGTTTTTCAGCTGCAGGGACAGGACGACTGGTTGCAATTGAAGGAAACATGAATGCGTCCAAGTACAGAGATATCCTGGATGAAAACCTCTTCCAGAGTGCTGTGGAACTCAGACTTGGCCGAAGGTTCACCTTCCAACAAGACAATGACCCTAAGCACACAGCTAAAATAACAAAGGAGTGGCTTCAGACCAACTCTGTGACCATTCTTGATTGGCCCAGCCAGAGTCCTGACCTAAACCCAATTGAGCATCTCTGAAGAGACCTGAAAATGGCTGTCCACCAACGTTCACCATCCAACCTGACGGAACTGGAGAGGATCTGCAAGGAAGAATGGCAGAGGATCCCCAAATCCAGGTATGAAAAACTTGTTGCATCATTCCCAAGAAGACTCATGGCTGTACTAGCTCAAAAGGGTGCTTCTACTCAATGTTGAACAAAGGGTCTGAATACTTATGACCATGTGATATTTCAGTTTTTCTTTTTTAATTAATTTGCAAAAATGTCTACATTTCTGTTTTTTTTCAGTCAAGATGGGGTGCAGAGTGTACTTTAATGAGAAAAAAATGAACTTTTTAGAATTTACCAAATGGCTGCAATGAAACAAAGAGTGAAAAATTTAAAGGGCTCTGAATACTTTCCGGACCCACTGTATACCAAGATGAGGAACATATATACCAGGATGGAGGACATATATGCTGTATATATACCAGGATGTGGCCAGGATGGAAGACATATATATATATACAGTACAGACCAAAAGTTTGGGCACACCTTCTAATTTAAAGATTTTTCTGTATTTTCATGACTATGAAAATTGTACATTCACACTGAAGGCATCAAAACTATGAATTAACACATGTGGAATTATATACTTAACTAAAAAGTGTGAAACAACTGAAAATATGTCTTATATTCTAGGTTCTTCAAAGTAGCCACCTTTTGCTTTGATGACTGCTTTGCACACTCTTGGCATTCTCTTGATGAGCTTCAAGTGGTAGTCACCGGAAATGGTCTTCCAACAATCTTGAGGGAGTTCCCAGAGATGCTTAGCACTTGTTGGCCCTTTTGCCTTCACTCTGCGGTCCAGCTCACCCCAAACCATCTCGATTGGGTTCTGGTCTGGTGACTGTGGAGGCCAGGTCATCTTGCGTAGCACCCCATCACTCTCCTTCTTGGTCAAATATCCCTTACACAGCCTGGAGGTGTGTTTGGGGCCATTGTCCTGTTGAAAAATAAATGATGGTCCAACTAAACGCAAACCGGATGGAATAGCATGCCACTGCAAGATGCTGTGGTAGTCATGCTGGTTCAGTATGCCTTCAATTTTGAAAAAATCCCCAACAGTGTCACCAGCAAGCACCCCCACACCATCACACCTCCTCCTCCATGCTTCACGGTGGGAACCAGGCATGTAGAGTCCATCCGTTCACCTTTTCTGCGTCGCACAAAGACTCATCAGACCAAAGCACAGATTTCCACTGGTCTAATGTCCATTCCTTGTGTTATTTAGCCCAAACAAGTCTCTTCTGCTTGTTGCATGTCCTTAGCAGTGGTTTCCTAGCAGCTATTTTACCATGAAGGCCTGCTGCACAAAGTCTCCTCTTAACAGTTGTTGAAGAGATGTGTCTGCTGCTAGAACTCTGTGTGGCATTGAACTGGTCTCTAATCTGAGCTGCTGTTAACCTGCGATTTCTGAGGCAGGTGACACGGATAAACTTATCCTCAGAAGCAGAGGTGACTCTTGGTCTTCCTTTCCTGGAGCAGTCCTCATGTGAGCCAGTTTCTTTATAGCGCTTGATGGTTTTTGCAACTGCACTTGGGGACACTTTCAAAGTTTTCCCAATTTTTCGGACTGACTGACCTTCATTTCTTAAAGTAATGATGGCCACTCGTTTTTCTTTACCTAGCTGCTTTTTTCTTGCCATAATACAAATTCTAACAGTCTATTCCTCGATGAAGCATTTCCTGTGCGAAACGCGCGTCGGGTGCGTGGTGGGTGCCTGGACCTCTGATCTGAGCTCATTGGTAACTATTGTTATATCTCATTTTTTGTTTATAGTCCTTTTGGGCATTTATACATTTATATATTTGTGTATGTGATTGCACTGGGATTATGGACCAACGGAGGTTGTTTGCTTATTATTAATTTACATATTTATGAACTGTTATTATTCTTCGTGACAAGTATATATATATTTTTTCTCTGTTGCTTGAGGTATTTACATTGTGCTTTGTATTGATTACCAATGATATATTTATGCTAGCTCTCTGGATGTCATAGTTGTCAGCTTATACACATTATGGGTCCAGGCACCCCACCACTTTTTTCATCTGTGGTGTGCCTTGTTTTTATTATTGTACGTATTTTTTAAAATGTATTTCATTAAAGTATTGGCATTTTTCAACTTTGGGTCTTATAGTTGCTTCTTTGCCTTTTTTAATTTTGGTGTATTATCGTAATTATACTGATGTGGAAAATTATGTTTGCAGGTCGTTTTTATTGCTCAAAAAATGCAATAAAAACAAAACCCAAAAATAATAGTGGAATTGCATTTTTTTCACCATTTCACACCACTTTGATTTGTTTTCCCTTTATTCAGTACATGATAGGGTAAATTGAATAGTGTAATTCAAAAGTACAACTCTTCCCACATAAAACAAGCCCTCATACGTCTATGTCGACAGAAAAATAAAAAAAGTTATGGCTTATGGAAGAAGAGGAGGAAATAAAACAAAAGCGCAAAAAGGAAAAATTGCAGAGTCCTGAAAGGGTTAAAGGCAGAAAAAAATTCTCAAATGATTCTTCTTTTTATGATTTTTTATTTTTAGATTACAAAAAGAACTGTCATTTTAACAGGGTTGTGTGGACTTTTTATATCCACTGTAGGGTACAAAATTTAGAGCTGTGGGGGAAGAAGATAAAGTAAAGACATGGTATAAATATGTCTTGAAAGGAAAATATTCAGTCTTCTAGGGCAGAGACAGCCTGCTGCATTTCTCGTGTGAGGATCGCATCGTAAACCTCGTACTGGCTGTCTGCTCCCCTGACCTGAGCTTGACAGCTGCATAGAAATCCATCACGCTGTCATGCTCTGGTCAGGAGAGATGCCGGCCAGTCTGTGCAGTGCAATGCGATCCTCGCTTGAGTTATATGGCAGTCTGTCTCTACTCTTAGCCTCAGTGTTGTACTCTCATCAGACCTCATCTTATACCATGTGGAAACCCGATTTATGCAGTTCTGTGCCAAATTTGTTTTATAATGCCCGTACACTGTTGTAGGATAAAAGAAATATGTATTCATAACACTACATATATAAAACAAAGTACATATATATGTACTGTATATATAGTGTGTGTGTATATATGTATACAGTTCTATATTAGAGATGCGTGGATCACACTGGTATCATCGTAAAAACTAGATAATAGTTATCTCTTGGTGAATCTGACATTTTATCAGAGGTGGTTGTTCAGCGTTTCCTTTATGATGGCTTGCGAGGCTGATGACAGGATAGAAGTAGTATTGACAGGAAGTACAGCTGAGTAGATCAGATGAGCTGAGCTAGGTATGTATGTGCAGCTGGTATGTTTTCATGTATGTGGTGATTAAAGCATCGTCACTGCCCACTTTATTCATATTTGCTTTCTGTGCATGGCTGTGATCTTTCTTGACAGCATTGCACATGCCTCTTAATAACACCTGCATTACCCTTCCTGTCGGTGCATGTCTTACAGGCCCAGCTTAATGAGGACCATTTAAAGTCTAAAGTAGCAAATCTTGAAAACCAGCTGTTCTTCTACACCCAGGTACATTAGATAGAAAAATCTTTTTTTTTCTGTATGCATGCAGGTTGTTTTTCCAGATATCTTGTCCTGTGATATATAAACTACAATTACAATTATGATCCTCCAATTAAAAAAGCAGCTTTCCCATGTGCAGTATTTTACCATAGTTGGAGGCTGATGAACAGATCTGATCGCATGCTTCTCTACCAGCAGCCATTCTGAGGACAGGAGAGTCGTGCGGTCTGTGAAGAAGACAGCAATAAGTGCAGGAGGAGAACCTATAATATTTAGATTAAACCTATAATACTTATATATAAGTGCCACAAAATCATGTCCCCAACATATCTGTTGAAATAAAAATATAAAGTGGTCAACCCCTTTAAAATTGCATCTCTGCAAATATGTAATTTTTAAGTAAACATCCAAACCATTTCCCCTTTATCTGTGGTGTAAATGGTTTTGACAACTAATATTTCTCCATTCTTTTGTAATGATGAATCGATTTTGTTTATGAATTTTAATACAGTGTGGTTAGCCTGTACATGTGATATGGAGAAATAAAATAATCCCCGTCTGGTCTTAAAATGTATGTACTTCTTAGTATACACAGATTACTGTTCCGGATTGGAAATACAGTATAGTTTCTGCATATTGTGGTATTTTCACCGATTATCAAAATGTTGGAAACTTAAAAGTTCTCCAAGACTGACAAAATTAAAGTAAAAACTCACTGTTCTGTTTAAAGGAAATCTGTCTGTAGGATTAACCCTCCTAAGCCGTCAATATGGGAATATATGACATAGGAAGCTGAATAAAATGACACCTTGATATCTGTGATCTGATTATTCCATTCCAGAGATATCCATATTTTTTTAATATGTAAATGAGCTGTTAAACTCTATGGGCGGGAGACTGATCTGCATGAGAATCTGCACCCCAGAGTTTATTTTAAATGAAAGGGGGCATTACCAGTGTGAGACATGTATGTTATGATCTGCTACAAGCACTAAGGAAAGAAAGGAGATCTGTCCCTACAATAGAACTAAGCTAGATCCCTACGATGTAACGGGGAACCTGATCCTGCGATCAGACCCGCTAAAGTCCTCGGCTAGTCTGAACGAAGACCTATAGATGTGAGGGAGGGATCCCAACAAGAACTAAGGACTGGGATAAAGTTGGACACCTCCTAGCAGGAATTGTAGCAGTAAAAGACAAACACACAACATAGAACTTAAAGGTCCGAAGACCTAGCTAAACTGACTTAGAAAGGTAACTAAGCACCAGGCTAGCTTAAGAGTAGAAATTACAATGAAGTCCAGCAAAGCCAGGAGGGCGGAGCAGGTTTAAATAGGCAAAAAAGGTCATGTGACCAGCAAGATAGAAAAAACCTAACAGGAGAGTTCTAACAATGTAATGACTGACAAGTCTGCTCTCTTTATCTATATGTCTCACGGTGGTCAGAAATGCTGCAGAAATTCTGCAACATCAAAAGCTTGCCAAAAGCTCATTGTGGGAACATAGCCTAAAGGTTAAAAACCATTAGGCTACATACACATGCAGCCAATTTGACGCAAGCAAATCCTCCCAAGTTTTCAGGGCAAAATTGCTGTGATCTCACGGCAATGTTCGCATTTGTAGCATGTGGGTTTTGTTAGGACAGCGCCGGTGCCCCTGCACGAGTTCTTTTTCCTGCTCTCAGCAGGTATGCCAACGTGTTCACTTACCCTCCCACGCTGCTCCAGTCCCTGCAATGTCTGCTTCCTCCCAGGACCTGCACACGGCACGCAGGTCTTCTGGGAGTGTGCTTAGAGCGCGCTCCCTACTTCTTAAAGGGGGAGCAGGCTCGCTTCTGAAAATGACCCCAGCCAATGGCTAGGAGACATCAAATATTTAAGGCACCCTCCCCTATAGGGAGGTGCCTTAACTAC
The DNA here is from genome assembly GCF_046119375.1 of Phyllobates terribilis. NCBI lineage: Eukaryota > Metazoa > Chordata > Amphibia > Anura > Dendrobatidae > Phyllobates > Phyllobates terribilis. The sequence goes on from NW_027362762.1 coordinate 693,586,894, forward strand.
TCTAGTCCATTAGTGTTGTACTCGTCCGTCTAAGTACTAAGGTCCCTGTATCTGTGCTCCCTGATTCTGATCCTGTCCACCCTGTCTGTACCTGATCCTGCCTATCCTCCTAATCCTGATCCCGTTCCGCCCATACCAAGTCTTGATGCTGACCCGGCTGGTTCGCACCTGTTATCGCCTCCCTCGTCTGCCTACTCTGAACCAGGTCCTGTGTTCCAGTTCCCATCCTGTCTACCAGCCGTGCAGTATCTATCCTCCTGCTATCCAGTTCCTGGCCGTTCTGACTCTCCAAGTGGTCACTTAGCTATGACACTTTAGGCTTTATTTGGACCGTGGCAAAAATTGTTATGAAATTGCTGCAGACTTCGGAATTCTGCAAAAAATAATTAATATGCTGCCGAATTTGAAAATCCACAATCCATTTCAATTTACATACAGATAACATCTGCAACATGTAGATGAGTTTTGTTAAATTTCATCTACTTTGCTTGTACTGTATTACGCTGCAGATTTGCCACTACAAAATCAGCACAGGAAATGCGCAGGTAATACGCCACATGTGCATTCTGCTGCACAGATCTAATGCTCCTCATTGCTGAGCGTTTGCTACAGTTGGACATAATCCAAGCCATCTATTGTGAGCTAAAGAACCTGTATAGCCCCGCCGCTCATGTTCTGATATTGCCTTGCCACCTCCAGTCAGAATAGGAATGCCGGGGGGTCATTGAGGCGAGCATGGGGTTTCTTGTACACAATTCTCAGTTATTTTAAAAATATTTTTCTTCCCTTGCCTTTAACAAAGGGAAATAGGAAAATGTGATGGATCGCCTTTTTTTCAAGATGTACTTATATTGTTCATTCTATGCTATGAACAGGATCCTGAAGACGCATGGGTGCCAGTCTGAAGTATAGGCATTACCAACTGACATGTTCCGGTACATAAGCACTAGCCATCTGGTGGAAATTCAGTGAGCACAGCAGAATACCAATTTCCAGTTGGCAACCAATGTATTCCTAGTGTAATGCAGCGACTTGCGGCATTACGGTAATGGTCCAGGATGTGTTTTGGCTGACCATGTACCTCCCCCTCAGATGTCTGGTCACATGACTGTGACATGGCACAGGTCCTGTGCACACAGAATGTCTGGTCACATGACTGTGACATAGCACAGGCCCTGTGCACACAGAATGTCTGATCACATGACTGTGACATCAGCACAGGTCCTGTGTGTGTGTACTACAGGATATATAAACCCTGGTAGTCTTGAGACAGGGTGTGTAAGGCGTGAGGCCTGTTCCCGTGTGGGACACCGCTAGAGTGAGAGGCCTAGTGAGGCCTATTGAAGCCTGGTGGAGCCTCAAAGGCGGAGGCTGGATCCTTAGCTGTGTAAGCGATCCCAGTAGCCTTGGAGGGCCAGAGGCTTGGAAGGCAAGAGCCTGAAAGGCAGAGGCTGGATGTTGGCGATGTAAACATACCAGTAGCCTTGGAGGGCCAGAGGCTTGGAAGGCAAGAGTCCTGGAAGGCAAAGGCTGGATGTGAGTTGAGACCACATACCAGTAGCCTTTGAAGGAACGAAAGCTGGAGACCCCCATCTGGGAAGCCGTAAAGCCACAGTGGTGGCAGAACAACCCTGAAGCAGCCAAAACCCGGCAAAGGTAAAAACACTGATTGATGTGGACATTTCTATAAGTGACTTTGCTGGGGGCTGCAACTGGAGCCAAGTGGGCCTGTCTGCCACTTGAAAGAGGCTCTTGGACATTACGTGTATGATATGTCGGCGAGCCACTGAGTTGGACTCGGTTATAGCAGTTATGTTGTATAATAAACTGCTGGAGTGTGAAAACTGGAAAAACGTGGCTGGTGTGCTTTAATTGACCTGGTGCAGCGAGTATCCCCCAATATGATGACTAGCGCTGCCTTACACTAGATATTGCTGTACAATACACTGGTACGCTCTGCTTGCTGTGGTATATACAGTTGCATTGTAATGGAAATTATGATGCACTTGAAGGTTGTAGTTGGGCACGTTAAATTGTGGTGATAGATTCCTGTTTACTCAGAACTATGTGAGTCATCACCACAGGAATGACTGCCTTAATGACTGTAATCAATGTTCTTATGAAATCAAGTGAAAAATCTCTGAATGTAAGCAGTTTTATCACATCTGATCTTCCCACAGTCCTAATGTGTAATCTTGGCCTTACCTTCTGCTTGATGCAGCATTTAAAGCTCATTCAGCAACATTGCATGCTCCTGCAAAAAGATACTGATTTGTCATTGAGACAGGTCCCTGGGCTGAGTCCCCCTAAAACCACCAAAATGAGGGGTCTGTAGCTCTCTTTAGAGGACATTTCCTTCTTCATCTTTAAAGGGAATCTGTCAGCGGGTTTTTGCTATGTAATCAGACAGCAGCATTATGTAAGGTCTGAGACACTGATTTCAGTGATGTGTCACTTATTAGGTTGTGTGCTGTTGTTTAAATACAATGAATGTTTTATCAGCTGTAGATTATCACTGCCAGACTAGGTGCCCGTGTGCATCCTGCTCTAACCATATCCCTAGCAGTTTATTGTCAATATACTACGTACACAGAAAGCTGCTAATCAGGGGTGTTGGCAGAGTTAGCTTTCTGATCTCTGCTACATCTAAAAGCTCTGATTGCTGCACCCAGTAAACTAAGTGATACATCGCTGGAATCAGGGTCTGTTTCTCTAAATTATGCTGCTTTAAGAAGAGGGAGCAAAAACCTGCTGACAGATTCCCTTTCAGATTAATGGAGTATTGAATATTCATAAAGCTGAATAGTCTCTGAAAACCCTAAAAAAAATATTAGTTTTGGTCATTCGGCTTCTCACCATTGCTAAGGTAATCTAACTGATCTGACCAATCCAGACCAGTAAGGCAGGTGTATTTCCAATAATTAGTTATATATATTAGCAAATTAATTCTCCAAATGTCATAGCCTATGGTAATTAGGATGTTGGCACATGGAACCATCATGCAACCTCCATGCATTGTTATATTAGCTCTATAGTACTCCATCTATTCCACGCCTACAGAATAGGAGCCTTACAGAGTTCAGTAGAAGGCCCACCCACCACTTTGATAATAGGGTCATGTGCATAAGCCCCTATATTATTTGTAATAAGAGTATAAAATACCTAATTTATATCTCATATTATAGAGTTTTCCAAAAACAAGTGTGAAAAAACTTCTGTTAGAGATGGAAGATCACAAGATGAAATATCAGGAGAAAGCCAAAGAGTCACTTCAGAAGATATCAGATGATAAAATAGCAGCGGAGAGACAACTCCAGAATGTGCAGGTCTGTGCTGAAATAAAATGCTTCTTACTAACACTAAAGGCTGTTTTTACATTTTTACATTCACCAATACCAATATGTGTGCTAGTTCTAGATTTCTTGTGAAAATGGATGGGATCAAGTCAGGAGAAATGCAGAGAAAGTCTATTCATTTTTGGGGTCAAGACCCTTTTGACTTATCATGATGAGATCTATTATATGGAAATCTCTTAGACCTTCAATAAGTTGTGCATTAGCTATAAAAAAAATAACTGTTGTGAATGGACTGCTATTACTGACTGCTAGAGGCTGCATTACCACATAGCTGTTTGCACATCTGACATGATCATTACCCATATGTACGTTGTTATATTCCACCTCATCACATACTATAAGATACTATGTACCTGTAATCCTACAATATTTTTTTTGCATCCCAAATTGCAGATGTCATTATCAGTATCTTCAGATGAGTGTGAGTTGTGGAAAGAAGAATATGAAAAACTGAAAGCAGACTGGATTGACCTAAGCAACAAACATTGTGAGCTGAAGAATGAGAGGAGCATTCTTCAAAGCAAACTCCAGGTAGTCTACCAAGAACAGATCTTTGGATCAAAAAACCTACAATATGAAAACAGCCTCTTCAGAAGGAGGAGGACTTCACTCTCCGCAAGGAGAAACGTTCCTCCTTAAAACCTACAGTAAAAGGATTATATGTATCGAACCCAAACTACTGTAATATGTGAATATTACTAGTTTATTGCCTTTATTAATTCTTCTAGCTGGCAGGAAGGTGGGCATATAGAGAAGTCAGAGCACATTTGTTGTATTGACAAGTGATTTCTCATATTAGTACACTTGGAATATAACCACTGTAGGATTTCACACTCTCAGTTGGGTATTAGGTAGTGTTCACATAGGCACGGATTCTTGTATCAAAACAATGTGATGTTTATTTTTTACTGGTTGCACAGTACCAAACAAAACCATAAATCGAAATCCCTAGCCTTGACCAGGTGCTAACTAAACAACACAGACCCTGGCTACTCATACATGGCTGAGCTAGTTCCAATCCAGTCTAACAAAACGGCTATCATCCATAGCAGCCACTGATACTGTACTTCCAGTTTGGTGCACACGGCCTGTGCAGACTGTTCTCAAATACAGATTTTGGCTTGTCTTCAGCTTCAACACAAATCCATTCTGGTCAGCTTCCCCCCAGCTGACAGACTAAGGTGAACATCTAGCTTGATTATATGCAGAGCCAGCCAAGTGAAAATAATCAGAGCCTGTTGAGCTAGGATTTAACCCTAGCCTACCTGGCTTTACTGCATACCCCCCCTCTGCCCAAAGCCGGGGGCTGGGCACCATCTGCCAACACACAGAGCCTACAGGGCTTTAAATTGACCCCAACGTGAGTTTATGATTGATGACACGAGGGTGACCTAGAACCTCCAAGAACCTGCCCCAATTTTTAGATACCGATTTTTGGTCATGTTGACTTTTGGAAGCTGGTAAAGTTCCTGCCACTTTGACACCCTCAATGTTGGCTTCTGACCGGGCCAACCATCATGGGGTTTCGAGCGGGTCCCTGCCATTCCAGGGTTTTAGAAGGTTGCCATAATATACATGGGAAAGGCTTTCATTTTCCCTGGTCGGTGTACTTTATAGTTGACCTCTCCCACCTTTTCATCACCCTATAGGGTCCTTGCCACTGGGTAAGGAACTTGCTCCCACTGTGGACCCTAACACAAGTACCCATACCCCAGGCTTAAATTGTCTCACTTGAGCCGACTGATTATACCTTGTGGATTTTTCCTCTTAGGCCTTGAGGAGGCGCTTATACCTGTCCCTTTATTTTGGCCCCATGACACAACCGATCATTATGCCTGGCCCCTTGCGGAAACCGATTATCTCCCATCTCCTGGAGAACTTTATTTAACACACTTACCTTTTACTGTTAAGTCCTTGAGCTGGGCAGCTCCATAGTTGTCCTGGGAATTCTCCAGGTCAGGGATATTGACTTCAAAGGATGCTTCCTCACCCTCCTTTCTAGCCAGTACAGTGAATGGAAATTTACCATTTACATCATGTGATTTTGTCACCATAGGCGACTCCTGGCAGCATACTGGACTACTGGGTTCTACAGCTTTAGCCCATAATTCTCAGAACAAAGGAAAATCTTGATCGATAACAATAGTATGTAACTAGTCTTTGACCACTCCCACTTGGTGGGACACAAAACCACAGTCTGTGCATATGTCAACCTGGGCCATTGTATAGTTCTTGGCATCTCCATGGATACACCTTATACCCACTCTTTTCCCAGGGTCTAGAACTTGTAGAAGTATGGCCCTCGCCACACTGCCAGTCCAGAAGTCCCATCACTTGGACACCATTCAGTCACCTGGAATTCCTGAGGCCCCTCACCAGGATGAGGTACAGAACTGCAGGCAGGATAGGCAAAGTAGTAGTAGTGCTGGCCAACGTTGCAGTCCATTGACTTCAAAGTTAAGGGACAATTGGCTGATATATGACCCTGGGCATGTCACCCTGGGCCAACAGACAATAATACAAGATGTACCCCTTGAACCTGGCTCTGACTCCTGGAACCTTAAGCCCCTTCTTTTTGGTATGCCTGTTGGGTGGCCTCAGGCTACCTTGTTTGCTCAAGGAGTTCTCCACAGTCTTGTATGTTTCCACCAAGGTCACTAGGTCATCTGCATTTTGGTGATCTCCCCGGGCAATCTCTCAGAGAGCGATTCTGGCTTGTCTGTATCTTCAGCTTCAACACAAGTCCACTGTGGTCAGCTTCCCCCAGCTGACTGCCTTTGATGAACACTGAGCCTGTTAATAGTCAGAGATGGCCAGGTGCAAATAATCAGAACATATAGAGCTAAGATTTAACCCTAGAATATTTGTAAACATGAGACATTATCCTTCATAAATAAAACGTAATGGCAAGACTGTAGGTTTTTTTCATCACCACTCGAAAAAAATAAATAAAAAAAGTCCTATATGCCTCAGAATGGTACAACTGAAAACTATAACTAGTTTGTAAAAATTAAGCCCCCTTGAGGCTTCATCGACAATCAAGCAAAAAGATTGTGGCAACATAAAAATAAATGATTTTTTTAAAGTGTTTTGATGCCCAGGGAACGATGAATGCTGTAAAAACCAAACCTAACAATGTTATTCAGTACAATACATTGATCTCAAAATAGAAACATTAAAAAAATTCAACTCGTCACACTAATAACAAGCATTCATACGGTTATGATGACAGAAAAATTAAAAAGTTCTGGCTCTTGGAATACAATTATGATAAAAACAAAAACATTTCTGTGTCTCTCAGACCTATAATACATTGATGTGTCTTTAATTTCTTCTGAACCACCCATAGACTTTAAACGTGCTTACAGTCCACATGGAACTCTTCAGTGACATTGTAAAACATCATTACATGTTAAGCAGTTGCTTGTGATTGTGGAGCTGCAGGAGCAGGGAGTCGGCTGTCAGACACAGCCAAACTCCCCATAGAGAAGGCAGAAATGGTTTGTTACCATCTCTGCCTTACTCATCGCTGTATACATATTACTGAAAACGTGCTGAAACAGATTAGGAAGTGCTGACAATGCTTCCTTCTCCGATCCCAGCCATAATATGGCAGGAAGGAGCACAAGCTACTGGGTCCTAACAGACCAACACCAGGTCTCCAGGGTCGGCAGGAGACTGCATATGCCTTGTAACTAGGGGTAAAATGCTAGTCCCAGTTACAGGGGAAATCAGATATATAAAAAAATGTATTTAAATGTCGTAATGCCCCCTAAAGGTCTGTTATGAACTCATGGTGGCACAATGTGTAAAATAAAGGAGAAATGAAATTTAAAAAAAGCATGAAAAAAAAATAAATAAAATGAAATAAAAAAAGAAAGCCATTGCCAGTTTGAATCACAGTTCATAGCCATGCACCTGTAAAAAAAACTAAGAAACTCGTGTCCACTATATAGAATTCATTGTTACGGAAAGGGAACCACAATTTAAAGTGTATTCCAATGGTCCATTGTGGACATGTATTTCCTTTTTTTTTTGTCATTTTATTTCCCCCCCCCGTATCTGAAAACAAAAAAGAACATAACTTAAAATTTGGGCTAACGTATCACAAAAAAAGAGTCATAAACCATTTGAGTAATTGAGTGAGAAAAATTGAATTGAAAGAGAAAAACTTTTAGGGCTCTTAAAACCGCATTTACAAAAAAATCCCCAAAATATGCTTGGTCATGAACCGGGAAAAGGGCTTAATCTTAAGGGTGGTAGTGCACATTAGGGAAAATGTATCGTTTTTATGCTTTGGTTCTGTCATTTGTCTTTTAAAAATGAACAGGACTTAGCTATAGGGGAAGAACAAAAATGTTTACTACAATTTTTCGATAATAAACCCTAGAAAACTGGAGTAAATTGTAGTTAAAAATCTATGACAGTTCATAGCTGGAATAGGTTTTATTTTCCAGCGCACAAACAGCCCAGATGTACCACCAAATTTATGTTAATAAAGGCACATCTTAACCCCAAGCTGGCTGTAGGTTCTAGACTGACTATGAAATTCCAGCTTTGATAAATGACATGCTTTATCCTTCAACCTTACCTTATTAACCTGTTATGTTCACTGGATTTTAACTGCTTAAATCATGGGTGTGGATAGTTTAAAACTGGTGTACTCACACCATGGGGGTCTTGTTCCCTTTATGCCGGTTTCACAGGATCAGCTAAAGCAGCTCTTCTTTGCAAGGATGAGTATGAATATTAGGGGTCATTTCAGCCAAACATTTTTCAGGCTTTTGGAACTTAGGTTTATGACATAAAGGTATTTGCATATATGTAATAAACACTTGAGCTTTTGGAGTCTCATATGTAAATTGTGCCCATATTAATCAAAGTACAGTCTTCATTTTCAATGCTGCATTGGGAATATGAGAAATTGACTGTAGAGACAATGTTCATACTGTATAACCTAATATAAAAATCTTCTAGATTCACATTTTATTGCCATGTCTCTTTATCCAATGTTTCTTTTTTTTCCCATTTTAGTGGGTGGTATCTCAGGAGTCACAATGTCAACATCTTCACAGTCGGATTCAGGGGCTGGAAAAAGAGCAGATTGAGCAGCAAACCAGGAATGAGCACCTTCAAGAAGAAAATGATCTCCTTAAGGAGCAGCTGAGATCCCTACAAGGTTTATTTAATGTATATATAGAAATAGACAGGCTCAACCAACATATAAACAATAGATGCTACATGTTCTCATAGCAAAAAAAGTATTCCCAATAAATAAAAAGCCCAGGAGCTATATAAATGATGGAAAAGCACACTAGGTTTACTTCATTTACTTCTATTTAAAGCATACCTGTCATTTCTGGAAACTTTTGAAAATTAGCTGTTATGTGCGTGGACATGAGGATTAGTACAATTTCTGGCCATTATGTCCCTTGTATCCTGAATTTGTTTTACAGTTCTTTCGTCTGCAGGCTTAATCTTTAATTTTCATTTCTCTCTGAGATGGTGGGTGGAGAAAAGCAGCTATGATATCTCCCATACATTGAATACACATTGATGGATTCCTGCTTTTTATTCTCTGTGTAGAACACAGACAGAAACAGCAGAGGCATAGAGGATATTATACAGCAGTACTGAGCTGTGTGGCTGTGAATGCAGAACTGTAATGAAGTATACCAGTTGCATAAAGTTGCAGCACAATCTCCCTTTCTCTCACTCTGCTGAATACTCCTTACTCCTCCTGCCAACTCCCCTCTCCATAGAGTATAATAAGAGTAACCTGACACTACAATGCGCTGGCAATCTGTCTTGTTTTCTTGTTTTGTCCAAGACTGATTTGAGATGGTTTTAAGAGTGGTGAGTTGAGAAGCAGGAGAAGAAGTGAATCAGACGTGGAGAAAAAATATATATTTAGCAAAAAGGAAGGGGAAATTAGTCAGCTCACCCTTATGGAGATTACTGCACGGAGACTTGCGGTGCAACAAGAAAATTGGAGAAGGAATTCCAGCATCAGGTACTTCCATGAAAATCCCTAAATTTATTGTGAAAGAATAGAAAAATTCAAAATCGCAAATCCACACCACCGCTATAAAATCAATAAAATACCGCGCAAATGCATTTCAAATGATTGTCCTTAATGATTGTATATCGAAATGTGAAATTTATTTACCGCATCGGAAAGGTGTCTCCTTAGCCGAACTTTCAATGGACCTGATGTGCATCCGACATTGTTAATGGCAATGTCTCCACATTTCAAATGAGTGGCATCAAGAGAGTTAAACAACCCATCAGGCAAGATCTTGTATATCATTATGAGTACGTTCTGTGATATTTATATGACAATATTTGTTTTTTATTTTGATTTAATTTTCTCACCATAGAAATGCTGTAGTTCCGTGCTCGGCTCCTGTCCATCATGAGACATGACAGGATATAATTTAACACACCGTCCTTCTCACATTTCGATATACAATGATTAAAGACAATTGTATGAAACGCGTTTGCTCTGTATTTTATTGATTTTAAATGGTGGTGGTGTGGATTTGCGATTTTGAATGTTTCTATTTTTTCTCAATAAATCTATGGCTTTTTTTATGGACTCTGATGCTGGAATTCCTTTTTCTTCAAATAGGCATATTTCTCCACTTTTTTTTACACAGTTATTTACATATAAGGCAAATTCACTTATACTATTGATTTATGCAAAGGTTGATGAAACGACACTGACCATTTAAGTGTCCATTGTAGAAGATCAATGTATTCGCACATAATAAACCATTTAGAGGCCAGAACAATTGTTCATAACGGCTGACAGCAGACTCTTGTTTATCAAAGAAATAATTTGTCATGTTAGAATTTTTTCAGGCTTTGTGGTCTGAAACTCGATGTATATGGCATTTTGTCGATTATTCGCGATCATTTTCCAGTTTGCACTACTGCGTGTTCTGTTTTTATTATGTATATGTTTGATCAGTCTGTTTAGTCCAGCGTGCTGCTTGTGGGATCATTTCTTTAAATGATCCGAAGTACAATTGATCAGCTGTGTAATGGTTGGTTATAAACATATGTATTTTTCTACCTTAAAGGGGTTGTCCCACAATCACAACTTATTACATGCGTGACCACCGCACTATTTAATAGCGGGACACGGGACCCCATTCTCATGATTGCTAGGCAACAACCAGTGTGTAAATACCACCTATCCGGGGGATAGGTGATAAGGTAGAATTACGGGACAACTCTTGAAGTCTAGATGACACTGGATTGTGCAAATCTCTTCTAGCTCACAATAAGTGATAGAAAAAGTCAATAATACAAAAATAGCTGTAATTTTTGGAATGAATGTTTAAATTTAGAGATTTATGCATAAGATACAAATAATGTGAAACGGATTCTCCTTTATCCCTTACAATTCAGATTTTTTTTTTTACACTTTTTTGATTTACATTAAATTTGAAGGCGTACAATGATATTTGACATGGGAGGGAACGCACATACTTTATATATACTTGAAATATTTCTGGGTGTATTCTTAGAATTATACCACCTGGGGCAACATTTGCAGCTCAGTCTCTCCCTTGTCCCATGTTTGCGCTCTCTTGAGCACAGTTCTGATATTAAATTAGCTCTACTTAAAGGGACACTAATCAAATGGCTCATACATAAACTTGTAATGTTGCTCCTTAGTTCCATTTCTCCAAGTGTCAGGTCAAGCAAACAAAGTTATCAAAGCAAATGTATGAGTTATAAATGAGGTGCTGAGATAACACAACACTACATTATAATTAAAGATCTGTAGCAATGTATAAAGTGGACCTGGATGGGGTTAGAAATATATGAATGGAGGAAACCAATGTATTAAGTAATGCCAACCTGTATTGCAACCAATATATCTTTACTGACCCGGGTTTGAGGTGTTAGACATTCCAATGCGCATGTTGCAAGGTGCTTCTTCCCTTCTGAATCACTTCTCTTCCCCCTGACGAACTACATTTGTCCTACTCAAGATAGGTTGGACTGCCTGGTCACTGCAGGATCAGATTATAGCTGCCTTTCAAAATCTAGGAAGAGGGAGAGAAATAGAAACAGCTATTTTGTTTTCTAGCAAGTGTTTCAACTCACCATAGAGCTGGATTCACGGCTAAACTGCTCAGTATTGCTGTATAATGTCCTCAAGGATGTATGTATTTGTTCCTTTTGATGTGCTAATATAGACAGGAGAGCAAGAACCCCCCATGTCTCTGTGTATTGTGTATAAAAGACATCATTCACGTAGGGTGAGCCACCATCTGAGTGGGGGCGCCGCATCTCGTTTATTTATAGTGTGCCAAACTCCGTGGCTAGGCAGTACCAGCATAGATTCACAGGGTCCTTAGGGTTGCCTGGTGTTTGATGGGACTAGACATCTATATGTCCAGATTTATGTCTTGGACCACGATATAACAGGTCCATAATACTCTTTTGCGTTTTTATTCCTATATGTCTAATATCTTGCATGGTTTCTATTTGGTGTAGTTTTATATACATATTTAATAAACATTTAGATTTTAAGGGAATTCTATGTTTCACTCAAAATTGAATAGGCCTAATTCACGCATGCTTCCACATTATATGGTCCATAGTTCCTTGTACGGTTGCAGGTCTCCTGTATTTTAAGCCTTTTAGGCATATACAAGGCTGATAGTTCAGGTCAGGACACTTGGGGTTGGGCTAAGATCAGTTGCCTGGACATAGACCTTATAATACGGATGTGTGAATTCAGCATTGAATATTCATATGCTGCTTATTTTTTGGTATGATTTTGCAGAACAATAACCATAGTTTCTTTTTTACTTCTCTTTAGTTAGGCTGAGGAATTCAGAGGAGCAGAAACTTGAAATGCAGAAACAAATAAAGTTTTTACAAAGTAAGTTGCCTTAAAGGAAACCTGTCACCTCGGAAAATGCTATTTAATTACACATATGAGGTTAATCTACAGGTAAATGTAGTTGCAATGCTGCCTGGCCTCCTTTCTGAAAGTGCGCCTACTGGAAGAAAATAAACTTATTTCCTCCCAGGAGCTGCCTGCTTTCAGTCATGATCGCGTGTATAGAGCAGTTACAGTCATCGCTCACAGCACCACTCACTATATTGTGAGCAGCAGCTGTAACCTTGTCCCCGCATTTTGATTGACAGCTTACTCTGCAGTGCATCTGTCAAAATATCAGGGCGTGTGCTGCAGAGTGAGCTGCCAATCAAAGTAGCAGGGTGCTCTTACAGCTGCCACTCACAGTATAGCGAGCGGTGACTGTAGCCGCTCTGTGCACACCCCAATGACTGAAAGCTGACGACTCCCAGGAGGAAATAATTTCATTTTCTCCCAGTAGCCGCACTTTGTAATTCTATTTTCCCTGCAGATTAACTCTATAACTTCTGTATCACCATGGGGGTCATCTCTTATTTGGTTCAAACATGTTTCTGTGAGAAATACGTACACATGTATGTAAAGTTTTACAGTATTATTATAATTAGGATATGCTGTCTGAAGCTTCAGTCTACTTTTTGCAAGTCTTTTTTGCATAATGCACAATGTTTTACACATATTAACACTGTATATGGGTCATTACTAAAGTCTGTATCCTTCGAATTATATTCCTACCTGTGAAACCTAATAACATTTAGGCAAAAGTGTTTCCTGCACAAGTCCTAAAGATTTTATCCTGCCATACGCGTAAAAAAAGTTTTAAGTTCATACATAGACAGCGCGAGACTGGGGATGCAAATGGTGGTGACACAGACTGTGTATTTTCCCGATGTTTTTGTGGGTTTCCTCTCAAATGGTTGTTATGAAAATTGATATTACTCTGAGTTTCTTTAAGTTTGCTTTTTCATTTGTTATATTTACTAAGGGACATGTAAAGGAATCTTGCAAGGTGGACAAATACTGGTTATGTAAACCGGTCTTATGTCTTGTTTTTACCTGGTTAGTGTAGATTTTCGACATTCATCACAGTAGCAGCGCCTTTATTCAGCCTGTCATCTTCCTGCATACTTTTCCAGGGCGGGGCACAGTGTATTTGTTTTAGGGCAGACAGTAAAGGTTATATAACTATGGACTATGTAGCTATGGACACTAATCAAGAGGCCATAGAATGGCTGCCCATCCATAGACATTTCATTGGTTTGTCCACTATATATATATACATTGTTGTTACATTTATTTTGGGAAACATTTAATTAGTGTCCAACGTGAAATATTAGGCCATATTTGTATGTCTAATAGTGTTCATCTTTTCTCTTTTTTTTTTGGAGTGGAAGTGGGGCGGACGATTATCCCGAGAGGTCCAGGCTAGAAAGGGATAATAGAAGTCATACAGGAAACTTTGGCTTTTAGACCAACACTAAGTGGCAATAAATTTCAGGGTACATTGACAATTAATTTCAGCTACTATGCTACAATATAAAACAAAGCAGGAACATGAACAGCAACTGTGATTTTGGGTATCACCACAATATTGTACTGGCCGCGGTGTTGGATACAGTAAATCAAATTTAAAGATGCAGCAAAGCAACGATTAATTCTTCCAAGTTCTAATATTTTGATACCTGTAGTAAAAGAAAAACATTAGACAGGCTAGAAGCATGTGGTCACATCCAAAACATCTAACTTAAGACAATCCTTCAGATATTTCTAATACTTTATTAAAGGGAATCTGTCAGCAGGATTTTATCCCCAAACTAGTTATGTGTGTATGTAGCGTTTCCAAAGACAAGTCCAGCAATATCATTACATGGCCAGTCCGTTCTTCCATTACTAAGAAATCAGCGTTTGAATTGATATGCAAATGAAGCTGAAGGGCTATGGTAGATCTTAAGCCTGGTCACTCCAGCACTATTCCCCACCCAGTACCACTTGACTGACAGCACTTATGCTGTGTGACTTTAGACAAAAGAGCCATCAGTCAAGCAAGAGGAGGCAACTCTGGGCGAGGAATAGAGCTGGAGTGACATAGGTTTCCGATTCTCATTTGCTTATCAATTCAAACACTGATTTCTCAGTAATGGAACAATCAACTGGTCATGTAAAGGTATTGATGGGCTTGTCATTGAAAGATCTACATGTGCATGTAAATAGTTTATAATGTGAAATCCTGCTGACAGATTCCCTTTAACCCCTTAATGAAATACGATGTACAGTGACATGTTAAAGTTTGGGCACCCCTGGTCAAAATTGCTGTTGTTGTGAACAGTTAAGCAAGTTGAAGATGAAATGATCTCTAAAAGGCCTAAAATTAAAGATGACACATTTCCTCTGTATTTTAGGCAAGCTAGTATATTTTAAGAATTACAAAAAGGAAAATGGGCTGATGCAAAAGTTTGGGCACCCTTGGAGATTTGTGTGCTCAGATAACTTTGACCAAGGTTTCAGACCTTAATTAGCCTGTTAGGTCTATGGCTTGTTCACAATCATCGTTAGGAAAGGCCAGGTGATGCAAATTTCCCAGCTTTATAAAAATCCAACCTCCTCTAACCTTGTGCCAAAAAACAGCAGCCATGGGTTCTTCTAAGCAGCTGCCTTGCACTCTGAAAATGAAAAAGGTGGAGGCCCACAAAGCAGGAGAAGGTAACAAGAAGATATCAAAGCGTTTTCAAGTTGCCCTTTCCTCAGTTTGAAATGTAATTAAGAAATGTAATCAACAGCAACAGTGGAGGTCAAGATAAGGTCTGGAAGACCAAGCAAAAATTTTGTGAGAGATGCTTGGAGGATTGCTAGAAAGGAAATTCAGACCCTCCTCCTGACTGCAAAAAATCTTCAGAAAGATTTAGCAGACTCTGGAATTGTGGTTAATCGGTGACAGCGGCATTTACAGCATGCTGGCAGGGGGCACGCTATACTAACGGCTTATCGGCACCTGCGGGCTGGCGATGGGTTACAATGACAGTCAGGAGTCTGCTGAAGACCCCTGTGCCTTTCATTGCAGTACTCCTGTGAAAGTCAGCCCGTCGCTGGTGTTCAAAGGAGACCATGATTTTTACTAAATACAACAATGTTCTGCCATTGCTGTATATAGCACAAGCGATCAGACGATCGCAGGTTCAATCCCCTTAGGGGACTAAGAAATACAGTGAACAGTAATAAAAAAAGTTTTAAAAAATATGAAAAAAATAAAAAAATATAAAAGTTCAAATCACCCCCTTTCCCCTATTAAAAATTAAGAAAAACAATTTAAAAAATACATATATTTGGTATTTCCGTGTTCGTAAAAGTCCGATCTATCAAAATATAAAATAAATTAATCAGATCAATAAACGGCGTAGTGAGAAAAAAAATCAAAACACCAGAATTACGTTTTTTCAGCCACCGCAACAGCACAAAAAAATGTAATAACAGGTGATCAAAACATTGTTTATAGTCCAAAATTCTATCAATAAGAACATCAGCTCAGGGCGAAAAAACAAGCTCTCACACAGCCCGATATTTTGAAAATGTAATAAATGTATTTTTCTTTCAAATTTCTGAATTTTTTTTCCACTTAAATAAAACAGAAACTATACATGCTTGGTATCGTGGTAATCGTACTGACCTGGAGAATTATATTTCTTGGTCAGTTTTACGGTAAAATGAATGTAGTAAATTAAAAATCCCCAAAAGAATTGCTGAATTGCGCTTTTTTTTGCTATTTCCCAACACTTGGAATTTTGTTCCTGCTTTCCAGTACATTACATGATAAAATGGATGGTGTCATTCGAAACTACAACTCATCCCACAAAAGACAAGTTCTCGTATGGCTGTGTCAACAGAGTAACAAAAGCTTTATGGCTATTGGAATAAGGGGAGGAGAAAATGAAAGTGCAAAAACGAAAAAAAAAAGCTGAGTCCTTAAGGGGTTAAGGGTAATTGTAGAATCTCTTTTTTAATGTAGGTCAATGTTTTTCAACAATATTATTCTACAGTATATTAAATGAGTGACAACTAATCTTTTTCTTGGCATATAATTTGTGATTTGGGTAATCAGACTTAAAAAGATTCATATTTTATATAAAACTATACAAAGAGAGTTGTCACTAATAGGACCGTCCACTGGACCGAAAAACCCATAACGAGCAGAGGATTCCCGGAAATGATGAAAAAACATGTTATATTGTATTTTTTCTCTGAAAACTATATATCAATCTTTTTCATTCCCCCTGCTCTATAACATAATGCCTGCAGACTGGATGTCTTTTTCATGGTTGGTGACAAGTTATCTTTAAGATAAATGAATAATGTAGAAAACCTGCATATTTCTGTTTCTCATATTGCCAGGGCCATTCTGCATTTTATGACTGTTATATGTCTCCCTCTAGTGGTCATAACATGTTACTATAAGTATAGCGTTCTACAAATGGATTGTCTGCAGCAGCTTTTCCAACAAACATTTCTCTTAACGCCTGTACATATTATATTCCCCCATGAAACCCATACAGTGGCATGTAAAAGTTTGGGCACCCCTGGTCAAAATTGCTGTTATTGTGAACAGTTAAGCAAGTTGAAGATGAAATGATCTCTAAAAGGCTTAAAGTTAAAGATGACACATTTTCATTGTATTTTAGGCAAAAAATATATATTTTTTTCCTCTTTTACATTTTAAAAATTACAAAAAGGAAAATGGGCCGATGCGGAAGTTTGGGCACCATTGGAGATTACTTTGACCAAGGTTTCAGACTTTAATTGACCTGTTAGGGTTATGGCTTGTTCAGTGTCATCGTTCGGAAAGGCCAGGTGATGCAAATTTCCCAGCTTTATAAAATCCCAGCCTCCCCTAACCTTGTGCCAAAAAACAGCAGCCATGAGTTCTTCTGAGCAGCTACCAAGCACTCTGTAAATGAAATTGGTGGAGGTCCACAAAGCAGGAGAAGACTAAAAGAAGATAGCAAAGCATTTTCAAGTTGCCCTTTCCTCAGTTTGAAAATAATTAAGAAATAGCAGTTAACAGGAACAGTGGAGGTCAAGATAATGTCTGGAAGACCAAACAAAATTTCAGTGACAGCTGCTCGTAGGATTGCTAGAGAAGCAAATCAGAACCCTCTCTTGACTGCAAAAAAACTTCAGAAAGATGGTATGTGTGGAGAAAACTCCTTCAACTTGCTTAACTGTTCATAATTTTGACCAGGGGTGCCTAAACTTTTACATGCCACTGTATGCACTGATATGGCATATTGATCCTTTAAGTCACTACAGAGTGATTAAGTGTTAAGGTTTTACATGTTCATTACTCAAAATTCTATAGAAATCTGGACTTGAGCTGTGACGTTTTCATATTAAAAAGTTTGTTTCATTTGTCCACTGTAATAATACTTTTTCTTTTATTGATACAGTTTTTTGTGAGATTTCTCTCTACGATAGGTTTCAGTAGATAGAACAGAAATAACTTTATCCTTTTTATTCCTTAACCAGCTGACCTTGTAACGCTGGAGCAGAGAAACATATCTGACTTTACCAGAGACACAACATTGCTACTCAATAAGTCGCCTGGAGGAGCAGAACTGCACAACGACCAGCTCCAAGCTGTGAGCGAAAAATTACTGTCACAGGAGAAGGAGGTAAATCTTTTCCAAGTGACCGAATATCCCTTCACTCTCAGGTCTAGAGCACACAGATCTTCTGGACCATTTTAAAATAAATTAAATCTGCTTTAAAGAACACATTTCACAGGTCTTAAAAATGACACCATATCCTAATGGGCTTTGTTCACACTGGTGACATGGCTTTCTTTTGCATAAATGATCATGGTAAATCCATGGTGATGTCTTATGATCCGATAGAATCGTCTTTTGTTTTTCATCTTCTTCTCACTTATAATGGGTCCATCTGGTATCCATCAAGAGGCATGTTGACTCCTAAAAATCGGTGGATACCTAATGCACAAGAGAGAGTTTTGTACCCCAGTGATCGTGACATATTGATTATGTCATGTGAGCGCTGCAGCTACTAATAGATGGAAAAGTTCCATTCAATGACACTGTGAAGGCTGATAGGTTTCAGCAGCTATGTGACATAATCAACACTGAGGAGCACAGCAATTAGAGCGGAGGATCCAAAAGGTAAGTATGTTTTTTATATTTTATTCTGCAAAAGGGGATGTCCAATGGTGGACAATCCCTTTAATAAATATAAGTTTACAAAATCAGTGTTGCATTGAAGACATGGAACTGTACTTTCAACAAACTTTGCATAAATCAATAGTACAGGCGACTAAGAGATACTTTATAGTATATCTTATCAGTGAAATCACCCTCCTTCCTCACTTATCGACCATTTCTTCTTCACTGCTTCCAGAATTTGTAACCCACTCAGAAAAACAATTCAAATCCATCTTGTCCAGACAAAAGAAACTGCCAGCTCACTGTGGTGTCATGTTATATAGCCCATTATACTCTATGTCAGGGATTGGGAAACTTTTTTCTGCCAAGGGCCATTTTGATATTTATACCATCATTCGGGGACCATACAAAATTATCAACTTAAAAATTACCCTGCTAGATTTGGTCAAACAATTAATCTACTCACCCCTAATGTGATGGCTGGAGCTGCTTCTCTTTGGTGCGGCTGTGATGTTAGGTGGTATGGATGATGTTGTTATTCGCAACTGCTTTTCCAGGTTTGCATTAACTCTTTATGATAAGTTTTGAAAACAACTTCTTGCAACTGTAAGTTGTAGCAAACACAGATGTATATTACAGTGCAGGTCTCCTCAAAGTGGGAATTCATCACTGCTCATGTAACGTTTATAGAACTCAAGCAATGGGAGGTCCACTGTGACTGCTGTATTCATCACATAGGATATACCGAGTCTGCTGTATTCATCACATAGGATACACCTTGACTACTGTATGCATCACATAGGATACACAGAGACTGTTGTATATATCACTTAGGAGACACTGAAAGACTCTACTGTTTACATCACATAAGAGACACCAAGACTGCTATATACATAACATAGGATACACTGAGACTTCTTTATATACATCACATAGGAGATAGTGAGACTACTGTATACATCACATAGGATACACTGATACTGCTGTGTATATCACTTAGGAGACACTGAGAGACTATACTGTATACATCACATAGGAAACACCAGACTGCTTTATACATAACATAGGTGAAACTACTGTATACATCACATAGGATACACTGAGAATGCTGTGTATAGATCACATAGAAAATACTGAGACTTCTGTATATACATGCTATAAGAAACACTGAGACTGCTGTTTATACATCACATAGGAAACATTGAGACTGCTGTATATATATGTCATAGGCCGGAGTGCAAAAGTCTGCCTACAAAGAATGTCCTGGCACTGGCCAATGTCGGATGTAATCCAGCATTACGTGCGCTTTGGCGTTCATTTGTGAACTCCTGTATTAGAGAATGCACAGAGGGCACCACCAAATATATCCACTTTACAGCCTGTGGCATATTAGTACGCACCAGGCTGTAACCCCCTGTTCAGCGCGGGCTCCGGCGCTGAGCCCACACAGAACCAGGCACATGTCGCCCTAAGCACAGAGCCAGGGAAGCTGCGTGCACCAGCAGCAGCTGCAGGGAGGCCGGAAGACGCCGGAGCAGGACCGCGGCGGTAAGGGGGACGGCGCCTCTACCTGGCAGGGGGCAGAGGCGCCGATGCTACAGACCCCACAACAACATCCAATCCAGTTAACTTATGTTTTAAGAGAGGAGGGGCAATCACTTTTTCACACAGGGGCCTGTAGGTTTGGATTTCTTTTTTCCTTAATGATAAAGACCTTCATTTTAAAACTGCATTTTGTGTTTACTTGTGTTATCTTTGTCTAATATTTAAATTTGTTTTGTGATCTGAAACATTTAAGTGTGACAAACATGCAAAAGAATAAGAAATCAGGAAGGGGGCAAACACTTTTTCACACCGCTGTATGTCGGATAGAGATTAAAATGGTATTAACGGTTGAGACAAATTATCCTCTATCTACTGAATAGGTGATGTCTTTTGGATCAGTGGGGTCTGACCACTTGCACCTACACTCATCACCAAAATGGGGCACATTATTTTTTTTATGGGTGCCACATTTAGAAACGTTATCATGTGTATGAGGCCTAAATGACAGATAAAAGTTCATTTTTAGTGTTACTAAAAGAGTGGAAAAAGATATAAAATCATGATCCGGGGACCATTATGGCATTGTATTAACATGGATTAATGCTATAGTATACAAAAAAAATAGTTTCAGTACTCCAAGTTTTTTTTTTTCATTGCATCCGCATTTTTTTTTTAATGCCACCAAAACACCATGAACAAAATTTCTGTGCCTGTAGAGTTTTCAACATTTCCCCTAGACTTTAAACATCTGGCTTCAGTGTTTTTGACCTAAAAAAATAAATCTATGTTTAAAATACCAATAGCACCTTGCAAAAAAATGCTGTGTGTAACTCCAGCCTAAAATAGATGTCTGTGCTGCAGGTGCATTAGTCATCAGTAGTGTTGAGCGATACCTTCCGATATCGGGAAATATCGGATCGGATTGGATCGGACCGATACCCAAAAAGTATCGGATATCGCCGATTCCGATACCGGAAACCAATGCAAGTCAATGGGACAGAAATATCGGAATGAAAATAAACCCTTTCTTTCCTTGTAGGTTAATTCTACATGAAGGAAAACAACTAAGAATAATGTAGAATGTATTGGGGGAGGTGGGGGAGACAATAAAGGCATAGAGGTTTAGCCCAATCAAATGGAATAGCAGGAATTAATATTTTTTTTAAGACGTTCTGAGTTACGGAAATATTGACTATGTTAAGTATTTTTATATTTTGTCAGATATTTATGTTTCACTACTTCCATGCTCTTCACCTTCTTTTTTACTTCTCCCATACTTTCTCCTTCATCACCCTCAGCATCAGCATCTTTTTCATCAACTTCTTCTTCACCTTCTTCATCTTCTTCTTTTTCACCTTCTTCGTATTATTCTTTTTTTTTACATTCTTCATATTCTTCTTATTCAACTATTATTCTTCTTCATATTCTACTTCTTCATCTTCTTCATATTCTTCTTCTTCATCATATTCTTATTTGTGACAGGCATTCCTGTAGTTGCTATCTATAAAAGTTTGAACATTACACCTTTCGTTCTGCCCATCACAAAAGATTTACAACAAGATTTGTCCGCGTTCAGTTTGGCCTGCAGCAGCAGGTCTTTTCCAGGGGCACCACGAGGAGGAACGGACTCATCCCCATACACTGCTTAGTCATCTTCTGCTTATAATTTAGATATTATCCTTTGCTCTGATTTTTAGTCTTATGCTTAATGTTCTTCCGCTTTTTGTTCTGCAGCTTCTTGTACTTCTGCTTCTTGGTTTTCTGTCTCTTGTTCTTCTGTATCTTGGTGGCTGTCTTCTCTTCTTTGTCCTCTTCGTCAACTTCTTCAGGGTCATCTTCCGGGTGGTCTTCAGGGTCGTCGTCTTCGAGGTCCTCGTCTTCAGGGTCGTCGTCTTCGGGGTCCTCGTCTTCAGGGTCCTCGTCTTCTTCGGGGTGGTCTTCAGGGTCCTCGTCTTCTTCGGGGTGGTCTTCAGGGTCGTCGTCTTCAGGGTCGTCGTCTTCGGGGTCCTCGTCTTCTTCGGGTTGGTCTTCAGGGTCCTCGTCTTCAGGGTCCTCGTCAGGGAGATCCAGAGTGATTGCCAAGAACCATTTCCAAAAGCTTGAACTTGGAAATGTAGCAGAAGGTACAAGAAGGCTGAGGAACTACCGAGAACCAGCTGACGGTACTGGAACCCGGATGGGTAGCAGAAGGTACAAGAGCCAATAGAACTACCGAAGACCAGCTGGCGGTACTGGAACTCGGTTACTAAGCAGGAGGTACCTGTGCCAGAAAGCACTACCAAGGACCAGCAGACGTTGGTGGAACTTGGATACCGAGAAGGAGGCACCTAATCCAAAGGCACTGCCGAGAACCAGCTGACGGTACTGGAACCCGGATGGGTAGTAGAAGGTACAAGAGCAAATGGAACTACCGAGAACCAGCTGACGGTACTGGAACCCGGATGGGTGGCAGAAGGTACAAGAGCCAATGGAACTAACGAAGACCAGCTGACGGTACTGGAACTCGGTTACTAAGCAGGAGGTACCTGTGCCTGAAAGCACTACCAAGGACCAGCAGACGTTGGTGGAACTTGGATACCGAGAAGGAGGCACCTAATCCATAGGCACTGCCGAGAACCAGCTGACGGTACTGGAACCCGGATGGGTAGCAGAAGGTACCCATGTAAAAAAAAGTTTCAAGGCTGCGAGCCGGCCGCAGTTACCAAAACCCACAGTCCTACAGGGGGTGCTTGTCCTATTGGCACTATGGAACCAGCCTTCATTGCCAGATCCCGCAGCCCACATAGGAGTCACCTAAACTGCAGGCACCATAGAGTCGGCTAACCCGACCGCAACATGACAGGACAACGCATTGGAGGCAAAGTGACGTTGACACTACCTGGAAACAGCTGGCGTGCTGGAACCAGGCTGGGCAGGAGGGAGTACCCGTGCCAAAGACACTGCCGAGAACCAGCTGACGGTACTGGAACCCGGATGGGTAGCAGAAGGTACAAGAGCCAATGGAACTACCGAAGACCAGCTGACGGTACTGGAACTCGGTTACTAAGCAGGAGGTACCTGTGCCAGAAAGCACTACCAAGGACGAGCAGACGTTGGTGGAACTTGGATACCGAGAAGGAGGCACCTAATCCAAAGGCACTGCCGAGAACCAGCTGACGGTACTGGAACCCGGATGGGTAGCAGAAGGTACCCATGTAAAAAAAAGTTTCAAGGCCGCGAGCCGGCCGCAGTTACCAAAACCCACAGTCCTACAGGGGGTGCTTGTCCTATTGGCACTATGGAACCAGCCTTCATTGCCAGATCCCGCAGCCCACATAGGAGTCACCTAAACTGCAGCCACCATAGAGTCGGCTAACCCGACCGCAACACGACAAGACAACGCATTGGAGGCAAAGTGACGTTGACACTACCCGGAAACAGCTGGCGTGCTGGAACCAGGCTGGGCAGGAGGGAGTACCCGTGCCAAGACACTGCTAGGAAACAGCTGGCGGTGCTGGAACCCAGGGTAAATACTAAAAACAGAGGAGCCAGAGGTGTAATTGGAGCAAGTTTTAAATCAGTAGTACAGTGGATGTGGACAAAGCAGGAGAATTTGCCGGATACACAGCAGGGGAACAGCTGACGTTACTGAACCCCAATAACACTGGAGCAAGCGTTGACTGTGCAGACGGCACTTCCGAGCGCCAACTGGCGGTGTTGGAGCTCAGGGATAATACTGAAAACAGAGGAGCCAGAGGTGTAATTGGAGCAACTTTAAAATCTGTAGTGGTGAGAATGTGGACAGAGCAGGAGAAATTGCCGTCCGCACAGCAGGGGAACAGCTGACGTTACTGAACCCCAATAACACGGCAGCAAGTGTTGACTGTGCAGACGGCACTTCCGAGCGCCAACTGGCGGTGTTGGAGTTCAGGGATAATACTGAAAACAGAGGAGCCAGAGGTGTAATTGGAGCAACTTTAAAATCTGTAGTGGTGAGAATGTGGACAGAGCAGGAGAAATTGCCGTCCGCACAGCAGGGGAACAGCTGACTTTACTGAACCCCAATAACATGGCAGCAAGTGTTGACTGTGCAGACGGCACTTCCGAGCGCCAACTGGCGGTGTTGGAGCTCAGGGATTACAGTTCAGGTGGTAGAAACATGAACACAACAGGAGACCTGGATACTGTTGCCAACCAATTATTTATTCTGGAAGAGGACTGGCAAATTCATGAGAGATCCAGGCCTTGTTCATTTTGAGAAAAGTAAGCTGGTCAACGTTATCGGAGGATAGTCGCATGCGACGGTCTGTTAGTACACCACCTGCGGCACTAAAGACGCGTTCCGATAATACACTAGCAGCAGGGCAAGCTAGCACCTCCAATGCATACTGACTAAGCTCTGGCCATGTATCCAGCTTACAGACCCAAAACTTGAAGGGAGAAGAGCCGTCTGGGAGTACACGAAGAGGGCAAGACATGTAGTCTGTCACCATCTGACGGAAACGTTGCCTCCTGCTGACTGGAGCCGTCTGTGATGGTGTAGACATTTGTGGCTGCGGGGACACAAAACTTTGCCACATTTCGGCCATACTGGTCTTGCCTTGTGCTGAGGCGCTGCTTCTGCTCCCTCTTTGTGCAGAGCTTCCTCCACTGCCTCGACGCACTGAGCTGCTTTGTAAAGCACTAGCAGCACTGCTCTCGGTTGGAATGGAGAACATGATGGAATGCACCAGTGCGTCTTGGTACTCCCGCATTTTACGCTCCCGGTTCAACGGTGTTATGAGGCTTTGTAAGTTGTCCCGGTAGCGAGGATCTAGGAGGGTGGACACCCAATAATCAGCCGTGTTGAGAATGTGGGCGATGCGGCGGTCATTTCTCAGGCATTGCAGCATGAAATCAACCATGTGCTGCAGACTGCCAACTGGCCAAGAAACGCTGTCCCCTGCTTGAGGCGTGATCTCTGACTGCTCTGCATCATCCCACCCTCGCTCTAGATACTGACTACCAAAGCATTGTGTACCTCCCTCCTCTGGACAGATGTCTTCCTCATCCATTAACTCCTCCTCATCCTCCTCACAAAGTGTCCCCTGCCTAGGCGTTTGTGAGGAACCACGTTGCGCAGACTGTAGAGAAGCAGATGGCATTTGTGACTCCTCATCCTCCACCTCTTCCAAAACCTCATCCCTTAGTGCTTGCAGTGTTTTTTCAAGCAGGCAGATAAGGGGGATAGTCATGCTGACTAGTGCATCATCTGCACTCGCCATCCGCGTGGAATAATCGAAGGCACGCAAAACGTGGCAAATGTCCTTCATAGAGGCCCACTCAGTGGTGGTGAAGTGTGAACGGCGCGCACTGCGACTTGTTTGCGCCTGCTGCAGCTGGTACTCCATTACTGCTGCCTGCTGCTCACACAACCTCTCCAACATATGTAACGTTGAATTCCACCTGGTGGGTAGGTCCCATATGATGCGATGTTCCGGAAGATGTAATCGGCGCTGCAGAGCTGCAATGCGTGATCTTGCGTTGCTGGAACGCCGCAAGTGAGCGCACTCTATGCGGACCTTGTGAAGCAGTGCATCAAGATCCGGATAGTCCCTCAAAAAACTCTGCACGACCAAGTTGAGCACATGTGCCAGACATGGGATGTGAGTGAGGTTGCCTAGGCCCAGAGCAGCCACCAGATTTCGGCCATTGTCACACACTACCATGCCTGGCTGGAGATTCGCTGGCACAAACCACACGTCGCTCTGCTGCTTGATGGCATTCCAGAGCTCCTGCGCTGTGTGGCTTCGATTCCCCAAAGAAATTAATTTTAACACGGCCTGTTGACGTTTGGCCACGGCTGTGCTCATATCGGTCATCATAACAGATAACCGTTCACGGGTCGATGTGGAGGTAGACCGTGACGGCTCCTGCAGCGCTGATTCAGAGGAACTGGAGTATGAGGAGGAGTCAATGTGTACAGACTGGATTCCTGCAATCCTTGGAGTTGGCAGAACACGTACAGCGCCACTCTCAAGATCTGTACCTGGCTCCACAACATTTACCCAATGGGCAGTGAGGGAAAGGTATCGTCCCTGTCCATGCTTACTGGTCCACGCATCGGTGGTAAGGTGGACCTTGCTACTGACGGCGTTTTGTAGCGCATGTTTAATTTTTCCCTCCACATGATGTTGCAGGGCAGGGACGGCTTGCCTGCTGAAATAAAAGCGGCTGGGCACGTTGTATTGTGGGACTGCCAATGCCATAAAGTTACGGAAGGTGTCAGTCTCCACCAGCCTGAATGATAGCATTTCAAGGGCCAGTAGTTTAGCAATGCCAGCAATCAGAGCCTGTGCTCCGGGGTGGTTTGCCGAGTATGGGCGCCTTTTCTCCCATGCCTGTGCTAACGATGGCTGTAGACTGGCCTGGGAGTGTGAGGATGACTGGGAAAGTGGTGCTGTGGGTGGAATTACACTGTGTCTCTGTACAACAGTGCCAAAGATTTTTCCATGGCGATCCTGTGAGGAAGCCGAACCAGCTGTGTGTGAGCTGGAGGAAGAGGCTACAACACGAGCTGAAGAGGTGGTAGGTGGCACTGTAGGTTGGCCTTGGTCTTCAGTGTGTTTTTGTAACTCCACCACTTGCTTGGTCCGCACATGTTTCCACATATTTGTGGTATTGAGGTTGCTGACACTTTTCCCTCTTTTCACCTTCTAATTACACAGCTTGCATTTGACAAAGCAAATGTCATCTGCAACTGTGTCAAAAAAGGACCAGGCACTGCAAGTCTTGGGAGCGCCCGCTTTGGATTTTGGAAGAGCCATGCTCCTAATGGGTGCCGAAGTGGAGGCTACAGGCAACCAAATCTGCCCCCTCCCTCTCCCTCCTTTTTGGGCTGTTCGGGGAATCTCTTCCTCAGAGCTGCTCCCACCACCTTCCTGTCCCTCACACCATGATGGGTCAAGGACCTCATCATCTACACCACCCTCTTCAAACAACTGCTTCTCCTGGGTAGTCTCGACAGCACAGTATGCACCAGAAAGTGGCACCTGAGTCTCATCATCAGATGCATACTGAGGTGTGCTGCTGACCATAGGCACTGGCCCACCCGCCTCTTCAGATTCAGAGAGACAAAACGGTTGCGCATCACTGCATACTACCTCTTCTTCAAATTCTCGAATTCTGCTTGGCTGGCCCCCTCTTTCCAAGCCAAGAGATTCAGAGAACAGAAGTAGAGATGGCTCCTGTCCAGGGCTCTCTGACTGCCTGGGCAATTTGGCAGGTGGTGAAGAGACAGATGGGTGCTCTTCAGTGCTCAGGACCTGAGAGGATCTGGAACTAATTGAAGTCGATGCGTTAGCTGGCATCCATCCGACAACGGCTTCAATTTGGTCCTCCCGCAGCAGTGGGGTACGGCTAGCTCCTACAAAGCTGCGCATAAAGGACTGTTCCCTGGTAAAACTGGGGGATGCTGAGTCACTGGTGCCCGCAGCAGGCACAGAATCCCCACGTCCTCTCCCTGTAGGCACAGAATCCTCATGTCCTCTCCCTGCAGAAACTCCACGCCCACGACCACGACCACATGCCTTACTCCCTGCCTTCTTCATCTTGGTAGACTGATAAAGATAGGCAGAAAAGTACTAAGGGCTTAGTGTGCTTATTCCTGAACAGCTGCTAACAGGTATAAGAAACACTAATTTTATAAAGTGTGGACTAGACTTTAATATGAGCTAATGTGGCCTACACAACTGTAAAGTGGAGTGTTTGGTGAACTTTATTTAGGTTTTTTTTTGTCACAAAAAGACACTGGATGTGCCCAAAGATGTAATACCGATAGTATCACAAACTTTTTGTAGCTATTACAATGTAGGAAGGTAACCTACAATGCAATAGATGAGGCTGCAAAAAATAGGCTAATACTAATCTGGCTGGGGCTGCAGGGCCCAATGCTGCAGAAAGGCTCCTCTATCTACTCCTATATAGTGTGTTTGGAACCAATTTAGCTGAATACGGATGGAACCACCACACTAATAGGAGATATCAGGAAAAATTATGAATTGGCAAAAAAGGACAATGTATGAGGCAGTGACACACACTGAGTGCACTACAACAAGACGTGGTTGAAGCACACACTACAGGGTGAGCTGCACTCACACACCAGACCTTGCAGACAGCGGTGAACAGCACAGGGAACTGTGAACTAGCGCTGCAAGGCACAGCGATTTATAAAGTAGCTTGGGTAAAGCAGAATAGACCAAATAGGTAGCTAAAACTGTCCATCAGAACAACAGCGTCCTATCCCTAACTGAATTCACAGCAGAGTGAGCTCAAAATGGCGGCAGCGGCTTTTATAGTGCATCATGACATCATTTCAGCAGCCAATCACAGCCATGCCATTGTTTAAGATGCCTACATGCCTAACAGGATGTGCCCACACTTCTTAGGATCCTCATTGGCTGAATAAAATGAAACTGGCTCATTGCATTATGGGAACTTCCGATTCCGGTATACGATATTGCAAAAGTATCGCAATTAAGTATCAGAATTCCGATACCGCGAATATCGGCCGATACCCGATATTTCAGTATCGGAATGCTCAACACTAGTCATCAGTGCTACTGTCACAGGTCTAAACCAATCTAATGACCCAAACTAACTGCATCATTAGAACTATTTAAAAAAGGCATAGGAAAGACGAAGCGCAGACCAGCACGAAGCGGCCGTCATCTACATGCCCCAGCTTCCTCCCACTGTATCCTAGCTGCCATATTTTCTAAACTAAATAAAGATACAAGACACTTATGGTGAGTGCCACTTTTTTTTCCTTATTTTTTTTGCTGGACTACCTATTTTTTCATGCTGAGCAGAACCCGTTGTAGTCTTTGCAGAGTTTTTATTTGTTGCACGTCTGGGTACATTTGTGCTGTACAGTAGTTTTTGTGCTGTACAGTACTTGCCCACTCATAGCCTTCATACACATAAGAACCATTTAAAGAGGTTCCCCACTACTTTTTCATTGATGACCTAAGGATAGGTCATCAATGTCTGATCAGTTGGGGTCCGACACCCGGCACCCCCACCGATCAGCAGAACTGCTCATTGGCTGAGCTGCTCCATATTCTGATAGTGGCCGCAGTAGGGTACTACACATCCTCCTCCTATTACAATCATTAGGAGACGGCCACTGTCAGAAGACAGAGCAGCTACAGACAGCAGCTGCCGACACCAAGAGCAGCTGATTGGGGAAGGGGGGGAGCCGGTTGTCGGACCCCAACTGATCAGGCATTGATGACCTACTCTAAGGATAGGTCATCAATGAAAAAGTAGTGGACAACCAGGCTTTAATACTGGTGGTTCGGTTCATTAAACTCCTAGTTGGGCTTGCAAAAAACCCATATGCATAATGCGAAAACAGACCCATTTCAATGCATAATACAGATTTTCATCTCAGAAACATCTTCAAGAAATTTTCCTTGCGTGAATATACTCTTAGGCTGTGTGCCCACGATGCGTTTTTAATCGCTGCAGAAACGCTTAAAAAACGCTTGGTAGAAGGCCTGCCATGTTTCCCAATGATAATCCGCATGTGCTGTGCACATGCTGCGGAAATTTCCGCTGCGGATTATCATTGCGGAAAAATAAGCAGCATGTCCATTAATTTTGTGGACACGCAGCGTAATTGCCGCCATTGACTTGCATTGAATTGCTTGGATTCCACATCACTGCATCTGTACATGAGGAATCCATGCGTTCCAATGTGCGGCTGGTTCCCGGGTGTGGAGGACAGGAGACTCTCCTCTGGACCCGGGTACCATAGAACCTGTAAAAAAAAGAATAAAATAAAAAATAAATGTTATATTTACCTTCTGATGGCCCCCGCTGCGCTTGTCCTCCCTTGCCGGCAGATCGCGGTGGACTGAAGGACCTGCGCTGACATCATAGTAGTGTACCGCGAGCTGCCGGCAGCCGCAACGGAGCGAATAAAGACTCCGGGGGCCATCAGAAGGTAGGTATAGATTTATTTTTTTATTTTTAAACATTCTTTAAGGTCACACTATATAAATCCATGCCGGTTGCATGGATTTATATAGTGTGACCAAGTTGACAAGCACTTTCCAAGTGATGCTAAAATCGCTTGGAAAGCGCTTGACAACCCACATGTGGAAATGCCTGTGAAGAACGCTTCACATCCGCATGTCCCTGGCAGGAAAAACGCATGTACAATCCGCATGTACAATCCGCATGCATTTTTTCTGCCAGGGAGATGCAGAAACGCTCAGGAAAAAATCCACAGCATTTCTGCATCGTGGGCACATAGCCTTATTGATGTTTATGTTCTGTTTCCCAGTGTGCAGGTCTGAAGGCTGAACTGGAACTAATCACTGATGAATATCAGTCTTGTCAGAGAAAATTGAAGCAGTGTCGAGAAGAGCTCAAGGGACGATCCAGGCAAAAACCAAAGGTACATTTATTCCAGGTAGCTAAAAAGTTCACCTCAATTTTATTTAGCTCCCGTCCAGTGGCGTCAGGAAAGCCGATCCTATTGGCATTGGATACATGGCTCTTGTAGGCAGGGTACAGACTTGGCGGATTTGCAATGCTGATTCTCCACCACAAAATGGCAACAATTTTTAGCTTATATGGATGAAGTTTTCAAAACAACATGTCCTAGAAAATTTCCACAAAGAAATCGTAGAAAAAGAAGTGGTGCTCTCTTAGGAAAGTATATTTATTAGGAAAAAGGACCCTATATTTCCCAATACCCTTTTGGTGACTGCTTAGTTCCTGGTCTCGTGCTAGTATATGCACACTATTCGAAGTATGGCAGCACCTCATCCTTTCTCCTGTGAGATGCATTCCCACCATTGGAATCAGCATGGACTGGGGCACAAAACTGAATAACCTATGGGTACTGGACGAAATATTCCATATAGAGGTTCTTTTCATCATTTAATGTTCATTTTATTAAAAATTGGTAACGCACTTCAAGAGCATATCACTTTCTTAATTAGATAATTAGGTAATATACAGTTGTGCTCAAAAGTTTACATACCCCAGCAGAATTTTTCCTTTCTTGGCCTTGTTTCAGAGAATATGAATGATAACAAAAAAACATTTTCTCCACTAATGGTTATTGGTTGGGTGAAGCCATTTATTGTCAAGCTACTGTGTTTTCTCTTTTTAAATCTTAATGACAACCAAAAACATCCATATGACCCTGATCAAAAGGTCACATAACCCAGTTCTTAATACCGTGTACTGCCCCCTCTAACATCAATGACAGCTTGAAGTGTTTTGTGGTAGTTGTGGATGAGGTTCTTTATTTTCTCAGACGGTAAAGCTGCTCATTCTTCTTGGCAAAAAGCCTCCAGTTCCTGTAAATTCCTGAGCTGTCTAGCATGAACTGCGTGCTAGAGATCTCCCCTGAGTGGCTCAATGATATTGAGGCAAAGGAGACTGAGATGGCCACTCCAGAACCTTCACTTCTGCTGTAGCCAATGACAGGTCGACTTGGCCTTGTGTTTTGGATCGTTATCATGTTGGAACGTCCAAGTATGTCCCATCCGAAGCTTCCGGGCTGATGAGTGCAAATTTGCCTCCAGTATTTGCTGATAACGTGCTGCATTCATCTTTCCTTCATTTCCTGCGCCTTTGTAGCTCACATATCCCCAAAACATTAGCGATCCACCTCCATGCTTTACCGTAGGAATGGTGTTCCTTTCATCATAGGCCTTGTTGACCTCTCTCCAAATGTAACGTTTATGGTTGTGGCCAAAAAGTTCAATTTTGGTCTCATCACTCCAAATTACCTTGTTCCACAAATTTTGAGGCTTGTCTCTGTGCTGTTTTGCGTGTTGTAGGCTAGATACTTTGTGGCATTTGCGCAGTAATGGCTTTCTTCTGGCGACTCGACCATGCAGCCCATTTTTCTTCAAGTGCCTCCTTATTGTGCATCTTGAAACCGCCACACCGCTAGTTTTCAGAGAGTCCTGAATTTCAGCTGGTGTTATTTGTGGGTTTTTCTTTGCATCCCGAACAATTTTCCTGGTAGTTGTGGCTGAAATTTTTGTTGGTCTACCTGACCGTGTTTGGTTTCTACAGAGCCCATGATTTCCATTTGTTAATCACAGTTTGAATGCTGCTGACTGGCATCATCAATTCCTTGGATATGTTTTTGTATCATTTTCCTGTTATACAGTTCAACTACCTTTTCCCATAGATCCGTTGACAATTCTTTTGCTTTCCCCATGACTCACAATCCAGAAACGTCAGTGGCTGGATGAAGGATGCAAGAGTCTGTCTGGATCCCAGAAACTCACTCCGCTTTTATGCACACACACTGTTTCCAAGAAAACAGGTCACAGGTGAGGATGTTACCTTTAGTAGCCATTCAAACCCATTTGTGTCAAATTCTGAGCATGTTATCAGGCCAAAATCTCCAGGGTATGTGAACTTTTGATCAGGGTTATTTGGATGTTTTTGGTTGTAATTAAGATTTAAAAAGAGAAAACACAGTAGTTTGACAATAAATGGCTTCACCCAACCAATAACCATGAGTGCAGAAAAAGTTTTTTTGTTATCATTCATATTCTCTGACAAGGCCAAGAAAGGAAAAATTCTGCCGGGGTATGTAAACTTTTGAGCACAACTGTATATATTCTGGAGTTTAATCAGATATGCTAATTAGGGTGCTGAATACACCCTTGGAGGGGCAAGTTTCCTCTATTAATTGGCTGGGCATGCCTCCACCTTCCTCACTGGTGAGTGACATCACTGACTTGCCTGGAGCCAGCATTGTGTGCAGAGAAAGCTCAGGAAAACCAGTGATTTTGTAAATTGATCTAACAAAGTAAAACCTATTTCATGGAAAAAAACACAAAATTTCAGTCTGAAATGCAGTTTGCAGTCTCATTCAATTTTCAGATTTTTCTCTTGTGGGAGTGTCTCTCCTAGTAATATATGCTGGATGTGAGGTTTGCATGTAGACAGGGTGCTGCGGTCTTCATTTTATTTCATGTAATAGCACAGCTCTGATACTATGCTTTCCTCCTTGCCTATAGCCTGCTTTCTCTGCCCACCCCAACATACTTTCTCCCCTCTACACAGATCTGTGTACCAACCCCTCCCCGTCCAACACTGAGTAAAGAGAAGCAGAACCAAGAGCAGGAGCTCTGACAAACCAACTGAATGACTTCTCAATCTCTTATCTTTCCACAGAGACGCTGCTGTTTCTTGATGCCAGTCTTTATTGTGATGTTGGCTGTAGCAATGGCGTTCTTTTTCTCCAGTCACATGCAATATTATATGCACTGAAACGTTCACCTACCTCAGGTTTATTCGGTAACTGCATTAATTCATTAATGTTTATGGACAGTTGTTAGTTTTGTTACTATTTTTTTAATTATAAGTAAATGTAAAAGCATATAAATATTTTTAGGAAGAAATGTTTGGTGTTGTTGTATTTACCTGTGCCTTTTGTAATGTGAACAGAGGTGTAGCTGCAACTTAATAAAGTGCCTTATGGAAGACAAATGATCATTATTAGTAAAGTTACATCACCTTATAATAAAGAAGATTTATAAAAAAAAAAAGACCTTTATTATACATTAAAGATATAAAACTATTTTAGTACAGTACCGTCATGTAAAACTGTGTAGACTCACTACACTCCCGTAGATGTCTGTCTGTGTATTCAGTTGTGGCACAATAATAATAACAACCACACAGTGACATCTACAGAAGTAGAAATGTACCACAATATTTTAATATTGTGTCTGGATATATTCAGCAAAAAAAAAAAAAAAAAAAAAAAAAATATATATATATATATATATATATATATATAAACTATATGAAAACCTATACGTTAAAGATAAAATAATTTACATGGGACAGGGGGACAAACTGAAAACAGGTAAACTAAAAAAGGAAGGCCACTTTGCCTACATCACAAAAATAAATTACCGTATTTTTCGGACTATAAGACGCACCGGACCATAAGACGCACCTAGGTTTTAGAGGAGGAAAATAAAAATAAAAAATTTAAGCAAAAAATGTAGTCATGATGCACTTTTAAGGGGGAGGGGGTCTTCTGCTGACACTGGTATAGGTGTAATGTCCCTCAATTCTGACAATATCCCCCATCCTGGTATATATTCCCCCCCTCCCCTTCCTTTTATACGTGGTCCCCATCCCCATCCTGGTATGCCTGACATCCCTCCATCCTGGTATGCATGGCACCCCTCCATCCTGGTATGCATGGCACCCCTCCATCCTGGTATGCATGGCACCCCTAATCCTTATCCTAGTATGCATGGTCCCCCTAATCCCCATCATGCTGCACATAAAAAAAAAAAATAAACACTCCTACTCACCTCTCTTCTCTCTTCCAGCGCTGCGTCCAGTCTGCCTGCACTGATCTCTCCATGTGAGCCGCCCATGACGTCACTGCCATGCGCGGCTCACAAGGAGAGATCAGCTGCCGGAAGTCACTGCTCCCCACGCCGGGACTGTGTGCGCGGGGAGCAGTGACTTCACTCTCCTTCATAGCCGGCACCGAGTGGAGCCGCGCTGCGGCTCCTGCTGCTGCTGGCTATCGCGTGTGCCCGCTCATTAAAGGGCATGAATATTCACCCACGCCCATGGGCGTGGAGAGGTTGAATATTCATGCCCTTTAACAGCGGGCACAGGCGATTCCGGCAGCAGCAGGAGCCGCAGCGCGGCTACACTGTGTGCTGCTATTGAGGAGCATGAATATTCAGTGCTCCCCACGCCCCATGGGCGTGGGGAGCAGTGAATATTCATGTTCTTTAGCAGCGGGGACAGTGTAGGCTGCAGCGGGCGGCTCCGGCCTCCTGTGCCCCGCTCCTCCACCACTACCGCTCCCCCCACACCCCACATATATAATATATACACCCCCCCTAACATTCGGACTATAAGACGCACCCCCATTTTCCTCCAAAATTTTGGAGGAAAAAAGTGCGTCTTATAGTCCGAAAAATACGGTAGATGGTCATAAAAATGGAAAATATATTAACATCAAATTGACAAGCCAATGAAGGTTAAAAATTATAGAAAACACAAAGACAATGATTAAAAATAGCTTACAAGATGTTAAAAGATGCAAGAGAGCTGAGGAACAGCATGGAACAACTGTTATTAGATAATCAGATGCAATGGTTTTCCTTGTTCTTACTGGAATGTTCAGATTGTAGATTCAGACTAAAGGCAGCAAAACCACAAAGGAACACGTGGAAACGAGTAAGAAAAAAAAAGTGTGAAACAAACCAGAATATGTGTTAAACCTTAGATTCCCTTGGCATTCTCTCAAGCGCTTTTCAGGTAGTCATCTGGAATTGTTTTTCCAAGTCTTGAAGAGTTCCCAGAGACATTGAGCACTTACTGGCTTCTTTGCCTTCAATCTGCAGTCTAACTCATCCAGTCTGGGATATCTAGGGGCTTCAGGTGGGGAATTTACCTTTGGGAACAGATCGCACGGGGGGGCGCTGTCAGACTGCCTGATGCGGAAATCCAAAGTGTCTCCCAGGCGGCTGCATTTTTCTTCCCACCGGAGAAAGTACAATTGATACCCTGATCGCCAGCACTTCTGGGTCAGGCCGACGTGATCACGCGGCTAATGTCACTCTACTGCACAACATAGGCGGTGAATATTGGTACGGTAAGCTTTCCAATGGAGCTGAAGAAACCAAATTTTTGTTGTCATGGGAAATCTTGTGAGGGAACAGATTGGCAGTATAGGGTAGATCAGGAGTCCAAGGAGGCAGTATGGGAAGGGGGAAACGTGCAGGGAGACAGTATGGGGAAACAGTATTGGAGGCGGGGAGGAATGTGTGGGGAGATTGTATGTGGTGTGGGGGTATTGTGTGAGGAGGCAGTATAGGGAGGAGTGGAGAAATGTTTGAGGAGACAGAATGGGGAGGGGTTGGAGAAATGAGTGAGATAATATGGGTTGGGGGGTGAGAGGAGACAGTATGGGGAGCGTGGGGGGAATTTGAGGAAAGGGAGAAAAAAAACTGAGGGGACAGTAAAGGGAGAGTGTGAATGGATAGTATAGGAGAGAAATGAATGAGGGGATAGTATGGAGGGAGAAAAATGTGAGGGGGTACTGTATAGAGACTGGTTAGTGTAGGGGGGGAAGCATTGGGGGGGGGGGAATAGTGAGAGCACAGTATGGAGGATACAGTATGCAGGAGGGGGGTATGAAGAGGAGCCCAGTATAGAGACTGGGCAGTATGGGTTGGATAGTGTGAGGGGACAGTGTAAAGAGGGGGACCAGTTTGGAAAGGAGAGAGCAGTGTGGAGGGCATGTACCATAATATGAACAGTGTGGGGGACATATTTTGTGCAGGCAGCGCAGTAAGGGGCTATTATTCAGAGCCACAGCGTAAAGCAGATATATTTATTCATGAGCATTATAATTATTCTCTTATTTTTAAGGGCACCATGTTGGGATGTGCTGCAGAAGACCGGACAAAAAAGAAGTCTGCAGAGATTAGCTATTGATGTGAAAAGTCATCATAGCGTCTGGACAAGATGAAGAAGAAAAGTGAACGACTCCAGCCATAGAAAATATCACACATAAGATATCTAGATGTAAATGTTTATTTGTGATACTGCCTGCGTCTCAACAGTACTGTGATTCCTGTATAGTCCGCAGTCTGATGATGACTGATAACTCCCAGCATTTCCTTATCATTGTTAACCCCTTAAATACCGGGGACGTATTAGTACGCATATATGCGTACTGCCCGTTCAGTGAGGGCTGCTGCGCTGAGCCCTCACTGAACGGAGCACATGTCAGCTGATTCTTACAGCTGACATGTGCCCGCAACAGCCGCGGGTGGAATCGCGATCCACCAGCGGCTGTTAACATGTTAAATGCCGCTGTCAATCTCTGACAGCAGCATTTAACGCGCGCTTCCGGGTAGCGCGTCATAAGCCCCGCCCACCGGCGACCCCGTCACGTGATCGCGGGTCGCCGATGGGTGGGCATGACAACCCAGGGTCTGCAGCAGACGCCTGTGGTTGTCATGATCTTGTCGCTATGAGCGCCACCTAGTGGTCGGCGCTCATAGCACAGGACCATTTCTGCTGCATGCAGGGGACCTGCTCGTCCCCTGTATGTAGCAGAGGCGATCGGATAGTTGCTGCTTCTAGTCTCCTATGGAGACTATAGAAGCATGCAAAAAGTAAAAAAAAAAAAGTTTTTAAAAATATAAAAAAAAAAAAAAATATATAAAAGTTTAAATCACCCCCCTTTTGCCCCATTCAAAATAAAATAATAAAAAATAAACCCCACATACACATATTTGGTATCGCCGCGTTCAGAATCGCCCGATCTATCAATATAAAAAAAGAATTAATCCGATCGGTAAACGGCGTAACGAGAAAAAAATTCTAAACGCCAGAATTACGTTTTTTGGTCGCCGCAAAATTGCAATAAAATGCAATAACGGGCGATCAAAACATCGGATCTACCCCAAATGTTAGCAATAAAAATGTCAGCCCGGTGCGCAAAAAATAAGCCATCAACCAGCCCCAGATCACGAACAATGGAGACGCTACGGGTCTTAGAAAATGGCGCTATTTTTTTTTAACCAAATTTTGGAATTTTTTTTCACCACTTAAATATAAAAGAACCTATACATGTTTGGTGTCTACGAACTCGTAATGACCTGGAGAATAAGAATGGCAGGTCAGTTTTAGCATTCAGTGAACGTGTTAAAAAAATAAATAAAAAACAACTGTGGTATTGCACTTTTTTTGCAATTTTACCGCACTTGGAATTTTTTTCCCGTTTTCCCGTACAGGATATGGTAAAACTAGTAATGGCGTTGAAAAGTACAACTCGTCCCGCAAAAAATAAGCCCTCACATGGCCATATTGACCAAAAAATAAAAACGCTATGGCTCTGGGAACAAGGGGAGCAAAAACGAAAATGCAAAAACGGAAAATGCTCCGGGGCTTAAGGGGTTAAAGACATACTGGGAATTGTAGGTTCATGTGATACGATTGTATATGGGGCTGACCTGACATTACAATTGATCGCTGAACTGCTTGGTGATGTATTCCAGTACTAATGGTGGTTCTGATGCTGTATTCCTGTACTGATGATGGTTCTGGTGATGTATTTCTGTACTGTTATTGTTTTTGATCCTGTACACATGTAACAATCCATAACTTGTAAGATTACGTGATTAATAGCCATGTTAATGACGTCTGACAAGTTAAGGTTTACTACATTTGTATATATGTTAAGAAGATTAAAGAGGTTGTACAGGTTTGTGATGAAAATCTGCAGTCAATTTGTGACTGCAGACTTCTAAATCCTCACAACCCATGTATTGCACGCCGTTAAGATTCTCCGGTGCCCTAAGATTACACGTGCCCTCCTCGCTCAGTTCACTTGTATTGAGTGAGGCTGTGCATATCTAGTCGGAATGTGGCTGGATGTTTGCAAAACACATACTTGTGGTCACATGACCGCCTGCCCTTGCTGCCGTCATGAGAGAACCCTGACCGTGTGCAGTGCATGTGTGGTGAGGATTCTGAAGTCTGCAGTCACATTGAGTGACTGCAGACTTTCATCACAAACATGGACAACATTTCCTATCTCAGTAATTGGAAAGTCTGTATTCACTGAATAAATCTTTTACAGAAATTGAAAATTAAATTTTTACTGAAATTTGACCAGTCCCCTCTGCTCTATAACAACCTGCCTACAGATCACATAACATTTTCAATATGACAGGTTTTCTTTCAGTTTAAGAACTACAACTTCTAAGTCATGAGAGCTCCAGCTCTTCTAGAGATCTAAAGTTCCCATCATTGAGCTTTTGGCTCAACGATGGTTTGGCCGGCAACTATCTTGCCTAACTCTCCACAGGAGTACTGTATTCAGCTAGCCATGCACTCCTGTGTTCTCTATTAGAGAGAAGCAGACAAACATATCCAAGGCGGCCTTATCTCTTTGAGAACAAAAGGATGAGGAGTCTGAAATCAAACAAGCCGGATCCTTATCTCCCCCAAAGTCATAACACACTAGACTATGGCCCAAGCCCATTGATATTGGCAGCTTCGGCCAACATGTATAGGGACCTTTAGTCTCTAATGCTGTTCTATCAGAGAGCGACAGCCGGTAGGGTCACAGTTTCCATAATAATTTCAAGGTCTGTAAACTGACATTGTCCATCGAACATGCGCTGCAAACTCTCTGTCCAGGCCTGTAGGAGCAACTGCAGAGTATGGTATACTGGCTCTGGAATAGTGAAAGAGTAAACTTGCAGTTTATGGAGTGCTATTTTGGAACATGTGATCTCTATGGTGACACGTTTCAGTGGTGTAAAAGACAAACAATTCTCAAAGTTTGTGGTAGTGTCAAACCAGTAGACGGCAGGGTAACCCAGGAGGAAACCAAATATGGTGCATAGATTCCATTCAGCACAAGGGATGTCTGCTACAGATATGCTTCCTGGCAGCTCACTCTGGTAAGATGTTAGATGTGTCAGGAGGTCTGAAAGTTGGGACTGTATGGTCAGAAGACGATCTTGGGCGCACATCCTAGGGTGCTTGAGTGTGGCCGAAACATCGATTACGTGTAACTCAGCACGGTTTAGAAGCTTCGTCAAGTAAGAGACTGCCCTGGGCACATTAATGATAAGCACAGTTTCTTCTATGCTAAGAATATGTAATGGCCCCAGTATGAAACCAATCTGATGAAGCTCGCTGACATATCTCTGGATCTGCACGACGCCCTCAGTACCCAAGTCATAAAGGAAGCATGGCTTTAAGCCACAATCCACAGCCAGGATTTCAGCCGCAAGCCTCAGAGCAAATGACCTTTTGCATCCTTTAAGATGACACTTCGCAGCAGAGTGGAGGTCTATGACGAGAGACATCAGGACTGTACAGGGTGTTGGATGTCCTTCTTCAGGGTCGTTTAGTCTGGAACAATGTAATAATCATGGATGATGCAATTATTCAGACATGACACAAAGCCACATTTATATTATCAGTGTTACATCAAAGCAGATCCATCATCAGATATCACAATATAAACTGCATACTTCATAAAAATAGATCATTGCCATGGTGAATCCAGCGTACTTATTATGACAATCCACATCAGGATGGCTGTATAATCCTGATGTTGAAATAAGCATTTTAAAAGTAACTTTTATAAGAAAACTAGATGCATAATATGCTCATTATGATATGAAAGGGAAAAAAAGCCTTCGCAAATTATAAAGCCCTATTCACAAAGATTTTCAAAGTACACCAACTTCATCAGGTCTAAGTGATCTATTTAATAATGTATACAGTTTGTACTCTGAAATCTGGTGACAGCTCGGCATTCATTTCTTGCGTGAAAACTATTTATCAAGAAAACAACAAAGCAAATAGGAAACCAAGAAAATGTTTACTTGTCATATGCTAGGTACAGATGTGAACAAATTCTTTAATGGACTCAAAATTATAGGAAAGATCCTTTATAGATATCACTACATTATACCAAAATTCATTTTCTATACCTGCGTTAATGTTCAAAGGAAATGTCCAACACAGTAGGTCTGTTTACAGTCTGCCAGTAGATGACCGCTGCAACCAATCAAGTGGCTTCAGCTGTCACATGCTGTACCGCTGCCACCACTCACTGGCAGCTTGTAATTTGTAGAACACAGTGTTAATGGAAAATTAAAAGTCTAAGGGGGCTGTTCACTTTATCGTTAGTGTAACGTGTTGGGGAAATTATTTTGTGGCTCTAATATAGAAGTATTACCAGTTACCCTCCTGCACTTCTTAGTGCAGCTTTCCTAAGACCGCACGGCTGTCATGTCCACAAAATGGCAGATTGTGTATATGGGTGCACTCCAGAGAGTATACGTAATGTGCGTATTGTAAAGCTATGTGTGTATAATATAACCCCTGGCAAAAATTATGGAATCACCGGGCTCGGAGGATGTTCATTTAGTTTAATGTTGTTGAAAAAAAGCAGATCACAGACATGGCACAAAACTAAAGTCATTTCAAATGGCAACTTTATGGCTTTAAGAAACCCTAAAAGAAATCAAGATAAAAAATGTGGTACTCGGTAAGGGTAATTTTTTTCAGACCAAGCAGAGGGAACAAATTATGGAATCACTCAATTCTGAGGAAAAAATTATGGAATCATGAAAAACAAACACACAAAAGAACACTCCAATACATCACTAGTATTTTGTTGCACCACCTCTGGCTTTAATAACAGCTTGCAGTCTCTGAGGCATGGACTTAATGAGTGACAA
The DNA here is from genome assembly GCF_046119375.1 of Phyllobates terribilis. Classification (NCBI taxonomy): domain Eukaryota; kingdom Metazoa; phylum Chordata; class Amphibia; order Anura; family Dendrobatidae; genus Phyllobates; species Phyllobates terribilis. The sequence continues at coordinate 693,628,124 of NW_027362762.1, forward strand.
ACAGTACTCTTCATCAATCTGGCTCCAACTTTCTCTGATTGCTGTTGCCAGATCAGCTTTGTAGGTTGGAGCCTTGTCATGGACCATTTTCTTCAACTTCCACCAAAGATTTTCAATTGGATTGAGATCCGGACTATTTGCAGGCCATGACATTGACCTTATGTGTCTTCTTTCAAGGAATGTTTTCACAGTTTTTGCTCTATGGCAGGATGCATTATCATCTTGAAAAATGATGTCATCATCCCCAAACATGGGATAAGAAAACTGTCCAAAATATCAATGTAAACTTGGGCATTTATTGAAGATGTAATGACAGCCATCTCCCCAGTGCCTTTACCTGACATGCAGCCCCATATCATCAATGACTGTGGAAATTTGCATGTTCTCTTCATGCAGTCATCTTTATAAATCTCATAGGGATGGCACCAAACAAAAGTTCCAGTATCATCACCTTGCCCAATGCAGATTCGCGATTCATCACTGAATATGACTTTCATCCAGTCATCCACAGTCCACGATTGCTTTTTCTTAGTCCATTGTAACCTTGTTTTTTTCTGTTTAGGTGTTAATGATGGCTTTTGTTTAGCTTTTCTGTATGTAAATCCCATTTCTTTTAGGCGGTTTCTTACAGTTCGGTCACAGACATCGACTCCAGTTTCCTCCCATTCGTTCCTCATTTGTTTTGTTGTGCATTTCCTGTTTTGGAGACATATTGCTTTAAGTTTCCGGTCTTGACGCTTTGATGTCTTCCTTGGTCTATCAGTATGTTTGCCTTTAACAACCTTCCCATGTTGTTTGTACTTGGTCCAGATTTTAGACACAGCTGACTGTGAACAACCAACATCTTTTGCAACATTGCGTGATGATTTACCTTCAAGAGTTTTATAATCCTCTCCTTTGTTTCAACTGACATCTCTCATGTTGGAGCCATGATTCATGTCAGTCCATGCAACCGGCATGGATTTATATAGTGTGACCAAGTTATTTAAAAAAAAAAAGAATAAGAATGGTAAAAAATAAAAGATTATACTTGCCTTCCGATGTCCTCCCGGTGGTTTCTCCGTTTCGTCCGGTGTCTTGGGCGGCTCGCGCTGGTGTGAAGGACCTGCGGTTACGTCATTGAGTCATGTGTCAGGTCACATGACTCAATGACGTCATGGCAGGTCCTTCACAACACCGCGACCCATACAGCAGACCAGACGGAGCAGAGAAAACAACGTGAGGACATCAGAAGGTAAGTATAATCTTTATTTTAAATTATTTTTTTAACAGGTTCTATGGTACCTGGGTCTGGAGGAGAGTCTCATCTTCTCCAAACCCAGGTATTTTGCATTTTTTCTGCCAGGGAGATGCAGAAACGCTCAGGAAAAATCCAGAGCATTTCTGCATCGTGGGCACATAGCCTTAGCTGGAAGTCTCTTTTAGGCCACGGCCCCACTATCCGTATTCGGTCAGTATTTTTTCTCAGGAGTAGGAACCAAAACCAGGAGTGGGTGATAAATGCAGAATTGGTGACTTGTTTCTATTATACCTTTTCTATGATTCTTCCTCACCTGGTTTTAGCTCCCACTCCTGAGAAAAAATACTGACCGAATACCGATAGTGGGGTCGTGGTAGAACGATGCTCCATAGACTTTCATTGTTAGGACACCCCGTAGACTCACATTGTAAAAACCCCTCTGGGTCACGCAGAGCACAGTGTGGTCTGCACAGCCTGCAGAGCGGTGACCTCACTGAGAGGAGAAGAACGGCACTGGACACCGGAGAGCAGCGATAGATGATTATATTAACACACTGACATTACATACATTTACACACACATTTAATGAAAAAACTTAGTGGGAGTGCTTCTTCAACATAGAAAACTGTTTTTTATTCACTGTTGATGTATAAAAACGTATGATAATACAGATGAAAAAAAATTGCCAGTTTTTTTCTGGATGAAAATCGGACAATTTTTTTTATAAGCTCCGTGGCAAATAACATTTCCTTTGATGTTAGCACAATGTGGTTCATGTTGGCACGTATTAAATAGCTGGAAAGACAGGGCTACAGTTGTGGCTGCCATTTAGATACATGGCGACAAACACTCCCAGAAGAAAAAAAATGTAGAAAAAGCAAATTTTACAGGATCTGTTTAATAGGAACTTGTTGCCGCCAATGGGAAGGGTAAATGACACAATTTAGATTTGATCTGATGCGTTTAGTTAAATGCAGAATTGCTCTCTCAGGCTCTGTAGACATCTGTGTCGGATGCTCTGTTCCGAGCTACTACTGATGCTGTAAAAAATGCCAGAAAAAAATAGTGCAGCGTGATTATATATGTTTGTGTCTTTTGTAAAATTACGAACATTAAAGAGGTTGTGCACTAGGATAGGTCATCAATGTCTGATCAGTGGGGTCCGACACTTGGCACTCCCACCAATCAGCCGCAGCAGCTGTTCAATTGCGGAGCTGCTCCGTCTTCTGATAGTGGTTGTGGCAGGGTACTGCACATCTGCCTTATATTGATTTGAAAGGAAGTGGATGTGCAGTACCCTGCAGCGGCCACTATCAGAAGACGGAGCAGCTCTGCAATTGAACAGTTCTAGCTGCAGAGAACAGCTCATCGGCGGGTGTGCTATCCTAAGGAGAGGTCATCAATGATAAAAGTAGTGGACAACCTCTTTAACAATGGATTTGAACATCGCCCGCGTGACGTCTGCAGCAGGGTTGGTGCAATAGCACCCAGACACCAATGGAGCCCACTTTGCCCAGATTTCAATTGGTGACATCTGCCATATATGTACAGCAGATATGTGCACTGCATGTATGGAGCGCAACAATTTAACCTCTTAGATGCCACTGTTTACAGTGACAGCAGCATTCAAGAGGCTGAAAACTGGGTGAGGTGTCTCTTCTGAGACTCATTATTTCTCTTTTCTCACAAAACATTATTGCAGTGTGCCAATGGCACAGTCATGGCAGCTGTGGGCCCTACTGAAGGTTGTGTCTGCCATGTTTTTACTGCTATGAATCCCTATCTAAGACCTAGAGACCTGTCAATCCAAGGAAGCGGGCGGGGAGAAGCCACCGGGGACCCGCCTGTCCGACTACAACACCGTGCGGCCCTGAAGGCTTTTAAAGTATGTTTTTCTCTGAAACCTTGTAGTGTTTTATAGTCAGACATACATGTCTGAGTCTGTACAGCCAGTGCCCAATGAATCCGTGTGCAGCATGTATCAGGTTCTCTTTAAGCACCCTAGGACTAATAAAAAAATGTAAAAGAAAACAAATTATTTTTTGTATATATTTTATACAAGAGTATAAAAAATGTGGATAATTTTTGTTGTTACCCCGTGCAGATCAATGGGGTCCAGGTTCTGCGCAGAGATTAATCAAACAGAAGTGCGCAGTTCAGAGGGGTGAGGGTCCACAGATCCCATAGAAACTATCACCACCCCCCCCACACACACACACACAGTCTGGAAGAGAAATAACATCCACAAAGAAAGTCATAAGGCTATGTGCCCACGTTGCAGAAATGAAGCAGAAAATTTCTGCAAGTCCTCTCTCCCGGAAAAACGGATGCGGAATTCCGCACGAGTTTATCGCGCGTTTTTCGTGCGTTTTCCACATGCGGAATTGCCTTGCGTTTTTTATGCATTGGACAAAGGCAATTGCGCTTGCGGAAACGCAAAATTAATTGACATGCTGCGGATTTTTGAACGCAGCATAAACGCGTAAAAAGCCGCAGCATGTGCATAGAACTTGCGGAATCCCCTTGGGGACCATGGGGTGTGGATATACATGCGTTTTACAAGCGTTTCCGCTGCGGAAATTCTGCATCAAAAACGCTTGTAATCCGCAACGTGGGCACGCAGCCTTAAAGACCAACCATCATATTTGGTATCACTGTGCACATAATACTCTGAATACAGAATCAGATTGAGGCTGCGTGCCCACGTTGCGTATTACAAGCGTATATGCTGCGGAATTTCCGCAGCGTAAACGCTTGTAAAACGCATGTATATCCGCACCCCATGGTCCCCAAAGGCATTCCGCAATGTCAATGCCCATGCTGCGGATTTTTCCGCAGCGTATATGCTGCGGTCAAAAATCCGCAGCATGTTCATTAATTTTGCGTTTCCGCATGCGGATGGTACCCAAGTCTGGAGGAGAGGAGACTCTCATCCAGACCTGGGTACCAAAGAACCTGTAAAAAAAAAGAATAAAATAAAGTTTATACTTATCTTCTGATGTCTTCCCGGTGTTTTCCCGCCGTCGCGAGGTGTGTGAAGGACCTGCCACGTCATTGAGTCATGTGACCCATCACATGACTCAATGACGTCACCGCAGGTCCTGCACACAACAGCGTGAGCCGCTCAAGACTCCGGACGGGGCACAGAATGCATCGGTAGGTGAGTATAAACTTTATTTTTTACCATTCTGATTCTTTTTTTCTAACTATTACTTGGTCACACTATATAAATCCATGCCGGTTGCATGGATTTATATAGTGTGAACAAGTTGTCAAGCACTTTTCCAAGTGATGCTTAAATCACTTGGAGAAGTGCTTGATAACCCGCATGCGGAAATGCATGTGAAGAACGCTTCACAAACGCTTCTACCTGGCGGGAAAACCGCATGTAAAATCCGCATACGATTTTCCCACCAGGGAGAAGCGTAAAAAATATGCTTAATTTCCGCAACGTGGGCACTTAGCCTTACCCTACACTGCGAAGGCCAAAACGGAAAAAAACGCTGCTGAACTGGGGTTTGGGTAAATTTCCCTCCTCCCCAAAAAAGGTAAAAATTGTATGACCCCTGAAATGATAATGATGACACCTGCAGAGAATGAAGGCAGAGGGACCACTGACACAATCCCCGAGCCGTGTCCAGGCTGCAGGTCTCTGCTGTGTGCAAAGTGCTGCAGAGGAGACGCCAGTGGTGAGAATTGGTTCCTACCGCGCTCCGTACAGACACAGGGGTTGCTAAGAGACTAATCTCATTCTGCTTGTACAGGATCCCGGTGCCGTGTATCCCGTGCAAGGCATGCTGGGAGGTGAGTAGACAGCTGGTACTCGTGGAATCTGTAACATTCCGGCAACACCCAGCAGTACAGGCCGCGCCACATACCGTCTGCTGCCCGAGCCGCGGCCGCGCTCCTTCCTCCTTCCTCGTCACCGGATATGACGTATACGGAACACATCCAGACACTGCAGCCTGGCGTCGTGGTACCCGCATACTACAGTCACCATTACCGCCTGAACACAACGTGTATGCCCCCTTCCCCATCATTATGGCCATAGCTGCAGGTCCTCTAAGCACCACACCCTGTGGATAATCACCTGGCGCCATATATGCACAGGCTGAGAAGACCCCTTTACCCCAGTACCATTACAATATACGTATATTTGTGGTGCTTGTCGCTGGATCCATAATGCCGGCACTAATGTATGGCGTGCCGGCACTATAGTAGTGTATGGCGTGTCGGCACTATAGTAATGTATGGCGTGTCGGCACTATAGTAATGTATGGCGTGCCTTCACTAATGTATGGCGTGCCGGCTCTATAGTAGTGTATGGCGTGTCGGCACTATAGTAGTGTATGGCGTGCCTTCACTAATGTATGGCGTGCCGGCTCTATAGCAGTGTATGGCGTGTCGGCACTATAGTAGTGTTTGGCGTGTCGACACTATAGTAATGTATGATGTGCCGGCACTATAGTAGTGTATGGCGTGCCTGCACTATAGTAGTGTATGGCGTGTCGGTACTATAGTAGTGTATGGCGTGCCTGCACTATAGTAGTGTATGGCGTGCCTGCACTATAGTAATGTATGGCGTGCCTGTACTATAGTAATGTATGGCGTGCCTGCACTATAGTAATGTATGGCGTGCCTGCACTATAGTAATGTATGGCGTGCTGGCACTATAGTAATGTATGGCGTGCTGGCACTATAGTAATGTATGGCGTGCTGGCACTATAGTAATGTATGGCGTTCCGGCACTATAGTATGGCGTGCCGGCACTATAGTAGTGTATGGCGTGCCTGCACTATAGTAATGTATGGCGTGGCGGCACTATAGTATGGCGTGGCGGCACTATAGTATGGCGTGCCGGCACTATAGTATGGCGTGCTGGCACTATAGTAATGTATGGCGTGCTGGCACTATAGTAATGTATGGCGTTCCGGCACTATAGTATGGCGTGCCGGCACTATAGTAGTGTATGGCGTGCCTGCACTATAGTAATGTATGGCGTGGCGGCACTATAGTAATGTATGGCATGCCGGCACTATAGTAATGTATGGCATGCCGGCACTATAGTAGTGTATGGCGTGTCGGTACTATAGTAGTGTATGGCGTGCCTGCACTATAGTAATGTATGGTATGCCGGCACTATAGTAATGTATGGCGTGCCAGCACTATAGTAATGTATGGCGTGCCGGCACTAATGTATGGCGTGCCGGCACTAATGTATGGCGTGCCGGCACTAATGTATGGCGTGCCGGCACTAATGTATGGCGTGCCGGCACTATAGCAGTGTATGGCATGCCTGCACTATAGCAGTGTATGGCGTGTCGGCACTATAGCAGTGTATGGCGTGTCGGCACTATAGTAGTGTATGGCGTGTCGGCACTATAGTAGTGTTTGGCGTGCCGGCACTATAGTAGTGTATGGCGTGTCGGCACTATAGTAATGTATGATGTGCCGGCACTATAGTAGTGTATGGCGTGCCGGCACTATAGTAGTGTATGGCGTGTCGGCACTATAGTAGTGTATGGCGTGCCTGCACTATAGTAATGTATGGCGTGCCTGTACTATAGTAATGTATGGCGTGCCTGCACTATAGTAATGTATGGCGTGCTGGCACTATAGTAATGTATGGCGTTCCGGCACTATAGTAGTGTATGGCGTGCCTGCACTATAGTAATATATGGCGTGGCGGCACTATAGTATGGCGTGCCGGCACTATAGTAATGTATGGCGTGCTGGCACTATAGTAATGTATGGCGTTCCGGCACTATAGTATGGCGTGCCGGCACTATAGTAGTGTATGGCGTGCCTGCACTATAGTAATGTATGGCGTGGCGGCACTATAGTAATGTATGGCATGCCGGCACTATAGTATGGCGTGCCGGCACTATAGTATGGCGTGCCGGCACTATAGTAATGTATGGCATGCCGGCACTATAGTAGTGTATGGCGTGTCGGTACTATAGTAGTGTATGGCGTGCCTGCACTATAGTAATGTATGGTATGCCGGCACTATAGTATGGCGTGCCGGCACTATAGTAATGTATGGCGTTCCGGCACTATAGTATGGCGTGCCAGCACTATAGTAATGTATGGCGTGCCGGCACTAATGTATGGCGTGCCGGCACTAATGTATGGCGTGCCGGCACTATAGCAGTGTATGGCGTGCCTGCACTATAGTAGTGTATGACGTGCCTGCACTATAGTAATGTATGGCATGCCGGCACTAATGTATGGCGTGCCGGCACTATAGTAATGTATGGCGTGCCGGCACTATAGCAGTGTATGGCGTGTCGGCACTATAGTAGTGTATGGCGTGCCGGCACTATAGTAATGTATGGCATGCCGGCACTAATGTATGGCGTGCCGGCACTATAATAATGTATGGCGTGCCTTCACTAATGTATGATGTGCCGCCACTAATGTATGGCGTGCCGGCACTATAGCAGTGTATGGCGTGTCGGCACTATAGCAGTGTGTGGCGTGTCGGCACTATAGTAGTGTATGGCGTGCCTGCACTATAGTAGTGTATGGCGTGCCTTCACTAATGTATGATGTGCCGGCACTAATGTATGGCATGCCGGCACTATAGCAGTGTATGGCGTGCCGGCACTATAGTAGTGTATGGCGTGCCTGCACTATAGTAATGTATGGCGTGGCGGCACTATACTAATGTATGGCATGCCGGCACTAATGTATGGCGTGCCGGCACTATAGTAATGTATGGCTTGCTGGCACTATAGTGATGTATGGCGTGCCGGCACTAATGTATGGCGTGTCGGCACTATAGTAGTGTATGGCGTGTCGGCACTATAGTAGTGTATGGCGTGTCGGCACTATAGTAATGTATGGCGTGCCTTCACTAATGTATGGCGTGCCGGCACTATAGCAGTGTATGGCGTGTCGGCACTATAGCAGTGTTTGGCGTGCCGGCACTATAGTAGTGTATGGCGTGTCGGCACTATAGTAGTGTATGGCGTGCCTGCACTATAGTAGTGTATGGCGTGCCTGCACTATAGTAATGTATGGCGTGCCTGCACTATAGTAATGTATGGCGTGGCGGCACTATAGTATGGCATGCCGGCACTATAGTAATGTATGGCGTGCTGGCACTATAGTAATGTATGGCGTTCCGGCACTATAGTATGGCGTTCCGGCACTATAGTATGGCGTGCCGGCACTATAGTAGTGTATGGCGTGCCTGCACTATAGTAATGTATGGCGTGGCGGCACTATAGTAATGTATGGCGTGCCGGCACTATAGTAATGTATGGCATGCCGGCACTATAGTAGTGTATGGCGTGTCGGTACTATAGTAGTGTATGGCGTGCCTGCACTATAGTAATGTATGGCATGCCGGCACTATAGTATGGCGTGCCGGCACTATAGTAATGTATGGCGTGCTGGCACTATAGTAATGTATGGCGTTCCGGCACTATAGTTTGGCGTGCCAGCACTATAGTAATGTATGGCGTGCCGGCACTAATGTATGGCGTGCCGGCACTATAGCAGTGTATGGCGTGTCGGCACTATAGCAGTGTATGGCGTGCCTGCACTATAGTAGTGTATGGCGTGCCTGCACTATAGTAATGTATGGCGTGGCGGCACTATAGTAATGTATGGCATGCCGGCACTAATGTATGGCGTGCCGGCACTATAGTAATGTATGGCGTGCCGGCACTATAGCAGTGTATGGCGTGTCGGCACTATAGTAGTGTATGGCGTGCCTGCACTATAGTAATGTATGGCGTGGCGGCACTATAGTAATGTATGGCATGCCTGCAGTAATGTACGGCGTGCCGGCACTATAATAATGTATGGCGTGCCTTCACTAATGTATGATGTGCCGGCACTAATGTATGGCGTGCCGGCACTATAGCAGTGTATGGCGTGTCGGCACTATAGCAGTGTGTGGCGTGTCGGCACTATAGTAGTGTATGGCGTGCCTTCACTAATGTATGATGTGCCGGCACTAATGTATGGCGTGCCGGCACTATAGTAGTGTATGGAGTGTCGGCACTATAGTAGTGTATGGCGTGCCTGCACTATAGTAATGTATGGCGTGGCGGCACTATAGTAATGTATGGCGTGCCGGCACTATAGTAATGTATGGCATGCCGGCACTATAGTAGTGTATGGCGTGTCGGTACTATAGTAGTGTATGGCGTGCCTGCACTATAGTAATGTATGGCATGCCGGCACTATAGTATGGCGTGCCGGCACTATAGTAATGTATGGCATGCCGGCACTATAGCAGTGTATGGCGTGTCGGCACTATAGCAGTGTGTGGCGTGTCGGCACTATAGTAGTGTATGGCGTGCCTTCACTAATGTATGGCGTGCCGGCACTATAGTAGTGTATGGCGTGCCGGCACTATAGTAGTGTATGGAGTGTCGGCACTATAGTAGTGTATGGCGTGCCTGCACTATAGTAATGTATGGCGTGGCGGCACTATACTAATGTATGGCATGCCGGCACTAATGTATGGCGTGCCGGCACTATAGTAATGTATGGCTTGCTGGCACTATAGTGATGTATGGCGTGCCGGCACTAATGTATGGCGTTCCGGCACTAATGTATGGCATGCCGGCACTATAGTAATGTATGACGTGCCGGCACTATAGTAGTGTATGGCGTGCCCGCTCTAATGTATGACGTGCCGGCACTAATGTATGGCGTGTCGGCACTATAGCAGTGTATGGCATGTCGGCACTATAGTAGTGTATGGCGTGTCGGCACTATAGTAGTGTATGGCGTGTCGGCACTATAGTAGTGTATGGCGTGCCGGCACTATAGTAGTGTATGGCGTGCCGGCACTATAGTAATGTATGGCGTGGCGGCACTATAGTAATGTATGGCATGGCGGCACTATAGTAATGTATGGCGTGCCGGCACTATAGTAGTGTTTGGCGTGTCGGCACTATAGTAGTGTTTGGCGTGTCGGCACTATAGTAGTGTTTGGCGTGTCGGCACTATAGTAGTGTTTGGCGTGCCGGCACTATAGTAATGTATGGCGTGCCTGCACTAATGTATGGCGTGCCTGCACTATAGTAATGTATGGCGTGACGGCACTATAGTAATGTATGGCATGCCGGCACTAATGTATGGCGTGCCGGCACTATAGTAATGTATGGCGTGCCGGCACTATAGTAATGTATGGCGTGCCGGCACTATAGTAATGTATGGCGTTCCGGCACTATAGTATGGCGTGCCAGCACTATACTAATGTATGGCGTGCCGGCACTAATGTATGGCGTGCCGGCACTATAGTAATGTATGACGTGCCGGCACTATAGTAATGTATGACGTGCCGGCACTAATGTATGGCGTGCCGGCACTATAGTAATGTATGGCGTGCCGGCACTATAGTAATGTATGGTGTGCTGGCACTAATGTATGAGGTGCCGGCACTATAGTTATGTATGGCGTGCCGGCACTATAGTTATGTATGGCGTGCCGGCACTAATGTATGACGTGCCGGCACTATAGTAATGTATGGCGTGCCAGCACTAATGTATGACGTGCCGGCACTATAGTAATGTATGGCGTGCCAGCACTAATGTTTGGCGTGCCATGCCATGGGACACACATGGAGTATGCATGATTGACTTTTCTTTTTTGGTCTTGTGGCATTCATCTCCGTTTTTGCACCAATTACTTCACAACAGTGTTGATGATTTTATTTCCGCTGAATCAAACCTACTCTCTTTTTCTGTGTCATCTTTTTTGTGCCTTTCTAGAACAAAAAGTGGTCCGAGCCTTTAGAAATTTACACATTAGACTTAAAGCGCACCTGTCAGCAGGATTGTGCTCAGTAAACTACATACACTGTCAGGTGGGTAACATTACACTGATTAAAATGATACCTTGGTTGATGAAATCCGTCCTGTGGTTCTTGTGTAATCTTTACTTTCAGTTTGGAGATAATGATATGCTTGTACTCCGGGGCGGCCTGTGGGTTGGTGCTCTATCTGGTGCTCTGCTTATATATTCATCTGTATGCTCTTATGACAACTCACTGTGCCTTCACTGACCTGCTTCCTATTTTACATAGAGCATCAAGTAGTGCAGGGCTAGGTAAAATAGGAGGCAGGTCAGTGAAGGCACAATGAGCTGTCATAAGAGCATACAGATGAATATGTAAGCAGAGCACCAGATAGAGCGCCCCCCACCATGAGCATATCATTATCTCCAAACTGAAAGTAAAGATTACACAAGAACCACAGGACAGATTTCATCAACCAAGGTATCATTTTAATCAGTGTAATGGCGCCCACCTGACAGTGTATGTGGTTTACTGAGCACAATCCTGCTGACAGGTGCTCTTTAAACGGCACAAGAATAAGGCCACGGCTCCACTATCAGTATTTGGTCAGGATTCGGTCAGTATTTTTCTCAGGAGTGGGAGCCAAAACCTGGAGTGGGTGATAAATGCGGAATTGGTGACTTGTTTCTATTATACCTTTTCTCTGATTGTTCCTCACCTGGTTTTGTCTCCCACTCCTGAGAAAAAATACTGACCGAATACTGATCAAATACTGAGAGTGGGGCCGTGGCCTAAAACAAAGTGTTGGACTACGGTAGAGAATGCCAAAAATGTAGTGACATTTTTAAAAAGTCAGAAAAAGTCACAATGTGAACACACCCTTTGGTTGTTTTTTTAAATCACACAATAAACACTTGAAAGACTTTTCTTATTTATTTATTGTAAAACCACTTTGCTGTTCACTCTTTTTTCCCACTTCAGGTGGAATAACGCCTGTTGGGAGAAAAGAAAGTGACTGGCTCTATAGCTTACAATACAAGTCAATGAAAAAGTTCAAAAGACGACCGGAAAATGCCCATTTTTGGGAGCATTTTTACAATCATCTTTGCTTAAAAAACTGTTAGCGGTTTCTTCATTATTCTAGTGAAAAAAAAAAAAAACAGTAGAAAAGATGTCGTAAAAACATCTGGAAAACCCAACTAAAACACGTTGGGGGGGGGGGGGAAACGTCCGAAAAACGATAGAAATTACTCTAGTCTCATCTCAGTCTCTGGTCCCTGGCTGGATCTTCAAACTATATTTTCTCTGAAATGCTGGAGGGTATCAGGGAAGACTATACCTGACTGCGATTATACAGCTAGGATTTGATTCATGCCGCCTGCGTCAGTTTGGGCAGCAAGCATCAGAAGACAGGTTTCCTTTAAAGCACCACTGCAGCGGGTTTTGTTTTTTTCTTGCATCGCTGGAGTGGTGCTTTAAATGTAATGACCCTGCCGCTGTCTGATACTCACCTGCCTCTGCCTTCATTGTTTTCCAGCGCTGCTCCCTCCAGTCTCTGGCGAAAAGTTAACTGCCGGCAGTACCAGTGTTTCATGGAGCAGCGTGGAGGTCACTTTTCAATACAAGTCTATGAGACCCTCATTGTGGCCTCTTTCTAGCTTTCATAGACTTGCATTGAGAGCTTGTGACGTAGCTGCTGAGTTCCAGCGAGTCAGAAATTGCTCTCAAAAGATGACGTCATGAGACCAGAGCAGTGCCGAAAAACAGTGAATACTCCGGAGGGTGAGTATATGACCGGGAGCAGGGGACTTACATTTAAAGCGCCACTCCAGCGCTGAAAAAAAAAGAATGTTGGAGTGGTGCTTTAAGGCTAAAAATTGTTTCAAGTTGATACCATCTTCTTAGTTTTATTGTAATGCCTATTTCGTTTTAGAGGATAAAGGGAACCTGTCACCAGGTTTTCCCCATATAAAGTACGCTCACTACCATTAAGGCCTATTTTACAGCTTTCTAGAAAGCTGTCAAAAATTTCTCAATCACCTCTATAGATCCCAAAAAAGACCTTTTAATATGCCCGGGTCACACGACCGTCGTTTCTGTCATGCGTGAGACACAGGATCGCTGAGCCACAGCAGGAAGCCTGCGGCTACGGTGTGCACTATTAAAGAAAACGAATATTCACTCCTCTCCACGTCCATAGTCCCTGCGTAGAGAAGAGTGAATATCCCTGCAGCTCACCTCAGCATCTGAGGGCGCATGGCAGTGATGTCATGCGCTGCTCAGATGCTGAGATCAGCTGCTGGCAGAACAGGATGCAGCGCTGGAGCAAAGGGAAGAAAGGTGACTAGAAGTGTTTATTTTTTTCATGTGTGCATTGAGGGGGGGCCATGTATACCAGGATAGGGGGCCATGCATACCAGGATTGGGGATAGGGGGCCATGCATACCAGGAACCCCACTCGCCACCGCTGTGGGGCAGTGGGAAGAGCGGAGGCTAAGCGCCAGATTTGGCGCATCATATGGATGCTCCATTTCTGGGACTGCTGGGGGGTGATATTAATAGCCGCGGAGGGGGGCTAGTATTCATGGCACCTTCCCTGGCTATTATTATCAGCCTGCAGCTGTCTGTTTAGCCTTTTCTGGTTAGATTTTATAGGGGGACACCACTTCAATTTTTTTCTGGGGTCCCCCTGTAATCTAGCCAGTAAAGACTAAACAAACAGCTGTGGGCTGGTATTAATAGCCAGGGAACATTGTTGGCTAATGGCCCCTTCCCTGGCTACTAATATCAGTTGCCAGCAGTCGGCTTTTCCTCTGCTGGTTATGAAAATGACACGGGAGCCCACGCCATTTTTTTTACATTTTAGCCTATGTGCCCACGATCCGGATGTAGCACCGCTTTGGACGCATATTTTTTGCTGGATCCAAAAATTTGCCTTCTATTGAACACAGATGAATCCACATGTGTTCACTGAACCATACGGATTTACTGCATTTAATACATTCTAGTGGTCAAATTTATGTTGCGGAGTCTAGCGACCCCGCAAGAGAATTTGACATGCTGCGGTCCTGAAAGACGCGCCGCATGTCATTGTCCATGGGTGATCCTTAGCCTCAGATGCACACATAGTGGACATGGGATTTCTAGAGATCCCATTCACAATACTGTAACATCTGGATGCTGCGGGTTTGAGGCTGTATAAACACGCAGAGTCAAACCTGCAGCGGCTACTGATAGTCGCGACGTAGCCAAACTCACCCGCAGCATGTCTATTTCTGTAGTGGAGACTAGCAACTCCGCAAGAGGATTTGACATGCTGCGGTCCTGAAAGACGCGCCACATGTCAGTGTCCGCGGATGATTCACAGTCACTGATGCACACATAGTGGACATGGGATTTCTAGAGATCTCATCCACTATGCTGTAACATCTGGATGCTGCGTCAAACCTGCAGAAGCTCCTGATTGTGGCCACGTACCCAAACTGACCCGCAGCATGTCAATTTCTGTAGTGGACACGCTAGTCTCCGCTGCAGATTTTGACCGATTGAAGTGTCATTATATGCGGTGGATTCACATGTACCAACAACAAATGTGCGGCATTAGAACAATGCGTTTTGGATGCTGCAAAAATATACTGCATCCAAAGCGCTGCTTGCTGCTGATCGGGGGGGCGTAGTGGCTAACAAAATAGCTGTGAGCTGTTAGTAATGGCCAAAGACCATGTTTGCAAATGGCACCTTCCTAGGCTAAAAATAGCAGCTCACAGCTGGCGCATAAATTACATGAATGGAAATGCTGAGATTGGGCGAATAGGATCAGCTGACACCTAGCTCTTTTGTTTGGTGATGACAAGGTGTCAATCAGACCCTTTCATCACCAAACCTAATTAAAGTAAAGTAAAAAGTTAAATAAACACTGACACAGAGCAAACACTTTATTTGAAATACCACACACATTCTTTAATCATTTAAATTAACCAATATACTCACCCCAGTTCTGACAGTAATGCAAGGGTTTAAGCAATGTCCCACCAAATAACTTTATTTAGCTCCAAAAAGCATTTATTGATGTACAAAAACGCTTAAAAAAAATGCGTCAAAAACGTGTGAAAACCGTGCTGTTTTTTCCGCAACGTTTTTCCTGCCACGGAGATGCAGAAACGCTCAGGAAATTTCTGCTTCAAATCCTGACCGTGCGCACATAGCCTAAAGCCAATTTTATTGGAAGCCAATTAACCTATTAGTATGTTTTTGTAGAGTGCAAACCAATGAGTCTCCGTACTGCCAACAAATTACTGTAAAAAACGTTACAGTGTAACTACAGCATTAGAACGTTTGTACTCAGCTGAAGTTATATTAATTGATTCTCTTTAATCAGAAGTGGAGCTTGTAGGGAGGAGTATAATTGTATAATTGAAGGTTTTCTATTTCCTTTTTTAATTTTAATTTTTTTAACTATCCATTCCTGCATCATAATGCAAAGTGTGTGTACAAGACCCTAAACTGGTTTATTTCAGTCAGTCATAAAGCCACACAATAAAATTCCAGAGGGTGGTCTAATTTTACCATGGATTCTGTCAGTGTCTCGGGTGTATCAGAGGTGACAGTCGCCCTGCAGTTGGTTGCAGGAGATAGGTTCAGTAAAATGGTTGCTTTTGTTGCATTGCTTGCATTTCCAAATGCCAAGACACTTGCTCAGGTGTTCAGAAATGAGATTGTGAAGCTTCACGGGGTTCCCTCCAATGTGGTGTCCGATCGGGGGACCCAGTTTTTTCCAAGTTCTGGAAGGCATTCTGTTCTCGACTGGGGGTGCAGCTGTCCTTTTCCTCTGCCTTCCACCCTCAGTCGAATGGACAGACCGAGTGTGTCAATCAGAATTTGGAGACCTACCTCACAAGTTTCGTTTCCGTTATAAGATTGAAAGTCCCTTCTTGGAAGCTGGGACCTAGATTCATTGGTCCCTATAAAATAACCGCCATCATTAACCCAGCAGCATTTTGTCTTGAACTTCCTCAGGCCCTTAAAGTCCACAACGTGTTCCATAGGTCCTTACTTAAAAAATATGTGGAACCTCTTGAGCCCTCGCCTCTACCACCGCCCCCAGTAATGGTTGATGGTAATCTGGAGTTCCAGATTTCGAGGATTGTAGATTCTCATCTCCACCGTCATTCTCTACAATACTTGGTGCACTGGAAAGGCTATGATCCAGAGGAGAGGATGTGGGTTTCAGTTTCAGAGGTGAATGGTTCCAGATTGGTTCGCTCATTTCACACCTCTTTTCCTGAGAAACCCGGTCCTGATTGTCCGGAGATCACTCATAGAGAGGGGGGAGTACTGTCACAGGTGTGGCAGAGGTGACAGACAGTTGCCCTGCAGTTGGTTGCAGGAGATCTCTTCTTTTGGCATTACAGACATCTTAGAGGCTGGCTGTCTCTAGGACCCAGCGGCTACCTCCGTCTGGCTAATAAGCTCCCTGGCCTGAGTGTAGAAATACCTGGTGTGTCTGAGAGGGAGGTGCCAGCGATATTCATTACTACTTGTGAGGCTTTAGCAAGAGCAGTACTAGGTCCTCTCTGGAGCTTGAGGCCGTGTGCTCATTCGGCTAAAGTTGTCTAAAGCTAAGCAATTTCCCCCTGTTTGGCTACCCTTGTTTTCTATAGAGTTTAGTGGAGATAGACTAGTGCTCATCTCCTCCCTTTCCTAGCCTTAGCCATACGCCAGGGAAAGTTAGGGCAAGGCACGCGTGCGGCGATTGGTGAAGAGCCATTATAAGGATGGTAGTTGAGATAGGGTGACACTAGACCAGACTAGGAGGTCTCCACTCCCCCCGATCCCTAGTGTCTGGGCTCCCTTTCCCTCTTCCATGTGTGTTGCATTAAGTCTTGCCCACACCCTGCGTGATAGTCAGCATATCTAAGGCCAGAACAGGGGAATAAATTGTCTAGTAGGTCCCCGACATCTGAAAGATCATTCATGAAACAAACAGGCACAAATGACAAGTGGAATACATTGAAGAAGAGCACAATATTGTATAGAAAGTATTACTCCATGTTCACATCTGCCATTTTTTTCTGCAGCCAAAACTTTCAGTCTTGGCAGAAAAAAACACTGCATATAAAACACAGCTATTGGCTACATTTTTGCTACTTTTTTAGTGTGGATTGCCATATTGATTTGTCTACAGAACATGTTAAGTTAGTTTTATTCCCCAAAAACGCAGCAGAAATGGTATTTTGCAGCTTTTTTTTTGCAGTTTCTCGTTACTTTCAAGGGGTGAAAATGGTGAAAGAATTGATATGCTGCCAACTTTAAAAAATGTTGCAGTTTTCAAATTCAGTCAGGAAAAAAGTTGTGTGTGCACAAGACTTTGCTGGTATTGTAGAATGCAGATTCTTTTCTGCAGAAAAAATGCAGCAGAAAAAATGCTGCAAAAGTACTACATGTGAACATAGCCTTACTGCTACTAATTACTACCTTGTGTGGGTCTCTGTAATCCTGATTTCTCCACAACAGCAACAATGGAATTTAAGGGGTTGTTTGGTCCAAATCGATAAGTCTGCAGTCACTCTGTGTGTCTGCAGACTTATGAATATCCCCAGCCCATGCTCTCTGTGAGCTGCGGGGATTCACCGGTTTCTGAACCGGGACCGGAGGGTATGTATTTGATATACATACTGTAGCATCGGCGTCTCTGCCTCCTGCCGGGCAGAGACGCCGTTCCCCTCACAGCCGCAGTCCCCGTCTGGCGTCTTCCTGCTCCCCTCCTGCCGCTGCTGTGACGCGCACTGCACGCAGCTTCCCGGGCTCTGTGCTTAGGGTGCGCGCGCGCTCCCTCCCTCTTAAAGGGGCCGCGCGCCATCCTAAAGAGTCCCCGGCCAATGGCCGGAGGACTTCCCCTATATAAGGCACCTCCTCCAAAATGGAGGTGCGTGTGCAAGGTTGTTGTTTTGTGTGCTAACATTTTCCTCAGCCCTCAGGTCCCGCTGCCTGTCAGCCTTGCCCGCCAGTCTGTCTAACAGTCCTGCCCGCCAGTCTGTCAATCA
Organism: Phyllobates terribilis; assembly: GCF_046119375.1. NCBI lineage: Eukaryota > Metazoa > Chordata > Amphibia > Anura > Dendrobatidae > Phyllobates > Phyllobates terribilis. The sequence goes on from NW_027362762.1 coordinate 693,646,170, forward strand.
GCCGTGCCCGCCAGCCTGCCTACCCGGAGCACTCGCCAGTTACCTGTCTTGAATGCCAGCCTACCTACCTGGAGCACCTGCCAGTTGCCTGCCAGCCTGCCTACCTGGAGCACCTGCCAGTTGCCTGCCAGTCTGCCTACCCGGAGCACCTGCCAGTTACCTGCCGTGCCCGCCAGCCTGCCTACCTGGAGCATCTGCCAGTTACCTGCTGTGCCCGCCAGCTTGCCTACCCAGAGCACCTGTCTGGCTATCCGCCGTACCCGCCTGCTTATCTACCCTGATCACCCGCCAGCCTTCCTGCCGTGCTCATCCGCTATGCCGGTCAGTTCCTGACATCTGACCCATGGGAGTCACCTGCTCTCACACAAGGTCGGTCACAGAGTGGCACCTGGTTCACCTGCCCGGTCCCTCCCTGGTCCATTGAGTCGACTAAGTCGCCGTGTGACCTGGGTCGGTCCGAGTAAGCACTTAGTTACGCTACTCTGGTCCCTCCTTGCACCGAAGCACAGAGGTTCCACCACCCGGACCCGTAACAGTTTTGCACAGGCCATGGAACCCGGTGGCTCCCAGGCTCCTTCGCTCTCAGACCTGTACCAAGAGGTCTCTCGCCAGAGATCCCAACAGGATACTATCCTGTCCTATCTGCGGACAGTCAACTCTCGCCTGGACGCACTGTCCACCCCGACTGTGTCCGTCTCTAACTGACCGGCACCTACTCCGGCGGCACCTCAACCCAGTGGCCCTGTGGCACCCGGCTTTAGATCCCGTCTCTCTGCGCCTCCACGTTTTGGTGGTGACCCCGTCCTTTGTCGGGGCTTCATAAATCAGTGCACGCTGCAGTTTGAACTCCTGGCACACCAGTTCACCTCCGACCGGGACAAGGTGGCGTTCATCATGTCTCACCTCGCCGGGGAGGCGTTGGCATGGCTTAACCCTCTGTGGGAAAGAGGGGATTCCCCTGGTGTCCGATCTTCTGGCTTTCCTCGCTGCCTTCCGGAAGGTCTTCGATGAGCCCGGACGAAAATCTTCTACTGCCTCCTCACTTCTCCATCTCCGCCAAGGGAGTCTCACTGTGGGCCAGTATGCCATACGTTTCCGAAACCTTGCATCTGAACTCGCCTGGAACAATGAGGCCCTGGTGTCCACATTTTGGGAGGGTCTTTCCGGACGGATCAAGGATGAGCTAGCCGGTCATGACATCCCTTCCACCCTGGACGACCTAGTGTCATTAGCTACCCGGATTGACATCCGTTTTATGGAACGTGCTAAGGAGACGACACAGGAAAGAAGATTTCCGCGTCTCGCTCCAACATTCCAAAGGCTAGTCCTGCAACCAGCAATCCCCCGGGCATGTTTGTCAGAGCCTATGCAAATTAATCAAACCAAGATGGTCAGGTCTCGCTTGGACAAATGCCAAGCCGAGGGAAGTTGCTTCTACTGTGGCAGTATAGAGCATCTGATCCGTTCCTGCCCGGTGAGGCCGGGAAACTCCAGTGTCTAGGACCGCTCGGAGAGGTCGTCCTAGGCAAAAGTAAATCCTCTCCGTCCTGGACTCTGTCTGTTTCCATTTCCAGTGGTGAGACCCGCTTCTTCGAGACTGCCCATCTGGATTCCGGAGCCGCTGGGATCCTCATCCAACAGGCCGTTGTGGAGCGTTGTCAGATTCCTACCGTACATCTGGCTGAACCGTTGGCGGTTGCCTCTGTGGATGGGACGCTTCTCCCGGAAACCATCTTGCTTGTCACTGAGCCTGTAACCCTTCAGGTGGGAATGCTGCACTCGGAGAAGATCTCCTTTCATGTGCTGTCCAGTCTCTCTCCCTCTTGCTTGGTCTACCCTGGTTACAAAGACATGAGCCCGTCCTGAATTGGAGATCTGGTGAAGTGCTCCGTTGGGGTCAGGAATGCCATGAGTCCTGTCTGGTTCGTCCTGCTCGACCCACGTCTACTCCGGCTAATCTACCTGTCTGCCGGCACCCTACTGGTCCTATGCGGGTGTCTTTGACAAAAAGGAGGCTGAGACACTGCCACCTCATAGGCCGTATGATTGCCCTATCGACCTGGTACCTGGTGCTTCTCCTCCCCGCGGGCGAATCTACCCTTTGTTGCTGGCCGAGACCCGTGCCATGTCTGAGTACATAGAGGAGAATCTTACTAGGGGATTTATCCAGAAATCCACCTCTCCGGCTGGAGCAGGATTCTTCCTCGTCAAGAAGAAAGACGGCTCTCTACGTCCCTGTATCGATTACAGGGGCCTAAACCAGATTACCATCGAAAATAAGTACCCCCTGCCTCTCATCTCGGAGCTGTTTGACCACCTTAAAGGCGCGAGGATCTTCACCAAGCTCGATCTTTGTGGAGCGTACAATTTGGTCCGGATTCGCCAGGGAGATGAGTGGAAGACGGCATTCAACACCCGGGACGGTCACTACGAATACCGTGTGATGCCTTTTGGTCTCTGTAATACTGAACACTCACAGCAAAAACCACACTAAGAAGAATTCAAATTCCCCCCAAAAATTCAAGAAAAAACAGCAAAAAAGGGCAGCAGTGTTTACCTGCCCAGATCTTCAAAGCCAAATGCACTACCAGGATGCAGCAGACCCACATAAAGATGGCGGATACACAGGTGCAAAATACTGATGAAACAATCACTCACAACCTACCATTTCATGGAAGGGGTGACTGCTTAGTATTAGAATTGCACAAAGATAGGCTTGTATAGGGTGCTGTTCACACAGGGTAGTGCACATTATCCGGCTTACAGCCTATTAGTTGCGCCCATACTATTTGACTAGGCGGGCTGCCCAGTACTATCCAAGTGCACCCCCTGGGAACAGACACCCTAGTTTACAATGCCCGCACTAATGGGCCTGGGTGCACGCTGGAATAAAAGTGTGCAAAATTGCATATATATAATATATGAGGTATTAGTTGATATTTTGGCCAAAATACATAAGGTCGTAACCCGCATCTAGGGTCCTCATGCTTACGAGTCCTACTCTAAACACTCACAGCAAAAACCACACTAAGAAGAATTAAAATTCCCCCCAAAAATTCAAGAAAAAACAGCAAAAAAGGGCAGCAGTGTTTACCTGCCCAGATCTTCAAAGCCAAATGCACTACCAGGATGCAGCAGACCCACATAAAGATGGCGGATACACAGGTGCAAAATACTGATGAAACAATCAGATTTGCTGGTCTCTGTAATTCTCTAGCCGTCTTCCAGGAGCTGGTTAACGACATCTTCCGAGATCTCCTGTATTCTTGCTTGGTGGTGTACCTGGACGATATCTTGGTTTTCTCTCCGGATCTGCCCTCACACCGGAGGGATGTTCGTCAGGTTCTGCTGAGGCTCCGGAAGAATCGCCTGTACGCTAAATACGAGAAATGCCTCTTTGAGCAGACCTCTCTGCCGTTCCTGGGCTATATTATCTCCGAGACTGGTCTGCGGATGGATCCCGAGAAGGTGTCTGCCGTCTTAAAGTGGCCCCAACCGGAGGGGTTGAAGGCGATTCAGCGATTCCTGGGCTTCACAAACTATTAACGCCTCTTCATTCCTCATTTTTCCTCTCGGACTGCTCCCATCTCTGCGCTCACGCATAAAGGAGCAAATCCCAGGGAATGGACTTCCGAAGCGGAGAAGGCCTTCATCTCCCTTAAACAAGCCTTCTCCTCCGCTCCTGTGCTACACTGTCCGGATTGCAACAAGCAGTTCTTCCTGGAGATTGATGCGTCCTCCTCCGGGGCCGGAGCTGGACTCACTCAGAAATCCTCGTCCAGGCGAATGGTGACCTGCGGATTCTTCTCCAAGCTCTTCTCCTCGTCCAAACGCAGCTACTCGATAGGAGATCGAGAACTTCTGGCCATCAAGTTAGTGCTGGAGGAGTGGCGCTATCTGCTTGAGGGGGCTCTGCACCCGGTGGTCATCTACACTGACCATAATAACCTCGCTTATTTGCAGAACGCCCAAAGACTAAATCTGCGTCAGGCCAGGTGGTCTCTATTCTTTGCCCGATTCTGCTTCACTCTGCACTACCACCCGGCGGACAAGAACATTAAAGCTGACGCTCTCTCCCGCTCATTCCTGTCTTCCTGTTATGTTCTGCAACTTAGAACTAAGGAATAGGAGGGAAAAGCTGTCCCTGAACTGAGACTCAGCTTAACCCTACGCTGTGGTGGGTGCCCTATTCCTTGTGAATAGCCCCACTGAAACTCCTGCACTGAACTCAAACGAAGACCTGTAGGAAGGAGAAAGGGGTCCTTAAAAGATGTAAGGACTGGGAGCAAAAACAGGATACCTCCTAACAGAAAAGTAAGTTGCAGAAACGAAGATTAAAGGGAACAAAACTGGTGGAACAAGAAGTCCCATGATATAAATTGTCCAAAGCACAAAGAACTAAACTAGACAACTTAGCCAGAGCACGAGCATAACAATAATGATGTCCAGCGGAATGAGAGACAGGTGCTGAGTAATAAAGAGTGAAGAGATCACGTGAGCAAGACACCCAACACCAGACGAAAAGACTAGAAGCCAGCAAACCACAACAAGATGGCCGATAGAAAAACAACATAGATTCTAACACTTCTGACCAAGAGGAGGAGCCTCTACATATCATTGACCCCTTCAAAGTAATGACTGTTGCTCCATTTGACCTATCTCATCTTCCACCCGGTAAGACCTTTGTAGCGGTTCCGGATCGGAAGAAGGTTCTACTCTGGGGCCATTTATCCAAACTAGCCAGTCACGCTGGCCAGAGGAAGACCTTTCTGCTTGTTGCCCGACATTACTGGTGGCCCTCCCAGCGCAAGGATGTTGCGGACTTTGTCGCGGCTTGTTCCTCCTGTGCTCGTAACAAGGTTCCCAGGCACCTTCCAGCCGGCTGTCTCCTTCCTCTTCCCGTGCCTTCCGCTCCGTGGCAACACATTGCAATGGACTTCATCATGGATCTCCCTGTTTCTGCCGGTTGTACTGTCATTTGGGTGGTCGCCGACCGCTTTTCTAAGATGGCCCACTTCATCCTTCTGCCTGTTCTTCCGTCTGCATCTGTGCTGGCTAAGGACTTCATCCATCACATCTTCCGTCTTCACGGCCTACCTCTCCACATTGTCTCGGATCGCAGGGTTCAATTCACTTCGCGCTTCTGGAGAGCCACATGCAAGCTGCTGGATGCCTCTTTGGACTTCTCTTCTGCTTATAATCCTCAGTCCAATAGTTAAGTGGAACGTATCAATCAGATCCTTACCAGCTTTCTCCGGCACTTTGTCAACGCTCACCATAGCGATTGGGTTGAGCTCCTGCCCTGGACCGAGTTTTCCTATAACTACCATGAGAGCGAGTCTTCTACTAAATCCCCATTTTTTGTGGCCTACGGTCGACACCCCCAGATTCCGTTTCCTGTCTCCTCTTCAGTGGACAGTCCTGCTGCGGAGTCTCTCGTCAGCGAATTTTCAGCTATTTGGGAAGACACTAGATCTGCGCTTCTTCTATCCTCCGAGTGGTTGAAGAAACATTCTGATAAGAGACGTCTGGATCCGCCTCAATTCCGTCCGGGAGACCAGGTCTGGCTTTCCTCCAAATATGTCCGTCTCAAGATACCTTCTTACAAGTTGGGTCCACGGTTCATCGGTCCGTTCGGGGTTCTGAACCAAATTAATCCCGTGGCTTACAAGCTGAAACTCCTGGTCACCTTACGGATTCCCAACTCCTTTCATGTATCTCTCCTCAAACCAGTTGTTCTTAATTCTTTCTCTGACGATCCAGGTACCACCCCAGCTCCAGTCTCCGCTGAGGACGTCTTTGAGGTAGAGAACATTTTGGCCACCAAGAGAGTAAGAGGAAAGACTTTCTTTCTTGTGGATTGGAAGGGGTTTGGCCCGGAGGAGAGGTCTTGGGAACCCAGGGAGAACATTCATGCTCTCATCTTCTTAAAAAATTTTTCGCGGGCCTAAAGGGGGGGGGGGGTACTGTAGCATCGGCGTCTCTGCCTCCTGCCGGGCAGAGATGCCATTCCCCTCACCGCCGCTGTCCCGGTCCGGCGTCTTCCTGCCCCCCTCCAGCTGCTGCTGTGGCGCGTAACGCGCGCAGCTTCCCGGGCACTGTGCTTAGGGCGCATGTGTGCCCCCTCCCTCTTAAAGGGGCCACTCGCGCCGTCCCAAAAAGTCCCCGGCCAATGGCCGGCGGACTTCCCTCTATATAAGGCACCTCCTCCAAAATGGAGGTGCGTGTGCAAGGTTGTTGTTTTGTGTGCTAACACTTTCCTCAGCCCTCAGGTCCCGCTGCCTGTCAGCCTTGCCCGCCAGTCTGTCTATCAGCCGTGCCCGCCAGCTTGCCTACCCGGAGCACTCGCCAGTTACCTGTCGTGCCCTCCAGCCTGCCTACCCGGAGAACCTGCCAGTTACCTGCTGTGCCCACCAGCCTGCCTACCTGGAGCACCTGCCAGTTACCTGCCATGCCCGCCACCCTGCCTACCTGGAGCACCTGCCAGTTACCTGCCGTGCCCGCCAGTCTGCCTACCCGGAGCACCTGTCTGGCTATCTGCCGTACCCGCCTGCTTATCTACCCGGATCACCTGCCAACCTTTCTGCCGTGCTCATCCGCTGGACCGGTCAGTTCCAGTCATCTGACCTGTGGGAGTCACCTGCTCTCACACAAGGTCGGTCCCAGAGTGGCACCTGGTTCACCTGACTGGTCCCTCCCTGGTGCACGGAGTCGACTAAGCCGCCGTGTGACCTGGGTCGGTCCGAGTAGGCACTTAGTTACGCCCCTCTGGTCCCCCTTGCACCGAAGCACAGAGGTTCCACCACCCGGACCCATAACACATACTCCCAGCCAGTGCCCGTCCAGTGGGCGCAGCCTCGCTCCATACACTTTTATAGAGCGAGGCCACGTCCTGACTAGTGACACTTCCATCCAGTGGGCACGGCCAACTAGAGGGTGCGGGTCTCACCCACTGGACGGACTGTGATTGGGAGTATGCATAACACATATGTACCCTCTGGTCCCAGTTGAGGTTTACTCCTAAAATATTCTTAGCCGGGTCCAATGCCTAGCCATCTAAGTTCCCACGTGCTCATGACAAACATTTTGTCAGAACTTCCTTTTTCGCTGTCAAAATGGTATGAATAGAATGTTTAATATTGATCATATACATGTAAACCGGTATAGCACTGTGTAACATATCTGTAAAACACTTTCGCTAATTTAACTATATTGCACTGTCAAAATTTAGTCCCAATGAGTTAAAGCAAAGAGAAAATGCCAGAGTCGGTAACGTCAATCACAGTGTGTGCTGGACATCTGGCCAACCAAGCCAGCAGTAAAATGAGTGCAATTTGTGCCTGAAGCTTTATGAGTATAAAATGTTTATTAATCATTAATGTATCAAAATGCAAGAACAGCAATTCCCAACCTAAAATGGAAAAACTTCTAAAAACTTCCTATGTCAACATTATAAAAGCCTAATATGATGTTGGGCCGAGCAAGTCATTATTTTTGGCTAGAGGCATGTACTGGTAGAGATTTGTTCAGAGATTTTACATGCCAGATTGAGTTGAGGTCTAGGCAGCGAACTCTGTGGGTTAAAAGGCAAATTCATACTATACATAATTTCTGCAGTCCTGCAGCACCTTCTGGAAAAGCTCACACACAAGAGTGTGTCTGATGTTGGATGAAAGGGCCTAAATCATCCCAAAGGTGTTTGATGGAGTTGAGGTCAGGACTCTTCCACATCTAACTCAAACAACCATGGCTTTATGGACCTTGCTATGTGCCTGTCACGCAAGGTGAGGGAAGAAATAAGTGTACAAGGACGGGAAGAGGAGTAAGTGAGCCCAACAACTAGGTAAAGGGGGAGTGGAGACCCCTAGGCAGATCTAACTTCACCCTGCCTTCCCTATCGTCCATATATTGGTTCTGCTCCAATCGCCGAGCAGGAACTTAAGCCCTGAATGTCCCTAGAGCTAGGCCCTGGATAATGAAGGGACGGGGTGAGCGCTAGTCAGGCCCCACTACAAACTAAAGACAACAAGGTAAATAAACAAAGGGGATACACTTAGCTTGAGCAGACACCAGAGAGATAACGCCAACTGTCCTCCAAAGACACCACAGACGAGACTAGCCGACTGCCAGTACTCCAAGTCTGCACAGAGGTACATAGGACTATCACTGACGACTCTCTGGAGAAACTCAGAGTATTTAACTACCAAGCAAGGGTGTGTCAATCAGCAGTAGAAGGTGGAGGTCGCTGCTGGGTCCTAAAGGAAGAAGGATATAGCTATGCTACAGAGATGAGAGGATCAAGAAGGCGTCTGCAATGCCAAGCGCAGTGACCTTCTACAGCCGGCTCCAGAGCGACTGACACACCCGTGACAGTGCCCTGGGGCACAGTCAGGCTGGAACAGAAGAGGGCCTTCCCCAAACTGTTCCCGCAAAGTCCAAATTGTCCAGAATGTTTTAGTATCCTGAAAAATTAACCTTCTATTCTATTCTATTAACCTATTCCCAACATTGCACGTACCGGTATGTCCTATTTTGCAGTGGCTTCCTGACATTCTACATACCTGTACGATTGACACTGGAAACTTGGCTTAAGTGATATCCGAGCCCTGGCTGCTTAACCCTCTAAATGCTGCAATCAATAAAGATCAAAGAACCAATAAAGATCGCAGCATTTAGAAAGCTAGGAAAGGGAGGGGAACTCTCCCTTCTGATCAGCGCTATTGTGATGTCATCGTGGCGTCATTGCAGGGGCCCAATGGTTGCAGTGACAGCAGTAGTTTAAATGATGACCTCCTGATGTGTCAGCTATGATGGCCTGTTAGACCATGCCAGTAGCATAGTCTAACAGGTGTTCTGTCAGTGTAAGTTCATGTTCACACCTTCAGTATTTGGTCAGTATTTTATATCAGTATTTGTAAGCCAAAATCAGAAGTGTAACAATCAGGGGAAAAGTATAATGACTCATACCCATATGTGTGGAAAAAAAGTTCATATATCTAGACCGAAAAAACGGACGAGTGCCATGCCATTTTCATGCGAGAACAATGCGATTTTTCACACCTAGCATCTAATTTACATCCGATTGTCATGCATGTGCAATCTAATAGCAATGCGATTTTAACAAGGGCTTTTACATAGAGGAATTCTCTACTTAATTTACACATAGCTTTCCAAGGAAATATTCTTGACTACATACAGTGGTGGAAATAAGTATTTGATCCCTTGTATGTTTGCCCACTGATAAAGACATGAACAGTCTATAATTTTAAGAGTACGTTAATTTTAACATTGAGAGATAGAATATCCCCAAAAAAATTAAGAAAATCACATTGTATAAATTAGATACATTTTTTTGCATTTTGCAGTGAGAAATAAGTATTTGATCCCCTACAAACCATTGAGTTCTGGCTCCTACTGACCAGTTAGACGCTCCTAATTAACTTGTTACCTGCATTAAAGACAGCTGTCTTACATAGTCACCTGTATAAAAGACTCCTGTCCGCAGACTCAATTAATCAGTCAGACTCTAACCTCTACAACATGGGCAAGACCAAAGAGCTTTCTAAGGATGTCAGGGACAATATCATAGACCTGCATAAAGCTGAAATTGGCTACAAAACCATAAGTAAGATGCTGTGCGAGAAGGAGACAACTGTTGGTGCGATAGTAAGAAAATGGAAGAATACAAAATGACTGTCAATCGACATCGATCTGGGGCAGCATGCAAAATCTCAACTCGTGGGGTATCCTTAATAATGAGAAAGGTGAGAGATCAGCCTAAAACTAAACTGGGGGAACTTGTTAATGATCTCCAGGCAGCTGGGACCACAGTCACCAAGAAAACCATTTGTAACACATTATGCCTTAAAGGTTTAAAATCCTGCAGTGCCCGCAAGGTCCCCCTGCTCAAGAAGGCACATGTGCAAGCCCATCTGAAGTTTGCCAATGAACACCTGGATGATTCTGTGAGTTATTGGTAGAAGGTGCTGTGGTCAGATGAGACAAAAATTGAGCTCTTTGGCATTAACTCAACTCGCCATGTTTGGAGGAAGAAGAAGGATGAGTACAACCCTAAGAACATCGTCCCAACCATGAAGCATGGTGGGGGAAACATTATACTTTGGGGATGCTTTTCTACAAAGGGGACATGACGACTGCACCGTACTGAAGGGAAGATGGATGGGGTCATGTATCGCGAGATTTTGGCCAACAGCCCCCTTCCCTGAGTAAGAGCATTGAAGATGGGTCGTGGCTGGGTCTTCCAGCAAGACAATGAACCAAAATATACAGCCAAGGCAACAAAGGAGTGGCTCAAAAACAAGCACAATAAGGTCATGGAGTGGCCTAGCCAGTCTCCAGACCTTAAGCCCATAGAAAACGTATGGAGGGAGTTGAAGCTTCGAGTTGCCAAGCGACAGCCTCAAAATCTGAATGATCTAGAGATGATCTGCAAAGAGGAGTGGAGCAAAATTTCTGCCGACATGTGCGCAAACCTCATCATCAACTACAAAAAACATCTGACTGCTGTGCTTGCCAACAAGAGTTTTGCCACCAAGTATTAAATGTTGTTTGACAGAGGAATCAAATACTTATTTCTCACTGCAAAATGCAAAAAAAATTATCTCATTTATACAATGTGATTTAATTGATTTTTTTTTTTTGAATATTCTATCTCTCAATGTTAAAATTAACCTACCCTTAAAATTATAGACTGTTCATGTCTTAGTCAGTGGGAAAACTTACAAAAAACAACCAGGGATCAAATACTTATTTCCCCCACTGTAATATATATATACAGTACAGACCATAAGTTTGGACACACCTTCTCATTTAAAGATTTTTCTGTATTTTCATGACTATGAAAATTGTACATTCACACTGAAGGCATCAAAACTATGAATTAACACATGTGGAATTATATACTTAACAAAAAAGTGTGAAACAACTGAAAATATGTCTTATATTCTAGGTTCTTCAAAGTAGCCACCTTTTGCTTTGATGACTGCTTTGCACACTCTTGGCATTCTCTTGATGAGCTTCAAGAGGTAGTTACCAGAAATGGTTTTCACTTCACAGGTGTGTCCTGTCAGGTTTACTAAGTGGGATTTCTTGCCTTATAAATGGGGTTGGGACCATCAGTTGTGTTGTGCAGAAGTCAGGTGGATACACAGCTGATAGTCCTACTGAATAGACTGTTAGCTGCTTTTTTCTTGCCATAATACAAATTCTAAGTAAAGAAAAACGAGTGGCCATCATTACTTTAAGAAATGAAGGTCAGTCAGTCCGAAAAATTGGGCAAACTTTGAAAGTGTCCCCAATGCAGTTGCAAAAACCATCAAGCGCTACAAAGAAACTGGCTCACATGAGGACCGCCCCAGGAAAGGAAGACCAAGAGTCACCTCTGCTTCTGAGGATAAGTTTATCCGGGTCACCAGCCTCAGAAATCGCAGGTTAACAGCAGCTCAGATTAGAGACTAGGTCAATGCCACACAGAGTTCTAGCAGCAGACACATCTCTTCAACAACTGTTAAGAGGAGACTTTGTGCAGCAGACCTTCATGGTAAAATAGCTGCTAGGAAACCACTGCTAAGGACAGGCAACAAGCAGAAGAGACTTGTTTGGGCTAAAGAACACAAGGAATGGACATTAGACCAGTGGAAATATGTGCTTTGGTCTGATGAGTCCAAATTTGAGATCTTTAGTTCCAATCACCGTGTCTTGTGCGACGCAGAAAAGGTGAACAGATGGACATGCCTGGTTCCCACCGTGAAGCATAGAGGAGGAGGTGTGATGGTGTGGGGGTGCTTTGCTGGTGACACTGTTGGGGATTTATTCAAAATTGAAGGCATACTGAACCAGCATGGCTACCACAGCATCTTGCAGCGGCATGCTATTCCATCCGGTTTGCGTTTAGTTGGACCTTCATTTATTTTCAACAGGACAATGGCCCCAAACACACCTTCAGGCTGTGTAAGGGCTATTTGACCAAGAGGGGGAGTGATGGGGTGCTACGCCAGATGACCTGGCCTCCACAGTCGCCAGACCTGAACCCAATCGAGATGGTTTGGGGTGAGCTGGACCGCAGAGTGAAGGCAAAAGGGCCAACAAGTGCTAAGCATCTCTGGGAACTCCTTCAAGATTGTTGGAAGACCATTTCCAGTGACTACCTCTTGAAGTTCATCAAGAGAATGCCAAGAGTGTGCAAAGCAGTCATCAAAGCAAAAGGTGGCTACTTTAAAGAACCTAGAATATAAGACATATTTTCAGTTGTTTCACACTTTTTTGTTAAGTATATAATTCCACATGTGTTAATTCATGGTTTTAATGCCTTCAGTGTGAATGTACAATTTTCATAGTTATGAAAATACAGAAAAATCTTTAAATGAGGTGTGTCCAAACTTTTGGTCTGTACTGTATGTATATTATATATATATATATATATATATATATATATATATATATAAATACAGAAATATATAAATAGATATAAATATGTCAGCGAGATATATATTCAGTGCTTTACTTTTTTTAAGTTTTTTTATCCACTATAATAGTTTTTAAGGCTGAAGGAAGACTAAGTCCATCTAGTTCAACCCATAGCCTAACATGTTGATCCAGAGGAAGGCAAAAAAAAACCATGTGGCAAACACTAAGCTCCACATTGGGGGAAAAAATTCCTTCCCGACTCCATACGACAATCAGACTAGTTCGCTGGATCAACGCCCTATCAAGGAATCTAGTATATATAACCTGTAATATTATACTTTTCAAGAAAGGCATCCATGCCCTTCTTAAATTTTAGTAGTGAATCGCTCATTACAACATCATGCGGCAGAGAGTTCCATAGTCTCACTGCTTTTACAGTAAAGAATCCGCGTCTGTGATTATGTTTAAACCTTCTTTCCTCCAGACTTAGAAGATGCCCCCTTGTCCCCGTCTCAGGCCTCAGAGTAAAAAGATCAATAGAAAGGTCTTTGTACTGTCCCCTCATATACTTGTACATAGTAATAAGATCACCCCTAAGCCTTCGCTTTTCCAAAGTAAATAACCCCAAGTGTAATAACCTGTCTTGGTATTGCAGACCCCCCAGTCCTCTAATAACCTTGGTCGCTCTTCTCTGCACCCGCTCTAGTTCAGCTATGTCTTTCTTATACACCGGAGACCAGAACTGTACACAGTATTCTAAGTGTGGTCGCACTAGTGACTTGTATAGAGGTAAAATTATGTTCTCCTCATGAGCATCTATGCCTCTTTTAATGCATCCCATTATTTTATTTGCCTTTGCAGCAGCTGCCTGACACTGGCCACCAAACGTGAGCTTGTCGTCCACCAATACACCCAGGTCTTTTTCATTTACAGTTTTGCCCAGTGTTTTACAATTAAGCATATAATTATACATTTTATTTCCTCTGCCAAGTGCATTACCTTACATTTATCCCCATTAAAGCTCATTTGCCATTTATTAGCCCAAGCTTCTAGTTTACATAGATCCTCCTGTAATATAAAATTGTCCTCCTCTGTATTGATTACCCTGCAGAGTTTAGTGCCATCTGCAAATATTGAAATATTACTCTGTATGCCCCCTACAAGGTCATTAATAAATATGTTAAAAAGAAGGGGGCCCAATACTGACCCCTGTGGTACCCCACTGTTAACTGAGACCCAGTCTGAGTGTTTTACATTAATAACCACCCTTTGTTTCCTATCACTGAGCCAATTCTTAACCCACATACATATATTTTCCCCTATCCCCATTGCTCTCATTTTATGTATCAACCTTTTGTGTGGAACCGTATCAAAAGCTTTTGAAAAGCCCATATACACAACATCCACTGCATTTCCTTGGTCCAGTCCGGAACTTGCCTCCTCATAAAAGCTGATCAAATTCGTTTGACAGGAACAGTCCCTCGTAAACCCATGTATACCCTACATGTCATTTGTTATTAAATTAAAGAATTTTGTAAAAGAAATGGTGTGGGGTCCCCATAATTTTATTAACAAGCAGAGGGAAAGCGGATAGCTGGCGGCAGATATTTATAGCCTGGGAAGGGGGTATTACCCATGGAGGTTCCCAGGCTATTAATATCAGCCCCCAGCTGTCTGCCTAGTCTTTGCTGGTTGTTAAAATAGGGGGACCCCACGTCAATTTTTTTGGGGGGTCCCCCATTTTAATAAAAAGTAAAGGTTAAGTATACAGCTGAGAGCTGATACCTAATAGCCTGGGAACCTCCATGGGTATTACCCCCTTCCCAGGCTATAAACATCTGCCCCCAGCTGTCCGCTTTCCCTCTGTCGGTTAAATTACGGGGCCACGCCATTTTTACAGAAATGTATTAATTGAATGCTAAAATACATGTACAGTAAACTACACAGTCACTACACTAATTATATATGTCACTGACATATTTCTATCTATTCTATATATCTATTCTCTCTGTTCTATAATGTCGGGTCCCGCACTGTGATTTTACTGTACGTGGCTGATGAACTGTTGGGTTTTCAAGTAGATGGGTGCTTAAAAATCGGACAGCACTCGCATGGTCCTAGTGCCGTGCGATTTTTTTTCTCGCACCCATTGACTTGCATTGGCGAGTCTCATCCAAGATGTGTGGCAAAATGCAGCATGGTGCGATTTTTTTCTCAGTCCGATTTCAGCTGAGAAAAAAATCGCAGATGAGCTGTAACCCATTGAATAATATTGGTCAGAGTGCAATCTGATTTTTTTATCGAATTACACTAGTTCGTCTTTCATGCAAATGAGTATGAGCCCTAATAGAAACATATGCACCACTTCTGCATTTTTCACTATGCTTTTTCATCATACCACCGAAAAAAAGTGGACTAAAACGCGATCAAAATGTCGAATGTAAAATAAAATTGTATAGCTAAAAATGCCGTCTTGTCCCGCAAAAAAACAAGCTGCCATAAAGCTCCATCAGCGGAGAAATAGCTATAGCTCTCAGAATATAGCGATGGAAAAATAATTTTTTTTAAAAATAGTTTTTATTGTGTAAAAGCGACAAAAAAATATACAAATGTGGTATTTGTGTAATTGTACAGACCCAAAGAATAAAGCTGTTTTATCACTTTTCCCATATGGTGAATGGCATAAAAAAAAAAACCAAAAAAAAAACATTTTGCCTCCCAAAAGCCAGAATAGAAAGCAATCAAAAAATGGTACCAATAAAAACGTCAACGCGTCCCGGAAAAAAAACAAGATCTCACATGGCTCTATCAACAGAAATATAGAAAATTATAGCTCTCAAAATATGGTGATGCAAAACCTTTTTTTTTTTTTTTAAACAAGCATTTTTTTTTAGCAGCCAAACATATATATTTTTTTAAGTCTGGTATCGCTGTAATCACACCGACCCGAAGAATACAGTCGTCTAATCACTTATACTGCATAGTGAACGGAATAAAAAATAAATAGAACAAATTCTTCTCCTGCTATTGATTTGTTCATTCTGCCTCCCAAAGATCACAGTAATTTTCAGCTCTCATGTGCTCTACGCTGAGCGCTTACACCAGGGTTTCCGTGTAAATCTCTGAAATATGTGATTCAGACGGAACTGTCAACTGAAGATTCCTTATAATGAGGCAGATGGAGGCACTGTGTATGCCGTCTGATCTGTGATCAAACAGTGTCCGTCTTTTTAAGCGTGCTTGAAAGCGCGGTTGGTCTCAGTTTTGTGTGCTTTTGAAAAGAAAGACACCGCTGAACAGAGGCCAGTCATAGTCCAGGGTAACTCTGCTGCCTCATTACAGTGAATGGATCCCTCAGGGGTTTCATCTGAATCATGTCATTCGGAGATTTAGATGGAAACCCCGATATAAGTGCTCAGTGTAGGGTGCAGGATAAATGTGATCCCAAACGTTATGTAAAATGTTCCCAACAAAAGCTTCAACTCAATTCACAAAAAAGCAAGTCCCCTCTCAGGTCCATCATCTGTCAATAGAAATATAGGGGGCTTCCACGTTACTGGTAATACAAAGGCTCTGGAAAAGATTGATGGCTCTTTGCCCCCCAAAAGAAATCCAGCGAAGTCTGTGGTCTCAAATCTAAGTGCCCACCTCCGTTCTGAGCCCCACACTGTGGCTAAACCACATTTAGCATCCACGTTTGGCATTTCTCTAGCGATGAAAGCCCACCTAATTTATGGGTGCGTGTCTCCAGAAGCAAGAGCTGGGCACAATATATGCGCATTACAATGTACGGGTACTACAATAGAAGATTTGCAATTTTCACCCAGCAACATCCATTGCCGCTTGTTTCTGGAAAACACGCATGGAGTCAAAATAGTCACTACACCTGTATATAAATTCTCACAGGGGTGTAATTTACAAAAGGGGGTCACTCAAGGGGAGATTCTGCTCTTGTGGCACTAAGGGCTCTGTATATGGAGGCTACGATAATTTGTTCTCCAAGAGTTAAATAGCGCTCAGTCCCTACAGAGTGTCACTGTTTGGCTAAGCAGTACTGTACAGCCATGTATGGGGTATCGCCACGTTCAGCAGAAATTGTGTGACAAACTTTTTAGCCATTTTACCCATTTCCCTGTGTGAAAATGTAAAATCTGCGACTAAACCAATTGTTTTGTGTTAAAAGTTTAATTATTTTTTCTTCACTGCCCAATGGTATAAAATTCTGTGAAACACCCATGGTGTAAATATGATCACTGCACCCTTAGATGAATTCATTGAGATGTATAGTTTGTAAAATGGGGTCACTTATGGGGGGGGGGTCTGCTGTTCTGGCACCTCAGGGGCTCTTCCAGTGAGTCATGGCACCTGCTAACCATAACTGCAAAATCTACACTATAATATAGCGCTCCTTCCCTTCTAAGCTTTCCACTGTGCCTCAAAAGTAGTTCCTGATTACATGCATGGTATTGGCATACTCAGGAGAAATTGCACAACAAACTGAGAGTTCCATTTTTTTAACCCTTATAAAAATTAAAAACTTGGGGCTAAAACAAAATTCAAAATTCTTGTGGCAAAAATGTAATTTTTCTTTCTTCACCACCCAATGGTATAAAATTCTGTGAGGCACATGTGGTGTCAACATGCTCACTGCACCCCTATATAAATTCATTGATGGGTGCAGCTTATAAAGTGGGGTCACTTATGGGGGGGGGTTCTTCCATTCTGGCACCTCAGAGGCTCTTCCAATGTGACATAGCACCCTCAAACCATTCTTCCCAAAAAACCTGAACTCCAATATGGCGCTCCTTCCCTTCTGCGCTTTGCACTGTGCATCAAAAGTAGTTTTCGACCACATATGTAGTATTTGCATACTCAAAAGATATTGCTTAACAAATTGTATTGTTCATTTTCTCCTATTATCCCTTTTGAAAATTAAAAACTTGGGGCCAAAGCACCTTTTTTTGTGGAAAAAATGGTCATTTTCATTTACTCAGCCCAGTGTTATTCAAATCTGTGACTTGCCTGAGGGTTAAAAATGCTCACTACACCCCTAGATGAATAGATGAATTCCTTGAGAGGTGTTGTTTCCAAAATATGGTCACTTGTGGGGGTTTCTACTGTTTTGGCTTGTCATGGGCTCTTCAAATGTGACATGGCATCTGCAATCTATTCCAGCCAAAATTGCCCTGCAGTGTGCCCAAATAGTAGTTTTCCTCCACAGAAATTAAACAACAAATTTTGTGGTCCATTTTCTCTTGTTACCCTTGCGAAAAAGAAAAATTTGGGGCTAAAGCAACATTTTGCGGCTCAACGTTATAAAATTCTATGAAGCACCTGTGGGTTCAAGGTGCTCAATATACTTCTAGATAAGTTCCTTTAATTATGTAGTTCCTAAAATGGGGTCACTTGTGGGGGGGTTTCCACTGTTTAGGCACATCAGGGGCTCTGCAAACACGGCATGGTGTCCGCTATCTCTTCCAACCAATTTTGCACTCCAAAAGTCAAATGATGCTCCTTCCCTTCCAAGCCCTGCCATGCGCCCAAACAGTAGTATTCCAACACATATGGGGTATCAGTGTACTCAGGAGAAACTGAACAACAATTTGTACCATACATTTTCTCCTGTTACCCTTGTGAAAATTAAAAATTTGAGGCTGAAGCAATATTTTTGTGGGAAAAATTAAAATGTACATTTTTTCCTTCCACATTGCTTTAATTCCTGTGAGTCACCTAAAGGGTTAATAAACTTCTTGAATGTGGTTTTAAGCATTTTGAGGGGTGCAGTTTTTAAAATGGTCTCATTTTAGGGTACTGTCTATCACATAGACCCCTCAAAGTACCTTCAAATGTGATTTTGGTCCTTAAAAATTGGTTTTGTTAATATTGTTGGAAAAATTAAAAATTACTGATCAACTCTGAACACTCCTAACAAAAAAAAATGTTTAAAACATTATGCTGATGTAAAATAGACATGTGGAAAATGTTATTTATTAACTATTTTGTGTGGTATAACTATCTGATTTAAGGGCATAAAAATTTAAAATTTGAAAATTTCAAAGTTTTCTCATTTGTTGGCAAATTTTCTATATCTTCATAAATAAATGTAAATCATAATCGACCAAAATTTACACTAACATGAAGTACAACGTGTTACGAAAAAAAACTGACTCAATCACTGGGACATGTCAAAGCATTCCAGAGTTATTACCACATAAAGTGACAATGGTCAGAATTGTAAAATTTGGCTTGGACAGGAAGGTGAAAACAGGCTCGGGGATGAAGGTGTTAAGATTTCCCTTCAATAAAAATCCTCATAGCTTTGTCCCTCTTCCATAAACCTTTCCAGTTAGCAAAATGCAGTCAGTTAACATTCTTCTAGCATTCTCAAAATCCAGACTTTTACATCAGACCGCCAGAGAGGGCAGCATGATTCGAAACATTTTCAATGCTCCAGAATAAAGGGATAGCATGCTTTACACCACTGTGACACTTTGTGCTTGGTGATGTAAGGCTTGCATGCAGCTGTTTGAACATGGAAACACTTTGCAAGAAGTTCCCAGTGCAGTTTTTGTGCTGATGTTCGTGCCAGAGAAGTTTTGGAGCTCCACAGTCAGCAGAGTGCTGGTGATTTTATGCAATATGCTCCTCAGCACTCAGCTCTGTAACTTCATGTGGTCTGCCACTTCATAGCTGAGATACTGTGGTCCCTAATAGCTTCCACTTTTAAATAACATTGCTCATAGTGGATTATGAAATATTTAGGAAGGAAGAAGTTTCCCAAACTGACTTGTTGCAACGGTGGCATTGTATAACAGCAGCATGCTAAAATTCAGTGAGCTCTTTAGAACAGCCATTCTTTCACAAATGCATGTAAAGGTAACCTGTGGCTGTGGCACTGAATGAAAAATCCAAATTCAATGATTAAAATGGATTTTCCAAGAACACACACGAAAAAACAACACACACCATCTGGTAATCCCTGTAATGAGTCTTCATTATAACATCTACCTGTTAGGAAAAGGTCCCAAATGCAGAAACACTGATTGTTTTCTGCAGAGTTTTTGAGGCATTTACTCCTTTTTGGTGCAGATTTGATGCAGAGTTTTTCTCAAGACTATGTTCACACAATGAGCTTTTGCTGAGTTTTTAATGTTGCAGATTTTCTGTACCGATTATGTAAATTAGGTTACTTGCGTTTTGCACGTGTTATTTTGCACGTGTTTTTATTGCCTTTTTGACGCTGTGTTTTTTTTTTTTTTTTTACTCTTTTTAGTATGTTAGGTTTTACATAAAGCTGCTTTATCTTTCTTGGTATTCATCTTTGAAAAAATGTTGACACATATTACATGTGTTTTTAGTGCATTTCTGCAGCCGAAACACACTAAAAACGCATATATAATGCAAGTATATGGGAAAATCTGCAGATAAAACTCAGAGTACTCATTACATGACATTTTGCAAACTTGAACGAGTACCGCAGGTCATTTTACACTGAGTAAAGAAGCACAGTGGGCAGGAGATTTCTATGAATCCCTTCCACTTTGCTGGAACTGCAAGACGCTGCGTTATCGACGCAGCATCAAAAACTCATCGCGAGCGCACAGTCTTAATGAGCTTTTATAAGTCATGACTGTACTCTTAAAGACATAATTGCATAACCCAACATATCTGCGAGAATTCATATTGCGGCTAACTAGAAAACAAATACTTTTATCTGTCCATATGGTTAAATATCAGGTTAATAATTTGCTACTATGAAAAATTTAGTCATTAGAGCGGTGTTCACGGTGAATTTTGTGTCACGATTTTCCAAAAACGTAGTAAATCTGCTTCTATTTAATTGCATTTTTAAAAATTGATACGAAAAAAAAAAAAGTATCAGGAACGCTGTCAACACCGTCTATAAGCTAAAAAAGATGTGTGGCACCCCAGGGGTCTGGTTACCACAGTAATAGAAATATTACGTCTGAGAGCAAGTGGGAGGTTTCCTGGTCAGGAGCCCTTAAGCATGCAACACCTCCTGCCCAGACCTGGGAGGGGAGGAATCTGCCCTTATAAACTGGGTCTGGGGCGGAGTTAGTGAGTCAGAGCCTGGAGACAGTTCCAGACACAGGGAGAGTTACAGCAGGAGCTCTGTAGGAGCAGGAGCCGAAGACCTGGGGCTGGAGCTGAGCAGAGCTCGTCCTGGCAGAAGAATCCAAGTACCGGACACCGGAGTCCGAGGCTGTGGGGACGTATATTCACCCAGCAGCAGAACCCAGCCAGCAGGGGATTCCAGGTCCTCTGGCCATAGAAGCCCGGAGGCTTAGTCACAAGGAAGGGACCAGCACCGCCATCGAGGAGCGGAGGCTATCAGAAGGCCCCAAGTCACCAGCCATACGGGTGAGCACCACACGGTATACTCAGGGACGTGGGCTACTTCCACTCGCTTACAGCAAGGTAGCCAGGAAGAGTGCAGACAGACGGGGAGGCCTACAACTCCACCTGGCCAGGGGAACTCCTGCTTGCTCGCAGACTGACCAGGCCCCTTATGCTAGCCAGTACTCCCGGGAACTGCACTGCAAAGACTCCGAGTCGTTCCTGCTTTCTCACCGCATACAGCACTACTAGTACTGGGGCGCCCATGAACCATCACTCCCATCATCCACATTCCCTGCCCTGAGGCCATACTCTTCCCGTGGGGAGTTATCCCATCTTTTGCTGCGCACACCACACCAGCCTCAGCGGACTGCCTCGCAGCGGCGGCACACCCTGACCGCAATCCACGGGTGGCGTAGTCGGACAATTAACCTAAAACCCCTAAAAGACTGCCACTGGTTTGACCACCCTGAGCCACGGGACCGGGTCGCCGCCACGGAGACTACAACCCCCAGAGACCCGGCTCCGGGTATCCCACACGTGTCCACACTAGGCCCAGGGGGCGCGTCAACTTTGGCGTTGTCGGCAGGATTTCGTGCCCGCAACCACCGGGTACTGCGTGCCTTCAAAAGACTGTCATACCTGCCGTGGTGAAGGTTCCCGCCATCTTCAGCCGACTCCCGCCATCTTCAGAAGTTTCCCGCCATCCGCAGTCGTTTTCCCGCCATCGGACGCCATCTTCGGGATGCCGCGCGGGAAGAAGAGGGGCGTGGACGCCGAAAGCGCGCGAGACCTGAGGCTCCGCCCTACGCACCGACGCTGCGCAAGGTCCTGGAAGGGAGAGAGAGCGACGCTGATGTCACCAGGACGCGACGCCAGGTCCTCGTCCGGAGCAGCACCAGCGGAGCCGCGGCCTACAGAAGAGGATCGTCGGAAGGTAGGCCACACTTAACTAGGGGGGAGGAAGATGACGGACAAGGAGGGACCCTCTACCACCAGCGCGGCCACTGCCGCAGTAATGCCATTTACAATGCCTTACATCCCCGGAGCGGCCTGGCTGCCCCAATGCTCAGGAGAGTCGCATACCCTAAGCGACTTTAAAGAGAGACTGTACAGCCTATTTAAGGTATACCCCCTGACGGAGGGCCAGAAAGTGAGCATATTGATAGGCCAGCTAACCGGCGCAGCCCAGCGTGAAGTAAAGTCCTGGTCAGTCAGGGACAAGGAGACTGTGAAGGAGATCTTAGCCTGTCTGAAGGACACTCTTGATACCCGCACCTCAGCCGAGAACAAAATGAGATTTTATGGGTGCAAGCAGCGGGCCCAAGACAGTATAAGAGACTATGCCTTGAGTTTGCAAGAGGCCCTGGGAGCCATTAAACAGGCAGACCCTGACAGTGTGCGGAATGCAGATGAACTGTTAACTGAGCAATTCATTGAGGGTCTGCTGTCCAACGCCCACCGAACCCAGTTGCGTGCAGTGGCCTTGCAGAACCCTGGTTTAGACTTTGCAAAGTTCAAGGACAGGGCCATCCGGGTGCTCCGAGAACCGGCACCGGGTAGTGCTGTAACCCACCGGCGCCCTGCTATTACCTATCATCAAGAGGCGGCGCCCTTGTCTGCAGAGCCTGTAGGAGCTGGTGCGCAGACTTTGGACAATAACCCGGCTACATACCTGCACCATCAGGTCCATGAGCTAACTAAAAGCGTAGCCGCGCTAACCCGAACTGTGCAGTCTTTACAGGTCTCTCCTCCAGGAAGGATCAAGCTGGCCACCAGTCCGGAGGACGTCCCGTGGCACCGACAGAGGAGGATCCCATCGTCCAGAGGAAGACCCAGCGACAGATACAACGAGGACGGACAACCCATCTGCCGCCGCTGCAATCAACCCGGACATATGGCAAGGTACTGTCATTTAAACGGGCACAACCTGGGGCAGAGGGCCAACCCCCAGGTATAAGATCATCAGGCCCATCGAACTGGCGTGATAAATACGTAGAGGGATGTCCAGTCTTGCCTGTGGTACTGGATGGCATTCCTATGAGTGCCCTACTAGACACTGGGTCACAGGTGACTACCATCCCGTACGTGCTCTTTAAGCGGTACTGGAATGACTCGGACATAACCCGCTACCCAGATGACGACCTGAGTATCATCGCCAGCAATGGTCAGCCCGTGCCGCAGGTGGGGTTCAAAGAGGTGACCATTAAGGTCGAACTGGCGGCACAAGGACTGATTATTGTGGACATTGACCGTCATGAGAGCCACCCTAGAATAACCTTGGGAACTAACGTGATTGAAAATTGTCTTGCAGAGGTGATTCTCATTTTACAGCAGGTTGCCAAGAACGCCAGTTTCAGCCAGCAGCGTGTCCTCCAAAAAGAAATCCGGGCACTGATGAAACGGCAACAGGTGGAATTATCTAGTGGTGAGATTTGTAGCGTGAGAATGTGTGACCCGTTCCCTATTGCCATGCCCCCGAAAAGTGAGATGATGATATGGTGCCGGGCAGCTATTGGTCTAAGAGGTAGAGACTACCAAGCAATGGTAGAGCCCGTCTACTCAGACAGTAGGCCCACCATTTTGACAGCACGGGGAGTGGTCGATGTACGCCATGGGAGGGTACCTGTCCGCATCGTAAATATCGGGGAGAGAGAAGTACACCTGCCCCGGTATGCCACGCTAGCCAAATTGTTCACCATAAACCAAAATTCTGTAAAGGCCGTAGAACCCTTGCCTTCATCTCAACCAGAGGAAGGTAATGGCTCTAAGAAACAAATGGAGCACTGGTGTCAGCAACTGCATTTGGTTACTGACTCCACTCCCTCACACCAAAAACAGGGAGTCTACCGGGTGGCTCAGGAGTACGAAAGAGTCTTTAGTAAACACCCGCTAGACTTCGGGCGAGTAAAGGGGGTAGAACATCACATCCCCACAGGAGACCATCCACCCATAAAGGAAAGATACCGACCTGTACCCCCTGCACACTATCAGCATGCAAAAGGGATGTTGTGGGACATGAAGGAGGCTGGGGTAACCAGGGACAGCTGTAGCCCCTGGGCAGCTCCACTAGTTCTAGTGAAAAAGAAGGACAACACTATGAGAATGTGCGTAGACTACAGAAAGGTCAACCGTATCACACACAAAGATGCGTACCCGTTACCTAGAATAGAAGAATCTTTAGCTGCACTAAAATCTGCTAACTTCTTCTCCACTTTGGATCTTACCAGCCGCTACTGGCAGGTTCCTGTAGCAGAGGCAGACAAGGAGAAGACTGCATTCACCACCCCGATGGGTCTCAGCGAATTCAACTGTATGCCGTTCGGGCTCTGCAACGCACCAGGAACCTTCCAGCGGTTGATGGAATGCTGTCTGGGACACCGGAATTTCGAGACGGTCCTGTTATACCTGGACGATTTCATCCTTTTTTCCAAAACCTACGAGGACCATCTGAAACACCTGGCAGAGGTGTTTGACGCCCTGGCAAGTTACGGCCTAAAGGTGAAACCCTCCAAGTGTCACCTGCTGAAACCAAAGGTGCAGTACCTGGGACACGTGGTGAGTGCTGACGGAGTGGCTCCCGACCCCGATAAGATCACCGTGATTAAAGACTGGCCAAGACCCTCCAGCATAAAGGAAGTGCGGCAGTTTCTCGGGTTGGTAGGCTACTACCGAAGATTCATTCCCGGTTTCACCAAAATGGCAGCTCCTATGCCGGACCTCCTAATAGGTCAATCCAGGAAGGCCAAAAACCAGAAGCCACCCTTCAGGTGGGAAAAGCTGGAAGAAGAGTCCTTCCGCCAGCTGAAGATGGCCCTCACGGGGGATGAAATCCTGGCGTACCCTGACTACAGTCAGCCTTTTATCCTCCACACGGACGCGAGCAACATCGGGCTAGGAGCCGTACTGTCCCAGATCTAGCAGGGGAAAGAACGGGTAATCGCTTACGCCAGCCGAAAACTACGGCCCACAGAGAGGAACCCTGAGAATTATAGCTCATTCAAGCTAGAGTTCCTGGCAGTGGTGTGGGCAGTGACCGAATTTTTCAAGCATTACCTTGCCTCTTCCAAGTTCACCGTGTACACGGATAACAACCCGTTGACACACCTGGACACTGCAAGACTTGGTGCCCTGGAGCAGAGATGGATGGCCCGCCTGTCCAACTATGAATTCACCATCAAATACCGGGCGGGACGCTCAAATGCCAACGTGGATGCCCTGTCCAGAATGCCAAACTTACCGGACGTAGGGGAAGATCCAGAAGAACTGGAAGAGGTCGAACTCCCTGCGTTCCACCGCCATGGGATTACCCTGTATTCCCACCGTGTAAGGGACAGGCGCTCTGCCACGTTCAATCCCTTACCCCACTACAGCTGGGCGGAGACACAAGACAGTGATCCCGCAGTCCGTCTGGTGAAGGAAATGCTGACACAGGCTGATGCCCGTCTTGACCCAGACGCTCCGGAGGAGACCAAGCAACTGTGGAAGGAGAAAAGTAGACTGTTTCTTTACAAGGAGAAGCTGTGCCGGAGAATGGTCAACTCTAGAACACATGAGCTGACCTGGCAGGTAGTGGTACCATGACGGAGCAGGACACTTCGGATGGAAGAAGCTGGAGTTCCTGTTGCGTGGACGGTTCTACTGGGTAGGCATGAGAGGAGCCATCGAGAGGTGGTGTAGAGACTGTGGCCCGTGCAACTTAAGAAGGAAGGACCACGCCAGCCAGAAGACTCCCCTGCAGCCCATCATCACCAGACAGCCACTGGAACTGGTAGCCCTGGACCATGTGAAACTGGCTCTAAGCAAATCTGGGTACGTCTACACCCTCACCATCGTAGATCACTACTCCCGGTTCCTGGTGGTGGTCCCTGTCAAGGACTTAACGGCTCAAACAGCAGCTAGAGCCTTCCAGCAGCACTTCTGCCGTCCACACGGGTATTCGGAGCAAGTGTTGACTGACCAAGGGCCAGCCTTCGAAGCGGAGGTCTTCCAAGAGTTCTGCAATCTGTATGGCTGCAGGAAGATAAGAACAACGCCCTATCACCCTCAGACCAACGGACTATGTGAGAAAATGAACCAGGTGGTGATAGACTTGCTAAAAACGTTGCCCCTGGAAGAAGGCAGTCTCTGGCCTGAAAAACTGCCTGATCTGGTGGACTTGTATAATCACATCCCCGTAGGTTCCACCAACTGTACCCTGGCTTACCTAATGAGAGCAAGACCTGGTAAGCTGCCTATTGACCTGGATATGGGAGTCCTGACACCTGAGGACACCTCGCCAGAGGCAGACTGGGATACAGAACGGCAGCAGCAGTATCGGAAAGTACAGGAGAGCGTCGAGCGAAGTCTGTCTCAAGCAAGAGAAAGGCAAGAGAAGACTTATAACCAGCATGCTCCAACTGTCCCCCTGGTACCGGGAGAGCAGGTCTTGAAGAGAAAGAGGCGGCTCCACAAGTTGGACGACCAGTGGGAGAAGGACCTGTACACCGTACTGCCCTCAAGCCATGATAATCCAAAAATCTGTGTAATCAGTAAGGATGGAGGAGAGACCACAGCCATTGTCTCCAGAGACCACCTGAAAAAGTGTCCCGAGCAGCTGCAAAGCCCTGACGAAGATCAAGAGAACCCTCAACCCGCAGAGGAAATGGAAGAAATGATCAGTACCGTACTCAGAGACTTTACCCGGTCCTGGACTCAAATCAATAACGCAGTCGTGGTACCCGTCCTCACCTTTCTTCAGCCAGCCCCTTAAGTGCCTACAGAAGAACAGGTAGTGTCAGAAGAATCCATATCAGCAGCCCAGGAGAATCAACCCTCTGCTAGTAGTGAGTCTGCTGTGCCCCTAGTAAGCCAAAGAGTACGCAGAAAGCTGCCAGACCTACCCGCAACACCTCCTACACCCTGTAGTGGAGAGCCAGATAGTGGGTTACGTAGGTCCACCAGGAGCACTAGAGGACAAATGCCCACTCGCTGGAGAATCTAAACTGTAATATATATTTACCTGTACATATGTAAATGCTGAAAAAGGTTTATGCTTTTGTTGCCTGTTCATTGATTATGTTTCTCTAGTTACCCTGCAGGTTTATTTGGACTGACAGGTTATGAACGCTGACCGGAACTACATTGTAGATAGTTGCACCTTGGTGCCTCTTGCGAAGATGGCCACGGAAGAGAAAACCTGTCTGGCGTGGCCTCCTTGTGGCCCAAAGTAGCTAGCCTCAGCCTTGCAGCCACGCCCAGGGCCAACGCATGGGGTTTGCTTTGGACAGGTCCCCTACTCGGTGCCAAGACTTCACCTTGTTGGGTGATATGGACACCCGGTTACGGACACGCCGTGACCTCTAAAGACTAAAGCTTCTTGTATATATGTTACTGTATTATTGTTTATACCCTGTACTTGGGTTTTCTTAAAAATGTGCTTAGTCCCGGAGTACTAAAATTTACTAGGGGGGAATGTGGCACCCCAGGGGTCTGGTTACCACAGTAATAGAAATATTACATCTGAGAGCAAGTGGGAGGTTTCCTGGTCAGGAGCCCTTAAGCATGCAACACCTCCTGCCCAGACCTGGGAGGGGAGGAATCTGCCCTTATAAACTGGGTCTGGGGCGGGGTTAGTGAGTCAGAGCCTAGAGACAGTTCCTGACACAGGGAGAGTTACAGCAGGAGCTCTGTAGGAGCAGGAGCCGAAGACCAGGGGCTGGAGCTGAGCAGAGCTCGCCCTGGCAGAAGAATCCAAGTACCGGACACCGGAGTCCGAGGCTGTGGGGACGTATATTCACCCAGTAGCAGAACCCAGCCGGCAGGGGATTCCAGGTCCTCTGGCCATAGAAGCCCGGAGGCTCAGTCACAAGGAAGGGACCAGCACTGCCATCGAGGAGCGGAGGCTATCAGAAGGCCCCAAGTCACCAGCCATACGGGTGAGCACCACACGGTATACTCAGGGACGTGGGCTACTTCCACTCGCTTACAGCAAGGTAGCCAGGAAGAGTGCAGACAGACGGGGAGGCCTACAACTCCACCTGGCCAGGGGAACTCCTGCTTGCTCGCAGACTGACCAGGCTCCTTATGCTAGCCAGTACTCCCGGGAGGGTCTGCCTTAATATCATCAGTAAAGACCCTGAACTGCACTGCAAAGACTCCGAGTCGTTCCTGCTTTCTCACCGCATACAGCACTACTAGTACTGGGACGCCCGTGCACCATCACTCCCATCGTCCACATTCCCTGCCCTGGGGCCATACTCTTCCCGTGGGGAGTTATCCCATCTTTTGCTGTGCACACCACACCAGCCTCAGCGGACTGCCTCGCAGCGGCGGTACACCCTGACCGCAATCCACGGGTGGCGTAGTCGGACAATTAACCTAAAACTCCTAAAAGACTGCCACTGGTTTGACCACCCTGAGCCACGGGACCGGGTCGCCGCCACGGAGACTACCACACGTGTCCACACTAGGCCCAGGGGGCACGACAAATGCACCAAGGGAAAAAAAAAGGCACAGATCCACAATGTCTTTAACCCCTTTCTGACGTGAGGCGCAATAAGTACCTGTGCCTGGGCCTTAATGACCAGGTACGTATTATTACGTCTCAGCAATCGCACCCGCACAGCCTCTGATTCTGACAGCTGACACCCAGCACTCAGCGCCAGGAGCTGTACCTGCTAACCCCCACTTTAACCCCCTAAATGCTGTGATCGCAGCATTTAGCGAGCGAGCAGAGGTACAAAAGCCCCTCTGCTCTTGAATCGGAGACCCTGCGACATCATTGCGGGGTTCCAATCGTTGCCATGGTGACCTGATGTCGTCATGACGACATCTGGGTCATCAGGCACTAGTAAGGTAGTTTGATCATGCGCAGTGCATGATCAAACTATCTTGTGTCTGCAGGGCTGACAGCTATAAGGTATTGCAGTGATCCTGCACTGCTATACCTTTTAACTGCGATTAGACTGCAGAAAGTGAAAGTCACATTGTATATATTTGATATTGCCACGTCCAGAACGACCTGACCTATAACAACTGTCCCACTAGATAACCCCTTTTGTTAACACGCTAAAAAATAAATAAAAAACGAATCAAAAAACAATGCTTTATCATCATGCCGCTGAACAAGAAGTAGAATAAAACGCGATCAAAAAGACAAATGTAAATATAAATGGTACCGCTGAAAATGTCATCTTGTCCTGCAAAAAACAAACCACCATACAGCTCCAACAGCCAAAAAATAAAAAAGTTATAACTCTCAGAATAAAGCGATGGGAAAAAAAAAAAATTCTATAAAAGTTTTTACTATGTAAAAAACAAGATAAATGCAGTAACGCGGTTAATGTACTGACCCGAAAAATAAAGCTGCCTTATCAATTTTAGAAAATTGCAAAAAGGCAATGATAGTTACCAGCCAAAATATCAAAGAAAATGCACAACAGGATGCAGCAAGCCCCCTTTTGCTAGAAGGAGGTAACACAGGTGCAGAATGCTGATGACCAATCACTCTCAACCTCTTAAGCTTGCAATAGGGCGTAAGTCAAACCCATGCAGCACCGTGCCTAGCTAGAAACCTATTCGATTAGGGGGGATGCCCGGCACAAGGTCACCCATTGACGGGCCTGGCTGAACCCTGTCAGACAAAAATGTGCAATGTCGTTTGGTTTTTTGTTTATTCTGCCTCCCAAAAGGGGTCTAGTTTCCAAAATGGGGTCACTTGTGGGGCATTTCCACTGTTTAGGCACATCAGGGGCTTTGCAAACACGAAATGATACCCGCAGACTATTCCATCAAAGTCTGCGTTCCAAAACGTCACTCCTTACCTTCAGAGACCTGACGTGCGCCTAATCAGTAGTTTTCTCCCACATATGATATGGGGTTTCCATGTACTCAAAAGAAATTACACAACAACTTTTGAAGTCCAATTTCTCCTGTTACCCTTGTGAAAATAAAAAAATTGGGGCTAAATGATCATTTTTGTGGAATAAAAGTGATTTTTTTTATTTTCACGGCTCTACGTTATAAACTTTTGTGAAACACTTGGGGGCTCCAAGTGCTCACCACACATCTAGATAAGTTCCTTAAGGGGTTTAGTTTCCAAAATGGGGTTACTTGTGGGGGGTTTCCACTGTTTAGGCACATTAGAGGCTCTCCAAATGCGTCATGGCTCTCAATTCCAGCGAGTTTTGCGTTGAAAAAGTCAAAACGGTGCTCCTTCCCTTCTGAGCCCTGCCGTGCGTCCAAAAAATAGTTTTCCCCCACATATGGAGTATCGGCATGCTCAGGAGAAATTGCACAACACATTGTGGGGTCCAAAAAATTGCGCTGATGTAAAGTAGACATGTGGGAAATGTTATTTATTAGGCATGAAAATTTGAAAATTTGCTAAATTTTCGCCAAATTTCTGATTTTTTTCACAATTAAATGCCAGTCATATCAAATACATTTTACCACTATCATGAAGTACAATGTCACAAAAAAACACTCAGAATCAGTGGGATCTGTTGAAGCGTTCCAGTGTTATTACTTCATAAAGTGACACTGGTCAGAATTGTAAAAATTGCCTGGTCATTAACGTGCAAACAGTCTTCGAGGGTAAAGGGGTTAAATGCACCGTGGGAATGAGTCTTCATGAAGTACATCCGCTGTGCATGTAAATCTAGCATTCATGCTTATGTGGGTGTCGGCTCAAATGTGGTCTATTCTTGCCCTTATATTTTCTCTGCTTCCAAGTATTCAATTTTTAAAATCAGATGTACAATTCAACAGATATGAGCCTTTTTATTTAGTGAACATTTTTATGACCTTCTCCAGCCACGAGCGGCATGAATGTCTGATTCATGCCGCTCGTGGCTCAGATGGCAGGAATCTCATGTCAGGCTCCCTTTAAGGATATCTTCACAAGTTGAGCATTTGCTGGTGATTTGTGTGAAGTAAATCCAAAGTGTTTAGTACCAGCTAAGTATACGAGACTTTAGAAATCTCATCTAGATAATGCTGAAAATGTATGGGCAGAACTTGCCGTGCGCATTTACCATACTATTATGTAGGGAATTTCTCCACTTAAATGGTCACTGTAGTTTTACCAAACTTTTCATAAATCACTACTACAAGTGAATATAAGAAACGGTGTATACGTTATCAGAAAAAAATATATGCTTTTGCTTCTTTCTTCCCTTCTCCTCCCCATGCCTCCTGAAATAATCATTCACTCTGAAGATGGACTGCCAGTTCACTGAGGGATCAGATTACAGCTAACTATTGAAATGTAAAGGCCTGTTTCTGCATCACAAGCCATTTAGTATTTTTCCTTTCCTCCAAGATGGCGAAAGGGGTTTAGCTTGCTCCTAGGGATATGCACACAGTGTCTTTTAGATTCCTTTGTACCGCATTGTTTAAAAAAAAAATGCTTCATGAAAACACCGTGTAGCCTCGCAGCCAGCATCTTTATTCCTTATAGAACATAGTAGTGGCTTCCATGTGGAAGCTTCTAGAGGAATGGACAGGCTTTAAAAGTCGTGAAGCAGCTAAAAGAAGTGACAAAAGACAAAACATGTGCACAGGAAGTCGTTTTTACATTGCTGGGCATATTTTAATTCTTTTCTCCTTTTTTAGGCAGAATCATCCTGAAAAAGACATTGGGCCAGATTCAAGACCGACATCATTCACCCCGGTCTTGATGAGGGGGCATAGTGGAGTCAGACGTTTCGAATTCATGAAGAGGCACACACCTCTTCATGAATCTGGAGCGTCTGAGAAGTGACATGCACCATGCCAGAAATCTCACTCCAGTCAGGGACTGGAGTAAGATTTCTGGTGTACGGAAGCGAGTTAGACGGGCTGTGCAATCACGCCCCCGGCCCGCCCCAGCTCTGCCCAGTTGTGCCTAAATTTTGGTACTTTTCAAAGCTTTTAAACCAGAATTTTGCCATGAGAACTTTTATGAATCAGGCCCATTGTGTGCACATACCCTTATACACCAGACATGGACGTAACTTCAGACTCTGAACCGCCAAAAGCTTACCGACTACGTGTATCATAATAGTAGCTTGGTTAAGCAGCAGAAACAGCGTCTGGGAAATGTGGATAAAAAGCCATATGAGAACCGTAATGGCTTTATTGTTGTCACCCAGCAGAACTTTCTATCAATACTTACATGTGCAGAAATGTACAAACCACACATCTGACTTAGCAGTAAGAAAATTTACTTTTTACAAAATAAAACAATATTTAAAAAAGGCAAGTAGAAAAGGAGTATTTTATAATGTAATTTTTGTACAAATTCCTATTCAGCAGCAAAGCTCATAAAAAGAGTGAATGTGATGACAAAGCATTTATCTCAGTCGATAATCAATAGTAAAACGATATAATGGCTTATGACACATTAAAAATAATAAATAAGTATTGTCTTCTAAATGGCTGCTAAAATCTGTAGAACGGTTATTGCTGCTTATGCCATAGAAATTCCAGCTTTCTCAAGGCACTTGTGGTTATGTATATTCTGATTGCTAATAACAGGAATTTAGAACATTTACAAAAACAAAAAATTGCATATAAAAATGTAGATATTTGGAATATTTGCTAATATAAGCATTGGTTAAGTACAGTAAGTGACTTGTGCACAGGCAAACAGAAGATACAATGTTGGCTGCATTACTTTACAGGCTTTCTTATCTTCTCCATGGTTAGAATGGCTGCTGGTTTACATCTTTAAGGCCACAAATTAGGTCAGAGTACTCTATGCCCCAATAGTCCAACCACAAAGAATAACGCTGGATCATACTCCTTACAATAGTCATCAAGGTCCTACAAATTATTTACGCATGCGGTCACTGAGCTTGTAGGGCCTGGGCCATATGAAGGGTTGTTGGCTGCAAATTCGGGGCTTGTGGCCAGCCATCAGGACCCTGGTGGTTCTGTAAAAGGCGGTAAAGCTGTTTCAGATGGGCTACAATGTTGTCTTTGATGTCAGGAACCGAAATCTGCAAGCGAACACTTCCGCTTTCAAAGGAGCGAGTGACGTCTCCAGAAAACATCTCGAGAATCATCCGGGCCACAATTGGAATAATCTACCATAAAAAAAAGAAAAAAAATGTGTGTGAATTTACAACTCTGCCAAAGACCGCACAAACCGAAAATATTGCACTGAAATATTAAATAATACTTGGAACGTTTGATATACTGGACCCGGGTGTAACATTTATGCTTAATATAAAAAGGGCAAGGAAAATCCAGAAAAGGGGTCCATAAAAATTCACTTTTATTGCATGTTCATTAAAATCCAAGTATTAAAAACCGCAGACTCGTTTCTGACATGTCCTTACTCATTGCATGAATGAGTAAGGACATAGAAACCGCAGACGAGTTTCTGACCTAATACTTGGATTTTAATGGACATGAAATAAAGGTGGATTTTTAAGGACCTCTTTGCACTTTCTACACTGAATACTTGTGATGCTATAAGGCTTTATCCGTGCATCTGGGATCCTTTTTCCATGAGTAAGCTGATTTATTCTTCTTTATTTATGATTAATAGTTATGATTTTTTTTTGTTTTGTGCCTCCTTACATATTAGTCATATCATACATCTCTTCACAGTCCTGTGTAATACTGTACATCAGAAGCCGACTGGTCAATGATGGACTGCAGAGGTTCTATACACCATGACACTGGCTGGTACACTAATGTGAAATATCAGGATTGTACATAAAGCAGCATCAGGGGACACAGGGTTTTCTACCCCCATAACTGAGGTTTATACAAAAGCAAATGATCTGATGAAATAATAAAAAGACCTTGCCCATTCCCTTCCACTTTTCCGATTACTACGCCAGTCTCTGTGGTGTCATCTCATCATGTCACTTCTGCAAAGGTGACCTCAATGGTGTCAACGCTATAGTCAGCGATTGGCTGCAGCAGTCACATGTCAATAAGCCAAGTTGTTGCTGGAGCTGGGTACAGATTGGCATGGGACCAGGAAAGCATCAACATATGGGTGACTGGGGTATTACTCCTTCTGTTTTTATTTCACTGTCAGCGGTTTGTAAAAAGACTTCATGGGCTGGAAAATCCCTTTAGAAGCGGTTGTGGTGACTTCATGTCAACAGAACTGCAACCAATCAGTGAGCTCAGCAGATCGAGCCATCAACGTCAGCAGTTTTTGTTTTTTTTAAGCACGTAACAGCCTACAGGTAGAGGTTTATTCAAAGGAGACAACGCCTTGAAGATGAAATATGTGACTGAGCCATATGCAGAACATCTCGGAGCATATGTTCCCTTGTGTACAAAAGGCTGAAGAAGCAGCCGATGCAATCCCGCTTATGTATACTTACAAAGACATTGAGCATATGTTGTCAATCAAAATACTATTCAAAAGATAAATGTAATGCACACCCTTGTTACATAGACACTGCATTCACAGCTTTTTATCCACTCTCTAACACATCTTACCGGCTTTTATATACTAAAGTACCAATCTAAGGGCCTATTTAGACATGTAAGCCCATCGGTGGTTATTTAATGGCCTGTTTTGACAAGCCGGCCGCACTTCTGTACACATATATGCTGCCAATAACATGATGTTCTATCATGCTTATACATAATGATGATGTGCTGCCAAGAATAATGATTTTTAAGCTTGCTTAAAAATCTCACCCAACGAACGAGCATTTTGCTGGTACATTGGGCGATTCCTTGGAATGCTTGTTTCCCAGTTATTGACCTGTATAAATGGGCCATATATGGTAAAGTCATAATAGTGGGGAACTCTGATTAGCAGAATGAAACTCACCTGAACAATGATAAGTTTGCGCTCCTTAGGTTTGCCATCAGGCCACTCCTCTCCAAAGCACAAGTCGATTTCATATGAGGGCTGCTTAGCGCCAGCGCCTTT
The DNA here is from genome assembly GCF_046119375.1 of Phyllobates terribilis. Taxonomy (NCBI): domain Eukaryota; kingdom Metazoa; phylum Chordata; class Amphibia; order Anura; family Dendrobatidae; genus Phyllobates; species Phyllobates terribilis. The sequence continues at coordinate 693,680,827 of NW_027362762.1, forward strand.
CTGATGTGTAATGAGTTCTGTTTCGAGAAAATAATAATAAAAAAATGGATGTGTCTTTAAAAGGGATTGTCCATTACTTGGACAACCCTGTCTCAATCAGCATGTCTGCCCAAAGTAAAATAATAACACTTACACTCATCTCCGATGCCGTTCCAGCAGTGTTTTTTCACTTGGCTCCCGGGGATCACATGACATTATTATGGCACGCGATCCCTGCTGCCAATCAGTGCCGACTGCACTCTCTCTGCCTTCAGATGTAGCAGACATCAAGAAGTCAGACCTGCGGCTGATCGCTCACTTTCCTCTTGAAGGCGGAGACAGTGAAGCCAGCGCTGATTGGACGCAGGAATTGCGAGACACAATAATGTCATGCAAACCCTGGGAGAGCGAGTTCCAACACCCATGGAACAGTGTCGGCAACGGAGGTGTGTACAAGTAATTTTACTGGGGGCAGACATGATTGAGATGGGAGTTGTCCAAGTAGTCAACAACCCCTTTAAACAAAAGGTCCCCAATTTTAGGGATAATACAGTCTATTGTTAACAATCCTCATGGGGATGTTACTGTCCTAAACTAAAAATAAATAAATTAGTAAAAATAAAGAAAATATAGTTAGTTACTTACCGCTTAAAAATGTCTCCAAACAAAAAAGTTTCACTCTCTTCTGCCTCTCAATCAAATTCGGAGCATTTGGACAAGGAGAGCAGGGTCCTGTCCAGTATACCTTGCACTGGCATAGTCTTATAGCATAGATGGCATGTCCACTCACTTCTAAGATAAGGCCTCGGTCCATGACATCCAGGAGGCGGCCGGTGTACAATTTCTGTCGCTCATTTACTAGTTGCTCTGGACCAGGGAATCGAACCTGCTCAAGACTTACGGGACCAAAGAGCTCTTCCTGATTGGGCATTGGGCCCAGATCTCCATAGAATAATCGACAACCTTGGGGGTTACTGACCGTCATCGTCGGGCCCATCTCTTTCCCTCTATACAAGAACAGCATTTCTAAATCGGTCACTGTAAAGAGAGGATCTAGATTGTCAGCAGATGTCACAATAATGGCTTAGGGTAAGAACTAATGTAGTATAGGAAGAAAACATAGCAAGGTTTACTTACTGGGCAGAGAACTAATCCACAACTCAGGAGTGTTGAAAAACTCCATCGCCACAGGGGTGTGTGGGACTTCCATATCTTGTGGCTCCGATTTTGGCCAATTTGGCTCTGGGGTGCAACTGTCAATACTGGCAGGGGCCATGGGGGAATCTGGAAAATGAAGTTTACTATTTATATTCATATTATAATCAAAGATATATTTATTGCTGCCATTTTTTCACTTACTAATCAATATGCACCTTCAGGATCCACATAAGTGACGATATGGAGTCTATTCTACTTATCATATCCGGGTACAACAAGATTCATAAACCAGACATTGTAAGTCTTCTGCAGAACCCTTAGGCTATGTTCACATTCAGTTTTTTTTTGGCTGCATTTTTTTTTTCTGCAGCGTTTTAGAGTACCAGCAAAAGCTATGAGATTTCAGAAATAGTTTTTTTTTCCTTACTGAATTTGAGAACTGCAGCATGTCAATTCTTTCAGCAGGGGTTTTTCTCACCCATAAAAAGAAATAAAAGTGCAAAACGGCAGCTTTTTTTGCTGAATAAAACTAAAATTTTATTAAAAACATGTACTGTAGGCAAATCGCACAACAAAAAAAAAAGCTCGTGTCTTGAGCAGTTTTTTTTCCTGCGGTTTTTATTCTGCAGCCAAAACGCCCGGTTTTCAGCATTTTTCGCTGTGAATTACATGTGTGCTTTGTGCATGTTTAATGGAGTTATATTCACTAAAAATACCTCTGCAGTTTTGCAGCTTTTTTCATTGCTTTCCATAGGCGAAAATAAAAAGGCAAAAACGCTAAGAATTGATTTAAAAAACGCTGCAATTCTCTAATCAGATGGAAAAAAGGCTCAGTTTTTGCTGGTAATGTAAAATGCAGCTTGTCATTTAAATAATAATAAAAAAAAAAACGCAACAAAAAAAAATGCGGCGTGTGAACATAGCCTTACTGTAGTTGAGGATTACACAATGAACCCCATTATAGCTTTTACGGAGAAGCAGATATAAGTAGTAAGAACAGCATATAAATAAGATTCCTGGTGCATTGTAGTTTCGGTAGCAAATGTTCTAGTATTCAGTAAAGGCAAATACAGGTCACATATTTGTAACATAATTCCCGAACCTTGACAGACAGGACGGACAACATTACTAAACCTTTACAACTCCTCCAGTAACAAAGGATTATTGTCTTACATTTCATTCTACGGAAAGAAAAAACCCTGGGAAATTGCAAATAATATATAGTTTCTGTTTTTTTGACAAAAAGGAAGCAAATGCATAACCATACTATTTTACAGTAATGTCCACTAATGTGGACACGGGCATTTCTAATGGATTACACACAATGATTAATCGGTTCCAATGTGTAATCCAGCATTGGATTGAATCACACCACGTCTACCATCCCTACTGGAAGTTTTCAGGGACGCGCTCTATTCTTATATACTATATTTTAATGTTATGTGATATGGCATATTTTAATATAACATGGTTTCAATTTTTTTCCTTTGGGAGAGAGATGGAGGCCAATCCCCTATCTATCTATCTCATGGCTATAGTCTTCCTTGTGTAGGACCTCGTAGAGAAAGACCCCATTGTGATATAATCAGAGTTCATCGTCTAAAATTCCAAACAAATTTTCGGTGTAAACTCTATACAAGAATCCAGTATAATCAAGAGTAAATTAGATCACCTCCCCTGAGAATGAGCTGAAAAGAGTGACTGTCTTTTTTTATTTCATAAATCAGTAGTACACATGAAAATAAGTAACTTTGTAATTTATCTTAATCAGAGAAATCTGCTTCTTTCAATTTCTGGATTGAGATTTTATGCTCAATTCATGGATAAAATCTGTATTCATTGAAGACAGATTTTTCCATTACTGAGATAGGAAAGGACAGTTGGTGCTTTTAAAATGTTATGGAGAGGGAGGTTGAGGGAGAAGCTAGAGAAGATATTCATAAAATGCTGCCAGTTCTGAAACGACAATTACAGTTCTCCATAGAACTTCTTAAACACCAACTGTCATCTCCGATCTCAGTACTGGGAAAATCTGTCTTTACTGAATACAGATTTTTCCCCAGAATTGAATATTTTGAGAATTTTTCCTGGCAGAGAAAGAAGCGGGTTTCTCTGATAAGATATATTACACAATGTCTTATTTTCACGTGTACTATCGATTTATAGACATTAAACGACTGTTACTCTAAGTATGAACAGTAGCGTCCCATATTAGGTGCAAAAAATCCATATAGGAGCATTTGTTGTTTAGTAATTTAGTAATTACCAATTTTGTGAAGCCTGGATGGGGTCAAATAGGATTTAATATAAAATATAGAATTGTAATAGCTTATTGTTCGCTGCTGGAGATACCAGTGTTTGGGCTTTAATAACATCTTTCCATTGCTCGTCTGTTAACCATGGAATTGACTCTTATTGCCATTTATTTTCCTCGCTTATATAGCGCCGTTCATTTCCATAGCGCTTTACAGACGGCATCACTTTGTTTTAATAGACAACGGAGTAGGAGAAATTCTATCATTCGACAAGAATGTATAAAAAGCTGTAATTATGCCTGCAGGACCTTGAGTTTTATACACTGATCAGCGAGAACGGTGATCTCTGTTGTGTGGGATGAGGAAACTCACTATGTCAGCTTTGTAGATGGCAATAGAAGGCTGTTCAAGTTAAAGGGAAGCTGTCAAACTTTTACCCTCCTCTAAACCATTAATGATTTGTGTAGCCCTTTAAAAGAAAAGCCAGTGGATCTCTTTATGACCCCAAAGCACTGATCCATTGGCGAGAAATTGCGGGTCTGGAAGTGCATTGTGTGATGACGCACTTCTAGCTGTATTTCCTGCCTCACAGTACCCTTCCCTGGCTAATTGACAGGTCGTTTGCTCTTGTACATGGCCAGTGACCTGACAATCACCAGGGAAAGGTGCTGCTCGGTAGAAGTATGGCATGAGGCTGTTAAGCTAGAAGTGCATTATGACACCCAATGCACTTTAAGACACAACTTCAACACACGAGTTCTCGCCCCTGGAGCAGTGCTTTGGGGTCATAAACTAATTGACTGGCTACACAATCATAATCATGGTTTAAGAGGGTAAAAGTTTCGGACAGGTTCCCTTTAAGTGAGAACCAAAAAAAAAACAAACATTTTGAGCCAGAAAATGTTGATATAAGTGCAATGCATAGGTGTGCATTCATACTATGGCCATTTAACACGCAGAAGCTAAGATAAAAACAAAATGAGCAAATACCCCGTATGAAGTAAATAGTATGTATAGATAACATAGGGTACTTGGTTAACATGGTTTTGATAAAAAAAAAAAATGTAAAAGCCATCCCACCACGACAAGGTGAACCCAATCCGGATGGTACCCAACTCTTGTAGTTCACCTCACTATGTGTCAGCAGATGTAAAAATAGATAAGGGCAGAGTAGGACACCTATGCGATGCACTTATACCAACATATGCTCAGGCTAAAAATGTTTTCTGGTTCTGGTTTATTTTTTTGTACAAACTGGGGCATGGTTCCCCCTTTTTCTGGGCTGTTCATTTTGTTTATATAGCTTTCCATGGGCATGAGGCTGAACAGTCGGGACCCAGTCCTGCTCTGCCCTTATCTATTTTTACATCTGCTTACACAGGTGAGTTACAATAGTTCAGACCGTCCCGATTGGGTACACCTTGTTGAGGTGGGATGGCTTTTACATTTTAACAAAACAATGTTAACTAAGTACCCCATGTTATTTACATGTACTTTTACTGTTTCCTAACAACAAGGTATTTGCTCATTTTCTTTTATCTTAGGTTCCCTTTAAGGTAACCTGCAACTTTTTAACATTCATTTCTCAGGGCAGTCGTAGTCATCTTCAAGCAAAACACAATCTCAAATGTACATGATACAAAAACAAATGCACAAGACCAAGATGCAAATCATTTTACCATTAGTGTTAAGAAGCCCCATACTCCTTAGACTAACATCAACTGAACCCTCCAATATCAGCAGGCTCGGCCAACAGTCTAATGTGTATGGGGGCCTCCCCACTCTTTGCCAAGAGATGATGTCATCAGAAATAACGATTGGGCATTGCCACTTTTGGGCTAGTAATCTTTTTGTTCTCGGTGAGTTAAGCCTCCAGCACGCTTATCTGTAGGCTATGAGTAATGTATGATCATTGTATGCATTGAAATACTAAGCGGTCACTGTTTTCTGCCATTTCTAGCGTTTCTCTAGTCTCTCCCCTGCATCAGGTCTTCCTTGCCAGCTCATACAGCCGCCAACTATAACTTCCTTTCTTCTTGTCAGAGCATCGTTCAGAGTCTCATAGACTTACATTGAGAGAGTGACCTCCGGCCCTCAATGAAACTGTTTGAGCTGGCTGGTCACCACTGCGGTCATATGGTGCAGGAGAAAGGCTGGAGCGACACCGGACACGCCCGGTTAGTATTTTAATACGCACACTGTACATACATTACTGATCGCCAATGGATGGTGGTGGGATGCTGGAATGGTACTTTAATCCATTTGCAGTCCAATTAAAAGGGGTTTCCCCAGCTGAAAGATCCAATTTCAATATGTACTAGGTGTAATATTACTAATTTCCTTCAATTAGATAATCTTTAGTTGTTTTTTCTATTGCTTGCCACATATCCACCTTAACACGGTCACTCAGGTATCCAAGGTTATGGTCACTATGGCATTCATGGCCGTGCTTGCGCAGTTAGTAAGGGGTTTCTCTTATCAATTCCAGTGTTCTCAGGAGGGCGCATAAATTGAAGCCCGTGAAGTAGCGCCCTGCCTGGCCACCTCACTCCGGCGCATGCGCTACAGCAGTCCTAATACGCCGGAGTGAGTTGGCCGGGCAGGGAACTACTGCGCAGACTCTAATTTATGCGCCCCCCCAAGAACACGGCAATTGATAAGAGAAACCCCTTACTAACTGCGCAAGCGCGGCCATGAACGCCATAGTGACCATAACCTTGGATACCTGGAGTGACTGTGTTAGGCCACAGCCCCACTATCGGTATTTGGTCAGTATTTTTTTTCAGTAGTGGGAGCTAAAACCAGGAGTGGGTGATAAATATAGAATTGGTGACTTGTTTCTATTATACCTTTTCTCTGATTGTTCCTCACCTGATTTTGGCTCCTACTCCTGAGAAAAAATACTGACAGAATACTGACCAAATACTGATAGTGGGGCCGTGGGATCTTTGAGATGGGAAAACCCCTTTAAGTTTACAAATGATGGTCCAAAAAGGTCACTTTTCATTCTGCATAAGGCTCTGCTTTTTGCAGGTCAAGCTTTTTGGGTGCCATATTAAACTATACTTATGATTGCTTGGATTTCCTTCAATGTTTAAAACATACTGAAAATTTAATCTGCTCCCTAAAATGTAAAATTGGCCCTGGTGTTTGTGTCTCAGATCGGAAAAAAATAAGACCGTGAGCCCAGCTGGGAACAGGACAGCCTCTGTACAGCGCTACAGAATATATTGGCGATATAAGAGCAATGGGAAGTAAGTATGAGTTTTTCAATTAAATCGTTTTATAGGTCATCACTAAAAAACCCAGCAATGGCCTTTAACTGAGCAATCATATGCATACTATAGGAGCTACCATGACAAGGAGATACCTGCCTCAATTTCAGAGTAAATTCAGAATACCACAATACACTTTTTCTCTTTTAGTATTCTTCTCTGCCTGTGTCTGTCCTACTGACAAAAAAAATGCATAACGTAAAATGTCCAACTAAAAATAAAAAAAGTAACAAAAAAACAATAATGGGTGTTTACCATTGATTTTTAATCCATTGAATGGCTCTTGGATTGGGATGTGAATTTGAGACTGGCTTATATCTTCCTCTTCAAATTCATCATCATCCCATGGTGAGGATCCAGTTGAACCTGTCGAAGGAAGGTACAGACTTTAGATTGTAATGAACACCGACTGATAATATAGTAAATTTACATTCACATTATGTTCGGCATTGTGTGGCGCTGAATCATTAGAGCGAATGCGTTCATTATTCCTGTTTACACAAGGTGAGGTGCTGCCAACAAGCAAGGATGTTAATGATCGCATAAAAGCTGCGCTCAGACATTCGGTTTATTCCTCATGTGAACAGTAGACAGGTTTACGTGGATTGATGGATGCATACCAATCAGTATAGGCTAAAGGGGTCTTACATATCTAGTGGCTCTATCTTGTTACACCCAATATTTGGCAACTTTCTTTTCTTGTTCCAAACTGCTCATACATGAGTGATTTCTGATGGCAGTTTTCCAATTTGCTTATCATTTATGGTTCATTTGTAATAAGCAATTAGTTAAAAAGACGAAGGGCTAATAGATCTCTGCCTTGATCTGTGGTCTGGACTTCTATTAAAGGGTTGTTCGGTGCTTTAACACTGATGGTCTATCCTTAGGATAGGTCATCAACATCTGACCGGTGGGAGTGAGACACCCAGGACTACCACCGATCAGCTGTTCCCAGTGTTGGTGGTGGCCACAACTGCACAGCAATGTTGACTGTACAGTCATGGCCAAAAGTATTGAGAATGAGACAAATAGTAATTTTTCCAAAGTTTACTGCTTCATTTTTTGTAATGGCAATTTGCATATACTCCTGTATGTCAAAGAGTGATCAGCTTAACAGCAATTACTGTACTTGCAAAGTCAATATTTGCCCAGAAAATGAACTTTAACCCCCAAAACACATTTCAACATCACTGCAGCCCTGCCTTAAAAGGAGCAGCTAACATCGTTTTAGTGATTGATCCATTAACACAGGTGTGGGTGTTGATGAGGACAGGGCTGGCAATCAGTCATGATTAAGTAAGAATGACATCACTGGACACTTTAAAAGGAGGCTGGTTCTTGGTATCATTGTTTCTCTTCAGTTAACCATGGTTATCTCTAAAGAAACACGTGCAGCCATCATTTCACTGCACAAAAATGGCCTAACAGGGAAGAGTATCGCAGCTACAAAGATTGCACCTCAGTCAACAATCTATCGCATCATCAAGAACTTCAAGGAGAGAGCTTCCATTGTTGTCAAAAAGGCTCCAGGGCGCCCAAGAAAGACCAGCAAGTGCCAGGACCGTATCTTAAAACTGTTTCAGCTGCGGGATCGGACTACCAGCAGTGCCGAGCTTGCTCAAGAATGGCAGCAGGCTGGTGTGAGTGCTTCTGCACGCACTGTGAGGCGGAGACTCTTTGAGCAAGGGCTGGTTTCAAGGAGGGCAGCAAAGAAGCCACTTCTCTCCAGAAAAAACATCAGGGACCGACTGATATTCTGCAAAAGGTCGAGGGAGTGGACTGCTGAGGACTGGGGCAAAGTCATTTTCTCTGATGAATCCCCTTTTCGATTGTTTGGGACATCTGGAAAACAGCTTATTCGGAGAAGAAGAGGTGAGCGCTACCACCAGTCTTGTCTCATGCCAACTGTAAAGCATCCTGAAACCATTCATGTGTGGGGTTGCTTCTCAGCCAAGGGAATCGGCTCACTCACAGTCTTGCCTAAAAACACAGCCATGAATAAAGAATGGTACCAGAATGTCCTCCAAGAGCAACTTCTCCCAACCGTCCAAGAGCAGTTTGGCGCCCAAAAATGCCTTTTCCAGCATGATGGAGCACCTTGCCATAAAGCAAAGATGATAACAAAATGGCTCATGGAACAAAACATAGAGATTTTGGGTCCATGGCCTGGAAACTCCCCAGATCTTAATCCCATTGAGAACTTGTGGTCAATCATCAAGAGACGGGTGGACAAACAAAAACCAACAAATTCTGGCAAAATGCAAGCATTGATTAGGCAAGAATGGACTGCTATCAGTCAGGATTTGGTCCAAAAGTTGATCGAGAGCATGCCAGGGAGAATTACAGAGGTCTTGAAGAAGAAGGGGCAACACTGCAAATATTGACTTGCTGCATTAACTCATTCTAACTGTCAATATAACCTACTGGTACTCATAATATGATTGCAATTATATTTCTGTATGTGATATAAACATCAGACAAACACTAATAAAAACCAGAGGCCAGCAGATCATGTGAAAATATAATTTTGGTGTCATTCTCAAAACTTTTGGCCATGACTGTATACTGACCGCGACCGTGTACTGCACATCCGCCCCCTATTGATTTGACTGGTGTGTGGATTTGCAGTACCTGGCCACGGCCACTATACAGTCAACGGAGCATTTCCGTATGCAGTCGCAGCTGGGAACAACTGATTGCCGGGGGTCCCGGATGTCGCATCCCCACCGATCGAACATTGATGACCTATCCTAAGTTAACCCCTTTAACGAGATAGAGCTTGACATGAATAACTTTCCAACAGTCAAGCAAAAAAAATAAAAAAATTCCAGATCAACTCAGATTTTTGCCTTAGATCGGCACAGGTCACACTCGTGTGTGCCAAGAAAAGGGGTCAAAGTGCTTTCTTGTGTATAGCCGGCTTTACCATCTTGCACCACGTGTAGGCAAATGGCTAACATGTGTGATCATAACACCCTTACTCTTTTGTGGATCATAAAGGGTGAAATCCATTTCACAGTTTTACAGAATTTACAGTTTAGGGCTCTTGCTGAAGGACTCAAATACTGATGTTGATTTTACCTGGCATGACTGCATGGCTTACACACAGTAAACATCTCTAAGCTAATTTGTTCTGGTACGGTCTTCTAAAGGGATTAGTATTCCAGCAGATTGTATATTCACCTGCTTTTCAGTTGCCATGAATACCTGGCAGCATGCCACCATTTTCTACACAAATAACATACAATACTTAAAATATTGAAGCACACTGTATGGTGTTAAAGGGTTATTCCCCCAAAAATCCCCAGGTGACCCCCTATGTATAATATGTAAAGTACTAATTGCTAGTTGTCCAACCACTTGGACCCCAGTTGTCCAAGCACTTGGACCCCATACCACTTGGACTGCAGGCTCCGGAACCCCAAGAACAGGGCTCTGCAGCTACATCCTGAATGGAGGTACTCATGCTCGGCCTAAGCTCCAATCATTGCCTATGGGACTGCTGCAAAAAGATGAGCTTTGCACTTGGCTGTACCATAGACAATGAATTGACTGAAAGACGAACATGTGCACCTCCGCACCATCCATAGGGTTCCGAAGACCTAATATCAGGGTCGGTGGTAGTTGGTAATCCTAGCGGTCGAGAACCCAGTGATCAGCAAGCTATTCTTTATTTTTTGGTGGATAACAGTTTAACTTTTCTTACCTGGGTTAATGATGGCTCCTTGAGACTGAGGTATGTCACAAACCTCATAGATTTTGATAGGATTCATAGGAACTTCTTTTGTGCCGTCATAAATGAGTTTGAACTCCCGACTCTTGTTTAGGGCGCAGCGGAGTTGGGCCTTCCACTTGGCTGGATCAGGATCATCCGCTCCTTCATGATATTTGCCCGTCTCCACAGCCCAAGCCTAAGAAAAGAAATCAGTAACCATTTCAGAACATTAGACCGAGAAGCTCTATGGCTGGTTCTGTGATCACCGAGGCAGTTTCAATAATTTGTCTTTAACTGAGGCTGAACACCTACAGTACAGACCAAAAGTTTGGACACACCTTCTCATTTAAAGATTTTTCTGTATTTTCCTGACTATGAAAATTGTACATTCACACTGAAGGCATCAAAACTATGAATTAACACATGTGGAATTATATACTTAACAAAAGAGTGTGAAACAACTGAAAATATGTCTTATATTCTAGGTTCTTCAAAGTAGCCACCTTTTGCTTTGATGACTGCTTTGCACACTCTTGGCATTCTCTTGATGAGCTTCAAGAGGTAGTCACCGGAAATGGTTTTCACTCCACAGGTGTGCCCTGTCAGGTTTAATAAGTTGGATTTCTTGGCTTATAAATGGGGTTGGGACCATCAGTTGTGTTGTGCATAAATCAGGTGGATACACAGCTGATAGTCCTACTGAATAGACTGTTAAAATTTGTATTATGGCAAGAAAAAAGCAGCTAAGTAAAGAAAAACGAGTGGCCATCATTACTTTAAGAAATGAAGGTCAGTCAGTCCAAAAAAATTGGGCAAACTTTGAAAGTGTCCCCAAGTGCAGTTGCAAAAACCATCAAGCGCTACAAAGAAACTGGCTCACATGAGGACCGCCCCAGGAAAGGAAGACCAAGAGTCACCTCTGCTTCTGAGGATACGTTTATCCGAGTCACCAGCCTCAGAAATCGCAGATTAACAGCAGCTCAGATTAGAGACCAGGTCAATGCCACACAGAGTTCTAGCAGCAGACACATCTCTACAACAACTGTTAAGAGGAGACTTTGTGCAGCAGGCCTTCATGGTAAAATAGCTGCTAGGAAACCACTGCTAAAGACAGGCAACAAGCAGAAGAGACTTGTTTGGGCTAAAGAACACAAGGAATGGACATTAGACCAGTGGAAATCTGTGCTTTGATCTGATGAGTCCAAATTTGAGATCTTTGGTTCCAACCACCGTGTCTTTGTGAGACGCAGAAAAGGTGAACGGATGGATTCTACATGCCTAGTTTCCACCGTGAAGCATGGAGGAGGAGGTGTGATGGTGTGGGGGTGCTTTGCTGGTGACACTGTTGGGGATTTATTCAAAACTGAAGGCATACTGAACCAGCATGGCTACCACAGCATCTTGCAGCGGCATGCTATTCCATCCGGTTTGCGTTTAGTTGGACCATCATTTATTTTTCAACAGGACAATAACCCCAAACACACCTCCAGGCTGTGTAAGGGCTATTTGACCAAGAAGGAGAGTGATGGGGTGCTACGCTAGATGACCTGGCCTCCACAGTCACCAGACCTGAACCCAATCGAGATGGTTTGGGGTGAGCTGGACCGCAGAGTGAAGGCAAAAGGGCCAACAAGTGCTAAGCATCTCTGGGAACTCCTTCAAGATTGTTGGAAGACCATTTCCGGTGACTACCTCTTGAAGCTCATCAAGAGAATGCCAAGAGTGTGCAAAGCAGTCATCAAAGCAAAAGGTGGCTACTTTGAAGAACCTAGAATATAAGACATATTTTCAGTTGTTTCACACTTTTTTGTTAAGTATATAATTCCACATGTGTTAATTCATAGTTTTGATGCCTTCATTGTGAATGTCCAATTTTCAAAGTCATGAAAATGCAGAAAAATCTTTAAATGAGAAGGTGTGTCCAAACTTTTGGTCTGTACTGTATATACACAATCCATACAAATACAAGAACCCTAATATAGAACAATGAAAGCCAATATTTTTTAATGGCATATATAAAACCAATACAAATAGGGGTATAATTCGCGCTTGGGTAGTGGGTAGAGGGAAAATGGGGAGTTACCAACGTGGAGGCGTAACTAAGGACTAGTAGTAGATTGGATAAAATAAATTAAGTTTTATTTGAAAAAATAGATAAAACCAGTTAAAAGTGATAAAAGTGATAAAATCTCTGATCAGAGGTCAGTATATCTAGAGAATAGGAGTAACGTATTATTTTGATAGAAGATGGTCCTTAATGTGGTCCAGAGGTGTAAGAACCTGTGGAAAAAGGGGTAAGGGAGGTTAGTTTAGTGGGATATTGGATAAGGTCAGGATGAGATAATTGGTGACCAATGTACCTGTAATAGGGTCCTTGTTCTTATTGGTGAATAAGTATCAGGGACTATCTGTTAGGTAGGTGCTCTTATTCCATGGTGGGAGAATCTACAGGACAAATTAAGAGGTATAAAGGATAAATTAAGGTAGAGAGATGCGTAAAGTAAGTAAATTCTCTGTACCTACTGTAATCCGGGCGGATATTAGTTTCGGGTAAGAAGAGGTCCAGAGGCCTAGGCTTCCTGGAAACCTGGTGTCCTGGGTTGTCTTTTTAGTCTACCTGCAGCGAAGGTAGAGGGTGGGTAGAAAACGGTCTTTGCCCTAGTAGGGGCTATAAATAAGTAGTGGATATTTACCTGATGGTGCAGGTGTGTTCCATTAGGTCACCTGTAGCAGTCCAGGGAAGTCCGGTGGGTCTGTAACAGTGGTGACCCTGTACGTCCTGGTGGTGTGATAATTGTACCTGTAGTGAGGTGAGTCACATGGGTCAGGTGAGGCAAGATGTCAGCCAGCCAAGGTATGAGAATCCTACCAGGTATACCTTGTCAAGGAAGTTTGTAGCACGGTGGTTCCCCTAGGTCCTAGAGCCGGTCGTGGCCAGATAGGAGAAATCCTACTTGAGATATGAGAATCCTACTAGGTATGCCTTGTCAGGGAAGTTTGTAGCACGGTGGTTCCCCTAGGTCCCAGAGCCGGTCGTGACCAGATAGGAGAAAATATTGGTAGGGGTAGTCTTAACGTATAGACCTGGTTCTAGGAGGGAAGCGGCCGGTTAGTCAATGCAGGGTAAAGCTGTGCAAAGTAGACGGAGCGGTCGCAGCATCCAGTTACTCACAGTTGGGGAAGTCTGCGTGGATCTGAGTCAGATAGTTGTCCCAGGGACGGGGATCCCTGAGGAAGAAAGACGTATCTTTCGAAACGCGTAGGACCCGCCCTATCCCAGCTCACTAGCGCTAAGAGACCGCTGCATCCTGTGTGTCACGTGCCAGCGCGTCACACTAGTCTCGCGTGCTTTCTGCAGGAAGCGCGCGCTCTCCCTATCCGAGATCACGCGAGGAGCGGAAGTCTCCGGCCGGGACTCCGCTCTCGCTCCGGATACAGTCACGGTACCTGCCGACAGGACGCCCCCGTCCCTGGGACAACTATCTGACTCAGATCCACGCAGACTTCCCCAACTGTGAGTAACTGGATGCTGCGACCGCTCCGTCTACTTTGCACAGCTTTACCCTGCATTGACTAACCGGCCGCTTCCCTCCTAGAACCAGGTCTATACGTTAAGACTACCCCTACCAATATTTTCTCCTATCTGGTCACGACCGGCTCTGGGACCTAGGGGAACCACCGTGCTACAAACTTCCCTGACAAGGCATACCTAGTAGGATTCTCATATCTCAAGTAGGATTTCTCCTATCTGGCCACGACCGGCTCTAGGACCTAGGGGAACCACCGTGCTACAAACTTCCTTGAGAAGGTATACCTGGTAGGATTCTCATACCTTGGCTGGCTGACATCTTGCCTCACCTGACCCATGTGACTCACCTCACTACAGGTACAATTATCACACCACCAGGACGTACAGGGTCACCACTGTTACAGACCCACCGGACTTCCCTGGACTGCTACAGGTGACCTAATGGAACACACCTGCACCATCAGGTAAATATCCACTACTTATTTATAGCCCCTACTAGGGCAAAGACCGTTTTCTACCCACCCTCTACCTTCGCTGCAGGTAGACTAAAAAGACAACCCAGGACACCAGGTTTCCAGGAAGCCTAGGCCTCTGGACCTCTTCTTACCCGAAACTAATATCCGCCCGGATTACAGTAGGTACAGAGAATTTACTTACTTTACGCATCTCTCTACCTTAATTTATCCTTTATACCTCTTAATTTGTCCTGTAGATTCTCCCACCATGGAATAAGAGCACCTACCTAACAGATAGTCCCTGATACTTATTCACCAATAAGAACAAGGACCCTATTACAGGTACATTGGTCACCAATTATCTCATCCTGACCTTATCCAATATCCCACTAAACTAACCTCCCTTACCCCTTTTTCCACAGGTTCTTACACCTCTGGACCACATTAAGGACCATCTTCTATCAAAATAATACGTTACTCCTATTCTCTAGATATACTGACCTCTGATCAGAGATTTTATCACTTTTATCACTTTTAACTGGTTTTATCTATTTTTTCAAATAAAACTTAATTTATTTTATCCAATCTACTACTAGTCCTTAGTTACGCCTCCACGTTGGTAACTCCCCATTTTCCCTCTACCCAAGCGCGAATTATACCCCTATTTGTATTGGTACTACCCCATTGACACATTGTGGTTTGTGTCCCTTGATTCGCTGCTTATCAGTGATCAGCCTACCAGCGCCTCCTACCGCTTATTTGCATATATAAAACCACAGACGTATAGTAATAACCAACATTAGACAAAATGGAGTACACAGGAAATGCAAAACCAGGGGATATCATCATTAGAAGAATAAATGCAACTATAGGGGTATACACATTAGTACAACACCCACTGTATAGCACTACTTAGTGAATGATCATGGATGCATTAGTGGCGGTAGTCCAATACATATAATAAAAGGTTATAGCCAAATCGGATACCTGAACATGTTTTAGTAATGATAAACTATAGCAATAGGACCAATGAATGGCTACGAGTATTGGAAGCTTAAATAAATACCACAATGGTGAAGATACCTCCTATATTTGCCAGAAAAGACTAAGTGTAATACTCTAATACGTAATCCAAAATGTTAAATCGATAGAACATATGTAACAGATATCTCTCAACACCTTGTGAAAGTACTATGCTGTATAAATGAGATTAATACAGCATGTAGTAAAGAGATATCCATATACAATCAAAGGGGACAAAATGAAATATAATAAACATAATCATAACGTACCCAGTTACAATAGTACCACGCTAAGGTAAAAGGTGAAGTCCCACTGCACCCGATGCACGTTTCGCAGCAAACAGCTTCATCCAGAGGGTGCTATATCCATTTCCTACTTATATCCATGTACTACTACCTATTAGGCTATAACACTATTATACAGTGGGTACGGAAAGTATTCAGACCCCTTTAAATTTTTCACTCTGGTTCATTACAGCTATTTGGTAAATTCTAAAAAGTTAATTTTTTGGTTCTCATTAAAGTACACTCTGCACCCCATCTTGACTGAAAAAAAAAACAAATGTAGACATTTTTGCAAATTTATTAAAAAAGAAAAACTGAAATATCACATGGTCATAAGTAATCAGACCCTTGCTCAGACATTCATATTTAAGTCACATGCTGTCCATTTCCTTGTGATCCTTGAGATGGTTCTTCTCCTTCATTGGAGTCCAGCTGTGTTTAATTAAACTGATAGGACTTGATTTGGAAAGGCACATACCTGTCTATATGAGACCTCACAGCTCACAGTGCATGTCAGACCAAATGAGAATCATGAGCTCAAAAGGAACTGCCCAAGGAGCTCAGAGACAGAACTGTGGCAAGGCACTGATCTGGCCAAGGTTACTAAAGAATTTCTGCATTACTCAAGGTTTTTAAGAGCACAGTGGCCTCCATAATCCTTAAATGGAAAAAATTTGGGACCACCAGAAGCCTTCCTAGACCTGGCTGTCCAGCCAAACTGACCAATTGTGGGAGAAGAGCCTTGGTGAGAGAGGTAAAGAAGAACCCCAAGATCACTGTGGCTGAGCTCCAGAGATGCAGTAGGGAGATGGGAGAAAGTTCCACAAAGTCAACTATCACTGCAGCCCTCCACCAGTCGGGCTTTTATGGCACAGTGGCCTGACGGAAGCCTCTCCTCAGTGCAAGACATATGAAAGCCTGCATAGAGTTTGCTGAAAAACTCATGAAGGACTCCCAGACTATGAGAAATAAGATTCTCTAGTCTGATGAGATGAAGATAGAACTTTTTGGCGATAATTCAAAGCGGTATGTGTGGAGAAAACCAGGCACTGCTCATCACCTGCCCAATACAATCCCAACAGTGAAATATGGTGGTGGCAGCATCATGCTGTGGGGGTGTTTTTCAGCTGCAGGGACAGGATAACTGGCTGCAATTGAAGGAAACATAAATGCAGGCCAAGTACAGAGATATCCTGGATGAAAACCTCTTCCAGAGTGCTCTGGACCTCAGACTTGGCCGAAGGTTCACCTTCCAAGACAATGACCCTAAGCACACAGCTAAAATAACCAAGGAGTGGCTTCAGAACAACTCTGTGACCATTCTTGACTGGGCAAGCCAGAGCCCTGACCTAAACCCAATTGAGCATCTCTGGAGAGACCTGAAAATGGCTGTCCACAACGTTCACCATCCAACCTGACGGAACTGGAGAGGTCAGCAAAGAATGGCAGAGGATCCCCAAATCCAGATGTGAAAAACTTGTTGCATCATTCCCAAGAGGACTCATGGCTGTACTAGCTCAAAAGGGTGCTTCTATTCAATACTGAGGAAAGGGTCTGAATACTTATTGACCATGTGATATTTCAGTTTTTCTTTTTTAATAAGTTTGCAAAAATTTCTACATTTCTGGGTTTTTTTTTCAGTCAAGATGGGATGCAGAGTGTACTTTAATGAGAAAAAATGAACTTTTTAGAATTTACCAAATGGCTGCAATGAAACAGAGTGAAAAATGTAAAGGGGGCTGAATACTTTCTGTACCCACTGTATGTATTGGACTACTGCCATACATACATCCATGATCATTCAGTAATTTGTGCTACACAATGGGTGTTGTACTAACGTGTATATCCCTATAGTTATATTTATGATTCACTACGCCAGGTGACAACTTTATATTTATTCTTCTAAATAGTGATATCCCCCGATTTTGCATTTCCTGTGTGCTCCATTTTGTGTAATGTTGGCATTACTATACATCTGTGTTTTTAGATATGCCATTAATAAAGATTGAGCTGATTTTATTGGCTTGCATGGTTCTATATTGGAGTTCTTTAATTGAGGTTAATTGATTTCATACTCAAATCCCCATTTTCTGCTATGAGAGATGCCGACGTACTGCTTGGATTATTGGCAGATCCCTGAATTAGTGGGATTCTCTTCAATATCTTTTGTGTATGTAATCAGTATGTAAAAAAGGTGATAGACATTCTATAAGTTATTCAATTTACATTGTTGTAAGAACTGATTATCATCACCGTACAGCTTTGAAACAATTGCTCGCTTCTTTGATATTTTTTCTGTTAATAGATTAATGGTGTACAATTGTTTGCCTAGGAGAAGGTTTGTTCACTTTCTTCTCTCCACCATGTGCTTTTCTAGGGTAAACACAGATTAGGTGGACAGGTGATGAATAGTGTCTGGGTAAACACCTGGTCCAGAAGAATGAGCAGATCAGCTCCTCCCTCCACTTAAATGGGGTTTATCCCGTTGTAAACATGTTCTAAGTAAAGATCTGATTACAAGCTTTTTACCATTTAAAGAATGCTCAATGCGTTCATCCATTAAATGGGACAGTTTTCCAACTCAACAATGAACTTGGTTAGAAACGTCATTCTGATAATAAAGCCAAATGTGCGGCCAAAGCACCATTTGCGATCTCATTCGACTCTCCCATACACAGGAGCGCTCGCTCAATTGAAAGCTCCTGCGTTCTCTATGAGAATGACACGTCAACCGATGGCTTATCCTTGGAAGCACAATGTGATGGACAATCCCAAATTGGACAAGCGATCAAAATCTCTCCTGACCATCAGTCATCCGGCGCTGCCATACACATTAGACAGTCGCCCGAACCCGTCGATATAGGCAGGTTCATCCGATATTTGTTTAATGAATATGGAGGCCTTAAAGGGAATTTTGTTAGTAAGATGTTGAAGCCTCCTAAGTCATCTATATGGGCATGTAGGTCACAGGAAGCTGAATAAAATGATACCTTGATATCGGAGATTCGATGTCTTGTTCCAGACATATCCATGTTTTCTGATATGTAAATGAGTTACTCAGGGCTATGGGCTGGACACAAATCGGCATGATTATCTGGTAAAAGGGGAGTTACCAGTGTGAGTCAGTAACTAAGACAGAACAATAGAACTGAACTTTGTCTCATAATAAACACGTTAGCAGCTGTAGCTCTCAGGGCTCTGCTGTATTGGTTGCCTGTGAAGTTGAAGCTGAGAGGAACCTGCAGATGTGTCAGTGATAATCACACACAGCTCCGCAGTGATTTCAGGAGAGCACAGAGCGGCCATTACACATCACACTGGCAATGCCTCCTTTCATGTAAAATAATCACTGGAGGCAGATTCTCATGCAGATCAGTGTCCGGCCCATAGCCTTGAACAGCTCATTTACATATAAGAAAAATGTAAATATTTCTGGAATAAAATATTGGATCGAAGATATCAAGGTATCACTTTATTCAGCTTCCTGTGACCTACATGCCCATATAGACTTAGGCTTAGGAGGGTTGATACTACTGAAGAAATTAGCTTCCTCTCCTGGAATGGTAGCATCATGGCTGTCTAGCACCAGTCTTGCAAGTACTGTATATGAAAAATATTGTCCAGAGCTACACTACAGGTACTGCTACCCAAAAAATGGTCTTTGTGTTTTTTGATGAATGCACAACCAATTTAAATCCTCTTGTAGGCAGTTCATTGCAATCATGTCAGTTTTAGCTGTTTCGGGGTTTCATTTTTATTTGCAATGTTATTATTAACCTTGAAGATTGTGTTCTCCTCTTCATGCTGAGGACTGTGACGTGTTGCATGCTTCCATGGGATTTGAAACCTCTTTGCTTCTCTGTCCAACCAAGTAAGACCAGGATACATTCCGCTGTCTACCTGACACACCAGCCATGGCTTTAGACGAACACGACGAGGGTGCAGGGCCATTTTCTGTAATAAAGAAAACAATATTGAGATGTTTGGTGTCAAGTAAACCTACTATTTAATGTCTTGTGGAGACAGAATTCCTTCATAGGAATGCAAAGAGCAATCAAGGTCAACTAAGAATAGGTTATTAAGAGATAATGTACGTCTCTTCCTGATTAATTCTGCTTCAGCTAATGTAGCTCAATAATTTACTGCTGCCTTTCATCTTTGTCACTGAACAAATATTTAGCTGGGTCATGAATTCCAGAACATCTATTAGATGACTTTGGCCTCTCACCCATCAAACCGGTCTAAGAAGGCATCAAATACCAGACAAGTTCTTCTGTGTCACTTTAGAGAGTCTCTAAAAGGTGTTTTAGACACCATCTAAGGTAACTATGTAACCTTAGATAGCGGTCACATAGCTTGAAAAAAAGACCTAGGTCCATCAAGTTCAACCTTTCCCCACCAATTACCTGAAAAAGTATTCTGCCATCTCTCCTGCCCCCCTTTTCCTAAACACATGGCTGCTTAGCCAGGTTAAAGGGAAGTCTATTGAGCAAGCTGCTCTCATTTGTTTCTGGAACTTCCATTTACAGCAATAGAAAAGTGGCCACCTCTTCATTGACTTGTATAGGGACAGCACTGGCCTAAATCAGCAAAACAGTGTCAAAGGACCCCTGGTGTCCCAATAGTCATAAAAGTAGGACCCGTTCCTACCACAGGAGTTTACTGCAGATCCGATCAGAGGTTACAATATCTTTTTCGACTGTTTCAATTTAAAGGATTTGTGCAAGATTACAAAAAAGAGGTCTATTTCTTAATCAACAATCGCTAGTCGTGTAGATGGACTGTTACTGATACTGAAGTGTAGTTCCTTTAATTGAACACTGCCTTTCAAACTCATAAAATTTCATTAACATGCAACTTGACAAAATTTTACACAGGACAAAAAGCAGATTCAATAGGCAAGATCCTTGTTTTGATTTTTTTTAAAATAAGCTATAGAGTAGAAACCACTGAAACAAATATTTCATCTAGTTTACCAGAAATATTAAGGGCCCCATACACATTGTTGTGGTCATAACCCGCCGATATTGGATGACCGTCTGATAAGTATGGGTGCCTGAAGGATCCGGCTTACTGAATTTCAGGTGTTGATCCTTTAGTTCTACCTGGAGATAAGCCAAGGTCTTCGGAGAGTAGTGGTGACTCTCTTAGAAAACACAGGAGTGCTCGGCGGAGCTGAGCGTTCCTGGTATGGTAGATTCGGTAGAGATAGTCGTCAGTCAAACAATCATATGGCCGTTACATATCTAATATGTATGGGGACCTTTATAGGAGTTTGTCTAAAAAAAATAAATAACTACATTTTTTAGACACACTCCTATAAAAAGGTCTCCATCACACACACACACATATATATATGTATGGGGTCGCACATTAGCTATTAACAGAAGCATGTGACTTTTGGAAACATATGAAATGCAGGTTCCAGAATGCAAAGTTCTATGGAACAGATGAAAGGTTGAGAAGTACACCCCCAATGTCCTTTGATGTTTCCAAGTAGTAGATTGAAGGAAACCTGCAATTAACGGTATTTACTGCACTTCAATAACCCAAACCCTCAAATTAATAATAATAGGAAAAACATACAGTTCTTGACTAATAGACTATAGAAATTTGGTCTTTAATGCAGATAGGAAGCTTTGTATACAAGCTTAAAACGGGGTTTAAAGGGGATACAATTTATTTCTAAAAAATTAAATTAATTCTCCAATTCTGCCAGTTACTCTCTCCCTGCGGGTATCTGCTTCCTGGTCCATGTTCACACACAGGGAATGCCTTCTCAGCCAGTCATTTGCTGAGTCAGGTCACCAATGCAGTCATTGACTGGTTGAGAGGGAATTTCCAGTGTGACGAAAGGGAACCAGGAAGTGGAAACCAGTAAGGGTAGAAACAGGAGCCCCGGGGGATCGCTAAGGATGAGCATTACTAGGAAGTAATATTCTACTGAGAAGTGAAACATTATTAAAGCCAAACACCATGTGTTCCACATTTTGTTTTAAAAATGACACGCTACCTCAGCCATATCTGGGTTTTTGTGCCCGTATTAATTTTCTTGCAGGACATACAAAAATACAGAAAACTTGTATAACTAGGGTAGTAATATGTTGTGAGGAAGACGTCAGCATGTACTTTGTGTCAAGGCTGTGTTCCCACATTGTGGTCATGTTGTGGTTTCAGATGCAATTTTTGCATAACAGGTTTGGTCTAAACTGTAAAACAAAGTTGGCAATACAAATGCAGATTCATTTATTCCATCACAGCAGGCTTCATTGTGGCCTATTGGCCCTTATTCACATCCTAAGCCCAAATTCAGACTTCTGTGAAACAATGGTCCTTGATGAACAAACTGGCTGCAAGTCTCTCAACCCAAACTCAAAAGTCACATATATACTTATGAGGCTGTTGAGTTCGGATCGGGAGACCCGTGGCCAGTCCATAGATCACGGTCATCTGAATTCGGCCTAAAGCCACCATCTCACATAGAGAGATCGCTGCTGTGTCACGGTTTTGGTGACGCAACATCGACCTCACCAGTGATGTCGCTATGTGTGACACTTTGCAACGATCAGGCCCCTGCTGTGAGGTCGCTGATCGCTGCAAAGTTACATAGTTACATAGTTAGTAAAGCCGAATAAAGACTTGCGTCCATCAAGTTCGACCTGTTAGTTCTGTAATTGCTAAAGTTGATCCAGAGGAGGGCAAAAACCCCAAATGATTTAGCCAATCTTCACCTGAGGAAAAATTCCCTCCCGACTCTGAAACCAGCAGTCAGAATAAATCCCTGTATCAACCTACTATTTTATTCTATTTTTAAGTATATGCAGAAATCTGCCTGGTATCTAGAAAAGAATCCAGTCCCCGCTTGAACTGGTTTAGTGAATCCGACATTACCGTCTCCTCACTGAGTGAATTCCATATTCTCACTGCTCTTACCGTAAAGAACCCCTTCCTATGCTGGTGCTTTTCTCTTCCAGTCTTAGTGAGTGCCCTCTTGTTACCATAATATCCCTCCTTTTGAACAAATCCCGGGCAAGATCTCTATACTGTCCCCTAACATATTTGTACACATTTATTATGTCCCCCCTCAACCTTCTCTTTTCCAGGCTGAATAGTCCTAGTTTTTATATTATTATGTGGCACGCTATCGAACGCTTTTGAGAAGTCGAGATACACGACATCCACTGGTTCCCCCTGATCTACTCGAGAGCTAACCTCCTCGTAGAAGTCAATCAGGTTTGTTTGGCAGGAGCGATTCCTCATGAATCCATGTTGGTTCGGGGTTAATAAATTATTAGCATCAAGATGCTCCATGATTGCCTCATTAATAAAGCCTTCAAAAATTTTGCCCACAACGGACGTCAGACTCACCGGCCGATAGTTTCCGGTGTTACTTTTTGCTCCCTTTTTGAATATTGGCACTACATTCGCCTGTCGCCAATCAAGTGGTACAGACCCAGTCTCAACAGAGTCCTTAAATATAAGATATAACGGTCTGGCTATCACATTACTTAGTTCCCTTAGTACCCGTGGGTGTATGCCATCAGGTCCTGGTGATTTGTTTATTTTAATGTTACTGAGGCGTTTCTGTACCCCAGCTTGGGTTAGATTAGTCATACTTAGTGGAGGATTAAGTTTGTCACTTCTCATTTCGCCTGTTAGTTCTTTTTCTTTTGTGAAAGTTGACGAAAAAAATTTATTTAATAGATTAGCTTTATCCTCATCTTTCTCTATGATTTTGCCTTCATCACTTTTTATCGGTCCAATATTATTCGATTTAATCCTTTTACTATTTATATACGTAAAGAACAGTTTGGGATTTGATCTACTTTCCCTAGCAATACGTTTCTCTGTTTCCTCCTTTGCTATTTTTATTTGTTTTTTGCAGGTTCTCGTTTTTTCCTTGTAACACATTAGTGCCTCCTTACTGTTTTCCTGTTTTAATCTCTTGAATGCCTCTTTTTTGCTATTTAACGCCCCTTTTACATTCTTATTCAACCATATTGGTTTCCTCTTATTTCTGGCCCTTTTATTCCCATACGGTATATACCTCTCGCACGGAGTATTCAGAATTCTTTTGAAGGTTTCCCATTTACTATTCGTATTTCCTTGATTAAGAACTTTGTCCCAGTCTATAAGTTGAAGGTTTTCTTTCAGCTGATCAAACTTCGTCCTCCTAAAGTTTAATGTTTTTGTTGTTCCCTTATTGATAACCCTACTGAAGGGCATTTTGAAATTGATAATATTATGATCGCTATTACCTAGGTGCCCCCCTATCTGTACCTCAGTTATTCTATCAGGCCTATTAGTCAATATTAAGTCCAACACTGCCTTCCCTCTCGTTGGTTCCTGCACTAGTTGGGAGAGATAATTATCCTTGATATTTGTCAAGAACCTTTTTCCTTTCTGCGATCTACAGGTTTCTGTTTCCCAGTCAATATCCGGGTAGTTGAAGTCCCCCATTACAATCACCTCATTATGTTTTGCTACTTTGTCTATTTGTCCTAATAGCAGTTTCTCATTCTCCTCTGTTATATTAGGTGGCTTATAGCAGACCCCCCAGTAATATTTTATTATTATTTTTTGCCCCCTCTATCTCTACCCACATGGACTCGACCCCCTCTTCTCCCTCTCCTATATCTTCCCTTAGTCTGGGCTTTAGACGTGACCTTACATATAAGCAGACTCCTCCGCCCTTCCCCTGTTTCCGGTCCCTTCTAAATAAACTATAATCTGTTAAATTTACCGCCCAGTCGTAGCTATCGTCTAGCCAAGTCTCTGTTATACCTACGATGTCATACCTCTCCTCCGATATAAGCGCCCGCAGCTCATCCGCCTTATTGGTCAGGCTTCTTGCGTTGGTCAGCATGCAAGATAAAACTTTGGGGTTATTTAGCATCCTATTCTTCTCTAACGATCTAACTGTACTATCCCCACCCCCCTCTCCACCCTCATTATATTCACTTCTCCCCTTCCCCCTTGCTTGCCTCACATCCCACCTATTTCCTTGGTTCCCCCCGCCCGTCTCTAGTTTAAAAACTCCTCCAACCTATTAGCCATCTTCTTCCCCAGCACCGCTGCACCCTCCCCATTGAGGTGCAGCCCGTCCCTACGGTAGAGCCTGTAGCCGACAGCGAAGTGTCCTGGACCATTTTTTGGTCGTTGCCCTCCCGCTGGTCAGCACACATCGCTGTGTGTGACCAGCGATCAGGCTGGTAACCATGATAAACATCGGGTTACTAGGGGCACACGCGCACCAAGTAACCCGTTGTTTATCATGGTTACGAGCCTGCTAAAGTGAGCGGTAACCTCCCGCTCACTGTAGCAGAGTGGTAACCATGATAAACAACAGGTTACTAGGTGCGCGTGTGCCCCTAGTAACCCGATGTTTATCATGGTTACCAGCCTGCTCCTGCTTCAGCAGGCTGGTAACCAGGAGCAGGACATCGTGGAAAGATTCTTTCCACGATGTCGCTGCTCCCCTGATCGTTGGTGAGCCTGCCTGTTTGACAGCTCACCAGCGACCACATAGCGACGCAGCAACGATCCTGTCGGGATCATTGCAGCGTCGCTAAGTGTGACGGGGTCTTTAGGCCACGGACCCACTATCAGTATTTGGACAGTATTTTTTCTCAGGAGTGGGAGCCAAAACCAGGAGTGGGTGATAAATGCAGAATTGGTGACTTGTTTCTATTATACCTTTTCTCGGATTGTTCCTCACGTGGTTTTGGCTCCCACTCCTGAGAAAAAATACTGACCAAATACTGATAGTGGAGCTGTGGGTATTTGTACATGACCACTTATAGATGCTAGTGTACCTACTGAATTTTCACTATAGGAAAATGCTTCAGGAAAATGTCAGTGGTGTTTTTCCTGAAGAGTCTTCTTTAGCATCTTTTATGTTGGTTTTGCAGTATAGAGAGCGTCTTCCAAACAGAAGCCGCCAGAAGAATGGACAGGTCACTTATTTTAGCCACTGCCTGGCTTTTCAACTCTGAAGTGGTTAAAAGAAGCTCAAAAAGACTGAACATATGTGCAGAAAGTCATTCTTTTTATCGCTTTTTCAGATGGGTTCCAGGTGGAAACCTCCCGAAAAAAACAGACATGTCTCCGTTTGGTTTACATGGACATGTGCATAGCGGAATAGGTTATAATGGGTATGTGTGGGATTTTTGAAAAACCTATACCACACACTGCAAACACAGATATGTTAAGGGGACCTTAGATTGTATTTCAGTTTTCATGTATAAATAAGCAGTTTGCTAAAATGACTTCCCAACATGTCTGAGGGACACATAGCAAAAGATTAACGCATTAAATAAAAAAAATAAAAAAATCTGGAATGCCCCTTTTAATCTGCACATGGAATATCCTAACCCTGTTGCAGAACAGCTGGACTATGTAGACCTCAAAGAAAAGTTTCCATTTGCTTTAGTGGTAAAAAAAAGTAACAGAACATAAGTGGACTTGGTGAAGTGCTGTGACATGCATCACGTGGCATAAGCCGCCACATAAAAAAAAACACTGCAGTCACCATTTCATCTCATGGATCCTGTGAATGACGCACGGCACACCATAATTCATCCATGGCTAAACTTTATGGTCCTGCACTATTTACATAACCAAATGTCAAGTGACACAAGATAAAAATATTAAAACAAGTATTGTAATTGCTAATTCATGCAGTTTGTTTATCCAATGTAGCACAAAACTAATTTCACCATCATCTCCGAGGACATGTTTCTTTGGTCAATTCATCAAGATGGACGTTTGGCTTTCCCGTCTTGATCCGGGATGCGCTGGAGTAAGAAGGGACATTCATTAAGGCGTGTGCCTCTCTTAGTGAATGTGGTGCATCTATCAGCTGCCAAGTGCCGGCATCAGAAATGTCCTCCAGTTCATTTCTGTGGTTACTTATGTTATTTTTGTGGTGTAAGTTATAACGAAATATTGTCTGTGTCTAGCCGTGTCCCATTTCACTAAGCTCTGGAGTTAGTATTTTTATGCCTAGGGCCCAATTCATCAAGACTGACATTTCATACACCAGTCGTAAAGGGGTTGTCCACTACTAGGACAACCCCTTCTTCATCTAAATGTTTGGCCCTGATGAAATAAAATATCCTATTATCACCTCCCGTGCTGGCGCT
This sequence comes from Phyllobates terribilis, assembly GCF_046119375.1. Taxonomy (NCBI): domain Eukaryota; kingdom Metazoa; phylum Chordata; class Amphibia; order Anura; family Dendrobatidae; genus Phyllobates; species Phyllobates terribilis. The sequence goes on from NW_027362762.1 coordinate 693,707,644, forward strand.
GTTCCAGCAGTGTCGGCACTCACGGTCCCGGGGCTCTAGTGCGGTGGAATGACACGTGGTGCCCGGCGCCCAATCAACACTGGCATCACTGGCTCCGCCTTCGTACGGATTGAACATAAGAGGAAGTCCAGGCTGCGGCTGATCTCTGACTTACTCTTCATGTTCAATCCGTACGAAGGCGGAGACAGTGACGCCAGCGCTGATTGGGCGCCGGGCACCATGTGTTATTCCACCACATCAGAACCCCGGGACCGCGAGTGGAACGGCACGGGAGGTCAATATAGTTTTTTTTTTCATTTTATCGGGGCCAACCATTAAGATCAAAAAGGGGATGTCCTAGTAGTGGAGAACCCCTTTAATGAGGGGCATGGAAGAATAAGATGCGCTGAATTCATTAAGAGGTGCAAGCAACTTAACGAATTTGGTGCATCCTATCAGTAGTGAGCGCCACCGTACGCCTAGTCGGAAACGTTACTCCAGTCGAGCTACATCTCTAGCATAATAAACGCTACCGCTTTTAATGAATTTGATGTGAAAATAGTCACATCCAATCTACTCCCAGCTCTGCCCATGTTGGTGAAAACGCCAAAAGTTGCAAAATTTTAAGTGTAAACACTTTGATGAAGCGGGGGCCTAAAAGTTAGAACATTTTTGCTGAATTGTGATTTTTGACGCAAACTGTTTGATGAATGGACCCCTTATTTATAACCATGCATTACTCATATGTGTAAAGAACTGTATATAAACCTGCGTGGGGGGGAGGGAGATTTACTAACAAAAAAACATGAAAGCATGAGAATTCTGATGTACAAGCCCTGTGCCACATTAGGGTTTTTGGACACTTTTTGGGTGAGCTGAGGCCGGACTTTCATGGTCCAAGTAAGGACTGTGATGTCCGGACCAGTCACAGGTCTCCTGACCTGAAATCAACACCCTTAGGCCCCATTCACACGCCTGCATAAAAAAAGTATACTTGAGAAGGTCCATTTTCAATATCCGTGAGGTTCTCTGTTGGCTGTCCGTGTGTACCATCCAAGTGCTGTCCTTGTAACATGTACCGGAATAGAATGCAAAAGAGAAATTGCAGATTTTTAGGTGTTAAAGATGTGCACAGTGAGAGATAAATAGATATATCTCATGGATATCTAGTAGTGCCTTGTGTGTGTAGTTTACTGTTCATGTATTAACCCTCAACTGGTGAGGTGGGGTTTTTGTCACGCAACTGGTGATGTGGGGTTTCCTATACCCCAGTGTTTAGAAATCTCTTATTTTTACAGAAAATGTAAAGATCACGTTTGTTTTAATCGTTTTCTTATTGGCAATTGATTACACATGAGTATAACAAATTTTTGACACCCACAAATGGACGGAAGCTAGTGAGACACGTATCCTCATACCAGCATTTTTCAATGAATGGCAGCCGAACAAAAATTCCCTGGGGTGTGGCAAACCCCACCTCACCAGTTGAGGGTTAACCTAATAAATACATAAATAAATGAAAAAAAAAATTATGCGGGACCCCCACATTTGGAAGGTGTATGGTTTGTTATATCAGACACCCCCATTACTAACCCAGTAATAAAAAGAATAAGAAAAAACAAAACACACTCCCCAACTCTTTCCCTAGTTCACCAATTATAAAAAAAAGTTCCCACAGAGGTTCGACGTAGTTCAGCGTTTCCTACGACATTCCCAGAATTCAGCTCTGCTGCGCTCCACGAGGCCCGGCAACTGTGAAGAGCGGTGATGTCAGTAATATTCTGCTCTTCACAGTCATTGGGCCTCATTGAGCGCAGTGTGAGCCGCATTCGAGGAACGTTGTGGGAAGCGCTGGACTACGTCATATGTGCGTAAAACTTTTTTTTCTTATAATAAATTGGTGGTGAAGAGGGACAGTGTCTTGTTTTTCTCTCTCTCTCTTTTTATGTTCTTCAGGTTTCCACTACTGGACCTGCATGTATTTTTTTTTTTAAATAAATTGATGAACCAGGGAAAGAGTTTGGGAGTGTTTTTTTTAAATAAATAAAATATTTTTGTGTGTTTCTTCTTTTTATTACTGATAGACACCTCTCCATTACAAACACCAGGCTTGATGTCAGCTATGAATTGTTCAAAAACACAGTTGACATCAACCCCAAGCCCCATTACCCCAATTGTCAACGCACCAGGGCAGTCGGAAAGAACCGAGGCGAAGCGCCAGAATTGGCGCATTTAACGTGATGTGACACTTCTGGGGCAGCTGTGGGCTGGTATTTTTAGGCTGGGAAGGGCACAATATCCTTGGACCTTCCCAGCCTGATAATATCAGCTCTCAGCTGTCTGCTTTACCTTTGCTGGTTACGAAAAGTAGGGGGAACCCCAAGACATTTTTTTTTTTCATTTATTTGGTTAAGCCATGTACAGTAAACTACACACGCAAGACATTAATTATACATCTCACAGATATCTATTTATCTAGCTCTATTTTTGCACATCTTTAAACACATAAAAATCTTTCATTTTTATTCCGGCAGGGACGACGCACAGATGTCACACTTATGTCACTTATGTGCGGTACGTATTGTCATCCATGCTGTGGAACAAAAACGAACACGTGTACGTGTGGGTCACACGGTACGTGTATGCAACCCCATAAATTATAATGGGTGTGCGTGTGTATGCGTCTCCGGTATGTGTGCCACACAGACGTGTGAAGGGGGCCTTATACATGCTTATAAGGGCAGGTGTAAACGACAGTAAATTCTCTCATTCTAGAGAATTGAGCAATTATGCAAATGACACTAATCAGAGATTGATCACAGACTTCTGCCATGGTGCCTCATGATTTGTATGTACGCCCCTGGTACTTTTAAGGTCACATTCACACATTCAGTATTTGGTCAGTTTTTTACCTCAGTATTTGTAACCCAAAACCAGGAGTGGGTGATAAATACAGAAGTGGTGACGTGTTTCTATTAGGCTGTGTGCCCACTATGCGTTTTTTAAGCATTTCCGCAGCGGCAATTCCGCTGCAGAAACGCTTAAAAAACGCTTGGTAGAAGGCCTGCCATGTTCCCCAATGATAATCCGCATGTGCTGTGCACATGCTGCGGAAATTTCCACTGCGGATTATCATTGCGGAATAATCCGCAGCACTACCAATTATTTTGCGGAAGCGCTGCGTTTTCGCCGCCATTAACTTGCATTGAATCGCTTGGATTCCGCATCACTGGATCTGTAGATGCGGAATCCAAGCGTTTCAATGTGCGGATGGTACCCGGGTCTGGAGAAGAGGAGACTCTCCTCTGGACCCGGGTACCATAGTACCTGTAAAAAAAAGAATAAAATAAAAAATATACATTATACTTACCTTCTGATGGCCCCCGGTGTCTTCATCCGATGCGTCCTGGCTTGCTGGCAGCTCAAGGTGGACAAAAAGGACCTGCTATGACGTCATTTAGTCATGTGACAGGTCACACGATCGCTGACGTCGGCAGGCCCTTTAATCTATCGCGAGCTGCCGGCAAGCCGAGACAAGGACACCGGTGGCCATCAGAAGGTAAGTATAATATTTATTTTTTACCATTCTTTCGGTCACACTATATACATCCATGCCGGTTGCATGGATTTATATAGTGTGACCAAGTTGTCAAGCTCTTTCCAAGTGATGCTAAAATCGCTTGGAAAGCGCTTGACAACCCGCATGCGGAAATGCATGTGAAGAACGCTTCACTTCCGCTTGTCCCTGGCAGGAAAAACGCATGTACAATCCGCATGTACAATCCGCATGTACAATCCGCATGTACAATCCACATGTACAATCCACATGTACAATCCGCATGCGATTTTTCTGCCAGGGAGATGCAGAAACGCTCAGGAAAAAATCCGGAGCATTTCTGCATTGTGGGCACATAGCCTTATACTTTTCCTCCAATTGTTCCACTCCTGATTTTGGCTTACAAATACTGAGGTAAAAACTGACCAAATACTGAACATGTGAACGTGGCCTAAGGAAAAGAGTTGGAGATGTGCACGACCCATAGAATAACATTGGTCCGAGTGTTGTCCGATGTTTTTTCGGATCGCACTCGGACTGAAAATACACTCATCTGCTCCGGCCCTAAGGTTGTTGAGTTTTGTTCAGGGGACCCGTGGTGGCAGTTCCGGACATTGCAGTCCATACTTGTATGTGGGAATCCAGACTAGGCAAGTTAGCAAAATGCTTCATATTTACTACAGACTTGTGACAGTTATATGGAAATAAAAGATGGAACTAAGGCTATGTGCACAGAGCTTTTTTTATGAGTTTTATGAGCAGAAACTCTCCAAACCTCAAAACTCCTAAAAACGTGGAGTTTCTGCTACGAAAACTTGCACATAGCCGCAGGGTGCGCTCACACTGAGTTTTTGGAGCTGAAACGCTCTAAAAAAAAACCCCACACATTTTGATCTGAGAGTTTCTGCTCCAAAATGTCTTAAAAAATAACTCAGTGTGAACATACCCCAAAAGTTAGCTAATAAAATTAATTTGGTGCATTTTTAGACTATCACCCAACATAGGCCACTGTTAACATTTGGTGCATTTTAAGACTCTCTAGTCGATTTGCCAAACTAGTTGTTGTAAAATGTTCCTTTGCCACATGGTCCGTGGTATATGGACTGGGTTTTTTTGCACACTGCATACACATACATACATTCAGCTCTGTGCACACAGTCTGACCCTACAGGCTTCTGTATGGAACGGTTGTGTGAATAAACACTATAGCCACTGCCAAGTTCCCAGTACTCCACACCAGCAGAGTGTTTGGTAAAAACAAAGTCTCAAACTTTTGTGGTGAAGAGATTCCCCAAACTTAAACAAAAAGGAGATTGTTGCCATCAGTAAACACCACCAAGATGGCGCTAAGGGGAAATATTTAATCCCAATAAAAAATAGTTATAGTTTCAGTGGCCACGTTCAGTATTTGGTCAGTATTTTACCTCAGTATTTGTAAGCCAAAACGTGGTGAGGAACAATCAGGGGAAAAGTATAACAGAAACACGTCACCACTTCTGTATTTATCACCCACTCCTGGCTTTGGCTTACAAATACTGGATGTAAAAACCTCACCAAATACTCAACATGTGAACATGGCCTAACTGCCTTACTGGAAGTAATCCCAATCCAAAGAGAAATGGAAAATTTACAATTGGCCAGTGAAAGCCCATGGCCAAGAGGAGACTTATTTTACAAGCTGACATGATAGTAAAGTTAGGCTCCTACTTTCCCAGTCAGCATAAAGGCTAAAATAATACATGATAAGTGATGAAAGTAACACGTCACCCCACCACTACAGAATATACTATATATGTATATTGTGTTATAAGCACAACACTATATGGGTATTATATAAGCACAAACCTACACTACAGAATATACTATAAGCACAATACTATATGTATACTATAAGCACACTATATGGATATTAGACTATATGCACAAATTATATTTATTTTATAAGCATGTGTATTATACTATAAAGACAACACTATAAGCACAGTACTATATGGATATTATAAGCACAATACTATATGGTATATTATAAACAGTACTATGTGTATATTATAAGCATAGCACTATGTGTATGTTATACTATAAGCACAATACTAGATGGATTTTATACTATACGGATAGACATAATAAACAAGTGCTGCGCAGACAGAACCGATGTTGGGACACCGTCCATCCAGCACGTGACCTGAGGACAGAACACCTGACTGTAATCAATAGAACGTCCGAACAGTAAACAATGTAACGATCAGAAGTTGCACTGAAATGCATATGGCAGCTGATCGGTAACACGGGGGCGATCCCAGCAGAGTAGAAACTGGAGCAAGCAGGAAATGCCGAGTCTTACCTCCACCTGCCGCCTCCACAGTGCAGATCTCCGGCTGTGAGCGCTGTGCTGGCACTGGGGAATCAATGAGAAGCCCCCCGGATTCGACCCCCTTCTGCCTCCTCCTTGCTATTCCTGTGCTAATGAGTGCGCTCCCCTTCCTGCCGGCCGCCTGGCTCAGGTATGGCTGACGTCACTTGGCTCAGGGCTACAGGACACACCTAGCAGTGAGGCGGCCTGTGCTGCCAGCCGCTTGTTCCTCGCAGCATGAGTCAGGGCAGAGCGCAGCGCTCAGCAGGCGGCACCGCTCCCCTCCACTGTGTGGAAATGAGCCTGCAGGTGGTGTCTCTGCCGCTGTGATGGCGACTGCACACCTCACTGTCAGGTGTGCACTCATTGTTTGCTCCTCAATAGCCCGGTGCCAGGATGTGATTTGTGGCTGATTATTGCCTGGTAAAGCTGAGGGCATCTAGCAGGGCATTGCTGGAAACTAGTAAAGTCAAACTGAAATTTGCGCTGGACCTAGGCGTAAAAGAAGACAGTAAAGATTTATAAAAATATATAGCAATTTATTTGGTAAAAAACGAGAGAGTCAATCCAGAGGAGAACCAGTATTTGGAGGCACTGATGGAGGAGTAGGTGTTCCTCTTCTGGGAGAAAATGGATGTCACCAATGAGAGAATGGTCCTGGATAGTGGTTCTTCCCTGGTTAGGAGGAAGAGAGGGCTAAGTTAAATTGTTGGGGCGATGCACATAAAGAAGAAGAGGGGATTGGTTTAAAATTACCTGGTGGTAGAAGGCGGAGAGTAGACCAGTAAGGTGGTTGGTCGGTGTAGCAGGCTATGTTTGACCCCTTAGCTGGGGTCAGTAGTGTAGGCTATGTTTGACCCCTTAGCTGGGGTCAGTAGTGTAGGCTATGTTTGACCCCTTAGCTGGGGTCAGTAGTGTAGGCTATGTTTGACCCTTTATCTGATGGTGCCCATCTTTTTAGCTGGACTCAGTAGTGTAGTAGACACTGTTTAATCTTTTATTAGGTCAAAACGGTGGCTCAGTGGTTAGCACTGCTGCCTTGCATTGCTGGGGTCCTGGGTTCTAATCCCACCAAGGACAACATTTGCAAGGAGTTTGTATGTCCTCCCACATGCCATAGACATACTGATAGGGAATCTAGATTGTGAGCCCCAATGGGGACAGTGCTGATAATATCTGTAAATTGTAAAGCGCCACAGAATATGTTGGTGCTATATAAATAAAAACATTATTATTTTTGGTGGTGCCCATCTTTTTACCTGTAATACAAAAATAGGGAAAGTGCTCCTTGTGTAAACCTGTGGATCTAGTTTCAATACCAGATTGTGCACTGCTCACTTGGAGAAGGTGTGTGAGTCCACTAGAGATGACTGGTTCCTAGGCTTATAGTACTGGAACTGGAATGAACATTTGAGAATCAGAAAAAAACTTGCGGGATAATCCGGGCGCTGCCATTGAATGTAGAATGTCCAAAGTCAGGTACCTGACTTTGGACATTCTACATCCACTGGCAGTGCCCAGTTCAGGTTCTTGAGGTGCTTTTATCCGCTGCGACAGTGCATTTTTGGATTCTTTGTAGTGGTCTCTTATGATTATTTTAATGTGCAAATATTCATACATGGCTAGTATAGACTCAGTGCAGGTTGTGTCTGTCTTGGCCTTTCAGGGGTGTATAGATTGGGAAGATTTCCCAACATACAGTGGGGAAAATAAGTATTTGATACACTGCCGATTTGGCAAGTTTTCCCAGCTACAAAGAATGGAGAGGTCTGTAATTTTTATCTTAGGTACACTTCAACTGTGAGAGACAGAATCTAAAAATAAAAAACAGAACATCCAATTGTATGATTTTTAAATAATTAAATTGCATTTTATTGCATGAAATAAGTATTTGATCACCTATCAGCTAGCAAGAATTTCTTTCTTTCACAGACATGTTAGTTTTCCTTTAAGAAGCCCTCCTACTCTGCACTGATTGCCTGTATTAATTGCACCTGTTTGAACTCTTTATTTCCTGTATAAGGCTGAGTTCACACGATGCGTATTTCATGCGTTTCCGCGGCGTTTTTGCAGTTGCGTAAACGCCGCGGAAACGCATGAAAAACGCATGGTAGAAGGGATGCAATGTTCCCCAATTGAAATCCGCATGTGCGGTGCCCATGATGCGGATTTTTCCGCAGCGTAAACGCTGCGCTCAAAAATCCGCAGCATGTCATTTAATTTTGCGGAAACGCGGTGTTTTTGCCGCCATTGACTTGCATTAGAACGCGCCAATTCCGCAAGACTGCATCTGTACTTGCGTAATTGGCGCGTTCTAATGTGCGGATGGTACCCGAGTGTGGAGGAGAGGAGAGTCTCATCCACACCCAGGTACCATTAAAAAAGCTGTAAAAACAAGAATAAAATAAAATATATATATATACTTACCATCTGTCGGCCCGCGCACCGCTCCTGCTTGCTTCCCGGCACTTGCAGTGAGTTGTAGGACCTGCGGTGACGTCAGAGTCATGTGACGGGTCACGTGACGCTGACGTCGGCAGGTCTTTCAATTCAAAGTTGCCGGCAGCCGGGAGAACGGAGTGAGCAGGACAGCGCGGGCCATCGGAGGTAAGTATATACACTCTCTCGGGTCACACTATATAAATCCATGCTGTTTGCTGTTTATATAGTGTGACCTAGTTGTCAAGCACTTTCCAGGTGATGCTAAAATCGCCTGGAAAGCGCTTGTCAATCTGCATGCGGAAACGCATGTGAATCTGCATGCGTTTTTTCTGCCAGGGAGATGCAGAAATGATGCAGAAATTTTCTGCTTCATTTCTGCATCGTGTGCACATAGCCTAAAAGACACCTCTCCACACACTTAATCAATCACACTCCAACCTCTCCACCATGACCAAGACGAAAGAGCTGTCTAAGGACACCAGGGACAAAATTTAAGACCTGCACAAGGCTGGGAGGCCTACAGGACAATAGCAAGCAGCTAAGTGAGAAGGTAAAAACTGTTGGCACAATTATTAGAAAGTGAGAGAAACACAAGATGACTATCAATCTTCTTCGGTCTGTGGCTCCATGCAAGATCTTGCCTCGTGGGGTAAGGATGATTCTGAGAAAGGTCAGGAATCAGCCCAGAACTACATGTGAGGACCTGATCAATGACCTGAAGAGAGCTGGGACCACAGTCTCAAACATTACCATTGGTAACATACTACGCCGTCATGGTTTAAAATACTGCAGGGCACGCAAGGTCCCCCTGCTCACGCCAGCACATGTCCAGGCCCATTTAAATTTCTCCAGTGACCATCTGGATGATAAAGAGGAGGCATGTGAGAAGGTCATGTGGTCAGATGAGACCAAAATAGAACTTTTTGGTATCAACTCCACTCGCAGTGTTTGGAGGAAGAAGAAGGATGAATACAACCCCAAAAATACTATCCCAACCATGAAGCATGGTGGGGGAAACATCATACATTGGGGGGGCTTTTCTGCAAAGGGAACAGGACGACTGCACCATATTGAAAGGAGGATGGATGGAGTCATGTATAGCGAGATTTTGGCCAACAATCTTCTTCCCTCAGTAAAAGTATGGAAGATGGGTTGTTTCTGGGACTTCCAGCATGACAATGACTCAAAACACACAGCCAAGGCAACTAAGGAGTGGCTCCGTAAGAAGCATTTCAAGGTCCTGGAGTGGCCTAGCCAGTCTCCAGACCTGAACCCAATAGAAAATCATTGGAGGGAGCTGAAACTCAATGTTGCCCAGCTACAGCCCCGAATTCTGAAAGATCTGGAGAAGATCTGTATGGAGGAGTGGGCCAAAATCCCTGCTGCAGTGTGTGCAAACTTGGTCAAGAACTACTGGAAACGTCTGATCTCTGTAATTGCAAACAAAGGTTTCTCTACCAAATATAAAGTTCTGTTTTTCTATTGTATCAAATACTTATTTCATGCATAAAATGTAAATTCATTATGTAAAAATCATACAATGTGATTTTCTGGATTTTTTTTTAAGATTCTGTCTCTCACAGGTGAAGTATAACTAAGATAAAAATTACAGACCTCTCCATTCTTTGTAGGTGGGAAAACTTGCAAAATCAGCAGTGTATCAAATACTTATTTTCCCCACAGTATGTCTCTGACTGAAAGCTCCAGAGTATATGTCACTAATAGCATAGAAAGGCATGTGTTGCCCTTGGGGCCCCATTGTAAGATAAATAGTATACTGCATGCTAATTTTTTGTGTTGCCCTCTGTATAGGAAAGCTCAGTCTGCTTTGTTTTCCTATACAGTTAAAGTAAAGTACAGTGGTGCAAACTCCCTGACAAAGGCCTACAGAACGCTATGCTCTCTCTTCAGTGAATGGCGCTCTATGGATTCATCAAGATTTTTTTTCGCCAGTCTTGATAAGGGAACTTGTAGGAGTCAGACATTCGTGATTCATTAATGAGCTTAAATAACATTAATTTCTGACATAAGTAACTCTGAAGTTCGTTGTGAATTAGACAAGCTATGGAGTCACTCCCCACCACGCTCCATTCTGTCCCAGCTCCGCCAAAAGAAGCCGATGTGAAAACACCAAAAGACGCAAAAAATTCTGTGTTGTGCAAAAATTTTGCAACTTTTCAATGCTGTTTATTCCATAATTTTGGCAAACTTGCATTGATGAATCGTGGCCAATGTGTATGCTGGGAGCTTTTCCAAGTTTTATGTATGTCATATGTAAAATTTAGATGTAAGATTATCAAAATCATATTCATAGATTTTCAGGTAAGCTAAAAATTCCAAAAGATTTGATGAATAGTAGCCAATGAGTATGCTGGGAGTTTTTCCAAGTTTATATATGCCATATGTAAGATTCAGATGTAGGATTGTTGAAATCATAATCATACAGTTGTGCTCAAAAGTTTACATACCCCAGCAGAATTTTTCCTTTCTTGGCCTTGTTTCAGAGAATATGAATGATAACAAAAAAACTTTTCCTCCACTCATGGTTATTGGTTGGGTGAAGCCATTTATTGTCAAACTACTGTGTTTTCTCTTTTTAAATCTTAATGACAACCAAAAACATCCAAATGACCCTGATCAAAAGGTCACATAACCCAGTTCTTAATACCGTGTATTGCCCCTCTAACATCAATGACAGCTTGAAGTGTTTTGTGGTAGTTGTGGATGAGGTTCTTTTTTTTTCTCAGATTCTAAAGCTGCCCATTCTTCTTGGCACAAAGCCTCCAGTTCCTGTAAATTCCTCGGCTGTCTAGCATGAACTGCGCGCTTGAGAGCGGCTCAATGATATTGAAGTCAGGAGACTGAGATGAACACTTCAGAACCTTCACTTTGTTCTGCTTTAGTCAATGACAGGTCGACTTGGCCTTGTGTTTTGGATTGTTGTCATGATGGAACGTCCAAGTACGTCCCTTGCACAGATTCTGGGCTGATGAGTGCAAATTTGCCTCCAGTATTTGCTGATAACGTGCTGCATTCATCTTTCCTTCAACTTTTTCCAAGTTTCCTGTGCCTTTGTAGCTCACACATCCCCAAAACATCAGCGATCCACCTCCATGCTTTACTGTAGGAATGGTGTTCCTTTCATTATAGGCCTTGTTGACCTCTCTCCAAATGTAACGTTTATGATTGTGGCCAAAAAGTTCAATTTTGGTCTCATCACTCCAAATTACCTTGTTCCAGAAGTTTTGAGGCTTGTCTCTGAGCTGTTTGGCGTATTGTAGGCGAGATACTTTGTGGCATTTGTGCAGTAATGGTTTTCTTCTGGCGACTCGGCCATGCAGCCCATTTTTCTTCAAGTGCCTCCTTATTGTGCATCTTGAAACATCCACATCACTAGTTTTCAGAGAGTCCTGAATTTCAGCTGATGTTATTTGTCGATTTTTCTTTGCATCCCGAACAATTTTCCTGGCAGTTGTGGCCCAAATGTTTGTTGGTCTACCTGACAATGGTTTGGTTTTTACAGAGCCCCTGATTTTCCATTTGTTAATCACAGTTTGAACACTGCTGACTGGCATTATCAATTCCTTGGATATTTTTTTGTATCCCTTTCTTGTGTTATACAGTTCAACTATCTTTTCCTGTAGATCCGTTGACAAATCTTTTGCTTTCCCCATGACTCACAATCCAGAAACGTCAGTGGCTGGATGAAAGATGTAAAAGTCTGTCTGGATCCCAGAAACTCACTCTGCTTGTAATCAGTGTGTGCTTAAAAGCTAACAGGTCACAGGTGAGGATGTTTTCTTTAGTAGCCATTCAAACACATTTGTATCAAATTCTGTGCATGTTATGAGGTGAAAATCACCAGGGTATGTGAACTTTTGATCAGGGTCATTTGGATGTTTTTGGTTTTCATTAAGATTTAAAAAGAGAAAACACAGTAGTTTGACAATAAATGGCTTCACCCAACCAATAACGATGAGTTATTTTTTGTTATAATTTATATTCTCTGAAACAAGGCCAAGAAAGCAAACATTCTGCCGGGGTATGTAAACTTTTGAGCACAACTGTAGATCTTCAGGTATGTGAAAATTTTTGATCAAAAGATCCTCAAATCGCTCTGAGTAAAATACATTCCATAATTAGTCTCACAATGATGGTGTCCATGTGCCTCTGATAACAAATTCATAGAAATACCAAGAAATTGCCCCGAAGAAATACAAATTGTTTAGTTTTTCTTAGAACCAGTAGGGATCTGTCGTGTGAGTTCCTAGTTTATTTTCTGTTAGCCCCATTTGTAGTCATCTCACGTTTCTGAACAAATATGGTATCTGCAATGGTGGGATGTGCTTAGAGGACACTGTCTGGAGAGGAGATCTGTGCTAACACTCGGTACCAAAAACTGGATCAGAGCCTGCCTGTATAAAACTAAAGAATCCTTCCTAAATATTTTGCTATTGAAACATTTCTCTGAATTACCAATCCCATTCTGGCACTTCATATACCCCTATCATTTGGAGCCATTTGAATTCAATGGTACAGCGTAAGTATAGAGGATGCACCACGTATTCTTATATGTGTCAATAGAAATGTGAATAATCCCACAAATCAGTGATTGCCCAATGATAAAAAGTACATTGGTTAGGATTAGTTTATGCAAGTGAATGATACCGTCATACTAGACTGTCACGTCTAGTATGATGGTATCATATTACGGTAGCAAATAAGAGAAATTTTGCAACTCATGTCTCGTCATGACATCTCATAAAGTAGTGTATACACTATATAAATGGGGCAGTCACGCTCCATTTATATAGTGTATACACTACTTTATGAGATATGTGATGACAACCCATGAGTTGCAAAATTTCTCTTTTTTACTTGTTCTTATATGGAAAATATCCAAACATGTACCACCTTGTTTTGGTGTAACAGAGGTTTTTGCTTACTCAGAATATAATATAGAAAGCATCAGTATATAACACTCATTGTGCTTCAGGCCATACATATATTATTTATGAAGCTTCAACAGCTTTACATATACTATGACTTGACGGACATGGCTTTCTTAGCAGCTTCTTAGATGCTTTGCATTAATCAAATCAAACAACTTGATGATGCATTATGAGCAAGTGTCTGAGATGATGTCAGCATGAACATCATGTAGGTGTGTTTTCCGTAGAGCGAGGGAGTTATTTTAATTTATACTTCGAGGCAGTACCTATAACGGATGTAATATAGGGGATTCCCTCTAAGAGAGTCACTTGGAGAGAATGCTGCTTTTTCCTGACTCAGATCGGGATCTAACATGGCATTGCCATTCTCTTCTATTTACTGTCAGAATACCTTGCTATGTTTCCTGTAATAAAGGTTTAATGGGATGGGAAACGACACTTCCATTTCTCCCTGGCCATAAACTGTACGCGCATACTAATGTACCTCCAGTGACTGGAAGCAAGGCATTCTCATTAAAATGTGCCCTGCTCTACATCAATTATGTTGACTTTTGGTGTCCCTAAATAATATCCCATTAGTAAACAGGGATCCAATATAAAAAATGTCTAAGAAATGGAATTTTTTTTACAAAAATTGGCCATGTGTGATGTGACTTTATTGAGTTAGACATAGTGTAGTCACGTAATTATTTTATCCAACCAAATAGACCTCATCTGGTGACGACTCCAAAGGCGCCCAAACATATTAGGCTAACACTGGCCGAACATGCAGATATCGACAGAATCGACTGACAGGGTAAAGGCTCATGCCGAGGTCTCCCTACCCGAGCATGACCGCTTCATATATTTCTATGCAGCTGTCACGCTCGGGTCAGGAGAGTCACGGCCAGTCCATGCATTGCGGTCCGAGAGTGGACCAAGATCCACGGACGACTGCATGAGCCTTAAGGCTTCATTCAAACATCTGTGTTTTTCACCTCACAAAAAATGGTGCAAGTATCCTCAGTGTTTTGGATCTGAGTTTCATCAGTGTTTGCTCAGTGAATAAGTTTTTACCATCAGTTTTTCATCAGTGATTTTCCCATGTGAAAAAATAAATAAATTACAAAGCTTCTCCTGTCCGTTACAATGTTAACCCTCTAAGGGCCAGGGAATTTTTTGTTTTTGCGTTTTTTGTTTTTTCCTTGCCTTCTTTTAAGAGCCATAACTTTTTCATCGTAATAGACGTATGAGAGCATGTTTTTTTGCGGGTCGAGTTGTAGTTTTGAATGATACCATTTAATATACCATAAAATGTACTGAAACACTGGTAAAAAAAAAATCCTAGTTTCATGAAATGGTGAAAAAATTGCAATTCTTTCATTGTTTTTTGGGTTTTGTTTTTGTGGCATTCAATGTGCGGTAAGAGTAACCTGGAAACATGATTGTCCCCATCATTCCGATTACGGTGATACCAAACATGCATCAATTTAATTTTATTTTTTCTATTTCAGTGATTAAAAAAAATCAGAATGCTTAAAAAATGATATTTTCTTTGTATCGTCGTTTTTCAAGACCCATAACATTTATTGTTCTGTTGATGGAGCTGAGTGAGAGCTTGTTTTTTTGCACAAGGAGCTGACGTTTTTATTGTTATCAATTGTGTCTACATAGGATACTTTGCTTTTTACATTAAGGAGGGGAAGTGACCAAGAAAACGCAATTGTGGCTTTTTGATTTTCTTCTCTTTACGGCATTTACTGATTGAGTTAATTAACTCCATAGTTTAATAGATCAAACTTTTATGAATGCCATGTTATGTTATTTTTTTTTTTTACATTTCTTTTTCTTTTATTTTTAACAGAGAGAAAAGAGGGTGATTTAAACTTCTATTTTTTTTTTTAATTTTTAAAAAGTTTTTCTTTATTTTTTACATAAATATTTAGTTTCCTTAGGGGGACTTTAACCTGTGATCAATTGATTGCTTATACTATATTCTGCAATAGCACAGTGTTACAGAATACAGTGAAAATCTCGTTCTCCTAATGAACTCGGCCTACAGCTGAGCATTACAAGAGGACTGAGATGACATTGATGGGGTCTTCAATAGACCCCTGGGTGTAATAGTAACCCATTGGTTCCCCCACAATCTCGTTGCGGAGGGCCGATAGGAGCCGATGCACGCGCGCCCCGTCGCTTATTTTATTTAAATGCTCCTGTCAATGATTGATATCCGATATTAACTTAACCGGTATCTGTCGAGTGTAGGGGGAGCTCAGCTCCAGAGCCCCCTCCACATATGAGGATCCCTTCCCAGGACATGAATATAACGGCCATTTGCAGGAAGTGGTGCCACTGATGAAATTCATGCATTGTGTATGATTTTCATGGACCCATACAGTTGTATTGGTACTTTTAATCCGTGATGCAATCCTTACACAATAAAGTCAAGTGGCAGATTGACACACATTTACACAGACCAACCAGTGGCATGATGCGTCCGCCAACCCCCAACCCGTAAACTGAACAACAGTCGTTTTATAGCCTGTTTACACAGGCAGACCAAAGCCTAAGCAATGCGTAGTGAGCGACGATCTGTAATAGATCAGTACGTATAGACTGCCATGGTTCTCGGCAGCGCGAATCCTGTTTACACAGGACAATGTGCTGCAGAGAATGATGATTTGTTTGCTCTGCACAAAAGATCATTTCACCAAATAAATGAGCATTTTTCTCGTTCATCGCGTGATCGGCATTCGGTTTATATGGCAAGATAATTGTAAAACGAATGTTCATGATTCTTTCACTGCAAATGCAGCGAAACATATATATTTTTTATTTTACCACACTGAAATGAAAAAAATCTCAGATAACCTTTTTAAGTTAATGTTTATATGGTAAGTGAATAATTAATTTTGCATAGCTTGCTTATCTGTGTAGTTTATGATAAAGGTTAAACTACTTGGATATAATTGCCTGTATTTATTTTCCTTGATTAGTGTAAATGATATATTGTGAAATGATTATCCCAAAGATTCACTATGTCTGTGTACTAACCCTGTATATATGAGTATATATGTTTAGAGACTGTGACCACCACACAAAGTATTGATGGCGCATGATGTTGCTTTATGTTGGTTATGTTTTAACTGTTAAAAAAAATTAGAATAGACATATGCATTATAGGCCTGTGCGATACATGCCGATACCAGGCAAGCAGCCAATGGACGCCACGTCGATAGCGCCTCTGATGTCCCAATGCATGTAACAACTACTGAATAGCCCCGGTAAATCTACCCCTGAATTAGTGGGTGAACATATGAGTACATGTCCTGTTATGACTGACTGGAAGACATCACAATTGCTTATACCTTGTTTCCATTAACAAAGAATATTAGTGTCATAAATATCAACTATGTTCTACTGATGGCACTAGGTGGAGCAGATACAGGGAAATTTAATTTCCTTACAGCTACTCTTCTCTCTGGTACCCAAATTTTAAGTATCTGGCATGTCGATTTCAGACTGATGATCCTTTTGTTCTCGAATAGTTAAGCTACTGCCAAAGGAGTCCGACAGTGACTCTCACAGAGAACACAATGTGTATGGGAGAGATGGCTGAGATAGCTCCCAGGTGAACAATATTTTGTCACACAGCTATATAAAGTGTATGGGGGGCTTAATTGTTGGATATCAAGCATAATACATGACTCTGTATACTTCACATTAGATGGCAATCGGCCAAGCAGTGCTTTTGCCTATCGTTCGACTCACAGCCACCTTGGCCATCTCTCCCATACACAGAAGTGCTCCTGTGTTCTCTATGAGAGCTGCCTACAGACATCTTTGACGGCAGCTTATCTTCGGGAGAACAGAGCCATCGGCTGTTCGAAATCAGACGCGTCTGATCGACATCTCCCTCGACAGTGAGTTAGCTTATGCCTCCATACACATTAGCTTGTCGATATTGGCAAGTGCTGTCAAAATTAGCCTAATGTGTATGGGGGAACTTAAAACCCAAGACCCAAATCCACATATTGCACATTTTTGCTACAGATTTTCCACTCAGATTTGCTTTAAAAAAAAATTGGTAGCATTTAAGCTGCCAGTTAAGTAGATGAGATTATCCGTGCGTAAATTGACCTTTTCAGAGTAAAGGATAAAATTCACATCAAAATCTTTGACAAATTGTGACACATTCAGATTTTACTGCGGGTTATACTTCAGAAAATCCAGTGTGTGCAGGTCCCATTGATTCTTATTGATTCCAAGACTTGTCCGTCATCCTGTATGGGAGCTGTGTCTCCTGCTATTCCTGTTCATAAAGTACGGCAGAATACGGCTACGTTCATATATTCGTTGTACTCGTCCATATGCTGACAGTTTTTATACAATGAGCACATGGACCATAGTTTCATTGATCCATATGTAGCACCCTGAGGATTCGGCTGCTACAGGGGTATTGCACCTCAACCCAGAGGTGTGATATTCCACTTCCGGGTAAGGAAGGAGTGTGGATCTGAGCTCGGTAGGCTGCATGCACTACACACATCCCATTTCCGAGGAGCAGACCGACGGTACTCCCACTTAGAAATGTGCAGGTACGACCGAGTCTGTTCCTGGCTGGAGTGGGAGGGGGGTGGAACATCCCAAGTAGTGTAGGGGCAGATAGGGGGAGCAGCCTGGGTAAAGATAGGAGCTCATTGGGTGCTGGTCACCTGAGCTCACACATAGAGGGTGTATATAAGGTGGGCACCAACTAAGAACAGGGTCAGTTGCAGAGAGAAAGTCAGGAGCAGAGGAGAAGAGAGACCCAGAGTGAGAGAGGAGAAGAGAGAGAGACCCAGAGGGGGAAACAGCAGAAAAGGACTCCAAGATCCCAACTTAAATCCCCGGGTGAAGAGTCGGCACCAGGGTACCGGAACCCAAGCTGGTGGGGGTAAAAACACTCCCCAGCCAGAGACCGGAGACCGTGGGCAGCGTTTGCCACGGTCACCCACCACATCCACCACGAAGGCATACCACGAGGAGGGTCAGGGAACCCAAGGCCAAGGGTCTCTCAACAGAAGGCCCGAGGGAGCTGGACCTGGGTGGATCAATAGTGGGGACGGCCAGAGAAAGGACTGAAGGAGAGCTCAGGGTCACGCTCCGGACTTATTTGGGAGTTGGCTGGATCCAGAACCTGGTGGACGCAGCACGGCTCGGGAGGTCACTCGAAGCTGGAGTGACCAGAACATCAGCAGTGAGTAAAACATCCTAAACTGCATAACCCGACTCTGTCTCTGATTGCCGTCTACACTGCATCACCACAACTCCCATCCTCTGCACCTGATCCCCTGAGGCTATACCCCACCCGTTGGGGGTTATATCACCAAAGCTGCACCTACACCAACAGCCTCAGCGGACCCTGCTGCAGCGGCGGCCACAGTGACCGCAACACAACGGGTGGCGTAGTCGACATTAAGAACTTATTAACATCTGTAGGACTGCCACATACAACTCAGTTTGACACCCTGGGCACGGACCGGGTCACAGCCACTCGGAAGACTACAACCCCCATCTGATCCGGCTCCGGATATTCCCACTAACGAATATGGCCCAGGGGGCGCGTCAACTTTGGCGTAGTCGGCAGGATTACGTGCCCACAACAACCGGGTACTGCGTGCCTGAAGAAAAGTGCGAGTTTACCTCAAAAAGAAGTCTCCTGCCGGTTCCGGAGGGTCCCCGCCATCGGACCCCATCACCAGTCGATTCCAGCCGGTTGTCCGCCATTAACAGCGTTTTCCCGCCATCTGCAGAGTTTCCCGCCACTGGGAAGCGATTCCCGCCATTTCCAAAGGTTTCCCGCCTTGGAGGAGCGGACGCCATTGTGGGCGTGCCAGAGGGTGGTGAGAGGCCGCCTCCCATCGTGGGCCAGGACCGAAAATGGCGCCAAAAGTGGAAACCGCCCCCACCAACAGAAACTGTGATGCTAGAGGTGTCTGTCAGCGTGAAAGAACCGCCCCTGGAGCTGACAATCACCAAGTGGCCCCGGGACCGCCCTCGAAGGGGGAGGAGACGAGAGAAAAGAACGAAGATGGGTGCCGCCTGGAGGAGTCTGGAGCGAGCGCACCCGGAGGCAGGAAGCCGGGAGAGGAGTAGCAGAGAAGCTCACCCGGAGATGGCCAGAGAGCAGAGCAGCACCGGCCCGCTGGCCAGGAGCCTGCTGGAAGAAGAGCAGAGCAGCACCGACCCGTTGGTCAGGAGCCTGCTGGAAACCACGACCCCACTAGGCTTAGTGGAGGTCCTCGCACAGCTCCCCCGAGACCGGGAGTGTGCACAGACTGCCCTGGAGGGCCTCGCAAGGAGGATGGCCCGGGTACAGCGAGAGACATTGGCGGAGTGGAGCCGAGAGATGGCCCAGCAAACCAAGACCCGGAGCACGCCAGCCAAGATGAGGAGACAGACCGCCTCTGAGGATGGCGCGGGAGGACCCAAGGCCGGAGACGGCGCCGAGAAGGGAGCCGAACGCATGGAGGCAGGTAAAGGGGACGTCTATACCCCAAACCAGGACACCGCTTACCTGCCCCAGCTCCCCGTCGCAGAGCCCGAAAGTCCCCCTGCTGTGCCCGAAAACGCCATGTCACCGACGCAGACTAGGCCCCAACCGGAAGCCGCCGCCGCGACCCCTGTGACGTCACACGCCTCGACCCCGAGCGTGACCAAGCAGGAAGTACCACCAGCCTGGTCGCAAGGCCTAGTACCCCCGGGCGCCGCAATACCAACAGCGCCCCCTACCTCCGCGGAGCCTCCGGCCTGGCCGCAAGGCCAGGTAGCCCAGGGTGCCGCCGTCCTAACGGTGCCCTTCACCTTCCAGGTGCCCCAGGCCTGGCCGCAAGGCCTGGGCAACCCGGGCGCCACCACCACCGCGCCCGCACCCGTAAAACCAAGGGTGCCGCGTCTGGGAGAGGACTTGTTTGCCCAGCACACGTGGCCGGACGGGCAGCCTTTCATCTGGCCCCAGAAATATTATGAACTGGAGCACCAGAGGAGAGTTGGGGCCATGTGTGCACCCCTGATTCCGGCTCCGAAGCCCGTGATAAGGATCTCGCCCCCGCTTGAAGAGACCCAATTTGAGTGGGACCCCACCGGAGAAGACCTAATGGGGTTCACTCAAGAAACCAGGGCAGCTGCAGCGGAGCGTGCTGAGTGCTGCCGACAGCAGCTCGAGGAGTTTGCGAGGGAGCGGAGAGAGAGGCGGGTCCGGGAACAACAGGCCCAAATAAGGAGCGCCGAGCAGAAGAGCCGAACTAGGAGGGACCCCCGTGCAGCGCACAGTCCCCGCACCACCGGGACTGTAATTAAGTTCAATATGCAGCATGGGTGGGGCTTCATCAGAGACCACAACACCCCCGGCGACGTCTTTGTCACGCGCAGAGATGTGGAGTCCCATCTGCCGGAGGGGCACAGAGGTCGTGACCTTTATAACGGGGACGAGGTCACCTTTACCCGGCACAAGTGTGCCAAAGGACCTTACGCCCTCCATGTGCATCGCCTGACAGAGGAGGAGCTGCGATGTGAGGAGGAAGAGCAAGAGGATCCGGACGGGTCTGAAGCTGAGATCCCCAAAGAAGGAGCAGGAGGAAGACGTTGTTGAGTACAGCGGAGTAGGTGCTGTAAATAGTTACCCGATCGGGGTATAAAGAAACTGTTACTGCAAATATAGTCCCCGTTGGGACCAGCTGAGTGAACTGTTTACCCGTTTACCCTTAATCCCACAGGCTGAGGACTGTGAGCAGCCATTCCCTTTCCCTCCTTACCTGGCCGAGGACTGAGAGTGGCCATATCCCTTGTAAATAGTTGCGCGTCCTAAAGCGCCCCCTACCGGTTTTATCGGAAAACCAGTTTTTCTAAGGAGACTGTCGCACTTTTCCCGGACACACGTTGCACAGTGTCCGGAGGAGGAACCAGAAACAAGAGACGACGAGAATGTTATATGAAAAGTTTTATATATATATAATGTTTTATATGTTTTATATGTTTATATGAAAATTTTGTATGTTTTGGTGTTGTTTTTGTCTTACAGCCCGAGGACGTGCTGTGATTTACCAGGGGGGAATGTAGCACCCTGAGGATTCGGCTGCTACAGGGGTATTGCACCTCAACCCAGAGGTGTGATATTCCACTTCCGGGTAAGGAAGGAGTGTGGATCTGAGCTCGGTAGGCTGCATGCACTACACACATCCCATTTCCGAGGAGCAGACCGACGGTATTCCCACTTAGAAATGTGCAGGTACGACCGAGTCTGTTCCTGGCTGGAGTGGGAGGGGGGTGGAACATCCCAAGTAGTGTAGGGGCAGATAGGGGGAGCAGCCTGGGTAAAGATAGGAGCTCATTGGGTGCTGGTCACCTGAGCTCACACATAGAGGGTGTATATAAGGTGGGCACCAACTAAGAACAGGGTCAGTTGCAGAGAGAAAGTCAGGAGCAGAGGAGAAGAGAGACCCAGAGTGAGAGAGGAGAAGAGAGAGAGACCCAGAGGGGGAAACAGCAGAAAAGGACTTCAAGATCCCAACTTAAATCCCCGGGTGAAGAGTCGGCACCAGGGTACCGGAACCCAAGCTGGTGGGGGTAAAAACACTCCCCAGCCAGAGACCGGAGACCGTGGGCAGCGTTTGCCACGGTCACCCACCACATCCACCACGAAGGCATACCACGAGGAGGGTCAGGGAACCCAAGGCCAAGGGTCTCCCAACAGAAGGCCCGAGGGAGCTGGACCTGGGTGGATCAATAGTGGGGACGGCCAGAGAAAGGACTGAAGGAGAGCTCAGGGTCACGCTCCGGACTTATTTGGGAGTTGGCTGGATCCAGAACCTGGTGGACGCAGCACGGCTCGGGAGGTCACTCGAAGCTGGAGTGACCAGAACATCAGCAGTGAGTAAAACATCCTAAACTGCATAACCCGACTCTGTCTCTGATTGCCGTCTACACTGCATCACCACAACTCCCATCCTCTGCACCTGATCCCCTGAGGCTATACCCCACCCGTTGGGGGTTATATCACCAAAGCTGCACCTACACCAACAGCCTCAGCGGACCCTGCTGCAGCGGCGGCCACAGTGACCGCAACACAACGGGTGGCGTAGTCGACATTAAGAACTTATTAACATCTGTAGGACTGCCACATACAACTCAGTTTGACACCCTGGGCACGGACCGGGTCACAGCCACTCGGAAGACTACAACCCCCATCTGATCCGGCTCCGGATATTCCCACTAACGAATATGGCCCAGGGGGCGCGTCACATACACTAATCCGGATCCATGTATCAAATCCGCAAGACCCAGTAGGTTCTATTCTAATCCGTTTTGCGGTTCAGACTTGAACATTAAAGTTTAGGGAATCTGTTAAAAACGGATGATAAATGGAAGGTGTCATTTTTACTTTAGCGTTTCATCCATTTTAATTGATCCATTACTATCAACTGGAGGCGGACGCTCAGACACAGTCTACTACATCTGAGTGTTCACCTCCAGTAGGCGTATACGCCTGAAAATGATGTACGGCAGAGTGCACGTATGCTCTGGCGGCACCATTCTAGCCTATGGCCCCATCAGTGCATATGTTTGAATCTCGTTTTGCGGGGGAAATTGGATGCAAGCCCTGATTGAACCATGGACGTGCAGAAAAGTTCAATGTGAAAGAGCGACTGTAAGAGTTTTTGCAGAGTCAAAGGTAAGAAAAGGTTGGATTCTGGAGATGTTTTTGAGGTGCAGGTGACACGAGTGAGTGAGCAATTGGATGTAGGGAGTGAAGGAAAGTTCTGGGTCAAATATAACCCCAAGACAGCGGGTGTACTATTTGGTAATTATGGTGGAACCAACCAGGGAAAAATCCAATATTGATTTTAGGTAGTTTAGTAGAGGAGGGAAACACAAGGGCCCTGATGCATCAAGTGTAAAAAGATTTTAAAAGTTGTAAAATTTGGCGCAACGCAAGGTTGTCCTAAACTGTTCCCACATCTGGTAGACTGACACTATTCTCGCCCAGCTCTGACGAAGTGAATGGAGCAAATTCATGGCGAACGACGGCCTTCCATATGCCACAAATCTCACTCCAGTCTCTGACTGGAGTGAGATTTGTGCCGAGGAGCACACAAATGCATACACCACTTTCAGTTGGTGCCTCTTAATGAATCAGGAGCATGCCCCCTCATCAAGCCCAACATACTGGAGCACGGAGCTAAATGCTTATCCGTCGGGTGAATTGATCTTTTCGCTTGCACAAAAGATCATCATTCTCGGCAGCACCTTGTCCTGTGTAAACAGGACATGCGCTGCCGAGATCAATAGCATCCTAGCTGTACTGAACGATTTTTTACAGATCGTTCTGTGTGCATCAGAAGAGGGGTCTGCTGGTGTAAACAGGTTATTAAATAACTGCCCACTGACAAGCATGTTGCCCATCGGTAAGTGTTTAACACTATGCATCGCGCAGTATAAATAGACCCTAGTCCCTTCTTATTAGTACTACAGTTTTCCTTGCTTCTCTACTAGAAAATAATTAAATTTTGTTTATTTGCTCACTTAGAGGGTTAAATCTATTGTTGGTCCGGCATGCATTGTGAATGTGTCCTTTGTCTGGACTTGCATTATACTGAAGGCGAGGAATGTAAGCCGTCAGCGGACTCCATCGGCCGCACACAGTAGCACTGTTTCGTGCTTCATGTTTGAAAGCAGAGGTTGTACTTGGAAGGCTGATCTGTAGGTGGCTCACAAGGTTATTGTTCTCCGTGGGCAAGAATAATACACCCCTCTTATGAGAAGCTACTGATTCATATACTAGTGCCTGGGCTCTTGGCATCTGCCCAGAATGCCTGGCATAATTGATAGTTCGCCTCCGCCTCTCATGTCACATCCTGACATTGAGCGCACAAATTTACGGGAACACACCCATGGATTTCTGCAGTCTTAATCTATATCCTGCATGAGGTTTTCACATTTTAACAGGATTTTAGGGGGAACCAATGCCTGTGTGGTAATTTTGATTAAGTGTTCAGTCTGTCTTTCTAGAGATGAGCAATATACAAATGTATAGTCTCCAAGAGGTGCGAAAAGCCTTTGTCCCGAAGTAGCCTGGAGCCCAACAAGGCCTCTTAACATATGTAAAGAGGCTTACAATGTGGCTACTGGGGCATGAGAACCACAGAGCTGAGGGTTTATCTATTGTTTTGCAGATTATTCAAGATCCTTTTGTTTGATATGTAAAATGAGAACAGTAACAATATAAACTGCCCTCCAAAGAGGAAGATATAAGTAAAATAAAACTCTTTATTATTGGAAGCTTTCCTTACCATGATTTCTCTAAATTTACACATTCAAAGTTTTATTTTTTTTGAACGTACGGAACTTCCCTCAGGAAATATTAGTACAGTTGTTCCCACTTTACAAGTTTTAACATATGAAGGTCAAGCAATGAATTTATATTGCCACAAGGTATTTTATTTGTGCAATTCTTGACACTTTCCTTAGTATGCCGTGTAACGTTCAGGAACATACGTGTAGATTTCAGATACATACAGTCATATGAAAAAGTTTGGGCACCCCTATTATTCTTAAGCTTAATGTTTTCTAAAAATTGGTGTTTTTGCAACAGCTATTTCAGTTTGATATATGTAATAACTGTTGGACACAGTAATGTTTCTGCCTTGAAATGAGGTTTATTGTACTAACAGAAAATGTGCAATCTGCATTCAAACAAAATTTGACAGGTGCATAAGTATGGGCACCCTTATCATTTTCTTGTTTTAAATACTCCTACCTACTTTTTACTGACTTACTAAAGCACTTTTTTGGGTTTTGTAACCTCATTGAGCTTTGAACTTCATAGCCAGGTGTATGCAATCATGAGAAAAGCTACTTAAAGTGGCCACTTGCAAGTTGTTCTCCTGTTTGAAGCTCCACTGAAGAGTGCCATCATGGGCTCCTCAAAACAACTGTCAAATGATCTGAAAACAAAGATTATTCAACATAGTTGTTCAGGGGAAGGATACAAAAAGCTGTCTCAGAGATTTAACCTGTCAGTTTCCACTGTGAGGAACATAGTAAGGAAATGGAAGAACACAGGGACAGTTCTTGTTAAGGCCAGAAGTGGCAGGCCAAGAAAAACTTCAGAAAGGCAGAGAAGAAGAATGGTGAGATCAGTCAAGGACAATCCTCAGACCACCTCCAGAGAGCTGCAGCATCAACTTGCTGCAGATGGTGTCACTGTGCATCGGTCAACTATACAACGCACTTTGCACAAGGAGAAGCTGTATGGGAGAGTGATGCGAAAGTAGCCGTTTCTGCAAGCACGCCACAAACAGAGTCGGCTGAGGTATGCAAAAGCACATTTGGAGAAGCCAATTTCTTTTTGGAAGAAGGTCCTATGGACTGATGAAACCAAGATTGAGTTGTTTGGTCATACAAAAAGGCGTTATGCATGGTGGCAAAAAAACACAGCATTCCAAGAAAAACACTTGCTACCCACAGTAAAATTTGGTGGAGGTTCCATCATGCTTTGGGGCTGTGTGGCCAATGCCGGCACCGGGAATCTTGTTAAAGTTGAGGGACGCATGGATTCCACTCAGTATCAGCAGATTCTTGACAATAATGTTCAAGAATCAGTGATAAAGTTGAAGTTACGCAGGGGATGGATCTTTCAGCAAGACAATGATCCAAAACACCGCTCCAAATCTACTCAGGCATTCATGCAGAGGAACAATTACAATGTTCTGGAATGGCCATCCCAGTCCCCAGACCTGAATATCATTGAACATCTGTGGGATCATTTGAAGAGGGCTGTCCATGCTCGGCGACCATCAAACTTAACTGAACTGGAATTGTTTTGTAAAGAGGAATGGTCAAAAATACCTTCATCCAGGATCCAGGAACTCATTAAAAGCTACAGGAAGCGACTAGAGGCTGTTATTTTTGCAAAAGGAGGATCTACTAAATATTAATGTCACTTTTCTGGTGAGGTGCCCATATTTATGCACCTGTCAAATTTTGTTTGAATACAGATTGCACATTTTCTGTTAGTACAATAAATCTCATTTCAAGGCAGAAACATTACTGTGTCCAACAGTTATTACATATATCAAACTGAAATAGCTGTTGCAAAAACACCAATTTTTATAAAACATTAAGCTTAAGATTAATAGGGGTGCCCAAACTTTTTCATATGACTGTATGTGTAGAGGAGAAAACCTTTGCTCCACTTCTGGTAAATCCATTATCACTAGTGAATTAAATAATCAGAGTTTATAATTAGTTTGATCTCATGTACAAAGTAGCACTTTTAATATATGCACCGTATAGGTAGTTTCTGCTCATTGATTTCACACATTAGGAAATCCATATAATAATATTTTGTTTAATGATAATTTAATTACGTTTGTAATACAAGATTGTGAAGTGTAGCCAGACACCTAAATTAGCTGTTCAGTTGATAGGCATTAATTCCCAGCATTTATATGTACAGTGTAGCATCGGCGTCTCTGTCCACTGCTAGGCAGAGACGCCGTCCCTCTCACCTTCCCGCTCCTGGCGCGGCGTCCTCCTGCGCTCCCCTCCTCGCTGCTGCCGGCGCGCGCTCCTTCCCGGGCTCTGTGCTTAGGGCGCGCGCACGCTCCCCCTCTCTTAAAGGGACCGCGCGCGCTGTCCTAAGGAGTCCCCGGCCAATGGCCGGAGAACCTCCCATATATAAAGCACCTCCTCCAAAATGGAGGTGCCCAAGCAAAGTTGTTGCAAAGCATACTCACCTCTGCTTCAGCCCTCGGGTCCCGTTGCCAGCCTGACTACCAGTCCTGTCTGCCAGCTTGTCTTCTCTCCAGCCCGACAGTCTGTCTCCAATCTTCCGCCAGTCTGTCTATGGGCGAGTCCACCTGCATACCAGGAAGCACCTGCCAGTTACCTGCCTGCTACCTGCCATACCTGTTAGCCCGCTCACCTGGGAGCGCACGTCTGCTAATCGCCTGCTAGCCAAGAGACTTCTACCTGCTCTGCCGTCACTTGCAGTGACCACCTGCCTGCTAGCCAAGAGACTTCTACCTGCTCTGCCGTCACATGCCGTGACCACCTGCCTGCTAGCCAAGAGACTTCTACCTGCTCTGCCATCACTTGCCGTGACCACCTGCCTGCTAGTCAAGAGACTTCTTCCGTCACGTACCGTGACCACCCGTCAGCTAACCCAGAGACTGCTGCCTGCCTGTTGTGTCCA
Organism: Phyllobates terribilis; assembly: GCF_046119375.1. NCBI lineage: Eukaryota > Metazoa > Chordata > Amphibia > Anura > Dendrobatidae > Phyllobates > Phyllobates terribilis. Next base: position 693,735,141 of record NW_027362762.1, read on the forward strand.
CCGGTCAGTCCCAGCTATCTGACCCGTGGGAGCCACCTGCTCTTTTACAAGGTCGTCCCCAGAGTAGCACCTGCCCCTCTGGCTCCCTCCTTGTTCCAAGGCACAGAGGTTCCACCACCCGGACCCGTTACATACAGTGGTGTGAAAAGGTGTTTGCCCCCTTCCTGATTTCTTATTCTTTTGCATGTTTGTCACACTTAAATGTCTCAGATCACAAAAAAATAGACACTGCTCAAAAAAATAAAGGGAACACTTAAACAACAGAATATAACTCCAAGTAGATCAAACTTCTGTGAAATCAAACTGTCCACTTAGGAAGCAACACTGATTGACAATCAATTTCACATGCTGTTGTGCAAATGGAATAGACAATAGATGGAAATTATTGGCAATTATCAAGACACCCTCAATAAAGGAGTGGTTCTGCAGGTGGGGACCACAGACCACATCTCAGTACCAATGCTTTCTGGCTGATGTTTTGGTCACTTTTGAATGTTGGTTATGCTTTCACACTCGTGGTAGCATGAGGCGAACTCTACAACCCATAGAAGTCGCTCAGGTAGTGCAGCTCATCCAGGATGGCACATCAATGCGAGCTGTGGCAAGAAAGTTTCCTGTGTCTGTCAGCGTAGTGTCCAGAGGCTGGAGGCGCTACCAGGAGACAGGCCAGTACACCAGGAGAGGTGGAGGGGGCCATAGGAGGGCAACAACCCAGCAGCAGGACCGCTACCTACGCCTTTGTGCAAGGAGGAACAGAAGGAGCACTGCCTGAGCCCTGCAAAATGACCTCCAGCAGGCCACAAATGTGCTTGTGTCTGCACAAAAAACAAGGACGCAGTAGCGACCACCAATCGGGGACGATGAACGCAGAAAAGTCCAATTTATGTACCTCTACGTGTCTCAGTTCTGAATCGCTAGCGAGGTCGTTGACAAGGTGTCAAATACAGCGATGCACCCTGCCCAGCGGGAGCGCAACGACCCAGGAATGGTCCAGGAAGCTTTGTAACGATCAGCGATCTCACAGCAGGGGCCTGATCGTTGCTACCTGTCAGACATAACGAGATCGCTATTGTGTCACCAAAACGTGACTCATCAGCGATCTCGCTAGCGATCTCGTTATGTGTGACGGGGCCTTTAATTTTGTTTTTCTTAAGCCATTCAAAGGTGGACTTGCTGGTGTGCTTGGGATCATTGTTCGGCTGCATGATCCAAGTGCTCTTCACCTTGAGGTCACGAACAGATGGCCGGAAATTCTCCTTCAGAATTTTTTGGTAGACAGAATTCATGGTTCCATTTAAAACAGCAAATCTTCCCGGTCCTGAAGCATCAAAGCAGCGCCAGACCATCACACTACCACCACCATATTTTACTGTTGGTATGATGTTCTTTTTCTGAAATGCTGTTATTTCTACGCCAGATGTAATGGGACATACACCTTCCAAAAAGTTAAACTTTTGTCTTGTCAGTCCACAGAGTATTCTCCCAAAAGTCTGGCAATCATCAACATGTTTTCTGGCAAAACTGAGACGAGTCTTTATGTTCTTTTTGCTCAGCAGTGCTTTTCGTCTTGGAACTCTGCCATGCATACCATTTTTACCTAGTCTCTTTCTTATGGTGGAGTCATGAACACTGACCTTAACTGAGGCAAGTGAGGCCTGAAGTTCTTTGGATGTTGTTGTGGGGTGTTTTGTGACCTCTTGAATGAGTCGTCTCTGAGCTCTTGAGAAAATTTGGGTCGGCTGGCCACTCCTGAGAAGGTTCACCACTGTTCCATGTTTTCGCCATTTGTGGATAATGGCTCTCACTGTGGTTCACTTGAGTCCTAAAGCTTTAGAAATGGCTTTATAACCTTTTACAGACGAATAGATCTCAATTACTTTGTTTCTCATTTGTTCCTGAATTTTTTTGGATCGCAGCATGATGTCTAGCATTTGTGGATCTTTTAGTCTACTTTTTTAAGGTGGGGGGGGGGCAATCACTTTTTCACACAGGGCCCTGTAGATTTGGATTACTTTTTCCCTTAATAATAAAGACCTTCATTTAAAAACTGCATTTTGTGTTTACTTGTGTTATCTTTGTCTAATATTTCAATTTGTTTTATGATCTGAAACATTTAAGTGTGACAAACATGCAAAAGAATAAGAAATCAGGAAGGGGGCAAACACTTTCACACCACTGTGTATGTACACTCAGAACAGCTGAGTCTGCATATGTTCTCAGTAGGAAGAGGGGAATAAAGATTCATTTTCACTAAAATATTGTCATGAACGATCATTCCTATAAACACTTAATTACAATAATCTTCTAGTTTAAACTAGCAACATGCTCCTTTATCAGGTAAAATTATAATTTGTGCTACACAAAAGATAATGGTTCACGACAACGCATCATCCTGTAGAAGGCCTTCAGGAACATATCATTGGTGCCACCTATGTGGCTGCACAGGGGTCCAAGAGGTAAGTGGGCCCATTTCCACCTCCAAGCAGGTGGAATTGATGAGCTACTGGGCGGCAAAGGGCCCATATATTGTTCTTGCACAGGGGCCACCTTCTGTCTTTGTCCGACAGTGATGCATGTACATGTTCTATCCATATTTTTCAAGGATAGAAGACATATTCATTATAATCTATGGAGTTATTTACATATCTGTGTTTTTTCGCTAACCGTGTGTCTGTGCAAAGATCACAGAGACATGCATGGATGAAAAAGGGCAATACAAGTTTATGGGTCTGTGAAAAACACGGACAGCACACGGGTGGCATCCATGTTCTGTCTGTGTTTAAGATTTCAAAATATAGGAGAAAGTAGTAATTTATTAATTTATTTATCCATAAGTGAAAAACACTGATGAAACATGGATCCAAAACACTGATGACACACTGACCTAACGCAGATGACACATGTATCGTTTAGTGCTGCTGGTTGGCTTGTGAAAATCTTGGGCATTCTGGTTTCCTGGATATTCAATCCTTGTTTCCTTCGACATCAGATATTGTTACGCAGCCACATACATAGATGTTTGGTGGGTCTGGCTGACCTTAGAGAGCTCATTTGTCTGACAGCTATCCCTCTCGACTGTTCCATATATATGAAATGTTGGCCGATCTTTTGTGGGGTTTTTATGGGGGCTTAGGAGAAGGTTGCTACCAGACCCCTAAAGTAGCAGCTTGCCTCCTGCAGAAACAAAAGGATGACATTTTTTAATTTAAACTACACAATCCATGTCATCATTGAAGTTTTCTGTTGGAGTCAAATCGGAAGGGGAAGGTGAAGGGTCCCATCAACAGATGGTTGGCCAATATTGTCTGGTTTAGCTAGGTTTAATGTGAATAGAGTCCTTTATGTGCAAGACCACCTTCATAGCATGTATGAGCAATTCATTTGCCCAAGGGGCCAAATGAGAAACTGGAATTGTTGTGGACTGAACCAATAGGTTGAACTCAAGGCTAGTTCAGATGGCCATGTTGAAAAATGGGCCAGTGATGTCTGCAATTTGCAGATGTCTGGCTCCTGGTCCAGCTCCATGCGCTCATCTGCATTGCAGTCAGGTGTCAGAGCTGCCGTTACATTGCACGCATTTTCTGGGCCTTAAATAGTTTGTTCACTGGCTGGACAGAGACAGTCAAAGAGCAGGATATGGCTTATGGGTTGCAGTTTGCGCTGGCCTGATTATAGTAATGCATATTTATTATAAGATTATGTGTTCTCCACCAGATCTTTCTAAAGGAATAAGTGAGCAGTTTGATTAATTTATCAAAGTCAAAGAAATATAACAAGAAAATGATTAGCGAATGCAATGGCTATAACACAATGAATGCGATACTGTTTAGTTCTTTAAACCCTTTCTGACATGAGATGTATCCATACGTTCCTGTGGCCTGATACTTATTGAACAGGGACGTATGGATACTTCTAGGCGATTTTGCGTGCAAAGAGGCTGTGCGTGCGATCACCGCCGGGTGTCAGTGGATTCTGACAGCTGACACCCAGCACTCAGTGCCAAGAGCAGTGCATGCACCGCTCCCAGCACCTTAACCTGCTAAATGCTGCGATCGCAGCATTTAGCGTGCAGGCTAAGGGTAGAACGCCCCTCTGCCTTTGGATCGGAGACGCCAAGACGTCATCGCGGGGTCTCGATCGTTGCCATGGTGACCCGATATCGTCATGACGACATCCGGGTCACCAGAGCTAGGAAAGTTACCAGATCATGCGCAGTGCATGATCGGGCAACTTTGTGTGTCAGTGCAGAACTGACAGATTGCATAGCATAGGAATAATCCTGCATCAATATACTATACAAGCAATCAGACTGCAATTAGTGAATGTCCCATAGTGGGACAAAGTGTAAAAGTAAGAAAAAAGTGAAAACAATTAGTAAAAATATTTTTTTAAACATCATAAAATAATAAAAAAAATAAAAATATATTGTACCAATAAATACATTTCTGAATAAAAAAATAACCAAAAAAGTATACATATTTGGTATCACCACATCCGGAACGACCTGACCTTTAAAACTGTCCCACTAGTTAACCCCTTCAGTGAGCACTGTAAAGAAAATAAATAAAAAACGAGGCAAAAAACAATGCTTTATCATGATACCGCCGAACAAAAAGTGGAATAAAACGCTATCAAAAAGACATATGTAAATAAAAATGGTACCGCTGAAAACGTCATGTTGTCCCACAAAAAACAAGCCGCAATACCGCTCCATCAACGGAAAAGTTATAGCTCTCAGAATAAAGCGATGCAAAAATATTTAATTTTTCTATAAAATAGTTTTTGTGTAAAAGCGACAAAATGCTATAAATGTGGTACCTCTGATCCAAAGAATAACGCTGCCTTATGAATTTTACCACACGCGGAACGACATAAAAAAAAATACAAAAAACAATTCCTGAATTGTTGTTTTTTGTTCATTCTGCCTCCCAAAAATCAGAATAGAAAGCGATCACAAAATGTCACTTGCTCGAAAATGGTACCAATAAAAATGTCAAGTTGTCCTGCAAAAAACAAGCCCTCACATGACTCTCTCGGCCGAAATATGGAAAACTTATAGCTCTCAAAATATGGCGAAGCATTTTTGCAATAAAAAGCGTCTTTTAGTGTGTGACAGCTGCCAAACTTAAAAACCCACTATAAATCTGGTATCGCACCGACCCAAAGAATAAAGTCGCCTAATCAGTTATACTGCACGAGGAACTGCGTAAAAAATAAATAAAACCTGCTGTTGATTTGTTCATTCTGCCTCCCAAAGATCGCAGTAAGGCCTAGCTCACATTTATCCTGCGCTCTGCACTGAGCGCTTAAACCGGGGTTTCCATGTAAGTCTCTGAAATACATGAGACAGAACTCCAAGCGGAAGATTCCCTATAATGAGGCAGATGTAGGCACTGTGGACGCTGTCTGGCCTATGATCTGGCGTCTGTCTTTTTATTAGGCATGCATAAAAGTGCTGTCACCCACAGTTTTGTGCACTTCTGAAAAGAACAACGCTGAACAAAGACTAGTCGGTGTCCAGAGTAACTCTGCTGCCTCATTATAGTGAATCGATCCCTCGGGGGTTCATCTGAATCACGTCACTCGGAGATTTAGATGGAAACCCCGATATACCGTATTTTTCGGACTAGAAGACGCACTTTTTCCCCCCAAATTTGGTAGGAAAAGGGGAGTGCTTCTTATGGTCCGAACATTGCTTACCAGGGAGTTGCGGTGGTGTTGGAGCAGGATCGCAAGAAGCAGGGCCCTCCACTCCCTCACTCAGGAGCCTGACTGCGGCAGCACAAGAGGTGAGATGCTGCAGGGCCGGTGTCTGGCTGTTGGTCGGTGAGGCACTGTTTTTCCGGTGGCCGCGGCCATCTTCCTGAAGCCGTGATCTACAGGAAAATGGCCGCCCGAGCCGGGGCATGCGCAGACTGGGAGCTCAGTAGCCATTTCCCTGAGGCCCCCGGCTTCAGGAAGATGGCAATGGCCACTGGAAAAGCAGCACATGCCTCTCTGCCTCACCGCCGACAGCCAGACACTGGCCCCGCAGCATCTCCTCTCTTCTGCTGCCGCTGCAGCTGAACAGAGGGCCCTGCTTCCTGCGATCCTGCTCCACCACCACCGCAACTCCCCGCTGCTGGAGCACCGGCTTCTCGCACCCAGGGTCCGCAGCATTCCTCCACTTCCACCGGCTTCCTGTGGGATTCTGTGTGACCCCCGCTTCACCTCCCCCCAGATAAAATACCTATTCGAACTATAAAACGGACCCCCATCTTATAAAAAATGTTTTTTTTCCTATTTCCAACTCCAAAATTTGGGGTGCGTCTTATAGTCCGAAAAAAACGGTAAGTGTTCAGCGTAAAGCGCAGGATAAATGTGATCCAAAATGTTTTGTAAAATGTTCCTCATAAAAGCTTCAACTCAATCCACAAAAAAAAGCAAGTCCCCACTCAGGTCCGTCATCTGTTATCGGAAATATAGGGGCTTACACATTACTGGTAGCACAAAGGATCTGGAAAAGCACCATGGCTCATCGCCCCCCAGAAGAAATTGAGCAAATGCCCCCCTCTCTTCTGAGCTCCAGTGTGTGCCTCATCCGCAGTTAATGTCCACATATTTGGCATTTCTGTAGCGATGAGAGCCTGTCTAATTTACAGGTGTGAGTCTTCAGAAGTATGAGCTGGGCACAACGTACTGGTCACTACAACTTACTGATCACTACACCGTCAGTTTGCAATTTTCACTCAGCAACATCGCTGCTGTTTGTTTCTGGAAAAGACCCATGGAGTCAAAATCATCACTACACCTGTAGATAAATTCCCAAAGGTGTATAATTAACAAAATGGGGTCACTTGAGGGGGGATTCTGCTATTCTAGCAGATATGGGATATTTCTACTTTCAGCAGAAATTGTGGGACAAATTTTGGTGCCATTTTTACCCATTTCCCAGTGTGAAAATGTAAAATCTGGGGCTAAAACAAAATTTTGGTTGTAAAAATGTAATTATTTTTTTCTACACTGACCAATGGTATAAAATTCTGTGATCCAACTGTGGTGTCAATATGCTCACTGCACCCCTATATTAATTCACTGAGAAGTGTAGTTTGTAAAATGGGGTCTCTTATGGGTGTCTGCTGTTCTGGCACCTCTGGGGCTCTGCTAATGTTACATGGCACCCTCAAACAAGTCCAGCAAAATCTGAACTTCAATATGGTGAATTTTCCCTTCTGAGCTTTGCACAGTGCATCAAAAGTAGTTTTCGACCACATATGAGGTATCGGCGTACATAGGAAAAATTGCTCAACAAATTTTGGAGTCCATTTTCTCCTGCTATCCTTGAGAAAATGAGAAAATTTGGGGCTAAAACAACATTTTTGTGGGAAAAATATATTTTTTCATTTTTACAGACCCATGTTGTAAAATTCTGTGAAGCACCTGTGGGTTCAAGGTGCTCACCACACATCTAAATAAATTCCTTGATTAGTCTAGTTTCCAAAATGGGGTCACTTGTGGAGATTTTCCACAGTTTAGGCAGATCAGGGACTCTCCAAACGCGATATGAGATCCGCAGACCATTCCATGAAAGTCTGTGTTCCAAAATGTCACTCCTTCCTTTCTGAGCCCTGCCGTGCACCGAAACAATAGTTTCCCCCCACATATGCTCAGGAAAAATTGCACAACAAATTTTGGGGTCCATTTTTTCTTGTTATCCTTGTGAAAATAAAAAAAAATTGGTTCTAAAGTAACATTTTTGTGAATAAAAAGTTAAATGTTCATTGTTTTCTTCCACATTTAAAAAATTCCTGTGAAGCACCTGAAGGGTTAATAAACTTCTTGAATGTGGTTTTGTGCACCTTGAGGGGTGCAGTTTTTAGAATGATGTCATTTTTTGACATTTTCTGTCATAAAGGCCCCTCAAAATCACTTCAAATGTGATGTGGTCCCTAAAAAAATAGTTTTGTAAATTTTGTTGGAAAAATTAGAAATCGCTGGTCAACTTTTAACTTCCTAACAAATTTTAACAACTTTTAACTTCCTAACAAAAAAAAATTTTGGTTCCAAAATTGTGCTCATGCAAAGTAGACATGTGGGAAATGTTATTTATTAACTATTTTGTGTCCGATATCTCTCTGATTTAAGGGCATAAAAATTCAAAGTTTGAAAATTGCGAAATTTTCAAAATTTTTTGCCAAATTTCTGATTTTTTCACAAATAAACGCCAGTCATATCAAATAAATGTTACCACTATCAGGAAGTACAATATGTCACGAAAAAATATCTGAGAATCAGGGGGATCTGTTGATGCGTTCCCATGTATACACAGCGGGAAGCTGCACGGTACCATCTATACACATCGGGAGACCGCACGGTGCCATCTATACACAGCAAGGGGCCGCACGGCGCCATCTATACACAGCAGGAGGCCACACGGCACCATCCATACACAGCAGGGGCCGCACGGTGCCATCTATACACAGCAGGGGGCCGCATGGCACCATCTATACACAGCGGGAGGCCGCACGGTGCCCCCCAGATACAGCGGGAGGCCGCACGGCTCCCCCCTAGAGACAGCGGGAGGCCGCACGCAGTCACGCACACACACACAAACATACAGACATATACATACACGCATAAACACATTTGAAACACAAAAATACATATAAACAGACATCACACAATGATATCTGCACACACTCACTCACCATGCCCCGGCTCCCGTCGTCCAGCTCCTCTCTAGTGGTAAGTAGCAGTGCAGGGCGCGCACTGCGTGATGTCACACTAGCAGACACGGCCGCGCACAGGGCCGTGTCTCGTAGCTGTGACACGGCCGGGCCAGCACACAGGAAAGTTAACAGGTGCAGTGCTTGCCTGGCCGAAGAAGAAGCAGCGGCCGTGCGCCGCTGCTGGGGGAGCGGTCCGGGGGCCCCCGCATCTGACTGCCGGTATGTGCCACGGCGCTGCACATATTATAATGAGGGCAATCTGGCCATGGACCCCCAGAGCCCCGGGCCCCCCGGGGCCCCGAGCGGTAGCCCAGATTGCCCTCATTATAATCCGCCTATGTCCACAGGGTAGAACAGTGCCCCTGTCACACATTTGCCATCTCCATGGCCTTGCACTGCTCTCTATTACATTGTTGAGTAGCCATTCAATAGCCACTCACACACAGTTGTCTGTGCCAATCTCTGCAGTTAATCAATAACGAATAAATCTGTTGGACAGAAATGAGCTAGAATGGAGATCTGTAACATTCCAGGACACTGAATCACAGTGGGAATCTAGAGCTCTGACCCCTCACTCAGTACACTATTAAACTGATTCATGCTGTGGGGGATATCCATGGCCACTGTCTGTAGCAACCCACAGGGAGCTTTGGCACCCAAAGAATTCCTGACTAGTGTTGAGCCACCCCCGTAGTGTTCGAGTTCGGTTCGGTTCGTCGAACACCCGTGTGTTCGCCGAACTGTTCGTCGAACTGTTCGTCGAACACCTTCGAACACCATTAAAACCAATGGCAGGCAAACAAAAACACATAGAAACACATAGAAAACACCTTCAAAGGTGTCCAAAAGCTGACAAACTGCTCAGAAGACACAACTAACACATGGAAAAGTGACAAGTACATATAGTCATGCGAAAAGAAAAGAGGTGGAGGAGTAAAAGGAGGGGGAGACACAGATATAGGCATGTCATGCCCTTCTAAAATCCAAAAAGCGAGAAGCCGACACGGCCAGTCCGCTCCTGCCCGTGCCACCTCCGTGTCGCCGGGTTTGTGCCAGAGCCGCGGTGAACCCTGACGGCCAGCCTCCCTCTCCCAATACTGGTGCCTGTCCGCTGGTGGGTCGAGCGAGCCCCCCTGTGGTGGAGGCAGCTCTAAGCTTTTTAATTTAAATTGTCTCTCTAATTTGAATGAATACACTTTAAATCCATTTACAAGGATCTATTGGAGGGCAAGTCTCATGCCAGCAGCCGCATAATTCCAGCTCCAGTAGCGTCCACTAAAGCTGCTGCAGTTAAAAAGCTTTTATAAGGATCGAGCTCGGCTGTCCACCGCAAGGCATCCTACTGCCAGTCCCAGCCCCTATGCCTTGGGGTGCCTCCTGATGCTCTTCACTGAGTATCCCATGGTCCCGAAGCATTTCCTTTGAAAAAATTAAGTGTCTAAACTACAGGTGGTGTAGCTTGCTTAACAGCCGGGATAATCCGCTGACTAGCAGACACTGCTACTAGGCACAAAGTATTTCCTGGGCTAGATGCAGTTAAAAATTTGTAATTAGATACTCTCGTTGGATGCTGAGAAAGCATTCCATAGAGTCTCCTGGCACGCCATATATGATTCTCTTAAAAAGCTTGGGGTAGGGGTCTAGGGGACCCTTTTATAGCCAAAATCACGGCCCTGTATCGCAATACGTCACCTAGGCTGAAGATAAATGGAACTGTAGCACCCTGAGGGCTCGGTTGCTACAGACGTATTGCACCTCACCCAGAGGTGTGATATCTCACTCTCAGGTAAGGATGGAGTGTGGATCAGGACCCCGACACCTGCATGCATTACACCACATTGCCGTGGGGCAGGGCGACCAATATGCCCCTGAGATGGGCACGACAGTCCCTGTCCCTGGCTGGAGTGGGGGGAGGGAACACTGAGGAAGGGGAACCCTGTAGTGCAGGAGCAGGGAGGAAGCAGTTCCTGGGTGCATTGAGAAGGGAGTATAAAAGGTGGGCACCATCTTAGTTCAGTGCAGAGAAGCCTGAGCAGAAGTGAGAGGGAGCAGGGGCTCTGCATGAGCTCTGCTCCAGAGGCGGGCCTAGTAACAGAGGCCCAGGCCTGGAAGAGGGAGAAGGAAGGAAGAGGAGCGGAGAAGGCTCCAGGAATGAGGAATGAAGGGATCCCAGGGGTGCGGACGGGCGAGTCGCCACCGCACGCCCGAATCCACCTGCGTGGAGGGGTCAGGCCAAAGGGGGAGACCGGTCCCCGAACTAGTGGAGGTAGGAAACGACCCTCAGCTAGAAACCGGAGGCTCTGACACTTTATGTGGCGCAGCCCCTCGCTACACCCGCTAGGAAGGCACCACATAGGGTCAGGGAAACTGGCGCCAAGTTTACCAAGAGGAGGCCCGAGGCAGCCGGACAGAAGTGTTGGTAAGAAAGGCCAGACAAAGGACACACAAAGGGGGTCCTGTGAAGTGCTCCAAAGTTATCTGGGAGTTGTCTGAGCCCCTCACCTGGTGAGCACAGTACGACGTGGGCAGCCGTTACCTGCAGACGTGGTCTGGATAATAAGAACTGTGAGTAAAGGCCCTGGACTGCATCACTGACTCCGTGTCGTTACTGCTGCTGCCCTGCACCATCACCCCCATCCTCCGCATACACTGCCCTGAGGCTATACTCCTCCCGTGGGGAGTTATGCTACGCTCTGCTGCACCCACAACACCAGCCTCAGCGGTCTGCCCTGTAGCGGCGGTTCACTCTGACCGCAATCCACGGGTGGCGTAGTCGGACATTTAAACATCAAAACCACATAAATAGTTCCGCCACTGGTTTGACCGCCCTGAGCCACGGAACCGGTTCGCCGCCACGAAGACTACAACCACCAGCATCCACCAAAAAGGGTCCGGCTCCGGGTGTCCCAAGGCCCAGGGGGCGCGTCAGAACATTTTCATCACCTTTCACAATCACCAATGGGACAAGGCAGGGATGTTCTCTGTCCCCTCTCTTATACATCCTAGTGACGGAGCACCTGCTCTCATCAATTCGCCATAACCCCAATATTAGGTGGATTGAGGTGGGAGGCACCGAGTACAAGTGCTCTCTATTTGCTGATGATGTCCTAGTATATATCACTCAATCACATATATCCATCCCTGCTGTTATGGCTGAAATAGATCACTTTGTTACATGGTCAAATTTTAAAATCAATGCAGCGAAGTCTGAGGCCCTCGATGTCTCCCTCCCCAAATCCATATAGGATTCCATCCAGTCCAACTTTCCCTTTGCCTGGCCCTCACAGGGTATCAAATACTTAGGAATTCCTATTCATAGAGACCTCTCCCATCTATGTTATCTTAATTTTGGGCCCTTTATTGAACAACTCTATACAGACCACGGTTGGCAAGTTAGAACTGTAAGATTCACTACGTGAACCACTGGTGTTTTGTGGAAAAGCACATGTACACTGTGTTCCAAATTATTATGCAAAAAGTGTTTAGGAGTGATAAGGGAAGAATTTGTTTGTTTGTCAGTTAAACTCATTGATGGTGATGTGTGTCAGGGCTCTTTATATCACTGTAAGCAATTGCAGACACCAGTGCTAATTAGTTTGTCAGGTGTGTCCAATGAAAGGCAAGACTACTTAAGAAGGCTCTCTCACATTATTCAGCAGCCTACATTTTCTGCCAAAATGGGAAAGAAAAAGGATGTGTCGGCTGCTGAGAAGCAACAAATTGTGGAGTGTTTAGGTCAAGGCATGACTACAATCAACATTGTGCGATGATCAGGATGAAGTGTCTTGGCAATCAAGAAGTATGTAGCTGATTCACAGTACACACGTGTGCGTGCTGATAAGGGCAAATTGAGGACTCTTTCCTACAGGCAATTACGTCAGGTTGAAAGAGCAGCGGCAAAAAAGCCTTGTCATAGCAGCAGACAAGTTTTTGAAGCTGCTTGTGCCTCCAACGTCCCCCGAACAACAAGATGCAGGGTCCTTCAGAGGTTTGCAGCTGTGCATACGCCATCCTGTCGACCTCCTCTATCCACTTCACACAAGCAGAAACGGCTCCAGTGGGCCAAACATTACATGAAGACTGATTTCAAAACTGTTTTGTTCACGGATGAGTGCCGTGCAGCGCTCGATGGTCCAGATGGATGGAGTGGAGGATGGCTGGTTGATGGACACCCCACGCAAACACGGCTACAGCGCCAACAAGGAGGAGGTGGAGTAATGTTTTGGGCTGGAATCATGGGGAGAGAGATTGTCGGCCCCTTTAGGATCCCTGAAGGCGCTAAAGATGAACTCCATAATGTATGTGGATTTTCTCAAACAGCACTTCCTGCCATGGTTCAAGAAGAAGAACCGTGTATTTCACAGCAAGATCATTTTTCTGCATGATAATGCACCATCTCATGCTGCACATAAAACATCTGCATCTCTGGCTGATATGGGCATAAAAGGGGACAAACTTATGGTGTGACCCCCATGCTCCCCTGACCTCTACCCCATTCCGAACCTTTGGAGCATCATTAAAAGGAGTGTCTATGATGGCGGGAGGCAGTTCACATCTAAGCAACAGCTCTGGGAGGGTATTCTGTCCTCATGCAAAACAATTGAAGCAGAAACCATCCAAAACCTGACAAATTCAATGGACGAGAGAGTTCAGAAGCTCCTTTCGAACAAGGGGTCCTATGTGAAAATGTAACATCACCTAGAATAAAGTTTTGAGTTGAAAACTGTTTGATTTCAGTTTCTAACAACCTGCTAATGCTTATAATTTCAAAAATGACCATTTTTTTGGTCTTTATTAAAATGAAAAGGTTGATCGAAAAGTTTGGGGGATCTAAGAGTGTGGCAACCCAGTAGTCATGATTACTTCGAATTCTGACAATATGAGGGTCATGCTGCAGGTAGTGCAGCAAGAAGGCACTTATGTGTCTTGCGCATCTCGGAGCCCCAAAATTATTTTCCGGGCTAGATGCAGCTAAAAATTATTTTTAATTTTAAATCTGGTGGAGCTTATTATAGATGGCCTAATTGGATCAGTGCTGCACACTGCTACAAAGCCCAAATTATTTTCCAGTCAAGATACAGATAAACATGATTAGTAATTTGAAAGCTTAAAACGGTTGGTAGGGTGATTTTAACCAATCATCAAGCTTTTACTCTCCCCAGGATGACACAGGGGTAGAAAAGTCGTTTCGGATCCATGATTTGTTCATCTTTATGAACGTGAGTCTGTCTACATTATCAGTGGAGAGCCGCGTGCGCTTATCTGTCAGCACACCACCAGCAGCGCTGAACACACGTTCAGACAGAACGCTGGCTGCGGGGCATGACAAGATCTCCAAGGCGTAAGTGGCTAGCTCCGGCCATTTATCCAGATTGGAAGCCCAAAAAGAGCAAGGGTCCAGTGACACAGTCGTGGCTTCAATGTTTACTTGGAGATACTCCTGTACCATCGTCTCTAGGCGTTGACTATGTGTCAGACTTCTTGTCTCCTGTGGCCTTGCAAAGGATGGGCTAAAAAAGTGGTGAAATGATTCCGCAAAATTGATGTTACCAGCAGATACTGTGGTTCTGTTACGGTTTGAGTGCTGAACACTTGACGGTCCCACGGTTGGCAAGTTGGAACTGTGAGATTCACTACGTGCACCACTGGTATTTTGTGGAAAAGCACATGTAAGATTCTGCAACAGTCTCTGCTGATACTCCTGCATGCGTGCATCCCTTTCTATGGCAGGAATAATTTCTGCAAATTTACTTTTGTACCGGGGATCTAACAGTGTGGCAACCCAGTAGTCAGGATTATTTCTAATTCTCACAATTCGAGGGTCATGTTGCAGGTAGTGCAGCAAGAAGGCACTCATGTGTGTTGCGCATCCAGGAGCACCAAGTCCCTGTTGTGTTGGTGGCGAGGTAACAATCATGCTTCCTTCCTCTGTCCTCTCCCCCCAACCTCGCACAACAGAAATGTGATCAAGGTCTCCCTCATCTGATGAGTCTTCCATCAGTTCGTCCTCCACTTCTTCCTGGGCTCCTGCACCTTCCTCACTAGTTTGGCTGCTACCATGCGCCCTGGTAAAACCATCTCCCCCACCCTCACATGCCTGCCGCCTTGGTGCTGCCGACCTTCTGGACCTTGCAGATGTTAGCCCTTCCGCATACAACTCCTCCTCCTCTACTTCCTCCACCTCCTCTTGTGCCACCACCTGACTCCGAATTCTGTTTAACATGTGCTCCAGCATGTAAATCACCGGAATAGTCATGCTGATAATGGCATCGTCAGCACTAAACATCTTCGTCGCCATTTCAAAACTGTGCAGAAGGGTGCATAGGTCCCTGATCTGAGACCACTCCTCCAGCGTGATTTGCCCCACCTCTGAATCTCGTTGGCCCAGGCTATACGTCAGAACGTATTGCACCAGGGCTTGTCGGTGCTGCCACAGTCGCTGCAACATGTGCAGAGTTGAATTCCACCGGGTAGGCACATCGCATTTTAGCCGGTGAAGTGGCAGGCCCAACGACTTCTGTAGAGATGTAAGTCGCTGAGCTGCGGGATGCGAACGGCGGAAGTGAGCACACAGCGACCGTGCCCTCTGCAGAAGGCCATCTAGTCTGGGATAGTGGGCTAAAAATTGCTGAACAACCAGGTTCAACACGTGAGCCATACAAGGCACGTGTGTGACATTGCCCCGGCGAAGGGCCGCACCCAGGTTTTCAGCATTGTCGCACTCGGCCTTCCCTGGTTTCAGGTCCAGTGGAGACAACCATTCATGAAATTGGTTCTCCAGAGCTGACCACAACTCCTCAGCTGTGTGACTCACATTTCCCAGACATTTCAATGTAAAAACCGCCTGATGACGTTGAGCCCTACTGCCAGCATAGTAAGGAGGTGTGCAGGATCCCTTCTGCGCAGTTAGAAAGCTTGTGGCATGACCAGACAGGCTTTGGGTGCAGGTGGAAGACCGAGAGGAGGTTGAGGAGGCAGAAGCAGTGGAGGAACTTTGACATAAAGAGGATTGACGCACAACTCGTGGGGACGGCAAGACTTGGACAGCAGCCCCTTGTCCTGCTGTCACCATAGTTACCCAGTGCCCAGTCAGCGACATGTAACGCCCCTGTCCATGCCTACTCGTCCAAGTGTCTGTGGTGAAATGCACCCTGTCACACACAGAGTTTCTCAAAGAAGCGGTGATGTTGTGTGCGACATGCTGGTGGAGCGCAGGCACACCTTTCTTTGAGAAGTAGTGCCGACTGGGCATCTGGTACTGGGGCACTGCGACGGACATAAGGTCTCGAAAATCCTCTGTGTCCACCAGGCGGAAAGGCAGCATTTCTGTAGCCAAGAGCTTGCAGATGGTGAAATTCAACCTCTTAGCTTTCTCATGGCTAGGAGGAAATGGTCTTTTACTTGTCCACATCTGAGGGACCGAGGGCTGGCTATTGTGCTTAGACGGGGTTGATAAGGGTGTCCCCGGCAAACTGCCGGTCTGTGAGGAAGATGCAGGCGGACATGTTAGGTTGCCTTCATCCAAAGGTGGTGCTATCGATGTCGGACAGCGCTCAACACCAGCTGGTGTTACCACCTCCAAAGAAAATGATGACCTGCCAATCACGCTGGCTGTTGCGGGTAAAGAGGTGGCAGGTCTGCGCCCCAAAACAGGTGTGACTGCTGTCCCCCCAGTCACAGAGGATGAAGAGGCCGCGGATGCACAAGATATGGCAGACGGTGGTTGGCCCGGCCGGCTAGGCCGCATTGTAGCACACTGAGCTTCCCACTGCAACTTATGCTTCATGTCCATGTGCCGGTTCATGCATGAAGTACTCAAACTATGTATTTTTTGGCCTCTACTTAGCTTTTGCTGACAAATGTTACAGATAACACGAGTTGGGTCATCTTTATCGATCTGAAAAAATGCCCAGGCTATGCAAGGCTTAGCACCCATGCGACCTGAAGAGCCACCACGACTTGTGGTGAGAGGCAGAGTTGTGTTTGAGGATGCAGTTGTTGACGTGCTTCCAGTACTACGTCTCTGTCCAGGAAGGCGCAACCTGACCTCGTCGTCACTAGCATCTTCCTCCACCTCCTCTGCTGACCTCATCTCTTGGCTGACTGTGGGTTGACAGTAAGTGGGATCTCCGACCTCATCATCATCACCCTGTGCGTTATCACACCCGTCGTCCTCAGAGCCAACCTGTTCCTGCCCTGACAAAAAACTAAAGTTGTCGCTCCAATCAGGTATTTGAGTCTTATCATCGTCTTCCTCATTGTCTCCACCAACAGGAGTTACAGTTTGGGAATGAGGGTCTACATTATGGTCAGAACCTTCTGCGTCTGGTCCTGGATCCGACTCATAAAGATTCTGGGCATCAGTGCAGATCATTTCCTCGTCTGGATTCACAGAAGCGCTGGAGTCGACCTCTGATTCCCAGGCTATAGTATGAGTAAACAGCTCTGCAGACTCAACCATCTGTTCTACCTCATACTCAGACGGGCAGCTGGAGATTTGGGAGCTGTGAGGAAGCAAGTGCGATTTGGGTGACACCTTTGAGGACTGGAGTATTTGTGATGTTGAAGTTGATGTGGAGGAGAGCCCACTTAAAGGAGCACTTGATATCCGTTGAAGCACCTGCTGTTTTTGTGCCTCATCTGGAATTTGTAGCGATTGGCGTGGCCGTAAGAAAGGGATCTTATCACATTGTCCGCTAAAAGAAGTAGACATTTTAGTTTGGCTGGAAGATGGTCTTTCTTCTGCAGATGTTACTGCTTTAACACCTACCCCACGGACACAACCTTTTTTCCCCTTCCCAACACGCCTATTCCCCTTTCCACCAGCAGCAGGCCTTTTTCCACTCATTTTGGTGGTTAACTAATTCACAACTCTGGAGTTGTTTGCACAAAAAAACAATGGATGGTAACCGAGCAGAGCTGAGTGGCCAAACTGTGGTATTAGGCCAAAACTATTGGCTGGGTTAGATGCAGAAAAAAATTATTTTGAATTTGCAACCTGATGGAGGTCAGTATAGATGGACTAATAGAGAAAGTCCGACACACTACTAGAAGGCCAAATATTTTTTCAGAGGTAGATGCAGAAAAAAATATATTCAGTTTGCAACCTGATGGAGGTCAGTATAGATGGACTAATACAACAAGTCCCGCACACAGCTAGAAGGCCAAATATTTTTTCAGAGGTACTGTAGATGCAGATAAAAATTATTTTTAATTTGCAACCTGATGGAGGTCAGTATAGATGGACTAATAGAGAAAGTCCGACACACTACTAGAAGGCCAAATATTTTTTCAGAGGTAGATGCAGAAAAAAATATATTCAGTTTGCAACCTGATGGAGGTCAGTATAGATGGACTAATACAACAAGTCCCGCACACAGCTAGAAGCCCAAATATTTTTTCAGAGGTACTGTAGATGCAGATAAAAATTATTTTTAATTTGCAACCTGATGGAGGTCAGTATAGATGGACTAATAGAGAAAGTCCGACACACTACTAGAAGGCCAAATATTTTTTCAGAGGTAGATGCAGAAAAAAATATATTCAGTTTGCAACCTGATGGAGGTCAGTATAGATGGACTAATACAACAAGTCCCACACACTGCTAGAAGCCCAAATATTTTTTCAGAGGTACTGTAGATGCAGATAAAAATTATTTTTAATTTGCAACCTGATGGAGGTCAGTATAGATGGACTAATAGAGAAAGTCCGACACACAACTAGAAGGCCAAATATTTTTTCAGAGGTAGATGCAGAAAAAAATATATTCAGTTTGCAACCTGATGGAGGTCAGTATAGATGGACTAATACAACAAATCCCACACACAGCTAGAAGCCCAAATATTTTTTCAGAGGTACTGTAGATGCAGATAAAAATTAGTTTTAATTTGCAACCTGATGGAGGTCAGTATAGATGGACTAATAGAATGATGCTATGCCCAAAAGATTTTACTTCACTAGGTGCAGTAAAAAAATTGGTATTCTATACACAGGTGGTATATCTTGCAACACAGATAGGCTACTCCACTGACTAACACACTCTGCAATAGGCCAAAAAGGATTAGCTTTGCTAGATTCAGCCAAATGCTGTGAAAAAAACTTGCACAGCACTGGCACAGACCTGCCTGGCAAAAACTGATAGGAACTCATGTAACCTAGTCCTGAAAAGGACTCCAATTACAATTAGTCTTTACTCCCACAACCTATCTATTTAAGAGCACAGACCTCCCTGATAAAAGTCGTAGGAAATGCTGTAACCTAGTCCTTAAAAGGACTGCAATCACAACTATTCCCTAAACCAAAGCTATCTGTATATTTGTGCGAAAATTGGCTTGAAATTAACAAGGTATAGCGCACACAGCAACAGCGGTGCCGTCTAACACGCAGCTGCAGCAGTGAGAAAATGGTGGCGACGGGGAAAATGGCTTGGTCTTATAGGGCAAGGACATGTGACATACACTGCCAATGACACATGCCCTTGCTTGTGTGAAAAAAAGCACTTCGCTCCGTGTGTGCGCTGCTGATAGGCTGACAGATTGCACCTCCACACTGTAAATGCGGGAAAGAGAAAAAAAAATGGAGATCTTCATTGTTCCTGCAGAGATCCATCCCCTGCCCCTCCCCCCGCCCCGCTGTACACTCAAACTGCGTATTAACATTAATTTTCATCATTACTGAGAAAAAATCCAGTTATGATTTTGGTGCACGAACAGTTATCGAACATAACCTCGAACAGCCGAATTTTTCTCAAATTGTTCGTGTTCGCCGAACGGCTCGAACACCGCCCAAAACAGCTCGAATTTGAGATTGGCGAACAGTTCGAGTAGAACAACGCTCATCTCTATTCCTGACATAGTTTTGGAGATTCTACCACCAACACGCTTGATATCCAGCCGTTGTTGTTACTATAGCAGATGACCTTGCACTTATACTTGGTTTAGACAAGTCAACAATGGCCATTAAATGACCACTGATTAGCCTGTTTAGACAGTTCGACCAGATTTCTGTGCGAATAAAATATCATTGTTGTCGGCAGCACATCTTTCCATTCTGATGTTCTGCCGTGAACAATTATTTTTAAGTGGGCTAAAACATATTGCTCCTGATGAATGATCCTGTTGCTCTTTTCGTAAGGTGATTGCTGGCCTGTTAGACAGCCTGATAGCTGGGAACAAGCCTTACTAGGAGTAGGAATGCTCATTCCCCAGTTATCAACCCATCTAAAACCAACATTACACTTTATATACGTGTGGCAAGAGGATGGCACAGAATAAGTATTTTGTTTTAATGGATTTTGTCTAATCTTGAAAAAACAATAAGCAGTCGGACAACCAAAGTTTTAATCCTTGATTGTAATAATGGAGACCCTGCAGACCTAAGGGTCCGCTTACACAGACCAAGTGATGGCTCCATACGACTGCTGATAGGTAAACTTTTACCGATGTGCGGTCGTCTGAACGCCTGTTTACACGGGCAGACGAAAGTAAACAATGTGCACTGAGCGATTTACTAGATCACTCAGTGCCCTTAGGCTGCCATTGTTCTTGGCTGTGCGAGTCTTATATACACAAGACGATGCACCTCCAAGGATAATGATCTTTTATGCTGCACAAAAGATCATTTCACCCAATAAATTCGCATTTTCCCTATTTATACGGCAAGATAATCGTGAAACAAGCATTTTTACCAACGATCGTTCACAATTATCTTACGCCCTTAATCTTGAAGTAACCACTTTTAGGGGTAGATTTACATATGACGTACATGTCACGGAATTTTTCCACTGAAATTCTTCAAAAAATTACAGTAGAGTGTCAGTAAATGGGCTTCTCACAAACCCCACTCACTCAAAGCATAAAAAAATCCAACTCTGATCTAGGCATACTGCTTATTTTAGTCATTGAAATGCAATGAGTGAATTGCTTGGCTAGATTTCATTGTGAGACTAAGGGCTGTGTGGCCTAAAATGCAGCAGTGTGTTCCTGTGCTTAACTAAGTTCCATGTGGTCTGAAAACACAGTACCCTATCTTGTGTTTTTGTGATTTTTATGGGATATTAAATAAAATCTGTTATTCTTATGCATACTGGATGCTGGGTTTCTTCCCTGCTATCATTGGAGATTACAGTGAAGATTTTTAGCAGTTTCACACTCATTTATACACTGGGCATATAACTTTCACAGTTCATGCTCATGTCTAGGCATCATGACTCCAAGAAACTGCTCTGGACCCTCAAATGCAGGGCTGTTGAGTCGGTAAACCAAACCACCGACTCCGACTCCTCAATCTCCCTGACTTCCGACTCTGACTCCAACTCCGACTCCACAGCACGGCCTCACTACTGAGCATGTACATAAAGTGCAGCACAGATTCATCTCAACTAAAAGCCGAGATCCTTAGATCAGGAACAGAATGGACATCTATAGGACATTTCATAACTTTTCCAAATTCTTCTGAAAACATTTACAGCATATCCTACATTGTACTACTGTACCCAATTTATTACAGTATATAATTTAGGAGTTGGTCCATTTTATACAGACTCCACAAAAATGGACACTGACTCCGACTCCACAGCCCTGCTCAAATGCCTCCTGATGAACCAATATCAGGGCTAGGTTAACGCGCAAGGTCGCAGTGAACTGGTAGCTATGTGGGGTCCTTTATGAATTAAGTGACATATATCCCTCACTTTTTGTGCGGTGGTGTGCTGCTGCTCATTTGATCTAGCAGGGGTTAACTGCCTCAATCAGGTACTGTTATAGCCTTTTTTGCCTAAAGCACTATTTGCACCTTACTGTGGTAATATCATGTATTATTAATTTTTGCAATGGCACTTTATTATATGGTATCTTTCCGTGTCCTTCCTGGGTGGTATTTTGTGCACCCTCTAGGGTTTGATCAGTAACCATTTGACCATGTTTGTGATTCTGCATAAACACAGCACACAACCTCTATTTGATATATGTTTCCTATCTACATCAGATCATGTAGTATCTTCTCTGGATAGTCACTTTGTCTATATCTATGGATGTTTTGTCTTCTGCCTGTCTTGAGAATTCATCCTGATCAGGGGTGATTTTTGAATACAGGGCTCCCTAGGATTTCCTGGGGCTAGACGACCTGAGTGGGGGCGCCAAGCTTGCTTGGTGTATCTAGGGTGCCAACCTCTGCTGGCAGGTAGGACTATTGAGAGGCCATTGTCTAGGGAAAGTAACAGGTCCCTTCATCACCCTGTCCCCTGACCTATCTAGTCCTGTAGTTCACTTGGCACAATAGTGGAGATTCAAACCTCTTGGGTCATTATATATTTGGATAATTGGATATTTGGATAATTTGGGAACTTAAATGGTATTTTTTACTTTTAATTGAAATAAATAAAAGTTATCTTTTATTGGGTGGAATTCCTTTGATTAGTCAGGCCATCATTGTCCACTTATCAGACACTTCTTCCCCTCCCCCTCCCCGCCTGAACTTATCCACACTTAAAAACAGCTCAAGGCTACGTTCACATGCAGCATTTTTTTCTGTAGCCAAAACCAGCTTTCTTGGCATTAAAAACATTTTGCTGCGTTATTTGGTGCACTGCAATTCTCAGATTCAGTCAGGCAAAATAACAAGCTTGTGCATGAGCTTTTTGAAATAGCATAGCTTTTACTGGTACTTACAGCTTATTTGCATTACATAATGCTGAGTGTGAATATAGCCCAACTCTGACTTGCTCAGAAGAGGATGCAAGCTCACTGTGGTATCCGATTACACCTCCCATTATATTCTAGAGAAAGGTGAGGGGGGAGGAGGAGAGAGGAGCACAGTGAGGAAACAGGCAGAGGGAGATACAGAAAGATCATGCTGCGCTTTTCTAACATAGCTTATACTTTACCCCCGAGTTGCATAGACATCAAGACTGCTATATAATGTCCTCCATGTTGCTTCAACCTCTCTCTGTGTGCTAAAAAGGAATGAGGAGCAGGAATCCTTCTGTGTGTGCTGTGAGTGGGAGAGATCACAACAGCTTGTCTCCGCTCACCCTCTCACCCGCTCAGGTTCAACTGCAAATTAAGAGATAGAGCCTACAAATGGGAAATCTGGTGAAAATCAAGATACAAGTTAGAAATAGTTTTATTCCTCATGTACACACGCATGATAGCCTATTATGAAAAGTTACTTGAAAATATGGTTATCCTTTTTAGGAACAAAATGTTGCAGCAGATGTTTTAAAAGTAAATGCAACATTTTCCTTAGGAGTGCAGTGCAGGCTTTATGCCGTTACTGCTACATGTAGATGTACATGAAGTGCAAGATTAGAAAAGGAATTTCAAGAAAAATAACAATAAAGCCCTATCAGAAGTATAAAGTTGCATGGAAACATTTCATTAAATCTGTAGTAAAAGCACACCTGCACTTGGTATCTGTTCTATTTTCTTTGCCAGTTTCCTTCACATTTTCATTTGATTATGGCCGCCTATCACTCAGCAGTGTGTGGGTGAGTTGGTAAACATTCTTGGGATTTCCCTTCTTGCAAGTTTCTGCCAGACTTAGGTTAAAGTCTGAATATTTATCAGTACAAGCTTTTCTTTGACATAATTACAGCATGTACCTTTTTTCAGCAAGTAAAACCCCAACTTTCGCTGTGTCTTATCTGTGTCACTGCAACATCATTATATCTGTAATGTACCGCTCTGATGACACCACTTTAGGTGTATGTTTGGTGCACATGTCTACTCTACATGTATCTACACTTCTCAGCGTTGAAATTGCAACACCAAACATGAAAAGTCATAGAATTATGGAAATCACAGAATCGATGATATGCAAATGATGAAAAAATGGAAACAAAATTTCCAAAACATCTCAATTTATTCAGTACTGAGTATGAGCACCAAAATCAGAATTTCCTGCATTTACATGCCATGGCTGCTATCAATGAGGTTGTTAATGGTTGTCTGAGAAATGTTCTGCCACACTGAATACACGTAAGCACACATATCATCAAGATCCACTGCTGGCAGCTCATTTATTAATTATTGACAAAATATGGCAAATATGTGTGTGTTTGGTGTATGTGTGGGTGGTATGCATTGGTATAATTTTATGAACAAGATTAGCATGTCATTCAATACAAAGGTATAGCACACATTATACCTTTTTCTTACTAGGAGTCTGTGGCCGATAAATGCTACTGTGTTGGCAACATCTGTATGCATATGTATTGAGAAATTTACCCAGTGCATACACTTCAAGGGAACCTGTACTGTCAGAAAACGCTTTTAACTAGTGTTGAGTGAGTATGTTTCATTAACCCTTTCGGCGAGCATGCTCGGGTACTCGCCGAGTATTTTGGTGTGCTCGGCATTTCTTTTACTGTCGCTGTGTCATGGCTGTTAGACAGCTGTGACACATGCAGAGATTCCCTGTTCGACAGTCAATCTCTGCATGTGTTATAGCTGTCTAACAACTGTGACACTTGCGCCGAAGCGACACTAAAAGAAATGCCGAGCACACCAAAATACTCAGCGAGCTCCCGAGCGAAAGAGTTAATGAAACATACTCGCGCAACACTATTTTTAACATACAGATATGGGGTAAATCTTCAGGTCAACAGCGTTACAATGTTGTCTGGCTACCCATCTGAAAGCACGGTTACTGGGAGAAAATGAACTTTATTCCTCTGGGAGCCTCCAGATTTCAGCTATATAATAGATGTGTGCATGGAGCGACTACAGTCACCTCTCCCAGTATTGCTCATTAACGGTGAGCGGTGGCTGTAAGTACGCCTTGGCACTTTGACAGCTTCCTCTGAACAGATATGCTGCACCTCTAGCTGTCAATCAAAGTAGCACGGGGGTGGGAGTGGGGGCTAGAACGATGCTTACAGCTGTTCACTGTGTACTGTGCATGCATCTATGACTGAAAGCCGGCATATCCTGGGAGGGATATAGTTCATTTCTCCCAGCAGCCAGGCGGCTGGACTGCATTGCAACATTATTTAACCTGCAGATTAACCCTATACCTGTAGATTAATGGCATTTGAGTACGTTGCAGGGTTCCCTTTAACATAGTGCAAAAATGAGCACAGAGCCAAAAGCTGGTCATACACATGCAAGAACAGCCAGCAGTACCCACCAATATTGGTGAGATCAGTGTCGGTTGACTTCAGACTTTATCCTAATGACAAATGTTGGGGAACAGAGTGATCAGATATGTTAGGTTTCAAATGCATTTTGAGCTTTTTAGCTAATCACATGACCATTAGCTAAAACTTTGTACATATTGATGTCTAAAGGAGCCTAAGGCTGTGTGCCCACTATGCGTTTTTTAAGCGTTTCCGCAGCGGCAATTCCACTGCAGAAACGCTTAAAAAACGCTTGGTAGAAGGTCTGCCATATTCCTCAACGATAATCTGTATGTGCTGTGCACATGCTGCGGAAATTTCCGCTGCGGATTATCATTGCGGAAAAAAACGCAGCACTACCAATTATTTTGCTGAATCGCAGCGTTTTCGCCGCCATTGACTTGCATTGGAACGCATGACATCCGCATCACTGCATCTGCAGATGCGGATACCATGCGGTTCAATGCGCGGATGGTACCCGGGTTTGGAGAAGAGGAGACTCTCCTCCAGACCCGGGTACCATAGTACCTGTAAAAAGAAGAATAAAATAAAAAATAAACATTATACTCACCTTCTGATGGCCCCCAGTCTCCATAGCGATCCGTCTTGGCTTGCCGGCGGCTCTCGGTGGTCTAAAAAGGACCTGCCATGTCGTCATTTAGTCATGTGACGGGTCACGCGACCGGTGACGTCGGCGGTCGCGTGACCCGTCACATGACTAAATTACGTCATGCCAGGTCCTTTTAGTCCACCGCGACCTGCCGGCAAGCCAAGAAGGATCGGATAAGGACACCGGGGACCATCAGAAGGTAAGTATAATATTTATTTTTTTCCATTCTTTTACGGTCTCACTATATAAATCCATGCCGGTTGCATGGATTTATATAGTGTGACCAAGTTGACAAGCACTTTCCAAGTGATGCTAAAATCGCTTGGAAAGCGCTTGACAACCCACATGTGGAAATGCCTGTGAAGAACGCTTCACTTCCGCATGTCCCTGGCAGGAAAACGCATGTACAATCCGCATGTACGATCCGCATGCGTTTTTTCTGCCAGGGAGATGCAGAAACGCTCAGGAAAAATCCGGAGCATTTCTGCATTGTGGGCACATAGCCTAATAGAGACTTATGATCCCGTATGACTACACATTGTATATAGTACAGCTTGTCGCACAGTGCCATTACTTTCACCATGTGTCTCCTGCTAAGTGCCAGAGTCTCCAATTAGACTCCACACATTTTCTGCATTCTCAAATGTTACATGTTAAACTAAAAGTAATTAGTCTCCCACAACCAGTGGCAAACAGACACTTAGTAACGGATTGGTTAATTAACTAATTGGGAAAAAGTGACAATTCACCACTTTTTCATGGGTGGATGGAAGTGAGAAATTACAAGAAGTTAAACTGGTAACAGGTGCCATGGAGTTACAAATGAAGTGTGACGTTTGATCAAATGTGACAATGTGAATACGTTCAACTTATTTTCCTATATTTAACTTTCTTTGTTTTTTCCTGGTTCTAATAGATATCACATGTATGGTATAACTTTCTCATACATATCACATGTATGGTATACCTCTCTAAGCTAACTCATGACTTTTTTTTCTTTTATGGCTTGAAAAATAGATGCATGTATTAATTCCCCCTCCCGGAACCTGGCCACATACATTAACCTGTTTGTGACTGCCGATGGTAAATATATGTCGGCCCTTGTGCAGCACCACCATACATTTATAGTGGGCGGTTCAGTCTCCCGGACTGTCTCCAGGATCCAAATAAAGTGGTTCACAAACTGGAGACATTATTAACATTACAGAGCGAACATGTTCAGAAAACGTTTGTTTTTTTCAAATTCGGCAAGAACATTACACATTTGGATTAGTGATCAGACGTTTTCACTGAATATAGGCCCAATTCGGCAAAAGTGTGGTAAATGTTCGTGTTTCCACTAGTGTATTTTTTAGAACTTTGGCTAGGATAGTGGTGCTGTTTGATGAGCGGGGTGGATGTGTTTGATAAGGGGAGCGGGTGGGGAGAGGTCAGAGTAGCAGCGGACTGTTAATCTTAATTTTTTTTTTCTTAACTTAATTTGTGGAGATTCCAGAAAGCCAATCAGGGCTTCCTTTATATTATTACTCTTTATCAGATTTCTTGTAAATCTATATAAAATCTGTGTATGTATTGTTATTTTTGTTATTGAATTGAAATTTTTTGTTGTGGTTTTCTTTTTTTTTGGATTCTTTAAAAATTTTTTTGGCTTCTTTACCATGATGTCATTTCCTTGAATTTTCCTATATACAGTACAGACCAAAAGTTTGGACACACCTTCTCATTTAAAGATTTTTCTGTATTTTCATGACTTTGAAAATTGTACATTCACACTGAAGGCATCAAAACTATGAATTAACACATGTGGAATTATATACTTAACAAAAAAAGTGTGAAACAACTGAAAATATGTCTTATATTCTAGGTTCTTCGAAGTAGCCACCTTTTGCTTTGATGACTGCTTTGCACACTCTTGGCATTCTCTTGATGAGCTTCAAGAGGTAGTCACCAGAAATGGTTTTCACTTCACAGGTGTGCCCTGTCAGGTTTAATAAGTGGGATTTCTTTCCTTATAAATGGGGTTGGGACCATCAGTTGTGTTGTGCAGAAGTCTGGTGGATACACAGCTAATAGTCCTACTGAATAGACTGTTAGAATTAGTATTATGGCAAGTAAAAAGCAGCTAAGTAAAGAAAAATGAGTGGCCATCATTACTTTAAGAAATTAAGGTCAGTCAGTCCAAAAAATTGGGAAACTTTGAAAGTGTCCCCAAGTGCACTTCAAAAACCATCAAGCGCTACAAAGAAACTGGCTCACATGAGGACCGCCGCAGGAAAGGAAGACCAAGAGTCACCTCTGCTTCTGAGGATAAGTTTATCCGAGTCACCAGCCTCAGAAATCGCAGGTTAACAGCAGCTCAGATTAGAGACCAGGTCAATGCCACACAGAGTTCTAGCAGCAGACACATCTCTACAACAACTGTTAAGAGGAGACTTTGTGCAGCAGGCCTTCATGGTAAAATAGCTGCTAGGAAACCACTGCTAAGGACAGGCAACAAGCAGAAGAGACTTGTTTGGGCTAAAGAACACAAGGAATGGACATTAGACCAGTGGAAATTTGTGCTTTGGTCTGATGAGTCCAAATTTGAGATCTTTGGTTCCAACCACCGTGTCTTTGTGCGACGCAGAAAAGGTGAACGGATGGACTCTACATGCCTGGTTCCCACCACGAAGCATGGAGGAGGAGGTGTGATGGTGTGGGGGTGCTTTGCTGGTGACTCTGTTGGGGATTTATTCAAAATTGAAGACATACTGAACCAGCATGGCTACCATAGCATCTTGCAGCGGCATGCTATTCCATCTGGTTTGTGTTTAGCTGGACCATCATTTATTTTTCAACAGGACAATGACTTCAAACACACCTCCAGGCTGTGTAAGGGCTATTTGACCAAGAAGGAGAGTGATGGGGTGCTACGCCAGATGACCTGGCCTCCACAGTCACCAGACCTGAACCCAATCGAGATGGTTTGGGGTGAGCTGGACCGCAGAGTGAAGGCAAAAGGGCCAACAAGTGCTAAGCATCTCTGGGAACTCCTTCAAGATTGTTGGAAGACCATTTCCGGTGACTACCTCTTGAAGCTCATCAAGAGAATGCCAAGAGTGTACAAAGCTGTCATCAAGGCAAAAGGTGGCTACTTTGAAGAACCTAGAATATAAGACATATTTTCAGTTGTTTCACACTTTTTTGTTAAGTATATAATTCCACATGTGTTAATTCATAGTTTTGATGCCTTCAGTGTGAATGTACAATTTTCATAGTCATGAAAATACAGAAAAATCTTTAAATGAGAAGATGTGTCCAAACTTTTGGTCTGTACTGTATGTCTGAATGTTATCTTGTTATCCACAATTGACAAAAGCATGTGGGGGGCTGAAACGTTTTGTAGCTATCCTATATGTGGAATAAATTAACTAATTCTTTAAACGTGACTACCGGGATCTGACTTTTTCAATCAGGGTGCAGGAACCATCCACAACGTCCAGACGCAAGGGCTTCTGTCATTGGCTGTTGAAGTCACATGTCCCTCTCCATATAAAGAACGGACATGTTGTTTTAGCATCATTTTGTCAGTGTAACAGTGCAGAGAGGCTCCTCCTGCTGCTGCCCCTGATACTGAGAGACTGAGATAGTTAGCTAGGCGGTTGCTTGTAACTCAGATAGTTTAGATAGATAGGATCCTGTGTGGCTGTGAAATTGACCTTCCAGCAGATCAATCATTTTTGCTATTAGTGTGGTCCAGACGGAGACTGCAGGCCACATTTCAGCATAGAACTCTGTTGTGCTGATATTGTGCTCCATGCAGGAGTACACCTTTGAAACACTAATTTTTTCTGTTACTGTTTTTACCGTGATACATAAAGCAGGCCACATCTCAGCTTGCAATTTTTTGGTGCAGAAATTCTGCTGTATCCAGGGCTTGTCCACAGTAAAAAAAAAAAATCTAATTTGGCTTATGATTTAATCAGAGCAGATATTAAATCTCCTAAAATTTTTGATTCATTGGATTTTGTAAATGTGGGACATTCTCATGTTTCTCGTGTCTTTACGTTTGGCTTGCCAGAATTGTTCATCTATTATAAAAGGTAATGAAATTAACCATCCTACTAAGGTTATAAAATGAGAAAAATTAGAATTGCTAGACTTTTTGATTGTAACACTCATAATGTGGTTTACATATTGAAATGCTCTTGTGGCATGGTCTTTATTGGACAGACGGGAAGATCCATAAAATTAAGACTTAATGAACATCTTTCCAACATACAAGAAAAAAGGAAATCCGGTGTAGCTAAAAAATTTTTGAGGAACATGTTGTATCAGTCCTTAGTTGGATGGTACTTGAAGAAATTGAAGGCATTAATAATGATGCGGTTAAAACGCGCTTACTACAAAGAGAAGCATATTGGATTTGTACTATGGATTTATTAACACCTAAAGGTTTTTTTTTATCAGAAATGGTGTCTACCAAGTGCCCTATATTATATGCACTATTGCTTTTACTTATTTACTTACAGCAGGGTATACTGTATGTTCATTTTGTTTCTATCTTAGGTTTTGTCTATAAACACGGATCTTGTCCAGTCCTTGGGCCATTTGCCAATTGTCCATGTCTGTTGATGCAGTCGTGGGATGACATCACCTGGTGCTACAGAAGACTTTATTAGCATTATTGGAATATTGTCACATTTAGGCGCTTGTTTGCCAGAAGCTTTATCACAGTAGCGACTTAATCTTTCAGGATGTTTTGGCTCTCAATCATTTAACTATTGTGGAATGTGTTTATTTAAATGACAGACTAAGTATGTTTTTAATACTATCTTGTTATATCATATGTATTATATCTATTCATTACATTTTATGTGAGTTTGGATAGAATAATTGTCATAATGGACCTTTTGCATTTTGTTTGCATTCTCGCAAGCTTTGTCTTGAATTTAATCTTCTGTCATCCTTTCACATGTATTCTTGAGAAAAGGGGCATTCCCTCGAAACGTAGCAGAAGCCGGTGTGTCTGGAACTGGCTGACTCCGTAAATGCTCTAACGAATACTGAGAAAACTGAGTAAATGAATTAGTGCCTACTTTGGTTCAAGAGTATACATGGATGGACTACCAAGAAATTACATTAACATTGTGAAGAATGAAATTTGAAATGTGATTTGTGACATCTAATGGCAGTAAATATTTTAATAGCATATTTTACTTGTGGACCGAATTTTTTTTAGCTCTCAGCATAGAAAACAGGATAAGTGTGAACTGAGCTTTAAAAGTGATCGAAAATGTTATATACCCCAAAATGCTTCCAATAAAATCTTCAGTTCAACACAGAAAAAACCTCTCCCCCACTAAGGTCCGTCATCTGTTAACAGAAATATAGGGGTTTCCACGTTACTGCTACCAAAGGGCCTGGAAAAGCAACATGGCACCCACCCAAATAAAACCCAATGAAATTTGCTCTCTGAAATTTAAATGCTCCCTCCCTTCTGAGCCCCAAGTTGTGCCTAAACCACAGTTTGCATCCACTTGTTTGGCATTACTGTGGTGAGGATGTATTGGCACCTGGCATATTTGCAATTTTTACTCTGCAACATCCACTGCGTGCTTGTTTGTGGAGGGGTGTAGTTTCTAAAATGGTGGCGCTTGAGTGGGTTTCTGCTGTTCTCACACTTTGGCTGTGTAAGGGCTATTTGACCAAGAAGGAGAGTGATGGGGTGCTACGCCAGATGACCTGGCCTCCACAGTCACCAGACCTGAACCCAATTGAGATAGTTTGGGGTGAACTGGACCGCAGAGTGAAGGCAAAAGGGCCAACAAGTGCTAAGCATCTCTGGGAACTCCTTCAAGATTGTTGGAATACCATTTCCGGTGACTACCTCTTGAAGCTCATCAAGAGAATGCCAAGAGTGTGCAAAGCAGTCATCAAAGCAAAAGGTGGCTACTTTGAAGAACCTAGAATATAAGACATATTTTCAGTTGTTTCACACTTTTTTGTTAAGTATATAATTCCACATGTGTAAATTCATAGTTTTGATGCCTTCAGTGTGAATGTACAATTTTCAAAGTCATGAAAATACAGAAAAATCTTTAAATGAGAAGGTGTGTCCAAACTTTTGGTCTGTACTGTATGTGGTATTGGCGAACTCAGGAGCAATTGTGTAAAAAATTATTTGGTCTGGTTTCTCTTATTAGCCCTTTTGAAAGTTAAATTAAAACTTTGAGTTAAAACATTTTAGTGAAAAATCGAATTTTTCATTTTCACAGCCCAATGTTATACAATTCAATGAGTAAAATTCTCTCTGCACTCCTATATGAATTCCTCAAGAGGTGTAGTTTTCAAAATGGGGTCACTTGGGAAGGGATGTATTGTACCAAAAATTTCACTTCAAAAGTCAAATATACATAACTAGTATCATAATTAGGTTTGATCCAGGGTTCTACGACTGATCGCCTTTTCTCGGGGTCAAGAAGGAATTTTTCCCGTGATGCAAATTGGCTGAATGTATCCTGGGGTTTTTGCTTTCTTCTGGATCAACAAATTTAGGCATACGGATTTTAGTAATACCATTATTAGAATCACAAGAGTAATACAAAATATAAAACTAATTAAAAAAAGGTAATAATACATTTGTACAATTGGGGGAGAAAGGTTGAATTGGATGGACTTAGGTCTTTATTCAACCTACGTTACTATGTTACAAATGGCGCTTCTTCTCTTCTGAGCCCTTCCATTCGTCCAAACAGTAGTTTCTGACCAAATATGGGGCATCAGATTACTCAGCAGAATTTACAAAACCAATTGAGCAGTCCATATTACTTTGTGAAAATTAAAAACTTGGGGCTAAGGCAACATTTTAATGGAAAGAAGACACTAATATTTAATTTTCATGGCCCAATATTATAAAATTCTGTGAACCCCTCGGTTCAAGATGCTGTTCACCCCTATATGAATTCCAAAATGGGGTCATTTGTGGAGAGTTTCTGCTGTTTTGACCCCTAGAGGGCTATAAAAATGTGACGTGGCATCTGCAATCTATTTTAGCCAAATTTGCACTCCAAAAATCAAATTTTGCTCCTTCCCTTCCGAGACCTGCCATACACCCAAATAGTAGTTTCCAATCACATATGGATTAACATTGTATTTAGGAGAAATTGCACTATAAACTGTACAGTCCATTTTCTCTAAATACCCCTGTGAAAAGGAGAAATTTTGGTGTGAAGCAATTTTTTTAGAGGAAAATAATACCATCTTTAATTTTCACAGCACACTGTTATAAAATTGTGAAATCACCAGTTGGTTTTAAATACTCACTACAACCTTTAGATACATTTCTTAAGGGGTGCAGTTCCCAAAATGGGGTCACTAATGGGGGTTTCTGCTGTTTTGGCACATCGGGGGCTCTCCAAATGCAATATGGTGTCCCCAATTTGTTGTAGTAAAAATTGCTCTTCAAAAGTCAAATGGTGCTCCTATACTTCTGAGTCCTGCCAGGTGCCTAAACTGTAGTTTCCATCCACATGTGGGGTATTGGCATATTCAGGAGGAACTGGACTCTGCATTCTATTATGCAATTGTATGAATATGTAGAGGCTGTTATAATATTTGGAGGGCTATGTGGGGGCCATTACAATATTTGGATGTCTATGTGAGAGCCTTTATACTATATGGAGGGCTATGTGGGGGGCCATTATACTGTATGCAAGCAATTATACAGTGTGAAACTTTGTTGTCGGGTCCATCGGGCTGTGTTGGGGCCATTATATTGTTTGTACGCCCATTATACTGCATGGAGGGCTGTGTGGGGGTCAGAGTTGGGGGATCACAATGTGTTGGGATCACCATACTTTGCCAGGGAAGTTGGGGTGGGGTACAATATGCATGTGGAGGGAACTGTGGATGAATTCACCATGGAGGTATCATACAGTGGCACTTTTGTTGCATTATACTTTATGGGTGCAATGAAAGGGGAATTTAGGGCTTCAGTAGGAGGAAAACTACGTCTACTGTTGTGAGATATGCTCTTCTGTGAACAGCCGAATATTAATATATATTTTTTTGGGGGGTTGGGATGGTGGAGCACAATTAAAACTTCTGCTATGGGGCCCCATGATTTCTATGTATGTCCCTGTCTATCACACATGATGGATGCAATGTTCTGGCATAGATATGTATTGCTGCCAATGGAACTGGGACATTGGGGGGGTCTAGTGATGATGTGAGCGTGGATATGAATAGCAGGATAAGATCTGAAGTACTGTATATAGAGCTATATCTTCTGCTTAGATTCAGTCAAAGGCCACATTCACATGATCAGTATTTGGTCAGTATTTTACATCAGTATTTGTAAGCCAAAACCAGGAGTGGTGACGTGTTTCTATTATACTTTTCCTCTGATTGTTCCACTCCTGGCTTTGGCTTACACATACTGATGTAAAATACTGAATGTTTGACTGTGGCCAGTGGCCAGAACAAAATATACTGCAAAATTATTGTTTTAAAATCATCGTACTAAAGAATGAAAATTCTGTGACTGTCCAAGTACTATTTGACCCAACTTTATATCTACCATCCAGTCATGTTTAGCACTGGTATTACTACTTAGTTTTAACATAACACTTTCCCTGTCCATTAAACCTTGAAGATGAGTGCCTGTCTCGCACATTGTGCTGCACATGTCTTGATCCAATGTGTCCTGTTAAAACTGTCCCAATCCTCTTACAAGCAGAATCCCATTTAAGACCTTGGACCATTTATAGAAACAGGTCACTATTGTGCCAACTCGCTTAAAATATGATATATTATTATCCTATCTTAGTTATGCTGATAAGTTTACATAATATCTTTTACGTAAATTATAATCCTTTTCCTAATTCCTTTTCTATTAAATTGAAACCGAGTTATAGGTTGTATAATAATAATAATCATGCATCTAAGTGAGCATGCGTTATTAATGTAATAGTATATTAACACCTCTGCAACGAGCTCAGTATATATATGGCACAATCACCACAACACATTGAGCATCTTGCCATACATATAAGGTGGAGGGGCCGAGCCTACTTTATAAGAAGTTGATATTAACTATATATCACAGCTGAAACTCTTCTGCACCCTCCACAATCAATGCTTACACTGATTGTGGCTGTTTAGCACTCTAGATGCCTTTTGACTGCTATATCAAAACATTTAAGAGAGGGGGTTCCCCATCATCACCCGCCCAAGAACATGGGAGTCATCAGTCAAACCGGAATGGCCATCGGGTAAATGCCAGATGGGTCGGGTCGGGCTGGCCGGAGGCCGCATTGATTGTGACACTGTTAACAGTATTTGCGTCCTGAGGATGCGAATACTGTTAACAGCTTTAGTGGAGAACAGAGGCACCTGCTCCATCATTTACTCCAGCAGGACACCGGCTACTTCCGACCTGCACCCTGCTGGAGGTCGGCATGACGAATGGGACATGGGGCAGCATGATGACGTCATTGCATTGCATTACATTCCCCATCCAGCTCACTACGACACAAGATATAAAAGGATATTATTATATTGGTACTGAGAGTCGGATGGTGGGGGTATCATACTGCATATAGGGAGCTGTGCAGCCATCATTCTGTATGGGGGGCTGTGGGAGACATCATACTGTATAGGGGGCTGAGGGTCACATCATATTGTGTGGGGGACATTATGCTGTGTACAGGGGACTGTGTTGGGCCTCATATTGTTTGGGGACTGTGGTGGACATCATACTTTGTGGAGGGCTGCTGTGGACAACATACTGTATGAAAGACAGTGGTGGACATCATACTATATGGGGGCTGTAGTGGATATCATACCGTGTGGGGGCTGTGGTGGACATCATAATTTGTGGGGGCTCTAGTGATTAGCATACTGTATGGAGGTTGTGGGGGACATAATACTGTATGGAGCTGTGCGAGGTATCATATCGTGTGGGGAGCTGTGGGGGAACATCAAACTGTATGGGGGATTGTGGGGGGTATCATTCTATATGGTGATGTGGAGGAGATCATATTGTATGGGGCATGTAGTATACATGTTACTGGTGTGTGGTGGACATCATACTGTGTGTGGGGCTGTGGAGGATATCGTACTGTGGGGGCGCTGTGGTGGATATCATACTTTGTAGATACTGTGGTGATTGTGTTTAAGGTGGCCATCATAATGTGCGGGGGCTGTAGTGACAATCATACTGTATGGGGGCCATGGCGGCCATCATATTATGTGGGGAGCATTATACTATTTGAGGGCCTGTGGAGTACTTCATATTGTGTAGGGGATATACAATGCGGGGGGCTGTGGAGGGAAATCATACTATGTGGGGGGAATGTGGGGTACATCATACTGTGTAGGGGGGCTGTAGTGGACATCATACTGTACTGGAGCTGTGGTAGCGATCGATCATACTGTATGAGGGTCTGAGGTGGACATCATACTGTGTAGGGGTTGTGGTGACCATAATGTATGGGGGACTGCGGTTAGCATTATACTTTGTGGGGAATATGTGGTGAACATCATACTGTGTGGGGGTTGTGGTGACCATATTGTATGGTGGGGCTGTGGTGACCATCATACTATATTGGGGCTGTGGTGACAATATTACTTGTGTGGGGTGCTGTGGGGCAACAAACTTGACACAAACTGTTGGCCTATCATACCATGTACTTGGGGACATCATTCTGTGTGGGGTCATCATACTATGTGGGGACAATTTTTGGAGCATCATAACTCTATGGTGGCCATGGAAAGGGTATCTTAGTGAGTGAGAACACTAAAGGGTTTTAATTGGGGCAAAATAACTTTGTTATTGTCATGATATATATCCATTGTGTCTTTAAAAGTTGGACGGTATGACCATCATACTGAGGGGGGGCTTTGGTGGCCACCACATAATGTGTGTGGGACATTATATGGTATACTATGTGCAGAATTGTTAGGCAATTTGTATTTTTGATGATTAATTTTAGAACAACTATAGTGCTGTTGGTCAATTCAAACATTTAAGACATTAATAAATCTGAAACCTGAATATTTAAGAAAGTAAAAGTGAGGTTTTTCTTTATTTATTTGGGGAAGACCTATGTGTTCACAATTATTGGACAACTGTTAGTGTGCATAATTATCATGAAACTAAATTAAAAATCTAAATTTTTCTACTCTAATTGTTTATTTTCATAAATACGGCCGTATAAACCTGACCGAGATTGGAACGCAGTGCAAGGACTCGCTAGTGCCTCTCCCACCCCGAACGTGACAGTTGCATAGACATACATGAAGCTGTTACGCTCAGGTCGGGAGAGCCGCTGGCCATTCCGTGTGCTGTGTTACTATCTCGGTCCGATTTATATGGCTGTCTCTTTGACTAAAGTGAGAATAAGAACCAAACAGCTCAAAATGTACAAAATACATTTCTGACATTGAAAAAAATATATCAGTGACCAATATAGCCACCCTTCTTTTCAATAACACTCGTAGTCCTATCATCCATGGAGTCTGTCTGTTTCTTAATCTGCTGACTGTAGGACCAACCACAGCCTCCCAGTCATTGTTCGAGAGATGCAGACTAGTGTTGAGCGAGCACTAAAATGCTCGGGTGCTCGAAGCTCGGGCCGAGCTCACCGTGATACTCGGGTTCTCGACCCGAGCAACGAGCCCAATGTTAGTCTATGGGAGACCCGAGCATTTTTGCGGCGGCACCCCCGGCAGTCTGTAGAAAGCCAAAATCGATAGTGTCAGTGCTCAAAAGACATGGGGACAGCATGGGGATCACCCCAGGAAGCATTTCTGCCCCCCAGGTCACTGCTGTCAACAATGTGGTCAGAGGTATTAAGCCACTTTTACGGGCTCACAATAAAACGTTCAAAAACGAAACTGAAACTGTTTTCCTGTGAAATATGTTAAGGAATTTCCTTTCCAGGGTAAAGACTTGTGTATAAGGTAAAATAAATAACCAAAAACAAAAATACTCCTCTACACCTTGGGCTATGTTCACAAGTAGCATTTTTTATGCGTTTTTGCACTTTTGTATTGCTTTCAACCGTGACAAATGCATTCACCGGGAAATGTCATTTTAACATTTTACAACCTTATCTGGCCATGTTCTGTGTGACACATGCATACAGTGCTGAAAAGACATGGGAACAGCATGGGGAAGACCATCAGAACTGATCCTTGCCGCATCAGAAGATGCAGACTTGCAACTATCCCCATGCAAGTCCTTGTCCCAGGGCAGTGTTCAATTGTACCTCCCCCATTCCTTGCAATGCAAGCGCAAATATGCAGCCAACCACCCACCCGCCCGCAGGCTGCAATACCATACTGCTAGCTTGCATTTGAAATGGGGCCTTTTAGTTTGGAGGAGGCCGAATCTGGCCACTACCTCATGGCTGCTTCGGCAGCGAGGTATCCATACTCAGTCCCCAGCCGCCCGGCGGCCGGGTGTCCATACTCGGTCCCCAGCCGCCCCGCAGCCGGGTGTCCACACACGGTCCCCAGCCGCCTGGGTGCGGCCGGGTGTCCATAAACGGTCCCCAGCCGCCCCTATTTCTCCTGTGACCTTCCCCCACACTTTTCTTAGCCTGGCCTGCTTTAGGGCAGCATTGGACGAGCCCACCAGAGAACCAGACTCCTCCGGTGGGCCCTGGCTTCTCCATCAGGGTAGTTGAGAGTGTCAAGGTGAGGAGCATGATGATGATGATAGAAGTTAGCATCTGTTTTGTTTTCTTGGAATGCAAGCGGAAGTGTGCAGCCTGCCACCCACCCACCCCCAGGCTGCAATGCCATGCTGCTAGCTTGCTTGCACTTGAAATGAGGCCTTTTAGGCTTGTGGAGGCAGACGCCAGGGGGCGGCCGGGTGTCCATGCTCGGTCCCCAGCCGCCCCTATTTGTCCCGGTGCGCCTTATACATAAGATTAAGCGCGCATACCAAAACATTACCTGTGCCCTGCCCAGTGCATTTAGTGGGAAGGACAGCCTATTCCGCTGTAGTGTGTGCATGCCAACCCCCTGTTCATGGCACATGTGAAGATGCCTCCCACCCTGCACCTGTCGTTGCAGACTTGCAACTATCCCCGTGCAAGTCCTTGTCCGAGGGCATAGTTCAATTGTACCTCCCCCATTCCTTGCAATGCATGCGCAAATATGCAGCCAACCACCCACCCACCCGCAGGCTGCAATACCATATTGCTAGCTTGCACTTGAAATGGGGCCTTTTAGTTTGGAGGAGGCCGAAGCTGGCCACTACCTCATGGCTGCTTCGGCAGCGAGGTATCCATACTCAGTCCCCAGCCGCCCGGTGGCCGGGTGTCCACGCTCGGTCCCCAGCCGCCA
This sequence comes from Phyllobates terribilis, assembly GCF_046119375.1. NCBI lineage: Eukaryota > Metazoa > Chordata > Amphibia > Anura > Dendrobatidae > Phyllobates > Phyllobates terribilis. The sequence goes on from NW_027362762.1 coordinate 693,773,911, forward strand.
GGGGCGGCCAATTGTCCATACTCGGTCCCCAGCCGCCCCGCGGCCGGGTGTCCACACACGGTCCCCAGCCGCCTAGGGGCGGCTGGGTGTCCATAAACGTTCCCCAGCCGCCCCTATTTCTCCTGGGAACTTCACCCACACTTTTCTTAGCCTGGCCTGCTTTAGGGCAGTATTGGACGAGCCCACCAGAGAACCAGACTCCTCCGGTGGGCTCTGACTTCTCCATCAGGGGAGTTGAGAGTGTCAAGGTGAGGAGCATGATGATGATGATAGAAGTTAGCATCTGCTTTGTTTTCTTGGAATGCAAGTTCATGTATGTAGTAGCGGCTAGCCCTGAGGAGGTCAGCGTTTTGGTGCATATCCTACCTCCTCCAAGGATTGCTGGATGTTTTCCAGCTACTATCCCAGTTCTATGACTCCCAGTAAAACAAAGCTTCAGGTGATAAATGATGGATGAGGTGGTGGCAAAGGAAAAAGAGCAGGAAGAACAGGGACCATTCACATCAATATCAGGCCAGTCAACCACACATGTCTTGTAGGATAAGTTTCTGTGCCAAAAGGAGCGGTTCGGCTACACAGTTACAGGGCATACAGTGAGTGCAATGCCTACCAAAAATTTTGACGCACTCCAATGCCCCTTGGAAGTGACATGGAGGTCAGAGGGCCTTAACTAAACCGTTTTTTCCATTTATAGCAACTGGGTCTCCTGTACACTGTTGGCCTAAGCAGTGAATGGAAGGCTTTCCAAAAATTATGAAGAACTGCAATGCCCCATGAAACAGACGTGGATTACAGCGTACTAAAAACCTTCTACCCATTATAGGGAAGTGGGCCTCCCTTAGTTTTCGCCTTTGCATTGAAAAGCAAAAGATGACTAAAATTAGGAGGAAATGCAATGCCCGTTGGAAGAGTCATGGAGGCTAGAGGTAATTAAAAACAACATTTCAATGCCCCTTGGAAGAGCTGTGGAGTTCAGAGTGGTTTAACAAGACGATTTTAATGCCCCTTGGAAAAGTGGTGGAGGTCGCAGTAGCTTAACAAGATGGTTTTAATGCCCCTTGGAAAAGTGGTGGAGGTCGCAGTAGCTTAACAAGACTGTTTTAATGCCCCTTGGAAAAGTGGTGCAGGTCACAGTAGCTTAACAAGACGGTTTTAATGCCCCTTGGAAGAGATGTGGAGATCACAGTGGCTTAACAAGATGGTTTTAATGCCCCTTGGAAGAGACGTGGAGGTCACAGTAGCTTAACAAGACGGTTTTAATGCCCCTTGGAAAAGTGGTGGCGGTCGCAGTAGCTTAACAAGACGGTTTTAATGCCCCTTGGAAAAGTTGTGGAGGTCACAGTAGCTTAACAAAACGGTTTTAATGCCCCTCGGAAGAGAGGGGGAGGTCGCAGTTGCTTAACAATACGGTTTTAATGCCCCTTGGAAAAGTGGTGGAGGGCGCAGTAGCTTAACAAGACGGTATTAATGCCCCTTGGAAAAGTGGTGGAGGTCACGGTAGCTTAACAAGACAGTTTTAATGCCCCTTACAAGAGCCATGCAGTACAGCATATTACAAACATTATTCTCATTATCGGGGAGTGGGTCTCCCATAGTCTTTGCTTATGCCTTCCAAGCAAAAGCTGCCAAAAATTAGGATGGAGGAACTTGAAATGCCCCTTACAAGAGCCATGCAGTACAGCATATTACAAACATTATTCCCATTATTGGGGAGTGGGTCTCCCATAGTCTTTGCTTATGCCTTCCAAGCAAAAGCTGCCAAAAATTAGGACAGAGGAACTTGCAATGCCCCTTACAAGAGCCATGCAGTACAGCATATTACAAACATTATTCCCATTATTGGAGAGTGGGTCTCCCATAGTCTTTGCTTATGCCTTCCAAGCAAAAGCTGCCAAAAATTAGGATGGAGGAACTTGCAATGCCCCTTACAAGAGCCATGCAGTACAGCATATTACAAACATTATTCCCATTATTGGGGAGTGGGTCTCCCATAGTCTTTGCTTATGCCTTCCAAGCAAAAGCTGCCAAAAATTAGGACAGAGGAACTTGCAATGCCCCTTACAAGAGCCATGCAGTACAGCATATTACAAACATTATTCCCATTATTGGGGAGTGGGTCTCCCATAGTCTTTGCTTATGCCTTCCAAGAAAAAGCTGCCAAACATTAGGAAGAAATGCAATGCCCGTTGGAAGAGTCGTAGAGGTTAAAGTTAATTAAAAACAACATTTCAATGCCCCTTGGAAGAGCTGTGGAGTTCAGAGTGGTTATCAAGACACTTTTAATGCCCCTTGGAAGAGACGTGGAGGTCGCAGTAGCTTAACAAGACGGTTTTAATGCCCCTCGGAAGAGACGTGGAGGTCGCAGTAGCTTAAGACGGTTTTAATGCCCCTCGGAAGAGACGTGGAGGTCACAGTAGCTTAACAAGACAGTTTTAATGCCCCTTGGAAGAAACGTGGAGGTCGCAGTAGCTTAACAAGATGGTTTTAATGCCCCTTGGAAAAGTGGTGGAGGTCGCAGTAGCTTAACAAGACGGTTTTATTGCCCCTTGGAAAAGTGGTGGAGGTCACAGTAGCTTAACAAGATGGTTTTAATACCCCTTGGAAGAGACATGGAGGTCGCAGTAGCTTAACAAGACGGTTTTAATGACCCTTACAAGAGCCATACAGTACAGCATCTTAAAAACATTATTCCCATTAATGGGGAGTGAGTCTCCCATAGTCTTGCAATAATGGCAACACGGACCACGGTCACCCTGGTGGTATAGTGGTGGTGGAGGCTGAGGATAAGGAGAAGAGCATAAAACAGCCGAAATGAGGAAGCGTATACCCATGTGTGGGTGTGAAGCCGTGCATGTGAATACACCTCCCGAAATAACACAGTGGATTTGACTTTATGTTACTCTGCTGTCATTTGGTGGTGATGAGAAGTCTGGCCCAATTCAGCCCTTGTTCATTTTGATAAGGGTCAGCTTGTCAACATTGTCAGTTGACAGGCGAGTGCGCTTATCAGTTATAATTCCCCCAGCGGCACTAAAAACACGCTCGGATAACACGCTAGCGGCAGGGCAGGCCAGGACCTCCAAGGCGTACAGAGCGAGTTCATTCCAAGTGTCCAGCTTGGATACCCAATAATTAAAAGGCACAGAGGAATCACGGAGGACGCTGGTACGGTCGGCAAGGTACTCCCTCACCATCTTTTGAAACTTTCCACTCCTTGTGAGAGTACCCCGCGCCTCAGGGCCTGTAAGCTGGGCGGGTCTCAGGAAACTGTCCCAGAATGTTGACAGTATTCCCCTGCCTCTGCTGGATTGGAGTTGCGTCTCTCTCGCATGTACGCCTTGGTTGGGCAACGAACTGTGACCTCTGCCGCTAGCGTGTTCAGATGGGAATTTTTTTAACAGTTCTGCAGCAAAGGCCCTCTGGTAGTACTGCCCCATTTTTGTAGACCTCTCCACCTCAGGAATAAGAGAGTGAAAGTTCTCCTTGTAGCGGGGGTCTAAAAGTGTCACCAACTAGTAATGACTGTCACCCAACATTTTGACAACGCGAGGGTCACGGTTAAGGCAGCGTAACATAAAGTCAGCCATGCGTGCCAGACTGGTAACAAGCAAGACTTCCGTGTCCTCACCAAGATGACGACTGACCATGCTCTCCTCCTCCCCCCTGTCCTCAGGCCACCCACGCTGAACCGACGGTATGACAGTTGTACAGGTACTACCGTCTACAGCGAATGATACCAGCTCCTGTTCTTCCTCCTCCTCCTCTCCCTCATTGTCCCCCAATGCACGTTGGGATGAGATGAGGCTGGGCTGTGTGTAATCGCCTGCTACGGCTTCTTGATCCATCTCATCATACTCTGGCTGCAATGCCTCCTCTTTAATTCTCTGCAGAAAGCGTTGCAAAAGACAGACAAGTGGGATGCTGACGCTAATGATGGCGTCATCGCCACTCACCATCTTGGTGGACTCCTCAATGTTTGTCAGGATGGTACATATGTCAGACATCCAGGTCCACTCCTGAGGTCTTATGTGTGGAGTCTGACCTGAATATCGACGGCCTTGTTGCAGCTGGTACTCCACAACTGCTCTCTTCTGCTCACAAATCCTTTGCAACATGTGGAGGGTAGAGTTCCAACAGGTTGGGACATCACATACCAGTCGGTGTGCCAGAAGCTGCAAACGCTGCTGCAACACAGCAAGGGTGGCGGAAGCTGTAGCCGACTTGCGAAAATGAGCTGACAGGCGGCGTACTTTGACGAGCAGATCTGGCAACTTGGGGTACGATTTAAGAAACCGCTGAACCACGAGGTTAAGCACATGAGCCAGGCATAGTATGTGTGTGATCTCGCCTCACCTCAGAGCCACCACCAGGTTACTGCCATTGTCACACACGACCATGCCTGGATGTAGGTTCAGCGGTCTCAGCCACAGATCTGCCTGCTCTTTCACAGCTGTCCACAACTCACAAGCAGTGTGGGGTTTATCACCTAAGCTTATGAGTTTCAGCACAGCCTGTTGCCGCTTGGCTGAGGCAGTACTGCAGTGCTTGCAGCTTGTAACTGATGTGGTGATATCTGAGATGGAGGCTGAACATGAGGAGGAGGAGGAGGATGATGCGCAGGAGCTGTACGCTGTGGGGGCAACTCTGACTGACATAGGGCCCGCAATCCTCGGTGTGGGGAGGATGTGTTCCGTCCCAAGGTCCGACTGGGTCCCGGCTTCCACTATGTTTACCCAGTGTGCCGTCAGGGAGATGTACCATCCCTGGCCACAAGCACTTGTCCACGTGTCCGTTGTCAGGTGGACTCTCCCAGTAACTGTGTTGTTGAGGGCACGGCAGATGTTTTGGGACACGTGCTTGTGTAGTGCGGGGATGGCATACCGGGCAAAATAGTGTCGTCTGGGGACCGAGTATCGAGGGATGGCCACCGCCATAAGGTTGCGGAAGGATTCCGTCTCCACCAGCCTAAAAGGCAGCATTTCCAGCGCAAGCAGTCGTGAAATGTGCGAATTTAGGACTGTGGCCTGTGGGGCGTTGACTGCGAATTTGCTCTTTCGTTCAAAGGTCTGGGATATGGACAATTGAACGCTGCGGTGGGACGTGGACGTGGACGTTGATGCTGTTTCTTGAGAAACTGCCATAACAAGTGAAGACTGAGAGGAGGGGGCATCTTTACATGCAGTATGGACAGGGGATTGCCTTGCACGCACAACAGGGGGTTCTCTTACACGCACAACAGCGGAAGAAGCAGTGGTGACACACGCTGACACTGGTCGTGGACCCTGGGGTTCGCCCACAGAGTCGGGTGCTTTGCTGCCATGTGCCTGATCATGCTGGTGGTGGTCAGGCTGGTAGTTTTGTCACCCCTGCTGATGCTGGCATGGCCGGTGGTACAAATGGCCTTTTTGGGTTTATCAGCAGAGTCTTTAAAAAAATTCCAGACTCTGGAAGACATACAGGTTGTACTGGCAACGTCCCACGTGTTGGTGTTACGGGGAACTGTTGCCCGCCTTCTGTGTGCGGCCACCACACTGCTTCTTCCTGCCTGTTGGGGTACTCTGCCTCCCTCCCCCTTTGTGCTGCTGGCCTCGCTCTGCGTGTCCTCCTGCCACGTTGGGTCAGTTACTAGATCATCCACCACCTCCTCCTCTTCCACTTGCGCACCACGATCCTCCTCCTCACTTCCTGGCAATTGTGTCTCGTCATCGTCCACCTCTTGTGACAAATTGCCAGCGTCGACTTCCTCTGGCCGTGGCTGTTCAAATATTTGGGCATCGCTACATGGGATCTCCTCTTCCACCACTTCAAGCAGAGCAGGCGAGGGGCACAAATATGGAAATGGACCAGTGAACAGCTCTTCAGAGTGTCCAAGTGTGGGATCGGTTGCTGTCTGACGACACTCGGCATGGTGGGAGGAAGCAGCATCAGGGTGAGGAGGAGTATGCGGTCGAGACTCACGGCTACTAAAACTTGACCGTGTAGACGACAGACCGGAGGTGGTGGTGCCCAGGTGACTGGAAGTATTATCTGCTATCCAATTAATAACCTGTTCACACTGATCAGTTCACAATACTGGTGTTGTAGTGTGCTTCCCTAGCAATTCAGTCAGGAAGTGGGAGCGAGAAGATGTGGCTGTTGTTGTGGCACATTTTCACCTTGGCCACGGCCCCGTCGTCTACACGCACCATCACCAGAATGTCCAGTTCCACGTCCCTTGCCACGCGCCTTGCCCATTGTAAATGAAGTAATATAGCTTACACTCGCACTATCAATGGAAAAAGGGTAATAGAAAAGAGATTAGAACCGTGGAAGAGGAAAACCACAGTTCTATTTCTCTGGCCTACACCAGAATCTTTTAAACAGATATATTTGTGTCTGAACACTGAGCGAGACACTCAATTTTTTTTATTTTTTATGTAAAATAGGCAAAAAGGTGGATAATACAGAGATTTGGCAAAATAGCAGGGAAGAGGGAGAGGGAAAAAAATATCAGCTCACCCGTTAGTAGACAGCTAGAGGCTCTGTGTTGGAGGTGATCCGACTGCGGAATAGCCTTGGTTCCAGGCAAGCACTTGGAATATAGAGCAAGGAAAAAGAGAGCACCAGATATCCAGTGGATCTTCATTAAAATATAGCTTTTATTGGAAACGTATAAAAGCAGCCATGTCACAAGGACAAAAAAGGAAAAATACAGAGATTTGAACCGTGGAACTGCAAAACCACAGTTATAGTTATGTGGCCTACACCAGAATCTTTTAAACAGATATATTTGTGTCTGAACAGTCAGGGAGACACTATTACTGTTTTTTTTTACGGAAAAAATGCGAAAAGCAGGATAATACAGAGATTTGAACCGTGGAACTGCAAAACCACAGTTCTAGTTATCCGGCCTACACCAGACACCTTTAAACAGATATATTGGTGTCTGAACAGTCAGGGAGACACTATTACTGGGTTTTTTTATGGAAAAAATGCCAAAAGCAGGATAATACAGAGATTTGAACCGTGGAACTGCAAAACCACAGTTCTAGTTATCTGGCCTACACCAGACTCTTTTAAAAAGATATATTGGTGTCTGAACAGTCAGGGAGACTCTATTACTGTTTTTTTTTACGGAAAAAAATGCCAAAAGCAGGATAATACAGAGATTTGAACCGTGGAACTGCAAAACCAAAGTTCTAGTTATCTGGCCTACACCAGACTCTTTTAAACAGATATTTTGGTGTCTGAACAATCAGGGAGACACTATTACTGTTTTTTTTTTACGGAAAAAATGCCAAAAGCAGGATAATACAGAGATTTGAACCGTGGAACTGCAAAACCAAAGTTCTAGTTATCTGGCCTACACCAGACTCTTTTAAACAGATATATTGGTGTCTCACCAGTCACAGACATACTCAATTTTTTTTTTTTGGGGGGGGGGGGGGGGAATACCAAAAGGTTAATAAGACACGTATTTGTACAGTCTGACTGAGGAAAAAAAGAATACAGGATTTAGATGAAAAAAAAAAAGGATTTTTCCTGGCCCCTGAGACCGGGGGATAAGTCTAGCAATTTGACCAGCAGGAGCACACAGGACTGTAATGCAGTGTTTGTTGGTATAACCACTGCGTCTCCTATACAGCCTGCCTGCCTGATATCTAGGGTGGATATTAGTCCTGAGAAGGACTGTTTGTTTGATTTGGCAGGCTTTAGAGACCCTACACTATTTCGGAGTATAAATCTCTCCCTAGCTCAGCAGCACTGACCCTACACTGTCTGATCTGGAGCGACTGTGTCCAAGATGGCGGCGCCCAGTTTTAAATACTCGAGGTGACGCCCACAAACAACATGGCTGCGGCATTACAGTGACTGGCTGGCAATCCTTGCATGTTCATTGGCTCTGTAAAGAGCGCCAAACATGCAGGGCGGAAACCTGAGCTCCCGCCCGAGTAACCCGGAAATGCTCGGTGCTTGCCGTACATCCCGAGTAGTGAGATGCTCGGGCGAGTACCGAGCAGTGTCGAGCATGCTCGCTCAACACTACTGACCATCACTTCAAAACAGAAAACAGGTGTGTACAGGTACATACTAAGAGTAGCCATCTCCATATATAGCTAACAAATAAAGTTGCACTCTGTAGCGCTATAGCATGGAAACATGAAGTATATGACATTGGAATTGCATTACTGCTCTAGGGAATACAAACAACGAGAATATTTAGCTTATAAATTGGTCAATTCATGTATACCCAGCATCCGCAATAAGTCGATCCTGCTGTGATTAAAACCTGTTTTCTGTTTGGAAGTAAAGGTCAGTCTTTTGTTAGTTGAATGCATAGGCTCTCTGACCGAGCACTCCACCTATCAGCCTCTTGCGGTTTTAATCACAGCAGGATCAGTGTAGGAATGCATCACCAGAACCACCTACAGTACAAAAATACATCACCAGAATCACCATCAGCACATTAATAGAGTGAATAGCAAAAGGGTAACAATGTTTTGAAAGTTTGATTTTCAGGCTCCATATCTCACCATCCACTACTGCTTTTAACGGGAGACTACCATCATTTTCTAGACATTCATCTTGGCTATCTCATACATAAATTTGACTTACAACTATTTAGCATATGATTAGTTATGCAGATTCTTGTCATGTCACTACATTGTTACTGTTTTGCTCCTGGTGGTGGAAAAATCTTTTTCTTCCTGTGTACTACAAAATACAACCTGTTCTCACATTCCGTAATAGCTCAGTGTGTTATTAGGTTGATTCCCAAGGGAAAGGTCACTGGCTTGAATCAAGGAGCATCCATGAAGAGTTCCCAAGAAAAGAGAAACAGCATCATTCAGCTCATCAATAGCTGTCTCTTGGCCAAGAAAATCGCCAAACTGCATCATGTGATTGCCATGACAGTTGGAAGAATACAAAATGAAGTCTGTCTATCCATTCAAAAGCCAAGAGGTGGATGTCAAGGGAAAATATCTGAGTCCACAAGTTGACTCATCACAAGGTCTTTTAGTTCTGGTGTGCCAAATAGTGGAGGTGAGTCATATGCTGCATAATAGTGAGATCACAGATCCTTGCAAGCACCATGTGATGCATATTACACAAGTCTGGAATGCTGGCCTGAAAAAAGGTGAAGAAGCCTCAAATTCAATATCGGCATAAAAAGCATCAGCTTGAGTTTGAAAAAAGTACGAAAAGTGAACAGTAGAAGATTGGAAACTAGTGATTTGGAGCGATGAGACAAAAGTTAATAGACTAGGCTTTGATGGGTGCAAATGCGTCTGGAAGAAACAAGTGAAAAATGGGTTAACGGATGGAGAAATTGAAGGAACTGTCAAGTTCGGTGAAGGAAGGCTGTTTTACAGCCAAAATCGTTGGATACTTGACCAGGATCAATGGTGGTCTCAATGCTGAGCTATATGTGAGTATCTTACAAGACAGATTAATTTGTACACTTGAGTACTATGGGTATGAAAAAGACGACATCGTGTTCTAGCAGGACAATGACCCAAAGCACATGTCGAGATTGGCAAAGAAATGATTCAATGACAATGCAGTAGAGGTGCTGGATTGGCTGCCATAGTTCCTAGACCTCAACCCAATTGAACACTTGTGGGTAGCGTTGAAGAAAAACTGTATACATACCCAAGTAAGTCGACCAGTATGCAGCTACTTTGGGAACGTGTAGAGGAGACCTGGGATCAGATGTCAGTCGAGACATGTTTTAATCTAATCAAGAGCATGCTCAGAAGGATTCAGGCAGTGTTGAAAGACAAAGGGGGATTTACAAAACACTAACAAAATAATTAAAAATTTTAATTAAAATTTTTAGAAGCAAAACAGTAACAATGCAGTGACATGACAAGAATCTGCTTAACTAATCATATGCTAAATAAGCAAAGAAGAGAAGGATCAATGTCGACACTCCAAATCCAGGTAAGTAAAATAAAAAAAATGTATTCTAGTAAAATTAAAATCCATTAAAATTAATGGATTTTAATTTTAATTTTACTTGAATACATTTTTGGATTTTACTTACCTGGATTTGGAGTGTCGACATCGATCCTTCTCTTCTTTGCTTGCTAGCTGTGAACACCAGCGGGACCTGCACCATCCAGAGGCATATTTCTCCAGTGTTCGCCTTGGATCTGGCGTGGCAGCTCCCTGACCCTCTCTCATTTATATATATATATATATATATATATATATATATACAGTTATATGAAAAAGTTTGGGCACCCCTATTAATCTTAAGCTTAATGTTTTATAAAAATTTGTGTTTTTGTAACAGCTATTTCAGTTTGATATATGTAATAACTGTTGGACACAGTAATGTTTCTGCCTTGAAATGAGGTTTATTGTACTAACAGAAAATGTGCAATCTGCATTCAAACAAAATTTGACAGGTGCATAAGTATGGGCACCTCACCAGAAAAGTGACATTAATATTTAGTAGATCCTCCTTTTGCAAAAATAACAGCCTCTAGTCGCTTCCTGTAGCTTTTAATGAGTTCCTGGATCCTGGATGAAGGTATTTTTGACCATTCCTCTTTACAAAACAATTCCAGTTCAGTTAAGTTTGATGGTCGCCGAACATGGACAGCCCTCTTCAAATGATCCCACAGATGTTCAATGATATTCAGGTCTGGGGACTGGGATGGCCATTCCAGAACATTGTAATTGTTCCTCTGCATGAATGCCTGAGTAGATTTGGAGCGGTGTTTTGGATCATTGTCTTGCTGAAAGATCCATCCCCTGCGCAACTTCAACTTTGTCACTGATTCCTGAACATTATGGTCAAGAATCTGCTGATGCTGAATGGAATCCATGCGTCCCTCAACTTTAACAAGATTCCCGGTGCCGGCATTGGCCACACAGCCCCAAAGCATGATGGAACCTCCACCAAATTTTACTGTGGGTAGCGAGTGTTTTTCTTGGAATGCTGTGTTTTTTTGCCGCCATGCATAACGCCTTTTTGTATGACCAAACAAATCAATCTTGGTTTCATCAGTCCACAGGACCTTCTTGCAAAAAGAAATTGGCTTCTCCAAATGTGTTTTTGCATACCTCAGCCGACTCTGTTTGTGGCGTGCTTGCAGAAACGGCTTCTTTCGCATCACTCTCCCATACAGCTTCTCCTTGTGCAAAGTGCGTTGTATAGTTGACCGATGCACAGTGACACCATCTGCAGCAAGTTGATGCTGCAGCTCTCTGGAGGTGGTCTGAGGATTGTCCTTGACTGATCTCACCATTCTTCTTCTCTGCCTTTCTGATGTTTTTCTTGGCCTGCCACTTCTGGCCTTAACAAGAACTGTCCCTGTGTTCTTCCATTTCCTTACTATGTTCCTCACAGTGGAAACTGACAGGTTAAATCTCTGAGACAGCTTTTTGTATCCTTCCCCTGAACAACTATGTTGAATAATCTTTGTTTTCAGATCATTTGACAGTTGTTTTGAGGAGCCCATGATGCCACTCTTCAGAGGAGATTCAAACAGGAGAACAACTTGCAAGTGGCCACTTTAAGTAGCTTTTCTCATGATTGCATACACCTGGCTATGAAGTTCAAAGCTCAATGAGGTTACAAAACCAAAAAAAGTGCTTTAGTAAGTCATTAAAAAGTAGGTAGGAGTATTTAAAACAAGAAAATGATAAGGGTGCCCATACTTATGCACCTGTCAAATTTTGTTTGAATGCAGATTGCACATTTTCTGTTAGTACAATAAACCTCATTTCAAGGCAGAAACATTACTGTGTCCAACAGTTATTACATATGTCAAACTGAAATAGCTGTTGCAAAAACACCAATTTTTATAAAACAATAAGCTTAAGATTAATAGGGGTGCCCAAACTTTTTCATATAACTGTATATATATATATATATATATATATATATATATATATATATACATATATATATATGTATACTAAATAGTTGCACGTCAAATTTATGTATGAGATAGCCAAGATGATTGTCTATAAAATTATGGTAGTCAAAGCAGTTGTGGATGATGAGATATGGAGCCGGAAAATCAAAAGTTCAAAACATTGTTACCCTTTTGCTCGTCAGAGTTCATCACTAGAACCTCCATTAGCAGATGAGTACATCACCAGAACCACCATCATTACAAGAATACATCACCAATACCACCATCAGTATAGAAATATATGACCAGAACTACCATCAGTAGAGGACTGCATCACAAGAACCACCATCAATACATAAATACATCACCAGAGCCACCATCAGTACAGAAATATATGACAAAAACCACCATCATTTCAGGAATATATCACCAGGGCCACCATCAGTACAAGAATACATCACTAAAACCCCATCAGTACAGAAATGTATTACCAAAACCACCATCAGTACATCACCAGAACCACTGTCAGTACAAAAATACATTACCAAAACCACCATCAGTACAAGAATATATCACCAATACCACCATCAGAAAATAAATATATGACCAGAACCACCATCAGAACAGGAATGCATTACCAGAACCATCATCAGTACAGAAATACATCACCAGAACCATCATCAATACAGAAATACATCACCAGAACCACTATCCATACAGGAATACATCACCAGAACCACCATCAATACAGAAATATATGACCAAAACCACCATCATTACAGGAATATATCACCAAGGCCACCATCAGTACAAGAATACATCACCAGAACCACCATCAGTCCAGGAATACATCATCAGCCAAAAATTAGACTGCAAACCATACAAGAACCACAGTACTGAGGCAGGCAGTATAACAAACTGTAACGGGTCTGGGAGGCGGAACCTCTGAGCTACTATACAAGGGGGCGGTCCTTGTAAGGGAGCGGGTGGCGACCACGGTAGACGGGCAGGCAGTCACAGCAGGTGACTGGGACAGTCTCTGAATGAACGGACAGGAGGTCACGGCAAGTGACCGGGGCAGTCTCTGGATGAACGGGCAGGAGGTCACGGCAAGTGACGGGGCAGTCTCTGGATGAACGGGCAGGAGGTCACGGCAAGTGACCGGGGCAGTCTCTGGATGAACGGGCAGGAGGTCACGGCAAGTGACCGGGGCAGTCTCTGGGTAAAGGATTGGTACGACCTGTGGCGGCAGATGATAGACGTGAGCTCCCAGGTGAGCAGGCGAGAGTCTCTGGATAATCGGGTGGTCACAGCATGTGACGGCGGAGCTTCCAGGAAGACTAACAGACAGGTAGCAGATGAGCGCTCCCAGGTGAGCGGGCAAGAGTCTCTGGAATAGCAGGTGGTCACAGCACGTGACGGCGGAGCCTCCAGGTAGGCAAGCAGGCAGGTAGCGGAGGAGCGCTCCCAGGTGAGCGGGCAGGAGTCTCTGGAATAGCAGGTGGTCACAGCACGTGACGGCGGAGCCTCCAGGAAGGCTAGCAGGCAGGTAGCAGATGTGCGCTCCCAGGTGAGCGGGCAGGAGTCTCTGGAATAGCAGGTGGTCACTGCACGTGACGGCAGAGCCTCCAGGAAGGCTAGCAGGCAGGTAGCAGATGTGCGCTCCCAGGTGAGCGGCCAAGCTGGTCCATAGACAGACTGACAGGAGTAGGAAGGCAGACCGTCGGACCTCAGGCTAGCAAGCAGGTAGCAGGAATATCAGGCAGGAAACAGACAGCAAACTGGCAGGACTCTGGCAGGAATCAGGCAGGTAACTGGCAACGGGACCTGAGGGCTGAAGCAGAGTAGTGAACAGTGCAACAACATTGCTCGGGCACCTCCATTTTGGAGGAGGTGCCTTATATATGGTGAAGTCCTCCGGCCATTGGTCAGGGACTCCTTAGGACGGCGCGCGCGGCCCCTTTAAGAGGGAGGGAGCGCGCGCGCGCCCTAAGCACAGTGGCCGGGAAGGAGCGCGCGCTGCCAGCAGAGCGGGAGGAGGACGCCGGGCTCGGAGCAGAGAGGTGAGGGGAACAGCGTCCCTGCCTAGCAGAGGGCAGGGACGCCGACGCTACAGTACCCCCCCCTTTAGGCCCCCCCTTTTTTAGGCCAGACAGAAATTTAGCAAGGATGAGAGGGCCATGGATGTTCTCCCGGGGCTCCCACGTTCTCTCTTCAGGACCAAACCCCTTCCAATCTACTAGAAAAAAGGTCTTCCCTCTTACCCTTTTGGTGGCCAGAATGTTCTCTACCTCAAATTCGTTTTCAGCGGAAACCGGAGCAGGAGGCGTGCCTGTAGACTTGGAAAAAGAGTTAAGTACCACAGGTTTGAGGAGAGATACATGGAAGGAGTTAGGGATCCGCAAGTTGGCCGGGAGTTTCAATTTATAGGCCACCGGGTTGATCTGACTGATGACCTCCAGAGGACCGATGAACCGAGGCCCTAACTTATAGGAAGGAATCTTGAGCCGGACATACTTGGACGAGAGCCAGACCTTATCCTCTGGACGGAATTGAGGAGGATCCAGACGTTTTTTGTCAGCATGTCTTTTCATACGCTCGGATGACAGAAGGAGTGCGGACCGGGTACTCTCCCATGTGGAGGAAAATTTGTTAACAAGAGATTCCGCAGCCGGATTGTCCACCGAGGTGGAGACGGGAAACGGGATCCGAGGATGCTGACCGAAGACTACAAAAAACGGGGATTTGGAGGAAGATTCGCTCTCGTGATTGTTGTACGAGAATTCGGCCCATGGCAGGAGATCCACCCAGTCAGAATGGTGGGCATTAACGAAGTGCCGGAGGTAACTGGTCAGGATCTGATTGATCCGTTCCACTTGACCATTAGACTGTGGGTGGTAAGCGGAGGAGAAGTCCAGGGTGACGTCTAGCAATTTACAAGTGGCTCTCCAGAAACGAGAAGTGAACTGTACCCCACGATCCGACACGATGTGACGGGGCAGGCCATGAAGACGGAAGATGTGGCGGATAAAGTCTTTAGCCAGCTCGGGTGCAGACGGGAGGCCTGGCAGGGGAATGACGTGAGCCATCTTGGAAAAGCGGTCAGCGACCACCCAAATGACCGTACAACCGGCAGAGACGGGAAGATCAGTTATGAAGTCCATCGCTATATGCTGCCAGGGGGCAGCAGGTACTGGCAGAGGAAGAAGGCGACCGGCTGGTAGGTGTCTCGGAACTTTGTTGCGGGCACAGGACACACAGGCAGAAACAAAGTCTATTACATCCTTGCGCAGGTTAGGCCACCAGTAGTGCCGGGAAATAAGCTGGAGGGTCTTTTTCTGACCGGCGTGGCCAGCTAGTTTAGACGAATGACCCCAGTGTAGGATCTTCTCCCGATCAGGTACCGATACGAACGTCTTACCGGGAGGGAGACGATTTAGACTCACGGGAGCCACCTGCATTACTCTGGCGGGATCGATGATATGTTTAGGTTCTTCCTCGAGATCAGATACCAGAAAGGATCGGGACAAGGCGTCTGCTTTGATGTTCTTGTCAGCCGGGCGAAAATGTAGAACAAAATCAAAGCGAGCAAAAAACAAGGACCACCGGGCTTGGCGCGGATTAAATCTCTGGGCATGCTGGAGATAAGCCAAGTTCTTGTGGTCAGTGTAAATTATTACCGGATGAAGAGCCCCCTCGAGTAGGTAACGCCACTCCTCCAATGCCAGCTTGATGGCCAATAACTCTCGGTCTCCTATGGAATAATTGCGCTCAGAAGAGGAGAAGAGTTTGGAGAAGAAGCCGCAAGTTACCATCCTCCCGGAAGAAGATTTTTGAGTAAGTACAGCTCCGGCTCCAGAGGAGGAGGCGTCAACCTCCAGAAAGAACTGCTTGTTGCCGTCCGGACGATGCAGCACCGGGGCGGAAGAGAAGGCCTGTTTTAAGGAAAGAAAGGCCTCCTCAGCTTCGGGCGGCCACTCTTTGGGATTAGTACCCTTACGGGTGAGCGCGGAAATTGGGGCAGTCCGGGAAGAGAATCATAGAATCATAGAATCATAGAATGGTAGAGTTGGAAGGGACCTCCTGGGTCATCTGGTCCAACCCCCTGCTCAAAGCAGGATTCACTAAATCATCTCAGACAGATGTCTGTCCAGCCTCTGAAGACGTCCATTGAAGGGGAACTCACCACCTCTCGTGGCAGCCTGTTCCACTCATTAATCACCCTGTCAAAAAGTTTTTTCTAATATCTAATCTGTGTCTCCTCCCATTTAGTTTCATCCCGTTGCTTCTAGTCTTTCCCTGTGCAAATGAGAATAAAGATGATCCTTCTACAATGTGACAGCCCTTGACATATTTGTAGATAGCTATTAAGTCTCCTCTTAGTCTTCTTTTTTGCAAGCTAAACATTCCCAAATCCTGCAACCGTTCCTCATAGGACATGGTTTGCAGACCAGTCACCATTCTGGTCGCTCTTCTCTGAACTTGTTCCAGTTTGTCTATGTCTTTTTTAAAATGTGGTGCCCAAAACTGTACACAGTATTCCAGATGAGGTCTGACCAAAGAGGAGTAAAGACCGATAATGACTTCACGTGATCTAGACTGTATGCTTCTGTTAATACATCCCAGAATTGTATTTGCCTTTTTTGCTGCTGCATCACACTGTTGACTCATGTTCAGTCTATGATCTATTAGTATACCTAAGTCTTTTTCACATGTACTGTTGCTTAGCTCTATTCCTCCCATTCTGTATATGCTTTTTTCATTTTTATTGCCCAGATGTAGTACTTTGCATTTTTCCCTGTTAAAAACCATTCTGTTGGTTGCTGCCCACTGCTCCAATTTATTTAGGTCTTTTTGAATCCTCTCTCTCTCTTCTCTAGTATTAGCTATCCCTCCTAGCTTTGTGTCATCAGCAAATTTAATCAGTTTACCCTCAATTCCTTCATCTAAATCATTGATGAAGATGTTGAACAATACAGGTCCCAGGACAGAGCCCTGTGGTATCCCACTTGAGACATTCATCCAGCTGGATGTGAAGCCATTTACAACCACCCTTTGAGTCCGATCACTAAGCCAGTTATGAATCCACCTAACAGTTGCCTGGTCCATTGCATACTTGGTCATTTTTTCAATAAGGATGGTGTGGGATACTTTGTCAAATGCTTTGCTGAAGTCAAGATATACTATATCTACAGCATTTCCCTGATCCACCCAGTCAGTGATTCTGTCATAGAAGGAAATTAAGTTAGTCTGACATGACTTGTTAGTTACAAACCCATGCTGACTCTGGTTAATCACTTCATTCTTATCCAGGTACTTACATACATGATGTTTAATAATTTGTTCAAAGATCTTTCCTGGTATAGAAGTCAGACTCACCGGCCTATAGTTCCCTGGGTCCACCTTCTTCCCCTTTTTGAAGATAGGAACAACATTTGCTCTTCTCCAGTCTTCTGGGACTTCTCCTGTTCTCCAAGAATTTTCAAAGATTATGGAGAGTGGTTCTAAAATTTCTTCTACGATCTCCTTCAGTACTCTGGGGTGTAATTCATCTGGACCTGGAGACTTGAACTCATTTATGTTAGCTAAATATTCCCTCACAATCTTTCTGTTTACAGATAACTTGGATTCTTCTATTCCTTTAAAAGGACAGTGAAAATCAGTTGATGTTACATTTTCTTTCTGAGAGAAAACAGATGCAAAATAGGAATTAAAAAGTTCGGCCTTCTCAACATCCTCTCTTACCATTTCTCCATTTTCATCCTGTAAAAATCCTATAGCATCTTTGACTTTTCTTTTACTTTTGACATACCCCCAAAATCCTTTTTTATTGCTTTTGACATCTCTTGCAAGCCTTAATTCATTGTCAGCTTTAGCTAACCTGATACGTGCCCTGCAGGATCTGCAGACTGCATTATAATCTTCTTTAGATATGCCTCCCTCTTTCCATTTAATAAACATTTCTTTCTTTCTTTTTAGCATGTGTTTAAGTTCTGTGTTCATCCATCCTGGTTTCCTTAAATGCTTCCCATTCTTCCTACTTTTCGGGATTGTTAACGATTGTGCTTTGAGAATCTCATTTTTAAAAATTTCCCATCCTTCCTGGACATTTTTGTCCTTAAGGACATCCAGCCATTGGATCCCTCCTATTCTCTTTCTGAGTCTCTTAAAATCTGCCTTTCTAAAATCTAACCTTGAAGTTTGAGTCTTCACATGTCTTCCTCCTCTAGTTATCCAAAATTCTATAATAGCATGATCGCTGCCTCCTAGGGTCCCAGCCACCTTTACCTCCTCAACTATTTCCTCCCTGTTTATAAGGATTAGATCCAAAGTAGCAGATCCCCTTGTTTTCTCCCCTACCTTTTGGAAGATAAAGTTGTCAGCAAGAGAGGATAAGAATTTGCTTGACCTGTTAGTTTTACTTGAGAGAGATTCCCAACAAATGTCCTGATAGTTGAAATCTCCCATGACCACTACATCATATTTTTTGGAGAACTTGGTCATTTGATACATAAAGAGTTCATCCATATCTTCAGCTTGCCCAGGTGGCCTGTAGTAAATGCCTACAATGGTGTCCTTTCCGTTGTTCTCTCCTTGTATTCTTACCCAAACAGTTTCCACAGTCTCTGAAGCTTCAATCTCTGTGCAGATATACGCTTTTCTAACATACAATGCGACACCTCCTCCTCGTTTATCAATTCTGTTTCTTGCAAATAAGTTGTATCCTTTTAGCCTTTTATTCCAATCATGTGTATCGTCCCACCAAGTTTCAGTGATTCCAATGACATCATATTTCTTTTCCTGCATTAGTAGTTCCAATTCTCCTTGTTTGTTGCCCATGCTTTGTGCATTTGTATAAAAACATTTTAGTTTGTGATTGGTTTCTCTTCCTCCCATATTTTTATTTAGATTTTTTTGTCTTTGTTCTTTCTTTCCACTTCCAGTAGCAGAGATCTCAATAGTATTTGTCAGCTGTATGGCTTTTTCTGGCCTTTTGCTTCCCTTCCCACATTGTTCTAGTTTAAAGCTTCATACCGGTATGAAGAGGCGGTAGTAGTTGGCGAAGCCCAGGAACTGCTGAATGGCCTTCAACCCCTCCGGTCGGGGCCATTTCTCGATGGCAGACAGTTTCTCTGGATCCATTCGTAGGCCGGTCTGAGAAATAATGTAGCCCAAAAACAGAAGCGAGGTCTGCTCAAAGAGGCACTTCTCATATTTAGCGAAGAGGTGGTTCTGCCTGAGCCTGAGCAGGACCTGACGAACGTCCCTCCGGTGAGTCTGGAGATCCGGGGAGAAGACCAAGATGTCGTCCAGGTACACCACAACGCAGGAGTAGAGAAGGTCCCGGAAGATGTCATTGACCAACTCTTGAAAGACGGCAGGAGCGTTACAGAGACCAAAGGGCATTACCAGATATTCATAGTGGCCGTCCCGGGTGTTGAATGCAGTCTTCCATTCATCCCCTTGACGGATACGGACCAGGTTGTACGCCCCACGGAGGTCCAGTTTGGTGAAGACTCTAGCCCCCCTCAGGCTATCAAATAATTCTGGAATGAGCGGAAGGGGGTACTTATTCTTCACCGTGATCTGGTTAAGGCCTCTATAGTCTATACAGGGACGGAGAGAGCCGTCCTTCTTTTTTACGAAGAAGAAGCCTGCTCCCGCCGGGGAGGTAGATTTCCGGATGAATCCCCTGGCCAAATTCTCCTCAATATATTCGGACATCGACCGGGTCTCAGCAGCGGACAATGGGTAAATACGCCCACGGGGAGGAGTAGTACCGGGTAACAGGTCGATAGGACAGTCGTATGGTCTATGAGGAGGTAATGTCTCTGCCTCCTTTTTATTAAAGACATCAGCAAATGACCAATAGGGAATCGGAAGTCCAGGTAGATTAGTTGGGGTAGGAGAAGGACGGACGGGATGAACAGGAACCAAACAAGTCTTATGACAGTCCTGTCCCCAGCGAAGGACTTCTCCGGTCTGCCAGTCAAGCACGGGTGCATGTCTCTGGAGCCAAGGTAGACCTAGTAAGAGGGCGTGAGAGAGTCCAGGCAGAACATGAAAAGAGATGCTCTCAGAATGCAGCATTCCCACCTGCAGAGTTACGGATTCGGTGATGAGTTGGATGGGACGTGGTAAGAGGCCCCCATCCACAGCAGCGACAGATAATGGTACAGCCAGAGGTTTGGTGGGAATGCGGTATTTTTCTACCAGGGACTGTGAGATAAGATTCCCGGCCGCTCCAGAGTCAAGTTGGGCTAGTTCGAAATAACGATTCTCCCCGCAGATAATAGAGACTGACAGTAGCAGAGATGGAGAGGATTTATTCTTGTCTAGGTTGACCTCTCTGAGCGAACCTAGACACAGGCGTTTCCCGACCTCTCCGGGCAGGTACGGATCCGGTGCTCCTTACTGCCACAGTAGAAGCAGCTCCCTTCGGCACGGCGTAAGTCCTGACGGGTTTTGACCATCTTGGTCTGGTCGACCTGCATAGGCTCAGGAGAGTGTACCTGGGGAGAGACGGATTTCAGAAAAGTAGGAGCTAGACGTGGAAACCTCCTCTCACGGGTGACCTCTTTGGCACGCTCCTGGAACCGTAGGTCAATCCGGGTGGCAAGAGTTATTAGGTCATCGAGAGTGGTAGGAATGTCCCGACCGGCAAGTTCATCTTTAATACGGCCGGACAGACCCTCCCAGAAGACGGATACCAGAGCGTCGTTATCCCAGGCCAGCTCCGAGGCAAGGGTACGGAACCGTATGGCATATTGGCCCACGGTGAGACTTCCCTGACGGAGGCGTAGCAGAGATGATGCGGATGAGGTCTTCCGTCCGGGTTCGTCGAAGACTTTCCGGAAAGCCATGAGAAAGGCAGGCAAGTCGGACACCAGGGGGTCTCCTCTCTCCCATAGAGGATTTAGCCAGGCCAGGGCCTCCCCGGTGAGATGGGACATGATGAAGGCAATTTTGGCCCGGTCGGAGTTAAACTGGTGGGACAGGAGTTCAAAGTGCAGGGTGCACTGATTTATGAAGCCCCGAGCCTGGGCGGAGTCGCCTCCGAAGCGAGGAGGTGCAGAAAGCCGGGGTCCGGGGTAGGATACCATGGTATTGGTGGGCAGCGGAGCTGCCGGGTTGCGAGTCATGGCACTGGCGGTGGTTGCTGGTGGAGCAGTCAGAGTGTCCAGGCGAGAATTGACATTCCGCAGGTGACCCAGGATGGACTCCTGTTGGGACCTCTGACGGGACAGTTCATGACAGAGGTCCGAGAGCGAGGGAGCTTGGGTGCCACCGGGTTCCATGGCCCGAGCAAACTGTAACGGGTCTGGGAGGCGGAACCTCTGAGCTACTATACAAGGGGGCGGTCCTTGTAAGGGAGCGGGTGGCGACCAGGGTAGACGGGCAGGCAGTCACAGCAGGTGACTGGGACAGTCTATGAATGAACGGACAGGAGGTCACGGCAAGTGACCGGGGCAGTCTCTGGATGAACGGGCAGGAGGTCACGGCAAGTGACCGGGTCAGTCTCTGGATGAACGGGCAGGAGGTCACGGCAAGTGACCGGGGCAGTCTCTGGATGAACGGGCAGGAGGTCACGGCAAGTGACCGGGGCAGTCTCTGGGTAAAGGATTGGTACGACCTGTGGCGGCAGATGATAGACGTGAGCTCCCAGGTGAGCAGGCGAGAGTCTCTGGATAATCGGGTGGTCACAGCATGTG
The DNA here is from genome assembly GCF_046119375.1 of Phyllobates terribilis. Classification (NCBI taxonomy): domain Eukaryota; kingdom Metazoa; phylum Chordata; class Amphibia; order Anura; family Dendrobatidae; genus Phyllobates; species Phyllobates terribilis. Next base: position 693,795,476 of record NW_027362762.1, read on the forward strand.
ACGGCGGAGCCTCCAGGAAGACCAACAGACAGGTAGCAGATGAGCGCTCCCAGGTGAGCGGGCAAGAGTCTCTGGAATAGCAGGTGGTCACAGCACGTGACGGTGGAGCCTCCAGGTAGGCAAGCAGGCAGGTAGCGGAGGAGCGCTCCCAGGTGAGCGGGCAGGAGTCTCTGGAATAGCAGGTGGTCACAGCACGTGACGGCGGAGCCTCCAGGAAGGCTAGCAGGCAGGTAGCAGATGTGCGCTCCCAGGTGAGCGGGCAGGAGTCTCTAGAATAGCAGGTGGTCACTGCACGTGACGGCAGAGCCTCCAGGAAGGCTAGCAGGCAGGTAGCAGATGTGCGCTCCCAGGTGAGCGGCCAAGCTGGTCCATAGACAGACTGACAGGAGTAGGAAGGCAGACCGTCGGACCTCAGGCTAGCAAGCAGGTAGCAGGAATATCAGGCAGGAAACAGACAGCAAACTGGCAGGACTCTGGCAGGAATCAGGCAGGTAACTGGCAACGGGACCTGAGGGCTGAAGCAGAGTAGTGAACAGTGCAACAACATTGCTCGGGCACCTCCATTTTGGAGGAGGTGCCTTATATATGGTGAAGTCCTCCGGCCATTGGCCGGGGACTCCTTAGGACGGCGCGCGCGGCCCCTTTAAGAGGGAGGGAGCGCGCGCGCGCCCTAAGCACAGTGGCCGGGAAGGAGCGCGCGCTGCCAGCAGAGCGGGAGGAGGACGCCGGGCTCGGAGCAGAGAGGTGAGGGGAACAGCGTCCCTGCCTAGCAGAGGGCAGGGACGCCGACGCTGCACAAACATTTACTTCCAGGTACCTTATAGGTGACATCTTCTCTGATTAGATTTACTCTCTTTCTTTTCTTCTCAATCTTGTCCAGGCGCTGTCATGACTTTTCACATCCACAGCTCATCTCTGCAGACTTTCATCTTCTCCAGTCTTCTGCAACAAATTCTGATATGGTGCCCTTAAAAATAACTGGGTCACTATAATGCTCCTGAATAAAAATATCTGCCCGATGCTGTACCCCTAAATAATTTCCCCTCGCTGTGCTCCCTGAATGAAATATGACCTTCACACAGTCCGTCTTATGGTACATGGCCTCTACACAATCATCTTTTTTCCATAATGGGCTCCCTCTTCACACTGTCTTCTTACACTGTTACTGCACCATAACTGCCCAGTCTCTATTCTATGCCCCCTCTTCACACTCCCCCTGCTCAACATACTGTTCTCTCCTTACTGTGCCCTCACACTGTCACCCCCCCATGCTGCCCCCTCTCTGTTATTCTACCCAGTCCCTATACTGTGCCCCCTATACTGTGGCTCCTTACACTGTTCCCCTCAAAAATGTCTCCTCACACATCCACACCCTCCCCATACTGTCTCCTCACACATTCACACCCCATACTGTCTCCTCACACATCCTTCCCCTGCTCCCATACTGTTTCCTCAACCATTCCTCCCCGCTTCTCATACTGTTTCCTCAAATGTCTCCTTCCCCTCTCACCTACACTGTCCTGTCACAAAACTTCTCATTACCATAAATTTGTGGCTTCTTCAGCTCCATTTGAGCACTTACCATACCGATGTTGGCTGTGCCAATGCGGCGCCAGAAAGTGATGTCAATAGCATGATCAGATGACCTGTTCTGCCATGGAAGTGTCAGTGATGAGAGTGTCGTCCTCGCGCATGAAAAGACTCAAGTAGAATTGAAAGCTAGGAGCCGACGTCTTACACTCTCTCTGAGCCGGCTGTCCGCTCGATCGAACGGCCGCATCCCATTTCAGGGGGAGACAAAATATAGCCACCTTGAAGATACCTTGGACTTCCGCAAATGCCCTGTCAGGCTGCAATAGCTACGCCCTGGCTTATCTCACCTTGAACAAAAGTATCTGCAGTCCGAAATCAGCCCCCATATGCATTAGACTATCGACTGAGCCCGCCAAGATCGATGTTTTCGGCCGGCATTAATTCAATGTGTATAAGGGTTGACATCTGATTAGGGCACTGCTTCAGATTGGTAAGTGGCACCTCTGGAATTAGGCAAGACTACATTGACTGCTTGGAACAAGATACAGAATTACACAGTCACACCCCAAAAATGTTCCTGTGAACTGTTACAAAGGTATGTACGACCTCTGCATATTCTCAGTCATTGTTTGTGTACAGAATATTTGAGAAACTCTCCTATTTTTAACAACAGAAAGTAAAACTCATCAAATCAGACGTGATGTGTAGCACAAGAAATCTGTCATTCAAATTATTTTCCTGAAATTCAGAGGTCTGGCTTTTCTGGATGAACTGGCTCAGTAGGAATATGACCCTAATGTATAACACTTTTATTGAGCACAGCACGAGGATTACATGCTGGATTTTTTCGTCAACTGGAAATTGTAATAATTTTTTCCATGTTTTTAAAAGCAAGCATTCTTATATAGATAGATAATATGTTCCTGCTTCTGAGGCTTAATTTCTCTGCTTGTAATTCATGCAATATGTAATATGCAAAAGAAGTATAGTAAATGTAGGTTAGGGCTGTTACAGACAGATCTAATATGCATTTTTTAAATTCCTTACTACAGATCCCATACCCTCCATCCGAGTCAGGTTTAAGGTAATCTGTCACAAGGTTTTTGCTACCCCCCATCTGAGAGCAGCATGACTAGGTAAACCTACATTGCAGCAGGTTTGCTAGTCTTCTGGTGATACTCTCTGACTGATAAAACAGTGATTTTATCAAAACAACAGCAGTAGGTGTGGTATATCCGACCATGTTCCTGTACGGTGAGACACGACCATTACACAATATATAGCAGGAGCACAGTTATTAAGATTATCTCAGCACAAGAACATTATTTTAACACATCCAATTGTGGAGCTTATTTTTATTCCAATATCTGTTGTTGATGTAAATAAATGTACCGTATTTTTCGGACCATAAGACGCACTTTTTTCCCCCCAAATTTGGGAGGAAAATGGGGGGTGCATCTTATGGTACGAACGTTGCGTACCTGCGCTGGTGGTGGAGTGGGAACTCCCTCCTTTAAGGCGGCGGTGGCGGCAGCAAAGGAGGAGGAGGTGAGATGCTGCGGGTGTCTGGCTGGTGGCTGCGGGTGTCTGGCTGGGGGCCAGCGCGGGCTGGACTGAATGCGGGCAGTGTCTGGCTGCGGGCCGGGGTGGTGAGTGGTGCAGGTTTCCGGTGTGTGCGGTTACTTCCTGAAGCTGTGATCCACAGGAAAATGGCCGCCCGAGCCGGCGCTTGCTATGTGACTTGGGGTGCATTTACACTGGCCAATTACCAGCTAATGAGCCCACTGGTTTCCCAATAATCGACCAGTGTAAACAGGCTGCCAATCATAGACAAACAAGCAAAACGCTTGTTTGGGGAGTGAAATGATTTTTCAGCTTGCTTAAAAATTATCGTTCGCGATAGCGCATGTGCTGCTTAAATAAGACATGTGCTGCCGAGAACAATGACACTCAAAGCGCACAGAACGATCATATTACTATTTGTTCTGTGCGCATTGGAAGTGCGATTGGCTTGACTAAACAGGCTATTAAAGGAAATTTGTCATCAGATTCATGCTACCTGTTGTCCTGAATCAGACAATGGCTACTTTATTGCAGAAAGGTATTATTAAACCTTTCCTGACATTTGACATACTGGTACTACATATTTTGCCTCCCGCAAATGGATGTACTGGTACAGGACACAGTAGCCCTACAGTGTGCCTAAGCTGCATTTAGCGTCCACATGTTTAGTAATTCTGTAGTGATGAGAGCCAGCTTAATTTACAGGGTGTGTGTCTCCAGAATCAAGAGCTAGGCACAATGTATGGGGCACTACAATGTGCCGGCACTACAATAGCAGATTTGCAATTTTTACTCAGCAACATCCATTGCTGCTTATTACTGGAAAACACCAGTGAAGTCAAAATTGTTACTACTCCTGTAGATAAATTTCCAGAGGGGTGTAATTTCCAAAATGGGGTAACTTGAGGGGGTATTCAGCTCTTCTGGCACTTAGAGGCTCTACATTCTACAAAAACCTGTGCTCCAAGAGTCAAATAGTGTTCCTTCCCTCCCGAGTCTCATCGTGGGCTAAGCAGTACTGTACAGCCACCTATGGGGTATTGCTACATTAAGTAGAAATTGTGTGACAAATTTTGGTGCCATTTTTACCCATTTCCAAGTATTACAATGAAGAATCTGGGGTTAAAACAAAATTTTTGTGATAAAATATAATTATTTTTTTTCACCTCCCAATGGAATAAAATTCTGTGACACACCTGTGGCGTCAATATGATCACTGCACCCTTACATGAATTCATTGAGAGGTGTAATTTGCAAAATAGGGTCACTTATAGAGGGGGTTCTGCTGATCTTGTGTAAGGAGATGGCATACTGCATATAATGTGTCTTGGGACATTCGTTATTGGTGATAGTGTTGTTTTCTGCCCGACAGTAAGGAGAGTTAGGGTTAATGTTTGGGACTAGCCCAGAGTGGGAGGGGAGAAGGTGAAGGAACAGAGACAGTTTTATGTCAAGACGTCAGACAGGGCCTAGCTTGCAACTAGAGCAGACCTTTGGTTTGATAAATCAAAAGAGTCGCATGAAGTGGGTGTCCCTGAAGTGAGAGGAGAGTGAGATCCAGAGTAGAGAAAGGAAAAGCGATAGAAGGACAGAGTGATGCACTGGAGACAGGTCCTGGAACAGGACGCTTTGAAGCACGGCCCCAAGTCCGCAAGATAGAGAGGTAACGTGCCAGGACGGAACAGGGATCGAGAGATGAAAAAAGTGCCCTGGGCGGTTGTTTGAAGGCATCTTTTTACTTCTCGGCTTGCTAATGGGCTACAGTGACAAAAAAAGCTTACCTGAGGCAAAAAGGACACGGAACGGAGAGTTGAAGTACAGGACTCTCACTTACTGGACTGTTGTGCCATTATTGGGGACTAGGGAGGCTCCCGAAGTATTGTGCTGGATTGTGATGAAGGTAGAGACACTAGCTGAGGGAGAAACAAGTGAGCCTGGAGAAGGAAATCAGAAAAAGTGTGTGACGATGCTCCATATTCTAAAAGAAACATTTGTGAAGTTATGCACCCGCTATCTATTGTACATAATTCCCGCCAAGTTAATGTTCAGTAAAAGACTGTTTATTTTTGACTGGGGGGTCTCTCTCATTCCCAACATCTGGTCCTGGCCAACTGAAGTAATTGGTATCATGCGGCCTGCAAGGGCGTAGCGCCCCCATAGACAAAGCGCATACACGCATCCAGAACCCCAATCTTCAGTTAGCGTGCCGGGGCATGAAAGACGAGTACCTTGACCGTGGCTACCTCTCTGCGTCAAGTTACACTGGCACTTCAGGGGCTTTGCCAATGTGACATGGCACCCGAAAACCATTACAGAAAAATCTGCACTATAATATGGCTTCTTCCCTTATGAGCTTTCCTCTGTGCCTGAAAAGTATTTCCCGATTACATGTAGGGTATTGGCGCTATCAGGAGAAATTGCACAACAAATGATGAGGTCCATTTTTATTATTCTACCTTCACTGCCCAATGGTATCAAATTCTGTGAGGAATATGTAGTGTCAACATGCTGTCTGCACCCCTAGATTAATTAATTGAAGGCTGTAGTTTTTAAAGTGGGGTCACTTATGTGACATGGCACCCTCAAACCATACCAGCAAAATCTGCACTGCAATATGGCACTCCTCCTTTCTGAGTTTTGCACTATGCCTCAAAAGTAGTTTTAGACCACACATGGGATATTGGCGTACTCAAAAGAAATTGTGTAACAAATTGTATCTTTCATTTTCTCCTATTATCTCTTTTGAAAATTAAAAACGCGTGGCCTCAGCAACATTTTAGTGGAAAAAATGGTAATTTTTCATTTACTCAGTCCAATGTTATACAACTCTGTGAATTGCCTGAGGGCTAGAAATACTCACTACACCCCTAGATGAATTCTTCTAGAGGTGTAGCTTCTAAAATGGGGTCACTTTTGGGGGTTTCTGCTTTCAGGGGCTCTTTAAATGGGACATGGCGTTGCAATCTATTTCAGCCAAAATGGTGCTCCTTCCCTTCCAAGCTCTGTCATTTTCCCAAACAGAAATTTTCCCTCACATATGGGGTATAACTGTACTCAGGAGAAATTGCACAACAAATTGTACAATCCATTTTCTCCTGTTACCCTTGTGAAAATGCAGAATTTTGGGCTAAAGCAACATTTTTGTGGGAAAAAGGTGTTTATTTATTTTCATGGCACAACGTTATAAAATTCTGTGAAGCACCTGTGGATTCAAGGTTCTCACCACACCTCTAGATAAATTCCTTGAGGGGTGTATTTTTCAAAATGGGGTAATTTGTCGGGGGTTTCTACTGTCTAGGCACATCAGGGTCTCTGCAAATGCAACATTGCATCTAATTCAGCCAAGTTTGCACTCCTTCCGAGCCTTGTAGGGATCCCAAACAGTAGTTTTCCATGATATATGGGTTATCGGTGTACTCAGGAGAAATTGCACAACAAATTGTATTGTTCATTTTCACCTGTTAATTTAATGAAAATGCAAAATTTGGGGTTTATACAATATTTTTTGTGGGAAAAATTTAAATTTTCATTTTTTTCCTTCCACATTGCTTTAATTGTTGTGAGGCACCTAAATTGTTAATAAACTCCTTGAATGTAGTTTTGAGCACTTTGAGGGGTGCAGTTTATAAAATGGTCTCACTTTTGGATATTTTCTGTCACATAGGCCCCAAAAAGTTATTTAAAACATAATGTCCCTAAAAAAATTGGATTTGTAAATTTCGTTGGAAAAATGAGAAATTCCTGATAAACTTTTAACCCTTCTAACTTCCTAACAACAAAATATTATGTTTCAAAAATTATTCTGATATTAAGTAGACATGTGGTAAATGTTATTTATTAACTAGTTTATGTGTATAACTATCTGCTTTAAGGGCATAAAAATTAAAAGTTTGAAAATTGTTAAATTTTATTTTTTTTGTCAAATTTTGAATATTTTCAGAAATAAACTTAAATCATATCTATCTTAATTCACCACTGGCATGACCTGCAACGTGTCACAAAAAAACATTCTCAGAATCACTGGGATGTATTGAAGCGTTCCAGAGTTATTACCTAATAAAGTTACACTGGTCAGAATTGAAAAAATTGTCCTGGTCAGAAAGGGAAAAACAAGCTTGGGTTGGGGGGTTTAAGGGTTCATTCACATGTCAGTTTTCACAATAAAGTGCTAACATATTTTTTTCACACAAAGCACTCGTACTTATGAAAGTGAATTTTTACAGACCGAGTGGTCTTTGTAAAATCGTGGAGTCAGGTGCGATATTGATCCGACTGACAGATTAAACTCGGCAAAGAAAGTCTATGAGTTTGCGAAAAAAAATCAGATAGCATTTGGTTACCATCCGTGTGCTGTGCATTTTTCGCTGACAGATTGGTGGGAAAATATTTTTTCCGTCATCAGTGAAAACTGATGAAACTCTGATGAAATTCCTTAATGAAACTTGGTCCTTTTTTCTTGCATGTGAAAAAAAAAGTTATCTGAATGAGGCCTGAAATGCTGCAGACTTCCATCTTCTCCGGTCTTGTGCATAGCCCGACATGATGCCCTTAAAAATAGCAGTGTCATTATAATGCTCATGAATAAAAAATATCTGCCCTATGCTGAGCCCCTGAATAAATAATTGCTCCTCACTATATTCCCTGCTCAAAATATGACCCACACACAGTCCCTCTTATGGTACATGCCCTCCACACTGCCCCTTACTTTCCACATTGGTCTTCCTCTTCACATTATATTCTCACACTGAGTCCCCCCTATAGGGCCCAGTCCCTATACTGTTCCCCTTCATCAACCTCCCTCTCCTTAGCATACTGTCCCCTCCTGGCTGTGCCCTTACACTGTCCCCCCATGATACCACCCAACTACTCAGTCTCTATTCTGTAGCCAATCACATTTCCCCCCTATACAGTCTCCTCACACATTTCCCCCTCCCTCCTAGTACTGTCCACTCTCACTTCCATACTGTCTCCTTATATATTTACCCCCTCTCTCTCCATACTGCCTCCTCACACATCCCCCTGATTCCCCATTCTGTGTCCTCCCCCATCTCATCACCCTCACTCCCCATACTGTGTCCACATCCCCTTGCTCCTCATACTGTGTCAGCACCCATCCCCACCTCACCATACTGTGTCTGTACTCATCCCCCACTCACTATACTGTGTCTTCACTCACCCCCCCACTCACCATACTGTGTCTGCACCTATCCCTGACTCACCATACTGTGTCTGCATCCACTCCCTCCCTTGCTCCCCATACTGTGTCCCCATACATTCCCCCTCTTCACTCACCATACTGTTCAGCACCCATCCTCCCCATTCTGTTTCCGCATCAGTCTTCCCACTCACAATACTGTGTCTGCACCCATCCCCTCCCTTGCTCTCCATGCTGGGTCTACATACATTCCCCCCCTCACTCTCCATACTGTGTCTGCATCCATCCCCCCCATGCTGTTTCCTCTGTGGTTGGGGCATATGCCCCGCCTGCCTCCCCAATAGAAATGCCTCTGACCTCATAGGACGAGTCAACCGAGACACATGGTTCCCATCCGTCTTTTCAAGGTATAGTTACTCTGAGACTCCTCATAATTCATAATAAAACATACATAGCTGGAATAACACAGCCAGTGTTTGATTCATGCTGCCTATGGTTTGGGCAGCATGAGTCTGATGACAGGTTCTTTTTAAATCACTACCAAGAGGTTTCTATGTAACTTGTGGTCACCTCTTCTCCCTGGCCAAGAAACCTTCTTAGGCTATGTGCCCACGATGCATTTTTTAAGCATTTCCGCAGCGGCAATTCCGCTGCAGAAACGCCTAAAAAATGCTTGGCAGAAGGTCTGCAATGTTCCCCAATGATAATCTGCATGTGTTGTGCACATGCTGTGGAAATTTCCGCTGTGGATTATCATTGCGGAAAAAAACGCAGCACTACCAATTATTTTGTGGAAGCGCTGCGTTTTCGCCGCCATTGACTTGCATTGGAACTAGTGTTGAGCGAGCACTAAAATGCTCGGGTGCTCGAAGCTCGGGCCAAGCTCACCGTGATACTCGGGTGCTCGACCCGAGCAACGAGCCCAATGTTAGTCTATGGGAGACCCGAGCATTTTTGCGGCGGCACCCCCGGCAGTCTGTAGAAAGCCTAAAAAGTGCCCAAAATGATAGTGACAGTGCTCAAATGACATGGGGACAGCATGGGGATCACCCCAGGAAGCATTTCTGACCCCCAGGTCACTGCTGTCAGCAACGTGGTCAGAGGTATTAAGCCACTTATACGGGCTCACAATAAAACATTCAAAAACGAAACTGAAACTGTTTTCCTGTGAAATATGTTAAGGAACATCCTTTCCAGGGTAAAGACTTGTGTATAAGGTAAAATAAATAACCAAAAACAAAAATACTCCTCCACACCTTGGGCTATGTTCACAAGTAGCATTTTTTATACGTTTTTGCACTTTTGTATTGCTTTCAACCGTGACAAATGCATTCACCGGGAAATGTCATTTTAACATTTTACAACCTTATCTGGCCATGTGCTGTGTGACACATGCATACAGTGCTGAAAAGACAAGGGAACAGCATGGGGAAGACCCCTGAAAGCATCTCTGACACCCAAGTCACTGCTTAAAAGTGTGCCCATCAGAAGTGATCCTTGCCGCATCAGAAGATGCAGACTTGCAACTATCCCCATGCAAGTCCTTGTCCCAGGGCAGTGTTCAATTGTACCTCCCCCATTCCTTGCAATGCAAGCACAAATATGCAGCCAACCACCCACCCACCCGCAGGCTGCAATACCATACTGCTAGCTTGCACTTGAAATGGGGCCTTTTAGTTTGGAGGAGGCCGAAGCTGGCCACTACCTCATGGCTCATTCGGCAGCGAGGTCTCCATACTCAGTCCCCAGCCGCCACTATTTGTCCCGGTAACCTTTTCTTAGCCTGGCCTGCTTTAGGGCAGCATTGGACGAGCCCACCAGACAACCAGACTCCTCCGGTAGGCCCTGGCTTCTCCATCAGGGGAGTTGAGAGTGCCAAGGTGAGGAGCATGATGATGATGATAGAAGTTAACATCTGCTTTGTTTTCTTGGAATGCAAGCGTAAGTGTGCAGCCTGCCACCCACCCATTCCCAGGCTGCAATACCATACTGCTAGCTTGCTTGCACTTGAAATGAGGCCTTTTAGGCTTGTGGAGGCAGACACCGGCCACCATGTCATGGCTGCATTGGCGGCCTGGTATCCATACTCAGTCCCCAGCCGCCCGGCGGCCGGGTGTCCATACTCGGTCCCCAGCCGCCCCTATTTGTCCCAGTGCGCCTTATACACAACCACACATACCAAAACATTATCTGTGCCCTCCCCAGTGCATTTAGTGAGAAGGACAGCCTATTCCGCTGTAGTGCGTGCACGCCAACCCCCTGTTCATGGCACATGTGAAGATGCCTCCTGCCCTGCACCTGTCGTTGCCGACTTGCAACTATCCCCGTTCAAGTCCTTGTCCCAGGGCAGTGTTCAATTGTACCTCCCCCATTCCTTTCAATGCAAGCGCAAGTATGCAGCCTGTCACCCACCCACCCCCAGGCTGCAATACCGTACTGCTTGCTTGTTTGCACTTGAAATTGGGCCTTTTAGGCATGTGGAGGCGGAATCTGGCCACCACGTCATGGCTGCGTCGGCGGCCTGGTATCCGTACTCAGTCCCCAGCCGCCCGGCGGCCGGGTGTCCACGCTTGGTCCCCAATCGCCAGGGGGTGGCCGGGTGTCCAAAAACGGTCCCCAGCCGCCCCTATTTGTCCCGGTGCACCTTACACACAAGCGCGCATACCAAAACATTACCTGTGTCCTCCCCAGTGCATTTAGTGGGAAGGACAGCATAACCACAAACACGTGGACAAGTGAATGTGACCAGGGATGGTCCATTTCACTGATGCCTTCACACTGGGTTAATATTGTGGAAGCCGGGACACAGTTGGACACTAGGATGCAACACGTCCTCCAGACATAGAGGATTTCGGGCCCTGGGTCAATCAGGCTTCAACACAAAGTTCAGAAGGCAGACAGCAGCAGTGGTCAGCCTCCTACACAACGAGTAAATTATTCATGATCATGAGGCCATCCATCTCCTTAGCTTTCTGTTCCTTGGAATGCAAGTGCATGTACATAGTAGCGGCTAGGCCTGAAGTGGTCAGCGTTTTGCCGCATATCCTACCTCCTTCGAGGATTGCTGTTTTCCTGCTACTATCCCAGTTCTATGACTCCCGTTAAAACAAAGCTTCAGGTGATGAATGATGGATGAGGTGGTGGCAAAGGAGAAAGAGTAGGAGGAACAGGGACCATTCACATCAATATCAGGCCAGTCAACCACACGTCTTGTAGGATATGTTTCTGTACCAAAAGGAGCGGTTCGGCTGCACAGTTATAGGGCATACAGTGAGTGCAATGCCTACCAAAAATTTCGAGGCACTCCAATGCCCCTTGGAAGTGACATGGAGGTCAGAGGGCCTTAACTAAACCGTTTTTTCCATTTATAGCAACTGGGTCTCCTGTACACTGATGGCCTAAGCAGTGAATGGAAGGCTTTCCAAAAATTATGAGGAACTGCAATGCCCCTTGAAACAGATGTGGATTACAGCGTACTAAAAACATTCTACCCATTATTGGGGAGTGTGTCTCCCTTAGTGTTCGCCTATGCATTGAAAAGCAAAAGCTGACTAAAATTAGGAGGAAATGCAATGCCCGTTGGAAGAGTCGTGGAGGATAGAGGTAATTAAAAACAACATTTCAATGCCCTTGGAAGAGCTGTGGAGTTCAGAGTGGTTTAACAAGACGGTTTTATGCCCCTTGGAAGAGACGTCGAGGTCACAGTAGCTTAACAAGACGGTTTTAATGCCCCTTGGAAGAGACGTGGAGTTCAGAGTGGTTTAACAAGACGGTTTTAATGCCCCTTGGAACAAACGTGGAGGTCCCAGTGGAATAAAAAGACAATATCAATGCCCCTTGGAAGAGTGGTAGAGGTCACAGTGGAATAAAAAGACAATATCAATGCCCCTTGGGAGAGTGGTGGAGGTCCCAGTGGAATAAAAAGACAATATCAATGCCCATTGGAAGAGTGGTGGAGGTCACAGTAGCTTAACAAGATGATTTTAATGCCCCTTGGAAGAGACGAAGAGTTCAGAATGGTTTAACAAGACGGTTTTAATGCCCCTTGGAAGAGACGTGGAGGTCACAGTAGCTTAACAAGATGGTTTTAATGCCCCTTGGAAGAGACGTGGAGGTCACAGTGGAGTAAAAAGACAATATCAATGCCCCTTGGAAGAGACGTGGAGGTCCCAGTGGAATAAAAAGACAATATCAATGACCCTTGGAAGAGACGTGGAGGTCACAGACAGTTTTAATGCCCTTACAAGAGCCATGCAGTACAGCATATTAAAAACATTATTCCATTTATTGGGGAGTGGGTCTCCCATAGTCTTTGCCTATTCCTTCGAAGAAAAAGCTGCCAAAAATTAGGACGGAGGAACTTGCAATGCCCCTTACAAGAGCCATGCAGTACAGCATATTAAAAATATTATTCCCATTATTGGGGAGTGGGTCTCCCATAGTCTTTGCCTATGCCTTTCAAGGAAAAGCTGCCAAAAATTAGGACGGAGGAACTTGCAATGCCCTTTACAAGAGCCATGCAGTACAGCATATTAAAAACATTATTCCTTTTATTGGGGAGTGGGTCTCCCATAGTCTTTGCCTATGCCTTCCAAGCAAAAGCTGCCAAAAATTAGGATGGAGGAACTTGCAATGCCCCTTACAAGAGCCATGCAGTACAGCATATTAAAAACATTATTCCCATGGTTGGGGAGTGGGTTTCCCATAGTCTTTGCCTATGCTTTCCAAGCAAAAGCTGCCAAAAATTAGGACAGAGGAACTTGCAATGCCCCTTGCAAGAGCCATGCAGTACAGCATATTAAAAACATTATTCCCATTATTGGGGAGTGGGTCTCCCATAGTCTTTGCCTATGCTTTCCAAGCAAGAGCTGCCAAAAATTAGGACAGAGGAACTTGCAATGCTGGCAACACGGACCACGGTCACCCTGGTGGTATAGTGATGGTGGAGGCTGAGGATAAGGAGAAGAGCAAAAGACAGCCGAAATGAGGAAGCGTATACCCATGTGTGGTTGTGAAGCGGTGCAAGGGAATACACCTCCCGAAATAACACAGTGGATTTGACTTTATGTTACTCTGCTGTCATTTGGTGGTGATGAGAAGTCTGGCCCAATCCAGCCCTTGTTCATTTTGATAAGGGTCAGCTTGTCAGCATTGTCAGTTGACAGGCAAGTGAGCTATCAGTTATAATTCCACCAGCGGCACTAAAAACACGCTCCGATAACACGCTAGTGGCAGGGCAGGCCAGGACCGCCAAGGCGTACAGAGCGAGTTCATTCCAAATGTCCAGCTTGGATACCCAATAATTAAAAGGCACAGAGGAATCACGGAGGACGCTGGTATGGTTGGCAAGGTACTCCCTCACCATCTTTTGAAACTTTCCACTCCCTGTGAGAGTACCCCGCTCCTCAGGGCCTGTAAGCTGGGCGGGTCTCAGAAAACTGTCCCAGAACGTTGACAGTGTTCCCCTGCCTCTGCTGGATTGGAGTTGCGTCTCTCTCGCCTGTACGCCTTGGTTGGGCAACGAACTGTGACCTCTGCCGCTAGCGTGTTCAGATGGGAATTTTTTTAACAGTTTTGCAGCAAGGGCCTTCTGGTACTGCCCGATTTTTGTAGACCTCTCCACCTTAGGAATAAGAGAGTGAAAGTTCTCCTTGTAGCGGAGGTCTAAAAGTGTCACCAACCAGTAATGACTGTCTCCCAACATTTTGACAACACGAGGGTCACGGTTAAGGCAGCGTAACATAAAGTCAGCCATGCGTGCCAGACTGGTAACGGGCAAGACTTCCGTGTCCTCACCAAGATGACGACTGACCCTGCTCTCCTCCTCCTCCTCCCCCCTGTCCTCAGGCCACCCACGCTGAACCGACGGTATGACAGTTGTACAGGTACTACCGTCGACAGCGCATGATACCAGATCCTGTTCTTCCTCCTCCTCCTTCTCCTCTCCCTCATTGTCCCCCAATGCACATTGGGATGAGGTGAGGCTGGGCTGTGTGTAATCGCCCGCTATGGCTTCTTGATCGATCTCATCATACTCTGGCTGCAATGCCTCCTCTTTAATTCTCTGCAGAGAGCGTTGCAAAAGACAGACAAGTGGGATGCTGACGCTAATGATGGCGTCATCGCCACTCACCATCTTGGTGGACTCCTCAAAGTTTGTCAGGATGGTACATATGTCAGACATCTAGATCCACTCCTGAGGTCTTATGTGTGGATTCTGACCTGAATATCGACAGTCTTGTTGCAGCTGGTACTCCACAACTGCTCTCTTCTGCTCACAAATCCTTTGCAACATGTGGAGGGTAGAGTTCCAACATGTGGGGACATCACACACCAGTCGGTGTGCCGGAATCTGCCAACGCTGGTGCAACACAGCAAGGGCGGCGGAAGCTGTAGCCGACTTCTGAAAATGAACTGACAGGCGGCGCACTTTGACAAGCAGATCTGGCAACTCGGGGTACAATTTAAGAAACTGCTGAACCACGAGGTTAAGCACATGAGCCAGGCATGGTACGTGTGTGATCTCGCCTCGCCTCAGAGCCACCACCAGGTTACTGCCATTGTCACACACGACCATGCCTGGATGTAGGTTCAGCGGTCTCAGCCACAGATCTGCCTGCTCTTTCACAGCTGTCCACAACTCACAAGCAGTGTGAGGTTTATCACCTAAGCTTATGAGTTTCAGCACAGCCTGTTGCCGCTTGGCTGAGGCAGTACTGCAGTGCTTCCAGCTTGTAACTGATGTGGTGATATCTGAGATGGAGGCTGAACATGAGGAGGAGGAGGAGGATACACTGTGGGGGCAACTCTGACTGACATAGGGCCCGCAATCCTCAGTGTGGGGAGGATGTGTTCCGTCCCAAGGTCCGACTAGGTCCCGGCTTCCACTATGTTTACCCAGTGTGACGTCAGGGAGATGTACCGTCCCTGGCCACAAGCACTTGTCCACGTGTCCGTTGTCAGGTGGACTCTCCCAGTAACTACGTTTTTGAGGGCACAGCAGATGTTTTGGGACACGTGCTTGTGTAGTGCGGGGATGGCACACCGGCAAAATAGTGTCGTCTGGGGACCGAGTACCGAGGGACGGCCACCGCCATAAGGTTGTGGAATGATTCCGTCTTCACCAGCCTAAAAGGCAGCATTTCCAACGCAAACAGTCGTGAAATGTGCGAATTTAGGACTGTGGCCTGTGGGGCGTTGCCTGCGAACTTGCGCTTTCGTTCTAAGGTCTGGGATATGGACAATTGAATGCTGCGGTGGGACGTGGACGTTGATGCTGTTTCTTGAGAAACTGCCATAACAAGTGAAGACTGAGAGGAAGGGGCATCTTTGCATGCAGTATTGACAGGGGATTTCCTTACACGCACAACAGGGGGTTCTCTTACACGTACAACAGTGGAAGAAGCAGTGGTGACTAGTGTTGAGCCACCCCCGTAGTGTTCGGGTTCGGTTCGGTTCGTCGAACACCGGGATGTTCGAGGAACTGTTCGTCGAACTGTTCGTCGAACACCTTAGAACACCGTCGAACACCGTTAAAACCAATGGCAGGCAAACAAAAACACATAGAAACACATAGAAAACACCTGCAAAGGTGTCCAAAAGCTGACAAACTGCTCAGAAGACACTCTCTTTAAAAAAGCCGGCCGGCAAATTCAGCAGCGGCATACACCGGTACCCGACAATTTAGACAAGAAGGAATAGAGCATCACACATAGATTAGATAGATAGAAACATGTCAGTCACACATATAAGAAGCACAGTGACAGTGTTGGTTACTGCACTTGTCATTTAGTGTAAAGGATTTATTAAAAAAAATATTAGTGTTTTCATGCACCGTCTCTTTAAAAAAGCCGGCCGGCAATTCAGCATCTGTACCCGACAATTTAGAACAGAAAGAATAGAGCTTCACACATAGATTAGATAGATAGAAACATGTCAGCCACATATATACGAAGTACAGTGACAGTGTTGCTTACTGTACTTGTCATTTAGTGTAAAGGATTTATTTAAAAAAATAATAGTGTTTTCATGCACTGTCTCTTTAAAAAAGCCGGCCGGCAATTCAGCATCTGTACCCGACAATTTAGAACAGACAGAATAGAGCTTCACACATAGATTAGATAGATAGAAACATGTCAGTCACATATATATGAAGTACAGTGATAGTGTTGGTTACTGTACTTGTCATTTAGTATTAAAATAAAGGATTTATTATTAAAAAAATTGGCGTGGGGTTCCCCTTAATTTTAGGCTCTAGCGGAGGTTAAGCAGACGGCTGGGGCAGATGTTTGAAGCCTGGGAAGGGGGTAATACCCACGGAGCTTCCCAGGCTACTAATATGAGCCCCCAGCTGAATACATAGCCTTTACTAGCTATTAAAATGGGGGACCCCCCCCAAAAAATGACGTGGGGTCCCCCCTAATTTAATAGCTAGCAAAGGCTAGGCAGACAGCTGGGGGCTGATATTAATAGCCCAGGAAGGGAGCCATGAATATTGGCCCCCTCCCAGGCTAGAAACACCAGCCGTCAGCCGCCCCAGAAATGGCGCATTCATAGGATGCGCCAATTCTGGCACTTAGCCTCGCTCTTCCACGCTGCCCTGGTGCGGTGGCAGGGGGTAATAGGGTTGGGGTTGATGTCAGCTTATAATGCCAGCTGACATCAAGCCCAGGTTAGTAATGGAGAGGCGTCTATAAGACACCCCCATTACTAACCCCATAGTCAAAGTTAAAAAAAACACAAACACCCAGAATAAAGTCCTTTAATTGAAATAAAGACACAATTCTTTATTGTTCTAAATTAAACCATACTTACCATCACGCCCATTCCAGCTGAAGCCAACGATCTCCTGCAATAAAAGAAAAATAATAAAGCAACCTCATCCTTACCTTTCCATGGTTCCCACGACAGCTTCAGCTCTGCTACATCGAGATAACAGGCTGGACCGCAGCAGAACGCTGCCATCCAGCCTGTCATCCCGCAGACACTGAGAAGCGCAGGCTTGCTTGCGCTGCTCAGCGTCTCTCTGTGACGACATCCAGATGAGCCGAGTTCATGTCCAATGAACTCGGCTCACCTCATGCACGTCACTGACAGCGTGGGAAAATTCTCACGCTGAAGCGCTGATTGCAGGAGAATTTTCCCACGCTGTCAGTGACGTGCAGGAGGTGAGCTGAGTTCATTGGACATGAGCTCACCTCATGCACATCACTGACAGCGTGGGAGAATTCTCCTGCACTCAGCACTTCAGCGTGAGAATTTTCCCACGCTGTCAGTGACGTGCATGAGGTGAGCCGAGTTCATTGGACATGACCTCGGCTCATCTGGATGCCGTCACAGCGAGACAGTGAGGAGCGCAAGCATGCCTGCGCTTCTCAGTGTCTGCGGGATGACAGACTGGATGGCAGCGTTCTGCTGCGGTCCAGCCAGTCATCTCGATGTAGCAGAGCTGAAGCTGTCGTGGGAACCATGGAAAGGTAAGGATGAGGTTGGTTTATTATTTTTCTTTTATTGCAGGAGATCGTTGGCTTCAGCTGGAATGGGTGTGATGGTAAGTATGGTTTAATTTAGAACAATAAAGAATTGTGTCTTTATTTCAATTAAAGGACTTTATTCTGGGTGTTGTGTTTTTTTTAAATACTTTACTAGAAATTCATGGCGGTCATGTCTAATACTGGCGTGACCCCATGAATTTTGGGCTTGGGGCCAGCTGATAATACCAAGCTGGCCCTAACCCCTTTATTACCCAGTGAGCCACCGCACCAGGGCCCTGGATGAGTTGGGTACAGCGCCAGAAGATGGCGCTTCTATGAACGCGCCATTTTCCGGGGTGGCTGCGGACTGCAATTTGTAGCGGGGGGGGGGGCCCAGAAAGCTTGGGCCTCCCTGCGCTGCAGATTCCAGCCCCCAGCTGCCTAGTTGTACCTGGCTGGACACAAAAATAGGGCGAAGCCCCACGTACTTTTTTTTTAATTATTTCATGAAATTCATGAAATAATTAAGAAAAAAAGGCCTTCCCTATATTGTTGTGTCCGGCCAGGTACAAATAGTCAGCTGGTGGATGGGGGCAGCCCGTTCCTGCCTGCTGCACCTGGCTGGACACAAATATAGTGCGAAGCCCCACTTCAATTTTTTTTAATTATTTCATGAAATTCATGAAATAATTAAGAAAAAAAGGGCTTCCCTATATTGTTGTGTCCGGCCAGGTACAAATAGGCAGCTGGTGGATGGGGGCAGCCCGTTCCTGCCTGCTGTACCTGGCTGGACACAAATATAGTGCGAAGCCCCACTTCAATTTTTTTAAATTATTTCAGGAAATTCATGAAATAATTTAAAAAAAATTGACGTGGGGCTTCGCACTATATTTGTGTCCAGCCAGGTACAGCAGGCAGGAACGGGCTGCCCCCAACCACCAGCTGCCTATTTGTACCTGGCCGGACACAACAATATAGGGAAGCCCTTTTTTTCTTAATTATTTCATGAAATAATTTAAAGAAAATTGACGTGGGGCTTCGCCCTGTTTTTGTGTCCAGCCAGGTACAACTAGGCAGCTGGGGGCTGGAATCCGCAGCGCAGGGAGGCCCAAGCTTTCTGGGCCACCCCCGCTGCAAATTGCAGTCCGCAGCCACCCCGGAAAATGGCGCGTTCATAGAAGCGCCATCTTCTGGCGCTGTACCCAACTCATCCAGGGCCCTGATGCGGTGGCTCACTGGGTAATAAAGGGGTTAGGGCCAGCTTGGCATTATCAGCTGGCCCTAAGCCCGAAATTCATGGGGTCACGCCAATATTAGACATGACCACCATGAATTTCTAGTAAAGTATTTAAAAAAAACACAACAGCCAGAAAAAAGTCCTTTAATTGAAATAAACACACAATTCTTTATTGTTCTAAATTAAACCATACTTACCATCACGCCCATTCCAGCTGAAGCCAACGATCTCCTGAAATAAAAGAAAAATAATAAAGCAATATCATCCTTACCTTTCCATGGTTCCCATGACAGCTTCAGCTCTGCTACATCGAGATGACAGGCTGGACCGCAGCAGAACGCTGCCATCCAGCCTGTCATCCCGCAGACACTGAGAAGCGCAGGCTTGCTTGCGCTCCACAGTGTCTCTCTGTGAGGGCATCCAGATGAGCCGAGTTAATGTCCAATGAACTCGGCTCACCTCATGCACGTCACTGACAGCGTGGGAGAATTCTCACACTGAAGCGCTGAGTGCAGGAGAATTCTCCCACGCTGTCAGTGACGTGCAGGAGGTGAGCTGAGTTCATTGGACATGAGCTCACCTTATGCACGTCACTGACAGCGTGGGAAAATTCTCCTGCACTCAGCGCTTCAGCGTGGGAGAATTCTCACGCTGAAGCGCTGAGTGCAGGAGAATTCTCCCACGCTGTCAGTGACGTGCAGGAGGTGAGCTGAGTTCATTGGACATGAGCTCACCTTATGCACGTGGGAGAATTCTCCTGCACTCACCGCTTCAGCGTGAGAATTTTCCCACGCTGTCAGTGACGTGCATGAGGTGAGCCGAGTTCATTGGACATGAACTCGGCTCATCTGGATGTCGTCACAGAGAGACGCTGAGCAGCGCAAGCAAGCCTGCGCTTCTCAGTGTCTGCGGGATGAGAGGCTGGATGGCAGCGTTCTGCTGCGGTCCAGCCTGTCATCTCGATGTAGCAGAGCTGAAGCTGTCGTGGGAACCATGGAAAGGTAAGGATGAGGTTGCTTTATTATTTTTCTTTTATTGCAGGAGATCGTTGGCTTCAGCTGGAATGGGCGTGACGGTAAGTATGGTTTAATTTAGAACAATAAAGGATTGTGTCTTTATTTCAATTAAAGGACTTTATTCTGGGTGTTTGTGTTTTTTTTAACTTTGACTATGGGGTTAGTAATGGGGGTGTCTTATAGACGCCTCTCCATTACTAACCTGGGCTTGATGTCAGCTGGCATTATAAGCTGACATCAACCCCAACCCTATTACCCCCTGCCACCGCACCAGGGCAGCGTGGAAGAGCGAGGCTAAGTGCCAGAATTGGCGCATCCTATGAATGCGCCATTTCTGGGGCGGCTGACGGCTGGTGTTTCTAGCCTGGGAGGGGGCCAATATTCATGGCTCCCTTCCTGGGCTATTAATATCAGCCCCCAGCTGTCTGCCTAGCCTTTGCTAGCTATTAAATTAGGGGGGACCCCACGTCATTTTTTTTGGGGGGTCCCCCATTTTAATAGCTAGTAAAGGCTATGTATTCAGCTGGGGGCTGATATTAGTAGCCTGGGAAGCTCCGTGGGTATTACCCCCTTCCCAGGCTTCAAACATCTGCCCCAGCCGTCTGCTTAACCTCCGCTAGAGCCTAAAATTAAGGGGAACCCCACGCCAATTTTTTTAATAATAAATCCTTTATTTTAATACTAAATGACAAGTACAGTAACCAACACTATCACTGTACTTCATATATATGTGACTGACATGTTTCTATCTATCTAATCTATGTGTGAAGCTCTATTCCGTCTGTTATAAATTGTCGGGTACCGCTGCTGAATTGCCGGCCGGCTTTTTTAAAGAGACGGTGCATGAAAACACTATTATTTTTTTTGATAAATCCTTTACGCTAAATGACAAGTACAGTAAGCAGCACTTTCACTGTACTTCGTATATATGTGGCTGACATGTTTATATCTATCTAATCTATGTGTGAAGCTCTATTCTTTCGGTTCTAAATTGTCGGGTACAGGTGTATGCCGCTGCTGAATTGCCGGCTTTTCATGTTTCACTGTTGGCACTGTTCCCATCGATTTGGGCAATCACTGTAATGCCACAACCACCATGGCTGTGGCATTACAGTGAGTGGCAGACAATCCCTGCATGATTGGTGCTCTAAATAGCGCCAGACATGCAGGACACGCTTTTGGTGCACGAACAGTTATCGAACATAACCTCGAACAGCCGAATTTTTTGCAAATCGTTCGGGTTCGTCGAACAACTCGAACACCGCCCAAAACAGCTCGAATTTGAGATTGGCGAACAGTTCTAGTCGAACACCGCTCATCTCTAGTGGTGACACCCGCTGACACTGGTCGTGGACCCTGGGGTTCGCCCCACAAAGTCGGGTGCTTTGCTGCCATGTGCCTGATCATGCTGGTGGTGGTCAGGCTGGTAGTTTTGTCACCCCTGCTGATGCTGGCCTGGCAAGTGGTACAAATGGCCTCTTTGGGGTTATCAGCAGAGTCTTTAAAAAAATTCCAGACTCTGGAAGACCTACCGATTGCACTGGCAACGTCCCTCGTGTTGGTGTTACGGGGAACGGTTGCCCGCCTTCTGTCTGCGGCCACCACACTGCTTCTTCCTGCCTGTTGGGGTACTCTGCCTCCCTCCCCCTTTGTGCTGCTGGCCTCACTCTGCGTGTCCTCCTGCCACGTTGGGTCAGTTACTAGATCATCCACCCCCTCCTCCTCTTCCACTTCCGCACCGCGGTCCTCCTCCTCACTTCGTGGCAATTGTGTCTCATCATTGTCCACCTCTTGTAACAAATTGCCAGTGTCGCCTTCCTGTGGCCGTGGCTGTTCAAATATTTGGCCATCGCTACACGGGATCTCCTCTTCCACCACTTCAAGCGGAGCAGGCGAAGGGCCCAAATATGGAAATGGACTTGTGAACAGCTCATCAGAGTGTCCAACTGTGGGATCAGTTGCTGTCTGACGACACTCGGCATGGTGGGAGGAAGGAGCATCAGGGTGAGGAGGAGTATGCGGTAGAGACTCACGGCTACTAAGACTTGACCGTGTGGAAGACAGACCGGAGGTGGTGGTGCCCAGGTGACTGGAAGTATTATCTACTATCCAATTAATAACCTGTTCACACTGATCAGTTCGCAATAGTGGTGTTGTTGTGTGCTTCCCTAGTAATTCGGTCAAGAACTGGGAGCGAGAAGATGTGGCTGTTGGTTGTGGCACATTTTCACCTTGGCCACGGCCCTGTCCTCTGCACGCAACATCACCAGAACGTCCAGTTCCACGTCCCTTGCCACGCGCCTTGTCCATTGTAAATGAAGTAAAATAGCTTACACTCGCAGTATCAATGGCAAAAGGGTAATATAAAGGAGATTAGAACCGTGGAAGAGGAAAACCACAGTTCTAGTTCTCTAGCCTACACCAAAATCTTTTAAACAGATATATTTGTGTCTGAACAGTCAGCGAGACACTCAAATTTTTTTTTTTTATGTAAAAAAGGCAAAAAGGTGGATTACACCCAGATTTGAACTGTGGAAGAGGAAAACCACAGTTCTATTTCTCTGGCCTACACCAGAATCTTTTAAACAGATATATTTGTGTCTGAACAGTCAGCAAGACACTGAAACTGTTTTTTTATGTAAAAAGGTGGATAATACAGAGATTTGAACCATGGAACTGCAAAACCACAGTTCTAGTTATCTGGCCAAAACCAGACTCTTTTAAACAGATATATTTGTGTCTGAACACTCACAGACACACTCAATTTTTTTTTTTGGGGGGGGGGGGATACCAAAAGGTTAATAAGATGGGTATTTATACAGTCTGACTGAGGAAAAAAACAAAAAGAGGATTTAGATGAAAAAAAAAAAAGGATTTTTCCTGGCCCCTGAGACCTGGGGCTAAGTCTAGCAATTTGAGCAGCAGCAGCACACAGGACTGTAATGCAGTGTTTGTTGGTATAACCACTGCGTCTCCTATACAGCCTGCCTGCCTGCCTGATATCTAGGGTGGATATTAGTCCTGAGAAGGACTGTTTGTTTGATTTTGCAGGCTTTAGAGACCCTACACTACCTATTTCGCAGTATAAATCTCTCCCTAGCTCAGCAGCACTCTCCCTACACTGTCTGATCCGGAGCGACTGTGTCCAAGATTGCGGCGCCTGGTTTTAAATACTCGAGGTGACGCTGTGCTGCCAGCCAATCACTGTAATTCCCACAACCAACATGGCTGCGGCATTACAGTGACTGGCTGGCAATCCCTGCATGTTCATTGGCTGTGTAAAGAGCGCCAAACATGCAGGGCGGAGACCAGAGCTCCCGCCCGAGTAACCCGAAAATGCTCGGTGCTCGCCGAACATCCCGAGTAGTGAGATGCTCGGGCGAGTACCGATCAGTGTCGAGCATGCTCGCTCAACACTAATTGGAATGCATGTTATCTGCATCACTACATGCGGAATCCATGTGTTTCAATGTGCAGATGGTACCCGGGTGTGGAGAAGAGGAGACTCTCCTCCGGACCCGGGTACCATAGAACCTGTAAAAAAAAAGAATAAAATAAAAAATAAACATTATACTTACCTTCTGATGGCCCCCGGTGTGCTTGTCTCGGCTTGCCGGCAGATCGCATTGGACTCAAGGACCTACCATGACTTCATTTAGTCATGTGATGGGTCACACGACCGCTGACTTCGGCAGGTCCTTTCAGTGTACCGCGAGCTGCCGGCAAGCCGAGACGCATCGTTTAAAGACCCTGGGGGCCATCAGAAGGTGAGTATAATATTTATTTTTTACCATTCTTTCGGTCACACTATATACATCCATGCCGTTTGCATGGATTTATATAGTGTGACCAAGTTGTCAAGCACTTTCCTAGTGATGCTAAAATCGCTTGGAAAGCGCTTGACAACCCGCATGTGGAAATGCATGTGAAGAACGCTTCACATCCGCATGTCCCTGGCAGGAAAAAGCATGGACAATCCACATGGACAATCTGCATGCGTTTTTTTCTGCCAGGGAGATGCAGAAACGCTCAGGAAAAAATCCGAAGCATTTCTGCATCGTGGGCACATAGCCTAAATACCACTAAATTGCAGATTGGATGTGTCACCACCATGAAGGGATTGGATATACCTTGACAACATTGAAACATTCACCACATTTAGATTGCTTGCACTGCATGTTGTCTTATCTGAATTGTCAGAATGTTCAACATAGAGGGTTTCAGCCCCCACATTGGAGTTTACACAGCAAAGGAAATATTTCCACGATAAGCTTTTGGTGAGTGTTTGATGTGGTAGATTTTCTGTACCTATTAAGTAAATTAGGTTAATTCTGTGCTTTTAGTGAATTTAATTTACATGTGTTTTTACTGCAGTTTTGCTGCATCGGTTTTTGCCTCTTGTTGGTGTGCCATGTTTTAAACAAAGCTGTTTTGTTTTTGATACCTCCTGGTATTTTGCTTTGACACACTCTACTGATAGTCATGTGCAGATTACATACGCTTTTGATAAGTTTCCGCCATGGAAACAACCTAAAAACTAATATTTACTTTTGAATTTTCCACATCTAATGCACATACCCCTTTACACATACCCCCTTTTTACATCATAGTCCCAACACGTTCACCTCCTTTACAAGATTGCAAGGCTTCCATGTCATAAAGAACACCTTGAGTTATGAGTGGAATATTGTTGATACATTGGAAATTAGTGTGACTTGCAAATAGTTTGCACTTAAAGGGTAACCATTAGTGTTGAGTGAGTATGTTCTGTCCGAGTATGCTCGGGCCGAGCTCCGAGTATTTACAGCTGCTCGGTGATAAGGTTGAATCTCTCCCGTGTGCATGATTTGCAACTGTTTGACAGCTTTATTACATGGGAGGAATGTGTAAGAAATAGACATTCCTCACATGTAGTAAAACTGTCAAACAGTCGCAAATCATGCACACGGGAGCGATTCAACCATATCACCGAGCAGCTATAAATACTCGGAGCTCGGCCCGAGCATACTCGGCGAAAGGGTTAATAGAACATACTCGCTCAACACTAGTAAGCATACTTTCAAGTAACTTTTCTAAGTAAGTTGTTCTGTGTTTGTACATGTAGAATGATACTGTTTCCGGTCTTAATTTGACTTGTATCCTGCCTTTTCACCAGTTTTTTTCTCTGAAGGCACTATCTCTTTAAGATAATTTGCCAGCAGATTTTTTTCTATGTAATCTGAGAGCAGCATGATGTAGGAGCTGAGATCCTTATTCCACTGATGTGTCATTTGCTGGTCTCCATGCTGTCATATTGATACAATTACTGTATTCTCTGATGCAGATCTAGTAGTGCTCAGAATGCTGAGCACTGTATAATGCCGTCCACCAGTGTTTCTGCGTACACTGTACAAACAGAAAGCTGCTAATGAGTGGTGGTGGTGGTAGTGGAGGAGGGTGGGTTAGACAGAGCAGTTGCCTAGAAGGCATGAGACGCCTCGTCGAGTTGTGATAATCTCCTGCTGATAAAACACTGATTTTATTTAATCCTATTTTTAGCATACTGAGTAAAGCAGCAGCTGCATGCAGGGCATTATATATACAGCAGTACTAAGCTATGTAGATGTGAGTCCTGCTTTGGGCTAAGGTAAAAGACTACTTAGAAAGCTCCGCACGATCTTTTAATGTCTCCTTCTGCTTGCACTCTCAATGTGCTGCTCATTTTCCCTTCTTCCCTTCTCCTCTCCAAACAGTATAATAGTCTGTGTAAACTGACACCTCACTGTGTTGGAATTTAGTTTTGTCTTTAGTAAGATGGAGTTGAGCTGTATTTTTCAGAGTGTTTGATGAGTTCAGTTGGCATTCTAGTCATGAGTTGGCACTCTCGCCAGTTACATGCTACTCATTTGCAGCTTTCTCTTTATACTGTACCCAGGGAGACAGCAGTAAGTCGGAGGCAATTGGGTGGGTGGAGCCACAGCTCATGAATATTGAGGACTCATTATGCATTATGGTCACTTACTAAGAAGGACTCGAAAGCTGCAACACCTAACTGGGAATGTTGTGAAAATGAGAGAGAAAAGTAATACAGGACTAAAGCCATGATCTATGTAACTACTGCATGCTGATCTTACATAGGGGCCATGTACAAGTGTAATAATTCTAGATCTTTTTGTGGCAAAAGTGCATTCCAAGTGTATAAAAAATGCCAATATTTCTTTGTTGTTGTTGTTTTTAAACTATTTTTAACAAAAGAGAAAAAAATAAGGGCCCCATACACATTAGACTAATTTCAGCCACCAATATGGATGAATTTGGCAACACTCTTATGTGTATGGGGCACCGGCCAATTGGTTGTCAGGAGAGATGTTGATCAGGCATGACTGATTTTGGCCTCCCGATAGCTTTCTTATCCCAGAGATAAGCCATGGGCAGAGATGTCAGTCGGTGACTTTCTCATAGAGATCACAGGAATGCTCAGCGGAACGAGCACTCTTATGTAGTGGGAAAGGCAGCCAAGATGGCTGTCGGGCAACAATCGCCCAAAAGCATTGTTCGGCTGATAGTCATCTAATGTGTATGGCCAAGCTTTAGGTTTAGGAGAAATATCCACAGGTTTACACGAAGGGGTTGGTCCCATGGTAAAAGTCAAAATGGGACCTCCTTGTGGTGTTACTATACAATGATATCATGTCATATCTCCTTCTCTTCTGTACACTACGCACCATATTACATGAAAAAATTCTGCAAGCATAATTACTATTGTACATGTAGAGCAGTGTAGCCACTTGCAGGCTGTGCTGTACCTTTAACAAAGGCAAGACATGAGACATCTAAGTCCTTATGAGAATCTTCTAATGATCTTAGATCTTCTTATCCCTATCTGACAACGCATGTTGTATTTAGTCTAATGGAGTCAGCCCCCTCCATTGTCTCCTTGTGCAGATCAGAGTATTAACTGGGAATAGGAACATAACTACTGAAAGGCGCACAGCAGGCTAACAATTTCTGATTTCTAAGACACGATTTAGTTTCTCCTTGGATTTCTATTTTTATAGTCATCTATTATTACAGATGAATGACAAGGAATGTGTCAAGAAACACACTACCAGGAGGACATATCAAATATGTGTGGATTGTATGTAAACCTACAAAATCCAACACGACGTAAGAAAAAAGAACTCTAAAGAAACTGGGTATCTTCAGGACATTTTCATTTTTTCATCTTACTTTACAGAAAGCTTTTGACATACAGTGAGAAAGCTGGTGTTCATCTAAGCATTTTTTCTTGGAAATTGAGTAAAAGAACAATTGGACCTTTATTCTCTTTTTTCACTATTCCACAAGAAACAATTGGAATGTGGTTTGTAGAGGCCGGGCAACAAAGCTGTATGGGTGGCCATATATTAAAATTGGCTCATTTTTGAAGACAAACATAAGGTCACAGGGTCATTCAGTGAAGAAGGATAGAGAGACTGAGAAGAGTAAGTGCCGAATTTCTGAAGATGGGGCAGCACCTCAGTGAGGAGTCTGACAGGGTGGAAATAGATGTGGCGGAGCTCCAGGAATGGTATAAGAAGTTTGTTGTAGAATGTCCTAGTGGGACTCTTTTTATGCATGAATTTAAGCGTTTCTTTGGAGTGACGGACAATCAAGAAGCAGCAGACTATGTGGAGCACATGTTCAGAGCCTTCGATAAAAATGGGGTAAGTGCTCTTATGGCCGAGTTTCAGACTTTAATCGTCTAATTTTCATCCAGAAAAAAATTGATAGTTTTCATCCATATTGTCATCTGTGTGTCAGTTTTTTTTCCATCTGTGTGATATCTGTATCTATACATCAACAGTTTAAAATGTATGTGATCAAATACAGTTTCTTAGGTCAATAATTGCAATATATCCATATGGGATCCATATTTTTTCAGACTTGAATAGGCGAGTCTAGTCCAGAATACAGAAGAGAATAGAACATGCTGCAATTTTTTTTCACATGGATGTTCGATCCATGTGAAAAAACGTTAATCTGAAGAGCTCCAATGATAACATTAGTCCATGTGCTGTATTTGTGCTACCCACTTTTAACTCAGACAGCACACAAATGTATAATACAGTCATCTGAGCGAGCCCTAATTCTGACCACAAGCAAGTAGATATCTATGCAAATAAAAGGGGAATAAAATTGGGTTTAAAACCAGATAAGCGATTAAACGCAACCAGGACATTGAGATTATTACTGGAAACCTACTGTAGTTTCTAATCCCTTACAGAAGCTGAGATGTTTGATCTGAGCATGTGTGGCACATCACATTTTTCTCACGTGAAAGATTTTTTTGAAGAACTACTAAAACCGCACACAGATAGATTTTAGAGTTTCGTTCCCATCATTGATTTAGTCAGACAACATGTTAATGGAAATTGTTTTTTACACAGGTCTTGTTCGAGCAGATGTGATATAATAACTTTAATCCCTTATTAACAAAACATATTCAGGGAAAAATTAAGTATCCGGAACATCTTCAGGGCCAACTAAGGCCCTCATACACATTAAACTAGGTTTGGCCGACGATCTAATGTTTATGGAGATCCTGGACAATTGATTGTTGGGAGAAATAAGGATCTGTTATGTCCAAATTCAGACTGACGATCCTATGCATCCCTTGAAGACAACCCGAAGTCAGACATATCCAATGGTGCCTCTCTCGTTGATAACACAGGCGCTCTTTGCCTGAAGTACACTCAGGTCTTTAGGAGAGCCAGCCAAGATGGCTTCCCGCCAAATGATTCTTGTTTAGCAAGTGATTTGTCCTCTTTATTCCTGAAACACACATATATATGTATGCATGTTATTTGAATATCCTATTTATTTTATTGATGGCTGGACCACACAATACAAGCACTGTTGACCATATACCTTTCGTGTCCCCTCTATTTCCTCATAGATTGTAAGCTTGTGAGCAGGGCCTTCACTCCTCTTGGTATCTATTGAATTATGTGTTTTACTCTATCTTTGTCTGTACAAGTCCCCTCTGTAATGTAAAGTGCTGCTGAATATGTTGGCGCTATAGAAATAAAAATTATTATTATTATGTCCAGCACGGTCGAGTGTGCATGTGCTGTTAATGGGAAAAAGTTCAGTGGCTTATTTCTAGTGAGAACAAAAAGATGCAGGCAAGATGAAATCCACCATCTTGACCCTTCTTTACCCCAACATCTGCCATTGGTAGAGAGTGGGACATCATTTGAAATATTTGGAATTATTTTAAATGGGTCTAATACGTATGTGGGTGTCCCAACTCTTATAGGGTTCATGACAAGCATTGAGAGAAACATATTGTCTCCTAATCTATAGACCTTATTTCTACACCTCCGTCCAAAATATATTATGCATACTGGCCATTTTGAGAAGACCGTCTCTTGGACGACCACATTTCAGTGCACTTATGGGTTGTCATCTCAAATCGATTTCACTACAAAATATATTAATTTCAACTTTTTCCATTTTTATTCTACATGAATGTTTTCTGTAATTATAATTTATTCATCGTATAAATGATATTCTACTTTCTAATACTCTTTGGCCTTGATATATTACCATTCTTTTTGCACCTTTTTTCAAGTTTGTATATTGCGTCTTTTATTTTTGTGCCAAATTCATTACGGCAATATTTTATTATTAAAAAGGCACAAAAAGAGCAACCACCCATCTATCAATCTGTCCCAAATTCATCAAATATGTGGCATTTTGTTGAATTTACTGCAAAGTCCACCAGCGAAAATAGGAAAACTAGACAGAAAAATCAGAATAAAATCCCCACAATTGATGAGTCGGGGCCTTTGGAGTTTACATCATTCATTAATTTCAAGATCTCTAATTGCTGTAATTTTTTAATAATAAAATCTGACTTGGTCATGTCCTATCAGAACTCTTGACTTTTGTAGTGATGCACATTTGTGTAGACAGCACATTATCAGGAGAAAACAACAGTAAAGCTGTGTTGTCATGTCATAGGTGCATCACTGGCACATTTTTGCCATAATGTAAGGAACTGCAACGTATGAACACAGCCTTAGAGGAGATCTTAAAAATAATGAGGGATTGATGACACAGAGGATGCACAGGATTGATGCATTTACACATCCATGTGAGTGTTACCATCCGAGAGAAACAGGCCAATTTTTTCTCAGGTGTCATTCATGTTACATCCGTTTTTTCTCTCATTTGTCTTTTTTCACAGATGCAGTTAGGCTGCCTGAACTATTTTTATCCATTAACTTTAAGTAATGGATCAGTTAGAAACAGATGAAACTGATGAAACATCAAGGTACCAAGTATGTCTTCCTAGTTTTATCTGTTTTATAGGGATCCCCATAAACTTTAATCCCTTCATGACCTTGCAAATTTCCATTTTTACGCTTTCATTTTTTCCTCCCCTTCTTCCAAGAGCCATAACTTTTTTATTTTTCCTTCCATATAGCCGTATGAGGGCTTGCTTTTTTGCGGGAAGAGTTGTACTTTTAAATGACACCATTGATTTTACCATATAGTGTACTGGAAAGCAAGAACAAAATGCCAAATGCGGTTGGATTGCAAAAAAAAGTGCAATTCCACAATTTTCTTTTTACCTTGTTCACTATATTGCAAAACCAATGTGGTAATATGATTCTCCAGTTCAGTACGAGTTTGCAGATGCCAAACATGTATAAGTTTTTTTTTTTATTTAAGTAGTGAAAAAAATTCCGAAACTTGTAAAATATATCTTTTGCAGACCCCCAGCTGTCGGAATGCCGATGGGAGGGATTTGTGACGCTCTTCCGGCTGTTGCGGATGTTTAAGGCACTTGATGGATGATTGAATCAGCCATCAAGCGTGGGGAAAGGTGCGGGCACATTGTCAGAGCCCGCATCAAAGGCAGGGACACGACCTTTGGTGTAAATATGCATCAAAGGTTGTGAAAGGGTTAATTGCCAAGTCTGACCCACAAAATCGGATCAGAATAGGACATACTTTGAATGTAATGGATCTCACCCTCGGGTCCATGATTTTAACGTGTGAATACATTCATTCTACTTTATGGCTCCGAGGACTATCTGACAACACTAGGACATGCCACATGGATGTGCCCTTGTTGTTCAGGGTCAGGAACAGCGCCACACCTGTCCCATGGACTGTGTCTAATTTTGCAATTCCAGACACAGCCCAGTTATATAGGTGGTAGTGTTTCAGGAAATAATCACACCCTTTTTTATTGCACAACTCTTGTAGGCCTATCGATAGGGAGAAGGGTCTCCTTCATGTGGTTCATCTAAAGCAAGGGTTCACAATCTGCCACCCGGTGGCCATACTAGGCCCTACAAAGCCTTTCTGTGTGGCCCCCCAACCATCTAGAAATGCAAATCTGTTTCTGCAGGTCCGATATTTTATCTTAGAGAGAATCACGTGCATACATAGTCTTGATATACTCTTCTTTCCAATGCCAAAAACCTATACAGTACAGACCAAAAGTTTGGACACACCTTCTCATTTAAAGATTTTTCTGTATTTTCATGACTGTGAAAATTGTACATTCACACTGAAGGCATCAAAACTATGAATTAACACATGTGGAATTATATACTTAACAAAAAAGTGTGAAACAACTGAAAATATGTCTTATATTCTAGGTTCTTCAAAGTAGCCACCTTTTGCTTTGATGACTGCTTTGCACACTCTCGGCATTCTCTTGATGAGCTTCAAGACGTAGTCACCGGAAATGGTTTTCACTTCACAGGTGTGCCCTGTCAGGTTTAATAAGTGGTGCCTTCAGTGTGAATGTACAATTTTCATAGTCATGAAAATACAGAAAAATCTTTAAATGAGAAGGTGTGTCCAAACTTTTGGTCTGTACTGTACATATACTTTTGATATACCATAACTGTCTCAGCTGGGATCATCCCTTTTCTATTGCGGCCCTTGTGCATTCCTGATTCAGAATGAACGATCACCAGAATACAAAACAACACTGTGCGCTAAGTGTAGCTATTAATGCAAATTATGAGGAAAAATGGACCAAAATCAGCTCACCGGTGTGGAATTTGCAGCAAATTTGGCTGCTACATCAGGCCCGTTCCTGAGTAACAAGACAAATGAGCTACATAGTTCGAAACGCGCGGACCCAGTGTCTTTTTTCCTTTTTTTCCTTCATGTTTTTGATACCCTGATTTTTGATTTGATTAAATGTGATGTTTTGAATTCATACTTATATAATTTTTTCCTTCATTTTTCTGCGGTTGTGGATCCTCCTTCATTCGACTAATGCAAACTACTGTACGAGTCTGAATAGCTGGGTAGTTGTTGTATATCCGTGCAGAATATGGAGATGTGCGGCAGCAGGCAGAGCTGTTTAATGAACAATCACATAACTTTCAAAAACATTTTTTTCTAGAGGAGAAAATACAAGGTTTAGTTCATGATTAAAAACAGACTTTGATCTAAACAGTAGACTTGAGCCTTTCTAGAACTTGTTCACAACATGTGAAAACCACACATGTACAGATCCAGGTGCTTGCACACCTATGTCCTCCCATACAGCACCGTAAATCATGGCTCCGTCTAATACCTAACCAGTTGCATTTTATTGTGCTGTTTTTCTCACTGTACATTATATTTCTGCTTGTGTGATTGCCCTAAGCAAGCTTTATAACCTTAAGTACGTGCATTAATTCCCTTTCCAGATCTCTCATTTCCTATTCAAGAACAGATTGGAGAAAGAAGCTAAGGCTACTCAGTGAAACTTGTAAAATACGTTGAAGTTCATGATGAAATGATTGTCGATAGGGTAATGTTGCAACCAGTGACCTAAGGAGCCCATGATATGACCATCGCAAAAAAAAAGAAACATACATGTTGAAATTTTAGTTCCATGGTGGACATGCCTTTGCATTTCTGAATCTCAATGGAGTTTGTGATATGGTTGCCTTTTTTTTACAACCAACTTGCAGCTCTAAAATAGTTGTGCACCAACAGGTCACAGACAATTCACACAAGTGTTTTGGCCATGCTAGCTGAGATTTATTGTTGCATTACACATGTCACCTAAAGGAGTTCTTAATAAGTAATTATAATGCAAAATTACAACAGAGTTTATATGGAGCTTCCCTTTAACCCTTTGATGGTGTTTGCTATGAGACAAAGTTTAACTCTGCTGTATTTTGTTGGTTATAATTAGGTACAGCTCTAAATATCCAAGAGAAAAATAGGAAGCAGGAGCATATTCATTAAAGAATAAAATTTTTATTAGGCTGTGTGCCCACTATGCGTTTTTAAGCATTTCTGTAGCGGCAATTTCGCTGCAGAAACGGTTAAAAAACACATGGTAGAAGGTCTGCCATGTTCCCCAATGATAATCCGCATGTGCTGTGCACATGCTGCGGAAATTTCCGCTGCGGATTACCATTGCGGAAAAATCCGCAGCACTACCAATTATTTTGCATTTTCGCCGCCATTGACTTGCATTGGACCGCATGACATCCGCATCACTGCATCTGCACATGCGGATATCATGCGAATATCATGCGGATATCATGTGGTTCAATGTGCGGATGGTACCCGGATTTGGAGAAGAGGAGACTCTCCTCCGGACCCAGGTACCATAGCTCCTGTAAAAAAAAGAATAAAATAAAAAATATACATTATACCTTCTGATGGCCCCCGGTGTCCTTGTCCTGGCTTTCCGGCAGCTCGCGGTGGACTAAAAGGACCTGCGGTGACGTCATTTAGTCATGTGACGGGTCACGTGACCGCTGACGGCCATCAGAAGGTGAGTATAATATTTATTTTTTACCATTCTTTTATGGTCACACTATATAAATCTATGCCGGTTGCATGGATTTATATAGTGCGACCAAGTTGACAAGCACTTTCCAAGTGATGTTAAAATCGCTTGGAAAGCGCTTGACAACCCGCATGTGGAAATGCATGTGAAGAACGCTTCACATCTGCATGTACCTGGCAGGAAAAACGCATGGACAATCCGCATGTACGATCCGCATGTGTTGTTTCTGCAAGGGAAATGCAGAAACGCTCAGGAAAAATCTGGAGCATTTCTGCATCGTGGGCACATAGCCTTAATGGAAAAAATACATAAAATGCAAAGCAAAAAGCGGGAGAGAAACACAAAGTGCCACAACCAAACAAAGTTTGCATGGGTAGAGCAAATATAATGCTATGAAAAAAGCTGTTCACCTAAGTACGAAACCCTAGAGAAAAAATATCCAATAGATACTAGACAATATTGGAAGCATGAATAATGCTCATCCTAGAAAATGATATCTACCAATATGACAAGGTAATAGGGTATATATCAGCATGGAAATAGTACATCCTAAAAGAGGCTGGCAAGCATAGTAAAAAGAGGACATGGTTTAATAGAATCAGACCCAATAGTATAGCATAATGCATAAGAAGTAAGGGAAGAAAACCACACACCCTGAAACCTATATAATGCCTTATTCAACAAGCTGACAAGAAGATCCCATATGTCTAAAGTGGTAAAAGTCCTACATACAACCTGGTGCAGATGTGGATGGCAGCCCCAACGCGCGTTTTGCGTTTGGCTTCCTCAGGAGATGTTAGTATAAAGGAGATATGCAGGCAGTATATATATATGTACTTTGAAATGTGCGGTCTAATCGGCGCTTCTGGCGGCGGGATCATGCACTGGAAGCCATGGAATCTGCGTCCAGCGCAGCAGATCCATGCCTCTGCTGATGCGTCAGTCAGGAGGGCGGGGAGTGCTACGTGGTAAGGCCGTGTGTACATATCAGCCGGAAGCAGGCCAGCCGGCAGGAGCGCACACCGCTGAATGAGACGAAGCGGTGGGAATGTACCAGGACAAAAAGCCAGACAGGAGGATATGCACAGGGAGACATCACGGACAGGTATATATAAGTGCAAAATGTGCCAGTGATGAAAATACCCCAGAATGA
Source organism: Phyllobates terribilis (assembly GCF_046119375.1). NCBI lineage: Eukaryota > Metazoa > Chordata > Amphibia > Anura > Dendrobatidae > Phyllobates > Phyllobates terribilis. Next base: position 693,830,395 of record NW_027362762.1, read on the forward strand.
CCCCATAGTTATGTAGTGTAAAATGACCTTATAGGTATCATATCATTATTTAGTTAAAAGCACAATATCTCACCATAATCTGTGAGATCTTTTCTTTTTACTACAAGTCTTGTCATGTACTGTTTGTAGAAAATTAGATTTTTCTCCATCCTATGATATTAGAAGTTGATTTTGAAGTTATTGTTACTAGCAAGAGTATTAATAACAAGAGTCAGATTCTTGAGCATGGTACCAATGATAAAGGAACGGGAAAATCTGATGTATAAAATAACGGATTATGTGCAAAATTGATATAGGGATAGCGGTAAAATGGCTGAATGTGAAAAAATCTGGCTAAGGAGGCAGAGGTGAATAGTTGAGAGAGGGTACTTGGGACCTTTGCCCCCACCATCCTTTTTTTTCTATTTTCTCTCTTATTTTTTTTTCTGATTCAGGTTGGGGTGGGTGTGAGAGTTATAGGGGTTTAAATAGCGATGATATTTGTATTTCTTTATATTGGAATATGATGTGATGTTTCAAATAATAAAATAAATAAAAAATAAAGAAAAGGATCCTGTAAATAAAATGTTAGCCACAGTGAGAGTGCTATGCGAGAAGGTATAGAGCGATTGTGGGGAAGACAGACAGGCAGTGCGTGGGCCTGGTGACGAGAGCGTCTGTACCATGTTCTCTTCTTTATAAGGCTGCTCTCATTGTGGCTGCAACATACGAGGAGAGAGCATACACATGGTAGAGCCTCCGCTCCACACGCATTCATAGTTGGGAGACCCTTACACAAGAGTGCTTGGTACAACACACTTCAGCATTTATTTTCTGCATGAGGGCTGCAAAATAGATAGTGTTCAGATTTCAGTCATAAGGGTGGCTCCGGCACTAGCATTAGAGCTGGCTGTCAGTCAGTGCTGGGGGTGCAGTTACAGCTGCCGCTCTCTATACACAGAGCGGTGACTGAACCCTGCAAGTTAACAGCCAGATTCCCTTTAAAAATCATGTTGGTCATTCAAAACACAAGATGTGGTCATTTCTGATGTGGAGTGTATTCATTTTTGCATCAACTAATTTGAGAAAAAATGGATATTTTAGAATGAAAGTTATATTATTAACTTTCCTTTCATATTTTGGAAATTGTTCTTATGTTTAGTGAGATATTGATTAAAATCTTACTTTTCATTGGGGGTGTACTCATTTATTCTGAGCACTGTACTGTATAACAGCTTTGCACCATTTGCCTTCTTTGGCTTTTTTGTTGCACACTCTATTGTTGGCTGCAGAATGAGTTAATTGAGAATCTGTCAGTGATTTGGTTCTGACTCTCAACTGATTTACGACTAGTTGAAAGTTTAATTGAACTTTGTGATCATAAATCCGCTGAGAGGAGCTCAGAATAAGGCCTTATTCAGACGTCCACGTTGAATTTATGTGTTTAAACATTGAGGTCTGAATGAGGCCTATGGAAAATGAGAGTTATATAAACTCTCCCACGGACAGATTTTCTGCTATCACTTTCTGAAGTCAGAAATAGACAGTGCAACACAGAGGCTATAGATGGCAAGCCTGAACAGTTTTTAATGAAATCCAATAGCAAAAATCAACTCAGGCCAAAATATATACATTTAAAGGGAACCTGTCATGTCCTGTGTAGCATCTAAACTGCCCCCATTGCGTTGTTAGTGATGCAATGTGCATCACTAACACATTTTTTTTTTTTCATTAAAATCGGCGCTAATATAATGTGTATAAACCACTTTATATGCTTATATCATACCTGCTCGTTTAGTCATAGGGGTGTGATTCATCGCATTTAGTCAGGGTTGGTGCCGCCCATGCATTTGAATTCTGGCCTGCGCTGACGTAAGTATGCGGCGCTTGCGCAGTATGTCATGGCCAGCCACGCGTGTATCTCTGGGAACCGCACATGCGCTGTCACGAGCATGCTCTGGCTGGGAACTACACAGCCTCACTGTGCACGCGCGGGGAGCCGCTCGTCACAGCGCATGCACAGCTTCCAGAGATGCAACCACGGCTGGTGATGAAAAATACTGCACAAGCGTCCCATACTTACATCAGCGCAAACCGGGAGCACTGAGAATTCAAATGCGTCAGGGGCGCCAATCATGACTAAATGCGAGGAATCACCCCCCTATGACTATGAGCAGGTAGGATATAAATACACTGCTCAAAAAAATAAAGGGAACATTCAAATAACACATCCTAGATCTGAATGAATGAAATATTCTCATTGAATACTTTGTTCTGTACAAAGTTGAATGTGCTGACAAGAAAATCACATAAAAATCATCAATGGAAATCAAATTTATTAACCAATGGAGGCCTGGATTTGGAGTCACTCCCAAAATTAAAGTGGAAAAACACACTACAGGCTGATCCAACTTTGATGTAATGTCCTTAAAACATGTCAAAATGAGGATCAGTATTGTGTGTGGCCTCCACGTGCCTGTATGACCTCCCTACAACGCCTGGGCATGCTCCTGATGAGGTTGCAGATGGTCTCCTGTGGGGTCTCCTCCAAGACCTGGACTAAAGCATCCGTCAACTCCTGGACAGTCTGTGGTGCAACGTGACGTTGGTGGATGGAACGAGACATGATGTCCCAGATGTGCTCAATCGGATTCAGGTCTGGGGAACGAGCGGGCCAGTCCATAGCTTCAGTGCCTTCATCTTGCTGGAACTGCTGAGACACTCCAGCCACATGAGGTCTGGCATTGTCCTACATTAGGAGGAACTCAGGGCCAACCGCACCAGTATATGGTCTCCCAAGGGGTCTGAGGATCTCATCTCAGTACCTAATGGCAGTCAGGCTACCTCTGACGAGCACATGGAGGGCTGTGCGGCCCTCCAAATAAATGCCACCCCACACCACTGACCTACTGCCAAACCGGTCATGCTAAAGGATGTTGCAGGCAGCAGATCGCTCTCCATGGCATCTCCAGACTCTGTCACGTCTGTCACATGTGCTCAGTGTGAACCTGCTTTCATCTGTGAAGAGCACAGGGCGCCAATGGCGACTTTGCAAATCCTGCTGTTCTGTGGCAAATGCAAAGCGTCCTGCACGGTGTTGGGTTGTGAGCACAACCCCCATCTGTGGATGTCGGGCCCTCATACCACACTTATGGAGTCGGTTTCTAACCGTTTGTGCAGAAACATGCACATTTGTGGCCTGCTGGAGGTCATTTTGCAGGGCTCAGGCAGTGTTCCTCCTGTTCCTCCTTGCACAAAGGCGGAAGTAGCGGTCCTGCTGCTGGGTTGCTGCCCTCCTACGGCCCCCTCCACGTCTCCTGGTGTACTGGCCGGTCTCCTGGTAGCGCCTCCAGCCTCTGGACACTACACTGACAGACACAGCAAACCTTCTTGCCACAGCTCGCATTGATGTGCCATCCTGGATGAGCTGCACTACCTGAGCAACTTCTGTGGGTTGTAGAGTCAGTCTCATGCTACCACGAGTGTGAAAGCACAACCAACATTCAAAAGTGACCAAAACATCAGCCAGAAAGCATTGGTACTGAGATGTGGTCTGTGGTCCCCACCTGCAGAACCACTCCTTTATTGAGGGTGTCTTGATAATTGCCAATAATTTCCATCTATTGTGTATTCCATTTGCACAACAGCATGTGAAATTGATTGTCAATCAGTGTTGCTTCCTAAGTGGACAGTTTGATTTCACAGAAGTTTGACTTTCTTGGAGTTATATTCTGTTGTTTAAGTGTTCCCTTTATTTTTTTGAGCAGTGTATATAAAGTGGTTTATAGACATGATATTAGCGCCAGTTTTAATGAAAAAACATGTTAGTGATGCACATTACATCACTAATATCGCAATGGGAGCAGTTTAGATACTACACAGGACATGACAGGTTCTCTTTAAAAAAAAAAAATAGTTGCACCCACAGGTGTTCATATCCCTTAAAAGGGTTGTCTGGTCTTTTGTTACTTTACATAATTGCAGACTTTTGAATCCTCACAGTGCAAGCATGCTGTTAGGATTCTCTGGTGTTTGTGTCGAGACTGGGCAGCACGTGACTGCAAGCATGGGATATGCGTACTCCCGGCCACATTGCGACAAGACGTGCTCGGCCTCGCACAATACAAGTGAATTGAACAAGGCCGTGCATGTCAGTCCGTCAGTTTTACTTAAGTTGATGCAAAAATGAATATACCTCACATCAAAAACGATTACATCTAGTATTTTGTATGACCGCTATGATTTTTAAGCACAGTACCAAGTCTTCAAGGCTTGGAATGAACAAGTTGAAATCAGAGAAAGGCTAGTGATCTGCAAATGGTGAAAAAATCGAAACCAAATTTTCAAAACTTTTTCCAGGAGCATTTTGAACCCACAGTAACTATACAAAATTTGATAAAATTAGGTCGTTATATTGAAACATTTCAATTTTTTCATGAAATGTGACTTTGTTTCCAAATGTTTCACTTTTTCAAGAGGTAACACATAAAAGTGGACCCCAAACTTTGTTACCCTCTTTCTTCTTAGTGTGACGATACTCTATATGTAGTCAAAAAGTTCTGTTTGGACACACAACAGGGCTCGGAAAGGGAAGAAGTGACATTTGGTATTTAGAATGTAAATTTGTCTGGAATAAATTGCAGACACCATGTCTCATTTGAAGAGCCCCTGAGGTACTAAAATAGTAGAAACCCCCACAAATGACCCGATTTTGGAGAGTAGACCCATCAAGGAATTCATATAGGGTTGTGTTGAGCATGTTGAACCCATAGGTGCTTAATAGAACTTTTTAAAATATGGATGTGAAAACAAAATTACGTTTTTTTTTATGCTACAACGTTGTTTTAGGCCCAAATTTGTAATTTACACAATGGATAATACTATAAAATGGATGGCATAATTTGTTACGCAATTTCTCCCAAACACGATGATATCCTATATGTGGTCAAAAATTGCTGTTTGGGTACATGGCAGGGCTCAGAATGGCAAGAGAGCTATATGATTTTTGTAGCGTAAATTTGTCTGAAATAGATTATGAATGCCATGTTGCATTTGCAAAGCCCCTGACATACCAAAACAGCAGAAACCCCTTGCAAGTGACCCCATTTGGAAAGCAGACCTCTCACGGTATTCATCTAGTGGTGCAATGAGCATTTTTAACCTATAGGTAATTCACAAAAGTTTATATATTTAGATGAGAAAACAAAAAAATTAATATTTTCCACTAAAATACTGTTTTAGCACCAAATTTATATTTTACACAAAATGTGACAGGAGAAAATGGACCCCATAATTTGTTATTTAACTTCTCCTGAACAGAGTGATACCCCATATGTGGTCAAAAACTAATGTTTGGGCAAATGGCAAAACTCGGAAAGCAAAGAGTGCTATTTAATTTTTGGAAGGCAAATTTTGACATCGTACTGCATTTGCAGAGCCGCTGAGGTGCCAGAAAAAGCAGAAGCACCCACATGTGACCACATTTGGCAAACTAAACCCCATAATTAATTCATTTTAACCCACAAACTATATCACAGAATTTTATAAGATTTGTCCATGAAACTTCGAGTTTTTCCTCTAAAATTTTACTTCAACCTCAAAGTTTTAAATTACACAAAGTGTAATAAGAGAAAATGGACAGGATAATTTGTTATGCAATTTTTGCTGACTATGGCAGTACCCCATATGTGGTTGTACACTACTGTTTGAGTACACGACATGGATTGGATGCGAAGGAGCTCTACTTGGCTATTACAATGCAGATTCCATTTGAATAGATTGTGGGCTCCAGTAACCGAGTCCCTGAGGTGTCAAAACAGCAGAAACCCCCACAAGTGACGCCATATTTGAAAACTTCACTGCTTAAGGACAGAAGAATTTTCTAAGATTGAGTTGTGGAAACATAGCATTTTAGTGGTAAAAATTATATTTTTTATTAGCTGCAAATTCGTCAGTTACACAAAGGTTAAAAAGTGAAACTAGACCCCACAATTTGTGAAGGAACTAGTGAGCAATAGTGCAAATAGAGTGATACCCGTGATGCAAAGGGTGAATAAATAGGAGGTGTAAGCTCAGCTTGTTTTGTTGCATTTGTAACAATGAATACGCTTGAATATCTGCTGCATACTGTGGATGATAGACCATTAGGATAGTAGAAGGAGATGGACGGCTTTCCTGCTCTGATGTCAATATTGCCCATCAATAAGATAAAAACATTTGTTTATTCTGTGCTGTGGATCTACGCGTGTCCAGGTACTCCAACCTCGTCCTCAGGAAATAACCACATTGAAATTACAGAGGAACTTGAACAGTTATATAGGCACATAAAAGAACAAAAAAGGGGTGTTCCAGAGAATCACATGGTATGTACATAGTTAAAAAATAAACAGACAATAAATTACATACAAATTTTAATACAAACTGAATAAAAATCCTAAAAATGTTCACTGTACTACTAAACATAATAAAGACTTCAAACAATTACGGATTTTCCCCATTGAACATATTCCCCATGATACACCAGTTCGTATAGCCCAGCTTAACAGAAAATAAATATATTGGATTTATAAATTAAATTCACTTGCTCCTAATGGATTCAATTAAATTACAGATGTTTTTCTTTGAACCATAACTGTAACCCTGGTAATCCCCTTGATAAACTACTGTCTTTAGAAATCCATGATATCTACATAGTTAAGTAGGTTGAATAAAGACCCAGGTCCATCAAGTTCAACCTTCCTCCCCCAACACTACCTCTAGTGTTCCTTTCACTAAACATGATGGCTCTCTGGTTTAAAACATTTAAAAGGGAGTTTCTTGTAGCAGATTTATGTGGGATCAGAGTGTGTTCAATCCCACCTGACACATATTTTTTAGCATTATCTTTGCAACTCACTCAATTTATTTTTTAAACTTTTAACATATTAAATAAAAAAACAAATAAATGAACACATACACATTTTTAGTTTTTTTTATTTAGTTTGTATTCAAATTTGTATGTAATTTAATGCATGTTTATTTTTGAACTTGTACATACCATGTGATTCTCTGGCACATCCCCTTTTATTTCTCTTTTATGTGCGTATATAATGTTTATTTATGCTCCTCTGTAATTTCAATGTGGTTATTTCCTGAGGACGAGGTTGGAGTACCTCGAAATGCGTAGATCCACACCACAGAATAAACAAATGTTTTTATCTATTTATTCTCCATTATCCTTAGTGGGATATTGACAGCAGCGCAGGAAAGGCATCCATCTCCTACTATCCTAATGGATCCCACAATTTATTGCACAATTTCTTCTGAATGCGGTGATGCTTTACAAGTCGTCAAACTACTTTTGGCCACACGTCAAGATTGAGAAGGAGAAAGGAGTGCTATTTGGCTTTTGGGGCACAGATTTTGCAAGAATAGTTTTAGGCTATGTGCCCACGTTGCGGAACTGAAGCATATTTGTTACGCTTCTCCCTGGCGGGAAAATCGCATGCGGATTTTACATCCGGTTTTCCCCCCAGGTGGAAGCGTTTGTGAGGCGTCTTTGCAGCGTCTTTGCATGCATTTCCGCATGCGGGTTATCCAGCACTTCTCCAAGCATCACTTGGAAAAGTGCTTGACAACTTGTTCACACTATATAAATCCATGCAACTGGCATGGATTTATATAGTGTGACCAAGTAATAGTTAAAAAAAAAGAATCGTAATGGTAAAAAATAAAAAAATAAAGTTTATACTCACTTTCCGATGCATTCTCTGCCCTGTCCGGAGTCTTGAGCGGCTCACGCTGTTGTATGCAGGACCTGCGGTGATGTCATTGAGTCATGTGATGGGTCACATGACTCAATGACGTGGCAGGTCCTTCACACAACAGCGAGACGGCGGGAAAACACCGGGAAGACATCAGAAGATAAGTATAAACTTTATTTTTTCTTTTTTTTACAGGTTCTTTGGTACCCAGGTCTGGATGAGAGTCTCCTCTCATCCAGACATGGGTACCATCCGCACATTGATTCCGCTGCGCTTCCGCAAAATTAATGAACATGCTGCGGATTTTTGACCGCAGCATATACGCTGCGGAAAAATCCGCAGCATGGGCATTGACATTGTGGAATGCCATTGGGGACCATGGGGTGCGGATATACATGCGTTTTACAAGCGTTTACACTGCGGAAATTCCGCAGCATATACGCTTGTAATACGCAACGTGGGCTCGCAGCCTAAGGGTGACATTTGCAAAGTCCATAAGGTATCAGAACAGCAGAAAAACCCCCAAAGTGACCCCCTTGTAGAATTTGCATCTCTCAATGAATTAATTTACGACTGCAGTGATTATTTTGTAACATCCACTTTATTCTGAAAAATTGCAAAAATGCCAGTTTAGTACCCATACATTGTGCCCAGCTTGTGCTTCTGATGACATGCACCCTGTAAATTGTCATTTGTGCTCTCCCCACTACAATAATGCCAAACATGTAGTCGCTTATTGCGGTTTAGGCACAGTGAGGCTCAGAAGGAGGGGGGGCATTTGGATTTGGGAGCGCAGATTTCACTGGATTTTATTTGAGTTCGCGGGAACCATGTCGCTTTTACAGTCTTCTACCAGTAACTTGAGAACCCCCTATATTTCTAGTTACAGATGACAGACCTGAGTGGAAGCTGGTTTTGTGCATGATAAGTTAAGGTTTTATTGGTAACATTTTGGGGCCCATAACATTTTTTATCGCTTTCAGTAGAAGGCTGTGATCACATTCGTGTGCTCTCCACTGAGCACTTACGGCAGGATTTTTAAAAACATGCATAAAATAATGGGACACCGTCAGAACAGAGACCAGACGGAGTCTAAACTGACTCCATCTGCCTCATTATAGTGAGTGGTTCTGACGTGCCCCCTGGGCCATGTGTGGGGGAATACCCGGAGCCGGGTCTCTGTGTAATGCTGGGGGTTTGTAGTCTCCGTGGCGGCGACCCGGTCCCGTGGCTCAGGGTGGTCAAACCAGTGGCGGATCTGTTTATTTGTTTTTTAATGTTTAAATGTCCGACTACGCCACGCGTGGATTGCGGTCACTGAGAACCTCCGCTGCGGGGCAGACCACTGAGGCTGATGTTGTGTGCTCAGCAGAGGGTAGTATAACTCCCCACGGGAGGAGTATAGCCTCAGGGCAGCGTGTGTAGATGGTGAGGGTTGTGGTGCATTGGTGCAGCACAAATAACTCAGAGTCCATGCAGTGCAGTTCAGGGTCTTTACTGTTGGTAATGAAGAAGGCCCTACCGGGAGTACTGGCTGCCATTAGAGGCCTGGTCAGTCTATGAGCGAACAAGAGTCCCCCTGGCCAGGTGGAGTTGTAGGCCTTCCCGTCTGACTGCACTCTTCCTGGCTACCTTGCTGTAGTCATGTAGTAGCCCACGTCCCTGAGTGTACCGTGTGGTGCTCACCCGTATGGCTGGTGACTTGGGGCCTTTGGTAGCTTCCGCTCCTCGATGGCGGTGCCGGTCCCTTGCGTGTGACTGAGCCTCCGGGCTTCCTATGGCACGAGGACCTGAAATCCCCTGCCAGGTGGTTTCTGCTGCTGGATGTTGATATCCTCACAGCCTCGGACTCCGGTGTCCGGTTCTCTGCGTCTTCGGCCAGGACGAGCTCTGCTAGCTCCAGTCCCTGGCCTTCAGCTCCTGTCTCCTACAGAGCTCCTTGCTGCTCCTCTGTCCCTTTCTCTGGACCAGCACTCGACTCTCACTCTAACTCTAACTCTAACTCATGCCGCCCCAGATCCAGTTTATATAGGGCAGGTTCCTCCCCTCCCTGGACTGGGGCAGGAGGCGTTGCATGCAAAAGTGCTCCTTACCAGGAAAACCCATGCTCGCTCTCAGACATGGTATTTCTACCACTGTGGCAACCAGACCCCTGGGGTGCCACATTCTCCCCTAGTAAATTTTAGTACTCCGGGACTAAACATAACTTTCATGAAAACACAACATAACAGGGTATAAGCATCAACATTTTAACATATCAAAATCAACATATTTATAACATTTTTAATTCTGGAAGTCACAGTTTATCTGCAACCGGGTGTCCATGTCACCCAACAAGGTGTAACTTTAAACTTTGTGGGGACCTGTCCAAAACCCCAAGTTCTTGGCCTTGGGCATGGCTGCAAGGCTTTACTAACTACTTTGGACCACAAAGGGGGCCACGCCAGACAGTTTTTCTTCTGTGGCCAACTTCGAAAGAGGCACCAGTGCAACTATCTACAAAGGCAGTTCCGGTTATTCAACGTCCATAACCTGTCAGTCCATGTCCCTGTCGGGTAACTTGAGAAGCATAATTAGTATTCATGCAACAAACATAAAACATTTCAACATTTGCAATATACAGGTATATATTATTTTTTTAGATTCTCCAGCGAGCGGGCATCTGACCTCTAGTGCTCCTGGTGGACCTACGTAACACACTGTCTGGTGGTGTTCTAACTTGGTCCCCTGTTTCCACCCCTTGTGTAGTGGGCTCACTAGTGTCTGCACTACAGGTGTTTGGAGATGTTACGGTTAGGTTGGGCAGCTTTCTGCGTACTCTTTGGCTCACCACGGGCACGGCAGGCTCACTACTAGCAGAGGGTTGATTCTCCTGGGCTGCTGGTATGGAATCTTCTGCCTCCGGGGCCGGTTGCTCTTTCAACATTACTTGTTCTTCTGTCGGCCCTTGAGGGGCTGTCTGGAGAAAAGTAAGAACGGGTACCACAATAGCGTTGTTAATTTGTGGCCAGGACCGGGGAACAGTACTGACCATTTCTTCCCTTTCCTCTGCGGGTTGAGGGCTATCTTGGTCTTCATCAGTGCTTTGCAGCTGCGTGGGACACTTCTTCAGGTGGTCTCTGGAGACAGTGGCTGTGGTCTCTCCTCCATCCTTACTAATAATGCATACTTTCGGATTTTCATGACTTGAGGGCAGTACTGTGTACGGGTCTTTCTCCCACTGGTCATCCAACTTATGGAGCCGCCTCTTCCTCTTCAAGACCTGCTCTCCAGGTGCCAGGGGAACAGCGGGAGCATGCTGGTTGTAAGTCCTCTCTTGCCTTTCTCTTGCTTGAGACAGACTTCTCTCAACACTCTCCTGCACTTTCCGGTACTGCTGCTGCTGTTCTGTATCCCAGTCTGCCTCTGGCGAGGTGTCCTCGGGTGCCAGGACTCCCATATCCAGGTCAATAGGCAGCTTACCAGGTCTTGCTCTCATTAGGTAAGCCGGGGTGCAGTTGGTGGAATTTACTGGGATGTGGTTATACAAGTCCACCAGATCAGGCAGTTTTTCAGGCCACAGACTGCGTTCTTCCAGGGGCAACGTTTTCAGCAAGTCTATCACCATCTGGTTCATCTTCTCACACAATCCGTTGGTTTGGGGGTGATAGGGCGTTGCCCTTATCTTCTTGCAGCCATACAGGTTGCAGAACTCCTGGAAGACCTCCTCTTCGAAGGCTGGACCTTGGTCAGTCAACACTTGCTCCGGATACCCGTGTGGACGGCAGAAATGCTGCTGGAAGGCTCTAGCTTCTGTCTGAGCCGTTAAGTCTTTGACAGGGACCACCACTAGGAACCGGGAGTAGTGGTCTACGATGGTGAGGGCGTAGACGTACCCGGACCTACTTGGAGCCAGCTTCACATGGTCCAGGGCTACCAGTTCTAGTGGCTGCTTGGTGATGATGGGCTGCAGGGGAGTCTTCTGGCTGGCATGGTCCTTTCTTCTCAGGTTGCACGGGCCGCAATCTCTGCACCATCTCTCAATGGCCCCTCTCATGCCTACCCAGAAGAACCGTTCACGCAACAGGAACTCCAGCTTCTTCCGTCCAAAGTGCCCTGCTCCGTCGTGGTATGCCTCCAGGACCATAGCCGAGTCCCGTCTCGGGACCACTACCTGCCAGGTCAGCTCATGTGTCCGGGAGTTGACAATTCTCCGGCACAGCTTCCCTTGTAGAGAAACAGTTTACTCTTCTCCTTCCACAGCTGTTTGGTCTCTTCTGGAGCGTCTGGGTCAAGGTGGGCATCAGCCTGTGTCAGCATCTCTTTTACCAGGCGGACTGCTGGGTCACTGTCTTGCGTCTCCGCCCAGCTGTAGTGGGGTAAGGGATTGAACGTGGCAGAGTGCTTGTCCCTTACACAGTGGGAACACTGGGTAATCCCATGACGGTGGAATGCAGGGAGTTCAATCTCTTCCAGTTCTTCTGGATCTTCCCCTCCGTCCGGCAAGTTTGGCATCCTGGACAGGGCATCTGCGTTGCCATTTGTGCGTCCCGCCCAGTATTTGATGGTAAACTCATAGTTGGACAGCCGGGCCATCCATCTTTGCTCCAGGGCACCAAGTCTTGCAGTGTCCAAGTGGGTCAACGGGTTGTTGTCCGTGTACACAGTGAACTTGGCAGAGGCAAGGTAATGTTTGAAACGTTCCATCACTGCCCACACCACTGCCAGGAACTGTAGCTTGAAGGAGCTATAATTCTCAGGGTTTCTCTCTGTGGGCCGTAGTTTTCGGCTGCCGTAAGCAATTACCCGCTCTCTGCCCTGCTGGATCTGGGATAGTACGGCTCCCAGCCCCATGTTACTGGGGTCCATGTGGAGGATGAAAGGCTGGCCGTAATCAGGGTAAGCCAGGATTTCATCCCCCGCGAGGGCCATCTTCAGCTGGCGGAAAGACTCCTCTTCCAGCTTGTCCCACCTGAAGGGCGGCTTCTGATTCTTCGTCTTTGACTGACCTAACAGGAGGTCTTGCATAGGGGCTGCCATTTTGGTGAACCCGGGGATGAATCTTCGGTAGTAGCCTACCAACCCGAGGAACTGCCGCACTTCCTTTATGCTGGAGGGTCTCGGCCAGTCCTTAATCACTGTGATCTTATCAGGGTCTGGAGCTACTCCTTCAGCACTCACCACGTGTCCCAGGTACTGTACCTTTGGTTTCAGTAGATGACACTTGGAGGGTTTCACCTTTAGGCCGTAGCCTGCCAGGGCGTCAAACACCTCTGCCAGGTGTTTCAGATGGTCCTCATATGTTTTGGAATACACGATGACATCGTCCAGGTATAGCAGGACCGTCTCGAAATTCCTGTGCCCCAGACAGCACTCCATCAACAGCTGGAAGGTTCCTGGTGCGTTGCAGAGCTCGAATGGCATACAGTTGAATTCGCTGAGACCCATCGGGGTGGTGAACGCGGTCTTCTCCTTGTCTGCCTCTGCTACAGGAACCTGCCAGTACCCGCTAGTAAGATCCAAAGTGGAGAAGAAGTTAGCAGACTTTAATGCAGCTAAAGATTCCTCTATCCTTGGTAACGGGTACGCATCTTTGTGTGTGATACGGTTGACCTTTCTGTAATATACACACATTCTCATGGTGCCATCTTTCTTTTTCGCAAGAACTAGTGGAGCTGCCCAGGGGCTACAGCTGTCCCTGATTACCCCAGCCTCCTTCATTTCTCGCAACATTACCTTGGCATTCTGATAGTGTGCAGGGGGTACAGGTCAGTCTCTTTCCTTTATGGGTGGATGGTCTCCCGTGGGGATGTGGTGTTCTACCCCCTTTACTTGCCCAAAGTCTAGCGGGTGTTTGCTAAAGACTCTTTCGTACTCCTGAACCACCCGGTAGACTCCCTGTTTTTGGTTTGAGGGAGTGGAGTCGGTGCCCACATGCAGCTTCTGACACCAGTCCTCCATTTGTTTCTTGGAGCCGTTACCCTCCTCTGGTTGAGATGGAGGCAAGGGTTCCATGGCCTTTACAGAGTTTTGGTTAATGGTGAACAATTTGGCTAGAGTGGCATACCGGGGCAAATATACTTCTCTTTCCCCAATGTTTAGGATGCGGACGGGTACCCTCCCATGGCGTACATCGACCACCCCCCGTGCTGTCAAAATGGTGGGCCTACTGTCTGAGTAGATGGGTTCTACCATGGCTTGGTAGTCCCTTCCTCTTAACCCGATTGCAGTCCGGCACCAGATCATCATCTCACTTTTTGGGGGCATGGCGATAGGGAACGGGTCACTCATCCTAACACTACCAATCTCACCACCAGACAGTTCTACCTGTTGCCTTTTCATCATGGCCCTGATCTCTTTTTGTAGGACACGCTGCTGGCTGGAGCTGGCGTTCATCGCAACCTGCTGTAATATGACAATTATCTCTGCAAGACAATTTTCAATAACATTAGTACCCAAGGTTATCTTAGGGTGGCTTTCACGACAGTCAATGTCCACAATAATCAGTCCTTGCACTGGCAGTTCAACTTTACCAATTTTGATGGTCACCTCCTTGAATCCCACCTGCGGCACGGGCTGACCATTGCTGGCGATGATGCTCAAATCGTTATCTGGGTAGCGGGTAATATCTGAGTCATTCCAGTACCGCTTAAAAAGCACATAGGGGATGGTGGTTACCTGTGACCCGATGTCCAGTAGTGCACTCATAGGAATGCCATCCAGCACCACAGGCAAGACCGGTTTTCCCCCTACGTACTTATCACGCTAGCTCGATGGGCCTGATGGTCTTATGCTTGGGGGTCGGCCCTCTGCCCCAGGTTGGGCCCGTTTAAATGACAATACCTTGCCATATGTCCTGATTGGTTGCAGCGGCGGCAGATGGGTTGTCCGTCTTGGTCGTAGCGGTCGCTGGGCCTTCCTCTGGATGATGGGATCCTCCTCTGTCGGCGCCAAGGAACGTCCTCCGGACTGGAAGCCAGCTTGATCTTTCCTGCAGGGGACACCTGTAAAGACTGCACAGTTCTGGTTAGCGCGGCAACGCTTTTGGTCAGCTCTTGGACCTGATGGTGCAGGTCTGCAGCCGGGGCTTTGTCCAAAGTCTGTGCATCAGCTCCCACAGGCTCTGCAGACAAGGGCGCCGCCTCCTGGTGATAGGTGATAGTGGGGCGCCTGTGGGTTACAGCGCCACCTGGTGCCGGTTCTCGGAGCACCCGGATGGCTCTGTCTTTAAACTGCGCAAAGTCTAAATCAGGGTTCTGCAAGGCCATTACACGCAACTGGGTTTGGTTGGCGCTGGACAGTAGACCCTCAATGAACTGTTCAGTCAACAGCTTATCCTCATTCCGCACGCTCTCAGGGCCTCCTGCAAATTCAAAGCATAGTCCCGTATACTGTCTTGTGCCCGTTGTTTGCACCCATAAAATTTTAGCTTGATCTCTGCTGAGGTGCGGGTATCAAAAGTGTCCTTTAGACGGGTCAGTATTTCCTTTACAGTCCCCTTTTCCCTGGCTGACCAGGACTTTACTTCTCTTTGGGCTGCTCCGATTAACTGGCCTATCAGGATGCTCACTTTTTGTTCCTCGGACAGAGGGTATACTTTGAATAGGCTATTCAGTCTTTCTTTAAAGTCGCTCAGGGTATGCAACTCCCCTGAGTACTGGGGTAACCATGCCGCTCCGGGGATATACGGCATCGTGAACGGCACCACTGCGGCAGTAGCCGCGCTGGCGGTGGGAGCTCCCTCCATTCCTGGTGTCTTCCTCCCCCCTAGTTAACCGTGGCCTACCTTCCGTTGCTTCTTCTCCGTAGGCCGTGGCTCTGCAGGCGATCGTCGGGGTCGAGGACCTTGCGTCGCGCGCTGGTGAAGTCGGCGTCCGCTGGGCTCCTTCCAGGACCTTGCGCAGCGTCAGTACATAAGGTGGGGCTTCAGCTCTCGCGCGCTTTTGGCATCCACGCCCCTCTTCTTCCCGCGCGGCGTCCCAAAAATGGCGCTCAATGGCGGGAAAATGGCTGCGGATTGCGGGAAAACGGCTGCGGATGGTGGGAAACTTCACCACGGTAAGTATCACAGTCTTTCTTCAGGCATGCAGTACCCGGTGGTTGCAGGCACGAAATCCTGCCGACTACGCCAAAGTTGACGCTCCCCTTGGCCATGTGTGGGGGAATACCCGGAGCCGGGTCTCTGTGTAATGCTGGGCGTTTGTAGTCTCCGTGGCGGCGACCCTGTCCCGTGGCTCAGGGTGGTCAAACCAGTGGCGGATCTGTTTATTTGGTTTTTAATGTTTAAATGTCCGACTATTCCACCCGTGGATTGCGGTCACTAAGAACCGCCGCTGCGGGGCAGACCGCTGAGGCTGATGTTGTGTGCGCAGCAGAGGGTAGTATAACTCCCCACGGGAGGAGTATAGCCTCAGGGCAGCGTGTGTAGATGGTGAGGGTTGTGGTGCATTGGCGCAGCAGAAATGACTCAGAGTCCGTGCAGTGCAGTTCAGGGTCTTTACTGTTGGTAATGAAGAAGGCCCTGCCGGGAGTACTGGCTGACATTAGAGGCCTGGTCAGTCTATGAACGAACAAGAGTCCCCCTGGCCAGGTGGAGTTGTAGACCTTCCCGTCTGACTGCACTCTTCCTGGCTACCTTGCTGTAGTTCTATAGTAGCCCACGTCCCTGAGTGTACCGTGTGGTGCTCACCCGTATGGCTGGTGACTAGGGGCCTTTGGTAGCTTCCGCTCCTCGATGGCGGTGCCGGTCCCTTGCGTGTGACTGAGCCTCCGGGCTTCCTATGGCCAGAGGACCTGAAATCCCCTGCCAGGTGGTTTCTGCTGCTGGATGTTGATATCCTCACAGCCTCGGACTCCGGTGTCCGGTTCTCTGCGTCTTCGGCCAGGATGAGCTCTGCTAGCTCCAGTCCCTGGCCTTCAGCTCCTGTCTCCTACAGAGCTCCTTGCTGCTCCTCTGTCCCTTTCTCTGGACCAGCACTCGACTCTCACTCTAACTCTAACTCACCCCGCCCCAGATCCAGTTTATATAGGGCAGGTTCCTCCCCTCCCTGGACTGGGGCAGGAGGCGTTGCATGCAAAAGTGCTCCTGACCAGCAAAACCCATGCTCGCTCTCAGACATGGTATTTCTACCACTGTGGCAACCAGACCCCTGGGGTGCCACAGTTCTATCGGGGGTTTTGTCTGAATCACGCTTTTTGGGATTTACACGAATATCCTGAAGTAAGCGCTCAGTGGAAAGCACATGATAAATGTGAGCAGAGCCTTATTCCTATTTTTGGGAGGTAGAATCAGGAAATAGATAGCTGTACAAAAATAGTTCTTTTTATTTTTGCGCGGTTTGACTTTATTCTTTGGGTTAGTACGATTACAGCTATACCAGATTTATATTGTTTTTTTTATGTTTTGCACACAGTAAAAATGCTTTTTTATAAAACATAGTTTTTTCATCGCCACATTCTGAGAGCTGTAACTTTTTCATTTTTTGGAAAATAGAGCTGTTTGAGGGCTTATTTTTTGCAAGTTGGAGATTCTTTTGGCACCATTTTGAGGTATGCCACATCTTTGATCACTTTTTATTCAGATTTTTAAAATTCTGAAAGAAAAAAAAAGAAGGAATTCACGCATTGTTTTTAGATTTTTTGGCACAGTTCACCATACGGTAAAAATGATAAGACCATTTTATTTTTGTGGTCAGTACGATTATAGTGATAACAGATTTATATATTTTTTATGCTTTGCTACTTTTACATACTAAAAACAATATTTTACAAAAATGAATTTGTTTTTTCATCGTCATATTCTAAGAGCTGTAACTTTTTTATTTTTTTACCGAATTAGTCTATTAGGGCTTGTTTTTATCCCATTTTTTAACATATGACTTTTTGATCGCTTTTTATTCAGCTTTTTGTAAGTCAGTGTAATGAAAAAGCTACATCTTTGGCGTGTTTTTTATAATTTTTCACTGTACGGAATAAATAATGTAACAGTTTTATAGTTTGGGATGTTACAGTCGATACCAATTTGTACGTTTATATAGAACCAAGAAAGAGGGGATTGTATGGGAGAAATATCAACAGACCAGATAATGAACACCCAATCCCAAGAAAAGGCAGCCAGAGAAAAAAGCCATTGAATACTTATACATTTTATTGAACCTTAAATAGAACAGGTATCAGAGTATAAAATAACTACTAGTGAAAAGTGGTTTCCGTGAGAAGCACAACTAGATAAGGCAGATGAAAGGGAGCAAAAAAAAGAGACAAATCCCCTATAAGCCATCCCAAACAACAACCACATAAATGTAAGGCATGTGCATTTAAACTGACTGAGATCAGGTGGTACAAATATCATGTAAGTCTAGTTAATTAAATGATCAATGCTGTAGAAATCAGAACAGTAGTATCCAAACAAGACTGAAGTAAGGCTATAATGCCATCAATGATAGCATCAAGTCACCTGGCATATATGCACCACAAATCCGTGGCATGTACCAGAGCTCCTTGATATAGTTGGGCAGCCAGAAAATGATAACCCTTAGAGTAACACAATATACATATGTAAGTGTCATAAGGGCTATAGAGGATACAAAATAATGGTACTAGCAACATTATCTTGAGACATGTTAAGTATGCGGTGTGCAGGCACAGCCAACGGGGGACAGGTAGCGCGCCTCAACGCGCGTTTCGCCTAGGTGGCTTTGTCAGGAGGCGTTTGTATGTTTTTATGTTTATTTTTGTATTAACACAAAGGTTGCGTTTTTAGTGGCGAAATGGGCTTACGGGATTTGTGTACCCTTTTTTTGTGTTTTTTAATGTTTTCACTGTGGGACATGAATATTTTTACTTTGATCAGTGGTCTTTTGCATTGCAGTACTCAGGGTGCCATGGTAACTATCGTCACCCGCTATTACGATTGCTGGGGGCGATGGTGTCAAAGGGAGTTTTTTAACCAGTTAAATGCCACTGTCACGATTGAAGGTGGTATTTAAGGGGATAATCGGCTCTGATCGGACTGGCGGGGGACATAGCACTGAGTATGAAGGAGATGTTGCAGCCCCAGGAGCTGGGTTGCCAACCGTCCAGAAATTCCAGGACAGTCCATAAAAAAATAGAAAATAGGGCACTTTTTTGCTCTGTCAGTAAAAATTTAAGGCTTCCGTGATTTTTTGAAGCTGAAGAAACTTATACAGATAATTTCTACTGTAATTATCATTATTTACAGTTTGAAGTGAACGCAGCTCAGGTCTTCATATCCAAACTATGTGCTGGAGACATGGATGATTTATAATCAGAATGGTTTTCCAATGTGTCCATAAACAATATTGTCTGTCCATGATTTTTCATTAAGCTGTCCAGAAAAAAATAAAAAATCATGTGGACAACTGTGCCAATTTGGTATTTTTCTCACCTCTGTGGGCTGATTAAAGGGGTTGTCTGGTAGTCAAAAAACCCATTATTGCTGCTCTACACTGAATTCCACTAGAAATTGCTTTTATTACTTAATTGTTCTCATTTTTATTATTTTTAAGTGATCATTTCTCACGACAAAACACAAAATTGATCCCAATGTTACACATAAATCATCTCATGTTTATGTCCCTTATAGGATAACACCATAGATTTCCTGGAATATGTCGCTGCTCTCAATCTCGTTTTACGGGGAAAACTTGAGCACAAGCTGAAATGGACTTTCAAGGTGTATGACAGAGATGGAAATGGCTGCATTGACAAGCCAGAGCTCTTAGAAATAGTCGAGGTAAAGTATTGTGGGATTATAATGTACTTCTGTGACATATTGTATGTATTTTAAGTGACAAGAGTGGAAATTTATTATATCATGACATATTCAATTTTTAGTTCAATTTTTATTTTCTGACAAAGTCAATTTAGTAAGTGAAAAAGGTTATCCAGCATTATAGAATTATGGGCCAATCCTTATTGTGACAGCACAGAAGCCTCTTCATTGGTTCAACGCTGCAATATCACGCATAGTCACTCCTAAAAGTCCGGTGTGTGACAGTACAACTAGTCTGCAATCCGACATGAACAATGAAGTGTCGGCAGCGCTTTCCCAAGGGCCATGCCCCTTTTTACCAGTTCAAGACCAGGCATATTTTCGCGTTTTTTTGCACATGCAGTTCAAAGAACTAAAAAAAAAAATTATAGTTCAGATATTTAAATCATTTTGGCATCTCTTTTCATGATATGTGGGGCCTAATTTTTACTCTGTTTTAATTTTTTTGCTGATACAGGACGATATCAGTGCAAAAATAAAGGAAATACATTTTCAAAATGGGTTCCCCTTTACGTAACATTTATATTTATATATCAAACTGATTTTTTTAACGTGGTTAGGGCTGGTGGTCAGAAATATGGATTGGGCTTGGCTTTTTTCAATTTAGTTTTTTCCTGCATTTTATTTATCCATGTATGCATTTGTGTATTTTTCATCTATTTCCTATATTGTGTCCCTTATATGGTAGAAAAAAAGACCTTTGGGGGGCATTTCAAAATTTAAAATACTTTTTTTTTTTTATCTTATTTCCCCTGTAACTGGGGCTATTCTCACCAGGTAACCTGACAATTGCCCTAGCCCCTCTAAGCAGCCACCATCTATGTACTGTATATAGCAACCATTAGGCCAGCGTCACACTACCGTATAACACGGCTGAGTGCAATGTGATAAAACATCACATAACACTCGGTCCAGTGTTGTTCTATGGGGCAGCTCAGATCTGTGTTTATTTTCTCATACCGATTCGGCAGCATGCTGTGATTTGCAGCAAGACTCGATTCACTTGCACCCATACAAGTCTATGGGTGTGTGAAACATCGACCTGCACTCGGATGTCATCCCAGTGCAGTCCGATATATGCCGAGTCAGGCCATGGAGGAAATTACTTTCTCCATCTCCTCCTCACCTATGATGCGATTCTCTCATGCACAAGATCAGAGCACAGCAGCATGACACTCGGCTCACAGCAGAGCTGGTGCCAAGGGTCATTAGCATATCGCATTCGACGTAAGGTGCACAGGGCGGTAGTCATTGGCGAGGGGCTGCTGTGTTCTCACACCCTGGCACGCTACAAATAAACGGTATCCCGATTCTCCTGTGCTATGCGTGTGGTGCGTAACACTCACTTTTTCTGCTGTCTTCGGTTCTTCAACTTCAGGAACCGCCGCACACACATTAGGAGACATCAAATTTGTTTTATAGCAAAGAAGTTTACTTAACTGTCCATTTTCATCATATTGAAACACGCAATATTGGGCACAAACTTTTCCGTTTTTAAAGTCCAAAACAGCGCATTCTGATGTCCGCTGTTTGTTCGCTCTGATCTATCCTTTCCTGGTCTGGTATCTCTACCCCCTGGGATACTCCATCCTGCTCTGCAGCTCCATGAGTCCTTTCCCAACTACCTTACGCGATTCCCCGTCCGACTTCCTCTCCTAGGAGATATTGAGGCACGCTTCTCAGTGCCTCTGTTGGACAGTAGGTCTCGGATGTTCTAGGAATGTCCGCTCCAAGTTTATGGCTGACGTTTTCTTGCTGCTGAACAACCCATGCTCCTCGTGCCCTCAGACATCCAACTACTGCTCTCTCTCCATCTAATCTCTCACTCTCACTGCACTAACCAGGAAGTGTTCCTCTTGTTAACTGGCCCTGCCCCTCCCATACTGGAGCTGTTCCTGAACACATTAACTGTTTCTATCCTAAACCCGTCTGCTTCCTGAACTTATTGTGCCCACCACTACACTATACCCAATTGCATCTTATTGCTAAATATACTAATCTTATCCTTTCCCTATATCTAATATATTTATCAGGATAAATTGAGTCATCCACAAGTTATAGCAATACAATAACCATGCACCTTGGTGCCTATAAGGTTCTATGCAACATAAAACACTTTTTCGTATACACAGGTTATAACTGTTTTTCTAATCAAGGGAGAAGCACATTACCGTCCCGGTCACCCTCTTACACCAATGCTTTTGCATTGGATGCCATACGCTGATGTGATTTCAGCCTTACCTGCATTCTCAAAGGCTAATATACAGCATGTGGCATAGCAATTGCTGAATTGATATATAAATAACTTTGTAGATGCATTCATGCTATGCAAATTAGTGGTTGACTAGTTGGGTATGTTGAGACGTTGATTACCTGAATTGATTCTCTCTCTAATCATGTCAACACACCCTTGTTGATGTGAGTGACATGATTTGCAAGGGTGACGTAACCACTGGCTCTTTGCAAATATTGTGAATGCGGAAGATGTCCATCAGTGACTTCATCGGCACACTGCGCATGCTGAGGGAGGCAGCAGAGTAACACAAGACACAAACCAGACAATGATAACTATATTTACTCTTATATTTTTGGTTGGTAAATATGCAGTTACTCCATTGCTGCCTGAGTGCGGTGCACTGATGCTGCCTCCCTGGGCATGTGCAGTGTGCCGATTAAGTCAGTGCCACCAATAAAGCCCATTATTGTTCTCTCACAGTACAATAATCTTTTCATGGCCCCCACAGGGCCCCCCGCACTGTAAGATAACTCCATAGTGCCCACTACACACAATGATTCCCCCACAGTGCCCATCACACAGATTATGCTTCCACAGAGACTTCACACACAGAATACAACCCACAGTGGCCTCCCTACACAATATGTTGACCAAAGTCCCCCTCTACCATGGCATGATTCCACAACAATGCCACGACACACAATATGATTACCCCCTACTATATGATACCCTTGCATTGACTCAACATACAGTATGATGCCCTCACTGACCTGCCTGATAGTATAATGCTCCCACATTTCCCACCCCAACAGATGTCCTCCAAATACCCCACTCTGTATAGTTCTCCCACTGTCCCCCCACCATACAGTATAATGCTTCCACAAATCCTCCAATACATAGTATGATGCCCCCCAAATCACCCACACTATATAATGCCCCCACACAGTGTAGTGCCTTTATAGTCCCACCCACATAATATAATGCACCCACAGTCACCACCAGTGCATAGTATGATGTTCCCACATTACTCCCAACCCACAGTAGGAGGCCTCAAATGCCTACCATCATACAACATGAGCTGAGAATGTCACATGACCTAAAGGACTTTGTGGGTTATTCAGTCTCTACCCAGTCAGAATGGTGGCATAGGGATCTGTTGTTTTTTTACTCAACCATTGTGTTCAACTGTATCTGTGCTCTATGGACATAGATACAGTTCTGCTCAAAAGTTTACATACCCTGGCAGAATTTTTCCTTTCTTGGCCTTGTTTCAGAGAATATGAATGATAGCAAAAAAACTTTTTCTACACTCATGGTTATTGGTTGGGTGAAGCCATGTATTGTCAAACTCCTGTGTTTTCTCTTTTTAAATCTTAATGACAACCAAAAACATCCAAATGACCCTGATCAAAAGTTCACATACCCCAGTTCTTAATACCGTGTATTGCCCCCTCTAACATCAATGACAGCTTGAAGTCTTTTGTGGTAGTAGTGGATGAGGTTCTTTAACTTCTCAGATGGTAAAGCTGACCATTCTTCTTGGCAAAAAGCCTCCAGTTCCTGTAAATTTCTGGGCTGTCTAGCATGAACTGTGCACTTGAGATTGAGATCTCCCCAGAGTGGCTCAATGATATTGAGGTCAGGAGACTGAGATGGCCACTCCAGAAACTTCACTTTGTTCTGGTCTAACCAATGACAGGTTGACTTGGCCTTGTGTTTTAGATCGTTGTCATGTTGGAACGTCCAAGTACTTCCCATGTGCAGCTTCCAGGCTGATGAGTGCAAATTTTCCTCCAGTATTTGCTGATAACGTGCTGCATTTATCTTTCCATCAACTTTTACCAAGTTTCCTGTGCCTTTGTAGCTCACACATCCCCAAAACATCAGTGATCCACCTCCATGCTTTACTGTAGGAATGGTGTTCCTTTCATCATAGGCCTTGGTGACCTCTCTCCAAATGTAACGTTTATGGTTATGGCCAAAAAGTATAATTTTGGTCTCATCACTCCAAATTACCTTGTTCCAGAAGTTTTGAGGCTTGTCTCTGTGCTGTTTGGCGTATTGTAGGCGAGATACTTTGTGGCATTTGCGCAGTAATGGCTTTCTTCTGGCGACTCGACTATGCAGCCCATTTTTCTTCAAGTGCCTCTTTATTGTGCATCTTGAAACAGCCACACTGCTAGTTTTTAGAGAGTCCTGAATTTCAGCTGATGTTATTTGTGGGTTTTTCTTTGCATCCCGAACAATTTTCCCGGCAGTTGTGTCCGAAATTTTTGTTGGTCTACCTGACCGTGATTTGGTTTCTACAGGGCCCCTTATTTTCCATTTGTTAATCACAGTTTGAATGCTGCTGACTGGCATTATCAATTCCTTGGATATTTTTTTGTATCCCTTTCCTTTGTTATACAGTTCAACTACCTTTTCCCGTAGATCTGTTGACAATTCTTTTGCTTTCCCCATGACTCACAATGCAGAAGCGTCAGGGGCTGAATGAAAGATGCAATAGTCTGTCTGAATCCCAGAAACTCACTCAGCTTTTATACACACGCACTGATTACAAGCAAACAGCTCACAGGTGAGGATGTTACCTTTAGTAGCCATTCAAACCCATTTGTGTCAAATTCTGTGCATGTTATCAGGCCAAAATCACCAGGGTATGTGAACTTTTGATCAGGGTCATTTGGATGTTTTTGGCTGTCATTAAGATTTAAAAAGAGAAAACACAGTAGTTTGACAATAAATGGATTCACCCAACCAATAACCATGAGTGGAGAAAAAGTTTTTTTGTCATCATTCATATTTATATATTTATTTATTTTATTTTACTCACTTATATAGCGCCATTAATTCCACAGCGCTTTACAGACATTATCGGCACTGTCCCCATTGGGGCTCACAATCTAAATTCCCTATCAGTATGTCTTTGGAGTGTGGGAGGAAACCGGAGAACCCGGAGGAAACCCACGCAAACACGGGAACATACAAACTCCTTGCAGATGTTGTCCTTGGTGGGATTTGAACCCAGGACCCCAGCACTGCAAGGCTGCAGTGCTAACCACTGATGGTGGATATTCTCTGAAACAAAGCCAAGAGAGGAAAAATTCTGCCTGGGTATGTAAATTTTTGAGCACAACTGTACAGTTGACGTTCGGACATATCTTTGACCTCCCAAGACAGCGGGATATCTCCCCAATATCAGGACTTTCTCTCGGGATCTTGGATCTTTGGAAGGTATGCAGCAGCAGTATTACTGTGTATCACTGAGACAATATCAGATGATCACAATAATACAAAAAATTATAAATATATAGCAAATATAATAAAGCTAAAATGTTCTATAAACCACACAGTGAATGGCATTAGAAAAAATCCCTTTGAAAGGTTGACGCGCCCCTGGGCCTGTGTCGCGCTGCGTTGCGCACGCGGGAGCTTACCCGGAGCCGGATCTGTTGAGGGTTGTAGTCTCGTGGCAGTGACCCGGTCCGTGCCCAGGGAGTCAAACTGAGCGGCGATGTATCAGCGGTAGATGTTGGACGACTACGCCACCCGTTGAGTACAGCTAAGGAGCTGCTGCTGCAGGGCAGACCGCTGAGGCCGGTGGTAGGATTGTGCAGCGTGATAGTATAACCCCCAACGGGAGGGGTATGGCCTCAGGGCAGCCGACGTGGATGATGGGGGTAACAGGAACCACTCGGAGACGGTACGGTGTAGTTCAGGGTCTTTACTGGTGACAAAGATAGACCCTCCCGGAGTACTGGCTAGCGATTGGGGCCTGGTCAGTCCTTGAGCAGATGGTTCTCCCATGGCCAGGCGGAGTTGTAGGCCTCCCAAACTAACTGTACTCTTCTGGCTACCTTGCTAGAGGCGGGTATAAGTAGCCCACGTCCCTGAGTGTACCGTGTGGTGCTCAACCGTATGGCCGGTGACTCGGGGCCTTCTAGTAGCTTCCGCTCCACGACGGCGGTGCTGGTCCCATGCGTGTGACCGTGCCTTCGGGTTTCTTGGCCAGAGGACCTGGAATCCCCTGCCTGACGGATTCTGCTGCTGGGTAGGAGTTAGTCCCCACAGCCTCGAACTCCGGGTCCGGTAAGAAATCTTCTCAGTCAGGGCGAGCTCTGCAGCTGCCAGCCCCTGACTCCTTGTAACACTGCTCCCACAGAGCTCCTGATGTTCTGTTCCTATATTTGCTTCTTTTCTCTGTCTCTACTTCTTCTCTACTCACTAACCCTGCCTCAGCCCTAGGTTTATATAGGGGAAGTTCTTCCCCTCCCAGGACTGGGCAGGAGGTGTGGCATGCATAGGATTCCTGACCAAGAGACCTCCCACCTGCTCTCAGACATAACATTGCTGTTACTGTGGAAACCAGATCCCTTGGGTGCCACATTCCCCCCTAGTGAAATTTAGTACTCCGGGACTAAACATATTTTAGAAAAACATAACAAGATATAACAATAACAATACAATAAAGAAACACATAAAGGTGGTCACGGCATGTCCGTAACCGGGTGCAGTCTTTGAAGAAAGCAAGGTGTCCATTTCACCAAAACAGGGAGACGTAACCAGGTAGGGGTCTGTCCTGCCCCGAGTCCTTAACAGTCTTTAGTCCGTCCTGGGTTACGCTCCAACTATGTACACAGGATTCCCGGTAAATCCACCAAAGACTCCTATAAACAACTAGAAACACATAATTATACACAAGCAACAAGAAAAACAGGTAACCACAAATAAAACAATTTATACACTTCAAATCCTCCAACGTGCGGGTAACTGGCCTCTAGTGGCCCTAGTGGACCTACGGAGCTGACTGTCTGGCCCTGAACTACAGGGTGTAGGAGCTGTTAAGGGTAAACTGGGCAGCGGTCTACGGGCCCTTTGGCTCACTAGGGATATGGCAGGCTCACTGCAAGCAGAGGGTTGATCCTCCTGGTCTGCTGGTGTGGGGTCTTCTGCCTCCGGGACCGGCTGTTCTTCCAGCTCTACCTGTTGCTCCGTAGGTGCTTGGGATGCTGGTTGGAGGAAGGTGAGTACGGGTACCACAACTGCACCATTGACTTGAGTCCAAGACCGAGGGAAGTCTCCGAGCACAGTACTAACCATATCTTCCCTTTCCTCTACGGGTCGATGGTCTTCTTGTTCCTCTTCAGGGTTCCGTAGCTGTTCAGGACACTTCTTCAGGTGATCCCGGGATACAATGGCTGTGGTCTCCCCTCCGTCTTTACTGATGGTACAGACCTTCGGGTTCTCATGGCTTGAGGGCAGTACGGTGTACGGGTCCTTCTCCCACTGGTCGTCCAACTTGTGGAGCCGTCTTTTCCTCTTCAAGACCTGCTCTCCGGGCACCAGGGGAACAGCGGGAGCATACTGGTTGTAAGTTTTCTCTTGTCTCTCCCTAGCCTGACAGAGACTTCGCTCCACGCTCTCCTGTACTTTCCGGTACTGCTGCTGCCTCTCTGTGTCCCAGTCTGCTTCTGGTGAAGTGTCCTCGGGTGTCAGGACTCCCATTTCCAGGTCAACAGGTAACTTACCAGGTCTCGCCCTCATTAGGTAAGCCGGGGTACAGTTGGTGGAACCTACCGGGATGTGGTTGTATAGGTCCACTAGATCGGGCAGCTTCTCAGGCCACAGACTGCGTTCTTCCAGGGGCAACGTTTTCAGAAGATCCATTACCACCTGGTTCATTTTCTCACAAAGTCCATTAGTTTGCGGATGATAGGGTGTCGTCCTTATCTTCCGGCAGCCATACAGATTGCAGAATTCCTGGAAGACCTCCGCTTCAAAGGCAGGTCCCTGGTCCGTCAGCACTTGGTCCGGGTACCCGTGTGGACGGCAGAAGTGCTGCTGGAAGGCTCTAGCTGCTGTTTGAGCCGTTAAGTCCTTGACGGGGACGACAACCAAGAACCGGGAGTAATGATCCACGATGGTTAACGCGTAGACGTAGCCACTTCTGCTTGGGGTCAGTTTTACATGATCCAAGGCTACCAGTTCCAACGGCTGCCGGGTGACGATGGACTGCAGGGGAGTCTTCTGGCTGGCACGGTCCTTCCTCCTCAGGTTGCACGGGCCACAGTCTCTGCACCACCTCTCGATGGTTCCCCTCATGCCTACCCAATGGAACCGCCCGCGCAGCAGGAACTCCAGCTTCTTCCATCCGAAATGCCCAGCTCCATCGTGGTATGCCTCCATCACCATGGCTGCGTCTCGTCGTGGCACCACTACTTGCCAGATTAGTTCATGCGTCCGGGAGTTAACCATCCTGCGGCACAACTTCCCCTTGTAAAGGAACAGTCTACTCTTTTCTGCCCACAGTTGCTTGGCTTCCTCCGGAGCGTCTGGGTCAAGGCGAGCCTCTGGCTGAGTCAGCATCTCCTTCACCAGCCGGACAGCAGGGTCACTGTCTTGCGTTTCCGCCCAGTTGTAGTGAGGTAAGGGGTTAAGCGTAGCGCCTTGCTTACTCCTTACCCGATGGGAATACTGGATAGTCCCATGACGGTGAAACGCACGGAGTTCGACTTCTTCCAGTCCCTCTGGATCTTCTCCTACGTCCGGTAGGTTTGGCATCCTGGACAGGGCGTCCGCGTTGGTATTGGAGCGTCCTGCCCGGTATTTGATGGTGAACTCGTAGTTGGACAGGCGGGCCATCCATCTCTGCTCTAGGGCACCGAGTCTTGCCGTGTCCAGGTGCGTCAACGGGTTGTTATCCGTGTACACGACGAACCGGGAAGAAGCGAGGTAGTGCTTAAAGCGTTCGGTGACTGCCCACACCACTGCCAGGAACTCTAGCTTAAATGAGCTGTAATTCTCAGGGTTTCTTTCGGTGGGGCGCAGTTTTCGGCTGGCGTAAGCGATTACTCGCTCTTTCCCCTGCTGGATCTGGGACAGCACGGCTCCTAGCCCGATGTTACTTGCGTCGGTGTAGAGGATAAAGGGCTGGCTGTAATCCGGGTACGCCAGGATTTCATCCCCCGTGAGGGCCATCTTCAGCTGGGGGAAGGACTCTTCTTCCAACTTCTCCCATCTGAAGGGCGGCTTCTGGTTCTTGGCCTTCCGGGACTGGCCTATCAGGAGGTCCTGCATAGGAGCTGCCTTTTTGGTGAAACCGGGGATGAACCTGCGGTAGTAGCCTACCAACCCGAGGAACTGCCGCACTTCCTTTACACTGGAGGGACTTGGCCATTCCTTAATTGCGGTGATCTTATCAGGGTCGGGAGCCACTCCGTCAGCGCTCACCACGTGTCCCAGGTACTGCACCTTTGGTTTCAGGAGGTGACACTTGGAGGGTTTCACCTTTAGGCCGTTGCTTGCCAGAGCTTCGAACACTTCCGCCAGGTGTTTCAGGTGGTCCTCATAAGTCTTAGAATATACGATGACATCGTCCAGGATTCAACAGGACCGTCTCGAAGTTTCTGTGGCCCAGACAGCACTCCATTAATCGTTGGAAGGTTCCTGGTGCGTTGCAGAGTCCGAACGGCATGCAGGTAAACTCGCTAAGTCCCATCGGGGTGGTGAATGCGGTCTTCTCCCGGTCCGCCTCTGCTACAGGAACCTGCCAGTACCCACTAGTGAGATCCAAGGTAGAGAAGAAGTTAGCAGATCTTAAAGCAGCCAAAGACTCCTCTATCCTTGGTAAGGGGTACGCATCCTTGTGTGTGATACGGTTGATTTTCCGGTAATCTACACACATCCTCATGGTGTTGTCTTTCTTTTTGACTAAGACTAGTGGAGCTGCCCAGGGGCTACAGCTATCCCTGATCACCCCAGCCTCCTTCATGTCTCTAAGCATCCCCTTGGCGTGTTGGTAGTGTGCAGGGGGTACGGGTCGATACCTCTCTTTTATGGGAGGATGGTCTCCCGTGGGGATGTGGTGTTCTACCCCCTTGACTCGCCCGAAGTCTAACGGGTGTTTACTAAACACTCTCTCGTACTCTTGAACCACCCGATAGACTCCCTGTTTCTGGTGTGAGGGAGTGGAGTCAGTACCCAAATGTAGTTGCTGACACCAGTCCTCCATTGTTTTCTTAGAGCCGTTACCTTCCTCCGGGTGAGATGGAGGCAAGGGTTCCACAGATTGTATAGCATTTTGGTTAATGGTATATAATTTGGCTAGCGTGGCATACCGGGGCAGGTACACTTCCCTCTTCCCGATATTGATTATGCGAACGGGCACCCTCCCATGGCGTACATTAACCACCCCCCGTGCTGTCAAGATGGTGGGCCTACTGTCTGAGTAAACTGGTTCTACCATTGCCTGGTAATCTCTACCTCTCAGACCAATAGCTGCCCGGCACCAAATCATCATTTCACTTTTTGGGGGCATGGCAATAGGGAAAGGGTCACACATTCTCACGCTACCAATCTCACCGCCGGAGAGTTCCACCTGTTGCCGTCGCATCAGTGCCCGGATCTCTTTTTGGAGCACTCGCTGCTCGCCGGAGCTGGCGTTCTTGGCAACCTGCTGTAAAAGGAAAATCACCTCTGCAAGACAATTTTCAATTACATTAGTTCCTAGAGTTATCTTTAGGTGACTCTCGTGTTTGTCAATGTCTACAATGATCAGTCCCTGTGCTGCCAGTTCAACTCTACCAATTTTAATGGTCACCTCTTTAAATCCGATCTGTGGCACGGGCTGACCATTGCTGGCGATGATACTCAAGTCGTCGTCAGGGTAGCGGGTAATATCCGAGTCATTCCAGTACTGCTTGAAGAGCACGTACGGGATGGTGGTGACCTGTGACCCGGTGTCCAGTAGGGCACTCATAGGAATGCCATCCAGTACCACAGGCAAGACTGGACGTCCTCCCACATATTTGTCGCGCCAGTTCGATGGGCCTGATGATCTTTTTCCTAGGGGTTGGCCCTCTACCCTAGGTTGTGCCAGTTTAAAGGACAGTACCTTGCCATATGTCCGGGTTGATTACAGCGGCGGCAGATGGGTCGTCCGTCCTCGTTGTATCGGTCGCTGGGTCTTCCTCTGGCCGGTGGGGTCCTCCTTGGTCGACGCCACGGGATGTCCTCCGGTCCGGATGCCAGCTGGATCTTCCCTGGAGTAGAAACCTGTAAAGACTGCACAGTTCGGGTTAGCGCAGCAACGCTTTTAGCTAGCTCTTGGACCTGATGGTGCAGGTCTGGAGCCGGGTCATTGCTCAAAGCCTGCGCATCAGCTCCCACAGGCCCTGCCGACAAGGGCGCCGCCTCCTGGTGGTAAGTAGTAGTGGGGCGTCTGTGGGTCACAACGCCACCTGGTGCCGGTTCTCGGAGCACCCGGATGGCTCTGTCCTTGAACTGTGCAAATCCCAGATGAGGGTCCTGCAAGGCCATTGCCCGCAACTGGGTTCGGTGGGCATTGCAATATAAACCCTCTATAAATTGTTCAGTCAACAGCCTGTCCTCGTCTCCCACGCCGTCAGGGTCGGTCTGCTTAATGGCTCTCATGGCCTCTTGTAGGTTCAGGGCATAGTCCCTTATACTCTCATGTGCCCGCTGTTTGCACCCGTAGAATCTAAGCTTGATCTCGGCTGAGGTGCGGGTATCAAAGGTGTCCCTCAGCCGGGTTAGTATCCCTGCGACAGTCCTCCCCCCAGGTGGCCAGGACTTTACCTCCCTTCGGGCTGACCCAGTTAATTGGGCCACCAGGATGCTCACTTTTTGCTCTTCTGTGAGGGGGTACACCTGGAAGAGGCTATCCAGCTTTTCTCTAAAGTCATGCAGGGTATGTGACTCCCCTGAGTACTGGGGTAGCCAGGCCGCTCCCGGGATATAGGGCATGGTGAAAGGCATGACTGCAGCAGCGATGGCGCTGGCGGGGGTTGAGGCAGTGAAGCTCTCCTCCGTATCCGACATCCTCCTCCCCCCTAGTGGACCGTGGCCTACCTTGCGATGATCCTCTTCCGTAGGCCGCGGCTCCGCAGTAGATTGTCAGGGTTGAGGACCTTCCGTCGCGCTCCTGTGACGTCGGCGTCTGCTGGGCTCCTTCCAGGACCTTACGCGACGTCCGGACGTGAGGCGGGGCTTCAGTTCTCGCGCGCTTTCGGAGTCCACGCCCCTCTTCTTCCCGCGCGACGTCTTCAAGATGGCGTCCAACGGCGGGAAAACTCCACGGAAGGCGGGAAGAAGGCTGAAAATGGCGCCGGATGGCGGGAATCTTCACCACAGGTAAGTTTGAACAGTCTCTTTCAGGCACGCAGTACCCGGTGGTTGCGGGCACGAGATCCTGCCGACTACGCCAAAGGTTGACGCGCCCCTGGGCCTGTGTCGCGCTGCGTTGCGCACGCGGGAGCTTACCCGGAGCCGGATCTGTTGAGGGTTATAGTCTCGTGGCGGTGACCCGGTCCGTGCCCAGGGAGTCAAACTGAGCGGCGATGTATCAGCGGTAGATGTTGGACGACTACGCCACCCGTTGAGTACAGCTAAGGAGCTGCTGCTGCAGGGCAGACCGCTGAGGCCGGTGGTAGGATTGTGCAGCGTGATAGTATAACCCCCAACGGGAGGGGTATGGCCTCAGGGCAGCCGACGTGGATGATGGGGGTAGCAGGAACCACTCGGAGACGGTACGGTGTAGTTCAGGGTCTTTACTGGTGACAAAGATAGACCCTCCCGGAGTACTGGCTAGCGATTGGGGCCTGGTCAGTCCTTGAGCAGATGGGATCTCCCCTGGCCAGGCGGAGTTGTAGGCCTCCCAAACTAACTGTACTCTTCTGGCTACCTTGCTAGAGGCGGGTATAAGTAGCCCACGTCCCTGAGTGTACCGTGTGGTGCTCACCCGTATGGCCGGTGACTCGGGGCCTTCTAGTAGCTTCCGCTCCACGACGGCGGTGCTGGTCCCATGCGTGTGACCGTGCCTTCGGGTTTCTTGGCCAGAGGACCTGGAATCCCCTGCCTGACGGATTCTGCTGCTGGGTAGGAGTTAGTCCCCACAGCCTCGAACTCCGGGTCCGGTAAGAAATCTTCTCAGTCAGGGCGAGCTCTGCAGCTGCCAGCCCCTGACTCCTTGTAACACTGCTCCCACAGAGCTCCTGATGTTCTGTTCCTATATTTGCTTCTTTTCTCTGTCTCTACTTCTTCTCTACTCACTAACCCTGCCTCAGCCCTAGGTTTATATAGGGGAAGTTCTTCCCCTCCCAGGACTGGGCAGGAGGTGTGGCATGCATAGGATCCCTGACCAGGAGACCTCCCACCTGCTCTCAGACATAACATTGCTGTTACTGTGGAAACCAGATCCCTGGGGTGCCACACAATCACTATAAGTAATTGCCATTAGCACCACTTACAAAATGAAAGCGAATGAATTAGATAAGTTTACCCCCAAATGGCACATAATGAATGAATAAATGAAGAAAAAGAAAAGCCTCTTTACCCTGAAACCCAAAATAGGATACATCCATACCAACATATAAATGTATCAGCTTTCTGTTTTATATGTCAGTTCTTCACCATTTAGATAATGTAGATAAGAATGTTGCATTTGACTTACAGGAAACAAATATATTGAGAATGACGAGGACAATAAACATAAAGTACATTAGAAAGTTGGAAAGTTGTACATTTGTATAGTAAATAAGCTTTATTTACATAAAACCAACAAACACCTATAGCCAGATACAGTATATACCTATATACCACAGGGATTTTTCCTCTTTTTTGATAATAATCATGTTCATTTTTATTGCAGTCCATATACAACTTGAAGAAAGTTTGCCGCCAAGGTCTAGATGATCGGTCTCCATTGTTGTCACCTGAAGAAGTAGTGGATAGGATATTCCAGCTGGTGGATGAGAATGGAGATGGTACGATGCTCATTCAACCCAGATATACAATGCCTTGGAAAAGTATTCATACCCCATGAACTTTTCCACATATTTTTGCTTTACATCCACAAACTTAAATGTTATTTATTTTGATTTTATGTGATATACCAACACAAATGCAGCAAGTATTTGTGAAGTGTAAAATACCTAGACTCAAGTCTTTTGCAGCCTTTAACAGATTTTCCTTCAGAATTGCCATGTATTTAGCGCCATCCATCTTCCCATCAACTCTGCGCAGCTTCTCTATCTCTACTGAAGAAAAGCATCCCCACAGCATGATGCTGCCGCAACCATGTTTGATGTTGGGGATGGTGTTTTCAGGGAGATGTGCAGTGTTAGTTTTCCTCCACATTTAGCATTTTGGATTTAGCCCAAAAAGTTCTACTTTGTTTTCATCTGACTAGAGCACCTTCTTTCACATGCTAGCTGTGTCCCCTACATAGCTTTTTGCAAACTGCAAACAGAACTTCTTATGACTTGCTTTCAAAAATGGCACTCTTCTTGCCATTTTCCCATGGAGGTCAGAATTGTGGAGCATACAACTAATAGTTGTCCTGTGGACAAATTCTCTCACCTGAGCTGAGGATCTCTGCAGGTCCTCCAAAGTGACGATGGGCCTCTTGGCTGCTTATCTAATAAGTGTTCTCCTAGCTTGGGATGTCATTTTAGGTGGACGGCCATGTCTTGGTATATTTGCACTTGTGCCATACTTCTTCCATTTTTAGATGATGAATTTAACAGTGCTCCATGTATCATTTCCTTTAGGCTATGTGCCCACGATGCAGAAATGCTCAGAATTTTTTCCTGAGCATTTCTGCCTCTCCCTGGCAGAAAAAACGCATGCGGATTGTACATGCGGATTGTACATGTGGATTGTACATGTGTTTTTCCTACCAGGGACATGCGGATGTGAAGCGTTCTTCGCATGCATTTCCGCATGCGGGTTGACAAGAGCTTTCCAAGTGATTTTAGCATCACTTGGAAAGTGCTTTTCAACTTGGTCACACTATATAAATCCATGCAACCGGCATGGATTTATATAGTGTGTCCGAAAGAATGTTAAAAAAAAAATCTATACTTACCTTCCGATGGCCCCCGGAGTCTTTATTCGCTCCGTCCTGGCTTGACGGCAGCTCGCGGTACACTACACTGAAGGACCTGCCGTCATATGTCTATGACGTCAGCGCAGGTCCTTCAGTCCACCGTGATCTGCCGGCAAGCGAAGACAAGGAGACCGGGGGCCATCAGAAGGTAAATATAATATTTATTTTTTATTTTATTCTTTTTTTTTTTACAGGTTCTATGGTACCTGGGTCCGGAGGAGAGTCTCCTCTCCTCTAGACCTGGGTACCATCCGCACATTGGAAAGCATGCATTCCGCATGTCCTTATCTAGTGAAGCGTAATCCATGCGTTCCAATGCAAGTCAATGGCGGCGAAAATGCAGCTCTTCCGCGTAATAATTGGTAGTGCTGCGTTTTTTTCCCACAATGATAACCCGCAGCGGAAATTTCCGCAGCATGTGCAGGCCTTCTACCATGCATTTTTTAAGCGTTTCTGCAGCGTTTTTGCCGCTGCATAAACGCTTAAAAAGCGCATCGTGGGTACACCGCCTTCCACTTCACAAAAATTTTCTAATTTGTGTTGTTATATCACATAAAATCCCAATAAAATACATTTAAGTTTGTGGGTGAAACGTAAAAAAATGTGGAAAAGTTCACAAGATATGAATACTTTTTCAAGGCGCTGTATAGAATACTGGTCAAAAGTTTGGACACATATTCATTCAATGATTTTTCTTGCTTTTAATTAGAATAAATTCAGACTAAAGGTAGCAAAAGCACAAAGGGACACATATGGGAGCAAGGGGTAAAGAAACACATGTGAAACAAACCAGAAGAACGCCACTTTCTCCGAGAATCTCGCCATTCTGTGCCACCACTTCTCAGTGACATCACCACTCTGCAGACTGCATGGGCCACGCTGCGCTCTGCATGACACAGAAGTAACTTTTACAATGTAAGCCTAAAGAGAGTAAGAACAAGGCTATATAGGCTTTCATTGTAAGGCCACGGCCCCACTATCAGTATTAGGTCAGTAATTCGGTCAGTATTTTTTCTTAGGAGTGGAAGCCAAAACCAGGTGAAAATCAGAGAAAAGGTATATTAGAAACTAGTGCAACAATTCTGCATTTATCGCTCACTCCTGGTTTTGGCTCCCACTTCTGAGAAAAAATACTGACCAAATATTGATAGTGGGACTGTGGCCTAAAAGAAACTCCTGGCTCACACATAGAGCATAGAGTGATCCAGATAGTCTAAATTGGTGACCTTATTGAGATGAGAAGTGAAACAGCGCTGGATCCTGGAGGATATGCCAGTAGGTGAGTATATTAATACATAAACACTACACACCGAATACATATACAAACATTCAATATAAAAAAATATCCATTGGAGTGCTTCTTTAATGCTGCCTGAACCATGGGCAGTATGAAGCAGAGAAATGGGCATCATGGTGGCTCAGTGGATAGCACTGTTTTACTTTGCAGCGCTGGGGTCCTAGTTTCAAACCAAGGACAACATCTACAAGGAGTTTGTATGTTCTCCCTGTGTTTGTGTGGGTTTCCTCCAGGTACTCCAGTTTTCTCCCACACTCCAAAAACATACTTATAGAAAATGTAGCTTTTGAGTCCCAATTGGGACAGTGATAATGATGTCTGAAAAGCGCTGTGGAATTAATAACGCTATATAAGAGAGTAAAATATTAAGATTTCAGCTGTATCACATCTAATGTAGTGTACTTAATTATATGTACCAAATGTCCAGCTGGGGGTCTTTATGTAGGAGAGACAGGTCAAAAACTTAGGACAAGGATGAATCATCATCGCCACACAATAAAAGAAAAAAGAATAGATCTACCTGTAGCCAAGCATTTTTGTTCCCCTGATCACAGCATCAAAGACATGAAATTACTGGTATTAAAAGGTAACTTTAAATCTCAGAGATAAAGGAGAGTCTCTGAATATAAACTCATGGTGACCTTTGACACTTTCAGAGCAGGAATGAATGTGTCGCATGGATTTATGTCATTCTACATCAACTAAGGAATGTGCCCATCAGACTTGTGGGTTCATCACAACACTGCACCAAACAATAAAACTGTCATAGTCCTTATCTATGAACTGCTAAAATATTTACAGCCAGAAATGTTTATCTCTCCCATAGTAATAGCTCTGCTTTTCATCACCTGTCTCATCTATTGCATTATTTCTGTGCCCTATTGTGTATAAATATGTGACTCTTCATATTTTGGGTTATACTAGCCTGATGAAGAGGCCTGAGTAGTCTCGAAAGTTTGCAACCTGTTACCTTTTAATGTCTAACTGAAAAGATGGCATCAACCACTGAGGACTCTCAAATCGAAATATTTTTCTATCTACGGGCTAACACTGTACAAAACAAAAATATATACAGTATATCCATATATATATATATATATATATATATATATATATATACAGTATATATATATATATATATATATATATATTTTGCCCTGTATATAGGAGAGTAAAATAAATAAATGGCTGTGTGATTGTAACCAAGTATATATGTAGTTTGAAAAGCTGTAGAGGAATAATCAACCATGGCCCTTGGCTGGCATTTCCGTACCCCGCCACAGTTAACTGACAGGTCTCACCTATGTGTGTACATAAGGAGAGAACTATCTATCAACTTAAGTGGGGCAGGGCTCTTCAAACTATGTTTTTTTTAAATGCCGTGGAGTATCAGAGAAAGACATACCTAGCATGCTGCCAGGTTCTGATTAATACTGCCCACAGTTTGGGCAGCATGAATCTAGTGAAAGGTTCTTTTATTCTTTAGATTCCTCAAAGTACCTCCCTTTTATTATGATGACAACTTTACATACTCTTGGCATTCTATCAAGCATGTTCCTCAAGAGCTCATATGTGGAATCGCCGGCTATCAGAAAGTGTTTGTGACCATTAGGTGTTGTTTTGCAGAGGCAGTGTTGATACATAGTTCCATACACTGGTATTCTAAGCTAGAATATGGCAAGAACCATTCAACTAGGTTGAGAAATGACAATTCTTAATTCCATTAAGGTCTGCCAATCCATCACTCAATCTGGAAAAAATTGCTGGAACCTTGAAGGTATCCTCAAGTGCAACAATGAAAACACATAAGTAATATGTTAAAACTGGCTCTCATGAATACAGCCCCTGGAAAGGAAAAGGAAAGTTTAATAAATTTATCTGAGTTACCAGTCTCAAAATCCACAAATTGACTGCACCTGAGATAACAGCCCTCATAAATAATGCACAGACATGAAGCACAAGACACATCTCAACATCAACTGTCCAGAGGAGAGTGCAAGATGCAGGCCTTTATAGTCTAACTGCTGCAAGGAAG
The DNA here is from genome assembly GCF_046119375.1 of Phyllobates terribilis. Taxonomy (NCBI): domain Eukaryota; kingdom Metazoa; phylum Chordata; class Amphibia; order Anura; family Dendrobatidae; genus Phyllobates; species Phyllobates terribilis. The sequence continues at coordinate 693,868,361 of NW_027362762.1, forward strand.
CCACTAATGAGGAACGCCAACAAGAAAAAGAGACTTATTTGGGCCAACCAACAAAAACACTGGACCTTAGATGATGGAAATATCTACTGTGGTCTGATGAGTTAAAATTTGAGATTTTTGTGTTTGAGAGATGCAGAAAAGGTAAGCAGATGGTTTCTACATGTTTGGTGCCCATTAATCTTTTCACGATGGGGCCAATTTTGGTTTTTGCTTTGTTTTTTTCCTCCCCTTCTTCCCAGAACCATAACTCTTTTATTTTTCTGTCCACATAGACATATGAGCACTTGTTTTTTGTGGGATGAGCTGTACTTTTGAATGACAGCTTTCATTTTATCACATAGTGTACTAGAAGATGAATAAAAAAATCCAAATGCAGTGAAGTTGTGAAAAAAATTCAATTCTGACATTGTTTTTTGTGAATTGTTTTTATGGTGTACATTTTATTGGAAAAATGACCTCGCAATATGATTCTCCTCATCAATACAATTATGTCAATAGCCAACGTGTCCAGTTTTTTTTTAATTTATTTTAGTGGTAAAAAAAAAATCATAAGTTTGCAAAAAAAATTTTTTGGGTTGGGTCGTCATTTTCCGAGACCTTTAACATTTTTATTTTTCTGCCGATGGAGCTGTGTGATGGCTTATTTTTTGTGGGGCGAGATGATGTTTTTATTAATACTATTTTGGGATAGATGTGACTTTTTGACTGCTTGTTTCAGAATTTTTTGTGGAATTTTGGCGACCAAAGCGATGTAATTTTGTCGTTCTTAAATTTTTTTTAGTTTACAGTGTTTCCCAATTGGGTTAATTGTTTTTATGTTTTGATGGATTGAACTTTTGTGAACGTGGCGATACCAGATATGTCTATTTTTTTAATTTTTAAAATATCTTTATTTTCAATGGGGGAAAAGGGGAGACGATTTGAACTTTCAATTTTTTTTTTACCTTTCACTGTTATTGTTAGCCCCCTTAGGCAACTTGAAGATGCGATTGTCCGATCGCTTATGCTATATACAGCGATGACACAGCATTGCTGCATATAGCAAAAATCACAGTCTCCTTCGATGCCCAGCCATAAGCAGGGTTTTAAAGACAGGCACGGGGGTCATCAGCTGACCCCTGGCTGTCATGACATCCCATCAGCGAACTGTGATCACATCACAGGCGCACCGATGGCCGGAGAGAATGATGGGCACACATGTATGTTAAATGCCGCTGACAGAGATTAACAGCGGCAATTAACAGGTTAACAGTCGCACAGCTCCACCCGTGATTGTTAGCAGCAGGTCCTGGCTATAATACACAGCCATCATCCGCAAGGTATGGGGAGGACTCGCTGTGTGAGCCCGCTCCATCTACTTCTGACTTGCGCCGCACATGTACGCTGGATGTCGTGAAGGGGTTAAGAAGCATAAAGGGGGATGTGTGATTGTAGCGGGGTGTTTTGCTAGTGACACTGTAGGTGATTTATTCAAAACTCAATGTACAGTTTCCTAGTGGGTGCATCCTTTGTTTTCAACATGACAATGACCAAAAACACACCTCCAGACTATGTAAGGGCTATATGACTAAGAAGAAGAGGGAAGGAGTACTGCATCAGTTGACATGGCCTCCACAATCACCTGACTTCAACCCAATTGAGGTGGTTTATGATGAGCTGAACTGCAGAGTGACGGAAAAGTAGCTAACAATTGCTCTGCACTTCAGGAAATTCCTTCAAGACTGTTGGAAAGCCGTAACACTACCTGATGAAGCAGCTTGAGAGAATGCCAAGGAGGTATGAAGCGACCATCATAGGAAAAGGAAGTAGTTTGAGGAACCTAAGGTTTAACACATATTCTGGTTTCTTTCATGTTTCTTTACTTCTTGCCTCCATATGTTTTCCCATCATGATTTTGCTGCCTTCAGTCTGAATCTATAATGTCTACATTCCAATAAGAACAAGCAATACCAACAGGTGTGTCCAAAGTTTTGACTGTTACTATATGTCTGGATACTTTTTTTATACGCTTCTGTCATTGGGCAAAAACATGATGCTTATTATGTTACATATTTTTGTTTCTCAACCAGCCTTTTTTTTTTGCATAATCAGCACTTTTTATAATATCTACAGTTATATGAAAAAGTTTGGGCACCCCTATTAATCTTAAGCTTAATGTTTTATAAAAATTTCAGTTTGATACAGTGCCTACAAGTAGTATTCAACCCCCTGCTGGTTTGATAAGATGCAAATAAGTTAGAGCCTTCAAACTGCAAACGAGAGTAGGTTTTATGAACAGAAGCATAAATCTTACAAACCAAAAAGTTATGTTGCTCAGTTGAATTTTATTAAATTTTAAACATAAAAGTGTGGGTCAATTATTATTCAACCCCTATCTATGTTTAATATTTTGTGGAATAACCCTTGTTTGCAATTACAGCTAATAATCGTCTTTTATAAGACCTGATCAGGCCGGCACAGGTCTGTGGAGTTATCTTGGCCCACTACTCCATGCAGATCTTCTCCAAGTTATCTAGGTTCTTTGGGTGTCTCATGTGGACTTTATTCTTGAGCTCCTTCCACAAGTTTTCAATTGGGTTAAGGTCAGGAGACTGACTAGGCCACTCCAACACCTTGACTTTTTCCCTCTTGAACCAGGCCTTGGTTTTCTTGGCTGTGTGCTTTGGGTCGTTGTCTTGTTGGAAGATGAAATTACGACCCATCTTAAGATCCTTGATGGAGGAGCGGAGGTTCTTGGCCAAAATCTCCAGGTAGGCCGTGCTATCCATCTTCCCATGGATGCGGACCAGATGGCCAGGCCCCTTGGCTGAGAAACAGCCCCACAGCATGATGCTGCCACCACCATGCTTGACTGTAGGGATGGTATTCTTGGGGTCGTATGCAGTGCCATCCAGTCTCCAAACGTCACGTGTGTGGTTGGCACCATAGATCTTGATCTTGGTCTCATCAGACCATAGAACCTTGAACCAGTCTGTCTCAGAGTCCTCCAAGTGATCATGAGCAAACTGTAGACGAGCCTTGACATGACGCTTTGAAAGTAAAGGTACCTTACGGGCTCATCTGGAACGGAGACCATTGCGGTGGAGTACGTTACTTATGGTATTGACTGAACCCAATGTCCCCACTGCCATGAGATCTTCCCGGAGCTCCTTCCTTGTTGTCCTTGGGTTAGCCTTGACTCTTCGGACAAGCCTGGCCTCGGCACGGGAGGACACTTTCAAAGGCTGTCCAGGCCGTGGAAGGCTAACAGTAGTTTCATAAGCCTTCCACTTACGGATGATGCTCCCAACAGTGGAGACAGGTAGGCCCAACTCCTTGGAAAGGGTTTTGTACCCCTTGCCAGCCTTGTGACCCTCCACGATCTTGTCTCTGATGGCCTTGGATGCTCCTTTGTCTTTCCCATGTTGACCATGTCTGAGTGCTGTTCACAAGTTTGGGGAGGGTCTTAAATAGTCAGAAAAGGCTGGCAAAAGAGATCTTTAATCCACACATGTGAAGCTCATTATTCTTGGTGCCTGAACTACTTCTTAATACTTTAGGGGGACCAAACAGAATTCTTGTGGTTTGAGGGGTTGAATAATAAATGACACTCTGAATTAACTTTTAACGTTTAAAAAAAAAAAAAAAAAGTTGCTGCAGTGCATTTCCCACTTCCAGGCTGATCTACAGTACAAATGTCACAATGCCAAGTTAATTCCGCATGTGTCAACCAGCTAAATCTGCAGGGGGTTGAATACTACTTGTAGGCACTGTATATGTAATAACTGTTGGACACAGTAATGTTTCTGCCTTGAAATGAGGTTTATTGTACTAACAGAAAATGTGCAATCTGCATTCAAACAAAATTTGACAGGTGCATAAGTATGGGCACCCTTATCATTTTCTTGTTTTAAATACTCCTACCTACTTTTTACTGACTTACTAAAGCACTTTTTTTGGTTTTGTAACCTCACTAAGCTTTGAACTTCATAGCCATGTGTATGCAATCATGAGAAAAGCTACTTAAAGTGGCCACTTGCAAGTTGTTCTCCTGTTTGAATCTCCTCTGAAGAGTGGCATCATGGGCTCCTCAAAACAACTGTCAAATGATCTGAAAATAAAGATTATTCAACATAGTTGTTCAGGGGAAGGATACAAAAAGCTGTCTCAGAGATTTAACCTGTCAGTTTCCACTGTGAGGAACATAGTAAGGAAATGGAAGAACACAGGGACAGTTCTTCTTAAGGCCAGAAGTGGCAGGCCAAGAAAAACATCAGAAAGGCAGAGAAGAAGAATGGTGAAATTAGCCAAGGACAATCCTCAGACCACCTCCAGAGAGCTGCAGCATCAACTTGCTGCAGATGGTGTCACTGTGCATCGGTCAACTATACAACGCACTTTGCACAAGGAGAAGCTGTATGGGAGAGTGATGCGAAAGAAGCAGTTTCTGCAAGCACGCCAAAAACGGAGTCGGCTGAGGTATGCAAAAGCACATTTGGAGAAGCCAATTTATTTTTGGAAGAAGGTCCTGTGGACTGATGAAACCAAGATTGAGTTGTTTGGTCATACAAAAAGGCGTTATGCATGGTGGCAAAAAAACACAGAATTCCAAGAAAAACACTTGCTACCCACAGTAAAATTTGGTGGAGGTTCCATCATGCTTTGGGGCTGTGTGGCCAATGCCGGCACCGGGAATCTTGTTAAAGTTGAGGGACGCATGGATTCCACTCAGTATCAGCAGATTCTTGACAATAATGTTCAAGAATCAGTGACAAAGTTGAAGTTACACAGGGGATGGATCTTTCAGCAAGACAATGATCCAAAACACCGCTCCAAATCTACTCAGGCATTCATGCAGAGGAACAATTACAATGTTCTGGAATGGCCATCCCAGTCCCCAGACCTGAATATCATTGAACATCTGTGGGATCATTTGAAGAGGGCTGTCCATGCTCGGCGACCATCAAACTTAACTGAACTGGAATTGTTTTGTAAAGAGGAATGGTCAAAAATACCTTCATCCAGGATCCAGGAAATCATTAAAAGCTACAGGAAGCGACTAGAGGCTGTTATTTTTGCAAAAGGAGGATCTACTAAATATTAATGTCACTTTTCTGGTGAGGTGCCCATACTTATGCACCTGTCAAATTTTGTTTGAATGCAGATTGCACATTTTCTGTTAGTACAATAAACCTCATTTCAAGGCAGAAACATTACTGTGTCCAACAGTTATTACATATATCAAACTGAAATAGCTGTTGCAAAAACACCAATTTTTATAAAACATAAAGCTTAAGATTAATAGGGGTGCCCAAACTTTTTCATATAACTGTATATATTAGAAATCATCAATATTTTAGCCAAGACGTTTTTGAGACATTCTTCATATTTATTTAATATTTATGGCTACATATTTTGGTTTCTGTGTGCGTATATAGATATGATTTTTTTTGTTACTTTCTTTACAGGCCAACTGTCTCTAGATGAATTTATAGACGGGGCTCGCAAAGACAAGTGGGTGATGAAGATGCTTCAGATGGATGTGAGTCCTGGCAGCTGGATTACTGAGCAGAGGAGAAAAAGTGCTCTGTTTTAATGTGGACTATATTATTATTGCTTTTTCCAAAAATCTAAAGAGCTCCATGGAGTTTGAGACTTCTCAGAAAGATTTGAGCCATCTGGTTTTGAAGGTGTAGAGTCACATGGATCAAACACTGGATGTCTGAGCTTGATATCTATAGTAGCAGTACTAATCAGAGATTATTATAAATTTGAATGTGTCTTCTGATTTATAATCTCTATTATCATGTTCCTGAGATCCATGGATTCTATGAATTATTTTGCAATGTGACCAGGCATCTTATCAATCCTTATCTCTGTACAACATAAATGTTGTAGTGGCCATTGTGTTGGTAGGTTGCTCAATTGCTATTATTCTGCAATCTCAAATGATACTTATGGATTTTTGCAATGAACATTTAACTCGGAAGTGAATTTTGTATGTCTTTAATTATTTGCTTCTTAATACTCAGTAAAAATGATCATTGAAATCTGTGTAACAACCTAAACCGATTTTGACACTTACAGTCCTACTCATCATTAGTGGCACCCATGAAGTTTAAATACATAATGTGGAATATTTCCGGAAAAAATGAATCAAGTGAAACAGTTGTTTTGTATAGAGCACTCGTGTTAAATACAAAAGAGCAAATGATAAACAATAATTTAAAACAAAAAACAATGGGAGGGAAAAATAGAAAAACCTAAAGCTTGCTGTTTCACTGGTATTCGCACCCTTTACATTAATTTATTATGGAAACACATTTTGACTCGCCTGTAGTAAATCACAAAAGAGATTCTCCCGTGATTAATTGTCGGTGCCCATGTGACATGAATTAGCTAATGAATGTTGACTTCAGTGTTTTAAAAAACCACATGGTAGGCCCTGTTCCTTTGTCATAATGGTGAAGACAAAGGAGCTGTCTGAGGACATCAGAACGGCTATTAATAGCAAACAGAAGATTTCCAAAGGGTATAAGGCCATCTCCAAAGACCTTGATATACCAGTTTCAACAGTGCACAATGTTATTAAGAAGTTTGTCTAGCATGGAGCCATCAAGAACCTCCCTGGACGTGGTAAAGAGGAAAATTGACAAGAGATGTCTTCGAAGGTTGGTGCGAATGGTGGAAAAAAATACCATGTCAAACATCCAAAGACCTGAAGGCCAACCTGGAACAGTCTGGGGTCATGGTTTCAACAAGTACCATATGCCGCACACTAAACGAAGCAGAGCTTTATGGGCGAAGGCCAAGGAAGAAAACATTGCTGAAGAAAAGACATAGAAAGGAACGACTGATCTTTGCCAAAGAGTACCTTGACAAACTACAAACCTTCTGGGAAAATGTTCTGTGGACAGATGAAACAAAACTTTAGCTTTTTGGCAATGCAAACCAACAGTTTGTTTGAAGACTTCACAATGAAACTTATAAGGAAAAGAACACCTTACCAACAGTTAAGCATGGTGGAGGATCCATAATGATGTGGGGTTGCTGTGCTAGGTCTGGTACTGGAGGCCTTGACCGTATCACATGAATCATGAAATCAGAGAATTATCAAGAGATTTTAGCGCGAAATGTCCTACCCAGTGTAAGAAAACTTTGTTTGAGTCGAAGATCATGGGTCCTCCATCAAGACAATGACCCAAAGAACACATCCAAAAGTACACAGAAATGGTTGAAAAATAAAAAAATTACTGTTTTTAAATGGCCAGCAATGAGCCCTGACCTCAATCCCATTGAAAATCTTTGGGGTGATCTGAAATCTGCCATTGGGAAAAAGAACCCTGCAAACATTCAAGAGCTTGAGCAAACTGCAATGGAAGAGTGGGAGAAAATTCCAGCAGAGAAGTGCAAGAAGCTTATAGATGGCTACAAGAAACGTTTGGAGGCTGTCATCAATGCCAAAGGCTGTGCAACCAAGTATTAATTAGGGGTGCCTTTATTGCTGCACATGCTGTTTATTCTGTTTCTTCTTTGAAATTGCAACATCGAAGTAGAAAAACAATGTTTTATTAGTTTGGACCACTAATTAAAAATGCTGAGGAAGTAATTTTGGTACATTTCCATTTATTTCTAAAGATATTGTACAGTCTATGTAAAAAATGAAGGAGGGCCAATAATGGTGAGCAGCACTGTATGTGACCAACTATGCAGCTTTTAACAGGCCAAGAAAATGATCCCTGTTGCTCCTTAGCAGCAAAGAACACTGCCAAAGAATGCCACCTTAGCTAATTTGTACTGAAAGATCTCTTCTATATGGCAATACCACGTAGAGGAGGCTGTACGGGGGCGAACAGAACATTCTGCAAGAACTCAGTGTGCTGTTATATGGTGTTCTTTGTAGTGTTGTATGTTGGAGATATTCTTCCCTAAAAGCGATACTTCCTGGGGGAAATAATTAAGAATACCACTATTTTTTCTGCATGGAATCAATTGTAAAAATTGTCAGTATGCTTCTATATTAAATCAGAGCCAAACACATTGGGACATTGGAGTCCCATAGAAGTTTTAATATGACTATGTTCAATTATGTCCTTGAGAATTTAGTAATGACATCAGTTTGTAGTTGTTTGCTAAGGAGCAGCTGAGATCTCTTTGTCTCTACACAAGTGAACCAACTTTTAAGCTATACAGAATGCAGTATACATAAATGGTATGGGGAGGCAATATTACTTGGCCTCTTATGCTTTACACTTGCATTCTGTTTAGCTGGTCTATTTAGGCTGGGTTCACCACATTGCAGCGGAGACTAATGACTGCGCGGTAAACTGACCTTAATGGCATAATCATGCGGCCATCAATCTCCGCACTTCTTTGGATATGTTCAATCATATCATCTATTGTTTGTGGATATTTTCGGCACAAAATCTGCAACACTTCAAGTCAATCCATTGCACGTTGTTTTTCTGTGCGTTTTTTGTTGCGGATTGTGTTGCAGGTCTTTCAGATGACATGCATAAATCAATGGGTATTCCTTCTTCAAGTTTGCTCAAGGGTATGTACTTTTTCTTTGTAAAGGGTTGTCATTTCATCTGGCATATACTTTAACCCCTTTACAACCTATGATGTACTAATACGCGTTTGTGCACTGGGCTTTAAAAGCCTGTGCCATATTAGTACGTCATCGCGATCGCGCCCGCACACAGGCTGTGCGGGTGCGATCGCCGCCGCGTGTCAGCTGATTGTCACAGCTGACACCCGGTGCTATGTGCAGGGAGCGGTCCCGCACCGCTCCCAGCACATTAACCCCCGCAATACTGCGATCGAAGTCGATCGCAGCATTGCGGTGGCAAGGGGAGGTGATCGGTATACTCACCTCCTCTTCCGGCCTCCAGCGCTGTCTGCCGCGGCTTCCAGGATGTTGCCATGACGACCTGATGTCGTTATGACAACATCCGTGTCACCAGACAGCAGGAAGATTTTTTGGACATGCGCAGTGCATTTCCAAATTATCTTCTCCCTGTCCAGCGCTGACAGCCTGCACGGCACAGGGATGGTGCGTCATTCCTGTGCCATGCAGGCGATCAGAGAAAAAAAAGTTAAAGTCCCAGAGTGGGACAAAGTAAACAAGTTAAAAAACTGTCTAAAAGTGGAAAAAAAAAAAAAAAAATTGTAAAAATATTAAAAAAAAAAATAAAAAAAAATAATCCACCAAAAATAAAAATATAATGTACCCATCAATAAATATTATGAAAAAAACAAACAATAAAAGTACACATATTTGGTATTGCCGTGTCTGGAACGACCTGACCTATAAAACTGTCCCACCAGTTAACCCCTTCAGTGAACACGGTAAAAAAAATAAATAAAAAGCGAAGCAAAAAACAATGCTTTATCACCATACCGCCAAACAAAAAATGGAATAACACGCGATCAAAAAGACGAATATGAATAAAAATACTACCGCTGAAAACGTCATCTCGTCCCACAAAAAACAAGCCACCATACAGCTCCATCAGCCGAAAAATAAAAAAGTTATAGCTCTCAGAATAAAGCGATGCTAAAAAATATTTTTTTCTATAAAATAGCTTTTATTGTGTAAATGCGCCAAAACATAGAAAAACTATATAAATATGGTACCACTGTAAACGTACTGACCCAAAAAATAAAGCTGCCTTATCAATTTTACCACACGCGGAACAGAATAAAAAAATAAAAAAAAAACAGTTCCTGAATTGTTGGTTTTTGTTTATTCTGCCTCCCAAAAATCGGAATAAAAAGCGATCAAAAAATGTCACGTGCCTGAAAATGGCACCAATAAAAACATCAACTCATCCCGCAAAAAAACAAGCCGTCACATGACTCTGTCGGCCAAAATATGGAAAAATTATAGCTCTCAAAATATGGCGATGCAAAAACTAGATTTTACAAAAAAATGCGTCTTTTAGTGTGTGACAGCTGTCAATCATAAAAACCACATATGATTCTGGTATCGCTGTAATCGCACTGACCCGAAGAATAAAGTCATCTAATCACTTATACTGCACGAGGAACGGCGTAAAAAATTAAACTCTCGGGTTGGGGTTAGGGTTGTCATGGGGTTAGGATTTTTTTCAAAAGTAAGAAAAAAAGATGGCGATATGGTGACTAGTGTTGAGCGCAAGTGCTCGCTACTTGAGTTTGCATCGGGTGCTCTGGTATGCATTGAGTATCGTGGGTATTTGAGTGACATCCTCGAGTCTCTGCCCCATATGCTTCGCGGCCAAAAAAACTTTGCGGGGATTGCCTGCCATGCACGAGCGATCCCCGCATGTTTTTTTTTGGGTGTCTAATAACCGTGAAACATGCGGAGCAGGGACTCGAGCATGTCACTCGAGCACACGCAGTACATGGTGCATACCCAAGTACCCGATGCAAACTCAAGTAGCGAGTACTTGCGCTCAAGACTAATGACAACTTATTCAATATGATGACCTAATGTTATCAAATTCTGTGTCGTACCTCTGGGTTTAAAATGTTCACTATACCCCTTGATAAAATCCTTGAGGGGTCTAGTTTCCAAAATGAGGTCACTTGTGGGGGAGCTCCAATGTTTAGGCACACAGGGGCTCTCCAAACGCAACATGGTGTCCGCTAACAATTTGAGCGGATTTTCCATTCAATTTGTTAGCGGACACCATGTTGCGTTTGGAGAGCCCCTGTGTGTCTAAACATTGGAGCTCCCCCACAAGTGACCCCATTTTGGAAACTAGACCCCCCAAGTCACATATATAGATGCATAGTGAGCACTTGGAACCCCCAGGTGCGTCACAAATTGATTCGTAAAAATGAAAAAGTGAAAAAAAAAATACTTTTTCATTTTTACGGATTAATTTGTGAAGCACCTGGGGGTTCAAAATGCGCACCACCCATCTAGATAAGTTCCCAGGGGGGGGTCTAGTTTCCAAAATGGGGTCACTTGTGGCTGGTTTCCACTGTTTAGGCATATCAGGAGCTCTCCAAACACAACATGGTGTCCGCTAATTATTCAAGCAAATATTACAATCAAAAAGTCAAATGGTGCTCCTTCCCTTCCGAGCCCTGCTGTGCGCCCAAACAGTGTTTTTTCCCCACATATGGGGTATCTGCGTGCCCAGGGGAAATTGCACAACAAATTTTGGGGTCCATTTTTTCCTGTTACCCCTGCGAAAATAAAAAAATTTGGGTCTAAAGTAACATTTTTTGTGAAAAAAGTTAAATGTTCATTTTTTTCTTCCACATTCCAAAAATTCCTGTGAAGCACCTGAAGGGTTAATAAAGTTCTTGAATGTGGTTTTGAGCACCTTGAGGGGTGCAGTTTTTAGAATGGTGTCACTTTTGGGTATTTTCTGTCATAAAGACGCCTCAAAGTTACTTCAAATGTGATGTGGTCACTAAAAAAATGGTTTTGTAAATTTTGTTGGAAAAATCAGAAATCGCTGATCAACTTTTAACCCTTATAGCTTCCTAGCAAAAAAAAATGTTGGTTCCAAAATTGTGCTGATGTAAAGTAAACATGTGGGAAATGTTATTTATTAACTTTTTTGTGTGACATATCTCTCTGATTTAAGGGCATAAAAATTAAAATTTTGAAAATTGCAAAATTTTCAAAATTTTCGCCAAATTTCCATTTCCAACGCAAGTGATATCGAAGAAATTTTACCACAATCATGAAGTACAATAGGTCACGAAAAAACAGTCTCAGAATCAGGGGGATCCGTTGAGCATTACAGAGTAATTACCTCATAAAGTGACAGTGGTCAGAATTGTAAAAATTGGCCTGGTCATTAACGTGCAAACCACCTTGGGTTGTAAAGGGGTTAATATTCTCTTCATATTTTTTTGTAAAAAGTGACACTCTGTATTCTCTGTTCGATCCCCGTAACAAAGATGGCTGAAGCACAACATCCTGTAAAGATCATGTTACTTCGTCATCTTGTTTGGTGGTGATTGTATAATTGCAGATTTTATTGCTGATATGCACCATTTCTGAAAAAAACACTATAGGGATTTTTTGATGGATTTTGACCTCACCATTTATGCCAATGAAGTAGTACAACATAAAAAAATGACATGTTGCAGATTAAAAAATGCACAAACTGTCCCAGATTCTGAATGGAAAAAAAATCTAGGTATGCATGAGATGTGAAGAATCTCATCCACTCTGTTGGTACAATATTCCATTGCTGATTTTCCATCAGAAATTCCCCCAAAAATCCTTAAGAGTTGTACATACCCTGTTAGCTGCAATCATTTTGAGAACCATTGGGTGCATTGCAGACATGTCTTACACTTAAGGTGAAGCCCGCCTTATATTCCAGGCAGCAAGACACAAGTTGTAGCAAACCAAAGCGTTAAAAAATTGCATTGATGCCCCTGTTGTCTGTAAATAATCCATTAATGTGGTTTAATCAAAACCGTGTAATCTGCACTTGTATATAGCACTTTATAACCTTGTGCAGCAATAACACAAGTGTTTAACCCCTTCCTTGTCGAGGGGTCTTTCAGCAATGCAGAACCCTCTGGCAGGGAATATCACAAAGCATGTAAAGTGGCTGGGAAATGAATTGTTAATTGATAGCGAGAGTGTGTTGGTTCTTACACGTTTCTTCATGTGAAAGCAGTAATGTGATTGCATTATTTTGTAAACGTGCTAAACTTCATACAATTTATGTAATAAAACTAACAACAAAAGAGGCAAAAATGTGTCTATGACTATTTATGATTGAATAACAAAGAAAACATCATTATCCAGATGGGACAACAAGGTCCTGCATCTCTGAGTTGTATGGAAACATAACACACCTCTGCTTGGCCTCTAGAGAACCTCCATATACTTTCAATTAGGCCACGGCCCCACTATCAGTATTTGGTCAGTATTCAGGCAGTATTTTTTCTCAGGAGCGGGAGCCAAAACCAGGAGTGGGTGATAAATGCAGAATTGGTGACTTGTTTCTATTATACCTTTTCTCTGATTGTTCCTCACCTGGTTTTGGCTCCCACTCCTGAGAAAAACACTGACCGAATACTGACCAAATACTGATAGTGGGGCCGTGGCCTTAAATATATAATTTTGCTGTTATATTTTGTAAAGCAGAGCATAGCGTAAATTGTGTAAAAATAATCACAGATAGCTGTTTGAATACAGCACAAAGTTATCAATCCCTGTTGGTAGAAAGATTGATTCATCTTTGAACAAGGTTACTGTTTTTACAATTTTTTTTTAGCATTCCTCTAGTGTCTTTTGTAATGATGGTTTCTGAACATTTATTTCACTCTGTTCAGCAATGAAGAAATCACTAGCAGTTTTTGAAGAAAAAGTTCTTAAAAAGATGCCATGGGGCATTTTGAGCCTTCCCATTGACTTATGTTGGAGCATCTTCAGAGCATTAGGCTATGTTCACACATTGCGTTTTTTCAGCATTTTTTTTATGCAAATTTTTTGCTGCGTTTTACAGTACCAGTAAAGTCTATGAGATCCCAGAAATCTCATGCCCACATTGGTTTTTGTTTAATCAGTATTTTATGCTTTGCATTGTTTTTTCAGAATAGAGCATGTCACTTCTTTCAGCATTTTTCACCCTTTGGAAGTAATGAGTGGTGAAAATATGCTGAAAAAAAGCACCAAAAACTCAGGTGTCAGTTTTTTCAGCGTTTTTGGTGTCAAAACCTGATGAAATAGAATGAGATTTTTTTTTCACTGAACTTTATGTACATGCATAAAGAGACTAAAGGACAGTGAAAAAAAACACAGCAAAAAACGCACCAAAAACGCAGAATGAAAACAAGCCAAATCCTGAACAAACCTTCCTGGCAAGAGATCAGGTTTTGCTGCAGAAAAAAAACTCTGAAAAACTGCAATGTGTGAACATAGCCTATGACTCCTGAAGAATGGTTAGCTCACTTCTTTTAACCACTTGGCATGTTTGGAAACCTGAAGAGGTTAAAAGATGCTCAAAAAGCCTGAACATATGAACAGCATGTCATTATTATATAGAAATGCAGAGGTTCATTCTTTTGAGCGTTAGCACTCTTTTTCATGCATTTCTTGGAGCGGACCTGCCTGAAAAGGTCGTTGTGTGCATATACCCTCAAGTTGAATTCTCACAATGATTTTTTGATGCTGCATATTTTTCCAGCATCTTACAGTTCTAGCAAAGTGGATGGGATTTATAGAAATCCAATGCCCACTGTGTTTTTCTTTTTTACGCTGTGTAAACTGACCTACGGTGCGTTTTTCATTTCCTCAACATGTCAATTTCTCTTGCTGAGTTTTATGTGCAAAGTTTCCCCATAGAATTGCATAAGATGCAGAAAATCTGCAGGTAAAAAACGCATATGTGTATGAAAAACAAAGCAGCTTAATTTAAAACATGGCATACCCACAACAGCAACAGCAAAAACGCAGTAAGAACGCACTCAAAAACGCAATGAAAAAAATGCAAGAAACCTAATTTACCTGATGGGGCAGAAAATCTGCAACAACAACAACTCGCCAAACACTCATTGTGAGAACTTATACTATGGGTATGTGCACACAACGCCTTTTTTAAGTGGATTTTGCTGTGAATCCACCTAAAAAAACGCCATAAAATGGACATAATGCACAGCAATATCATGTAGATCAGGAGAGCAAACTGTCATTATGTCTAACACTGGTAACGCCCCTTTTCATGTAAAATACGCTCTGGTGGCAGATTCTCAAGGAGATTGTGTCTGGCCCATAGATCTTAACAGCTCATTTACATATAAGAATGAGGTGGATTTCTCTGGAATAAAACATCGGATCGCAGATATCAAGGTGTCATTTTATTCAACTTTCTATGACCTATCGTATTTTTTGGACTATAAGATGCACCGGACCATAAGACGCACCTAGGTTTTAGAGGAGGAAAATAGAAAAAAAATTTAAACAAAAAATGTGGTCATGATGCTGTGTTAAGGGGGATGGGGTCTGCTGCTGACATTGTTATAGGGGTAATGCCCCCCAATTCTGTTAATATCCCCCATCCTGGTATATATGGCCCCCTCCTTCCTGTTATACATGACCCTCATCCCCATCCTGATATGCATGGCACCCCAATCCACCATCCTGGTATGCATGGCCCCCCCTCATCCCTCTACCTGGTATGTATGGCACCCTTCATGCTGGTATGTATGACCCCCCTCAAACCCATCCTGGTATGTATGGCGCCTTCATGCCTCTTCCTGGTATGTATGGAACCTTCATTCCTCTTCCTGGTATGTATGGCACTCTTCATCCCTGTATGTATTGCCTCCCTCATCCTGGTATGTATGGCCCCCCTCATCCTTGTATGTATGGCCTCCCTCATTCCTCTATGCATGGCCCCCCTCATCCCTCTTCCTGGTATGTATGGCACCCTTCATCCCTGTATGTATGGCCCCCCTCATCCTGGTATACTTGACACCCCCTGATCCACGTCACGCTGCACAGAAAAAAATAAACAATTATACTCACCTGCTCTCTCCTCCAGCGCTGTGTCCCGCACTGTGCTGGAATAGTCACTGCTCCCCACGCCGGGACTGCGTGCGTGGGGAGCAGTGACCATTCATTCGCCCTAATAGCGCGCACACTAGCGCTCCCTAATAGCGTGCACACGGCTCCTGCTGCTCTTGGCTGTCAGCGTGCCCCTACTAAAGTCCATGAATATTCACCACAACCATGGGTGTGGTGGGAGCAGTGACTATTCCGGCACAGAGTGGGACACAGCACTGGAGGCGAGAGGAGGTGAGTATAATTGTTTTTTTTTTCCTGTGGAGCGCCACGGGGATCAGGAGGTGCCAAGCATACCAGGATGAAGGGTGCCATACATACCAGGAGCCGCGCTGCAGGCACAGTGTGCCGGCTATTAAGGAAAATGAATATTCCCCCATGGGCATGGGGAGCAGTGAATATTCATTTTCTTTTGTAGCGGGCACAGTGTAGGGAGCAGCAGGCGGCTGCTGCCTCCTGTGCCCCGCAACTCCGCCACTGTCGCTTCCCCCATATCCCTCACCACCCACAGCCACAGTATTTATGTATATCGGACTATTAGACACCTGTGTCACCCTGACCTGGATGCCACAAGTGTAATTAAAGCTGTGTCTGAGAGCAAGGGGGAGGTTCTCTAGTCAGGGGAACATTAGCATGCAATGCCTCCTGTCTCAGGCCAGTAGGGGGAGCTGGCTGCCCCTATAAAAGCTGGTACTGAGGGCAGGGTTAGGGAGAACTGGACGACCTATCTGAGGATTCAGGTCCCAGAGCAGAGAGGGACAGTTGTGTTGCACCTAAGAGGAAGTGTGGCAGGAGGAGAGCCACAAGCCAGAGACAAGAGGCAAGGAGAGCCTGTCTTGGCAGAGAAAAGACTTAATTTGACCAGACTTTGGTGTCTGAGGCTGGAAGGATTCCACATCCCCCAGCAGAGAACCAGTCCGCAAGGGACTGTACATTCCTTGGCCTAAGAAGCCTGGAGGCCCTGCCACAACCGAAGGGACCAGTAAAGCCGTACAAGGCTGGGAGCAGAAAGGAACTCACGTCGCAGGCCATACAGGCGAGAAAACACGGAAAGCTCGGAAACGTGGGCTGTTACCCTATCAGGAGGAGATAGCCAGAAGGAGCGCAGAAAGCACGGTAGGCCTACACCCTCACCCTGACCAGGGCCAATTTCCCCGTTGCTCTCAGACATCCAGGTCCCCTCCTAGCTGGGACTGTTTATGGGTCAGTTTACCTGTTTCAGTAAAGACCCTGGACTGCAACCTGTTGTCTGTGTGCTCCTTGCTCCTCCAGCACTATCAGCACTGGGACTCTCACTACCATCACTCCCACCATCCACTACACTGCCCTGGGGCCGCACTCTTCCCGTGGGGAGTCACACTACCCTAGCTGCACACCTCATCAGCCCCAGCGGTCTGCATGCAGCGGCAGTTCCTAATAACCGCAATCCACGGGTGGCGTAGTCGGACATTATCAATAACACATAACGGACTACCACTGGCCTGACCACCCTGAGCCACGGAACCGGGTTGCCACTACTACTCCCATCGTTTCCCTAATTGCCCGGATCCGAGTGCCTCACGGCCCAGGGGGCGAGTCAGCTTTGGCGTAGTCGGCAGGATTTCGTGCCCGCAACCACCGGGTACTGCGTGCCTGAAAAAGACTTTTGTAACTTACCTGTGGCGAAGTTTCCTGCCGTCCGGAGTCGTTTCCCGCCATCCGGAGCCGAATCCCGCCATCAGACGCCATCTTGGACCGTTTCCCGCCGTCTTCTGCCTTCTTCCCGCCATCCGCAGCTGCTTCCCGCCATCAGACGCCATCTTCAGGACGCCGCGCAGGAAGAGGAGGGGCGTGGACATCAAAACCGCGCGAGATCCGAAGCTCCGCCCCACGCACCGACGCTGCGCAAGGTCCTGGAAGGGAGAGACAGCGACGCTGACGTCATCAGGACGCGACGCCAGGTCCTCGTCCATGGCAGCAGCAGCGGAGCCGCGGCCTACAGAAGAGGATCGTCGGAAGGTAGGCCACGCTTGACTAGGGGTGAAGGAAGATGTCGGACACAGAGGCGCCCACTACCACCAACGCAGCTGCAGCAGCGGTGATGCCATTTTCCCTGCCCTACATCCCTGGAGCGGCCTGGCTGCCCAAATACTCAGGGGAGCCCCATGCCCTAAATGACTTCAAGGAAAGGCTGTACAGTTTGTTCCACGTTTACCCCCTGACAGAGGAACAGAAGGTCAGCATATTAACAGGGCAGTTAACTGGCGCAGCCCAAAGGGAGGTAAAATCGTGGCCCACTGAGGAGAAAAGGACTGTGAAGGGTATTCTGGCCTGGCTGCGGGGTACCTTTGACACACGTACCTCCGCTGAGATTAAAATGAGGTTCTATGGATGTAAGCAGCGGGCACAGGACAGCATCAGAGACTATGCCCTAAATCTGCAGGAAGCCTTGAGGGCTATTCAACAAACTGACCCTGGCAGTGTGCAGGAAACGGATAAGCTGCTAACAGAACAATTCATAGAAGGTCTGCTGTCTAGCGCCCACAGGGCCCAACTGCGCCTCATGTTCTTTCAGAACCCCGACCTGACCTTTGCCCAATTTAAGGACAGGGCCATAAGGGTGCTCCGTGAATCTGCAACCAGTGGCGCTATAAACCCCCGGCGCCCTGCTATCACCTACCACCAGGAGGCGGCGCCCTCCTCTATGGACTCCGTGGAGGCTGATGCACAGGCCCTGAACCAAGCCCCGTCGAAAGACCTGCACCACCAAGTCCAGGAGCTGACCAGGAGCGTCGCGGCGTTGACCAGGACCGTCCAGGTGTTGCAAGTGGACCCGTCAAGACCCATCGAGCTGGCTTCAAGTCCGGAGGATGTCCCGTGGCGTCGACAGAGGAGGATCCCGTCGTTCCGAGGCAGGCCCACAGACCGCTACGCAGAGGATGGACAGCCCATTTGCCGTCGATGCAACCAGCCCGGACATCTTTCCAGGTACTGTAATTTAAACGGGTCCAACCTGGGGCAGAGGGCCAACCCCCAGGCATAAGATCACCAGGCCCTTATAATTGGCGTAATAAGTACGTTGGGGGGCGCCCGGTTTTACCCGTGGTGCTGGACGGTATCCCCATGAGCGCCTTGCTGGATACTGGGTCGCAAGTAACCACTATCCCTTATGTACTTTTTAAGCAGTATTGGACTGATGCTGATATCACACGGTATCCAGACAGTAACTTGAGCATCATCGCCAGTAATGGCTTACCCGTGCCGCAGATGGGGTTCAAGGAGATGACCATTAAAATTGGTAAAGTTGAACTGCCGGCACAGGGAGTGATTATTGTGGACATTGACCGTCGTGAAAGTCACCCTAAAATAACTGTGGGTACTAACGTAATTGAAAATTGTCTTTCAGAGGTAATTGTAATCTTACAACAGGTGGCGGTGAATGCTAGTTCCAGCCAACAGAGAGTCCTCAACAAGGAGATAAAAGCCCTGATGAGACGGCAGCAGGTAGAACTGTCTGGTGGTGAGATCGGTAGCGTAAGACTGAGTGACCCATTCCCCATTTCCATGCCTCCTAAAAGTGAAATGATGATCTGGTGTCGGACTGCAATCGAGTTGAGAGGTAGAGACTACCAAGCCATGGTAGAACCCGTGTACTCAGACAGCAGGCCCACCATTTTGACAGCCCGGGGGGTGGTTGATGTCCGTCATGGGAGGGTGCCCGTCCGCATCCTCAACATTGGGGAGAGGGAAGTACACTTACCCAGGTACGCTACACTCGCCAAACTGTTTGTTGTCGAACACAAAGCTATCAGGGCCGTGGAACCCTTGCCTCCATCTCCACAGGCGGAGGGTAATGGCTCCCAGAAACAAAAGGAGGACTGGTGCCAGAAACTCCATGTGGGTGCTGACTAGTGTTGAGCCACCCCCGTAGTGTTCGAGTTCGGTTCGGTTCGTCGAACACCCGTGTGTTCGCCGAACTGTTCGTCGAACTGTTCGTCGAACACCTTCGAACACCGTTAAAACCAATGGCAGGCAAACAAAAACACATAGAAACACATAGAAAACACCTTCAAAGGTGTCCAAAAGCTGACAAACTGCTCAGAAGACATAACTAACACATGGAAAAGTGACAAGTACATATAGTCATGCGAAAATAAAAGAGGTGGAGGAGTAAAAGGAGGGGGAGACACAGATATAGGCATGTCATGCCCTTCTAAAATCCAAAAAGTGAGAAGCCGACACGGCCAGTCCGCTCCTGCCCGTGCCACCTCCGTGTCGCCGGGTTTGTGCCAGAGCCGCGGTGAACCCTGACGGCCAGCCCCCCTCTCCCAATACTGGTGCCTGTCCGCTGGTGGGTCGAGCGAGCCCCCCTGTGGTGGAGGCAGCTCTAAGCTTTTTAATTTAAATTGTCTCTCTAATTTGAATGAATACACTTTAAATCCATTTACAAGGATCTATTGGAGGGCAAGTCTCATGCCAGCAGCCGCGGTAATTCCAGCTCCAGTAGCGTCCACTAAAGCTGCTGCAGTTAAAAAGCTTTTATAAGGATCGAGCTCGGCTGTCCACCGCAAGGCATCCTACTGCCAGTCCCAGCCCCTATGCCTTGGGGTGCCTCCTGATGCTCTTCACTAAGTATCCCATGGTCCCGAAGCATTTCCTTTGAAAAAATTAAGTGTCTAAACTACAGGTGGTGCAGCTTGCTTAACAGCCGGGATAATCCGCTGACTAGCAGACACTGCTACTAGGCACAAAGTATTTCCTGGGCTAGATGCAGTTAAAAATTTGTAATTAGATACTCTCGTTGGATGCTGAGAAAGCATTCCATAGAGTCTCCTGGCACGCCATATATGATTCTCTTAAAAAGCTTGGGGTAGGGGTCTAGGGGACCCTTTTATAGCCAAAATCACGGCCCTGTATCGCAATACGTCACCTAGGCTGAAGATAAATGGAACTGTAGCACCCTGAGGGCTCGGTTGCTACAGACGTATTGCACCTCACCCAGAGGTGTGATATCTCACTCTCAGGTAAGGATGGAGTGTGGATCAGGACCCGACACCTGCATGCATTACACCACATTGCCGTGGGGCAGGGCGACCAATATGCCCCTGAGATGGGCACGACAGTCCCTGTCCCTGGCTGGAGTGGGGGGAGGGAACACTGAGGAAGGGGAACCCTGTAGTGCAGGAGCAGGGAGGAAGCAGTTCCTGGGTGCATTGAGAAGGGAGTATAAAAGGTGGGCACCATCTTAGTTCAGTGCAGAGAAGTCTGAGCAGAAGTGGCAGGGAGCAGGGGCTCTGCATGAGCTCTGCTCCGGAGGCGGGCCTAGTAACAGAGGCCCAGGCCTGGATGAGGGAGAAGGAAGGAAGAGGAGCGGAGAAGGCTCCAGGAACGAGGAATGAAGGGATCCCAGGGGTGCGGACGGGCGAGTCGCCACCGCACGCCCGAATCCACCTGCGTGGAGGGGTCAGGCCAAAGGGGGAGACCGGTCCCCAAACTAGTGGAGGCAGGAAACGACCCTCAGCTAGAAACCGGAGGCTCTGACATTTTATGTGGCGCAGCCCCCTCGCTACACCCGCTAGGAAGGCACCACATAGGGTCAGGGAAACTGGCGCCAAGTTTACCAAGAGGAGGCCCGAGGCAGCCGGACAGAAGTGTTGGTAAGAAAGGCCAGACAAAGGACACACAAAGGGGGTCCTGTGAAGTGCTCCAAAGTTATCTGGGAGTTGTCTGAGCCCCTCACCTGGTGAGCACAGTACGACGTGGGCAGCCGTTACCTGCAGACGTGGTCTGGATAATAAGAACTGTGAGTAAAGGCCCTGAACTGCATCACTGACTCCGTGTCGTTACTGCTGCTGCCCTGCACCATCACCCCCATCCTCCGCATACACTGCCCTGAGGCTATACTCCTCCCGTGGGGAGTTATGCTACGCTCTGCTGCACCCACAACACCAGCCTCAGCGGTCTGCCCTGTAGCGGCGGTTCACTCTGACCGCAATCCACGGGTGGCGTAGTCGGACATTTAAACATCAAAACCACATAAATAGTTCCGCCACTGGTTTGACCGCCCTGAGCCACGGAACCGGGTCGCCGCCACGAAGACTACAACCACCAGCATCCACCAAAAAGGGTCCGGCTCCGGGTGTCCCAAGGCCCAGGGGGTGCGTCAGAACATTTTCATCACCTTTCACAATCACCAATGGGACAAGGCAGTGATGTCCTCTGTCCCCTCTCTTATACATCCTAGTGACGGAGCACCTGCTCTCATCAATTCGCCATAACCCCAATATTAGGTGGATTGAGGTGGGAGGCACCGAGTACAAGTGCTCTCTATTTGCTGATGATGTCCTAGTATATATCACTCAATCACATATATCCATCCATGCTGTTATGGCTGAAATAGATCACTTTGTTACATGGTAAAATTTTAAAATCAATGCAGCGAAGTCTGAGGCCCTCGATGTCTCCCTCCCCAAATCCATATAGGATTCCATCCAGTCCAACTTTCCCTTTGCCTGGCCCTCACAGGGTATCAAATACTTAGGAATTCCTATTCATAGAGACCTCTCCCATCTATGTTATCTTAATTTTGGGCCCTTTATTGAACAACTCCATACAAACCACGGTTGGCAAGTTAGAACTGTAAGATTCACTACGTGAACCACTGGTGTTTTGTGGAAAAGCACATGTACACTGCGTTCCAAATTATTATGCAAAAAGTGTTTAGGAGTGATAAGGGAAGAATTTGTTTGTTTGTCAGTTAAACTCATTGATGGTGATGTGTGTCAGGGCTCTTTATATCACTGTAAGCAATTGCAGACACCTGTGCTAATTAGTTTGGCAGGTGTGTCCAATGAAAGGCAAGACTACTTAAGAAGGCTCTCTCACATTATTAAGCAGCCTACATTTTCTGCCAAAATGGGAAAGAAAAAGGATGTGTCGGCTGCTGAGAAGCAACAAATTGTGGAGTGTTTAGGTCAAGGCATGACTACAATCAACATTGTGCGATGATCAGGATGAAGTGTCTTGGCAATCAAGAAGTATGTAGCTGATTCACAGTACACACGTGTGCGTGCTGATAAGGGCAAATTGAGGACTCTTTCCTACAGGCAATTACGTCAGGTTGAAAGAGCAGTGGCAAAAAAGCCTTGTCATAGCAGCAGACAAGTTTTTGAAGCTGCTTGTGCCTCCAACGTCCCCCGAACAACAAGATGCAGGGTCCTTCAGAGGTTTGCAGCTGTGCATGCGCCATCCTGTCGACCTCCTCTATCCACTTCACACAAGCAGAAACGGCTCCAGTGGGCCAAACATTACATGAAGACTGATTTCAAAACTGTTTTGTTCACGGATGAGTGCCGTGCAGCGCTCGATGGTCCAGATGGATGGAGTGGAGGATGGCTGGTTGATGGACACCCCACGCAAACACGGCTACAGCGCCAACAAGGAGGAGGTGGAGTAATGTTTTGGGCTGGAATCATGGGGAGAGAGATTGTCGGCCCCTTTAGGATCCCTGAAGGCGCTAAAGATGAACTCCATAATGTATGTGGATTTTCTCAAACAGCACTTCCTGCCATGGTTCAAGAAGAAGAACCGTGTATTTCACAGCAAGATCATTTTTCTGCATGATAATGCACCATCTTATGCTGCACATAAAACATCTGCATCTCTGGCTGATATGGGCATAAAAGGGGACAAACTTATGGTGTGACCCCCATGCTCCCCTGACCTCTACCCCATTCAGAACCTTTGGAGCATCATTAAAAGGAGTGTCTATGATGGCGGGAGGCAGTTCACATCTAAGCAACAGCTCTGGGAGGGTATTCTGTCCTCATGCAAAACAATTGAAGCAGAAACCATCCAAAACCTGACAAATTCAATGGACGAGAGAGTTCAGAAGCTCCTTTCGAACAAGGGGTCCTATGTGAAAATGTAACATCACCTAGAATAAAGTTTTGAGTTGAAAACTGTTTGATTTCAGTTTCTAACAACCTGCTAATGCTTATAATTTCAAAAATGACCATTTTTTGGTCTTTATTAAAATGAAAAGGTTGATCGAAAAGTTTGGGGGATCTAAGAGTGTGGCAACCCAGTAGTCATGATTACTTCGAATTCTGACAATATGAGGGTCATGCTGCAGGTAGTGCAGCAAGAAGGCACTTATGTGCCTTGCGCATCTCGGAGCCCCAAAATTATTTTCCGGGCTAGATGCAGCTAAAAATTATTTTTAATTTTAAATCTGGTGAAGCTTTAGTATAGATGGCCTAATAGGATCAGTGCTGCACACTGCTACAAAGCCCAAATTATTTTCCAGTCAAGATACAGATAAACATGATTAGTAATTTGAAAGCTTAAAACGGTTGGTAGGGTGATTTTAACCAATCATCAAGCTTTTACTCTCCCCAGGATGACACAGGGGTAGAAAAGTCGTTTCGGATCCATGATTTGTTCATCTTTATGAACGTGAGTCTGTCTACATTATCAGTGGAGAGCCGCGTGCGCTTATCTGTCAGCACACCACCAGCAGCGCTGAACACACGTTCAGACAGAACGCTGGCTGCGGGGCATGACAAGATCTCCAAGGCGTAAGTGGCTAGCTCCGGCCATTTATCCAGATTGGAAGCCCAAAAAGAGCAAGGGTCCAGTGACACAGTCGTGGCTTCAATGTTTACTTGGAGATACTCCTGTACCATCGTCTCTAGGCGTTGACTATGTGTCAGACTTCTTGTCTCCTGTGGCCTTGCAAAGGATGGGCTAAAAAAGTGGTGAAGGTGAAATGATTCCGCAAAATTGATGTTACCAGCAGATACTGTGGTTCTGTTACGGTTTGAGTGCTGAACACTTGACGGTCCCACGGTTGGCAAGTTGGAACTGTGAGATTCACTACGTGCACCACTGGTATTTTGTGGAAAAGCACATGTAAGATTCTGCAACAGTCTCTGCTGATACTCCTGCATGCGTGCATCCCTTTCTATGGCAGGAATAATTTCTGCAAATTTACTTTTGTACCGGGGATCTAACAGTGTGGCAACCCAGTAGTCAGGATTATTTCTAATTCTCACAATTCGAGGGTCATGTTGCAGGTAGTGCAGCAAGAAGGCACTCATGTGTGTTGCGCATCCAGGAGCACCAAGTCCCTGTTGTGTTGGTGGCGAGGTAACAATCATGCTTCCTTCCTCTGTCCTCTCCCCCCAACCTCGCACAACAGAAATGTGATCAAGGTCTCCCTCATCTGATGAGTCTTCCATCAGTTCGTCCTCCACTTCTTCCTGGGCTCCTGCACCTTCCTCACTAGTTTGGCTGCTACCATGCGCCCTGGTAAAACCATCTCCCCCACCCTCACATGCCTGCCGCCTTGGTGCTGCCGACCGTCTGGACCTTGCAGATGTTAGCCCTTCCGCATACAACTCCTCCTCCTCTACTTCCTCCACCTCCTCTTGTGCCACCACCTGACTCCGAATTCTGTTTAACATGTGCTCCAGCATGTAAATCACCGGAATAGTCATGCTGATAATGGCATCGTCAGCACTAAACATCTTCGTCGCCATTTCAAAACTGTGCAGAAGGGTGCATAGGTCCCTGATCTGAGACCACTCCTCCAGCGTGATTTGCCCCACCTCTGAATCTCGTTGGCCCAGGCTATACGTCAGAACGTATTGCACCAGGGCTTGTCGGTGCTGCCACAGTCGCTGCAACATGTGCAGAGTTGAATTCCACCGGGTAGGCACATCGCATTTTAGCCGGTGAAGTGGCAGGCCCAACGACTTCTGTAGAGATGTAAGTCGCTGAGCTGCGGGATGCGAACGGCGGAAGTGAGCACACAGCGACCGTGCCCTCTGCAGAAGGCCATCTAGTCTGGGATAGTGGGCTAAAAATTGCTGGACAACCAGGTTCAACACGTGAGCCATACAAGGCACGTGTGTGACATTGCCCCGGCGAAGGGCCGCACCCAGGTTTGCAGCATTGTTGCACACGGCCTTCCCTGGTTTCAGGTCCAGTGGAGACAACCATTCATGAAATTGGTTCTCCAGAGCTGACCACAACTCCTCAGCTGTGTGACTCACATTTCCCAGACATTTCAATGTAAAAACCGCCTGATGACGTTGAGCCCTACTGCCAGCATAGTAAGGAGGTGTGCAGGATCCCTTCTGCGCAGTTAGAAAGCTTGTGGCATGACCAGACAGGCTTTGGGTGCAGGTGGAAGACCGAGAGGAGGTTGAGGAGGCAGAAGCAGTGGAGGAACTTTGACATAAAGAGGATTGACGCACAACTCGTGGGGACGGCAAGACTTGGACAGCAGCCCCTTGTCCTGCTGTCACCATAGTTACCCAGTGCCCAGTCAGCGACATGTAACGCCCCTGTCCATGCCTACTCGTCCAAGTGTCTGTGGTGAAATGCACCCTGTCACACACAGAGTTTCTCAAAGAAGCGGTGATGTTATGTGCGACATGCTGGTGGAGCGCAGGCACACCTTTCTTTGAGAAGTAGTGCCGACTGGGCATCTGGTACTGGGGCACTGCGACGGACATAAGGTCTCGAAAATCCTCTGTGTCCACCAGGCGGAAAGGCAGCATTTCTGTAGCCAAGAGCTTGCAGATGGTGAAATTCAACCTCTTAGCTTTCTCATGGCTAGGAGGAAATGGTCTTTTACTTGTCCACATCTGAGGGACCGAGGGCTGGCTATTGTGCTTAGACGGGGTTGATAAGGGTGTCCCCGGCAAACTGCCGGTCTGTGAGGAAGATGCAGGCGGACATGTTAGGTTGCCTTGATCCAAAGGTGGTGCTATCGATGTCGGACAGCGCTCAACACCAGCTGGTGTTACCACCTCCAAAGAAAATGATGACCTGCCAATCACGCTGGCTGTTGCGGGTAAAGAGGTGGCAGGTCTGCGCCCCAAAACAGGTGTGACTGCTGTCCCCCCAGTCACAGAGGATGAAGAGGCCGCGGATGCACAAGATATGGCAGACGATGGTTGGCCCGGCCGGCTAGGCCGCATTGTAGCACACTGAGCTTCCCACTGCAACTTATGCTTCATGTCCATGTGCCGGTTCATGCATGAAGTACTCAAACTATGTATTTTTTGGCCTCTACTTAGCTTTTGCTGACAAATGTTACAGATAACACGAGTTGGGTCATCTTTATCGATCTGAAAAAATGCCCAGGCTATGCAAGGCTTAGCACCCATGCGACCTGAAGAGCCACCACGACTTGTGGTGAGAGGCAGAGTTGTGTTTGAGGATGCAGTTGTTGACGTGCTTCCAGTACTACGTCTCTGTCCAGGAAGGCGCAACCTGACCTCGTCGTCACTAGCATCTTCCTCCACCTCCTCTGCTGACCTCATCTCTTGGCTGACTGTGGGTTGACAGTAAGTGGGATCTCCGACCTCATCATCATCACCCTGTGCGTTATCACACCCGTCGTCCTCAGAGCCAACCTGTTCCTGCCCTGACAAAAAACTAAAGTTGTCGCTCCAATCAGGTATTTGAGTCTTATCATCGTCTTCCTCATTGTCTCCACCAACAGGAGTTACAGTTTGGGAATGAGGGTCTACATTATGGTCAGAACCTTCTGCGTCTGGTCCTGGATCCGACTCATAAAGATTCTGGGCATCAGTGCAGATCATTTCCTCGTCTGGATTCACAGAAGCGCTGGAGTCGACCTCTGATTCCCAGGCTATAGTATGAGTAAACAGCTCTGCAGACTCAACCATCTGTTCTACCTCATACTCAGACGGGCAGCTGGAGATTTGGGAGCTGTGAGGAAGCAAGTGTGATTTGGGTGACACCTTTGAGGACTGGAGTATTTGTGATGTTGAAGTTGATGTGGAGGAGAGCCCACTTAAAGGAGCACTTGATATCCGTTGAAGCACCTGCTGATTTTGTGCCTCATCTGGAATTTGTAGCGATTGGCGTGGCCGTAAGAAAGGGATCTTATCACATTGTCCGCTAAAAGAAGTAGACATTTTAGTTTGGCTGGAAGATGGTCTTTCTTCTGCAGATGTTACTGTTGCTTTAACACCTACCCCACGGACACAACCTTTTTTCCCCTTCCCAACACGCCTATTCCCCTTTCCACCAGCAGCAGGCCTTTTTCCACTCATTTTGGTGGTTAACTAATTCACAACTCTGGAGTTGTTTGCACAAAAAAACAATGGATGGTAACCGAGCAGAGCTGAGTGGCCAAACTGTGGTATTAGGCCAAAACTATTGGCTGGGTTAGATGCAGAAAAAAATTATTTTGAATTTGCAACCTGATGGAGGTCAGTATAGATGGATTAATAGAACAAGACCCACACACAGCTAGAAGCCCAATATTTTTTCAGAGGTAGATGCAGGAAAAAAATATATTCAGTTTGCAACCTGATGGAGGTCAGTATAGATGGACTAATACAACAAGTCCCACACACAGCTAGAAGCCCAAATATTTTTTCAGAGGTACTGTAGATGCAGATAAAAATTAGTTTTAATTTGCAACCTGATGGAGGTCAGTATAGATGGACTAATAGAGAAAGTCCGACACACTACTAGAAGGCCAAATATTTTTTCAGAGGTAGATGCAGAAAAAAATATATTCAGTTTGCAACCTGATGGAGGTCAGTATAGATGGACTAATAGAGAAAGTCCGACACACTACTAGAAGGCCAAATATTTTTTCAGAGCTAGATGCAGAAAAAAATTATATTCAGTTTGCAACCTGATGGAGGTCAGTATAGATGGATTAATAGAACAAGTCCCACACACAGCTAGAAGCCCAATATTTTTTCAGAGGTAGATGCAGAAAAAAATATATTCAGTTTGCATCCTGATGGAGGTCAGTATAGATGGACTAATACAACAAGTCCCACACACAGCTAGAAGCCCAATATTTTTTCAGAGGTAGATGCAGAAAAAAATATATTCAGTTTGCAACCTGATGGAGGTCAGTATAGATGGACTAATACAACAAGTCCCACACACAGCTAGAAGCCCAAATATTTTTTCAGAGGTACTGTAGATGCAGATAAAAATTAGTTTTAATTTTCAACCTGATGGAGGTCAGTATAGATGGACTAATAGAGAAAGTCCGACACACTACTAGAAGGCCAAATATTTTTTCAGAGCTAGATGCAGAAAAAAATTATATTCAGTTTGCAACCTGATGGAGGTTAGTATAGATGGATTAATAGAACAAGACCCACACACAGCTAGAAGCCCAATATTTTTTCAGAGGTAGATGCAGAAAAAAATATATTCAGTTTGCAACCTGATGGAGGTCAGTATAGATGGACTAATACAAGTCCCACACACAGCTAGAAGCCCAATATTTTTTCAGAGGTAGATGCAGAAAAAAATATATTCAGTTTGCAACCTGATGGAGGTCAGTATAGATGGACTAATACAACAAGTCCCACACACAGCTAGAAGGCCAAATATTTTTTCAGAGGTACTGTAGATGCAGATAAAAATTAGTTTTAATTTGCAACCTGATGGAGGTCAGTATAGATGGACTAATAGAGAAAGTCCGACACACTACTAGAAGGCCAAATATTTTTTCAGAGCTAGATGCAGAAAAAAATTATATTCAGTTTGCAACCTGATGGAGGTCAGTATAGATGGATTAATAGAACAAGACCCACACACAGCTAGAAGCCCAATATTTTTTCAGAGGTAGATGCAGAAAAAAATATATTCAGTTTGCAACCTGATGGAGGTCAGTATAGATGGACTAATACAACAAGTCCCACACACAGCTAGAAGCCCAATATTTTTTCAGAGGTAGATGCAGAAAAAAATATATTCAGTTTGCAACCTGATGGAGGTCAGTATAGATGGACTAATACAACAAGTCCCACACACAGCTAGAAGCCCAAATATTTTTTCAGAGGTACTGTAGATGCAGATAAAAATTAGTTTTAATTTGCAACCTGATGGAGGTCAGTATAGATGGACTAATAGAATGATGCTATGCCCAAAAGATTTTACTTCACTAGGTGCAGTAAAAAAATTGGTATTCTATACACAGGTGGTATATCTTGCAACACAGATAGGCTACTCCACTGACTAACACACTCTGCAAAAGGATTAGCTTTGCTAGATTCAGCCAAATGCTGTGAAAAAAACTTGCACAGCACTGGCACAGACCTGCCTGGCAAAAAGTGATAGGAACTGATGTAACCTAGTCCTGAAAAGGACTCCAATTACAATTAGTCTTTACTCCCACAACCTATCTATTTAAGAGCACAGACCTCCCTGATAAAAGTCGTAGGAAATGCTGTAACCTAGTCCTTAAAAGGACTGCAATCACAACTATTCCCTACTCCCAAGCTATCTGTATATTTGTGCGAAAATTGGCTTGAAATTAACAAGGTATAGCACACACAGCAACAGCGGTGCCGTCTAACACGCAGCTGCAGCAGTGAGAAAATGGTGGCGACGGGGAAAATGGCTTGGTCTTATAGGGCAAGGACATGTGACATACACTGCCAAAGACACATGCCCTTGCTTGTGTGAAAAAAAGCACTTCGCTCCGTGTGTGCGCTGCTGATAGGCTGACAGATTGCACCTCCCCACTGCAAATGCGGGAAAGAGAAAAAAAAATGGAGATCTTCATTGTTCCTGCAGAGATCCATCCCCTGCCCCTCCCCCCACCCCGCTGTACACTCAAACTGCGTATTAACATTAATTTTCATCATTACTGAGAAAAAATCCAGTTATGATTTTGGTGCACGAACAGTTATCGAACATAACCTCGAACAGCCGAATTTTTCTCAAATTGTTCGTGTTCGCCGAACGGCTCGAACACCGCCCAAAACAGCTCGAATTTGAGATTGGCGAACAGTTCGAGTAGAACAACGCTCATCTCTAGTGCTGACTCCACTCCCCTGCACCAAAAACAAGGAGTTTACCGGGTGGTACAGGAGTACGAGAGAGTCTTTAGTAAGCACCCGCTAGACTTCGGCAGAGTAAAAGGGATAGAACACCACATCCCCACAGGGAGCCACCCACCTATAAAAGAAAGACACCGACCTGTACCCCCTGCACATTATCAGAACGCCAAGGGCATGCTAAGAGAAATGAAAGAGGCTGGGGTCATAAGAGATAGCTGTAGCCCCTGGGCAGCCCCCTTGGTTCTGGTGAAAAAGAAAGACGGCACCATGAGAATGTGCGTGGACTATAGACAAATCAACCGTATCACCCACAAAGACACATATCCGCTGCCTAGAATAGAGGAGTCTTTAGCCGCACTAAAATCTGCTAACTTCTTTTCTACTTTGGACCTTACTAGCGGGTACTGGCAGGTTCCTGTGGCAGAGGCTGACAAGGAGAAGACCGCCTTCACCACCCCGATGGGACTGAGTGAGTTCAACTGTATGCCCTTCGGACTCTGCAACGCACCAGGGACCTTCCAGCGGCTGATGGAATGCTGTCTAGGGCACCGAAACTTCGAGACGGTCCTCCTTTACCTGGACGACGTGATCGTCTATTCGAAGACCTACGAGGACCATCTAAAGCACCTGGCCGAGGTGTTCGAAGCCCTGGCAGGCTACGGCCTGAAGGTGAAACCATCGAAGTGTCACCTGCTGAAACCAAAGGTCCAGTACCTAGGGCACGTGGTAAGCGCGGAAGGAGTGGCCCCCGACCCTGACAAGGTCACGGCAATCAAGAGCTGGCCAAGCCCCTCGAACATCAAAGAGGTGAGACAGTTTCTCGGGTTGGTAGGCTACTACCGAAGGTTCATCCCCGGGTTCACTAAGATGGCAGCTCCTATGCAGGACCTCCTGATCGGACAGTCTAAGTCCAGGAGTCAAAAGCCACCTTTCAAGTGGGATAAACCGGAAGAGGAGTCCTTCCGCCAGCTAAAGATGGCCCTCATGGGGGATGAGATCCTGGCCTACCCTGATTACGGCCAGCCTTTCATTCTCCACACAGATGCCAGTACTGTCCCAAAACCAACAGGGCAGAGAACGGGTGATCGCATACGCCAGCCGGAAGCTGAGGCCCACCGAGAGGAACCCGGAGAATTACAGCTCCTTCAAGCTAGAATTCTTGGCGGTGGTGTGGGCCGTGACGGAACGCTTCAAGCATTACTTGGCCTCCGCAAAGTTCACCGTGTACACGGACAACAACCCGTTGACACACCTGGATAATGCAAGACTGGGTGCCCTGGAACAGCGGTGGATGGCCCGTCTCTCCAACTATGACTTCGTGATCAAGTACCGGGCAGGCAAAACCAACGCCAACGCGGACGCCCTATCAAGGATGCCTCACTTACCTGAAGGTGACGAAGACCCAGAAGAGCTAGAGGAGGTAGAACTCCCCGCGTTTCACCGGTATGGAGCCGCTCAACACTCTCACCGCGTGAAGGAGGAGGATCTAACAACTGATGATGAATCCCCTACCTCACCACAGCTGGGCCGAGACCCAAGATAGTGACCCTGCAGTCCGCCTGGTGAAAGATCTGCTGACCCGGGAAGACGCCCGCCTAGATCCAAATGCCCCAGAGGAAGCCAAGCAGCTATGGAAGGAGAAGAGCAAGCTGTTCCTCTACGAAGGCAAGTTGTGCAGAAGGATTGTTAACCACCGGACGCACGAGCTGACCTGGCAAGTCGTGGTCCCAAGGCGAGATGCAGCTATGGTCCTGGGGGCTTACCATGACAGAGCGGGACACTTCGGTTGGAAGAAACTGGAGTTCCTACTAAGAGGAAGGTTCTTTTGGGTCGGCATGAGAGGAGCTGTGGAAAAATGGTGCAGAGACTGTGGCCCTTGTCACCTAAGGAGGAAGGACCGTACCAGCCAGAAGACACCCTTGAGGCCCATCGTCACCACGCAGCCTCTTGAGCTGGTAGCTCTGGACCATGTCAAATTGGCTCCCAGCCGGTCAGGATACATCTATGCCCTGACAATCGTGGACCACTATTCCCATTTTCTAGTGGTGGTCCCGGTAAAAGACTTGACAGCCCAAACAGCGGCCAGAGCCTTCCAGCAATACTTCTGTCGTCCACACGGGTATCCGGAACAGGTCCTGACAGACCAGGGTCCAGCGATCGAAGCTGAAATCTTCCAGGAGTTCTGCAACCTCTATGGCTGTAAGAAGATTCGTACAACGCCTTACCACCCACAAACCAACGGGATGTGTGAGAAGATGAACAATATAGTCATTGATCTCCTGAAGACGTTGCCCCTGGAGGAACGCAGCCTGTGGCCAGAAAAATTGCCGGACCTGGTAGACATGTACAACAATATCCCGGTGAATGCTACAAACTGCACCCCGGCTTACCTGATGCAAGCTAGACCAGGTAAGCTGCCCGTAGACCTGGAGATGGGAGTCCTAATACCTGAGGACACCTCCCCGGATGCGGACTGGGATACGGAAAGGCAACTGCAGTACAAGAAGGTACAGGAGAGTGTGGAGAAGAGCCTGGCCCAGGTGAGAGAGAAGCAAGAAAGACTCTTCAATCAACACGCCCCTGCTGGTCCCCTAGAACCTGGTGAGCAAGTCCTAAAGCGAAAAAGAAGGCTACATAAGTTGGACGACCAATGGGAAAGGGAACCCTACACCGTACTGCAGTCTGACCACGACAACCCAAAGGTGTGCGTAATCACCAAGGACGGAGGAGAAACCACTAGTGTCGTCTCCAGAGACCACCTCAAAAGATGCCCCGAGCAACTCCGTAGTGCAGAAGAGGATCAGAGTGACCTTGAACCCGCAGAGGACAAGGAAGAAATGATCAGCACCGTTCTCGGAGAGTTCCCTCAGTCCTGGACTCGCATAAATGATGCCATAGTGGTACCCGTCCTGCATTTCCTGCAACCGGCCCAGCAACAACCAACACCAGAGCCGGAAGGTGAAGAGGAGCAAGCGGTTCCAGAGGCAGAAGAGCCTGTACCAGCAGCCCAGGAGAGTCAACCCTCTGCTGACAGTGAGCCTGCCATGCCTGCGGTAAGCCAAAGAACCCGCAGACAGCTGCCTGCCTTACCTGTACACCCAGCTGGTAGCTGTACCCCTAACGCTAGTGGGAAAAGCAGAGTCAGTCCACCACCAGACAGTGGGTTAAGGAGGTCAACCAGGAGCACAAAGGGACAGATACCCACTCGCTGGAGAATATAAGATGCACTAAATTGTAAATAACCTTGTTGCCAAATGTTAAAATGTTTGCCAGAGTTACCTGCATGTTTATTAATAGTGTGTTTCAGTTTCTTGCAGCTACCGTAAGGACTCACAGGTTATGGACTTTTTATAACCGGGACCTTGTATGGACTGCATTCTGAGCCTAACCCAGGAATGAACTAAGACTGTGAAGGACTTGGGGTAGGACAGACCCCCACCTGGTTAAGGCTCCCGTTGTTTTGGTGATATGGACACCCGGTCACAGGCCACACTGTGACCTTAAGAACTCAATTTGTGCGTCGTCTGTCTATTAATGTTTTATTGTTATGCATATTATCTTTGTTTACTGTTTAGTCCCGGAGTACTAAATTTCACTAGGGGGGAATGTGTCACCCTGACCTGGATGCCACAAGTGTAATTAAAACTGTGTCTGAGAGCAAGGGGGAGGTTCTCTAGTCAGGGGAACATTAGCATGCAATGCCTCCTGTCTCAGGCCAGTAGGGGGAGCTGGCTGCCCCTATAAAAGCTGGTACTGAGGGCAGGGTTAGGGAGAACTGGACGACCTATCTGAGGATTCAGGTCCCAGAGCAGAGAGGGACAGTTGTGTTGCACCTAAGAGGAAGTGTGGCAGGAGGAGAGCCACAAGCCAGAGACAAGAGGCAAGGAGAGCCTGTCTTGGCAGAGAAAAGACTTAATTTGACCAGACTTTGGTGTCTGAGGCTGGAAGGATTCCACATCCCCCAGCAGAGAACCAGTCCGCAAGGGACTGTACATTCCTTGGCCTAAGAAGCCTGGAGGCCCTGCCACAACCGAAGGGACCAGTAAAGCCGTACAAGGCTGGGAGCAGAAAAGAACCCACGTCGCAGGCCATACAGGCGAGAAAACACGGAAAGCTCGGAAACGTGGGCTGTTACCCTATCAGGAGGAGATAGCCAGAAGGAGCGCAGAAAGCACGGTAGGCCTACACCCTCACCCTGACCAGGGCCAATTTCCCCGTTGCTCTCAGACATCCAGGTCCCCTCCTAGCTGGGACTGTTTATGGGTCAGTTTACCTGTTTCAGTAAAGACCCTGGACTGCAACCTGTTGTCTGTGTGCTCCTTGCTCCTCCAGCACTATCAGCACTGGGACTCTCACTACCATCACTCCCACCATCCACTACACTGCCCTGGGGCCGCACTCTTCCCGTGGGGAGTCACACTACCCTAGCTGCACACCTCATCAGCCCCAGCGGTCTGCATGCAGCGGCGGTTCCTAATAACCGCAATCCACGGGTGGCGTAGTCGAACATTATCAATAACACATAACGGACTACCACTGGCCTGACCACCCTGAGCCACGGAACCGGGTTGCCACTACTACTCCCATCGTTTCCCTAATTGCCCGGATCCGAGTGCCCCACGGCCCAGGGGGCGAGTCACACCCCCTCCACTTTCCTCCAAAATTTTAGAGGAAAAAAGTGCGTCTTATAGTCTGAAAAATGCGGTAACTGACCATATAGATGGCTTAAGAGGTTTGAGTCTACCAATTGATTATCTTCAAAATGTTGTTTGATAAACTTGCCACATCCTTAGACTGTATAGTCTAATGTAACAGTACATGTTACTTGGCATAATTTTTCTATATTGTGGTGCAATTATTGGTTACAGGATTGCAATTAAGGCCACTTCTTTTCCCCACCAGCTTGCCAATATCTCCCTCCCATTTGTTGTGGTGAAAAAGTTTTAAAAACAAAGAGGTCCCGATACATCAAGCAGTTAACATTACTTTTCTGTCGAAAAATGAGCAGTGCTTCATGGACCTGGGGTGTGCGTCAGCATGGACCGCAAATTCATCATAATTTACCCCACAAAAGTGGCATAAATTACATCACAAATGTATTCCAGTTCCTAATTATTGGCGCACAACAGCAGAGAGATGTGCCAAATAGTTTAATAGGTGCACACTTCTTAATAAATTTTGGTGCATTTTACTCCAGCTCACTAGACTGGCGTGCAAAACAACAGTCTTGATGAATTGGGTCCATAATGGTGCACACTTGTAAGACAATTTTTTTGAGTAAAATAAAGCACCACTCCAGACTTTTTTTTTTATTGCAGAGCTGGAGTGGTGCTACTAATCTAAGTCCCTGCCACTGTCTTCATCTTTTATCCATGCCGCTCTGGTCGGTCTCTAGCAGGTTGTGACTTGTCGGATTGCTGACGCGATTCAGAAGTCACATCTCAATAAACAAGACTCTCATAGACTTACATTTAGAGCTTGTCACTGTTAGGGTGCTTTCACATTGCATTTTTGGCGACTTTCGTTGGTCCCAACAGTCCCAATCGCAAAATGGGATTCAGGCATATGAGCCATAGACTATAATGGTGCGGGCAGAGTAAACGTGCACTCTGACGTGCATCATTTTCCTTTGTCAGTCACTAGATGCTAATCTACTTTGTTCATCTTCCAAACTTAACATCACCTCTATGAGAGCGGTAATCCAATAGTAATGGATTTCTCTTGATCGGATTTCTTAGCTGCCCAAATTAGAATCCTGAAGCGGAAGCAGCATAAAAGGGCATAGCCAGTAACAAATTTCAGGGGAAATTTCATACATCTTGGCAGTTCTTAGCATAAGGACTGAATGATAAATGGAATAAATGGCTGGCATGAGGGGACTGTTGAGCCAGACAAAATGATGCCACAAATGAAAAGAAATTGATGGCAGTGCAAATCTGGCATCTGAAAATGTATTGTTCTATACAGAATGTACGAGCGATATCATTTGAGATTTACAAATATGAACAGGTATGTTAACTAGTGATGATCGAGTATGGTTTTTTTTTTTGGCTCTGTTTTGAAGTGTTCAAAGTTTTCTTTTTCACTGTTTTATGGCCCTCTGTTGTATATTGGTTTGTTTACCCTGCATAGCATTGCCTGTTCTGGCCTTATGCTAATTAGCTAATTATTCAGTTTGGTCAATTGGTGCTGCATGTTAGCAGCAGACATTTCAATTCATATATATTCAGCTCTGGTTCAGGATAGCACACGTGCTGGGTCACGCGTGCAACAGACTTTAAGTGCAATAGCTTAAAGTGCGTTTAATAAGCAGTTATACAATGGCAGTTAGACAGGGCAGGAGACAGGTAAGGTGTACAAGATATTCATACAAACATACTGCTTCTTGGTCAGATGTATTGCATTATGCATTGGTCATAGCAATCTGCTTCTTACTTGTTTTAACTTCTGCTTTCTCTCATCTCGTCCGCCCTTTAACACATTCTGTGCACTCACTCCATATCCACCCTTCCCTTCTCCCCTCTCCCATGTATAACTCTGAGGCTCTACTGACCTTTCTCACCCACTCCAAACCATCCACCAACTCAATACAGCACTCAAAACGTTCATACAAATCATTGCACCACCTGCTCTTTCAATTTTTTCTCCTTCTCCTAGTCGCTGGCGACATCTCCCCCAGCCCTGGGCCTCCCTCCACTAGCATACACCACTCTCTTCCAGCTGCATATAGAAACCCAGCTAATCTTATTAACATTCAGTGCATGCCCTCTCCTATCGCTTTCCATTGCGCACTCTGGAACGCACGGTCTGTGTGTAATAAACTAACTTACATTCACGATTTTTTCCTCTCTAATTCCCTTAACCTTCTGGCTATTACAGAAACCTGGATCCAGCATTCAGACACCACCGCAGCTGCTGCTCTCTCATTTGGTGGGCTGACATTTTCACATACTGCCAGACCTGAGAATAGACGGGGTGGAGGTGTTGGTTTGCTCCTTTCACCACAATGTGCTTTCCAGGTCATCCCACCAGTTCCCTCACTCATGTTTCCTTACTTTGAAGTGCACACCGTCAGACTCTTCTAACCCTTCTCCCTTCGAGTGGTGGTTGTGCATCGCCCTCCAGGCTCCTCCCGCCAGTTCCTGGATTACTTTGCCACCTGGATTCCTCACTTTCTATCCTGTGACATCCGCACCATCATCATGGGAGACTTTAATATCCCCATCAATGATCCCCTCTCCCAATCTGCCTCTCATCTACTTTCTCTAACCTCCTCATTTGGCCTCTCAGAATTTACTAATTCTCCTACGCATGAAAACGGGAATACTCTGGACCTGTTTTTCTCCCGTCTCTGCTCGCTGCATGACTTTACTAACTCCCCTCTCCCGCTCTCTGACCACAACCTTCTTTCCTTCTCTGTCAAGAACCGTCTCCTCACCCGGGACATCCCCACTTCCCACACTTATAGGAACACACGTACCATTAACACCCAGCTGCGTATGGGCAATCTCCACACATCTTTAGCCCCCATCTCCTCCCTCTCCTGTCCAGACTTAGCATTGTCACACTACAATAATACACTGAAGAGTGCCCTAGATGAAGCTGCTCCTTCTACATGCAGAAAGACCCGACACAGACAACGGCAGCCCTGGCACACAATGCAAACACGCTTTCTTCAGCGTTGCTCTAGGTGTGCTGAGCGGCAGTGGAGAAAATCTCTTTTAGCAGAGGACTTAATCCACCATAAATTCATGCTCAAAACCTATAACTCTGCCCTTCATCTGGCCAAACAATCCTACTTCACCACTCTCATCACTTCACTGTCCAACAATCCAAAACGACTTTTTGAAACCTTAAACTCCCTCCTGAGCCCTAAAGCACAGACCCCCACCACCAACCTCAGCGGGGAGGATCTGGCCACTTATTTCCTAGAAAAAAATCAACCACATCCATCAGGACATCTCAGCCCAATCTCCTCAGTGCCTGGATCCCTGTCTCTGCCGCACTTCAAGCTCACTATCCATCTTTGAGCCTGTTACAGAAGAAGAAGTTACCCAGCTCCTCATTTCTTCTCGACCTACAACCTGCAACAGTGACCCCATTCCGTCACATCTCCTGCAGTCTCTCTCACCGGTGGTCACCATCACCTGACTAAAATATTTAACCTCTCTCTTTCTTCAGGTATCTTTCCCTCCTCATTTAAACATGCCATCATAACCCCTTTACTTAAAAAGCCATCCCTGGACCAGAACTGCACTGCTAACTACAGACCTGTCTCTAACCTTCCTTTCATCTCTAAACTCCTGGAACGCTTGGTCCACTCCCATCTAATCCGCTATCTCTCAGATAACTCTCTCCTCGACCCGCTACAATCTAATTTCCGCTCCTTACACTCCACTGAAACTGCCGTCACTAAAGTCTCTAATGATTTACTAACAGCCAAATCCAAAGGTCACTACTCCCTGCTGATTCTCCTGGATCTCTCCGCCACATTTGACACTGTGGATCACCAGCTCCTCCTCACTATGCTCCACTCTATAGGCCTCAAGGAAACCGTTCTCTCCTAGTTCTCCTCCTACCTCTCTGACCGCTCCTTCACTGTATCTTTTGCCGGCTCCTCTTCCTCTCCTCGTCCCCTTACTATCGGAGTTCCGCAGGGCTCAGTCCTAGGCCCCCTCCTCTTCTCTCTATACACTGCCCCTATTGGACAAACAATCAGCAGATTTGGGTTCCAGTATCATCTCTATGCTGACAACACCCAACTATACACTTCTTCACCTGAC
Source organism: Phyllobates terribilis (assembly GCF_046119375.1). NCBI lineage: Eukaryota > Metazoa > Chordata > Amphibia > Anura > Dendrobatidae > Phyllobates > Phyllobates terribilis. Next base: position 693,907,495 of record NW_027362762.1, read on the forward strand.
ATCACTCCTACCCTAATACAAAATACCAAGGATTGTCTGTCTGCTGTCTCTAACATCATGTCCTCCCTATATCTTAAACTGAATCTCTCTAAAACTGAACTTCTTGTGTTTCTCCCCTCCACTAACCCAACTCTACCTAAAATCGAAATTACCTTGGAGGGTTCAACCATAACTCCCAAGCAGCATGCCCGCTGCCTGGGGGTCATATTCGACACTAACCTTTCCTTTACCCCCCCCATATCCGATCACTCACTCGCTCCTGTCACCTGCATCTTAAAAACAACTCCAGAATCCGACCTTTTCTCACCTTTGAAACTGGTAAAACTCTTACTGTTGCTCTTATTCACTCTCGTCTGGACTACTGCAACTCTCTTCTGATCGGTCTCCCTCTTACCAAACTTTCTCCTCTCCAATCCGTGCTGAATGCGGCAGCCAGGGTCGTATTTCTGTCCAGCTGCTTCACCGATGCCTCCATCTTGTGCCAGTCTTTACATTGGTTGCCGGTCCGCCTCAGGGTCCAATATAAACTCATCACTCTTACCCACAAAGCTCTCCACAATTCTGCACCGCCTTATATCTCCCCTCTCATCTCTATCTATCGCCCTACACGTGCCCTCCATTCTACAAATGACCTAAGACTAACATCCCCCATAATCCGAACCTCGTACCTCCGTCTCCAAGACTTCTCTTGTGCTGCACCAGTTCTCTGGAATGCACTACCCCAGGCGATCCGACTGATGCCTAGCCCCCATAACTTCAAGCGCGCTTTAAAAACCCATCTCTTTAAACAAGCCTACCACCTTAACTACTCAGTAAATTAACTTTCCCCTGTTCCCTCCTTCTAAATATCATTCAGAATCTGTTCCCTACGCTTCATCTGTCTCCACACCCTCCATGCACAAGATAACTACACTCGGTACTCGAGTATTGCACTTAAACATACAGGCTGATGACCGGATCATACAGCTTTATATGAAAATCCCTATTTATTATAATTGCCAGACCTGAAATAACAAGCACTTTTCACCTATTGTGTCCCCCCATTTCCTTGTAGAATGTAATCTTGCGAGCAGGGACCTCACTCCCAATGTAACTGTTTAAACTGTCCTTAAATTGTATTGAATTTATTGTCTGTACATGTCCCCGCTTAATTGTAAAGTGCTGCGGAATTTGTTGGCGCTATGTAAATAAAAAATTATTATTATTATTATTATTATTATGTTCTGTTAACCCTTTCGGCGAGCATGCTCAGATGCTTGCCAAGTATCTTCAGCAAGCTATGTTTTAGTCACCCCATAGCATGGTTTGCGACTGTTTGACTGCTTTAATACATGTGAGGAATGCCTAAGAAACAGGCATTCCTCACATGTATTAAAGCAGTCAAATAGTCGCAAATCATGCGCATGGCGTGACTAAAACATAACAGTAGAGCACTCTGTAGATACTCGGAAAACAACTGAGCATGCTCATAAATCTCAAGTAACGAACATGCTCGCTCATCACTAATGTTAACCTTGTAGTGAAAAACGCTGTACATTTACATATAGAGGTGAATATCTAGTTAGTTTTAAGTGCTATAAGTGTGAGGGATGGTGTTGGAGCTGTCTCAGAAACCATCCACAGCAGGCATCAGCTATATAGTACAGCGGACACTCTGTGGCATCAAAGGTAGCTCCAAAGCAGGGGGGGATCCCTGTGACTTAAAGCGGGTGCCAAGTCTACATTTGTGTATATACCTACTAGGTTCTGCCAAAGGTTTTACATTGACATGGATAATACACTGCACTACATATGTATTGTAGTGCAATGTGAAAGCAATCGAGATATCTCATGCTCAAGTTGCTTGCTTTAGTGCCTGGAAGAATTAAAGAATGCTGTTAAAATGGAGTTAAATAAAATGTTTAAATACCCCACTATAGTTGCATTGATAGAAAAGTTACCATTTAGCATTGCAGTGATGGAAAATAAGGCTGCAGTGCCCTCAAAGCCCATAATATTTTTATTGGATAAAAACAAGGAGGAATAACTTATACTCTTAGGCTAAGATCACACGACCACATAAAAATCATTTGCTTTTCAACCAGAAAAAAGAGACAATTTTTCATCTGTATTGTCATCAGCAGCTAATTGACCAGATACAGTTTCCTATGTTAATAATGGCAATGTATCAGTAAAAATCTGATGCTACATGGAAGATCCGTATATGGGATCCTATTATTTTGCGCACCCATAGATTTGAATAGGCAAGTGTCATCTGAAATATAGGGAAGACTAATGTACGTTGCAATTTATTTCAAGTGAATACACTGTCATCTGTATAGCCAAAATGAATAAAATTGGTCCCAGTGCTGTCCATGTGATGTCACTTTTTTTCACTGACCGCACGGGAACTGAAAATACGGACATGTGAATGTGCCCTCATGGTTCCGACATTTGAACAGTGTGGACTGCAAAATACACTGACTGACTTGTGAAGTAAGATATGACCCACAATGACTGACTACTCTGCTTCTGATCTAGTTTGCAGTATAGTAAAATCTACCAATTGGCCATGTAATTTGCTTATTTTGAGGTGTTTCTGATTCTTAGTCGCTGTAACAATCCACCAGCAAAACCAGTTGTTTCTCAGGTGTCTAATGTGTTTAATGAGTGTAAGGCAGTGCTTGTCATCATCCTGGGGGATACTCGCTTCGCTGCGTCAATTTAAAACACACCAGCCATATTTTCCGGTATTTCTCAACTTAGCAGTTTATTAACTTCATAAACTGCTGATTTCCGGGTCCAACTCTGTGGCCCACCGACACACAAATAATGTCCAGGAGCCTCAAGTGGCAGACCGGCCCACTTGGCTCTAGTTACAGCCTCCCCCCAAGGTAATAATAACAATGTCCAAATCAATGTCCATATAAGCAGGGTTTATCTTGCCGGCTTATGGCTGCTTCCGTCCGTTTGGTTCCCCAGATGGGGGGTCTCTAGCCTCTGGCCCTCCAAGGCTTACTGGCGTCCCATCACAGGACCCAGGCTTCACCCTCCAGGAGTCCTCTTAGCCTCTGGCCCTCCAAGGCTTACTGGCATCTCTCTCACACTCAGATCCAGGCTTCACCCTCCAGGAGTCCACCAGGCTTCACCAGGCCTCACCAGGCCTCACACGAGCGGTGTTCCCTCACACACAGGGAACAGTCTCATGTCTCTCACACGGTGTCAAGAAACACGCCTGTCACACCCCTTGCACCTCTACACACTGCACACCTCACCAGGGTTTTTATATCCTGTAGAAACAGCCACAGGACCTGTGCTTATCTCACAGTCACGTGTCCATACCTTCTGTGAGCAAAAAGGACCTGTGTGATGTCACAGTCATGTGACCAGTCAGCTGAGGGGGAGGAAATAGCCTAAACAGACATACTAGATCATTATAGCAATGCCGCTGCACCACATGAGGCAAACTCTGGAATTAACGTACCACTCCAGTAAAAAATGCTATCCCATGCACCCACTGGTCTCATTATGACCATTAATTGTAATTGTTAATATTTGCAAAGAGTATTTCTGTACACAAATTTGTGCCTTTTTTTATTCTGTTGAGTTACATAACTCTGTGATGACCCCTTATATTTAAGGGGAATTTGTTAGCTGGATTTCACTCTCCCCAAAGTATTTATGTGCTCATGTTGCTCTTTCAAAGACAAGTCCAACAATACCTTTACATGGCCAGTTAGTTTCCCCATTACTGAGAAATCAGCCATTGAATTGATAATGCAAGTGAGACAAAGATTATGGTAGATCTAAAGCCTCTTTGGCTATGTGCCCACGATGCAGAAATGCTCCGGATTTTTTCCTGAGCGTTTCTGCATCTCCCTGGCAGAAAAAAACGCATGCAGATTGTACATGCAGATTGTACATGCGGATTGTACATGCGTTTTTCCTGCCAGGGACATGCGGATGTGAAGCGTTCTTCACTTGCATTTCCGCATGCGGGTTGTCAAGCGCTTTCCAAGCGATTTTAGCATCACTTGGAAAGTGCTTGTCAACTTGGTCACACTATATAAATCCATGCAAACAGCATGAATTTATATAGTGTGACCGAAAGAATGGTAAAAAATAAAAAATAAATATTATACTTACCTTCTGATGGCCCCCGGAGTCTTGCTTCGCTCCGTCCTGGCTGCCGGCAGCTCGCGGTACACTGAAGGACCTGCCATCACATGACTATGACTTCAGCACAGGTCCTTCAGTCCACCGCGAGCTGCCGGCAAGGGAGGACAAGCACAGCGGGGGCCATCAGAAGGTAAGTAGAATATTTATTTTTTATTTTATTCATTTTTTCCAGGTTCTATGGTAACCGGGTCCGGAGGAGAGTCTCCTCTTCTCCAGACCCAGGTACCATCCGCACATTGAAACGCATGGATTCCGCATGTACAGATGCAGTGATGCGTAATCCATGCATTCCAATGCAAGTCAATGGCGGCAATTATGCTGCGTGACCGCAAAATGAATGGACATGCTGCTTATTTTTCCGCAATGATAACCCGCAGCGGAAATTTCCGCAGCATGTGCACAGCCAATGCGGATTATCATTGGGGAACATGGCAGGCCTTCTACCAAGCGTTTTTTAAGCGTTTCTGCAGCGTTTTTGCCGCTGCGGAAATGCTTAAAAAACGCATCGTGGGCACACAGCCTTTCACTCCAGCTCTATTCCCCACCCAGTGCCGCCTCCTCCTGCTTCACTGACAGCTTCTTTGCCTAAAGTCACTCAGAATAGAGGCTGTCACTCAAGCAGAAGGAGGCAATACTGGGTGGGGAATAGTTTAGTTAAATTGTTGGAATCCCATCTACTACTTCTATTTTCTAATGGTGCACACTAATGTGAAGGAAGGTGGGGAATAGAGCTGGAGTGACAGAGGTTTCAGATCTACCATAGTCCTTCAGCCTTTTGCATATCAATTAAAAGGATGATTTTTTTTTTTAGTAATAGAGAAACGGACTGGCCATGTTAAGGTATTGCTGGACTTGTCTTTGAAAGAGCTACATGTGCATACAAATAGTTTGGGGAGTAAAATCCTGATGACAGATGTTTCTCAATGTGGTTTCTGTATCAGTCGATGTCAACATCTCCTTGCATGACGGACTTTTAGAAGCATGCTAACTTGCATCCTGCATACCTCCTTACGTGTGCTGGTGATCTTGTAAGTAGTAGTTTTAGCAAGACACAAGGGAAGGAAACACATCCTGTATATAGAAGCTTGTGTACAAGAAGGTGGAAACATGGCTGCCGCTGGAGAAAATCATAAGGTAGGAATAAGGACTGCACCATTGATTGGAAAAAAATGCAGTTGCTTTAATTAATCAATCAGTGTTGGATTTATATGACAAAAAGTGTTTGTGTAAAGGCTTCTCCACTTTGAAAATGTTACCCCTTTAATGGGTAAATGACATGCTTATAAGGGGAAAGCAAAAATATGGCTTACCTTTTTCATCGGGTTTAGTAGTTAACAAGAATGAAAACTTGGAAACTTGCTTTTGCTACATCAGAAGACTGTACAGAGCTTTATACAGGCAACAAGGAATGCTGGGAGATTTCAGCTCTGAAGACTGTAGAATTGTGAATGCATAATGATAGGATACAGACTGTAATATTGTATAATTACTCAACTCTTTATGTAGATTCATTCAATAAAATTGTGTTCAAAGGTAGGCATAAGGGACTTAAAGGGAATATGTCAGCAGGTTTTTGCTACCTCACCTGAGAGCAGCATAATGTAGGCAAAGAAATCCTGAATCCAACGATGTATCACTTAAGGCCCCGTCACACTTAGCGACGCTGCAACGATCCCGACAACGATACGACCTGTCAGGGATCGTTGCTGCGTCGCTATGTGGTCGCTGGTGAGCTGTCAAACAGGCAGGCTCACCAACGAACAGGGGAGCAGCGACATCGTGGAAAGAATCTTTCCACGATGTCCTGCTCCTGGTTACCAGCCTGCTGAAGCAGGAGCAGGCTGGTAACCATGATAAACATCAGGTTACTAGGGGCACACGCGCACCTAGTAACCCGCTGTTTATCATGGTTACCACTCTGCTACGGTGAGCGGGAGGTTACCACTCACTTTAGCAGGCTCGTAACCATGATAAGCAGATGTTTATCATGGTTACCAGCCTGATCGCTGCTCCCGCTGGTCACACACAGCGATGTGTGCTGACCAGCGGGAGGGCAACGACCAAAAAAAGGTCCAGGACACTTTGCAGCAATCAGCGACCTCACAGCAGGGGCCTGATCGCTGCAAAGTGTCACACATAGCGACATCGCTGGTGAGGTCGCTGTTGCGTCACCAAAACCGTGACACAGCAGCGATCTCGCTATGTGAGACGGGGGCTTTAGTTTACAGTATGCAGCCATTCTGACAAAATCAGAGCTTTTAGATTTAGAATGAACCAGGCTCTCCGTGTACAAAGTCCATAGACAGTGAGGTGCTTAGTTGCTGGACTAGTCTGACAATGTTAATCTCTTAGTGATAAATCCTTCACAGTTAGTAAACAACAGCACAAGTGACACATCCCTGAATTCTGTGCTTCAGCCTCTATCTCCTGCTGTCTTCAGATTACATTGCAAAAACCTGCTGACAGAATCCCTTTAATAGATCACATTTTAGATTACTTTGCATGTTGTGCTCACAATCAGCTTAGTTGGCTATGATTACATGTTACAATGAAAATTAGTAAACTTTTTGACTGTGTTGAATTGGTTTTAAGTAATTGAAACATTGCATAGTTATTTCTCCTAGAAACAATATACAATGTACACTATACAATGTACAATATAAAATGTACACTATACAATGTACAATATACAATGTACAATATACAATGTACAATTTTTATCAACTAATCATTAAGTTGAAGAATCAGGAAAAGAAATCAGAAACATATGAGACAACGTAGTTTTATTGTTTGTATATGACAAAAGCAGACAATACAACCCAACTGTCAGCAATACACAACATGAAATGGTCAGTCACAAAGCTGTCAAAGTGTTCATAACTAGACAATGAATCTACAGTATAGTCTTGCTGTGAATATCCACAGGTACAGGGCATCTGCACTGCATAAATACTGAGGCTTTTTTTTTGTTAAACCTCACAAGAGTTTCACTGATTTTTAATAACATTTTCAAGCAGCTTAAAATAATATAGAAGAAAGCTACTAAATTTAAAAAAATCTTCAAAAGTAACTACATACACAAATAGAGTAGAAAACAAGAGAATTCATCTAGTTCAATAGTATGTATAGTCTTTAGACCTTATCATTGAGTGAAATCATCCTCCTAGAAGAGGTCTAATCATCACATGAGATCACAGTTCCACGGCATCTTTTCTTATAAATCTGAATGGATGGTTCCTCTGTTATTCCTCTTAGACATTAATGAACACATTAACAACTGGGTGTAACTTGTTATGGGTAAGTCTTTACACTGTCCAATAGTGCTGTGTAAGGACCCACCCCCTTGACTAAGGCGAATGGTAACACCCGGTTGTCAATTTACTCTGAAATATTCAGGAGAAATAACAGAGGAAAGGCACAACACAGAGTTATGAGAGCCGATGTTGCAGAATTGTTAATTAATGGGGAACTCAACTGTTTACTAAGAGATGTATCAGAAGAACTGGCAGCCTCTTTTAAAGAGGTTGTCCTGTTAAAACAAGTTACCACCTACCCATAGGAATTGTTATAACTTATTGATAGGTGGGGGCCTAACCACTGGGATTCACACAAATCGGCCGAACGGTGCACTTTTATCCCTGTTAAAATGGAGTAGCAGAGCGTACGACCTACATTCCATTCATTCTCTATGGGATTGCGCTGCGTTTGGCTTTTTCCAGAAGCCCCATAGGGAACTGAATGGAGTGAGTATCTGAGCTGCCACGATATCTTGTCATGGGATTAAAAGTTCCCCGATCTGCCAATTGGCACAGGTCTTGTTGGTGGGGCACCCACCGATCAACAAATTATCAGCTATCCTGTTGATAGGCAATGACTTGTTTTAACTGACAACTCCTTTAAGACTCTCACCTTTTCAACACAAAATATGTTCATCGGCCTCATCCAATTCCCTATTCTCAAATATATAAAGCACATTAGTAAATAAGTAAAACCCCTTCAAGGTGCACAAACAACAGAAAAAATGGAGATAGTTGAATATAACACTTCATCTGATAAGAGGAGGAGTAGTGAGGTTGCTTAATGGCGTAGTTCCCAGTCTTATCCTACATGAGACCGATATATACCTTATATCAGAGCAGTATTATACAATGCACTCACCGATACCTGCAAGGTATATAACATAGTTGGTTGTGCCATCCACTGGAGTTTCATCAAGAAGTCCGTTCAGCCTGAGACAGATACTAGTACCCAGCCTATATACAAACAGAACCATGTCCAGGTTACAGACAGTCATGAATCATGCAATATTTAACCCCTTAATGACCAGGCCTGAAATGCTCTTAATGACCAACCAAATTTTTTTTTTTTCCGCTTTTGTCTCCACTTTTCAGCAGCCACAACTTTTTTCATTTTCCTCTTGCGTAGCTCTCTGAGGCTTTTATTTTTTTGTGTAAGACAAATTGTAATATTTTTAGTGCTGTTTTTGAGTGCATAAAAATTACTGTGATTTTTTTCTTTTCGACACAAATATTGAAAAAAAAATAAATTTTTGGTTTAGTTTTTTAGTTTAGATTTTTTACTATTCACGTTTCACTGCAAATCTACCTAATATTTGTTTTGTTTTGCTCTAACTATGTTATAAAATATATTTTATATGAAAATAATATTTTTTTGGGTGGGATTTTTTGTGGTGGGGACTTTTCTTATTCCTTTTTTTGGAGATTTTTTTATGAATATATTGCACAATTTGACAGTTTGTCCAGGGGAACGTATTTTTTTCCTTATATTGTATATTTTGTACACTGTAACTGGGGCATCCATAGGAGCACCAGTTACAGGGAAAACACCCTACTACAGTGACAGAAGTCACTGGCATAGCCGATCTAGATTTGCTAGGACCCAGCAGCTCTGCTTTGCTGAAAGAGACCCAGCAATCATATGACCGCCAGGTCCCTCAAAAGCATCGTCAATGTTTCTATTTATTACATAGCGCTTGTTGAGCACTACGTAGCCGGAAAAAGAGAATAAGGAAATTGTGGTATACGACTTCTGTCTTCTCCCAAAAGTCCCTGGCTGTGTCTGGTAGCCAGCGACTCGACCTGCTCCTGCTAGGATTGCAAGAGCAGGAGCTTTAACCTTGCGCTGCAAATTTATAATGGCACAGGATTAAAGCTCAGGTTCAAATATGCTTAAATTTACGGCGCTTGGTTGTTAACAGGCTAAAGTGGTTACCCAGGATTTGGGATGGTTTTTTTTCTAAAAGGCAGGGAATGATTTTTTTTTTTTAAATAATCATTACTCATTCCCACCTAGTTTCTAGCTCTGTTGCTCCAGTGGTACCCTACTGGTGATGACTGGGATTAACATTATCTATTTAGTGTAATTGTTTAACGATAACCTGTCACTACTACTGACATGTCTGTTTTAGTAAAGGCATGCATAGCCCATGAAATGAACAATCTGGAGCATCTATTCTCAAAATTCTGCACTGTGTTGTTCCTTTGTGATTTCTCTTAAAAATGCATAAATAAATTGACAACTTAGTTTTATATTATTTTATTTATTAGTTTTGTCCCCTCATCAGCACTGATTGCTGTATCTGAGTATGTGTGAACCTCCAACCACTAATGCCGAGTTGTCCATTTATTCACAAATTTCTTGGAGGATAACAAAACGCAGATTTTCCTTGTAGAGTTGCAATAAAAGATGCTCCAGAATTGTTATTCCATAGGGAATATAAGTATTCAATGAAATTGACATTTTAGGAGTAATGAAATGTCCTCTTTAAGTGAATTCTAATCTCTCTAGAAACGTTGTGAAGGTGATCGCCCATTGTTTGGTGCCATTTATCGATGGCACTTGTGTCCTGCGGTAGACATTCTAATCAGTCCTGGGCATGTCATAGGCAAAGTCCGCAGGAAAAAGGATGCACAGTGATGGAAACACAGACGTTACTTCTTCCACCCCGGGTAATCTAGTCTACAGTTGTGATTTCTTTGCGAGGCCGTTCTGTGATCTCCATCCGTTTCCCATCATTCTGAATCATGTAGACAATGTGTTTCAGGTCCAAACTGCGGGTCAGCACATCCAGGAGCAGCTCGTCCTTCTGTACACCTCCTATAAACTCCTCCAGGGATAATTCACCTAGAAACAATATAGGCACACATGAAAAATAACATTTTGCCTCCGTTTGATCTGCTTTCCATAGGAGTTTTTCCTCAACTTTGCCAGACACAATAAGGTGATAGATTACTTTGTGTTCTGCAAAAAAAACTAAAAGTGCAGAAAAATGGAGTCCTAATTTTCATCTTTTGAATTTACTGCGGATACACGTATGAATAACATGTTTGGGTATTTGGATGTAATCCCCAGATGGGATGCCTAGAGGAACACACGTGGATGCTTCTGTGTATCCTCTTTGGATCGTAAGCTCCTATCTGCAGGATCCACTCTTTTTTTTGTAAGATTTTTATTGTTTTTAAATATTGTTTTTCACGTATATTTTTCCACTAAGGACACATCTGTGCTATAAAAATGGCCTCTTATCATCATCACTGTTCTTCTAGTAATCTCCATGAGTGCAACCTCTGGTGGAAAACCGTGGTAGGTACAAGAAGTGACACTAAACCTGCTCAGCTAGTCCTATTAGGCCACAATTGTATTAGCAGATAAGTCTAAGTACCTTACGTAAAGGCAGTCTAATAATAAGAAAAACGCATGAAGATTACTCACCATCGCCATTAATGTCAATTTTGTCAAAAACCATATCTGTGAATTCCTCTGCGGTCATATCATCATTACATCTGTTAATAGCCCTGATAGCCTGAAAGACAGCAACGAGTTTGGTTGAAAGTTCATTTCACAAATTTATGTCTGGGGAAGGTTGAAATATGGTGTATAGAACCTACAGGCCTGATCTGCTAGAAATCCTCTCACCTTTATTATGTTGAGAAGTTCTCCTCTGTCAATGCAGCCATTGCCATCCACATCGTAGAGCTTGAAGTACCACCGCAGCTTCTGCTCCACTTTGCCTTTCAGGACTAAGCTCAAAGCAGCTACATACTCCATAAAATCCATATAACCATCCTGAAAAAAAGCGTTCAATGAGTACACAAGGCTATTAGTGTACAGTATCCACTGTGTATGGTGTCTATATCTATCTCTCTATCTCATATCTATCTAATAAATCAAATAAAATCAAATTGGCTTTATTAGCAGGACTAAGTACATATTAGCATTGTCAAAGCAAGTGGTAAAATAATGGGGTGATGGGGATAGGGACACATCCAGGGTGGGGTATCTGAGTCCATGATATCTATCATCTATCTATCATTTATCTATCTGTCTATCTGTCACTTATCTATCTATCTATCTACGTATCTATCTATCTATCTATCTATCTATTTATCTATTTATCTATCTATCTGCCATTTATCTATCTGTCTATCTGTCACTTATCTATCTATCTATCTATCTATTTATCTATCTATCTATCTGCCATTTATCTATTTATCTATCTATTTATCTATCTATCGGTCATTTATCTATCTATCAATCATTTATCTGTCATTTATCTATCCATCTATCATATTTAGTTGCTACTGTATTATATAAACTTTGCTGGTAACATTCCCTAGTATGTGGTCCATTTTGACTTGCTCCCTACAGGCAGCCATCATGTCATCCTGGTACTCTGTGTGATGGGATGTGGGAATTTGGAGCTCTGTATTGGAAAATAACCCCTTTAACATTTTATTGCTCCATATGGATGCAGATTATTGAAATGGCAAATGGAGCTCTTACTTGCCCTCCCAGGCTCCAGAGCTGCCTCTTTGCTGCTGCTCCTGTTTCTGTTAATCGGTTGCAGCATTGATGTCACATCTAAAGAGCTTGTAACCGCTGCAAACAATCACTGGGTTCAACAACTTGTGCCATCTACATCGACAAAGCCGCTGAGCCCAGTGATTGGCTACAGTGGTTACAAGAGCTGTAGACTTGATGTCACTGCTGCAGCCAAATAATAAAGACTGGAGCAGCAATGTAGAAGCAGTGCAGGACCTGGGGAGGATGAATTACAGCTTTCAGTTTATTATCTAAGACCTCTGTAACCCTATGGTACAATAACATTTTAAAATAGACAAACCTTTTAAGACTTCTGAACTAAGGAGTTGCTCCAAGTGTGAAAGTTATCCCATACACATAGGATGGAGGGCAACTTCTTGGTCACTAGATGTCCAACCACTGGGACCCCACCAGTCCCAAGAACCAGGGCTCTGAAGAGCACCATGTGAATGGAGCGGAAGCCAAGCATGTACACCTCCACTCCATTCATCCTCTATGAGATCAAAGGAGCTAGCCGAGTGCCGCATTACACAGGTCTTTGGAAATCCCATAAAATGAATGGGTTGCATGTGCGCATGCTTGACATCTGCTCCATTTCCATGGGGCTCTACAGAGCACTGGTTCTCATGATCAGTCACGGTCTCAGTGGCCAGACCCCCAGCGATTGGGAAATTATTTCCGGTCCACTAGATAAGAGAGAACCTCCTCCTATAAATTATGATTTTGTTGCAAGTGCTTAAAATGTCTCTAGATGTCTGAATTTCAGCGATCATAAAAAGATTTTGTGCTCTAAGGCAAACAGTATAGTTAATATAATTGAAAGAGGTTTTCCAGTAACAAGATTTTACCATTGTCTCTGGAGATAGCTCCATTAGTACTTCTTTCGTCAGTCATGCCTTCTTGTTACTGGAATCCTCTTTAAATTACAGCGATCAAGTGGGGTCTCAGTGATCAGACTCCTACCATTCTAGAATTTATCATCAAGTCTTTGGATAGGTGACAACTTTTGGTTGACCATCTGATGTAATGAATCCAAAAAATATGAGTAAGGCCCTATATATAGCCTATTACAAATATGTAAGCTTCTGTGTAGGAATTATAGCATTAGATGTTGGTTATTTAGAAGTGTGACAACCGTGTCCTCCTTCTTACTCTGCTCTATTATCGCATCTCACTTCCCTTTTACAGGAGAACTGTTGCCCGAACCAGGGACAGCATGAAACAGGGAAAGACTATAGATATGTTTAATGGCACCCTTAGACGTGAAGATCCATTCTGTTAAACGACTGCTGGACAACTATATACAAGTCAATTGGTGGTCATTTACTGGCCCATTTAGACAGGTCGACAAATGTTCTATATACACAGAATAATCATTTTGTGTTCATAGAACTTCATGTTATCGGCAGCACCTCACCAGGATGAAGTACTGCCAATACCAATGATTTTTATTCTGGCATAAATATCATTGTTCCTGACAAACTAGCATTTTGCTCTTTTGTTGGGTGATTGCTGGCCTATTTACAATGCTGATAATTAGGTATTAAAGAGGTTGTCCACTACTTTTACATTGGTGGCCTATCAGTAGGAGAGGTCATCAATGTCTGATCGGCCGGAGTCTGACACCCGGCACCCCTGTCGATCAACTGTCATGGGTGATGGTTGCGGCCGCCGGCCAGAAGTACTTACTTGCGGAGCTGGTCTCCTACTTTTAGTGGCTGCCGCAGGGTACTACACATCTACCATTGATTTGAATAGGAGGCAGATGTACAGTACCCTGCGGCAGCCACTACAAGTAGACGGCCAGCTCCACAAGTAAGCACTTCTGGCCGGTGGCCACTGCCACTGATAACAGCTCATCGGTGGGGGTGCCAGGTGTCGGACCCCGGCTGATCTGACATTGATGACCTCTCCTAAGGATATGCCTCCAATGTAAAAGTAGTGGACAACCTCTTTAACATTCCTACAACACTTGGCTCATCTAAATGGGTCATTGCTCTATAGAGAGAGTATAAGGCTGCGTTCACATGTAGTTCACATGTAGCAGCCATGCTGCAGCTTTTAAGCAGCAGTTCTGTGCTAATGCAGTCTTTTTACTGTGTTCCTACAAAATCACTTAATCTTGAAGAGAAATAGCTGTTTCACTTGCAAATCCACAGGGGTATTATGATCGGGTGAAACCCATTTTCCTATAAAATTAAGTGATTGTGCAGGAAAACAGTAAAAAGAGGGAAGCAGCACAGTGCTGTTGTGGCTAAAAGCTGCGGTGTGACCACTACATGTGAATGCAGCCTAAAGGGACAAGAGTCATGGCGGTTCTCTGCTCAGCATGATTGACAGGTCTCACTATTGATGTATACAGAAATTCATGTCTATCAAGCCGTGCCGAGAGAGGTATAGGCTCCACCATGAATTTTCCCCCTATTCTGGGCTCGTTCTCAAGCTACATTTTCTTGAAAAGGGTGTAAAGTATGGCTCTTTGCAATGAGGGAGCCTGTCCTTATCTGGTGCTTTCTGCGGCTTAGGCAGAATAAATCTCCTGAACGACTCCCAGTAAGCCGATGATTCCAGTGATGGGATTCAGCTAAATACATCCCTGTAATACTATAGGTGGAGGTTTCCATAGGTCACGACAATGACTTATACTTTCATCTTTTCTTTTTGCTTTTTCTTTTTTTTTCCATTTGGCAGAGTAAGTAAAATAAAGCCCGATGTCAGATGCCAATTTGACTTAGCTGCTGTGGCCTACGCAATTCTTGCCATCCAAATCAAGGCACAAGAAGGCAACAGAATTTAGGATCGCTGTCAGTATATTTTGCTTTAATTTCATGGGGCACTCAAGTGTGTGTTTGTATGCTGGTGGATGTGTCCTAGTTGGGTTGGGTGGAGGTAAACAAATTGGTGGCCAATGCCATTTAAAAGAGCAATCTGGTCCATTGGCATTAATAAAGGGACTGTCCCATAAATAACTGCGATGTGCGATACAGTAAAATAAGCATCCAAAAAGTCTAATGAGCCCATGACTCTATAAGGGGCAATATATGTCGATACCTAAGATCTTTCCATTTGTACAACTATCACTTGATAGCAACCTGTCTCTGCTAGGTGTATTGTAAATTTATTGGGTTTGGGGGAACAGGTCAGTGTGGAATTGTCCTGCAAAAGAACAATTCTGAACTATGGGCACTGGCAGCCTCATGTTTTTAACCTATGAATTGTTATGGAGGTTCTGTGGGTGACTTACTGCTGCATTCTGTATTAGATCCACAAGGTGGCAATCTTTTGTGACTAATGAGAATATTTTCTTCAAAACTGGCTTTAAACAGCGAAATAGGCAGAATGGGCACTTAGAAAGGCCTTATGACACACAGCTCTAAATATAAGTTACCGATGCATGTGGCCTATGATCCTTTTTTGTGGCTGAGTGGGGTATCTTGTATTAGTTTTGAGCAGTTTAAAAGGCTTCCAGGATTAATCATTGTAACTAAAAACAAATCTGTTCTTAAAGGGGTATTTCCATCTCCAAGATCCTATCCCAATATGTAGTAGGTGTAATAATAATATTAGCAAATACATCCAATTAGAAATGTAGTATTGTTCTTCTGATTCGCTTTGTCGCTTACCCCATGTGTAGGGCATTGCAGTAGCTTAGGTATCAATGGTTACGACCACCCATATAGTGACAGATAGTTGTTAGTGGTCGTAAGCCTGGATACCTAAGCTACTGCAATGCCCTGTACATGGGGTAAGTGACAAAGAGAATCAGAACTATACTACATTTCTAATGGGAGGTATGTGCTAATATTATCCTCATTACACCTACTACATATTGGGCAAGGATCTTGGAGATAGGACTACCCCATTAACTTATTTAAATTATTGACAAATGTTCTTGTACTTGAAAACATTTTGATTTAACCCTTTTCTTAACTTCAAATAATTACTTCTTATGTGTAAAAATGTTTAAATGGGGGATTTTCTATTTTATTAATTGCTTGCTACTTTACTAGCACTAACATGCTCTATAGTATTATACAAAGAATGTTATCACTCATATAAGTCATTGTCCTTTGTATGACATTTCTGTATTATTGCACTAGAGAATTATTACACCCCATCAGGTCATCATATCGTGAAATAGACATTGCAGTATATTAGATGAAGGTACAGACAAGTTACCTTGTTAAAGTCAAATGTGTCGAACATTTGTTCAATGTACTCATTGGATGCCGGACTAAGGTTCTTGAGTCCGAAGAATTGCTTGAATTCATGTTGGGTCAACTGACCAGATGGACACTCTGTCATGAACTTTTTATACCATCGGTGAATTTCTGTGGCACTTAGCTCTTCTACTGCTTTCCCATCCATATTCCCCATCTTTGACTTAAAGTCTTGTTGTATTTATCCGTGTACAAAACGTGGATCCCAAAAATACAAAAAAAAGACTTTGCTAAAAATTACATTTACCACTTTGTTCCAGTAATAAAGTAAAATTTTCTTAATTCTTAAAGAGTATTCTGGATATAATGTCCCAAAACTTGAAGGAGGCCAGTGTGTGTTCTTCAAATGTCCAAATGAAAAGACGGTAAAAAATGGCAAAACTTTACTTAAGGAACCACGCAATTTCACTGCTAGCCAATCACAGGGCTCCTCAGAAAGGGAACCCCTCGTGTCTAGGCAGGTGAAGAGGAAAAACAAACCCCCCACCCCCCTATTGAATAAGCAATCTGTAGTGATTAAAGTGAAACAAGATTACAGAAGGAGGTGGTTTAGGATGCCCCTGAAGGGATTTGTAATCTTTTAATCGCAGATCTAGCTCTGACATTGTTAATGACCTATGAATGCTCTAACAATAGTATCAAAAATAAAATGACCATTGTTTATTTCCTTTGCAGGTAATCGTTATAATAACCTTAGTGATTGTAATGGCTATTAGTGAGTGGATAAGGTCATATATATATAAGATATATAAAACGGTCATAACAAGATGCTCAGACTTTTTTTCCCCCATAAAATTACAACAATAACAATGTAAAGTGTCTGCATGTTCATTAGTATTATACGTATTGAGGGGTGCCCCTATTTGAGATCCAGAGTGGAGGGCAGCGCTCACAATGGAGGACCTTACGTGTCCATGCATTAAATAGATGTATACCTGACTTCAGTGGGAAATTTGAAATGATTCATTTACCTGATGGGGGCGCTGTTGGGAAATTGAATACTGACTGCTGGGTTCCCCAAATATGATATATAATTGCTAGTGGTTCCATCAGCCGCACCGCACTTCATCTGTTATTGTTGGGGGAACCATTTAACTAAAAGCAGTTGTCCGAAGAAGTTAAAGAAGAAATGCAAACTGTTGTGTGATATGTTTGTCATTTGGCGGACATTTAAAGGGGTTGTCCAGGCTTGATTTCAAGTCTGCAGTCACTCTATACAGTCTAGGTGTGCACGCTGTCAGGATTCTCCATGGCTGGGAGCGGGCTGGCATGTGAAGGCAAGTATCCAATTTGAATATATATGCTCACGTGCCGAATAAATGTGCTTGGCCTCGCTCATTACAAGTGAATTGAGTGAGGCCAGATATGTCTAGTCAGAATGTGACCAGAAGGATGCAGATTGCAGATGTGGGCACTCCTGGAGCTGGAGAATCCTGACTGCACACACTGTGCGCACTGTGATGAATCACAAGTCTGCAGTCACGTAGAGAAACTGCAGACTTGAATCCCAAACTTGGACAATTCTTTTTAATAGCCTGTGTACACAGGCAGACTTGACTTGAATGATCTGTAATAGATTGTTCAATGCGTATAAGCTGCCATTGTTCTCAGCAGCACAGGTCCTGTTTACACAGGACGATGTGCTGCCAAGAATGAAGAACATTTGTTCAAAGCAAAATATCCTTTACCTGATGGAGCAGCGTTTTGCTCGTTCATTGAGTGATCAGCAGCCTGTTTAGACTGCACGATTATGGGAAAATGAGCATCGTTAGGAATTATTCATGATAATCTTGTAGTGTATATGGACTCTCTGAAAACACATGTCAATTTTAGACTTTTCATATATGCAGATTTAAAAAATTGCATGTAAAATTATTCGGTGAACCAATCATTAAGATTTTATATAATTTCTGTATTCATACCTAAGTTTAACTTATTTACATTTTGTCCTAGTGCGCAATGTATGATTAAAGGAAGACACCATTGTGCCATCCACAGCCATATAATTATATTGCCTTGTAATTTATGACTTCTTCCAGCAGGCTACAGGATCATGCACGTATCATTGCTGCAATGGCCATATTGTAGGGTAATGAGCAGGTGTTTACTGATCTGACAACTCTAATGCACAACTATAGATAAGGAAAACAAATGACATAAGAAGCCACTTCTGATGTATATATACTTCCACTGGGGAGGGGGTAGCATTCAAGAAACACTTCAGAAAAAACAGTACAAAAGGACTATATGATTCTCTTATGCAGTGTCAGACTGGGGTGCCAAGGGCCCACCAGTAACCAACTCCCCGTCCCCACTTTTCAGCTAGATGAAAATATGACTTTATCCTCATTCACACATTTCTATAGCAATAAAATGGGTAGATTGTTAAATGAATAAGATGCTGCCTTTGTCTCTACATAGTGAATGAAGTGTATTGTGCCAAGTACTGCTCATATAAGAGGGTGGTGGCTCACTCCTGCACAAGGGCCCACCGGAGGATTCTCCTGTTTTCCTCTGGGCCAGTCCGAGCCTGCTCTTATCCTCTGATCAGCAGAATGCACTTGTGATGGTGTCAAGGAGCTATTTGTATTTTTTTGTTGAAAAAGAGAAAGTAATATGGGGATGTCACCTTAATTGTAGTATAAAAAAGTGTGAAAATGTCATCATACCACAGGTTATTAAAGCCCATAGAACACAGGATAAGGACATAATTTAAGGTTTTCAAATCTGTGATAAAACTTGATGTCTATTTAATTTTTTTTCTAAAAAGAGCGGTATGTAAAGTCATACAGTCGCTCCTCTGAAATGGATTCGTTTTGGGTGCCACTGGCAGGATCAGAGTCCCTTTTAGGAAACCACGGCATTACAAATATGATGCAAATGATTTTATTGTTTCATCAGATTTTACAAATACTGTACAATTATTACAGTGGCCGGTGTTTGGTTCCTGTCCCGGACCTTGGTCATGGCTGAAGTTGCTGATCATGTGAGGAGCTGAGTTGTCACACAATCTGCAATTTTGGTAATAACCAAGGTCCGGGACAGGACCCAAACACCGGCCATTGTAATTATTATGCTTTATTTCAATAAGTTAATAATAAAATAATTGAATCATATTTGGAGTGCTGTGGTTTCCTACAATAAATATGAAATAAGGGTAGACAGTGTAGTTAGTTGCTCAGAGCACCAGGAGGAGGATAACCTTTATGGATTTTTTTTCTCTTTCTTATTTTAGTGTTCTGCATTAATTTATTTTAGCAATTAGTGTTTCTGTGTATAAATAAGATTTGTAAGGATTGGTGAGGAAAGATGCAACGAGACAATTAAATGAATGATTGGGCATCGTGATGAACTTCAGGGGCAAAAAGTTGGGGACATTCTGAAGTCACCATCTTGGGGATCCACATAGCTTGCTTTGCTCCTGAGGGTCCATATTTGAAACCCAACTCATAATTTTGCCAAAGCAAACTTTTATCACCATAAGACCTTATGGCAACCAATATTTGGTTCAGTAGACCTGTGGGAAGGTGTTACAGCTATCATATGGACCATGAATTGTGGCTGCATTACCGGAATGTGAAACTGTAGGGAATAGTGCTTAATGAACAAAAATCACAAAAAAGTAGCATTACTAGACTATTTGATCATAGTACAGAAATGTACAGGTAACGTAAACATTTTACAGTATGTTTAAAAAGGTTTTTCAGTCAAATAGAATTACATAAAAGATCTTTAAATAAGAAGGTATATAACTTATTAATATAGGTCAATTTGGCAATAACATGGACATGGTTAGAAATGTGTATATCGTTGATCCTTCATTTATTCTTAGGCTGACATCAATGTTTAAGATGTTTCATTTACTATTATATTAATCTGATGCGTTCCTTTCACATACTTGCATCCAATGTGCCATTGCTAAGAACGCCAGCACTACAATAGCCTCATAAAAAGCAGTTTACACGAAAGAGGATTAATCTCCTTAACGGTGTGATCCAAAGTTCAGCAACCTCTCCACCAGATTGCATAGGTATTTTAATCCTGTTGAACCTTGATTCCCTTGACTGATCATTTATACGTTAAGTGGACATTTCATCTATATGTAAATCTGATTCAAAAGGGATTTTTATCTGTCGACTTTGTCTTATCTGGACATCTACTTTAAAAAATGAGCCAAAAGACATGTCCAGTCGTGATAAATCATGAGAACTGCTGATTTAAAGATTTCTATTATTTTTTAACATGTGGACATTTCAATATGGGATCTTCATTCAGCAATATAGCAACAAACAGTAAAAAATTGACTAGTCGATGACCACAAATTCACAGATATGCCAGCCTTTGTGAGGAAGAACCTCAGATTCTTTTAGTGCTTTCGTTCCTTGGAGGAATTAAAAGTATGTTTAGGGTCATTGACATGTTACAAGATGTACTTTCAGATGAGAGTCAAGGTGATGTCACAATAGACTTTTTTTACCAAGTCAGTAAACATTGTGTTTAAAAGAGTATTCTCAAGTTTGTGACATCATCACTATGGAATTCTACCAAGGAATATACACTCTTATGACATCATCACATGGGATTTTACATAGGAATAAAGACAAACTCTAGTGTGACTTAAAGTTGTATTCTTATGTATGAAAGTTCCCTCTATCCACTGGACAGGGGATAACTTCCAAATAACTGTGGGGTCTGACCACTGGAACCCCCCACTGATTCTGAGCTCTGAAGAAAGGTGTGGGAGTGCCAAAGATCAACCGTCTATCTCCAGCGGTCCTATAAGAATGTAGAGGCAGTGCGCATGATCGACCACCACTTTATTCAGATGAGGCTCTGCAGAGCCTTGGTTATTAGGATCAGTGGTGGCCCCAGCGAATGGATCCCCAGCGACAGGAAAGTTATGAACTAGCTCATAGATAGGGGATACATTTTAAACTTAAGAATACTCCTTTAAGTCCTCATTCCTTTGAAGAGTTCTATAGTGATGATGTCACAATAGTGTATGTCTTTATTCACAGTTAGGTATGTATTGTTATGATGTCACAGTGGCATATGGATTCATTTTTAGGAAGAATTTATGATGTCATAATAGCTTTTCCATTAGAATCTTATTGTGGTAATGTCACAATAGAAATTTTCTTTATTCTAATGTACAATTTCAGTCTTATGATATCACAGTACAATTTGTCTTAATTTACAGATAAAAATCCATTGTGATGATGTCATTACTGCAATCATCTTTATTCCCTATCAAAATAAATTGACATGATATCACAATAGCATTGGTCTTTATTCCCAGAAATAAATCAGTTTTCGTGTTAGTAATGACAAAGGAATTACAAAAAGAAAATCTATGAATATTTAAAAAAAAAAAAAAGCCAAAATATAATTCCATCAAGAGGATTGCAAAAAGAGCTTTATCTATATAACTTACTAAAATTCCTGCACAATGATTTCACCAACTTCCAGAATAATATGTCTGGCACATTATAGACGAAAGGTGCTATGTTACTATTTTAGATATGATTCCCTAATAATTTACATAATAGTCTTACCAGATACAAAATAGCAAAACTATATAAGTAAAACATCACTTTTAAGCAGACAATTAAAGACAAATGGTACAAAAAATATACAAAAATCCAAAAAGACTAAAATGTGCTTCCATATTAGGTAATATATAGTGTTGAGCGAGCACTAAAATGCTCGGGTGCTCGAAGCTCGGGCCGAGCTCACCGTGATACTCGGGTGCTCGACCCGAGCAACGAGCCCAATGTTAGTCTATGGGAGACCCGAGCATTTTTGCGGCGGCACCCCCGGCAGTCTGTAGAAAGCCTAAAAAGTGCCCAAAACGATAGTGACAGTGCTCAAATTACATGAGGACAGCATGGGGACTGCTCCAGGAAGCATTTCTGACCCCCAGGTCACTGCTGTCAACAACATGGTCAGAGGTATTAAGCCACTTTTATGGGCTCACAATAAAACGTTCAAAAACGAAACTGAAACTGAAAGGTTAATAAGACGGGTCTTTGGACAGTCTGACTGAGGAAAAAAAAAAAGAGGATTTAGATGAGAAAAAAAGGATTTTTCATGGCCCCTGAGACCTGGGGCTAAGTCTAGCAATTTGAAAAGCAGCACACAGGACTGTAATGCAGTGTTTGTTGGTATAACCACTGCGTCTCCTATACAGCCTGCTTGCCTGCCTGCCTGATATCTGGGATGGATATTAGTTCTCAGAAGGACTGTTTGTTTGATTTTGCAGGCTTTAGAGACCCTACACTACCTATTTCGCAGTATAAATCTCTCCCTAGCTCAGCAGCACTCTCCCTACACTGTCTGATCTGGCGCGACTGTGTCCAAGATGGCGGCGCCTGGATTTAAATACTCGAGGTGACGCTGTATTCATTGGCTCTGTAAAGAGCGTCAAACATGCAGGGCGGAGACCCGAGCTCCCGCCTGAGTAACCCGAAAATGCACGGTGCTCGCTGAGCATCCCGAGTAGTGAGATGCTCGGTTGAGTATCGAGCAGTGTCGAGCATGCTCGCTCAATACTAGTAATATATCCTGTAATATTTGTCAACGGGTTATGAACAAGGTAAAGGACAGCAATATGGATGAGATCAATGCAGTTCTAAAGTGTTTCTCCAACAATTATGTAACTAGGTGGCAAATACCTAAGTATATTACTTAATATTGTGAATTTTATAGTGACTGGTTTTCTAGAAGCACACTTTGGGCTTTTTGTACATTTCAGATTTAATTTTTTAAGTTTTCATGATAGTTTTGCTATTATAAACACCTCAAAATTGAAATTGCAGCGCAAAAAGGGAAAAGGCATGGAATTATGAACCTCAGGATGGATCGACATGTTAATTATATGCAAATGATAAAAAAACTCGATTTATTTAGTATCAAGTTAGTGCCACGAGCAGAAATACACGCACTTACAGTACAGACCAAAAGTTTGGACACACCTTCTCATTTAAAGATTTTTCTGTATTTTCATGACTTTGAAAATTGTACATTCACATTGAAGGCATCAAAACTATGAATTAACACATGTGGAATTATATACTTAACAAAAAAGTGTGAAACAACTGAAAATATGTCTTATATTCTAGGTTCTTCAAAGTAGCCACCTTTAGCTTTGATGACTGCTTTACACACTCTTGACATTCTCTTGATGAGCTTCAAGGTGTGCCCTGTCAGGTTTAATAAGTGGGATTTCTTGCCTTATAAATGGGGTTGGGACCATCAGTTGTGTTGTGCAGAAGTCAGGTGGATACACAGCTGATTGTCCTACTGAATAGACTGTTAGAATTTGTATTATGGGAAGAAAAAAGCTGCTAAGTAAAGAAAAACGAGTGGCCATCATTACTTTAAGAAATGAAGGTCAGTCAGTCCGAAAAATAGGGCAAACTTTGAATGTGTCCCCAAGTGCAGTTGCAAAAACCATCAAGCGCTAGAAAGAAACTGGCTCACATGAGGACCACCCCAGGAAAGGAAGACCAAGAGTCAACACTGCTTCTGAGGATAAGTTTATCCGAGTCAGCAGCCTCAGAAATCGCAGGTTAATAGCAGCTCAGATTAGAGAACAGGTCAATGCCACCCAGAGTTCTAGCAGCAGACACATCTCTTCAACAACTGTTAAGAGGAGACTTTGTGCAGCAGGCCTTCATGGTAAAATAGCTGCTAGGAAACCACTGCTAACAAGCAGAAGAGACTTGTTTGGGCTAAAGAACACAAGGAATGGACATTAGATGAGTGGAAATCTGTGCTTTGGTCTGATGAGTCCAAATTTGAGATCTTTGGTTCCAACCACCGTGTCTTTGTGCGACGCAGAAAAGGTGAACGGATGGACTCTACATGTCTGGTTCCCACCGTAAAGCATTGAGGAGGAGGTGTGATGGTGTGGGGGTGCTTTGCTGGTGACACTGTTGGGGATTTATTCAAAATTGAAGGCATACTGAACCAGCATGGCTACCACAGCACCTTGCAGCGGCATGCTATTCCATCCGGTTTGCGTTTAGTTGGACCATCATTTATTTTTGAACAGTACAATGACTCCAAACACACCTTCAGGCTGTGTAAGGGCTATTTGACCAAGAGGGAGAGTGATGGGGTGCTACGCCAGATGACCTGGCCTCCACAGTCACCAGTCCAGAACCCAATTGTAATGCACATGCCCTGACTCGCGTGTGCGTGTATATGTAGTGATTCCACTGGACCGTACCGGAGAATGAATACCTGGAGGGACGTAACTAAGTATCCACCCGATCCGACCAAGGTCGCACGACGGCATACGACGCCAGTGCACCAAGGAGGAACCGAGCAGAGGGACCAGGTGCTACTCCAGGTCAGACCCCGGACACGGCTGTTGACCCACACCGGGGAATACTGGAACAGGCAGGTTAGGCTGGCACCCAGACTGGTGGGTATAGGCAGACACGGCTGGTATGCAGACGGGTGGATGCTGGTAAGCACGACTGGTATGCAGGCAGGAAGGTAGGTACGACAGGTTGGAGGACAGAGAGGATAGGACCCAGTACAGACTGGGACTCAGGAACAGGACCGCAGATGCGGTGGACAAACACAGCAGAGTGAGGCCGCCCAGAGCGGTGAGCAAGAGCAGGGCAAGACGAGGCCGCCTAGAGCGGTGAGCGAGAATAGAGCAGGACGAGGTCGCCTGGAGCGGTGAACAAGAGTGGAGCAGGACGAGACTGCCGAAGCAGTGAGCAAAGGGTCACAGCAGAGCGAGACTGCCGGAGCAGTGAGTAAAGGGT
Organism: Phyllobates terribilis; assembly: GCF_046119375.1. NCBI lineage: Eukaryota > Metazoa > Chordata > Amphibia > Anura > Dendrobatidae > Phyllobates > Phyllobates terribilis. The sequence continues at coordinate 693,932,498 of NW_027362762.1, forward strand.
CAGAGCAGAGCGAGACTGCCGGAGCAGTGAGCAAAGCAGAGCAGAGCGGAAACCGCAGGAGCGGTGAGCAAGGCAGAGCGGAAACCGCAGGAGCGGTGAGCAAGGCAGAGCAGGCAAGATCCGCCGGAGCGGTGAGCAAGGCAGAGCAGAGGGGACAGGGCTCTGTTCACACGGAACAGACCGGAAGGGAAAGGCAGAACCAGATACACACAAGATACTTGTAAAGAAGTAGCGAGTGGACTCTAAACTCACAAACAGAAGTACAGCGACAACGAGTAGGAGTTAGGTGCAGGTTCAGACTCTGCAGAAAAAGTGAAGGTACGGATATAGAGAAAAACAGGAGACGGGTTAGGAGACAGTTGAGACAGGAACTGTTACTGCAACAAATACAGGAACGAGCCAAGGTAAAGCCAAGTGCTGGTTCAGACAATGCAGGAGAAAGGGAAGGTATGGACATAGAGAGAAACGGGAAGCAGGTAGGAGACAGTTCAGACAGGAACTGTACTGCAACAAATACAGGAACGAGTCCGGGTATGTGGCCCCCAGAGGGCGGGACGAACAGGCTAAGAGCATATTCACACGGGCCTGGAATTACAGCCTCCAGGAAAGGCAGAAAGACAGCAGGCTAGAGTGCACAGACAGGACACAGTTCAGACACGGGAACTGATACCGCAAGGCAGGAAACATAGACAGGACCTGGCACATCAGTGACAAGAAGCCAACTGACAGAACAAGATGCTCAGGCATGGATTCCAAGGAGGAGCTGGTTTAAATACCAGGTGACAGACAGCAATAGGCTGAGGACGCATTAGGGGTGTGTCTGCAGCAGCTACAAGAAACAGGAAGTTCGGCGGGCATCGCCCTAAGCAGCCAGAGCAGAGCAAAGCAGACAGTATGGAAAGAAGCCAGAGTGGCAGTCTGGACTGGAAATCAAGTGCGCGCTCTTGCACAGTGGGAGATGGACCACTATGCAAGGACGCCGCCAGGTATGTTACACCAATCAAGATGGTTTGGGGTGAGCTGGACCGCAGAGTGAAGGCAAAAGGGCCAACAAGTGCTATGCATCTCTGGGAACTCCTTCAAGATTGTTGGAAGACCATTTCCGGTGACTACCTCTTGAAGCTCATCAAGAGAATGCCAAGAGGGTGCAAAGCAGTCATCAAAGCAAAAGGTGGCTACTTTAAAGAACCTAGAATATAAGACATATTTTCAGTTGTTTCACACTTTTTTTGTTAAGTATATTATTCCACATGTGTTAATTCATAGTTTTGATGCCTTCAGTGTGAATGTACAATTTTCAAAGTCATGAAAATACAGAAAAATCTTTAAATTAGAAGATGTGTCCAAACTTTTGGTCTGTACTGTACATGCCTTGACATGTTATCAATGAGATTATTAATGATTGTTTTTCTTTATTTTTATTTAATTTACTCACTTATATAGCGCCATTAATTCCACAGCGCTTTACAAACATTATTGGCACTGTCCCCATTGGGGCTTACAATCTAGATTCCCTATCAGTATGTCTTTGGAATGTGGGAGAAAACCAAAGAACCTGGAGGAAACCCACACAAACATGGGGAAAACATACAATCTCCTTCAGATGTTCTCCTGGGTGGGATTTGAACCCAGGACTCCAGCGCTGCAGGGCTAACCACTGAGCCACCATGCTGCCCATTAGTATGGCATTATATGAGCAAAGGAGGGCTGGCACCGCCAACATATGAGAGCTCTGTGACATATACCCAAAAATTTATAAATATAAAGGATGGTGTAATAGCGGCACCAGTAACCCAAGATGAATAAAGATATAAAACTGCTTGCATGCAAAAATGGAAAATATTTTATTAATAATCATAGTGCATAGAGAAGCATTTACATTTAAAAGGCAAATCGAGGGGCAGGGAAGGTTTTTTTTTGCTGAAAAACAGATCTCCATAACGAAATACAAAACAAACCTGTCTGCTGAAAATAAGGTTGAACACAAAAATATCAATACTTGGGTTACAATATTGATAGTCAAATATTACACATCCAAAAATAAGGGCATATATGCAAATGACAGTATATACTGGCTACAGATGAACCTATAGATCACAAGAAATATAATGGAAAATGGAAGATGAGTATAGATATAAATACCAAATCAAGGAACCAGATCAAAATTGGACGTGTGACCTATAAGGTATGAACCCTGAAATCAAGTCAAGGTGGTGTTTGTCTTAATTTTTAGGTTGTGTTCTATTGTGATTATTTTGGCAAAATGTCTTTTCTTTATTTCTTTATTTCTAGTTAACTTTGCATTGTGATTGTGATGTTGCAACATTTACCTTTATTACCTGTGAGAAAATCATTGTGCTGATGTTATTTTTGTCTTTTTTCCCAGTTAGAAATGGATTGCTATCAATTCACAATGACATGTTTATTCTTAGAAAGGATTCTGTTGTGAAGATACTACAATGGTGTTTCTCTTTTTTTTCCATAGAAAGAATTCTCTTGTTTTGATGTCACAATGCCATTTGTTTTATTATAATATAGAATTCTGCTGTGATGATATCAAGAAGCAATTTGCATTCATACGTAGAATTTCATTGTCAGGATGTCACAACATTGTTTACTTACTTTTATTCCCAATGAAGAATCCATTGTTATAATGTCACAACATCATTGCTGTTTATTCCTAGAAACAATTCCACTGTGATGATGTTGCGAAGTGTTTGTCATTATTGCTAAGTAGAAATCTTTTTTGATAATTTCATCCATCATTCGTCTTTATAATTGGAATTAGAATAACTTTACAATACATTTGACTTTCATCCAAATGATGTAATGTTTTTATGCCATAAAGGTGTCTAACTTTATTGCTAAACTAGCTGTACTCGGCCATGCATTGCTGTGGCTGTCTGGTTAAATGGAAAAGAAAGAAAAGAGAAAGCACACTGTCACAAACTGATCGGAGCCACGTACCCCTGATCCTTCCTCACAACTTCCGTGAGTTCCAGGTTTAGGATAATGTGAAGCGAGCTTATAAATTTTATATATTTATTTACTCAAAAGAGCGATGCTAGGTACAATATATACAAGCGGTTACAAGATATATATATATACAGTAGTCAGACAAATACAGTAAGGAAGCAGTAATACGATACAGTAAAATTAAAGGAATAAAAGTGAATATACCACACTTTCATCAAAGGTCTCTGCACACGGTAGGGAGGGTGCTGTCATGGGTCCAGGGCGGTTCCTTGTCTTTCTGCCCATCTGTAGCGACAGGTGACCCTCAATAGAAGACGCCTCCTCTCTCACAGAGGGACACATTTATACGTAACTTGGGCAGGGCAGAAAATAGGCGATTTACATGTAATCTCCTCTTAACTTCTATCAGACATTTCATAATCCATTTCCCAGCAATATTCTCATTGCAAGGTGCGCATGGTAATTGATCTAACACAGGAGCTTCCCCTGACTTCAGAGGTAATTCAATTAGCTATTCCTCATTGCCATGATTCAATTAGCTCCCCCATACTCTTGTCAGGAATAGGCGTTTGCACTACAAAGGTATATATCCTAGCTGACCTGTATTCAATTCTCTCCTGGCTTGTCACCCTGGTGTGAACGGAGGCTCCCAGGGGTTGATATATTGAAGGGAAACAAATGCTGATGTAAATACTTTGTCCGTTCTGAGGTGAGACTGCAGGCCCAGGTACCCATAGTGTTAATGCTGATTACCTGGAAGCAACAGAAAGAAGGGGGGAAACACATGGCCCTCCAACCCCCTGCTGACCATCCTGCATGCCAACTTCCAATACAGTGTCATATAGCACAAGCAGAACATCACACCTTGTACATAGTATGCATCATATTGCAGGCTGCTATTATTATGGTCTATGAAATAACTATCCCATCAATGGTGCAATATATGATGTTGTTCCTCACACCAACACTATACCTTTCTCTCATGGCATATTCCTTACATTGGTCAGCTGCTATGACAATCAGTATGACTCGTTATAAACATTTGTCATGTCCCTGTGAACGCCATCCTGGGCAATAGCATCCTTATGGTAATTGCCTTTTGGAGCCGGCATAGTAACGTAATGGTAATTAAGCCATATCCTGACTGTGGGGAATACACCATTTCCCCTGGGGTCCTTTGAAGTCAGACAGACTAGCATTCCTGCAGAGACCTTCATAACTGGGAATATGAATTTCCAGTCCCTGGCCTCACCACACACACGTTTCTAAAATATCTAATTTCACAATGCTTGTGGGTATACAATATCTTTTGTTGGGGTATAGAGTGTGTTACTTTTACGTCCAACAGCTGGTATATAAAAACATAGCAGGTATGTAAAAACATGTGTGTATTCCAATGCAATGTTCATTTTTACTTATATAGATTATATATCATATATATAATAAATATGTATATACAGTATATATATATATATATTTACTAGTGTTGAGCGAGCATGCTTGACACTGCTTGGTACTCACCCGAGCATCTCACTACTCGGGATGTTCGGCGAGCACCGAGCATTTCCGGGTTACTTGGGCGGGAGCTCGGATCTCCGCCCTGCATGTTTGGCGCTCTTTACAGAGCCAATGAACATGCAGGGATTGCCAGCCAGTCACTGTAATGCCGCAGCCATGTTGGTTGTGGGCATTACAGTGATTGGCTGGCCGCACAGCGTCACCTTGAGTATTTAAAACCGGGCGCCGCCATCTTGGACACAGGCGCTCCGGATCAGACAGTGTAGGGAGAGTGCTGCTGAGCTAGGGAGAGATTTATACTGGGAAAGAGGTAGTGTAGGGTCTCTAAAGACTGCAAAATCAAGCAAACAGTCCTTCTGAGGACTAATATCAATCCCAGATATCAGGCAGGCAGGCTGTATAGGAGACACAGTGGTTATACCAACAAACACTGCATTACAGTCCTGTGTGATGCTTTTCAAATTGCTAGACTTAGCCCCAGGTCTCAGGGGCAATCCTTTTTTTTTCATCTAAATCCAATTTTTTTTTCCTCAGTCAGACTGTACAAATACCCGTCTTATTAACCTTTTGGTATTCCCCCCCCCCCAAAAAAAAAAAAAAAAAATTGACTGTGTCTGTGAGTGTTCAGACACAAATAGATCTGTTTAAAAGAGTCTGGTGTAGGCCAGATAACTTGAACTGTGGCTTTGCAGTTCCACGGTTCAAATCTCTGTATTATCCACTGTTTTGCCTTTTTTCCATAAAAAAAAACATTTTGAGTGTCTCGCTGACTGTTCAGACTAGAACTGTGGTTTTCCTCTTCCACGGTTCAAATCTCCTTTTTATTACCCTTTTGCCATTGATAGTGCGAGTGTAAGCTATTTTACTTCATTTACAATGGGCAAGGCGCGTGGCAAGGGACGTGGAACTGGACGTTCTGGTGATGGTGCGTGTTACTAGATTTAGCGTTGACTGAGCACTCTACCCCCACCCCTATGCCGCAGGTGGTTTTAAATGCATCAGGATCTGTCTTTCCCACACATAAGCAGACGGAGGTCTCTTAGAGAGGTATTCACATTGGTAGGTCCTGACATCGAGAAACGCCTTACCGCGGCTGTCAGGTACACATGAATTGGCCAATTTATGCGCTAAGATTTCTCATTTATTTACAGCAGTAATGCTATTCATTTTCCATACTTCATATTTCATGCGCTAAAAAAATTTTTCAAAAAATTTTTCATTTATTTCTATTTTTTACAGCAGTTATGCTATTCATATTTCATATTTCACATCTATATACTCAGTGTTACAGTGTGCTACTTTATTTGTTCATTATATATGGAGGTAGCTGCTCTTAGTAAGCACCTGTTCACACCTAGTTTTTGTAGTGGAAGTGCCGTCATTTTCTTTGAGACTCCACACATAAGACCTCAGGAGTGGACCTGGATGTCTGACATATGTACCATCCTGACAAACTTTGAGGAGTCCACCAAGATGATGAGTGGCGATAAAGCCATCATTAGCGTCAGCATCCCACTTGTCTGTCTTTTGCAACGCTCTCTGCAGAGAATTAAAGAGGATGCATTGGAGCCAGAGTATGATGAGACGGATCAAGAAGCCATAGTGGGCGATTACACACAGCTCAGCCTCATCGCATCCCAATGTGCATTGGGGGACAATGAGGGAGAGGAGGAGGAGGAGGAGGAGAAGGAGGAAGAACAGGAGCTGGTATCATGCGCTGTAGAAGGTAGTACCTGTAGAACTGTCATATCGTCGGTTCAGCATGGGTGGCCTGAGGACAGGGGGGAGGAGGAGGAGGAGAGCTTGGTCAGTCGTCATCTTGGTGAGGACACGGAAGTCTTGCCCTTTACCAGTCTGGCACGCATGGCTGACTTTATGTTACGCTGCCTTAACCGTGACCCTCGCGTTGTCAAAATGTTGGGTGACAGTCGTTACTGGTTGATGACACTTTTAGACCCCCGCTACAAGGAGAACTTTCACTCTCTTATTCCTGAGGTGGAGAGGTCTACAAAAATGGGGCAGTACCAGAAGGCCCTTGCTACAGAACTGTTAAAAAAATTCCCATCTGAACACGCTAGCGGCAAAGGTCACAGTTCGTTGCCCAACCAAGGCGTACAGGCGAGAGAGCCGCAACTCCAATCCAGCAGAGGCAGGGGAACACTGTCAAAGTTCTGGGACAGTTTTATCAGACCCGCCCAGTTCATAGGCCCTGAGGAGCGGGGTACTCTCACAAGGAGTGGAAAGTTTCAAAGGATGGTGAGGGAGTACCTTGCCGACCGAACCAGCGTCCTCCGTGATTCCTCTGTGCCTTATAATTATTGGGTATCCAAGCTGGACACTTGGAATGAATTCGCTCTTTATCGCCTTGGAGGTCCTGGCCTGCCCTGCCACTAGCGTGTTATCGGAGCGCGTTTTTAGTGCCGCTGGGGGAATTATAACTGATAAGTGCACTCGCCTGTCAACTGACAATGCTGACAATCTGACCCTTATCAAAATGAACAAGGGCTGGATTTGGCCAGACTTCTCATCACCCCCAAATGACAGCAGAGTAACATAAAGTCAAAGCCACTGTGTTATTTCAGGAGGTGTATTCCCATGTACCGCTTCACACCCACACATGGGTATACGCTTCCTCATTTTGGCTATTTTTTGCTCTTCTCCTTATCCTCAGGCTCCACCATCACTATACCACCAGGGTGACCGTGGTCCGTGTTGCCAGCATTGCAAATTTCTCTGTCCTAATTTTTGGCAGCATTTGCTTGAAAGGCATAGGCAAAGACTATGGGAGACCCACTCCCCAATAATGGGAATAATCTTTTTAATATGCTGTACTGCATGGCTCTTGTAAGGGGCATTAAAACCATCTTGTTAAGCTACTGCGACCTCCACGTCTCTTCCAAGGGGCATTAAAACCGTCTTGTTAAAACACTCTGAACCCCACATCTCTTCCAAGGGGCATTAAAACTGTCTTGTTAAGCTACTGTGACCTTCACGTCTCTTCCAAGGGGCATTAAAACCGTCTTGTTAAAACACTCTGAACTCCACGTCTCTTCCAAGGGGCATTAAAACCATTTTGTTAAACCACTCTGAACTCCACTTATCTTCCAAGGGGCATTAAAACCATATTGTTAAGCTACTGTGACCTCCACGTCTCTTCCAAGGGGCATTAAAACCGTCTTGATAAACCACTCTGAGCTCCACTTCTCTTCCAAGGGGCATTAAAACCATCTTGTTACGCTACTGTGACCTCCATGTCTCTTCCAAGGGGCATTAAAACTGTCTTGTTAAACCACTCTGAACACCACGTCTCTTCCTTCTCTTCCAAGGGGCATTAAAACCATCTTGTTAAACCACTCTGAACTCTACGTCTCCTCCAAGGGGCATTAAAACCATCTTGTTAAGCTACTGTGACCTCCACGTCTCTTCCAAGGGGCATTAAAACTGTCTTTTTAAACCACTCTGAACTCCACGTTGTGACATACCTGGTGGCGGGCTTGCATAGTGCACCATCTCTCACTTTGCAAGATCGCAAACTTGATCTTCAGTCCAGTCTGCTGTCTGACTGTCATGCTGTCTGCTGTCATCCAGTCTGCTGTCTGACTGTCATGCTGTCATGCTGTCTGTTTGTCTCTGTTCTGACTGCTTAGGGCGGCGGCCCTGTTACTTCCTGATTCTTGTAGGTGCTGTGGGTACACCCCTAATGCGTCCTCAGCCTATTGCTGTCTGTCACTGGATATTTAACCCAGCTTCACTTGGAAGCTGATGCCTGAGCAACTTTAACATTCAGTGTGCTCCTTGTCTCTGAATGTGCCAGGTCCTGTTCTGTTTTTCCCTGCCTGTCCGCCTTTCTGGAGGCTGTATTTCCAGGCCTGTCTGAACACGCTCCTAGCCTGTTCGTCCCGCCTTCTAGGGGCCGCATACCTAGATCTGTTATCTGTGTTTTCTTGCCTGTCTGTTCGCCTTCCTGGAGGCTGTATTTCCAGGCCAGTCTGAACACGCTCCTTGCCTGTTCGTTTCTGCCTCTGGGGGCCGTATACTCAGGCTCGTTCCTGTATTTCGCTGCAGTAACAGTTCCTGTCTGAACTGTCTCCTAACCTGTTACTTGTTTCGTCTCTATGTCCGTCTCCTCCCTTTATCTGCAGTGTCTGAACCAGCGCTTGGCTATACCTAGGCTCGTTCCTGTATTCTGTTGCAGTAACAGTTCCTGTCTGACCTGTCTCCTAACCTGTTACTTGTTTCGTCTCTATGTCCGTTTCCTCCCTTTTTCTGCAGTGTCTGAACCAGCGCTTGGCTATACCTAGGCTCGTTCCTGTATTCTGTTGCAGTAGCAGTTCCTGTCTGAACTGTCTCCTAACCTGTTACTTGTTTTGTCTCTATGTCCATTTCCTCCCTTTTACTGCAGTGTCTGAACCAGCACTTGGCTTTACCTAGGCTCGTTCCTGTATTACGTTGCAGTACAGTTCTTGTCTGAACTGTCTCCTGGCCTCTTACCTGTTTTGTCTCTGTGTCTGTCTCATCTCTTTTTCTGCAGAGTCTGAACCTGCACCTAACTCCTTCTCGTTGTCGCTGTACTTCTGTTTGTGAGTTTGGAGTCCACTCGCTACTTCTTTGCAAGTACCTTGTGTGTATCTGGTTCTGCCTTTCCCTTCCAGTCTGTTCCGTGTGAACAGAGCCCTGTCCCCTCTGCTCTGTCTTTGCTCACCGCTTTGGCGGTTTATCTTTGCTCTGCCTTACTTACCGCTCTGGCGGTTTCTGCCCGCTCTGCTCAGCCTTGTTCACCGCATCTGCGGTTTCGCTCTGCTCAGCCCTGTCCACCGCACTTGCGGTTTTGCTCTGCTCAGCCCTGTCCACCGCACTTGCGGTTTCACTCTGCTCTGCCTTGTCCACTGCACCTGCGGTTTCGCTCTGCTCAGCCTTGTCCACCGCATCTGCGGTTTCGCTCTGCTCAGCCCTGTCCACCGCATCTGCGGTTTCTCTCTGCTCTGCCCTGTCCACCGCACTTACGGTTTCGCTCTGCTCTGCCTTGTCCACCGCATCTGCAGTTTCGCTCTGCTCTGCCTTGTCCACCGCATCTGCGGTTTCGCTCTGCTCTGCCTTGTCCACCACATCTGCGGTTTCGCTCTGCTCAGCCTTGTCCACCGCATCTGCGGTTTCGCTCTGCTCAGCCCTGTCCACCGCATCTGTGGTTTCGCTCTGCTCAGCCCTGTCCACCGCACTTGCGGTTTCGCTCTGCTCAGCCTTGTCCACTGCACTTGCGGTTTCGCTCTGCTCAGCCTTGTCCACTGCACTTGCGGTTTCGCTCTGCTCAGCCTTGTCCACCGCACTTGCGGTTTCGCTCTGCTCAGCCTTTTCCATCGCACTTGCGGTTTCGCTCTGCTCAGCCTTGTCCACCGCATCTGCGGTTTCGCTTTGCTCAGCCTTGTTCACCGCACCTGCGGTTTCGCTTTACTCTGCTTGATTACCGCATCTGCGGCTCTGAACCCGTCTCCTAGTCTGTACTGGACCCTACCCAGCCTGTGCTCTAACCTGCCTGTTCCTGTATTCCCCGGTGTGGGTCAACAGCCATGTCCGGGGTCTGACCTGGAGTCGCACCTGGTCCCCCTGCTCGGTACCTCCCTGGTGCACAGGCGTCGTTAGCCATCGTGTGACCTTGGTCGGATCGGGTAGATACTTAGTTACGCCCCTCCAGGCACTCTCCAGTTCATGGTCCTGTGGGATCACTAAACACGCACACGCCCGTCAGTCCGGGCGTGTGCATAACAGTTTGCTCAGGCCATGGTTCCCGTTTAGCCCCACGGCCCTTCGCTCTCAGAGACATTTTGAATCCGTGTCCAGCGAATACATGCATTAAAAAATAAATAAATAAAAAAAAAAATTTTCTCTAGCTATGGCCCAGGCGAATTATGCACCAGTCCAAATGGAGCTACCGGCACTCTATCCTGCGGATCCGCCACCGTACTATGGGGATCCAAAACAAAGCCGTGCGTTTGTGGAGCAATGCATGCTGCATTTCAAGTTCTACCCTCTCTATTTTCCTACCGATTGGTCTAAAGTGGCATTTATGTTATCCTACCTAGCAAGTGATGCCTTGAAATGGGTCACCCCCCTATGGGAAGCATGGGATCCTATCGTCTTTGACCTGCAGGCCTTCCTGGTGGCCTTTCTAACGGTCTTCGATGACCCTAATCCTGGGGACTCTGCTGAAGGTGCCCTTCCCAGTGTCCTGGAGCAGCCCCGATGGGCAAAGTATGTGGGTAGCTCACCAGTTCTCCAGCCTGAAGAGACTGTTGCCCACCCAGAATCCACACAGGATGACTACGCTCCACAGAATACTTCTCTTCCCAACCTTAAGAGGCAGTCCAGACGTGCAAGGCATAGAGGTAAACCATCACGCCAGGTTCTGTCCTCCCAAAGACCTCTTGTTCCCCAGCCTGCAGAAGCAGCTACCCGCACTGAATCCATGAAGGTTGACCATGTTCGGCAGGCAAAGCAGAGGCCGGAACTCAGTCACGAAATCGGATTGCAGTCCCACTGTGGTTGTTTGGGTCCCCCTGACGGTCTTTGTCAAGTGAAGGTTGGAGAATCCCAAGACATTAGGCCTGTAGGAGAGGCTGCCCTGGGCATTGGTGTTTCCTCTCCACAGATGACCATGACTGTCTCCGTGGCAAGTGAAAGCCTCGGATTAACCGGAAGTTTCGGGCTTAAAGCCTTGAAGAGTCAGTGTCTGATTCCTGTCCGAAAACTCCAGAAGCCGGTTTGGGCATTGTCTGCAGAAGGACGAGCTCTACTCAGAAACAGTCAAAAGTTGTCTGTACAAATTAAGCTCCAGATTGGAGCATTAAACTTGAAGAAGCTTTCCTTTCAGGTGCTGACTTGTTTACCCACAAGTCATCCAGAGCCGAGAGATCTAGTGCCCGCTCAGGTCTGGAGACCTTGCATGGTGTATCGTGGGGGACTGTTAAGGTACAAGGGGTGTCCAGTCCCCATGTCTTCAGGACAGTCAGCAATGTCTTCTTCTTCTTCACCAGATCTGCTAGTCGCTGACTCGCTGTGCGCTGAAGTCTCCGAAGGAGGAGAAGCGGAGGCAATGTCCCCACACAGTCTCGACGATTGTACCAATGATCTGGCTTCAGGTACCGTCCCGCCTCACAGACGTGTCATCTCTGAAACCAGTTTGAGGATGGTCCCAAAGCATGGACCCTCCATCTTTAATAAATCTGGCCTTGCGTCCATCGAGGTGGTGGATACCCCCAAGTCTCTGCACCCCTCCAACCAGCCGGAGGACCTCCAGTTGCCTCCTGAATCCTCCGTGGTGCTACCTGATAACAAATGGAGAGAGACTTTCCAACACCCTGTACCTGATATCTCGCTCACTTCGTCCAGTGAGCTTGACCAAGTGTACCCCGAAGCAATGGTTATCCCCGAGTCTCTGCACCCCTTCAACCAGGCGGAGGACCTCCGGTTGTCTCCTGAACCCTCCGGGGTGCTACCTAATAACAAATGGACAGAGACTTTCCTACACCCTGTACCTGATACCTCGCTCACTTCGTCCAGTGAGCTTGACCAAGTGTACCCTGAAGCAGTGGTTACCCCCGAGTCTCTGCACCCCTCCAACCAGGCGGAGGACCTCCAGTTGTCTCCTGAACCCTCTGGGGTGCTACCTGATAACAAATGGACAGAGACTTTCTTACACCCTGTACCTGGTACTTCACCCACTTCATCCGTTGCTGAGGATGGCTTGATGGGAGGAAGCATCCTAGTTACCAAGATGATGAGACCAGTTTAGTTTCCTCTAGTGGACAGAAGAGGCAATCTTCTTGAAGAGAAGGACTGGCCTCCCAATTCTCTGCGGAACACTCTTTCAGGCTTGAAAAAGAGGGGGCGTAAGGGGGGGGTACTGTGACATACCTGGTGGCGGTCTTGCATAGTGCACCATCTCTCACTATGCAAGATCGCAAACTTGATCTTCAGTCCAGTCTGCTAGCCTGGCTTCTATTCATGCTGTTTGTCTCTGTTCTGACTGCTTAGGGCGGTGGCCTGGTTACTTCCTGATTCTTGTAGCTGCTGTGGGCACACCCCTAATGCGTCCTCAGCCTATTGCTGTCTGTCACTGGATATTTAAACCAGCTTCACTTGGAAGCTGATGCCTGAGCAACTTTAACATTCAGTGTGCTCCTTGTCTCTGAATATGCCAGGTCCTGTTCTGTTTTTCCCCGTGTGTCCTCCTTCCTGGAGGCTGTATTTCCAGGCCTGTCTGAACACGCTCCTAGCCTGTTCATCCTGCCTTCTAGGGGCCGCATACCTAGATCTGTTATCTGTGTTTTCTTGCCTGTCTGTCCGCCTTCCTGGAGGCTGTATTTCCAGGCCAGTCTGAACACGCTCCTTGCCTGTTCGTTTCTGCCTCTGGGGGCCGTATATCCAGGCTCGTTCCTGTATTTCGCTGCAGTAACAGTTCCTGTCTGAACTGTCTCCTAACCTGTTACTTGTTTCGTCTCTATGTCCGTCTCCTCCCTTTATCTGCAGTGTCTGAACCAGCGCTTGGCTATACCTAGGCTCGTTCCTGTATTCTGTTGCAGTAACAGTTCCTGTCTGACCTGTCTCCTAACCTGTTACTTGTTTTGTCTCTATGTCCGTTTCCTCCCTTTTGCTGCAGTGTCTGAACCAGCACTTGGCTTTACCTAGACTCGTTCCTGTATTACGTTGCAGTACAGTTCTTGTCTGAACTGTCTCCTGGCCTCTTACCTGTTTTGTCACTGTGTCCGTTTCCTCTCTTTTTCTGCAGAGTCTGAACCTGCACCTAACTCCTTCTCGTTGTCGCTGTACTTCTGTTTGTGAGTTTGGAGTCCACTCGCTACTTCTTTGCAAGTACCTTGTGTGTATCTGGTTCTGCCTTTCCCTCCAGTCTGTTCCGTGTGAACAGAGCCCTGTCCCCTCTGCTCTGTCTTTGCTCACCGCTTTGGCGGTTTATCTCTGCTCTGCCTTACTTACCGCACTAGTAAACAATGGTGCAGCGGTCTCAGGGAGCGCCAAAGGAATACTGGACAATTTAGTAGATGTCAACCGACTTTTATTCTTCCTCCAATACCACTGCCACAACGCGTTTCAACGGTCTAAGCCGTCTTCATCAGGTGGGGTAACTTACTTACCGCACTGGCGGTTTCTGCTCGCTCTGCTCAGCCTTGTTCACCGCATCTGCGGTTTCGCTCTGCTCAGCCCTGTCTACCGCACTTGCGGTTTTGCTCTGCTCAGCCCTGTCCACCGCATCTACGGTTTTGCTCTGCTCAGCCCTGTCCACCGCATCTGCGGTTTCGCTCTGCTCAGCCCTGTCCACCGCACTCGCGGTTTCGCTCTGCTCAGCCTTGTCCACCGCACTTGCGATTTTGCTCTGCTCAGCCTTGTTCACAGCATCTGCGGTTTCGCTCTGCTCAGCCCTGTCTACCGCACTTGCGGTTTTGCTCTGCTCAGCCCTGTCCACCACACTTGCGGTTTCGCTCTGCTCTGCCTTGTCCACCGCATCTGCGGTTTCACTCTGCTCTGCCTTGTCCACCGCATCTGCGGTTTTGCTCTGCTCAGCCTTGTCCACCGCATCTGCGGTTTCGCTCTGCTCAGCCCTGTCCACCTCATCTGCGGTTTCGCTCTGCTCAGCCCTGTCCACCGCACTCACGGTTTCGCTCTGCTCAGCCTTGTTCACCGCACCTGCGGTTTCACTTTACTCTGCTTGATTACCGCATCTGCGGCTCTGAACCCGTCTCCTAGTCTGTACTGGACCCTACCCAGCCTGCCTGTTCCTGTATTCCCCGGTGTGGGTTAACAGCCGTGTCCGGGGTCTGACCTGGAGTCGCACCTAGTCCCTCTACTCGGTTCCTCCCTGGTGCACAGCGGTTGTTAGCCGTCGTGCGATCTTGGTCGGATCGGGTAGATACTTAGTTACGCCCCTCCAGGCACTGTCCGGTTCATGGTCCAGTGGGATCACTAAACACTCACACGCCAGTCAGTCCGGGCGTGTGCATAACACACGTCTCTTCCAAGGGGCATTAAAACCATCTTGTTAAGCTACTGTGACCTCCACGTCTCTTCCAAGGGGCATTAAAACCGTCTTGTTAAACCACTCTGAACTCCATGTCTCTTCCAAGGGGCATTAAAACCATCTTGTTAAACCACTCTGAACTCCACGTCTCTTCCAAGGGGCATTAAAACCATCTTGATAAGATACTGTGACCTCCACGTCTCTTTAAAGTGGCATTAAAACCGTCTTGTTAAACCACTCTGAACTCCACGTCTCTTCTAAGGGGCATTAAAACCATCTTGTTAAGCTACTGTGACCTCCATGTCTCTTCCAAGGGGCATTAAAACCGTCTTGTTAAACCACTCTGAACTCCACGTCTCTTCCAAGGGGCATTGAAACCGTCTTGCTAAAACAATCTGAACCCCACGTCTCTTCCAAGGGGCATTAAAACCATCTTGTTAAACCACTCTGAACTCCACGTCTCTTCCAAGGGGCATTGAAACCGTCTTGTTAAAACAATCTGAACCCCACGTCTCTTCCAAGGTGCATTAAAACCGTCTTGTTAAGCTACTGTGACCTCTACGTCTCTTCCAAGGGGCATTAAAACAGTCTTGTTAAACCACTCTGAACTCCACGTCTCTTCCAAGGGGCATTAAAACCGTCTTGTTAAGCTACTGTGACCTCTACTTCTCTTCCAAGGGGCATTAAAACCGTCTTGTTAAACCACTCTGAACTCCACGTCTCTTCCAAGGGGCATTAAAACCATCTTGATAAGATACTGTGACCTCCACGTCTCTTTAAAGTGGCATTAAAACCGTCTTGTTAAACCACTCTGAACTCCACGTCTCTTCTAAGGGGCATTAAAACCATCTTGTTAAGCTACTGTGACCTCCATGTCTCTTCCAAGGGGCATTAAAACCGTCTTGTTAAACCACTCTGAACTCCACGTCTCTTCCAAGGGGCATTGAAACCGTCTTGCTAAAACAATCTGAACCCCACGTCTCTTCCAAGGGGCATTAAAACCATCTTGTTAAACCACTCTGAACTCCACGTCTCTTCCAAGGGGCATTGAAACCGTCTTGTTAAAACAATCTGAACCCCACGTCTCTTCCAAGGTGCATTAAAACCGTCTTGTTAAGCTACTGTGACCTCTACGTCTCTTCCAAGGGGCATTAAAACAGTCTTGTTAAACCACTCTGAACTCCACGTCTCTTCCAAGGGGCATTAAAACCGTCTTGTTAAGCTACTGTGACCTCTACTTCTCTTCCAAGGGGCATTAAAACCGTCTTGTTAAACCACTCTGAACTCCACGTCTCTTCCAAGGGGCATTAAAACAGTCTTGTTAAACCACTCTGAACTCCACGTCTCTTCCAAGGGGCATTAAAACCGTCTTGTTAAGCTACTGTGACCTCCACGTCTCTTCCAAGGGGCATTAAAACCGTCTTGTTAAACCACTCTGAACTCCATGTCTCTTCCAAGGGGCATTAAAACCATCTTGTTAAACCACTCTGAACTCCACGTCTCTTCCAAGGGGCATTAAAACCATCTTGATAAGATACTGTGACCTCCACGTCTCTTTAAAGTGGCATTAAAACCGTCTTGTTAAACCACTCTGAACTCCACGTCTCTTCTAAGGGGCATTAAAACCATCTTGTTAAGCTACTGTGACCTCCATGTCTCTTCCAAGGGGCATTAAAACCGTCTTGTTAAACCACTCTGAACTCCACGTCTCTTCCAAGGGGCATTGAAACCGTCTTGCTAAAACAATCTGAACCCCACGTCTCTTCCAAGGGGCATTAAAACCATCTTGTTAAACCACTCTGAACTCCACGTCTCTTCCAAGGGGCATTGAAACCGTCTTGTTAAAACAATCTGAACCCCACGTCTCTTCCAAGGTGCATTAAAACCGTCTTGTTAAGCTACTGTGACCTCTACGTCTCTTCCAAGGGGCATTAAAACAGTCTTGTTAAACCACTCTGAACTCCACGTCTCTTCCAAGGGGCATTAAAACCGTCTTGTTAAGCTACTGTGACCTCTACTTCTCTTCCAAGGGGCATTAAAACCGTCTTGTTAAACCACTCTGAACTCCACGTCTCTTCCAAGGGGCATTAAAACCATCTTGATAAGATACTGTGACCTCCACGTCTCTTTAAAGTGGCATTAAAACCGTCTTGTTAAACCACTCTGAACTCCACGTCTCTTCTAAGGGGCATTAAAACCATCTTGTTAAGCTACTGTGACCTCCATGTCTCTTCCAAGGGGCATTAAAACCGTCTTGTTAAACCACTCTGAACTCCACGTCTCTTCCAAGGGGCATTGAAACCGTCTTGCTAAAACAATCTGAACCCCACGTCTCTTCCAAGGGGCATTAAAACCATCTTGTTAAACCACTCTGAACTCCACGTCTCTTCCAAGGGGCATTGAAACCGTCTTGTTAAAACAATCTGAACCCCACGTCTCTTCCAAGGTGCATTAAAACCGTCTTGTTAAGCTACTGTGACCTCTACGTCTCTTCCAAGGGGCATTAAAACAGTCTTGTTAAACCACTCTGAACTCCACGTCTCTTCCAAGGGGCATTAAAACCGTCTTGTTAAGCTACTGTGACCTCTACTTCTCTTCCAAGGGGCATTAAAACCGTCTTGTTAAACCACTCTGAACTCCACGTCTCTTCCAAGGGGCATTAAAACCATCTTGATAAGATACTGTGACCTCCACGTCTCTTTAAAGTGGCATTAAAACCGTCTTGTTAAACCACTCTGAACTCCACGTCTCTTCTAAGGGGCATTAAAACCATCTTGTTAAGCTACTGTGACCTCCATGTCTCTTCCAAGGGGCATTAAAACCGTCTTGTTAAACCACTCTGAACTCCACGTCTCTTCCAAGGGGCATTGAAACCGTCTTGCTAAAACAATCTGAACCCCACGTCTCTTCCAAGGGGCATTAAAACCATCTTGTTAAACCACTCTGAACTCCACGTCTCTTCCAAGGGGCATTGAAACCGTCTTGTTAAAACAATCTGAACCCCACGTCTCTTCCAAGGTGCATTAAAACCGTCTTGTTAAGCTACTGTGACCTCTACGTCTCTTCCAAGGGGCATTAAAACAGTCTTGTTAAACCACTCTGAACTCCACGTCTCTTCCAAGGGGCATTAAAACCGTCTTGTTAAGCTACTGTGACCTCTACTTCTCTTCCAAGGGGCATTAAAACCGTCTTGTTAAACCACTCTGAACTCCACGTCTCTTCCAAGGGGCATTAAAACAGTCTTGTTAAACCACTCTGAACTCCACGTCTCTTCCAAGGGGCATTAAAACCGTCTTGTTAAGCTACTGTGACCTCTACGTCTCTTCCAAGGGGCATTAAAACAGTCTTGTTAAACCACTCTGAACTCCACGTCTCTTCCAAGGGGCATTAAAACCGTCTTGTTAAGCTACTGTGACCTCTACTTCTCTTCCAAGGGGCATTAAAACCGTCTTGTTAAACCACTCTGAACTCCACGTCTCTTCCAAGGGGCATTAAAACAGTCTTGTTAAACCACTCTGAACTCCACGTCTCTTCCAAGGGGCATTAAAACCGTCTTGTTAAGCTACTGTGACCTCCATGTCTCTTCCAAGGGTCATTAAATCCGTCTTGTTAAGCTACTGTGACCACCACGTCTCTTCCAAGGGGCATTAAAACCATCTTGTTAAACCACTTTGAAGTCCACATCTCTTCCAAGGGGCATTAAAACCATCTTGTTAAACCACTCTGAATGCCACGTCACTTCCAAGGGGCAAAACTTCAATTGATCCAGGATCACCAGATACCGGAGTCATATTTCTACTTTTATTTTTAAGGGGCGTAAAAGGACCATTCCCATCAAAAATACAATCCCTGTCTCCCAAATGATACAGGAATCTAACATCTTGGAGTAAATCCTCTGCAATACCCAATTCAGAACAAGTCCTCCTATCTTCCCGATTGAAATGTTTTTTCCACCTCAATTTCCTAATAAAGAGTTTAAGGTCCTTGATGGTTTCAAAATGATTGAAGTCAGTGGTGGGAACAAACGACAGGCCTTTACTCAAGACACACATCTCTGCGTTATTGATAGGCCTGGAGGATAGATTAATGACCTGTGATTGGGTCTGTGCAGTAGGACTCCTGTGAGATTGACTGGCAGAGGGAGGAGGGGACCAATGCTTTCTATATCCCGTGCCAGAGGGGGTACCCACATTCAGCGGCCGCTGCTGGAATTTAGACGGTTGCGCAGAGGATAGTTGTACTCTAAAAAACCGTCCCTTGGGGGAGACCTCCTTCCACTTCCTCTGTTTCCACGATTACCTCCTCCACCACTTCCTCTACCTCTCGGGTGTCTAGGCCGGATATCTAAATCCGAGATGTCAGTCTCAGAGGAGGCGGTGTTAGTCTTTGGTAACCTCTGATAACGACCTATCGATATCGAATAAGCTTTGTTATCTCTGAACTCCTGAAGGTCTTTACTATATAGTCTATGTTTGCGTTCTTTTAAATAAAATTGAAATTTCTCTAGACTATTCTGAAGACCCAGTTCCTTATTTAGGAATTCAGGTTCTGCTGAAAATTTTTTTTGTGATTTCTATTTGATCTCTGAGAGATTCATTCAAATTATGTAGATTAATTTTTTCCTCTTCCAACAAAAGTTTCATAAGCCTTAATGAACTATCTGTAGCTTCTGTTTCCCATTTGATGATTAAATTAGGATTTTTGTAACGATACCCCGGAGATAAAGCAATCCTGAGGTGGCGTGGCACAATGCCTGATGTAATGTAATTATCAAGGCTTTGTACCTCCCACCATGATACAATCTTATCTCTATAGGTTTTAGTGAGGTCTTTAAATGCTGAGTTAAACAAAGGGGTATATCTTTTCTGAACAAATGTGCGGTCCGAAAAAACTTCTTTGGCCTCAGTAACCCATACGTTAGTGTCTATGCCTGTTGACAGGAACCCTGCCATACTACAAAATAAGTCGAAAATAGCAAATTAGTGGTACCCAGTTAGTTATAATAATAAATAGCAAGAGGGTAAAACATAACCTTTATTCAGTATTATTAAAAAAAGGTTCAAAAAGGTGCAAGGTGCATGCATAAGTACAAGAAGTACCAAAGTACAATAATATTAAGAAGCAATAGGAAACTTATCCTTATCCTGATGGTGTTCCTATATAAGAAATAGGTCACACAAGACCTTTGAGGAAATGATTTCTCAGGTAAATGATGAATACTAACAAAGATAATCTCACTGATATAGTCCACCAAACAACCGTGTCCTCTCTAGCTATTTCCCATCCATAATTCAGCCAAATAAGATAAAGTATTGATGTAGATACAATACACAGCGTATGGGAAAGGTATATGCTAGTAAGTGTATAAAGCAACTCAGCCAACCATATAGAACAACAGCAAAAATGTATTCATTATATCCACAACTGAATAAACTATTTTGTGGCATTAAACATTATTATATAATCATAGAGGAAATTTTTCAACTTATCTGATCCTCCATTAATAATGGGTATGCAGTCTCAACGCAGGCAGGCTCCCGACGCGTTTCCCTTTGATCATCAGGGGAGTAAAGTGCCTATAATCATGCCCCCATTCGTTGGAAATGCTTTAGTGGCTGGTTTGTAGTACCCATTGCTGCTGTGCCTCTTATACATGTGCTGCATGCTGAAAACAGCGTTTACTTCCGGGTATGACATCATATCCTGTGCGCAGACCATACAGGACGATAAAAAAATGACAACTTCCGGTCTGTGGAACGCATATGGAACGCACTTGAGTCGCGCATGCGCAGTAACGATCTCAAAATCGCTTCCTAGATACAATATGCTAATAGGGGGCGTGTACATAACAAACATGCTCACAATGATCTAGTGCCAGACGCTAAGTTATAAGCAAAATGAAAGTGTCAAAATGTGATCAAATAAGCCCAAATATAAAGAATAAGAGCCACAACAGACCACATACCACAAAGTATGTACAGTACCTAGTTACAGACCTACGTAAGCGTACACTGATGAACGCAAAATTACCAAAGCCAATTGCGATAAGTGAAGAATATGGAAGTAAAGAGGTAAACAAAAAATAGAAAAAATAGCCCGGGGTCACTGAGCTCACATACCGACACAAACATGTGTATGGCAAGGTGGGAAAAATGGGGAGAAAGGAGAGGATCTGGCATGTCCCTATGGTAGCTAGACTCAAACTAGCCCTACCTACCACAGAGGTTGGCACCTTAAGGGAAACGAGAATGGCGCCCCCACTCGTCGACGGCTGACCCTCTCTAGGATAACCCTGATTGGCCCTCTCACTATAAAAAAGAGTTGAAGGATAGTTGTTCATTTAGACCTGAGGGTTGTGTTGTCCTGAGCCAGAAAATCCACTTACATTCTTTTTGTAGGATTTTCTGGTCCCAATTACCACCTCTGACTGAGGGTGCAATCCTGTCAATTCCCATAAACTGAATGAAGTTAACATCACCCCCATGAATGACATTAATGTGATTCGATATCGGGGTGTCATGTTTGTTTACAATATCACGGACATGCTCTCTTATCCTTCTTCTAAATTCCCGTCTAGTCTTGCCCACATATTCTATTCCACAACGGCATGTAGCTTTATAAATCACTCCTGTTGTGCGACAGTTGATAAAATGACATATAACATACTCTTTCCCAGTCACATTCCCTACAAAGGATCTGCCCTTTATCACGGATTTACATGCGCAGCAATTGCCACAACTGTAGCAACCCTTTGTCTGGTTACTCAACCATGATGGATCTGATGTCTCTTTGAAAAAACTATGAACCAACCTGTCCTTGAGCGATCTGCCTTTACGAAAGGTAATCTGAGGAAAGGGACCTACCGTTTCTTTGATGTCTGCATCCATAAGTAAGATCGGCCAGTGGCGTTTCAAAATCTCTCTGACTCCCTTGGCCCCACTGGAGAAGGTAGTAATGAACCTTGAGATCCCCTCCTTTTCTTTCATAACCTTTGGGGTCAACAAAGTCTTTCGATCTCTAGATAGTGAGTCATTATAGGCCTCAGCAAGTATATATTCAGGATAGCCTCTCTCAACAAAACGTCCACGTAAGTCATGGGCCTGTTTCTTAAAGGTACCGAGATCAGAGCAATTCCTGCGTATCCTTAAATATTTTCCTTTCGGAATTCCTCTCTTAAGAGGGCCAGGATGACTACTCTCCCATCTCAAGAGAGAGTTTGTAGCCGTTGGTTTCCTATAGATACTAGTGCTCAATTCACCAGTGTTATTTCTCTGAGCACAGACATCAAGAAATGGTAGTTTGTTATAATTTCATTCATGTGTGAATCTTAGACCAATGTTGTTCACATTAAGTTGTGTAACGAAATCACCAAATGAGGATTCAGATCCCCTCCAGATAACAAAAATGTCGTCAATATAGCGTAGCCAAACAATGACGTTGTTACTCAGAGGGATGGCTGCTTCACAAAAGACCATTGTTTCCTCCCACCAGCCCAGGAAAAGGTTAGCATACGAGGGGGCACAAGGGCTCCCCATCGCGGTACCCCTGAGCAGGTGGAAGTAGTTCCTGTCAAAAAGAAAAAAATTGTTTTTGAGACAAAATTCCAGAGCATGCAAGACAAAGGTATTGTGTCTATGAAACTGACTACCTCTAGTGCTGAAATAGTGGTCAACTGCTTGTAATCCCAATGCATGAGGAATGGAGGTATAAAGTGCTGCCACATCAATGCGGCACAACAATATATCAGGTTCCCACCAAATCGCATCTAATTTACTCGAAAGGTCCGTTGAGTCACGGACATACGAGCTCAGTGACCCCACAAATGGCTTAAGTATACAATCAAGGTAAACATCCAATTTTTGTGTTAGATTGTCGGGACCTGCCACTATACGTCTACCCTTTAAGGCTTCCAAGGGGCATTAAAGCCATCTTTTTAAGCTACTGTGACCTCCACGTCTCTTCTAAGGGGCATTAAAACAATCTTGTTAAACCACTCTGAACTCCACGTCTCTTCCAAGGGGCATTAAAACCATCTTTTTAAGCTACTGTGACCTCCATGTCTCTTCCATGGGGCATTAAAACTGTCTTGTTAAACCACTGTGAACTCCACGTCTCTTCCAAGGGGTATTAAAACCGTCTTGTTAAGCTACTGTGACCTCCACGTCTCTTTCAAAGGGCTTTAAAACCGTCTTGTTAAACCACTCTGAACTCCACGTCTCTACCAAGGGGCATTATAACCATCTTTTTAAACCACTCTGAATTCCACGTCTCTTCCAAGAGGCATTAAAACCATCTTGTTAAGCTACTGTGACCTCCACGTCTCTTCCAACGGGCATTAAAACCATCTTGTTAAACCACTCTGAACTCCACGTCTCTTCCTAGGGGCATTAAAACCATCTTGTTAAGCTACTGTGACCTCCACGTCTCTTCCAAGGGGCATTAAAACTGTCTTGTTAAACCACTCTGAACTCCACGTCTCCTCCAAGGGGCATTAAAACCATCTTGTTAAGCTACTGTGACCTCCACGTCTCTTCCAAGGCGCATTAAAACCGTCTTGCTAAACCACTCTGAACTCCACGTCTCTTCCAAGGGGCATTAAAACCGTCTTGTTAAGCTACTGTGATCTCCACGTCTCTTCCAAGGGGCATTAAAACCATCTTGTTAAACCACTCTGAACTCCACATCTCTTCCAAGGGGCATTAAAACCGTCTTGTTAAGCTACTGTGACCTCCACGTCTCTTCCAAGGGCCATTAAAACCATCTTGTTAAGCTACTCTGAACTCCACGTCTCTTCCAAGGGGCATTAAAACCGTCTTGTTAAGCTACTGTAATCTCCACGTCTCTTCCAAGGGGCATTAAAACCGTCTTGTTAAACCACTCTGAACTCCATGTCTCTTCCAAGGGGCATTAAAATCGTCTTGTTAAGCTACAGTCATGGGCAAAAGTTTTGAGAATGACACCAAAATTATATTTTCACATGATCTGCTGGCCTCTGGTTTTTATTAGTGTTTGTCTGATGTTTATATCACATACAGAAATATAATTGCAATCATATTATGAGTACCAATAGGTTATATTGACAGTAGAATGAGTTAATGCAGCAAGTCAATATTTGCAGTGTTGCCCCTTCTTCAAGACATCTGTAATTCTCCCTGGCATGCTCTCAATCAACTTTTGTACCAAATCCTGACTGATAGTCCATTCTTGCATAATCAATGCTTGCATTTTGCCAGAATTTGTTGGTTTTTGTTTGTCCACCCGTCTCTTGATGATTGACCACAAGTTCTCAATGGGATTAAGATCTGGGGAGTTTCCAGGCCATGGACCCAAAATCTCTATGTTTTGTTCCATGAGCCATTTAGTTATCACCTTTGCTTTATGGCAAGGTGCTCCATCATGCTGGAAAAGGCATTGTTGGGCGCCAAACTGCTTTTGGACGGCTGGGAGAAGTTGCTCTTGGAGGACATTCTGGTACCATTCTTTATTCATGGCTGTGTTTTTAGGCAAGACTGTGAGTGAGCCGATTCCCTTGGCTGAGAAGCAACCCCACACATGAATGGTTTCAGGATGCTTTACAGTTGGCATGAGACAAGACTGGTGGTAGCGCTCACCTCTTCTTCTCCGAATAAGCTGTTTTCCAGATGTCCCAAACAATCAAAAAGGGGATTCATCAGAGAAAACGACTTTGCCCCAGTCCTCAGCAGTCCACTCCCTGTACCTTTTGCAGAATATCAGTCGGTCCCTGATGTTTTTTCTGGAGAGAAGTGGCTTCTTTGCTGCCCTCCTTGAAACCAGCCCTTGCTCAAAGAGTCTCTGCCTCACAGTGCGTGCAGAAGCACTTACACCAGCCTGCTGCCATTCCTGAGCAAGCTCGGCACTGCTGGTAGTCCGATCCCGCAGCTGAAACAGTTTTAAGATACGGTCCTGGCGCTTGCTGGTCTTTCTTGGGCGCCCTGGAGCCTTTTTGACAACAATGGAAGCTCTCTCCTTGAAGTTCTTGATGATGATAGATTGTTGACTGAGGTGCAATCTTTGCAGCTGCGATACTCTTCCCTGCTAGGCCATTTTTGTGCAGTGCAATGATGGCTGCACGTGTTTCTTTAGAGATAACCATGGTTAACTGAAGAGAAACAATGATACCAAGAACCAGCCTCCTTTTAAAGTGTCCAGTGATGTCATTCTTACTTAATCATGACTGATTGATCGCCAGCCTTGTCCTCATCAACACCCACACCTGTGTTAATGGATCAATCACTAAAACGATGTTAGCTGCTCCTTTTAAGGCAGGACTGCAATGATGTTGAAATGTGTTTTGGGGGTTAAAGTTCATTTTCTGGGCAAATATTGACTTTGCAAGTACAGTAATTGCTGTTAAGCTGATCACTCTTTGACATTCAGGAGTATATGCAAATTGCCATTACAAAAAATTAAGTAGTAAACTTTGGAAAAATTACTATTTGTCTCATACTCAATACTTTTGGCCATGACTGTACACTGAACTCCATGTCTCTTCCAAGGGGCATTAAAACCGTCTTAAGCTACTGTGACCTCCACGTCTCTACCAATGGGCATTAAAACCGTCTTGCTAAACAACTCTGAACTCCACGTCTCTTCCAAGGGGCATTAAAAACATCTTGTCAAGCTACTGTGACCTCCACGTCTCTTCCAACGGGCATTAATACCGTCTTGTTAAACCACTCTGAACTCCACGTCTCCTCCAAGGGGCATTAAAACCATCTTGTTAAGCTACTGTGACCTCCACGTCTCTTCCAAGGGGCATTAAAACCGTCTTGTTAAACCACTCTAAACTCCACGTCTCTTCCAAGGGGCATTAAAACTGTCTTGTTAAGCTACGTCTCTTCCAAGGGGCATTAAAACCGTCTTGTTAAACCACTCTGAACTCCACGTCTCTGCCAAGGGGCATTAAAACCGTCTTGTTAAGCTATTGTGACCTCCACGTCTCTTCCAATGGGCATTAAAACCGTCTTGCTAAACAACTCTGAACTCCACGTCTCTTCCAAGGGGCATTAAAAACATCTTGTTAAGCTACTGTGACCTCCACGTCTCTTCCAATGGGCATTAAAACCATCTAGTTAAAACACTCTGAACCCCACGTCTCTTCCAAGGGGCATTAAAACCATCTTGTTAAGCTACTGTGACCTCCACGTCTCTTCCAAGGGGCATTAAAACCGTCTTGTTAAACCACTCTCAACTCCATGTCTCTTCCAAGGGGCATTAAAACCTTCTTGTCAAAGCACTCTGAACTCCACGTCTCTTCCAAGGGGCATTAAAACCGTGCTGTTAAGCTACTGTGACCTCCACGTCTCTTCCAAGGGGCATTAAAATCATCTTGTTAAACCACTCTGAACTCCACGTCTCTTCCAAGGGGCATTAAAACCATCTTGTTAAGCTACTGTGACCTCCATGTCTCTTCCAAGGGGCATTAAAACCATCTTGTTAAACCACTCTGAACTCCATGTCTCTTCCAAGGGGCATTAAAACTGTCTTGTTAAACCACTCTGAACTCCACGTCTCTTCCAAGGGGAATAAAAACCGTCTTGTTAAGCTACTGTGACCTCCAAGTCTCTTCCAAGGGGCATTAAAACCGTCTTGTTAAACCACTCTGAACTCCACGTCTCTTCCAAGGGGCATTAAAACCATCTTGTTAAACCACTCTGAACTCCACGTCTCTTCCAAGGGGCATTAAAACCATCTTGTTAAGCTACACTGAACTCCACGTCTCTTCCAAGGGGCATTAAAACCGTCATGTTAAGCTACTGTGACTTCCACGTCTCTTCCAATGGGCATTAAAACCGTCTTGCTAATCAACTCTGAACTCCACGTCTCTTCCAAGGGGCATTAAAAACATCTTGTTAAACCACTCTGAACTCCACGTCTCCTCCAAGGGGCATTAAAACCATCTTGTTAAGCTACTATGACCTCCACGTCTCTTCCAAAGGGCATTAAAACCGTCTTGTTAAACCACTCTGAACTCCACGTCTCCTCCAAGGGGCATTAAAACCATCTTGTTAAGCTACTATGACCTCCAGGTCTCTTCCAAGGGGCATTAAAACCGTCTTGTTAAACCACTCTGAACTCCACGTCTCTTCCAAGGGGCATTAAAACTGTCTTGTTAAGCTACTGTGACCTCTGCGTCTCTTCCAAGGGGCATTAAAACCGTCTTGTTAAGCTACACTGAACTCCACGTCTCTTCCAAGGGGCATTAAAACCGTCATGTTAAGCTACTGTGACCTCTACGTCTCTTCCAAGGGGCATTAAAACCGTTATGTTAAGCTACTGTGACCTCCACGTCTCTTCCAATGGGCATTAAAACCGTCTTGCTAAACAACTCTGAACTCCACGTCTCCTCCAAGGGGCATTAAAACCATCTTGTTAAGCTACTATGACCTCCAAGTCTCTTCCAAGGGGCATTAAAACCATCTTGTTAAACCACTCTGAACTCCACGTCTCTTCCAAGGGGCATTAAAACTGTCTTGTTAAGCTACTGTGACCTCTATGTCTCTTCCAAGGGGCATTAAAACCGTCTTGTTAAACCACTCTGAACTCCACGTCTCTGCCAAGGGGCATTAAAACCATCTTGTTAAGCTACTGGGACCTCCACGTCTTTTCTAAGGGGCATTAAAACCGTCTTGTTAATCCACTCTGAACTCTATGTCTCTTCCAAGGGGCATTAAAACCATCTTGTTAAGCTACAGTGACCTCCAAGTCTCTTCCAAGGGGCATTAAAACCGTCTTGTTAAACCACTCTGAACTCCACGTCTCTTCCAAGGTGCATTAAAACCATCTTGTTAAGCTACTGTGACCTCCACGTCTCTTCCAAGGGGCATTAAAACTGTCTTGTTAAACCACTCTGAACTCCACGTCTCTTCTAAGGGGCATTAAAACCTTCTTGTCAAAGCACTCTGAACTCCACGTCTCTTCCAAGGGGCATTAAAACCATCTTGTTAAGCTACTGTGACCTCCACGTCTCTTCCAAGGGGCATTAAAATCATCCTGTTAAACCACTCTGAACTCCACGTCTCTTCCAAGGGGCTTTAAAACTGTCCTGTTAAGCTACTGTGACCTCCACGTCTCTTCCAAGGGGCATTAAAACCATCTTGTTAAACCACTCTGAACTCCATGTCTCTTCCAAGGGGCATTAAAACCGTCTTGTTAAGCTACTGTGACCTCCATGTATCTTCCAAGGGGCATTAAAATCGTCTTGTTAAACCACTCTTAACTCCACGTCTCTTCCAAGGGGAATAAAAACCGTGTTGTTAAGCTACTGTGACCTCCAAGTCTCTTCCAAGGGGCATTAAAACCGTCTTGTTAAACCACTCTGAACTCCACGTCTCTTCCAAGGGGCATTAAAACCATCTTGATAAACCACTCTGAACTCCACGTCTTTTCCAGGGGGCATAAAAACTGTCTTGTTAAGCTACTCTGAACTCCACGTCTCTTCCAAGGGGCATTAAAACCATCTTGTTGAGCTATGGTGATTTCTACGTCTCTTCCAAGGGGCATTAAAACCGTCTTGTTAAACCACTCTGATCTCCACGTCTCTTCCAAGGGGCATTAAAACCGTCTTGTTAAGCTACTGTGACCTCCACGTCTCTTCCAAGTGGCATTAAAACTGTCTTGTTAAACCACTCTGAACTCCACATCTCTTCCAAGGGGCATTAAAACCATCTTGTTAAGCTACTGTGACCTCCACGTCTCTTCCAAGGGGCATTAAAACTGTCTTGTTAAACCACTCTGAACTCCACGTCTCTTCCAAGGGGCATTAAAACCGTGTTGTTAGGCTACTGTGACCTCCACGTCTCTTCCAAGGGGCACTAAAACCGTCTTGTTAAGCTACTGTGACCTCCATGTCTTTTCCAAGGGTCATTAAAACCATCTTATTAAACCACTCTGAACCCCACGTCTCTTCCAAGGGGCATTAAAACCGTCTTGTTAAACCACTCTAACCTCCACTACTCTTCCAACGGGCATTGCATTTCCTCCTATTTTTAGTCAGCTTTTGCTTTTCAATGCATAAGTGAACACTAAGGGAGACCCACTCCCCAATAATGGGTTGAAGGTTTTTAGTACGCTGCAATCCACGTCTCTTTCAAGGGGCATTGCTGTTCCTCATAATTTTTGGAAAGCCTTCCATTCGCTGCTTAGGCCAAGAGTGTACAGGAGACCCAGTTGCTATAAATGGAAAAAAACGGTTTAGTTAAGGCCCTCTGACCTCCATGTCACTTCCAAGGGGCATTGGAGTGCCTTGAAATTTTTGGTAGGCATTGCACTCACTGTATGCCCTATAACTGTGTAGCCGAACTGCTCCTTTTGGCACAGAAACATATCCTACAAGACATGTGTTGTTGACTGGCCTGATATTGATGTGAATGGTCCCTGTTCCTCCTGCTCTTTCTCCTTTGTCACCACCTCATCCATCATTCATCACCTGAAGCTTTGTTTTAACGGGAGTCATAGAACTGGGATAGTAGCAGGAAAACATCCAGCAATCCTCGGAGGAGGTAGGATATGCGCCAAAACGCTGACCACCTCAGGCCTAGCCGCTACTATATACATGCGCTTGCATTTCAAGGAACAGAAAGCTAAGGAGATGGATGGCCTCATGATCATGAATAATTTACTCGTTGTGTAGGAGTCCGACCACTGCTGCTGTCTACCTTCTGAACTTTGTGTTGAAGCCTGATTGACCCAGGACCCGCAATTCTCTACGTCTGGAGGACGTGTTGCATCCCAGTGTCCAACTGTGTCCCGGCTTCCACAATATTAACCCAGTATGAAGGCGTCAGTGAGATAGACCATACCTGGCCACATTCACTTGTCCACGTGTTTGTGGTTAGGCTGTCCTTCCCACTAAATGCACTGGGGAGGGTACAGGTAATATTTTGGTATGAGCGCTTGTGTATAAGGGGCACCGGGACAAATAGGGGCAGCTGGGGACCGTTAATGGACACCGGGCCGCCTCCAGGCGGCTGGGGAGCGTGTGTGGGCACCAGGCCGCGGGGCGGTTGGGGACCGAGTAAGGACACCCGACCGCCCCCTGGCTATTGGGGACCAAGCGTGGACACCTGGCCGCCGAACGGCTGGGGACTGAGTATGGATACCAGGCCGCCGACGCAGCCATGACGTGGTGGTTAAATTCCACCTCCACATGCCTAAAATGCCCAATTTCAAGTGCATGCAAGCAGTATGGTATTGCAGCCTGGGGCTGGGTGGGTGGCAGGCTGCATACTTGCTCTTGCATTGCAAGGAAAGGGGGAGGTACAATTGAACACTGCCCTGGGACAAGGACTTGCATGGGGATAGTTTCAAGTCGGCATCTTCTGATGAGGCAAGGATCACTTCTGATGGGCACACTTTTAGGCAGTGACCTGGGTGTCAGAGATGCTTCCAGGGGTCTTCCCCATGTTGTTCCCATGTCTTTTCAGCACTGTATGCATGTGTCACACAGCACATGGCCAGATAAGGTTGTAAAATGTTAAAATTACATTTCCCGGTGAATGCATTTGTCACGGTTGAAAGCAATACAAAAGTGCAAAAATGCATAAAAAATGCTACTTGTGAACATAGCCCAAGGTGTGGAGGAGTATTTTTGTTTTTGTTTATTTATTTTACCTTATACACAAGTCTTTACCCTGGAAAGGAAGTTCCTTAACATATTTCACAGGAAAGCAGTGTCAGTTTAGTTTTTGAACGTTTTATTGTGAGCCCGTAAAAGTGGCTTAATACCTCTGACCACGTTGTTGACAGCAGTGACCTGGGGGTCAGAAATGCTTCCTGGGGCGATCCCCATGCTGTCCCCATGTCATTTGAGCACTGTCACTATCGTTTTGGGCACTTTTTGGTCTTTCTACAGACTGCAGGGGGTGCCGCCGCAAAAATGCTCGGGTCTCCCATAGACTAACATTGGGCTCGTTGCTCGGGTCGAGCACCCGAGTATCACGGTGAGCTTGGCCCAAGCTTCGAGCACCTGAGCATTTTAGTGCTCGCTCAACACTAATATTTACATTTTTATTTATATAGGTCTATATATCAGATGGGGCAATGCTGGCGCTGTTGATAGTTGTTCCGATCAGGCAGGCATGGTGGCAGCTTGTACCCTGTGACCCCTGCAGGCCTGTACTGTGCACAGGTCACTAAAGAGGTCGGTACTTGCTGTCAGGTGTCACAATGGAGCCGGTCATGTCAGGGATTGCTAGTTATTCAATTCCCTAGTACAGAGGGAATGTGACAGGCGGGTGCGCAGAGATGGTGTATTCGAATGCAACGTTCATTTTTATTTATATAGAATATATATTATATATATATATATATATATATATAATATATATATATATGTATATACATATACTTAAATTTTCATTTATATACAGTACAGACCAAAAGTTTGAACACACCTTCTCATTTAAAGATTTTTCTGTATTTTCATGACTTTGAAAATTGTACATTCACACTGAAGGCATCAAAACTATGAATTAACACATGTGGAATTATATACTTAACAAAAAAGTGTGAAACAACTGAAAATATGTCTTATATTCTAGGTTCTTCAAAGTAGCCACCTTTTGCTTTGATGACTGCTTTGCACACTCTTGGCATTCTCTTGATGAGCTTCAAGAGGTAGTCACCGGAAATGGTTTTCACTTCACAGGTGTGCCCTGTCAGGTTTAATAAGTGGAATTTCTTGCCTTATAAATGGGGTTGGGACCATAAGTTGTGTTGTGCAGAAGTCAGGTGGTTACACAGCTGATAGTCCTACTGAATAGACTGTTAGAGTTTGTACTCTGGCAAGAAAAAAGCAGCTAAGTAAAGAAAAACGAGTGGCCATCATTACTTTAAGAAATTAAGGTCAGTCAGTCCGAAAAATTGGGCAAACTTTGAAAGTGTCCCCAAGCGCAGTTGCAAAAACCATCAAGCGCTACAAAGAAACTGGCTCACATGGGGACCGCCCCTGGAAAGGAAGACCAAGAGTCACCTCTGCTGCTGAGGATAAGTTTATCCGAGTCACCAGTCTCAGAAATCGCAGGTTAACCGCAGCTCAGATTAGAGACCAGGTCAATGCCACAGAGAGTTCTAGCAGCAGACACATCTCTTCAACAACTGTTAAGAGGAGACTTTGTGCAGCAGGCCTTCATGGTAAAATAGCTGCTAGGAAACCACTGCTAAGGACAGGCAACAAGCAGAAGAGACTTGTTTGGGCTAAAGAACACAAGGAATGGACATTAGACCAGTGGAAATCTGTGCTTTGGTCTGATGAGTCCAAATTTGAGATCTTTGGTTCCAACCACCGTGTCTTTGTACGATGCAGAAAAGGTGAACGGATGGACTCTACATGCCTGGTTCCCACCGTGAAGCATGGAGGAGGAGGTGTGATGGTGTAGGGGTGCTTTGCTGGTGACACTGTTGGGGATTTATTCAAAATTGAAGGCATACTGAACCAGCTTGCCTACCACAGCATCTTGCAGGGGCATGCTATTCCATCCGGTTTGCGTTTAGTTGGACCATCATTTATTTTTCAACAGGACAATGACCACAAACACACCTCCAGGGCTATTTGACCAGGAAGGAGAATGATGGTGTGCTATGCCAGATGACCTGGCCTCCACAGTAACCAGACCTGAACCCAATCGAGATGGTTTGGGGTGAGCTGGACCGCAGAGTGAAGGCAAAAGGGCCAACAAGTGCTAAGCATCTCTGGGAACTCATTCAAGATTGTTGGAAGACCATTTCTGGTGACTACCTCTTGAAGCTCATCAAGAGAATGCCAAGAGTGTGCAAAGCAGTCATCAAAGCAAAAAGTGGCTGCTTTGAAGAACCTAGAATATAAGACATATTTTCAGTTGTTTCATACGTTTTTGTTAAGTATATAATTCCACATGTGTTAATTCGTAGTTTTGATGCCTTCAGTGTGAATGTACACTTGTATTGAGCATGGCTGAGCAGATCTAGTTGGCACGTGAATGCAAGTATCCAATAGCATATTTGTGGTCATGTGACTGCCCGCTCTGGAGAATCCTGACAGCGTGCAGTGCACACGCTGTAGGGATTTAGAAGTCTGCAGTCAACGTGACAACAGACTTTTATAAAATAATGGTCAACCCCATCATCATATCCCATTTACAATACTAGTGTGGTGTCTTCTTTTGTGACAGAGTGGTTAACTGGTTTGTTAACGCTGGAGAAGTATTGCTCATGATGCTCTGGGTGAGAGAGAGATAGAAAAAGGAAAGTGAAAAAACTCCAATTAGAAGACGTCACCCGTCTTTGATAGTAATTGTTATTTATTCCCCTTGTTACTGCATCTGATCAGCATTGTACAGGACTGCCTGTTGAAGTGATATCTGACAACAAAGAGCGTGTTTACTATGGAAAAATTTAGGTGTTTATAAAAGCTGTTGACCCAATTGATGCTGATCTATACTGGCTCTGCCAGCAATTCTGCGGCTTCTGCTGACATCATGTTGACAGAGCAGCTGCTTCTCTTACGCCCCATCAACAGAGCAGAGTGGGACTACCGATGTCATGCTGATTGACAGCCGGCTTTCCGCTGCCTAACTGTAAGAGGACAGCTGTTAATAAGCATGATGCCGACCATCACTCCTGATTGTCAGAGCAATCCGGAAGACGTGGTATGTTGACTTGGAGCAGCAGAATCCCTAGCAGAAGTGGTCCATGACCGTGCTGAGCTGGCGACCGGGTATAACAGGCAAGTGTTTAGCAACCACCTGCCTGTTACTTCTTAGGCCCATAGTAAAAAAATATAATTGTCCTGGAAATCCTTTTTAAGATTTTTTTGGGGGAAATTTGCTTCAATTTTATTTGATTAATTATTTTTATTGTTTTAACAGTTATGAAGACAGACGTTAAAGTGAATATACTCTCCTTAAAAAAACATTTAGTTTTTCATTATTATAAAAAGCTTTAAGCTCGGTTTCCCTTCACATAGCTATAATGTTCGAATTTTGGACATCATACAACAGAATTAAGAAGCAATGCATACACTGATGAGCAAAAGGGTAACAATGTTTGGAACTTTTGACTTTCAGGCTCCATATTCACCATTCGCTACTGCTTCAAACGTGAGACTATCATCATTTTATAGACAATCATCTTGACTATCTCATACATAAATTTGCATATTTTTTACATACGATTAGTTATGCAGATTCTTGTCATGTCACTGCATTGTTAATGTTTTGCTCCTAAAAATCGAAATTTAAATTTTTATTATTTTGTTAGTATCCACCTTTGCCTTTCAACACTGGCTGAATCCTTCTGGGCATGCTCTCGTTCAGATTCAAGCATGTCTCGACCGAAATCTGATCCTAAAGTTGGTGCATGCTGGTCGACTCACTTGGGTATATATACAGGCATTCCTCACATGTATTAAAGCTGTCAAACAATCGCAAATCATGACCACGGAGTGACTAAAACATAACACCCGAGCACGCTGAAGATACTCGGAAAACACCCGAGCATGCTTGTAAATATCGAGTAACGAGCATGCTCGCTCATCACTACTTCTTATGACAATATTGAAGTCGAGGCTTCTTCCCCTTTTTTCGGGCCACCAATCCAGACTTGTGTAACGTGCGTCCCAGGGTGCTTGCATGGACGTCTGTGATCTCACTTTTACGAAGCATACAAGTCACCTCCAAAGCCATGTTTGTCACCCAAAACTGATAGACCTTGTGATGAGCCGACATGTTCACTCCAATACTTTGCCTGGCCATCCACCTCTTGGCTTTCAAATGGATGGACGGACTTCATTTCGTATTCTTCCAACTGTGATGGTAGTCACATGATGTAGTTAGTCATTTTTCTTGGCCGAGAGGCCGCTATTGATGAGTTGGAAAATGCGGTTTCTCTTTCCTTTAGAAATCTTCTTCATAGCTGCTCCTCAATTCGAACCAGTTACGTTTTGCTTAGGAATCAACCTGATAACACACTGAGCTATTAGGGGATATGAGAACAGGTTGTAATTTTGAGTATACAGGAAGAAAAATATTTTTTTACCACCGGGAGCAAAACAGTATCAATACAGTGACATGACAAGAATCTGCATAACTAATCATATGCTAAATAGCTGCAAGTCAAATTTAAGTAAGATATAGTCAAGATGATTGTCTATAAAGTGATGGTAGTCTCATGTTTCAAGCTGTAGTGGATGGTGAGATATGGAGCCTGAAAGTCAAAAGTTCTAAATATTGTTACCCTTTTGCTCGTTAGTGTAAATATATCATAGTTTTACATATTGCAGTCCCATCGGGGCCGGGGCAGTGCTGGAGACTCAGCTTTGCATCCACAGAGGGTAAGTAAAGTGTGATTTTTATTTTACAATGAATAGACAAATTTTTTTTTATAAGTTCAAGATACATACTGGACACCTAGTGTCCAGTGCTGAACTCCAAACACGGAGTTTTCCTGGAAGTCCGTTTTACAGTTCAGGGAGGAGAGAGAGAACAGTTCTGGTACCCAAACCGAACTTTGGACTAAAGTTCTGTCAAATCCGACGAACCCATACTTCCACGAGTCCGCTCATCCTTAGTGCACACCGCTTAATGAATTCGGTGCCTCTAATAAGTGGACAAAAGTTGCATTTCTGGTGTAGAAAATGCCAGCAGATTTGATGAATTAGATGGTTGGGGTGTAGCCAGGCCCCCACCCTATCCTGGATCCTCCCCAGATCCACCCATTTTGTCGGCGATGATTCAAAGTGCATGAAAATGCCCAAAGTTGCAACATTTTTGTGCAACTCTGTGTTGCGCAACTTTTTTTTACTTTTCAAAGCTTTTACGCCACCTTTGTGATGAATCAGTCCCTGTGAGTTTTTTCACTGAGCGCTGTCATTAGATGAGAATATTAAATGATGACTGTACGTATGGACTTAACAATTAAGCCTTGTGAAAACTATATTTCTATGTCTGAGGGTTTGTGGAGGTACTTGGGATAGAAACATTGAAAAGCAATGTATTTCTGGGGAAAAACTGTTGCAAATACAGTGTATAGGATATTTTTTGTTATTAAAAAACATGAGCTATTTCAGGCTTCCATGCATCGGAGCGATAATCATTTACTGCTTAGTATCAGACAGAGAATAGTATCATTTATTTGAATCTAAAGTATTATTATTGGTACAGGGAGGTCACATAGTAAATAAGTTAAAGGGAATCTGACAGTAGGTTTTTGCTAACCCATCTGAGAGCAGCATAATGTAAGGGCATAGAGCCTCATCCCAGTGATGTGTCACTTATTGAGCTGCTTGCTGTCATTTTGATAAAATCACTGTTCTATCTGCTGCAGATCTACCAGTTCTCTGAATGCCGAGCTCTGTAGAACCCCGTCCACACCACTGATTGGCAGCTTTCTGGCCATGTACAGTGTACACAGAAATCTGCCTATCAGTGGTGGTGCGGGGTTATACTGAGATCACGAATATGGAGGACTATCTAGCAGCAGGTTTACTACGGTAGTCCTCTAGTGATAATTTCCTGCTGACAAAAAAGGGTCTCTGCTTCTACATTATGCTGCTCTCAGATTACGTGGCAAAAAACTATTGACTGTTTCCCTTTAATAGAGGTTTGTCCTTTATACACCATATCAATGTGACAAAGCATTTTGAAAGTAGACATATCAGCTCTATAACCTCTCAAATGGAAAAAAGCCAGACAAGGAGAGCCATGAAATTATAAGTCAGGGTGTTTTGTTTGCATGGATTATGATGCTTTTTTAAGCAAACTGAAAAGCCTCATCTAAATACCATTCATACTTGTGTGCAGATTTGAATCAGTCTGTAACCTTCAAAATGCAGAGAACAGAGAAGGAAAATCATCAGACGTTACTTTCCTGTACAAAACAGAAGATGTGTACAGTGATATATTGTAGCTTCCTTATAGTCAAGAACTGTGGTTCAGATCTGCTTGACGTCCATTTTTCTATGGCTGTAATCTTACAGGGCTGAGATGATAACTCACATTTTTCTTTGCATGCTTGTTAAAGGGTAATGCCACTGTGACAGACTAACCTAATATAATACTGGACAATTTAATAGATGTCAACCGACTTTTATTCTTCCTCCAATACCACTGCCACAACGCGTTTCAACGGTCTAAGCCGTCTTCATCAGGTGGGGTCAGACCCCACCTGATGAAGACGGCTTAGACCGTTGAAACGCGTTGTGGCAGTGGTATTGGAGGAAGAATGAAAGTCGGTTGACATCTATTAAATTGTCCAGTATTCCTTTGGCGCTCCCTGAGACTGCTGCACCATTGTTTACTTGTGATATATCTCCATACGGAGTCAAAGCGGCAGGAGCAGCTGGGCATATTTGGATGTGTGAGGACCTGCGGTTATCCAGCCACCGGGTTAAACTACTGAGGACCTGCGGTGACGTGGTATCTGGTCCAGCAGGATCGTGTGACCACTTGAGGAGCACGGAGTTGCGAGGCCAACACCGACAGGACGGTACTACAAATAGAGGCGACCCGGAGCCTCATTAATCACACGCTTAATCTTGGTTGTGTAGACGCACACAACCATCACAGGTGAGTGTACTGGCACTTTTTAAATTATTTAAATAGCCCTGTGAGTCTACACATGCGCCCTTTCTTTTCTTTTCGCTAACCTAATATAATGGAAGGGAAGGGACCCATCTTGTCTAATATTTTCAAAGACATTGCTTGAAGAGTTTAGTATAATTTTCCTAACACTTTCAGTATGTTATTCCATTTTAAGAAAAATCTCCCTGTAAGTATTTCTCACTGCAGAGACAAAACAATCACATCAACGTACACCATTCTGATAATGTAACGCTGATTGGTGTGGACCCGCTGCACCATGAGCCGGGCTTACCCCGGTGGGGCATTACTTTGCAACTACCTGGTTTTCGCTAGAGCCTCTGGTGGTGAGGTTATGCTTGGCCGCAGGTAGATACCAGGTACCACTCCAGGGCAGTCGCCAGGACTGCGGCAGCTGACCGGAGGGTCAGAGGTACAGGTATGCGGTACTGGAGGGCTAAGACAAGACTTGGTCACACGGTCCGAGGTCGAAGCAGGCAGCACAGGGTCAGAATTTGGCAAACAAATTTTTCTCCCGGAGACACTGTAGAACTTGACGGATGTGCTGCCTGTGGGAAGGAAAATCAGAGGAGAATATCAGTATATTGTCCAAATACACAACCAAGGAAACATAGAGGAAATTTTAGAAGATGTCATTAACAAACTCCTGAAACAAGGCTGGTGCATTACACAGCACAAAGTGCATGACGAGATGCTCGTAGTGGCCATTACGGATATTAAAGGCCGGTTTCCTTTCGACACTCTTACGGATAAGAATCAAGTTGTAAGCCCCTCAGAGATCCAATTTAGAGAAGATCTTACAGTAGCTGCATGGAATCTGTCAAATATCTCAGAAATCAGAGGCAGGGAGTACTTGTTCTTTATAGGGGCATAGAGAACCATCCTTCTTAGTCACAAAGAAGATGCCGGCTCCGGCTGGAGAAGAGGATTTATGGATGAATCCCTTGGCTAAGTTCTCCTGGATAGTGTTGAGCCACCCCCGTAGTGTTCGAGTTCGGTTCGGTTCGTCGAACACCCGTATGTTCGCCGAACTGTTCGTCGAACTGTTCGTCGAACACCGTTAAAACCAATGGCAGGCAAACAAAAACACATAGAAACACATAGAAAACACCTTCAAAGGTGTCCAAAAGCTGACAAACTGCTCAGAAGACACAACTAACACATGGAAAAGTGACAAGTACATATAGTCATGTGAAAAGAAAAGATGTGGAGGAGTAAAAGGAGGGGGAGACACAGATATAGGTGACTCGCCCCCTGGGCCGTGGGGCACTCGGATCCGGGCAGTAGGGGAACGATGGGAGTAGTAGTGGCAACCCGGTTCCATGGCTCAGGGTGGTCAGGCCAGTGGTAGTCCGTTATGTGCTGATGATTATGTCCGATTACGCCACCCGTGGATTGCGGTTATTAGGAACCGCCGCTGCATGCAGACCGCTGGGGCTGATGAGGTGTGCAGCTAGGGTAGTATAACTCCCCACGGGAAGAGTGCGGCCCCAGGGCAGTATAATGGATGGTGGGAGTGATGGTAGTGAGAGTCACAGTGCTGATAGTGCTGGAGGAGCAAGGAGCACGCAGACAACAGGTTGCAGTCCAGGGTCTTTACTAGAACAGGTAAATTGACCCACAAACAGTCCCAGCTAGGAGGGGACCTGGATGTCTGAGAGCAACGGGGAAATTGGCCCTGGTCAGGGTGAGGGTGTAGGCCTACCGTGCTTTCTGCGCTCCTTCTGGCTATCTCCTCGTTATAGGGTAACAGCCCACGTTTCCAAGCTTTCCGTGTAATTCTCGCCTGTATGGCCTGCGACGTGGGTTCCTTTCTGCTCCCAGCCTTGTATAGCTTTACTGGTCCCTTCGGTTGTGGCAGGGCCTCCAGGCTTCTTAGGCCAAGGAATATACAGTCCCTTGCGGACTGGTTCTCTGCTGGAGGATGTAGAATCCTTCCAGCCTCAGACACCAAAGTCTGGTAAAGTCAGTCTCTTATCTGCCAAGACAGGCTTGCTTCGCCTCTTGTCTCTGGCTTGTGGCTCTCCTCCTGCCACACTTCCTCTTAGGTGCAGTGCAACTGTCTGTCCCTGCTCTGCGACAAGTCTCAGTGCTGAGACAGGCCATCAAGTTCTCCCTAACCCTGCCCCCAGCACAAGCTTTTATAGGGGCAGCCTGCTCCCCCTACTGGCCTGAGACAGGAGACATTGCATGCTAATGTTCCCCTGTCTAGAGAACCTCCCACTTGCTCTCAGACACAGCTTTAATTACACTTGTGGCATCCAGGCCAGGGTGACACATTCCCCCCTAGTGAAATTTAGTACTCCGGGACTAAACAGTAAACAAAGACAATATACATGACTATAAAACATTAATAGACAAACGACGCACAGTTTGAGTTCTTAAGGTCACAGTGTGGCCTGTGACCGGGTGTCCATATCACCAGCACAACGGGGAGCCTTAACCAGGTGGGGGTCTGTCCTACCCCAAGTCCTTTACATTCTTAGTTCATTCCTGGGTTAGGCTCCGAACGCAGTCCATACAAGGTCCTGGTTATAAAAAGTCCATAACCTGTGAGTCCTTACGGTAGCTGCAAGAAACTGAAACACAGAATTACCAAACATGCATGTAACTTGGCAAACAATTCAACATTTGGCAACAGGGTTATTTACAATCTTAGTACACTCTATATTTTCCAGCGAGTGGGTATCTGCCCCTTTGTGCTCCTGGTTGACCTCCTTAACCCACTGTCTGGTGGTGGACCAACCTGGCTTTCCCCACAAGCGTTAGGGGTACAGCTACCAGCTGGGTGTACAGGTAGGGCAGGCAGCTGTCTGCGGGTCCTTTGGCTTATCGCAGGCATGGCAGGCTCACTGTCAGCAGAGGGTTGACTCTCCTGGGCTGCTGGTACAGGCTCTTCTGCCTCTGGAACCGCTTGCTCCTCTTCACCTTCCGGCTCTGGTGTTGGTTGTTGTTGTGCCGGTTGCAGGAAATGCAGGACGGGTACCACTATGGCATCATTTATGCGAGTCCAGGACCGAGGGAACTCTCCGAGAACGGTGCTGATCATTTCTTCCTTGTCCTCTGCGGGTTCAAGGTCACTCTGATCCTCTTCTGCACTACGGAGTTGCTCGGGGCATCTTTTGAGGTGGTCTCTGGAGACGACACTAGTGGTTTCTCCTCCGTCCTTGGTGATCACGCACACCTTTGGGTTGTCGTGGTCAGACTGCAGTATGGTGTAGGGTTCCCTTTCCCACTGGTCGTCCAACTTATGTAGCCTTCTTTTTCGCTTTAGGACTTGCTCACCAGGTTCTAGGGGACCAGCAGGGGCGTGTTGATTGAAGAGTTTTTCTTGCCTCTCTCTCACCTGGACCAGGCTCTTCTCCACACTCTCCTGTACCTTTTTGTACTGCAGTTGCCTTTCCGTATGCCAGTCCGCATCCGGGGAGGTGTCCTCAGGTATTAGGACTCCCATCTCTAGGTCTACGGGCAGCTTACCTGGTCTGGCTCGCATCAGGTAAGCCGGGGTGCAGTTTGTAGCATTCACCGGGATATGATTGTATAAGTCTATCAGATCCGGCAGTTTTTCAGGCCACAGGCTGCGTTCCTCCAGGGGCAACGTCTTTAGGAGATCAATGACTATGTTGTTCATTTTCTCACACATCCCGTTGGTTTGTGGGTGGTAAGGCGCTGTACGAATCTTCTTACAGCCATAAAGGTTGCAGAACTCCTGGAAGATTTCAGCTTCGAACGCTGGACCCTGGTCCGTCAGGACCTGTTCCGGATACCCATGTGGACGGCAGAAATATTGCTGGAAGGCTCTGGCCGCTGTTTGGGCTGTCAAGTCCTTTACCGGGACCACCACTAGAAAACGGGAATAGTGGTCCACGATTGTCAGGGCGTAGATGTACCCTGACCGGCTTGGAGCCAACTTGACGTGGTCTAGAGCTACCAGCTCAAGAGGCTGCGTGGTGACGATGGGCCTCAAGGGTGTCTTCTGGCTGGTGCGGTCCTTCCTCCTTAGGTGACAAGGGCCACAGTCTCTGCACCACTTTTCTACAGCTCCTCTCATGCCGACCCAAAAGAACCTTCCTCTTAGCAGGAACTCCAGTTTCTTCCAACCGAAGTGTCCCGCTCTGCCATGGTAAGCCCCCAGGACCATAGCTGCATCCCGCCTTGGGACCACGACTTGCCAGGTCAGCTCGTGCGTCCGGTGGTTAACAATCCTTCTGCACAACTTGCCTTCGTAGAGGAACAGCTTGCTCTTCTCCTTCCATAGCTGCTTGGCTTCCTCTGGGGCATCTGGATCTAGGCGGGCGTCTTCCCGGGTCAGCAGATCTTTCACCAGGCGGACTGCAGGGTCACTATCTTGGGTCTCGGCCCAGCTGTGGTGAGGTAGGGGATTGATCATCACAGTTGTTAGATCCTCCTCCTTCACGCGGTGAGAGTGTTGAGCGGCTCCATACCGGTGAAACGCGGGGAGTTCTACCTCCTTCAGCTCTTCTGGGTCTTCGTCACCCTCAGGTAAGTGAGGCATTCTTGATAGGGCGTCTGCGTTGGCATTGGTTTTGCCGGCCCGGTACTTGATCACGAAGTCATAGTTGGAGAGACGGGCCATCCACCGCTGTTCTAGGGCACCCAGTCTTGCATTGTCCAGGTGTGTCAACGGGTTGTTGTCCGTGTACACGGTGAACTTTGCGGAGGCCAGGTAATGCTTGAAGCGATCCGTCACGGCCCACACCACCGCCAAGAATTCTAGCTTGAAGGAGCTGTTGAACTCACTCAGTCCCATCGGGGTGGTGAAGGCGGTCTTCTCCTTGTCAGCCTCTGCCACAGGAACCTGCCAGTACCCGCTAGTAAGGTCCAAAGTAGAAAAGAAGTTAGCTGATTTTAGTGCGGCTAAAGACTCCTCTATTCTAGGCAGCGGATATGCGTCTTTGTGAGTGATACGGTTGATTTGTCTATAGTCGACGCACATTCTCATGGTGCCATCTTTCTTTTTGACCAGAACCAAGGGGGCTGCCCAGGGGCTACAGCTGTCTCTAATGACCCCAGCTTCTTTCATCTTTCTTAGCATGCCCTTTGCGTTCTGATAATGTGCAGGGGGTACAGGCCTGTGTCTCTCTTTTATTGGTGGGTGGCTCCCTGTGGGGATGTGGTGTTCTATCCCCTTTACTCTGCCGAAGTCTAGCGGGTGCTTACTAAAGACTCTCTCGTACTCCTGTACCACCCGGTAGACTCCTTGTTTTTGGTGCAGGGGAGTGGAATCAGCACCCACATGGAGTTTCTGGCACCAGTCCTCCTTTTGTTTCTGGGAGCCATTACCCTCCGCCTGTGGAGATGGAGGCAAGGGTTCCACGGCCCTGATAGCTTTGTGTTCGACAACAAACAGTTTTGCGAGTGTAGCGTACCTGGGTAAGTGTACTTCCCTCTCCCCAATGTTGAGGATGCGGACGGGCACCCTCCCATGACGGACATCAACCACCCCCCGGGCTGTCAAAATGGTGGGCCTGCTGTCCGAGTACACGGGTTCTACCATGGCTTGGTAGTCTCTACCTCTCAACCCGATTGCAGTCCGACACCAGATCATCATTTCACTTTTGGGAGGCATGGAAATGGGAAATGGGTCACTCAGTCTTACGCTACCGATCTCACCACCAGACAGTTCTACCTGCTGCCGTCTCATCAGGCCTTTTATCTCCTTGTTGAGGACTCTCTATTGGCTGGAACTAGCATTCACCGCCACCTGTTGTAAGATTACAATTACCTCTGAAAGACAATTTTCAATTACGTTAGTACCCACAGTTATTTTAGGGTGACTTTCACGACGGTCAATGTCCACAATAATCACTCCCTGTGCCGGCAGTTCAACTTTACCAATTTTAATGGTCATCTCCTTGAACCCCATCTGCGGCACGGGTAAGCCATTACTGGCGATTATGCTCAAGTTACTGTCTGGATACCGTGTGATATCAGCATCAGTCCAATACTGCATAAAAAGTACATAAGGGATAGTGGTTACTTGCGACCCAGTATCCAGCAAGGCGCTCATGGGGATACCGTCCAGCACCACGGGTAAAACCGGGCGCCCCCAACGTACTTATCACGCCAATTATAAGGGCCTGTTGATCTTATGCCTGGGGGTTGGCCCTCTGCCCCAGGTTGGACCCGTTTAAATTACAGTACCTGGAAATGTGTCCGGGCTGGTTGCATCGACGGCAAATGGGCTGTCCATCCTCTGCGTAGCGGTCTGTGGGCCTCCCTCGGAACGACGGGATCCTCCTCTGTCGATGCCACGGGACATCCTCCGGACTTGAAGCCAGCTCGATGGGTCTTGATGGGTCCACTTGCAAAACCTGGACGGTCCTGGTCAACGCCGCGACGCTCCTGGTCAGCTCCTGGACTTGGTGGTGCAGGTCTTTCGACGGGGCTTGGTTCAGGGCCTGTGCATCAGCCCCCACGGGATCTATAGAGGAGGGCGCCGCCTCCTGGTGGTAGGTGAGAGCAGGGCGCCGGGGGTTTATAGCGCCACTGGTTGCAGATTCACGGAGCACCCTTATGGCCCTGTCCTTAAATTGGGCAAAGGTCAGATCAGGGTTCTG
The DNA here is from genome assembly GCF_046119375.1 of Phyllobates terribilis. Taxonomy (NCBI): domain Eukaryota; kingdom Metazoa; phylum Chordata; class Amphibia; order Anura; family Dendrobatidae; genus Phyllobates; species Phyllobates terribilis. The sequence continues at coordinate 693,976,195 of NW_027362762.1, forward strand.
AAAGAACATGAGGCGCAGCTGGGTCCTGTGGGCGCTAGACAGCAGACCTTCTATAAACTGTTCTGTTAGTAGCTTATCCGTTTCCTGCACGCTGCCAGGGTCAGTTTGTTGAATAGCCCTCAAGGCTTCCTGCAGATTTAGGGCATAGTCTCTGATACTGTCCTGTGCCCGCTGCTTACATCCATAGAACCTCATTTTAATCTCAGCGGAGGTACGTGTGTCAAAGGTACCCCGCAGCCGGGCCAGAATACCCTTCACAGTCCTTTTCTCCTCAGTGGGCCATGATTTTACCTCCCTTTGGGCTGCGCCAGTTAACTGCCCTGTCAATATGCTGACCATCTGCTCCTCTGTCAGGGGGTAAACCTGGAACAAACTCTACAGCCTTTCTTTAAAGTCATTTAGGGCATGGGGCTCCCCTGAGTATTTGGGCAGCCAGGCCGCTCCAGGGATGTAGGGCAGGGAAAAGGGCATCACCGTTGCTGCAGCTGCGTTGGTGGTAGTGGGCGCCTCTGTGTCCGACATCTTCCTCCCCCCTAGTTAAGCGTGGCCTACCTTCCGACGATCCTCTTCTGTAGGCCGCGGCTCCGCTGCTGCTGCTATGGACGAGGACCTGGCGTCGCATCCTGATGACGTCAGCGTCGCTCTCTCTCCCTTCCAGGACCTTGCGCAGCGACGGTGCGTGGGGCGGAGCTTCGGATCTCGCGCGCTTTTGACGTCCACGCCCCTCTTCTTCCCGCGCGGCGTCCTGAAGATGGCGTCCGATGGCGGGAAACAGCTGCGGATGGCGGGAAGACGGCAGAAGACGGCGGGAAACGGTCCAAGATGGCGTCTGATGGCGGGAATCGGCTCCGGATGGCGGGAAACGACTCCGGACGGCGGGAAACTTCGCCACAGGTAAGTTACAAAAGTCTTTTTCAGGCACGCAGTACCCGGTGGTTGCGGGCACGAAATCCTGCCGACTGCGCCAAAGCTGACTCGCCCCCTGGGCCGTGGGACACTCGGATCCGGGCAGTAGGGGAACGATGGGAGTAGCAGTGGCAACCCGGTTCCGTGGCTCAGGGTGGTCAGGCCAGTTGTAGTCCGTTATGTGCTGATGATTATGTCCGACTACGCCACCCGTGGATTGCGGTTATTAGGAACCGCCGCTGCATGCAGACCGCTGGGGCTGATGAGGTGTGCAGCTAGGGTAGTATGACTCCCAACGGGAAGAGTGCGGCCCCAGGGCAGTATAATGGATGGTGGGAGTGATGGTAGTGAGAGTCACAGTGCTGATAGTGCTGGAGGAGCAAGGAGCACGCAGACAACAGGTTGCAGTCCAGGGTCTTTACTAGAACAGGTAAATTGACCCACAAACAGTCCCAGCTAGGAGGGGACCTGGATGTCTGAGAGCAACGGGGAAATTGGCCCTGGTCAGGGTGAGGGTGTAGGCCTACCGTGCTTTCTGCGCTCCTTCTGGCTATCTCCTCGTTATAGGGTAACAGCCCACGTTTCCAAGCTTTCCGTGTAATTCTCGCCTGTATGGCCTGCGACGTGGGTTCCTTTCTGCTCCCAGCCTTGTATGGCTTTACTGGTCCCTTCGGTTGTGGCAGGGCCTCCAGGCTTCTTAGGCCAAGGAATATACAGTCCCTTGCGGACTGGTTCTCTGCTGGAGGATGTAGAATCCTTCCAGCCTCAGACACCAAAGTCTGGTAAAGTCAGTCTCTTATCTGCCAAGACAGGCTTGCTTCGCCTCTTGTCTCTTGCTTGTAGCTTTCCTCCTGCCACACTTCCTCTTAGGTGCAGTGCAACTGTCTGTCCCTGCTCTGCTCTGGGACAAGTCTCAGTGCTGAGACAGGCCATCAAGTTCTCCCTAACCCTGCCCCCAGCACCAGCTTTTATAGGGGCAGCCTGCTCCCCCTACTGGCCTGAGACAGGAGGCATTGCATGCTAATGTTCCCCTGACTAGAGAACCTCCCCCTTGCTCTCAGACACAGCTTTAATTACACTTGTGGCATCCAGGCCAGGGTGACACATAGGCATGTCATGCCCTTCTAAAACCAAAAAAGTGCGAAGCCAACACGGCCAGTCCGTTCCTGCCCGTGCGACCTCCGTGTCGCTGGGTTTGTGCCAGAACTGCGGTGGACCCTGTCGGCCAGCCCCCCTCGCCCAATACTGGTGCCTGTCCGCTGGTGGGTCGAGCGAGCCCCCCTGCGGTGGAGGCAGGTCTAATCTTTTTAATTTAAATTGTCTCTCTAATTTGAATGAGTACACTTTAAATCCTTTTACAAGGATCTATTGGAGGGCAAATCTCATGCCAGCAGCCGCGTAATTCCAGCTCCAGTAGCGTCCACTAAAGCTGCTGCAGTTAAAAAGCTTTTATAAGGATCGAGCTTGGGGGTCCACCGCAAGGCGTCCTACCGCCAGTCCCAGCCCCTGTGCCTTGGGGTGCCTCCCCGATGCTCTTCACTGAGTGTCCCGGGGGCCCGAAGTATTTCCTTTGAAAAAATTAAGTGTCCAAACTACAGGTGGTGTAGCTTGCTTAACAGCTGGGATAATCCGCTGACTAGCAGACACTGCTACTAGGCACAAAGTATTTCCTGGGCTAGATGCAGTTAAAAATTTGTAATTGGATACTCTCGTTGGATGCTGAGAAAGCATTCCATAGAGTCTCCTGGCATGCCATATATTATTCTCTTAAAAAGCTTGGGGTAGGGGTCTACGGGACTCTTTTATAGGCAAAATCATGGCCCTGTATCGCAATACGTCACCTAGGCTGAAGATAAATGGAACATTTTCATCACCTTTCATAATCACCAATGGGACAAGGCAGGGATGTCCTCTGTCCTCTCTCTTATGCATCCTAGTGACGGAGCACCTGCTCTCATCAATTCGCCATAGCCCCAATATTAGGTGGATTGAGGTGGGAGGCACCGAGTACAAGTGCTCTGCATTTGCTGATGATGTCCTAGTATATATCACTCAATCACATATATCCATCCATGCTGTTATGGCTGAAATAGATCACTTTGTTACATGGTCAAATTTTAAAATCAATGCAGCGAAGTCTGAGGCCCTCGATGTCTCCCTCCCCAAATCCATACAGGATTCCATCCAGTCCAACTTTCCCTTTGCCTGGCCCTCACAGGGTATCAAATACTTAGGAATTCGTATTCATAGAGACCTCTCCCGTCTATGTTATCTTAATTTTGGGCCCTTTATTGAACAACTCCATATAGACCACGGTTAGCAAGTTAGAACTGTAAGATTCACTACGTGAACCACTGGTGTTTTGTGGAAAAGCACATGTACACTGTGTTCCAAATTATTATGCAAAAAGTGTTTAGGAGTGATAAGGTAAGAATTTTTTTGTTTGTCAGTTAACTCATTGACGGTGATGTGTGTCAGGGCTCTTTATATCACTGTAAGCAATTGCAATTGATATAAAGGGGCATTAAAACCATCTTGTTAAGCTACTGTGACCTCCACGTCTCTTCCAAGGGGCATTAAAACCATCTTGTTAAACCACTCTGAACTCCACGTCTCTTCCAAGGGGCATTAAAACCATCTTGTTAAGCTACTGTGACCTCCATGTCTCTTCCAAGGGGCATTAAAACCATCTTGTTAAACCACTCTGAACTCCATGTCTCTTCCAAGGGGCATTAAAACAGTCTTGTTAAGCTACTGGGACCTCCACGTCTCTTCCAAGGGGCATTAAAACTGTCTTGTTAAACCACTCTGAACTCCACGTCTCTTCCAAGGGGAATAAAAACCATCTTGTTAAGCTACTGTGACCTCCACGTCTCTTCCAAGGGGCATTAAAACAGTCTTGTTAAACCACTCTGAACTACACGTCTCTTCCAAGGGGCATTAAAACCGTCTTGTTAAGCTACACTGAACTCCACGTCTCTTCCAAGGGGCATTAAAACCGTCATGTTAAGCTACTGTGACCTCCACGTCTCTTCCAATGGGCATTAAAACCGTCTTGCTAATCAACTCTGAACTCCACGTCTCTTCCAAGGGGCATTAAAAACATCTTGTTAAGCTACTGTGACCTCCACGTCTCTTCCAAAGGGCATTAAAACCGTCTTGTTAAACCACTCTGAACTCCACGTGCACGTCTCCTCCAAGGGGCATTAAAACCATCTTGTTAAGCTAGTATGACCTCCACGTCTCTTCCAAGGGGCATTAAAACCGTCTTGTTAAACCACTCTGAACTCCACGTCTCTTCCAAGGGGCATTAAAACTGTCTTGTTAAGCTACTGTGACCTCTACGTCTCTTCCAAGGGGCATTAAAACCGTCTTGTTAAGCTGCACTGAACTCCACGTCTCTTCCAAGGGGCATTAAAACTGTCATGTTAAGCTACTGTGACCTCTACGTCTCTTCCAAGGGGCATTAAAACCGTCATGTTAAGCTACTGTGACCTCCATGTCTCTTCCAATGGGCATTAAAACTGTCTTGCTAAACAACTCTGAACTCCACGTCTCTTCCAAGGGGCATTAAAAACATCTTGTTAAGCTACTGTGACCTCCACGTCTCTTCCAAAGGGCATTAAAACCGTCTTGTTAAACCACTCTGAACTCCACGTCTCCTCCAAGGGGCATTAAAACCATCTTGTTAAGCTACTATGACCTCCACGTCTCTTCCAAGGGGCATTAAAACCATCTTGTTAAACCACTCTGAACTCCACGTCTCTTCCAAGGGGCATTAAAGCTGTCTTGTTAAGCTACTGTGACCTCTACGTCTCTTCCAAGGGGCATTAAAACCGTCTTGTTAAACCACTCTGAACTCCACGTCTCTGCCAAGGGGCATTAAAACCATCTTGTTAAGCTACTGGGACCTCCACGTCTTTTCTAAGGGGCATTAAAACCGTCTTGTTAATCCACTCTGAACTCCATGTCTCTTCCAAGGGGCATTAAAACCGTCTTGTTAAGCTACTGTGACCTCCACGTCTCTTCCAAGGGGCATTAAAACCATCTTATTAAACCACTCTGAACCCCACGTCTCTTCCAAGGGGCATTAAAACCGTCTTGTTAAACCACTCTAACCTCCACTACTCTTCCAACGGGCATTGCATTTCCTCCTATTTTTAGTCAGCTTTTGCTTTTCAATGCATAGGCGAACACTAAGGGAGACCCACTCCCCAATAATGGGTTGAAGGTTTTTAGTAGTGTTGAGCCACCCCCGTAGTGTTCGGGTTCGGTTCGGTTCGTCGAACACCGGGATGTTCGAGGAACTGTTCGTCGAACTGTTCGTCGAACACCTTAGAACACCGTCGAACACCGTTAAAACCAATGGCAGGCAAACAAAAACACATAGGAACACATAGAAAACACGTTCAAAGGTGTCCAAAAGCTGACAAACTGCTCAGAAGACGCTTTCTTTAAAAAAGCCGGCCGGCAATTCAGCAGCGGCATACACCGGTACCCGACAATTTAGACAAGAAGGAATAGAGCATCACACATAGATTAGATAGATAGAAACATGTCAGTCACATATATATGAAGTACAGTGACAGTGTTGCTTACTGTACTTGTCATTTAGTGTAAAGGATTTATTAAAAAATATAATAGTGTTTTCGTGCACCGTCTCTTTAAAAAAGCCGGCCGGCAATTCAGCAGCGGTACCCGACAATTTATAACAGACAGAATAGAGCTTCACACATAGATTAGGTAGATAGAAACATGTCAGTCACATATATATGAACTACTGTGACAGTGTTGCTTACTGTACTTGTCATTTACTGCAAAGGATTTATTAAAAAAAATAATAGTGTTTTCATGCACCGTCTCTTTAAAAAAGCCGGCCGGCAATTCAGCATCTGTACCCGACAATTTATAACAGACAGAATAGAGCTTCACACATAGATTAGATAGATAGAAACATGTCAGTCACATATATAATAAGTACAGTGACAGTGTTGGTTACTGTACTTGTCATTTAGTATTAAAATAAAGGATTTATTATTAAAAAAAATTGGCGTGGGGTTCCCCGTAATTTTAGTCTCTAGCGGAGGTTAAGCAGACAGCTGGGGCAGATGTTTGAAGCCTGGGAAGGGGGTAATACCCACGGAGCTTCCCAGGCTACTAATATCAGCCCCCAGCTGAATACCTAGCCTTTACTAGCTATTAAAATGGAGGACCCCCCCCCAAAAAATGACGTGGGGTCCCCCCTAATTTAATAGCTAGCAAAGGCTAGGCAGACAGCTGGGGGCTGATATTAATAGCCCAGGAAGGGAGCCATGAATATTGGCCCCCTCCCAGGCTAGAAACACCAGCCGTCAGCCGCCCCAGAAATGGCACATCCATAGGATGCTCCAATTCTGGCACTTAGCCTCGCTCTTCCACGCTGCCCTGGTGCGGTGGCAGGGGGTAATAGGGTTGGGGTTGATGTCAGCTTATAATGCCAGCTGACATCAAGCCCAGGTTAGTAATGGAGAGGCGTCTATAAGACACCTCCATTACTAACCCCATAGTCAAAGTTAAAAAAAAAACACAAACACCCAGAATAAAGTCCTTTAATTGAAATAAAGACACAATTCTTTATTGTTCTAAATTAAACCATACTTACCATCACGCCCATTCCAGCTGAAGCCAACGATCTCCTGCAATAAAAGAAAAATAATAAAGCAACCTCATCCTTACCTTTCCATGGCTCCCACGACAGCTTCAGCTCTGCTACATCGAGATGACAGGCTGGACCGCAGCAGAACGTTGCCATCCAGCCTGTCGTCCCGCAGACACTGAGAAGCGCAGGCATGCTTGCGCTCCTCAGTGTCTGACTGTGACGGCATCCAGATGAGCCGACAATGAACTCGGCTCACCTCATGTACGTCACTGACAGCGTGGGAAAATTCTCCTGCACTCAGCGCTTCAGCGTGAGAATTTTCCCACGCTGTCAGTGACGTGCATGAGGTGAGCCGAGTTCATTGGACATGACCTCGGCTCATCTGGATGCCGTCACAGCCAGACACTGAGTAGCGCAAGCAAGCCTGCGCTTCTCAGTGTCTGCGGGATGACAGGCTGGATGGCAGCGTTCTGCTGCGGTCCAGCCTGTCATCTCGATGTAGCAGAGCTGAAGCTGTCGTGGGAGCCATGGAAAGGTAAGGATGATGTTGCTTTATTATTTTACTTTTATTGCAGGAGATCATTGGCTTCAGCTGGAATGGGCGTGGCGGTAAGTATGGTTTAATTTAGAACAATAAAGAATTGTGTGTTTATTTCAATTAAAGGACTTTTTTCTGGGTGTTTGTGTTTTTTTTAAATACTTTACTAGAAATTCATGGTGGTCATGTCTAATATTGGCGTGACCCCATGAATTTCGGGCTTAGGGCCAGCTGATAATGCCAAGCTGGCCTTAACCCCTTTATTACCCAGTGAGCCACCGCACCAGGGCCCTGGATGAGTTGGGTACAGCGCCAGAAGATGGCGCTTCTATGAACGCGCCATTTTCCGGGGCGGCTGCGGACTGCAATTTGCAGCGGGTGGGGCCCAGAAAGCTTGGGCCTCCCTGCGCTGCAGATTCCAGCCCCCAGCTGCCTAGTTGTACCTGGCTGGACACAAAAATAGGGCGAAGCTCCACGTATTTTTTTTTTAAATTCATGAAATTCATGGAATAATTAAGAAAAAAAGGGCTTCCCTATATTGTTGTGTCCGGCTAGGTACAAATAGGCAGCTGGTGGTTGGGAGCAGCCCGTTCCTGCCTGCTGTACCTGACTGGACACATATATAGGACGAAGCCCCACATCAATTTTTTTTTCATTATTTCATGAATTTCCTGAAATAATTTAAAAAAAATTGACGTGGGGCTTCGCCCTATATTTGTGTCCAGTCAGGTACAGCAGGCAGGAACGGGCTGCCCCCAACCACCAGCTGCCTATTTGTACCTGGCCAGACACAACAATATAGGGAAGCCCTTTTTTAAAAAAATTATTTCATGAAATAATTAAAAAAAAATTGACGTGGGGCTTCGCACTATATTTGTGTCCAGCCAGGTACAGCAGGCAGGGACGGGCTGCCCCCAACCACCAGCTGCCTATTTGTACCTGGTTGGACACAACAATATAGGGAAGCCCTTTTTTTCTTAATTATTCCATGAATTTCATGAAATAATTTAAAAAAAAAATGCGTGGGGCTTCGCCCTATTTTTGTGCCCAGCCAGGTACAACTAGGCAGCTGGGAGCTGGAATCCGCAGCGCAGGGAGGCCCAAGCTTTCTGGGCCCCACCCGCTGCAAATTGCAGTCCGCAGCCGCCCCAGAAAATGGCGCGTTCATAGAAGCGCCATCTTCTGGCGCTGTACCCAACTCATCCAGGGCCCTGGTGCGGTGGCTCACTGGGTAATAAAGGGGTTAAGGCCAGCTTGGCATTATCAGCTGGCCCTAAGCCCGAAATTCATGGGGTCACGCCAATATTAGACATGACCACCATGAATTTCTAGTAAAGTATTTAAAAAAACACAACACCCAGAATAAAGTCCTTTAATTGAAATAAACACACAATTCTTTATTCTTCTAAATTAAACCATACTTACCGTCACGCCCATTCCAGCTGAAGCCAATGTCTTCTGCAATAAAAGTAAAATAATTAAGCAACCTCATCCTTACCTTTCCATGGTTCCCACGACAGCTTCAGCTCTGCTACATCGAGATGACAGGCTGGACCGCAGCAGAACGCTGCCATCCAGCCTGTCATCCCGCGGACACTCAGAAGCGCAGGCATACTTGCGCTCCTCAGTGTCTCGCTGTGACGGCTTAAAGATGAGACAAGCTCATGTCCAATGAACTCGGCGCACCTCATGCACGTCACTGACAGCGTGGGAGAATTCTCCTGCACTCAGCACTTCAGCGTGAAAATTCTCCCACGCTGTCAGTGACGTACATGAGGTCAGCTGAGTTCATTGGACATGAATGAGCTCACCTCATGCACGTCACTGACAGCGTGGGAAAATTCTCACGCTGAAGCGCTGAGTGCAGGAGAATTTTCCCACGCTGTCAGTGACGTGCATGAGGTGAGCTCATTCATGTCCAATGATCTCAGCTCACCTCATGTACGTCACTGACAGCGTGGGAAAATTCTCCTGCACTCAGCGCTACAGCGTGAGAATTCTCCCACGCTGTCAGTGACGTGCATGAGGTGAGCTCATTCATGTCCAATGAACTCAGCTGACCTCATGCACGTCACTGACAGCGTGGGAGAATTCTCACGCTGAAGTGCTGAGTGCAGGAGAATTCTCCCACGCTGTCAGTGACGTGCATGAGGTGCGCCGAGTTCATTGGACATGAACTCGTCTCATCTTTATGCCGTCACAGCCAGACACTGCAGAGCGGAAGCATGCCTGCGCTTCTCAGTGTCTGCGGGATGACAGGCTGGATGGCAGCGTTCTGCTGCGGTCCAGCCTGTTATCTCGATGTAGCAGAGCTGAAGCTGTCGTGGGAACCATGGAAAGGTAAGGATGAGGTTGCTTTATTATTTTTCTTTTATTGCAGGAGATCGTTGGCTTCAGCTGGAATGGGCGTGACGGTAAGTATGGTTTAATTTAGAACAATAAAGGAATGTGTCTTTATTTCAATTAAAGGACTTTATTCTGGGTGTTTGTGTTTTCTTTTAACTTTGACTATGGGGTTAGTAATGGGGGTGTCTTATAGACGCCTCTCCATTACTAACCTGGGCTTGATGTCAGCTGGCATTATAAGCTGACATCAACCCCAACCCCATTACCCCCTGCCACCGCACCAGGGCAGCGTGGAAGAGCGAGGCTAAGTGCCAGAATTGGCGCATCCTATGGATGCGCCATTTCTGGGGCGGCTGACGGCTGGTGTTTCTAGCCTGGGAGGGGGCCAATATTCATGGCTCCCTTCCTGGGCTATTAATATCAGCCCCCAGCTGTCTGCCTAGCCTTTGCTAGCTATTAAATTAGGGGGGACCCCACATCATTTTTTTGGGGGGGTCCTCCATTTTAATAGCTAGTAAAGGCTAGGTATTCAGCTGGGGGCTGATATTAGTAGCCTGGGAAGCTCCGTGGGTATTACCCCCTTCCCAGGCTTCAAACATCTGCCCCAGCTGTCTGCTTAACCTCCGCTAGAGACTAAAATTACGGGGAACCCCACGCCAATTTTTTTTAATAATAAATCCTTTATTTTAATACTAAATGACAAGTACAGTAACCAACACTGTCACTGTACTTATTATATATGTGACTGACATGTTTCTATCTATCTAATCTATGTGTGAAGCTCTATTCTGTCTGTTATAAATTGTCGGGTACAGATGCTGAATTGCCGGCCGGCTTTTTTAAAGAGACGGTGCATGAAACCACTATTATTTTTTTTAATAAATCCTTTGCAGTAAATGACAAGTACAGTAAGCAACACTGTCACTGTACTTCATATATATGTGACTGACATGTTTCTATCTACCTAATCTATGTGTGATTCTCTATTCTTTCTGTTATAAATTGTCGGGTACAGATGCTGAATTGCCGGCCGGCTTTTTTAAAGAGACGGTGCATGAAAACACTATTATTTTTTTTAATAAATCCTTTGCAGTAAATGACAAGTACAGTAAGCAACACTGTCACAGTACTTCATATATATGTGACTGACATGTTTCTATCTATCTAATCTATGTGTGAAGCTCTATTCTGTCTGTTATAAATTGTCGGGTACCGCTGCTGAATTGCCGGCCGGCTTTTTTAAAGAGACGGTGCACGAAAACACTATTATATTTTTTAATAAATCCTTTACACTAAATGACAAGTACAGTAAGCAACACTGTCACTGTACTTCGTATATATGTGGCTGACATGTTTCTATCTATCTAATCTATGTGTGATTCTCTATTCCTTCTATTCTAAATTGTCGGGTACAGATGCTGAATTGCCAGCCGGCTTTTTTAAAGAGACGGTGCATGAAAATACTATTATTTTTTTTGATAAATCCTTTACACTAAATGACAAGTACAGTAAGCAACACTGTCACTGTGCTTCTTATATGTGTGACTGACATGTTTCTATCTATCTAATCTATGTGTGAAGCTCTATTCTTTCGGTTCTAAATTGTCTGGTACCGGTGTATGCCGCTGCTGAATTGCCGGCTTTTCATGTTTCACTGTGAGCACTGTTCCCATCGATTTGGGCAATCACTGTAATGCCACAACCACCATGGCTGTGGCATTACAGTGAGTGGCAGACAATCCCTGCATGATTGGTGCTCTAAATAGCGCCAGACATGCAGGACACGCTTTTGGTGCACGAACAGTTATCGAACATAACCTCGAACAGCCGAATTTTTTGCAAATCGTTCGGGTTCGTCGAACAACTCGAACACCACCCAAAACAGCTCGAATTTGAGATTGGCGAACAGTTCTAGTCGAACACCGCTCATCTCTAGTTTTTAGTACGCTGCAATCCACGTCTCTTTCAAGGGGCATTGCAGTTCCTCATAATTTTTGGAAAGCCTTACATTCGCTGCTTAGGCCAAGAGTGTACAGGAGACCCAGTTGCTATAAATGGAAAAAACGGTTTAGGTAAGGCCCTCTGACCTCCATGTCACTTCCAAGGGGCATTGGAGTGCCTTGAAATTTTTGGTAGGCATTGCACTCACTGTATGCCCTATAACTGTGTAGCCGAACTGCTCCTTTTGGTACAGAAACATATCCTACAAGACATGTGTGGTTGACTGGCCTGACATTGATGTGAATGGTCCCTGTTCCTCCTGCTCTTTCTCCTTTGTCACCACCTCATCCATCATTCATCACCTGAAGCTTTGTTTTAACGGGAGTCATAGAACTGGGATAGTAGCAGGAAAACATCCAGCAATCCTCGGAGGAGGTAGGATATGCGCCAAAACGCTGACCACCTCAGGCCTAGCCGCTACTATATACATGCGCTTGCATTTCAAGGAACAGAAAGCTAAGGAGATGGATGGCCTCATGATCATGAATAATTTACTCATTGTGTAGGAGTCCGACCACTGCTGCTGTCTACCTTCTGAACTTTGTGTTGAAGCCTGATTGACCCAGGACCCGCAATTCTCTTTGTCTGGAGGACGTGTTGCATCCCAGTGTCCAACTGTGTCCCGGCTTCCACAATATTAACCCAGTATGAAGGCGTCAGTGAGATAGACCATGCCTGGCCACATTCACTTGTCCACGTGTTTGTGGTTAGGCTGTCCTTCCCACTAAATGCACTGGGGAGGGTACAGGTAATATTTTGGTATGAGCGCTTGTGTATAAGGCGCACCGGGACAAATAGGGGCGGCTGGGGACCGTGTGTGGGCACCAGGCCGCGGGGCGTTTGGGGACCGAGTAAGGACACCCGACCGCCCCCCGGCGGCTGGGGACCAAGCGTGGACACCCGGCCGCTGAACGGCTGGGGAATGAGTATGGATACCAGGCCGCCGACGCAGCCATGACGTGGTGGTTAAATTCCACCTCTACATGCCTAAAATGCCCAATTTCAAGTGCAAGCAAGCAGTATGGTATTGCAGCCTGGGGCTCGGTGGGTGGCAGGCTGCATACTTGCTCTTGCATTGCAAGGAAAGGGGGAGGTACAATTGAACACTGCCCTGGGACAAGGACTTGCATGGGGATAGTTTCAAGTCTGCATCTTCTGATGAGGCAAGGATCACTTCTGATGGGCACACTTTTAGGCAGTGACCTGGGTGTCAGAGATGCTTCCAGGGGTCTTCCCCATGCTGTTCCCATGTCTTTTCATCACTGTATGCATGTGTCACACAGCACATGGCCAGATAAGGTTGTAAAATGTTAAAATTACATTTCCCGGTGAATGCATTTGTCACGGTTGAAAGCAATACAAAAGTGCAAAAATGCATAAAAAATGCTACTTGTGAACATAGCCCAAGGTGTGGAGAAGTATTTTTGTTTTTGTTTATTTATTTTACCTTATACACAAGTCTTTACCCTGGAAAGGAAGTTCCTTAACATATTTCACAGGAAAGCAGTGTCAGTTTAGTTTTATTGTGAGCCCGTAAAAGTGGCTTAATACCTCTGACCACGTTGTTGACAGCAGTGACCTGGGGGTCAGAAATGCTTCCTGGGGCGATCCCCATGCTGTCCCCATGTCATTTGAGCACTGTCACTATCGTTTTGGGCACTTTTTGGTCTTTCTACAGACTGCCGGGGGTGCCACCGCAAAAATGCTCGGGTCTCATATAGACTAACATTGGGCTCGTTGCTCGGGTCGAGCACCCGAGTATCACGGTGAGCTTGGCCCAAGCTTCGAGCACCTGAGCATTTTAGTGCTCGCTCAACACTAATATTTACATTTTTATTTATATAGGTCTATATATCAGATGGGGCAATGCTGGCGCTGTTGATAGTTGTGCCGATCAGGCAGGCATGGTGGCAGCTTGTACCCTGTGACCCCTGCAGGCCTGTACTGTGCACAGGTCACTAAAGAGGTCGGTACTTGCTGTCAGGTGTCACAATGGAGCCGGTCATGTCAGGGATTGCTAGTTATTCAATTCCCTAGTACAGAGGGAATGTGACAGGAGGGTGCGCAGAGATGGTGTTCTCTGGAAGCTCATCAAGAGCATGCCAAGAGTGTGCAAAGCAGTCATCAAAGCAAAAAGTGGCTGCTTTGAAAAACCTAGAATATAAGACATATTTTCAGTTGTTTCACACGTTTTTGTTAAGTATATAATTCCACATGTGTTAATTCATAGTTTTGATGCCTTCAGTGTGAATGTACACTTGTATTGAGCATGGCTGAGCAGATCTAGTTGGCACGTGACCGCAAGTATCCAATAGCATATTTGTGGTCATGTGACTGCCCGCTCTGGAGAATCCTGACAGCGTGCAGTGCACACGCTGTAGGGATTTAGAAGTCTGCAGTCAACGTGACAACAGACTTTTATAAAATAATGGTCAACCCCATCATCATATCCCATTTACAATACTAGTGTGGTGTCTTCTTTTGTGACAGAGTGGTTAACTGGTTTGTTAACGCTGGAGAAGTATTGCTCATGATGCTCTGGGTGAGAGAGAGATAGAAAAAGGAAAGTGAAAAAACTCCAATTAGAAGACGTCACCCGTCTTTGATAGTAATTGTTATTTATTCCCCTTGTTACTGCATCTGATCAGCATTGTACAGGACTGCCTGTTGAAGTGATATCTGACAACAAAGAGCGTGTTTACTATGGAAAAATTTAGGTGTTTATAAAAGCTGTTGACCCAATTGATGCTGATCTATACTGGCTCTGCCAACAATTCTGCGGCTTCTGCTGACATCATGTTGACAGAGCAGCTGCTTCTCTTACGCCCCATCAACAGAGCAGAGTGGGACTACCGATGTCATGCTGATTGACAGCCGGCTTTCCGCTGCCTAACTGTAAGAGGACAGCTGTTAATAAGCATGATGCCGACCATCACTCCTGATTGTCAGAGCAATCCGGAAGACGTGGTATGTTGACTTGGACCAGCAGAATCCCTAGCAGAAGTGGTCCATGACCGTGCTGAGCTGGCGACCGGGTATAACAGGCAAGTGTTTAGCAACCACCTGCCTGTTACTTCTTAGGCCCATAGTAAAAAAATATAATTGTCCTGGAAATCCTTTTTAAGATTTTTTTGGGGGAAATTTGCTTCAATTTTATTTGATTAATTATTTTTATTGTTTTAACAGTTATGAAGACAGACGTTAAAGTGAATATACTCTCCTTAAAAAAACATTTAGTTTTTCATTATTATAAAAAGCTTTAAGCTCGGTTTCCCTTCACATAGCTATAATGTTCGAATTTTGGACATCATACAACAGAATTAAGAAGCAATGCATACACTGATGAGCAAAAGGGTAACAATGTTTGGAACTTTTGACTTTCAGGCTCCATATTCACCATTCGCTACTGCTTCAAACGTGAGACTATCATCATTTTATAGACAATCATCTTGACTATCTCATACATAAATTTGCATATTTTTTACATACGATTAGTTATGCAGATTCTTGTCATGTCACTGCATTGTTAATGTTTTGCTCCTAAAAATCGAAATTTAAATTTTTATTATTTTGTTAGTATCCACCTTTGCCTTTCAACACTGGCTGAATCCTTCTGGGCATGCTCTCGTTCAGATTCAAGCATGTCTCGACCGAAATCTGATTCTAAAGTTGGTGCATGCTGGTCGACTCACTTGGGTATATATACAGGCATTCCTCACATGTATTAAAGCTGTCAAACAATCGCAAATCATGACCACGGAGTGACTAAAACATAGCACCCGAGCACGCTGAAGATACTCGGAAAACACCCGAGCATGCTTGTAAATATCGAGTAACGAGCATGCTCGCTCATCACTACTTCTTATGACAATATTGAAGTCGAGGCTTCTTCCCCTTTTTTCGGGCCACCAATCCAGACTTGTGTAACGTGCGTCCCAGGGTGCTTGTGACGCGCCCCTGGGCCTGTGTCGCGCTGCGTTGCGCACGCGTGAGCTTACCCGGAGCCGGATCTGTTGAGGGTTGTAGTCTCGTGGCGGTGACCCGGTCCGTGCCCAGGGAGTCAAACTGGACGGCAGTCTGTTAGCGGTAAATGGTTGATGACTACGCCACCCGTTGAGTGCAGCCAGGGAGCTGCTGCTGCAGGGCAGACCGCTGAGGCCGGTGGTAGGATTGTGCAGCGTTATAGTATAACCCCCAACTGGAGGGGTATGGCCTCAGGGCAGCCGACGTGGATGATGGGGGTATCAGGAACCACTCAGAGACGGTACGGTGTAGTTCAGGGTCTTTACTGGTAACAACGATAGACCCTCCCGGAGTACTTGCTAGCAAACGGGGCCTGGTCAGTCTTTGAGCAGATGAGATCTCCCCTGGCCAGGCGTAGTTGTAGGCCTCCCAAACTGACTGTACTCTTCTGGCTACCTTGCTAGAAGCTGATGTAAGTAGCCCACGTCCCTGAGTGTACCGTGTGGTGCTCACCCGTATGGCCGGTGACTCGGGGCCTTCTAATGGCTTCCGCTCCACGATGGCGGTGCTGGTCCCACGCGTGTGACCGTGCCTTCGGGCTTCTGGGCCAGAGGACCTGAAATCCCCTGCCTGACGGATTCTGCTGCTGGGTAGGAGTTAGTCCCCACAGCCTCGGACTCCGGGTCCGGTAAAGAATCTTCTTAGTCAGGGCGAGCTCTGCAGCTGCCAGCCCCTGACTCCTTGTAACTCTGCTGTTTCCTATGCTGCTTCTTGTCTCCACTCTCCTTGTCTGACTAACCCTGCCTCAGCCCAGGGTTTATACAGGGGAAGTTCTTCCCCTCCCAAGACTGGGCAGGAGGTGTGGCATGCACAGGATCCCTGACCAAAGGACCTCCCACCTGCTCTCAGACGTAATATCTCTATCACTGTGGCAACCAGACCCCTGGGGTGTCACATTCCCCCCTAGTGAAATTTAGTACTCCGGGACTAAACACTTTTTTTTTTTTTTAGAAAAATATACCAAGGTATAACAATAACAATAAAATACAATAAGGAAACACAATAAGATGGTCACGGCATATCCGCAACCGGGTGTAGTCTTTGAAGAAAAGCAAAGGTGTCCATTTCACCAACACAGGGAGACGTAACCAGGTAGGGGTCTGTCCTACCCCGAGTCCTTAACAGTCTCTAGTCCATCCTGGGTTACGCTCCAACTATATACAAGGATTCCCGGTAAATCCACCAAGGTTTCCTAAAAACAACTGGAAACACAAAATTATACACAAGCAACAATACACAGATAAACATAAATAAAACTATTTTTACACTTCAAATTCTCCAGCGTGCGGGTAACTGGCCTCTAGTGGCCCTAGTGGACCTACGGAGCTGACTGTCTGGCCCTGAACTACAGGGTGTAGGAGCTGTCAAGGGTAAACTGGGCAGCTGTCTACCGGCTCTTTGTCTCACTAGGGGTACGGCAGGCTCACTATAAGCAGAGGGTTGATTCTCCTGTTCTACTTGTGTGGAGTCTTCTGCCTCCTGGACCGGCTGTTTTTCCAGCTCCACCCGTTGCTCCGTAGGTTCTTGGGATGATGGTTGGAGGAAGGTGAGTACGGGTACCACAACTGCACCATTGACTTGAGTCCAAGACCGAGGGAAGTCCCCGAGCACGGTACTAACCATATCTTCCCTTTCTCCCACGGGTCGATGGTCTTCTTGTTCCTCTTCAGGGTTCCTCAGTTGTTCGGGACACTTCTTCAGGTGGTCCCGGGATACAATGGCTGTGGTTTCCCCTCCGTCTTTACTGATGGTACAGACCTTCGGGTTCTCGTGGCTTGAGGGCAGTACGGTGTACGGGTCCTTCTCCCACTGGTCGTCCAACTTGTGGAGCCGTCTCTTCCTCTTCAAGACCTGCTCTCCGGGTACCAGGGGAACAGCGGGAGCATACTGGTTGTAAGTTTTCTCTTGTCTTTCCCTAGCCTGACAGAGACTTCGCTCCACGCTCTCCTGTACTCTCCGGTACTGCTGCTGCCTCTCTGTGTCCCAGTCTGTTTCTGGTGAAGTGTCCTCGGGGGTCAGGACTCCCATTTCCAGGTCAACAGGTAACTTACCAGGTCTTGCCCTCATTAGGTAAGCCGGGGTACAGTTGGTGGAACCTACCGGGATGTGGTTGTATAGGTCCACCAGATCGGGCAACTTTTCAGGCCACAGACTGCGTTCTTCCAGGGGCAACGTTTTTAGAAGATCCATTACCACCTGGTTCATTTTTTCACAAAGTCCATTAGTCTGCGGATGGTAGGGTGTCGTCCTTATCTTCCGGCAGCCATACAGATTGCAGAATTCCTGAAAGACCTCCGCTTCAAAGGCAGGTCCCTGGTCCGTCAGCACTTGGTCCGGGTACCCGTGTGGACGGCAGAAGTGCTGCTGGAAGGCTCTAGCTGCTGTTTGAGCCGTTAAGTCCTTGACGGGGACGACAACCAAGAACCGGGAGTAATGATCCACGATGGTTAACGCGTAGACGTAGCCACTTCTGCTTGGGGTCAGTTTTACATGATCCAAGGCTACCAGTTCCAACGGTTGCCGGGTGACGATGGACTGCAGGGGAGTCTTCTGGCTGGCCCGGTCCTTCCTTCTCAGATTGCACGGGCCACAGTCTCTGCACCACTTCTCGATGGTTCCCCTCATGCCTACCCAGTGGAACCGCTCGCGCAGCAGGAACTCCAGCTTTTTCCACCCGAAGTGTCCAGCTCCGTCGTGGTATGCCTCCATCACCATGGCTGCGTCTCTTCGTGGCACCACTACTTGCCAGAGTAGTTCATGCGTCCGGGAGTTGACCATTCTGCGGCACAACTTCCCCTTGTAAAGGAATAGTCGACTCTTCTCCGCCCATAGTTGTTTGGCTTCCTCCGGAGCGTCTGGTTCAAGGCGAGCCTCCGGCCGAGTCAGCATCTCCTTCACCAGTCGGACGGCAGGGTCACTGTCTTGCGTTTCCGCCCAGTTGTAGTGGGGTAAGGGGTTCAACGTAGCAGCCTGCTTACCCCTTACCCGGTGGGAATACTGGATAGTCCCATGACGGTGGAACGCAGGGAGTTCAACTTCTTCCAGTCCCTCCGGATCTTCTCCTTCGTCCGGCAGGTTGGGCATCCTGGACAGGGCGTCCGCGTTAGTATTGGAGCGTCCTGCCCGGTATTTGATTGTGAACTCGTAGTTGGACAGACGGGCCATCCACCTCTGCTCCAGGGCACCGAGTCTTGCCGTGTCCAGGTGTGTCAACGGGTTGTTATCCGTGTATACGGTGAACCGGGAAGAAGCGAGGTAATGCCTAAAGCGCTCGGTGACTGCCCATACCACGGCCAGGAACTCTAGCTTAAATGAGCTGTAATTTTCGGGGTTCCTTTCGGTGGGTCGCAGTTTTCGGCTGGCATAGGAGATTACTCGTTCTCTCCCCTGCTGAATCTGGGACAGTACGGCTCCTAGCCCGATGTTACTGGCGTCGGTGTAGAGGATAAAGGGCTGACTATAATCCGGGTACGCCAGGATTTCGTCCCCCGTGAGGGCCATCTTCAGCTGGCGGAAGGACTCTTCTTCCAGCTCCTCCCATTTGAAGGGCGGCTTCTGGTTCTTGGCCTTCCGGGACTGGCCTATCAGGAGGTCCTGCATAGGTGCTGCCTTTTTGGTGAAACCGGGAATAAATCTTCGGTAGTAGCCTACCAACCCGAGGAACTGCCGCACTTCTTTTACGCTGGAGGGGCTTGGCCATCCCTTAATTGCGGTGATCTTATCAGGGTCGGGAGCCACTCCGTCAGCGCTCACCACGTGTCCCAGGTACTGCACCTTTGGTTTCAGGAGGTGACACTTGGAGGGTTTCACCTTTAGGCCGAAACTCGCCAGAGCCTCGAACACTTCCGCCAGGTGTTTCAGGTGGTCCTCATACGTCTTGGAATATACGATGACATCGTCCAGGTACAACAGGACCGTCTCGAAGTTTCTGTGGCCCAGACAACACTCCATTAGGCGTTGGAAGGTTCCTGGTGTGTTGCAGAGTCCGAACGGCATGCAGGTGAACTCGCTAAGTCCCATCGGGGTGGTGAATGCGGTCTTCTCCCGGTCCGCCTCTGCTACAGGAACCTGCCAGTACCCGCTAGTGAGATCCAAGGTAGAGAAGAAGTTAGCAGATCTTAAAGCAGCCAATGACTCCTCTATCCTTGGTAAGGGGTACGCATCCTTGTGTGTGATACGGTTGATTTTCCGGTAATCTACACACATCCTCATAGTGTTGTCTTTCTTTTTGACTAAAACTAATGGGGCTGCCCAGGGGCTACAACTATCCCGGATTACCCCAGCCTCCTTCATGTCTCTAAGCATCCCCTTGGCGTGTTGGTAATGTGCAGGGGGTACGGGTCGATACCTCTCTTTTATGGGAGGATGATCTCCCGTGGGGATGCGATGTTCTACCCCCTTGACTCGCCCGAAGTCTAACGGGTGTTTACTAAACACTCTCTCATACTCTTGAACCACCCGATAGACTCCTTGTTTCTGATGTGAGGGAGTGGAGTCAGTACCCAGATGTAGTTGCTGACACCAGTCCTCCATGTCTTTCTTAGAGCCGTTACCTTCCTCCGGGTGAGATGGAGGCAAGGGTTCCACAGATTGTATAGAATTTTGATTAGTGGTATATAATTTGGCTAGCGTGGCATACCGGGGCAGGTACACTTCCCTCTCCCCGATATTTATTATGCGAACGGGCACCCTCCCATGGCGTACATTGACCACCCCCCGTGCTGTCAAAATGGTGGGCCTACTGTCTGAGTAAACTGGTTCTACCATTGCCTGGTAATCTCTACCTCTCAGACCAATAGCTGCCTGGCACCAAATCATCATTTCACTTTTTGGGGGCATGGCAATAGGAAAAGGGTCACACATTCTTACGCTACCAATCTCACCGCCGGAGAGTTCCACTTGTTGCCGTTGCATCAGTGCCCGGATCTCTTTCTGGAGCACCCGCTGCTCGCCGGAGCTGGCATTCTTGGCAACCTGCTGTAAAAGGAAAATCACCTCTGCAAGACAATTTTCAATTACATTAGTTCCTAGAGTTATTTTTGGGTGACTCTCATGTTTGTCAATATCTACAATGATCAGTCCCTGTGCGGCCAGTTCGACTCTACCAATTTTGATGGTCACCTCTTTAAATCCGATCTGTGGCACGGGCTGACCATTGCTGGCGATGATACTCAAGTCGTCGTCAGGGTAGCGGGTAATATCCGAGTCATTCCAGTACTGCTTGAAGAGCACGTACGGGATGGTGGTGACCTGTGACCCGGTGTCCAGTAGGGCACTCATGGGAATGCCATCCAGTACCACAGGCAAGACTGGACGTCCTCCCACATATCTGTCGCGCCAGTTCGATGGGCCTGGTGATCTTTTTCCTGGGGGTTGGCCCTCTACCCCAGGTTGTGCCCGTTTAAAGAACAGTACCTTTCCATATGTCCGGGTTGATTGCAGCGGCGGCAGATGGGTCGTCCGTCCTCGCTGTATCGGTCACTGGGTCTTCCTCTGGCCGGTGGGGTCCTCCTTGGTCGACGCCACGGGATGTCCTCCGGTCCGGATGCCAGCTGGATCTTCCCTGGGGTGGAAACCTGTAAAGACTGCACAGTTCGGGTTAGCGCAGCAACGCTCTTAGCTAGCTCTTGGACCTGATGGCGTAGGTCTGGAGCCGGGTCATTGTCCAAAGCCTGCGCATCAGCTCCCACAGGCCCTGCCGACAAGGGCGCCGCCTCCTGGTGGTAAGTGATAGCTGGGCGCCTGTGGGTCACAACGCCACCCGGTGCCGGTTCTCGGAGCACCCGGATGGCTCTGTCCTTGAACTGTGCAAAGTCCAGATGGGGATCCTGTAAGGCCATTGCCCGCAACTGGGTTCGGTGGGCATTGCAATATAAACCCTCTATAAATTGTTCAGTCAACAGCCTGTCCTCGTTTCCCACCCCATCAGGGTCGGTCTGCTTTATGGCCCTAAGGGCCTCTTGTAGGTTTAGTGCATAGTCCCTTATACTCTCATGCGCTCGCTGCTTGCACCCGTAGAATCTAAGCTTAATCTCGGCTGAGGTGCGGGTATCAAAGGTGTCCTTCAGCCGGGTTAGTATCCCTGCGACAGTCTTCCTCCCAGGTGGCCAGGATTTTACTTCCCTTTTGGCTGCCCCGGTTAGTTGGGCCACCAGGATGCTCACTTTTTGCTCTTCTGTGAGGGGGTACACCTGGAAGAGGCTATCCAGCTTTTCTCTAAAGTCATGCAGGGTATGTGACTCCCCTGAGTACTGGGGTAGCCAAGCTGCTCCCGGGATATAGGGCATGGTGAAGGGCATAACTGCAGCAGCGGTGGCGCTGGCGGGGGTTGAGGCAGTGAAGCTCTCCTCCGTATCCGACATCTTCCTCCCCCCTAGTGGACCGTGGCCTACCTTGCGATGATCCTGTTCCGTAGGCCGCGGCTCCGCAGTGGATCGTCAGGGTTGAGGACCTTCCGTCGCGCTCCGGTGACGTCGGCGTCTGCTGGGCTCCTTCCAGGACCTTACGCAACGTCCGGACGTGAGGCGGAGCTTCAGTTCTCGCGCGCTTTCGGAGTCCACGCCCCTCTTCTTCCCGCGCGGCGTCCTCAAGATGGCGTCCAATGGCGGGAAAACTCCACGGATGGCGGGAAGGTCGAAGATGGCGCCGTATGGCGGGAAAACTTCGCGGATGGCGGGAAGAAGGTAGAAGATGGCGCCGGATGGCGGGAAACCTCCACGGATAGCGGGAATCTTCACCACTGGTAAGTTTGAACAGTCTTTGCTTTTCAGGCACGCAGTACCCGGTGGTTGCGGGCACGAAATCCTGCCGACTACGCCAAAGTTGACGCGCCCCTGGGCCTGTGTCGCGCTGCGTTGCGCACGCGTGAGCTTACCCGGAGCCGGATCTGTTGAGGGTTGTAGTCTCGTGGCGGTGACCCGGTCCGTGCCCAGGGAGTCAAACTGGACGGCAGTCTGTTAGCGGTAAATGGTTGATGACTACGCCACCCGTTGAGTGCAGCCAGGGAGCTGCTGCTGCAGGGCAGACCGCTGAGGCCGGTGGTAGGATTGTGCAGCGTGATAGTATAACCCCCAACGGGAGGGGTATGGCCTCAGGGCAGCCGACGTGGATGATGGGGGTAGCAGGAACCACTCAGAGACGGTACGGTGTAGTTCAGGGTCTTTACTGGTAACAACGATAGACCCTCCCGGAGTACTTGCTAGCAAACGGGGCCTGGTCAGTCTTTGAGCAGATGAGATCTCCCCTGGCCAGGCGTAGTTGTAGGCCTCCCAAACTGACTGTACTCTTCTGGCTACCTTGCTAGAAGCTGATGTAAGTAGCCCACGTCCCTGAGTGTACCGTGTGGTGCTCACCCGTATGGCCGGTGACTCGGGGCCTTCTAATGGCTTCCGCTCCACGATGGCGGTGCTGGTCCCACGCGTGTGACCGTGCCTTCGGGCTTCTGGGCCAGAGGACCTGAAATCCCCTGCCTGACGGATTCTGCTGCTGGGTAGGAGTTAGTCCCCACAGCCTCGGACTCCGGGTCCGGTAAAGAATCTTCTTAGTCAGGGCGAGCTCTGCAGCTGCCAGCCCCTGACTCCTTGTAACTCTGCTGTTTCCTATGCTGCTTCTTGTCTCCACTCTCCTTGTCTGACTAACCCTGCCTCAGCCCAGGGTTTATACAGGGGAAGTTCTTCCCCTCCCAAGACTGGGCAGGAGGTGTGGCATGCACAGGATCCCTGACCAAAGGACCTCCCACCTGCTCTCAGACGTAATATCTCTATCACTGTGGCAACCAGACCCCTGGGGTGTCACACTTGCATGGACGTCTGTGATCTCACTTTTACGAAGCATACAAGTCACCTCCAAAGCCATGTTTGTCACCCAAAACTGATAGACCTTGTGATGAGCCGACATGTTCACTCCAATACTTTGCCTGGCCGTCCACCTCTTGGCTTTCAAATGGATGGACGGACTTCATTTCGTATTCTTCCAACTGTGATGGTAGTCACATGATGTAGTTAGTCATTTTTCTTGGCCGAGAGGCCGCTATTGATGAGTTGGAAAATGCGGTTTCTCTTTCCTTTAGAAATCTTCTTCATAGCTGCTCCTCAATTCGAACCAGTTACGTTTTGCTTAGGAATCAACCTGATAACACACTGAGCTATTAGGGGATATGAGAACAGGTTGTAATTTTGAGTATACAGGAAGAAAAATATTTTTTTACCACCGGGAGCAAAACAGTATCAATACAGTGACATGACAAGAATCTGCATAACTAATCATATGCTAAATAGCTGCAAGTCAAATTTAAGTAAGATATAGTCAAGATGATTGTCTATAAAGTGATGGTAGTCTCATGTTTCAAGCTGTAGTGGATGGTGAGATATGGAGCCTGAAAGTCAAAAGTTCTAAATATTGTTACCCTTTTGCTCGTTAGTGTAAATATATCATAGTTTTACATATTGCAGTCCCATCGGGGCCGGGGCAGTGCTGGAGACTCAGCTTTGCATCCACAGAGGGTAAGCAAAGTGTGATTTTTATTTTACAATGAATAGACAAATTTTTTTTTATAAGTTCAAGATACATACTGGACACCTAGTGTCCAGTGCTGAACTCCAAACACGGAGTTTTCCTAGAAGTCTGTTTTACAGTTCAGGGAGGAGAGAGAGAACAGTTCTGGTACCCAAACCGAACTTTGGACTAAAGTTCTGTCAAATCCGACGAACCCATACTTCCACGAGTCCGCTCATCCTTAGTGCACACCGCTTAATGAATTCGGTGCCTCTAATAAGTGGACAAGAGTTGCATTTCTGGTGTAGAAAATGCCAGCAGATTTGATGAATTAGATGGTTGGGGTGTAGCCAGGCCCCCACCCTATCCTGGATCCTCCCCAGATCCACCCATTTTGTCGGCGATGATTCAAAGTGCATGAAAATGCCCAAAGTTGCAACATTTTTGTGCAACTCTGTGTTGCGCAACTTTTTTTACTTTTCAAAGCTTTTACGCCACCTTTGTGATGAATCAGTCCCTGTGAGTTTTTTCACTGAGCGCTGTCATTAGATGAGAATATTAAATGATGACTGTACGTATGGACTTAACAATTAAGCCTTGTGAAAACTATATTTCTATGTCTGAGGGTTTGTGGAGGTACTTGGGATAGAAACATTGAAAAGCAACATATTTCTGGGGAAAAACTGTTGCAAATACAGTGTATAGGATATTTTTTGTTATTAAAAAACATGAGCTATTTCAGGCTTCCATGCATCGGAGCGATAATCATTTACTGCTTAGTATCAGACAGAGAATAGTATCATTTATTTGAATCTAAAGTGTTATTATTGGTACAGGGAGGTCACATAGTAAATAAGTTAAAGGGAATATGACAGTAGGTTTTTGCTAACCCATCTGAGAGCAGCATAATGTAAGGGCATAGAGCCTCATCCCAGTGATGTGTCACTTATTGAGCTGCTTGCTGTCATTTTGATAAAATCACTGTTCTATCTGCTGCAGATCTACCAGTTCTCTGAATGCCGAGCTCTGTAGAACCCCATCCACACCACTGATTGGCAGCTTTCTGCCCATGTACAGTGTACACAGAAATCTGCCTATCAGTGGTGGTGCGGGGTTATACTGAGAGCATAGAATCATAGAATCATAGAATGGTAGAGTTGGAAGGGACCTCCTGGGTCATCTGGTCCAACCCCCTGCTCAAAGCAGGATTCACTAGATCATCTCAGATAGATGTCTGTCCAGCCTCTGTTTGAAGACGTCCATTGAAGGGGAACTCACCACCTCTCGTGGCAGCCTGTTCCACTCATTAATCACCCTAACTGTCAAAAAGTTTTTTCTAATATCTAATCTTTGTCTCCTCCCATTTAGTTTCATCCCATTGCTTCTAGTCTTTCCTTGTGCAAATGAGAATAAAGATGATCCTTCTACAATGTGACAGCCCTTGACATATTTGTAGACAGCTATTAAGTCTCCTCTCAATCTTCTTTTTTGCAAGCTAAACATTCCCAAATCCTGCAACCGTTCCTCATAGGACATGGTTTGCAGACTAGTCACCATTCTGGTCGCTCTTCTCTGAACTTGCTCCAGTTTGTCTCTGTCTTTTTTAAAATGTGGTGCCCAAAACTGTACACAGTATTCCAGATGAGGTCTGACCAAAGAGGAGTAAAGACCGATAATGACTTCACGTGATCTAGACTGTATGCTTCTGTTAATACATCCCAGAATTGTATTTGCCTTTTTTGCTGCTGCATCACACTGTTGACTCATGTTCAGTCTATGATCTATTAGTATACCTAAGTCTTTTTCACATGTACTGTTGCTTAGCTCTATTCCTCCCATTCTGTATATGCTTTTTTCATTTTTATTGCCCAGATGTAGTACTTTGCATTTTTCCCTGTTAAAAACCATTCTGTTGGTTGCTGCCCACTGCTCCAGTTTATTTAGGTCTTTTTGAATCCTCTCTCTCTCTTCTCTAGTATTAGCTATCCCTCCTAGCTTTGTGTCATCAGCAAATTTAATCAGTTTACCCTCAATTCCTTCATCTAAATCATTGATAAAGATGTTGAACAATACAAGTCCCAGGACGGAGCCCTGTGGTACCCCACTTGAGACATTCATCCAGCTGGATGTGAAGCCATTTACAACCACCCTTTGAGTCCGATCACTAAGCCAGTTATGAATCCACCTAACAGTTGCCTGGTCCATTGCATACTTGGTCATTTTTTCAATAAGGATGGTGTGAGATACTTTGTCAAATGCTTTGCTGAAGTCAAGATATACTATATCTACAGCATTTCCCTGATCCACCCAGTCAGTGATTCTGTCATAGAAGGAAATTAAGTTAGTCTGACATGACTTGTTAGTTACAAACCCATGCTGACTCTGGTTAATCACTTCATTCTTATCCATGTACTTACATACATGTTGTTTAATAATTTGTTCAAAGATCTTTCATGGTATAGAAGTCAGACTCACCGGCCTATAGTTCCCTGGGTCCACCTTCTTCCCCTTTTTGAAGATAGGAACAACATTTGCTCTTCTCCAGTCTTCTGGGACTTCTGTTCTCCAAGAATTTTCAAAGATTATGGAGAGTGGTTCTAAAATTTCTTCTACGATCTCCTTCAGTACTCTGGGGTGTAATTCATCTGGACCTGGAGACTTGAACTCATTTATGTTAGCTAAATATTCCCTCACAATCTTTCTGTTTACAGATAACTTGGATTCCTCTATTCCTTTAAAAGGACAGTGAAGATCAGTTGATGTTACATTTTCTTTCTGAGAGAAAACAGATGCAAAATTGGAATTAAAAAGTTCGGCCTTCTCAACATCCTCTCTTACCATTTCTCCATTTTCATCCTGTAAAAATCCTATAGCATCTTTGACTTTTCTTTTACTTTTGACATACCCCCAAAATCCTTTTTTATTGCTTTTGACATCTCTTGCATGCCTTAATTCATTGTCAGCTTTAGCTAACCTGATACGTGCCCTGCAGGAGCTGCAGACTGCATTATAATCTTCTTTAGATATGCCTCCCTCTTTCCATTTAATAAACATTTCTTTCTTTCTTTTTAGCATGTGTTTAAGTTCTGTGTTCATCCATCCTGGTTTCCTTAAATGCTTCCCATTCTTCCTACTTTTCGGGATTGTTAACGATTGTGCTTTGAGAATCTCATTTTTAAAAATTTCCCATCCTTCCTGGACATTTTTGTCCTTAAGGACATCCAGCCATTGGATCCCTCCTATTCTCTTTCTGAGTCTCTTAAAATCTGCCTTTCTAAAATCTAACCTTGAAGTTTGAGTCTTCACATGTCTTCCTCCTCTAGTTATCCAAAATTCTATAATAGCATGATCGCTGCCTCCTAGGGTCCCAGCCACCTTTACCTCCTCAACCATTTCCTCCCTGTTTATAAGGATTAGATCCAAAGTAGCAGATCCCCTTGTTTTCTCCCCTACCTTTTGGAAGATAAAGTTGTCAGCAAGAGAGGATAATAATTTGCTTGACCTGTTAGTTTTACTTGAGAGAGATTCCCAACAAATGTCTGGATAGTTGAAATCTCCCATGACCACTACGTCATATTTTTTGGAGAACTTGGTCATTTGATACATAAAGAGTTCATCCATATCTTCAGCTTGCCCAGGTGGCCTGTAGTAAATGCCTACAATGGTGTCCTTTCCGTTGTTCTCTCCTTGTATTCTTACCCAAACAGTTTCCACAGAACTCCCAGTCTCTGAAGCTTCAATCTCTGTGCAGATATACGCTTTTCTAACATACAATGCAACACCTCCTCCTCGTTTATCAAGTCTGTTTCTTTCAAATAAGTTGTATCCTTTTAGCCTTTTATTCCAATCATGTGTATCGTCCCACCAAGTTTCAGTGATTCCAATGACATCATATTCCTTTTCCTGCATTAGTAGTTCCAATTCTCCTTGTTTGTTGCCCATGCTTTGTGCATTTGTATAAAAACATCTTAGTTTGTGATTGGTTTCTCTTCCTCCCATATTTTTATTATTTAGATTTTTTTGTCTTTGTTCTTCTTTTCCAATTCCAGTAGCAGAGATCTCAATAGTATTTGTCAGCTGTATGGCTTTTTCTGGCCTTTTGCTTCCCTTCCCACATTGTTCTAGTTTAAAGCTCTTCTGATGAGTGTAGCAAGGCGACTTCCAAATACATGTTTTCCAGTCTTCGTAAGGTGCACCCCATCTCTAGCAAGTAGTCCATCGTATAGGTAATTCATTCCGTGATCCAGAAATCCAAATCCTTGTTGACGGCACCATCGACGTAGCCAGTTGTTCACCTGTAGAATCTTATTCCACCTCATTGTTCCATGGCCATCCACTGGGAGGATGGATGAGAAGACCACCTGCGCTCCCAATTCTTTCACTTTCTTGCCTAAGTCTTTAAAGTCACTGCAGATGGTTTCCAGGTCCTTTCCTGCGGTGTCATTTGTCCCCACATGTATTAGCAGGAATGGGTAGTGATCTGTAGGTCTGAAGAGTCTTGATATCCTGTCAGACACATCTTTAATTTTTGCTCCTGGAAGACAGCACATTTCTCTTGAGGTTATGTCTGGTCTGCAGATAGCGGCCTCTGTTCCTCTTAACAGGGAATCCCCCATGACCACCACTCTCCGTTTTTTCTTCACAACATTCTTCTTTCTCCATCCAGGAGGATTCTGAGGGCTTACAAGGTTATTCATTGCTGGCAAAGTCTTATTTTGCTGTATTTCTTCATGGTTCTCCTGCGTGAGAGCCTGGTACTGGTTCCTGAGCAGTATGGGTGCTGACTGCCTCTCGATCCTCCTGCTTCTGTGGGTCACATGCTTCCATTCCTCTGTTTCGTCAGGTGCAGTTCGAATTTCTTCTCTTTCTGAATCATGAAGAGATAATTCTGCTCTGTCTAAGAACTCTTCACCTTCCTTAATGATTTTCAAGGTAGTTAACCTCTCTTCTAGATTTTGCAACTTTTCCTCCAACAGGGACATAAGCTTGCATTTCTGGCATGTGAAGTTTGGCTTTTCCACTGGCAAGTCTGTGAACATGTAGCAGGATATGCAGCTCACCAAATGCAGATCACGAATATGGAGGACTATCTAGCAGCAGGTTTACTACGGTAGCCCTCTAGTGATAATTTCCTGCTGACAAAAAAGGGTCTCTGCTTCTACATTATGCTGCTCTCAGATTACGTGGCAAAAAACTATTGACTGATTCCCTTTAATAGAGGTTTGTCCTTTATACACCATATCAATGTGACAAAGCATTTTGAAAGTAGACATATCAGCTCTATAACCTCTCAAATGGAAAAAAGCCAGACATGGAGAGCCATGAAATTATAAGTCAGGGTGTTTTGTTTGCATGGATTATGATGCTTTTTTAAGCAAACTGAAAAGCCTCATCTAAATACCATTCATACTTGTGTGCAGATTTGAATCAGTCTGTAACCTTCAAAATGCAGAGAACAGAGAAGGAAAATCATCAGACGTTACTTTCCTGTACAAAACAGAAGATGTGTACAATGATATATTGTAGCTTCCTTATAGTCAAGAACTGTGGTTCAGATCTGCTTGACGTCCATTTTTCTATGGCTGTAATCTTACAGGGCTGAGATGATAACTCACATTTTTCTTTGCATGCTTGTTAAAGGGTAATGTCACTGTGACAGACTAACCTAATATAATGGAAGGGAAGGGACCCATCTTAATCTTGGTTGTGTAGATGCACACAACCATCACAGGTGAGTGTACTGGCACTTTTTAAATTATTTAAATAGCCCTGTGAGTCTACACATGCGCCCTTTCTTTTCTTTTCGCTAACCTAATATAATGGAAGGGAAGGGACCCATCTTGTCTAATATTTTCAAAGACATTGCTTGAAGAGTTTAGTATAATTTTCCTAACACTTTCAGTATGTTATTCCATTTTAAGAAAAATCTCCCTGTAAGTATTTCTCACTGCAGAGACAAAACAATCACATCAACGTACACCATTCTGATAATGTAACGCTGATTGGTGTGGACCCGCTGCACCATGAGCCGGGCTTACCCCGGTGGGGCATTACTTTTCAACTACCTGGTTTTCGCTAGAGCCTCTGGTGGTGAGGTTAGGCTTGGTCGCAGGTAGATACCAGGTACCACTCCAGGGCAGTCGCCAGGACTGCGGCAGCTGACCGGAGGGTCAGAGGTACAGGTATGCGGTACTGGAGGGTTAAGACAAGACGTGGTCACACGGTCCGAGGTCGAAGCAGGCAGCACAGGGTCAGAATTTGGCAAACAAATTTTTCTCCCGTAGACACTGTAGAACTTGACGGATGTGCTGCCTGTGGGAAGGAAAATCAGAGGAGAATATCAGTATATTGTCCAAATACACAACCACGGAAACATAGAGGAAATTTTAGAAGATGTCATTAACAAACTCCTGAAACAAGGCTGGTGCATTACACAGCACAAAGTGCATGACGAGATGCTCGTAGTGGCCATTACGGATATTAAAGGCCGGTTTCCATTCGACACTCTTACGGAAAAGAATCAAGTTGTAAGCCCCTCAGAGATCCAATTTAGAGAAGATCTTACAGTAGCTGCATGGAATCTGTCAAATATCTCAGAAATCAGAGGCAGGGAGTACTTGTTCTTTATAGGGGCGTAGAGAACCATCCTTCTTAGTCACAAAGAAGATGCCGGCTCCGGCTGGAGAAGAGGATTTATGGATGAATCCCTTGGCTAAGTTCTCCTGGATAGTGTTGAGCCACCCCCGTAGTGTTCGAGTTCGGTTCGTCGAACACCCGTATGTTCGCCGAACTGTTCGTCGAACTGTTCGTCGAACACCTTCGAACACCGTTAAAACCAATGGCAGGCAAACAAAAACACATAGAAACACATAGAAAACACCTTCAAAGGTGTCCAAAAGCTGACAAACTGCTCAGAAGACACAACTAACACATGGAAAAGTGACAAGTACATATAGTCATGCGAAAAGAAAAGAGGTGGAGGAGTAAAAGGAGGGGGAGACACAGATATAGGTGACTCGCCCCCTGGGCCGTGGGGCACTCGGATCCGGGCAGTAGGGGAACGATGGGAGTAGTAGTGGCAACCCGGTTCCGTGGCTCAGGGTGGTCAGGCCAGTGGTAGTCCGTTATGTGCTGATGATTATGTCCGACTACGCCACCCGTGGATTGCGGTTATTAGGAACCGCCGCTGCATGCAGACCGCTGGGGCTGATGAGGTGTGCAGCTAGGGTAGTATGACTCCCCACGGGAAGAGTGCGGCCCCAGGGCAGTATAATGGATGGTGGGAGTGATGGTAGTGAGAGTCACAGTGCTGATAGTGCTGGAGGAGCAAGTTGCACGTAGACAACAGGTTGCAGTCCAGGGTCTTTACTAGAACAGGTAAATTGACCCACAAACAGTCCCAGCTAGGAGGGGACCTGGATGTCTGAGAGCAACGGGGAAATTGGCCCTGGTCAGGGTGAGGGTGTAGGCCTACCGTGCTTTCTGCGCTCCTTCTGGCTATCTCCTCGTTATAGGGTAACAGCCCACGTTTCCAAGCTTTCCGTGTAATTCTCGCCTATATGGCCTACGACGTGGGTTCCTTTCTGCTCCCAGCCTTGTATGGCTTTACTGGTCCCTTCGGTTGTGGCAGGGCCTCCAGGCTTCTTAGGCCAAGGAATATACAGTCCCTTGCGGACTGGTTCTCTGCTGGAGGATGTAGAATCCTTCCAGCCTCAGACACCAAAGTCTGGTAAAGTCAGTCTCTTATCTGCCAAGACAGGCTTGCTTCGCCTCTTGTCTCTGGCTTGTGGCTCTCCTCCTGCCACACTTCCTCTTAGGTGCAGTGAAACTGTCTGTCCCTGCTCTGCTCTGGGACAAGTCTCAGTGCTGAGACAGGCCATCAAGTTCTCCCTAACCCTGCCCCCAGCACCAGCTTTTATAGGGGCAGCCTGCTCCCCCTACTGGCCTGAGACAGGAGGCATTGCATGCTAATGTTCCCCTGACTAGAGAACCTCCCCCTTGCTCTCAGACATAGCTTTAATTACACTTGTGGCATCCAGGCCAGGGTGACACATTCCCCCCTAGTGAAATTTAGTACTCCGGGACTAAACAGTAAACAAAGACAATATACATGACTATAAAACATTAATAGACAAACGACGCACAGTTTGAGTTCTTAAGGTCACAGTGTGGCCTGTGACCGGGTGTCCATATCACCAGCACAACGGGGAGCCTTAACCAGGTGGGGGTCTGTCCTACCCCAAGTCCTTTACAGTCTTAGTTCATTCCTGGGTTAGGCTCTGAACGCAGTCCATACAAGGTCCTGGTTATAAAAAGTCCATAACCTGTGAGTCCTTATGGTAGCTGCAAGAAACTGAAACACAGAATTACCAAACATGCATGTAACTTGGCAAACAATTCAACATTTGGCAACAGGGTTATTTACAATCTTAGTACACTCTATATTTTCCAGCGAGCGGGTATCTGCCCCTTTGTGCTCCTGGTTGACCTCCTTAACCCACTGTCTGGTGGTGGACCAACCTGGCTTTCCCCACTAGCGTTAGGGGTACAGCTACCAGCTGGGTGTACAGGTAGGGCAGGCAGCTGTCTGCGGGTCCTTTGGCTTACCGCAGGCATGGCAGGCTCACTGTCAGCAGAGGGTTGACTCTCCTGGGCTGCTGGTACAGGCTCTTCTGCCTCTGGAACCGCTTGCTCCTCTTCACCTTCCGGCTCTGGTGTTGGTTGTTGCTGTGCCGGTTGCAGGAAATGCAGGACGGGTACCACTATGGCATCATTTATGCGAGTCCAGGACTGAGGGAACTCTCCGAGAACGGTGCTGATCATTTCTTCCTTGTCCTCTGCGGGTTCAAGGTCACTCTGATCCTCTTCTGCACTACGGAGTTGCTCGGGGCATCTTTTGAGGTGGTCTCTGGAGACGACACTAGTGGTTTCTCCTCCGTCCTTGGTGATCACGCACACCTTTGGGTTGTCGTGGTCAGACTGCAGTACGGTGTAGGGTTCCCTTTCCCACTGGTCGTCCAACTTATGTAGCCTTCTTTTTCGCTTTAGGACTTGCTCACCAGGTTCTAGGGGACCAGCAGGGGCGTGTTGATTGAAGAGTTTTTCTTGCCTCTCTCTCACCTGGACCAGGCTGTTCTCCACACTCTCCTGTACCTTCTTGTACTGCAGTTGCCTTTCCGTATCCCAGTCCGCATCCGGGGAGGTGTCCTCAGGTATTAGGACTCCCATCTCCAGGTCTACGGGCAGCTTACCTGGTCTGGCTCGCATCAGGTAAGCCGGGGTGCAGTTTGTAGCATTCACCGGGATATGATTGTATAAGTCTATCAGATCCGGCAGTTTTTCAGGCCACAGGCTGCGTTCCTCCAGGAGCAACGTCTTTAGGAGATCAATGACTATGTTGTTCATTTTCTCACACATCCCTTTGGTTTGTGGGTGGTAAGGCGTTGTACGAATCTTCTTACAGCCATAAATGTTGCAGAACTCCTGGAAGATTTCAGCTTCGAACGCTGGACCCTGGTCCGTCAGGACCTGTTCCGGATACCCATGTGGACGGCAGAAATATTGCTGGAAGGCTCTGGCCGCTGTTTGGGCTGTCAAGTCCTTTACCGGGACCACCACTAGAAAACGGGAATAGTGGTCCACGATTGTCAGGACGTAGATGTACCCTGACCGGCTTGGAGCCAACTTGACGTGGTCTAGAGCTACCAGCTCAAGAGGCTGCGTGGTGACGATGGGCCTCAAGGGTGTCTTCTGGCTGGTGCGGTCCTTCCTCCTTAGGTGACAAGGGCCACAGTCTCTGCACCACTTTTCTACAGCTCCTCTCATGCCGACCCAAAAGAACCTTCCTCTTAGCAGGAACTCCAGTTTCTTCCAACCGAAGTGTCCCGCTCTGTCATGGTAAGCCCCCAGGACCATAGCTGCATCCCGCCTAGGGACCACGACTTGCCAGGTCAGCTCGTGCGTCCGGTGGTTAACAATCCTTCTGCACAACTTGCCTTCGTAGAGGAACAGCTTGCTCTTCTCCTTCCATAGCTGCTTGGCTTCCTCTGGGGCATCTGGATCTAGGCGGGCGTCTTCCCGGGTCAGCAGATCTTTCACCAGGCGGACTGCAGGGTCACTATCTTGGGTCTCAGCCCAGCTGTGGTGAGGTAGGGGATTGATCATCACAGTTGTTAGATCCTCCTCCTTCACGCGGTGAGTGTTGAGCGGCTCCATACCGGTGAAACGCGGAGAGTTCTACCTCCTCCAGCTCTTCTGGGTCTTCGTCACCCTCAGGTAAGTGAGGCATTCTTGATAGGGCGTCCGCGTTGGCATTGGTTTTGCCGGCCCGGTACTTGATCACGAAGTCATAGTTGGAGAGACGGGCCATCCACCGCTGTTCTAGGGCACCCAGTCTTGCATTGTCCAGGTGTGTCAACGGGTTGTTGTCCGTGTACACGGTGAACTTTGCGGAGGCCAGGTAATGCTTGAAGCGTTCCGTCACGGCCCACACCACCGCCAAGAATTCTAGCTTGAAGGAGCTGTAATTCTCCGGGTTCCTCTCGGTGGGCCTCAGCTTCCGGCTGGCGTACGCGATCACCCTTTCTCTGCCCTGTTGGTTTTGGGACAGTACGGCTCCCAGTCCCACATTACTGGCATCTGTGTGGAGAATGAAAGGCTGGCCATAATCAGGGTAGGCCAGGATCTCGTCCCCTGTGAGGGCCATCTTTAGCTGGCGGAAGGACTCCTCTTCCGGTTTATCCCACTTGAAGGGCGGCTTTTGGCTCCTGGACTTAGACTGTCCGATCAGGAGGTCCTGCATAGGAGCTGCCATCTTATTGAACCCGGGGATGAACCTTCGGTAGTAGCCTACCAACCCGAGAAACTGTCTCACCTCTTTGATGTTCGAGGGGCTTGGCCAGCTCTTGATTGCCGAGACCTTGTCAGGGTCGAGGGCCACTCTTTCCGCGCTTACCACGTGCCCTAGGTACTGGACCTTTGGTTTCAGCAGGTGACACTTCGATGGTTTCACCTTCAGGCCGTAGCCTGCCATGGCTTCGAACACCTCGGCCAGGTGCTTTAGATGGTCCTCGTAGGTTTTCGAATAGACGATCACGTCGTCCAGGTAAAGGAGGACCGTCTCGAAGTTTCGGTGCCCTAGACAGCATTCCATCAGCCGCTGGAAGGTCCCTGGTGCGTTGCAGAGCCCGAAAGGCATACAGTTGAACTCACTCAGTCCCATCGGGGTGGTGAAGGCGGTCTTCTCCTTGTCAGCCTCTGCCACAGGAACCTGCCAGTACCCGCTAGTAAGGTCCAAAGTAGAAAAGAAGTTAGCTGATTTTAGTGCAGCTAAAGACTCCTCCATTCTAGGCAGCGGATATGCGTCTTTGTAAGTGATACGGTTGATTTGTCTATAGTCGACGCACATTCTCATGGTGCCGTCTTTCTTTTTGACCAGAACCAAGGGGGCTGCCCAGGGGCTACAGCTGTCTCTAATGACCCCAGCTTCTTTCATCTCTCTTAGCATGCCCTTTGCGTTCTGATAATGTGCAGGGGGTACAGGCTTGTGTCTCTCTTTTATTGGTGGGTGGCTCCTGTGGGGATGTGGTGTTCTATCCCCTTTACTCTGCCGAAGTCTAGCGGGTGCTTACTAAAGATTCTCTCGTACTCCTGTACCACCCGGTAGACTCCTTGTTTTTGGTGCAGGGGAGTGGAGTCAGCACCCACATGGAGTTTCTGGCACCAGTCCTCCTTTTGTTTCTGGGAGCCATTACCCTCCGCCTGTGGAGATGGAGGCAAGGGTTCCACGGCCCTGATAGCTTTGTGTTCGACAACAAACAGTTTGGCGAGTGTAGCGTACCTGGGTAAGTGTACTTCCCTCTCCCCAATGTTGAGGATGCGGACGGGCACCCTCCCATGACGGACATCAACCACCCCCCGGGCTGTCAAAATGGTGGGCCTGCTGTCCGAGTACACGGGTTCTACCATGGCTTGGTAGTCTCTACCTCTCAACCCGATTGCAGTCCGACACCAGATCATCATTTCACTTTTGGGAGACATGGAAATGGGGAATGGGTCACTCAGTCTTACGCTACCGATCTCACCACCAGACAGTTCTACCTGCTGCCGTCTCATCAGGGCTTTTATCTCCTTGTTGAGGACTCTCTGTTGGCTGGAACTAGCATTCACCGCCACCTGTTGTAAGATTACAATTACCTCTGAAAGACAATTTTCAATTACGTTAGTACCCACAGTTATTTTAGGGTGACTTTCACGACGGTCAATGTCCACAATAATCACTCCCTGTGCCGGCAGTTCAACTTTACCAATTTTAATGGTCATCTCCTTGAACCCCATCTGCGGCACGGGTAAGCCATTACTGGCGATGATGCTCAAGTTACTGTCTGGATACCGTGTGATATCAGCATCAGTCCAATACTGCTTAAAAAGTACATAAGGGATAGTGGTTACTTGCAACCCAGTATCCAGCAAGGCGCTCATGGGGATACCGTCCAGCACCACGGGTAAAACCGGGCGCCCCCCAACGTACTTATCACGCCAATTTTAAGGGCCTGGTGATCTTATGCCTGGGGGTTGGCCCTCTGCCCCAGGTTGGACCTGTTTAAATTACAGTACCTGGAAATGTGTCCAGGCTGGTTGCATCGACGGCAAATGGGCTGTCCATCCTCTGCGTAGCGGTCTGTGGGCCTGCCTCGGAACGACGGGATCCTCCTCTGTCGACGCCACGGGACATCCTCCGGACTTGAAGCCAGCTCGATGGGTCTTGACGGGTCCACTTGCAACGCCTGGACGGTCCTGGTCAACGCCGCGACGCTCCTGGTCAGCTCCTGGACTTGGTGGTGCAGGTCTTTCAACGGGGCTTGGTTCAGGGCCTGTGCATCAGCCCCCACGGGATCTATAGAGGAGGGCGCCGCCTCCTCGTGGTAGGTGAGAGCAGGGCGCCGGGGGTTTATAGCGCCACTGGTTGCAGATTCACGGAGCACCCTTATGGCCCTGTCCTTAAATTGGGCAAAGGTCAGATCAGGGTTCTGAAAGAACATGAGCCGCAGCTGGGTCCTGTGGGCGCTAGACAGCAGACCTTCTATAAACTGTTCTGTTAGTAGCTTATCCGTTTCCTGCACGCTGCCAGGGTCAGTTTATTGAA
Source organism: Phyllobates terribilis (assembly GCF_046119375.1). Classification (NCBI taxonomy): domain Eukaryota; kingdom Metazoa; phylum Chordata; class Amphibia; order Anura; family Dendrobatidae; genus Phyllobates; species Phyllobates terribilis. The sequence goes on from NW_027362762.1 coordinate 694,013,284, forward strand.
TAGCCCTCAAGGCTTCCTGCAGATTTAGGGCATAGTCTCTGATGCTGTCCTGTGCCCACTGCTTACATCCATAGAACCTCATTTTAATCTCAGCGGAGGTACGTGTGTCAAAGGTACCCTGCAGCCGGGCCAGAATACCCTTCACAGTCCTTTTCTCCTCAGTAGGCCATGATTTTACCTCCCTTTGGGCTGCGCCAGTTAACTGCCCTGTCAATATGCTGACCTTCTGCTCCTCTGTCAGGGGGTAAACCTGGAACAAACTGTACAGCCTTTCTTTAAAGTCAGTTAGGGCATGGGGCTCCCCTGAGTATTTGGGCAGCCAGGCCGCTCCAGGGATGTAGGGCAAGGAAAAGGGCATCACCGCTGCTGCAGCTGCGTTGGTGGTAGTGGGCGCCTCTGTGTCCGACATCTTCCTCCCCCTAGTTAAGCGTGGCCTACCTTCCGACGATCCTCTTCTGTAGGCCGCGGCTCCGCTGCTGCTGCTATGGACGAGGACCTGGCGTCGCGTCCTGATGACGTCAGCGTCGCTCTCTCTCCCTTCCAGGACCTTGCGCAGTGTCGGTGCGTGGGGCGGAGCTTCGGATCTCGCGCGGTTTTGACGTCCACGCCCCTCTTCTTCCCGCGCGGCGTCCTGAAGATGGCGTCCGAAGGCGGGAAACAGCTGCGGATGGCGGGAAGACGGCAGAAGACGGCGGGAAACGGTCCAAGATGGCGTCTGATGGCGGGAATCGGCTCCGGATGGCGGGAAACGACTCCGAACGGCGGGAAACTTCGCCACAGGTAAGTTACAAAAGTCTTTTTCAGGCACGCAGTACCCGGTGGTTGCGGGCACGAAATCCTGCCGACTGCGCCAAAGCTGACTCGCCCCCTGGGCCGTGGGGCACTCGGATCCGGGCAGTAGGGGAACGATGGGAGTAGTTGTGGCAACCCGGTTCCGTGGCTCAGGGTGGTCAGGCCAGTGGTAGTCCGTTATGTGCTGATGATTATGTCCGACTACGCCACCCGTGGATTGCGGTTATTAGGAACCGCCGCTGCATGCAGACCGCTGGGGCTGATGAGGTGTGCAGCTAGGGTAGTATGACTCCCCACGGGAAGAGTGCGGCCCCAGGGCAGTATAATGGATGGTGGGAGTGATGGTAGTGAGAGTCACAGTGCTGATAGTGCTGGAGGAGCAAGGAGCACGCAGACAACAGGTTGCAGTCCAGGGTCTTTACTAGAACAGGTAAATTGACCCACAAACAGTCCCAGCTAGGAGAGGACCTGGATGTCTGAGAGCAACGGGGAAATTGGCCCTGGTCAGGGTGAGGGTGTAGGCCTACCGTGCTTTCTGCGCTCCTTCTGGCTATCTCCTCGTTATAGGGTAACAGCCCACGTTTCCAAGCTTTCCGTGTAATTCTCGCCTGTATGGCCTACGACGTGGGTTCCTTTCTGCTCCCAGCCTTGTATGGCTTTACTGGTCCCTTCGGTTGTGGCAGGGCCTCCAGGCTTCTTAGGCCAAGGAATATACAGTCCCTTGCGGACTGGTTCTCTGCTGGAGGATGTAGAATCCTTCCAGCCTCAGACACCAAAGTCTGGTAAAGTCAGTCTCTTATCTGCCAAGACAGGCTTGCTTCGCCTCTTGTCTCTGGCTTGTGGCTCTCCTCCTGCCACACTTCCTCTTAGGTGCAGTGCAACTGTCTGTCCCTGCTCTGCTCTGGGACAAGTCTCAGTGCTGAGACAGGCCATCAAGTTCTCCCTAACCCTGCCCCCAGCACCAGCTTTTATAGGGGCAGCCTGCTCCCCCTACTGGCCTGAGACAGGAGGCATTGCATGCTAATGTTCCCCTGACTAGAGAACCTCCCCCTTGCTCTCAGACACAGCTTTAATTACACTTGTGGCATCCAGGCCAGGGTGACACATAGGCATGTCATTCCCTTCTAAAACCAAAAAAGTGCGAAGCCGACACGGCCAGTCCGTTCCTGCCCGTGCGACCTCCGTGTCGCCGGGTTTGTGCCAGAGCTGCGGTGGACCCTGACGGCCAGCCCTCCTCGCCCAATACTGGTGCCTGTCCGCTGGTGGGTCGAGCGAGCCCCCCTGCGGTGGAGGCAGGTCTACTCTTTTTAATTTAAATTGTCTCTCTAATTTGAATGAGTACACTTTAAATCCTTTTACAAGGATCTATTGGAGGGCAAGTCTCATGCCAGCAGCCGCGTAATTCCAGCTCCAGTAGCGTCCACTAAAGCTGCTGCAGTTAAAAAGCTTTTATAAGGATCGAGCTTGGCGGTCCACCTCAAGGCGTCCTACCGCCAGTCCCAGCCCCTGTGCCTTGGGGTGCCTCCCCGATGCTCTTCACTGAGTGTCCCGGGGGCCCGAAGTATTTCCTTTGAAAAAATTAAGTGTCCAAACTACAGGTGGTGTAGCTTGCTTAACAGCTGGGATAATCCGCTGACTAGCAGACACTGCTACTAGGCACAAAGTATTTCCTGGGCTAGATGCAGTTAAAAATTTGCAATTAGATACTCTCGTTGGATGCTGAGAAAGCATTCCATAGAGTCTCCTGGCATGCCATATATTATTCTCTTAAAAAGCTTGGGGTAGGGGTCTACGGTACTCTTTTATAGGCAAAATCACGGCCCTGTATCACAATACATCACCTAGGCTGAAGATAAATGGAACATTTTCATCACCTTTCATAATCATCAATGGGACAAGGCAGGGATGTCCTCTGTCCTCTCTCTTATACATCCTAGTGACGGAGCACCTGCTCTCATCAATTCGCCATAGCCCCAATATTAGGTGGATTGAGGTGGGAGGCACCGAGTACAAGTGCTCTGCATTTGCTGATGATGTCCTAGTATATATCACTCAATCACATATATCCATCCCTGCTGTTATGGCTGAATTAGATCACTTTGTTACATGGTCAAATTTTAAAATCAATGCAGCGAAGTCTGAGGCCCTCGATGTCTCCCTCCCCAAATCCATACAGGATTCCATCCAGTCCAACTTTCCCTTTGCCTGGCCCTCACAGGGTATCAAATTCTTAGGAATTCGTATTCATAGAGACCTCTCCCGTCTATGTTATCTTAATTTTGGGCCCTTTATTGAACAACTCCATATAGACCACGGTTGGCAAGTTAGAACTGTAAGATTCACTACGTGAACCACTGGTGTTTTGTGGAAAAGCACATGTACACTGTGTTCCAAATTATTATGCAAAAAGTGTTTAGGAGTGATAAGGTAAGAATTTTTTTGTTTGTCAGTTAAACTCATTGACGGTGATGTGTGTCAGGGCTCTTTATATCACTGTAAGCAATTGCAGACACCTGTGCTAATTAGTTTGGCAGGTGTGTCCAATGAAAGGCAAGACTACTTAAGAAGGCTGTCCCACATTATTAAGCAGCCTACATTTTCTGCCAAAATGGGAAAGAAAAAGGATGTGTCGGCTGCTGAGAAGCAACAAATTGTGGAGTGTTTAGGTCAAGGCATGACTACAATCAACATTGCCAAGACACTTCATCCTGATCATCGCACAATCAAGAAGTATGTAGCTGATTCACAGTACACACGTGTGCGTGCTGATAAGGGAAAATTGAGGACTCTTTCCTACAGGCAATTACGTCAGGTTAAAAGAGCAGCGGCAAAAAAGCCTTGTCATAGCAGCAGACAAGTTTTTGAAGCTGCTGGTGCTTCCAACGTCCCCCGAACAACAAGATGCAGGGTCCTTCAGAGGTTTGCAGCTGTGCGTAAGCCATCCTGTCGACCTCCTCTATCCATTGTACACAAGCAGAAATGGCTCCAGTGGGCCAAACAATACATGAAGACTGACTTCAAAACAGTTTTGTTCATCGATGAGTGCCGCGCAACGCTCGATGGTCCAGATGGATGGAGTGGAGGATGGCTGGTTGATGGACACCCCATGCAAACACGGCTACGGCGCCAACAAGGAGGAGGTGGAGCAATGTTTTGGGCTGGAATCATGGGGAGAGAGATTGTCGGCCCCTTTAGGATCCCTGAAGGGGTAAAGATGAACTCCATAATGTATGTGGAGTTTCTCAAACGGCACTTCCTGCCATGGTTCAAGAAGAAGAACCGTGTATTCCGCAGCAAGATAATTTTCATGCATGATAATGCACCGTCTCATGCTGCACATAACACATCTGCATCTCTGGCTGATATGGGCATAAAAGGGGACAAACTTATGGTGTGACCCCCATGCTCCCCTGACCTCAACCCCATTGAGAACCTCTGGAGCATCATCAAAAGGAGTGTCTGTGATGGCAGGAGGCAGTTCACATCTAAGCAACAGCTCTGGGAGGGTATTCTGTCCTCATGCAAAACAATTGAAGCAGAAACCATCCAAAACCTGACAAATTCAATGGACGAGAGAGTTCAGAAGCTCCTTTCGAACAAGGGGTCCTATGTGCAAATGTAACATCACCTAGAATAAAGTTTTGAGTTGAAAACTGTTTGATTTCAGTTTGTAATAACCTGCTAATGCTTATAATTTCAAAAATGACCATTTTTTTGTTCTTTATTAAAATGAAGAGGTTGATCGAAGAGTGGGGGGGATCTAAGAGTGTGGCAACCCAGTAGTCAGGATTATTTCGAATTCTGACAATCTGATTGTCATGTTGCAGGTAGTGCAGCAAGAAGGCACTCATGTGCCTTGCGCATCTAGGAGCCCCAAAATTATTTTCCGGGCTAGATGCAGCTAATAATTATTATTAATTTGAAAGCTGGTGGAGCTTAGTATAGATGGCCTAATAGGATCAGTACTGCAAACTGCTACAAGGCCCAAATTATTTTCCAGCCAAGATACAGATAAACATGGTTAGTAATTTTAAATCTGGTGGAGTTTAGTATAGATGGCCTAATAGAATCAGTACTGCACACTGCTACAAGGCCCAAATTATTTTCCAGCCAAGATGCAGATAAACATGATTCGTAATTTTAAATCTGGTGGAGTTTAGTATAGATGGCCTAATAGAATCAGTACTGCACACTGCTACAAGGCCCAAATTATTTTCCAGCCAAGATACAGATAAACATGATTAGTAATTTTAAATCTGGTGGAGTTTAGTATAGATGGCCTAATAGAATCAGTACTGCACACTGCTACAAGGCCCAAATTATTTTCCAGCCAAGATACAGATAAACAAGATTAGTATTTTTGAATCTGGTGGAGTTTAGTATAGATGGCCTAATAGAATCAGTACTGCACACTGCTACAAGGCCCAAATTATTTTCCAGCCAAGATACAGATAAACATGACTAGTAATTTTAAATCTGGTGGAGTTTAGTATAGATGGCCTAATAGAATCAGTACTGCACACTGCTACAAGGCCCAAATTATTTTCCAGCCAAGATACAGATAAACATGATTAGTAATTTTAAATCTGGTGGAGTTTAGCATAGATGGCCTAATAGAATCAGTAGTGCACACTGCTACAAGGCCCAAATTATTTTCCAGCCAAGATACAGATAAACATGATTAGTAATTTTAAATCTGGTGGAGTTTAGTATAGATGGCCTAATAGAATCAGTACTGCACACTGCTACAAGGCCCAAATTATTTTCCAGCCAAGATACAAATAAACATGATTAGTAATTTTAAATCTGGTGGAGTTTAGTATAGATGGCCTAATAGAATCAGTACTGCACACTGCTACAAGGCCCAAATTATTTTCCAGCCAAGATACAGATAAACATGATTAGTAATTTGAAAGCTTAAAACGGTTGGTGAGGTGATTTTAACAAATCATCAAGCTTTTACTCTCCCCAGGATGACACAGGGGTAGAAAAGTCATTTCGGATCCATGATTTGTTCATCTTTATGAACGTGAGTCTGTCTACATTATCAGTGGAGAGCCGCATGCGCTTATCTGTCAGCACACCACCAGCAGCGCTGAACACACGTTCAGACAGAACGCTGGCTGTGGGGCATGACAAGATCTCCAAGGCGTAAGTGGCGAGCTCCGGCCATTTATCCAGATTGGAAGCCCAAAAAGAGCAAGGGTCCAGTGACACAGTCATGGCTTCAGTGTTTACTTGGAGATAATCCTGTACCATCGTCTCTAGGCGTTGACTATGTGTCAAACTTCTTGTCTCCTGTGGCCTTGCAAAGGATGGGCTAAAAAAGTGGTGAAATGATTCCGCAAAATTGATGTTACCAGCAGATACTGTGTTTCTGTTACTTTTTGAGTGCTGAACACTTGACGGTCCCACGGTTGGCAAGTTGGAACTGTGAGATTCACTACGTGCACCACTAGTGTTTTGTGGAAAAGCACATGTAAGATTCTGCAACAGTCTCTGCTGATACTCCTGCATGCGTGCATCTCTTTCTATGGCAGGAATAATTTCTGCAAACTTACTTTTGTACCGGGGATCTAAGAGTGTGGCAACCCAGTAGTCAGGATTATTTCTAATTCTCACAATTCGAGGGTCATGTTGCAGGTAGGGCAGCAAGAAGGCACTCATGTGTCTTGCGCATCCAGGAGCACCAAGTCCCTGTTGTGTTGGTGGCGAGGTAACAATCATGCTTCCTTCCTCTGCCCTCTCCCCCCAACCTCGCACAACAGAAATGTGATCAAGGTCTCCCTCATCTGATGAGTCTTCCATCAGTTCGTCCTCCACTTCTTCCTCGGCTCCTGCACCTTCCTCACTAGTTTGGCTGCTACCATGCGCCCTGGTAAAACCATCTCCCCCACCCTCACATGCCTGCCGCCTTGGTGCTGCCGACCCTCTGGACCTTGCAGATGTTAGCCCTTCCGCATACAACTCCTCCTCCTCTACTTCCTCCACCTCCTCTTGTGCCACCAGCTGACTCCGAATTCTGTTTAACATGTGCTCCAGCTTGTAAATCACCGGAATAGTCATGCTGATAATGGCATCGTCAGCACTAAACATCTTCGTCGCCATTTCAAAACTGTGCAGAAGGGTGCATAGGTCCCTGATCTGAGAACACTCCTGCAGCATGATTTGCCCCACCTCTGGATCTCTTTGGCCCAGGCTATACATCAGAACGTATTGCACCAGGGCTTGTCGGTGCTGCCACAGTCGCTGCAACATGTGCAGAGTTGAATTCCACCGGGTAGGCACATTGCATTTTAGCCGGTGAAGTTGCAGGCCCAACGACTTCTGTAGAGATGTAAGTTGCTGAGCTGCAGGATGCGAACCGCGGAAGTGAGCCTACTCGTCCAAGTGTCTGTGGTGAAATGCACCCTGTCACACACAGAGTTTCTCAAAGAAGTGGTGATGTTGTGTGCGACATGCTGGTGGAGTGCAGGCACACCTTTCTTTGAGAAGTAGTGCCGACTGGGCATCTGGTACTGGGGCACTGCGACGGACATAAGGTCTTGAAAATCCTCTGTGTCCACCAGGCGGAAAGGCAGCATTTCTGTAGCCAAGAGCTTGCAGATGGTGAAATTCAACCTCTTAGCTTTCTCATGGCTAGGAGGAAATGGTCTTTTACTTGTCCACATCTGAGGGACCGAGGGCTGGCTGTTGTGCTTAGACGGGGTTGATAAGGGTGTCCCCGGCAAACTGCCGGTCTGTGAGGAAGATGCAGGCGGACATGTTAGGTTGCCTTGATCCAAAGGTGGTGCTATCGATGTCGGACAGCGCTGAACACCAGCTGGTGTTTCCACCTCCAAAGAAAATGATGACCTGCCAATCACGCTGGCTGTTGCGGGTAAAGAGGTGGCAGGTCTGCGTCCCAAAACAGGTGTGACTGCTGTTCCCCCAGTCACAGAGGATGAAGAGGCCGCGGATGCACACGATGTGGCAGACAGTGGTTGGCCTGGCCGGCTAAGCCGCATTGTAGCACAGTGAACTTCCCACTGCAACTTATGCTTCATATCCAGGTGCTGGTTCATGCATGAAGTACTCAAACTATGTATTTTTTGGCCTCTACTTAGCTTTTGCTGACAAATGTTACAGATAACACGAGTTGGTTCATCCTTATCGATCTGAAAAAATGCCCAGGCTATGCAAGGCTTAGCACCCATGCGACCTGAAGAGCCACCATGACTTGTGGTCAGAGGCAGAGTTGTGTTTGAGGATGCAGTTGTTGACGTGCTTCCAGTACTATGTCTCTATCCAGGAAGGCGCAACCTGACCTCGTTGTCACTAGCATCCTCCTCCACCTCCTCTGCTGACCTCATCGACTGGCTGACTGTGGGTTGACAGTAAGTGGGATCTCCAACCTCGTCATCATCACCCGGTGTGTTATCACACCCGTCGTCCTCAGAGCCTACCTCTTCCTGCCCTGACAAAAAACTAAAGTTGTCGCTCCAATCAGGTATTTGAGTCTCATCATTGTCTTCCTCATTGTCTCCACCAACAGGAGTTACAGTTTGGGAACGAGGGTCTACATTATGGTCAGAACCTTCTGCGTCTGGTCCTGGATCCGACTCATAAAGATTCTGGGCATCAGTGCAGATCATTTCGTCATCTGGATTCACAGAAGCTCTGGAGCCGACCTCTGATTCCCTGGCTATAGTATGAGTAAACAGCTCTGCAGACTCAACCATCTGTTCTACCCCATACTCAGACGGGCAGCTGGAGACTTGGGGGCTGTGAGGAAGCAAGTGCGATTGGGGTGACACCTCTGAGGACTGGAGTATTTGTGATGTTGAAGTTGAGGTGGAGGAGAGCCCACTTAAAGGAGCACTTGATATCCGTTGAAGCACCTGCTGTTTTTGTGCCTCATCTGGAATATGTAGCAATTGGCGTGGCCGTAAGAAAGGGATCTTATCACATTGTCCGCTAAAAGAAGTAGACATCTTAGTTTGGCTGGAAGATGGTCTTTCTTCTGCAGATGTTACTGTTGCTTTAACACCTACCCCACGGACACAATTTTTTTTTCCCTTCCCAACACGCCTATTCCCCTTTCCACCAGCAGCAGGCCTTTTTCCACTCATTTTGGTGGTTAACTAATTGACAACTCTGGAGTTGTTTGCACAAAAAACAATGGATGGTAACCGAGCAGAGCTGAGTGGCCAAACTGTGGTATTAGCCCAAAAGTCTTGGCTGGGTTAGATGCAGATAAAAATTATATTGAATTTGCAACCTGGTGGAGGTTAGTATAGATGGACTAATAGAACAAGTCCCGCACACTGCTACAAGCCGAAATATTTTTTCAGAGCTAGATGCAGAAAAAAATAATATTGAATTTGCAACCTGGTGGAGGTTAGTATAGATGGACTAATAGAACAAGTCTGTAACGGGTCTGGGAGGCGGAACCTCTGAGCTACTATACAAGGGGGCGGTCCTTGTAAGGGAGCGGGTGGCGACCAGGGAAGACGGGCAGGAAGTCACAGCAGGTGACCGGGACAGTCTCTGAGTGAACGGGCTGGAGGTCACGGCAAGTGACCGGGGCAGTCTCTGAATGAACGGGCAGATGGTCACGGCAAGTGACTGGGGCAGTCTCTGAATGAACGGGCAGATGGTCACGGCAAGTGACCGGGGCAGTCTCTAGGTAAAGGGTTGGTACGACCTGTGGCGGCTGATGATAGACGTGAGCTCCCAGGTGAGCAGGCGAGAGTCTCTGGATGAACGGGTGGTCACAGCATGTGACGGCGGAGCCTCCAGGAAGACCAACAGACAGGCGGCAGATGAGCGCTCCCAGGTGAGCGGGCAGAAGTCTCTGGACAGGCAGGTGGTCACAGCACGTGACGGCAGAGCCTCCAGGTAGGCTAGCAGACAGGCAGCAGATGAGCGCTCCCAGGTGAGCGAGCAGGAGTCACTGGACAGGCAGGTGGTCACAGCACGTGACGGCGGAGCCTCCAGGTAGGCTAGCAGGCAGGTAGCAGAAGTGTGCTCCCAGGTGAGCGGGCAAGCTGGTCCATAGACAGACTGACAGGAGTTGGAAGGCAGACCGTCGGACCTCAGGCAAGCAGACAGGTGGCTGATGTGCGCTCCCAGGTGAGCGGGCAGGCTGGTCCTTAGACAGACTGACAGGAGTAGTAAGGCAGACCGTCGGACCTCAGACTAGCAGGCAGGTAGCAGATAATCAGGCAGGAATCTGGCAGGTAACTGGCAGGTAACTGGCAACGGGACCTGAGGGCTGAAGCAGAGTAGTGAACAGTGCAACAACATTGCTCGGGCACCTCCATTTTGGAGGAGGTGCCTTATATATGGTGAAGTCCTCCGGCCATTGGCCGGGGACTCCTTAGGACGGCGCGCGGCCCCTTTAAGAGGGAGGGAGAGCGCGCGCGCGCGCCCTAAGCACAGTGGCCGGGAAGGAGCGCGCGCTGCCAGCAGAGCGGGAGGAGGACGCCGGGCATGGAGCAGAGAGGTGAGGGGAACAGCGTCCCTGCCTAGCAGAGGGCAGGGACGCCGGCGCTACAGTACCCCCCCCCTTTAGGCCCCCCCTTTTTTAGGCCAGACAGAAATTTAGCTAGGATGAGAGGGGCATGGATGTTCTCCCGGGGCTCCCACGTTCTCTCCTCAGGACCAAACCCCTTCCAATCTACTAGAAAAAAGGTCTTTCCTCTTACCCTTTTGGTGGCAAGAATGTTCTCTACCTCAAACTCGTCCTCAGCAGAAACCGGAGCAGGAGGCGTACCTGTAGACTTGGAAAAAGAGTTAAGTACCACAGGTTTGAGGAGAGATACATGGAAGGAGTTAGGGATCCGTAAGTTGGCCGGGAGTTTCAATTTATAGGCCACCGGGTTGATCTGACTGATGACCTCCAGAGGACCGATGAACCGAGGCCCTAACTTGTAAGAAGGTATCTTGAGTCGGACATATTTAGATGAGAGCCAGACTTTATCTCCAGGACGAAATTGTGGAGGATCCAGGCGTTTTTTGTCAGCGTGTCTTTTCATCCGTTCGGACGACTGAAGGAATGCGGATCGGGTACTCTCCCAAATGGAGGAAAATTTGCTAACGAGAGATTCCGCAGCCGGGTTGTCCACAGAGGTGGAGACAGGAAAAGGAATCCGAGGATGCTGACCGAAGACTACAAAAAACGGGGATTTGGAGGAGGATTCGCTCTCGTGATTGTTATAGAAGAACTCGGCCCAAGGTAGGAGATCCACCCAGTCTGAATGGTGGGCATTAACGAAGTGCCGGAGGTAACTGGTCAGGTTCTGATTGATCCGCTCCACTTGACCATTGGACTGTGGGTGGTAAGCGGAAGAGAAGTCCAGGGTGACGTCTAGCAGTTTACAAGTGGCTCTCCAGAAACGTGAGGTGAACTGTACCCCACGATCCGACACGAAGTGGAGGGGCAGGCCATGAAGACGGAAGATGTGGCGGATAAAGTCTTTAGCCAGCTCGGGTGCAGACGGGAGGCCTGGCAGGGGAATAAAGTGAGCCATCTTGGAAAAGCGGTCAGCGACCACCCAAATGACCGTACAACGGGCAGAGATGGGGAGATCAGTTATGAAGTCCATAGCAATATGCTGCCAGGGGGCAGCAGGCACAGGAAGCGGAAGAAGCCGACCGGCTGGCAGGTGTCTCGGGACTTTGTTGCGGGCGCAGGACACACAGGCAGAAACAAAGTCTATTACGTCCTTGTGCAGGGTAGGCCACCAGTAGTGCCGGGCAATAAGCTGGAGGGTCTTTTTCTGACCGGCGTGGCCAGCTAGTTTAGACGAGTGACCCCAGTGTAGGATCTTCTCCCGATCAGGTACTGATACGAACGTCTTACCGGGAGGGAGACGATTTAGACTCACGGGAGCCACCTGCATTACTCTGGCGGGATCGATGATATGTTTAGGTTCTTCCTCGAGATCGGACACCAGAAAGGATCGGGACAAGGCATCTGCTTTGACGTTTTTGTCAGCCGGGCGAAAATGAAGAACAAAATCAAAGCGAGCAAAAAACAAGGACCACCGGGCTTGGCGCGGGTTAAGTCTCTGGGCATGCTGGAGGTAAGCCAAGTTCTTGTGGTCAGTGTAAATTATTACCGGGTGGAGAGCCCCCTCGAGTAGGTAACGCCACTCCTCCAATGCCAGCTTGATGGCCAATAACTCTCGGTCTCCTATGGAATAGTTGCGCACAGAAGAGGACAAGAGTTTGGAGAAGAAGCCACAAGTTACCATTCTCCCGGAAGATGATTTTTGAGTAAGTACCGCTCCGGCTCCAGAGGAGGAGGCGTCAACTTCCAGGAAGAACTGCTTGTTGCCGTCCGGGCGATGCAGCACCGGGGCGGAAGAGAAGGCCTGTTTTAGGGAAAGAAAGGCCTCCTCTGCTTCGGGCGGCCACTCTTTGGGATTAGTACCCTTACGGGTGAGCGCGGAAATTGGGGCAGTCCGGGAAGAGAAGTGTGGTATGAAGAGGCGGTAGTAGTTGGCGAAGCCCAGGAATCGCTGAATGGCCTTCAACCCCTCCGGTCGAGGCCATTTCTCGATGGCAGACAGTTTCTCTGGATCCATTCGTAGGCCGGTCTGAGAAATAATGTAGCCCAAAAACGGAAGCGAGGTCTGCTCAAAGAGGCACTTCTCGTATTTAGCGAAGAGGTGATTCTGCCTGAGCCTGAGCAGGACCTGACGAACGTCCCTCCGGTGAGTCTGGAGATCCGGAGAGAAGACCAAGATGTCGTCCAGGTACACCACTACGCAGGAGTAGAGAAGGTCCCGGAAGATGTCATTGACCAACTCTTGAAAGACGGCAGGAGCGTTACAGAGACCAAAGGGCATTACCAGATATTCATAGTGGCCGTCCCGGGTGTTGAATGCCGTCTTCCATTCATCCCCCTGACGGATACGAACCAGGTTGTACGCCCCACGGAGGTCCAGTTTGGTGAAGATTCTAGCCCCCCTCAGACGATCAAATAACTCCGGAATGAGCGGAAGGGGGTACTTATTCTTCACCGTGATCTGGTTAAGGCCTCTATAGTCTATACAGGGACGGAGAGAGCCGTCCTTCTTTTTGATGAAAAAGAAGCCTGCTCCCGCCGGGGAGGTAGATTTCCGGATGAATCCCCTGGCCAGATTCTCCTCAATATATTCAGACATCGACCGGGTCTCAGCAGCGGATAATGGATAAATACGCCCACGGGGAGGAGTAGTACCAGGTAACAGGTCGATAGGGCAGTCGTATGGTCTATGAGGGGGTAGTGTCTCTGCTTCCTTTTTATTAAAGACATCAGCATAAGACCAATAAGGAATCGGAAGTCCAGGTAGATTAGCTGGGGTAGGAGAAGGACGGACGGGATGGACGGGAACCAGACAGGTCTTATGGCAGTCTTGTCCCCAGCGAAGGACTTCTCCGGTCTGCCAGTCAAGCACGGGTGCATGTCTCTGGAGCCAAGGTAGGCCTAGCAAGAGGGCGTGAGAGAGTCCAGGCAGAACATGAAAGGAGATACTCTCAGAATGCAGCATTCCCACCTGCAGAGTAATGGATTCGGTGATGAGTTGGATGGGGCGTGGTAAGAGACCCCCATCCACGGCAGCAACAGACAAGGGTACAGCCAGAGGTTTGGTGGGGATGCGGTATTTCTCTACCAGGGACTGTGAAATAAGATTCCCGGCTGCTCCAGAGTCAAGTTGGGCTAGTTCGAAATAACGGTTCTCCCCGCAGACGATTGAGACTGACAACAGCAGAGATGGAGAGGATTTATTCTTGTCTAGGTCGACCTCTCTGAGCGAACCTAGACACAGGCGTTTCCCGACCTCTCCGGGCAGGCACGGATCCGGTGCTCCTTACTGCCACAGTAGAAGCAGCTCCCCTCGGCACGGCGTAAGTCCTGACGGGTTTTGACCATCTTGGTCTGGTCGACCTGCATAGGCTCAGGAGAGTGTACCTGGGTAGAGACGGAGGGAGTGACGGGTTTCTGAAAAGTAGGAGCTAGACGTGGTAACCTCCTCTCACGGGTGACCTCTTTGGCACGCTCCTGGAACCGTAGGTCAATCCGGGTGGCAAGAGTTATTAGGTCATCGAGAGTGGTAGGAATGTCCCGACCGGCAAGTTCATCTTTAATACGGCCGGACAGACCCTCCCAGAAGACGGATACCAGAGCGTCGTTATCCCAGGCCAGCTCCGAGGCAAGGGTACGGAACCGTATGGCATATTGGCCCACGGTGAGACTTCCCTGACGGAGGCGTAGCAGTGATGATGCGGATGAGGTCTTCCGTCCGGGTTCGTCGAAGACTTTCCGGAAAGCCGTGAGAAAAGCAGGCAAGTTGGACACCAGGGGGTCTCCTCTCTCCCATAGAGGATTTAGCCAGGCCAGGGCCTCCCCGGTGAGATGGGACATGATGAATGCAATTTTGGCCCGGTCGGAGTTAAACTGGTGGGACAATAGTTCAAAATGCAGGGTGCACTGATTTATGAAGCCCCGAGCCTGGGCGGAGTCGCCTCCGAAGCGAGGAGGTGCAGAAAGCCGGGGTCCGGGGTAGGATACCATGGTATTAGTGGGCAGCGGAGCTGCCGGACTGCGAGACATGGCACTGGCGGAGGTTGCTGGTGGAGCAGTCAGAGTGTCCAGGCGAGTATTGACATTCCGCAGGTGACCCAGGATGGACTCCTGTTGGGACCTTTGACGGGACAGTTCATGACACAGGTCCGAGAGCGAGGGAGCTTGGGTGCCACCGGGTTCCATGGCCCGAGCAAACTGTAACGGGTCTGGGAGGCGGAACCTCTGAGCTACTATACAAGAGGGCGGTCCTTGTAAGGGAGCGGGTGGCGACCAGGGAAGACGGGCAGGAAGTCACAGCAGGTGACCGGGACAGTCTCTGAGTGAACGGGCTGGAGGTCACGGCAAGTGACCGGGGCAGTCTCTGAATGAACGGGCAGATGGTCACGGCAAGTGACGGGGGCAGTCTCTGAATGAACGGGCAGATGGTCACGGCAAGTGACCGGGGCAGTCTCTGAATGAACGGGCAGATGGTCACGGCAAGTGACCGGGGCAGTCTCTGAATGAACGGGCAGATGGTCACGGCAAGTGACCGGGGCAGTCTCTAGGTAAAGGGTTGGTACGACCTGTGGCGGCTGATGATAGACGTGAGCTCCCAGGTGAGCAGGCGAGAGTCTCTGGATGAACGGGTGGTCACAGCATGTGACGGCGGAGCCTCCAGGAAGACCAACAGACAGGCGGCAGATGAGCGCTCCCAGGTGAGCGGGCAGAAGTCTCTGGACAGGCAGGTGGTCACAGCACGTGACGGCAGAGCCTCCAGGTAGGCTAGCAGACAGGCAGCAGATGAGCGCTCCCAGGTGAGCGAGCAGGAGTCACTGGACAGGCAGGTGGTCACAGCACGTGACGGCGGAGCCTCCAGGTAGGCTAGCAGGCAGGTAGCAGAAGTGTGCTCCCAGGTGAGCGGGCAAGCTGGTCCATAGACAGACTGACAGGAGTTGGAAGGCAGACCGTCGGACCTCAGGCAAGCAGACAGGTGGCTGATGTGCGCTCCCAGGTGAGCGGGCAGGCTGGTCCTTAGACAGACTGACAGGAGTAGTAAGGCAGACCGTCGGACCTCAGACTAGCAGGCAGGTAGCAGATAATCAGGCAGGAATCTGGCAGGTAACTGGCAGGTAACTGGCAACGGGACCTGAGGGCTGAAGCAGAGTAGTGAACAGCGCAACAACATTGCTCGGGCACCTCCATTTTGGAGGAGGTGCCTTACACATGGTGAAGTCCTCCGGCCATTGGCCGGGGACTCCTTAGGACGGAGCGTGCGGCCCCTTTAAGAGGGAGGGAGAGCGCGCGCGCCCTAAGCACAGTGGCCGGGAAGGAGCGCGCGCTGCCAGCAGCGCGGGAGGAGGACGCCGGGCATGGAGCAGAGAGGTGAGGGGAACAGCGTCCCTGCCTAGCAGAGGGCAGGGACGCCGGCGCTACAAAGTCCCACACACTGCTACAAGCCGAAATATTTTTTCAGAGCTAGATGCAGAAAAAAATTATATTGAATTTGCAACCTGGTGGAGGTTAGTATAGATGGACTAATAGAACAAGTCCCACACACTGCTTCAAGCCGAAATATTTTTTCAGAGCTAGATGCAGATAAAAATTATATTGAATTTGCAACCTGGTGGAGGCTAGTATAGATGGACTAATAGAACAAGTCCCACACACTGCTACAAGCTGAAATATTTTTTCAGAGCTAAATGCAGAAAAAAATTATATTGAATTTGCAACCTGGTAGAGGTTAGTATAGATGGACTAATAGAACAAGTCCCACACACTGCTAGAAGCCAAAATATTTTTTTCAGAGCTAGATGCAGATAAAAATTATATTGAATTTGCAACCTGGTGGAGGTTAGTGTAGATGGACTAATCTATTAGTTCTAACAAGTCCCACACACTGCTACAAGCCAAAATATTTTTTCAGAGCTAGATGCAGAAAAAAATTATATTGAATTTGCAACCTGGTGGAGGTTAGTATAGATGGACTAATAGAACAAGTCCCACACACTGCTACAAGCCGAAATATTTTTTCAGAGCTAGATGCAGATAAAAATTATATTGAATTTGCAACCTGGTGGAGGTTAGTATAGATGGACTAATAGAACAAGTCTCACACACTGCTACAAGCCAAAATATTTTTTCAGAGCTAGATGCAGATAAAAATTATATTGAATTTGCAACCTGGTGGAGGTTAGTATAGATGGACTAATAGAACAATTCCCACACACTGCTACAAGCCAAAATATTTTTTGAGAGCTAGATGCAGAAAAAAATTATATTGAATTTGCAACCTGGTGGAGGTTAGTATAGATGGACTAATAGAACAAGTCCCACACACTGCTACAAGCCGAAATATTTTTTCAGAGCTAGATGCAGAAAAAAATTATATTGAATTTGCAACCTGGTGGAGGTTAGTATAGATGGACTAATAGAATGATGCTATGCCCAAAAGGTTTTACTTTACTAGGTGCAGTAAAAAAAATTGTATTCTACACACAGGTGGTGTAGCTTGCAACACAGATAGGCTACTCCACTGACTAACACACACTGCAAGAGGCCAAAAAGGATTTGCTTTGCTAGATTTAGCCAAATGCTGTGAAAAAAAACTTGCACAGCACTGGCACAGACCTGCCTGGCAAAAAGTGATAGGAACTGATGTAACCTAGCCCTGAAAAGGACTGCAATTACAATTAGTCTTTATTCCCAACCTATCTATTTAAGAGCACAGACCTGCCTGATAAAAGTCGTAGGAAATGATGTAACCTAGTCCTCAAAATGACTGCAATCACAACTATTCCCTACTCCCAAGCTATCTGTAGATTTTTGCGAAAATTGGCTTGAAATTAACAAAGTATAGCGCACACAGCAACAGCGGTGCCGTCTAACACGCAGCTGCAGCAGTGAGAAAATGGTGGCGATGGGGAAAATGGCTGGGTCTTATAGGGCAAGGACATGTGACATACACTGCCAATGACACATGCCCTTGCTTGTGTGAAAAAAAGCAGTTCGCTCCGTGTGTGCGCTGCTGATAGGCTGACAGATTGCACCTCCCCACTGTAAATGCGGGAAAGAGAAAAAAAATGGAGATCTTCATTATTTCTGCAGAGATCCATCCCCTGCCCCTCCTCCCGCCCCGCTGTACACTCAAAGTGCGTATTAACATTAATTTTCAGCATTACTGAGAAAAAATCCAGTTATGATTTTGGTGCACGAACAGTTATCGAACATAACCTCGAACAGCCAAATTTTTTTCAAATTGTTCGTGTTCGCCGAACGGCTCGAACACCGCCCAAAACAGCTCGAATTTGAGATTGGCGAACAGTTCAAGTCGAACACCGCTCATCTCTACTCCTGGATGTATCTGATGTGTCCGACATGGCTTGAGTCTTAGATAGAGGATACACCTGTCCCTGGGGTGGTGAAGTTCCAGGAAGATGGTCAATAAGGTCTGTGGGGTGGCAGGACCTCATCCATTTTTCACAGAAGACGTCCGCAAAGGCACGATATTGAATGGGCAACAAAGCAAGGTTCGAAGGCACAGGAGGCGGAGTCTTGGGTGTAACCTTGGACAGAAAGTTGAAAGCACAGTGCAATACCTAGGGAGTATCTGACCAAAGGACAAGTCAATAACCGGCGAGTATAGATGCAGCCATGGAAGGCCCAGGAGAGGATAATTCACCCATCTGGATAGCATGTAGAAGGAGATCCTCTCGGTATGCAGCACACCAATCCAGAGCGTAACTGGCAGCGTAATGAAACAAACAGGTTCAGCCAGGAGTTGTCTGTCTATGGAGATAACAGTCAGGGGATGATCCAGCTGTTGTGTAGGGAGCTGAAGTTGACAGACCAGATCCAGATGAATAAAGTTGCCTGCGGATCTGGATTCCAGATAGACAGAGACGGAGAGGGACCTATCCTGTCAAGTCAACGTAACTTCAGACATTAGTCTTGGAGAGCAATCACTCTCACCTAGAGTCTGTCTCTCCTGCCTACCCTAGGTGCTGGAGTTTCCCGGTCTCACTTGGCACTGGCGAACAAAATGTTGCTTGCCTCCACAATACATTCAAATGTTTTCTCTTTACCTCCGCGCTCAACCTGCATTGGTTCAGAAGTTGGTGGTGACACTTGCGGTGACAAAGGAGCCTGGAAGTTCGGAGCCAGTCTGGGGGGGCCTCTGACATGCGGAGAAGCTGAAGTTTGTTCCAGTGCTCGCTCATGGAAGTGGACATCAATCCTGGTGGCCAGGTGTATAATGGCGCCTGTGCTCTGCCTTAGATTCAGCAGAGATGAGGCAGCAGAGGAGATATGGCCTGAAACCTCAAAAACCACACGGGACATCTCCAGGAACCTCTCAACATCACGGGTCTTCGGACTACCATGCTCCCAAATAGGATTTGCCCAGGCAAGAGCTTGGCTAGTGTAGCACCCTGAGGATTCGGCTGCTACAGGGGTATTGCACCTCAACCCAGAGGTGTGATATTCCACTCCCGGGCAAGGATGGAGAGTGGAACTGAGCTCGGTAGGCTGCATGCACTACACACATCCCATTTCCGAGGAGCAGACCGACGGTACTCCCACTTAGAAATGTGCAGGTACGACCGAGTCTGTTCCTGGCTGGAGTGGGAGGGGGGTGGTACATCCCAAGTAGTGTAGGGGCAGATAGGGGGAGCAGCCTGGGTAAAGATAGGAGCTCATTGGGTGCTGGTCACCTGAGCTCACACATAGAGGGTGTATATAAGGTGGGCACCAACTAAGAACAGGGTCAGATGCAGAGAACAAGTCAGATGCAGAGAACAAGTCAGCAAGCAGAGGAAGAGGAGAAGAGAGACCCAGAGTGAGAGAGGAGAAGAGAGAGAGAGACCCAGAGGGGGAAACAGCAGAAAAGGACTCCAAGATCCCAACTTAAATCCCCGGGTGAAGAGTCGGCACAGGGTACCGGATCCCAAGCTGGTGGGGGCAGAAAACACACCCTAGCCAGAGACCGGAGACCATGGGCAGCGTTTGTCACGGTCACCCATCACATCCACCCCGAAGGCACACCACATGAAGGGTCAGGGAACCCAAGGCCAAGGGTGTCCCAACAGAAGGCCCGAGGGAGCTGGACCTAGGTGGATCACTGGTGGGGACGGCCAGAGAACGGGACAGAAGGAGAGCTCAGGGCCACGCTCCGGACTTGTTTGGGGGTTGGCTGGATCCAGGACCTGGTGGACGCAGCACGGCTCGGGTGGTCACTAGAAGCTGGAGTGACCAGTACAACATCTGCAGTAAGTAAACACCCTTAACTGCACAACCCGACTCTGTCTTCATTGCCGTCTGCACTGCACCACCACAACCCCCATCCTCTGCACCTGTCCCCCCTGAGGCTATACCCCTCCCGTTGGGGGTTATCTCACCAAGCTGCGCACCCACCATCAGCCTCAGCGGACCCTGCTGCAGCGGCGGCCACAGTGACCGCATCACAACGGGTGGCGTAGTCGACACAAAAGAACTCTTAATAACATCTGTAGGACTGCCACATAACACTGAGCTTGACGCCCTGGGCACGGGCCGGGTCACAGCCGCTCGGAGACTACAACCCCCCATCTGATCCGGTGCCGGGTATTCCCCTAAAAAAGGAATATGTCCCAGGGGGCGCGTCAACTTTGGCGTAGTCGGCAGGATTACGTGCCCACAACAACCGGGTACTGCGTGCCTGAAGAAAAGTGCAAGTTTACCTCAGAAAGAAGTCTCCTGCCGGTTCCGGAGGGTCCCCGCCATCGGACCCCATCACCAGTCGTTTCCCACCGATTGTCCGCCATTTCCAGCTTGTTCCCGCCATCTGCAGAGTTTCCCGCCACTGGGCGACGCTTCCCGCCAAATCCGCAGATTTCCCGCCTTGGAAGAGCAGCGGACGCCATTATGGGCGTGCCAAAGGAGGGCAAGAGGCCACCTCCCATCGTGGGCCAGGACCGAAAATGGCGCCAAAAGTGGAAACCGCCCCCACCAACAGAGACTGTGATGCTGGAGGTGTCTGTCAGCGTGAAAGAACTACCCCTGGAGCTGACAGTCACCGAGTTGCCCCGGGACCGCCCTCGAAGTGGGAGGAGACGAAAGAAAAGAACGAAGATGGGTGCCGCCTGGAGCAGTCTGGAGCGAGCGCACCCGGAGGCAAGAAGTCTAACGAGGAGTATCGGAGGAGCTTACCCGGATATGGAGAGAAAGCAGAACAGCACCGGCCCGCTGGCCAGGAGTCTGCTAGAGACCGAGGAAGGAGAGCAGAGCAGCACCGGCCCGCTGGCCAGGAGCCTGCTGGAAGAAGAGCAGAGCAGCACCGACCCGTTGGTCAGGAGCCTGCTAGACACCACGACCCCACTAGGCCTAGTGGAGGTCCTAGCACAGCTCCCCCGAGACCGGGAGTGTGCACAGACTGCCCTGGAGAGCCTCGCACGGAGGATGGCCCGGGTACAGCGCGAGATATTGGCGGAATGGAGCCGGGAGATGGCCCAGCAAGCTGAGACCAGTCAACGGAGCACGCTACCCTGGAAGAGGAAACAGACCGCCTCTGAGGATGGCGCGGGAGGACCAAAGGCCGAAGACGGCGCCGAGAAGGGAGCCAGACGCAAGGAGGCAGGTAAAGGGGACGCCTATACCCCAAGCCGGGAAACCGCCCACCTGCCCCAGCTCCCCGTCGCAGAGCCCGAAAGTCCCCCTGCTGTGCCCGTAGCCGCCATGTCACCGCTATGGACTAGGCCCCGACCGGAAGCCGCCGCAGCGACCCCTGTGACGTCACGCGCCTCGACCCGGAGCGTGACAAAGCAGGAAATACCACCAGCCTGGTCGCAAGGCCTAGTACCCCCGGGCGCCGCATCACCAACAGCGCCCCCTACCTCCGCGGAGCCTCCGGCCTGGCCGCAAGGCCAGGTAGCCCAGGGCGCCGCCGTCCTAACGGTGCCCTTCACCTTCCAGGTGCCCCAGGCCTGGCCGCAAGGCCTGGGCAACCCGGGCGCCACCACCACCGCGCCCGCACCCGTAAAACCAAGGGTGCCACACCTGGGGGAGGACTTGTTCAGCCAGCTCACATGGCCGGACGGGCGGCCCTTCATCTGGCCCGAAGAATACCATGAGCTGGAACGGCAGCAGAGACTAAGACCCCTGGATGAACCCCTGATTCCGGCTCCGAAGCCCGTGGCACGGATCTCGCCCCCGCTAGCGGAAGCACAGTTTGAGTGGGACCCCACCGGAGAAGATCTAATGGGGTTCACTCAGGAAACTAGGGCAGCTGCAGCAGAGCGCGCTGAGTGTTGCCGACAGCAGCTCGAAGAGTTTGCGAGGGAGCGGAGAGAGAGGCGGGTCCGGGAACAGCAGGCCCAAGTACGGAGTGCCGAGCAGAAGAGCCGGACCAGGAGGGACCCCCGTGCAGCACATTGTCCCCGCACCATCGGGACAGTGATCAAGTTCAACCAGCAGCATGGGTGGGGCTTCATCCGAGACAACAACACCCCCGGCGACGTCTTTGTCACGCGCAGAGACGTGGAGTCCCATCTGCCGGAGGGGCACAGAGGTCGTGACCTCTACATCGGAGACGAGGTCACCTTCACCCGGCACAAGTGTGCCAAAGGACCTTATGCCCTCCACGTACACCGCCTGACGGAGGAGGAGTTGCGGTGCGAGGAGGAGGAGCAAGAGGACCCGGACGGGTCTGAAGTTACAACCAGCTACAAGCAAAGAGCAGGAGGAAGACGCCGTTGAGTGCGGCAGAGCAGTGGATGTAAATAGTTACCCGACCGGGTACCAAAGAAACTGTTGCTACATATATATAGTCCTCGTTGGGACCAGTATGAGTGAACTTTTTACCCGTTATTCCGTAATCCATACCAGGCTGAGGACTGTGAGCAGCCATTCCCTTCCCTTTACCTGGTCGAGGACTGAGAGCGGCCAACTTCCCCTGTATATAGTTGCGCTTCCTAAAGCGCCCCCTACTGGTTTTATAGGAAAACCATTTTTCTAGAAAGACTGTCGCACTGTACCCGGTCACACGTTGCACAGTGACCGGAGGAGGAGCCAGAGGCGACGAGAATGTTTTATATATATATAATGTTTTATATGTTTTATATGTTTATGAAAAAGAAAAAAAAAAAAATGTATGTTTTGGTGTTATGTCTTACAGCCCGAGGACGTGCTGTGATTTACCAGGGGGGAATGTAGCACCCTGAGGATTCGGCTGCTACAGGGGTATTGCACCTCAACCCAGAGGTGTGATATTCCACTCCCGGGCAAGGATGGAGAGTGGAACTGAGCTCGGTAGGCTGCATGCACTACACACATCCCATTTCCGAGGAGCAGACCGACGGTACTCCCACTTAGAAATGTGCAGGTACGACCGAGTCTGTTCCTGGCTGGAGTGGGAGGGGGGTGGTACATCCCAAGTAGTGTAGGGGCAGATAGGGGGAGCAGCCTGGGTAAAGATAGGAGCTCATTGGGTGCTGGTCACCTGAGCTCACACATAGAGGGTGTATATAAGGTGGGCACCAACTAAGAACAGGGTCAGATGCAGAGAACAAGTCAGATGCAGAGAACAAGTCAGCAAGCAGAGGAAGAGGAGAAGAGAGACCCAGAGTGAGAGAGGAGAAGAGAGAGAGAGACCCAGAGGGGGAAACAGCAGAAAAGGACTCCAAGATCCCAACTTAAATCCCCGGGTGAAGAGTCGGCACAGGGTACCGGATCCCAAGCTGGTGGGGGCAGAAAACACACCCTAGCCAGAGACCGGAGACCGTGGGCAGCGTTTGTCACGGTCACCCATCACATCCACCCCGAAGGCACACCACATGAAGGGTCAGGGAACCCAAGGCCAAGGGTGTCCCAACAGAAGGCCCGAGGGAGCTGGACCTAGGTGGATCACTGGTGGGGACGGCCAGAGAACGGGACAGAAGGAGAGCTCAGGGCCACGCTCCGGACTTGTTTGGGGGTTGGCTGGATCCAGGACCTGGTGGACGCAGCACGGCTCGGGTGGTCACTAGAAGCTGGAGTGACCAGTACAACATCTGCAGTAAGTAAACACCCTTAACTGCACAACCCGACTCTGTCTTCATTGCCGTCTGCACTGCACCACCACAACCCCCATCCTCTGCACCTGTCCCCCCTGAGGCTATACCCCTCCCGTTGGGGGTTATCTCACCAAGCTGCGCACCCACCATCAGCCTCAGCGGACCCTGCTGCAGCGGCGGCCACAGTGACCGCATCACAACGGGTGGCGTAGTCGACACAAAAGAACTCTTAATAACATCTGTAGGACTGCCACATAACACTGAGCTTGACGCCCTGGGCACGGGCCGGGTCACAGCCGCTCGGAGACTACAACCCCCCATCTGATCCGGTGCCGGGTATTCCCCTCAAAAAGGAATATGTCCCAGGGGGCGCGTCACTAGACAGCTAAGAGACCATAAATGCTATCTTAGTCTGGTCCACTGGAAAAAGGTGAGCGAGGAGTGAAAGTGGAGCTTACACTGGTTAATGAAATCGTGTCTCTCTTTAGGGTCTCCATCAAACCGGAATGGGAGTGGAAGCTGGAGCTTAGCCGTTCCACCAGAAACTAGATCAATAGGCAGATCCTCTTATAGGTTGACCGTCCAGAAGGGGGCTGGCTGGACATGTTAGCAACAGATATAGCAGTGGACAGACCCTGCAGCTCGGTTGCCACCATACGGTTGGCCTCAATCAACTGGTCCTGATGCTTACGCTGAGAGTAAAAAAGTACTTGGGTCCCTGGATCCAGACATGTTAGTGGGATCCATGGCCCAACATACTGTAACGCTGGTGGGTGTGGACTCATTGCGCCATGGGCCGGGCTTACCCTGGAGGGGCGTGACTAAGCGACTACCTGGTTTTCACAACAGCCTCTGGTGGTGAGGTTAGGCTTGGCCACAGGTAGTCACTAGGTACCACTCCAGGGTAGTCCCCGGGACTGCAGCAAGAGGGTCAGTGGCATGGGTAAGTGGTACTCGAAGGCTAAGACAAGATGTGGTCAAATGGTGTGAGGTCAAGGCAGGCAGCACAGGGTCAGTAAGCATAGCCGAGGTCAGGAACAGAGAGGTCAGGACGGGAAAACTTGCCGGGTCGGTAACGGATAGCGGAATATAGATGCAAACATAAAAGTGGACTAACAGGTTAGGAACCAATGTTAGGGCGGGGATTGGATGGCGGAGCTACCTAATAAAGGACCTGCTTGCATGGGATAGGCCGGGGAACCCAATCTCTGCAGGCCCTAGCAGGCCCTGCTAAGACCGGTCACACCCCCCAGTGCTGGTGACTGTGAATAACATTAATGATGCTGCTGCTATTCACAGGCAACGGGTACTGACGTCACCACTAATCAAAATTGTCGGCTCCAGTGAGATCTGGAGACTCTGAACAGTGGTGATGTCAGTAACTATATCACTCATCAGAGTCGCCGAGTCACACTGCCCTTAATGAGACTTGGCAACTCTGATGAGAGGTGTAATTACTGACATCACCGCTGTTCAGAGCCGCCTGGTCTCGTGGAGTGCAGCGGGAGCCGGCAACTTTGATTAGTGGTGACGTTAGTATCCGGTGCCTGTGAATAGCAGTATAGTTCCTGCTATTCATAGTCACTGGCACCGGATTCAAGGAGCCCCGGACTACTTCGCATCTGCGTGGAAACGTTTTTGGGAATAAATTGCTGAACGAGGGAGAGTGTATTGTTTAATTTTCTCACTTTTTATTGTTTATTTTTCTCATTTTTTATGTTTTTCAAGTATCCATTTGTGGACTACGGTGGACTTGGTGGATTATGGCAGATTCCCTGGACTATGGCGAACCTGCATGGCATTTTTTTTACATAAATTGGTGAACCAGGGAATGTGTGGGGAAGTGTTTATTCAAATAAACTTTTTTTCTGTGTGTGTGTGTCTTTTTGCTTTTAAATACTGGGCTAGTAAAGGTAATGTCTGATAGAGACCTCTCCATTACTAACCCCAGAGGTTGATGGGAGCTGGGATTTTTGACAAATCACAGCTGTCATCAACCCTATATGCCATTGCCACCACACAAGGGCAAATCGGGAAGAGTCAGGCAAAGCACCAGAATTGGCACATCTCATGTGATGCATCAACTCTGGGGCTGCTCAGACTTATATTTTTAGGCTGGGAAGGACCCAATAACCAGGTACCTTCCCAGCCTGATCATATAAGCCCGCAGCTGTCTGCTTTATATAGGCTAGTTATCAAAAATAGGGGGGACCGCACATTATTTTTTTTCAATTATTTATTTAATAGGTTAAATAAGGCAAAACACCCTTTATCACCACATGAAAGGCACTAAAGGGTTCTAGTTTATTATATGTAGGGGGCTTGTGACATGAAATATCTACAGGACATCTATTCTATATATCTATACTATATATCTATTCTATATATTCTATTCTGACGTTTTGGGCTGTGAATTTACTGTACTTGGCTGATGTGATGTAGGGTTTCCTTTGAGATGTGTGTGTAAAAATTGGAGGGCACATGCATGGTCCATCTGCTGTCTGATTTTTTTCTCGCACCCATTGACTTGCATTGGCGAGTGCAATCCAATTCTCGCATCCACTCACAGCATGCCGCGATTTTTTCCTCAGTCCAATTAGAGCTGAGTAAAAACTTGCAGATGAATAACATTGCCTCATTGAATAACATTGGTCAGAGTGCATTGCACTCGTCCGATTTACACACTTGTGTGAGTGAGCCCTCAACAGTAGTCAGCATACAGTTATAAGTTAATTTTATACATAATGAGGCAAATTGCCTCTTCAGAGAGGAAGAGGACTAGAACTCTGACATGACAGGCCTGACTTGTCACTCTCCACAAAGAAAAACATTACCCCTTAGATCCCAGTCTTAAGCCTCTCTCCTTGCCAAATCAGATCTCACACTTTTGCACTGATGAGAGGCAATACCCTAAAACACAGTATCTGCAAAATGAGATTCTGGTTTGGCTTTTATCCTAAGTCAAATGACAAGGTTCGTTAAAGGGTAGATATTGACTTTTAGCATTGCTACTTCCAATAGGTGGCACTAGAGTTCTAGTCCTCTTCCTCTCTAATTTCCCAGAGGAGCATGCATGGTGTATAAGTCTCTTCACTCTGAAATACCAGGCCTGGCTTGTCACTGTCCACACGGAGAAACATTACCCCTTAGATCCTATACATAATGATGAAATGGATATCTTATACGAAACATCTTTATTAAACTATTCATCGGTGCTGTAGTAGTTAGTTATTTGCCATAACACAAGTGACAAACACCATCTGCCCTGGGACATAATAGTAAATCATGGGTGGGTGCGGATGTATGAATTGCCTCAGGCGCTGAGCCTGTTCCTCGCAGGACAGAGTTAGCTTTGATCACTGCTGTGTCACCACTTAAATTCCATTGTCAATCTCTTACAGTGGCATTGGGATGTCCATATGGGTACCTATAGCCCCCACCTACGTGATACTATTAGGGGATGCCAATTGGTTTTCATTGCTGCCAGGTGCCTGTTGAAGGCCTCGCTGCTGCTGGGCTACAAAGGAGACTGGGATTTTTCCTATATAATGCAATACTGGAGTATTGCACCATATAGTACTAGCTGTGTAACGATCACAAGCTCAAGTCTCTTAGGAAGGCTAAAAATATAAAATGTAAGGTAAAAAAGTGATCAAAACTTTGCATATACCTCAAAATCACTAGAATCCAAAGTTAATTAATCCCCCTAGACCTGACTTGATTTAGAATCTAGACCTGATCCTTCAATATTAACTCAGACGTCAATTCAGACTTCACTAATTCAGATCCCAGACAAGACCTTGAAGTTAATTCAGACACCAGACCACAATCTAACGTTAATGCAGACCTTAGATTAGATCTCTGACCTAAGCCTAAAATTAATTCAGACACCAAATAAAACCTGAAAATTAATTCAGACTTCAGAGTAGATAATCATACTAGAGCTCATCAGAAAGAATAGCCTTCAACAATAATTAGACCCTAAAATAAATTAACACCAAATATTTTGAACTGAATAAATCTCTGAGAATAGTCTCTGAAAATAAATGTAGACCCAATCCTAAAATTAATTCACATACCAGACCATAAATCTAGACCCCCCCAAAAAGCCACCAAAAGTAATACATACTGCACAACAAATCCCAAAATTTATTAAGCCCCAGACACTGACAAAAATTAATATAGACTACAGACCTTGACTGATTACATGACCTAAAAAGTTCTTTAGCTAGCCAGGACATTAGGGATGTGCAAGTTCTGGTAGCTTTCTGCCCTACTCTGCAGCAATCAGACTGATCAGTGTAGGGCAGGAGGAGAGAGAGTAGATCACTCAATGATAGAGAAGGATGTTGTGTCAGCGTTCTCCTTGATTAGAGGAAGCTTCCTTCAGACTAGAAGACGCACATACTTTTTAGCAAGATTTTTTTCTTGCTAAAAATTACATCTTTGCTTCAGAAAAATACAGTAATTCAGTAAATCAAATTCAACACAACACATTGAAATTAAATCAGACCTCAGACACTAACATTTTTTGAGACCCCCCACCTAGTTTTTAAAATATTTAGACCCCATACCCAGCTGATTTTGCTGCTTTATGTAAGACCAGATCAGATACCCTCAAAGTAATAAAGACCCTAAACTAGTGCCCCAAATTAATTCAGACACCAGATCAGTATTATCAAACAATAGTCCATATGCAGTAGTACACTCAAAAATGTGTCAAACTCTTCAAAATACTTTCCTAGCAATTCCTAAACAAAAAATAACTGGAGGTGGGTGAACCCGAACAAAAGTTCGGGGTCCGTACCGAGCACCTACTGTTCGGACACGGACCCTGAACACGGACTTCCTCAGGAAGTTCGTGTTACTGCTTGGGCTTAGGTTAAGGTGTTTCCCACGCTGTTACTTGCATGACAGCGCAGGAAACACAGGCTTTGATCGGCAGTAATAGCATTACCACAGTCAGAGCGCTGTGGCATCATGCTGACAAGTGTCAGTATGATGCCACAGCTGTGAAAGTGACCTGCGGTAAAAAGCTTACCGTGGGTCTTAGGCGCCGGCTGATGGTACTCCTGCCATAGGAAACAGCAAGCGCAGGCACCGCTGGATGGGAGCAGTAGTCTCCCATCCGCCGGCGCATGTGCTCTGCTGAAAGTGAAATATTTTTATTTTAAATGAATAAAAAAATGTTCAAATAAAAATAAAACACATTATACACACCTACACCTTGTCCCCGATGTTCGCTGCCCCTGCAAAAGCTAAAAAATAAAAAACATCATATACTCACTAGAGATGAGCGTTGTTCTACTCGAACTGTTCGCCAATCTCAAATTCGAGCTGTTTTGGGCGGTGTTCGAGCCGTTCGGCGAACACGAATGATTTGAGAAAAATTCGGCTGTTCGAGGTTATGTTCGATAACTGTTCGTGCACCAAAATCATAACTGGATTTTTTCTCAGTAATGATGAAAATTAATGTTAATATGCAGTTTGAGTGTACAGCGGGGTGGGGGGAGGGGAGGGGATGGATCTCTGCAGGAATAATGAAGATCTCCATTTTTTTTTCTCTTTCCCGCATTTGCAGTGGGGAGGTGCAATCTGTCAGCCTATCAGCAGCGCACACACGGAGCGAACTGCTGTTTTTCACACAAGCAAGGGCATGTGTCATTGGCAGTGTATGTCACATGTCCTTGCCCTATAAGACCAAGCCATTTTTCCCGTCGCCACCATTTTCTCACTGCTGCAGCTGCGTGTTAGACGGCACCGCTGTTGCTGTGTGCGCTATACCTTGTTAATTTCAAGCCAATTTTCGCACAAATCTACAGATAGCTTGGGAGTAGGGAATAGTTGTGATTGCAGTCCTTTTAAGGACTAGGTTACAGCATTTCCTACGACTTTTATCAGGCAGGTCTGTGCTCTTAAATAGATAGATTGTGGGAGTAAAGACTAATTGTAATTGCAGTCCTTTTCAGGACTAGGATACATCAGTTCCTATCAGTTTTTGCCAGGCAGGTCTGTGCCAGTGCTGTGCAAGTTTTTTTCACAGCATTTGGCTGAATCTAGCAAAGCTAATCCTTTTTGGCCTATTGCAGAGTGTGTTAGTCAGTGGAGTAGCCTATCTGTGTTGCAAGATATACCACCTGTGTATAGAATACCAATTTTTTTACTGCACCTAGTTAAGTAAAATCTTTTGGGCATAGCATCATTCTATTAGTCCATCTATACTGACCTCCATCAGGTTGCAAATTGAATATAATTTTTTTCTGCATCTAGCTCTGAAAAAATATTTGGGCTTCTAGCAGTGTGTGGGACTTGTTCTATTAGTCCATCTATACTGACCTCCATCAGGTTGCAAACTGAATATAATTTTTTTCTGCATCTAGCTCTGAAAAAATATTTGGCCTTCTAGCAGTGTGTGGGACTTTCTCTATTAGTCCATCTATACTGACCTCCATCAGGTTGCAAATTAAAAATAATTTTTATCTGCATCTACCTCTGAAAAATTATTTGGGCTTCTAGCTGTGTGTGGGACTTGTTCTATTAGTCCATCTATACTGACCTCCATCAGGTTGCAAACTGAATATAATTTTTTTCTGCATCTAGCTCTGAAAAAATATTTGGCCTTCTAGCAGTGTGTGGGACTTTCTCTATTAGTCCATCTATACTGACCTCCATCAGGTTGCAAACTGAATATATTTTTTTTCTGCATCTACCTCTGAAAAAATATTGGGCTTCTAGCTGTGTGTGGGACTTGTTCTATTAATCCATCTATACAGACCTCCATCAGGTTGCAAACTGAATATATTTTTTTTCTGCATCTACCTCTGAAAAAATATTGGGCTTCTAGCTGTGTGTGGGACTTGTTCTATTAATCCATCTATACAGACCTCCATCAGGTTGCAAACTGAATATAATTTTTTTCTGCATCTAACTCTGAAAAAATAGTTGGCCTTCTAGCAGTGTGTGGGACTTTCTCTGTTAGTCCATCTATACTGACCTCCATCAGGTTGCAAATTAAAAAAATTTTTTATCTGCATCTAGCTCTGAAAAAATATTTGGCCTTCTAGCAGTGTGTGGGACTTTCTCTATTAGTCCATCTATACTGACCTCCATCAGGTTGCAAATTAAAAATAATTTTTATCTGCATCTACCTCTGAAAAAATATTTGGGCTTCTAGCTGTGTGTGGGACTTGTTCTATTAGTCCATCTATACTGACCTCCATCAGGTTGCAAACTGAATATAATTTTTTTCTGCATCTAGCTCTGAAAAAATATTTGGCCTTCTAGTAGTGTGTGGGACTTTCTCTATTAGTCCATCTATACTGACCTCCATCAGGTTGCAAATTAAAAATAATTTTTATCTGCATCTAGCTCTGAAAAAATATTTGGCCTTCTAGCAGTGTGTGGGACTTTCTCTATTAGTCCATCTATACTGACCTCCATCAGGTTGCAAATTAAAAATAATTTTTATCTGCATCTACCTCTGAAAAAATATTTGGGCTTCTAGCTGTGTGTGGGACTTGTTCTATTAGTCCATCTATGCTGACCTCCATCAGGTTGCAAACTGAATATAATTTTATTCTGCATCTAGCTCTGAAAAAATATTTGGCCTTCTAGCAGTGTGTGGGACTTGGTCTATTAGTCCATCTATACTGACCTCCATCAGGTTGCAAATTAAAAATAATTTTTATCTGCATCTAGCTCTGAAAAAATATTTGGCCTTCTAGCAGTGTGTGGGACTTTCTCTATTAGTCCATCTATACTGACCTCCATCAGGTTGCAAATTAAAAATAATTTTTATCTGCATCTAGCTCTGAAAAAATATTTGGCCTTCTAGCAGTGTGTGGGACTTTCTCTATAAGTCCATCTATACTGACCTCCATCAGGTTGCAAACTGAATATATTTTTTTTCTGCATCTACCTCTGAAAAAATATTGGGCTTCTAGCTGTGTGTGGGACTTGTTCTATTAATCCATCTATACAGACCTCCATCAGGTTGCAAACTGAATATATTTTTTTTCTGCATCTACCTCTGAAAAAATATTGGGCTTCTAGCTGTGTGTGGGACTTGTTCTATTAATCCATCTATACAGACCTCCATCAGGTTGCAAACTGAATATAATTTTTTTCTGCATCTAACTCTGAAAAAATAGTTGGCCTTCTAGCAGTGTGTGGGACTTTCTCTGTTAGTCCATCTATACTGACCTCCATCAGGTTGCAAATTAAAAATTTTTTTTATCTGCATCTACCTCTGAAAAAATATTTGGCCTTCTAGCAGTGTGTGGGACTTTCTCTATTAGTCCATCTATACTGACCTCCATCAGGTTGCAAATTAAAAATAATTTTTATCTGCATCTACCTCTGAAAAAATATTTGGGCTTCTAGCTGTGTGTGGGACTTGTTCTATTAGTCCATCTATACTGACCTCCATCAGGTTGCAAACTGAATATAATTTTTTTCTGCATCTAGCTCTGAAAAAATATTTGACCTTCTAGTAGTGTGTGGGACTTTCTCTATTAGTCCATCTATACTGACCTCCATCAGGTTGCAAATTAAAAATAATTTTTATCTGCATCTAGCTCTGAAAAAATATTTGGCCTTCTAGCAGTGTGTGGGACTTTCTCTATTAGTCCATCTATACTGACCTCCATCAGGTTGCAAATTAAAAATAATTTTTATCTGCATCTACCTCTGAAAAAATATTTGGGCTTCTAGCTGTGTGTGGGACTTGTTCTATTAGTCCATCTATACTGACCTCCATCAGGTTGCAAACTGAATATAATTTTATTCTGCATCTAGCTCTGAAAAAATATTTGGCCTTCTAGCAGTGTGTGGGACTTGGTCTATTAGTCCATCTATACTGACCTCCATCAGGTTGCAAATTAAAAATAATTTTTATCTGCATCTAGCTCTGAAAAAATTTTTGGCCTTCTAGCAGTGTGTGGGACTTTCTCTATTAGTCCATCTATACTGACCTCCATCAGGTTGCAAATTAAAAATAATTTTTATCTGCATCTAGCTCTGAAAAAATATTTGGCCTTCTAGCAGTGTGTGGGACTTTCTCTATTAGTCCATCTATACTGACCTCCATCAGGTTGCAAACTGAATATATTTTTTTTCTGCATCTACCTCTGAAAAAATATTGGGCTTCTAGCTGTGTGTGGGACTTGTTCTATTAATCCATCTATACAGACCTCCATCAGGTTGCAAACTGAATATATTTTTTTTCTGCATCTACCTCTGAAAAAATATTGGGCTTCTAGCTGTGTGTGGGACTTGTTCTATTAATCCATCTATACAGTCCTCCATCAGGTTGCAAACTCAATATAATTTTTTTCTGCATCTAACTCTGAAAAAATAGTTGGCCTTCTAGCAGTGTGTGGGACTTTCTCTGTTAGTCCATCTATACTGACCTCCATCAGGTTGCAAATTAAAATTTTTTTTTATCTGCATCTACCTCTGAAAAAATATTTGGCCTTCTAGCAGTGTGTGGGACTTTCTCTATTAGTCCATCTATACTGACCTCCATCAGGTTGCAAATTAAAAATAATTTTTATCTGCATCTACCTCTGAAAAATTATTTGGGCTTCTAGCTGTGTGTGGGACTTGTTCTATTAGTCCATCTATACTGACCTCCATCAGGTTGCAAACTGAATATAATTTTTTTCTGCATCTAGCTCTGAAAAAATATTTGGCCTTCTAGCAGTGTGTGGGACTTGTTCTATTAGTCCATCTATACTGACCTCCATCAGGTTGCAAACTGAATATAATTTTTTTCTGCATCTAGCTCTGAAAAAATATTTGGCCTTCTAGTAGTGTGTGGGACTTTCTCTATTAGTCCATCTATACTGACCTCCATCAGGTTGCAAATTAAAAATAATTTTTTTCTGCATCTAGCTCTGAAAAAATATTTGGCCTTCTAGCAGTGTGTGGGACTTTCTCTATTAGTCCATCTATACTGACCTCCATCAGGTTGCAAATTAAAAATAATTTTTATCTGCATCTACCTCTGAAAAAATATTTGGGCTTCTAGCTGTGTGTGGGACTTGTTCTATTAGTCCATCTATACTGACCTCCATCAGGTTGCAAACTGAATATAATTTTTTTCTGCATCTAGCTCTGAAAAAATATTTGGCCTTCTAGCAGTGTGTGGGACTTCGTCTATTAGTCCATCTATACTGACCTCCATCAGGTTGCAAATTAAAAATAATTTTTATCTGCATCTAGCTCTGAAAAAATATTTGGCCTTCTAGCAGTGTGTGGGACTTTCTCTATTAGTCCATCTATACTGACCTCCATCAGGTTGCAAATTAAAAATAATTTTTATCTGCATCTAGCTCTGAAAAAATATTTGGCCTTCTAGCAGTGTGTGGGACTTTCTCTATTAGTCCATCTATACTGACCTCCATCAGGTTGCAAATTAAAAATAATTTTTATCTGCATCTACCTCTGAAAAAATATTTAGGCTTCTAGCTGTGTGTGGGACTTGTTCTATTAGTCCATCTATACAGACCTCCATCAGGTTGCAAACTGAATATAATTTTTTTCTGCATCTAGCTCTGAAAAAATATTTGGCCTTCTAGCAGTGTGTGGGACTTTCTCTATTAGTCCATCTATACTGACTTCCATCAGGTTGCAAATTAAAAATAATTTTTTTTCTGCATCTACCTCTGAAAAAATATTGGGCTTCTAGCTGTGTGTGGGACTTGTTCTATTAATCCATCTATACAGACCTCCATCAGGTTGCAAACTGAATATAATTTTTTTCTGCATCTACCTCTGAAAAAATATTTGGGCTTCTAGCTGTGTGTGGGACTTGTTCTATTAGTCCATCTATACTGACCTCCATCAGGTTGCAAACTGAATATAATTTTTTTCTGCATCTAGCTCTGAAAAAATATTTGGGCTTCTATCTGTGTGTGGGACTTGTTCTATTAGTCCACCTATACTGACCTCCATCAGGTTGCAAATTCAAAATAATTTTTTGTCTGCATCTAGCTCTGAAAAAATATTTGGCCTTCTAGCAGTGTGTGGGACTTTCTCTATTAGTCCATCTATACTGACCTCCATCAGGTTGCAAACTGAATATATTTTTTTTCTGCATCTACCTCTGAAAAAATATTTGGGCTTCTAGCTGTGTTTGGGACTTGTTCTATTAGTCCATCTATACTGACCTCCATCAGGTTGCAAATCAAATATAATTTTTTTCTCCATCTAACCCAGCCAATAGTTTTGGCTTAATACCACAGTTTGGCCACTCAGCTCTGCTCGGTTCCCATCCATTGTTTTTTGTGTGCAAAGAACTCCAGAGTTGTGAATTAGTTAACCACCAAAATGAGTGGAAAAAGGCCTGCTGCTGGTGGAAAGGGGAATAGGCGTGTTGGGAAGGGGAAAAAAGGTTGTGTCCGTGGGGTAGGTGTTAAAGCAACAGTAACATCTGCAGAAGAAAGACCATCTTCCAGCCAAACTAAAATGTCTACTTCTTTTAGCGGACAATGTGATAAGATCCCTTTCTTACGGCCACGCCAATCGCTACAAATTCCAGGTGAGGCACAAAAATAGCAGGTGCTTCAACGGATATCAAGTGCTCCTTTAAGTGGGCTCTCCTCCACATCAACTTCAACATCACAAATACTCCAGTCCTCAAAGGTGTCACCCCAATCGCACTTGCTTCCTCACAGCTCCCAAATCTCCAGCTGCCCGTCTGAGTATGAGGTAGAACAGATGGTTGAGTCTGCAGAGCTGTTTACTCATACTATAGCCTGGGAATCAGAGGTCGACTCCAGCGCTTCTGTGAATCCAGACGAGGAAATGATCTGCACTGATGCCCAGAATCTTTATGAGTCGGATCCAGGACCAGACGCAGAAGGTTCTGACCATAATGTAGACCCTCATTCCCAAACTGTAACTCCTGTTGGTGGAGACAATGAGGAAGACGATGATGAGACTCAAATACCTGATTGGAGCGACAACTTTAGTTTTTTGTCAGGGCAGGAACAGGTTGGCTCTGAGGACGACGGGTGTGATAACGCACAGGGTGATGATGATGAGGTTGGAGATCCCACTTACTGTCAACCCACAGTCAGCCAAGAGATGAGGTCAGCAGAGGAGGTGGAGGAAGATGCTAGTGACGACGAGGTCAGGTTGCGCCTTCCTGGACAGAGACGTAGTACTGGAAGCACGTCAACAACTGCATCCTCAAACACAACTCTGCCTCTCACCACAAGTCGTGGTGGCTCTTCAGGTCGCATGGGTGCTAAACCTTGCATAGCCTGGGCATTTTTTCAGATCGATAAAGATGACCCAACTCGTGTTATCTGTAACATTTGTCAGCAAAAGCTAAGTAGAGGCCAAAAATCACATAGTTTGAGTACTTCATGCATGAACCAGCACATGGACATGAAGCATAAGTTGCAGTGGGAAGCTCAGTGTGCTACAATGCGGCCTAGCCGGCCGGGCCAACCACCGTCTGCCATATCTTGTGCATCCGCGGCCTCTTTATCCTCTGTGACTGGGGGGACAGCAGTCACACCTGTTTTGGGGCGCAGACCTGCCACCTCTTTACCCGCAACAGCCAGCGTGATTGGCAGGTCATCATTTTCTTTGGAGGTGGTAACACCAGCTGGTGTTGAGCGCTGTCCGACATCGATAGCACCACCTTTGGATCAAGGCAACCTAACATGTCCGCCAGCATCTTCCTCACAGACCGGCAGTTTGCCGGGGACACCCTTATCAACCCCGTCTAAGCACAATAGCCAGCCCTCGGTCCCTCAGATGTGGACAAGTAAAAGACCATTTCCTCCTAGCCATGAGAAAGCTAAGAGGTTGAATTTCACCATCTGCAAGCTCTTGGCTACAGAAATGCTGCCTTTCCGCCTGGTGGACACAGAGGATTTTCGAGACCTTATGTCCGTCGCAGTGCCCCAGTACCAGATGCCCAGTCGGCACTACTTCTCAAAGAAAGGTGTGCCTGCGCTCCACCAGCATGTCGCACACAACATCACCGCTTCTTTGAGAAACTGTGTGTGTGACAGGGTGCATTTCACCACAGACACTTGGATGAGTAGGCATGGACAGGGGCGTTACATGTCGCTGACTGGGCACTGGGTAACTATGGTGACAGCAGGACAAGGGGCTGCTGTCCAAGTCTTGCCGTCCCCACTAGTTGTGCGTCAGTCCTCTTTATGCCAAAGTTCCTCCACTGCTTCTGCCTCCTCAACCTCCTCTCGGTCTTCCACCTGCACCCAAAGCCTGTCTGGTCATGCCACAAGCTTTCTAACTGCGCAGAAGGGATCCTGCACACCTCCTTACTATGCTGGCAGTAGGGCTCAACGTCATCAGGCGGTTTTTACTTTGAAATGTCTGGGAAATGTGAGTCACACAGCTGAGGAGTTGTGGTCAGCTCTGGAGAACCAATTTCATGAATGGTTGTCTCCACTGGACCTGAAACCAGGGAAGGCCGTGTGCGACAATGCTGCAAACCTGGGTGCGGCCCTTCGCCGGGGCAATGTCACACACGTGCCTTGTGTGGCTCACGTGTTGAACATGGTTGTCCAGCAATTTTTAGCCCACTATCCCAGACTAGATGGCCTTCTGCAGAGGGCACGGTCGCTGTGTGCTCACTTCCGCCGTTCGCATCCCGCAGCTCAGCGACTTACATCTCTACAGAAGTCGTTGGGCCTGCCACTTCACCGGCTAAAATGCGATGTGCCTACCCGGTGGAATTCAACTCTGCACATGTTGCAGCGACTGTGGCAGCACCGACAAGCCCTGGTGCAATACGTTCTGACGTATAGCCTGGGCCAACGAGATCCAGAGGTGGGGCAAATCACGCTGGAGGAGTGGTCTCAGATCAGGGACCTATGCACCCTTCTGCACAGTTTTGAAATGGCGACGAAGATGTTTAGTGCTGACGATGCCATTATCAGCATGACTATTCCGGTGATTTACATGCTGGAGCACATGTTAAACAGAATTCGGAGTCAGGTGGTGGCACAAGAGGACTTGGAGGAAGTAGAGGAGGAGGAGTTGTATGCGGAAGGGCTAACATCTGCAAGGTCCAGACGGTCGGCAGCACCAAAGCGGCAGGCATGTGAGGGTGGGGGAGATGGTTTTACCAGGGCGCATGGTAGCAGCCAAACTAGTGAGGAAGGTGCAGGAGCCCAGGAAGAAGTGGAGGACGAACTGATGGAAGACTCATCAGATGAGGGAGACCTTGATCACATTTCTGTTGTGCGAGGTTGGGGGGAGAGGACAGAGGAAGGAAGCATGATTGTTACCTCGCCACCAACACAACAGGGACTTGGTGCTCCTGGATGCGCAACACACATGAGTGCCTTCTTGCTGCACTACCTGCAACATGACCCTCGAATTGTGAGAATTAGAAATAATCCTGACTACTGGGTTGCCACACTGTTAGATCCCCGGTACAAAAGTAAATTTGCCGAAATTATTCCTGCCATAGAAAGGGATGCACGCATGCAGGAGTATCAGCAGAGACTGTTGCAGAATCTTACATGTGCTTTTCCACAAAACACCAGTGGTGCACGTAGTGAATCTCACAGTTCCAACTTGCCAACCGTGGGACCGTCAAGTGTTCAGCACTCAAACCGTAACAGAACCACAGTATCTGCTGGTAACATCAATTTTGCGGAATCATTTCACCACTTTTTTAGCCCATCCTTTGCAAGGCCACAGGAGACAAGAAGTCTGACACATAGTCAACGCCTAGAGACGATGGTACAGGAGTATCTCCAAGTAAACATTGAAGCCATGACTGTGTCACTGGACCCTTGCTCTTTTTGGGCTTCCAATCTGGATAAATGGCCGGAGCTAGCCACTTACGCCTTGGAGATCTTGTCATGCCCCGCAGTCAGCGTTCTGTCTGAACGTGTGTTCAGCGCTGCTGGTGGTGTGCTGACAGATGAGCGCACGCGGCTCTCCACTGATAATGTAGACAGACTCACGTTCATAAAGATGAACAAATCATGGATCCGAAACGACTTTTCTACCCCTGTGTCATCCTGGGGAGAGTAAAAGCTTGATGATTGGTTAAAATCACCCTACCAACCGTTTTAAGCTTTCAAATTACTAATCATGTTTATCTGTATCTTGGCTGGAAAATAATTTGGGCTTTGTATCATTGTGCAGCACTGATTCTATTAGGCCATCTATAATAAGATCCACCAGATTTAAAATTACTAATCATGTTTATCTGTATCTTGGCTGGAAAATAATTTGGGCTTTGTAGCAGTGTGCAGCACTGATCCTATTAGACCATCTATACTAAGCTCCACCAGATTTAAAATTAATAATAATTTTTAGCTGCATCTAGCCCCGAAAATAATTTTGGGGCTCCGAGATGCGCAAGACACATAAGTGCCTTCTTGCTGCACTACCTGCAACATGACCCTCATATTGTCAGAAT
Source organism: Phyllobates terribilis (assembly GCF_046119375.1). Lineage (NCBI taxonomy): Eukaryota > Metazoa > Chordata > Amphibia > Anura > Dendrobatidae > Phyllobates > Phyllobates terribilis. The sequence goes on from NW_027362762.1 coordinate 694,052,060, forward strand.
TCAAAGTAATCATGACTACTGGGTTGCCACACTCTTATATCCCCCAAACTTTTCGATCAACCTTTTCATTTTAATAAAGACCAAAAAAATGGTCATTTTTGAAATAATAAGCATTAGCAGGTTATTAGAAACTGAAATCAAACAGTTTTCAACTCAAAACTTTATTCTAGGTGATGTTACATTTTCACATAGGACCCCTTGTTCGAAAGGAGCTTCTGAACTCTCTCGTCCATTGAATTTGTCAGGTTTTGGATGGTTTCTGCTTCAATTGTTTTGCATGAGGACACAATACCCTCCCAGAGGTGTTGCTTAGATGTGAACTGCCTCCCGCCATCATAGACACTCCTTTTGATGATGCTCCAGAGGTTCTGAATGGGGTAGAGGTCAGGGGAGCATGGGGGTCACACCATAAGTTTGTCCCCTTTTATGCCCATATCAGCCAGAGATGCAGATGTTTTATGTGCAGAATGAGATGGTGCATTATCATGTAAAAAAATGATCTTGCTGTGAAATACACGGTTCTTCTTCTTGAACCATGGCAGGAAGTGCTGTTTGAGAAAATCCACATACATTATGGAGTTCATCTTTAGCGCCTTCAGGGATCCTAAAGGGGCCGACAATCTCTCTCCCCATGATTCCAGCCCAAAACATTACTCCACCTCCTCCTTGTTGGCGCTGTAGCCGTGTTTGCGTGGGGTGTCCATCAACCAGCCATCCTCCACTCCATCCATCTGGACCATCGAGCGCTGCACGGCACTCATCCGTGAACAAAACAGTTTTGAAATCAGTCTTCATGTAATGTTTAGCCCACTGGAGCCGTTTCTGCTTGTGTGAAGTGGATAGAGGAGGTCGACAGGATGGCGTATGCACAGCTGCAAACCTCTGAAGGACCCTGCATCTTGTTGTTCGGGGGACGTTGGAGGCACCAGCAGCTTCAAAAACTTGTCTGCTGTTATGACAAGGCTTTTTTGCCGCTGCTCTTTTAACCTGACGTAATTGCCTGTAGGAAAGAGTCCTCAATTTTCCCTTATCAGCACGCACACGTGTGTACTGTGAATCAGCTACATACTTCTTGATTGCCAAGACACTTCATCCTGATCATCGCACAATGTTGATTGTAGTCATGCCTTGACCTAAACACTCCACAATTTGTTGCTTCTCAGCAGCCGACACATCCTTTTTCTTTCCCATTTTGGCAGAAAATGTAGGCTGCTTAATAATGTGAGACAGCCTTCTTAAGTAGTCTTGCCTTTCATTGGACACACCTGCCAAACTAATTAGCACAGGTGTCTGCAATTGCTTACAGTGATATAAAGAGCCCTGACACACATCACCATCAATGAGTTTAACTGACAAACAAACAAATTCTTCCCTTATCACTCCTAAACACTTTTTGCATAATAATTTGGAACACAGTGTACATGTGCTTTTCCACAAAACACCAGTGGTTCACGTAGTGAATCTTACAGTTCTAACTTGCCAACCGTGGTCTGTATGGAGTTGTTCAATAAAGGGCCCAAAATTAAGATAACATAGATGGGAGAGGTCTCTATGAATAGGAATTCCTAAGTATTTGATACCCTGTGAGGGCCAGGCAAAGGGAAAGTTGGACTGGATGGAATCCTATATGGATTTGGGGAGGGAGACATCGAGGGCCTCAGACTTCGCTGCATTGATTTTAAAATTTGACCATGTAACAAAGTGATCTATTTCAGCCATAACAGCATGGATGGATATATGTGATTGAGTGATATATACTAGGACATCATCAGCAAATAGAGAGCACTTGTACTCGGTGCCTCCCACCTCAATCCACCTAATATTGGGGCTATGGCGAATTGATGAGAGCAGGTGCTCCGTCACTAGGATGTATAAGAGAGGGGACAGAGGACATCCCTGCCTTGTCCCATTGGTGATTGTGAAAGGTGATGAAAATGTTCTGATGCACCCCCTGGGCCTTGGGACACCCGGAGCCGGACCCTTTTTGGTGGATGCTGGTGGTTGTAGTCTTCGTGGCGGCGACCCGGTTCCGTGGCTCAGGGTGGTCAAACCAGTGGCGGAACTATTTATGTGGTTTTGATGTTTAAATGTCCGACTTCGCCACCCGTGGATTGCGGTCAGAGTGAACCGCCGCTGCAGGGCAGACTGCTGAGGCTGGTGTTGTGGGTGCAGCAGAGCGTAGCATAACTCCCCACGGGAGGAGTATAGCCTCAGGGCAGTGTATGCGGAGGATGGGGGTGATGGTGCAGGGCAGCAGCAGTAACGACACGGAGTCAGTGATGCAGTCCAGGGCCTTTACTCACAGTTCTTATTATCCAGACCACGTCTGCAGGTAACGGCTGCCCACGTCGTACTGTGCTCACCAGGTGAGGGGCTCAGACAACTCCCAGATAACTTTGGAGCGCTTCACAGGACCCCCTTTGTGTGTCCTTTCTTACCAACCCTTCTGTCCGGCTGCCTCGGGCCTCCTCTTGGTAAACTTGGCGCCAGTTTCCCTGACCCTATGTGGTGCCTTCCTAGCGGGTGTAGTGAGGGGCTGCGCCACATAAAATGTCAGAGCCTCCGGTTTCTAGCTGAGGGTCGTTTCCTGCCTCCACTAGTTTCGGGGACCGTTCTCCCCCTTTGGCCTGACCCCTCCACGCAGGTGGATTCGGGCGTACGGTGGCGACTCGCCCGTCCGCACCCCTGGGATCCCTTCATTCCTCGTTCCTGGAGCCTTCTCCGCTCCTCTTCCTGCCTTCTCCCTCTTCCAGGCCTGGGCCTCTGTTAGTAGGCCCGCCTCCGGAGCAGAGCTCATGCAGAGCCCCTGCTCCCTGCCACTTCTGCTCAGACTTCTCTGCACTGAACTAAGATGGTGCCCACCTTTTATACTCCCTTCTCAATGCACCCAGGAACTGCTTCCTCCCTGCTCCTGCACTACAGGGTTCCCCTTCCTCAGTGTTCCCTCCCCCCACTCCAGCCAGGGACAGGGACTGTCGTGCCCATCTCAGAGGCATATTGGTCGCCCTGCCCCACGGCAATGTGGTGTAATGCATGCAGGTGTCGGGTCCTGATCCATACTCCATCCTTACCTGAGAGTGAGATATCACACCTCTGGGTGAGGTGCAATACCTCTGTAGCAACCGAGCCCTCAGGGTGCTAGAGTTCCATTTATCTTCAGCCTAGGTGACGTATTGTGATACAGGGCCATGATTTTGGCTATAAAAGGGTCCCCTAGACCCCTACCCCAAGCTTTTTAAGAGAATCATATATGGCGTGCCAGGAGACTCTATGGAATGCTTTCTCAGCATCCAACGAGAGTATCTAATTACAAATTTTTAACTGCATCTAGCCCAGGAAATACTTTGTGCCTAGTAGCAATGTCTGCTAGTCAGCGGATTATCCCGGCTGTTAAGCAAGCTACACCACCTGTAGTTTGGACACTTAATTTTTTCAAAGGAAATGCTTCGGGACCACGGGATACTCAGTGAAGAGCATCAGGAGGCACCCCAAGGCATAGGGGCTGGGACTGGCAGTAGGATGCCTTGCGGTGGACAGCCGAGCTCGATCCTTATAAAAGCTTTTTAACTGCAGCAGCTTTAGTGGACGCTACTGGAGCTGGAATTACGCGGCTGCTGGCATTAGACTTGCCCTCCAATAGATCCTTGTAAATGGATTTAAAGTGTATTCATTCAAATTAGAGAGACAATTTAAATTAAAAAGCTTAGAGCTGCCTCCACCTCAGGGGGGCTCGCTCGACCCACCAGCGGACAGGCACCAGTATTGGGAGAGGGGGGCTGGCCGTCAGGGTTCACCGCGGCTCTGGCACAAACCCGGCGACACGGAGGTGGCACGGGCAGGAGCGGACTGAACGTGTCGGCTTCTCACTTTTTGGATTTTAGAAGGGCATGACATGCCTATATTTGTGTCTCCTCCTCCTTTTACACCTCCACCTCTTTTCTTTTCGCATGACTATATGTACTTGTCACTTTTCCATGTGTTAGTTGTGTCTTCTGAGCAGTTTGTCAGCTTTTGGACACCTTTGAAGGTGTTTTCTATGTGTTTCTATGTGTTTTTGTTTGCCTGCCATTGGTTTTAACGGTGTTCGAAGGTGTTCGACGAACAGTTCGACGAACAGTTCGGCGAACACACGGGTGTTCGACGAACCGAACCGAACTCGAACACTACGGGGGTGGCTCAACACTAATACTCACCTTACACCAAATCCCCAAAAGCACATGATCACCTGTAATAAAAGTGAAACAATAAAGCAGCCTCATCCTTACCTGTTCGCCACAGTCCAAATAGCGAGGGTCCCACGAAGATCCCATGTACAGAACGGGCACATTGTAAAATGTGACCGCTCTGTTCAGCAGCCGGCAATGCACTGACTCAGCCGGCAAATGATGTCAATGCATGCGTGGTAAGTATTTTCCCACGCTTGCAATGAGTTGATACTGAAAATACTCACCGCGCATGCGCTGACCTCATTTGCCGTCAATACACTGAGCCCCATTGCAGTTGCCTGCACCGTGTACCGCGCGCATCAGGCCCCCGCGCTGCATTGGGCCCCCCTTCTGCAGCTCCGCCGGCGCTGCAGCTTGATTGCCGGCACTTCAGACATGGCCGCGTACAGTGCGGCTGTGTCTGGTAGTAATGATAATGACACGGCAGGGCCGACACTGCACCTTTAATTGTGCTTGTGTGTTGCCTACCACATCAATGCTACCAGACACATCCACATAGCGCAACTATGTCTGAAGTGCCGGCAATCTAGCAATGCCGGAGAGAGGTCCTGTACACATGCTGGGTAAGTGGTCTGTGCCCAGACGGCAAGGGGGCCCCCCTGATAGTCCAGGGCCCCGACGGTGAGTGGGTCCCCCTGATGTTCCAGGGCCCCAATGGCAAGGGGGCCCCACTGATGGTACAGGGCCCCGACGGCGAGTGGGCCCCCCTTATAGTCCAGGGCCCCGACGGCCATCAGACATGCCAGCGGCCCTGCACTGCCACATGAGGAGCTGGACGAGACACAGACCGGGGGCAGGTGAGTGAGGCTTGTCGCCAGCTTCCCCAATCCCCATATTAAATATATTTCTAATGTGTGTGTGTATGTCAGTGTGTATGACAGTGTATATATATTTCTGTCTGTTTTATATGTTTTTAAGAATGTGTTCAAATATGTATGTATGCCTGTATGTGCATGTGTCTGTATATCTGTTTGTGTATGTGCATGTCTGCGTATTGTATGTGTGCATATCTGTGTACCATGTGATTGTGTGCACGTCTGCTTACCGTGTGCATGCATGTTTGCATACTGTGCGTGTGCGTGTGTGCATATGTCTGTATACTGTTTGTGTGCGTGTGTGCATGTCTACATACTGCGTACTGTGTGTGCGTATGTCTGCATACTGTGTGTGTGTGCATGTGAGTATGTCCGCGTACTGTGTGTGTGCATGTGTCTGCGTACTGTGTGTATGCATATGTGTATGTCTGTGTACTGGGTGCGTGCATGTGTGCATGTCTACGTACTGCGTACTGTGTATGCGTATATCTGCATACCGTGTGTGCATGTCTGCATACTGTGTGTGTGCGTGTGTGCTTGTCTGCATACTACATTCTGTGGGTGCATATGTCTGTGTACTGTGTGTGTGCATGTCTGCGTACTGTGTGTGTGTGCATCTCTGTGTACTGTGTGTGTGTATGACTGCGTAATGTGTGTGTGTGCATGTCTGCGTACTGTGTGTGTTCATGCCTGCATACTGTGTGTGTGCGTGCATGTTGCATATGTGAAGGATGAGGGGGCAGGCATTTCTGACTGTGTCAGACAGTGGTGCTGGCAGCTGCTGAGGTGATGAGAGAGATGCGCTGCAGAGACTTAAGCAGCGGGGAACGAGGAGGGGTAAGTGTGTATTTATTTATTTATTTTTTAAATTAGTGAGTGCTGATAATACTGGAGGACTGGGGCTGCATTTTACCCTATGGGGGGAGCTGCATTTTACCCTATGGTGGGGGCCGCATTTTTACCCTATGGTGGAGGCTGCATTTTACCCTGTGGGGAGTGCATTATACTGCGTATAAGACCATGGGGAGTGCATTATACTGTGTTGAGGATCTTGGGGAGTGCATTATACTGTGTGGAGGACCATGGGGAGTGCATTTGATGCGCCCCCTGGTCCGTGGGGTACTCGGTGCCGGGCCGGTCGCTGCTAGGGGAGATGTCACAGTGGCGGTGACCCGGTCTGTGACCCAGGGCGGTCAATAAAAAGGGGATATTTACAGGGGATTTATAGTTTTATACATATAGTTCGTGACACCACCTGTGGTATGCGTCTATATGGAACTGCCACTGCGGAACAGGTCCTCTGGAGCTGGTGTAAATGCAGCAGAGTTGGTTTAGCTCTCCACAGGTAGAGCTTAGCTCCAAGGCTGTGCTGAGATGTTATGGATGTTGCAGTGTAGTGCAGGGGGTGATGGCGCAGCAATAATTTCACAGAGACAGTGGGGTGCATTCCTCAGGGTTTACTCACAGTTGTTAAGTTCCTCAGGTTATAATGTCCGGACTACGACTTCCCACGTCGCGCTGCGTTCACCAGGCAGGGGTTCAGCAAACTCCCAGTTGTTTCAAGAGTGCCTGACAGGACCCCATTCTATATGACCTTCTCAGCCGTCTTTCTGCGCTGGCCCTCACCCTTCTTTCCCTGCGCCTTGCCAAACAATGTCCCAAGCTGGTATCCTCGGATCTTTCTGGGCAACCTGGAGTTCCCTGGATCCTATGTGGTTACCTTTTTGGCGACTTGAGTGCGGATGTGGCAACTGCACCCTGAAAGTACAGAAGCCTCCGGTTTCCAGTTGAACCTTGTAATTCTCACTGGTGAGGGGCCGGTCCCCTCTGCGGCTTGATCCCTCCACTGCCTGGCCGATTCGGGAGTACGGGTGGCCTCTAGCACTGCCCGCACCCCTGGGATCCCTTTCACGTTCCTGGAGCCTTTCTCCTGCTACTCTCTCCTTCCTCCTCTCCTTCTCAGTCTTGGGCCTCTCTGCTAGGCCCTCCTCCCTAGCAGAGCTCCTGCAGAGCCCCTGCTCCCACTACTTCTCCTCTCAGACTGCCTTGTCTTTCCAAGATGGTTCCCTCTTTTATATCACTTCTAACAAGTGCTCCCCTGATCTACGTCCTCCACCCACACCCACTACATGGTTCCCCCTACTTTGGTTCCCCCCACTCCAGCCAAGGACAGGGCTCAGCAGAAAGCGAGACACATCTTGCCCCTCCAGCTGGTCTGGAGTAGTGTAATGTTGGATGCAGGTGTTAGGGTCCCGGGCAGCGCTCTATCCTTACCTGGGAGTGAGATACCACACCTCTGGGTGAGATGCAGTACCTCTGTGGTGACTGAACCCTCAGGGGCGCCACACATTATACTGTGTTGAGGACCTTGGGGAGCGCGTTATACCTTATGGAGGACCATAAGGAATGCATTATACTGCGTGGAGGACCATGGGGAGTGCATTATACTGTGTGGAGGACCAGGGGAGTGCATTATACTGTGTGGAGGACCATGGGGAGTGAATTATACTGTGTGGAGGACCATGGGGAGTGCATTATACTGTGTGGACGACCATGGGGAGTGCATTATACTGTGTGGAGGACCATGGGGAGTGCATTATACTGTGTGGAGGACCATGGGGAGTGAATTATACTGTGTGGAGGACCATGGGGAGTGCATTATACTGTGTGGAGAACCATGGGGAGTGCATTATACTGTGTGGAGAACCATACGGAGTGCATTGTACTATGTTGAGGACCATGGGGAGTGCATTATACTGTGTGGATAACCATGGGGAGTGCATTATACTGTGTGGAGGACCATGGGTAGTGCATTATACTATGTAGAGGACCATGGGGAGTGCATTGTACTGTGTGGAGAACCATAGGGAGTGCATTATACTGTGTGGAGAACCATACGGAGTGCATTATACTATGTTGAGGACCATGGGGAGTGCATTATACTGTGTGGAGGACCATGGTTACATAGTTACATAGTTACATAGTTTATAAGGCCGAAAAAAGACAAGCGTCCATCCAGTTCAGCCTATTTCTTGTGCACTGCAGCTATTCCGCAGCGTTGATCCAGGGGAAGGCAACAAAAAAACATGCGGTATAGGCCAATTTACATCATTGAGGAAAAATTCACTTCCCGACACCAATCTGGCAGTCAGATTAAATCCCTGGATTAATTAACTAAGCATAAGATGTAATTTTATTGTTCTCAAGAAAGGCGTCCAGGCCTCTCTTGAACTCTTTAAGTGAGTTGGACATCACCACTTCCTCTCCCAGAGAGTTCCAGAGTCTCACGGCTCTGACCGTAAAGAATCCCCTTCTATGCTGGTGCAGGAACCTCCTTTCCTCCAGACGCATAGTGTGCCCCCTCGTCTTTGTCACCATCCTTGGTATAAACAGGTCTTGGGAGAGATCTCTGTACTGCCCCCTGATGTATTTATACATGTTTATGAGGTCTCCCCTAAGCCTTCTCTTTTCCAATGTAAATAGGCCTAATTTTGACAACCTCTCTGGGTATTCTAGTCCCTCCAGTCCCTTTATTACCTTAGTCACCCTCCTTTGTACCCTCTCTAGCTCCAATATGTCTTTCCTGAGCACCGGAGCCCAGAACTGTGCACAATATTCTAAGTGCGGCCTTACCAGCGCTTTATACAGAGGAAGAACAATGTTCTCATCATATGCCCCTATTCCTCTTCTGATGCATGCCATGACTCTATTTGCCTTCGCAGCTGCAACCTGACACTGGGCACTCCAATTTAATTTGCTATTAACCAAGACGCCCAGGTCCTTCTCCATGTCAGATTTCCCCAACGGTTTCCCATTTAATATGTATGGGTGACTGCTGTTTTTCTTTCCCATGTGCATGACCTTACATTTATCGGCATTGAATCCCATTTGCCATTTTTTGGCCCAACTCCCCAATTTATCTAAATCCTCCTGTAGCTGTGCCCTATCCTCATCTGTATTAACTACTTTACAAAGTTTAGTATCATCTGCAAATATTGCTATTTTACTATGCACCCCTTCCACTAGATCATTAATAAATATATTAAATAATATAGGGCCCAAGACAGACCCTTGAGGCACCCCGCTAGTAACCCTGACACACCCTGAGCTTACTCCATTGATAACCACCCTCTGCTTTCTATCACTCAGCCAGCTATTTACCCACTTGCACACATTATCCCCCAGACCAAGCATTCTCATTTTATATACCAACCTTTTGTGTGGCACGGTATCAAACGCTTTGGAGAAGTCAAGGTATACAACATCCACTGACTCTCCCCGGTCCAGCTGTGAGCTCACCTCCTCGTAGAAGGCGATCAGGTTTGTTTGGCAGGAGCGATCCCTCATGAATCCATGTTGATATGGAGTTAGACAGTTATTATCATTAAGATATTCTACAATAGCATCTCTAAGAAATCCTTCAAACAATTTACCCACAACAGACGTTAAGCTTACTGGTCTATAGTTCCCAGGGTCACTTTTAGACCCCTTTTTGAATATTGGTACCACATTTGCTTGGCGCCAGTCTAGTGGGACAGTCCCTGTCCATAAAGAGTGCTTGAATATAAGATACAGCGGCCTGTCTATCACATTACTTAATTCTTTTAGTACCCGGGGGTGTATGCCATCTGGGCCTGGTGACTTGTCTATTATGATATTATTTAGGCGTTTCTGAACTTCCTCCTGGGTTAGGTGGGTGATATTTAGCGGAGGGATTACTTTATCACTCTGCATTTCCTCCGATAAATTGTTTTCTTTTGTGAAAACAGTGGAGAAGAAGCTATTGAGTAGGTTTGCTTTACCCTCATCGCCCTCTATGATTTTACCCAGGTTATTTTTCAATGGGCCAACTGCATCAGTTTTAATCCTTTTACTGTTTATATAGTTAAAGAACAGTTTGGGATTCGTTTTACTTTCCTTGGCAATTAGTCTCTCTGTCTCCTCTTTTGCTATTCTTATTTGTTTCTTACAGATTTTGTTTTTTTCCCTATAAGATATTAGCGCTTCCTCGCTGCCTTCTTGTTTAAGTTTACCGAAAGCCCTTTTTTTGTTTTTCATTGCCTTCTTGACTTCCTTATTTAGCCACATTGGCTTCCTCCTATTCCTAGCCCTTTTATTCCCATAAGGTATGTACCTTCTACAGTGACTATGTAGGACTGTTTTGAAAATTTCCCATTTTCTATCCGTGCTCCTATTACTAAAGATACTATCCCAGTCTATAAGGTGAAGGGCATCTCTTAGCTGATCAAACTTTGCCCTCCTGAAGTTCAGTGTTTTTGTGACTCCCTTGCTGGGCACCCTACTGAAGCACATGTGGAATTGTATAATGTTGTGGTCACTATTTCCCAGGTGCCCCCCGACCTGCACCTCAGTTATTCTGTCTGGCCTGTTAGTTAATATTAAGTCTAAAAGGGCCGTCCCACAGTGCATTATACTGTGTGGAGGACCATGGGGAGTGCATTATACTGTGTAGAGGACCATGGGGAGTGCATTATACTGTGTGGAGAACCATGGGGAGTGAATTATACTGTGTGAAGAACCATACGGAGTGCATTATACTATGTTGAGGACCATGGGGAGTGCATTATACTGTGTGGAGGACCATGGGGAGTGCATTATACTGTGTGAAGGACCATGGGGAGTGCGTTATACTGTGTGGAGGACCATGGCGAGTGTCTTATACTGTGTGGAGGACCATGGGGAGTGCATTATGCTGTGTAGAGGACCATGGCGAGTGTCTAATACTAGCAAAAAAGAAGCAAGACAAAAATATATCTCATACCCTACCATAATTATATATAAATGTAAAGCAAAATTGCATAATAAATATAGGGTACTTAGTGAACTATTTTTGATCAAAAAAAGTATACAAGCCGTCCCACCAGCGGCAAGGTGACCCTAAATTGGGACGGTACCTATACTGCCTATATTAAAAACCTTACTGTATATCAAAGTTGAAGTAATGCATATAAAAGGGTAGACAAATAGGACCGGGTCCCAACTCCAGACCACCTAGGCCCGTGGTAAGCTACATATATACCAATCAGCTCAACAAAGGGCATGCCACACCCTTAAATTGCACAGAATGCAAACAAGTCAAAAAACCAGACAATGTGAACTGAGGTCTAAGATGGCAGACATACAAGAAACAGAGGCATATTCACACTAGCAAAAAAGAAGCAAGACAAAAATATATCTCATACCCTACCATAATTATATATAAATGTAAAGCAAAATTGCATAATAAATATAGGGTACTTAGTGAACTATTTTTGATCAAAAAAAGTATACAAGCCGTCCCACCAGCGGCAAGGTGACCCTAAATTGGGACGGTACCTATACTGCCTATATTAAAAACCTTACTGTATATCAAAGTTGAAGTAATGCATATAAAAGGGTAGACAAATAGGACCTTGCCGCTGGTGGGACGGCTTGTATACTTTTTTTGATCAAAAATAGTTCACTAAGTACCCTATATTTATTATGCAATTTTGCTTTACATTTATATATAATTATGGTAGGGTATGAGATATATTTTTGTCTTGCTTCTTTTTTGCTAGTGTGAACATGCCTCTGTTTCTTGTATGTCTGCCATCTTAGACCTCAGTTCACATTGTCTGGTTTTTTGACTTGTTTGCATTCTGTGCAATTTAAGGGTGTGGCATGCCCTTTGTTGAGCTGATTGGTATATATGTAGCTTACCACGGGCCTAGGTGGTCTGGAGTTGGGACCCGGTCCTATTTGTCTACCCTTTTATATGCATTACTTCAACTTTGATATACAGTAAGGTTTTTAATATAGGCAGTATAGGTACCGTCCCAATTTAGGGTCACCTTGCCGCTGGTGGGACGGCTTGTATACTTTTTTTGATCAAAAATAGTTCACTAAGTACCCTATATTTATTATGCAATTTTGCTTTACATTTATATATAATTATGGTAGGGTATGAGATATATTTTTGTCTTGCTTCTTTTTTGCTAGTGTGAACATGCCTCTGTTTCTTGTATGTCTGCCATCTTAGACCTCAGTTCACATTGTCTGGTTTGTTGAGTGTCTAATACTGTGCGGAGGACCATGGCGAGTGTCTAATACTGTGTGGAGGACCATGGCAAATGTCTAATACTCTGTGGAGGACCATGGCGAGTGTCTTATACTGTGTGGAGGACCATGGCGAGTGCATTACACTGTGTGGAGGACCATGGGAAGTGCATTATACTGTGTGGATGACCATGGGGAGTGCACTATACTGTGTGGAGGACCATGGGAATTGCATTACACTGTGTGGAGGACCACGGGGAGTGCATTATACTCTGTGTAGTGTAAAGGTTTGTGTTGGGGCCATTATACTGTATATAGGCCCATTATACTATATGGAGAGCTGTGTTGGGGTCACAGTTGGGGGATTATACTGTGTTGGCGTCACCATTCTTTGCCCTGGGAGTTGAGAAGGGATACAGAAGGGTCATCATACTGTGCATGTGGAGGCTAATGTGGAGGAATTCACCATGGGGGTATCATACTGTGTTTGGGGGACACTTTTGTTGGCATCACACTTCATGGGGCAATAAAAGATGAATCTAGGACTTCAGCAGGAGGAAAATTACTATGTAAAGTATGGAAAGTTGTGAGATCTGCTCTTCTGTGACCCCGACAATTATTTACATTTTTTGGGGGGGCCCAATTAGAACTTCTGCTATGGGGCCTCATGATTCCTATGTATGCCTCTGGACCTGACAGCAGTACTCCAAATAAATTTAGATTCCAGACCAGAAACACCAACTAATTCAGACCCCATATAAAAAATGCAAGTTTAATGCAGACATCAAAGTAGACTAAAAAATTAATCAAACTCCAGATGAGACCCACAACTTAATAAAGACATCAGAGACCCAAGATCGGATCCCCAACATTAATTCAGACATCAGACTTCAACATTAAATTAGAAACCAGACCTGAAAATTAATTCAAATCCAGACTACAAAATTAATTCAAACTCCAGACTAGATCCCATTAATTCAGGCCCAGTAGAAAGTTTTGCTGTAGTCGATGAAGCAAAAATAGATCTCCTTGTTGTATTCTTTGGCCTTTTCCATTATTCAGCTAATGTTAACAATTACATCCCCTTTTCTGAACCCAACTTGTTCCTCTGGCAGCTCCTTGTGAAGATAAGGCTGTAACTGTCTTTGTAGGATCTTAAGTAGTATTGATGGCATGAGGTATGAGCGCAATAGTCCAATTGTGGAAATTGTCGGTAGCATCTCCCTTTTTCGGAATAGGAATAAACATGGATCTTGTCCAGTCCTTGGGCCATTTACTGTAAGAGAGTGGTCAGCCATAATATTCTGAACAGCCATGTTAGACAGAGCAGCCATCTTGTACAACCTTTAAACAGCTAACAGCTAATGAGATTCAGTTCTGGGAGCTCTCCCCGGAATAGAGACGTAGAATGACATCAGTATCATTAGCAGGTATGGATGGTATCCATAAAGATTAATTGGAGCAGCTGCACAGCACTGTGAGAGTAAATAGGTGTTGTTATATTTTAGTAAGTAGTGTCTGTGACCATGACACAGAAACAAGGACAAAATAGTTGTCAATATGTGAAGAGTTATGTGAGTAATGACATTAGCTAAAAGGGACATGGGGATTTATAGACTGTAATGAAGTTTGGTGTAATACTCATAAATATTGTCATGTTGGATTATCACCTTCTTAGTTGTCTAGAATACACGTCTATCTCTGCAGTATGAAGTTATCATGTATACGCCCTTTTGTGCAATGTGTAGCTTTCTTTGTCTAACCATGTATAAAAAGCCACTGATACTGTTGTTTGGGGCATCACCACCACCACACCATGGCCAGACCATTCTCCGACATCCCAGCGTTTCTTCACTTATCTGGATACCTGCCAGTGTCTGCTTGCTTTGTCTTACTGACTTCTGTAAACTGTTCTGTTGCGCATCTCTGAATAAACTTCAGCCTCTGCTTCAAGGAAAATTGTCTACAGTGTCTTCTCGGCTCTTCCAGCTCTCAGTAAGGACTTTCTTACATTTACCAGTTGTCCATATCTGTTGACACAGGTATGGGATGACATCAACTGCTGCTTCAGAAGACTTTATAAGCTCTAATGGAATATTGTCACATCAAGGCGCTTTGTCGTTTGATAGAAGCTTTATCTGTCTTTGAGGATGTTCGGGTGTCTATCATTTCTAGTGTTGAGCCACCCCCGTAGTGTTCGAGTTCGGTTCGGTTCGTCGAACACCCGTGTGTTCGCCGAACTGTTCGTCGAACTGTTCGTCGAACACCTTCGAACACCGTTAAAACCAATGGCAGGCAAACAAAAACACATAGAAACACATAGAAAACACCTTCAAAGGTGTCCAAAAGCTGACAAACTGCTCAGAAGACATAACTAACACATGGAAAAGTGACAAGTACATATAATCATGCGAAAATAAAAGAGGTGGAGGAGTAAAAGGAGGGGGAGACACAGATATAGGCATGTCATGCCCTTCTAAAATCCAAAAAGTGAGAAGCCGACACGGCCAGTCCGCTCCTGCCCGTGCCACCTCCGTGTCGCCGGGTTTGTGCCAGAGCCGCGGTGAACCCTGACGGCCAGCCCCCCTCTCCCAATACTGGTGCCTGTCCGCTGGTGGGTCGAGCGAGCCCCCCTGTGGTGGAGGCAGCTCTAAGCTTTTTAATTTAAATTGTCTCTCTAATTTGAATGAATACACTTTAAATCCATTTACAAGGATCTATTGGAGGGCAAGTCTCATGCCAGCAGCCGCGGTAATTCCAGCTCCAGTAGCGTCCACTAAAGCTGCTGCAGTTAAAAAGCTTTTATAAGGATCGAGCTCGGCTGTCCACCGCAAGGCATCCTACTGCCAGTCCCAGCCCCTATGCCTTGGGGTGCCTCCTGATGCTCTTCACTAAGTATCCCATGGTCCCGAAGCATTTCCTTTGAAAAAATTAAGTGTCTAAACTACAGGTGGTGCAGCTTGCTTAACAGCCGGGATAATCCGCTTACTAGCAGACACTGCTACTAGGCACAAAGTATTTCCTGGGCTAGATGCAGTTAAAAATTTGTAATTAGATACTCTCGTTGGATGCTGAGAAAGCATTCCATAGAGTCTCCTGGCACGCCATATATGATTCTCTTAAAAAGCTTGGGGTAGGGGTCTAGGGGACCCTTTTATAGCCAAAATCACGGCCCTGTATCGCAATACGTCACCTAGGCTGAAGATAAATGGAACTGTAGCACCCTGAGGGCTCGGTTGCTAAAGACGTATTGCACCTCACCCAGAGGTGTGATATCTCACTCTCAGGTAAGGATGGAGTGTGGATCAGGACCCGACACCTGCATGCATTACACCACATTGCCGTGGGGCAGGGCGACCAATATGCCCCTGAGATGGGCACGACAGTCCCTGTCCCTGGCTGGAGTGGGGGGAGGGAACACTGAGGAAGGGGAACCCTGTAGTGCAGGAGCAGGGAGGAAGCAGTTCCTGGGTGCATTGAGAAGGGAGTATAAAAGGTGGGCACCATCTTAGTTCAGTGCAGAGAAGTCTGAGCAGAAGTGGCAGGGAGCAGGGGCTCTGCATGAGCTCTGCTCCGGAGGCGGGCCTAGTAACAGAGGCCCAGGCCTGGAAGAGGGAGAAGGAAGGAAGAGGAGCGGAGAAGGCTCCAGGAACGAGGAATGAAGGGATCCCAGGGGTGCGGACGGGCGAGTCGCCACCGCACGCCCGAATCCACCTGCGTGGAGGGGTCAGGCCAAAGGGGGAGACCGGTCCCCGAACTAGTGGAGGCAGGAAACGACCCTCAGCTAGAAACCGGAGGCTCTGACATTTTATGTGGCGCAGCCCCTCGCTACACCCGCTAAGAAGGCACCACATAGGGTCAGGGAAACTGGCGCCAAGTTTACCAAGAGGAGGCCCGAGGCAGCCGGACAGAAGTGTTGGTAAGAAAGGCCAGACAAAGGACACACAAAGGGGGTCCTGTGAAGTGCTCCAAAGTTATCTGGGAGTTGTCTGAGCCCCTCACCTGGTGAGCACAGTACGACGTGGGCAGCCGTTACCTGCAGACGTGGTCTGGATAATAAGAACTGTGAGTAAAGGCCCTGAACTGCATCACTGACTCCGTGTCGTTACTGCTGCTGCCCTGCACCATCACCCCCATCCTCCGCATACACTGCCCTGAGGCTATACTCCTCCCGTGGGGAGTTATGCTACGCTCTGCTGCACCCACAACACCAGCCTCAGTGGTCTGCCCTGTAGCGGCGGTTCACTCTGACCGCAATCCACGGGTGGCGTAGTCGGACATTTAAACATGAAAACCACATAAATAGTTCCGCCACTGGTTTGACCGCCCTGAGCCACGGAACTGGGTCGCCGCCACGAAGACTACAACCACCAGCATCCACCAAAAAGGGTCCGGCTCCGGGTGTCCCAAGGCCCAGGGGGTGCGTCAGAACATTTTCATCACCTTTCACAATCACCAATGGGACAAGGCAGTGATGTCCTCTGTCCCCTCTCTTATACATCCTAGTGACGGAGCACCTGCTCTCATCAATTCGCCATAACCCCAATATTAGGTGGATTGAGGTGGGAGGCACCGAGTACAAGTGCTCTCTATTTGCTGATGATGTCCTAGTATATATCACTCAATCACATATATCCATCCATGCTGTTATGGCTGAAATAGATCACTTTGTTACATGGTAAAATTTTAAAATCAATGCAGCGAAGTCTGAGGCCCTCGATGTCTCCCTCCCCAAATCCATATAGGATTCCATCCAGTCCAACTTTCCCTTTGCCTGGCCCTCACAGGGTATCAAATACTTAGGAATTCCTAGTCATAGAGACCTCTCCCATCTATGTTATCTTAATTTTGGGCCCTTTATTGAACAACTCCATACAGACCACGGTTGGCAAGTTAGAACTGTAAGATTCACTCCGTGAACCACTGGTGTTTTGTGGAAAAGCACATGTACACCGCGTTCCAAATTATTATACAAAAAGTGTTTAGGAGTGATAAGGGAAGAATTTGTTTGTTTGTCAGTTAAACTCATTGATGGTGATGTGTGTCAGGGCTCTTTATATCACTGTAAGCAATTGCAGACACCTGTGCTAATTAGTTTGGCAGGTGTGTCCAATGAAAGGCAAGACTACTTAAGAAGGCTCTCACATTATTAAGCAGCCTACATTTTCTGCCAAAATGGGAAAGAAAAAGGATGTGTCGGCTGCTGAGAAGCAACAAATTGTGGAGTGTTTAGGTCAAGGCATGACTACAATCAACATTGTGCGATGATCAGGATGAAGTGTCTTGGCAATCAAGAAGTATGTAGCTGATTCACAGTACACACGTGTGCGTGCTGATAAGGGCAGATTGAGGACTCTTTCCTACAGGCAATTACGTCAGGTTGAAAGAGCAGCGGCAAAAAAGCCTTGTCATAGCAGCAGACAAGTTTTTGAAGCTGCTGGTGCCTCCAACGTCCCCCGAACAACAAGATGCAGGGTCCTTCAGAGGTTTGCAGCTGTGCATGCGCCATCCTGTCGACCTCCTCTATCCACTTCACACAAGCAGAAACGGCTCCAGTGGGCCAAACATTACATGAAGACTGATTTCAAAACTGTTTTGTTCACGGATGAGTGCCGTGCAGCGCTCGATGGTCCAGATGGATGGAGTGGAGGATGGCTGGTTGATGGACACCCCACGCAAACACGGCTACAGCGCCAACAAGGAGGAGGTGGAGTAATGTTTTGGGCTGGAATCATGGGGAGAGAGATTGTCGGCCCCTTTAGGATCCCTGAAGGCGCTAAAGATGAACTCCATAATGTATGTGGATTTTCTCAAACAGCACTTCCTGCCATGGTTCAAGAAGAAGAACCGTGTATTTCACAGCAAGATCATTTTTCTGCATGATAATGCACCATCTCATGCTGCACATAAAACATCTGCATCTCTGGCTGATATGGGCATAAAAGGGGACAAACTTATGGTGTGACCCCCATGCTCCCCTGACCTCTACCCCATTCAGAACCTTTGGAGCATCATTAAAAGGAGTGTCTATGATGGCGGGAGGCAGTTCACATCTAAGCAACAGCTCTGGGAGGGTATTCTGTCCTCATGCAAAACAATTGAAGCAGAAACCATCCAAAACCTGACAAATTCAATGGACGAGAGAGTTCAGAAGCTCCTTTCGAACAAGGGGTCCTATGTGAAAATGTAACATCACCTAGAATAAAGTTTTGAGTTGAAAACTGTTTGATTTCAGTTTCTAACAACCTGCTAATGCTTATAATTTCAAAAATGACCATTTTTTTGGTCTTTATTAAAATGAAAAGGTTGATCGAAAAGTTTGGGGGATCTAAGAGTGTGGCAACCCAGTAGTCATGATTACTTCGAATTCTGACAATATGAGGGTCATGCTGCAGGTAGTGCACCAAGAAGGCACTTATGTGCCTTGCGCATCTCGGAGCCCCAAAATTATTTTCCGGGCTAGATGCAGCTAAAAATTATTTTTAATTTTAAATCTGGTGAAGCTTTAGTATAGATGGCCTAATAGGATCAGTGCTGCACACTGCTACAAAGCCCAAATTATTTTCCAGTCAAGATACAGATAAACATGATTAGTAATTTGAAAGCTTAAAACGGTTGGTAGGGTGATTTTAACCAATCATCAAGCTTTTACTCTCCCCAGGATGACACAGGGGTAGAAAAGTCGTTTCGGATCCATGATTTGTTCATCTTTATGAACGTGAGTCTGTCTACATTATCAGTGGAGAGCCGCGTGCGCTTATCTGTCAGCACACCACCAGCAGCGCTGAACACACATTCAGACAGAACGCTGGCTGCGGGGCATGACAAGATCTCCAAGGCGTAAGTGGCTAGCTCCGGCCATTTATCCAGATTGGAAGCCCAAAAAGAGCAAGGGTCCAGTGACACAGTCGTGGCTTCAATGTTTACTTGGAGATACTCCTGTACCATCGTCTCTAGGCGTTGACTATGTGTCAGACTTCTTGTCTCCTGTGGCCTTGCAAAGGATGGGCTAAAAAAGTGGTGAAATGATTCCGCAAAATTGATGTTACCAGCAGATACTGTGGTTCTGTCACGGTTTGAGTGCTGAACACTTGATGGTCCCACGGTTGGCAAGTTGGAACTGTGAGATTCACTACGTGCACCACTGGTATTTTGTGGAAAAGCACATGTAAGATTCTGCAACAGTCTCTGCTGATACTCCTGCATGCGTGCATCCCTTTCTATGGCAGGAATAATTTCTGCAAATTTACTTTTGTACCGGGGATCTAACAGTGTGGCAACCCAGTAGTCAGGATTATTTCTAATTCTCACAATTCGAGGGTCATGTTGCAGGTAGTGCAGCAAGAAGGCACTCATGTGTGTTGCGCATCCAGGAGCACCAAGTCCCTGTTGTGTTGGTGGCGAGGTAACAATCATGCTTCCTTCCTCTGTCCTCTCCCCCCCAACCTCGCACAACAGAAATGTGATCAAGGTCTCCCTCATCTGATGAGTCTTCCATCAGTTCGTCCTCCACTTCTTCCTGGGCTCCTGCACCTTCCTCACTAGTTTGGCTGCTACCATGCGCCCTGGTAATACCATCTCCCCCACCCTCACATGCCTGCCGCCTTGGTGCTGCCGACCGTCTGGACCTTGCAGATGTCAGCCCTTCCGCATACAACTCCTCCTCCTCTACTTCCTCCACCTCCTCTTGTGCCACCACCTGACTCCGAATTCTGTTTAACATGTGCTCCAGCATGTAAATCACCGGAATAGTCATGCTGATAATGGCATCGTCAGCACTAAACATCTTCGTCGCCATTTCAAAACTGTGCAGAAGGGTGCATAGGTCCCTGATCTGAGACCACTCCTCCAGCGTGATTTGTCCCACCTCTGAATCTCGTTGGCCCAGGCTATACGTCAGAACGTATTGCACCAGGGCTTGTCGGTGCTGCCACAGTCGCTGCAACATGTGCAGAGTTGAATTCCACCGGGTAGGCACATCGCATTTTAGCCGGTGAAGTGGCAGGCCCAACGACTTCTGTAGAGATGTAAGTCGCTGAGCTGCGGGATGCGAACGGCGGAAGTGAGCACACAGCGACCGTGCCCTCTGCAGAAGGCCATCTAGTCTGGGATAGTGGGCTAAAAATTGCTGGACAACCAGGTTCAACACGTGAGCCATACAAGGCACGTGTGTGACATTGCCCCGGCGAAGGGCCGCACCCAGGTTTGCAGCATTGTCGCACACGGCCTTCCCTGGTTTCAGGTCCAGTGGAGACAACCATTCATGAAATTGGTTCTCCAGAGCTGACCACAACTCCTCAGCTGTGTGACTCACATTTCCCAGACATTTCAATGTAAAAACCGCCTGATGACGTTGAGCCCTACTGCCAGCATAGTAAGGAGGTGTGCAGGATCCCTTCTGCGCAGTTAGAAAGCTTGTGGCATGACCAGACAGGCTTTGGGTGCAGGTGGAAGACCGAGAGGAGGTTGAGGAGGCAGAAGCAGTGGTGGAACTTTGACATAAAGAGGATTGACGCACAACTCGTGGGGACGGCAAGACTTGGACAGCAGCCCCTTGTCCTGCTGTCACCATAGTTACCCAGTGCCCAGTCAGCGACATGTAACGCCCCTGTCCATGCCTACTCGTCCAAGTGTCTGTGGTGAAATGCACCCTGTCACACACAGAGTTTCTCAAAGAAGCGGTGATGTTGTGTGCGACATGCTGGTGGAGCGCAGGCACACCTTTCTTTGAGAAGTAGTGCCGACTGGGCATCTGGTACTGGGGCACTGCGACGGACATAAGGTCTCGAAAATCCTCTGTGTCCACCAGGCGGAAAGGCAGCATTTCTGTAGCCAAGAGCTTGCAGATGGTGAAATTCAACCTCTTAGCTTTCTCATGGCTAGGAGGAAATGGTCTTTTACTTGTCCACATCTGAGGGACCGAGGGCTGGCTATTGTGCTTAGACGGGGTTGATAAGGGTGTCCCCGGCAAACTGCCGGTCTGTGAGGAAGATGCTGGCGGACATGTTAGGTTGCCTTGATCCAAAGGTGGTGCTATCGATGTCGGACAGCGCTCAAGACCAGCTGGTGTTACCACCTCCAAAGAAAATGATGACCTGCCAATCACGCTGGCTGTTGCGGGTAAAGAGGTGGCAGGTCTGCGCCCCAAAACAGGTGTGACTGCTGTCCCCCCAGTCACAGAGGATGAAGAGGCCGCGGATGCACAAGATATGGCAGACGGTGGTTGGCCCGGCCGGCTAGACCGCATTGTAGCACACTGAGCTTCCCACTGCAACTTATGCTTCATGTCCATGTGCCGGTTCATGCATGAAGTACTCAAACTATGTATTTTTTGGCCTCTACTTAGCTTTTGCTGACAAATGTTACAGATAACACGAGTTGGGTCATCTTTATCGATCTGAAAAAATGCCCAGGCTATGCAAGGCTTAGCACCCATGCGACCTGAAGAGCCACCACGACTTGTGGTGAGAGGCAGAGTTGTGTTTGAGGATGCAGTTGTTGACGTGCTTCCAGTACTACGTCTCTGTCCAGGAAGGCGCAACCTGACCTCGTCGTCACTAGCATCTTCCTCCACCTCCTCTGCTGACCTCATCTCTTGGCTGTCTGTGGGTTGACAGTAAGTGGGATCTCCGACCTCATCATCATCACCCTGTGCGTTATCACACCCGTCGTCCTCAGAGCCAACCTGTTCCTGCCCTGACAAAAAACTAAAGTTGTCGCTCCAATCAGGTATTTGAGTCTTATCATCGTCTTCCTCATTGTCTCCACCAACAGGAGTTACAGTTTGGGAATGAGGGTCTACATTATGGTCAGAACCTTCTGCGTCTGGTCCTGGATCCGACTCATAAAGATTCTGGGCATCAGTGCAGATCATTTCCTCGTCTGGATTCACAGAAGCGCTGGAGTCGACCTCTGATTCCCAGGCTATAGTATGAGTAAACAGCTCTGCAGACTCAACCATCTGTTCTACCTCATACTCAGACGGGCAGCTGGAGATTTGGGAGCTGTGAGGAAGCAAGTGCGATTTGGGTGACACCTTTGAGGACTGGAGTATTTGTGATGCTGAAGTTGATGTGGAGGAGAGCCCACTTAAAGGAGCACTTGATATCCGTTGAAGCACCTGCTGTTTTTGTGCCTCATCTGGAATTTGTAGCGATTGGCGTGGCCGTAAGAAAGGGATCTTATCACATTGTCCGCTAAAAGAAGTAGACATTTTAGTTTGGCTGGAAGATGGTCTTTCTTCTGCACCTACCCCACGGACACAACCTTTTTTCCCCTTCCCAACACGCCTATTCCCCTTTCCACCAGCAGCAGGCCTTTTTCCACTCATTTTGGTGGTTAACTAATTCACAACTCTGGAGTTGTTTGCACAAAAAAACAATGGATGGTAACCGAGCAGAGCTGAGTGGCCAAACTGTGGTATTAGGCCAAAACTATTGGCTGGGTTAGATGCAGAAAAAAATTATTTTTAATTTGCAACCTGATGGAGGTCAGTATAGATGGACTAATAGACCAAGTCCCACACACCGCTAGAAGCCCAAATATTTTTTCAGAGCTAGATGCAGAAATTTTTTTTATTCAATTTGCAACCTGATGGAGGTCAGTATAGATGGACTAATAGACCAAGTCCCACACACTGCTAGAAGCCCAAATATTTTTTCAGAGCTAGATGCAGAAAAAAATTATTTTTAATTTGCAACCTGATGGAGGTCAGTATAGATGGACTAATAGACCAAGTCCCACACACTGCTAGAAGCCCAAATATTTTTTCAGAGCTAGATGCAGAAAAAAATTACTTTTAATTTGCAACCTGATGGAGGTCAGTATAGATGGACTAATAGAACAAGTCCCACACGCTGCTAGAAGCCCAAATATTTTTTCAGAGATAAATGAAGAAAAAAATTATTTTTAATTTGCAACCTGATGGAGGTCAGTATAGATGGACTAATAGAACAAGTCCCACACGCTGCTAGAAGCCCAAATATTTTTTCAGAGATAAATGAAGAAAAAAATTATTTTTAATTTGCAACCTGATGGAGGTCAGTATAGATGGACTAATAGACCAAGTCCCACACACTGCTAGAAGCCCAAATATTTTTTCAGAGCTAGATGCAGAAAAAAATTATTTTTAATTTGCAACCTGATGGAGGTCAGTATAGATGGACTAATAGACCAAGTCCCACACACTGCTAGAAGCCCAAATATTTTTTCAGAGCTAGATGCAGAAAAAAATTATTTTTAATTTGCAACCTGATGGAGGTCAGTATAGATGGACTAATAGACCAAGTCCCACACGCTGCTAGAAGCCGAAATATTTTTTCAGAGATAAATGAAGAAAAAAATTATTTTTAATTTGCAACCTGATGGAGGTCAGTATAGATGGACTAATAGACCAAGTCCCACACACTGCTAGAAGCCCAAATATTTTTTCAGAGCTAGATGCAGAAAAAAATTATTTTTAATTTGCAACCTGATGGAGGTCAGTATAGATGGACTAATAGACCAAGTCCCACACACCGCTAGAAGCCCAAATATTTTTTCAGAGCTAGATGCAGAAAAAAATTATATTCAATTTGCAACCTGCTGGAGGTCAGTATAGAAGGACTAATAGAACAAGTCCCACACACTGCTAGAAGCCCAAATATTTTTTCAGAGCTAAATGAAGAAAAAAATTATTTTTAATTTGCAACCTGATGGAGGTCAGTATAGATGGACTAATAGACCAAGTCCCACACACTGCTAGAAGCCCAAATATTTTTTCAGAGCTAGATGCAGAAAAAAATTATATTCAGTTTGCAACCTGATGGAGGTCAGTATAGATGGACTAATAGAATGATGCTATGCCCAAAAGATTTTACTTCACTAGGTGCAGTAAAAAAATTGGTATTCTATACACAGGTGGTATATCTTGCAACACAGATAGGCTACTCCACTGACTAACACACTCTGCAATAGGCCAAAAAGGATTAGCTTTGCTAGATTCAGCCAAATGCTGTGAAAAAAACTTGCACAGCACTGGCACAGACCTGCCTGGCAAAAACTGATAGGAACTCATGTAACCTAGTCCTGAAAAGGACTCCAATTACAATTAGTCTTTACTCCCACAATCTATCTATTTAAGAGCACAGACCTGCCTGATAAAAGTCGTAGGAAATGCTGTAACCTAGTCCTTAAAAGGACTGCAATCACAACTATTCCCTACTCCCAAGCTATCTGTATATTTATGCGAAAATTGGCTTGAAATTAACAAGGTATAGCGCACACAGCAACAGCGGTGCCATCTAACACGCAGCTGCAGCAGTGAGAAAATGGTGGCGACGGGGAAAATGGCTTGGTCTTATAGGGCAAGGACATGTGACATACACTGCCAATGACACATGCCCTTGCTTGTGTGAAAAAAAGCACTTCGCTCCGTGTGTGCGCTGCTGATAGGCTGACAGATTGCACCTCCCCACTGCAAATGCGGGAAAGAGAAAAAAAAATGGAGATCTTCATTGTTCCTGCAGAGATCCATCCCCTGCCCCTCCCCCCACCCCGCTGTACACTCAAACTGCGTATTAACATTAATTTTCATCATTACTGAGAAAAAATCCAGTTATGATTTTGGTGCACGAACAGTTATCGAACATAACCTCGAACAGCCGAATTTTTCTCAAATTGTTCCTGTTCGCCGACCGGCTCGAACACCGCCCAAAACAGCTCGAATTTGAGATTGGCGAACAGTTCGAGTAGAACAACGCTCATCTCTAATCATTTCCAGTCTCAGTTTCATCCCGTATCACTGATTTATTCTTGTAGAGGTGCTCCGTGTACTCTTTCAACCTCTCCTTGATTTTTTTCAGGCTCAGTTAGTTTGTTCCTGTTGGTGTCTTTCAACATGCCCACTCTTGGTTGAAACTTTCGTCTTTGATCTTTAGGTATGCATTCTTGGTCTTGCAGTCTTGCCTCTCAGATGTTCTCTTTTTATCTCTGTTCATATCTTTTGATAATAAAGTTCTTTGTCTGCTCGAATGGCTCTCTTTAGTCTTTTACTGCTGTCTGCATCCTGCTTGTTACCTTTTGCCATTTGTCTTTCTTTGATGATGTTTAGGGTCTCTTGTGTTGACCATGGCTGTGGGGGTCTCTTCTGCCTCTTGTTTATTGTCTTACTGGCTTCTTCAGTAATAATAGTCTTTATATGTGTCCATAATTCCTAAGTATTCCTTTCTTTTGTGTCCAGTGATGTAAATTGGTTGTGCAGACTGTTCAAGCAAACTTCAGGTATGTTGGTGAAATTGAAAACAGCCAGTTGTCTAGTCCATTTGTGCAGCTTGATTCTAATCTTTGCTGTCCGAAGTTCATGATCAATTCCACAGTCAGCTCTTGGCCTTCATTGATAAACTCCATCTTTGGCGAACATATATGTAGTCAATCTGATTCTTGTAGGACCCAATCAATGATCTATGTGATTTTGGAAGAAGGTGTTCATAATGGACAGTTTATTTATCATCCAAAAGTCAATCTTACTGAATCTCCCTCCAGTCTCGTTTTGTTCAGCAAGTCCAAAGTTTCCAACAACTGTTCCTTGTTTGACATGGCCCACTGTGGCATTCAAGCCTCTCATGATAATGAGCAAGTCTTGTTTTGGCATTTTGTCGATTTCCTCTTGAACTTGTTTGTTCTCTTCCTTCTTGGCATCTGTTGTTGGTGAGTAGACTTGTGTAATTGTGACATGGATTTGACCTCTTTGTAGATGTATTGAGATGACTCTATCACTGATTGCATTATACTTCAGGACATCGCCAGTCAATCTTCAGTTGAGAATAAAAGTGACACTCAGGGGCATAACGATCGCGGTCCTAGAGGTCGCATGCAGGTGACAGTCCTGCCGACACCAGGGAAAACTTCAACTGGTTGTGTGTCCTTGGATGCACATTAAGCTGAAGTGTATTGTGACACAGAGACCCACCGGGTCTGTGAGCTGCAATACACGCTGCCGGCCAATCAGAGGCCAGCAGCTAACATCGGCTTGCAAGTAACTGGGGTCGCATGGTAGCGATGTCATGCGCTTCCGTCCCACTCTGAAGTCAGCTGTCAGCTTCAGAAGAGGACGCCCCGCAGCGGAAGAGTGAAGGGAAGGTGAGTAGAATCATTTATTTTTTTTCTATACATTAAAGAACAGCGGCAGAATGGGGGACATATATAGCAGAATGGAGGATGTATATACTAGGATGAGGAACATACATACCAGGATGGGGGATATATATACCAGGATAGGGGACATATATACCAGGATGCTGATATATATACGAGGATGGGGATACATATACCCCTACATATAATAAACTTGCACCCTTTAGTGCCTTTCATGTGGCACTAAAGGGTGTTTAGTCTTGTTTAACCTAATAAATAAATAATTTGAAAAGAAAATGCGGTTAAGTCCCTCAGATTTTTGGTAACCAGCAAAGGTAAAGCAGACAGCTGTGACGTGATCTTATCAGGTAGGGAAGGTCCATGGTTATTGTCACATATCGTGTGTATGTAGCATCCACATTTATAAATACCGGCAGCGCAGACGAGAGTTCATAGGTGTAACTGTGTCGACAATGCCCAACGAATGAGCAAAATGCGGGTGATTGGATTGTTTATGCCAGAACAAAAATCATTGTCTCTCAGCAGCACATCGCCTGTTGTAAACTGGAGATGTGCTGCTGATAACATGATACTGTATGGGGATAGATCTGACCTACTAGTGATCGTTCTGTCTCCATCATTCGTCGTCGGCTTTTGTAAAGAGGCTGAGAAACAAGCATCGAACGACTTGAGCATTGTCAATCACGCTAATTTAACGTCCTGAACTTAGATGATGTAAATGCAACCTAAATATTTGTGTGATGGGGCCCTCTTTTGGGGTCCCACTTTTAACTTTTGCCCAGGGATCCACTTTGTCTAAACTAGTCTTGGCAGTATTCTCAGGTGACTGCTGCAAACAACTAGGGTACTCTGATTAGCTATAGTGGTCATGGTTCATTCAAGCCAGAAGTAACAGTAAGCTTCAGGTGACATTGTTTGGCTGCAGCATTTACCTGATATTCTTGCTAGAATAGGAGACTAGTGGGGGACATTTTGTATTACAGAGTGCAAAGGAGAAGAAGTGCCAGTTCGATAGGTACTTTATGTGTTTTTTTTGTTTCCAAAACCATGGGCCTATCTGTATTTTAATAGAGTTAAAAGAGACCTAACATGACGACCCTCAAATCATCAGCTACATGAAAATCTAACTCAACTTGCTTAAGTAAAGGCTAATAAGTCTGTGTGCATGGTAATTTATATTTACACAAGGTCTCCATGACGACTTTACATCTGACAGAAGTCAGAAGGAGAAATGTTGTCAACAAGAACAGGTAGTTCTGGTTCCTCTGGCTTTGGGTTACAGCAAGCAATTCTGTATTAGCACAGAAGTAAAAATATAGTACACGGATTTCACTTTTTTTAACGTACAGTTATTTATCTTTTATTTATATTTTTTCTAGTGCTGTAGTGTTTGTAGGGGTTTGCATGTACTTATGCACATAAAGATCTATTTAATATTCTTGCAAGTTTTATTTTGTAATTTTACATATAAATAAGCTCCGCTCCCTTTTCTATTCCTCTGATCATTTGGAAACACACTAAATTCCTTACAATCTTATTAAATCTCTTTGTTCTTATCCAAACAAATCTTTACCAACCTAGATCACAAAACCAGATTTAACCCCTCTTACCCCAAGTCCAGTTCAGATGAACATAATTTCTGTCTGTGTGCATAAAGTTTTACACATGATTACTTACCAATGTGAGTCTCTAGATGAGATAGTGCTTGTTTCAATAGTGCCAAATGGTACATAGCTTGTGTACTCAGCCACCATCTGGATAAGACACACAGACATAGTCATATCCACAATTTACAGACATACAGTGGCATGTAAAAGTTTGGACACCCTTGGTCAAAATTACTGCTATTGTGAACAATCAAGCAAGTTGAAGATGAAATGATCTCTAAAAGGCCTAAAGATAAAGATGACACATTTCCTTTGTATTTTAGGCAAAAAAAAATAGTCATGTTTTACATTTTAAAAATTACAAAAAGTAAAATGGATCAATGCAAAAGTTTGGCCACCCTGCATAGTTAGTACCTCCTTTTGAAAGTATTACAGCTTGTAAACGCTTTTTGTAGACAGACAAGAGTTTTCAATTCTTGTTTGAGGGATTTTCATCCATTCTTCCTTGGAAAATTCTTCTAGTTCTGTGAGATTCCTTGGGTCATCTTGCATTCACTGCTATTTTGAGGTCTAGCCAAAGATTTTCAATGATGTTCAGATCAGGGGACTGTGAGGCCCATTGTAAAACATTCAGCTTGCGCCTTTTGAGGTAGCCTATTGTGAATTTTGACATGTGTTTAGAATCATTATCCATTTTGTAGAAGCCAGCTCTTTTGCAGATGGTGTTATGTTTGCATCAAGAATTTGTTGAAATTTCATTGAAGCCATTCTTCCCTCTACCCATGAAATGTTCCCCATGCCATTGGCTGCAACACAACCCCAAAGCATGATTGATCCACCCGCATGCTTAGTGGTTGGTGAGATGTTCTTTTCCTGAAATTCTGTGCCCATTTTTCTCCACACATACATTTGATCATTGTGGCCGCGTTCTGTTTTAACCTCACTGGTCCACAAGACTTGTTTCCAAAATGCATCAGGGTTGTTTAGATGTTCCTTTGCATACTGTATTTTTCGGACTATAAGACACACATTTTCCCAAAAAATTTTGGGGGAAAATTGGGGTGCATCTTATAGACCGAATGTAGTTTAACAGGGGAGGGTGGTGGCAGGAGTCGGGCGATACTGCAGGCGATGCTGTGCTTAGAGGAGGGGATGTCTGTAGGTGCAACGCTGCGTGTCACAGGGTGGTAAGAGGGGGTGTCTGACGGTCCTCGGCGGTGCGCGGGCTCCGCCAACATTTTGTGAAAGTCCCCTGCACATCCATGTTCTCTATGCGGTGGACTCCGTGAAAATGTCCGCCGGAGGCCTTCCATGAAGGCCATATTTGTGCAGGTGTCTCTGAACAGTAGAACAATATACCTCAACTCCAGCATCTACTAAATCTTTCTGAAGGTCTTTTGCAGTCAAGCAGGGGTTCTGATTTGCCTCTGTAGCAATCCTACAAGCATCTCTCACTGAAATTTTGCTTGGTCTTCAAGACCTTATCTTGAACTCCACTGTTACTGTTAACTGCCATTTCTTAATTACATTTCGAATTGAGGAAAGGGCAACTTGAAAATACTTTGCTATCTTCTTATAGCCTTCTTCTGCTTTGTGGACCTCCACCATTTTCATTTTCAGAGTGCTAGGCAACTGCTTAGAAGAACCCATGGCTGCTGTTTCTTGGCACAAGGTTAGAGGAGTCTGGGTTTTTATAAAGATGGGAAATTTGCATCACCTGGCTTTAACGATGATAGTAAAAAAGCCATAACCCTAACAGGCTAATTAAGGTCTGAAACGTTGGTCAAAGTTATATGACCACACAAATCTCCAAGGGTGCCCAAACTTTTGCATTGGCCAATTTTCCTTTTTGGAATTTTTAAAATGTAGAAGATGACAATATATTTTTTTCCCCTAAAATACAAAGGAAACGTGTCATCTTTATCTTTAGGCCTTTAGAGATCATTTCATCTTCAACTTGCTTAACTGTTCACAATAACAGTAATTTTGACCATGGGTGCGAAACTTTTACATGCCACTGTAACTGACATGTGAATTGCCATGATTGTCTAAACTTAGCCTATGTTTTAATAAACAATATCCCAATTGAGGTGCAGCCTGTCTTAACTGTCCAATTTACAGTGCTCTGCTAAATGCTCTTTCCTGTACCAATTCCTAGACAACCCATTTACTCCTCTAACCTCCTGCTGCCTCTCTGTTGTGGTGACTAACAAATATAGAAATATAGGAATGTGGAAAATGCTAACTTTGAGTTTATTCTCTTAAAGGAGTTGTCCACTACTGGACAGCCCCTTATTGATGAGCCTAGAAAAGGAAAAAAAATAAATACTAATTTCCTAAACATGGTTTTGTCCATGCTAAGTGCCGTCTTCCCTGCTGGTCTGGAGGAATCAACATTCGGCAGCAGTGATATGTAACAGCCAGTCAATGGCCACTGATCAGCTGCAGCATTCACTTTTTGTTGTTGCTGACTAATCAGTGTTTCTTCCAATTGATGAAATATTTTTCTCCTTCCCTGGTCCATTAACATCTGAAAATTATTATATTCACTTATCTTCAATTTTATTATCAGTATCACCAAAACCCCTAGGTCCTCATCAATCCCTGCCAAAATTTTGTTAGGCTACATGCCTTGTCAGACTTCGTGGCTTGCCATGCCTGTTACTACTATAAAACAGACCAATTCTTCCAGGTCTCTTACTCTCTTCATGTTGGTCATACCCAAAAGTGCTAGCAGTACTACATCTGATATGTCATACAGCGGGTGAAATAAGTATTGAACACGTCAACAATTTTCTAAGTAAATATATTTCCAAATGTGCTATTGACATGAAATTCTCACCTAATGTCAGTAACAACCCATTCAATCTACACAGGCAAATAAATCAAACCATAGATGTCCATAAATTATGTGTAATAACGAGAAATGACACGGAAAAAGTATTGAACACATCAAGAGAGGTGCAAAAAGCCATGGAAAGTCATGACACCAGCTGAAAACTAGCAGTAATTAGAAAACAATCCTGCCACTTAGTGAAAAATAATGTCAGCTGGTTTAACTGATGGCCTATAAAAAGGGGTCTCATTACGAAGGTGCCACACAAGAATCATCTCATGATGGGTAAAACCAGTGAGCTGTCTCAAGACCTTCGCACCCTCATTGTTGCAAAACATACTGATGGCATTGATTACAGAAGGATCTAAACTACTGAATGTTCCAGAGGAGACATCTGGGGAGACATTTATTCAATAGCACCTTTAGAAATATTTTGCTTAGAAAATTGGTGACAAATTCAATATTTATTTCACCTGCTGTATATCTCATTTTCCAACTCACTGATCTTTACCCTCCTTCTGACAGTTAAAGCAGCTTTATTATCCTGGTATTACATGCCTTTTCCCAATGCCTCCTCTATCTCATTTGTACAATTATATGCTTGCTCCTGAACCCCACACACCCAAATGTTTATATAGATCCCGGCGACGCATCCCTTTTTTGTCAATGACGTTACTGCATAACTCAACTTCAGAATACAAATAAATGTTAAAAAATTCCATGTAAACTGCTAACAAAAAGTCTTTATTGCTGAGGATAAGCATTAATTAGATAATTTTTTCGACTTTTCAAAAAAAATAAATAATAATGTGATAACAAAGAGACCTGTTTTTAACACATTTGAAGTATTAGGTCTAATGACTAGATCCTATTGTTTCACAACATAATCAGATGATGTACTCATAATATATATATTCATATGCTATTAGCTTGCGTTGACCTCTCCTAATTTAATTAAGACTTTCTTTTTTTATCCTATTCTTTGCATTGATTTAAAAGGCCACACCCATGTAGAACACCCTGTTAATTATACATAGAACACGTGTATTTCCTTCCCAGCCAGGGTGGCACTAAAGATCTGTGCTGAAGAATCAAAAGAAACTGTGCAGAATATGTCTTTAGTTCTTTATTATTTATACATATTATGACAGAATTATTAAACTACATGTGTACATTTGTCTTAATGTGCACACAAAAAAACAGTCATTCATGCTTTTCACCACATTTATTATGTGTTTTCCATTTTCATTACATTTACATTTTCAGTCAACAAAGGGGTTTGGCTTTGCTGTAATGAGCATGTTTAGTTTGGAAAAGGTGGTGGCTGGAGCTCCCACACAATGTGCAAATTTTGCACAATTTTCTGACTCAAAGTAAGTCAATTAATAGTTTGTAGAAATTAGGCTAAACAGTCTAAAGGTTCCCCAAACTTATCAAACTGCATGAGCAGCTCTGATGAATTTGATGAATTTTGAGACTGTCAAGTCAAAGGCCCTGAATCATCAAGACCGGCAAATCTCTGTGGGGCCATGCAGGAGTCAGGAACTCCTGATTCATTAAGAGGCTCCTGCTTCTTAATGAATCAGGAGCACATAACGAGTGGCGTACACTTCCGTGTGCCCCGCCACAAATTTTACTCCAGACCCTGATTTCTAGTGTACCTAACACCACAGCTAGCCATGGATTAGACAAGATGTGGCGTCACGCCTCTGTCCCATCTCAGGTCCACCTGATTGGTGGAGCATGGAGAAACAGGCGTGAAAATGCCAAAAGTAGCAAAATTTTACATTTTTCAAAGAAATTTACACTAGAATTCTGTTAGAATTTATTTGATGTATCAGTGCCTAAGTTTGCACTGAGACAACAGAAATATACAAAAAATAGAAAAAGTGTCAATTCAGCTCACCACATGTGTTGGAGGTAAGTATCCCTGGAGACTCCCAGGGTAAACAGTCTGTGATCTGGGTGTCGTTGTTATGTGCTGTGCAGAGGGACCCAGCAAGACTGACACCAAACCAGCCACAGACACACTTGGCACAAGCTGCCCAGCTATGCGAGCCCTTGAGAGCCGGGAACACTTTTCACCCAGCTCCCAGTAAATGGAAGGGGGACTTTGACAGACCCCTTCCCAGGCCCACTGTTGCGGCTGGTGCCTAGTCAAGAACCAGGTGAGTACCTCTGCAAGAACCCCAGAAAGCGAAACCAGAAGAGAAGATGAGAAAACCCCTGAAAGATAGCAACACTAATGCTAGCACCACTCACCACCAAGCACGTAGGAACTGCAATAAACAGCAAAGAACTGAGCAGGGAGCAGGATTAAATATCCCGCCTAATGATCAGGTGTTGAATACCTCCCAATCATCCCCAGACTGCCACTCCCTGCTAGTTTGAACAGCAGAATGGACAACATCCCACCAACTCATAGTGTCAGACACAGCAGCGTCGCAAGCTTGCCTGGCAAGCGGAGAAATCAGTGAGAGACACGGTGTCTAGTGATGAGCGAGCATGCTCGCTACTGCTCGGTGCTCGTCCGAGCATCTCACTGCTCAAGATGCTCGGCGCTCGCAGAGTATTTCCCGGTTGCTCGGGCGGGAACTCGGGTCCCCTCCCTGCATATTTGGCAGTCTTTAGAGAGCCAATGAACATGCAGGGATTGCCTGCCATAAACTGTAATGCCGTAGCCTTGTTGGTTGTGGACATTACAGTGATTGGGTGGCCGCACAGAGTCATCAGGTCTATATTAGACCTGGCGCCGCCATGCTCGTCACAGTCACTCCAGATCAGACAGTGTAGGGAGAGCAGCTGCATTAGGGAGAGATTTGATTGTGTATTAGGTAGTGTAGGGAGAAAAACTGTACATTACACATGTCCATCTTAACAAACAGTCCTTCTGAGGATTAATCCATCTGCAGAGATATCAGGCACGCAGGGTGTATAGGCAGGCAGTGTATATAGCAGACTGCAGCGCATATAGCACAAGAGGCTCCATTCCAATTCTGCCTTCTGCTGCTGTTAGATATTTCTATACAAAGGCCCAGGTCTCAGGGGCCAGGAATACTTTTCTTTGGATCTTAATCCTCATTATTTGCTTAAAAAGCAATCCAGAGAACACCGTTTTTCTGTGCCATTTGCTTGTGTAGGGAGAGGTGCTGCTGCATCAGGGACAGATTTGCTTGTGCATTAGGTAGTGTAGGGAGAAAAGACGTACATTACACATATCCATCTTAACAAACAGTCCTTCTGAGGTCTAATCCATCTGCAGAGATGTCAGGTAGGCAGTGTGTATAGGCAGGCAGGCAGGGTATATAACAGACTGCAGTGCATATAGCACAAGAGGCTCCATTCCAGTTCTACCTTCTGCTGCTGTTAGATATTTCTGTACAAAGGCTCAGGTCTCAGGGGCCAGGAATACTTTTCTTTGGATCTTAATCCTAATTATTTGCTTAAAAAGAAATCCAGAGAACACCGTTTTTTCTGTGCAATTTGCTTTTTGGCACTGCAGAATGCAGCCAGGTCCTTTCCATATTAGAGCACTAGAAATCCAGCTATTTAAAACTTTGTTTTCTCCGTCAAACGGATCACATATACGTTGTCAGACAATACTGCCATTTCTGGCCTCCTTTAAAAATTTCTTTCAGTGTGTCAGTGAAGCAATTCACAGCAGTTTGCTGTTCAAACTACTTACCTACAGGCCAGGTATTTAAATC
The DNA here is from genome assembly GCF_046119375.1 of Phyllobates terribilis. Lineage (NCBI taxonomy): Eukaryota > Metazoa > Chordata > Amphibia > Anura > Dendrobatidae > Phyllobates > Phyllobates terribilis. Next base: position 694,086,422 of record NW_027362762.1, read on the forward strand.
TCTGTTTTCTCCGTCACATGGATCACATAAAGTATATGTTGTCAGAAAGTACTGCCATTTCTGGCCTCCATTAAAAATTTCCTTTAATGTGTCAGTGAAGCAATTCACTGCAGTTTGCTGTTCAAACTACTTACCTACAGGCCAGGTATTTAAAACCCTGTTTTGTCCGTCACATGGATCACATATACGTTGTCAGAAAATACTGCCATTTCTGGCGTCCATTAAAAATTTCTTTCAGTGTGTCAGTGAAGCAATTCACAGCAGTTTGCTGGTCAAACTACTTACCTACAGGCCAGGTATTTAAAACTCTGTTTTCTCCATCACACGGATCACATATAAGTTCACTCCAAACTCAGTCATTTGTAGTGAGCGTAGAAGATACTGTCCTCCATTTAAAATGGGCAAGGCACGTGGCAAGGGACGGGGAACTGCACCTGATGGTAACGGTGCATGCAGAGGCCGAGGACAAGGCCGTGGGCAAGCCAAAATTGTGCTACAACAAACACCCACATCTTCTCGCCTGACCTTCCTGTCCCAATTTCTAGGGGACCACAGCACACCACTATTGAACCCAGAGCAGTGTCAAAAGGTTGTTGGTTGGAGAGCGGATAATGCTTCCAGTCACTTAGCCACCACCACCACCACCCTGTCTTCCAAACGGTCAAGTCTCAGTAGCCGTGAGTCTGGACCATATATTCCTCACCCTGATCCTCCTTCCTCCCACCATGCTGAGTACCCAGAGACAACTGATCCCACACTTGGACACTCTGAAGAGCTGTTCACTTTTCCATCTATAGATTCGGGCCTCTCGCCCGGTCCACTTGAAGCGGGGCAAGAGGAGATCGCGTGTAGCGATGCCCAAATATTTGAGCAGCCACGGTCACATGAAGGCGACGATGGAAAAGTGTCACAAGAGGTGGACGATGATGAGACACAATTGCCAGAAAGTCAGGAGGAGGACCAGGGTGCGGAAGTGGAAGACGAGGTGGTGGATGATATAGTAACTGACCCAACCTGGCAAGAGGACATGCAGAGCGAGGACAGCAGCACACATGGGGAGGGAGGCAGAGCACCCCAACAGGTAGGAAGAGGCAGTGTGGTGGCCGCAGACAGAAGGCTGGCAACTGTTCCCCATAACACTAACACGAAGGAAGTTCCCATTATAATTGTTAAGCCTTCCCGAGTCTGGTTGTTTTTTAAAGACTCTGTCGATAACCCCAAAAAGTCCATTTGCACCACCTGCCAGGCCAGCATCAGCAGGGATGGCAAAGTGACCAGCCTGACCACCACCAGCATGATCAGGCACACAGCAGCAAAACACCCGACTTTGTGGGCCGAACCCCAGGGTCCAGGAACAGTATCTGCGGGTGGCACCATTGCTTCTTCCGCTGTTGTGCATGCAAGCCAATCCCCTGTCCATGGTGCATGCGAAGATGCCTCCTGCCCTGCACCTGTTGTTGCACACTCTCAAGTAGCAGCATTAGGAAGCACGTCCATGTCCTTGTCCCAGCGCAGCGCTCAGTTAACCATACCCCAGTCCTTGGAATGCAAGCGCAAATATGTAGCCAACGCCCCACAGGCCACACTACTAAATTCTCACATTTCACGACTGCTTGCGCTCGAAATGTTGCCTTTTAGGCTTGTGGAGACGGAAGCATTCCGCAACCTGATGGTGGCGGCCGTCCCTCGGTACTCGGTCCCCAGCCGCCACTATTTCTCCCGGTGTGCCGTCCCCGCATTACACAAGCACGTGTCCCAAAACATTAGCCGTGCTCTCAACAACGCAGTTACCGGTAAAGTCCACCTAACCACGGACAAGTGGACAAGTGCTTGTGGCTAGGGACGAAACATCTCGCTGACGGCACACTGGGTTAACATAGTGGAAGCCAGGACCCAGTCGGACCTTGGGACGGAACACGTCCTCCCGACGCCAAGGATTGCGGGCCCTAGGTCAATCAGGGTTGCCCCCCACGGTCTACAGCTCCTGCACCTCATCCTCCTCAGCCTTCTCCTCCTCTTCAGCCTCCATCTCCGAAATGACCACATCAGTCACAAGCTTGAAGCACTGCAGCACTGCATCGGCCAAGCGGCAACAGGCTGTGCTGAAGCTAATATGCTTAGCTGAAAAACCGCACAATGCTGAAGAGTTGTGGACAGCTCTGAAAGAGCAGGCAGATCTGTGGATTACACCGCTGAACCTACAGCTAGGCATGGTCGTGTGTGACAATGGCCGGAACCTGGTGGCGGCTCTGAGGCGAGACGAGCTCACACACGTAACATTCCTGGCCCATGTGCTTAACCTCGTGGTTCAGCGGTTTCTCAAATCCTACCCGGAGCTGCCGGATCTGCTTGTTAAAGTATGCCGCCTGTGTGCCCATTTTAGAAAGTCAGCTACAGCTTCCGCCGTCCTTGCAGTGTTTCAGCAGTGTTTGCAGCTTCCGGCTCACAGACTGGTGTGTGATGTCGCCATGCGTTGGAACTCTACACTGCAGATGTTAGGAAGGATTTGTGAGTAGAAGAGGGCAGTTGTTGAGTACCAGCATCAACAAGGCCATCGGTATTCAGTTCAGACTCCATGCATAAGACCTCAGGAGTGGACATGGATGTCAGACATATGTACCATCCTCCAAAACTTTGAGGACTCCACCAAGATGGTGAGCGGTGATGACGCCATAATTAGCGTCACCATCCCGCTTTTCTGTCTTCTGAAACGCTCTCTGCTCACAATCAAAGAGGATGCATTGCAAGCAGAGCACGATGAGATGGAGCAAGGAGCCATACAGGGTAATTACACACAGCCAAGCCTCATCTCATCCCAACATGGATTGAGTGACAATGAGGAAGAGGAGGAGGAGGAGGAAGGACAGGAGCTAGTTTCATGCACTATAGACGGTACTACCTGCACAGCTGTCATACCGTCTGTTCAGCGTGGATGGCCAGAGGACAGAGAGGAGGAGGAGAAGAGCATTGTCAGTCATCCTCTTGGTGAGGACACGGAAGTCTTGCCTGTTAGTGGTCTGGCACGCATGGCTGAGTTTATGTTATGCTGCCTTTCCCTTGACCCTCGCATTCTCAAAATTTTGGGTAACAGTCATTACTGGTTGGTGACACTTCTAGACCCACGCTACAAGGAGAACTTTATATCTCTTATTCCTGAGGCGGACAGGTCTACAAAAATGGGGCTGTACCAGAAGGCCCTTGTTGCGGAACTATTAAAAAAATTCCCATCTGAAAACGCTGGCAGCAGAGGGCACACTTCGTTAGACAACTAAGGAGTACAGGCGAGAGAGACACAACTCCAATCCAGCAGAGGCAGGGGAACACTGTCAAAGTTCTGGGAGAGTTTTCTCAGACCCTCCCATCGCACAGGCCTTGAGGCGTGGGGTACTCTCACAAGGAGTGCAAAGTTTTGGAAGATGCTGAGGGAGTACCTTGACGACCGTACAAACGTCCTCCGTGATTCCGCTGTGCCTTATAATTATTGGGTATCCAAGCTGGATACGTGGAATGAACTGGCTTCTCTATGCCTTGGAGGTCCTGGCCTGCCCTGCTGCCAGTGTTTTATCAGAGCGGGTTTTTAGTGCCGCTGGTGGAATTATAACTGATAAGTGCATCCGCCTGTCAGCTGAAAATGCTGACAGGCTGACTCTTATAAAAATGAACAAGGGCTGGATTGGGCCAGACTTCTCAACACCACCAAATGACAGAAGCGTAACATAAACTCAAATCCAGTGTCTTTTCTTGGGAGGTGTATTCCCATGCACCTTTTCACACCCACACACGGGTATACGCTTCCTGATTTTGTCTATTTGCTCTTGTCCTCCTCCTTCTCCTCATCCTCCACCACCATATCACCAGGGTGACCGTGGTCCGTGATGCAACACCCATATAATTTTTTTAAAGGGTGTTTATGATGCCCGTCATTTTTTTTTTATATACAGTATGTTCATGTACACCCCCCAAGGGTAAATGTTTGTCAGCCCATACACTTAGTGCATGGGCATTACAAGTATAGGAGGCCCGCTCCTTTCTAATGGGAACATTTTTTAATGAGGCCCTCCTCCACGTCTCTTCCAAGGGTCATTGAAGTGCCTCCAAATTTTTTGCAGCCCTTGCATTCACTGCATAAGCCAATACTATGGGAGACTCTCTCCTTTCTAATGGTAATTTGTCGTTACTGTGGCCCTGCTCTATGTGTCTTTAAATCCTTAGTGGGTTTTTTCCTAAAATTGATCAGCCGTTGGACTCACTGCATTCCCTATAACTGTATAGCAGACTCTCTCCTTTCTAATGGGAACATGTCGCACCTTGTTGCTGTGGCCCTGCTCCATGTGTCTGTAAATTCTTAGTGGGTTTTTTCCTAAAATTGGTCAGCCATTGGACTCACTGCATACCCTATAACTGTATAGCAGACCCTCTCCTTTCTAATGGGAACATGTCGTACCTTGTTACTGCGCCCTGCTCTGTGTGTCTTTAAATTCTTAGTGGGTTTTTTCCTAAAATTGGTCAGCCGTTGGACTCCCTGCATACCCTAAAACTGTATAGCAGACTCTCTCCTTTCTAATGGTAACATGTCGTACCTTGTTACTGTGGCCCTGCTCCGTGTGTCTTTAAATTCTTAGTGGGGTTTTTCCTAAAATTGGTCAGCCGTTGGACTCACTGCATACCTTTTAACTGTATAGCAGACCCTCTCCTTTCTAATGGGAACATGTCGTACCTTGTTACTGTGGCCCTGCTCTATGTGTCTTTAAATTCTTAGTGGGGTTTTTCCCAAATTTTGGTAGCCCTTGCAGTCACAGCATGGGCATTACCATTATAGGAGACCCGCTCCTTTATAATGGGAACATTTTTTTTACTGAGACCCTCCTCTATGTCTCTTCAAAGGGGTATTGGGTTGCGTCCAAATTTTTGGCAGCCCTTGCAGTCACTGGATACGCAATAACAGTATAGGAGACCCACTTGTTAATAATGGGAACAACAAAGCATAGCCGGCTTTTAGCTCGCTAACAATAGCTAGGGCCAACTGCTGGCTTTTTAAGAATAGTAAGGGCCGTCTGATGTCCCTATAAAAATAGGCTTTATAACTTTCAGAATCCCTCCATCATAAATAAAACAGGATGTGTCTGATAATGTGCCACACACCACATTGCCAGATAAGGTTGTAAAATGTTAAAATGACATTTCCCGGTGAATGCATTTGTCTTAAAAAAAAACCCAAAACAATAGGATCTTTCTTTAGTATAAAAAACAGCGTCACCAATTTAACCTCAATGTAATTACATTGTTCAGCTCATGCACCTCCTCCTCCATCTCCGAAATGACCACATCAGTCACAAGCTGACAGCACTGCAGCACTGCCTTGGCCAAGCGGCAACAGGCTGTGCTGAAGATAACATGCTTAATGCTTAATTGACAAACCGCCCAGCACTGCAGAGTTGTTGAAAGCTGTAACACAGCAGCCTGATCTGTGTCTCTCACCGCTGAACATACAGCCAGGCATGGTCGTGTGTGACAATGGGCGGAACCTAGTGACGGAGAAATGACAGCCGGGGTAGATACGGTTTCCCTCTATGCCAGTCCTTTCACCGAGCTAAAGAATATGGCTGTGGTGAAATACAACTCCCACTGAGAAGCTGTTTCAGATTGAAAAACATTGTGCCCACCAGAGGATTTGATTCTGAGGGATAACCTTTCTCACCCATTCAAGAGCCCCATAGCAGCTGCAAAGTTAGCGCTATCATGAACTCTCCTGAGGTAGAAGCCAAGGCACAGCAGAGGATTCTCTGGTGGGACCGTCCAACCCAGCCGAGAAGCAGTCCTGTCTAAGAAAAGTGTGTAGGAAGGTTCCCGGACACTCTCTGGCTGCTTTTTTACTGAGGAGGAAACACATGCAAACACAGGGAGAACATACAAAGTCCTTGCAGATGTTGTCCTGGCTGGGATTTGAACCCAGAATCCCAGCGCTGCAAGGCTTCAGTGCTAACCACTGATCCAATGTGCGGCCGTTCACCCTCTAATATCATACAGGCTGGAGAAACTTGCACCTACTGCCACTCTATCTTCAGCTCCTTTGTGAGAAAATGTATTTGGGCAGCCATTCAGTCTACCAAATAAAATTCCTGAGAAGGAAATTGGGGATGGCTTCGCTATTGGTACTGGGGGCAGTGCTAATACCATGGCGTCGTACCATAGTTTGCTGGAAATATTCCAGGCTGGTAGGAGGCAAGCAAATTCCCACAGAAAAGTACCAGCAGCAATGTTCAGGCCACATTTAAAGTGCAAGCAGCTTTAGAGGACTTCCTGTGAGAAATGACTCGCAGGGTAGATACGGTTTCCCTCTATGCCTCTATGGATACCCGGTCGCCGCCGGCATGAGGTTGTGAAAAGCTTCCGCCTCCACAAGCTTAAAAGGCCATATTTCAAGTGCAAAGAGCTGCCAAGAAATCTGGCAGTTTAGTGTTGCGGCCTGTGGGTGAGTGAGTGGCTGGCTGCATACTTGCGCTTGCATTCCAAGTAACAGAAAACTAAGCAGATGGTGGCCTCTATCATCATCATGGCCTCACCTCGGCACTATGAACTCTCCTGAAGGAGAAGCCAGCGCCCGCCGGAGCAGTCTCCGGTTCTTTGGTGGGCCCATCCAACTCTGCTGAAAAGCAGCCCTGGCTAAGAAAAGTGTGGGGGAAGGTTCCCGGACACTCTACGGCTGCTTTTTTAATGTGGATCAGCCATGCTTATGCATGCTATTTCTCAAAACGCATTACAGATCAGGCCATTGTCCAACTCTGTATTCAATAAATTAAATGCGCAAAGAAAGATGTGTGTGTGTCAAAGCACCACCGACAAGTGCGAGTTGATGTTGGATGGGCTGCCATTGCTTCTGCAACAAGCTCAATTATAGGACTTCCTGGGAGAAATGACAAGCAGGGTAGATACGGTTTCCCTCTATGCCAGTCCTTTCACTGAGTTAAATACAACTCTCAGCAAAAAAAGTTGTGGACTGGCTCCGTACCGTCCCTGGCCACATTCACCTGTCCACGTGTTTGTGGTTGGGCGGTCCTTCCCAGTAAGTGCACTGGGGAGGGCATGGGTAATGTTGTGGGACCCGTGCTTATGGAAGGTGGAGACGACACCGGGAGAAACAGTGGCGGCTGGGGACCGAGTATGGACACCCAGCCGCCGCCGGCATGCGGTTGTGGAAAGCTTCCGCCTCCACGAGCCTAAAAGGCCACATTTCAAGTGCAAGCAGCTGTCAAAAATGTGGCAGTATAGTATTGCAGCCCCAAGGAATGGGGTAGGGACAACTGAACGCTGCAGTGGGACAAGGATGAGGACGGTGATTGTTGCAAGTCTGTGACGCACCCACGGGATGGGGACTCGGCGCCTGGGCCTTGCTGTTTGGTTTTGGGGGACGCCGCGGTGGTCGGCTCACGGGGCCGTACCCTGCGGTCACTCTTAAAAAGCAAGGAATTGGGGAAAAGGTGTATGGGAAGGGGAAAGTTCGTGACGCCACCTGTGGTGTCTGGTGAGGATCACCAGCGCTGCTACAGTCCTCTGAGGCCGGTGATCCGGCAGCTTAGATGGTGCAGCTCCCCACAGGTGGAGCGGGGCCTCAGGGCAGCGTAAGAGAAGGGATGCAGGACAGAGGGGACCCAGCCGGGTCGGAGGAAGAATAGGCACACACACGACAGTTCCCTTCAGTACCTTTACTGGTGGTGTTTCAGGCACGATCCAGGACACTGTAGAGTGAAGGGTGCATATCAGGACTCTCCCCAGTGAGCGGGTGTGGGGCCTCCTGCTTCTTGCCTTTTCCTGTTAAGTTTATGACCTCCCTGGAGCTAGGCCTAACTTGGTCTCTGTCTTGCACCGGCTGACCTGGTGGTAGGGCCTTCTGTTGGAGATCACACTCCCTGGTCTCTTGGGCCTCAGTGACTCCTGACCCTGGTATATCAGTAAGCTTTTGGTGTTCCTGGGACATGTAGTTCGCCAGGGATCCCGGTTGTTTCTGTTGGTCCTAGAGATCCTTGCAGACTCGGACCCGGTGTCCGGTAAATGCTTGTGGGGTGAGCTGGTTAAGCTCCTCTGTCCCCTATGTAGCTCGCTTACTCCACTTGCCTTCGGCCACGCTTGGGGCCCTCACTAGGCTTCACACTGGCAGTAGGCCTCGCTACTCTTCACCGCTCTTATGGCGCCGGCATGCCTTAAGCTCACTGACTGAGCTTTATGAGTCTGAACTCTCTCTAGAGGGACTGGAACTACCTCTGTCCCTTGAGGAAACTGTTCTCTAGACTGAGCTCAACTCCACGGCTGACCTCTCTCAGGCTCCTCTACTGCAGGAACTGACTGCCTAGCTCCACCTTACCTTTTTATATCCCTATCCGGGCTCCCTCTGGTGGTCTGAGGTGGAAGGTGGAGGTGTGTGAATGCTATGAGGGCCTCTTGTGGAGGAATCCGTCCATGCACCCCTCCAGGATCTGTGGCACCAATGCGCAGCAGGGGCGCCACATCTGCAACGACAGGTGCATGGTAGGAGGCATCTTCGCATGCGCCAAGGATCACTTATGATGGACACACTTTTAGGCAGTGACCTGGGAGTCAGAAATGCTTCCAGAGGTCTTCCCCATGCTGTTCCCATGTCTTTTCAGCACTGTATGCATGTGTCTGATGATGTGTCACACACCACATGGCCAGATAAGGCTGGGTGCCCACGTAGCGTTTTTCAAGCGTTTATGCTGCGGAATTTCCGCAGCGTAAACGCTTGTTAAACGCTAGATAATCCGCACCCCATGGTCTCCAAGGGGATTCCGCATGTTCTATGCACATGCTGCGGATTTTTCCGCAGCGTTTATGCTGCGTACAAAAATCCGCAGCATGTCATTTAATTTTGTGGAAGCGCAGCGGAACTCCCGCCATTGACTTGCATTGAAACACATAGAAACCGCGACTGTACATTTGTACAAGCGGCTTCTATGCGTCTCTATGTGCGGATGGTACCCAGTTCTGGAGGAGAGGAGACTCTCATCCAGACCTGGGTACCATTGTACCTGTAAAAAAAGAATAAAATAACAAATAAAGTTTATACTCACCTTTCCGAAGGCTTCTCTCTGAATGCCGGCATCGCTTGAGGACCTGCGGTGACGTCACAGTCATGTGACCGCAGGCCCTTCACCGCTCTGCCTCGCGATATGCCGGCAGCGGGAACCAGCCAGGAAGCAGCGCTGCAGCCACGCCGGGACATCGGGGGTGAGTATAGCTTTATTTGTTTTAATTTTTACGGTTCATACTGTATAAATCCATGCTGTTTGCATGGATTTATACAGTGTGACCTAGTTGTCAAGCACTTTCCAAGTGATGCTATCGCCTGGAAAGCGCTTGTCAATCTGCATGCGGAAACGCATGTGAATCCGCATGTGGATCCGCATGTATTCTGCAGGAAAAACGCATGCACAATCTGCATGCGTTTTTTCTGCCAGGGAGATGCAGAAATGCTGCAGAAATTTTCTGCTTCATTTCTGCATCGTGGGCACATAGCCTAAGGTTGTAAAATGTTAAAATGACATTTCCTGGTGAATGCATTTGTCTTGGTTGAAAGCAATGCCAAAGTGCAAAAACGCATCAAAAACGCTACGTGTGAACATAGCCCAAGGTGTGGAGGAGTATTTTTGTTTTTGGTTATTTATTTTGCCTTATATACAAGTCATTACCCTGGAAAGGATGTTCCTTAACATATTTCCCAGGAAAATCCATTTTGGTTTAGTTTTTATATGCTCTATTGTGAATCCGTAAAAGTGGCGTAATACTCTGACCATGTTGTTGTCAGCAGTGATCTGGGAGTCAGAGATACTTCCAGGGGTCTTCCCCATGCTGTTCCCATGTCATTTGAGCACTGTTACCATCGATTTGGGCAATTTCTAGGCCCTCTGCAGACCGCCGTGGGGAGCCGCCTGAAAAATGCTCGAGTTTCCCATAGACTTACATTGGGCTCGTTGCTCGGGTCGAGCACCCGAGTATTCCAATTTGCTCGACCCGAGCAACGAGTACCTGAGCATTTTAGTGCTTGCTCATCACTAACGATGTCCTGTGTCCTCACACATCCTACTATGATTAAAGACTAAGTTTTAACTATGTTTTTTTGGTGCTGAATAGCATCCCCCTTTTCACAATTAAGAGCCAAGTTTGCACTGTTTAAATTGTTGACAGTTTTAAATAAAAAGTTACACATTGTGGCTAATAGAACATTTTATGTAAAGTAGTTATTACACACATAAAGCTGACATCAGATAGCTGAACCAGAAAAACTAAATGTAGCTGCTGAATGCTTTTGGGTTCACATTCTTATACCTCCCAGCTGTGAATTGATAGAGAGCTGCAGCTACTTAAAGGGAACCTGTCACCAGTTTTTGAGCCTATGAACAATTGGCACCACCTTGAACTGCTCCTGTTCTGCATCCCACAAATGTGTCTATAAGCTCCCCACTCCCCCTGTATACTCCAAAAAATACCGTTTGATATGCTCCTGCGCTGTATGTAAATAAGGGTAGTCCGGTCTGATGGGCATACTCGCTGAGGCATCTGTCCCTCCTCTCTTCTCCTAATAACACTCTCCTGCTTTGATTTATCTGGACTTGTCATTCACATTGCGTACCGAGATATCACACCTGCGCAGCAGCCTTACAGGACCACACAGGCACACTCTGCTCTGCCATCCTGTAAGCAGGGCATAAAACAGCACTGCACAAGCGCTTAGCAACGTCATCATTCACATGAATCAAAGCCAGGCGCTTGAGCAGTGCTTTTTTAGCAGGCGTGATGTCTTGGTTCGCAATGTGGATGATGCGTGTACATCAATCAAAGAGGGAGGATGTGATTAGGAGCAGAGAGGAGGGACAGACGCCTTAACAAGGACGTCCATCGAACCAGAGCACCTTTTTAGTACAAAAAATAGCACGATCCTTTAAATTGTTGCAAGTTAGTCTTCAACTGCGCAAAAGATACAATTAAACAGATTTTGTGTTTCATTAGGGAATGGAAGGACAATTGTACAAAAATTTGGAGACTGTAGCATCGGTGTCTCTGCCCCCTGCCAGGCAGAGACGCCGTCCCTCTCACCGCTGCGCTCCTTGCCCGGCATCCTCCAGCGCTCTTCTTCCTGCTTCTGCTGCCGGCGCGTGCAGCTTCCCGGGTACTGTGCTTAGAGCGCGAGTGCGCGCACCTTCCCTCTTAAAGGGGTCGCGCGCGCCTCCCTAAGGAGTCCCCGGCCAATTGCCGGTGGCCCTCCCATATATAAGGCACCTCCTCCAAAATGGAGGTGCCCGAGCAATAGTTGATGCACAGTGTTCTAACCTCTGTTTCAGCCCTCAGGTCCCGCTGCTAGCCTGACTACTAGTCCTGCCCGCCAGCCTGACTATCAGTCCAGTCCGCCAGCCTGACTACTCTCCAGCCCGACAGTCTGTCTTCCATTCAGTCTGCCAGTCTGTCTATGGGCCTCACCCGCCTGCTTACCTGGAAGCACCTGCCTGTTACCTGTAAGCCTACGTGGAGGCTCCTGCCCGTCACTTGCCGTGACCACCTGACAGCCTACCTAGAGGCTCCTGCCTGTCACTTGCCGTGACCACCTGACAGCCTACCTAGAGGCTCCTGCCTGTCACTTGCCGTGACCACCTGTCAGCCTACCCGGAGGCTCCTTCCCGTCACTTGCCGTGACCACCTAGTCTACCTAGAGGCTCCCGCCTGTCGCCTGCTGTCTCTGCCAGTTCATCTACCCGGACCTCTCGTCATCCTGCCCGCTGTGCCCATTTGCAGTATCGGTCAGTCTCAGCCATCTGACCCATGGGAGTCACCTGCTCTCTTACAAGGTCATCCCCAGAGTAGCACCTGGTCCCTCTGCTCGGTCCCTCCCAGGTCACAGAGTCGTTAGCCGCCGTACGACCTGGTTCGGTCCGAGTTGATACTTAGTTACGCCCCTCTGGGTCGCTCCTTGCACCGCAGCACAGAGGTTCCACCACCCGGATCCGTAACAGAGACATTTCGAAAAGTCACAGATAATGAATTATAAAAAAAAGCGCTAAGGTACTGTCTGCGGTGTCCACCACTCAGACATGTGGCGCGGTGGACAGTGCAGACAGTACCTTAGCGCTGCAGCAGGCAGTTTATGCACCTCCAGAGGACTGATAAAGGTCTGATTGACCGAAACATCTTATTTATTCTGGAATTTCTGTGAGCTATTAAAGAGTCATTTGTTTATATGAAGAAAGCAAGTGCCAAGTTTTACTTTAATTATTTACGGATTGGGGTCCTACTTGTGCACCAAAGAAAAAACAGAAGTGGAGTGTCTGTTCTCAGACATAATGAATTAGACTAAAATATCCAGAATAGCTTCAATGCTGCATGGTTCAGGAGCTTGGAGGAGCTTGGTGTTCTTTGAGAAGGCGTGCGGTGGATTTATGTAAGACTGTTGCTAGGCTTTGATTGTGTGCAAATCCCTTTCCTTCTACTTTGGTTTTTCCATCTTTCACTCCCAGGTGTTTCCCTCTGTTGTTTGTCTGTGCATATTTGTATGATTGGTATTTTTCTTTATCCCTGTTCTTATTACCTTGTTAGTATGGTTGGTGCATTGCCATACACTACCCTTTTCCCTGGGTGGGGGGATGGGGAGAGGGAACAGCCTGAGGGCTGATTCAAGAGGTCAGCAAGGAACGTGACCCCGGCGTCTTCAACTTCAGAATTAATCCAGGGAACAGGGATAGCTAGGGTTCCCCTAGCATTAGAGACAGGAAGGGAGCCCCTGGCCCCGGGATATCTGACAAACAGAGGTCTGACAGATGCAATATAATGAACTATTGCACTGTAAAAGGCCCATATACTGTTCTTGCACAGGGGCCCTCTTATGTCTGTGTCTGTCCTTACTGTGGGGGTACTAACAGATTTACAGATAGAGCATATGACAAGGTGTGGGATCTAAATCTAATATTTCCATCAAACACTATAAGGCACAGTATAAACATTCAATAAAACTACAAGTATGTTGTTTTTATCTTTCATGACAAATTGACACAGAACAAGCAAACAAAATTAGAAATACATATTGTCAATATATTCAAGAGAGTCTGGCACTCCTAAAATGCCAACTAAATTGCGTATACATTTATATAGACCCTATGAAAATCATACCAGGCATATACAGTTTAATTTGAAGGGAATGTCCAGTCTTTTGTTAAGTCTGCAGTCACTCTATATGTGACTGCAGACTTTTGAATCCTCATGCTGTTTGGATTTTCTGTCAGTCACATGACTGCAAGCATGCAATATGCATACCTCCGGCCACATTCCGACTAGACATACGTGTAGAAGTGAATTGAACAAGGCTGTACACATCTAGTTGGAATGTAGCTGTAAGTATTCATATCGGATACTTGCGGTCATGTGACCACCCGCTCTCACCGCATACACGGGAGAATCCTGACAATGTGCGGAGCGTGTGCTTTGAGGATTCTGAAGTCTGAAGTTCCATATTGTGACTACAGACATTTAGTTAAAGGTCAAACAACCCCTTCAATATCAGGTGAAAAATCTACTTTTCTTTAGCATGTGAATGAGGGCACTTTAGTGCACCTTTGGAGTGGAATGCACCCACAGCCATGTTGTGCTGCTCTCCTCCAGCGTCAGTGCGCAAGCACAGAGACGCAAACTGGTTTTATACGTTGCTCCCTCTTACCAAAGGAGCACTGTCCATCAAGATAAAGGACCGGCTTTAATATGCAATTAGGAGGGGTGACAGTGCTCCAAGTAGTAAGCTACCCCAAGGGTGCACCGGAGCACCCTCATTTGACTATTAAATAAAATATTTTTCAGCAAGTATTAAGTTAAACTGTAATTGGCTGGTATAATTTTTATAGGTGCCACATCACCTTTATAAATGTCTCCGCAATTTAACAGTCATTTGGGGGTGAAAGACTCCTTTTAAATAACATATGAACCAACAGCCTGTGAGAAAAATTGGTATTTTGGGGACAAAATACTAAGAAAAATACTTTAAAAGTCCTATATCACATTACGTTCTTCTTCACAGCGCTACTGACCTCCAGCTACAAGTCATCTAGTTAAGTAAAAAAATACTGCTCTTGTGATATAAACATGATAACGTCATAATATTTATAACAAAAATATGGGCACAGCAAAAATTTCCTAATCAGTCTTTCTACTAAAACAGTCTCCAAATCTGCACTCTTACTTCTATAATACAGTCCCACTCAAGGAACATTATATATATGTTTTTTTTCTTCCATATTCTTTATAAATGTTTTTAAAGCATATGTTGGTTTAATGATTGATAGCTTATGAAATGTTCACAATAAAGAAGTGCTCGAAATGGCCAAACCGCTCATTAATGCCGATCACCTTTTGTAGTGTTGCTAAGAGACCTGAGACTTGGCCTCTTGAAACACAATGGGGTTATTTCACATAAAATTATGGTTGAACTACAAATCACTTATATAAAATAAGAGCCTGTCACATTCATTGTAGAGTTTTATTATAGCAGAAGAACTTTAGAACTGCATGTTCCATTTACTGTTAAGTCATTATACTATTTGTACTAATCTTACTGATCTCACTGATCATTTTATAATAGGGCAGCCAATAACTCTAATAACACCAACCTAGTTATTATTAGAAAGGAACATGAAGCATCCTTTCAACTCATACGACATACTCTTCTATTTGGCCCTCCAACCGAGATGTCACATGAAATGCAGTGGGTGGCATTCCACACTTTTGATTTGTGCTTTTAATGTGTTACATTTAGGCACAGATCCTTATTAATTTCAGCCTACCTGGGGCGTAGGCTTAAATCTTTTTTTTCTTTTCCATAGTAAGAATATTTTAATAGGTGAAGACAATTATTTTGAGCTAAGACAGGGTTGTATCTAGTGGGAAAGGTTACTGGGGCATGGGTACCAGGGAGGGTGCCAACAAGCCCACATTGCCTTGGTCAGGGAGTTTGGATATGGGGTAAGAGCAACAGCATAAGCCCCAATTTATCAAAGCTTTTTCGCCAGAATTTTGGTGTAAAAAGCTTTGAAAAGTCGTCTTTTAGTATTTTCACTTCAATTTCACTCAGATCCAACAAAGTTGGTTGAGTTTGGGCAGGATGGAGTATGATGGGGCATATCGATACCTGCTTGTAAAATTCATGATGAGCGGTGGTGTTCCACACGCCAGAAATGTTACTCCAGTCCCTGAGGTGCACATGGAGGCGCATGCCACTTTGTTCCTTGCCTGATCCTCATTAATTTCAACCAACCTGGGGCTTAGGCTTATAGTTTATATTTTATTTTCCATAGTAAGAATATCGAAATAGGTGATGGTAATTATTTTGAGCTAAGACAGGGTTGTAGCTAGTGGAAAAAGGCTACTGGTGCATGGGTACCAGGCAGAGTGCTAACAATCTTCCATTGCCTTGGTTGCAGAATTTGGATACGAAGTAAGGGCAGCAAACTTTGACCCCAATTTATCAAAGCTTTTATGCCAGAATTTTGGTGGAAAAAGCTTTGAAAAGTTGCCAAAGTTGGCTGAGTTAGGGCAGTACTGGGACATAATGGGGTGCAGTGCTCCGCACTCACTCAAATTTATAGGGTTGAAATCAAATTAATAACGAGCGGTGGTGTTACTTACACCATAAATCTTATTTCAGCCCCCGAGGTGCACATGGAGGTGCGTGCAACTTTCTTCCTTGCCTGATTCGTTAAGTGTCGTTTGCGCCTTAATGAATCAGGCGCCTCACACTCCACCCCACCCTCTTGTGGCATTAATGTTTGACATGGATGAAAAAAATTCTAGCTATAGCTCTGTAAATATTGTCAGCTAAGGCAGGCTTGTGGTTAGGGAGGAGAACTACCAAGGTATGGGTATCAGAGAGGGTGTCAACAAGCCCACATTGCCTTGACCATGGTATGTGGATAAGGGGCAAGGGCAGCAAACTCACTCTTTGCACTGGGAAAAAAAATCATAGGTAAAGCTTTTTAACTTTTTTTCTGATAAGGCTGGGTTGTAGCTAGGGGGAAAGACTACTGGAGTATGGGTACAAGGGAGGGTGTCAACAAGCCACCACTCACCATTGCCTTGGACATAGTGTTTAGATACAGGGCTAGTAAACAAAACTAAACTTAAATCTTAGCTGCGATATCTAGAGGTTCCAATACACATTGGATAGCTGTTGGTCAAATGATCGTTTGGCCGACAGCTATTTCACCCTACTCCACCATACACATGAACGCTCATCTCAGCTGAGCTTTCCTGTGTTCTTTATATGAGAATTTCTGTCAGACTCTTTAGAATGAACGAAAAAAATGGAAACTGAAATTTGGAAAGCTGGATTCTTTTCTCCCCCGACATCATCTGTCCGGGGAAAGTCAGGAAGCCCAGATATAGATTAGAATGTTAACCGATCCCGCCAACATCGATAGGTTCAGTGGATTTTAGTCTAATGTGTCAGGGAGCCTTAAGGGATTGGTTATGTAAGGAGTATTCCCCAATTATCATACACAAAGACTGGTCACCTGTAACTCCATAACTTAAATTAGACTGATTAAATTGCCATTTACAAGTGGTTTATTTCTGTTAATGTTGATGATTATTGCTTTCAGCCAATGAAAACACAAAAGTCATTATCTAAGTAAATTAGAATATATAACAAAAAACACCTGCTAAGGCTTCCTTAGCATTTAAAAAGGTACCTTAGTCTGTTTCAATAGACTTCACAATCATGGGGAAGACTGCTGACTTGACAGATGTCCAGAAGGCAGTCATTGACACACTCCACAAGGAGGGTAAGCCACAAAAGGTCAGTGCTGTATCCAAGCAATATTAATGGAAAGTTGAGTGGAAGGAAAAAGTGTGGTAGAAAAAGGTGCACAAGCAACCAGGATAACCGCAGCCTTGAAAGGATTGTTAAGAAAAGCCCATTCAAAACTTTGGAGGAGATTCACAAGGAGTGGACTGCTGCTGGAGTCATTGCTTCAAGAGCCAACACACACAGACATATCCAGGACATGGGCTATAAGTGTCACATTCCTTGTGTCAAGCCAATCATGACCAATTGACAACGCCAGAAGCGTCTTACCTGGGCCAAGGAGAAAAAGACCTGGACTGATGCTCAGTGGTCCAAGGTGTTGTTTTCAGATGAAAGTAAATTTTGCATTTCATTTGGAAATCAAGGTCCCAGAGTCTGGAGGAAGAGTGGAGAGGCACACAATCCAAGCTGCTTGAGGTCTAGTGTGAAGTTTCCACAATCAGTGATGGTTTGGGGAGCCATGTCATCTATTGGTGTTGGTCCAGTGTGGTTTATCAAGACCAAAGTCAGCGCAGCCGTCTACCAGGAAATTTTAGAGCACTTCATGCTTCCCTCTGCCGGTAAGTTTTTGGAGATAGAAATTTCTTTCTCCAGCAGGACTTGGCACCTGTCCACACTGCCAAAAGTACCAATACCTGGTTTAAAAACAACAGTATCACTGTGCTTGATTGGCCAGCAAACTCGCCTGACCTTAACCCCATAGAGAATCTATGGGGTATTGTCAAGAGGAAGATGAGAGACGCCAGACCCAGCAATGCAGACGAGCTGAAGGCTGCTATCAAAGCAACCTGGGCCTCCCTAACACCTCAGCAGTGCCACAGGCTGATCGCCTCCATGCCACGCCGCATTGATGCAGTAATTGATGCAAAAGGAGCCCCGACCAAGTATTGAGTGCATTTACTGAACATACATTTCAGTAGGCCAAATTTAGCATTTTGAAAACATTTTTCAAGCTGTATTCTAAGGTATTCTAATTTACTGAGATAACGACTTTTGTGTTTTCATTGGCTGTAAGCCATAATCATCAACATTAACAGAAATAAACACTGGAAAAAGTTCACTCTGTTTGTAATGACTCTATATAATATGAGTTTTTGATGATATTTTAATTTAGTGAGAAGCACTTGTATATTTCAAAGTGTTTATTGCACCACTACACAATACACGTGAAAAACTAGTGAGCTGAAAGTCGAAATCCTCAAAAGATGATCAACTAAAGCAAAATAAATAGCAACAAAATGTATATACCCTGCTCTTTGTCCATGGTAATGGGTAGAAGGGATCTTCAAATGACAATAAAATAAAGAACACAGTGAAAAATAAAGAAAAGAGAAAGAAAACAAGGACTGAAAAATGTAAAAAGAAAAGTTCAGAGAAAGCCTTCCCCTGGTTCCCAGCTCCACATGAGAGAACAACAAAATGAAATTGCCTTTTATAAAAGAATAGGTAACTGAGTAGTATACCATGTTAAGAGTCCCATTTACATCATATCTGTAGTAGCCAACAGCTGAACAGGAGAATTCGTTTTCGGACTATAGTTTTCTCATTGCCACCACATACATATTTTAAAAATCAAAAAAAGAAACTGCAGAATGAAGAAGATTAAATTGATAACTATACTACTTTTACGAATGGCTGATAAATAGTCAGTCAGTATAAACTACATTATAGGGCCAAAATGACATCACAATTTTCACATATTATCTGTAATTAGTAACAACCAATCAATGACAGATAATGTGTGAAAATTGTGTTTATTTTTCCATTATTTAATCCAGCTACCATCCAATAATTATTGGATGGTAGCTGGATTAAATAATGGAAAAATATACTCTAAGAGAACATATTGCAATAAGATCATGTACATTAAATGTACCTATTTGAGAATTTATAGGGTTTAAATCAACAAACATCTTTAAATTGCACTCAATCTTCCATGCCCAATTGGTCATAGGATCCAAGTTTAAAGGGAACCTGTCACCTACAAAAATGCTTTTTACCTGCAGATTTAGTGGTAATCTGCAGGTAAATAGTGTTTAAATGATGTTAGTCTGCTTCACTGGATCAGTGGCTGCAGGAAAAAAAACCTAAAATATATTTTTTCTACAGCTGCTGCATGGGGCGTGCTGTAATCACTCCACCTCCCCCTTACTAACTGTTAGCTCTGCAGTGCAAGTGTGCAGTGAGTGTGTACAGAGCAGGTTGTCAGTGTGCTGGGTGATTATAGCTCACTGTGTAGTCAGAGCTAACTGTTATCACCCCATTTTATCCCTCTTGCCACTGTTCCATTAAACCTGATCAACATAATTTAAAATAATTACCACTATATCTGCAGATAAACAGCAATTTTTATACGTGACATCTTCCCTTTAATGGGAATCTTTTTGCAGGATTTCACCCACCTGACTGCTGATATGCAAATGTAGCTCTTGCTATTAATATTTTACATATTTTTCATATTCACATTTCTATGTCTGAAGGGTGTGTGTTAGCAGGATTTCACCCTCCAGACTGTTTATATGCACATAAAGCTCTTGCAAAGACAAGTTCATATATTCATTTAGCTAGCTAGTCTGTTCCTACTGAGAAATTGAATAAATTTCCATTTGAATAAATATAGAAATGAGATTAAAGTGCTTTAGGCATGTGGAAGCACTTCCCAAGTCTCTACTCTCCCCAGCTCTATTCAGCATCCAACGTTATCTTCTGCTGCTTGACTGACAGTTCCTTTGCTTGAAAGCACACAACAAAGGAGCTGTCAGACCAGCAGAAGGTAGTGCTAGGTGGGGATTAGAGCTGGGAAGAGCAGAGAATTGGGAAGTGCTTCCACATGCTGAAAGCACATCAGCCTCATTTGCATATTGATCCAAAAGGCAATTTCTCAAAAATGGAGGGAGGAACAGACTAACTAGCTAAATGTATGACTGGACTTAATTTTTCAAGAGCTACATGAGTATTTAAACAGTTTAGGAGGAGACATCCTGCTAACAGATTCCCTTTATATATGGAAACGTGAATATGAAAAATATGTGGAATTGTAAAAAAAATGTGAATATGGAAAATTACATTCCTAATAGTACATTTTAAAAACATGGCTCTAGCAAAAATTGCTGTGACACTTCCACTATATTTTCAGTTCCTATGAAAGAGTTGCAGACATCTCATTAGGGTAATTACATCAGCAGGGTTACCAAGTATCATCAGTCTCCTTAGAGATTGTAGCACATAAACAACTAAAGAAATGATCGTTTAGGAAGAGCAATAAATATAGTCTCATCTGAGATTTGCTTTATCTACATTCTATTTATCCTTTATCTATTTCTTAAAGTCTCGTTTCCTTCCTGATATTCCCTAAAGAGAGTCAAAATTCAACTGAATTTCTACTCATGACACTTAACTTTTCTGTTAATAAGAGGGTCAAATCACATCTGCAGAATATTATGCAAACGTTTTAGGCATGTGTGGAAAAAATGCTGCAATGAAGAATCCTTTCAAAAGTGTTAATAGTTAATTTGGTGCGACCACCTTTTGCCTTCAAAACAACATCAAACATCAATTCATCTAGGTACAATTGCATGCAGATTACGAACAAACTTGGCAGGAAGACTGTTCAAATCAACTTAATGACATTGGCTGTATGTATTAGGTCATTGTCTTGCTGCAAAATAAATTTGGAGTCAATTTGATGTCTCCCTCATGGCACTGATTGATGGATAAGTATCTGCTTTTATTTCATAATGGTGAAGAAACCAAGAAATGGGCGATGTTGAGGTCTGCAGACCCAGTGGTGGCCAAGAAAAGTTAGTGAAGCAGATGAAAGACACATCATCCTTACTTCCCTTCACAATAGGAGGATGTCGAGCATCGCCATCAGCTCAGAACTGGCAGCAACAGGTGGCATTCAGCTGCACCAATCTACTGTTAGGAGAATTCTGGCCAGAAGTGGTCTTTATGGAAGAATTGCCGCCAAAAAACAATACCTTCTGACGCGCCCCTGGGCCTGCTATGTCGCGCAGCGTCTCGCGCACGGGGGCTTACCCGGAACCGGATCAGATGAGGGTTGTAGTCTCCGAGTGGCGGGGACCCGGTCCGTGCCCAGGGAGTCAAACTCAGTGTGTGGCAGTCTTGATAGGTGTTATTTGAGTGTCGACTACGCCACCCGTTGATTTGCAGCTATGGAGCTGCCGCTGCAGGGCAGACCGCTGAGGCCGGTGTAGAATTGTGCAGCGTGATAGTATAACCCCCAACGGGAGGGGTATGGCCTCAGGGCAGCCGACGTGGAAGATGGGGGTAGCAGGAACCACTCAGAGACGGTGCGGTGTAATTCAGGGTCTTTACTGGTAACAACGATAGACCCTCCCGGAGTACTTGCTAGCGAACGGGGCCTGGTCAGTCCTTGAGCAGATGGGATCTCCCCTGGCCAGGCGGAGTTGTAGGCCTCCCAAACTGACTGTACTCTTCTGGCTACCTTGCTAGAAGCGGATATAAGTAGCCCACGTCCATGAGTGTGCCGTGTGGTGCTCACCCGTATGGCCGGTGACTCGGGGCCTTCTAATGGCTTTCGCTCCACGATGGCAGTGCTGGTCCCACGCGTGTGACCTTGCCTTCGGGTTTCTGGGCCTGAGGACCTGAAATCCCCTGCCGGTCGGCTTCTGCTGCTGGGTAAGAGTTAGTCCCCACAGCCTCGGACGCCGGGTCCGGTAAGAAAGCTTCTCAGTCAGGGCGAGCTCTGCAGCTGCCAGCCCCTGATTCGTAGTAGTATTGCTCCCACTGAGCTTCTGCTGTTTCTTCCTATGACTGTTTCTCGTCTCTACTCTCCTTGACTCCTAACCCTGCCTCAGCCCCGGGTTTATATA
Organism: Phyllobates terribilis; assembly: GCF_046119375.1. Lineage (NCBI taxonomy): Eukaryota > Metazoa > Chordata > Amphibia > Anura > Dendrobatidae > Phyllobates > Phyllobates terribilis. The sequence continues at coordinate 694,108,124 of NW_027362762.1, forward strand.
GGGGAAGTTCTTCCCCTCCCAGGACTGGGCAGGAGGTGTGGCATGCATAGGATCCCTGACCAAAGGACCTCCCACCTGCTCTCAGACATAACATTACATTACTGTGGAAACCAGACCCCTGGGGTGCCACATTCCCCCCTAGTGAAATTTAGTACTCCGGGACTAAACATATTTTAGAAAAACATAACAAGATATAACAACAATAATAGTACAATAAGAAGAAACACATAAAGGTGGTCACGGCATGTCCGTAACCGGGTGTAGTCTTTGAAGAAAAGCAAGGTGTCCATTTCACCAAAACAGGGAGACGTAACCAGGTAGGGGTTTGTCCTGCCCCGAGTCCTTAACAGTCTTTAGTCCGTCCTGGGTTACGCTCCAACTATGTACAAAGGATTCCCGGTAAACCCACCAAGGACTCCTACAAATAACTAGAAACACAAAATTATACACAAGCAACAATACACAGGTAAACATAAATAAAACAATTTATACACTTCAAATCCTCCAACGTGCGGGTAACTGGCCTCTAGTGGCCCTAGTGGACCTACGGAGCTGACTGTCTAGCCCTGAACTACAGGGTGTAGGAGCTGTCAAGGGTAAACTGGGCAGCTGTCTACCGGCTCTTTGGCTCACTAGGGATATGGCAGGCTCACTGCAAGCAGAGGGTTGATCCTCCTGGTCTGCGGGTGTGGGGTCTTCTGCCTCCTGGACCGGCTGTTCTTCCAGCTCTACCTGTTGCTCCGTAGGTGCTTGGGATGCTGGTTGGAGGAAGGTGAGTACGGGTACCACAACTGCACCATTGACTTGAGTCCAAGACCGAGGGAAGTCCCCGAGCACAGTACTAACCATATCTTCCCTTTCCTCTACGGGTCGATGGTCTTCTTGTTCCTCTTCAGGGTTCCTCAGTTGTTCGGGACACTTCTTCAGGTGGTCCCGGGATACAATGGCTGTGGTTTCCCCTCCGTCTTTACTGATGGTACAAACCTTCGGGTTCTCGTGGCTTGAGGGCAGTACGGTGTACGGGTCCTTCTCCCACTGGTCGTCCAACTTGTGGAGCCGTCTCTTCCTCTTCAAGACCTGCTCTCCGGGTACCAGGGGAACAGCGGGAGCATACTGGTTGTAAGTTTTCTCTTGTCTTTCCCTAGCCTGACAGAGACTTCGCTCCACGCTCTCCTGTACTCTCCGGTACTGCTGCTGCCTCTCTGTGTCCCAGTCTGCTTCTGGTGAAGTGTCCTCGGGTGTCAGGACTCCCATCTCCAGGTCAACAGGTAGCTTACCAGGTCTTGCCCTCATCAGGTAAGCCGGGGTACAGTTAGTGGAACCTACCGGGATGTGGTTGTATAGGTCCACTAGGTCGGGCAACCTCTCGGGCCACAGACTGCGTTCTTCCAGGGGCAATGTTTTTAGAAGATCTATCACCACCTGGTTCATTTTCTCACAAAGTCCATTAGTTTGCGGATGATAGGGTGTCGTCCTTATCTTCCGGCAGCCATACAGAGTGCAGAATTCTTGGAAGACCTCCGCTTCAAAGGCAGGTCCCTGATCCGTCAGCACTTGGTCCAGGTACCCGTGTGGACGGCAGAAGTGCTGCTGGAAGGCTCTAGCTGCTGTTTGAGCCGTTAAGTCCTTGACGGGGACGACAACCAAGAACCGGGAGTAATGATCCACGATGGTTAACGCGTAGACGTAGCCACTTCTGCTTGGGGTCAGTTTTACATGATCCAAGGCTACCAGTTCCAACGGTTGCCGGGTGACGATGGACTGCAGGGGAGTCTTCTGGCTGGCACGGTCCTTCCTTCTCAGGTTGCACGGGCCACAGTCTCTGCACCACTTCTCAATGGTTCCCCTCATGCCTACCCAGTGGAATCGCTCGCGCAGCAGGAACTCCAGCTTCTTCCACCCGAAGTGTCCAGCTCCGTCGTGGTATGCCTCCATCACCATGGCTGCGTCTCTTCGTGGCACCACTACTTGCCAGAGTAGTTCATGCGTCCGGGAGTTAACCATTCTGCGGCACAACTTCCCCTTGTAAAGGAACAGTCGACTCTTCTCTGCCCATAGTTGTTTGGCTTCCTCCGGAGCGTCTGGTTCAAGGCAAGCCTCCGGGCGAGTCAGCATCTCCTTCACCAGTCGGACGGCAGGGTCGCTGTCTTGCGTTTCCGCCCAGTTGTAGTGAGGTAAGGGGTTCAACGTAGCAGCCTGCTTACTCCTTACCCGGTGGGAATACTGGATAGTCCCATGACGGTGGAACGCAGGGAGTTCAACTTCTTCCAGTCCCTCCGGATCTTCTCCTTCGTCCGGCAGGTTGGGCATCCTGGACAGGGCGTCCGCGTTGGTATTGGAGCGTCCGGCCCGGTATTTGATTGTGAACTCGTAGTTGGACAGACGGGCCATCCACCTCTGTTCCAGGGCACCGAGTCTTGCCGTGTCCAGGTGTGTCAACGGGTTGTTATCCGTGTACACGGTGAACCGGGAAGAAGCGAGGTAATGCTTAAAGCGCTCGGTGACTGCCCATACTACGGCCAGGAACTCTAGCTTAAATGAGCTGTAATTCTCAGGGTTCCTTTCGGTGGGTCGCAGCTTTCGGCTGGCGTAGGCGATTACTCGTTCCTTCCCCTGCTGGATCTGGGACAGTACGGCTCCTAGCCCGATGTTACTGGCGTCGGTGTAGAGGATAAAGGGCTGGCTATAATCCGGGTACGCCAGGATTTCGTCCCCCGTGAGGGCCATCTTCAGCTGGCGGAAGGACTCTTCTTCCAGCTCCTCCCATTTGAAGGGCGGCTTCTGGTTCTTGGCCTTCCGGGACTGGCCTATCAGGAGGTCCTGCATAGGTGCTGCCTTTTTGGTGAAACCGGGAATAAACCTTCGGTAGTAGCCTACCAACCCGAGGAACTGCCGCACTTCTTTTACGCTGGAGGGGCTTGGCCATTCCTTAATTGCGGTGATCTTATCAGGGTCGGGAGCCACTCCGTCAGCGCTCACCACGTGTCCTAGGTACTGCACCTTTGGTTTCAGGAGGTGACACTTGGAGGGTTTCACCTTTAGGCCGTAACTCGCCAGAGCTTCGAACACTTCCGCCAGGTGTTTTAGGTGGTCCTCATACGTCTTGGAATATACGATGACATCGTCCAGGTACAACAGGACCGTCTCGAAGTTTCTGTGGCCCAGACAACACTCCATTAGTCGTTGGAAGGTTCCTGGTGCGTTGCAGAGTCCGAACGGCATGCAGGTGAACTCGCTAAGTCCCATCGGGGTGGTGAATGCGGTCTTCTCCCGGTCCGCCTCTGCTACAGGAACCTGCCAGTACCCGCTAGTGAGATCCAAGGTAGAGAAGAAGTTAGCAGATCTTAAAGCAGCCAATGACTCCTCTATCCTTGGTAAGGGGTACGCATCCTTGTGTGTGATACGGTTGATTTTCCGGTAATCTACACACATCCTCATGGTGTTGTCTTTTTTTCTGACTAAGACTAGTGGAGCTGCCCAGGGGCTACAGCTATCCCTGATCACCCCAGCCTCCTTCATGTCTCTAAGCATCCCCTTGGCGTGTTGGTAGTGGGCAGGGGGTACGGGTCGATACCTCTCTTTTATAGGAGGATGGTCTCCCGTGGGGATGTGGTGTTCTACCCCCTTGACTCGCCCGAAGTCTAACGGGTGTTTACTGAACACTCTCTCGTACTCTTGAACCACCCGATAGACTCCTTGTTTCTGGTGTGCGGGAGTGGAGTCAGTACCCAGATGTAGTTGCTGACACCAGTCCTCCATGTTTTTCTTAGAGCCGTTACGTTCCTCCGGGTGAGATGGAGGCAAGGGTTCCACAGATTGTATAGAATTTTGGTTAATGGTATATAATTTGGCTAGCGTGGCATACCGGGGCAGGTACACTTCCCTCTCCCCGATATTTATTATGCGAACGGGCACCCTCCCATGGCGTACATCAACCACCCCCCGTGCTGTCAAAATGGTGGGCCTACTGTCCGAGTAAACTGGTTCTACCATTGCCTGGTAATCCCTACCTCTCAGACCAATAGCTGCCCGGCACCAAATCATCATTTCACTTTTTGGGGGCATGGCAATAGGAAAAGGGTCACACATTCTTACGCTACCAATCTCACCGCCGGAGAGTTCCACCTGTTGCCGTCGCATCAGTGCCCGGATCTCTTTCTGGAGCACCCGCTGCTCGCTGGAGCTGGCGTTCTTGGCAACCTGCTGTAAAAGGAAAATCACCTCTGCAAGACAATTTTCAATTACATTAGTTCCTAGAGTTATTTTTGGGTGACTCTCATGTTTGTCAATATCTACAATGATCAGTCCCTGTGCTGCCAGTTCGACTCTACCGATTTTGATGGTCACCTCTTTAAATCCAATCTGTGGCACGGGCTGGCCATTGCTGGCGATGATACTCAAGTCGTCGTCAGGGTAGCGGGTAATATCCGAGTCATTCCAGTACTGCTTAAAGACCACGTACGGGATGGTGGTGACCTGTGACCCGGTGTCCAGTAGGGCACTCATAGGAATGCCATCCAGTACCACAGGCAAGACTGGACGTCCTCCCACATATCTGTCGCGCCAGTTCGATGGGCCTGGTGATCTTTTTCCTGGGGGTTGGCCCTCTACCCCAGGTTGTGCCCGTTTAAAGAACAGTACCTTGCCATATGTCCGGGTTGATTGCAGCGGCGGCAGATGGGTCGTCCGTCTTCGCTGTATCGGTCACTGGGTCTTCCTCTGGCCGGTGGGGTCCTCCTTGGTCGACGCCACGGGATGTCCTCCGGTCCGGATGCCAGCTGGATCTTCCCTGGGGTGGAAACCTGTAAAGACTGCACAGTTCGGGTTAGCGCAGCAACGCTTTTAGCTAGCTCTTGGACCTGATGGTGCAGGTCTGGAGCCGGGTCATTGTTCAAAGCCTGCGCATCAGCCCCCACAGGCCCTGACGACAAGGGCGCCGCCTCCTGGTGGTAAGTGATAGCTGGGTGCCTGTGGGTCACAACGCCAACCGGTGCCGGTTCTCGGAGCACCCGGATGGCTCTGTCCTTGAACTGTGCAAAGTCCAGATGAGGATCCTGTAAGGCCATTGCCCGCAACTGGGTTCGGTGGGCATTGCAATATAGTCCCTCTATAAATTGTTCGGTCAACAGCCTGTCCTCGTTTCCCACGCCGTCAGGGTCGGTCTGCTTAATGGCTCTCAGGGCCTCTTGTAGATTTAGTGCATAGTCCCTTATACTCTCATGTGCTCGCTGCTTGCACCCATAGAATCTAAGCTTAATCTCGGCTGAGGTGCGGGTATCAAAGGTGTCCCTCAGCCGGGTTAGTATCCCTGCGACAGTCCTCCTCCCAGGTGGCCAGGACTTTACCTCCTTTTGGGCTGCCCCGGCTAGTTGGGCCACCAGGATGCTCACTTTTTGCTCCTCTATGAGGGGGTACACCTGGAAGAGGCTATCCAACTTTTCTTTAAAGTCATTCAGGGTATGTGACTCCCCTGAGTACTGGGGTAGCCAGGCTGCTCCCGGGATATAGGGCATGGTGAAGGGCATAACTGCAGCAGCAGTGGCGCTGGCGGGGGTTGAGGCAGTGAAGCTCTCCTCCGCATCCGACATCTTCCTCCCCCCTAGTGGACCGTGGCCTACCTTGCGATGATCCTGTTCCGTAGGCCGCGGCTCCGCAGTAGATCGTCAGGGTTGAGGACCTTCCGTCGCGCTCCGGTGACGTCGGCGTCTGCTGGGCTCCTTCCAGGACCTTACGCAACGTCCGGACGTGAGGCGGGACTTCAGTTCTCGCGCGCTTTCGGAGTCCACGCCCCTCTTCTTCCCGCGCGGCGTCCTCAAGATGGCGTCCAATGGCGGGAAAACTCCACGGATGGCAGGTAGAAGGCCGAAGATGGCGCCGGATGGCGGGAAAACTTCGCGGATGGCGGGAAGAAGGCAGAAGATGGCGCCGGATGGCGGGAAACCTCACCACTGGTAAGTTTGAACAGTCTTTGCTTTTCAGGCACGCAGTACCCGGTGGTTGCGGGCACGAAATCCTGCCGACTACGCCAAAGTTGACGCGCCCCTGGGCCTGCTATGTCGCGCAGCGTCTCGCGCACGGGGGCTTACCCGGAACCGGATCAGATGAGGGTTGTAGTCTCCGAGTGGCGGGGACCCGGTCCGTGCCCAGGGAGTCAAACTCAGTGTGTGGCAGTCTTGATAGGTGTTATTTGAGTGTCGACTACGCCACCCGCTGATTTGCAGCTATGGAGCTGCCGCTGCAGGGCAGACCGCTGAGGCCGGTGTAGAATTGTGCAGCGTGATAGTATAACCCCCAACGGGAGGGGTATGGCCTCAGGGCAGCCGACATGGAAGATGGGGGTAGCAGGAACCACTCAGAGACGGTGCGGTGTAATTCAGGGTCTTTACTGGTAACAACGATAGACCCTCCCGGAGTACTTGCTAGCGAACTGGGCCTGGTCAGTCCTTGAGCAGATGGGATCTCCCCTGGCCAGGCGGAGTTGTAGGCCTCCCAAACTGACTGTACTCTTCTGGCTACCTTGCTAGAAGCGGATATAAGTAGCCCACGTCCCTGAGTGTGCCGTGTGGTGCTCACCCGTATGGCCGGTGACTCGGGGCCTTCTAATGGCTTCCGCTCCACGATGGCGGTGCTGGTCCCACGCGTGTGACCTTGCCTTCAGGTTTCTGGGCCTGAGGACCTGAAATCCCCTGCCGGTCGGCTTCTGCTGCTGGGTAAGAGTTAGTCCCCACAGCCTCGGACGCCGGGTCCGGTAAGAAAGCTTCTCAGTCAGGGCGAGCTCTGCAGCTGCCAGCCCCTGACTCGTAGTAGTATTGCTCCCACTGAGCTTCTGCTGTTTCTTCCTATGACTGTTTCTCGTCTCTACTCTCCTTGACTCCTAACCCTGCCTCAGCCCCGGGTTTATATAGGGGAAGTTCTTCCCCTCCCAGGACTGGGCAGGAGGTGTGGCATGCATAGGATCCCTGACCAAAGGACCTCCCACCTGCTCTCAGACATAACATTACATTACTGTGGAAACCAGACCCCTGGGGTGCCACACTTCCACATAGAAACAAGGCCAAATGTGAAATATTTGGCTGTAACAAAAGGTATTTTATTCACTGAAAGGCTAGAGAGCAGTACAATAATGAGTGTCTGCAGGCAACAGTGAAGCATGGTGGAGGTTCCTGCAAGTTTTGAGGTGTATTCCAGCAAATGAATTTGGGGATTTAGTCAAAATGAATGGTGCCCTTAATGCTGCCTAATACAGACAGATACGTATTCATCATGCAATACTATGAGGCAGGTGTCTGATTGGTTCCAAATTTATTCTGAAGCAGGACAATAACTCCAAAGATACATCCAATGTCGTTAAGAACTATCTTCAGCGTTAAAATGAACAAATAGTCCTGGGAGTGATGATATGGCCCACACAGAGCACTTAGCTCAACATTCTCAAGCCTGTCTGGGAATACATGAAGAGACAGGACGATTTCCACAAGCTTACATCCACAAATCTGTGGTTAGTTCTCCAAGATGTTTGTAACAATCTACTGAGTTTTTTCAAAAACTGTGTGCAAGTGTACATAGAAGAAATGATTAGCTGATCCTTGGATTTTTGGGTTAGTTGGGTTCGACCGAACTTTAGTCCAAAGTTCGGCTCGGGTACCAGAACTCTACCTGACCTTGAACCAGAACCCAAAACTCCATAGAAATCAATGGGACCCGAACTTTGGTGCTGTGAAATGGTCGTAGTAAAGGCTAGGGGGCTGAAAAAGGAAGCAGAGAGTCTCTCTCTTTCCTCCCGGAACTCCGAACATTAAAACGGACTTCCGGGAGAAGTCCGTGTTCAGAGTTCAGCACCGGACCGGACACTAGATGTCCGGTATGAATTCCGAACTTTGCAGTTCAGGTTCGCTCATCTCTAAGAATGATGCTTTGATGTGTTTTGAAGACAAATGACGGTCACACCAAATATTAATTTTATTTAGATTTTTATATTGTTCATTGACTTTGCATTTTGTTAATCGATAAAAATAAACTATTAACACTTCTATGTTTGAAAGTGTTCTTAATTTGCAGCAATTTTGTCCACATCTTCTAAAATGTTTGAAAAGTTTGTAGAAAAAATTCTCCAGTCGCTTATTATTATGTTATTATGTTTGGAGTACAAGAAAATTAATTGAGCAGCAGTTAATTGACAAATAATCTTTTAAACCTTATCAGTGATTCTGTACGTCTTGCATGTGCTAGGCTTATATCAGAGGTGCAGGCACGATCAGATGAATTATAAAAAGAGAGCCTCTATGAAGTTCTTCAAATACTAAAAATGGAATGGGAGAGTTAAAAGCAAAGACACATTCATCAATATAAATAAAGAATACAACAGACAGTATAGTGTATGCAGAATAACTATTTTTAAAGAAAAATCACATAATAAGGTTAAAACTATGGATTTTATCCTTTGGGCATTTTCACTATAAAATTAGAATAGAAGTTGTCTACAAATTAGATAACAAGTCAAGCAAAATTCTGTGCAACAGCCAGCTGTCAGCTAGAGGCAATACATAGGGGTGGTGGAATCCCTCTGTCTGCAGCCCATGAGATTATATGAGACATACAGACAAACCAACCCTATACGCATCTATAAGCTATATTTACCTTGCTCTACAAATTATATCAGCTTGTAAAAATGAAATTTTGGTATTGCTAAAAATATCAGTCCATCTACCTGCCTATTATAACTTCCTAAACAGCAGAAATAGGAGGAAGGTGAGTACCTAATGATATCAGCAACCTATAATTGTAAACTTTAAAAGCGTAAAGCTGATAATTAGAGCTAACAGCAAACAAAGAAAAAAGATTTAATAGGCATAGGATGTAGACTGGGAATTGAATGAGCAGAGACAGTAACTGACTATATAATCAAATATAAAAGTAGCACCTAGTGATGCAATAGTTGTAATGAATGAACACTGGTTCTTCAACATATGATGCAAAATGGGTAAGAGCATCCACTTAAGATATTCTATTACAGGGATTGTCTGACTTGCAAAAATGTTGTCCAAAGACACAACATTTTGTTATATAAAGCAGAGTAAAGGTAAACTCATTAGCTCTACAATCATTGCTAAAACACAGGCTGGCTGAAAGACACAGCCTATCACAGAAAACAGCAGTCAGATGGTCGAACAACGGGACATCATCAGTTTCAGTCCTGGCCGGAGACCACTAGAGCGGTCTGCAATAGAGTCAGAGGGACTACTTTTATTTAAAAAAAAAATCAGATTTTTGGAGAAAAATAAATATAAATATTGAATTTTAAAGCAGATAACCACTTTAAATTTCCAGTGTTCTAATAGTCAGCATTATATAGGTTTTCATTTTTTTTTGTTAGCAAATAGTTCAAAGTTATGAAGATTTATGGACAAAAAGATATGGGATGAATAATACAATGTACCATGTACACAAAATTATGAATCTTGTTTATAGCTAATGTGCCCCTAGGAGACAGCGATCCGGCCACCATGATCAATAGTATAGCCTAGGATTCAGGAGAGATTCTCGCAATTCATGGAAAACTATTGCTGTGTGGGAGATTGCAGTTTTGCAAATTGTGGACAGTGGGCAGAAACAGTTAAATGAGTGAAAAGAAACTACAAAGTGTGCAAGGATGAAAATAAATGACAATCATCTGTATGCAAAGCTTGTAACAGTCAAACTTTGCAAGAAAGATCTGAAAAATGAAAAATAAAGCATGTAAACTGCTGATGGAAACAAAGTAAACAACAAATGCAATTACTTTAAGGCGGCACAAAATTGGTCAACATTTAAAGGGAATCCGTCACCAGCTTTGTGCCAACTAATCTGAGAGCAGTATATTGTAGAAACAGAGACCCTGATTTCAGTGATGTGTCACTTTATAGTTTTGATAAAATCACTGTTTTATCAAGAGGAGATTATAACTAGAGGACTAGTAACCCTGCTGCCAAATGGTGCTCAATATTCATGAGCTCTGTATAACCCAGTGGTGTGGGTAGGGTTATACAGATCTCAGCATTCAGAGAACTGGTAGATTTGCAGCAGATAAAACAATGATTTTATTAAAACTACAGTAAGCAGCCAAGTAAGTGATACATCGCTGGAAACAATGTCAGGCCCCTACATCATCCTGCTCTCAGATAGGATAGCAAAACCTTGGTGAAAGATTTCCTTTAAATATTGCACTCATGTATGTGATGTTGATGGAGATGCAAGGTTGAATAAAATCTCATGTGAAAAGTGCTTTTATAGTGGGGAGATTTATGTACTTACAGGAATTTCTACTTTGAAAATTCATAAAGTGAGTGAGTTTCTCTCATACACTGGACGCATGATCTCTCCTCTTTATTCCCTTTCCACTGTGGCCAATTTTATTTTCACTAGATTTCACAATACAAACTGCAAACATTATGATTCCTGATGGAGCTGGTATAACTACTTTGAAAAATGATGATAGAAGGGCTGAATATTTTTGATATTAAAATGAGCATCTTATGAATCTGGCTAAATAGTAAATATGTCCAAGTGTATTCAATCTGTGCCCACCCCGCTTGACAGCTGCAGCTTATAATGTGCAGTGTAAGATTTCAGCATGAGCAGGGAGGAGGAACACTGAGGAGTTGACAATCAGGCAAGGTAGGCAAAGATTCAGTTTACACTTTCAAAAAAGGATTATATATATCTATGCTCAAATGGATTTTCAAAGCTACTACATCAGCCTAATCAAGCCTAAGACATCTACAATATAGCAGTTTTTGTTGTGAAATCAGGTGAAGAATTACTTTAAAAAGGAACCTGTCACTTGATCCATGCTGCCCAAACAGCGTGCAACATAAATTACAACCTGGTTGCATGATTGAAGCTAGGTTTATATACTTTAACCCCTTTCTGATGTGATCAGTAATACTACGTCGCACTGGCCCGGGTCTATTGGACCAGGTACGCATCACGGGATCGCGCCCGTACACAAACGGTTCGGGGCAATCGGCGCCGGGTGTCAGCTGATTGTCACAGCTGACACCCGGTGCTATGTGCAAGGAGAGGTCCCGTACTGCTCCCGGCACATTACATTAACCCCTAAAATGCTGTGATCGAAGTCGATCGCAGTATTCCAGGAGCAAGGGGAGGTAAGAACCGCTTACTTACCTCCTCTCCGGGTTCCCGCGCTGTCTGTGCGGGGTCCCAGAAGTTTTCATGACGACATCCGGGTCACCAGGCAGCAGAAAGTGATCATGCGCAGTGAGCGATCAAAGTAACTTCTGCATGCAGGCTGAGAGCCTTTAAAGCATAGAGATGCTGCTGCTGCATCTCTATGCTATATAAGCGATCAGCCTGCAAAAAGTGAAAGTCCCATAGTGGGACAAAGTGTAAAAGTAAGAAAAAGTATCAGAAATAAAATCCCGCGATCCCAATGTATTGTTACCCTTTTATAAATCACTGGTGACGCCACATCTGGAATATGGGATCCAGTTTTGGGCTCCACATTTTCAAAAGGATATTCAGAAGTTAGAGTCAGTTCAAAGACGGCCAACTAGATTATTATACAGAATGGAAGGCCTCTTATATGATGAGAGATTGAAAAAGTTGAACTTGTTTAGCTTAGAAAAACGACGCCTCAGAGGGGATCTCATTTACATGTATAAATATATATGTGGTCAGTACAAAGGTCTAGCTCATGACTTATTCCTTTCAAAGACTATACTAAGGACCAGGGGGCACTCATTACGGATGGAAGAAAAGCGATTCCAGCACCTAAACAGGAAAGGGTTCTTTACAGTCAAAGCAGTTAGGCTGTGGAATTCCCTACCACAAGACGTAATAATGGCAGACACTATAACAGCTTTCAAAAAAGGGCTGTATGATTTCCTCAATACAGGTAACATTGTGGGTTATAGTTAAATTAGACAAATTGTTACACCTATAGTAGTACATTTGATCCAGGGTTCTAGGACTGATCGCCTTTTCTCGGGGTCACGAGGAACGGCATAAAAAATAAACTCTAGGGTTAGGGTTGTGCTAGGGTTAGGGTTGTGCTAGGGTTAGGGCTAGGGTTGTGCTAGCGTTAGGCTTGTGCTAGGGTTAGAGTTGTGCTAGTGTTAGGGTTGTGTTAGGGTTAGGGTTGTTTTAGGGTTAGGGTTATGCTAGGGTTAGGGTTATGCTAGGGTTAGGGTTGTGCTAGGGTTAGGGTTGTGCTAGGGTTAGGGTTGTGCTAGCATTAGGGTTGTCCTAGGGTTAGGGTTGTGCTAGGGTTAGGGTTGTGTTAGGGTTAGGGTTGTGTTAGGGTTAGGGTTATGCTAGGGTTGTGCTAGGATTAGAGTTGTGCTAGGGTTAGGGTTGTGCTAGGGTTAGGGTTGTGCTAGGGTTAGTGTTGTGCTAGGGTTAGGGTTGTGTTAGGGTTCGGGTTGCGCTAGGGTCAGGGTTGTGCTAGGGTCAGGGTTGTGCTAGGGTCAGGGTTGTGCTAGGGTTAGGGTTGTGTTAGGGTTGTGCTAGGTTTAGGGTTAGGGTTGTGATAGGGTCAGGGTTGTGCTAGGGTTGTGCTAGGGTTAGAGTTGTGCTAGCATTAGGGTTGTGCTAGGGTTAGGGTTGTGTTAGGCATAGGGTTATGCTAGGTTTAGAGTTGTGCTAGGGTTAGGGTTGCGCTAGGATTATGGTTTTTTCTGGGTTAGGGTTGTGCTAGGGTTAGGGTTGTGCTAGGGTTAGGGATATGTTAGGGTTAGGGTTGTGCTAGGGTTAGGGTTGTGCTAGAGTTAGGGTTTTTTCTGGGTTAGGGTTGTGCTAGGGTTATGGTTGTGCTAGGGTTATGGTTGTGCTAGGGTTAGGGTTAGGGTTACAGTTTTGCTAGGGTTAGGGTTGTGCTAGCATTGGGGTTGTGCTAGGGTTATGTTTGTGCTAGGGTTAAGCTAGGGTTAGGGTTGTGCTAGGGTTAGGGTTGTGCTAGGATTTTGCTAGGGTTAGGGTTGTGCTGGGGTTAGGGTTGTGCTAGAGTTAGGGTTGTGCTAGGTTTGTGCTAGGGTTAGGGTTGTGCTAGGATTGTGCTAGTATTACGGTTGTGCTGGGGTTAGGGTTGTGCTAGAGTTAGGGTTGTGCTAGGGTTAGGGTTGTGGTAGGTTTGTCCTAGGGTTAGGGTTGTGCTAGGGTTAGGGTTGTGCTAGGGTCAGGGTTGTGCTAGGGTTAGGGTTGTGTTAGAGTTGTGCTAGGTTTAGGGTTGTGCTAGGTTCAGGGTTGTGCTAGGGTTGTGCTAGGGTTAGAGTTGTGCTAGGGTTAGGGTTGTGCTAGGGTTAGGGCTAGGGTTGTGCTAGCGTTAGGCTTGTGCTAGGGTTAGGGTTAGAGTTGTGCTAGTGTTAGGGTTGTGTTATGGTTAGGGTTGTTTTAGGGTTAGGGTTATGCTAGGGTTAGGGTTGTGCTAGGGTTTGGGTTGTGCTAGGGTTAGGGTTGTGCTAGCATTAGGGTTGTGCTAGGGTTAGGGTTGTGCTAGGGTTAGGGTTGTGTTATCGTTAGGGTTGTGTTAGGGTTAGGGTTATGCTAGGGTTGTGCTAGGATTAGAGCTGTGCTAGGGTTAGGGTTGTGCTAGGGTTAGGGTTGGGTTAGGGTTAGGGTTGTGTTAGGGTTAGGGTTATGCTAGGGTTGTGCTAGGATTAGAGCTGTGCTAGGGTTAGGGTTGTGCTAGGGTTAGGGTTGTGTTAGGGTTGTGTTAGGGTTAGGGTTGTGCTAGGGTTAGGGTTATGCTAGGGTCAGGGTTGTGCTAGGGTCAGGGTTGTGCTAGGTTTAGGGTTAGGGTTGTGCTAGGGTCAGGGTTGTGCTAGGGTTTTGCTAGGGTTAGAGTTGTGCTAGCATTAGGGTTGTGCTAGAGTTAGGGTTATGCTAGGGTTGTGCTAAGATTAGAGTTGTGCTAGGGTTAGGGTTGTGCTAGGGTTAGGGTTGTGCTAGGGTTAGGGTTGTGTTAGGGTTAGGGTTGTGCTAGGGTTAGGGTTATGCTAGGGTCAGGGTTGTGCTAGGGTCAGAGTTGTGCTAGGTTTAGGGTTAGGGTTGTGCTAGGGTCAGGGTGGTGCTAGGGTCAGGGTTGTGCTAGGGTTGTGCTAGGGTTAAAGTTGTGCTAGCATTAGGGTTGTGCTAGGGTTAGGGTTGTGCTAGGGTTAGGGTTGTGTTAGGCATAGGGTTATGCTAGGGTTAGAGTTGTGCTAGGGTTAGGGTTGCGCTAGGGTTAGGGTTTTTTCTGGGTTAGGGTTGTGCTAGGGTTAGGGTTGTGCTAGGGTTACGGTTGTGCTAGGGTTAGTGTTGTGCTAGGGTTAGGGTTACGTTTTTTCTAGGGTTAGGGTTGTGCTAGCATTAGGATTGTGCTAGGGTTATGGTTGTGCTAGGGTTAAGCTAGGGTTAGGGTTGTGCTAGGTTAGAGTTGTGCTAGGATTTTGCTAGGGTTAGGGTTGTGCTGGGGTTAGGGTTGTGCTAGAGTTAGGGTTAGGGTTGTGTTAGGCATAGGGTTATGCTAGGGTTAGAGTTGTGCTAGGGTTAGGGTTGCGCTAGGGTTAGGGTTTTTTCTGGGTTAGGGTTGTGCTAGGGTTAGGGTTGTGCTAGGGTTAGGGTTACGTTTTTTCTAGGGTTAGGGTTGTGCTAGCATTAGGATTGTGCTAGGGTTATGGTTGTGCTAGGGTTAAGCTAGGGTTAGGGTTGTGCTAGGTTAGAGTCGTGCTAGGATTGTGCTAGTGTTAGGGTTGTGCTGGGGTTAGGGTTGTGCTAGGTTTGTCCTAGGGTTAGGGCTGTGCTAGGGTTAGGGTTGTGCTAGGGTTAGGGTTGTGCTAGGGTCAGGGTTGTGCTAGGGTTAGGGTTGTGCTAGGGTCAGGGTTGTGCTAGGGTTAGGGTTGTGTTAGGGTTGTGCTAGGTTTAGGGTTAGGGTTGTGCTAGGGTCAGGGTTGTGCTAGGGTTGTGCTAGGGTTAGAGTTGTGCTAGCATTAGGGTTGAGCTAGGGTTAGTGTTGTGTTGGGCATAGGGTTATTCTAGGGTTAGAGTTGTGCTAGGGTTAGGGTTGTGCTAGGGTTAGGGTTTTTTCTGGGTTAGGGTTGTGCTAGGGTTAGGGATATGTTAGTGTTGTGCTAGGGTTAGGGTTGTGCTAGAGTTAGGGTTACGGTTGTGCTAGAGTTAGGGTTGTGCTAGCATTTGGGTTATGCTCGGATTATGGTTGTGCTAGGTTAGGGTTGTGCTAGGATTTTGCTAGGGTTAGGGTCGTGCTAGGATTGTGCTAGTGTTAGGGTTGTGCTGGGGTTAGGGTTGTGCTAGGTTTGTCCTAGGGTCAGGGTTGTGCTAGGGTTAGGGTTGTGCTAGGGTTAGGGTTGTGTTAGGATTGTGCTAGGTTTAGGGTTAGGGTTGTGCTAGGGTCAGGGTTGTGCAAGGGTTGTGCTAGGGTTAGAGTTGTGCTAGCATTAGGGTTGAGCTAGGGTTAGTGTTGTGTTGGGCATAGGGTTATTCTAGGGTTAGAGTTGTGCTAGGGTTAGGGTTGTGCTAGGGTTAGGGTTTTTTCTGGGTTAGGGTTGTGCTAGGGTTAGGGTTGTGCTAGGGTTAGGGATATGTTAGGGTTAGGGTTGTGCTAGGGTTAGGGTTAGGGTTGTGCTAGAGTTAGGGTTACGGTTGTGCTAGAGTTAGGGTTGTGCTAGCATTTGGGTTATGCTAGGATTAGGGTTGTGCTAGGGTTAGGGTTGTGCTAGGGTTAGGGATACGTTAGGGTTTGGGTTGTGCTAGGGTTAGGGTTATGGTTGTGCTAGGGTTAGGGTTGTGCTAGGGTTAGGGTTGTGCTAGCATTAGGGTTTTGCCAGGGTTAGGATTAGGGTTGTGCTAGGCTTAGGGTTTTGTTAGGGTTAGGGTTGTGTTAGGGTTTGAGTTGTGCTATCATTAGGTTTGTGTTAGGGTTACGGTTAGGGTTGTGCTAGGGTTAGGGTTGTGCTAGGGTAAGGGTTAGGGTTGTGCTAGGGTTAGGTTTAGAGTTGTGCTGGTGTTAGGGTTGTGCTAGGGTTAGGTTTAGAGTTGTGCTGGTGTTAGGGTTGTGCTAGAGTTAGGGTTGTGCTAGGATTAGGGTTGTGTTAGGGTTGTGCTAGGTTTAGGGTTGTGCTAGGGTCAGGGTTGTGCTAGGGTTGTGCTAGGGTTAGAGTTGTGCTAGCATTAGGGTTGTGCTATGGTTAGGGTTGTGCTAGAGTTAGGGTTGTGTTAGGCATAGGGTTATGCTAGGGTTAGAGTTGTGCTAGGGTTAGGGTTGTGCTAGGGTTAGGGTTTTTTCTGGGTTAGGGTTGTGCTAGGGTTAGGTAATGATAATGATATGGCTGGTAGTGTCGAGCGCAAGTGTTTGTTACTTGAGTTTGCATTGGGTGCTCGGGTATGCACTAAGTATCGCGGGTGCTCAAGTGGCATGCTAATGACTAATGACAACTTATTTGATATAATGACCTAATGTTATCAAATTCTGCGTCGTACCTCTGGGTTCTAAATATTCACTATACCGCTTGATAAAATCCTTGAGGGGTATAGTTTCCAAAATGGGGTCACTTGTGTTTCCACTATTTAGGCGCATCAGGGGCTCTCCAAACACGACATGGCGTCTGCTCTTGATTCCAGCCAATTTTGCCTTCAAAAAGTCACACAGTGCTCTTTCCCTTCCGAACCCTGCCGTGTGACCAAACAGTGTATTGTCCCCACATATGGAGTATCGGCGTACTCAGGAGAAATAGCACAACAGTTTTTGGGGTCCATTTTCTCCTCTTACCCTTGTGAGAATAAAAAATTTGGGGCTAAAAGATTATTTTTGTGGAATAAGTTTGATTTTTTTATTTTCACGGCTCCATGTTATAAACTTCTGTGAAGCACCTGGGGGTTGAGGGTGCTCACCACACATCTAGATAAGTTCCCTGAGGGGTCTAGATTCCATAATGGTGTCACTTGTGGGGGGTTTCCACTGTTTAGGCACATCAGGGGCTCC
Source organism: Phyllobates terribilis (assembly GCF_046119375.1). Lineage (NCBI taxonomy): Eukaryota > Metazoa > Chordata > Amphibia > Anura > Dendrobatidae > Phyllobates > Phyllobates terribilis. The sequence continues at coordinate 694,125,099 of NW_027362762.1, forward strand.
CCAAACGCAACATGGCGTCCAGTAATTATTCAAACAAATATTACAATCCAAAAGTCAAATGGTACTCCTTCCGAACCCTGCCGTGTGCCCAAACAGTGGTTTTCCCCCACATATGGGGTATCAGCATGCTCAGGAGGAATTGCAAAATTAATTTTAGGGTTCAATTTTTCTGATACCCTTGCGAAAATAAAAAAATTGGGGTCTAAAGTAACATCTTTGCGAAAAAAGTTAAATGTTCATTTTTTACTTCCACATTCCAAAAATTTCTGGGAAGCACCTGAAGGGTTAATAAACTTCTTAAATGTGGTTTTGAGCACCTTGAGGGGTGCAATTTTTAGAATGGTGTCACTTTTGGGTATTTTCTGTCATAAAGGCCGCTCAAAGTCACTTCAAATGTGAAATGGTCCCTAAAAAATGGTTTTGTAAATTTTGTTGTAAAAATGAGAAATCGCTGGTCAACTTTTAACCCTTATAACTTCCTTAAAAAAAAAATTTTGGTTCCAAAATTGTGCTGATGTAAAGTATACATGTATGTGGGAAATGTTATTTATTAACTATTTTGTGTGACATATCTCTCCAATTTAAGGGCATGAAAAGTCAAAGTTTAAAAATTGCGAAATTTTCAAAATTTTCGCCAAATTTCAGATTTTTTTCACAAATAAATGCAAGTCATATTGAAGAAATTTTAGCACTATCATGAAGTACTATATGTCACGAAAAAACATTCTCAGAATCAGTGAGATCTGTTGATGCGTTCCAGAGTTATTACCTCATAAAGTGACAGTGGTCAGAATAGTAAAAATTGGCCTGGTCATTAACGTGCAAACCACACTCGAGGGTAAATGGGTTAAACATCTGGCTACTGCAGGTGATTGTCAGGTCTATCCCATAGCGAGACCTATGAAACAGCTCTGGCAGCCCTGGGAAGAGTCGGCTAGAGGTGTGGCCAGACTAGGCTTTTCCTCAGCCAGATCTTTAAGGCATATTTTCTCTAAAACACTACAGCATTTCATATAAAAATGTACTTATGTGCAATCATGCAGCCAGGTTCTGATTCATGCTGCCAGCAAATTGAGTAGCATGACTCAGGTGACAGATTACACTTTGAGGCTGTTATAATTTACACCGCCCCCCACCCTTACAAAATACATATATTTTTTTCCTATTGACATAACCCTTTAAAAGATTGATTTTTGCAGCATGATTTGGAGGTTTGTATGACACCATTTATTTACTTTACTATATAATGTATTGAAAACGGAAAAAAGATTACGGGATGAAACATGTACATATATGAATATATGCACATATAAATATATACATATACAGTGGGTACGGAAAGTATTCAGACCCCTTTAAATTTTTCATTCTTTGCTTCATTGTAGCCATTTGGTAAATTCTAAAAAGTTCTTTTTTTTCTCATTAAAGTACACTCTGCATCCCATCTTGACTGAAAAAATACCAGAAATGTAGAAATGTTTGCAAATTTATTAAAAAAAAAAACCCTAAAATATCACATGGTTATAAGTATTCAAACCCTTTGCTCAGACACTCATATTTAAGTCACATACTGTCCATTTCCTTGTGATCCTCCTCGAGATGGTTCTACTCCTTCATTGGAGTCCAGCTGTGTTTAATTAAACTCATAGGACTTGATTTGGAAAGGCACACACCTCTATGTATAAGACCTCACAGCTCACAGTGCATGTCAGGCCAAATGAGAATCATGAGCTCAAAGGTACTGCCCAAAGAGCTCAGAGACAGAGTTGTGGCAAGGCACAGATCTGGCCAAGGTTATAAAAGAATTTCTGCATTACTCAAGGTTCCTAAGAGCACTGTGGCCTCCATAATCCTTAAACGGAAGAAGTTTGGGACCACCAGAAGTCTTCCTAGACCTGGCCATCCTGGCAAACTGAGCAATCGTGGGAGAAGAGCCTTGGTGAGAGAGGTAAAGAAGAACCCCAAGATCACTGTGGCTGAGCTCCAGAGATAAAGTAAGGAGATGGGAGAAAGTTCCACAAAGTCAACTATCACTACAGCCCTCCACCAGCCAGGCCTTTATGGCAGAGTAGCCCGACCCTCAGTGCAAGACATATGAAAGACCGCATAGAGTTTGCTCAAAAGCACATGAAGGACTCCCAGACTATGAGAAATAAGATTCTCTGGTCTGATGAGATGAAGATAGAACTTTTTGGTGATAATTCTAAGCGGTATGTTTGAAGAAAACCAGGCACTGCTCATCACCTGCCCAATACAATCCCAACAGTGAAACATGATGGTGGCAGCATCATGCTATGGGGGTGTTTTTCAGCTGCAGGGACAGGACGATTGGTTTCAATTGAAGGAAACATGAATACAGCCAAGTACAGAGATATCCTGGATGAAAACCTCTTCCAGAGTGCTCTGTACCTCAGACTTGGCCGAAGGTTAACCTTCCAACAAGAAAATGACCCTAAGCACACAGCTAAAATAACAAAGGAGTGGCTTCAGAACAACTCTGTGACCACTCTTGAGTGGCCCAGCCAGAGCCCTGACCTAAAGCCAATTGAGCATCTCTGGAGAGACCTGAAAATGGCTGTCCACCAAAGTTCACCATGCAACCTGATGGAACTGGAGAGGATCTGCAAGGAAGAATGGCAGAGGATCCCCAAATCCAGGTGTGAAAAACTTGTTGCATTATTCCCAAGAAGACTCATGGCTGTACTAGCTCAAAAGGTTGCTTCTACCCAATACTGAGCAAAGAGTCTGAATAATTATGACCATTAGTGTTGAGCGAGCATGCTCGATACTGCTCGGTACTCGCCCGAGCATCACGCTACTCGGGATGTTTGGCGAGCTCCGAGCATTTCCGGGTTACTCGGGCAGGAGCTCGGGTCTCCGCCCTGCATGTTTGGCGCTCTTTACAGAGCCAATGAACATGCAGGGATTGCCAGCCAGTCACTGTAAGGCCGCAGCCATGTTGTTTGTGGGCATTACAGTGATTGGCTGGCCGCAAGGCGTCACCTCGAGTATTTAAAACCGGGCGCCGCCATTTTGGACACAGTCGCTCCGGATCAGACAGTGTAGGGACAGCGCTGCTGATTTAGGGAGAGATATATCCTGCGAAATAGTTAGTGTGGGGTCTGTGAAGGCTGCCAGATCAAACAAACAGTCCTTCTCAGGACTAATATCCATCCCAGATATCAGGCAGGCAGGCAGGCTGTATAGGAGATGCAGTGGTTATATCAGCAAATGCTGCATTACAGTCCTGTGTGCTCCTGTTGCTGAAATTGCTGGACTTAGCTCCAGGTCTCGGGGGCCAGGAAAAATCCTTTTTTTTTCATCTAAATCCTCTTTTTTTTTTCCTCCTTCACACTGTACAAATACCCGTCTTATTAACCTTTTGGTGTCCCCCCCCCAAAAAAAAAAAAAAAAAAAAGTGTGTCTGATTTTTCAGACACAAATATATCTGTTGAAAATAGTCTGGTGTAGGCCAGGGAAATAGAAGTGTGGTTTTGCAGTTCCATGGGCCATTTGTATCTAAAAAAAACAGTTTGAGTGTGTCGCTCACTGTTCAGCCGCAAATATATATATTTTAAAAAGTCTGGTATACACCAGTAAATAATAAATGTGGTTTTGCTGTTCCACGGTAAAAAATCTCTATTATCCTGTTTTTGGCATTTTTTGCCGTAAAAAAAAAAAATAGTTTCTCCCTGATTTTTCAGACACAAATATATCTGTTGAAAATAGTCTGGTATAGGCCAGAGAGATAGAAGTGTGCTTTTGCTGTTCCACGGTAAAAAATCTCTATTATCCTGCTGTTGGCATTTTTTGCCGTAAAAAAAAAATAATAGTGTCTCCCTGATTTTTCAGACACAAATATATCTGTTGAAAATAGTCTGGTGTAGGCCCGAGAAATACAAGTATGGTTTTGCAGTTCCACGGTTCAAACCTTTGTATTATCCACTTTTGGGCCATTTGTATCTAAAAAAACAGTTTGAGTGTGTCGCTCACTGTTCAGCCGCTAATATATATATATTTAAAAAAGTCTGGTATACACCAGTAAATTATAACTGTGGTTTTGCTGTTCCAGGGAAAAAAATCTCTATTATCCTGCTTTTGACATTTTTTGCCGTAAAAATTAAATAGTGTCTCCTGATTGTTCAGACACAAATATATCTGTTGAAAATAGTCTGGTGTAGGCCCGAGAAATACAAGTGTGGTTTTGCAGTTCCACGGGTCAAATCTCTGTATTATCCTGCTTTTTTGCATTTTTTGACGTAAAGAAAAACAGTAGTGTCTCCTGATTGTTCAGACACAAATATATCTGTTGAATATAGTCTGGTGTAGGCCCGAGAAATACAAGTGTGGTTTTGCAGATCCACGGTTCAAACCTCTGTATTATCCACTTTTGGGCCATTTGTATTTAAAAAAAACAGCTTGAGTGTGTCGCTCACTGTTCAGCCGCAAATATATATATTTAAAAAAGTCTGGTATACATACACCAGTAAATTATAACTGTGGTTTTGCTGTTCCACGGTAAGAAATCTCTATTATTCAGCTTTTGGTATTTTTTCCGTAAAGAAAAACAGTAATAGTTTCTCCCTGATTGTTCAGATTGTTTAAAAGAGTCGGGTGTAGGCCAGAGAAATAGAACTGTGGTTTTCCTCTTCCACGGTTCTAATCTACTTTTTATTACCCTTTTTCCATTGATAGTGCGAGTGTAAGCTATTTAACTTACTTTACAATGGGCAAGGCGCGTGGCAAGGGACGTGAAAGTGGACGTTCTGGTGATGGTGCGTGCAGAGGACGAGGCCGTGGCCAAGGTGAAAATGTGCCACAACAAACAGCCACATCTTCTCGCTCCCATTTCTTGACCGAACTACTAGGGAAGCACAGAACAACACCAGTATTGCGAACTGATCTGTGTGAACAGGTTATTAATTGGATAGCAGATAAAACTTCCAGTTACCTGGGCACCACCACCTCCGGCCTGTTTTCCACACGGTCGACTCTTAGAAGCCGTGAGTCTCGACCGCATACTCCTTCTCACCCTGATGCTCCTTCCTCCCACCATGCCGAGTGTCGTCAGACAGCAAGTGATCCCACACTTGGACACTCTGAAGAGCTGTTCACTGGTCCATTTCCAGATTTGTGCCCCTCGCCTGCTCCGCTTGAAGTGGTGGAAGAGGAGATCCCATCTAGCGATGCCCAAATATTTGAACAGCGACGGCCACAGGAAGTCGACGCTGGCAATTTGTCACAAGAGGTGGACGATGACGAGACACAATTGCCAGGAAGTGAGGAGGAGGATCGTGGTGCGCAAGTGGAAGAGTAGGAGGTGGTGGATGATCTACTAACTGACCCAACGTGGCAGGAGGACATGCAGAGTGAGGCCAGCAGCACATAGGGGGAGGGAGGCAGAGTACCCCAAAAGGCAGGAAGAAGCAGTGTGGTGGCAGCAGACAGAAGGTGGGCAACCGTTCCCCGTAACACCAACACGAGGGACGTTGGCAGTACAACTGGTAGGTCTTCCAGAGTCTGGAATTTTTTTAAAGACTCTGCTGATAACACCAAAAAGGCCATTTGTACCACCTGCCATGCCAGCATCAGCAAGGGTGACAAAACTACCAGCCTGACCACCACCAGCATGATCAGGCACATGGCAGCAAAGCAACCGACTTTGTGGGCCGAACCCCAGGGTCCACGACCAGTGTCAGCGGGTGTCACCACTGCTTCTTCCACTGTTGTGTGTGCAATAGAACCCCCTGTTGTGTGTTCAAGGCAATCCCCTGTCCATACTGCATGCAAAGATGCCCCCTCCTCTCAGTCTTCACTTGTTATGGCAGTTTCTCAAGAAACAGCATCAACGTCCACGTCCACGTCCCACCGCAGCGTTCAATTGTCCATATCCCAGACCATTGAACGAAAGCGGAAATTCGCAGCTAACGCCCCACAGGCCACAGTCCTAAATTCGCACATTTCACGACTGCTTGCGTTGGAAATGCTGCCTTTTAGGCTGGTGGAGACGGAATCCTTCCGCAACCGTATGGTGGTGGCCGTCCCTCGGTACTCGGTCCCCAGCCGACACTATTTTGCCCGGTGTGCCATCCTCACACTACACAAGCACGTGTCCCAAAACATCTGCCGTGCCCTCAACAACGCAGTTACTGGGAGACTCCACCTGACAACGGACACGTGAACAAGTGCTTGTGGCCAGGGATGGTACATCTCCCTGATGGCACACTGGGTAAACATAGTGGAAGCTGGAACCCAGTCGGACCTTGGGACGAAACACATCCTCCCCACACCGAGGATTGCGGGCTCTATGTCAGTCAGAGTTGTCCCCACAGTGTACAGCTCCAGCGCATCCTCCTCCTCCTCCTCATGTTCAGCCTCCATCTCAGATATCACCACATCAGTTACAAGCTGTAAGCACTGCAGTACTGCCTCCGCCAAGCGGCAATTGGCTGTGCTGAAACTTTTAAGCTTAGGTGAGAAACCTCACACTGCTTGTGAGTTGTGGACAGCTGCGAAAGAGCAGGCAGATCTGTGGCTGAGACCGCTGAACCTACATCCAGGCATGGTGGTGTGTGACAATGGCCGTAACCTGGTGGCGGCTCTGAGGCGAGGCGTGATCACACACTTACCATGCCTGGCTCATGTGCTTAACCTCGTGGTTCAGCGCTTTCTTAAATCGTACCCCTAGTTGCCAGATCTGCTTGTCAGAGTACGCCGCCTGTCAGCTCATTTTCACAAGTCGGCTACAGCTTCCGCCGCCCTTGCTGTGTTGCAGCAGCGTTTGCAGCTTCCGTCACACCGACTGGTGTGTGATGTCCCCACACGTTGGAACTCTACCCTCCACATGTTGCAAAGGATTTGTGAGCAGAAGAGAGCAGTTGTGGAGTACCAGCTGCAACAAGGCCGTCGATATTCAGGTCAGACTCCACACATAAGACCTCAGGAGTGGACCTGGATGTCTGACATCTGTACCATCTTGACAAACCTTGAGGAGTCCACCCAGATGGTGAGTGGCGATCATGCCATCATTAGCGTCAGCATTCCACTTGTCTGTCTTTTGCAACGCTTTCTGCAGAGAATTAAAGAGGAGGCATTGCAGCCAGAGTATGATGAGATGGATCAAGAAGCCGTAGCGGTCGATTACACACAGCCCAGCCTCATCTCATCACAACGTGCATTGGGGGACAATGAGGGAGAGGAGGAGGAGGAGGAGGAGGAAGAACAGGAGCTTGTATCATGCGCTGTAGACGGTAGTACCTGTACAACTGTCATAACCGTCGGTTCAGCGTGGGTGGCCTGAGGACAGGGGGGAGGAGGAGGAGGAGAGCATGGTCAGTCGTCATCTTGGTGAGTACACGGAAGTCTTGCCCGTTACCAGTCTGGCACGCATGGCTGACTTTATGTTGCGCTGCCTTAACCATGACCCTCGTGTTGTCAAAATGTTGGGTGACAGTCATTACTGGTTGGTGACACTTTTAGACCCCCACAACAAGGAGAACTTTCACTCTCTTATTCCTGAGGTGGAGAGGTCTACAAAAATGGGGCAGTACCAGAAGGCCCTTGCTGCAGAACTGTTAAAAAAGTTCCCATCTGAACACGCTAGCGGCAGAGGTCACAGTTCGTTGGCCAACCAAGGCGTACAAGTGAGAGAGAGGCAACTCCAATCCAGCAGAGGCAGGGGAACACTGTCAACATTCTGGGACTGTTTTCTGAGACACGCCCAGCTTACAGGCCCTGAGGCGCGGGATACTCTCACAAGGAGTGGAAAGTTTCAAAAGATGGTGAGGGAGTACTTTGCCGACCGTGCCAGCGTCCTCCGTGATTCCTCTGTGCCTTTTAATTGTTGGGTATCCAAGCTGGACACTTGGAATGAACTCGCTCTGTACTCCTTGGAGGTCCTGGCCTGCCCTGCCGCTAGCGTGTTATCGGAGCGTGTTTTAGTGCCGCTGGGGGAATTATAACTGATAAGCGCACTCGCCTGTCAACTGACAATGCTGACAAGCTGACCCTTATCAAAGTGAACAAGGGCTGGATTGGGCCAGACTTCTCATCACCACCAAATGACAGCAGAGTAACATAAAGTCAAATCCACTGTGTTTTTTCGGGAAGTGTATTCACATGCACCGCTTCACACCCACACATGGGTATATGCTTCCTCATTTCGGCTGTTTTATGCTCTTCTCCTTATCCTCAGCCTCCATCATTACTATACCACCAGGGTGACCGTGGTCCGTGTTGCCATTATTGAAAGTTCCTCCGTCCTTATTTTTGTCAGCTTTTGCTTGGAAGGCATAAGCAAAGACTGTGGGAGACCCACTCCCCAATAATGGGAATAATATTTTTAAGATGCTGTACTGTATGGCTCTTGTAAGGGGCATTGCAAGTTCCTCCGTCCTAATTTTTCGCAGCTTTTGCTTGGAACGCATAAGCAAAGACTATGGGAGACCCACTCTCCAATAATGGGAATAATGTTTGTAATATGCTGTACTGCATGGCTCTTGTAAGGGGCATTGCAAGTTCCTTTGTCCTAATTTTTGGCAGCTTTTGCTTGGAAAGCATAAACAAATACTATGGGAGACCCACTCTCCAATAATGGGAATAATGTTTTTAAGATGCTGTACTGTATGGTTCTTGTAAGGGGCATTAAAAGCGTCTTGTTAAGCTACTGTGACCTCCACCACTTTTCTGAGGGGCATTAAAAGCGTCTTGTTAAGCTACTGGAACCTCCACGTCTCTTCTGAGGGGCATTAAAAGCATCTTGTTAAGCCACTGGGACCTCCACGTCTCTTCTGAGGAGCATTAAAAGCGTCTTGTTAAGCTACTGGGACCTCCACCACTTTTCCGAGGGGCATTAAAAGCGTCTTGTTAAGCTACTGGGACCTCCACCACTTTTCCGAGGGGCATTAAAACCGTCTTGTTAAGCTAATGGGACCTCCACGTCTCTTCTGAGGGGCATTAAAAGCGTCTTGTTAAGCTACTGGGACCTCCACGTCTCTTCTGAGGGTCATTAAAAGCATCTTGTTAAGCTACTGTGACCTCCACCACTTTTCCGAGGGGCATTAAAAGCGTCTTGTTAAGCTACTGGGACCTCCACGTCTCTTCTGAGGGGCATTAAATGCGTCTTGTTAAGCTACTGTGACCTCCACGTCTCTTCCAAGGGGCATTCAAACCATCTTGTTAAGCTACTGGGACCTCCACGTCTTTTCCAAGGGGCATTAAAACCGTCTTGTTAAGCTACTGTGACATCCACTTTTCTTCAAAGGCGCATTAAAAGCGTCTTCTTAAGCCACTCTGAACTCCACAGCTCTTCCAAGGGGCATTGAAATGTTGTTTTTAATTACCTCTAACCTCCACGACTCTTCCAACAGGCATTGCATTTCCTCCTAATTTTAGTCAGCTTTTGCTTTTCAATGAAAAGGCGAAAACTAAGGGAGACCCACTCCCCAATAATGGATAGAAGGTTTATAGTACACTGTAATCCACGTCTGTTTCAAGGGGTATAGCAGTTCCTCATAATTTTTGGAAAGCCTTCCATTCACTGCTTAGGCCAACAGTGTACAGGAGACCCAGTTGCTATAAATGGAAAAAACGGTTTAGTTAAGGCCCTCTGACCTCCATGTCATTTCCAAGGGGCATTGGAGTGCACTCACTGTATGCCCTATAACTGTGTAGCCGAGCCGCTCATTTTGTTACAGAAACATATCCTACAAGACATACAGTATGTGCTTGACTGGCCTGATATTGATGTGAATGGTCCCTGTTCCTCCTGCTCTTTCTCCTTTGCCACTACCTCATCCATCATTTATCACCTGAAGCTTTGTTTTAACGGGAGTCATAGAACTGGGATAGTAGCAGGAAAACATCCAGCAATCCTCGGAGGAGGTAGAATATGCGCCAAAACGCTGACCACCTCAGGCCTAGCCGCTACTACATACATGCGCTTGCATTCCAAGAAAACAAAGCAGATGCTAACTTCTATCATCATCATCATCATGGGTCCTCACCTTGGCACTCTCAACTCCCCTGATGGAGAAGCCAGGGCCCACCGGAGGAGTCTGGTTCTCTGGTGGGCTCGTCCAATGCTGCCCTGAAGCAGGCCGGGATAAGAAAAGTGTGTGGGAGGGATGTTCCAAGGAGAAATAGGGGCGGCTGGGGACCGAGTATGGATACACCGGCCACCTCCTGGCGGCTGGGGACTGTGTGTGGACACCTGGCCGCCGGGCGGCTGGGGACTGAGTATGGATTCCAGGCCGCCAACGCAGCCATGACGTGGTGGCCAGATTCCGCCTCCACATGCCTAAAAGGCCCAATTTCAAGTGCAAGCAAGCAGTATAGTATTGCAGCCTGTGGGTGGGTGGGTGGTTGGCTGCATATTTGCGCTTGCATTGCAAGGAATGGGAGAGGTACAATTGAACACTGCCCTGGGACAAGGACTTGAACGGGGATAGTTGCAAGTCTGCAACGACAGGTGCAGGGTGGGAGGCATCTTCGCATGTACCATGAACAGGGGTTTGGCATGCACACACTACAGCGGAATAGGCTGTCCTTCCCACTAAATGCACTGGGGAGGGCACAGGTAATGTTTTGGTATGCGTGCTTAATCTTATGTATAAGGCACACCGGGACAAATAGCGGCGGCTGGGGACTGAGTATGGATACCTCGCTGCCGAAGCAGCCATGAGGTAGTGGCCAGCTTCGGCCTCCTCCAAACTAAAAGGCCCCATTTCAAGTGCAAGCTAGCAGTATGGCATTGCAGCCTGGGGGGTGGGTGGGTGGCAGGCTGCACACTTACGCTTGCATTAAAAGAAAACAAAGCAGATGCTAACTTGTATCATCATCCTCATGCTCCTCACCTTGGCACTCTCAACTCCCCTGATGGAGAAGCCAGAGCCCACCGGAGGAGTCTGGTTCTCTGGTGGGCTCGTCCAATGCTGCCCTAAAGCAAGCCGGGCTAAGAAAAGTGTGTGGGGAGATGTTCCAAGGAGAAGTAGGGGCGGCTGGGGACCGTTTATGGACACCTGGCTGCCCCCAGGCGGCTGGGGACCGTGTGTGGACACCCGGCCGCGGGGCGGCTGGGGACCGAGTATGGACACCAGGCCGCCAACGCAGCCATGACGTGGTGGCCAGATTCCGCCTCCACATGCCTAAAAGGCCCAATTTCAAGTGCAAGCAAGCAGTATGGTATTGCAGCCTGGCGGTGGGTGGGTGGTTGGCTGCATATTTGCGCTTGCATTGCAAGGAATGGGGGGGTACAATTGAACACTGCCCTGGGACAAGAACTTGCATGGGGATAGTTGCAAGTCTGCATCTTCTGATGCGGCAAGGATGACTTCTGATGGGCACACTTTTAGGCAGTGACCTGGGTGTCAGAGATGCTTCCAGGGGTCTTCCCCATGCTGTTACCATGTCTTTTGAGCACTGTATGCATGTGTCACACAGCACATGGCCAGATAAGGTTGTAAAATGTTAAAATGACATTTGTCGGTGAATGCATTTGTCACGGTTGAAAGCAATACAAAAGTGCAAAAACGCATAAAAAATGCTACTTGTGAACATAGCCCAAGGTGTGGAGGAGAATTTTTTTTTTTGGTTATTTATTTTACCATATACACAAGTCTTTACCCTGGAAAGAAACTTCCTTAACATATTTCATAGGAAAGCAGTTTCAGTTTCGTTTTTGAACGTTTTATTGTGAGCCCTTAAAAGTGGCTTAATACCTCTGACCACGTTGTTGACAGCAGTGACCTGGGGGTCAGAAATGCTTCCTGGGGCGATAACTATGCTGTCCCCATGTCATTTGAGCACTGTCACTATCGTTTTGGGCACTTGTTAGGCTTTTAAAAGACTGCCGGGGGTGCCGCCGCAAAAATGCTCAGGTCTCCCATAGACTAACATTGGTCTCGTTGCTCGGGTCGAGCACCCGAGTATCACGGCGAGCTCGGCCCGAGCTTCGAGCACCCGAGCATTTTAGTGCTTGCTCAACACTAATGATCATGTGATATGTCAGTTTTTCTTTTTTAAGAAATATGCAAAAATTTCTACATTTCTGTTTTTTTTCAGTCAAGGGTGCACACACAGTGTACTTTAATGAGAAAAAAATGAACTTTTTAGAATTTACCAAATGGCTGCAATGAAACAAAGAGTGAAAAATTTAAAGGGGTCTGAATACTTTCCGTACCCACTGTTTATATATATATATATATACATATATATATATATATATATATATATATACAGTGCTGGCCAAAAGTATTGGCACCCCTGCAATTCTGTCAGATAATACTCAGTTTCTTCCTGAAAATGATTGCAATCACAAATTCTTTGGTATTATTCTCTAAATTTAATTTGTCTTCAATGAAAAAAACACAAAAAGAATTGTCCTAAAGCCAAATTGGATAAAATTCCACACCAAACCTAAAAAAGGGGGTGGAAAGAAGTATTGGCACCCTTTGAAAAATCATGTGATGCTTCTCTAATTCGTGTAATTAACAGCACCTTTAACTTACCTGTGGCACCTAACAGGTGTTGGCGATAACTAAATCACACTTGCAGCCAGTTAACATGGATTAAAGTTGACTCAACCTCTGTCCTGTGTCCTTGTGTGTACCACATTGAGCATGGAGAAAAGAAAGAAGACCAAAGAACTGTCTGAGGACTTGAGAAACCAAATTGTGTGGAAGCATGAGCAATCTCAAGGCTACAAGTCCATCTCCAAAGACCTGAATGTTCCTGTGTCTTCCGTGCACAGTGTCATCAAGAAGTTTAAAGCCCATGGCACTGTGGCTAACCTCCCTAGATGTGGACGGAAAAGAAAAATTGACGAGAGATTTCAACGCAAGATTGTGCGGATGGTGGATAAAGAACCTCGACTAACATCCAAACAAGTTCAAGCTGCTCTACAGTCCGAGGGTACAACGGTGTCAACCCGTACTATCCGTCGGCGTCTGAATGAAAAGGGACTGTATGGTAGGATACCGAGGAAGACCCCACTCCTTACCCTGAGACATAAAAAAGCCAGGCTGGAGTTTGCCAAAACTTACCTGAGAAAGCCTATAACGTTTTGGAAGAATGTTCTCTGGTCAGATGAGACAAAAGTAGAGCTTTTTGGGAAAAAGCATCAACATAGAGTGTACAGGAAATAAAAAGAGGCATTCAAAGAAAAGAACACGGTCCCTACAGTCAAACATGGCGGAGGTTCCCTGATGGTTTGGGGTTGCTTTGCTGCCTCTGGCACTGGACTGCTTGACCGTGTGCATGGCATTATGAAGTCTGAAGACTACCAACAAATTTTGCAGCATAATGTAGGGCCCAGTGTGAGAAAGCTGGGTCTCCCTCAGAGGTTATGTGTCTTCCAGCAGGACAATGACCCAAAACACACTTCCAAAAGCACTATAAAATGGTTTTAGAGAAAGCATTGGAGACTTCTAAGGTGGCCAGCAATGAGTCCAGACCTAAATCCCATAGAACACCTGTGGAGAGATCTCAAAATGGCAGTTTGGAGAAGGCACCCTTCAAATATCAGGGACCTGGAGCAGTTTGCCAAAGAAGAATGGTCTACAATTCCAGCAGAGCATTGTAAGAAACTCATTGATGGTTACCGAAAGCGGTTGTTCTCAGTTATTTTGGCTAAAGGTTGTGCAACCAAGTATTAGGCTGAGGGAGCCAATACTTTTGTCTGGCCCATTTTTGGAGTTTTGTGTGAAATGATCAATGATTTGATTTTTGCTTCATTCTCTTTTGTGTTTTTTCCTTGCAAGCAAATTAAATGAAGATAATAATACCAAAGAATTTGTGATTGCAATCATTTTAAGGAAGAAACTGAGTATTATCTGACAGAATTGCAGGGGTGCCAATACTTTTGGCCAGCACTGTATATATATATATATATATATATATATATATATATATATATATATATATATATATATATATGACAAAGTCACTGGCAAAATACTGGACGGGAGATATGTAGCACTGAGGTTGTTAGCTCCGGTATTTAAAAATAGGAAAAAGGTTCCAGCGCACGAGTGGGTTAAAAAGCCATCTTGGGTGCTAGGGTGATTGAACACCTGTAGAGAGGGAGGGGGTCAGAGGATAAAATCCCAGCCTGGAGAGCATTTGGTGTGGGGGTGGGCTGGAGGTTAAGCTCGTTTTGTATAAGGCTGTGAAACTGCAGACCAGTTACATTGCCCATACTGACCCTGTCCATTACCAAAAGCTCCCAGATTGGACATGTGAGCACTAGGATTGGAAAATGGAGCTATGGAAGAAGTTGGCTTGATCTAAAAAATCATGTTTTCCTTTATATCATGTGGACAAAAACATTCTTGTTCAGCACTTAACTGGGGAAGTGGTGCTACCAGGATGCACTATAGAAAGAACGTAATGTGGCAGAGGTATTGTGATGTTCTGGGGAATCTTATGATGGGAAAGCTTTGGTCTTCACGTTCATGTGGATGCTATTATTGCAGACCCACAGCAACCTTCATCTCAATGGTATTTCCTAATGGCAGCTGCCTCTTTCAGCAGGATAACGCATTTTGCTATTCTCCTAATATAGTATAGTAATTCTTTGAGAGATAAGGTGAAACTATTCAATATTCGGTAAGTAGTTTTATTGTTATGACTGATCAATATATCCCAAAAAATCTATTTATAACACTTAGTTTTGAGTTTCCCTTTTTTTAATGAAGAAACTGATCTATGGCAAATACTATATGGCCTGCCCGCTGCATTTAAAAAAATTAGCTTACTATGGAAATATGTCAAGAGATATCTAAGTGCAAAGGTTGTGTTTTTTTCTATGGGAATGTGAAGGTTAGGGTAATTTCGTTAACATGTAATGCATAGTTGATTATTTACAATTCAGAAAAAGAACTTATGTGTGGCCTTTGTAGTAAAATTGAATTGTCTCTTAGAACATTTGAAAGTTTTCCATGATGTTAGGTAGGAAAAATCATGTTAACAAAAGTAGTATTTCACCTTTATAAAAATATTAACTTCAAGAATTCAAGTTCTTATGGAAAAGTACAGTATAAAACATATGAATTTGGTTTTAGATGGTTTTGCAGACATCTCCTAGTTTTTCATGGACTTAAAAAAAGCAATGCAGAAGATGTGAAAATAAAATTCTTAATACACTTAAAGGGGTTGTCCACGACTCAGAAAATTCCTTCTCAATTGCGATATTCCTCATAAAATCACAGCCTATACTCACCTCTGATGCCGTTGCAGTGATTACTGCACGGATCTCCTGGGGCTTGTGCGACATTGTTATGACAAGTGAGCCCTGGAACCAATCAGCTGCCGCTTAACACTCACTTCCTTTGGATGAAACTGACACCCAGAAGAAGTCAGAGTTGCTGCTGATCTCTGACTTCTTCCAAATGTCAGTTACGTGAATTGAGAGTTAAGTGGCGGCTGAATAGCTCCAAGGACAGCAAGACTGGAGACCTAGTGCCATCATCGCTGTAATGGTGCTGGCATCGGATGTGATTACAGACTGTTGATATTTATACGGGGGAATATAGCAATTGACAAGGGTTTGTCCAAGTAGTCTATGATTGTTCCCCTGAGTTGCTTCCCTGTTCGGTTCCTTCAACACATCTCTATAAACAGTCTTGTGTAATGATGTGTTGACTGGGTTAATAGGTACAAGAAGTGCATGTACACCACAGTGTGAACGGATGGGTTGGAGGTAGGAATGATTGAATTTAGAAGATTTGACTTCTCCAAATTGCACAGATTTGAATTGAATGTTCGTTATTATGCTCTGGGGTCTCTCCAGACCCAGCACATAATAAACAAATGATGTTAAAAAAAGAAGTTAATGCTCATCGGTCACCTTTCCTGCCAACTTGTCATCTTTTCCCCTTTCCCCGTCATGCGCATTCTCTTCGGTCTCTACAGTGAAGGTCAGGTCCTCCGGCTCGACTTGGCCTTGGACATCATTGTGCACTGTCAAGCGACACATGTCGTAACGTCTATGATGTCCGAGGCCTAGTTGAACCGGAAGACCTGGCTTAGAGTGAAGAGACGAAAGAGAATGGGCGATGGGGGATCTGAAAAGAAAAGATGCGGAGGACTGGGTGGCGGGCTGTGGGAGAGGTGAGTTGTGAGGTGAGTATTATTACCATTATATATATATTTTTAAACTGTTTGTAGGCTCTCTATGGGTCAGCAAAATGAAGGCTGAAGCTAGCCACCATTTTGCTGATTTTACATGGGCCCTCTATTTTTTAGCAAAATTACGGCTGCAGCTGAATTTTGTATTTTGTATGGAGCAACTTGAAAAAAAATCTGTATTCTCAAGAATACGATTTTTTATAAAAATTTAAGGAGAATTCAATTTCACTGGATTAAATTTGTTCATGTCTAGTGGGCAGCAATGAAGAATAAACAAAACCCCCAAATTATCTTACTCAATTGTCTGATCAGAAACTTATCGCTAATTATAACTAAAAGAAATGTATTACTTCACCGTTAATAAAAAAACTCTATGGCATGAAAATTGTCCCAATGTTCCCTTTTTGCGTGCACTAAAAAAAAATATGATAGCCTATATGTCTTTTCATCCACGATCAACTGATTTTTCTAGCAAAAGTTCCCCTATGTTTAAGCATTTCATTATCTGAATGAACACACACATCCCTACATGTGGAAATATGACTTCACACAACAATTACGGAAGACTTGTTGGCATTTGCCATTTATGTAATTGTCTGAAGTCCATTAGAGATTATACCTTACTTGCTCACACTATTACAAAGACAAGAAAGAGCTGGTGATTCATATAGGAAACATGTTTTACTGATCAATCAATCACAGCAAATTGCTCAATAGTACTTGACGTAATGAACTCTTAGGTTTCGGTACACACTGAACATGTGATATTTATAGATATGTTTTCAGATTACCTGAAGTGGAATTTGTTAACTGCACTTTGTCAATATACATTTTGCAGACGCCAAGATAGGATTTCATAATTTTTTTAACTCAAGTATACTTTGTTGATTTTCATAATCTAGAAATTTGGAAAGGTAATAGTCCTTTTGCAAAACGGAATGATCTTAAATTTTAGGACTCTGTGCACACCAACTACAGGACATTAATACGCTGACAGCCATGTTGGATCGGTTTTAAAGTAGGTAGAATTAAAGTAATAAAGACCTTGAAGGTGTCTCAATATTTGTAACAGCCAGAATTACACCGTAAAAAATACCAGATGAGAGTAAGGCTTTGAAAACTTGTTAAGGGTCTAAACTCATTGCTAATAAATGTTCAACAAATGACCTAAGTCATACTTTAGGAGCTCAACCATGTTCTTATCATAGATACATCTCTTATGTGTGTAAAGATGTACTTCAAAATTAAAGGGGTCGTCTATTTTATAAAAAAAAATATTTTCATGTACTCTGTTAGCAGACTTTAAAGAGAACCTGTCTGCATGATTTTGTAATGTAAAAAAGTAAAGATATGGATGTAATGGCACTGTAACTGTAATACAGTGGGTACGTAAAGTATTCAGACCCCTTTAAATTTTTCACTCTTTGTTTCATTGCAGCCATTTGGTAAATTCTAAAAAGTTCATTTTGTTCTCATTAAAGTACACTCTGCATCCCATCTTGACTGAAAAAAACAGAAATGTAGAAATTTTTGCAAATTTATTAAAAAAGAAAAACCGAAATATCACATGGTCATAAGTATTCAGACCCTTTGCTCAGACACTCATATTTAAGTCACATGCTGTCCATTTCCTTGTGATCCTCCATGAGATGGTTCTACTCCTTCATTGGAGTCCAGCTGTGTTTAATTAAACTGATAGGACTTGATTTGGAAAGGCACACACCTGTCTATATAAGACCTCACAGCTCACAGTGCATGTCAGACCAAATGAGAATCATGAGCTCAGAGACAGAATTGTGGCAAGGCACATATCTGGCCAAGGTTACAAAAGAATGTCTGCATTACTCAAGGTTCCTAAGAGCACAGTGACCTCCATAATCCTTAAATGGAAGAAGTTTGGGACCACCAGAAGTCTTCCTAGACCTGGCCGTCCAGGCAAACTGAGCAACCGTGGGAGAAGAGCCTTGGTGAAAGAGGTAAAGAAGAACCCCAAGATCACTGTGGCTGAGCTCCAGAGATGCAGTAGGGAGATAGTAGAAAGTTCCACAAAGTCAACTATCACTGCAGCCCTCCAACAGTTGGGCCTTTATGGCAGAGTGGCCCAACGAAAGCCTCTCCCGGACTATGAGAAATAAGATTCTCTGGTCTGATGAGACGAAGATAGAACTTTTTGGTGATAATTCTAAGCGGTATGTGTGGAGAAAACCAGGCACTGCTTATCACCTGCCCAATACAATCCCAATGGTGGTGGCAGCATCATGTTCTGGGGGTCTTTTTCAGGTGCAGGGACAAGACGATTGGTTGCAATTGAAGGAAACATGAATGCGGCGAAGTACAGAGATATCCTGGATGAAAACCTCTTCCAGAGTGCTCTGGACCTCAGATTTGGCTGAAGGTTGGCTGTACTAGCTCAAAAGGCTGCTTCTACTCAATACTGAGCAAAGGGTCTGAATACTTATGACCATGTGATATTTCAGTTTTTCTTTTTTAATAAATTTGCAAAAATTTCTACATTTCTGTTTTTTTCAGTCAAGATGGGGTGCAGAGTGTACTTTAATGAGAAAAAAAATCAACTTTTTAGAATTTTCCAAATGGCTGCAATGAAACAAAGAGTGAAAAATTTAAAGGGGTCTAAATACGTTCCGTACTCACTGTACATATTTAATTGATCCATTTAGTGAATAAATCTGCTTCGCTGTACTTCTTCTGTCACCATTTGAAGTTTTCTGTTAATTTGATTTTCGGAGCATAGGGTCTGGACTGTGCACTGGGTCTTCTCCTCCCTGTCTGTGATTCACCAGCCCCTCCTCCTGCCTCCAGTCTTTGAATGATCTGCCTCCTCTGTTTGAAATCTCAGCATTGATCTGTCATTCACAGACAGTCAGCATGCGGAGAAGCGGGGAATTACAGAAAGGGAGAAGACCCAAAGAATTGTACAGAATATCTTTCACTCTAGAGGATCTGACTTGTTATTATGCTGCACTGTAAAGTAAACACTAAGTGTATGTGCACATGTTAAGTATTTGGTGCAGAAATTTCGGCACTATTTCTGCATCTGTTGGCAGGAAAAACACAGCTGCAAAAATACACGTTTTTTTTCTTGCGTAATTGGTGCAGATTTTTCCGCTCTCATTAGTATGGGTGAAATCTGCACCAAAAACACTGAAATTAACATACTGCAGATTTAAATCTGCACCAAATTTGCAAGTCAAAAATAAGCAACATGTGAATGGGGCAGCACGGTGGCTCAGTGGTTAGCACTGCAGCCTTGCAGCGCTGGGGTCCTGGGTTCAAATCCCACCAAGGACAACATCTGCAAGGAGTTTGTATGTTCTCCCTGTGTTTGCGTGGGTTTCCTCCCACACTCCAAAGACATACTGATAGGGAATTTAGATTGTGAGCCCCGATGGGGACAGCGACGATAATGTATGTAAAGCGCTGCGGAATATGTTAGCGCTATATAAGAATAAAGATTATTATTATATTATAATGAGACTTCAGGATTCTCAATTACTTTGCTTGCATTAGGAAACCCTTCAGGCTTTGTGACAAATCTGCACAGAAAAAAACAAGACAAAAACTCATCAAATCTGCAATGTCTGCACAGGCCCTTACTGTTAGGTTTCCCCAGATTTTAGGGGACACCTGGTCATACAAATGAATATTGTCCAAAGTGGATAATTCCTTTAATATTGGATCTCTATCAAAGTTGCAATACATTCTTAAGTAATGTCTTGTCAGTACATTAAATTGAAAAAAAAAAATACACACTGACTAAAATAAATATTAAGATGACAGCATAATTAAGAGTGTATAAACCTACAACGAAAGAAGAGTAAACAACAAACGCTACAAATATTAAAATTTATATTTATTATTCACTTTTAATACTATGAGACATTACACCTTAAATATCAAGAAAGAGAAAAAGGGAGATAGACCAGAGAATTGGTCTGTGGGCTTCTAAAGATATAGAGAATTAGCACATCAAAGAAGTCATAATAAGTCAAATAACAGTGAAATGCAATAAGGATACCCATTCCTTGTAGATTGAGAGCCCTCGCGTGCAGGATCTTCGCTCCTTATGTACCAGTCGCTGACTTGTACTGTTCAAAATTATTGTATTGTTTGCTATGTATACCCCTTTCACATGTAAAGCGACATGGAATAAATGGCGCTATAATAATAATAGTGATCGCGGCATTTAGAAGATAGTGAGAGGAGAGGGGGTCGTCCACTTACCTCTCCGACGGCCCCCTGATGTCTTACAGGACCTGCCGTTGTCATGGCAGCCGGAGGTCACATGACCGCCTCCGGATCTGCCATATATGGTGTCCTGCTAGGCTCAGTCTGCAGCTGAAGTCTAGCAGGAGACAGACAGTGTGAAACTGTCAGCAAAGCTCTCATGCGATGCAATACATGTCTATTGCATTGCATAAGAACAGTGATTAGAAAACTAAAAATTAATGTCCCATACAGGACTAAGTAAAAATGTAAAAAAAAAAGTCTAAAAAATGTTTTCAAACTGTTAAAAAAAATCACAAAATAAATAAAATATTAAACCAATAAATCCGTTTATTTATGTAAAAACAAAAAAAGTACACATATTTGGTATCGCCGCGTCCGAAACAACCTGATCTATAAAACTGTCACACTAATTAACTCCTTCTGTGCACACCGTAATAAAAATAAATAAAAAACGGAGCAAAAAACTATGCTTTTTCATCATATCGCCAAACAAAAAGTGGAAAAAATGCGATCAAAAAGCAAAATGGAAATAAAAATGATACCGCTGAAAACGTCATCTTGTTCCGCAAAAAAAAAGCCGCCATACAGCTCCATCAGCCGAAAAATAAAAAAGTTATAGCTCTCTGAATAAAGCGATGCAAAAAAAATATTTTTTCTATAAAATTGTTTTATTGTGTAAAAGCGCCAAAACATAAAAAAATATACAGTAAGTGTAGTATCGGTGTAAACGTACTGACCCGAAGAATAATGCTGCCTTATCACTTTTACCACACGCAGAACGGCATAAAAAAAACCCTCAAAAAACAATTCCTGAATTGTTGGTTTTTGTTAATTTTGCCTCCCAAAAAACGGAATAGAAAGCGATCAAAAAATGTCACATACCCAAAAATGGTACCAATAAAAATGTCAACTCGTCCTGCAAAAAATAAGCCATCACATGACTCTGTCGGCCGAAATATGGAAAAATTATAGCTTTCAAAATATGGCGATGCAAAAACTAGATTTTGCAATAAAAGAGTCTTTTAGTGTGTGACAGCTGTCAGTCATAAAAACCCGATATAAATCTGGTATCTCTGTAATCGCACCGACCCAAAGAATAACGTAATCTCATCACTTATATCGCACGAGGAACGGCGTAAAAAATAAATAAAACCAATTCTTCACCTGCTACTGATTTGTTTATTATGTCTCCCAAAGATCGCAGTAAGGCTCTGCTCACATTTATCCTGCGCTCTGCGCTGAGCACTTACACCAGACTTTCTGTGTAAATCTCTGAAATACGTGATTCAGACGGAACCCATGACGGAAGATTCCCTGTAATGAGGCAGATATAGGCCACTGTGGATGCCGTCTGGCCTGTGATCCCACGGTGTCAGTTTTTTTAGGCGTGCATAAAAGTGCGGTTGGCCACAGTTTTGTGCACTTCTGAAAAAAAGGACACCGCTAAACAGAGGCCAGACGGAGTCCAAATTAACTCTGCTGCCTCATTACAGTGAATGGATCCCGCAGGGGTTTCATCTGAATTACATCACTTGGAAATTTAGATGGAAACCCCGATGTAAGTGCTCAGCTTAGAGCGCCGAATAAATGTTACGTAAAATGTTCCCAATAAAAGCTTCAACTCAGTCCTCAAAAAAAGCTAGTCCCCACTCAGGTCCGTTATCTGTTAAAAATATAAGGGACTTCCAAGTTACTGGTAGCAGAAAGGCTCTGGAAAAGCGAAATGGCTCTTGCCCCCCAAAAGAAATTCAGAAAATTTTGTGCTCCCAAATCCAAGTGCCTATTCTACAATAATTTGTTCTCCAATTGTCAAATAGCACTCCGTCCCCCCCAGATCTCGCCGTATGGCTGAGCGGTACGATACAGCCACATATGGGGTATTGCCACTTTTAGAAGAAATTGTGTGACACATTTCGGCACCATTTTTACCCATTGCCCTGTGTGAAAATGTAAAATCTGAGGGTAAAACATTTTTTTGTGGTAAAAATATAATTATGCTTTTTTCACTGCCCAATGATATCAATTTAAAAATTAAAAAATACTCACTACTTCCCTAGATGAATTCCTTGAGAGGTGTAGTTTACAAAATGGGGTCACTTGTGGGGGTTTCTGCTTTTTCGGCATGTCAGCGACTCTTCAAATGTGACATGCTGTCTGCAACCCATCCCAGCCAACATAGCGCTCCTTTCTCTTCCGAACCCTGCCGTACACCAAAGCAGTGGTTTTCCCCCACATATGGGGTATCAGCGTACTCAGGAGAAATTGCACAACAAATTTCAAGGTGCAATTCTCCTGTTATCCTTATTATAATGCAAAATTAGAGGATGAAAAACATTTATTGTGGGAAAAATGTAAAAATTTTATTTTTATGGCTCAATATTATAAACTTCTGTGAAGCACCTGGGGGTGCAAGGTGCTCACCACACATCTAGATAAGTTCCCTAAGGGGTCTAGTTTCCAAAATGGTGGCACTTGTGGGGGGTTTCCACTGTTTAGGCACATTAGGGGCTCCCCAAATGCAACATGGCGTCCGCTAATTATTCAAGCAAATTTTACATTCAAAAAGTCAAATGGCGCTCCTTCCCTTCCAAACCCTGCCGTGCGCCCAAACAGTGGTTTTCCTCCACATATCAGGTATCAGTGTGTTCAGGAGAAATTGCTCAACAAATTTCATGGTGCAATTTCTCCTATTACCCTTATGATAATGCAAAATTAAGGGATGAAAAACGTTTTTGTGGGAAAAATGTGAAAATTTTATTTTTACAGCTCAATATTATAAACTTCTGTGAAGCACCTGGGGGTGCAAGGTGCTCACCACACATCTAGATAAGTTCCCTAAGGGGTCTAGTTTCCAAATTGGTGTCACTTGTGGGGGGTTTCCACTGTTTAGGCACATCAGGAGCTCTCCAAACGCAACATGGCGTCCGCTAATTATTCAAACAAATTTTACATTCAAAAAGTCTAATGGCGCTCCTTCCCTTCTGAACTCTTCCATGCCCCCAAACAGTGGTTTTTCCCCCCATATTGGGTATCTACTAACTCAGGAGAAATTGCACAACAAACTGCATGGTGAAATTTCTCCTGTTACCCTTATGAAAATGCAAAAGTGGGGGCTGAAAAACATTTTTGTGGGAAAAATGTGAAAATTTTATTTTTACAGCTCAATGTTATAAACTTCTGTGAAGCACCTGGGGGTTTAAGGTGCTCATCACACATCTAGATAAGTTCCGTGAGGGGTCTAGTTTCCAAAATGTTGTCACTTATGGGGGGTTTCTACTGTTTGGGCACATCAGGGGCTCCCCAAATGCAACATGGCGTCCGCTAATTATTCAAGCAAATTTTACATTCAAAAAGTCAAATGGCGCTCCTTCCCTTCCGAACCCTGCCGCATGCCCAAACAGTGGTTTTCCCACACATATGGGGTATGTGCGTGCCCAGGGGAAATTGCACAACAAATTTTGGGGTCCAATTTTTCCTGTTACCCCTGCAAAAATAAAAAAAATTGGGTCTAAAGTAACATTTTTGTGAAAAAAAGTTAAATGTTAGTTTTTTTATTCCACATTCCAAAAATTCCTGTGAAGCACCTGAAGGGTTAATAAAGTTCTTGAATGTGGATATGAGCACATTGAGGGGTGCAGTTTTTAGAATGGTGTCACTTTTTGGTATTTTCTGTCATAAAGACCCCTCAAAGTGACTTTAAATATGATGTGGTCCCTAAAAAAATGGTTTTGTAAATTTTGTTGGAAAAATGAGAAATCGCTGGTCAACTTTTAACCCTTATAGCTCCCCAATAAAAAAAAATTTTGGTTCCAAAATTGTGCTGATGTAAAGTAGACATGTGGGAAATGTTATTTATTAATTATTTTGTGTGACATATCTCTCTGATTTAAGGGCATAAAAATTCAAATTTTGAAAATTGCAAAATTTTCAAAATTTTCGCCAAATTTCCGTTTTTTTCACAAATAAACGCAAGTGATATCGAAGAAATGTTACCACAATCATGAATTACAATATGTCACAAAAAAACAATCTCAGAATCAGGGGATCCGTTGAAGCGTTCCAGAGTAATTACCTCATAAAGTGACAGTGGTCAGAATTGTAAAAATTGGCCTGGTCATTAACGTGCAAACCACCTTGGGTTGTAAAGGGGTTAAAAATATATATATACAATTTAGGTCAAATTTCAAACTAATTCAATACAAATCAAAATGTCATGATTTTGTGACTCTACCCTTAATATGCTAACATTTTTGACATGAACGTGGCGTCCAACCATCACAGAAAGTTGAATGTGGCTGACAAATCTAATCAATAGAACAGTTCTCCCTTTACTACTACATAGTTGGGTGGTGGGGTAGACACTTGGCATTAGACATTAGCAAAGTTTATATCTGGTCAGCCATAGTTTATAATAACATCTATCAACAAGACTACTAGAGATAATCAAACCATTTGAAATTCAAATTCAGGTTCAGCTAATTTTTCCCAAAAATTCAATTCAATTAATTTAATCGCGAGGAAACTTAAGTAGTCCAATTACCTTGCAGCAGTGTGCAGAACATTTTGCCATCCCTGGATAATGTATCCACTCTGTTTTATGAGAGTGAAAAAGAGATTCCAAACTTTTGTACTACAAGAATAAGAAATGTGTAATTTGAATGTATTAATCAATTACACTGACACTCCATGCCCTATCTCTCCCACTATTGATGCAGCTAAATGTTCTTCAACATTTGTACCCTTTTATTTCCCTATGTGGAATGAGCTGTGCACTCTGACCTCTATCCCTATTCTAAAAAAGCATAAAATAGCAGTCTTTGCCAACATCCATATTTTTACTGCCCGTAATAGTCCACCCATATGATCTAGGATAGACTAAGTGATGTGATATCTGTAGGGCATAATCAGGAGCTTGTCATCTTCCTTCTTATGATTCTTTAGCAGTGTGTGAAATGGCACCAGGCATATTTTTAGGAAGGGAGGCTGATCCGCGTGAAATGTATCGCAAATTGGTTGAATTTGCAGGGACCTGCAAATTTCAGGTATTTTGACTAGAAATCGATTTGATTCAAATCGATTTGCTCATCTCTAATGAATACCACTGTCAAAGCCGAATCGACCATTTGTTACTAAGATTTTTTTTAGAAAAATTAAATGTGAAGGTTCCGCTTAAGTCAAGTCGTTAAACCATACAATTGATATTATACTAGAATTAGCCAACTTGCCAGTATCTGGCAGGATAGTACACCTATGCACAGATTACTCTGCAAGAACGAAACCACATACATTTTATAAATGCATGCACTAGTGGCCATAGAAAAAATACAATTGCCTGTAGAAAACTTATAGCATATATGGAGCACTCAATTTAATTGTAAAATTACATCTCTTTCAGCATGAAATGTGAATGGAGAGCCTAAGAGTTAATGTTTTTAAGGAACCTATCACCACAACAACTATTTCCAATCATAAATCTACCGAGGTTCCTTAGTGGTGTTTGACAGCTGTACAGTATGTAAACATTGCCATGCACATACGGTTTGGTAACATAACTGGGAACCTTGCATAAGTAGTAGAACCTGAAAAGCTGGATGTGGCTTCATGTTTCTACGGTGTTTCCTGACTTGCACATCAAGATCTTAATCACCCTCATTGGGGCATTCACAGGAGATATATAATAGATAGAACATGCCTTGAGACAAGATATTCAGATTAAGACTGTGAGACACAGGAATGAATGGATGGTATGTGGAAAAAATGCTATTACATCAGACTCTGAGCTTAAAGAGAACCTGCCATCAGGATCATGCATGTTAAAATAAAGGTATTGGCATACTGTCGCTGTTATACTGGTTCATTAGATACCTTCAGTGTAGAAATCCACAGCCTGGTTATTGTTTAATCATCATTAGAAATTTGGGTTTCCTGAGTTCTTCGTGCATCGGGGCGGGACTGTGAGTAGTGTCTTCGGCTCAGCCTCAGCCCCTCTGCTTCCTCTGGTGTCCATATTTTCTGTTTTAAATTTTGCACCGGCATTATCCTAACTGCGGGCGGCGTTTGCACCCATTGATCTCGTGGCGGGCTTCAGGAAATGGCGCTGGTGGAAGCACATGCGCATATTGACCTCTTGCGGTCATCAGGAAAATGGCGGAGGTGATGGCACAAGCGCAGATTGAGATCTGCTTGTCTCTGAGCTGAGATCTCAATCTCCGCATGCGCCACCACCGGCGCCATTTTCCTGAAGCCTGCCGGAAGATCAATATACGCAAGCGTCGTCCACGGTTAGGAAGGTGCCAGCGTGAAATTTAACACAGTAAAAAGATACAGAAAACAGAGGCAGTGGAGGGGCCAGGGCAGAGCTGAAGACCCTACCCATAATTTGGCCTTGATGCACGAAGAACTTAGGAAACTCAAACTTCTAAATTTAGGTTTATGAAAATGTTTTCAAATCCAGTGACTGATTCTTATGTTTTCTTATGCCCTTATACACTTCTATTTTTAACCATCACATATGCATTTTGCACAAAACGCACGTGAAACTATGCACAAGTGAGATGAACAAGAAAAATCCTTATTGTAGCCAAAATTGTGCACAATATTATATATAAAAATTTGTTGAACATTCATTCTGCAACTTTATTGAAAATTAGTTCTTGAGCCCTTTTCTTTTCTCTTCAAAGCTCCTCGTGATCCTTTTTCTCTTATAGATGGCCTGCGGATCTTCTCTGTGAAGCATCCAGCAGTAGTCCCCCATCATGTTCACATTCCATCTACCTTGGTATGGTCGTTCCATCTTGATACCCTGATGAAATCTTTCTCCTTGTTCTTCGGTAACAGCACCAAGGTTTTCAGGAAAGTAATCCAAATTGGAATGTAAAAAATGTAACTTCAAATTCATCAGACAACCCAAGGCTTTGAAAGGTTTATGCATGTTCTCCATGATGGACTTAAATGTCGGATCTTTGTTGTTACCTAAAAATTTCTTCCGGACTTGTTTAAAAAATTTCCAAGCCCTTTTCTCAACAGCTTTCATTTTTGTTTCAAGCACGTCATCCTTCATGTGTTTCTGAATAACTGGACCCACAAAAATGCCTTCCTTCAGTTTTGTTTCTGACAGTCTTTGAAACTTGATACACAGGTATTTAAGTCTCTCCTTCTTTCGGTAGAGCTATCACAAACTGCTTTATCAGTCCAAACTTAATATGGAGCAGTGGCAGGAGAACTTTAGTGGGATCAACTAAACTTTCCGCAACTATGTTCTTGAATCCAGGTTGCAAAAATGTTCTCATGGCCAACTTTTTTGGCTCCAGTTTACTGAATTCAGCGATCGAAAGTATATAAAAATCACCTGTTACTTTTCAAACAATTTTACCTGGGTTATTAAATGGAACTTTTCGCCTTGGAAAATGCTTTATACTTGCAGATATATGGGTTTATCTGTAAGTAAATAGCGCTTGAATAATGACCGGCTGACTTACTGAAGGTGCGGCTACCGGAAGAAAATGAACTCATTACCTCCTGAGAGGTGGCAGCTTTTAGTCATGGGGGCGGTGCAGTGAGCAATAGCAGACATTGCGGCAGCTTTAAGCATGCCGGGACACTTTGAGAAACAGATGTTCTGCAGAGCCGTCTGTCAATCAAAGTTTCAGGGCATATTTACAGCCACTGCTCATAGTACAGTGAGCAGTGCTGGGAGCAGTGACTGTAGCCACTCTGCAAATTTCAAGGTATCATTTATTCAGTTTCCTATAACCTACATGCCCATATAGACGGCTTAGGAGGGTTGGTCAAAGATTCCCTTTATGTGTTCTATCAGTTTACAGTATTCCTTAACTAGGTGCAGTAATCCAAAAACTTAATGTATCAAATACACAATAATGTGGAACTAATCTGTAAATAGAATTTTTTTACACAACTTATACACTCATCAATCATAACATTAAAACCAAATGTCTAAAACTTTTGACATTCCACCAAAATAACGTTGACAAATTGGGGCGTGGACTCAACAAGACCTCTAAAGGTGTGCTGTGGTATTTGGAAGCAAAATAAAACCAGCAGATCCTTAAAAGTCCCCCAACGAGTTAAGCTGGATCACCATTGATCATACTTGTTTCTTTTTTTTAAGCACATTCCACAGATGCCCGATTGGATTGAGATCTGGAGAATTTGGAGAACAAGTCAATAACTTGAATTCTTTGTCATGTTTCTCACACCATTTCTGGATAATTTTTTGCAGTGTAGCACACTACCCTACTGACAAGGTCATACCTGGCAGTGTAGGGCCAGCAATTGCTGCCCTAGCAGAATTACTACTGTTTAAATGACAACGGACAGGGAGTAGATGCCATTGGTACTAGCGGTAGCATTGCAGTGTAGAAGACAATGGACAGGCAAACAGAAGGTATGGCAAATGTAATCATTGGCATCAATCGGAGGTGAATGAATGCCTGATTAATTTTGACAAATGTAAGGTTTCCCATGCTTGCTGTAACATACCTGGCGGCGTCCTTGCATGGTGGTCCATCTCCCACTGTGCAAGAGCGCGCACTTGATCTCCAGTCCAGAATGTCTCTCTGGCTTCCCTCCTTGCTGTCTGTTTGTCTGTTTTGGCTGCATAGGGCGACGCCCGCTGAACTTCCTGTTTCTTGTACCTGCTGCGGACACGCCCCTGTTGCACCTTCAGCCTATTGCTGTCCATCTTTGGGTATTTATACCACCTTCTTCCTCAAGATGGCGCCTGAGCATTGTGTCCTGTCAGTTGGCTTTTTTGTCTCTGACATGCCAGGTCCTATCCTGTTTTCCTGCCTGTTTTCCAGTTCTGTGTCTGAACTGTGGTCTGTTCTTGTGAACACGCTTCTTGCCTGTTCTTTCGCCTTCTAGGGGCTGTATTCCTAGATCTGCCTGTCTGTGCCTTGCGGTATCTGTTCCCGTCTGAACAGAGTCCTGTTTGTGTCCCTGCCTTGCGGTATCTGTTCCTGTCTGAACTGAGTCCTGTCTATTTCTCCTGTCTTGCAGTATCTGTTCCCGTGTCTGAACTGAGTCCTGTCTATGTCTCCTGCCTTGCGGTATCAGTTCCCGTGTCTGAACTGAGTCCTGTCTGTGTACTCTTGCCTGCTGCCTTTCCTGGAGGCTGTATTTCCAGGCCTGTCTGAACACGCTCCTAGCCTGTTCCTCCCGCCTTCTAGGGGCCGATTACCTAGATCCGTTCCTGTATCTTGTCTGTCCTGTCTGAACACGCTCCTTGCCTGTTCGTCCCGCCTCTCTGGGGGCCGTATTCCCAGACCCGCTCCTGTATCCTGCTGCAGTGTCGGTCTCTTCCGTACACTCAGTTCCAGTCTGAACTCTCTCCTATCCTTTACCTGTTTTGCCTCTATGTCCGTTCCTTTCCTTTTTCTGCAGAGTCTGAACTCGTACCTAACTCCTGCTTGTTGTCTCTGTACTCCCGTTTGTGAGTTTGTGGTCCCCTCGCTACTTCACTGCAAGTACCCTGTGGGTATCTGGCTCTGCCTTTCCCTTCCTGTCTGTTCCGTGTGAACAGAGCCCTGTCCGTCCTGCTCTGACTCCTTGCTCACTGCTCCGGCAGCCTTGCTCTGCTCTTACCCTTTTGCTCACTGCTCCGGCAGTCCTGTCCTGCCCTGCTTCTGCCCGCTGCTCCGGCAGTCCTGTCCTGCCCTGCTTCTGCCCGCTGCTCCGGCAGTCCTGTCCTGCCCTGCTTCTGCCCGCTGCTCCGGCAGTCCTGTCCTGCCCTGCTTCTGCCCGCTGCTCCGGCAGTCCTGTCCTGCCCTGCTTCTGCCCGCTGCTCTGGCAGTCCTGTCCTGCCCTGCTTCTGCCCGCTGCTCCGGCAGTCCTGTCCTGCCCTGCTTCTGCCCGCTGCTCCGGCAGTCCTGTCCTGCCCTGCTTCTGCCCGCTGCTCCGGCAGTCCTGTCCTGCCCTGCTTCTGCCCGCTGCTCCGGCAGTCCTGTCCTGCCCTGCTTCTGCCCGCTGCTCCAGCAGTCCTGTCCTGCCCTGCTTCTGCCCGCTGCTCCGGCAGTCCTGTCCTGCCCTGCTTGTGCTCGCTGCTCCTGCAGCCCCGTCCTGCTCTGTTCTTGCCCACCGCTTTGGGCGTTCCCTCTCTGCTGTGGTTGTCTACCGCATCTGCGGTTCTGTGACCCAGTCTGTACTGGGTCTTAACCTTTCTGTGCTCCAGCCCGTCCTTTCGGCCAGTACCTCCCTGCCTGCATACTCGCCTGTATCCACCCCTCTGCATACCTGCCGTGTTTGCTTACATCCACCAGTCTGTGCCAGCCTAACCTGCCTGTTCCAGTAATTCCAGTGTGGGTCAACCCCCGTGTCCGGAGTTTGACCTGGAGTAGCACCTGGTCCCTCTGCCCGGTTTCTCCCTGGTGCACTGGCGTCGTATGCCGTCGTGCCACCTTGGTCGGATCGGCCAGATACTTAGTCACGCCCCTCCAGGCACTCTCCGGTCCATGGTCCAGTGGAACCACAACACCCGCACACGCCAGTCAGTCCGGGCGTGTGCATAACACTTGCAAAGGATAACCTGGTCCACTTGGGTGTTACAAACCCACTGGCCTTGCGCAATCCTCTCTCTGACAGTTGACACTGGAAGATGGACATGACACTATGCCCATAGCAAACTGGGCCAATTCTTGCTACAGGTTCAAACTGCTAAGCCAGAATTCTATAGATGAGGACTCAGGATTTCTGCTGGAGAAAGGGCACAGTGCAGGTATGACAGAACCTGGCTTTTCAGATGCTGCGATTCTGTTTGCTGAAGTGCATCAGGCTGGTGCAGCGACAAAAAAACATATGGTTCATCTTGTCATATATACTGCAAATGCTGTTGCTGCTGCTTTAGTTATTTATTGTAGCTGTAGTACTAGCACACATGGGAGAGCGTTGACTTTAAAGCACATGTCAAACTCTGGCCTGAGGGCCAAATCTGGCCCACTGGGTGAGTATATTTGGCCCCCGATGTTGGGCAGGTCCCCCGAGTATATCTGGCCCGCACTTTCACGCGGCATCGTACTTTCAACTGTATCGGCATCCTAGATGCTGATACAGTTGAAAGCAATGATGGAGGAAGGAGCATTAGCTGCTGATCCATCTCCCATCATTACCCCTAGGCATCTGACATCTCAGCGCAGAGGGCGCAATCACGTCATTACAATGCACTCGCTGTACCGAGATGTTCAGAGGATCTGAAGACACCATGAAGAGACCGGAGCAGGAAGAAACGGGCAGAGGTGAGTATTTTTTTTATGTGGGGCCTATTGTACTGTATGGAGCACTCTGTGGTGCCATTATACTGCATGGAGCACTATGTGGTGTCCTTTATATTGTACGGAGCACTATGTGGCACCATTATGCTGTATGAAGCACTATGTGGGGCAATTATACTGTATGGAACACTGTGGGGCCATTATACTGTATGGAACACTGTGGTGCCATTATACTGTATGGAGCACAATTTGGGGCCATTATACTATATGGAGCACTATGTTGGGCCATTATGCTGTAAAGAACACTAAGTGAGGCCATTATATTGTATGGACCACTATATGGGGCCATTATACTGTATGGAGCACTATGTGGGGCCTTTATACTGTAAAGAGCACTATGCAAAGCCATTATACTGTATGGAGCACTATGTGGGGCTTTTATACTGTACGGAGCACTTTTTATGGCCATTATACTGTATGAAACACTATGTGAGGTCATTATACTGTATGAAGCACTCTGTGGGGCCATTACACTGTATGGAGCACTATATTTGGCCATTATACTGTATAGAGCACTCTGTGGGGCCATTGTACTGTATGGAAAGCAATGCAGGGTTCATTATATGGTATGGAGGACTATGCGGGGCCCATTATAATGTATGGAGCACTTTTTATGACCATTATACTTTATGGAAGGCTGTGTGGGGAGAATCATTCTGTAATGGGGTCACCATTCTTTGTAGGGGGGATTGAGGGAGGGGGTTCAGTAGTCATACTGTGCGTGTGGAGGGTACTGTGGAGGAATTCACTTTGTGGGGGTCATAGTCTGTTTAAGGGCACTTTTGTTTGCATTATACTTTATTATCTGCATTATTCAAGGTTTCTATCCTTTCTTATTACATATTTAAATTAGGCCATTGGGCCATATGCTTTTTACGGCTCTTACATAACATATTATATTATTCCAATATTTTATTCTAAGATCTATTAGTTAAAATTAACCTTTCTTTGTGGTACAACCCCTTTCAGTTTGTTTCAATATGAAAAAGTTAATGGTTATATTTGATGATAAGGAAAAATGTCTTCAATTCTAGACATTTTTTTAAATAAATATCAAGGTTGGCCAGAGAGTTTCTCCAGGTTTTTAATTTTGGCCCTCTGTGTATATGAGTTTGACATCCTTGCTCCAAAGGGAGCAGAGAAGGGTCTCATGGTCACACATGAGGTCAACAGGCATCCACTCTGTAAAAACCTCACCAGCTTATCCTGGTAATAAGGCAATTTGGATTCCCTTTCGGAAGCCAGAGAAAGTTCCCCCATTTTTCCCCCAAGAGCAGCACTAGCCAATAGTCATCACTTTGCTTTATGGTAACAATACACTTGTCATCCCACAAGAATGCTAGCACATAGATTGCCATGCTAGTGAGCATGCTCAGGGGCACAGCTAGTTCACTTTCCGCATCTCGATGCAAGGGCTGGTCGTCATGGTCAGTGTCATAAATGTCATCCTTATTTTCACTCTGACCGTAAGCCTTGACCCATGCCTGTGTCAGCTCTTCTTCCATATATTGCTGCATATAACATGGACCTTGACTATCTGCACAGGGATTCAAGCCTACGCAGTGTACTACCGGGGAACTTCAACCGACCCAAAAAATCATTAACAATTGGGATAAAAATTCAAAATTCAGAACATTAACGGAATCCCAAGAAAGAATTTTTGAAAGGAAGAAAAATTGTGTCCTTTGTGCCCTGCCCTGTGCAGAGGGGCAATCGTGCATAGAGTCCCACTCTGAGAAGTCACCTCAGTAGAAGTGTAGCACCCTGAGGATTCGGCTGCTACAGGGGTATTACACCTCAAGCCAGAGGTGTGGTATTCCACTCCCGGGTAAGGATGGAGTGTGGAACTGAGCTCAGTAGGCTGCATGCACTACATACATCCCATTTCCGGGGGACAGATCGACGGTACTCCCACCAGTTTATGTGCAGGTACGATAGTGTCTGTCCCTGGCTGGAGTGGGAGGGGGGTGGAACATCCCAGTAGTGTAGGGGCAGATAGGGGGAGCAGTCTGGGTAAGGCTAGGAGCTCATTGGGTGCTGGTCACCTGAGCTCACACATAGAGGGAGTATATAAGGTGGGAACCATCTTAGATCAGGGTCAGACAGGCAGACAGCTACTAGTCAGTCTGTTGTAGAGGGTCAAGCAGTCCTGAAAGAAGAGAGAGAGGAGTCAGAAGGACCCAGAGGGGAAGAAGAGGGAACCCCAAGAGCCCAAATACAAGCAACAGGGTGAAGGGTTGGCACAAGGGTACCGGATCCCAAGCTGGTGGAGGGCACTAATCCTCAGCCAGAGACCGGAGGTTGTGGGCAGGATCTGCCACGACCCCCCACTAAATCCACCCGAAAGGCAGACCAAGTATAGGGTCAGGGAACCCAGAAGAGGTGTACCCACCAAGAGACCCGAGGGAGCCGGACATAGGTGGATCCCTGGTGGGGAAGGCCAGAGAAAAGGAACGTCAGAAAGGGAGCTCAGGATCACGCTCCAGAATTACCTGGGGGTTGGCCGAGTCCAGGACCTGGTGGACGCAGCACGGCTCGGGCGGTCACTCAAGGCCGGAGTGACCAGAACAAAAGCAGTAAGTAAAAACCCTGAACTGCACAGCCCGACTCTGAGTCTCATTACCACCCTCACTGCACCACCACAACCACCACCCTCTACAACTGACCCCCTGAGGCTATACCCCTCCCGTTGGGGGTTATACTACCAGAAGCTGCACACACACCACCAGCCTCAGCGGACCCTGCTGCAGCGGCGGCCGTATTGACCGCAAATCAACGGGTGGCGTAGTCGACACTAAAGAACATCCAGCAACATCTGTAGGACTGCCACACACTGAGCTTGACACCCTGGGCACGGACCGGGTCACCGCCACTCGGAGACTACAACCCCCATCTGATCCGGCTCCGGGTATTCCCCAAACAACACTGGCCCAGGGGGCGCGTCAACTTTGGCGTAGTCGGCAGGATTACGTGCCCGCAACAACCGGGTACTGCGTGCCTGAAGAAAAGTTCATCGTTACCTCAAAAAGAAGTCTCCCGCCGGTTCCGGAGGGTCCCCGCCAACGGACCCCATCATAGGTCGTTTCCCGCCGGTTGTCCGCCATTTGCAGCTTTTTCCCGCCATCCATGGAGTTTCCCGCCACTGGGAGACGATTCCCGCCATTTCCAAAGATTTCCCGCCTTGGAAGAGCGGACGCCATTATGGGCGTGCCAGAGGGTGGCAAAAGGCCACCTCCCATCGTGGGCCAGGTCGAAGAATGGCGCCAAAAGCGGAAACCGCGCCCACCAACAGAGACTGTGATGCTGGAAGTGTCCATCAGCGTGAGAGAACTGCCCCTGGAACTGACAATCACAAAATTGCCCCGGGACCACCCTCAATGTGGGCGGAGACTGAAAAAAAGAACGAAGATGGGTGCAGCCTGGAGGAGTCTGGAGAGAGCGCACCCGGAGACAAGAAGTCTGGAGAGGGCTCCGGAGAAGTCGTACCCGGAGATGGAGGGAGAGACAGGCAGCACCGACCCAGTGGTCAGGAGCCTGCTGCAAGCAACAACCCCACTAGGTTTAGTGGAGATCCTAGCACAGCTCCCCCGAGACCGGAAGTGTGCACAGACCGCGCTGGAGGGCCTCGCACGGAGGATGGCCCAGGTGCAGCAGGACACGCTGACGGAGTGGAGCCGTGAGATGGCCCAGCAGACCGGAACCCGTCAGCGGAGCACGCCACCCGAGACGAGGAGACAGACCACCTCTGAGGATGGTGCAGGAGGAGTGAAGGCCGGAGACGGCGCCAAGAAGGGAGCTGAACGGACGGAGGCAGGTAAAGGGGACGTCTCTACCCCGAGCCAAGAAACCGTGTACCTGTCCCAGCTCCCCGTCGCAGAGCCCGAAATTCCCCCTGCCGTGCCCGTCGCTGCATCGTCACCGTGCCGGACTAGGCCTCAAGCAGAAGCCGCGGCCGCGACCCCTGTGACGTCACACGCCTCGACCCTGAGCGCGACCAAACAGGAAATACCATCGGCCTGGTCGCAAGGCCTAGTACCCCCGGGCGCCGCAATTCCAACAGCGCCCCCTACCTCCGCGGAGCCACCGGCCTGGTCGCAGGGCCGAGTAACCCCGGGCACCGCCGTCCTTACGGTGCCCTTTTCCTTTAGGGTGCCCCAAGCCTGGACGCAAGGCCTGGTCAACCCGGGCGCCGCTACCATCAGCGCACCCTCAACATCTCGAGTGCCGCACCTGGGCGAAGATCTATTTGCCCAGCACACGGGCCCGGATGGGCAGCCCTTTGTGTGGCCACCGGAGTTTCACCATCCCCGACTCCGGAAAGAAAGACCCCTAGATGAGCCCCTGATTCCGGTTCCGAAGCCCATCAGGAGAACCCCGCTCCCGCTGGAAGTGGCGCAGTTCGAGTGGGACCCCACCGGAGGAGATCTCATGGGGTTCACTCAAGAAACGCGGGCAGCCGCAGCAGAGCGAGTGGAGTGCTGCCGCCAGCAGTTGGCAGACTTCGAGCGAGAACGGAAAGAGAGGCGGATCCGAGAGCAGCGGCTGCAAGAACAGAGCGCAGGGCAGAAGAGCCGGACCAGGAGGAACCCCCGTGCAGCTCATGGTCCCCGTACCACCGGGACTGTGATCAAATTCAACCTGCAGCATGGGTGGGGCTTCTTAAGAGACCATCATACCCCCGGCGACGTCTTTGTAACCCGCAGAGACGTAGAAAGCCATCTGCCGGAGGGACACAGAGGTCGTGACCTGTACGTAGGGGACGAGGTCACGTTCACCCGGCACAAGTGTGCCAAAGGACCCTACGCCCTCCATGTGCATCGCTTGACGGAGGAGGAGCTGCGGTGTGAGGAGGAGCAAGAGGACCCGGACGGGTCTGAAGATAAAGAAGGAGCAGGAGGACGCCGTCGTTAAAGTACGGTAAAGAGACTGTAAATAGTTACCCGTCGGGGTACAGTGAACTGTTGCTGCTTTAAATATGTCCCCGTTGGGACAAGTGTAAACTGTTACCCGTATTTCCCTTAGTCCCACTGACCGAGGACTGAGAGCGGTCATTCCTTCCTTATACCTGGCCGAGGACTGAGAGCGGCCACACTTTCCCCTTTGTATATAGTTGCGCTTTTTAAGGCGCCCCCTACCGGTTTTATAGGAAACTGTTGTTTTTCTTGAAGAGACTGTCGCACTTTACCCGGTCACAAGTTGCACCGTGGCCGGAGGAACAAGAATGTTTATATGAAAAGTTTATGCTGATATATATATTGTTTTATATGTTTATGTTTTATGAAAAAAAATTTGTATGTTTTGGATGTTTATTCTCTTACAGCCCGAGGACGTGCTGTGATTTACCAGGGGGGAATGTAGCACCCTGAGGATTCGGCTGCTACAGGGGTATTACACCTCAAGCCAGAGGTGTGGTATTCCACTCCCGGGTAAGGATGGAGTGTGGAACTGAGCTCAGTAGGCTGCATGCACTACATACATCCCATTTCCGGGGGACAGATCGACGGTACTCCCACCAGTTTATGTGAAGGTACGATAGTGTCTGTCCCTGGCTGGAGTGGGAGGGGGGTGGAACATCCCAGTAGTGTAGGGGCAGATAGGGGGAGCAGTCTGGGTAAGGCTAGGAGCTCATTGGGTGCTGGTCACCTGAGCTCACACATAGAGGGAGTATATAAGGTGGGAACCATCTTAGATCAGGGTCAGACAGGCAGACAGCTACTAGTCAGTCTGTTGTAGAGGGTCAAGCAGTCCTGAAAGAAGAGAGAGAGGAGTCAGAAGGACCCAGAGGGGAAGAAGAGGGAACCCCAAGAGCCCAAATACAAGCAACAGGGTGAAGGGTTGGCACAAGGGTACCGGATCCCAAGCTGGTGGAGGGCACTAATCCTCAGCCAGAGACCGGAGGTTGTGGGCAGGATCTGCCACGACCCCCCACTAAATCCACCCGAAAGGCAGACCAAGTATAGGGTCAGGGAACCCAGAAGAGGTGTACCCACCAAGAGACCCGAGGGAGCCGGACATAGGTGGATCCCTGGTGGGGAAGGCCAGAGAAAAGGAACGTCAGAAAGGGAGCTCAGGATCACGCTCCAGAATTACCTGGGGGTTGGCCGAGTCCAGGACCTGGTGGACGCAGCACGGCTCGGGCGGTCACTCAAGGCCGGAGTGACCAGAACAAAAGCAGTAAGTAAAAACCCTGAACTGCACAGCCCGACTCTGAGTCTCATTACCACCCTCACTGCACCACCACAACCACCACCCTCTACAACTGACCCCCTGAGGCTATACCCCTCCCGTTGGGGGTTATACTACCAGAAGCTGCACACACACCACCAGCCTCAGCGGACCTTGCTGCAGCGGCGGCCGTATTGACCGCAAATCAACGGGTGGCGTAGTCGACACTAAAGAACATCCAGCAACATCTGTAGGACTGCCACACACTGAGCTTGACACCCTGGGCACGGACCGGGTCACCGCCACTCGGAGACTACAACCCCCATCTGATCCGGCTCCGGGTATTCCCCAAACAACACTGGCCCAGGGGGCGCGTCAGAAGCACACACCAAAAGTTCTTATATATACAAAAAATGATGGTAAAGCAGATTATAAAGATGGGGAGTAACTGAAGCCAAGTGTCAGACAGTTCCGAGCGCCCCTCCTTGTATATGTTTGAGGAAAAGGTGTGTGTAAATAGGTGTGGCTTAAAAAAATGGGTGTGGCTTTAAAAATGTGCGAGGCTTTAAAAAATGAGACATAGTGATACACCTAAATGGCCCACGGCCCGAATATTCCCCACCCCTGCTATGGATGTTACACACCTTTTAGTAAGCCATTTTACCATATGAAGATCTTACCTGTTTTAGGGCCTGTAAGGTGGCTGCCGGACAGGTCGTGGTCGGGAGGTATGTGTCCCCGAAGTACCAAGCTTTGGTGATGTAGGACCCGGAGAAGCAGGCTCCAGCACACATAGTGCTGAGAGGAATTTAATGGACCTGCATTACAGGGCCGGGATTTACGAGCAGCTGAAAGAGATGGGGGGGGACAGCTGCTCACTTACCTCCAGTCCAGGTCTTGGAAGACTGATTTAAGACAGCTGCGCCTGTCTCAGTCTGTCTGTGTGTGTTGGGCAAGGTGAGCAGACCTTGCATGTGCTCCTTAGACTCTGCAGGAGGCAGAGGAAGGCACTTTGTTTAAACGGCTGAGGCCGTGCTGCATGGACTTGTTATTTTGAGCTTTGTTCTGTTATTCCTTTTTGTGCCAGGAAAAGGCTGTTACTTTTGTTTCCTCACTGGTGTATGCACACTAAATAAACCACAAGTTTGTTTGAACCCGCGGACTGCATCACTGTGTGAACCTGTGCCTACCTCCAACGCAGCTCAGTGAGTACAAATCCCTACAGTCAGATAAGGCTTATGAGAGCCCAACTGATGATGATACGCATAGAGCATTGTATATAGTGTTGTCGCTTCTGTATTTAATGTCTCGCTCTTCAAAACGGAGTGAGCTGCAGAACACTGGTCAATAAGGGTCTTAATGCATTTTCCTGAAAGGGAAACAAAAAGAAAAGTAGTAACGTCTTCAGCATTTCCAAAATATAATCATTTCTACAGCAGAAAAATAGAAAATATCAGAAACTTTGCTGCCAACAAGGCAAAAGTAGGTGACAGGTAAAAGGGGACCGTGCACCGCACAGAATGCATTCCTGCAGATTGTAGTCAGCAGACCATAAAATACAACATGGCAGGATACTCATCAGAACATTAGGGAATTGTCGCATATGCAATTAAGCAGCACAGAGCTTATCACTATACACGACAACACTGCAGCCATATTGCTGGGGTCTCTGCTAGTGACCGGTAGACACAAGGCAACGTTGCTTCTTCTATCAGGACTGTGCAGGTAAGAAATTGTGACACGGAAGTGGGTAGCGGTGTGAGGAGACAACTTCGGGAGCAGTATGAGCCTTGTAGCAGCACGCTGCTGTAGCCAGTGCCGGGGAGGCTTATGCCCTGCAGTATGGCTGCGCTGAGCCCTGGAATTGGCTCCATATCCCCCGACCTGCCATTCAGTGTCAGCTCGACTGTAAATCACAGGGGGCTCCTGCACGTCTACTGTGCGCCACTATAACTGGGATGTACAATTACGGTAGTTTGCATTAAACAGGTTGTTTGGTTAACAACAAGTTATCACTGATCCATGGGCTCCACAAAATAGGTGATAACTTATTGATCATTTGGGTGCGAACATTGGAAAACGCACCTATCAGAAGAATGGGGGAAGTTTTATCCCTGGCAAGACACTTATCCTCATTTTAAAATGCAGCAGCAGGTGGGACGTCTGACCACAGCTTCATTCACTCTCTTTGGGGCTTCCAGAAAAAAACAAGAACAGCCACTGAGGGAATGAATGGATCAGTGGTCAAGTCGCACATGAGCTCCAGTCTAATGAGGATAAATGCTCCACATTCTAACAATCAGTGCAGGTCTTAGCATTCAGATTCCCACTAATCAATAATTTATCACTTATCCTGTGGAAAGGTGATTGCTTGTTTTCCCCGGAGAACCCCTGCAAGTGCATCTTGTTCTAAGTAGTTAATCACTAATGGAAATAAAGAATCTTCTCCTAATTAATATCAGAGAGAACAAATGACCGCCATACACAACACAATCCACTATACCAACACCAATAGCACCACATACAACGGAGAAATACCGCCACACCATGACCAGACCACATATTACCACCACATAGTGACCGAATAATACTACATACAACAGAGAAATACTGCCACACCATTACCAGACCAGATATTACCACCACATAGTGACCAAATAATACCACATACAATGGAGAAATACCACCACACCAAATAATACCCCATCATTGCTATCCACCATCCCCATCATTGCTCTCCCCACCTCCTCCATCTTTGCTCTCTCCCTTCCCCATCATTGCTTTTCCTTACCTTCTCCATCATTGCTCTCCCCCATCTCATGCATCTTTGCTCTCTCCCATCCCCATCATTGTTCTCCCCTACTTTCTCCATCATTGCTCTCCCCACCTTCTCCATCATTGTCATATCTCCTCCATCATTGCCATATCTCCCCCCACCTCCTCCATCATCATTGGCATATCTCCCCCACCTCCTCCATCATCATTGCCATGCCATATCTCCCCCACCTCCTCCATCACCATTCCTCTCCCCCCACCACCATTTCTCTCCCCCATCTCCCCCCACCTCTTCCATCCATCACCATTTCTCTCCCCCATCTCCTCCATCCATCACCATTCCTCTCCCCCATCTCCCCCCACCTCCTCCATCATCACGGCTGCCAAAATTTAGGAAAAACCACAATAACAATTTAAAGACATATAGAGGTGGGCCTGAGTAAAGACGTGTTCCCATTAGAAAGGAGCGGGACTGCTATACAGTTATAGGGTATGCAGTGAGTACAATGGCTGCCAAAATTTAGGAAAAACTCGAATAACAATTTAAAGACATATAGAGGTGGGCCTCAGTAATGACATGTTCCCATTAGAAAGCAGTGAGACTGCTATACAGTTATAGGGTATGCAGTGAGTACAACGGCTGCCAAAATTTGGGAAAAAACACAATAACAATTTAAAGACACATAGAGGTGTGCCTCAGTAACGAGTATGACATGTTCCCATTAGAAAGGAGCGGGTCTGCTATACAGTTATAGGGTATGCAGTGAGTACAACGGCTACCAAAATTTGGGAAAAACCCCAATAACAGTTTAAAGACACATAGAGGTGGGCTTCAGTAACGACATGTTCCCATTAGAAAGGAATGGGTCTCCCATACTGTTCTTGCGAATGCAGTGACTGCAACGGCTGCCAAAAATTTGGAGGCACTCCAATGCCCCTTGCAAGAGATGTAGAGGAGGGCCTCCTGAAAAAAATGTTCCCATTATTAGGAAGTGGGTCTACCATACTGTTTGCCTATACAGTAAATGCAATGGCTGATAAAAAATTGGAGGCACTCCAATGCCCCTTGCAAGAGATGTAGATATGGTTATATGGTAGACATGTTGGTGGAGGATGAGGATGAGGATGAGGAGAAAGAGGAGGACAAAAGAAAATAAACAAGGTCAGGAAATGTATACCCATATCTGGGTGTGAAGAGGTGCATGGGAATAGACCTCCCAAAAAAAGACACTGGATTTGAGGTTATGTTACGCTGCTATCATTCAGTGTTGTTGAGAAGTCTGGCCTAATCCAGCCCTTGTTCATTTTTATAAGAGTCAGCCTGTCAGCATTTTCAGTTGACAGGCGGATGCACCTATCAGTTATAATTCCACCAGCAGCACTAAAAACCCACTCTGACAAAACGCTAGCGCCTGGCCCGTCCAGGACCTCCAAGGCATAGAGAGCCAGTTCATGCCTCACGTTCAGCTTGGATACCCAATAATTATAAGGCACAGAGGAATCATGGAGGACGTTGG
This sequence comes from Phyllobates terribilis, assembly GCF_046119375.1. Taxonomy (NCBI): domain Eukaryota; kingdom Metazoa; phylum Chordata; class Amphibia; order Anura; family Dendrobatidae; genus Phyllobates; species Phyllobates terribilis. The sequence goes on from NW_027362762.1 coordinate 694,167,214, forward strand.
TACGGTTGGCAAGGTACTCCATCAGCATCTTCTGAAACTTTTCCTTCCTTGTGAGAGTACCCCATGCATCAGGACTTGTGCAATGGGAGGGTCTGAGAAAACTGTCCCATAACTTTGACAGTGTTCCCCTGCCTCTGCTGGATTGGATTCGTGTCTCTCTCGCCTGTACTCCTTGGTTGTCCAACGAACTGTGACCTCTGCCGCCAGCGTTTCCAGATGGGAATTTTTTAAATAATTCCGCAACAAGGGCCTTCCTGTACTGCCTCATTTTATTAGGCCTGTCCGCCACGGGAATAAGAGATAGAAAGATCTCCTTGTAGAGTGAGTCTAGAAGTGTTACCAAACAGTAATGACTGTCACCCAAAATTTGGACAATGTGAGGGTCATGGGAAAGGCAGCGTAACATAAATTGGGACAGGAAGGTTGAGCGACAACATGTGGGTGTTTGTAATTTCAGCTTGTCCACTACCTCGGCCTCTGTATGCACCATCACCATCACGTCCACTTCCCCGTCCCTTGTCACACACCTTGAGCATTTTAAGTGGAGGACAACATTTTTCCACGTTCACTACAAATAGCTGGATTTGTTATATGTGATACGTCTGACGGAAAACCACGGTTTTAAATAGTGGGCCTGTAGGTTACTATTCTTCATAGCGACCTCGTGTGAATAGCTTCACTGACACACTGCAACAAAATGTAAATGGAAGCCAGAAATGGCTGATTGGGACCGCAGTTATATGTGATACATCTGACGAAAAACCACGGTTTTAAACAGCGGGACTGTAGGTTACTATTCTTCAGAGTGATCTCATGTGAATAGCTTAACTGACACACAGCAAAAAATGTAAATGGAGGCCAGAAATAGCTGAATTTGGAACGCAGTTATATGTGATACGTCTGATAGAGAACCACGGTTTTAAATAGTGGGCCTGTAGCTTACTAATACTATTCTTCACAGCGACCTCGTGTGAATAGCTTCATTGGCACACTGCAACAAAATGTAAATGGAAGCCAATATTTTCCACATTCACTTCAAATTTCTGGATTTTTATCGCTGTAATATGGAAAAGATCTGGCTGTATTCTGCAGTGCTAATAACCAAATGGAGCAGAAAAATGGTGTACTCTGGATTGCTTTTTAAGCAAATAATCAGTAATAAGATAAAAAAAATTAGCTCTGGTCCCTGATACCTGGGGCTATGTCCACAAATATCTGTAACAGAAGCAGACAGAACGTGCAATGGACCCTCTTGTGCTGCATGCATTGCAGTCTGCCACAAACCCTGCCTGCCTTGCTTTTTAAGCAAATAACCAGGATTAAGATAAAAAAAAATTAGCCCAGGCCTCTGATATCTGGGGCTATGTCTACAAATATCTGTAATAACAGCAGCAGCAGATAGTATGTGCAGTGGACCCCATTGTGCTTTATGCACTGCAGTCTGCCACAAACCCTGCCTGCCTAACTCCTACTATCACCACTGAATATATACAGCTGGATTAGTCCTCAGAAGGACTGTTAGTTCAGATGGATATATATACTGTATATGTTGTGGAATACCTATACTAACTATAAACAAGCAAATCTCTCCCTGACTCAGCAGCAGCTCTCCCTACTCTGCCTGTTTCCGGGGTAGACTATGACGAGCCTAGTGTCACCTGGTCTTAAATAGACCCAATGACGCTATATGGCTACGGCATTACAGTATGTGGCAAGCAATCCCTGCATGTTCATTGGCTCTCTAAAGAGCGCCAAACATGCAGGGTGGGGACCCAAGATCCTGCCCAAGCAACCCGGAAATACTCGCCGAGCTTGTCGAGCACAGTGATGCTCGTGCGACTACCGAGTAGTGACGAGCACATTCGCTCATCACTAATCCTTACATTTGCTATTATTTCCTGCTTTCAGCACATCAACTTCAAGAACTGACTGTTCACTTGCAGTCTTATATACAGTTGTGCTCAAAAGTTTACATACCCTGACAGAATTTTTGCTTTCTTTGCCTTGTTTCAGAGAGCATGATGATAACAAAAAAACTTTTTCTGCACTCATGGTTATTGGTTGGGTGAAGCCATTTATTGTCAAACTACTGTGTTTTCTCTTTTTAAAGCTTAATGCCAACTAAAAACATCCAAATGACCTTGATCAAAAGTTCACATACTCTGGTGATTTTGGCTTGATAACATGCACAGAATTTGACACAAATAGGTTTGAATGGCTACCAAAGGTAACATCCTCACCTGTGACCCGTTTGCTTGTAATCAGTGTGTGTGCATAAAAGCTGAGGGAGTTTCTGGGATCCAGACAGACTCTTGCATCTTTCATCCAGCCACTGACGTTTCTGGATTGTGAATCATGGGGAAAGCAAAAGAATTGTCAACGGATCTACGGGAAAAGGTAGTTGAACTGTATAACACAGGAAAGGGATACAAAAAAATATGCAAGGGATTGATAATGCCAGTTAGCAGCGTTCAAACTGTGATTAACAAATAGAAAATCAGGGGCTCTGTAAAAACCAAACCACGGTCAGGTAGACCAACAAGAATTTCGGCCACAACTGCCAGGAAATTGTTTGGGATGCAAAGAAAATCCCACAAATAACATCAGCTGAAATTCAGGACTCTCTGAAAACTAGCAGTGTGGCTGTTTCAAGACGTACAATAAGGAGACACTTGAAGAAAAATAGGCTGCATGGTCGAGTCCCCAGAAGAAAGCCATTACTGCGCAAATACCACAAAGTATCTCACCTACAATATGCCAAGCAGCACAGAGACAAGCCTCAAAACTTCTGAACAAGGTAATTTGGAGTGATGAGACCAAAATTGAACTTTTTGGCCACAACCATAAACGTTACATTTGGAGAGAGGTCAACAAGGACTATGATGAAAGGAACACCATTCCTACAGTAAATCACGGAGGTGGATTGCTGATGTTTTCGGGATGTGTGAGCTACAAAGGCACAGGAAACTTGGTAAAAGTTGAAGGAAAGCTAAATACAGCACGTTATCAGCAAATACTGGAGGCAAATTTGCACTATCAGCCGGGAAGCTGCGCATGGGACGTACTTGGACGTTCCAACATAACAACAATCCAAAACACAAGGCCAAGTGGACCTGTCATTGGCTACAGCAGAACAAAGTGAAAGTTCTGGAGTGGCCATCTCTGTCTCCTGACCTCAATATCATTGAGTCACTCTAGGGAGATCTCAAGCGCACAGTTCATGCTAGACAGCCCAGGAATTTACAGGAACTGGAGGCTTTTTGCCAAGAAGAATGGGCAGCTTTACCATCTGAGAAAATAAAATACCACAACTACGACAAAAGACTTCAAGCTGTCATTAATGTTAGAGGGGGCAATAAACGGTATTAAGAACTGAGGTATGTGAACTTTTGATCAGGGTCATTTGGATGTTTTTGGTTGTCATTAGTGTTGAGCGAACATGCTCGACACTGCTCGGTACTCGCCCGAGCATCACGCTACTCGGGATGTTCGGCGAGCACCGAGCATTTCCAGGTTACTCGGGCGGGAGCTCGGGTCTCCGCCCTGCATGTTTGGCGCTCTTTACAGAGCCAATGAACATGCAGGGATTGCCAGCCAGTCACTGTAATGCCGCAGCCATGTTGTTTGTGGGCATTACAGTGATTGGCTGGCCGCACAGCGTCACCTCGAGTATTTAAAACCAGGCGCCGCCATCTTGGACACAGTCGCTCCGGATCAGACAGTGTAGGGACAGCGCTGCTGATTTAGGGAGAGATATATCCTGCAAAATAGTTAGTGTAGGGTCTGTAAAGGCTGCCAGATCAAACAAACAGTCCTTCTCAGGACTAATATCCATCCCAGGTATATCAGGCAGGCAGGCAGGCAGGCTGTATAGAAGACGCAGTGGTTATACCAGCAAACGCTGCATTACAGTCCTGTGTGCTGCTCCTGTTGCTGAAATTGCTGGACTTAGCTCCAGGTCCCGGGGGCCAGGAAAAATCCTTTTTTTATCTAAATCCTCTTTTTTTTTTCCTCCTTCACAATGTACAAATACCCATCTTATTAACCTTTTGGTGCCCCCCCCCCCCCCCACAAAAAAAAGTGTGCCTCTGATTTTTCAGACACAAATATATCTGTTGAAAATAGTCTGGTGTAGGCCAAAGAAATAGAAGTGTGGTTTTGCAGTTCTATGGGCCATTTGTATCTAAAAAAAACAGTTTGCGTGTGTCGCTCACTGTTCAGCCGCAAATATATATATATTTTAAAAAGCCTGGTATACACCGGTAAATTATTACTGTGGTTTTGATGTTCCACAGTAAAACATCTCTATTATCCTGTTTTTGGCATTTTTTGCTGTATAAAAATAATAAGTATCTCCCTGATTTTTCAGACACAAATATATCTGTTGAAAATAGTCTGGTGTAGGCCAGAGAGACAGAAGTGTGCTTTTGCTGTTCCACGGTAAAAAATCTCTATTATCCTGCTTTTTGCATTTTTTGCTGTAAAAAAAAAAAAAAAATAGTGTCTCCCTGATTTTTCAGACACAAATATATCTGTTGAAAATAGTCTGGTGTAGGCCCGAGAAATACAAGTGTCGTTTTGCTGTTCCACGGTACAAACCTCTGTATTATCCACTTTTGGGCCATTTGTATCTAAAAAAAACAGTTGGAGTGTGTCGCTCACTGTTCACCCGCAAATATATATATATTTTAAAAAGCCTGGTATACACCAGTAAATTATTACTGTGGTTTTGATGTTCCACGGTAAAACATCTCTATTATCCTGTTTTTGGCACTTTTTGCTGTATAAAAATAATAATAGTGTCTCCCTGATTTTTCAGACACAAATATATCTGTTGAAAATAGTCTGGTGTAGGCCAGAGAGACAGAAGTGTGCTTTTGCTGTTCCACAGTAAAAAATCTCTATTATCCTGCTTTTTGCATTTTTTGCTGTAAAAAAAAAAAAAATAGTGTCTCCCTGATTTTTCAGACACAAATATATCTGTTGAAAATAGTCTGGTGTAGGCCCGAGAAATACAAGTGTGGTTTTGCTGTTCCACGGTACAAACCTCTGTATTATCCACTTTTGGGCCATTTGTATCTAAAAAAAACAGTTTGAGTGTGTTGCTCACTGTTCAGCCGCAAATATATATATATTTTAAAAAGCCTGGTATACACCAGTAAATTATTACTGTGGTTTTGATGTTCCACGGTAAAACATCTCTATTATCCTGTTTTTGGCATTTTTTGCTGTATAAAAATAATAATAGTGTCTCCCTGATTTTTCAGACACAAATATATCTGTTGAAAATAGTCTGGTGTAGGCCAGAGAGACAGAAGTGTGCTTTTGCTGTTCCACGGTAAAAAATCTCTATTATCCTGCTTTTTGCATTTTTTGCTGTAAAAAAAAAAAAAAAATAGTGTCTCCCTGACTTTTCAGACACAAATATATCTGTTGAAAATAGTCTGGTGTAGGCCCGAGAAATACAAGTGTGGTTTTGTAGTTCCACGGTACAAACCTCTGTATTATCCACTTTTGGGCCATTTGTATCTAAAAAAAACAGTTTGAGTGTGTCGCTCACTGTTCAGCCGCAAATATATATATATTTTAAAAAGCCTGGTATACACCAGTAAATTATTACTGTGGTTTTGATGTTCCATGGTAAAACATCTCTATTATCCTGTTTTTGGCATTTTTTGCTGTATAAAAATAATAATAGTGTCTCCCTGATATTTTCAGACACAAATATATCTGTTGAAAATAGTCTGGTGTAGGCCCGAGAAATACAAGTGTGGTTTTGCTGTGCCACGGTACAAACTTCTGTATTATCCACTTTTGGGCCATTTGTATCTAAAAAAAACAGTTTGAGTGTGTCGCTCACTGTTCAGCCGCAAATATATATATATTTTAAAAAGCCTGGTATACACCAGTAAATTATTACTGTGGTTTTGATGTTCCACGGTAAAACATCTCTATTATCCTGTTTTTGGCATTTTTTGCTGTATAAAAATAATAATAGTGTCTCCCTGATTTTTCAGACACAAATATATCTGTTGAAAATAGTCTGGTGTAGGCCAGAGAGACAGAAGTGTGCTTTTGCTGTTCCACGGTAAAAAATCTCTATTATCCTGCTTTTTGCATTTTTTTCTGTAAAAAAAAAAAAAAAATAGTGTCTCCCTGATTTTTCAGACACAAATATATCTGTTGAAAATAGTCTGGTGTAGGCCCGAGAAATACAAGTGTGGTTTTGCAGTTCCACGGTACAAACCTCTGTATTATCCTCTTTTGGGCCATTTGTATCTGAGTTTGAGTGTGTCGCTCACTGTTCAGCCGCAAATATATATATATTTTAAAAAGCCTGGTATACACCAGTAAATTATAACTGTGGTTTTGCTGTTCCACGGTAAAAAATCTCTATTATTCAGGTTTTGGTAGTTTTTTCCGTAAAGAAAAACAGTAGTGTCTCCTGACTGTTGTGACACAAAAATATATCTGTTGAAAATAGTCTTGTGTAGGCCCGACATCCCAGTCTGGTTTCACGGGTCAAATCGCTGTACTATCCAGTTTTGGGCCTTTGGTATCTAAAAAAAAAGCAGTTTGAGTGTGTCGCTCACTGTTCAGCTGCAAATATCTCTATTTAAAAAAGTGTGGTATACCCCAGTAAACAATAACTGTGGTTTTCCTCTTCCACGGTTCTAATCTACTCTTTATTACCCTTTTTCCATTGATAGTGCAAGTGTAAGCTATTTTACTTCATTTACAATGGGCAAGGCGCGTGGCAAGGGACGTGGAAGTGGACGTTCTGGTGATGGTTCGTGCAGAGGACGGGGCCGTGGCCAAGGTGAAAATGTGCCACAACCAACAGCCACATCTTCTCGCTCCCACTTCTTGACCGAATTACTAGGGAAGCACAGAACAACACCAGTATTGAGAACTGATCAGTGTGAACAGGTTATTAATTGGATAGCAGACAATACTTCCAGTTACCTGGGCACCACCACCTCCGGTCTGTCTTCCACACGGTCAACTCTTAGTAGCCGTGAGTCTCGACCGCATACTCCTCCTCACCCTGATGCTCCTTCCTCCCACCATGCCGAGTGTCGTCAGACAGCAAGTGATCCCACACTTGGACACTCTGAAGAGCTGTTCACTGGTCCATTTCCATATTTGGGCCCCTCGCCTGATACGCTTGAAGTGGTGGAAGAGGAGATCCCATGTTGCGATGCCCAAATATTTGAACAGCCACGGCCACAGGAAGTCGACGTTGGCAATCTGTCACAAGAGGTGGACGATGACGAGACACAATTGCCAGGAAGTGAGGAGGAGGATCGTGGTGCGGAAGTGGAAGAGGAGGAGGTGGTGGATGATCTAGTAACTGACCCAACGTGGAAGGAGGACATGCAGAGTGAGGCCAACAGCACACAGGGGGAGGGAGGCAGAGTACCCCAACAGGCAGGAAGAAGCAGTGTGGTGGCCGCAGACAGAAGGCAGGCAACCGTTCCCCGTAACACCAACACGAGGGACATTGCCAGTACAAGCGGTAGGTCTTCCATAGTCTGGAATTTTTTTAAAGACTCTGCTGATAACCCCAAAAAGGCCATATGTTCCACCTGCCATGCCAGCATCAGCAGGGATGACAAAACTACCAGCCTGACCACCACCAGCATAATCAGGCACATGGCAGCAAAGCACCCGACTTTGTGGGGCGAAACCCAGGGTCCACGACGAGTGTCAGCGGGTGTCACCACTGCTTCTTCCACTGTTGTGCGTGCAATAGAACCCCCTGTTGTGTGTGCAAGGCAATCCCCTGTCCATACTGCATGTAAGATGCCCCCTCCTCTCAGTCTTCACTTGTTATGGCAGTTTCTCAAGAAACAGCATCAACGTCCACGTCCACGTCCCACCGCAGCGTTCAATTGTCCATATCCCAGACCTTTGAACGAAAGCGGAAATTCGCAGCTAACGCCCCACAGGTCACAGTCCTAAATTCGCACATTTCACGACTGCTTGCATTGGAAATGCTGCCTTTTAGGCTGGTGGAGACGGAATCCTTCCGCAATCTTATGGCGGTGGCCGTCCCTCGGTACTCGGTCCCCAGCCGACACTATTTTGCCCGGTGTGCCATCCCCGCACTACACAAGCACGTGTCCCAAAGCATCTGCCGTGCCCTCAACAACGCAGTTACTGGGAGAGTCCACCTGACAACGGACACGTGGACAAGTGCTTGTGGCCAGGGACGGTACATCTCTCTGACGGCACACTGGGTAAACATAGTGGAAGCCGGGACCCAGTCAGACCTTGGGACGGAACACATCTTCCCCACACCGAGGATTGCGGGCCCTATGTCAGTCAGAGTTGCCCCCACAGTGTACAGCTCCTGCGCATCCTCCTCCTCCTCCTCATGTTCAGCCTCCATCTCAGATATCACCACATCAGTTACAAGCTGGAAGCATTGCAGTACTGCCTCCGCCAAGCGGCAACAGGCTGTGCTGAAACTCATAAGCTTAGGTGATAAACCTCACACTGTTTGTGAGTTGTGGACAGCTGTGAAAGAGCAGGCAGATCTGTGGCTGAGACCGCTGAACCTACATCCCGGCATGGTGGTGTGTGACAATGGCCGTAACCTGGTGGCGGCTCTGAGGCGAGGTGAGATCACACACGTACCATGCCTGGCTCATGTGCTTAACCTCGTGGTTCAGCGGTTTCTTCAATCGTACCCCGAGTTGCCAGATCTGCTCGTGAAAGTACTCCGCCTGTCAGTTCATTTTCGCAAGTCGGCTACAGCTTCCGCCGCCCTTGCTGTGTTGCAGCAGCGTTTGCAGCTTCCGGCACACCGACTGGTGTGTGATGTCCCCACACGTTGGAACTCTACCCTCCACATGTTGCAAAGGATTTGTGAGCAGAAGAGAGCAGTTGTGGAGTACCAGCTGCAACAAGGCCGTCGATATTCAGGTCAGACTCCACACATAAGACCTCAGGAGTGGACCTGGATGTCTGACATATGTACCATCCTGACAAACTTTGAGGAGGCCACCAAGATGGTGAGTGGCGATGACGCCATCATTAGTGTCAGCATCCCACTTGTCTGTCTTTTGCAACGCTCTCTGCAGAGAATTAAAGAGGAGGCATTGCAGCCAGAGTATGATGAGATGGATCAAGAAGCCGTAGCGGGCGATTACACACAGCCCAGCCTCATCTCATCCCAACGTGCATTGGGGGACAATAAGGGAGAGGAGGAGGAGGAGGAGGAAGAACTGGAGCTGCTATCATGCGTTGTAGACGGTAGTACCTGTACAAGTGTCATACCGTCGGTTCAGCGTGGGTGGCCTGAGGACAGGGGGGAGGAGGAAGAGGAGGAGGAGGAGGAGAGCATGGTCAGTCGTCATCTTGGTGAGGACACGGAAATCTTGCCCGTTACCAGTCTGGCACGCATGGCTGACTTTATGTTACGCTGCCTTAACCGTGACCCTCGCGTTGTCAAAATGTTGGGTGACAGTCATTACTGGTTGGTGACACTTGTAGACCCCCGCTACAAGGAGAACTTTCACTCTCTTATTCCTGAGGTGGAGAGGTCTACAAAAATGGGGCAATACCAGAAGGCCCTTGCTGCAGAACTCTTAAAAAAATTCCCATCTGAACACGCTAGCGGCAGAGGTCACAGTTCGTTGCCCAACCAAGGCGTACAGGCGAGAGAGATGCAACTCCAATCCAGCAGAGGCAGGGGAACACTGTCAACGTTCTGGGACAGTTTTCTGACACCCGCCCAGCTTACAGGCCCTGAGGCGCGGGGTACTCTCACAAGGAATGGAAAGTTTCAAAAGATGGTGAGGGAGTACCTTGCCGATCGTACCAGCGTCCGCCGTGATTCCTCTGTGCCTTTTAATTATTGGGTATCCAAGCTGGACACTTGGAATGAACTCGCTCTGTACGCCTTGGAGGTCCTGGCCTGCCCTGCCGCTAGCGTGTTATCGGAGCGTGTTTTTAGTGCTGCTGGGGGAATTATAACTGATAAGCGCACTCGCCTGTCAACTGACAATGCTGACAAGCTGACCCTTATCAAAATGAACAAGGGCTGGATTGGGCCAGACTTCTCATCACCACCAAATGACAGCAGAGTAACATAAAGTCAAATCCACTGTGTTATTTCGGGAGGTGTATTCACATGCACCGCTTCACACCCACACATGGGTATACGCTTCCTCGTTTCAGCTGTTTAATCTTCTTCTCCTTATTAGTGTTGAGCCACCCCCGTAGTGTTCGAGTTCGGTTCGGTTCGTCAAACACCCGTGTGTTCGCCGACCTGTTCGTCGAACTGTTCGTCGAACACCTTCGAACACCGTTAAAACCAATGGCAGGCAAACAAAAACACATAGAAACACATAGAAAACACCTTCAAAGGTGTCCAAAAGCTGACAAACTGCTCAGAAGACACAACTAACACATGGAAAAGTGACAAGTACATATAGTCATGTGAAAAGAAAAGAGGTGGAGGAGTAAAAGGAGGGGGAGACACAGATATAGGCATGTCATGCCCTTCTAAAATCCAAAAAGTGAGAAGCCGACACGTTCAGTCCGCTCCTGCCCGTGCCACCTCCGTGTCGCCGGGTTTGTGCCAGAGCCGCGGTGAACCCTGACGGCCAGCCCCCCTCTCCCAATACTGGTGCCTGTCCGCTGGTGGGTCGAGCGAGCCCCCCTGTGGTGGAGGCAGCTCTAAGCTTTTTAATTTAAATTGTCTCTCTAATTTGAATGAATACACTTTAAATCCATTTACAAGGATCTATTGGAGGGCAAGTCTCATGCCAGCAGCCACGTAATTCCAGCTCCAGTAGCGTCCACTAAAGCTGCTGCAGTTAAAAAGCTTTTATAAGGATCGAGCTCGGCTGTCCACCGCAAGGCATCCTACTGCCAGTCCCAGCCCCTATGCCTTGGGGTGCCTCCTGATGCTCTTCACTGAGTATCCCGTGGTCCCGAAGCATTTCCTTTGAAAAAATTAAGTGTCCAAACTACAGGTGGTGTAGCTTGCTTAACAGCCGTTATAATCCGCTGACTAGCAGACACTGCTACTAGGCACAAAGTATTTCCTGGGCTAGATGCAGTTAAAAATTTGTAATTAGATACTCTCGTTGGATGCTGAGAAAGCATTCCATAGAGTCTCCTGGCACGCCATATATGATTCTCTTAAAAAGCTTGGGGTAGGGGTCTAGGGGACCCTTTTATAGCCAAAATCACGGCCCTGTATCACAATACGTCACCTAGGCTGAAGATAAATGGAACTGTAGCACCCTGAGGGCTCAGTTGCTACAGAGGTATTGCACCTCACCCAGAGGTGTGATATCTCACTCTCAGGTAAGGATGGAGTGTGGATCAGGACCCGACACCTGCATGCATTACACCACATTGCCGTGGGGCAGGGCGACCAATATGCCTCTGAGATGGGCACGACAGTCCCTGTCCCTGGCTGGAGTGGGGGGAGGGAACACTGAGGAAGGGGAACCCTGTAGTGCAGGAGCAGGGAGGAAGCAGTTCCTGGGTGCATAGAGAAGGGAGTATAAAAGGTGGGCACCATCTTAGTTCAGTGCAGAGAAGTCTGAGCAGAAGTGGCAGGGAGCAGGGGCTCTGCATGAGCTCTGCTCCGGAGGCGGGCCTAGTAACAGAGGCCCAGGCCAGAAAGAGGGAGAAGGAAGGAAGAGGAGCGGAGAAGGCTCCAGGAACGAGGAATGAAGGGATCCCAGGGGTGCGGACGGGCGAGTCGCCACCGCACGCCCGAATCCACCTGCGTGGAGGGGTCAGGCCAAAAGGGGAGACCGGTCCCCGAAACTAGTGGAGGCAGGAAACGACCCTCAGCTAGAAACCGGAGGCTGTGACATTTTATGTGGCGCAGCCCCTCGCTACACCCGCTAGGAAGGCACCACATAGGGTCAGGGAAACTGGCGCCAAGTTTACCAAGAGGAGGCCCGAGGCAGCCGGACAGAAGGGTTGGTAAGAAAGGCCAGACAAAGGACACACAAAGGGGGTCATGTGAAGCGCTCCAAAGTTATCTGGGAGTTGTCTGAGCCCCTCACCTGGTGAGCACAGTACGACGTGGGCAGCCGTTACCTGCAGACGTGGTCTGGATAATAAGAACTGTGAGTAAAGGCCCTGGACTGCATCACTGACTCCGTGTCGTTACTGCTGCTGCCCTGCACCATCACCCCCATCCTCCGCATACACTGCCCTGAGGCTATACTCCTCCCGTGGGGAGTTATGCTACGCTCTGCTGCACTCACAACACCAGCCTCAGCGGTCTGCCCTGCAGCGGCGGTTCACTCTGACCGCAATCCACAGGTGGCGTAGTCGGACATTTAAACATCAAAACCACATAAATAGTTCCGCCACTGGTTTGACAACCCTGAGCCACGGAACCGGGTCGCCGCCACGAAGACTACAACCACCAGCATCCACCAAAAAGGGTCCGGCTCCGGGTGTCCCAAGGCCCAGGGGGTGCATCAGAACATTTTCATCACCTTTCACAATCACCAATGGGACAAGGCAGGGATGTCCTCTGTCCCCTCTCTTATACATCCTAGTGACGGAGCACCTGCTCTCATCAATTCGCCATAACCCCAATATTAGGTGGATTGAGGTGGGAGGCACCGAGTACAAGTGCTCTCTATTTGCTGATGATGTCCTAGTATATATCACTCAATCACATATATCCATCCATGCTGTTATGGCTGAAATAGATCACTTTGTTACATGGTCAAATTTTAAAATCAATGCAGCGAAGTTTGAGGCCCTCTATGTCTCCCTCCCCAAATCCATATAGGATTCCATCCAGTCCAACTTTCCCTTTGCCTGGCCCTCACAGGGTATCCTATTCATAGAGACCTCTCCCATCTATGTTATCTTAATTTTGGGCCCTTTATTGAACAACTGTAACATACCTGGCGGCGTCCTTGCATAGTGGTCCATCTTCCACTGTGCAAGAGCGCGCACTTGATCTCCTGTCCAGAATGTCTCTCTGGCTTCCCTCCATGCTGTCTGTTTGTGTCTGTTTCTGCTGCTTAAGGGCGGCGCCCGATCACTTCCTGCTTTTTGTACCTGCTGTGGGTCACACCCCTTGTGCATCCTCAGCCTATTGCTGTCTGTCACCTGGTATATAGCTCTGCTGCTCCCATCTATCCCTGCCTGAGCATAGTGTTTCATTCAGTGTGTGCTTGCACTCTGAAGGTGCCAGGTCCCGTTCTTTGTCTCCTGCCTTGCGGTATCAGTTCCCGTGTCTGAACTGAGTCCTGTCTATGTCTCCTGCCTTGCGGTATCAGTTCCCGTGTCTGAACTGAGTCCTGTCTTTGTCTCCTGCCTTGCGGTATCAGTTCCCGTGTCTGAACTGAGTCCTGTCTATGTCTCCTGCCTTGCGGTATCAGTTCCCGTGTCTGAACTGAGTCCTGTCTGTGTACTCTTGCCTGCTGCCTCTCCTGGAGGCTGTATTTCCAGGCCTATCTGAACATGCTCCTAGCCTGTTCCTCCCGCCTTCTAGGGGCCGATTACCTAGACCCGCTCCTGTATTTTGTCTGTCCTGTCTGAACACGCTCCTTGCCTGTTCATCCCGCCTCTCTGGGGGCCGTATTCCCAGACCCGCTCATGTATCCCGCTGCAGTGTCGGTCTCCTCCGTACACTCAGTTCCAGTCTGAACTCTCTCCTATCCTTTACCTGTTTTGCCTCTATGTCCGTTCCCTTCCTTTTTCTGCAGAGTCTGAACTCGTACCTAACTCCTGCTTGTTGTCTCTGTACTCCCGTTTGTGAGTTTGTGGTCCACTCGCTACTTCACTGCAAGTACCCTGTGGGTAGCTGGCTCTGCCTTTCTCTTCCTGTCTGTTCCGTGTGAACAGAGCCCTGTCCCCCCTGCTCCTGCCTTGTTTGCCGCTCCGGCGGTTTCCGCTCTGCTCCTGCCTTGTTTGCCGCTCTGCGGTTTCCGCTCGGCTCCTGCCTTGTTTGCCGCTCTGCGGTTTCCGCTCTGCTCCTGCCTTCTTAGCCGCTCTGCGGTTTCCGCTCTGCTCCTGCATTGCTTGCCGCCCCTGCGGTTTCTGCTTTGCTCCTGCCTTGCTTGCTGCTCCTGCGGTTTCTGCTCTGCTCCTGCCTTGTTTGCCGCTCTGCGGTTTCCGCTCTGCTCTGCCTTGTTCGCCGCTCTGCGTTTTCCGCTCTGCTCCTGCCTTGTTTGCCGCTCTGCGGTTTCCGCTCTGCTCCTGCCTTGTTTACCGCTCTGCGGTTTCCGCTCTGCTCCTGCCTTGTTTACCGCTCTGCGGTTTCCGCTCTGCTCCTGCCTTGTTTACCGCTCTGCGGTTTCCGCTCTGCTCCTGCCTTGTTTACCGCTCTGCAGTTTCCGCTCTGCTCCTGCCTTGTTTACCGTTCTGCGGTTTCCGCTCTGCTCCTGCTTAGCTTGCCGCTCTTGCGGTTTCCACTCTGCTCTTGCCTTGCTTGCCGCTCCTGCGGTTTCTGCTCTGCATCTGCTCGCTGCTCCGGCAGTCCCGTCCTGTTCTGCTCTTGCCCGCTGCTCCGGCAGTCCCGTCCTGTTCTGCTCTTGCCCACCGCTTCGGGCGTTCCCTCTCTGCTGTGTTTGGCTACCGCATCTGCGGTTCTGTTTCTGTGACCCCGTCTGTACTGGGTCTTGTCCTCTCTGTGCTCCAGCCCGTCCTTTCGGCCAGTACCTCCCTGCCTGCATACTCGCCTGTATCCACCCGTCTGCATACCTACAGTGTTCGCTTATATCCACCAGTCTGTGCCAGCCTAACCTGCCTGTTCCAGTAATCCCTGTGTGGGTCAACCCCCGTGTCCGGAGTTTGACCTGGAGTAGCACCTGGTCCCTCTGCCCGGTTTCTCCCTGGTGCACTGGCGTCGTATGCCGTCGTGCCACCTTGGTCGGATCGGCCAGATACTTAGTCACGCCCCTCCAGGCACTCTCCGGTTCATGGTCTAGTGGAACCACTACTCCCGCACACGCCAGTCAGTCCGGGCGTGTGCATAACAACAACTCCATACAGACCACGGTTGGCAAGTTAGAACTGTAAGATTCACTACGTGAACCACTGGTGTTTTGTGGAAAAGCACATGTACACTGTGTTAAAAATTATTATGCAAAAAGTGTTTAGGAGTGATAAGGGAAGAATTTGTTTGTTTGTCAGTTAAACTCATTGATGGTGATGTGTGTCAGGGCTCTTTATATCACTGTAAGCAATTGCAGACACCTGTGCTAATTAGTTTGGCAGGTGTGTCCAATGAAAGGCAAGACTACTTAAGAAGGCTGTCTCACATTATTAAGCAGCCTACATTTTCTGCCAAAATGGGAAAGAAAAAGATGTGTCGGCTGCTGAGAAGCAACAAATTGTGGAGTGTTTAGGTCAAGGCATGACTACAATCAACATTGTGCGATGATCAGGATGAAGTGTCTTGGCAATCAAGAAGTATGTAGCTGATTCACAGTACACACGTGTGCGTGCTGATAAGGGCAAATTGAGGACTCTTTCCTACAGGCAATTACGTCAGGTTAAAAGAGCAGCGGCAAAAAAGCCTTGTCATAGCAGCAGACAAGTTTTTGAAGCTGCTGGTGCCTCCAACGTCCCCCGAACAACAAGATGCAGGGTCCTTCAGAGGTTTGCAGCTGTGCATACGCCATCCTGTCGACCTCCTCTATCCACTTCACACAAGCAGAAACGGCTCCAGTGGGCCAAACATTACATGAAGACTGATTTCAAAACTGTTTTGTTCACGGATGAGTGCCGTGCAGCGCTCGATGGTCCAGAAGGATGGAGTGGAGGATGGCTGGTTGATGGACACCCCACGCAAACACGGCTACAGCGCCAACAAGGAGGAGGTGGAGTAATGTTTTGGGCTGGAATCATGGGGAGAGAGATTGTCGGCCCCTTTAGGATCCCTGAAGACGCTAAAGATGAACTCCATAATGTATGTGGATTTTCTCAAACAGCACTTCTTGCCATGGTTCAAGAAGAAGAACCGTGTATTTCACAGCAAGATCATTTTTTTGCATGATAATGCACCATCTCATGCTGCACATAAAACATCTGCATCTCTGGCTGATATGGGCATAAAAGGGGACAAACTTATGGTGTGACCCCCATGCTCTCCTGACCTCTACCCCATTCAGAACCTCTGGAGCATCATCAAAAGGAGTGTCTATGATGGCGGGAGGCAGTTCACATCTAAGCAACAGCTCTGGGAGGGTATTCTGTCCTGATGCAAAACAATTGAAGCAGAAACCATCCAAAACCTGACAAATTCAATGGACGAGAGAGTTCAGTAGCTCCTTTCGAACAAGGGGTCCTATGTGAAAATGTAACATCACCTAGAATAAAGTTTTGAGTTGAAAACTGTTTGATTTCAGTTTCTAATAACCTGCTAATGCTTATAATTTCAAAAATGACCATTTTTTTGGTCTTTATTAAAATGAAAAGGTTGATCGAAAAGTTTGGGGGATCTAAGAGTGTGGCAACCCAGTAGTCATGATTACTTCGAATTCTGACAATATGAGGGTCATGTTGCAGGTAGTGCAGGAAGAAGGCACTTATGTGTCTTGCGTATCTCGGAGCCCCAAAATTATTTTCCGGGCTAGATTCAGCTAAAAATTATTATTAATTTTAAATCTGGTGGAGCTTAGTATAGATGGCCTAATAGGATCAGTGCTGCACACTGCTACAAAGTCCAAATTATTTTCCAGTCAAGATACAGATAAACATGATTAGTAATTTTAAATCTGGTGGAGCTTATTATAGATGGCCTAATAGAATCAGTGCTGCACACTGCTACAAAGCCCAAATTATTTTCCAGCCAAGATACAGATAAACATGATTAGTAATTTGAAAGCTTAAAACGGTTGGTATGGTGATTTTAACCAATCATCAAGCTTTTACTCTCCCCAGGATGACACAGGGGTAGAAAAGTCGTTTCGGATCCATGATTTGTTCATCTTTATGAACGTGAGTCTGTCTACATTATCAGTGGAGAGCCGCGTGCGCTTATCTGTCAGCACACCACCAGCAGCGCTGAACACACGTTCAGACAGAACGCTGGCTGCGGGGCATGACAAGATCTCCAAGGCGTAAGTGGCTAGCTCCGGCCATTTATCCAGATTGGAAGCCCAAAAAGAGCAAGGGTCCAGTGACACAGTCATGGCTTCAATGTTTACTTGGAGATACTCCTGTACCATCGTCTCTAGGCGTTGACTATGTGTCAGACTTCTTGTCTCCTGTGGCCTTGCAAAGGATGGGCTAAAAAAGTGGTGAAATGATTCCACAAAATTGATGTTACCAGCAGATACTGTGGTTCTGTTACGGTTTGAGTGCTGAACACTTGACGGTCCCACGGTTGGCAAGTTGGAACTGTGAGATTCACTACGTGCACCACTGGTGTTTTGTGGAAAAGCACATGTAAGATTCTGCAACAGTCTCTGCTGATACTCCTGCATGCGTGCATCCCTTTCTATGGCAGGAATAATTTCTGCAAATTTACTTTTGTACCGGGGATCTAACAGTGTGGCAACCCAGTAGTCAGGATTATTTCTAATTCTCACAATTCGAGGGTCATGTTGCAGGTAGTGCAGCAAGAAGGCACTCATGTGTGTTGCGCATCCAGGAGCACCAAGTCCCTGTTGTGTTGGTGGCAAGGTAACAATCATGCTTCCTTCCTCTGTCCTCTCCCCGCAACCTCGCACAACAGAAATGTGATCAAGGTCTCCCTCATCTGATGAGTCTTCCATCAGTTCGTCCTCCACTTCTTCCTGGGCTCCTGCACCTTCCTCACTAGTTTGGCTGCTACCATGTGCCCTGGTAAAGCCATCTCCCCCACCCTCACATGCCTGCCGCCTTGGTGCTGCCGACCGTCTGGACCTTGCAGATGTTAGCCCTTCCGCATACAACTCCTCCTCCTCTACTTCCTCCACCTCCTCTTGTGCCACCACCTGACTCCGAATTCTGTTTAACATGTGCTCCAGCATGTAAATCACCGGAATAGTCATGCTGATAATGGCATCGTCAGCACTAAACATCTTCGTCGCCATTTCAAAACTGTGCAGAAGGGTGCATAGGTCCCTGATCTGAGACCACTCCTCCAGCGTGATTTGCCCCACCTCTGGATCTCGTTGGCCCAGGCTATACGTCAGAACGTATTGCACCAGGCAGGGGCGGACACAGACTGTGTCCGCCCTTGCGCTTCATAAGGCAACAAAGTTATGTAAACATAACCCCCCCCATGTGCAGCTCACCCCCCCGTGCATCTCCCATCCCCCCCGTGCATCTCTCATCCCCCCCATGTGCATCTCTCATCCCCCCCATGTGCATCTCTCACCCCCCCATGTGCATCTCTCACCCCCCCGTGTGCATCTCTCACCCCCCCGTGTGCATCTCTCACCCCCCCATGTGCATCTCTCACCCCCCCCATGTGCATCTAGCACCCCCCCATGTGCATCTCTCATCCCCCCCCATGTGCATCTCTCACCCCCCCACTCCTAGTTAATTAATTGTATTTAAAACAAATAAAACTTGTTATACTTACCCCCATGCGATCCCTGCAGAATCCTGGCGCTCGTCCACGTCGCTGCCACCACGTTCTCCTGACGTTCGGCCATGTGACGGTGCCACATGCATAGCCATCAGCTTTTGTTTTGGCCAAAAGATTTTTAAAGCCGCCACCACGATAAGGTAGACTCTTCTGGCCGGGCCCTACTCTAACCTATTAAAATTTTCTTAAAATATCCAATACTCTTTTTAGATATATTTTTATTTAGTTTTCTCTAAAGGAATGTGTCATATACATTTTTTTTTAAAATGACCAATAATACCACATACAGGGAATACCGCCACACCATGACCAGACCACATATTACCACAACATAGTGACCGAATAATACCACACAGAAGGGGGAAAAACTGCCACACCATGACCAGACCACATATTACCACCACATTACTAATATTACCATAAGTGTCATTATACACGGGAGCTCTATACATGGTATGTATAATGTAAGTGTCCAGGTAATCTAGTGATCACCAGTGACATTATACACAGGAGCCCGGTACATAGTATATAGTGTAAGTGTACATGTAATGCACTGACTCACTGGTGACGTCTCTAGGTGAAGTCCTTCAGCTACGCTTTTCTCCTTCATCCAGCACAGACCGCCATCACGTCTTCCAGCCAGGACTCGTCTCTGCATAAAATAACACAGTTATCTAGAGCACATTCCCCAACTTCTACATTACGCAGCTGAATACAGACGTGCATCCACCATCAATATATGGTTAGTTATTATGCCACCTACCATTCCAAATATAAATTGTAATCCACCACGGTGCCCCCATTAACTGTAAATAGGCACCTAATTTATAATTTAATTAGAACCTCTACTCTTTCCGCCAATTTGTTACCAGTTACACTCCTGCATCCGCAACGCCCCCTACTCTATACTTCCTGCTCCCCGCATTCATTATTTACATGCACCCCCTGCCGCAATTCATTATATCATGTCCGTGCTCTCCCCACCCCATCATCATTTATCATTTACTGTCCCCCACCCCACATTCATTATGTGCAGTTCGTTATCCCCCTACTCCCAATTCCCCCATGTGCAGCTCATTTTCTCCCAATTCCCCCATGTGCAGCTCATTTTCTCCCAATTCCCCCATGTGCAGCTCTTATCCCCCCATGTGCAGCACTCACCCCTCCATGTGCATGTGGCACCCCAGGGGTCTGGTTTCCACAGTAATGTAATGTTATGTCTGAGAGCAGGTGGGAGGTCCTTTGGTCAGGGATCCTGTGCATGCCACACCTCCTGCCCAGTCTTGGGAGGGGAAGAACTTCCCCTATATAAACCCGGGGCTGAAGCAGGGTTAGTCAGTCAAGGAGAGTAGAGACAAGAAACAGTCATAGGAAGAAACAGCAGAAGCTCAGTGGGAGCAATACTACTACGAGTCAGGGGCTGGCAGCTGCAGAGCTCGCCCTGACTGAGAAGCTTTCTTACCGGACCCGGCGTCCGAGGCTGTGGGGGCTAACTCTTACCCAGCAGCAGAAGCCGACCGGCAGGGGATTTCAGGTCCTCATGCCCAGAAACCCGAAGGCACGGTCACACGCGTGGGACCAGCACCGCCATCGTGGAGCGGAAGCCATTAGAAGGCCCCGAGTCACCGGCCATACGGGTGAGCACCACACGGTACACTCAGGGACGTGGGCTACTTATATCCGCTTCTAGCAAGGTAGCCAGAAGAGTACAGTCAGTTTGGGAGGCCTACAACTCCGCCTGGCCAGGGGAGATCCCATCTGCTCAAGGACTGACCAGGCCCCGTTCGCTAGCAAGTACTCCGGGAGGGTCTATCGTTGTTACCAGTAAAGACCCTGAATTACACCGCACCGTCTCTGAGTGGTTCCTGCTACCCCCATCTTCCACGTCGACTGCCCTGAGGCCATACCCCTCCCGTTGGGGGTTATACTATCACGCTGCACAATTCTACACCGGCCTCAGCGGTCTGCCCTGCAGCGGCAGCTCCATAGCTGCAAATCAACGGGTGGCGTAGTCGACACTCAAATAACATCTATCAAGACTGCCACACACTGAGTTTGACTCCCTGGGCACGGACCGGGTCCCCGCCACTCGGAGACTACAACCCTCATCTGATCCGGTTCCGGGTAAGTCCCGTGCGCGAGACGCTGCGCGACACAGCAGGCCCAGGGGCGCGTCAACTTTGGCGTAGTCGGCAGGATTTCGTGCCCGCAACCACCGGGTACTGCGTGCCTGAAAAAGAGACTTTTAAAACTTACCATCCGTGAAGTTTTCCCGCCATCGGTGAAGATTCCCGCCATCCGGCGCCATTTTCAGCCTTCTTCCCGCCATCCGTGGAGTTTTCCCGCCGTTGGACGCCATCTTGAGGACGCCGCGCGGGAAGAAGAGGGGCGTGGACTCCGAAAAGCCCGCGAGAACTGAAGCCCCGCCTCACGTCCGGACGTTGCGTAAGGTCCTGGAAGGAGCCCAGCAGAGGCCGACGTCACCGGAGCGCGACGGAAGGTCCTCAACCCTGACGATCCACTGCGGAGCCGCGGCCTACGGAAGAGGATCATCGCAAGGTAGGCCACGGTCCACTAGGGGGGAGAAGGATGTCGGATACGGAGGAGAGCTTCACCGCTTCAACCCTCGCCAGCGCCACCGCTGTCGCGGTCATGCCTTTCACCATGCCCTATATCCCGGGGGCAGCCTGGCTACCCCAGTACTCAGGGGAGTCACATACCCTGCAGGACTTTAGAGAAAGGCTGGATAGCCTCTTCCAGGTGTACCCCCTCACAGAGGAGCAAAAAGTGAGCATCCTGGTGGCCCAATTAACCGGAGCAGCCCGAAGGGAGGTAAAGTCCTGGCCACCTGGGGGGAGGACTGTCGCAGGGATACTAACCCGGCTGAGGGACACCTTTGATACCCGCACCTCAGCCGAGATCAAGCTTAGATTCTACGGGTGCAAACAGCGGGCCCATGAGAGTATAAGGGACTATGCCCTGAACCTACAAGAGGCCCTGAGAGCCGTTAAGCAGACCGACCCTGACGGCGTGGGAGACGAGGACAGGCTGTTGACTGAACAATTTATAGAGGGTTTATATTGCAATGCCCACCGAACCCAGTTGCGGGCAATGGCCCTACAGGACCCTCATCTGGGATTTGCACAGTTCAAGGACAGAGCCATCCGGGTGCTCCGAGAACCGGCACCGGATGGCGTTGTGACCCACAGGCGCCCAGCTATCACTTACCACCAGGAGGCGGCGCCCTTGTCGGCAGGGCCTGTAGGGGCTGATGCGCAGGCTTTGAACAATGACCCGGCTCCAGACCTGCACCATCAGGTCCAAGAGCTAGCTAAAAGCGTTGCTGCGTTAACCCAAACTGTGCAGTCTTTACAGGCTTCCACTCCAGGGAAGATCCAGCTGGCATCCGGACCGGAGAACATCCCGTGGCGTCGACCAAGGAGGACCCCACCGGCCAGAGGAAGACCCAGTGACCGGTACAACGAGGACGGACGACCCATCTGCCGCCGCTGTAATCAACCCGGACATATGGCAAGGTACTGTCCTTTAAACTGGCACAACCTGGGGGTAGAGGGCCAACCCCCAGGAAAAAGATCACCAGGCCCATCGAACTGGCGCGACAAATATGTCGGAGGACGTCCAGTCTTGCCTGTGGTACTGGATGGCATCCCTATGAGTGCCCTACTGGACACCGGGTCACAGGTCACCACCATCCCGTACGTGCTCTTCAAGCAGTACTGGAATGACTCGGATATAACCCGCTACCCTGACGACGACTTGAGTATCATCGCCAGCAATGGTCAGCCCGTGCCACAGATCGGATTTAAAGAGGCGACCATTAAAATTGGTAGAGTCGAACTAGCAGCACAGGGACTGATTATTGTAGACATTGACAAACACGAGAGTCACCCAAAGATAACGCTAGGAACTAATGTAATTGAAAAGCAGAGGTGATTTTCCTTTTACAGCAGGTTGCCAAGAACGCCAGCTCCGGCGAGCAGCGGGTGCTCCAGAAAGAGATCCGGGCACTGATGCGACGGCAACAGGTGGAACTCTCCGGCGGTGAGATTGGTAGCGTAAGAATGTGTGACCCTTTTCCTATTGCCATGCCCCCAAAAAGTGAAATGATGATTTGGTGCCGGGCAGCTATTGGTCTGAGAGGTAGAGATTACCAGGCAATGGTAGAACCAGTTTACTCAGACAGTAGGCCCACCATCTTGACAGCACGGGGGGTGGTTAATGTACGCCATGGGAGGGTGCCCGTTCGCATAATCAATATCGGGAAGAGGGAAGTGTACCTGCCCCGGTATGCCACGCTAGCCAAATTATATACCATTAACCAAAATGCTATACAATCTGTGGAACCCTTGCCTCCATCTCACCCGGAGGAAGGTAACGGCTCTAAGAAAACAATGGAGGACTGGTGTCAGCAACTACATTTGGGTACTGACTCCACTCGCTCACATCAGAAACAGGGAGTCTATCGGGTGGTTCAAGAGTACGAGAGAGTGTTTAGTAAACACCCGTTAGACTTCGGGCGAGTCAAGGGGGTAGAACACCACATCCCCACGGGAGACCATCCTCCCATAAAAGAGAGGTATCGACCCGTACCCCCTGCACACTACCAACACGCCAAGGGGATGCTTAGAGACATGAAGGAGGCTGGGGTGATCAGGGATAGCTGTAGCCCCTGGGCAGCTCCACTAGTCTTAGTCAGAAAAAAAGACAACACCATGAGGATGTGTGTAGATTACCGGAAAATCAACCGTATCACACACAAGGATGCGTACCCCTTACCAAGGATAGAGGAGTCATTGGCTGCTTTAAGATCTGCTAACTTCTTCTCTACCTTGGATCTCACTAGCGGGTACTGGCAGGTTCCTGTAGCAGAGGCGGACCGGGAGAAGACCGCATTCACCACCCCGATGGGACTTAGCGAGTTCACCTGCATGCCGTTCGGACTCTGCAACGCACCAGGAACCTTCCAACGACTAATGGAGTGTTGTCTGGGCCACAGAAACTTCGAGACGGTCCTGTTGTACCTGGACGATGTCATCGTATATTCCAAGACGTATGAGGACCACCTGAAACACCTGGCGGAAGTGTTCGAAGCTCTGGCGAGTTACGGCCTAAAGGTGAAACCCTCCAAGTGTCACCTCCTGAAACCAAAGGTGCAGTACCTGGGACACGTGGTGAGCGCTGACGGAGTGGCTCCCGACCCTGATAAGATCACTGCAATTAAGGAATGGCCAAGCCCCTCCAGCGTAAAAGAAGTGCGGCAGTTCCTCGGGTTGGTAGGCTACTACCGAAGGTTTATTCCCGGTTTCACTAAAAAGCCAGCACCTATGCAGGACCTCCTGATAGGCCAGTCCCGGAAGGCCAAGAACCAGAAGCCGCCCTTCAAATGGGAGGAGCTGGAAGAAGAGTCCTTCCGCCAGCTGAAGATGGCCCTCACGGGGGACGAAATCCTGGCGTACCCGGATTATAGCCAGCCCTTTATCCTCTACACCGACGCCAGTAACATCGGGCTAGGAGCCGTACTGTCCCAGATCCAGCAGGGGAAGGAACGAGTAATCGCCTACGCCAGCCGAAAGCTGCGACCCACCGAAAGGAACCCCGAGAATTACAGCTCATTTAAGCTAGAGTTCCTGGCCGTAGTATGGGCAGTCACCGAGCGCTTTAAGCATTACCTCGCTTCTTCCCGGTTCACCGTGTACACGGATAACAACCCGTTGACACACCTGGACACGGCAAGACTCGGTGCCCTGGAGCAGAGGTGGATGGCCCGTCTGTCCAACTACGAGTTCACAATCAAATACCGGGCCGGACGCTCCAATACCAACGCGGACGCCCTGTCCAGGATGCCCAACCTGCCGGACGAAGGAGAAGATCCAGAGGGACTGGAAGAAGTTGAACTCCCTGCGTTCCACCGTCATGGGACTATCCAGTATTCCCACCGGGTAAGGAGTAAGCAGGCTGCTACGTTGAACCCCTTACCTCACTACAACTGGGCGGAAACGCAAGACAGCGACCCTGCCGTCCGACTGCTGAAGGAGATGCTGACTCACCCGGAGGCTTGCCTTGAACCAGACGCTCCGGAGGAAGCCAAACAACTATGGGCAGAGAGGAGTCGACTGTTCCTTTACAAGGGGAAGTTGTGCCGCAGAATGGTTAACTCCCGGACGCATGAACTACTCTGGCAAGTAGTGGTGCCACGAAGAGACGCAGCCATGGTGATGGAGGCATACCACGACGGAGCTGGACACTTCGGGTGGAAGAAGCTGGAGTTCCTGCTGCGCGAGCGATTCCACTGGGTAGGCATGAGGGGAACCATTGAGAAGTGGTGCAGAGACTGTGGCCCGTGCAACCTAAGAAGGAAGGACCGTGCCAGCCAGAAGACTCCCCTGCAGTCCATCGTCACCCGGCAGCCGTTGGAACTGGTAGCCTTGGATCATGTAAAACTGACCCCAAGCAGAAGTGGCTACGTCTACGCACTAACCATCGTGGATCACTACTCCCGGTTCTTGGTTGTCGTCCCCGTCAAGGACTTAACAGCTCGAACAGCAGCGAGAGCCTTCCAGCAGCATTTCTGCCGTCCACACGGGTACCCGGACCAAGTGTTGACAGACCAGGGACCTGCCTTTGAAGCGGAGGTCTTCCAAGAATTCTGCACTCTGTATGGCTGCCGGAAGATAAGGACGACACCCTATCATCCGCAAACTAATGGACTTTGTGAGAAAATGAACCAGGTGGTAATGGATCTTCTGAAAACGTTGCCCCTGGAAGAACGCAGTCTGTGGCCTGAGAAGCTGCCCGATCTGGTGGACCTATACAACCACATCCCGGTAGGTTCCACCAACTGTACCCCGGCTTACCTAATGAGGGCAAGACCTGGTAAGTTACCTGTTGACCTGGAAATGGGAGTCCTGACACCCGAGGACACTTCACCAGAAGCAGACTGGGACACAGAGAGGCAGCAGCAGTACCGGAGAGTACAGGAGAGCGTGGAGCGAAGTCTCTGTCAGGCTAGGGAAAGACAAGAGAAAACTTACAACCAGTATGCTCCCGCTGTTCCCCTGGTACCCGGAGAGCAGGTCTTGAAGAGGAAGAGACGGCTCCACAAGTTGGACGACCAGTGGGAGAAGGACCCGTACACCGTACTGCCCTCAAGCCACGAGAACCCAAAGGTTTGTACCATCAGTAAAGACGGAGGGGAAACCACAGCCATTGTATCCCGGGACCACCTGAAAAAGTGTCCCGAACAACTGAGGAACCCTGAAGAGGAACAAGAAGACCATCGACCCGTAGAGGAAAGGGAAGATATGGTTAGTACTGTGCTCGGGGACTTCCCTCAGTCTTGGACTCAAGTCAATGGTGCAGTTGTGGTACCCGTACTCACCTTCCTCCAACCAGCATCCCAAGCACCTACGGAGCAACAGGTAGAGCTGGAAGAACAGCCGGTCCAGGAGGCAGCAGACCCCACACCAGCAGACCAGGAGGATCAACCCTCTGCTTGCAGTGAGCCTGTCATATCCCTAGTGAGCCAAAGAGCCGGTAGACAGCTGCCCAGTTTACCCTTGACAGCACCTACACCCTGTAGTTCAGGGCTAGACAGTCAGCTCCGTAGGTCCACTAGGGCCACTAGAGGCCAGTTACCCGCACGTTGGAGGATTTGAAGTGTATAAATTGTTTTATTTATGTTTACCTGTGTATTGTTGCTTGTGTATAATTTTGTGTATCTAGTTATTTGTAGGAGTCCTTGGTGGATTTACCGGGAATCCCTTGTACATAGTTGGAGCGTAACCCAGGATGGACTAGAGACTGTTAAGGACTCGGGGTAGGACAGACCCCTACCTGGTTACGTCTCCCTGTTTTGGTGAAATGGACACCTTGCTTTCCCTCAAAGACTGCACCCGGTTGCGGACACACCGTGACCATTGTTATGTGTCTCTTTATTATAATGTTTTGGTTGTACTCTGTTATGTTTACAAAAATGTGTTTAGTCCCGGAGTACTAAATTTTACTAGGGGGGAATGTGGCACCCCAGGGGTCTGGTTTCCACAGTAATGTAATGTTATGTCTGAGAGCAGGTGGGAGGTCCTTTGGTCAGGGATCCTGTGCATGCCACACCTCCTGCCCAGTCTTGGGAGGGGAAGAACTTCCCCTATATAAACCCGGGGCTGAAGCAGGGTTAGTCAGTCAAGGAGAGTAGAGACAAGAAACAGTCATAGGAAGAAACAGCAGAAGCTCAGTGGGAGCAATACTACTACGAGTCAGGGGCTGGCAGCTGCAGAGCTCGCCCTGACTGAGAAGCTTTCTTACCGGACCCGGCGTCCGAGGCTGTGGGGGCTAACTCTTACCCAGCAGCAGAAGCCGACCGGCAGGGGATTTCAGGTCCTCAGGCCCAGAAACCCG
Organism: Phyllobates terribilis; assembly: GCF_046119375.1. Classification (NCBI taxonomy): domain Eukaryota; kingdom Metazoa; phylum Chordata; class Amphibia; order Anura; family Dendrobatidae; genus Phyllobates; species Phyllobates terribilis. The sequence goes on from NW_027362762.1 coordinate 694,194,155, forward strand.
AAGGCACGGTCACACGCGTGGGACCAGCACCGCCATCGTGGAGCGGAAGCCATTAGAAGGCCCCGAGTCACCGGCCATACGGGTGAGCACCACACGGTACACTCAGGGACGTGGGCTACTTATATCCGCTTCTAGCAAGGTAGCCAGAAGAGTACAGTCAGTTTGGGAGGCCTACAACTCCGCCTGGCCAGGGGAGATCCCATCTGCTCAAGGACTGACCAGGCCCCGTTCGCTAGCAAGTACTCCGGGAGGGTCTATCGTTGTTACCAGTAAAGACCCTGAATTACACCGCACCGTCTCTGAGTGGTTCCTGCTACCCCCATCTTCCACGTCGGCTGCCCTGAGGCCATACCCCTCCCGTTGGGGGTTATACTATCACGCTGCACAATTCTACACCGGCCTCAGCGGTCTGCCCTGCAGCGGCAGCTCCATAGCTGCAAATCAACGGGTGGCGTAGTCGACACTCAAATAACATCTATCAAGACTGCCACACACTGAGTTTGACTCCCTGGGCACGGACCGGGTCCCCGCCACTCGGAGACTACAACCCTCATCTGATCCGGTTCCGGGTAAGCCCCGTGCGCGAGACGCTGCGCGACACAGCAGGCCCAGGGGCGCGTCATGCACATCTCTCATCCCCCTCCCCCACATGTGCCCCTCTCTCATCCCCCCCATGTGCACATCTCTCATCCCCCTCCCCCACATGTGCCCCTCTCTCATCCCCCCCATGTGCACATCTCTCATCCCCCTCCCCCACATGTCCACATCTCTCATCCCCCTCCCCTCCATGTGCATATCTCTCATCCCCCTCCCCCACATGTGCACTTCTCTCATCCCCCTCCCCCACATGTGCACCTCTCTCACCCCCCCCATGTGCACATCTCTCACCCCCCCATGTGCACCTCTCTCATCCCCCTCCCCCACATGTGCACCTCTCTCATCCCCCTCCCCCACATGTGCACCTCTCTCATCCCCCTCCCCCACATGTGCACCTCTCTCATCCCCCTCCCCCACATGTGCACCTCTCTCATCCCCCTCCCCCATATGTGCCCCTCTCTCATCCCCCCCATGTGCACCTCTCTCATCCCCCTCCCCCACATGTGCACCTCTCTCATCCCCCTCCCCCACATGTGCACCTCTCTCATTCCCCTCCCCCACATGTGCACCTCTCTCATCCCCCTCCACCACATGTGCACCTCTCTCATCCCCCTCCACCACATGTGCACCTCTCTCACCCCTTCCACCACATGTGCACCTCTCTCATCCCCCTCCCCCACATGTGCACCTCTCTCATCCCCCTCCACCACATGTGCACCTCTCTCATCCCCCTCCACCACATGTGCATCTCCCATTCCCCTCCCCCACATGTGCACCTCTCTCATCCCCCTCCACCACATATGCCCCTCTTTCATCCCCCTCCACCACATGTGCCCCTCTCTCATCCCCCCCATGTGCCCCTCTCTCATCCCCTCCATGTGCCCCTCTCTCACCCCCCCCATGTGCATCTCTCATCCCCCTCCACCACATGTGCATCTCCCATTCCCCCCACTCCTAGTAAATTGTATTTAAAAAAAAATAAAACTTGTTATACTTACCCCCATGCGATCCCTGCAGAATCCTGGCGCTCGTCCAAATCGCTGACACCAGGTTCTCCTGACTTCCGGCCATGTGACGGCGCCGTCACATGACCGGAAGTCAGGGGAATCATGAAAGCGCTGCCGCAGCAGCGCAGCGCTGAGATGTCCCGGACCCGGCTCTTAGCATGGGGCCGGGGGCCCCATGAGGAGAGAGACGCAAAAGAGGGGGGCACCCAAGGGGGCCCCTACCGGCTGGGCCCCATACTGGAGTCAGGGCAGTCATGCCCTGATGGCGGCCCTGCTGGAGGGGCCCCCTCTCCCTCGGGGCCCCCGTTCAATGAACCGGCTGCACGGGCGGTAGTTCCTCCCCTGGCACCAGGGCTTGTCGGTGCTGCCACAGTCGCTGCAACATGTGCAGAGTTGAATTCCACCGGGTAGGCACATCGCATTTTAGCCGGTGAAGTGGCAGGCCCAATGACTTCTGTAGAGATGTAAGTCGCTGAGCTGCGGGATGCGAACGGCGGAAGTGAGCACACAGCGACTGTGCCCTCTGCAGAAGGCCATCTAGTCTGGGATAGTGGGCTAAAAATTGCTGGACAACCAGGTTCAACACGTGAGCCATACAAGGCACGTGTGTGACATTGCCCCGGCGAAGGGCCGCACCCAGGTTTGCAGCATTGTCGCACACGGCCTTCCCTGGTTTCAGGTCCAGTGGAGACAACCATTCATGAAATTGGTTCTCCAGAGCTGACCACAACTCCTCAGCTGTGTGACTCACATTTCCCAGACATTTCAAAGTAAAAACCGCCTGATGACGTTGAGCCCTACTGCCAGCATAGTAAGGAGGTGTGCAGGATCCCTTCTGCGCAGTTAGAAAGCTTGTGGCATGACCAGACAGGCTTTGGGTGCAGGTGGAAGACCGAGAGGAGGTTGAGGAGGCAGAAGCAGTGGAGGAACTTTGACATAAAGAGGATTGACGCACAACTTGTGGGGACGGCAAGACTTGGACAGCAGCCCCTTGTCCTGCTGTCACCATAGTTACCCAGTGCCCAGTCAGCGACATGTAACGCCCCTGTCCATGCCTACTCGTCCAAATGTCTGTGGTGAAATGCACCCTGTCACACACAGAGTTTCTCAAAGAAGCGGTGATGTTGTGTGCGACATGCTGGTGGAGCGCAGGCACACCTTTCTTTGAGAAGTAGTGCCGACTGGGCATCTGGTACTGGGGCACTGCGACGGACATAAGGTCTCGAAAATCCTCTGTGCCCACCAGGCGGAAAGGCAGCATTTCTGTAGCCAAGAGCTTGCAGATGGTGAAATTCAACCTCTTAGCTTTCTCATGGCTAGGAGGAAATGGTCTTTTACTTGTCCATATCTGAGGGACCGAGGGCTGGCTATTGTGCTTAGACGGGGTTGATAAGGGTGTCCCTGGCAAACTGCCGGTCTGTGAGGAAGATGCAGGCGGACATGTTAGATTGCCTTGATCCAAAGGTGGTGCTATCGATGTCGGACAGCGCTCAACACCAGCTGGTGTTACCACCTCCAAAGAAAATGATGACCTGCCAATCACTCTGGCTGTTGCGGGTAAAGAGGTGGCAGGTCTGCGCCCCAAAACAGGTGTGACTGCTGTCCCCCCAGTCACAGAGGATGAAGAGGCCGCGGATGCACAAGATATGGCAGACGGTGGTTGGCCCGGCCGGCTAGGCCGAATTGTAGCACACTGAGCTTCCCACTGCAACTTATGCTTCATGTCCATGTGCCGGTTCATGCATGAAGTACTCAAACTATGTATTTTTTGGCCTCTACTTAGCTTTTGCTGACAAATGTTACAGATAACACGAGTTGGGTCATCTTTCTCGATCTGAAATAATGCCCAGGCTATGCAAGGCTTAGCACCCATGCGACCTGAAGAGCCACCACGACTTGTGGTGAGAGGCAGAGTTGTGTTTGAGGATGCAGTTGTTGACGTGCTTCCAGTACTACGTCTCTGTCCAGGAAGGTGCAACCTGACCTCTTCGTCACTAGCATCTTCCTCCACCTCCTCTGCTGACCTCATCTCTTGGCTGACTGTGGGTTGACAGTAAGTGGGATCTCCAACCTCATCATCATCACCCTGTGCGTTATCACACCCGTCGTCCTCAGAGCCAACCTGTTCCTGCCCTGACAAAAAACTAAAGTTGTCGCTCCAATCAGGTATTTGAGTCTCATCATCGTCTCATCGTCTTCCTCATTGTCTCCACCAACAGGAGTTACAGTTTGGGAATGAGGGTCTACATTATGGTCAGAACCTTCTGCTTCTGGTCCTGGATCCGACTCATAAAGATTCTGGGCATCAGTGAAGATCATTTCCTCGTCTGGATTCACAGAAGCGCTGAAGTCGACCTCTGATTCCCAGGCTATAGTATGAGTAAACAGCTCTGCAGACTCAACCATCTGTTCTACCTCATACTCAGACGGGCAGCTGGAGATTTGGGAGCTGTGAGGAAGCAAGTGCGATTGGGGTGACACCTTTGAGGACTGGCGTATTTGTGATGTTGAAGTTGATGTGGAGGAGAGCCCACTTAAAGGAGCACTTGATATCCGTTGAAGCACCTGCTGTTTTTGTGCCTCATCTGGAATTTGTAGCGATTGGCGTGGCCGTAAGAAAGGGATCTTATCACATTGTCCGCTAAAAGAAGTAGACATTTTAGTTTGGCTGGAAGATGGTCTTTCTTCTGCAGATGTTACTGTTGCTTTAACACCTACCCCATGGACACAACCTTTTTTCCCCTTCCCAACACGCCTATTCCCCTTTCCACCAGCAGCAGGCCTTTTTCCACTCATTTTGGTGGTTAACTAATTCACAACTCTGGAGTTGTTTGCACAAAAAAACAATGGATGGGAACCGAGCAGAGCTGAGTGGCCAAACTGTGGTATTAGGCCAAAACTATTGGCTGGGTTAGATGCAGAAAAAAATTATATTCAATTTGCAACCTGATGGAGGTCAGTATAGATGGACTAATAGAACAAGTCCCACACATAGCTAGAAGCCCAAATATTTTTTCAGAGGTAGATGCAGAAAAAAATTGTATTCAGTTTGCAACCTGATGGAGGTCAGTATAGATGGACTAATAGAACACGTCCTACACACAGCTAGAAGCCCAAATATTTTTTCAGAGGTAGATGCAGAAAAAAAATATATTCAGTTTGCAACCTGATGGAGGTCAGAATAGATGGACTAATAGAGAAAGTCCCACACACTGCTAGAAGGCCAAATATTTTTTCAGAGCTAGATGCAGACAAAAAATTATTTTTAATTTGCAACCTGATGGAGGTCAGTATAGATGGACTAATAGAGAAAGTCCCACACACTGCTAGAAGGCCAAATATTTTTTCAGAGCTAGATGCAGATATAAATTATTTTTAATTTGCAACCTGATGGAGGTCAGTATAGATGGACTAATAGAGAAAGTCCCACACACTGCTAGAAGGCCAAATATTTTTTCAGAGCTAGATGCAGACAAAAAATTATTTTTAATTTGCAACCTGATGGAGGTCAGTATAGATGGACTAATAGAGAAAGTCCCACACACTGCTAGAAGGCCAAATATTTTTTCAGAGCTTGATGCAGAAAAAAATGATATTCAGTTTGCAACCTGATGGAGGTCAGTATAGATGGACTAATAGAACAAGTCCCACACACAGCTAGAAGGCCAAATATTTTTTCAGAGGTAGATGCAGATAAAAATTATTTTTAATTTGCAGCCTGATGGAGGTCAGAATAGATGGACTAATAGAGAAAGTCCCACACACTGCTAGAAGGCCAAATATTTTTTCAGAGTTAGATGCAGACAAAAAATTATTTTGAATTTGCCACCTGATGGAGGTCAGTATAGATGGACTAATAGAGAAAGTCCCACACACTGCTAGAAGGCCAAATATTTTTTCAGAGCTAGATGCAGACAAAAAAATATTTTTAATTTGCAACCTGATGGAGGTCAGTATAGATGGACTAATAGAGAAAGTCCCACACACTGCTAGAAGGCCAAATATTTTTTCAGAGCTAGATGCAGATAAAAATTATTTTTAATTTGCAACCTGATGGAGGTCAGTATAGATGGACTAATAGAGAAAGTCCCACACACTGCTAGAAGGCCAAATATTTTTTCAGAGCTAGATGCAGAAAAAAATTATATTCAGTTTGCAACCTGATGGAGGTCAGTATAGATGGACTAATAGAACAAGTCCCACACACAGCTAGAAGCCCAAATATTTTTTCAGAGGTAGATGCAGAAAAAAATTATATTCAGTTTGCAACCTGATGGAGGTCTGTATAGATGGATTAATAGAAGAAGTCCCACACACAGCTAGAAGCCCAATATTTTTTCAGAGGTAGATGCAGAAAAAAATATATTCAGTTTGCAACCTGATGGAGGTCAGTATAGATGGACTAATAGAGAAAGTCCCACACACTGCTATAAGGCCAAATATTTTTTCAGAGCTAGATGCAGACAAAAGATTATTTTTAATTTGCAACCTGATGGAGTTCAGTATAGATGGACTAATAGAGAAAGTCCCACACACTGCTAGAAGGCCAAATATTTTTTCAGAGCTAGATGCAGATATAAATTATTTTTAATTTGCAACCTGATGGAGGTCAGTATAGATGGACTAATAGAGAAAGTCCCACACACTGCTAGAAGGCCAAATATTTTTTCAGAGCTAGATGCAGAAAAAAATTATATTCAGTTTGCAACCTGATGGAGGTCAGTATAGATGGACTAATAGAACAAGTCCCACACACAGCTAGAAGCCCAAATATTTTTTCAGAGGTAGATGCAGAAAAAAATTATATTCAGTTTGCAACCTGATGGAGGTCTGTATAGATGGATTAATAGAACAAGTCCCACACACAGCTAGAAGCCCAATATTTTTTCACAGGTAGATGCAGGAAAAAAATATATTCAGTTTGCAACCTGATGGAGGTCAGTATAGATGGACTAATAGAGAAAGTCCCACACACTGCTAGAAGGCCAAATATTTTTTCAGAGCTAGATGCAGACAAAAAATTATTTTTAATTTGCAACCTGATGGAGGTCAGTATAGATGGACTAATAGAGAAAGTCCCACACACTGCTAAAAGGCCAAATATTTTTTCAGAGCTAGATGCAGATATAAATTATTTTTAATTTGCAACCTGATGGAGGTCAGTATAGATGGACTAATAGAGAAAGTCCCACACACAGCTAGAAGCCCAAATATTTTTTCAGAGGTAGATGCAGAAAAAAATTATATTCAGTTTGCAACCAGATGGAGGTCTGTATAGATGGATTAATATAACAAGTCCCACACACAGCTAGAAGCCCAATATTTTTTCAGAGGTAGATGCAGAAAAAAAATATATTCAGTTTGCAACCTGATGGAGGTCAGTATAGATGGACTAATAGAGAAAGTCCCACACACTGCTAGAAGGCCAAATATTTTTTCAGAGCTAGATGCAGACAAAAAATTATTTTTAATTTGCAACCTGATGGAGGTCAGTATAGATGGACTAATAGAGAAAGTCCCACACACTGCTAGAAGGCCAAATATTTCTTCAGAGCTAGATGCAGATATAAATTATTTTTAATTTGCAACCTGATGGAGGTCAGTATAGATGGACTAATAGAGAAAGTCCCACACACTGCTAGAAGGCCAAATATTTTTTCAGAGCTAGATGCAGAAAAAAATTATATTCAGTTTGCAACCTGATGGAGGTCAGTATAGATGGACTAATAGAACAAGTCCCACACACAGCTAGAAGGCCAAATATTTTTTCAGAGGTAGATGCAGATAAAAATTATTTTTAATTTGCAGCCTGGTGGAGGTCAGTATAGATGGACTAATAGAGAAAGTCCCACACACTGCTAGAAGGCCAAATATTTTTTCAGAGCTAGATGCAGACAAAAAATTATTTTGAATTTGCAATCTGATGGAGGTCAGTATAGATGGACTAATAGAGAAAGTCCCACACACTGCTAGAAGGCCAAATATTTTTTCAGAGCTAGATGCAGACAAAAAATTATTTTTAATTTGAAACCTGATGGAGGTCAGTATAGATGGACTAATAGAGAAAGTCCCACACACTGCTAGAAGGCCAAATATTTTTTCAGAGCTAGATGCAGATAAAAATTATTTTTAATTTGCAACCTGATGGAGGTCAGTATAGATGGACTAATAGAGAAAGTCCCACACACTGCTAGAAGGCCAAATATTTTTTCAGAGCTAGATGCAGAAAAAAATTATATTCAGTTTGCAACCTGATGGAGGTCAGTATAGATGGACTAATAGAACAAGTCCCACACACAGCTAGAAGCCCAAATATTTTTTCAGAGGTAGATGCAGATAAAAATTATTTTTAATTTGCAACCTGATGGAGGTCAGTATAGATGGACTAATAGAGAAAGTCTCACACACTGCTAGAAGCCCAATATTTTTTCAAAGGTAGATGCAGAAAAAAAATATATTCAGTTTGCAACCTGATGGAGGTCAGTATAGATGGACTAATAGAACAAGTCCCACACACTGCTAGAAGCCCAAATATTTTTTCAGAGCTAGATGCAGACAAAAAATTATTTTGAATTTGCAGCGTGATGGAGGTCAGTATAGATGGACTAATAGAACAAGTCCCACACACTGCTAGAAGGCCAAATATTTTTTCAGAGCTAGATGCAGAAAAAAATTATATTCAGTTTGCAACCTGATGGAGGTCAGTATAGATGGACTAATAGAACAAGTCCCACACACTGGTAGAAGCCCAAATATTTTTTCAGAGCTAGATGCAGAAAAAAATTATATTCAATTTGCAACCTGATGGAGGTCAGTATAGATGGACTAATAGAATGATGCTATGCCCAAAAGATTTTACTTCACTAGGTGCAGTAAAAAAAATTGGTATTCTATACACAGGTGGTATATCTTGCAACACAGATAGGCTACTCCACTGACTAACACACTCTACAATAGGCCAAAAAGGATTAGCTTTGCTAGATTCAGCCAAATGCTGTGAAAAAAACTTGCACAGCACTGGCACAGACCTGCCTGGCAAAAACTGATAGGAACTGATGTAACCTAGTCCTGAAAAGGACTGCAATTACAATTAGTCTTTACTCCCACAATCTATCTATTTAAGAGCACAGACCTGCCTGATAAAAGTCGTAGGAAATGCTGTAACCTAGTCCTTAAAAGGACTGCAATCACAACTATTCCCTACTCCCAAGCTATCTGTAGATTTGTGCGAAAATTGGCTTGAAATTCACAAGGTATAGCGCACACAGCAACAGCGGTGCCGTCTAACACGCAGCTGCAGCAGTGAGAAAATGGTGGCGACGGGGAAAATGGCTTGGTCTTATAGGGCAAGGACATGTGACATACACTGCCAATGACACATGCCCTTGCTTGTGTGAAAAAAAGCACTTTGCTCCGTGTGTGCGCTGCTGATAGGCTGACAGATTGCACCTCCCCACTGTAAATGCGGGAAAGAGAAAAAAAAATGGAGATCTTCATTATTCCTGCAGAGATCCATCCCCTGCCCCTCCCCCCACCCCGCTGTACACTCAAACTGCGTATTAACATTAATTTTCATCATTACTGAGAAAAAATCCAGTTATGATTTTGGTGCACGAACAGTTATCGAACATAACCTCGAACAGCCGAATTTTTCTCAAATCGTTCGTGTTCGCCGAACGGCTCGAACACCGCCCAAAACAGCTCGAATTTGAGATTGGCGAACAGTTCGAGTCGAACAACGCTCATCTCTACTCCTTATCCTCAGCCTCCACCACCACTATACCACCAGGGTGCCAGCATTGCAAGTTCCTCCGTCCTAATTTTTGGCAGCTTTTGCTGGGAAAGCATAAGCAAATACCATGGGACACCCACTCCCCAATAATGGGACTTATGTTTGTAATATGCTGTACTGCATGGCTCTTGTAAGGGGCATTGCAAGTTGATCCGTCCTAATTTTTGGCAGCTTTTGCTGGGAAAGCATAAGCAAATACTATGGGAGACCCACTCCCCTATAATGGGACTTATGTTTGTAATATGCTGTACTGCATGGCTCTTGTAAGGGGCATTGCAAGTTGCTCCGTCCTAATTTTTGGCAGCTTTTGCTGGGAAAGCATAAGCAAATACTACGGGAGACCCACTCCCCTATAATGGGACTTATGTTTGTAATATGCTGTACTGCATGGCTCTTGTAAGGGGCATTGCAAGTTGCTCCATCCTAATTTTTGGCAGCTTTTGCTGGGAAAGCATAAGCAAATACTATGGGAGACCCACTCCCCAATAATGGGACTTATGTTTGTAATATGCTGTACTGCATGGCTCTTGTAAGGGGCATTGCAAGTTGCTCCATCCTAATTTTTGGCAGCTTTTGCTTGCAAGGCATAAGCAAATACTAAGGGACACCCACTCCCCAATAATGGGACTTATGTTTGTAATATGCTGTACTGCATGTGACGCGCCCCCTGGGCCGTGTGTACACGTGTGTGGGATACCCGGTGCCGGGTCTCTGGGGTCTGTAGTCTCCGTGGCAGTGACCCGGTCACGTGGCTCAGGCTGGTCAAACCAGTGGCAATCTTTCTTAGGTTTTGAGGTTAATTGTCCGACTGCGCCACCCGTGGATTGCGGTCAGGGAGTACCACCGCTGCGAGGCAAACCGCTGAGGCTGGTGTTGTGTGCGCAGCATAAAATGGGATAACTCCCCTCGGGAGGAGTATAGCCTCAGGGCAGTGAGTGTGGATGATGGGGGTGATGGTGCACGAGCGCAGCAGGAATGACTCAGAGTCTTTGCAGTGCAGTTCAGGGTCTTTACTGATTATTATAAGGTAGACCCTCCCGGGAGTACTGGCTAGCATAAGAGGCCTGGTCAGTCTGTGAGCAAGCAGGAGTTCCCCTGGCCAGGTGGAGTTGTAGGCCTCCCCATCTGTCTGCACTCTTCCTGGCTACCTTGCTGTAAGCGGGTAGAAGTAGCCCACGTCCCTGAGTGTACCGTGTAGTGCTCACCCGTATGGCTGGTGACTTGGGGCCTTCTGTTAGCCTCCGCTCCACGACGGCGGTGCTGGTCCCTTGCTTGTGACTGAGCCTCCGGGCTTCTATGGCCAGAGGACCTGAAATCCCCTGCCGGCTGGTTTCTGCTGCTGGATATATAAGTCCTCACAGCTTCAGACTCCTGTGTCCAGTTCCTATTGTCTTCTGCCAGGGCGAGCTCTGCTCAGCTTCCAGCCCCTCGTCTTTAGCTCCTAGCTCCTACAGAGCTCCTTGCTGTTACTTTCCCTTGCTCTCACTCTGACTCTGACTGTTCTCTGTTCTCTGACTCACTCAACCCCACCCCAGATCCAGTTTATAAGGGCAGAATTCTCCCCTCCCAGGACTAGGGCAGGAGGATGTTGCATGTTTAAGGGATCCTGACCAGGAAACCTCCCACTTGCTCTCCGACGTAATCTCTATTACTGTGGTGACCAGACCCCTGGGGTGCCACACATGGCTCTTGTAAGGGGCATTGCAGTACCTCATAATTTTTGGAAAGCATTCCATTCACTGCTTAGGCCAACAGTGCACAGGAGACCCAGTTGCTATAAATGGAAAAAAAGGTTTAGTTAACGCCCTCTGACCTCCATGTCATTTCCAAGGGGCATTGGAGTGCCTCGAAATTTTTGGTAGGCATTGCACTCACTGTATGCCCTATAACTGTGTAGCCGAACCGCTCCTTTTGTTACAGAAACATATCCTACAAGACATATCTGGTTGACTGGCCTGATATTGATGTGAATGGTCCCTGTTCCTCCTGCTCTTTCTCCTTTGCCACTACCTCATCCATCATTTATCACCTGAAGCTTTGTTTTAACGTGAGTCATAGAACTTGGATAGCAGCAGGAAAACATCCATCAATCCTCGGAGGAGGTAGGATATGCGCCAAAACGCTGACCTCCTCAGGCCTAGTCGCTACTACATACATGCGCTTGCATTACAACAAAACAAAGCAGATGCTAACTTCTATCATCCTCATCATGCTCCTCACCTTGGCACTCTCAACTCCCCTGATGGAGAAGCCAGGGCCCACCGGAGGAGTCTGATAGTCCGATGGGCTCGGCCAATGCTGCCCTAAAGCAGGCCAGGCTAAGAAAAGTGTGGGAAAGGTTACCGGTACAAATATGGGTGGCTGGGGACCGAGTATGGACACCTGGCCACCCCCTGGAGGCTGGGGAGCAAGCGGGGACACCCGGCCACCAGGCGGCTGGGGACTGAGTATGGATACCAGGCCGCCGACACAGCCATGGCGTGGTGGCCAGATTCCGCCTCCACATGCCTAAAAGGCCCAATTTAAAGTGCAAGCAAGCAGTATGGTATTGCAGCCTGGGGGTGGGTGGGTGGCAGGCTGCATACTTGCGCTTGCATTGCAAGGAATGGGAGAGGTACAATTGAACACTGCCCTGGGACAAGGACTTGAATGGGGATAGTTGCAAGTCTGCAACGACAGGTGCAAGGTGGGAGGCATCTTCGCATGTACCATGAACAGGGGTTTGGCATGCACACACTACAGCGGAATAGGCTCTCCTTCCCACTAAATGCACTGGGGAGGGCACAGGTAATGTTTTGGTATACACGCTTAATCTTATGTATAAGGCACACCAGGACAAATAGGGGCGGCTGGGGACTGAGTATGGATACCTCGCTGCCGAAGCAGCCATGAGGTAGTGGCCAGCTTCGGCCTTCTCTAAACTAAAAGGCCCCATTTCAAGTGCAAGCTAGCAGTATGAATTGCAGTCTGGGGGTGGGTGGGTGGCAGGCTGCACACTTACACTTGCATTAAAAGAAAACATAGCAGATGCTAACTTCTGTCATCATCATCATGCTCCTCACCTTGGCACTCTCAACTCCACCGATGGAGAAGTCAGGGCCCACCGGAGGAGTCTGGTTCTCTGGTGGGCTCGTCCAATGCTGCCTAAAGCAGGCCGGGCTAAGAAAAGTGTGTGGGGGGATGTTCCAAGGAGAAATGGGGGCGGCTGGGGACCGTTTATGGACACCCGACTGCCCCCAGGCGGCTGGGGACCGTGTGGACACTCGGCCGCGGGGCGACTGGGGACTGAGTATGGACACCCGGCCGCCGGGCGGCTGGGGACTGAGTATGGATTCCAGGCCGCCAACACAGCCATGACGTGGTGGCCAGATTCCGCCTCCACATGCCTAAAAGGCCCAATTTCAAGTTCAAGCAAGCAAGCAGTATGGTATTGCAGCCTGTGGGTGAGTGGGTGGCAGGCTGCAAACTTGCGCTTGTATTGCAAGGAATGGGGGAGGTACAATTGAACACTGCCCTGGGACTAGAACTTGCATGGGGATAGTTGCAAGTCTGCATCTTCTGATGCGGCAAGGATCACTTATGATGGGCACACTTTTAGACAGTGACCTGGGAGTCAGAGATGCTTCCAGGGGTCTTCCCCATGCTGTTCCCATGTCTTTTCAGCACTTTATGCATGTGTTACACAGCACATGGCCAGATAAGGTTGTAAAATGTTAAAATGACATTTCCCGGTGAATGCATTTGTCATAGTTGAAAGCAATACAAAAGTGCAAAAACGCATAAAAAATGCTACTTGTGAACATAGCCGAAGGTGTGGAGGAGTATTTTTGTTTTTGGTCATTTATTTTAACTTATACACAAGTCTTTTCCCTGGAAAGGATGTTCCTTAACATATTTCACAGGAAAAAAGTTTCACTTTCGTTTTATTGTGAGCCTGTAAAAGTGGCTTAATACCTCTGACCACGTTGTTGACAGCAGTGACCTGGGGGTCAGAAATGCTTCCTGGGGCGATGCCCATGCTGTCCCCTTGTCATTTGAGCACTGTCACTATCGTTTTGGGCACTTGTTAGGCTTTTAAAAGACTGCCGGGGGTGCCACCGCAAAAATGCTCGAGTCTCCCATAGACTAACATTGGGCTCGTTGCTCGGGTCGAGCACCCGAGTATCACGGCGAGCTCGGCCCGAGCTTCGAGCACCCGAGCATTTTAGTGCTCGCTCAACACTAGTTGTCATTAAGATTTAAAAAGAGAAAACACAGTAGTTTGACAATAAATGGCTTCACCCAACCAATAACCATGAGTGGAGAAAAAGTTTTTTTGTTATCATTCATATTCTCTGAAACAAGGCCAAGAAAAGAAAAATTCTGCCGGGGTATGTAAACTTTTGAGCACAACTGTATTCTATGCCTTGACTGTCGCCATTGTTAAGAGATAATCAATTGTATCCACTTATGTTATGTCTGATCAGTGAAGCTTTTATGTAATTTATGATATTACTGGATATGAGAAATCTGGTAATAATCATGCAACTTATGCAATACACTGATAAAGCTTTTTCCTAAGCTGATTTTCATAACAGTGATAATAGAACAAGTATAAATGGAAAACAGGAAGATGCTCAGGTAAGTGTCTTCCAAATGCAAACAAGTCTCTAAAGGGCCAGATCCTTGACATCCGCAATATACCATCATAACTGTCTTTTGTGTTTGCATGTAATTGTGTTCCGTGTTCCTTTTGTCGGGATCCCTTCACTTTTAGGTTCAAGCAAGAAAAAAAATACTAATGTGAATCAGCTTTAGCATTTTTTCTGCAGAACAAGTTCACTCTTGTAGTTTTTATGTACAGTTTCTCTTCTCTGGTGTCAACTGCTCTTACCGATAAAAAAAATAACAACCTGATCATGAAGAATACTGGAAAAAAAATAAAGAAAAAATACTGGTGGAAATGGATTTACTTTGAAATAAGTTTGGTTTCCAAAGGAGAAAAAAGTAAATGTGAATTCCAATAGGTTCAGACTTGATATATCCAGGATTACTTTCTTAACAGACTTTCCTTTAGTTTTCATACAACAAAATCATGATTTTAAAAACACATGCCTAGTCCATTACTCACCTCCAATGATATAATTTTTCCATTTCTGTTTTAACAAGGAAGAGCACCCAATCTATCATTGTTGTGGAACAACCTTGCAGTAAAGAAGTCCATGGTAGGTGTAGAGTGGAGTCACCTACAGTGATGAATAAAAGTTATGTGCCTCATCGAAGATGTAGCCATCATGTTTGTAGGCCTCCTAATGAAAATGTAAAGACTTTGTTAGGATTCACCTGGTGAGGTGGACTCTCTAAGGCAGCAAAAGGTCAGGGTAAACACATGGACCAAAGGTGATGGCACAGCAGGCAGAATTTGGCGCATCTTAATTCAGCGGACCCTTCACCAAGGCTGTCACAGAAAACAAGGCACATGTAGACATGTGAGCAATGTCACTGTGCTGCAAAGACGAATCTCAGGGCACACTAAATTGCGTGCAGCGTTGCTGTGGCGCTTCCTGTACCTGAACACTGGACAAATAGGGTAAACATCAGTGGTGGAACACCGCAACAGGAATATTTTTTTTTGTCAAATAGCAAACCTCCTCCTCCAGGGTGGTATGAGGTAGTGCACTAGGAGGTTGCCTAATCCTGATCTCCTTCTTTTCCCTCCTGTGGTCACACTGGCAGAGTCCAGTAGGGTATCACAGGCTTAGATCTGAAAATTGAGACAATATCAATCAATTATTTATGGCAAATCCTGTGAATATGCCAAGAATACCAATAGTAAAGATATCCCACTCTGTCACGTCTCCACAGGATGTGCTCCAGCGATGTCTAATTCTGTCATCAGGCGCCGCTGTATTCATTCTGCGGGCAGCGCTGGTTGATAGAAGAGATGTTGGAGCCAGAAGCTCTGGACAGTGCAGGCTCTGTCCAGCTACTAAAGTTAGGGTGGCTCAGACCTGCGGTGTTTCCAGTCTAACATTATGGGTGTGTGTGCTGTCCAACTGAAGTTATCAGCTCCTTGCTTTAGCCAATTGGAAAGTACCACACATTACTAAAGCTTCCAGTTTACTGCTGGAAGTTGCCAGATATAGGTTTGTGCTCATCTAGTTAAGGTCTGTGTTTTCTGCTCCTGTATAGTGTTTGTGTTCCCTGTTTGACCTCAGCTTGTTTATTGAGGTTTCTCCTGCCTGACAATTTCGTACCTTTGCTGTCCTCTTGGTTTTGACCCAGCTACTAGACCATTCCCTTGCCTCTGGTTCACTCCTCAGGACAACAGCCCTTCCGTGGAAGCAACCCAGTGGGTCCCGATATAAGACCAGATTCCTGTACAGGGGTTAATGGGAGAATGCTGGGGTTCCTCTGGTATCTGCCAAACGGAGTGGCTTGCGCCAAGTCTGTCTGAGGTAGCCTTTTTGGACTTGTGGCCTCTGACAGACATAACACAATAAGAGGAAGACAGCTGAGCATCGTATTTGTAGCAAAATATAGGAGAAAACGTTTACGGTACTTAGCAATTTTTGTCCTGGGTCTTTAATCCACTCAAACATTACAGCTCACAGATAACAACTCCAACATCTATAGAGGGCTTTCTTGTGAAGAGGATCCTACATTAATAGTCTAAAGCAACAGGGTATCCAGGGTTATATCATCCCATTAGATTACTATGTTATGAGTATCACCGGAAACCAACATCCGCTTCTCTTATGCAATTGCCACCAACCACACTGGAGTGTAAGTAGTTAACAGATATTTATTACAGGCATAATGCAATAAAATAAGTTATTTAAGACATATGAGCAATAAACAATACTTGACTGGTCTGTATACCTGGCTCTTCATGGTTTTCCAACTGTCACTAACATAATGTTCTATTACTCTTGTATAAAAGCAAATATTGACTAACAGTAATCTAGAACCAAAAGTGAAAGTTCTTTTGTAAAATAAAATCTATCTTTTACATGGGAATGCATATGTCGATGTACCATATATAACGTGGCGCGGGGCGATAGCCGTGGAAGAGATAGTCGCCTTTCATGCCCTGGCATGCTACATGAAAATGGGGGTCCTGGCTGGGTGTTTGGCCTTTGTCTATGGGGTTGCTGCGCCATTTGCAGGCCACTTGATGCGTGACTGGACTGTAGCTGGCCAGGAATGGTAGTTACAGAGTTCAATGAGGGAGACCACCACTCAAAAATAAACAGTCTTTTACTTATTAACTTGGTGGGAACTCTACAATAGTTAGTGGGTACATAACTTCACAAACATTTCCTCAACACGAAGCATCTTCACACATGGTTTCTCCACCTCTTTCAGGCTTACTTGCTTCTATCACTAAGTTCCTTTGCCTTCACCGCAACCTAGCACTGTACTATAGTCCAGTAAGTGAGAGTCCTTTACTTCAACTCGCAGTTACTGTCCAGACCTTAGGTCTGTTCCACATGCACACTGGGCTTATCTGATGACCTGACAGGAAACTGTCTCTGTCCCTTCACCTTAGTCCCTTCCACTCTGGGCTAGTCCCAAACTTTAACTCTAAGTCTCCCTACTGTCGGGCCACACACAACATTAACATCATTAACGTATGTCACAGTTCACATTACACAATACAACAATACGTATGTTCTTCAAGGGGGAACGTGGGCAGCATGTCCATCTCCTTACATTATATATGTCCTATTTCAGATAGTAGAATACATCACAAGTATGACTCTGCAAGCCAACAATACTCATAAACATTTCTCCTGAATTTACTGTATATTTATTACATCCTTAACACTATAGAAAAGATCATGTTTGGACAGAATGTGAAGGATGTAGCTGCTCAGCCGCTGCTGATTGGCTGCAGCCAACACATGACATTGTTTATATAGGGGGAGGCACAATGGCCAGTTTGGAGGAGTATCCTGTCAAATAGGAAGTACAGTTTTTTCTCAATTCGCCCATACACAATAGCTTTTAACCCCTTACCTTCATGGCCAATTTACATTTTTGTTTTTAATTTTTTTCTTTGCTTCTTTCAAGAGCCATAACTTTTTTATTTATCTGCCCACAGAGACGCATGAGGACTTGTTTTCTGCGAGATGATTTGTACTTTTGAATGTTTCTGTTCGGTTTATTGACTCAAACAGATTTCCATATCCATTCATAACAACATATACAGTGCCTACAAGTAGTATTCAACCCCCTGCAGATTTAGCTGGTTTGATAAGATGCAAATAAGTTAGAGCCTTCAAACTGCAAACGAGAGTAGGTTTTATGAACAGAAGCATAAATCTTACAAACCAAAAAGTTATGTTGCTCAGTTAAATTTTATTAAATTTTAAACATAAAAGTGTGGGTCAATTATTATACAACCCCTATGTTTAATATTTTGTGGAATAACCCTTGTTTGCAATTACAGCTAATAATCGTCTTTTATAAGACCTGATCAGGCCGGCACAGGTCTGTGGAGTTATCTTGGCCCACTCCTCCATGCAGATCTTCTCCAAGTTATCTAGGTTCTTTGGGTGTCTCATGTGGACTTTATTCTTGAGCTTCTTCCACAAGTTTTCAATTGGGTTAAGGTCAGGAGACTGACTAGGCCACTCCAACACCTTGACTTTTTCCCTCTTGAACCAGGCCTTGGTTTTCTTGGCTGTGTGCTTTGGGTCGTTGTCTTGTTGGAAGATGAAATTACGACCCATCTTAAGATCCTTGATGGAGGAGCGGAGGTTCTTGGCCAAAATCTCCAGGTAGGCCGTGCTATCCATCTTCCCATGGATGCGGACCAGATGGCCAGGCCCCTTGGCTGAGAAACAGCCCCACAGCATGATGCTGCCACCACCATGCTTGACTGTAGGGATGGTATTCTTGGGGTCGTATGCAGTGCCATCCAGTCTCCAAACGTCACGTGTGTGGTTGGCACCAAAGATCTCGATCTTGGTCTCATCAGACCATAGAACCTTGAACCAGTCTGTCTCAGAGTCCTCCAAGTGATCATGAGCAAACTGTAGACGAGCCTTGACATGACGCTTTGAAAGTAAAGGTACCTTACGGGCTCGTCTGGAACGGAGACCATTGCGGTGGAGTACGTTACTTATGGTATTGACTGAAACCAATGTCCCCACTGCCATGAGATCTTCCCCCGGAGCTCCTTCCTTGTTGTCCTTGGGTTAGCCTTGACTCTTCGGACAAGCCTGGCCTCGGCACGGGAGGACACTTTCAAAGGCTGTCCTGGCCGTGGAAGGCTAACAGTAGTTCCATAAGCCTTCCACTTACGGATGATGCTCCCAACAGTGGAGACAGGTAGGCCCAACTCCTTGGAAAGGGTTTTGTACCCCTTGCCAGCCTTGTGACCCTCCACGATCTTGTCTCTGATGGCCTTGGAATGCTCCTTTGTCTTTCCCATGTTGACCATGTCTGAGTGCTGTTCACAAGTTTGGGGAGGGTCTTAAATAGTCAGAAAAGGCTGGCAAAAGAGATCTTTAATCCACACATGTGAAGCTCATTATTCTTGGTGCCTGAACTACTTCTTAATACTTTAGGGGGACCAAACAGAATTCTTGTAGTTTGAGGGGTTGAATAATAAATGACACTCTGAATTAACTTCTAACGTTTTAAAAAAAAAAAAAAAAAAAAAAATTTGCTGCAGTGCATTTCCCACTTCCAGGCTGATCTACAGTACAAATGTCACAATGCCAAGTTAATTCCGCATGTGTCAACCAGCTAAATCTGCAGGGGGTTGAATACTACTTGTAGGCACTGTATAGTCATCCAATTATTCCGCTGGACAGTTAAACATTTCATTCCCAAATCATTAGTAAAGTGTTTTCGTTTTAAGTTCCTGTTACACATGAGAAAAGCTACTTTCATTATTATCTATTGTAATCATAATTATGCAAAATGGTCAGTATAAATAATTATATGTTATTGGAACAAAATATCTAAAGTTAAAATAAAAGCTCACGTTAGACTACGGTGAATTAGATGTGTTTTTTGCAACCATTTTCCTTCCTCATTCACTGCATCTAAAATACATTGACGTACTCTTTTGGCTTCTGGTTAAAGGGAATCAATGGATAAATTTAAGGTTAGGGCTACATGGCAACATTGAAATCGCACATTGAGATTACACTGTGACATTGCATCTAATGATTTCATTAATGTTTTCGGCGCATTTATCTTCAGCCCACCTTGGACAAAACGCCAGTCTTGAATCAGCTATAAAAAATGTGCACCAGAATTTTGGCCAAACTTTTGGTACATGGGATCATCAAAGTGTCTAAAACACATAATAACGATGGTGAAAGTTATAAACAACAATTCTTTTAGTGCAAATAATGGCAGAATTGTGCCATATTTAGGTTTAGAAATTTCTCCCTTTCTCTTTTCTGGCCTTCGTTTAGTGACAAACCTTCAGATTGGTAGTGTTTTTTAGGCAGTGCAATACAGAATCATACATGACTTGCTCTATTAGCACAGTATTAACTGCAAAGAAATGCAGAATGCTGATAATGGAGAAGGGCAATTGCAGCTTCATAGCTCTTAGGCCATGTAATTTCACATATGAAGCTGTGATGTTAAATGGTTTTCTAATGAATTGACAAAAATTACCTATAAACAAGGTAGGTGATAACTATATGATCGACGGAGGTCGCTCTAGTGGTATTCCCACTGACCACTAGAAACGTTTTTTTTTAAACACCCCCTTGACTGCAGTCACACTGTGGGGAGGATTTTTAATTGAGTGGTAGTTAAGTAAACAGTGGTGGCCAAAAGTATTGGCACCCCTGCAATTCTGTCAGATAATACTCAGTTTCTTCCTGAAAATGATTGCAATCACAAATTCTTTGGTATTATTATCTTCATTTAATTTGCTTGCAAGGAAAAAACACAAAAGAGAATGAAACAAAAATCAAATCATTGATCATTTCACACAAAACTCCAAAAATGGGCTAGACAAAAGTATTGGCACCCTCAGCCTAATACTTGGTTGCACAACCTTTAGCCAAAATAACTGCGAACAACCACTTCCGGTAACCATCAATGAGTTTCTTACAATGCTCTGCTGGAATTGTAGACCATTCTTCTTCGCCAAACTGCTCCAGGTCCCTAATATTTGAAGGGTGCCTTCTCCAAACTGCCATTTTGAGATCTCTCCACAGGTGTTCTATGGGATTCATGTCTGGACTCACTGCTGGCCACCTTAGAAGTCTCCAGTGCTTTCTCTCAAACCATTTTATAGTGCTTTTGGAAGTGTGTTTTGGGTCATTCTCCTGCTGGAAGACCCATGACCTCTGAGTGAGACCCAGCTTTCTCACACTGGGCCCTACATTATGCTGCAAAATTTGTTGGTAGTCTTCAGACTTCATAATGCCATGCACACGGTCAAGCAGTCTAGTGCCAGAGGCAGCAAAGCGACCCCAAAACATCAAGGAACCTCCGCCATGTTTGACTGTAGGGAACGTGTTCTTTTCTTTGAATGCCTCTTTTTTTTTCCTGTACACTCTATGTTGATGCTTTTTCCCAAAAAGCTCTACTTTTGTCTCATCTGACCAGAGAACATTCTTCCAAAACGTTTTAGGCTTTCTCAGGTAAGTTTTGGCAAACTCCAGCCTGGCTTTTTTATGTCTCGGGGTAAGAAGTGGGGTCTTCCTGGGTATCCTACCATACAGTCCCTTTTCATTCAGACACCGATGGATAGTACGGGTTGACACTGTTGTACCCTTGGATTGCAGGGCAGCTTGAACTTGTTTGGATGGTAGTCGAGGTTCTTTTTCCACCATCTGCACAATCTTGCGTTGAAATCTCTCTTCAGTTTTTCTTTTCCGTCCACATCTAGGGAGGTTAGCCACAGTGCCATGGGCTTTAAACTTCTTGATGACACTGCGCACGGAAGACACAGGAACATTCAGGTCTTTGGAGATGGACTTGTAGCCTTGAGATTGCTCATGCTCCCTCACAATTTGGTTTCTCAAGTCCTCAGACAGTTCTTTGGTCTTCTTTCTTTTCTCCATGCTCAATGTGGTACACATAAGGACACAGGACAAAGGTTGAGTCAACTTTAAACCATGTTAACTGGCTGCAAGTGTGATTTAGTTATTGCCAACACCTGTTAGGTGCCACAGGTAAGTTACAGGTGCTGTTAATTACACGAATTAGAGAAGCATCACATGATTTTTCAATCAGTGCCAATACTTTTGTCCATCCCCTTTTTTAGGTTTGGTGTGGAATTATTTCCAATTTGGCTTTAGACAATTCTTTTTGTGTTTTTTCATTGAAGACAAATTAAATGAAGATAATAATACCAAAGAATTTGTGATGACAATCATTTTCAGGAAGAAACTGAGTATTAGCTGACAGAATTGCAGGGGTGCCAATACTTTTGGCCACCACTATACATTCTGCCGCTCCTTTCAAGCTCTACAAGACTGATGGGGAAAGCTAAGTACAGCACTCATGCCTAACATGCACTCCAGTTAAAGTCCTACTCACTATGGTGGCATAGTGAGGAAAAAACAGTTACTTGAGACCCTCATTCTTGTGTTAAGACTGGGTCCCATGTTAATATGTGGATGATTAATATGCTTCGTGAAAAACCCTTTCATTATATTTTTTCTGAAATATATTAAAGTGGAGAACTTCATTAAATTACATGTACTTATTTCTCTGTATCTATTTACTGTAATATCTTGAATTTATTAGATGCTCGGTGGCTCAGTGGTTAGCACTGCAGCCTTGCAGCGCTGGGGTCCTGGGTTCAAATTCCACCTAGGACAACATATGCAAGGAGTTTGTATGTTCTCCCCGTGTTTGCGTGGGTTTCCTCCTACACTCCATAGACATACTGATAGGGAACGTAGATTGTGAGCCCCAGTGGGGACAGTGCCCATATTGTCTGTAAAGCACTGTGGAATTAATGGCGCTATAAGAGTAAGAGTAAAATAAATAAATACAAACAAATACATCAGTACCTGTAGTCTTGCTCCCCATGATCTACTGTCTATGACCAAATTGATATGCATGATATGATATAAAAAGTGAGCACTTCCACATACAAATTTATTAAGCCTTAGGTCCTCAAGAACACCTGAAAAGTATGTTCACATGTGTTGGATACACAGCGTGTTTTCAGTCTGCTGTGTATTACAGTGGCAGGATCGTGGAAGTGATTTTTTTTTTTACGAAATCTCATCTACTTGCTGCAGACAAAATTCGCAACATATAAATTTACTCTGAATTTTCCCTGCAAATCACATAATTTGTAATGCAGTAGAAGCCACAGTGAAATCTGCACCATTTTCTTTTGCAGATGTCCTTGTTAAGGACTTTAATCACCAGACAAACAATATTTTCATTGTTTACTGCAACTTTCTAATATACAGTACTTTCCCTAACTCCATCATTTATAACTTATGATCATAAATCATTCAAAACCAAGATCAGGTAAGCCACAATGTTTCCCTATGGCTTCCTTGGAGCACAAAAATTTTGCCATACTCCTAGGAAAACCACAGGAATTTGATCTCTATTACTCCAGAATGCAGTAGAAGCAGTTTGGTTACAGAAAATACATTTGGGAATTGAAATAATGGCGTACCGCTAATAACAGCAGACTAGCAGGGAAGGCGGTGCCAAAAGCACTTACTGTTCCACCATTCAGCCTGTGTGTCTTAGCGCATAAGGCGTAATGACATCACTAGATCATACCTGCTGTGCTGAGCTTCAGTCCACACTATATGCAGAGCGAAACAGCTCATTGGGAAAATGGGGACTTGGCAAGTATTGTTTTTTAAATTTTGCCATGATACTTTGTAGGGGGAGAAACGCCTTACCGCGGCTGTCAGGTACACATGAATTGGCCAATTTATGCGCTAAGATTTCTCATTTATTTACAGCAGTAATGCTATTCATTTTCCATACTTCATATTTACATGCGCAAAAAAATTTTTCAAAAAATTTTTTTCATTTATTTCTATTTTCTACAGCAGTTAAGCTATTCATATTTCATATTTCATATCTATATACTCAGTGTTACAGTGTGCTACTTTATTTGTTCATTATATATGGAGGTAGCTGCTCTTAGTAAGCACCTGTTCACACCTAGTTTTTGTAGTGGAAGTGCCGTCATTTTCTTTGTTACTTTGTAGGGGGAAGACATCATACCTGTGTGAGGTGCTCTGAGGGCCATCATACTATGAGAGTGAGCTGTAGTGGCCATCACATTGTGTGTTGGGGGCATCATACTGAGTGGAAGATAGTCATGGCCGAAAATGCTGACACCCTTGAAATTGTTCCAGAAAATGAAGTATTTCTCCCAGAAAATTATTGCAATTACACATGTTTTGTTATATATACGATTATTTCCTTTGTGTGTATTGGAACAACACAAAAAAAACAGAGAAAAAAAAGCAAATTGGACGTAATTTCACACAAAACCCACAAAAAGGGCTGGACAAAATAGTTGACACCCTCAACTTAATATTTGGTTGCACACCCCATAGAATATAACCATCAACAAGCGTCTTACACCTCTCAACTGGAGTTTTGGACCACTGTTCTTTTGCAAACTGCTCCAGGTGTCTCATATTTGAAAGGTACCTTCTCCCAACAGCAATTTTAAGATCCCCCCACAGTTGTTCAATGGGATTTAGATCTGGACTCATTGCTGGCCACTTCAGAACTCTCCAGTGCTTTGTTTCCATCCATTTCTGGGTGCTTCTCAAAGTATATTTGGGGTCATTGTCCTACTGGTAGGACATAAACCATTGTCCTGCTGAAATGATGTCCATGACCTAGAACGCAAACCCAGCTTTCTGACACTGGCCACTACATTGCGACCCAAAATCCTTCGGCAATCTTCAGATTACATGATGCCTTGCACACATTCAAGGCACCCAAAACATCTTTGACTGTAGGTAACGTGTTCTTTTCTTTGTAGGTCTCATTTCATTTTTGGTAAACAGTACAATGATGTTCTTTACCAAAAAGTTCTGTATTGGTCTCATCTGTCCACAATATACTTTCCCAGAAGGATTTTGGCTTACTCACTTACATTTTAGCAAACTGCAGTCTGGCTTTTTTATGTCTGTGTGACAGCAGTGGGGTCGTTCTGGGTCTCCTGCCATAGCATTGCATTTCATTTCATTTAAATGTCGACGAATAGTTCACGCTGACACCCATGCATCCTGATCCTGCAGAACAGCTTGAATTTCTTTGGAACTTGATTGGGGCTGCTTATCCACCATCCAGACTATCCTGCGTTGCAACCTTGCATCAATTTTTCTCTGCTGTCCATGTCTAGGGAGATTAGCTACTGTGCCATGGGTTGTAAACTTCTTGATTATGTTGCGCACCGTGGACAAAGGAGCATCAAGATCTCTGGAGATGGACATTTAACCTTGAGATTGTTGACATTGTTCAATAATATTGGTTCTCTAATCCTCAGACAGTTCTCATCTTCTATTTCTGTTCTCCATGCTTAGCGTGACACACACAGACACACAATGCAAAGATTGAGTCAACTTCTCTCCTTTTGATCTGGTTTCAGATGTGCTCTTCATATTGCCCATACCTGTTACCTGCCACAGGTGAGTTTGAACGAGCATCACATGCTTGAAGCAAAGTTGTTTACCCACAATTTTGGAAAGGTGCCAACAATTTTGTCTGGGCCATTTTTGGTGTTTTTTGTGAAATATAGCAGAGCTCAGAGTACTGCAAAAAAATGTATTTGCAAAAAGCTATGGTTACTTTCTCCTGTTCTGTGTTAGTTACTAGCCTCACACTGGTAACTTCCCCTTTTATTTAAAATAAGCTCTGGAGGCAGAGATATCTTCCAGGCAACTTCCTCCCCATAGCCTGGGAGAGGTCATTTAAATATAAGAAATACGTAGATTTCTCTGGAATAAGACATCAGATTGCAGATATCAAGTTATTATTTTATTAAGCTTCCTCTGACCTACATGCCCACATAGATGGCTTAGGAGGGTTGAGCCTACTGGCAGATTCCTTTAAAGGGACATTTTCAAGTTGAGTCTTCAGCGGGTGACTGCAGTCTCCTTACTTCCTGGTTGCGGTCGAGGTGGGCATTCCTCCTTGAGCGACAATTTTGGTTGATTTCCTTCTGCTATTGTCTTTGTTTTGAAGTCTACACTGTTACCACTATATTTTCATATAGATGTAACAGGACCTTTAAACAAGGACATAGGTCAGGTAAGCAACAGCCGTGATTAGGAGAAGTGCTCTGGAAGTAGCCTAGGCTGTAGGCTGGAAATTGTGATTATGCAGGACTGATAACATCAGCTTAGTCAGGAGCCCACAGGGACAGGGAGGGAGGTGGGCAGCTAACTGCTGTACTGAAATCAATTTGCTGGAAAGAGGTGACTGGGATCTCATGATTTAACTCCTTTCATGGAATGTAAGTACTGCACACACTTGGTTATTGTCACGGGTGTGTCAGATGTAAAAGACAGTCGCTATGGATCTGGCTGCAGAAGGTCACTGCGTTTGGCATTACAGATGCCCTCTTAATCCTTTTTACTTTTGGACCGCGCAGCAACCTCACTCCTTCTCTGATTGACAAACCCTGGTCTGGGTGTTTATAAACTCTCAGTCGGCTTCAGGGAGTCGGTAGTGATATTTTCATTTTCCCTTGTGAAGGCTTGGAGCAATAGCAGTCGGCTAGCTTCCTCTCTGGTACTCTTGGAGGATGTTTGGTGTTATCTCTCTGGTGTCTGCTCAAGCTAAGTTTTTGTTGTCTCCCTTGTTGTCTTTAGTTTATAGTGGGGACTGACCAGTGCTCACCCCCTCCCTATCTAGGGCCTAGCTCTAGGGATATACAGGGATTAGGTTTCCTGTTCGGTGATAGGTGCGGAACCTATAAAGGGATGGTAGGACAGGTAGTGTGATATTAGATCTGCCGAGGGGTCTCCACTCCCCCTTTCCCTAGCATTTGGGCTACCCTCCCCTCTTCTCTTCGTGTTGCACTTAGTCTTTCCCACACTGTGCATGACAGTTATGCTCTGGTGGTCAGTCTCTTTGGCAACAAGCTTTACACTATGTAAGTTAAAAGGCTTCACAGCTGGAGAATGAAAACAGATAGAAAAAGCGAGTCAACTACAAACTTGCTTATTTTCATGCTATATAACTAACTATACCAACATAATAACAGGAGAATACCTCTTCAAGGGGTTAATAGCGTTATTGCATTAATTTTGTTTTAAATAAAGCTCATTTGAATATTTACTAATTTCCCATTACTTATTTGCATACATTTAGAGACTGAATGCAAATTATCATTTTTTTCTTTTGCAAATATCTCAAATATTTTGGAGAAATAGTTCAAATAAATTCAGGATATTCTAATTTCTAGGTAGTTTTCTTACCTGCTGTTTCAATAAAAATGGCAAGTTCACCTTTTGCTATAGATTTTATTTATTATCATCTTTAATGTATCCGTCCACATTACATAGAAAGCCACAGTTTTATGAAGACATGCGCTGATCAATATGTTTGTGTGAGCAATACTACACTTACCAAATATTTTCCCATTATTGTGTCTTTTTTGGTAAATACTTGAATTTTCCATAAAACAATCTGGAGCATCTTTTCTAATAACTCTACACTGTATTGATCCTCTGTTATTGCTCCTGGAAATGTATGAATGAATTGACAAATGGGTGTTACCATTCTCCTTGCCAAAAGGATATTGTTAAGATCTGCAACATGAACTAAGGAAAGATAGGGGAAGCCTGTCCCTACAGTAAGACTAAGCTGAATCCCTACGATGTAGCGGGCTGCCTGTTCCTAGTGAACAGACCCGCCTTAGTCCTCGGCTAGTCTGAACGAAGACCTATAGCATAAAGGGAGGGGTCCCTAAAAGAACTAAGGACTGGGACAAAAATGGGACACCTCCTAAACAGAGAAGTTGTTGCAGAACACAAAAAGACAAACTGACAAAAAGGTACTAGAGGTCCCAGAAGGACCAAGCGAACTGACAGAGAAAGGCACAGAAGCACCTGGCTAGAGAAACAGTCAATCACTGAAGTCCAGCACAGCCAAAAGGGCGGAGCTGGAATATAAAGGCAGATGGTCACGTGACCGCAAAACACAAGATGGAAAAAACAAACAGAAAAATTCTAACAGATATGCACTTTTACAGTGTTTAATCTAATCTGACATTTTAAGGATTTGCAGGGACAAGCCCAGAGTCAACGCCCAGCAGTCACTTCATCTTCATAAATTTACAGTAGACTTGAAGGAAGAACAACACAATACAGCATTGTAATTTCACTAGGAATGTAAGCATTCACTAAATCAGAAATGTGAGGCCAGCTGACAGCTATTGTCCTGTTTCTCACACTTTTTACATATTTAGTAAATACAGTGTGCTACATTTGTATAACTGCATTACAAAATATGTACAGATACAGTCAGTGTAAACTTTGTCTGTGAATGTTTACAGTGCAGGTTTAAAATGTTTTTTTTTACACTTGCAGAAAACTTCTGCCTTAAACGATTGCATACTTGTAAGGCTATGTGCCCACGATGCAGAAATGAAGCAGAAAATTTCTGCAGCATTTCTGCATCTCCCTGGCAGAAAAAACGCATGCAGATTGTGCATGCGTTTTTCCTGCAGAATACATGCGGATCCACATGCGGATTCACATGCGTTTCTGCATGCAGATTGACAAGTGCTTTCCAGGCGATAGCATCACTTGGAAAGTGCTTGACAACTAGGTCACACTGCATAAATCCATGCAAACAGCATGGATTTATACAGTGTGAACCGTAAAAATGAAAATAAATAAAGCTATACTCACCCCCGAGGCCCCGGTGTGTGCAGCAGCGCTCGTTCCTGTCTGCTTCCTGGATGCCGGCATATCACGAGACAGAGCGGTGAAGGGCCTGCGGTCACATGACTGTGACGTCACCGCAGGTCCTCAAGCGATGCCGGCATTCAGAGAGAAGCCGCCGGACAGGTGAATATAAACTTTATTTGTTATTTTATTCTTTTTTTACAGGTACAATGGTACCCAGGTCTGGATGAGAGTCTTCTCTCCTCCAGAACTGGGTACCATCCGCACATAGAGAAGCATAGAAGCCGCTTGTACAAATGTACAGTCGCGGTTTCTATGCGTCTCAATGCAAGTCAATGGCGGGAGTTCCGCTGCGCTTCCGCAAAATTAAATGACATGCTGCGGATTTTTGTACGCAGCATAAACGCTGCGGAAAAATCCGCAGCATGTGCATAGAACATGCGGAATCCCCTTGGGGACCATGGGATGCGGATTACCTAGCGTTTCACAAGCGTTTATGCTGCGGAAATTCCGCAGCATAAACGTTTGAAAAACGCTACGTGGGCACCCAGCCTAAAACAACAAACTCAGATAGTACTCACCTTCTCTGAGTGCAGCGCTCGCTCTCCTTTGTTGCTCTGGTCTCTGTGTTTTGACTGCAGTAGAGAGGCCACGACTGCAGCACACATCACCGCTGCAGCCAATCACTTACCGTAGATCAGAAGCTCTGCTGATGTAGTTGACACCAGCTCAGTAATTACCTGCGGCAGTGATGTGTGCTCTAGTCATGGCATCTCCGCTGCAGCCAAGACACAAAGAACTGAGCAGTGGCGGAGAGTCGCTGCTGAATACGGGGAGAATTGCTCCTTTTTTTGCTATTCGCACATAAATGGTGCTCAGTGACAGGCACTGCCAGTGGCCATGACACTGGTCACAAGGTTAACTAGATATTAATAGAGGGGAGAATCTTGCTTGCTCCAGGATATAAGGTCAGTTTTTTTCAGTATTTTGCATTATTATTTGTAAGCCAAAATCAGGAGAGGAACATAAACAGATAAAAACTAGGAATGGAAACATTTGTATTTCTGTATTTTAGACTCACTTCTAGTTTTGGCTTGCAAATACTGATGCAAAATATTGACCAAATACTGCTATGTTAAAATGACCTTCCTAATGTTAAAAAAAAAAAACTACGTAAAAACCAAGAATAATGATAATGTCCTCCAATGATCTTTTTTTTGCACCTTTGGGGGTATAGCCTATAAAAATCTAAAGTAGAAAAAAATGTATATTAAGATATTACTTAAAATAACTCCAACATGTAAAGCGTGCCCACGCCACCACCCTTCTCTTTACTCTCATAGAGCTAGCCCTGGCCCAGTTGCCCTAAATTACACATACAGTATATTAATGTCAACTGTTGACAAAGATGAATTAAAATAAAAAAAAGTTCATTATTGCACTTATCACAAGCACTTATTTTTCACAATCTATACAATTGGAAAAAAAATCATTGATTTCAAGTGTTTCTCATGCTTTTAAGAATTTTTAATGACATTTTTTTATACTGTAACATTTCATACACGCATTTTTTTCTGGTGTTTTTCACGTCCTATAGAGCACCTAAGGTCAATTTCCGTTGAATATCTGTACAGAAAATCCATAGCACATCCTCCACATGTCAACCTTGGGTAAAACCTGCAGAACAAAATTTACACATGTTCGCATTTGTGAATGAACCTTAAGGGTATGAGAACACAAATCTTTCAAGAGGAAAATGCTTCATGAAACGCCAGGGATTTTTTTTTCCAGAAGTGAATCTGTTTTAGCCTGAGCGCTTTTTCAATGTTTTTTGACTGCCAGGGTTTTTTGTGTCGTTTTTTTTACTTTTCCCATTAGTTTTTTTTTTACTTTATTTAATAATGAAAAAACCACTAGCAGTTTTTCAAGCAAAAACAATGATAAAATACTTGAACAGACATTTTGGTTTCTTTTGGGCATCTTTTGAGCCTTTACATTTGTAACAACCGGAACGCCGGTCGAATGTGTATAAGGGATACGGCGCTGCTATGAATGACTCCGACCTCGTATCGTGGCAAATAACTTTCTTTATACTGGTCACACAAATGACAGGGTTAAACGATTCTACAAAATATGGGCCACAACAGCCTCTAACACAAAATAAAAGTTATGCAGCCCGAGAGAGCCCAAGTGCCAATCTCGCCAATTTCTGGACTACATCGGATTCTGTGGATTATGGCGGACCAGCATGGGATTTCTTTTTCAATAAATTGGTGAACCAGGGATAGTGTGGGGGAGTCTTTATTCAAATAACGTGTTTTCTGTGTGTGTGTCTTTTTCTTATTACTGGGTTAATAATGGAGGGGTGTCTGATAGACACCTCTCCATTACTAACCCCACGTCTTGATGCCAGCTGTGATTTTTGACAAATTACAGCTGACATTAACCCAAACACCATTACCCCGATTGCCAACGCACCAGGGCAATCAGGAAGAGCTGGGCAAAGCGCCAGATATACTGCCAAATTCACTATTTGCAATGCATAGGGTGAATTCGGTAGCGTATCTGCAGAATTTGTGCTGAGGAAACATCTGCGATATCCACACAATTTAGTCCAATGTAGACATACCTTTAGTTTAGCCTAATAATTTTTAAAAACCCTTTTTTTTGTCCAGAGTGTGGGCAGGTGTAGAGGTGAGAAAGCACATTTAATTTTACATGATTCACTTTAAAAAGGGCTTGATCACATGGGTGGGATATGCAGTGGATTTTCCGGATCTGCATCTTACAGCATATTACGCTGCAGTGAAAATGTAGCCTGTCAATTTTTGATGAAGATATACACTATGGATTTGATGGCAGTAAAGTTGGCAGCATATCCACAGCAAAGAACTGAAGTGATATCTGGACAAATTAGTCCCATTTGGACTTATTTTAGCTAAAGGCTAAGTGCCCATTAAGCCAAAATGCTCCAGATTTTTTCTGCATCTCCCTGGCAGGAAAAACGCATGCGGATTTTACATGCATTTTTCCTGCCAGGTAGAAGGGTTTGTCAAGCATTTTTGCATGCATTTCTGCATGCGGGTTATCAAGCGCTTTTCAAAGTGATTTTAGCAACACTTGGAAAAGTGCTTGACAACTTGGTCACACTATATAAATCCATGCAACCAGCATGGATTTATAAAGTGTGACCAAGTTAATAGTTAAAAAAAAGAATAAAAATGGTAAAGAATAAAAAAAAAACATTATACTTACCTTCCGATGGCCCCCGGTCTCCTCAGCGATGCGTCCTGGCTTCCCGGCGGTTCACGATGGTGTAAAAGGACCTTCCATGACGTCGTTTAGTCATGTGACAGGTCACGCGACCACTGACGTCCTTTTACATCACCGCGAGCCGCCGGGGAGCCAGGACGCACCGTACAGGAGACCGGGGGCCATCAGAAGGTGAGTATAATGGTTTTTTTTTATTTTAATTATTTTTAACTACAGGTACTATGGTACCCGGGTCTGGAGGAGAGTGTCCTCTTCTCCAGACCCGGGTACCATCCGCGCATTGAATCGCTTAATATCCACATGTGTTCATGCGCTCATGCGGATAGTATGCGATTCAATGTAAGTCAATGGCGGCAATTACGGAGCATTTCCGCAAAATTAATGGACATGCTGCGGATTTTTCCGCACATCACATGTGGATTATCATTGGGGACCATAGGGCATGTATTACCAAGCGTATTTTAAGTGTTTTTGCAGCGGAAATTCCGCGGCAAAAACGCTTGAAAAGCGCATAGTGGGCACACAGCCAAAGGCTATATTCACACATTCATTTCCATTATTCATCTGTGTAAAATGGACTGTTTTCTTAGATGTCATCCATTTTGCATGTTTTTTTTACTCATTTGTGTTTTTCACTGAAGCATGTAGTCTATTTGTTTTATTCATTGACTCTTAGCAATGCATAAGTTAAAAATGGATGAAATACAGATGGAACTCTGAAGTACAAAGTTTGTCTTTCGCTTTTCATCCATATTTAACGGATCCCCCTAGACTTCCATGGACGAATCTGTAAAACGGATGGGAGTAAGAAATGTTCTGAGCCTTGTGGAATGGAAAGAAATGCATCCGTTTAACAAACAGATGTGTGTGTGGATCTATGAAAATATGGGCTCTCTGTGCTGTTCGACAAAAAAATGGAAAGCACACGAATTTGTACAATGGATGTGTGAATGTCGTCTTAAGCCTCCTTCACATGTCTGTGTATCTAGTACGTGTCGCATCCATTGTTTTCACGGATGCCACATGTAACCCATTATAACCTATGCTTCTATGCATGTGTTTGTGTTTTTAACATTTTTTCCAGCAGCACGGGTGACAAGGGACAATACAAGTCTATGGGTCCGTGAAACATACAGCACACGGATAGCATCCGTGTACTGTACATGTTTAACATTTCAAAGAATAGGAGAAGCTTTGCAATTTAATTTTTTCTTTAACCATACGGGAAAAAACTGATGGCACCAGTACCGGTTTTTCAAGTATGTGTTTTAATATAGACATGTGAAGGAGACCTTAAGCAGGCCAGGCACATTATATTAGTTTATGTCCAGGAGAACAAAGTGATCGGCAGACCAAAATTGGACGTGCCTGATCGACATCTCTCTTGACGATCAGTTACATTACACATTAGACTGTATATCGTCATTATATACAGTCGACAATAGCAACTTTAGGGGCCTAAGGCCGGGGCGAGGAATCTTCTTTCTGCCAAGGGTCATTTGGATATTTAAGCTATCCTTTGGAGGTCGTACAAATTGTACGCCAACTCCACCCACAAAGTAAGTCTTGACACTGGCACTGGTGTCAGGACGTATTCATTCATTGCACACACCTCAGCATTCAATAGTGAACACTGCGTGCGCGTGCTCACAGAGCAAGAAGAAATTAAAAGGTCGAGGGCCATCAAAACACAGCACTGTGGTTCCCAGGAATCTGCCCGGGGGCCGGAAAAAAGGTCATCAAGGGCCGTAAATGGCCCTTGGTTCCCCACCCCTGCCTTAAGGCTAAGTTCAGACAATCGCAGACATGACTGGCTATGTGTGCAGCTCTGTGTGCTCTTCTACATAAGTGACAGGTGCAGGACAAGCCTACTACTTACCTACACTAGTTTGAACCATAAGGTCACGTGCACACGTTGAGTATTAGCTGACTATTTTACCTCAGTATTTGTAAGCCAAAACCAGTAGTGGAACAATCAGAGGAAAAGTATAATAGAATCACGTCACCACTTCTGTATTTTTTATCCACTACTGGTTTTGGCTTACAAATACTGAGGTAAAAAACTCACCAAATACTCAACGTGTGCATGGGGCCTTAGTGAAACCATACAAATGCATGCTGCAATCTTTTCCATGTGGATCTGAATTCCATGTAGAAAATGGCGCATTGGCACATAGGTTTCAAATGGTCGGTGTTCTGTTCGTTGAGCACACAGAAAGAAAATATGAGCCCGATTCATCAAAGCTTTACCCCAGTATTCCCACTTAAAAAGCTTTGAAAAGTTGCATAATTTTGACGCAACTCAAGGCTGCACTAAAATGTTGACACTTTTGGTGTTCTCATGGACGGTTCTCAAGAATGGGGGCGTGGTGACGGCCACTAGTCAAATTCACGACAAGCGGCAGCATTCGCTACTCCACAAATCTTACTCCAGCAGTAACTAAAGTAGAATGTGTGGCGAGGCTCGCACAGATACAGGTGCTTCTCACAAAATGAGAATATCATCAAAAAGTTTATTTATTTCCGTTCTTCAATACAAAAAGTGAAATTCATATATTATATAGAGTCATTACAAACAGAGTGATCTATTTCAAGTGTTTATTTCTGTTAATGTTGATGATTATGGATTACAGCCAATGAAAACACAAAAGTCATTATCTCAGTAAATTAGAATAATTAACAAAAAATACCTGCAAAGGCTTCCTACATGTTTAAACAGGTCCCTTAGTCTGTTTCAGTAGGCTCGCCAATCATGGGGAAGACCGCTGACTTGACAGATGTCCAGAAGGCAGTCATTGACACACTCCACAAGGTATTGGAGTTCCAATTTTCATTTGGAAATCAAGGTCCCAGAGTCTGGAGGAAGAGTGGAGAGGCACACAATCCAAGCTGCTTGAGGTCTAGTGTGAAGTTTCAACAATCAGTGATGGTTTGGGGAGCCATGTCATCTGCTGGTGTAGGTCCACTGTGTTTTATCAAGACTAAAGTCAGCGCAGCCGTCTACCAGGAAATTTTAGAGCACTTCATGCTTCCCTCTGCCGACAAGCTTTTTGGAGATGGAAATGTCATTCTCCTGCAGGACTTGCACCTGTCCACACTGCCAAAAGTACCAAAAGCTGGTTTAAAAACACCAGTTTCACTGTGCTTGATTGGCCAGCAAACTCGCCTGACCTTAACCCCATAGAGGATCTGTGGGGTATTGTCAAGAGGAAGATGAGACACCAGACAGAACAATGCAGACGCGCTGAAGGCTGCTATCAAAGCAACCTTGGCTTCCATAACACCTCAGCAGTGCCACAGGCTGATCGCCTCCATGCCACAACGCATTGATGCAAAAGGAACGCCAACCAAGTATTGAGTGCATTTACTGAATATACATATCAGCAGGCCAACATTTTGGATTTTAAAATAATTTTTGTGTTATAAAGTATTCTAATTTACTGAGATAATGACTTTTGTGTTTTCATTGGCTGTAATCCATAATCATCAACGTTAACAGAAATTAACACTTGAAATATATCACTCTGTTTGTAATGACTCTATATAATATAGGAGTTTCACTTTTTGTATTGAAGAACTGAAATAAATTAACTTTTTGATGATATTCTAATTTTCTGAGAAGCACCTGTATGTATGCCACTTGCCCAACGCTCCTGATTCTTGAAGAGGAATATGCTGTCTGATTCCAGCATATTATCTCATCAATATCAGTGTGAGCAACCCCAATTCTGATGAATCGGCCCTATGTGTGTATGAACCTTCCATAGTAATTCTAAAAAAAAAGCTTTTGTTCAGTTTGGAGCTCTCCAGATCCATACAAGTGACATTTTGGGGTTTTAATACAGAAAACATAGACTAACTTGCAATAAAGCCATTAAAAGATTGTTTCCACCTAAAATGATTTATAAAATTGTCTGAAAATATATTAAGTTAAATTGTCCTTTAGGGTTGCGTTCACACATTGCAGCCATTGGAAATCGTGGCAGTGTGAAGCGGGCTAGTCCAGTCTTTGCAAAAAAAAAAAAGCACAGCGGTGGCAACTAGTGAATGTAGTCTTTGGGCTCATTCAGATGTCAGTCGTTCACGTACAAGTTCTATCATGTTTAGAACTTGTACCTATTATAATCGATAGGGCTGTTCACAAAGGCGCTTATTTTTGTGGGTCTGCATCAAAACATGGGAACATGTCCAAATTTGTTCTAATGCAAATCTCTGGGTCATTTATGCCAGCTACGTGCTGTCCGCTTTCAGGGACTGCTTGAAAGAGCCATAGGCCCCACAATCAGTATTTGGTCAGTATTTTTTCTCAGGAGTGGAAGCCAAAACCAGGAGTGGGTGATAAATGCAGAATTGGTGACTTATTTCTATTATACCTTTTCTCTGATTGTTCCTCACCTGGTTTTGGCTCCCACTCCTGAGAAAAAATACTGACCAAATACTGATAGTGGGCTGTGGCCTTAGGATAAGTGCACAAGGTAGTTTTTTTGAGAAGTTTTTGGAGCAGAAACTGTGCGGAAATTCTCCAAATCCTTCTAAAAAGATTTGGAGCTTCTACTCCAAAAACTCAGCAAAAAAGATTTAGGCCATGTGCGCACGTTCAGGATTTGAAGCAGAAATTTCCTGAGCGTTTCTGCATCTCCTTGGCAGGAAAAATGCTGTGGAAAAAACGTGCGGTTTTGCCGTGTTTTTTATGCGGTTTTTGATGTGTTTTTTTAAGCATTTTTCTACATCAATGAGTGCTTTTTGGAGCTAAATAAAGTTATTTGAAAAGGAAAGTGAGATATTGCTTTAACCCTTGGATTACCGTCAGAACTGGGGTGAGTATATTGGTTAACTTAAGAATGTGTCTGTTGTATTTCAAATAAAGTGTTTACTCTGTGTTTGTGTTTATTTAACTCTTTACTTTACTTTAATTAGGCTTGGTGATGAAAGGATCTGATTGACACCTTGTCATCAGCAAACAAAAGAGCTAGGTGTCAGCTAATCCCATTCGCCCAATCTCATTAGCATTTCTATTCATGTAATTTATGCGGCAGCTGTGAGCTGCTATTTTTAGCCTAGGAAGGTGCCATTTGCAAACATGGTCCCCAGCTGTTTCATTAGCCCCTACATCCACCCTATCAGCACTCAGCAGCGCTTTGGACGCAGCGTATTTTTGATGTGTCCAAAACGCGGTGTTCTAATGCCGCACTTTTGTCGGAAGTACATGTGAATCCACCACATATAATGACACTTCAATCAGTCAAAATCTGCAGCAGAGGCTAGCGTGTCCGGTACATAAATTGACATGCTGCGGGTGAATTTGGGTACGTCGCCATGATCAGGAGCCGCTGCATGTTTGACGCTTCATTTTTATACAGCGTCAAACCGGCAGCGTTCAGATGATACAGCATCGTGGATGGGATCTCTAGAAATCCCATGTCCACTATGCGTGCATCTAAGGCTGCGGATCACCCGTGGACACTGACATGCGGCGCGGCTTTCAGGACCACAGCATGTCAAATTTTCTTGCGGAGTTGCTAGTCTTCGCAATATAAATTTGACCACCAGAATGTACTGAATGCGGTAAATACGCATGGTTCAGTGAACACATGTGGATTTACCTGTGTTCAATAGAGTGCAATGTTTTGGACGCAGCAAAAAATATGCGTCCAAAGCGTTGCTACACCGGATCGTGGGCACAGAGCCTAAAATTGAAAAAAAAAATGGCGTGGGCTGAGGGCCCCCCTTGTCATTTTTATAACCAGCAGAGGGAAAACCGACCACTGGGGGCTGATATTAGTAGCCAGGGAAGGGGCCATTAGCCAAAAATGTTCCCTGGCTATTAATATCAGCCCACAGCTGTTTGTTTAGCCTTTACTGGCTAGATTAGAGGGGGACTCAGAAAAAAATTGACGTGTGGGTCCCCCTACAAAATCTAACCAGAAAAGGCTAAAAAGACAGATGAGGAATGATATTAATAGCCAGGGAAGGGGCCATGAGTACTAGCCCCTCAACAGTCCCAGAAATGGCGCATCCATAAGATGCGCCAAATCTGTCGCTTAGCCTCTGCTCTTCCCACCTGTAGTGGTGGCGAGTGGGGTAATGGGGTTGGGGTTCACGTCAGCCTTGTATTGGCGGCTGACATGAAGCCCAGGTTAGTAATGGAGGGTGTCTATAAGACGCCCCCATTACTAACTGCATAGTAAAGTTATCACTGCCTTTTCAATAAAAGACATGGCCAGAATAAAGTATTTTAATGAAATAAAAAACACATGGTTTTAAAAATTTTTTTTTTATTGTACTCTGTCCGCAAAGCCCTCGATTTTCTGAAAAAAAAGTAAAAAAACAAACAACCATATCCCTCACCTGTCTGCCGTCATGACGCAGTCCATGATTACCGCCAATGATTGTCCCTCGGCGATCTGGATCCCTTCTACAGCAGTGACATCAGCAATCACTGATGTCACTGCTGTAGAAGACAGCAATGTGTACTGACAGGAGTGTAAAATCACTCCTGTCAGTGTACATGCTCCTGGAGTGAGGTCACTGGGGTTCATCAGCTGAAGATCAGCTGATCAGCCCTGGTGAGCTCACCATGGGAACATTCTTCAGAATGTTCCCATGGTGAAGTCACGTGAGCGATCAGCTTGCTCCCTGCAGTGTACTGGGGGGCACCGGACAGGTGAGAATAATGTTTTTTTTTTACATTTTTACTTTTTCTTACCTCCGCAGGCACGCCAGCTTGACTGAGGAGACTACAGCTCCTCCCAGCCGCGTGGGAGCAGCGGTCGGATGAGAGGAGTAGTAGTCCTCCTCTCCTGACCCGGGTACCACCCGCACCGCATTTTCGCCTATTGGCTTTAATTGAAACGCAGCAAATCTGCAGGTATAAATATGGGTGCGAATTTGCGGTGGAAACGCCCAAACAATGGACATGCTGTGATATGATAATCCTGAGCAGAAATTTCCGCATCATGTGCACAGAACATCAGGATTACCATTGCAATAGCTGGCAGTCTTTGATGCGTTTTTGCACGGGAAAACCGCTGCGAAGACGCATCAAAATGCTACGCGTGCACATAAGCTTATGCTCGAATTCATCAAAGAATTCTGGTGTAAAAAAGGTTTGAGAAGTTGAAAAAAATTTTTTTGCAATGCGAGGTCGGGCTGATTTTGTGACTTTTGTCAGTCTGACAAGTGGATGGTGCTGGGTGGGGACGGGGTCCTAGTAACCCCCGTTTGTCAAAATGTAGAATTGCTTGTGCCACAAAGATAGGTGGAGAGACTCACCGGACCTTTTAGGCCATGTACACATGTTGAGTATTTGGTGAATTTTTTACCTCAGTATTTGTAAGCAAAAACCAGGAGCGTAATAGTGCTGCCCCTGTAAGACTCCTGCCATCAGCCAGTGAGCTGTGGGTGAAGGTTTCACCTTCTGGCAGCAGAGAGGTTACATCTGGGCTGAGCTCCCATTAGAAGGTGGTGCCAGGTGAGAGCAGGAATGTGACTAGTGCAGTTTGTGAGGAGGGTGGGGTCAGGTGCAGGCAAATCATGGACTCAACCAACAGGAAGGAGCTATTTACCTGCTGGAAAGGTGGCTCTCTGCTTCATTTCCTCCTGCCTGCGACACACAGGGACTGACTCTGAGCTGTCTGGGAAGACATGCCCTGCTAGAGACTAAGAAGATTCCTATTCTTCGGCTGTGAGGACGTATTCTACACAATGAAGAAGAATAGCTCCATGCAGGGAACTCTCAATAAGATATTTGGGAAGAAGAACACAAATACCAACTCTCTATACGCAGATAACCCACCATGGATGCTGCCCCAGGGGGCCAAGAAGGCGTCTGTGGACTACAATGGTGAGTAGCAGGTGCTGCTGGCATGGTTTCCTCTCGCCTTAGTCCCGGCTGAATGCAGATAATCTTCACAAATCTGTGCGTTAGCTGGGGATTACAACAGCTTGTCGTAGAACTACAACTCCCAGCATGTGCGACAATGCTGGGAGTTGTGGTTTCACAACAGCTGGAGAGCCACAGACCACCCTAACGAATGGCACAACCTGGTTCTCTGGGGTAAACTGACAATACTTGTTTAACCCTTTCTTGTCAGTCATGGAAAGAAGTGTTTTTTTTTTTTTTTTTATTTTTTATTTTTTAAAAGAGATTGGTGAAGACTTTACAATGATTTCCAGTTGTTCAGAAAAGGCGACGTACCTCAACGGTCACCTGTAGTTTGATGTCTGCGGTGTATTGCCCATATACATCAATATGTTCTGTAATTATTAACATGAATGTGTATCATAACTATATAATGGAGAATGTCATCTTTATTACATGGCGGCAGGTGTGTGTGTGTGTGTGTGTGTGTGTGTGTGTGTGTAAGGGGGGGAGGGTGCCTGGGGGTGCCAACATGTTCTGTATTTAGATACAGGGTGAGGACGGTGAACCTTGGCCCCAGGTGAAGGAAAGCCTGGGCTCGCAGCATTGCTGTACAGAACATACTTGTGTCATATGAATTTCTATATTTTACCTTTTTACCAGTGGCGTACAGCATCCTGTATTCCAATGAATCAATTTGTTTTCACAGATGTTGACGTTTCTTTGCATGAGATTTTGTGGCTTGAGATTGCAGGAGCAGGGTCTGGGAGAAATGTTACTCGTGTGGGGCACTCATCTTAATGTTTAACCTTTTAAAGGGGTTGCGCAAGACTTTAGAATGCTAAAAAGTTTTTTTTTTTTTTTTTTAAAACACCAACCAACCTTTTTTTTCCGGAAGTGATGACCTGTACATTCATACATACACGGTGCGTCGGCACACTGCGACTAATGAATGCATGAACTCCACTATTGCTGTAAACATTAAAAACACAAGGTACTTGGTTAGCGTTTTTTGATCAAAGAGCTCAAAAGCCATCTAACTACATCAAGGTGTACATTTTTAATATGGATGTTCCCTATTAATGGGTTAATAAAGTAGATGAATAGATTTTCATGGATCCTGCTGCACAGTCAACAAAAATAGTGCAACTAGAATACTTGTTGCATATGTTTAGGCACTTTACCTACCTGCCAGGTTAATATAATATTTTTTTCTTTGATGGCTATGTAATACATGAATATATGCAATTGAAAATACTAGGGGTGAAGTCTAAAAATATCAGTTGATCACCTTTCCTTGAAGGGGTATTCCAGTTTAGAAAAATTGTCACCTGACCACTGGTGTGGGCCTAATTGCCAAAACATTTGACTGCAATGAGTGCTGGCCCCTTCATTCTCCTCGGATTGATCCTAACAGTGAGCACTCGTTAAGCCCATCATAAGGGCTTGTGCAGACAACTGTATCTTCGGTCTCACAAAAATCAGATGACATTAGAGTGCGGCACGATTTTCACGGACTGACAAAATGGAGAAGCTGGAGAATATCCCCGCCCCAATCTTGATCACACTCATTCCCCCGATTCTCTTGGAGCAGAGAGAATCCGGTGGTGTGAACCTAGCCTGAATATTCTAGTTTTTCAGTGCCATACATTGAGAGAAATGGCACAGCATCCCCATAAGTCTTTCAATTGATGGGGGTCACAACAGTTTTACCCACGACATTCTAAAAACTGCCTGGCTAGTGGACGTGTTGACATTTATATAAACTGGAATAGTCCTTTAAAATGGGCGATCAATGAGTGATCGTTGTGGCATCCAAATCCCAGATCAGCTGGATTAAGGAGCCAACAAGCATCGCAGTCTATTCAATTGTGATTCAGACATGGGACACACATGCCATCAACAGATGTTCTGTAAATCCCCTTTTATTTGACTTCTGTTACTTTTTTGACATGTTTGTTACAGTACAATGCTACATACCGCTAAAGCCACTAGAAATGTCAAAACATTGTTCTGGAAGGCAGTTGAATGATGACTCCTGCCACATGTCAGTGCACTGCAGATCATGTCGCCTAGTTATGGGCTTTTGTGAGATAAAATTACTTGCAGTGAGTAAACCGCATTCATTTGAATATAATGTGGACAAATGAGGTGAGTACGGTATTTAAACATACCTTTATCCCATGACATCAGCCAGAATATGTGGAATGTTTGAAATGACTGACCTCTTGGATTTGCACACTAATGTCTGACTAATGATGACGATCGTATATGGCATCATTACTGGAGGAACGGTCTTAACACAGTTCTGTTTGCTCTTGTGTTATGTGGTCAGCAATAATGTAACAATCAGCCTAAGTAAATATCAAAGAAAATCTACAAACCTGGTATGAAGCTTCAATTAAATAAATTTAACCATATAGCTATAGGAATGCCGCCTAACTTTTTCATGATAGCCCTTCATATTTGTATAGTTTTAAGTAAACTACATGCCATCTTCTGTGACGCATGTGCTTAATCTCGTGACGTGGGAACATGCTTAAACAATCCAAAAGTTTGTAGATTTTGTTAATCCTGGGCCCTATGAATATGCGGTTAGGTGAGGTAGGATGTGTATTGTTCACAAACATTTAAAAAAATGGTTTAATCATTTACCTCCACTATGATCTTGGGACTTGTTTATATAACCACTTATTTACCATCTATGCTATAGTCACGTGTAAACTGACATGATAAAGCTCAGATGTTGCCTTCTCACTTGTGTCGTTTGTAGTTAATGACTATTTTGTCCCTGCCGTTATAGAAATCTCCTCCTATCTCATGTACGGATTCCTGCAGGGCTTATGTTTATGTACTGTAGCTAATCAGAAGAAGCAGAGCTACAGTGAAGAGAGTGATCAATAGCCAGATCCTGCAATGTGGCACAACTTGCTTCCGATTACGGAGGCTCCCTATAGGCACTGTATAGCTTGCTTGCATTGTGTATTTTACTGTTTCCTAACAGAGCAGGGCTCAAAAAACAGACCATTAGCCAAGACAGAAAATCAATGTCAAGTAAACATTACACACCGGTAATGATTCTCATAATTTCTATGCTTAGAACAGGGCTCTTCCTACTATACGGGGCATGGGAATATTGTAGAAGGTGGTCTCCCTCTCAGCACCCCGCCAGAACAGATCTCCTGGGCGCCTGGTGCACTCCTACATAGCAGAGGACAGTCTGACCAGAATTGACTTCTCCATCTATCGTTAAGCTGTCCATACACACGTGATGGCTGTCATTCATGACCCCAATCTATGGTGTATTGCCTGCCTCAAGTGAATCCTGAGCTACCATGATCAGCTGGATACCAGGCCAGCCAACTTCCAATATAAATGGGACCTGCCACTTGCTACAAAAAAAATCCCTGACTCTGCGTCTCTTATCTGTTTTTTGCGCTGCATCACTCCATTGCAGAGATAGTCAGTCATATTTATTTGTTGGCTTTGGAGCGAAGTGTGTGAAATTTCTGCTTGCAG
Source organism: Phyllobates terribilis (assembly GCF_046119375.1). Classification (NCBI taxonomy): domain Eukaryota; kingdom Metazoa; phylum Chordata; class Amphibia; order Anura; family Dendrobatidae; genus Phyllobates; species Phyllobates terribilis. The sequence continues at coordinate 694,237,034 of NW_027362762.1, forward strand.
ACCAACTGCGCGTTTCTTCATTCTTCTCTGAGTTGTGCGCTTTCACCCCTCCCTCCCAAATGATATCAATCACAGCTCAACAGTGTGTGGTAGTGAGGGTGGAAGCACATGCCTCCAGAGAAGAATGTGAAGAAATGTGCAGTTGGTTTGCAAGCAGAGATTTCACATACTTCATTGCAGAGATATTAAATTTTTTGATTATGGAGTGAATTGATGCAGTGCAAAATGGAGAAGATCAGCAGAATCAGTGGAGCTCAAAGATGTTTACAAGGTACTTAACTTCAGTTTTTGGATCCAGTGTCTGGTCCCCTTTAACAGCTTCCTGAAATTTGCCATACATGTATTCACTTCAGGTTGGGAGCAGGTGTATGAAGCGGGCTCACAGACTGAGCTTGTTCCTATACCTGGCAGATAATGGCTGCATATCGCAGCCAGCATCTGCCTTTAACAGCCGACAGTGGAGCTGAGCTGTTAACCTATAAAATGCCGCTGTCCATTCTCTGAAAGCAGCATTAACAGTACATTGGTATGGGGTGTGCATTATTCTATGCATCAAACGGCCACCCTGCGATGTAATCCTGGAATGCCGATGGACCATTTTTGCTGCTGTCAGCGAAAGACCCCACCCCCATCTTGCCTGCCATCATGGAGCCCTGTTGAAACCCAGCCTTCTTACTAAAATCCAGCAGTACTGTGGGATTTTCGCACTGTGTACAAGTTATTTTCTTTTGAGTTTGTAAGCACTGTCCCGAGCTAGCCGGGATCGCTGGAGTGTGATCTGAACCTGGCCACCTCTCTCATGCCCTGCTGTTCCGCTTCATGTAACATCAGAAGCGCATAGTTAAGGCTAGTGGCACCACAAAACTGCTTGTCTGAACTGTGACTCAAGCATCCTGGACACTCAGACGGTCAACCCCAGCTTACATTTTTCCATAATGCCACTAATGATTGTGGAATATTTCGGTGGGAAGAAATTTCACAAACTGACTTGTTGCAATGATGTCATCCTTTTACAATGCACACTCAAATTCAGTGATCTCTTTAGAACCAGGGTGGGCAATTAATTTTTCTCTGTTGTGGAGTGCCGAACCAATGGGCTTAAATGAATTATGTTTAATATATTAATTATAATTTAATATGAAATAATTATATTATTGAGCAGAATTAAGCATGCTAACACCCCACTATGTACTATATGAGCCCCTACATAGCCCTCCTATAAACACTATATATAAATATAAACAACATACCGTACTCGCCTTGCTCTGGTCTTTGCTATGTTCACCGAAAGCAGATGCGATGTAGTGACCTCATCGTGTCTGCTGCCTCAGCCGCACACGTTAAATGATGGAAGGAGGAGCTGGCTGTAGATGGCAGTGACATCTGGGCGCAGGTTGGGTGAGGGCGGCAGCATGATGAGGTCCATAGGCCAGAGTCTTCAGCCCTTCGGCTGTCTCTATCCAGACTGAGTGTTTAACACTTTGCCCAGGTCTGGTTTAGAAGGATCCACTTTTTTTCACAAATATTTCTAAAGGCAGACTGTATTTTTAAAGGGAAGCAGACAGCTGATACATGCTGCCCTAATGGTGTATCAGACACTAGCTGCATGATTTTTGCCATGTATGTTTGTCTTTGAAACGAGCCTGTGGCCAAGCAGAAGACTAGTCAGACAGGCGGATCCCCGGCGGCTGCCCCCCTACCCACTCCCCTTGAGTGACAGGTCTCTCCCTATACACACATTCAGGAAGAGACCTGATGCTTTTAAAGTGTGGTGTGTTGTTTTTTTTTTTTCTCTGAAATGTTGCAGTATTTTGAGACACGTACTTGGCTGAGATTATACAGCCAGTGTCTGATACATGCTGCCAGAACCACGGGCAACATGTGTCAGCTGACAGGTTCCCTTTTAAGGACTGGATTTTATATACCGGAGACCAAATGAAAAAAAATAATTCCATTCCATCTAGTATACCCTAGGATAGGGCCAGAGGGTGCAGCTGAAATTCTACCCACCATGATAGCCAATTGCCATATGGTTTTGTTTCACAATTCTGTAGCAATTGGCTTGCCATAGGTGGACATAGATTTGGATGTGCTCACAGTCTGCCAATAGGCTTGGGCCACGGCCCCACTATCAGTATTTGGTCAATATGAGGAACAATCAGAGAAAAGGTATAATAGAAACAAGTGCCCCAATTCTGCATTTATCACCCACTCCTGGTTTTGGCTCCTACTCCTGAGAAAAAATATTGACCGAATACTCCTAGTGGGGCCGTGGCCTTAGGCTGCCTTTCACATGTTGCAGCCAAGCTGCGTGTTTTTTTTTTTTTTTTTCCTTATTGAAGCTCCAAATGCAACTTGGAACACAGCCTTAAGGCTTGCTCCCACTTGCGATGCAATGCGATAAAAAATTGGACTGCACTTGCCACAATGTTACTCTATGGTGCATCTAACATCTGCGATTTTTCTCATGCCGATTCGGCAAACGAAAACTATCGCAGCATGCTGCAATTGCATCTGCAAATCAGATCGCACACACCCATATAAGTCTGCACTCGAATATTGCCCGAGCAACAGAGGAGATAAAGAAATTAATTTCTCTGTCTCCTACGCTGCTGGGCTGCACTCCTCTCATGTGAGATGATCAGTGCACAATGCACTGACACACGGCTCTTGCTAGAAGCAGAGCAGGAGCAGAGTGTCATTAGCATATCGCATCCGATAATCTAACTCCAGCCTTACAGGAAATTTATCACCAACGTTTTGCCACCATCTGAGAGCAGCAAAATGTAGAGACCATAAAAAAAAAATGTATGCACTAAATGAAAAGGCCGATATCTCTGGAACTGTATAGCAGATTTAATAAGGACAAAAATGGCATACTAGGGTGATCAATAAAATAAGAAAGAGACCATCGGGTCAAAGGTACCCAGTTGTTAAAGAGAACCTGTCACCAGAAATAACGTGGTTAATCTGCAGGTTGATAGTGTTATTGTGCCCAGCGCCTGCACGTAACTAAATGCTGTGGGGAGAAAATTAATTTAACTCCCTGCCAGCATTCAGTGTCAGTCATGATGACTGAGGCGCCGTGTTCACTCACTGCGGCCCTGGCCCTGACTGACGCTCCCTCTGCATTGGGGCTCAGGTGTCAGTCGGGGCCGGGGGAGCGGTTACAGCTGCCGCTCTGTATACTCAGAGCGATGACTGACTGAACTGGCGCCACCCCTTGCCCAAGACTGAAACCGAATGCTGGCAGAGAGAATAAAGTTCATGTTCTTCCCGCAGCATTTGGCTGCGTGCAGGCGCCGGGCAGCATAATAACTCGATTAACCTGCAGATTAACCCCATATCTGCAGGTTAATAGTGTTCTTTCTGGTGACAGGTTCCCTTTAGGGTCATGCAGTCAGAAAATGCACAGTCAATAAAAATTTTGTTAATTTTTTCCATTATCAAAACTACACTGTGTGGCCTGTCCCTAACTGATTAATCTCTTATAGTATATAAGGCCCCACAACTTCACGAGCCTGTCATTGCTAAGAGGCTGCAGATCATATGTAACTGAAATGTACATTCTATAATTTTCACCACATATAATAGAAATCTAGTATCCTGATTACATTGTGTGACTTCTTGAGTTGGGGTGAGGTTTTTTTTTTTTTGGGGGGGGGGGGGGGCTGTTTTATGCTTGTGTGAAACTTACCTGAAGTGGATTTTTCTTGAACCTTATAAGCTATGTACTTTTGTATGTAATAGCTAAAAGGCAGACATGTGCTAGTGCTGCATTGGATTTGGTTTCTCCTTGCTCTCATTAGCTCTTAATTCCCTTTGTGTTTATGTTGTGGCTTGACATCTTAGTGACTCAGCTGGCTTTTACATGTGCAGGTGTCTGCACATTCTACAGTATCATCTGAGCATTAGGATACAATATGGCTTGTTTTACAGCATCGAGATTGGCTCTTTCCTTTTACATTGTGACAATTTCTTGCTGTATTGTGGTTTTTTTTTTTTTTTCTCCTTTTTATTTAATGTGTTCCTGTTCACCTTCTAGAGCAGAATCCTTTATTTATGTCCATTTATTAAGGGACACTGATTCATGCTGCTCAAAACACAAGCTGTGTGAATGAAAGCCTGGCGGCTGCACTGTTGTGGCCGGGTGTGTTTTTCTCTGAATCACTCAAGCATTTGAAGATTTAGCCGCAGACACTTTGGAAAGATGTGAATAGTCTGTGTCCTAGCTCCACTCCAGGTGATTGACAGGTCTCTGCCATGTGTGTACATAAGGAGAGACCCATCAATCAACTACAGCGGCGTGGGGAGAGGCTTGTCGACCTTTAAAGTTGTTTTCTTTGAAACGCCGCAGCCTTATGCTAGGGTCAAATAAGCGCATATTCTCTGTTCTGAGAGAATTGTTTCGATTATACAAATCACACTCTGATCAGAGTGTGATCGGATTCTCTCGAATGAGAAGATAGAGAAAAATCTTCTCCATTCTGTAGAAATCTGACTGCACTGAGATATCATCTAAGTGCAGTCTGATGATTTCCACCGACTCATTGGCTTGCATGGCCAAAGGCTATACGAATATCGGATCAAGCTTGGTCATGCTGTGATTTTTATATACAGTATATATTTTTTTCTTCCCTCTCAGACCATTGGACATTTGTACATCCCCATAGAATAACATTGGTGCTAGTGCGATGCAATGTTTTTTGTTATCGCACTAGGACTGTAAATACGGTCACATGCACGAGCCCTTACAGAGGATGAGTTACCTGGTTGCAATTGTGCAGCCATAATCTAATTGATGCTGCTGGATTGGGCAACATGAATTGACCAAAATAATTCCCTTAAAGAACCCTATTAAAACCTTTTTATGTATACCTTTGTGTTTTTCTAGAGACATTGCATGGATCCACATCCCTTCTGCATTAGGCTGCGTACCCACGTAGCGTTTTTCAAGCGTTTATGCTGCGGAATTTCCGCAGTGTAAACGCTTGTGAAACGCTAGGTAATCCGCACCCCATGGTCCCCAAGGGGATTCCGCATGTTCTATGCACATGCTGCGGATTTTTCCGCAGCGTTTATGCTGCGTTCAAAAATCCGCAGCATGTTCATTAATTTTGCGGAAGCGCCGCCATTGACTTGCATTGAGACGCATATAATCCGTGTCTGTACATTTGTACAAGCGGATTTTATGCGTCTCTATGTGCGAATGGTACCCAGTTCTGGAGGAGAGGAGACTCTCATCCAGACCTGGGTACCATTGTACCAGTAAAAAAAGAATAAAATAATAAAGTTTATATTCACCTTTCCGACGTCTCTCTGCTTGCCAGCAGCGCTGAAGGACCTTCGGTGACGTCAGTCATGTGACCGCAGGCCCTTCACCGCTCTGTCTTGCGATATGCCGGCAGCCAGGAAGCAGCGCTGCAGCACACGCGGCGGCATCGGGGGTGAGTATAGCTTTATTTTTTTATTTTTACGGTCACACTATATAAATCCATGCTGTTTGCATGGATTTATATAGTGTGACCTAGTTGTCAAGCACTTTCCAAGTGATGCTATCGCCTGGAAAGCGCTTGTCAATCTGCATGCGGAAACGCATATGAATCCGCATGTATTCCGCAGGAAAAAACGCATGCACAATCTGCATGCGTTTTTTTCTGCCAGGGAGATGCAGAAATTTTCTGCTTCATTTCTGCATCGTGGGCACATAGCCTAAAAGGGGGTTGCTAGAATTTCAATTTTGCATTCACATACAGGGGTCTTGCTGTGGTTTTAAATCTACGCAGCCCTGTGTTGCTGCAGACTTTCCATTATTCTCCTGCACAATCACTATTTCTTACAGAGACATAAGGCGAAGCAGCTAAGATTGTTATTGTGCAAGGAAACAGAAGAGACCGCAGTGGCACAAGGTGGCTGCAGCATTTTAAAACCACTGCATGTAAACGCATCCTTAAACTAGTTTCACACATCCGTGGTTCACTGTCCGAGTACAGACTGGCCGCAGGTTTCCTAGCCAGAACTCAACAACCACTGCCTCCTATATTCCTTTTGAGGCTGTAGAGTTCGCGTGGCCGGTCTGTACTCACACTCAAACTTGGACTTGTGATACCAGTCTTATATGTGCACACGACCCGGAGCCGCCTGCAGCCGCGTGGCTTCAACCGTTATAGGTAGATAGTGTGTGTGTGTGTGTGTGTGATAAATAAATATATATCTATATCTATCACACTATTTCACATGCAGACTTTCCTCATTGATTCGTCAGTTTCCACAGGTGCACAGAGATGCATAGTGGACAAGGGATTTCTAGAACATTGGGCCGCTGCGTTTTGACTATGCATAAACACGCGGCTCCTGATTGTCTGCACATACTCCAAGGACTATAATCTGGGAAGTAATAACAAAGGGGCTGTTTACATCAAAACACATAAAATACTTTGAAAAGCCTCAAATTAAAGGGAATCTGTCTACCCCTGGGAGCTATCTGACCTCTAATATGGGCATACAGGTGATAGAAATGTAAATCTATACATACAGTGGTGGCCAAAAGTATTGGCACCCCTGCAATTCTGTCAGATAATCCTCAGTTTCTTCCTGAAAATGATTGCAATCTCAAATTCTTTGGTATTATCTTCATTTAATTTGCTTGCAAGGAAAAACACAAAAGAGAATGAAGCAAAAATCAAATCATTGATCATTTCACACACAACTCCAAAAATGGGCCAGACAAAAGTATTGGCACCCTCAGCCTAATACTTGCTTGCACAACCTTTAGCCAAAATAACTGCGAACAACCGCTTCCGGGTCATTGTCCTGCTGGAAGACCCATGACCTCTGAGTGAGACCCAGCTTTCTCACACTGGGCCCTACATTATGCTGCAAAATTTGTTGGTAGTCTTCAGACTTCATAATGCCATGCACACGGTCAAGCAGTCCAGTGCCAGAGGCAGCAAAGCAACCCCAAAACATCAGGGAACCTCCGCCATGTTTGACTGTAGGGACCGTGTTCTTTTCTTTGAATGCCTCTTTTTTTTTTCCTGTACACTCTATGTTGATGCTTTTTTTTCCCAAAAAGCTCTACTTTTGTCTCATCTGACCAGAGAACATTCTTCCAAAATGTTTTAGGCTTTCTCAGGTAAGTTTTGGCAAACTCCAGCCTGGCTTTTTTATGTCTCGGGGTAAGAAGTGGGGTCTTCCTGGGTATCCTACCATACAGTCCCTTTTCATTCAGACGCTGACGGATAGTACTGGTTGACACTGTTGCACCCTCGGACTGCAGGGCAGCTTGAACTTGTTTGGATGTTAGTCGAGGTTCTTTATCCACCATCCGCACAATCTTGCGTTGAAATCTCTGGTCAATTTTTCTTTTCCGTCCACATCTAGGGAGGTTAGCCACAGTGCCATGGGCTTTAAACTTCTTGATGACACTGTGCACGGAAGACACAGGAACATTCAGGTCTTTGGAGATGGACTTGTAGCCTTGAGATTGCTCATGCTTCCTCACAATTTGGTTTCTCAAATCCTCACAGTTCTTTGGTCTTCTTTCTTTTCTCCATGCTCAATGTGGTACACACAAGGACACATGACAGAGGTTGAGTCAACTTTAATCCATGTTAACTGGCTGCAAGTGTGATTTAGTTATTGCCAACACCTGTTAGGTGCCACAGGTAAGTTACAGGTGCTGTTAATTACACGAATTAGAGAAGCATCACATGATTTTTCAAACATCGCCAATACTTTTGTCCACCCCCTTTTTTTAGGTTTGGTATGGAATTGTATCCAATTTGGCTTTAGGACAATTCTTTTTGTGTTTTTTTCATTGAAGATAATAATACCAAAGAATTTGTGATTGCAATCATTTTCAGGAAGAAACTGAGTATTATCTGACAGAATTGCAGGGGTGCCAATACTTTTGGCCACCACTGTACCTGTATGTCCCATATTAGAGGTCAGGTTGCTGTGAAATAGCTTTTTATTCAATCCGTTTCTGATGCCTTGGGGGAGGGGAAGAAATCCCTGCCTACCTTGTGAATTACAATGTCCCCTCCCCTGCACGGCACAGTGACTTCCCGGTACCTGCGCACAAGATCGCTGCTGAAAACAACATATCCGGGAGCAGAAAGTGCGCCTTGCATTAAAGGTGATGTGCGCAGGATTAGGAAGACGAGACTGCACATCACAGGGCACTGTGACATCAGAAAACAAATTTAAATGAAAAGCAATTTCAAAGCAACCAGACCGCTAATGTGGGCCATACAAGTAGGTATAGAAATATGAATCTATCACCTGTATGCCCATATTAGAGGTCAGATAAGTGCCAGGGGGCGACAGATTTCCTTTTAAGTGACATTTGCCATTTTCACCAGTCTCGACCAACACTGACAAAATGGACTGGCTAATTCATTACCAGACGTGGCTTTCCTTTATGTGACAAATCTTATTCCAGGAAAGTAAACACTTGGTGATGGGTTCCTTGTAAAATCAACTTGCTGTACTCTTAAAGTCCTCCTATCAAAAAGCAGACTAATCTATGTGGTGGTTCAGCTTTGGGGAAACTTCAGTGAGCCATTGAGCGCACCGACTGCAGCACCGATGACCCCACTTCAGTGCCGTAGCCAATGCCAGACAATGGGATTAGCATCGAGACTCGCCGAGACACCCAAGGGAGATGAGTAAAGTGCGGTTTGTTTCTTCATTATGGCCTGCAGTTGCGGATTAACTTTTAATGAAGGGTACAGCCCCTTTTTAAATGCATAGATTTGGGTCTAAATATTTTTGCATCATGGTTTTCATTAAAAATTCTGTATCTATTGCTTTTCGGGCACTTAATTTTGGTGCACATTTATCTTTGCTGTGGCCCTGAATCTGCTGAAGCTTGAAAAAGTCATGAGTTTCAAATTCCCTGCCAGACCACCATAACAGGCTGACTAACTGATCTCTGATAACTCCTTCTGCAGCCAGCAAAAGACCATGCAACAGATGCTATATAGAAAGCAAAGAATTCAACATTTTTTAATGAAACCCAGTTGCAAAAAAAAAAATATAATAAAAATAAAAAAAATTCTATTTAACCCTAAATACATTTCTTAAAGTAAAAAAAACTGTCCCCAAAGGAGACACCCTAAAGTGTCAAGCACACGGCTGCTTTGCACATTTATTATAGGTTTGCCTATAACCGGACACCGACTGAAAAGAGTCCCTGTGTTAGAACAATATATGGGCCCTTTTCAGTCCAATAGATCATCACAATGCACAATTCCATCAGAAGTCGGCCCCTGATCTCTTGGACACCTGGTGACTGCATCGGTTAAACCAATAGTATGTCCGGCCTTGGGTCTGCCATCTTATTACATAGTGCCTTGCTGCACTGTAATATGAATCTGATTTCATGAAGAGTTGTTTATTTCCTCTGCTGCAAAAAAAAAAAAAAATAGAGCTATGTGCCATCAGTCTTGGTATGTATGTACAGACATTCTTTCCTAGAAGAAGCAATGAGCTGTGAACCAGGTGTTTTTTTTATTTTATTTTTTTAGTTTGCATATGGTTTTCTGTTCTTTTTGCTTTGAACACAGGGAGACTGTAACACTTCCATGGCCTGACTGTCTATAAGCAATGCTTCATTCAATGCATTGTTCTGAAATGCCTAATGGCAGATTCAGCACTGTAGGTGTTCCTATATACACCCATTATGAGGCATTCTTTTGAGGCGTTGGCGACAGGCATTTTATATGAAACCTGAAAACGAGTGAATCCTCTGTAGCGGCCACACCTTTTATCATAAATTCTCTGTTGGTTAATTTCTCGCATGCATAACAAGATGTCTGAAGCTTGTTTGCATGAAACGTGCAAGCTGTAGATGACTGTTAACCTCTTAGAAACCTATACTATTCCATTCTATGTACCACTTTCCTGAAGTCTATTACATGTAGTATCGGTTGATATGTGATGGGGTTGAAGCCTTGCCTCTTTGCTCCCAGTTCAATTTCTGGGTGAGGATCTTATTGTATTCGTTTTGTCTATTTCCTGGATAAGATGAATTTACGCATCCTGATTAAATCTATCCTGCTTCTTGCACCAAAAGGAAAAAGGGTGTTCAACCAAAAAATGCATGGGCTGCATTCACACATTGAGGACTGTGTGTTTTTTAAATAGCATTTAGTAAACATGGTAATACTGACCTGCTATTATGATTCTCCAGGTCATTGTGAGTTTGTAGATGCCAAATATGTATCGTTTTTTTTATTTAAGTGGTGAAAAAAATCCAAAGTTTGTTTTAAAAAAAAAAAAAAAAAAAAAAAGTTAAAAAAATTGCTCCATTTCCCAAGACCCACAGCATCTCCATCTTTTGGGATCTAGGGCTGGGTGAGGGCTTGTTTTTTGCACACCAAGCTAATATTTGTCTATATTGATGCCAGTTTGGGATAGATGGGATGTTTTGATCGCCCATTGTTGCATTTTATTGCAATGTTGCAGCAACCAAAAAAAACCTTAATTCTAGAGTTTTGATTTTAATTTTTTTTTTTCGTTACGCTGTTTACAGATTCTGATTAATCCTTCACTTATCTATTAATAGATGGATAGATCGGGTGATTCTGAACACAGCGATACCAAATGTGTTTTTTTTTCATTTTTTTTATTTTTATTTTGAATGGGGCGAAAAGGAGTGATTTTTGATCTTTTTATATATTATATTATAACTTAATTTTTTTTTTTCACTTGCTTCAATACTCTCAATGGGAGACTAGAAGCTGCGATCATCTGATCACCTGTGCTACACTCAGCCGGGCCACAGGGATCTCCTGCAGACCCCCAGTTGTCATTCCAACCCATCGGCGACCTGCGCTTCCACCTGCAGCCGTTAAGGGCACATGACAGCTGATCCCACATCGAATGGAGGGAGACTATCTTGCTAAGTTTTGCGTGACACTATTCTGTTTTTACCACAATTTATTTGAAAAAGGGAGAGAGTTACCAGGGTGGTTAAATAAATAAAAAAAAAATAAACACACAATTCTACTTCTCTTTTTGAGCTTTGTTTTGGTGGTGTTTCACTGTGCAGTAAAAAAAAAACCTGGTAGCTTTATCTTCTAAGTTACTATTGTGTGGTGTTTTTTTTTTTTTTTTTTGGTCTTAGGGGACTTGAAGCTACGTTTGATCACTTGTTCTCTATACCGCAATACTAGAGTATATAGAGAAAATGACGTTCACTTTTGAAAAACAGTCACAGGGCTAAGATGGCAGGCCCTTGGCTCAAATGACAGCTTGTCAACATTTAATGGTTAAATAGTAGGGATCGGAGCTAGCTTTAGTTGCTGTTGTACACAGGCAGATCTTGACTGAAGCTGCAGAGTACAGTGCAAGCTATGTTCCTGAACCCACTCTTTACACATTGACCTCACATAGGACCTAATACGTCGTATGCCAGAAAAGGGTTAATAAAATATACAAACAAAAACAAATTGCTTATGTCAAAAATAAGCATACAGTACCTGTCAACCGTTTGGACACACCTATTCATGTAGTGGATCTTCTTGTTCTTATTAGGATGTTCACCTTGCATTTTCAGACTGAAGGCAGAAAAACAACAAAGAACATGTGGAAACAAGGTGAAAAGAAACATGTAAAAGAAACAAGAATGTGTTAAAGCGAATGTCAGTAGGATCTACACACCTAAGGTGTCTTGCGAAAGTTTTCACCCCTCCTTGGCTTTTTTTTACCTATTTTGTTACACTACAATGTGTGGTGTTTTTATATAATCCGATTTGTGTGTGATGCATCAGCACTAAATAGTCTAAGTTAGTGAAGTAAGAAAAATATAGGTAAAAATTTAAATTTATGGGATAAAATAACTAAAAATTGTCATCTGCATATGTATTCACCCCTATTGATATGAGAACCCCTAAAATTTTTTGGTGCAAACAATTACCTTCATAGGTCACATGCTTAGTGAAAGGAAGTCCATTTGTGTGCAATCTGAATGTCACATGGTCTGTCAGTATATTCACACCTTTTCTGAAAGGCCGCAGGGGCTGCAACACCACTAACCAAACACCATGAAGAACAATGAGATCTCCAGACAAGTCAGGGACAAAGTTGGTGAGAAGTACAAGTCAGGGTTTGGTTATTAAAAAACAAAAAACAAACAAACAAAAAAAAAAAACCCCAATCTCTTATGATCCCCCGGAGCACCATTGAATCCATTATCATTAAATGGAAAGAACATGATACTACAACAAACCTGCCAAGAGAGGGCCGACTACCAAAACTCTCAGCCCAGGCAAAAAGGACATTAATCAGAGGTGAGGTGACCCTGAAGTTGCTGCAGAGTTCCCAAACAGAGACTGGAGTATCTATCCATATGAACACAATAAGCTGTGCACTTCACAATGGTGGCCTTTATGGAAGAGTGGGCAGAAAAAAGCCTTTACTTACAAACACAAATTGTAAGGCTCATTTTGAGTTTGCCAAAAGACATGTGGGAGAGTCCCTAAATTAATGGAGGAAGGTGCGGTGGTCAGATGAGACCAAAATTGAAATTTTTGGCCACCAAAGTAAACGCTATGTCTGGCGCTCAACCAACACTGCTCATCACCCCAAGAACACCATCCACTCAGTGAAACATGGTGGCAGCTTCATACTGTGGGGATGTTTTTTTGGCAACAGGTACAGGGAAAATGGTCTGAGTCAAAGGGAAGATGGATGGTGTGAAATACAAGGATATTCTTGAGCAAAACTTTTTTTTTTCTGTCAGTAATTTAAGACTGGGATGGAGTTTCACCTTCCAACAAGACAAAGACTTAAAGCATACTGCTAAAGCGACTCTCTAGTGGTCTAAGGGGAAATGTGTAAATGTTTTTGAGTGACCTAGTCAAAGCCCAGCCCTTGATTCAATTGAGAATCTGTTGTCAGACTTGAAGATTACTGTTCAAGAGGAAACTGTCATAGAAATGTGTTGTAGAAGATATTAACATCTCTACACCACCTGCAATTGCAGGGGCAAAGATGGCTGACAGTCCCAGTAACAGAGCTCCTGATACCAAATTCCTCTTCCTCCTCCCTTATCACATTTATAGTAAGGAAGCAGGAGCTAGCAATCTAAAAGCTGCCATTATGTAAAATGGCAGTGTACAAAGAGAGATGTGCCAACCCTAATTGACGTGCAAGAGAGCGCTTCTTGTAGGACAAGGACCATGAGTATGTATATTGTGCATAGACAAAGAGCCATAAAATTGACAGGTAATTGAGGCAGGAGAAGTCCTTTCAGAGAGTTGGAATTTGGACAGCCATATAGATTTGTGTTGACTCCTAAACACCAAAGTGGAAGAGACCTTTTTGTCCGCAGGACATCTATACTGGAGTCCTTTTGTCTCTGTGAGAGAAGTGGTTGGTTGTACGCTGAGGCACCGAAAAGAAATATAGAATAGGATAATTTCTATAAATCCAATTGTGATGAGACCTATTTTTAGTGGCAGGGCTAATTGGGGAAAAAACATCAGTATTTTTTCACATCTGTGAGCCCTGCCGATGAGGCGTAATTCAACTGTGTAAAGATAACAGACGGCAGCTGGGTCATGTTTGATCTCTAAGGAGAAAGAATCTCAGTGGAAAATATGGCATCAATCTCCAACTTTTAAGACCAACCGGAAAGGAGTTCTCATAAGTTGGGGATTTAATAAAATCATGAAGGGCTGAGACCAGCTCACAACCCAGCCTGTGTGGGCGGTGCTCAGGGAGCTGATAAAAGATCAAGCCAAATTATGATCTGGGTTCATGTTGAGAGATTCATTTTTTGTGTATGCAGGGACCACGTTCACGTAACTGCTAATCCAAGTGCTCTCTTTCGGCTAAACTGAATCATCTCTGCAATTGGTGTAGTAAGTTCTTATGTTAATCCCTTTTATTTTCTGTGACTGTATATGCTGTATTGTTTTGTTCACTCTAAAATCTTTTGTATATATTTTTTTTTCATAAACACTGCCTCCCTTTGGATTAAATATAAAATTTAATAGTTTCTTTTGTTCTGTAATCATGCCTTGCCCGAAAGCCATATGCGCTACCAGAAAGCAGGCGTCCAATTGGCCTGTTTTTTTAAAAAACAGATTGGTGGCAATAAGTAGTGTGGGGGTTGTCTTGGAGTTAGCAGTGATTGTACAGGGGGATATACACACATTCCAAGCTTTGGAATCCGGAGGTGTGTATCCCATACACTCACTGTTAGCTTTCCAATAACTAATTAGTGAGAGCAGCCTGCAGTCTCATCCGGTTGATAGTTGACCAATCGTTTAATTGTCCAGACGATAGGGGGCAGCAGAGAGCAATTCGCTCAAAAGACCACAGCGGGTGGTCTGTGATATTTGGGATCCTATATCCCTGACAGAAACTGACTTGAAGGAGCTGGAGCAGTTTTGTCTTGAGGAATGGGAACAAATCCTAGTGGAAAGCTCAGACTTATCCAAAGCGACTTGCAGCTGTAAATGCAGCAAAAGGAGGCTCTCCAAAGTACTGACTTTAATTGGCTGAATAGTTATGCGCACTTAAGCTCTCAATTTTTTTTTATATTTGTTTGCTTCACAATAAAAATAAAACCAAATGTTCACAGTTGTAAACCCTCAAAAAAAATAAATAAAAAAAAATTGAAATTCCAGGTTGTGAGGTAGCGAAACACAAAAATGCCAAAGGAGTGAATAATTTCGCAAGCTACTGTATATTGGTATCTAGGTTATGGGAAGCTGAATAAAATACCTTGTTATATGTAACATGTCTTATTCCAGAGAAATACACACTATTCTCATATGTAAATGAGCTGTTTACAAAAATTGTGCTGACAGGTTCTTTTTAATGTAAAGAAGTAGCTGTAATGGCACTGTATTACTGATTACATTGGTACCTTTGGTGAAGAAATCTGCTTTGTTCTTTAATCACCATATGAAGTTTTCTGCTAATTTGACTTTGGTGCACAGGGGCTGGACCGTGCACAGGGTTTTCTCCTCCCTTTCCGTGATTCTCCTCCTGCCTCCGGTCTATGAATGACCTGCCTCCTCAGTTTGAATGATCGTGCACTGCTGAGGTTTCAAAGGCATGAGGCATGTGAAAGGGAGAGTGTCAGGGAATCGCAGACAGGGAGAAGACTCCATTTACAGTCCACCAAAATCTAATTGGCACAAAACTTGAAATGGTAATTAAAGAAGAACCACAAAGCTGATTTCTTAACCAAAGGTATCAATGTAATCTGTGTTCCAGCACCATTAGTCATATATTTTTCTCTACATTACAAAACTGTGCAGGCAAATTTTCTTTCATATCTATGGGCCAGACACATACTGTATCTCCCTAAGAATCTGCTCCCCTCCCTCAGCTTACTTTGGTAAGTTATTTGTGACCCATAACTAAAACATTACAGTAGAACTGAACTTTGTCTCCTTGCAAACACTTTAGGAGCTGCAGCTCTCACGTTTTTTATATTGCGGCAACATTACGACCCTGGCTGCTTGTGAGAAGCTGAAGCACTGAGAGGACACCTGCAGAAAATGTTAGGCTATGTTCACACGTTCAGTATTTTACCTGTGTATTTGTAACCCAAAACCAGGAGTGGATGAAAAATGCAGAAGTGCTGTACCTGTTTTTATTATACTGTTCCTCTCCTGTTTTTGGCTTACAAATACTGATGTAAAATACTGACCAAATACTGAATGTGTGAACGTGGCCTTATTGTCACCCACAGCTCTGCAGTGAGATCAGGACAACAGACATTACATCTCACACTGGTAAAGCTCATTTCATATAAAATGGACGCTGAAGGCAGATTCTCCAGGAGATCAGTATCCATCCCATAGTCCTGAGCAGCTCATTTATTAAACGTGGATTTCTCTGGAATAAGGCATCAGATCACAGGTATATTCAGCTTCCTATGACCTACATGCCCATATAGACGGCTTAGGTTGGTTGATGCTACTGACAGAGTAAAAGGAGGATAAATTATGAAATCTAAGGTTTAAAGGGAATCTGACCACTTTGCACATCATTGGCATTATTTCAAGAAGCTTTAATCAGGTAGTAGTCTAGAAAGGCTTCCAATGGACAGGTATGCTTCATCAAGAGTTCATTTGTGGAATCGCCTGCCTTCAGAGTGAAGGTCGGTCAACCCAGAAAAATACTAGAACATTTTGACCATATCCTCAATAAAAAAAAAAAACAAGAACCAAACCATAATCATGAAACTAGCTTTCCTGAGGAAATAAAGGAAAAGTTTTTTTTGTTTTTTTTCAATCTCAATGGCTTGAAGAGGTACGAAAAACAAAATTGGCTTTAATCGACCACTACTGTTCCCAGTGATGCCTTTGTCACTGCCACTGGTCTCTGACAGCAGTCATGCCAATATAGATGGCGCAAGACTGATGAGCCTGGTGTTTGACTGCCACAATTGTGTGCTATAGTTGCTATTTCATTGCTGCAGCCTGTTAGCAAAGATTGGGGTGGGAAGGGGACTGGAGGGGGTGAGGGCAGTGCTGAGATTAGGTTAAACCCCTTCAATTAAAAGTTATATGTTCACCAAAATGATGTTTTCAAAAATTGTCAATTTGGGGAACAAATCACAATATTTTAAGATTCATGTTTTCAAAAGTAGAGAGAGGAAAAAATTGCAGCCCCCCCAAAAAAACACAAACTGTCTGTGGCGATAAGGGGCTAAATCAAATTAAATATGTATTATGTGCTTGTAAAGCGCTGCGGAATATGTTGGCGCTATATACATAAAGATATTATTTCTTTTTCATGACCCATTTTAGAGATTGGTTGTTTGCTCTACTGTTTTAAAATAGTTTTCCACAAAAAGTAGTTCGCTGAATGTATCCAAGAACTGTCATTTCTAAGAAAAATGGACGATAATTTGTTAGTTGCAGAAATCATCTTTGGGAAAATTTTATAGTATGAATTGATTGGTATTTGCAGCACTGACCATGGAGGTTCAGTCTTTCCATCCATCGTGACAGAAAGCCCACTGCTCGATGCGATGTATCAGATGGCTAGCTGATTAAAATAAAAATGGTCAATGATTGCAATCTTTGTTGGCTTCTCCATTCAAAGAAGGTCCAGTTTGACGCTTGGACTCCAGGGTGTGACAGCCTGGAATGTGCATACACTGCATTCCTTCTATCAGACCATAGGATGCTCTTAGTCTCAAAGTTACCAATGAGTGCTGACTCTGTGATCCTTATCAGGTGCAAGGAACATTTTCCTTGCACGTAAGAAAATATATTTTGTAGGGTATGTACTGCAAACGTATTTTGTTTTGTTAAAGCTATAGAAAAAATAAAAGAACATTAAAGCATCACCTGTTAAGTGTTCTTGTAGGTCAAAACAATTGTTACACTTGTTAAAAAAATTTCTAAGCAAAAAGGCACTTATAACCATGTTCCGATAATCCGATGTACCACAAATGTTGCCTTTTTTCTTTTCTTTGAGGCAGAAAAGTTGCTGCTTTTAACAGCTCTAGGGAAGATGATGTGGCGCAGAAACTTAAAGGGGAGAAAAAAAAACAGGAAAATCAGAACAATCAAAGGAGATTGTATTTGCATACTTTGGTGCAGACACCTGTCAAAAAAAAAACCAAACTGCAGTGTTTTCACATCTGGAAACATCACTTTGTTTTATCTGCTGACTCCATTTTATAAAAACTAAAGTTTTACCAAAGATGCTAATGTGGGTGCTTGGTGCAACTTTGTTGTGGCAAGATGTGCAGTGCACTTGTTTATACACTGGGTTTTGCATGCTTCCCCCACTTCCCTCACTGCTAATGGAAAAGTGATGGCTTGCCTGAGATTTTTATGCAAACCGTGCTAGCTCCAAGCAAGTGTGACACCCCAGGGGTCTGGTTGTCACAGTGATAGAGATATTACGTCTGAGAGCAGGTGGGAGGTCCTTTGGTCAGGGATCCTGTGCATGCCACACCTCCTGCCCAGCCTTGGGAGGGGAAGAACTTCCCCTGTATAAACCCGGGGCTGAGGCAGGGTAGGGAGTCCAGGAAGAGTAGAGACAAGAGCAGCATAGGAAGCAGCAGAGTCACAAGGAGTCAGGGGCTGGCAGCTAAAGAGCTCGCCCTGACTAAGAAGATTCTTTACCGGACCCGGAGTCCGAGGCTGTGGGGACTAACTTCTACCCAGCAGCAGAATCCGTCAGGCAGGGTATTTCAGGTCCCCTGGCCCAGAAGCCCGAAGGCCCGGTCACACGCGTGGGACCAGCACCGCCATCGTGGAGCGGAAGCCATTAGAAGGCCCCGAGTCACCGGCCATACGGGTGAGCACCACACGGTACACTCAGGGACGTGGGCTACTTACATCAGCTTCTAGCAAGGTAGCCAGAAGAGTACAGTCAGCTTGGGAGGCCTACAACTACGCCTGGCCAGGGGAGATCCCATCTGCTCAAGGACTGACCAGGCCCCGTTCGCTAGCAAGTACTCCGGGAGGGTCTATCGTTGTTACCAGTAAAGACCCTGAACGCTACCATACCGTCTCTGAGTGGTTCCTGCTACCCCCATCATCCACGTCGGCTGCCCTGAGGCCATACCCCTCCCGTTGGGGGTTATACTATCACGCTGCACCATCCTTCCACCGGCCTCAGCGGTCTGCCCTGCAGCAGCAGCCCCCTGGCTGCATTCAACGGGTGGCGTAGTCATCAACCATTTTCTACCGCTAACAGACTGCCGTCCAGTTTGACTCCCTGGGCACGGACCGGGTCACCGCCACGAGACTACAACCCTAAACAGATCCGGCTCCGGGTAAGCTCCCGCGTGCGCAACGCAGCGCGACACAGGCCCAGGGGCGCGTCAACTTTGGCGTAGTCGGCAGGATCACGTGCCCGCAACCACCGGGTACTGCGTGCCTGAAAAGCAAAGACTGTTCAAACTTACCATCGGTGAAGATTCCCGCCATCCGGCGCCATCTTCAGCCTTCTTCCCGCCATCGGTGAAGTTTCCCGCCATCTTCAGCCTTCTTCCCGCCATCCGTGGAGTTTTCCCGCCATTGGACGCCATCTTGAGGACGCCGCGCGGGAAGAAGAGGGGCGTGGACTCCGAAAGCGCGCGAGAACTGAAGCCCCGCCTCACGTCCGGACGTTGCGTAAGGTCCTGGAAGGAGCCCAGCAGACGCCGACGTCACAGGAGCGCGACGGAAGGTCCTCAACCCTGACGATCCACTGCGGAGCCGCGGCCTACGGAACAGGATCATCGCAAGGTAGGCCACGGTCCACTAGGGGGGAGGAAGATGTCGGATACGGAGGAGAGCTCCACTGCCTCAACCCCCGCCAGCGCTACCGCTGTTGCAGTTATGCCCTTCACCATGCCCTATATCCCGGGAGCAGCTTGGCTACCCCAGTACTCAGGGGAGTCACATACCCTGCATGACTTTAGAGAAAAGCTGGATAGCCTCTTCCAGGTGTACCCCCTCACAGAAGAGCAAAAAGTGAGCATCCTGGTGGCCCAACTAACTGGGGCAGCCAAAAGGGAAGTAAAATCCTGGCCACCTGGGAGGAAGACTGTCGCAGGGATACTAACCCGGCTGAAGGACACCTTTGATACCCGCACCTCAGCCGAGATTAAACTTAGATTCTACGGGTGCAAGCAGCGAGCGCATGAGAGTATAAGGGACTATGCACTCAACCTACAAGAGGCCCTGAGGGCCATTAAGCAGACCGACCCTAATGGAGTGGGAAACGAGGACAGGCTGTTGACCGAACAATTTATAGAGGGTTTATATTGCAATGCCCACCGCACCCAGTTGCGGGCAATGGCCTTACAGGACCCTCATCTAGAATTTGCACAGTTCAAGGACAGAGCCATCCGGGTGCTCCGAGAACCGGCACCAGGTGGCGTTGTGACCCACAGACGCCCCACTACCACTTACTACCAGGAGGCGGCGCCCTTGTCAGCAGGGCCTGTGGGAGCTGATGCGCAGGCTTTGGACAATGACCCGGCTCCAGACCTACACCATCAGGTCCAAGAGCTAGCTAAAAGCGTTGCTGCGCTAACCCGAACTGTGCAGTCTTTACAGGTTTCCACTCCAGGGAAGATCCAGCTGGCATCCGGACCGGAGGACATCCCGTGGCGTCGACCAAGGAGGACCCCACCGGCCAGAGGAAGACCCAGTGACCGATACAGCGAGGACGGACGACCCATCTGCCGCCGCTGCAATCAACCCGGACATATGGAAAGGTACTGTTCTTTAAACGGGCACAACCTGGGGTAGAGGGCCAACCCCCAGGAAAAAGATCACCAGGCCCATCGAACTGGCGCGACAGATATGTGGGAGGACGTCCAGTCTTGCCTGTGGTACTGGATGGCATTC
Source organism: Phyllobates terribilis (assembly GCF_046119375.1). NCBI lineage: Eukaryota > Metazoa > Chordata > Amphibia > Anura > Dendrobatidae > Phyllobates > Phyllobates terribilis. The sequence goes on from NW_027362762.1 coordinate 694,257,370, forward strand.
CCATGAGTGCCCTACTGGACACCGGGTCACAGGTCACCACCATCCCGTACGTGCTCTTCAAGCAGTACTGGAATGACTCGGATATTACCCGCTACCCTGACGACGACTTGAGTATCATCGCCAGCAATGGTCAGCCCGTGCCACAGATCGGATTTAAAGAGGTGACCATCAAAATTGGTAGAGTCGAACTGGCCGCACAGGGACTGATCATTGTAGATATTGACAAACATGAGAGTCACCCAAAAATAACTCTAGGAACTAATGTAATTGAAAATTGTCTTGCAGAGGTGATTTTCCTTTTACAGCAGGTTGCCAAGAATGCCAGCTCCGGCGAGCAGCGGGTGCTCCAGAAAGAGATCCGGGCACTGATGCAACGGCAACAAGTGGAACTCTCCGGCGGTGAGATTGGTAGCGTAAGAATGTGTGACCCTTTTCCTATTGCCATGCCCCCAAAAAGTGAAATGATGATTTGGTGCCGGGCAGCTATTGGTCTGAGAGGTAGAGATTACCAGGCAATGGTAGAACCAGTTTACTCAGACAGTAGGCCCACCATTTTGACAGCACGGGGGGTGGTCAATGTACGCCATGGGAGGGTGCCCGTTCGCATAATAAATATCGGGGAGAGGGAAGTGTACCTGCCCCGGTATGCCACGCTAGCCAAATTATATACCACTAATCAAAATTCTATACAATCTGTGGAACCCTTGCCTCCATCTCACCCGGAGGAAGGTAACGGCTCTAAGAAAGACATGGAGGACTGGTGTCAGCAACTACATCTGGGTACTGACTCCACTCCCTCACACCAGAAACAAGGAGTCTATCGGGTGGTTCAAGAGTATGAGAGAGTGTTTAGTAAACACCCGTTAGACTTCGGGCGAGTCAAGGGGGTAGAACACCGCATCCCCACGGGAGATCATCCTCCCATAAAAGAGAGGTATCGACCCGTACCCCCTGCACATTACCAACACGCCAAGGGGATGCTTAGAGACATGAAGGAGGCTGGGGTAATCCGGGATAGCTGTAGCCCCTGGGCAGCCCCACTAGTTTTAGTCAAAAAGAAAGACAACACCATGAGGATGTGTGTAGATTACCGGAAAATCAACCGTATCACACACAAGGATGCGTACCCCTTACCAAGGATAGAGGAGTCATTGGCTGCTTTAAGATCTGCTAACTTCTTCTCTACCTTGGATCTCACTAGCGGGTACTGGCAGGTTCCTGTAGCAGAGGCGGACCGGGAGAAGACCGCATTCACCACCCCGATGGGACTTAGCGAGTTCACCTGCATGCCGTTCGGACTCTGCAACGCCCCAGGAACCTTCCAACGATTAATGGAGTGCTGTCTGGGCCACAGAAACTTCGAGACGGTCCTGTTGTACCTGGACGATGTCATCGTATACTCCAAAACTTATGAGGACCACCTGAAACACCTGGCGGAGGTGTTCGAAGCTCTGGCGAGTTACGGCCTAAAGGTGAAACCCTCCAAGTGTCACCTCCTGAAACCAAAGGTGCAATACCTGGGACACGTGGTGAGCGCTGACGGAGTGGCTCCTGACCCCGATAAGATCACCGCAATTAAGGGATGGCCAAGCCCCTCCAGCGTAAAAGAAGTGCGGCAGTTCCTAGGGTTGGTAGGCTACTACCGAAGGTTTATTCCCGGTTTCACCAAAAAGGCAGCACCTATGCAGGACCTCCTGATAGGCCAGTCCCGGAAGGCCAAGAACCAGAAGCCGCCCTTCAAATGGGAAAAGCTAGAAGAAGAGTCCTTCCGCCAGCTGAAGATGGCCCTCACGGGGGATGAAATCTTGGCGTACCCGGACTATAGCCAGCCCTTCATCCTCTACACCGACGCCAGTAACATCGGGCTAGGAGCCGTACTGTCCCAGATTCAGCAGGGGAGAGAACGAGTAATCTCCTATGCCAGCCGAAAACTGCGACCCACCGAAAGGAACCCCGAAAATTACAGCTCATTTAAGCTAGAGTTCCTGGCCGTGGTATGGGCAGTCACCGAGCGCTTTAGGCATTACCTCGCTTCTTCCCGGTTCACCGTATACACGGATAACAACCCGCTGACACACCTGGACACGGCAAGACTCGGTGCCCTGGAGCAGAGGTGGATGGCCCGTCTGTCCAACTACGAGTTCACAATTAAATACCGGGCAGGGCGCTCCAATACCAACGCGGACGCCCTGTCCAGGATGCCCAACCTGCCGGACGGAGGAGAAGATCCGGAGGGACTGGAAGAAGTTGAACTCCCTGCGTTCCACCGTCATGGGACTATCCAGTATTCCCACCGGGTAAGGAGTAAGCAGGCTGCTACGTTGAACCCCTTACCTCACTACAACTGGGCGGAAACGCAAGACAGCGACCCTGCCGTCCGACTGGTGAAGGAGATGCTGACTCGCCCGGAGGCTAGCCTGGAATCAGACGCTCCAGAGGAAGCCAAACAACTATGGGCAGAGAAGAGTCGACTGTTCCTTTACAAGGGGAAGTTGTGCCGCAGAATGGTTAACTCCAGGACGCATGAACTACTCTGGCAAGTAGTGGTGCCACGAAGAGACGCAGCCATGGTGATGGAGGCATACCATGACGGAGCTGGACACTTCGGGTGGAAAAAGCTGGAGTTCCTGCTGCGCGAGCGGTTCCACTGGGTAGGCATGAGGGGAACCATCGAGAAGTGGTGCAGAGACTGTGGCCCGTGCAATCTGAGAAGGAAGGACCGGGCCAGCCAGAAGACTCCCCTGCAGTCCATCGTCACCCGGCAACCGTTGGAACTGGTAGCCTTGGATCATGTAAAACTGACCCCCAGCAGAAGTGGCTACGTCTACGCGTTAACCATCGTGGATCATTACTCCCGGTTTCTGGTTGTCGTCCCCGTCAAGGACTTAACGGCTCGAACAGCAGCTAGAGCCTTCCAGCAGCACTTTTGCCGTCCACACGGGTACCCGGACCAAGTGCTGACGGACCAGGGACCTGCCTTTGAAGCGGAGGTCTTCCAGGAATTCTGCAATCTGTATGGCTGCCGGAAGATAAGGACGACACCCTACCATCCGCAAACTAATGGACTTTGTGAGAAAATGAACCAGGTGGTAATGGATCTTCTAAAAACGTTGCCCCTGGAAGAACGCAGTCTGTGGCCTGAGAAGTTGCCCGATCTGGTGGACCTATACAACCACATCCCGGTAGGTTCCACCAACTGTACCCCGGCTTACCTAATGAGGGCAAGACCTGGTAAGTTACCTGTTGACCTGGAAATGGGAGTCCTGACGCCCGAGGACACTTCACCAGAAACGGACTGGGACACAGAGAGGCAGCAGCAGTACCGGAAAGTACAGGAGAGCGTGGAGCGAAGTCTCTGTCAGGCTAGGGAAAGACAAGAGAAGACTTACAACCAGTATGCTCCCGCTGTTCCCCTGGTACCCGGAGAGCAGGTCTTGAAGAGGAAGAGACGGCTCCACAAGTTGGACGACCAGTGGGAGAAGGACCCGTACACCGTACTGCCCTCAAGCCACGAGAACCCGAAGGTCTGTACCATCAGTAAAGACGGAGGGGAAACCACAGCCATTGTATCCCGGGACCACCTGAAGAAGTGCCCCGAACAACTGAGGAACCCTGAGGAGGAACAGGAAGACCATCGACCCGTGGAAGAAAGGGAAGATATGGTTAGTACCGTGCTCGGGGACTTCCCTCGGTCTTGGACTCAAGTCAATGGTGCAGTTGTGGTACCCGTACTCACCTTCCTCCAACCATCATCCCAAGAACCTACGGAGCAACGGGTAGAGCTGGAAGAGCAGCCGGTCCAGGAGGCAGAAGACTCCACCCAAGCGGAACAGGAGAATCCACCCTCTGCTTATAGTGAGCCTGCCGTACCCCTAGTGAGACAAAGAGCCGGTAGACAGCTGCCCAGTTTACCCTTGACAGCTCCTACACCCTGTAGTTCAGGGCCAGACAGTCAGCTCCGTAGGTCCACTAGGGCCACTAGAGGCCAGTTACCCGCACGTTGGAGGATCTAAATGTTTAAGTTGTTTTACAATGTTTACCTGTTTATTGTTGCTTGTGTGTAATTTTGTGTTTCTAGTTGTTTTTAGGAGTCTTCGGTGGATTTACCGGGAATCCTTTGTATATAGTTGGAGCGTAACCCAGGATGGACTAGAGACTGTTAAGGACTCGGGGTAGGACAGACCCCTACCTGGTTACGTCTCCCTGTGTTGGTGAAATGGACACCTTTGCTTTTCTTCAAAGACTGCACCCGGTTGCGGACATCCGTGACCATCTTATTGTGTTTCCTTATTGTATTTTATTGTTCTTTGATATACCTTGTTATATTTTTCTAAAAAGTGTTTAGTCCCGGAGTACTAAATTTCACTAGGGGGGAGTGTGACACCCCAGGGGTCTGGTTGTCACAGTGATAGAGATATTACGTCTGAGAGCAGGTGGGAGGTCCTTTGGTCAGGGATCCTGTGCATGCCACACCTCCTGCCCAGCCTTGGGAGGGGAAGAACTTCCCCTGTATAAACCCGGGGCTGAGGCAGGGTAGGGAGTCCAGGAAGAGTAGAGACAAGAGCAGCATAGGAAGCAGCAGAGTCACAAGGAGTCAGGGGCTGGCAGCTAAAGAGCTCGCCCTGACTAAGAAGATTCTTTACCGGACCCGGAGTCCGAGGCTGTGGGGACTAACTTCTACCCAGCAGCAGAATCCGTCAGGCAGGGGATTTCAGGTCCCCTGGCCCAGAAGCCCGAAGGCCCGGTCACACGCGTGGGACCAGCACCGCCATCGTGGAGCGGAAGCCATTAGAAGGCCCCGAGTCACCGGCCATACGGGTGAGCACCACACGGTACACTCAGGGACGTGGGCTACTTACATCAGCTTCTAGCAAGGTAGCCAGAAGAGTACAGTCAGCTTGGGAGGCCTACAACTACGCCTGGCCAGGGGAGATCCCATCTGCTCAAGGACTGACCAGGCCCCGTTCGCTAGCAAGTACTCCGGGAGGGTCTATCGTTGTTACCAGTAAAGACCCTGAACGCTACCATACCGTCTCTGAGTGGTTCCTGCTACCCCCATCATCCACGTCGGCTGCCCTGAGGCCATACCCCTCCCGTTGGGGGTTATACTATCACGCTGCACCATCCTTCCACCGGCCTCAGCGGTCTGCCCTGCAGCAGCAGCCCCCTGGCTGCATTCAACGGGTGGCGTAGTCATCAACCATTTTCTACCGCTAACAGACTGCCGTCCAGTTTGACTCCCTGGGCACGGACCGGGTCACCGCCACGAGACTACAACCCTAAACAGATCCGGCTCCGGGTAAGCTCCCGCGTGCGCAACGCAGCGCGACACAGGCCCAGGGGCGCGTCACAAGCGTGTGCGGACCATTAAACGTGAGGGAGGCGGCTTGTTATAAAACATCGCCATGAATGCACTGAGCAACATAAGGGTATGTTCAGATGTCTTTTAGGTGAGTGCGCCCTGAAACCCACCTGGAAAAGCGCTCAGAAAACACTCAAAATAATGAACATGTGCTTTTCTACATAAAAACTACTAGCTGTTCATGTGTTCTGGCTTTACAGCATCTTTGAACTACTTCAGGCTTCAAAAGGCACCAAGTGGCTAATAGAAGTGACCTGACAATTTTTCTAGTGTCTTCTGTCTTGGAAACACTCTATACATCACCGTACAAGTCAACATGACTTGATTCTCAAAAGCGGTATGTTTTGCAGGAGAAAAGAAAAAAATATATGTATTTTATGAAAAAAAAAAAGTGGCTTTACTGATCCATTAACAGCAACATTTCGACAGATTTCTCTGCCTTTCTCAAGCATTTTTGGAGTGCTGCCTGTTTTTTCTTATTTTCTATTTGTGGAAGAAATTATCACTTGAAATAGATCACTCTGTCTGTAATGACTCTGTATAATGACTTTCACTTTTTGTATTGAAGAACTGAAATAAATTTAAACTTTTTGATATTCTAATTTTATGATAAGCACCTGTATAGCAGGGGCTGGCTGACTGCATAGAATAAAAGGACTGTACTGTTCCCCGTTTCAAAGCAATGATTGGAGGCCTCCTATTTATATACAGCTTCTTGCTGGTATATCGCCATTCCAGGAGGAGAGGATGTGCATCATGGGTGTAAATCCATCCATCCATCGTAAACCTAAATACCAGCTGGAGCTTCTAGCGGAAGATCAGGGCACCTTTTGAGATATGAAATATATTAAGTTGTATGTTACTAATAAGCACATATGAAAACAATTTTTACAGTGGACAAACACTTTTAAATTAATTTATGGACCCCGAGAGAATAAGGGAAAGAAAAAACCCCAAAAATAATAAACATGTCTGAAGTAGTTTTACATATATTTATATTTTTTGAATGACCGTATGCAAAAAAAACCCAAAACACCTAAATTATTTATTTTTCCATGTCTTCTAGATGAAATACACAATTCATTTGCATTCCTGGATGACTCTGGCACTGCAACTTTGAAATCACGCCCTGGTCCCCGAGTTAGACCTACGCTTAATTTTTCTACTAGTGTAAGTATCTTTCTACAGTGTTTTTTTTTTTTTTTTTCTCTACTTGCCATTCCTCAAAATAAAAAAGACCACCTTTTTGACCACTGGAAATGCAGGTAAGTTGACCATAGGCTGAAAAGTGTCACACTCCCTCAAATAGAGATCACTGCCAGGCTTGGAAGTGATGAGAGCGACATTTTGAATGCTCACATCTTACTTTTAATAGGGTTTTCCTATCCTTGACACTTGTCATATGCACAGGATACATCATAAATGTCTAATAGTTTGGGACCCAGGTGTGTCTTATAATTATTATTTCAATAAATGTTGCTATTTCATAGCTTTCATCCACTCTCTCCATGGCTTTTGTTTTGACAAAAGCTTAGAAAATGCACACTTTGCCAAGAAAATTTACCGATCTACTTTGTTGGACCTAAAAGACTATGGCCCTGATTCCTCACAGTTCACTGCAGAGTTCTGTTGTAAGACTCTTTGAAATGTTGCAAAAATTATGTGCATGTTGTAGAAACATTTTGCAACTTTTGGCGTTTTTACATCGGTACCAGTACTACCCCAACAACTTTGAAAAGAGGGTAGAGCCTAGCCATAAGGAGTTATAGCTGAGCACGGCTGAAAACATGAACATTTACACCACAAAGATGGCCTAAAATACAGCCAACATGTACTACACTACCTGTATAAAGTAAATTTTTTTTTTTGCAGTTGCACGTTCCAGCTGGGAGATTTGTCACATTTATTAAGAGGCACACGCTGCTTAATGAGTTGGCATATCTTACTCCAGTACAACCATCATTAAGACTGGCATATATATCCAATCTTAAAACATGGAAGCATATATTCGTCTGCTGGTTTACCACAACCCCCCTCCCACCTACTTCAAATGCAGTTTGGGCATCTGTAATGGCTAAAACATTGTAATGGCATTATATTAATGGATCCTTGTATGCTCCCTGCATTGCTTTGTCTGGTGGTGCAGACATTTTAAGGCTGTCTGCAAAGGGTCCCATATGGTGTGCTGGAAATGGTCCCCAATTGAACAGATCCTATCCCGCTAAGTGGTCTCATGGAACGTTAATGATTCAGGTAGCCGTTCAGTCTACAAAGAAGCTGTTTATATCACATATGATAAACTGAGACTGTAAACCGAAAAACTGCAAATAACCCGTAAAAATGGAGGCTGTTGCATATATCAGGGAACAGCAGCTGTCACTAATCCATCAATCGCAACAATTAGATAGGCGCATGAGCATTATAATGAGCCGACTTATGGAAAATGTAGTCTGCATTAAGGAAACCATATTATATGGGAAGAAGGGATTATGATGCAGACAATTCAGTCATGGCACATAAGCTAAAACCGGTATACACAAGAGCCTCTACAGTATTCTAATCTATGCTCTCTGCTTCTGTCTTCGTAACTTCAGCGCTTCTGAGCGCGTGGATTGTCTACTCCAAGGTCTGTGGACTTTTTGCTCACTGTGGTGACTATCCAGATCTATTCAAAGAAATCTTTCCAACTTTTCATGTAACAATGGAAATGAAATATTTAAAAAGGACGCTGCATGTTATTTGCCGTTTTTTGGTTTACTAACACAAGAGCCTCTACATTATTCCAGTCTATGCTGTACTAGATTTAAAAAAAAAAAAAAAAAAAAAAAAACGATTTTAGCTGGAATGCCACTTTTACTGTCAATGTTTTGTTGAGGACTCTATTTCCAACATCCCCACCCCCATTCCCCACACATACTGACAACTAATGTTGTTGTTCTGTATAAGGCAATCAATGCCTACTATAAACTGCTAGTTTAGGGATCTTTAACACAAAAAACAGTACCAGAGATATTAGTGTCCATGTGGCACATGTGTAACAACCGTATGCCACATAAGGAGCACACGTACCGATGCCTGGAAATCAGCGGTAAAGATAGCGCTGTTCCCAAGCGCCAGGTGCTGAACTCTGCCCCAATCATTGTTCCCTGCTGGCGCTGCGATCAGCACCAGCATGGGACAGTGATGAGTCGTAGTCTGCTCCCGCAGTGTCCAACTGTAAAAATAAGAAAATAAAAAAATCCTTATGCTAACCTGCCCTAAGTGTCCCTCGCTGTAATCCATGCGACTGCTCATGCCAGGGAGAATGATTCACTTCAGAGAGCGGGCCCCGGACCTGTGCTGAGGGCAGCCAACGTCCAGGGCCCGACTGATATTAAAGTTCTATCCTCAGGCTTACTGTTTTATAGCTTGAATTACATTCTACATTTTTGTGAATTATTTATTTTATTGTATTTATTTCAGAACACAGACACACAGGGACTAGCTGTACCTACTCCCTCAGTTCCTCAAGGCTTTACCGATAATGTCTCCACAGGTAAGTGTGGTGTTTCCATCCGCCCCCCCCCCCCCCCCCCCGTAACTCCTAAGCATATTGTAGAATACTTCGTGACTGTGTACAAAAGGATGTGGCATTTAAATGTACAATTTAACAATGAATATTGAATTTAACTGTTTCCTGACCATCATTATGGGGTGGTGGAAGGTTGCAACGTGGTACTAATTTCTTCTCTGCGCCATACTCTGGTCAGTTTGATCTTGTGGGTGCTATCAGTGCCCCTGTGAGATCAGTGGCAGGAGTGATGCTATATTACTTAGCTCTGGGCCTGTCTTAACTGCCTAGATTGGTGCTATTGCCAATATTTTTTTTTCTTTTTTTTTTAAATCTCCTGTATCCATTCATCTTGATTTAATAATATAATTATAATGAAATGTAACCTTTTATGATAATTCCGGACCCTTTCAGAGGTCAGAGTATGTATAGAACTCTTCAATAAGTCAGTGAGTCATCTCCAAACTTCAGGTTCCTCTGGTCCACATGGCTGCTATAAAGCATATCTCTGAATGCTGTTAAAGAGAACCTGTCAGCAGGATTTAAGCACACCAAATTATTTAAATACCATGTAGCTCTTTCAAAGGCAAGTCCAGCAAACCCATGTGAACAACTAGTTAGAATAACTATTTAGATCTGAAGCCTCTGTCACGCCAGCTCTATTCAACCCCCTGCGCCTCCTTTTCTTGCCTCACTGACTGTTCCTTTGCCTGAAGTCACACACCATAAAGGCTGTCTGTCAAGCAGGAGGAAGCGGCGCTGGGAGGCGAAAAGTGTTGGAGTGACAGACTTCAGATTTCCAGCCTCATTTGCATATTAATTTAAATGCTGATTTTTTTTTTTTAGTAACTGTGGAATGGATAAAGGTATTTCTGGCTTTTTATATTCAAATTTAACTTGTCAATAATAAAAGACGGGGGGGTCATGCAGATCCCACCACTGTCACCAGTTTGTCAGGAGAACGCAACACCGCTGCCTCCAATCGTCAGGACAATTATGCAGTTGACGAGTGATGGATGGCACCGTGGCTGCTTCCACTACTAGGCTCGTTATTTGTGGATCTCGCAGTGTGCGTGCGAGCGCGCGCATACAGGCCGATTGGACACCTGTTACAGGTGGTGTACGGCTTCATGGGTGCAGTGTACAGAGCAAGAGGAACAGAGCTATTACATTTTATATATTTAATCAGAAAAGGTAAGCAGCGTCTATATAGAAAAAAAAAATACAAATAAGATACAAAATGGGAACAAAACAATACTTTATATAAAATTGCATGAAATAAAAAGGAATAGCGAAAGAAAATTACTAAACCTGATGTCATGAAAATGGCTCAGAGCTTAGCGGACGGAGGTACTCCTTAGGAAAACGGACAGAACTATATAGATAGAAAGAATACATGACATGGATAGCACCATCCATTGGACCCGATATTAAGTTGAAGGGGTTCTGCCAAGCTTGCGGTGATGAGTGAATGTGTTATATGCGTCCCTTTGCTATGACACCGAAAATATTTCTCCCATAAATATTGGATTGATGCAAAACCCTAATATTAATCACTGACCCCTCGCTCTGAAATGTCTGTCGTGCTTTGATCAGAGGAAGCTTATGCCTGAGAAGGGTACTTCTTCCCCTCTGATTAAACAAATCCAAGTCTTGGCTTTTTCTCAATAAATTTCTTTGCTGTAATTACCTGGTCACCGGAGAAGGTCCCTACTTCAATGCAGGTTGGCGTGTTGGTGCTCTTTCCCTTCTCTGTTTTAATTAGTTTCTCTCTTCCCTAGTTATAATTAGTTCCATGTGTTCATTGTGAGGGTGATATGTCCTCTCTCTCTGGAGAGGTCTTATGGATTTTTAACGTTTCTCTATGACATAACTCTTTTTCAAATAGTTTGGGTTGTGAAAAAATGCTGACATATTTTCTTTAAGAGAGCAGAACAGCTGCTTGGGCAAGATAAAAGAAAACCAAATAAAAAAACAAATACCCCCTCCACTCCAAAACCAGTGTTGTACATGGTTGTATTCAAGCTTCATTGGCGTGAGGTCCCTTCTAGTAAGAATCTTGTAGATACTGACTATTGATGAGCGAGTATATATTGTTAACCCTTTTGGCAAGCACTCTCGGGTGCTCGGCGAGTATTTGCGGTGTGCTATGCATTTATTCTAGTGTCGCCGCGGCTGCAAGTGTCACGGCTGTTAGACAGCTGTGACACATGCAGGGATTGCCTGTCAAACAGGCATAAAAATACTGCTGTACATGTGACATGAACTGGATCTTGTGCAATCTGCTATTAATATTTTGACTTCTCATCAGTCTTTAGTTTTTATTTTGCCTTTTTATGGATCTTAAAAAATAATTTAAAATAGAAATTGTTTTGGGATCTGAATTTAATAAATATAGATCATACAATTTCCTTTTACATAGTAGAAATACAAGTCCAAAATATCTGCAGATTTATAAAACTATTGTTTTTATCTTTCATTGCACACTTGGGTGAGTCACTTTCAGATTTTTTTTATTTTGTTCTACAATTTAATTGTAAGTATTTATTTTTGATTTCAGGTAATTTCTCAAAGATGAATGGAAACTACAGAATGTATAGTTCTGTTGGAGATCTTCGATTAACTAACTATTATAATGATTACTTTGAGGAGATCCCGGCACCACCATCTATGCCACCACCACCGCCACCACCAACCATTGCACCTCCATCACCACCACAAAAAAGTCCTCCCTCATCAACTATTTCCTCTCCTTCATCTCCTAGTCCTCCAGACTTTATACCCCCCACCCCACATACATCAGTACCTAGTTTTTTGCCAACAGATCAATGTGCAGTACAAACAATTGAACAGCATCAATCAAATAATGTTGCTAAATGGAAATCTGAGCTTGTTCTTAATCCAGTGTCAAAAGACCAACCCATGACTTTACCTAATAGATTTTCATTAAATCCTGCTGCTTTCCAACATAACCAAGCGCAGACCAATTTTGACGTGGAGCCTCGGTCCACTTTACCAAAGTCCTTTAAAATACCTCCTCCAGCTCCAACTAGGACATCATCAATGCAGTTGCAAGAGCCTCAGAACATCAGTTATTCCAAAGTTCCTCCTCGGTCCCCAGTACAATCTAGCTTTAATCCAAGTTATCAAGCTAAACTTTACACATCAAGTCAGGGACAACTGTCTTTAAATGATACACTGAACAAGAGAAAATCCATGCTGATAATGGAAGATCTCCCAGATCTATCAGAAAACTATGATCAAATGACAGAAAAATCAACTCATGTGACAGATTCTGTAGGCGCTAGAGCAACTTCTTCACTAAAGGATAACACAAATATTATTCATAATCCTCACGTAGATTTCAATAAGCAGATTAAGAATGAAGATACTTTACATGAAAACAAAACTGAGTCTTCATCAATATTTCAGGAGGATCACCCAAAGCTACCCAACAAACCTAATATAATTGACAGTTCATTGACATCAGTTGTTCATGCAAATACTGAAGAAAGGCAAAACTTTTCTCAGAATGGCCCTGGACATAATACTCTAACCCTTAATAAACATGGATTCAGTCAGGAAATAGTGAAAACTTCCAAGCCTACTATTAAGCACATTTCTATTAAACCTATTATAGATGACCTTACACTAGCAAATTCCAATGGGTTTAAATTTAACTCTCTAACAAGAAAGGAGATGGACTTATTCCCTAAAGAGTTAACTAGAATAGATAATGAAGTTGAATCAAAACCAAGAGTAAGTTTAGGAAATGTAAAAGAGAGACCTCCAACACCACCAACGATACCGCCACCACCCCCTCCTCCACCTCCACCACCACCACCAATGACTGTGCAAACAATAACCCCTCTTCCACTGCCTATTGGAAATACTACACCACCAAAGAATATGCCTATCATTAATTCATCAACTCCGCCACCTGCTCCTCCTTTAGTTACAGCACCAGTAGTACGTATGCCTTCACCATTACTTTCTCCAAAGCCAAAGACTATTTCTATTACTCCAAAACCCTCATCACTTGTTTCTTCTCAGCCGCCAAAGGCACCACCAGCGCCTCCACCTTTGCCAAGCTCTCATGGTCAATCAAGCTCAGCACCTTTGCTGGAAGCTTTACAAACGAAGCAGCAGTCACTAAAAAAGATTCCACAGACTATAGAGGTAAGACCTGCTCAGACAAGTCCTATCACAAGCATTGATGATGATCAAAAAGTCAGAGTTGGCAAGATAAAGGGTGAGTTAGAAGCATTATTCTCTCCAAAAAAAGATGAGAAAGGAGAGCGGGTTAAAAATGCTCGCATAGGTCTGGAGGCAAATAAAAATTTCAGTGGAAATGTGCCACAGTCAAAAGGTGGAGAAAATAAATTGGTGAATTCTTTAATGTTGAAAGTTCCTCTTCTACCTGCTAAATTTGAGAAAGATGATGTAGATGCAGACAATTCTGAATGGCTGCCTAAAGGTAATAAAATGGATATTCAGATTCCTGAGCCCGACTACTTACCCACAAGCCCCATTCATAAAACAGAGAAGCAAACATATTCAGAAGTGCAAAATAAAATTCCAAAGGCTACTCTTGAGATACCTCTTCCTTCAACGCCAATTGCTTCCCCTCAAAAAGACACAAATACAGAAGATACATTGAAGAGCTCCATTCCAACCTACAAGCCACATCGTGGAACAAAGATTTCAACTGAAAATATTACCTTAGATGAAATGGCAGTAGTAAATTCAAAACCAGTTGCAGATGTTAGCAGAAACTTGGATACTGTTCCCCAACATATAGAAATTGCAGCTTTAGAACCCTTTGAGAAGCAAAATCAAATCAAATATCAAGCTGAAGATTCAAATAAGTATCCTGTCACTGAAGAAAAGTTTGAATCAAATTCTCCAATGGCTTTACTAATGGCAGCACAGAAGCGAGCACAGAAAACAAAGTCCTTAGATAAGAAAAATCTTCCTAAAATTTCTGTTTCAAGTGGACTTATGAGTTCATCTACTTCTCCGTATAATGAGAGGAAGGCAAATACATTATCTATTCCCAATAGAGTCAATGCAGGACAATTTGATGAGGAGGAGGTCACCAGTTTTACATCTAGTTCATTCCAAAATTCAAATCAATCAACCTGCAGAGATGGAGAGCTCCAGACTCCAGGTATAAGCAGTACCTTTGGTAGAACTTCTGAGAACTATAGTGACTTAAGTGTACCATATGGTTTCAATACTACAGACATATTGGCTTCTACCACAAATGATCCTGAAGAATATTGGAAGCCAAAATCATCAACATTTGATAACTATATTTCAAACACTGTGCCAAGTTTAATTGAATCCCCTTCTTTTAAAATCTCTGCTTTTCCTTCACCTCTTCATGACTCAAAGAGGGACAATGAAATTGAATATGGAATAATACCACCTCCAGCAGAGTTCATGAATAGTCCAGTAGCCTCAAATAGTAATTTGCTTAGCATGCAGCAGGAAGGCAAACCATATCATTTTGATCATAGTACAAATTTTAAGTCTGATTTAATTCCAAATTATAACCGAAACAATTCAGTTCTTCAAACGTCTGTTACTCGGTCAACCACAAGCAACCATGACTTAAACAGCTACTCAAGTGACAATTACAGCACTGTGCAAAGGGGCTCTCTAATTAAGAAACGACTGTACATGCCTGAACCAGAGAGTTCAAACTATGGCATAAACACCAGCTCCTTAAGGTCTTCCACAATTCCAATATCTTATAATAATCTTCATGCACAAACTAGCTCTAACATGGTTCCAGATCCACGACGTTCCAACTCTACATCAAGGTTCCTGCCTCAGGGAAGGAGAGTATCCTCTGATAATATTGGCCGAATAGCACCAACTATGACTGATATGAAATGCATGCCTCAAACTTCTGATTATTTAGTGGGAAAATCCTCTTCCAGGTTAGTGTGTTTCTGTATTTAAATAGAACCTGACATTTTATTCATGCTGCCCAAATCACAAGCTTGGTTGTGCGCCTGCAGCCTGGTATGTGTTTCTCTAAAACGCTCAGTTGTTTCAGAGAAAACTATTTGAAAAGCTGTCTGGCTTCTCTCTGCCCTAATTTAGTTGATGGGTATCTCCCATGTGTGGCCATTGGCACAGATCCTTAAAGTGGATCGGAGACTGAAAAAGCCTATCAGGTCTCGCCTTAAAATCTTTGACTGGCTTTTAAACTTTGTTTCTCTGAAATTCTGCATAGTTTTAAATCGCAACCTCAGCATTTTTATTTTTTTATTTCAGCGCTGCAGTAGTGCTACTCATCTAAGTTCCCTGACCCTAGAATTATACTACAGCTGCTGTCTTCTGCTCCTACCGATGCCGCTCCGGTCCTGCGCAACTATCTTGTGACCGCAACTTCTGACTGCCTGGAAGTCAGAGGTAATGGTCACAAGCACGTAGTGGAAGTCTGAGAACCCAGTTCTGGCTCTCATAGACTGACATTGAGTTGTGACATTCAGCTCGCCCAGCAAACATTGGAATGATCTGGCAGTTCACAACCTGCAGAAGACAGACTAGAGCGGCACCGATTAAAAGATGAAGATGGCAGCTGGTAAGTGTAATGCTAGGTTAGTACTAGAAGTAGTAGTACTTTTAAAAGACACATGTGGCTGTAATGTTCTCTGATACATGCTGCTTGTG
Source organism: Phyllobates terribilis (assembly GCF_046119375.1). Taxonomy (NCBI): domain Eukaryota; kingdom Metazoa; phylum Chordata; class Amphibia; order Anura; family Dendrobatidae; genus Phyllobates; species Phyllobates terribilis. Next base: position 694,272,969 of record NW_027362762.1, read on the forward strand.
GTTCAGGGAGCATGACTCTAAAGATGGGTTGCATTTTAAAGACTTATTTACATTATTTTACAATATGGTATTATTTCACATTGAAGATTAAAGTTTTTACTTAAAGCATGAAGGGAATATAGTTTTAAACTCCACGCCCTTCCCGTATGTTTCCCCATTTTGGTGATTCCTGTTACTTGCTGGTCTGTCACTTTTTTTTTTTTTTTTTTTAAAAAAAAAGGAAAAAAGAAAAAATGAGGAAATAAAGTAACTTTGATTTGCTTATTTCTCTACTGAACAATATTCTAAGTAGATTTGTATGGGTTACAGTCCAGAGCTTTCAGAAGAGCTCACTGATGAATAAACAGACTGTAGAAGCCGAACAGTCCAATATTTTTAATGATGACCCGATGCCAAAATCTTTAACAAAAATGTACATTTAAGGCCTCATTCAGACTTATGTGCCAAAAAAAAAAAAAAAAAAATGGACAACAAAAACTGACCCAGTTTTATCAGTGATTTTGGTCACTTTCAGAAGTTTGGTCCGCGTCATCAGTTTTTCTCATACCTTTTTTTAATTTAAAAAAAAAAATTCTCTTTTCCTATTTAACAATCTGTGAAAATCGGACTGCATGCGAATGCCATCCTAGTGCTGCTTTTTTTTTTTTTTTCTTCTCATTTGTCATCTGTTTTCAGTCTATATGGAATCCGTTTTTTTTTTTTTTTTTTTTTATATAGCCGCAGCTATTAATATTTTAAGGACTATTTCCAATTTCCTATGTTACAGAATTGCAATAAATCCGTAAAAATCGGATGTTATACTGCGTTTCCGTATGGCATCTGACCTTTTTTTTTTGTTTCACACTGATACTCTAGAATGGGAGTCTCATCCAATTTATGTAATTAACTAGTGCATGCTGCAATTTTATTATTTTTTATTTTTGTTTTCCTCCACATGTAGATTTGATCAGGGAAAATAACCTTCGTCCGAGTGCTGTCAGTCTTTTTTTTTTCCACTGACAGCACTCGGACCAAAAATACAGCGGTGTGAACGAGCCCTGCGAATATTGCTCTACTTCTAAACAGCTCTTCTGTTTTTTCTCCAGGTCACAAAGTAAATACCAACAAGGCATGACCTTCACTGTCAGACCAGGAACCAGACAACCAATTTCTCAAATGTATCAAGGTGGCTACTTGTGAGATGCTTATTAACTGCCATCTTGCCTACAAACTGTGTCATGAAGCTGCTTCTAAGCTGTGCTACTCCTTGGCAGAGTGAATGGACTTGTAAATTGTCTGAAATGTGCTTTTTTTTGTGTGTTTTTAATATTATTTCACAATGGAGAATACATTTAAGGGTGCCCACAATGTAAGTATATAAAGGCTTTATGTGGGGGCAAATCAGACTATGCTACTAAATTGGATACTTTTGTCTCCGGTGTTTCATTATATGAAGCTATAGAAAATCTCACAACATATTATTTTTTTTTTAAATATTTTATCTTTATATTGTCTTTTATTTTATATATTAAAGGAATAATCCTGTTCCACTTACTTTGTCACCAAGAGGTGACATCACATCTACTGAAACCTGCTGGGACGCATGCACGATCTGCAGGTATCATGTACCTGTCACATTCATCAGAAAGGTGCACATGTCCTGGCAGGTATCAGCAGATGCGGAGTCGCCTCGCTTCTCTCTTGATGCGGAAGTAAGCGGAGCATCAGCAGGATTAAACCTATAATGTTATGTGCCTTTGTCTGTAATATTTGGCGTATATGCTTAACCTTGTTTTATAAATGTATACTTATCTATTAAAAAGAGAATAGCAACTGTATAAAGTTGATGTACATATGGTTGAGAGGGAATTCCTATGAGGACCCTACAAAAAGCACTTTTTTTGTATATTCAATGTATATTTATATATATATATGTATGTGTTTGTCCTTTTTATGTACCCTCATTTATTTGTATTATATAGTGTTACAAGTTAAAATAAGTCTCTGGATTTGCTTTTAAGAAGGATGCATAAAGCTTTTGCTTATTTCCTCAATGTTATTTACAGCAATAAACTATTTTATGTAAATGTTTTTTCATTTTTTACGACTTATTTTCTGTGTGCTGCTTGTCACTGTCTCTTCGACAATAGGGTAGAGACAATCGTTTGAAATCTAAGGGCCTCAAGGAGGTAAAGCCTAATTTAAAGGGGTTTTCCAACTTAAAGGGAACCTGCCACCAGGTTTGCCCACATATGAGATATGGCCACCACCTTTCAGCCCTTATACACAGCATTCCAAAATGCTGTGTAATATAAGCTCCCGATCCTGCCTGCAGCAAAAGAAAAACACCTTTTATTATACTCGCCTGCGGGGTGGTTGGGTCCGATGGGCGTCGATGGTCTTGGTCTGGCACCTCCCTTCTTCTTTCGATGCCATCCTCCTCCTATGCTTCGTGTGGATGACTCGTTCCTATGTCATCCACATAGTCTCCCCGGCATCGTGCTCCTGTGCAGGTGTACTTCTCTGCCCTGACCAGAGCAGAGGAAAGTACTGCATGCTCTGGGGGTCTTTGAGCTTTCCTGGCACATGCGCACTGCAGTACTTTGCTTTCCCCTGGTCAGGGCAGAGAAATGCGCCTGTGCAGGAGCGTGATGCCAGGGAAAACGGTGTAGATGACGTACGGGACACATGTCGTCCACATGAAGCACAGGAGGAGGACAGTAGCGAAAGCAGGGAGGTACCGGACCTGGACAATCGACACCCATCAGACCCGACCTCTCCGCAGACGAGTATAATAAAAGGTGTTTTTTTTTTTTTTTTTTTTTGCAGGCCGGACCTGGGGTATATATACACAGCATATTAGTATGCTGAATATGAGGGCTGAAAGGTGGTGGCTGTATCTCATATGGGGCAAACCTGTTGACAGGTTCTCTTTTAACTAAATTTATACAAACAGCTGCTGATGTAATAAAAAACACTACCTGCGTATTTTTTTCCATTGAATCGCTGCTGACCCTCCAGTGCTGGTACCTATGTTTGCATACACCCAGCTTGTGACCGCTGCAGCAGTCCTATGAAGGCATCATGTAACCAAAGACTCTGAGCGTTGCTGGAGTTGGTGCTCTATCGTGCGTTTGAAGAAGTGTTTCACACACAAAGTTGCTGGCTAATTGCTTTCCAAGGTTATGACAAAGCAAAAAATGGTCATCTAGATCTAAAAATGCTGCTCCTGCAAAAATGGTCTTGCGACTTTAAATAGACACACGAGCCATGTGAGGGTGGCCCAAGCTTGCTTATTTAATTGGGCACGACAAGCTGCAACAATATTGATTGCCAAAAAACAACCTAGAGAGAAAAGTAGAACGCCTGGGAGTAAAATCAAATAAGTTATTAAAATGACAAAAATTACGTACACTAGCAGTATAGTTATTTACAGAGCATCAAGAGTTTATTGCCTTCATTACTCATTTAGTGTCCCCTTAGTACCCAATTAACATGTATTGTCTCTTTGGACTAAAGAAACCATGAATGATGCAGGAAGTTTGCTAAATGTTGCAAATACACACAATTCAATGCCACTACTGTACATAAAAAATCACTATTGTGCACTGTTTCTGTGGCACCCCTGCAGGTTCAGTCGCCACAGAGGTACTGCATCTCGCCCAGAGGTGTCGTACCCCACACTCAGGTAAGGATGGAGTACTACCCGGGACCCACACACCCGCATCCAACACACTCCACTCCAGTTGGGAAGGGTGAGATTGCTCCTAAGGGAAAGCACAGTCCCTGGTCCCTAGCTGGAGGGTGGAACCATGTAGTGGGTGTGGGTGGAGGAAGCAGTACAGGGGAGCACCGTCAGGGTAGGAGTATAAAAGAGAGGATGTAAGGTTCTAGAAGAGGATTGTTGAGAGGTGACGTTCAGTCAGGTGAGTACAGTACAGAGGAGAGAGAGCTGGGAGCAGGAGCTCTGGAGGAGCTTTGCTCAGGAGGAGTGGGGAAAGGAGCAGGGCCCAGTCTGAGAGGCCCATTAGAGAGAGGACGGGAGCAGAGGAAAGGCTCCAGAATCAGAGGGGATCCCAGGGGCACGGTGAGAGCAGGAAGCCACCCGTGCGCCCGAATCTACACGGACGTGGAGGGATCAGGCCGCAGAGGGGACCGGCCCCTAAACTAGTGGAGAATAATCAGGCTCAGCTAGATAACCGGAGGCTGCTGTACTTGCAAGGTGCAGTAGTCAACCACCACGATTATATCGCCGAAAAGGTGGTTGCATAGGGTCCAGGGGACTGCACGTCGCCCGACAAGACCCGAGGCTACCGGCTTGGAACACTGATCGTGAGGCGCAGGGCAGGAGGGTGAGAGCCAGCGCAGGGAAGACGACCGTGAAAGGAACATAGAATGGGGTCCCGTTTAAGTACTCCTGAGAGACTTGAGCGTTTCTGAACCCCTTCCCTGGTGAACACAGGACGATGAGGGAGGTTACACACTGGCCCTGGTAACCTGGAGTCTTAAACAAACTGTGAGTAAACCTTGAAGACTGTACCCCACTGTGTACTGGTGTTATGATCTGCAAAATAAACTAAGGAAAGAATGGGAAAAGCTGTCCCTACAGTAAGACTAAGCTGAATCCCTACGATGTAGCGGGCAGCCTGGTCCTTGTGAACAGACCCGCCTTTGTCCTCGGCTAGTCTGAACGGAGAACTATAGAATAAAGGGAGGGGTCCCTAAAAGAACTAAGGACTGGGACAAAAATGGGACACCTCCTAACAGAAGTTGTTGCAGAGCAAAAAGACAAACTGACAAAAAGTACTAGAGGTCCCAGAGGACCAAGCAAGCTAGACAGAGATAGGCACTGAAGCACCTGGCTAGAGAGACAGGCAAAAAACACTGAAGTCCAGCAAAGCCAGAAGGGCGGAGCTGGAATATATAGGCAGCTGGTCATGTGACCGCAAAACACAAGACAGCAAAACTAACAGGAGGGTTCTAACAGTACCCCCTCTTCTATGAGGATCCTCCAGGCCCAGTCCTATCGGGAATCCTCCTGTGGAAAGCTTTAGCAAGCCTAGGAGCAGAGACATCATCCGTCCTTACCCAGGAGTTGTCTTCGGGACCGAAACCCTTCCAGGAGACAAGATACTGTAATATCCCTCTATGCCATCTTGAATTCAAAATACGAGAAATTTCATATTCACCGTCTTCCACCACAGGAGGAACTGTGACAGTGGTGTCCCTATTAGAAACGTCAGCCTTTTTCAACAAGGAAACATGAAACACAGAATTAATCTTCCAGGAAGTAGGGACATCCAACCTGACAGCAGATGGGTTAACAACCTGAAGCACTTTAAATGGACCCACAAACTTAGGACCCAGTTTTTTAGAGGGAATCCTCAACCGCAAGTTCTTCGAGGACAACCAAACCATGTCACCCACAGTAAACAAAACCTCTTTATGTTTCCTGTCAAAATAATTCTTGGACTTCTTGTTAGCCTCTTGCAGGTTACAACCTACATTAGTCCAAACTCTCTCCAAATCACCGGAAAAATTCTCCTCCTCTGGCACTGCCGACCCCAATTTGGAGAACGAACCAAAAGACAGATGTCTCCCAGTACAACAAAAAAAGGAGAACACCCAGCAGAGGAGGATGTATGATTGTTAAGAGCAAATTCTGCGAGAGACAGAAACTCAGACCACACCTCCTGATTGTCTGCCACAAAACAAAGCAAAAACTGTTCAACATCCTGGTTCTTTCTTTCAGTCTGTCCATTAGACTCGGGATGATAACCAGACGAAAATGACAAATGAACTCCCAACCTGTCACAAAAAGCACGCCAAAAGCGAGCCACAAACTGAGGTCCTCTATCAGAAACAATATCCGTGGGAACGCCATGGAGCTTGACAATCTCCTTAACAAACGCCTTAGCGAGTGTCTTGGCGCAGGGCAACTTAATGAATGGAACCAAATGACACATCTTACTAAAACGGTCTACGACCACCCAGATGACAGTACAACCCTCAGACACAGGAAGATCAGTAATAAAATCCATAGAGAGATGCGTCCAAGGCACACTAGGAACCTCCAGAGGGCAAAGCAACCCGCAAGCAGGAGTATGTGAAGTCTTTGACCTAGCACACACAGTACACTTGATGACTTCCTTCTGCCATCCAGGCCACCAAAAACTGTGACTGATAAGTCTCTTAGTTTCCGAAACTCCTGGATGACCTGCCAACCGAGACTCATGACACTCCACAAACAAATCTCTCCTAAAGGCTCTAGGCACGAGCAACCTCCCATGGGGAGTGTTAGATGGAGCATCATCTTGAGCATTCAGAATCCCATTCTCCAAATCGGAGTCCAATGCCGCCACCACAACTCCTTTCTGCAAAATGCTCTCCTCCTCCTTGGTACCGACCGTAGGAGAGAAGCTGCGAGATAAAGCACCGGCTTTAACATTCTTAGTACCAGGGATATAGGTAACAGAAAAATGAAACCGAGAAAAAAAAAGTGCCCACCTAGCTTGATGGGCATTCAAGCGCTTGGCAGCATCCAGATAGATCAAATTCTTATGATCTGTGAAAACCTGAATAGGAAATCTATCGCCTTCCAAAAAATGACGCCAGTGTTCAGGCACAAGTTTAATAGCCAGCAACTACCGATTTCCAACAGCATAATTCAGTTCGGTTTCCAAATTTTTTTTCGAAAAGAAGGCACAAGGATGTACTCCACCCTTGTTCTCCTGAGACAAAACTGCTCTGACCCCCACCGATGAAGCATCGACCTCGACCTAAAAAGGTTTGGTCTCATCAGGCTGTATAAGGATAGGGGCAGAACTGAACCTCTCTTTGAGATACTCAAACGCTTCAATGGCTTCAGTAGTCCACTGGGTCGTATTCGCACCTTTCCTGGTGAGATCGGTTAGAGGTTTAACAATTACTGAAAAATTCTTAATGAATTTCCTGTAATAATTGGCAAAACCAAAAAACCTCTGTATAGATTTCAAACCAATAGGCCTAGGCCATTCCTGCACAGCCTGAATCTTCACAGGGTCCATCTCAAAGCCCTCGCTGGAGACAATGTAGCCCAAAAAACTAATTTTCTGCACAGCGAACTCACATTTCTCCAGCTTAGCAAAGAGTGAATTATCACTCAATAACTGCAAAACTTCACGTACACTCTGCCAATGGGACTCTAAATCTGGTGAATAAATCAAAATGCCATCCAAATACACAACCACATTCTTACCAATTAAAGGTCTCAGGATGTTATTAATAAGGTTCTGAAAAAATGCAGGTGCATTGGTAAGACCGAAGGGCATCATCAGATCTCAAAATGACCTACCGGAGTGTTAAAAGCAGTTTTCCATTCATCACCCTCCTTCACGTGTAACAAATTGTATGCCCCTCGGAGATCAATTTTTGAGAACCACTTGGCTCCCACTAACTGGTTAAACAAGTCAGGAATTAACGACAATGGGTAGGAATTGCGTACGGTAATCTTATTAATTTCACGAAAATCCAGACATGGACGTAAACCGCCGTCCTTTTTTTTAACAAAGAAGAATCCGACTGCCACAGGCGACTTAGAAGGTCTAATGTGACCAGCAGCCAGGCTAGTCTCTATGTACTCCTCCAAGGCCTTTCTTTCAGGGATAGTAAGATTAAACAAGCGACTTTTGGGAAGAGTAGCACCTGGAACAAACTCAATGGCACAATCATAATCCATATGAGGAGGTAAAACTTGCGACTCCTCCTCCGAAAAAACCCTCCAAAAATCTTGAATAGGTACTGGTAATTCCCCTTTTTCCACAGCCGCAATGCGACCATTACAACATTTATCATAGCATTTCGGACTCCAAGACTTAATCACATTAGTAGACCAGTCCAACAAAGGATTGTGCAGTATTTACCAAGGCAATCCTAGAACAACTGGAGAGGGCAAATTATCCAAAACAACCAAGTCCAAAATTTCTTGGTGAACACTATTGATAGTGAGAGGAAATGCAGCAGTCTTGTGAGTAATACATTTCAAAGGAGTGTTATCAATTGCAACCACAGAAATAGGAGATGACAAAGGTTTGGATTTCAATTTAAGTTTTTCCAAAAACCCTTTATCAATCACATTAAGTGTTGAACCACAATCCACAAATACCTGAAATTCAATCAAATCTCCCTGCAGAGTAGTACACCCAGAAAGGAACACTCCTACAGAGCATAAACAAGCTATACGGGCGTAACTGACCTTTTTTTTTTCTTTACTTAAACGACGCTCACAATACTTAATCAAATGATCATCTTTACCACAATAAAGACACAAACCTTCGATGAATCTCCGATCTCTTTCTTGAGAGCGGAGTGACATCACCCCAACCTCCACTGGTTCTCCGCTGTCAGAGCAGATTTTCTGGAAACTAGGACCTGAAGTTACAGGAGTTTTTACATCATTGACCCTGGACCTTATTCTCCTGTCCACACGAACAGCTAACTGCATAGCTTCTTGCAGAGTCTCAGGTGCAGGGAAAGCAATTAGCAAATCCTTAACCCTTTCACTCAGACCAGCAAGAAATAAACTTTTTAGCGCCGAATCATTCCACTTAACTTCTGAAGCCCATCTCCTGAAGTGTGTGCAATAAATTTCAACATCATCTGACCCCTGATTTTAACGTCTAAGTTCTGATTCAGCCGATGAGATTCGATCAGGATCGTCATATAATAGCCCCATAGCAGAAAAAAATTACTCAACAGAACTTAAACACGGATCATTAGGCTGGAGAGAAAAGGCCCACCCCTGTGGTTCTTTTTGCAAAAGTGACATAATAAAACCAATGCGCTGTGATTCATTCCCAGAGGACCTCGGTCTCAAACGAAAATATAACAAACAAGCATTTTTAAAGGAAAAAAAATCTTGCTGTTTACCATAAAAAATATCAGGCAGTCCTACCTTCGGTTCCACAAAATGCGCTGCAGGACAGCTACTCACGTGTTGCTGAAGCTCGTCCACATCCAGAGACAATCCCTGCAGGCGTTGAGCCAACTCCTGGACGGAAACCATATTGATCCCCGAATTTCTTTCCTTTTAGTTTTTTTTTTTTGGGCTGGACTTACTGTTATAATTTGCAACATAAACTAAGGAAAGAATGGGAAAAGCTGTCCGTATAGTAAGACTAATCTGAATCCCTACGATGTAGCGGGCAGCCTGTTCCTTGTGAACAGACCCGCCTTCGTCCTCGGCTAGTCTGAACGGAGACCTATAGAATAAAGGAAGGGGTCCCTAAAAGAACTATGGACTGAGACAAAAATGGGACACCTCCTAACAGAAGTTGTTGCAGAGCAAAAAGACAAACTGACAAAAAGTGCTAGAGGTCCCAGAGGACCAAGCAAACTAGACAGAGATAGGCACCGAAGCACCTGGCTAGAGCGACAGGCAAAAAACACTGAAGTCCAGCAAAGCCAGAAGGGCAGAGCTGGAATATATAGGCAGCTGGTCACGTGACCACAAAACACAAGATAGCAAAACTAACAGGAGGGTTCTAACACCTGGAATTATTGCTGCACCATCACCAGCACTGCACTACACAGCACTGCAACATCTACCTCATAACATCACTATTCCCTGCCCTGGAGCTAAGCTCTGCCTGTGGAGAGCTGAACCAACTCTGCTGCATCACCGTCAGCTCCAGAGGATCTGCACCGCAGCGGCTGCCCCATATAGCAGCATACCACAGGTGGCGTCACAAACATTTTCTCTATAAAAACTTTATTCCCCTTTAACTTTACCTAATAATTTGACCGTCCGGGGCCACGGACCGGGTCACTGCCACTGTGACATCCCCAGCACCGACCGGCCCGGCACCGAGTACCCCACGGCCCCAGGGGGCGCGTCACTTCCTCATAGTGAAGGGAGTAACAGCCCACAGGATCTGTTTTATTTATATATCTGTATCTCTAAGGATGATTTTTTTTTCCCCTCACCCATGACTGCACCATGGAGTGGGCCTTGCCCCTATTACTGGACAGGAAGCCAAGAGCACAAAATAAAAAGGCAACTACCACTTCTTCCTCCAATGTGGTTTCTTGTCCTCTGGATGTAGGAGCCGTGAGCACACGGCTGGAAAAGCCATGAATCATGGAACACCATGATGTGTTCTATAGCAATCTCTAATGGGCCCTGTCAGACACTGAAATGCTGACATCAGACCGGAAGGATCCAAATTTAATGCTTCATGAGCTACCTATAGTTGCCATCTGGCCTAGGGCCTTGTATTTCAGTAGCCTTGGAGCCTCGTGATTTTCACATGGGAGTGTGGGGTGCAGCCTGCTGGTGTATTGAGCCTGCTGCCTCTGTTCTGCCTTCATGGGTTGTGCAGCGAACCTGCCGCCTCTGTTCTGCCTTCAGGGCTTGTGCAGCGAACCTGCCGCCTCTGGTCTGCCTTCAGGGCTTGTGCAGCGAGCCTGCCACCTCGGGTCTATAAAACTAGACCCTCTCTATTGAGAGAGAAAAAAAAGAGGGAAAAATTGTAGTAAACAGTAAAATTTAATTTTTTTTTAAATCTTGGTGGTGCTTTTTTTGCTGGAGCTCCAAATTGATGGTCATGATCTTGATTGAATGATATCTAAAACCTACACAAACTTCCTTCCTGAAGCACTATCCATTGTACTAGGATATTCTTGTGATCCTTGTTCAGGTGTAAGATCCTACATGGGTTCTGCCTCCCAATTAGAGGATTCCTTTGTCATCGTCTCTCCATGTTGTGGTCATGGGTGAGGGTAAAAATGATAATTACTTACCGGTAATTTGATTTTCCTGAAAATCCATGACAGCGCCTTCATTTTCCCTCCCTCTGGCTTATGGCTGATGGTGGTTCTCAATCTTCTCTTCTCACAATGAAGAATGGGCCTGAATGAATGTAGAAATAATATAACAAGAATAATGATTTATAATTTGAGTGACTCCTACTTAACTTCCTGGAAACCACATTGAAGGAGGAAGTGGGAGTTGCCTTTTTATTTTGTGCTCTTAGCTTCCTGTTCAGTAATAGGGGCGAGCCCACTCTCCATGGTGCTGTCATGGGTTTCAGGAAAATTAAATTACTAGCAAGTAAATATCATTTTTTCCTCACTTGTCATTCTTGTGCAGTATTTTTTATTTTTTTTGCAGCAGTTATTAATTTACAAGACCATTTACACTTTACGATGTTAAATTGCAATGTATCAATAAGAAAAAAACTGATGCTATACAGATGTTCCATATGGGAACATTTATTTTCTGCACACCCATAAACTTAAATGGGCAAGTCTGACCCGATTTATGGAAGAAATTAGTGCATACTGCCATTTTGTTCATATGCAGATTCAATCATCTGCACTCCCCTATTGAATAACATTGGTCCTAGTCCTGTCCATTTTTTCACGAACCGCATTCGGACTGAAAATTCAGTGCTGTGAACCTAGCCTAACAGCTACAGGTAACCCCTTCCTTTCCAGTGCAGCCACCTCTCATTGTGGATTTGCAAAAGAGGCCTTTTGCATGATCTTGGGTCCTGGCACCTTATACAGATCAGTGTGATCATGTCTTAAGTGCCCATCTGTATCACTACTTAGGTGATGAGCCAAATCTGTACACAGCGCATAGCTGATCCATAGGCCAGAATAGTTTCTCATTTCTTCATAAAACAGAATTAGAAAACTTTTGTTGCTTATTTATAAGGGTTTTTGGGAAAGTCGAAATACTTTTTTTTGGGGGGGTCTGAGTTTGGAGTTTGGGCATGGAGACAGTAAACTGTACTGTTTTATATATATACTACTGTATATAAAGTTCTAGATAGTTTCTGAAAATTCCCTTTATTTTTCACTGGGCGCTGTTTCTGCTATATTTAATCTATGGCTTTATTTAGGGAAAATCTATGTAAGCCTTTTCTTCCTTACAGATAACTTGATGTAACTGCATTTATTAAGCGCTGTGTACATCAGTTGACACATAGCTGATGAATACATTGGGTGTGTGTATGTTTAATAGGCAGAGTGGTTCCTTGAAACTTATAATCCAAGTGTGACATGCACTAACATGATAATGCTTAGTAACTGAAAATGCATTGTATATCAAACATCTGCTATTAAGTCAAGAATGTGCACCTTTATTAAAATGACTAGTAACTGGATATTTTTTGCTAAATTCACTCTTGAGAGAGTGTCCTTTTATTAGAAAACTGTAAGCTTCTTCATTTCCAGAAACCACACCATGATTGTCAATGGGCTACGTCTGTAATATAACTCAGACAGTTTTTAATTTTATTGTGAATGAGCTGCAAAAAAGGCACAAATTACAAGCAAGAATAAAAAAAAAACTACATTAAAACCCAGAAAAAGTCTAATTGTGGACAAACCTCTTCAAAATTGTAAAAAATTAGTACAAGTATTTGTAGAATTAAAGCCAATGTTTTTTAAGCAGGGATGAGCGAACCCAAATGGTAAAGTTTGGTGTCCGTTACCGAATCACGAACATGGACTTTTTAATGTATGTCCTGTTTGGGCTTGCCAGTCTAATAAAGCTTGTTGAAAGGCTACAGCGCAGCCAATCAACAAGCTATTTGACTGTGGACACTTCCCGAGCCATCACAGGCATGCCAAGTATTTGCATGGCTGTGATTGGCTGGCGCAGCACAAGACCCAGCCTTTATAAAGGCTGGATCATGAGTGCTGCTGCCATTATGCACTCATTAGTGTAGGGATAGGATGCAGCTGGAGTGAGGGAAAGATTCAGACTGCGCACTCTGCAAAAAAGCTGCTGTGTGTACTCTGCACCCATATCTGTGGGGGTACTGTGCCAAAATCTCCTGTGTGTACTCTGCTACTCCCCGCCTGTGGGAGTACTGTTCATTTAAGCCACTGTGTGTAATCTGCACCTCCTGCCTGTGGGAGTACTGTGCCAAAAAGCTGCTGTGTGCACCCTGCATCCTCCACTGTGGGAGTACTGTTTCTTTAAACCACTGTGTGTAATCTGCTTTCACCCTCCTGTGGGAGTACCGTACCTTTAAGCCACTGTGTGATTTCTAGTAGTGTTGCAATTAAATAATTGGCATCCGCCATTTCTAGGCCATAGAAATAATTTTCCTAAACTGGTGTGCTTTTTTTTTTTTAAGTAGTATGGGAAATAAATAATTGGCATCAGCTGTCTCGTTGCCATTTCTAGCCCAAAAAAAAATAATTTTTCAGGACCGCTGTGTGTTTTCTAGTAGTGTTACAAATGAATAAATCTACTCTTCGGCCATCTGTTTGCGAGTAGTGTTTAGAAAAACCACTTCCAAAAATGAGGAGAGCATCAAATAGGGGACGTGGCACTGTTGTAGCTGCTGATGGTGGTGTAGCTTATTCAGGGAGAGGACGTGGTCATTCTGTACCTGCTACATGCCCAAATACAAAACCTTTCTCTGGTGTGCGCGAAGTCGACAGGACGTTATGTGTCCTTTCGTAGGCCCCAATACTGCTGCAAGAATGGTGAAGCCACGAGATGCTGAAAAAGTGTTAGACTGGATGGTTGAGAGAACCTTCGCATTATCTTACACCTGGTCCACTGCATAAAGTGCACAGTTGATACCTGAAGACCATGGTCTTCTGGCTTCCACCCCCCCCCCCCCTTGCAAATCAGCCAAGCAATATGAGCCCCAGGTCATGCAGCAGTCTCTTCTTCTTTTTGATTACTCCACTGGCTGTAGTTCCATGGCCCATCCACCTGGCCCTGCTTTAGATGTAAAAGAGACTGAGTACACTGATGGCCAACCACTTGTTAGGTTGGAGGATGAGTACGTGGGAGGGCTAGTACACACAGTCAGTGGATCACTGCAGCACATGTCAGATGATGACGAAACACATTTGCCAAATGCCGTTTCTATTTGCAGTGTGCAGACCAACAAGGAGGGCAGGTGGGAGGAGTTGGTGGAAGATGATGAGGGGGATGATGAGGTCCTAGACCTCACATGGAGCGGAGACCATTCTAATGACATGCGCAGCTCGGAGTAAGAGGATGTGGCCACGCTGCCCCAGCAGCACAGCAAAAGAGCTAGCATTGTGCAAAAGCACAGTGGGTGGTCCTTAGCCAGTATGTTAGTTGCTACTGCCCACTCCGCTGCTGAAATCAGCACACCAAAGACAGCTCAAAAGAGCTCCCTGGCGTGGTATTTCTGTTAGCAGAGGATTAATCCGCGTGACATCCAGAGTTTAGAACACAGAATGTAGGTTTATTCATATCCAGCATAGGCACAGCATGGAGTCTGGTGTTACTGCAGCATGAGGATAAAAAAATACATATATAACAACAACACAGGAAGAGAAGGAGGGGGCATCCTGTCTGTGGGAGTTTTTTTTTTTTTTAAACTAAACTTTGTTAACAACCTCACAATATGCACAACATATGAAACAGCACAGTAGTTGTTGCAATACACATACAGATTAATATGTATTATTCCAACACCCCCACTCAACAACTACTTATCCTCTTAGTCCCATTGTGGTTCTCAATTCTTGGAACCTAGCTCGTGGCAATGGCTTTGTCATAATGTCAGCTACCATCTTATCAGTTTCACAATAGACAAACTTAATTATCCCACGATCTATCAAATCACGTAGATGATGATGTCTGACGTCAATGTGCTTGGTTCTAGCACTGATCTTTTCACTGCATGCAAGTTTAATGCATCCTTGGTTGTCCTCATAAATCACCGTCGGCTGAGTTGTCGGTTTGCCAAGATCGTCCATCAATTGTCTTAGCCAAACAACCTCCTGGCTTGCATAGGCTGAGGACACATACTCCGCTTCTGTAGATGACAAGGCAACAGACATTTGTTTCCTACTAGACCAGGAGATTAAACTTTCTCCAACTTTAAACAAGTATCCACTTGTGGATTTACGATCACGCGAATCACCAGCCCAATCCGCATCTACATATCCGGTAAGTTCTAGATCTCCTGCTGCAGATAGTTTTAAATTCACATCTTGCGTTTCTTTCAAATATCGGAGAAGTCTCTTAACAGCATTCCAGTCTCTTTGGCGCGGTTTTTCCACATATCTGCAAAGGATTCCAACTGTTGTTGTGATATCCGGTCGAGTCATAGTTGATATGTATAGAAGTGCCCCCACTGCCTGACGATATTTCTCATTGTTAGGCAACAGGTCATCTTGTCCTTCCAGCTTCAGGTAGGATGGTTCCATTGGGGTTGATATACCTTTGGCCTCTGACATTTTAACCACTTCGCACCAGAGCCTGTTTTTGCCTTCGTGACCGGGCCAATTTTTTCAATTCTGACCACTGTCACTTTATGAAGTAATTACTCTGGAACGCTTCAACGTATTCCCCTAATTCTGAGATTGTTTTTTCGTGACATATTGTACTTCATGATACTGGTAAAATTTCTTCGATATAACTTACGTTTATTTGTGAAAAAATCAGAAATTTGGCAAAAATTTTGAAAATTTTGCAATTTTCTAACTTTGAATTTTCATGCCCTTACATCAGAGAGATGCGTCACACAAAATAGTTAATAAATAACATTTCCCACATGTCTACTTTACATCAGCACAATTTTGGAACCAAAATTTTTTTTGTTAGGGAGCTATAAGGGTTAAAAGTTGACCAGCGATTTCTCATTTTTCCAACAAAATTTACAAAAACATTTTTTAGGGACCACATCATATTTGAAGTCACTTTGAGGGGTCTTTATGACAGAAAATACCAAAAAGTGACACCATTCTAAAAACTGCACCCCTCAAGGTGCTCAAAACCACATTCAAGAACTTTATTAACCCTTAAGGTGCTTCACAGGAATTTTTGGAATGTGGAAGAAAAAAATTAACATTTAACTTTTTTCACAAAAATGTTATTTTAGACCCAATTTTTTCTATTTTCACAGGGGTAACAGGAAAAAATGGACCCCAAATTTTTTTGTGAAATTTCTCTTGAGCGTGCTGATACCCCATATGTGAGGGAAAACCACTGTTTGGGCGCACTGCAGGGCTCGGAAGGGAAGGAGCGCCATTAGACTTTTTGAATATAAAATTTGTCTGAATAATTAGCAGACGCCATGTTGCGTTTGGAGAGCTCCTGATGTGCCTAAACAGTGGAAACCCCCCACAAGTGACACCATTTTGGAAACTAGACCCCTTAGGGAACTTATCTAGATGTGTGATGAGCACCTTGAACCCCAAGGTGCTTCACAGAAGTTTATAATATTGAGCTGTAAAAATAAAATTTTCTCATTTTTCCCACAAAAACGTTTTTCATCCCTTAGGCTAAGTGCACACGATGCGTATTTGAAGCGTAAATTTCCGCTTCATTTCCGCATGTCATTTTTCCTGGAAAACGCATGCGGAATTTGGCATGCGTTTTTCGCTCGTAATTCGCGCGTTTTGCACATGCGGAATTGCCTTGCGTTTTCTACTGCATTGTAGATGGCAATTTCGCATGCGTAAACGCACAAAGAATTGACATGCTGCGGAATTTTCCGCACAACAAAACGCTGCGGAAAATTCCGCATCGTGGGCATTACAATTGCGGAATGCCATAGGGGACCATGGCAGAAGGCTAACATGCGTAATTCATGCGTTTACGCTGCGGAATTTTCCGCACAAAATACGCATGAAATACGCATCGTGTGCACATAGCCTTAATTTTGCATTATCATAAGGGTAATAGGAAAAATTGCACCATGAAAATTGTTGTGCAATTTCTCCTGAACACGCTGATACCCCATATGTGGAGGCAAACCACTGTTTGGGCGCACGGCAGGGTTTGAAAGGGAAGGAGCGCCATTTGACTTTTTGAATGTAAAATTTGTCTGAATAATTAGAGGACGCCATGTTGCGTTTGGAGAGCTTCTGAAGTGCCTAAACAGTGGAAACCCCCAACAAGTGACACCATTTTGGAAACTAGACCCCTTAGGGAACTTATCTAGATGTGTGGTGAGCACTTTGAACCCCAAGGTGCTTCACAGAAGTTTATAATATTGGGCTGCAAAAATAAAATTTTCACATTTTTCCCACAAAAACGTTTTTCATCCCTTAATTTTGCATTATCATAAGGGTAATAGGAAAAATTGCACCATGAAATTTGTTGTGCAATTTCTCCTGAACACGCTGATACCCCATATGTGGAGGCAAACCACTGTTTGGGCGCACGGCAGGGTTTGAAAGGGAAGGAGCGCCATTTGACTTTTTGAACGTAAAATTTGTTTGAATAATTAGCGGACGCCATGTTGCATTTGGGGAGCCCCTGATGTGCCTAAACAGTGGAAACCCCCAACAAGTGACACCATTTTGGAAACTAGACCCCTTAGGGAACTTATCTAGATGTGTGGTAAGCATCTTGAACCCCAAGGTGCTTCACAGAAGATTATAATATTGAGCTGTAAAAATAAAATTTTCTAGTTTTTCCCACAAAACCGTTTTTCATCCCATAATTTTGCATTATCATAAGGGTAATAGGATAAATTGCACCATGAAATTTGTTGTGCAATTTCTCCTGAGTACGCCGATACCCCATATGTGGGGGAAAACCACTGCTTTGGTGTACGGCAGGGTTCGGAAGAGAAAGGAGCGCTATGTTGGCTGGGATAGGTGGCTGACACCATGTCACATTTGAAGAGTCGCTGACATGCCGAAACAGCAGAAACCCCCACAAGTGACCCCATTTTGTAAACTACACCTCTCAAGGAATTCATCTAGGGAAGTAGTGAGTATTTTTTAATTTTTAAATTTATACCATTGGGCAGTGAAAAAAGCATAATTATATTTTTACCACAAAAAAATGTTTCACCCTCAGATTTTACATTTTCACACAGGGCAATGGGTAAAAATGGTGCCGAAATGTGTCACACAATTTCTTCTAAAAGGGCAATACCCCATATGTGGCTGTATCATACCGCTCAGCCATACGGCGAGATCTGGGGGGGACGGAGTGCTATTTGACAATTGGAGAACAAATTATTGTAGAATAGGCATTTGGATTTGGGAGCACAAAATTTTCTGAATTTCTTTTGGGGGGCAAGGGCCATTTCGCTTTTCCAGAGCCTTTCTGCTACCAGTAACTTGGAAGTCCCTTATATTTTTAACAGATGACAGACCTGAGTGGGGACTAGCTTTTTTTGAGGACTGAGTTGAAGCTTTTATTGGGAACATTTTATGTAACATTTATCCGGCGCTCTAGGCTGAGCACTTACATCGGGGTTTCCATCTAAATTTCCAAGTGATATAATTCAGATGAAACCCCTGCGGGATCCATTCACTGTAATGAGGCAGCAGAGTTACTCTGGACTCCATCTGGCCTCTGTTTAGCGGTGTCCTTTTTTTCAGAAGTGCACAAAACGGGCCAACCGCACTTTTATGCACGCCTAAAACAAATGACACCGTGGGATCCCAGGCTAGACGGCGTCCACAGTGGTCTATATCTGCCTCATTACAGGGAATCTTCCGTCATGGGTTCTGGCTGAATCACGTATTTCAGAGATTTACACGGAAACTCTGGTGTAAGTGCTCAGCGCAGAGAGCAGGATAAATGTGAGCAGAGCCTTACTGCGATCTTTCGGAGACATAATAAACAAAGCAGTAGCAGGTGAAGAATTGGTTTTATTTATTTTTTACGCCGCTCCTCGTGCGGTATAAGTGATGAGATTACTTTATTCTTCGGGTCGGTGCGATTACAGAGATACCAGATTTATATCGGGTTTTTATGACTGACAGCTGTCACACACTAAAAGACGCTTTTTTTGCAAAATCTAGTTTTGGCATCACCATATTTTGAGAGCTATAATTTTTCCATATTTCGGCCGACAGTCATGTGATGGTTTGTTTTTTGCGGGACGAGTTGACATTTTTATTGGTACCATTTTTGGGTACGTGACATTTTTTGATCGCTTTCTATTCCGTTTTTTGGGAGGTAAAATTAACAAAAACCAATTCAGGAATTGTTCTTTGAGGTTTTTGTTATACTGTTCTGCGTGTGGTAAAAGTGATCAGGCAGCATTATTCTTCGGGTCAGTACGTTTACAGCGATGCTACACTTACTGTATTTTTTTTATGTTTTGGCGCTTTTACACAATAAAACAAATTTATAGAAAAAAATATTTTTTTTGCATTGCTTTATTCTGAGCACTATAACTTTTTTATTTTTCGACTGATGGAGCTGTATGGTGGCTTGTTTTTTGCGGAACAAGATGACGTTTTCAGCGGTACCATTTTTTTTTCTATTTTGCTTTTTGATCGCATTTTTTTCCACTTTTTGTTTGGCGATATGATGAAAAAGCATATTTTTTTGCTCCGTTTTTTATTTATTTTTATTACGGTGTGCACAGAAGGAGTTAATTAGTGTGACAGTTTTATAGCTCGGGTTGTTTTGGACGCGGCGATACCAAATATGTGTTCTTTTTTTGGTTTTGTAAAAATATACTGATTTATTGGTTTAATATTTTATTTATTTATTTTTATTTATTTTGTGATTTTTTTTAACAGTTTAAAAACTTTTTTTTTTACTTTTTTTTACATTTTTACTTAGTCCCTGTATGGGACATTAATTTTTATTTTTCTGATCACTGATCTCATGTAATGTAATAGACATATATTACATTACATTACATGAGATCTTCCCTGTTTCAGGCAGAGTCTCCTGTCTGGCTCAGCTTGCAGGCTGAGCCAGACAGGACACCATATATGGCAGAGCTGGAGGCGGTCATGTGACCTCCAGCTGCCATAGCAACCCCAGGTCCTGAAAGGTATCGGAGGTCTTCGGAGGTAAGACGACCCCCTCTCCTCCTGCTGTCTCCTATATGCCGCGATCACTATAGATTGCAGCATATAGAAGACAGCAAAGTGTTAACATCACTGGGACCTGATCCAATCAGGTCCCGATGATGTTCCCTGTCAGAGCTAACGCTCTGCACCGGAATCGCAGCGCTTGCAGGACCCTGGGGGTCCTGAGCGCTGCGAGACCACCCACCGTTTTTAAACGTGCAGCGCGGACGTTTATGTACAGTGGGCGGTCGGGAACCGGTTAAACTGATTCAGAATCAAATTAATTTTTGCACTTTGGTTTAGAAGAAAACTTCCATCTTCCTCTCTCTGGATTTGGATTCCTAGATAATATGTCACACTTCCAAGGTCTTTTGTTTCAAAGTGCTGATTCAGAATTTCAGTCATTTTTCCAATTTCTGCGTCGTCTTGATGAACAACAATCACGTCGTCCACATATAAGAGAATATACATCCACTTTCCATCTGTATATTTTGTGTATAAGCGCGGATCTGCTTGACCTCTTTTAAATCCTTCTTCCAACAAGACTTTATTCATCTTGGTGTTCCATGCTCTTGCTGATTGCTTAAGACCATAGAGAGATTTTTGTAGTTTGCAAACAAGATTTTCTTCACCTCTTTTTACATAACCTTCAGGTTGAGTCATGTATAAGTCCTCCTCAATGTCACCATTTAAAAAGGCAGTTTTTATATTCAAATGTCTGACATACATCTTTTGTACAGCAGCTACAGCTAACAAAGCTCTGAACGTGGTCTGTTTAGCGACTGGAGCAAATGTAGCATCGTAATCTTCGCCATACTTTTGAGAATATCCTTTTGCGACCAACCTTGCTTTGAATCTGTGGACTTTACCTTCAGAGTCATATTTGGTTTTGAAGACCCACTTGCACTTGATTGCCTTTTTGCCCTGTGGTAGCTTGGTGAGTTTCCAAGTTTGGAGTTGATGAAGCGATTTGATTTCCTCATTAGCGGCATCGATCCACTTTGTTCTTTCATGGACAGGTAGTGCTTGCATTTCATCCCATGACTGCGGCTCTGACTCAGGTAGTGTCTTGACAATGTAGGATAGACGTTTAGCTGGTATACCTTTATTTGATCTTGACGATCTCCTGATTTCAGATTCACCTGATTTTTCTGTTGTTCCTTCATTAGTTGAAGAATCCAGCCAGACCTCTACATCCTCCTTGTTGCTGTCTTGTAATTGTGACTTCAGCTGGACTACTGGCGTGATGTCACAAAACTTGGGTGATACAAAGTTCTCATCAATCACTACATCTCTACTTATTGTGATCTTGTTTGTTTCTGGGTGTAGAATCCTATAACCTTTCTGGGTTTCGCTGTAGCCTACCAGGATACCTTCTTTAGCGTGAGATTCCCACTTAGTTCGCTTTTCTTTGGGAACATGTACAAATGCTTTACTTCCGAATATTCTTATGTGATGTAGTTTTGGCTTTCTGCTATTCCATTGCTCAAATGGAGTTTTCTCTGTAGCTTTACCTGGTAGTCTGTTCTGAAGATAGCAAGCTGTCATGATTGCTTCACCCCAATATGCTGTGGGCACATTTGCATCAAATAACATGCTTCTTCCACTTTCACATAGTGTTCGGTTCCTTCTTTCCGCGACACCATTTTGCTCTGGGTTGTACGGTACAGTGGTCTGAAATAGGATTCCATTTTTCTTTAAAATGCTCTGTGTCTCATTACTTGTATATTCAGTCCCATTATCTGCACGTAGAATCTTTGGCATTCTTCCAAATTTATTATATACTTCAGCTAGGTATATTTCAAGTTTCTCTGGAACTTCCTTCTTGCTGTGAAGCAGGTGGACAACTGTATATCTTGAATGATCATCAATAAATGTGAGAAAATATCTCTTCTTCCCTGGAGTCAGAGTGCTCATTGGACCACAGACATCTGTGTGTATTAAATCTAGTGGCTGTGCTGTTGTACTAATTCTCTTAGGAAAAGCTTTCCTAGACATTTTCCCTTTGATGCAGCTAGTACACTTCATTGTCTGGTTACATAGATCAATTGTAATATCCTCAGCTAGTTGCTTTTGGACTAACTTTCTTATTGCTTCTGGGTCTCTGTGTGCCAGACGCCTATGCCACACATGAATACAGTTTTTATGCTCTTCTTGTTGCGCTGTATACACACACTCTTTGCATTTCAGCTGATAAAGTTCATCTGTGATGTTTCCCTCTGCTAGTGTGTGACCTTCCTTTGAGATGATGCAACTATCATGCTTAAATGTAACTTCATTTCCTTGTTTTGTGAGTTTCTTCACAGATAGTAGATTACTTTCAAGACTAGGCACATACAGCACATCCTTTACTGGGATCTTCCTGCTTTGTGTTGGTGAGATTTGACAATCAATATAACCATCTCCTATGCCTTCTGAAGTCATGTACTGACCATTAGCCATAATCACTTTCTCTGATTTACTTTGGTCAAGCTTAGAAAAGAAGTCTCTGTTATTAGTCATGTGACTAGTTGCTCCAGAGTCTATACACCATGCATGCTTTGATGTATTTGCACTGACAGTAAATGCAGTTTCAGTATTCACAGAATCATTTTCTCCAGATACAGCACTTTTAACCCTTTGATGACTGCTTTGCTTTTTCAGCTGATTCATTCTAGCTTTCCAAACTCTGCAGTCAACTTTCAAATGTCCTGATTTCTTGCAAACTAAACATTCACGTGTTTCTTTTATGTGCTTCCTGTTATCAGTTAGGTTTTGTGTCTGTAAAGCAGATTCTGTGTTGCATGTCCTACTGTTTACACCATCTGCCTTTCGCTTATATTCATCTATGAGCTTCCCCCTGACATACTCCAGTGTAAGCTCATCATCTGGACGCGCATCTAGTGCGGTTACAAGCGTATCATAGCTCTCTGGAAGGCCACTAAGCAGTAATGCGGCCACATGAAAGTCCTTTAGATCTTCCCCAATGCCTCACAGGTGTTCTACAATTTCCAGAACACTTCTTATGTAATCCTGCATATCCTGGCCTTTCTGTAGCTTAGACTGGTACAGCTTTCTCATGAGATAGAGCTTATTGCTTAAATTTATCCTCTCATGTACCTTTTGCAACTTCTCCCACATTTCCTTTGCAGTATTACATTTACACACATGCACAATCAGGTCATCATCTATACTGAGTGATATGGTACTTTGTGCTTTCTGATCCATCTCTGTCCACTCCTGTGGCACTGGGTCAGGTTTAGGCTCCTGTGTATATTTCCACGTACCTTCTCTTATCAGCAGCATTTTCACTTTGAATTTCCAGGATTGATAATTCTGGTTAGTGAGACTTGGCACTGTAAATTTCATGGAGCTGCTGCTGGTGGCCATCTTTGCTTCTTCTCAGTTTGCTGTCTTTCTTTCTTTTCTTTCCTCTGTGTTCTGGGGATCTGTGACTCTGGGACTCAGGTACATCTGGGCCCATAACCTGTTAGCAGAGGATTAATCCGTGTGACATCCAGAGTTTAGAACACAGAATGTAGGTTTATTCATATCCAGCATAGGCACAGCATGGAGTCTGGTGTTACTGCAGCATGAGGATATCAAAATACATATATAACAACAACACAGGAAGAGAAGGAGGGGGCATCCTGTCTGTGGGAGTTTTTTTTTTTTTTTAACTAAACTTTGTTAACAACCTCACAATATGCACAACATATGAAACAGCACAGTAGTTGTTGCAATACACATACAGATTTATATGTATTATTCCAACAATTTCTTTAGGGAATATGCTGCCGACAAGTGACATGTGCTTTACACACTGTGCCATCAGACCCTGAAGTGAGGCATAAATGTTCTGAACATGAGCACCACCTGTAAGTTGAGGCATCTGAATTCCAAGCATGAGGTGCAGTGGAGTACACACCTTAAAAAGCATGACAGATCTGAGCCTCCTTCTGCTCCCTCTTCTGCTGCGATCTCAGCCTCTTCCTCCCGCTCACGATCAACAGGGCCACCTGCCTCCCCACAAAGAAAGGATGTGGCAGCATCACCACCAGTGTCACCAAGCATCTCCAAACCGTCCTATGGATGTGTTCAGCTTTCCATCCCCCAAAACCTCAAGAGAAAGAGGAGATACCCCCATAGCCACCCATGACCAATGGTCCTGAATTACAGCATTTTCAAATTACTGGCCTTGAAATGCGGCCATTCCTTCTGGTGGATACGGACAATTTTAAAAAACTGATGGCACTGACTGTCCCACAGTATGTTGTTCCCACCTGTCACTACTTTTCCATCCCTGCCCTGCACAAAAATGTTGTGGACCAAATCAGGTGTGCTCTGCGCCATGCAATCAGTGGCAGGGTACACATAACCACTGATACGTGAACTAGTTAGCATGGCCAGTGAAGTTACATCTCCTTAGCTTCCCACTGAGTAAATGTAGGGGCGGCTGGGACAGAGGCGGAAGGCGTTGTAGCCCATGTTCTACCATCCCCGAGGACTGCTGGATGTTTATCTGTTCCGGTTGCCTTCTCCTCCTACTCCGCTTCCTCCACAACCTCCTCATCCAGTCACAGTAAGACCTGCACCACCAATTTCAGCACAACCAGGGGGAAATGACAGCAGGCTGTTCTGAATTTCATCTGTTTGGGGGACAAATCCCACAATGCGCAGGAGCTGTGGACTTATGATCAAACAGCAGACAGATAAGTGGTTGGTGTCGGTGAATCTCAAGCCCAGCCTGGTAGTGCGCAATAACGGACAAAATCTCGTAGCAGCTCTGGGACTAGCTGGTTTAACGCACATCCTTAACGCACATCCCTTGCCTAGCGCATGTGCTGAACATGGTGGTGCAGAGCTTCCTGAAAAAATACCCACACATGTCAGAGCTGCTGCTGAAAGTGCGGGCAGTGTGTGCGTACTTTCGGCGTTGTCACCCTGCTCGCCTGTCTGCACTTCAGCGTCATTTCTGCCTTCCCGCTCACTAGCTGATATGCGATGTACCAACAAAGTGGAACACCACCTTGCATAGAGACTGTGCGAGCAGCAGCAGGCAATAGTGGAGTTTAATCTGCAGCACACATGGCTGAGTCGCTCTCCAGAACAACACCACTTCTCCACCAATGAGTGGGCCTCCATGCATGTCGTCTGCTTTGAATATTCCACCAATATGGCCAGTGCTGATAACGTCATCACGTCATCATCATGATGGATAAGGTGGTGGCACTGGAGAAAGAGGAGCAGGAGGAGCAGAACTAATTTACACTGTTATCAGGTCTGTCATCCACACATGACTCGGAAGGTGGGTTACTGGACAGTTTGGGAGGATGATGATGAGGATGAAGAGTAACAACCATGTTCAGAGAGAGCAGGGTGGCACTCAGATCAGCTCACGGGCATCACTAGAAAATGGCTGGGTGGATACAGAGTACCTAGACAATACACCTCCCACTGAGGACAGCTTGTCATTGCCTCTGGGCAGCCTGGCATATATGAGCCAATACATGCTGCAGTGCCTGACCAATGACCGCCGAGTTGCTTGTATTGTTATCAGTGCAGATTACTGCTGGATCCCACCTCTGCAAGGACAAAATACCATCATTACTTCCATCACTGGTGCCGGAGCGCCAAATGAGTGAATACAAGCAGACGCAAGCAAAAACTACTGATGGCTTTCCCACCTGACAGCGGGGGCTCAGTGGAACAACAATGCAAAGGCGGAGAAGGAAGTCACCAATGCATCTGTGGTACCGCCAGCACCTCGGAAGGCAGGATTAGCGTGGCTGAAATGTGGCCAAACTTTATGAGCATTCCACAATATACAGCACCACCATATACAGGTGCTTCTCGCAAAATTAGAATATCATCAAAAAGTTAATTTACTTCAATGCAAAAAGTGAAACTCATATATTATTATTATTATTTATTGTTATAGCGCCATTTATTCCATGGCGCTTTACATGTGAAAAAGGGGTATACATACAAAAACAATTACAATAATCTTGAACAAAATGTGACGGCAACTGGTACACGAGGAGCGAGGACCCTGCCCGTGAGGGCTCACAGTCTACAAGGAATGGGTGAGGATACAGTAGGTGGTGATAGATCTAGTCGTGCAGCGGTATGGTGGAACGAAGGTTACTGCAGGTTGTAGGCTTGTTGGAAGAGGTGGGTCTTCAGGTTCCTTTTGAAGGTTTCCACGGTAGGCGAGAGTCTGATATGTTGAGGTAGAGAGTTCCAGAGTAGGTGGGATGCATGGGAGAAATCTTGTATGCGATTGTGGGAAGAGGAGATAAGAGGGGAGTAGAGCAGGAGATCTTCTGAGGATCGGAGGTTGCGTGCAGGTATGTATCAGGAGACAAGGTCACAGATATATGGAGGAGACAGGTTGTGGATGGCTTCGTATACTTGGTTAGGGTTTTGAACTAGAGTCTCTGGGTAAAGTGGAGCCAGTGAAGGGATTGACAGAAAGAAGAGGCGGGGGAATAGCGGGGGGGGACAGGTGGATTAGTCGGGCAGCAGAGTTTAGGATAGATTGGAGGGGTGCGAGAGTGTTGGAAGAGAGGCCACAAAGCAGGAGGTTGCAGTAGTCGAGGTGGGAGATGATGATGGCGTGCACTAGTGTTTTTGCAGATTCGTGGTTAAGGAATGAGTGGATCTGGGAGATATTTTTGAGTTGGAGTCGCAGGAAGTAGAAAGGGCTTGGAAATGTGGTTTGAAGGAGAGATCAGAGTCCAGGGTTACCCCAAGGCAGCAAGCTCGCGGGACTGGGGAGAGTAAATAGCCATTGACGTTGATAGATAGGTCAGGTGGGGGGGATGAATGAGATGGTGGAAAGATGATGACTTCAGTTTTATCAATGTTAAGTTTTAGAAATCTAGCAGAAAAGGAGGATGAAAGAGCGGACAGAAATTGTGGGATTTTGGTTAGTAGGGAGGAGATATCAGGTCCGGAGAGGAAGATCTGTGTGTCATCAGCATAGAGGTGATACTGAAAGCCGTGAGACTCTATGAGCTGTCCCAGGCCAAAGGTGTAGCTGGAGAAGAGCAAGGGTCCTATAACTGAACCTTGGGGGACACCAACAAATAGGGAGCGAGGCGGTCAAAGAGAGAGCAGAAGAAGAGGTGGGAGGACTGTTCAAAGTGGACATGTTGTTACAGCAGTTTTGAGGCATAGGGGAGAAGTGATAGGGGTGGTAGGTTGTCAGAGAGGATGAGTCAAGGGAGGGCTTTTTGAGGATGGGTGTGATCGAGGCATGTTTGAAGCATGAGGGGAAGACACCAGTTGTTAGTGACAGGTTGAAAAGGTGGGTTGGGGTTGGGATGAAGATAGTGGTAAAGTTGGGGATGCGGTGGGATGGAATTGGCTCAAGTTCACAGGTGGTGAGGTGTGATTTGGAGAGTAAAGAGGAAAGTTGATTTTCCATAATAGTGGAGAAGCTGGTTTTGGAGGAGGCGGATTGAGTAGGTGTGAGGAGGGGCTGGGGGGACTTTAGGCAAAAACTTTGTTTGATAGTGTCAATCTTCTGCTTGAAGAATGAGGCAAAGTCTTCGGCTGAGATGAGAGGAGAGCGAGGAGGCGCTGGGGGCGGAGGAGAGAATTGAAGGTGTTGAATAGCTGTTTAGGGTTGTGAGACATGGAGGATATGAGAGATGAGAAGTATGTTTGTGTGGCACCCCAGGGGTCTGGTTTCCACAGTAATAGCAATATTACGTCTGAGAGCAGGTGGGAGGTCTCCTGGTCAGGAATCCTAAGCATGCCACACCTCCTGCCCAGTCCTGGGAGGGGAAGAACTTCCCCTATATAAACTGGGGCTGAGGCAGGGTTAGAGGGGAGAGAAAGAGAAGAAGAGGAGTCCCAGACAGAGACACAGTCTGGTCTGGAGTGAGGCAGCTATAGGGAAAGAGAGATCAGGAGCTCTGTGGGAGCCGTGCTAAAAGAGGTCAGGGGCTGGAAGCTGTAGAGCTCGCCCTGATTGAAGAGTTCACACCGGACCCGGAGTCCGAGGCTGTGGGGACTAATCCTTACCCAGCAGAAGAAACCGACCGGCAGGGGATTTCAGGTCCTCTGGCCAAGAAACCCGAAGGCACGGTCACACGCAAGGGACCAGCACCGCCGTCGTGAAGCGGAAGCTACCAGAAGGCCCCGAGTCACCGGCCATACGGGTGAGCACCACACGGTACACTCAGGGACGTGGGCTACTTTTACCCGCCTCTAGCAAGGTAGCCAGAAGAGTACAATTAGTTGGGGAGGCCTACAACTTCCCCTGGCCAGGGGAGATCCCATCTGCTCACGGACTGACCAGGCCCCGATCGCTAGCCAGTACTCCGGGAGCGGCTATCTTTGCCACCAGTAAAGACCCTGAATTACACCGCACCGTCTCTGAGTGTTTCATCATCCACGTCCGCTGCCCTGAGGCCATACCCCTCCCTTTGGGGGTTATACCATCGACGCTGCACGACCGTACCATCGGCCTCAGCGGTCTGCCCTGCAGCGGCGGTCTCATGACCGCATTCAACGGGTGGCGTAGTCGAACAATATAACATCTTATGCCAAGCACCGCCACTTAGTTTGACTCCCTGGGCACGGACCGGGTCACCGCCACAAGACTACTACCCCTATCGGACCCGGCTCCGGGTAGGCCCCCGCGTGCGCAACGCCACTCAGCACAGGCCCAGGGGCGCGTCAACTTTTGGCGTAGTCGGCAGGATTCCGTGCCCGCAACCACCGGGTACTGCGTGCCTGAAAAAGACTGTTAAACTCACCTGAAGTGAAGATTCCCGCCATTCGACGCCATCTTCTACCTTCTTCCCGCCATCCGTGGAGTTTTCCCGCCATTGGACGCCATCTTCTGCCTTCTTCCCGCCATCCGTGGAGTTTTCCCGCCGTTGGACGCCATCTTGAAGACGCCGCGCGGGAAGAAGAGGGGCGTGGACTCCGAAAGCGCGCGAGAACTGAAGCTCCGCCTCACGTCCGGACGTTGCGTAAGGTCCTGGAAGGAGCCCAGCAGACGCCGACGTCACAGGGGCGCGACGGAAGGTCCTCAACCCTGATGATCCACTGCGGAGCCGCGGCCTACGGAAGAGGATCATCGCAAGGTAGGCCACGGTTCACTAGGGGGGAGGAGGATGTCGGATACGGAGGAGAGCTTCACTGCCACCGCCACCGCCAGCGCCACCGCTGCAGCGGTCATGCCTTTCACCATGCCCTATATCCCGGGGGCAGCCTGGCTACCCCAGTACTCAGGGGAGTCACATACCCTAAATGACTTCAGAGAAAAGCTGGATAGCCTCTTCCAGGTGTACCCCCTCACAGAAGAGCGAAAAGTGAGCATCCTGGTGGCCCAATTAATCGGGGCAGCCCAAAGGGAGGTAAAGTCCTGGCCACCTGGGAGGAAGAGGACCGTCAGAGACATATTAGCCCGGCTGAAAGACACATTTGACACCCGCACCTCAGCCGAAATAAAACTAAGATTTTATGGGTGCAAACAACGGGCACATGAGAGTATAAGAGACTATGCTCTAAACCTACAAGAGGCCCTGAGAGCCATTAAGCAGGCAGACCCTGACAGCGTGAGAAATGAAGATAAGCTGTTGACTGAACAATTCATTGAGGGTCTACTGTGCAATGCCCACCGAACCCAGTTGCGGGCAATGGCCTTACAGGACCCTGACCTGGACTTTGCACAGTTCAAGGACAGAGCCATCCGGGTGCTCCGAGAACCGGCACCAGGTGGCGCTGTGACCCACAGGCGCCCTGCTATCACTTATCACCAGGAGACGGCGCCCTTGTCTGCAGGGCCTGTGGGAGCTGATGCGCAGGCTTTAAACAATGACCCAGATACAGACCTGCACCATCAGGTCCAAGAGCTAACTAAAAGCGTTGCCGCGCTAACCCGAACTGTGCAGTCTTTACAGGTTTCTACTCCAGGGAAGATCCAGCTGGCATCCGGACCGGAGGATATCCCGTGGCGACGACCAAGGAGGACCCCACCGGCCAGAGGAAGACCCAGCGACCGATACAACGAGGACGGACAACCCATCTGCCGCCGCTGCAATCAACCCGGACATATGGCAAGGTACTGTCCTTTAAACTGGCACAACCTGGGGTAGAGGGCCAACCCCCAGGAATAAGATCACCAGGCCCATCGAACTGGCGTGACAAATATGTGGGAGGACGTCCAGTCTTGCCTGTGGTACTGGATGGCATTCCTATGAGTGCCCTACTGGACACCGGGTCACAGGTCACCACCATCCCGTACGTGCTCTTCAAGCAGTACTGGAATGACTCGGATATAACCCGCTACCCTGACGACGACTTGAGTATCATCGCCAGCAATGGTCAGCCCGTGCCACAGATCGGATTTAAAGAGGTGACCATTAAAATCGGTAAAGTCGAACTGGCAGCACAGGGACTGATCATTGTGGACATTGACAAGCGCGAGAGTCACCCAAAGATAACTCTAGGAACTAATGTGATTGAAAATTGTCTTGCAGAGGTGATTCTCATTTTACAGCAGGTTGCCAAGAACGCCAGCTCCGGCCAGCAGCGAGTGCTCCAAAAAGAGATCCGGGCACTGATGCGACGGCAACAGGTGGAACTCTCCGGTGGTGAGATTGGTAGCGTGAGAATGTGTGACCCTTTCCCTATTGCCATGCCCCCGAAAAGTGAAATGATGATTTGGTGCCGGGCAGCTATTGGTCTGAGAGGTAGAGATTACCAGGCAATGGTAGAACCAGTCTACTCAGACAGTAGGCCCACCATTTTGACGGCACGGGGGGTGGTTGATGTGCGCCATGGGAGGGTGCCCGTTCGCATCATAAATATCGGGGAGAGAGAAGTACACCTGCCCCGGTATGCCACGCTAGCCAAATTGTTCACCATAAACCAGAATTCTGTACAGGCCGTGGAACCCTTGCCTCCATCTCAACCAGAGGAAGGTAACGGCTCTAAGCAACAAATGGAGGACTGGTGTCAGCAACTACATTTGGGTACTGACTCCACTCCCTCACACCAGAAACAGGGAGTCTATCGGGTGGTTCAAGAGTACAAGAGAGTGTTTAGTAAACACCCATTAGACTTCGGGCGAGTAAAGGGGGTAGAACACCACATCCCCACGGGAGACCATCCTCCCATAAAGGAGAGATACCGACCCGTACCCCCTGCACACTACCAACACGCCAAGGGGATGCTTAGAGACATGAAGGAGGCTGGGGTAATCAGAGATAGCTGTAGCCCCTGGGCAGCTCCACTAGTCTTGGTTAAAAAGAAGGATAACACCATGAGAATGTGTGTAGATTACCGGAAAATCAACCGTATCACCCACAAAGATGCGTACCCCTTACCAAGGATAGAGGAGTCTTTGGCTGCTTTAAAATCTGCTAACTTCTTCTCCACTTTGGATCTCACTAGCGGGTACTGGCAGGTTCCTGTAGCAGAGGCGGACCGGGAGAAGACCGCATTCACCACCCCGATGGGACTTAGCGAGTTTACCTGCATGCCGTTCGGACTCTGCAACGCACCAGGAACCTTCCAACGATTGATGGAATGCTGTCTGGGACACCGGAACTTTGAGACGGTCCTGCTGTACCTGGATGATGTTATAGTTTATTCCAAAACCTACGAGGACCACCTGAAACACCTGGCGGAAGTGTTTGAAGCCCTGGCAAACTACGGTCTGAAGGTGAAACCGTCGAAGTGTCACCTGCTAAAACCAAAAGTGCAGTACCTGGGACACGTGGTGAGTGCTGACGGAGTGGCTCCCGACCCTGATAAGATCACCGCGATTAAGGAATGGCCAAGACCCTCCAGCGTAAAGGAAGTGCGGCAGTTCCTCGGGTTGGTAGGCTACTACCGAAGATTCATCCCCGGTTTCACCAAAAAGGCAGCTCCTATGCAGGACCTCCTGATAGGCCAGTCCAGGAAGGCCAAGAACCAGAAGCCGCCCTTCAGATGGGAGAAGCTGGAAGAAGAGTCCTTCCGCCAGCTGAAGATGGCCCTCACGGGGGATGAAATCCTGGGGTACCCTGATTACAGCCAGCCCTTTATCCTCTACACCGACGCAAGTAACATCGGGCTAGGAGCCGTACTGTCCCAGATCCAGCAGGGGAAAGAACGGGTAATTGCTTACGCCAGCCGAAAACTACGACCCACCGAAAGAAACCCTGAGAATTACAGCTCATTCAAGCTAGAGTTCCTGGCAGTGGTGTGGGCAGTCACCGAACGCTTTAGGCACTACCTCGCCTCTTCCCGGTTCACCGTGTACACGGATAACAACCCGTTGACACATCTGGACACTGCAAGACTCGGTGCCCTGGAGCAGAGATGGATGGCCCGTCTGTCCAACTATGAATTTACGATCAAATACCGGGCAGGACGCTCCAATACCAACGCGGATGCCTTGTCCAGAATGCCAAACCTACCGGACGTAGGGGAAGATCCAGAGGAACTGGAAGAAGTTGAACTCCCCGCGTTCCACCGTCATGGGACTACCCAGTATTCCCACCGTGTAAGGGGTAAGCAATCCGCTACGTTTAACCCCTTACCTCATTACAACTGGGCGGAAGCGCAGGACAGTGACCCCGCTGTCTGACTGGTGAAGGAGATGCTGACTCAGCCAGATGCCCGCCTTGACCCAGACGCTCCGGAGGAGACCAAGCAACTGTGGGTTGAGAAGAGTCGACTGTTCCTTTACAGGGGGAAGTTGTGCCGCAGAATGGTTAACTCCCGGACGCATGAACTGATCTGGCAAGTGGTGGTGCCGAGAAGAGACGCGGCTATGGTACTGGAGGCATACCATGACGGAGCTGGGCACTTCGGATGGAAGAAGCTGGAGTTCCTGCTGCGCGGGCGGTTCCACTGGGTAGGCATGAGAGGGACCATCGAGAGGTGGTGCAGAGACTGTGGCCCGTGCAACCTAAGAAGGAAGGACCGTGCCAGCCAGAAGACTCCCCTGCAGTCCATCGTCACCAGGCAGCCGTTGGAACTGGTAGCCTTGAATCATGTAAAACTGACCCCCAGCAGAAGTGGCTATGTCTATGCGTTAACCATCGTGGATCACTACTCCCGGTTCTTGGTTGTAGTCCCCATCAAGGACTTAACGGCTCAAACAGCAGCTAGAGCCTTCCAGCAGCACTTCTGCCATCCACGCGGATACCCAGAGCAGGTGCTGACGGACCAAGGACCTGCCTTTGAAGCGGAAGTCTTCCAGGAGTTCTGCACTCTGTATGGCTGCCGGAAGATAAGAACAACACCCTATCATCCGCAAACCAATGGACTCTGCGAGAAGATGAACCAGGTGGTGATAGACCTTCTGAAAACATTGCCCCTGGAAGAACGCAGTCTGTGGCCTGAGAAACTGCCTGATCTGGTGGACCTATACAACCACATCCCTGTAGGTTCTACCAACTGTACCCCGGCTTACCTAATGAGAGCAAGACCTGGTAAGCTGCCTGTTGATCTGGATATGGGAGTCCTGACACCCGAGGACACTTCACCAGAAGCAGACTGGGACACAGAGAGGCAGCAGCAGTACCGGAAAGTACAGGAGAGCGTTGAGCGAAGTCTCTGTCAAGCAAGAGAAAGACAGGAGAAGACTTACAACCAGTATGCTCCCGCTGTTCCCCTGGTACCTGGAGAGCAGGTCTTGAAGAGGAAGAGACGGCTCCACAAGTTGGACGACCAGTGGGAGAAGGACCCGTACACCGTACTGCCATCAAGCCATGAAAACCCAAAAATCTGCACAATCAGTAAGGATGGAGGAGAAACCACAGCCATTGTCTCCCGAGATCACCTGAAGAAGTGTCCCGAGCAGCTACGAAACCCTGAAGAAGATCAAGAAAACCCTCGACCCGCAGAGGAAAGGGAAGAAATGGTCAGTACTGTACTCGGAGACTTCCCTCGGTCTTGGACACAAGTAAATGGCGCTGTTGTGGTACCCGTCCTCACCTTCCTCCAGCCAGCATCCCAAGTGCCTACGGAAAAACAGGTAGAGCTGGAAGAGCAGCCGGTCCAGGAGGCCGAAGACCCCACACAAGCAGACCAGGAGAATCGACCCTCTGCTTATGGTGAGCCTGCCGTGCCCCTAGTGAGCCAAAGAGCCCGTAGACAGTTGCCCAGCTCACCTTTGACAGCTCCTACACCCTGTAGCTCAGGACCAGTCAGTCAGCTCCGTAGGTCTACTAGGGCCACTAGAGGCCAGTTGCCCGTACGTTGGAGGATCTAAAGTGTTTAGACTGTTTTATTTGTATGTACCTGTTTATAGTTGCTTGTAAATAATTATGTATTTCTAGTTATTTTATAGGTGTCTTTTATGGATTATCCGAAATCCTTTGTATATATGTTTGGAGCGTAACCCAGGAAAGGACTAAGACTGTTAAAGACTCGGGGTAGGACAGACCCCTACCTGGTTACGGCTCCCTGTTCTTTGGTGAAATGGACACCCTTGTTTTCTTCAAAAACTGCACCCGGTTGCGGACACGCCGTGACCATCCTAATGTGTTTTTCTTTATTGTGCTGTTTCTGTTTATAACTTGTTATGTTAAAAAAATATGTTTAGTCCCGGAGTACTAAATTTTACTAGGGGGGAATGTGGCACCCCAGGGGTCTGGTTTCCACAGTAATAGCAATATTACGTCTGAGAGCAGGTGGGAGGTCTCCTGGTCAGGAATCCTAAGCATGCCACACCTCCTGCCCAGTCCTGGGAGGGGAAGAACTTCCCCTATATAAACTGGGGCTGAGGCAGGGTTAGAGGGGAGAGAAAGAGAAGAAGAGGAGTCCCAGACAGAGACACAGTCTGGTCTGGAGTGAGGCAGCTATAGGGAAAGAGAGATCAGGAGCTCTGTGGGAGCCGTGCTAAAAGAGGTCAGGGGCTGGAAGCTGTAGAGCTCGCCCTGATTGAAGAGTTCACACCGGACCCGGAGTCCGAGGCTGTGGGGACTAATCCTTACCCAGCAGCAGAAACCGACCGGCAGGGGATTTCAGGTCCTCTGGCCAAGAAACCCGAAGGCACGGTCACACGCAAGGGACCAGCACCGCCGTCGTGAAGCGGAAGCTACCAGAAGGCCCCGAGTCACCGGCCATACGGGTGAGCACCACATGGTACACTCAGGGACGTGGGCTACTTTTACCCGCCTCTAGCAAGGTAGCCAGAAGAGTACAATTAGTTGGGGAGGCCTACAACTCCGCCTGGCCAGGGGAGATCCCATCTGCTCATGGACTGACCAGGCCCCGATCGCTAGCCAGTACTCCGGGAGGGTCTATCTTTGCCACCAGTAAAGACCCTGAATTACACCGCACCGTCTCTGAGTGTTTCATCATCCACGTCCGCTGCCCTGAGGCCATACCCCTCCCGTTGGGGGTTATACCATCGACGCTGCACGACCGTACCACCGGCCTCAGCGGTCTGCCCTGCAGCGGCGGTCTCATGACCGCATTCAACGGGTGGCGTAGTCGAACAATATAACATCTTATGCCAAGCACCGCCACTTAGTTTGACTCCCTGGGCACGGACTGGGTCACCGCCACGAGACTACTACCCCTATCGGCCCCGGCTCCGGGTAGGCCCCCGCGTGCACAATGCCACTCAGCACAGGCCCAGGGGCGCGTCATTTGTTTTGCTGCAGTGAGCGTGGACTTGAAGGTAGTGAGGGACTGTTTGAATACAATGAAGTGCTCATTGGAGTGGAACTTTTTCCATCTACGCTCAGCAACCCTGGAGGCCCGTCGCAGTTCTTTGGTTAGGCTGGTGTGCCAGGGTTGCCTGTTGATTGTGCAAGCTTTGGTATGTGTGAGGGGGCAACCAAATTGAGAGTTGCAGCTGTTGTTGTGTTATATAAAGCAGCAGCAACATCTGCATCATGTAAGGAACTGATGTCTGTAAGAGGGAGGAGGGATTCAGAGAGTGAGTGTAGGTCAAGGTGTTTAAGATCTCTGCGAGGATGTTCAAGTTTGTGGAGTGGGGATTGTTGCCCTGGAGAGGGTAGAGTATGTAAGTAGGTTGTGGTCAGAAAGAGGGAGGGGTGAGTTAGAGAGGTTAGACAGGGAACAGAGGCGGGTGAAGATGAGGTCTAGAGTGTAGCCATCTGTGTGAGTGGCTGCGGAAGACCATTGGGAAAGGACGAAGGCGGAAGTGAGGGATAGAAGCTTAAACGCAGCAGTGGGGATGTTGAAGTCGCCCATGATGATAGTGGGGATGTCAGTGGAAAGGAAATGAAGTAGCCAGGTGGTGAAATGGTCTAGGAAGGAGGTGGCTGGTCCTGGGGGGCGGTAAATGACAGCCAGTTTGAGGTTGGAGGGGGAGTAAATGCGCACACAGTGCACCTCAAAAGAGAAGAGAGTAACGGAGGGTGGCAGTGGGATTTGGGTGAAGGAGCAGTTATCTGGCAGGAGAAAACCTGCTCCTCCACCATGCATGCCAATGGGGCGTGGTGTGTGGTAAAGGTGGAATCCACCGTATGAAAGTGCAGCTGGAGAGGAAGTATATCTACAGCTCTGGCAAAAATTAAGAGACCACTGCAAAATTTAAATTTTCTCAGATTTTTCTCTTTCATGCAAAGAAAACAAGTTATTATTCATTTAGAAACAACAATACTCATGTTTTAACTCAGGAAGAGTTCAGAAATCAATATTTGGTGGAATAACCATGATTTTTAATCACAGTTTTCATGCGTCTTGGCATGCTTTCCACCAGTCTTTCACACTGCTTTTGGGTGACCTTATGCCACTCCTGGCACAAAAATTTAAGCAGTTGTTCTTTGTTTGATGGCTTGCGACTATCCATCTTTCTCTTGATTACATTCCAGAGGTTTTCAATGGGGTTCAGGTCTGGAGATTGGGCTGGCCATGACAGGGTCTTGATGTGGTGCTCCTTCATCCACACATTGATGGACCTAGTTGAGTGGCATGGGGCATTGACCTGCTGGAAAAAACAGTCCTCAGAGTTGGGGAACATTGCATGAGCAGAAGGAGGCAAGTGTTTTTCAAGAATAACCTTGTATGCGGCTTGATTCATACGTCCTTCGCAAAGATTAACCAGCCCAATTCCAGCCTTGCTGAAGCATCCCCAGATCATCACCGATTCTCCACTAAATTTCACAGCGGGTGCAAGACACTGTGGCTTGTATGCCTCTCCAGGTCTCCGTCTAACCATTAGACGACAAAGTGTTGGGCAAAGCTGAAAATTAGACTCATCAGAGAAGATTACCTTACTCCAGTCCTCTATGGTCCAATCCTTATGGTCTTTGGCAACTTCAGCCTGGCTCTCCTTTGCTTCTCATTGATAAAAGGCTTTTTTCTAGCTTTACATGACTTGAGGCCTGCTTCTAGGAGCCTGTTATGAACTGTTCTTGCTGTGCACTTCACCTCAGCTGCCATTTGCCATTCCTTTTGTAGGTCACTTGATGTCATCCTGCGGTTGCTGAGTGACATTCGAATAAGATGACGGTCATCCCGGTCAGTGGAGAGTCGCTTTCGCCCTCTGCCGGTCTGTAGCTTTGTTGTGCCCAATGTCTGCTGCTTGACCTTGTTGTAATGGACTGCCGTCTTCAAAATTTTAAGGATGGAGGCAACATAACGCTCACTGTATCCCTCTGCTAGTAAAGCCAGAATTGAGCCCTTCTTTTCCTCACTCAAGACTTTTCTTTTCAACTTCTTTGGCATGGTTAAAAGTTATTTTTTCATTAAAATTACTTTTGGGCTATTCCTAGCACTTGTTTTGCCATCCAGCTTGTCCTATTGCAAGAGGATTGTGAAGACCACAGCAGTGTTTTTTATACTTACATAAGATTTGGTTCAGGTGATCACCTAATCAGAAGCACATTAAGCAGAATGAGGTGTACTTTGGTTGGAATTCAACTGACACTGGAATGGAATGGCTGTCAGACATGTAGAGATGGTGATTTTTAGAAAACTGTGCAGTGGTCTCTTAATTTTTGCCCGAGCTGTATATATTATATAGAGCCATTACAAACAGAGTGATCTATTTCAAGTGTTCATTTTTGTCAATGTTTTTGGTTATGGCTTACAGCCAATGAAAACGCAAAAGTCATTATCTCAATAAATTAGAATAATTAACAAAAAACACCTGCAAAGGCTTCCTAAGCATTTAAAAAGGTCCCTTAGTCTGTTTCAGTAGGCTCCACAATCATGGGAAAGACTGCTGACTTGACAGATGTCCAGAAGGCAGTCATTGACTCACTCCACAAGGAGGGTAAGCCACAAAAGGTCATTGGTAAAGAAGCTGTCTGTTCACAGAGTGCTGTATCCAAGCTAATTAATGGAAAGTTGAGTTGACGGAAAAAATGTGGTAGAAAATGGCGCACAAGCAACTGGGATAACCGCAGCCTTGAAAGAATTGTTAAGAAAAGGCCATTCAAAAATTTGTGGGAGATTCACAAAGAGTCATTGAATCAATAGCCACCACACACAGATTCGCATTCCTTGTGTCAAGCCACTCATGACCAATAGACAACGCCAGAAGCATCTTCCCTGGGTCAAGGAGAAAAAGATCTGGACTGATGCACAGTGGTCCAAGGTGTTGTTTTCAGATGAAAGTAAATTTTGCATTTCATTTGGAAATCAAGGTCCCAGAGTCTGGAGGAAGAATGGGGAGGCACACAATGCAAGCTGCTTGAGGTCTAGTGTGAAGTTTCTGCAATCAGTGATTGTTTGGGGAGCCATGTCATCTGCTGGTGTAGGTCCACTGTGTTTTATCAAGACCAAAGTCAGTGCAGCCGTCTATCAGGAAATTTTAGAGCACTTCATGCTTCCTCTGCCGACAAGCTTTTTGGAGATGGAAATTTCATTCTCCAGCAGGACTTGGCACATGTCCACACTGCCAAAAGTACCAATACCTGGTTTAAAAACAACAGTATCACTGTGATTGATTGGCCAGCAAACTCGACTGACCTTAATCCCATAGAGAATCTGTGGGTATTGTCAAGAGGAAGATGAGAGACACTAGACCCAACAATGCAGACGAGTTGAAGGCTGCTATCAAAGCAACCTGGGCTTCCTTAACACCTCAGCAGTGCCACAGGCTGATCGCCTCCATACCACGCCGTATTGATGCAGTAATTGATGCAAAAGGAGCCCCGACCAAGTATTGAGTGCATTTACTGAACATACATTTCAGTAGGCCAACATTTCGTATTTTAAAAACATCTTTCAAGCTGGTGTTATAACGTATTCTAATTTACTGAGATAATGACTTTTGTGTTTTCATTGGCTGTAAGCCATAATCATCAACATTAACAGAAATAAACACTTGAAATAGATAACTTAAATTGTAATGACTCTATATAATACATGAGTTTCACTTTTTGTATTAAAGAACTGAAATAAATTTACTTTTTGATGATATTCTAATTTTATGAGAAGCACCTGTTGGTTCCATATTAGAAGGTGGGTCTGCCCTATTTAACTTCTGGGTCTCCGAATTGGACACATGGCCTGGGCTTGCCCTTTATGCCTTGGAGGTGCTGGCCTGCCCTGCGAAAAGTGTCGTGTTGGAACAAGTGTTTAGCACGGCAGGGGGTGTGATCACAGACAAGCGCATCTGCCTGTCCACATCCAATGTGGGGAACCTAACATTCCTTAAAATGAACCAGGTGTGGATCTCACAGAACTTGTCTATACTTTTGGATGACTAGATAACTATTCCAGCCGCACCCAGACAGTATTTAACTCTATTTGTCATTTGTTTCATTTGGGTGCCTCCTCCCGAATTGAAAAACCCAAACAACTGTGTTGGCTACCTACTCCTCTGCCTCTTCCAGCTATACTGCCATATCCACTTCTTCCTCCACTTGGATCTACGCCTCATGGTTTTAGCTAGCTTTAGTTTTGTTAAATTTAGGTTGTTTTAAGTCAGCTCAATAAAAAATCCAAAAATCTCCATAAAAAAAGAAAAAAAAAGAAAAAAAGGTTGAATTACTCCTCTTTTGCCTATTCCACCCATACTGCTACGTCCACCTCTGCCTCCACTTGGACCTACTGTACATTTCCTGGTTATAGATTTCTAGTTTTAGTTTTGTAAATTCTAGGTTGTTTTATGTCAGATCCATAAAAAATGTAGAATACAAAAGAACAAAAGAGAAAACCAATGGAAAAAAAATTAAAAAAATACCAAAAAACAGTGTTGGATTACTCCTCTTTTGACTCTATTTATTTTACTCAGTTATATTGCACCATTAATTTCACAGCGCTTTACAGACATTATCGGCACTGTCCTCATTGGGACTCAATCTAATTTCCCTATCAGTATGTCTTCAGAGTGTGAGAGGAAACCGGATGAAAACAACGCAAACACAGGAAGAAGATACAAACTCCTTGTAGATGTTGTCCTTGATTGGATTTGAACCCAGTGCTGCAAAGCAGCAGTACTAACCACTGAGCCACCATGCTGCCCTACCTCTTCCACCTATACCGCCATGTCCACCTCCCTCCTCCACTTGGACCTGTTCCTCCTTCAAGATTCTTACTTTTTTATTTCTGCTCTGTTGGGCATAGGGACATATCTGTGGGAGTACTTTGCCAAAAGCCACTGTGTGTATTCTTTAACTTCTTTAACCCATATCTGTATGAGTACTGTCCCTTTAAGCTGCTGTATGCACTCTCCAAACCTGCCTATGGGGGTACTGTGACCTATTGTCTGGGTGTGAAATTTTTAATCAGCTTCTGTGGCTTAAATTTTTAATAAGATTATATGGGGGTAATCTGACCCATGCTCAGTGTGTGAAATTAGTAACCTGCTAATGTAGGGGAACTCTGCCCCATGCAAAGTGGGTGAAAATTTTAAGAAGATTCTATGGGGGTACTCTGGCCCATGCTCTGTGGATGAAATTTTATACAATTCTGTAGGGGTACTGTGCCCCATGAAATTTTATATGATTCTGTAGGGGTACTGTGCCCCATCTTCTGTGGGTGAAATTTGTAAGCTGCTTCTGTGGGGGTACTCTGCCCCATGATCTGTGAGTGAAATTTGTAAGCTGTTTCTGTGGGGTACTCTGCCCCATGCTCTGTGGGTGAAATTTTTCAACTGGACTGCCGGTAGAAAGCCTCAGTCTCTGTGAGGGCAATGTTAAAATTTTTACATTATTCATTTACTTCCTATTTTACCATGATTGCTATGGTGACAGAACCCTTTTAAGTAATTTTTCTATGCAAATTTGTTTGCAAGACAATTGTCCTGCTCTTGCCCCCATTTTGCTTCCTTTTGCAGTCCACCCGCCCTTGCTCTGACCATTTTAAAACCATTTTACAGCACTGAAGTTCGGATCCACATTGACTTGAATTGGGCTTTGAGATCGGGTTCAAGTTCGGGTCCCGAAAAATATGGTAATCAGTGCTTTGTATGTGTAGTTTACTGTACATGTATTTAGCTAAGAAATAAATGAAAAAAATAATGTGGGGTTCCCCCTATTTTTGATAACCAGCAAAAGTAAAGATGACAGCTGTGGGCTGATATTATCAGACAGGGAAGGTCCATGGGTATCCATGATGTCATAGACCTAATGGGAAAGAAAAGAATTAGCTGAGTAGAAAGCCCAAATGAGCAATTGTAAGTACACAGCGCTATATAATATAATGACTGCAATATATTAAGAGGATAAAAACTTTGATGGGAGGAGGAGAGCTTCTTTAAATGCAACAGCTTGTCCTGCAGAAACATGTTCTACAGCACTACTGTATGAGAAAAAAAATGTGTATCTCACTTTAAGTGGAATCTGTAGCCTTCAGCAGCACTATTTGCCAGCAGGTATAGTGATAATCTGCAGGTAATAGCATTTAAAGGGACTCTGTCAGCACAGAGTGACTGTTCAATCCAAGTAGAGGCGCTTGGTGCATTCACCTTCCCACTTGCTTACTTTCCCTCTATCTCCACGTTACCCCACTTCTTTGATTGACAGCTCTGGCATCATAGAGCCAGAGGAGAGCGGAGATAGATGGAAAACAAGCGGGTGGTAAGGTGTATTCAAATAATTGTCCCTGCCATGATGCACCGAGCGTCTGTATTTGGTTTGAACAGTCATTCTGTGTTGACAGAGTCCCTTTAAATCATGTCTTGCTAACTTATTAGAAGAGCTGCTGCAGGGAGAAGATTAAGTTATATCCTCCCTGTAGCCATTCTCTTTCAGTCATTGGGGCGGTGCAAGAAG
Organism: Phyllobates terribilis; assembly: GCF_046119375.1. Taxonomy (NCBI): domain Eukaryota; kingdom Metazoa; phylum Chordata; class Amphibia; order Anura; family Dendrobatidae; genus Phyllobates; species Phyllobates terribilis. The sequence continues at coordinate 694,314,854 of NW_027362762.1, forward strand.
CAGTTACAGTCATCGCTCTGTCATCACTCCCTGATGCACTGATTGTTAGCCAATGCTGCACAGACATGCTGCAGAGCAGGTTGTCAATCAATGTGCAGGGGAGTGATAATAGGACATTTACAGTATACTGAGCAGTGTCTATAACTGCTTCCTGCTGCACCCTAATGACTGGAAGTGAGCGGCTACAGGAAGGATATAAATTTTCTCCCCATAGCTGCTGTTAAAGTAAACCAGCCTAACACAATTGAAATGCTATTTACCTACAGATTACCATTATATCTGCAAGTGTATATAGTGTTTCTGGACGTGAAAGGTTCCCTTCAACCCCTTCCCGATATTGGATGTACTGGTATTTCCAATTGTGCAGTGTGTTCTCCTTAAATGGACATAATGGTATGTCTCGGCTTGTGTTGGGCGAACCCGTGGATGCTCAGGTCCATCGAGTTTGTCCGAACATCTAAAAAAAGATTGGTTCAGATACCAGAACAGTACCCGAACCCCATTCAAATGAATGGGGGGCCCGAACATCCATGGTTTCCCATGCTATCTTTGTGACAACATGGGAAACATGGGCTCTGATCTGCAGTAAGATGGTTACGGCCGGTTAGAAAGCTGTGGTTCCCAAGCTGTTAGATGGCAGCAGCTGTGGCCAGCATTAAAAACGTTACCACTGATCACAGGCGTCTGCTGATGAGAGTTCTACTCTCACCAGCGTAGACCTGCTGTTGCTGATAGCAACAAGAGCAGGTGCCGCTGATGAGAGTATTCATCAGCCGGCACCTGTGCTATAAATAAATAAGAAAATGACATGGGGTATGTTCTATTTTTAAATAACCAGCGCAGCCAAAATCAACAGCTGCAGACTGCAACACCCAGCTGTCAGCTTTATCATGGCTGGTTATCAAGAATAGAGGATTCCCAAGCCGTATTTTTTAATTATTTAAATAAATAAGAAAAAAAAAGAAAAAAAAGAAAAAAAAAAGGCATGGGGTCCCCCACATTTTTGACAACCAGCCAATCTAAAGCAGACAGCTGCAGCTGGTATTCTCAGATTGGGAAGGGGCCATGGATATCGGTCCTCCCCAGCCTAAAAATAGCAGCCCGCAGCCGCCCCAGAAAAGATGCATCTATTAGATGTGCCAATTATTGCACTTTGCCCGACTCTTCCCACTTGCCCTGGTGCAGTGGCAAGTGGGGCAATAGGTTTGGGGTTGATGTCAGCTTTGTATTGTCAGCTGACATCCAGCCCAGGGGTTAGTAATGGAGAGGCGTTTGTAAGATGCCCCCATTATTAACCCCATAGTTAGATTTTAATAAAAAAAACACAGCAAGAATAAAGTCCTTTAACTGAAATAATGACACAGATTCCATTATTGAAATAAAAATAAAGCATTATACTCACTTTTAAGCCTGATCCATTGAAGCACTTGTCCCCTGTAAAAGAAAAATACGAAAAAACACTATAATACTCACCTTAACGCCTAATCTACCAAAGTCATTGTCACCTGTAAAAGACAAAAAATAATAAACCATCATATTCCTTACCTGTCGACGATAATCCATATGTGTCCCACGACGATCCAGATGATGTGACTGCTCTGCACGCCAACTGGAACACACTGAGACAGGAGCATGGTTATGCTACTGCGGTGTGTAGCGGTGCCGTGAGAAAGTTCACTGGAGTTCATAGCTGATGAACCCGGTGACATCATTTACGGCAATGCTGGCTGCATGAGAATGTTATCACGGCACCGCTACACACTGTAGGAGCGTTCTCATGCTCCTGGGTCAGTGTGTTCCGGCTGGCGTGGAGAACAATCGTATCAGTGACTGCTCTCCAAATAATCTGGATCATCGTGGTGACACATATGGATTATATTCTCGTCGGATAGGTGAGGAATATGTTTTATATGAGTATAACTTTGCTTTTTTATTTTTATTTCAAATAAAGGTGTCAGTGTCATTATTTCAATTAAAGGACTTTATTCTTGCTGTGTCTTTATGCGCTGTGACAAGTGGCTCCGGCCGCACACAGTGAAGCTGGAAACTTCACTGTGCGTGTGCTGGGAGCCGCTCGTCATAGCACATGCGCAGTGAAGCTGCAAACTACACAGACTCACTACGCATGAATGGGGAGTATAGTGCATGGGCAGTGAAGCTGCGAACTACACAGCCTCACTGCACATGTGCAGGTACCCGAGGCTGGCCATGTAAAACTAGCACCATGAGGAAAAATTCTCACGATGCTCACACTGAGCTCAGTGAGAACACCGCAGTCCACCGTGAGAAAATTTGCATGCTGTTTGTGCTGAGCTCAGTGAGATCACTGCATTGACTTCACTGAGGTCAATGCAAGCACCGCAAGAATTTTTCTTATGGTGCTAGTGGTGATCTTATTTAGGTTACCGCAGGTCATCGGCCTGCTCACAGCAGCTCCTCCGTCATGCCACTGATCATTTTGAAAACCAAATGTTTACTAGATGGATTACGGTGTAGGACAGTATGGTTTATTTTCACGTCGGAGAGGTGAGGGATATGATTGTTTATTATTATTTTTTTTTTTTACAGGTGACATTGGCTTCAATGGATTAGGCGTCAAGTTAAACTTTGCTATTTTATTTTAATTTGAAATAAAGGAGTCTGTGTCATTATTTCAGTAAAAGGACTTTATTCTGGCTGTGTTTTTTATTTACAATTTGACTATGGGGTTAGTAATGGGGGCAACTTATAGACGCCTCTCCATTACTAACCCCTGAGCTTGATGTCAGCTGCCAATACAAAGCTGACATCAACCCCAAACCTATTACCCCACTTGCCACCACACCAGGGTAAGTGAGAAGAGCTAGGCAAAGCATGTGTCATGAAAAATCAAACTCAGAATCACTGGGATACATTGAAGCGTTCCAGAGTTATTACCTCATACAGTGACACCGGACAGAAATGTAAAATTTGGCCTGGTCAGAAAGGTGAAGACAAGCTTGGGGAGAGGGGGAGTAAAGGGGTTAAAAAAACAAACAAGCACAAAAAATCAACAGCTTTTCATTGTGCAGGCTAAAAACATAGTAAAGCTAAGTAATTTTTCTATTGCAGTAATCGTATGAACCAACGGAATGCCTTTTCTATAGCATCGTGAATGCCTTAAAAACAATACTAAGAAAACTGTTGAAGAATTGATGTTTTTTGCACAAAAACAAGCCATAAGGATAGAGAAATAAAGAAGGGCTCTTTGATTGGAGTGATTTGAAAACAAAGCAAAAAAAAAAGCATTAAAAAAAATTGCCTCGAGGCCAAACATAGCTGCATTTTTAGGCGGCTTTAAAATATCAAGCTGTCAATCGATCTACATCTCCAATATTATGCAGTGATATTAGTACAGACTTGAAACGAATAAATCTTGCAAGGTTTTGTAGTAGTCATTAAATGGATTATGCTGCAAGTTACCTTGAGGTGCTTCACACTGTCAGAATAAGTATCTCTTCAAGTAAACAAGTCCTTAGAGGCCAGCCTCAAGGTTAAAGGATATTATCTGGGAATTGCTGTGTTTGCTGCAAAGGAAGCTTTAAGCATAGCAACAATTACAGAGACGTAGCACTGCACTGGAAAACCATACTTAATTTCACGTGAAAACCTTCTGGAAATGGAAGATGCCATTGTTGAGACTATTGATTACTACTAGTGTTGAGCGAGCACTAAAATGCTCGGGTGCTCGAAGCTCGGGCCGAGCTCACCGTGATACTCGGGTGCTCGACCCGAGCTACGAGCCCAATGTAAGCCTATGGGAGACCCGAGCATTTTTGCGGCGGCACCCCCAGCAGTCTGTAGAAAGCCTAAAAAGTGCCCAAAATGATAGTGACAGTGCTCAAATGACATGGGGACAGCATGGGGATCTCCCCAGGAAGCATTTCTGACCCCCAGGTCACTGCTGTCAACAATGTGGTCAGAGGTATTAAGCCACTTTTACCGTCTCACAATAAAACGTTCAAAAACGAAACTGAAACAGCTTTCCTGTGAAATATGTTAAGGAACATCCTTTCCAGGGTAAAGGCTTGTGTATAAGGTAAAATAAATAACCAAAAACAAAAATACTCCTCCACACCTTGGGCTATGTTCACAAGTAGCATTTTTTATGCGTTTTTGCACTTTTGTATTGCTTTCAACCGTGACAAATGCATTCACCGGGAAATGTCATTTTAACATTTTACAACCTTATCTGGCCATGTGCTGTGTGACACATGCATACAGTGCTGAAAAGACATGGAAACAGCATGGGGAAGACCCCTGGAAGCATCTCTGACACCTAGGTCACTGCCTAAAAGTGTGCCCATCAGAAGTGATCTTTGCCGCATCAGAAGATGCAGACTTGCAACTAACCCCGTGCAAGTCCATGTCCCAGGGCAGTGTTCAATTGTACCTCCCCCATTCCTTGCAATGCAAGCGCAAGAATACAGCCTGCCACCCACCCACCCCCAGGCTGCAATACCATACTGCTTGCACTTGAAATTGGGCCTTTTAGGCATGTGGAGGCGGAATCTGGCCACCACGTCATGGCTGCGTCGGTGGCCTGATATCCATACTCAGTCCCCAGCCGCCCGGCGGCCGGGTGTCCACGCTTGGTCCCCAGCCGCCAGGGGGCGGCCGGGTGTCCATACTCGGTCCCCAGCCGCCCCGCGGCCGGGTGCCCACACACAGTCCCCAGCCTCCTGGGGGCGGACGGGTGTCCATAAATGGTCCCCAGACGCCCCTATTTGAAGGACAGCCTAACCACAAACACGTGGACAAGTGAATGTGACCAGGGATGGTCCATCTCACTGACGCCTTCAAATGGGTTAATATTGTGGAAGCCGGGACACAGTTAGACACTGGGATGCAACACGTCCTCCAGACATAGAGGATTGCGGGTCCTGGGCCAATCAGGCTTCAACACAAAGTTCAGAAGGTAGACAGCTGCAGTGGTCGGCCTCCTACACAACGAGTAAATTATTCATGATCATAAGGCCATCCATCTCCTTAGCTTTCTGTTCCTTGGAATGCAAGCGCATGTATGTAGTAGCGGCTAGGCCTGAGGTGGTCAGCGTTTTGGCGCATATCCTACCTCCTCCGAGGATTGCTGGATGTTTTCCTGCTACTATCCCAGTTCTATGACTCCCGTTAAAACAAAGCTTCAGGTGATGAATGATGGATGAGGTGGTGGCAAAGGAGAAAGAGCAGGAGGAACAGGGACCATTCACATCAATATCAGGCCAGTCAACCACACATGTCTTGTAGGATAGGTTTCTGTACCAAAAGGAGCGGTTCGGCTACACAGTTATAGGGCATACAGTGAGTGCAATGCCTACCAAAAATTTCGAGGCACTCCAATGCCCCCTGGTAGTGACATGGAGGTCAGAGGGCCTTAACTAAACCGTTTTTTCCATTTATAGCAACTGGGTCTCCTGTACACTGTTGGCCTAAGCAGTGAATGGAAGGCTTTCCAAAAATTATGAGGAACTGCAATGCCCTTGAAACAGACATGGATTACGGTGTACTAAAAACCTTCTACTCATTATTGGAGAGTGGAACTCCCTTAGTGTTCGCCTATGCATTGAAAAGCAAAAGCTGACTAAAATTAGGAGGAAATGCAATGCCCGTTGGAAGAGTCGTGGAGGTTAGAGTTAATTAAAAACAACATTTCAATGCCCCTTGGAAGAGCTGTGGAGTTGAGAGTGGTTTAACAAGACGGTTTTAATGCCCCTTGGAAGAGACGTGGAGGTCAGAGTGGTTTAACAAGATGGTTTTAATGCCCCTTGGAAGAGACGTGGAGGTCACAGTAGCTTAACAAGACGATTTTAATGCCCATTGGAAGAGTGTTGGAGGTTACAGTGGAATAAAAAGACAATATCAATGTCCAGTGGAAGAGACGTGGAGGTCACAGTAGCTTAACAAGACGGTTTTAATGCCCCTTGGAAGAGACGTGGAGGTTGCAGTGGAATAAAAAGACAATATCAATGCCCCTTGAAAGAGTGGTAGAGGTCGCAGTAGCTTAACAAGACGGTATTAATGCCCCTTGGAAGAGACTTGGAGGTCACAGTAGCTTAACAAGACGGTTTTAATGCCCCTTACAAGAGCCATGCAGTACAGCATATTAAAAACATTATTTCCGTTATTGGGGAGTGGGTCTCCCATAGTCTTTGCCTATGCCTTCCAAGCAAAAGCTGCCAAAAATTAGGACGGAGGAACTTGCAATGCTGGCAACACAGACCACGGTCACCCTGGTGGTATAGTAGTGGTCGAGGCTGAGCATAAGGAGAAGAGCAAAAAACAGCCGAAATGAGGAAGCGTATACCCATGTGTGGGTGTGAAGCGGTGCATGGAAATACACCTCCCGAAACAACACAATGGATTTGACTTTATGTTGCTCTGCTGTCATTTGGTGGTGATGAGAAATCTGGCCCAATCCAGCCCTTGTTCATTTTGATAAGGGTCAGCTTGTCAGCATTGTCAGTTGACAGCCGAGTGCGCTTATCAGTTATAATTCCCCCAGCGGCACTAAAAACACGCTCCGATAAAACGCTAGCGGCAGGGCTGGCCAGGACCTCCAAGGCGTACAGAGCGAGTTCATTCCAAGTGTCAAGCTTGGGTACCCAATAATTAAAAGGCAAGGAGGAATCACGGAGGATGCTGGTACGGTCGACAAGGTACTCCCTCACCATCTTTTGAAACTTTCCACTCCTTGTGAGAGTACTCCGTGCCTCAGGGCCTGTAAGCTGGGCGGGTCTCAGAAAACTGTCCCAGAACATTGACAGTGTTCCACTGCCTCTGCTGGATTGGAGTTGCGTCTCTCTCGCCTGTACGCCTTGGTTGATCAACGAACTGTGACCTCTGCCGCTAGCGTGTTCAGATGGGAATTTTTTTAACAGTTCTGCAGCAAGGGCCTTCTGGTACTGCCCCATTTTTGTAGACCTCTCCACCTCAGGAATAAGAGAGTGAAAGTTCTCCTTGTAGCGGGGGTCTAAAAGTGTCACCAACCAGTAATGACTGTCACCCAACATTTTGACAACGCGAGGGTCACGGTTAAGGCAGCGTAACATAAAGTCAGCCATGCGTGCCAGACTGGTAACGGGCAAGACTTCCGTGTCCTCACCAAGATGACGACTGACCATGCTCTCCTCCTCCCCCCTGTCCTCAGGCCACCCACGCTGAACCGACGGTATGACAGTTGTTCAGGTACTACCGTCTACAGCGCATGATACTAGCTCCTGTTCTTCCTCCTCCTCCTCCTCCTTCTCCTCTCCCTCATTGTCCCCCAATGCACGTTGGGATGAGATGAGGCTGGGCTGTGTGTAATCGCCCACTACGGCTTCTTGATCCATCTCATCATACTCTGGCTGCAATGCCTCCTCTTTAATTCTCTGCAGAGAGTGTTGCAAAAGACAGACAAGTGGGATGCTGACGCTAATGATGGCGTCATCGCCACTCACCATCTTGGTGGACTCCTCAAAGTTTGTCAGGATGGTACATATGTCAGACATCCAGGTCCACTCCTAAGGTCTTATGTGTGGAGTCTGACCTGAATATCGATGGCCTTGTTGCAGCTGGTACTCCACAACAGCTCTCTTCTGCTCACAAATCCTTTTCAACATGTGGAGGGTTGAGTTCCAACGTGTGGGGACATCACACACCAGTCGGTGTGCCGGAAGCTGCAAACCCTGCTGCAGCACAGCAAGGGCGGTAGAAGCTGTAGCCGACTTGTGAAAACGAGCTGACAGGCGGTGTACTTTGACGAGCAGATCTGGCAACTCGGGGTACGATTTAAGAAACCGCTGAACCATGAGGTTAAGCACATGAGCCAGGCATGGTACGTGTGTGATCTCGCCTTGCCTCAGAGCCGCCACCAGGTTACGGCCATTGTCACACACGACCATGCCTGGATGGAGGTTCAGCGGTCTCAGCCACAGATCTGCCTGCTCTTTCACAGCTGTCCTCAACTCACAAGCAGTGTGAGGTTTATCACCTAAGCTTATGAGTTTCAGCACAGCCTGTTGCCGCTTGCTGATGTGGTGATATCTGAGATGGAGGCTGAACATGAGGAGGAGGAGGATGATGCGCAGGAGCTGTACACTGTGGGGGCAACTCTGACTGACATAGGGCCCGCAATCCTCGGTGTGGGGAGGATGTGTTCCGTCCCAAGGTCTGACTGGGTCCCAGCTTCCACTATGTTTACCCAGTGTGCCGTCAGGGAGATGTACCGTCCCTGGCCACAATCACTTGTCCACGTGTCCGTTGTCAGGTGGACTCTCCCAGTAATTGCGTTGTTGAGGGCACAGCAGATGTTTTGGGACACGTGCTTGTGTAGTGCGGGGATGGCACACCGGGCATATAGTGCCGGCTGGGGACCGAGTACGGAGGGACGGCCACCGCCATAAGGTTGCGGAAGGATTCCGTCTCCACCAGCCTAAAAGGCAGCATTTCCAACGCAAGCAGTCGTGAAATGTGCGAATTTAGGACTGTGGCCTGTGGGGCGTTGGCTGCGAATTTGCGCTTTCGTTCAAAGGTCTGGAATATGGACAATTGAATGCTGCGGTGGGACGTGGACGTGGACGTTGATGCTGTTTCTTGAGAAACTGCCACAACAAGTGAAGACTGAGAGGAGGGGGCATCTTTCCGTGCAGTATGGACAGAGGATAGCCTTGCATGCACAACAGGGGGTTCTCTTACACGCACAACAGAAGCAGTGGTGACACCCGCTGAGACTGGTCGTGGACCCTGGGGTTTGCCCCACAAAGTCGGGTGCTTTGCTGCCATGTGCCTGATCATGCTGGTGGTGGTCAGGCTGGTAGTTTTGTCACCCCTGCTGATGCTAGCCTAGCAGGTGGTACAAATGGCCTTTTTGGGGTTATCAGTAGAGTCTTTAAAAAAATTCCAGACTCTGGAAGACCTACTGGTTGTACTGGCAACGTCCCTCGTGTTGGTTTTATGGGGAACGGTTGCCGCCTTCTGTGTGCGGCCACCACACTGCTTCTTCCCGCCTGTTGGAGTACTCTGCCTCCCTCCCCCTGTGTGCTGCTGGCCTCCCTCTGCTTGTCCTCATGCCACGTTGGGTCAGTTACTAGATCATCCACCACCTCCTCCTCTTCCACTTCCGCACCACAGTCCTCCTCCTCACTTCGTGGCAATTGTGTCTCGTCATCGTCCACCTCTTGTGACAAATTCCCAACGTCGCCTTCCTGTGGCCGTGGCTGTTCAAATATTTGGCCATCGCTACATGGGATCTCCTCTTCCACCACTTCAAGCGGAGCAGGCGAGGGGCCCAAATATGGAAATGGACCAGTGAACAGCTCTTCAGAGTGTCCAACTGTGGGATCAGTTGCTGTCTGATGACACTCAGCATGGTGGGAGGAAGGAGCATCAGGGTGAGGAGGAGTATGCAGTCGAGACTCACGGCTACTAACACTTGACCGTGTGGAAGACAAACCGGAGGTGGTGGTGCCCAGGTGACTGGAAGTATTATCTGCTATCCAATTAATAACCTGTTCACACTGATCAGTTCGCAATAGTGGTGCTGTTGTGTGCTTCCCTAGTAATTCGGTCAAGAACTGGGAGCGAGAAGATGTGGCTGTTGGTTGTGGCACATTTTCACCTTGGCCATGGCCCCATCCTCTGCACGCACCATCACCAGAACTTCCAGCTCCACGTCCCTTGCCACGCGCCTTGCCCATTGTAAATGAAGTAAAATATCTTACACTCGCACTATCAATGGCAAAAGGGTAATAAAAAGGAGATTTGAACCGTGGAAGAGGAAAACCACAGTTCTAGTTCTCTGGCCTACACCAGACTCTTTTAAACAGATATATTGGTGTCTGAACAGTCAGAGAGTCATTGAAATTGTTTTTTTTATGCAAAAAAGACAAAAAAGTGTATAATACAGTGATTTGAACCGTGGAACTGCAAAACCACAGTTATAATTTCCTGGTGTATACCAGACTTGTTAAAATATATATATTGGTGTCTGAATAGTCAGCGACACACTCAAACTGTTTTTTTATGGAAAAAAGGCAAGCAGGTTGATAACACCCAGATTTGAACCGTGGAAGAGGAAAAACACAGTTCTAGTTCTCTGGCCTACACCAGACTCTTTTAAACAGATATATTTGTGTCTGAACACTCACAGACTCACTCAATTTTTTTTTTTTGGGGGGGGGGGGATACCAAAAGATTAATAAGACGGGTATTTGTACAGTCTGACTGAGGAAAAAAAAACCAAAACAGGATTCAGATGAAAAAAAAAGGATTTTTCCTGGCCCCTGAGACCTGGGGCTAAGTCTAGAAATTTGACCAGCAGGAGCACACAGGACTGTAATGCAGTGTTTGTTGGTATAACCACTGCGTCTCCTATACAGCCTGCCTGCCTGATATCTGGGATGGATATTAGTCCTGAGAAGGACTGTTTGTTTGATTTGGCAGGCTTTAGAGACCCTACACTAACTATTTCGCAGTATAAATCTCTCCCTAGCTCTGCAGCACTGACCCTACACTGTCTGATCCGGAGCGACTGTGTCCAAGATGGCGGCGCCGGGTTTTAAATACTCGAGGTGATGCTGTGCGGCCAGCAAATCACTGTAATGCCCACAAACAACATGGCTGCGGCATTACAGTGACTGGCTGGCAATCCCTGCATGTTCATTGGCTCTGTAAAGAGCGCCAAACATGCAGGGCGGAGACCCGAGCCCCCGCCCGAGTAACCCGGAAATGCTCGGTGCTCGCCGAACATCCCGAGTAGTGAGATGCTTGGGTGAGTACCGAGCAGTGTCAAGCATGCTCGCTCAACACTAATGACTATAGTTAGGTTATACGGTGTTCTTTCCTGAGATTTAATGTGCATTTGCACTGAAAGATTATAAACAGGCTGCTGATCAACCCATTAACGAGCAAAATGTTGATTCATTGGGTGAAATGATTTCTAAGCTTGCTGAAAAATCAATACTCTCTGCATTTAAACAGGACTCTCGCAGCTGAGAACAATGGCAGCCTATGCACACTGAACAATCTATTACACATCATTCAGTGTACATAATCTGCCTGTGGAAACAGACTATTGAAAAACCACCAATCATTAAATATTACATGATCAGCGGTAGTGCCGCCGGTGGGTCAGTCTAAATGAACCTTTACTTTCTACATTTGTCAAAGAAATTCCATTTAAACCAGTTGCATGCTTAAAAGGTTTTTGTACAGTTAGGTCCAGAAATATTTAGACAGTGACACAAGTTTTAGCATCTTGGCTGTTTACCAAAACATATTCAAGATATAGTTATATAATCAGTAAGGCCTTAAAGTGCTGACTTTCAGCTTTAATTTGAGGGTATTCACATCCTAATTAGAGTAAGAGTTTAGGAATTACAGCTCTTTAATATGTAGCTGCCTCTTTTTAAAAGTAATTGAACAATTATCTCAAAGGCTCTTTAATGGGCTGCATGGGCTATTCCCTCGTTAATCCATCATTAATTAAGCAGATAAAAGGTTTGGAGCTGATTCCAGGTGTGGTATTTGCAATTGGAAGCTGTTGCTGTGAGCCAATAACATATAGTCAAATGAGCTCCCAATGGACAAGAAAGAGACCAACATTAGGCTGACAAAAAAAATAAATCCATCAGAGAGATAGCAGAAATGTTAGGAGTGGCCAAATCAACAGCTTTGCACATTCTGAAAAAAAGAGCGCCCTGGTGAGCTTGGGGGACTCAAAAAGGCCTGGACATCTACAGAAGACAACAGTGGTGGATGATCGCAGAGTCCCTTCCATGATGAAGAAAAACCCCTTCACAACATCCACGCAAGTTAAGACCACTCTAGAGGAATTATGTTTTTCAGTATCTAAGTCTACCATAAAGAGAAGACTTCATGAGAGCAAATACAGAGGGTTCATCACAAGGTGCAAACCATTAATCAGCCTTAAAAATAGAAAGGCCAGATTACACTTTGCCAAAAAACATCTAAAGAAGCCAGTCCAGTTCTGGAAAAGCATTTTTTGGACAGATGAAACTAAGATCAAACTGTGCCAGAATGATGGCAGAAAGAAAGTACAGAGACGGCTTATGGTCTAAAGCACACCACATCCTCTGTAAAACATGGTGGAGGCAGTGTGATGGCGTGCTTATGCATGGCTTCCAATGGCATTGGGTCACTAGTGTTTATTGATGACGTGACTGGAGACAGGAGCAGCTGGATGAATTCTGAAGTTTACAGGGTGATACTTTCTGCTGAGATTGAACCAAATGCAGCAAGGTTGATTGGAGGGTGCTTCACAGTACAGATGGACAATAACCCAAAACATACTGCGAAGGCAACCCAGGAGTTTTTTTAAGGCAAAGAAGTGGAATATTCTGCAATCACCAGATCTCAACCCCTTTGAGCATGCATTTCATATGCTTAAGACAAATCTTTTGTACTGCACATTTGGCTATAGGTGTACATATGATTTTCTTTCTCATTAGGATGATAACATATAACTCTATCCTCTTATTCATTCAAGTTAAATTTTTTCCCTTTTTTTTCTCTGTTTTTCCTCTTTTTTTCTCTATTTCCTTCTTTATCTTTTCAGTGTCTCCAAACTTTCCTTTTTTCCTCTCTCCCTCTCCCCATTCTTTCTTTCTTTTCCTCTTCATCTTTCCCTCTTCTTTCCTCTGTAAACTCTCTGTGTACTCAGCGCCACGTTCCATAGTTCCACATAGTTATTTTTGCTTTTGTCACACCACGTCTCCTTATAAGCGCTGTTTCTCCCCTTTTTCTTTTTTTTCTTCTTTTCTTAATGATATTTATTATAGTCCTCTAAATGACTTTTCCTTTTTGTCAGGCATTTTTTTCTCGCTTGTTATATCATGATACTGCATTCTATTTGTTCTTTATTCCCTTTTTTATTTTGTTTTCCTTTCCTAGTTTAATTTTTTGTAGCAGCATTTTATATACAATTTTTTATATATAGAATTCTTTATGTATTGTATATATTTACTTTTTATTTTGATATATTGTTATTTGTATGTCTTTGTAGGCCCTGATAAAGGTCATTCAGACCAAAATGTTGGCCTGTTTCCATGTACAGACTTTTTTTCTGCACCAATATCAATAAATCATGTGTTTTTCACCTGCAAATATTTCAGTGCTATGGTATTTATGTGATATGTATTCTGTTTTCTATATCCTTAACTGTTGAGTGCCCACCATATTATTTCTAAGATTAAATTTAAGGCAGAAAGACCCAACAAGAACAACTGAAGTCAGCTGCAGTAACGGCCTGGCAAAGCAAAGCAAAGGAGGAAACCCATAAACCCATCGTTTGGTGACGTCCATGGCTTTCAGACTTCAGGCAGTCATTGCCTGCAAAGGATTCTCTACAAAATATTAAAAATGAACATTTTATTCATGGGAAAGTTTATTTGTCCAATTTCTTTTGAGCTCCTGAAATGAGCAGGCTTTGTAGGAAAATGGTTTCAATACCTTTCACTGGATATTTTTGTTCACCCACTTTAATTAAACCTGAAAGTTTACACTACAATTGCATTTCAGTTGTTTCATTTTAAATAAATGAAGAGCTGTAATCATTAGTGTTGAGCGAGCACTAAAATGCTCGGGTGCTCGAAGCTCGGGCCGAGCTCACTGTGATACTCGGGTGCTCGACCCGAACATTTTTGCGGCGGCACCCCCGGCAGTCTGTAGACAGCCTAGAAAGTGCCCGAAACGATAGTGACAGTGCTCAAATGACATGGGGACAGCATGGGGATCGCCCCTGGAAGCATCTCTGACCCCCAAGTCACTGCTGTCAACAACGTGGTCAGAGGTATTAAGCCACTTTTACAGGCTCACAATAAAACGTTCAAAAGCGAAAGTGAAAGTGCTTTCCTGTGAAATATGTTAACCCCTTAACGACCATGGGTCTTTCTGTTTTTGTGTTTTCCTTTTTTGCTCCCCTTCTTCCCAGAGCCAGAACTTTTTTAATTTTCGTTCAATATGGCCATGTGAGGGCTTATTTTTTGCGGGACGAGTTGTACTTTTAAACACCATCACTGGTTTTACCATATCGTGTGCTGGAAAATGGGAAAAAAAATTCCAAGTGCAGTGAAACTGCAAAAAAAATGCAATTCCACAGTTGTTTTTTGGGTCCTTTTTTTACCACGTTCACAGATTGCTAAAACTGACCTGCCATCATTATTTTCCAGGTCGTTACGAGTTCATAGACACCAAACATGTATAGGTTCTTTTTTATTTAAGTGGTGAAAAAAAAATCCAAAGCTTGCTAAAAAAACAAAAAAAAATTACGCCATTTTCCGAGACCCTTAGCTTCTCCATTTTTCGGGATCTGGGGCCAGGTGAGGGCTGACGTTTTTATTGATACCATTTTGGGGTAGATCCGATGTTTTGATCGCCCGTTATTGCATTTTATTTCAAAGTTGTAGCGACCAAAAAAACTTAATTCTGGCGTTTAAAAGTTTTTTCTCGTTACGCCGTTTACTGATTGTATTAATTCTTCTTTTATATTGATAGATCAGGCGATTCTGAACGCGGCGATACCAAATATGTGTATGTGTTTTTTTTTTATATATATATATTTTATTTTGAATGGGGCGAAAGGGGGGTGACTTAAACTTTTATATATTTTTTATTTTTTTTATTTTTTTAAAAACTTTTTTTTACACTTTCTGCTTGCTTCTATAGTCTCCAGAGGAGACTAGAAGCAGCAGTTGTCTGATTGCTTCTACTGCATACAAGCGATGAGCAGATCGCTTGTATGCAGGAGAAATGCTCACTTGCTATGAGCGCTGACCACTAGGTGGCGCTCATAGCAATTGAGACATGACAACCACAGGCGTCTGCTGCAGACCCTGAGTTGTCATGCCCACCCATTGGTGACCCACGATCACGTGACGGGGTCACTGATGGGCGGGGCTTAGGACTCCCGGAAGCGCGAGTTAAATGCCACTGTCAGAGATTTAACATATTAACAGCCGCGGGTGTATTGCGATTCCAATAATCAGCTGACATGTGCTCGCTTCAGTGCGGGCTCACCGCCGGAGCCCCCGCTGAACCGGCCTTCCCGACCTGGTGCGTACTATTACTGACCAGGTCGGAAAGGGGTTAAGGAACATCCTTTCCAGGGTAAAGACTTGTGTATAAGGTAAAATAAATAACCAAAAACAAAAATACTCCTCCACTCCTTGGGCTATGTTCACAAGTAGCATTTTTTATGCGTTTTTGCACGTTTGTATTGCTTTCAACCGTGACAAATGCATTCACCGGGAAATGTCATTTTAACATTTTACAACCTTATCTGGCCATGTGCTGTGTGACACATGCATACAGTGCTAAAAAGACATGGGAACAGCATGGGGAAGACCCCTGGAAGCATCTCTGACACCCAGGTCACTGCCTAAAAGTGTGCCCATCAGAAGTGATCCTTGCCGCATCAGAAGATGCAGACTTGCAACTATCCCCGTGCAAGTCCTTGTCCCAGGGCAATGTTCAATTGTACCTCCCCCATAGCTTGCAATACAAGCGCAAGTATGCAGCCCAACACCCACCCACCCCCCAGGCTGCAATACCATACTGCTAGCTTGCTTGCACTTGAAATTGGGCCTTTTAGGCATGTGGAGGTGGAATCTGGCCACCACGTCATGGCTGCGTCGGTAGCCTGGTATTCATACTCAGTCCCCAGCCGCCCGGCGGCCGGGTGTCCACGCTTGGTCCCCAGCCGCCAGGGGGCGGCCGGGTGTCCATACTCAGTCCCCAGCCGCCCCGCGGCCGGGTGCCCACACACAGTCCCCAGCCGCGTGGGGGTGGCCGGGTGTCCATAAACGGTCCCCAGCCGCACCTATTTATTCCGGTGCGCCTTATACACAAGCGCGCATACCAAAACATTACCTGTGCCCTCCCCAATGCATTTAGTGGGAAGGACAGCCTAACCACAAACACGTGGACAAGTGAATGTGGCCAGGAATGGTCCATCTCACTGACGCCTTCACACTGGGTTAATATTGTGGAAGCCGGGACACAGTTGGACACTGGGATGCAACACGTCCTCCAGACAAAGAGGATTGCGGGTCCTGGGTCAATCAGGCTTCAACACAAAGTTCAGAAGGTAGACAGCAGCAGTGGTCTGCCTCCTACACAACGAGTAAATTATTCATGATCATGAGGCCAAGCGCATGTATGTAGTAGCAGCTAGGCCTGAGGTGGTCAGCGTTTTGGCGCATATTCTACCTCCTTCGAGGATTGCTGGATGTTTTCCTGCTACTATCCCAGTTCTATGACTCCCGTTAAAACAAAGCTTCAGGTGATGAATGATGGATGAGGTGGTGGCAAAGGAGAAAGAGCAGGAGGAACAGGGACCATTCACATCAATATCAGGCCAGCCAACCACACATGTCTTGTAGGATATGTTTCCGTACCAAAAGGAGCGGTTCAGCTACACAGTTATAAGGCATACAGTGAGTGCAATGCCTACCAAAAATTTCGAGGCACTCCAATGCCCCTTGGAAGTGATATGGAGGTCAGAGGGCCTTAACTAAACCGTTTTTTCCATTTATAGCAACTGGGTCTCCTGTACACTGTTGGCCTAAGCAGGGAATGGAAGGCTTTCCAAAAATTATAAGGCACTGCAATGCCCTTGAAACAGACATGGATTACGGTGTACTAAAAACCTTCTACCCATTATTGGGGAGTGGGTCTCCCTTAGTGTTCGCCTATGCATTGAAAAGCAAAAGCTGACAAAAATTAGGAGGAAATGCAATGCCCGTTGCAAGAGTCGTGGAGGTTAGAGGTAATTAAAAACAACATGTCAATGCCCCTTGGAAGAGCTGTGGAGTTCAGAGTGGTTTAACAAGACGGTTTTAATGCCCCTTGGAAGAGACATGGAGTTCAGAGTGGTTTAACAAGACAGTTTTAATGCCCCTTGGAAGAGTGGTGGAGGTTACAGTGGAATAAAAAGACAATATCAATGCCCCGTGGAAGAGACGTGGAGGTCACAGTAGCTTAACAAGACGGTTTTAATGCCCCTTGGAAGTGTGGTGGAGGTCGCAGTGGAATAAAAAGACAATATCAATGCCCCTTGGAAGAGTGGTGGAGGTTACAGTGGAATAAAAAGACAATATCAACGCCCTGTGGAAGAGACGTGGAGGTCACAGTAGCTTAACAAGACGCTTTAATGCCCCTTGGAAGAGTGGTGGAGGTCGCAGTGGAATAAAAAGACAATATTAACGAACCTTGGAAGAGACGTGGAGGTCACAGTAGCTTAACAAGACGATTTTAATGCCCCTTACAAGAGCCATGCAGTACAGCATATTAAAAACATTATTCCCATTATTGGAGATTGGGTCTCCCATAGTCTTTGCCTATGCCATCCAAGCAAAAGCTGCCAAAAATTAGGAAGGGGGAACTTGCAATGTCCCTTACAAGAGTCATGCAGTACAGCATATTAAAAACATTATTCCCGTTATTGGGGAGTGGGTCTCCCATAGTCTTTGCCTATGCCTTCCAAGCAAAAGCTGCCAAAAATTAGGACAGATGAACTTGCAATGTTGGCAACATGGACCACGGTCACCCTGGTGGTATAGTGGTCGTGGAGGCTGAGGATAAGGAGAAGAGCAAAAACAGCCGAAATGAGGAAGCGTATACCCATGTGTGGGTGTGAAGCGATGCATGGGAATACACCTCCTGAAATAACACAGTGGATTTGACTTTATGTTACTCTGCTGTCATTTGGTGGTGATGAGAAGTCTGCCCCAATCCAGCCCTTGTTCATTTTGATAAGGGTCAGCTTGTCAGCATTGTCAGTTGACAGGCGAGTGCGCTTATCAGTTATAATTCCCCCAGCGGCACTAAAAACACACTCCGATAACACGCTAGTGGCAGGGCAGGCCAGGACCTCCAAGGCATACAGAGCGAGTTCATTCCAAGTGTCCAGCTTGGATACCCAATAATTAAAAGGCACAGAGGAATCACGGAGGATGCTGGTACTCCCTCACCATCTTTTGAAACTTTCCACTCCTTGTGAGAGTACCCTGCGCCTCAGGGCCTGTAAGCTGGGCAGGTCTCAGAAAACTGTCCTAGAACATTGACAGTGTTACCCTGCCTCTGCTGGATTGGAGTTGCGTCTCTCTCGCCTGTATGCCTTAGCTGGGCAGCGAACTGTGACCTCTGCCGCTACCGTGTTCAGATGGGAATTTTTTTAATAGTTCTGCAGCAAGGGCCTTCTGGTACTGCCCCATTTTTGTAGACCTCTCCAACTCAGGAATAAGAGAGTGAAAGTTCTCCTTGTAGAGGGGGTCTAAAAGTGTCATCAACCAGTAATGACTGTCACCCAACATTTTGACAATGCGAGGGTCACGGTTAAGGCAGCGTAACATAAAGTCAGCCATGGGTGCCAGACTGGTAACGGGCAAGACTTCCGTGTCCTCACCAAGATGACGACTGATAGTGTTGAGCGATCACTAAAATGCTTGGGTGCTCGAAGCTCGGGCCGAGCTTACCGTGATACTCGGGTGCTCGACCCTAGCAACGAGCCCAATGTTAGTCTGTAGAAAGCCTAAAAAGTGCCCAAAACGATAGTGACAGTGCTCAAAAGACATGGGGGCAGCATGGGGATCGCCCCTGGAAGCATTTCTGACCACCAGGTCACTGCTGTCAACAACGTGGTCAGAGGTATTAAGCCACTTTTGCGGGCTCACAATAAAACGTTCAAAAACGAAACTGAAACGGTTTTCCTGTGAAATATGTTAAGGAATTTCCTTTCCAGGGTAAAAACTTGTGTATAAGGTAAAATAAATAACCAAAAACAAAAATACTCCTCCACACCTTGGGCTATGTTCACAAGTAGCATTTTTCATGCGTTTTTGCACTTTTGTATTGCTTTCAACTGTGACAAATGCGTTCACAGGGAAATGTCATTTTAACATTTTACAACCTTATCTGGCCCCCAGGTCACTGTCTAAAAGTGATCCTTGCCGCATCAGAAGATGCAGACTTGCAACTATCTCCGTGCAAGTCCTTGTCCCAGGGCAGTGTTCAATTGTACCTCCCCCATTCCTTGCAATGCAAGCGAAAATATGCAGCCAACCACCCACCCACCCGCAGGCTGCAATACCATACTGCTAGCTTTCACTTGAAATGGGGCCTTTTAGTTTGGAGGAGGCCGAAGCTGGCCACTACCTCATGGCCGCTTCGGCAGCGAGGTATCCATACTCTGTCCCCAGCCGCCCGGCGGCCGGGTGTCCACGCTCGGTCCCCAGCCGCCAGGTGGCGGCCAGGTGTCCATACTCGGTCCCCAGCCGCCCTGATTTCTCTTGTCACCTTCCCCCACACTTTTCTTAGCCTGGCCTGCTTTAAGGCAGCATTGGACGAGCCCACCAGAGAACCAGACTCCTCCGGTGGGCCTTGGCTTCTCCATCAGGGGAGTTGAGAATGCCTAGGTGAGGAGCATGATGATGATGATAGAAGTTAGCATCTGCTTTGTTTTCTTGGAATGCAAGCGCATGTATGTAGTAGCGGTTAGGCCTGAGGTGGTCCGCGTTTTGGCGCATATCCTACCTCCTCCGAGGATTGCTGGATGTTTTCCTGCTACTATCCCAGTTCTATGACTCCCGTTAAAACAAAGCTTCAGGTGATAAATGATGGATGAGGTGGTGGCAAAGGAGAAAGAGCAGGAGGAACAGGGACCATTCACATCAATATCAGGCCAGTCAACCAGATATGTCTTGTAGGATATGTTTCTGTAACAAAAGGAGCGGTTCGGCTACACAGTTATAGGGCATACAGTGAGTGCAATACCTACCAAAAATTTCGAGCCACTCCAATGCCCCTTGGAAATGACATGGAGGTCAGAGGGCGTTAACTAAACCTTTTTTTCGATTTATAGCAACTGGGTCTCCCGTGCACTGTTGGCCTAAGGAGTGAATGGAAGGCTTTCCAAAAATTATGAGGAACTGCAATGCCCCTTACAAGAGCCATGTGTGGCACCCCAGGGGTCTGGTCACCACAGTAATAGAGATATTACGTCTGAGAGCAAGTGGGAGGTTTCCTGTTCAGGATCCCTTAAACATGCAACATCCTCCTGCCCCAGTCCTGGGAGGGGAGAATTCTGTCCTTATAATCTGGATCTGGGGCGGGGGTTGAGTGAGTCAGAGAACAGTCAGAGTCAGAGTGAGAGCAAGGGAAAGTAACAGCAAGGAGCTCTGTAGGAGCTAGGAGCTAAAGACCAGGGGCTGGAAGCTGAGCAGAGCTCGCCCTGGCAGAAGACAATAGGAACCGGACACAGGAGTCCGAAGCTGTGAGAACTTATATATCCAGCAGCAGAAACCAGCCGGCAGGGGATTTCAGGTCTTCTGGCCATAGAAGCCCGGAGGCTCAGTCACAAGCAAGGGACCAGCACCGCCGTCGTGGAGCGGAGGCTAACAGAAGGCCCCAAGTCACCAGCCATACGGGTGAGCACTACACGGTACACTCAGGGACGTGGGCTACTTCTACCCGCTTACAGCAAGGTAGCCAGGAAGAGTGCAGACAGACGGGGAGGCCTACAACTCCTCCTGGCCAGGGGAATTCCTGCTTGCTCACAGACTGACCAGGCCTCTTATGCTAGCCAGTACTCCCGGGAGGGTTTACCTTATAATCATCAGTAAAGACCCTGAACTGCACTGCAAAGACTCTGAGTCGTTCCTGCTGCGCTCGTGCACCATCACCCCCATCATCCACACTCACTGCCCTGAGGCTATACTCCTCCCGAGGGGAGTTATCCCATTCTATGCTGCGCACACAACACCAGCCTCAGCGGTCTGCCTCGCAGCGGTGGTACTCCCTGACCGCAATCCACGGGTGGCGCAGTCGGACAATTAACCTCAAAACCTAAGAAAGACTGCCACTGGTTTGACCAGCCTGAGCCACGGGACTGGGTCACCGCCACGGAGACTACAGACCCCAGAGACCCGGCACCGGGTATCCCACACACGTGTACACACGGCCCAGGGGGCGCGTCACATGCAGTACAGCATATTACAAACATAAGTCCCATTATTGGGGAGTGGGTGTCCCATAGTATTTGCTTATGCCTTGCAAGCAAAAGCTGCCAAAAGTTAGGACGGAGCAACTTGCAATGCCCCTTACAAGAGCCATGCAGTACAGCATATTACAAACATAAGTCCCATTATTGGGGAGTGGGTCTCCCATAGTATTTGCTTATGCTTTCCCAGCAAAAGCTGCCAAAAATTAGGACGGAGCAACTTGCAATGCCCCTTACAAGAGCCATGCAGTACAGCATATTACAAACATAAGTCCCATTATTGGGGAGTGGGTGTCCCATAGTATTTGCTTATGCCTTGCAAGCAAAAGCTGCCAAAAATTAGGACGGAGCAACTTGCAATGCCCCTTACAAGAGCCATGCAGTACAGCATATTACAAACATAAGTCCCATTATTGGGGAGTGGGTCTCCCATAGTATTTGCTTATGCCTTGCAAGCAAAAGCTGCCAAAAATTAGAACGGAGCAACTTGCAATGCCCCTTACAAGAGCCATGCAGTACAGCATATTACAAACATAAGTCCCATTATTGGGGAGTGGGTCTCCCATAGTATTTGCTTATGCTTTCCCAGCAAGAGCTGCCAAAAATTAGGACAGAGCAACTTGCAATGCCCCTTACAAGAGCCATGCAGTACAGCATATTACAAACATAAGTCCCATTATTGGGGAGTGGGTGTCCCATGGTATTTGCTTATGCTTTCCCAGCAAAAGCTGCCAAAAAGTAGGACGGAGCAACTTGCAATGCCCCTTACAAGAGCCATGCAGTACAGCATATTACAAACATAACGGAGGAACTTGCAATGCTGGCACCCTGGTGGTATAGTGGTGGTGGAGGCTGAGGATAAGGAGAAGAAGATTAAACAGCCGAAACGAGGAAGCGTATACCCATGTGTGGGTGTGAAGCGGTGCATGTGAATACACCTCCCGAAATAACACAGTGGATTTGACTTTACTCTGCTGTCATTTGGTGGTGATGAGAAGTCTGGCCCAATCCAGCCCTTGTTCATTTTGATAAGGGTCAGCTTGTCAGCATTGTCAGTTGACAGGCGAGTGCGCTTATCAGTTATAATTCCCCCAGCGGCACTAAAAACACGCTCCGATAGCACGCTAGCGGCAGGGCAGGCCAGGACCTCCAAGGCGTACAGAGCGAGTTCATTCCAAGTGTCCAGCTTGGATACCCAATAATTAAAAGGCACAGAGGAATCACGGAGGACGCTGGTACGATCGGCAACGTACTCCCTCACCATCTTTTGAAACTTTCCACTCCTTGTGAGAGTACCTCGCGCCTCAGGGCCTGTAAGCTAGGCGGGTGTCAGAAAACTGTCCCAGAACGTTGACAGTGTTCCCCTGCCTCTGCTGGAATGGAGTTGCATCTCTCTTGCCTGTACGCCTTGGTTGGGCAGCGAACTGTGACCTCTGCCGCTAGCGTGTTCAGATGGGAATTTTTTTAAGAGTTCTGCAGCAAGGGCCTTCTGGTATTGCCCCATTTTTGTAGACCTCTCCACCTCAGGAATAAGAGAGTGAAAGTTCTCCTTGTAGCGGGGGTCTACAAGTGTCACCAACCAGTAATGACTGTCACCCAACATTTTGACAACGCGAGGGTCACGGTTAAGGCAGCGTAACATAAAGTCAGCCATGCGTGCCAGACTGGTAACGGGCAAGATTTCCGTGTCCTCACCAAGATGACGACTGACCATGCTCTCCTCCTCCTCCTCCTCTTCCTCCTCCCCCCTGTCCTCAGGCCACCCACGCTGAACCGACGGTATGACACTTGTACAGGTACTACCGTCTACAACGCATGATAGCAGCTCCTGTTCTTCCTCCTCCTCCTCCTCCTCCTCTCCCTCATTGTCCCCCAATGCACGTTGGGATGAGATGAGGCTGGGCTGTGTGTAATCGCCCGCTACGGCTTCTTGATCCATCTCATCATACTCTGGCTGCAATGCCTCCTCTTTAATTCTCTGCTGAGAGCGTTGCAAAAGACAGACAAGTGGGATGCTGACACTAATGATGGCGTCATCGCCACTCACCATCTTGGTGGACTCCTCAAAGTTTGTCAGGATGGTACATATGTCAGACATCCAGGTCCAATCCTGAGGTCTTATGTGTGGAGTCTGACCTGAATATCGACGGCCTTGTTGCAGCTGGTACTCCACAACTGCTCTCTTCTGCTCACAAATCCTTTGCAACATGTGGAGGGTAGAGTTCCAACGTGTGGGGACATCACACACCAGTCGGTGTGCCGGAAGCTGCAAACGCTGCTGCAACACAGCAAGGGCAGCGGAAGCTGTAGCCGACTTGCGAAAATGAGCTGACAGGCGGCGTACTTTCACGAGCAGATCTGGCAACTCGGGGTACGATTTAAGAATCCGCTGAACCACGAGGTTAAGCACATGAGCCAGGCGTGGTACGTGTGTGATCTCACCTCGCCTCAGAGCCGCCACCAGGTTACGGCCATTGTCACACACGACCATGCCGGGATGTAGGTTCAGCGGTCTCAGCCACAGATCTGCCTGCTCTTTCACAGCTGTCCACAACTCACAAGCAGTGTGAGGTTTATCACCTAAGCTTATGAGTTTCAGCACAGCCTGTTGCCGCTTGGCGGAGGCAGTACTGCAATGCTTCCAGCTTGTAACTGATGTGGTGATATCTGAGATGGAGGCTGAAGATGAGGAGGAGGAGGAGGAGGAGGATGCGCAGGAGCTGTACACTGTGGGGGCAACTCTGACTGACACAGGGCCCGCAATCCTCGGTGTGGGGAGGATGTGTTCCGTCCCAAGGTCCGACTGGGTCCCGGCTTCCACTATGTTTACCCAGTGTGCCGTCAGAGAGATGTACCGTCCCTGGCCACAAGCACTTGTCCACGTGTCCGTTGTCAGGTGGACTCTCCCAGTAACTGCGTTGTTGAGGGCACGGCAGATGCTTTGGTACACGTGCTTGTGTAGTGCGGGGATGGCACACCGGGCAAAATAGTGTCGGCTGGGGACCGAGTACCGAGGGACGGCCACCGCCATAAGATTGCGGAAGGATTCCGTCTCCACCAGCCTAAAAGGCAGCATTTCCAATGCAAGCAGTCGTGAAATGTGCGAATTTAAGACTGTGACCTGTGGGGCGTTAGCTGCGAATTTCCGCTTTCGTTCAAAGGTCTAGGATATGGACAATTGAACGCTGCGGTGGGACGTGGACGTGGACGTTGATGCTGTTTCTTGAGAAACTGCCATAACAAGTGAAGACTGAGAGGAGGGGGCATCTTTACATGCAGTATGGACAGGGGATTGCCTTGCACACACAACAGGGGGTTCTATTGCACGCACAACAGTGGAAGAAGCAGTGGTGACACCCGCTGACACTAGTCGTGGACCCTGGGTTTCGCCCCACAAAGTCGGGTGCTTTGCTGCCATGTGCCTGATCATGCTGGTGGTGGTCAGGCTGGTAGTTTTGTCACCCCTGCTGATGCTGGCATGGCAGGTGGAACATATGGCCTTTTTGGGGTTATCAGCAGAGTCTTTAAAAAAATTCCAGACTCTGGAAGACCTACCGCTTGTACTGGCAACGTCCCTCGTGTTGGTGTTACGGGGAACGGTTGCCTGCCTTCTGTCTGCGGCCACCACACTGCTTCTTCCTGCCTGTTGGGGTACTCTGCCTCCCTCCCCCTGTGTGCTGCTGGCCTCACTCTGCATGTCCTCCTTCCACGTTGGGTCAGTTACTAGATCATCCACCACCTCCTCCTCTTCCACTTGCGCTCCACGATCCTCCTCCTCACTTCCTGGCAATTCTGTCTCGTCATCGTCCACCTCTTGTGACAGATTGCCAACGTCAACTTCCTGTGGCCGTGGCTGTTCAAATATTTGGGCATCGCAACATGGGATCTCCTCTTCCACCACTTCAAGCGTATCAGGCGAGGGGCCCAAATATGGAAATGGACCAGTGAACAGCTCTTCAGAGTGTCCAAGTGTGGGATCACTTGCTGTCTGACGACACTCGGCATGGTGGGAGGAAGGAGCATCAGGGTGAGGAGGAGTATGCGGTCGAGACTCACAGCTACTAAGAGTTGACCGTGTGGAAGACAGACCGGAGGTGGTGGTGCCCAGGTAACTGGAAGTATTGTCTGCTATCCAATTAATAACCTGTTCACACTGATCAGTTCTCAATACTGGTGATGTTCTGTGCTTCCCTAGTAATTCGGTCAAGAAGTGGGAGCGAGAAGATGTGGCTGTTGGTTGTGGCACATTTTCACCTTGGCCACGGCCCCGTCCTCTGCACGAAC
The DNA here is from genome assembly GCF_046119375.1 of Phyllobates terribilis. Lineage (NCBI taxonomy): Eukaryota > Metazoa > Chordata > Amphibia > Anura > Dendrobatidae > Phyllobates > Phyllobates terribilis. The sequence continues at coordinate 694,340,151 of NW_027362762.1, forward strand.
CATCACCAGAACGTCCACTTCCACGTCCCTTGCCACGCGCCTTGCCCATTGTAAATGAAGTAAAATAGCTTACACTTGCACTATCAATGGAAAAAGGGTAATAAAGAGTAGATTAGAACCGTGGAAGAGGAAAACCACAGTTATTGTTTACTGGGGTATACCACACTTTTTTAAATAGAGATATTTGCGGTTGAACAGTGAGCGACACACTCAAACTGCTTTTTTTTTAGATACCAAAGGCCCAAAACTGGATAGTACAGCGATTTGACCCGTGGAACTGCGAAACCACACTGGGATGTCGGGCCTACACAAGACTATTTTCAACAGATATATTTTTGTGTCACAACAGTCAGGAGACACTACTGTTTTTCTTTACGGAAAAAACTACCAAAACCTGAATAATAGAGATTTTTTACCGTGGAACAGCAAAACCACTGTTATAATTTACTGGTGTATACCAGGCTTTTTAAAATATATATATATTTGCGGCTGAACAGTGAGCGACACACTCAAACTGTTTTTTTTAGATACAAATGGCCCAAAAGTGGATAATACAGAGGTTTGTACCGTGGAACTGCAAAACCACACTTGTATTTCTCGGGCCTACACCAGACTATTTTCAACAGATATATTTGTGTCTGAAAAATCAGGGAGACACTATTTTTTTTTTTTTTACAGCAAAAAATGCAAAAAGCAGGATAATAGAGATTTTTTACCGTGGAACAGCAAAAGCACACTTCTGTCTCTCTGGCCTACACCAGACTATTTTCAACAGATATATTTGTGTCTGAAAAATCAGGGAGACACTATATTTTTTTTTTTTACAGCAAAAAATGCAAAAAGCAGGATAATAGAGATTTTTTACCGTGGAACAGCAAAAGCACACTTCTGTCTCTCTGGCCTACACCAGACTATTTTCAACAGATATATTTGTGTCTGAAAAATCAGGGAGACACTATTATTATTTTTATACAGCAAAAAATGCCAAAAACAGGATAATAGAGATGTTTTACCGTGGAACATCAAAACCACAGTAATAATTTACTGGTGTATACCAGGCTTTTTAAAATATATATATATTTGCGGCTGAACAGTGAGCGACACACTCAAACTGTTTTTTTTAGATACAAATGGCCCAAAAGTGGATAATACAGAGGTTTGTACCGTGGAACTGCAAAACCACACTTGTATTTCTCGGGCCTACACCAGACTATTTTCAACAGATATATTTGTGTCTGAAAAATCAGGGAGACACTATTTTTTTTTTTTTTACAGCAAAAAATGCAAAAAGCAGGATAATAGAGATTTTTTACCGTGGAACAGCAAAAGCACACTTCTGTCTCTCTGGCCTACACCAGACTATTTTCAACAGATATATTTGTGTCTGAAAAATCAGGGAGACACTATATTTTTTTTTTTTACAGCAAAAAATGCAAAAAGCAGGATAATAGAGATTTTTTACCGTGGAACAGCAAAAGCACACTTCTGTCTCTCTGGCCTACACCAGACTATTTTCAACAGATATATTTGTGTCTGAAAAATCAGGGAGACACTATTATTATTTTTATACAGCAAAAAATGCCAAAAACAGGATAATAGAGATGTTTTACCGTGGAACATCAAAACCACAGTAATAATTTACTGGTGTATACCAGGCTTTTTAAAATATATATATATTTGCGGCTGAACAGTGAGCGACACACTCAAACTGTTTTTTTTAGATACAAATGGCCCTAAAGTGGATAATACAGAGGTTTGTACCGTGGAACTGCAAAATCACACTTGTATTTCTCGGGCCTACAGCAGACTATTTTCAACAGATATATTTGTGTCTGAAAAATCAGGGAGACACTATTTTTTTTTTTTTTTACAGCAAAAAATGTAAAAAGCAGGATAATAGAGATTTTTTACCGTGGAACAGCAAAAGCACACTTCTGTCTCTCTGGCCTACACCAGACTATTTTCAACAGATATATTTGTGTCTGAAAAATCAGGGAGACACTATTATTATTTTTATACAGCAAAAAATGCCAAAAACAGGATAATAGAGATGTTTTACCGTGGAACATCAAAATCACAGTAATAATTTACTGGTGTATACCAGGCTTTTTAAAATATATATATATTTGCGGCTGAACAGTGAGCGACACACTCAAACTGTTTTTTTTAGATACAAATGGCCCAAAAGTGGATAATACAGAGGTTTGTACCGTGGAACTGCAAAACCACACTTGTATTTCTCGGGCCTACACCAGACTATTTTCAACAGATATATTTGTGTCTGAAAAATCAGGGAGACACTATTTTTTTTTTTTACAGCAAAAAATGCAAAAAGCAGGATAATAGAGATTTTTTACCGTTGAACAGCAAAAGCACACTTCTGTCTCTCCGGCCTACACCAGACTATTTTCAACAGATATATTTGTGTCTGAAAAATCAGGGAGACACTATTATTATTTTTATACAGCAAAAAATGCCAAAAACAGGATAATAGAGATGTTTTACCGTGGAACATCAAAACCACAGTAATAATTTACTGGTGTATACCAGGCTTTTTAAAATATATATATATTTGCGGCTGAACAGTGAGCGACACACTCAAACAGTTTTTTTTAGATACAAATGGCCCATAGAACTGCAAAACCACACTTCTATTTCTCTGGCCTACACCAGACTATTTTCAACAGATATATTTGTGTCTGAAAAATCAGAGGCACACCTTTTTTTTTGGGGGGGGGGGGCACCAAAAGGTTAATAAGGTGGGTATTTGTACATTGTGAAGAAGGAAAAAAAAAAGAGGATTTAGATAAAAAAAAAGGATTTTTCCTAGCCCCCGGGACCTGGAGCTAAGTCCAGCAATTTCAGCAACAGGAGCAGCACAAAGGACTGTAATGCAGCGTTTGCTGGTATAACCACTGCGTCTCCTATACAGCCTGCCTGCCTGCCTGATATACCTGGGATGGATATTAGTCCTGAGAAGGACTGTTTGTTTGACCTGGCAGCCTTTACAGACCCTACACTAACTATTTTGCAGGATATATCTCTCCCTAAATCAGCAGCGCTGTCCCTACACTGTCTGATCCGGAGCGACTGTGTCCAAGATGGCGGCGCCCTGTTTTAAATACTCGAGGTGACGCTGTGCGGCCAGCCAATCACTGTAATGCCCACAAACAACATGGCTGCGGCATTACAGTGACTGGCTGGCAATCCCTGCATGTTCATTGGCTCTGTAAAGAGCGCCAAACATGCAGGGCGGAGACCCGAGCTCCCGCCCGAGTAACCCGGAAATGCTCGGTGCTCGCCGAACATCCCGAGTAGCGTGATGCTCGGGCGAGTACCGAGCAGTGTCGAGCATGTTCGCTCAACACTAGTAATCACGAATATTCGGCCACTGTCCAAATATTTCTGGACCTAACTATATATGAGTTGCCCCAGAATGAAATATTAGAACATCAAGGTAGTGGCTGATACTAAGTACCTTATTTTTTGGACTATAAGACGCATTCCCCGCCCCCCAAATTTTGGGGAAAATTGGGGTGTGTCTTATAGACTGAATGTAGCTTACCAGGGGGCGGCGATACTGCTGGCGATGCTGTGGGTCTTGCGCTTGGAGGAGGGGATGTCCAGAGGTACAAATTCCCAGGGTGGTAGGAGGGGGTGTTTGACGGTCCTCGATGAAACTTGGCAGTGCGGGGGCTCCGTCAACATTTTGTGAAAGTCTGGAGCCCCCACACTTCCTGGGCAGATTGAGATCTCGGCACTGAGATCTCGTCTCCCTGAGATCAAAATCTGCGCATGCGTGGACTCCGGCAGCAATTTTTCCAGAGTCCAGCGCATAGAGAACATGGAAGTGTGGGGACCCCAGACTTTCACAAAATGTCGGCAGAGCCCCCACACCGCCGAGGACCGTCAAACACCCCCTCCTAACACCCTGGGACACGCAGCATCACCTTTCAGCTTCGTACCTCTGGACACCCCCTCCTCCAAGCGCAGTGTGGCACCCCAGGGGTCTGGTTTCCACAGTAATAGCAGTATTACGTCTGTGAGCAGGTGGGAGGTCTCCTGGGCAGGAATCCTAAGCATGCCACACCTCCTGCCCAGTCCTGGGAGGGGAAGAACTTCCCCTACATAAACTGGGGCTGAGGCAGGGTTAGAGAGAGGAGTTCCAGACAGAGACGGAGTCTGGTCTGGACACGCAGAAACAGGGACAGATAGACATCAGGAGCTCTGTAGGAGCCAAGGAGAAGCGCCAGGGGCTGGAGCTGTGCAGAGCTCGCCCTGGGAGAAGGTACTAAAACCGGACACAGGAGTCCGAGGCTGTGGGGACTAAGATATACCCAGCAGCAGAATCCATCCGGCAGGGGATTCCAGGTCCTCTGGCCATAAAAGCCCGGAGGCTCAGTCACAACGAAGGGACCAGCATCGCCATCCCGGAGCGGAGGCTAACAGGAGGCCCCAGGTCACCAGCCATACAGGTGAGCACCACACGGTATACCCAGGGACGTGGGCTACTTGTAACCGCCGAAAGCAGGGTAGCCAGGAAGGGTACAGACTAACGGGAAGGCCTACAACTCCACCTGGCCAGGGGAACTCCGGCTTACTCGCAGACTAACCAGGCCCCAACTACTAGCCAGTACTCCCGGGGGAATTTGCCTTGTACCATCAGTAAAGGCCCTGAACTGTACCCTCGCGTCTCCGTGCTTCCTTGTCGCACCGTTAGTGCTGGGACATCCACACCATCACTCCCAACATCACCCACATCCGCTGCCCTGAGGCCATACCTCTCCTGTTGGGGGTTATATCAACATTGCTGCACACCTATACCACCGGCCTCAGCGGTCTGCCCTGCAGCGGCGGTTTCATAACCGCATTCAACGGGTGGCGTAGTCGGACACTAATACCATCATACCAATAACTGCCACTTAGTTTGACCACCCTGGGCGCGGACCGGGTCACTGCCACACGAAGACTACTGCCCCCATCGGATCCGGCTCCGGGTATCCCCCGCGCGCACGCGCGCCGCACTACAGCACTGGCCCAGGGGGTGAGTCAGCAGGACCCGCAGCATCGCTCGCAGTATCATCCGACTCCTACAGCTGAGCACCTCTGAGCAGCCCCTTCTTCCAGCCCGGGATGGGACTCCCAGCATCACCCCACAGTGTCGCACCTTCGAACACTTCCTGTGTCCCCGCTCAACCACCGCTGCCACCCCTTGCTAGTAAGCTGAATTCGGACAGCAAGATGGACCGCCATTTGACGCATTACATTTTTTTCCCCTATTTTCCTCCGAAAATTTGGGGTGTGTCTTATGGCATGAAAAATACGGTAATGCAATAGAACAGGGTTCCCCAACTCCAGTCCTCAAGGCCCACCAACAGGTCATGTTTTCAGGATTTCCTTAGTATTGCACAGGTGATGGAATTATTGCCTGTGCAGGTGATGCAATTATCACCTGTGTAATACTAAGGAAATCCTGAAAACATGACCTGTTGGTGGGCCTTGAGGACTGGAGTTGGGGAACCCTGCAATAGAACACATTTGTGCATAGCAACCAAGTCAATTCATTTTTTTATATTATTTTCTACAAATTACCGCTTAGCATATTAACTTTACCTTCTTTTTGTAGGCCACTAGAAGAGAATTAAAAACCTCAGAGGAGGAGTCTATATTTCTAGTCTCCAGGGTGCATGGTGGTGCCTTAGGATATGTTCACATCACATTTTGTATACACATCAGTGGCTCTGTCGGAGCTTACGTCTGAAGTCCTTAAAAACAGAATTCAGGCGTATTGGCCGATGAGGACATTCACTTTAATGAAGCCAGCGGAGTCACTCTTGGATGTCATTTTCTTCAGTACCTGCCTATTTAAGGCAGGTGTCAAAACGTGAGACCAAACAGGCAGAAGAACAAGAGAGACCTTTAGGTATCTATTATTTACAAAAGTGTTTCCTATGATTGCAACTTCATGTACCAAGTTACAGAATAGCAGCTCTGGAGCACAAATTTACACAGTGTCGAACGCATTAGTACAAGTAAATTGTATTATTTTGGCAGCAAAGGACTATCCTAAATGCAAGTGTGGCGCCCCTGAGGGTTCAGTCGCCACAGGGGTACTGCACCTCAGAATGAGGTGTGGTATCTCCTCTCCAAGGTAAGGATGGAGTGCCACACAGGACCCCAACCACACACTCAACACTACACCACTCCAGTTCTGAAGGGGGCCCAATGCACCATAGTGCTGCCCCGGTCCGGAATGGAGGAGTTGGGGGGGAACCAAAGTTAGGGGGAACCAAGTAGTGAGTGAGGGTGGAGGAAGCACTTTACGTTAGCACTTAATAGAATCATATATAACAGGAGGCCATTTTAATAACCGGGTCTTTAGTCGTGGGTCTTTGGGACGGCAGGTCAGCACAAGGCTGCAGCCGCCTCAGGGTCCACGGCATAGGGGGATTATAATGAGGGCAATCCGGGCTACCGCCCGGGGCCCTGAGCCTGCAGGGGGCCCGCGGCTCAGGGCGCGGTGTCTAATGCCGGATTGCCCTCAATATAAGTGCGGGCCGCCGCGGCACATACCGGTAGCAGTGGCGGGAGGGGGTCCCCCGGATCGCTCCCCCCAGCAGCGGCGCACGGCCGCTACTTCTTCATCGGCCGGGCCAACACTGCAGCAGTTAACTTCCCTGTGCTGGCCCGGCCGCGTCACTGCTAGGAGACACGGCCCTGTGCGCGGCCGTGTCTCGTAGCTGTGACGTCACGCAGTGCGCACCCGGCCTGCACTGCTGCAACGGAGAAGTCAGAGCAGGCAGGAGGAATGTAGCCGGGGGATGGTAAGTCTGTGTGTGTATGTGTATATGTGTGTATGTGTGTATGTGTGTGTGTGTGTGTATGTGTGTGTGTGTGCAGGCAGATATCATTGTGTGATGTCTGTTTATATGTATTTTTGTGTTTCAAATGTGTTTATGCGTGTATGTATATGTCTGTATATGTTTGTGTGTGTGCGTGACTGCATGCGTGACTGCGTGCGGCCTCCTGCTGAGTATAGTTGGCGCCGTGTGGCCTCCTGCTGTCTCTGGGGGGGGGCGCCGTGCGGCCTCCCACTATGTATAGCTGGCGTCGTGCGGCCTCCCACTGTGCATAGATGGCGCCGTGCGGCCCCCTGCTGTGTATAGATGGCGCCATGCGGCCCTCTGCTGTGTATAGATGGCACCGTGCGGCCCCCTGCTGCGTATAGATGGCGCCGTGCGTCCCTCTGCTGTGTATAGATGGCGCCGTGCGGCCCCCTGCTGTGTATAGATGGCGCCGTGCGGCCCCCGACTGTGTATAGATGGTGCCGTGCGGCCTCCTGCTGTGTATAGATGGTGCCGTGCGGCCCCCTGCTGTGTATAGATGGCGCCGTGCGGCCCCCTGCTGTGTATAGATGGCGCCATGCGGCCCTCTGCTGTGTATAGATGGCGCCGTGCGGCCCCCTGCTGTGTATAGATAGCGCCGTGCGTCCCTCTGCTGTGTATAGATGGCACCGTGCGGCCCCCTGCTGTGTATAGATGGCGCCATGCGGCCCCCGGCTGTGTATAGATGGCGCCGTGCGGCCTCCTGCTATGTATAGATGGTGCCGTGAGGCCCCCCTGCTGTGTATAGATGGCGCCGTGCGGCCTCCTGCTATGTATAGATGGCGCCATGCGGCCCCCTGCTGTGTATAGATGGCGCCGTGCGGCCCCCGGCTGTGTATAGATGGCGCCGTGCGGCCCCCGCTGTGTATAGATGGCGCCGTGCGGCCTCCTGCTAAGTATAGATGGCGCCGTGCGGCCTCCTGCTTTGTATAGATGGTGCTGTGCGGCCTCCTGCTGTGTATAGATGGCGCCGTGCGGCCTCCCGCTGTGTATAGATGGCTACGTGCGGCCTCCTGCTGAGTATAGATGGCGCCACGCGGCCTCCTGCTGTCTCTGGGGGGGCGCCGTGCGGCCTCACGCTGTGTATAGATGGCGCCATGCGGCCTCCTGCTGTGTATAGATGGTGCCGTGTGGCCTCCTGCTGTGTATAGATGGCTATGTGCGGCCTCCTGCTGAGTATAGATGGCGCAGTGCGGCCTCCTGCTGTCTCAGGGGGGAGCGCCGTGCGGCCTCCCGCTGTGTATAGATGGCGCCGTGCGGCCTCTTGCTGTGTATAGATGGCACCGTGCGGCCTCCCGCTGTGTATAGATGGCTACGTGCGGCCTCCCGTTGTGTATAGATGGCTACGTCCTGCCAGGGACATGCGGATGTGAAGCGTTCATCACTTGCATTTCCGCATGCGGGTTGACAAGCGCTTTCCAAGCGATTTTAGCATCACTTGGAAAGTGCTTGACAACTTGGTTACACTATATAAATCCATGCAACCAGCATGGATTTATATAGTGTGACCGTAAAAGAATGGTAAAAAATAAAAAATATATACGTCAGTGGTCGCGTGACCCGTCACATGACTAAATGACGTCACGGCAGATCCTTTTCAGACCATCGCGAGCTGCCGGCAAGCCAGGATGCATCGGATAAAGACACAGGGGGCCATCAGAAGGTAAGTATAATATTTATTTTTTATTTTATTCTTTTTTTACAGGTTCTATGGTACCCGGGTCCGGAGGAGAGTCTCCTGTCCTCCACACCCGGGTACCATCTGCACATTGAAATGCATGGATTCTGCATGTACAGATGCAGTGATGCGGATTCCATGCGTTCTAATGCAAGTCAATGGCGGCGAAAACGCCGAGCTTCCACAAAATAATTGGTAATGCTGCGAATTTTTCCGCAATGATAATCCGCAGTGGAAATTTCTGCAGCATGTACACAGCACATGCGGATTATCATGAAGGAACATGGCAGACCTTCTACCAAGTGTTTTTTAAGCGTTTCTGCAGCGGAATTGCCGCTGCGGAAACGCTTAAAAAACACATAGTGGGCACACAGCCTAAAAAAAATTATTATAATTAATATTGTGCCAAATTAATTTCACGTGAACTATCACATGATCTATCACAGGGGATCATGTGACATGTCACGTGATAAATCAGGTGTGTGTGTGTGTGTGTGTGGGGGGGGCCCGCGCCTTCTAAACTGGCCGGGGCCCTTGCTACTCTTAATCCACCCCTGGTCCACGGTTCCCGGTCTCAGGCCTTGAGACGGGGGATTGGGGCAGAGTTATAACCGGCTCTGTCCCCGGTCAGAGTCCAACTAAGAAGGCCCAGGAGGGGAGCAGAGGAGATAGGCTCCACAGGCAAAAGGATCTCAGGGGGTGCGGACGGAGCGGAGTCACCACCTGCATACCTTATTCTGGCTCAGCCAGAGAGACCCTGCTGCAAGAGGGGGTACCGGTCCCTGATTATCTGACTTTGCACTTCACGTCTATGTCGGAAAAGTCCGGAGGCTTAAGTGGATCCCAGGGGGATATGGACGGAGCGGAGTCGCCACCTGTATTCCCTAATCTGAGTTCATCCAGAGGGACCCAGCCTTGCGCCAAGTTCTCACCACTAGTAACCAAGAAGGGCACCCAGTCGGTCCGGGAGCTATACGCTACCCATCAAGGACATCGCAGTACCCGTACGGGACACAGTGGGGGACACGAGGCGGGAGAAGAACAGCAGGAGAGGAACACTTTAGAGCGGGGGTCCTGTCAAACGCGCCTGAACTACCTGGAGTGTGCTGAACCCCACCCTGGCGGCCGCAGCTCGCCGTGTGACAGCAGAGAGAAACTCTGAGCTGAGAAAACACTACCGTGAGTAAAAGACTTGGATGACTTCAACTACTGCCTCTGTCTGTTCTTTCCTCCGCGGCTCTGCACCCGCCAACACTCTATTCTTCACTCTCCCACTACACTGCCCTGAGGCCCTGCTCCACCTGTGGGGAGCAGCACCAACTAAGCTGTCAGAACAAAGGCCTCAGAGGACTGTCGCAGCGCTGGTGATTCTCACCAGATACCACGGGTGGTGTCACGAACATTTCCCTATCCCATCTAACCTTCCCTCATTCCTTGCTTTTAAGAGTGACCCCAGGGTACGGGCCCGGGAGCCGGCCACTGCGGCATCCCCCCAACACCATCAACAAGGCCCGGGCGCCGAATCGTCCCCCCATCATCCCCTGGGCACGTCATCTCTTTCTGGCATCTCGAACAAGATTTCGTGCCCGTGGCAATGGCAGAAGTCTATACCCATTGCCATCGGGTACTGTGCGCCTTTCCTAAAGACTGTATCTCCGCATTCAATGTGGCGCCCGCCCAAGAAGAACGGGCGCCATTATGAGCAGGGAAAACAACAACAACTTAAGCCCTCCCATCGTGGGCCAGGTTCCCCAATGGCGCCAAAAGCTCAGACCGCCCATTGCCTTAGAGACTGTCCGCATAGTTGTGTCCGTCAAAATGGATGGGACATCCCAAGGAGTGCCCGTCTGCGAGCAGCCACTGAACCTCCCCCGAAAGAGGAGGAGAAAGAGAGGGAGACAAGGTGTGGCCTGGGCAAGTCTAGACAGAACACACCTGGCAGCAGCGATGGAAGCAGCGCAGGATATGCCCTCCGTCGCTTGCTCACCAGCAGCCACCTCTCTCACCCTGGAGGGATACAGTGTTCACCTGACAGCGGAGGAAGCCGAGTTCCTCCACGGCGGGATGCAGGACCTGACTCGTCGAGTGGAGGAGGTCCAGAGGAACGCGGTCGCAGAGTGGAGAAAAGAGATGCTGGGGAAGCTTGCGGCCCGACACAAAGACACGTCGCGCCCTGTCAACGATGCCCCAGCCCAGGCGGAAACGGAACAGGGCCCGGAGGCCGCATCCAGCCCAGGAGCGGGTAAGGAGGAAACCCCTGCCCCAGGCGCCATGTGTGCCGCCCTCCTCTTTGACTTCCTACCGCCACCTCCATCTCTGGGCGCTACCGTCTGGGAGCAGCTACTAGCCCCGGAACCTGAGGCCCAAGCCGCCGCAGCCTCTGGAAGCCTGCTACCTCTCACACTCCCGGAACCGTCAGCACCTGCCCTCGCCTGGGTGTATACGTACCCACACCCGGACTGGTCCGCTAAGATGGAGGACCAACAGCGTCCCCCGTTAACGCTGTTACCAGCGCCCCCGGTTGCATGCCCTAAAGGAGAGCAGTTTAGATGGGACAACCAGGGGGGGATCTAATGGGGTTTCCCCGGGAGACCCAAGCTGAGGCTCGACGGCGGGAGGAGCATTGCAGAAGTGAGCTCCTCCAGCTAGAGAAAGAGTGGCGCACCCGGAGGGTCCACTGTGAGCAGCTGGAGGTGCGGTCAAAAGCCGCCAAGACCCAAGCCCGAAAGGCGCAGGCCTCCCGCTTTAGCCCCTGGGAGGAAGGACTAATAGTCCGATTTCATCAGGAAGCGGGATGGGGCTTTATCCGCAGCCCTCAGTTCACACAAGACATCTTTGTAAATCAGCGGGGCGTGGAGCCCCATTTGGAGCAAGGACACCCCAACCGCAATTTATACCCGAGAGACTAGGTCTCCTACACCGGCCACCGCGGAGTATGTGGATGGTGCGCTCTAGAGGTGCACCGGCTGATCAAGTAGGATGCCCCCATGCGTATTGCCACTGGAGACCGGTCCGGTTCTGTGGGCAAACATGAACCGTACCCCCCGGTGGGGATACCATCAGTAATGCGGCCCCAGAGGCTGAACTTCCATGTTTTTGTTTTGTTTTGGGCGTACTTATGTTTTATTAAGACATTATGCCTGAGGACGGTGAGCAGTCAACAGACTGGATTGTAAATAGTTTGCACCTATTAAGGTGCCCCCTATTGGTTTTATAAGCACAACAGCTGACCTCAGAAGCAAAACCTGTCTGTGTGGCACTAACGGAGGTCCAACTCAGGATCACCATGCCCTGCAGCCACCCCAGGGCCTACGTGGAGGGTTTGCTTTGGACAGGTCCCTCATGCTGCTGAACTTGCACTTAAATAATATTTTCTACTGTTTTTCTATATGCATAATGTCTTTGTAATTATAATGTATAACCTGCAACGTTTAATGAGGTGCCTCCCATAAAGGGAAGATTGTTATTGTTATGAAAAAAAATATATTTTTGAATGTCTGAAAATACCATGTCTTTGCTCTATTGCAGCCCGCGGACGTGCTGTGTTTCACCAAGGGGGAATGTGGCGCCCCTGAGGGTTCAGTCGCCACAGGGGTACTGCACCTCAGAATGAGGTGTGATATCTCCTCTCCAAGGTAAGAATGGAGTGCCACACAGGACCCCAACCACACACTCAACACTACACCACTCCAGTTCTGAAGGGGGCCCAATGCACCATAGTGCTGCCCCGGTCCGGAATGGAGGAGTTGGGGGGGAACCAAAGTTAGGGGGAACCAAGTAGTGAGTGAGGGTGGAGGAAGCATTTTACGTTAGCACTTAATAGAATCATATATAACAAGAGGCCATTTTAATAACCGGGTCTTTAGTCGTGGGTCTTTGGGACGGCAGGTCAGCACAAGGCTGCAGCTGCCTCAGGGTCCACTGTTTCCGGTCTCAGGCCTTGAGACGGGGGATTGGGGCAGAGTTATAACCGGCTCTGTCCCCGGTCAGAGACCAACTAAGAAGGCCCAGGAGGGGAGCAGAGGATATAGGCTCCACAGGCAAAAGGATCTTAGTGGGTGCGGACGGAGTGGAGTCTCCACCTGCATACCTTATTCTGGTTCAGCCAGAATTATGGAAATCACAGGATCAGTAGACATGTTATAGATACAAATGATGAAAACATGGAAAACATTTTTTAAAAACATGTCAGTATCTCAGTGTCATAATCGTGACACGCAAAAATATACACACTTACACGCATAGGCAGCTTTCAATGAGCTTATTAATGGTTGTCTCAGGAATGTTCTGCTACGCAGAATGTACTTGGGGACACAAATCATCAAGGTCAACTGATAGAAATTCTCTTTGTAATTTTCAAGCAATTATGTTCCAGATGTGAACAACGGGAGACAAGTTCAGTGGCGCTTCTAGCCATGGTAGCACTTTTATGCCATGAAGGCTGCTCACCGTAGCAAGAGCAACATTCGGCCTTGTATTGTTGTTTTTAAAAGCAGCTCCTGGGACAATTTCACGTTTCCTTGCTGAAGAGGATAGACCTCCATTCCAGTCTCCAGTACCGTCTTGCTGTGCCAGGGGTCTGGTTGCCACAGTAATAGAAATATTATGTCTGAGAGCAAGTGGGAGGTTTCTCTGGTCAGGAGCCCTAAGCATGCAACACGGCCCACCCAGACCTGGGAGGGGAAGAATCTGCCCTTATAAACTGGGTCTGGGGTGGGATTAGTGAGTGAAGTTCCAGACACAGGGAGAGTTACAACAGGAGCTCTGTAGGAGCAGGAGCAAGTGCCAGAGGCTGGAAGTTAGAAAGCTCGCCTTGGCTGAAGACACTAAACCCGGACACGGAGTCCGAGGCTGTGGGGACATCCAGGTCCAGCAGCAGAATCCAACCGGCAGGGGATTCCATGTCCTCTGGCCTTAGAAGCCCAGAGGCACGGTCACAAGCAAGGGACCAGCACTGCCATCGTGAAGCGGAGGCTAACGGAAGGCCCCAAGTCACCGGCCATACGGGTGAGCACCACACGGTATACTCAGGGACGTGGGCTACTTCTACCCGCATAGAGCAAGGTAGCCAGGAAAGAGTGCAGATAGTCGGGGAGGCCTACAACTCCACCTGGCCAGAGGAGATCCTACTTGTTTACAGACTGACCAGTCCCCTACTGCTAACCAGTACTCCCGGGAGGGTCTGCGTTATACCATCAGTAAAGACCCTGAACTGCACCACACGTCTCTGTGTTTCATCGCCGCACCAGCACCATCAGTCCTGGGACGATCACACCATCACTCCCATCATCCACACTAGCTGCCCTGAGGCAATACTTCTCCCGTGGGGAGTTATCCCATACTCGGCTGCGCAAACAACATCAGCCTCAGCGGTCTGCAGCGCAGCGGCGGTCCCCACTGACCGCAATCCACGGGTGGCGTAGTCGGACATTGTTATTACCAAAGACTGCCACTGGTTTGACCGCCCTGGGCACGGACCGGATCACAGCCACGGAGGACTACATCCCCCAGCGATCCGGCTCCGGGTATCCCCTGCACAGCACAGGCCAAGGGGGCGCGTCAACTTTGGCGTAGTCGGCAGGATTTCGTGCCCGCAACCACCGGGTACTGCGTGCCTGAAATAGACTTTTATACTTACCTGTGGTGAAGTTTCCCGCCATCCGGAGTCGTTTCCCGCCATCGGACGCCATCTTGGACCGTTTCCCGCCATCTTCTGCAGTCTTCCCGCCATCCGCAGCTGCTTCCCGCCATCGGACGCCATCTTCGGGACGTCGCGCGTGAAGAAGAGGGGCGTGGACGACGAAAGCGCGCGAGATCCGAAGCTGCGCCCCACGCACTGACGCTACGCAAGGTCCTGGAAGGGAGGAAGAGCGACGCTGACGTCATCGGAGCGCGACGCCAGGTCCTCTACCCCGACGATTGACTGCGGAGCCGCGGCCTACGGAAGAAGAGCATCGCAAGGTAGGCCACGGTCCACTAGGGGGAAGGAGGATATCGGACACCGAGGGGAGCTCCATCGCCATACCGGCCGCCAGCGCAACCGCTGCAGCGGTCATGCCATTCACCATGCCCTATATCCCGGGGGCAACCTGGCTACCCCAGTACTCAGGGGAGTCACATACCCTGAGTGACTTTAGGGAAAAACTGGATAGCCTCTTCCAGGTATACCCCCTCACGGAAGAGCAAAAAGTAAGCATCCTGGTGGCCCAGTTAATCGGGGCAGCCCAAAGGGAGGTAAAGTCCTGGTCACCTGGGAAGAAGAGGACTGTCAGAGAGATACTAGCCCGGCTGAAAGACACATTTGACACCCGCACCTCAGCCGAAATAAAGCTCAGATTTTACGGGTGCAAACAGCGGGCACATGAAAGTATAAGAGACTATGCTCTAAACCTACAAGAGGCCCTGAGAGCCATTAAGCAGGCAGACCCTGACAGCGTGGGAAATGAAGACAAGCTGTTGACCGAACAATTTATTGAGGGTCTACTGTGCAATGCCCACCGAACCCAGTTGCGGGCAATGGCCTTACAGGACCCTGATCTGGACTTTGCACAGTTCAAGGACAGAGCCATCCGGGTGCTCCGAGAACCGGCACCAGGTGGCGCTGTGACCCACAGGCGCCCTGCTATCACTTATCACCAGGACGCGGCGCCCTTGTCTGCAGGGCCTGTGGGAGCTGATGCACAGGCTTTGAACAATGACCCGGCTACAGACCTGCACCATCAGGTCCAAGAGCTGACTAAGAGCGTTGCCGCGCTAACCAGAACTGTGCAGTCTGTACAGGTCTCTTCTCCAGGAAAGATCCAGCTGGCATCCGGACCGGAGGACGTCCCGTGGCGCCGACTGAGGAGGACCCCACCGGCCAGAGGAAGACCCAGCGACCGAAACAACGAGGACGGACGACCCATCTGCCGCCGCTGCAATCAACCTGGACATATGGCAAGGTACTGTCATTTAAACGGGCACAACCTGGGGTAGAGGGCCAACCCCCAGGCTTAAGATCATCAGGCCCATCGAACTGGCGTGACAAATACGTAGGGGGACGTCCGGTTTTGCTTGTGGTACTGGATGGCATTCCTATGAGTGCCCTACTAGACACCGGGTCACAGGTCACCACCATCCCGTACGTGCTCTTCAAGCGGTACTGGAATGACTCGGACATAACCCGCTACCCAGATGACGACCTGAGCATTATAGCCAGCAATGAATAGCCCGTGCCCCAGATAGGATTTAAGGAAGTGACCATCAAGGTCGGTAAAGTTGAACTGCCGGCACAAGGACTTATCATTGTGGACATTGACCGTCGCGAGAGTCACCCAAAGATAACCCTAGGTACTAACGTAATTGAAAACTGTCTTGCAGAGGTGATTCTTATTTTGCAACAGGTTGCCAAGAACGCCAGTTCCAGCCAGCAGCGTGTCCTCCAAAAAGAGATCCGGGCACTGATGAAGCGGCAACAAGTGGAACTATCTGGTGGTGAGATAGGTAGCGTGAGAATGTGTGACCCGTTCCCTATTGCCATGCCCCCAAAAAGTGAGATGATGATTTGGTGCCGGGCAGCTATTGGTCTAAGAGGTAGAGACTACCAAGCAATGGTAGAACCCGTCTACTCAGACAGTAGGCCCACCATTTTGACAGCACGGGGCGTGGTCAATGTACGCCATGGGAGGGTGCCCGTCTGCATCATAAATATCGGGGAGAGAGAAGTATACCTGCCCCGGTATGCCACGCTAGCCAAATTGTTCACCATCAACCAGAACTCTGTACAGGCCGTGGAACCCTTGCCTCCATCTCAACCAGAGGAAGGTAACGGCTCTAAGAAACCAATGGAGGACTGGTGTCAGCAACTGCATTTGGGTACTGACTCCACTCCCTCACACCAAAAACAGGGAGTCTATCGGGTGGTCCAAGAATACGAGAGAGTGTTTAGTAAACACCCGCTGGACTTCGGGCGAGTAAAGGGGATAGAACATCATCACATCCCAACGGGAGACCATCCTCCCATAAAGGAGAGATACCGACCCGTACCCCCTTGCACACTATCAACACGCCAAGGGGATGTTAAAGGACATGAAGGAGGCTGGGGTAATTAGGGACAGCTGTAGCCCCTGGGCAGCTCCACTAGTCTTAGTGAAAAAGAAAGACAACACTATGAGAATGTGTGTAGACTACAGGAAGGTCAACCGTATCACACACAAAGATGCGTACCCGTTACCAAGCATAGAAGAGTCCTTAGCTGCATTAAAATCTGCTAACTTCTTCTCTACTTTGGATCTCACTAGCGGGTACTGGCAGGTTCCTGTAGCAGAGGCGGACCGGGAGAAGACCGCATTCACCACCCCGATGGGACTCAGCGAATTTAACTGTATGCCGTTCGGGCTCTGCAACGCACCAGGAACCTTCCAATGGTTGATGGAATGCTGTCTGGGACACCGGAACTTCGAGACGGTCCTATTATACCTGGACGATGTCATCGTCTATTCCAAGACCTATGAGGACCATCTGGAACACCTGGCAGAAGTGTTTGAAGCCCTGGCAAACTATGGCCTAAAAGTAAAACCCTCAAAGTGTCATCTACTGAAGCCAAAGGTACAGTACCTGGGACACGTGGTGAGTGCTGATGGAGTGGCTCCCGACCCTGACAAGATCACCGTGATTAAGGACTGGCCAAGCCCATCCAGCATAAAGGAAGTGCGGCAGTTCCTCGGGTTGGTAGGCTACTACCGAAGATTCATTCCCGGTTTTACCAAGAAGGCAGCTCCTATGCAGGACCTCCTGATAGGCCAGTCCAGGAAGGCCAAAAACCAGAAGCCACCCTTCAAATGGGAAAAGCTGGAAGAGGAGTCCTTCCGCCAGCTGATGATGGCCCTCACGGGGGATGAAATCCTGGGGTACCCTGATTACAGCCAGCCCTTTATCCTCCACACGGACGCAAGCAACATCGGGCTAGGAGCCGTACTGTCCCAGATCCAGCAGGGGAGAGAACGGGTAATTGCTTACGCCAGCCGAAAACTGCGACCCACGGAAAGAAACCCTGAGAATTACAGCTCGTTCAAGCTAGAGTTCTTGGCAGTGGTGTGGGCAGTAACCGAACGTTTTAAGCATTACCTTGCCTCTTCCAGGTTCACTGTGTACACGGACAACAACCCATTGACACACCTGGACACTGCAAGACTGGGTGCCCTGGAGCAGAGATGGATGGCCCGCCTGTCCAATTTTGAGTTCACTATCAAATACCGGGCAGGACGCTCCAATACCAACGTGGACGCCCTGTCCAGGATGCCAAACCTACCGGACGAAGGGGAGGATCCAGAAGAATTGGAAAAGATCGAACTCCCTGCGTTTCACCGTCATGGGATTACCCAGTATTCCCACCGTGTGAGGGGCCAGCGATCCGCTACGTTCAACCCCTTACCCCACTACAACTGGGCGGAGACGCAAGACAGTGACCCCGCAGTCCGTCTGGTGAAGGAAATGCTGACCCAGGCTGACGCCCGCCTGGACCCAGACGCTCCGGAAGAGACCAAGCAACTGTGGACGGAAAAGAGCAGACTGTTTCTCTATAAGGAGAAGTTGTGCCGCAGAATGGTCAGTTCCCGGACACATGAACTGATCTGGCAGGTGTTAGAACCTTGCTCTTAGGTTTTTTTCCTTTGCTGGTCACATGACCTTGTTGGCCTATTTAATCCTGCTCCGCCCTTCTGGCTTTGCTGGACTTCATTGTATAACTACTTTCTAGCTAGCCTGTGCTCTGTATCTAACTCTGTTTGTTTGCTTGGGCTACGGACCTCTATGTTCTATATATTTTGTTTGTTCGTCTGTCTGCTACTATTTCTGTTAGGAGGTGTCCCATTTTCCTCCCAGTCCTTAGTACTTGTAGGGATTCCTTCCCCACATCTATAGGTCTCCGTACAGACTAGCTTAGGACTTTAGCAGGTCTGATCGCAGGATCAGGTTCCCTGTTACATCGTAGGGATTCAGCTGAGTTCTATCGTAGGGACAGATCTCCTCTCTTTCCTTAGCTCTGGTAGCAGAACATAACAGTAAGTCCAGCCTGCAAATTCTCTAAGGAAAGATTTTTCTGTTCCATCATGGTGTCGGTTCAGGATTTGGCTCATCGCCTGCAGGGACTCTCTCTGGAGGTGGCCGAGCTCCGTCAGCACGTGAGTAACTGTCCTGGAGCACATTTCTTGGAGCCTAAGGTATGTTTGCCGGATTTATTTTTTGGTGAACACCGAGAATTTTTTTCATTTAAAAATGCTTGCTTATTGTATTTTCGTTTGAGACCCAAGTCCTCTGGGGATGAATCCCAGCGCATAGGGTTCATAATGTCACTTTTGCGCAAAGAGCCTCAGGAGTGGGCCTTTTCTTTGCAACCTAGTGATACATGCTTCAGATCAGTGGATAGTTTTTTTTCTGCTTTGGGACTATTATATGATGATCCTGACCGTGTCGCATCAGCTGAGACTGAGTTGAGACGTTTGAAACAGGGATCAGGTAATGTGGAAAAATATTGTACTCATTTCCGTCGATGGTCTACTCAAACAGGGTGGAACGATTCTGCTCTGAAAAGTCTATTTCTTGCTGGGCTCAATGAAAGGGTTAAAGACCTGCTAATTGCTTATCCTACACCTGAAGATTTGCAACAGGCTATGCAATTAGCTATACGGGTGGATAGGAGACTGCGTGCAAGGGTTAATGAGAGCAAATCCTCTGCTATGTCAGTTTCTGGTTATGAGAATGTGTGTACTAACAGTGGTGAACCGATGGAGATTGGATCGGTGGCACCTCGCTCTCAAGAAAAAGACCGTCGATTTTCTGAAGGCTTGTGTTTCTATTGCGGAAAATCTGGTCATTTGATTAAAGGCTGTGAGCTTCGTATGAAGAAAGAAAAAAAAATGGTCAGTCATGCCCGTATTGCCTGTTTAAATTCCAAGGGTGTATTTTTAGCTGCTTCCACGATTGCTCAGGAAAAATTAATGGAATTTCGGGTGTTTGTTGATTGTGGGTCTACTCTGAATGTAATTGATGGGGGATTCTTGGAAAGACTCAATTTAAAACCCGAACCTTTATCATCCCCCATTGCTGTGGTTTCTGTAGATGGTTCCCCTTTGAAGAATATTACTCTCAAGGTCTTTGAATTTCCTCTCACTATTAATGGTGTTCACCATGAGAAATTGGATTTGGTAGTTTTGAATAACTTGCCTTCTCCAGTAATATTGGGATTGCCCTGGTTAAAATTTCACAATCCTGTACTGGATTGGTCTACCAGTGAAATTAAATCCTGGAGCCATAAATGTTATGACAAGTGTTGTAACGGGCGTATTGCAGCTTTGGATAGGGGAGAATTGCCTGTTCCTATTCAGGATTTTTGGAGAGTTTTTTCTGAGAATCAATCGCAGGTTTTGCCTCCCCATAGAGACTATGATTGTTCTATTGAATTTGTCCCTGGAGCGACTCTTCCTAAAAGTCGTTTATTTAACCTTACTATTCCTGAGAGGAAGGCTTTGGAGGAATACATACAGACAAGTTTGGCCGCCGGTCACATTAGGCCCTCTAAGTCTCCTGTGGCGGTTGGATTTTTTTTTGTAAAAAAAAAGGACGGCGGTTTACGTCCTTGTCTGGATTTTCGTGAGATTAACAAAATTACTGTACGCAATCCTTACCCACTGCCATTGATTCCTGATCTGTTTAACCAGTTAATGGGGGCCAAGTGGTTCTCTAAAATTGACCTTAAGGGGGCATACAATCTGTTGCGCATGAAGGAGGGTGATGAATGGAAGACTGCTTTTAACACTCCTGTGGGTCATTTTGAGAACCTGGTTATGCCTTTTGGTCTTACTAATGCTCCTGCATTTTTTTCAGAATCTTATTAATGACATCCTTAGACCTTTGATCGGCAAAAATGTGGTTGTGTATTTGGATGACATTTTGATTTATTCGCCGGATCTGGAGTCTCATTGGCGGAGCGTACGTGAGGTATTACAGTTATTAATGGACAATTCGCTTTTTGCTAAACTGGAGAAATGTGAGTTCGCTCTACAGAGAATTAGTTTTTTGGGTTACATTATCTCCAGCGAAGGTTTTGAGATGGACCCGGTTAAAGTTCAAGCTGTACAGGAATGGCCTAGGACTATTGGTTTGAAATCGATACAGAGGTTTTTGGGTTTCGCCAATTATTACAGAAAATTCATAAAAATTTTTTCTAGTATTGTCAAACCTCTGACCGATCTCACCAGGAAAGGTGCTGATGCGGTTCAGTGGTCTTCTGAGGCCATTGAAGCTTTTGTGTATCTCAAGGAGAGGTTCACCTCTGCTCCCATCCTTATGCAGCCTGATGTGACTAAGCCGTTTTTGGTTGAGGTTGATGCTTCCTCTGTGGGGGTTGGCGCAGTATTGTCTCAGGATAACGGGGATGGATTACATCCCTGTGCCTTTTTTTCAAAAATTTTTTCGGAGACTGAACTGAATTACGATATTGGTAATCGGGAATTATTGGCTATTAAACTCGCATTTGAACACTGGCGCCACTTCTTGGAAGGTGCGGAATTTCCCGTTCAGGTTCTTACGGATCATAAAAATCTGATATATCTTGATGCTGCCAAGCGCCTGAATGCCCGTCAGGCTAGGTGGGCACTGTTTTTCTCGCGGTTTAATTTCTCCGTTACTTACATCCCTGGTACTAAGAATGTTAAGGCGGATGCCTTGTCTCGCAGTTTTTCTCCCATAGTCGGTGCTGAGAAAGAGGAGAACATTTTACAAGAAGGTGTTGTGATAGCTGCTTTGGACTCCGTTTTGGAAGATGAGATTCTTAAAGCACAGGAGAATGCCCCATCTAACACTCCTCATGGGAGGTTGTTTGTGCCTGGGACCTTTAGGAGAGATTTGTTTGTTGAGTGTCACGAATCTCGGTTGGCAGGTCATCCCGGAATCTCTGAGACCAAGAGACTGGTGGGTCGCAGTTTTTGGTGGCCTGGATGGCAGAAGGAAGTCATTAAGTGGGTGCGTCAATGTACTATATGTGCTAGATCTAAGTCCTCACATACTCCTGCTGCGGGGTTGCTTTGTCCTTTGGAGGTTCCCAGTGCTCCTTGGACACATTTGGCTATGGACTTTATAACTGACCTTCCCCCCTCTGAGGGTTTTACTGTCATCTGGGTGGTCGTGGACCGTTTTAGCAAGATGTGTCACTTGGTTCCCTTCGTCAAACTGCCCTGCGCTAAAACTCTCGCTAAGGCCTTTGTCAAGGAAATTGTCAGACTTCATGGCGTTCCTACTGACATTGTTTCTGATAGGGGTCCTCAGTTTGTGGCTCGTTTTTGGCGTGCCTTTTGTGACAGGTTGGGAGTTCATTTGTCGTTCTCGTCCGGATATCATCCTGAATCTAATGGCCAGACAGAAAGGAAAAACCAGGATGTTGAGCAGTTCTTGCGTTGTTTTGTGGCAGACAATCAAGAGGGGTGGTCTGAGTTTCTGCCACTTGCTGAATTTGCTCTGAACAATCATACATCTTCTTCTGCTGGTTGTTCGCCTTTTTTTTGTTGTTCTGGGAGACATCCGTCGTTTGGGTCGTTCTCCAAGTTGGGATCTGCCGTGCCTGAGGAGGAGAATTTTTCCGGTGATTTGGAGAGAGTTTGGACGGATGTGCGTGGTAATCTTCAGGAGGCCAACAGAAAATCTAAAGACTACTTTGATAGGAAACGACAGGAGGTTTTGTTCGCTGTTGGTGACATGGTCTGGTTGTCCTCTAGGAATCTGCGGTTGAGGATTCCTTCTAAGAAATTGGGTCCCAAGTTTGTAGGGCCCTTTAAGGTGCTTCAGGTTGTCAACCAATCTGCTGTTAGATTGGAGGTTCCTACCTCCTGGAGAATTAATCCGGTATTTCATGTCTCTCTGTTAAAAAAAGCTGTTGTGTCGGATGGTGACGCCTCTGCCTCTGTTCCTCCGGTGGTGGAGGACGGGGAATATGAAATTTCTCGCATCCTTAACTCTAGACGGTATAGAGGTAGTTTGCAGTATCTTGTGGCCTGGAAAGGTTTCGGACCCGAGGATAACTCTTGGGTGAGGTCAGATGATGTTTCCGCGTCCAGACTTATCAGAGCGTTTCACAGGAGATTTCCTGATAAGCCTGGTCCTAGGGGATCCGGAGGATCCTCTTAGAAGGGGGGGTACTGTTAGAACCTTGCTCTTAGGTTTTTTTCCTTTGCTGGTCACATGACCTTGTTGGCCTATTTAATCCTGCTCCGCCCTTCTGGCTTTGCTGGACTTCATTGTATAACTACTTTCTAGCTAGCCTGTGCTCTGTATCTAACTCTGTTTGTTTGCTTGGTCTACGGACCTCTATGTTCTATATATTTTGTTTGTTCGTCTGTCTGCTACTATTTCTGTTAGGAGGTGTCCCATTTTCCTCCCAGTCCTTAGTACTTGTAGGGATTCCTTCCCCACATCTATAGGTCTCCGTACAGACTAGCTTAGGACTTTAGCAGGTCTGATCGCAGGATCAGGTTCCCTGTTACATCGTAGGGATTCAGCTGAGTTCTATCGTAGGGACAGATCTCCTCTCTTTCCTTAGCTCTGGTAGCAGAACATAACAGTAGGTGGTGGTACCGAGACGGGACGCAGCTATGGTGCTGGAGGCCTACCACAATGGGGCAGGGCACTTCGGATGGAAGAAGCTGGAGTTCCTGCTGCGTGAACGGTTCTACTGGATAGGCATGAGAGGAGCCATTGAGAGGTGGTGTAGAGACTGTGGCCCGTGCAATCTAAGAAGAAGGGACCGTGCCAGCCAGAGGACTCCCCTGCAGCCCATCATCACCAGGCAGCCACTGGAACTGGTCGCTCTGGACCATGTTAAACTGGCTCCAAGCAGAAGCGGGTATGTCTACGCCCTAACCATCGTGGATCACTACTCCCGGTTCCTGGTGGTGGTCCCTGTCAAAGACCTGACGGCTCAGACAGCAGCCAGAGCCTTCCAGCTGCACTTCTGCCGCCCACACTGGTACCCGGACCAAGTGCTGACGGACCAAGGACCAGCCTTCGAAGCGGAGGTCTTCCAGGAGTTCTGCAACCTGTATGGCTGCAAGAAGATAAGAACAACGCCCTATCACCCCCAAACCAATGGACTCTGCGAGAAGATGAACCAGGTGGTGATAGATCTGCTAAAAACATTGCCCCTGGAAGAACGCAGTCTGTGGCCTGAGAAACTGCCCGATCTGGTGGACCTGTATAACCACATCCCGGTAGGTTCCACCAACTGTACCCCGGCTTACCTAATGCGAGCAAGACCTGGTAAGCTGCCTGTTGACTTGGATATGGGAGTCCTGATACCCGAGGACACCTCGCCAGAGGCAGACTGGGATACAGAACAGCAGCAGCAGTACCGGAAAGTACAGGAGAGCGTCAAGCGAAGTCTCTGTCAATCAAGAGAAAGGCAGGAGAGGACTTATAACCAACATGTTCCCGCTGTTCCCCTGGTACCTGGAGAGCAGGTCTTGAAAAGAAAAAGGCGGCTCCATAAGTTGGACGACCAGTGGGAAAAGGACCCGTACACCGTACTGCCCTCAAGCCACAATAATCCAAAGGTGTACGTCATCAGCAAGGATGGAGGAGAGACCACAGCCACTGTCTCCAGAGACCACCTGAAAAAGTGCCCTGAGAAGTTGCAAAGCACGGATGAAGGTCAGGAAGACCCTCAACCCGTAGAGGAAAAGGAGGAAATGATCACCACCGTACTCGGAGACTTTCCCCGGTCCTGGACACAAGTAAACAACGCTATCGTGGTGCCCGTCCTCACATTTCTCCAGCCAGCCCCTCAAGTGCCTACAGAAGACCAGGTAGAGCTGGAAGAGCAGCCGGCCCAGGAGGCAGAAGAGTCCACACCAGCAGCCCAGGAGAATCAACCCTCTGCTAGTAGTGAGCCTGCCGTGCCCCTAGTGAGCCAAAGAGTACGTAGACAGCTGCCCAGCTTACCCATAACACCTCCTACACCCGGTAGTGCAGGACCAGTTAGTGAGCTCCGTAGGTCCACTAGAGTCACTAGAGGTCAGATGCCCGCTCGCTGGAAAATCTAAACTAATGCACTGTGAATTTATCTGTATAACTGTTTATGGTTTATGTTTGTTGCCTGTTATTAATTATGTTTCTCAGTTACCCTGCAGATTTCTTTGGACTAACAGGTTATGGACACTGGATAACCGGAACAATTCTTGTAGATAGTTGCACCTTGGTGCCTCTTGCGAAGACGGCCGCGGAAAAGAAAACCTGTCTGGCGTGGCCTCCTTGCGGTCCAAAGTAGCTAGCTTCAGCCTTG
Source organism: Phyllobates terribilis (assembly GCF_046119375.1). Lineage (NCBI taxonomy): Eukaryota > Metazoa > Chordata > Amphibia > Anura > Dendrobatidae > Phyllobates > Phyllobates terribilis. Next base: position 694,365,019 of record NW_027362762.1, read on the forward strand.
CAGCCACGCCCAGGGCCAACGCAAGGGGTTTGCTTTGGACAGGTTCCCTACTTCACTTAAAGCTTCACCTTGGGTGACATGGACGCCCTCTTGTTTCACAAACTTCACCTTGGGTGATATGGACACCCGGTTACGGACACGCCATGACCTTTAAAGAACTAAAGCTTCTTGTAAATATGTTATTGTATTATTGTTATACCCTGCATTTATGTTTCTTTAAAAATGTCTTTAGTCCCGGAGTACTAAAATTTACTAGGGGGGAATGTGGCACCCCAGGGGTCTGGTTGCCACAGTAATAGAAATATTATGTCTGAGAGCAAGTGGGAGGTTTCTCTGGTCAGGAGCCCTAAGCATGCAACACGGCCCACCCAGACCTGGGAGGGGAGGAATCTGCCCTTATAAACTGGGTCTGGGGCGGGATTAGTGAGTGAAGTTCCAGACACAGGGAGAGTTCCAACAGGAGCTCTGTAGGAGCAGGAGCGAGTGCCAGAGGCTGGAAGCTAGAAAGCTCGCCTTGGCTGAAGACACTAAACCCGGACATGGAGTCCGAGGCTGTGGGGACATCCAGGTCCAGCAGCAGAATCCAACCGGCAGGGGATTCCATGTCCTCTGGCCTTAGAAGCCCGGAGGCACGGTCACAAGCAAGGGACCAGCACTGCCATCGTGAAGCGGAGGCTAACGGAAGGCCCCAAGTTACCGGCCATACGGGTGAGCACCACACGGTATACTCAGGGACGTGGGCTACTTCTACCCGCATAGAGCAAGGTAGCCAGGAAAGAGTGCAGATAGTCGGGGAAGCCTACAACTCCACCTGGCCAGAGGAGATCCTACTTGCTTACAGACTGACCAGGCCCCTACTGCTAACCAGTACTCCCGGGAGGGTCTGCGTTATACCATCAGTAAAGACCCTGAACTGCACCACACGTCTCTGTGTTTCATCGCCGCACCAGCACCATCAGTCCTGGGACGCTCACACCATCACTCCCATCATCCACACTAGCTGCCCTGAGGCAATACTTTTCCCGTTGGGAGTTATCCCATACTCGGCTGCGCAAACAACATCAGCCTCAGCGGTCTGCAGCGCAGCGGCGGTCCCCACTGACCGCAATCCACGGGTGGCGTAGTCGGACATTGTTATTACCAAAGACTGCCACTGGTTTGACTGCCCTGGGCACGGACCGGGTCACAGCCACGGAGGACTACAACCCCCAGCGATCCGGCTCCGGGTATCCCCTGCACAGCACAGGCCCAGGCGGCGCGTCACCTATAGCTGGACATTTGGCTCGTAGCCCAATGTTGTATAAATTCCTTCTGACAAATTGCGTAGACACTGTTTGTTCCCTTTGGCTTGGTATTTGACATCCATTGTCACTTGTACTACATAATGGATCAATACATACCATTATTCAGATCTTACAAGATCATGTAGGAAACACCATGGAAAGGCCTTAAAGAGGGTTTGTTATGCCGGTACTACTCCAGTGATTATGGTGTGAGTTGGCATAATGTATAGTAGCAGGACTAGAGATGAGCGTTGTTCGACTCGAACTGTTCGCCAATCTCAAATTCGAGCTGTTTTGGGCGGTGTTCGAGCCGTTCGGCGAACACGAACGATTTGAGAAAAATTCGGCTGTTCGAGGTTATGTTCGATAACTGTTCGTGCACCAAAATCATAACTGGATTTTTTCTCAGTAATGATGAAAATTAATGTTAATACGCAGTTTGAGTGTACAGCGGGGTGGGGGGAGGGGCAGGGGATGGATCTCTGCAGGAATAATGAAGATCTCCATTTTTTTTTCTCTTTCCCGCATTTACAGTGGGGAGGTGCAATCTGTCAGCCTATCAGCAGCGCACACACGGAGCGAAGTGCTTTTTTTCACACAAGCAAGGGCATGTGTCATTGGCAGTGTATGTCACATGTCCTTGCCCTATAAGACCAAGCCATTTTCCCCGTCTCCACCATTTTCTCACTGCTGCAGCTGCGTGTTAGACGGCACCGCTGTTGCTGTGTGCGCTATACCTTGTTAATTTCAAGCCAATTTTCGCACAAATCTACAGATAGCTTGGGAGTAGGGAATAGTTGTGATTGCAGTCCTTTTAAGGACTAGGTTACAGCATTTCCTACGACTTTTATCAGGCAGGTCTGTGCTCTTAAATAGATAGATTGTGGGAGTAAAGACTAATTGTAATTGCAGTCCTTTTCAGGACTAGGTTACATCAGTTCCTATCAGTTTTTGCCAGGCAGGTCTGTGCCAGTGCTGTGCAAGTTTTTTTCACAGCATTTGGCTGAATCTAGCAAAGCTAATCCTTTTTGGCCTATTGCAGAGTGTGTTAGTCAGTGGAGTAGCCTATCTGTGTTGCAAGATATACCACCTGTGTATAGAATACCAATTTTTTTACTGCACCTAGTGAAGTAAAATCTTTTGGGCATAGCATCATTCTATTAGTCCATCTATAAAGACCTCCATCAGGTTGCAAATTGGATATAATTTTTTTCTGCATCTAGCTCTGAAAAAATATTTGGCCTTCTAGCAGTGTGTGGGACTTTCTCTATTAGTCCATCTATACTGATCTCCATCAGGTTGCAAATTAAAAATAATTTTTTGTCTGCATCTAGCTCTGAAAAAATATTTGGCCTTCTAGCAGTGTGTGGGACTTTCTCTATTAGTCCATCTATACTGACCTCCATCAGGCTGCAAATTAAAAATAATTTTTATCTGCATCTACCTCTGAAAAAATATTTGGCCTTCTAGCTGTGTGTGGGACTTGTTCTATTAGTCCATTCATACTGACCTCCATCAGGTTGCAAACTGAATATAATTTTTTTCTGCATCTACCTCTGAAAAAATATTTGGCCTTCTAGCTGTGTGTGGGACTTGTTCTATTAGTCCATTCATACTGACCTCCATCAGGTTGCAAACTGAATATAATTTTTTTCTGCATCTAGCTCTGAAAAAATATTTGGCTTTCTAGCAGTGTGTGGGACTTTCTCTATTAGTCCATCTATACTGACCTCCATCAGGTTGCAAACTAAATATATATTTTTTTCTGCATCTACCTCTGAAAAAATATTTGGGCTTCTAGCTGTGTGTAGGACTTGTTCTATTAGTCCATCTATACTGACCTCCATCAGGTTGCAAATTGAATAAATTTTTTTTCTGCATCTAACCCAGCCAATAGTTTTGGCCTAATACCACAGTTTGGCCACTCAGCTCTGCTCGGTTCCCATCCATTGTTTTTTTGTGCAAACAACTCCAGAGTTGTGAATTAGTTAACCACCAAAATGAGTGGAAAAAGGCCTGCTGCTGGTGGAAAGGGGAATAGGCGTGTTGGGAAGGGGAAAAAAGGTTGTGTCCGTGGGGTAGGTGTTAAAGCAACAGTAACATCTGCAGAAGAAAGACCATCTTCCAGCCAAACTAAAATGTCTACTTCTTTTAGCGGACAATGTGATAAGATCCCTTTATTACGGCCACGCCAATCGCTACAAATTCCAGATGAGGCACAAAAACAGCAGGTGCTTCAACGGATATCAAGTGCTCCATTAAGTGGGCTCTCCTCCACATCAACTTCAACATCACAAATACTCCAGTCCTCAAAGGTGTCACCCCAATCGCACTTGCTCCTCACAGCTCCCAAATCTCCAGCTGCCCGTCTGAGTATGAGGTAGAACAGATGGTTGAGTCTGCAGAGGTGTTTACTCATACTATAGCCTGGGAATCAGAGGTCGACTCCAGCGCTTCTGTGAATCCAGACGAGGAAATGATCTGCACTGATGCCCAAAATCTTTATGAGTCGGATCCAGGACCAGACGCAGAAGGTTCTGACCATAATGTAGACCCTCATTCCCAAACTGTAACTCCTGTTGGTGGAGACAATGAGGAAGACGATGATGAGACTCAAATACCTGATTGGAGCGACAACTTTAGTTTTTTGTCAGGGCAGGAACAGGTTGGCTCTGAGGACGACGGGTGTGATAACGCACAGGGTGATGATGATGAGGTTGGAGATCCCACTTACTGTCAACCCACAGTCAGCCAAGAGATGAGGTCAGCAGAGGAGGTGGAGGAAGATGCTAGTGACGACGAGGTCAGGTTGCGCCTTCCTGGACAGAGACGTAGTACTGGAAGCACGTCAACAACTGCATCCTCAAACACAACTCTGCCTCTCACCACAAGTCGTGGTGGCTCTTCAGGTCGCATGGGTGCTAAGCCTTGCATAGCCTGGGCATTTTTTCAGATCGATAAAGATGACCCAACTCGTGTTATCTGTAACATTTGTCAGCAAAAGCTAAGTAGAGGCCAAAAAATACATAGTTTGAGTACTTCATGCATGAACCGGCACATGGACATGAAGCATAAGTTGCAGTGGGAAGCTCAGTGTGCTACAATGCGGCCTAGCCGGCCGGGCCAACCACCGTCTGCCATATCTTGAGCATCCGCGGCCTCTTCATCCTCTGTGACTGGGGGGACAGCAGTCACACCTGTTTTGGGGCACAGACCTGCCACCTCTTTACCCGCAACAGCCAGCGTGATTGGCAGGTCATCATTTTCTTTGGAGGTGGTAACACCAGCTGGTGTTGAGCGCTGTCCGACATCGATAGCACCACCTTTGGATCAAGGCAACCTAACATGTCCGCCTGCATCTTCCTCACAGACCGGCAGTTTGCCGGGGACACCCTTATCAACCCCGTCTAAGCACAATAGCCAGCCCTCGGTCCCTCAGATGTGGACAAGTAAAAGACCATTTCCTCCTAGCCATGAGAAAGCTAAGAGGTTGAATTTCACCATCTGCAAGCTCTTGGCTACAGAAATGCTGCCTTTCCGCCTGGTGGACACAGAGGATTTTCGAGACCTTATGTCCGTCGCAGTGCCCCAGTACCAGATGCCCAGTCGGCACTACTTCTCAAAGAAAGGTGTGCCTGCGCTCCACCAGCATGTCGCACACAACATCACCGCTTCTTTGAGAAACTCTGTGTGTGACAGGGTGCATTTCACCACAGACACTTGGACGAGTAGGCATGGACAGGGGCGTTACATGTCGCTGACTGGGCACTGGGTAACTATGGTGACAGCAGGACAAGGGGCTGCTGTCCAAGTCTTGCCGTCCCCACGAGTTGTGCGTCAATCCTCTTTATGTCAAAGTTCCTCCACTGTTTCTGCCTCCTCAACCTCCTCTCGGTCTTCCACCTGCACCCAAAGCCTGTCTGGTCATGCCACAAGCTTTCTAACTGTGCAGAAGGGATCCTGCACACCTCCTTACTATGCTGGCAGTAGGGCTCAACGTCATCAGGCGGTTTTTACTTTGAAATGTCTGGGAAATGTGAGTCACACAGCTGAGGAGTTGTGGTCAGCTCTGGAGAACCAATTTCATGAATGGTTGTCTCCACTGGACCTGAAACCAGGGAAGGCCGTGTGCGACAATGCTGCAAACCTGGGTGCGGCCCTTCGCCGGGGCAATGTCACACACGTGCCTTGTATGGCTCACGTGTTGAACCTAGTTGTCCAGCAATTTTTAGCCCACTATCCCAGACTAGATGGCCTTCTGCAGAGGGCACGGTCGCTGTGTGCTCACTTCCGCCGTTCGCATCCCGCAGCTCAGCGACTTACATCTCTACAGAAGTCGTTGGGCCTGCCACTTCACCGGCTAAAATGCGATGTGCCTACCCGGTGGAATTCAACTCTGCACATGTTGCAGCGACTGTGGCAGCACCGACAAGCCCTGGTGCAATACGTTCTGACGTATAGCCTGGGCCAACGAGATCCAGAGGTGGGGCAAATCACGCTGGAGGAGTGGTCTCAGATCAGGGACCTATGCACCCTTCTGCACAGTTTTGAAATGGCGACGAAGATGTTTAGTGCTGACGATGCCATTATCAGCATGACTATTCCGGTGATTTACATGCTGGAGCACATGTTAAACAGTATTCGGAGTCAGGTGGTGGCACAAGAGGAGGTGGAGGAAGTAGAGGAGGAGGAGTTGTATGCGGAAGGGCTAACATCTGCAAGGTCCAGACGGTCGGCAGCACCAAGGCGGCAGGCATGTGAGGGTGGGGGAGATGGTTTTACCAGGGCGCATGGTAGAAGCCAAACTAGTGAGGAAGGTGCAGGAGCCCAGGAAGAAGTGGAGGACGAACTGATGGAAGACTCATCAGATGAGGGAGACCTTGATCACATTTCTGTTGTGCGAGGTTGGGGGGAGAGGACAGAGGAAGGAAGCATGATTGTTACCTCGCCACCAACACAACAGGGACTTGGTGCTCCTGGATGCGCAACACACATGAGTGCCTTCTTGCTGCACTACCTGCAACATGACCCTCGAATTGTGAGAATTAGAAATAATCCTGACTACTGGGTTGCCACACTGTTAGATCCCCGGTACAAAAGTAAATTTGCAGAAATTATTCCTGCCATAGAAAGGGATGCACGCATGCAGGAGTATCAGCAGAGACTGTTGCAGAATCTTACATGTGCTTTTCCACAAAACACCAGTGGTGCACGTAGTGAATCTCACAGTTCCAACTTGCCAACCGTGGGACCGTCAAGTGTTCAGCACTCAAACCGTAACAGAACCACAGTATCTGCTGGTAACATCAATTTTGCGGAATCATTTCACCACTTTTTTAGCCCATCCTTTGCAAGGCCACAGGAGACAAGAAGTCTGACACATAGTCAACTCCTAGAGATACAGGAGTATCTCCAAGTAAACATTGAAGCCATGACTGTGTCACTGGACCCTTGCTCTTTTTGGGCTTCCAATCTGGATAAATGGCCGGAGCTAGCCACTTACGCCTTGGAGATCTTGTCATGCCCCGCAGCCAGCGTTCTGTCTGAACGTGTGTTCAGCGCTGCTGGTGGTGTGCTGACAGATAAGCGCACGCGGCTCTCCACTGATAATGTAGACAGACTCACGTTCATAAAGATGAACAAATCATGGATCCGAAATGACTTTTCTACCCCTGTGTCATCCTGGGGAGAGTAAAAGCTTGATGATTGGTTAAAATCACCCTACCAACCGTTTTAAGCTTTCAAATTACTAATCATGTTTATCTGTATCTTGGCTGGAAAATAATTTGGGCTTTGTAGCAGTGTGCAGCACTGATTCTATTAGGCCATCTATAATAAGCTCCACCAGATTTAAAATTACTAATCATGTTTATCTGTATCTTGACTGGAAAATAATTTGGGCTTTGTAGCAGTGTGCAGCACTGATCCTATTAGGCCATCTATACTAAGCTCCACCAGATTTAAAATTAATAATAATTTTTAGCTGCATCTAGCCCGGAAAATAATTTTGGGGCTCCGAGATGCGCAAGACACATAAGTGCCTTCTTGCTGCACTACCTGCAACATGACCCTCATATTGTCAGAATTCGAAGTAATCATGACTACTGGGTTGCCACACTCTTAGATCCCCCAAACTTTTCGATCAACCTTTTCATTTTAATAAAGACCAAAAAAATGGTCATTTTTGAAATTATAAGCATTAGCAGGTTATTAGAAACTGAAATCAAACAGTTTTCAACTCAAAACTTTATTCTAGGTGATGTTACATTTTCACATAGGACCCCTTGTTCGAAAGGAGCTTCTGAACTCTCTCGTCCATTGAATTTGTCAGGTTTTGGATGGTTTCTGCTTCAATTGTTTTGCATGAGGACAGAATACCCTCCCAGAGCTGTTTCTTAGATGTGAACTGCCTCCCGCCATCATAGACACTCCTTTTGATGATGCTCCAGAGGTTCTGAATGGGGTAGAGGTCAGGGGAGCATGGGGGTCACACCATAAGTTTGTCCCCTTTTATGCCCATATCAGCCAGAGATGCAGATGTTTTATGTGCAGCATGAGATGGTGCATTATCATGCAAAAAAATGATCTTGCTGTGAAATACACGGTTCTTCTTCTTGAACCATGGCAGGAAGTGCTGTTTGAGAAAATCCACATACATTATGGAGTTCATCTTTAGCGCCTTCAGGGATCCTAAAGGGGCCGACAATCTCTCTCCCCATGATTCCAGCCCAAAACATTACTCCACCTCCTCCTTGTTGGCGCTGTAGCCGTGTTTGCGTGGGGTGTCCATCAACCAGCCATCCTCCACTCCATCCATCTGGACCATCGAGCGCTGCACGGCACTCATCCGTGAACAAAACAGTTTTGAAATCAGTCTTCATGTAATGTTTGGCCCACTGGAGCCGTTTCTGCTTGTGTGAAGTGGATAGAGGAGGTCGACAGGATGGCGTATGCACAGCTGCAAACCTCTGAAGGACCCTGCATCTTGTTGTTCGGGGGACGTTGGAGGCACCAGCAGCTTCAAAAACTTGTCTGCTGCTATGACAAGGCTTTTTTGCCGCTGCTCTTTTAACCTCACGTAATTGCCTGTAGGAAAGAGTCCTCAATTTGCCCTTATCAGCACGCACACGTGTGTACTGTGAATCAGCTACATACTTCTTGATTGCCAAGACACTTCATCCTGATCATCGCACAATGTTGATTGTAGTCATGCCTTGACCTAAACACTCCACAATTTGTTGCTTCTCAGCAGCCGACACATCCTTTTTCTTTCCCATTTTGGCAGAAAATGTAGGCTGCTTAATAATGTGAGACAGCCTTCTTAAGTAGTCTTGCCTTTCATTGGACACACCTGCCAAACTAATTAGCACAGGTGTCTGCAATTGCTTACAGTGATATAAAGAGCCCTGACACACATCACCATCAATGAGTTTAACTGACAAACAAACAAATTCTTCCCTTATCACTCCTAAACACTTTTTGCATAATAATTTGGAACACAGTGTACATGTGCTTTTCCACAAAACACCAGTGGTTCACGTAGTGAATCTTACAGTTCTAACTTGCCAACCGTGGTCTGTATGGAGTTGTTCAATAAAGGGCCCAAAATTAAGATAACATAGATGGGAGAGGTCTCTATGAATAGGAATTCCTAAGTATTTGATACCCTGTGAGGGCCAGGCAAAGGGAAAGTTGGACTGGATGGAATCCTATATGGATTTGGGGAGGGAGACATCGAGGGCCTCAGACTTCGCTGCATTGATTTTAAAATTTGACCATGTAACAAAGTGATTTAGTTCAGCTATAACAGCATGGATGGATATATGTGATTGAGTGATATATACTAGGACATCATCAGCAAATAGAGAGCACTTGTACTTGGTGCCTCCCACCTCAATCCACCTAATATTGGGGTTATGGCGAATTGATGAGAGCAGGTGCTCCGTCACTAGGATGTATAAGAGAGGGGACAGAGGACATCCCTGCCTTGTCCCATTGGTGATTGTGAAAGGTGATGAAAATGTTCTGACGCACCCCCTGGGCCTTGGGACACCCGGAGCCGGACCCTTTTTGGTGGATGCTGGTGGTTGTAGTCTTCGTGGCGGCGACCCGTTTCCGTGGCTCAGGGTGGTCAAACCAGTGGCGGAACTATTTATGTGGTTTTGATGTTTAAATGTCCGACTACGCCACCCGTGGATTGCGGTCAGAGTGAACCGCCGCTGCAGGGCAGACCGCTGAGGCTGGTGTTGTGGGTGCAGCAGAGCGTAGCATAACTCCCCACGGGAGGAGTATAGCCTCAGGGCAGTGTATGCGGAGGATGGGGGTGATGGTGCAGGGCAGCAGCAGTAACGACACGGAGTCAGTGATGCAGTCCAGGGCCTTTACTCACACTTCTTATTATCCAGACCACGTCTGCAGGTAACGGCTGCCCACGTCGTACTGTGCTCACCAGGTGAGGGGCTCAGACAACTCCCAGATAACTTTGGAGCGCTTCACAGGACCCCCTTTGTGTGTCCTTTGTCTGGCCTTTCTTACCAACAATTCTGTTCAACTGCCTCGGGCCTCCTCTTGGTAAACTTGGCACCAGTTTCCCTGACCCTATGTGGTGCCTTCCTAGCGGGTGTAGCGAGGGGCTGCGCCACATAAAATGTCACAGCCTCCGGTTTCTAGCTGAGGGTCGTTTCCCGCCTCCACTAGTTTCAGGGACCGGTCTCCCCCTTTGGCCTGACCCCTCTACGCAGGTGGATTCGGGCGTGCGGTGGCGACTCGCCCATCCGCAACCCTGGGATCCCTTCGTTCCTCGTTCCTGGAGCCTTCTCCGCTCCTCTTCCTTCCTTCTCCCTCTTCCAGGCCTGGGCCTGTGTTACTAGGTCCGCCTCCGGAGCAGAGCTCATGCAGAGCCCCTGCTCCCTGTCACTTCTGCTCAGACTTCTCTGCACTGAACTAATATGGTGCCCACCTTTTATACTCCCTTATCAATGCACCCAGGAAATGCTTCCTCCCTGCTCCTGCACTACAGGGTTCCCCTTCTTCAGTGTTCCCTCCCCCCACTCCAGCCAGGGTTAGTGACTGTCGTGCCCATCTCAGGGGCATATTGGTCGCCCTGCCCCACGGCAATGTGGTGTAATGCATGCAGGTGTCGGGGTCCTGATCCACACTCCATCCTTACCTGAGAGTGAGATATCACACCTCTGGGTGAGGTGCAATACCTCTGTAGAAACCGAGCCCTCAGGGTGCTACAGTTCCATTTATCTTCAGCCTAGGTGACGTATTGTGATACAGGGCCGTGATTTTGGCTATAAAAGGGTCCCCTAGACCCCTACCCCAAGCTTTTCAAGAGAATCATATATGGCGTGCCAGGAGACTCTATGGAATGCTTTCTCAGCATCCAACGAGAGTATCTAATTACAAATTTTTAACTGCATCTAGCCCAGGAAATACTTTGTGCCTAGTAGCAGTGTCTGCTAGTCAGCGGATTATCCCGGCTGTTAAGCAAGCTACACCACCTGTAGTTTGGACACTTAATTTTTTCAAAGGAAATGCTTCGGGACCACGGGATACTCAGTGAAGAGCATCAGGAGGCACCCCAAGGCATAGGGGCTGGGACTGGCAGTAGGATGCCTTGCGGTGGACAGCCGAGCTCGATCCTTATAAAAGCTTTTTAACTGCAGCAGCTTTAGTGGACGCTACTGCAGCAGGAATTACGCGGCTGCTGGCATGAGACTTGCCCTCCAATAGATCCTTGTAAATGGATTTAAAGTGTATTCATTCAAATTAGAGAGACAATTTAAATTAAAAAGCTTAGAGCTGCCTCCACCACAGGGGGGCTCGCTCGACCCACCAGCGGACAGGCACCAGTATTGGGAGAGGGGGGCTGGCCGTCAGGGTTCACCGCGGCTCTGGCACAAACCCGGCGACACGGAGGTGGCACGGGCAGGAGCGGACTGAATGTGTCGGCTTCTCACTTTTTGGATTTTAGAAGGGCATGACATGCCTATATCTGTGTCTCCCCCTCCTTTTACTCCTCCACCTCTTTTCTTTTCGCATGACTATATGTACTTGTCACTTTTCCATGTGTTAGTTGTGTCTTCTGAGCAGTTTGTCAGCTTTTGGACACCTTTGAAGGTGTTTTCTATGTGTTTCTATGTGTTTTTGTTTGCCTGCCATTGGTTTTAACGGTGTTCGAAGGTGTTCGACGAACAGTTCGACGAACAGTTCGGCGAACACACAGGTGTTCGACGAACCGAACCGAACTCGAACACTACGGGGGTGGCTCAACACTAAGCAGGACATCTGTAGTATTCATTCCAGGTACAAACTCGATGTTATATTGATTTGGTTGCGGATCCAGTGATACTGTCTTTTCTCCAAATTGTCAAAGGAACCTTTTTTCAACACGACAATGCCAGATCTCATGTTCATTGTGCAACTGTGAGCAGCCTGCATGGCTAAATGTGCTAACATGGCCTTCAGCGTCGCTGAACTCATCACCATTTAAGCACATCTGAAATGTCATTGGTTGGCAATTGCAAAGGGATCTGCCAACTGCAGATCTTGATGATTTGTGTTCTCAAGTGAATTCAGTGTGGCAAAATATTCCTCATAAAATGTAATAACTTTATTGATAGCAGCCAAGACGTGTAAGTGAGTGTATTCCTGCACATGGTGCTCATACTCAATACTGAATGAATGGAGATGTTTTGAAAAATTTGTTTCCCTTTTTTCATCATTTCTATATCATTAACATGTCTATCCATTATTTCCATAATGCCACGATTTTTCCTTCTTGGTGTTGGCAATTTTAATGTTGATAAGTGTTGATTAATGAGTGAATATTTGTGAGCTTATCATGAGAAGGGAGATAGTATAACTGGAAGTCAGGTACAGTACTAATCACCATCAAATGCATATGCAAATTGCCTCTTCAGATAGGAAGAGGACTAGAACTCTAAAGTGTCATCTGTCAGAAGCAGCAATCCTACAAGTCACTATGGACCCTTTAACGAGTCTTGCAATGTGACTTAGGATAAAAGGCAAATCAGAATCTCAGTTTTCAGACATGATGTTTCAGGGTACTGCCCCTCATCAGTGCAAAGTATGAGATATAATTTGGCTAGGTGAGAGGCTCTGAACTGAGGTCTAAGGTGTAACGTTTCTCCTTGTGAAGAGTGACATACCGGCCCTGGCATGCCAATGTAAGGATATTTATTCACTGTGAAATGCTCCTCTGAGAAATAAATATGCAAATTACCTCTTCAGAGACGAAGAGGACTACAACTCTATAGCACCACCTGTTGGAAAAAGCAATCCTATAAGTCACTATCGACCCATTAAATGTATTGGCTTTATATAGCTTCTGCTCAGAAAATACAATCATCTTCTCTAGACTGGTAGCATATTCACTTTACAGACATCACAAAAGGAAAAACGTTTGAAAAATGCATAGGTTGAATATTTGCACATATTTATGACTCTTGTCTGTGATGAATTTCAAGTTTACATCTGATAACAAATGAGACCAAATCACACAATAGTAGAAAACACCCTGGTCAAAAAGCTAAAGTTCTCAAAGGTCTTTCTTGTTCCTGCACATCTTCACATTTAATACCTTTACGTAACAAACTGTCCCCTATAACTGCACAAAGGACACATCCAACGGATTTCCAGCTAATCGTCTTATCTTCCAGATAAGTATAAGATCACGTTAACTTGTTTCTCTGCTCGACACACAGTAACACTTTGTTACACATTTATAGATAGAACAGATAAATCCTGTTAACACAGAGCAAAGATCATCTTTACAGAAAACAAAGTATTAGTTTCATAGCCAGAAATGTCTTATAAATAACCATGTGACACCCCAGGTAAATAATTTAGAATGGATATTATACTTATTTCTGCTAAATGAAAGTACTGTATAAGACTGACATAACCAACCCGCTATAATAATCATTACAAAAAAAGAAATTAGGCAAAAAGTGTTATTAAATTCATCATTTTCCTGTATATCAGACTAATAATGGACAAAAAACATGATATCAATCTGTTAAGTAAGGCTATGTGCCCACGATGCAGAAATGAAGCAGAAAATTTCTGCAGCATTTCTGCATCTCCCTGGCAGAAAAAACGCATGCAGATTGTACATGCGTTTTTCCTGCAGAATACATGCGGATTCACATGCGTACCCACATACATTAACGCATGTGTTTCCGCATGCGGACTGACAAGCACTTTCCAGGCGATAGCGTCACTTGGAAAGTGCTTGACAACTAGGTCACACTATATAAATCCATGCAAAAGGCATGGATTTATATAGTGTGACCGTAAAAATAAAATAATAAAGCTATACTCACCCCCGATGCCCCGGCGTGGCTGCAGCGCTGCTTCCTGGTTCCTTCCTGGCTTGCCGGCATCTCGTGAGACAGCCTGCGGTCACATGACCGCGATGTCATCTCAGGTCCTGGAAGGTAAGCGCTGCAGGGGCCGCCAGACAGGTGAATATAAACTTTATTTGTTATTTTATTCTTTTTTTACAGGTACAATGGTACCCAGGTCTCGATGAGAGTCTTCTCTCCTCCAGAACTGGGTACCATCCGCACATTGAGACGCATGATATCCGCTTGTACAAATGTACAGACACGGATTCTATGCGTCTCAATGCAAGTTAATGGCAGCGCTTCCGCTGCGCTTCCGCAGAATTAATGAACATGCTGCGGATTTATTTGCGCTGCAGAAACGCTGCGGAAAAATCCGCAGCATGTGCATTGACATTGCGGAATGCCATTGGGTGCGGATTACCATGCGTTTTTGATGCGTTTCCGCTGCGGAAATTCCGCAGCATAAACGCATGAAAAACGCATCGTGTGCACGCAGCCTAATAAAAGAGTTTTCCAGGATTCAACGAAAAGATTTGTACTTCTTTTTTTTTCAGAAACAGTGCCACTCCTGTCCATAGGCTGAGTTTGGTATTGCAGCTCACCCCTATTTCCTTGAATGGGATCAAACTGCAAAACCAGACAGAGGTGACTCAGTTTCTAGTTAAAAAATTGCATTTATTTCTAATCCTGCACAACCCTTTGACCCCTTTTTCCCGAAGGCTGTTTGCATGTTAATAGCCAGGCCAATTTTTACAATTCTGACCAGTGTCACTTTATGAGGTAATAACTCTGAAACACTTCAAAGGATCCCCCTGATTCTGAGATTGTTTTTCGTGACATATTGTACTTCATGATAGTGGTAACATTTATTTGATATGGCCGGCGTTTATTTCTGGAAAAAAAAAAATCGGAAAATTGGTGAAAATTTAGAAAATTTTGCAATTTGAATTTTCATGTCCTTAAATCAGAGAGATATGTCACACAAAAGAGTTAATAAATAACATTTCTCTCATGTCTACTTTACATCAGCACAATTTTGGAACCAACATTTGTTAGGAAGTTATAAGGGTTAAAAGTTGACCAGCGATTTCTCATTTTTCCAACAAAATTTACAAAACCACTTTGTTAGGGACCACATCACATTTGAAGTGACTTTGAGGGGCCTTTATAACAGAAAATATCTAAAAGTAACACCATCCTAAAAACTGCACCCCTCAAGGTGCTCAAAACCACATTGAAGAAATTTATTAACGCTTCAGGTTCTTCACAGCAATTTTTGGAATGTGGAAGAAAACAATGAACATTTAACTTTTTTTCACAAAAATTTTACTTTAGACACAATTTTTTTTATTTTAACAAGGGTAAGATATAAAAATGGACCCCAAAATTTGTTTTGCAATTTCTACTGAGCATGCCGATACCTTATACGTAGGGGAAAACCACTGTTTGGGCACACGGCATGGCTCGGAAGGGAAGGAGCGCTATTTGACTATTTGAATTTGCTGGAATAATTAGCGGACGCCATGTTGCATTTGGAGATACCCCAATGTGCCTAAACAGTGAAAACCCCCCACAAATTACACTATTTTGGAAACTAGACCCCTCAGGGAACTTATTTAGATGTGTTGTGAGCACCTAGAGCCCCCAGGTGCTTTTAAGAAGTTTCAAACACTGAGCCATAAAAATAGAATTTTCACATTTTTCCAACAAAAATGTTTTTTTCAGCCTCAAAATTTGTGTTTTCATAAGTGTATCAGGAGAAATGGAACCATACCACTTGTTGAGCTATTTCTCCTGAGTAAAACAATACCCCATATGTTAAGGAAAAGTTCAATAATTAGCGGATGCCATGTCATAGTTGGAGAGCCTAAACAGTGGAAACCCCATACAAGTGACACCATTTGGGAAACTAGACCCAGGGAACTTATCTAGATGTGTGGTGAGCACCTTGAACCCTCAAGTGCTTCACAGAAGTTTATAACATGGAGCTGTGAAAATAGAAAAATCACATTTTTCTCACAAAAATGTTTTTTAGCCCCAAATATTTTATTTTCAGGAGAAAATGGATGCCGAAATTTGCTGTGCAATTTCTCCTGAGCATACAGATACCCTATATGTGGGGGGAAAATATTGTTTGGGTTCACGGCACAGCTCAGAAAGAAGGGAGTGACATTTTGGAACGCAGACTTTGATGGAATGGTCTGCGGGTGTCATATCGCATTTGGAGAGCCACTGAAACAGTGGAAAACCCCACAAGTGACCCTATTTTGGAAACTAGACCCCTCATTGAATTTATTTAGATGTGTGGTGAGCATCTTGAACCCACAGGTACTTCACAGAATTTTACAACGTGCATCTGAAAAAATATATATTTTTCCCACAAAAATGTTTTTTTAGTCCAAAATGTTTTCATTTTCACAAGGATAGCAGAAGAAAATGGACCCCAAAATTTGTTGTGAAATTTTTCCTATGTATGCCGATACTCCATATGTGTCGAAAATTACTTTTGATGCACAGTGCAAAGCTCAGAAGGAAGAAGCACCATATTGGAGTTTGGATGTTGCTGCACTGATTTGAGGGTGCCATGACACATTGGCCGAGCCCCTGAAGTGCCAGAACAGCAGACAGCCCGTAAAAGACCCCATTTTACAAACTAAACCTTTCAATGAATTCATATAGGGGTGCAGTGAGAATATTGACACAACAGGTGGATCACAGAATTTTATACCATTGGGCAGTGAAGAAAAAAATAATTACATTTTTACCACCAAAATTTTGTTTTAGCCCCAGATTTTACATTTTCACACTGGGAAATGGGTAAAAATGGCACCAAAATTTGTCCCACAATTTCTGTTGAATTTAGAAATACCCCATATGTGGCTGTACTGTACTGCTTAGCCATACGTCGAGACTTGGGAGGGACAGAGCACTATTTGCCTCATGGAGCGCAGATTTTCCTAGAATAGCATGCAGACTCCATTTACAGAGTCCCTAAGTGCTTGAATAGCAGAATCCTCCCTCAAATTACCCCATTTTGGAAATTATACCCCTTTGAGAATTTATCCAAAGGTGTAGTGATGATTTTGACTTCATGGGTCTTTTCCAGAAACAAGCATCAGTGTATGTTGCTGAGTGAAAATTGCAAACTGCCATTGTAGTGACCAGTACGTTGTAGTCACCAGTATGTTGTAGTGACCAGTATGTTGTGCCCAGCTCATGCTTCTGGAGACATGCACCTGTAAATTAGGATGGGGCTCTCATCACTACAGGAATGCCAAACATGTGGATGCTAACTGCGGTTTAGAAACACTGTGGTGCTCAAAAGGGAGCTGGGCATTTGTATTTGGGAGCACAGAATTTGCTGAATTTCTTTTGAGAGGCAAGAGCCATTTCGCTTTTCCAGAGCCTTTGTTCTACTAGTAAAGTGGAAGCCCTCTATATTTCTGTTAACAGATGACGGACCTGAGTGGGAACTTGCTTTTTTTTGTGGATTGAGTCTAAGCTTTTATTGTGATCCAAAATGTTATGTAAAATGTTCCCATTTATCCTGTGGTCTACACTGAGCACTAATATCAGGGTTTCCATTTAAATCTCTGAGTGACATCATTCACATGAAACCCTGAGGGATACATTCACTATAATGAGGCATCAGGGTTACTCTGGACTCCGTCTGGCCTCTGTTCAACGGTGCTCTTTTTTGCAGAGGTTCACAAAACTGTAGCAGACGACACTTTTATGCATGCCTAATAAAAAGACGGACACTGTGGGATCACAGGCAAGATGGCGTCCACAGTGTCTCCATCTGCCTCATTTTAGGAAATCTTCTGCCCTCTGAATCACGTATTTCAAAGATTTACACGGAAACCCCGAAGTAAATGCTCAGCGCAGAGCGCAGGATAAATGTGCGCTGAGCCATAATACAATTCAGCAGCAGGTAAAGAATTTGTTTTATTTATTTTTTACGCTGTTCCTCATGTGATATAAGTGATTAGAC
Source organism: Phyllobates terribilis (assembly GCF_046119375.1). NCBI lineage: Eukaryota > Metazoa > Chordata > Amphibia > Anura > Dendrobatidae > Phyllobates > Phyllobates terribilis. The sequence goes on from NW_027362762.1 coordinate 694,382,673, forward strand.
GACTTCATTCTTCGGGTCTGTGCAATTACAGCGATATCAGATTTATATTGGGTTTTATGTTTGGCTGCTGTCACACACTAAAAAATGCTTTTTTTTGGAAAAATTAGTTTATTTTGAGGGCTATAATTTTTTCATATTTCGACTGACAGCGTCTTGTAAGGGCTTGTTTTTTGCGGGAGAAATTGTCATTTTTATTGGTACCATTTTCGGGCACGTGACATTTTTTAATTGTTTTTTATTCCGATTTTTGGGAGGCAGAATAAAGAAAAACTAACAATTGAGGAATTATTATTATTTTTTTATGCCGTTCCGCATGAGGTAAAATTGATAAGGCAGCTTTATTCTTCGGGTCAGTACATTTACAGCGATACTACATTCATATAGTTTTTTTTATGTTTTGGCACTTTTACACAATAAAAACGTTTATAGAAAACATTTTTTTTTGCATCACTTTATTCTGAGCACTATAACTTTTTTATTTTTCGGCTGATGGAGCTGAATCGTGGCTTTTTTTTTGCGGAACAAGATGACGTTTTCAGTGGTACAATTTTTATTTATATTTGTCTTTTTGATCGCGTTTTATTCTACTTTTTGTTCAGTGGTATGAAGATAAAGCAAATTTTTGATCAGTTTTTTATTATTTTTTTACAGTATTCACTAAAGGGGTTAACTAGTGGGACAGTTTTGTAGGTAAAGTCGTTATGGACGCGGTGATACCAAATATGAGTACTTTCATTGTTTATTTTTCCTAATATTTATTTATGGGTACAATATACAGTGGTGGCCAAAAGTATTGGCACCCCTGCAATTCTGTCAGATAATACTCAGTTTCTTCCTGAAAATGATTGCAATCACAAATTCTTTGGTATTATTATCTTCATTTCAGGTTGCACAACCTTTAGCCAAAATAACTGCGAACAACCGCTTCCGGTAACCATCAATGAGTTTCTTACAATGCTCTGCTGGAATTGTAGACCATTCTTCTTTGGCAAACTGCTCCAGGTCCCTGATATTTGAAGGGTGCCTTCTCCAAACTGCCATTTTGACATCTCTCCACATGTGTTCTATAGGATTCAGGTCTGGACTCATTGCTGGCCACCTTAGAAGTCTCCAGTGCTTTCTCTCAAACCATTTTATAGTGCTTTTGGAAGTGTGTTTTGGGTCATTGTCCTGCTGGAAGACCCATGACCTCTGAGGGAGACCCAGCTTTCTCACACTGGGCCCTACATTATGCTGCAAAATTTGTTGGTAGTCTTCAGACTTCATAATGCCATGCACACGGTAAAGCAGTCCAGTGCCAGAGGCAGCAAAGCAACCCCAAAACATCAGGGAATCTCCGCCATGTTTGACTGTAGGGACCGTGTTCTTTTCTTTGAATGCCTCTTTTTTTTCCCTCTACACTCTATGTTGATGCTTTTTCCCAAAAAGCTCTACTTTTGTCTCATCTGACCAGAGAACATTCTTCCAAAACGTTTTAGGCTTTCTCAGGTAAGTTTTGGCAAACTCCAGCCTGGCTTTTTTATATCTCGGGGTAAGAAGTGGGGTCTTCCTGGGTATCCTACCATACAGTCGCTTTTCATTCAGACGCCGACGGATAGTACGGGTTGATACTGTTGTACTCTCGGACTGCAGGGCAGCTTGAACTTGTTTGGATGTTAGTCGAGGTTCTTTATCCACCATCCGCACAATCTTGCGTTGAAATCTCTCGTCAATTTTTCTTTTCCGTCCATATCTAGGGAGGTTAGCCACAGTGCCATGGGCTTTAAACTTCTTGATGACACTGCGCACGGAATTCACAGGAACATTCAGGTCTTTGGAGAGGGACTTGTAGCCTTGAGATTGCTCATGCTTCCTCACAATTTGGTTTCTCAATCCTCATGCAGTTCTTTGGTCTTCTTTCTTTTCTCCATGCTCAATGTGGTACACAACGGGACACAGGACAGAGGTTGAGTCAACTTTAATCCATGTTAACTGGCTGCAAGTGTGATTTAGTTATTGCCAACACCTGTTAGGTGCCACAGGTAAGTTACAGGTGCTGTTAATTACACGAATTAGAGAAGCATCACATGACTTTTCAAACAGTGCCAATACTTTTGTCCACCCCCTTTTTTAGGTTTGGTGTGGAATTATATCCAATTTGGCTTTAGGACAATTCTTTTTGTGTTTTTTCATTGAAGACAAATTAAATGAAAATAATAATACCAAAGAATTTGTGATTGCAATCATTTTCAGGAAGAAACTGAGTATTATCTGACAGAATTGCAGGGGTGCCAATACTTTTGACCACCACTGTATATGTTATATATATTTTTTCTTTTTATTATTTTGTGTTTTTTATTGTAATGTTTTTACAACTTTGTTTCACTTTTTTACTTAGTCCCACTATGGGACTTTCACTTTCTACAGTCTGATCGCTGCTATAAGGCATAGCAGCTCACGATCACTGCTATGCCTTATACGAGCTGTCAGTCCTGCAGACACAAATTAGTTAGATCATGCACAGCGCATGATCTAACTACCTTGGTAGTGCCTGGTGACCCGGATGTCGTCATAACGATATCTTGTCACCATGGCAACGATAAGGACCTACGATGACGTCACGGGGTATCCGATCCAAGAGCAGAGGGGCTTCTGTCCCTCTGCTCGCTCGCTAAATGCTGCGATCGCAGCATTTAGGGGGTTAAAGTGCTGAGAGTGGTGCGGAAACTGCTCCTGGAACTGAGTGCCGAGTGTCAGCTGTCAGAATTAGCTGACACCCGGCAGTGATCGCGCGTGCACAGCCTCTGTGTGTGCACGATCGCAGAGACATATCCATATGTCCCGGATCCTTAAGGCCCAGGCCATAGGGACGTATGGATACGTCTCATGTCAGAAAGGGGTTAAAGGAAATTTTTCACTGGGTTTTTGCTCCCTCATTAGCTGCATTATGTAGGAAAAGAGACCCTGATTCCAGCAGGGTCAATTAGTTTACTGCATGCAGCAGATGTGATACAATCAGAGTTTTTAGATGTAGCAAATCTCAGAAAGCTAACTTCGCAGACACCACAGCTTTCTGTGTACATTGTCTATTACAATAAGCTGATTTGTGGAGGAGGGGGCGTGGTTGGACCAGGGCTCACACAGCTGTAGTCCAGGCAGTGATAATCTCCTGGTGATAAAACATTCATTGTATTGAAACAACAATAAGTGACATCCCTGAAATCTATGTCTCGGCCCCTACCTCCACTCCAAAGCCCCCCTATGTATATTACAGCTGCCATTGGATAGACATGCAGATATATCAAAGTGGCAAACTAATGCAGTTGTCAAGCCTTCCAAATTATTTTTTCATAGAGCATAAGCAGTTTTCTCACTAGGTATCTGAGGATACCAGTGTTGAACATGCAAACCAGATAAAGTATTAGTGTCCTTTATCACCAGTAAGTTTGCATTGCAAACTTTTAAAAGCCAATATCTTTGCTTGCTAATTGTAGTATTTTTAATGTTAACTCATTTTTAGGATAAAACAGTGCATAGCAGGGTGTTTCATTTGTCTACTCACCAAAAAACATGACTGATTATGTATATTTGTATCCTTATCTTATAACATAGTTTGCCAGTCAGGACCAAATATTACTACCATATATTGAATAAATATTACCTAAACACTGTCAGTAATACACCAAATATACCAACACATGGTAACTGACTATTACTAGTACACCGTTACTAAATAAAATATTTCACTGTACATAGATTAATTTTATTAGCATACAGTTACCATATAGTTGTAGATACCAGTTCTATACAGACACTCTGCAGACCGTATACTGTAAGTGTGTAGTGAGCTGGCCGGCTCTGGCTGTTCTGTGATAATTGCTATAGAGCCTGTTACAGAAGTGATTACACAGGATGATGTTGCCACCTTGTGGCCAGAGGTTGCACCTGCGCAGGGTGTGATGACAGAGAAAAAGACTGAGCCTCCTGTGTCCCGCCCTAGAGAGTCACGTGACCAAAGTGGGAAGCAGGAAAAAGCGCGCGCAGAGTCTGCTGTGGTCTGTGAAAAGAGCCAGGACGGTGTGCAGGCCCTCGTGTGTGGTGCAGGAGAGACTCTCAACGTGATTTCTTCTATCTGACACCATATCCTCGGAGCCTTCCCCAGCTCCTGCACTGCTGAAGGATTCAGCTGTTACACTCCCTGCTACTGGAGTGTGGACTACATAAGGGGACCCACCAGAGCTTCTATCCGGATCAGAGAGACTGTAAGCGGGACCTCTGGCGAGAGGCAGAAGTATCCCTTCCTTTCTTTCCGCGAATTCTGCTGTTCCTGTTTTTTTCCGGCTGGGACGCCCTCCTGCAAAGACAGACAGGCCTGCGACGGGGGACACATCCTTCTGGAGTAAAGGACTGGTAACGTGTGAGTAGGGACAGTGAGGGTCAGCTTATCAGTACACGTTATTACTGTGCATATTTACGGTTGTCATTTATTGTTTTTTTCTTTGCTGTGTTAAAAATGTATACGAGTAAAGATACGGTTGTCAAGATAGAGTCTGTGTGTGGGGATCTTGCTGGGCCAGATCATAGATACCAATGCGCGGCCTTACCCGCGGTCACTTCATCTGGCGTAGTCGGCAGGATCTGTGACCAACAGGATTCCCACCCAGGCCATGTGTACAGTCAGAAAGCCGCGCCGGTGTCTATTGTGAATCAGGTCAGGAAATTTGGCGGACGAAACTACCCTGTACCAGAGTGGGCGGAACAAGTACGGATACTGGGGGAAATGTATAATATTGACCCTAAGACCTTGGCAGAAATGGCGGTACTGACGCTAGAGGGGGAGGCATGGACGACAGTCAGACTGGAGACGGTCAGGGGCCAGCGTACAGTAGATGATTTAGTGCGGGTGCTGGAGAACACTTATGGGCCGACCACATACCAGGGAACACTGCGACACATGTTCTTTAGACGGACGCAGCTTGAATGGGAGGATATTCCCCAACATGCGAACGCCCTTCAGCTACTCCTTGAACAAACCTGTGGAAAAGGGGAGCAACTAGCTGGTATGGCTTCTCGTGACCTGGTACTGAGAGACCAATTTGTAATAGGACTGAGAGACCAGTATCTTAACCGCACGTTACAGGACTTGATCTGGATGATGCCGGCTCTTACTTTTGCTGAAGTCAAACAGGAAGCCATAGAACGTTCAAGGGGACCCGTCATGGATGTGGGGATTCAAGGTGCTGCGTGCAGATCCATATCTGACATTAAAAATTCGAACAGTGACACGGAAGACCTGAAACAGATGATAGCAGACTTACAGAGACAGATATTACAGTTAACATTAGACCGACAGGGAGACCAGCGAAGACAGCCTAGTCATCCCGTGGGACAGTGTTGGTCATGCGGTGATCCTCGCCATAGGGCAAATCGTTGTCCTCAACACTTCCCTCCGCAACAACCTCCGTCGCACCAAAGAACAAACCCTCAGTCACCCCAGCGAAGGGAATTTCGATCAGACCAGTGAATGGAACCCCAGCCATATCCACAAGCAGAGCTACCACGCCGGGTCTCACCACAATGGCCGCCGTTAAGCTAGACACCCCTGCAACTGAGGCTTGCGCAGCAGGGGAGGCCAAGGAGAGGGGTGTGGAAAAACAGAGCCGATGGCAGAGTGCTCTTGCCGCGAATAGCCCGACACTTGAAGTTTTCCTGGAAGGAATTGCCATACAGGGACTGATGGACACCGGGTCACAAGTGACCACGATCTCTGAACAGTTTTACGAAAATTACCTCAAACCAAGAACTGCTCGTGACCCAGACACCGCCATTAAAATTATTGCGGCTAATAATCTATCAATTCCAGTGACCGGAGTTGATTGGATGGACACAAAGGCCTGCGGACAGGACTTAGGGAAACGAGGGATCGTCATCGTCAAGGAAGGTTTCGGCTCCGAGACCCCAGTGATAGTGGGAATGAACATCTTGAAAGACCTGGATCTTATGCTGTTGACAAGAAAAGGACCCAAATACTGGCAGAAAGTCACCAAACATAAGCCGACTCGACTGGCGTTCCAGCGCGTAATCCGGACCGTTGGACTTCAACAGATGGCAGAAGAACAACTACCCCTAGCCGCCATTACGGTGCCACGCCGTACCCGGATTACTTTGCCCGCTGAAAAAGAGACAGTCATTTCCTTACCCCTTAACACCCACCGACAACTTGAGGGGGTTGAAGTGTTGATCGAGCCGAGGACCCCAAGTGGGGGTAAGCTAAACCCACTAGTTGCTCGCACTCTAGCCGTCGTGAGGAACGGGAGAGTCCCTGTCAGGCTAAACAACACCGCAGACGTAGGCCTAGCCCTTGAAGCCGGCACTCAACTTGCCCGGGTATATGCTCTACCCACGGAAGTGAATCCCATTGGGCCCCTAGAATTCACCCAGTCTACAGAAGGCGACTGGACGGTAACCATCTCAGCCATAAACGCTCAAGTAGACGATGAAGACATTGGGCGAAAACTACGGGAAAAAGTGCAGCTAGACACGTCTCAGTACACCAAACAAGAAGTGTCTCAAGTGGAGGAACTCCTGCGGGAACACCAAGACTCCTTTGCAAAGCATGACACAGACTTTGGGTGTACCACCAGTATCCAGCACGAGATACCCACGGGCGATACCCCCCCTATCCGCGAGAGGTACCGGCAGATACCACCTCAGCAATACCAGGAAGTGAAAAGCCTGTTAGAATCTATGCTACACGCCGGAGTGGTACGTGAAAGCCAGAGCACGTGGGCTGCACCCGTGGTGATAGTCAAAAAGAAAGATGGTCCCCTAAGGTTTTGCGTGGACTACCGTAGGCTGAACGCTTGCACTATCCGGGACTCATATCCACTTCCTCGGATCGAAGAGTCACTGACCGCCCTGAAGAAGGCCAAATATTTTTCGTCCCTAGACCTGGCCAGTGGATATTGGCAGGTTCCAATGAGTGAGAAGGACAGGGAAAAGACCGCCTTCATCCTTCCCATGGGCCTGTATGAGTTCGACCGGATGCCGTTTGGCTTGAATAACGCACCGGGGACCTTTCAGAGACTAATGGAACGCTGTCTGGGGGACTTCAACTTTGAGTTTACGCTGATATACCTTGACGACATCGTGGTATACTCCGCCACCTTTGAAGATCATCTTCACAAGCTTGGCCAAGTGTTCCAGCGCTTGAGGCGACACGGCTTGAAGTTGAAGCCCAGCAAGTGCCGTCTGTTCCAGCAGGAAATCGACTACTTGGGTCACCGGATCTCGGCCGAAGGCGTCCAGCCCTCTCCGGAGAAGATAGCAGCCATTCAAGAGTGGCCACAGCCAACTACCGTCAAAGAAGTCCGGGCCTTTCTGGGGCTTGCAGGCTACTACTGTCGGTTTGTCAAGGACTTTGCTCGGCTTGCTGAACCACTGCATGAGGTTCTCTGAGGGACCGCGAACAGCCCCAGAAGACGACGCATCAGTTGGGGGCCTGACCGAGAAAAATCCTTTCAGGCACTTAAGGCTGCTCTAACATCACCCCCTGTTCTGGCATATGCAGACTACACATTACTGTTTCAGTTGCACACCGACGCCAGCCTTCAAGGTCAAGGGGCGGTCCTCTCTCAAGTTCAAGATAATAAAGAACGCGTGATAGCCTATGCCAGTAGGTCTCTCCGTGACACCGAAAAGAATCCCGTCAACTACAGCTCCTTCCGCTTGGAACTCTTGGCTCTGACTTGGGCTATGACGGAGAAATTTGCCGGCTATCTGACAGGAGCGGAGGTGCTGGTCATGACGGACAACAATCCTCTTGCCCACCTAGAGAATGCCAAACTAGGGGCAATGGAACAGCGCTGGATGGCCAGGCTCTCTAGATTCCAGTACAAAATTAAATACAGAGCGGGGAACGAGAATCAGAATGCTGACAGCCTGTTTAGAGTGACATCATCCCCGCCAGTGGGGGACCGGGATGAAGAGTTGGAGGAAGATGAGATGCCTGACTTTGCCCGGCTCACGAAGCAAATAGAAGATAGCCGCCAGTATGCGGTAGGAGGGATTGAAGCCGTAGTGGGATCTCCCCTGTCCCAGCAAGAATGGGCCAAGCTTCAAGATCGAGATCCCGAGCACGTCTTACTGAAACAGTATGTGAATAAACAAGAGAAACCGCCCTCCGAAGTGAGAGCCCGACTATCGACCGGAGCCTTGGCTCTGCTTGCCCAGTGGGATCGGCTGATCGTGAAAGATGGAGTCCTGTGTCGCAGGGCCCTTTTATCCCATATGCTGGAGGAGTGTTGGCAGATTGTCGTCCCGGTGCAGTTGGCCCATGAGATGGTGGGCGAAGCTCACAGGAGGAACGGCCACTTCGGCATAGACAAGACCCTCCGGTGGACCCAGCAGTTCATTTTTTGTCCGGGACTCCGTAAGTTGGTTGAAAACGTCTGTCAAGCATGCCGTACCTGTGAATTCCACAAGTCCGCGGAGCAGCGTGCCCCCGTCCAGACTATTAAGACGTCGAGGCCCCTCGAGCTGTTGATGGTGGACTATCTGTTGATCGGAACGGCGAATAGTGGCTACCAGTACTGTCTGGTGATGGTGGACCACTTCACGAAATTCGCTGTCGCTGTTGCTACCAAGGATCAGACTGCTGAATCAGCTGCACAGGCTATCTGTCAGCAATTCGTTCGGGTCTACGGGTGTCCAGAGCGGCTACACTCTGATCAGGGGGCTTGTTTCGAAGGGTGAGTCATTGAAGAACTTCAACGGATGTATGGAATCAAGAAGTCCAGGACCACCCCTTACCATCCACAAGGGAATGGCGTGTGTGAACGCTTTAACCGGACCCTCTTACAACTGATCCGGACTTTGGCTGAAGACAAAAAGCCCGACTGGCCTCGATTCCTCCCGGAACTGCTGTGGGCCTATAATAATCAGGTCCATTCCGTCACCGGATACACCCCATACACCCTTCTCTTTGGCCGTCCAGGCAAAGACATCCATGAGTTGCAACTGTCTAGCTCCGAAGAAGATACCTGTGGTACCTATCCTTCCTGGCTACAAACACACCGCCAGAGAATGGAGACTGTCTACTGGCTAGTAGGCTGACAAATTCAGGATCAAGTGCACGCTGACCCACTTCCGGTACAAGAAGACCCACTGAATGTAGGTCAACTGGTCCTAGTCCGAATAAAGAAGCCGCAAGGGAAACTCCGGCCCAAGTGGGAGACCGAAGTCTATCGAGTAATTGGACAGCCGTACCCCGGTGGCCCCGTCTATCGAGTGCAGGGCGAAGACAGCGGCAGCATCCGAACTTTGCACCGTAATATGTTGCGCCCCTGCCGTTCCCAGCCTGACTCCCCTACTGTGATACCTAGAGAGATGGATATCACTAATACTGTCGGAGACACTGACCCCGGGGATGTAGAGACTGAATGCATGCCTACCCCTGTCCGTCCGACTGACGCACTTGAACCGATTACCTCCTCTACTGACAGGTCGACAGGGAAAGAGAGTGGGGTGACTGATAGGAGAGAGAGGATCCAACCCGTTAGGCGGACAACGAGGACCACTGCAGGGGTACCTCCAGGACAGTCCTACAGAGACCAATATGTGTGGCCCTCTTCCCAGCCGCCCCCTGTCACATCCACAGCCATCGCCGCCCTGGAGCCGGTCGTTGGCAGGGACTGCCAACCTTTGAGTGGGGGGGCGTGTAGTGAGCTGGCCGGCTCTGGCTGTTCTGTGATAATTGATATAGAGCCTGTTACAGAAGTGATTACACAGGATGATGTTGCCACCTTGTGGCCAGAGGTTGCACCTGCGTAGGGTGTGATGACAGAGAAAAAGACTGAGCCTCCTGTGTCCTGCCCTAGAGAGTCACGTGACCAAAGTGGGAAGCAGGAAAAAGCGCGTGCAGAGTCTGCTGTGGTCTGTGAAAAGAACCAGGACGGTGTGCAGGCCCTCGTGTGTGGCGCAGGAGAGACTCTCAACGTGATTTCTTCTATCTGACACCATATCCTCGGAGCCTTCCCCAGCTCCTGCACTGCTGAAGGATTCAGCTGTTACACTCCCTGCTACTGGAGTGTGGACTACATAAGGGGACCCACCAGAGCTTCTATCCGGATCAGAGAGACTGTAAGCGGGACCTCTGGCGAGAGGCCGAAGTATCCCTTCCTTTCTTTCCGCGAATTCTGCTGTTCCTGTTTTTTTCCGTCTGGGACGCCCTCCTGCAAAGACAGACAGGCCTGCGACGGGGGACACATCCTTCTGGAGTAAAGGACTGGTAACGTGTGAGTAGGGACAGTGAGGGTCAGCTTATCAGTACACGTTATTACTGTGCATATTTACGGTTGTCATTTATTGTTTTTTTCTTTGCTGTGTTAAAAATGTATACGAGTAAAGATACGGTTGTCAAGAGAGAGTCTGTGTGTGGGGATCTTGCTGGGCCAGATCATAGATACCAATGCGCGGCCTTGCCCGCGGTCACTTCAAGTGAACACAGAACAATTAATCCAGTGACTTCCAGGCGAAGCCTTCTCTAATTATAGTCTTTTCTTGTCTTTTTCATCTGGCCCAGACCGCCATAATGACTTCTTCCAGCCATAACTTTTATACAAAGTTTGCTATCCAGACATCTTAGGCTCCTTTTATTTCCCTACCATTATTCTCACTTAAACTCACACAAGCGTCTAAAAAATTTCAAGAGTCTCTTCCTGAAAACTAGGACGATTTTTTGTTCTCATTTGTGTCTCATCTGTGTGCAATCCGTTTTTATACAGCAGCAGGTACTAGAAATACATAAGGCTAAAAACAGATTCCCATGAAAAAGAATTGAAATGTGTCCGTAAAAATCCAATGACATAGGATGCGCACCCATAGACTTGAATGGGTGATTCCCATCTGACGCACGTAAGAAACTAGTGCATGCTGTATTTTTTTTCAGATTCAGTCCATGAAAAAAATTGCCATCTCCACTAATCCATTGAATAACATTGGTCTGAAGTGCTGTCCATGTGCGCCAAAAATATGGTCTTGTGAAATTGGCCTTAATCTTTTGCCTGTTGGTGACAAAAATTGCCCTGTTTATACTACATGATATGATGTGGCATGATACCCTGAAATACTGTACTTCAGAGATAATGTTGACCAGTTGACAGTAAGAGTACAATCTTGTGTACCCCACACAATAGTAATATTGATGTTTGTAGTGCTTCAAAACAGTATTAATACTCTTGTTAGTGCCCCAGAAAGTAAGTGCCCCTTTGTGCCCCCACATAGTAATGATACTCACTACTGTACCTCCACAAAACAATAATCCATTTCTACCCTCTAGACAGTAATAATGTCACTTTATGCCCCAATATAGTAAAACGCCTTTCATTCTACCCCATAAAACATAATAAAGACTCCCTCAATGTACCTCAGAAAGTAATAGTGCCCTCTTATTGCCCCAAGACATTAAAAATGCCATCTGAAAACTAATATTGTCTCCTCTATGCCCCTTTTACTGTAATAACCCGTGTGCTCCTTTAAAGGTAATAATGTTCCCAAAAAGCTCCAAAACATTTATTTTTGCCTCAAAACAATACCAATTGCCACTTTCGTGCCCCCCACACAATAACAGTTGTTAGCTTTGTGTTCTATGCGCAATACCAATTGCCACCTTTGTGCCCAAGAGAAAAAAGCATACTAGAAGCGCAGTGACTGAGACCTCTTTTGAACTATGCAATTAGTGGACCGGTGCCTTTAGAGTGTCCGGTTTATAAAAAATCTATGCACATGCTACAGAGTCAGCCTCATTCAGATTTATGGAATGAATTCTCTGTTACGGAAATTTTTGCAGCAAATTTACCACAAGTAAACATACAATGATTATTTTTTTTGCTGCCATGTCCTTTCTTAAAACCTATTTACTTTACTATATATAGTTACATAGTTACATAGGTTGAAAAAAGACCTAGGTCCATCACGTCCAACCTTTCTCCACCAATTGTTACTAATTTAACTATAACCCACAGTGTAATGTGTATCGAGGAAACCATTCAGCCCTTTTTTGAAAGCTCTTCTAGTGTCTGCCATCACTACCTCTTGTGGTAGGGCATTCCAGTCTGTCTGCTCTAACTGTAAAGAACCCTTTTCCATTTAGCTGCCAGAATCGCCTTTCTTCCACCCATAATGAGTGCTTACTGCTCCTTAGTACGATGTTTGGAAGGAATAAGTCATGTGCCAGTCCTTTGTATTGACCACACATATATTTATACATGTAAATGAGATCACCTCTGAGGCGTCTTTTTTCTAAGCTAAACAAGCTCAACTTTTCCAATCTCTCATCATATGAGAGGCCTTCCATCCCTTGTAATAATCTAGTTGCCCACCTTTGAACTAACTCTAACTTCTGAATATCCTTTTTAAAATGTGGAGCCCAAAACTGGATCCCATATTCTAGATGTGGCCTCACCAGTGATTTATAAAGGGGTAACAATAACTTGAGATCGCAGGATTTTACCTCTCTTTTTATACATAGTAAAATCTTGTTTGCTTCTGCAGCTGCTGCTTGACATTGAGTACTGCTGCTCAGCTTACTTGTAACCAGAATACCCAAGTCCTTCTCCTGTTCTGTTGTCCCGAGTATACTCCCATTTAATGTATATGCAGCAATAGGATTACTCCGTGCTAGGTGCATTATTCTACATTTATCTACATTAAACCTCATCTGCCAAGTGTTTGCCCATTCAGACATCTTATCCAGATCATTTTGCAATATTGTAATGTCAAGGTCAGTTTTTAATATCCTACATAGTTTGGTGTTGTCTCAAAGACTGACACTTTACTCTCAATCCAATCCACTAGGTCATTAATAAAGAGGTTAAAAAGAGTCCTAGCACAGATCCCTGCGGCACCCCACTGCTGACTATATCCCATTTAGAGAACGTACCATTTATGATGACTCTTTGTTTCCTATCATTTAGCCAATTCCTTACTCATCTGCATATTGTTCCCCAAGTCCTTGTTTCTGCAGCTTCAGTATAAGGTTGTTATGTGGAACAGTATCAAATGCCTTTGCAAAAGTCCAGATAAATCACATCAGCCGCATTACCAACATCCAGATTTGCTCTTACCACCTCATAGAAACCCAACATGTTGGTTAGACACGACTCATTTTTCATGATTCTGTGTTGGTTGTCATTTATTATATTATTATTTGCAATATATCTCTGCATGTCTTCTCTTATGATGCCCTCAAAAACTTTGCACACTACTGATGTCAGACTTACCGGATGGTAATTGCCTGGATCCACCTTCTTACCTTTCTTAAAATATCGGTACCACATCACCAATCCTGTGGCACTAACCCTGTTACAAGAGAGTCTAAGAATATGAGATACAGAGGTCTGTCAGTTACTGAGCTCAGTTCCCTCAGTATCCATGGATGAATACCATCTGGCCCGTGGGATTTGTCAATGTTTCATTTGCTCAGAAGCAGGCGTACTTCTTTTTGTGTTAAATTATGTTATGCACACGCCTGGACTGACTGGCGTGAGCATGATTAGTGATCCCACTGGACCATGAACCGAGGAGTGCCTGGATGGGCGTGACTAAGTATCAACCCGGTCTGACCAAGGTCGCATGGCTGCTCAGTCGACTCCGTGAACCAGGGAGGAGCAGAGGGACCAGGTGTTACTCCAGGTCAGACCCCGGTCACAGCTGTTGACCCACACTGGGGAATGCAGGAACAGGCAGGTTAAACTGGCATATAGACAGGTGGGTACTGGCAGGCATGGCTGGTATGCAGACAGGTGGGTATTGGCAGGCACGGCTGGTATGCAGTCAGGTGGGCACTGGCAGGCACGGCTGGCATGCAGACAGGTGGGCACTGGCAGGCACAGCTGACATGCAGACAGGCGGGTACGGGCAGGTAGGAACGCAGGCAAGATAGGGACCAGTACAGACTGGGATACAGGAATGGAGCCACAGGTGCAGTAGACAAGCAGAGCAGAGCAAAACCCGCAGATGCGGTAGACAAGCCGAGCAGAGCAAAACCCACAGGTGCGGTAGACAAGCAGAGCAGAGCAAAACCCGCAGGTGTGGTAGACAAACAGATCAGAGAAAAACCCGCAGATGCAGTAGACAAGCAGAGCAGAGCAAAACCCGCAGGTGCGGTAGACAAGCAGAGCAGAGCAAAACCCGCAGGTGCGGTGAACAAGCAGAGCAGAGCGAAACCGCAGGTGCGGTAGACAAGCAGAGCAGAGCAAAACCACTGGTGCGGTGAACAAGCAGAGCAGAACGAAACCGCAGGTGCAGTGAACAAGCAGAGCAGAGCGAAACCGCAGGTGCGGTAGACAAGCAGAGCAGAGCGAAACCGCAGATGCGGTGGGCAAGCAGAGCAGAAGAGAGCAGAAGGTGCAGGCAGACAGGACTGGACTCTGTTCACATGGAACAGACTGGAAAACACTGGAACACAGCTAGAACACGGGAGGCAGACACGGAGGCAGGGAAACGGGACAAGCAGAACCAGATACACACAAGGTACTTATTATGAAGTAGCGAGTGGACACAAAATTCACAAACAGAAGTACAGAAACAACGAGTTGGAGTTAGGTGCAGGTTCAGACACTGTAGGAAAAGGGAAGATACGGACATAGAGACAAACAAGTAACGGGCTAGGACACTGTTAAGACAGGAACTGAACCAGGAACAAGATACAGGAACGAGCCTGGGAACTCAGCCCCCAGGGTGGCAGAACAGACTAGAAGTCACAGATACAGGTAACATGCCTGGGTATACAGCCCCCAGGGTGGCGGAAACAGACAAGATACAGGACAGGATCTGGCAACTCAGTTGCACAGAACACATTGAATGAAAGTGTTGCTCAGGCACCCCCTACTGGGTGGAGGGGGTTTAAGTATCCAGTGACTCACAGCAATAGGCTGGGGAGGCATTAGGAGTGCGCACACAGTAACTATAAGAATCAGGCAGTAGCCGCGCCGCCGCCCTAAGCAATCAGACAAGAGACAAAGCAGGTACTGGAGCAAAGTATTATGATCTGCTACAGAGACTAAGGAAAGGCAGGAGATCTGTCCCTACAATAGAACTAAACTAGATCCCTACGATGTAACGGGGAACCTGATCCTGCGATCAGACCCGCTAAAGTCCTCGGCTAGTCTGAACGCAGACCTATAGATGTGGGGAAGGGATCCCTACAAGATCTAGGGACTGGGACAAGTTGGACACCTCCTAGCAGAAATAGTAGCAGTCAAAGACAAACACACAACAAAAAGCATAGAGGTCCGAAGACCTAGCAAAACTAACAGAGAACGGCAATAGAGCAACAAGCTAGCTCAACAGTAGTAAATACAAATGAAGTCCAGCAAAGCCAGGAGGGCGGAGCCGGATTAAATAGGCAAAATGGTCATGTGACCAGCAAACTAAAAAAAACCTAACAGGAGAGTTGTAACAGTACCCCCTCTTCTAAGAGGATCCTCCGGATCCCCTAGGCCCAGGCTTACCAGGAAACCTCCTGTGAAACGCTCGGACAAGTCTGGGGGCAAAAACATCATCCGCCCTCACCCATGAGTTATCCTCAGGTCCGAAACCCTTCCAAGCGACGAGATACTGCAAACTCCCTCTATACCGTCTAGAATTTAGGATGCGGGAAATTTCATATTCCCCGTCCTCCACCACTGGAGGAACAGTGGCAGAGGCGTCACCATCCGACACATCAGCTTTTTTCAACAGAGAAACATGAAACACCGGATTAATCCTCCAGGACGTAGGAACCTCCAGCCTAACAGCAGATTGGTTAACTATCTGAAGTACCTTAAAGGGCCCTACGAACTTGGGACCCAATTTTTTAGAAGGAATCCTCAATCGCAGATTCTTAGAGGACAACCAAACCATGTCACCAACAGCAAACAAAACCTCTTGCCGTTTCCTATCAAAGTACCTCTTAGATTTTTTGTTAGCCTCCTGAAGATTACCACGCACATCCGTCCAAACTCTCTCCAAATCACCGGAAAAACTCTCCTCCTCAGGCACAGCCGAAACCAATTTGGAGAATGACCCAAAAGACGGATGTCTCCCAGAACAACAAAAAAAAGGCGAACACCCAGCAGAAGAGGATGTATGGTTGTTAAGAGCAAATTCAGCAAGTGGCAGAAACTCAGACCACCCCTCTTGATTGTCTGCCACAAAACAACGAAAGAACTGCTCAACATCCTGGTTCTTCCTTTCTGTCTGGCCATTAGACTCAGGATGATATCCGGATGAAAACGACAAATGAACTCCCAACCTGTCACAAAAGGCACGCCAAAAACGAGCCACGAACTGAGGTCCCCTATCAGAAACAATGTCAGTAGGAACACCATGTAGTCTGACAATTTCCTTGACAAAGGCCTTGGCGAGTGTCTTAGCGCAAGGTAGTTTGATGAAGGGAACCAAGTGACACATCTTGCTAAAACGGTCCACGACCACCCAGATGACCGTGAAACCTTCAGAGGGAGGAAGGTCAGTAATAAAGTCCATAGCCAGATGTGTCCAAGGTGCACTAGGAACCTCCAGAGGGCAAAGCAACCCCGCAGCAGGAGCATGCGAAGACTTGGATCTAGCACACACAGTACATTGGCGCACCCACTTAATGACTTCCTTCTGCCATCCAGGCCACCAAAAACTGCGACCCACAAGTCTCTTGGTCTCAGAAATTCCTGGATGACCTGCCAACCGAGACTCATGACACTCAACAAACAAATCTCTCCTAAAGGTCCTAGGCACAAACAACCTCCCATGGGGAGTGTTAGATGGGGCATTCTCCTGTGCTTTAAGAATCTCATCCTCCAAAACGGAGTCCAAAGCAGCAATCACAACACCTTCTTGTAAAATGGTCTCCTCTTCCTCCTCAACACCGACCATGGGAGAAAAGCTGCGAGACAAAGCATCCGCTTTAACATTCTTGGTACACGGGATGTAAGTAACGGAAAAATTAAACCGCGAGAAAAAAAGTGCCCACCTAGCCTGACGGGCATTCAAGCGCTTGGCAGCATCAAGATAGATCAGATTTTTATGATCAGTGAAAACCTGAACGGGAAATTCAGCACCTTCCAAGAGATGACGCCAGTGTTCAAATGCGAGTTTAATCGCCAGCAATTCCCGATTACCAATATCGTAATTAAGTTCAGTCTCGGAAAATTTTTTTGAAAAAAAGGCACAGGGATGTACTCCATCCTTGTTTTCCTGAGACAACACCGCACCAAACCCCACCGAAGAAGCATCAACCTCAACCAAAAACGGCTTAGTCACATCAGACTGCATAAGGATGGGAGCAGAGGTGAACCTCTCCTTTAAAAACACAAAAGCTTCAATGGCCTCAGAAGTCCACTGAACCGCATTAGCACCTTTCCTGGTGAGATCGGTCAGCGGTTTGACAATAATAGAAAAATTTTTTATGAATTTTCTGTAATAATTGGCGAAACCCAAAAACCTCTGTATCGATTTCAAACCAATAGGCCTAGACCATTCCTGCACAGCTTGAACTTTAACCGGGTCCATCTCAAAACCTTCACTGGAGATAATGTAGCCCAAAAAACTAATTCTCTGTACAGCGAACTCACATTTCTCCAGCTTAGCAAAAAGCGAATTGTCCATTAATAACTGTAATACCTCACGTACGCTCCGCCAATGAGACTCCAGATCCGGCGAATAAATCAAAATGTCATCCAAATACACCACCACATCTTTGCCGATTAAAGGTCTAAGGATATCATTAATAAGATTCTGAAAAAATGCTGGAGCATTGGTGAGACCAAAAGGCATAACCAGATTCTCAAAATGACCCACAGGAGTGTTAAAAGCAGTCTTCCATTCATCACCCTCCTTCATGCGCAATAAATTGTATGCCCCCCGGAGATCAATTTTAGAGAACCACTTGGCCCCCACTAACTGGTTAAATAAATCGGGAATCAATGGCAGTGGGTAAGGATTGCGTACAGTAATTTTATTAATCTCACGAAACTCCAGACAAGGACGTAAACCGCCATCTTTTTTTTTCACAAAAAAAAACCCAACAGCCACAGGAGACTTGGAAGGCCTAATGTGACCAGCGGCCAAGCTTGTCTGTATGTACTCCTCCAAAGCCTTTCTCTCAGGAATAGTAAGATTAAATAAACGACTCTTAGGAAGAGTCGCTCCAGGGACAAATTCAATGGTACAATCATAGTCTCTATGGGGAGGCAAAACCTGCGACTCCTCCTCAGAAAAAATTCTCCAAAAATCCTGAATAGGTACAGGCAATTCCCCTCTATCCACAGCAGCAATGCGTCCGTTACAACACTTGTCATAACACTTAGGGCTCCAGGACTTAATTTCATTGGTAGACCAATCCAGTACAGGATTGTGCAATTTTAACCAGGGTAACCCCAATATTACTGGAGAAGGCAAATTATCCAATAGCATCAAATCCAACTTTTCTTGGTGAATACCATTAATAGTGAGGGGAAATTCACAGACCTTGTGAGTAACACTCTTCAAGGGAGAGCCATCGACAGAAACCACAGCAATAGGGGATGACAAAGTTTTAGGTTCTAATCTAAGTTTTTCCAAGAATCCCCCATCAATCACATTCAGAGTAGATCCACAATCCACAAATACCCGAAATTCAATTAATTCATCCTGAGCAGCAGTAGTGGCAGATAGGAAAACCCCCTTAGAATTTAAACAGGCAATACGAGCATGACTGACCATTTTTTTTTCTTTCTTCTTACGAAGCACACAGCTCTTAATAAAATGACCAGAGCTTCCGCAATAGAAACACAAGCCTTCAGAAAGTCGGCGGTCTTTTTCCTGAGAGCGGGGTGCCATCACCCCAATTTCCATCGGCTCTCCATTGTCAGCACAGAACCTCTCAGGACTCGAAGCTGACATAGCAGAGGATTTGCTCTCATTAACCCTTGCACGCAGTCTCCTGTCCACCCATATAGCTAATTGCATTGCCTCCTGCAAGTTTCCAGGTGTGGGATAAGCAATCAGTAAATCCTTAACCCTTTCACCTAGCCCTGCCAGAAACAAGCTTTTCAAAGCTGAATCGTTCCACCCTACCTGGGCAGACCACCGACGGAAGTGAGAACAATATTTTTCCACATTACCTGATCCCTGCCTCAAACGTCTTAATTCAGACTCAGCAGATGAGACACGATCAGGATCATCGTACAACAAACCCAAAGCAGAAAAAAAACTATCCACTGAACTAAAGCACGGATCACTAGGTTGGAGAGAGAAGGCCCATCCCTGAGGATCTTTGCGCAAAAGTGACATTATGAACCCTATGCGCTGTGATTCATCACCAGAGGATCCGGGTCTCAAACGAAAATATAATAGACAAGCATTTTTAAAAGAAAAAAAATCTTGTTGTTCGCCAAAAAATAGATCAGGCAGACGTACCTTTGGTTCCACAAAATGCGCTCCAGAACAGCTACTCACGTGTTGTTGGAGCTTGGTCACCTCCAGAGAGAGTCCCTGCAAGCGTTGAGCCAAATCTTGCACCGAGATCATGATGGAAAACTGGAGGTCTTTCCCCAGAGAAAATCCTTTCCTTTTTATTTATTTTTTTTTTTTTACGGCTGGACTTACTGTTATGATCTGCTACAGAGACTAAGGAAAGGCAGGAGATCTGTCCCTACAATAGAACTAAACTAGATCCCTACGATGTAACGGGGAACCTGATCCTGCGATCAGACCCGCTAAAGTCCTCGGTTAGTCTGAACGCAGACCTATAGATGTGGGGAAGGGATCCCTACAAGATCTAGGGACTGGGACAAGTTGGACACCTCCTAGCAGAAATAGTAGCAGTCAAAGAGAAACACACAACAAAAAGCATAGAGGTCCGAAGACCTAGCAAAACTAACAGAGAACGGCAATAGAACAACAAGCTAGCTCAACAGTAGTAAATACAAATGAAGTCCAGCAAAGCCAGGAGGGCGGAGCCGGATTAAATAGGCAAAATGGTCATGTGACCAGCAAACTAAAAAAAACCTAACAGGAGAGTTGTAACACAAAGTATGCAGCCTGGATTGATAGGTAAGATGGCGGTCTTGCATGGTGGGAGGTGGTAAGCCATGCCAGCACGCCGCCAGGGATGTTACAAATTAGTTATATCAACTGGTGAGCTTTGAATTTTGCCTTGTTGAAAGATCCCTAGAACACAGTGTTCATTGGTGAATATGAATGAAAAGTGCCTATTTAATATCTCATCCTTTTCTTTGTCCTCTATAATTATCTTGTTATTATCATCTTTCAGGAGGCCGATACCATCTGAATTTTTCTTTTTGGCATTGATAAATTTATAACATTTTTGGGGATTTATTTTAATGTCTCTGGCGACTTATTTCTCTATAGTTAGCTTTAGACCTTTATACTCCAGCAATGCTATTTCTGTATTCTCGGCCTTGAAGATTTTGAATGCCCTTTGTTTTTGTCTTATTACACTTTGTACTGTCTTATTTATCTATAATGGTTTATTTTTATTCCTAGACATTTTATTACCAGAGGGTATAAGTTTCCTACAGGATTCTAGTAGCATTTCCTTAAACATTCCCCATTTATGTTAGGTATTCCCAGTTACCATGACATGGTCCCAGTCTAGACAATTAAGCTCTTCCCTTAAATTTTTGAAATCAGCTTTCCTAAAGTTTCTGGTTTTTGTATTTCCCTTTTTGAATGTTTGAATATTACATTGAACCATACCATATTATGGTTGCTGCATCCCAAATGCTCCTGGACCTGTAGTTCTGAAATTGTATCTGTTCTATTTGACAGAGCTAGATCCAGCAGATTACCTCCCCTGGTTGGTTCATCTACCAGCTGAGAGAGGTAATTATCCTGAACCGTGGATGAGAACTTTCAGCTTTTAGTACAACCAGAAGATTCTATGTCACATTGAGTGTCTGGATAGTTGAAATTCCCCATAATAAGGACCCTATTACCAGTGAATTGGTGCAGTAAAGTGTTTTGCCATGAAATTCCGCTATAAAGAAAAAAAGACAAAAATGTATATATACACATGTGATCAAAATTGGTGGTACCACTAGTTTAATGAAAGAAAAACCCACAATGGTCACAGAAATAACTTGAATCTGACAAAAGTAATGATAAATTAAAAATCTATGAAAATGAACAAATGAAAGTCAGTCATTGCTTTTCAATCCTGCTTCCACAGAATTTTTGAAAAAAGTAAACTCATGAAATAGGCCTGATCAGAAATGATGGTGCTCTTAACTTAATATTTCGTTGAACAACCTTTTGAGGCAATCACAATTCCTGTAACTGTCAATGAGACAGATGTATATACATTGAAGTACTGCCACCATGTAGTTGGATGACCACATGACACGCTAAGGCATTTATATATGTGGGTTAATAGAGTGCGACTTGACACCTAATTTTTTTATATTATAGAGGAAACTGTGGCCCACACTCACAAGCTAGGGGGTTGGGTTAAGGGAGGATGATGTTGTGTCACCCAGTCACCAGTGTAGAAGAGCACAGCTCCTGCGACACTCAGTCAGCGCCCACATCTAAGCACTGTACAGGTTGATGGTACCAACCAAATAAAGGAGGGGGGGGATCCATCTCATCAAAACTCACTACATAACCTAGGCATTGAAGCACTGTATATTAATAGACAATGTGATGTATTCCTAATTACACTAAGTACCGTATTTTTCGGACTATAAGATGCATTGGACCATAACACGCACCCCAAATTTTGGGGTAGAATATAGAATTATTTTTTTTTATAAAATGGGGGTCCCTCTTATAGTCTTAATAGGTACAGTATCATACCTGGGAGGAGATGGAGCGAGGGTCACAGGAGGCAGGGTCCTTCAGGAATCCGGTGCTCCAGCAGCGGGGAGTTGCAGTGGAGCAGGATTGCAGGGCCCTTAGTTCCCTTCCTCAGGAACCTGGCCGATCCAGCAGTAGAGATGTCTGGGACCCGGTGCCTGGCTGGGGGCCGGTGCCTGGCTGGGTGCCAGAGCCTGGCTGGGGCCAGGGCCTGGCTGGAGGTCGGTGCCTGGCTGGAGGCCAGTGCCAGGCTGGGGCCTGGCTGAATCCCGTTGCATGGCTGGGGGCCTTGGGCCTGGCTGGGGGCCGGTGTTTGGCGATCAGGGCCTGCCTGAGGCCTGGGACCGGAGTCTGGCTGCGTGCCGCAGAGGTCTGCCTGGGGACCGGGACCAGTGGCGGTGGCGGCAGCAGCAAAGGAGGAGGAGGTGAGATGCTGCGGGTGTCTGTCTGGGGGTCAGCGCGGGTTGGACTGGATGTGGACAGTATCTGACTGCGGGCTGGGGCCGGTGAGTGGCGCAGGTTTCCAGTGTGCGCGTCATCTTCCTGATGCTGTGATCTACAAGAAAATGGCCACCCGAGCTACAAGTCAGCGCATGCGCCGGCTCAGGCGTCCATTTTCCTGTGGATCACAGCTTCAGGAAGATGGCCGCGCAGAACGGAAACCTGTGCCGTTCACTGGCCGCGGACCGCGGCCAGACACCCACAGCATCTCACCTCCTCCTTTGCTGCCACCGCCGCTACCGTACAGCCAGACTCCTCATAGAGAAGGCACAGCTGGTGTATAGCACTCCCTACCTTCTTGATCACTGCATATATAGTAATGAACAAGCTCTGTATATACAGTATAGGAAGTACTTACAGTGCTTCCTTTTCCAGACCCAATGGTCATGTGATCGCTGGTTGTAGGGAGAGAGCAGGAGCTGCTAGGTCAGAGCTCTACTTTTCATACATGCAGTGTCCCTAACTTTATTATCTTACCTTGCTACGTGTAGAACCTAGGATAAAAACAATTAACAAAAACCCTGCAGTAAGTAAAAAAATAAATACTTGTAGAACATGTAAATAACTTAGGGTTCTTAGTTGACACTATTTTGATCAAAAAAGGTTTTGTCTTTTAATGGCCACAGTGTGAACCTATACCTACACATTGCACTTATACCAACGGGAATGCTGGACCATTTTTTTTCGTTTAGCTTTAGGTCTTTGTACTTTGTTTTTTATAAGGTCTGTGCAGCATGTCTAAATAGCTTTCCATGGGCAAGTGTAAAACAGTTAGGTTTAGGATCTGCAGCGCTCCCATCTATTTTGAGGCCTACTGGCACATAACAAGATGATATACACTAGAGTTAGGGTCCATCTTGATTGGGTACACCTTGTCGCAGTGGGATGATTGTTACGCTTTTTTGATCAAAATAGCGTCAAGTAATTATTCTATGTTATTTAAATGTACTATTACTATTTATTCACTTACTGCAGGATATTTTTTTATTGCTTTTATGCAAGGTTTTGTCGGTAAGGGTGTATTCCCACTTTCAGGATTTGCTGCGGTTTTGACACTGCGTATTTATGCAGCATCAAAACTGCAGTGGCCAGATCTTACAGCATAGTGGATGGGATTTCTAGAAATCCCATGTCCACTATGTGTCTCTGTACTCCTGCGGATCAACTGCGGAAACTGAGATGCGGCGCGTCTTTCAGATCTGCAGCATGTCAATTTCTCTTGCTGGTACACATGTAGATTTTCTCCATGAACTTGCATCAATGAGGAAAATCTGCATGTGAAAAAAAAAATGTGTGTCCACTCATTTACATAATGAGGGTGGAAGTGGTGCGGAAGACATAGACTTTTTCCAGCACAGAGCACCGATACATCGATTTTATTGTTGTGTTTTATTCGAAATTTGCTTTCTTGGCAGTTTAAGGTGCACAAATCTCTCCTGGAAAGTGTTCAGCCTCACAAATCAATGTTTCTATTCAGTGACAGTAGTCCAAATTAAATGAAAAAGCGGTCTATAGGGCACTAAACGAATGAACACTAGAGGTGAAACATTTTTTAGGGCTAAAATATAAATTTATTGAGCCCTTTCCACAACGCGTTTCGATAGTAAACTATCTTCCTCAGGTGGTACAATGGTATGAGCACAAACATAAAATATATATAGACAAAGATTCACAGTGATTGGTTGATACTAATTAGTTAACCTGGGTCCAAACAAAGGAAACCCTTCATGTGCTGGTGCGAAGTGTCCACATTGGTTTCACATAAGCCACCTTCACATGAATACAAAGTATCAAAAACACATTGGATAAGGTATAGAATATGGCAATGCATGTTGGTAAACAGTTATACAAAAATACATCTGTAGTAGTGTTGAGCCACCCCCATAGTGTTCGGGTTCGGTTCGGTTCGTCGAACACCGGGATGTTCGAGGAACTGTTCGTCGAACTGTTCGTTGAACACCTTAGAACACCGTCGAACACCGTTAAAACCAATGGCAGGCAAACAAAAACACATAGAAATACATAGAAAACACCTTCAAAGGTGTCCAAAAGCTGACAAACTGCTCAGAAGACGCTTTCTTTAAAAAAGCCGGCCGGCAATTCAGCAGCGGCATACACCGGTACCCGACAATTTAGACAAAAAGGAATAGAGCCTCACACATAGATTAGATAGATAGAAACATGTCAGTCACATATATATGAAGTACAGTGACAGTGTTGCTTACTGTACTTGTCATTTAGTGTAAAGGATTTATTAAAAAATATAATAGTGTTTTCATGCACTGTCTCTTTAAAAAAGCCGGCCGGCAATTCAGCATCTGTACCCGACAATTTATAACAGACAGAATAGAGCTTCACACATAGATTAGATAGATAGAAACATGTCAGTCACATATATATGAAGTACAGTGACAATGTTGCTTACTGTACTTGTCATTTAGTGTAAAGGATTTATTAAAAAAAATAATAGTGTTTTCATGCACCGTCTCTTTAAAAAAGCCGGCCGGCAATTCAGCATCTGTACCCGACAATTTATAACAGACAGAATAGAGCTTCACACATAGATTAGATAGATAGAAACATGTCAGTCACATATATATGAAGTACAGTGATAGTGTTGGTTACTGTACTTGTCATTTAGTATTAAAATAAAGGATTTATTATTAAAAAAAATTGGCGTGGGGTTCCCCTTAATTTTAGTCTCTAGCGGAGGTTAAGCAGACAGCTGGGGCAGATGTTTGAAGCCTGGGAAGGGGGTAATACCCACGGAGCTTCCCAGGCTACTAATATCAGCCCCCAGCTGAATACATAGCCTTTACTAGCTATTAAAATGGGGGACCCCCCCAAAAAAATGACGTGGGGTCCCCCCTAATTTAATAGCTAGCAAAGGCTAGGCAGACAGCTGGGGGCTGATATTAATAGCCCAGGAAGGGAGCCATGAATATTGGCCCCCTCCCAGGCTAGAAACACCAGCCGTCAGCCGCCCCAGAAATGGCGCATTCATAGGATGCGCCAATTCTGGCACTTAGCCTCGCTCTTCCACGCTACCCTGTAGCGGTGGCAGGGGGTAATAGGGCTGGGGTTGATGTCAGCTTATAATGCCAGCTGACATCAAGCCCAGGTTAGTAATGGAGAGGCGTCTATAAGACACCCCCATTACTAACCCCATAGTCAAAGTTAAAAGAAAACACAAACACCCAGAATAAAGTCCTTTAATTGAAATAAAGACACAATCCTTTATTGTTCTAAATTAAACCATACTTACCATCACGCCTATTCCAGCTGAAGCCAACGATCTCCTGCAATAAAAGAAAAATAATAAAGCAACATCATCCTTACCTTTCCATGGTTCCCACGACAGCTTCAGCTCTGCTACATCGAGATGACAGGCTGGACCGCAGCAGAACGCTGCCATCCAGCCTGTCATCCCGCAGACACTGAGAAGCGCAGGCATGCTTGCGCTCTGCAGTGTCTGGCTGTGACGGCATA
Organism: Phyllobates terribilis; assembly: GCF_046119375.1. Taxonomy (NCBI): domain Eukaryota; kingdom Metazoa; phylum Chordata; class Amphibia; order Anura; family Dendrobatidae; genus Phyllobates; species Phyllobates terribilis. The sequence continues at coordinate 694,408,476 of NW_027362762.1, forward strand.
AAGATGAGACGAGTTCATGTCCAATGAACTCGGCGCACCTCATGCACGTCACTGACAGCGTGGGAAAATTCTCACGCTGAAGCGCTGAGTGCAGGAGAATTCTCCCACGCTGTCAGTGACGTGCATAAGGTGAGCTCATGTCCAATGAACTCAGCTCACCTCCTGCACGTCACTGACAGCGTGGGAGAATTGTCCTGCACTCAGCGCTTCAGCGTGAGAATTCTCCCACGCTGAAGCGCTGAGTGCAGGAGAATTTTCCCACGCTGTCAGTGACGTGCATAAGGTGAGCTCATGTCCAATGAACTCAGCTCACCTCCTGCACGTCACTGACAGCGTGGGAGAATTCTCCTGCACTCAGCGCTTCAGTGTGAGAATTCTCCCACGCTGAAGCGCTGAGTGCAGGAGAATTTTCCCACGCTGTCAGTGACGTGCATGAGGTGAGCCGAGTTCATTGGACATTAACTCGGCTCATCTGGATGCCCTCACAGAGAGACACTGTGGAGCGCAAGCAAGCCTGCGCTTCTCAGTGTCTGCGGGATGACAGGCTGGATGGCAGCGTTCTGCTGTGGTCCAGCCTGTCATCTCGATGTAGCAGAGCTGAAGCTGTCATGGGAACCATGGAAAGGTAAGGATGATGTTGCTTTATTATTTTTCTTTTATTTCAGGAGATCGTTGGCTTCAGCTGGAATGGGCGTGACGGTAAGTATGGTTTAATTTAGAACAATAAAGAATTGTGTGTTTATTTCAATTAAAGGACTTTTTTCTGGGTGTTCTGTTTTTTTTAAATACTTTACTAGAAATTCATGGTGGTCATGTCTAATATTGGCGTGACCCCATGAATTTTGGGCTTAGGGCCAGCTGATAATGCCAAGCTGGCCCTAACCCCTTTGTTACCCAGTGAGCCACCGCATCAGGGCCCTGGATGAGTTGGGTACAGCGCCAGAAGATGGCGCTTCTATGAACGCGCCATTTTCCGGGGTGGCTGCGGACTGCAATTTGCAGCGGGGGGGGGCCCAGAAAGCTTGGGCCTCCCTGCGCTGCGGATTCCAGCCCCCAGCTGCCTAGTTGTACCTGGCTGGACACAAAAACAGGGCGAAGCCCCACGTCAATTTTCTTTAAATTATTTCATGAAATAATTAAGAAAAAAAGGGCTTCCCTATATTGTTGTGTCCGGCCAGGTACAAATAGGCAGCTGGTGGTTGGGGGCAGCCCGTTCCTGCCTGCTGCACCTGACTGGACACAAATATAGTGCGAAGCCCCACGTCAATTTTTTTTTAATTATTTCATGAATTTCCTGAAATAATTTAAAAAAATTGAAGTGGGGCTTCGCACTATATTTGTGTCCAGCCAGGTACAGCAGGCAGGAATGGGCTGCCCCCAACCACCAGCTGCCTATTTGTACCTGGCCGGACACAACAATATAGGGAAGCCCTTTTTTTCTTAATTATTTCATGAATTTCATGAAATAATTAAAAAAAAAATACGTGGGGCTTCACCCTATTTTTGTGTCCAGCCAGGTACAACTAGGCAGCTGGGGGCTGGAATCTGCAGCGCAGGGAGGCCCAAGCTTTCTGGGCCCCCCGCTGCAAATTGCAGTCCGCAGCCACCCGGGAAAATGGCGCGTTCATAGAAGCGCCATCTTCTGGCGCTGTACCCAACTCATCCAGGGCCCTGGTGCGGTGGCTCACTGGGTAATAAAGGGGTTAGGGCCAGCTTGGTATTATCAGCTGGCCCCAAGCCCAAAATTCATGGGGTCACGCCAGTATTAGACATGACCGCCATGAATTTCTAGTAAAGTATTTAAAAAAAACACAACACCCAGAATAAAGTCCTTTAATTGAAATAAACACACAATTCTTTATTGTTCTAAATTAAACTATACTTACCATCACGCCCATTCCAGCTGAAGCCAACGATCTCCTGCAATAAAAGAAAAATAATAAACCAACCTCATCCTTACCTTTCCATGGTTCCCACGACAGCTTCAGCTCTGCTACATCGAGATGACAGGCTGGACCGCAGCAGAACGCTGCCATCCAGCCTGTCATGCCGCAGACACTGACAAGAGCAGGCATGCTTGCGCTCCTCAGTGTCTCGCTGTGACGGCATCCAGATGAGCCGAGGTCATGTCCAATGAACTCGGCTCACCTCATGCACGTCACTGACAGCGTGGGAAAATTCTCACGCTGAAGTGCTGAGTGCAGGAGAATTCTCCCACGCTGTCAGTGACGTGCATGAGGTGAGCTCATGTCCAATGAACTCAGCTCACCTCATGCACCTCACTGACAGCGTGGGAAAATTCTCCTGCACTCAGCGCTTCAGCATGAGAATTCTCCCACGCTGTAAGTGACGTGCATGAGGTGAGCCGAGTTCATTGGACATGACCTCGGCTCATCTTTATGCCGTCACAGAGAGACAATGTGGAGCGCAAGCAAGCCTGCTCTTCTCAGTGTCTGCGGGATGACAGGCTGGATGGCGGCGTTCTGCTGCGGTCCAGCCTGTCATCTCGATGTAGCAGAGCTGAAGCTGTCGTGGGAACCATGGAAAGGTAAGGATGAGGTTGCTTTATTATTTTATTTTTATTACAGGAGATCGTTGGCTTCAGCTGGAATGGGCGTGACGGTAAGTATGGTTTAATTTAGAACAATAAAGAATTGTGTCTTTATTTCAATTAAAGGACTTTATTCTGGGTGTTTGTGTTTTTTTTAACTTTGACTATGGGGTTAGTAATGGGGGTGTCTTATAGACGCCTCTCCATTACTAACCTGGGCTTGATGTCAGCTGGCATTATAAGCTGACATCAACCCCAGCCCTATTACCCCCTGCCACCGCACCAGGGCAGCGTGGAAGAGCGAGGCTAAGTGCCAGAATTGGCGCATCCTATGAATGCGCCATTTCTGGGGCGGCTGACGGCTGGTGTTTCTAGCCTGGGAGGGGGCCAATATTCATGGCTCCCTTCCTGGGCTATTAATATCAGCCCCCAGCTGTCTGCCTAGCCTTTGCTAGCTATTAAATTAGGGGGGACCCCACGTCATTTTTTTTGGGGGGTCCCCCATTTTAATAGCTAGTAAAGGCTATGTATTCAGCTGGGGGCTGATATTAGTAGCCTGGGAAGCTCCGTGGGTATTACCCCCTTCCCAGGCTTCAAACATCTGCCCCAGCTGTCTGCTTAACCTCCGCTAGAGCCTAAAATTAAGGGGAACCCCACGCCAATTTTTTTGATAATAAATCCTTTATTTTAATACTAAATGACAAGTACAGTAACCAACACTATCACTGTACTTCATATATATGTGACTGACATGTTTCTATCTATCTAATCTATGTGTGAAGCTCTATTCTGTCTGTTATAAATTGTCGGGTACAGATGCTGAATTGCCGGCCGGCTTTCTTAAAGAGACGGTGCATGAAAACACTATTATTTTTTTTAATAAATCCTTTACACTAAATGACAAGTACAGTAAGCAACACTGTCACTGTACTTCATATATATGTGACTGACATGTTTCTATCTATCTAATCTATGTGTGATTCTCTATTCCTTCTATTCTAAATTGTTGGGTACAGATGCTGAATTGCCGGCCGGCTTTTTTAAAGAAACGGTGCATGAAAACACTATTATTTTTTTTGATAAATCCTTTACACTAAATGACAAGTACAGTAATCAACACTGTCACTGTACTTCATATATATGTGACTGACATGTTTCTATCTATCTAATCTATGTGTGATTCTCTATTCCTTCTATTCTAAATTGTCGGGTACCGCTGCTGAATTGCCGGCCGGCTTTTTTAAAGAGACGGTGCATGAAAACACTATTATTTTTTTTGATAAATCCTTTACGCTAAATGACAAGTACAGTAAGCAGCACTTTCACTGTACTTCGTATATATGTGGCTGACATGTTTATATCTATCTAATCTATGTGTGAAGCTCTATTCTTTCGGTTCTAAATTGTCGGGTACCGGTGTATGCCGCTGCTGAATTGCCGGCTTTTCATGTTTCACTGTTGGCACTGTTCCCATCGATTTGGGCAATCACTGTAATGCCACAACCACCATGGCTGTGGCATTACAGTGAGTGGCAGACAATCCCTGCATGATTGGTGCTCTAAATAGCACCAGACATGCAGGACACGCTTTTGGTGCACGAACAGTTATCGAACATAACCTCGAACAGCCGAATTTTTTGCAAATCGTTCGGGTTCGTCGAACAACTCGAACACCGCCCAAAACAGCTCAAATTTGAGATTGGCGAACAGTTCTAGTCGAACACCGCTCATCTCTAATCTGTAGTGCCTACATCAATTTCATAAAAATCACCTACACTGTGTTCCAAATTATTATGCAAATAATATTTTCTCAGATTTACCTATATGAATTGCAGTCATTGTAATTTTCCAGTCAAATAACTATTAGAGTGCAATTGAAAGGTTTTTGTACAAACTGCCTATGATAACAGTATATTTTTTAAAAAATAAAACACTCAAACTGCACTCAAAATGCATGTTCCAAATTATAATGCACAGCAGAGTTTTCAACCTTTTCATTTTAATAAAGAACAAAAAATGGTCATTTTTGAAATTATAAGCATTAGCAGGTTATTACAAACTGAAATCAAACAGTTTTCAACTCAAAACTTTATTCTAGGTGATGTTACATTTGCACATAGGACCCCTTGTTCGAAAGGAGCTTCTGAACTCTCTCGTCCATTGAATTTATCAGGTTTTGGATGGTTTCTGCTTCAATTGTTTTGCATGAGGACAGAATACCCTCCCAGAGCTATTGCTTAGATATGAACTGCCTCCCGCCATCATAGACACTCCTTTTGATGATGCTCCAGAGGTTCTCAATGGGGTTGAGGTCAGGGGAGCAAGGGGGCCACACCATAAGTTTGTCCCCTTTTATGCCCATAGCAGCCAGAGATGCAGATGTGTTATGTGCAGCATGAGACAGGGCATTATCATGCATGAAAATGATCTTGCTGCGGAATGCACGGTTCTTCTTCTTGAACCATGGCAGGAAGTGCTGTTTGAGAAACTCAACATACATTATGGAGTTCATCTTTACCCCTTCAGGGATCCTAAAAGGGCCGACAATCTCTCTCCCCATGATTCCAGCCCAAAACATTACTCCACCTCCTCCTTGTTGGCGCCGTAGCCGTGTTTGCATGGGGTGTCCATCAACCAGCCATCCTCCACTCCAACCATCTGGACCATCGAGCGTTGCATGGCACTCATCAGTGAACAAAACAGTTTTGAAGTCAGTCTTCATGTATTGTTTGGCCCACTGGAGCCATTTCTGCTTGTGTGCAGTGGATAGAGGAGGTCGACAGGATGGCTTACACACAGCTGCAAACCTCTGACGGACCCTGCATCTTGTTTTTCGGGGGACGTTGGAGGCACCAGCAGCTTCAAAAACTTGTCTGCTGCTATGACAAGGCTTTTTTGCCGCTGCTCTTTTAACCTGACGTAATTGCCTGTAGGAAAGAGTCCTCAATTTTCCCTTATCAGCACGCACACGTGTGTACTGTGAATCAGCTACATACTTCTTGATTGTGCGATGATCACGATGAAGTGTCTTGGCAATGTTGATTGTAGTCATGCCTTGACTTAAACACTCCCCAATTTGTTGCTTCTCAGCAGCCGACACATCCTTCTTCTTTCCCATTTTGGCAGAAAATGTAGGCTACTTAATAATGTGGGACAGCCTTCTTAAGTAGTCTTGCTTTTCATTGGACACACCTGCCAAACTATCTAGCACAGGTGTCTGCAATTGCTTACAGTGATATAAAGAGCCCTGACACACATCACCATCAATGAGTTTAACTGACAAACAAAAAAATTCTTCCCTTATCACTCCTAAACACTTTTTGCATAATAATTTGGAACACAGTGTACACATAAATACAAAAAATCGAAACATATTAAGTAAGATATAAAATGAAGTGATACATGTTAAAAAACAGTTATTCAAAACTGCATCATAATAAAATAAAAGGGCTCATAATATTTTTTTGCCCTAAAATTTTTTTCACCTCTAGTGTTCATTCGCTTAGCGCCCTATAGACTGCTTTTTCATTTAATTTGGACCACTTTCAATCCCCCTTTGGGGGTTAGCGGCAGGAGCAGCTTTCAGTTAATCATTCTTAAATCCCCCCACTATTAAATTCCCCTTTGGCTGCTCAACTCAGGACCTGCGGTTGGGGGCTGCATTCTCCTAGCTTTCAGGACCTGTGGTGATGCACATCTGATCCTGAGTCACGTGATCTGTGGGCGGACACATGGCCTGCAATTTTGGACCGAGCGGCGGTCTGCAGCACACGGCACGTGGTGTGCCAAGCTACCTGTACCTTGCGGTGAGACGTGCCTGCTCCTTCCATTTTCACACTAACACTGGAGTTGTTCAGGGGTGCACAACTCCAACAGGTAAGTGGCCCTTTGGCTGTTTCCGTCACATCTACCTTCACATAGCGCTCTTTTTCTCCCTTTCTCTTCCATATTCAGTGACAGTAGGCAGAGATAGACCTGTGGGCTGGATCTCATGTTTACATAAGGCCTACATTAGCATTTATGTCTGGCATCTGGTAGAGGCATTTGTGTCTTTGTTCTTTACGGCAGGGGGCATGCCTAATACACAACCCTGCAAACAGGCTGGAGACTGGGCTTCTGTAACATTCTTCAGCAATTGTTTAAGGGGGTGGGTATGAACACTTCTTCCCATCCAGGGGGCTGATCACAGGAGAGGGATAACAATAAGCCACATGTTTAGTGGGAGAGTGGTGCAGTGACATCAAGGGGAGAGAATGTTTTGCTGAGGTCTTGGTGCCCAGGTATGGATGACCTATGGAGATTGGAGATGGGTTGCCGGCTGGAGCTTAATACACATGCTACGGTCATGATATCTATTGTCTAGATGTGAGGAACTATCTTAAGAACTGTTGTTTCCAGCTGGAGCTTGATACGTGTGCTACGGTCGTGATATTTATCGTATGGATGTGAGAAACTATCTTAAGGACTTTTGTTGCCAGCTGGAGCAGGAGACACGTCCTACGGTCATGGTATGGGGCATGGACTGTGACTACAGACTATACTGGAGGAGATACAAAAGCTGTGGGCCAACCAAAAGTTGGGAGACAGTGGGTATCGTCTGGTACGATAGCAGTGGAACTATCGCCCCCAGGATGGGATCTTGTGGACTGGGAACATTGCATTGTGACCTTTTACCTGGAATTACTGTAAGACCATGGATGTAAGGATTAAAAAACAGTTGCATTGTTAACCTGCCTAGGTGATTATTACAACCCACAACCTCAGATCTTCACAAGCTTGGAGATGGAAAATCTGCATAAAAATTATGATATGGTCAAAATTTTCACCTGCCTAATAATTGTGCACACAGTGTATAAGGCCTCTCCAGCTTCTCCCAACAAGTGGTGTCGAGGGAGAGAAAGATTCAACCTATGGAATTTCAACTGTGGTCCTTTTTGTTTGGCGAAAAGATAAGTTGCTGCAAGATGACTCTTCCAGCAGCTCTCTATAGAGAAAATACTGAGCCAAGTATTTCTGTGTAAGGGGGAGAGGAAAGAGATCACCTATCATTTGGCCAACAGCTGTCTAATGTGTATTTGGGTCTTTACCGCACATATAGAAATATTATAAACTGCTAGTAATTAAACGACCAGCTAAACAAAAAAGACTGCCAGTGAGCCTGTGCAAGGTACTAACCTAGAGTTTTCCTTCTTTCATTATGTTTTTAGCAGATATATTGTTGAGTTTCTCTTCTCATTCATCAAATTGTGATTAGGGGCCATATTTTCCATTCCATGACCCATTACTCCTAAGAAAAAGAATGGTGGCTTCTCAGGATCCTATCCAGATTATAGATAATGTTGTGGGTATTTATCGTTCACTATACATGCAGTTGCAGTCTACACTCTAGTAAAACTTTAGGTATCAAAAAAGTTCTGACCAATCAGAAAGTTTTTGGACAGTATTTTGGGCTTTGATATAATAGATTAAAAGTAACTTGGTAAGATTACAAGGATGGCTGTCATGTTATAACTTATTTTTTGCACTCGTAATTTCTTTTTGGTAGACATATACATAGTATGTATTGAATAAGGACGGACTACCGAAACGCGTTTGCTATTGATTTTAACTGACTATTGGATGTGAAGTTGCGACTTCCTTTTTACATGTGAACTTCTTGAATATAGACGAAAGCTTTTAAGGAAAATTCGATGTTGGTTCATCAGTTTTCCTTTGCTTCCCCTTTTTCTGTGCACTGGACTGTGGGTGAGCTAACTTTGATTTTCTTTTTACAAGTACATAGTGGTTTAAGATTAAGTGTTCTGTAGTACCTGGAATTCTTCTTTCCTAAAACTACAAACAGAAGTTCCTGTTATGAATCAGAGTGCTTAGTTCAAAGCTAGGACAAAGGGCACACTTCTTAAATCAGTTGCCCTTATCAGATTCTTTTAGGATTTTATAACTGACCAAAAGCTAAGCAAATATTTAAATTCCAATCCCACACATGAATCTTTAGAAGCTTGCACATTTTAAAAGGTTGCAAAGAGCTAAACTAATTACTCAAGTTATAAGAATAATATTATATTATTGTATGGACATTATCCTTTCCCTGTATATTGCTAACATATTCTGCAACGATGTACAAAGATGGTCACCAATCATATAAGTCTATGTTCTCATAGACTTGGGGGAAACCACTCAGCATATTCGAGACCGCATTTCTCAACATAAATCAACAATTAGAATCAAACGCATTATGCTGCCCATACCTGCTCATTTTATGGACAGATCCCATACCGTCTCTCAGCTGAGATACCAAGTGATAGATCATGTACCACTAGCCCGTAGAGGTGGTAATCGTATAAAAAGGCTGAAGGAGCGTGAATCCTTTTGGATCCACACCCTTCAGACCTTACATCCCAAAGGTCTCAATAGGGAATATGAAACATTGTTTTGATCATTATTATTATGATACATACGTTTTATAACTAGTAGGTCCTGCTAACTGCTTTTTTATGAGTACATCATTTATATTGAAATTTCACTTGTATATGAAATTTGTTATATTTAGGTTCATCTGATGTGTCTTTCATCCGTTTTCTTCCGTATTCAGGTCACCAACTAGTATTACCATCTTCTCATCTCACTGCACCTCAGGATGCCTGGCTATTAGCGGACTTTCACTCTTTCATCATTAAAGGACCCCAGTATTTCCATTTATTAGTGGATAATCACTTCCTTTTCCACACCTCGATGGTTGGCTCCTTTCTCCCTGGATCACATTGTACACACCTGCACATCGCATTGGTGGCCCAGGATCTCCCCTCACCTATCTCCATCACAACGCTATGTAGCAGCGGACGCTATGGACCACATATGCGTTCCACCACTCCCGGAAGTCACTGGTTATGTGACAGGAAGTTGCGGCACATGTGATCTGGAGGACCTGTAGGTCCTCAAGGCAGCAGCACGGTGCGCTCCAGTTACACAGAACGCACCTCCACTAGAACCACCAATGATACTGCGGGGTATGATATATAAGGAAACAGCACTCCACATTTTCCCACACCACGTGCAGCTCTGTCGACCTTCACCCCAGGCACAGGTAGGAGAATGGCAGTGAATTAATGGGACTACGTATATGTATCAGCTATTGCTGATTTTACATGCTGTCTTGAGAGTATAATCCCTACTTTTTGTCACGTAGGAAGCAAGCAGTTCTCTTTAATGCTGAGTGATACAGCATTCTCAAACTGGTAATATGAATTTCATTTTGTGTATTATATGTCTCATTTTATGTATTGGAAGACCCTTTGGCCTCCCATGAGGTATAAGTCCATAAGTCTATAACTTGGCTATTTTGATTCGTATAGAGTTTTCCCCTATATGTTTAGCTTCTTCGAATATTATTCCTTCAATCGTATGGATATATTAAGATTTTGGTGCACACTATGTGTAGATTCCATTATACCCATGTATTCTCCCTCTCCTGTTTCATAATACCCGATGATATATCGTGTAATAGAATTAAATCTATATATATTCTCGCATTAATTATTTGTTTGTTTATGCCTAGTGACGACCCTGAGAAAGACCGATCTAAAGGTCGAAACATTGGTCTGTATTATTTTTAGGGCTCACGCCCTGTTCTGTGAAACAAGGGGCACATGTGAATAATTTTTTTTTCATGCATACCACACATACTGGAGTGCCGAAGTTTCTTTCATATGTTCTCATAATATACTTTTTCCTATTTCAGACACAAACATATACCATGGGCAAATTCATGAGAAACCAATTAACCACTGAAAAGAAGCAAATAGAAAGCATTGGGACTCTATACAAACTCTATGCAAGTGTTAATCTTGATCAGATGTCAAGTCAGGACCCTAGTACTGCAAAGCAACAATTCAAACCACTGAGCCACCCTACTGCCCACTAGGTGGTTGTGTGGCCGGGATCTTCTGGGAAAAGGGAGAGGTCTATTGGCACTCCCAACAGTTAATACTACTACAAATAATATTTTATTAATATAATGATAATACATACGATTTTGGAAGTGAATAAAATCAGAGTGCAGATATATAAGTTAGGCGTGGCAGAAGAACTTAATGAGTTTTTACTTTACTTAGATATTATTGACCCTTCATTAGGATATGTCTTAAATTTCAGATTAAGGGGGTCCTATTCCTGGCACCCCCAGCTGTTTGCAGCTTTTATAGTGGCCGGATGTAGACAGTGTACAGAACTGAACACTGTGTACAGCACACACTGGGTACAGCTGCTCAAATCGCATCCACTTTATTGGGAGCTAAGTTGTAGTACCCAGGAACAGCCACTACCCAGTGTACGGAGATGTGCTGCTGCGGCTCTATGCACTTATGGCCCAATTTATCAAAGCTTTTACTCTAGAATTCTAGTGTAAAAAGCTTTGAAAAGTAGTAACATTTTGACTCAACTCGGCTGGGTTTAACTTTTGTGATTTTTGGCCTTCTCACACCATTTTCGCCCAACTCATACAAAGTGAGCAGTACTGGGGCAAGACAGGGGCGTCACTAGTTAAATTATTGACTAGCAGGGCATTTGCTACACCACAAATCTTACTCTAGCAGGGACTGAAGTATGATTTTTGGTGAGACGCATGAAGAGCGCTGCTTAATGATTCAGGAGCCTCACACTTCACCCCGCCCAATCATTAGTACAGGTGTGAAGATCACTGGTCTTGATGAATCAGGCTCTTTGTATATTTAGCAACATGAACATAAACCCTGCTGTAAATAAATAAAAAGCAAGTGCATTTAAATAAAATAGGGTTCTTAGTAACACTGTTTTTGCTCAAAAATAGTATATACGCCATCCGACCATCAACAAGGTGAACCCATTCGGGACAGTCCTACACTGTCTAATATTAAAAACCTTAACATGTGTCAAAGTTGACCTCAATGTGTTAATAAGGGCAGACAAAAGGACTGGGTCCCAAACTGTGAACACCAGCCTAAGGAAACTTTAAATGTATTATCCAGCTCTAGGAAGGGATGCCACACCCAGGTTTGCACAGAATGCAAAAAAATACAAAGAAAAAACACAAAATTTGAGCTTGGTTTAAGTTGGTATACATGCAGCATATAAATGCGCTTTCACAATGGCCATGAATCAGAAAAACCTATAAGAAGCAAAATGAGCTGGATAATACATTTAAAGCTTCCCTTGGCTGGTGTTCACAGTTTAGGACCCAGACCTTTTGTCTGCCTTTATTCGCACATTGAGGTCAACTTTGACACACGGTAAGGTTTCTAATATTAGACAGTGTAGGACTGTCCGGAATGAGTTCACCTTGTCGATGGTGGGATTGGCTTATATACTATTTTTGATCAAAAACAGTGTTACTAAGAACCCTATTTTATTTAAATGCACTTGCTTTTTATTTATCTACAGCAGGGTTAATGTTCATTTTGCTTCTTGTAGGTTTTTCTGATTCATGGCCATTGTGAAACATGCATTTATGTGCTGCATGTATACCAACTTAAAGCAAGCTCAAATTTTGTGTTTTTTATTTGTACATTTAGTTGCAAAGAGTAGATCGGTGGAGGTGCTGGTTTCAGACCCCCACCAATCCTTACAATAGATAACAATTAGTGATGACTGAGCACTAAAATGCTCGGGTACTCATTGCTCGGGATGAGCAAATTGGAATCCTCGAGTGCTAGGTCGGAATAATGAGCCCAATGTAAGGTTATGGGAAACTCGAGCATTTTTCTGGTGGCACCCCCCCCCCCATTGGTGTGCAGAGGGCCTAAAAATTGCCCAAATCGATGGGGACAGGACTGAAATGACATGGGGACAGCATGGGGAAAACCCCTGGAAGCATCTCTGAATCCCAGGTCACTGCTGTCAGCAATGTTGTCAGAGTATTACGCCACTTTTACGGACTCACAATAAAACATACAAAAATGAGACCAAAATGGATTTTCCTAGGAAAAATGTTAAGGAACATCCTTTCCAGGGTAAATAAAGCAAAATAAGTAACCAAAAACAAAATTGCTCCTCCACACCTTGGGCTAAGTTTACATGTAGAGTTTTGATGCGGTTTTGCACTTTTGCATTGCTTACGACGGTGAAAAATACATTCACCGGTAAATGTCATTTTAACATTTTACTACCTTATCTTGCCATGTGGTGTGTGAGACATAATCAGACACATCCTGTTTCATTTATGAAGGAGGGACTCTGAAAGTAACAAAGACTATTTTTATAGGGCCATCAGGTGGCCCTTACTATTCTTAAAGGGCCAGCTGTCAGCTATGCTTTGTTGTTCCCATTATTAAAGAGTGGGTCTCCTATACTGTTATTGCGTGTGCAGTGACTGCAAGGGCTGCCAAATATTTGGATGCACCCCAATACCCCTTTGAAGAGACATAGAGGAGGGCCTCAGTAAAAAAAATGTTCTCAGTATAAAGGAGTGGCTCTCCTATAGTGGTAACGCCCATGCAGTGACTGCAAGAGCTGCCAAAATTTGGGTAAAACCCCAATAACAATTTAAAGACACATAGATGTGGGCCACAGTAATGACATGTTCCCATTAGAAAGGAGCCTGTTTGCTATACAGTTATAGCGTATGCAGTGAGTCAAACGGCTGCCAAAATTTGGGAAAAGTCATGATACCAATTTAAAGATACATAGAGCTGGGCCACAGTAACGACATGTTCCCACTAAAAAGGAGCAGGTCTGCTATACAGTTATCAGGTATGCAGTGAGTACAGTGGCTGCTAAAATTTGGGAAAAACTCCAATAACAATTTAAAGACACATAGAGCTGGGCCACAGTAATGGCATGTTCCCATTAGAAAGGAGCGGGTTTGCTATACAGTTATAGGGTATGCAGTGATTCCAACGACTGACAAAATATAGGAAAAACCCCAACAGTAATTTAAAGACACATAGATGTGGGACACAGTAAAGACACGTTCCCATTAGAAAGGAGGGGGTCTGCTATACAATTATAAGGTATGCAGTGAGTCCAACGGCTGCCAAAATTTTGTAAAAACCCTAATAACAATTTAAAGACACATAAAGCTGGGCCACAGTAACGACATGTTCCCTTTAGAAAGGAGCGGGTCTGCTATACAGTTATAGGATATTCAGTGAGTTCAATGGCTGTCAAAATTTGGGAAAAACTCCAATACCTATTTAAAGACACATAGAGGTGGGCTACAGTAACGACATGTTCCACTAGAAAGGAGTGGGTCTGCTATACTGTTATAGGGTATGCAGTGAGTCCAACAGCTGCCAAAATGTAGAAAAAACCCTACTAACAATTTAAAGACACATAGAGCTGGGCCACAGTAACGACATGTTCCCATTAGAAAGGAGTGGGTCTCCCATACTTCATGCGTATGCAGTGAATGCAAGGGCTGTCACAAATTTGGAGGCACTCCAATGCCCCTTCAAAGAAACATAGAGGAGGGTCTGCTGAAAATAATGTTCCCATTATTAGGAGGTGGGTCTCCCATACTGTTTTCCTATGCAGTGAATGCAACGGCTGCCAAAAATTTGGAGACACTCCAATGCCCCTTGCAAGAGACGTAGAGGAGGGCCTGCTGAAAAAAATGTTCCCATTATTAGGAAGGAGTGGGTCTCCCATACTGTTTGCCTATGCAGTGAATGCAATGGCTGCCAAAAATTTGGAGGAACTCCAATGCCCCTGCAAGAGACGTCGATATGGTGATATGGTAGATATGGTGGTGATATGGTATTGGAGGATGAGAATGAGGAGAAGGAGGAGGACTAGAGCAAATAGACAAAATCAGGTAGCGTATACCCATGTTTGGGTGTGAAGACAGAGGTGCATGGGAATAGAGTTAGACCTTCCAAAAAAAAGACACTGTATTTGAGTTTATGTTATGCTGCTATCATTCGGTGGTATTGAGAAGTCTGGCCCAATCCAGCCCATGTTCATTTTTATAAGAGTCAGCCTTTCAGCATTTTCAATTGGCAGGCAGATGCGCTTATTGGTTATAATTCCACCAGCGACACTAAAAACCCGCTCTGACAAAACGCTAGTCAGAGTCAGGGCAGGCCAGGATCTCCAAGGCGTAGAGAGCCAGTTCATGCCACTTGTCCAGCTTGGATACCCAATAATTATAAGGCACAGAGGAATCACGGAGAACGTTGGTACGGTCGGAAAGGTACTCCCTCAGAATCTTCTGAAACTTTTCCCTCCTTGTGAGAGTACCCCGCTCCTCATGGCCTGTAAGATGGGAGAGTGTGAGAAAACTGTCCCAGAACTTTGACAGTGTTCCCCTGCCTCTGCTGGATTGCATTTGTGTCTCTATCGCCTGTACTCTTTGGTTGTCAAAAAACTGTGACCTCTGCCGCCAGCGTTTTCAGATGGGAATTTTTTAAATAATTCCGCAACAAGGGCCTTCTCGTACTGCCCCATTTTATTAGGCCTGTCCAGCATGGGTATAATAGATAGAAAGTTCTCCTTGTAGCGTGGGTCTAGAAGTGTCACCAGCCAGTAATGACTGTCACTCAAAATTTGGACAATGCGAGGGCCACAGGAAAGGCAGCGTAACATAAACTCAGCCATGTGTGCCAGACTTCCGTGTCCTCACCAAGAGGACGACTGACCATGTTCTCCTCCTCATCCTCCTCCTTCCTTTCTTCAGGCCATCCATCTTGAACAGACGGTATGACAGTTGTGCAGGTAGTACCATCTATAGCACAGGAAACTAGCTCCTGTTCTTCCTTCTCCTCCTCCTCTTCCTCATTGTCACCCAATCCACATTGGGATGAGTTGAGGCTGGGCTGTGTGGAATCACCCTGTATGGTTCCTTGGTCCATGTCATCGTACTCTGCCTGCAATGCATCCTTTTTAATTGTGAGCAGAGAGCATTTCAGAAGACAGAGAAGCAGGATGGTGACACTAATTATGGCGTCTTCGCCGCTCACCATCCTGGAGGAGTCCTCAAAGTTTTGGAGGATGGTACAGATGTCTGACATCCACGTCCACTTCAGAGGTCTTATGTGTGGAGTCTGACCTGAATACCGACGACCTTGTTGATGCTGGTCGTCAACAACTGCCCTCTTCTGCTCACAAATACTTCCCAACATCTGCAAGGTAGAGTTCCAAAGCATGGGGACATCGCCCACCAGTCAGTGAGCTGGAAGCTGCAAAAGCTGCTGAAGCACGGCAAGGGCAGCGGAAGCTGTAGCTGACTTTCTAAAATGGACACACAAGCGGCATACTTTGGCAAGCAGATCCAGCAGTTCTGGTTAGGTTTTGAGAAACCGCTGAACCATGATGTTAAGCACATGGGCCAGGCCTGTTATGTTTGTGAGCTCACCTCGCTTCAGAGCCGCCACCAGGTTCTGGCCATTGACACGCACAACCATGCCTGGCTGTAGGGTCAGCAGTGTCAGCTACAGGTCAGCCTGCTCTTTCAGAGCTGTCCACAACTATTCAGCATTGTGCGGTTTGTCACCTAAGCATAGTAGCTTCATCACAACCTGTTGCCGCTTGGCCAAGGCACTGCTGCAGTGCTTCCTGCTTGTGACTGATGTTGTCATTTCGGAGATAGAAACGGAAGAGGAGGACGTGCAGGAGCTGTAGAATGTTGGGGAAACCCTGATTGATCCAGGGCCCGCAATCCTTGGCGTAGGGAGGACGTTTTCAGTCCCAAGGTCCGACTGGGTCCCGGCTTCCACTATATTAACCCAGTGTACCGTCAGCAAGATATACCATCCCTGCCCACAAGCACTTGTCCACGTGTCCGTGGTTAGGTGGACTTTCCCAGTAACTGCATTTTTGAGGGCACGGCTAATGTTGTGGGACACGTGCTCGTGTAATGCGGGGATGGCACACCAGGAGAAATAGTGGCGGCTGGGGACTGAGTACCGAGGGATGGCTCCCGCCATGAAGTTGCGGAAAGCTTCCGTCTCCATGAGTCTAAAAGGCAACATTTTGAGCGGAAGCATTCGCGAAATGTATGAATTTAGTAGTGTGGCCTGTGGGGCTTTGGCTGCTTATTTGCGCTTGCGTTCCAAGGATTGGGGTAGGGACAACTGAACGCTGGACGTGCTTGCTGATGGTGCTAGTTGGGAGTGTGTAACGACATGTGCAGGGTGCATGCATCACGGACAGGGGATTGGCGTGCATGCACAACAGCGGAAGAAGCAGTGGTGTCACCCGCAGACATTGTTTCTGGACCCTGGGGTTTGGCCCACTTAGTCGGGTGCTTTGATGCCATGTGCCTGATCATGCTGGTGGTGGTCAGGCTGGTAGTAATGCTACCTCTGCTGATGCTGGCCTGGCAGGTGGTGCAAATGGTCTTTTTGGGGTTATCTGCAGAGTCTTTAAAAAACAACCAGACTCGGGAAGACCTAATAGTTGTACTGGCAACTTCCGTCTTGTTGGCGTATCGAGGAACACCACACTGCTTCTTCCTGCCTGTTGTCATGCTACGCCTCCTTCCCCCTGTGTGCTGCTGTCCTCGCTCTCTATGTCCCCCTGCCAGGTTGGGTCAGTTACTTTATCATCCATCACCTCGTCTTCTACTTCCGCACCCTGGTCCTCCTCCTGACTTTCTGGCAATTGTGTCTCATCATCATCATCCAGCTCTTGCGACAGTAATTGCACTTTCCCACCATTGCCTTCTTCTGACCTTGGCTGCTCAAATATTTGGGCATCACTACATGCATTCTCCTCTTGACCCGCTTGAAGCTGGCTGGGCGAGAGGCCCAAATCTACAAATGAAAAAGTGAACAGCTCTTCTGAGTGTCCAAGTGTGGGATCAGTTGTCTCTGGGTACTCGGCATGGTGGGAGGAAGGAGGATCAGGGTGAGGAATATGTGGTCCAGACTCATGGCTACTGAAACTTGACCGTGTGGAAGACAGGGTGGTGGTGGAAAAGTGACTGGAAGCATTATCTGCTATCCAACCGACAACCTTTTGACACTGCCCTGTTTTCAATAGTGGTGTTCTGCCGTCCCCTAGTAATTGGGACAGGAATGTCGAGCGACAAGATGTGGGTGTTCGTTGTGCCACAATTTCAGCTTACCCATGGCCACGGCCTTGACGTGTACATGCACCATCACCATCACGTCCATTTCCCCATCCCTTGCCACGCACCTTGCTCATTTTAAATGGAGGACAATATTTTCCACGTTCGCTAGAAATGGCTGATTTTGGAACGCAGTTATATGTGATATGTCTGATGGAGAATAACGGTTTTAAATAGCGGTCCTGTAGTTTACTAATACTATTCTTTACAGCGACCTCGTGTGAGTAGCTTGACCGATACACTGCAACAAAATGGAAATGGAAGCCAGAAATGGCTGATTTTGGAACGCAGTTATATGTGTTATGTCTGACAGAGAACCATAGTTTTAAAAAGCGGGCCTGTAGTTTACTAATACTATTCTTCACAGCGACCTCTTGTGAATAGCTTGACCGACACACTGCAACTAAATGGAAATGGAAGCAAGAAATGTCTGATTTTGGAATGCAGTTATATGTGATACATCTGACATAGAACCACGGTTTTAAATAGCGGGCCTTTAGTTTACTAATACTATTCTTCACAGTGACCTTGTGTGAATAGCTTGACCAACACACTGCAACAAAATGGAAATGGAAGCCAGAAATGTCTGATTTTGGAACGCAGTTATATGTGATACCTCTGACGGAGAACCATGATTTTTAACAGCGGGCCTGTAGTTTACTAATACTATTCTTCACAGCGACCTCGTGTGAATAGCTTCACCGACACACTGCAACAAAATGAAAATGAAAGCCAGAAATGGCTGATTTTGACACGCAGTTACATGTGATACGTCTGAAACAGAACCATGGTTTTAAAAAGCGGGCCTGTAGTTTACTAATACTATTCTTCAAAGGGACCTCTTGTGAATAGCTTGACCGACACTGCAAAAAAATGGAAGTGGAAGCCAGAAATGGCTGATTTTGGAACACAGTTATATGTGATACGTCTGACAGAGAACCACCGTTTTAAATAGCGGGCCTGTAGTTTACTAATACTATTCTTCACAGCGACCTCTTGTCAATAGCTTCACTGACACACTACAACAAAATGGAAATGGAAGCCATTAATGGCTGATTTTGGAACGTAGTTATATGTGATAAGTCTGACAGAGAACCATGGTTTTAAAAAGTGGGCCTTTAGTTTACTAATACTGTTCTTCACAGAGACTTTGTGTGAATAGCTTGATCGACACTCTCCAACAAAATGAAAATGGAAGCCAGAAATGGCTGATTTTGGAACGCAGTTATATGTGATACCTCTGACACAGAACCATGGTTTTAAAAAGCGGGCATATATAGTTTACTAATACTATTCTTTACAACGATCTTGTTTGGATAGCTTGACCGACACACTGCAACAAAATGGAAATGGAAGCCAGAAATGGCTGATTTTTGAACGCAGTTATATGTGATACGTCTGACACAGAACCATGGTTTTAAAAAGCGTGCCTGTAGTTTACTAATACTATTCTTCAAAGGGACCTCTTGTGAATAGCTTGACCGACACACTGCAAAAAAATGGAAGTGGAAGCCAGAAATGGCTGATTTTGGAACATAGTTATATGTGATACGTCTGACAGAGAACCACCATTTTAAATAGCGGGCCTGTAGTTTACTAATACTATTCTTCACAGCATCCTCATGTGAAGAGCTTCACTCACACACTGCAACAAAATGGAAATGAATGCTAGAAATGGCTGATTTTGGAACGCAGTTATATGTGATACGTCTGACAGAAAACCATGATTTTCAAAAGCGGGTCTGTAGTTTACTAATACTATACTACGCAGCGACCTAGTGTGAATAACTTGACCGACACACTGCAATAAAATGGAAATGGAATCCAGAAATGGCTGATTTTGGAACGCAGTTATATGTGATACGTCTGACGGAGAACCACGGTTTTAAAAAGCCGGCCTGTAGTTTACTAATACTATTCTTCACAGCGACCTCGTGTGAGTAGCTTGACCGACACACTGCAACAAAATGGAGATGGAAACCAGAAATGGCTGATTTTTGAACGCAGTTATATGTGGTACGTCTGACAGAAAACCACGGTATTAAATAACAGGCCTGTAGTTTACTATACTATTCTTCATAGCGACCTCATGTGAATAGCTTCACTGGCATACTGCAACAAAATGGAAGCCAGAAATGGCTCAGTTTGGAATGCAGTTATATGTGATATGTCTGACATTGAACCACGGTTTTAAATAGCGGATCTGTAGTTTACTAATACTATTCTTCACAGTGACCTAGTGCATAGCTTGACTGACACACTGCAACAAAATGGAAATGAAAGCCAAAAATGGCTGATTTTGGAATGCAGTTATATGTGATACCTCTGACAGAGAACCACGGTTTTAAATAGTGGTCCTGTATTTTATTAATACTATTCTTCACAGTGACCTAGTGCATAGCTTGACCGACACACTGCAACAAAATGGAAATGGAAGCCAGAAATGTCTGTTTTTGGAACGCAGTTATACTGTATGTGAAAAGTCTGACAGATAACCTCGTTTTTATCTATAAAAACCAATAGGCGGATACGCCAATTGGTTATAATTCCACCAGCGACACTAAAAACTCGCTCTGACAAAATGCTAGCGGCAGGGCAGGCCAAGACCTCCAAGGCATAGAGAGCCACTTCATGCCACGTGTCCAGCTTGGATACCCAATAATTATATGACACAGTGGAATCACGGAGGACGTTGGTACGGTCGGCAAGGTACTCCCTCAACATCTTCTGAAACTTTTCCCTCCTTGGGAGAGCACCTAGCGCCTCAAGGCCTGTGCGATGGGAGGGTCTGAGGAAACTGTGTGCCAGACTGCTAACAGGCAAGACATCCGTGTTGTCTCCAAGAGGATGACTGACCATGCTCTCCTCCTCATCCTACTCCTCCTACTCTTCCCTGTCCTCAGGCCATCCACACTGAACAGACGGTATGACAGTTGTGCAGGTAGTACCGTCTATAGCGCAGGAAAATAGCTCCTGTTCTTCCTCCTCCTCCTCTTCCTCATTGTCACCCAATCCACATTGGGATGAAATGAGGCTGGGCTGTGTGTAATCACCCTGTATGGTTCCTTGTTCCATCTCATCGTGCTCGTCTGACAATGCATTCTCTTTAATTATGAGCAGAGAGTGTTTCAGAAGACAGAGAAGCGGGATGGTGACGCTAATTATGGCATCATCGCTGCTCACCATCTTGTTGGAGTCCTCAAAGTTTTGGAGGATGGTACAGATGTCTGACATCCATATCCACTACTGAGATCTTATGTGTGGAGTCTTCAGCACAACCTGTTGCCGCTTGGCCGAGGCAGTGCTGCAGTGCATCCAGCTTGTGACTGATGTTGTCATTTCGGAGAAAGAGATGGAAGAGGAGGAGCAGGTGCAGGAGCTGTAGAATGTGGGGGCAACCCTGATTGACCCAGGGCCCGCAATCCTCGGTGTACGGAGGACGTGTTCCATCCCAAGGTCTGACTGGGTCCCGGCTTCCACTATATTAACCCAGTGTGCCGTCAGCGAGATGTACTGTCCCTGCCAACAAGCAGCTGTCCACGTGTCTGCGGTTAGGTGGACTTTCCCAGTAACTGTGTTGTTGAGGGCACGGCTAATGTTGTGGGACACGTGATCATGTACTGTGGGGACGGCACACCAGGAGAATTAGGGGTGGCTGGGGACCAAGTACTGAGGGACGGCCGCCGCCACCACATTGCGGAGAGCTTCCGTCTCCACGAGCCTTAAAGGCAACATTTGCGAGTGCATGTATTCGCAAAATGTATAAGTTTAGTAGTGTAGTCTGTAGGGCGTTGGCTGCGCATTTGCGCTTGCTTTCCAGGGACTGGGGTAGGGACAACTGAACGCTGTGCTTGGACAAGGACGTGGAAGTGCTTGCAGATGGTATTTCGTGTGACCGTGGCTGCTCAAATATTTGGGCATCACTACACGCGTTCTCTTCTTGACTTGTTTGAGGCCCGATTCTACAAATGGAAAAATGAACAGCTCTTCTGAGTGTCCAAGTGTGGGATCAGTTGTCTCCGGGCACTCAGCATGGTGGGAGGAAAGAGGATCAGGGTGAGGAATATGCGGTCCAGACTCACGGCTACTGAGACTTGACCATGTTGAAGACAGGGTGGTGGTGGCAAAGTGACTGGAAGCATTATCTGTTATCCAACCAACAGCCTTTTGATACTGCTCTGGCTTCAAATGTTGCTGTGCTGCGGCCCCCTAGTTATTTGGACAGGAAGGTCCAGCGATAAGATGTGGGTGTTTGCTGTGGCACAATTTCAGCTTGCCCATGGCGACATCCTCGGTCTCGGCCTCTGCATGCACCATCACCATCACCTTCATTTCCCCATCCCTTGCCACGCACCTTGCCCATTTTAAATGGATGACAATATTTTCCATGAGAAATGGCTGATTTTTAAATGCAGTTGTATGTGATATGTCTGACAGAGAACCACGGTTTTAAATAGCAGGCCTGTAGTTTACTAATACTATTCTTCACAGAGACCTAGTGTGAATAGCTTGACCGATACAGTGCAATGAAATGGAAGGCAGAAATGGCTGATTTTGGAATGCTGTTATATGTGATACGTCTGACAGAAAACCACGGTTTAAAATAGGATGCCTGTAGTTTACTAGTACTATCCTTCACAGAGACTTAGCGTGAATAGCTTGGCCGACACACTGCAAGAAAATGGAAGGCAGAAATGGCTGATGGAAAAGGAGGCCAATATTTTCCACGTTCAGTTTAAATTTCTGGATTTTTATTGCTGTAATATGGAAAAGATCTGGCTGTATTCTGCAGTGCTAACAAGCAAACGGAGCTGAAAAATAGTGTACTCTGGATTGCTTTTTTTAAGCAAATAACCAGGATTAAGATAAAAAAAATTGCCCTGGCCCCTGATACCTGGGGCTGTGTCTTTAAATATCTGTAAGAACAGCAGCAGCAGACAGAACATTCAATGGACCCTCTTGTGTTGTATCATGCACTGCATTCTGCCACATACACTGCCTGCCTGCCTAACTCCTGCTATCACCACTGAATATATTCAGCTGGATTAATCCTCAGAAGGACTGTTAGTTCAGATGGATATACAGTATATATATGTTGTGGAATACCTATACTAACTATAAACAAGGAAATTTCTGACTCCGAGCACCGAGCTTATCGAGCACCGTGATGCTCGGACGAGTACCGAGCAGTGGCGAGCACGTTCGCTCATCACTAATAATTAACATAAAACACGTGCAAAGGATTCCTACATGTTTAAAAATGTCCCTTAGTCTGTTTCAGTAGGCTCCACAATCATGGGAAAGACTGCTGACTTGACAGATGTCAAGAACACAGTCACTGACACACTCCACAAGGAGGGTAAGTCACAAAAGGTCATTGCTAAAGAAGCTGGCTGTTCACAGTGTGTTGTATCCTAGCATATTAATGGAAATTTGAGTGGAAGAAAAAAGTGTGGTAGAAAAAGGTGTACAAGCAACCGGGATAACCGCAGCCTTGAAAGGATTGTTAAGAAAAGGCCATTCAAAAATTTGGGGGAGATTCACAAGGAGTGGACTGCTGCTGGAGTCATTGCTTCAAGAGTCACCACACAGAGACATATCCAGGACATGGGCTACAAGTGTCGCATTCCATGTGTCAAGCCACTCATGACCAATAGACAACGCCAGAAGCGTCTTATCAGGGCCAAGGAGAAAAAGACCTGGACTGTTGCTTAGTGGTCCAAGGTGTTGTTTTCAGATGAAAGTAAATTTTGCATTTCATTTGGAAATCAAGGTCCCAGAGTCTGGAGGAAGAGTGGAGAGGCACACAATCCAAGCTGCTTGGGGTCAAGTGTGAAGTTTTCACAATCAGTGATGGTTTGAGGGGCCATGTCATCTGCTGATGTAGGTCCACTGTGTTTTATCAAGACCAAAGTTAGCGCAGCCGTCTACCAGGATATTTTAGAGCACTTCATGCTTCCCTCTGCCGACAAGCTTTTTGGAGATGGAAATTTCATTCTCCAGCAGGACTTGGCCCCTGTCCAAACTGCCAAAAGTACCAATACCTGGTTTACAAACAACATTATCACTGTGCTTGATTGGCCAGCAAACTCACCTGACCTTAACCTCATAGAGAATCTATGGGGTATTGTCAAGAGGAAGATGAGACACACCAGACCCAATAATGCAGACGAGCTAAAGGCTGCTATCAAAGCAACCTGGGCTTCCATAACACCTCATCAGTGCCACAGGCTGTTTGCCTCCATGACACACCGCATTGATGCAGTAATTGATGCAAAAGGAGCCCCGACCAAGTATTGAGTGCATTTACTGAACATACATTTCAGTAGGCAAACATTTCGGATTTGAACAGAAATAAACACTTGAAATAGATCACCGTGCTTGTAATGACTCTATATAATATATGAGTTTCACTTTTTGTATTGAAGAACTGAAATAAATTAACTTTTTGATGATATTCTAATTTTGTATACACTGTATATATATATATATTTTACTACATAAAGAGCTTAATGTTGAGGTGAGTCCAAGAAAAACATCAGCTGACATTGCAGCGATGACTCTGTTGTTGTAGATGACGACGATGAAAGGTAACATTTTCCTATTGAATTTTTAAATAGCTTAACTCCATCAGGCATGCCAAGTCATTGGCTTAGACTTAAGGTGGGCAGCATTATTATATTGTTGAGAAATTTGAATATAAAATGAGGACTCTGCAATGGTACACGATTAGTTGTAACATCATTGAATAGAAATGTTCTTGAGGCCGAGATTTTAACAGGATCAGCTGAAGGTGATAAGGAATACAGAGATATCTCCACACAGATACTTTGTTTATCATGTAAAAAAGCTGAAATAAATAGACATGGGTAATTTGAGTTCGTTTTTATTATGTAGAGCACACTTTTCTAGCTTCCGAAACGTATTTATTTCGGAACTTGGGCTGCTAGTATATACACAAATAAGTAATTCCTCATGCATAAGCTCCAATCGCAGAGAAAGTAAATTGGCACTTCTGGTTTCAACAAAACACACAAATAGAGCAGTCTAGTAAGTTCAACCAGGAAGACCCTCCACTTTCTACACAGAGTGGGGCTGCAAGCTATGAGCAGCAATGCTATGCTCATTGATGAATGGGAACAGAATATGTCTGTTGGGCTAAAGAAAGTCCAGCTTCATTGCTACACTGGCAAAGGTTTACTTTTAGAGGTGCACAGGTTTTAATTGCTCCAAAAGCCGGAAGTGGAAAGGACATAATTTCATCATAAAGCGGCCCTGACCACGTGCTCCTCACAAGATTTCAGACAGAGAAGTGAAAAGAATTATCAGAAGAGTTGTGGAAAAGCTAAGGACCACTTATAGAGAGCTACAGAAAGATCTGGAATCAGCAGGTTCAATTGTTTCAAAGAAAATAATATTAATGCAGTCAACCTCCATGGCCTGTATGCACATTCACAATGCAAGACTTCATTGCTGAAGAAAAAGCATGTTCAAGTGCGTTTACAGTTTGCTCAATAACATTTAGAAAAGCCTGTGAAATTCTGGGAGAATATAGTCTGGTCAGATGAGACCAAAATTGAACTCAATGGATGCCATAATACACACCATGTTTGGAGGCCAAAAGGCACTACATATCACCCGAAACATACCTTACCAACAATGAAGTTTGGAGACGATATCATTATGTTCTGGGGCTATTTTTTAGCATATGGCACTGGCAAACTTAATAGCATTGATAGAAGGATGATTGACAAATGTACCAAGACAATCGTGATCATCTGCCATCTACCAGAATGTTGAAGATAAAACAAGGAGGACAATGATCCCAAACAGCTAAAGAAACTCTCAGTTGGTTTCAGACAGAGAAAATAAAGCTGCTAAAATGGCCAAGGTAATAGAAAATGTGTGGAAGGAACTAAAGCTCAGAGTTCATAGAAGGAGCCCACAGAACCTTCAGGATTTGAAGTGTTTGTGTGGAAGAATGGGCCGAAATCACACCTGAGCAATGTATGTGACTAGTTTCTTCATACGAGAGGCATCTTGAAGCTGTCATCACTAACAAAGGATTTTTTATGAAGTATTAAATACATTTCAGTAAGCGTGTTCAATACATTAAATTTAATTTCTCATTATTACATATAACTTAATTTCTGAGCATCTATGGTTTGATTTCTTAGCCTGAACTGTGTTTTGTATTTATTTATTTTTTATAAAATCATTGTTTTATCTGCCACAGATCTTCCAGTTCTATGAATGCTGAATTCTGTATATTCCCGCCCACACTATTGATTGGCAGCTTTCTGTATACACTCTCTATGTGCAGACAACTGCCAAGCAGTGCTTATGATGTGGTGGGATATGCATATTTTCTCATGGTTTTGGCACTTCTCAAGTGAGTGGAATATATCAGGCAGCAAGTGAACAATTTGTTTTTTAAGTTAATGTGTTGGAAGCAGAAAATAATAAACTGTCTAGCCAATGACTAGATTGTTGGGTCAGAACTCAGGTACTCGCCGGAGCATCTCACTACTCGAGATGCTCGGAGCTCGCCGAGTATTTCTGGGGTTGCTCGGCGGGAGCTCGGGTCCCCTCCCTGCATGTTTAGCGCTCTTTGGTTGTGGCATTACAGTAATTGGTTGGCCGCACAGCGTCATCAGGTCTATATCAGACCTGGCGCCGCCATGCTTGTCACAGTCTAATCCGGAATCAGGCAGTGTAGGGAGAGGTGCTTCTGAGCTAGGGAGAGATTTGCTTGGTTCTTAGTTAGTGTAGGTATACCACCATATATTATACACATATCCATCTCAACTAACAGTCCTTATGAGGACTAATTCAGTTGCATAGATATCAGTGCTAGGCACGCAGTGTATGTGGCAGACTGCAGTGCATATAGCAAGAGGGTCCTTTCCAGTTCTGTCTGCTGCTGGTGCTTTTACAGATATTTCTAGAAATAGCCACAGGTCTCAGGGGCCAGGAATAATTTTTTTTTGGATCTTAATCCTGATTATTTGCTTAAAAAGCAATCCAGAGAACATCGTTTTTCTGCTCCATTTGCTTGTTTGCACTGCAGAATACAGCCAGATCCTGTCCATATTACAGCGCTAAAAATCCATCTATTTAAAACTGTGGTTTGCCTGTCACACGGATCACATATAAGTGCGCTGAAAATTCTGCCATTTCTGGCCTCCATTGAAATTTTTTTGCAATGTGTTAGCGAAGTTATTGACACCAGTTCGCTGTTAAAAATAGTTACCTACAGGCCAGCTATTTAAAACTGTGGTTTGTCCGTCACACGGATCACATATAAGTGCGCTGAAAATTCTGCCATTTCTGGCCTCCATTGAAATTTTGTTGCAGTGTGTCAGTGAAGTTATTGACACAAAGTCGCAGTTAAAAATAGTTAACTACAGGCCAATTGAAAACTGTGGTTTTCCGTCACACATATCACATATCACTGCGGTTCAAATCCAGCTATTTGTAGTGAACGTGGAAAATATTGTCCTCCATTTAAAATGGGTAAGGCACGTGGCAAGGGACGGGGAAGTGGATGTGATGGTGATGATGGTGCATGCAGAGGAGGAGGCCGAGGCCGTGGGCTAGCTGAAATTGTGCCACAACAAACACCCACATCTTCTCACTCGACCTTCCTGTCCCAATTAATAGGGGACCGCATAACACCACTATTGAACACAGAGCATTGTGAAAAGGTTATTGGTTGGATAGCAGATAATGCTTCCACTCACTTAGCCACCACCACCACCACCCTGTCTTCCACACGGTCAAGTCTCAGTAGCGGTGAGTCTGGACTGCATATTCCTCACCCTGATCCTCCTTCATCCCACCATGCCGAGTGCCCAGAGACAACTGAACCCACACTTGGACACTCAGAAGAGCTGTTCACTTTTACATTTATAGATTCAAGCCTCTCGCCCGGTCCACTTGAGGAGGGGCAAGAGGAGATCATATGTAGCGATGCACAAATATTTGAGCAGCCATGGTCACACAAAGGTGATGGTAGGAAACTGTCACAAGATGTGGACGATGATGAGACACAATTGCCAGAAAGTCAGGAGGAGGACCAGGGTGCGGAAATGGAAGACGAGGTGGTGGATGATATAGTAACTGACCCAACCTGGCAGGGGGACATAGAGAGCGAGGCCAGCAGCACACAGGGGGGAAGGAGGTGTAGCACCACAATAGGCAGGAAGAAACAGTGTGGTGGCCACAGACAGAAGGGAGGCAACCGTTCCCCGTAACATCAACACGACGGAAGTTGCCAGTACAACTGTTAGGTCTTCCCGAGTCTGGTTGTTTTTGAAGACTCTGCCAATAACCCCAAAAAGGCCATTTGCACCTCCTGCCAGGCCAGCATGAGCAGGGGTAGCAAAACTACCAGCCTGACCACCACCAGTATGATCAGGCACATGGCAGCAAAGCACCCGAATAAGTGGGCCGAACCCCAGGGTCCAGGAAGTGTCTATGGGTGGCACCACTGCTTCTTCCGCTGTTATGCGTGCAAGCCAATCCTCTGTCCATGGCGTATGCGAAGATGCCTCCTGCCCTGCACTTGTCGTTGCACACTCTCAACTAGCACCATCAGCAAGCACATCCACGTCCTTGTCCCAGTGCAGCGTTCAGTTGTCCCTACCCCAGTCCTTGGAATGCAAGGGCAAATACACAGCCAACGCCCCACAGGCCACACTACTAAATTCACACATTTCGAAATGTTACCTTTTAGGCTCGTGGAGATGGAATCTTTCCGCAACTTGATGGCGGCGGCCGTCCCTCAGTATTCGGTCCCCAGCCGCCACTATTTCTCCCGGTGTGCCATCCCCGCATTACACGAGCATGTGTCCCACAACATTAGCCATGCCCTCAACAACGCAGTTACTGGGAAAGTCCACCTAACCACGGACATGTGGACAAGTGCTTGTGGGCAGGGACGATACATCTCGCTAACAGCACACTGGGTTACCATAATGGAAGCCGAGACCCAGTTGGACCTTGGGACGGAAAACATCCTCCCAATGCCGAGGATTGCAGGACCTGGGTCAATCAGGGTTGTACCCACATTTTACAGCTCCTGTACCTCATCCTCCTCCTCCTCTTCAGCACCCATCTCCGAAATGACTACATCAGTCGCAAGCTTGAAGCACTGCAGCACTGCCTTGTCCTAGCAGCAACAGGCTGTGCTGAAGCTAATATGCATAGGTAACAAACCACACAACGCTGAAGAGTTGTGGACAGCTCTGAAAGAGCAGGCAGATCTGTGGCTGACACCACTGAACCTACAGCCAGGCATGGTCGTGTGTGACAATGGCCGGAACCTGGTGGCGGCTCTGAGGCGAGCTCACACACATACCATGCCTGAACCTCATGGTTCAGCGGTTTCTCAAAACCTACTTGGAGCTGCCGGATCTGCTTGTTAAAGTACACCACCTGTGTGCCCATTTTAGAAATTTACCTACAGCTTCCACCGCCCTTGCCGTGTTCCAGCAGAGTTTGCAGCTTCCGACTCACCGACTGGTGTGTGATGTCCCCACGCGTTGGAACTCTACATTGCAGATGTTGGGAAAGATTTGTGAGCAAAACAGGGCAGTTGTTGATGACCAGCATCAACAAGGCTGTCAGTATTCAGTTCAGACTCCACACATAAGACTTCAAGAGTTGACATGGATGTCAGACATCTGTACCATCCTCCAAAACTTTGAGGACTCCACCAAGAGGGTGAGCGGCGATGACGCCATAATTAGCGTCACCATCCAGCTTCTCTGTCTTCTGAAATGCTCTCTGCTCACAATCAAAGAGGATGCATTGCAGGTGGAGCACGATGAGATGGAGCAAGTAACCATACAGCGTGATTACACACAGCCCAGACTCATCTCATCCCAACGTTGATTGGGTGACAATGAGGAAGAGGAGGAGGAGCTAGTTTCATGTGCTACAGACGGTACTACCTGCACAACTGTCATACCGTCTGTTCAGCGCGTGGATGGCTTGAGGACAGGGAAGAGGAGGAGGAGGAGAGCATAGTCAGTCGTCCTCTTGGTTAGGACACGGAAGTTTTGCCAATTAGCAGTCTGACACGCATGGCTGAGTTTATGTTATGCTGCCTTTCCCGTAACCCTCGCGTTCTCCAAATTTCGGGTGACAGTCATTACTGTTTGGTGACACTTCTAGACCCACGCTACAAGGAGAACTTTCTATCTTTTATTCCCGAGGCGGACAGGTCTACTAAAATGGGGCAGTACCAGAAGGCCCATGTTGTGGAATTATTAAAAAAATTCCCATCTGAAAACGCTAGCAGCAGAGGTCACAGTTCCTTGGACAACCAAGGAGTACAGGCGAGAGAGACACAACTCCAATTCAGCAGAGGCAGGGGAACACTGTCAAAGTTCTGGGACAGTTTACTCAGACCCTCCCATCTTACTGGCCCTGAGGCCCGGGGTACTCTCACTAGGAGGGCAAAGTTTGGGAAGATGGTGAGGGAGTACCTTGCCGACCGTACCAATGTCCTTCGTGATTCCTCTGTGCCTTATAATTATTGGGTATCCAAGCTGGACATGTGGCATGAACTGGCTCTCAACGCTTTGGACGTCCTGGCCTACCCTGCCGCTAGCGTTTTGTCAGAGCGGGTTTTTAGTGCCAGTAGTGGAATTATAACTGATAAGCGCATCCGCCTGTCAACTGAAAACGCTGACAGGCTGACTCTTATAAAAATGAACAAGGGCTGGATTGGGCCAGACTTCTCAACACCACCGAATGATAGCAGCGTAACATAACGTAGCGTCTATTTGCTCTTGTCCTCCTCCTTCTACTCATCTTACATCACCATATCATTCCCCACCATATCTACCATATAACCTCCTTGTCTTGCAAGGGGCATTGGAGTTCCTCCAAATTTTTGACTGCTTTTGCGTTCACTACATAGGCAAACACTATGGGAGACCCACTTCCTAAAAATGGGAACATTGCTTTTAGAATGCTGTCTGACCTCTACGTCTCTTGCAAGGGGCATTGGAGTTCCTCCAAATTTTTGGCAGCTTTTGAAATCACTGGATAGGCAAACACTATGGGAAACCCACTTTCTAATAATGGGAACATTGTTTTTAGGAGGCTCTCTGACCTCTACGTCTCTTGCAAAGGGCATTGGAGTGCCTCCAAATTTTTGGCAGCCGTTGCTTCACTGCACAAGCAAACACAATGGGAGACCCACTTCCTAATAATGGGAACATTGTTTTTAGGAGGCTCTCTAACCTCTACGTGTCTTGCAAGGGGCAATGGAGTTCCTCCAAATTTTTGGCAGCCTTTGCAATCACTGCATAGGCAAACACTATGGGAGACCCACTTCCTAATAATGGCAACATTTTTTCATGAGGCCCTCTACGTCTCTTCCAAGGGGCATTGGAGTGCCTCCAAATTTTTGGCAGTTTTTGCATTCACTGCATAGGCAAACACTATGGGAAACCCACTTTCTAATAATGGGAACATTGTTTTTAGGAGGCTGTCTGACCTCTACGTCTCTTGCAAGGGGCATTGGAGGGCCTCTAAATTTTTGGCAGCCGTTGCATCACTGCATAGGCAAACACTATGGGAGACCCACTTCCTAATAATGGGAACATTATTTTTCGGAGGCTCTCTGACCTATACGTCTCTTGCAAGGGGCATATGAGTGCCTCCTAATTTTTGGCAGACCTTGCAGTCACTGCATATGCAATAACAGTATAGGAAACCCACTCGTTAATAATGGTATAAACAAAGCATAGCCTGCTGATGGCTCTCTAACAAAAGCGAGGGCCGATTGCTGCCCCTTTAAGAAAAGTAAGGGCCGCCTGATGGCCCTATAAAAGTAGGCTTTGTGACTTTCAGAGTCACTCCATCATAAATGAAACAGGATGTGTCTGATGATGTGTCACACACCACATGGCCAGATGAGGTTGTAAAATGTTAAAATGACATTTCCCAGTGAATGCATTTGTCTTGGTTGAAAGCAATGCAAAAGTGCAAAAACGCATCAAAAACGCTACGTGTGAACATAACCCAAGGTGTGGAGGAGCATTTTTGTTTTTGTATATTTATTTTACCTTATATACAAGCCATTACCCTGGAAAGGATGTTCTTTAACATTTTTCCCAAAATCCATTTTGGTTTCATTTTTGTATGTTTTATTGTGAGTCAGTAAATGTGGCGTAATACCCCTGACAACGTTGTTGACAGCAGTGACCTGGGAGTCAGAAATGCTCACAGGGGTATTCCCCATGCTGTTCCCATGTTATTTGAGCACTGTTCACATTGATTTGGGCAATTTTTAGGCCCTCAGCAGACCGCCGGGGGAAGCCGCCTGAAAAATGCTCGAATTTCCCATAGACTTACATTGGGCTCGTTGCTCGGGTCGAGCACCCGAGCATTCCAATTTGCTGAACCCGACCATCGAGCACCCGAGCATTTTAGTGCTGGCCCATCACTAGTCAGAAAATTTCCAGAATGGCAGGTCTTGAGAAGTGTTCTCAGTATATAGTTGTTGGTACTCATCAAAACTTGTCCAAAGAAGGACAAGTGGTGAACCAGTAACAGATTTGTAGGTGCTCAAGGCTTACTGATGTGTATGGGGATTGAAGAAGGTCCTGTCTAATCCAATCCCATAGAGGAGCTACTGTACCAAAAACTGCTTAAAATATAATCCAAGCTATAATATAAAGGTGTCAGAACACACAGTGCACTGTAGTTTGCTGAATGCTAGCTAGAGTGAATAGGTCTGCACTCTATGAGTGGAGAGCTATTTGACTGCAGGGATGGGGTAGGAGAGGTTGGCTTTAATGTCAGGCATGGGCTAGTTCTGCAGGTGTGGGTATGCTAGGGTTAATTAATCAGTTTAAATTGCAACATGCAACATAAGCATAAGTCCATTGAGCAATGGAAGAAGGTGTCTCGGACTGGTGAATCATATATATCCACATTGATGTTAGTTTGACACATACTGTACCCACAACCTAAACATAGTTGCAATCCCAATAAAGCTGCATATGGCAATGGGAACACCTTATAACTTTTAGAAGGCAAGGATAAAGCAGAGAAACTCAAAAAACAAATAACAAACCAGTTTGTGTGTGTACTGAAATGGTGTGGGGTTAATGTTTTGTATGTTGTACTATAAAGACAAAACAATTGGGACACCTGTATATTACACCTACAGGAACTTATATGACATCCCATTCTAAATCCATAGGCTTTGATATGGATTTGCATACACCCTCCCACTGCAGCTAAAACAGCTTCAATTCTACTGGGAAGGTTTTCTACAAAATTTTGGAGTGTGTCTGTCGGAGTATTGCCCATTCATACAGAAGAGCATTTGTGAGGTCAGACACTGAAGCTAGATGAGAGGGCCTGGATCACAATTTCCTATATAGTTCATCCCAAAGGTGTTGGATCGGGTTGAGGTCAGGACTATGATGGGGTAGAGGCCAGTTAAGTTCTCCCACATCAAACCATGCATTTAAGACCTTGCTTTGTACATTGACAGTCATGTCAGAAATGGGTATGCCCCAAACTGTTCCCACAAAGTTGGAAGCATACACTTGTCCAAAATGTCTTGGTAGGGTGAAGAATTAAGATTTTCCTTCACTGGAACAATGTCTTGGCCTAGGTCAAACCTTGAGAACAGCCCACAGCATTATTCCTACTCCACCAAACTTTAATGCAATCACACAGTTAAGTTTTCCGGTCATTTAACGAACCCAGACTTGTCAACTGCAAGATTGAGAAGGAACCTTTGTCACTCCACAGAACATGTTTCCACTGTTCCAGAGGCCAGTGGTGGTGTCCTTTACAACACTCTATACATTGCTTAGCATTGTGCTTGATGGTGTAAGGTATGCATGCAGCTGCTTAGCCATGGAAACATATGCTTTGCAGAATTTCAATTGCATTTTTTGGCAAAGGTTGGAAAATTGTAAACCTAAAATTGGTTAAGTTTATTAACAAAGTTTAGAAACAAATTAAACGTTATACTTTTGTCCAAAATGTATGCTAACCTCAAACATGGCACACATGATAAACATGGCAGGGCAATAAGAAAAAACCTTATATCACAGATAAGAATGTGTGCCACAGCTCTAACACCACCAGTAGTGCTGACAGCAACCATCCTGGCAGTAGTAGTACCAAACACAAGCCACATTTTGCCCCTTTTCAAACTCTGGCAAGTGCCTTAGTGGAATGGAAGCAGAGGGCATAATGGGGGTTATTTAACATCCCTCTTCTGAATTCAAACATAATGCTGTAGCCTCTAACAGTGACACCAACCGCTGGAGTCTCGGTTTTGCTCTGCCCACCTCCTCTGCCACCATAACAGAATTTCCAATTCGTCAATGACACTTCTTTTTATTGTGCCACAAAGTTCCCTAACCCACAGCACTCTTGGGGCTAAGGAAATTACTACACCTGAAAAATTTATTACAGTTGATATTTTGGAAGACATGAACAGTCAGCCTTTGTTATCGGAAGACATGGTGCTGGAGGATGTGGACAATACGATTCTGTGCCAATCTGTATTGCAGGCTCTGTGAGTCAAGGTGGTAGGGACACAGTCCATGGTAATAGCACTTTGAGCAAGTGAAAACCTCGGGGAGAGAATCAGATGGGGGGGGGGGCACAGAGCACTGGCCATTTTGCACTCAGAGGCATGTGGCAGCTGAATCATGGATCACAACGATGATAATGATTCTGTGTTGGAAAAAATCTGGGAACCAAACAGAGGTGACAAGGAGCTGAGGTCACCAGATGAGGAGGTTGCTAGCATCAGTGATACACAGTTAAGAAAAGGTGCGGGCCGATTCAGTTCTTTTCTGTAGTCAGCTCCGGAGCAGGCAAAGCAACATGGGTTGTTGGTGGAGAAGGCTTTATGGCGGTTGAAAAGTTTGATTGCAGTGGTGGCAAGTTGTTTGTGCGGGCTTCTCGTGTTTGCATGTTCTTTTGCATGTTGATGCAGGACTATTCTTTAGCACTCTGCAGGCTCTGCAAAAGGGAAATAAGCTGTGAATGTCCAGGCTCTTATAGACTAGGGCTCTCTGTCAGCACATGAAGCAACATCATCTGCTCATTTGGCAAAGTTAAGCGGGCCCTCAATGAAAGCTAATGTCAAAAAGATGCATCTTGTCAAGTTGTTGGTGTGCAGTTGCTGCCTTACCAGTTTGATACCTCTGGAACAGTGAGCTACATCTGTTTACACCGCCAGGCAGTGGTTATCTTTTTCCCTTCCTACACCTACTTTGGATCTTGCTTAATTGACATGATCTCATCTCCAACTATAACAAGGCACATTGTTGATTTCACACAGCGCCCTCATTCATTTTCCTCATGTAGGGCAAAGTGCTGCCAAGCAGTTCTATAGTTTTCAAGCAATAAAGCTGCTTGGCTGCACTTTAAAAGCCTTGGGAAGAAAATCCACATGGCAGAACAGTTGCTGCTGTGCTTCAATAGGCAACTTGCCTGCTGGCTGACTACTCACGAACTGCATCTTAGACTTGTCATGAGCAACAATGCCTGGAACATTCTTTCTGACTTCTGGTCAAGCAAAATAACTCACACTCAATGTAGGGCACATGTCTTGAAATTAATAGTTCTAGATTTCTTTTGCATATATACAAGCTTGAGAAAGGTGGTGGCTATATCAAGAAAAATGTCAGCAAATTTTAAAAGATCTTATGGGGCAAAGCAAGCCCTCCTGACTTTGTAAAAAAAAGAGTTTCTTCTTCTTTAAGAGGCTCCTCTGTCTTCCACTCATTACCTGTAGTACTGGCACCTGTTTGAACTTGTTATCAGTATAAAAGACACCTGTCCGCAACCTCAAACAGTCACACTCCAAACTCCACTATGGTGAAGTCCAAAGAGCTGTCAAAGGACACCAGAAACAAAATTGTAGCCCTGCACCAGGCTGGGAAGACTGAATCTGCAATAGGCAAGCAGCTTGGTGTGAAGAAATCAACTGTGGGAGCAATAATTAGAAAATGGAAGACATACAAGACCACTGATTTATCATAGAATCATAGAATCATAGAATCATAGAATGGTAGAGTTGGAAGGGACCTCCTGGGTCATCTGGTCCAACCCCCTGCTCAAAGCAGGATTCACTAGATCATCTCAGACAGATGTCTGTCCATGCTATTTATACTGTAGTTCTGCTGCTGCCGGGGCTGCCAATCCGGCCATACGCTGCCAGGTATCTCTTTGTCTGCCCATTAGTTTTGAGCCACCCCCGTAGTGTTTGAGTTCGTTTCGGTTCGTCGAACACCCGTGTGTTCGCCGAACTGTTCGTCGAACTGTTCGTCGAACACCTTCGAACACCGTTAAAACAAATGGCAGGCAAACAAAAACACATAGAAACACATAGAAAACACCTTCAAAAGGTGTCCAAAAGCTGACAAACTGCTCAGAAGACATAACTAACACATGGAAAAGTGACAAGTACATATAGTCATGCGAAAAGAAAAGAGGTGGAGGAGTAAAAGGAGGGGGAGACACAGATATAGGCATGTCATGCCCTTCTAAAATCCAAAAAGTGAGAAGCCGACACGGCCAGTTCGTTCCTGCCCGTGCCACCTCCGTGTCGCCGGGTTTGTGCCAGAGCCGCGGTGGACCCTGACGGCCAGCCCCCCTCTCCCAATACTGGTGCCTGTCCGCTGGTGGGTCGAGCCCCCCCGCGGTGGGGGGGTAACATCTGCAGAAGAAAGACCATCTTCCAGCCAAACTAAGATGTCGACTTCTTTTCGTGGACAATGTGATACGATCCCTTTCTTACGGACACGCCCTTCGCTACAAATTCCAGATGAGGCACAAAAACAGCAGGTGCTTCAGCGGATATCAAGTGCTCCTTCAAGTGGGCTCTCCTCCACCTCAATTTCAACATCACAAATACTCCAGTCCTCAGAGGTGTCACCCCAATCACACTTGCTTCCTCACAGCTCCCAAGTCTCCAGCTGCCCGTCTGAGTATGGGGTAACACAGATGGTTGAGTCTGCAGAGCTGTTTACTCATACTATAGCCTGGGAAACGGAGGTCTGCTCCAGAGCTTCTGTTAATCCAGACGAGTAAATGATCTGCACTGATGCCCAGAATCTTTATAAGTCGGATCCAGGACCAGATGAAGAAGGTTCTGAGCATAATGTAGACCCTCGTTCCCAAACTGTCACTCCTGTTGGTGGAGACAATGATGAAGACGATGATGAGACTCAAATACCTGATTGGAGCGACAACTTGACTTTTCGGTCAGGGCAGGAAGAGGTTGGCTTTGAGGACGACGGGTGTGATAACACACAGGGTGATGATGACGAGGTTGGAGATCCCACTTACTGTCCACCCACAGTCAGCCAGTCGATGAGGTCAACGGAATGGGTGGAGGAGGATGTGACTAGCCCAGGGGATGGGGATGACTCGGTACCCGGGCCTTTGCCTGGCCTTGGGGATGTCGCGGTGGTCGGCTCCCTGGCCCGTACCCTGGGGTCACTCTTTAAAAGAGTGGATAATTGTTAATTTTATAAGAGTTCGTGACGCCACCTGTGGTATCTGGTGAGAAGCACCAGCGCTGCAGCAGTCCACTGAGACCCGTGATAAGGCAGCTTGATGGTATAGCTCCCCACAGGTGGAGCTAGGTCTCAGGGCAGTGTATGCAGGGGGAATGCAGGACAGGCGAGACCCAGCTGGGTCAGAGCAAGAACGGGAATGGACACGGTAGTCACTTCAGTACCTTTTACTGGAGGAAATTCAGGCACATCCCGGAGCACTTTAGGGTGAAGGGTGAATATCAGGATCCTCCCCAATGAGCGGGTGTAGGGCTTCCTGTTTCTTGCCTCTGCGTAGTAAGTTTCTGACCTGCCTGGAGCTAGGCCTAACTTTGTCTCTGTCCTGCCCTGGCTGACCTTGTGGTAGGGCCTTCTCTTGGAGTTCACGCTCAGACTATGCGGGGCCTAAGCGTCTCCTGGCTCTGTTACGTATCAGCACCTTAGCGATCCTGGGACTTGTAGTTCTCCAGGGATTCCGGTTATGCCTTACTGAATCTAGCTAGCAGGCGCCTCGTGCTCCACTGCAGAACTATTAACTGAGTTCTCTAGACTAGACTGAGCTCCACTGCAGACTGACCTCTCTTAGGCTTCTCTACTGCAGGAACTCTTCAGAGGAACTGAACTGCCTAGCTCCACCTTCCCTATTTATATCCCTAACGGGTTCCCTCTGCTGGTCTGAGGTGGAAGGTGGAGATATGTGAATGTTTATGGGGGCCTCTTGTGGAGGATTCCATCAATACACTCTTCTAGGATCTGTGAAACCAAGCACAGCGGGGCGTCACAGATGCTATTGACGACGAGGTTAGGTTGCGCCTTCCTGGACTGAGACGGAGTACTGGAAGCACGTCAACAACTGCATCCTCAACCACAACTCTGCCTCTGACCACAAGTCGTAGTGGCTCTTCAGGTCGCATGGGCTCTAAGCCTTGCATAGCCTAGGCATTAATTCAGAATGATAAGGATGACCCAACTCGTGTTATCTGTAATATTTGTCACCAAAAGCTAAGTAGAGGCCAAAAAATCCATAGTTTGAGTACTTCATGCATGTACCGTCACATGGATATGAAGCATAAGTTGCAGTGGGAAGCTCACTGTGCTACAATGCGGCCTAGCAGGCTGGGCCAACCACCGTCTGCCCCATCTTGTGCATCCGCGGCCTCTTCATCCTCTGTGACTGGGGGGACAGCAGTCACACATGTTTTTGGACGCAGACCTGCCACCTCTTTACCTGCAACAGCCAGTGTGATTGGCAGGTCGTCAGTTCATTGGGAAGTGGAAACACCTGCTGGTGTTGAGCGCTGTCTGACATCGAGAGCACCACCTTTGGATCAAGGCAACCTAACATGTCCGCCTGCATCTTCCTCACAGACCGGCAGTTTGCCGGGGACACCCTACTCAACCCCGTCTAAGCACAACAGCCAGCCCTCGGTCCCTCAGATGTGGAAAAGTAAAAGACCATTTCCTCCTAGCCATGAGAAAGCTAAGAGGTTGAATTTCACCATCTGCAAGCTCTTGGCTATAGAAATGCTGCCTTTCCGCCTGGAGGACACAGTGGATTTTCGAGACCTTATGTCCATCGCAGTGCCCCAGTACCAGATGCCCAGTCGGCACTACTTCTCAAAGAAAGGTGTGCCTGCGCTCCACCAGCATGTCGCACACAACATCACCGATTCTTTGAGAAACTCGGTGTGTGACAGGGTGCATTTCACCACAGACACTTGGACGAGTAGGCATGGACAGGGGCGTTACATGTCGCTGACTGGGCACTGGGTAACTATGGTGACAGCAGGACAAGGGGCTGCTGTCCAAGTCTTGCTGTCCCCACGAGTTGTGCGTCAATCCTCTTTATCTCAAAGTTCCTCCACTGCATCTGCCTCCTCAACCTCCTCTCGGTCCTCCACCTGCACCCAAAGCCTGTCTGGTAATGCCACCTGCTTTCTAACTGCGCAGAAGGAATCCTGCACACCTCCTTACTATGCTGGCAGCAGGGCTCAAGGCATCAGTGTTTACTTTGAAATGTCTGGGAAATGTGAGTCACACAGCTGAGGAGTTGTGGTCAGCTCTGGAGACCCAGTTTCATGAATGGTTGTCTCCACTGGACCTGCAACCAGGGAAGGCCGTGTGCGACAATGTTGCAAACCTGGGTGCGGCCCTTCGCCGGGGCAATGTCACACACGTGCCTTGTATGGCTCACGTGTTGAACCTGGTTGTCCTTAAATTGTTAGCCCACTATCCCGGACTAGATAGCCTTCTGCAGAGGGCACGGTCGCTGTGTGCTCACTTCCGCCGTTCGCATCCCGCAGCTCAACGACTTACATCTCTACAGAAGTCGTTGGGCCTGCCAGTTGACCGGCTGAAATGCGATGTGCCGACACGGTGGAATTCAACTCTGACCATGTTGCAGCGACTGTGGCAGCACCGACAAGCCCTGGTGCAATACGTTCTGACGTATAGCCTTGGCCAACGAGATCCAGAGGTGGGGCAAATCACGCTGCAGGAGTGGTCTCAGATCAGGGACCTATGAAGTTGACGTGCCCCCTGGGCTGTGGGGTACCCTGAGCCGGGCCGGTAGACGCTGGGGGTTGTAGTCACTGTGGCGGTGACCCGGTCCGTGATCCAGGGCAGTCAATCCAAGGGTAATTTGTATATATGGGTTTTATAATGTCCGACTATGCCACCTCTGGAGTGGGGCAAAAGGGGCCGCCGCTGCGGAACAGTCCTCTGAAGCTGGTGGTTTTGCAGCAATGGTATTATTACTCACCACAGGAAGAGTGTAGCTTCAGGGCAGTGTGGGTGGATGATGGTGGTTGTAGTGCAGGGAGTCAGTAATGAACACAGAGTCCGTGTGATGCAGTCCCAAGATCTTTACTCACAGTTGTTGCAGTCCAGATTACAGGTACCAGAGCAATCTCACCCGTCGTGCTGTGCGTACTCAGTGAGGGGCTCAGTCCACCCCCAGATAGCTCCGGAGTACTTAGCAGGACCCCCTTCTGTGTGTCCTTACTCTGGCCTTCTCCCTGCACCTCACACCCAGTGACACTTCTATCTGGTATCCTCGGGCCTTGGCGGGCGACTTATGTTCCGTCCCCTGGGTCCTATGTGGCTACCTTCTTAGTGAGACTGGTGTGGACTTTTACCTGCAGTACATGAAATGCTGCAGCCTCCGGTTTCTAGTTGAGCCTTGCTGTTTCTCCGCTAGTTGAGGGACCGGTTCCCCTTATCTGGCCTGACCCCTCTACCTCCTGGTAGCAGCAGGAGTACGGGTGGCCTTCTGCACGGCCCGTAGCCCTAGGGTCCCTTCGGTTCCTGGAGCCTTCCTGCTCCCACTCCTCTCTTCTCTCCTTCAGTCCTGGGCCTCCCAGGCTAGGCCTGCCTCTGGAGCAGAGCTCATGCCGAGCCTCTGCTCCTGTCACTTTTCCTCCTCTGACTGGCTTGCTCTTTCTAAGATGGCTTCCTATTTATACTCTCCCTGTCATGTGCTCCGCTAAGCTGCTCCCCTAAGTACCCACTACATAGGACCCTCCCACCAGCTAGGGACCTGGGACTGTGCTCTCCCTTAGGAGCAATCTCGCCCTACCCCCACTGCGGGTATGTGTTGGATGCAGGTGTTAGGGTCACGAGCCATATGCCTTCCTTACCTGAGGGTGAGATACCACACCTCTGGGTGAGATGCAGTAACTCTGTGGCGACTGAACCCTCAGGGGTGCCACACACCCTTCTGCACAGTTTTGAAATGGCGACGAAGATGTTTAGTGCTGACGACGATGCCATTATCAGCATGACTATTCCGGTGATTTACATGCTGGAGCACACATTAAACAGAATTCAGAGTCAGGTGGTGGGACAAGAGGAGGTGGAGGAAGTAGAGGAGGAGTCGTATGCGGAAGGGATAACATCTCCAAGGTCCAGACGGTTGGCAGCACCAAGGCGGCAGGCATGGGAGGGTGGGGAGAGGGATTAACCAGGGTGCATGGTAGCAGCCAAACTGTTGAGGAAGGTGCAGGAGCCGAGGAAGAAGTGGAGGACGAACTGGCGATGGGCATGGAAGACTCATCAGATGAGGGAGACCTTGATCACATTTCTGTTGTGCGAGGTTGGGGGGAGAGGGCAGAGGAAGGAAGCATGATTCTTACCTCGCTACCAACACAGCAAGGACTTGGTCTTCCTGGATGCGCAAGACACATGAGTGCCTTCTTGCTGCACTACCTGCAACATGACCCTCAGATTGTCAGAATTCGAAGTAATCCCGACTACTGGGTTGCCACACTCTTAGATCCCTGGTACAAAAGTAAATTTACCGAAATAATTCCTGCCATAAAAAGGGATTGACGCATGCAGGAGTATCTGCAGACGCTGTTGCAGAATCTTACATGTGCTTTTCCACAAAACACCAGTGGTGCACGTAGTGAATCTCACAGTTCTAACTTGCCAACCGTGGGACTGTCGAGTCTTCATCACTCAAACCGTAACAATAACACAGTATCTGCTGGTAACAGCAATTTTGTGGAATCGTTTCACCACTTTTTTAGACCATCCTTTGCAAGGCCACAGGAGACAAGAAGTCTGACACATAGTCAATGCCTAGAGAGGATGGTGCAGGAGTATCTCCAAGTGAACATCGAAGCCATGACTGTGTCACTGGACCCTTGCTCATTTTGGTATTCCAATCTGGAAAAATGGCCGGAGCTCGCCACTCACGCCTTGGAGATCTTGTCATGCCCTGCAGCCAGTGTTCTCTCTGAACGTGTGTTCAGCGCTGCTGGTGGTGTGCTGACAGATAAGCGCACGCGTCTGTCCACTGAGAATGTAGACAGACTCACGTTCATAAAGATGAACAAATCATGGATTCGCAAGGACTTTTCTACCCCTGTGTTATCCTTGGGAGACTAAAACCGTTTTAAGCAACTGTGGGGCAATTGATGCCACTTAACCCTAGAAAGCATGACCATAAATATCTACACTTTCATATACCTGGGGCCTTTTAGGCCCGTGTGCAAATAACATGGAATAACTCAAACTCAAATGGCAAACAACTATATACATGAAGAATACCTAGAGTTTCAAAATTCTAACTAAAGTAATCTTGCAGAAAATAGAAAACAATTAACAGGGCGGGCCTGCGAGGCCCCAGGTATGCGTTCTAGGGTTAAGTGGTGTCTGTGCCACAATTTTGGGAAAAATTGGAGACTCTTTTTGGAGTCCCCTTGCTGTGTCTTACGTGACTTTGGCATCGTCAATTCCAGGTGGGTTGGGTCGCCCCCCCCCCCTTTTAACTGTAAGAAACTACATACACTATGGCTTGGGGTAACACAGATGGTTGAGTCTGAAGAGCTGTTTACTCAGAGGTCTGCTCCAAATCTTCAGTGTCTGCTAGTCAGCGTAGAATTTTTAACTGCATCTAGCCTAGGCAATACTTTGGGCGTAGTAGCCCAGCTGCGAAGCAAGCTGCATCGCCTGTGTATCTAATAAGAATTTTTAAATGCATCTAGCCTAGGCAGACTGTGGGGACCCCCAACCATCCCAGACGCTCAGCCCCCCTACCGCCCCACTTTCCTTGACAATACAATAATGTAACTCTTACAACTGGATGGGTGAGGATCGGTCACAGCTTTATTAACTCTTTATACTCATTCCATTAGAAAGGCATTTTATTTCTAAAATAATTCAGCTTGTTGCAGCATGCCCTGGGTCTCCACTCCGGCAAGTTGGCCAACAAGTGTAACTCTCCAACATGTCCTTTCTATTTCCAGGCCACGGAGGATCCTGCGTACTCGTATGCAGGACTCTGACCCCCACCCATCACTCTTAACGCTTGTTCCACTCCGTCCTGGAGTCCTGACAGGAATATGTCCAGTACAATGTCCATTAAGTGAACAACGTCGGGCCGTATGAGGCCTGCTTTATCTCCTTCCAGTTGTCGGTGTCGTACCACTACACCGCCTCTGTCTCTTCTAAATTTTGCCATCCGAATATTTATTACCCGCCTTGTCCGTTCGATGGCCGTGATGTCTCGCGCACCTTGCCATACCGCTATCGGCACAATCTCTGACCATACTATAGCCAGTTTTGTGAAAAATTCTCTGAAGCGCTCAGTGTCTAGTTTCATTATTGCCATTAGTTATGCGCTTTTGTGATGACCTAGGTTGTTTCCCCCGGCCTGTATAACTAAGATGACCGGACATCTTGCCTCTCTCCCTACCTTGATTACCTCCATTAGTACCTGTGGCCATAGCAGGCCTCTAATACCTCTCTAGTTGAAATATATGTTATGAAACTCTAATTTCCTCCCGCCTGGGCAGACTTTCGCCCTTTTTTCTGCCCAATACATATACGAGTGGCCTATCACCCACACTGTTGGCTTAGCGTCACCTGTAAAAGAAACAAACCACGTTAGGATAACAAGTCCGGTCTTATGTATCTTGCCTAACACGTGGAGCGCCATCTCCCTATCCTCTGAACTTCCGTTTCTGACAGTCCTGCTCTTGCTGCTTCTGTGGCCGCGCCTATGCGGAATGAGTGTGTCCCGTAATCTTTGGGGTGGTTCCCTGCCGATGTTATGCAT
This sequence comes from Phyllobates terribilis, assembly GCF_046119375.1. Classification (NCBI taxonomy): domain Eukaryota; kingdom Metazoa; phylum Chordata; class Amphibia; order Anura; family Dendrobatidae; genus Phyllobates; species Phyllobates terribilis. The sequence goes on from NW_027362762.1 coordinate 694,452,188, forward strand.
TTATTAAATATAGCTTGGAACTGGTATCTTGATAATGGCATTCCATCAATGTGTGATAGGAAGAAATTAGTTTGTGATCTGATGGTTAGATATGTTTTTACTATTGTTACCTGACTCAGTGTACCGTTTGTGGGTTGTAGAAGTACCCAAGTGCTTCTGCCTGCTGAAACCGTTTTCGATTTGTGTATGCGTAGACGTATTGCATTATTGGCTATGACTACGTCCTGGTGTAATAAGCCTCCACTGGTGGTAATTTTGGATTGAGGGACTAATTCGCTTATGCATAGCGCCCCGAAGAACGCGATCACAAATGCAGTAGAGAGTAGTGTTGCTTCAAATTGTGAGTGTCATGTTAATGGTGTTAGGGATATGATGTGAGAAATCAGTTTTAGTGACATGGGACGGGACGTCTACACTCCTGACTTGGCTGACCCCTTTTCCACCCTTTTATGGATTGTCTGATGATGAACCTTTGTCACATCTCCCCAATTCAGTAGTTGGAAGTGAAATGCTACTCCGGTCAGACACCGCTGCACTGACGCCCCTGATATGCCCCTCATAATTAGCTGGTGGAGAAATTCTATGGTGACTTGTGATCTGTCTTGTTCACATTGGTCAACCCGTCTGCCTGCTACTAGTCGTGTCCACTCTTCCCATGCCTTACCGTATGCTTGCCACGTCGACGGGGCAACTGACGCTCTGATTAATGGCATCAACTATTCGCCACTAGATCCCATAGGGAAGGTGGGCAACTGTTGCCCGATGGGTGGGCGTTGTGGAAGAGCTCTGTGAAAATCTGCCAATTGAATTGTTATAAAGCGTTAGCAGCAGCTTTAGACCCCTCAGCATAGTGGCTAGCGCGGACCCATACATTGTGTTTTAGGCACAGGAATGCTAGCCTGGGTAGTAGGCCTAGCACTGGGAGAGACGATGATGCCATCTTATTAATGCAGTGCGCTAGGCTGGTGTTTTTTGTTATGAAGCGCATATTTTTGTAAGCAAGGCGCGCGCCCCATATTTCTATTGCTACCACTATTGGGAAGAAAAATTATTTTCAGGGCTAGATGCAGCTAAAAATTATTATTAATTTAAAAGCTGGTGGAGCTTGGTATAGATGGCCTAATACAATGAGTCCCACACACTGCTAGAAGGCCAAATATTTTTTCAGAGCTAGATGCAGACAAAAAATTATTTTTAATTTGCAACCTGATGGAGGTCAGTATAGATGGACTAATAGAGAAAGTCCCACACACTGCTAGAAGGCCAAATATTTTTTCAGAGCTAGATGCAGATAAAAATTATTTTTCATTTGCAACCTGATGGAGGTCAGTATAGATGGACTAATAGAAAAAGTCCCACACACTGCTAGAAGGCCAAATATTTTTTCAGAGCTAGATGCAGATAAAAATTATTTTTCATTTGCAACCTGATGGAGGTCAGTATAGATGGACTAATAGAGAAAGTCCCACACACTGCTAGAAGGCCAAATATTTTTTCAGAGCTAGATGCAGATAAAAATTATATTCAATTTGCAACCTGATGGAGGTCAGTATAGATGGACTAATAGAACAAGTCGCACACACTGCTAGAAGGCCAAATATATTTTCAGAGCTAGATGCAGATAAAAATTATTTTTAATTTGCAACCTGATGGAGGTCAGTATAGATGGACTGATAGAGAAAGTCCCACACACTGCTAGAAGGCCAAATATTTTTTCAGAGCTAGATGCAGATAAAAATTATTTTTAATTTGCAACCTGATGGAGGTCAGTATAGATGGACTAATAGAGAAAGTCCCACACACTGCTAGAAGGCCAAATATTTTTTCAGAGGTAGATGCAGAAAAAAATTATATTCAGTTTGCAACCTGATGGAGGTCAGTATAGATGGACTAATAGAATGATGCTATGCCCAAAAGGTTTTACTTCACTAGGTGCATTAAAAAAATCGGTATTCTATACACTGGTGGTGTATCTTGCAACACAGATAGGCTACTCTACTGACTAACACACTCTGCAATAGGCCAAAAAGGATTAGCTTTGCTAGATTAAGCCAAATGCTGTGAAAAAAACTTGCACAGCACTGGCACAGACCTGCCTGGCAAAAACTGATAGGAACTGATGTAACCTAGCCCTGAAAAGGACTGCAATTACAATTAGTCTTTACTCCCAACCTATCTATTTAAGAGCACAGACCTGCCTGATAAAAGTCGTATGAAATGATGAAACGTAGTCCTTAAAAGGACTGCAATCACAACTATTTCCTACTCCCAAGCTATCTGTAGATTTTTGCGAAAATTGGCTTGAAATTAACAAGGTATAGCGCACACAGCAACAGCGGTGCCGTCTAACACGCAGCTGCAGCAGTGAGAAAATGGTGGCGACGGGGAAAATGGCTGGGTCTTATAGGGCAAGGACATGTGACATACACTGCCAATGACACATGCCCTTGCTTGTGTGAAAAAAAGCACTTCGCTCCGTGTGTGGCTGCTGATAGGCCGACAGATTGCACCTCCCCACTGTAAATGCGGGAAAGAGAAAAAAAAATGGAGATCTTCATTATTCCTGCAGAGATCCATCCCCTGCCCCTCCCCCCACCCCGCTGTACACTCAAACTGCGTATTAACATTCATTTTCATCATTACTGAGAAAAAATCCAGTTATGATTTTGGTGCACGAACAGTTATCGAACATAACCTCGAACAGCTGAATTTTTCTCAAATCGTTCGTGTTTGCCGAACGGCTCGAACACCGCCCAAAACAGCTCGAATTTGAGATTGGCGAACAGTTCGAGTAGAACAACGCTCATCTCTACTGCCCATCTTCTTTCTATCATGCTTCTCCTGCTTTTCCTTCTCTCTGCACCGCCATGCCAGACACATACAGTTGAAACCAGAAGTTTACATACACTATATAAAAAGACACATGCTTGTTTTTCTCAATATCTGACATGAAATGAGAATAAACCTTTCCCGTTTTAGGTCAATTAGGATTACAATAATTTTTAATATTTGCCAAATGCCAGAATAATGAGAGAAAGATAATGTTTTAAGGCATTTTTATTATTGGAAAGTCAAAAGTTTAAATACATTTCATTATTATTTGGTACCATTGCCCTTAAACTGAATGACTTGGGTCAAACATTTGGGATATCCTTCCACAAGCTTCTCACAATAGTTGGTCGGAATTTGGGCCCATTCCTCCTGACAAAACTGGTGTAACTGATCTAGGTTTGTAGGTTGCCTTGCTCGCACCCGCCTTTTCAGCTTTGCCCATAAATTTTCAATAGGATTGAGATCAGGGCTTTGTGATGGCCGCTCCAAAACACTGACTTTGTTATCCTTAAGCCACTTTGTTACCATTTTGGCAGTATGCTTCAGGTCATTGTATATTTGGAAGACCCATTTCCGCCCAAGCTTTAACTTCCTGGCTGATGTCTTGAGATGATGCTTCAATATTGCTATATAATCTTCTTTTCTCATGATGCCAGCAAAACAACCCCAGAACATGATGCTGCCACCCTCGTGTTTCACAGTAGGGATGGTGTTTTTAGGCTTCAAAGCTTCTCCCTTTTTCCTACAAATGTAACGATGGCCATTATGCCCAAAAAAGTTCAATTTTAGTTTCATCAGACCACAGGACATGCCTCCAAAAATTAAGGTCTTTATTCCTGTGTACATTTGCAAACATTAATCTGCCTTTTTTATGTTTCTTTTGGAGTAATGGCTTCTTCCTGGCAGAGTGGCCTTTTAGCCCATGTTGATACAGTACTCGTTTCACTATGGATAGTGACACAATCTTACCAGCTTCCACCATTATCTTCACAAGGTCTATTGCTTTTGTCCTTGGGTTGATATGCACATGTCGAACCAAAACACGTTCATCTCTGGGACACAGAACCCGTCTCCTTCCTTCAAGATGGCTGGACATTCCCATCTTGTTTGTACTTCCTTATAATTGTTTGTACAGATGAACGAGGCACCTTCAGGTATCTTGAAATTGTAAAAAAAACAAAACAAAAAAAAAAACCAAGCAATGTGAACTGAGGTCTAAGATGGTAGACATGCAAGAAATAGGAGCATGTTCACACTAGCAAAAAGAAGCAAAACCTACAAAAGACAAAAATATATCTCATACCCTACCATCATTATATATAAATGTAAAGCAAAGTTGCATAATAAATATAGGGTACTTAGTGAACTATTTTTGATCAAAAAAAGTATACAAGCCGTCCCACCAGCGGCAAGGTGACCCTAAATTGGGACGGTACCTATACTGCCTATATTAAAAACCTTACTGTATATCAAAGTTGAAGTAATGCATATAAAAGGGTAGACAAATAGGACCGGGTCCCAACTCCAGACCACCTAGGCCCGTGGTAAGCTACATATATACTAATCAGCTCAACAAAGGGGATGCCACACCCTTAAATTGCACAGAATGCAAACAAGACAAAAAACCAAGCAATGTGAACTGAGGTCTAAGATGGTAGACATGCAAGAAATAGGAGCATGTTCACACTAGCAAAAAGAAGCAAAACCTACAAAAGACAAAAATATATCTCATACCCTACCATCATTATATATAAATGTAAAGCAAAGTTGCATAATAAATATAGGGTACTTAGTGAACTATTTTTGATCAAAAAAAGTATACAAGCCGTCCCACCAGCGGCAAGGTGACCCTAAATTGGGACGGTACCTATACTGTCTATATTAAAAACCTTACTGTATATCAAAGTTGAAGTAATGCATATAAAAGGGTAGACAAATAGGACCGGGTCCCAACTCCAGACCACCTAGGCCCGTGGTAAGCTACATATATACTAATCAGCTCAACAAAGGGGATGCCACACCCTTAAATTGCACAGAATGCAAGCAAGACAAAAAACCAAGCAATGTGAACTGAGGTCTAAGATGGTAGACATGCAAGAAATAGGAGCATGTTCACACTAGCAAAAAGAAGCAAAACCTATAAAAGACAAAAATATATCTCATACCCTACCATCATTATATATAAATGTAAAGCAAAGTTGCATAATAAATATAGGGTACTTAGTGAACTATTTTTGATCAAAAAAAGTATACAAGCCGTCCCACCAGCAGCAAGGTGACCCTAAATTGGGACGGTACCTATACTGTCTATATTAAAAACCTTTGATATACAGTTAGGTTTTTAATATAGACAGTATAGGTACCGTCCCAATTTAGGGTCACCTTGCCGCTGGTGGGACGGCTTGTATACTTTTTTTGATCAAAAATAGTTCACTAAGTACCCTATATTTATTATGCAACTTTGCTTTACATTTATATATAATGATGGTAGGGTATGAGATATATTTTTGTCTTTTGTAGGTTTTGCTTCTTTTTGCTAGTGTGAACATGCTCCTATTTCTTGCATGTCTACCATCTTAGACCTCAGTTCACATTGCTTGGTTTTTTGTCTTGTTTGCATTCTGTGCAATTTAAGGGTGTGGCATCCCCTTTGTTGAGCTGATTAGTATATATGTAGCTTACCACAGGCCTAGGTGGTCTGGAGTTGGGACCCGGTCCTATTTGTCTACCCTTTTATATGCATTACTTCAACTTTGATATACAGTAAGGTTTTTAATATAGACAGTATAGGTACAGTCCCAATTTAGGGTCACCTTGCCGCTGGTGGGACGGCTTGTATACTTTTTTTGATCAAAAATAGTTCACTAAGTACCCTATATTTATTATGCAACTTTGCTTTACATTTATATATAATGATGGTAGGGTATGAGATATATTTTTGTCTTTTGTAGGTTTTGCTTCTTTTTGCTAGTGTGAACATGCTCCTATTTCTTGCATGTCTACCATCTTAGACCTCAGTTCACATTGCTTGGTTTTTTGTCTTGTTTGCATTCTGTGCAATTTAAGGGTGTGGCATCCCCTTTGTTGAGCTGATTAGTATATATGTAGCTTACCACGGGCCTAGGTGGTCTGGAGTTGGGACCCGGTCCTATTTGTCTACCCTTTTATATGCATTACTTCAACTTTGATATACAGTAAGGTTTTTAATATAGACAGTATAGGTACCGTCCCAATTTAGGGTCACCTTGCCGCTGGTGGGACGGCTTGTATACTTTTTTTGATCAAAAATAGTTCACTAAGTACCCTATATTTATTATGCAACTTTGCTTTACATTTATATATAATGATGGTAGGGTATGAGATATATTTTTGTCTTTTGTAGGTTTTGCTTCTTTTTGCTAGTGTGAACATGCTCCTATTTCTTGCATGTCTACCATCTTAGACCTCAGTTCACATTGCTTGGTTTTTTGTCTTGTTTGCATTCTGTGCAATTTAAGGGTGTGGCATCCCCTTTGTTGAGCTGATTAGTATATATGTAGCTTACCACGGGCCTAGGTGGTCTGGAGTTGGGACCCGGTCCTATTTGTCTACCCTTTTATATGCATTACTTCAACTTTGATATACAGTAAGGTTTTTAATATAGACAGTATAGGTACCGTCCCAATTTAGGGTCACCTTGCCGCTGGTGGGACGGCTTGTATACTTTTTTTGATCAAAAATAGTTCACTAAGTACCCTATATTTATTATGCAACTTTGCTTTACATTTATATATAATGATGGTAGGGTATGAGATATATTTTTGTCTTTTGTAGGTTTTGCTTCTTTTTGCTAGTGTGAACATGCTCCTATTTCTTGCATGTCTACCATCTTAGACCTCAGTTCACATTGCTTGGTTTTTTGTCTTGTTTGCATTCTGTGCAATTTAAGGGTGTGGCATCCCCTTTGTTGAGCTGATTAGTATATATGTAGCTTACCACGGGCCTAGGTGGTCTGGAGTTGGGACCCGGTCCTATTTGTCTACCCTTTTATATGCATTACTTCAACTTTGATATACAGTAAGGTTTTTAATATAGGCAGTATAGGTACCGTCCCAATTTAGGGTCACCTTGCCGCTGGTGGGACGGCTTGTATACTTTTTTTTGATCAAAAATAGTTCACTAAGTACCCTATATTTATTATGCAACTTTGCTTTACATTTATATATAATGATGGTAGGGTATGAGATATATTTTTGTCTTTTGTAGGTTTTGCTTCTTTTTGCTAGTGTGAACATGCTCCTATTTCTTGCATGTCTACCATCTTAGACCTCAGTTCACATTGCTTGGTTTTTTGTCTTGTTTGCATTCTGTGCAATTTAAGGGTGTGGCATCCCCTTTGTTGAGCTGATTAGTATATATGTAGCTTACCACGGGCCTAGGTGGTCTGGAGTTGGGACCCGGTCCTATTTGTCTACCCTTTTATATGCATTACTTCAACTTTGATATGCAGTAAGGTTTTTAATATAGACAGTATAGGTACCGTCCCAATTTAGGGTCACCTTGCCGCTGGTGGGACGGCTTGTATACTTTTTTTGATCAAAAATAGTTCACTAAGTACCCTATCTTTATTATGCAACTTTGCTTTACATTTATATATAATGATGGTAGGGTATGAGATATATTTTTATCTTGAAATTGTACCCAAGTATGAGCCAGACTTGTGCAAGTCCACAATTCTCTTCCTGATATCTTGGCTGCTCTCTTAAACTTTCCAATGATGCTACACAAAGAAGCAGTGTGTTTCAGGTGTGCATTAAAATGCATCCATAGGTGTGTCTATAATTAACTCAGATGTTGTCAAAAAACCCATCAGAAGCTTCCAAACACATGACATCATCATATGGGCAGTCCAGAATTGTTTAAAGGCATAGTAATCTTAGTGTATGTAAACATTCGACTTTATAGTAAGTAATAAAAATGCCTTAAAACATTCTCTCTCTCTCATTATTTTGGCATTTGGCAGATATTAAAAATTATGGTAATCCTAACTGACCTAAAAAGGGAAAGGTTTATTCTGATTTCATGACAGATATTGAGAAAAGCATGCATATATGTCTTTTTATACAGTGTATGTAAACTTCTGGTTTCAGCTGTACCTTCTGGCTGCTCACTGTATCTTGTAGTGCTAGGGCCAGGCAGTAGTAATGTCGCTGAGAATCATATTCTCATGTTTTTGTACTCTTAAGAAACAGCTCTCAAAATAGGGCTAATATTTGAAAAGGCTTGATGACAGCAAGCCATAACATCTTTACATTCAAAACAGTGTAACTGTTTTGGATGGCTTGATATATTTAATTGTCTAAACTTTTTTTGATTAGCAAACGAGCTATGGACCCAAAAACAGGGATATTTTTCTTTCACTTATATTTGGGAGCCCATTACAGTCATGGCCAAAAGTATTGAGAATGAAACAAATAGTAATTTTTCCAAAGTTTACTGCTTCATTTTTTGTAATGGCAATTTGCATATACTCCTGAATGTCAAAGAGTGATCAGCTTAACAGCAATTACTGTACTTGCCAAGTCAATATTTGCCCAGAAAATGAACTTTAACCCCCAAAACACATTTCAACATCATTGCAGTCCTGCCTTAAAAGGAGCAGCTAACATCGTTTTAGTGATTGATCCATTAACACAGGTGTGGGTGTTGATGAGGACAGGGCTGGCGATCAATCAGTCATGATTAAGTAAGAATGACATCAATGGACACTTTAAAAGGAGGCTGGTTCTTGGTATCATTGTTTCTCTTCAGTTAACCATGGTTATCTCTAAAGAAACACGTGCAGCCATCATTGCACTGCACAAAAATGGCCTAACAGGGAAGAGTATCGCAGCTACAAAGATTGCACCTCAGTCAACAATCTATCGCATCATCAAGAACTTCAAGGAGAGAGCTTCCATTGTTGTCAAAAAGGCTCCAGGGCGCCCAAGAAAGACCAGCAAGCACCAGGACCGTATCTTAAAACTGTTTCAGCTGCGGGATCGGACTACCAGCAGTGCCGAGCTTGCTCAGGAATGGCAGCAGGCTGGTGTGAGTGCTTCTGCACGCACTGTGAGGCGGAGACTCTTTGAGCAAGGGCTGGTTTCAAGGAGGGCAGCAAAAAAGCCACTTCTCTCCAGAAAAAACATCAGGGACCGACTGATATTCTGCAAAAGGTACAGGGAGTGGACTGCTGAGGACTGGGGCAAAGTCATTTTCTCTGATGAATCCCCTTTTCTATTGTTTGGGACATCTGGAAAACAGCTTATTCGGAGAAGAAGAGGTGAGCGCTACCACCAGTCTTGTCTCATGCCAACTGTAAAGCATCCTGAAACCATTCATGTGTGGGGTTGCTTCTCAGCCAAGGGAATCGGCTCACTCACAGTCTTGCCTAAAAACACAGCCATGAATAAAGAATGGTACCAGAATGTTCTCCAAGAGCAACTTCTCCCAACCGTCCAAGAGCAGTTTGGCGCCCAACAATGCGTTTTCCAGCATGATGGAGCACCTTGCCATAAAGCAAAGGTGATAACTAAATGGCTCATAGAACAAAACATAGAGATTTTGGGTCCATGGCCTGGAAACTCCCCAGATCTTAATCCCATTGAGAACTTGTGGTCAATCATCAAGAGACGGGTGGACAAACAAAAACCAACAAATTCTGGCAAAATGCAAGCATTGATTATGCAAGAATGGACTGCTATCAGTCAGGATTTGGTCCAAAAGTTGATTGAGAGCATGCCAGGGAGAATTACAGAGGTCTTGAAGAAGAAGGGGCAACACTGCAAATATTGACTTGCTGCATTAACTCATTCTAACTGTCAATATAACCTATTGGTACTCATAATATGATTGCAATTATATTTCTGTATGTGATAGAAACATCAGACAAACACTAATAAAAACCAGAGGCCAGCAGATCATGTGAAAATATAATTTTGGTGTCATTCTCAAAACTTTTGGCCATGACTGTACATCTACAAAAAGAGTATAGAACATCTGTTTTGTCTCTCTAATGAAAGGGATAGTTTTTGGGCGGCTGATGCAAAATACAATTCAGTACAATACAAATTTAATATTCAATACAATTCAATGCAATACAAATTTAATACAATACAACTACAATTGCAAAATACACAATTCTGCCATTGCTCCAATAGATTCATTAATTATACAAAAAACTTATGTTCAAAGATAGCTTCATTTGTAGTGCATGCCTTTTCAGGTTTTTTAATTGTCCATTTCTTTTCTGAAATTGAACTACAGGCTGCGTTAACACGGACATGGTTGTGGTGTCGTTTTTCATTGTGTTTTTTTTTACAGCTGCAGTTATGTACAGCAAAGTTAACTTGTTTGCACTAAATGTGGTCTGCAATTGTCTTAAAAAAAGAGGAAACATTCCTGAGACACATCATGTATAATGTACTTACGATTCTTGTGGAACAGGTGCTGAAACTGTTCTGAGTGATATTAAAACAGACATTTTAAAGGTTTATAACAAAGAGCCTGTAAACTTCATGATCGGACACTCTTGTTTGAGTGACAATTCAGGCCAGTAGCATCATCCCGCCGCTGGTCTGAACGGGCATGTACTTTGATGATACTGTATATCTACATGGTGATCTCTATATTTGAATGTAGTGCTGAACACATTCAGAAAACCTGAAATTTAAAAAAAAATTTTTTTTTTAGAATATCTATCTTCAGAAGATCGGAACACCTTACTTCTAGTTGGCATAATTAGTGTAATAAATAAAAAAAAATCACAGATATGTTGCAAGAGGAAAGAAACAATTTCATTTCACGTTTGCCTATGTGTTTGTCCATTAGAGCTAAGACTACAGTTAACCCTATTTAAGTTCATGAATAGGCGTAAGATCCATATGCTCTAGTTCTGTACAAGCATAAAGCTTGAATATTTTTGCTTAGGAAGGAGCTCCACCTCCTGGCCAAACCTCATATTAATATATGTTTCTAAAAGGAAAGTATTAGTCAAGAATGTCAGGAAAGCAGGACCAATGGAGATGACTTTGTAAGAGCCATTTATGATACTGAAGATGTCTGTTCCTACTATTGTGGAAATGTGAACCAAAAAAGTCAAAGAAAAGCAAATTACTATATATGACTACACAGAATATGTAGTAGAAAGAAAAGTTCAGCATCTAGCTTGAATCTAAAATTTCGGCATGGCAAATTTGTTGAATATTGTTAGTTTTGGCTGAAAATGTTGAAGTTGTCCAGTCCTAGTGGAAGTTTAGGCAAGCATTGCAATTTATCAAATCTCAACAGTGTGCACTATACACAATGTTAGGATTTGCCTCCACTTGCCTTTAAGTGGTCTTCACTAGTGATGAGCGAGCATGTTCGCTACTGCTCGGTGCTCACCCGAGCATCTCACTGCTTGAGATGCTCGGCGCTCGCTGAGTACGTATTTCCGGGGTTGCTCAGCGGGAGCTAGGGTCCCCTCCCTGCATGCTTGGCGCTCTTTAGAGCGCCATTCAACATGCAGGGATTGCCTGCCACTCATTGTAATGCCACTGCCATAGTGGTTGTGGCATTACAGTGATTGGATGGCCGCACAGCGTCATCAGGTCTATATCAGACCTGGCGCCGCTGTGCTCATCACAGTCACTCCGGAATCAGGCAGAGTAGAGAGAGCTGCTGCTGCGTCAGAGAGAGATTTGCTTGTGTATTAGGTAGTGTAGGGAGAAAAACCGTACATTACACATATCCATCTTAACAAACAGTCCTTCTGAGGACTAATCTATCCGCAGAGATATCAGGCAGGCAGGGTGTATAGGCAGGCAGGGTATATAGCAGACTGCAGTGCACATAGGACAAGAGGCTTCATTCCAATTCTACCTTCTGCTGCTGTTAGATATTTCTATACAAAAGCCCAGGTCTCAGGGGCCAGGAATACTTTTTTTTGTGATCTTAATCCTCATTATTTGCTTAAAAAGCAATCCAGAGAACACCGTTTTTCTGCACCATTTGCTTGTTGGCACTGCAGAATACAGCCAGGTCCTTTCCATATTAGAGCACTAGAAATTCAGCTATTTAAAACTGTGTTTTCTCCATCACACGGATCACATATACGTTTTCAGAAAATACTGCCATTTTTGGCCTCCATTCCAATTTCTTTTCACTGTGTCAGCGACATTTTTGACACCCGTTTGCTGTTCAAACTAGTTACCTACAGGCCAGGTATTTAAAACTCTGTTTTCTCCGTCATACGGATCATATATACACTGTCAGAAAATACTGCCATTTCTGGCCTCCATTAAAAATTTCCTTCAGTGTGTCAGTAAAGCAATTCACACCAGTTTGCTGTTCAAACTGCTTACCTACAGACCAGGTATTTAAAACTCTGTTTTCTCCGTCACACGGATCACATATACATTGTCAGAAAATACTGCCATTTCTGGCCTCCATTAAAGTTTCTTTCAGTGTGTCAGTGAAGCAATTCACACCAGTTTGCTGTTCAAACTACTTACCTACAGGCCAGATGTTATGATCTGCAACAAGTACTAAGGAAAGAAAGGGGAAAGCTATCCCTACAGTAAGACTAAGCTGAATCCCTACGATGTAGCGGGCTGCCTTTTCCTTGCGAACAGACCCGCCTTAGTCCTTGGCTAGTCTGAACGAAGACCTAAAGCATAAAGGGGAGGGATCCCTAAAAGAACTAAGGACTGGAACAAATATGGGACACCTCCTAAACAGAGAAGTTGTTGCAGAATACAAAAAGATAAACTGACAAAAAGGTACTAGAGGTCCCAGAAGGACCAAGCGAACTGATAGAGAAAGGCACAGAAGCACCTGGCTAGCAAAACAGTCAAACAACACTGAAGTCCAGCACAGCCAAAAGGGCGGAGCTGGAATATAAAGGCAGATGGTCATGTGACAGCAAAACACAAGATGAAAAAAACAAACAGGAGGGTTCTAACAGTACCCCCTCTTTTATGAGGATCCTCCGGATCCTCCAGGCCCAGGCCTATCTGTAACTCTCTTGTGGAAAGCTTTAACAAGCCTAGGAGCAGAGACATCATCCGCCCTTACACAGGAGTTATCTTTGGGACCGAAACCTTTCCAGGAGACAAGATACTGTAATCTCCCTCTAAGCCATCTAGAATTCAACATACGAGAAATTTCATATTCGCGTCTTCCACCACAGGAGGAACTGTGACAGTGGAATCCCTACCTGATACATCAGCTTTTTTTCACCAAGGAAACATGAAACACAGGATTAATCTTCCAGGAAGTAGGGACATCCAACCTAACAGCAGACGGGTTAATAACCTGAAGCACTTTAAATGGACCCACAAACTTAGGACCCAGTTTTTTAGAGGGAATCCTCAACCGCAAGTTCCTTGAGGACAACCAAACCATGTCACCCACAGTAAACAAAACCTCCTTACGTTTCCTGTCAAAATACTTCTTGGACTTCTTTTTAGCCTCTTGAAGGTTGCAACATACATTAGTCCAAACTCTCTCCAAATCACCGGAAAAATTCTCCTCCTCCGGCACCACCGACCCAATTTGGAGAACGAACCAAAAGACGGATGTCTCCCAGTACAACAAAAAAAAGGAGAACACCCAGCTGAGGAGGATGTATGATTGTTAAGAGCAAATTCTGCGAGAGGCAGAAACTCAGACCACACCTCTTGATTGTTTGCCACAAAACAACGCAAAAACTGTTCTACATCCTGGTTCTTTCTTTCAGTCTGTCCATTAGACTCAGGATGATACCCAGACGAAAATGACAAATGGACTCCCAACCTGTCACAAAAAGCACGCCAAAAGTGAGCCACAAACTGAGGTCCTCTATCAGAAACAATTTCCGTGGGAATGCAATGAAGCTTGACAATCTCCTTAACAAACGCCTTAGCGGGAGTCTTGGCGCAGGGCAACTTAATAAATGGAACCAAATGACACATCTTACTAAAACGGTCCATGGCCACCCAGATAACAGTAAAACCCTCGGACACAGGCAGATCCGTAATAAAATCCATTGTGATATGCATCCAAGGTGCACTAGGTACCTCCAGAGGGCAAAGCAACCCCGCAGCAGGAGTATGTGAAGCCTTTGACCTAGCACACACAGTACATTGACGCACCCACTTGATGACTTCTTTATACCATCCAGGCCACCAAAAACTGCGACTGAGAAGTCTCTTAGTCTCAGAAATTCCTGGATGACCTGCCAACCGACACTCCACAAACAAATCTCTCCTAAAGGTTTTAGGCACGAACAACCTCCCATGGGGAGTGTTAGATGGAGCATCATCTTGAGCTTTCAGAATCCCATTCTCCAAAACGGAGTCCAATGCCGCCACCACAACTCCTTTCTGTAAAATGCTCTCCTCCTCGGCACCGACCGTAGGAGAGAAGCTGTGAGATAAAGCATCGGCTTTAGCATTCTTAGTACCAGGGATATAGGTAACAGAAAAATGAATCCGAGAAAAAAAAAGTGCCCACCTAGCTTGACGGGCATTCAAGCGCTTGGCAGTATCCAGATAGATCAAATTCTTATGATCTGTGAAAACCTGAATAGGAAATGTAGCGCCTTCCAAAAATGACACCAATGTTCAAACGCAAGTTTAATAGCCAGCAACTCCCAATTTCCAACATCATAATTCAGTTCGGTTTCTGAAATTTTTTTCAAAAAGAAGGCACAAGGATGTACTCCATCCCTGTTCTCCTGAGACAAAACTGCTCCAACCCCTACCGATGAAGCATCAACATCGACCCAAAAAGGCTTGGTCTCATCAGGCTGCATAAGGATAGGGGCAGAACTGAACCTCTCTTTGAGATACTTAAATGCTTCAATGGCCTCAGTAGCCCACTGGACCGTGTTCGCACCTTTCCTGGTGAGATCGGTTAGAGGCTTAACAATTACAGAAAAATTCTTAATGAATTTCCTGTAATAATTGTCAAAACCCAAAAATCTATGTATAGATTTCAAACCAATAGGCCTAGGCCATTACTGAACAGCCTGAGCCTTCACCATTTCCATCTCAAAGCCCTAGCTGGAGACAATGTAGCCCAAAGAACTAATTTTCTGCACAGCGAACTCACATTTCTCCAGCTTAGCAAAGAGTGAATTATCACTCAATAACTGCAAAACTTCGCATACACTCTGCCAATGGTACTCCAGATCTGATGAATAAATCAAAATGTCATCTAAATATATAACCACATTCTTACCAATCAAAGGTCTCAGGATGTCATTAATAGGTTCTGAAAAAATGCAGGTGCATTGGTAAGACCAAAAGGCATCACTAGATACTCAAAATGACCTACCAGAGTGTTGAAAGCAGTTTTCCATTCATCACCCTCCTTCACTCATAACAAATTGTATGCCCCCAGGAGATCAATCTTAGAGAACCACTTGGCCCCCACTAACTGGTTAAACAAGTCAGGAATTAACGGCAATGGGTAGGAATTGCATACGGTAATCTTATTAATTTCATGAAAATCCAGACATGGACGTAAACCCCCGTCCTTTTTCTTAACAAAGAAAAATCCAACTGCCACAGGCGACTTAGAAGGTCTAATGTGACCAGCAGCTAGGCTAGTCTGTATGTACTCCTCCAAGGCCTTTCTTTCAGGGATAGTTAGTTTAAACAAGCGACTCCTCCTCCGAAAAAAACCCTCCAAAAATCTTGAATAGGTACAGGTAATTCCCCTTTTTCCACAGCAGC
Organism: Phyllobates terribilis; assembly: GCF_046119375.1. NCBI lineage: Eukaryota > Metazoa > Chordata > Amphibia > Anura > Dendrobatidae > Phyllobates > Phyllobates terribilis. The sequence goes on from NW_027362762.1 coordinate 694,467,739, forward strand.
AAAGCGACCATTACAACATTTATCATAGCACTTCAGACTCCAAGACTTTATCATATTTGTAGACCAGTCCAGCAAAGGATTGTGCAGTTTTAACCAAGGCAATCCTAGAAGGACCGGAGAGGGTAAATTATCTAATACAACCAAGTCCAAAATTTCTTGGTGAAGTCCATTTATAGTGAGAGGAAATGCAGCAACCTTGTGAGTGATATATTTCAAGGGAGTGTTATGAATTGAAATCACAGAAATAGGTGATGACAAAGGTTTGGATTTGAATTTAAGTTTTTCCAAAAACCCTTTATCAATCACATTAAGTGTTGAACCACAATCCACAAATACCGGAAATTCAATCAAATTTTCCTGCAAAGTAGTACTCCCTGAAAAAATACTGATGAGCGTAAACAAGCTATACGGGCGTACCTGCCCTTTTTTTTTCTTTACTTAAACGAAGCTCACAATGCTTAATCAAATTGTCAGCTTTACCACAATAAAGACACAATCCCTCAGCGAACCTCCGGTCTCTTTCCTTAGAGGGGAGCAACTTCGCCCCAACCTCCATCGGTTCTCCGCCATCTGAGCAGATTTTCTGGGAACTAGGACCTGGCATTACAGGAGTTTTTACCTCATTCTGCCTAAATCTTAGCCTCCTATCCACACGAACAGCTAATTGCATGGCATCCTGCAGAGTCTCAGGTGCGGGGAATGCAATTAGCAAATCCTTAACCCTTTCACTCAGACCAGCAAGAAATAGACATTTCAGAGCAGGATCATTCCATTTGACTTCTGAAGCCCATCTTCAAAAGTGTGTGCAATAATTTTCACTTGACCCCTGATTCAAACGCCTGAGTTCTGCCTCATCAGATGAGATTCAATCAGGATCATCATATAATAGACCCATAGTAGAAAAAAAATCTTCTACAGACCTTAAGCATGGATCATTAGGTTGGAGAGAAAAGGCCCACCCCTGTGGTTCATTGTGCAAAAGTGACATAATAAAACCAATGCGCTGTAATTCATTCCCAGAGGACCTTGGTCTCCAACAAAAATATAACAAACAAGCATTTTTAAAGGAAAAAAAAATCTTGCTGTTTACCATAAAAAACATTAGGCAATCCTACCTTGGGTTCCACAAAATGTGCTCCAGAACAGCTACTCACGTGTTGCTGGAGCTCGGCCAACTCCAGAGACAATCCCTGCAAACGTTGAGCCAAAACTTGGACGGAAGCCATACTGATCTCCGAATTTCTTTCCTTTCGTTTTTTTGGGCTGGACTTACTGGTATGATCTGCAACAGGTACTAAGGAAAGAGAGGGGAAAGCTATCCCTACAGTAAGACTAAGCTGAATCCCTACGATGTAGAGGGCTGCCTTTTCCTAGCGAACAGACCCGCCTTAGTCCTCGGCTAGTATGAGCGAAGACCTATAGCATAAGAGGAGGGGTCCCTAAAAGAGCTAAGGACTGGAACAAAAATGGGACACCTCCTAAACAGAGAAGTTGTTGCAGAACACAAAAAGATAAACTGACAAAAAGGTACTAGAGGTCCCAGAAGGACCAAGCGAACTGACAGAGAAAGGCACACAAGCACCTGGCTAGCAAAACAATCAAAGAACACTGAAATCCAGCACAGCCAAAAGGGCGGAGCTGGAATATAAAGGCAGATGGTCACGTGACTGCAAAGCACAAGATGGAAAAAACAAACAGGAGGGTTCTAACACTATTTTTACAGAGAGACTCTAGAGGACAGCAGCCAAGGCAGCATAGCTCCAACCGGAGGAATACAAATTTGATCCACTGCCCAAACTCAGGTTGGGACAATTAGGTCACCTGGCCACATACCTCAATGGACTCCTAAGCTTTCCGCTACCTCCTCTCTGTGGGTGCCCACCAAAAGCTGGTTGGGGTAGCTGGCCCTGGAAGTCCTGAAGTCACAGATGTTCTAATTCCCTGTGATACAGCGGAAGGGTGAGACTCTGTCATTTGCACCATCTTATGCACTTGCTCGGACTGTACTATATGTTGTTGAATATTTGTGATCCAATAAATTATTACCGTAGTGTCTTACCCTCACCCTGTGTTGTCTGACTAGTATTCTGACCACAGGGAAGGAGTGCGAGCATTCAGTGGGATGAGCCCTGGTCCATGCAGATTTCTAAAGACACCGAGGTCAGCAGACAAGAGCATCCACAGCTCCTTTCTAAGAACCTGTTCCTGAGAGACCATGTCTCAGTTTTGAAATCCGTCAAGGTAGAGCAGTTTCTTCGGAGTCTCAAAAACTGACCCTTAGTGATATCTCTTTTCAGATTATGAGAGTGATGGCTCCCCCATTTAAGCAGACTATTGGTTGCAGTTAGTTTGCGATACATGGAAGTTCTCAGAGAGCCATCACCCTCCTTTATGATAAATAAATCAAGAAAAGGTATCCTGTCTCCTGCAATTTCACATGTAAAGGTGAAACCAAAATTGTTCTTATTAAGTTGTGCCACAAAAGGATTCAAATGACTTACTGTTATATGACCACACGACGAGTATGTTGTCTATATTGAATGTGGGGAATCCAGGCGACATCCTCGTCCTGAAATACCACTGTATCCTCCCATCAGCACAGGAGAAAGTTGGCATATCTAGGGGCACTTGGACTCCCCATTGCGGTGTCCCCCAGCTGGTTGTAAAATTTGCAGTTGAATATGAAAAAATTATGATTCAAGATGACTCCCAACAGTTTCAACAGGAACCTGTTATGAGGTAACAGATGAACTCCTCTAGTGTTCAGGAAATGTTAAATGGCCTTAAATCCTATTGCATGAGGAATGCTACTGTACAGGGACTCTACATCAATTAATGTAAAAATGTCCATGACTATAACGTTCCCATCCTTGTCCGATGATTTGATGATGATATTAGGATTATTGTCCAAAGAGCTTAAAGTCTCCCTTTCCTCATATGATAAATTGAGTGATACTCTACAACTAATTTGGCAAAAATATGTGTACTGTTGCACTCACTGGGGAGAGGCTTCCTGGTGTTTTTTTGGTTTCAAGTTGAAGAAGGGTCCTTCTCCTAGTCCTCTGTTTCCCTACACAGCGAATTCATCTGACATCAGAAAGGGATTCAAATGATATCCCCAATTGTTAGGACTTTGATCATTAATGGAGAAAAAAATTCCTCCATTTTAATTTCATAAGGAAGAGACTGACATCTTTAACCAATGAGAAGGCATCAAAACTAGTGGTAGGTATAAAGGATTGGCTTGCTTTCAAAACAAGACATTCAAGTTGTAAAGAATAAGTGAGGACAAATTAATAACCTGATAATCCCCCTCTTGTAAAGCACCGCCGTCTATCTGTGTTTGTTGAGAAAAATGTATAACCTGTCCCATAGATCATATGGTACTGATTCCCTGCTATCTAAAAAGGAGGGTACAGAGGAAGAGGAGGTAGAGGGGGTGCCTAGTGAAGCTTTAGGATGTTGATAATATCTCTTTGGCCTTCTGTCCATATTTCACTGCCATTTCCCAGAGTTACCCCTCCTAGAGAGACTTCAAGGTTTTAAAATATCCCATGGTCATGTACCAGTAATTTACGATTCTGTATCAGAGGATTTTGGGTCGGTAGAGGAGATGTCAGTAGGAGCAGAGTTATCTACAAGGAAAGAGTAAGCCTGTTTAACTTTAAAATCCAATAAATTCCTCATGAAACGTTTGTGTTTCCTGCCATTCAAACTGAGTTGATATCGTTCACCTGCAGTCTTAAGGGTGACTTCCTTGTTAGTAAAGTCTGGATCTAATTTAATGTATTGCCCAATGTAACCTTCTCCTCATCCAAAAGTAAGTTCATGAATCATAGAGATGAATCGTATTGATTCCTTTTCCCTCTTTTAAAAGAGTGTTTTAGATTTTGACCTAGTGGCTGGGACAATAGAGATTCTAAGTCCTCTCGGAACAATGTTTTGTTTAATGTAGTTTTCGAGAGACTGTACCTCCCACCAGAACTTAAAATTATCCTTATATGCAAATAGTAAATCAGAAAAAATTGATTTAAGAGTAGGTGTAAGAAGGGGGATATTGTCCAATGTCAACTCAGAGAACACTTCTTTAGCATCATCCAGCCATTTCATATTGTCTATTGGCCCTGACAGAAAACAAGACATAAATTGTAGAACAACCAGCAGGATATACTTATAAGAAAAGGGCTCTTATAACTGTACAATCGAAAACAAAAAAAAACTAAAAATAATATCTTTATTAATGTCTATTAAAATAAGGAGGTAACATAGACATAGATGCAAAAAGTTTGATAATTGTCAATCAGGTCCAAGAAAAAGGAGGTGACGAAGCATGTGGATTATTAGGGATTAAATGTGCCCTGCAGTATTCCCTACCAAGTTTTTAGAAAGGGTTAGATAGGGACATTTCTCAGTGAGCAGGGGCGCCATGTTGAACTGCTAGGGGGCCAACCTCTGCGATTAGGTAGAGATTTGTGCAGGGTTCTAGCTCCACAAGGTTTTGTTTTTTTGAATGGACTCCACCTACATGTAATCTCTTATTTTGAGTATATGAGTATATGTCTAGTTAGGCTTTATAGTGATCTAGGGTATATATTATATTAATTGACACCTATAAACATGTATTATATGTGTATGCATTTTTGTGATTTTCTTTTACAGTGACATCCTGTTTCCATTTTAGTACACATATCTAATTTTTTCCCCTAAAAACAGTCAGCTATTTATTTATACCTGGACACCTGGGTTGATTTGTCTGGTTACTAGGCTGGATTGTTTTTAGGGAGGGTCAGATAGGGATATTCCTTGGTATGACGGGGGCGCCATGTCGAACTTTTAGAGTGCCAGCCTCCGGGGTTAGGTGGGGAATTGTGTAGGGCGAATTTAATCCCTAACAATCCACATGCTCCCTCCCCTCCTTTTTCTTGGACCTGATAAACAATTATCAAACATTTTGCATCTATGTTTTTGTTAGTACCTGATTTTAATAGATATTAAAAATATATATTTTTAGGGTTTAAGGATAGTTTGAGGTTTTTTTTGGAAATACGTGGAAATATAAAATTTCAGTGGTAAAAATGTAATTTTTGTATTTGTTACAAATTTGTCAGTTACACAAGGGTTAATAGGTGAAACTGGACCCCACAATTTATTGCACAATTTCTCCCAAACTCGGCGATGCCCTATATGTTGTCAGAAACTACTGTTAGGCCACACGTTAGGACTGAGAAGGCAGGAGCGCTATTTGGCTTTTGGAGCACAGATCTTGCTAGAATTGTTTGTGGCCAACATTTACGGAGCCCCTATTGTGTCAGAACAGCAGAAAAATTCCAAAAATGACCCCATTGTAGAAATTGCACCTCTCAATCAATTGCACCTCTCAATTAATTAATTATGGCGGCAGTGACTATTTTGTAACATCAAGCCGTGCTTCATTCTGGAGAATTGCAAATATGCCACTTTAGTGCCCTTACATTGTACAGTGTAGAGCCCCCATATATTGTAGCACCCCCATCCATTGTGCCCAGCTTGTGCTTCTGGCAACACGCACACCGTAAATTGTTAATTGCGATCTCCATGCTACAGTAATGTCAAACATGTGGCCAGTGCCACTTACTGTGGTTTAGACACAATTTGGCTAAGAAGGAGGGGGGATTTAGATGGGGAGCTGGGAGATGGAAGCGCAGATTTCACTGGATTTTATTTGAGGGGGTGTTGGACTCGTGTCACTTTTCAAGAGTTTTTGTTGCTTCAGTAACGTGGGAAACCCCTATATTTCCAGTGCCAAATGATGGACCTGAACAGGGGCTGGTTTTGTGCGGGATAAATTAGGGTTTTTATTGGTGACATTTTAGGGTACTTAATAGTGTTGAGCGAGCACTAAAATGCTCGGGTGCTCGAAGCTCAGGCCGAGCTCACCGTGATACTCGGGTGCTCGAACCGAGCAACGAGCCCAATGTTAGTCTATAGGAGACCCGAGCATTTTTGCGGCGGCACCCCCGGCAGTCTGTAGAAAGCCTAAAAAGTGGCCAAAATGATAGTGACAGTGCTCCAGGAAGCATTTATGACCCCCAGGTCACTGCTGTCAACAACGTGGTCTGAGGTATTAAGCCACTTTTACGGGCTCACAATAAAACGTTCAAAAACGAAACTGAAACTGCTTTCCTGTGAAATATGTTAAGGAACATCCTTTCCAGGGTAAAGACTTGTGTATAAGGTAAAATACATAACCAAAAACAAAAATACTCCTCCACACCTTGAGCTATGTTCACAAGTAGCATTTTTTATGCATTTTTGCACTTTTGTATTGCTTACAACCGTGACAAATGCATTCACGGGAAATGTCATTTTAACATTTTACAACCTTATCTGGCCATGAGCTGTGTGACACATGCATACAGTGCTGAAAAGACATGGGAACAGCATGGGTAAGACTCCTGGAAGCATCGCTGACACCCAGGTCACTGCCTAAAAGTGTGCCCATCAGAAGTGATCCTTGCCACATCAGAAGATGCAGACTTGCAACTATCCCCGTGCAAGTCCTTGTCCCAGGGCAGTGTTCAACTGTACCTCCCCCATTCCTTGCAATGCAAGCACAAGTATGCAGCCTGCCACCCACCCACCCCCAGGCTGCAATACTATACTGCTTGCTTAATCTTGAAAATGGGCCTTTTAGGCATGTGGAGGTGGAATCTGGCCACCACATCATGGCTGCGTCGGCAGCCTGGTATCCATACTCAGTCCTCAGCCGCCCCGCGGCCGGGTGTCCACGCTTGGTCCCCAGCCGCCAGGGGGTGGCCAGGTGTCCATACTCGGTCCCCAGCCGTCCCGCGGCCGGGGGCCCACACACGGTCCTTAGCCGCCTGGGGGCGGCCGGGTGTCCATAAATGGTCCCCAGCCGCCCCTATTTGAAGGACAGCCTAACCACAAACACGTGGACAAGTGAATGTGGCCAGGGATGGTCAATCTCACTGACGCCTTCACATTGGGTTAATATTGTGGAAGCCGGGACACAGTTGGACACTGGGATGCAGCACATCCTTCAGACACAGAGGATTGCGGGTCCTGGGTCAATCAGGCTTCAACACAAAGTTCAGAAGGTAGACAGCAGCAGTGGTCAGCCTCCTACACAACGAGTAAATTATTCATGATCATGAGGCCATCCATCTCCTTAACTTTCTGTTCCTTGGAATGCAAGCGCATGTATGTAGTAGTGGCTAGGCCTGAGGTGGTCAGCGTTTTGGCGCATATCCTACCTCCTCCGAGGATTGCTGGATGTTTTCCTGCTACTATGCCAGTTCTATGACTCCCGTTAAAGCAAAGCTTCAGGTGATGAATGATGGAAGAGGTGGTGGCAAAGGAGAAACAGCAGAAGGAACAGAGACCATTCACATCAATATCAGGCCAGTCAACCACACATGTCTTGTAGGATTTGTTTTTGTACCAAAAGGAGCGGTTTGGCTACAAAGTTATAGGGCATACAGTGAGTACAATGCATACCAAAAATTTAGCGGCATTCCAATGCCCCTTGCAAGTGACATGGAGGTCAGAGGGCCTTAACTAAACCGTTTTTTCCATTTATAGCAACTGGGTCTCCTGTACACTGTTGGCCTAAGCAGTGAATGGAAGGCTTTCCAAAAATTATGAGGAACTGCAATGCCCCTTGAAACAGACATGGATTACAGCATACTAAAAACCTTCTACCCATTATTGGGGAGTGGGTCTCCCTTAGTGTTCACCTATGCATTGAAAAGCAAGAGCTGACTAAAATTAGGAGGAAATGCAATGCCTGTTGGACGAGTCGTGGAGGTTAGAGGTAATTAAAAACAACATTTCAATGCCCCTTGGAAGAGCTGTGGAGTTCAGAGTGGTTTAACAAGACGGTTTAAATGCCCCTTGGAAGAGCTGTGTAGTTCAGAGTGGTTTAACAAGAGGGTTTTAATGCCCCTTGGAAGAGACGTGGAGTTCAGAGTGGTTTAACAAGACGGTTTTAATGCCCCTTGGAAGAGACGTGGAGGTCACAGTAGCTTAACAAGATGGTTTTAATGCCCCTTGGAAGAGACGTGGAGGTCACAGTAGCTTAACAAGATGGTTTTAATGCCCCTTGGAAGAGACGTGATGGTCACAGTAGCTTAACAAGATGGTTTTAATGCCCCTTGGAAGAGACGTGGAGGTCACAGTAGCTTAACAAGACAGTTTTAATGCCCCTTGGAAGGGTGGTGGAGGTCACAGTGGAATAAAAAGACAATATCAATGCCCCTTGGAAGAGTGTTGGAGGTCGCAGTAGCTTAACAAGGCGGTTTTAATGCCCCATGGAAGAGACGTGGAGGTCACAGTAGCTTAACAAGACGGTTTTACTGCCGCTTGGAAGAGTGGTGGAGGTCGCAGTGGAATAAAAAGACAATATCAAGGCCCCTTGGAAGAGTGGTGGAGGTCGCAGTAGCTTAACAAAACGGTTTTAATTCCCTTTGGAAGAGACGTGGAGGTCACAGTAGCTTAAGAAGATGGTTTTATTGCCCCTTGGAAGAGTGGTGGAGGTCGCAGTGGAATAAAAAGACAATATCAATGCCCCTTGGAAGAGTGGTGGAGGTCGCAGTAGCTTACCAAGACGGTTTTAATTCCCCTTGGAAGAGACGTGGAGGTCACAGTAGCTTAACAAGATGGTTTTAATGCACCTTGGAAGAGACGAGGAGGTCAAAGTAGCTTAACAAGACGGTTTTAATGCTCCTTGGAAGAGTGGTGGAGGTCGCAGTAGGTTAACAAGACGGTTTTAATGCCCCTTGGAAGAGACGTGGAGGTCACAGTAGCTTAACAAGATGGTTTAAATGACCCCTTGGAAGAGTGGTGGAGGTCACGGTGGAATAAAAAGACAATATCAATGCCTCTTGGAAGAGTGGTGGAGGTCGCAGTGGAATAAAAAGACAATATCAATGCCCCTTGTAAGAGTGGTGGAGGTCGCAGAGGAATAAAAAGACAATATCAATGCCCCTTGGAAGAGTGGTGGAGGTCACAGTAGCTTACCAAGACGGTTTTAATGCCCCTCGGAAGAGACGTGGAGGTCACAGTAGTTAAACAAGACGGTTTTAATGGCCCTTGGAAGAGACGTGGAGGTCAAAGTAGCTTAACAAGACGGTTTTAATGCCCCTTGGAAGAGTGGTGGAGGTCACAGTAGCTAAACAAGACGGTTTTAATTCCCCTTGGAAGAGACATGGAGGTCAAAGTAGCTTAACAAGACGGTTTTAATGCCCCTTGGAAGAGACGTGGAGGTCACAGTAGCTTAACAAGATGGTTTTAATGCCCCTTGGAAGAGACGTGGAGATCACAGTAGCTTAACAAGATGGTTTAAATGCCCCTTGGAAGAGTGGTGGAGGTCACAGTGGAATAAAAAGACAATATCAATGCCCCTTGGAAGAGTGGTGGTGGTCGCAGTAGCTTAACAAGATGGTTTAATGCCCCCTGGAAGAGACATGGAGGTCACAGTAGGTTAACAATATGGTTTTAATGCCCCTTGGAAGAGTGGTGGAGGTCGCAGTGGAATAAAAAGACAATATCAATGCCCCTTGGAAGAGTGGTGGAGGTTGCAGTGGAATAAAAAGACAATATCAATGCCCCTTGGAAGAGTGGTGGAGGTCGCAGTGGAATAAAAAGACAATATCAATGCCCCTTGGAAGAGTGGTGGAGGTCGCAGTAGCTTACCAAGACGGTTTTAATGCCCCTTGGAAGAGACGTGGAGGTCAAAGTAGCTTAACAAGACAGTTTTAATGCCCCTTGGAATAGTGGTGGAGGTCGTAGTAGCTTAACAAGATGGTTTTAATGCCCTTTGGAAGAGACATGGAGGTCGCAGTAGCTTAACAAGACGGTTTTAATGTCCCTTGGAAGAGACGTGGAAGTCACAGTAGCTTAACAAGATGGTTTTAATGCCCCTTGGAAGAGTGGTGGAGGTCACAGTGCAATAAAAAGACAATATCAATGGCCCTTGGAAGAGTGGTGGTGGTCGCAGTAGCTTAACAAGTTGGTTTTAATGCCCCTTGGAAGAGACGTGGAGGTCACAGTAGCTTAACTATACGGTTTTAATGCCCCTTGGAAGAGTGGTGAAGGTCGCAGTGGAATAAAAAGACAATATCAATGCCCCTTGGAAGAGTGGTGGAGGTCGCAGTGGAATAAAAAGACATTATCAATGCCCCTTGGAAGAGTGGTGGAGATCGCAGTGGAATAAAAAGACAATAACAATACCCCGTGGAAAAGACGTCGAGGTCACAGTAGCTTAACAAGACGATTTTAATGCCCCTTACAAGAGCCATGCAGTACAGCATATTAAAAACATTATTTCCATTATTGGGGAGTGGGTCTCCTATAGTCTTTGCCTATGCCTTCCAAGCAAATGCTGCCAAAAATTAGGACGGAGGAATTTGCAATGCTGGCAACACGGACCACGGTCACCCTCGTGGTATAGTGGTGGTGGAGGCTGAGGATAAGGAGAAGAGCAAAAAGCAACCGAAATAAGGAAGCGTATACCCATGTGTGGGTGTGAAGCGGTGCATGGGAATACACCTCCCAAAACAACATACTGGATTTGACTTTATGTTACTTTACTGTCATTTGGTGGTGATGAGAAGTTTGGCCAAATCCAGCCCTTGTTTATTTTGATAAGGGTCAGCTTGTCAGCATTGTCAGTTGACAGGCGAGTGCGCTTATCAGTTATAATTCCCCCAGCGGCACTAAAAACACGCTCCGATAACACGCTAGTGGCAGGGCAGGCTAGGAACTCCAAGGCGTACAGAGTGAGTTCATTCCAAGTGTCCAGCTTGGATACCCAATAATTAAAAGGCACAGAGGAATCACGGAGAACGCTGGTACGGTTGGCAAGGTACTCCCTCACCATCTTTTGAAACTTTCCACTCCTTGTGAGAGTACTCCACGCCACAGGGCCTGTAAGCTGGGCGGGTCTCAGAAAACTGTCCCAGAACGTTGACAGTCTTCCCCTGCCTCTGCTGAATTGGAGTTGCGTCTCTCTCGCCAGTACACCTTGGTTGGGCAACGAACTATGACCTCTGCCGCTAGCATGTTCAGATGGTAATTTTTTTAACAGTTCTGCAGCAAGGGTCTTCTGGTACTGCCCCATTTTTGTAGACCTCTCCACCTCAGGAATAAGAGAGTGAAAGTTCTCCTTGTAGCGGCGGTCTAAAAGTGTCACCAACCAGTAATGACTGTCACCCAACATTTTGAGAACGTGAGGGTCACGGTTAAGGCAGTGTAACATAAAGTCAGCCATACGTGCCAGACTGGTAACGGGAAAGACTTCCGTGTCCTCACCAAGATCACGACTGACCATACTATCCTCCTCCTCCTCTTCCTCCCCCCTGTCCTCATGCCACCCATGCTGAACCGACGGTATGACAGTTGCACAGGTACTACCGTCTACAGCGCATGATACCAGCTCCTGTTCTTCCTCCTCCTCCTCCTCTCCCTCATTGTCCCCCAATGCATGTTGGGATGAGATGAGGCTGGGCTGTGTGTAATCGCCCGCTACGGCTTCTTGATCCATCTCATCATACTCTGGCTGCAATGCCTCCTCTTTAATTCTCTGCAGAGAGCGTTGCAAAAGACAGACAAGTGGGATGCTGATGCTAATGATGGCGTCATCGCCACTCACCATCTTGGTGGACTCCTCAAAGTCTGTCAGGATGGTACATATGTCAGACATCCAGGTCCACTCCTGAGGTCTTATGTGTGGAGTCTGACCTGAATATCGACGGCCTTGTTGCAGCTGGTACTCCACAACTGCTCTCTTCTGCTCACAAATCCTTTGCAACATGTGGAGGGTAGAGTTCCAATGTGTGGGGACATCAGACACCAGTCGGTGTGCCGGAAGCTGCGAACGCTGCTGCAGTACAGCAAGGGCGGCGGAAGCTGTAGCCAACTTTCGAAAATGAGCTGACAGGCGGCGTACTTTGACGAGCAGATCTGGCAACTCGGGGTACGATTTAAGAAACCGCTGAACCACGAGGTTAAGCACATGAGCCAGGCATGGTACGTGTGTGATCTCGCCTTGCCTCAGAGCCGCCACCAGGTTACGGCCATTGTCACACACCACCATGCCTGGATGCAGGTTCAGCGTCTAAGCCACAGATCTGCCTGCTCTTTCACAGCTGTCCACAACTCACAAGCAGTGTGAGGTTTATCACCTAAGCTTATGAGTTTCAGCACAGCCTGTTGCCGCTTGGCTGAGGCAGTACTGCAGTGCCTCCAGCTTGTAACTGATGTGGTGATATCTGAGATGGAGGCTGAACATGAGGAGGAGGAGGAGGATGATGCGCAGGAGCTGTACACTGTGGGGGCAACTCTGACTGACACAGGGCCTGCAATCCTCGGTGTGGGGAGGATGTGTTCCGTCCCAAGGTCCGACTGGGTCCCGGCTTCCACTATGTTTACACAGTGTGCCGTCAGGGAGATGTACTGTCCCTGGCCACAAGCACTTGTCCAAGTGTCCGTTGTCAGGTGGACTCTCCCAGTAACTGCGTTGTTGAGGGCACGGCAGATGTTTTGGGACACGTGCTTGTGTAGTGCGGGGATGGCACACCGGGCAAAATAGAGTCGGCTAGGGACTGGGTACTGAGGGACGCCCACCGCCATAAGGTTGCGGAAGGATTCGGTCTCCACCAGCCTAAAAGGCAGCATTTCCAATGCAAGCAGTCGTGAAATGTGCGAATTTAGGACTGTAGCCTGTGGGGCATTGGCTGCGAATTTGCGCTTTCGTTCAAAGCTCTGGGATATGGACAATTGAACGCTGCGGTGGGACGTGGACGAGGACGTTGATGCTGTTTCTTGAGAAACTGCCATAACAAGTGGTTTTAATGTCCCTTGGAAGAGACGTGGAAGTCACAGTAGCTTAACAAGATGGTTTTAATGCCCCTTGGAAGAGTGGTGGAGGTCACAGTGCAATAAAAAGACAATATCAATGGCCCTTGGAAGAGTGGTGGTGGTCGCAGTAGCTTAACAAGTTGGTTTTAATGCCCCTTGGAAGAGACGTGGAGGTCACAGTAGCTTAACTATACGGTTTTAATGCCCCTTGGAAGAGTGGTGAAGGTCGCAGTGGAATAAAAAGACAATATCAATGCCCCTTGGAAGAGTGGTGAAGGTCGCAGTGGAATAAAAAGACAATATCAATGCCCCTTGGAAGAGTGGTGGAGATCGCAGTGGAATAAAAAGACAATAACAATACCCCGTGGAAAAGACGTCGAGGTCAAAGTAGCTTAACAAGACGATTTTAATGCCCCTTACAAGAGCCATGCAGTACAGCATATTAAAAACATTATTTCCATTATTGGGAAGTGGGTCTCCTATAGTCTTTGCCTATGCCTTCCAAGCAAATGCTGCCAAAAATTAGGACGGAGGAATTTGCAATGCTGGCAACACGGACCACAGTCACCCTCGTGGTATAGTGGTGGTGGAGGCTGAGGATAAGGAGAAGAGCAAAAAGCAACCGAAATAAGGAAGCGTATACCCATGTGTGGGTGTGAAGCGGTGCATGGGAATACACCTCCCGAAACAACACACTGGATTTGACTTTATGTTACTTTACTGTCATTTGGTGGTGATGAGAAATTTGGCCAATTCCAGCCCTTGTTCATTTTGATAAGGGTCAGCTTGTCAGCATTGTCAGTTGACAGGCGAGTGCGCTTATCAGTTATAATTCCCCCAGCGGCACTAAAAACACGCTCCGATAACACGCTAGTGGCAGGGCAGGCTAGGAACTCCAAGGCGTACAGAGTGAGTTCATTCCAAGTGTCCAGCTTGGATACCCAATAATTAAAAGGCACAGAGGAATCACGGAGGACGCTGGTACGGTTGGCAAGGTACTCCCTCACCATCTTTTGAAACTTTCCACTCCTTGTGAGAGTACTCCACGCCACAGGGCCTGTAAGCTGGGCGGGTCTCAGAAAACTGTCCCAGAACATTGACAGTCTTCCCCTGCCTCTGCTGAATTGGAGTTGCGTCTCTCTCGCCAGTACGCCTTGGTTGGGCAACGAACTATGACCTCTGCCGCTAGCATGTTCAGATGGTAATTTTTTTAACAGTTCTGCAGCAAGAGTCTTCTGGTACTGCCCCATTTTTGTAGACCTCTCCACCTCAGGAATAAGAGAGTGAAAGTTCTCCTTGTAGCGGCGGTCTAAAAGTGTCACCAACCAGTAATGACTGTCACCCAACATTTTGACAACGTGAGGGTCATGGTTAAGGCAGTGTAACATAAAGTCAGCCATACGTGCCAGACTGGTAACGGGAAAGACTTCCGTGTCCTCACCAAGATCACGACTGACCATACTATCCTCCTCCTCCTCTTCCTCCCCCCTGTCCTCAGGCCACCCACGCTGAACCGACGGTATGACAGTTGCACAGGTACTACCGTCTACAGCGCATGATACCAGCTCCTGTTCTTCTTCCTCCTCCTCCTCCTCTCCCTCATTGTCCCCCAATGCATGTTGGGATGAGATGAGGCTGGGCTGTGTGTAATCGCCCGCTACGGCTTCTTGATCCATCTCATCATACTCTGGCTGCAATGCCTCCTCTTTAATTCTCTGCAGAGAGCGTTGCAAAAGACAGACAAGTGGGATGCTGATGCTAATGATGGCGTCATCGCCACTCACCATCTTGGTGGACTCCTCAAAGTCTGTCAGGATGGTACATATGTCAGACATCCAGGTCCACTCCTGAGGTCTTATGTGTGGAGTCTGACCTGAATATCGACGGCCTTGTTGCAGCTGGTACTCCACAACTGCTCTCTTCTGCTCACAAATCCTTTGCAACATGTGGAGGGTAGAGTTCCAATGTGTGGGGACATCAGACACCAGTCGGTGTGCCGGAAGCTGCTAACGCTGCTGCAGTACAGCAAGGGCGGCGGAAGCTGTAGCCAACTTTCGAAAATGAGCTGACAGGCAGCGTACTTTGACGAGCAGATCTGGCAACTCGGGGTACGATTTAAGAAACCGCTGAACCACGAGGTTAAGCACATGAGCCAGGCATGGTACGTGTGTGATCTCGCCTTGCCTCAGAGCCGCCACCAGGTTACGGCCATTGTCACACACGACCATGCCTGGATGCAGGTTCAGCGTCTAAGCCACAGATCTGCCTGCTCTTTCACAGCTGTCCACAACTCACAAGCAGTGTGAGGTTTATCACCTAAGCTTATGAGTTTCAGCACAGCCTGTTGCCTCTTGGCTGAGGCAGTTCTGCAGTGCTTCGAGCTTGTAACTGATGTGGTGATATCTGAGATGGAGGCTGAACATGAGGAGGAGGAGGAGGATGATGCGCAGGAGCTGTACACTGTGGGGGCAACTCTGACTGACACAGGGCCTGCAATCCTCGGTGTGGGGAGGATGTGTTCCGTCCCAAGGTCCGACTGGGTCCCGGCTTCCACTATGTTTACACAGTGTGCCGTCAGGGAGATGTACTGTCCCTGGCCACAAGCACTTGTCCAAGTGTCCGTTGTCAGGTGGACTCTCCCAGTAACTGCGTTGTTGAGGGCACGGCAGATGTTTTGGGACACGTGCTTGTGTAGTGCGGGGATGGTACACCGGGCAAAATAGAGTCGGCTAGGGACTGGGTACTGAGGGACGCCCACCGCCATAAGGTTGCGGAAGGATTCGGTCTCCACCAGCCTAAAAGGCAGCATTTCCAATGCAAGCAGTCGTGAAATGTGCGAATTTAGGACTGTGGCCTGTGGGGCATTGGCTGCGAATTTGCGCTTTCGTTCAAAGCTCTGGGATATGGACAATTGAACGCTGCGGTGGGACGTGGACGTGGACGTTGATGCTGTTTCTTGAGAAACTGCCATAACAAGTGAAGACTGAGAGGAGGGGGCATCTTTGCATGCAGTATGGACAGGGGATAGCCTTGCACGCACAACAGGGGGTTCTCTTACACGCACAACAGCAGAAGAAGCAGTGGTGACACCTGCTGACACTGGTCGTGGACACTGGGGTTTGCCCCACAAAGTCGGGTGCTTTGCTGCCATGTGCCTGATCATGCTGGTGGTGGTCAGGCTCGTAGTTTTGCCACCCCTGCTGATGCTGGACTAGCAGGTGGTACAAATGGCCTTTTTGGGGTTATCAGCGGAGTCTTTAAAAAAATTCCAGACTCTGGAAGACCTACCGTTTGTACTGGCAACGTCCCTCGTGTTGGTGTTACGGGGAACGGTTGCCCGCCTTCTGTCTGCGGCCACCACACTGCTTCTTCCTGCCTGTTGGGGTACTCTGCCTCCCTCCCCCTGTGTGCTGCTGGCCTCGCTCTGCGTGTCCTCCTGCCACGTTGGATCAGTTACTAGATCATCCACCACCTCCTCCGCTTTCACTTCTGCCACACGGTCCTCCTCCTCACTTCGTGGCAATTGTGTCTCGTCATCATCCACCTCTTGTGACAAATTGCCAGCGTCGCCATCCTGTGGCCGTGGCTGTTCAAATATTTGGCCATCGCTACATGGGATCTCCTCTTCCACCACTTCAAGTGGAGCAGGCGAGGGGCACAAATATGGAAATGGCCAGTGAACAGCTCTTCAGAGTGTCCAACTGTGGGATCAGTTGCTGTCTGACGACACTCGGCATGGTGGGAGGAAGGAGCATCATGGTGAGGAGGAGTATGCAGTTGAGACTCACGGCTACTAAAACTTGACCGTGTGGAAGACAGACAGGAAGTGGTGGTGCCCAGGTGACTGGAAGCATTATCTGCTATTCAATTAATAACCTGTTCACACTGATCAGTTCTCAATAGTGGTGTTGTTGTGTGCTTCCCTAGTAATTCGGTCAAGAACTGGGAGCGAGAATATGTGGCTGTTGGTTGTGGCACATTTTCACCTTGGCCACGGCCCCATCCTCTGCACGCACCATCACCAGAACGTCCAGTTCCACGTCCCTTGCCACGCGCCTTGCGCATTGTAAATGAAGTAAAATATCTTACACTCGCACTATCAATGGCAAAAGGGTAATAAAAAGAAGATTTGAACCATGGAAGAGGAAAACCACAGTTCTAGTTCTCTGGCCTAAACCAAACTCTTTTAAACAGATATATTGGTGTCTGAACAGTCAGCGAGACACTGAAAATGTTTTTTTTTTATGCAAAAAAGACCAAAAAGTGGATAATACAGAGATTTGAACCGTGGAACTGCAAAACCACAGTTATAATTTCCTGGTGTATACCAGACTTGTTAAAATAGATATATTTGTGTCTGAACAGTCAGCGACACACTCAAACTGTTTTTTTTTTTATGGAAAAAAGGCAAGCAGGTTGATAACACCCAGATTTGAACCGTGGAAGAGGAAAAACACAGTTCTAGTTCTCCGGCCTACACCAGACTCTTTTAAACAGATATATTGGTGTCTGAACAGTCAGTGAGACACTGAAAATGTTTTTTTTTTATACAAAAAAGACCAAAAAGTGGATAATACAGAGATTTGAACCGTGGATCTGCAAAACCACAGTTATAATTTCCTGGTGTATACCAGACTTGTTAAAATAGATATATTTGTGTCTGATCAGTCTGCGACACACTCAAACTGTTTTTTTTTATGGAAAAAAGGCAAGCAGGTTGATAACACTAAGATTTGAACCGTGGAAGAGGAAAAACACAGTTCTAGTTCTCCGGCCTACACCAGGCTCTTTTAAACAGATATATTGGTGTCTGAACAGTCAGCGAGACACTGAAAATGTTTTTTTTTTATGCAAAAAAGACAAAAAAGTGGATAATACTGAGATATGAACCGTGGAACTGCAAAACCACAGTTATAATTTCCTGGTGTATACCAGACTTGTTAACCGGTTCCCGACCGCCCACTGTAGATAAACGTCGGCGCTTGCTGGGCTCTGTGCAGCGCCGACGTTTAAAAACGGTGGGTGGTCTCGCAGCGCTCAGGACCCCCAGGGTCCTGCAAGTGCTGCGATTCCGGTGCAGAGCGTTAGCTCTGATAGGGAACATCATCGGGACCTGATTAGATCAGATCCCAGTGATGTTAACCCTTAGCTGTCTTCTATATGCTGCGATCTATAGTGATCGCGGCATATAGGAGACAGACGGAGGAGAGGGGGTCGTCAACTTACCTCTCCGAAGACCTCCGAGTCCTTCCAGGACCTGGGGTTGCTATGGCAGCTGGAGGTCACATGACCGCCTCCAGCTCTGCCATATATGGTGTCCTGTCTGGCTCAGCTGCAGCTGTAGCCAGACAGGAGACTCTGACTGAAACAGTCAGGGAAGATCTCATGTAATGTAATGTAATACATGTCTATTACATTACATGAGATCAGTGATCAGAAAAATAAAAATTAATGTCCCATACAGGGACTAAGAAAAAATGTAAAAAAAAGTAAAAAAAAAGTTTTTAAACTATTAAAAAAAAATCACAAAATAAATAAAAATAAATAAATAAAATATTAAACCAATAAATCCGTATATTTTTACAAAACCAAAAAAAGTACACATATTTGGTATCGCCGCGTCCGAAACAACCCGAGCTATAAAACTGTCACACTAATTAACTCCTTCTGTGCACACCGTAATAAAAATAAATAAAAAACGGAGCAAAAAAATATGCTTTTTCATCATATCGCCAAACAAAAAGTGGAAAAAAATGCGATCAAAAAACAAAATAGAAATAAAAATGGTACTACTGAAAACGTCATCTTGTTACGCAAAAAAAAAGCCGCCATACAGCTCCATCAGCCAAAAAATAAAAAAGTTATAGCGCTCAGAATAAAGCAATGCAAAAAAAAATATTTTTTTCTATAAAATTGTTTTATTGTGTAAAAGCGCCAAAACATAAAAAAAAATACAGTAAGTGTAGTATCGCTGTAAACGTACTGACCCGAAGAATAATGCTGCCTGATCACTTTTACCACACGCAGAACGGCATAAAAAAACCCTCAAAAAACAATTCCTGAATTGTTGGTTTTTGTTAATTTTACCTCCCAAAAAACAGAATAGAAAGCGATCAAAAAATGTCACGCACCCAAAAATGGTACCATTAAAAATGTCAACTCGTCCCGCAAAAGAAAAGCCATCACATGACTCTGTCGGCCGAAATATGGAAAAATTATAGCTCTCAAAATATGGTGATGCAAAAACTAGATTTTGCAAAAAAAGCGTCTTTTAGTGTGTGACAGCTGTCAGTCATAAAAACCTGATATAAATCTGGTATCTCTGTAATCGCACCGACCCGAAGAATAAAGTAATCTAATCAGTTATATCACACTAGGAACGGCGTAAAAAATAAATAAAACCAATTCTTCACCTGCTACTGATTTGTTTATTATGTCCCCAAAGATCCCAGTAAGGCTCTGCCCACATTTATCCTGTGCTCTGCGCTGAGCACTTACACCAGAGTTTCCGTGTAAATCTCTGAAATACATGATTCAGCCGGAACCCATGACGGAAGATTCCCTGTAATGAGGCAGATATAGGCCACTGTGGACGCCGTCTAGCCTGGGATCCCACGGTGTCATTTGTTTTAGGCGTGCATAAAAGTGCGGTTGGCCACAGTTTTGTGCACTTCTGAAAAAAAGGACACCGCTAAACAGAGGCCAGACGGTGTCCAGAGTAACTCTGCTGCCTCATTACAGTGAATGGATCCTGCAGGGGTTTCATCTGAATTACATCACTTGGAAATTTAGATGGAAACCCCGATGTAAGTGCTCAGCCTAGAGCGCCGGATAAATGTTACGTAAAATGTTCCCAATAAAAGCTTCAACTCAGTCCTCAAAAAAAGCTAGCCCCCAGGTCCGTCATCTGTTAAAAATATAAGGGACTTCCAAGTTACTGGTAGCAGAAAGGCTCTGGAAAAGCAAAATGACCCTTGCCCCCCAAAAGAAATTCAGAAAATTTTGTGCTCCCAAATCCAAATGCCTATTCTACAATAATTTGTTCTCCAATTGTCAAATAGCACTCTGTCCCCCCCAGATAAGATAAGATAAGATAAGATAAGATATACTTTATTTTATCCCGGAGGAAATTGCGGTATCACAGCAGCAGAACACAGATCTCGAACATGACACATATAATAACAAAACATTTGGAATGCTTTAGACATTGCTTTTCAGACATTTGTTAAACACCCCCATAGCTGTTGGAACAAACGATCTCCTGTATTTTTCCTTTTTACACCTTAGTTGTATTAGGCGATTGCTGAATGTGCTCTTCTGTTTCGCAAACAGTTCATAAAGCGGGTGTGTGTTGTTGCCCATTATAGCTCTGCACTTCTTCTTAATCCTATCCTCTACCACCTCTTCAAAAGTCCCAAGCTGTAGGCCCACCGTCGCGCTAGCCTTCTTTATAAGTTTGTTGAGCTTGTTGGCGTCAGCAACACGCACACTGTTACCCCAGCAAATTATTGCCGCAAAGGTGGCACTAGCCACAATGGATTGGTAGAACACCTCAAGCATTTTGCCACACACATTAAAAGACCTTAACTTCCTTAGGAAGTACAATCTACTCATCCCCTTCTTGTAGACCTTCTCCATGTGGCACTTCCAGTCTAGCTTGCTATCCAGGTAAACCCCCAAATATTTGAAACTGTCCACCATCTCCACATCCTGACCGTCAATGGTAACAGGTAGGCATACCTTCTTGCACCTTCCATAGCTCATCACCAACTCCCTGGTTTTCTTAACATTTAGTTCTAGATGGTTAGCCTGGCACCATACTACAAAGTCCGCAACCACCCTTCTATATTCCTCTTCGTCCTGGTCCTTCCCAATACCGCCAACTATCACAGAGTCATCCGAGTACTTCTGGAGGTGACAACGGTCTGATTTATACTGAAAGTCAGCTGTGTACAATGTAAAGAGGAATGGCGACAGCACTGTTCCCTGCGGGGCTCCGACACTGCTCAGTACACTATCTGATGTAGCCGTCCCCCACCTAACAAACTGTGGCCTATCCGACAGGTAGTCAATTATCCAATTCACAAGTCCCTCATCCACCGCCATTTTAATCAACTTTCCTCGCAGTAAGAGTGGCTGTAATGTGTTGAACGCACTAGAGAAATCAAAGAACAAAGCACGCACTGTGGTTCCATCATTGTCCAAAAAGGAATGTACTGTTTGTAGCAGAGACGCTACAGCATCGTCCACACCCAGTCCCTGCCGGTACGCAAACTGAAGAGCATCAGTATGCGCCATCACCCTCGGACACAAGTGAGCAAGTACTATTCTCTCCAAGGACTTCATCGCATGCGATGTTAAGGCCACCGGTCTATAGTCCCCCGGGGAAGCCGGGAAGGTAGTCTTGGGAATCGGCACCAGGCAGGAAGTCTTCCATAGCACTGGTACTCTCTTTGATTGTAAGCTCTGGTTAAAGAGATGCTGGAAGACAGTACATAACTCATTTGCACACACTCTGAGGACACGTGGACTGAGACCGTCAGGCCCTGCTGCTTTGCAAATGGCCAGCTTACTAAACTGGTCCCTCACGTCATTTTTGGAGACCGAGAAATGATCTATTTCACCCCCTGTTAATTTAGCTAGTTGTTCCCCGGCCTCCTCCCCCTTCCCTGCTGCTACCGCACCTTTATTGCTGAATCTATTGAAGAACTGATTCATTTCATTAGCCATTGTAAGTCCACCATCCCCCTGCTCCGACCTTGCCTTAAACCCAGTCACTAGCTTCATTCCAGCCCACACCTCTCTGGAGCTTTTTTGTGCAAATTGATTTTCTAATTTAACTCTGAATGCCTCACGGGCAATCTTAATTTTCCCCTTTAGGTCTCGCTGTATAATTTTCAATGCCTCCTTGTCCTTCCTTTTAAAAGCCAGTTTTTTCATGTTTAGTAAGTGTTTCAACTCTTTTGTAATCCATGGCTTATTGTTTGCATAACACCGAATCTCTTGAACAGGTACTACAATGTCCATACAGAAGTTGATGTAATCAGTAACTCTGCCAGTAATCTCATTAACATTACATTTCTCTTTCATGGTACACAACACCTCCCAGTCTGTACAGTCAAAGCAGTCTTGTAACGCCTCCTCTGCTGCTGGACACCACTTCCTTATCTTTTTAATTGTCACTGGTTGTTTGCGGACGTCTGGTTGGTAAGCAGGAGACAATAGTATGAGGTTGTGGTCTCACCGTATGGCTAAGCGGTACGATACAGCCAGATATGGGGTATTGACACTTTTAGAAGAAATTGTGTGACACATTTCGGCACCATTTTTACCCATTGCCCTGTGTGAAAATGTAAAATCTGAGGGTAAAACATTTTTTTGTGGTAAAAATATAATTATGCTTTTTTCACTGCCCAATGGTATAAATTTAAAAATTAAAAAATACTCACTACTTCCCTAGATGAATTCCTTGAGAGGTGTAGTTTACAAAATGGGGTCACTTGTGGGGGTTTCTGCTGTTTTGGCATGTCAGCGACTCTTCAAATGTGACATGGTGTCTGCTGCCTATCCCAGCCAACATAGCGCTCCTTTCTCTTCCGAACCCTGCCATACACCAAAGCAGTGGTTTTCCCCCACATATGGGGTATCGGCGTAGTAAGGAGAAATTGTGCAACAAATTTCATGGTGCAATTTATCCTGTTACCCTTATGATAATGCAAAATTAGGGAATGAAAAACATTTTTTATGGGAAAAATGTGAAAATTTTATTTTCACGGCTCAATATTATAAACTTCTGTGAAGCAGCTGGGGGTGCAAGGTGCTCACCACACATCTAAATAAGTTCCCTAAGGGGTCTAGTTTCCAAAATGGAGGCACTTGTGGGGGGTTTCCACTGTTTAGGCACATTAGGGGCTCCCCAAATGTGACATGGCGTCTGCTAATTATTCAAACAAATTTTACATTCAAAAAGTCAAATGGCGCTCCTTCCCTTTCAAACCCTGCCATGTGCCCAAACAGTAATTTGCCTCCACATATGGGGTATCGGCGTGTTCAGGAGAAATTGCAAAACAAATTTCATGGTGCAATTTATCCTGTTACCCTTATGATAATACAAAATTAGGGAATGAAAAACATTTTTTGTGGGAAAAATGTGAAAACTTTATTTTTACGGCTCAATATTATAAACTTCTGTGAAGCAGCTGGGGGTGCAAAGTGCTCACCACACATCTAGATAAGTTCCCTAAGGGGTCTAGTTTCCAAAATGGTGGCACTTGTGGGGGGTTTCCACTGTTTAGGCACATTAGGGGCTCCCCAAATGTGACATGGCGTCCGCTAATTATTCAAACAAATTTTACATTAAAAAAGTCAAATGGCGCTCCTTCCCTTTCAAACCCTGCCATGCGCCCAAACAGTAATTTGCCTCCACATATGGGGTATCGGCGTGTTCAGGAGAAATTGCACAACAAATTTCATGGTGCAATTTATCCTGTTACCCTTATGATAATACAAAATTAGGGAATGAAAAACATTTTTTGTGGGAAAAATGTGAAAATTGTATTTTTACGGCTCAATATTATAAACTTCTGTGAAGCAGCTGGGGGTGCAAGGTGCTCACCACACATCTAGATAAGTTCCCTAAGGGGTCTAGTTTCCAAAATGGTGGCACTTGTGGGGGCTTTCCACTGTTTAGGCACATTAGGGGCTCCCCAAATGTGACATGGCGTCCGCTAATTATTCAAACAAATTTTACATTCAAAAAGTCAAATGGCGCTCCTTCCCTTTCAAACCCTGCCATGTGCCCAAACAGTAATTTGCCTCCACATATGGGGTATCGCCGTGTTCAGGAGAAATTGCACAACAAATTTCATGGTGCAATTTATCCTGTTACCCTTATGATAATACAAAATTAGGGAATGAAAAACATTTTTTGTGGGAAAAATGTGAAAATTGTATTTTTACGGCTCAATATTATAAACTTCTGTGAAGCACCTTGAGGTTCAAGGTGCTCACCACACATCTAGATAAGTTCCCTAAGGGGTCTAGTTTCCAAAATGGTGGCACTTGTGGGGGCTTTCCACTGTTTAGGCACATTAGGGGCTCCCCAAATGTGACATGGCGTCTGCTAATTATTCAAACAAATTTTACATTCAAAAAGTCAAATGGCGCTCCTTCCCTTTCAAACCCTGCCATGCGCCCAAACAGTAATTTGCCTCCACATATGGGGTATCAGCGTGTTCAGGAGAAATTGCACAACAAATTTCATGGTGCAATTTATCCTATTACCCTTATGATAATGCAAAATTAGGGAATGAAAAACTTTTTTGTGGAAAAATGTGAAAATTTTATTTTTACGGCTCAATATTATAAACTTCTATGAAGCAGCTGGGGGTGCAAGGTGCTCACCACACATCTAGATAAGTTCCCTAAGGGGTCTAGTTTCCAAAATGGTGGCATTTGTGGGGGGTTTCCACTGTTTAGGCACATTAGGGGCTCCCCAAATGTGACATGGCGTCCGCTAATTATTCAAACAAATTTTACATTCAAAAAGTCAAATGGCGCTCCTTCCCTTTCAAACCCTGCCATGTGCCCAAACAGTAATTTGCCTGCACATATGGGGTATCGGCGTGTTCAGGAGAAATTGCACAACAAATTTCATGGTGCAATTTATCCTGTTACCCTTATGATAATACAAAATTAGGGAATGAAAAACATTTTTTGTGGGAAAAATGTGAAAATTGTATTTTTACTGCTCAATATTATAAACTTCTGTGAAGCAGCTGGGGGTGCAAGGTGCTCACCACACATCTAGATAAGTTCCCTATGGGGTCTAGTTTCCAAAATGGTGGCACTTGTGGGGGGTTTCCACTGTTTAGGCACATTAGGGGCTCCCCAAATGCGACATGGCGTCTGCTAATTATTCAAACAAATTTTACATTCAAAAAGTCAAATGGCGCTCCTTCCCTTTCAAACCCTGCCATGCGCCCAAACAGTAATTTGCCTCCACATATGGGGTATCAGCGTGTTCAGGAGAAATTGCACAACAAATTTCATGGTGCAATTTATCCTATTACCCTTATGATAATGCAAAATTAAGGGATGAAAAACGGTTTTGTGGGAAAAATGTGAAAATTTTATTTTTACAGCTCAATATTATAAACTTCTGTGAAGCACCTTGGGGTTCAAGGTGCTCACCACACATCTAGGTAAGTTCCCTAAGGGGTCTAGTTTCCAAAATGGTGTCACTTGTGGGGGGTTTCCACTGTTTAGGCACATCAGGAGCTCTCCAAACGCAACATGGTGTCTGCTAATTATTCAGACAAATTTTACATTCAAAAAGTCTAATGGCGCTCCTTCCCTTCCGAACCCTGCAGTGCGCCCAAACAGTGATTTTCCCTCACATATGGGACATCAGCACGCTCAAGAGAAATTGCACAAAAAAATTTGGGGTCCATTTTTTCCTGTTACCCCTGTGAAAATAAAAAAAATTGGGTCTAAAGTAACATTTTTGTGAAAAAAGTTAAATGTTAATTTTTTTCTTCCACATTTCAAAAATTCCTGTGAAGCACATGAAGGGTTAATAAAGTTCTTGAATGTGGTTTTGAGCACCTTGAGGGGTGCAGTTTTTAGAATGGTGTCACTTTTGGGTATTTTCTGTCATAAAGACCCCTCAAAGTGACTTCAAATATGATGTGGTCCCTAAAAAAATGTTTTGTAAATTTTGTTGGAAAAATTAGAAATCGCTGTTCAAATTTAACCCTTATAGCTCCCTAACAAAAAAAAATTTTGGTTCCAAAATTGTGCTGATGTAAATTAGACATGTGGGAAATGTTATTTATTAACTATTTTGTGTGACATATCTCTCTGATTTAAGGGCATGAAAATTCAAAGTTTGAAAATTGCAAAATTTTCTAAATTTTCGCCAAATTTCCGATTTTTTCACAAATAAACGCAAGTTATATTGAAGAAATTTTACCACTATCATGAAGTACAATATGTCATGAAAAAACATTCTCAGAATCAGGGGAATACGTTGAAGCGTTCCAGAGTAATTACCTCATAAAGTGACAGTGGTCAGAATTGAAAAAATTGGCCCGGTCACGAAGGCAAAAACAGGCTCTGGCGCGAAGTGGTTAAAATAGATATATTTGTGTCTGAACAGTCAGCGACACACTCAAACTGTTTTTTTTTATGGAAAAAAGGCAAGCAGGTTGATAACACCCAGATTTGAACCGTGGAAGAGGAAAAACACAGTTCTAGTTCTCTGGCCTACACCAGACTCTTTTAAACAGATATATTGGTGTCTGAACAGTCAGCGAGACACTGAAAATGTTTTTTTTTATGCAAAAAAGACAAAAAAGTGGATAATACAGAGGTTTGAACCGTGGAACTGCAAAACCACAGTTATAATTTCCTGGTGTATACCAGACTTGTTAAAATAGATATATATGTGTCTGAACAGTCAGCGACACACTCAAACTGTTTGTTTTTTTATGGAAAAAAGCCAAGCTGGTTGATAACACCCAGATTTGAACAGTGGAAGAGGAAAAACACAGTTCTAGTTCTCTGGCCTACACCAGACTCTTTTAAACAGATATATTGGTGTCTGAACAGTCAGCGAGACACTCAATTTTTTTTTTGCAGGGGGGGGGGGGGGAGTACCAAAAGGTTAATAAGACGGGTACTTGTACAGCCTGACTGAGAAAAACAAAACAAAACAGGATTTAGATGAAAAAAAAAGGATTTTTCCTGACCCCTGAGACCTGGGGATAAGTCTAGCAATTTGACCAGCAGGAGCAGCACACAGGACTGTAATGCAGTGTTTGTTAGTTTAACCACTGCGTCTCCTATACAGCCTGCCTGCCTGCCTGATATTTGGGATGGATATTAGTCCTGAGAAGGACTGTTTGTTTGATTTGGCAGGCTTTAGAGACCCTACACTAACTATTTCGCAGTATAAATCTCTCCCTAGCTCGGCAGCACTGACTCTACACTGTCTGATCCTGAGCGACTGTGTCCAAGATGGCGGCGCCAGGTTTTAAATACTCGAGGTGACGCTGTGCGGCCAGCCAATCACTGTAATGCCCACAAACAACATGGCTGCTGCATTACAGTGACTGGCTGGCAATCCCTGCATGTTCATTGGCTCTGTAAAGAGCGCCAAACGTGCAGGGCGGAGACCCGAGCTACCGCCCAAGTAACCCGGAAATGCTCGGTGCTCGCCGAACATCCCGAGTAGTGAGATGCTCGGGCGAGTATCAAGCAGTGTCGAGCATGCTCGCTCAACACTAGTACTTAACATTTTTTGATCACATTCAGTGTAAGACTGGAATCACTTTTTTCTTTTTTACGCTGAGCACTTATGTCGGGGTTTCCATGTAAATCCCACAAAAACTTGTTTCAGACAAAGCCCCCATTGGAACCACCCACTATAATGAGGCAGATGGAGACACTTTTGACCCTGTTTGGTGTTTGTTCTGGTGGTATCCATCTTATTAGGCATTCATAGAACGGTATTCAACCACACTCGTGCGCTAAAAAGACATCCAAAATTATGGGACACCGCCTGAATACAGACCAAACAGAGTCCAAAGGGACTCCATCTGTCTCATAAGTGATTGGTTCAGTCGAGGTTTTGTCTGAATCGCGGTTTGGGGGATTTACACAGAAACCCCGATGTAAGAGCTCAGCGGAGAGTGCAGGATAAGTTGGAGCCGAACTTTGTTCTGACTTTTGGGAGTTGGAATGATACCAGATTTATATAGTTTTTTTCTATGTTTTGCTACTATCACACAGTAAAAATGCTTTTTTATAAAAAAAAAAATAGTCTCGTCTCCATAATGTGAGAGCTGTAACTTTTTTATTACTTGGCAAACAGAGCTGCATGGGGCTTATTTTTTGCGCGACGCGTTGGAGATTTATTTTTTAACGCTTTTTATCTACATTTTTCAGACACAGAATGAACAAAAACTAGCAGTAATAGTTTTTATCTATTTGTTTTTGTGCCGTTCACTGTGCAGTAAAAGTGATAAGACCAATTTATTCGTTGGGTCAGTACAATTACAGCGATACCAGATTTATATCTTTTTTTATGCTTTGCTGCTTTTACAGACTAAAAACAATATTTTACAAAAATGAATTTGGTTTTGCATCACCATATTCTGAGAGCTGTAACTTTTTTATTTTTCCCCAAATTATCTATATTAGGGCTTGTTTTTTGCGTTATTTATAGCATATTTTTTTTACCTATGATTTTTTTTTGTGTGTCACTATGATGAAAAAGTGACATTTTTGGTGTGTATTTTATTTTATTTTTTTACAATATTCACCGTACAGAATAAATAACGTGCACGTTTTATAGATCAAGTCATTCCTGACACAGCAATACCTATTATGTGTATTTCTTTGGTTTATCTTTGTTTTATCACAAACAGTGCGTTTTTAGGGGCAAAACAGCCTTTTGTGATTTTTGAGTGCTTTTTTGTGTTTTGTTTTACTTTTTTACACATTTTATTTAACTTTTTTTAACTTTTTAACTGTGGGACATGTATAATTTTTACTCTGATCGTTGGTCTCATGCACTGCAGTATTCGTGTGCTGCAGTGCCGGACACCTGTCAGTGACTCACTGATGTGCCTGTGAGACCCTGCATATAGCTGGATTTCACAGGCCACGATACCCTGGGGTCATGAGATGACCTCAGGGTACCATGGCAACGATTGGCACTCGCAATTACAATCACAGGGGTTGAACCTGCCATAGGGGGTCTTTTAACCCCCTTTTAACCAGTATGATACCATATTTAAGTGGTTAATCGGCCCCAATCGGCTCAAATACCATCCGAGCTGATACAGCAAGGTGTCAGCTGTCATGTACAGCTGTCATCCGCGGGAATTTCAGCCACAGGGCGGCACTATTCTCTTATTCCCAATCGCTGATGAGGGAATAAGACCGCCGTTTTCATGCGTATCAACGGTCGTTAAGGGGTTAAGTAGGTTAGAACATATTCCTTTTTTTGGATAAGTTAATGAATAGAGATTAGCAAATTAATTAAAAAATGTACTGGGTAATGTAAAAGAAAGAAGAAAAAAAATTCTACCATGACACCTGGCAATAAGAATGTGGGAGCTGCAAGCTGCAGCATTACCACCAACAGTGAAAGTCTGGGCAGTAGTACTACCAAATACAGATCACAATTAGCCTCTTATGCCTATGGCAAGCATATTAGTGAGGATGAGGATGTTATGAAATATATGGTACGTCACTTGTGTCAGTCACAGCAAAATAATGTTACCTTTGACAGTGATACTGTCCGTTTGAGTCAGTGTTCTGCACAGCCATCTTCCGTCGCCTTAATAGTTAATTTTTGATACTGCGAACTTTAATTTCCATCAATGATGCCTTTTTCCTGCCTCATAGTTTCTTAGGCAACAAAACTGATAAGTAATAAGTGATAAGTAAGATATTTCACAACCATGTTTTCCAGTTGTTTTATTGGAGAAGTTGAACAAGTCAGCCTTTGTACTCGGATGAGATAAGGGCACAGAACATGGAGGACATGATTCAAAAGCCTAGCTGTGGTGGTTGCTTTGTCAGCCATGGTGGTAGGGGCAGTGACAGCCGAGCTAAGGCTGCGTGCCCACTATGCGTTTTTCAAGCGTTTTTGCCGCGGAATTTCCACAGCGAAAATGCTTAAAAAACACTTGGTAATACAGTATAGACCAAAAGTTTGGACACACCTTCTCATTTAAAGATTTTCTGTATTTTCATGACTATGAAAATTGTACATTAACACTGAAGGCATCAAAACTATGAATTAACACATGTGGAATTATATACTTAACAAAAAAGTGTGAAACAACTGAAAATATGTCTTATATTCTAGGTTATTCAAAGTAGCCACCTTTTGCTTTGATGACATTCTTGGCATTCTCTTGATGAGCTTTAAGAAGTAGTCACCGGAAATGGTCTTCCAACAATCTTGAAGGAGTTTCCAGAAATGCTTAGAACTTGTTGACCCTTTTGCCTTCACTCTGCGGTCCAGCTCACCCCAAACCATCTCGATTGGGTTAAGGTCCGGTGACTGTGGTGGCCAGGTCATCTGGCGTAGCACCCCATCACTCTCCCGCTTGGTAAAATAGCCCTTACACAGCCTGGAGGTGTGTTTGGGGTCATTGTCCTGTTGAAAAATAAATGATGGCCCAACTAAACGCAAACCGAATGGAATAGCATGCCGCTGCAAGATGCTGTGATAGCCATGCGGGTTCAGTATGCCTTCAATTTTGAATAAATCCCCAACAGTGTCACCAGTAAAGCACCCCCACACCATCACACCTCCTCCTCCATGCTTCACGGTGGGAACCAGGCATGTAGAGTCCATCCGTTCACCTTTTCTGCGTCGCACAAAGACACGGTGGTTGGAACCAAAGATCTCAAATTTGGACTCATCAGACCAAAGCACAGATTTCCACTGGTCTAATGTCCATTCCTTGTGTTCTTTAGCCCAAACAAGTCTCTTCTGCTTGTTGCCTGTCCTTAGCAGTGGTTTCCTAGCAGCTATTTTACCATGAAGGCCTGCTGCACAAAGTCTCCTCTTAACAGTTGTTGAAGAGATGTGTCTGCTGCTAGAACTCTGTGTGGCATTGACCTGGTCTCTAATTTGAGCTGCTGTTAACCTGCGATTTCTGGGGCTGGTGACTCGGATAAACTTATCCTCAGAAGCAGAGGTGACTCTTGGTCTTCCTTTCCTGGGGTCATCCTCATGTGAGCCAGTTTCTTTGTAGCGCTTGATGGTTTTTGCAACTGCACTTGGGGACACTTTCAAAGTTTTCCCAATTTTTCGGACTGACTGACCTTCATTTCTTAAAGTAATGATAGCCACTCGTTTTTCTTTACTTAGCTGCTTTTTTCTTGCCATAATACAAATTCTAACAGTCTATTCAGTAGGACTATCAGCTGTGTATCCACCTGACTTCTGCACAACACAACTGATGGTCCCAACCCCATTTATAAGGCAAGAAATCCCACTTATTAAACCTGACAGGGCACACCTGTGAAGTGAAAACCATTTCCGGTGACTACCTCTTGAAGCCCATCAAGAGAATGCCAAGAGTGTGCAATGCAGTCATCGAAGCAAAAGGTGGCTACTTTAAAGAACCTAGAAAATAAGACATATTTTCAGTTGTTTCACACTTTTTTGTTAAGTATATAATTCCACATGTGTTAATTTGTAGTTTTGATGCCTTCAGTGTGAATGTACAATTTTCAAAGTCATGAAAATACAGAAAAATCTTTAAATGAGAAGGTGTGTCCAAACTTTTGGTCTGTACTGTACGTGCCCCATGGTCCCCAATGATAAACCGCATGTGCTGTGCACATGCTGCGGAAATTTCTGCTGCGGATTATCATTGCGGAAAAATACGCAGCATGTCCATTAATTTTGCGGACATGCAGCTTAATCGCCACCATTGACTTGCATTGGACCGCGTGACATCTGCATCACTGCATCTGCACATGCGGATATCACATGGTACAATGTGCAGATGGTACCCAGTTCTGGAGGAGAGGAGACTCTCATCCAGACCTGGGTACCATAGAACCTGTTCAAAAAATAATTTAAAATAAAAAATAAAGATTATACTTACCTTCCGATGGCCCCCAGTGTTTTAACCCCTCCGTCTGGTCTGCAGTATGGGTCGCGGTGTTGTGAAGGACCTGCCATGACATCATTGAGTCATGTGACCTGTCACATGACTCAATGACGTCACCGCAGGTCCATCACACCACCGCGAGCCGCCCAAGACACCGGACGCAGCGGAGAAAACACCGGGAGGACATCGGAAGGTAAATATAATCTTTTTATTTTATTTTTTACCATTCTTATTCTTTATTTTTTAACTAACTTGGTCACACTACTATAAATCCATGCCGGTTGCATGGATTTATATAGTGTGAACAAGTTGTCAAGCACTTTTCCAAGTGATGCTAAAAAACGCATGTAAAAACCGCATGCGTTTTTCCTGGCAGGGAGAAGTGGAAAAAATATGCAGCATTTCTGCATCGTGGGCACATAGCCTAATAGTGGTACTGTCAGGGTACAGGGTGTGTCAGTGTTGGCAGACAGTCATACGGTGTCCGGCTGTAGAAGGTTGCTGCGTTTGACCTTACAAACATCTCCCTGATCCTTTTATGATTCCTCTCTTTAGAACCCAGTGGTGATCCTCATCTTGCATGGGGATTATACCGTTCCCTTTAGGACCCCGAGGTAGCCTCAACTTTCTGCTGTTAATCAGCACTTCCTTGCTGTGTCCTTAAATACACTCAGATTGCTCAGAGAGTTGCTGGTGTGTTATACCTATTCAGGCTTCGGATTCTAGTAGTTGGCAAGAATTACCTTGGAGTTTCTTTGTGGATTGTTGCCATGCTTTCTCCGGTGTCATCTTGGAGCTAAGTGTATTCCCCTGTTTGTTTCCCCTGTGTGTACTTCAGTTGGTAGTGGGGCTGACTTAGTGCTCACCCCTCCCGCTCCCTACCTAGGGCCTAGCCTTTAGGTCAGCTAGGGCCAGGTTTCCTGCTCGGCAATAGGTGCAGAACCTATTTAGGATCTATAGGGGAGTTAGGGTTTGATGTTTAGATCTGTTTACTGGTCTCCAGTCTGCCTTTCCCTAGTGGAAGGGCTCCCTCCCCTTTTCTTATTGTTATGCGCTGGGTTCTCTCCATACCTAGCGTGACAGGTACTTTGAGTTAGGCCAAATCAAGCGGTGTGGGTAAGGCTACACACAGAAACCTATCAGTGCTGAGCTTATTCTCTGTATAATGCAGGTAGGAAGCTTAACTTGCTACTGCCAGCTCTCTCCCTTGTCTCTCCTCCAAGCTTCTCTGACCAGTCTGCTGAGTTGACTTTATGTGGCGCCCAGGGGATGGGGAATACTCGGCGCCCGGGCCTTAATGCCTGGTTTTAGGGGGAAGTCGCGGTGGTCGGCTCCCGGGCCCGTACCCTGGGGTCTCTCTTAAAAAGGGGAAAATGAAATGTTAAAGTTCGTGACGCCACCTGTGGTGTCTGGTGAGGATCACCAGCACTGCGGCAGTACACTGAGGCCTGTGTTACGGCAGCTTTGATGGTGTAGCTCCCCACAGGTGGAGCTAGGCCTCAGGGCAGTGATGTTTGACGAGGTGCACGATATGGCGGTGACCCAGCCGGGTCCAAGGAAGAACAGGGGACACACACACACACGGTTTGCTTCTGTACCTTTTACTGGTGGAAATGCAGGTACCGTCCGGAGCACTGTAGGGTGAGGGGTGCACTGCAGGACTCTCCCCAGTGAGCAGGTGTAGGGCCTCATGTTTCTTTGCCGCTTAGTGTTAGTCTCTGGCCTGCCTGGAGCTAGGCCTAACTTAGTCTCTGTTCTGCACCGGCTGATCCTGTGTTAGGGCCTTCTGTTGGAGTACACACTCCCTGGCATATGGGGCCTCGGTAACTCCTGACCCTGGTATAACAGTCAGCATTTGGTATTCCTGGGACATGTACTTCGCCAGTGGTTCCAGTTGTCTTCTGCTGGGTGTCAAGAATCCCTGCAGACTCGGACCCGGTGTCCGGTATATGGTTTCTGGGGTTAGCTGGTAAAGCTCCTCTGCCCCAAATGCTACTCGCTCCTCTAGCCTTCAGCCTACTCGGGCCCTCACTAGGCTATACACACTGGCAGTTAGCTGGGTGCCTCTTCTGCTGCTCTCTGAGCGTCAGCAACGCTCCTAGCTCACTTAACTCGAGCTGCTTGAGTCTGACTGAGCTCCACTGCAGACTGACCTGTTTCTCTGTGTCTCACTCTGCAGGAACTGGCTGTGGACTCCAGACTGTTCTGTCTCCACTCACTTCCTGAGGAGAACTAACTAACGGACTAACTCTGCCTAGCTCCACCCTCCGTATTTATATCCCTATCCGGGCTTCCTCTGGTGGTCTGAGGTAGGGTGGAGGTGTGTGTATGCTCTGAGGGCCTCTTGTGGAGAAATCCCGAAATGCACCCCTCCAGGATCTGTGGCTCCATGCGCAGCAGGGCGTCACATTCCCCCCTAGTTGAAATCAGCACTCCCGGGCTGAAGCGCATTTTGTAACAACAACAATAACAAGCTTCCCTTTACGGGAGGTTAGGACACTTGAACGTTGCATAACCAGAACATGGATAAATATACATATATAGTTCAATAAACAGTAGGCAATGAGCAACCAGAAAGTCCAAGTCTCTTCCGGAGAGGTTGCTCAAAGGGGCACTCCAGGGAGTGCAAATATATACAATCAAAGTCTTTGGGCTGCACACAGCCCTCAGCCACAGAGTTCTTAGATACCCAAGTGGGTAATGGGAAGCAAATAAGTAAAGTGTCCGTTTCACTTGGATTGTCCATTAGAGGGGCAAAATATAACTTAAAGGCCTGTAAAAGGCAATAAATACATAGCAATACATACACAGGATAAAGCAATAATATACAGTGTTATACAATACAATACCCCAGGAGTAACTATCTACATCTGTCGGGGTTTAACTATTTTACTTAGTGTACCTGACAGGGAGTTGACCTTTCGTGCTACGTGTAGATCTGCGTAGTGCGGTGGTCTGTGTAGTGTCAGTGTTTCTCTCAGCTACCCTGTTTGTTCTACTAGCGATGGTATTGAAAAACTGCCTTAACCTCGCTACTGGGCTGGCAAGTTCACCATTGGCTGGGCCTTCTTGCTCTGCTTCTTCCGGGGATTCTTCCTGAGCAGGCTCTTCTGCGGCACTAGGCTCTTCTGCAGCACTTACAGGTTCAACTTGCTGTGTAGGGTCTTCTGGCTGTTGGAAGAATTGGAGTACTGGAATTATGACTGCTCCTCCGATTTGAGGCCAATCTGCCGGGAAGTCTCCTAAATCAGTATGTATTACAGCTTCATCAGGTTCCTCCGGGAAAATGAGAGGCACTTCTTCTTGGGGTTTTAGCAGATCTGGACACAACTTCAGGTGGTCCCTAGATACTGTTGCAGTTGTTCTTCCTCCATCTTTGCTGATCAGACACGTCTTCCTGTTGTCAAACCTTGAATTCAACACAGTGTAGGGTTCTCACTCCCACTGGTCATCAAGCTTGTGGTTCCTCCGCTTCCTTTTCAATACCACTTCTCCTGGTGTGAAGGGTTCCGCTGGTGCACTTCTGTTGTATTGTGCTTCTTGTTTATCCCTCACCCGAGTGAGACTGTCTTCGACACAGGCTTGTACTCTTCTGTACTGCTTCTGTCTGGTCGTGTCCCAGTCTTCAGTGGTCACGTCTGCCTCTGGTTCTACAACACCAATCTCCAGGTCCATGGGCAACTTTCCTGGTCTCGCTCGCATGAGATAAGCTGGAGTGCAATTGGTGGAACTCACATGTATGTGATTGTACAGGTCTACCAGGTCAGGTAGTAGGTCTGGCCACTGGTTTCTCTCCTCAAGTGGTATGGTCTTCAGCAGGTCGATGACAATGTTGTTCATTTTTTCACAGAGACCGTTAGTTTGGGGGTGGTACGGTGTAGTCCTGATCTTTTTACACCCGTACAGATGGCAGAACTCTTTGAACAATTCAGCCTCAAAGGCCAGGCCTTGGTCAGTCAGTACCTGCTCAGGGTATCCATGGGGTCTGCAGAAGTACGCTTGGAACGTCTTCGCTGCAGTCTCTGCTGTCAGGTCTTTGACAGGGGCAACCACCAGGAACCTGGAGTAGTGATCCACCATGGTCAGGGCATAGGTATATCCTGACCGGCTGGGTGACAACTTGACATGGTCCAGGGCCACGATCTCCAGGGGACGAGTCGTCTTGATGGGTTGCAGGGGTGCCTTCTGGCTGCTGTAGTCTTTTCTTCTGAGGCTACAGGGTCCACAGTCTCTGCACCACCTCTCAATGGAGCTGTGCATTCCCACCCAGTAGAATCGACACTCCAACAGGGTCTCTAGCTTTTTCCAGCCAAAGTGCCCCGCTTGATCGTGGTAGGCCTCCAACACCATTTGAATGTCTGTCTTGGGTACTACTATCTGCCATGCCATCTCGTGGGTCTTGGGATTGACGTACAGTACAGACCAAAAGTTTGGACACACCTTCTCATTTAAAGATTTTTCTGTATTTTCATGACTATGAAAATTGTACATTCACACTGAAGGCATCAAAACTATGAATTAACACATGTGGAATTATATAGTAAACAAAAAATGTGAAACAACTGAAAATATGTCTTATAATCTAGGTTCTTCAAAGTAGCCACCTTTTGCTTTGATGACTGCTTTGCACACTCTTGGCATTCTCTTGATGAGCTTCAAGAGGTAGTCACCGGAAATGGTCTTCCAACAATCTTGAAGGAGTTCCCAGAGATGCTTAGCACTTGTTGGCCCTTTTGCCTTCACTCTGAGGTCCAGCTCACCCCAAACCATCTCAATTGGGTTCAGGTCTGGTGACTGTGGAGGCCAGGTCATTTGGCGTAGCACCCCATCACTCTCCTTCTTGGTCAAATAGCCCTTACACAGCCTGGAGGTGTGTTTGGGGTCATTGTCCTGTTGAAAAATAAATGATGGTCCAACTAAATGCAAACCGGATGGAATAGCATGCCGCTGCAAGATGCTGTGGTAGCCATGCTGGTTCAGTATGCCTTCAATTTTGAATAAATCCCCAACAGTGTCACCAGCAAAGCACCCCCACACCATCACACCTGCTCCTCCATGCTTCACGGTGGAAACCAGGCATGTAGAGTCCATCCGTTCACCTTTTCTGCGTCGCACAAAGACATGGTGGTTGAAACCAAAGATCTCAAATTTGGACTCATCAGACCAAAGCACAGATTTCCACTGGTCTAATGTCCATTCCTTGTGTTCTTTAGCCCAAACAAGTCTCTTCTGCTTTTTGCCTGTCCGTAGCAGTGGTTTCCTAGCAGCTATTTTACCATGAAGGCCTGCTGCACAAAGTCTCCTCTTAACAGTTGTTGAAGAGATGTGTCTGCTGCTAGAACTCTGTGTGACATTGACCTGGTCTCTAATCTGAGCTGCGCTTAACCTGCAATTTCTGAGGCTGGTGACTCGGATAATCTTATCCTCAGAAGCAGAGGTGACTTTTGGTCCTCTTTTCCTGGGGCGGTCCTCAAGTGAGCCAGTTTCTTTGTTGCGATTTATGGTTTTTGCAACTGCACTTGGGGACACTTTCAAAGTTTTCCCAATTTTTCGCATTGACTGACCTTCATTTCTTAAAGTAATGATGGCCACTCGTTTTTCTTTACTTAGCTGCTTTTTTCTTGCCATAATACAAATTCTAACAGTCTATTCAGTAGGACTATCAGCTGTGTATCCACCAGACTTCTGCACAACACAACTGATGGTCCTAACCCCATTTATAAGGCAAGAAATCCCACTTATTAAACCTGACAGGGCACACCTGTGAAGTGAAAACTGTAGTGCCGGCGTCCCTGCCCTCTGCTAGGCAGGGACGATGTTCCCCTCACCGCTCTGCTCCGTGCCCGGCGTCCCTCTCCCGCTCTGCTGGCAGCGCGCGCTCCTTCCCGGCCACTGTGCTTAGGGCGCGCGCGCGCGCCCTCCCTCCCTCTTAAAGGGGCCGCGCGCGCCGTCCTAAGGAGTCCCCAGCCAATGGCCGGAGGACTTTACCATATATAAGGCACCTCCTCCAAAATGGAGGTGCCCGAGCAATGTTGTTTGCACCTGTGTCTCACCTGTGCTTCAGCCCTCAGGTCCCGTTGCCAGTTACCTGCCAGTTACCTGCCAGATTCCTGCCTGTTTACTTGCTACCTGCCTGCTAGTCTGAGGTCCGACGGTCTGCCTTACTAATCCTGTCAGTCTGTCTAAGGACCAGCCTGCCCGCTCACCTGGGAGCGCACATCAGCTACCTGCCTGCTTGCCTGTGGTCCGACGGTCTGCCTTCCAACTCCTGTCAGTCTGCCTTCCAACTCCTGTCAGTCTGTCTATGGACCAGCTTGCCCGCTCACCTGGGAGCGCTCATCTGCTACCTGCCTGCTAGCCTACCTGGAGGCTCCGCCGTCATGTGCTGTGACCACCTGCCTGTCCAGTGACTCCTGCCCGCTCACCTGGAAGCGCTCATCTGCTACCAGTCTGCTTGCCTACCCGGAGGCTCTGCCGTCACGTGCTGTGACCACCCGCCTGTCCAGAGACTTCTGCCTGCTCACCTGGGAGCGCTCATCTGTCGCCTGTCCGCTGGTCTTCCTGGAGGCTCCGCCGTCACATGCTGTGACCACCCGTTCATCCAGAGACTCTCGCCTGCTCACCTGGGAGCTCACGTCTATCTTCAGCCGCCACAGGTCGTACCAACCCTATACCTAGAGACTGCCCCGGTCACTTGCCGTGACCTCCAGCCCGTTCACTCAGAGACTGTCCCGTTCACTCAGAGACTGTCCCGTTCACCTGCTGAGACTTCCAGCCCGTCTTCCCTGGTCGCCACCCGCTCCCTTACAAGGACCGCCCCCTTGTATAGTAGCTCAGAGGTTCCGCCTCCCAGACCCGTTACAAAAACCATTTCCGGTGACTACCTCTTGAAGCTCATCAAGAGAATGCAAAGAGTGTGCAATGCAGTCATCAAAGAAAAAGGTGGCTACTTTGAAGAACCTAGAATATAATACATATTTTCAGTTGTTTCACAATTTTTTGTTAAGTATATAATTCCACATGTGTTAATTCATAGTTTTGATGCCTTCAGTGTGAATGTACAATTTTCAAAGTCATGAAAATACAGAAAAATCTTTAAATGAGAAGGTGTGTCCAAACTTTTGGTCTGTACTGTATCTCCGGCACCGCTTCTCACGGTAGATAAACAGCCGGCTTCTCTCATTCCACAGCTGCTTTGTTTGGAGAGACGCATCCTTCTCCAGGGAGGAACCTTCTTGGGTTATCAGCTCCTTGATATGACTGACAACTGGGTCGCTGTCCTAGGTCTCTTTCCAGCTGTGATGAGGCAAAGGGTTTAACGTCTTACCACGCTGCCTCCTGGAGGCTCGTTGCTCGTGGATCATCCCATTCCGGTGGAAGGCAGGTAGCTAAACCTCTTCCAGGTCATCCACTTCTTCTGTGTCGGACTGGTGAGGCATCCTGGACAAGGCATCGGCGTTGGCGTTCTTGCGGCCCGCCCGGTACTTTATTGTGAATTGGTAGTTTGACAGCCAAGCCATCCATCGTTGTTCCATGGCTCCCAGGTTGGCTGTTTCAAGATGAGTTAAGGGGTTATTGTCAGTGAAGGCAGTGAACTTGCTGGAGGCTAAGTAGTGCTTGAACCTTTCTGTGATGGCCCAGACCAAGGCCAGGAACTCTAACTTAAAGCTGCTATAGTTCTCTGGGTTCCTCTCAGTCGGGCGGAGCTTCCTGCTTGCATATGCTATGACTTTCTCCTGGCCATTCTGCTTCTGACTTAGGACAGCTCCCAATCCTTCATTGCTGGCATCAGTATACAGCAGGAACGGTTGGCTGTAATCAGGTTAGGCTAGGATCTCATCACCTGTCAGGATCTCCTTCATTTCTTGAAATGATTCAGCCTGTTCTTTACCCCAGTAGAACGGGGGATTTCTGCCTTTGGGGGACTATCCTACCAGGAGGTCTTGCAGAGGTGCTGCTCTCTTGGTGTAATCTTTTACAAACCTCCGGCAGTATCCTATCAGTCCCAGGAACTGACGCACCTCCTTGAGGTTCTTCAGCTCCGGCCATTTCTGGATGGTAGTGACCGTCTCCGGGTCTGGTGCTACTCCCCCTGGACTGACAATGTGTCCCAGGTACTGTACCTTTCTCTTGAGCAGGTGGCACTTGGAGGGCTTCAACTTCATCCCATACTGGGACAGTGACTCAAATACCTCCGCCAGGTGCTTCAAGTGGTCCTCATACGTCTTGGATTACACAATCACGTCATCCAGGTATAGTGACACGGTCTCGAAGTTGCGGTGTCCCAGGCAGCACTCCATAAATCTCTGGAACGTTCCGGGGGCATTGCAGAGTCCAAACGGCATACTGTTGAACTCGCAGAGTCCCATCGGGGTGGTGAAGGCCGTCTTCTCCCGATTCTCCTCAGCCACAGCTACTTGCCAGTACCCACTAGTGAGGTCAAGGGTGGAAAAGTAATTTGCAGACTTTAAGGCAGCCAGGGATTCCTCAATACGGGGTAAAGGGTATGCATCTTCATGTGTAATGCGATTTACTTGTCTGTAATCTACACACATTCTCATGCTTCCACCCTTCTTCCTGACTAGAACTAAGGGAGCTGCCCAGGGACTACAACTATCCCTTACTACCCCTGCCTTCTTCATGTCATGCAACATCTCCTTGGCTTTCTGGTAGTGTGCTGGAGGTATAGGCCTGTACCATTCCTTGGTGGGGGGATGGTTGCCTATGGGGATGTGATGTTGTACCCCCTTAATCCTCCCAAAGTCAAGTGGGTGTTTGCTGAATACCTGCACGTACAGTATTCCTGAACCACCCTGTGTACTCCCTGTTTCTGGTGGGCGGGAGTGGTGTCTGTCCCAACGTGGAGCTGTTGACACCAATCCTCCACCTGTGTTGTAGGGCCATTATCCTCCACTTGGTCTGGGGAGGTTAAAGACTCCACCGTGTGAATAGAGTTATTATTTACAGTGTAAAGTTTGGCAACAGTGGCATAACGTGGTAATATGACCTCGTCTTCCCCATAGTTGAGAAGACAGACGGGCACCCTCCCATTGCGTACATCTACTACCCCCCTGGCAGTTAAGAGTGTAGGTCTGTGTTCTGAGCTAAGGGGTTCTACTACCGCCTGGTAGCTATGTCCTTTAAGACCTATTTCTGCTCTACACCAGATAAGCATTTCACTCATTGGGGGAATCACAATGGGTACGGGGTCTGCTACCTGCACATTACCAATCTCACCACCGGTTAGCTATACTTGCTACTGGTATATCAGGGCTCGAATCTCCCTCTGGAGTGCTCTCCTCTGCCCTGGTCTGGCAACATCAGTGAGCTGTTGGAGTAAAAACACAACCTCCTCCAAACAGTTACCAACAATGTTAGTGCCTAGTACCACATTCAGTCTATTTTCCTCATTGACAGTCTTCACTACAATGAGTCCCTGGTCCTTTAACTCCATTCTCCCCACTTTTACTGCTACATTCTTAACCCCAAGTAGGTCAAGAGGGAGGCCGTTAGAGGCATATACTGAAAAGTCTGGGTTTGGGGTTTGGAGACTGTCCATGGACCAGTATTTGCTATAGAGGATATGAGGTATGATTGTTACCTGGGATCTGGTGTCCAGCAGGGCAGGTATCGCAATGCCGTCCAGTATGATGGATAGGAAAGGTCTTCCTCCCACGAACCTGCAGTGCCAGTCTGAGGGGCCTGCTTAGTCTATTCCTGGGTGTTGGCCATCGGACCCAGGGTTTGCTTGTTTAAAGGACACTGGTGCACTGTGTGACCTGCCTTCTGGCAGCGGTGGCAGACGAACTCTTGGTGAGGATGGCGCTGGTTGTTGGTCCTTCTTGGGAGCGGCGTTGTCCTCCTCCGGGGTGGCGACGTCCTCCTTCTCCTCCGACTCATCCAGGGGACATCCTCAGGGCAGTCGGCTAGCAGGATCTTTCCCTCCGTCTCTGGCTCCGTCTGTAGTTGCAGGGCACTCATTACAGTGGCCAGGTTTTTGGTCAGCTGGCGCACTTCTGAGCGCAGACAGTCCAGCTCAGTAGGGGGTGCTGCCTGCACTTTGGCTTCAGCAGCCAGTGGGGAAAAGGTGGGTGCTGCTGGCATTAGAGTGGCCCCACCCTGGTAACGCTGGATAGACGTATCTGCTGGCTCCAGGGGTTGCAGTCCCTTGATAGCCATGTCCTTAAGGGTGTCAAAGGTAGCATCTGGATGGTCCAAGGACCACCAATGCACAGTCCTGCTCTCCGCTTGGGACCTCAGCCCCCGGACAAATTGTTCTTTTAGCATTTTACTCTCATTGGTTATGCTAATTGGACTAACCTGTTTTAGAGCTCGCAGGGCCCCTTGTAAACGGCAGGCATAGTCCCGAACGCTGTCCTCCGGCTTCTGAGAGCATTGGTAGAACCTCATCCGGAGGTCTGCCTCAGTGCGGTCCTCAAAGGCAGTCTGTAACTTTTTGAAAATTGCGGGCACTGATTCCTGATCTGAGGCCGACCAGGTCTCTACTTCTCTCTCCGCAGCACCAGTAAATTGTCCCACAACTACTGCAGCTCTTTGTTTGCCCGTCATAGAATACATGTCCAGGATGCTGCATATTTTGCGCTTGAATCCAGACAGGGTGTCTGGCTGGCCGCTGTACTGGGGGAGCCACTTTGCTCCAGGCATGTATGGTAAAGTCAATGGTACGATAGGGGCTACAGGCCCTGGTGATGGAGCGGCTGCTTCAGCCTGCGCGGCAGCGACCGCGGATAGATTATCGGGGTTGTCGGCCTGGGCCGCGACGTCGGGCTGTTGCTGCAACATCTTGGCGCCCCCCTAGTGAACCGTGGCCTACCTTCCTTCTGTAGGCCGCAGCTCCGCAGGTGACGGTCTTCTGGTAGAACCTTGCGTCACTTACGTTCCATGTCAGAGCGTTCGCTGGGGCTTCCTGCCAGGACCTGACACTGCGTCAGTGCGTGGGGCGTGCCAAGACTTCCGAAATGGCGGGAAATCTTCACCACAGTAAGTTTTACAGTCTTTTAAGGCGCACAGTACCCGGTGGCAATGGGCACAACTCCTTCCGTTGCCGCGGGCACGCAATCCTGTTCGTGACGCCAGTTGAAGAGATGTGGCGCCCAGGGGATGGGGACTACTCGTCGCCCGGGCCTTAATGCCTGGTTTTGGGGGGAAGTCGCGGTGGTCGGCTCCCGGGCCCATACCCTGGAGTCTCTCTTAAAAAGGGTAAAAATTAAATGTCAAAGTTCGTGACCCCACCTGTGGTGTCTGGTGAGGATCACCAGTGCTGCGGCAGTACACTGAGGCCGGTGTTACGGCAGCTTTGATGGTGTAGCTCCCCACAGGTGGAGCTAGGCCTCAGGGCAGTGATGTTTGACGAGGTGCACGATATGGCGGTGACCCAGCCGGGTCCAAGGAAGAACAGGGGACACACATACACGGTTTGCTTCTGTACCTTTTACTGGTGAAAATGCAGGTACTGTCCGGAGCACTGTAGGGTGAGGGGTGCACTGCAGGACTCTCCCCAGTGAGCAGGTGTGGGGCCTCCTGTTTCTTCGCCGCTTAGTGTTAGTCTCTGGCCTGCCTGGAGCTAGGCCTAACTTTGTCTCTGTTCTGCACCGGCTGATCCTGTGGTAGGGCCTTCTGTTGGAGTACACACTCCCTGGTATATGGGGCCTCGGTAACTCCTGACCCTGGTATAACAGTCAGCATTTGGTATTCCTGGGACATGTAGTTCGTCAGGGGTTCCAGTTGTCTTCTGTTTGGTGTCAAGAATCCCTGCAGACTCGGACCCGGTGTCCGGTATATGGTTTCTGGGGTGAGCTGGTAAAGCTCCTCTGCCCCCAATGCTACTTGCTCCTCTAGCCTTCGACCTACTCGGGCCCTATACACACTGGCAGTTAGCTGGGTGCCTCTTCTGCTGCTCTCTGAGCGTCAGCAACGCTCCTAGCTCACTTAACTCGAGCTGCTTGAGTCTGACTGAGCTCCACTGCAGACTGACCTGTTTCTCTGTGTCTCACTCTGCAGGAACTGGCTGTGGACTCCAGACTGTTCTGTCTCCACTCACTTCCTGAGGAGAACTAACTAACGGACTAACTCTGCCTAGCTCCACCCTCCGTATTTATATCCCTATCCGGGCTTCCTCTGGTGGTCTGAGGTAGGGTGGAGGTGTGTATGCTCTGAGGGCCTCTTGTGGAGAAATCCCAAAATGCACCCCTCCAGGATCTGTGGCTTCATGGGACCCAGGATGTACTGCAAAGGCTTGGGATGAATGTGTTTGTTTTGTGAGAAGGAGGCTGCTGCAACCACTTTTGAGAAAATTGGCTGCTGTTAGTGTGAATGCAAATTGCACCCCCTGACTAAGGATATTGGGGTTATTGGGTCTTCTGCGACTAATTGAGGGCAACAGTAACATCTTGGTGAGTGAAATATGCAGTGATTTGAGGGTATAATATGTATCTGAAATCCTTCCTCTGTTTGTATTATAATAATAATAATAATAAAAAAATAAAATAAAGCACATATATATTTAAATGGTCTCTGTGTGTGAATACAAGATATTTCTGTGTTTATAAAATCATAGAGGTGTGTGTGTGACTCGCCCCGTGGGCCATGGGGTACCCGGAACCGGGCCTTCTGGTGTACGATGCTGATGGGGGTAGTAGTGGCAACCCGATCCCGTGGCTCAGGGTGGTCAGACCAAATTGTAGCAGTCTATTTATCAGTGTTTTGAATGTCCGACTACGCCACCCGTGGATTGCGGTCAGAGAT
The DNA here is from genome assembly GCF_046119375.1 of Phyllobates terribilis. Taxonomy (NCBI): domain Eukaryota; kingdom Metazoa; phylum Chordata; class Amphibia; order Anura; family Dendrobatidae; genus Phyllobates; species Phyllobates terribilis. The sequence goes on from NW_027362762.1 coordinate 694,512,009, forward strand.
AACCGCCGCTGCAAGGCAGACCGCTGAGGCTGGTGTTGGTGTGCAGCACAGGGGTAGGATAACTCCCCACGGGAAGAGTGTAGCCTCAGGGCAGTGTAGGTGGATGCTGGGGGTGATGGTGCCGGCACAGCAGAAATCACACAGAGTCCAATGATGCAGTTCAGGGTCTTTTACTCACAGTTGTTATCCAAGTCACTTCTGTCAGCAATGACTGCCCAAGCCGTGCTGCGTCCACCAGGTGAGGGGCTCGGTCAACCCCCAGGCAACTCAGGAGCATGGCACAGGACCCCCTTCTGTCCTTTCTCTGGCCTCTCGTGCCCCACCAGTGACCAAACTTCTGTCCAGCTACCGTGGATCGTGTCGGGTAAGCGTTGGCCTCCGCTTCCCGCTATCCTATATGGCGCCTTCCTAGCAGGTTTGGCGGGGGGTCGCACCAATAAATGATCACGACCTCTGGTTCTTGGCTGAGGGATAATTTACCTCCACCAACTTGGGAATCCGGTACCCTTCCACTGCCTGACCCTTCACCCGATATAACGCGGTTTGCAACGGTTGCTGTCCGTTCTGCTCTCTTAGGGTCCCTTCTGCCTTCTTGTTTCTGGAGCCCTTCCACTCCTCTGTTTCTTCTCCTTCCTTCCTTCTCCTTCTTCTCTTCTCCTCTCTGGCCCTGGCCTTCTCTCTAGGCCTGCCTCGTGGAGCTGAGCTCAGGCTGAGCCGCGGCTCCCTGTCAGCTCTGACTGAACTGAACTCTCTACTCCTTTACTCTGCTCTGCTCCTCTGACTTAAGATGGCTCCCACCTTTTATCTGCTTCTCTGTGTCTGAGCTCAGGTGAACTGCACCCAATGAGCTCCTTCCTGTGCTCCAGAAACTGTCCCCTTCTGCTCCTACACCACTGGGTTCACTCCCTCCTCCCCACTCCAGCCAGGGACATGGTCAGTTGTGCCTGAAATATGGGAGCACCGTCGAGCTGTCCCCCGGAAATGGGGAATGTGTGTGTGTGCAGCTAACTGAGCCCTGGTCCACACTCCATCCTTACCTGGGAGTGGAATATCACACCTCTGGTTGAAGTGCAATACCCCTGTAGCAACCGAACCCTCGGGGCGCTACATTCCCCCCTGGTAAACCACAGCACGTCCTCGGGCTGGAACAGAGCAAAAAATAATTCAAAAACATGCAAGTTTTTAGAATGCATCCATATATAAAATTATAAACCATTATTACTCATCCCTTTATGGGAGGCAATTTTTCTCTTTTAACGTTGCTGGCACATTTTCTCTTTCAGCAATATTATAAGACTTTCTTCACATATATAAAACACTATAAAACTCTTTTCACTTTTATAACCACATCTGTCACATATAAAACATTTTTCTTATAAACATTCTTCATGTAAAACTTTTGTTAACTGGTCACTGTGCACTTTGCAACCAGGTGTCCATCTTTCTATAAAATGCAAATTGGTAAACACAAACATGAGGGACCTGTTCGTAAACCCTCAACGAAGGCCCTGGGGTGGCTGCAGGGCGTAGCTGATCCAGCTGCTGGACCTCGTCTTCGGCCACCTCTAACGGGTTTTTGTTCTGAGGTCAGTTGTTGTTGTAGTCTCTTATAAAACCAGTAGGGGGCACTTTAGGAAGTGCAGCTATTTACAAAGTTGACCGCTCCCAGTCCTCGGCCGGATAGTTCACTAAGTTGGCTGCTCCCAGTCCTCAGCCGGTTTTAACTGACCCGATGCCGGGTAACTCTATGTAACAGTCTCTTTACCCCGACGGGTAACTATATACATTGTACGCTGCCGCTCATTAGTAGCGGTGTCCTCCCTGCGCACCTTCTTCCTCCTCATAATATTCTTCAGACCCGTCCGGCTCTTCCGAATAGCCGGGTTCGGGGTAGTGTTGCTCCTCTTACACCCTCCGGATGTTAAGGGCGTACCACCCCAACAGACCTCTGTGTCTGGTGTAGGACACCCGATCTCCCGGGAACAGATCCCGCCCCCGGTGACCTTCTGGCAGGTGGCTCTCCACGTCCCTCCGGGTAACAAACACATCCGTGTCCGTCGTCGGGTCTCTGATGAAACCCCACCCCTCCTCTTGTTGGAATTTCACCACGGTCCCTATGATTCTGGGACTGCGTGCAGTTTGGGGGTCTCGCCGGGCGCGCATTTGTTGTTCCGCGCTCCGGGCCTGCAGCTGCTCATGCCTCTGGCGCTGCACCCGCCTCTCCTTCTCCAACTGTGCCACCTGTCGGTGACAGAACTTCCGCCTGTGGGCTGCGGCCGCCCGCGTCTCCTGCGAGAACCCCATGAGGTCCTCCCCGGCCTGGTCCCACTCGTACTGGACCTCTTCGATCGGGAGCTGGGGGACATCAACGGGCTGTGGAGCAGGCAGGAGCGGACGAAGCAGGGCTCCGTCCTCTGCGGACAGGTTTTTGCGCTGACTGGGGTGAACCCATCCCTCTGGTACGGGGACCGGTTCTCCATCGGGTCCGCGGGCACGCAATCCTGTTCGTGACGCCAGTTGAAGAGATGTGGCGCCCAGGGGATGGGGACTACTCGTCGCCCGGGCGTTAATGCCTGGTTTTGGGGGGAAGTCGCGGTGGTCGGCTCCCGGGCCCATACCCTGGAGTCTCTCTTAAAAAGGGGAAAATGAAATGTCAAAGTTCGTGACCCCACCTGTGGTGTCTGCTGAGGATCACCAGTGCTGCGGCAGTACACTGAGGCCGGTGTTACGGCAGCTTTGATGGTGTAGCTCCCCACAGGTGGAGCTAGGCCTCAGGGCAGTGATGTTTGACGAGGTGCACGATATGGCGGTGACCCAGCCGGGTCCAAGGAAGAACAGGGGACACACATACACGGTTTGCTTCTGTACCTTTTACTGGTGAAAATGCAGGTACCGTCCGGAGGACTGTAGGGTGAGGGGTGCACTGCAGGACTCTCCCCAGTGAGCAGGTGTGGGGCCTCCTGTTTCTTCGCCGCTTAGTGTTAGTCTCTGGCCTGCCTGGAGCTAGGCCTAACTTTGTCTCTGTTCTGCACCGGCTGATCCTGTGGTAGGGCCTTCTGTTGGAGTACACACTCCCTGGTATATGGGGTCTTGGTAACTCCTGACCCTGGTATAACAGTCAGCATTTGGTATTCCTGGGACATGTAGTTCGTCAGGGGTTCCAGTTGTCTTCTGTTTGGTGTCAAGAATCCCTGCAGACTCGGACCCGGTGTCCGGTATATGGTTTCTGGGGTGAGCTGGTAAAGCTCCTCTGCCCCCAATGCTACTTGCTCCTCTAGCCTTCGACCTACTCGGGCCCTCGCTAGGCTATACACACTGGCAGTTAGCTGGGTGCCTCTTCTGCTGCTCTCTGAGCGTCAGCAACGCTCCTAGCTCACTTAACTCGAGCTGCTTGAGTCTGACTGAGCTCCACTGCAGACTGACCTGTTTCTCTGTGTCTCACTCTGCAGGAACTGGCTGTGGACTCCAGACTGTTCTGTCTCCACTCACTTCCTGAGGAGAACTAACTAACGGACTAACTCTGCCTAGCTCCACCATCCGTATTTATATCCCTATCCGGGCTTCCTCTGGTGGTCTGAGGTAGGGTGGAGGTGTGTATGCTCTGAGGGCCTCTTGTGGAGAAATCCCAAAATGCACCCCTCCAGGATCTGTGGCTTCATGGGACCCAGGATGTACTGCAAAGGCTTGGGATGAGTGTGTTTGTTTTGTGAGAAGGAGGCTGCTGCAACCACTTTTGAGAAAATTGTCTGCTGTTAGTGTGAATGCAAATTGCACCCCCTGACTAAGGATATTGGGGTTATTGGGTCTTCTGCGACTAATTGAGGGCAACAGTAACATCTTGGTGAGTGAAATATGCAGTGATTTGAGGGTATAATATGTATCTGAAATCCTTCCTCTGTTTGTATTATAATAATAATAATAATAAAAAAATAAAATAAAGCACATATATATTTAAATGGTCTCTGTGTCTGTATACAAGATATTTCTGTGTTTATAAAATCATAGAGGTGTGTGTGTGACTCGCCCCGTGGGCCATGGGGTACCCGGAACCGGGCCTTCTGGTGTACGATGCTGATGGGGGTAGTAGTGGCAACCCGATCCCGTGGCTCAGGGTGGTCAGACCAAATTGTAGCAGTCTATTTATCAGTGTTTTGAATGTCCGACTACGCCACCCGTGGATTGCGGTCAGAGATAACCGCCGCTGCAAGGCAGACCGCTGAGGCTGGTGTTGGTGTGCAGCACAGGGGTAGGATAACTCCCCACAGGAAGAGTGTAGCCTCAGGGCAGTGTAGGTGGATGCTGGGGGTGATGATGCCGGCACAGCAGAAATCACACAGAGTCCAATGATGCAGTTCAGGGTCTTTTACTCACAGTTGTTATCCAAGTCACTTCTGTCAGCAATGACTGCCCAAGCCGTGCTGCGTCCACCAGGTGAGGGGCTCGGTCAACCCCCAGGCAACTCAGGAGCATGGCACAGGACCCCCTTCTGTCCTTTCTCTGGCCTCTCGTGCCCCACCAGTGACCAAACTTCTGTCCAGCTACCGTGGATCGTGTCGGGTAAGCGTTGGCCTCCGCTTCCCGCTATCCTACATGGCGCCTTCCTAGCAGGTTTGGCGGGGGGTCGCACCAATAAATGATCACGACCTCTGGTTCTTGGCTGAGGGATAATTTACCTCCACCAACTTGGGAATCCGGTACCCTTCCACTGCCTGACCCTTCACCCGATATAACGCGGGTTTGCAACGGTTGCTGTCCGTTCTGCTCTCTTAGGGTCCCTTCTGCCTTCTTGTTTCTGGAGCCCTTCCACTCCTCTGTTTCTTCTCCTTCCTTCCTTCTCCTTCTTCTCTTCTCCTCTCTGGCCCTGGCCTTCTCTCTAGGCCTGCCTCGTGGAGCTGAGCTCAGGCTGAGCCGCGGCTCCCTGTCAGCTCTGACTGAACTGAACTCTCTACTCCTTTACTCTGCTCTGCTCCTCTGACTTAAGATGGCTCCCACCTTTTATCAGCTTCTCTGTGTCTGAGCTCAGGTGACCTGCACCCAATGAGCTCCTTCCTGTGCTCCAGAAACTGTCCCCTTCTGCTCCTACACCACTGGGTTCTCTCCCTCCTCCCCACTCCAGCCAGGGACATGGTCAGTTGTGCCTGAAATATGGGAGCACCGTCTAGCTGTCCCCCGGAAATGGGGAGTGTGTGTGTGTGCAGCTAACTGAGCCCTGGTCCACACTCCATCCTTACCTGGGAGTGGAAGATCACACCTCTGGTTGAGGTGCAATACCCCTGTAGCAACCGAACCCTCGGGGCGCTACATGTGTATTTAACATCAATTTGTATATGTAGGTTTATAAAATTTAGTATGTGTATGTGTGAAACAAGATCTTTTTTTATAACTTGTACAATAAGTGTACTTCTGTGTGTGGTTGTATTCCCCTGTCCACATGTGTGTGTAAAAACATATTTACACATTTAGGGACTATTTCATAATACTGTAAATGATATATTTTTCAGACTCTTTGTAAATATAAAAAAATGGGAAGGGGCTTAATAAATATGGCATTTAACGTAAAAGGGTCTGCGGAATCAATAAGAAGAGGGAGTGTATTGAGAAGGACAAGTCTAGATTGAGCACCAGGTCAGGTGACATTCGTGACGCATTTCCCAGATATAAAAGACCGGAGTGACAAGGCGGGAAGAGATTTTTGGTGCCAAAAAGAGAGAGCAGCAGGACGTGTGCTCGGAGGGACGCCGCGGCCAACATACCGGGACGCACTCGGGGAACCAGACCAGTGGGCTGCTGTCCACCTACTAGTGAGATCCAGACTGAGCCAGACAAGATCCGAGGACCAGACCACACCGGTCAAGACTAGAGATGAGCGAACATGTTCGAAAACTGTTCACCAATTTCAAATTTGACACGAACATTGCCCATTCAGATTCGTGATCGGATCCCAATTTGGTAAAAGTGCGGGAAATTATCGCATTTCCACTGCAGTATTTTTATGACTTTGGCTAGAATAGTGGTGCTGTATGATAAGCAGGGGGGATGTGTTTGATGAGGGGAGGGGGTGGGGAGAGGTCAGAGTAGCGGCGTGCTGTTAATCTAATTTTATTTCTTAACTTAATGTGTGCAGATTCCAGCAAGCCAATCAGGGCGCAGGAACCATCCACAACATCCAGACACAAGGGCTTCTGTCATTGGCTGCTGAAGTCACATGTCCCTCTCCATAATAGGAGTGGACATGTTGTTTTAGCATCATTTTGTCAGAGTAACAGCGCAGAGAGGATGCTCCTGTTGCTGCTCCTGGATACTGAGAGATTTGAGATAGTTAGCTAGGCGGTTTCTTCTAAGACATATAATTTAGATAGCGTCCTGTGTGGCTGTGAAATTGACCTTCCATCAGATTAAGCATTTTTGCTATTAGTGACGTCCAGAGACATCAGGGCACATTTCAGCATAGAACTCTGTTGTGCACTGCTTCTATTATGCTCCATACATGAGTACACCTTTGAAACCCTAATTTTTTCTGTTCCTACCATGCTATATTAAGCAGGCCAGATCTGATCTTATGATTCTTTTGCACTGAGATTCAGCTGTATTCAGGGCTCCACAGTAAAAAATCTATTTTTTTCCTGTTACTAACGTGATACATACAGCAGGCCACATATCAGGTTGAAATTTTTTGGCGCATATATTCTGCTGTATACAGGCCTCGTCCACAGTAAAAAATCTAAGTTCTGCTGTTACTAACGTGATACAGCAGGCCACATCTCAGCTTGAAATTTTTTGGCGCATATATTCTGCTGTATAATGAATAAATAAATAAAACCCAAATTCAGTGTTGCAACGTCTGCAAAACTATGATCTATAAAACATGTAAAATTCTTTAACGCATATGATAAAAACATAAGGGAAGCAATCATTACACCAGAATTGCTGTACAGTTGCCACCCTACCATAATACAATAAAAATGTAAACAAGCCCTCAAAGCTGCATCGATGGAAAAAAGAAAGTTGTTAATCCCAGAAAATAGTGACAAAAGCCAAATATGTTTACAAAGTTCTGAGTATTTTATATTCTCTAGATAAAAATATAAGTTTGGTATTGCAGTAATTGTATTGACAAGAATAATCATGTTGCCAGGTCAGGTCAGGTCAGGCCACAAACTCAATGCTGTAAAAAACAAATATCCAAAACAATAGTGAAATTTCATTTTTTTTTTCAATTGGAATTTTATCCCCTATTTATATTATTCCAATCATCTTCATGCTGTTACTCCATCTATTGGTATTTTGTAGGCACTTCATAGTTTGTCCTCTAGGTGGCGCCATGTACCAACACTACATTTCCTAGCACTTCACATAAATTCTATGAAAGGTTTCAACACTTCAATGTTGTTTCCTACTTCTTATTTAATTCACACATTGAGAAATTTCTTGAAGATGTCTATTAAGGAAGACAAAGTTAATTGTGAACATATGCTCCCTCGAATTGTTTTTCACCTCAAATTCATTTGTCAGCAACTTTGGCCATTGTGAACTTCCAAGTGTGGCTGAATGTGCTACTTCTGAGACTTTGAGATACTAAAGGAAAGTTCTGCGTATTGTGAACAATTACAGCCCTTCTAGTCAGAGTTTATTCTTCAGGTCTTGAGAATGCTCTGCTGAGAAGATCAGGTTTCTTCCTGTTAAAAACAAGCGGTGGCACTTTATACTCGGGGATAAACCACAGCTGCTGGATAAATACTACAAACTGCAGAAATCATGAAAAGGTATGGAGGGTTTGGACAAGACAGTGCAATTAAGACGCTAAGTGCCTCTGATTTAGTAATGATTTCTGCAATTTACATTGGAAATTAGAAAATTTGGACAGAAATAGTTTGGGTCTTTTTACTGCTCATGGGTGAATAAAGAAATATCACTCCAACCCTCTTTCTCACAATTAGGTCTCTTTCACATGTCAGTATCTTCGGTACGTGTGGTGACAGTTTCCACACGTACTGGAGACACTAACACACGCAGACCCATTCAAATCTATGGGTCTGCGCACATGTCAGTGTGTTTCTACGGAACGTGTGTCCGTGTGCTCCACACGCTGACATGTCCATTTTTTTGCAGATGCACAGTCCACAAAAGTGTCTCACACTGAAAACTCAAGGATGACATCCGTGTGTCATCAGTGTGACACATACCGGTGCCTGGGAATCAGCACTACAGTTAGCGCTGTTCCCAAGCGCCGGGTGCTGAATGCTGCCCTCATCATTGTTCCTTGCTCGCGCTGCGATCAGCACGAGCAAGAGACAATGTTGGAAGTAGTAGTCTGCTCCCACAGTGTCCCTGTTTAAAAATAAGATTGAAATAATAAAATCCATATACTCACCTTTCCTAAGTGGCCCCCGCTGTAATCCTCTGACTGCTGACACGCTCAGCGACGTTTTGGTTCAACTGAGCACCTTTTCTCAGTTGAATCGAAACGTCGCTAAATGGTGTGCTGCTTTAATTTTTTTGAATTATATACATATATGTATACAGTATATATATATATATATATATATATATATATATATATATATATATATATATATCACAAAGGCATAATACAATTTCCCATAAGAACCCCCTGGAAATATGTGATATAATGCATGAAGAAAGATGGAAAAGTTGGTATGTAGTATGGTGGTGCACTTTGCAGTTTCCACAATGGGCAACAATGGCTGAAAACTTACATTTAAAAACGGACTGTATTTTACACCAAAGATACATCCTACAAAGAAATTAGAAATACAATGTGGCTTTCAGTGCAAAAGCATTGTGCGAAAAAACTAGAGCTGAGAGGACCGATCCACCGAAGATCAAGTTTGAGTACAATTTCTGGAAATACGCGGTTTAACACTAATTCAAACAATCTGCAGTAAGATTTGTGAATTGCAATAAAGAAAAATGCACATCTCCAGAGCTGGCTAATAACGACTGGCATGGCAGTGCGTGCTTCCCCATAATGCCCTTCAGCAATCCGATCAAATTATGTAGTACAGCCATAGCTGAATTTAAGAGCAAATTTAGCTGGAATAGATTATGAATAGGGATGAGCGAACCTGAACTGTAAAGTTCGGGGCTTGTACTGGACACCTTGTGCCAAATAAAGTCTGTTAAAAGGCTGCAGCACAGCCAATCAACAAGCTTTTAGGCTGTGAGCAGTTCCAGAGCCATCACAGCCATGTCAAGTATTGACATGGCTGTGATTGGCTAGCGCACCACGTGACCTGGCCATTGTAAGAGCTGGATCACGGGTGCCAATGTCATTCTGCTCTGATTAGCAAAGCGACAGGACACAGCTGCAGTGGGGGACAGTGTTAGGTTCTCTGTGTGTGCACTATGCAAAAAAGCCTCTGTGTATACTCTGCACCCATGTCTGTGGGAGTACTGTTCATAAAATCAAATTTTTCTAATCTGCACCTGTGTCTGTGGGAGTACTGTGCCTAAAAATATTTTTTATAAACTGTGGGAGTACTGTGCGTAAAAACAAATTTTTCTAATCTAAACCCGTGTCTGTGGGAATATTGTGCATAAAAACAATTTTTTTCTACTCTGCACCCGTGTCTGTGAGAGTACTGTGCGTATAAACACATTTTTCTAATCTGCACCCATGTCAGTGGGAGTACTGTGTGTATAAACAAATTTTTTTACTTTGCACCCGTTTCTGTGGAAGTACTATGCCTAATTTTTTTTAAATGTGCACCCATGTATGTGGGAGTACTGTGCCTAAAAAAAAAAATCTACTCTAAACCCATGTCTGTGGGAGTAAATTTTTCTACTCTGTGAGAGTAGTGTGCCTAAATTTTTTTATAATGTACACCCGTGTCTGTGGGAGTACTGCGCCTAAATTTTTTTTTATAATCTGCACTCGTGTCTGTGTGAGTACTCTGCGGAAAAACAAGTTTTTCTAATCTGCACCCGTGTCTGTGGGAGTACTGTTCCTAAATTTTGTTTTCTAATCTAAACCCATGTCTGTGGGAGTACTGTGCATAAAAACAATTTTTTCTACTCTGCACCCGTGTCTGTGAGAGTAGTGTGCCTATATTTTTTATAATGTGCACCCGTGTCTGTGGGAGTACTGTGCCTAAATTTTTTTTTTTAATCTGCACTCGTGTCTGTGTGAGTACTCTGCGGAAAAACAAGTTTTTCTAATCTGCACCCGTGTCTGTGGGAGTACTGTTCCTAAATTTTGTTTTCTAATCTAAACCCATGTCTGTGGGAGTACTGTGCATAAAAACAATTTTTTCTACTCTGCACCCGTGTCTGTGAGAGTAGTGTGCCTATATTTTTTATAATGTGCACCCGTGTCTGTGGGAGTACTGTGCCTAAATTTTTTTTTTTAATCTGCACTCGTGTCTGTGTGAGTACTCTGCGGAAAAACAAGTTTTTCTAATCTGCACCCGTGTCTGTGGGAGTACTGTTCCTAAATTTTGTTTTCTAATCTAAACCCATGTCTGTGGGAGTACTGTGCATAAATTTTTTTTTTCTACTGTGCACCTGTGTCTGTGGGAGTACTGAGCGTAAAAACAATTTTTTCTATTCTGCACTCATGTCTGTGGGAGTACCGCACCTAAAAACCACTTAAAAAAATGAGAGCATCAAATATTGGTGAAGGACGTGACCGTGGTGCTGCTGGTGTAGGATGCCTGCAATACAGCATGGTGAAGTGTGACCATAATACAGGCTGATGTAGGGTGCTCATAATACAGCCTGATGAGCATGTCGGTAATACAGACTGGTACAGCATGTCCGTAATAATTCTCTTCCACACAGTCCAGAACTTTATAGCTTTGTGCCATACACTCACTGATAGATTCATATTATTTATGGTGATCTGTAGACAGAAACTCAAAAAAGCAGGCAAAATGAACTCATTAATGACCATTCGCAGTTTCACTGTACCATCCGTGTATACGTGATAGTCGTGGTAGAGGGCCTCATCTTCCAATTTTTTTTAAAACCAATCCACTTCAGAATCTTTTTAAATTCCTCCCAAAATTTTCAGAGGCGAAGTCAAGTTCTTGCTTTTGTCATCTTGTCGTGTTTATTGTCATATCGGTATCATCTGCTGGAAATGAGTGTTCATTCTGGTCACATACTTATCTTCCACAGTCTAGAGCTTGATAGCTTTTTTCCATACACTCATTAACAGATTTGTGTTTTTTATGGTGATCTGTAGACAGAAATTCATAAAAGCAGGCAAAATTAACTCATTTAATAACCATTCTCAGTTTCAGTTGGATTCTGAAGCAATAGCCAGGGGACAGTTTTGGAGGATGAGGAGGAACCGTGTTCACTGCAAGGTGGCACTCAAAGCAGCTCGCAGGCATCCTAAGCGTGGCTGGGCTGGTACAGAGGACCCGGAACATGTACCTCCCACTGAGGACAGCTTGTCGTTTCCTCATTGCAGCCTGGCTGTGCCTGCGCAAGGAGCGCCGAGTTGCCTGGATTTTTACCAGTGCTGATTACTGGATGGCCACCCTGCTGGATCCCCACTACAAGGACAACATACGATCCTTACTTCCGTCACTAGAGCGGGAATACAAGCGCACGCTGGTAGATGCACTATTGACAGCATTCCTACCTAACAGCGGAGGCTCAGTGGAAGCACAAGGCAGAGGCGGAGAAAGTCGCCAATGCAGCCTCCTCAAAGGGGAGAGTTAGCATAGCCAGAATGTAAAAAACCATCCTCAGCACACCACAACATCCAGCACCACCATGTAATGCGGTCCATATTAGCAGGAGGCAGCGTTTCAATGGCATAGTGGGAGAGTTGTGTGGAGACACGAGGGTCAGTGGGTGTTCTTGTCCACTGGCGTGGATGTCTTTAGAAAGACCGCTTGAACCAGGGCTTATCCCTCTGAACGCTCGTACTCCTTTCCCGTGGGCAGAATATTACTCGGACAACACAGAGTGAGGATAAAACAAAGGGGCGATCCTTTATTGGATCACCAGTCAATAAAATATAGTACAGTCTCAGCAAGTACATAAGATGGTGCAAATGACAGAGTCTCATCCTTTCGCTGGCTTGCCGGGAATTAGAACATATGCAACTTCGGAGCTTTCAGGGCCAAATACCCTAACCAGTAGCACCCCGCTTTTGGCGGGCACTCACAGGGAGGAGGTAGTGGCAAGCTTAAGAACCTAACAGAGTACATTGAGGTAGGTGGCCACGTGACCTGATTGTCTCAACCTGGGTTCTCTGAATGTCTCCATGGGTTCAGTGATGGGGAGTGGAGCAAATCTGTATGTAATGACACAGCATTTAATCTTAATTATCCAGACGTCTATTTTCAGTAAGCCAGGTGACATAGGCTATTGTCTGAAAGTTGACAACTGAATTTGTGTTTTTTCTTCGGTTGGTCAAGACACATGGACTATTCTCATATGAGTCTGAATGTTGACTCTTCTTGTAGGTTTAGTTGATATTTGTAAGTTGTTGAATGACTGCTGTTTGCCTCTTATATCAGCTCCTATAGGTTATTGTCTGCTATTTTTGCAGGACAGGGACGCAGGGTCATTTATAAATCGATGTTTGCTAATATGTTGATTATCTATTGTATGAGTCTATGTAGCTTGTGGTCTTGCAAAACAGAGGAGAACAAATTATGCAGATTGATTAAATACTCAAACAATGAGAGATGATCCCTGCAACCTTCCCCCAATCCTGTGGAAAATGCTTGAATAAGAGCTGTGAACTATAAAAGGGGGATTTGCCTCTGTGTCAGGAGTGTCTGTAAAGAACACACCAGAAACATTCTACAGGACAGCTGCTAGGACACCATGGCTCTATCAAGGGTAACTTTATAAAAACACAGTTAGGAACACTCTGCAGGACAGTTACCAGGACACCATGGCTCCATCAAGAGGGATAGAGAATTGACAGCCTACAGGATGGCAGCTTAAGGACCATGGCCCAAGCTGGAATAATACAGATCTGCTGCATTTACCATCACCAAACCCATGGATCCATTTGGGGAAGCCAGGATTGGGACCCACGGGTCACCTGCCCCCATGGAGATGTTCGGAGAAGGCAGGTTGCCACGCAACTCAGTGGACTGTTCTTGGGCCAGCGACAAGAGCATCCACTGACCCTAGTGTGTCCGCACTGTATTCCTCCAGTTTGAGCCATAGTGCCTCGGCTGCTGTCCTGTAGAGTCTCTGGAAACAGAGGCAGATCCCCCTTTTATAGTTCACAGCTCTTATTTAGGCATTTTTCCACAGGATTGGGGGAAGGTGGGAGAAGATAATTCCTCATTGTTCGAGTATTCAATTAGCCTGCACATTTTGTCCTACAAGGTTTTGTAGAATAATCAGCTGCAATGCTGGTACAATGGGTAATGAGCAGGCATACGACATATTAACAAACATCGTTTGTTCAATTAACCTGCGTCTTTGTCCACCAAGGTTATTTAGAAGAATAAATTGTAGTGACTGATACAATATATAATCAGCAGGCCTTCAACAAATCAACAACAAGTCAATATACAACAAAAGTCAACATGTGGGCTCATATGAACAATAGTTTATGACTCTTGACCTGCTGAATAATATATCTGGCAAAATTAAGAATAAATGCTGTGTCGCCACAAGTACGTGTTCACACATTTCCACGTGCTGAGTGATGGGTGTGCCCCATTTAACTTCTGGGTCTTCAAATTAGACACATTGCCTGAGCTTACCCTTTATGCCTTGGAGGTTCTGGCCTGTGACAAGTGTACTGTCGGAATGCATGTTTAAAACAGAAGGGGGTGTGATCACAGACAGGCACATATGCCAACATTGGCAAGCTCACATTCATTAAAATAAACCAGGCGTGGATGCCAGAGGACTTGTCTGTACCGAGCTGACTAGAGAGGTATACCAGCCACACCCAGCCATTGTTATACTCCGTAGTTTGTTCATTCTATTTGCTATTCCCAATGTTTTGGGGCCTCCCCCCCCAAAAATATAAAGAAACAAACAAACAAACAAAAAAACACAGTGTTGGCTATCTCCTCCTCTGCCTCTTCCACCTACACCACCACATCAACCTCCTCTTCAAACTTTTCCTCCACTTGGACCTTTGCCTCTTGATTCAAGATTATTATTATTATTATTTTGTTTTTAATTCTATGTCATTTTAAAGGGGTTGTCCCATGAAGAAAGTTGATTTTAATCAATAGATCTTTGAATAATAATAATTTCCACAATTGGATGTGTTTTAAAACGTTCCTGTGCTGAGAAGATAATCTTATCAGATTATACCCAAGAGCTGTGGTATGATCAGACCATGTCTCTGTACGGTTAGACACAGCCATAACACAGTACACAGCAGGGGCACATTTATAACATTATCTCAGCACAGGATAACTTTTTTAAACAAATCCAATTGTGGAAATTATTATTATTCCAAGATGTATTGCTTAAAATCAAGTTTAAACTTAACTTTGTTTGTGGAAAAACAAATAATTTGCCTATCCACATTCTTTGTGACGCGCCCAGGGGATGGGGACACGACTCGGCGCCCGGGCCTTGTTGTTGCCTGACCTTGGGGGATGTCGCGGTGGTCGGCTCCTGGGCCCGTACCCTGGGGTCACTCTTAAAAAGAAGGGGGGAAGTTTATTTGGGAAAGGGGAAGGTTCGTGACGCCACCTGTGGTTTCTGGTGAGGACCACCAGCGCTGCAGCAGTCCTCTGAGGCCGGTGTTCTGGCAGCTAAGATGGCATAGCTCCCCACAGGTGGAGCTGGGCCTCAGGGCAGCGTAGGGAAAAGGGAATGCAGGGATGCAGGACAGAGGAGACCCAGCCGGGTCAGAGTAAGAACAGGGACAGACACGATAGTCACTTCAGTACCTTTTACTGGTGGTTTTCAAGGCACAATCCGGAGCACTGTAGGGTGAGGGATGCACATCAGGACTCTCCCCAGTGAGCGGGTGTAGGGCCTCCTGTCTCTTGCCTTTGTTTAGTAAGTCTCTGACCTGCTTGGAGCTAGGCCTAACTTAGTCTCTGTCTTGCACCGGCTGACCTTGTGGTAGGGCCTTCTGTTGGAGATCACTCTCCCTGCTTGCGGGGCCTCCGTGACTCCTGGCTCTGGTACGTATCAGCTTCTGGTGAACCTGGGACATGTAGTTCGCCAGGGGTTCCGGTTGTTTCTGCTGGTCCTAGAGATCCTTGCAGACACGGACCCAGTGTCCGGTATATGGTTATGGGGTGAGCTGGTTAAGCTCCTCTGCCCCCTCTGTAGCTCACTTACTCCACTTGCCTTCGGCCACGCTCGGGCCCTCACTAGGCTACACACAGCAGTAGGCCTCGCTACTCTTCACCGTTCTTATGGCGTCGGCACGCCTTGGGCTCACTAACCTGAGCTCTCTGAGTCTGGACTGTGCTCCACTGCAGGATGGCTTCTGCAGGAGCTCCTCTCAACAGGCTTCCTTCTCACAGACTGGATTCTCACAGACTGGAACTAGCTCTGTTGCCTGAGGAAACTGTTCTTCAGACTGTAGGTCCCAGACTGAACTGCCAAGCTCCGCCTTCCGTTTTTAGATTCCCTAACGGGCTCCCTCTGCTGGTCTGAGGTGGAAGGTGGAGGTGTGTGCATGCTATGAGGGCCTCTTGTGGAGGAATCCGTCCATGCACCCCTTTAGGATCTGTGGCACTAAGGCACAGCAGGGCGCCACATTCCCCCCTAGCAAAGCTCAGTACTCCCGGACTGAAGTACTTTTTATAACAACAATAATAATAATCTTCCCTTTATGGGAGGCAATATGGCTTAAACGTTACATATAAAACATTATAAATAATAAATAGATATATACAATTTAATAAGCAACCCCAGAATTCAAGTCTCTTGCGGTGAGGTTCCCAGACCTGATGTCCATCTCACAGGGTAGAGTACTTGGTAGCTTGAGGGACCTGTCCCAAACCCTCCACGTACGCCCTGGGGTGGCTTCAGGGCATGGAGATCCTGAGTTGGACCTCCGTTAGTGCCACACCAGACAGGTTTTTCTTCTGAGGTGACCTAAAGGGGCACTCCAGAGAGTGCAATTATTTACATGAAGCAGTTTTTGGGCTGCACATAGTCCTCAGCCACAGAGTTCTTTATGTACCCTTACGGGTTACTAGAGGCAAAAAGGGAAGTGTCCATATCACTTAAATTGTCCATTGCAAGGCAAAACAAAAGTTAAGATATACATACATGAAAATACACAATATAATACAATACCCCAGTGGCAACTATCGACACTGTCAGAGTTTCCTTCTCACTCTCTGTATCTGACAGGGGTCTGACCTTTGGTACTACATGTGGACCTGCATGGTGCTGGGATGCGTGAGGCACTAGTATTTGCACTACCTCCCATTCTATCAGTACTAGGTATGGAGGGGCTACAAGACTGCCTTGGCCTCTCTGCGGGACTGGCAAGTATACCATTAGCTGGGCCTTCCTGCTTTGCTCCAGCCGGGGATCCTTCTTCCGGGGACTCTTCTTGAGCAGGCTCTTCTGGGGCACCTACAGGTTCTTCTTGCTGTGGGTAGAAGGTGATTACAGGTATGATTACTGCTCCTCCTAGTTTGGGCCAATCTGCCGGGAAATCTCCTAAGTCAGTGTGTATTACTGCTTCTTTAGGCTCCTCCGGTACGGTGAGAGGCACTTCTTCTTGGGGCTTTAGCAGACCTGGACACAACTTCAGATGGCCCCTGGATACTGTTGCAGTCGTTCTTCCTCCATCTCTACTAATTAGGCAGATCTTCCTATTATCAAGCCTTGAGTTTAACACAGTGTAGGGTTCTCTCTCCCACTTTGGAAGTGCATTGAGGTGAAGGGTACATTGCTGGAAAAGGAAGAAAAAAAAAAAAAAACCTCTTTAAATCTCTTAGTTTGCGAGTGTGAACGAGCTGCGTGTGTCCGGAGCGTAAGTGCGAACGAAAGTAAGTGTGTGACTTGTTTTTCAGTGACTTTGGATTCAGGGAGTTTGGAAGGGAGGACTTAGGACTGAATTGCTGACTGTATTTCATTCTTTATTTACTTTACTTTTTACTTAATTAATCCACCTGACCTACTTATCTGATTCCCCCGTCCATACTTGATACCTAACTGATCCCCCGCCGATATCTAATTGATACACTTGCACATCCCTAATTGATCCCCGTCCATACACCTATATATAAATAATTGTGTTTTGTACTTGTATATATATACTGACTGTATCCCCATATTTAGAATGACGTCCATTTTGGCCGGAGCCGTGCAGTGTACATCTTGCGCAATGTATGCATTCCGTGAGCAACCACTCGAGGATCCATACTGCTGCGAGAGATGTGAGCATATCGTGCACTTGGAAGCCCAAATTCTGGATCTAAGTGCTCAGATAGCGGTACTGAGGAGCATCGACAACATGGAACGGAGTTTGCTGCTCACCGAGCAGACACTCAATGGGTCAATACTGGGGGTGGAGCATAGAGGGGAAGTGCAGGCTGAACAGGCAGGGAGCTGGATAACAGTTAGGAGGGATAGAGGGAAGAAGTATAGGAAGGCTGGTTCAGAACCGGCATTATTGGAGCACGACAGATCCTCTGACCGCCGGGGAAGTGTATGCTCCAGTAATGAGGGGGAGGGGGGAAGTGTAGGGCAGGCAAGACAGGTTATGGTAGTGGGTGACTCTATTATTAGGGGGACAGACAGGGCAATCTGTCACAAAGACCGGGATCGCCGAACGGTGTGCTGCCTCCCTGGCGCTCGAGTCTGGCACATCGCGGATCGGGTTGACAGGTTACTGGGTGGGGCTGGCGAAGACCCAGCGGTCATGGTCCACATCGGCACCAATGACAAAGTGAGTGGTAGATGGAGGGTCCTTAAAAATGATTTCAGGGACCTAGGTAGGAAGCTTAGGGCAAGGACCTCCAAGGTAGTTTTCTCAGAAATACTACCAATCCCGCGAGCCACACAGGAGCGCCAACGGGAAGTTAGGGAGGTGAATAAGTGGCTAAAGAGTTGGTGCAAGGCAGAAGGGTTTGGGTTCATGGAGAACTGGGCCGACTTCGCGGTCGGCTACAGGCTCTACCGTAGGGACGGGCTGCACCTCAATGGGGAGGGTGCAGCGGTGCTGGGGAAGAAGATGGCTAATAGGTTGGAGGAGTTTTTAAACTAGAGACGGGGGGGGAACCAAGGAAATAGGTGGGATGTGAGGCAAGCAAGGGGGAAGGGGAGAAGTGAATATAATGAGGGTGGAGAGGGGGGTGGGGATAGTACAGTTAGATCGTTAGAGAAGAATAGGATGCTAAATAACCCCAAAGTTTTATCTTGCATGCTGACCAACGCAAGAAGCCTGACCAAGAAGGCGGATGAGCTGCGGGCGCTTATATCGGAGGAGAGGTATGACATCGTAGGTATAACAGAGACTTGGCTAGACGATAGCTACGACTGGGCGGTAAATTTATTAGATTATAGTTTATTTAGAAGGGACCGGAAACAGGGGAAAGGCGGAGGAGTCTGCTTATATGTAAAGTCATGTCTAAAGCCCAGACTAAGGGAAGATATAGGAGAGGGAGAAGAGGGGGTCGAGTCCATGTGGGTAGAGATAGAGGGGGCAAAAAATAATAATAAAATATTACTGGGGGTCTGCTATAAGCCACCAAATATAACAGAGGAGAATGAGAATCTGCTATTAGGACAAATAGACAAAGTAGCAAAACATAATGAAGTGATTGTAATGGGGGATTTCAACTACCCGGATATTGACTGGGAAACAGAAACCTGTAGATCTCAGAAAGGAAAAAGGTTCTTGACAAATATTAAGGATAATTATCTCTCCCAACTAGTGCAGGAACCAACGAGAGGGAAGGCCGTGTTGGACTTAATATTGACTAATAGGCCTGATAGAATAACTGAGGTACAGATAGGGGGGCACCTAGGTAATAGCGACCATAATATTATCGACTTCAAAATGCCCTTCAGTAGGGTTATCAATAAGGGAACAACAAAAACATTAAACTTTAGGAGGGCGAAGTTTGATCAGCTGATAGAAAACCTTCAACTTATTGACTGGGACAAAGTACTTAATCAAAGGAATACGAATAGTAAATGGGAAACCTTCAAAAGAATTCTGAATACTCAGTGCGAGAGATATATACCGTATGGGAATAAAAGGGCCAGAAATAAGAGGAAACCAATATGGTTGAACAAGAACGTAAAAGGGGCGTTAAATAGCAAAAAAGAGGCATTCAAGAGATTAAAACAGGAAAACAGTAAGGAGGCACTAAAGTGTTACAAGGAAAAAATGAGAACCTGCAAAAAACAAATAAAAATAGCGAAGGAGGAAACAGAGAGACGTATTGCTAGGGAAAGTAGATCAAATCCCAAACTGTTCTTTACGCATATAAATAGTAAAAGGATTAAATCGGATAATATTGGACCGATAAAAAGTGAGGAAGGCAAAATCATAGAGAAAGATGAGGATAAAGCTAATCTATTAAATAATTTTTTTTCGACAACTTTCACAAAGGAAATAGAACTAACAGGAGAAATGAGAAGTGACAAGCTTAATCCTCCACTAAGTATAACAAATCTAACCCAAGCTGGGGTACAGAAACGCCTCAGTAACATTAAAATAAACAAATCACCAGGACCTGATGGCATACACCCACGGGTACTAAGGGAACTAAGTAATGTGATAGACAGACCGTTATATCTTATATTTAAGGACTCTGTTGAGACTGGGTCTGTGCCACTTGATTGGCGACAGGCGAATGTAGTGCCAATATTCAAAAAGGGAGCGAAAAGTGACGCCGGAAACTATCGGCCGGTGAGTCTGACGTCCGTTGTGGGCAAAATTTTTGAAAGCTTCATTAAAGAGGCAATTACGGAGCATCTTGATGCTAATAATCTTTTAATCCCGAACCAACATGGATTCATGAGGAATCGCTCCTGCCAAACAAACCTGATTGACTTCTACGAGGAGATAAGCTCTCGAGTAGATCAGGGGGAACCAGTGGATGTCGTATATCTCGACTTCTCAAAAGCGTTCGATAGCGTGCCACATAATAGGTTGGCATACAAAATGAAAATGATGGGGCTGGGGGAAAATGTCTGCAAGTGGGTAGCAAACTGGCTAAAGGATAGAAGGCAGAGGGTGGTTATAAATGGAATATACTCAGATTGGGTAAGCGTCACTAGTGGGGTACCACAGGGGTCTGTACTAGGCCCAATGTTATTTAATATCTTTATTAACGACATAGTCAACGGGATAAATAGTAAAATATCAATATTTGCAGATGACACAAAGTTATGTAAAACAATTAATACAAAAGAGGACAGTGCAGACCTACAGAGGGATTTGGATAAGCTGGGTAGGTGGAGCATTAAATGGCAAATGAGGTTTAACGAGGAGAAATGTAAGGTCATACATATGGGAAGGAAAAATGGAAGTCACCAGTACTCACTAAATGGGAAATCATTGGGGAATTCAGAGATGGAGAAGGACTTGGGCATCTTGATTGATAGCAAACTAAATTGGAGTGCCCAAAGTCAGGCCGCTGCTGTAAGGGCAAACAGGGTAATGGGATGTATCAGAAGAGGTATAGCTGCAAAGGATGAGAACATTGTTCTTCCACTGTACAAAGCACTGGTCAGACCACACTTGGAATACTGTGCTCAGTTATGGGCCCCAATATATAGAAAGGATATAAATGAGCTTGAAAAGGTACAAAGGAGGGCAACAAAATTAATAAAGGGAATGGAGGGACTGCAATACCCAGAGAGGTTGTCAAAACTAGGACTATTCAGCCTGGAAAAGAGAAGGTTGAGGGGGGACATAATAAATGTGTACAAATATGTTAGGGGACAGTATAGAGATCTTGCCCGGGATTTGTTCAAAAGGAGGGATATTACGGTAACAAGAGGGCATTCACTAAGACTGGAAGAGAAAAGGTTTCAGCACCAGCATAGGAAGGGGTTCTTTACGGTAAGAGCAGTGAGAATATGGAATTCACTAAGTGAGGAAACGGTAATGTCGGATTCACTACACGAGTTCAAGCGGGGACTGGATGCATTTCTAGATACCAGGCAGATTTCAGCGTATACTTAAAAATAAAATAAAATAGTAGGTTGATACAGGGATTTATTCTGACTGCTGGTTTCAGAGTCGGGAGGGAATTTTTCCTCAGGTGAAGATTGGCCAAATCATTTGGGGTTTTTGCCCTCTTCTGGATCAACTTTAGCAATTACAGAACTAACAGGTCGAACTTGATGGACGCAAGTCTTTATTCAGCTTTACAAACTATGTTACTATGTTACTATGTTACTGGTCATCAAGTTTGTGGTTTTTCCTTTTCCTCTTTAACACCACTTCTCCTGGTGTGAAGGGTTCTGCGGGCGCACTTTTATTGTAGTGGGCTTCCTGCTTGTCCCTCACCAGAGTGAGACTGTCTTCGACACAGGCCTGTACTCTTCTGTACTGCTCTTGTCTGGTCGTGTCCCAGTCCTCAGTGGACATATCTGCTTCTGGTTCTACTACACCAAGCATGGGCAACTTCCCAGGTCTTGCACGCATGAGATATGCCGGAGTACAATTGGTGGAACTCACAGGTATGTGGTTGTACAGATCTACCAGGTCAGGTAGTAGATCTGGCCACTGATTTCTCTCCTCTAGTGGTATGGTCTTCAGCAGGTCGATGATGATGTTATTCATCTTTTCACAGAGACCGTTGGTTTGGGGGTGGTACGGTGTAGTCCTGATCTTTTTACACCCGTACAAATGGCAGAACTCCTTGAACAATTCGGCCTCAAAGGCTGAGCCCTGGTCTGTCAGCACCTGCTCCGGGTATCCATGGGGTCTGCAGAAGTACGCTTGGAACGTCTTTGCTGCTGTCTCTGCCGTCTGATCTTTGACGGGGGCAACCACCAGGAAACGGGAGTAGTGATCCACCATGGTCAGGGCATAGGAGTATCCTGACCTGCTAGGTGACAGCTTGACATGATCCAGGGCCACGATCTCCAAAGGTCGAGTTGTCTTGATGGGTTGCAGGGGCGCCTTCTGGCTGCTGTAGTCTTTTCTTCTGAGGCTACAGGGTCCACAGTTTCGGCACCACCTCTCAATGGAGCTGCGCATTCCCACCAAGTTGAATCGACACTTCAGCAGGGTCTCTAGCTTTTTCCAGCCAAAGTTTCCCGCCTGATCGTGGAAGGCCTCCAACACCATCTGGATGTCTGTCTTGGGCACCACTATCTGCCATACCATCTCATGGGTTTTGGGGTTGACGTACCTCCGGCACAGCTTCTCTCTATAGATGAACAGCCGGCTCTTCTCATTCCACAGCTGCTTGGCTTGGAGAGACGCTTCCTTCTCCAGGGAGGAACCTTCCTGGGTTATCAGTTCTTTGATATGGCTGACAACCGGGTCGCTGTCTTGGGTCTCCTTCCAGCTGTGGTGAGGCAGGGGGTTTAACGTCTTACCACGTTGCCTCCTGGAGGCTCGTTGCTCGTGGACCATTCCATTCCGATGAAAGGCAGGTAGTTCAATCTCCTCCAGGTCATCCACATCTTCTTCAGTGTCCGACTGGTGAGGCATCCTGGACAGGGCATCGGCGTTGGCGTTCTTGCGGCCCGCCTGGTACTTAATAGTGAATTGGTAGTTTGACAGCCGAGCCATCCATCGTTGTTCCATGGCTCCTAGCTTGGCTGTCTCCAGATGAGTCAAGGGGTTATTATCAGTGAAGGCAGTGAACTTACTGGAGGCTAGGTAGTGCTTGAACTGCTCGGTGATGGCCCAGACCAGGGCCAGGAACTCCAACTTAAAGCTGCTATATTTCTCCGGGTTCCTCTCGGTCAGAGCTTCCTGCTTGCATAAGCGATCACCTTCTCTTTGCCATTCTGCCTCTGACTCAGTACAGCTCCTAATCCTTCGTTGCTGGCATCAGTGTACAGCAGGAACGGTTGGCTGTAGTCAGGGTAGGCTAGGATCTCTTCGCCGGTCAGGATCTCCTTCATCACCTTAAAGGATTCAGCTTGCTCCTTACCCCACTGGAACAAGGGATTTCTGCCTCTGGGGGACAGTACTATAAGGAGGTCTTGCAGAGGCGCTGCTTTCTTGGTATAATCCTTCACAATCCTCCGGTAATACCCGACTAGTCCCAGGAGCTGACGTACCTCCTTGAGGCTCTTCGGCTCCGGCCATTTCTGGATGGCAGTGACCTTCTCCGGGTCTGGTGCTACTCCCTCTGGACTAACAATGTGCCCCAGGTACTGTACCTTTCTGTTGAGCAGGTGGCACTTCGAGGGCTCCAGCTTCATCCCATACCGGGACAGCGACTCAAATACCTCCGCCAGGTGCTTCAAGTGGTCCTCATACGTTTTGGAGTACACTATAACGTCGTCCAGGTATAGTAGTACAGTCTTGAAGTTGCGGTGTCCCAGGCAGCACTCCATCAATCTTTGGAACGTTCCGGGGGCGTTGCAGAGTCCAGCGGCATACTATTGAACTCGCAGAGTCCCATAGGGGTGGTAAAGGCTGTCTTCTCCCGATCCTCCTCAGCAACAGCTACTTGCCAGTACCCACTAGTGAGGTCAAGGGTGGAGAAGTAATTTGCAGACTTTAAGGCAGCCAGGGATTCCTCTATACGGGGTAAAGAGTATGCATCTTTATGTGTAATGTGAATTACTTGTCTGTAATCTACACACATTCTCATGCTTCCGTCCTTTTTCCTGACTAAAACTAGGGGAGCTGCCCAGGGACTACAACTATCCCTTACTACCCCTGCCTTCTTCATGTCGTGCAACATCTCCTTCGCCTTCTGGTAGTGTGCTGGTGGTATAGGCCTGTAATGTTCTTTGATGGGTGGATGGTCACCTGTGGGGATATGGTGTTGAACCCCTTTAATCCTCCCAAAGACAAGTGGGTGCTTACTGAATACTTGCTCGTATTCCTGAACCACTCGGTGTACACCCTGTTTCTGATGGGCAGGAGTGGTGTCTGTCCCTACATGGAGCTGTTGACACCAATCCTCCACCTGGGTTGCCGGGTCATTATCCTCCACTTTGTCTGGTGAGGTTAAGGACTCCGCCGTGTGTATGGAGTTGTTATTTACTGTGTACAGTTTGGCAACAGTGGCATAGCGTGGTAATCTAACCTCGTCCTCCCCATAGTTTAGGAGGCGTACGGGCACCCTCCCATTGCGTACATCCACTACCCCTCTGGCAGTCAAGAGTGTAGACCTATGTTCCGAGCTAAGGGGCTCTACTACCGTCTGGTAGCTCCGTCCTTTGAGACCTATTGCTGCTCTACACCAAATCAGCATTTCACTCATCGGGGGAATCACAATGGGTACCGGGTCTGTCACCCGTACATTACCAATTTCACCGCCTGTTAGCTTTACCTGTTGCTGGTACATAAGGGCTCGGATCTCTTTCTGCAGCGCCCTTCTCTGCCCTTGTCTGGCAGTGTCAGCTATCTGTTGGAGCAAGAACACCACTTCTCCAAAACAGTTACTAACAATATTTGTGCCAAGTACCATATACAAGTGTGTATCATCAGGATTAGTCTCTACTACAATTAGTCCCTGGTCCTTCAGTTCCACTCTTACCACCTTCACTGCCACATCCTTAACCCCGACTAGGTTAAGGGGGAGGCCATTTGAGGCATAGACGGAAAGATTTGGAGCTGATGGGCTTAGGTCGTCCATGGACCAGAACCTTTTGTAGAGGACGTCAGGCATGATGGTTACCTGAGATTCTGTGTCCAGCAGAGCGGATGCCGTCCAGCACAATGGACAGGAAAGGTCTTCCTCCCACGAACCTGCTGTACCAGTCTGATGGGCCTGAGGGGTCTACTCCTGGGTGTCGGCCCTCGGCCCCAGGATTTTCTCGTTTAAAGGACAGCTCTGGACGGCGTGACCTGTCTTGTGGCAGCGGTGGCAGACAGGGTCCCTCGGCGGGCGACGTTGGTCGCTGGTCCTCTCAGGGGTTGGCGTTGTCCTCCTCCTCCTCTCATCCAGGGGACATCCTCAGGGCAGTCGGCTAGCAGGATCCTTCCTTCCTCCTCGGGCGCCGTCCGCAGCTGCAGGGCACTCAGCACAGTGGTCAGGGCTTTGCTCAACTGACGCACTTCAAAGCGCAGGCTGTCCAGCTCACTAGGGGACGTTGCTTGCACCTTGGCTTCAGCTGCTACCGGGGAAAACGTGGATGCTGCAGGCACTGGGGTGGTCCCACCCTGGTAACATTGGATAGCAGTTGTTTCCAGGGGCTGCAGTCCTTTTATAGCCATGTCCTTAAGCGTGTCAAAGGTGGCATCTGGATGATCCAGGGACCACCAATGCACAGTCCTGCTCTCCTCTTGGGACCTCAGTCCCCGGATAAACTGTTCCTTCAGCATTTTATTTTCATTATCGATGCTGGTTGGTCTAACCTGTTTCAGAGCCCACAGGGCCCCTTGTAAACGCCAGGCATAGTCCCGAACACTGTCCTCCGATTGCTGAGAGCAGTTGTAGAACCTCATCCGGAGGTCTGTCTCAGTACGATTCTCAAAGACAGTCTGTAACTTTTTAAAGATTGCGGACACTGACTCCTGGTCTGCGGCCGACCAGGTTTCTACTTCTCGCTCCGCAGCACCAGTCAATTGTCCCAATACAACAGCGGCTCTTTGCTTGCCTGTCATAGAGTACATGTCCAGTATACCGCATATTTTCCATTTAAATCCAGACAGGGCATTTGGTTTGCCGCTGTACTGAGGGAGCCACTTTGCTCCAGGGATATATACGGTAGGGCCATGGGTATGACAGGGGTTACAGGCCCTGCTGGTGGAGCGGCTGATCCGGCCTGCTCGGCGTCGAGCTCGGGTTGAACATCAGGGCGGTTAACCGGTATTCCGGCGTTGTGCTGTTCCTCGGCCATTCTGGCGCCCCCCTAGCGAATCGTGGCCTACCTTCTTTTCTTTCCTTTCAGTAGGCCGCAGCTCTGCAGGTGACAGTCTTCCTTCAGGACCTTGCGTCGCTTGCGTCCTACGTCAGAGAGCTCAACAGGGCTCCTTCCAGGACCTGGCGCTTCCTGGTTTGACATCGAGGCGTGGGGCGTGTCCGGGGCTTTGCGCGCTTTAGCAGGTACGCCTCTCAGTTTCCCGCGGTTACGCCCTTCTTCCCGCTCGGCGGCCCAACAATGGCGCCACAGTTAAATACACAGTTTTTTGATTAAAGGCGCACAGTACCCAGTGGCAACGGGCACAACACTCTGTCATTGCAGCGGGCACGGAATCCTGTTCGTGACGCCAGGAAGAGATGATGTGCCCAGGGGATGGGGGCGACTCGGCGCCCGGGCCTTGTTGTTGGTTTTGGGGGATGCCGTGGTGGCCGGCTCCCGGGACCGTACCCTGGGGCCACTCTTAAAAGAGAAGGGGGGAAGTTCATTTGGGAAAGGGGAAGGTTCGTGACGCCACCTGTGGTTTCTGGTGAGGACCACCAGCACTGCAGCAGTCCTCTGAGGCCGGTGTTCTGGCAGCTAAGATGGCATAGCTCCCCACAGGTGGAGCTGGGCCTCAGGGCAGCGTAGGGAAAAGGGAATGCAGGGATGCAGGACAGAGGAGACCCAGCCAGGTCAGAGTAAGAACAGGGACAGACACGATAGTCACTTGAGTACCTTTTACTGGTGGTTTTCAAGGCACAATCCGGAGCACTGTAGGGTGAGGGGTGCACATCAGGACTCTCCCCAGTGAGCGGGTGTAGGGCCTCCTGTCTCTTGCCTTTGTTTAGTAAGTCTCTGACCTGCTTGGAGCTAGGCCTAACTTAGTCTCTGTCTTGCACCGGCTGACCTTGTGGTAGGGCCTTCTGTTGGAGATCACTCTCCCTGCTTGCGGGGCCTCCGTGACTCCTGGCTCTGGTACGTATCAGCTTCTGGTGAACCTGGGACATGTAGTTCGCCAGGGGTTCCGGTTGTTTCTGCTGGTCCTAGAGATCCTTGCAGACACGGACCCGGTGTCTAGTATATGGTTATGGGGTGAGCTGGTTAAGCTCCTCCGCCCCCTATGTAGCTCGCTTACTCCACTTGCCTTCGGCCACGCTCGGGCCCTCACTAGGCTACACACAGCAGTAGGCCTCGCTACTCTTCACCGCTCTTATGGCGTCAGCACGCCTTGGGCTCACTAACCTGAGCTCTCTGAGTCTGGACTGTGCTCCACTGCAGGATGGCTTCTGCAGGAGCTCCTCTCAACAGGCTTCCTTCTACAGACTGGATTCTCACAGACTGGAACTAGCTCTGTTGCCTGAGGAAACTGTTCTTCAGACTGTAGGTCCCAGACTGAACTGCCTAGCTCCACCTTCCCTTTTTATATCCCTAACGGGCTCCCTCTGCTGGTCTGAGGTGGAAGGTGGAGGTGTGTTCATGCTATGAGGGCCTCTTGTGGAGGAATCCATCCATGCACCCCTCTAGGATCTGTGGCACTAATGCACAGCAGGGCGCCACACTTGCACCCCAAAAAAGTGCAGAATATTACACAGCCTGTATACAGAGAGAGAGTGGCCAGCCGATTTTTACACTGTCTGTATGCAGAGTACCTCTACAGATCCTGTTTTCAGAGTACCCACCAAAAAATAAATAAAACAAAGCAAAACACAAAAACAGTGTTGGCTACCTCCTCCTCCGCATCTTCCATCTACATCGCCACTTTCACCTCATCCTCAACCTCCTCCTCCTAAATCCTATTGAACACCTGTGGAGAGATCTTAAAATTTTTGTTGGAAGAAGGCACCCTTCAAATGTGAGAGACCTGGAGCAGTTTGAAAAAAGAAAGTGGTCCAAAATTCCAGTTGAGAGGTGTAAGAAGCTTGTTGATAGTTATAGGAAGCAGTTATTGCAGTTATTTTTTCCAAAGTTTGTGCAACCAAATATTAAGTTGAGGGTGTCAACAATTTTGGCCGGCCCATTTTTGGGATTTTGTGTGAAATTATGTCCAATTTGCCTTTTATTCTCTGTTTTTGCGTTGTTCCAGTACACACAAAGGAAATAAACATGTATATAACAAAAATGTGTAATTGCAATAATTTTCTGGAAGAAATACTTCATTTTCTGGAACAATTTTGAGGGTACCAACTGTTTGGTCATGACTGTATGTGATTGAAAACTAGTTATGGGGACAGGGCAGGGCTGGGAATGGAAGAAATGCTATTTGGCTTTTAGAGCACAAATTTGGCAGTGATAGTTTGTGGGCGCCACTTGCAGAGCCACCGAGGTGACAGAACAGTAGAAACCCTCAAAAGTGACTCCAATTTGGAGACTATAGATCTCAGGGAATTCATCTAGCAGTGTAATGAGCAATTTTACACTACAGGTGTTTCACTAATTTCTTTACTTCTGGGCTGTGTGAAAATTTGAAAATTACATTTGTTACAATAATGGATAGACTTAGCTCAAAAAGTTTAATTTTTACCAATTCTAATAAAAAGTACCCAGCAAATTATTACTCTATTCTTCTCAATTGTGTCAATATATTATAAACAGTATGGTCATACGGTACTGTTTGGGCATATGACAGGGCTCAGAAGAAGAGTGCCAATTAGCTTTTGGAACACAGGTTTTCCTGGAGTAATTTACAAGCACCATTTGCAGAGCCCTTAAGTTGGCAGAGCAGCAGAAATTGCCAAAAGCTACCCTATTTGCTATTTTAGTGCCCAATACATGGTGTCCAGCTTGTACTTCTAGAACACAGCAACACTGTGCTAAGCTTAAAGGGGTTGTCCAGGTTTGGCATGGAAGTCTTCAGTCACTCTATGTGACCACAGACTTGTGATATCTGGCAGACTGAACATTGGGAGTTGTGAGGATTCTCTGGTGGCGACAGCGGGCTTTCACATGATCGCTAGTATGCAATCTGCATACTTCCGGCCACATTCCAACTTGATGTGCAAGGCCTCAAACAATTCCCTTGTACTTAGTGAGGCCCCCATTTCTAGCTGGAATGTGGCTACTGCTGGAGCTGGTCAGTGAATGTTCCGGATGTTGGACCCCACCAATCTTATGTTGATGAACTACCCAATGTATAAGTCATCAATAAATAAGTCTTGGAGAATCCCTTCAAGTAGGTTCACCCCTGTGCAGCAGCGCCATAAATGTCGGCATTAACTGTGGTTACAGCACCATGCAAGGCTCAAAAGGAACACCATTTGGCCTTGGCAGAGTAGATTTTACTGTATTTCTTTTTGTAACCATGCCGCTTTTCCTGCTCCTTTAAGTTATTAGAAATGTTCGAAGACCTCTGTTTTTACACTGACAGATCTGAGTAGAGGCTTGTCTTATGAGGAATGAGTTTTTTTCTACTGGAACCATATGGGGTGTGGTAAATTGACTCACTCGGCTGCTTAAAGAGGTAGTCACACGATCCTTCTGGCATAACAGGAAAACATAATAGCATACAGTACAGTCTGAAAAGCTGTGGGGATCTGCCCTCTCAGTTGAACAAAAACAAGGTTTAGTTCTCTTTAACATGAGCACAGCTCTGGAGCTCTCATCTTCAGACACACCGAACACTGAATGAATGCAAAGGCTCCACATTTACCTTCTGGACCACACCCTGAGGTAGAAATATGGTGAACAGCCTTGACTCTTCAGCTGTTCAGAAAAACCCAGCCCTTAATATGGGAGATTAACCCCTCTGAGCATTTAGTATGCTAGAGCATTTTTCCAGGTTCATATCACTGAGGCTACCATCCTGAGTGAAACATATATCCCCTGCAGTATTTTGCCAGTGATCTTTTCACATATCCACCCCCCTCCAAATCTGTTTTTTTTGGCACTTTCAGTAATTAAACAGGGAAGTGTAGACAGGGCATCTACGTTACTGTGTAGTTTCCTGGGCCTATACTCCACATGGAAACTGAAGTCCTGGAGCGCTAGAAACCACCTAGTCACCTAGGCATACTCTCCCTTTCTTTCTCTCATCCATTTCAGGAGCGCATGGTCTGACAGTAGCCTGAACTTTCTGTTTAGCAGGTAGTACCTCAGAGTCTCAATTGCCCATTTGATGGCCAATCATTCTTTCTCCACGATAGCATAATTCTTGTCACAGGAGGAGAGTTTCATATTTAAGTATAGAATTGGATGTTCCTCGTCATTTATTTTTTGGTACAACACGGCTCCCAACCCAACCTCTGAGGCGTCTATCTGGACCACAAACTCCTTATTGAAGTCAAGTGTGACCAAGACCGGCTGTTTACACAGGACGAGCTTTAACTCTTGGAATGCCATCTCCGCTTTGGAAGACCACTTGGCCATCAACGTCTTTGGACCCTTAAAGAGGTCAGTCAGGGGTGCAGCTATCATAGCGAAACTTGGGATAAACCGCCAATAGTATCCAACAATTCCCAGAAATGCCCTAACCTGTTTCTTCACGATCATTTGCAGCCAATTTTGGATCGCCTGTACTTTGTTCACTTCGCTTTATTTCGCGGTCGATGATCTGTATACATCCTGGCAACTCTGAAAACAGGTCTCGGTTCCACTGAAGCAGTTCTCGGCACTGTTATTTCTGGGCTGGTGACAGTGTCTCTCCAACTGTGACATCCTTGACCTTGGATTTGGGATTGGCCCCTTGGCACATAGCTACCACTGGTTCCCTTTCTCGCCATGGCTTAGGCATGTTGACGTGGTACACCTGGTACGGTTTTATTTTCCCTGGATAGTGGACCTTGTAGTTGATATCACCCAGCTTTATGATCACTTTGTATAGCCCCTGCCACTTGGCCAGAAATTTACTTTCAACAGAGGGTATTAGCACTAACACCCGATCTCCAGGACTAAACTGTCTCAGCCTCGCAAATCGATTGGAGACTCTTGCCTGGGCCTCTTGTACCTGCAGGAGGCTCTCTCTCACAATTTGCATCACCTTTGCAATCCTTTCCTGCATCTGAGCCACATGCTCGATGATGCTCTGGTGGGGTGTAACCTCTGCTTCCCAGGTCTCCTTTCCAATATCCAGTAGTCCACTAGGGTGTTGGCCATGCAACAGCTCGAATGGAGAAAACCCAGTAGAGACCTGTGGGACTTCTCTAATGGAAAACAGCAGAAACAGGAGTAGGCAATCCCAATCTCAGCCATCTTTCTCTACAACCTTCTTGAGTATTGACTTCAAAGTTTTGTTGAACTTCACCAAACCGTCCATCTGCGGATGGTACACTGATGTCCTGAGTTGTGCAATCTGTATCGCCTTGCACAACTCCCTCATCACTTTAGACATGAAAGGAGTTCCTTGGTCTGTCAGGATCTCCTTTGGCAGGCCTGTCTGGAGGAGTTTCTCAGTGGTGCCGCCTCCAGATACCGTTTTGTGTAGTCCATGACCACCAGATTATATTAATGACCTCTGGCAGACTTAACTAGGGGTCTGACAAAACAAAAAAAATCCAAGCCTACAGGGCCCTGTGAAAAAAGTAATTGCTCACTATACCTAATAACTGGTTGGCCCACCCTTAGCAGCAACAACTGTAAAAAAGCGTTTACGATAATTGGCAATGAGTCTTTTACAACGCTCTGAAGGAATTTTGGCCCACTCATCTTTGTAAAATTGTTGTAATTCAGCCACATTGGAGGGTTTCCGAACATGAACTACCTTTTTAAGGTCATGCCCCAGCATCTCATTCGGATCAAGGTCAGGACATTGACTAGGCCACTCCAAAGTCTTAATTTAGCTTTTCTTCAGCCATTCAGAGGTGGACTTGCTGGTGTGTTTTGGATCATTGTCCTGCTGCAAAACCCAAGGGTGCTTCAGCTTGAGGTCACGAACAGATGGTCAGACATTCTCCTTCACCACCATATTTTACTGTTGGTATGATGTTCTTTTTCTGAAATGCTGTGTTACTTCTACGCCAGATGTAATGGGACATACACCTTTCAAAAAGTTCAACTTTTGTCTCGCCAGTCTACAGGGTATTCTTCCAAAAGTCTTGGTGATCATCAAGATGTTTTCTGGCAAAACTGACACGAGCCTTTATGTTCTTTTTGCTCAGCCATGGTTTCCGTCTTAGAACTCTGCCATGCATGCCATTTTTGCCCACTCTCTTTCTTATGGTGAAGTCATGAACATTGACCTTAACTGAGGCAAGTGAGGCCTGCAGTACTTTGGATGTTGTTGTGGGGTCTTTGTGACCTCTTTGATGAGTCGTCGCTGCGCTGTTGGGGTAATTTTGGTCAGCTGGACACTCATGGGAAAGTTCACCATTGTTCCATGTTTTCACCATTTGTGGATAATGGCTCTCACTGTGGTTTGCGGATCTCACTGTGGTTCACTTGAGTCCCAAAGCTTTAGAAATGTCTTTTTAACTTTTTCCAGACTGATAGATCTTAATTACTTTGTTTCTCATTTGTTCCTGAATTTCTTTGGATCACAGCGTGATGTCTAGTGTTTGAGGATCTTTTGGTCTACTTCACTCTGTCAGGCAGGTCCTATGTAAGTGATTTCTTGATTGAGAACAGGTGTGGCAGTAATCATACCTGTGTATGGCTAGGGAAATTGAACTCAGCTTCCAAAAGATTTGATAAACTACTGTTAATTTATGTTTTAAAGGGGGGGCAATCACTTTTTCACATATAATATATATATGTAAATATATATATATATATATATATATATATATATTTAATGGAGGCCCCACATCTTCAATATATAGCACGATGATCCCACAGCCCTTTTCTACAGTATGACGTCCACACAGCTCCCTATGTACAACATGATATTCCCACTGCTCCTTTTATACACATTATGATGGCCCCCACAGCTCACCATATATAGTACAATGGCAAGACAGCTCCTATATATAGTTTGATGGCCCCACAGACACCTATATATAGTATAATGGCACCATAGCCCCCTATATACAGTAAGATGGCCCTCTCTGTTCTCTATCCAGATTCCTATATACAAATGAAAAAACAGTGGCCCACCTTATAAAGCTAACCAGACCATGGTATCTGGTCAAGGATGCCAGACCCTGGGCCGATTGTTGCCTACTCAAATAGTAAATATTTAGAAAAAGGAGAAGAAATGAGTATGGAGGCATAAAAGACATGACACGCTAAGTGTGACGGGGCCTTAAGGCACCATCAATAGATGCACAATTGATGGTATGTTGTGCCCATTAAATGCACAAAAAAATTTGTACTTTGATGATAATAAATATAGAAATATAAATAAATCAATAAACATACCAATAGTGATATACTAATGGGCACCCCATACAGACCAGTAATTAATGATGATGTGACGCTACCAAACTACTACAGTACCCACTTCGTTATTGTTTTACACAGCTGAGCTTAATACTTAGTAGTGGTACATGTCACTATTTTTTGTATTTTCCCATGCTCACCTCCAGCATACATGTGTGGCTATATACACCCATTTAGTCCTATCACTCATGTTATCCCCTGATATCCGGCACTTTGCACTTTATTCCCTTTGTGATGCTAATGAAATTTTGTGTACATGTCACTATGTAATTTTCACTTAATAAAATCATGTCTTTTATGCTGCAATACTCATTTCTTCTCCTTTTTCTAAAGATTCCTATATACAGTTTGATGGACCCACAGTCCCCTATATATAGTATGATGGCCTCCACATCTCTCTCTATATATATAGTATGATTGCTCTATATCCCACCAAGCACCATAATAATAATTTAAAAAAAAAATTATATTCTCCTAATCATGGCTTACCATCCACTTTAGTTTCCATCTCCTTGTCCGGCTTGCCTAGCAGTAGGCCGGTGTAGGGGAAGTTGGACGGCACAGTGACATCACTGCGACGTCCCCTGCTCATCGCCAGCTTTTTAAATAGCTTGTGGTCTTCTTGAGTAACTGGCAGAGCAGGGAGCAGATGGCTCATTGCCCTGTTCTAGTTGTTAACTGTATCAACATCCTCAGTATACTTATACTGTTAATAGTTTTGCAGTACGATGCGGCCAACGGCCGAACCAGCACATCTGGTATTTCTCACATTTGCCCGATAACCAGTCTGGCCCTTACCTTCCCTCCTTTTTACTCTCACATGGAGCCTTTTGCTCTTTCATTCAATGACAATGAGAATTCATCTTACTCATTTCCACTACGCACTGTGATAATTATCTGGTGCTGGGACCTGGAATGGTGGTTATGTGACTGCAAGGATGCGATTTGCATACTCCCGGTCACATTCTGACTAGACTGTATCCAGCCTCACTCAATGCAAGTGTTTTGAGCGAGGCCGAAAAAATGTAGCCGGAATGTGGCCTGGAGTATGCAAATCCCTTACTTACAGTCACATGACCTTCGTTCCCACTGTAAAATCCTGATAGCAGATTCACAAGTCTGCTGTCACATAGAGTGGCTACAGACTTATAGTTTAAGACCAGACAGCCCCTTTAATGCTTACTACATATTTAATGCATTTGTAAAATGTTTGTATGTATGAACATGTCTTTTGTTTGGGTTTTGCCCGCCAGCCAGGAAACCAAGGATGAGCTTTAATTCCTTTTGAGGATCCACACATTTATGTTCAATCTCTTGTAAGGTCAATTAAAGGAATCTTAAGTTAGTTGTCCTTCAACTCAACTATTTTCAGTCTGATGTTAGTTTGGCAAAGTGAGAATTTAGAAGGGTCAAGAAAAGCTCAGCCTAAGAAAAGGTCTGTATCTCACACTGAATATAGAGCCAAAATCTGCATCAATTATACTTCAATAACACTACAAAGGGTGGAATTGTTACAGAATAAACACCCGTGTGATCCCAATTGACTTTTTTGTATATAATGCCTGGAATTATCCCAGAAACAATAATTTGAAAGCAGAATGGACTATTCACCAGATGTCTCTCAGAGAGCAATGGTGTAGGCATGTCAGTGTCTTGGGTTAAATGTATTACACTAATCATGAGTAAATTTATATGCTATGGAGTTTACTAAAGGAATAGACAATTTTTTTTATATTTCAAATGTATATATATTTATGTAAACACATCCTCTCAGATTCATCACATACGGTACTTATACTCTCAGAGGTGCATCCAATGTCTTTACTATATACTTATCAAGCTGTTAAATTGCTTTTATGGGTCAGCACAGTGTATGATCACACGTCAGGGTACTTTAGTTTGCTTGAGTAGAGGAACATTGTAACCTGTTCTGTAAGTTATGGTAAATTATTGCTATTTGTTCTTTATGCATCCATTTTATGATGTCTAAGTGCATGCTTTTGCATACTCTATTGACATATAAGAAGAGATTGGAGGACCACAAGCCAAATAGGAAAGGGGTCCCTGACTGCAGAGCCTATGGGTTCAGAAGGAAAGGGGTTAACATTCCTCCCTCATTGCTTCATCTCCCACCTTCCCCTGATGGCTGGTTTGAGAGGGGCTTTAATTCTGGTCCAGCGCATTGCTGGCTTTAAGAAGGTGTGGTCAGCTTCCAAATGGATCCTCCCACCAGGTGTTCTATAGGGCCATTGGTAAGGAATTAATCTTCCTGTTCCCCCTCCCCTTCCAATTTTGTAGTTTCACTATCCCATAATAAATACCCCCTTATTGGGCCCAATCTGCCTCATCACCGGAACCTGCTGACTGAGCTTCCCTCTCCTGATATGGTTGTTTAAGATGTTGCTGTTTTGACCACGTTTTATATGTTTTAGTCAGATGAATAAAATCACAGCTGGCGGTAAAATTTATAGGTTTGGAGAGTATGGAGCTGAAGACACAGGTGGTGCATATCGTTTAGATTCCGGATGTTATACATGTTTTATAGTTTTAAGAGAATTGTTATGTGTAAGAATAAAAAGAATAAAATCTGTGGCCGACCCCGTCCATCAAGTCACGTGTCCTGTGCCTTATTGGAGCATTTTATTACTGGAAGTGAGGCAAGCTGCTTATTTAACCGGTTCCCGACCGCCCACTGTAGATAAACGTCCGCGCTGCCTGGGCTCTGTGCAGCGCGGACATTTTAAAACGGTGGGTGGTCTCGCAGCGCTCAGGACAACCCGAGCTATAAAACTGTCACACTAATTAACTCCTTCTGTGCACACCGTAATAAAAATAAATAAAAAAACGGAGCAAAAAAATATGCTTTTTCATTATATCGCCAAACAAAAAGTGGAAAAAAATGCGATCAAAAAGCAAAATAGAAATAAAAATGGTACCGCTGAAAACGCCATCTTGTTCCGCAAAAAACAAGCCGCCATACAGCTCCATCAGCCAAAAAATAAAAAAGTTATAGTGCTCAGAATAAAGCAATGCAAAAAAAATATTTTTTTCTATAAATTTGTTTTATTGTGTAAAAGCGCCAAAACATAAAAAAATATACAGTAAGTGTAGTATCGCTGTAAACGTACTGACCCGAAGAATAACGCTGCCTGATCACTTTTACCACACGCAGAACGGCATAAAAAAAAAACCTCAAAGAACAATTCCTGAATTGTTGGTTTTTGTTAATTTTACCTCCCAAAAAACGGAATAGAAAGTGATTAAAAAATGTCACGTACCCAAAAATGGTACCAATAAAAATGTCAACTCGTCCCGCAAAAAACAAGCCATCACATGACTGTCGGCCGAAATATGGAAAAATTATAACTCTCAAAATATGGTGATGCAAAAACTAGATTTTGCAAAAAAAAGCTTCTTTAAGTATGTGACAGCTGTCAGTCATAAAAACCCGATATAAATCTGTTATCTCTGTAATCGCACCGACCTGAAGAATAAAGTAATCTCATCACTTATACCGCACGAGGAGC
The DNA here is from genome assembly GCF_046119375.1 of Phyllobates terribilis. NCBI lineage: Eukaryota > Metazoa > Chordata > Amphibia > Anura > Dendrobatidae > Phyllobates > Phyllobates terribilis. The sequence continues at coordinate 694,548,734 of NW_027362762.1, forward strand.
GGCGTAAAAAATAAATAAAACCAATTCTTCACCTGCTACTGATTTGTTTATTATGTCTCCGAAAGATCGCAGTAAGGCTCTGCTCACATTTATCCTGCGCTCAGCGCTAAGCGCTTACACCAGAGTTTCCATGTAAATCTCTGAAATACGTGATTCAGACGGAACCCATGACGGAAGATTCCCTGTAATGAGGCAGATATAGGCCACTGTGGACGCCGTCTAGCCTGGGATCCCACGGTGTCATTTGTTTTAGGCGTGCATAAAAGTGCGGTTGGCCACAGTTTTGTGCACTTCTGAAAAAAACGACACCGCTAAACAGAGGCCAGACGGAGTCCAGAGTAACTCTGCTGCCTCATTACAGTGAATGGATCCCACAGGGGTTTCATCTGAATTACATCACTTGGAAATTTAGATGGAAACCCCGATGTAAGTGCTCAGCCTAGAGCGCCGGATAAATGTTGCATAAAATGTTCCCAATAAAAGCTTCAACTCAGTCCTCAAAAAAAGCTAGTCCCCACTCAGATCTGTCATCTGTTAAAAATATAAGGGACTTCCAAGTTACTGGTAGCAGAAAGGCTCTGGAAAAGCGAAATGGCCCTTGCCCCCCAAAAGAAATTCAGAAAATTTTGTGCTCCCAAATCCAAATGCCTATTCTACAATAATTTGTTCTCCAATTGTCAAATAGCACTCCGTCCCCCCCAGATCTCGCCGTATGTCTGAGCGGTACGATACAGCCACATATGGGGTATTGCCACTTTTAGAAGAAATTGTGTGACACATTTCGGCACCATTTTTACCCATTGCCCTGTGTGAAAATGTAAAATCTGAGGGTAAAACATTTTTTTGTGGTAAAAATATAATTATATTTTTTTAACTGTCCAATGGTATAAATTTAAAAATTAAAAAATACTCACTACTTCCCTAGATGAATTCCTTGAGAGGTGTAGTTTACAAAATGGGGTCACTTGTGGGGGTTTCTGCTGTTTCGGCATGTCAGCGACTCTTCAAATGTGACATGGTGTCTGCCACCTATCCCAGCCAACATAGCGCTCCTTTCTCTTCCGAACCCTGCCGTACACCAAAGCAGTGGTTTTCCCCCACATATGGGGTATCGGTGTACTCAGGAGAAATTGCACAACAAATTTCATGGTGCAATTTTTCCTATTACCCTTATGATAATGCAAAATTAAGGGATGAAAAATGTTTTTGTGGGAAAAATGTGAAAATTTTATTTTTACAGCTCAATATTATAAACTTCTGTGAAGCACCTTGGGGTTCAAGGTGCTCACCACACATCTAGATAAGTTCCCTAAGGGGTCTAGTTTCCAAAATGGTGTCACTTGTGGGGGGTTTCCACTGTTTAGACACTTCAGAAGCTCTCCAAACGCAACATGGCGTCCGCTAATTATTCAGACAAATTTTACATTCAAAAAGTCAAATGGCGCTCCTTCCCTTTCAAACCCTGCCGTGCGCCCAAACAGTGGTTTGCCTCCACATATGGGGTATCAGCGAGTTCAGGAGAAATTGCACAACAAATTTCATGGTGCAATTTTTCCTATTACCCTTATGATAATGCAAAATTAAGGGATGAAAAACGTTTTTGTGGGAAAAATGTGAAAATTTTATTTTTACAGCTCAATATTATAAACTTCTGTGAAGCACCTTGGGGTTCAAGGTGCTCACCACACATCTAGATAAGTTCCCTAAGGGGTCTAGTTTCCAAAATGGTGTCACTTGTGGGGGGTTTCCACTGTTTAGGCACATCAGGAGCTCTCCAAACGCAACATGGCGTCCGCTAATTATTCAGACAAATTTTATATTCAAAAAGTCTAATGGCGCTCCTTCCCTTCCGAACCCTGCAGTGCGCACAAACAGTGGTTTTCCCTCACATATGGGGTATCATCACGCTCAAGAGAAATTGCACAAAAAAATTTGGGGTCCATTTTTTCCTGTTACCCCTGTGGTAATTGAGTCTAAAGTAACATTTTTGTGAAAAAAGTTAAATGTTAATTTTTTTCTTCCACATTCCAAAAATTCCTGTGAAGCACCTGAAGGGTTAATATAGTTCTTGAATGTGGTTTTGAGCACCTTGAGGGGTGCAGTTTTTAGAATGGTGTCACTTTTTGGTATTTTCTGTCATAAAGACCCCTCAAAGTGACTTCAAATATGATGTGGTCCCTAAAAAAATGTTTTTGTAAATTTTGTTGGAAAAATTAGAAATCGCTGGTCAACTTTTAACCCTTATAGCTCCCTAACAAAAAAAAATTTTGGTTCCAAAATTGTGCTGATGTAAAGTAGACATGTGGGAAACGTTATTTATTAACTATTTTGTGTGACACATCTCTCTGATTTAAGGGCATGAAAATTCAAAGTTAGAAAATTGCAAAATTTTCAAAATTTTCGCCAAATTTCCGATTTTTTCACAAATAAACGCAAGTTATATCGAAGAAATTTTACCACTATCATGAAGTACAATATGTCACGAAAAAACAGTCTCAGAATCAGGGGAATACGTTGAAGCGTTCCAGAGTAATTACTTCATAAAGTGACAGTGGTCAGAATTGTAAAAATTGGCCCGGTCACGAAGGCAAAAACAGGCTCTGGTGCGAAGTGGTTAAACTGTTTGGTTTTATGGTCTTGGCAATCTAAATCTTCTACAAACAGCCTTCTTCATCAATGATGTCATACCTAATCTTCTATGCCTAGCATGCTTTGCTATAAAGTATTTCAATATCCATTACGGTACTGCTCCATCCATGAGGTGAGATAAGCATCTTGCTCCAGGCAACACTTTGAGGAGTCCGATAAGAGGCGCTGTTACCTCCACCTAGCTTGCACATTAGTCACACAATGCTGGACCTTCCTTGGAGCGCACTTCTGACTAAGGCTTTTAGTGCGGGATCATAAAACATAGACTGTCATAATCTGCACTGCACGTAATAATCTCATAATTAGCTTTCTGCCACCCGTACCCCACCCAGACAGTAGTCCTGTCTGGGGTTGGAGGTTTGTTATAAGATTACTATAAGTAGTGCAGATTATGCCAGACTGGCATAATCTCCACTAGATGTAATCATTTTATATTAAAGGAGTTTTCCCACGATCAAATGTTCATTTCAATCAATAGATCTTGTAATGGAAATAAGTTGCACATTTGAATGTATTTAAATAAAATGTTCCTGGGCTGAGATAATCTTATAAATGTCCCCCTGTGGTAATGGCTGTGTCTGTTTGTGCAGGAACATGGTCTGATCATGACTAGCCCACGGGGAGATGGGGATGACTCGGTACCCGGGCCTTTAGCCTGGCCTTTAGGGATGTCGCAGTGGTCGGCTCCCGGGCCCGTACCCTGGGCCTCTCCTTTAAAAAGGGTTGGTGTTTTTGGTTAAGTTTATAAAAGAGTTTGTGACGCCACCTGTGGCTTCTGGCGAGGATCACCAGCGCTGCGCAGTCCACTGAGGCTGGTGGTAAGACAGCTGGATGGTATAGCTCCCCACAGGTGGAGCTAGGCCTCAGGGCAGTGTATGAATGGGGAAAGCAGGACGAAGATACCCCGCCGGGTCAGAGCAAGAACGGGGACAGACACGATAGTCACTTCAGTACCTTTTACTGATGGAAATTCAGGCACTCCCCAGAGCACTGTAGGGTGAAGGGTGTATGTCCGGATCCTCCCCAATGAGCGGATTTTGGGCCTCCTGTTTCTTGACTCTGCGTAGTAAGTTTCTGACCTGCCTGAAGCTAGGCCTAACTTTGTCTCTGTCCTGCGCTGGCTGACCTTGTGGTAGGGCCTTCTCTTGGAGTGCACGCTCCCGACTTACGGGGCCTATGTGTCTCCTGGCTCTGATACGTATCAGCACTTTAGCGATCCTGGGACTTGTAGTTCTCCAAGGATTCCGGTTTTATCTTACTGGGTCATGGAGTTCCCGGTAAGCTTCGGACCCGGTGTCCGGTAACTGCTTCTTCGGGGTGAGCTAGTTAAGCTCCTCTGCCCCCTATGAACTAACTCTCTCTACTCGCCTTCGGCCTACTCGGACCCTCAATAGGCTACTCACACTAACGGCAGCTTGCCGTGCTTCACCGATCTTATGGCGCCGGCACACCTAAAGCTCACCTCTCTGAGCTACAACTGAGCCTTGATCTGGATAAGCTCCACTGCAGGCTGACCTCTCACAGGCTTCTACTGCAGGAACTCTCTCAACAGGTTTGCTCTCTGTCAGTTCCAGTCTAGACTAACTGAGCTTGACTCTGCATTCAGGTTTGTACTTGCTGAACTCTCCAGAGGAACTGAGCTGCCCGGCTCCACCTTCCCTATTTATCTATCCCTAACGGGCTCCCTCTGGTGGTCTGAGGTGGAAGGTGGAGATGTGTGAATGGTTATGGGGGCCTCTTGTGGAGGAATCCATCAATACACCCTTCTAGGATCTGTGATACTAAGCACAGCTGGGCTTCACATTCCCTCCTAGTTAAACTCAGCACTCCTGGGCTGAAGTACATTTTGGAAAGAACAGTAACAATAGGAAATATAAGCAATACTAAAACAATCTTCCCTTTATGGGAGGCACAAATCTTAAACGTTGCATAACAAAACAATTACTGAGTGTCCTCAGAATCCAAGTCTCCTGTGGTGAGGTTCCCAGAAAGGATGTCCATCTCACAAGGTAGAGTACTTTGGTGGTTTTGAGGGACCTGTCCTAAACCCTCTACGTAGGCCCTGGGGTGGCTGCAGGGCATGAAGATCCCGAATCGGACCTCCATACGTGCCACTCCAGACAGGTTTTGCTTCTGAGGTCACCTAATGGGCACTCCAGGGAGTACAATTATATACAATAAAAGTTTTTGGGCTGCACACAGTCCTCAGCCACGCAGTTCTTTGGTAAATAAAGAAGTAAATAGGCAAAGTGTCCATATCACTTAAACTGTTCAAAAATAAGCAAAACACAAAATAATGTATATTTGCATGGGAAATACACAATTATGCAGTACATCACAATTTAATATACAATACCCCAGGGGTAACTATCTACACTTTCAGCAATTTTGATCATCTACTGTGTGTACCTAGCAGGAGGTTTACCTCTTGTGCTGCGTACTGATCTGTGTAGTGCTGTGGTTGGTGGAGTGTCAGTGTCTGTATCCTCAGTTACTCTATCAGTTCTACGTGTAAGCATGTTGTAAAACTGCCTTAACCTTTCTCTTGGACTGGCAAGTCTACCATTGGCTGGGCCTTCTTGCTCTGCTCCTGCCGGGGATCCTTCATCCGGGGATACTTCTTGAGCTGGCTCTTCTGCAGCACTTAAAGGCACAACTTGCTGTGGAGGGTTTTCTGGCTGTTCATAGAATTGGAGTACTGGAATGATTATTGCACCTCCTATCTGAGGCCAATCAGCTGGGAAGTCTCCAAGGTCAATGTGTATCACTGTTTCTTTAGGTTCTTCCTGGATTGTGAGAGGCACTTTTTCTTGGGGTTTCAGTAAATCTGGACACAACTTTAAGTGGTCCCTGGACACTGTAGCAGATGTTTTTCCTCCATCACGACTGATTATGCATATCTTCTTGTTGTCAAATCTTGACGGTAACACAGTGTAGGGTTCTTTTTCCCACTGGTCATCAAGTTTGTGGTTACGTCTTTTCCTTTTAAGTACTGTTTCTCCAGGTGTGACAGGTTCTGCTGGTGCGCTTTTGTTGTAGTGCATTTCCTGCTTTTCTTTCACCCGAGTAAGACTGTCCTTGACACAAGCTTGTACACTTCTGTACTGCTCTTGTCTGGTCTTGTCCCAGTCCTCAGTGGTCATATCAGCTTCAGGTTCAACAACACCAAGCTCCAGATCTATGGGCAGCTTTCCTGGCCTTGCCCGCATGAGATATGCCGGAGTACAATTGGTGGAACTGACTGGTGTTATGCACACGCCCGGGCTGAGCGGCGTGTGCGTATGATTGGTAGTGATTCCACTGGACCGTGCCGGAGAGTGAATGCCTGGAGGGGCGTGACTAAGTATTCACCCGATCCGACCAGGGTCGCACGACGGCATACGACGCCAGTGCACCAAGGAGGAACCGAGCAGAGGGACCAGGTGCTACTCCAGGACAGACCCCGGACACGGCTGTTGACCCACACAGGGGAATACAGGAACAGGCTGGTAGGCTGGCACACAGACTGGTGGGTATAGGCAGGCACGACTGGTATGCAGGCAGGCGGGTATGCAGGCAGGGGGGTAAAGGCAAGCACAGCTAGAGTGCAGACAGGGAGGCACTAGCAGGTAGGAACACAGGCGGGATAGGACCCAGTACACACCGGGACTCAGGAACAATACAGGCAGAGGGTTACAGGCAAGCACAGCTAGAGTGCAGACAAGGCTGAGCAGGGCAGGACAGGACTGCCGGAGCAGCGGGCAGAAGCAGGGCAGGACAGGACTGCCGGAGCAGCGGGCAGAAGCAGGGCAGGACAGGACTGCCAGAGCAGCGGGCAGAAGCAGGGCAGGACAGGACTCTGTTCACACGGAACAGACAGGAAGGGAAAGACAGAGCCAGACACCCACAGGGTACTTGCAGTGAAGTAGCGAGTGGACCACAAACTCACAAACGGGAGTACAGAGACAACAGGCAGGAGTTAGGTACGAGTTCAGACTCTGCAGAAAAAGGAAGGGAACGGACATAGAGGCAAAACAGGTAAAGGATAGGAGAGAGTTCAGACTGGAACTGAGTGTACGGAGGAGACCGACACTGCAGCGGGATACAGGAGCAGGTCTGGGAATACTGCCCCCAGAGAGGCGGGACGAACAGGCAAGGAGCGTGTTCAGACAGGACAGACAAGATACAGGAGCGGGTCTAGGTAATCGGCCCCTAGAAGGCGGGAGGAACAGGCTAGGAGCGTGTTCAGACAGGACAGACAAGATACACAGAAAGGACTCAGTTCAGACACGGGAACTAATACCGCAAAGCAGGAGACATACAGGACTCAGTTCAGACACGGGAGCTGATACCGCAAAGCAGGAGACATACAGGACACAGTTCAGACACGGGAGCTGATACCGCAAAGCAGGAGACATACAGGACTCAGTTCAGACACGGGAACTGATACAAAAGCAGGAGACATACAGGACTCAGTTCAGACACGGGAACAAATACCGAAAAGCAGGAGACATACAGGACTTAGTTCAGACACGGGAACTAATACCGCAAAGCAGGAGACATACAGGACTAAGTTCAGACAGGCCTGGAAATACAGCCTCCAGGAAAGGCAGACAAGGAAACAAAGACGGGACCTGGCACCTTCAGAGTGCAAGCACACACTGAAGGAAAACACTATGCTCAGGCAGGGATAGAAGGGAGCTGCTGAGCTATATACCAAGTGACAGACAGCAATAGGCTGAGGACGCACAAGGGGTGTGACCCACAGCAGGTACAAAAAGCAGGAAGTGATCGGGCGCCGCCCTTAAGCAGCAGAGACAGACACAAACAGACAGCATGGAGGGAAGCCAGAGAGACACTCTGGACAGGAGATCAAGTGCGCTCTCTTGCACAGTGGGAGATGGACCACCATGCAAGGACGCCGCCAGGTATGTTACAACTGGTATATGATTGTACAGATCCACTAAGTCTGGTAGTAGGTCTGGCCACTGGTTTCTCTCCTCAAGAGGTATGGTCTTAAGCAGGTCGATGATGATGTTGTTCATCTTTTCGCAGAGACCGTTTGTTTGTGGGTGGTAAGGTGTAGTTCTTATCTTTTTACACCCGTAGAGATGGCAGAACTCCTTGAACAACTCAGCCTCAAAGGCCGGGCCCTGGTCCGTCAGCACCTGCTCAGGGTAGCCATGGGGTCTGCCGAAGTACGCTTGGAAGGTCTTTGCTGCTGTTTCTGCCGTCAGATCTTTGACGGGGGTGACCACCAGAAAACGAGAGTAGTGATCTACCATGGTCAGAGCATAGGAGTACCCTGACCTGCTGGGGGAGAGCTTGACATGGTCCAGGGCCACGATCTCCAGGGGCCGAGTCGTCTTGATGGGTTGCAGGGGTGCCTTCTGGCTGCTGAAGTCTTTCCTTCTTAGGCCGCAGGGTCCACAGTCCCGGCACCACCTTTCAATGGAGCTGCGCATTCCTACCCAGTAGAATCGACACTTCAGCATGGTCTCTAGCTTTTTCCAGCCAAAGTGCCCCGCCTGATCGTGGTAAGCTTCCAATACCACCTGGATGTCTGTCTTAGGGACTACTGTCTGCCATACCATCTCATGAGTTTTTGGATTGACGTACCTCCGGCACAGCTTCTCATGGTAAATAAACAGCCGGCTTCTCTGGTTCCACAGCTGCTTTGCTTGCAGAGACGCATCTTTCTCCAGTGAGGGTTATCAGCTGTTTGATGCGGCTGACAACCGGGTCGCTGTCCTGGGTCTCTTTCCAGCTGTGGTGAGGCAGGGGGTTTAACGTCTTTCCACGCTGCTTCCTGGAGGCTCATTGCTCATGGATCATCCCACTCCGGTGAAAGGCAGGTAGCTCTATCTCTTCCAGGTCATCCGCTTCTTCTGTGTCTGACTGGTGAGGCATTCTAGAAAGGGCATCGGCGTTGGCGTTCTTGCGGCCCGCCCGGTATTTGATTGTAAATTGGTAGTTTGACAGCCGAGCCATCCATCGTTGTTCCAGAGCCCCCAACTTAGCTGTTTCAAGATGGGTCAAGGGGTTGTTATCAGCAAAGTCAGTGAACTTGCTGGAAACCAGATAGTGCTTGAATCTTTCAGTGATGGCCCAGACTAAGGCCAGGAACTCCAACTTGAAACTGCTATAGTTCTCGGGGTTCCTCTAAGTCGGGCGGAGCTTCCTACTTGCATATGCGATGACTTTCTCTTGCCCATTCTGATTCTGACTTAGGACAGCGCCCAGCCCTTTGTTGCTGGCATCCGTATACAGCAGGAATGGTTGGCTGTAGTCAGGGTAGGCTAGGATCTCATCACCTGTCAGGATCTCCTTCATCTCCTGAAACGACTCCGCTTGCTCCTTACCCCAGTGGAATGGAGGGTTTTTGCCTTTGGGGGACTGCCCTACCAGGAGGTCTTGCAGAGGAGCTGCTTTCTTTGTGTAGTCCTTTACGAACCTCCGGTAGTATCCTACTAGTCCCAAGAACTGACACACCTCCTTGAGGTTCTTCGGCTCCGGCCACTTCTGGATGGCTGTGACTTTCTCCGGGTCTGGTGCTACGCCTTCCGGACTGACAATGTGTCCCAGGTACTGTACCTTCTTCTTGAGCAGGTGGCACTTTGAGGGCTTCAACTTCATCCCGTACCGGGACAGTGACTCAAATACCTCTGCCAGGTGTTTCAAGTGGTCTTCGTACGTTCTGGAGTACACAATTACGTCATCCAGGTAAAGTAACACAGTCTCGAAGTTGCGGTGTCCCAGGCAGCACTCCATCAATCTCTGGAACGTTCCAGGGGCATTGCAGAGTCGAAACGGCATGCTGTTGAACTCGCAGAGTCCCATCGGGGTGGTGAAGGCGGTCTTCCCCCGATCCTCCTCAGCCACAGCTACTTGCCAGTATCCACTAGTGAGGTCAAGGGTGCAAAAGTAATTTGCAGACTTCAAGGCAGCTAGGGACTCCTCTATGCATAGTAAAAGGTATGCATCTTTATGTGTAATGCGATTTACTTGACGGTAATCTACACACATTTTCATGCTCCCGTCCTTTTTCCTAACCAGCACTATGGGAGCATCATTTCTTTTGCCTTTTGGTAGTGAGCTGGGGGTATAGGCCTATAGCGTTCTTTTGATTGGGGAATGGCTGCCTGTGGGGATATGATGTTGAACCCCCTTAACCCTCCCGAAGTCAAGTGGATTTTTACTGAACACCTGCGAGTATTCTTGAACCACCCGGTGTACACCCTGTTTTTGATGGCCAGGAGTAGTGTCTGTCCCAAGATGGAGCTGTTGACACCAATCCTCCACCTGGGTTGCAGGGTCATTATCCTCTACTTCATCTGGTGAGGTTAAGGACTCCGCCTCATGGATGCAGTTATTATTGACAGCATGTAATTTGGCAACAGTGGCATAACGTGGCAGTTTGACCTCATCTTCCCCTAGGTTAAGAAGACGGAAAGGCACCCTCCCATTACGTACATCTACCACTCCCCTGGCAGTTAAGAGAGTGGGTCTGTGCTCAGAGCAAAGGGGTTCTACTACCGCCTGGTAGCTCTGTCCTCTAAGACCTATGGCAGCTCTACACCAGATGAGCATTTCACTCATTGGGGGGATGACAATGGGTATGGGGTCTGTTACCCTCACATTACCGATTTCACCGTCTGTTAACTTTACTTGCTGTTGATACATCAGGATGCGGATCTCTCTTTGCAGCGCCCTCCTCTGTCTCGGTCTGGCAGTGTCAGCGATCTGATGGAGCAAGAACACAACCTCTCCCAAACAGTTACCAACAACATTAGTGCCCAGTACCATATATGGGTTGCTGTCATCAGGGTTAGTCTCCACTACAATTAGTCCCTGGTCCTTCAGCTCCACTCTCCCCACCTTTACAGTCACATTCTTAACCCCGAGTAGGTTAAGGGGGAGTCCATTTGAAGCATATACAGACAAATTTGGAGCTGGCGGACGTAGATCGTCCATGGACCAGAACCTCTTGTAGAGGACTTCAGGCATGATGGTTACTTGAGATCCTGTGTCCAGCAGGGCATGCGTCGGGATCCCGTCCAATACAATGGACAGGAAAGGTCTTCCTCCGACGAACCTGTTGTACCAGTCTGATGGACCTGGTGAGTCTACTCCTGGGTGTCGGCCCTCGGACCCAGGGTTTTCTCTTTTAAAGGACACTTCTGGGCGAGGTGTCCGGTCTTACGGCATCGGTAGCAGGTTGGTTCCCTCGGTGGGCGGCGCTGGTCACTGGTCCTTGGCGAGGGTGGTGTTGGCCTCCTCCTCCTCTGCATCCAGGGGACATCCTCAGGGCTGTCGGCTAGCAGGATCTTCCCTCCTTCCTTGGGCTCCATCCGCAGCTGCAGGGCACTCAGCACGGTGGTCAGGGTTTTGCTCAACTGACGCACCTCAGAGCACAGACTGTCCAGTTCTTTAGGGGATGTTGCTGTAACCTTAGCTTCAGCAGCCACTGGGGAAAAGGTGGGTGTAGTAGGCTCTGGGGCAACCCCACCCTGGTAACCTTGGATGGCATTTGTTTCCAGGGGCTGCAGTCCTTTTATAGCCATGTCCTTAAGATTGTCAAAGGAGGCATCCGGATGATCCAGGGACCACCAACGTACAGTCCTGCTCTCCTCTGGAGACTTCAGTCCCCGGACAAACTGTTCCTTCAGCATTTTGTTCTCATTCTCAACGCTGGTTGGACTAACCTGGTTCAGAGCCCGCAGGGCCCCTTGGAGACGCCAGGCGTAGTCCCGAACATTGTCCTCTGGTTGTTGGGAGCAGCTGTAGAACCTCATCCAGAGGTCCGCCTCAGTAAGGTCCTCAAAGACAGTCTGTAGTTTTTGGAATATTGCGGACACTGACTCCTGGTCTGCGGCTGACCAAGTTTCCACTTCCCGCTCCGCAGCACCAGTCAGTTGTCCTAATACAACGGCAGCTCTTTGTTTGCCGGTAATAGAGTACATGGCTAAGATACCACATATCTTCCGTTTGAATCCAGACAGGGTATCTGGTTTGCCGTTGTACTGGGGGAGCCACTTTGCTCCAGGGATGTACGGTAAAGTCATAGGGATAACGGGTGTTACAGGCGCTGCTGGTGGAGCGGCGGCTTCGGCCTGCTCATCGTCGGGCGCGGGTTGAATTTCAGGGACGTTGACCGGCAGGTCGGCGTTCTGCTGCTCGTTGGACATCTTAGCGCCCCCCTAGTTAACCGTGGCCTACCTTCTGTTTTTTCTTCCGGTAGGCCGCAGCTCCGCAGGTGACGGTTATCTTCAGGACCTTGCGTCGCTTGCGTCCTACATCAGAGCATTCAGCGACGCTCCGTACAGGACCTGGCGCTTCCTGATTTGACGTCGAGGCGTGGGGCGTGTCCGGGACTTCTCGCTCTTTTGCAGGTACGCCCCTTATTTTCCTGCGTTTACGCCCTTCTTCTCGCTCAGCGGCCCCACAATGGCGGCAACCTTCTCCACAACTTTACGTACACAGTTCAGAATAAAGGCGCACAGTACCCTGTGGCAAAGGGCAAAACACGACGTCGTTGCCGCGGGCACGCAATCCTGTTCATGACGCCAAGAAGGAGATGACTAGCCCGGGGGAGATGGGGTTGACTCGGTACCCGGGCCTTTAGCCTGGCCTTTAGGGATGTCGCGGTGGTCGGCTCCCGGGCCCGTACCCTGGGCCTCTCCTTTAAAAAGTGTTGGTGTTTTTGGTTAAGTTTATAAAAGAGTTCGTGACACCACCTGTGGCTTCTGGTGATGATCACCAGTGCTGCGCAGTCCACTGAGGCTGGTGGTAAGTGTAACAGGTCTGGGAGGCGGAACCTCTGAGCTACTATACAAGGGGGCGGTCCTTGTAAGGGAGCGGGTGGCGACCAGGGAAGACGGGCAGGCAGTCACAGCAGGTGACCGGGACAGTCTCTGGGTGAACGGGCTGGAGGTCACGGCAAGTGACCGGGGTAGTCTCTGGATGAACGGGCAGGAGGTCACGGCAAGTGACCAGGGCAGTATCTGGGTAAAGGGTAGGTACGACCTGTGATGGCTGAGCCTCCAGGTAGGCTAGCAGGCAGATGGTAGATGTGTGCTCCCAGGTGAGCAAGCGAGAGTCTCTGGATAAACGGGTGGTCACAGCATGTGACGGCGGAGCCTCCAGGTAGGCCAACAGACAGGCAGCAGATGAGCGCTCCCAGGTGAGCAGGCAGGAGTCTCTGGAATGGCAGGTGGTCACAGCACGTGACGGCGGAGCCTCCAGGTAGGCCAACAGACAGGCAGCAGATGTGCGCTCCCAAGTGAGCAGGCAGGAGTCTCTGGAATGGCAGGTGGTCACAGCACGTGACGGCGGAGCCTCCAGGTAGGCTAGCAGGCAGGTAGGAGATGTGCGCTCCCAGGTGAGCGGGCAAGCTGGTCCATAGACAGACTGACAGGAGTAGGAAGGCAGACCGTCGGACCTCAGGCTAGCAAGCAGGTAGGAGGAATGTCAGGCAGGAAACAGACAGCAAACTGGCAGGTTTCTGGCAGGTAACTGGCAACGGGACCTGAGGGCTGAAGCAGAGTAGTGAACAGTGCAACAACATTGCTCGGGCACCTCCATTTTGGAGGAGGTGCCTTATATATGGTGAAGTCCTCCGGCCATTGGCCGGGGACTCCTTAGGACGGCGCGCGCGGCCCCTTTAAGAGGGAGGGAGCGCGCCCTAAGCACAGTGGCCGGGAAGGAGCGCGCGCTGCCAGCAGAGCGGGAGGAGGACGCCGGGCTCGGAGCAGAGGGGTGAGGGGAACAGCGTCCCTGCCTAGCAGAGGGCAGGGACGCCGGCGCTACACTACCCCCCCCTTTAGGCCCCCCCTTTTTTAGGCCAGAGAGAAATTTAGCTAGGATGAGAGGGGCATGGATGTTCTCCCGGGGCTCCCACGTTCTCTCTTCAGGACCAAACCCCTTCCAATCTACTAGAAAAAAGGTCTTCCCTCTTACCCTTTTGGTGGCCAGAATGTTCTCTACCTCAAATTCGTTTTCAGCTGAAACCGGAGCAGGAGGCGTACCTGTAGACTTGGAAAAAGAGTTAAGTACCACAGGTTTGAGGAGAGATACATGGAAGGAGTTAGGGATCCGCAAGTTGGCCGGGAGTTTCAATTTATAGGCCACCGGGTTGATCTGACTGATGACCTCCAGAGGACCGATGAACCGAGGCCCTAACTTATAGGAAGGAATCTTGAGCCGGACATACTTGGACGAGAGCCAGACCTTATCCCCTGGACGGAATTGAGGAGGATCCAGACGTTTTTTGTCAGCATGTCTTTTCATACGCTCGGATGACAGAAGGAGTGCGGACCGGGTACTCTCCCATATGGAGGAAAATTTGTTAACAAGAGATTCCGCAGCCGGACTGTCCACCGAGGTGGAGACGGGAAATGGGATCCGAGGATGCTGACCGAAGACAACAAAAAATGGGGATTTGGAGGAAGATTCGCTCTCGTGATTGTTGTAAGAAAATTCGGCCCATGGCAGGAGATCCACCCAGTCTGAATGGTGGGCATTAACGAAGTGCCGGAGGTAACTGGTCAGGTTCTGATTGATCCGCTCCACTTGACCATTAGACTGTGGGTGGTAAGCGGAGGAGAAGTCCAGGGTGACGCCTAGCAGTTTACAAGTGGCTCTCCAGAAGCGTGAGGTGATCTGTACCCCACGATCCGACACTATGTGGAGGGGCAGTCCATGAAGACGGAAGATGTGGCGGATAAAGTCTTTAGCCAGCTCGGGTGCAGACGGGAGGCCTGGCAGGGGAACGAAATGAGCCATCTTGGAAAAGCGGTCAGTGACCACCCAAATGACCGTACAACCGGCAGAGACGGGGAGATCAGTTATAAAGTCCATTGCTATATGCTGCCAGGGGGCAGCAGGTACTGGGAGCGGAAGGAGGCGACCGGCTGGCAGATGTTTCGGAACTTTGTTGCGGGCGCAGGACACACAGGCAGAAACAAAGTGTTATGTTCTGCTACCAGAGCTAAGGAAAGAGAGGAGATCTGTCCCTACGATAGAACTCAGCTTTATCCCTACGATGTAACAGGGGACCTGATCCTGCGATCAGACCTGCTAAAGTCCTAAGCTAGTCTGTACGGAGACCTATAGATGTGGGGAAGGAATCCCTACAAGTACTAAGGACTGGGAGGAAAATGGGACACCTCCTAACAGAAATAGTAGCAGACAGACAAACAAACAAAATATATAGAACACTGAGGTCCGTAGACCAAGCAAACTAACAGAGTTAGATACAGAGCACAGGCTAGCTAGAAAGTAGTTATACAATGAAGTCCAGCAAAGCCAGAAGGACGGAGCAGGATTAAATAGGCCAACAAGGTCATGTGACCAGCAAAGGAAAAAACCTAAGAGCAAGGTTCTAACAGTACCCCCCCTTCTAAGAGGATCCTCCGGATTCCCTAGGACCAGGCTTATCAGGAAATCTCCTGTGAAACGCTCTGATAAGTCTGGACGCGGAAACATCATCTGACCTCACCCAAGAGTTATCCTCGGGTCCGAAACCTTTCCAGGCCACAAGATACTGCAAACTACCTCTATACCGTCTAGAGTTAAGGATGCGAGAAATTTCATATTCCCCATCCTCCACCACCGGAGGAACAGAGGCAGAGGCGTCACCATCCGACACAACAGCTTTTTTTAACAGAGAGACATGAAATACCGGATTAATTCTCCAGGAGGTAGGAACCTCCAACCTAACAGCAGATTGGTTGACAACCTGAAGCACCTTAAAGGGCCCTACAAACTTGGGACCCAATTTCTTAGAAGGAATCCTCAACCGCAGATTCCTAGAAGACAACCAAACCATGTCACCAACAGCGAACAAAACCTCCTGTCGTTTCCTATCAAAGTAGTCTTTAGATTTTCTGTTGGCCTCCTGAAGATTACCACGCACATCCGTCCAAACTCTCTACAAATCACCGGAAAAATTCTCCTCCTCAGGCACGGCAGATCCCAACTTGGAGAACGACCCAAACGACGGATGTCTCCCAGAACAACAAAAAAAAGGCGAACAACCAGCAGAAGAAGATGTATGATTGTTCAGAGCAAATTCAGCAAGTGGCAGAAACTCAGACCACCCCTCTTGATTGTCTGCCACAAAACAACGCAAGAACTGCTCAACATCCTGGTTTTTCCTTTCTGTCTGGCCATTAGATTCAGGATGATATCCGGACGAGAACGATAAATGAACTCCCAACCTGTCACAAAAGGCACGCCAAAAACGAGCCACGAACTGAGGACCCCTATCAGAAACAATGTCAGTAGGAACGCCATGAAGTCTGACAATTTCCTTGACAAAGGCCTTAGCGAGAGTTTTAGCGCAGGGCAGTTTGACGAAGGGAACCAAGTGACACATCTTGCTAAAACGGTCCACGACCACCCAGATGACAGTAAAACCCTCAGAGGGGGGAAGGTCAGTTATAAAGTCCATAGCCAAATGTGTCCAAGGAGCACTGGGAACCTCCAAAGGACAAAGCAACCCCGCAGCAGGAGTATGTGAGGACTTAGATCTAGCACATATAGTACATTGACGCACCCACTTAATGACTTCCTTCTGCCATCCAGGCCACCAAAAACTGCGACCCACCAGTCTCTTGGTCTCAGAGATTCCGGGATGACCTGCCAACCGAGATTCGTGACACTCAACAAACAAATCTCTCCTAAAGGTCCCAGGCACAAACAACCTCCCATGAGGAGTGTTAGATGGGGCATTCTCCTGTGCTTTAAAAATCTCATCTTCCAAAACGGAGTCCAAAGCAGCTATCACAACACCTTCTTGTAAAATGTTCTCCTCTTTCTCAGCACCGACTATGGGAGAAAAACTGCGAGACAAGGCATCCGCCTTAACATTCTTAGTACCAGGGATGTAAGTAACGGAGAAATTAAACCGCGAGAAAAACAGTGCCCACCTAGCCTGACGGGCATTCAGGCGCTTGGCAGCATCAAGATATATCAGATTTTTATGATCCGTAAGAACCTGAACGGGAAATTCCGCACCTTCCAAGAAGTGGCGCCAGTGTTCAAATGCGAGTTTAATAGCCAATAATTCCCGATTACCAATATCGTAATTCAGTTCAGTCTCCGAAAAAATTTTTGAAAAAAAGGCACAGGGATGTAATCCATCCCCGTTATCCTGAGACAATACTGTGCCAACCCCCACAGAGGAAGCATCAACCTCAACCAAAAACGGCTTAGTCACATCAGGCTGCATAAGGATGGGAGCAGAGGTGAACCTCTCCTTGAGATACACAAAAGCTTCAATAGCCTCAGAAGACCACTGAACCGCATCAGCACCTTTCCTGGTGAGATCGGTCAGAGGTTTGACAATACTAGAAAAATTTTTTATGAATTTTCTGTAATAATTGGCGAAACCTAAAAACCTCTGTATCGATTTCAAACCAATAGACCTAGGCCATTCCTGTACAGCTTGAACTTTAACCGGGTCCATCTCAAAACCTTCGCTGGAGATAATGTAACCCAAAAAACTAATTCTCTGTACAGCGAACTCACATTTCTCCAGCTTAGCAAAAAGCGAATTGTCCATTAACAACTGTAATACCTCACGTACGCTCCGCCAATGAGACTCCAGATCCGGCGAATAAATCAAAATGTCATCCAAATACACAACCACATTTTTGCCGATCAAAGGTCTAAGGATGTCATTAATAGGATTCTGAAAAAATGCAGGAGCATTAGTAAGACCAAAAGGCATAACCAGATTCTCAAAATGACCCACAGGAGTGTTAAAAGCAGTCTTCCATTCGTCACCCTCCTTCATGCGCAACAGATTGTATGCCCCCTTAAGGTCAATTTTAGAGAACCACTTGGCCCCCATTAACTGGTTAAATAAATCAGGAATCAATGGCAGTGGGTAAGGATTGCGTACAGTAATTTTGTTAATCTCACGAAAATCCAGACAAGGACGTAAACCGCCGTCCTTTTTTTTTACAAAAAAAAATCCAACCGCCACAGGAGACTTAGAAGGCCTAATGTGACCGGCGGCCAAACTTGTCTGTATGTATTCCTCCAAAGCCTTCCTCTCAGGAATAGTAAGGTTAAATAAACGACTTTTAGGAAGAGTCGCTCCAGGGACAAATTCAATAGAACAATCATAGTCTCTATGGGGAGGCAAAACCTGCGATTCCTTCTCAGAAAAAAACTCTCCAAAAATCCTGAATAGGAACAGGCAATTCTCCCCTATCCAAAGCTGCAATACGCCCGTTACAACACTTGTCATAACATTTATGGCTCCAGGATTTAATTTCACTGGTAGACCAATCCAGTACAGGATTGTGAAATTTTAACCAGGGCAATCCCAATATTACTGGAGAAGGCAAGTTATTCAAAACTACCAAATCCAATTTCTCATGGTGAACACCATTAATAGTGAGAGGAAATTCACAGACCTTGAGAGTAATATTCTTCAAAGGGGAACCATCCACAGAAACCACAGCAATGGGGGATGATAAAGGTTCGGGTTTTAAATTGAGTCTTTCCAAGAATCCCCCATCAATTACATTCAGAGTAGACCCACAATCGACAAACACCCGAAATTCCATTAATTTTTCCTGAGCAATCGTGGAAGCAGCTAAAAATACACCCATGGAATTTAAACAGGCAATACGGGCATGACTGACCTTTTTTTTTCTTTCTTCATACGAAGTTCACAGCCTTTAATCAAATGACCAGATTTTCCGCAATAGAAACACAAGCCTTCAAAAAATCTACGGTCTTTTTCTTGAGAGCGAGGTGCCACCGATCCAATCTCCATCGGTTCACCACTGTTAGTACACACATTCTCATAACCAGAAACTGACATAGCAGAGGATTTGCTCTCATTAACCCTTGCACGCAGTCTCCTATCCACCCGTATAGCTAATTGCATAGCCTGTTGCAAATCTTCAGGTGTAGGATAAGCAATTAGCAGGTCTTTAACCCTTTCATTGAGCCCAGCAAGAAATAGACTTTTCAGAGCAGAATCGTTCCACCCTGTTTGAGTAGACCATCGACGGAAATGAGTACAATATTTTTCCACATTACCTGATCCCTGTCTCAAACGTCTTAACTCAGTCTCAGCTGATGCGACACGGTCAGGATCATCATATAATAGCCCCAAAGCAGAAAAAAAACTATCCACTGATCTGAAGCATGTATCACTAGGTTGCAAAGAAAAGGCCCACTCCTGAGGCTCTTTGCGCAAAAGTGACATTATGAACCCTATGCGCTGGGATTCATCCCCAGAGGACTTGGGTCTCAAACGAAAATACAATAAGCAAGCATTTTTAAATGAAAAAAATTCTCGGTGTTCACCAAAAAATAAATCCGGCAAACATACCTTAGGCTCCAAGAAATGTGCTCCAGGACAGTTACTCACGTGCTGACGGAGCTCGGCCACCTCCAGAGAGAGTCCCTGCAGGCGATGAGCCAAATCCTGAACCGACACCATGATGGAACAGAAAAATCTTTCCTTAGAGAATTTGCAGGCTGGACTTACTGTTATGTTCTGCTACCAGAGCTAAGGAAAGAGAGGAGATCTGTCCCTACAATAGAACTCAGCTTTATCCCTACGATGTAACAGGGGACCTGATCCTGCGATCAGACCTGCTAAAGTCCTAAGTTAGTCTGTACGGAGACCTATAGATGTGGGGAAGGAATCCCTACAAGTACTAAGGACTGGGAGGAAAATGGGACACCTCCTAACAGAAATAGTAGCAGACAGACAAACAAACAAAATATATAGAACACTGAGGTCCGTAGACCAAGCAAACTAACAGAGTTAGATACAGAGCACAGGCTAGCTAGAAAGTAGTTATACAATGAAGTCCAGCAAAGCCAGAAGGACGGAGCAGGATTAAATAGGCCAACAAGGTCATGTGACCAGCAAAGGAAAAAACCTAAGAGCAAGGTTCTAACACAAAGTCTATTACGTCCTTGTGCAGGGTAGGCCACCAGTAGTGCCGAGTAATAAGCTGGAGGGTCTTTTTCTGACCGGCGTGGCCAGCTAGTTTAGACGAGTGACCCCAGTGTAGGATCTTCTCCCGATCAGGTACTGATACGAACGTCTTACCGGGAGGGAGACGATTTAGACTCACGGGAGCCACCTGCATTACTCTGGCGGGATCGATGATGTGTTTCGGTTCTTCCTCGAGATCAGACACCAGAAAGGATCGGGACAAGGCGTCCGCCTTGATGTTTTTGTCAGCCGGGCGAAAATGAAGAATAAAATCAAAGCGAGCAAAAAACAAGGACCACCGAGCTTGGCGCGGGTTAAGTCTCTGGGCATGCTGGAGGTAAGCCAAGTTCTTGTGGTCAGTGTAAATTATTACCGGGTGAAGAGCCCCTTCGAGCAGGTAACGCCACTCCTCCAATGCCAGCTTGATGGCCAATAACTCTCGATCTCCTATGGAATAGTTGCGCTCAGAAGAGGAGAAGAGTTTGGAGAAGAAGCCACAAGTTACCATTCTCCCGGAAGATGATTTTTGGGTAAGTACCGCTCCGGCTCCAGAGGAGGAGGCGTCAACCTCCAGGAAGAACTGCTTGTTGCCATCTGGGCGATGCAGCACCGGGGCGGAAGAGAAGGCCTGTTTTAAGGAAAGAAAGGCGTCCTCTGCTTCGGGCGGCCACTCTCTGGGATTAGTGCCCTTACGGGTGAGCGCGGAAATTGGGGCAGTCCGGGAAGAGAAGTGCGGTATGAAGAGGCGGTAGTAGTTGGCGAAGCCCAGGAACCGCTGAATGGCCTTCAACCCCTCCGGTCGGGGCCATTTCTCGATGGCAGACAGTTTCTCTGGATCCATTCGTAGGCCGGTCTGAGAAATAATGTAGCCCAAAAACGGAAGCGAGGTCTGCTCAAAGAGGCACTTCTCATATTTAGCGAAGAGGTGATTCTGCCTGAGCCTGAGCAGGACCTGACGAACGTCTCTCCGGTGAGTCTGGAGATCCGGAGAGAAGACCAAGATGTCGTCCAGGTACACCACTACGCAGGAGTAGAGAAGGTCCCGGAAGATGTCATTGACCAACTCTTGAAAGATGGTAGGAGCGTTACAGAGACCAAAGGGCATTACCAGATATTCATAGTGGCCGTCCCGGGTGTTGAATGCAGTCTTCCATTCATCCCCTTGACGGATACGGACCAAGTTGTACGCCCCACGGAGGTCCAGTTTGGTGAAGATTCTAGCCCCCCTCAGACGATCAAATAATTCTGGAATGAGCGGAAGGGGGTACTTATTCTTCACCGTGATCTGGTTAAGGCCTCTATAGTCTATACAGGGACGGAGAGAGCCGTCCTTCTTTTTTGCGAAAAAGAAGCCTGCATCCGCCGGGGAGGTAGATTTCCGGATGAATCCCCTGGCCAAATTCTCCTCAATATATTCGGACATCGACCGAGTCTCAGCAGCGGACAATGGGTAAATACGCCCAAGGGGAGGCGTAGTACCGGGTAACAGGTCGATAGGACAGTCGTAGGGTCTATGAGGGGGTAATGTCTCTGCCTCCTTTTTATTAAAGACATCAGCAAATGACCAATAGGGAATCGGAAGTCCAGGTAGATTAGTTGGGGTAGGAGAAGGACGGGTGGGATGAACAGGAACCAAACAAGTCTTATGACAGTCCTGTCCCCAGCGAAGGACTTCTCCGGTCTGCCAGTCAAGCACGGGTGCATGTCTCTGGAGCCAAGGTAGACCTAGTAAGAGGGCGTGAGAGAGTCCAGGCAGAACGTGAAAAGAGATGCTCTCAGAATGCAGCATTCCCACCTGCAGAGTTATGGATTCGGTGATGAGTTGGATGGGACGTGGTAAGAGGCCCCCATCCACAGCAGCGACAGATAATGGTATAGCCAGAGGTTTGGTGGGAATGCGGTATTTTTCTACCAGGGCCTGTGAAATAAGATTCCCGGCCGCTCCAGAGTCAAGTTGGGCTAGTTCGAAATAACGATTCTCCCCGCAGATAATTGAGACTGACAGCAGCAGAGATGGAGAGGATTTATTCTTGTCTAGGTCGACCTCTCTGAGCGAACCTAGACACAGGCGTTTCCCGACCTCTCCGGGCAGGTAGGGATCCGGTGCTCCTTACTGCCACAGTAGAAGCAGCTCCCCTCGGCACGGCGTAAGTCCTGATGGGTTTTGACCATCTTGGTCTGGTCGACCTGCATAGGCTCAGGAGAGTGTACCTGGGGAGAAACGGAGGGAGTGACGGGTTTCTGAAAAGTAGGAGCTAGACGTGGAAACCTCCTCTCACGGGTGACTTCTTTGGCACGCTCCTGGAACCGTAGGTTAATCCGGGTGGCAAGAGTTATTAGGTCATCGAGAGTGGTAGGAATGTCTCGACCGGCGAGTTCATCTTTAATACGGCCGGACAGACCCTCCCAGAAGACAGATACCAGAGCGTCGTTATCCCAGGCCAGCTCCGAGGCAAGGGTACGGAACCGTATGGCATATTGGCCCACGGTGAGACTTCCCTGACGGAGGCGTAGCAGAGATGATGCGAATGAGGTCTTCCGTCCGGGTTCGTCGAAGACTTTCCGGAAAGCCGTAAGAAAGGCAGGCAAGTCGGACACCAGGGGGTCTCCTCTCTCCCACAGAGGATTTAGCCAGCCCAGGGCCTCCCCGGTGAGATGGGACATGATGAAGGCAATTTTGGCCCAGTCGGAGTTAAACTGGTGGGACAGGAGTTCAAAGTGCAGGGTGCACTGATTTATAAAGCCCCGAGCCTGAGCGGAGTCGCCTCCGAAGCGAGGAGGTGCAGAAAGCCGGGGTCCGGGGTAGGATACCATAGCATTGGTGGGCAGCGGAGCTGCCGGATTGCGAGTCATGGCACTGGCGGTGGTTGCTGGTGGAGCAGTCAGAGTGTCCAGGCGAGAATTGACATTCCGCAGGTGACCCAGGATGGACTCCTGTTGGGACCTCTGACGGGACAGTTCATGACACAGGTCCGAGAGCGAGGGAGCTTGGGTGCCACCGGGTTCCATGGCCCGAGCAAACTGTAACGGGTCTGGGAGGCGGAACCTCTGAGCTACTATACAAGGGGGCGGTCCTTGTAAGGGAGCGGGTGGCGACCAGGGAAGACGGGCAGGCATTCACAGCAGGTGACCGGGACAGTCTCTGGGTGAACGGGCTGGAGGTCACGGCAAGTGACTGGGGTAGTCTCTGGATGAACGGGCAGGAGGTCACGGCAAGTGACCGGGGCAGTCTCTGGATGAACGGGCAGGAGGTCACGGCAAGTGACCGGGGCAGTCTCTGGGTAAAGGGTAGGTACGACCTGTGATGGCTGAGCCTCCAGGTAGGCTAGCAGGCAGATGGTAGATGTGTGCTCCCAGGTGAGCAAGCGAGAGTCTCTGGATAAACGGGTGGTCACAGCATGTGACGGCGGAGCCTCCAGGTAGGCCAAC
The DNA here is from genome assembly GCF_046119375.1 of Phyllobates terribilis. Taxonomy (NCBI): domain Eukaryota; kingdom Metazoa; phylum Chordata; class Amphibia; order Anura; family Dendrobatidae; genus Phyllobates; species Phyllobates terribilis. The sequence continues at coordinate 694,571,766 of NW_027362762.1, forward strand.
AGACAGGCAGCAGATGAGCGCTCCCAGGTGAGCGGGCAGGAGTCTCTGGAATGGCAGGTGGTCACAGCACGTGACGGCGGAGCCTCCAGGTAGGCTAGCAGGCAGGTAGCAGATGTGCGCTCCCAGGTGAGCGGGCAGGAGTCTCTGGAATGGCAGGTGGTCACAGCACGTGACTCCAGAGCCTCCAGGTAGGCTAGCAGGCAGGTAGGAGATGTGCGCTCCCAGGTGAGCGGGCAAGCTGGTCCATAGACAGACTGTCAGGAGTAGGAAGGCAGACCGTCAGACCTCAGGCTAGCAAGCAGGTAGGAGGAATATCAGGCAGGAAACAGACAGCAAACTGGCAGGTTTCTGGCAGGTAACTGGCAGGTAACTGGCAACGGGACCTGAGGGCTGAAGCAGAGTAGTGAACAGTGCAACAACATTGCTCGGGCACCTCCATTTTGGAGGAGGTGCCTTATCTATGGTGAAGTCCTCCGGCCATTGGCCGGGGACTCCTTAGGATGGCGCGCGCGGCCCCTTTAAGAGGGAGGGAGCGCGCCCTAAGCACAGTGGCCGGGAAGGAGCGCACGCTGCCAGCAGAGCGGGAGGAGGACGCCGGGCTCGGAGCAGAGGGGTGAGGGGAACAGCGTCCCTGCCTAGCAGAGGGCAGGGACGCCGGCGCTACAGTAAGGCAGCTGGATGGTATAGCTCCCACAGGTGGAGCTAGCCCTCAGGGCAGTGTATGAACGGGGAAAGCAGGACGACGAGACCCCGCCGGGTCAGAGCAAGAACGGGGACAGACACGATAGTCACTTCAGTACCTTTTACTGATGGAAATTCAGGCACTCCCTAGAGCACTGTAGGGTGAAGGGTGTATGTCCGGATCCTCCCCAATGAGCGGGTTTTGGGCCTCCTGTTTCTTGACGCTGCGTAGTAAGTTTCTGACCTGCCTGAAGCTAGGCCTAACTTTGTCTCTGTCCTGCGCTGGCTGACCTTGTGGTAGGGCCTTCTCTTGGAGTGCACGCTCCCGACTTACGGGGCCTATGTGTCTCCTGGCTCTGATACGTATCAGCACTTTAGCGATCCTGGGACTTGTAGTTCTCCAGGGATTCCGGTTTTATCTTACTGGGTCATGGAGATCCCGGTAAGCTTCGGACCCGGTGTCCGGTAACTGCTTCTTCGGGGTGAGCTAGTTAAGCTCCTCTGCCCCCTATGAACTAACTCTCTCTACTCGCCTTCGGCCTACTCGGACCCTCAATAGGCTACTCACACTAACGGCAGCTTGCCGTGCTTCACCGATCTTATGGCGCCGGCACACCTAAAGCTCACCTCTCTGAGCTACAACTGAGTCTTGATCTGGATAAGCTCCACTGCAGGCTGACCTCTCTCAGGCTTCTACTGCAGGAACTCTCTCAACAGGTTTGCTCTCTGTCAGTTCCAGTCTAGACTAAATGAGCTCGACTCTGCATTCAGGTTTGTACTTGCTGAACTCTCCAGAGGAACTGAGCTGCCTGGCTCCACCTTCCCTATTTATCTATCCCTAACGGGCTCCCTCTGGTGGTCTGAGGTGGAAGGTGGAGATGTGTGAATGGTTATGGGGGCCTCTTGTGGAGGAATCCATCAATACACCCTTCTAGGATCTGTGATACCAAGCACAGCTGGGCTTCACAATCACACCACAGCTCCTGGGCAGGGGAGGATGCAAAAGCGTATACAGACATTACAGCATGGGATCACAACTGATTCTTTCTTTGAAGTAAAACATTGCTTAAAAACAGGCAGAGAAATGTTTTACCTCACAAAAAGAATCAGTTGCGATCCCATGCTGTAATGTCTATGTACTCTATTTTGCTTCCTCCCCTGTCCAGGAGATGTGGTATGATCAGACCATGTTCCTGCATAGTCAGACGCAGCCATTACACAGTACACAGCAGGGACACATTTATAAGATTATCTCAGCACAGGAACATTTTATTTAAACACATCCAATTGTGGAAGTTATTATTATTCCAAGATCTATTAATAAACTTTAATTGGTGGGAAAACCCCTTTAACCCCTTAATAACATCTGACGTACTAATACGCGTCTGTGCCCTGGGACTTAAGAGCCAGACCCGTATTAGTACGTCATGGCGATAGCGCGCGCACACAGGCTGTGCGGGCGCGATCGCCGCCGGGTGTCAGCTGATTGTGCTAGGGTTAGGGCTGGGGTTGGGATTTTTTCAAAAGTAAGAAAAAAAGATGACGATATGGCGACTAGTGTTGAGCGCAAGTGCTCGTTACTTGAGTTTGCATCGGGTGCTCTGGTATGCATTGAGTATCGTGGGTATTTGAGTGACATGCTCGAGTCTCTGCCCCATATGCTTCGCGGCCAAAAAACTTTACCGGGATTGCCTGCCATGCACGAGCGATCCCCGCATGTTTTTTTTTGGGTGTCTAATAACCGTGAAACATGCGGAGCAGGGACTCGAGCATGTCACTCGAGCACACGCTGTACATGGTGCATACCTGAGTACCCGATGCAAACTCAAGTAGCGAGTACTTGCGCTCAAGAATAATGACAACTTATTCAATATGATGACCTAATGTAAACAAATTCTGTGCCGTACCTCTGGGTTCAAAATGTTCACTATACACCTTAATAAAATCCTTGAGGGGTATAGTTTCCAAAATGGGGACACTTGTGGGGGAGCTCCACTGTTTAGGCACATCACGGGCTCTCCAAACGCGACATGGTGTCCGCTAACAAATTGAATGGAAAATCGGCTCAAATTGTTAGCGGACGCCATGTTGCGTTTGGAGAGCCCCTGTGTGCCCAAACATTGGAGCTCCCCCACAAGTGACCCCATTTTGGAAACTAGACCCCCCAAGGCACCTATCTAGATGCATAGTGAGCACTTGGAACCCCAGGAGTTTCACAAATTGATTCATAAAAATGAAAAAGTGTTTTTTTTTTCACTTTTTCATTTTTACGAATCAATTTGTGAAGCACCTGGGGGTTCCAAGTGCTCACTATGCATCTAGAAAGGTGCCTTGGGGGGTCTAGTTTCCAAAATGGGGTCACTTGTGGGGGAGCTCCAAAGTTTGGGCACAGAGGGGCTCTCCAAACGCAATGTGGTGTCCGCTAACAATTTGAGCCGATTTTCCATTCAATTTGTTAGCGGATACCATGTTGCATTTAGAGAGTCCCTGTGTGCCCAAACATTGGAGCTCCCCCACAAGTGACCCCATTTTGGAAACTAGACCCCCCAAGGCACCTATCTAGATGCATAGTGAGCACTTGGAACCCCTAGGTGCTTCACAAATTGATTCATAAAAATGAAAAAGTGTTTTTTTTTTCACTTTTTCATTTTTACGAATCAATTTGTGAAGCACCTGGGGGTTCCAAGTGCTCACTATGCATCTAGAAAGGTGCCTTGGGGGGTCTAGTTTCCAAAATGGGGTCACTTGTGGGGGAGCTCCAAAGTTTGGGCACAGAGGGGCTCTCCAAACGCAAGGTGGTGTCCGCTAACAATTTGAGCCGATTTTCCATTCAATTTGTTAGCGGATACCATGTTGCATTTAGAGAGTCCCTGTGTGCCCAAACATTGGAGCTCCCCCACAAGTGACCCCATTTTGGAAACTAGACCCCCCAAGGCACCTATCTAGATGCATAGTGAGCACTTGGAACCCCTAGGTGCTTCACAAATTGATTCGTAAAAATGAAAAAGTGTTTTTTTTTTCATTTTTACGAATCAATTTGTGAAGCACCTGGGGGTTCCAAGTGCTCACTATGCATCTAGAAAGGTGCCTTGGGGGGTCTAGTTTCCAAAATGGGGTCACTTGTGGGGGAGCTCCAAAGTTTGGGCACACAGGGGCTCTCCAAACACAACATGGCGTCCGCTAATTATTCAAGCAAATTTTACAATCAAAAAGTCAAATGGCGCTCCTTCCCTTCCAAGCCCTGCCGTGCGCCCAAACAGTGTTTTTTCCCCAAATATTGGGTATCTGCGTGCCCAGGGGAAATTGCACAACAAATTTTGGGGTCCATTTTTTCTTGTTACCCCTGTGAAAATAAAAAAAATTGGGTCTAAAGTAACATTTTTGTGAAAAAAGTTAAATGTTCATTTTTTTCTTCCACATTCAAAAAATTCCTGTGAAGCACCTGAAGGGTTAATAAAGTTCTTGAATGTGGTTTTGAGCACCTTGAGGGGTGCAGTTTTTAGAATGGTGTCACTTTTGGGTATTTTCTGTCAAAAAGACCTCTCCAAGTGACTTCAAATGTGATGTGGTCCCTAAAAAAATGGTTTTGTAAATTTTGTTGGAAAAATGAGAAATCGCTGGTCAACTTTTAACCCTTATAGCTCCCTAGCAAAAAAAAATTTTGGTTCCAAAATTGTGCTGATGTAAAGTAGACATGTGGGAAATGTTATTTATTAACTCTTTTGTGTGACATATCGCTCTGATTTCAGGGCTTAAAAGTTCAAATTTTGAAAATTGCAAAATTTTCAAAATTTTCGCCAAATTTCCATTTTTTTCACAAATAAATGCAAGTGATATCGAAGAAATTTTTCCACAATCATGAAGTACAATATGTCACGAAAAAACAATCTCAGAATCAGGGGGATCCGTTGAAGCGTTCCAGAGTAATTACCTCATAAAGTGACAGTGGTCAGAATTGTAAAAATTGGCCCGGTCATTAACGTGCAAACCACCCGCGGGGCTTAAGGGGTTAAGCTCCCTGCCACCACCCAGACTGTAATCTTGGCATTATCTGCAGTAAATGTAAATATTTCATAATAAAACTCCAGCTGCCCCCTCGGACAGTAATCTTGGCATAATCTGCACTTATAATTACATAATAAACCATCCACCGGCCCCACCCAAGACAGTAATTCTGGTATAGTCCGCACTACATATAATAATCTCATAATACGGGCATTAGCTGCACTACATGTTATAAACACACACTATTATGAGATTATTAAGGGAAACGTAACCAGGTTTTCCCAATATGAAATAAGGCCACCACCTTTAATGTCTCTTTTACAGCAGTCTAGCAAGCTATATATAAATCCCCAACCACCTCTGCAGATCCCCAAAAAATACCTTTTATAATCCTCCCCATACGGCGAGGTTCGGTCCCATGTGCGTCCCTGATCTTTTCCTCCTCTATCCCCACAATCGCAATCCCCCTCCTCTGTTCCTTGGGGATGACACATCCTTCATCATCCACACAGCGTTCCCAATCTGTCTCCTGAGCAGGGGTAGGTCATTCTGCCCTGCTAAGGGCAGAGCAAAGTACTGTAGTGCGCATGCGCCAGCTTTACTTGCGGGTCATCGGCGCTATTTGCCCTCTCCCGTCTCATGCACATAACAGTATTTTTCTCAGCCATCAGCTGTGCAGAGGGAAGTACACCTGTGTAGGAGCCAGATTGGGGATGTGTGACACCCCAGGGGTCTGGTTGCCACAGTGATAGAGATATTACGTCTGAGAGCAGGTGGGAGGTCCTTTGGTCAGGGATCCTGTGCATGCCACACCTCCTGCCCAGTCTTGGGAGGGGAAGGACTTCCCCTATATAAACCTGGGGCTGAGGCAGGGTAGGGAGTTCTGAGAGGAGAAGACAGGGAGCAGAGCTGCTCTATGGGCTCTGCTCCACAGGCAGGCCCTGTCCAGGGGCCTGAGCCTGGAGTCAAGGAGAGTAGAGACAAGAAACAGCAGAAGCAATACTACTACGAGTCAGGGGCTGGCAGCTGCAGAGCTCGCCCTGACTGAGAAGCTTTCTTACCGGACCCGGCGTCCGAGGCTGTGGGGACTAACTCTTACCCAGCAGCAGAAGCCGACCGGCAGGGGATTTCAGGTCCTCAGGCCCAGAAACCCGAAGGCACGGTCACACGCGTGGGACCAGCACCGCCATCGTGGAGCGGAAGCCATTAGAAGGCCCCGAGTCACCGGCCATACGGGTGAGCACCACACGGTACACTCAGGGACGTGGGCTACTTATATCCGCTTCTAGCAAGGTAGCCAGAAGAGTACAGTCAGTTTGGGAGGCCTACAACTCCGCCTGGCCAGGGGAGATCCCATCTGCTCAAGGACTGACCAGGCCCCGTTCACTAGCAAGTACTCCGGGAGGGTCTATCGTTGTTACCAGTAAAGACCCTGAATTACACCGCACCGTCTCTGAGTGGTTCCTGCTACCCCCATCATCCACATCTGCTGCCCTGAGGCCATACCCCTCCCGTTGGGGGTTATACCATCTACGCTGCACCATCCATCCACCGGCCTCAGCGGACTGTCCTGCAGCGGCAGCTCCATAGCTGCATTCAACGGGTGGCGTAGTCGTCCTACATCTACCGCTGTTACATCGCCGCTCAGTTTGACTCCCTGGGCACGGACCGGGTCACCGCCACGAGACTACAACCCTCAAGAGATCCGGCTCTGGGTAAGCTCCCGCGTGCGCAACGCAGCGCGACACAGGCCCAGGGGCGCGTCAGATGCTGTCTGGATGATGTAGGAAGATTCATCCACATAAGGCAAGCAGGAGAACGGCAATAGCAAAGATAGAGGAGGCGCCAATGCAAGACCAGCAACGCCCATCAGACCGGACCGTGCAGATTTATAAAAGGTATTTTTTTTAATCTGCATAGGGGGTTGAGGACTTATATATGGCTTACTAGACTGCTGTAAAAGAGGCATTAAACGTAGTGGAAGCAGTTTATAGTGGGAAAATCTGGTGACAGATTCCCTTTAAATGCTGTTCATTTTGCAGCAAATGTTAAAATTACTCACTATGGTGAAGGGAAATGGGAGGGTTGGGAGCGGCTTATTATAAGATTGGGGACTTATTTTTATAACATCTTAGGGCCTTATTATTCATAAGATTATTAAATGCAGTGCCTTTTATACCAGGATCACTTGGTGGTAGTAGTGGTGGTGGAGGATACTGAGAAAATCTGATGGATGATATTTTGCTGCATATTATGTGTACCATCTTACTTAGACCCCCCAGAGTTTACAAAAGACGATGGGCTGCTAAAAACAAAAATGGGTAAAATAATTTTGCAGTTTTCTTTCCAGATTGAGCGTTTTGCTTGTTTGTTGGGTGGGTATCGGGATTATTGGGAATAATTGTGCAGTGAAAATCAACCATAAGAGTATGTGATAGATGATTACTGCACATCATTATGGTTATTCTTTGACAATAAACGGCACAAAGTGGTGGGTATTGGAAATGACATATGATGGATGGATACTGAAAATTATTGCTACTATGTTAAAAAGATTGTCCAGTCACAAAATAAATCTCTACAGTGTACAATGTGCATGCCGTCACGATTCCCCGTGCGTGTGGGTGCTCATGTGATCCCATATTTAAAATTTGCATCCTTGTTGTCACATGCCAACTAGTCTCATTCAACTTCTCTCAATACTATATCGAAAGCTGGATGTAACTAATCGGCACATATCTGCAAGGATGGAAATCGCGTACATGCGCCCATGTGACTGCCCACCTAAACGGAAAATACTGGGAATTATGACAGTGTGTGCATTGCATACTGTAACAATTCGTCAGTCTGCAGTCAAATAGATTGACTGCAAGCTTTTTTCGTGAGACTAGACAATCTCATTAATAAACTGGGGTGGGAGGTATGATGATTACTGCAATAATTTTGGTGATTATAATCTAGGGGCAAGATGATGTACTGTATGATTCCTACAATTTTTACTGTGATTACTTATGCTGATTTACATTTGTGTACAGTTTATTCGTTACTAGATGCTAGTATATACTGTACATATCTTTACATATGTTTATAGTTTCTTCACTACTGATATATTTATATTGTGTGAATAGTTTCCTCATTGCTGGATTCTAGTATATATTTGTGTACACAGTTACTTTGCTGGGGGGAAAATAAGTATTTGACACGCTGCCGTTTTTTGAATGTTTTCCCACCTACAAAGATTGGAGAGGTCTGTAATTTTTATCGTAGGTACACTTCAACTGTGAGATACAGCATATAAAAAAAATCCAGAAAATTACATTGTATTATTTTTACATACTTATTTCATGCTATAAAATGAAAATTAATTATTTGATCACCTACCAACCAGCAATAATTCTGGCTCTCACAGACCTGTTTTTCTTTAATAAGCCCTCCTACTCTGCACTCATTACCTATATTAATTGCACCTGTTTGAACTTGTTACCTGTATAAAAGACACCTGTCGACACACTCAATCAATCACACTCCAACCTCTCCACCATGGCCAAGACCAAAGAGCTGTCTAAGGACACCAAGGTACAAAATTGTAGACCTGCACAAAGCTGGGATGGGCTACAGGCTAAAAGACAAGCAGCTTGGTGAGAAGGCAAAAACTGTTGGCACAATTATTAGAAAATGTAAGAAACACAAGATGATTGTCAATCTTCCTTGGTGTGTGGCTCCATGCAAGATCTCACCTTGTGGGGTAAGGATGATTCTGAGAAAGGTCAGGAATCCGTCCAGAACTACATGGAAAGACCTGGTCAATGACCTGAAGAGATCTGGGACCACAGTCTCAAATATTACAATTTAAAACCGTGGTTCTCTGTCAGACATATCACATATAACAGCATTCCAAAATCAGCCATTTCTGGCTTCCATTTCGTTGCAGTGTGTCGGTCAAGCTATTGAAACTAGATCTCTGTGAAGAATAGTATTAGTACATTACAGGCCTGATATTTCAAACCGGGGTTCTCTGTCAGACATATCACATATAACAGCGTTTCGAAATCAGCCATTTCTGGCTTCCATTTTGTTGCAGTGTGTCGGTCAAGCTATTCACACTAGGTCTCTGTGAAGAAGAGTTTTAGTAAACTACAAGCCTGCTATTTAAAACCATGGTTCTCTGTCAGACATATCACATATAACAGCATTTCGAAATCAGCCATTTCTGGCTTCCATTTTGTTGCAGTGTGTTGGTCAAGCTATTCACACTAGGCCTCTGTGAAGAAGAGTATTAGTAAACTACAGGCCTGCTATTTAAAATCGTGGTTCTCTGTCAGACGTATCACATTCCAAAATCAGCCATTTCTAGCGAAAGTGGAAAATATTGTCATCCATTTAAAATGGGCAAGGTGCGTGGCAAGGGATGGGGAAGTGGACGTGATGGTGATGGTGTATGCCAAGGCTGAGGACGTAGCCGTGGGCAAGCTGAAATTGTGCCACAACAAGCACCCACATCTTGTCGCTCGAGCTTCCTGTCCCAATTACTAGGGGACCGCAGCACACCACTTTTGAACCCAGAGCAGCGTCAAAAGGTTGTTGGTTGAATGCTTCCAGTCACTTTGCCACCGCCACCACCACCACCACCACCACCACCCTATCTTCTACACGGTCAAGTCTCAGTAGCCAAGAGTCTGGACCGCATATTCCTCACCCTGATCCTCCTTCCTCCCACCATGACGAGTTCCCGGAGACAACTGATCCCACACTTGGACACTCAGAAGACCTGTTCAATTTTCCATTTGTAGATTCGGGCCTCTCGCCCGGCCAGCTGTAAGCGAGTCAAGAGGAGAACTAGTGTAGCGATGCCCAAATATTTGAGCAGCCACGGTCACACAAAGGCAACGGTGCAATTACTATCGCAAGAGGTGGATGATGATGATGAGACACAATTGCCAGAAAGTCAGGAGGAGGACCAGGGTGTGGAAGTTGAAGACGGGGTGGTGGATGATATAGTAACTGACCCAACCTGGCAAGGTGACATGCAGAGCGAGGACAGCAGCACACAGGGGGAGGGAGACGTAGCACCACATCAGGCAGGAAGAAGCACAACAAAAGTTGCCAGTACAACTGTTTGGTCTTCCCGAGTCTGGTTGTTTTTTAAAGACTGCAGATAACCCCAAAAAGCCCACTTGCACCACCTGCTAGGCCAGCATCAACAGGGGTAGCAAAACTAGCAGCCTGACCACCACCAGCATGATCAGGCACATGGCAGCAAAGCACCTGACTAAGTGGACCAAACTCCAGCATCCAGAAACAGTGTCTGGGGGTGACACCACTGCTTCTTTTGCTGTTGTGCGTGCACGCCAATCCCATGTCCATGGCTCATGCAAAGATGCCTCCCGCTCTGCAAATGTCATTGCACACTCTTAACTAGCACCATCAGCAAGCACGTCCATGTCCTTGTCCCAGCGCAGCGTTCAGTTGTCACTACCCCAGTCCTTGGAACGTAAGTAAAAATACCCAGCCAACGCCTCACAGGCCACACTACTGAATTCACACATTTCGCAAATGCTTGCGCTTGTAATGTTGCCTTTGAGGCTCGTGGAGATGGAAGCTTTCTGCAACCTGATGGCGGCAGTCATCCCTCGGTACTCAGTCCTCAGCCACCACTATGGTGTGCCGTCCCCGCATTACGCGAGCACGTGTCCCACAACATTAGCCATGCCCTCAACAATGCAGTTACAGGGAAAGTCCACCTAACCACGGACACGTGGACAAATGCTTGTGGACAGGGATGGTACATCTCGCTGACGGCACACTGGGTCAACATAGCAGAAGCCAGGACCCAGTTGGACCTTGGGACGGAACACGTTCTCCCGACGCCGAGGATTGCGGGCCCTGGGTCAATCAGGGTTGCTCCCACATTCTACAGCTCCTGCCCTCCTCCTCCTCCTCTTCAGCCTCCATCTCCGAAATGACCACATCAGTCAGAAGCTGAAAGCACTGCACCACTGCCCCGGCCAAGCGGCAACAGGCTGTGGTGAAGCTAATATGCTTAGGTGACAAACCGCACAACGTTGAAGAGTTGTGTACAGCTTTTAAAAAGCAGGCAAATCTGTGGCTGACACTGCTAACCCTACAGCAAGGCATAGTCGTGTGTGACAATGGCCGGAACCTGGTGGCGGCTCTGGGACGAGGCAAGCTCAAACACGTACCATGCCTGACCCATGTGCTTAACCTCGTGAGTCAACAGTTCTCAAAACCTACCCAGATCTGTCGCATCTGCTTGTCAAAGTATGCCACGTGTGTGCCCATTTTAGAAAGTCAGCTACAGCTTCCACTGCCCTTGCCGTGCTTCAGCAGCACACTGACTGGTGTGCGATGTCCCCACGCGTTGGAACTCTACATTGCAGATGTTGGGAAGGATTTGTAAGCAGAAGAAGCAGTTGTTGACTACCAGCATCAACAAGGGCATCAGTATTCAGTTCAGACTCCACACATAAGACCTCAGAAGTGGACATGGATGTCAGACATCTGTACCATCCTCCAAAACTTTAAGGACTCTACCAAGATGGTGAGCTGCGATGAAGCCATAATTAGCATCATCATCCCGCTTCTCTGTCTTCTGAAACGCTCTCTCCTCACAATTAAAGAGGATGCATTGTAGGCAGAGCACAATAAGATGGAGTTCGAGACCATAGAGGGTGATTCCACACAGCCCAGCCTCATCTCATCCCAATGTGGATTGGGTGACAATGAGGAAGAGGAGGAGGAGGAAGAACAGGAGCTAGTTTCCTGCACTATAGTTAGTACTACCTGCACAGCTGTCATACCGTCTGTACAGCGTGGATGGGCTGAGGACAGGGAGGAGGAGGAGGAGGATGAGGATGAGAGCATGGTCAGTCATCCTCTTGGTTAGGACATGGAAGTTTTACCTGTTAGCAGTCTGGCACACATGGCTGAGTGTATGTTACGCTGCTTTTCCTGTGACCCTCGCGTTGTCCAAATTTTGAGTTACAATCATTACTGGTTGGTGACACTTCTAGACCCATGCTACAAGGAGAACTTTCTGTCCCTTATTCCCATGTCGGACAGGCCTAATAAAATGCCCTTGTTGCAGAATTATTAAAAAAATTCCCATCTGAAAACGCTGGTGGCAGAGGTCACAGTTCGTTGGACAACCATGGAGTACAGGCAAAAGAGACATAAATGCAATCCAGCAGAGGCAGGGGAACAATGTCAAAGTTCTAGGACAGTTTTCTCAGACCCCTCCATAGCACAAGCCCTGATGCGCGGGGTACTCTCACAAGGAGGGAAAAGTTTCGGAAGATGCTGAGGGAGTACCTTGCTGACAGTACCAACGTCCTCCATGATTCCTTTGTGCCTTATAATTATTGGGTATCCAAGCTGGACACGTGGCATGAACTGGCTCTCTACATCTTGGGGGTCCTTGCCTGCCCTGCCGCTAGCGTTTGTCAGAGCAGGTTTTTAGTGCCGCTGGTGGAATTGTAACTGATAGGCGCATCTGCCTGTCAACTGAAAATGCTGACAGGCTGACTCTTATAAAAATGAATAAGGGCTGGATTGGGCCAGACTTCTCAACACCACCGAATGATAGCAGCGTAACATAAACTCAAATACAGTGTCTTTTTTTGGGGAGGTCTAACTCTATTCCCATGCACCTCTGTCTTCACACCCAGACATGTCTATACGCTTCCTGATTTTGTCTATTTTCTCTTGTCCTCCTTATCCTCATCCTCCACCACCATATCACCATCATATCTACCATATCACCATATATATACGTCTCTTGCAAGGGACATTGGAGTTCCTCCAATTTTTTGGCAGTCGTTGCTTTCACTGCATAGGCAAACAGTATGGGAGACCCACTTCCTAATAATCGAACATTTTTTTCAGGAGGCCCTCCGACCTCTAAGTCTCTTGTAAGGGGCATTGGATTTCCTCCAAATTTTTGGCAGCTGTTGCATTCACTGCATAGGCAAACAGTATGGGAGACACACTTCCCAATAATGGGAGTATTTTTTTCAGGAGGCCCTCCGACCTCTACGTTTCTTGCAAAGGGCGTTGGAGTTCTTCAAAATTTTTGGCAGTTGTTGCATTCACTGCATAGGCAAACAGTATGGGAGACCCATTTCCTAATAATGGGAATATTGTTTTCAGGAGGCCCTCCAACCTCTACATCTCTCGCAACAGGACATTGGAGTTACTCCAAATTTTTGGCAGCCATTTCAGTTACTGCATACGCAAGAACAGTAAGGGAGACCCACTCTTTTTTAATGGGAACATGTCATTACTGTGGTCCAGCTCTATGTATCTTTAAATTGTTAGTAGGGTTTTTCCCAAATTTTGGCAGGTGTGGGACTCACTGCATACCCTATAACTGGATAGAAGACCCTCTCCTTTCTAATGGGAACATGTCGTTACTGAGGCCCAGCTCTATGTGTTTTTAAATTGTTAGCAGGGTTTTTCCTAAATTTTGGTAGCCGTTGGACTCACTGCATACACTATAACTGTATGGCAAACCCTCTCCTTTCTAATGGGAACATGTCGTTACTGTTGCCCAGCTCTTTGTGTCTTTAAATTGTTAGTAGGGTTTTTCCAAAATGTTGGCAGCTGTTGGACTCACTGCATACCCTATAACTGGATAGCAGACCCACTCCTTTCTAATGGGAACATGTCGCTACTGTCGCCCAGCTCTGTGTCTTTAAATTGTTAGTAGGGTTTTTCCCAAATTTTGGCAACTGTTGGACTCACTGCATACCCTATAACTGAATAGCAGACACTCTACTTTTTAATGGGAACATGTAGTTACTGAGGCCCAGCTCTATGTGTCTTTAAATTGTTAGTAGGGTTTTTCCTAAATTTTGGCAGCCGTTGGACTCATTGCATACCCTATAACTGTATAGCAGACCCTCTCCTTTCTAATAGGAACATGTTGCACCCGTTACTGAGGCCCAGCTCTATGTCTCTTTAAATTGTTATTGGGGTTTTTCCAAAATTTTGGCAGCCCTTGCAGTCACTGTATGGTCATTACCACTATAGGAGACCCACTCCTTTATAATGCGAACATTTTTTTTACTGAGACCCTCCTCTATGTCTCTTCAAAGGGTTATTGAGGTGCGCACAAATTTTTGGCAGCCAGTATAGGAGACCCACTCTTTAATAATGGGAACAACAAAGCATAGCCGACTGCTGGCCCTTTAAGAATAGCAAAGCTATAAAAATAGTGTTTGTGACTAAATGAAACAGCATGTGTCTGATGATGTCTCACACACCACATGGCCAGATATGGTAGTAAAATGTTAAAATGACATTTTCCAGTGAATGCATTTTTCACAGTTGAAAGCAATGCAAAAGTGCAAAAACGCATCAAAAATGCTACTTGTGAACATAGCCAAAAGTGGAGGAGCATTTTTGTTTTTGTATGTTTATTTTGCCTTATATACAAGTCATTACCTGGAAAGGATGTTCCTTAACATAATTCCCAGGAAAATCCATTTTGGTTTCGTTTTTGTATGTTTTATTGTGAGTCTGTAAAAGTGATGTAATACCTCTGACAACATTGTTGACAGCAGTGACCTGGGAATCAGAAATGCTTCCAGGGGTCTTCCCCATGCTATTCCTATGTCATTTGAGCACTGTTCTCATCGATTTGGGAATTTTTAGGCCCCCTGCAGACCGCTGGGGGGGCCGCTGGAAAAAGGCTCGAGTTTCCCATAGACTTTCATTGAGCTCGTTGCTCGGACCGAGCACTCGAGCATTCCAATTTGCTCGACCCGAGCAATGAGTACCCAAGCATTTTAGTGCTAGCTCATCACTACTCATAACATGTTCATCAGAAGATGGTGTCAAGTAGAAATTTCCAATGGGAACTGTTTGTCTATAAATGGTATAAGAAAAACTACTCACAAAAGAATAAACAGAATTGATTTTCTCACAGATCGTGTGAGCATTCCTTCCTCCAAGTGCTTATAATTGTAAGTGACTCGCCCCCTGGGCCGTGGGACACTCGGATCCGGGCAACAGCGCAATAATGGGGGTAGTAGTGGCAACCCGGTCCGTGGCTCAGGGTGGTCAGACCAGTGGCAGCCTTCTATATGTTTTGCAATGTCCGACTACGCCACCCGTGGATTGCGGTGAGGGCTAACCGCTGCTGCAGTGCAGACCGCTGGGGCAGATGTAAAGGTGCAGCGCTGAATAGTACAACTCCCCACAGGAGGAGTATGGCCCCAAGGCAGTATATAATGGATGATGGAGGGGATGATTCCGACCGCAATAGCCAGGAAACAGAGGCCTCTTAAACAGTTCAGGGTCTTTATTAGGACAGGTGAGACGACCCAAAAACAGTCCCGGCTAGGAGGGGGCCTGGATGTCTGAGAACAAGTGGGAAGCTGACCCTGATCAGGGTGAGGGTGTAGGCCTACCGTGCTCTCTGCGCTCTCTCTGGCTATTTCCCTCCTCGTGGTGTAATAACCCACGTTCCTGAGCTTGCCGTGTCTTCTCGCCCGTATGGCTTGCAACTTGGGTCCCTTTCTACTCCCGGCCTGGTACGGCTTTGCTGGTCCCTTCTGCTGTGGCGGAACCTCTGGGCTTCTTAGGCCAAGGAACATACAATCCCCTGCGGACTGGCTATTTGCTGTAGGACTTGGAATCCTCACAGCCTCAGACACCAAAGTCTGGTAGATTAGTTTCTCTATCTGCCAGGACAGGCTCGCTTCGCCTCTTGTCCCTGGCTTGTGGCTCTCCTACTGCCACACGGCCTCTTAGGCTGCAACACAACTGTCTGTCCCTGCTCTGGGACACCTCTTCCTTCAGACACAGGTTGTACAGTTCTCCCCTAACCCTGCCCCCAGTTCCAGCTTTTATAGGGGCAGCCTGCTCCCCCTACTGGCCTGGGACAGGAGGTATTGCATGCTAATGGTCCTCGACCAGAGAACCTCCCCCTTGCTCTCAGACACAGCTTTATTATACATTTGTGGCATCCAGGCCAGGGTGACACATAAGGGTCTAGTCACTTCAGGCCATCTGCCAAGACGGGCATTTTCCCCGTAGGCCGATGGCTCTGAGCCGCAAAGTGGGCCGCCGGCTCTTTAAAGCTTTTAAATGAAGCCCCTGTGTGTATGCGCCCCGCGCTGTCACTCTTGCACTCAAGGGCCGCCGCCGTGCAAGAGAGACAGCGCGGGGAGCGGGCAAACAGGGGCTTCATTTAAAAGTTTGTTGTTTTTCAACTCACCGGTACCAGCGTCAGCTCCTGCTGCTCTGCATGTCAGATGCGGCAGCTGCTGCTCCAGCTCTGTCATCCATCTCTCCTCCCCTCCCATCTCAGGGACCTGGGTAAGTCCCACAATAGAAACATTTTACAGCATTTGGAGGTGAGTGCTGTGGCCTCTTGTCCAGCCTGACATAATGAATACAATCTTGTCATTTGCATTTCTGTGTTTTTCTTTCCATTTACTCTAAAATAGTTAAAATCAAGTTTTGCAATTTTAAATGTATCCAATCTAATTGGATACACAGAGCAGCTTGCAATCCAGATCATGTGATTGGCCATCAATCTGGGCAGTTAACTTGATCATGTTCATATATAAACTTTATATGCAAACATCATTTTTGCAATTAGATTGTATCCAAAGGTAAGAATCCAGAGCATCAATTAGATCAATCTTTTAACTTATCTGATTTGTGGGCAATTCTAAATGTATTCATTGGCCGCACTCAATAGGGTTGATGTTTGGTCAAGTTGTCCTAAAGGGCATTTATGTCACCCCAATATAATATGGACCAAAAAGTGTCAAACTTTTATTCATGCCTCTGATATGTTTGTAAGCAAATCTAGTCTATGGAAAGAAGAACTTGGATTCATGTTTTTTTTTTAATTTATTTTCTGGAAAGCAGTTAAAGGCTGTGTGCCCACAATGCTTTTTTAATGCGTTTCTGCAGCGTTTTTGCAGCTGCGGAAACGCATTAAAAACGCATGGTAGAAGGTCAGCAATGTTCCCCAATGATAATCTGCATGTGCTGTGCACATGCTGCGGAAATTTCCGCTGTGGATTATCATTGCGGAAAAAAACGCAGCACTACCAATTATTTTGCGGAAGTGCTGCGTCTTCGTCGCCATTGACTTGCATTAGACCGCATGGATTACGCATCACTGTATATGTAGATGCGTAATCCAAGCGTTCTAATGTGCGTATGGTACCCGGGTGTAGATGAGAGGAGAGTCTCATCCACACCCAGGTACCATTAAAAAATCTGTAAAAAAAGAATAAAATAAAAAATAAATGTATATTTACCATCCGGCGGCCCGCGCTGCGCTCCTCCTTGCTTCCCGGTGGATTGAAGGACCTGCGCTGACGTCAGAGTCATATCCTATGCAAGGAGGTGGGCACTGCTATAGAATAGTGAGCAAAACGGGGTTCTACAGTAACCTGATATAATTGTATAATGTAGTTTGGTAGAAAAAAGACTCAGGATATACAACCGTGCACACCCAATATTAGAAAAATGAAAAAATCTTTATTACATGATTACACACTGACAACACAAGAAAAAATAAAAACATTTAAAAACAGACAAGGCATAACAATATTCATGGGGGAAGAACAATAATAATATTCCAAAGCAATAAATCCCCCTTTAGGCCACAGGTATGATATACATCAATTTTAATGTCTCATAATACAATAATGGTTTTTAACCAAGCTATGTCACCCTAGTGAAGGGTAGCACAGTACCACTAGACCAAACATAGGTAATGAACCAGGCATTCCCAAATAATCAGACTATACATCATAATAGATTGAGGAATGAAGGAATGAGTGGGAGTGATAACCTGCTAGCACTAGGGGCCCATATAGTATCAGCATTTACCAGAAAGTGTCATCCCACGTAAGGTACGACATTGAATCATGAATTAAATTATGTATGGCAAAACGGGCACTCCTGAGTAGTCAAGGGATAAATCAAAAATAAAAAATTGACATAGTTACCTGTTGGCACCAGAGACCCTACGCGTTACGCTGCTAGACCGCAGCTTCGTCAGGGGTATGTTGTCAGTGAACACATGTGTACATTAAATAATCTATCCAATTTAGTGTGATTCCCTTCAGGTGAGTATAGATGCCCTCAGATAATCTCTCCAGCATCGTGGCAAGTCGAAAGGTAACTTCCTATTTCCACAGCGTACCGCCCACGTGCTGTGATGTGATGCAACCGGAACAGGATAAGACGTCATATCCGGTCGGCGAACCGGATATGTCAGAGTCATGTGACGGGTCACGCGACGCTGACGTCGGCAGGTCTTTCAATCCATCGCTGTCTGCAAGGGAGAACGGAGTGTAAGGACACCGGGGGCCATCGGAGGGTAAGTATACATTTATTTTTTTATTTTTAACCACTCTCTCGGGTCACACTATATAAATTCATGCTGTTTGCATGGATTTATAAAGTGTGACCTAAATGTCACAAGCACTTTCCAAGTGATGATAATCGCTTGGAAAGCGCTTGTCAATCCTCATGCGGAAATGTCAGTGAATAACGCTCCATTTCCGCATGTCCCTGGCAGGAAAACGCATGTACAATCCGCATGTACAATCCGCATGTACAATCCGCATGTACAATCCGCAGGCGTTTTTTACTGCCAGGGAGATGCAGAAACGCTCAGGAAAAAATCCTGGGCATTTCTGCATCGTGGGCACATAGCCATAGGCTGAGTTAGACATTAACTTGTTGTGTGACAAGTCAGGGACACAGCAGGAAAAGGACACTTAATTTTACTACTGATATAAATACAATTATACTGTATATGTATCACATGGTATGGATATTGCTGGCACTGCTCATTGACTGATGACATCAAAATCTAAAATAATGATGACATTAGAATGTTTGTTTGCTACTTTTTATTTATTACATTTTCAATATATATATATATATATATATATATATATATATATATATATATATATATATATATATATATATATACTGTATATTTTGCAAATTCTGCTTTTCCTCCTGTAGAGAGGTAGAATGCTGCTCCCTGATGTGGGTGATCTCTAAGACTTTGTATAGGCTGCATTCATTATTCATGCATGAATATGCCCAATAATTAAAGCATCAGAGCTTTACAATGGGCTCCATCTATTTCTAAGGCCATTCAATTATGGATAATGGTAATGTGGCACCCCTGCGGGTTCAGTCGCCACGGAGGTACTGCATCTCATCCAGAGGTGTGGTATCCCACTCTCAGGTAAGGATGGAGTACTGCCCGGACCTACCCACCTGCATCTAACACTACACCCTTCCAGACCAGCAGGCAGGGCAAGATGCACTGCCTTATGCTGAGCCCTGTCCCTGGTTGGAAGTGGGGGGGAACCGAGAGAGGGGGAACCAGGTAGTGGGTGTGGGTGGAGGAAGCTGAACAGGGGAGCACTTCAGCAGGAGTATAAAAAGGGGAGCCATCTTGGGAGAGAGTGTTCAGTCTGAAGAGAAGTAGTGGGAGCAGGAGCTCTGTAGGAGCTCTGCTCAGAAAAGAGGGCCAAGATTGAGAGGCCCAGGAGGACTAGCTGAAGAGGAAGGGAGCAGAGGAAGGCTCCAGGAGTGAGGGGATCCTAGGGGAATGGCGAGTGCGGAAGCCACCCGTGTGCCCGAATCTACAGGAACGTGGAGGGATCAGGCCGCAAAGGGGACCGGCCCCTAACTAGTGGAGAACTACAAGGCTCAGCTAGAAACCGGAGGCTTCTGTACTTTCAGGGTGCAGCTGCTCACAACCGCAACTACATCGCTAAAAAGGTAGCCACATAGGATCCAGTGGACTGCAGGTCGCCCGACAAGATCCGTGGCTACCGGCTTGGGACACTGATTGTGAGGCACAGGGTAGGAGGGTGAGAGCCAGCGCAGGAAGACGACCGAGGAAGGCACATAGAACGGGGTCCGGTTTAAGTACTCCTGACCTACTTGAGACATTGCTGAACCCCTTCCTTGGTGAACGCAGGATGACGTGGGAGGTTACTCTGGTACTGGTAATCTGGAGTGCAACAACTGTGAGTAAACCTTGAAGACTGCACCCCACTGTGTCCTAGAAGTATTATCTGCGCCATCACCTGCACTACACTGCACAGCAACATCTACCTCATTAACCATCACTTACTGCAATGGACCTAAGCTCTGCCTGTGGAGAGCTGAACCAACTCTGCTGCATCATCATCAGCTCCAGAGGATCTGCACTGCAGCGGCGGCCCCATATAGCCACATACCACAGGTGGCGTCCCGAACATTATATAAAAACTTTATTCCCTTTTCGTTAAACCCCTTTTATTGACCGCCCTGGGTCTCGGAGCGGGTCACTGCCACTGTGACATCCCCCAGCATCGACGGGCCCGGCTACCGAGTACCCTACGGCCCAGGGGGCACGTCATACTTGGCGTCACGAACAGGATATTAACCCACCCGTTATCACCGGGTATTGTGCGCCTAGAGACTGTGTTCTATACTGAATGTGGTGCCCGCCCCAGAAGAACGGGCGCCTTTATGTGCGTTATCAAGGACAACAAAGAACCTCCCAGCGTGGGCCAGGTCCCAGAATTTCGCCAAACGCGCAACCCGCCCCATGCGCCTGTGGCCATTTACTTGGATCTGTCCATCAGTCTGGGGAAGCCGCCTTCGGGTGTGACCGACGGCCATGGGACCGCTCCAGAAAGGGGAGAGGAGAGAAGAAACCTTGGAGACAGGGCGGAGTCTCCAGCAGTTTAGACAGACCGCACCCGGCAGGCAAGATGGAGTGAGATCAGCCTTAAGCTCTGTCTTGTGACCTGCAAAGAAGTGCATCACCCCTCACCCTGGAGGGAATACTAATGAAATTGTCCCTGGAGGATACTGGATTCCTCCGAGATGAGGTGCAGGAACTGGGCAGGAGAATGGAGGAGGCCCAGCAATTGCTGCCTGGAGAGAAGAGCTCGTGGAAAAGATGATGACCTGGCAGCAGTCGGCACTGAAAGTGACCGGCAGCGCCCCAGCCCCGGCGGAGCTGCGCACGGACCGGGAGGTGTCAGGCCGAGCTGAAGCGGTCGCGGGAGCAGGTTGAGTGATGTCCCTGTCCCGGACGCGGCTGGCGCTGCACCGTCTCTGGTCCCCCTGCAAGAACCTCTGCCCCCGGGCGCCCACGCCCCAGATCTGCCCCTGGGCCTGGAATCGTTCATCCCGGGCGCCGGTGAGGCGGACCTGCTCCTGGGCCCGGAAACGTTAACCCTGGGTGCTGATGAAGCAGACCTGCTCCTGGGCCCCCTGCTAGAGCCACCTGCCCCTACATCCGAATGGGTGTACGGGCGCATGCCCTGGGACTGGTCCGCGGAGGTAGAAGACCGAAGCCTCCTGTTGCTACCCGCTCCTGAGCCCTCAGCCGCCCATGGGAGAGAGGAAGACCAATTCCTGTGGGATAACCCGGGGGGGGGACCTCATGGGTTTTCCCTGGGAGACCCGTAGGGAGGCTGCACGCCGGGAGGAGCATTGCCGGCGGAAGCTCCTGCAGCTGGAAAAGGAGCGGTGCATCAGACGGGTGCGATGGGAGAAGATGGAGGCAAGGAACATGGAAGAAAAGACCCGGGCCCGCAAGGAAAAGGTGGCCATGCCCGAGCCACGTGCGGAAGGAGTGGTGGTCAAATTTGACTTGGATGGAGGATGGGGGTTCATCCGCGAGTCACAGCTTGGCACTGACCTTTTCGTCAACCGGCTGGACGTGGAGTCCCATCTCCATCAGGGACATCCGGAGCGGGATCTGTACCCCGGTGATCGAGTGACCTACACCCGCCACAGAGGAGAGCATGGGTGGTACACCCTGAATATGTGCAGAATGGAGGAGGAGGAGAACGCACCCCTGCCATCTAGAGCTGACAACCCAGAGGATCTGCACCGCAGCGGCGGCCCCATATAGCCGCATACCACAGGTGGCGTCACGAACATTATATAAAAACTTTATTCCCTTTTCTTTAAACCCCTTTTATTGACCGCCCTGGGTCACGGAGCGGGTCACAGCCACTGTGACATTCCCCAGCATCGACCAGCCCAGCTACCGAATACCCTACAGCCCAGGGGGCGCATCAGTAACATGTGCATTAAGCTTCTAGTCATCCTGCAGAATTATATCACAGTTTATTGTGACAGTACAGGAGTCCATCTGCTGCAAAATCATCACCACACCACAAAAAAAAACCTGTGCCCCAAACTTATGTATGTCTCCTATGTGATGCATGCATCATAATGTAGTATATAGTGTAATGTAGTCTTAAAGGAGTTGTCCACTACTTTTTAAGAGACCCCCAATGTATTAACCCAGTGATTATAAGACGTTTTGTAAATACCTTGCTGTGTCTTTATTGCTTGCGAGCAGCGCTATCACTGGCCGCTCACAAGCATCATGTGACCCCCGGCTGCAGCCGGCTCTGACATCCGCTGATGCCACTTCAAGTTCTGGCTGCACCCGGGGGTCCCTCTCTTCTGCGTTCCACGGTGGCGGCTGGGCTGTGAACGGGGTTACCCTGCGCATCACACCCAGCATCCACCGCATGCTTTCCCTCTCCTCATTCATTGGGAAAGTGCGCGGTGGATGCTGGGTGTGACGCAGGGGTAACCCCGCCCACAGCCCAGCATCCACCACGGGGAAAACGTCACTGATGTCATGCCTCACTTGACGTGACATCAGTGGGGGGTCACGTGATGCCTGTGAGTGGCCAGCGATAGCGCCGTTCACAGGCAAGAAGGACATAGCAAGGTATTTACAAAACATCTTATAATCACTGGGTTAATACATTGGGGGTCTCTTAAAAAGGAGTGGACAGCTTCTTTAATATAGTGTATAAGGTAGAGTTGTTTATATATAGTAAATAGTGTAGAGATGTTTACATAGTATGATTATATGTATATAGTATGGAATCCTCACTATATACACTGCTATACCTCTACACTATATAGTATATACACTGCTGCACTCTATATTCCTTAACACAGTATATATTGTGGAGCTGTGTATCCCGTGTATACTTCTTCTGTCCTTATACATGGTGTAAATCTCAGTATATACTCTAATTATGAATGTGTGTTTGTCTGTGTGTATGTATATATATAAATAAGCAGCACTCCGATTAATTGTGGGAAAAGTGGAGGACTCTTCTGTTATAGATCCGAAACGTCACAAGAGCTAATAAAGAACATTTCTCTGTTTTGGAACCGAAACATGGCCACAAGGGCTAATAAAGAAGAGCCCTCCACTTTTCTCTTATTTAATCGATGTTCTGCTTGTATTCTTTTTATAAATCCCTTTGTTTTAAGGGTATGTGTCCTGAAAGCATTTCACCCACTGCTTAAGATTTGGTGGTGCTCAGTTATTACACATATATCAGGGCTGACGTCACCAACTGGCGCACCCGGGCAAGTGCCAAAGCCCTGGACAAATGGGGGGGTCCACTAGCCGTCGGGGACTCAGCACGCTGTGGGGCTTATGAGTCGTGCCCCCCGCAACCCCTGTGTCATACTTTCATCTGTTTCGGCATCCTGGATGCCAATACAGTTGAAACCAATAATGGGTGAGGGAGTCGTCCCCTGATGCTTCCTCTCCCATCATTCCCTCACTGTGTCTGAGCTCTGTGAGTTTTCAGCGCAGCAGGCACAATGATTTTCACTACTGCACCCTCTGTGCCGAGCAGTGCAGAGGGTCGGAAGACGCTGAGGAGACCGGAGCAGCGGGCAAAGGGATGAGGTGAGTATTTGATTTTTTTTTAATGTATGGAGCATTATATGGGGCCCATTATGCTGTATGGAGTAATATATGGGGCACATTATACTGTATGGTGTAATATAGGGGGCCCATTATACTGTATGGCGTAATATATGGCGCCCATTATACTGTATGTAGTAATATATGGGGCTAATTATACTGTATGGAGTAATATATGGGGCCCATTATACTGTGGATCAATATATGGGGCCCATTATACTGTATGGAGCAATATATGGGGCCCATTATACTGTATGGAGCAATATATGGGGCCCATTATACTGTATGGAGCAATATATGGGGCCTTTTATACTGTATGGAGCGATATATGGGGCCTATTATACTGTACTAGATGGTGGCCCGATTCTAACGCATCGAGTATTCTAGAATATGTAGTGTTTAAATGGGTTGTGCACTACTTTAAATTAACCCCCCAATGTATCCCCCCGGGACCCCTAATGAATTTTGGAGGACCAGGGAGCGAGGCCACCAGTTGGGATACTTCTGCTGCGAGCAGGCGGGAGATGACCGGCTAGCACAGGGTGAGCGTGTGAGGGAGATGACCAGCTAGCACAGGGTGAGCGTGTGAGGGTGAGCGTGGGAGCGTGTGAGGGTGAGCGTGGGAGCGGGTGAGCGTGAAGGGTGAGAATGTGAGGGTGTGAGGGTGAGCGTGAGAGCAGATGAGCGTGTGAGGGTGAGAGTGTGAGGGTGAGCGTGGGAGCGTGTGAGGGTGAGCGTTGGAGCGTGTGATGGTGAGCGTGGGAGCATGAGAATGTGAGCGTGAGAGGGTGAGCGTGTGAGGGTGAGCGTCTGAGGGTGAGCGTCTGAGGGTGAGCGGGTGAGGGTGAGCGGGTAAGGGTGAGCGTCCGAGGGTGAGCATCAGAGCGTGAGCGTCTGAGCGTGAGCGTCAGAGCGTGAGCATCAGAGCGTGAGCATGAGCGTCAGAGTGTGAGTGTGAGCGTCCGAGCGTGAGCGTCAGAGCGTGAGCATTAGCGTCAGAGCGTGAGCGTCCGAGCGTGAGCGTCAGAGCGTGAGCTTCAGAGCGTGAGCGTGAGCGTCCGAGCCTGAGCGTGAGCGTCAGAGCGTGAGCGTCAGAGCGTGAGCGTCTGAGCGTGAGCTTCAGAGCATGAGCATCAGAACGTGAGCGTGAGCATCAGAGCGTGAACGTCAGAACGTGAGCGTCTGAGCGTGAGCGTCCGAGCGTCAGAGCGTGAGCGTCCGAGCGTGAGCATTAGCGTCAGAGCGTGAGCGTCCAAGCGTGAGCGTCAGAGCGTGAGCTTCAGAGCGTGAGCGTGAGCGTCCGAGCCTGAGCGTGAGCGTCAGAGCGTGAGCGTCTGAGCGTGAGCTTCAGAGCATGAGCATCAGAACGTGAGCGTGAGCATCAGAGCGTGAACGTCAGAACGTGAGGGTCTGAGCGTGAGCGTCCGAGCGTGAGCGTCAGAGCGTGAGCATCAGAGCGTGAGCATGAGCGTCAGAGCGTGAGCGTCCGAGCGTGAGCGTCAGAGCGTGAGCTTCAGAGCGTGAGCGTCCAAGCGTGAGCATCAGAGCCTGAGCGTGAGTGTCCGAGCGTGAGCATCAGAGCGTGAGCGTGAGCGTCCGAGCGTGAGCGTCAGAGCCTGAGTGTGAGCGTCCGAGCGTGAGCGTCAGAGCGTGAGCATGAGCGTCAGAGCGTGAGCGTCCGAGCGTCAGCGTCAGAGCGTGAGCGTCTAAGCGTGAGCGTCCGAGCGTGAGCGTCAGAGCGTGAGCGTGAGCGTCTGAGCGTGAGTGTCAGAGCGTGAGCATCAGAGCGTCCGAGCGTGAGCGTCAGAGCATGAGCGTCAGAGCGTGAGCGTCTGAGCTTGAGCATCAGAGCGTGAGCGTGAGCGTCAGAGCGTGAGCATCCGAGCGTGAGCGTCAGAGCGTGAGAGTCCGAGCTTGAGCTTCAGAGCGTGAGCGTCCGAACGTGAGCGTCAGAGCCTGAGCGTGAGAGTCAGAGCGTGAGCGTCCGAGCGTGAGCGTCCGAGCGTGAGCGTCTGAGCTTGAGCATCAGAGCGTGAGCATCAGAGCGTGAGCGTCCGACCGTGAGCGTCAGAGCGTGAGAGTCCGAGCTTGAGCTTCAGAGCGTGAGCGTCCGAGCATGAGCGTCAGAGCCTGAGCGTGAGAGTCAGAGCGTGAGCGTCAGAGCGTGAACGTCTGATCGTGAGCATCTGAGCGTGAGCGTCAGTGCGTGAGCGTCAGAACGTGAGTGTCAGAGCATGAGCGTGAGCGTTCGAGCGTGAGCGTCCGAGCGTGAGCTTCTAAGCGTGAGCGTCCGAGCGTGAGTGTCTGAGCGTGAGCGTCAGAGCGTGAGCGTGAGCGTCTGAGCGTGAGCGTCCGAGCTTGAGCGTCAGAGCGTGAGCGTCCTAGCGTGAGCATCAGAGCGTGAGCATCTGAGCGTGAGCGTCCGAGCGTGAGCGTCAGAGCGTGAGCGTCCTAGCGTGAGCATCAGAGCGTGAGCATCTGAGCGTGAGCGTCAGATCATGAGCGTCAGAGCGTGAGCGTCAGAGCATGAGCGTCAGAGCGTGAGCGTCAGAGCCTGAGCGTGAGCGTCCAAGCGTGAGCGTCAGAGCGTCCGAGCGTGAGCGTCAGAGCGTGAGCGTCTAAGTGTGAGCGTCCGAGCGTGAGTGTCCAAACGTGAGCGTCAGAGCGTGAGCGTCTGAGTGTGAGCGTCCGAGCGTGAGCGTCAAAGCGTGAGCATCCGAGCGTGAGCGTCTGAGCTTGAGCGTCAGAACGTGAGCGTCAGAGCGTGAGCGTCCGAGCGTGAGCTTCAGAGCCTGAGCGTAAGCGTCAGAGCGTGAGCGTCAGAGCGTGAGCATCTGAGCGTGAGCGTCTGAGCGTGAGGGTCAGAGTATGAGCGTCCGAGCATGAGTGTCAGAGCATGAGCGTCAGAGTGTGAGCGTGAGCGTCCGAGCGTGGGCTTCTAAGCGTGAGTGTCCGAGCGTGAGCGTCCGAGCGTGAGCGTCAGAGCGTGAGCGTCCGAGCGTGAGCGTCAGAGCGTGAGCTTCTAAGCGTGAGCGTCCGAGCGTGAGTGTCCGAACGTGAGCGTCAGAGCGTGAGGGTCCGAGCGTCCGAGCGTGAGCTTCTAAGCGTGAGCGTCCGAGCGTGAGTGTCCGAACGTGAGCGTCAGAGCGTGAGGGTCCGAGCGTCCGAGCGTGAGCCTCAGAGCGTGAGCGTCCGAGAGTGAGCGTCTGAGCGTGAGCGTCCGAGCGTGAGCGTTCGAGCGTGAGCGTCCAAGCGTGAGCGTGAGCGTCCGAGCGTGAGAGTCTGAGCGTGAGCGTCAGAGCGTGAGCGTCCGAGCGTGAGCGTCAGAGCGTGAGCATCTGAGCGTGAGCGTCCGAGCGTCAGTGTCCGAGCGTGAGCGTCCGAGCGTGAGTGTCCGAGCGTGAGCGTCAGAGCCTGAGCGTGAGCGTCCGAGCGTGAGGGTCAGAGCGTGAGCGTCAGAGCGAGAGCGTGAGCTTCAGAGCGTGAGTGTCAGAGCGTGAACGTCAGAGCGTGAGTGTCCGAGCGTGAGCTTCTAAGCGTGAGCGTCAGAGCATGAGCGTGAGCGTCTGAGCGTGAGCGTCAGAGCGTGAGCATCAGAGCGTGATTGGCAGAGCGTGAGCGTCAGAACGTGAGCGTCTGAGTGTGAGCGTCAGAGCGTGATCGGCAGAGCGTGAGCGTCAGAACGTGAGCGTCTGAGTGTGAGCGTCAGAGCGTGAGCATGAGCGTCCGAGCGTGAGGGTCAGAGCGTGAGCGTCAGAGCGTGAGCGTGAGCGTCTGAGCGTGAGCGTCAGAGCGTGATCGTCAGAGCGTCCGAGCGTGAGCGTCAGAGCGTGAGCCTCTGAGCTTGAGCGTCAGAGCGTGAGCGTGAGCATCAGAGCGTGAGCGTCCGAGCGTGAGCGTCAGAGCGTGAGCGTCCGAGCGTGAGCGTCCGAGCGTGAGCGTCAGAGCGTGAGCTTCAGAGCGTGAGCGTCCGAGCGTGAGCGTCTGAGCGTGAGCGTCTGAGCGTGAGCGTCAGAGCATGAGCGTCAGAGCATGAGCGTCCGAGCGTGAGTGTCAGAGCGTGAGCGTCAGAGCGTGAGCGTGAGCATCCGAGCGTGAGCTTCTAAGCGTGAGCGTCCGAGCGTGAGTGTCCAAGCGTGAGCGTGAACCTCAGAGCATGAGCGTGAGCGTCTGAGCATGAGCGTCAGAGCGTGACCGTCCGAGCGTGAGCGTCAGAGCGTGAGCGTGAGCGTCTGAGCGTGAGCGTCTGAGCATGAGCGTCAGAGCGTGAGCGTCAGAGCGTGAGCGTCAGAACGTGAGCATCCGAGCGTGAGCGTCAGAGCGTGAGCATCCGAGTGTGAGTGTCCGAGCGCGAGCGTCAGAGCGTAAGCGTCTGAGCGTGAGCGTCAGAGCGTGAGCGTGGCCACCGCGACCAATCAGCACAGCGGGGTTTACATTTGGCGCCAAAATCGCTGATTGGTCACGCCCGGCGGTCGCGACCAATCAGCAGAGCGGGGTTTAAATTTTGCGCCAATACTGCTGATTGTTCGCGGCCGGCGACCGCGACCAATTAGCAGAGCATTGTTTAAATTTGGCGCCAATCTCGCTGATTGGTCGCGTCTGCCGTCCGCGACCAATCAGCAGAGTGTTGTTTAAATTTGGTGCCAATCTCGCTGATTGGTAGCGGCTGGCGTCCGCGACCAATCAGCAGAGTGTTGTTTAAATTTTGCGCCAAAGTCGCTGATTGGTCGCGGCTGGCAGTAGCAACCAATCAGCAGAGCGGTGTTTCAATTTGCCACCAAAATCGCTGATTGGTCGGGGCCGGCCACCGCGACCAATTAGCAGAGCGGGGTTTACATTTGCCGCCCATATCGATGATTGGTCGGGGCTGGCGGCCGCAACCAATCAGCGTCATATTAGTAAGGACTGGGGAGCGGCGCTGCCTGTGCGGGTACTTCTGCTGTGACCAGCTGGGAGATGAGCGGCTGCTCGCAGCAGAAGCATCCCGACCGGCGGCGCCGCTCCTCGGTCCTCCGTTCACACTTGCCGTCGGGAGATCATAGCACTATTTAAATTAGGCGCCAATCTCGCTGATTGGCTGCGGTCGGCTGGCGGCCGCAACCAATCAGCAGAGCGTTGTTTAAATTTGGCACCAATCTTGCTGATTGGTCGCGGCTGCCGGCCGCGACCAATCAATAGAGCGTTGTTTAAATTTTGCGCTAATCTCGCTGATTGGTCATGGTCGGCTGTCATCCGCGACCAATCAGCAGAGCGTTGTTTAAATTTGGCGCCAATCTCGCTGATTGGTCGCGCCTGGCGTCCGCGACCAATCAGCAGAGCGGTGTTTAAATGTGGAGCCAAGATCGGTGATTGGTCGCTGCCGATATTTAAATTTGGCGCCCAAATCGGTGATTGGTCGCAGGCAGCGTCCGCGACCAATCAGCACAGTAGTGTTTAACTTTTGCAGCAAGATTAGTGATTGGTCGCGGGCCAAGACCGCAACCAATCACCGATTTGGGCGCAACATTTAAATAGCGTCCGCGACCAATCAGCACAGTGGTGTTTAAATGTGGCGCCAAGAATCGGTGATTGGTCGCGGCCGATATTTAAATTTGGCGCCCAAATCGGTGATTGGTCGCAGGCAGCGCCAGCGACCAATCAGTGATTTTTAACACAAATGTCCGGACCTTTGTAACATCATGCGGATACTGTGGGGACATCAGCGGCTAGGGTGTCGAGGGAGGAATGGGGAGCGGCGCTGCGGGTAGGGATACTTCTGCTGAGAGCGCCCGCTCATGTCCCGGGTTCTCGCAGCGGAAGTATCCGCACAAGCAGCGCCGCTGACATCCATGCGCCTAGGGTGTGAAGGGAGGACCGGGGAGCGGCGCTGACATCCAATTGGTCGCGGCCGCTATTTAAATGTGCCGCACAAATCGGTGATTGGTCGCGGTCTTGGCCCGCGACCAATCACTGATCTTGCCGCAAAAGTTAAACACTACTGTGCTGATTGGTCGCGGACGCTGCCTGTGACCAATCACCGATTTGGGCGCCAAATTTAAATATCGACCGCGACCAATCACCGATCTTGGCTTCACATTTAAACACCGCTGTGCTGATTGGTCGCGGACGCTATTTAAATGTGGCGCCAAAATCGGTGATTGGTCGCGCCCGGCGTCGGCGACCAATCAGCACAGCGGTGTTTAAATGTGGAGCCAAGATTGGTGATTGGTCGCGGCCGATATTTAAATGTGGCGCCCAAATCGGTGATTGGTCGCGGGCAGCGACCGCGACCAATCAGCACAGCGGTGTTTAACCTTTGCGGTAAGATCAGTGATTGGTCGGGTCTGAAGACCGTGACCAATCATCGAATCGTCTTGGTGAGGACCGGGGAGCAGCGCTGCCTGTGCGGTTACTTCCGCTGCGAGAACCCGGGACATGAGCGGGCGCTCGCAGCAGAAGTATCCCGACCTGCAGCGCCGCTCCCCGGTCCTCCTTTCCGCTGCTACCGGCCGGAAGATGAGCGCCTCGTGCCGCTCATCTCCCGGCTGCATCTCCGTCCCGCAGATGGGTCTGGCGGTCGAGGTCCTTCTGCTGGTACCGGCCGGGAGATGAGCGCCTCGCGCCGGTCATCTCCCAGCTGCATCACCGCTGAGCTCCGTCCCGCAGATGAGCCGCTAACGGCCGCCATCTTTTTTTCAGAAATCCCGCGGCGCTGATTGGCCGCTGCCGGACCAATGAGCAATGCGGGATTTCCAGGGCAGACATACAGACAGACAGACAGACGGGATAAGACGATTATATATATAGATGGAGAAATATATGGGATCTATTATACCGTATGGAGCATTATGTGGGTCTGTTATACTGTATGGAGGGATATGTGGTGCCCATATTCCTGTATGGAGGACTATGTGAGGCCATTATTCTGTATGGAGGACTATAGAAAAAACCAAAGACAAGCAAAATACCCGAATAACTGGGAGTAAATGGATAAATCGCACAGTGCAAAAATAATGATAAATAATAAAGGGTATTTAGTTAACATAATTTTGATCAAAATAATGTAAAAGCCATCCCACCACGTCACGGTAACCCTTATGGGACAGTCCTAACTCTAATATTAAAACCTTACCATTTGTCAAGTGACATACATATGGATAAGGGCAGAGAGACTGAACCCCTAGTAGAAACATAGACCTGAGAGGCAGAATGAACCTTTCAGCTCAGACAAAGGGTGGCCACACCCTTTATATGCACTAAAGCACACTAAACTGCAAAGAAAAAACCTGGGAGTCTGAACTGAAACGTAAATTGATGTGCATGCAAAATGTAAATGCATGTTCACATAAGGCCACTAGACAGAGAAAAACCAAAGACAAGCAAAATACCCGAATAACTGGAAGTAAATGGATAAATCGCACAGTGCATAAATAATGATAAATAATAAAGGGTATTTAGTTAACATAATTTTGATCAAAATAATGTAAAAGCCATCCCACCACATCACGGTAACCCTTATGGGACAGTCCTAACTCTAATATTAAAACCTTACCATTTGTCAAGTGACATACATATGGATAAGGGCAGAGAGACTGAACCCCTAGTAGAAACATAGACCTGAGAGGCAGAATGAACCTTTCAGGTCAGACAAAGGGCGGCCACACCCTTTATATGCTCTAAAGCACACTAAACTGCAAAGAAAAAACCTGGGAGTCTGAACTGAAACGTAAATTGATGTGCATGCAAAATGTAAATGCATGTTCACATAAGGCCACTAGACAGAGAAAAACCATCAAAATTATGATCAAAATTAAGTTAACTAAATACCCTTTATTATTTATCATTATTTTTTCACTGTGCGATTTATCCATTTACTTCCAGTTATTTGGGCATTTTGCTTGTCTTTGGTTTTTCTCTGTCTAGTGGCCTTATGTGAACATGCATTTACATTTTGCATGCACATCAATTTACGTTTCAGTTCAGACTCCCAGGTTTTTTCTGTATGGAGGACTATGTGGGCCCCATTATTCTCTATGGAGGACTATGTGAGGCCATTATTCTGTATGGAGGACTTTGTGGTGCCCATTATTCTGTATGCAGGACTTTGTGGTGCCCATTATACTGTATGGAGGACTATGTGCTGCCCATAATACTGTATGGAGGAATATGGGGGGCCCATTATACTGTTTGGAGGACTATGTGCTGCCCATAACACTGTATGGAGGAATATGGGGGCCCATTATACTGTATGGAGGACTATGTGCTGACCATAATACTGTATGGAGGGCTATGTGGTGCCCATAATACTGTATGGAGGACTATACTGTCCGGTCTAGAATGATAAGTCTGCAGTCATTCTGTGCATTGTGCGCTGTGAGGATTCAGAGATAGTGTAGAATTTACAATAGATATCTCTCATGTAATGTAAGAAATCTTTGGCCTTGTACTATACTTATATTTCTTATCTGTGAATCATATATAAGTATCTATTATTTTCATTCAGAAAAGTGAGACGATTTTCTTCTCACTTGTCATCCGTGTGTAGTCAGTTTTCTTTTTTTCTCAGCAGCTATTAATCATTTACAGGACCATTTACAGTTTCCTATGTTACAGAATTGTAATGTATCCATACCAGGGGCGGACACAGACTGTAGTGGGCCCCTGTGCAAGAAATTTTGGGGGGCCCCCCCTGCCC
Source organism: Phyllobates terribilis (assembly GCF_046119375.1). NCBI lineage: Eukaryota > Metazoa > Chordata > Amphibia > Anura > Dendrobatidae > Phyllobates > Phyllobates terribilis. Next base: position 694,603,901 of record NW_027362762.1, read on the forward strand.
TTCATAAGGCAACAGAGTTATGTAAACATAACCCCCCATGTGCACCTCTCACCCCCCCATGTGCAGCTCTCATCCCACCCATGTGCAGCTCTCACCCCCCGTGCATCTCTCATCCCCCCCATGTGCATCTCTCATCCCCCCCATGTGCATCTCTCATCCCCCCAATGTGCATCTCTCATCCCCCATGTGCATCTCTCACCCCCCATGTGCATCTCTCACCCCCCCATGTGCATCTCTCACCCCCCCATGTGCATCTCTCATCCCCCCCGTGCATCTCTGATTCCCCCCACTCCTAGTTAATTAATTGTATTTAAAAAAAATAAAACTTGTTATACTTACCCCCATGCAATCCCTGCAGAATCCTGGCGCTCGTCCACGTCGCTGCCACCAGGTTCTCCTGACGTTCGGCCATGTGACGGCGCCACATACATAGCCATCAGCTTTTGTTTTGGCCAAAAGATTTTTAAAGCCGCCACCACGATAAGGTAGACTCTTCTGGGCGGGCCCTACTCTAACCTATTAAAATTTTCTTAAAATATCCAATACTCTTTTTAGATATATTTTTATTTAGTTTTCTCTAAGGGAATGTGTCATATACATTTTTTTTTTAAATGACCAATAATACCACATACAGGGAATACCGCCACACCATGACCAGACCACATATTACCACAACATAGTGACCGAATAATACCACACAGAAGGGAGAAAAACTGCCACACCATGACCAGACCACATATTACCACTACATTACTAATATTACCACCACATTACTAATATTACCATAAGTGTCATTATACACGGGAGCTCTATACATGGTATGTATAACGTAAGTGTCCAGGTAATCTAGTGATCACCAGTGAAATTATACACAGGAGCTCTGTATATAGTGTCAGTGTACAGGTAATACAGTGATCACCAGTGACATTATACACAGGAGCTCTGTATATAGTGTACAGGTAATACAGTGATCATCAGTGACATTATACACAGGAGCTCTGTATATAGTGTCAGTGTACAGGTAATACAGGGATCACCAGTGACATTATACACAGGAGCTCTGTATATAGTGTCAGTGTACAGGTAATACAGTGATCACCAGTGAAATTATACACAGGAGCTCTGTATATAGTGTCAGTGTACAGGTAATACAGTGATCACCAGTGACATTATACACAGTGTACATGTAATAGACTGACTCACCGGTGACGTCTCTAGGTGAAGTCCTTCATCTTCGCTTTTCTCCTTCATCCAGCACAGACCGCCATCACGTCTTCCAGCCAGGACTCGTCTCTGCATAAAATAACACAGTTATCTAGAGCACATTCCCCAACTTCTACATTACGCAGCTGAATACAGACGTGCATTCACCATCAATATATGGTTAGTTATTATGCAACCTACCATTCCAAATATAAATTGTAATCCACCACTGTGCCCCCATTAACTGTAAATAGGCACTTAATATATAATTTAATTAGAACCTCTACTCTTTCCGCCAATTTGTTACCAGTCACACTCCTGCATCCGCAACGCCCCCTACTCTATACTTCCTGCTCCCCGCATTCAATATTTACATGCACCCCCTGCCCCAATTCATTATATCATGTCCGTGCTCTCCCCACCCCATCATCATTTATCATTTACTCTCCCCCACCCCACATTCGTTATGTGCAGCTCATTATCCCCCTACTCCCAATTCCCCCATGTGCAGCTCTCAAACCCCCCCATGTGCAGCTCTCATCCCCCCCATGTGCACATCTCTCACCCCCTCCCCCACATGTGCCCCTCTCGTCCCCCTCCCCCACATGTGCACCTCTCTCATCCCCCTCCACCACATGTGCACCTCTCTCACCCCCCCCACATGTGCATCTCCCATCTCCCCCCCACCACATGTGCATCTCCCATCCCCCCCCACACATGTGCATCTCCCATCTCCCCCCCACCACATGTGCATCTCCCATCCCCCCCCACCACATGTGCATCTCCCATCCCCCCCCACACATATGCATCTCCCATCTCCCCCCACACACACATGTGCATCTCCCATCTCCCCCCACACACACATGTGCATCTCCCATCTCCCCCCCCACACACATGTGCATCTCCCATCTCCCCCCCACACACATGTGCATCTCCCATCTCCCCCCACACACACGTGCATCTCCCATCTCCCCCCCCACACACATGTGCATCTCCCATCTTCCCCCCCCACACACCTGTGCATCTCCCATCTTCCCCCCCCCACACACCTGTGCATCTCCCATCTCCCCCCCACACACACCTGTGCATCTCCCATCTCCCCCCCACACACACATGTGCATCTCCCATCTCCCCCCCCCCACACACATGTGCATCTCCCATCTCCCCCCCCCACACACACATGTGCATCTCCCATCTCCCCCCCCCCACACACACATGTGCATCTCCCATCTCCCACACACACACACACACACACATGTGCATCTCCCATCTCCCCCCCCCCACACACATGTGCATCTCCCATCTCCCCCCCCCCACACACATGTGCATCTCCCATCTCCCCCCCCCACACACACATGTGCATCTCCCATCTCCCACACACACACACACACACACACACACACACACACACACACACACACATATGTGCATCTCCCATCTCTCCACTCCTAGTTAACTGTATTTTAAAAAAAATAAAACTTGTTATACTTACCCCCATGCGATCCCTGCAGAATCCTGGCGCTCGTCCAAATCGCTGACAGCAGGTTCTCCTGACTTCCGGCCATGTGACGGCACCGTCACATGACCGGAAGTCAGGGGAATCATGAAGGCGCTGCTGCAACAGTGCAGCTCAGCGCTGAAATGTCCCGCACCCGGCGCATCGCATGGGGCCGGGGGCCCCATGAGGAGAGAGACGCACAAGAGGGGGGCCCCCGAGGGGGCCCCTACCGGCCGGGCCCCATACTGGAGTCAGGGCAGTCATGCCCTGATGGCGGCCCTGCTGGAGGCTGGAGGGGGCCCCTCTCCCTCGGGGCCCCCGTTCAATGAACCGGCTGCACGGGCGGTAGTTCCGCCCCTGATCCATACATATTGGATGCTATACTGTGGCATCCGATTTTTTTTCGTACTCATAGACTTGAATGGGTGAGTCTCATCCAATTTCAGAGTCAAATCGCAGCATGATATGATTTTTTTCTCACACTGAATCAGTATGAGAAAAAAAATGTTTCTTTCTACAGCCTCATTGCATAACATCGGTCAGTGTGCGATCTGATAAAACATTGGATAGCACACGCCTGATTTATATGCTTTTTTGCACAAGCCCTTGGTGGCATTGGACTTCTGGATTGTCGTTATTGGTTTATTTTCTACATATAAAAATAAATAATGAAAAACCTGTTTAAATGGGCTATTCCAAGTTTGGAAGTTATCCCCTATCTCCGATGATCCTGAGAAACGGAAATGGAGCTCTGAAGAGCACCATGTAAATGGAACTGTGGTTGATCATATGCAGTGTGGCATCATTCACATGTGGGTCTTCAAATAACTCCTGTAAGAGAATGTTGAGGGGCGCGACAACGTAAAAGCAAAATTCACCAATCGGGTCGTGGAGGTGTTATAGTATGTGGGCCGGTGGGATTTGTGTGGCAGGGCTACATTTTTGTCCCAGGCCGGCCCTGACTCACTTAATTTGGCCTCACTGGTGATCCCGTAATCTGACTTTGGGTCAGAAAAAAAAAACGCTACAACATTTCAATTGAAAATGTTTTGAGCTAAGTAATCTAAACACAGTTTTTTCATGTCCAAATGACTTTAACCTATATAGGTAGGTGAAAACATATGTTGACCAGAGGTAACAAATAGCATAGTTTAAAAACACACTGCAATATAAGATTTTTTTGACTACATAAATTGTACATACGGCCAAAGAATTATCCCTTTTTTGGGGAGGGGCAGATGCATTTATTGCTGTTGTCTACAGAAAGAGGATGGCTCTTAGAGAAAGCTGACTTCTATCTGCAAAATGTACGTCTGGGCCATAGACTCAGTATCAGTTAGGGACAGTCAGTATAATCCAGAGACAGGGTGAATATAGATAAGGGATTGGTGAATTTATGTCTACCCACTGTCTCTGGTGTGGCACATACTAATATTTGTGGCACGTGTAGCGCTGCATTCAGGCAGTTATTGTGCCCTGGCAACTGTGATCAGGACTCAGGCTTCTCATACCTAAAAGCCTGAGTGCTCTCACATATTATAATAAGTGAAATTCTTTGTAACAATGCACTTTGCCATCTGACTGCTACACTGCACCCTGGTGTCTTTGATCAGCGCTCAGGCTCTCAATATACCGTAGCCTGAACATTGTTTCAGTGTCACTGCTGTTGCAATTTATAGCTGAGATGGAGCTCTTTGACCTTACCCGGCGCAAGGGCACTGCATTACTTTGCTCTGCCCTCGTCAGGGCAGAGAAGTACACCTGCGCAGGAGCGCGATACCAGGGAAACTATGTGGATGATGTAGGGACGCATCATCCACACGAAGCAAGAAGGGAAGACGGCATTGTAAGAAGAGAGGTTACCGACCAAGACCAGCGACACCCCTTGGACTGGACCGCTCCCCCAGATGAGTATAATAAAAGCTTTTTTTCTTGTCTTGCAGGTCAGATTGGGGGATATATACAGCATTATAGAATGCTGTATGTGAGGGCAGAAAGGTGGTGGCCGTATTTCATATTGGTCAAACCTGGTGACAGGTTCCCTTTAAGTATTTTCTGTCCTGACATATTGAGATTCTTATCAAATCACTTTTGTGAGATTCTTTATCAATTTTTATGGTACACAGCTGTGATGTTTTTAATATTTGTACATAATTTGCACAAATGAAACAAAGCTACTTCAGTTTGTTTACATTAAGATATTTTAACTTACCCAATAAAGGTTATATTTTATTTCACATACTATCCTTCTCTCCCCTCACTTTAGAATTTCTATGATTTCTCCAAGTGGTGTGCACTTACACTTATGTGAAAAATTCTCTAAATACTACTATAGACCTTATATATAAAGGGGGTACAAATGGAAGAAGCCATGACATTTTCACACACTTCGGTGAAAATAGTATCCCTTTTTCGTGGGGTGAAACTGGTTTGCTAATCAAGAAATGATTAGATAATTCTGAATGCTTTTTATCAATCCTTCCAAAAATTATCCCCTTTTTTCTTGAGATAGAGCAGGAGTACTGTTTTTATAGGTGAAGAAGTTATGGCTTGTTTTCACTAAGCCTTTTCAACAATTAGCCTGATTTTCAGAGCTGTTTCTTGAGGGTAAAAAACATGACAGTTTCCTAGCATTCAAAGTACTGTCTAGCACTATAAAACACTGTGGGCAGCTAGAAGATGCATGACTGGCATGGCTGTGGCAGGAGCAGCATGTTAGAATGTTAGGACAGGTAGGCAAGGAGATACTTGGCAGTTTAGGGCCAGCAACGGCAGACCCAGCAGCAAAAGTACAATTTAGTACTATGAGCAGGAGATAGGTGTATGGCTGGTGTGGCTGTGCAAAGGCTGTGACAGGTGCAGCATGGTAGAAAGTTAGGTCGGGGCATGCAAGGAGATATTTGGCAGTTTAGGGCCAGCAACGCCATTATAGATGACATGCCAGACAGAGAGGAGATGCCCAACAGAGTGTGGTCCACTGGCATTGACGGCAGCAGAATAGTGTAGACGACAGACAATAGATAGGCAGACAGATGGCTGATGCCAGTGATTAAATCAGCCATACCATTAGTGCATGAAAGTTTGCACTGATCCATGCTTGATTTATTTTGACAAATGTTAGGTTTTCCACATTTTTGGCGAATAACCTGAATCCATGGATTGGGGCTCAGGGTATCTGTTTATGAAATGACACAGTCTAGGTACAACTGAATGTGGCTGTTCAGATGGTGCATCTGTGTTTGCTGAAGTACGTAAGATAATTGCAGTGGCTGAAAAAACATCTGGTCGGTCGTGTTAAATTCACTGTAGGTGTTGCTGTTGCTACTTGTTGTAGCCCTAATGCTGGCAGGGGAAAGTTGTGTCTGTGTGGATCACATAGGGTTCTTCTGGACAGTTGAGTTGATGGCAGGTGTTGGCTCAGCAAAAGCTTCGCAGAGCAGGTAACAGAGGTTTTCCAGAAAGATAATCTGGACTCTCATTCGAAAGCTAGAAAAAAATACCCATTTTGCTTTTACAGTGATGGTCTAAAAGTTATCCAATAGTCATCACTTTGCTTCATGTTAATAATATGCCTGTCCTCTCACAAGCATTGGTGTATACAGCTTGTTATGCCCGCCAGCACAACCGAGGGCCCCATTGTTTAATTTTCGTAACCCCATTGCGACAGTTGGTTGTCATGGTCAACAATATCATCCTCATCATTTTTGCTTAGACTGCTTTGTCCCCAAATCTATGTCCACTTCCACCTGCTGCTTCTCCTTCTCTTCCTCCTCCTCTTGTTCCTCCTTCAAACTTTGCAACATGTTACATGGACCTTGAATGTCCCCAAAAGAAAGAGGGCAGAGTTAAACAGGTGCAAATTGGTGTTCTTTCTCCATCCCCACTTGCATGCTGGTGTTTTTTCCCAAGTAAACATTACCGGGATTACATCACTGATTCCACACTTGTCCCTAATGACAAATTTAGTTGCCTCTTCAAAGGGCTTCAGTAGGCAACATGCATCCCTTATTTGCTGCTGATGCTGAATCTCAAAGAAACCCACTCTCCAGTTTGACTGCTGTATGATGTAGTCCTTCACTGCTTTACGCTGTTTGTACAAATAGTGCAATGAATACAGTCTCAAATTCCAGTGGATTGCGAAGTCGCAAACCAGATTGTGCTCTGGCAGCCCATACTTTTCTTTACAAAGGCAGGAGGATGTGATTTACCACATAAAATCTATTGCAATTGGCTGACACTTTACTGGCCATAGCCATGGCTTTTCTCAAACGTATATATTTGTGAAAGAAATATTGAACTATTAAATTCACAAAGTGAGCCATGCATGGTGTGCGAGTTATTTTCCCTGACTATAAGGTAGCTGGAATGTTCCGGGCATTGTCGCTCAGGACAATTCCAAGTTGCAGTTGATGGGGAGGTAGTCATTGGGCAAGTTGCAGCTTTATGCGCAGTCGCATCTCTTCTGACATTTTGCTTTTCTCTCCAAGGATTTTAAGATGAAAAGCTGCTTTTCAGCATTTGCTTTGTATGAGTAAAAAGTATGAGGGTGGTGTGTGGAATCAGAGCTTGTTGAGGATGAAGTCATGTAAGTTGTGCAGGATCCGGAAGAGGTTTAGGAGTAGACAGACATAGCTTCCAGTCACGGAGGCCTCACCACCTGTCCCAGGTGTGGTTCTGCTTCAGCTAGAAACATTCATCCAGTGAGCTGGGAAATTCATGTATTGTCCCTGACCATAGCTGCTGCTCCAGGTATCTATAGTGAAATGCAATTTGGAGTTCAAAGACAAGTCAAAATAGAGTCCTATATTCTCCTGCCCATAAGAAGAGAATGGGATCCCCTTTTCATGAGAAATAATGGCGGATTGGTATCTTCCAAAGAGACTAAGCATGCCTTCACTTCTCGAAAGACAGCAAAATCCATAAGCTGGTAATGCAGAGACTACACAGTCAGCCACTTGACAAGATGTGAGTTCACTTGGCAAACCAGCCGATGACTGTGAACGTAAGGTTGTTTCCTCTACACACTATCAGTGATGGATATTTGCTATCTCAATGGAGAAGTAAGAGGAGGAGGATTATTTGGAAAACAACACAGAGTAGAGGAGGATCACAATGGAAAGATAAACTGGTGAGAAGAGTAGGAGGACAACTTGAGGTTAGCTTTGATTGCTGGTTGGCTTGACTTTGCCAAATAAGAAAGTGATGTCTTAGTTCCTACTCTATATAGGAGTCCGGTTGTTCATAGCTTATTTTCCTATTGCAAAGTACCAAAGAATCATCTGGTAATAACATGCAAAAAACTCTCATACACTAGAAGCCTGAAAGGCAGATTCACCACCACTGTGAACAGACCTTAGAGGCGCTGAAGAGCCTCATTCACCAACAGCATGTGCGGCATTACTGGCTCCAGAGCTGTTCACAGGTAAGGCTGATTTGGTCACAGAGGATGTTTTTGAAGCAGTTTTCCCCCCTGATGACTTCAGTTACTCATTACTCATGTCTGATTTCCAGGTTTTGTGCAACAGAGAATGATCATCATCTTCATTATCTTCCATGATTCGAGTAACAGGTGTCTCTGTGTGTGAAATGGTTATCACTCCTTGCTCATACCCCCACCTTATTCCCACCCTGAGGCTTGCTCTGGCTCACAATGCAACTACCACAGACAGTGTCCCTACCACTTCAATTCACAGAGCCTGCAACACAGATTGGCATGAGAATCCTGTTGTTCATCTCCTCTGGCACAATGTCTTCCGAAAACAAAGGCAGACTGTCCATGTCTTCCAAATATCAACTGTAAGAAATTTTTCTGGTGTTGTATGTTACTTACTACCAGCAATTTAGATTGAATGTGTTTTTTTTTTACTCTTTTTTTTATGTGTGTATTTATTTATCATTTATTTTACACATTGTTCCCCCTATAAGGTCATAAAATATTTTTAGGTGGCATTTGAATATTGAATTTTTTTAAATTCCCTCTTATGACCCACCAGCTCCTGCTCATTTACTATACACAGCAATCACATGACCTTTGGGTATGGAGATGAAAGCTCCATCAGCATTTTCTATTACTACATGCACAGCGCTTCTTTACCCCTGTGTATATAACGACTGACAAGGCACAGATGGCAATAAATCATCTTTGCCTTCTCTACCGGGTCTCCAGCTGTCTCTTCCCAGCTTCTGCAGCTAAACTATGCAGGGATGTCACTGTAGAGTAGGAGACCACCGGGACATTTAAAGTCAATTGGTGGTCCTGAAGGAGCTAATTTGTTTATAAATTTTGTTAACAAATGTAACCAATTTTTGGTTTAAAATTTTTCCATCCTGTGATGACAGGGGTGGTGCCACATGATTGGAGGATGGCTGATGTGGTACCGATATTTAATAAAGGTAAGAAGGTGGATCCAGGCAGCTACCGTCTGGTAAGTCTGACATCAGTAGTGTGTTTTGTAGATGACCTGCAGAGATACAATATATTGCAGAGAATAATATAATAAATGACAACCAGCATGGATTTATAAAAGATAAGTCGTGCCTAACCAACATATTGAGTTTCTATGAGGAGGTAAGTGCAAATCTGGATGTTGGAAATGCGGCTGATGTGATTTATCATTTTGCTGCATGTAAATTTCTGGATTTGTACCACAATTACACATGCAGTATTTAAAATAGTAGGCAGTAGTGATGAGTGAGCACTAAAATGCTCAGGTACTCGTTGCTCGGGTCGAGCAAACTGGAATGCTCGAGTGTTCGGTTCAAGTAACGAGCCCAATGTAAATTAATGGAAACTCGAGCATTTTTACGGCGCCCCCCCCCCCACCCCGACAGTCTGCAGAGGGTCTAAAAATTGCCCAAATCAATGGGAACAGTGCTCAAATGACATGGCAACGGCATGGGGAAGTCCCCTGGAAGCATTTCTGACTCCCAGGTCACTGCTGTCAGAGGTCTTACGCCACTTTCACGGACTCACAATAAAACATACAAAAACAAAACCAAAATGGATTTTCATGGGAAAAATGTTAAGAAACATCCTTTCCAGGGTAATCACTTGTATATAAGGCAAAATCAATAACCAAAAACAAAAATACTCCTCCACACCTTGGGCTATGTTCAGACGTAGCATTTTTGATGCGTTTTTGCACTTTTGCATTGCTTTCAACTGTGAAAAATGTATTCACCAGGAAATGTCATTTTAACATTTTACTACCTTATCTGGCCATGTGGTGTGTGAGACATCATCAGACACATCCTGTTTCATTTATGAAGGAGGGACTCTGAAAGTCACAAACACTATTTGTATAGGGCTATCAGGTGGCCCCTACTATTCTTAAAGGGCCAGCAGTCAGCTATGCTTTGCTGTTCCCATTATTAAAGAGTATGTCTCCTATAGTTATTGGGTATGCAGTGACTGCAAGGGCTGCCAAAAATTTGGACGCACCCCAATACCCCATTGAAGAGACATAGAGGAGAGTCTCAGTAAAAAAATGTTCCCATTATAAAGGAGTGGGTCTTCAATAGTGGTAATGCCCATACAGTGACTGCAAGGGCTGTCAATATTTTGGAAAAACCTCAATACCAATTTAAAGACACATAGTGCGACATGTTCCCATTAGAAAAAAGAGGGTCTGCTATACAGTTATAGGCTATGCAGTGAGTCCAACGGCTGCCAAAATTTAGGAAATATCCCAATAGCAATTTAAAGACACATAGAGCTGGGCCAGAGTAACGACATGTTCCCATTAGAAAGGAGTGGGTCTGTTTACCTATGCAGTGAATGCAACAGCTTCCAAAAATTTGGAGGAACTCCAATGTCCCTTGCAAGAGATGTAGAGGTCAGAGGGCCTCCTGAAAACAATGTTCCCATTATTAGGGAGTGGGTCTCCCATACTGTTTGCCTATGCAGTGAATACAACAGCTGCCAAAAATTTGGAGGAACTCCAATGTCCTTTGCAAGAGACGTAGAGGTCAGAAGGCCTCCTGAAAACAATGTTCCCATTATTAGGAAGTGTGTCTCCCATACTGTTTGCCTATGCAGTGAATGCAATGGCTGCCAAAAATTTGGAGGAACTGTCCCAGAACTTTGACAGTGTTCTCTTGCCTCAGCTGGATTGCATTTGTGTCTCTTTCACCTGTACTCCTTGGTTGTCCAACGAACTGTGACCTCTGCCGCCAGCGTTTTCAGATGGGAATTTTTTTAATAATTCTGCAACAAGGGCACTCTGGTACTGCCCCATTTTATTAGGACTGTCCGGCAAGGGAATAAGAGACAGAAAGTTCTCCTTGTAGCATGGGTCTAGAAGAGTCACCAACCAGTAATGACTGTCACCCAAAATTTGGACAACGCGAGGGTCACGGGAAAGGCATTGTAACTAGTGTTGAGCCACCCCCGTAGTGTTCGAGTTCGGTTCGGTTCGTCGAACACCCGTGTGTTCGCCGAACTGTTCGTCGAACTGTTCGTCGAACACCTTCGAACACCGTTAAAACCAATGGCAGGCAAACAAAAACACATAGAAACACATAGAAAACACCTTCAAAGGTGTCCAAAAGCTGACAAACTGCTCAGAAGACATAACTAACACATGGAAAAGTGACAAGTACATATAGTCATGCGAAAATAAAAGAGGTGGAGGAGTAAAAGGAGGGGGAGACACAGATATAGGCATGTCATGCCCTTCTAAAATCCAAAAAGTGAGAAGCCGACACGGCCAGTCCGCTCCTGCCCGTGCCACCTCCGTGTCGCCGGGTTTGTGCCAGAGCCGCGGTGAACCCTGACGGCCAGCCCCCCTCTCCCAATACTGGTGCCTGTCCGCTGGTGGGTCGAGCGAGCCCCCCTGTGGTGGAGGCAGCTCTAAGCTTTTTAATTTAAATTGTCTCTCTAATTTGAATGAATACACTTTAAATCCATTTACAAGGATCTATTGGAGGGCAAGTCTCATGCCAGCAGCCGCGGTAATTCCAGCTCCAGTAGCGTCCACTAAAGCTGCTGCAGTTAAAAAGCTTTTATAAGGATCGAGCTCGGCTGTCCACCGCAAGGCATCCTACTGCCAGTCCCAGCCCCTATGCCTTGGGGTGCCTCCTGATGCTCTTCACTAAGTATCCCATGGTCCCGAAGCATTTCCTTTGAAAAAATTAAGTGTCTAAACTACAGGTGGTGTAGCTTGCTTAACAGCCGGGATAATCCGCTGACTAGCAGACACTGCTACTAGGCACAAAGTATTTCCTGGGCTAGATGCAGTTAAAAATTTGTAATTAGATACTCTCGTTGGATGCTGAGAAAGCATTCCATAGAGTCTCCTGGCACGCCATATATGATTCTCTTAAAAAGCTTGGGGTAGGGGTCTAGGGGACCCTTTTATAGCCAAAATCACGGCCCTGTATCGCAATACATCACCTAGGCTGAAGATAAATGGAACTGTAGCACCCTGAGGGCTCGGTTGCTACAGACGTATTGCACCTCACCCAGAGGTGTGATATCTCACTCTCAGGTAAGGATGGAGTGTGGATCAGGACCCGACACCTGCATGCATTACACCACATTGCCGTGGGGCAGGGCGACCAATATGCCCCTGAGATGGGCACGACAGTCCCTGTCCCTGGCTGGAGTGGGGGGAGGGAACACTGAGGAAGGGGAACCCTGTAGTGCAGGAGCAGGGAGGAAGCAGTTCCTGGGTGCATTGAGAAGGGAGTATAAAAGGTGGGCACCATCTTAGTTCAGTGCAGAGAAGTCTGAGCAGAAGTGGCAGGGAGCAGGGGCTCTGCATGAGCTCTGCTCCGGAGGCGGGCCTAGTAACAGAGGCCCAGGCCTGGAAGAGGGAGAAGGAAGGAAGAGGAGCGGAGAAGGCTCCAGGAACGAGGAATGAAGGGATCCCAGGGGTGCGGACGGGCGAGTCGCCACCGCACGCCCGAATCCACCTGCGTGGGGGGGTCAGGCCAAAGGGGGAGGCCGGTCCCCGAACTAGTGGAGGCAGGAAACGACCCTCAGCTAGAAACCGGAGGCTCTGACATTTTATGTGGCGCAGCCCCTCGCTACACCCGCTAGGAAGGCACCACATAGGGTCAGGGAAGCTGGCGCCAAGTTTACCAAGAGGAGGCCCGAGGCAGCCGGACAGAAGTGTTGGTAAGAAAGGCCAGACAAAGGACACACAAAGGGGGTCCTGTGAAGTGCTCCAAAGTTATCTGGGAGTTGTCTGAGCCCCTCACCTGGTGAGCACAGTACGACGTGGGCAGCCGTTATCTGCAGACGTGGTCTGGATAATAAGAACTGTGAGTAAAGGCCCTGGACTGCATCACTGACTCCGTGTCGTTACTGCTGCTGCCCTGCACCATCACCCCCATCCTCCGCATACACTGCCCTGAGGCTATACTCCTCCCGTGGGGAGTTATGCTACGCTCTGCTGCACCCACAACACCAGCCTCAGCGGTCTGCCCTGTAGCGGCGGTTCACTCTGACCGCAATCCACGGGTGGTGTAGTCGGACATTTAAACATCAAAACCACATAAATAGTTCCGCCACTGGTTTGACCGCCCTGAGCCACGGAACCGGGTCGCCACCACGAAGACTACAACCACCAGCATCCACCAAAAAGGGTCCGGCTCCGGGTGTCCCAAGGCCCAGGTGGTGCGTCAGAACATTTTCATCACCTTTCACAATCACCAATGGGACAAGGCAGGGATGTCCTCTGTCCCCTCTCTTATACATCCTAGTGACGGAGCACCTGCTCTCATCAATTCGCCATAACCCCAATATTAGGTGGATTGAGGTGGGAGGCACCGAGTACAAGTGCTCTCTATTTGCTGATGATGTCCTAGTATATATCACTCAATCACATATATCCATCCCTGCTGTTATGGCTGAAATAGATCACTTTGTTACATGGTAAAATTTTAAAATCAATGCAGCGAAGTCTGAGGCCCTCGATGTCTCCCTCCCCAAATCCATATAGGATTCCATCCAGTCCAACTTTCCCTTTGCCTGGCCCTCACAGGGTATCAAATACTTAGGAATTCCTATTCATAGAGACCTCTCCCATCTATGTTATCTTAATTTTGGGCCCTTTATTGAACAATTCCATACAGACCACGGTTGGCAAGTTAGAACTGTAAGATTCACTACGTGAACCACTGGTGTTTTGTGGAAAAGCACATGTACACTGCATTCCAAATTATTATGCAAAAAGTGTTTAGGAGTGATAAGGGAAGAATTTGTTTGTTTGTCAGTTAAACTCATTGATGGTGATATGTGTGTCAGGGCTCTTTATATCACTGTAAGCAATTGCAGACACCTGTGCTAATTAGTTTGGCAGGTGTGTCCAATGAAAGGCAAGACTACTTAAGAAGGCTCTCTCACATTATTAAGCAGCCTACATTTTCTGCCAAAATGGGAAAGAAAAAGGATGTGTCGGCTGCTGAGAAGCAACAAATTGTGGAGTGTTTAGGTCAAGGCATGACTACAATCAACATTGTGCGATGATCAGGATGAAGTGTCTTGGCAATCAAGAAGTATGTAGCTGATTCACAGTACACACGTGTGCGTGCTGATAAGGGCAAATTGAGGACTCTTTCCTACAGGCAATTACGTCAGGTTAGAAGAGCAGCGGCAAGAAAGCCTTGTCATAGCAGCAGACAAGTTTTTGAAGCTGCTGGTGCCTCCAACGTCCCCCGAACAACAAGATGCAGGGTCCTTCAGAGGTTTGCAGCTGTGCATACGCCATCCTGTCGACCTCCTCTATCCACTTCACACAAGCAGAAACGGCTCCAGTGGGCCAAACATTACATGAAGACTGATTTCAAAACTGTTTTGTTCACGGATGAGTGCCGTGCAGCGCTCGATGGTCCAGATGGATGGAGTGGAGGATGGCTGGTTGATGGACACCCCACGCAAACACGGCTACAGCGCCAACAAGGAGGAGGTGGAGTAATGTTTTGGGCTGGAATCATGGGGAGAGAGATTGTCGGCCCCTTTAGGATCCCTGAAGGCGCTAAAGATGAACTCCATAATGTATGTGGATTTTCTCAAACAGCACTTCCTGCCATGGTTCAAGAAGAAGAACCGTGTATTTCACAGCAAGATCATTTTTCTGCATGATAATGCACCATCTCATGCTGCACATAAAACATCTGCATCTCTGGCTGATATGGGCATAAAAGGGGACAAACTTATGGTGTGACCCCCATGCTCCCCTGACCTCTACCCCATTCAGAACCTTTGGAGCATCATTAAAAGGAGTGTCTATGATGGCGGGAGGCAGTTCACATCTAAGCAACAGCTCTGGGAGGGTATTCTGTCCTCATGCAAAACAATTGAAGCAGAAACCATCCAAAACCTGACAAATTCAATGGACGAGAGAGTTCAGAAGCTCCTTTCGAACAAGGGGTCCTATGTGAAAATGTAACATCACCTACAATAAAGTTTTGAGTTGAAAACTGTTTGATTTCAGTTTCTAACAACCTGCTAATGCTTATAATTTCAAAAATGACCATTTTTTTGGTCTTTATTAAAATGAAAAGGTTGATCGAAAAGTTTGGGGGATCTAAGAGTGTGGCAACCCAGTAGTCATGATTACTTCGAATTCTGACAATATGAGGGTCATGCTGCAGGTAGTGCAGCAAGAAGGCACTTATGTGTCTTGCGCATCTCGGAGCCCCAAATTTATTTTCCGGGCTAGATGCAGCTAAAAATTATTTTTAATTTTAAATCTGGTGGAGCTTATTATAGATGGCCTAATAGGATCAGTGCTGCACACTGCTACAAAGCCCAAATTATTTTCCAGTCAAGATACAGATAAACATGATTAGTAATTTGAAAGCTTAAAACGGTTGGTAGGGTGATTTTAACCAATCATCAAGCTTTTACTCTCCCCAGGATGACACAGGGGTAGAAAAGTCGTTTCGGATCCATGATTTGTTCATCTTTATGAACGTGAGTCTGTCTACATTATCAGTGGAGAGCCGCGTGCGCTTATCTGTCAGCACACCACCAGCAGTGCTGAACACACGTTCAGACAGAATGCTGGCTGCGGGGCATGACAAGATCTCCAAGGCGTAAGTGGCTAGCTCCGGCCATTTATCCAGATTGGAAGCCCAAAAAGAGCAAGGGTCCAGTGACACAGTCGTGGCTTCAATGTTTACTTGGAGATACTCCTGTACCATCGTCTCTAGGCGTTGACTATGTGTCAGACTTCTTGTCTCCTGTGGCCTTGCAAAGGATGGGCTAAAAAAGTGGTGAAATGATTCCGCAAAATTGATGTTACCAGCAGATACTGTGGTTCTGTTACGGTTTGAGTGCTGAACACTTGACGGTCCCACGGTTGGCAAGTTGGAACTGTGAGATTCACTACGTGCACCACTGGTATTTTGTGGAAAAGCACATGTAAGATTCTGCAACAGTCTCTGCTGATACTCCTGCATGCGTGCATCCCTTTCTATGGCAGGAATAATTTCTGCAAATTTACTTTTGTACCGGGGATCTAACAGTGTGGCAACCCAGTAGTCAGGATTATTTCTAATTCTCACAATTCGAGGGTCATGTTGCAGGTAGTGCAGCAAGAAGGCACTCATGTGTGTTGCGCATCCAGGAGCACCAAGTCCCTGTTGTGTTGGTGGCGAGGTAACAATCATGCTTCCTTCCTCTGTCCTCTCCCCCCAACCTCGCACAACAGAAATGTGATCAAGGTCTCCCTCATCTGATGAGTCTTCCATCAGTTCGTCCTCCACTTCTTCCTGGGCTCCTGCACCTTCCTCACTAGTTTGGCTGCTACCATGCGCCCTGGTAAAACCATCTCCCCCACCCTCACATGCCTGCCGCCTTGGTGCTGCCGACCGTCTGGACCTTGCAGATGTTAGCCCTTCCGCATACAACTCCTCCTCCTCTACTTCCTCCACCTCCTCTTGTGCCACCACCTGACTCCGAATTCTGTTTAACATGTGCTCCAGCATGTAAATCACCGGAATAGTCATGCTGATAATGGCATCGTCAGCACTAAACATCTTCGTCGCCATTTCAAAACTGTGCAGAAGGGTGCATAGGTCCCTGATCTGAGACCACTCCTCCAGCGTGATTTGCCCCACCTCTGGATCTCGTTGTCCCAGGCTATACGTCAGAACGTATTGCACCAGGGCTTGTCGGTGCTGCCACAGTCGCTGCAACATGTGCAGAGTTGAATTCCACCGGGTAGGCACATCGCATTTTAGCCGGTGAAGTGGCAGGCCCAACGACTTCTGTAGAGATGTAAGTCGCTGAGCTGCGGGATGCGAACGGCAGAAGTGAGCACACAGCGACCGTGCCCTCTGCAGAAGGCCATCTAGTCTGGGATAGTGGGCTAAAAATTGCTGGACAACCAGGTTCAACACGTGAGCCATACAAGGCACGTGTGTGACATTGCCCCGGCGAAGGGCCGCACCCAGGTTTGCAGCATTGTCGCACACGGCCTTCCCTGGTTTCAGGTCCAGTGGAGACAACCATTCATGAAATTGGTTCTCCAGAGCTGACCACAACTCCTCAGCTGTGTGACTCACATTTCCCAGACATTTCAAAGTAAAAACCGCCTGATGACGTTGAGCCCTACTGCCAGCATAGTAAGGAGGTGTGCAGGATCCCTTCTGCGCAGTTAGAAAGCTTGTGGCATGACCAGACAGGCTTGGGTGCAGGTGGAAGACCGAGAGGAGGTTGAGGAGGCAGAAGCAGTGGAGGAACTTTGACATAAAGAGGATTGACGCACAACTCGTGGGGACGGCAAGACTTGGACAGCAGCCCCTTGTCCTGCTGTCACCATAGTTACCCAGTGCCCAGTCAGCGACATGTAACGCCCCTGTCCATGCCTACTCGTCCAAGTGTCTGTGGTGAAATGCACCTTGTCACACACAGAGTTTCTCAAAGAAGCGGTGATGTTGTGTGCGACATGCTGGTGGAGCGCAGGCACACCTTTCTTTGAGAAGTAGTGCCGACTGGGCATCTGGTACTGGGGCACTGCGACGGACATAAGGTCTCGAAAATCCTCTGTGTCCACCAGGCGGAAAGGCAGCATTTCTGTAGCCAAGAGCTTGCAGATGGTGAAATTCAACCTCTTAGCTTTCTCATGGCTAGGAGGAAATGGTCTTTTACTTGTCCACATCTGAGGGACCGAGGGCTGGCTATTGTGCTTAGACGGGGTTGATAAGGGTGTCCCCGGCAAACTGCCGGTCTGTGAGGAAGATGCAGGTGGACATGTTAGGTTGCCTTGATCCAAAGGTGGTGCTATCGATGTCGGACAGCGCTCAACACCAGCTGCTGTTACCACCTCCAAAGAAAATGATGACCTGCCAATCACACTGGCTGTTGCGGGTAAAGAGGTGGCAGGTCTGCGCCCCAAAACAGGTGTGACTGCTGTCCCCCCAGTCACAGAGGATGAAGAGGCCGCGGATGCACAAGATATGGCAGACGGTGGTTGGCCCGGCCGGCTAGGCCGCATTGTAGCACACTGAGCTTCCCACTGCAACTTATGCTTCATGTCCATGTGCCGGTTCATGCATGAAGTACTCAAACTATGTATTTTTTGGCCTCTACTTAGCTTTTGCTGACAAATGTTACAGATAACACGAGTTGGGTCATCTTTATCGATCTGAAAAAATGCCCAGGCTATGCAAGGCTTAGCACCCATGCGACCTGAAGAGCCACCATGACTTGTGGTGAGAGGCAGAGTTGTGTTTGAGGATGCAGTTGTTGACGTGCTTCCAGTACTACGTCTCTGTCCAGGAAGGCGCAACCTGACCTCGTCGTCACTAGCATCTTCCTCCACCTCCTCTGCTGACCTCATCTCTTGGCTGACTGTGGGTTGACAGTAAGTGGGATCTCCAACCTCATCATCATCACCCTGTGTGTTATCACTAGTGTTGAGCCACCCCCGTAGTGTTCGAGTTCGGTTCGGTTCGTCGAACACCCGTGTGTTCGCCGAACTGTTCGTCGAACTGTTCGTCGAACACCTTCGAACACCGTTAAAACCAATGGCAGGCAAACAAAAACACATAGAAACACATAGAAAACACCTTCAAAGGTGTCCAAAAGCTGACAAACTGCTCAGAAGACATAACTAACACATGGAAAAGTGACAAGTACATATAGTCATGCGAAAATAAAAGAGGTGGAGGAGTAAAAGGAGGGGGAGATACAGATATAGGCATGTCATGCCCTTCTAAAATCCAAAAAGTGAGAAGCCGACACGGCCAGTCCGCTCCTGCCCGTGCCACCTCCGTGTCGCCGGGTTTGTGCCAGAGCCGCGGTGAACCCTGATGGCCAGCCCCCATCTCCCAATACTGGTGCTTGTCCACTGGTGGGTCGAGTGAGCCCCCCTGTGGTGGAGGCAGCTCTAAGCTTTTTAATTTAAATTGTCTCTCTAATTTGAATGAATACACTTTAAATCCATTTACAAGGATCTATTGGAGGGCAAGTCTCATGCCAGCAGCCGCGTAATTCCAGCTCCAGTAGCGTCCACTAAAGCTGCTGCAGTTAAAAAGCTTTTATAAGGATCGAGCTCGGCTGTCCACCGCAAGGCATCCTACTGCCAGTCCCAGCCCCTATGCCTTGGGATGCCTCCTGATGCTCTTCACTGAGTATCCCGTGGTCCCGAAGCATTTCCTTTGAAAAAATGAAGTGTCCAAACTACAGGTGGTGTAGCTTGCTTAACAGCCGGGATAATCCGCTGACTAGCAGACCCTGCTACTAGGCACAAAGTATTTCCTGGGCTAGATGCAGTTAAAAATTTGTAATTAGATACTCTCGTTGGATGCTGAGAAAGCATTCCATAGAGTCTCCTGGCACGCCATATATGATTCTCTTAAAAAGCTTGGGGTAGGGGTCTAGGGGACCCTTTTATAGCCAAAATCACGGCCCTGTATCGCAATACGTCACCTAGGCTGAAGATAAATGGAACTGTAGCACCCTGAGGGCTCGGTTGCTACAGAGGTATTGCACCTCACCCAGAGGTGTGATATCTCACTCTCAGGTAAGGATGTAGTGTGGATCAGGACCCGACACCTGCATGCATTACACCACATTGCCGTGGGGCAGGGCGACCAATATGCCCGAGATGGGCACGACAGTCCCTGTCCCTGGATGGAGTGGGGGGAGGGAACACTGAGGAAGGGGAACCCTGTAGTGCAGGAGCAGGGAGGAAGCAGTTCCTGGGTGCATTGAGAAGGGAGTATAAAAGGTGGGCACCATCTTAGTTCAGTGCAGAGAAGTCTGAGCAGAAGTGGCAGGGAGCAGGGGCTCTGCATGAGCTCTGCTCCGGAGGCGGGCCTAGTAACAGAGGCCCAGGCCTGGAAGAGGGAGAAGGAAGGAAGAGGAGCGGAGAAGGCTCCAGGAACGAGGAACGAAGGGATCTCAGGGGTGCGGACGGGCGAGTCGCCACCGCACGCCAGAATCCACCTGCGTGGAGGGGTCAGGCCAAAGGGGGAGACCGGTCCCCGAAACTAGTGGAGGCAGGAAACGACCCTCAGCTAGAAACAGGAGGCTGTGACATTTTATGTGGCGCAGCCCCTCGCTACACCCGCTAGGAAGGCACCACATAGGGTCAGGGAAACTGGCGCCAAGTTTACCAAGAGGAGGCCCGAGGCAGCCGGACAGAAGGGTTGGTAAGAAAGGCCAGACAAAGGACACACAAAGGGGGTCCTGTGAAGCGCTCCAAAGTTATCTGGGAGTTGTCTGAGCCCCTCACCTGGTGAGCACAGTACGACGTGGGCAGCCGTTACCTGCAGACGTGGTCTGGATAATAAGAACTGTGAGTAAAGGCACTGGACTGCATCACTGACTCCGTGTCATTACTGCTGCTGCCCTGCACCATCACCCCCATCCTCCGCATACACTGCCCTGAGGCTATACTCCTCCCGTGGGGAGTTATGCTGCGCTCTGCTGCACCCACAACACCAGCCTCAGCGGTCTGCCCTGGAGCGGCGGTTCACTCTGACCGCAATCCACGGGTGGCGTAGTCGGACATTTAAACATCAAAACCACATAAATAGTTCCGCCACTGGTTTGACCGCCCTGAGCCACGGAACCGGGTTGCCGCCACGGAGACTACAACCACCAGCATCCACCAAAAAGGGTCCGGCTCCGGGTGTCCCAAGGCCCAGGGGGCGCGTCAGAACATTTTCATCACCTTTCACAATAACCAATGGGACAAGGCAGGGATGTTCTCTGTCCCCTCTCTTATACATCCTAGTGACGGAGCACCTGCTCTCATCAATTCGCCATAACCCCAATATTAGGTGGATTGAGGTGGGAGGCACTGAGTACAAGTGCTCTCTATTTGCTGATGATGTCCTAGTATATATCACTCAATCACATATATCCATCCATGCTGTTATGGCTGAAATAGATCACTTTGTTACATGGTCAAATTTTAAAATCAATGCAGCGAAGTCTGAGGCCCTCGATGTCTCCCTCCCCATATCCATATAGGATTCCATCCAGTCCAACTTTCCCTTTGCCTGGCCCTCACAGGGTATCAAATACTTAGGAATTCCTATTCATAGAGACCTCTCCCATCTATGTTATCTTAATTTTGGGCCCTTTATTGAACAACTCCATACAGACCACGGTTGGCAAGTTAGAACTGTAAGATTCACTACGTGAACCACTGGTGTTTTGTGGAAAAGCACATGTACACTGTGTTCCAAATTATTATGCAAAAAGTGTTTAGGAGTGATAAGGGAAGAATTTGTTTGTTTGTCAGTTAAACTCATTGATGGTGATGTGTGTCAGGGCTCTTTATATCACTGTAAGCAATTGCAGACACCAGTGCTAATTAGTTTGGCAGGTGTGTCCAATGAAAGGCAAGACTACTTAAGAAGGCTCTCTCACATTATTCAGCAGCCTACATTTTCTGCCAAAATGGGAAAGAAAAAGGATGTGTCGGCTGCTGAGAAGCAACAAATTGTGGAGTGTTTAGGTCAAGGCATGACTACAATCAACATTGTGCGATGATCAGGATGAAGTGTCTTGGCAATCAAGAAGTATGTAGCTGATTCACAGTACACACGTGTGCGTGCTGATAAGGGCAAATTGAGGACTCTTTCCTACAGGCAATTACGTCAGGTTGAAAGAGCAGCGGCAAAAAAGCCTTGTCATAGCAGCAGACAAGTTTTTGAAGCTGCTTGTGCCTCCAACGTCCCCCGAACAACAAGATGCAGGGTCCTTCAGAGGTTTGCAGCTGTGCATACGCCATCCTGTCGACCTCCTCTATCCACTTCACACAAGCAGAAACGGCTCCAGTGGGCCAAACATTACATGAAGACTGATTTCAAAACTGTTTTGTTCACGGATGAGTGCCGTGCAGCGCTCGATGGTCCAGATGGATGGAGTGGAGGATGGCTGGTTGATGGACACCCCACGCAAACACGGCTACAGCGCCAACAAGGAGGAGGTGGAGTAATGTTTTGGGCTGGAATCATGGGGAGAGAGATTGTCGGCCCCTTTAGGATCCCTGAAGGCGCTAAAGATGAACTCCATAATGTATGTGGATTTTCTCAAACAGCACTTCCTGCCATGGTTCAAGAAGAAGAACCGTGTATTTCACAGCAAGATCATTTTTCTGCATGATAATGCACCATCTCATGCTGCACATAAAACATCTGCATCTCTGGCTGATATGGGCATAAAAGGGGACAAACTTATGGTGTGACCCCCATGCTCCCCTGACCTCTACCCCATTCAGAACCTTTGGAGCATCATTAAAAGGAGTGTCTATGATGGCGGGAGGCAGTTCACATCTAAGCAACAGCTCTGGGAGGGTATTCTGTCCTCATGCAAAACAATTGAAGCAGAAACCATCCAAAACCTGACAAATTCAATGGACGAGAGAGTTCAGAAGCTCCTTTCGAACAAGGGGTCCTATGTGAAAATGTAACATCACCTACAATAAAGTTTTGAGTTGAAAACTGTTTGATTTCAGTTTCTAACAACCTGCTAATGCTTATAATTTCAAAAATGACCATTTTTTTGGTCTTTATTAAAATGAAAAGGTTGATCGAAAAGTTTGGGGGATCTAAGAGTGTGGCAACCCAGTAGTCATGATTACTTCGAATTCTGACAATATGAGGGTCATGCTGCAGGTAGTGCAGCAAGAAGGCACTTATGTGTCTTGCGCATCTCGGAGCCCCAAATTTATTTTCCGGGCTAGATGCAGCTAAAAATTATTTTTAATTTTAAATCTGGTGGAGCTTATTATAGATGGCCTAATAGGATCAGTGCTGCACACTGCTACAAAGCCCAAATTATTTTCCAGTCAAGATACAGATAAACATGATTAGTAATTTGAAAGCTTAAAACGGTTGGTAGGGTGATTTTAAACAATCATCAAGCTTTTACTCTCCCCAGGATGACACGGGTAGAAAAGTCGTTTCGGATCCATGATTTGTTCATCTTTATGAACGTGAGTCTGTCTACATTATCAGTGGAGAGCCGCGTGCGCTTATCTGTCAGCACACCACCAGCAGCGCTGAACACACGTTCAGACAGAACGCTGGCTGCGGGGCATGACAAGATCTCCAAGGCGTAAGTGGCTAGCTCCGGCCATTTATCCAGATTGGAAGCCCAAAAAGAGCAAGGGTCCAGTGACACAGTCGTGGCTTCAATGTTTACTTGGAGATGCTCCTGTACCATCGTCTCTAGGCGTTGACTATGTGTCAGACTTCTTGTCTCCTGTGGCCTTGCAAAGGATGGGCTAAAAAAGTGGTGAAATGATTCCGCAAAATTGATGTTACCAGCAGATACTGTGGTTCTGTTACGGTTTGAGTGCTGAACACTTGACGGTCCCACGGTTGGCAAGTTGGAACTGTGAGATTCACTACGTGCACCACTGGTATTTTGTGGAAAAGCACATGTAAGATTCTGCAACAGTCTCTGCTGATACTCCTGCATGCGTGCATCCCTTTCTATGGCAGGAATAATTTCTGCAAATTTACTTTTGTACCGGGGATCTAACAGTGTGGCAACCCAGTAGTCAGGATTATTTCTAATTCTCACAATTCGAGGGTCATGTTGCAGGTAGTGCAGCAAGAAGGCACTCATGTGTGTTGCGCATCCAGGAGCACCAAGTCCCTGTTGTGTTGGTGGCGAGGTAACAATCATGCTTCCTTCCTCTGTCCTCTCCCCCCAACCTCGTACAACAGAAATGTGATCAAGGTCTCCCTCATCTGATGAGTCTTCCATCAGTTCGTCCTCCACTTCTTCCTGGGCTCCTGCACCTTCATCACTAGTTTGGCTGCTACCATGCGCCCTGGTAAAACCATCTCCCCCACCCTCACATGCCTGCCGCCTTGGTGCTGCCGACCGTCTGGACCTTGCAGATGTTAGCCCTTCCGCATACAACTCCTCCTCCTCTACCTCTTCCACCTCCTCTTGTGCCACCACCTGACTCCGAATTCTGTTTAACATGTGCTCCAGCATGTAAATCACCGGAATAGTCATGCTGATAATGGCATCGTCAGCACTAAACATCTTCGTCGCCATTTCAAAACTGTGCAGAAGGGTGCATAGGTCCCTGATCTGAGACCACTCCTCCAGCGTGATTTGCCCCACCTCTGAATCTCGCTGGCCCAGGCTATACGTCAGAACGTATTGCACCAGGGCTTGTCGGTGCTGCCACAGTCGCTGCAACATGTGCAGAGTTGAATTCCACCGGGTACGCACATCGCATTTTAGCCGGTGAAGTGGCAGGCCCAACGACTTCTGTAGAGATGTAAGTCGCTGAGCTGCGGGATGCGAACGGCGGAAGTGAGCACACAGCGACCGTGCCCTCTGCAGAAGGCCATCTAGTCTGGGATAGTGGGCTAAAAATTGCTGGACAACCAGGTTCAACACGTGAGCCATACAAGGCACGTGTGTGACATTGCCCCGGCGAAGGGCCGCACCCAGGTTTGCAGCATTGTCGCACACGGCCTTCCCTGGTTTCAGGTCCAGTGGAGACAACCATTCATGAAATTGGTTCTCCAGAGCTGACCACAACTCCTCAGCTGTGTGACTCACATTTCCCAGACATTTCAATGTAAAACCGCCTGATGACGTTGAGCCCTACTGCCAGCATAGTAAGGAGGTGTGCAGGATCCCTTCTGCGCAGTTAGAAAGCTTGTGGCATGACCAGACAGGCTTTGGGTGCAGGTGGAAGACCGAGAGGAGGTTGAGGAGGCAGAAGCAGTGGAGGAACTTTGACATAAAGAGGATTGACTCACAACTCGTGGGGACGGCAAGACTTGGACAGCAGCCCCTTGTCCTGCTGTCACCATAGTTACCCAGTGCCCAGTCAGCGACATGTAACGCCCCTGTCCATGCCTACTCGTCCAAGTGTCTGTGGTGAAATGCACCCTGTCACACACAGAGTTTCTCAAAGAAGCGGTGATGTTGTGTGCGACATGCTGGTGGAGCGCAGGCACACCTTTCTTTGAGAAGTAGTGCCGACTGGGCATCTGGTACTGGGGCACTGCGACGGACATAAGGTCTCGAAAATCCTCTGTGTCCACCAGGCGGAAAGGCAGCATTTCTGTAGCCAAGAGCTTGCAGATGGTGAAATTCAACCTCTTAGCTTTCTCATGGCTAGGAGGAAATGGTCTTTTACTTGTCCACATCTGAGGGACCGAGGGCTGGCTATTGTGCTTAGACGGGGTTGATAAGGGTGTCCCCGGCAAACTGCCGGTCTGTGAGGAAGATGCAGGCGGACATGTTAGGTTGCCTTGATCCAAAGGTGGTGCTATCGATGTCGGACAGCGCTCAACACCAGCTGCTGTTACCACCTCCAAAGAAAATGATGACCTGCCAATCACGCTGGCTGTTGCGGGTAAAGAGGTGGCAGGTCTGCGCCCCAAAACAGGTGTGACTGCTGTCCCCCCAGTCACAGAGGATGAAGAGGCCGCGGATGCACAAGATATGGCAGACGGTGGTTGGCCCGGCCGGCTAGGCCGCATTGTAGCACACTGAGCTTCCCACTGCAACTTATGCTTCATGTCCATGTGCCGGTTCATGCATGAAGTACTCAAACTATGTATTTTTTGGCCTCTACTTAGCTTTTGCTGACAAATGTTACAGATAACACGAGTTGGGTCATCTTTATCGATCTGAAAAAATGCCCAGGCTATGCAAGGCTTAGCACCCATGCGACCTGAAGAGCCACCACGACTTGTGGTGAGAGGCAGAATTGTGTTTGAGGATGCAGTTGTTGACGTGCTTCCAGTACTACGTCTCTGTCCAGGAAGGCGCAACCTGACCTCGTCGTCACTAGCATCTTCCTCCACCTCCTCTGCTGACCTCATCTCTTGGCTGACTGTGGGTTGACAGTAAGTGGGATCTCCAACCTCATCATCATCACCCTGTGTGTTATCACACCCGTCGTGCTCAGAGCCAACCTGTTCCTGCCCTGACAAAAAACTAAAGTTGTCGCTCCAATCAGGTATTTGAGTCTTATCATCGTCTTCCTCATTGTCTCCACCAACAGGAGTTACAGTTTGGGAATGAGGGTCTACATTATGGTCAGAACCTTCTGCGTCTGGTCCTGGATCCGACGCATAAAGATTCTGGGCATCAGTGCAGATCATTTCCTCGTCTGGATTCACAGAAGCGCTGGAGTCGACCTCTGATTCCCAGGCTATAGTATGTGTAAACAGCTCTGCAGACTCAACCATCTGTTCTACCTCATACTCAGACGGGCAGCTGGAGATTTGGGAGCTGTGAGGAAGCAAGTGCGATTTGGGTGACACCTTTGAGGACTGGAGTATTTGTGATGTTGAAGTTGATGTGGAGGAGAGCCCACTTAAAGGAGCACTTGATATCCGTTGAAGCACCTGCTGTTTTTGTGCCTCATCTGGAATTTGTAGCGATTGGCGTAGCCGTAAGAAAGGGATCTTATCACATTGTCCGCTAAAAGAAGTAGACATTTTAGTTTGGCTGGAAGATGGTCTTTTTTCTGCAGATGTTACTGTTGCTTTAACACCTACCCCATGGACACAACCTTTTTTCCCCTTCCCAACACGCCTATTCCCCTTTCCACCAGCAGCAGGCCTTTTTCCACTCATTTTGGTGGTTAACTAATTCACAACTCTGGAGTTGTTTGCACAAAAAAACAATGGATGGTAACCGAGCAGAGCTGAGTGGCCAAACTGTGGTATTAGGCCAAAACTATTGGCTGGGTTAGATGCAGAAAAAAATATATTCAGTTTGCAACCTGATGGAGGTCAGTATAGATGGACTAATAGAGAAAGTCCGACACACTGCTACAAGGCCAAATATTTTTTCAGAGGTAGATGCAGAAAAAAATTATATTCAGTTTGCAACCTGATGGAGGTCTGTGTAGATGGATTAATAGAACAAGACCCACACACAGCTAGAAGCCCAATATTTTTTCAGAGGTAGATGCAGAAAAAAATATATTCAGTTTGCAACCTGATGGAGGTCAGTATAGATGGACTAATACAACAAGTCCCACACACAGCTAGAAGCCCAATATTTTTTCAGAGGTAGATGCAGAAAAAAATATATTCAGTTTGCAACCTGATGGAGGTCAGTATAGATGGACTAATACAACAAGTCCCACACACAGCTAGAAGCCCAAATATTTTTTCAGAGGTACTGTAGATGCAGATAAAAATTATTTTTAATTTGCAACCTGATGGAGGTCAGTATAGATGGACTAATACAACAAGTCCCACACACAGCTAGAAGCCCAAATATTTTTTCAGAGGTACTGTAGATGCAGATAAAAATTATTTTTAATTTGCAACCTGATGGAGGTCAGTATAGATGGACTAATAGAGAAAGTCCGACACACTGCTACAAGGCCAAATATTTTTTCAGAGGTAGATGCAGAAAAAAATTATATTCAGTTTGCAACCTGATGGAGGTCTGTATAGATGGATTAATAGAACAAGACCCACACACAGCAAGAAGCCCAATATTTTTTCAGAGGTAGATGCAGAAAAAAATATATTCAGTTTGCAACCTGATGGAGGTCAGTATAGATGGACTAATACAACAAGTCCCACACACAGCTAGAAGCCCAATATTTTTTCAGAGGTAGATGCAGAAAAAAATATATTCAGTTTGCAACCTGATGGAGGTCAGTATAGATGGACTAATACAACAAGTCCCACACACAGCTAGAAGCCCAAATATTTTTTCAGAGGTACTGTAGATGCAGATAAAAATTATTTTTAATTTGCAACCTGATGGAGGTCAGTATAGATGGACTAATACAACAAGTCCCACACACAGCTAGAAGCCCAAATATTTTTTCAGAGGTACTGTAGATGCAGATAAAAATTATTTTTAATTTGCAACCTGATGGAGGTCAGTATAGATGGACTAATAGAGAAAGTCCGACACACTGCTAGAAGGCCAAATATTTTTTCAGAGCTAGATGCAGAAAAAAATTATATTCAGTTTGCAACCTGATGGAGGTCAGTATAGATGGATTAATAGAACAAGACCCACACACAGCTAGAAGCCCAATATTTTTTCAGAGGTAGATGCAGAAAAAAATATATTCAGTTTGCAACCTGATGGAGGTCAGTATAGATGGACTAATACAACAAGTCCCACACACAGCTAGAAGCCCAAATATTTTTTCAGAGGTACTGTAGATGCAGATACAAATTATTTTTAATTTGCAACCTGATGGAGGTCAGTATAGATGGACTAATACAACAAGTCCCACACACAGCTAGAAGCCCAAATATTTTTTCAGAGGTAGATGCAGAAAAAAATATATTCAGTTTGCAACCTGATGGAGGTCAGTATAGATGGACTAATACAACAAGTCCCACACACAGCTAGAAGCCCAAATATTTTTTCAGAGGTACTGTAGATGCAGATAAAAATTATTTTTAATTTGCAACCTGATGGAGGTCAGTATAGATGGACTAATACAACAAGTCCCACACACAGCTAGAAGCCCAAATATTTTTTCAGAGGTACTGTAGATGCAGATACAAATTATTTTTAATTTGCAACCTGATGGAGGTCAGTATAGATGGACTAATAGAGAAAGTCCGACACACTGCTAGAAGGCCAAATATTTTTTCAGAGCTAGATGCAGAAAAAAATTATATTCAGTTTGCAACCTGATGGAGGTCAGTATAGATGGATTAATAGAACAAGACCCACACACAGCTAGAAGCCCAAATATTTTTTCAGAGGTAGATGCAGAAAAAAATATATTCAGTTTGCAACCTGATGGAGGTCAGTATAGATGGACTAATACAACAAGTCCCACACACAGCTAGAAGCCCAAATATTTTTTCAGAGGTACTGTAGATGCAGATAAAAATTAGTTTTAATTTGCAACCTGATGGAGGTCAGTATAGATGGACTAATAGAATGATGCTATGCCCAAAAGATTTTACTTCACTAGGTGCAGTAAAAAAATTGGTATTCTATACACAGTTGGTATATCTTGCAGCACAGATAGGCTACTCCACTGACTAACACACTCTGCAATAGGCCAAAAAGGATTAGCTTTGCTAGATTCAGCCAAATGCTGTGAAAAAAACTTGCACAGCACTGGCACAGACCTGCCTGGCAAAAACTGATAGGAACTGATGTAACCTAGTCCTGAAAAGGACTCCAATTACAATTAGTCTTTACTCCCACAACCTATCTATTTAAGAGCACAGACCTCCCTGATAAAAGTCGTAGGAAATGCTGTAACCTAGTCCTTAAAAGGACTGCAATCACAACTATTCCCTACTCCCAAGCTATCTGTATATTTGTGCGAAAATTGGCTTGAAATTAATAAGGTATAGCGCACACAGCAACAGCGGTGCCGTCTAACACGCAGCTGCAGCAGTGAGAAAATGGTGGCGACGGGGAAAATGGCTTGGTCTTATAGGGCAAGGACATGTGACATACACTGCCAATGACACATGCCCTTGCTTGTGTGAAAAAAAGCACTTCGCTCCGTGTGTGCGCTGCTGATAGGCTGACAGATTGCACCTCCCCACTGCAAATGCGGGAAAGAGAAAAAAAAATGGAGATCTTCATTGTTCCTGCAGAGATCCATCCCCTGCCCCTCCCCCCACCCCGCTGTACACTCAAACTGCGTATTAACATTAATTTTCATCATTACTGAGAAAAAATCCAGTTATGATTTTGGTGCACGAACAGTTATCGAACATAACCTCGAACAGCCGAATTTTTATCAAATTGTTCGTGTTCGCCGAACGGCTCGAACACCGCCCAAAACAGCTCGAATTTGAGATTGGCGAACAGTTCGAGTAGAACAACGCTCATCTCTAGTTATCACACCCGTCGTCCTCAGAGCCAACCTGTTCCTGCCCTGACAAAAAACTAAAGTTGTCGCTCCAATCAGGTATTTGAGTCTTATCATCGTCTTCCTCATTGTCTCCACCAACAGGAGTTACAGTTTGGGAATGAGGGTCTACATTATGGTCAGAACCTTCTGCGTCTGGTCCTGGATCCGACTCATAAAGATTCTGGGCATCAGTGCAGATCATTTCCTCGTCTGGATTCACAGAAGCGCTGGAGTCGACCTCTGATTCCCAGGCTATAGTATGAGTAAACAGCTCTGCAGACTCAACCATCTGTTCTACCTCATACTCAGACGGGCAGCTGGAGATTTGGGAGCTGTGAGGAAGCAAGTGCGATTTGGGTGACACCTTTGAGGACTGGAGTATTTGTGATGTTGAAGTTGATGTGGAGGAGAGCCCACTTAAAGGAGCACTTGATATCCGTTGAAGCACCTGCTGTTTTTGTGCCTCATCTGGAATTTGTAGCGATTGGCGTGGCCGTAAGAAAGGGATCTTATCACATTGTCCGCTAAAAGAAGTAGACATTTTAGTTTGGCTGGAAGATGGTCTTTCTTCTGCAGATGTTACTGTTGCTTTAACACCTACCCCACGGACACAACCTTTTTTCCCCTTCCCAACACGCCTATTCCCCTTTCCACCAGCAGCAGGCCTTTTTCCACTCATTTTGGTGGTTAACTAATTCACAACTCTGGAGTTGTTTGCACAAAAAAACAATGGATGGTAACCGAGCAGAGCTGAGTGGCCAAACTGTGGTATTAGGCCAAAACTATTGGCTGGGTTAGATGCAGAAAAAAAATATATTCAATTTGCAACCTGATGGAGGTCAGTATAGATGGACTAATACAACAAGTCCCACACACAGCTAGAAGCCCAATATTTTTTCAGAGGTAGATGCAGAAAAAAATATATTCAGTTTGCAACCTGATGGAGGTCAGTATAGATGGACTAATACAACAAGTCCCACACACAGCTAGAAGCCCAAATATTTTTTCAGAGGTACTGTAGATGCAGATAAAAATTATTTTTAATTTGCAACCTGATGGAGGTCAGTATAGATGGACTAATAGAGAAAGTTCGACACACTGCTAGAAGGCCAAATATTTTTTCAGAGCTAGATGCAGAAAAAAATTAGATTCAGTTTGCAACCTGATGGAGGTCTGTATAGATGGATTAATAGAACAAGACCCACACACAGCTAGAAGCCCAATATTTTTTCAGAGGTAGATGCAGAAAAAAATATATTCAGTTTGCAACCTGATGGAGGTCAGTATAGATGGACTAATACAACAAGTCCCACACACAGCTAGAAGCCCAATATTTTTTCAGAGGTAGATGCAGAAAAAAATATATTCAGTTTGCAACCTGATGGAGGTCAGTATAGATGGACTAATACAACAAGTCCCACACACAGCTAGAAGCCCAATATTTTTTCAGAGGTAGATGCAGAAAAAAATATATTCAGTTTGCAACCTGATGGAGGTCAGTATAGATGGACTAATACAACAAGTCCCACACACAGCTAGAAGCCCAATATTTTTTCAGAGGTAGATGCAGAAAAAAATATATTCAGTTTGCAACCTGATGGAGGTCAGTATAGATGGACTAATACAACAAGTCCCACACACAGCTAGAAGCCCAATATTTTTTCAGAGGTAGATGCAGAAAAAAATATATTCAGTTTGCAACCTGATGGAGGTCAGTATAGATGGACTAATACAACAAGTCCCACACACAGCTAGAAGCCCAAATATTTTTTCAGAGGTACTGTAGATGCAGATAAAAATTATTTTTAATTTGCAACCTGATGGAGGTCAGTATAGATGGACTAATAGAGAAAGTCCGACACACTACTAGAAGGCCAAATATTTTTTCAGAGCTAGATGCATAAAAAAATTATATTCAGTTTGCAACCTGATGGAGGTCACTATAGATGGATTAATAGAACAAGACCCACACACAGCTAGAAGCCCAATATTTTTTCAGAGGTAGATGCAGAAAAAAATATATTCAGTTTGCAACCTGATGGAGGTCAGTATAGATGGACTAACAGAGAAAGTCCCACACACTACTAGAATGCCAAATATTTTTTCAGAGCTAGATGCAGAAAAAAATTATATTCAGTTTGCAACCTGATGGAGGTCTGTATAGATGGATTAATAGAACAAGACCCACACACAGCTAGAAGCCCAATATTTTTTCAGAGGTAGATGCAGAAAAAAATATATTCAGTTTGCAACCTGATGGAGGTCAGTATAGATGGACTAATACAACAAGTCCCACACACAGCTAGAAGCCCAAATATTTTTTCAGAGGTACTGTAGATGCAGATAAAAATTATTTTGAATTTGCAACCTGATGGAGGTCAGTATAGATGGACTAATAGAGAAAGTCCGACACACTGCTAGAAGGCCAAATATTTTTTCAGAGGTACTGTAGATGCAGATAAAAATTATTTTTAATTTGCAACCTGATGGAGGTCAGTATAGATGGACTAATAGAGAAAGTCCGACACACTACTAGAAGGCCAAATATTTTTTCAGAGCTAGATGCAGAAAAAAATTATATTCAGTTTGCAACCTGATGGAGGTCAGTATAGATGGACTAATACAAAAAGTCCCACACACAGCTAGAAGCCCAATATTTTTTCAGAGGTAGATGCAGAAAAAAATATATTCAGTTTGCAACCTGATGGAGGTCAGTATAGATGGACTAATACAACAAGTCCCACACACAGCTAGAAGCCCAAATATTTTTTCAGAGGTACTGTAGATGCAGATAAAAATTATTTTGAATTTGCAACCTGATGGAGGTCAGTATAGATGGACTAATAGAGAAAGTCCGACACACTGCTAGAAGGCCAAATATTTTTTCAGAGGTACTGTAGATGCAGATAAAAATTATTTTTAATTTGCAACCTGATGGAGGTCAGTATAGATGGACTAATAGAGAAAGTCCGACACACTACTAGAAGGCCAAATATTTTTTCAGAGCTAGATGCAGAAAAAAATTATATTCAGTTTGCAACCTGATGGAGGTCAGTATAGATGGACTAATACAAAAAGTCCCACACACAGCTAGAAGCCCAATATTTTTTCAGAGGTAGATGCAGAAAAAAATATATTCAGTTTGCAACCTGATGGAGGTCAGTATAGATGGACTAATACAACAAGTCCCACACACAGCTAGAAGCCCAATATTTTTTCAGAGGTAGATGCAGAAAAAAATATATTCAGTTTGCAACCTGATGGAGGTCAGTATAGATGGACTAATACAACAAGTCCCACACACAGCTAGAAGCCCAAATATTTTTTCAGAGGTACTGTAGATGCAGATAAAAATTATTTTTAATTTGCAACCTGATGGAGGTCAGTATAGATGGACTAATAGAGAAAGTCCGACACACTGCTAGAAGGCCAAATATTTTTTCAGAGCTAGATGCAGAAAAAAAATAGATTCAGTTTGCAACCTGATGGAGGTCAGTATAGATGGACTAATAGAATGATGCTATGCCCAAAAGATTTTACTTCACTAGGTGCAGTAAAAAAATTGGTATTCTATACACAGGTGGTATATCTTGCAACACAGATAGGCTACTCCACTGACTAACACACTCTGCAATAGGCCAAAAAGGATTAGCTTTGCTAGATTCAGCCAAATGCTGTGAAAAAAACTTGCACAGCACTGGCACAGACCTGCCTGGCAAAAACTGATAGGAACTGATGTAATCTAGTCCTGAAAAGGACTCCAATTACAATTAGTCTTTACTCCCACAACCTATCTA
This sequence comes from Phyllobates terribilis, assembly GCF_046119375.1. NCBI lineage: Eukaryota > Metazoa > Chordata > Amphibia > Anura > Dendrobatidae > Phyllobates > Phyllobates terribilis. The sequence goes on from NW_027362762.1 coordinate 694,637,671, forward strand.
TTTAAGAGCACAGACCTGCCTGATAAAAGTCGTAGGAAATGCTGTAACCTAGTCCTTAAAAGGACTGCAATCACAACTATTCCCTACTCCCAAGCTATCTGTATATTTGTGCGAAAATTGGCTTGAAATTAACAAGGTATAGCGCACACAGCAACAGCGGTGCCGTCTAACACGCAGCTGCAGCAGTGAGAAAATGGTGGCGACGGGGAAAATGGCTTGGTCTTATAGGGCAAGGACATGTGACATACACTGCCAATGACACATGCCCTTGCTTGTGTGAAAAAAAGCACTTCGCTCCGTGTGTGCGCTGCTGATAGGCTGACAGATTGCACCTCCCCACTGTAAATGCGGGAAAGAGAAAAAAAAATGGAGATCTTAATTGTTCCTGCAGAGATCCATCCCCTGCCCCTCCCCCAACCCCGCCGTACACTCAAACTGCGTATTAACATTAATTTTCATCATTACTGAGAAAAAATCCAGTTATGATTTTGGTGCACGAACAGTTATCGAACATAACCTCGAACAGCCGAATTTTTCTCAAATTGTTCGTGTTCGCCGAACGGCTCGAACACCGCCCAAAACAGCTCGAATTTGAGATTGGCGAACAGTTCGAGTAGAACAACGCTCATCTCTAATTGTAACATAAACTCAGCCATGTGTGTCAAACTGCAAAGAGGCAAGATTTCTGTGTCCTCACCAAGAGGACGACTGACCATTCTCTGCTCCTCATCCTCCTCATCCATGTCCTCAGGCCATCCACGCTGAACAGACGGTATGACAGTTATGCAGGTAGTACCGTCTATAACGCAGGAAACTAGCTCCTGTTCTTCCTCCTCCTCATTGTCACCCAATCCACGTTGGGATGAGATGAGGCTGGGCTGTGTGGAATCACCCTTTATGGTTCCATGCTCCATCGCATCGTGCTCCGCCTGCAATGCATCCTCTGTAATTGTGAGCAGAGAGTGTTTTAGAAGACAGAGAAGCGGGATGGTGATGCTAATTATGGTGTCATCGTCACTCACCATCTTGGTGGACTCCTCCAAGTTTTAGAGGATGGTACAGATGTCTGACATCCATGTCCACTCCTGAGGTCTTATGTGTGGAGTCTGACCTGAATACCGACGGCCGTGTTGATGCTGGTAATCAACAACTGCCCTCTTCTGCTCACAAATCCTTCCCAACATCTGCAATGTAGAGTTCCAACGTGTGGGGACATCAGTCAGTGAGCAGGAAGCTTCAAATGCTGCTGAAGCACGGCAAGGGCGGCGGAAGCTGTAGCTGACTTTCTTAAATGGGCACACACACGGTGTACTTTGACAAGCATATGCGACAGATCTGGGTAGGTTTTGAGAAACCTCTGAACCACGAGGTTAAGCACATGGGCCAGGCATGGTACGTGTGTGAGCTCGCTCGCTTCAGAGCCGCAACCAGGGTCTGGCCATTGTCTCACACGACCATGCCTGGCTGTAGGTTCAGCGGTGTCAGACACAGATCTGCCTGCTCTTTCAGAGCTGTCCACAACTCTTTAGTGGTGTGCGGTTTGTCGCATATTAGCTTCAGCAAAGCCTGTTGCCGCTTGGCCGAGGCAGTGCTGCAGTGCTTCCAGCTTCTGACTCATTTGGGAGATGGAGGCTGAAGAGGAGGAGGAGGTGCAGGACCTGTAGACCATGGGAGCAACCCTGATTGACCCAGGGCCTGCAATCCTAAGCGTTGGGAGGACATGTTCCATCCCAAGGTCCGACTGGGTCCTGGGTCCCGGCTTCCACTATATTAACCCAGTGTGCCATCAGAAAGATGTACTGTCCCTGCCCACAAGCACTTGTCCACGTGTCCGTGGTTAGGTTTACTTTCCCAGTAACTGCGTTGTTGAGGGTACTGCTAATGTTGTGGGACACCAGCTAGTGTAATGCGGGGACGGCTCACCGGTAGAAATAGTGGTGGCTGGGGGCTGAGTACCGAGGGACGGCCACTGGCCGTTGGCTGTGTATTTGCGCTTGCATTCCAAGGACTGGGGTAGGGTTAATTGAGCGCTGCGCTGGGACAAGGAAGTGGGAGTGCTTTCTGATTGTGCTAGATGAGAATGTTCACCGACACGTGCAAGGCTGGAGGCATCTTCGCATGCGCCATGGACAGGGGATTGGCGTGCACGCACAACAGCGGAAAAAGCAGTGGTGTCATCCACAGGCACTGTTTCTGGACCCTGAGGTTCTGCCCACTTAGTAGAGTTCTTTGCTGCCATGTGCCTGATCATTTAGTAAATGTTTTTCCCAGCAATATGCGCTCCTGAAGGATGATGATGGAACTCGATATTCGGATTCAAAGATAATTTTTATTTCAAACTAAAAATTTTTATTTCAAACTAAAATACATGTACAGTCATGGCCAAAAGTTTTGAGAATGACACCAAAATTATATTTTCACATGATCTGCTGGCCTCTGGTTTTATTAGTGTTTGTCTGATGTTTATATCACATACAGAAATATAATTGCAATCATATTATGAGTACCAATAGGTTATATTGACAGTTAGAATGAGTTAATGCAGCAAGTCAATATTTGCAGTGTTGCCCCTTCTTCTTCAAGACCTCTGTAATTCTCCCTGGCATGCTCTCAATCAACTTTTGGACCAAATCCTGAGTGATAGCAGTCCATTCTTGCATAATCAATGCTTGCATTTTGCCAGAATTTGTTGGTTTTTGTTTGTCCACCCGTCTCTTGATGATTGACCACAAGTTCTCAATGGGATTAAGATCTGGGGAGTTTCCAGGCCATGGACCCAAAATCTCTATGTTTTGTTCCATGAGCCATTTAGTTATCACCTTTGCTTTATGGCAAGGTGCTCCATCATGCTGGAAAAGGCATTTTGGGCGCCAAACTGCTCTTGGACGGTTGGGAGAAGTTGCTCTTGGAGGACATTCTGGTACCATTCTTTATTCATGGCTGTGTTTTTAGGCAAGACTGTGAGTGAGCCGATTCCCTTGGCTGAGAAGCAACCCCACACATGAATGGTTTCAGGATGCTTTACAGTTGGCATGAGACAAGACTGGTGGTAGCGCTCACCTCTTCTTCTCCGAATAAGCTGTTTTCCAGATGTCCCAAACAATCGAAAAGGGGATTCATCAGAGAAAATGACTTTGCCCCAGTCCTCAGCAGTCCACTCCCTGTACCTTTTGCAGAATATCAGTCGGTCCCTGATGTTTTTTCTGGAGAGAAGTGGCTTCTTTGCTGCCCTCCTTGAAACCAGCCCTTGCTCAAAGAGTCTCCGCCTCACAGTGCGTGCAGAAGCACTCACACCAGCCTGCTGCCCTTCCTGAGCAAGCTCGGCACTGCTGGCAGTCCGATCCCGCAGCTGAAACAGTTTTAAGATACGGTCCTAGCACTTGCTGGTCTTTCTTGGGCGCCCTGGAGCCTTTTTGACAACAATGGAAGCTCTCTCCTTGAAGTTCTTGATGATGCGATAGATTGTTGACTGAGGTGCAATCTTTGTAGCTGCGATACTCTTCCCTGTTAGGCCATTTTTGTGCAGTGCAATGATGGCTGCACGTGTTTCTTTAGAGATAACCATGGTTAACTGAAGAGAAACAATGATACCAAGAACCAGCCTCCTTTTAAAGTGTCCAGTGATGTCATTCTTACTTAATCATGACTGATTGATCACCAGCCCTGTCCTCATCAACACCCACACCTGTGTTAATGGATCATTCACTAAAACGATGTTAGCTACTCCTTTTAAGGCAGGACTGCAATGATGTTGAAATGTGTTTTGGGGGGTAAAGTTCATTTTCTGGGCAAATATTGACTTTGCAAGTACAGTAATTGCTGTTAAGCTGATCACTCTTTGACATTCAGGAGTATATGCAAATTGCCATTACAAAAAATGAAGCAGTAAACTTTGGAAAAATTACTATTTGTCTCATTCTCAATACTTTTAGCCATGACTGTATTTTAGTTTGAAATAAAAATTATCTTTGAATCCGAATATCTAGTTCCATCATCATCCTTCAGGAGCGCATATTGCTGGGAAAAACATTTACTAAATGTTATCGCCCATGAAAGCACTGTCCAGTGCTCTCATTAGCTCCCAGATTTCTGCAGCAAACTGAATGGAAAGAGGAATGGAGTGATCCACTGATTGGATCTGCATGCAATACCTCAAGACACCAAATAGGTGAGTGGATTTATACTGAGTATATACTCTTGGAATCTAACTACTACACTTAAAAGACTGTGTGGCGCTCCTGAGGGTTCGACCTTCACAGGGATGCTGCACTTCTCTAATGAAGTGTAGTGTTCCTTCTCTGAGGTAAGAACAGTGCGATGGTCAGGACCCTTCCTTCACATCCAACACCACACTTCTCCCACCAGAGGGGGCTAGTATGCACTAGGTGCTGCCCTCCTGGTTGCAGGGAGACTGGGGAACCAAAAGATAGGGGGAACCATGTAGTGGGTGAGGGTGGAGGACTCACATTCTAGTGACACTGTAAATTTCATATTTAATACACAGCCATTTTGGCTCATGAGTAGTCTGTTCTTAGTTCTTTTATGGTCTTTGGCTCAAGAGGAGTCTGTTCTGCTAATGGCTCCTTGACTGTTCTTTGATCGTGATCTCCCTCCCTGAGCGTGGATCCTGTGTGGTCCTGCAGAGGATGGAGACACGGCCCTCGTACCCTGGCCTTGGGTCGAGAGGCAGGTTACAGATGATGAATGTCTCAGCCCGGTCAAGGACCATGACCAAGAAGGCCCGGAGCTTAAGAGTATAGCTCCACCGCAAATGGATCCCAGGGAGGATGCAGACGGAGCGGCGTACGCCACCTGTCCTCTCTATGCTGATCTAGTCAGAGGGATTCCGGCTGCAATAGGGGTACCGGCCCCCGACACCTGATCTTGCTACTCCACGTCCTGGTCAGGGAAGCCCGGGTAGGCCCTGAGGATCCCATCGGGTATCGGAAGGAATGGCGCTGCCACCCATGCCCTTTTTTTGAGAGAAGTTCAGAGGGAGGCCCGGCCTATCTACACACACACAGACAGGAAAGGACTCGGTCTGTAGTTTAGGAACACTCTGGTGCGGGGTCCTGATTAAGCACTTGAATTACTCGGAGGTTGTCGGACCCCAGTCCCTGGTGACCGCAGAACTCCGCGAGGAGCAGGGAGTCGCCTTTCTACTGCCATCTCTATCGTGAGTAAAGCCTTGGAAGTTCACCCCTATGGCCTCCGGACTCTTTATTCTGCATTACACCGCACTACGCAGCACCAGACCATCTGGACTACTACCCCCTCCTTCCTGTCCCTCTGCCCTGAGGCCCTGCTCCACCTGTGGTGGGTAGCACCATCCAAAGCTGCCATTACATCCCGCCTCAGAGGACTGATGCTGCACTGGTGGCCATCACCAGGTGCCACAAGTGGCGTAGTCGTAAATCAGGCACTCAACCCGGATAAGCCCATACCACCCTTTTTAAAATGTGACGGCCCTGGGCACGGAGCGGGTCTGGGCCACGGCTGCACCCCATCTCTCCATCACAGGACCCGACTCCGAGTCCCCCATCTCCCAGGGTAAACAGGGGCTTCCGAGAAGAGGCGTCACACCTGCTCTTCCTATTTTCTCTCCCTATAATCCCCTCTTGTTTCATATATATGTGCCTGATCATGCTGGTGGTGTTCAGGCTGCTAGTTTTACTGCACCTGCTGATGCTGGCCTGGCAGATGGTGCAAATGGCCTTTTTGGAGTTATCGGCAGAGTATTTAAAAAACAACCAGACTCGGGAAGACCTAATAGTTGTACTGGCAACTTCCGTCGTGTTGGTGTTACGGGGAACACTTTCCCGCCTTGTGTCTGTGGCCACCATACTGCTTCTTCCTGCCTGGTGTGGTGCTACGCCTCCCTCCCCCTGTGTGCTGCTGTCCTCTCTCTGCATGTCTCCCTGCCAGGTTGGGTCAGTTACTATATCATCCACCACCTCGTCTTCCACTTCTGCTCCCTGGTCCTCCTCCTGATTTTCTGGCAATTGTGTCTCATCATCATCATCCACCTCTTGTGACAGTAATTGCACTTTCCCACCGTTGCCTTTGTGTGACTGTGGCTACACAAATATTTGGGCATCGTTACTCACGTTCTCCTCTTGACTCGCTTGAAGCTGGCTGAGCGAGAGGCCCGGATCTACAAATCTAAAAAGTGAACAGCTCTTCTGAGTTTCCAAGTGTGGGATCATTTGTCTCCGGGCACTCAGTGTGGTGGGAGGAAGGAGGATCAGGGTGAGGAATTTGCGGTCCAGACTCATGGCTACTGAGACTTGACCATGTGGAATACAGTGTGGTAGTGGTGGTGGCAAATTGACTGGAAGCATTATCTGCTATCCAACCAACAACCTTTTGACATTGATCTGGGTTCAGTAGTGGTGTGCCGCGGTCCCCTAGCAATTGGAACAGGAAGGTCGGGCAACAAGATGTGGGTGTTGGTTGTGGCACAATTTCAGCTTGCCCACGGCCTCGGCCTCTATATGCACCATCACCATCACGTCCACTTCCCCGTCCCTTGCTATGCACCTTGGCCATTTTAAGTGGAGGAAAATATTTTCCACGTTCACTAGAAATGGCTGATTTTGGAACGCAGTTATATGCGATACGTCAGACAGAGAACCACGGTTTTAAATAGCAGGTCTGTAATTTACTAATATAATTCTACACAGAGACCTAGTGTGAATAGCTTGATTGACACACTGCAACGAAATGGAAGGCAGAAATGGCTGATTTTGTAACTCTGTTATATGTGATAAGTCTGACAGAGAACCCCGGTTTTAAATAGCAGGCTGGTAATTTACTAATATTATTCTACACAGAGACCTAGTGTAAATAGCTTGACCGACACACTGCAACAGAATGGAAAAGGAGGCCAATATTTTCCAGGTTCAGTTCAAATTTCTGGATTTTTATCACTGAAATATGGAACTAACAAGCTAACAAGCAAGTGGAGCAGAAAAATGGTGTACTCTGGATTGCTTTTTAAGCAAATAATCAGGATTAAGATAAAAAAAAATTTCCCTGGCCTGGGGCTATGTCTACAAATATTTGTCACAGCAGGATCACTCAAAAGTTGAACATGCAATGGACCCTCTTGTGCTGTATCATGCACTACAGTCTGTCACATACCCTGCCTGCCTTGGTTTTTAAGCAAATAACCAGGATTAAGCTAAAAAAAATTTGCCCTGTTCCCTGATACCTGGGGCTATGTCTTCAAATATCTGTAAGAACAGCAGAAACAGGAACGTGCTATGGACCCTCTTGCACTATATGCACTGCAGTCTGCCACATACACTGCCTGCCTGCCTGCCTAACTCCTGCTATCACCTTCACCACTGAAAATATGCACCTGAATTAGTCCTCAGAAGCACTGTTGGTTCAGATGGATACATAGATATATGTTGTGGAATACCTATACTAACTGTAAACAAGCAAATCTCACCCTGACTCAGCAGCAGCTCTCCCTGCTCTTCCGGGGTAGACTATGACGATTATAGCGGTGCCAGGTCTTATATAGACCTGATGATGCTGTGCGGCCAGCCAATCACTGTAATACCCACAACTAACATGGCTACGGCATTACAGTGCATGGCAAGCAATCCCTGCATGTTCATTGGCTCTCTAAAGAGAGCCAAACATGCAGGGCGGGGACCCGAGTTCCCGCCCAAGCAACCCGGAAATACTCACCGAGCTTGTCGAGCACCGTGATGTTCGGGTGAGTATTGAACAGTGGCCAGCATGTTCGCTCATCACTAGTAGGCAAGTCACTGATGGCACAGTGACCTGGCAGAAGGCATGCAGTGGAATACATAAGCAGAGCACCAGATAAAGCCCCTCCTCACAGGCCAATCCCGAATCACGAGAATATCATTATCTCAAAACTGAAAATAAAGATTAAAAAAGAGCTACAGGACAGATTTTATCAACCAAGGTATCACTTTAATCAGTGTACTGGTGCCCACCTGACAGTGTACTGTATGTGGTTTACTGAGTACAATCCTGCTGACAGGTGAGCTTTAAGTTCTTATTGTAGGCCGTACATGGAGCGAGAGTTTCTTTTCCTAACCATAAAGCAGTAATAATGCTTCTGGCACTGTCGCTCATGATGATTTCAAGTTCAATGGGTGAGTTGTTGCTTGATGCACAGCAGTTGCTTGTCCACCATATGGCTTTTCTCTCCAATGTTTTCAAGCTATAAAACTGCTTGCCAGCATTTTGCCTTGCATGAGCAAACAGAAATTTTGTCTCCACACAGTCTCTTACACAATTGTAAAGAGAAACATCCAGCTCACCTATGTTCAATTCAGTTTATGGAGTCAATCTTGGGTAGTGCACGGAGTGCTGTGTTGGCATAAGCAGGAGAAACAAATTGAAAATCCAGCATCACGTCCATGGATAAAAAAAATTGCTGTCTTTATTAAATCATGTTAAAATCCTTTTCAAGGAATGTAAGGTATGGACAGAGCTTACGCGTTTCGAACCAAATGGTTCTTAATCATAGTGCAACACCCTACACAAATGACTCCATTTTATACAAAAAAAAAGAGAGAGGAAATGACATAACTGCATTTGGAAATACAAATATAATCTCATATACATAAAGTCAATTTTAGTATATATACATCAAATCAGTCTTAATGTTCACCCCTTTGGGAGTTCAAGTATCCAGATTAAAAATCAAGAAAGCTTCTTTATATTTGAGTATTTGGTTTCTATCCCCACCCTGCTTAGGTTGAGACACCATGTGTTTGGCATTAACCCTTGGCGACCTTACATTCCCATTATGAGTACAGAGAATGTGTTAGGAAGCACCTTAAAGGCTTATGGTGGTTTTATTGGCCATTTAGACTAGGGTGTCTTTCTTCATGGGGTGCACTTAGATAGATTAGGCAGGCTGCCCAGCACTAATAATATGGGCATCACTAATAGGCTGTAAGCCAGACTCTGTGCACTACCCATGTGTGATCAGTGCCCTATAAAAGCCTTTTTTTGTGTGCCTTTTTTTAATACTATGCAATCATCCCCTTCATGAATTGGTAGGTTGTGAGTGGTTGTCTCTTCAGTAAAACAAAGATACCTTATATGAAGCTTAATTAATAAACATAAATGAAATATACCGTATTTTTTGGACTATAAGATGCACTTTTTTCCTCCAAAATTTTGAAGGAAAGTGGGGGATGCGTCTTATAGTCCGAACACTATCTCCCTGTATATACTGTAGCTCTGCATGGTAGGAGGTCTGGAGTAGCAGCAGCGGGGGATCAACGAGGCACAGGAGGCAGCATGGGGAGCAGGGAATATTCATTTTCCTTAATAGCCGGCACACTGTACCGCAGTGCGGCTCCTGCTGCGCTCTGTGGTCTGTGTGCCCGCTATTAAAGCTCATGAATATTCACTACAACCCACTCTCATGGTCTTTAATAGCAGGCATACTGACCGCAGAGAGGCAGCAGGAGCCGCGCTGCAGTACAATGTGCGCACTCTCACACTGTGTGAGGGCGCATGGCAGGGACGCCATGCGCGCCCTGCCATGCGCGGCTCACACAGTGAGAGTGTCAGCAGCAGAGTGGGACAGTGCTGGAGGAGAGAGGAGGTGAGTATGATTGTTGATTTTTTTTTGTGGGCAGCAGGATGGGGGCTCAAGGGGTGCCAAGCATACCAGGATGGGGTCTCAAGGGGTGCCAAGCATACCAGGATGGGGGCTCAAGGGGTGCCAAGCATACCAGGATGGGGGCTCAAGGTGTGCCATGCATACCAGGATCGGTGATCAAGGGGTGCTATGCATACCAGGATGGGGGCTCAAGGGGTGCCAAGCATACCAGGATGGGGGCTCAAGGGGTGCCATGAATACCAGGATGGGGGAATCAAGGGGTGCCATGAATACCAGGATGGGGGATAAAGGGGTGCCATGCATACCAGGATGAGTGATCAAGGGGTGCCATACATACCAGGATGGGTGATCAAGGGGTGCCATGCATAACAGAATGGGAGCTCAAGGGGTGCCATGCATACCAGGATGGGTGATCAAGGGGTGCCATACATACCAGGATGGGGATCAGGGGGGTGCCATGCATACCATGATGGGGATCAGAAGGGTGCCATGCATACCATGATGGGGTATCAAGGGGTGCCATGCATACCAGGATGGGGGAATCAAGGGGTGCCATATATACCAGAAAGGGGGATCAAAGGTGCCATGCATACCAGGATGGGTGATCAAGGGGTGCCATGCATACCAGGATGGTGGATTAAGGGGTGCCATGCATATCAGGATGGGTGATCAAGGGGTGCCATGAAAACTAGGATGGGGATCAGGGAGTGCCATGCATACCAGGATGGTAGATCAAAGGGGTGCCATGAATGCTAGGATGGGGAATCAAGGGGTGCCATGCATTCCAGGATGGGGATGAGGGCCACGTATACCAAGATGGGATGTGGGCCACGTATACCAGGAAGGAGGGGCCATACATACCAGGATGGAGGATATTAACAGAATTGGGGGGACATTACCCCAATACCAGCGTCAGCAGCAGACTCCCTCCCCAATAACAGGGCATCATGACCACATTTTTTGCTTAAATATTTTTTTTCCTATTTTCCTCCTCTAATATATAGAAGCAAAATATATGATAATGACCTGGGAAAACCAAATAATATTCTCAAACAAGGCATCAGAATCAACAAAATACAACAAGGAATATAACAAAAAATAACAAATTTAATAATGCATCATAATATCTTTGTGATTCAAAGGGAACCCTGGTGTTCAGGTTAAAAATCCACCATGCTTCGTGGTTTTTTAATATTTTTTTTCTCTATTTCCCTGTCTACTAGAATTGTACTTGTTCTATCGCATACAATTTCAGGCTGGATGTATTGCGAGACACTACTTTCATAACTTCTTGTATTATATTAGGTTTTTTATTATCAATTTCTAAAATAGAAAGATTTAAAAATATATATTTTTGATAATGGAAAAGTGATGACTGTATTCCAAAGCCAAGGTGGTGGGATTGGGATCTGTTTTACTTTCTTGTACAGTAGGCACTTTAAACGTCGGCTTATTGGATACTATATTTTTGGCTGTAGTGAACATCCTTTTTTGATAACCGCTATTTTTGAGTCTTTGTTCAATAACTGATGTTTCACCATCTGTAAAGTGGCTGCCGGACACATAGTGGATGGGAGATATGTATCACAGAGGTGGATGTCTTCTGTGATGTAAAACCTGGAGTAATGCTCTAGTACACAGAGTACTAAGAGGGGTCAATTGGTCATGACAGGGCTGGGTGATACCTCATTTTGCTACCAAGTGAGTAGCATTCTTACACATCATACAATTCCTGTGTACTTCATACAGCCCCTATTATACAGCCCCCATGCACTGTATTATGTCCCCATACAGCTACTCACCCCAGAATGATGTCTCCACACAGCCCCCTTACACATCATTATGTCCCCACACAGCCACACACCCAGATTGATGTCCCCACACAACCCCCATACAGAAAAATTACCCCACACAGCCGCCCTATATAGTATTATGTCTCACCTTCCAAGTCAGAATGATGTTAAAAAAAAGCTACTCACTTAACCATGTTCCTCTGCAGCTCCAGTCTGTGCTGTATATTGAGGCACTATTGGCATGATGTAATGATATCATCTTGGCTGCTGCATTCTCAGGTGTCAAGGCTTAATGATGGAACAGGAAGCTGACAGCCCCCTGTTCCATCATTCGGTTTATCGGTATCTGCATCATGAGGATGCAGATATCAGTGAACATGAGAAGCAGTGCAGCAGGCGGCCGCGTGGAGCGGGACGCCAATGCATAAAGCAATTTGGTTGTCCCACTTTGCACCAGAACAGCCAAAGAGTTGCATGTAGCCCTTGGTGCACTTTTCCAGGTCAGAGCTACAGAATAATTAGGTGGTGTAGTGTTGCCAAAATTGAATATTGAAATAAGTAGGCAAAAAGTAAAACGTGAGTTATTTTGTTTATTTTTTCACTTTATTAAAAAAAAAAAAAATTTGTTTGGGGAAGTAGATATTTTGGATTTAAAATTATCCCACCCTTAACAAAAAATCCTTAACCCCAAGCACCTGCAACTGATTACTGTATTTAGGTGGCATGTGTGCGCATCTAAATTTTAGAGTGATGAAGCGGGCTAAAAATATTATACTATAAGAGAAAAGGTTTTTGACTCACCGTGTACATATGTTGAGTGAACGTTCACATTCAGGCACTGCCGTTCCAGAAAATCCGCTGACCCATGGTGAATATCATTAACCCTAGAACGCATACCTGGGGCCTCGCAGGCCCGCCCAGTTAATTGTTTTCTATTTTCTGCAAGATTTCTTTAGTTAGAATTTTGAAACTCTAGGTATTCCTCAGGTATATAGTTGTTTGTCATTTCCAGTTGGTCATTTACTTATTATTTGCACACGGGCCTAAAAGGCCCCAGGTATGTGAAAGTGTAGATTTTTATGGTCATGCGTTCTAGGGTTTAAATAGAAAAAGTCCCAGAATGTGGCAAAAATTAATAAAATCTTCATTCCTTTATTTCTTGTTAAACATTTCAATTAAAAGGTCCATGGTTGTATTTACCAGAAAGCTCAGATGTGTTCCTAGCATTGCTGCCCTTGATCATTGAGCTTGGACCTTTTAATGTAATCGTTTAACATAAAATAAAGCATTGAAGATTGTATCCATTTTTTGCGGAATCTGGGACTTTTTCTATTTAAAAATATTATATTAATTAATTTGCACACTTTGGTAGGTAAACACTTGTGTTTAAGTTTCAGGATTATGGAGATTTCTCTTTAAAAAATAACTAAAAAATTGGTTTGCACATCTCAATATTCAGGAATCACATTCTCATTGACACACAAGGTTTGAAATCAGAATATGATTTTATTTGTAAAATTAGCAATGAAGGGTTTAACCTGAGCCCGCATCTTTTCCCTCACTTGATGGCTGAAGGATGTTATGATAGTCGGGATCTGCAGAAGACCCCGTACCTGTCATCACGATCCTCCTGTGAATGGCGTTCATAGGAGATCGTGATTTTTGTTATACATAGCAGTGCTGAAGCAGCAAAGGCGATCGAAAGATTGCAGCTTCAAGTCTCCTAAGGGGACTATTAACCCCTTAATAACATCTGACGTACTAATACGCGTCTGTGCCCTTGGACTTAAGAGCCAGACCCGTATTAGTACGTCATGGCGATCGCGCGCGCACACAGGCTGTGCGGGCGCGATCGCCGCCAGGTGTCAGCTGATTGTCACAGCTGACACCCGGTACTATGTGCAGGGAGCGGTCCTGCACCGCTCCCAGCACATTAACCCCCGCGATGCTGCGATCGAAGTCGATCGAAGTCGATCGCGGCATTGCGGGGGCAAGGGGAGGTGATCGGCGATACTCACCTCCTCTTCCGGCTTCCAGCGCAGTCTGCAAAGGCTTCCCGGGTGTTGCCATGACGACCCGATCTCGTCATGACAACATCCGGGTCACCAGAGAGCAGGAAGATTGCTTGGGCATGCGCAGTGCATCTCCAAGCAATCTTCACACTGTGCACTTCTGACAGCCTTCATGGCATAGGGATGGTGCTTCATTCCTGTGCCATGCAGGCGATCAGAAAAAAAAAAGTGAAAGTCCCAGAGTGGGACAAAGTAATAAAGTGTATAAACTGTGTGAAAGTGGAAAAAAAAAAATGTGCAAAAATATTATAAAAAAATAAAAAAAATAATACACCAAAAATAAAAATATAATGTACCCATCAATAAATATTATTATAAAAAAAAAAAAAAAAAACAATAAAAGTACACATATTTGGTATCGCCGCGTCCGGAACAACCTGACCTATAAAACTGTCCCACTAATTAACCCCTTCAGTGAACACGGTAAAAAAAAAAAAAAAAAAAAACGAAGCAAAAAACAATGCTTTATCACCATACCGCCAAACAAAAAGTGGAATAACACGCGATCAAAAAGACGCATATAAATAAAAATGATACCGCTGAAAACGTCATCTCGTCCCGCAAAAAACAAGCCGCCATACAGCTCCATCAGCTAAAAAATAAAAAAGTTATAGCTCTCAGAATAAAGCGATGCTAAAAAATATTTTTTTCTATAAAATAGCTTTTATTGTGTATAAGCGCCAAAACATAGAAAAATGATACAAATGTGGTACCGCTGTAAACGTACTGACCCGAAGAATAAAGCTACCTCATCAATTTTACCACATGCGTAACAGAATAAAAAAAAAAAAAAAAAAAACAATTCCTGAATTGTTGGTTTTTGTTTATTCTGCCTCCCAAAAATCGGAATAGAAAGCGATCAAAAAATGTCACGTGCCTGAAAATGGCACCAATAACAACGTCAAGTCATCCCGCAAAAAACGAGCCATCACATGACTGTCTGCCAAAATCTGGAAAAATTATAGCTCTCAAAATATGGCGATGCAAAAACTAGATTTTACAAAAAATGCGTCTTTTAGTGTGTGACAGCTGTCAGTCATAAAAACCCCATATGATTCTGGCATTGCTGTAATCACACCGACCCGAAGAATAAAGTCGTCTAATCACTTATACCGCACAAGGAACGGCGTCAAAAATAAACTCTTGGGTTAGGATTGGGCTAGGATTAGGGCTGGGTTTGGGGCTAAGGTTGTGCTGGGGCTAGGGTTGTGCTGGGGCTAGGGTTGTGCTGGGGCTAGGGTTGTGCTGGGGCTAGGGTTGTGCTAGGGCTAGGGTTGTGCTAGGGCTAGGGTTGTGCTAGGGCTAGGGTTGTGCTAGGGTTAGGGCTGGGGTTGGGATTTTTTTCAAAAGTAAGAAAAAAAGATGACGATATGGCGACTAGTGTTGAGAGCAAGTGCTCGCTACTTGAGTTTGCATCGGGTGCTCTGGTATGCATTGAGTATCGTGGGTATTTGAGTGACATGCTCGAGTCTCTGCCCCATATGCTTCGCGGCCAAAAAACTTTACGGGTATTGCCTGCCATGCACGAGCGATCCCCGCATGTTTTTTTTTGGGTGTCTAATAACCGTGAAACATGCGGAGCAGGGACTCGAGCATGTCACTCGAGCACACGCTGTACATGGTGCATACCTGAGTACCCGATGCAAACTCAAGTAGCGAGCACTTGCGCTCAAGAATAATGACAACTTATTCAATATGATGACCTAATGTAAACAAATTCTGTGCCGTACCTCTGGGTTCAAAATGTTCACTATACACCTTAATAAAATCCTTGAGGGGTATAGTTTCCAAAATGGGGACACTTGTGGGGGAGCTCCACTGTTTAGGCACATCACGGGCTCTCCAAACGCGACATGGTGTCCGCTAACAAATTGAATGGAAAATCGGCTCAAATTGTTAGCGGACGCCATGTTGCGTTTGGAGAGCCCCTGTGTGCCCAAACATTGGAGCTCCCCCACAAGTGACCCCATTTTGGAAACTAGACCCCCCAAGGCACCTATCTAGATGCATAGTGAGCACTTGGAACCCCCAGGTGCTTCACAAATTGATTCGTAAAAATGAAAAAGTGTTTTTTTTTTCACTTTTTCATTTTTACGAATCAATTTGTGAAGCACCTGGGGGTTCCAAGTGCTCACTATGCATCTAGAAAGGTGCCTTGGGGGGTCTAGTTTCCAAAATGGGGTCACTTGTGGGGGAGCTCCAAAGTTTGGGCACAGAGGGGCTCTCCAAACGCAATGTGGTGTCCGCTAACAATTTGAGCCGATTTTCCATTCAATTTGTCAGCGGATACCATGTTGCATTTAGAGAGTCCCTGTGTGCCCAAACATTGGAGCTCCCCCACAAGTGACCCCATTTTGGAAACTAGACCCCCCAAGGCACCTATCTAAATGCATAGTAAGCACTTGGAACCCCTAGGTGCTTCACAAATTGATTCGTAAAAATGAAAGTGTTTTTTTTTTCACTTTTTCATTTTTACGAATCAATTTGTGAAGCACCTGGGGATTCCAAGTGCTCACTATGCATCTATAAAGGTGCCTTGGGGGGTCTAGTTTCCAAAATGGGGTCACTTGTGGGGGAGCTCCAAAGTTTGGGCACACAGGGGCTCTCCAAACACAACATGGCGTTCGCTAATTATTCAAGCAAATTATACAATCAAAAAGTCAAATGGCACCCCTTCCCTTCCGAGCCCTGCCGTGCGCCCAAACAGTGTTTTTTCCCCAAGTATTGGGTATCTACGTGCCCAGGGGAAATTGCACAACAAATTTTGGGGTCCATTTTTTCTTGTTACCCCTGTGAAAATAAAAAAAAATGGGTCTAAAGTAACATTTTTGTGAAAAAAGTTAAATGTTCATTTTTTTCTTCCACATTCAAAAAATTCCTGTGAAGCACCTGAAGGGTTAATAAAGTTCTTGAATGTGGTTTTGAGCACCTTGAGGGGTGCAGTTTTTAGAATGGTGTCACTTTCGGGTATTTTCTGTCAAAAAGACCTCTCCAAGTGACTTCAAATGTGATGTGGTCCCTAAAAAAATGGTTTTGTAAATTTTGTTGGAAAAATGAGAAATCGCTGGTCAACTTTTAACCCTTATAGCTCCCTAACAAAAAAAAATTTTGGTTCCAAAATTGTGCTGATGTAAAGTAGACATGTGGGAAATGTTATTTATTAACTCTTTTGTGTGACATATCGCTCTGATTTCAGGGCTTAAAAATTCAAATTTTGAAAATTGCAAAATTTTCAAAATTTTTGCCAAATTTCCGTTTTTTTCACAAATAAACGCAAGTGATATCGAAGAAATTTTTCCACAATCATGAAGTACAATATGTCACGAAAAAACAATCTCAGAATCAGGGGGATCCGTTGAAGCGTTCCAGAGTAATTACCTCATAAAGTGACAGTGGTCAGAATTGTAAAAATTGGCCTGGTCATTAACGTGCAAACCACCTGCGGGGCTTAAGGGGTTAAACACAGTAAAAGGTGAAAAAAAAAGTTTTAAAAAATATTTAAAAAAGTTAAACACAAGTTCAAATCACCCCTCTTTTTCACAATTAAAAAATAATAATAAAAAAAATACACATATTTGGTATCACTGCATTGAGAAATGTCCAATAGATCAAAATATAAAGTAAATTAATCTGATTGGTTAAACGGCTTAAAGAGAAAAAAACAAAATGCCAGAATTATGTTTTTTTCATCATCGCAACATTGTAATAAAGTGGAATAAAAGGCAATCAAAATATTGTATGTACCCCAAAATGGTATTAATAAAAACGTCAGACCAAGCCACAAAAAATAAGCCCTCACCTAGCTCAAGATCCTGAAAAATGGAGACGCTACTGGTCTCGAAAAATGCAAAAATGCAAAAACTTTTTTTCATACAAATTTTGGAATTTTTTTTCACCACTTAACCCCTTTACACCCGAGGGTGGTTTGCACGTTCATGACCGGGCCAATTTTTACAATTCTGACCACTGTCACTTTATGAGGTAATTACACTAGAATGCTTCAATGGATCCCGCTGATTCTGAGAATGTTTTTTCGTGACATATTGTACTTCATGATAGTGGTAAAATTTCTTTGCTATAACTTGCGTTTATTTGTGAAAAATCAGAAGTTTGGCAAAAATTTTGAAAATTTCACAATTTTCTAAATTTTAATTTTTATGCCCTTAAATAAATCAGAGAGATACAGTACAGACCAAAAGTTTGGACACATCTTCTCATTTAAAGATTTGTCTGTATTTTCATGACTATGAAAATTGTACATTCACACTGAAAGCATCAAAACTATGAATTAACACATGTGGAATTATATACTTAACAAAAAAGTGTGAAGCAACTGAAAATATGTCTTATATTCTAGGTTCTTCAAAGTAGTCACCTTTTGCTTGGATGACTGCTTTGCACGCTCTTGGCATTCTCTTGATGAGCTTCAAGTGGTAGTCACCGGAAATGGTCTTCCAACAATCTTGAAGGAGATACCAGAGATGCTTAGCACTTGTTGGCCCTTTTGCCTTCACCCCAAACCATCTTGATTGGGTTCAGGTCTGGTGACTGTGGAGGCCAGGTCATCTGGCGTAGCACCCCTCACTCTCCTTCTTGGTCAAATAGCCCTTACACAGCCTGGAGGTGTGTTTGGGGTCATTGTCCTGTTGAAAAATAAATGATGGTCTAACTAAACGCAAACCGGATGGAATAGCATACCGCTGCAAGATGCGGTGGTAGCCATGCTGGCTCAGTATGCCTTCAATTTTGAATAAATCTCCAACAGTGTCACCAGCAAAGCACCCCCACACCATCACACCTCCTCCTCCATGCTTCACGGTGGGAACCAGGCATGTAGAGTCCATCCGTTCACCATTTCTGCGTCGCACAAAGACACGGTGGTTGGAACCAAAGATCTCAAATTTGGACTCATCAGACCAAAGCACAGATTTCCACTGGTCTAATGTCCATTCCTTGTGTTCTTTAGCCCAAACAAGTCTCTTCTGCTTGTTGCCTGACCTTAGCAGTGGTTTCCTAGCAGCTATTTTACCATGAAGGCCTGCTGCACAAAGTCTCCTCCTAACAGTTGTTGTAGAGATGTGTCTGCTGCTAGAACTCTGTGTGGCATTGACCTGGTCTCTAATCTGAGCTGCTGTTAACCTGCGATTTCTGAGGCTGGTGACTCAGATAAACTTATCCTCAGAGGCAGAGGTGACTCTTGGTCTTCCTTTCCTTGGGCGGTCCTCATGTGAGCCAGTTTCTTTGTAGCGCTTGATGGTTTTTGCAACTGCACTTGGGGACACTTTCAAAGTTTGCCCAATTTTTCACATTGACTGACCTTCATTTCTTAAAGCAATGATGGCCACTCGTTTTTCTTTACTTAGCTGCTTTTTTCTTGCCATAATACAAATTCTAACAGTCTATTCAGTAGGACTATCAGCTGTGTATCCACCAGACTTCTGCACAACACAACTGATGGTCCCAACCCCATTTATAAGGCAAGAAATCTCACTTATTAAACCTGACAGGGCACACCTGTGAAGTGAAAACCATTTCCGGTGACTACCTCTTGAAGCTCATCAAGAGAATGCCAAGAGTGTGCAAAGCAGTCATCAAAGCAAAAGGTGGCTACTTTGAAGATCCTAGATTATAAGACATTTTCAGTTGTTTCACACTTTTTTGTTAAGTATATAATTCCACATGTGTTAATTCATAGTTTTGATGCCTTCAGTGTGAATGTACAATTTTCATAGTCATGAAAATACAGAAAAAGCTTTAAATGAGAAGGTGTGTCCAAACTTTTGGTCAGTACTGTATACAGGACAGGAGAAGTGTTACTGTGCAGTGCATATATACAGGACAAGAAGAGTGGTACTGTGCAGTGCAGGGTGGGACTTAGACTGCAGATGGCCCCTGTGCAAGAAATATTATTCATAATGCAACAATGTTATGTAAACATATAAATTGTTATATTTATTACTAGTTTAGAACAC
The DNA here is from genome assembly GCF_046119375.1 of Phyllobates terribilis. Lineage (NCBI taxonomy): Eukaryota > Metazoa > Chordata > Amphibia > Anura > Dendrobatidae > Phyllobates > Phyllobates terribilis. The sequence continues at coordinate 694,657,133 of NW_027362762.1, forward strand.
AATTATAAAATCTAAAAAATAAATTTAAGCTCGATATTTAAGAACTGAATATAACATAAAGCAGTCATGCCATTGATACGTCGTATTTGGATGTGCTTATCGTGGCCTATCACCTATCAAGTGATCCAGACTCTCACTACTTTATATATTGAAGGAAATAATACTGTAGTTAGGAAAAATGGATTTTTTTTCAAAACCCTAAGGGATTATCCGGAACTATCCACCCACCGCCCACTTGCACTGAGAATCAGGACTGCAATTTATTTTAAGGGATGTAACAGGTTTATTTGAACAATTGTACTGTACATTGGATCAGTATGATGCCCATGTTCAACAGACAGGAAACTGACCCCATAATGACCAGTGTACAAGGGGACTTCAGCGATTCTTCATACAGACTTATGGTCTATGTGGGATTGCAGCTTGCCCTAGCCAGGTATAGACCGCGCTAGTGCATGTCACTGGCAGCCGCTGTGCACACAACTTGTAGATATGTGACCGGCACTTTCTGCAGGTGAACACTGCTGACAACATGTTCATATAGGAATTTTTGATTTCTTTAAAACATTACTATTCCAAAACTTCCACAGGAGAGGCTGTGTGTCTTACCATCCTGTTGGCTGGAAGGCAATGAGGCACAAATGTCAGTGTGCGGTGCCTATAACTTTATAATAGTGTATGAAGGGTGCTGTGGAGACCCCTCTTATAGTGATCAAGACATGGTTAATGTCCTGCTTCAGTGATCTCCCCTCTCTCCCAGCACCTCCCCCCTCTTCTCACACCCTCAGATCAGCAGCAGGGCACAGGCAGGTCAGGTGTCAGCAGCAGAGGGGCAATCATCACAGCATGACTCCCTCCAGCCCTGTCTGCACATAGATAAGACCTGCAGCAGCATTAACCCTTAACAGGTGAGGACACAATCTTGTGTAGTGTGCAGCAGCCACTCTTATTAAAGTGGTATTCCCATCTCCAAGATCCTATTCCATCCAATATGTAGTAGGTGTAATAATAATAATATTAGAAAATACCTCCAATATGTAGTATATGTAGTATAGTTTTTCTGATTTGCTATGTCTCTTTCCTCATGTGTAGGCATTGCAGGACCTTAGGTATCCACGGTTACGACCACTGATACAGTGACAGTTAGTTAGCTAATTGCTAGTGGTCATAACCATGGATACCTAAGGTCATGCAATGCCTAGACATGAGGAAAGAGACATAGCAATTCAGAAGAACTATACTAAATTTCTAATTGGATGTATTTGCTAATATTATTATTATTACAACTACTACACATTGGGATAGGATCTTTGAGATGGGAATACCCCTTTAAGTGTTAATGCTGGCTCTGTGATGGATCTCATGGGCCCCCTCCTGCTGACAACAGCAGCCAGGCAGCCCATTTTATGACCTAACAGACCAGCCCACCGGGCATCTGCCCGATAAGGCAGATTAGCAATCCGGGCCTGGTTAGTAATTTTGAAAGTATACTTTATCATAACTATGTATAGATTTCTCATGAGTCGTTTATGGTATACTTCTGTTGTGTTTTGCACAGGAATTTTTCTTCTTGGGGATATGGATTTTAGAGCCAAGGAAAAAGCTTGGTTCGGTCAAATTGTTCAGATATTTGGAGCTGTTGGTACGGACCCACAGCAGACGGTGGACCAAGGATGAGATGATCAGGTCCTCGAAATTCAGCAAATGCTTATTCAACGCACCAAATTGTGGTGGAACCTTGCCTTTCTGGAAAATTATATTTCAAGAAAATTAACCCCCAGAGGGTTGCGTGTGTGTGTAATTCCGACATTTGTGGTAGATGATGTTGACTTTGTAACTCAGTGGGAGGAGGCGTGTAGTAGTTGTTCCGTTATGTTCATGCAGCTACTTATTGGACATAATACCAAGACCATCTGGATAAATTGATTGATGAAGCACAAACTTCTTTGAAGACAACATGTCTGTCTGAAAAGATTCAAATATTTGAATCACAGATTGAGAGACATTTAGATTTATGTGTCAAGAAAATTAATGAAACTCAATCCGCCAAAATGATGAGGGATCAGAAAGACTTCTCATTTAAATCTGTCTATCACTGCAAAAAAATGGTGATTTAATTCCATCGTACCCAGCGTTTACCATCCAGCAATTCACTATCATCATTGAGTGATTCATCAGAGATGTCCTCTGCCTCTATAACGACTCGTTCTGGCTCAAGTCTTAAAAGGATGAGGGATTTGAATTTCTATCTCTATAAATGCCAACAACTTAAATCTCCAGACTATAAGAGGAAAGATAACAAGGTAATTAATCTGAGTAACCACAATCTCACCAGCTCTGATTTGGCATTACTAAGTAAGGGATTGTCTTTTCCCCCTAAATCCAGATTTAATACATTTAATGCCATTAAGGATCTTCATAAATTTGCTAGATTCCTGATGTTTAAAAAAACATTTCTGTGATGCTCACCTTCATGCTTTGTTCCCACAGAGGAGGAACAAATAGCGTTACAAGATCTAGAGAAGTTATGCATTGAACATAACACAACCGAAGGAGGAATGTTCCCTTCCTCAATCAGAGCATGTTCTAAGAAATCCCCCACTTTCCTCTTGTGCTAGTATTGACCTTTTTGTTCAGGTTGTGATGAATGAATTTTTACAGATTCCACGATCCATCCTACGTGACAACCTGACCAAAGAGGAACAAGCATGATTGGATGTCCTTTAAAATCTTCCTGATGTGGTGCTGAATCCAGCTGACAAGGGGGGTAAGATTGTCATGTGGCCAAAAATCCTCTATGAGAGGGATGTCTTCCGACAACTTAACAATAAGACCTGTTATAAATGTTTAACATACAACTCCTGGTCATCCTTTGCAGCACAGCTGTTAAAGATTTTGAACACTGCCTTTGATAATGACGTAATTACAAAGGAACTGGCTTCAGCACTACAAGTACAGGAACCTAATATCTCCACACTATATTTGATCCCTAAAGTTCATAACAATGTAGAGACACCTCCAGGCCGTTCAATCATATCAGGGGCAGGGAACTATCTTGAGCGCATGAATCGCTGGATTGACTCGAAGCTACAATCATTGTAGTCTCCCCTCCTTCCTGTTGGATATGGGTGAGCTCCTGAAGAAGGTGGATGGTCTCCATATTGGTTCGGACATGCTATTGGTTACAGGCTATATAGAATCCCTCTATACGAATATTAAACATTCAAATCTTTTTGCCACCAAATACTACCTTAGCATGACGAACCTGTCTAGGGAGATCATCTCACTCATTGTTGAGCTACTTGAGATACATTGACACATAACTTTTTTTTTTTGAAGAGGTCCTTCTACCTGCAGCTCCAGGGAACAGCCATTGGGCCATCCTTTGCCCCTGGTGGCCCATGCCAACCTGTTCTTGGGGCTGTGGGAGAGGGAACTCTGCCTGTCAGATCAGCAGTCATTGCTGGACCATGTCCCCTTCTGGACACGGTACATCGACGACATATTGCTGATCTGGCAGGGATCAATTGAGTCTCTCCATGAATTTATGGGATCGCTCAATAGGAATGATAGAAATATTCGCATCACATATCAATGTGATGCCAATACGATTGACTTTCTGGATGTTATGTTGAAGAGAGACGATAATGACATCTTACAAACAGATATCTTTAGAAAGAGTATATCTACCAACATGCTCCTGCACGCTTCCTCCTCTCACCCTAAATCCATGATTAGATCAGTGCCGGTTAGACAGTTTCTCCGTCTACATAGAATCTGTTCCAATGACTGTGATTTCAAAAAACAGGCCAGTGATCTCTGTCATAGATTTTACAAAACAGGTTACAGTATATGGATGATAAAGAATGCCTCTCAGAGGGTGAAATATTCTACAAACCATATATTATTATACAAACGGAAAGACACCAAGTCTACTGATAAAGTGAGGTTCATCACTAATTATCATGTATACTTTTCTCGCATTAAAGGGTGTCTCCTGAAAGCGTGTCAGATTTTGCAAACTGACCCAGTCATCTCCAAATTTCTACCCGAGACCCCTAGTGTTAGTGTCTGACGCTCTAAGAACTTGCGTCATTATTTGGTATGGAGCCATTATCAGGGTGAGCCAAGAACTATAATTTCTTGATAACTTTAGTCCTGGGTGTGGATGCATTCCCTGTGGTTGGTACAGCGCATGTTCCAATAGATCGGATTGGTACATTTTATAATTCCTCAGGTTCCCAAACATATCAAATTAGGAAACATCACATGTACGTCTAAATTTGTGATATATTTTGCATCGTGTCACTGTGACCTAATTTATATTGGTCTAACCACATGTCACTTTTAGGCTGTGTGCCCACGATGCGTTTTTCAAGCGTAAACGCTTGGAAAACGCTTGGTAAGCCTTCCCCCATGGTCTCCAATGCAATTACGCACTTTCAATGCCCATGCTGTGTATTTTTCCCCAGCGTTTATGCTGCGCTCAAAAATATGCAGAATGTCCATTAATTTTGCGGACACGTAGCGTAATCACCGCCATTGACTTGCATTAGAACGCGCCAATTCCGCAAGACTGCATCTGTACTTGCGTAATTGGCGCGTTCTAATGTGCGGATGGTACCCAAGTCTGGAGGAGAGGAGACTCTCATCAAGAACTGGATACCATAGAATCTGTAAAAAAAAGAATTTAAAATAAAAAATAAAGTTTATACTCACCTTCCGATGTCCTCCCGGTGTTTTGTCCACGCCATCCGGTCTCTTGCAATGCTCGCGCTGTTGTGAAGGACTTGCCATGACGTCATTGAGTCATGTGACCAATCACATGACTCAATGACGTCACCGCAGGTCCTTTACACCACCGCGAGCATTGCAAGAGACCGGACGCAGCAGAGATGACACCGGGAAGACACCGGAAGGTGAGTATAATCTTTTTTTTTTATTTTTTACCATTCTTATTCTTTTTTTTAACTATTACTTGGTCACACTATATAAATCCATGCCGGTTGCATGGATTTATATTGTGTGACCAACTTGTCAAGCACTTTTCCAAGTGATGCTCAAAATCGCTTGGAAAACTGCTTGAAAAAACGCATGCAAAAACGCATGTAAAAACGCTGAAAAAATGCTTCTCTCTGGCAGAAAAAACGCATGTAAATCTGCATGCGTTTTTTTCTGCCCGAGAGAGGCAAAAACGTTCTGCATCAAATCTGCTACGTGCGCACATAGCCTTGAAGTGCGGGTTAAGGAACACGTGATTGGAATTACTGCGGCGGTCGATCATGATGACATATCCACACTCAGGACTATCCTGCGCTATTTAAAGATTCATCATGGATGTGATAGCACTTTACTTAGGGTGAGGGGTGATGTCAACATTCGGGAGGGAAAGTGAGCCAGAGATTGGTTCCGGTAGAAGCCACATGGATTTTGACCTTAGATACATTACACCCAAAAGATCTCAACGAAAATATCAGCTTTGTTCCGTTTCTTTAAATATTGCACACTTGTTTTTATTTACCTTTTTTAAAATTACGTTTTTGTTTTATTTAGAGGCGTCTGTGCATTTCTGCTTTCTAACATCGTGGATGTATATGAGCCAAGGGATGTCAGTGATGTTCTGGATCAATCAAAACGCTTTGTCACACCCTGCATTATATATTATTATGTGGTTTGTTATTTGTTGTGTATTGTCATATATGATCGTATTATGACGATAACAAATAATTTATTTGGTACTATAGCGCACGCTACTGATAACAAATATCCTTATTTGGCATGATATTAGTAACTTTTTTTTGATATTGTAATCCTTAAAGTGATTGGTATCTATTTACACTATTATTAATGCAGTGGATATGTCCTCGTCTTTTGTATAGATATGTCACCGGACTATATATGCACACAACTTCCTTTTTAATGTCCATGGTACATGTGGTTGAGTATTTATCTTTTCTAATTATATATTGTACTAGCTATTGAGCCCGTTCTACGTCTGGGTGGCGAGCATTTTTATTGGTATATGGTTCCCCATGCTGGTATGTGCTTCCCCCATCCTGGTATTTGTGCTGCCCCCATCCTGGTATTTGTGCTGCCCCCATCCTGGTATTTGTGCTCCCCAATCCTGTTCCTCCATCCTGTTATGTGCTGCCCTCATCCCTAACCTGGTATACATGGCACCCCTCATCCCTATCTTGGTATGCATGGCACCCATCATCCCCAATCCTGGTATGCATGGCACCCAACCCCTCATCCTGTTATGCATGGCTCCTTCATCCCCAATCCTGGTATGTATGACCCCCTCATCCCTATCCTGGTATGCATGGCACTCCTCATCCCCCAATCCTGGTATGCATGGCACCACATATTCCTATTCTGTTATGCATGGTACCCCTCATCCTGGTATGCATGGCACCCCATCCATCATCCTGGTATGCATGGTACCCCGCATTCCTATCCTGGTATGCATGGTACTCCTCATCCCCCCAATCCTTGTATGCATGGTGCCACTCATCCCCCAATCCTGGTATGCATGGTACCCCTCATCCTCCAATCCTTCTATGCATGGTACACTTCATCCCACAATCCTGGTATGCATGGTCCCCTCACCCCCAATTCTGGTATGCATGGTCCCCTCACACCCCAATCCTGGTATGCATAGTTCCCTCACCCCTCAATCCTGGTATGCATGGTCCCCTCACCCCTCAATCCTGGTATGCATGGTCCCCTGATCCCCCAATCCTGATATGTATGGTACCCCTCATCCCCCAATCCTGGTATGTGTGGCCCCCTCATCCCCCAATCCTGGTATGTGTGGCCCCCTCATCCCCCAATCCTGATATGTGTGGCCCCCTCATTCCCCAATCCTGGTATGTGTGACCCCCTCTTCCCCCAACCCTGGTATGTGTGACCCCCTCATCCCTTTCACGCTGCACACATACGAAAAAAAACCACTTATACTCACCTTTCTTCCCTGTGCTCCAGCACTGCGGTATCCTGTACTGTCGGAAGCCGGGGGAGGAGTGTGGCGCCGGAGTACGCGCGTGCCCATACCACGCTATCCGGCGCCATTTTGCTGAAGACACACTGAAAATGTGTCTTCAGTAAAATGGCTCCGGATAGCGCTATGCGCATGTGCCAACTCCGATGCCTTCACTCCTGCCCTGGTCTCCGGTGAGAAGAGAGGCGCCACGGAATCGCTCCTCCCGGTCAGGTAAGTATGTAAGTATGGCGCCGGAGATCGCGGTATGCATTCAGTGTCTACGCATACCGCGATCTCCGGCGCCATACACACTCCTCTTACCTGTAACGGCTCCGTGCGTTCTTCTGTCTGGAGCCAGACTGCATGTCGCACATGCGCAGTCTACAGAGGCTTCAGACAGAGGGACGCTTGCAGCGTTATATTATAGATTTCACATGTTTCCCCATACCAATAGTTTGAATTAGGGCATACACAGTTGAAACCAGAAGTTTACATATACTATATAAAAAGACACATATGCATGTTTTTCTCAATATCTGACATGAAATCAGAATAAACCTTTCCCATTTTAGGTAAATTAGGATTACCATAATTTTTAATATTTGCCAAATGCCAAAATAATGAGAGAGAGTGAATGTTTTATGGCATTTTTATTACTTACTGCATAGTCAAAAGTTTACATACACTAAGATCACTATGCTTTTAAACAATTCTGGACTGCCCATATGATAATGTCATGTGTTTGGAAGCTTCTGATAGGTTATTTGGCAACATCTGAATTAATTAGAGACACATCTGTGGATGTATTTTAATGCACACCTGAAACACACTGCTTCTTTGTGTTTGCGCTACATTGCATGGCAAGAGTGAGCAGTGCGGGGAGAGGGGAAGGACTTTTAATTGCAACAGGATCGGTGAATTGCTGCCGTTCTATTCTCTTCTTATTTGCTTGATTATTTGTCGACTTTTGCACAGTTGGGAAATTCCTGTCACAGCTGAGCCAACCAGCCAGCCACAATACTTTGGAGAGTGGTGCCTATTAACCCCTTAGTTCATATTTATTTGTTATGTGCATATACATTCCTGGTGACTCTGATAATGATTATGTTTTAATTTTTTGTAATGTCCTTATTTGCATTTTTTCTTTATTATGTACAGTATATATGGTGTGTTCATGTACATATGCCCAAAGCTATTCTATGTCACATTGAATGTATTAGTGTTGATTCTTTGTCTTTAAATGTGCTGGCTTGTGAGTAAATCTGTACATTATTTTGTAACATCCAATATAGCTCTGCAGATACTGCAGTCAAACCTGCACGCATGCGCTCCATGACCCTTGCACGCCCGCCGGCCTTTGGCATCTTCATGTGCTTACTGACGTCGGGTCACATGATTTGTGGTCCTGTCGTCACTTGGCACATGATGCTGACGCCGCCGGCGTCTCAGTTACCATGGTGTCGCATGCGTCACTTTTGGTGGACCCTGCGATATCATTGGCCTACGGCCTCTTTTTAAACCTGTCTGTCCTTGTTAACTCCATCCCCAGATGAAAGCTTTTGCCAAAACGCGCATCGAGGTGGTCGTACGTGTACTCATTGATCCCACTGCTCCATTTGCCCATATTTGAAGGTAGTAACGGCAATTTATGAATTCCTAATGGATTCTTATATTATTGTACCTCTGTCGTTATATGGGACATTGATCTAGGTCATATGGGATATTGCAATATAAATACATAAGTCATAATTTGTACTTACATTGATGACATGGCATCTTTAACATGGGTTAGTATCAGGAAATCTTTTGTATTTAACCATATTCTTGTTTTGTGTTTACTTTGTTTCTTTGTAGGATTAGTAGTCATTTTCATGTGCTGAGCCACAGCTCTTTCCCATGCATAGTAGATTACTGACATGTTATTGCATGTATTTTAGTATTGCACCTTCCACTCATTGTATGTACTGTGTGTTTGATGTGTCATTACTATATGCCCTGATTTCATTACCAATATATCGCATGTAGAACAAAATAATTTACAAAAGAATAATTTCTTGTTTGTTTGATTTACTTTATTTTATAAAAGAAAGCCATTGTCTTTAACAGCTTTCATAAAATGAGACAGAAATGCCTAATCCAGTAACAATTCTCAGTATTTAGAAAAAAAGAAAATTGTATTTCAGATAACTCTGAAAAGGAAGGTCATGTGAAAGGACATTAACAATCCATAAACACAGATGTGCATGAAAATCTCAATAACGTGTCATAGCCAAGTATATAAACATATTTGTTAAAAATAACTAATGGTTATGGTCCGTTTTGCGGTAAAACTTGACATGAAGTGCTTAAGTTAAGATCAATTTATCATGGATTTTTGCTTCTTAAGAGTAATATTAATAACACCTCCTTGTGATTTAAAATGAATAGCAAAATTAAGGTTGTATGCAAACAATGGGAAACCAGATTGTTTCATCAGTGAAGAACGGATGAGTTTTACATCTGAATGGAATCAGTTTTCTGTCTTTATCCCGTCCCTTTTCCACTGACTCAATGGATATGCGCTTGGGAAGACTCTTCAGGGAATAGTACTACTGCGATTTTCTTGTCAAGGACTTCTTGCATAAAATCGCACTTGTGAATTGACCAAGAGTCAGTGCTCAGTGTGAGTACTGTCACATCTAGTTTGGAACGTAAAACTCATTTGTGTGTATGGGACAGGGCCAGGACGAGGGGTAGGCAGGGTAAGCACCCGCCTAAGGCGCTACCTTCTGCCTCCCCGAAGGAAGAACACTTTTGGGGAAAAAAGTGACACTTCTGAATGCAGTCACTGACACTGCTAACCGCTCTCTCTGCCTGCGTCCTGGCTATCGCTCCCTCGCTGCACTCAATTGGATTCACGTCTGTCAGATGTGAATGCAATTACTGTGAGTGCCATCCGGCATAGCAGCAGAGGAGCTTTAATCAGCCAACTGCTCCTCTGGCAACTACAGCAGAATGCAGACCACTTCCAGTTTGCATACTGTTGGAGACAGCGCACGCAGGGGATGTGGTATGGCGTCATGCAGTGACATCATCGTGATATCCAGCGTCCATTGCTGTACAAAATAGAAGAGGACACGAAGGCTGCGTTGAATAGTAGCCTGGATTAGGTGAGTATAAGCTTTTGTTATTATTAGTTTGCCAATGAATGGGGGCTATAACAATAGCCGCTGACTGTGAAGACATATGAGAGGCCGGCTGTGGGGAATATGTGGGGCTCTACATGGGGCTGGCTGTGGGTAAGTATGTAGGGCTGGATGTGGGGACATACAAGGGCTGACTTTGGGGACATATATGAGGCTGGATGTGGGGACATTATGGGGGTCAGGCTGTGGGGACATACAAGGGCCTTGCTGTGGGGACATATTTGGTGCTGACTGTGGAGATATTATGGGGGGCTGGCTGCAGGGACATATGTGGTGCTGGCTGTGGGGACCTACTTGGGTCTGGCTGTGGGTACATACGAGGGGCTGACTTATGTGGGGACATGTGAGGGGCTGGCTGTGAGAACATATGTGGGGCTGGCTGAGGGACATACAAGGGGCTGGATGTGGGAACATTATGAGGGGCTAGCTGTGGGGACATAACAAGAAGGGTTGTGGGGTACATCATATTATATGTGAGACTGTGGGGAACATTATAATGGGAGCTGTGGGGGATATTATACCTGGGCTGTGGGGACATCATACTATACATGATATGTGGGGGGCATCATATTGTTTAGGGAGCTGTCTGGGACATTATACAAGGGGCTGTGGAGACATCATACAGTATACAGGTGGCAGTGGTGACCATCATACCATGTAGGGATGAAGAGGAATAGTGTGAGGAGGGAGGACAACATAGTGTGCAGTATGAGGGCATAGTGTGAAAAGGGGCCACAGAATGGATATGGAGAGAGGGCAGCGTGAAATGGGGGCACAATATGGAGAGAGGTTAGCATGGTGAGGGGACAGTGGAGATATAGAGAGTGTAAGGGAAAACAGTAAGGAGGGGTAAAGGCCATGGTTCATAAGGTTGGAGGGTGTGGTGGTTATATCTGATAATGGTAAACAATGGGGTGGTTATAGCTCACAAGGGCAGACAGTGTTGAAGTCATATACCATTGGAGACTTATATAAGGCATAGTATGGACATATATTTTTATGTAGAGGGCATTTTAAAAACACTCTAATTTTTAAGGGCATTGTGTTGGGATATGCTGCAGAAAAGCGGAGAAGAATGAATCGACAGAGAAAATCTGTGGATGTGAAAAGTCATCATGGCATCTTGAGAAGATGGAGATGAAAAGAAAATTATTTAATCAGAGAAGATGTCACCTATAAAGTACCTCGATGTACATACAGTATTTACTTGTTGATACTGGCCACTTCTCATTAGTACTGTGGTTCCTGTATGGTCTGCAGTCTGATAAAAACTGATAACAACAACTCCCAATATCTCCTTACCAATGTTATGGACATACTGGGAGGTGAAGGTTCATGAGATGCTAATGTATATGGGCCTGACTTGACATTACAATTGATTACTAAACTAAGCTTTGTGATGTATTCATGGTGGTTCTAGTTACCTATTTATTTACTTGTGTCTGACATATAAAATATAAGATGAATATCGCTATTTGTCCTTGGTATTGTGTAAATGGTTCCCAAAAATGAATAATTCAATATCTAACTTTGGAAACATACTCCCTGTTGAGCCTCACACCTAAAGTACATCACTTTTTTTTTACTGTTGCTGGTATGTTTTGGTTAAAAAGGTAACAATTGTAGTGGAATTGGTTGTCAGAGCTTGTTACCTGACCCATCGGAGGCAGAGAGGAGGTGTGTTGGGGGTCTTTTTGTCCTTTACCTTTTCTTTGACCCATTAATTTACTTGAAGGTTCATCAGGGGTGTGGGTGGGGGGGGCACAATTGGCTTCATCTGCCTACGGCACCAAAATACCTTGTCCCGACACTTGTATATGGGGCCTAGATTTTGAAAGCGTATTATTTACAATAGGAAAATAGGACAGGCTAAAATTGGCGGAAAGACTATTTGCAACCTATTAAACCATAACCCTGCTTGACAGTCACATTTGCTATTGCAGTCACATGTAGGCGAGATGGACACTGGCTACGTACAGTACAGACCAAAAGTTTGGACACACCTTCTCATTTAAAGATTTTTCTGTATTTTCATGACTTTGAAAATTGTACATTCACACTGAAGGCATCAAAACTATGAATTAACACATGTGGAATTATATACTTAACAAAAAAGTGTGAAACAACTGAAAATATGTCTTATATTCTAGGTTCTTCAAAGTAGCCACCTTTTGCTTTGATGACTGCTTTGCACGCTCTTGGCATTCTCTTGATGAGCTTCAAGAGGTAGTCACCAGAAATGGTCTTCCAACAATCTTGAAGGAGTTCCCAGTTCCCAGAAACTTTTGGTCTGTACTGTATGTGCATGGCTCTCTTGACTAAAGTCAACTGACAGCAAAGCCAATAATTTTTCTAGGATTAAATAAAAAAGCTACACATATGCATGGCAATCTATTTATTCCTGGTAAGGATCATAGAAACCAATCATGTCATGTGCTGCTATTTGGGAATTATATTCTCTGTTGCACTTTCATAGTTGCATAATTTTAAGGTTGAAAGGAGAAGTAAGTTATCATATGGCAATTAAAAATTCCTTTCCGACAACACATATGGCAATCAGACTAGTTCCCTGAATTAATGTCCCATCACAATATTTAGTACTGATCCTGTAATATAAAATTTTTCAAAAGAGGTACCCAGGCCCTCCTTGTACTCTTTTAGTGAATTAATCATTACAACATCATGTAGCAAAGAGTTCCATAGTCTCATTGCTCCTACAGTAAAGAATCGCCATCTGTGACTATGATTAAACCTTCTTTCCTTTACACATAGAGGATGCCACCTTGTCCTCGTTGCAGGCTTCGAGGTAAATTGATTATTAGAAAGATCTCTGTACTGTTCCTTCAAATATTTGTATATTGTAATGTAAAGGACATATTGATATTCATGCTATTGCAACTCCATTTTGTCTGCTTGCTTCAAAATCATGTTATTATACTCTTTGCATAACATACATTCTTTCCTTCTTTCCTCTTGATTCACAAGCAACTTTCCCACACTAACCTTTTCTCTCAGGAACATTCTATGAGACACCCTGCTCCTGTTATCTAGCTAGTCTGAGCCGGGATGTACGACCTTGTAACTTTCCACCATGCACCGAACTAATGATAATATGACCATATGTGTATTTCCGTAATAATTGTACTAACATTGGTTCAAGCCTGTAGTATGGCTGTAGGTGATTGGCCATTGATAAACTCAAAACAATATAAAATGCTAAGTAGAAATAAACGGGGTTAGAGATTCTTGAATCCCCCCATACAGAGCTTTGCCTCCGTTTGGTTTTCTATTGGATTGCAATCAACATAATAATTTGACACTCACTTGGTCAACCGTGAAGGGACGTTGGTGCCCTCCCTCAACAGTAATAAGATCGCCCCTAAGCCTTCATTTTTCCAAGCTGAACAACCCCAAGTTTGATAACTTATCTTTGTATTGCAGTTCATACATTTCTTTAAAAACCTTTGTCGCTCATCTCTGTACCCGCTCTATTTTAGCTATGTCCTAGGTCCTACATCGTAGCCTAAAATACAGTGGGCCCTATTCACCAAAGCTTTGACGGTAAAATTCTGAAAAATTGCTAAACTTAAGCGGAACTTTGAGTGGCGCCTAAATTTTTCGACTGCTGGCGTATTTACGCCAGTTTTTTTTTCAGACGCTCCACATTCATGAAGAGACATGCACATCTTCATGAATAAGGAGCATCTGAATCCAGCGCGCATTATCATCAAGACTGAGGTGAACAAATTCATATTTAATTTGCATATTTAATTTCTCAGAGGAGCATTGCATGGTACATTAGTTTCCTTACACTGGCATGCCAAGCATGTCACTTTCCAGAAGAAAGAACGCTACCTCTTAGATCCCAATCTTCAAAGGGTGGGCCAAAGGTCAAATAAATTTCAATCTCAATCCCTATCTATTTATTGCAGTAATCTAAACTAATTTTTAATATTCTAGCATTAAAAATTCCCTTTTGTTCCCTAATTACACTATCTAACAGCTATTGCATTTTTCCCCTACTTCCTGATGATGCTCAATTTGAGTATCCCAATGATTGCTGGGATAATCAAAGGAAGCATCATCAGGGACGGAGGCTGCGGTCACTGCTGCAGCCCCTGCCCCCTCCCTGAAACAAATCATCATCAGTGTTGCTCGTTTCAGGGTCTGGGCTAGTCACTTCACACTGTTATTGTTTGATGTGCCCAGTGACAGCGTGCGCTCTGTGTTGCTGCCTTGCCGGATTAGATCAGTAGTAACGAGCTGGTAACAGAGCCGTGTGCACTGTCAGAGCGCGGTGTCAGAATAACCGGTGTTCAGAGACCTGCGCTCTGACAGTGTGCCGGAAGGGGACTGAACTAATTAATGGGTTCAGTGATTGCAGTCTGGTAGCCTGTAGGTGCTGTTGTGTGGGAAAACTTGGAATGGTACAGTTTACTAAATCAGTGTTGAATCCTCCTAAGGCCACGTTCACATGTTCAGTATTTGGTCAGTATTTTACCTCAGTATTTGTAAGCCAGAACCAGGAGTGGGGGATAAATACAGAAGTGGTGACGTGTTTCTATTATACTTTCCCTCTGATTGTCCTACTCCTGATTTTGGCTTACATATACTGATGTAAAATACTGACCAAACACTGACCGTGTGAGCGTGGCCTTATTTTTAGAAAACATAGAGTCCTAGAGGTCAGACTTCTGCCTATCATTAAATGATGGCATATACTAGTGATAGGCCATCACTTTGTAGGATGGGAATAACTGTTTAAATGAAACAGATGTACTTTGAGAACCATTGTCCACAATGTCCTTTATCTTACTTCTGCATTGGTCGAAGAGCCTGTACATATGGATCTGTAAAATGTTTCAAGATGTCTTTTCATGTTGGATCATCTTGTACATTAGATTTAGTGACCCTGTAAACTACTCAAGCATGTGACTTAAAGAATGTAGACTTTTAATACCTCTGAGAGTCTAATCCTGACCTCAAGGCCTCTTTCACACACTTCTCTCATATTTAGTACATTAGATATTATAGTGCCTGCGGATGATTCCCTGTGCTGTATGAGCATCTCAGACAGGTAACATTTTTCCATTTTCATCAAAATGTGCTGCATTTACAGGACTGAAGGTGCCTAGCTTTTGATTTCTTATAACACTGTTGAAGAAAGGCCATATTTTTGCATCTCTCCATGCCTTAAATCATATGCATATTGTAAAGTGCAAGAATTGATGACTAGAAATAACTTTTGTAGACCTAGGATAATATGTGAAATTATTATATATGTGAAATTTCAAAGAAATAATAGTGAAGTGTAGTGTCTTACTCCTTCCCTCTTCTCTTTACAACTTTCACCTCAAACTATCAGAGAATATGAATCTGTGTGTTCCTTTCATCACCCAGTTTAAAGATGACAGTGAACTAATAACAATCTGAGAACGCAGAACTGTTTTGCAGACAGATGTCCAGGCAGAGATCAATTGTACAAATCAGTATTCAAGTACACATTATTCCATGAAGTCTTCCATTACTTATATGGAGCTGCTTCGTAAACTGTGAAGCTGGTCACAATAGAGAGGTGCCCGCTAGTTGTTTGTGAGAGGCAGCTCTGGAGACAATTTTCATGAAAGAGATCATTTGCCGCAGTTATTTGTAGTTTAGCAACAATAGATTAACTTATTTTGTACTATGGTACCGGAACTCGGAACACAGACAATTAACTGTATGTACTGTTTCCTGTTCGGGTTAGCCAGTCTAATAAAGCTTGTTGAAAGGCTGTAGTGCAGACAATCAACAAGCTTTTAGATTGTGGGCATTTCCGGAGCCACCACAACCATGCCAAGCATTGGCATGGCTGTGATTGGCCGGAGCAGCACGTGACCCGGCCTGTATAAAGTACGTATCACGAGTGCCGCCGCCATTATGCTCTCGTTAGTGTAGGGATAGGATGCAGCTGGATTGAGGGACAGATTCTGACTGTGCACTCTGCAAACACAACACTGTGTGTACTCTGCAATCGCTATATGTGCTATTTGTGTGGTAAAAGCCGCTGAGTTTTACAAACCTGTCTGTGGGAGTACTTCGCTGAACGCCGCTGTGAGTACTCTGCCCTCTCTACTTGTGGGAGTTCTGTGCCTTTAAGCTGCTGTGTGTACTCTTCACCCTTTGCCTGTGGGAGTACTGTGCCTTTAAGCTGCTGTGTGTACTCTGCCTCCTCTACTTGTGGGAGTACTGTGCCTCTAATCTGCTGTGTCTACTCTGCACCCTCTGCATGTGGGAGTACTGTACCTTTAAGCTGCTGTGTATACTCTGCCTCCTCTGCTTGTGGGAGTACGGTACCTTTAAGGTGCTGTGTGTACTCTGCAACCTTTGCCTGTGGGAGTACTGTGCCTTTAATCTGCTGTGTGTACTCTGCACCCTCCACTTGTCGGAGTACTGTGCTTTTAAGCTGCTGTGTGTACTCTGCATCCTCTGCCTGTGGGAGTACAGTGCCTTTAAGCTGCTGTGTGTACTCTGCATCCTCCACCTGAGGTAGTACTGTGCATTTAAGCTGCTGTGTGTACTCTGCACCCTCTGCCTGTGGGAGTACAGTGCCTTTAAGATGCTGTGTGTACTCTGCATCCTCCACCTGTGGGAATACTGTGCCTTTAAGCTGCTGTATGTACTCTACACCTTCTGCCTGTTGGAGTACTGTGCCTTTAAGCTGCTGTCTGTACTCTGCACCCTCTGCCTGTGGGAGTACTGTGCCTTTAAGCTGCTGTGTGTACTCTGCCCCCTTTGCCTGTGGGAGTACGTCTAAGTTGTGTACCAGTGGTGTTCTTCAGGACACGGCGGAGTTACGGACAAAGAAAACTGACTCTTATACAGTTCGTTTTCAAGAAAAGCAATTTTAACCAGACAATAGAAAACATTCACAACATTCTGCATACATTTGCCAAACGACTGGCACCTCTGTGCTATACAGCGTGGCACTCCAGAGATCCGTATTTACTCTTTTCTCTACAAATTTGCCTATTGGCATGCCTGTCTAAACTGGCCCGCTATTAATGGCTTACACCCTGGGAAATGGATTAATTGTATGAGTGCAACATAGAGAGTAGCCTGCGGTACAGCACAGGAGTTTACAAACGTAACAATGTTTTTCTTTATTTTCCCAACCAAATCTCACTCTCCCTTCCTGTAATGTCTTCAGTGAACTCAGAGGAATAGTCCGACCTCAACTGCATACAAAATACCCCAAAAATTACTGTGACGGCTGTTTAGCCATAAGTGAAGTCTATCACAGGTAAATAACTGTCCAATAATATAATGCTCCGCAGAAACTTTTTCCTGTATCAGAATGAAGTTCAAGTTTTGATCCAGAGTCCGTCTGGTGCTTTGTCGGTACCTGAGAGTCAATTTGGAATTTTAGTTATTAAACAAACAGAAAATATGGCAGTAGATCCACAAGTCCTGGATGCTGAAGATACCAATAAACATATTTTACATCATTCAATTTGCCTAACTATCTAACTACAGGCTATATCTCAGCCTTAGATATTTTGACGCCAAAATGTTATGTGATGCGTGCACAGTTACTCACTACGGGACCCCTCCAACCAGTGAGCAGTTCCAATGATGCTTGTGGTTTGAGTCCTCAGCGGCGTCCTTCACCTCTCACTGTGGGTCCTGACCTTTATCATCTTTTAACAGCATTCCTGGCAGAAATCTCCTCAAATCTGGGAAGGTTCTGGTCACGAGCAAGTTCAGCTCCAATCTGCCGCTTCTCTGCTGTCTGTAGGATGCTCCCAGAAGCAGATGATGCTGAATCCTTTCCCAGCAGGTCATTTTCCTGTTTCTCATAAATCAGACTGTAACCCCTCCTTTGACACTTCGATATGCATTGCACAGTCTTTCAACAATATTTAGGCAACAGCGACATCTTGTTGCGGGATATTAACATCATTGTAAAGAAGCAAAATCTATTTACGACAAGTACAGTGTTACACTGGTATGAATGCAGATATACACAACTATATCACCCAGATGGACTGACACACATCTCACATACTGTTAATTTAAGACGCTGTGTGTTTTCTATTAGTCTCAGAAATTGAGAAATCAATAATTGGCATCAGTCATCTCATTGCAATTAGTAGGCTCCAAAAATAATTTTTCAGATCTGGTGTCAGTTTTCTAATACTTTTGCAAATTAATATATCGCATCAGCCTTGTCGTTGCCATTGATAGGGCCCAAAAAAACTTTTTCAGGCCTGTTGTTTGTTTGATAGTGCTTTTGAAAATCAATATATCGCATCTGCCTTCTTGTTGCTATTTGAAGGCACCAAAAATAATTTTTCAGGCCTGGTGTCAGTTTTCTAGGACGTGGTCATTCTGTTCCTGCTACTTGCACAATTACAACACCTTCCTCTGGTGCATTCAGACGACAGGACGTTATGTGTCCTTTCATAGTGCCAACCGCTGCATGAATGGTGAGGGCACAACATGTTGAAAAAGTGTTAGAGTGGATGGCTGAGAGTGGCTCCAGTTCCATCACATTATCTTCCACATGGTCCAGTGCAGAAAGCGCAAAGTTGGCACCTGGGGACCATGGTCATCCGGTTTCTACCTCACCCCCTTTCAAATCAGCCAAGCAGTCTGAGCCCCAAATGATGTAGCAGTCTCTTCTGCTTTTTCATGACTCTGCTGGCTGGGGTTCCGTGGCCCATCCCTGCTCAAGAAGTGGAAGATACTGAGTGCTCTGATGCCCAACCACTTGTTAGGTTGGATGATGAGTACGTGGGAGGGCTAGTGCACACGGTCCGTGGACCACCGCAGCACATTTCATGTAATAATAGCAAAACTCATTTGCCAACTGCAGTGTCTTTCTGCAGTGTACAGACTGTCAAGGAGGGCAGGGTTGAAGAGTCAGTGGAAGATGATGCGGGGAATGATGAGGTCCTACACCCCACATGAACCGGAGGCCATCCTACTGACGTGCATAGTTCTGTGGAAGAGGAGGTGGCCATGCTGCCACAACAGCAAAAGAGGGAACAGGGTGCAAAGGCACAGCAAGCCCCTAGCCACTATATCGGCTGCTGCTGCCCACCAGGCCACTGATATTAGCACACGAAAGACAGCTAAAAAGAACTCCCTGACATGGCATTTCTTCAGGGAATGTGCTGCCAACAAGCGTCAGGTGGTTTGCACTTTGTGCCGTCAGACCCTGAAACGAGGCCCTGTATGACGAGGCATCTGAAGAAGTACAAGGTGCAGTGCAGTGCACACCTTTAAAAAGCATGACAAATCTGAGCCTCTGTCTTCTGCTGCAGTTTCAGCCTCATCCTCCCTCTCACGATCAATAGGGCCACCTGCCTCCCCGCATTTAGAGGATGTGACAGCATCATCACCACCACCACCAGTGTCACCAAGCATTTCCACACCGTCCCATGGAAGTGTTCAGCTTTCCATCCTTGAAATACTCAAGAGAATGAGGAGATACCAACCTAGCCACCCATGAGCCATGGTATTGAATGTCAGCATTTCAAAATTACTAGCCTTTGAAATGCTGCCATTCCGGCTAGTGGAGACAGATAGTTTTAAAACAATGATGTCAGTGGCTGACACTCAGTATGTTGTTCCCAGCCGCCACTACTTTTCCTGGTGGGTCATCCCTGCCCTGCAAAAACATGTTGCGGACCAAATCAAGTGTGCATTGCGCAACGCCATCAGTGGCAAGTTCCACATAACCACCGATACGTCGACCAGTAAGCATGGCCAGGGTCCTTACTTCTCCCTAACTGCCCACTGGGTAAATGTAGTGGAAGCTGGGGCAGAGGCGGAAGGTGTTCTACCTCATGTCCTACCACCACCTAGTATTGCTGGACGTTTATCTGTTCAGGTTCCTTCCTCCTCCTACTCTTCTTCCTCCATCGCCTCCTCATTTGGTCACAAAAACACCTGCGCCACCAACTTGAGCACAGCCAGGAGGAAACGACAGCAGGCTGTTCTTAAACTCTTCTGTTTGGGGGACATATTCCACAATGCACAGGAGTTGTGGACTGGGATCAAACTGCAGACAAATGAGTGGTTGTTGCTTGGCCTGGTGGTGTACGATAACGGGTGAAATCTCATTGCAGCTCTGGGCCTAGCCAGTTTGACGCACATTCTTTGACGGGCGCATGTGCTCAACTTGGTGGTACAGAGCTTCCTGAAAAACTACCCACACATGTCTGAGCTGTTGCTGAAAGTGCACTTTCGGGATTCTTACCCTGCTGCTGCTCGCCTGTCTTTGCTGCAGCGTCACTTCTGCCTTTCTGCTCACTGGCTGATATGCGACATACCAAAAAAGTGGAACTCCACCTTGCATATGCTGGAAAGACTGTCGAGCAGTAGCAGGCAATGACAGCGGCACTATGCCGCTTATATGACTGCTGGAAAAAACTATTCATGCCATGATGGATGAGGTGGTGGCACAGGAGGAAGAGGAGCAGAAGGAGGAGCAGAGCCAATTCACACCATTATCAGGTCTGTCATCTACACAGGGCTCGGAGGGTGGGTTACTGTCCCAACATCGGCCAGGTACCCTATTGTACAGGCAGGGGATAGTTTGGGAGAATGATGATGATGAGGAGGAGAAGGTGGGGGAGGAGGACCAACCATTTTCACAGCAGGGTGGCATTCAGATCAGCTCACAGGCATCACTGGAGCATAGCTGGGGGGATAAAGGTTACCCAGATGATATACCTTCCATCGAGGACAGCTTTTCGATGTCTCTGGGCACACATGAGCCAATACATGCTGCAGTGCCTGCGGAATGACCGACAAGTTGCCCGTACTGTTATCCGTGCAGATTACTAGGTGGCCAACTTAATGGATCACCACTACAAGGACAATGTTCCATCATTACTTCCGTCACTGGAAAGAGATCGCAAAATGTGTGAATACAAGCACACGCTGATAGAAATACTACTAATGGCTTTCCCACCTGACAGCGGGGGCTCAGTGGAACAACAAGGCAGAGACGGAGGAGGAAGTCGCCAATGCAGCTGGGGCACTGCTAGCACCTCGGAAGGCAAGGTTAGCATGGCCAAAATGTGGCAACATTTTATGAGCATATCTGTTGGAGTATTTTCCCTTTAAGTAACAGTGTATTCTTCAACCCATATCTGTGGGAGTATTTTGCCTTTAAGCAGCTGTTTGTATTCTGGAACCCATATCTGTGGGAATATTTTGCCTTTAAGCATCTGTGTGTATTCTTGAACCCATATCTGCAGGAGTACTTTGTAAAAAGGCGCTGTGTCTACTCTGCAACCATGCCTGTGGTGGGACTGTGGCTCATTTTCTGGGTGTTAAATTTGTAGGCTGCTTCTGAGAGGGTACTCTACCCCATTGTCTGTGGGTGAAATTTGTAAGCTGCTTCATAGGGATTTTTCTACCCCATGGTCTGTGGGTGAAATTTGAAAGTTGCTTCTGAGGGAGAAGTCTGCCTCATGGTCTGTGCGTTAAATTTGTTAACTGCTTCTGAGAGGGTACTCTACCCCATTGTCTGTGGATGAAATTTGAAAGTTGTTTCTGAGGAGGCACTTTGCCCCATGGTCTGAGAGTGAAATTTGTAAGCTGCTAATGTACAGGTATTGTGCCCCATGGTCTGTGGGTTAAATTTGTAAACTGCTTCTGAGAGGGTATTCTGCCCCATGGCCTGGGGGTGAAATTTGAATGCTGCTTCTGAGTGGGTATACAGCTCAATTGTCTGAGGGTGAAATTTGAAAGTTGCTTCTGAGAGGGTATTCTGATCATGCTCTGTGGGTGAAATTTATAAGCTGCTAATGTAGGGGTTCTCTGCCCCATGCTCTGTGGGTGAAATTTTTAACTGGACTGCCGGTAGCAAGCCTCACTGCTGACTGCCAGCTTGACACAAGATTATACTATCAGCTTTTCATAGGCGGCATTTGTAACATGCTCTGTGGGTGAAATTTATTCTCAGCTTCTGAGGGGGAAATGTGTAAACATGCTATGCGAGTGAAATTTTTAACTGGACTGTAGCAAGCCCCAGTCTCTGTGAGGTCACTGCTAAAATGTTTATATTATTCATTTACTTCCTCTTTTACCATGATTGCTATGGTGACAAAACCCCTTTAACTAATTTCCCTATTCACATTTGTTTGCAGGGCAATTGTCCTGCTCTTAACCACATTTAGTTTCCTTTTGCAGCCCTCTAGTCCTTACTATGACCATTTTATAGCCATTCTAAAGCACTGAAGTTCGAATCTCCTTTGACTCGTATTGGTTTTGGGTCAAGTTCGGACCTGAATTGGACTTTTTACTGTATGTTCATCCTACCTGGCGAAACCAAGCATCCACAGGTTCACTCATCTCTACTTATGGTCAAAATATAAATGGGTATCCATAATGACCAATCTGTTACATGCAGCATGATTCGTAAAAAGTGCAATCATATACAGTTGAATTTTGTATATTTGCCAAATGCCAGAATAATGAGAGAGAGAGAGAGAGAATGTTTTAAGCAGAGGTGACTCTTGGTCTTCCTTTCCTGGGGCGGTCCTCATGTGAGCCAGTTTCTTTGTAGCGCTTGATAGTTTTTGCAACTGCACTTGGGGACACTTTCAAAGTTTGCCCAATTTTTCGGACTGACTGACCTTCATTTCTTAAAGTAATGATGGCCACTCATTTTTCTTTACTTAGCTGCTTTTTTCTTGCCATAATACAAATTCTAACAGGCTATTCAGTATGACTATCAGCTGTGTATCCACCTGACTTCTGCACAACACAACTGATGGTCCCAACCCCATTTATAAGGCAAGAAATCCCACTTATTAAACCTGACAGGGCACACCTGTGAATTGAAAACAATTTCCAGTGACTACCTTTTGAAGCTCATCGAGAGAATGCCAAGAGTGTGCAAAGCAGTCATCAAAGCAAAAGGTGGCTGCTTTGAAGAACCTAGAATATAAGACATATTTTCAGTTGTTTCACACTTTTTTGTTAAGTATATAATTCCACATGTGTTAATTCATAGTTTTGATGCCTTCAATGTGAATGTTCAAAGTCATGAAAATACAGAAACATTTTTAAATGAGAAGGTGTGTCCAAACTTTTGGTCTGCACTGTACATTAATATTTGGTACAATTGCCCTTAAACTGAATGACTTGGTTCAAACGTTTGGATATGCTTTCACAAGCTTCTCACAATAGTTGGTCGGAATTTGGGCCCATTCCTCCTGACAAATCTGGTGTAACTGATCCAGGTTTGTAGGTCACGTTGCTCGCACCTGCCTTTTCAGCATTGCCCATAAATTTTCAATAGGATTGAGATTAGGGCTTTGTGATGGCCACTTTGTTACCATTTTGGCACTATGCTTTGGGTCATTGTCCATTTGGAAGACCCATTTCCGCCCAAGCTTTAATTTCCTGGCTGATGTCTTGAGATGTTGCTTCAGTATTGCCAAATAATCTTCTTTTCTCATGATGCCATCTACAGTTATATGAAAAAGTTTGGGCACCCCTATTAATCTTAAGCTTAATGTTTTATAAAAATTGGTGTTTTTGCAACAGCTATTTCAGTTTGATATATGTAATAACTGTTGGACACAGTAATGTTTCTGCCTTGAAATGAGGTTTATTGTACTAACAGAAAATGTGCTATCTTCATTCAAACAAAATTTGACAGGTGCATAAGTATGGGCACCTCACCAGAAAAGTGACATTAATATTTAGTAGATCCTCCTTTTGCAAAAATAACAGCCTCTAGTCGCTTCCTGTAGCTTTTAATGATTTCCTGGATCCTGGATGAAGGTATTTTTGACCATTCCTCTTTACAAAACAATTCCAGTTCAGTTAAGTTTGATGGTCGCCGAGCATGGACAGCCCTCTTCAAATGATCCCACAGATGTTCAATGATATTCAGGTCTGGGGACTGGGATGGCCATTCCAGAACATTGTAATTGTTCCTCTGCATGAATGCCTGAGTAGATTTGGAGCGGTGTTTTGGATCATTGTCTTGCTGAAAGATCCATCCCCTGCGTAACTTCAACTTTGTCACTGATTCTTGAACATTATTGTCAAGAATCTGCTGATACTGAGTGGAATCCATGCGTCCCTCAACTTTAACAAGATTCCCGGTGCCGGCATTGGCCACACAGCCCCAAAGCATGATGGAACCTCCACCAAATTTTACTGTGGGTAGCAAGTGTTTTCCTTGGAATGCTGTGTTTTTTTGCCGCCATGCATAACGCCTTTTTGTATGACCAAACAACTCAATCTTGGTTTCATCAGTCCACAGGACCTTCTTCCAAAAAGAAATTGGCTTCTCCAAATGTGCTTTTGCATACCTCAGCTGACTCTGTTTGTGGCGTGCTTGCAGAAATGGCTTCTTTCGCATCACTCTCCCATACAGCTTCTCCTTGTGCAAAGTGCGTTGTATAGTTGACCGATGCACAGTGACACCATCTGCAGCAAGTTGATGCTGCAGCTCTCTGGAGGTCGTCTGAGGATTGTCCTTGACTGATCTCACCATTCTTCTTCTCTGCCTTTCTGATGTTTTTCTTGGCCTGCCACTTCTGGCCTTAACAAGAACTGTCCCTGTGTTCTTCCATTTCCTTACTATGTTCCTCACAGTGGAAACTGACAGGTTAAATCTCTGAGACAGCTTTTTGTATCCTTCCCCTGAACAACTATGTTGAATAATCTTTGTTTTCAGATCATTTGACAGTTGTTTTGAGGAGCCCATGATGCCACTCTTCAGAGGAGATTCAAACAGGAGAACAACTTGCAAGTGGCCACTTTAAGTAGCTTTTCTCATGATTGCATACACCTGGCTATGAAGTTCAAAGCTCAATGAGGTTACAAAACCAAAAAAAGTGCTTTAGTAAGTCAGTAAAAAGTAGGTAGGAGTATTTAAAACAAGAAAATGATAAGGGTGCCCATACTTATGCACCTGTCAAATTTTGTTTGAATGCAGATTGCACATTTTCTGTTAGTACAATAAACCTCATTTCAAGGCAGAAACATTACTGTGTCCAACAGTTATTACATATATCAAACTGAAATAGCTGTTGCAAAAACACCAATTTTTATAAAACATTAAGCTTAAGATTAATAGGGGTGCCCAAAATTTTTCATATAACTGTATTTTGTGAAGTGCACCAGTTCCTCCTTCAGCAAAACAACCCCACAACATGATGTTGCCACCCCCGTGTTTCACAGTTGGGATGGTGTTCTTAGGCTTTCAATCTTCTCTCTTTTTCCTCCAAACGTAACGATGGTCATCATGCACAATAAGTTCAATTTTAGTTTCATCAGACCACAGGACATGTCTCCAAAAATTAAGGTCTTTGTTCCTGTATGCATTTGCAAATATTAATCTGGCTTTTTTAGGTTTCTTTTGGAGTAATGGCTTCTTCCTGGCAGAGTGGCCTTTCAGCCTATGTAGATATAGTACTTGTTTCACTGTGGTTATTGACACAATCTTACCAGCTTCTGCCATCATCTTCACAAGGTCTTTTGCTTTTGGATATGTGCACACAATCCATACAGGCAGCACTTTGAACGCAGAATACTTTATGCTGTGTCCAAAGTGATGCGTTATATGAACGCATGTGAATCAGCATGTGTTCATTGAACCATGTGGATTCACCGCATTCAATACATCATAGTGATCTAATCTCTCTTGCGGAGACTAGCGACTCCGCAAGAGAAATTGACTAGTGTTGAGCCACCCCCGTAGTGTTCGGGTTCAGTTCGGTTCGTCGAACACCGGGATGTTCGAGGAACTGTTCGTCGAACACCTTAGAACACCGTCGAACACCGTTAAAACCAATGGCAGGCAAACAAAAACACATAGAAACACATAGAAAACACCTTCAAAGGTGTCCAAAAGCTGACAAACTGCTCAGAAGACACTCTCTTTAAAAAAGCCGGCCGGCAATTCAGCAGCGGCATACACCGGTACCCGACAATTTAGACAAGAAGGAATAGAGCATCACACATAGATTAGATAGATAGAAACATGTCAGTCACATATATAAGAAGTACAGTGACAGTGTTGGTTACTGTACTTGTCATTTAGTGTTAAAGGATTTATTAAAAAAAATATTAGTGTTTTCATGCACCGTCTCTTTAAAAAAGCCGGCCGGCAATTCAGCATCGGTACCCAACAATTTAAATTATAACAGAAAGAATAGAGCATCACACATAGATTAGATAGATAGAAACATGTCAGTCACATTTATAAGTAGTACAGTGATAGTGTTGATTACTGTACGTGTCATTTAGTTTTAAAATAAAGGATTTATTAAAAAAAAAATTGGCGTGCGGTTCCCCGTAATTTTAGTCTCTAGCGGAGGTTAAGCAGACGGCTGGGGCAGATGTTTGAAGCCTGGAAAGGGGGTAATACCCACGGAGCTTCCCAGGCTACTAATATCAGCCCCCAGTTGAATACCTAGCCTTTACTAGCTATTAAAATGGGGGACCCCAGAAAAAATAATGTGGGGTCCCCCCTATTTTAATAGCTAGCAAAGGCTAGGCAGACAGCTGGGGGCTGATATTAATAGCCCAGGAAGGGTGCCATGAATATTGGCCCCCTCCCAGGCTAGAAACACCAGACGCCAGCCGCCCCAGAAATGGCGCATCCATAGGATGCGCCAATTCTGGCACTTAGCCTCGCTCTTCCCACTGCCCTGTAGCGGTGGCAGTGGGGTAATAGGGTTGGGGTTGATGTCAGCTTATAATGCCAGCTGACATCAAGCCCAGGTTAGTAATGGAGAGGCGTCTATAAGACACCCCCATTACTAACCCCAAAGTCAAAGTTACAAAAAAACACAAACACCCAGAATAAAGTCCTTTAATTGAAATAAAGACACAATTCTTTATTGTTCTAAATTAAACCATACTTACCATCACGCCCATTCCAGCTGAAGCCAACGATCTCCTGCAATAAAAGTAAAATAATAAAGCAACATCATCCTTACCTTTCCATGGTTCCCACGACAGCTTCATCTCAGCTACATTCACATGACAGGCTGGACCGCAGCAGAACGCTGCCATCCAGCTTGCCATGCGGCAGACACTGAGAAGCGCAGGCATGCTTGCGCTCCTCAGTGTCTGGCTGTGATGGCATCCAGATGAGCCGAGTTCATGTCCAATGAACTCAGCTCACCTCATGCACGTCACTGACAGCATGGGAAAATTCTCCTACGCATGCGGTGAGTGCAGGAGAATTTTCCCACACTGTCAGTGACGTGCATGAGGTGAGCTCATGTCCAATGAACTCAGCTCACCTCATGCACGTCACTGACAGCGTGGGAGAATTCTCAGCGCTCAGCGCTTGAGCAGGAGAATTCTCCCACGCTGGGATGGCATTGAGATGACAGGCTGGATCACAGCTGAGCGCTGCCATCCAGCTTGTCATCCTTCAGAGACACTGCAGTGCTCAAGCATGCCTGCGATCTGCAGTGTCTATGAATGATGGCATGCTGGATGATGTCCATGAGTTCAAGAATTCAGGCAGTCATTGCCAACAAAGGGTTTTCAACCAAGTACTAGAAATGAACATTTTATTTACAATTATTTAATCTGTCCAATTACTTTTGGTCCCTTTAAAAACAGGGTGGCACGTGTTAAGGAGCTGAAACTCCTAAACCCTTCATCCAATTTTAATGTGGATACCCTCAAATGAAAGCTGAAAGTCTGAACTTCAACTGCATCTGAATTGTTTTGTTTAAAATTCATTGTGGTAATGTCTAGAACCAAAATTAGAAAAATGTTGTCTCTGTCCAAATATATATGGACCTAACTGTATGTAAACTTCTGGTTTCAACTGTATATAACATGATTAATAGAATTGCACATGAATATATCATACTGTACATTGAGTTTTTCAATAGATCTAAACTTTCACATTCTCAAATGCTATAAAACTTGAGTGATACAGCACTCCTCGACTTTGAAATTGCAACACCAAGAAGGAAAAAGCATGGACTTATAGAAATCACTGGATCAATAAATATGTTAATGATATGAAAATGATGAAAAAATGGGAATAAAATTTTCAAAATATCACAATGTTTTCATTATCAAGTATTAGCGTGACTCACAGAAAGGCACCAACTTACATGCCTTTGCATGCTATCAATAAGATTATTAATGGTTTTCTGAGGAATGTTCTGCCATGCTGAATGTATTTTTTCACACACATCAAGATCCATTGCTGGCAGCTCTTTTTTCAAATGCCGTCCAATGATGTGAAAAATGTGCTTGATAGGAGACAAGTCTGGAGACACTGCACGCCATGGTAGCGCGTTTATGCCAAACAGACTTGAGCAACATGTAGCCTGGTGTTTGTTAAAAAACAGCTCCTGAGACACTTTCATGTTCTCTCGTGAAAGCCTCTTCTTGAACACCGTGTGTTCTTCAGATGAACCTCTAGCTATCATTGCATCCTAAACAAAAGCGGGACTGTCCGATTTGTGGACGACATTTTCATTGTCTGGTTAGGCAATAGGAGTGATTTTGACTCCTTTGTCAAGTTTTTGAATGATGACAATTACATGAACATGTCGTTCACCTCAGTGTTTGGAAACACGGAATTTAATTTTTTGGATGTAAAACTTAAAATTGTGGATGGCAATCTATCCACAGAATCTTTTTCAAAACCTACATCCTGTAATGCACTGCTTCACTATCAGAGTGCGCATCCTTTACACACGAAGCAGTCTCTACCCTACAGTCAATTTTTACGCTTGAGAAAAATTAATAACAATACTGCCTCCTTTGTAAGAGAAGCACGAAATCTGAAAATGAAGTTTAAACAAAGAGGAAATCCAGACGATATCATAGATAATGCCTATCAAAGGGTATGCCAATTTCCTCAGACCTCGTTATTAAATCCCCCCAAAAATGAGGAGAATACAGATAAGTTTAAGAGATTCATTTTCAATTTTAAGATTGGTCCTATGGATAAAAAAATTAGATCAGCAATTCTGAAAAACTGGCATCTTGTCACTGCAGACAGGGATTTCCAGGTGGGAATGGGAAACCCATTGATTACGTACCGCCGGGGACCAAATTTGAAAGACAAGCTTGTACAGAATCATATAGAGGGTAACTCGGCGAGGAATTGGTTAAATAAATCAGTAATCACGGTCAATCACAAATGTGGTATGTGTAATTTTTGCAGTTTTCATGAGAATGCCCGGCAAATAGAACTTGGAGGGGTACACCATGTGATCAGGGATCTGATTACATGTAGAACCAAATTCACGGTTTATGCAATTTTTTGCCCATGTAGAAGGTTCTATATAGGCAAAACAATTAGACCCCTGTTCACATGGTTCAGAGAGCATTTCAATTCAATCCTTTCAGGGAAGGGCTCTAAAAGGTTAATAGAGCATATTTGCACTGAGCATAGGGGAAATCCTTAAGTCATGCGCTTCATAGGATTAGAAAAAGTGGAATTGCCATGCAAGGGAGGAAACCACAATAGGATCCTTTTACAGAGGGAGGCAAAAATGGATCCTCCGAACTAATGCCCAGGGACCCCTTTGCGTAAACGACAAGCTAGACATGGCAGTATTTTTTTGATGGTTCCATGAATATTTTGTAAAATAAAAAAAAATAAAAAATTGTTTTTAATTTTGTATTTTTTGTTGTAACATTTTGTATGGCTGTTTGGTCCAGGGGGATGGGGTCGGGAGTATTTTAATCCCTGCACACGCCCATGACCATATGCTTGGACCCGTGGAAGCGTGATAGACACGCGAAACTGCCGTCGTCCGCAAAAGGTGCTGCTTCCCTGCATTTTAATGAAAATGGAATAAAAGAAGATTTTATTACATCGGTGTGCCACCTCGCTTTCTTCATGTATGAATCAATTTCACATGCTGTTGTGCAAATGGAATAGACAATAGATGGAAATTATTGGCAATTATCAAGACACCCTCAATAAAAAAGTGGTTCTGCAGGTGGGGACCACAGACCACATCTCAGTACCAATGCTTTCTGGCTGATGTTTTGGTCACTTTTGAATGTTGGTTGTGCTTTCACACTCATGGTAGCATGAAACGGACTCTACAACCCACAGAAGTTGCTCAGGTAGTGCAGCTCATCCAGGATGGCACATCCATGGGAGCTGTGGCAAGAAAGTTTGCTGTGTCTGTCAGCATAGTGTCCAGAGGCTGGAGGCGCTACTAGGAGACAGGCCAGTACACCAGGTGACGTGAAGGGGGCCGTAGAAGGGCAACAACCCAGCAGCAGGACCGCTACCTCTGCCTTTGTGCAAGTGGAACAGGAGGAGCACTGCCAGAGCCCTGCAAAATGACATCCAGCAGGCCACAATTGTGCATGTGTCGACACAAACGGTTAGAAACCGACTCCATGAGGGTGGTATGAGGGCTCGGCATCCACAGATGGGGGTTGTGCTCACAGCCCAACACCGTGCAGGACGCTTGACATTTACCACAGAACACCAGGATTGGTAAAGTCGCCACTGGCGCCCTGTGCTCTTCACAGATGAAAGCAGGTTCACACTGAGCACATGTGACAGATGTGACAGGGTCTTGAGACACAATGGAGAGCGATCTGCTGCCTACAACATCCTTCAGCATGACCAGTTTGGCAGTGAGTCAGTAATGGTGTGGGGTGGCTTTTCTTTGGAGGGCTGCACAGCCCTCCATGTGCTCGCCAGAAGTAGCCTGACTGCCAAGAGGTACCGAGATGAGATCCTAAGACCCCTTGTGAGACCATATGCTGGTGCGGTTGGCCCTGGGTACCTCCTAATGCAAGACAATGCCAGACCTCATGTGGCTAGAGTGTGTCAGCAGTTCCTGCAAGATGAAGGCATT
This sequence comes from Phyllobates terribilis, assembly GCF_046119375.1. Lineage (NCBI taxonomy): Eukaryota > Metazoa > Chordata > Amphibia > Anura > Dendrobatidae > Phyllobates > Phyllobates terribilis. Next base: position 694,688,134 of record NW_027362762.1, read on the forward strand.
GAAGCTATGGACTGGCCCGCCCGTTCCGTGGACCTGAATCCGATTGAGCACATCTGGGACATCCACCAACGTCATGTTGCACCACAGACTTTCCAGGAGTTGGCAGATGCTTTAGTCCAGGTCTGGGAGGAGATCCCACAGGAGACCATCCGCAACCCTCATTAGGAGCATGACCAGGCATTGAGGGAGGTCATACAGGCACGTGGAGGCCACACACAATACTGAGCCTCATTTTGACTTGTTTTAAGGACATTACATCAAAGTTGGATCAGCCTGTAGTGTGTTTTTCCACTTTAATTTTGGGGGTGACTCCAAATCCAGGCCTCTATTGGTTAATAAATTTGATTTCCATTGATAATTTTTGTGTGATTTTGTTGTCAGCACATTCAACTTTGTACAGAACAAAGTATTCAATGAGAATATTTCATTCATTCAGATCTAGGATGTGTTAATTGAGTGCTCCCTTTATTTTTTTGAGCAGTGTATATATATATATATATATATATATATATATATATATATATCAGAGCTAGGCAGGCAGGCAGTGTATGTGACAGACTGCAGTGTATAATACATCACAAGAGGTTCCATTCCAGTTCTGCCTGCTGCTTCTGTTACAGATTTTTCTACAAATAGCCCCAGGTATCAGGGGCCAGGGATAATTATTTTTTTGATCTTAATCCTGGTTATTTGGTTAAAAAGCAATCCAGAGAACACCGTTTTTCTGCTTCATTTGCTTGCTGCCACAGCAGAATACAGCCAGATTCTTTCCATATTACCGCGATAAAAATCCAGAAATTTGTAGTGAACGTGGAAAATATTGGCCTCCATTTAAATTTTGTTGCAGTGTGTCAGTGAAGTTATTGATATGAGGTTGCTGTGAAAAATAGTAACCTACAGGCCAGCTATTTAAAACTGTGGATTTCCGTCACACATATCACATATAATTGTGCTCCAAATTCAGGCATTTCAGGCCTCAATTTAAATTTTGTTGAGGTGTTAGTGAAGTTATTAACACCAGGTCGCTGTGAAAAATAGTAACCTACAGGTCAGCTATTTAAAACTGTGGTTTTCTGTCACACGTATGACATATAAGTGTGCTCCAAAATCAGGTATTTCAGGCCTCCATTTAAATTTTGTTGAGGTGTCAGTGAAGTTATTAACACCAGGTCGCTGTGAAAAATAGTAACCTACAGGTCAGCTATTTAAAACTGTGGTTTTCCGTCACACGTATTATATATCACTGCGGTTCAAATCCAGCCATTTGTAGTGAACGTGGCAAATATCGTCCTCCATTTAAAATGGGAAAGGCGCGTGGCAAGGGATGGGGAAGTGGATGTGATGGTGATGATGGTGCATGCAGAGGCCGAGGCCGTGGGCAAGCTGAAATTGTGTCACAACAAACACCCACATCTTCTCGCTTGACCTTCCTGTCCTAATTAAAAGGGGACTGCAGAACACCACTATTGAACAGAGAGCAGTGTGAAAAGGTTATTTGTTGGATAGTAGAAAATGCTTCGAGTCACTTAGCCACCACCATCACCCTGTCTTTCATACGGTGAAGTCTCAGTAGCCGTGAGTCTGGACTGCATATTCTTCACCCTGATCCTCCTTCCTCCCACCATGACGAGTGCCCGGAGACAACTGATCCCACACTTGGACACTCCGAAGAGCTGTTCACTTTTCCATTTATAGATTGGGCCTCTCGCCAGGTCCATTTGAAACAGGACAAGAGGAGATCACATGTAGCGATGCCCAAATGTTAGAGCAGCCACGGTCACACGTAGACGACGGTGGGAAAGTGTCACAAGAGGTGGATGATGATGAGACACAATTGCCAGAAAGTCAGGAGGTGGACCAGGGTGCGGAAGTGAAAGATGAGGTGGTGGACGATGAAGTCACTGACCCAACCTGGCAAGATGACATGCAGAGCGAGGACAGCAGCACACAGGGGAAGGGAAGTGTAGCAGCACAACAGGCAAGAACAAGCAGTGTGATGGCCACAGACAGAAGGCAGGCAACCATTCCCCATAACATAAACACGACAGAAGTTGCCAGTACAACTGTTAGGTCTTCCCGAGTCTGGTTGTTTTTTAAAGACTGCCGATAACCCCAAAAAGGCCATTTGCACCACCTGCCATGCCAGCATCAGCAGGGATAGCAAAACTAGCAGTCTGACCACCACCAGCAGGATCAGGCACATGGAAGCAAAGCACCCGACTAAGTGGGCTGAACCCCAGGGTCCAGCAACAGTGTCTGCGGGTGACACCACTGCTTGTTCCGCTGTTGTGCATGCACGCCAATCCCCTGTCCATGGCGCATGCCTAGATGCCTCCCGCCCTGCACCTGTCGTTGAACATTCTCAACTAGCACATTCAGCAAGCATGTCCATGTCCTTGTACCAGCGCTGCGTTCAGTTGACCCTACCCCAGTCCTTGGAACGCAAGCGCAAATACACAGCTAACGCCCCACAGGCCACATTACTAAATTCACCATTTCGCGAATGCTTGCCCTCAACAACGCAGTTACTGGGAAAGTCCACCTAACCACGGACACGTGGACAAGTGCTTGTGGTCAGGGACGGTACACCTCGCTGACGGCACACTGGGTTAACATAGTAAAAGCCGGGACCCAGGCGGACCTTGGGACGGAACACGTCCTCCCAACGCTGAGGATTGCGGGCCCTGGGTCAATCAGGGTTGCCCCACATTCTACAGCTCCTGCACCGCCTCCTCTTCTTCAGCATCCATCTCCCAAATTACCACATCAGCCGCAAGCTGGAAGCACTGCAGCACTGCCTCAGCCAAGCGGCAACAGGCTGTGCTGAAGCTAATATGCTTAAGTGACAAACCACACAATGCTGAAGAGTTGTGGACAGCTCTGAAAGAGCAGGCAGATCTGTGGCTGACAACGCTGAACCTTCAGTCAGGCATGGTCAAGTGTGACAATGGCCGGAACCTGGTGGCAGCTCTGAGGCGAGGCGAGCTCTCACACATACTGTTAGAACTCTCCTGTTAGGTTTTTTCTAGTTTACTGGTCACATGACCATTTTTGCCTATTTAATCCGGCTCCGCCCTCCTGGCCTTGCTGGACTTCATTGTATTTTCTACTCTTGAGCTAGCTTGGTACTCTGCTACCTTTCTCTGTTAGTTTTGCTAGGTCTTCTGACCTCTATGTTCTATGTTGTGTGTTTGTCTTTTTCTGCTACAATTTCTGCTAGGAGGTGTCCAACTTTATCCCAGTCCCTAGTTCTTGTAGGGATCCCTCCCTTGCATCTATAGGTCTTCGTACAGACTAGCCGAGGACTTTAGCGGGTCTGATCGCAGGATCAGGTTCCCCGTTACATCGTAGGGATCCAGTTTAGTTCTATTGTAGGGACAGATCTCCTGTCTTTCCTTAGTGCTTGTAGCAGATCATAACAGTAAGTCCAGCCCAAAAAATTTCTCTAAGGAAAGACCTCCAGTTTCCATCATGGTCTCGGTTCAAGATTTGGCTCAACGCTTGCAGGGACTCTCTCTGGAGGTGGCCGCGCTCCAACAACACGTGAGTAGCTGTTCTGGAGCACATTTTGTAGAGCCAAAGGTACGTCTGCCTGATCTATTTTTTGGTGAACAACAAGATTTTTTTCTTTTAAAAATGCTTGTTTATTGTATTTTCGTTTAAGACCCGGATCCTCTGGTGATGAATCACAGCGCATAGGGTTCATAATGTCACTTTTGCGCAAGGATCCTCAGGGATGGGCTTTTTCTCTCCAACCTAGTGATCCGTGCTTTAGATCAGTGGATAGTTTTTTTTCTGCTTTGGGTTTGTTGTACGATGATCCTGATCGTGTCTCATCTGCTGAGTCTGAATTGAGACGTTTGAGGCAGGGATCAGGTAATGTGGAAAAATATTGTTCTCACTTCCGTCGGTGGTCTGCCCAGGTGGGGTGGAACGACTCAGCTTTGAAAAGTTTGTTTCTTCCGGGGCTAGGTGAAAGGGTTAAAGATTTGCTGATTGCTTATCCCACACCTGGAAACTTGCAGGAGGCTATGCAATTAGCTATACGGGTGGACAGGAGACTGCGTGCAAGGGTTAATGAGAGCAAATCCTCTGCTATGTCAGCTCCGAGTCTTGAGAGGGTCTGTGCTGACAAAGGAGAGCCGATGGAGATTGGGGCGATGACACCCTGCTCTCAGGAAAAAGACCACAGGATTTCTGAAGGTTTGTGCTTCTATTGCGGAAATTCTGGTCATTTTATTAAGAACTGTGTGATTCGTATGAACAAAGAAAAAAAAATGGTCAGTTATGCTCGTATAGCCTGTTTAAATACTAAGGGAGTATTCCTATCTGCTACTACCGCTGCTCAGGAAGAATTAATTGAATTTCGGGTATTTGTGGATTGTGGTTCTACTCTGAATGTGATTGATGGGGGATTCTTGGAAAAACTTACATTAAAACCTAAACCTTTGTCATCCCCTATTGCTGTGGTTTCTGTTGATGGCTCTCCCTTGAAGAGTGTTACTCACAAGGTCTGTGAGTTTCCCCTCACTATTAATGGTGTTCATTAAGAGAATTTGGATTTGGTAGTATTGAATAATTTGCCTTCTCCAGTAATATTGGGGTTGCCCTGGTTAAAATTGCATAATCCTGTACTGGATTGGTCTACCAATGAAATTAAGTCCTGGAACCCTAAATGTTATGACAAGTGTTGTAACGGACGTATTGCTGCGGTGGAAAAAGGGGAATTACTTGTACCTATTCAGGATTTTTGGAGAGTTTTTTCTGAGGAGGAGTCACAAATTTTGCCTCCCCATAGAGACTATGATTGTACCATTGAATTTGTCCCTGGAGCGACTCTTCCTAAAAGTCGTTTATTTAATCTTACTATTCCTGAGAGAAAGGCTTTGGAGGAATACATACCGACAAGCTTGGCCGCCGGTCACATTAGGCCTTCCAAGTCTCCTGTGGCTGTTGGATTTTTTTTTGTAAAAAAAAAAAGATGGCGGTTTACGTCCTTGTCTGGACTTTCGTGAGATTAATAAAATTACTGTACGCAATCCTTACCCACTGCCATTGATTCCTGATTTGTTTAACCAGTTAGTGGGGGCCAAGTGGTTCTCTAAAATTGATCTCCGGGGGGCATACAATTTGTTGCGCATGAAGGAGGGTGATGAATGGAAGACTGCTTTTAACACTCCTGTGGGTCATTTTGAGAATCTGGTTATGCCTTTTGGTCTTACCAATGCTCCAGCATTTTTCAGAATCTTATTAATGACATCCTTAGACCTTTGATCGGCAAAAATGAGGTTGTGTATTTGGATGACATTCTGATTTATTCGCCTGATCTGGAGTCTCATTGGCGGAGCGTACGTGAGGTTTTACAGTTATTAATGGACAATTTGCTTTTTGCTAAGCTAGAGAAATGTGAGTTCGCTGTACAGAGAATTCGTTTTTTGGGTTACATTATCTCCAGTGAAGGTTTTGAGATGGACCCGGTTAAAGTTCAAGCTGTGCAGGAATGGCCTAGGCCTATTGGTTTGAAATCGATACAGAGGTTTTTGGGTTTCGCCAATTATTACAGAAAATTCATAAAAAAAATTTCTATTATTATCAAACCGCTGACCGATCTCACTAGGAAAGGTGCTAATGCGGTTCAGTGGACTTCTGAGGCCATTGAAGCTTTTGTGTTTCTAAAGGAGAGGTTCACCTCTGCTCCCATCCTTATGCAGCCTGATGTGACTAAGCCGTTTTTGGTTGAGGTTGATGCTTCTTCTGTGGGGGTTGGTGTGGTGTTGTCTCAGGAAAGCAAGGATGGAGTACATCCCTGTGCTTTTTTTTCAAAAAAAATTTCTGAGACTGAACTTAATTACGATATTGGTAATCGGGAATTGCTGGCTATTAAACTCGCATTTGAACACTGGCTTCATCTCTTGGAAGGTGCTGAATTTCCCATTCAGGTTTTCACTGATCATAAAAATCTGATCTATCTTGATGCTGCCAAGCGCTTGAATGCCCGTCAGGCTAGGTGGGCACTTTTTTTCTCGCGGTTTAATTTTTCCGTTACTTACATCCCGGGTACCAAGAATGTTAAAGCGGATGCTTTGTCTCGCAGCTTTTCTCCCATGGTCAGTGCTGAGGAGGAGGAGGAGAGCATTTTACAAGAAGGTGTTGTGATTGCTGCTTTGGACTCCGTTTTGGAGGATGAGATTCTTAAAGCTCAGGAGAATGCCCCATCTAACACTCCCCATGGGAGGTTGTTTGTGCCTAGGACCTTTAGGAGAGATTTGTTTGTTGAGTGTCATGAGTCTCGGTTGGCAGGTCATCCAGGAATTTCTGAGACCAAGAGACTTGTGGGTCGCAGTTTTTGGTGGCCTGAATGGCAGAAGGAAGTCATTAAGTGGGTGCGTCAATGTACTGTGTGTGCTAGATCTAAGTCTTCGCATGCTCCTGCTGCGGGGTTGCTTTGCCCTCTGGAGGTTCCTAGTGCACCTTGGACACATCTGGCTATGGACTTTATTACTGACCTTCCCCCCTCTGAAGGTTTCACGGTCATCTGGGTGGTCGTGGACCGTTTTAGCAAGATGTGTCACTTGGTTCCCTTCATCAAACTGCCTTGCGCTAAGACACTCGCTAAGGCCTTTGTCAAGGAAATTGTCAGACTACACGGCGTTCCTACTGACATTGTTTCTGATAGGGGACCTCAGTTCGTGGCTCGTTTTTGGCGTGCCGTTTGTGACAGGTTGGGAGTTCATTTGTCGTTTTCATCCGGATATCATCCTGAGTCTAATGGCCAGACAGAAAGAACCAGGATGTTGAGCAGTTCTTGCGTTGCTTTGTGGCAGACAATCAAGAGGGGTGGTCTGAGTTTCTGCCTCTTGCTGAATTTGCTCTTAACAACCATACATCCTCTTCTGCTGGGTGTTCGCCTTTTTTTTGTTGTTCTGCGAGACATCCGTCTTTTGGGTCATTCTCCAAATTGGTATCGGCTGTGCCTGAGGAGGAGAGTTTTTCCGGTGATTTGGAGAGAGTTTGGACGGATGTGCGTGATAATCTTCAGGAGGCTAACAAAAAATCTAAGAGGTACTTTGATAGGAAACGGCAAGAGGTTTTGTTTGCTATTGGTGACATGGTTTGGTAGTCCTCTAAGAATCTGCCATTGAGGATTCCTTCGAAAAAATTGGGTCCCAAGTTTGTAGGGCCCTTTAAGGTGCTTCAGATAGTTAACCAATCTGCTGTTAGGTTGGAGGTTCCTACCTCCTGGAAGATTAATCCGGTGTTTCATGTTTCTCTGTTGAAAAAAGCTGATGTGTCGGTTGGTGACGCCTCTGCCACTGTTCCTCCGGTGGTGGAGGACGGGGAATATGAAATTTCCCGCATCCTAAATTCCAGACGGTATAGAGGGAGTTTGCAGTATCTCGTCGCTTGGAAGGGTTTCGGACCCGAGGATAACTCATGGGTGAGGGCGGATGATGTTTCTGCTTCCAGACTTGTCAGAGCACTTCACAGGAGGTTTCCTGATAAGCCCAGTCCTGGGGGATCCGGAGGATCCTCTTAGAAGAGGGGGTACTGTTAGAACTCTCCTGTTAGGTTTTTTCTAGTTAACTGGTCACATGACCATTTTTGCCTATTTAATCCGGCTCCGCTCTCCTGGCCTTGCTGGACTTCATTGTATTTTCTACTCTTGAGCTAGCTTGGTACTCTGCTACCTTTCTCTGTTAGTTTTGCTAGGTCTTCTGACCTCTATGTTCTATGTTGTGTGTTTGTCTTTTACTGCTACAATTTCTGCTAGGAGGTGTCCAACTTTATCCCAGTCCCTAGTTCTTGTTGGGATCCCTCCCTTGCATCTATAGGTCTTCGTACAGACTAGCCGAGGACTTTAGCGGGTCTGATCGCAGGATCAGGTTCCCCGTTACATCATAGGGATCCAGTTTAGTTCTATTGTAGGGACAGATCTCCTGTCTTTCCTTAGTGCTTGTAGCAGATCATAACACATACCATGCCTGGCCCATGTGCTTAATTTCCGCCACTCTTGCCGTGCGTCAGCAGCGTTTGCAGCTTTCGGTTCACCGACTGGTGTGTGATGTCCCCACGCATTGGAACTCTACATTGCAGATGTGGGAATGATTTGTGAGTAGAAGAGGGCAGTTGTTGACTACCTGCATCAACAAGGCCATCGATATTCAGGTCAGACTCCACACATAAAACCTCAGGAGTGGACATGGATGTCAGACATCTGTACCATCCTCCAAAACTTTGAGGACTCCACTAAGTTGGTGAGCGGCGAAGACGCCATAATTAGCGTCACCATCCCGCTTCTCTGTTACATAGTTTATGTCTTCTGAAACGCTCTCTGCTCTCAATTAAAGAGGATGCATTGCAGGTGGAGCACAATGAGATGGAGCAAGGAACCATATAGGGTGATTCCACACAGCCCAGCCTCATCTCATCTCAACGTGGATTGGGTGACAATGAGGAAGAGGAGGAGGAGGAGGAAGAACAGTAGCTAGTTTCCTGCACTATAGATGGTACTGCCTGCACAACTGCCATACTGTCTGTTCAGCATGGACGGCCTGAGGACAGGGAGGAGGAGGATGAGTAGGAGAATGAGGAGGAGAGCATGGTCAGTCGTCCTCTTGGTGAGGACACAGAGGTCTTGCCTCTTTGCAGTCTGGCACACAAGGCTGAGTTTATGTTACGCTTCCTTTCCCGTGACCCTCGCGTTGTCCAAATTTCGGGTGACAGTCATTACTGGTTGGTGATGCTTGTAGACCCACGCTACAGGGAGAACTTTCTGTCTCTTATTCCCTTGCAGGACAGGCCTATTAAAATGGTGCAGTACAAGAAGGCCCTTGTCGCGGAATTATTAAAAAAATTCCCACCTGAAAACGCTGGCGGTAGAGGTCACAGTTCGTTGGACAACCAAGGAGTACATGCAATCCAGCAGAGGCAGGGGAACACTGTCAAAGTTTTGGGACAGTTTTCTCGGACCCTCCCATCATACAATCCCTGAGGTGGGGGGTACTCTCACAAGGAGTGCAACGTTTCGGAAGATGCTGAGGGAGTACCTTGCTGACCGTGCCAACGTCCTCCATGATTTCTCTGTGCCTTATAATTATTTGGTATCCAAGCTGGACACGTGGCATGAACTGGCTCTGTACATCTTGGAGGTCTAGGCCTGTCCTGCCACTAGCGTTTTGTCAGAGAGGGTTTTTAGTGCCGTCGGTGGAATTATAACTTATAGGCGCATTTGCCTGTCAACTGAAAATGCTGACAGGCTGACTCTTATAAAAATGAACAAGGGCTGGATTGGGCCAGACTTCTCAACACCACCAAATGATAGCAGTGTAACATAAACTCAAATACAGTGTCTTTTTTTGGGGAGGTCTAACTCTATTCCCATGCACCTCTGTCTTCAGACTCAGACATGTGTATACGCTTCCTGATTTTGTCTATTTGCTCTTGTCCTCCTCCTTCTCCGCATTCTCATCCTCCACCACCATATCACCACCATATGTACCATATCAACATATCTATGTCTCTTGCAAGGGGCAGTGGAGTTCCTCCAATATTTTGGCAGCTGTTGCTTCACTGCATAGGCAAATACTTTAGGAGACCAACTTCCTAATAATGAGAACATTGTTTTTAGGAGGTTCTCTGACCTCTACGTCTCTTGCAAGGGGCATGAGAGTTCCTCCAAATTTTTGGCAGCCATTTCTTCACTGCATAGGTAAACACTATGGGAGACCCGCTTTCTAATAATGGGAACATTGTTTTTAGGAGGCTGTCTGACCTCTACTTCTCTTGCAAGGGGCGTTGGAGTTCCTCCACATTTTTGCCAGCCATTGCTTCACTGCATAGGCAAACACTATGGCAGACCCACTTCCTTATAATGGGAACATTGTTTTTAGGAGGCTCTCTGACCTCTAAGTCTCATGGAAAGGGCATTGGAGTTCCTCCAAATTTTTGGCAGCACTTGCAGTCACTGCATACACAATAACAGTATAGGAGACCCACTCGTTAATAATAGGAACACCAAAGCATAGCCGCCTGATGGCTCTCTAACAATAGCGAGGGCCGACTGCTGGCCCTTTAAGAATAGTAAGGGCCGCCTGATAGCCCTATAAAATAGGTTTGTGACTTTCAGAGTGCCTCCATCATAAATGAAACAGGATGTGTCTGATGATGTGTCACACACCACATGGCCAGATAAGGTTGTAAAATGTTAAAATGAAATTTCCCGGTGAATGCATTTGTCTTAAAAATTAACGAAAAAAAAACAAACAAAACACAGTTGCATCTTTCTTTAGTATAAAAACCAGAGTCGCCAATGTAACCTCAATTCAGTTACTGCACCTCCTCCTCAAGTTCGGCCTCCATCTCCGAAAGACCACATCAGTCACAAGCTGAAAGCACTGCAGCAGCGCCTTGGCCAAACGGCAACAGGCTGTGCTGAAGATAACATGCTTAATGCTTAGGTGACAAACCGCACACCACTGCAGAGTTGTTGAAAGCTGTAACAAAGTAGCCTGATCTGTGGCTCTGTCCGCTGAACATACAGCCAGGCATGGTGGTGTGTGACAATGGGCGGAACCTGGTGACGGAGAAATGACAGCCGGAGTAGATACAGTTTCCCAAAAGTCAGTCCTTTCACAGAGGTAAAAAATATGGCTGTGGTGAAACGCAACTCACCGACAAGCTGTGGACTGGCTCCGTACCGTCCCTGGCCACATTCACTTGTCTACGTGTTTGTGGTTAGGCGGTCCTTCCCAGTAAGTGCACTGGGTAGTGCACGGGTAATGTTGTGGGACCTGTGTTTGTGAAGGCGGAGACAACACCAGGAGAAATAATGGCGGCTGGGGACCGAGTATGGACACCCGGCCACTGCCATGAGGTTGTGGACAGCTTCCGCCTCCATGAACCTAAAAGGCCACATTTCAAGTGCAAGCAGCTTTAGAGGACTACCTGGGAGAAATGAAAGCTGGAGTAGAAACGGTTTCCCATGTCAGTCCTTTCACTGAGCTAAAAAATATGGCTGTGGTGAAATACAACTCACCGACAAGCTGTGCACTGGCTTCGTACTGTCCCTGGCCACATTCACTTGTCCACGTGTTTGTGGTTAGTTGTTCCCTCCCAGTAAGTGCACTGAGGAGGGCACGGGTAATGCTGTGGGACCCGTGCTTGTGAAGGCGGAGATGATACAGGGAGAAATAGTGGTGGCTGGGGACCGAGTATGAACACCCGGCCGCCGCCGCCATCAGATTGTGGAAAGCTTCCGCCTCCACGAGCCTAAAAGGCAACATTTAAAGTACAATCAAGCTGTCCAGAAATGTGGCAGTTTAGTATGGCCTGTGGGTGGGTGACTGGCTGCATACTTGCGCTTGAATTCCAAGTAACAGAAAACTAAGCAGATGGTGGCCTCTATCATCATTATGGCCTCACCTCAGCACTATAAACTCTCCCGATGGAGAAGCCAGAGCCCACCGGAGGAGTCTCCAGTTCTCTGGTGGGCCCGTCCAACCCTGCCGAGAAGCAGCCCTGGCTAAGAAAAGTGTGTGGGTGTGGGAAGCTTCCCGGACGCTCTATGGCTGCTTTTTTAATGTGGATTGGACCTGCTTATGCATGTTATTTCTGAAACCGCATTGCAGATCAGGCCATTGCCCAACTCTGTAGTCATGAAATTAAAGGGCAAAGTAAGATGTTTGTGTGTCGAAACCACCGACAAGTGCGAGCTGATGTTGGATGGGCTGCCATTGCTTATGAGTCAAGCTGCATTAGAGGACTTGCTGGGAGAAATGACAGCTGGAGTAGATTCGGTTTCCCAAGTCAGTCCTTTCACCAAGGTAAAAAATATGGCTGTGGTGAAATACAACTTACCGACAAGCTGTGGACTGGCTCCGTACTGTCCCTGGCCACATTCACTTGTCCACATGTTTGTGGTTAGGCGGTCCTTACTGGAAAGTGCACTGGGGAGAGCAAGGGTAATGTTGTGGAACCCATGCTTGTGGAAGTCGGAGACGACATCAGGACAAATAGTGGCGGCTGGGGACCGAGTATGGACACACTGCCGCCGCCTTGAGGTTGTGGACAGCTTCCGCCTCCACGAGCCTAAAAGGCCACATTTCAAGTGCAAGCAGCTGTCAAAAATTTGGCAGTATAGTATTGCAGCCTGTGGGTGGGTGGCTGGCTGCATACTTGCGCTTGCATTCCAAGGAATAGGGTAGGGACAACTGAATGCTGCGCTGGGACAAGGACGTGGAAGGTGATTGTTGCAAGTCTGCAACGACAGGTGCATGGCGGGAGGCATCTTCGCATGCGCCAAGGATCACTTATGATGGGCACACTTAGGCAGTGACCTGGGAGTCAGAGATGCTTCCAGTGGTCTTCCCCATGCTGTTCCCATGTCTTTTCAGCACTGTATGCATGTGTTTGATGATGTGTCACTAACCACATAGCCAGATAAGATTGTAAAATGTTAAAATGACATTTCCCAGTGAATGCATTTGTCTTGGTTGAAAGCAATACAAAAGTGCAAAAACGCATCAAAAACGCTATGTGTGAACATAGCACAAGGTGTGGAGGAGCATTTTTGTTTTTGATTATTTATTTTGCCTTATATACAAGTCATTACCCTGGAAAGGATGTTCTTTAACATATTTCCCAGGAAAATCCATTTTGGTTTCGTTTTTGCATGTTTTACTGTGAGTCTGTAAAAGTGGCATAATACCTCTGACAACGTTGTTGACAGCAGTGACCTGGGAGTCAGAAATGCTTCCAGGGGTCTTCCCTATGCTGTTCCCATGTCATTTGAGCACTTTTCCCGTCGATTTGGGTCATTTTTAGGCCCTTTGCAGACCGCCGGGGGGAGACGCCGGAAAAATGCTCGAGTTTTCCAAAGACTTACATTGGGCTCGTTACTCAGACTGAGCACTCAAGCATTACAATTTTCTCGACCTGAGCAACAAGTACCCAAGCTTTATTCTCCTTTAAGAATATGCAGCAGAATGTTTGTGCCTCCTCTCACCCTCCTGCTTTGTATTAAAAATCCTCTTTAACCCGCACCCTTTCTCCTCCAAACACGATGATTTTTGCTTCTACCAAGCAGTTCTACTTTGGTTTCATCTGACCATATGACATTCTCCCAATACTCTTTTGGATCATCCAAATTCTCTCTAGCAAACTTCAGATGGGTCCGGACATGTAATAGCTTAAGCAGGGGGACACATCTGGCACTGCAGGATCTGAGTCCCTGGTGGAGTAGTGTGTTACTGATGGTAGCCTGTGTAACATTGGTCCCAGGTCTCTGCAGGTCATTCACTAGGTCCCCCTGTGTGGTTCTGGGATTTTTGCTCACCGTTCTTGAGATCATTTTGACCCCACGGGGTGAGATCTTGTGTGGAGCCCCAGATCGGGGTCAAAATGATTTCAACTTTTATATTATTTTCATTTATTTTTCAGAGCACTTTTTTTACTTTTCAAATTATTTCTAAATTACAACAATTTCTGAGCAATGTTATTAGCAAGAAATACAAAATGGCATGTTTTAATATGCAGATAATTAGTGAACGAGCATTCGCAGGAGCTCTTTCGTATTACTGCCTTATGTAAACATTAGTGATGAGCGAGTATGTTTTGTTAACCCTTTCGCCGAGTATGGTCGGGCAAGCACCGAGTATTTACAGCTGCTTGGTGTTACGTTTGAATCACTCCCGTGTGCATGATTTGCAACTGTTTGACAGCTTTAATACATGTGAGGAATGTGTAAGAAATAAATATTCCTCACATGTATTAAAGCTGTCAAACAGTTGCAAATCATGCACACGGGAGTGATTCAAACATAACACCGAGCAGCTGTAAGTACTCGATGCTCGCCCGAGCATGCTCGACAGAGGGTTAACAAAACATACTCTCTCATCACTAGTAAACATGCCTGCGATCACCAGATTATTAGTGATGAGCGAGCATACTTGCAAGTACTCGGTGCTCGGGTCCCCTCCCTGCATGTTTGGCGCTCTTTACAGAGCCGATGAATATGCAGGGATTGCCTGCCACTTACTGTAATGCCGAAGCCATGTTGGTTGTGGCATTACAGTGATTGGCTGGCCGCACAGCGTCATCAGGACTATATCAGACCTGGCGCCGCCGTGCTCATCAGTCTACTCTGCAATCAGACAGTGTAGGGAGAGGTGCTGCTGAGCTAGGGAGATATTTACTTGTTTATTAGGTAGTGTAGGTAGATCAGATGTGTATTACACATATCCATCTCAACAAACAGTCCTTCTGAGGACTAATCCATCTGCAGAGATATCAGGCAGGCAGTGTATATAGGCAGGCAGGCAGTGTATATAGCAGACTGCAGTGCATATAGCACAAGAGGCTCCATTACAGTTCTGTCTGCTGCTGCTGCTGTTAAACATTTTTAGACATAGGCCCAGGTCTCAGGGGCCAGGAATAACTTTTTTGGATCTTAATTCTCATTATTTGCTTAAAAAGCAATCCAGAGAACACAGTTTATCTGTGCTATTTACTTGTTGGCAATGCAGAATACAGCCAGGTCCTTTCCATATTACAGCGTTAAAAATACAGCTATTTAAAACTGGTTTGTCAGTCACACGGATCACATATAATTGCACTGAAAATATTGCTATTTCTGGCCTCCATTGAAATTTTGTTGCAGTGTGTCAGTGAAGCTATTAACACCAGTTTGCTGTTAAAAATAGTTACCTACAGGCCAAGTATTTAAAACTGTGGTTTGTCCGTCACACGGATCACATATAATTGCACTGAAAATATTGCCATTTCTGGCCTCCATTAAAAGTTTTGATGCAGTGTGTCAGTGAAGCTATTGACACCAGTTTGTTGTTAAAAATAGTTACCTACAGGCCAGGTATTTAAAAATGTGGTTTGTCCGTCACACAGATCATATATAATTGCACTGAAAATATTGCCATTTCTGGCCTCCAATTTAAATTTTGTTGCAGTGTGTCAGTGAACTGATTGACACGAGGTCAGTGCTGTTAAAAATAGTTACCTACAGGCCGCTATTTAAAACTGTGGTTTGTCCGTCACACGGATCATATACAATTGCGCTGAAAATATTGCCATTTTTGGCCTCCATTAAAATTTTGCTGCAGTGTGTCAGTGAAGCTATTGACACCAGTTCACTGTTAAAAATAGTTACCTACAGGCCAGATATTTAAAACTGTGGTTTCTCCGTCACACGGATCACATATAATTAAGCTGAAAATATTGCCATTTCTGGCCTCCATTGAAATTTTTTTGCAGTGTGTCAGTGAAGCTATTGACACCAGTTTGCCATTAAAAAATGGTTACCTACAGGCCAGCTATTTAAAACTGTGGTTTGTCCATCATACGGATCACATATAATTGCGCTGAAAATATTGCCATTTCTGGCCTCCATTAAAATTTTGTTGCAGTGTGTCAGTGAAGTTATTGACACCAGTTTGCTGTTAAAAATAGTTACCTACAGGCCAGGTATATAAAACTGTGGTTTCTCCGTCACACGGATCACATATACGTTTTCAGAAAATTCTGCCATTTCTGGCCTCCATTAAAATTTTTTTTCAGTGTGTCAGCAAAGTTTTTGACATCAGGTTGCTGTTCAAAATAGTTACCTACAGGCCAGGTATTTAAAACTGTGGTTGGTCTGTCACGTGGATCAAATATAACTTAGCTCCAAATTCAGCCATTTGTAATGAGCGTGGAAGATATTGTCCTCCATTTGTCCTCCATTGCCCATCCATGGGCAAGGCGCGTGGAAAGGGACAGGGAACTGGACGTGATGGTGCATGCAGAGGCCGTGGGCAAGCTGAAATTGTGCCACAACAAACACCCACATCTTCTCACCCGACCTTCCCGTGCCAATTCCTAGGGGACCGCAGCACACCACTATTGAACCCAGAGCAGTGTCAAAAGGTTTTTGGTTTGATAGTGGATAATGCTTCCAGTCACTTTGCCACCACCACCACCCTGTCTTCCACACGGTCAAGTCTCAGAAGCCGTGAGTCTGGACTGCATATTCCTCACCTTGATCCTCCTTCCTCCCACCATGCCGAGTGCCCGGAGACAACTGATCCCACACTTGGACACTTTTCCATTTATAGATTTGGGCCTCTTGCTCGGTCCACTTGAAGCGGGGCAAGAGGAGATCGCATAGAGCGATGCCCAAATATTTGAGCAGCCACGGTCACACGAAGGCGACGGTGGGAAAGTGTCACAAGAGGTGGACAATGATGAGACACAATTGCCAGAAAGTCAGGAGGTGGACCAGGGAGCGAAGTGGAAGATGAGGTGGTGGATGATATAGTAACTGACCCAACTTGGCAGGGGGACATGCAGAGCGAGGACAGCAGCACACAGGGGGAGGGAGGCATAGCACCACAACAGGCAGAAAGAAGCAGTGTGGTGGCCACAGACAGAAGGCAGGCAACAATTCCCCGTAACACCAACACGAAGGAAGCTGCCAGCACAACTGTTAGGTCTTCCCGAGTCGTTGTTTATTAAAAACTCTGCCGATAACCCCAAAAAGGCCATTTGAACCACCTGCCAGGCCAGCATCAGCAGGGGTGGCAGAACTACCAGCCTGATCACCACCAGCATGATCAAGCACATGGCAGCAAAGCATCCGACTTTGTGGCCCGAACTCCAGGGTCCAGGAACAGTGTCTACGGGTGGCACCACTGCTTTTTCCGCTGTTGTGCATGCAAGCCAATCCCCTGTCCATTGTGCATGCGAAGATGCATCCTGCCCTGCACCTGTCGTTGCACACTCTCAAGTAGCAGCACCCGGAAGCACGTCCATGTCCTTGTCCCAGTGCAGCATTCAGTTGTCCATACCCCAGTCCTTGGAATGCAAGCGCAAATACGTAGGCAATGCCCCACAAGCCACACTACTAAATTCACACATTTCGCGACTGCTTACGCTCAAAATGTTGCCTTTTAGGCTCGTGGAGACGGAAGCATTCCGCAACCTGATGGAGGAGGCCGTCCCTGGGTACTTGGTCCCCAGCCGCCACTATTTATCCCGATGTGCCGTCTCCGCATTACACAAGCACGTGTCCCAAAACATTAGCCGTTCCCTCAATAACGCAGTTACCGGGAAAGTCCACCTAACCACGGACACTTGGGCAAGTGCTTGAGGGCAGGGGTCCCTACCCCAGTCCTTGGAACGCAAGCGCAAATACACAGCTAACGCCCCACAGGCCACATTACTAAATTCACCATTTCGCGAATGCTTGCCCTCAACAACGCAGTTACTGGGAAAGTCCACCTAACCACGGACACGTGGACAAGTGCTTGTGGTCAGGGACGGTACATCTCGCTGATGGCACACTGGGTTAACATAGTGGAAGCCAGGACCCAGTCAGACCTTGGGACGGAACACGTTCCCCCGACGCCAAGGATTGTGGGCCCTAGGTCAATGAGGGTTGCCCCACAGTCTACAGCTCCTGCTGCCTTGTGGTTCAGCGGTTTCTCAAATCCTACCCGGAGCTGCCAGATCTGCTTGTTAAAGTACGCCGCCTGTGTGCCCCATTTTAGAAAATCACCTACAGTTTACGCCGCCCTTCCCATGTTTCAGCAGCATTTGCAGTTGCTGGCTCACTGACTGGTGTGTGATGTCCCCACGCATTGGATCTCTACACTAGTGTTGAGCCACCCCCATAGTGTTCGAGTTCGGTTCGGTTCGTCGAACACCCTTGTGTTCGCCGAACTGTTCGTCGAATTGTTCGTCGAACACCTTCGAACACCGTTAAAACCAATGGCAGGCAAACAAAACCACATAGAAACACATAGAAAACACCTTCAAAGGTGTCCAAAAGCTGACAAACTGCTCAGAAGACATAACTAACACATGGAAAAGTGACAAGTACATATAGTCATGCGAAAAGAAAAGAGGTGGAGGAGTAAAAGGAGGGGGAGACACAGATATAGGCATGTCATGCCCTTCTAAAATCCAAAAAGTGAGAAGCCGACACGGCCAGTCCGTTCCTGCCAGTGCCACCTCCGTTTGTGCCAGTGCCGCGGTGGACCCTGACGGCCAGCCCCCCTCTCCCAATACTGGTGCCTGTCCGCTGGTGGGTTGAGCGAGCCCCCCTGTGGTGGAGGCAGCTCTAAGCTTTTTAATTTAAATTGTCTCCCTAATTTGAATGAATACACTTTAAATCCTTTTACAAGGATCTATTGAAGGGTAAGTCTCATGCCAGCAGCCGCGTAATTCCAGCTCCAGTAGCGTCCACTAAAGCTGCTGCATTTAAAAAGCTTTTATAAGGATCGAGCTCGGCTGTCCACCGCAAGGCGTCCTACCGCCAGTCCCGGCCCCTATGCCTTGGGGTGCTTCCTGATGCTCTTCACTGAGTATCCCGTGGTGCCGAAGCATTTCCTTTGAAAAAATTAAGTGTTCAAACTACAGGTGGTGAAGCTTGCATAACAGAGGGATAATCCGCTGACTAGCAGACACTGCTACTAGGCACAAAGTATTTCCTGGGCTAGATGGGACCCTTTTATAGCCAAAATCACGGCCCTGTATCGCAATGCGTCACCTAGGCTGAAGATAAATGGAACTGTAGCACCCCGAGGGCTCAGTTGCTGCAGAGGTATTGCACCTCACCCAGAGGTGTGATATCTCACTCTCAGGTAAGGATGGAGTGTAGATCAGGACCCCGACACCTGCATGCATTACACCACATTGCCATGGGGCAGGGCGACCAATATGCCCCTGAGATGGGCACGACAGTCCCTGTCCCTGGCTGGAGTGGGGGGAGGGAACACTGAAGAAGGGGAACCCTGTAGTGCAGGAGCAGGGAGGAAGCAGTTCCTGGGTGCATTGAGAAGGGAGTATAAAAGGTGGGCACCATCTTAGTTCAGTGCAGAGAAGTCTGAGCAGAAGTGACAGGGAGCAGGGGCTCTGCATGAGCTCTGCTCCGGAGGCGGGCCTAGTAACAGAGGCCCAGGCCTGGAAGAGGGAGAAGGAAGGAAGAGGAGCGGAGAAGGCTCCAGGAACGAGGAATGAAGGGATCCCAGGGGTGTGGACGGGCGAGTCGCCACCGCACACCCGAATCCACCTGCGTGGAGGGGTCAGGCCAAAGGGGGAGACCGGTCCCCGAAACTAGTGGAGGCGGGAAACGACCCTCAGCTAGAAACTGGAGGCTGTGACATTTTATGTGGCGCAGCCCCTCGCTACACCCACTAGGAGGGCAGCACATAGGGTCAGGGAAACTGGCGCCAAGTTTACCAAGAGGAGGCCCGAGGCAGCCGGACAGAAGGGTTGGTAAGAAAGGCCAGACAAAGGACACACAAAGGGGGTCCTGTGAAGCGCTCCAAAGTTATCTGGGAGTTGTCTGAGCCCCTCACCTGGTGAGCAAAGTAAGACGTGGGCAGCCGTTACCTGCAGAAGTGGTCTGGATAATAAGAACTGTGAGTAAAGGCCCTGGACTGCATCACTGACTCCGTGTCGTTACTGCTGCTGCCCTGCACCATCACCCCCATCCTCCGCATACACTGCCCTGAGGCTATACTCCTCCCGTGGGGAGTTATGCTACGCTCTGCTGCAACCACAACACCAGCCTCAGCGATCTGCCCTGCAGCGGCGGTTCACTCTGACCGCAATCCACGGGTGGCGTAGTCGGACATTTAAACATCAAAACCACATAAATAGTTCCGCCACTGGTTTGACCGCCCTGAGCCACGGAACCGGGTCGCCGCCACGGAGACTACAACCACCAGCATCCACCAAAAAGGGTCCGGCTCCGGATGTCCCAAGGCCCAGGGGGCGCGTCAGAACATTTTCATCACCTTTCATAATCACCAATGGGACAAGCTGGGATGTCCTCTGTCCCCTCTCTTATACATCCTAGTGATGGAGCACCTGCTCTCATCAATTCGCCATAACCCCAATATTAGGTGGATTGAGGTGGGAGGCACCGAGTACAAGAGCTCTGCATTTGCTGATGATGTCAATCACATATATCCATCAGCAGGCTGTTATGGCTGAAATAGATCACTTTGTTACATGGTCAAATTTTAGAATCAAAACAGCGAAGTCTGAGGCCCTCGATGTCTCCCTCCCCAAATCCATACAGGATTCCATCCAGTCCAACTTTCCCTTTGCATGGCCCTCACAGGGTATCAAATTCTTAGGAATTCCTATTCATAGAGACCTCTCTTGTCTATGTTATCTTAATTTTGTGCCCTTTATTGAACAGCTCCATACAGACCACGGTTGGCAAGTTAGAACTGTAAGATTCACTACGTGAACCACTGGTGTTTTGTGGAAAATCACATGTACACTGTGTTCCAAATTATTATGCAAAAAGTGTTTAGGAGTGATAAGGGAAGAATTTGTTTGTTTGTCAGTTAAACTCATTGATGGTGATGTGTGTCAGGGCTCTTTATATCACTGTAAGCAATTGCAGACACCTGTGCTAATTAGTTTGGCAGGTGTGTCCAATGAACGGCAAGACTACTTAAGAAGGCTGTCCCACATTATTAAGCAGCCTACATTTTCTGCCAAAATTGGAAAGAAAAAGGATGTGTCGGCTGCTGAGAAGCAACAAATTGTGGAGTGTTTAGGTCAAGGCATGACTACAATCAACATTGTGCGATGATCAGGATGAAGTGTCTTGGCAATCAAGAAGTATGTAGCTGATTCACAGTACACACGTGTGCGTGCTGATAAGGGCAAATTGAGGACTCTTTCCTACAGACAATTACGTCAGGTTAAAAGAGCAGCGGCAAAAAAGCCTTGTCATAGCAGCAGACAAGTTTTTGAAGCTGCTGGTGCCTCCAGTGTCCCCCGAACAACAAGATACAGGGTCCTTCAGAGGTTTGCAGCTGTGCGTACGCCATCCTGTCGACCTCCACTATCCATTGCACACAAGCAGAAACGGCTCCAGTGGGCCAAACATTACATGAAGACTGATATCAAAACTGTTTTGTTCACGGATGAGTGCCGGGCAACGCTCGATGGTCCAGATGGATGGAGTGGAGGATGGCTGGTTGATGGACACCCCACGCAAAAACGGCTACAGCGCCAACAAGGAGGAGGTGGAGTAATGTTTTGGGCTGGAATCATGGGGAGAGAGGTTGTCAGCCCCTTTAGGATCCCTGAAGGGGTAAAGATGAACTTCATAATGTATGTGGAGGTTCTCAAACAGCACTTCCTGCCATGGTTCAAGAAGAAGAACTGTGTATTCCACAGCAAGATCATTTTCATGCATGATAATGCACCGTCTCATGCTGCACATAACACATCTGCATCTCTGGCTGATATGGGCATAAAAGGGGACAAACTTATGGTGTGACCCCCATGCTCCCCTGACCTCTACCCCATTCAGAACCTCTGGAGCATCATCAAAAGGAGTGTCTATGATGGCGGGAGGCAGTTCACATCTAAGCAACAGCTCTGGGAGGGTATTCTGTCGTCATGCAAAACAATTGAAGCAGAAACCATCCAAAACCTGACAAATTCAATGGACGAGAGAGTTCAGAAGCTCCTTTCGAACAAGGAGTCCTATGTGCAAATGTAACATCACCTAGAATAAAGTTTTGAGTTGAAAACTATTTGATTTCAGTTTCTAATAACCTGCTAATGCTTATAATTTCAAAAATGACCATTTTTTTGGTCTTTATTAAAATTAAAAGGTTGATCGAAGAGTGTGGGGGATCTAAGAGTGTGGCAACCCAGTAGTCAGGATTACTTTGAATTCTGACAATCTGAGTGTCATGTTGCAGGTAGTGCAGTAAGAAGGCACTTATGTGTCTTGCGCATCTCGGAGCCCCAAAATAATTTTCCGGGCTAGATGCAGCTAAAAATTATTATTAATTTTAAATCTGGGGGAGCTTAGTATAGATGGCCTAATAGAATCAGTTCTGCACACTGCTACAAAGCCCAAATTATTTTCCAGCCAAGATACAGATAAACATGATTAGTAATTTTAAATCTGGTGGAGCTTAGTATAGATGGCCTAATAGAATCATTACTGCACACAGCTACAAAGCCCAAATAATTTTCCAGCCAAGATACAGATAAACATGATTAGTAATTTTAAATCTGGTGGAGCTTAGTATAGATGGCCTAATAGAATCATTACTGCACACTGCTACAAAGCCCAAATAATTTTCCAGCCAAGATACAGATAAACATGATTAGTAATTTGAAAGCTTAAAACGGTTGGTGAGGTGATTTTAACCAATCATCAAGCTTTTACTCTCCCCAGGATGACACAGGGGTAGAAAAGTCATTTCGGATCCATGATTTATGAATGTGAGTCTGTCTACATTATCAGTGGAGAACCGCGTGCGCTTATCTGTCAGCACACCACCAGCAGCGCTGAACACACGTTCAGACAGAACGCTGGCTGCGGGGCATGACAAGATCTCCAAGGCGTAAGTGGCGAGCTCCGGCCATTTATCCAGATTGGAAGCCCAAAAAGAGCAAGGGTCCAGTGACACAGTCATGGCTTCAATGTTTACTTGGAGATACTCCTGTACCATTGTCTCTAGGCATTGACTATGTGTCAGACTTCTTGTCTCCTGTGGCCTTGCAAAGGATGAGCTAAAAAAGTGGTGAAATGATTCCGCAAAATTGATGTTACCAGCAGATACTGTGTTTCTGTTACGGTTTGAGTGCTGAACACTCGACGGTCCCACAGTTGGCAAGTTGGAACTGTGAGATTCACTACGTGCACCACTGGTGTTTTGTGGAAAAGCACATGTAAGATTCTGCAACAGTCTCTGCTGATACTCCTGCATGCGTGCATCCCTTTCTAAGGCAGGAATTATTTTGGCAAATTTACTTTTGTACCGGGGATCTAACAGTGTGGCAACCCAGTAGTCAGGATTATTTCTAATTCTCACAATTCGAGGGTCATGTTGCAGGTAGTGCAGCAAGAAGGCACTCATGTGTCTTGCGCATCCAGGAGCACCAAGTCCCTGTTGTGTTGGTGGCGAGGTAACAATCATGCTTCCTTCCTCTGTTCTCTCCCCCCAACCTCGCACAACAGAAATGTGATCAAGGTCTCCCTCATCTGATGAGTCTTCCATCAGTTCGTCCTCCACTTCTTCCTGGGCTCCTGCACCTTCCTCACTAGTTTGGCTGCTACCATGCGCTCTGGTAAAACCATCTCCCCCACCCTCACATGCCTGCCGCCTTGGTGCTGCCAACCGTCTGGACCTTGCAGATGTTAGCCCTTCCGCATACAACTCCTCCTCCTCTACTTCCTCCACCTCCTCTTGTGCCACCACCTGACTCCGAATTCTGTTTAACATGTGCTCCAGCATGTAAATCACCGGAATAGTCATGCTGATAATGGCATCGTCAGCACTAAACATCTTCGTCGCCATTTCAAAGCTGTGCAGAAGGGTGCATAGGTCCCTGATCTGAGACCACTCCTCCAGCGTGATTTGCCCCACCTCTGGATCCCGTTGGCCCAGGCTATACGTCAGAACGTATTGCACCAGGGCTTGTCGGTGCTGCCACAGTCGCTGCAACATGTGCAGAGTTGAATTCCACCGGGTAGGCACATCGCATTTTAGCCGGTGAAGTGGCAAGCCCAACGACTTCTGTAGAGATGTAAGTCACTGAGCTGCGGGATGCGAACGGCGGAAGTGAGCACACAGCGACCGTGCCCTCTGCAGAAGGCCATCTAGTCGGGGATAGTGGCCTAAAAATTGCTGGACAACCAGGTTCAACACGTGAGCCATACAAGGCACGTGTGTGACATTGCCCCGGCGAAGGGCCGCACCCAGGTTTGCAGCATTGTCGCACACGGCCTTCCCTGGTTTCAGGTCCAGTGGAGACAACCATTCATGAAATTGGTTCTCCAGAGCT
Organism: Phyllobates terribilis; assembly: GCF_046119375.1. Lineage (NCBI taxonomy): Eukaryota > Metazoa > Chordata > Amphibia > Anura > Dendrobatidae > Phyllobates > Phyllobates terribilis. The sequence goes on from NW_027362762.1 coordinate 694,711,960, forward strand.
GACCACAACTCCTCAGCTGTGTGACTCACATTTCCCAGACATTTCAAAGTAAAAACCGACTGATGACGTTGAGCCCTACTGCCAGCATAGTAAGGAGGTGTGCAGGATCCCTTCTGCGCAGTTAGAAAGCTTGTGGCATGACCAGACAGGCTTTGGGTGCAGGTGGAGGACCGAGAGGAGGTTGAGGAGGCAGAAGTAGTGGAGGAACTTTGACATAAAGAGGATTGACGCACAACTCGTGGGGACGGCAAGACTTGGACAGCAGCCCCTTGTCCTGCTGTCACCATAGTTACCCAGTGCCCAGTCAACGACATGTAACGCCCCTGTCCATGCCTACTCATCCAAGTGTCTGTAGTGAAATGCACCCTGTCACACACAGAGTTTCTCAAAGAAGCGGTGATGTTGTGTGCGACATGCTGGTGGAGCGCAGGCACACCTTTCTTTGAGAAGTAGTGCCGACTGGGCATCTGGTACTGGGGCACTGCGACGGACATAAGGTCTCGAAAATCCTCTGTGTCCACCAGGCGGAAAGGCAGCATTTCTGTAGCCAAGAGCTTGCAGATGGTGAAATTCAACCTCTTAGCTTTCTCATGGCTAGGAGGAAATGGTCTTGTACTTGTCCACATCTGAGGGACTGAGGGCTGGCTGTTGTGCTTAGACGGGGTTGATAAGGGTGTCCCCGGCAAACTGACGGTCTGTGAGGAAGATGCAGGCGGACATGTTAGGTTGCCTTGATCCAAAGGTGGACAAGGTTGCCTTGATCCAAAGGTATCGATGTTGGACAGCGCTCAACACCAGCTGGTGTTACCACCTCCAAAGGAAATGATGACCTGCCAATCACGCTGGCTGTTGTGGGTAAAGAGGTGGCAGGTCTGCGTCCCAAAACAGGTGTGACTGCTGTCCCCCCAGTCACAGAGGATGAAGAGGCCGCAGATGCACAAGATGGGGCAGACGGTGGTTGGCCCGGCCGGCTAGGCCGCATTGTAGCACAGTGAGCTTCCCACTGCAACTTATGCTTCATGTCCATGTGCCGGTTCATGCACGAAGTACTCAAACTATGTATTTTTTGGCCTCTACTTAGCTTTTGTTGACAAATGTTACAGAAAATACGAGTTGGGCCATCTTTATCGATCTGAAAAAATGCCCAGGCTATGCAAGGCTTAGCACCCATGCGACCTGAAGAGCCACCACGACTTGTGGTCAGAGGCAGAGTTGTGTTTGAGGACGCAGTTGTTGACGTGCTTCCAGCACTACGTCTCTGTCCAGGAAGGCGCAACCTGACCTCGTCGTCACTAGCATCCTCCTCCACCTCCTCTGCTGACCTCATCTCTTGGCTGACTGTGGGTTGACAGTAAGTGGGATCTCCAACCTCATCATCATCTCCCTGTGTGTTATCACACCCGTCGTCCTCAGAGCCAACCTATTCCTGCCCTGACAAAAACTAAAGTTGTCGCTCCAATCAGGTATTTGAGTCTCATCATCGTCTTCCTCATTGTCTCCACCAACAGGAGTTACAGTTTGGGAATGAGGGTCTACATTATGGTCAGAACCTTCTGCGTCTGGTCCTGGATCCGACTCATAAAGATTCTGGGCATCAGTGCAGATCATTTCCTCGTCTGGATTCACAGAAGCACTGGAGCCGACCTCTGATTCCCAGGCTATAGTATGAGTAAACAGCTCTGCAGACTCAACCATCTGTTCTACCTCATACTCAGACGGGCAGCTGGAGATTTGGGAGCTGTGAGGAAGCAAGTGCGATTGGGGTGACACCTCTGAGGAATGCAGTATTTGTGATGTTGAAGTTGATGTGGAGGAGAGCCCACTTAAAAGAGCACTTGATATCCGTTGAAGCACCTGCTGTTTTTGTGCCTTATCTGAAATTTGCAGCGATTGGCGTTGCCGTAAGAAAGGGATCTTATCACATTGTCCGCTAAAAGAAGTAGACATTTTAGTTTTGCTGGAAGATGGTCTTTCTTCTGCAGATGTTACTGTTGCTTTAACACCTACTCCACGGACACAACCTTTTTTCCCCTTCCCAACACGCCTATTCCCCTTTCCACCAGCAGCAGGCCGTTTTCCACTAATTTTGGTGGTTAACTAATTCACAACTCTGGAGTTGTTTGCACAAAAAAACAATGGATGGGAACCGAGCAGAGCTGAGTGGCCAAACTGTGGTATTAGGCCAAAACTATTGTCTGGGTTAGATGCAGAAAAAAATTATATTCAATTTGCAACCTGATGGAGGTCAGTATAGATGGACTAATAGAACAAGTCCCACACACTGCTAGAAGGCCAAATATTTTTTCAGAGCTAGATGCAGAAAAAAATTATATTCAATTTGCAACCTGATGGAGGTCAGTATACATGGACTAATAGAACAAGTCCCACACACTGCTAGAAGGCCAAATATTTTTTCAGAGCTAGATGCAGAAAAAAATTATATTCAATTTGCAACCTGATGGAGGTCAGTATACATGGACTAATAGAACAAGTCCCACACACTGCTAGAAGGCCAAATATTTTTTCAGAGCTAGATGCAGAAAAAAATTATATTCAATTTGCAACCTGATGGAGGTCAGTATACATGGACTAATAGAACAAGTCCCACACACTGCTAGAAGGCCAAATATTTTTTCAGAGCTAGATGCATAAAAAAATTATATTCAATTAGCAACCTGATGGAGGTCAGTATAGATGGACTAATAGAACAAGTCCCACACACTGCTAGAAGGCCAAATATTTTTTCAGAGCTAGATGCAGAAAAAAATTATATTCAATTTGCAACCTGATGGAGGTCAGTATAGATGGACTAATAGAACAAGTCGCACACACTGCTAGAAGGCCAAATATTTTTTCAAAGCTAGATGCAGAAAAAAATTATATTCAATTTGCAAGCTGATGGAGGTCAGTATAGATGGACTAATAGAACAAGTCCCTCACACTGCTAGAAGGCCAAATATTTTTTCAGAGCTAGATGCAGAAAAAAATTATATTCAATTTGCAACCTGATGGAGGTCAGTATAGATGGACTAATAGAACAAGTCCCACACACTGCTAGAAGGCCAAATATTTTTTCAGAGTTAGATGCAGAAAAAAATTATATTCAATTTGCAACCTGATAGAGGTCAGTATAGATGGACTAATAGAACAAGTCCCACACACTGCTAGAAAGCCAAATATTTTTTCAGAGCTAGATGCAGAAAAAAATTATATTCAATTTGCAACCTGATGGAGGTCAGTATAGATGGACTAATAGAATGATGCTATGCCCAAAAGGTTTTACTTCACTAGGTGCAGTAAAAAAATTGGTATTCTATACACAGGTGGTGTAGCTTGCAACACAGATAGGCTACTCCACTGACTAACACACTCTGCAATAGGCCAAAAAGGATTAGCTTTGCTAGATTTAGCCAAATGCTGTGAAAAAAAACTTGCACAGCACTGGCACAGACCTGCCTGGCAAAAACTGATAGGAACTGATGTAACTTAGTCCTGAAAAGGACTGCAATTACAATTAGTCTTTACTCCCACAACCTATCTATTTAAGAGCACAGACCTGCCTGATAAAAGTCATAGGAAATGCTGTAACCTAGTCCTTAAAAGGACTGCAATCACAACTATTCCCCACTCCCAAGCTATCTGTAGATTTGTGCGAAAATTGGCTTGAAATTAACAAGGTATAGCGCACACAGCAACAGCGGTGCCGTCGAACATGCAGCTGCAGCAGTGAGAAAATGGTGGCGACGGGGAAAATGGCTGGGTCTTATAGGGCAAGGACATGTGACATACACTGCCAATGACACATGCCCTTGCTTGTGTGAAAAAAAGCACTTCGCTCCGTGTGTGCGCTGCTGATAGGCTGACAGATTGCACCTCCCCACTGTAAATGTGGGAAAGAGAAAAAAAAAATGGAGATCTTCATTATTCCTGCAGAGATCCATCCCCTGCCCCTCCCCCCGCCCCGCTGTACACTCAAACTGTGTATTAACATTAATTTTCATCATTACTGATAAAAAATCCAGTTATGATTTTGGTGTACGAACAGTTATCGAACATAACCTCGAACAGCCAAATTTTTTTCAAATCGTTCGTGTTCGCCGAACGGCTCGAACACCGCCCAAAACAGCTCGAATTTGAGTTTGGCGAACAGTTCGAGTCGAACAACGCTCATCTCTACTCTACACTGCAGATGTTGGGAAGGATTTGTGAGCAGAAGAGGGCAGTTGTTGAGTACCAGCATCAACAAGGCCGTCGGTATTCAGTTCAGACTCCACACATAAGACCTCAGGAGTGGACATGGATGTCAGACATATGTACCATCCTCCAAATCTTTGAGGACTCCACCAAGATGGTGAGCGGCGATAATGCCATAATAAGCATCACCATCCCGCTTCTCTGTCTTCAGAAACACAATTCACATTCAAAGAGGAAGCATTGCAGGCGGAGCACGATGAGATGGAGCAAGGATCCATACAGGGCGATTACACACAGCCCAGCCTCATCTCATTGCAACATGGATTGGGTGACAATGAGGAAGAGGAGGAGGAAGAACAGGAGCTAGTTTCATGCGCTATAGAAGGTACTACCTGCACAACTGTCATACCATCTGTTCAGCGTGGATGGCCTGAGGACAGAGAGGAGGAGCAGGAGAGCATGGTCAGTCGTTCTCTTGGTGAGTACATGGAAGTCTTGCCTGTTAGCAGTCTGGCACGCATGGCTGAGTTTATGTTACGCAGCCTTTCCCATGACCCTCGCGTTCTCAAAATTTTGGGTGACAGTCATTACTGGTTGGTAACATTTCTAGACCCATGCTACAAGGAGAATTTTATATCTCTTATTCCTGAGGCGGACACGTCTACAAAAATGGGGCAGTACCAGAAGGTCCTTGTTGCGGAACTATTAAAAAAAAAATTACCATCTGAAAACGATGTCGGCAGAGATCACAGTTCATTGGACAACCAAGGACTACAAGCTAGAGAGACACAACTCCAATCCAGCAGAGACAGGGGAACACTGTCAAAGTTCTGGGAGAATTTTCTCAGCCTCTCCCATCACACAGGCCCTGAGGTGCGGGGTACTCTCACAAGGAGGGAAAAGTTTGGGAAGATGCTGAGGGAGTACCTTGTCGACCGTACCAACGTCCTCCTTGATTCCTCTGTGCCTTAAAATTATTGGGTATCCAAGCTGGATAAGTGGAATGAACTGGCTCTCTATGCTTTGGAGGTCCTGGCCTGCCCTGCCGCTAGCGTTTTATCAGAGCGGGTTTTTAGTGCCGCTGGTGGAATTATAACTGATAAGCGCATCCGCCTGTCAACTGAAAATGCTGACAGGCTGACTCTTATAAAAATGAACAAGGACTGGATTGGGCCAGACTTCTCAACACCACCGAATGATAGCAGCGTAACATAAACTCAAATCCAGTGTCTTTTTCTTGGAGGTGTATTCCCATGCACCATTTCACACCCACACATGGGTGTAGCAATGGTGTCCCTGCCTAGAAGAGGGCAGGGACGCCGTTGCTACAATTGGTATACACTTTCTGATTTTGGCTATTTGCTCTTGTCCTCCTCCTTCTCCTCATCCTCCACCACCATATCACCAGGGTGATCGTGGTCCGTGATGCAACACTCACATAATTTTTTTAAAGGGTGTTTATGATGCACATAAGAAAAAAAAAAATTATACAGTATGTTCATGTATAACCCCCAGGGGTAAATGTTTGTCAGCCCATACACTTAGTGCATGGGCATTACAAGTATAGGAGACCCGCTCCTTTCTTTTTGGAACATTTTTTTATGTGACCCTCCTCCACGTCTCTTCCAAGGGGCATTAGAGTGTCTCCCAATTTTTGGCAACCCTTGCATTCACTGCATAGGCCAACACTATGGGAGACCCACTTCCTAATAATGGGAACATTTTTCCATGATGCCCTCTACGTCTCTTCCAAGGGGCATTGGAGTGCCTCCCAATTTTTGGCAAGCCTTGCGTTCACTGCATAGGCAAACACTATGGGAGACCCACTTCCTAATAATGGGAACATTGTTTTCAGGAGGCCCTCTGTCCTCCACGTCTCTTCCAAGGGGCATTGGAGTGCCTCCAAATTTTTGGCAACAATTGCATTCACTGCATAGGCAAACACAATGGGAGACCCACTTCCTGATAATGGGGACATTGTTTTCAGGAGGCCCTCTGACCTCCACGTCTCTTCCAAGGGGCATTGGAGTGCCTCCAAATTTTTGGCAACCCTTGCATTCACTGCATAGGCAAACACAATGGGAGACCCACTTCTTAATAATGGGAATATTCTTTTCAGGAGGCCCTCTGACCTCCACGTTTCTTCCAAGGGGCATTGGAGTGCATCCAAATTTTTGGCAACCCTTGCATTCACTGCATAGGCAAACACAATGGGACACTCACTTCCTAATAATGGGAACAATGTTTTCAGGAGGCCCTATGACCTCCATGTCTCTTCCAAGGGGCATTGGAGTAGATCCAAATTTTTGACAGCCCTTGCATTCAGTGCATAGGCAAACACAATGGGAGACCCACTTCCTAATAATGGAAACATTTTTTTCAGGAGGCCCTCCTCTAAGTCTCTTCAAAGGGGTATTGGGGTGCGTCCAAATTTTCAAAGGGGTATTGGGGAGCATCCAAATTTTGGGCAGCCATGCCAGTCACTGCATACGCAATAACAGTATAGGAGACCCACTCTTTTGTAATGGGAACAACAAAGCATAGCCGACTGATGGCTCTCTAAGAATAGTAAATGCCGCCTGATGACCCTACAAAAATAGGCTTTGTGACTTTCAGAGTCCCTCCTTCATAAATGAAACAGGATGTGTCTGATCATGTCTCACACACCACATGGCCAGATAAGGTTGTAAAATGTTAAAATGACATTTTCCGGTGAATGCATTTGTCACAGTCGAAAGCAATACAAAAGTGCTAAGTGGTTATTTATTTTGCCTTATATACAAGTCATTACCCTGGAAAGGATGTTCCTTAACATATTTCCCAGGAAAATCCATTTTGGTTTTTGTTTTTGTATGTTTTATTGTGTGTCCATAAAAGTGGCGTAATACCTCTGACAACATTGTTAACAGCAGTGACTTGGGAGTCAGAAATGCTTCCAGGGATCTTTCCCATGCTATTCCAATGCCATTTGAGCACTGTTCCCATTGATTTGGGCAATTTTTAGGCCCTCTGAGCCGCCTGAGAAATGCTCGAGTTTCCCATAGACTTACATTGGGCTCGTTGCTCGGATCGAGCACCCGAGTATTCCAATGTGCTCGACCCGAGCAACGAACACCCGAGCATTTTAGTGCTCGCTCATCACTAGTGTTGAGCCACCCCCGTAGTGTTCGAGTTCGGTTCAGTTCGTCGAACACCCGTGTGTTCGCCGAACTGTTCGTCGAACTGTTCGTCGAACACCTTCGAACACCGTTAAAACCAATGGCAGGCAAACAAAAACACATAGAAACACATAGAAAACACCTTCAAAGGTGTCCAAAAGCTGACAAACTGCTCAGAAGACATAACTAACACATGGAAAAGTGACAAGTACATATAGTCATGCGAAAATAAAAGAGGTGGAGGAGTAAAAGGAGGGGGAGACACAGATATAGGCATGTCATGCCCTTCTAAAATCCAAAAAGTGAGAAGCCGACACGGCCAGTCCGCTCCTGCCCGTGCCACCTCCGTGTCGCCGGGTTTGTGCCAGAGCCGCGGTGAACCCTGATGGCCAGCCCCCCTCTCCCAATACTGGTGCCTGTCCGCTGGTGGGTCGAGCGAGCCCCCCTGTGGTGGAGGCAGCTCTAAGCTTTTTAATTTAAATTGTCTCTCTAATTTGAATAAATACACTTTAAATCCATTTACAAGGATCTATTGGAGGGCAAGTCTCATGCCAGCAGCGGCGTAATTCCAGCTCCAGTAGCGTCCACTAAAGCTGCTGCAGTTAAAAAGCTTTTATAAGGATCGAGCTCGGCTGTCCACCGAAAGGCATCCTACTGCCAGTCCGAGCCCCTATGCCTTGGGGTGCCTCCTGATGCTCTTCACTGAGTATCCCGTGGTCCCGAAGCATTTCCTTTGAAAAAATTAAGTGTCCAAACTACAGGTGGTGTAGCTTGCTTAACAGCCGGGATAATCCGCTGACTAGCAGACACTGCTACTAGGCACAAAGTATTTCCTGGGCTAGATGCAGTTAAAAATTTGTAATTAGATACTCTCGTTGGATGCTGAGAAAGCATTCCATAGAGTCTCCTGGCACGCCATATATGATTCTCTTAAAAAGCTTGGGGAAGGGGTCTAGGGGACCCTTTTATAGCCAAAATCACGGCCCTGTATCGCAATACGTCACCTAGGCTGAAGATAAATGGAACTGTAGCACCCTGAGGGCTCGGTTGCTACAGAGGTATTGCACCTCACCCAGAGGTGTGATATCTCACTCTCAGGTAAGGATGTAGTGTGGATCAGGACCCGACACCTGCATGCATTACACAACATTGCCGTGGGGCAGGGCGACCAATATGCCCCTGAGATGGGCACGACAGTCCCTGTCCCTGGCTGGAGTGGGGGGAGGGAACACTGAGGAAGGGGAACCCTGTAGTGCAGGAGCAGGGAGGAAGCAGTTCCTGGGTGCATTGAGAAGGGAGTATAAAAGGTGGGCACCATCTTAGTTCAGTGCAGAGAAGTCTGAGCAGAAGTGGCAGGGAGCAGGGGCTCTGCATGAGCTCTGCTCCAGAGGCGGGCCTAGTAACAGAGGCCCAGGCCTGGAAGAGGGAGAAGGAAGGAAGAGGAGCGGAGAAGGCTCCAGGAACGAGGAATGAAGGGATCCCAGGGGTGCGGACGGGCGAGTCGCCACCGCACGCCCGAATCCACCTGCGTGGAGGGGTCAGGCCAAAGGGGGAGACCGGTCCCCGAACTAGTGGAGGCAGGAAACGACCCTCAGCTAGAAACCGGAGGCTCTGACATTTTATGTGGCGCAGCCCCTCGCTACACCCGCTAGGAAGGCACCACATTGGATCAGGGAAACTGGCGCCAAGTTTACCAAGAGGAGGCCCGAGGCAGCCGGACAGAAGTGTTGGTAAGAAAGGCCATACAAAGGACACACAAAGGGGGTCCTGTGAAGTGCTCCAAAGTTATCTGGGAGTTGTCTGAGCCCCTCACCTGGTGAGCACAGTACGACGTGGGCAGCCGTTACCTGCAGACGTGGTCTGGATAATAAGAACTGTGAGTAAAGGCCCTGAACTGCATCACTGACTCCGTGTCGTTACTGCTGCTGCCCTGCACCATCACCCCCATCCTCCGCATACACTGCCCTGAGGCTATACTCCTCCCGTGGGGAGTTATGCTACGCTCTGCTGCACCCACAACACCAGCCTCAGCGGTCTGTACTGTAGCGGCGGTTCACTCTGACCGCAATCCACGGGTGGCGTAGTAGTACATTTAAACATCAAAACCACATAAATAGTTCCGCCACTGGTTTGACCGCCCTGAGCCACGGAACCGGGTCGCCGCCACGAAGACTACAACCACCAGCATCCACCAAAAAGGGTCCGGCTCCGGGTGTCCCAAGGCCCAGGGGGTGCGTCAGAACATTTTCATCACCTTTCACAATCACCAATGGGACAAGGCAGGGATGTCCTCTGTCCCCTCTCTTATACATCCTAGTGACGGAGCACCTGCTCTCATCAATTCGCCATAACCCCAATATTAGGTGGATTGAGGTGGGAGGCACCGAGTACAAGTGCTCTCTATTTGCTGATGATGTCCTAGTATATATCACTCAATCACATATATCCATCCATGCTGTTATGGCTGAAATAGATCACTTTGTTACATGGTCAAATTTTAAAATCAATGCAGCGAAGTCTGAGGCCCTCGATGTCTCCCTCCCCAAATCCATATAGGATTCCATCCAGTCCAACTTTCCCTTTGCCTGGCCCTCACAGGGTATCAAATACTTAGGAATTCCTATTCATAGAGACCTCTCCCATCTATGTTATCTTAATTTTGGGCCCTTTATTGAACAACTCCATACAGACCACGGTTGGCAAGTTAGAACTGTAAGATTCACTACGTGAACCGCTGGTGTTTTGTGGAAAAGCACATGTACACTGCGTTCCAAATTATTATGCAAAAAGTGTTTAGGAGTGATAAGGGAAGAATTTGTTTGTTTGTCAGTTAAACTCATTGATGGTGATGTGTGTCAGGGCTCTTTATATCACTGTAAGCAATTGCAGACACCTGTGCTAATTAGTTTGGCAGGTGTGTCCAATGAAAGGCAAGACTACTTAAGAAGGCTCTCTCACATTATTAAGCAGCCTACATTTTCTGCCAAAATGGGAAAGAAAAAGGATGTGTCGGCTGCTGAGAAGCAACAAATTGTGGAGTGTTTAGGTCAAGGCATGACTACAATCAACATTGTGCGATGATCAGGATGAAGTGTCTTGGCAATCAAGAAGTATGTAGCTGATTCACAGTACACACGTGTGCGTGCTGATAAGGGCAAATTGAGGACTCTTTCCTACAGGCAATTACGTCAGGTTGAAAGAGCAGCGGCAAAAAAGCCTTGTCATAGCAGCAGACAAGTTTTTGAAGCTGCTTGTGCCTCCAACGTCCCCCGAGCAACAAGATGCAGGGTCCTTCAGAGGTTTGCAGCTGTGCATACGCCATCCTGTCGACCTCCTCTATCCACTTCACACAAGCAGAAACGGCTCCAGTGGGCCAAACATTACATGAAGACTGATTTCAAAACAGTTTTGTTCACGGATGAGTGCCGTGCAGCGCTCGATGGTCCAGATGGATGGAGTGGAGGATGGCTGGTTGATGGACACCCCACGCAAACACGGCTACAGCGCCAACAAGGAGGAGGTGGAGTAATGTTTTGGGCTGGAATCATGGGGAGAGAGATTGTCGGCCCCTTTAGGATCCCTGAAGGCGCTAAAGATGAACTCCATAATGTATGTGGATTTTCTCAAACAGCACTTCCTGCCATGGTTCAAGAAGAAGAACCGTGTATTTCACAGCAAGATCATTTTTCTGCATGATAATGCACCATCTCATGCTGCACATAAAACATCTGCATCTCTGGCTGATATGGGCATAAAAGGGGACAAACTTATGGTGTGACCCCCATGCTCCCCTGACCTCTACCCCATTCAGAACCTTTGGAGCATCATTAAAAGGAGTGTCTATGATGGCGGGAGGCAGTTCACATCTAAGCAACAGCTCTGGGAGGGTATTCTGTCCTCATGCAAAACAATTGAAGCAGAAACCATCCAAAACCTGACAAATTCAATGGACGAGAGAGTTCAGAAGCTCCTTTCGAACAAGGGGTCCTATGTGAAAATGTAACATCACCTAGAATAAAGTTTTGAGTTGAAAACTGTTTGATTTCAGTTTCTAACAACCTGCTAATGCTTATAATTTCAAAAATGACCATTTTTTTGGTCTTTATTAAAATGAAAAGGTTGATCGAAAAGTTTGGGGGATCTAAGAGTGTGGCAACCCAGTAATCATGATTACTTCGAATTCTGACAATATGAGGGTCATGCTGCAGGTAGTGCAGCAAGAAGGCACTTATGTGTCTTGCGCATCTCGGAGCCCCAAAATTATTTTCCGGGCTAGATGCAGCTAAAAATTATTTTTAATTTTAAATCTGGTGAAGCTTTAGTATAGATGGCCTAATAGGATCAGTGCTGCACACTGCTACAAAGCCCAAATTATTTTCCAGCCAAGATACAGATAAACATGATTAGTAATTTGAAAGCTTAAAACGGATGGTAGGGTGATTTTAACCAATCATCAAGCTTTTACTCTCCCCAGGATGACACAGGGGTAGAAAAGTCGTTTCGGATCCATGATTTGTTCATCTTTATGAACGTGAGTCTGTCTACATTATCAGTGGAGAGCCGCATGCGCTTATCTGTCAGCACACCACCAGCAGCGCTGAACACACGTTCAGACAGAACGCTGGCTGCGGGGCATGATAAGATCTCCAAGGCGTAAGTGGCTAGCTCCGGCCATTTATCCAGATTGGAAGCCCAAAAAGAGCAAGGGTCCAGTGACACAGTCGTGGCTTCAATGTTTACTTGGAGATACTCCTGTACCATCGTCTCTAGGCGTTGACTATGTGTCAGACTTCTTGTCTCCTGTGGCCTTGCAAAGGATGGGCTAAAAAAGTGGTGAAATGATTCCGCAAAATTGATGTTACCAGCAGATACTGTGGTTCTGTTACGGTTTGAGTGCTGAACACTTGACGGTCCCACGGTTGGCAAGTTGGAACTGTGAGATTCACTACTTGCACCACTGGTATTTTGTGGAAAAGCACATGTAAGATTCTGCAACAGTCTCTGCTGATACTCCTGCATGCGTGCATCCCTTTCTATGGCAGGAATAATTTCTGCAAATTTACTTTTGCACCGGGGATCTAACAGTGTGGCAACCCAGTAGTCAGGATTATTTCTAATTCTCACAATTCGAGGGTCAAGTTGCAGGTAGTGCAGCAAGAAGGCACTCATGTGTGTTGCGCATCCAGGAGCACCAAGTCCCTGTTGTGTTGGTGGCGAGGTAACAATCATGCTTCCTTCCTCTGTCCTCTCCCCCCAACCTCGCACAACAGAAATGTGATCAAGGTCTCCCTCATCTGATGAGTCTTCCATCAGTTCGTCCTCCACTTCTTCCTGGGCTCCTGCACCTTCCTCACTAGTTTGGCTGCTACCATGCGCCCTGGTAAAACCATCTCCCCCACCCTCACATGCCTGCCGCCTTGGTGCTGCCGACCGTCTGGACCTTGCAGATGTTAGCCCTTCCGCATACAACTCCTCCTCCTCTACTTCCTCCACCTCCTCTTGTGCCACCACCTGACTCCGAATTCTGTTTAACATGTGCTCCAGCATGTAAATCACCGGAATAGTCATGCTGATAATGGCATCGTCAGCACTAAACATCTTCGTCGCCATTTCAAAACTGTGCAGAAGGGTGCATAGGTCCCTGATCTGAGACCACTCCTCCAGCGTGATTTGCCCCACCTCTGAATCTCGTTGGCCCAGGCTATACGTCAGAACGTATTGCACCAGGGCTTGTCGGTGCTGCCACAGTCGCTGCAACATGTGCAGAGTTGAATTCCACCGGGTAGGCACATCGCATTTTAGCCGGTGAAGTGGCAGGCCCAACGACTTCTGTAGAGATGTAAGTCGCTGAGCTGCGGGATGCGAACGGCGGAAGTGAGCACACAGCGACCGTGCCCTCTGCAGAAGGCCATCTAGTCTGGGATAGTGGGCTAAAAATTGCTGGACAACCAGGTTCAACACGTGAGCCATATAAGGCACGTGTGTGACATTGCCCCGGCGAAGGGCCGCACCCAGGTTTGCAGCATTGTCGCACACGGCCTTCCCTGGTTTCAGGTCCAGTGGAGACAACCATTCATGAAATTGGTTCTCCAGAGCTGACCACAACTCCTCAGCTGTGTGACTCACATTTCCCAGACATTTCAAAGTAAAAACCGCCTGATGACGTTGAGCCCAACTGCCAGCATAGTAAGGAGGTGTGCAGGATCCCTTCTACGCAGTTAGAAAGCTTGTGGCATGACCAGACAGGCTTTGGGTGCAGGTGGAAGACCGAGAGGAGGTTGAGGAGGCAGAAGCAGTGGAGGAACTTTGACATAAAGAGGATTGACGCACAACTCGTGGGGACGGCAAGACTTGGACAGCAGCCCCTTGTCCTGCTGTCACCATAGTTACCCAGTGCCCAGTCAGCGACATGTAACGCCCCTGTCCATGCCTACTCGTCCAAGTGTCTGTGGTGAAATGCACCCTGTCACACAGAGTTTCTCAAAGAAGCGGTGATGTTGTGTGCGACATGCTGGTGGAGCGCAGGCACACCTTTCTTTGAGAAGTAGTGCCGACTGGGCATCTGGTACTGGGGCACTGCGACGGACATAAGGTCTCAAAAATCCTCTGTGTCCACCAGGCGGAAAGGCAGCATTTCTGTAGCCAAGAGCTTGCAGATGGTGAAATTCAGCCTCTTAGCTTTCTCATGGCTAGGAGGAAATGGTCTTTTACTTGTCCACATCTGAGGGACCGAGGGCTGGCTATTGTGCTTAGACGGGGTTGATAAGGGTGTCCCCGGCAAACTGCCGGTCTGTGAGGAAGATGCAGGCGGACATGTTAGGTTGCCTTGATCCAAAGGTGGTGCTATCGATGTCGGACAGCGCTCAACACCAGCTGGTGTTCCCACCTCCAAAGAAAATGATGACCTGCCAATCACGCTGGCTGTTGCGGGAAAAGAGGTGGCAGGTCTGCGCCCCAAAACAGGTGTGACTGCTGTCCCCCCAGTCACAGAGGATGAAGAGGCCGCGGATGAACAAGATATGGCAGACGGTGGTTGGCCCGGCCGGCTAGGCCGCATTGTAGCACACTGAGCTTCCCACTGCAACTTATGCTTCATGTCCATGTGCCGGTTCATGCATGAAGTACTCAAACTATGTATTTTTTGGCCTCTACTTAGCTTTTGCTGACAAATGTTACAGATAACACGAGTTGGGTCATCTTTATCGATCTGAAAATATGCCCAGGCTATGCAAGGCTTAGCACCCATGCGACCTGAAGAGCCACCACGACTTGTGGTGAGAGGCAGAGTTGTGTTTGAGGATGCAGTTGTTGACGTGCTTCCAGTACTACGTCTCTGTCCAGGAAGGCGCAACCTGACCTCGTCGTCACTAGCATCTTCCTCCACCTCCTCTGCTGACCTCATCTCTTGGCTGACTGTGGGTTGACAGTAAGTGGGATCTCCAACCTCATCATCATCACCCTGTGCGTTATCACACCCGTCGTCCTCAGAGCCAACCTGTTCCTGCCCTGACAAAAAACTAAAGTTGTCGCTCCAATCAGGTATTTGAGTCTTATCATCGTCTTCCTCATTGTCTCCACCAACAGGAGTTACAGTTTGGGAATGAGGGTCTACATTATGGTCAGAACCTTCTGCGTCTGGTCCTGGATCTGACTCATAAAGATTCTGGGCATCAGTGCAGATCATTTCCTCGTCTGGATTCACAGAAGCGCTGGAGTCGACCTCTGATTCCCAGGCTATAGTATGAGTAAACAGCTCTGCAGACTCAACCATCTGTTCTACCTCATACTCAGACGGGCAGCTGGAGATTTGGGAGCTGTGAGGAAGCAAGTGCGATTGGGGTGACACCTTTGAGGACTGGAGTATTTGTGATGTTGAAGTTGATGTGGAGGAGAGCCCACTTAAAGGAGCACTTGATATCCGTTGAAGCACCTGCTGTTTTTGTGCCTCATCTGGAATTTGTAGCGATTGGCGTGGCCGTAAGAAAGGGATCTTATCACATTGTCCACTAAAAGAAGTAGACATTTTAGTTTGGCTGGAAGATGGTCTTTCTTCTGCAGATGTTACTGTTGCTTTAACACCTACCCCACGGACACAACCTTTTTTCCCCTTCCCAACACGCCTATTCCCCTTTCCACCAGCAGCAGGCCTTTTTACACTCATTTTGGTGGTTAACTAATTCACAACTCTGGAGTTGTTTGCACAAAAAAACAATGGATGGTAACCGAGCAGAGCTGAGTGGCCAAACTGTGGTATTAGGCCAAAACTATTGGCTGGGTTAGATGCAGAAAAAAATTATATTCAATTTGCAACCTGATGGAGGTCAGTATAGATGGACTAATACAACTAGTCCTACACACAGCTAGAAGCCCAATATTTTTTCAGAGGTAGATGCAGAAAAAAATATATTCAGTTTGCAACCTGATGGAGGTCAGTATAGATGGACTAATACAACAAGTCCCACACACAGCTAGAAGCCCAAATATTTTTTCAGAGGTACTGTAGATGCAGATAAAAATTATTTTTAATTTGCAACCTGATGGAGGTCAGTATAGATGAACTAATAGAGAAAGTCCGACACACTGCTAGAAGGCCAAATATTTTTTCAGAGCTAGATGCAGAAAAAAATTATATTCAGTTTGCAACCTGATGGAGGTCTGTATAGATGGATTAATAGAACAAGACCCACACACAGCTAGAAGCCCAATATTTTTTCAGAGGTAGATGCAGAAAAAAATATATTCAGTTTGCAACCTGATGGAGGTCAGTATAGATGGACTAATACAACAAGTCCCACACACAGCTAGAAGCCCAATATTTTTTCAGAGGTAGATGCAGAAAAAAATATATTCAGTTTGCAACCTGATGGAGGTCAGTATAGATGGACTAATACAACAAGTCCCACACACAGCTAGAAGCCCAAATATTTTTTCAGAGGTACTGTAGATGCAGATAAAAATTATTTTTAATTTGCAACCTGATGGAGGTCAGTATAGATGGACTAATAGAGAAAGTCCGACACACTGCTAGAAGGCCAAATATTTTTTCAGAGCTAGATGCAGAAAAAAATTATATTCAGTTTGCAACCTGATGGAGGTCAGTATAGATGGACTAACAGAGAAAGTCCCACACACTGCTAGAAGGCCAAATATTTTTTCAGAGCTAGATGCAGAAAAAAATTATATTCAGTTTGCAACCTGATGGAGGTCAGTATAGATGGACTAACAGAGAAAGTCCCACACACTGCTAGAAGGCCAAATATTTTTTCAGAGCTAGATGCAGAAAAAAATTATATTCAGTTTGCAACCTGATGGAGGTCTGTATAGATGGATTAATAGAACAAGACCCACACACAGCTAGAAGCCCAATATTTTTTCAGAGGTAGATGCAGAAAAAAATATATTCAGTTTGCAACCTGATGGAGGTCAGTATAGATGGACTAATACAACAAGTCCCACACACAGCTAGAAGCCCAATATTTTTTCAGAGGTAGATGCAGAAAAAAATATATTCAGTTTGCAACCTGATGGAGGTCAGTATAGATGGACTAATACAACAAGTCCCACACACAGCTAGAAGCCCAAATATTTTTTCAGAGGTACTGTAGATGCAGATAAAAATTATTTTTAATTTGCAACCTGATGGAGGTCAGTATAGATGGACTAATAGAGAAAGTCCGACACACTGCTAGAAGGCCAAATATTTTTTAAGAGCTAGATGCAGAAAAAAATTATATTCAGTTTGCAACCTGATGGAGGTCAGTATAGATGGACTAATAGAATGATGCTATGCCCAAAAGATTTTACTTCACTAGGTGCAGTAAAAAAATTGGTATTCTATACACAGGTGGTATATCTTGCAACACAGATAGGCTACTCCACTGACTTACACACTCTGCAATAGGCCAAAAAGGATTAGCTTTGCTAGATTCAGCCAAATGCTGTGAAAAAAACTTGCACAGCACTGGCACAGACCTGCCTGGCAAAAACTGATAGGAACTGATGTAACCTAGTCCTGAAAAGGACTCCAATTACAATTAGTCTTTACTCCCACAATCTATCTATTTAAGAGCACAGACCTCCCTGATAAAAGTCATAGGAAATGCTGTAACCTAGTCCTTAAAAGGACTGCAATCACAACTATTCCCTACTCCCAAGCTATCTGTATATTTGTGCGAAAATTGGCTTGAAATTAACAAGGTATAGCGCACACAGCAACAGCGGTGCCGTCTAACACGCAGCTGCAGCAGTGAGAAAATGGTGGCGACGGGGAAAATGGCTTGGTCTTATAGGGCAAGGACATGTGACATACACTGCCAATGACACATGCCCTTGCTTGTGTGAAAAAAAGCACTTCGCTCCGTGTGTGCGCTGCTGATAGGCTGACAGATTGCACCTCCCCACTGCAAATGCGGGAAAGAGAAAAAAAAATGGAGATCTTCATTGTTCCTGCAGAGATCCATCCCCTGCCCCTCCCCCCACCCCGCTGTACACTCAAACTGCGTATTAACATTAATTTTCATCATTACTGAGAAAAAATCCAGTTATGATTTTGGTGCACGAACAGTTATCGAACATAACCTCGAACAGCCGAATTTTTCTCAAATTGTTCGTGTTCGCCGAACGGCTCGAACACCGCCCAAAACAGCTCGAATTTGAGATTAGCGAACAGTTCGAGTAGAACAACGCTCATCTCTACTCATCACTACTGATTATCAAACACAAGGTTCCTTAAATTTAAACACGGAATGTACTGTTGACAGAATAATGCTGTAAGGGTTCAGAACCATCACAGAACAATGGTTCTGTTCCTATAATTTTTCGCTGGCTCATATGAAAAGGATGGTAAATGAACGCTAACTCACTAGTTTACTATCGATCGGTGCTCATAACTAGGAAATGGAAATAAACCATTAGGTATTATTTAGATGTAAAAACATGGCCCGTTGTTCATCAGTGTTTGGGATCTGAGTTTCATTAATGTTTGGTCAGTGTCAGTTTCTAACATCAGAGTTTCAACATTGATTTTCCTATATAGATAAATAAATGGATTACAAAGCTTCTATTATCCTTTGTAATGTTAATCATGGACTGGACATGAACTGTACACTGATGTCATCCATGTGCTGTCTGTGATTTTCAAAGACCCTTAGACTTGTATAGGTAATGTATTCACAAATCCATGTGTTTGTCTGTCTACTGACCCGAATGTGACAGCCTCCTGGACACATACAGTGGGGAAAATAAGTATTTGATACACTGCCAATTTTGCAAGTTTTTCCACCTACAAAGAATGAAGAGGTCTGTCATTTTTATTGTATATACACATCAACTGTGAGAGACAGAATCTAAAAATATAAAACAAAATCACATTGTATGATTTTTACATAATTATATTGCATTTTATTGCATGAAATAAGTATTTGATCACCTACTAACCAGCAAGAATTCTGGCTCTCACAAACCTGTCAGTTTTTCTTTAACAAGCCCTCCTTCTCTTCATTCATTACCTGTATTAACTGAACCTGTTTGAACTCATTACCTGTATAAAAGACACACGTCCGCACACTCAATCAATCACACTACAACCTTTCCACCACGGTCAAGACCAAAAACTTGTCTAAGGACAACAGGGACAAAATTGTAGAACTGCAAAGGGCTGGGATGGGCTACAGGACACTAAGCAAGCAGCTTCATGATAAAGCAACAACTGTTGATACAATTATTAGAAAATGGAAGAAACACAAGATGACTGTCAATCTTCCTTGGTCTAAGGCTCCATGCAAGATCTCGCCTTCTGGGGTAAGGATAATTCTGAGAAAGGTCAGGAATCAGCCCAGAACTACACAGGAAGACCTGGTCAATGACCTGAAGAGAGCTGGGAGCACACTATGCCATCATGGATTAAAATCCTGCAGGGCACGCAAGGTCTCCCTGCTCAATCCAGCACATGTCCAGGCCTGTTTGAAGTTCGCCAATGACCATCTGGATGATCCAGAGGAGGCATGGGAGAAGGTCATGTGGTCAGATGAGACCAAAATAAAACTTTTTGGTATCAACTCCACTCACCGTGTTCGGAGGAAGAAGAATGAGTACAACCCCAAGAACACCGTCCCAACTCTGAAGCATGGTGTGTGAAACATCATACTTTCAGGGTGCTTTTCTGCAAAGGGGACAGGATGACTGCACCGTATTGAAGGAAGGATGGATGGTGTCATGTATTGCAAGATTTTGGCCAACAACCTCCTTCCCTCAGTAAGAGCATTGAAGATGGGTTGTGACTGGGTCTTCCAGCATGACAGTGACCCAAAACATACAGTCAGGGCTACTAAGGAGTGGCTCTCTAAGAAGCTGTTCAAGGTCCTGGAGTGGTCTAGCAAGTCTCCAGACTTGAACCCAATAGAAAATATTTGGAGGGAGCTGAAACTCAATGTTGCTAAGCGACAGCCCCAAAACCTGAAAGATCTGGAGAAGATCTGTATGGAGGAGTGGGCCATAATCCTAGTTGCAGTGTGTGCAAACTTAGTCAAGAACTACAGGAAACGTCTGACCTCTGTAATTGCAAACAAAGGTTTATGTACGTTATGTATGTTAAGTTCTGTTTTTCTATTGTATCAAATACTTATTTCATGCAATAAAATGCAAATTAATTATATAACAATCATACAATGTGATTTTCTGGATTTTTTCTCAAGATTCTGTCTCTCAAAGTTTAAGTGCGACTATGATAAAAATTACAGACCTCTCCATTCTTTGCAGTTGGGAAAACTTGCGAAATCTGCAGTGTATCAAATATTTATTTTTCCCACTGTATGAGGCTGTCAAGTTCAAGTCAGGAGTACAGATGAGCGAATGTTTCAATATTCGGTCCGGATTATGATCATCGAATTTTCAATATTCGCCGATTAATTCGTCGATTATTTCTGCGGCACTAAATGACAAGGTAAGATATGGCTTTCAGTATAAAGTTACTAACAGAAGAAAGTATTTTTTTTAGTGTGGATGAGGCCTGTATAACATAGGAAATATGCTACAAACAATTTCAAACTGACATGTCCCCTACTGTATCATGTAAGTAACAGAAGAAAGTATTTAAGTATTTTTTTTAGAGTGGATGAGGCCTGTATAACATAGGAGCTATTCTCCAAAGTATTTCAAACTGAGATGTCCCCTGCTGTATAACATTAGGAACAGAAGAAAGTATTTTGTTTTAGTGTGGATGAGGCATGTATAACATAGGAGATATGCTACGAACAATTTCAAACTGAGATGTCCCCTGCTGTATAACGTTACTAACAGGAAAAACATTTTTTTTATTGTGGATGAGGCTTGTGTAACATACGAGATATTCTCAAAACGATTTCAATCTGAAATGTCCTTTGCAGTATACCATTAGGAACAGAAGGAAGTATTTTTTCAGTGTGGATGAGGCCTGTATAACATAGGAGATATGCTATGAACAATTTCAAACTGAGATGTCCCCTGCTGTATAACGTTAGGAACGGAAGAAAGTTTTTTTTTTCCTGTGAATGAGGCCTGTATATTGCGACAGGAAAAAATATTTTATGGACTCTAGCTAGCAACAGAAAAAATATATGTTTTTACTCTGAAAACAGCTGAATTTCACAGCCACTAAAGTACTAGTTGGCTTATAGCAGAGTGTATCATGTTTGCGACACAAAAGAATATTTTGTGGACTCTGGCTAGCAACAGAAAAAAACTCTTCTTTTTACTGTGCATACAGCTGAATTTCACCCACAAAAAATAACAAAGTGAGCTACTATAGCTTGCGCTATCACATTAGCAAATGAAAAGTAAAGTTTTTTTGTGCTCTGCACTCAGAAGCTCTGCAAAGTCTGCATACAGCAGAATTTCAACCCCACAAAATCAAAACATGGGCTACTAGGGCTTGCTTGCTGTATCACATTAGCAAGTGAAAAAATAGATTGAAGGGATACTGGTGCATAGAGCACAATACAAGCAGTGCACAACACAGTTCTATGGCATGGGCCCTGCTGTTTTTGTCTGAATCTCAGTAATTGCACAAGAAAAAAAAATGTGCTGCAAGATTGATTTGACAGGCACACAGCAGAGTACTTATCTAAACTATCTGACTTCCAAACAACCGCCTATCTATCTAGCTAAAATCGCTCTTTACACAGGAGCACAGTCAGCAGCAGCGTCTGTCAGCAGTGACATGCATAAAATGGCACTGAGGGAACATGGCCGCTCTTTATATAGTGAGGACGTGTAATTTCAGCAGCCAATGGCAGAAGGCCTTGTGTCTGGACAGTGTAGGTGCTTCGTGCGCTCTGATTGGCTAGCACACTTAAAGTTACAGGCAAAAAAAAAAAGATTATAAGTGCGCTGCTCCTCTGAGCTCTTCTTAGCGCTCCCCAGCCACTCCACTCATCAAATATGTCCCCCCGCTCATCACACACAAGCACTATGCTAGCCAAACTGTTAAAAACACTGTAGTTGCACCGCAATAATTTTACCACCCTTGTTCGACGAATGTTACACATTTTCCCAAATTTAAGTAAAAATACTTGCGTTCCGATCACGAATTCGAATGTGCCATATACGTGATGAATTTAACTTTTGAGATAGGATTTCGACCATATTCGCTCATCACTATGTCAGGAGATCTGTGAAGAGGCCATGTATCATGGTCTGTGCTTAGGCATGGACACAAGGATGTGGGAATACAATGTGGCACCCCAGGGGTCTGGTTTCCACAGTAACGGCAATGTTATGTCTGAGAGCAGGTGGGAGGTCTCTTGGTCAGGGATCCTGTGCATGCCACACCTCCTGCCCAGTCCTGGGAGGGGAAGAACTTCCCCTATATAAACCTAGGGCTGAGGCAGGGTTAGTGAGTAGAGAAGAAGTAGAGACTGAGAAGAGAAGCAGCATAGGAAGAAACAACAGGAGCTCTGTGGGAGCAGTACTACAAAGAGTCAGGGGCTGGCAGCTGCAGAGCTCGCCCTGACTGAGAAGCTATCACCGGACCCGGAGTCCGAGGCTGTGGGGACTAACTCCTATCCAGCAGCAGAAACCGACCGGCAGGGGATTTCAGGTCCTCTGGCCAAGAAACCCGAAGGCACGGTTGCACGCGTGGGACCAGCACCGCCGTCGTGGAGCGGAAGCTACTAGAAGGCCCCGAGTCACCGGCCATACGGGTGAGCACCACACGGTACACTCAGTGACGTGGGCTACTTATACCCACCTCTAGCAAGGTAGCCAGAAGAGTACAGTTAGTTTGGGAGGCCTACAACTCCGCCTGGCTAGGGGAGATCCCATCTGCTCAAGGACTGACCAGGCCCCAATCGCTAGCCAGTACTCCGGGAGGGTCTATCTTTGTCACCAGTAAAGACCCTGAACTACACCGTACCGTCTCCGAGTGGTTCCTGCTACCCCCATCATCCACGTCGGCTGCCCTGAGGCCATACCCCTCCCGTTGGGGGTGATACTATCACGCTGCACAATCCTACCACCGGCCTCAGCGGTCTGCCCTGCAGCGGCAGCTCCTTCACTGCATTCAACGGGTGGCGTAGTCGTACAACATCTACCACTAATACAGCGCCACTTAGTCTGACTCCCTGGGCACGGACTGGGTCACCGCCACGAGACTACAACCCTCAACAGATCCGGCTCCGGGTAAGCTCCCGCGTGCGCAACGCTGCGCGACACAGGCCCAGGGGTGCATCAACAACATAATTTTAATCTGTGACTCAGATCAAAAATGGACTTGTCTCTGTAATTTTCTTTTTCTCCGCTTGTCCAATTTGCAAAAAAACACTGACATGTGAATAGCCCAATGAAATATAATGCGTCTATGTTCTATCAGTGAAAAACACAGCATGCTCAAGTGAAAAATGAATATCCGAATGAAGCTTTAGATATAGAAAATGTATTCGCTATGCACAACGGAAAGTAGCACACAGGCATGCGCCTCTTAATGAATTAGGCACATCTTACTCCAATGGCCCCATTTATTAAAACTGGCTTACACAACACCATGAGGCCTTAGTGCTGTTTCTCTGGTATGCTCAGCCTCCTCCCTTTGGCATTCTAGTGACCCCTTTCTCACTTATCACCTCTTCATTGTGCTCTGATAGATTTATTAGCAACCCTACCACAGAGAGCTGCTGACCTCCCAACACATCCTCCACAGGTCACCAGCTCTTTAGTACTACTGCTAATCAATTCATGAAGACATAGAACTCGGGCCATTCATCATGGCAGACCTGCTCAATGTGCAGACCGTCTGCTTGTACATAGCACTTCTCAATCTCCCCTGCCGAGCTGGGGCACAGTTCTTCGCTGAGCAATCCGCTCATGTACAGATCCGTGCCTTTACTCTGATCTTAGCTTCTGCTTCGCAATTGGTTTCATGCATACATGTGCACATGGGCCTGATTTTAAAGAGTGAAAAGGCATTCAAAGGCATCATAGATGCTTGTAGAAGCGTTACTGCAACCTCTGCTTGTGTACACTGTTTAGTATCTGATAGAGGGAGATCCTTCCCTTATAGAGCATTAGGTCTGTTATTTGTATTTGTAAATTTTACCCCACTGGTTTTCTTTGTAACTTACTGTTATGCTGATGTATGCACATAAGATATGACCTGGGTGGTAATGAATAGTTTACTGTAGGGACCAGGATGGGACATTACTACAACATAGGGACCAGGATGGGGCATTGCTACAAGATGACGACCAGGATGAGTCATTGCTACAAGATGAGGACCAGGATGGGCACATTACTACAAGATGGGGACCAGGATGGGACATTACTACAAGATAGGGACAAGGATGGGCACATTACTACAAGATAGGGACCAGGGTGGTACATTACTACAAGATATTGACCAGGATGGGACATTACTACAAGATATTGACCAGGATGGGACATTACTACAAGATGGGGACCAGGATGGGACATTACTACAAGATAGGGACCAGGATGGGACATTATTTCAAGATGGGGATAGGATGGTACATTACTACAAGATATTGACCAGGATGAGCACATTACTACAAGATATTGACCAGAATGGGATATTACTACAAGATGCAGACCAGGA
The DNA here is from genome assembly GCF_046119375.1 of Phyllobates terribilis. Taxonomy (NCBI): domain Eukaryota; kingdom Metazoa; phylum Chordata; class Amphibia; order Anura; family Dendrobatidae; genus Phyllobates; species Phyllobates terribilis. The sequence goes on from NW_027362762.1 coordinate 694,736,395, forward strand.
TGGGACATTACTAAAAGATAAGGACTAGGATTGGGGACATTACTACAAGATGGGGAAACTACTACAAGACATTACTATAAGTTGTTGATCAGAATATGGTGTTAATTGTAAGGTAATTACTGTATATGGCCCATTCTGAAAATAATGTGGCCCTTCAAAGTCACATTTTTTCTATGTGTGTCCCATATACCCAGCCAAGTTTGAGACCCGTTGCTTTAGATAGTAGTTAAAGCACCAACATATATTAAACTAAAATTGTCCAAAACCGCTGATATTGACACAATTTTTATGGGTGTTTCTGACTGATAATTGATTGGTGAGATAAGGATCCCACAAAATTTTGGATTTCGGACAGCAGATCCTTTCACTCTCTATTAGATAAGCCACGCTGGAGCTGTCTCACAGTGGTTCTCTCATAGAGAACACATGATGCTCAGCAGAGTAAGTGCTCCTGTATATGGGAGAGGAATGTGCGATAGCTTTTGGCCAAATAAACTGTCTAAAATGTATGAGAGGTTTTATCAAATACTTTGTTGGCTTTTATTTTCAGTCCAGCACACTTCACTTATAATGATCTAGTTTCAAGTCTAATAAATTAAAGACTACATATACATGACTAGCACCAGAACCACCATCAGTACATGAATACACCACCAGAATCATTATAAGTACATAAAAACAGTGCCAAACTTAATACAGCAATTAACTGCAATGTCAGGTCAGCCTCATATAAAATTGTATCACATGACACTGCAACTCAGAGTATGTCCTTAACAATAGTAATGAGATGATGGTGCAGTGAGCCACGGGGGAGGAGCCAGATGTTCCAGAGGGGCCAGCTGGAACATGTAGTTCCACTGGATTTTAATGTCAAGGTAGCTGAAGTGGGTAACTGGACCCCTAAACAGACCCCTTGAGTCCACAACAATTCTCAGTAGTGGGAAGTGTCACTTATGGACATGCAATAAGACCTCCCGGGGCGCTCCTGTCCTGTAGATATGGTGTCTGGGTGCAGGTGTTGGAGTGCCCATGATGTTCATGCAATTTCAAGCAGCCAGACACATATTTGAACTTGCAAAGTAACACTTTATTGAAGGAGAAAACAGAGTACAGTGTCTCTCACTTAAAGGTAAAGTAGCAATAGTGCACAGTATAGGTTAGGCTATGTGCCCACGTTGCATTTATGAAGCAGAAAATTTCTGCTGCATAAATGCAAGTCCTCTCCCGGAAAAACGCATGCGGAATTCCGCACGCGTTTATCGCGCATTTTTCGCACGTTTATCACGCGTTTTCCACATGCGGAATTGCCTTGCGTTTTTTATGCATTGGACTAAGGCAATTCCGCTTGCGGAAACGCAAAATTAAATGACATGCTGCGGATTTTTGAACGCGGCATAAACGCTGCGGAAAAATCCGCAGCATGTGCATAGAAGTTGCGGAATCCCATTGGGGACCATGGGGTGCGGATATACATGCGTTTTTCAAGCGTTTACGCTGCGGAAATTCCGCAGCATATACGCTTGAAAAATGCTACGTGGGCACACAGCCTTACACTGCATATTGTGCATATGCTTCTCCTTATGAAACAAACAAGTTTAGGGCCTTTCAGGGGGTCTGGACCACAGTTCTTTTTACTTGCTATTGGAGGAAATATTGTGCACAGTCCAGGTAATGCTACACTGAAGGAGGGACCTTCACAGGTTCCCCATGGCGACACACTAGTAGTATGTAAGTACTCACACTTCCCTCTTGCAGGGTGTAGGTCGGACAAAGTTTGTGGTGTGGAAGACAAATGAAACGTGGAACTGGTTTCTGGCTGGAAGCACATAGGTAAACCAGTAGGCATGAGAGCCTACTGTGTGGAGGTGATTATGAGGAGAATGATGTCCCCTCAGCATGGACTGGAAAATATTCAAGAAGCATTGGATCTTCCTTGCTGTTCCTTCCCTGGACTAAACAGAACTAGACAGGTTTGTACAAGCTCACAGGAAGTGTATTCAAACTGAGCTGGTAGGATCCTCCCAGCCGATTCTATGATAGCTTATTGTGAGGAAATGAAACACCCAACTTTCATATGCATACATGGACCAGAAGATAGCAGCACAGTACAAAGCACATTACAACACTTAATGTATTATACATCTCCTAACTCACAGTCCTCAAAGTAGTTCTGGCACACTGGAACAAATCTACTGCCAAACAACATTTGTTTCACTCAACAGCAATAGACCGGGTACCGGGATACCACAATGGGAGTTGTTGCTGTTACCAATCATCATCAGCCTGCGGACCATACAGGAACCACAGTACTGATCAGATGCAGGAAATAGCACTATTAAACATTTAAATAATAATTACATTTTTGTATAATATCTTTTATGTTGTAGGCCCAGTTTGGTGCAGTTCTGGGTCTTGAGATCCCCATCGATAACTCAAAAGGCATCTTAGAAATGCACAGCTCAGGAAATAGTGCTATGACTTTTTACGATATCTGCTCAGTGCCATGTGTATATTTTCTTGTCTCCAAAGCTTTGCTCTTCCAGCAGGTCTTTTGAGCAATTGATGGGATCCTCAGGACCAAGTACCCATACTTATCTGCTAAGAATTAATAAAAAAAAATCTTCCAAAAGTTTTGTTACTCTTTAGGCTGAGTTCACACGATGCGTTTTTCATGCGTTTCCGCGGCGTTTTTGCAGTTGCGTAAACGCCGCGGAAACGCATGAAAAACGCATGGTAGAAGGGCAGCAATGTTCCCCAATGGAAATCCGCATGTGCTGTGCCCATGATGCGGATTTTTCCGCAGCGTAAACGCTGCGGTCAAAAATCCGCAGCATGTCAATTCATTTTGCCGAAACGCTGCTATTTTGCCTCCATTGACTTGCATTAGACCGCATGGAATCCGCATCACTGTATATGTTGATGCGCTTTTCATGCGGTCTAATGTGCGGATGGTACCCGGGTGTGGATGAGAGGACTCTCATCCAGACCCAGGTACCATTAAAAAAAAAAGAATAAAATAAAAAATATATATATTCTCACCTTCTGACGGCCCGCGCTGCGTCCTGCCGGCTTCCCGCGCACTTCGCGGTTGAATGAAGAAGGACCTTCGCTGACGTCAGAGTCATGTGACGGGTCACGTGACGCTGACGTCGGAAGGTCCTAAAGTCTTCACTGCCGGCAGCCGGGACCGATGAAGCAGGACACCGGGGGCCATCAGAGGGTAAAGTATAGATTTATTTTTTATTTTTTGACATTCACACACTATATAAATCCATGCCGGTTGCATGGATTTATATAGTGTGAAGTTGACAAGCACTTTCCAAGTGATGCTAAAATCGCTTGGGAAGCGCTTGTCAACCCGCATGCGGAAATGAAAGTGAAGACCGCTTCATTTCCGCATGTCCCTGGCAGGAAACCGCATGTACAATCCGCATGCGTTTTTTCCTGCCAGAGAGATGCAGAAACGCTCAGGAAAAAATCCTGAGCATTTCTGCATCGTGTGCACATACCCTTAAGGTGCATTTACAAAAGACCTGTTTGAAGAGTGCAGCCCATAAGACAGGAAAATGTATATCATATCAAAGTGAATGCAGTAGAAAGTCATAGTCCTATCTCCTAAGGTGCCCACTTACTAGGAGGTATTCATGGAGCACGGGCTGGGGTCTCAGGTGTGTATGTATATGCTCTGTGCATATACATGTGTGTGTTTGTGCTCTGTGTATACATGTGTGTGTGTATGTGCTCTATATATATCTGTATGAAATTTGTCTGTTCATGCTGAATTTCCCTAGAAATTCAATTCTTTGAGAAGTTATTCTCCAAGAATTGAATGTCCCTTATTATGATCTTGTTTTTTTTTTTCAGGAAGGAGTTAATGTCCTTAGATAAGCTGTTTATTTTGTTTCCTATCATTGTCTCTTAATTCCAATTTTTAAATTAACCAGATAGAAATTCATGCTAATGGAAAAAAAGAGTCAAATTGTAAAAAGATCAAGGTAATTTTTTTAATCTCTCTATTTGGATTGAGAATGAAAATTTCTATTCAGGTTTTGGGAATGTGTAATTAATTATTCATTTTTGGCTAAAATGCTTGCCATCAATTATATAAAAGCACATGATTCAGAACATTGGCCCTAGAATTCCAAATTCCTCAATCTAATACTTGTAACGCTCAACTTACATAGAAAATATCTGGTACGTTGCTTGGGTCAATTTGCTTACAATATTTATATATTGCATGTTATCACTATAAATTTGATACTTCTGCCAACAATGGGATTAAAAAGTAACAATGTCTTTTTAGAAGCCCTTTATTAGTTATACATTGTGCTTAACCCCTTGACGATTGCCGATACGCCTTCTAACTAGTGTTGAGCCACCCCCGTAGTGTTCGAGTTCGGTTCGGTTCGTCGAACACCCGTGTGTTCGCCGAACTGTTCGTCGAACTGTTCGTCGAACACCTTCGAACACCGTTAAAACCAATGGCAGGCAAACAAAAACACATAGAAACACATAGAAAACACCTTCAAAGGTGTCCAAAAGCTGACAAACTGCTCAGAAGACACAACTAACACATGGAAAAGTGACAAGTACATATAGTCATGCGAAAAGAAAAGAGGTGGAGGAGTAAAAGGAGGGGGAGACACAGATATAGGCATGTCATGCCCTTCTAAAATCCAAAAAGTGAGAAGCCGACACGGCCAGTCCGTTCCTGCCCGTGCCACCTCTGTGTCGCCGGGTTTGTGCCAGAGCCGCGGTGGACCCTGACGGCCAGCCCCCCTATCCCAATACTGGTGCCTGTCCGCCGGTGGGTCGAGGCCCCCCACGGTGGGGGGGGAGTAACATCTGCAGAAGAAAGACCATCTTCCAGCCAAACTAAGATGTCGACTTCTTTTCGTGGACAATGTGATACGATCCCATTCTTACGGACACGCCCATCGCTACAAATTCTAGATGAGGCACAAAAACAGCAGGTGCTTCAACGGATATCAAGTGCTCCTTCAAGTGGGCTCTCCATCACCTCAATTTCAACATCACAAATACTCCAGTCCTCAGAGGTGTCACCCCAATCGCACTTGCTTCCTCACAGCTCCCAAGTCTCCAGCTGCCCGTCTGAGTATGGGGTAACACAGATGGCTGAGTCTGCCCAGCTGTTTACTCATACTATAGCCTGGAAACGGAGGTCTGCTCCAGAGCTTCTGTTAATCCAGATGAGGAAATGATCTGATCCGATGCCCAGAATCTTTATAAGTTGGATCCAGGACCAGATGAAGAAGGTTCTGAGCATAATGTAGACCCTTGTTCCCAAACTGTAACTCCTGTTGGTGGAGACAATGATGAAGACGATGATGAGACTCAAATACCTGATTGGAGCGACAACTTGACTTTTCGGTCAGGGCAGGAAGAGGTTGGCTCTGAGGGCGACGGGTGTGATAACACACAGGGTGATGATGACGAGGTTGGAGATCCCACTTACTGTCAACCCACAGTCAGACAGTCGATGAGGTCAGCAGAGGAGGTGGAGGAGGATGTGACTAGCCCTGGGGATGGGGATGACTCGGTACCCGGGCATTTGCCTGGTCTTGGGGATGTCGCGGTGGTCGGCTCCCTGGCCCGTACCCTGGGGTCTCTCTTTAAAAGGGTGGATAATTGTTAATTTTATAAGAGTTCATGACGCCACCTGTGGTATCTGGTGACAAGCACCAGCGCTGCAGCAGTCCACTGAGGCCGGTGATAAGGCAGCTCGATGGTATAGCTCCCCACAGGTGGAGCTAGGTCTCAGGGCAGCGTATGCAGGGGGAATGCAGGACAGGCGAGACCCAGCTGGGTCAGAGCAAGAACGGGAACGGACACGGTAGTCACTTCAGTACCTTTTACTGGTGGAAATTCAGGCACATCCCGGAGCACTGTAGGGTGAAGGGTGCATATCAGGATCCTCCCCAATGAGCGGGTGTAGGGCCTCCTGTTTCTTGCCTCTGCGTAGTAAGTTTCTGACCTGCCTGGAGCTAGGCCTAACTTTGTCTCTGTCCTGCGCTGGCTGACCTTGTGGTAGGGCCTTCTCTTGGAGTTCACGCTCCCAGTATGCGGGGCCTAAGCGTCTCCTGGCTCTGTTACATATCAGCACCTTAGCGATCCTGGGACTTGTAGTTCTCCAGGGATTCCGGTTATGCCTTACTGGGTCATAGAGATACCGGTAAGCTCGGATCCTGTGTCCGGTAAATGCTTCGGGGTGAGCTGGTTAAGCTCCTCTGCCCCTTATGTACTAACTCGCCACTCACCTTCGGCCTACTCGGGCCCTCACTAGGCTATACACACTAACGGCAGCTTGCCGCGCTTCACTGATCTTACGGCACCGGCACACCTTAAGCTCTATCTGGGCTCCCTGAATCTAGCAAGCAGGAGCCTCGTGCTCCACTGCTGAACTATTAACTGCGTTCTCTAGACTAGACTGAGCTCCACTGCAGACTGACCTCTCTTAGACTTCTCTACTGCAGGAACTCTTCAGAGGAACTGAACTGCCTAGCTCCACCTTCCCTATTTATATCCCTAACGGGCTCCCTCTGCTGGTCTGAGGTGGAAGGTGGAGATGTGTGAATGTTTATGGGGGCCTCTTGTGGAGGATTCCATCAATGCACTCTTGTAGGATCTGTGATACCAAGCGCAGCGGGGCATCACAGATGCTATTGACGACGAGGTTAGGTTGCGCCTTCCTGAACAGAGACAGAGTACTGGAAGCACGTCAACAACTGCATCCTCAACCACAACTCTGCCTCTGACCACAAGTCGTAGTGGCTCTTCAGGTCACATGGGCTCTAAGCCTTGCATAGCCTGGGCATTTATTCAGATCGACAAGGATGACCCAACTCGTGTTATCTGTAATATTTGTCAGCAAAAGCTAAGTAGAGGCCAAAAAATACATAGTTTGAGTACTTCATGCATGTACCGTCACATGGATATGAAGCATAAGTTGCAGTGGGAAGCTCACTGTGCTACAATGCGGCCTAGCCGGCTGGGCCAACCACCGTCTGCCCCATCTTGTGCATCCGCAGCCTCTTCATCCTCTGTGACTGGGGGGGCAGCAGTCACACATGTTTTTGGACGCAGACCTGCCACCTCTTTACCCGCAACAGCCAGTGTGATTGGCAGGTCGTCAGTTCATTGGGAAGTGGAAACACCTGCTAGTGTTGAGCGCTCTCCGATATCGAGAGCACCACCTTTGGATCAAGGCAACCTAACATGTCCGCCTGCATCTTCCTCACAGACCGGCAGTTGCCGGGGACACCCTACTCAACACCGTCTAAGCACAACAGCCAGCCCTCGGTCCCTCAGATGTGGAAAAGTAAAAGACCATTTCCTCCTAGCCATGAGAAAGCTAAGAGGTTGAATTTCACCATCTGCAAGCTGTTGGCTACAGAAATGCTGCCTTTCCACCTGGAGGACACAGAGGATTTTCAAGACCTTATGTCCGTCACAGTGCCCCAGTACCAGATGCCAAGTCGGAACTACTTCTCAAAGAAAGGTGTGCCTACGCTCCACTAGCATGTCGCACACAACATCACCGCTTCTTTGAGAAACTCTGTGTGTGACAGGTTGCACTTCACCACAGACACTTGGACGAGAAGGCATGGACAGGGGCGTTACATGTCGCTAACTGGGCACTGGGTAACTATGGTGACAGCAGGACAAGGGGCTGCTGTCCATGTCTTACCGTCCCCACGAGTTGTATGTTAATCCTCTTTATCTCGAACTTCCTCGACTGCTTCTGCCTCCTCAACCTCCTCTCGGTCCTCCACCTGCACCCAAAGCCTGTCTGGTAATGCCACCTGCTTTCTAACTGCGCAGAAGGAATCCTGCACACCTCCTTACTATGCTGGCAGCAGGGCTCAACGCATCAGTGTTTACTTTGAAATGTCTGGGAAATGTGAGTCACACAGCTGAGGAGTTTTGGTCAGCTCTGGAGACCCAGTTTCATGAAAGGTTGTCTCCACTGGACCTGCAACCAGGGAAGGCCATGTGCGACAATGCTGCAAACCTGGGTGCGGCACTTCGCCGGGGCAATGTCACACACGTGCCTTGTATGGCTCACGTGTTGAACCTGGTTGTCCAGCAATTTTTAGCCCACTATCCCGGACTAGATGGCCTTCTGCAGAGTGCACGGTCGCTGTGTGCTCACTTCCGCCGTTCGCATCCCGCAGTTCAACGACTTACATCTCTACAGAAGTCGTTGGGCCTGCCAGTTCACCGACTGAAATGCGATGTGCCGACACGGTGGAATTCAACTCTGCACATGTTGCAGCGACTGTGGCAGCACCGACAAGCCCTGGTGCAATACGTTCTGACGTATAGCCTGGGCCAACGAGATCCAGAGGTAGGGCAAATCACGCTGGAGGAGTGGTCTCAGATCAGGGACCTATGCACCCTTCTGCACAGTCTTGAAATGGCGACGAAGATGTTTAGTGCTGACGATGCCATTATCAGCATGACTATTACGGTGATTTACATGCTGGAGCACATGTTAAACAGAATTCGGAGTCAGGTGGTGGGACAAGAGGAGGTGGAGGAAGTAGAGGAGGAGTCGTATGCGGAAGGGATAACATCTCCAAGGTCCAGACGGTTGGCAGCACCAAGGCGGCAGGCATGGGAGGGTGGGGGAGAGGGATTAAGCAGGGCGCATGGTAGCAGCCAAACTGTTGAGGAAGGTGCAGGAGCCGAGGAAGAAGTGGAGGACGAACTGGCAATGGGCATGGAAGACTCATCAGATGAGGGAGACCTTGATCACATTTCTGTTGTGCGAGGTTGGAGGGAGAGGGCAGAGGAAGGAAGCATGATTCTTACCTCGCTACCAATACAACAAGGACTTGGTCCTTCTGGATGCGCAAGACACATGAGTGCCTTCTTGCTGCACTACCTGCAACATGACCCCCGGTTTGTCAGAATTCGAAGTAATCCCGACTACTGGGTTGCCACACTCTTAGATCCCCGGTACAAAAGTATATTTGCCGAAATAATTCCTGCCATAAAAAGGTATTGACGAATGCAGGAGTATCTGTTGCAGAATCTTACACGTGCTTTTCCACAAAACACCAGTGGTGCACGTAGTGAATCTCACAGTTCTAACTTGCCAATGGTGGGACTGTCGAATCTTCATCACTCAAACAGTAACAGTAACACAGTATCTGCTGGTAACAGCAATTTTGTGGAATCGTTTCACCACTTTTTTAGACCATCCTTTGCAAGGCCAAAGGAGACAAGAAGTCTGACACATAGTCAATGCCTAGAGAGGATGGTACAGGAGAATCTCCAAGTGAACATCGAAGCCATGACTGTGTCACTGGACCCTTGCTCATTTTGGTATTCCAATCTTGAAAAATCGCCGGAGCTCGCCACTCACGCCTTGGAGATCTTGTCATGCCATGCAGCCAGCGTTCTCTCTGAACGTGTGTTCAGCGCTGCTGGTGGTGTGCTGACAGATAAGCGCACGCGGCTGTCCACTGAGAATGTAGACAGACTCACGTTCATAAAAATGATCAAATCATGGATTCGCAAGGACATTTCTACCCCTGTGTCATCCTTGGGAGACTAAAAGCTTGGGGATTTGGTAAAATCACCTCACCAACCGTTTTAAGCAACAGTGGGGCAATTGATGCCACTTAACCCTAGAACGCATGACCATAAAAATCTACACTTTCACATACCTGGGGCCCTTTAGGCCCATGTGCAAATAACATGAAATAACTCAAACTCAAATGACAAACAACTATATACATGAAGAATACCTAGAGTTTCAAAATTCTAACTAAAGCAATCTTGCAGAAAATAGAAAACAATTAACTGGGCGGGCCTGCAAGGCCACAGGTATGCGTTCTAGGGTTAAGTGGTGTCTGTGCCACAATTTTGGGAGTCCCCTTGCTGTGTCTTACGTGACGTTGGCATCGTCAATTCCAGGTGGGTTGGGTCGCACCCCCCCCTTTTAACTGTAAGAAACTACATACACTATGGCTTGGGGTAACACAGATGGTTGAGTCTGAAGAGCTGTTTACTCAGAGGTCTGCTCCAAATCTTCAGTGTCTGCTAGTCAGCGTAGAATTTTTAACTGCATCTAGCCTAGGCAATACTTTGGGCGTAGTAGCCCAGCTGCGAAGCAAGCTGCACCGCCTGTATATCTAATAACAATTTTTAAATTAATCTAGCCTAGGCAGACTGTGGGGACCCCCAACCAAACCAAGATGCTCAGCCCCCCTACCGCCCCCCTTTCATGGACAACCCAATAATGTAACTCTTACAACTGGATGGGTGAGGATCGGTCACAGCTTTATTAACTCTTTATACTCATTCCATTAGAAAGGCATTTTATTTCTAAAATAATTCAGCTTGTTGCAGCATGCCCTGGGTCCCCACTCCGGCAAGTTGGCCAACAAGTGTAACTCTCCAACATGTCCTTTCTATTTCCAGGCCACGGAGGATCCAGCATACTCGTATGCAGGACTCTGACCCCCACCCATCACTCTTAACGCTTGTTCCACTCCGTCCTGGAGTCCTGACAGGAATATGTCCAGTCCAATATCTATTAAGTGAACACCGTCGGGCCGTATGAGGCCTGCTTTATCTCCTTCCAGTTGTCGGTGTCGTATCACTACACCGCCTCTGTCTCTTCTAAATTTTGCCATCCGAATATTTATTACCCGCCTTGTCCATTCGATGGCCGTGATGTCTCGCGCACCTTGCCATACCGCTATCGGCACAATCTCTGACCATACTATAGCTAATTTTGTGAAAAATTCTCTGAAGCGCTCAGTGTCTAGTTTCATTATTGCCATTAGTTATGCGCTCTTGTGATGACCTAGGTTGTTTCCCCCGGCCTGTATAACTAAGATGACCGGACCTCTTGCCTCTCTCCCTACCTTGATTACCTCCATTAGTACCTGTGGCCATAGCAGGCCTCTAATACCTCTCCAGTTGAAATATGTGTTATGAAACTCTAATTTCCTCCCGCCTGGGCGGACTTTCGCCCTTTTTTGTGCCCAATATATATACGAGTGGCCTATCACTCACACTGTTGGCTTAGCGTCACCTGTAAAAGAAACAAACCACATTAGGATAACAAGTCCGGTCTTATGTATCTCGCCGAACACGTGGATCGCCATCTCCCTATCCTCTGAACTTCCGTTTCTGACAGTCCTGCTCTTGCTGCTTCCGTGGCCGCACCTATGCGGAATGAGTGTGTCCCGTAATCTTTGGGGTGGTTCCCTGCCGATGTTATGCATTTATTAAATATAGCTTGGATCAGGTATCTTGATAATGGCGTTCCATCAATGTGTGATACGAAGAAATTACTTTGTGATCTGATGGTTAGATATGTTTTTACTATTGTTACCCGACTCAGTGTACCGTTTGTGGGTTGTAGAAGTACCCAAGTACTCCTGCCCGCTGGAACCGTTTTCGATTGGTGTATGCGTACACGTATTGCATTATTGGCTATGACTACTTCCTGGTGTAATAAGCGTCCACTGGTGGTAATTTTGGATTGAGGGACTAATTCGCTTATACATAGCGCCCCGAAGAAGGCGATCACAAATGCAGTAGGCATTAGTGTTGCTTCAAATTGTGAGTGTCATGTTAATGGTGTTAGGGATAAGATGTGAGAAATCAGTTTTAGTGACACGGGACGGGACTTCTACATTCCTGACTTGGCTGACCCCTTTTCCACCCTTTTATGGATTGTCTGATGATGAATCTTTGTCACATCTCCCCAATTCAGTAGTTGGAAGTGAAATGCTACTCCGGTCAGACACCGCTGCGCTGACGCCCCTGATATGCCCCTCATCATTAGCTGGTGGAGAAATTCTATGGTGACTTGTGATCTGGCTTGTTCACATTGGTCAACCCGTCTGCCTGCTACTAGTCGTATCCACTCTTCCCATGCCTTACCGTATGCTTGCCACGTTGACGGGGTAACTGACGCTCTGATTAATGGCATCAACTATTCGCCACTAGATCCCATAGGGAGGGTGGGCAACTGTTGCCCGATGGGTGGGCGTTGTGGAAGAGCTCTGTGAAAAGCTGCCAATTGAATTGTTATAAAGCATTAGCAGCAGCTTTATACCCCTCAGCATAGTGGCTAGCGCGGACCCATACATTGTGTTTTAGGCACAGGAATACTAGCCTGCGTAGTAGGCCTAGCACTGGGAGAGACGATGATGCCATCTTATTAATGCAGTGCGCTAGGCTGGTGTTTTGTGTTATGAAGCGTATATTTTTGTTAGCCAGGCGCGCGCCCCATATTTCTATTGCTACCACTATTGGGAAAAATTATTTTCAGGGCTAGATGCAGCTAAAAATTATTATTAATTTCAAAGCTGGTGGAGCTTGGTATAGATGGCCTAATACAATGAGTCCCACACACAGCTAGAAGTCCAAATATTTTTTCAGAGGTAGAAGCAGATAAAAATTATATTCAATTTGCAACCTGATGGAGGTCAGTATAGATGGACTAATAGAACAAGTCCCACACACAGCTAGAAGCCCAAATATTTTTTCAGAGGTAGATGCAGATAAAAATTATTTTTAATTTGCAACCTGATGGAGGTCAGTATAGATGGACTAATAGAGAAAGTCCCACACACTGCTAGAAGGCCAAATATTTTTTCAGAGCTAGATGCATATAAAAATTATATTCAATTTGCAACCTGATGGAGGTCAGTATAGATGGACTAATAGAACAAGTCCCACACACAGCTAGAAGCCCAAATATTTTTTCAGAGGTAGATGCAGATAAAAATTATTTTTAATTTGCAACCTGATGGAGGTCAGTATAGATGGACTAATAGAGAAAGTCCCACACACTGCTAGAAGGCCAAATATTTTTTCAGAGCTAGATGCAGATAAAAATTATATTCAATTTGCAACCTGATGGAGGTCAGTATAGATGGACTAATATAACAAGTCCCACACACAGCTAGAAGCCCAAATATTTTTTCAGAGGTAGATGCAGATAAAAATTATTTTTAATTTGCAACCTGATGGAGGTCAGAATAGATGGACTAATAGAGAAAGTCCCACACACTGCTAGAAGGCCAAATATTTTTTCAGAGCTAGATGCATATAAAAATTATATTCAATTTGCAACCTGATGGAGGTCAGTATAGATGGACTAATAGAACAAGTCCCACACACAGCTAGAAGCCCAAATATTTTTTCAGAGGTAGATGCAGATAAAAATTATTTTTAATTTGCAACCTGATGGAGGTCAGTATAGATGGACTAATAGAGAAAGTCCCACACACTGCTAGAAGGCCAAATATTTTTTCAGAGCTAGATGCAGATAAAAATTATATTCAATTTGCAACCTGATGGAGGTCAGTATAGATGGACTAATAGAACAAGTCCCACACACAGCTAGAAGCCCAAATATTTTTTCAGAGGTACTGTAGATGCAGATAAAAATTATTTTTAATTTGCAACCTGATGGAGGTCAGTATAGATGGACTAATACAACAAGTCCCACACACAGCTAGAAGCCCAATATTTTTTCAGAGGTAGATGCAGAAAAAAATATATTCAGTTTGCAACCTGATGGAGGTCTGTATAGATGGATTAATAGAACAAGTCCCACACACAGCTAGAAGCCCAATATTTTTTCAGAGGTAGATGCAGAAAAAAATATATTCAGTTTGCAACCTGATGGAGGTCAGTATAGATGGACTAATACAACAAGTCCCACACACAGCTAGAAGCCCAATATTTTTTCAGAGCTAGATGCAGAAAAAAATTCTATTCAATTTGCAACCTGATGGAGGTCAGTATAGATGGACTAATAGAATGATGCTATGCCCAAAAGATTTTACTTCACTAGGTGCAGTAAAAAAATTGATATTCTATACACAGGTGGTATATCTTGCAACACAGATAGGCTACTCCACTGACTAACACACTCTGCAATAGGCCAAAAAGAATTAGCTTTGCTAGATTCAGCCAAATGCTGTGAAAAAAACTTGCACAGCACTGGCACAGACCTGCCTGGCAAAAACTGATAGGAACTGATGTAACCTAGTCCTGAAAAGGACTCCAATTACAATTAGTCTTTACTCCCACAACCTATCTATTTAAGAGCACAGACCTGCCTGATAAAAGTCATAGGAAATGCTGTAACCTAGTCCTTAAAAGGACTGCAATCACAACTATTCCCTACTCCCAAGCTATCTTTAGATTTGTGCGAAAATTGGCTTGAAATTAACAAGGTATAGTGCACACAGCAACAGCGGTGCCATCTAACACGCAGCTGCAGCAGTGAGAAAATGGTGGCGACGGGGAAAATGGCTTGGTCTTATAGGGCAAGGACATGTGACATACACTGCCAATGACACATGCCCTTGCTTGTGTGAAAAAAAGCACTTCGCTCCGTGTGTGCGCTGCTGATAGGCTGACAGATTGCACCTCCCCACTGTAAATGCGGGAAAGAGAAAAAAAAAATGGAGATCTTCATTGTTCCTGCAGAGATCCATCCCCTGCCCCTCCCCCCACCCCGCTGTACACTCAAACTGCGTATTAACATTAATTTTCATCATTACTGAGAAAAAATCCAGTTATGATTTTGGTGCACGAACAGTTATCGAACATAACCTCGAACAGCCGAATTTTTCTCAAATTGTTCGTGTTCGCCGAACGGCTCGAACACCGCCCAAAACAGCTCGAATTTGAGATTGGCGAACAGTTCGAGTAGAACAACGCTCATCTCTACTTCTAACCTCATCATTTAGGGACCTTAACATTCAGCGGTGCTTTAACGGCTTTGAGAATTAAGTGAATAACACCCTCCGAAAGGCAGAAAAGCAGTGGGTGTCAGCTGTATATTATAGTTGACACTCTGCTGCTTCATTCATTATTGTTTTAGCAACGATTGTGGCCGTTTAACCCCGTAGATGCCGCTGTTAATCTCGACTGAGGCATCTAGATCGTTAATAGAGGGGGAGGGTTCTGTCTTTAACCCTATTAGGATATTATAATTTCAATAGAGGGTCAGTCCTGATAGTTGCTATGGCACCATTACTTGGCCTCGATTACGGTGACCTGTTAGGCCCTGCCATGTGCATCTCCTAACAGGCTGTGTTAGTGCCAGTGTGCAACTATCAGGGCCCATGAGTATCATTGATCAAAGTGAAAAATATTCAAGTCTCATAATGGGACTAAGTAAAAAATGTAAAAAAACACATAAAAAAGGCAAAAAAATAATGACTGGGTATGTGCATACAATGTCTTTTTCAGGTGCATTATGCCACGGAAACTGCCTGAAAAAACTATAAAAAATGTTCACAAGAATGAACACAAGCAATTCTATGTAAAAACGACTTGCTACTGATATGTTCAGATTTTTGAACGTCTTTTAACCAGTTCAGGTTTCTAAAAATGCCAAGCAATTAAAAGAAATAACATGTCCATTCTTTTGATATTTTCCACTCGGAAGATATACTTTACAATAAAAGTCAATGGGAAAGCGGAAAAGATGCCCGGAAGATGACTGGATGTTTTTTGGAATGCCATTGTTTTTGCTTAAAAAATGGAATGAAAAAAAAAGGACTAGAAAATTCTTCAGAAAAACCATGTGAAAACTCTCCCTAAAAACACTGGCTGAAACAACTGTCCAAAAAACGCTCAGGAAACAACCAAAAAAAAAACCACCTAAGACCATTCAAGAAAAAAATCCAAGTTTCCCGAAGCGTCTTCTGCTTGAAAAACTTGTTGGGTTTGCCTTACTTTAAAAGACGTTGTGTGGATATAGCCATAAAATGTTTCTCCACTAAAAATGCTGTTTTTGTGTAAAAACAAAAATAAACAAAAAACTCCATACAAATAATTGTTTTAAAAAGGTGTCTCAGTATATGTCATTTTGCACATTATGAGCCCACATACTGTATGTCTCTGCTGGCAGAAAAGCAAAAAAGTTACATCTCTCGGTTTAGAATAGAGTGAAGCACAAACAAAATATGTTTTCTAAAATATTGTACTTAGTGTGTAAAAGTTGTAAAGCATATAAAAACTTATATCAATCAGTTCTCACTGTAATCATACTGACCTGAAGAATTAAGCCATGTTATCACTTATACCGCATAGTCAACGGCTTAAAAAAATAATATAAAACAATTCCAGAATTCCAGGGTTTCATTAACTCTGCATCCAAAAAATCTGAATAAAATGCGATTGTAAACTGTTACGTATCTGAAAATAGTACCAATAAAAATGTCAACTCACTTTGCAAAAAACAAGTCCTCATACAGTTCTGTTGGCGAAAAGATAAGAAAGCTACAACCCTTAGAATATGGTGATGAAAAAAACAATTTTTGATTAAAATATCATTTTTAGAGTGGAAAAACAGCAAAACTAATATACAGTTAGGTCCATATATATTTGGACAGAGACAACATTTTTCTAATTTTGGTTCTAGACATTACCACAATGAATTTTAAACAAAACAATTCAGATGCAGTTGAAGTTCAGACTTTCAGCTTTCATTTGAGGTTATCCACATTAAAATTGGATGAAGGGTTTAGGAGTTTCAGCTCCTTAACATGTGCCACCCTGTTTTTAAAGGGACCAAAAGTAATTGGACAATTGACTCCAAGGCTATTTCATGGACAGGTGTGGGCAAACCCCTCGTTATGTCATTCTCAATTAAGCAGATAAAAGGCCTGGAGTTGATTTGAGGCATGGTGCTTGCATTTGGAAGGTTTTGCTGTGAAGTAAACATGCGGTCAAAGGAGCTCTCCATGCAGGTGAAACAAGCTATCCTTAAGCTGCAAAAACAGAAAAAACCCATCCGAGAAATTGCTACAATATTAGGAGTGGCACAATCTACAGTTTGGTACATCCTGAGAAAGAAAGAAAGCACTGTTGAACTCATCAATGCAAAAAGACCTGGGCGCCCACGGAAGACAACAGTGGTGGATGATCGCAGAATAATCTCCATCGTGAAGAGAAACCCCTTCACAACAGCCAACCAAGTGAACAACACTCTTCAGGAGGTAGACGTATCAATATCCAAATCTACCATAAAGAGAAGACTGCAAGAAAGTAAATACAGAGGGTTCACTGCACGGTGCAAGCCACTCATAAGCATCAAGAATAAAAAGGCTAGACTGGACTTTGCTAAAAAACATCTAAAAAAGCTAGCACTGTTCTGGAAGAACATTCTTTGGACAGATGAAACCAAGATCAACCTCTACCAGAATGATGGAAAGAGAAAAGTATGGTGAAGGCGTGGTACAGCTCATGATCCAAAGCATACCACATCATCTGTAAAACACGGCGGAGGCAGTGTGATGGCTTGGGCATGCATGGCTGCCAGTGGCACTGGGTCACTAGTGTTTATTGATGATGTGACACTGATCAGAAGCAGCCGAATGAATTGTGATGTATTCAGAGCCATACTGTGTGCACAGATCCAGCCAAATGCAGCCAAACTGATTGGTCGTCATTTCATAATACAGATGGACAATGACCCAAAACATAAAGCCAAAGCAACCCAGGAGTTTATTAAAGCAAAGAAGTGGAAAATTCTTGAATGGCCAAGGCAGTCACCTGATCTCAACCCAATTGAGCATGCATTTCACTTGTTAAAGACTAAACTTCAGACAGAAAGGCCCACAAACAAACAGAAACTGAAAACCACCGCAGTGAAGGCCTGGCAGAGCTTCAAAAAGGAGGAAACACAGCGTCTGTTGATGTCCATGAGTTCAAGACTTCAGGCAGTCATTGCCAACAAAGGGTTTTCAACCAAGTACTAGAAATGAACATTTTATTTACAATTATTTAATTTGTCCAATTACTTTTGGTCCCTTTAAAAACAGGGTGGCACATGTTAAGGAGCTGAAACTCCTAAACCCTTCATCCAATTTTAATGTGGATACCCTCAAATTAAAGCTGAAAGTCTGAACTTCAACTGCATCTGAATTGTTTTGTTTAAAATTCATTGTGGTAATGTCCAGAACCAAAATTAGAAAAATGTCTCTGTCCAAATATATATGGACCTAACTGTACATCAATGTAATTGTACTGACCTGAAGAATAAAGCATTATTATTATAACTTATACCACACAGCGTAAAAAATAAATCACTAAATAAAATCTTGATCTCCTGTTTATTTGTTCATTTTGCCTCCCAAAAGAGTGTAAGGTCTGATGCAGATGAGCGTATAAGTCAGATGTGTGCTGTCTGATTTTTATTTGAATAGCACACAGAGAGCACATTGACCCATGTTATTCAATAGTGCTGTTCAGATGAACGATTTTTTTTTTTCGGTCCGACTGTCCGTTGAAAAAAAAAAAGAAAAATCGCAGCATGCACTACTTTTTTCCGAGTCTCAGATGAGACTCACCCATTCAATTCTATGGGTGCGTAAAAGAAAAAAAAAGTCACATGGATGAGCTTTCTTGATGTAACTTGGATGATTTTTCATATGCTCTTCTGCATCTGACCTAAGGCTCGGTTCACAGCTATTATTTAGAGCTTTCTAAATCCTTTGATTTGGAAGAAACTCTCACCGAAACCATTTACTATAATGAGGCAAATGGAGATAATTTGGGCTGTGGCCTTTGGTACTGTGGTGTCTGTGTTTTTAGACAAAAGAAAGACAACTGTGTCATTGACCACTGTTGTGTGCTTGCCTAAAAAGATGTGACATCACCAGAATAAAGACCAGACAGAGTCTAAAGTGACCTCATCTGCCATATTATATTGAATGATTCCGTCAACAGTTGAATTTGAATCTCAATTTAGACAGAAACTTCACAGGAACTCTGTTGTAAGTGCTCAGCATCGATCATAGGATAAATGTGTTTCTAGCACACCTAGCAAAAAACAAGCACACTCTCAGGTAAGTCATCTATTGAACGAAAAATATAGGATTTCCTCTTTACTAGTAGTACAAAAGCTCTGGAAAAGCGACATGGCTCCCCCTAATTTAAATCCAATGAAATCTGCGCTCCCTTCTTTCTGAACTCCGCAGTTAGCGTACTCATGTATGGTCATCACTGTAGGACGAAGAACCCACTTAATTTACAGAGTGCATGTCTCCATATGCCCAAACTGAACACATTAGGCACTAAGTTGGTATATGCAATTTTGCAATTTTCACTCTGCAATTTTCACAGTTTTTTTTTCTGGAAAACACCTTTGGGATCAAAATAGTTACTGCACCCATAAATGAATTCATTGAGGGGTCTAGTTTCCAAACTGGCCATCCTTTTTTATTTTCTATTTTCTCTCTTTCTCTTCTGGCATCTGGGGGCTATGCAAATGGAACCCACTAACTGATTCTCCCCAAATTTGAGAGGAAAATGGGGGTGCGTTTTATAATCCGAATGTAGCTTACCGGTTGTGGTGGAGCAGGGTCACAGAAGGCAGGGTCGTTGCTGCAGGAGGTCGAGAGCTGGACTGGGGTGATGCTGCAGGCCCAAAGCTGGGAGGAAGGGGTGTCCCGGCAGTGCGAGGCTGCGGGCCCTGGACTTTCATATGTCAGCGGTGAGCGGAGTCTCCTTCCAATTTCACTGTGGTGGGCTTTGGGAAAATGGCAGCCAGCGGTGGCGCATGCGCAGATTGAAATCTCGGGAGCCAAGATCTCGGGAGACTGGAAGCCCAGGGCCCACAGCCTCTTACCGCCGGGACATCCCCTCCTCCCAGCACGGGGTTCGCATCATCACCCCTCTCCGGCAGCCTCAGCCCTGTCTCCAGTGACCCCGCTCCACCACAGCCGCCCCCCGGTAAGTTACCGTAAAATCAGACTATAAGACGCAGCTCCATTTTATAAAATTTTTTTTTCCTATTTCCCTCCCCAAAATTTGGGGTGCGTCTTATGGTCCGGTGCATTTTATAGTCTGCAAAATATGGTATACTTCTTTCACTGTTACAGTTTTTTTTTAGCTTCAACACTCAGTTTTACATACACTCATATACAACATATCACCATATTCTTTGTGTTACACCACACCCCCTTTTTTCTCACATTCACTTATTACTTATGCTTTTTTATTACCATATATACTTTAAATAAAAATATCTTTCTGAGTATCATGGTTTTATCTAATGTGCTTAATGCATCCTATTCATGCTATATTCCTCAGCTATTTAGCTATTCAGCAAAATGTACTGAGCACATAATATCGCTCACTGTAAGGCATGTGAGCTTTTTCTCTTTCCCGCTTTTGACATTGCTGCGTGGTTCGTTGCGCGCCATCCTGCGCATGCTCCTGGCTTGCCTCCACAGCGTCCAGCTCGGCTTTGCGTCATAAACTGCGACATCATTGCACTTCAGTGATGTCCACCCTGCTATTGGTGTGGAGTTGATGTAATGCGCCTGCATGGGTGGTGGCACCTGGTAAGATGACGTCCTCCCCGTTAGTGTTTTGCAACTTCTTCCATGCTATATTAGAAAAAAAAGGAGCCAAATGTGGTATATACAGTTTGTGTCCTGAGGAAGAAGTCTAGAATGACTTTGAAACGCATTGACTACATAACCTGAAATAAAAAATCCTTTATTAGTCTTCTATATTTGGCACTATGCAATAAATTATTGATCATTACACTGGATCTAATGTACTTATCTTCGGGCACTAGACATTTACATATTTTTCATTTATCATCTATTTCTATTGTTCTCAGATATATTTTTTATACTAAATTGATTGGCATTTATTTATTGCATGAATTTGTTTACAGAACGCACTTTGATACCTGTTTTTTTAAATTATAATTAATGATCTTGTCTGGTAATTTTCAATCATGGCACATCCCTCCCCCTCCCTTTGTAATTATTATTTTTAATGATGTCTCTTGTACTTTGTTGTTTTTAGCTCTATTGTTCTCAATACAATTACATTAATGAAATCATTTCTATACTGATAATGTCTGCTTTTTGAATACAGTATTTTAGGTTATGTATTCATTGAGGAGTCAAGTTTCCAAAATGGGCTCACTTTTTTTGTTATTTATTTCTCTTCTGGCTCTTTGGGGGCTATGCAATTAGCACCCACTAACTGATCCAGCAAATCTGCATAGCAAAAGTTAAATAAAGCTCCTTCTCCTCAGAGTCCTGCTATGTTCTCAAACAGTAAGGGAAAACCATGTATGGCCAATTTGGTAGAAATTTCACAATAAAAGATGTGGTTCATTTTTAACTAGTACCACTTGTGAGAATGGTAAGACAAATTTGACCCTTGTTCATAAAAGATAATCTTTAATAATCATAACAAGACACATACAACATGAAAAAGGTGCCCATAAAAAAAGTGACTTAGTGCAGGTAGAGAAGTACTGGGGGTAACCCAATGCCTTTGCAAAGATAAGTGCATTTTTTTAAATTCCCTACATATTATGCTATTATTTTGTTATGACGGATGTGGCAGTGACATCCACCTGCTATTTGAAATACACTGTGACTCTACCAGTATAGGAAACCACAGGGCTAATGCATTCGAAGTAGGATGTATGAATAGTGTCTGAACTTATCTTGTGGGCTACACCCCTGTCATGTTGTTCTGTATCTTTGGTTTGGGGGAAAAGACTAGTAGGATTTATTAGTATCGGACATGTATTCCCCAACTGTATTTTTTCCTGCTGTTTTTAAATAAGTGATTTATGCATTTAGGGTTTAGACCTCACACTAAGATATTGTACACCTAGTGGCAAAAAATCTTATTTATCGCCTCTGGTGGAAGTGTGGGGGTGGGGATCGCTTAGGGCCAATTTTCATATAACTACCTGCACTAAGTCACTTTTTTATGGGCACCTTTTTCATGTTGTATGTGTCTTGTTATGATTATTAAAGATTATCTTTTATGAACAAGGGTTATTTTGCGTTAATTGTTAGACTATTTCCCTTTTCTTTTCAAATCAAGAATGTATGATCTAAGACAAATTTGATACTAAATAAATATTTCATTGGAGAAATTGTATTTTTTTTCATTCCACTCCGCATTATTTGTAGTTATTATTAACTTGAAGGGTTAATTCATTTTGTGAAAGCAGTTTTGAATAGTTTCAGGAGTAAAGTTTTTAAAATAGTTTCACTTTTGGGGTGTTTCCAATTTTTAGGTCACTGAAAGTCACATCAAAACTGAATGGGTAAAAAAAAAATTGAATATGTAACTTTCCTTGAAAAAATGTAAAATCCCTGCAAAATGCGAATATATGTTTTTTACCTGCAGATTTTCCTCACCTAACGCAATTATATGGGGAAAATCTGCACACAAAACTGAGCATACCAGCAAGAGAAACTGACATGTTGTGGAATTGATAATATAAAATTTATTTGTAGCAATGTCATAGAAGCTGCTATGACCAAGCAATTCATTTCACAAGGGATGGTTTCAAACAGGAAATTGTGGTTTTGGCTGATACTGTATATACCTTTTGATCCATAAATGAATAAAAGAAACACATTTAATGATCATTTTGAGTAATAATAATAATATGATGGAGGTTTACCTGCAGTCGTATTTACTTATTTTACGCTCGTGAAATTCACATTTGTTAAGTCTGCACTATTAGAAAGTAATCTAACACCAGAACATTCACAATAATGTCACACTCTATTCATTTATTTCTTGCTTGAATTAAATAGTCACACTTTTGCTGCTTAATAAGTAATATTTTGTCTTCCAAGAAATCTTTGATTTTAAGGAATGAATATAGGTTGTAATAATTCCTGTGAGCAGCAGATGGCACTGTTAGATTTTGGATTATTCTGTCAGGCACATAAGGTAAGATATCTAGATAATAATTACAGATTTCAGGCTTCTTGATAGGGATATATTTCAGGTGATAGTAAGAGTTTCTACATCTCCATCCTGCTGCGTTATGTAGATATAACTCTCACCTGGCATCTATGGCCCAGAACTTTTGGCAACTCTCCGACTCATCTGAATGGAATTTGTAGAAATTCATGTGCACAACAACCCCATTCAGATGTATAAATTAGGCTACGGCCCCACTATCAGTATTTGGTCAGTATTCGGTCAGTATTTTTTCTCAGGAGTGGGAGCCAAAACCAGGAGTGGAACAATCAGAGAAAAGGTATAATAGAAACAAATCACCATTTATCACCCACTCCTGGGGAAAAATACTGATCAAATACTGATAGTGGGGCCGTGGCCTTAGGTTATAAGTTGCGCAAGTAATATAGGCACCATTTTTCGGTTACATATAATGTATTGAATTCTTTACATTTTTTGGAGGGAGTTGAAAGATGAAAAAAATCAATTTCACTATTATTTTGTAAAACTTATTTGTATTATATGCTCAGCGTGGACTGATCAAGCCAGATCGATACAATTTCTATTGTTATATCAACATCACTGTACCAGGTTCTTTTTCTTTAAAGAAATTTTGTTTCTTTTCGCACTATTTTGAGGGTAAGCACAGTTACCCTCATTTATCAAAACTGTCCAAAAAAATAAGCTTCTTGCCCCTGGCAAACAGAGTGCCACGGACGGGTCTAGTAGAATGAGAGATGCCAATTAGAGGCTGCTGTAGCGCTGTGACTTGTGAATGGAACAGAATCTACTGAATCTACTCAATCCATGCTTAAAGGGGATATCCGGGACTTTAAAAAAAAGGCATGTAGTTGCTAACAGAGGCAACTACCTGCCTGTTGTACCCGGCGCAGGTCTCCTGCCAGAGATTAGGCTGCTCCCTGTCAACAGGAAGAGAAACTGCTGCTCTGTTGACAGGGTGGGACTACTGGCGTCATGTTGATTGACAGCCTGCTCCCCCAATTAGGCAGCGGAGAGCCAGTTGTCAATCAGCATGACACCAGTAGTCCCGCCCTGTCAACAGGAAGAGAAACTGCTGCTCTGTTGACAGGGAGTAACTGAATCTCTGGCAGAAGCGGTCAATGACCGACGCCGGGTACAACAGGCAGGTAGTTGCCTCTGATAGCAACTACATGCCCTTTTTTTAAGTTCCGGATATCCCTTTTAAAGACTAATTATTTTAGCTCTTTAAGGCTTGCTAAATATGGATAAAAAAGTTTTTCTATATTATCTTATATCAACAGTTGGCACATCCTCCCGTGGGTTGATGATATTAACCATGTACATCCTTATGGTTTTAAAGTGAAGCTGTCAACAGAAAAAATGCTATTAACTTTCAGATATGGGGCTAATCTGCAGGTTAATAGTGTTCTGAACGTACCCGGCGCGTACATTTAGCTGAACGCTGCCGGGAGAAAATTAACTTTATTTCCGCAGGCAGCATTCAGCTTTCAGTCATGAAGGCGGCTGTAACGGCACCCCCAGCAATGACTGACAGCTGGTCCCAATGTCAGTCAGTGCCTGGGGTGTGGTAACAGCTGCCACTCTCTATACACAGAGCAGTGACTGAACCAGCGCCAGCACCCCCCCCAATGAATGGAAGCCGAACGCTGCCGGCAGGAATAAAGGTCATTTTTTTCTAGCAGTGTTCGGCTAAGTGCAGATGCCGGGAAGGTCAATAATGCTATTAACCTGCAGATTAACCCCATATTTGCATTTTTTTCTGGTGATATGTTCTCTTTAAGATCCTGTACACGAATCCTACAGTAGGGCTTGTTCACACACTGCCCAGAAAAAAACGCAGTGTATTACAGTACCAGCAAAGTGAATGAGATTTCTGAAATCTCCTAAACATTCTGCTTATTTTTTCCTTGCAGATTTGAACTACTAAAGTGTTTTTTTTTCAGCCAATTCAGTGTTTTTGCAGCTTTTTTCACACATTCAAATGAATGGAAAAAAAACACTAGTGCAAATGCATCAAAAACACACATAAAAGCATAACAAATATGAATAAAAAACATGCGTATTTTAGACAGCAGCATTTTTCCTGCCAACAGTCTGGTTTTTGCTGCAGAAAAATCTACTGAAAATACTGTATACCCATAGTCTTACCATAGTTTTTCTATCCTGTTTATCTGACTAGGACAAATATTAATTTTTAGAAAATATATATATATAAATGCATTGGAAAAAAAACAAAAAAAACAACCCAACATCTGCGTACACAAGATATTTTTTTAACATTTAATATTTTTTCATCCATATTAATCCCTCACTCCTCTCTTCTCCTATGTACAGTTGTCATGCTCTCTTCACAATGTTATACCACGCAGATCCATTCATTCCCAACATACAACGCAGGAAACGCTCTCACAAATCACTCAATCATCTGCTCACTCTCTGTATCTTCCTTCTATTAGTCGCAGGTGATATTTCTCCCAACCCAGGACCCTCCAGTAATAATAACACTAACTCTTTCCCTGTTGCATTCAGAAACCCTGCTAATCTCATTAATATTCCCTGCATATCTTCTGTCTCATTCAACTGTGCCCTTTGGAATGCACGCTCAGCTTGTAATAAACTCTCTTACATCCATGACTTTTTCCTCTCTAATTCCCTCAACCTTCTGGCTCTCACTGAAACCTGGATCCAGCAGTCGGACACCACCGCCGCTGCAGCTCTCTCCTATGGTGGCCTACATTTCTCTCATACCCCGCGACCTGACAACAGATCAGGTGGAGGTGTTGGTCTGCTTCTTTCAACAAAATGTACTTTTCAGGTTATCCCCCCTGTACCCTCCCTTATCTTCCCGTCCTTTGAGGCCCACACAGTCAGACTCTACCGGCCCTTCTCCCTGCGAGTGGCGGTTGTCTATCGCCCCCCAGGTCCCCCCCGTCAATTCCTGGATCACTTTGCTGCCTGGCTTACAAATTTTCTATCCTGCGACATCCCCACGATAATCATGGGAGACTTTAACATCCCAATTGGCGATCCTCTTTCCCCATCTGCCACGCATCTTTTATCATTAACCTCCTCCTTCGGCCTTTCACAGCTTGCTAATTCTCCTACACATGAGGACGGGAACACATTGGACCTGATCTTCTCCCGGCTTTGCTCAGTACATGACTTTACTAACTCTCCCCTTCCACTCTCTGACCATAATCTTCTTTCATTCTCTGTCAAGAACTGTGACTCTACTCAAGACACTCCCACCGTCCACACTTATAGAAATTTACGCGCCATTAACACCCAGAAATTTATAAAAAGGTTGCAATCATCATTGGCCCCAATCTCCTCCCTCTCATGTCCCGACTCTGCATTGAAGCATTATAACAAAATAATGCTATGCGCCCTGGATGAAGCCGCACCTCCTACACAAAGAACAATTCGGCATAGACGGCGACAACCCTGGCACACGCCTCAAACACGTCTTCTCCAGAGGTACTCCAGGTGCGCTGAACGGCTGTGGAGAAAATCAAATCTGCCCGAAGATTTCCTCCACTATAAATTTATGCTGAAAACATATAACTCTGCCCTTCACCTCTCCAAACAAACCTACTTTAACAACCTCATCATCTCACTTTCCAATAATCCTAAACGACTCTTTGACACATTTCATTCTCTCCTCAATCAAACAGCACAGGCCCCGACCACCGACCTCAGACGATCTGGCTAACTATTTCAAAGAAAAAATTGACCATATCCGACAGGAAATTTTCTCCCAATCCCCAAATGTTATGCATGCTCCCCCCCGCCACATTGTATCTTGCTCATTTTCTGACTTCGAACCAGTCACGGAAGATGAAGTGATCAGGCTCCTTGCATCTTCTCGCCCTACCACCTGCACCAGCGACCCTATTCCCTCACATCTCCTTCAGTCCCTTGCTCCAGCTGTCACCTCTCACCTAACTAAAATTTTCAACCTTTCCCTCTCATCTGGTATCTTTCCCTCTTCTTTTAAACACGCCAGCATACAACCATTACTTAAAAAACCATCCCTCGACCAGAACTGCACGGCCAACTACAGACCTGTTTCCAATCTTCCCTTTATCTCTAAACTCCTGGAACGCCTGGTCCACTCCCGTCTAATCCGCTATCTCTCAGACAACTCTCTTCTTGACCCTTTACAATCTGGTTTCCGCTCTTTACATTCTACTGAAACTGCCCTCACTAAAGTCTCTAATGATCTACTAACAGCTAAATCTAATGGTCACTACTCCCTGCTGATTCTCCTGGATCTCTCTGCAGCATTCGACACTGTGGATCATCAGCTCCTCCTCACTATGCTCCGCACTATTGGCCTCAAGGACACGGTTCTCTCCTGGTTCTCCTCTTATCTCTCTGACCGCTCCTTCTCTGTGTCTTTCGCCGGCTCCTCCTCCTCCCTACTTCCTCTTACTGTCGGGGTTCCTCAAGGATCAGTCCTAGGCCCCCTTCTTTTCTCCTTATACACCGCTCCTATTGGACAAACAATCAGTAGATTCGGTTTTCAGTACCATCTCTATGCTGATGACACCCAATTATACACCTCTGCTCCGGACATCACCCCTGCATTACTACAAAAGACCAGTGATTGTCTTTCTGCTGTGTCTAACATTATGTCCTCCCTCTACCTAAAACTGAATCTGTCAAAAACTGAACTACTCGTCTTTCCTCCCTCCATTAATCTACCTGTGCCCGATATTGCCATCTCCGTTTGTGGCTCAACCATTACTCCCCAGCTACAAGCCCGCTGTCTTGGGGTCATTTTTGATTCAGATCTTTCTTTCACTCCTCACATCAAATCACTCGCTCGTTCATGTCATCTACACCTCAAAAACATCTCAAGAATCAGGACTTTTCTCACCTTTGACTCGGCAAAAACTCTTACTGTCGCTCTTATTCATTCTCGTCTTGACTATTGCAACGCTCTACTAATCGGTCTCCCTCTTACTAAACTCTCCCCTCTCCAATCCGTCCTGAACGCAGCAGCCAGGATCATATTCCTCGCCAACCGCTACTCAGATGCCTCTTCCCTGTGCCAGTCATTGCATTGGTTGCCCATCCAATATAGAGTTCGTTTTAAACTTATCACGCTTACCCACAAAGCGCTCCATGCTTCAGTACCCCCCTACATCTCCTCCCTTGTCTCAGTCTACCACCCTACACGTGCCCTCCGTTCTGCAAATGACTTGAAACTAAAATCCTCCATAATCCGAACTTCCCACTCCCGTCTCCAAGATTTCTCGCGTGCTGCGCCAATTCTCTGGAATGCACTACCCAGGACAGTTCGATTAATTCCCAATACCCACAGTTTCAAGCGAACCCTAAAAACACATTTCTTTAGACTGGCGTATCACCTAAACACACTGTGTCCATCCCAGCTTTCCCCCATATTAAAATCTTCTTCAACTTTGGGTTCAAACCAACCATGCACATAAAAGCCTTTGTCAGGACTGCACACATACTGGCTGGCGACCAGTCCATGTATTATTATTTATCCTATTCAGTATATCAAGGCTGCATTATACAATATATGTACTTTTACCTTTTGTGTCTCCCCCACTTCCTCATAGACTGTAAGCTCGCGAGCAGGGCCCTCACTCCGTTCGATATGAGATATGCTTATTCTGTATTGTCTGTATAAGTCCCCCCTAAAATTTGTAAAGTGCTGCGGAATATGTTGGCGCTATAAAAATAAACTATTATTATTATTATTATTATTATTATTATTATTATTATTAACAGTGGATAGGAAGGTTGCAAATAGAATACTTTTTGCTATTGCTAAGTAGAATAAAAGTGAAAATGTTGAAACTACCAACTGTTGTCCAATTAATAAAGATCTTATTTCCTCTGAGTATATTGAACTGACGGCTGCATGCAACAGGCTGTAAAACAATTCCTAAAATAACATAAAATCCAAATCTGGTTTTATCTGATTAAGATAAAGGGATTAGAGAGATTTTATGCAGCCTCTCTGAAAATCTGTAAGCATTTCTAGGCAGGGAGATTTCAGCATGTTTATTATCATGAAACGCCAAAGTAGTTTATTGTTCTGGCCAGTCCTTGTTTGTAGCCGGGATCTGGATGGTTGTAAACATCCACCAGCAGGACAGATAATGCATTGTATCACAGTCGGAGACAGAAATGCACGCGACTCTATATACACGGATCCTGCTACATCTGACAATTGTAATATCCGCTAATCGAAACATTAAAACTTCATGATTTCTCATCAATTATTTATTTTATTAAAACTTCATGATTTCTCATCAATTATTTATTTTATTAACTATGCACAATAACACAGTCACAATCATATACATATTATGAAATTACATATGGCAGCATTCACATTGATGCAAGCTAAGGCAACGTTGTATGGGATGTTAAAGAAGGAAAATGCACAACTACAGTTTAACCCCTTAACACACCCTGCTGTACTTAACTGTACGTCGTGGTGAAATACTATTTACTGCATGGGTGGGAAACCTTTTTGGGCCTTTTGGATATTTATACCATCCCTCAGGGGCCATACAAATTTCGGAATAACTCCAACCACAAAGTACATCCTGACGCTGGCACTGGTGTCAGGATGTAATCTTCCATTGCATGTGCCTCAGCGTTCATTATTAAACGCTGTGCGCTCATAGAGCAAGAAGAAATTAAAGGGCTGGCGGCCATCAAAACACAGCTGCCAGCTCAAGCACAGTGGTCTCCGGGAATCTTGAGGTTCCTTACCCCTGATTTACTACACTACACATGTACCAAATGAGGATCAAGCAGGGAACAGTGACTTGT
The DNA here is from genome assembly GCF_046119375.1 of Phyllobates terribilis. Taxonomy (NCBI): domain Eukaryota; kingdom Metazoa; phylum Chordata; class Amphibia; order Anura; family Dendrobatidae; genus Phyllobates; species Phyllobates terribilis. Next base: position 694,765,978 of record NW_027362762.1, read on the forward strand.
TTGTGCTATCAACAGCAGGAGTCATCTGTTAAATACAGCTGAGATCCCAATGCAACTCTTTACATGACATAGTCATCCTAACTGTGCATATGATGAATTTGTCAAAGGGAAAGTGCGCCTTCTCTCACCCCCCTGACACAGACACAGTGCATTTGAAGGGCGCAGATGGGTTGCCTAACGAGATCTCCATTTCTTGCATACACCTCAACCTATCAGATCTCCCTGGAGGTGGAGCCCTTTAGGTGACCTGTCAGTAAAACACTGACAGGTTAGATAATGCACTATACTACTCATGAAGTACAGTGTATTATCATTGCGATGAAAGGATTGCATGATCAAGTCACCTTGTGGGCTTAGACAGCTTTTTAATAATACAAAAAAGGCTTAAAGAGTAACCATTGTTTTTTTTTTAATTAATAGTACAGATGAAGAGAAGAAACTTTGTAATATATCATATTAGAAAAATCTTTTTATTTCTCCTCCTGGACTGGTCACTCATTCTTAAAGTTCTCAATTCGAAGTTTAAATCTGTCTTCAGTAAATACAGACTTTCTCATAACTGAGATAGGAGATGACAGTTGGTGCTTTTATAACTTTATGGAGAAATGTAACTGTCATTTCAAGAGAATTTGCATCAGAATGTCTGTATCTGCCTGTAGCTCCTTCTTTCCCACTCCCCTCTCCATGGAATTTTTAAAACATCAACTGTCATCCCCTATCTCAGTAATGGGAAACTCTGTATTCACTGAAGTCAATATTTTACCTGCAAATTGAAAATTTGGAGAATGATCAAACCAGGAGGAGAAAAAAGCAAATTTTACTAGTAATGTAAAAATCTATCTTAATCAAATAGAAATGTAACACATTTTACCCATGAATTGAGAGTGAATAATGAATCCAGGAGGAGAAAGAAGTATTTTTTTCATGTATATTAAAGATTTATCAAATAAAGATGAAGATGACAGTTACTCTTTAAGTGTTAAAAAAAGTAAAAAGAAATCCCAATTTAACTAATAAAAAACTGTTTAGCAAAAAAAAAGACCTAAAAATACTAAGACATACAGCATGTTTTTCTGTGCAGCAGTCACGCTCAGGTCAGGAGACTCTTCCCTTAATGATAGACATGCAGTAGTAAATTACGCCTAATTAATTAAGAAGTGCACACCACTTAATGAATTAGGTGCATCTTATAATGGACATGCACCTTGCCAGAAATGTTGTTCCAGTATCCACGCCAGTCCAGTAGAGCAGCCACTAAAGTGTCATAACTTTTGAAGAATTTCCAAGGAAAGCTTAGACATGCCACATCCCACCCATGCTCTGGCCACTTTGGATAATTTGGCTAGGACTGGTGTGAAAATATCAAAAGTCCCAAAAAGTTGTTTCTTTTCAAATAGGCTTCAATGTTGTACATAGCAGAATTTCTGTTAAGTTAACAGCACCTGTTTCTGTTCTGCTTCATAGTCCTATGACCCACTGCACTGTGGGGCTTAGGAACGTACTACACCAGAAGATCTTAATCCATTTAATTTATTCAAAAAGATGAACAATCAGTCTTTGTACTACTTTTGTGAACATGACATGGGTCCGGAGGTGATGAAGGACATGATATTAACCCCAAGCTATGTTCCTGGCTCTGCAAATCATGTTGGTACGAGAGCTGGCAGTAGCACTCTACTTACGGGGCAAACTGTGAAGTGGGAATCAGGTGGGAGCAAGGAGCTTTGGCCTTTATCCATATAATGAGAGAGCAGAGAGCCAATTTTCATCCAAAAGCTCTTGTGGGGGAAGATTTGCTTGCTTTGCCAACTGCATGTCTGACCAGGAGAACCCTCTCCACTCCCTGCGACAAGGTGTACCCAATCAGGATGGACCCTAACTCTTGAAGTTCACCTCACTACATGCCAGCTGGCCTAAAAAAAAGAGCAGGACCCAGACCTGATTGTTTAAACACCTGCCCATGTGAGGCTATATAGAGACAAAATGCACAGCCCAAAAAGAGGGGCCATGCTCTGTATGCACAAAGTTCAAAAAACTAAAGCAAAACTAAAGAAATGAGCTGAAACGCATGTTGGTATAAGTGCAAGGCGTAGGTGCATATTTACACTGTGGCCATTAACAGACAGAATCTTGTATAAAAATAAAATGAGCAAATACCCTGTAGTAAGTAAATAAAAAAATAGCAAAAGGTAAATGTAAATAACATAGGGTACATGGTTGACACTATTTTGATCAAAAGAGCATAAAAACCATCTCACTTCGACAAGGTGCACCTATTCAGGGCACCCAGTCAGGGCGGTCCCTAACTCTAGTGACACCCTAGATTATGTTTTCGATTTATAGAAAACCTTATAGCAGCCAATGATTAACATGATATTCTCACTCTTATTTTAAAAAAGCTGCAGAAATGTGTATTATATTATATTGTACTGTGGCTGCTGCAGAATAAATAAATATAGCTGCTGCAGATGTTCTTTATGAAAGGAATGAGAATGATTCATATAATATGATAACAAATATTAGACTAAAAATTCCCAAAGCTCTTTTGCAGCGCATGACGTGTATAATTAAGGGCTGTGTTGTCAGCGTTATGGAGATAGTTAGTTCTTTGAATGGTTGAAGATAGTAAAAATGTACCAACCTTGCCTTAAAAAAAAAATTAAACCTGATACGTTAGTCACATTATATAGTTAGTTACTTAATTATATGCACTGCTTGTTGAATATTTCGTTTTGTAGAAATGTAGGAAAGTTTTGTTCAGATATTTAATTTAATGTGTGCCATTTTACAAAGTATTAAGGAATCATCTTTTGAGTTCCTTGACTTACACACATTTTCTTTCGGCTTAATGTTGTTATATGATCACACGTTGCTTTATTAATTACTAATTTTCTAATAATTTATAGTAAGGGGTACACTATGTGTCAATACATTACACACGAGTGGTAAAGTTATGAGAAGAATGCACAAAACTTTTGCCAAGTTTTATTAGTCTACAAATCCTTCAGTATGTGTAATACTTAGAATAACAGATCACAGACATTTACTCATAATGAGCAGAAAGGGCTTTCCCCATACCAGGGGATTACTGTCAACAACTACCTTCCCTTTATCATCATTCTGTTTTCTCCTGAGAACTACGCAGCTTGATGATTTTTCCCAGCTCTGAGCTTACAAACCGCATGATTCATCAAAGCCAGCAAACGTCCTCTTCATAATGGATGGACAAAAGTGTCACAGATGTATCATAGCTTGCCATTGCAAAATTCCAAAAATGTTTACCTTTATTCTGCTTTTCACTTTGTCATGTACTATTAGCCTTGGGGGGAAATATGTGTAAAAGACTCACTAGATTTCGGACATAAATGTCAGAGAATTGTAGTTATTACAAAGCCTGCCAATATAGTTAGGATATTTAACAATAAAATCATGTGAATAATCATGATCATAAGGAATACTGTTGTTATACTTGCACTGTTCACAGTCACTTTGATGCGTCAAAGTGGCTACCATGAACAGACTTGTCTTTGACCGAGCACTCCGCCTCTAGGCCACAGGCGGTTTTAATTGCAGTAGGATCTTCCTTTCCCACACACAAGCAGGCTTATGTCTCCTAAAGAGGAGTTCACATTGATAGGGTCTTGGTATGACGAGAAACGCCTTAACGTGGCTACCATGTACACATGAATTGGCCAATTTATGCACTAACATTTCTCATTTATTTCTATTTTCTAGAGGAGTAATACTATTCAAATTTCATATATTTCATGTTCGCATACTTAGCGTTGTAGAGTGCCACTTCGTTTGTTAGACTTGGCGAAAGCTACTCCGTTTCCCAGAACCCTGGCCTTAACCCTCAAACCCATGTACACGGATCTGGCATTACACAGGGGACCCTGGGCTAGGCCACAGGGTCAACTGCTGTTCGGAGGCGCAAGCTGGTAAGAGGGATAGTCAGGTAGCTGGGTCAGATCCAGGAGGTCACGTCAGGAACAAGATCATAAAACAAGCGGGTAGTCAAATGTCAAGCCGTGGTCAAAGAACAGGAATAATCAGAAAAAAACACAGGCAAACAGCACAGAGGTATATACCAGGATAGCAGAACTATTGACTGGCAGTGAGAAATGGCTTTTAAGGGTTTGTATAGAACAGCCCCACCCAGTGCTGACAGCAGATAGAAACCCAAATTAACAAGATTATCCCCGTAGCTTCTTCACTGGCCAGAGCTACAAGTTCCAGGAATAAAATAGGATTAATGCTGTCAAGCAACATCCGCATCAAAGGTGCGGCGTCATCTAGAGGCTGAAGCAGAAACCAGCAAAGATATAACAACTGTATTATAAAATGGATTTATGTAAAAAATCCACATTTCACAGTAATGTAGTAATAATATACTGTATAACATACTACAGAGGAATAGCCAGGGAAGAGGGGAAACTATAGGGTCATATGCCTGCTTGTTGGATGTTAGGGCACATGGAAAAAAATAATATAGACGTACAGTGAATTTTTTTGCTGTGAATGAAGGAAAGTCTATGACTAGTAGGGCTTCCATAAAATGTAGGAGACGTAGGCGGCTTGTTCAGAGTCTAAATTTCCTTGTACAACCAATTAGACATTATGTTTGAACTGATCATAATGAATAGAAGGTGAGCTGCAGTACCTGGGAATGGCCACTAAACAGTGCAGTGAAGGGGTGATGTTCCTGTTTCAGTCCATACTTTGTTTACATTCAGCCACTAGCAGATCTAAAAACAGCTGATCAGTGGGGGTACCAGATATCGCACCACCTATGGATCTGCTAATGGTGACCTGTCCCATGGATTGGTCATCATTATCAGACTGGTTGTAAACCCCTTTAATTCATAGCACCGAGGAAACACAGAATGTTTTACCATTTACATTATTTTTGGTATATTGTTCTATACAGGATTGAAGAAATATAATTGTATAAATGTGTTCAATATAGTTTGACCTGTGTAAAATGATTCAGACCCAAAGGAATATGATGAAATTTAAGACAATACATAAGTAAAGATCAGGGAGCTCTGTGATTGGGTTCAAAGCTAGACTTAATGCAAAGGTCAATACTGGTATATCTAGAAGGAAAAAGCTAAATGTGAACCATACTTGTAGTGAATATCTTTTTCAAATATATCTATATTATATCATGTTGATACAAGACTTAACAGTAGTTAATTCCGTAAGTGAATTAATGAGAAAACCCATGCCCTGGAGCCTATATGTCTTCTCAGAGAGGCCACAGCAGAAGTAGAGTCAACCAAGGTGAGAGACTGCTGCATTTTTACAACATTAAGAACCTGACTTTCCTAGTAAGATAAACATTTAAAACAGGGTAAAGGTTATTTTATAAAAGTAAAGGAAACAGATGAAGGTAACAACTTCTCAATTCAAGTGACAACATTCTAAAGCCCTCCATATACACTTGAAACCAGAAGTTTACATACATTATATAAAACACACATATGAATGTTTTTCTCAATATCTGACATGAAATCAGCATAAACATTTCCAGTTTTAGGTCAATTAGGATTACCATAATTTTTAATATTTGCCAAATGCCAGAATAATGAGAGAGAGAAAGTGTTTTAAGGCATTTTTATTACTTACTGCAAAGTCAAAAGTTTCCATACATTTCATTAGTATTTGGTACCATTGCCCTTAAACTGAATGACTTGGGTCAAACGTTTGGGATATCCTTCCATACACTGTGTTCCAAATTATTATGCAAATAATATTTTCTCAGATTTACCCAAATTACCTATATGAATTGCAGTCATTGTAATTTTCCAGTCAAATAACTATTAGAGTACAATTGAAAGGCTTTTGTACAAACTGCCTATGATAACAGTATATTTTTTTAAAAATAAAACACTCAAACTGCACTCAAAATGCATGTTCCAAATTATTATGCACAGCAGCGTTTTCAACCTTTTCATTTTAATGAAGAACAAAAAAATGGTCATTTTTGAAATTATAAGCATTAGCAGGTTATTACAAACTGAAATCAAACAGTTTTCAACTCAAAACTTTATTCTGGGTGATGTTACATTTACACATAGGACCCCTTGTTCGAAAGGAGCTTCTGAACTCTCTCGTCCATTGAATTTGTCAGGTTTTGGATGGTTTCTGCTTCAATTGTTTTGAATGAGGACAGAATATCCTCCCAGAGCTGTTGCTTAGATGTGAACTGCCTCCCGCCATCACAGACACTCCTTTTGATGATGCTCCTGAGGTTCTCAATGGGTTTGAGGTCAGGGGAGCATGGGGGCCACACCATAAGTTTGTCCCCTTTTCTGTCCAGAGCTGCCAGAGATACAGATGTGTTATGTGCAGCATGAGATGGTGCATTATCATGCATGAAAATGATCTTGCTGCGGAATGCACGGTTCTTCTTCTTGAACCATGGCCGGAAGTGCTGTTTGAGAAACTCAACATACATTATGGAGTTCATCTTTACCCCTTCAGGGATCCTAAAAGGGCTGACAATCTCTCTCCCCATGATTCCAGCCCAAAACATTACTCCACCTCCTCCTTGTTGGCGCCGTAGCCGTGTTTGCATGGGGTGTCCATCAACCAGCCATCCTCCACTCCAACCATCTGGACCATCGAGCGTTGCACGGCACTCATCGGTGAACAAAACAGTTTTGAAGTCAGTCTTCATGTATTGTTTGGCCCACTGGAGCCGTTTCTGCTTGTGTGCAGTGGATAGAGGAGGTCGACAGGATGGCTTACGCACAGCTGCAAACCTCTGAAGGACCCTGCATCTTGTTGTTCGGGGGGCGTTGGAGGCACCAGCAGCTTCAAAAACTTGTCTGCTGCTATGACAAGGCTTTTTTGCCGCTGCTCTTTTAACCTGACGTAATTGCCTGTAGGAAAGAGTCCTCAATTTTCCCTTATCAGCACCCACACGTGTGTACTGTGAATCAGCTACATACTTCTTGATTGTGCGATGATCAGGATGAAGTGTCTTGGTAATGTTGATTGTAGTCATGCCTTGCCCTAAACACTCCACAATTTGTTGCTTCTCAGCAGCCGACACATCCTTTTTCTTTCCCATTTTGGCAGAAAATGTAGGCTGCTTAATAATGTGGGACAGCCTTCTTAAGTAGTCTTGCCTTTCATTGGACCCACCTGCCAAACTAATTAGCACAGGTGTCTGCAATTGCTTACAGTGATATAAAGAGCCCTGACACACATCACCATCAATGAGTTTAACCGGTTCCTGACCGCCCACTGTAGATAAACGTCAGCGCTTGCTGGGCTCTGTGCAGCGCCGACGTTTAAAAACGGTGGGTGGTCTCGCAGAGCTCAGGACCCCCAGGGTCCTGCAAGTGCTGCGATTCCGGTGCAGAGCGTTAGCTCTGACAGGGGACATCATCGGGACCTGATTGGATCAGGTCCCAGTGATGTTAACCCTTTGCTATGTTTTATATGCCGCGATCTATAGTGATCGCGGCATATAGAAGATAGACAGAGGAGAGGGGGTCGTCTTACTTACCTCTCCGACGACCCCTGATACCATCCAGGACCTGGGGTTGCTATGGCAGCTGGAGGTCACATGACTGCCTCCAGATCTGCCATATATGGTGTCCTGCCTGGCTCAGCCTGCAGCTGAAGCCAGGCAGGAGACTCTGACTGTGAAACAGTCAGCGAAGATCTCATGTAATGTAATACATGTCTATTACATTACATGAGATCAGTGATCAGAAAAATAAAAATTAATGTCCCATACAGGGACTAAGTAAAAATGTAAAAAAAAATGTTTTTAAACTGTTAAAAAAAAAAATCACAAAATAAATAAAAATAAATAAATAAAATATTAAACCAATAAATCCGTATATTTTTACAAAACCAAAAAAAGTACACATATTTGGTATCGCCACGTCCGAAACAACCCGAGCTATAAAACTGTCACACTAATTAACTCCTTCTGTGCACACCGTAATAAAAATAAATAAAAAACGGAGCCAAAAAATATGCTTTTTCGTCATATCGCCAAACAAAAAGTGGAAAAAAATGCGATCAAAAAGCAAAATAGAAATAAAAATGGTACCACTGAAAACGTCATCTTGTTCCGCAAAAAAAAAAGCTGCCATACAGCTCCATTAGCTGAAAAATAAAAAAGTTATAGCGCTCAGAATAAAGCAATGCAAAAAAAATATTTTTTTCTATAAAATTGTTTTATTGTGTAAAAGCGCCAAAACATAAAAAAAAATACAGTAAGTGTAGTATCGCTGTAAACATACTGACCCGAAGAATAATGCTGCCTGATCACTTTTACCACACGCAGAACGGCATAAAAAAACCCCTCAAAAAACAATTCCTGAATTGTTGGTTTTTGTTAATTTTACCTCCCAAAAAACGGAATAGAAAGCGATCAAAAAATGTCACGTACCCAAAAATGGTACCAATAAAAATGTCAACTCATCCCGCAAAGAACAAGCCATCAAATGACTCTGTCGGCCGAAATATGGAAAAATTATAGCTCTCAAAATATGGTGATGCAAAAACTAGATTTTGCAAAAAAAAGCGTCTTTTAGTGTGTGACAGCTGTCAGTCATGAAAACCCGATATAAATCTGGTATCTCTGTAATCGCATCGACCCGAAGAATAAAGTAATCTCATCACTTATACCGCACGAGGAACGGCGTAAAAAATAAATAAAACCAATTCTTCACCTGCTACTGATTCGTTTATTATGTCTCCCAAAGATCACAGTAAGGCTCTGCTCACATTTATCCTGCGCTCTGCGCTAAGCGCTTACACCAGAGTTTCCGTGTAAATCTCTAAAATACATGATTCAGCCGGAACCCATGACGGAAGATTCCCTGTAATGAGGCAGATATAGGCCACTGTGGATGCCGTCTGGCCTGTGATCCCACGGTGTCATTTGTTTTAGGCGTGCATAAAAGTGCGGTTGGCCACAGTTTTGTGCACTTCTGAAAAAAAGGACACCGCTAAACAGAGGTCAGACGGAGTCCAGAGTAACTCTGCTGCCGCATTACAGTGAATGGTTCCCGCAGGGGTTTCATCTGAATTACATCACTTGGAAATTTAGATGGAAACCCCGATGTAAGTGCTCAGCCTAGAGCGCCGGATAAATGTTACGTAAAATGTTCCCAATAAAAGCTTCAACTCAGTCCTCAAAAAAAGCTAGTCCCCACTCAGGTCCGTCATCTGTTAAAAATATAAGGGATTTCCAAGTTACTGGTAGCAGAAAGGCTCTGGAAAAGCGAAATGGCCCTTGCCCCCCAAAAGAAATTCAGAAAATGTTGTGCTCCCAAATCCAAATGCCTATTCTACAATAATTTGTTCTCCAATTGTCAAATAGCACTCCGTCCCCCCCAGATCTCGCCGTATGGCTAAGCGGTACGATACAGCCAAATATGGAGTATTGCCACTTTTAGAAGAAATTGTGTGACACATTTCGGCACCATTTTTACCCATTGCCCTGTGTGAAAATGTAAAATCTGAGGGTAAAACATTTTTTTGTGGTAAAAATATAATTGTGCTTTTTTCACTGCCCAATGGTATAAATTTAAAAATTAAAAAATACTCACTACTTCCCTAGATGAATTCCTTGAGAGGTGTAGTTTACAAAATGGGGTCACTTGTGGGGGTTTCTGCTTTTTCGGCATGTCAGCGACTCTTCAAATGTGACATGGTGTCTGCCTCCTATCCCAGCCAACATAGCGCTCCTTTCTCTTCCGAACCCTGCCGTACACCAAAGCAGTGGTTTTCCCCCACATATGGGGTATCGGCGTACTCAGGAGAAATTGCACAACAAATTTCATGGTGCAATTTATCCTGTTACCCTTATGATAATGCAAAATTAGGGAATGAAAAACATTTTTTGTGGGAAAAATGTGAAAATTTTATTTTTACGGCTCAATATTATAAACTTCTGTGAAGCAGCTGGGGGTTCAAGGTGCTCACCACACATCTAGATAAGTTCCCTAAGGGGTCTAGTTTCCAAAATGGTGTCACTTATGGGGGGTTTCCACTGTTTAGGCACATCAGGGGCTCCCCAAATGCAACATGGCATCCGCTAATTATTCAAACAAATTTTACATTCAAAAAGTCAAATGGCGCTCTTTCCCTTTCAAACACTGCCGTGCGCCCAAACAGTGGTTTGCCTCCACATATGGGATATCGGCGTGTTCAGGAGAAATTGCACAACAAATTTCATGGTGCAATTTTTCCTATTACCCTTATGATAATGCAAAATTAAGGGATGAAAAACGTTTTTGTGGGAAAAATGTGAAAATTTTATTTTTACAGCTCAATATTATAAACTTCTGTGAAGCACCTTGGGGTTCAAGGTGCTCACCACACATCTAGATAAGTTCCCTAAGGGGTCTAGTTTCCAAAATGGTGTCACTTGTGGGGGGTTTCCACTGTTTAGGCACATCAGGGGCTCCCCAAATGCAACATGGCGTCCACTAATTATTCAAACAAATTTTACATTCAAAAAGTCAAATGGCGCTCTTTCCCTTTCAAACACTGCCGTGCGCCCAAACAGTGGTTTGCCTCCACATATGGGATATCGTCGTGTTCAGGAGAAATTGCAGAACAAATTTCATGGTGCAATTTTTCCTATTACCCTTATGATAATGCAAAATTAAGGGATGAAAAACGTTTTTGTGGGAAAGGAAAAATGTGAAAATGTTATTTTTACAGCTCAATATTATAAACTTCTGTGAAGCACCTTGGGGTTCAAGGTGCTCACCACACATCTAGATAAGTTCCCTAAGGGGTCTAGTTTCAAAAATGGTGTCACTTGTGGGGGGTTTCCACTGTTTAGGCACATCAGGAGCTCTCCAAACGCAACATGGCGTCTGCTAATTATTCTGACAAATTTTACATTCAAAAAGTCTAATGGCGCTCCTTCCCTTCCGAACCCTGCAGTGCGCCCAAACAGTGGTTTTCCCTCACATATGGGGTATCAGCACGCTCAAGAGAAATTGCACAAAAAAATTTGGGGTCCATTTTTTCCAGTTACCCCTGTGAAAATAAAAAAAATTGGGTCTAAAGTAACATTTTTGTGAAAAAAGTTAAATGTTAATTTTTTTCTTCCGCATTCCAAAAATTCCTGTGAAGTACCTGAAGGGTTAATAAAGTTCTTGAATGTGGTTTTGAGCACCTTGAGGGGTGCAGTTTTTAGAATGGTGTCACTTTTGGGTATTTTCTGTCATAAAGACCCCTCAAAGTGACTTCAAATATGATGTGGTCCCTAAAAAAATGTTTTTGTAAATTTTGTTGGAAAAATGAGAAATCGCTGGTCAACTTTTAACCCTTATAGCTCCCTAATAAAAAAAAATTTTGGTTCCAAAATTGTGCTGATCTAAAGTAGACATGTGGGAAATGTTATTTATTAACTATTTTGTGTGACATATCTCTCTGATTTAAGGGCATGAAAATTCAAATATTGAAAATTGCAAAATTTTCAAAATTTTCACCAAATTTCCGATTTTTTCACAAATAAACGCAAGTTATATCGAAGAAATTTTACCACTATCATGAAGTACAATATGTCATGAAAAAACAATCTCAGAATCAGCGGAATACGTTGAAGCGTTTCAGAGTAATTACTTCATAAAGTGACAGTGGTCAGAATTGAAAAAATTGGCCCGGTCACGAAGGCAAAATCAGGCTCTGGTGCGAAGTGGTTAACTGACAAACAAAAAAATTCTTACCTTATCACTCATAAACACTTTTTGCATAATAATTTGGAACACAGGGTAAGCTTCTCACAATAGTTGGTCGGAATTTGGGCCCATTCCTCCTGACAAAACTGGTGTAACTGATCCAGGTATGTAGGTCGCCTTGCTCGCACCTGCCTTTTCAGCTTTGCCCATAAATTTTCAATAGGATTGAGGTCGGACCAAAGCACGTTCATCTCTGGGACACAGAACCTGTCTCCGTCCTGAGCGGTATGATGGCTGGACAATCCCATTTTGTTTGTACTTACATATAATTGTTTGTACAGATAAACGAGACACCTCAGGTATCTTGAAATTGAACCCAAGGATGAGCCAGACTTGTGCAAGTCCACAATTCTCTTCTTGATATCTTGGCTGATTTCTTTAGACTTTCCCATGATGCTACACAAAGAAGCAGTGTGTTTCAGCTGTGCATTAAAATACATCCACAGGTGTGTCTCTAATTAACTCAAATGTTGCCAAAAAAACTATCAGAAGCTTCCAAACACATGACATCATATGGGCAGTTCAGAATTATTTAAAGGTATAGTAATCTTAGTGTATGAAAACTTTTAACTTTTCACTAAGTAATAAAAATGCCTTAAAACAATCTCTCTAATTATTCTGGCATTTGGCAAATATTAAAAATTATGATAATCCTAATTGACCTAAAACGGGAAAGATTTATTCTGATTTCATGTCAGATATTGTACATTCACACTGAAGGCATCAAAACTATGAATTAACACATGTGGAATTATATACTTAACAAAAAAGTGTGAAACAACTGAAAATATGTCTTATATTCTAGATTCTTCAAAGTAGCCACCTTTTGCTTTGATGACTGCTTTGCACACTCTTGGCATTCTCTTGATGAGCTTCAAGAGGTAGTCACCGGAAATGGTCTTCCAACAATCTTGAAGGAGTTCCCAGAGATGCTTAGCACTTGTTGGCCCTTTTGCCTTCACTCTGCTGTCCAGCTCACCCCAGACCATCTCGATTAGGTTCAGGTCTGGTGACGGTGGAGGCCAGGTAATCTGGTGTAGCACCCCATCACTCTCCTTCTTAGTCAAATAGCCCTTACACAGCCTGGAGGTGTGTTTGAGGTCATTGTCCTGTTGAAAAATAAATGATTGTCCAACTAAACGCAAACCGGATGGAATAGCATGCCGATGCAAGATGCTGTGGTAGCCATGCTGGTTCAGTATGCCTTCAATTTTGAATAAATCCCCAACAGTGTCACCAGCAAAGCACCCCCACACCATCACACTTCCTCCTCCATGCTTCACAATGGGAACCAGGCATGTAGAGTCCATCCGTTCACCTTTTCTGCATCGCACGGTGGTTGGAAAGAAAGATCTCAAATTTGGACTCATCAGACCAAAGCACAGATTTCCACTGGTCTAATGTCCATTCCTTGTGTTCTTTAGCCCAAACAAGTCTCTTCTGCTTGTTTCCTGTCCTTAGCAGTGGTTTCCTAGCAGCTATTTTACCATGAAGGCCTGCTGCACAAAGTCTCCTCTTAACAGTTGTTGTAGAGATGTGTCTGCTGCTAGAACTCTGTGTGACATTGACCTGGTCTCTAATCTGAGCTGCTGTTAACCTGCGATTTCTGAGGCTGGTGACTCGGATAAACTTATCCTCAGAAGCAGAGGTGACTCTTGGTCTTCCTTTCCTGGGGCGTTCCTCATGTGAGCCAGTTTCTTTGTAGCGCTTAATGGTTTTTGCAACTGCACTTGGGGACACTTTCAAAGTTTGCCCAATTTTTTGGACTGACTGACCTTCATTTCTTATAGTAATGATGGCCACTCGTTTTTCTTTGCTTAGCTGCTTTTTTCTTGCCATAATACAAGTTCTAACAGTCTATTCAGTAGGACTATTTCCATCAGTGTGTTGTTTTTACCGCCTCTTATTGAATTTTACTGAAATGTTGTGGCAGACAAAAAATCTTAATTCTTTTGTTTTGATTTTTTTTTCCGTTACTCCATTTACCAATGGGTTTAATTTACTTTATATTTTGGTCCATCAGACTATTACAAATGCAGCGATACCAAAGCTGCCGTCATCTGATCACAGGAGCATCGTAATGACAGGAATGGGGGTCTTCAGTGGCTGACATGACAACTCATCTGCACCCTGAGATCACGTCAGGGGGTATGCCGAGGCTGCTCAAGGCAGATGATGACTGATTGAATCAGCCATCATGTACAGGGAAAGATTCTCGCATCCAAGGCAGAGAAAGTCTTTTGACATATGACTCACCCCCTGGGCCAGTGCTGTAGTGCGGCGCGCGTGCGCGTGGGGGATACCCGGAGCCGGATCCGATGGGGGTAGTAGTCTTCGTGTGGCGGTGACCCGGTCCGCGCCCAGGGTGGTCAAACTAAGTGGCGGTTATTGGTATGATGGTGTTAGTGTCCGACTACGCCACCCGTTGAATGCGGTTATGAAACCGCCGCTGCAGGGCAGACCGCTGAGGCCAGTGGTATAGGTGTGCAGCAATGTTGATATAACCCCCAACGGGAGAGGTATGGCCTCAGGGCAGCGGATGTGGATGATGTTGGGAGTGATGGTGTGGATGTCCCAGCACTAACGGTGCGACAAGGAAGCACGGAAACGCGAGGGTACAGTTCAGGGCCTTTACTGATGGTACAAGGCAAATTCCCCCGGGAGTACTGGCTACTAGTTGGGGCCTGGTTAATCTGCGAGTAAGCCGGAGTTCCCCTGGCCAGGTGGAGTTGTAGGCCTTCCCGTTAGTCTGTACCCTTCCTGGCTACCCTGCTTTCGGCGGTTACAAGTAGCCCACGTCCCTGGGTATACCGTGTGGTGCTCACCCGTATGGCTGGTGACCTGGGGCCTCCTGTTAGCCTCCGCTCCGGGATGGCGGTGCTGGTCCCTTCGTTGTGACTGAGCCTCCGGGCTTTTATGGCCAGAGGACCTGGAATCCCCTGCCGGATGGATTCTGCTGCTGGGTATATCTTAGTCCCCACAGCCTCGGACTCCTGTGTCCGGTTTTAGTACCTTCTCCCAGGGCGAGCTCTGCACAGCTCCAGCCCCTGGCGCTTCTCCTTGGCTCCTACAGAGCTCCTGAGGTCTATCTGTCCCTGTTTCTGCGTGTCCAGACCAGACTCCGTCTCTGTCTGGAACTCCTCTCTCCAACCCTGCTTCAGCCCCAGTTTATATAGGGGAAGTTCTTCCCCTCCCAGGACTGGGCAGGAGGTGTGGCATGCTTAGGATTCCTGCCCAGGAGACCTCCCACCTGCTCACAGACGTAATACTGCTATTACTGTGGAAACCAGACCCCTGGGGTGCCACATTCCCCCCTAGTGAAATTTAGTACTCCCGGACTAAACATAACAGGGTATAAACAATAACAATTAAATACATGAGATGGTCACAGCGTGTCCATAACCGGGAAGCAATAAGGGTGTCCATTTCACCAAAGAACAGGGAGCCGTAACCAGGTAGGGGTCTGTCCTGCCCCGAGTCTTTAACAGTCTGTAGTCCATTCCTGGGTTACGCGCCAAACATATTTACAACAGAGTTCCGGTTACTCACTGTCCATAACCTGCAGGGTCCATATAAAGAAACCTGTAACTGAAAAACATAATTAGCAACGGCTACAACAAGACAGGTAAACATAAAATAGTTAAAGCAACTAGCCAACTTAGATTCTCCAACAAAAAAGAAGCAAGACAAAAATATATCTCATACCCTACCATAATTATATATAAATGTAAAGCAAAATTGCATAATAAATATAGGGTACTTAGTGAACTATTTTTGATCAAAAAAAGTATACAAGCCGTCCCACCAGCGGCAAGGTGACCCTAAATTGGGACGGTACCTATACTGCCTATATTAAAAACCTTACTGTATATCAAAGTTGAAGTAATGCATATAAAAGGGTAGACAAATAGGACCGGGTCCCAACTCCAGACCACCTAGGCCCGTGGTAAGCTACATATATACGAATCAGCTCAACAAAGGGCATGCCACACCCTTAAATTGCACAGAATGCAAACAAGTCAAAAAACCAGACAATGTGAACTGAGGTCTAAGATGGCAGACATACAAGAAACAGAGGCATGTTCACACTAGCAAAAAAGAAGCAAGACAAAAATATATCTCATACCCTACCATAATTATATATAAATGTAAAGCAAAATTGCATAATAAATATAGGGTACTTAGTGAACTATTTTTGATCAAAAAAAGTATACAAGCCGTCCCACCAGCAGCAAGGTGACCCTAAATTGGGACGGTACCTATACTGCCTATACTAAAAACCTTACTGTATATCAAAGTTGAAGTAATGCATATAAAAGGGTAGACAAATAGGACCGGGTCCCAACTCCAGACCACCTAGGCCCGTGGTAAGCTACATATATACCAATCAGCTCAACAAAGGGCATGCCACACCCTTAAATTGCATAGAATGCAAACAAGTCAAAAAACCAGACAATGTGAACTGAGGTCTAAGATGGCAGACATACAAGAAACAGAGGCATGTTCACACTAGCAAAAAAGAAGCAAGACAAAAATATATCTCATACCCTACCATAATTATATATAAATGTAAAGCAAAATTGCATAATAAATATAGGGTACTTAGTGAACTATTTTTGATCAAAAAAAGTATACAAGCCGTCCCACCAGCAGCAAGGTGACCCTAAATTGGGACGGTACCTATACTGCCTATATTAAAAACCTTACTGTATATCAAAGTTGAAGTAATGCATATAAAAGGGTAGACAAATAGGACCGGGTCCCAACTCCAGACCACCTAGGCCCGTGGTAAGCTACATATATACCAATCAGCTCAACAAAGGGCATGCCACACCCTTAAATTGCACAGAATGCAAACAAGTCAAAAAACCAGACAATGTGAACTGAGGTCTAAGATGGCAGACATACAAGAAACAGAGGCATGTTCACACTAGCAAAAAAGAAGCAAGACAAAAATATATCTCATACCCTACCATAATTATATATAAATGTAAAGCAAAATTGCATAATAAATATAGCGTACTTAGTGAACTATTTTTGATCAAAAAAAGTATACAAGCCGTCCCACCAGCGGCAAGGTGACCCTAAATTGGGACGGTACCTATACTGCCTATATTAAAAACCTTACTGTATATCAAAGTTGAAGTAATGCATATAAAAGGGTAGACAAATAGGACCGGGTCCCAACTCCAGACCACCTAGGCCCATGGTAAGCTACATATATACCAATCAGCTCAACAAAGGGCATGCCACACCCTTAAATTGCACAGAATGCAAACAAGTCAAAAAACCAGACAATGTGAACTGAGGTCTAAGATGGCAGACATACAAGAAACAGAGGCATGTTCACACTAGCAAAAAAGAAGCAAGACAAAAATATATCTCATACCCTACCATAATTATATATAAATGTAAAGCAAAATTGCATAATAAATATAGGGTACTTAGTGAACTATTTTTGATCAAAAAAAGTATACAAGCCGTCCCACCAGCGGCAAGGTGACCCTAAATTGGGACGGTACCTATACTGCCTATATTAAAAACCTTACTGTATATCAAAGTTGAAGTAATGCATATAAAAGGGTAGACAAATAGGACCGGGTCCCAACTCCAGACCACCTAGGCCCGTGGTAAGCTACATATATACCAATCAGCTCAACAAAGGGCATGCCACACCCTTAAATTGCACAGAATGCAAACAAGTCAAAAAACCAGACAATGTGAACTGAGGTCTAAGATGGCAGACATACAAGAAACAGAGGCATGTTCACACTAGCAAAAAAGAAGCAAGACAAAAATATATCTCATACCCTACCATAATTATATATAAATGTAAAGCAAAATTGCATAATAAATATAGGGTACTTAGTGAACTATTTTTGATCAAAAAAAGTATACAAGCCGTCCCACCAGCGGCAAGGTGACCCTAAATTGGGACGGTACCTATACTGCCTATATTAAAAACCTTACTGTATATCAAAGTTGAAGTAATGCATATAAAAGGGTAGACAAATAGGACCGGGTCCCAACTCCAGACCACCTAGGCCCGTGGTAAGCTACATATATACCAATCAGCTCAACAAAGGGCATGCCACACCCTTAAATTGCACAGAATGCAAACAAGTCAAAAAACCAGACAATGTGAACTGAGGTCTAAGATGGCAGACATACAAGAAACAGAGGCATGTTCACACTAGCAAAAAAGAAGCAAGACAAAAATATATCTCATACCCTACCATAATTATATATAAATGTAAAGCAAAATTGCATAATAAATATAGGGTACTTAGTGAACTATTTTTGATCAAAAAAAGTATACAAGCCGTCCCACCAGCGGCAAGGTGACCCTAAATTGGGACGGTACCTATACTGCCTATATTAAAAACCTTACTGTATATCAAAGTTGAAGTAATGCATATAAAAGGGTAGACAAATAGGACCGGGTCCCAACTCCAGACCACCTAGGCCCGTGGTAAGCTACATATATACCAATCAGCTCAACAAAGGGCATGCCACACCCTTAAATTGCACAGAATGCAAACAAGTCAAAAAACCAGACAATGTGAACTGAGGTCTAAGATGGCAGACATACAAGAAACAGAGGCATGTTCACACTAGCAAAAAAGAAGCAAGACAAAAATATATCTCATACCCTACCATAATTATATATAAATGTAAAGCAAAATTGCATAATTAATATAGGGTACTTAGTGAACTATTTTTGATCAAAAAAAGTATACAAGCCGTCCCACCAGCGGCAAGGTGACCCTAAATTGGGACGGTACCTATACTGCCTATATTAAAAACCTTACTGTATATCAAAGTTGAAGTAATGCATATAAAAGGGTAGACAAATAGGACCGGGTCCCAACTCCAGACCACCTAGGCCCGTGGTAAGCTACATATATACCAATCAGCTCAACAAAGGGCATGCCACACCCTTAAATTGCACAGAATGCAAACAAGTCAAAAAAACAGACAATGTGAACTGAGGTCTAAGATGGCAGACATACAAGAAACAGAGGCATGTTCACACTAGCAAAAAAGAAGCAAGACAAAAATATATCTCATACCCTACCATAATTATATATAAATGTAAAGCAAAATTGCATAATAAATATAGGGTACTTAGTGAACTATTTTTGATCAAAAAAAGTATACAAGCCGTCCCACCAGCGGCAAGGTGACCCTAAATTGGGACGGTACCTATACTGCCTATATTAAAAACCTTACTGTATATCAAAGTTGAAGTAATGCATATAAAAGGGTAGACAAATAGGACCGGGTCCCAACTCCAGACCACCTAGGCCCGTGGTAAGCTACATATATACCAATCAGCTCAACAAAGGGCATGCCACACCCTTAAATTGCACAGAATGCAAACAAGTCAAAAAACCAGACAATGTGAACTGAGGTCTAAGATGGCAGACATACAAGAAACAGAGGCATGTTCACACTAGCAAAAAAGAAGCAAGACAAAAATATATCTCATACCCTACCATAATTATATATAAATGTAAAGCAAAATTGCATAATAAATATAGGGTACTTAGTGAACTATTTTTGATCAAAAAAAGTATACAAGCCGTCCCACCAGCGGCAAGGTGACCCTAAATTGGGACGGTACCTATACTGCCTATATTAAAAACCTTACTGTATATCAAAGTAGAAGTAATGCATATAAAAGGGTAGACAAATAGGACCGGGTCCCAACTCCAGACCACCTAGGCCCGTGGTAAGCTACATATATACCAATCAGCTCAACAAAGGGCATGCCACACCCTTAAATTGCACAGAATGCAAACAAGTCAAAAAACCAGACAATGTGAACTGAGGTCTAAGATGGCAGACATACAAGAAACAGAGGCATGTTCACACTAGCAAAAAAGAAGCAAGACAAAAATATATCTCATACCCTACCATAATTATATATAAATGTAAAGCAAAATTGCATAATAAATATAGGGTACTTAGTGAACTATTTTTGATCAAAAAAAGTATACAAGCCGTCCCACCAGCGGCAAGGTGACCCTAAATTGGGACGGTACCTATACTGCCTATATTAAAAACCTTACTGTATATCAAAGTTGAAGTAATGCATATAAAAGGGTAGACAAATAGGACCGGGTCCCAACTCCAGACCACCTAGGCCCGTGGTAAGCTACATATATACCAATCAGCTCAACAAAGGGCATGCCACACCCTTAAATTGCACAGAATGCAAACAAATCAAAAAACCAGACAATGTGAACTGAGGTCTAAGATGGCAGACATACAAGAAACAGAGGCATGTTCACACTAGCAAAAAAGAAGCAAGACAAAAATATATCTCATACCCTACCATAATTATATATAAATGTAAAGCAAAAATAGTTCACTAAGTACCCTATATTTATTATGCAATTTTGCTTTACATTTATATATAATTATGGTAGGGTATGAGATATATTTTTGTCTTGCTTCTTTTTTGCTAGTGTGAACATGCCTCTGTTTCTTGTATGTCTGCCATCTTAGACCTCAGTTCACATTGTCTGGTTTTTTGACTTGTTTGCATTCTCTGCAATTTAAGGGTGTGGCATGCCCTTTGTTGAGCTGATTGGTATATATGCAGCTTACCACGGGCCTAGGTGGTCTGGAGTTGGGACCCGGTCCTATTTGTCTACCCTTTTATATGCATTACTTCAACTTTGATATACAGTAAGGTTTTTAATATAGGCAGTATAGGTACCGTCCCAATTTAGGGTCACCTTGCCGCTGGTGGGACGGCTTGTATACTTTTTTTGATCAAAAATAGTTCACTAAGTACCCTATATTTATTATGCAATTTTGCTTTACATTTATATATAATTATGGTAGGGTATGAGATATATTTTTGTCTTGCTTCTTTTTTGCTAGTGTGAACATGCCTCTGTTTCTTGTATGTCTGCCATCTTAGACCTCAGTTCACATTGTCTGGTTTTTTGACTTGTTTGCATTCTGTGCAATTTAAGGGTGTGGCATGCCCTTTGTTGAGCTGATTGGTATATATGTAGCTTACCACGGGCCTAGGTGGTCTGGAGTTGGGACCCGGTCCTATTTGTCTACCCTTTTATATGCATTACTTCAACTTTGATATACAGTAAGGTTTTAAATATAGGTAGTATAGGTACCGTCCCAATTTAGGGTCACCTTGCCGCTGGTGGGACGGCTTGTATACTTTTTTTGATCAAAAATAGTTCACTAAGTACCCTATATTTATTATGCAATTTTGCTTTACATTTATATATAATTATGGTAGGGTATGAGATATATTTTTGTCTTGCTTCTTTTTTGCTAGTGTGAACATGCCTCTGTTTCTTGTATGTCTGCCATCTTAGACCTCAGTTCACATTGTCTGTTTTTTTGACTTGTTTGCATTCTGTGCAATTTAAGGGTGTGGCATGCCCTTTGTTGAGCTGATTGGTATATATGTAGCTTACCACGGGCCTAGGTGGTCTGGAGTTGGGACCCGGTCCTATTTGTCTACCCTTTTATATGCATTACTTCAACTTTGATATACAATAAGGTTTTTAATATAAGCAGTATAGGTACCGTCCCAATTTAGGGTCACCTTGCCGCTGGTGGGACGGCTTGTATACTTTTTTTGATCAAAAATTGTTCACTAAGTACCCTATATTTATTATGCAATTTTGCTTTACATTTATATATAATTATGGTAGGGTATGAGATATATTTTTGTCTTGCTTCTTTTTTGCTAGTGTGAACATGCCTCTGTTTCTTGTATGTCTGCCATCTTAGACCTCAGTTCACATTGTCTGGTTTTTTGACTTGTTTGCATTCTGTGCAATTTAAGGGTGTGGCATGCCCTTTGTTGAGCTGATTGGTATATATGTAGCTTACCACGGGCCTAGGTGGTCTGGAGTTGGGACCCGGTCCTATTTGTCTACCCTTTTATATGCATTACTTCAACTTTGATATACAGTAAGGTTTTTAATATAGGCAGTATAGGTACCGTCCCAATTTAGGGTCACCTTGCCGCTGGTGGGACGGCTTGTATACTTTTTTTGATCAAAAATAGTTCACTAAGTACCCTATATTTATTATGCAATTTTGCTTTACATTTATATATAATTATGGTAGGGTATGAGATATATTTTTGTCTTGCTTCTTTTTTGCTAGTGTGAACATGCCTCTGTTTCTTGTATGTCTGCCATCTTAGACCTCAGTTCACATTGTCTGGTTTTTAGATTCTCCAACGTACGGGCATCTGGCCTCTGGTAACCCTAGTGGACCTACGGAGCTCACTAACTGGTCCTGCACTACAGGGTGTAGGAGGTGTTATGGGCAGGCTGGGCAGCTTTCTGCGCACTCTTTGGCTCACTAGGGGCACGGCAGGCTCACTACTAGCAGAGGGTTGATCCTCCTGTACTGCTGGTGTGGACTCTTCTGCCTCTTGGGCCGGCTGCTCTTCCAGCTCTACTGGTTTTTCTGTAGGCACTTGCGGGGCTGGCTGGAGAAAGGTGAGGACGGGCACCATGACAGCACCGTTTACTTGTGTCCAAGACCGGGGGAAGTCTCCGAGTACAGTCCTGATCATTTCTTCCCTTTCCTCTGCGGGTCGAGGGTTTTCTTGATCTTCTTCTTCAGGGCTTTGCAGCTGCTCGGGACACTTCTTCAGGTGGTCTCTGGAGACAACGGCTGTGGTTTCTCCTCCATCCTTACTGATCACGCAAATCTTTGGGCTCTCATGGCTTGATGGCAGTACGGTGTACGGGTCCTCCTCCCACTGGTCGTCCAACTTGTGGAGCCGTCTTTTCCTCTTCAAGACCTGCTCTCCAGGTACCAGGGGAACAGCGGGAGCATACTGATTATAAGCCCTCTCTTGCCTTTCTCTAGCTTGAGACAGACTTCGCTCCACGCTCTCCTGCACTTTCCGATACTGCTGCCGCCGCCCTGTATCCCAGTCTGCCTCTGGCAAGGTGTCCTCGGGCGTCAGGACTCCCATATCCAGGTCGATAGGCAGCTTACCAGGTCTCGCTCTCATTAGGTAAGCCGGGGTACAGTTGGTAGAACCTACAGGGATGTGGTTGTATAGGTCCACCAGATCAGGCAGCTTCTCAGGCCACATACTGCGTTCTTCCAGGGGCAATGTTTTCAGGAGGTCTATCACCACCTGGTTCATCTTCTCGCAGAGTCCATTAGTTTGTGGGTGATAGGGCGTTGTTCTTATCTTCGTGCAGCCATACAGGTTGCAGAACTCCTGGAAGACTTCCGCTTCGAAGGCTGGCCCTTGGTCTGTCAGCACTTGGTCCGGGTACCCGTGTGGACGGCAGAAGTGCTGCTGGAAGGCCCTAGCTGCTGTTTGAGCCGTTAAGTCCTTGACCGGGACCACCACCAGGAACCGGGAGTAATGATCTACGATTGTGAGGGCGTAGACATACCCAGATCTGCTTGGAGCCAGTTTCACATGGTCCAGGGCTACCAGTTCCAGTGGCTGTCGGGTGATGATGGGCTGCAAGGGAGTCTTCTGGCTGGCACGGTCCTTCCTTCTTAGGTGGCACGGTCCACAGTCTCTGCACCACCTCTCGATGGCTCCTCTCATGCCTACCCAGTAGAACCGTTCACGCAATAAGAACTCCAGCTTCTTCCACCCGAAATGTCCTGCTCCGTTGTGGTACGCCTCCAGAATCATAGCCGCGTCTCGTCTGGGGACCACTACCTGCCAGGTCAACTCATGCGTTCGAGAGTTAACCATTCTCCGGCACAACTTCTCCCTGTAGAGGAACAGCCTACTTTTCTCCTTCCACAGTTGCTTAGTCTCCTCTGGGGCGTCTGGGTCCAGACTGGCATCGGCTTGGGTCAGCATTTCCTTCACCAGGCGGACTGCAGGATCACTGTCTTGCGTCTCCGCCCAGTTGTAGTGGGGCAAGGGATTGAACGTCGCGGAGCGCCTGTCCTTCACACGGCTGGAATACAGGGTAATCCCATGACGGTGGAACGCAGGGAGCTCAACTTCTTCCAGATCTTCTGGATCTTCCCCTACGTCCGGTAAGTTCGGCATTCTAGACAGGGCATCCGCGTTGGCATTTGAGCGTCCTGCCCGGTATTTGATGGTGAATTCAAAGTTGGACAGGCGAGCCATCCATCTCTGTTCCAGAGCACCGAGCCTTGCAGTGTCCAGGTGTGTCAACGGGTTGTTATCCGTGTACACGATGAATTTGGAGGAGGCAAGGTAATGCTTGAAACGTTCGGTCACTGCCCACACTACAGCCAGGAACTCCAGCTTGAATGAGCTATAATTCTCAGGGTTCCTCTCGGTGGGTCGTAGCTTTCGGCTAGCGTAAGCGATTACCCGTTCTTTTCCTTGCTGGATCTGGGACAGCACGGCTCCTAGCCCGATGTTACTTGCGTCCGTGTGGAGGATAAAGGGCTGGCTGTAGTCTGGATATGCCAGGATTTCATCCCCCTGGAGGGCCATCTTCAGCTGACAAAAGGACTCCTCTTCCAGCTTTTCCCACCTGAAGGGCGGCTTCTGGTTTTTGGCTTTTCGAGATTGACCTATCAGGAGGTCCTGCATAGGGGCTGCCATTTTGGTGAAACCGGGAATGAATCTTCGGTAGTAGCCTACCAACCCGAGGAACTGCCGCACTTCCTTTATGCTGGAGGGTCTTGGCCAGTCCTTAATCACGGTGATCTTATCAGGGTCAGGAGCCACTCCGTCAGCACTCACCACGTGTCCCAGGTATTGCACCTTTGGTTTCAGGAGATGACACTTGGAGGGTTTCACCTTTAGGCCGTAGTTTGCCAGAGCTTCAAACACTTCCGCCAGGTGTTTCAGGTGATCCTCGTAGGTCTTGGAATAGACGATGACATCGTCCAGGTATAACAGGACCGTCTCGAAGTTCCGGTGTCCCAGACAGCATTCCATCAACCGTTGGAAGGTTCCTGGTGCGTTGCAGAGCCCGAACGGCATACAGTTAAATTTGCTGAGACCCATCGGGGTGGTGAATGCGGTCTTCTCCCGGTCTGCCTCTGCTACAGGAACCTGCCAGTACCCGCTAGTGAGATCCAAAGTAGAGAAGAAGTTAGCAGATTTTAATGCAGCTAAGGACTCTTCTATCCTTGGTAACGGGTACGCATCTTTGTGTGTGATATGGAGAATCACCTCTGCAAGACAATTTTCAATTACATTGGTTCCCAGGGTGATTCTAGGGTGACTCTCATGACGGTCTATGTCCACTATAATCAGTCCTTGTGCCGCCAGTTCGACTTTACCGATTTTAATGGTCACCTCCTTGAATCCCACCTGCGGCACGGGCTGACCATTGCTGGCGATGATACTCAGGTCGTCGTCTGGGTAGCGGGTTATGTCCGAATCATTCCAGTACTGCTTGAAGAGCACGTACGGGATGGTGGTGACCTGTGACCCAGTGTCTAGTAGGGCACTCATAGGAATGCCATCCAGTACCACAGGCAAGATTGGACGTCCCCCTACGTATTTATCACGCCAGTTTGATGGGCCTGATGGTCTTATGCCTGGGGGTTGGCCCTCTACCCCAGGTTGTGCCCGTTTAAATGACAGTACCTTGCCACATGTCCGGGTTGATTGCAGCGGCGGCAAATAGGTCGTCCGTCCTCGTTGTATCGATCGCTGGGTCTTCCTCTGGCCGGTGGGGTCCTCCTTGGTCGGCGCCACGGGATGTCCTCCGGTCCGGATGCCAGCTCGATCTTCCCTGCAGTAGAAACCTGTAAAGACTGCACAGTTCGGGTTAGCGCGGCAACGCTTTTAGTTAGCTCTTGGACCTGATGGTGCAGGTCTGTAGCCGGGTCACTGTTTAAAGCCTGCGCATCAGCTCCCACAGGCCCTGCAGACAAGGGCGCCGTCTCCTGGTGATAAGTGATAGCAGGGCGCCTGTGGGTCACAGCGCCACCTGGTGCCGGTTCTCGGAGCACCCGGATGGCTCTGTCCTTGAACTGTGCAAAGTCCAGGTCAGGGTCCTGTAAGGCCATTGCCCGCAACTGGGTTCGGTGGGCATTGCACAGTAGACCCTCAATGAATTGTTCAGTCAACAGCTTATCTTCATTTCCCACGCTGTCAGGGTCTGCATGCTTAATGGCTCTCAGGGCCTCTTGTAGGTTTAGAGCATAGTCTCTTATACTCTCATGTGCCCGTTGTTTGCACCCATAAAATCTTAGTTTTATTTCGGCTGAGGTGCGGGTGTCAAATGTGTCTTTCAGCCGGGTTAGTATGTCTCTGACAGTCCTCTTCCTCCCAGGTGGCCAGGACTTTACCTCCCTTTGGGCTGCCCCGATTAATTGGGCCACCAGGATGCTCACTTTTTGCGCCTCCGTGAGGGGATACACCTGGAAGAGGCTATCCAGCCTTTCTCTGAAGTCATTTAGGGTATGTGACTCCCCTGAGTACTGGGGTAGCCAGGCTGCCCCCGGGATATAGGGCATGGTGAAAGGCATGACCGCAGCAGCGGTGGCGCTGGCGGCGGCTGTGGCGGTGAAGCTCTCCTCCGTATCCGACATCCTCCTCCCCCCTAGTGGACCGTGGCCTACCTTGCGATGATCCTCTTCCGTAGGCCGCGGCTCCGCAGTGGATCATCAGGGTTGAGGACCTTCCGTCGCGCTCCTGTGACGTCGGCGTCTGCTGGGCTCCTTCCAGGACCTTACGCAACGTCCGGACGTGAGGCGGGGCTTCAGTTCTCGCGGGCTTTCGGAGTCCACGCCCCTCTTCTTCCCGCGCGGCGCCCTCAAGATGGCGTCCAATGGCGGGAAAACTCCACGGATGGCGGGAAGAAGGCAGAAGATGGCGTCGGATGGCGGGAATCGGCTCCAGATGGCGGGAAACGACTCCGGACGGCGGGAAACTTCACCACAGGTAAGTATAAAAGTCTCTTTTTTCAGGCACGCAGTACCCGGTGGTTGCGGGCACGTAATCCTGCCGACTACGCCAAAATTGACTCACCCCCTGGGCCAGTGCTGTAGTACGGCGCGCGTGCGCGTGGGGGATACCCGGAGCCGGATCCGATGGGGGTAGTAGTCTTCGTGTGGCGGTGACCCGGTCCACACCCAGGGTGGTCAAACTAAGTGGCGGTTATTGGTATGATGGTGTTAGTGTCCGACTACGCCACCCGTTGAATGCGGTTATGAAACCGCCGCTGCAGGGCAGACCGCTGAGGCCGGTGGTATAGGTGTGCAGCAATGTTGATATAACCCCCAACGGGAGAGGTATGGCCTCAGGGCAGCGGATGTGGATGATGTTGGGAGTGATGGTGTGGATGTCCCAGCACTAACGGTGCGACAAGGAAGCACGGAAACGCGAGGGTACAGTTCAGGGCCTTTACTGATGGTACAAGGCAAATTCCCCCGGGAGTACTGGCTAGTAGTTGGGGCCTGGTTAGTCTGCGAGTAAGCCGGAGTTCCCCTGGCCAGGTGGAGTTGTAGGCCTTCCCGTTAGTCTGTACCCTTCCTGGCTACCCTGCTTTCGGCGGTTACAAGTAGCCCACGTCCCTGGGTATACCGTGTGGTGCTCACCCGTATGGCTGGTGACCTGGGGCCTCCTGTTAGCCTCCGCTCCGGGATGGCGGTGCTGGTCCCTTCGTTGTGACTGAGCCTCCGGGCTTTTATGGCCAGAGGACCTGGAATCCCCTGCCGGATGGATTCTGCTGCTGGGTATATCTTAGTCCCCACAGCCTCGGACTCCTGTGTCCGGTTTTAGTACCTTCTCCCAGGGCGAGCTCTGCACAGCTCCAGCCCCTGGCGCTTCTCCTTGGCTCCTACAGAGCTCCTGAGGTCTATCTGTCCCTGTTTCTGCGTGTCCAGACCAGACTCCGTCTCTGTCTGGAACTCCTCTCTCCAACCCTGCTTCAGCCCCAGTTTATATAGGGGAAGTTCTTCCCCTCCCAGGACTGGGCAGGAGGTGTGGCATGCTTAGGATTCCTGCCCAGGAGACCTCCCACCTGCTCACAGACGTAATACTGCTATTACTGTGGAAACCAGACCCCTGGGGTGCCACACATACATGTAGGTTAAAAGTTGTGAAGGGGTTAATACATTTTTAAAATATTTATATTATTTACATAATTTTTCCCCAAGAGATGAGGAATGATTACTGATTGGCTGCAGTCCACAAATAGTATAGTTAGGCATGGTACAATAGGGACGTAACGTGCCACACAATTTCCGTTAAGAGTTACTACATATGTTTTATGTATTTTAGGTAGTTTTTATGGCTCACTCAACAAGGATAAATGATGGTTTTACTGAGTTAGTCAAATATGTGTAAAGATGCCCCAACTTATCATCCTGCATGTGCCACTGTTATCAACTTGACACATTTTCAGGCTGTCTAGTCCAATTTTACTCTGTCAACATATTGCACAGAAATAGTAAATCTGCCCCATTGTTTCAAATTAACCATTACATCATAAACTGTGACTTTTTAGTGACAGGTTCTCTTTAAGCACTCATGTATTTGTGTTCCAGTCTTCCTTTCTATTTCCATTATCAGGATTTTGCCTTTTGTTTCAAATTGAGAGTCTATCAGAAGACAAACATTACATCATTAACTCCTCTTCCTTTCTTTCATTCATTCATTTAACATTAGCTGATGCTTCAGAATAGTCCGGTATATCACAAGAAGGCTGGCCCCTGTCCTTATCTTTTAATTGAAGCCAATCTGGTCCTCAAGCTGCTTTGTTTCCTGGGACACCTCATATCACAGAATTGGCAAAAAGCAATTTAAGTTTACATAGAAGTCTGGCTAAAATGACATTTTCTCACTCACTGGTCTGCTGTGTGACTAATCTGTATGTCTCTTGAATATGTTACTTTAATGCTTGCAAATCAGTATTTCACCTACTGTATAATGCACTACAAGGGCGGCAACAATTTTCCTTTTCAACATGAGTCATTGTATCATAATATTAATATAATATAGTAATCTATAGTACAATATTTTTTACTTTTTTATATTAACATCATTACTGTTTTTGTTATCTATTTAAAAAAAGTTATTGCAACAGTTTCCTGCATCATACAACAGTTAGGTATCATAGGATAATGTGCATTGTTAATCATATAGTTTTACATAGTAGAAGGAGAATCTACACAGTAAGCAAGTAGAACGATCACAATAGCGTCTGAGCAACTTGCAATGCATCTAGGTCCCCGCCTTCCACAAGACTCTCTGTGGCTGAACCGACTGCAACTGCAGTATGTCCGCCCCTGATAATGACCCCAGAGTGGTGCCAGCAATGTATGATGCCACCATAGTTACCCCAACACATTATGCTGCAGCCACAATGCCTCCAAAGTAGTATGATATTGTAAACAGGAGTGGATGCAACAGTGCAGAGGATGAGGACTCAGTAGTAACTTAACCAACAGATATTATTTATTTGATTAGCACGGATATATGTGGTGTCTACGGCACAATATCAAAGGGTAAAGCAAACAATGGAAATACAGTAAATTATCATACAATGTGAATACAACAATTCGGCTATACTGATTATTAATACAATTGTGTTTGCGCACTATTGTTCTGTTGTTACTAATGAATGACTATTTTCGTCAAGGGTGCCTTGGACCTAATACCTCTACCAAAGTGTGTCACAGTGCTATTGGGTCCATCATCGTCACCACTCTCACTCTCTCTTAGGCAATACAAATTGTCATACAGGCCCTAAAGGGAGTCTACGCTGCTATGCTGTTAGGCCACCAGTCCCTTATCCATCAGTCACTTTGCACACCCATTGTCGCCTCCAATCTCTTTCCCTCAGGAACCATGTACTTCATCCGAAAGTTCCTGCTGATGCAGTTCTTGCTACTTTCTCTGGTCCTACAACATTTGACGAGTTGATGGTGGTGCCTGCTTACCGACACTCCATTTAGGATAAAACTGTGGAAATCTCTCATTTATTCATCTCCTTACAATAGCTCCATATTTCCCCAAGCACAGTATAATTCTCCTACAACCCTACAACACAGTATGATTGTCCCACAGCACACCTACACAGTATGATGGCTCTGCAGTCCCTATCACACAGAGTATGATTGCACTTACAACCGCGCATACATTATGATGCCCCCACAGTAGTACCCCCACATAGTATTAGGTTGATGGGCCCCACAGCCCCCTACCACAGTATGATGCATCTGCAACGTCCCCAAGCACTATGATGTCCAACAGCCCATCTCCCTATCTACACACTCATTATGAGGTGTCTCAGCCCCCAACTAGTACTTGACATAAAAAATGCTCACCTAGCCCCATTCCACCAATGCATTGCTTCCATCTGTGCACTGCAGTGTGTGACCTGAGGCTCTGCACAGAATGTGCAATCTTGTGTTGTCATCATTCCTGCTACGCTAAGACCCACACTCCCTATTTAACCATTATATTCAAGTTATTGGCATCTGTAAGATGCATATACTATTTAACTTGAGAAGTCAGGTGGGGGTAGGGCCCCCTGGCTCACAAACCCTTAGGCTATGTGCTCACGATACAGAAATGCTCCGGATTTTTTCCTGAGCATTTCTGCATCTCCCTGGCAGAAAAAACGCATGCGGATTGTACATGCAGATTGTACATGCGGATTGTACATGCGGATTGTACATGCGGATTGTACATGCGTTTTTCCTGCCAGGGACATGCGGATGTGAAGCGTTCTTCACTTGCATTTCCACATGCGGGTTGACAAGTGCTTTCCAAGCGATTTTAGCATCACTTGGGAAGTGCTTGACAACTTGGTCACACTATATAAATCCATGCAACCGGCATGGATTTATATAGTGTGACCTTAAAGAATGGTAAAAAATAAAAAAATAAATCTATACTTACCTTCTGATGGCCCCCACAGTCTTGATTCGATCCGTCCTCGCTTGTCGGCAGTTAGCGGTACACTGAAGGACCTGCCGACGTCAGCGTCGCGTGACGCGTCACATGACTAGATGACGTCAACGCAGGTCCTTCAGTCCACAGCGATCTGCCGGCAAGCGAAGACAAGGAGACCGGGGGCCATCAGAAGGTAAATATAATATTTATTTTTTATTTTATTCTTTTTTTTACAGGTTCTATGGTACCCGGGTCCAGAGGAGAGTCTCCTCTTCTCCAGACCCGAGTATCATTCGCACATTGAAACGCTTGGATTGCGCATGTACAGATCCAGTCATGCGGAATCCAAGCGTTCCAATGCAAGTCAATGGCGGCAAAAACTCAGCGCTTCTGAAAAATAATTGGTAGTACTGCGTTTTTTTCCGCAATGATAACCCGCAGCGGAAATTTCCACAGCATGTGCACAGCACATGCGGATTATCATTGGGGAACATGGCAGGCCTTCTACCATGCGTTTTTTAAGAGTTTCTGCAGTGTTTTTGCCACTGCGGAAACGATTAAAAACCGCATCGTGGGTAGAGATGAGCGTTGTTCGACTCGAACTGTTCGCCAATCTCAAATTCGAGCTGTTTTGGGCGATGTTCGAGAAGTTCGTCGAACACGAACGATTTGAGAAAAATTCGGCTGTTCGAGGTTATGTTCGATAACTGTTCGTGCACCAAAATCATAACTGGATTTTTTCTCAGTAATGATGAAAATTAATGTTAATACGCAGTTTGAGTGTACAGCGGGGCGGGGGGAGGGGCAGGGGATGGATCTCTGCAGGAATAATGAAGATCTCCATTTTTTTTTCTCTTTCCCACATTTACAGTGGGGAGGTGCAATCTGTCAGCCTATCAGCAGCGCACACACGGAGCGAAGTGCTTTTTTCACACAAGCAAGGGCATGTGTCATTGGCAGTGTATGTCACATGTCCTTGCCCTATGAGACCAAGCCATTTTCCCCGTCGCCACCATTTTCTCACTGCTGCAGCTGCGTGTTAGACGGCACCGCTGTTGCTGTGTGCGCTATACCTTGTTAATTTCAAGCCAATTTTCGCACAAATCTACAGATAGCTTGGGAGTAGGGAATAGTTGTGATTGCAGTCCTTTTAAGGACTAGGTTACAGCATTTCCTACGACTTTTATCAGGCAGGTCTGTGCTCTTAAATAGATAGGTTGTGGGAGTAAAGACTAATTGTAATTGCAGTCCTTTTCAGGACTAGGTTACATCAGTTCCTATCAGTTTTTGCCAGGCAGGTCTGTGCCAGTGCTGTGCAAGTTTTTTTCACAGCATTTGGCTGAATCTAGCAAAGCAAATCCTTTTTGGCCTATTGCAGAGTGTGTTAGTCAGTGGAGTAGCCTATCTGTGTTGCAAGCTACACCACCTGTGTATAGAATACCATTTTTTTTACTGCACCTAGTGAAGTAAAATCTTTTGGGCATAGCATCATTCTATTAGTCCATCTATACTGACCTCCATCAGGTTGCAAATTGAATATAATTTTTTTCTGCATCTAGCTCTGAAAAAATATTTGGGCTTCTAGCAGTGTGTGGGACTTGTTCTATTAGTCCATCTATACTGACCTCCATCAGGTTGCAAACTGAATATAATATTTTTCTGCATCTAGCTCTGAAAAAATATTTGGCCTTTTAGCAGTGTGTGGGACTTTCTCTATTAGTCCATCTATACTTGCCTCCATCAGGTTGCAAATTAAAAATAATTTTTATCTGCATCTAGCTCTGAAAAAATATTTGGCCTTCTAGCAGTGTGTGGGACTTTCTCTATTAGTCCATCTATACTGACCTCCATCAGGTTGCAAATTAAAATTAATTTTTATCTGCATCTAGCTCTGAAAAAATATTTGGCCTTCTAGCAGTGTGTGGGACTTTCTCTATTAGTCCATCTATACTGACCTCCATCAGGTTGCAAATTAAAAATAATTTTTTGTCTGCATCTAGCTCTGAAAAAATATTGGGGCTTCTAGCAGTGTGTGGGACTTGTTCTATTAGTCCATCTATACTGACCTCCATCAGGTTGCAAACTGAATATAATTTTTTTCTGCATCTAGCTCTGAAAAAATATTTGGCCTTCTAGCAGTGTGTGGGACTTGCTCTACTAGTCCATCTATACTGACCTCCATCACGTTGCTAATTCAAAATAATTTTTTGTCTGCATCTAGCTCTGAAAAAATATTTGGCCTTCTAGCAGTGTGTGGGACTTTCTCTATTAGTCCATCTATACTGACCTCCATCAGGTTGCAAATTAAAAATAATTTTTTGTCTGCATCTAGCTCTGAAAAAATATTTGGCCTTCTAGCAGTGTGTGGGACTTTCTCTATTAGTCCATCTATACTGACCTCCATCAGGTTGCAAACTGAATATATTTTTTTTCTGCATCTACCTCTGAAAAAATATTTGGGCTTCTAGCTGTGTGTGGGACTTGTTCTATTAGTCCATCTATACTGATCTCCATCAGGTTGCAAACTGAATATAATTTTTTTCTGCATCTAGCTCTGAAAAAATATTTGGCCTTCTAGCAGTGTGTGGGACTTGTTCTATTAGTCCATCTATACTGACCTCCATCAGGTTGCAAACTGAATATAATTTTTTTCTGCATCTAGCTCTGAAAAAATATTTGGCCTTCTAGCAGTGTGTGGGACTTGTTCTATTAGTCCATCTATACTGACCTCCATCAGGTTGCAAACTGAATATAATTTTTTTCTGCATCTACCTTTGAAAAAATATTTGGGCTTCTAGCTGTGTGTGGGACTTGTTCTATTAGTCCATCTATACTGACCTCCATCAGGTTGCAAACTGAATACAATTTTTTTCTGCATCTACCTCTGAAAAAATATTTGGGCTTCTAGCTGTGTGTGGGACTTGTTCTATTAGTCCATCTATACTGACCTCCATCAGGTTGCAAATTGAATATAATTTTTTTCTGCATCTAACCCAGCCAATAGTTTTGGCCTAATACCACAGTTTGGCCACTCAGCTCTGCTCCGTTCCCATCCATTGTTTTTTTGTGCAAACAACTCCAGAGTTGTGAATTAGTTAACCACCAAAATGAGTGGAAAAAGGCCTGCTGCTGGTGGAAAGGGGAATAGGCGTGTTGGGAAGGGGAAAAAAGGTTGTGTCCGTGGGGTAGGTGTTAAAGCAACAGTAACATCTGCAGAAGAAAGACCATCTTCCAGCCAAACTAAAATGTCTACTTCTTTGGTTGAGTCTGCAGAGCTGTTTACTCATACTATAGCCTGGGAATCAGAGGTCGACTCCAGCGCTTCTGTGAATCCAGATGAGGAAATGATCTGCACTGATGCCCAGAATCTTTATGAGTCGGATCCAGGACCAGATGCAGAAGGTCCTGACCATAATGTAGACCCTCATTCCCAAACTGTAACTCCTGTTGGTGGAGACAATGAGGAAGACGATGATGAGACTCAAATACCTGATTGGAGCGACAACTTTAGTTTTTTGTCAGGGCAGGAACAGGTTGGCTCTGAGGACGACGGGTGTGATAACGCACAGGGTGATGATGATGAGGTTGGAGATCCCACTTACTGTCAACCCACAGTCAGCCAAGAGATGAGGTCAGCAGAGGAGGTGGAGGAGGATGCTAGTGACGACGAGGTCAGGTTGCGCCTTCCTGGACAGAGACGTAGTACTGGAAGCATGTCAAAAACTGCATCCTCAAACACAACTCTGCCTCTCACCACAAGTCGTGGTGGCTCTTCAGGTCGCATGGGTGCTAAGCCTTGCATAGCCTGGGCATTTTTTCAGATCGATAAAGATGACCCAACTCGTGTTATCTGTAACATTTGTCAGCAAACGCTAAGTAGAGGCCAAAAAATACATAGTTTGAGTACTTCATGCATGAACCGGCATATGGACATGAAGCATAAGTTGCAGTGGGAAGCTCACTGTGCTACAATGCGGCCTAGCCGGCCGGGCCAACCACCGTCTGCCATATCTTGTGCATCCGCGGCCTCTTCATCCTCTGTGACTGGGGGGACAGCAGTCACACCTGTTTTGGGGCGCAGACCTGCCACCTCTTTACCCGCAACAGCCAGCGTGATTGGCAGGTCATCATTTTCTTTGGAGGTGGTAACACCAGCTGGTGTTGAGCGCTGTCCGACATCGATAGCACCACCTTTGGATCAAGGCAACCTAACATGTCCGCCTGCATCTTCCTCACAGACCGGCAGTTTGCCGGGGACACCCTTATCAACCCCGTCTAAGCACAATAGCCAGCCCTCGGTCCCTCAGATGTGGACAAGTAAAAGACCATTTCCTCCTAGCCATGAGAAAGCTAAGAGGTTGAATTTCACCATCTGCAAGCTCTTGGCTACAGAAATGCTGCCTTTCCGCCTGGTGGACACAGAGGATTTTCGAGACCTTATGTCCGTCGCAGTGCCCCAGTACCAGATGCCCAGTCGGCACTACTTCTCAAAGAAAGGTGTGCCTGCGCTCCACCAGCATGTCGCACACAACATCACCGCTTCTTTGAGAAACTCTGTGTGTGACAGGGTGCATTTCACCACAGACACTTGGACGAGTAGGCATGGACAGGGGCGTTACATGTCGCTGACTGGGCACTGGGTAACTATGGTGACAGCAGGACAAGAGGCTGCTGTCCAAGTCTTGCCGTCCCCACGAGTTGTGCGTCAATCCTCTTTATCTCAAAGTTCCTCCACTGCTTCTGCCTCCTCAACCTCCTCTCGGTCCTCCACCTACACCCAAAGCCTGTCTCGTCATGCCACAAGCTTTCTAACTGCGCAGAAGGGATCCTGCACACCTCCTTACTATGCTGGCAGTAGGGCTCAACGTCATCAGGCGGTTTTTACTTTGAAATGTCTGGGAAATGTGAGTCACACAGCTGAGGAGTTGTGGTCAGCTCTGGAGAACCAATTTCATGAATGGTTGTCTCCACTGGACCTGAAACCAGGGAAGGCCGTGTGTGACAATGCTGCAAACCTGGGTGCGGCCCTTCGCCGGGGCAATGTCACACACGTGCCTTGTATGGCTCACGTGTTAAACCTGGTTGTCCAGCAATTTTTAGCCCACTATCCCGGACTAGATGGCCTTCTGCAGAGGGCACGGTCGCTGTGTGCTCACTTCCGCCGTTCGCATCCCGCAGCTCAGCGACTTACATCTCTACAGAAGTCGTTGGGCCTGCCACTTCACCGGCAAAAATGCAATGTGCCTACCCGTTGGAATTCAACTCTGCACATGTTGCAGCGACTGTGGCAGCACCGACAAGCCCTGGTGCAATACGTTCTGACGTATAGCCTGGGCCAACGAGATCCAGAGGTGGGGCAAATCACGCTGGAGGAGTGGTCTCAGATCAGGGACCTATGCACCCTTCTGCACAGTTTTGAAATGGCGACGAAGATGTTTAGTGCTGACGATGCCATTATCAGCATGACTATTCCGGTGATTTACATGCTGGAGCACATGTTAAACAGAATTCGGAGTCAGGTGGTGGCACAAGAGGAGGTGGAGGAGTTGTATGCGGAAGGGCTAACATTTGCAAGGTCCAGACGGTCGGCAGCACCAAGGCGGCAGGCATGCGAGGGTGGGGGAGATGGTTTTACCAGGGCGCATGGTAGCAGCCAAACTAGTGAGGAAGGTGCAGGAGCCCAGGAAGAAGTGGAGGACGAACTGATGGAAGACTCATCAGATGAGGGAGACCTTGATCACATTTCTGTTGTGCGAGGTTGGGGGGAGAGGACAGAGGAAGGAAGCATGATTGTTACCTCGCCACCAACACAACAGGGACTTGGTGCTCCTGGATGCGCAACACACATGAGTGCCTTCTTGCTGCAC
This sequence comes from Phyllobates terribilis, assembly GCF_046119375.1. NCBI lineage: Eukaryota > Metazoa > Chordata > Amphibia > Anura > Dendrobatidae > Phyllobates > Phyllobates terribilis. The sequence continues at coordinate 694,802,403 of NW_027362762.1, forward strand.
TACCTGCAACATGACCCTCGAATTGTGAGAATTAGAAATAATCCTGACAACTGGGTTGCCACACTGTTAGATCCCCGGTACAAAAGTACATTTGCAGAAATTATTCCTGCCATAGAAAGGGATGCACGCATGCAGGAGTATCAGCAGAGACTGTTGCAGAATCTTACATGTGCTTTTCCACAAAACACCAGTGGTGCACGTAGTGAATCTCACAGTTCCAACTTGCCAACCGTGGGACCGTCGAGTGTTCAGCACTCAAACCGTAACAGAACCACAGTATCTGCTGGTAACATCAATTTTGCGGAATCATTTCACCACTTTTTTAGCCCATCCTTTGCAAGGCCACAGGAGACAAGAAGTCTGACACATAGTCAACGCCTAGAGACGATGGTACAAGAGTATCTCCAAGTAAACATTGAAGCCATGACTGTGTCACTGGACCCTTGCTCTTTTTGGGCTTCCAATCTGGATAAAAGGCCGGAGCTAGCCACTTACGCCTTGGAGATCTTGTCATGCCCCGCAGCCAGCGTTCTGTCTGAGCGTGTGTTCAGCGCTGCTGGTGGTGTGCTGACAGATAAGCGCACGCGGATCTCCACTGATAATGTAGACAGACTCACGTTCATAAAGATGAACAAATCATGGATCCGAAACGACTTTTCTACCCCTGTGTCATCCTGGGGAGAGTAAAAGCTTGATGATTGGTTAAAATCACCTCACCAACCGTTTTAAGCTTTCAAATTACTAATCATGTTTATCTGTATCTTGGCTGGAAAATAATTTGGGCTTTGTAGTAGTGTGCAGTACTGACTCTATTAGGCCATCTATACTAAGCTCCACCAGGTTTAAAATTACTAATCATGTTTATCTGTACCTTGGCTGGAAAATAATTTGGGCTTTGTAGCAGTGTGCAGCACTGATTCTATTAGGCCATCTATACTAAGCTCCACCAGATTTAAAATTAATAATAATTTTTAGCTGCATCTAGCCCGGAAAATAATTTTGGGGCTCCGAGATGCACAAGACACATTAGTGCCTATTTGCTGCACTACCTGCAACATGACCCTCATATTGTCAGAATTTGAAGTAATCCTGACTACTGGGTTGCCACACTCTTAGATCCCCCAAACTTTTGGATCAACCTTTTCATTTTAATAAAGACCAAAAAAATGATCATTTTTGAAATTATAAGCATTAGCAGGTTATTAGAAACTGAAATCAAACAGTTTTCAACTCAAAACTTTATTCTAGGTGATGTTACATTTTCACATAGGATCCCTTGTTCGAAAGGAGCTTCTGAACTCTCTCGTCCATTGAATTTGTCAGGTTTTGGATGGTTTCTGCTTCAATTGTTTTGCATGAGGACAGAATACCCTCCCAGAGCTGTTGCTTAGATGTGAACTGCCTCCCGCCATCATAGACACTCCTTTTAATGATGCTCCAGAGGTTCTGAATGGGGTAGAGGTCAGGGGAGCATGGGGGTCACACCATAAGTTTGTCCCCTTTTATGCCCATATCAGCCAGAGATACAGATGTTTTATGTGTAGCATGAGATGGTGCATTATCATGCAGAAAAATGATCTTGCTGTGGAATACACGGTTCTTCTTCTTGAACCATGGCAGGAAGAGCTGTTTGAGAAACTCCACATACATTATGGAGTTCATCTTTACCCATTCAGGGATCTTAAAGGGGCCGACAATCTCTCTCCCCATGATTCCAGCCCAAAACATTACTCCACCTCCTCCTTGTTGGCGCTGTAGCCGTGTTTGCGTGGGGTGTCCATCAACCAGCCATCCTCCACTCCATCCATCTGGACCATCGAGCATTGCACGGCACTCATCCGTGAATAAAACAGTTTTGAAATCAGTCTTCATGTAATGTTTGGCCCACTGGAGCCGTTTCTGCTTGTGTGAAGTGGATAGAGGAGGTCGACAGGATGGCGTATGCACAGCTGCAAACCTCCGAAGGACCCTGCATCTTGTTGTTCGGGGGACGTTGGAGGCACCAGCAGCTTCAAAAACTTGTCTGCTGCTATGACAAGGCTTTTTTGCGGCTGCTCTTTTAACCTGACGTAATTGCCTGTAGGAAAGAGTCCTCAATTTGCCCTTATCAGCACGCACACATGTGTACTGTGAATCAGCTACATACTTCTTGATTGCCAAGACACTTCATCCTGATCATCGCACAATGTTGATTGTAGTCATGCCTTGACCTAAACACTCCACAATTTGTTGCTTCTCAGCAGCCGACACATCCTTTTTCTTTCCCATTTTGGCAGAAAATGTAGGCTGCTTAATAATGTGGGACAGCCTTCTTAAGTAGTCTTGCCTTTCATTGGACACACCTGCCAAACTAATTAGCACAGGTGTCTGCAATTGCTTACAGTGATATAAAGAGCCCTGACACACATCACCATCAATGAGTTTAACTGACAAACAAACAAATTCTTCCCTTATCACTCCTAAACACTTTTTGCATAATAATTTGGAACACAGTGTACATGTGCTTTTCCACAAAACACCAGTGGTTCACGTAGTCAATCTTACAGTTCTGACTTGCCAACCGTGGTCTGTATGGAGTTGTTCAATAAAGGGCCCAAAATTAAGATAACATAGATGTGAGAGGTCTCTATGAATAGGAATTCCTAAGTATTTGATACCCTGTGAGGGCCAGGCAAAGGGAAAGTTGGACTGGATGGAATCCTGTATGGATTTGGGGAGGGAGACATCGAGGGCCTCAGACTTCGCTGCATTGATTTTAAAATTTGACCATGTGCCAGGCAAAGGGAAAGTTGGACTGGATGGAATCCTGTATGGATTTGGGGAGGGAGACATCGAGGGCCTCAGACTTCGCTGCATTGATTTTAAAATTTGACCATGTAACAAAGTGATCTATTTCAGCCATAACAGCATGGATGGATATATGTGATTGAGTGATATATACTAGGACATCATCAGCAAATAGAGAGCACTTGTACTCGGTGCCTCCCACCTCAGTCCACCTAATATTGGGGTTATGGCGAATTGATGAGAGCAGGTGCTCCGTCACTAGGATGTATAAGAGAGGGGACAGAGGACATCCCTGCCTTGTCCCATTGGTGATTGTGAAAGGTGATGAAAATGTTCTGATGCACCCCCTGGGCCTTGGGACACCCGGAGCCGGACCCTTTTTGGTGGATGCTGGTGGTTGTAGTCTCCGTGGCGGCGACCCGGTTCCGTGGCTCAGGGCGGTCAAACCAGTGGCGGAACTATTTATGTGGTTTTGATGTTTAAATGTCCGACTATGCCACCCGTGGATTGCGGTCAGAGTGAACCGCCGCTGCAGGGCAGACCGCTGAGGCTGGTGTTGTGGGTGCAGCAGAGCGTAGCTTAACTCCCCACGGGAGGAGTATAGCCTCAGGGCAGTGTATGCGGAGGATGCTGGTGATGGTGCAGGGCAGCAGCAGTAACGACACGGAGTCAGTGATGCAGTCCAGGGCCTTTACTCACAGTTCTTATTATCCAGACCACGTCTGCAGGTAACGGCTGCCCACGTCGTACTGTGCTCACCAGGTGAGGGGCTCAGACAACTCCCAGATAACTTTGGAGCGCTTCACAGGACCCCCTTTGTGTGTCCTTTGTCTGGACTTTCTTACCAACCCTTCTGTTCGGCTGCCTCGGGCCTCCTCTTGGTAAACTTGGCGCCAGTTTCCCTGACCCTATGTGCTGCCCTCCTAGCGGGTGTAGTGAGGGACTGCGCCACATAAAATGTCACAGCCAGGGACAGGGACTGTCGTGCCCATCTCAGGGGCATATTGGTCGCCCTGCCCCACGGCAATGTGGTGTAATGCATGCAGGTGTCGGGTCCTGATCCACACTCCATCCTTACCTGAGAGTGAGATATCACACCTCTGGGTGAGGTGCAATACCTCTGTAGCAACAGAGCCCTCAGGGTGCTACAGTTCCATTTATCTTCAGCCTAGGTGACCTATTGCGATACAGGGCCGTGATTTTGGCTATAAAAGGGTCCCCTAGACCCCTACCCCAAGCTTTTTAAGAGAATCATATATGGCGTGCCAGGAGACTCTATGGAATGCTTTCTCAGCATCCAACGAGAGTATCTAATTACAAATTTTTAACTGCATCTAGCCCAGGAAATACTTTGTGCCTAGTAGCAGTGTCTGCTAGTCAGCGGATCATCCCGGCTGTTAAGCAAGCTACACCACCTGTAGTTTGGACACTTAATTTTTTCAAAGGAAATACTTCGGGACCACGAGATACTCAGTGAAGAGCATCAGGAGGCACCCCAAGGCATAGGGGCTGGGACTGGCAGTAGGATGCCTTGCGGTGGACAGCCGAGCTCGATCCTTATAAAAGCTTTTTAACTGCAGCAGCTTTAGTGGACGCTACTGGAGCTGGAATTACGCGGCTGCTGGCATGAGACTTGCCCTCCAATAGATCCTTGTAAATGGATTTAAAGTGTATTCATTCAAATTAGAGAGACAATTTAAATTAAAAATCTAAGAGCTGCCTCCACCACAGGGGGGCTCGCTCGACCCACCAGCGGACAGGTACCAGTATTGGGAGAGGGGGGCTGGCCGTCAGGGTTTACCGCGTCTCTGGCACAAACCCGGCGACGCGGAGGTGGCACGGGCAGGAGCGGACTGAACGTGTCGGCTTCTCACTTTTTGGATTTTAGAAGGGCATGACATGCCTATATCTGTGTCTCCCCCTCGTTTTACTCCTCCACCTCTTTTCTTTTCGCATGACTATATGTACTTGTCACTTTTCCATGTGTTAGTTGTGTCTTCTGAGCAGTTTGTCAGCTTTTGGACACCTTTGAAGGTGTTTTCTATGCGTTTCTATGTGTTTTTGTTTGCCTGCCATTGGTTTTAACGGTGTTCGAAGGTGTTCGACGAACAGTTCGACGAACAGTTCGGCGAACACACGGGTGTTCGACGAACCGAACCGAACTCGAACACTACGGGGGTGGCTCAACACTAATCGTGGGCCACAGCCTTAGTGACCACATAGTGTGTTGCTGTTAGCCATTCACCACTGATCATACCAAATTTGTTATTTATATCTCATGTATTCTGAAAACTGTTCCCTTCCCATAGAAATCTGTAGGTCCATACCACACCTTTGCATACCTTTACAGTGGGCACAGAGAGTTTTTCCTATTAGATGCAGTATTACTTAGTGTACTCCTGTAGGCACCAAATTAAGTTACTATATCTGGTGTTGTGGAAACAATGGCAAACAATGAGGCCTTAATCATAGACTAACTGTTCATAAATTGGCAGTAACAAAAGTTACATGTTTTAAAATCACTGTATATTTATAAATTGTAAAATTGCGCTATTCAATTATTCTGAGAGGCAGAACACGATATTAAAAAGTAATACCAATACATATTGTGGTACTTAGAATAAAGGGTAAACTTTGCAATGAACGATTGTCCATCCGTTCACATGCTACTTTTATGTCTGAGAATGTGACTTACACTCAGATATTGAAATATTGCAGAATAAAGATAACTATCTTCTCATGAGGGAGTCAACATCCTTTAGATAATAAGCCTGGGAAATCTTTTCCGAACACCCAGAAATTCCATTTGCCTAATATATTCCTATTTACCCATATAAATCTTGGCTAATGAAAAAAGCATTGACCAGTTTCTTATGTTGCTAATAATATCTCAGAACTGCTTGTTCATTTTTCATATCAAGGTGATAAAAACCCATAAAAGTAGACATGATTACAATATTATCAGCAATCTGGCTGGCTCCTCAATGGCGTGGTGACGAGGGAGTGGGGTAGTTACTTTGTAAAATGCGCCTTTGTGGTATATGAAATGCACCAAATATTTTATGTGATTTAGGTAATTTTAGATTTGAAAATTGAATAGAAAAAGGTCATATTTAAGAGGACATTTTCCGGCACAAAATATTGTTGTTGTATAACAAAAAGAAAAATGTAAAATTGAAGATATTTGATGGACTGTACATGATACTGTTAAATTCACCATATACTACAATACAAAAGCATTTCAGTCAATATTGAAGGGTTAATACTGGCACTCAGCAAAAACATTTCCTCATACACTTGAATGGTGCTCAGCAAATATGTATAGAAAGTTCATAGATATTTGTAGAAAAGAAGAATGAAATTGCGACACTCACCCGCACATAAGAGTTCAGTAGACTTTATTCCAAAAATATAAAATTACAGTGTGATAGGATGTGGAAAACTTCAGTGTACAGACAACAGGCGTTTCGCGCCAAGCAGTCACTTCTTCCTAGTCTTAAACTGGACTTCCGTTTGGTAATTTCAAAAATAAGAAAGTAAGTATATTTGGTATCGCTGAGTAAGTAAAAGTCCAATCAATTAAGATAGATAATTATTCTACTACAAACACTGTAAAGAGCAAAATTGTACTTTCAAAATTGCCATTTCTGGCATAAAAGATTTGAATATTATAAAAAAAAATTGGTTATGCCAAAAGCGAAAAGCAATAGTGGAGTTGCATTTTTTCTATTATTTTGTAGTTTTTTTCCACATTTTTAAGTTCATTATATGGTAAAGTGAATGATGTCATTCAGAACTACAACTCAAAAAATAAATCCTCATACAGCTATGTCGATGGAAACTAAAATAGTTATGGCTCTTGGATGAAGGGGGGCATAAAAACGAAAGCGAAAAAAACTAAAATTTGCTCTGACAGGAAGAGGATGTCTAGGACGGCATATTATACTGATAGATCAACTCCAAGGATGGCTTCTAGATTTATTCATAATGTTGCAAGAAACAATTAAAGTTCAAAGAAAGCATTCCAGTGAGTGCTTGAAGGAAATGTAGAGTCAGGAAATATCTACTGAAACCCTTTTACTGCCAAATATGTATGTAACACGTTATCACTTCAAACGCTTGCTAAAATACCTGTTCAGTTGTGTGTGGAGATATTTGCATGTAGACTGTAGACATATGCATAAATTTCAGTTATATATGTTGCAAATCATGAAAATATATTTTTAGCAAGTGTAGTTTGCCCTTGGCTCTGCTGTGGTCACATACACAAGTGGTCAAAATTGTTGGTACCCCCCATTTAATGAAAGAAAAACCCACAATGGTCACAGAAATAACTTGAATCTGACAAAAGTAATAATAAATTAAAGATCTATGAAAATGAACAAATGAAAGTCAGACATTGCTTTTCAACCCCGCTTCCACAGAATTAAAAAAAAATTAAACTAATGAAATAGGCCTGGACAGAAATGATGGTGCTCTTAACTTAATATTTTGTTGAGCAACCTTTTGAGGCAATCACTGCAATCAAACGATTCCTGTAACTGTCAATGAGACTTCTGCACCTCTCAACAGGTATTTTGGCCCACTCTTCATGAGCAAACTGCTCCAGTTGTCTCGTGTTTGAAGGTTGCCTTTTCCAGACTGTTTCAGCTCTTTCCAAAGATGCTCAATAGGATTTAGGTCAGGGCTCATAGAAGGCCACTTCAGAATAGTCCAATATTTTCCTCTTAGCCATTCTTGGGTGTTTTTAGCTGTGTGTTTTGGGTCATTATCCTGTTGCAAGACCCATGACATGCGACTGAGACCAAGCTTTCTGACACCGGGCAGCACATTTCTCTCTAGAATCCCTTGATAGTCTTGAAATTTCATTGTACCCTGCACAGATTCAAGACACCCTGTGCCAGATGAAGCAAAGCAGCCCCAGAACATAACAGAGCCTCCTCCATGTTTCACAGTAGGGACAGTGTTCTTTTCTTGATATGCTTCATTTTTCTGTCTGTGAACATAGAGCTGATGTGCCTTGTCAAAAACTTCCATTTTTGTCTCATCTGTCCATAGGACATTCTCCCAGAAGCTTTGTTGCTTGTCAACATGTAGTTTGGCAAATTCCAGTCTGGCTTTTTTATGATTTTTTTTTCAACAATGGTGTTCTTCTTGGTCGTCTCCCATGAAGTCCACTTTGGGTCAAACAACGATGGATGGTGCGATCTGTCACTGATGTTCCTTGAGCTTGAAGTTCACCTTTAATCTCTTTAGAAGTTATCCTGGGCTCTTTTGTTACCATTCGTATTATCCATCTCTTTGATTTGTCATCAATTTTCCTCCTGTGGCCACATCCAGGGAGGTTGGCTACAGTCCCATGGATCTTAAATGTCAGAATAATATGTGCAACTGTATCACAGGAACATCAAGCTGCTTGGAGATGGTCTTATAACATTTACCTTTAACATGCTTGTCTATAATTTTCTTTCTAATCTCCTGAGACAACTCTTTCATTTTTTTCCTCTGTGGTACACACCATGTCACTAAACAGCACAGTGAGTATCTGTAGCCCTCTATACAGGCCCACTGACTGATTACAAGATTGTAGATGCTAATTAGTGGACACAACTTGATTTAACATGTCCCTTTAGTCACATTATTTTCAGGAGTGCCATCATTTCGGTCCAGGCCTATTTCATGAGTTTAATTTTTTTTTAAATTCTGTGGAATAAGGGTTGAAAAGCAATGTCTGACTTTCATTTGTTCATTTTCATAGATTTTTAATTTATTATTACTTTTGTCAGATTCAAGTTATTTCTGTGACCATTGTTGGTTTTTCTTTCATTAAACGAGAGGTACCAACAATTTTGACCACATGTGTATATAATCACAAGCATGAAATTTTCTGCATGTTTAATTAATAAGTGTGGAGAAGAATAGAGAACTGTCTGTAAAGCATAGACAATATCATGTTGTACTAGAACAGATCTGGGTTGGAATTATTAGATTTTATTATCTAAGGGCAGCAAAGCTGAGTTTAACTGTGCCACATCACAAATTCTTCTATCTGCTGTCCACATCTCATAGCACTGTCAATACTACTGTTCTGCTCCTCCCCCTCACAAACACACACTGCCAGGCCAGAGATGAGCCACAATTATGTCTGTTATTTTCATTGCAACTTGTAATCATTCTGCAGTGAAAACAGAACAGGCTACTCCTGTGTGAGACATATATATAATGACAACCTGCCCTACTCATATAATGACCTTATCTGAAACGTTTTGGTCATCTGTGCTCTATTTCCAGCCCTTTCTAATCATGCAGGTGGTTAGACCATGAGCAGCAGCAGTATCATGACATCTCATACACTAAGAAACCTGCTCTAAGCTATTGTGAGGGTGTGTTCTTCTCTATACAGTCTGTTGCTGCCTGCTTATGATTGGTTAGCATCATACAGCAAAGTACATGCACCCAGTGAAAACTATCTGATGATACCCATTTGGCTTAACAATAGTTAAAGGACTTGTCCACTAATAGGACAACCCCTTCATAATCTAAATGTTTGGCCCTGATAAAGTAAAAAGCTTATACTCACCTCCTGTGCAGGCGCTGTTCCAGCGGTGTCAGCCCTTTCGGTCCCAGAGCTCTCGTGCAGTTGTTGTGACACGTGAGCCCGGCACCCATTCAGCGATGGCATCACTGTCTTCGCCTTCGGACAAATCTAACATGAAGAGGAAGTCCGGGCTGCAGCTGATCCATGACTTCCGCTTCATATTCAATTCGACAGGAGACGGGGACAGTGACGCCAGCGCTGATTGGATGCCGGCGTCACGTGTCACGACAACAGCACGGGAGCCCTGGGAAGAGCGAGTGCCAACAATGCGGGAACGGTGCCTGCATATATCCTTACAGTACAGTTCTGTGAGCTTCTATTAGGGTTTTCTGTATAAAATTATTAGTACTTGTTACTGCAATGTCAGAGGTGACAGCACACAAAAATGAGTCCTTTTCCATTATTTATATCTGAGTAGTGCAGTGATCAGGATTAATTACAGCATTTAAGAAGTTAAAAAATAACTGTACTTTCAAGACACTTTCCAGAAGAAACGGTCATGTGTGTACATGAGTAATAACACTATCTCTGGCCCTTTTATGACCTGTAACCTGTATTTTCACCAGGTTTCAACCTGCAGACTATGTATATAGATTTCCAATTGACTGTTAGTTGGTGGCAGGAAACTAGCTGCAATGATCTCTCACCTACACAACTCAGTTATCAAGCATGGGGGATGTCTTCCTTTTTTAGCACAAAGATAGAACAGCAGCAGTGTGTTGAACATTATACAGTACATCTGAGTAGATTGTATGTGAATCTAGCTGTGATGTGAGAAAGCTCAGCAAGATGTTTCCATTACTCCCCCTGCTTGTTTCTTCACAATGCTCCTCACTCTTCACTCCTCTCCCCCCTCCCCTTAGAGTATTATGGTGTAGCGCCAGTGTCTCTGCACTCTTCCTCCCTCCCCTGTCAGAGACTCCAACTTAACTCACCACCGCGGCCTCCGTCCTGCTCCTCCTCCTCCGGCTGCTGCCCGGGGTCTGTGCACCGCTTATTATTTAAGGCACCCCCATCTAGTGCGAAGTGCCTGACTAATGTTGTTAGTATGCTTCCTGCATGCATGCTAGTTGGCAAGTCCTCAGTTTGTTAGTACCTACCAGGACCTGCTAGATCCCGCTGGTGTCTGCCTGTACCTGCCCATACCCGCTTGTTCCTGCCTGTCTTCCTTGTACCTTTCAACCACACCTGCCTGCACCTACAGCCTGTGCCAATCCTATACAAGCCATGCCCACCTGCACCTGCCTGTGACCATCTGTATACCAGTAGCACCTGCCAGTGGCCACCTGTCTATCAGCCGTGCCTTTCTGAATCTGCCTGTGCTCATCTGCATACCAGCCGATCCTACTTGCACCTGTCTGTGCCCAATAGTATACCAACCATGCCCACCTGCACCTGCCTGTTCCAATCTGTATACCAGCTGTGCCCACCTGCACCTGCCTGTGCCCACCTGTATACCAATCGTGCCCACCTGCACCTGCCTGTTCCCATCTGCATACCAGCTGTGCCCACCTGCACCTGCCTGTGCTCATCTGTTTATCAGCCACACCTGCTTGTACCTGCCGGTGCCCACCTGTTTAGCAGCCGTGCTCATTCGCACCTGACTGTGCCCATCTGTATACCAGCTGAACCTGACTGCACCTGCCTGTGCCCTTCTGTCTACCAGCTGTGTCCGCCAACACCTGCCGCTCCTGGGTTTCTGCCGTGCTTGCCTGTACCAACTGAACTTTCCTACTTGACCGATCCATCCTCCTGTCCCTTAGAGGTCAGATGCTGTGCATCCTAGGTTAGTCCTGGTGTTGCACCTAGTCACGCCCCTCTAGGTGCTCCTCAGACCGTGGCACTGTGGTTCCATCATTCTCATTATAAATGGTAGGTTTAACCTAATACCACAGTGATCAGGCAGTCCATCTTGTTATAGCAAGACATAGTTCACCTGTACTACAGATTTATGCAAAGCTTGCTGAGATTACAGTTTCATTTTAATCTGGTAATGCTGTCCTTAGTCTCATTTTATTAGGATCACTACATTGTATACATGATTACCATGAAGTAGATATCATGATTAGTGATGAGCGAGCACTAAAATGCTCGGGTACTCGTTGTCAAGTTGAGCAAATTAGAATGCTCGAGTGCTCGGTCCGAGTAACAAGCCAAATGTAAGTCTATGGGAAACTCGAGCATTTTTCTGCCGGCTCCCCCCCCCCCGGCGGTCTGCAGAGGGCCTAAAAATTGCCCAAATTGATGGGAACAGTGCTCAAATGACATGGGAACAGCATGGGATAGACCCCTGGAAGCAGGTCACTGCTGTCAACAACGTTGTCAGAGGTATTATGTCACTTTTACGGACTCACAATAGACATACAAAAACGAAACCAAAATGGATTTTCTTGGGCAATATGTTAAGAAACATCCTTTCCAGGGTAATGACTTGTATATAAGGCAAAATAAATAGCCAAAAACAAAAATGCTCTTCCACACCTTGGGCTGTGTTCACACGTAGCGTTTTTGATGCGTTTTTGCACTTTTCCATTGCTTTCAACCAAGACAAATGCATTCACTGGGAAATGTCATTTTAACATTTTACAACCTTATCTGGCCATGTGGTGTGTGACACATCATCAGACACATGCATACAGTGCTGAAAAGACATGGAAACAGCATGGGGAAGACCCCTGGAAGCATCTCTGACTCCCTGGCCACTGCCTAAAAGTGTGCCCATCATAAGTGATCCTTGGCGCATGCAAAGATGCCTCCCGCCATGCACCTGTCATTGCAGGCTTGCAACAATCACCGTCCACGTCCTTGTCCCAGCGCAGCGTTCAGTTGTCCCTACCCCATTCCTTGGAATGCAAGCGCAAGTATGCAGGCAGCCACCCACCCACCCACCCACAGGTTGCAATACTATACTGACAAATTTTTGACAGCTGCTTGCACTTGAAATGTGGCCTTTTAGGCTCGTGGAGGCGGAAGTTGTCCACAACCTTATGGCGGCAGCGGCCGGGTGTCCATACTCAGCCCCCAGCCGCCACTATTTGTCCCGGTGTCATCTCCGCCTTCCAAAAGCACGGGTCCTACAACATTACCCTTGCCCTCTCCAGTGCACTTTCCGGTAAGGACCTCCTAAACACAAACATGGACAAGTGAATGTGGCCAGGGACGGTACGGAGCCAGTCCAAAGCTTTTTTGTGAGAGTTGTATTTCACCACAGCCTAACATCTTTCTTTGCCCTTTGATTTCATGATTACAGAGTAGGGCAATGGCCTGATCTGCAATGCGGTTTCAAAGATAACATGCAATTAAGCACGTCCAATCCACATTAAAAAAAGCAGCCATAGAGTGTCCCACACACTTTACTTAGCCAGGGCTGCTTCACGGCAGGGTTGGACGGGCCCAACGGAGACTCCTCAGGTGGGCCCTGACTTCTCCTTCAGGAGAGTTCATAGTGCTGAGGTGAGGCCATGATGATGATAGAGGCCACCATTTGCTTAGTTTTTTCTTACTTGGAATGCAAGTGCAACTATGCAGCCAGCCACCCACTCACTCATAGGCCGCAATAGTAAACTGCCAGATTTCTGGGCAGCTGCTTCCACTTGAAATGTGGCCTTTTAGGCTCATGGAGGCTGAAGCTTTTCACAACCTCATGGCGGCGGCCGGGTGTCCATCCTCGGTCCACAGCAGCCACTATTTTTCCCGGTATCGTCTCCGCCTTCCACAAGCGTGGGTCCTACATTACCCGTGTCCTCCCCAGTGCACTTACTGGGAGGTACCGCCTAACCACAAACACGTGGACAAGTGAATGTGGCCAGGGACGGTACGGAGCCAGTTCAAAGCTTTTTGTGAGAGTTGTATTTCACCACAGCCATATTTTTTAGCTCGGTGAAAGGACTGACTTGGGAAACCGTATCTACTCCAGCTGTCATTTCTCCCAGGAAGTCCTCTAATTCAGCTTGGCACATAAGCAATGGCAGCCTGTCCAACATCAGCTCACACTTGTCGATGATGCTTCGATACACAAACATCTTTCTTTGCCCTTTAATTTCATGACTACAGAGTTGGGCAATGGCCTGATCTGCATTGAGGTTTCAGAAATAACATGCAATTAAGCACGTCCAATCCACATTAAAAAAAGCAGCCATAGAGTGCCCCCCACACTTTTCTTAGCCAGGACTTCTTCTCCGCAGAGTTGGACGGTCCCACCAGAGACTCCTCCGGTGGGCCCTGGCTTCTCCATCAGAGAGTTCATGATAGTGCAAACTTTGCAGCAGCTATGGGGCTCTTGAGCGGGGGAGAAAGGTGAGCCCTCAGAATCAAATCCTCTGGTGGGCCCAATGTTTTTCAGTTTGAAACTGCTTCTCAGTGGGAGTTGTATTTCACCACAGCCATTTTCTTTAGCTTGGTGAAAGGACTGGCATAGAGGGAAACTGTATCTACTCCTGCTGTCATTTCTCCATTGCCAGGCTCTGCCGATTGTCACACACGACCATGCCTGGCTGTATGTTCAGCGGTGAGAGCCACAGATCAGGCTGCTGTGTTACAGCTTTCAACAGCTCTGCAGCGGTGGGCGGTTTGTCATCTAAGCATTAAGCATGTTATCTTCAACACAGCCTCTTGCCGCTTGGCCAAGACAGTACTGCAGAGCTTCCAGCTTGTGACTGATGTGGTCATTTTGGAGATGGAGGCCGAACTGGAGGAGGAGATGCAGGAGCTGAACAATGTGATTACATTGAGGTTACATTGGCGAGTCTGGTTTTTATACTAAACAAATATCCTACTGTGTTTTTTATTTTTTGGATTTTATGACAGTGGAAAACCCCCACAAGTGACACCATTTTGGAAACTAGACCCCTCAGGGAACTTATCTAGTCATGTGGAGAGCACCTTGAATCCCCAGGTGCTTCACAGAAGTTTATAACATGGTGCCGTGAAAATAAAATGTTCACATTTTTCCTACAAAAATGTTTTTCAGACCCCAGCTTTGCATTTTCATAAGGGTAACAGGAGAAATTGCACCATGCAACTTGTTGTGCAATCTCTGCTGAGTAAGCTGATACCCCATATGTGGTAGAAAACCACTGCTTGGGCATACGGCAGGGTTCGGAAGGGAAGGAATGCCATTTGACTTTTTAAATGTAAAATTTGCTTGAATAATTAGCGAATGCGCCCCTGATGTGCCTAAACAGTGGAAAAACCCCTCAAGTGACACAATTTTGGAAACTAGACCCCTCAGGGAACTTATCTAGATGTGTGGTGAGCACCCTGAACCCCCAAGTGTTTTACAGAAGTTTATAACATGGAGCCGTGAAAATAAAAAAATCTAACTTTTTCCACAAAAATGATGTTTTAGCCCCAATTTTTTAATTTTCACAAGGGTAAGAGGAGAAAATAGACCCCCAAAACATATGAGTAATTTCTCTTGAGTACGCCAATACCACATATGTGGGGAAAATTCAGTGTTTGGGCGTACAGCAATGTTCAGAAGGGAAGGAGCACTGTGTGACTTTTTGAACGCAAAATTGGCTGGAATTGAGAGCGGACGCCATGTCGCGTTTGGAGAGCCCCTGATGTGCCTAAATAGTGGAAACCCCCCACCCACAAGTGACCCCATTTTGGAAACTATACCCCTCAAGGATTTTATCAAGGGGTATAGTGAACATTTTGAACCCAGAGGTACGACATAGAATTTGATAACATTAGGTCATCATATTGCATAAGTTGTCATTAGTCTTGAGCGCAAGTGCTCGCTACATGAGTTTGCAAAGGGTACTTAGGTATGCACTATGTATAGCGCGTTCTCGAGTGACATGCTCGAGTCCCCGCCCGCATGTTTCACGGTTATTAGACACCAAAAAAAAACATGCGGGGATCGCTCGTGCATGGCAGGCAATCCCCGCGAGTTTCTTTTGGCTGCGAAGCATATGGGGCGGAGACTCGAGCATGTCACGCGATACTCAGTGCATACCTGAGCACCCGATGCAAACTCAAGTAGCGAGCACTTGTGCTCAACACTAGTCGTCATATTTTTTTTTTTAATTTTGAAAAAAATCCCAACCCTAATACAACCCCAACCCTAACCCTAGCCCAACCCTAACCCTAGCCCAACCCTAACCATAGCCCAACCCCAACCCCAACCCTAACCCTAACCCTAGCCCAACCCTAACCCTAACCCTAGAGTTTATTTTTTACGCTGTTCCTCGTGCGGTATAAGTGATTAGACGACTTTATTCTTCGGGTCGGTGCAATTACAGCGATACCAGAATCACATTGGGTTTTTATGATTGACAACTGTCACACATTAAAAGACACATTTTTTTGTAAAATCTAGTTTTTGCATCGCCATATTTTGAGAGCTATAATTTTTCCATATTTTGGCCGACAGAGTCATGTGACAGCTTGTTTTTTGCGAGACAAGTTGACGTTTTTATTGGTACCATTTTCAGGCATGTGACATTTTTGATCGCTTTCTATTCCGATTTTTGGGAGGCAGAATAAACAAAAACCAACAATTTTTTTTTTAAAAATTTTTTATGCTGTTCCGCGTGTGGTAAAATTGATACGATAGCTTTATTCTTCCAGTCAGTACGTTTACAGCGGTACCACATTTATATTGTTTTTTTATGTTTTGGCGCTTTTACACAATAAAAGCTATTTTATAGAAAAAATTATTTTTTTGCATCTCTTTATTCTGAGAGCTATAACTTTTTTATTTTTTGGCTGATGGAGCTATATGGTGGCTTGTTTTTTGCAGGACAAGATGACGTTTTCAGCGGTACCATTTTTATTTATATTCGTCTTTTTGATCGTGTGTTATTCCATTTTTTGTTTGGCGGTATGATGATAAAGCATTGCTTTTTGCTTCGTTTTTTATTTATTATTTTTACCACGTTCACTAAAATGGTTAACTAGTGGGACAGTTTTATAGGTCAGTTCGTTCTGGACACGGTGATACCAAATATGTGTACTTTTATTGGCTTTTTTTTCATAATAATATTTATTGATGGGTACATTATAGCTTTAATTTTGGTGGATTATTTTTTTTATATTTTTATTTATTTATTTATTTTCTTCATTTTTTAACACTTTTTTTTACTCTTATACTTTGTCCCACTATGGGACTTTCACTTTTTTTTCCTCTGATCGCCTGTATAGCATAGGGATGGAGCACCATCTGTGACAATCAGCTGACTCTCGGCGGCGATCACGCCCGCAAAGCCTGTGTGCGGGCGAAATCAACAGGGTGTACTAATACGTACCTGGCTCTAAAAGCCCAGGACGCAGGTATGTATTAGTACGCCTTGGGCTTTTAAGGGGTTAAGACAAATGCATTTATCGGGATATGTCATTTTAACATTTTACAACCTTATCTGGCCATGTGGTGTGTGACACATCATCAGACACATCCTGTTTCATTTATGATGGAGGGATTCTGAACGTCACAAAGCCTATTTTTATAGTGTCATCACGCGGCCCTTACCATTTTTAAAGGGCCAGCAGTCGGCCCTCGCTATTGTTAGAGAGCCATCAGCCGGCTATGCTTTGTTGTTCCCCTTATTTAACGAGTGGGTCTCCTATACAGTTATTGCGTATTCAGCCACTGCAAGGGCTGCCAAAAATTTTGACGCAACCCAATACCCCTTTGAAGAGACATAGAGGAAGGTCTCAGTAAAAAAAATGTTCCCATTATAAAGGAGCGGGTCTCCTATAGTGGTAATGCCCATGCTGTGGCTGCAAGGGCTGCCAAAATTTGAGAAAAACCCCACTAACAATTTAAAGACACATAGAGCAGGGCCACAGTAACGACATGTTCCCATTAGAAAGGAGAGGGTCTGCTATAGAGTTATAGGGTATGCAGTGAGTCCAACGACTTCCAAAATGTAGGAAAAACCCCACTAACAATTTAAAGACACATAAAGCAAGGGCTCAGTAACGACATGTCTCCATTAAAAAGAAGCGGGTCTGCTATACAGTTATAGGGTACGCAGTGAGTCCAACGGCTGCCAAAATTTAGGAAAAACCCCGCTAGCAATTTAAAGAACCATAGAGCAGGGCCACAGTAACGACATGTTTCCATTAGAAAGGAGCAGGTCTGCTATACAGTTATAGGGTATGCAATGAGTCCAACGGCTGCCAAAATTTAGGAAAAACCCCATTAACAATTTAAAGACACATAGAGCAGGGCCACAGTAACGACATGTTTCCATTAGAAAGGAGCGGGTCTGTTATACAGTTATAGGGTATGCAGTGAGTCCAACAGCTGCCAAAATTAAGGAAAAACCCTCTAACAATTTAAATCAGTGAATATGAATAGCGGTACCAGAGCGCCAATAACAGGGCAAAAATATTAAAAGGACTGATTTATTAGTACACACAACGCGTTTCGGTGGACACAGCCTGATGAAGGTGGCTGTGTCCACCGAAACGCGTTGTGTGTATTAATAAATCAGTCCTTTTAATATTTTTGCCCTGTTTTTGGCGCTCTGGTACCGCTATTCATATTCACTGATTGTCCCTTTCCCCCTGTTGGGGTGCGGTAGAGCTGCCTTTAATTTATTGTTCTTTCACCTGTGGGAGGAATTTAATTAGAATTACTACCCTGGTTTTCCAAGCTGCGCTGCCCTAACCCCTCCGGAGCGCTGCCGGGGGTGTTGGTGAAGCTGGGCGTCCATCTCGGCGTTACATGCAACTAACCTGACCACGTGATCCACCACCGAGAGATGAGGATCTGTGAATGCCGCTGGAAATAGATGACAGCCACCAACAGAGCGGAGCTTGTGGAGCTTTACACTGGGGTTGTGCAGAGGTGCACAACTTCATAAGGTTAGTAGCCATCCCCACACCCCTCTAACAATTGCAATACTGAGTCACCCATTGCGCCTTGTTCTCTCCTCTCTTTACATCTAACAATTTAAAGACATATAGAGCAGGGCCACAGTAACGACATGTTTCCATTAGAAAGGAGCAGGTCTGCTATACAGTTATAGGGTATGCAGTGAGTCCAACGGCTGCCAAAATTTAGGAAAAACCCCATTAACAATTTAAAGACACATAGGGCAGGGCCACAGAAACGACATGTTTCCATTAGAAAGGAGCGGGTCTGCTATACAGTTATAGGGTATGCAGTGAGTCCAACAGCTGCCAAAATTAAGGAAAAACCCTCTAACAATTTAAAGACACATAAAGCAGGGCCACAGTAATGACATATTCCCATTAGAAAGGAGCGGGTCGCCCATACTGTTTGCCTATGCAGTGACTGCAATAGGTGTCAAAAATTTGGAGGCACTCCAAAGCCCCTTGCAATAGACGTAGAGATCGGAGGGCCTCCTGAAAAAAATGCTTCCATTATTAGGAAGTGTGTCTCCCATACTGTTTGCCTATGCAGTGAAGCAACGGCTGCCAAAAATTTAGAGGAACTCCAATGCCCCTTGCAAGAGATGTAGAGATCGGAGGGCCTCCTGAAAACAATGTTCTCATTGCCACTTTCAGGCGATGTAGATATGTTCATATGGTACATACAGTACAGACCAAAAGTTTGGACACACCTGCTCATTTAAAGATTTTTCTGTATTTTCATGACTATGAAAATTGTACATTCACACTGAAGGCATCAAAGCTATGAATTAACACATGTGGAATTATATACTTAACAAAATAGTGTGAAATAACTGAAATATGTCTTATATTCTAGGTTTTTCAAAGTAGCAACCTTTTGCTTTGATGACTGCTTTGCACACTCTTGGCATTCTCTTGATGAGCTTCAAGAGGTAGTCACCGGAAATGGTTTTCACTTCACAGGTGTGCCCTGTCAGGTTTAATAAGCGTGATTTCTTGCATTATAAATGGGGTTGGGAGCATCAGTTGTGTTGTGCAGAAGTCTGATGGAATAGACTACTGAATAGACTGTTAGAATTTGTATTATGGCAAGAAAAAAGCAGCTAAGTAAAGAAAAACGAGTGGCCATCATTACTTTAAGACATGTAAGTCAGTCAGTGCAAAAAATTGGGCAAGCTTTGAAAGTGTCCCCAAGTGCAGTTGCAAAAACCATCAAGCGCTACAAAGAAACTGGCTCACATGAGGAACGGCCCAGGAAAGGAAGACCAAGAGTCACCTCTGCTTCTGAGGATAAGTTTATCTGAGTCACCAGCCTCAGAAATCGCAGGTTAACAGCAGCTCAGATAAGAGACCAAGTCAATGCCACACAGAGTTCAAGCAGCAGACACATCTCTTCAACAACTGTTATGAGGAGACTTTGTGCAGCAGGACTTAATGGTAAAATAGCTGCTAGGAAACCACTGCTAAGGACAGGCAACAAGCAGAAGAGACTTGTTTGGTCTAAAGAACACAAGGAATGGACATTATACCAGTGGAAATTTGTGCTTTGGTCTGATGAGTCCAAATTTGAGATCTTTGGTTCCAACCACCGTGTCTTTGTGAACGGATGGACTCTACATGCCTGGTTCCCACCGTGAAGCATGTAGGAGGAGGTGTGATGGTGTGAAGGTGCTTTTCTGGTGACACTGTTGGGGATTTATTCAAAATTGAAGGCATACTGAACCAGCATGGCTACCACAGCATCTTGCAGCGGCATGCTATTCCATCCGGTTTGCGTTTAGTTGGACCATCATTTATTTTTCAACAGGACAATGACCTCAAACACACCTCCAGGCTGTGTAAGGGCTATTTGACCAGGAAGGAGAGTGATGGGGTGCTGCGCCAGATGACCTGGCCTCCACAGTCACCAGACTTTAAATGAGAAGGTGTGTCCAAACTTTTGGTCTGTACTGTATGTTGGTGATATGGTGGTGGAGGATGAGGATGCGGAGAAGGAAGAGGACAAGAGCAAATAGATAAAATCAGGAAGCGTATACCCATGTCTGGGTGTGAAGACAGAGGTGCATGGGAATAGAGTTAGATCTCCCCAAAAAAACACTGTATTTGAGTTTATGTTACGCTGCTATCATTCGGTGGTGTTGAGAAGTCTGGTCCAATCCAGCCCTTGTTTATTTTTATAAGAGTCAGCCTGTCAGCATTTTCAGTTGACAGGCGGATGCGCCTATCAGTTATAATTCCACCAGTGGCACTAAAAACCCGCTCTTACAAAACGCTAGCAGCAGGGAAGGCCAGGACCTCCAAGGCTTAGTGAGCCAGTTCATGCCATGTGTCCAGCTTGGATACCCAATAATTATAAGGCACAGTGGAATCACAGAGGACGTTGGTACGGTCGGCAAGGTACTCCCTCAGCATCTTCTGCAACTTTTCCCTCCTTGGAAGAGTACCATGCGCATCAGGGCTTGTGTGATCGGAGGGTCTGAGAAAACTGTCCCAGAACTTTGACAGCGTTCCTCTGCCTCTGCTGGTTTGCATTGTTGTCTCTCTCACCTGTACTTCTTGGTTGTCCAACGAACTGTGACCTCTGCTGCCAGTGTTTTCAAATGTTAATTTTTTTAATAATTCCGCAACAAAGGCCTTCTCCTACTGCCCCATTTTATTAGGCCTGTCCTGCTTGGGAATAAGAGATAGAAAGTTCTTCTTGTAGCATGGGTCTAGAAGTGTCACCAACCAATAATGACTGTCACCTAAAATTTGGACAATGTGAGGGTCACGGGAAAGGCAGCATGACATAAACTCTGCCATGTGTGCCAGACTGCAAAGAGGCAAGACTTCCATGGCCTCACCAAAAGGATGACTGACCATGCTCTCCTTCTCCTCCTCTGCCTCCTCCTCCCTGTCCTCAAGCCATCCACGCTGAACAGACAGTATGACAGTTGTGCAGGTAGTACCGTCTATAGCGCACGAAACTAGCTCCTGTTCTTCCTTCTCCTCTTCTTCTTCATTGTCACCCAATCAACGTAGAGATGAGATGAGGCTGGGCTGTGTGTAATCACCCTTTATGGTTCCTTGCTCCATCTCATTGTGCTCTGCCTGCAATGCATCTTCTTTAATTGTGAGCAGAGAGTGTTTCAGAAGACCGAGAAGTGGGATGGTGATGCTAATTATGGCGTCATCGCCTCTCACCATCTTGATGGAGTCCTCAAAGTTTTGTAGGATGATACATATGTCTGACATCCATGTCCACTCCTGAGGTCTTATATGTGGAGTCTGAACTGAATACCGACGGCCTTGTTGATGCTGGTAGTCAACAACTGCCCTCTTTTGCCCACAAATCCTTTCCAACATCTGCAATGTAGAGTTTCAATGCGTAGGGACATCACACACCAGTCGGTGAGCCGGAAGCTGCAAATGCTGCTAAAACATGGCAAGGGCGGCGGAAGCTGTAGCTGACTTTCTAAAATGGACACACAGGCAGCGTACTTTGACAAGCAGATCTGGCAGATCCGGGTAAGTTTGGAGAAACCGCTGAACCACGAGGTTAAGCATATGGGCCAGGCATGGTACGTGTGTGAGCTCGCCTTGCCTCAGAGCCGCCACCAGGTTCCGGCCATTGTCACATACAACCATGCCTGGCTGTAGGTTCAGCGGTGTCAGCCACAGATCTGCCTGCTCTTTCAGAGCTGTCCACAACTCTTCAGCATTGTGTGGTTTGTCACCTAAGCATATTAGCTTCAGCACAGCCTGTTGCCGCTTGGCTGAAGCAGTTTTACAGTGCTTCCAGTATTCGACTGATGTGGTCATTTCGGAGAAGGAGGTTGAAGAGGAAGAGGATGAGGTGCAGGAGCTGTAGAATGTGGGGGCAACCCTGATTGACCTAGGGCCCGTGTTCCCTCCCAAGGTCTGACTGGGTCCCGGCTTCCACTATGTTAACTCAGTGTGCCATCAGCGAGATGTACCGTCCTTGCCCACAAGCACTTGTTAACGTGACCATGGTTATATGGACTTTCTAATGTTGTGGGACACCTGCTTTGTAATGCGGGGACAGCACACGAGGAGAAATAGTGGCGGCTGGGGACCGAGTACTGAGAAACGGCCGCCGCCATAAGGTTGCAGAAAGCTTCCATCTCCATGAACCTAAAAGGCAACATTTCAAGCGCAAGCATTCACAAAATGTGTGAATTTAGTAGTGTGCCCTGTGGGGCCTTAGCTGCTTATTTGCTCTTGCTTTCCAAAGACTGGGGTAGGGACAACTGAGCACTGCGCTGGGACAAGGACGTGGACGAGCTTGCTGATGGTGCTAGTTGATAGTGTTCAACAACAGGTGCAGGGTGGCACCCATCTTGGCATGCGCCATGGACAGAGGATTGGCGTGGACGCACAACAGCGGAACAAGCAGTGGTGTCACCCGCAGACACTTTTGCTGGACCCTGGGGTTCAGCCCACTTAGTCGGGTACTTTGCTGCCATGTGCCTGATCATGCTGGTGGTGGTCAGGATGCTAGTTTTGCTACCCCTGCTGATGCTGGCCTGGCAGGTGGTGCAAATGGCCTTTTTGGGGTTATTGGCAGAGTCTTTAAAAAACAACCAGACTCTGGAAGACCTAACAGTTGTACTGGCAACTTACTCTCTGCAGCCATCACACTCATTTTTCTTGCCTGTTGTGGTGCTATGCCTTCCTCCCCCTGTGTTCTGCTGTCCCCGCTCTGCATGTCATCTTGCCAGGTTGGGTCAGTGAGTGACTTCATCGTCCACCACCTCATCTTCCACTTCCGCACCCTGGTCCTCCTCCTGACTTTCTGGCAATTGGGTCTCATGATCATCCACCTCTTGTGAAAGTTTCCCACCGTCGCCTTCGTGTGACCGTGGCTGCTCAAATATTTGGGCATCGCTACATGCGATCTCCTCTTGCCCTGCTTTAAATGGACTGAGCGAGAGGCCGGAATCTACACTGTGTGCAGAATTATTAGGCAAATGAGTATTTTTATCACATGATACTTTTTATACATGTTGTCCTTCTCCAAGCTGCATAGGCTTGAGAGCCAACTACCAATTAAGTAAATATGGTGATGTGCATCTCTGTAATGAGGAGCGGTGTTGACTAATGACATCAACACCCTATGTAAGGTGTGCTTAATTATTAGGCAACTTCCTTTCCTTTGGCAAAATGGGTCAGAAGAGAGATTTGACGGGCTCTGAAAAGTCCAAAATTGTGAGATGTCTTGCAGAGGGATGCAGCAGTCTTGAAATTTCCAAACTTTTGAAGTGTGATCACCGAACAATCAAGCGTTTCATGGCAAATAGCCAACAGGGTCGCAAGAAGCGTGTTGGCCAAAAAAGGCGCAAAATAACTGCTCGTGAATTGAGGAAAATCAAACGTGAAGCTGCCAAGATGCCATTCGCCACCAGTTTTGCCATATTTTAGAGCTGCAACGTTACTGGAGTATCAAAAAGCACAAGGTGTGCGATACTCATGGACATGGCCAAGGTAAGGAAGTCTGAAAAACGACCACCTTTGAATAAGAAACATAAGATAAAACGTCAAGAATGGGCCAAGAAATATCTTAAGACTGATTTTTCAAAGGTTTTATGGGCTGATGAAATGACAGTGACACTTGATGGGCCAGATGGATGGGCCAGAGGCTGGATCAGTAAAGGGCAGAGAGCTCCACTTCGACTTAGATGCCAGCAAGGTGGAGGTGGGGTACTGGTATGGGCTAGTATCATCAAAGATGAACTTGTGGGACCTTTTCGGGTTGAGGATGGAGTGAAGCTCAACTCCCAGACCTACTGCCAGTTTCTGGAAGACAACTTCTTCAAGCAGTGGTACAGGAAGAAGCTGGTATCGTTCAAGAAAAACATGATTTTCATGCAGGACAATGCTCCATCACATGCATCCAACTACTCCACAGCGTGGCTGGCCAGTAGAAGTCTAAACGAATAAATAATAATGACATGGCCCCCCTTGTTCACCTGATCTGAACCCCATAGAGAACCTGTGGTCCATCATAAAATGTGAGATCTACAGGGAGGGAAAAAGTACACCTCTCGGAACAGTGTCTAGGAGGCTGTGGTGGCTGCTGCACGCAATGTTGATCGAAAACAGATCAAGCAACTGACAGAATCTATGGATGGAAGGCTGTTGAGTATCATCATAAAGAAAGGTGGCTATATTGATCACTAATTTTTTTTGTTTTTGTTTTTGCATATCAGAAATGTTTATTTCTAAATTTTGTGCACTGATATTGGTTTACCTGGTGAAAAAAAACAAGTGAGATGGGATTATATTTGGTTTTTATTAAGTTGCATAATAATTCTGCACAGTAATAGTTACCTGCACAAACAGATATCCTCCTAAGATAGCCAAATCTAAAAAAAAAACCACTCCAACTTCCAAAAATATTAAGCTTGGATATTTATGAGTCTTTCAGGTTGATTGAGAACATAGTTGTTGATCAATAATAAAAATAATCCCCTAAAATTCAACTTGCCTAATAATTCTGCACACAGTATATAAATGGAAAAGTGAACAGCTCTTCACAGTGTCCAAGTGTGGGATCAGTTGTCTCCGGGCAATCGGCATGGTGGGAGAAAGGAGGATCAGGGTGAGGAATATGCTCACGGCTCACAGCTACTGAGACTTGACTGTGTGGAAGACAGAGTGGTGGTGGTGGTGGCTAGGTGACTAGAATTATCTGCTATCCAACCAATAACCTTTTGACACTGCTCTGTGTTCAATAGTGGTGTTCTGCGGTTCCCTATTAATTGGGACAGGAAGGTCGAGCGACAAGATGTGGGTGTTTGTTGTGGCATAACTTCAGCTTGCCCACGGCCTCAGCCTCGGCCTCATGCTCTGCTTGCACCATCACCATCATGTCCACTTCCCCGTCCCTTGCCACGCGCCTTGCCCATTTTAAATGGAGGACAATATTTTCCACGCTCACTACAAATGGCTGGATTTGAATCGCAGTGATATGTGATATGTGTGACGGAAAACCCCATTTTTAAATAGCTGGCCTGTAGGTTGCTATTTTTCACAGTGACCTCTTGTCAATAACTTCACTGACACACTGCAACAAAATTTAAATGGAGTCCAGAAATGGCTGAATTCGGAGCGCACTTATATGTCATACGTGTGACGGAAAACCAGATTTTTGAATAGCTGGCCTGAAGGTTACTATTTTTCACAGAGACCTAGTGTCAATAACTTTACTGACACACTGCAACAAAATTTAAGTGGAGGCTAGAAATGGCTGAATTTGGAGTGCACTTACACTACCGTTCAAAAGTTTGGGGTCATTTAGAAATTTTTGAAAGAAAAGCACATTTTTTTCAGTGAAGCTAACATTAAATGAATCAGAAATACACTCTATACATTGTTAATGTGGTAAATGACTATTCTAGCTGCAAACGTCTTGTTTTTATTGCAATATCTACATAGGTGTATAGAGTCCCATTTCCAACAACTACCACTCGAGTTTTTTAATTGGTACATTGTGTTTGCTAATTGTGTAAGAAGGCTAATGGATGTTTAGAAAACCCTAGAAAACCCTTGCACAAGCATGCTAGCCCAGCTGAAAACGGTTTGGCTGATTTGAGAAGCTATAAAATTGACCTTCCTTTGAGCTAGTTGAAAATCTGGAGCATTACATTTGTTTGTTCTATGAAACTCTCAAAATGGCCAGAAAAAGAGAACTTTCATGTGAAACTCGACAGTCTATTCTTGTTCTTAGAAATGAAGGCTATTCCATATGAGAACTTGCCAAGAAACTGAAGATTTCCTACAATGGTGTGCACTACTCCCTTCACAGGAGAGCACAAACAGGCTCTAACCAGAGTAGAAAGAGAAGTGGGAGGCCCCGCTGCACAACTGAGCAGCAAGACAAGTACATTAGAGTCTCTAGTTTCAGAAATCGACGCCTCACAGCTCCTCAACTGGCAGCTTCATTAAACAGTACACGCAAAACACCAGTGTCAACATCTACAGTGAAGAGTCAACCCCGGGATGCTGGCCTTCAGGGCAAAGTTGCAAAGAAAAAGCCATATCTGAGTCTGGCTAATAAAAGGAAAAGATTAATATGGGCAAAAGAACACAGACATTGGACAGAGGAAGATTGGAAAAAAGTTTTATGGACAGACGAATCAAAGTTTGAGGTGTTTGGAACGCACAGAAGAACATTTATGAGACGCAGAACAACTGAAAAGATGCTGGAAGAGTGCCTGACGCCATCTGTCAAGCATGGTGGCGGTAATGTCATGGTCTGGGGTTGCTTTGGTGCTTATAAAGTGGGAGATTTGTACAAGGTAAATGGGATTTTGAATAAGGAAGGCTATCACTCCATTTTGCAATGCCATGCCATACCCTGTGGACAGCGTTTGATCGGAGCCAATTTCATCCTACAACAGGACAATGACCCAAAGCACACCTCCAAATTATGCATGAACTATTTAGGGAAGATGCAGGCAGCTGCTATTCTATCTGTAATGGAGTGGTCAGCGCAGTCACCGGATCTCAACCCCATTGAGCTGTTGTGGGAGCAGCCCATCAAGCCAATCCATCTTCTGAGAGGTGCTTCAGGAAGCATGGGGTGAAATTTCTCAAGATTACCTCAGCAAATTAACAGCTAGAATGCTAAAGGTCTGCAATGCTGTAATTGCTGCAAAGAGAGCATTCTTTGACGAAAGCAAAGTTTGAAGGAGAAAATTATTCTTTCAAATAAAAATCATTATTTCTAACCTTGTCAATGTCTGGACTATATTTTCTATTCATTTTGCAACTCATTTGATAAATAAAAGTATGAGTTTTCATGGAAAAAACAAAATTGTCTGGGTGACCCCAAACTTTTGAACGGTAGTGTATATGTGATACGTATGACAGAAAAACACATTTTTAAATAGCTGGCCTGTAGATTACTATTTTTCACAGCAACCTCGTGTCAATAACTTCACTGACACACTGCAACAAAATTTAAATGGAGGCCAGAAGTGGCTGAATTTGGAGCGCACTTATATGTGATACGTGTGACGGAAAACCACAGTTTTAAATAGCTGGCCTGTAGGTTACTATTTTTCACAGCGACCTAGTGTCAATAACTTCACTGACACACTGCAACAAAATTTAAGTGGAGGCCAATATTTTCCACGTTCACTACAAATTTCTGGAATTTTATAGCTGTAA
This sequence comes from Phyllobates terribilis, assembly GCF_046119375.1. Classification (NCBI taxonomy): domain Eukaryota; kingdom Metazoa; phylum Chordata; class Amphibia; order Anura; family Dendrobatidae; genus Phyllobates; species Phyllobates terribilis. Next base: position 694,829,791 of record NW_027362762.1, read on the forward strand.
TATGGAAAGGGTCTGGAAGTATTCTGCAGTGCCAACAAGCAAATGGAGCAGAATAATGGTGTACTCTAGATTGCTTTTTAAGTAAATAACCAGGATTATTATGAAAAAAAAACATTTCCCTGGCCTCTGATATCTGGGGCTATGTATACAAATATCTGTAAGAGCAGCAGCAGCAGCAGGAACTTTCAATGGACCCTCTTGCACTTTATGCACTGCAGTCTGCCACATACACGGCCTGCCTAATTCCTGCTATCACCACTGAATATATGCAACTGGATTAGGCCTCAGAAGGACTGTTAGTTCAGATGGATAATATATATATATGTTGTGGAATACTTATACTAACAGGATGTTTAATGGACCCTCTTGCACTATATGCACTGCAGTCTGCCACATAAAGTGCCTGCCTGCCTAACTCCTGCTATCACCACTGAATATATGCAGCTGGATTAGTCCTCAAAAGGACTGTTAGTTGAGATGTATATAAATATATGTTGTGGAATATCTATACTAACGATGAAGAAGCAAATCTCTCCCTGACGCAGCAGCAGCTCTCCCTACTCTGCCTGATTCTGGGGTAGACTGTGATGAGCATGGCGGCGCCCAGTCTTATATACACCTGATGATGCTGTGCTGCCAGCCAATCACTGTAATGCCCACAACCAACATGGCTACGGCATTAAAGTGCATAGCAGGCAATCCCTGCATGTTCATTGTCTCTGTAAAGAGCGCCAAATATGCAGGGAGGAGACCCGAGCTTCCACCCAAGCCACCCGGTAATACTCGTCGAGCGCCGAGCATCTCGAGCAATGAGATGCTCGGCGAATACCGAGCAGTGGCGAGCTTGTTCGCTCATCACTAATCATCATAGTATATTATCAAACTCCAAATAATTGGCACGTATGATGTTTCCACGTGTCACATAGAGTCGTGGTCGTAAATTGAGAACGGACACAAAGAGATTTTTCACTCAGAAATTTTGAAAATCTTCAATATCTGTTTATTTTCACTTCAATGGTTTCTAAATGCGCTTTACTCACCCTGCCTGAGTCCATAACTGATTTTCCATCGTTACTCCCAGACTTTTTTATATTGGCAGCAGCGCTTACATCATGTTGGAGTGTGGAAATCAGCGAGCTTAGCAGCTCTGAGCCGAGCAAGCCCTCTACATGAGTAGAGCCGTTGAGCTTAGTAGTGGCTACCGGGCTGTCAACATGATGTTACCACTGCAGCCACTATCAAAAACCAGGAACAGTGGCAAAGACTCAGGGGTTGACCCAAGGATGGTGAGTAAAGTATAGTTGCTTTTTTTTCATTACAAATAAACTGCATCCAGGGACCAGGACCAAGGACCACTTTAACAACCACCCATTGCTCAAGGTCTCCGATGAGTCTCTGTAGTTCCCTGCAGCTGATCATGTGCCATCTAGCCACATTACCTCTGAAGCCACAAAGGCCTTATTTTATCTCCATATGCCTTGGTTTTATACAGCTAATGTAAAGGATTTTTCTCTAAATACAACCTAGATGAAAAAAATAATTGTGCCATTGGCTATTGTTTGCCATTTTACAGAGCTGTTGCTGTTCAGAAGTATTGTTTCTAAGCAAGAATATCTGAATAATACAGTGATATACAACATACAGTCTCACATGATAAGGTCATAGGGAATCTGTATATCTCCCTATAGTTCTGCTGTGTGTGGACATAGTGCCTGGAGGTGGACTAGTTTTTTAGGTCTAAGCTTTTACTTGTTAGACCATGTTATAAAATTTTCTTTGCTAGAAATAATGTAGCTAATAACAGTAAAGAATAAGATATATGTAAAACAGTAATGTTGCTTATAATAAATTAGTGGCTGTGGCCGCTTCTACTATTTTGCTTTTGCACTAGTTTTCTCAAATATCTCCCAACTGTTTTATCTCTAATGTGCAGACATTGACGTTATTCCAGTCTTGAATTCGGGTATGCTACTGATTTCAAATGTCAAATAATTATGTGCTAGATGGAGATGTCTGCCAGTTTTATCTTTAAAGGGACATATTTTTCTTGAGAAAATCTATGCCAAATTAACATTCTTATACCATGTAAGAGTGGATTTAAAAACATGGTGCAGCTTAATGCATCTTGGTGACATTACCAAGCAGAAAGCTATCCTTGGGAATATTTTAGAACATTGAATTCATAAATCACTCTAATGCATCCAAATGAGACCACATTTCCAGAAATAATACATATACATAAACTGCAAAGTAATTAATAAATGGTCGAGTTGTGTGTATATATATAATATGTATAGATATAATGTAGTTCAAACACATATTTAACAATTTTACTCTCATCGACTAATTATTGATCACTTTTGCAAGAAATTATAAAGCTTAGAGTGTGTGCATGCATTATCTTTTTGAGAAGGATTCTGCCTTGAACTCACTTGAAAAAGTGCTAAAATAACGCCATTGAAAATTGAACATATGCTCAGATAAAGCTAAAAAAAACTTTCAGTGCACATTTTCAGTTTTTTTTTAACTTGTTTTATCCACTTTTGGCTTTCCAAAATGCAAAACGATTAAAGAAAGTGACTTGACCTTCTAGTAATGCATACAATTTAATACATTAATATATACTGATACATATATACATTGATACATACAAATTCCTGAAGCTTTGTTTGAAGGAAAAACTCAGCGGGCACGCTGACTTATAAAAGAAGCCTTGTGCACATACCAGTATTCACCATATTCAAATAATGCTTTGACGTTCCATGTGTTGTGATATAGACCCAAACAGGAAAATAACAAAACCTAAGATAGAAATTAAATGAACATATACCCTGCTGTAAGTAAAAAGCAATAGTGCACATAAATAAGATAGGGTACTTAGTAAACACTGTTTTTAATAAAATAAAGCATAAAAGCCATTCAATCAGCGCCAATGTATACAAAATCGGGACGGTCCTAACCTCTAGTATAAAAACCTTACCTTGTGTCAAAAATTACCTCAATGTGAATAAGGGCCAAGAAGGACTGGACCCCCAACTGTGGTAAATTACATAAATGTAATATCCAGCTCAAAGAAAGGGAGACCAAACTGTTATGTGTACTGAGTGCAAGAACCAGAAGCAAAACTGGAACAAAATTGTTATACATGCAACATGTAGGAACACGCACACACATCTAAGATAGAAACTAAATCAAAATATACACTGCTTTAAGTAAGTAAAAAGCAATGGTGCATATAAATAACATAGCACACTTAATAAATACTGTTTTTGATTTAAAAAAAAAGCGTAAAAGCCATCCTACCAGCACCAAAGTGGACCTAACCGAAACAGTCTTAACCTGAAAAAGATGAGCAGTAAATTTTTTTTCATTATTATTCATTGAAATGTGTATGTGTTCTTGAGACTATTAACTTATATTGGTTATTTTAAATAATGTAGCTGACAATCTAATTTCCCACCTCAGTTATACAGAGAGTTATGTGGGATTCACACATCCGTGTGCCTCACGGTCTAAGTGTGGACCATAATGCTTGTGTTATGACTAGTGACAAGTGAGCACTAAAATGCTCGGGTACTCGTTGCTCGGATCGAGCAAATTGAAATACTCGAATGCTCGGTCTGAGCAACGAGACCGATGTAAGTCTATGGGAAATTCAAGCATTTTTCCAGCGGCCCCTCGTGGCGGTCTGCAAAGGGCCTGAAAATTGGGAACAGTGGTTAAATGTCATGGGAACAGCATTGGGAAGACCCCTGGAAGCATTTCTGATTCCCAGGTCACTGCTGTCAACAATGTTGTCAGAGGTATTACGCCACTTTTACCGACTCACAATAAAACATACAAAAACAAAACCAAAATCGATTTTCCTTGGAAAAATGTTAAGGAACATTCTTTCCAGGGTAATGACTTGTATGTAAGGCAAAATAAATAACCAAAGACAAAAATGCTCCTCCACACCTTTGGCTATGTTCACATATAGCGTTTTTGATGCGATTTTGCACTTTTGCTTTGCTTTCAACGGTGAAAAATGCATTCACCGTTAAATGTAATTTTAACATTTTACTACCTTATCTGGCCTTGTGGTGTGTGAGACATCATCAGACACATCCTGTTTCATTTATGAAGGAGGGATTCTGAAAGTCACAAACGCTATTTTTATAGGGCCATCAGGCGGCCCTTACTATTCTTAAAGGCCAGCAGTTGGATATGCTTTGTTGTTCCCATTATTAAAGAGTGGGTCTCCTATACTGTTATTGGGTATGCAGTGACTGCAGGGGCTGGACAAAAATATGGACGCACCCCAATACCCCTTTGAAGAGACATAGAGGAGGGTTTCAGTAACAAAAATGTTCCCATTATAAAGGAGTGGGTCTCCTATAGTGGTAATGTCCATGTAGTGACTGCAAGGGCTGCCAAAATTTGGGAAAAACCACAATAACAATGTAAAGACACATAGACGTGGGCCTCAGTAATGAGTACGACATGTTCCCATTAGAAAGGAGCGGGCTTGCTATCCATTTATAGGATATGCAGTGAGTCCAATGGCTGCCAAAATTTAGGAAAAACCCTACTAACAATTTAAAGACACATAGGGCTGGGTCACAGTAACGACATGTTCCATTAGAAAGGAGAGGGTCTGCTTTACAGTGATAGGGTATGCAGTGAGTCCAACGGCTGTCAAAAATTTGGAAGAACTCCAATGTCCCTTGCAAGAAACATAGAAGTTGGAGGGCATCCTGAAAACAATGTTCCCACTATTACGAAGTGGGTCTCCCATACTGTTTGCCTATGCAGTGAATGCAATGGCTGGCAAACATTTGGAGGCATTCCAATGTCCCTTGCAAGAGACGTAGAGGTCGGAGGGCCTCCTGAAAACAATGTTCCCATTATTAGGAAGTGGGTTTCCTATACTGTTTGCCTATGTGTTGAATGCAACGGCTGCCAAAAATTTGGAGGAACTCCAATGTCCCTTGCAAAAGACATAGATATGGTGATATGGTAGATATAGTGGTGGAGAAGGAGGAGGACAAGAGCAAATAGACAAAATCAGGAAGCGTATACCCATGTCTGGGTGTGAAGACAGAGGTGCAGAGGTTTCCAAAAAAGGTTCCCAAAAAAAGACACTGAATTTGATGAATTTGATTTTATGTTACGCTGCTATCATTCGGTGGTGTTGAGAAGTCTGGCCCAATCCAGCCCTTGTTCATTTTTATAAGAGTCAGCCTGTCAGTATTTTCAGTTGACAGGCGGATGCGCAAATCAGTTATAATTCCACCAGCGTCACTAAAAACCCGCTCTGACAAAACGTTAGCGGCAGAGCAGGCCAGGATCTCCAAGGATCTCCAAGGCGTAGAGAGCCAGTCCATGCCAAGTGTCCAGCTTGGATACCCAATAATTATGAGGCACAGAGGAATCACAAAGGATGTTGGTACGGTCGGCAAGTTACTCCCTCACCTTCTTCCAAAACTTTTCCCTCCTTGTGAAAGTACCCTGCGCCTCAGTGCCTGTGTCATAGGAAGCTCTGAGAAAACTGTCCCAGAACTTTGACAGTATTCCCTTGCCTCTGCTGGATTGCATTTGTGTTTCTCTCATCTGTACTCCTTGGTTGTCCAACGAACTGTGACATCTGCCGCCAGAGTTTTCAGATGGGAATTTTTTAAATAAGTCCGCAATAAGGGCCTTCTCTTACTGCCCCATTTTATTAGGCCTGTCCTGCGTGGGAATTTTAGACAGAAAGTTCTCCTTGTAGCATGGGTCTAGAAGAGTCACAAACCAGTAATGACTGTCACCCAAAATTTGGACAACGCAAGGGTCACGGGCATAGGCGGATTATAATGAGGTCAATCCGGGCTACCGCCCGGGGCCCGGGGCTGCCATGGGGCCCGGGGCTCCCAGGGGCCTGTGGCCGGATTGACCTCATTATAATGTGTGTCAGGAGGGCCCAGGAGTCGGAAGATGGAATCTGCTCTGATGTGTCCGGCGGCGCTGCGAGGATGACTCACCAGCAACTGACTGTGTACGTGCAGGAGAGGAGGCTCCGCCCACCTGTCCCAGCAGAGCACAGAGCCAGCTTACAGCATGGCCACAGCTCTCCCTGCCCCCTACCCGGGTCTGAATGTTACCTCTCTGCTCTCCCCCTCCTGCCCTGCAATTTCACCAGAGCTCTGCAGTCGGGCCTCAAGAGGAGGGGAGGCTGCCCCACAGGGAAGATGGAAGAACCTGCATCATGTACAGAAAGGGTAAGTCCATGTGCAGTGTGTGTGTGTGTTATATATATATATGTATGTATGTATATGTGTGTGTGTATGTATCTATATCTATGTATTTGTGGACCATCAGAGGGGCTCACTCGCTGTCGAGGCCCGGGCTGCTTCCCCTGTGCAGGACCGCTGGCACTTCACCTGACATGGCCGTGAGCTGTGCGGCTGTGTCTGGTATTAATGACACGGCAGGGGCGACACTGCGCAGATAACTGTGCTTGTGTATTGCCCCTGCCGCGCCATTACTATCAGACACAACCGCACAGCGCACGGCCATGTCAGGTGAAGTGCCGGCAATCAAGCAGCGCCAGAGGTCCTACACAGGAGCTGTAGAAGCAGCCCAGGCCCCAACGGCGAGGGGGCCCTTCTGATGGTCCAGGGCCATGTCTGTGACATGCCGGCAGCCCTGCACTGAGACATGTCTGAGGAGCTGCTGGACAGGACAGTTTTATGTGTTTATAAGATATGTACGTATGCATGTGTCTGTGCGCATATCTGCGTACCGTGTGCATGTGTGCGCATATCTGCATATCATGCGTGCGCACGTGTGCTGGCCCGGCCGCATCACGGCTAGAAGACACGGCCCTGTGCGCGGCAGTGTCTGCTAGCGTGGCATCATGCAGTGTGCCCTGCACTGCTTCTTACCACCATAGAGGAGCTGGACGACTGGAGCCGAGCAGGGGGACGGTGAGTGATGTGTCAATGTGTGCAGATATCATTGTGTGATATGTCTGTTTATATGTATTTTTGTGTTTCAAATGTGTTTATGGCTATGTGCCCACGATGCAGAAATGCTGCATATTTTTTCCGCTTCTCCCTGGCAGGAAAAACGCATGCAGATTTTACATGCGTTTTTCCCGCCAGGTAGAAGCATTTGTCAAGCGTTTTTGCATGCATTTCCGCATGCGGGTTATCAAGCACTTTTCCAAGCGATTTTTGCATCACTTGGAAAAGTGCTTGACAACTTGGTCACACTATATAAATCCATGCAACCGGCATATATAGTGTGACCAAGTAATAGTTAAAAAAAAGAATAAGAATGGAAAAAATAAAGATTATACTTACCTTCCGATGGCCCCCGGTCTCCTCAGCGATGCGTCTGGTGTGTTGGGCGGCTCACGGTGGTGTGAAAGGACCTTTCATGACGTCATTTAGTCATATGACAGGTCACGCGACAGTCGATGTCAGCTGTCGTGTGACCTGTCACATGACTAAATGACATCGTGGCAGGTCCTTTCACACCACCGCGATGCATACAACAGACCAGACGTATCGCTGAGGAGACCGGGGGCCATCGGAAGGTGAGTATAATCTTTACTTTTTTTATTTTTAATTCTTTTTTTTTTACAGGTACTATGGTACCCGGGTCTGGATGAGAGCCTCCTCTTCTCAAAACCCGGGTACCATCCGCACATTGAATCGCTTAATATCCGCATGTGCACATGTAGTCATGCGGATATTAAGCGATTCAATGCAAGTCAATGGCGGCAATTACGCTGCGTGTCTGTAAAATTAATGGACATGCTGCATTTTTTTCCTCAATGATAATCCGCATTGGAAATTTCCGCAGCATGTGCACAGCACATGCGGATTATCATTGGAGACCATGGGGCACGTATTACCAAGCGTTTTTTCAGCGTTTTCTCTGCGGAAATTCCGTGGCAAAAATGCTTGAAAAATGCACAGTGGGCACGCAGCCTATGTGTGTATGTATTTGTCTTTGTAAATATCTGTATATGTTTGTGTGTGTGCGGCCTCCTGCTGTATCTGGGGGGGGGCGCCGTGCGTCCTCCGGCTGTATCTGGGGGGGGCACCGTGCGGCCTCCTGCTGTATCTGGGGGAGCGCCGTGTGGCCTCCGGCTGCATCTGGGGGGGCACCGTGCGGCCTGCTGTGTATGGGAGGATTATGTGAAAGCTCATATTATACAGTATAAGACCCTACATACATAGGGGGATGTTAGCATACTTAATTGTGCTCAATATTAAGTCATACAATTAATGTAAAAAAATAATTATAATTAATATATTAATATTGTGCAGAATTAATTTCACATGAACTATCACATGATCTATCAAAGGGGGATCATGTGACAAGTCATGTGATACATCAGATGTGTGTGTGTGTGTGTGGGGGGGGGGGGGGGGCCCATGCAGTTTAAACTGCCCGGGGCCCTTGCTACTCTTAATCCACCCCTGGTCACGGGAAAGGCGGCATAACATAAACTCAGCCATGTGTGTCAGACAGTTGACACGCAAGACTTCCGTGTCCACACCAAGAGGACGATTGACCATGCTCTCCTCCTCATCCTCCTGCTCCTCCTCCTCCCTGTCCTCAGCCCATCCACGCTGAACAGACAGTATGACAGTTGTGCAGGTAGTACCGTCTATAGCGCAGGAAACTAGCTCCTGTTCTTCCTCCTTCTCCTCTTCCTCAATGTCACCCAATCCATGCTGGAATGAGATGAGGCTGGGCTGTGTGGAATCATGCTGTATGGTTCCTTGCTCCATCTCATTGTGCTCCGCCTGCAATGCATCCTCTTTAATTGTGAGCAGAGACCGTTTCAAAAGACAGAGAAGCTGGATGGTGACACTAATTATGGTGTCATCACCGCTTCCCATCTTGGTGGAGTTTTGGAGGATGGTACATATGTCTGACATCCATGTCCACTCCTGAGGTCTTATGTGTGGAGTCGGAACTGAATACCGAAGGCCTTGTTGATGCTGGTAGACAACAACTGCCCTCTTCTGCTCACAAATCATTCCCAACATCCTCATTGTAGAGTTCCAACTCGTGGGGACATCGCACACCAGTCGGTGAACCGGAAGCTACAAATGCTGCTGAAGCACGGCAAGGGCGGCGGAAGCTGTAGCTGACTTTCTAAAATGGGCACACATGTACTTTGACAAGGAGATCCAGGTAGGTTTTGAGAAATCGCTGAACCACGAGGTTAAGCACATGGGCCAGGCATGGTTCATGTGTGAGCTCACCTCACTTCAAAGCCGCCACCAGATTCCGGCCATTGTCACACACTACCATGCCTGGCTGTAGAATCAGTGGTGTGAGCCACAGATCTGCCTGCTCTTTCAGAGCTGTCCACAACTCTTCAGCATTGTGCTGTTTGTCATCTAAGCGTATTAGCTTTAACACAGCCTGTTGCTGCTTGGCCAAGGCAGTGCTGGAGTGCTTCCAGATTGTGACTGATGTGGTCATTTCGGAGATGGAGGCTGAAGAGGAGGAGGAGGTGCAGGAGCTATAGAATATGGGGGCAACCCTGATTGACCTAGGGCCCGCAGTCCTCGGCGTCGGGAGGACGTGTTCCGTCCCAAGGTCCGACTGGGTCCTTGCTTCCATTATATTAACCCAGTGTGCCATCAGTGAGATGTACCATCCCTGCCCACAAGCACTTGTCCACGTGTCTGTTGTTAGGTGGACTTTCCCAGTAACTGCATTGCTGTGGGCACGACTAATGTTGTGGGACTGCACATGGGGAGAAATAGTGGCGGAAGGGGACCGAGTACCGATAGACAGCCGCCGCCATCAGGTGCTGGGCGGGAGGCATCTTCGCATGGACAGGGGATTGGCCTGCACGCACAATAGTAGAAGAAGCAGTGGTATCACCTACGGACACTGTTTCTGGACCCTGGGGTTCGGCCAACTTAGTCGGGTGCTTTGCTGCCATGTGCCTGATCATGCTGGTGGTGGTCAGGCTGCTAGTTTTGCTACCCCTTCTGATGCTGGCCTGGCAGGTGGTGCAAATGGCCTTTTTGGGGTTATCTGCAGAGTCTTTAAAAAACAACCAGACTCGGGAAGACCCAACAGCTGTACTGGCAACTTTCGTCATGTTGGCGTTACGGGGAACGCTTTCCCACCTTGTGTCTGTGGCCATCACACTGCTTCTTCCTGCCTGTTTTGGTGCTATGCCTCCCTCCCCCTGTGTGCTGCTGTCTTTGCTCTGTATGTCCCCCTTCCAGGTTGGGTCAGTTACTATAATACTGACCACTTCGTCTTCCACTTCTGCACCCTGGTCCTCCTCCTGACTTTCTGGCAACTGTGTCTCATCATCATCATCCACCTCTTGCGACAGTAATTGCACTTTCTTACCGTTGCCTTCGTGTGACCGTGGCTGCTTAAATATTTGGGCATCGCTACACGCGCCATTCTCCTCTTGACTTGCTTGAAGTTGGCTGGCCATGAGGCCCAAATCTACAAATGAAAAAGTGAACAGCTCTTCTGAGTGTCCAAGTGTGGGATCCGTTGTCTCTGGGCACTCGGAATGGTGGGAGGAAGGAGGATCAGGGTGAGGAATATGCGGTCCAGACTCTCAGCTACTGAAACTTGACCGTGCCGAAGACAGGGTGGTGGTGGTGGTGGCAAAGTGACTGGAAGCAGTATCTTCTTTCCAACCAACAACCTTTTTGACACTACTCTGGGTTCAATAGTGGTGTTGTGCAGTCCCCTAGTAATAGGGACAGGAAGATCGAGCAACAAGATGTGGGTGTTTGTTGTGGCACAATTTCAGCTTTCCCACGGGCACATCCTTGTCCTCGGCCTCTGCATGCACCATCACCATCACGTCCACTTCCCCGTCCCTTGCCACGCACCTTGCCCATTTTAAATGGAGGACAATATTTTCCATGTTCATGAGAAATGGCTGATTTTGGAATGCAGTGATATGTGATACATCTGACAGAGAACCACGATTTTAAATAGCGGGCTTGTAGTTTACTAATACTATTCTTCACAGAGGCCTAGTGTGAATAGCTTGATTGACACAATGCAATGAAATGGAAGGTAGAAATGGCTGATTTTGGAATGCTGTTATATGTGATACGTCTGACAGAGAAGCACCATTTTAAATAGCAGGCCTTTAGATAACTGATACTATTCTTCAGAGAAACCTAGTGTGAATAGGTTGACCGACACACTGCAACGAAATGGAAGGCAGAAATGGCTGATTTTGAAACGCTGTTATATGTGATACATCTGACAGAGAACTACGGTTTTAAATAGCAGGCCTGTAGTTTACTAATACTATTCTTCACAGAGACCTAGTGTGAATAGCTTGACTGACACACTGCAATGAAATTAAAGACAGAAATGGCTAATTTTGGATCACTGTTATATGTGATACGTCTGACAGAGAACCACGGTTTTAAATAGCAGGCCTGTTGTTTACTTATACTATTCTTCGCAGAGACCTAGTGTGAATAGCTTGACTGACACACTGCAACGAAATGAAAGGCAGAAATGGCTGATTTCGGAACACTGTTATATGTGATACGTCTGACAGAGAACCACGGTTTTAAATAGCAGGTCTGGAGTTTAATAATACTATTCTTCACAGAGACCTAGTGTGAAGAGGTTGACAGACACACTGCAATGAAATGGAAGGCAGAAATGGCTTATTTTGGAACCCTGTTATTTGTGATATGTCTGACAGAGAACCACAGTTTTAAATAGCAGGCCTATTGTTTACTGATATTATTCTTCACAAAACAAAATGGAAAAGGAGGCCAATATTTTCCGCGTTCCGTTCAAATTTCTGGATGTAATATGGAAAAGATCTGGCTGTATTCTGTAGTGCTAACAAGTAAATGGAGCATAAAAATGGTGTACTCTGTAATGTTTTTTTAAGCAAATAACCCAGATTAAGATAAAAAAAAATTCCCTGGCCCCTGATACCTGGGGCTATGTCTACAAATATTTGTCATATCAGGATTATCAGAAGTTGAACATGCAATGGACGCTCGTGTGCTGCATAATGCACTGCCGTCTGCCACATACACTGCCTGCCTGCTTAACTCCTGCTATCACCACTGAATATATGCAGCTGGATTAGTCCTCAGAAGGACTGTTAGTTATATACTGTATATATGTTGTGGAATACCTATGCTAACTATAAATAAGCAAATCTCTCCCTGACTCAGCAGCAACTCTCCCTACTCTGCCTGGTTCCGGGGTAGACTGTGACGAGCATAGCGGCGCCAGGTCTTATATAGACCTGATGACGCTGTGCGGCCAGCCAATCACTGTATTGCCCACAACCACCATGGCTACGGCATTACAGTGCATGGCAAGCAATCCCTGCTTGTTCATTGGCTCTCTAAAGAGTGCCAAACATGTAGCACGGGGACCCGAGTTCCCGCCTGAGCAACTCGGAAATACTCTCTGAGCGCCGAGCTTGTCGAGCACCGTAATGCTCAGGCGAGTACCGAGCAGTGGTGAGCACGTTCACTCATCACTAGTTATGACTGCATAAGCACACTCACGCGGGTTATGTAGAGATCAGAGGGGATGATAAATCTGTACACCACAGGTACCTTTTCAGAATACGCAATTCCTAACCTGGCCCTGATTTGTCCCTGCCTGACTGCGCCCGAGCATCTCACTGCTCGGCGCTCGCCGAGTATTTCCGGGTGTTGCTCGGCGGGAGCTCGGGTCCCCACCCTGCATGTTTGGCGCTCTTTAGAGCGCCAATCAACATGCAGGGATTGCCTGCCACTCACTGTAATTCCGTAGCCATGTTGGTTGTGGCATTACAGTGATTGGCTGGCCGCACAGCATCATCAGGTCTATATCAGACCTGGTGCCGCTGTGCTCATCACAGTCACTCCGAAATCAGGCAGAGTAGGGAGAGGTGCTGCTGCGTCAGGGAGAGATTTGCTTGTGTATTAGGTAGTGTAGGGAGAAAAACCGTACATTACACATTATTACATCTTAACAAACAGTCCTTCTGAGGACTAACTAATCCATCTGCAGAGATATCAGGCAGGCAGGGTATATAGGCAGGCAGTGTATATATCAGACTGCAGTGCATATAGCACAAGAGGCTCCATTCCAATTCTGCCTTCTGGTGCTGTTAGATATTTCTATACAAAGGCCCAGGTCTCAGGGGCCAGGAATACTTTTTTTTTGGATCCTAATCCTCATTATTTGCTTAAAAAGCAATCCAGAGAACACCGTTTTTTTGCGCCATTTGCTAGAAATCCAGCTATTTAAAACTGTGTTTTCTCCGTCAAGCGGATCACATATACGTTGTCAGAAAATACTGCCATTTCTAGCCTCCATTAAAAATTTCCTTTAGTGTGTCAGTGAAGCAATTCACACCAGTTTGCTGTTCAAACTACTTACCTACAGGCCAGGTATTTAAAACTCTGTTTTCTCCGTCACACGGATCACATATACGTTGTCTGAAATTACTGCCATTTCTGGCCTCCATTAAAAATTTCTTTCAGTGTGTCAGTGAAGCAATTCACAACAGTTTGCTGTTCAAACTACTTACCTACAGGGCAGGCATTTAAAACTCTGTTTTCTCCATCAAACGGATCACATATAAGTTCGCTCCAAACTCAGTCATTTGTAGTGAGCGTGGAAGATACTGTCCACCATTTAAAATGGGCAAGGCACGTGGCAAGGGACGGGGAACTGGATGTGATGGTGATGGTGCATGCAGAGGCCGAGGACAAGGCCGTGGGCAAGCTGAAGTTGTGGCACAACAAACACCCACATCTTCTCGCCTGACCTTCCTGTCCCAATTCCTTGGGGACCACAGCACACTACTATTGAACCCAGAGCAGTGTCAAAAGGTTGTTGGTTGGATAGCGGATAATGCTTCCAGTCACTTAGCCACCACCACCACCACCCTATCTTCCACACGGTCAAGTCTCAGTAGCCGTGAGTCTGGACTGCATATTGTGTGCCCGGAGACAACTGATCCCACACTTGGACACTCTGAAGAGCTGTTCATTTTTCCATTTATAGATTCGGGCCTCTCGCCCGGTACACTTGAAGCAGGGCAAGAGGAGATCGCGTGTAGTGATGTCCAAATATTTGAGCAGCCACGGTCACACGAAGTCGATGGTGGAAAAGTGTCACAAGAGGTGGACGATGATGAGACTCAATTGCCAGAAAGACAGGAGGAGGACCAGGGTGCGGAAGTGGAAGACAAGGTGGTGGATGATATAGTAACTAACCCAACCTGGCAGGAAGACATGCAGAGCGAGGACAGCAGCACACAGGGGGAGGGAGGCAGAGCACCCCAACAGGCAGGAAGAAGCAGTGTGGTGGCCGCAGACAGAAGGCAGGCAACCGTTCCCCGAAACACCAACACGAAGGAAGTTGCCAGTACAACTGTTAGGTCTTCCCCAGTCTGGTTGTTTCTTAAAGACTCTGCCGATAACCCCAAAAAGGCCATTTGCACCACCTGCCAGGCCAGCATCAGCAGGGGTGGCAAATCGACCAGCCTGACCACCACCAGCATGATCAGGCACAAGTCAGCAAAGCACCCGACTTTGTGGGCCAAACCCCAGGGTCCAGGAGCTGTGTCTGCAAGTGGCACCATTGCTTCTTCCGCTGTTGTGCATGCAAGGCAATCCCCTGTCCATGGTGCATGCAAAGATGCCTCCTGCCCTGCACCTGTCATTGCGCATTCTCAAGTAGCAGCATCAGGAAGCACGTCCATGTCCTTGTCCCAGCGCAGTGTTCAGTTGTCCATACCCCAGTCCTTGGAACGCAAGCACAAATATGCAGCCAACGCCCCAGAGGCCACACTACTAAATTCTCACATTTCACGACTTCTTGCGCTCGAAATGTTGCCTTTTAGGCTTATGGAGACGGAAGCATTTTGCAACCTGATGGCGTCCCCAGTGTCTCCCAGTGTGCCGTCCCCGCATTACACAAGCACGTGTCCCAAAACATTAGCCGTGCCCTCAACGCAGTTACCGGGAAAGTCCACCTAACCATGGACACGTGGACAAGTGCTTGTGGGCAGGGATGGTACATCTCACTGACGGCACACTGGGTTAACATAGTGGAAGCCGGGACCCAGTCGGACCTTGGGACGGAACACGTCCTCCCGATGCCAAGGATTGCGGGCCCTAGGTCAATCAGGATTGCCCCCACGGTCTACATCTCCTGCACATCATCCTCCTCAGCCTCCTCCTCTTCAGCTTCCATCTCCGAAATGACCACATCAGTCACAAGCTGGAAGCACTGCAGCACTGCCTCGGCCAAGTGGCAACAGGCTGTGCTAAATCTAATATGCTTAGGTGACAAACCGCACAGTGCTGAAGAGTTGTGGACAGCTCTGAAAGAGCATGCAGATCTGTGGCTCACACCGCTGAACCTACAGCCAGGCATGGTTGTGTGTGAAAAAAACTGAAAAACCCTTTTTGCAGTCAGTATGCTTTAGTGCATATAAAAGGGTGTGGCCGCCCTTTGTCTGGGCTGAGACGCTCATTCTGCTTCGGCTTTATGCTTACAGCAGGGATACAGTCTCTCTGCCCTTGTCCATATGTATGTCACTTGACAAATGGTAAGGATTTTAATATTAGAGTTAGGACTGTCACGTAAGGGTTGCCGTGAAGTGGCGGGATGGCTTTCACATTATTTTGATCAAAATTATGTTAACTAAATACCCTTTATTATTTATTATTATTTTTGCACTTTGCGATTTATACAGTTATATGAAACGTTTGGGCACCCCTATTAATCTTAAGCTTAATGTTTTATAAAAATTGGTGTTTTTTCAACAGCTATTTCAGTTTGATATATGTAATATCTGTTGGACACAGTAATGTTTCTGCCTTGAAATGAGATTTATTGTACTAACAGAAAATGTGCAATCTGCATTCAAACAAAATTTGACAGGTGCATAAGTATGGGCACCTCACCAGAAAAGTGACATTAATATTTAGTAGATCCTCCTTTTGCAAAAATAACAGCCTCTAGTCGCTTCCTGTAGCTTTTAATGAGTTCCTGGATCCTGGATGAAGGTATTTTTGACCATTCCTCCTTACAAAACAATTCCAGTTCAGTAAAGTTTGATGGTCGCCGAGCATGGACAGCCCTCTTCAAATGATCCCACAGATGTTCAATGATATTCAGGCCTGGGGACTGGGATGGCCATTCCAGAACATTGTAATTGTTCCTCTGCATGAATGCCTGAGTAGATTTGGAGCGGTGTTTTGGATCATTGTCTTGCTGAAAGATCCATCCCCTGCATAACTTCAGCTTTATCACTGATTCTTGAACATTATTGTCAAGAATCTGCTGATACTGAGTGGAATCTATTCGTCCCTCAACTTTAACAAGATTCCCGGTGCCGGCATTGGCCACACAGCCCCAAAGCATGATGGAACCTCAACCCAATTTTACTGTGGGTAGCAAGTGTTTTTTTTGGAATGCTGTGTTTTTTTGCCGCCATGCATAACGCCTTTTTGTATGACCAAACAACTCAATCTTGGTTTCATCAGTCCACAGGACCTTCCTCCAAAAAGAAATTGGCTTCTCCAAATGTGCTTTTGCATACCTCAGCTGACTCTGTTTGTGGCGTGCTTGCAGAAATGGCTTCTTTTGCATCACTCTCCCATACAGCTTCTCCTTGTGCAAAGTGCATTGTATAGTTGACCGATGCACAGTGACACCATCTGCAGCAAGTTGATGCTGCAGCTCTCTGGAGGTCGTCTGAGGATTGTCCTTGACTGATCTCACCATTCTTCTTCTCTGCCTTTCTGATGTTTTTCTTGGCCTGCCACTTCTGGCCTTAACAAGAACTGTCCCTGTGTTCTTCCATTTCCTTACTATGTTCCTCACAGTGGAAACTGACAGGTTAAATCTCTGAGACTGCTTCATGTATCCTTCCCCTGAACAACTATGTTGAATAATCTTTGTTTTCAGATCATTTGACAGTTGTTTTGAGGAGTCCATGATGCCACTCTTCAGAGGAGATTCAAACAGGAGAACACCTTGCAAGTGGCCACTTTAAGTAGCTTTTCTCATGATTGCATACACCTGGCTATGAAGTTCAAAGCTCAATGAGGTTACAAAACCAAAAAAAGTGCTTTAGTAAGTCAGTAAAAAGTAGGTAGGAGTATTTAAAACAAGAAAATGATAAGGGTGCCCATACTTATGCACCTGTCAAATTTTGTTTGAATGCAGATTGCACATTTTCTGTTAGTACAATAAACCTCATTTCAAGGCAGAAACATTACTGTGTCCAACAGTTATTACATATATCAAACTGAAATAGCTGTTGCAAAAACACCAATTTTTATAAAACATTAAGCTTAAGATTAATAGGGGTGCCCGAACTTTTTCATATAACTGTACATTTACTTTCAATTATTTGGGTATTTTTCTTGTCTTTGGTTTCTCTCTGTTTAATGGCCTTGTGTGAACATGCATTTACATTTTGCATGCACATCAACTTACGTTTCAGTTCAGACCTTCAGGTTTTTTCTTTGCAGTCAGTATACTTTAGTGCATATAAAAGGGTGTGGCCGCCCTTTTTGTCTGGGCTGAGACGCTCATTCTGCTTCAGCTTTATGCTTACACCAGGGATCCAGTCTCTCTGCCCTTGTCCATATGTATGTCACTTGACAAATGGTAAGGTTTTTAATATTAGAGTTAGGACTATCCCATAAGGGTTGCCGTGAAGTGTCGGGATGGCTTTCACATTATTTTGATCACAATTATGTTAACTAAATACCCTTTATTATTTATTATTATTTTTGCACTGTGCGATTTATACATTTACTTTCAGTTATTTGGGTATTTTTCTTGTCTTTGGTTTGTCTCTGTTTAATGGCCTTGTGTGAACATGCATTTACATTTTGCATGCACATCAACTTACGTTTCAGTTCAGACCTTCAGGTTTTTTCTTTGCAGTCAGTATGCTTTAGTATATATAAAAGGGTGTGGCCGCCCTTTGTCTGGGCTGAGACGCTCATTCGGCTTCGGCTTTATGCTTACACCAGGGATCCAGTCTCTCTGCCCTTGTCCATATGTATGTCACTTGACAAATGGTAAGGTTTTTAATATTAGAGTTAGGACTGTCCCATAAGGGTTGCCGTGAAGTGGCGGGATGGCTTTCACATTATTTTGATCAAAATTATGTTAACTAAATACCCTTTATTATTTATTATTATTTTTGCACTGTGCGATTTATACATTTACTTTCAGTTATTTGGGTATTTTTCTTGTCTTTGGTTTCCCCCATGGTTGTGTGTGACAATGGGCGGAACCTGGTGGCGGCTCTGAGGTGAGGTGAGCTCACACACGTACCATGCCTGGCCCATGTGCTTAACCTCATACCCAGAGCTGCCGGAGCTGCTTGTTAAAGTACGTCACCTGTGTACCCATTTTAGAAAGTCAGCTACAGCTTCCACCGCCCTTGCCGTGTTTCAGCAGCATTTGCCGCTTCCGGCTCACAGACTGGTGTGTGATATCCCCACGTGTTGGAACTATACACTGCAGATGTTGGGAAGGATTTGTGAGCAGAAGAGGGTAGTTGTTGAGTACCTGCATCAACAAGGCCGTCGGTATTCAGTTCAGACTCCACACATAAGACATCAGAAGTGGACATGGATGTCAGACATCTGTACTATCCTCCAAAACTTTGAGGACTCCACCGAGATGGTGAGCGGCGATGACGCCATATTTAGCGTCACCATCCCACTTCTCTGTCTTCTGAAACGCTCTCTGCTCACAATCAAAGAGGATGCATTGCAGGCGGAGCACGATAAGATGGAGCAAGGAACCATACAGGGTGATTCCACAAAGCCAAGCCTCATCTCATCCCAACGTGGATTGGGTGACAATGAGGAAGAGGAGGAGGAGGAGGAAGGATAGGAGCTAGTTTCTTGCACTATAGACGGTACTACCTGAACAGCTGTCATACCGTCTGTTCAGCGTGGATGGCCAGAGGACAAAGAGGAGGAGGTGGAGGAGGAGGAGAGCTTGGTCAGTCATCCTCTTGGTGAGGACACAGAAGTCTTGCCTGTTAGTAGTCTGGCACGCATGGCTGAGTTTATGTTACGTTGCCTTTACCATGACCCTCGCATTCTCAAAATTTTGGGTGACAGTCATTACTGGTTGGTGACACTTCTAGACCCACGCTACAAGGAGAACTTTATATCTCTTATTCCTGAGGTGGACAGGTTTACAAAAATGGGGCTGTACCAGAAGGCCCTTGTTGCGGAACTATTGAAAAAAAATTCCCATCTGAAAACGCTGGCGGCAGAGGGCACACTTCGTTGGACAACCAAGGAGTACAGGCGAGAAAGACACAACTTCAATCCAGCAGAGGCAGGGGAACACTCCCATCAGACTCTCCCATCGCACAGGCCCTGAGGCGCGGGGTACTCTCACAAGGAGTGAAAAGTTTTGGAAGATGCTCAGGGAGTCCCTTGCCGACCGCACCAACATCCTCCGTGATTCCTCTGTGCCTTATAATTATGGGGTATCCAAGCTGGATACGTCGAATGAACTGGCTCTCTATGCCCTGGAGGTCCTGGCCTGCCCTGCCGCCAACGTTTTATCAGAGTGGATTTTTAGTGCCGCTTGTGGAATTATAACTGATAAGCGCATCCGCCTGTCAACTGAAAATGCTGACAGGCTGACTCTTATAAAAATGAACAAGGGCTGGATTGGGCCAGACTTCTCAACATCACCGAATGATAGCAGCGTAACATAAACTCAAATCCAGTGTCTTTTCTTGGGAGGTGTATTCCCATGCACCTATTTACACCCACACATGGGTATACGCTTCCTGATTTTGTCTATTTGCTCTTGTCCTCCTCCTTCTCCTCATCCTCCACCACCATATCACCAGGGTTACCGTAGTCCGTAATGCAACATCCACATAATTTTTTTAAAGGGTGTTTATGATGCCCGTAAAAACATTTTTTTATACAGTATGTTCATGTATACCTCCCAGGGGTAAATGTTTGTCAGCCCATACACTTGTACATGTGCATTACTAGTATAGGAGGCCCGTTCCTTTCTAAAGGGAACATTTTTTTATGAGGTCCTCCTCTACGTCTCTTCCAAGGGGCATTGAAGTGCCTCCAAATTTTTGGCAGTCCTTGCATTCAGTGCATAGGCCAACACTATGGGAGACTCTCTCCTTTCGAATGGGAATTTGTCGTTACTGTGGCCCTGCTCTATGTGTCTTTAAATTCTTAGTGGAGCTTTTCCTAAAATTGTTCAGCCGTTGGACTCACTGCATACCCTATAACTGTATAGCAGACTCTCTCCTTTCTAATGGGAACATGTCGTACCTTGTTATTGTGGCCCTGCTCTATGTGTCTTTAAATTCTTAGTGGGGTTTTTCCTAAAATTGGTCAGCCGTTGGACTCACTGCATACCCTATAACTGTATAGCAGACCCTCTCCTTTCTAATGGGAACATGTCATACTTGTTACTGTTGCCCTGCTCTATGTGTCTTTAAAGTCTTAGTGGGGTT
Source organism: Phyllobates terribilis (assembly GCF_046119375.1). Lineage (NCBI taxonomy): Eukaryota > Metazoa > Chordata > Amphibia > Anura > Dendrobatidae > Phyllobates > Phyllobates terribilis. Next base: position 694,850,297 of record NW_027362762.1, read on the forward strand.
TTTCCTAAAATTGGTCAGCCATTGGACTCACTGCATACCCTATAACTGTATAGCAGACTTTCTCCTTTCTAAAGGGAATTTGTAGTTACTGTGGCCCTGCTCTATGTGTCTTTAAATTCTTAGTGGGGTTTTTCCTAAAATTGGTCAGCCGTTGAACTCACTGCATACCTGGTGACGGAGAAATGACACCCAGAGTAGATACGCTTTCCCTCTATGCCAGGCCTTTCACCGAGCTAAATACAACTCTCAGCAAAAAAAGCTGTGGACTGGCTCCATACCGTCCCTAGCCACATTCACCTGTCCACATGTTTGTGGGTAGGCGGTCCTTCCCAGTAAGAGCGCTGGGGAGGGCACGGGTAATGTTGTGGGACCCAAGCTTGTGGAAGGCGGAGACGATACCGAGACAAATAGTGGCGGCTGGGGACCAAGTATGGACACCCGGCCGCCACCGGCATGAGATTATGAAAAGGTTCCGCCCCCACGAGCCTAAAAGGCCACATTTCAAGTGAAAGCAGCTCTAGAGGACTTCCTGGGAGAAATGACAGCTAGGTAGATATACAGTACAGACCAAAAGTTTAGACACACCTTCTCATTTAAAGATTTTTCTGTATTTTCATGACTATGAAAATTGTACATTCACACTGAAGGCATCAAAACTATGAATTAACACATGTGGAAATATATACTAAACAAAAAAGTGTGAAACAACTGAAAATATGTCTTATATTCTAGGTTCTTCAAAGTAGCCACCTTTTGCTTTGATGACGGCTTTGCACACTCTTGGCATTCTCTTGATGAGCTTCAAGAGGTAGTCACCGGAAATGGTCTTCCAATCTTTTATGTCCGTAAAATTGCATAATACTCTGACAACGTTGTTGACAGCAGTGAGCTGGGAGTCAGAAATGGGCAATTTTTAGGCTCTCTGCAGACTGCTGGGGGGAGCCGCCTGAAAAATGCTCGAGTTTCCCATAGACTTACATTGGGCTCATTGCTTGGGTCGAGCACCCGAGTATTCCAATTTGCTCGACCCGAGCATTTTAATGCTCGCTCATCACTAGTGTTCACATCATCACACAGGAAAGACGGAAGAAAATAAAAAAACAAACATCAAACGAAACACATGCAAAACCTTCCAGACCCTAAAAGTAAAAGAAGGAAAAGGGAACTCGGAAGTATGAAACACAAAGAAACAAAAAACCTTAAGAAAAGCAACAGATAATAGAAAGGTAAGATAATCACTACATGAAAAAATAGAGGAAAAACTCACTGTCCTTTAAAACATTTCTTCTTTATTAGAAAATGTAAACATAGGGTTTGCAGGGGTGATACAAAAGAAAAAATAACCAGGTCACCCAGGGGGTGATGACTAGAGATGTGCGTTGTTCGACTCGAACTGTTCGCCAATCTCAAATTCGAGCTGTTTTGGGCGGTGTTCGAGCCGTTCGGCGAACACGAACGATTTGAAAAAAATTCGGCTGTTCGAGGTTATGTTCGATAACTGTTCGTGCACCAAAATCATAACTGGATTTTTTCTCAGTAATGATGAAAATTAATGTTAATATACAGTTTGAGTGTACAGTGGGGCAGGGGGAGGGGCAGGGGATGGATCTCTGCAGGAATAATGAAGATCTCCATTTTTTTTTCTCTTTCCCGCATTTACAGTGGGGAGGTGCAATCTGTCAGCCTATCAGCAGCGCACACACAGAGCGAAGTGCTTTTTTTCACACAAGCAAGGGCATGTGTCATTGGCAGTGTATGTCACATGTCCTTGCCCTATAAGACCCAGCCATTTTCCCCGTCGCCACCATTTTCTCACTGCTGCTGTGGCGTGTTAGACGGCACCGCTGTTGCTGTGTGCGCTATACCTTGTTAATTTAAAGCCAATTTTCGAACAAATCTACAGATAGCTTGGGAGTAGGGAATAGTTGTGATTGCAGTCCTTTTAAGGACTAGGTTACAGCATTTCCTACGACTTTTATCAGGCAGGTCTGTGCTCTTAAATAGATAGGTTGGGAGTAAAGACTAATTGTAATTGCAGTCCTTTTCAGGACTAAGTTACATCAGTTCCTATCAGTTTTTGCCAGGCAGGTCTGTGCCAGTGCTGTGCAAGTTTTTTTCACAGCATTTGGCTAAATCTAGCAAAGCTAATCCTTTTTGGCCTATTGCAGAGTGTGTTAGTCAGTGGAGTAGCCTATCTGTGTTGCAAGCTACACCACCTGTGTATAGAATACCAATTTTTTTACTGCACCTAGTGAAGTAAAACCTTTTGGGCATAGCATCATTCTATTAGTCCATCTATACTGACCTCCATAAGGTTGCAAATTGAATATAATTTTTTTCTGCATCTAGCTCTGAAAAAATATTTGGGCTTCTAGCAGTGTGTGGGACTTGTTCTATTAGTCCATCTATACTGACCTCCATCAGGTTGCAAATTAAAAATAATTTTTATCTGCATCTAGCTCTGAAAAAATATTTGGCCTTCTAGTAGTGTGTGGGACTTGGTCTATTTGTCCATCTATACTGACCTCCATCAGGTTGCAAATTGAATATAATTTTTTTCTGCATCTAGCTCTGAAAAAATATTTGGGCTTTTAGCAGTGTGTGGGACTTGTTCTATTAGTCCATCTATACTGACCTCCATCAGGTTGCAAATTAAAAATAATTTTTATCTGCCTCTAGCTCTGAAAAAATATTTGGGCTTCTAGCACTGTGTGGGACTTGGTCTATTAGTCCATCTATACTGACCTCCATCAGGTTGCAAATTAAAAATAATTTTTTTCTGCATCTAGCTCTGAAAAAATATTTGGGCTTTTAGCAGTGTGTGGGACTTGTTCTATTAGTCCATCTATACTGACCTCCATCAGGTTGAAAATTGAATATAATTTTTTTCAGCATCTAGCTCTGAAAAAATATTTGGCCTTCTAGCTTACAAAAATATACGCTTCATAACAAAAAACACCAGCCTAGCGCACTGCATTAATAAGATGGCATCATCATCTCTCCCAGTGCTAGGTCTACTACCCAGGCTAGCATTCCTGTACATAAAACACAATGTATGGGTCCGCGCTAGCCACTATGCTGAGGGGTCTAAAGCTGCTGCTAACGCTTTATAACAATTCAATTGGCAGATTTTCACAGAGCTCTTCCACAACGCCCACCCATCGGGCAACAGTTGCCCACCTTCCCTATGGGATCTAGTGGCGAATAGTTGATGCCATTAATCAGAGCGTCAGTTGCCCCGTCGACGTGGCAAGCATACGGTAAGGCATGGGAAGAGTGGACACGACTAGTAGCAGGTAGACGGGTTGATCAATGTGAACAAGCCAGATCACAAGTCACCATAGAATTTCTCCACCAGCTAATGATGAGGGGCATATCAGGGGCATCAGCGCAGCGGTGTCTGACCGGAGAAGCATTTCACTTCCAACTACTGAATTGGGGAGATGTGACAAAGATTCATCATCAGACAATCCATTAAAGGGTGGAAAAGGGGTCAGCCAAGTCAGGAGTGTAGACGTCCCGTCCCGTGTCACTAAAACTGATTTCTCACATCATATCCCTAATAGTGTTGAGCCACCCCCGTAGTGTTCGGGTTCGGTTCGGTTCGTCGAACACCGGGATGTTCGAGGAACTGTTCGTCGAACTGTTCGTCGAACACCTTAGAACACCGTCGAACACCGTTAAAACCAATGGCAGGCAAACAAAAACACATAGAAACACATAGAAAACACCTGCAAAGGTGTCCAAAAGCTGACAAACTGCTCAGAAGACACTCTCTTTAAAAAAGCCGGCCGGCAAATTCAGCAGCGGCATACACCGGTACCCGACAATTTAGACAAGAAGGAATAGAGCATCACACATAGATTAGATAGATAGAAACATGTCAGTCACACATATAAGAAGCACAGTGACAGTGTTGGTTACTGCACTTGTCATTTAGTGTAAAGGATTTATTAAAAAAAATATTAGTGTTTTCATGCACCGTCTCTTTAAAAAAGCCGGCCGGCAATTCAGCATCTGTACCCGACAATTTAGAACAGAAAGATAGAGCATCACACATAGATTAGATAGATAGAAACATGTCAGTCACATATATATGAAGTACAGTGATAGTGTTGGTTACTGTACTTGTCATTTAGTATTAAAATAAAGGATTTATTATTAAAAAAATTGGTGTGGGGTTCCCCTTAATTTTAGGCTCTAGCGGAGGTTAAGCAGACGGCTGGGGCAGATGTTTGAAGCCTGGGAAGGGGGTAATACCCACGGAGCTTCCCAGGCTACTAATATCAGCCTCCAGCTGAATACATAGCCTTTACTAGCTATTAAAATGGGGGACCCCCCCAAAAAAATGACGTGGGGTCCCCCCTAATTTAATAGCTAGCAAAGGCTAGGCAGACAGCTGGGGGCTGATATTAATAGCCCAGGAAGGGAGCCATGAATATTGGCCCCCTCCCAGGCTAGAAACACCAGCCGTCAGCCGCCCCAGAAATGGCGCATTCATAGGATGCGCCAATTCTGGCACTTAGCCTCGCTCTTCCACGCTGCCCTGGTGCGGTGGCAGGGGGTAATAGGGTTGGGGTTGATGTCAGCTTATAATGCCAGCTGACATCAAGCCCAGGTTAGTAATGGAGAGGCGTCTATAAGACACCCCCATTACTAACCCCATAGTCAAAGTTAAAAAAAACACAAACACCCAGAATAAAGTCCTTTAATTGAAATAAAGACACAATCCTTTATTGTTCTAAATTAAACCATACTTACCATCACGCCCATTCCAGCTGAAGCCAACGATCTCCTGCAATAAAAGAAAAATAATAAAGCAACCTCATCCTTACCTTTCCATGGTTCCCACGACAGCTTCAGCTCTGCTACATCGAGATGACAGGCTGGACCGCAGCAGAACGCTGCCATCCAGCCTGTCATCCCGCAGACACTGAGAAGCGCAGGCTTGCTTGCGCTGCTCAGCGTCTCTCTGTGACGACATCCAGATGAGCCGAGTTCATGTCCAATGAACTCGGCTCACCTCATGCACGTCACTGACAGCGTGGGAAAATTCTCACGCTGAAGCGCTGATTGCAGGAGAATTTTCCCACGCTGTCAGTGACGTGCAGGAGGTGAGCTGAGTTCATTGGACATGAGCTCACCTCATGCACATCACTGACAGCGTGGGAGTATTCTCCTGCACTCAGCACTTCAGCGTGAGAATTTTCCCACGCTGTCAGTGACGTGCATGAGGTGAGCCGAGTTCATTGGACATGACCTCGGCTCATCTGGATGCCGTCACAGCGAGACAGTGAGGAGCGCAAGCATGCCTGCGCTTCTCAGTGTCTGCGGGATGACAGACTGGATGGCAGCGTTCTGCTGCGGTCCAGCCAGTCATCTCGATGTAGCAGAGCTGAAGCTGTCGTGGGAACCATGGAAAGGTAAGGATGAGGTTGGTTTATTATTTTTCTTTTATTGCAGGAGATCGTTGGCTTCAGCTGGAATGGGTGTGATGGTAAGTATGGTTTAATTTAGAACAATAAAGAATTGTGTCTTTATTTCAATTAAAGGACTTTATTCTGGGTGTTGTGTTTTTTTTAAATACTTTACTAGAAATTCATGGCGGTCATGTCTAATACTGGCGTGACCCCATGAATTTTGGGCTTGGGGCCAGCTGATAATACCAAGCTGGCCCTAACCCCTTTATTACCCAGTGAGCCACCGCACCAGGGCCCTGGATGAGTTGGGTACAGCGCCAGAAGATGGCGCTTCTATGAACGCGCCATTTTCCGGGGTGGCTGCGGACTGCAATTTGTAGCGGGGGTGGCCCAGAAAGCTTGGGCCTCCCTGCGCTGCAGATTCCAGCCCCCAGCTGCCTAGTTGTACCTGGCTGGACACAAAAATAGGGCGAAGCCCCACGTACTTTTTTTTTAATTATTTCATGAAATTCATGAAATAATTAAGAAAAAAAGGGCTTCCCTATATTGTTGTGTCCGGCCAGGTGCAAATAGGCAGCTGGTGGATGGGGGCAGCCCGTTCCTGCCTGCTGTACCTGGCTGGACACAAATATAGTGCGAAGCCCCACTTCAATTTTTTTTAATTATTTCATGAAATTCATGAAATAATTAAGAAAAAAAGGGCTTCCCTATATTGTTGTGTCCGGCCAGGTACAAATAGGCAGCTGGTGGATGGGGGCAGCCCGTTCCTGCCTGCTGTACCTGGCTGGACACAAATATAGTGCGAAGCCCCACTTCAATTTTTTTAAATTATTTCAGGAAATTCATGAAATAATTTAAAAAAAATTGACGTGGGGCTTCGCACTATATTTGTGTCCAGCCAGGTACAGCAGGCAGGAACGGGCTGCCCCCAACCACCAGCTGCCTATTTGTACCTGGCCGGACACAACAATATAGGGAAGCCCTTTTTTTCTTAATTATTTCATGAAATAATTTAAAGAAAATTGACGTGGGGCTTCGCCCTGTTTTTGTGTCCAGCCAGGTACAACTAGGCAGCTGGGGGCTGGAATCCGCAGCGCAGGGAGGCCCAAGCTTTCTGGGCCACCCCCGCTGCAAATTGCAGTCCGCAGCCACCCCGGAAAATGGCGCGTTCATAGAAGCGCCATCTTCTGGCGCTGTACCCAACTCATCCAGGGCCCTGATGCGGTGGCTCACTGGGTAATAAAGGGGTTAGGGCCAGCTTGGCATTATCAGCTGGCCCTAAGCCCGAAATTCATGGGGTCACGCCAATATTAGACATGACCACCATGAATTTCTAGTAAAGTATTTAAAAAAAACACAACACCCAGAAAAAAGTCCTTTAATTGAAATAAACACACAATTCTTTATTGTTCTAAATTAAACCATACTTACCATCACGCCCATTCCAGCTGAAGCCAACGATCTCCTGAAATAAAAGAAAAATAATAAAGCAACATCATCCTTACCTTTCCATGGTTCCCATGACAGCTTCAGCTCTGCTACATCGAGATGACAGGCTGGACCGCAGCAGAACGCTGCCATCCTGCCTGTCATCCCGCAGACACTGAGAAGCGCAGGCTTGCTTGCGCTCCACAGTGTCTCTCTGTGAGGGCATCCAGATGAGCCGAGTTAATGTCCAATGAACTCGGCTCACCTCATGCACGTCACTGACAGCGTGGGAAAATTCTCCTGCACTCAGCGCTTCAGCGGGAGAATTCTCACGCTGAAGCGCTGAGTGCAGGAGAATTCTCCCACGCTGTCAGTGACGTGCAGGAGGTGAGCTGAGTTCATTGGACATGAGCTCACCTTATGCACGTCACTGACAGCGTGGGAGAATTCTCCTGCACTCACCGCTTCAGCGTGAGAATTTTCCCACGCTGTCAGTGACGTGCATGAGGTGAGCCGAGTTCATTGGACATGAACTCGGCTCATCTGGATGTCGTCACAGAGAGACGCTGAGCAGCGCAAGTAAGCCTGCGCTTCTCAGTGTCTCCGGGATGAGAGGCTGGATGGCAGCGTTCTGCTGCGGTCCAGCCTGTCATCTCGATGTAGCAGAGCTGAAGCTGTCGTGGGAACCATGGAAAGGTAAGGATGAGGTTGCTTTATTATTTTTCTTTTATTGCAGGAGATCGTTGGCTTCAGCTGGAATGGGCGTGACGGTAAGTATGGTTTAATTTAGAACAATAAAGGATTGTGTCTTTATTTCAATTAAAGGACTTTATTCTGGGTGTTTGTGTTTTTTTTAACTTTGACTATGGGGTTAGTAATGGGGGTGTCTTATAGACGCCTCTCCATTACTAACCTGGGCTTGATGTCAGCTGGCATTATAAGCTGACATCAACCCCAACCCTATTACCCCCTGCCACCGCACCAGGGCAGCGTGGAAGAGCGAGGCTAAGTGCCAGAATTGGCGCATCCTATGAATGCGCCATTTCTGGGGCGGCTGACGGCTGGTGTTTCTAGCCTGGGAGGGGGCCAATATTCATGGCTCCCTTCCTGGGCTATTAATATCAGCCCCCAGCTGTCTGCCTAGCCTTTGCTAGCTATTAAATTAGGGGGGACCCCACGTCATTTTTTTTGGGGGGTCCCCCATTTTAATAGCTAGTAAAGGCTATGTATTCAGCTGGGGGCTGATATTAGTAGCCTGGGAAGCTCCGTGGGTATTACCCCCTTCCCAGGCTTCAAACATCTGCCCCAGCCGTCTGCTTAACCTCCGCTAGAGCCTAAAATTAAGGGGAACCCCACGCCATTTTTTTTAATAATAAATCCTTTATTTTAATACTAAATGACAAGTACAGTAACCAACACTATCACTGTACTTCATATATATGTGACTGACATGTTTCTATCTATCTAATCTATGTGTGATGCTCTATTCTTTCTGTTATAAATTGTCGGGTACAGATGCTGAATTGCCGGCCGGCTTTTTTAAAGAGACGGTGCATGAAAACACTATTATTTTTTTTGATAAATCCTTTACGCTAAATGACAAGTACAGTAAGCAGCACTTTCACTGTACTTCGTATATATGTGGCTGACATGTTTATATCTATCTAATCTATGTGTGAAGCTCTATTCTTTCGGTTCTAAATTGTCGGGTACCGGTGTATGCCGCTGCTGAATTGCCGGCTTTTCATGTTTCACTGTTGACACTGTTCCCATCGATTTGGGCAATCACTGTAATGCCACAACCACCATGGCTGTGGCATTACAGTGAGTGACAGACAATCCCTGCATGATTGGTGCTCTAAATAGCGCCAGACATGCAGGACAAGCTTTTGGTGCACGAACAGTTATCGAACATAACCTCGAACAGCCGAATTTTTTGCAAATCGTTCGGGTTCGTCGAACAACTCGAACACCGCCCAAAACAGCTCGAATTTGAGATTGGCGAACAGTTCTAGTCGAACACCGCTCATCTCTAATCCCTAACACCATTAACATGACACTCACAATTTGAAGCAACACTACTGTCTACTGCATTTGTGATCGCCTTCTTCGGGGCGCTATGCATAAGCGAATTAGTCCCTCAATCCAAAATTACCACCAGTGGAGGCTTATTACACCAGGACGTAGTCATAGCCAATAATGCAATACATCTACGCATGCACAAATCGAAAATGGTTCCAGCGGGCAGGGGCACTTGGGTACTTCTACAACCCACAAACGGTACACTGAGTCGGGTAACAATAGTAAAAACATATCTAACCATCAGATCACAAAGAAATTTCTTCCTATCACACATTGATGGAATGCCATTATCAAGATACCAGTTCCAAGCTATATTTAATAAATGCATAACATTGGCAGGGAACCACCCCAAAGATTACGGGACACACTCATTCCGCATAGGCGCGGCCATGGAAGTAGCAAGAGCAGGATTGTCAGAAACGGAAGTTCAGAGGATAGGGAGATGGCGATCCAGGTGTTTGGCAAGATACATAAGACCGGACTTGTTATCCTAACTTGGTTTGTTTCTTTTACAGGTGACGCCAAGCCAACAGTGTGGGTGATAGGCCACTCGTATATATATTGGGCAGAAAAAAGGGCGAAAGTCCGCCCAGGCGGGAGGAAATTAGGGTTTCATAACACATATTTCAACTGGAGAGGTATTAGAGGCCTGCTATGGCCACAGGTACTAATGGAGGTAATCAAGGTAGGGAGAGAGGCAAGATGTCCGGTCATCTTAGTTATACAGGCCGGGGGAAACAACCTAGGTCATCACAAGAGCGCATAACTAATGGCAATAATGAAACTAGACACTGAGCGCTTCAGAGAATTTTTCACAAAACTAGCTATAGTATGGTCAGAGATTGTGCCGATAGCGGTATGGCAAGGTGCGCGAGACATCACGGCCAAGGCGGGTAATAAATATATGGATGGCAAAATTTAGAAGAGACAGAGGCGGTGTAGTGGTACGACACCGACAACTGGAAGGAGATAAATCAGGCCTCATACGGCCCGACGGTGTTCACTTAATGGATATTGTACTGGACATATTCCTGTCAGGACCCCAGGACGGAGTGGAACAAGCGTTAAGAGTGATGGGTGGGGGTCAGAGTCCTGCATACGAGTACGCAGGATCCTCCGTGGCCTGGAAATAGAAAGGACATGTTGGAGAGTTACACTTGTTGGCCAACTTGCCAGAGTGGAGACCCAGGGCTTGCTGCAACCAGCTGAATTATTTTGAAATAAAATGCCTTTCTAATGGAATGAGTATAAAGAGTTAATAAAGCTGTGACCAATCCTCACCCATCCAGTTGTAAGAGTTACATTATTGTATTGTCAAGGAAAGGGGGGAGGTAGGGGGGCTGAGCGTCTGGGTTTGGTTGGGGGTCCCCGCAGTCTGCCTAGGCTAGATGCATTTAAAAATTCTTATTAGATACACAGGCAGTGCAGCTTGCTTCGCAGCTGGGCTACTACGCCCAAAGTATTGCCTAGGCTAGATGCAGTTAGAAATTCTATGCTGACTAGCAGACACTGAAGATTTGGAGCAGACCTCTGAGTAAACAGCTCTTCAGACTCAACCATCTGTGTTACCCCAAGCCATAGTGTATGTAGTTTCTTACAGTTAAAAGGAAAGGGGGGCGACCCAACCCACCTGGAATTGACGATGCCAACGTCACGTAAGACACAGCAAGGGGACTCCAAAAAGAGTCTCCATTTTTTCCCAAAATTGTGGCACAGACACCACTTAACCCTAGAACGCATACCTGGGGCCTCGCAGGCCTGCCCTGTTTATTGTTTTCTATTTTCTGCAAGATTACTTTAGTTAGAATTTTGAAACTCTAGGTATTCTTCATGTATATAGTTGTTTGTCATTTGAGTTTGAGTTATTCCATGTTATTTGCACACGGGCCTAAAAGGCCCCAGGTATATGAAAGTGTAGGTTTTTATGGTCATGCGTTCTAGGGTTAAGTGGCATCAATTGCCCCACAGTTGCTTAAAACGGTTGGTGAGGTGATTTTACCAAATCCTCAAGCTTTTAGTCTTCCAAGGATAACACAGGGGTAGAAAAGTCCTTGCGAATCCATGATTTGTTCATCTTTATGAACGTGAGTCTGTCTACATTCTCAGTGGACAGCCGCGTGCGCTTATCTGTCAGCACACCACCAGCAGCGCTGAACACACGTTCAGAGAGAACACTGGCTGCAGGGCATGACAAGATCTCCATGGCGTGAGTGGCGAACTCCGGCCATTTTTCCAAATTGGAATACCAAAATGAGCAAGGGTCCAGTGACACAGTCATGGCTTCGATGTTCACTTGGAGATACTCCTGCACCATCCTCTCTAGGCATTGACTATGTGTCAGACTTCTTGCCTCCTGTGGCCTTGCAAAGGATGGTCTAAAAAAGTGGTGAAACGATTCCACAAAATTGCTGTTACCAGCAGATACTGTGTTACTGTTACGGTTTGAGTGATGAAGACTCGACAGTCCCACGGTTGGCAAGTTAGAACTATGAGATTCACTACGTGCACCACTGGTGTTTTGTGGAAAAGCACATGTAAGATTCTGCAACAGCGTCTGCAGATACTCCTGCATGCGTCAATCCCTTTTTATGGCAGGAATTATTTCGGCAAATTTACTTTTGTACCGGGGATCTAAGAGTGTGGCAACCCAGTAGTCGGGATTACTTCAAATTCTGACAATCTGAGGGTCATGTTGCAGGTAGTGCAGCAAGAAGGCACTCATGTGTCTTGCGCATCCAGGAGGACCAAGTCCTTGTTGTGTTGGTAGTGAGGTAAGAATCATGTTTCCTTCCTCTGCCCTCTCCCCCCAACCTCGCACAACAGAAATGTGATCAAGGTCTCCCTCATCTGATGAGTCTTCCATGCCCATCGCCAGTTCGTCCTCCACTTCTTCCTCAGCTCCTGCACCTTCCTCAACAGTTTGGCTGCTACCATGCGCCCTGGTTAATCCCTCTCCCCCACCCTCCCATGCCTGCAGCCTTGGTGCTGCCAACTGTCTGGACCTTGAAGATGTTATCCCTTCCGCATACGACTCCTCCTCTACTTCCTCCACCTCCTCTTGTCCCACCACCTGACTCTGAATTCTGTTTAATGTGTGCTCCAGCATGTAAATCACCGGAATAGTCATGCTGATAATGGCAGCGTCGTCAGCACTAAACATCTTCGTCGCCATTTCAAAACTGTGCAGAAGGGTGTGTGGCGCCCCTGAGGGTTCAGTCGCCACAGAGTTACTGCATCTCACCCAGAGGTGTGGTATCTCACCCTCAGGTAAGGAAGGCGTATGGCTCGGGACCCTAACACTAGTGTTGAGCCACCCCCGTAGTGTTCGGGTTCGGTTCGGTTCGTCGAACACCGGGATGTTCGAGGAACTGTTCGTCGAACACCTTAGAACACCGTCGAACACCGTTAAAACCAATGGCAGGCAAACAAAAACACATAGAAACACATAGAAAATACCTTCAAAGGTGTCCAAAAGCTGACAAACTGCTCAGAAGACACTCTCTTTAAAAAAGCCGGCCGGCAATTCAGCAGCGGCATACACCGGTACCCGACAATTTAGACAAGAAGGAATAGAGCCTCACTCATAGATTAGATAGATAGAAACATGTCAGTCACACATATAAGAAGCACAGTGACAGTGTTGCTTATTGTACTTGTCATTTAGTGTAAAGGATTTATTTAAAAAAATAATAGTGTTTTCATGCACCATCTCTTTAAAAAAGCCGGCCGGCAATTCAGCAGCGGGACCCGACAATTTATAACAGAAAGAATAGAGCATCACACATAGATAGATATAAACATGTCAGTCACATATATAATAAGTACAGTGATAGTGTTGGTTACTGTACTTGTCATTTAGTGTAAAGGATTTATTTAAAAAAATAATAGTGTTTTCATGCACCGTCTCTTTAAAAAAGCCGGCCGGCAATTCAGCATCTGTACCCGACAATTTATAACAGAAAGAATAGAGCATCACACATAGATTAGATAGATAGAAACATGTCTGTCACATATATATGAAGTACAGTGATAGTGTTGATTACTGTACTTGTCATTTAGTGTAAAGGATTTATTTAAAAAAATAATAGTGTTTTCATGCACCGTCTCTTTAAAAAAGTCGGCCGGCAATTCAGCATCTGTACCCGACAATTTATAACAGAAAGAATAGAGCATCACACATAGATTAGATAGATAGAAACATGTCAGTCACATATATATGAAGTACAGTGACAGTGTTGCTTACTGTACTTGTCATTTAGTGTAAAGGATTTATTTAAAAAAATAATAGTGTTTTCATGCAACGTCTCTTTAAAAAAGCCGGCCGGCAATTCAGCAGCGGTACCCGACAATTTAGAATAGAAGGAATAGAGCATCACACATAGATTAGATAGATAGAAACATGTCAGTCACATATATATGAAGTACAGTGACAGTGTTGATTACTGTACTTGTCATTTAGTGTTAAAATAAAGGATTTATTAAAAAAAAAATTGGCATGGAGTTCCCCGTAATTTTAGTCTCTAGCGGAGGTTAAGCAGACGGCTGGCGCAGATGTTTGAAGCCTGGGAAGGGGGTAATACCCACGGAGCTTCCCAGACTACTAATATCAGCCCCCAGCTGAATACCTAGCCTTTACTAGCTATTAAAATGGGGGACCCCCCAAAAAAAATGACGTGGGGTCCCCCCTATTTTAATAGCTAGCAAAGGCTAGGCAGACAGCTGGGGGCTGATATTAATAGCCCAGTAAGGGTACCATGAATATTGGCCCCCTCCCAGGCTAGAAACACCAGCCGTCAGCCGCCCCAGAAATGGCGCATCCATAGGATGCGCCAATTCTGGCACTTAGCCTCGCTCTTCCACGCTGCCCTGGTGCGGTGGCAGTGGGGTAATAGGGCTGGGGTTGATGTCAGCTTATAATGCCAGCTGACATCAAGCCCAGGTTAGTAATGGAGAGGCGTCTATAAGACACCCCCATTACTAACCCCATAGTCAAAGTTAAAAAAAAAAACACAAACACCCAGAATAAAGTCCTTTAATTGAAATAAACACACAATTCTTTATTGTTCTAAATTAAACTCTACTTACCATCACGCCCATTCCAGCTGAAGCCAACGATCTCCTGCAATAAATGTAAAATAATAAAGCAACCTCATCCTTACCTTTCCATGGTTCCCACGACTGCTCCAGCACTGCTACATCGAGATGACAGGCTGGACCGCAGCAGAACGCTGCCATCCTGCTTGTCATCCCACAGACACTGAGAAGCGCAGGCATGATTGCGCTCCTCAGTGTCTCGCTGTGACGGCATCCAGATGAGCCGAGGTCATGTCCAATGAGCTCGGCTCACCTCATGCACGTCACTGACAGCGTGGGAGAATTCTCCTGCACGCAGCGCTTCAGCGTGAGAATTTTCCCACGCTGTCAGTGACGTGCATGAGGCTGATATTTAAATTTGGCGCACAAATCGGTGATTGGTCGCGGGCAGCGTCCGCGACCAATCAGCACGGTAGTGTTTAACTTTGGCGGCAAGATCAGTGATTGGTCGCACGCCAAGACCGCGACCAATCACCGATTTGGGCGCCACATTTAAATATCGGCCGCGACCAATCAGCACAGCGTTGTTTAAATGTGGATCCAAGATCGGTGATTGGTCGCGGCCGATATTTAAATTTGGCGCACAAATCTGTGATTGGTCGCGGGCAGCGTCCGCGACCATTCAGCACAGTAGTGTTTAACTTTGGCGGCAAGATCAGTGATTGGTCGCGGTCAAGACGGCGACCAATCACCGATTTGTGCCGCACATTTAAATAGCGGCCGCGACCAATTGGATGTCAGCGCCGCTCCCCGGTCCTCCCTTCACACCCTAGCTGCATGGATGTCAGCGGCGCTGCCTGTGCGGATACTTCCGCTGCGAGAACCCGGGACATGAGCGGGCGCTCGCAGCAGAAGTATCCCGACCCGCAGTGCCGCTCCCCGGTCCTCCCTTCACACCCTAGCCGCTGATCTCCCCACAGTATCCGCATGGTGTTACAAAGGTCCGGACATTTGTGTTAAAAATCGCTGATTGGTCGCTGGCGCTGCCCGCGACCAATCACTGATTCGGGCGCCAAATTTAAATATCAGCCGCGACCAATCACCGATTTGGGCGCCAAATTTAAATATCCTCCGCGACCAATCACCCATCTTGGCTCCACATTTAAACACCGCTGTACTGATTGGTCGCGGACGCTATTTAAATATGGCGCCAAAATCGGTGATTGGTCGCGCCCAGCGTCGGCGACCAATCAGCACAGCGGTGTTTAAATGTGGAGCCAAGATTGGTGATTGGTTGCGGCCGATATTTAAATTTGGCGCCCAAATCGGTGATTGGTCGCGGGCAGCGCCCGTGACCAATCAGCGATTTTTAACACAAATGTCCGGATCTTTGTAACACCATGCGGATACTGTGGGGACATCAGCGGCTAGGGTGTCAAGGGAGGACCGGGGAGCGGCGCTGCGGGTCGGGATACTTCTGCTGCGAGCAGTCGCTCATCTCCCGGCTTCTCGCAACGGAAGTATCCGACCAGGCAGCGGCGCTCCCCGGTCCTCACCAATACGATTAGCTGATTGGTCGCGCTCTCCGCACGCGACCAATCAGTGATCTTGGCGCTAAAGTTAAACACCGCTCTGCTGATTGGTCGCGGACGCTGCCCGCGACCAATCACCGATTTGGGCGCCACATTTAAATAGCGGCCACGACCAATCAACGAGCTTGGCGCCAAATTTAAACAACGCTCTGCTGATTGGTCGCGGACGCCAGACGCGTCAAATCAGTGAGATTGGCGTCAAATTTAAACAACGCTCTGCTGATTGGTCGCGGACTCCAGCCGCGACCGATCAGCGAGATTGGCGCCAAATTTAAACCCCGCTCTGCTAATTGGTCGCGGATGCCGGCCGCGACTAATCAGCATTATTGGCGCCAAATTTAAACACCGCTCTGCTGATTGATCGCGGTCGCCGTCCGCGACCAATCAGTAGTATTGGCGCCAAATTTAAACCCTGCTCGGCTGATTGGTCACGGTTGCCGGCCGCGACCAATCAGCAGTATTGGCGCCAAATTTAAACCCCGCTCTGCTGATTGGTCACAGTTGCCTTCCGTGACCAATCAGCCATTTTGAGGCCAAATTTAAACACCGCTCTGCTGATTGGTCGCGGCCGGCGATTGCGACCAATCAGCATTATTGGCGCCAAATTTAAACCCCACTCTGCTGATTGGTCGTGACCGCCGGCCGCGACTAATCAACATTGTTGCCGCCAAATTTAAACACCGCTCTGCTGAATGGTCGAGGTCGTGACCAATCACCATTATTGGCGCCAAATTTAAACACCGCTTTGCTGATTGGTCGCGACCACAACCTATCAGCATTATTGGCGCAAAATTTAAACCCCGCTCTGCTGATTAGTCGCGACCGCCGGCCGTGACTAATCAACATTGTTGCCGCCAAATTTAAACACCGCTCTGCTGAATGGTCGAGGTCGTGACCAATCACCATTATTGGCGCCAAATTTAAACACCGCTTTGCTGATTGGTCGCGACCACAACCTATCAGCATTATTGGCGCAAAATTTAAACCCTGCTCTGCTGATTAGTAGCGACCGCCGTCCGTGACCAATCAGTGATATAGTCGCCAAATTTCAATACCGCTTTGCTGATTGGTCGCGGTTGCTGGCCGCGACCAGTCAGCGATTTTGGCGCCAAATTTAAACACCGCTCTGCTGATTGCGCTGGGTCTGCCGCATACATATTCTAGAATACCCGATGCGTTAGAATCGGGCCACCATCTAGTTTCATGAAATAATTTTAAAAAAAATTGACTTGGGGCTTCGCACTATATTTGTGTCCAGCCAGGTACAGCAGGCAGGAACGGGCTGCCCCCAACCACCAGCTGCCTATTTGTACCTGGCCGGACACAACAATATAGGGAAGCCCTCTTTTTCTTAATTATTTCATGAATTTCATGAAATAATTAAAAAAAAAAATACGTGGGGCTTCGCCCTATTTTTGTGTCCAGCCAGGTACAACTAGGCAGCTGGGGGCTGGAATCTGCAGCGCAGGGAGGCCCAAGCTTTCTGGGTCCCCCCAGCTGCAAATTGCAGTCCGCAGCCACCCCGGAAAATGGCGCGTTCATAGAAGCGCCATCTTCTGGCGCTGTACCCAACTCATCCAGGGCCCTGGTGCGGTGGCTCACTGGGTAATAAAGGGGTTAGGGCCAGCTTGGCATTATCAGCTGGCCCTAAGCCCGAAATTCATGGGGTCACGCCAATATTAGACATGACCACTATGAATTTCTATTAAAGTATTTAAAAAAAACACAACACCCAGAATAAAGTCCTTTAATTGAAATAAACACACAATTCTTTATTGTTCTAAATTAAACCATACTTACCGTCACGCCCATTCCAGCTGAAGCCAACGATCTCCTGCAATAAAAGAAAAATAATAAAGCAACCTCATCCTTACCTTTCCATGGTTCCCAGACAGCTTCAGCTCTGCTACATCGAGATGACAGGCTGGTCCGCAGCAGAACGCTGCCATCCAGCCTGTCATCCCGCAGACACTGAGAAGCACAGGCATGCTTGCGCTCCTCAGTGTCTCGCTGTGACGGCATCCAGATGAGCCGAGGTCATGTCCAATGAACTCAGCTCACCTCATGTACGTTACTGACAGCGTGGAAGAATTCTCCTGCACTCAGCGCTTCAGCGTGAGAATTCTCCCACGCTGTCAGTGACGTACATGAGGTCAGCTGAGTTCAATGGACATGAATGAGCTCACCTCATGCACGTCACTGACAGCGTGGGAAAATTCTCCTGCACTCAGCGCTTCAGCGTGAGAACTTTCCCACGCTGTCAGTGACGTGCATGAGGTGAGCTCATTCATGTCCAATGAACTCGGCTCACCTCATGCACGTCACTGACAGCGTGGGAAATTTCTCACGCTGAAGCGCTGAGTGCAGGAGAATTCTCCCACGCTGTCAGTGACGTGCATGAGGTGAGCCGAGTTCATTGTCGGCTCATCTTTATGCCGTCACAGCGAGACTCTGAGGAGTGCAAGCATGCCTGCGCTTCTCAGTGTCTGCGGGATGACAGGCTGGATGGCAGCGTTCTGCTGCGGTCCAGCCTGTCATCTCAATGTAGCAGAGCTGAAGCTGTCCTGGGAACCATGGAAAGGTAAGGATGAGGTTGCTTTATTATTTTACTTTTATTGCAGGAGATCGTTGGCTTCAGCTGGAATGGGCGTGGTGGTAAGTAGAGTTTAATTTAGAACAATAAAGAATTGTGTGTTTATTTCAATTAAAGGACTTTATTCTGGGTGTTTGTGTTTTCTTTTAACTTTGACTATGGGGTTAGTAATGGGGGTGTCTTATAGACGCCTCTCCATTACTAACCTGGGCTTGATGTCAGCTGGCATTATAAGCTGACATCAACCCCAGCCCTATTACCCCACTGCCACCGCTACAGGGCAGTGGGAAGAGCGAGGCTAAGTGCCAGAATTGGCGCAAACTATGGATGCGCCATTTCTGGGGCGGCTGACGGCTGGTGTTTCTAGCCTGGGAGGGGGCCAATATTCATGGTACCCTTCCTGGGCTATTAATATCAGCCCACAGCTGTCTGCCTAGCCTTTGCTAGCTATTAAAATAAGGGGGACCCCACGTCATTTTTTGGGGGGGGTCCCCCATTTTAATAGCTAGTAAAGGCTAGGTATTCAGCTGGGGGCTGATATTAGTAGCCTGGGAAGCTCCGTGGGTATTACCCCCTTCCCAGGCTTCAAACATCTGCCCCAGCCGTCTGCTTAACCTCTTCTAGAGCCTAAAATTATGGGGACCCCCACGCCAATTTTATTTTAAATAAATCCTTTATTTTAACACTAAATGACAAGTACAGTAATCAACACTATCACTGTACTTCTTATATATGTGACTGACATGTTTCTATCTATCTAATCTATGTGTGATGCTCTATTCCTTCTATTCTAAGTTTTCGGGTACAGATGCTGAATTGCCGGCCGGCTTTTTTAAAGAGACAGTGCATGAAAACACTATTATTTTTTTTTATAAATCCTTTACACTAAATGACAAGTACAGTAAGCAACACTGTCACTGTACTTCATATATATGTGGCTGACATGTTTCTATCTATCTAATCTATGTGTGAAGCTCTATTCTTTCGGTTCTAAATTGTCGGGTACCGGTGTATGCCGCTGCTGAATTGCCGGCTTTTCATGTTTCACTGTTGGCACTGTTCCCATCGATTTGGGCAATCACTGTAATGCCACAACCACCATGGCTGTGGCATTACAGTGAGTGGCAGACAATCCCTGCATGATTGGTGCTCTAAATAGCGCCAGACATGCAGGACACGCTTTTGGTGCACGAACAGTTATCGAACATAACCTCGAACAGCCGAATTTTTCTCAAATTGTTCGTGTTCGCCGAACGGCTCGAACACCGCCCAAAACAGCTCGAATTTGAGATTGGCGAACAGTTCTAGTCGAACACCGCTCATCTCTACCTAACACCTGCATCCAACACATACTCGCAGTGGGGATAGGGCGAGATTGCTCCTAAGGGAGAGCACAGTCCCTGGTCCCTAGCTGGTGGGAGGGTCCTATGTAGTGGGTGCTTAGGGAAGCAGCTTAGGGGAGCACATGACAGGGAGAGTATAAATAGGAAGCCATCTTAGAAAGAGCAAGCCAGTCAGAGGAGGAAAAGTGACAGGAGCAGAGGCTCGGCATGAGCTCTGCTCCGGAGGCGGGCCTAGCCTGGGAGGCCCAGGACTGAAGGTGAGAAGAGAGGAGTGGGAGCAGGAAGGCTCCAAGAACCGAAGGGACCCTAGGGCTACGGGCCGTGCAGAAGGCCACCCGTACTCCCGCTGCTACCAGGAGGTAGAGGGGTCAGGCCAGATAAGGGGAACCGGTCCCTCAACTAGCGGAGAAACAGCAAGGCTCAACTAGAAACCGGAGGCTGCAGCATTTCATGTACTGCAGGCAAAAGTCCACACCAGTCTCACTAAGAAGGTAGCCGCATAGGACCCAGGGGACGGAACACAAGTCGCCCGCCAGTGCCCGAGGATACCGGATAGAAGTGTCACTGGGTGTGAGGTGCAGGGAGAAGGTCAGAGAAAGAACACACAGAAGGGGGTCCTGCTAAGTACTCCGGAGCTATCTGGGAGTGGACTGAGCCCCTCACTGAGTACGCACAGCAAGACGGGTGAGATTGCTCTGGTACCTGTAATCTGGACTACAACAACTGTGAGTAAAGATCTTGGGACTGCATCACACGGACTCTGTGTTCATTACTGACTCCCTGCACTACAACCACCATCATCCACCCACACTGCCCTGAAGCTACACTCTTCCTGTGGTGAGTAATAATACCATTGCTGCAAAACCACCAGCTTCAGAGGACTGTTCCGCAGCAGCGGCCCCTTTGGCCGCACTCCACAGGTGGCGTAGTCGCACATTATAAAATCCATATATACAAATTACCCTTGGATTGACCGCCCTGGGTCACGGACCGGGTCACCGCCACAGTGACTACAACCCCCAGCGTCTACCGGCCCGGCTCAGGGTAACCCACGGCCCAGGGGGCGCGTCAACTTCATAGGTCCCTGATCTGAGACCACTCCTGCAGCGTGATTTGCCCCACCTCTGGATCTCGTTGGCCCAGGCTATACGTCAGAACGTATTGCACCAGGGCTTGTCGGTGCTGCCACAGTCGCTGCAACATGTGCAGATTTGAATTCCACCGTGTCGGCACATCGCATTTCAGCCGGTGAACTGGCAGGCCCAACGACTTCTGTAGAGATGTAAGTCGTTGAGCTGCGGGATGCGAACGGCGGAAGTGAGCACACAGCGACCGTGCCCTCTGCAGAAGGCCATCTAGTCTGGGATAGTGGGCTAAAAATTTATGGACAACCAGGTTCAACATGTGAGCCATACAAGGCACGTGTGTGACATTGCCCCGGCGAAGGGCCGCATCCAGGTTTGCAGCATTGTCGCACACGGCCTTCCCTGGTTGCTGGTCCAGTGGAGACAACCATTCATGAAACTGGGTCTCCAGAGCTGACCACAACTCCTCAGCTGTGTGACTCACATTTCCCAGACATTTCAAAGTAAACACTGATGCCGTTGAGCCCTGCTGCCAGCATAGTAAGGAGGTGTGCAGGATTCCTTCTGCGCAGTTAGAAAGCAGGTGGCATTACCAGACAAGCTTTGGGTGCAGGTGGAGGACCGAGAGGAGGTTGAGGAGGCAGAAGCAGTGGAGGATTGACGCACAACTCGTGGGGACGGTAAGACTTGGACAGCAGCCCCTTGTCCTGCTGTCACCATAGTTACCCAGTGCCCAGTCAGCGACATGTAACGCCCCTGTCCATGCCTATCGTCCAAGTGTCTGTGGTGAAATGCACCCTGTCACACACAGAGTTTCTCAAAGAAGCGGTGATGTTGTGTGCGACATGCTGGTGGAGCGCAGGCACACCTTTCTTTGAGAAGTAGTGCCGACTGGGCATCTGGTACTGGGGCACTGCGACGGACATAAGGTCTCGAAAATCCTCTATGTCCTCCAGGCGGAAAGGCAGCATTTCTGTAGCCAACAGCTTGCAGATGGTGAAATTCAACCTCTTAGCTTTCTCATGGCTAGGAGGAAATGGTCTTTTACTTTTCCACATCTGAGGGACCGAGGGCTGGCTGTTGTGCTTAGACGGGGTTGAGTAGGGTGTCCCCGGCAAACTGCCGGTCTGTGAGGAAGATGCAGGCGGACATGTTAGGTTGCCTTGATCCAAAGGTGGTGCTCTCGATGTCAGAGAGCGCTCAACACCAGCAGGTGTTTCCATTTCCCAATGAACTGACGACCTGCCAATCACACTGGCTGTTGCAGGTAAAGATTTTGGCAGGTCTGCCTCCAAAAACATGTGTGACTGCTGTCCCCCCAGTCACAGAGGATGAAGAGGCCACGGATGCACAAGATGGGGCAGACGGTGGTTGGCCCAGCCTGCTAGGCCGCATTGTAGCACAGTGAGCTTCCCACTGCAACTTATGCTTCATATGCATGTGACGGTACATGCATGAAGTACTCAAACTATGGATTTTTTGGCCTCTACTTAGCTTATGGTTGCCAAATATTACAGATAACATGAGTTGGGTCATCCTTATCGATCTGAATAAATGCCCAGGCTATACAAGGCTTAGAGCCCATGTGACCTGAAGAGCCACTACGACTTGTGGTCAGAGGCAGAGTTGTGGTTGAGGATGCAGTTGTTGACGTGCTTCCAGTACTCCGTCTCTGTCCAGGAAGGCGCAACCTAACCTCGTCGTCAATAGCATCAGTGACGCCCCGCTGCGCTTGGTATCACAGATCCTAGAAGAGTGTATTGATGGAATCCTCCACAAGAGGCCCCCATAAACATTCACACATCTCCACCTTCCACCTCAGACCAGCAGAGGGAGCCCGTTAGGGATATAAATAGGGAAGGTGGAGCTAGGCAGTTCAGTTCCTCTGAAAAGTTCCTGCAGTAGAGAAGCCTAAGAGAGGTCAGTCTGCAGTGGAGCTCAGTCTAGTCTAGAGAACTCAGTTAATAGTTCAGCAGTGGAGCACGAGGCTCCTGCTAGCTAGATTCAGGGAGCCCAGATAGAGCTTAAGGTGTGCTCTGAAGCGCGGCAAGCTGCCGTTAGTGTGCATAACCTAGTGAGGGCCTGAGTAGGCCGAAGGCGAGTGGCGAGTTAGTACATAAGGGCAGAGGAGCTTAACCAGCTCACCCCGAAGCATTTACCGGACACCGGATCCGTGCTTACCGGGATCTCTATGACCCAGTAAGGCATAACTGGAATCCCTGGAGAACTCCAAGTCCCAGGATCGCTAAGGTGCTGATACGTAACAGAGCCAGGAGACGCTTAGGCCCCGCATACTGGGAGCGTGAACTCCAATAGAAGGCCCTACCACAGGGTCAGCCAGCGCAGGACAGAGACAAAGTTAGGCCTAGCTCCAGGCAGGTCAGAAACTTACTACGCAAAGGCAAGAAACAGGAGGCCCTACACCCGCTCATTGGGGAGGATCCTGATATGCACCCTTCACCCTACAGTGCTCCGGGATGTGCCTGAATTTCCTCCAGTAAAAGGTAATGAAGTGACTACCCTGTCCATTCCCGTTCTTGCTCTGACCCAGCTGGGTCTCGCCTGTCCTGCATTCCCTCTGCATACGCTGCCCTGAGACCTAGCTCCACCTGTGGGGAGCTATACCATCGAGCTGCCTTATCATGGGTCTCAGTGGACTGCTGCAGCGCTGGTGCTTCTCACCAGATACCACAGGTGGCGTCACGAACTCTTATAAAATTAACAATTATCCACCCTTTTAAAGAGTGACCCCAGGGTACGGGCCAGGGAGCCGACCACCGCGACATCCCCAAGGCCAGGCAAAGGCCCGGGTACCGAGTCATCCCCATCCCCTGGGATAGTCACATCCTCCTCCACCTCCTCCGTTGACCTCATCGACTGGCTGACTGTGGGTTGACAGTAAGTGGGATCTCCAACCTCGTCATCATCACCCTGTGTGTTATCACACCTGTCGTCCTCAAAGCCAACCTCTTCCTGCCCTGACCGAAAAGTCAAGTTGTCGCTCCAATCAGGTATTTGAGTCTCATCATCGTCTTCATCATTGTCTCCACCAACAGGAGTTACAGTTTAGGAACGAGGGTCTACATTATGCTCAGAACCTTCTTCATCTGGTCCTGGATCCGACTTATAAAGATTCTGGGCATCAGTGCAGATCATTTACTCGTCTGGATTAACAGAAGCTCTGGAGCAGACCTCCATTTCCCAGGCTATAGTATGAGTAAACAGCTCTGCAGACTCAACCATCTGTGTTACCCCATACTCAGACGGGCAGCTGGAGACTTGGGAGCTGTGAGGAAGCAAGTGCGATTGGGGTGACACCTCTGAGGACTGGAGTATTTGTGATGTTGAAATTGAGGTGGAGTAGAGCCCACTTGAAGGAGCACTTGATATCCGCTGAAGCACCTGCTGTTTTTGTGCCTCATCTGTAATTTGTAGCGATCGGCGTGTCCGTAAGAAAGGGATCGTATCACATTGTCCACGAAAAGAAGTCGACATCTTAGTTTGGCTGGAAGATGATCTTTCTTCTGCAGATGTTACTCCCCCCCACCGCGGGGGGGCTCGACCCACCAGCGGACAGGCACCAGTATTGGGAGAGGGGGGCTGGCCGTCAGGGTCCACCGCGGCTCTGGCACAAACCCGGCGACACGGAGGTGGCACGGGCAGGAATGGACTGGCCGTGTCGGCTTCTCACTTTTTGGATTTTAGAAGGTCATGACATGCCTATATCTGTGTCTCCCCCTCCTTTTACTCCTCCACCTCTTTTCTTTTCGCATGACTATATGTACTTGTCACTTTTCCATGTGTTAGTTATGTCTTCTGAGCAGTTTGTCAGCTTTTGGACACCTTTGAAGGTGTTTTCTATGTGTTTCCATGTGTTTTTGTTTGCCTGCCATTGGTTTTAACGGTGTTCGAAGGTTTTCGACGAACAGTTCGGCGAACACACGGGTGTTCGACGAACCGAACCGAACTCGAACACTACGGGGGTGGCTCAACACTAGTGATTCCCTTAAAAAAACAGCCATGTCGGGTTTGCAAAGAGGATACCAGGGATGTCCAGGGATACCATTGGTAAGCACCATCTGTTTAAATACTGTTACTTTGACTTACTACCTTTATGTACTTTGATTTGTTTTTGGGGACCCATGTCTGGCACGAACAATATTGCTCCCATTTGTAGCTCCCAAACCCATATTTGACCTTAACCCATCTTTGCATGTTTTTCATGTTTCCTCCTTATGAGACCTCGATACCATTTATTGTCTTTCTTTAATATAATCGGCCAAGCGTCCCTCTGTCTGAAGCCTTTATAGACTGCTCATGTGCGACGCACAGTCTGGCTCCAGACAGAAGAACGCATGGAGCCTTTACAGGTAAGAGGAGTGTGTATGGCGCCGTAAATCGTGTGATGCGTAGACACTGAATGCATACCGTGATTTCCGGCGCCATACTTACATACTTACCTGACCATGAGGAGCCTTGCCGTGGCGACTCTCTTCTGGCCGGAGACCGGGGACGGAGTGAAGGCATCGGAGTCGGCGCATGCGCATAGCGCTATCGGGTGCCATTTTACTGAAGACACATTTGCAGTGTGTCTTTATAAAAATGGCGCCTCCCCCGGCCACTGGCAGAACAAGATACAGCAGTGCTGAAGCACAGGGAAGAAAGGTGAGTATAAATGGGGGTTTTTTGTATGTGTGCAGCGTGAAAGGGATGAGGGGAACCATGCATACCAGGATTGGGGGATGAGGGGGCCACACATACCAGGATTGAGGGAAGAGGGGGCCACACATACCAGGATTGAGGGATGAGGTGGCCACACATACCAGAAGTGGGGGGTGAGGGGGCCACACATACCAGGATTGGGGGATGAGGGGACCACACATACCAGTATTGAGGAATGAGGGGGCCACACATACCAGGATTGGGGGATGAGGGGGCCACACATACCAGGATTGGGGGATGAGGGGTACCATACATACCATACACACCATGTAATATTTTGGATATGTTCTCAACCTGGATACATGATTTCTGCTATGTGAATTTTGTTTTAGTGTGAATGGAATGCTTACAGGACGACAGCCATTTCTCACCAACTGGTGCTTCAGTAGGTCCTTCAACGTTTTAAAAGATGGTGAGTGCGATTCTTCCCCTATTTTTCATGCAATGCTGTTCATGATATATTACACCCACCTGTGTTCCTGAAAGGTCTGGTTCCATGCTTATCTCCTGCATTAAAGGGAGTATCTGTGGATGGTGCCAGCACACACCTTTGCTGCAGATAAATAATCACTGGCTGCAAAGCTGGGTCTCCAAACAACATCAAACTTGGAATGTAGCCAGCAAAGCCTGCCAGTGTCAGGAGAGTAAAAAGCCCCTCCCAAGAAGTGATAGGACAAACCAAAGCTAGGAAGTGAAAACAACTGCATAGAAGCAACATAGCAAGAAAAGTCATAGCAAGACCAGAGAATTATCAGGAGTTAAGCTATGTGCCCACGATGCCGAAATGCTCCGGATTTTTCCTGAGCGTTTCTGCATCTCCCTGGCAGAAAAAACGCATGCGGATTGTACATGCGTTTTTCCTGCCAGGGACATGCGGATGTGAAGCGTTCTTCACATGCATTTCCGCATGTGGGTTGACAAGCGCTTTCCAAGCGATTTTAGCATCACTTGGAAAGTGCTTATCAACTTGGTCACACTATATAAATCCATGCAACCGGCATGGATTTATTTACTGTGACCGAAAGAATGTTTAAAAATAAAAAATAAATCTATAGTTACCTTCCGATGGCCCCCGGTGTCTTGCTTTGCTCCGTCCAGGCTGCCGGCAGATCGCGGTACACTGAAGGACCTGCCGACGTCAGCGTCGTGTGACCCGTCCCATGACTATGACGTCAGCGCAGGTCCTCCTGTCCATCGCGATCTGCCGGCAAGGGAGGACGAGCGCACCGCGGGCCATCAGAAGATAAGTATAATATTTATTTTATTCTTTTTTTTTACCGTTTTCTATGGTACCCGGGTCCGGAGAAGAGTCGCCTCTCCTCTAGACCTGGATACCATCCGCACATTGAACGCATGTATTCCACATGTGCTTATCTAATGAAGAGGAATACATACGTTCTAATGCAAGTCAATAGCGGCGAAAACGCAGCGCTTCCGCAAAATAATTGGTAGTGCTGCGGTTTTTTCCGCAATGATAATCCGCAGCGGAAATTTCCGCAGCATGTGCACAACACATGCGGATTATCATTGGGGAACATGGCAGGCCTTCTACCATGCATTTTTTAAGCGTTTCTGCAGCATTTTTGCCGCTGCGAAAACGCTTAAAAAACGCACACAGCCTTAGACAGAGAAAACACAGACTGTGGTCCAGCAGGAAGTGAAACTGACCCACAGCCAGATATCACCAGATCAAGTCCGGAGAAGCCATGACAGCTTGGCTGGCTGAAGGTCTCCTGACCTGAACATGCCAGCTTCATATATGGTATCTCACAAAATGGCCATGGGATACTGGCTGTATATTGTGTTCCATGCAAATACTGTGATTTCTGTGTAAATTGCATGTTGTAATATATTGTGAGACCTGCTGACAGGCAGCACAAAATAGGGTTATTCTTCCACACAGAGGCTTGTTCATGTAACACAGCTCTGCTTGGTATGCAGTAGCTTGTAGAATAAACTTCCCCTGGACAGTCATTCAATGACTGAAGCTGTAAGAGTCACATGAGAGGAAGAGGAGCTAACTCCTGTTATGTAGTAAGGCTGCGTGCCCACTATGCGTTTTTCAAGCGTTTTTGCCGTGGAATTTCTGCAGCGAAAATGCTTAAACGCTTGGTAATGCGTGCCCCATGGTCCCCAATGATAATCCGCATGTGCTGTGCACATGCTGCGGAAATTTCCGCTGCGGATTATCATTACGAAAAAATACGCAGTATGTCCATTAATTTTGTGGACACGTCACTGCCATTGACTTGCATTGGACCGTGTGACATCCGCATTACTGCATCTGCACAAGCGGATATCACACGGTTCAATGTGCGGATGGTACCCAGGTCTGGAGGAGAGGAGACTCTCATCGAGTCCTGGGTACCATAGAAACTGTAAAAAAAACAATTTAAAATAAAAAATAAAGATTATACTTACCTTCCGATGTCCTCCCGGTGTTTTCTCCCCTCCGTCTGGTCTGCTGTATGGGTCGCGTTGTTGTGAATGACCTGCCATGATGTCATTGAGTCATGTGACCTGTCACATGACTCAGTGAAGTCACCGCAGGTCCTTCTCACCACCGCAAGCCGCCCAAGACACTGGACGCAGCAGAGAAAACACCGGGAGGACATCGGAAGGTGAGTATAATCTTTTTTTTTTTTTTTTTTTACCATTTGCGTGGATTTATATAGTGTGAACAAGTTGTCGAGCACTTTTCAAAGTGATGCTAAAATCGCTTGGAAAAGCGCTTGATAACCCGCATGCAGAAATGCATGCAAAAACGCTTGACAAACGCTTCTACCTGGCGGGAAAACCGCATGTAAAAACCGCATGCGTTTTTCCTGCCAGGGAGAAATGGAAAAAATATGCAGCATTTCTGCATCGTGGGCACATAGCCTAAGAGTTGAGCTGTGTGTAAGAGGTCAGCAATTATGTGAGAGGACTCATAAAAGTAAGCCATTTTGCAGAAGAAGGAGTTTTCTCCCTCTGACTGTTGGGTCTAGAAGGAATCAATAAAAAAAGGTGAGCTGACGGCCTTCATATTAGGAAGATTCCTATTGCACCTTTAGGAGGAAAAGTTGTCTCAGAGCAGAAGCATAGCTCAGCCCTAAGGAAGGAATATACTTTAAATGGGGAAAATAAGTATTTGATACACTGATAATTTTGCAAGTTTTCCCACCTCCAGAGAATAGAGAGATCTGTAATTTATATTGTAGGTACACTTCATGTGTGAGAGACAGAATCTTAAAAAAAATTCCAGAAAATCACATTGCATGATTTTTACATAGTTAATTTGCATTTTATTGCATGAAATAAGTATTTGATACAATAGAAAAACAGAACTTTAATATTTGGTGCAGAAATCTTTATTTGCAATTACAGAGGTCAGATGTTTCCTGTAGTTCTTGACCAAGTTTGCACACACTGCAGCAGGGATTTTGGCCCACACCTCCATACAGATCTTCTCCAGATCTTTCAGGTTTTGGGGCTGGTGCTAGGCAACATTGAGTTTCAACTTCATCCAAAGATTTTCTATTTTCTATTAGGTTCAGGTCTGGAGACTGGCTAGGTCACTCCAGGACCTTGGAATCGTTCTTACTGAGCCACTCCTTAGTTGCCATGGCTGCGTGTTTTGGGTAATCGTCTTGCTGGAAGACCCAGCGAAGTGCCATCGTCAGTGGTCTTAATGAGGGAAGGAGGTTGTTGGCCAAAATCTCGCGATACATGACCCCATCCATCCTCCCTTCAATATGGTGCAGTCGTCCGGTCCCTTTTGAAGAAAAACACCCCTAAAGTATGAGGTTTCCCCCAGCATGCTTTACAGTTCTGATGGTGTTCTTGTGGTTGTACTCATCTTTCTTCCTCCAAACACAGTGAGTGGAGTTGATACCAAAAAGTTCTATTTTCATCTCATCTCACCACATTACATTCTCTTATGCCTCCTCTGGATCATCTAGATGGTCATTGGTGAACTTCAAACGGGCCTGAACATGTGCTGGTGTGAGCAGGGGGACCTTCTGTGTCCTGCAGGATTTTAATACATGACAACGTAGTGTGTTATTAACTGTAATGTTTGAGATTGTGGTCCCAGTTTTCTTCAGATCATTGACCAGGTCCTCCCATGTAGTTCTGGGCTGATTTCTGACCTTTCTCAGAATCATCCTTACCCCACAAGGCGAGATCTTGCATGAAGACCCAGACCGAGGAAGATTGACAGTCATCTTGTGTTTCTTCCATTTTCTAATAATTGTGCCAGCAGATGTTGCCTTCTCACCAAGGTGCTTACCTATTGTCATGCAGCCCATCCCAGCCTTGTGCAGGTCTACAATTATGTCTTTGGTGTCACTGCTCTTTCGTCTTGGTCATGGTGGAGAGGTTGGAGTGTGATTGAGTGTGTGGACAGGTGTCTTTTATACAGGTAACGAGCTCAAACAGATGAAATGAATACAGTTAATGAGTGCAGAGTAGGAGGGCTTCTTAAAAAAAAACCTAACAGGTCTGTGAGAGCCAGAATTCTTGCTGGTTGGTAGGTGATCAAATACTTATTTCATCCAATAAAATGCAATTTAATTACACTGTGTGCAGAATTATTAGGCAAGTTGTATTTTAGAGGATTATTTTTATTATTGATCAACATCTATGTTCTCATCAACCCAAAAGACTCATAAATATCCAAGCTTAATATTTTTGGAAGTTGGAGTGGGATTTTTTTAGATTTGGCTATCTTAGGAGGATATCTGTTTGTGCAGGTAACTATTACTGTGCCGAATTATTAGGCAACTTAATAAAAAACAAATATAATTCCATCTCACGTGTTTATTTTCACCAGGTAATCCAACATTAGTGCACAAACTTTAGAGATAAACATTTCTGACATGCAAAAACAAAACCCAAAAAAATTAGTGATCAGTATAGCCACCTTTCTTTATGATGATACTCAACAGCCTTCCATCCATAGATTCTGTCAGTTGCTTGATCTGTTTTCGATCAACATTGCGTGTAGCAGCCATCACAGCATCCCAGTCACTGTTCCGAGAGGTGTACTGTTTTCCCTCCCTGTAGATCTCACATTTTATGATGGACCACAGGTTCTCTATGGGGTTCACATCAGGTGAACAAGGGGGCCATGTCATTATTTTTTCTTCTTTTAGACCTTCACTGGCCAGCCACGCTGTGGAGTAGTTGGATGCATGTGATGGAGCATTGTCCTGCATGAAAATCATGTTTTTCTAGAACGATACCGACTTCTTCCTGTACCACTGCTTGAAGAAGTTGTCTTCCAGAAACTGGCAGTAGGTCTGGGAGTTGAGCTTCACTCCATCCTCAACCCGAAAAGGTTCCACAAGTTCATCTTTGATGATACCAGCCCATACCAGTACCCCACCTCCACCTTGCTGGCGTCTGAGTCGGAGTGGAGCTCTCTGCCCTTTACTGATCCAGCCTCTGGCCCATTCATCTGGCCCATGAAGAGTCACTCTCATTTCATCAGTCCATAAAACCATTGAAAAATCAGTCTTAAGATATTTCTTGGCCCATTCTTGACATTTTATCTTATGTTTCTTGTTCAAAGGTGGTCGTTTTTCAGCCTTCCTTACCTTGGCCATGTCCCTGAGTATCGCACACCTTGTGCTTTTTGATACTCCAGTAACGTTGCAGCTCTGAAATATGGCAAAACTGGTGGCGAATGGCATCTTGGCAGCTTCACGCTTGATTTTCCTCAATTCGTGGGCAGTTATTTTGCGTCTATTTTGGCCAACACGCTTCTTGCGACCCTCTTGGCTATTTGCCATGAAATGCTTGATTGTTCGGTGATCACGCTTCAAAAGTTTGGAAATTTCAAGACTGCTGCATCCCTCTGCAAGACATCTCACAGTTTTGGACTTTTCCGAGCCCATCAAATCTCTCTTCTGACCCATTTTGCCAAAGGAAAGGAAGTTGCCTAATAATTAAGCACACCTTATATAGGGTGTTGATGTCATTAGTCAACACCCCTCCTCATTACAGAGATGCACATCATCAGATTTACTTAATTGGTAGTTGGCTCTCAAGTCTATGCAGCTTGGAGAAGGACAACATGTATAGAAAGTATCATGTGATCAAAATACTCATTTGCCTAATAATTTGGCACACAGTGTATTTAAAGATCATGCAATGTGATTTTCTGGACTTTTTTAAGATTCTGTCTCTCACAAGTGAAGTGTACCTACGAAAAAAATTACAGACCTCCCCATTCATTGTAGGTGGGAAAAGTTTCAAAATCGGCAGTGTATATTTCCCACTGTATTTGATGAAACAAGCGTCCCACAGAGATCCTCCTGTCCGCATGTATGAGTCAATCTTCAACTGTGAGTGTAAACCTGAACACCAATTACCTACTGTTTGTATAAAATTACTTGCCTCGTTATCATTAGTAAAGTTTCAAATTAACACTGCTTCTTCATGATTGAGGATTAGTTGCACCAACCACCATCACCACCATCATCCTCTAGTTAAAGAGGCAGCTACTGTGCAAATCATCATTCTACAGATTTCTTGTTCTAATGTGGGCAGATTTGGGATTCACCATCAGTTCTTTGTCCAGGAGCCCATCTCAAAAGGTCTGATATGCATCTTGCGCAGAGGAAAACTATCTCTCACTGCTGTTTTCCTTTTCCTTTTATATATTGTGGAACTTTGTGTGTGTGTAATTGGGGAAGGGAGGAGGCTCATCGTGGCAGAAAGCTTGGCCATTGTGAGGTACATTAGACCTCCAGGAGCACAACCCTCTGCCATACACCACATGAGTAGGGATGAGTGAACCTGTGGAAGTTTGGATACATCTGATTCGGCCAAACTTGAGAAAAAAAATTGGTTTGGGTACCAGAACTTGATATAAGTCTATGGGGACCCAAACTTTGGTGCTGTAAAATGGTTGTAGTAAGTGCTAGGGGGCTGCAAAAGGAAGCAAAATGGGGGTAAGAGCAGAGAAATTGTCCTGCAAACAAATGTGAATAGGAAAATGACTTACAATAACATACAGTAAAAAACAGAAAAAATAATCTTGAACCAAGTAGAGGAGTGGAGTAGTGCCTTGCATTGGTATTTTAATGTACTTGTAATAAATAAAAATATAAATGAAAAAAGCGATGTAGGATCCCCCTATTGTTATAATCAGCCAAGGGAAAGCAGACAGCTGTGAGCTGGTGCTGGATTTATTTTTAATTAATAAATGGATAAACGAGGGAGTGTGGGAGTCTTTATTCAAATAAAGTCTTTTTTTCTTGTGTGTCTTTGTTTTTTTAATTATTCACTTACTGGGTTAGTAATGGGGGTGTCTGATAGACACCGCCCAAATACTAACCTCTGGGCTTGATGTTAGCGGACATTACACAGTTAACGTCAACCTCAAATATTACCCCTTTTGCCAATGTACCAGGTCTAGCGGGAAGAGCCTGGCAAAATGCCAGAATTGGCGTATCTAATGGATGCGCCTTTTCTGGGGCGGCTGCGGGCTGCTATTTTTAGGCTGGGGAGGGCAAAATATTATTGGACCATCCCAGCTTGAGAATACCTGCCCCCAGCTGTCTGCTTTATATTGGCTGGTTATCAAAAATGGAAGTGACACTATGCCGTTTTTTAAAATTATTTATTTAAATATAAGAAAAAACGTCATGGGGACCCTTTATTTTTGATAACTAGCCAACATAAAGCAGACAGCTGAGGGCTGCAGCCCGCAGATATCTGTTTTACCTTCGCTTATTTTCAAAAATAGGAGGGACCCCACATCTTTTTTTTTTTATATCTTTTTTTTCCTCACACGGTGCCCCAGCCTATCAAAGTCATGCCAAGCATGGCTGTGATGAGGCCGGAAGTGCCCACCCCTGAAACGCTTGTTGATTGACTGCTCAACAAGCTTTGTTTGGACTGTCGAGCCTGAACAATAACACAGACTTTCGTAAGAAGTAAATGTTCGAAGTCTGAGTACGGACACTAGGTGTGCGGTACAAATCCCGAACTTTAGATTTCGAGTTTGCTCATCTCTACACATGAGGTTACTGCACATATATTCCTATGATCCTGTCAAGTTTGGTTCAAAAGACCTATGCCCAGTCCTTGCATTGTGGACCCTGTTCAGATCGTGACACACGAATGTATGAAAGTGGCATAAGACTCTTCATCCTCATCAGGCCATAATGCCATCCTGCGATAAGTCAACCACCAAGGGCTACATTGATGACAATAAATTGGTTACCTCTCTCTTCTGGTTTTTTAGTTGACATTTTTCTTTCAACATAATCTCGCATGACACTTTTTGTATATGTTTGAGCTTTATTTTTCATTAGGAAAAGCATGGGTGTTGGGGGTTTCAAAGTATGAAGATACAAATAATCTTCAGCAATATATACTAAAACATTCTCTCAAAGCATTTTTCTAATACCACTTTGCTGTCCAAACAAATAAAGGACTTTTCACAGACACTGTATTAATGAGCCTTCTTCATACTGAAGATTAGCACTTCATTTTAACAGCTTTTGTTTGCTATCAGGTGACATTCCATCAAGAAGTCCGTGTATGTTTTATTCGTGGCTGACTTGAGCAAGACCTATGAAAGCAAATTTTTCACATGAATATATAGCCAAAATCATCACCAAGCATTTTTATTGCCAGTACTAATACATGATATCATGTTTTCTAGTGTGGACCTCTGGGCAACTGAAAACTATATAAAAAAATTACCAAGGGTCATTCATGTCCCAATAATAATTAAAAGCAAGACCATTAAACTGCAGGTGGGTTACATCTTTCATAAATAAGTAAACAAGAATATCATTGTAAATGGGCTAATTTCTTTAAAGGGAACCTGTCACCAGGTTTTTCCCATATAACCTACAGCCACCATCTTTCAGCCTTGTGTGACAGCATTCTAGAATGCTGCATATAAGTCTCCAAGCCACCCTGCAAAAAAAAAAAAAAGACCTTTTATTATATTCGCCTGTGGGGTGTCTAGTCAAATGAGCGTCGCTGGTCTTGGTCTGTCGCCTCTTTTCTTCTTATGATAGCCGTCCTCCTTCTCTGCTTTGTGTGGATGACAAATCCTACATCATCCACACAGTGTTCCCCCATCGCGATCATGTACATTTTCCTGTCTCATTCATTTATTTTCATCTATTAAAGTGAAAAAAATAACTCAAAATTAGTGATGAGCGAACGCGCTCGCCACTGCTTGGTACTCGCCCGAGCATCACTGTGCTCGATGAGCTTAGCGTGTATTTTCGGGTTGCTCGGGTGTGAACTCGGGTCCCCTCCCTGCATGTCTGGCGCTCTTTAGAGAGCCAATGAACATGCAGGGATTGCCTGCCATGCACTGTAATGCAGTAGCCATGTTGGTTGTGGGCATTACAGTGATTGGCTGATCGCACAGCATCATCAGGTGTATATCAGACCTGGCGCCGCCATGCTCGTCACAGTCACTCCGGAACCAGGCAGAGTAGGGAGAGCTGCTGCTGCATCAGTGAGAGATTTGCTTGTTCATAGTTAGTATAGGTATTCCACAACATATATCTACTAGCTATTGAGCCCGTTCTACGCCCGAGTGGCGAGAATTTTTATTGGTATATGGTCTCCCATGCTGGTATGTGCTGCCCCCATCCTGGTATTTGTGCTGCCCCCATCCTGGTATTTGTGCTCCCCAATCCTGTTCCCCCATCCTGTTATGTGCTGCCCTCATCCCTATCCTGGTATGCATGGCACGCCACATACCTATGCTGGTATGCATGGCACCCATCACCCCCAATCCTGGTATGCATGGCACCCCTCACCCTCAATCCTGGTACACATGGCACCCCTCACCCCCAATCCTGGTATGCATGGCACCCCTCACCCTCAATCCTGGTATGCATGGTACCCCTCATCCCTATCCTGGTATACATGGTACCCCTCATCCCTATCCTGGTATGCATGGCCCCTCATCCGAATTCTGGTATGCATGGCCCCCCCATATCCCTATATTGATATGCATGGTACCCCTCATCCCCCAATCCTGATATGCATGGTACCCCTCATCCCCCAATCCTGGTATGTATGGTACCCCTCATCCCCCAATCCTGGTATGCATGGTACCCCTCATCCCCCAATCCTGGTATGCGTGGTACCCCTCATCCCCCAATCCTGGTATGCGTGGTCCCCTCACCCCCAATCCTGGTATGCATGGTCCCCTCACCCCCAATCCTGGTATGCATGGTACCCCTCATCCGCCTCCTGGTATGCATGGAACCCTCACCCCTCAATCCTGGTATGCATGGTACGCCTCACCCCTCAATCCTGGTATGCATGGCACCCCTCTTCCTCCCAATCCTGAAATGCATGACACCGCTCATCCCCAATCCTGGTATGCATGGCACCCCACCATCCCCAATCCTGGTATGCATGGCACTCCTCATTTCAAATCTGGTATACATGGCATCCCTCATCCCAATCCTGGTATGCATGGCACCCCATCTCTCATCCTGGTATGCATGGCACCCCTCATCCCAAATTTAATATACATGGCACCCCTCATTCCAATCCTGGTATGTATGGCACCCTTCATCCCCCAATCCTGGTATGCATGGTACCCCCCATACCGCAATCCTGGTATGTATGGTACCCAATGCCTCATCCTGGTATGCATGGCTTTCTCATCCCCAATTCTGCTATGTATGGCCCCCTCATCCCTATCCTGGTATGCATGGCACTCCTCATCCCCCAATCCTGGTATGCATGGTACCCCTCATCCCCCAATCCTGGTATGCATGGTACCCCTCATCCCCCAATCCTGGTATGCATGGTACTCCTCATCCCCAAATCCTTGTATGCATGGTACCCCTCATCCCCCAATCCTGGTATGTGTGGTACCCCTCATCTCCCAATCCTGGTATGCGTGGTACCCTCATCCCAAATCCTGGTATGCGTGGTACCCTCACCCCCAATCCTGGTATGCATGGTCCCCTCACCCCCAATCCTGGTATGCATGGTCCCCTCATCCCCAATCCTGGTATGCATGGCACCCCTCTTCCCCCAATCCTGGTATGCATGGCACCCCTCTTCCCCCAATCTTGGTATGCATGGCACCCCTCATCCCCAATCCTGGTATGCATGGCACCCCCATCCTCAATCCTGGTATGCATGGCACCCCTCATTTCAAATCTGGTATACATGGCACCCCTCATTCCAATCCTGGTATGCATGGCACCCCATCTCTCATCCTGGTATGCATGGCACCCCTCATCCCAAATTTAATATACATGGCACCCCTCATCCCAATCCTGGTAAGTATGGCACCCCTCATCCCCCAATCCTGGTATGCATGGCACCCCCCATACTCCAATCCTGGTATGTATGGTACCCAATCCCTCATCCTGGTATGCATGGCTTTCTCATACCTAATCCTGGTATGTATGGCCCCCTCATCCCTATCCTGGTATGCATGGCACTCCTCATCCCCCAATCCTGGTATGCATGGTACCCCTCATCCCTCAATCCTGGTATGTATGGTACCCCTCATCCCCCAATCCTGGTATGCATGGTACCCCTCATCTCCCAATCCTGGTATGCGTGGTACCCTCACCCCAAATCCTGGTATGCATGGTACCCTCACCCCCAATCCTGGTATGCATGGTCCCCTCACCCCCAATCCTGGTATGCATGGTCCCCTCATCCCCAATCCTGGTATGCATGGCACCCCTCTTCCCCCAATCCTGGTATGCATGGCACCCCTCTTCCCCCAATCTTGGTATGCATGGCACCCCTCATCCCCAATCCTGGTATGCATGGCACCCCCATCCTCAATCCTGGTATGCATGGCACCCCTCATTTCAAATCTGGTATACATGGCACCCCTCATTCCAATCCTGGTATGCATGGCACCCCATCTCTCATCCTGGTATGCATGGCACCCCTCATCCCAAATTTAATATACATGGCACCCCTCATCCCAATCCTGGTAAGTATGGCACCCCTCATCCCCCAATCCTGGTATGCATGGCACCCCCCATACTCCAATCCTGGTATGTATGGTACCCAATCCCTCATCCTGGTATGCATGGCTTTCTCATACCTAATCCTGGTATGTATGGCCCCCTCATCCCTATCCTGGTATGCATGGCACTCCTCATCCCCCAATCCTGGTATGCATGGTACCCCTCATCCCCCAATCCTGGTATGTATGGTACCCCTCATCCCCCAATCCTGGTATGCATGGTACCCCTCATCCCCAAATCCTGGTATGTGTGGTACCCCTCATCCCCCAATCCTGGTATGCGTGGTCCCCTCACCCCCAATCCTGGTATGCATGGTCCCCTCACCCCCAATGCTGGTATGCATGGTCCCCTCATCCCCAATCCTGGTATGCATGGCATCCCTCATCCCCTAATCCTGGTATGTGTGGTCCCCTCACCCCCAATCCTGGTATGCATGGCTCCCCTCATCTACAGATCCTGGTATGTATGTTACCCCTCATCGCCCAATCCTGGTATGTATGTTACCCCTCATCCCCCAATCCTGGTATGCATGGTCCCCTCATCCCCCAATCCTGGTATGCATGGTCCCCTCATCCCCCAATCCTGGTATGCGTGGTCCCCTCACCCCCAATCCTGGTATGTGTGGCCCCCTCATCTCTCAATCCTGGTATGTATGGTACCCCTCATCCCCCAATCCTGGTATGTGTGGCCCCCTCCTCCCCAAATCCTGGTATGTGTGGCCCCCTCGTCCCCCAATCCTGGTATGTGTGGCCCCCTCGTCCCCCAATCTTGGTATGTGTGGCCCCCTGGTCCCCCAATCCTGGTATGTGTGGCCCCCTGGTCCCCCAATCTTGGTATGTATGGCACTCCTCATTCCTTTCACGCTGCACACATACAAAATAATAAACACTTATACTCACCTTTCTTCCCTGTGCTCCAGCGCTGCCGGGTCCTGTTCTGCTGGAGGTCGGGGGAGGAGTGCGGCGCCGGAGCACCGCTTTCCGGCGCCATTTTGCTGAAAACACACTGCAAATGTGTCTTCAGTAAAATGACGCCGGATAGCGCTATGCGCATGCGCCTTTTCCGATGCCTTCACTCCACCCCCAGTTTCCGGCCAGAAGAAAGGCGCCGCGGCAATGCTCCTCCCGGTCAGGTAAGTATGTAAGTATGGCGCCGGAGATCGTGGTCTGTGTTCAGTGTCTACGCACACCGCGATCTCCGGCGCTATACACACTCCTCTTCCCTGTATAATGGCTCCATGTGTTCTTCTGTCTGGAGCCAGACTGGGCGTCACGCATGCGCAGTCTATAGAGGCTTCAGACTGAGGGACGCTTGGCTGATTATATTACAGATATCCATCTGAACCAACAGTCCTTCTGAGGTCTATTCCAGCTGCATATAATCAGTGCTAGGCAAGCAGGCAGTGTATGTGGCAGACTGCAAGGTATGATACAGCACAAGAGGGTCCATTGAATGTCCTGTTAATCTAGGTATTTCACAACATATACAGTACAGACAAAAAGTTTGGACACACCTTCTCATTTAAAGATTTTTCTGTATTTTCATGACTATGAAAATTGCACATTCACACTGAAGACATCAAAACTATGAAATAA
Organism: Phyllobates terribilis; assembly: GCF_046119375.1. Classification (NCBI taxonomy): domain Eukaryota; kingdom Metazoa; phylum Chordata; class Amphibia; order Anura; family Dendrobatidae; genus Phyllobates; species Phyllobates terribilis. The sequence continues at coordinate 694,889,172 of NW_027362762.1, forward strand.
CACATGTGGAATTATATACTTAACAAAAAAAGTGTGAAACAACTGAAAATATGTCTTATATTCTAGGTTCTTCAAAGTAGCCACCTTTTGACTGTTTTGCGCACTCTTGGCATTCTCTTGATGAGCTTCAAGATGTAGTCACCGGAAATGGTCTTCCAACAATCTTGAAGAAGTTCCCAGAGATGCTTAGCACTTGTTGGCCCTTTTGCCTTCACTCTGCGGTCCAGCTCACCCCAAACCATCTCGATTGGGTTCAGGTCTGGTGACTGTGGAGGGCAGGTCATCTGGCGTAGCACCCCATCACTCTCCTTCTTGGTCAAATAGCCCTTACACAGCCTGGAGGTGTGTTTGGGGTCATTGTCCTGTTGAAAAATAAATGATGGTCCAACTAAACTGGAATAGCATGCCGCTGCAAGATGCTGTGGTAGCCATGCTGGTTCAGTATGCCTTCAATTTTGAATAAATCCCCAACAGTGTCACCAGCAAAGCACCTCCACACCATCACACCTCCTCCTCCATGCTTCACGGTGGGAACCACTCCATCCGTTCACCTTTTCTGCATCACACAAAGACACGGTGGTTGGAACCAAAGATCTCAAATTTGGACTTATCAGACCAAAGCACAGATTTCCACTGGTCTGATGTCCATTCCTTGTGTTCTTTAGCCCAAACAAGTCTCTTCTGCTTGTTGCCTGTCCTTAGCAGTGATTTCCTTGCAGCTATTTTACCATGAAAGCCTGCTGCACAAAGTCTCCTCTTAACAGTTGTTGTAGAGATGTGTCTGCTTCTAGAACTCTGTGTGGCATTGACCTGGTCTCTAATCTGAGCTGCTTGTTAACCTGCGATTTCTGAGGCTGGTGACTCGGATAAACTTATCCTCAGAAGCAGAGGTGACTCTTGGTCTTCCTTTTCTTGGGCGGTCCTCATGTGAGCCAGTTTCTTTGTAGCGCTTGATGGTTTTTGCAACTGCACTTGGGGACACTTTCAAAGTTTTCCAAATTTTTCGGACTGACTGACCTTCATTTCTTAAAGTAATGATGGCCACTCATTTTTCTTTACTTAGCTGCTTTTTTCTTGCCATAATACAAATACTAACAGTCTATTCAGTAGGACTAACAGCTGTGTATCCACCAGACTTCTGCACAACACAACTGATGGTCCAACCCCATTTATAAGGCAAAAAATCCCACTTGTTAAACCTGACAGGGCACACCTGTGAAGTGAAAACCATTTCCGGTGACTACCTCTTGAAGCTCATCAAGAGAATGCCAAGAGTGTGCAAAGCAGTCATCAAAGCAAAAGGTGGCTACTTTGAAGAACCAAGAATATAAGACATATTTTCAGTTGTTTCACACTTTTTTGTTAAGTATATAATTCCACATGTGTTAATTCATAGTTTTGATGCCTTCAGTGTGAATGTACTACTTTCATTGTCATGAAAATACAGAAAAATCTTTAAATGAGAAGGTGTGTCCAAACTTTGGTCTGTGCTGTATATATATTTATACATATATCAGAGTTAGGCAGGCAGGCTGCAGTGTATAATACAGCACAAGAGGGTCCATTGAACATCCTGTCTCCTGCTGCTGTAATAATTACAGATATTTCTAGACAGCCCCAGATATCAGGGGCCAGGGCAATTTTTTTTTTATCTTAATCCTGATAATTTGCTTAAAAAGCAATCCAGGGTGCTCCATTTCTCTGCTCACTGCAGAATAAAGCCAGATCTGTTCCATATTGCAGCAGTAAAAATCCAGAAATTTGAACTGAACGTGGAAAATATTGGCCTCCTTTTCCTTTCTGTTGCAGTGTGTCGGTCAAGCTATTCACACTAGGTCTCCGTGTAGAATAATTTTAATAAATTACAGGCCTACAATTTTAAGCCATGGTTCTCTGTCATACATATCCCTGAAAACAATTCAAAAATCATACTTTTCTTCCATTTTTATTCTGTTGCAGTGTGTCGGTGAAGCTATTCACACTAGGTCTCCGTGTAGAATAATATTAGTTAATTACAGGCCTACAATTTAAAGCTGTGGTTCTCTGTCAGAAATATCACTGAAAAGATGTCTAAAATCATACATTTCTTCCATTTTCATTCCGTTGCAGTGTGTCGGTAAAGCTATTCACACCAGGTCTCCATGTAGAATAATATTAGTAAATTACAGGCCTTCAATTCAAAGCCATGGTTTTCTGTCAGACATATCACCGAAAAGACTTCTAAACTCATACATTTGTTCCATTTTCATTCCGTTGCAGTGTGTTGGTGAAGCTATTCACACTAGGTCTCTGTGTAGAATAATATTAGTAAATTACAGGCCTACAATTTAAAGCCGTGGTTCTCTGCCAGACATATCACCGAAAAGGCTTCAAAAATCATAAATTTCTTTCATTTTCATTCCGTTGCAGTGTGTCGGTGAAGCTATTCACACCAGGTCTCCATGTAGAATAATATTAGTAAATTACAGGCCTACAATTTAAAGCCGTGGTTCTCTGTCAGACATATCACCGAAAAGACGTCTAAAATCATACATTTCTTCCATTTTCATTCTGTTGCAGTGTGTCGATGAAGCTATTCACACTAGGTCTCCGTGCAGAATAATATTAGTAATTTACAGGCTTACAATTTAAAGCCGTGGTTCTCTGTCAGACAAATCACCAAAAAGGCTTCAAAAATCATACATTTCTTTCATTTTCATTCCGTTGCAGTGTCGGTGAAACTGTTCACACTAGGTCTCCGTGTAGAATAATACTTGTAAATTGCATGCCTACAATTTAAAGCCGTGGTTCTCTGTCAGATATATCACCGAAAAGACTTCTAAATTCATACATTTGTTCCATTTTCATTCCATTGCTGTGTGTTGGTGAAGCTATCCACCCTAGGTCTCCGTGAAGAAGAATAATATTAGTAAATTACAGGCCTGCTATTTAAAATCGTGGTTCTCTGTCAGACATATCACATATAACTGCCTTCCAAAATCAGCCATTTCTTGTGGACGTAGAAAATATTGTCCTCCATTTAAAATGGGCAAGGTGCGTGGCAAGGGACAGGGAAGTGGATGTTATGGTGATGGTGCATGCAGAGGCTGAGGACGTGGCCGTGGGAAAGGTGAAATTGTGCCACAACAAACACCCACATCTTGTCACTCAACCTTCCTGTCCCAATTACTAGGGGACCGCAGAGCACCACTATTGAAGACAGAGCAGTTTGAAAAGGATATTGGTTGGATAGCAGATAATGCTTCCAGTCACTTGGCCACCACCACCTCCACCCTGTCTTCCACACGGTCAAGTCTCAGTAGCCGTGATTCTCGACCGCATATTCCTCATCCTGATCCTCCTTCCTCCCACCATGCCGAGTGCCTGGAGACAACTGATCCCAGACTTGGACACTCAGAAGAGCTGTTCATTTTTCCATTTGTAGTTTCGGGTCTCTATCCCGGTCAGATTCAAGCGAGTCAAGAGGAGAACGCGTGTAGTGGTGCCCAAATATTGGAGCAGCCACGGTCACACGAAGGCGATGGTGGTAAAGTGCAATTAATGTTGCAAGAGGTGAATGATGATCATAAGACACAATTGCCAGAAAGTCAGGGGGAGGATCAGGGTGCGGAAGTGGAAGACGAGGTGGTGGATGATATAGTAACTGATCAAACCTGGCAGGGAGACACACAGAGTGAGGACAGCAGTACACAGGGGGAAGGAGTCGTAGCACCACAACAGACAGTAAGAAGCAGTGTGGTTGCCGCAGACACAAGGCGGGAAAGCGTTCCTTGTAACGCCAACATGACGGAAGTTGCTAGTACTACTGTTAGGTCTTCCCGAGTCTGGTTGTTTTTTAAAGACTCTGTAAATAACCTCAAAAAGGCCATTTGCACCACCTGCCAGGCCAGCATCAGCAGGGGTAGCAAAACTAGCAGCCTGACCACCACCAGCATGATCAGGCACATGGCAGTAAAGCACCGGACTAAGTGGGCCGAACCCCAGGATCCAGCAACAGTGTCTGCGGGTGGCACCACTGCTTGTTCCACTGTTGTGCGTACACGCCAATCCCCCATCCATGGCACATGCCAAGATGCCTCCCATCCTGCATGTGTCACGTCCCAGAGCAGCGTTCAGTTGTCCCTACCCCAGTCCTTGGAATGCAAGCTGAAATACGCAGCTAACGCACCACAGGCCACACTATTAAATTCACGCATTTCGCGAATGTTTGCGAACAAAATGTTGCCTTTTAGGCTCATGGAGACGGAAGCTTTCTGTAACCTGATGGTGGAGGCTGTCCCTCAGTACTTAGTCCTCAGCCGCCACTATTTCTCCCGGTGTGCCGTCCCCACATTACACGAGCACGTGTCCCACAATATTAGATGTGCCCTCAACAATGCAGCTACTGGAAAAGTCAGCCTAACCACGGACATGAGGACAAGTGATTGTGGGCAGGGACAGTACATCTCGCTGACGGTACACTGGGTTAATATAGTGGAAGCCGGGACCCAGTCGGACCTTGGGGCGGAACACATCCTCCTGATGCCGAGATTGCGGCCCTGAGTCAATCAGGGTTGCCCCCACATTCTACAGCTCATGCAACTCCTCCTCCTCTTCAGCAAGGTGACAAATCACACAATGCTGAAGAGTTGTGGATAGCTCTGAAAGAGAAGGTAGATCTATGGCTGACACCGCTGACTCTACAGCCAGGCATGGTCGTGTGTGACAATGGCCGGAATCTGGTGGCGGCTCTGAGGCGAGGCGAGCTCACACACGTACCATGCCTGGCCCATGTGCTTAACCTCGTGGTTCAGCGATTTTTCAAAACCTACCCGGATCTGTCGGATCTGCTTGTCAAAGTCCGCCGCCTGTGTGCCCTTTTTAGAAAGTCAGCTACAGCTTCCGCCGCCCTTGCCATGCTTCAGCAGCGTTTGAAGCTTCCAGCTCACCAACTGATCTGTGATGTCCCCACGCATTGGAACGCTACATTGCAGATGTTGGGAAGGATTTGTGAGCAGAATAGGGCAGTTGTTGACTAGAGATGAGCGGTGTTCGACTAGAACTGTTCGCCAATCTCAAATTCGAGCTGTTTTGGGCGGTGTTCGAGTTGTTCGACGAACCCGAACGATTTGCAAAAAATTCGGCTGTTCGAGGTTATGTTCGATAACTGTTCGTGCACCAAAAGCTTGTCCTGCATGTCTGGCGCTATTTAGAGCACCAATCATGCAGGGATTGTCTGCCACTCACTGTAATGCCACAGCCATGGTGATTGTGGCATTACAGTGATTGCCCAAATCGATGGGAACAGTGCCAACAGTGAAACATGAAAAGCCGGCAATTCAGCAGCGGCATACACCGGTACCCGACAATTTAGAACCGAAAGAATAGAGCTTCACACATAGATTAGATAGATAGAAACATGTCAGCCACATATATATGAAGTACAGTGACAGTGTTGCTTACTGTACTTGTCATTTAGTGTAAAGGATTTATCAAAAAAAATAATAGTGTTTTCATGCACCGTCTCTTTAAAAAAGCCGGCCTGCAATTCAGCAGCGGTACCCGACAATTTGGAATAGAAAGAATAGAGAATCACACATAGATTAGATAGATAGAAACATGTCAGTCACATATATATGAAGTACAGTGACAGTGTTGGTTACTGTACTTGTCATTTAGTGTAAAGGATTTATTAAAAAAAATAATAGTGTTTTCATGCACTGTCTCTTTAAAAAAGCCGGCCGGCAATTCAGCAGCGGTACCCGACAATTTAGAATAGAAGGAATAGAGCATCACACATAGATTAGATAGATAGAAACATGTCAGTCACATATATATGAAGTACAGTGACAGTGTTGATTACTGTACTTGTCATTTAGTGTTAAAATAAAGGATTTATTTAAAAAAAAATTGGCGTGGGGGTCCCCGTAATTTTAGGCTCTAGCGGAGGTTAAGCAGACGGCTAGGGCAGATGTTTGAAGCCTGGGAAGGGGGTAATACCCACGGAGCTTCCCAGGCTACTAATATCAGCCCCCAGCGGAATACCTAGCCTTTACTAGCTATTAAAATGGGGGACCCCCCCCAAAAAAATGACGTGGGGTCCCCCCTATTTTAATAGCTAGCAAAGGCTAGGCAGACAGCTGGGGGCTGATATTAATAGCCCAGGAAGGGTGCCATGAATATTGGCCCCCTCCCAGGCTAGAAACACCAGCCGTCAGCCGCCCCAGAAATGGCGCATCCATAGGATGCGCCAATTCTGGCACTTAGCCTCGCTCTTCCCACTGCCCTGTAGCAGTGGCAGTGGGGTAATAGGGCTGGGGTTGATGTCAGCTTATAATGCCAGCTGACATCAAGCCCAGGTTAGTAATGGAGAGGCGTCTATAAGACACCCCCATTACTAACCCCATAGTCAAAGTTAAAAGAAAACACAAACACCCAGAATAAAGTCCTTTAATTGAAATAAACACACAATTCTTTATTGTTCTAAATTAAACCATACTTACCATCACACCCATTCCAGCTGAAGCCAACGATCTCCTGCAATAAAAGAAAAATAATAAAGCAACCTCATCCTTACCTTTCCATGGTTCCCAGGACAGCTTCAGCTCTGCTACATTGAGATGACAGGCTGGACCGCAGCAGAACGCTGCCATCCAGCCTGTCATCCCGCAGACACTGAGAAGCGCAGGCATGCTTGCGCTCCTCAGTGTCTCGCTGTGACGGCATCCAGATGAGCCGACAATGAACTCGGCTCACCTCATGCACGTCACTGACAGCGTGGGAGAATTCTCCTGCACTCAGCGCTTCAGCGTGAGAATTTTCCCACGCTGTCAGTGACGTGCATGAGGTGAGCCGAGTTCATTGGACATGAATGAGCTCACCTCATGCACGTCACTGACAGCGTGGGAAAATTCTCACGCTGAGGCGCTGAGTGCAGGAGAATTTTCCCACGCTGTCAGTGACGTGCATGAGGTGAGCTCATTCATGTCCATTGAACTCAGCTGACCTCATGTACGTCACTGACAACATGGGAGAATTCTCACGCTGAAGCGCTGAGTGCAGGAGAATTCTTCCACGCTGTCAGTGACGTACATGAGGTGAGCTGAGCTCATTGGACATGACCTCGGCTCATCTGGGTGCCGTCACAGCCAGACACTGAGGAGCGCAAGCAAGCCTGCGCTTCTCAGTGTCTGCGGGATGACAGGCTGGATGGCAGCGTTCTCCTGCGGTCCAGCCTGTCATCTCGATGTAGCAGAGCTGAAGCTGTCTGGGAACCATGGAAAGGTAAGGATGAGGTTGCTTTATTATTTTACTTTTATTGCAGGAGATCGTTGGCTTCAGCTGGAATGGGCGTGACGGTAAGTATGGTTTAATTTAGAACAATAAAGAATTGTGTGTTTATTTCAATTAAAGGACTTTTTTCTGGGTGTTGTGTTTTTTTTAAATACTTTACTAGAAATTCATAGTGGTCATGTCTAATATTGGCGTGACCCCATGAATTTCGGGCTTAGGGCCAGCTGATAATGCCAAGCTGGCCCTAACCCCTTTATTACCCAGTGAGCCACCGCACCAGGGCCCTGGATGAGTTGGGTACAGCGCCAGAAGATGGCGCTTCTATGAACGCGCCATTTTCCGGGGCGGCTGCGGACTGCAATTTGCAGCGGGCGGGGCCCAGAAAGCTTGGGCCTCCCTGCGCTGCAGATTCCAGCCCCCAGCTGCCTAGTTGTACCTGGCTGGACACAAAAATAGGGCGAAGCCCCACGTATTTTTTTTTTTAATTATTTCATGAAATTCATGAAATAATTAAGAAAAAAAGGGCTTCCCTATATTGTTGTGTCCGGCCAGGTACAAATAGGCAGCTGGTGGTTGGGGGCAGCCCGTTCCTGCCTGCTGTACCTGGCTGGACACAAATATAGTGCGAAGCCCCACGTCAATTTTTTTTAAAATTATTTCATGAAACTAGATGGTGGCCCGATTCTAACGCATCGGGTATTCTAGAATATGTATGCGGCAGACCCAGCGCAATCAGCAGAGCGGTGTTTAAATTTGGCGCCAAAATCGCTGACTGGTCGCGGCTAGCAACCGCGACCAATCAGCAAAGCGGTGTTGAAATTTGGCGACTATATCACTGATTGGTCACGGCCGGCGGTCGCGACTAATCAGCAGAGCGGGGTTTAAATTTTGCGCCAATAATGCTGATAGGTTGTGGTCGCGACCAATCAGCAAAGCGGTTTTTAAATTTGGCGCCAATAATGGTGATTGGTCACGACCTCGACCATTCAGCAGAGCGGTGTTTAAATTTGGCGGCAACAATGTTGATTAGTCGCGGCCGGCGGTCGCGACCAATCAGCAGAGCGGGTTTAAATTTGGCGCCAATAATGCTGATTGGTCGCAATCGCCGGCCGCGACCAATCAGCAGAGCGGTGTTTAAATTTGGCGTCAAAATCGCTGATTGGTCGCGGAAGGCAACTGTGACCAATCAGCAGAGCGGGGTTTAAATTTGGCGCCAATACTGCTGATTGGTCGCGGCCGGCAACCGTGACCAATCAGCCGAGCAGGGTTTAAATTTGGCGCCAATACTACTGATTGGTAGCGGACGGCGACCGCGATCAATCAGCAGAGCGGTGTTTAAATTTGGCGCCAATAATGCTGATTAGTCGCGTCCGGCATCCGCGACCAATTAGCAGAGCGGGGTTTAAATTTGGCGCCAATCTCGCTGATTGGACGCGTCTGGCGTCCGCGACCAATCAGCAGAGCATTGTTTAAATTTGGCGCCAAGCTCGCTGATTGGTCGCGGCCGCATTTTTAAATGTGGCGCCCAAATCGGTGATTGGTCGCGGGCAGCGTCCGCGACCAATCAGCAGAGCGGTGTTTAACTTTAGCGCCAAGATCACTGATTGGTCGCGTGCGGAGAGCGCGACCAATCAGCTAATCGTATTGGTGAGGACCGGGGAGCGCCGCTGCCTGGTCGGATACTTCCGTTGCGAGAAGCCGGGAGATGAGCGACTGCTCGCAGCAGAAGTATCCCGACCCGCAGCGCCGCTCCCCGGTCCTCCCTTGACACCCTAGCCGCTGATGTCCCCACAGTATCCGCATGGTGTTACAAAGATCCGGACATTTGTGTTAAAAATCGCTGATTGGTCGCTGGCGCTGCCCGCGACCAATCACCGATTTGGGCGCCAAATTTAAATATCGGCCGAAACCAATCACCAATCTTGGCTCCACATTTAAACACCGCTGTGCTGATTGGTCGCCGACGCTGGGCGCGACCAATCACCGATTTTGGCGCTACATTTAAATAGCGTCCGCGACCAATCAGTACAGCGGTGTTTAAATGTGGAGCCAAGATGGGTGATTGGTCGCGGAGGATATTTAAATTTGGCGCCCAAATCGGTGATTGGTCGCGGCTGATATTTAAATTTGGCGCCCAAATCGGTGATTGGTCGCGGGCAGCGCCCGCGACCAATCAGCGATTTTTAACACAAATGTCCGGGCCTTTGTAACACCATGCGGATACTGTGGGGACATCAGCGGCTAGGGTGTGAAGGGAGGACCGGGGAGCGGCGCTGCGGGTCGGGATACTTCTGCTGCGAGCGCCCGCTCATGTTCCGGGTTCTCGCAGCGGAAGTATCCGCACAGGCAGCGCCGCTGACATCCATGCGGCTAGGGTGTGAAGGGAGGACCGGGGAGCGGCGCTGACATCAAATTGGTCGCGGCCGCTATTTAAATGTGCGGCACAAATCGGTGATTGGTCGCCGTCTTGACCGCGACCAATCACTGATCTTGCCGCCAAAGTTAAACACTACTGTGCTGATTGGTCGCGGACGCTGCCCGCGACCAATCACAGATTTGTGCGCCAAATTTAAATATCAGCCTCATGCACGTCACTGACAGCGTGGGAAAATTCTCCTGCACTCAGCGCTTCAGCGTGAGAATTCTCCCACGCTGTCAGTGACGTACATGAGGTCAGCTGAGTTCAATGGACATGAATGAGCTCACCTCATGCACGTCACTGACAGCGTGGGAAAATTCTCACGCTGAAGCGCTGAGTGCAGGAGAATTCTCCCACGCTGTCAGTGACGTGCATGAGATGCGCCGAGTTCATTGGACATGAACTCGGCTCATCTTTATGCCGTCACAGAGAGACGCTGAGGAGCAGAAGCCTGCCTGCGCTTCTCAGTGTCTGCGGGATGACAGGCTGGATGGCAGCGTTCTGCTGCGATCCAGCCTGTCATCTCGATGTAGCAGAGCTGAAGCTGTCGTGGGAACCATGGAAAGGTAAGGATGATGTTGCTTTATTATTTTTCTTTTATTGCAGGAGATCGTTGGCTTCAGCTGGAATGGGCGTGATGGTAAGTATGGTTTAATTTAGAACAATAAAGAATTGTGTGTTTATTTCAATTAAAGGACTTTATTCTGGGTGTTTGTGTTTTTTTTTTTAACTTTGACTATGGGGTTAGTAATGGGGGTGTCTTATAGACGCCTCTCCATTACTAACCTGGGCTTGATGTCAGCTGGCATTATAAGCTGACATCAACCCCAGCCCTATTACCCCCTGCCACCGCACCAGGGCAGCGTGGAAGAGCGAGGCTAAGTGCCAGAATTGGCGCATCCTATGGATGCGCCATTTCTGGGGCGGCTGACGGCTGGTGTTTCTAGCCTGGGAGGGGGCCAATATTCATGGTACCCTTCCTGGGCTATTAATATCAGCCCCCAGCTGTCTGCCTAGCCTTTGCTAGCTATTAAAATAGGGGGGACCCCACGTCATTTTTTTGGGGGGGTCCCCCATTTTAATAGCTAGTAAAGGCTAGGTATTCAGCTGGGGGCTGATATTAGTAGCCTGGGAAGCTCCATGAGTATTACCCCCTTCCCAGGCTTCAAACATCTGCCCCAGCCGTCTGCTTAACCTCCGCTAGAGCCTAAAATTACGGGGAACCCCACGCCAATTTTTTTTTTAATAAATCCTTTATTTTAACACTAAATGACAAGTACAGTAATCAACACTGTCACTGTACTTCATATATATGTGACTGACATGTTTCTATCTATCTTATCTATGTGTGATGCTCTATCTTTCTGTTCTAAATTGTCGGGTACAGATGCTGAATTGCCGGCCGGCTTTTTTAAAGAGACGGTGCATGAAAACACTATTATTTTTTTAAATAAATCCTTTACACTAAATGACAAGTACAGTAATCAACACTATCACTGTACTTATTATATATGTGATTGGCATGTTTATATCTATCTATGTGTGAAGCTCTGTTCTTTCTGTTATAAATTGTCAGGTACCGCTGCTGAATTGCCGGCCGGCTTTTTTAAAGAGACGGTGCATGAAAACACTATTATTTTTTTAAATAAATCCTTTACACTAAATGACAAGTACAGTAAGCAACACTGTCACTGTGCTTCTTATATGTGTGACTGACATGTTTCTATCTATCTAATCTATGTGTGATGCTCTATTACTTCTTGTCTAAATTGTCGGGTAACGGTGTATGCCGCTGCTGAATTGCCGGCCGGCTTTTTTAAAGAGAGCGTCTTCTGAGCAGTTTGTCAGCTTTTGGACACCTTTGAAGGTGTTTTCTATGTGTTTCTATGTGTTTTTGTTTGCCTGCCATTGGTTTTAACGGTGTTCGACGGTGTTCTAAGGTGTTCGACGAACAGTTCGACGAACAGTTCCTCGAACATCCCGGTGTTCGACGAACCGAACCGAACCCGAACACTACGGGGGTGGCTCAACACTATTGTTGACTACCAGCATCAACAAGGCCATCAGTATTCAGGTCAGACTTCACACATAAAACCTCAGGAGTGGACATGGATGTCAGACATCTGTACCATCCTCCAAAACTTTGAGGACTCCACCAAGATAGTGAGTGGCGATGATGCCATAATTAGCGTCACCATCCCGCTTCTCTGTCTTCTGAAATGCTCTATGCTCGCAATTATAGAGGATGCATTGCAGGCGGAGCACGATGAGATGGAGCAAGGAACCATACAGGGTGCTTACACACAGCCCAGCCTCATCTCATCCCAACGTGGATTGGGTGACAATGAAGAAGAGGCGGGGGGGGGGGGACAGGAGACAGTTTCTTGCGCTATAGACGGTACAACCTGCACAACTGTCATACCATCTGTTCAGCGTGGATGGCCTGAGGACAGGGAGGAGGAGGAAGATGAGGAGGAGAGCATGGTCAGGCATCCTCTTGGTGAGGACATGGAAGTCTTGCCTCTTTGTAGTCTGGCACACATGGCTGAGTTTATGTTATGCTGCCTTTCCCGTAACCCTCACGTTGTCCAAATTTTAGGTGACAGTCATTACTGGTTTGTGACACTTCTAGACCCATTCTACAAGGCGAACTTTCTATCTAATATTCCCGCCCAGGACAGGCCTAATAAAATGGGGCAGTACGAGAAGGTCCTTATTGCGGAATTATTAAAAAAATTCCCATTTGAAAACACTGGCGGCAGAGGTCACAGTTCGTTGGACAACCAAGGAGTACAGGCGAGAGAGACACAAATGCAATCCAGCAGAGGTAGGGGAACACTGTCAATGTTCTGGGACAGTTTTCTCAAACCCGCCATCGAACAGGCCCTGAAGAACGGTGTACTCTCACAAGGAGTGCAAAGTTTCAGAAGATGGTGAGGGAGTATCTTGCCGACCGTACCTCCGTGATTCCTCTGTGCCTCATAATTATTGGGTATTCAAGCTGGACACATGGCATGAACTGGCTCTCTACGCCTTGGAGCTCCTGGCCTGCCCTGCCACTAGCGTTTTGTCAGAGTGGGTTTTTAGTGCCGCTGGTGGAATTATAACAGGCTCATCCGCCTGTCAACTGAAAATGCTGACAGGCTGACTCTTATAAAAATGAACAAGGGCTGGATTGGTCAGACTTCTCAACACCACCAAATAATACCATATCTACCATATCAACATATCTACGTCTCTAGCAAGGGGCAATGGAGTGCCTCCAAATTTTTGGCAGCCGTTGCTTCAGTGCATAGGCAAACAGTATGGGAGACCCATTCCTAATATTGGAAACATTATTTTCAGGAGGCCCTCCAGCTTCTATGTCTCTTGCAGGGGTTATTGGAGTTCCTCCAAATTTTTGGCAGCCATTGCTTCACTACATAGGCAAACAGTATGGGAGACACACTTCCTAATAATGGGAACATTGTTTTCAGTAGGCCCTCCAACCTCTATGTCTCTTGCAAGGGGCATTGCAGTTCCTCCAAATTTTTGGCAGCCGTTATATTCACTGCATACCCTTTAACTGTATAGCAGTCCCTCTCCTTTCTAATGGGAACATGTTGTTATTGTGGCCCAGCTCTGTGTCTTTAAATTGTTAGTGGGTTTTTTCCCAAATTTTGGCAGCCCTTGCAGTCACAGCATGGACTTTACCGCTATAGGAGACCCACTCCTTTATAATGGGAACATTTTTTTTACTGAGGCCCTCCTCTATGTCTCTTCAAAGGGGTAGTGGGTTGTGTCAAAATTTTTGGCAGCCCTTGCAGTAACTGCATATGCAGTAACAGTATAGGAGACCCACTCGTTAATAATGAGAACAACAAAGCATAGCCGGCTGATGGCTCTCTAACAATAGCGAGGGCCGACTGCTGGCCCTTTAAGAATAGTAAGGGCTGCCTGACGACCCTATAAAAATAGGCTTTGTGACTTTCAGAGTCCCTCGATCATAAATGAAACAGGATGTGTCTAATGATGTGCCATTAATCATTAGGTTGTAAAATGTTAAAATTGGATTTGCCGGTGAATGCATTTGTCTTAAAAATAACGTAAAAAAAAAAGTAAATAAAAACACAGTAGGATCTTTGTTTAGTATAAAAACCAGACTTGCCAATGTAACCTCAATGAAATCACATTGTTCAGCTTCTGCACCTCCTCCTCCAGTTCGGCCCCATCTCCGAAATGACCACATCAGTCACAAGCTGAAAGCACTGCAGCACTGCCTTGGCCAAGCAGCAGCAGGCTGTGCTGAAGATAACATGCTTAATGTTTAGGTGACAAACCACCCACCGCTGCAGAGTTGTTGAAAGCTGTAACATAGCAGCCTGATCTGTGGCTCTCACGGCTGAACATACAGCCAGGCATGGTCGTGTGTGACAGTGGGCAGAACCTGGCGACGGAGAAATGACAGCTGGAGTAGATACGGTTTCCCAAGTCCTTTCATCAAGCTAAAGAATATGGCAGAGGTGAAATACAACTCTCACCGACAAGCTGTGGACTGGCTCCATACTATCCCTGGCCATATTCACTTGTCTACGTGTTTGTGGTTAGGCGGTCCTTCCCAGTAAGTGCACTCGGGAGGGCACAGGTAATGTTCAGTGACCAATGCTTGTGGAAGGCGGAGACGATACCGGGAGAAATAGTGGCGGCTTGGGACCGAGTATTGACACCCAGCCTCCATGAGGTTGTGGGTAGCTTCCGCCTCCACGAGCATAAAAGGCCACATTTCAAGTGCAAGAAGCTGTCAAAATTTTGGCAGTATAGTATTGCGGCCTGTGGGTGGTGGGTGTCTGGTTGCATATTTATGCTTGCATTCCAACTAATGGGGAGTGACAACTGAATGCTGCGCTGGGATAAGGACGTGAATGGTGATTGTTGCAAGTCTGCAACGACAGGTGCATGGCGGGAGGCATCTTTGCATGCGCCAAGGATTACTTCTGATGGGCACACTTTTAGGGAGTGACCTGGGAGTCAGAGATGCTTCCAGGGGTCTTCCCCATTCAGTTAACATGTCTTTTCAGCACCGTATGCATGTGTCTGATGATGTGTCACACACCACATGGCCAGATAAGGTTGTAAAATGTTAAAATTACATTTCCCAGTGAATGCATTTGTCTTGGTTGAAAGCAATGCATAAGTGCAAAAACGCATCAAAAATGCTACGAGTAAAGATAGTCCAAGGTGTGAAGAAAAACATTTTTGTTTTTATTTATTTATTTTGCCTTATATACAAGTCATTACCCTGGAAAGGAGGTTCCATAACATTTTTCCCAGGAAAATCCATTTTGGTTTAGTTTTTGCATGTTTTATTGTGAGTCCGTAAAAGTGGCACAATACCTCTGAAAACATTGTTGTCAGCAGTGACCTAGGTGTCAGAAATGCCTCCAGGGGTCTTCCCCATGCTGATCCCATGTCATTTGAGCACTGTTCCCATCGATTTGGGCAATTTTTAGGCCCTCTGCAGACCGCCGAGTGGAGCCGCCGGAAATATGCTCGAGTTTCCCATAGACTTACATTGGGCTAGCTACTCGGTCTGAGCACTCGAGTATTCCAATTTGCTCGACTCGAACAACAAGTACCCAAGAATTTTAGTGCCCGCTCATCACTACTCAAAATGTAAAAAAAATATATATATCAGAGCTAGGCAGGCAGGCATTTATGACATTTAAAAAATAAATAAAAATATCAGTGACCTATATAACCACCTTTTTTTACCATAACAGTAATAAGCCTTCCATTCATCCAGTTTGTCAGTTTCTTAATCTATCAACTGTTAGTCAGCAGCAACCACAGCCTCCCAGACACTGTACGTAGAGGTGCACTGTTTTCCTTCACTGTAAATCTCCCATTTAAGAAGGGCCTACAAGTTCTTATTAGGGTTTAGGTAAGATGAGAAAGGGGGTCATGTCATTATTCCTTCATCTTTAAGGCCTTTAATGGCTGACAAGCAGCGAAGTACTTTAATGCATCTGATGGAAGCTTGCCCTACATAAAAATCACAATTTTCCTGGAAGATAAAGACTTTTTCCTGCACCGCTGCAGGAAGAAATTGTCTCCTAGAAACTGGCAGTAGGTTTGGGAGTTGATTTTGAATCCACCTTTAACTCAAAAAGTTCCAACTAGCTCATCTTTAACAATAGCAGCTGTTACGGGTCTGGGTGGTGGAACCTCTGTGCTGAGATGCAAGGAGGGACCAGAGGGGCATAACTAAGTGCCAACTCGGACCGACCCGGGCCACACGGCGGCTTAATCAACTCCGTGAACCAGGGAGGGACTGGGCAGGTGGACCAGGTGCCACTCTGGGACCGACCTTGTGTGAGAGCAGGCCACTCCCACGGGTCAGATGGCTGAAGCTGACCAGTACAGCAAATGAGCATGGCAAGTAGCTTGACGGGTGGTCCGAGTAGGCAGGTTGGCTCGGCAGGTAGCCAGACAGGTGATCCAGGTAGGCAAGCAGGCGGACACGGCAGGTGGCCTGAAAGCTGATCCGGGTAGGCAGGCGGACACGGCAGGTGGCCTGACAGGTGATCCGGTTAGACAGGCAGGCCGGCACAGCTGACAGACAGGCTGGCGGGTACGGCAGATAGACAGGCTGGCGGGCACGGCTGATAGACAGGGCGGCGGGGACGGCTGATAGACAGGCTGGCGGGCACGACTGATGGACAGGCTGGCGGGCATGGCTAAGAGACAGGCTAGCAGGTGCTGGAACCTGAGGGCTGAGGAGAGTGTTAGCACACAAACAACAACCTTGCACAGGCACCTCCATTTTGGAGAAGGTGCTTTATATAGGAGTGGTCCTCCGGCCATTGGCCGGGGACTTTTTAGGACAGCACGTGCGGCCCCTTTAAGAGGGAGGGAGCGCGTGCCCTAAGCACAGTGCCTGGGAAGCTGCACGCAGTGCGCGCAACAGCAGCGACAGCAGGGGAGCTGGAGGACGCCGGACTGGGACCACGGTGGTGAGGGGAACGGCGTCTCTGCCTGGCAGGAGGCAGAGATGCCGACGCTACAGTACCCCTTCCTTTATGCCCTCTCTTCTTTAGGCCCGCAAGAAATTTTTCAAGAAGACGAGGGGCATGAATGTTCTCCCTGGGCTCCCAAGATCTCTCCTCAGGACCAAACCCCTTCCAATCCACAAGAAAGAAAGTCTTTCCTCTTACCCTCTTGATGGCCAAAATGTTCTCTACCTCAAAGATGTCCTCAGCGGAGACTGGAGCTGTAGCGGTGCCTGGATCATCAGAGAAAGAATTAAGGACAACAGGTTTGAGGGAGACACATGAAAGGAGTTGGGGATCCAAAGGAGGCCGGGAGTTTCAGCTTGTAAGCCACTGGATTTATTTGGTTCAGAATCTCGAACGGACCGATGAACCACGACCCAACTTATATGATGGTATCTTGAGACGGACATATTTGGAGGAAAGCCAGACCTTGTCGCCCGGACGGAATTGAGGTGGATCCAGACGTCTCTTATCAGCATGCTTCTTCATCTGCTCGGAGGACTGAAGAAGAGTAGATTTTTTTTTTTTGCTGAAAATTCTCTGACGAGAGACTCCGCGGCAGGATTGTCCACTGAAGCGGAGATGGGAAATGGAATCCGGGGGTGTTGACCGTAGACTTAGCAGAGGACTAACTCACATGGTTGTTATAGGAAAACTCGGCCCAGGTCAGGAGCTCATCCCAATCGCTATGGTGAGTGTTGATAAAGTGCCAAAGAAAACTGGTAAGGATCTGATTGATACGTTCCACTTGACCATTTTACTGAGGATGGTAGGCAGAAGAGAAATCCAAAGAGACATCCAGCAGCTTGCACATGGCTCTCCAAAAGTGAGAAGTCACCTGAACTCCTCGGTCCGAGACAATGTGGAGGGGTAAGCTGTGGAGACGGAAGATGTGACGAATAAAGTTCTTAGCTAGCCCAGGTGCAGATGGAAGACCAGGCAGAGTTTAGTATCATCTGCAAATATTGCTATTTTACTATGCAACCCTTCCACTAGATCATTAATAAATATATTAAATAATATAGGGCCCAAGACAGACCCTTGAGGCACCCCGCTAGTAACCCTGACACACCCTGAGCTTACTCCATTGATAACCACCCTCTGCTTTCTATCACTCAGCCAGCTATTTACCCACTTGCACACATTATCCCCCAGACCAAGCATTCTCATTTTATATACCAACCTGTTGTGTGGCACGGTATCAAACGTTTTGGAGAAGTCAAGGTATACAACATCCACTGACTCTCCCCGGTCCAGCTGTGAGCTCACCTCCTCGTAGAAGGCGATCAGGTTTGTTTGGCAGGAGCGATCCCTCATGAATCCATGTTGATATGGAGTTAGTTATTATCATTAAGATATCCTACAATAGTATCTCTAAGAAATCCTTCAAACAATTTACCCACAACAGACGTTAAGCTGACTGGTCTATAGTTCCCAGGGTCACTTTTAGACCCCTTTTTGAATATTGGTACCACATTTGCTTGGCGCCAGTCTAGTGGGACAGTCCCTGTCCATAAAGAGTGCTTGAATATAAGATACAGCGGTCTGTCTATCACATTACTTAATTCTTTTAGTACCCGGGGGTGTATGCCATCTGGGCCTGGTGACTTGTCTATTTTGATATTATTTAGGCGTTTCTGAACTTCCTCCTGGGTTAGGTGGGTGATATTTAGCGGAGGGTTTACTTTATCACTCGGCATTTCCTCCGATAAATTGTTTTCTTTTGTGAAAACAGTGGAGAAGAAGCTATTGAGTAGGTTTGCTTTACCCTCATCGCCCTCTATGATTTTACCCAGGTTATTTTTCAATGGGCCAACTCCATCAGTTTTAATCCTTTTACTGTTTATATAGTTAAAGAACAGTTTGGGATTCGTTTTACTTTTCTTGGCAATTAGTCTCTCTGTCTCCTCTTTTGCTATTCTTATTTGTTTCTTACAGATTTTGTTTTTTTCCCTATAAAATATTAGCGCTTCCTCGCTGCCTTCTTGTTTAAGTTTACCGAAAGCCCTTTTTTTGTTTTTCATTGCCCTCTTGACTTCCTTATTTAGCCACATTGGCTTCCTCCTATTCCTAGCCCTTTTATTCCCATAAGGTATGTACCTTCTACAGTGACTATGTAGGACTGTTTTGAAAATTTCCCATTTTCTATCCGTGCTCCTATTACTAAAGATACTATCCCAGTCTATAAGGTGAAGGGCATCTCTTAGCTGACCAAATTTTGCCCTCCTGAAGTTCAGTGTTTTTGTGACTCCCTTGCTGGGCACCCTACTGAAGCACATGTGGAATTGTATAATGTTGTGGTCACTATTTCCCAGGTGCCCCCCGACCTGCACCTTGTAACGGGTCTGGGAGGCGGAACCTCTGAGCAACTTATACAAGGGGGCGGTCCTTGTAAGGAAGCGGGTGGCGACCAGGGAAGACAGGCAGGCAGTCACAGCAGGTGACCGGGACAGTCTCTGGGTAAACGGGCAGGAGGTCATGGCAAGTGACCGGGACAGCCTCTGGGTAAACGGGCAGGAGGTCACAGCAAGTGACCGGGACAGTCTCTGGGTAAACGGGCAGGAGGTCACGGCAAGGGACCGGGACAGTCTCTGGGTAAACGGGCAGGAGGTCACGGCAAGGGACCGGGACAGTCTCTGGGTAAACGGGCAGGAGGTCACGGCAAGGGACCGGGACAGTCTCTGGGTAAACGGGCAGGAGGTCACGGCAAGGGACCGGGACAGTCTCTGGGTAAACGGGCAGGAGGTCACGGCAAGGGACCGGGACAGTCTCTGGGTAAACGGGCAGGAGGTCACGGCAAGGGACCGGGACAGTCTCTGGGTAAACGGGCAGGAGGTCACGGCAAGGGACCGGGACAGTCTCTGGGTAAACGGGCAGGTACGACCTGTGACGGCTGAGCCTCCAGGTAGGCTAGCAGGCAGATGGCAGATGAGTGCTCCCAGGTGAGCAGGCGAGAGTCTCTGGATAAGCAGGTGGTCACAGCATGTGACGGCGGAGCCTCCAGGTAGGCTAACAGGCAGGTAGCAGATAAGCGCTCCCAGGTGAGCGGGCAAGAGTCTCTGGACTGGCAGGTGGTCACGGCACGTGACGGCGGAGCCTCCAGGTAGGCTAACAGGCAGGTAGCAGATGAGCGCTCCCAGGTGAGCGGGCAAGAGTCTCTGGACTGGCAGGTGGTCACAGCACGTGACGGCGGAGCCTCCAGGTAGGCTAACAGGCAGGTAGCAGATGAGCGCTCCCAGGTGAGCGGGCAAGAGTCTCTCGACTGGCAGGTGGTCACAGCACGTGACGGCGGAGCCTCCAGGTAGGCTAACAGGCAGGTAGCAGATGAGCACTCCCAGGTGAGCGGGCAAGAGTCTCTGGACTGGCAGGTGGTCACAGCACGTGACGGCGGAGCCTCCAGGTAGGCTAACAGGCAGGTAGCTGGTCCATAGACAGACTGACAGGAGTCGGAAGGCAGACCGTCGGACCTCAGGCTAGCAAATGGGTAAGCGGATAACAGGCAGGAATCAGACAGCAAACTGGCAGCAAACTGGCAGGAAACTGGCAGGAAACTGGCAGGTAACTGGAAACGGGACCTGAGGGCTGAAGCAGAGTAGTGAACAGTGCAACAACATTGCTCGGGCACCTCCATTTTGGAGGAGGTGCCTTATATATGGAGGGATCCTCCGGCCATTGGCCGGGGACTCCTTAGGGCGACGCGCGCGGCCCCTTTAAGAGAGGGGGAGCGTGCGCGCGCGCGCGCCCTAAGCACAGTGACCGGGGGAGAGCGGGCGCTGCAAGCAGAGCGGGAGGAAGCCGCCGGGCACGGAGCAGAGAGGTGAGGGGAACAGCGTCCCTGCCTAGCAGGAGGCAGGGACGCCGACGCTACAGTACTCCCCCCTTTAGGCCCCCCTTTTTTAGGCCAGACAGAAATTTAGCAAGGATGAGAGGGGCATGGATGTTCTCCCGGGGCTCCCATGTTCTCTCCTCAGGACCAAACCCCTTCCAATCCACTAGAAAAAAGGTCTTTCCTCTTACCCTTTTGGTGGCCAGAATGTTCTCTACCTCAAACTCGTCTTCAGCAGAAACCGGAGCTGGAGGCGTACCTGTAGACTTGGAAAAGGAGTTAAGTACCACGGGTTTGAGAAGAGATACATGGAAGGAGTTAGGGATCCGTAAGTTGGCCGGGAGTTTCAATTTATAGGCCACCGGGTTGATCTGTTTGATAACCTCCAGTGGGTCGATGAACCGAGGCCCTAACTTATAGGAAGGAATCTTGAGCCGGACATATTTGGATGAGAGCCAGACTTTATCTCCGGGACGAAATTGTGGGGAATCCAGGCGTTTTTTGTCGGCGTGTCTCTTCATCCTCTCGGTCGACTGAAGGAGTGCGGATCGGGTACTCTCCCAAATGGAGGAAAATTTGCTAACGAGAGATTCCGCGGCCGGGTTGTCCACAGAGGTGGAGACAGGAAAAAGGATCCGAGGATGCTGACCGAAGACTGCAAAAAAACGGGGATTTAGAAGAAGATTCGCTCTCGTGATTGTTGTAAGAGAACTCGGCCCATGGTAGGAGATCCACCCAGTCTGAATGGTGGGCATTAACGAAGTGCCGGAGATAACTGGTCAAATTTTGATTGATCCGCTCCACTTGACCATTGGACTGTGGGTGGTAAGCGGAGGAGAAGTCCAGGGTGACGTCGAGCAGTTTACATGTGGCTCTCCAGAAGCGTGAGGTGAACTGAACCCCACGATCCGACACGATGTGGAGAGGCAGACCATGGAGACAGAAGATGTGGCGGATAAAGTCTTTAGCTAGCTCGGGAGCAGACGGGAGGCCTGGCAGGGGAATAAAATGAGCCATTTTGGAAAAGCGGTCAGCGACCACCCAAACGACCGTACAACCGGCAGAGACGGGGAGATCTGTTATGAAGTCCATAGCTATATGTTGCCACGGGGCAGCAGGCACAGGCAGAGGAAGAAGGCGGCCGGCAGGCAGGTGTCTCGGAACTTTGTTGCGGGCGCAGGACACACAGGCAGAAACAAAGTCAATTACATCCTTGTGCAGGGTAGGCCACCAGTAGTGCCGGGTAATAAGCTGAAGGGTCTTTTTCTGACTGGCGTGCCCAGCTAGCTTAGACGAGTGACCCCAGTGTAGAATCTTCTCCCGATCGGACTCCGTTACGAACGTCTTACCGGGAGGGAGACGATTTAGGCCCACGGGGGCTACCTGCATTACTCTGGCGGGATCGATGATGTGTTTAGGCTCTTCCTCAAGATCAGACACCAGAAAGGATCGGGACAGGGCGTCAGCTTTGATGTTTTTGTCAGCCGGACGAAAATGAAGAATGAAATCAAAGCGGGCAAAAAACAAAGACCACCGGGCTTGGCGCGGGTTAAGTCTCTGGGCGCTCTGGAGATATGCCAAGTTCTTGTGGTCAGTGTAAATTATTACCGGGTGGAGAGCCCCCTCGAGCAGGTAACGCCACTCCTCCAGTGCCATCTTAATGGCCAACAATTCTCGGTCTCCTATAGAATAATTGCGCTCAGAAGAGGAGAAAAGTTTGGAGAAAAAGCCGCAGGTTACCTTTCTTCCGGAAGAAGATTTTTGGGTAAGTACCGCCCCAGCTCCGGAGGAGGAGGCGTCAACTTCTAGGAAGAATTGTTTGTTGCCGTCCGGACGATGCAGCACCGAGGCGGAGAGGAAGGCCTGTTTTAAGGAAAGAAATGCCTCCTCTGCTTCGGGCGGCCATTCTCTGGGGTTCGTACCTTTACGGGTGAGAGCAGAGATAGGGGCGGTCCGGGAAGAGAAGTGCGGTATGAACAGGCGGTAATAGTTGGCGAAGCCCAGGAACCGCTGAATAGCCTTCAACCCCTCTGGTCGGGGCCACTTCTGGATGGCAGACAGTTTCTCAGGATCCATTTGTAGACCTGTCTGAGAGATTATGTAGCCCAGAAATGGAAGAGAGGTCTGCTCAAAGATGCACTTCTCATATTTAGCGTAGAGGTGGTTCTGCCTGAGCCTGAGCAGGACCTGACGAACGTCCCTCCGGTGAGTAGGAAGATCCGGAGAGAAGACCAAGATATCGTCCAGGTACACCACCACGCAGGAGTAGAGAAGATCATGGAAGATGTCATTGACCAACTCTTGAAAGACGGCAGGAGCGTTACAGAGACCGAAGGGCATCACAAGGTACTCATAGTGGCCGTCCCGGGTATTGAATGCCGTCTTCCACTCATCCCCCTGACGGATACAGACCAGGTTATACGCCCCACGGAGATCCAGTTTGGTGAAGATTCTAGCCCCCCTCAGACGGTCAAATAATTCAGGAATAAGCGGAAGGGGGTATTTATTCTTCACAGTAATCTGGTTTAGGCCTCTATAGTCTATACATGGACGGAGTGAGCCGTCCTTCTTTTTGACAAAGAAGAAGCCTGCTCCCACCGGGGAGGTAGATTTCCGGATAAATCCCCGGGCCAGGTTCTCCTCAATATATTCAGACATGGACCGGGTTTCAGCAGCGGACAAAGGGTAGATTCGCCCACGGGGAGGAGTAGAGCCGGGCATCAGGTCGATTGGGCAGTCGTATGGTCTATGAGGAGGTAAAGTCTCTGCCTCTTTTTTATTGAAGACATCCGCATAAGACCAATAGGGAACCGGAAGACCGGGCAGATTGGTTGGGGTAGGAGAAGGACGGGCAGGACGAACGGGAACTAGATAAGTCTTATGGCAGTCCTGTCCCCAGCGAAGGACCTCTCCGGTCTGCCAGTCAAGCACGGGTGCATGTCTCTGGAGCCAAGGCAGGCCAAGCAATAGTGCGTGAGAGAGTCCAGGCAGAACATGAAAGGAGATGCTCTCAGAATGCAGCATTCCCACCTGTAGAGTCAGAGATTCGGTGATGAGTTGGATGGGATGTGGTAAGAGACCCCCATCCACGGCGGCGACAGATAAAGGTACGGCCAGAGGTTTGGTGGGAATGTGGTATTTTTCTACCAGGGATTGAGAGATGAGATTTCCAGCAGCTCCAGAGTCAAGTTGAGCCAGTTCAAAATAGTGGTTCTCTCCGCAGAAGATAGAAACAGACAGCATCAGGGATGGAGAGGGTTTACTTTTGTCTAGGGCGACCTCTCTGAGCGATCCTAGACACAGGCGTTTCCCGACCTCTCAGGGCAGGAACGGATCCGGTGCTCCTTACTGCCACAGTAGAAACAGCTCCCCTCAGCACGACGTAAGTCTTGACGGGTCTTGACCATCTTGGTCTGGTCGACCTGCATAGGCTCAGGTGAGTGTGCCTGGGGAGTAACAGAGGGAGTGACGGGTCTCTGGAAGGTAGGGACTAGACGTGGAATCCTCCTCTCACGGGTGACCTCCCTAGCGCGCTCCTGGAACCGGATGTCAATCCGGGTGGCAAGTGTAATCAAGTCGTCGAGAGTGGTAGGAATGTCCCGACCGGCGAGTTCATCTTTAATACGGCCGGACAGACCCTCCCAGAAGACGGACACCAGGGCGTCGTTATCCCAGGCCAGCTCCGAAGCAAGGGTACGGAACCGTATGGCATATTGGCCCACGGTGAGACTCCCTTGACGGAGGCGTAGCAGAGATGAGGCGGATGAGGTCTTCCGTCCGGGTTCGTCGAAGACCTTCCGGAAAGCCGTGAGAAAGGCTGGCAGGTCGGACACCAGAGGGTCTCCTCTCTCCCATAGAGGATTTAGCCAAGCCAGTGCCTCTCCCGTGAGATGGGACATGATGAAGGCAACTTTGGCCCGGTCGGAATTAAACTGGTGGGACTGGTGTTCAAAGTGCAGGGTGCACTGGTTAATGAAGCCCCGAGCTTGAGCGGAGTCGCCTCCGAAGCGAGGAGGTGCAGAAAGCCGGATTCCAGAGCAAGATACTATGGTATTGGTGGGCAGCGGAGCAGCCGGGCTGCGAGTCATGACACTAGCGGAAAATTATTTTTGGGAAAGAGGAGATGCTAACTAATAGTGATCACCAAAATGATAAAGAAAAAAATAAATAAATAGTGATCAATAGCAATATCAATCTATGAAAATATATCAATTTATTAAATACAAATGTTTCCTGACACATATACATGTAGTAACAAACTAACAAACATATAAAACACCATAAAATAGTGGAAAAACACCACTGTCTAAGGAGCCAGCTGATACATTATAATAGAATCACGTATATAATGATACAACAAATACTATAAATGATAATTCAATGAATGAAGAAATACAGAGCGCACAGGCTCAGTGCAATATCTGTGATGGTCAATGATGCCTAGACCCTGCAATGCACTAGTTAAATAACAGGGTAAATGTGTAAAGGCAAGTAAAGCACATAAAAGGCTGAAAAAGCAGAGTATGGCAAAAAGCAGTACCTGTTTCCCCACACTGAATGGTGCCCCCAAAAAGTACGATCCTAATGGAAAACCAAATAGGTCCCTACAGCTAACATAAGCTAATGACCACAGCGGAACCTAAAGCACTGAATAAGGGGATGATACCAGAAAGTGAGAGCCTGTGCTGAAAAAAATATAATAAGAACAGCTGGCGCCGCGGAGCCCAACGCGTGTCGCCACTCACGGTGGCTTCATCAGGGGCACGCGTTGGGCTCCGCGGCGCCAGCTGTTCTTATTATATTTTTTTCAGCACAGGCTCTCACTTTCTGGTATCATCCCCTTATTCAGTGCTTTAGGTTCCGCTGTGGTCATTAGCTTATGTTAGCTGTAGAGACCTATTTGGTTTTCCATTAGGATCGTACTTTTTGGGGGCACCATTCAGTGTGGGGAAACAGGTACTGCTTTTTGCCATACTCTGCTTTTTCAGCCTTTTATGTGCTTTACTTGCCTTTACACATTTACCCTGTTATTTAACTAGTGCATTGCAGGGTCTAGGCATCATTGACCATCACAGATATTGCACTGAGCCTGTGCGCTCTGTATTTCTTCATTCATTGAATTATCATTTATAGTATTTGTTGTATCATTATATACGTGATTCTATTATAATGTATCAGCTGGCTCCTTAGACAGTGGTGTTTTTCCACTATTTTATGGTGTTTTATATGTTTGTTAGTTTGTTACTACATGTATATGTGTCAGGAAACATTTGTATTTAATAAATTGATATATTTTCATAGATTGATATTGCTATTGATCACTATTTATTTATTTTTTTCTTTATCATTTTGGTGATCACTATTAGTTAGCATCTCCTCTTTCCCAAAAATAATTTTCCACTTGTTAGTTCATGAGATGCTGCAGGTAGATCCCGTTTATTAGATGGTGCCCTCCTCATTTATGGTGGTCATGACACTAGCGGTGGTTGCTGGTGGGGCAGTCAAAGTGTCCAGGCGAGTATTGACATTCCGCAGGTGACCCAGGATGGACTCCTGTTGGGACCTCTGTCGGGACAGTTCATGACAAAGGTCCGAGAGCGAGGGAGCTTGGGTGCCACCGGGTTCCATGGCCCGAGCAAACTGTAACGGGTCTGGGAGGCGGAACCTCTGAGCAACTTATACAAGGGGCGGTCCTTGTAAGGAAGCGGGTGGCGACCAGGGAAGACAGGCAGGCAGTCACAGCAGGTGACCGGGACAGTCTCTGGGTAAACGGGCAGGAGGTCACGGCAAGTGACCGGGACAGTCTCTGGGTAAACGGGCAGGAGGTCACGGCAAGGGACCGGGATAGTCTCTGGGTAAACGGGCAGGTACGACCTGTGACGGCTGAGCCTCCAGGTAGGCTAGCAGGCAGATGGCAGATGAGTGCTCCCAGGTGAGCAGGCGAGAGTCTCTGGATAAGCAGGTGGTCACAGCATGTGACGGCGGAGCCTCCAGGTAGGCTAACAGGCAGGTAGCAGATAAGCGCTCCCAGGTGAGCGGGCAAGAGTCTCTGGACTGGCAGGTGGTCACGGCACGTGACGGCGGAGCCTCCAGGTAGGCTAACAGGCAGGTAGCAGATGAGCGCTCCCAGGTGAGCTGGTTAGCTGGTCCATAGACAGACTGACAGGAGTCGGAAGGCAGACCGTCGGACCTCAGGCTAGCAAATGGGGAAGCGGATAACAGGCAGGAATCAGACAGCAAACTGGCAGGAAACTGGCAGGTAACTGGAAACGGGACCTGAGGGCTGAAGCAGAGTAGTGAACAGTGCAACAACATTGCTCGGGCACCTCCATTTTGGAGGAGGTGCCTTATATATGGAGGGATCCTCCGGCCATTGGCCGGGGACTCCTTAGGGCGACGCGCGCGGCCCCTTTAAGAGAGGGGGAGCGCGCGCGCGCCCTAAGCACAGTGACCGGGTGAGAGCTGGCGCTGCAAGCAGAGCGGGAGGAAGCCGCCGGGCACGGAGCAGAGAGGTGAGGGGAACAGCGTCCCTGCCTAGCAGGAGGCAGGGCTGCGGACGCTACACACCTCAGTTATTCTGTCTGGCCTGTTAGTTAATATTAAGTCTAAAAGGGCCGTCCCTCTAGTTGGTTCCTGCACAAGTTGTGACAAATAATTGTCTTTGATAATTGACAGAAACCTGTTTCCTTTCTGAGATCTACAGCTTTCGGTTTCCGAGTCTATATCGGGGTAGTTGAAGTCCCCCATAATAATCACCTCGTTATTTTTTGCTACTTCGTCTATTTGTCTCATTAATAGACTTTCCGTGGCTTCTGCTATATTTGGTGGTTTATAACAGACTCCTATGATAATTTTATTATTGTTTTTTGCCCCATGTATCTCCACCCATAAGGACTCGACCTCCTCATTTCCCTCCCATACATCCTCCCGTATTGTAGGCTTTAGACACGTTTTTACATATAGACAGACTCCACCCCCTTTCCGATTTCTTCGATCCCTTCTAAACAGTCTGTAACCCTGTAAGTTAACTGCCCAGTCATAGCTTTCATCTAACCATGTCTCGGTTATTCCCACTATGTCATAGTTACCTGTAGATATTTCTGCTTCCAGTTCATCCATCTTGTTTGTCAGGCTTCTGGCATTTGCTAGCACGCAGTTTACACGATTTTGTTTTGTTCCAATCTTCTCCCTGTGGATTGTATTAGAAATTTTCTTACCTCCCTTCCAAGTATCTTGTCTTGGACCTTCTTTTTCGCACTTCATATCTTTCATTAGTATGTTCTCTGGTTGCATGTTCGTGTCTAGCGTTTTTCTTCCCATCCCCTCTTCTTCTAGTTTAACGCCCTCCTGATGAGTGTTGGGAGTCTCCTGGCGAATGTGTGTTTCCCGGGTTTGTTGAGGTGTAGTCCGTCTCTGGCAAGGAGTCCGTCATAGAGGTAATTCACACCGTGGTCCAGGAATCCAAATCCTTGTTGTCTGCACCATCGTCTCAGCCAGTTGTTCACATCAAGGATCCTGTTCCATCTCCTGACGCCATGCCCGTCTACTGGAAGGATAGAAGAAAAAACTACCTGCGCATCCAGTTCTTTTACTTTCTTCCCCAATGCTTCAAAGTCCTTGCAGATTGTCGGTAGGTCCTTCTTTGCTGTGTCATTGGTGCCAACATGTATCAGTTGAAGCTTGAGAAGGAGGTGCGGCAGGATGGTGTTTCTGGACGTAACAAATCCTAGAACGACTGCGCAAACGGCTCAACCAGGAGCTGTGTGACTACAAGAAGGAGTGTGGTGAACGCAGTAGGGAACTGCAACAGAGTAAGAGAGATTATGAGGATCTCCTCAAGGTGAAGGAAAAACTAAAGGAGGATAAGGCGGGTGCAGAGCAAGTGCGCCAAGTGGTTGAGACCACTCTGCAAGATATCCGTGAGGAGAATGATGATCTCCGGGGAAAGACCCTAGATCTGGAAGCTCAGGTGAAGGAGTTACAGATGTCCTGTGATACTCTCCAGAAGGCGGAGACGTACCTTAAGGAAACAATCAGCAAGATGGAAGCTGAGCGAGAGAAGATGGAGGAGTCCATCGGAAAAGCCACAGACCAGGGCCAGGAGTTGACCGCTGGTGATGGGAGGTATGAAGCAGATACCTCCTCGAGTGATGTGGGCTCGGAGGATTCGGTGGATGTCTGAGCCGAGATCAAGCAGCTCAAGGAGTTGCTACAAGCCCAGTGGACGCAAGAGAAGTGTGAGAGACTGGCTATTGAGAGCCGAGTGGGCGCATTGGAGACGGAGAGGTCTGAGAGGGCTCTGCTGCTGGAAGAGCTGTTGAAGCAGGAAGAGCTTCAGAGATGGGCTGCTGAGAGGCAAGTAGCTGAGCTAGAAGAAGAAGTTTTAGAGCTCAAAGGTCGCCTAGCAAAGTGTCACGTGGTGAACGAGGTCTCCTTGGAGAAGGGAAAAGGCAAACAAGTTGCACTTACTCCCTTAGACCATGAGAAGGTGGACCTGAGGAGAGCTAAGAGTATGGTGTTGGAAGATAAAGGTGAAGTGGAGATGGTCAAGACGAAAAGTTGTGAATTTGTAGCTGTGAGTCAGCTCAGGGGAAGCATCGAGGGTGAAGAAGCTGGAAGTCAGTTGTCCCTGAAACCTGAGCTGGTTGATCGTCTGGAAACCACTGGTGAGACCGAAACGTCTCGGTACAAGTGCCTCGTAGATGTACCCGAGGACTTGAGGGAAGAATGCACCAGTGAGTCCGTGCATGAGGAGTTTAAGAAGGCCGTGGGAGCCTGTAAGGTGTACTTGACCTCAGAGGCTAGACAGCTGGTGGTCCTGTCCACGACTGAAGTCACAGTGAAGAGGGTGGCGATCCTGAGTGACATACATTGGCGATGTATTCACACGAAGCGGCTTCTCCAGTTGAAGACGGAGCAAGCCGCTAGACAACTGGAGCTGATGAGAAAGGCTCACAGTCTGCGAGAAGATGTCATCCGGGTGCCTCGTGTTCTGGTGAGAGAGCTCATTGGGAGAAATGGCCGAGCCATGCAGATGATGGTGAAGAAGTCTGGTGTGGTAAAAGTAAGCAGTCCACGTGATTGTCGGGACTGGATGCCGGTTGAAGACGGCATGGTGTCGTTCTACACTATAGGAACGGAAGAAAGTCTTGCAGATATGAGCATGCTGGTGGAGTACCGAGTGACCTACCTGCGAGCGGTGGAAAAGTTGAATCTCGCTAGACTGCGAGTGGATAGACAGCATCATCTGAACAGTAGAAGATGGCAGCCGTCTAGAAAGTGTGAGACCAGACAGAGAAAGGGCTCCCTAAATATCAGAGCAGCTGAGGTTAGGGACCTTTCAAGATGTCCTGGGAGTGGGTTTGGAGGTAGTGAGACTTCCAGTGACTCAGGGTTGAGTGGCCCATACAATCGACCCAATAGAGGACGGAACCATGTGGAGTCACACTGTTGTATTGACCGCTGGGAGCGGGGGAGACCTGACAGGGTTTTGACTGACCGCTGGGAGCGGGGGAGACCTGACAAGGTTACGACTGATCGCTGGGAGCGGGGGAGCAGCTGGGAGCGAGGGAAGTCTGACAAGTTTACGACCCGGAAATGTGACTGGACGGAGTCGATGACATTGACAGATGGTAGGTCCCTAAGGAGTGGGCCAATGTCAATGACTAATGTTCCAGGGGCTGGACAACGCAAGGGTCAAGTGCATGGTCTCAGTATGAACTGTGGGATATAGACTGTTTGTGTATATTATGTGTTCAACCCTACAAGTTTGAACAGAGGGGGGGAATATGTGATGTAGCAGACATCCCTTTAAAGGTTCAGTGTGTTTGAATGACCATGTACCTTCCCCTTTAACTGACTGGTCACATGACCGTGACATCACACAGGTCCTTATGCACACAGTTAAGGTCCTATCTGTGAGTGTGTGCTGCAGTATATATAAACCCTGTGTGATTTGTGACAGCTGTGTTCCGGTGTGTAGGAGTTCAAGGTTGTTGGGAGCTCCTGTGTGGGCACCGTGTGTCAGGCACGAGGTTGTTCCCTGTGTGTGTGTGTGTGGGGGAACCCCGCTCGTGTGAGGCCTGGAGAGGCCTGGTGGACTCCGGTGGAGGTGAAGCCTGGATCCCTCTGTGAGAGTGTGGGGGATATCAGTAAGCCTCGGAGTGCCACACAAGCGTCCTGGAGGGGGAAGCCTGGGTATGAGATGTGTAATACGCCAGTGAACCTTAAAGGGAGTGACGGCTGGAGACCACGTGTGGGAAGCCGTAGTGCCACAGTGGTGGCATCTGAAAAGGACCATTACAGCTGAAGCCGGCGAAGGTAATACTCTTGTGTTATGGACATTTATATGGACATTGTGTTAGCATTACCTTGCGGAAGGCTGTAATTAGAGCCAAGTGGGCCGGTCTGCCACTTGGGCTCGTGGACTTTGTGTGTGAACTATGGTTTATGAAGTGTAATAAACTATGGACTGTGAAACACGGCAAAGTAGTTGCTGGTGTGCATTGATTGACGCAACAAAGCGAGTATTCCCCAGGATAATGACAAGTGCTGCCTTACAGGTCGTAATATTATCTAGCAAAAGTACATTGTTTTCAGTACACCGAACAATATAGGGTTTAGAAACTAGAAGCAGGCAGCACTTCTTTTTATTCACAGTGCTAAGGCCCCCTTCACACGTCAGTGTCTCCAGTACATGTGGTGACAGTTTTCACATGTACTGGATACACTTACACACGTAGACTAATTCAAATCTATGGGCCTGCGCACATGTTAGTGTGTTCACAGGAACCATGTGTCCCTGTGCAAAACACGTAGACATGTCCGTTTTTTTTCGGCAGCATGGTCCGCAATGCGTCCAGCACATGTTTACAATGATGAAACCTGGATGAAATCCATGTGTCATCAGTGTGACACGTACCGGCGTCTGGGAAAAGCAGTATAGTTAGCGCTGTTACCAGGTACCGGGTGCTAAATCCAGCTATTATCATCATCGCCTGGTCTTCCTGTGATCAGCGTGACCAGGTGACATTGATGAAAGTTGGAGTCAACACCCGCCATCTGTGAATAGTGCATATTAAATAAATAAATTAAAAAAAAAGGCTGAGAGTCCCCCTTAATTTTACTAACCAGCTGCGGGAAAGCAGACAGCTGGGGGCTGGTGTTATTATTCTGGGAAGGGGCCAATAGCCCAAAAGGTTCCTAGCCAGCTTAGCCTTTACTCATTAATAAAAAGGGGTGACCCCCCCCCCCAAAAAAAAAATCACTTGTGTTCCCACTATTTTTAATAACAAGCAAAGGCTAAACAGACAGCTGTAAGCTGATATTAGTAAACTGAGAAAGGGCTATGGACATTGACCCCCTGTCAGACTAATAACACCAGCCCTCAGCAGCCCCAGAAATGGCGCATCTATTTGATGCACCAATTCTAGCGCTTAATCTCGGTTCTTCCCACTTGCCCTGGTTTGTTGGCAAGTGGAGTAATAGTTTTGGGGCTGATGTTGGCTGTTTTATGTTCACTGATATCAAGCCCTGGGGTTAGTAATGGTGAGGTGTCTATCAGACAACCCCATTACTAACCCTGTAGTCAAAAGTAATAAAGAGACAAGTAGAGAAAAGTCCTTTAATTGAATAAATAACTCCCTGACAACTCCCCTGATTTTCCCATTTATTACTATAGAAATTAAAGTTATAGTCACCTGCAGGACCGCTATCAGGGCATTACTGCCCTTACTGGCGGATGGGGCCTGGTGAGCAGAGGGGCCCAGGTGGGGCCTCCCCTCTGCTCACCGGGCCCCAGCAAACTGAACCTGCATCCTCGGATGCAGATTCACTTTAAATCTATTGCCGTACTGGAGTCTTCCCGCACGGCAATAGTTAACAGCCGCCAGTCAAACACAGGTCGGCAGCTGACGTCAGAGCTCACGTTGCTGACGTATGACGTCAGTGCCGGCCTGTGACTGGCTGGCTAGCGTCCGCGCCTCAAATCAATCAAGGAGAGTTACCGCTGGACATGTGGCCAGGTAAGGAGAAACTTTTTATTTAACTATTTAGTAAAGCCGCACCATGGGGGCACAATGGGAGATGACATGGGAGCACAATGGGAGATGACGTGGGGGCAGAATGGGAGATGACATGGGGGCAGAATGGGAGATGACATGGGGGCAGAATGGGAGATGACATGGGGGCAGAATGGAGATGACATGGGGCAGAATGGGGGATGATATGGGGCAGAATGGGGGATGATATGGGGCAGAATGGAGACACATGGGGCAGAATGGGAGATGACATGGGGCAGAATGGGAGATGACATGGGGCAGAATGGTGAGACATGGAGGCAGCATGGGAGATGACATGGGGCAGAATGGAGAGACATGGAGGCAGAATGGAGATGACATGGGGACAGAATGAGAGATGACATGGGGGCAGAATGAAGCTGACAAGGGGGCAGAATGGAGAGACAAATGGGGGCAGAATGGAGATGACATGGGGCCAGGATGGGAGAACATATGAGGGCAGGATGAAGACATATGAGTCCAGAATGGAAAACATATGGGAGCAGGATGTGGGACAGTATTACTGTAGGGGCTAATTATGGATATTATTCCTGCTGTGATGTATTTTATTTTTTAGGATACTGTTTTCAGTGAGGGGGGTCCTGTCGCTGTGCAGGGCGACACTGTTGCTTTTTTTCTTAATCTGGTGTAGTGTAGAAGTTGGGGAAAAATTGGGGAATCTGCTCTGGAAACTGCTCTAGGTAAATATATGTTATTTTTTGCAGAGACGAGTCCTTGCTGGAAGAAGTGACGGCGGTCTGTGTTGGATGCATAAGAAAAGCTAAGATGAAGGACTTCAACTAGAGATGTCACCGGTGAGTCAGTGTGTTACCTGTACACTGACACTCTACACTACAAACTATACACAGGGCTTCAGTGTATAATGTCATGGCGATCCCTGTATTACCTGTACATTGACACTATATACAGAGCTCCTGTGTATGTCACTGGTGTTCATTGTATTACCTGTACACTGACACTATATACGGAGCTCCACAGAGTGGAGTTTTTCCAAGAGTGGCTGATGGGACTGTGGAAGGTTCAAGGGGTGGAGGTGGAGTTGCGGTGGAGCCTGGGAGGAGTCTCAAGGGTGCCCGAAAATTTTGCCAGTATGGAGCCCTGAAATTCCTGGTGGCAGCCCTGGTCACGTATCCACCATAATTCCATAATAAAGAGGTCCCACGACGGTCCTCAACTCTGGTACATCCATATGGTGTGGTGAGCGGTGACATCAGTAATGTAACCGCTCACTATACCAGCCAGAACAAAGTGAGAGTACGGTGAGAACCCAGCTGCAGTGACGAGTGGTGACGTAACTAAGGTTATCGCAGGTCACAGGCAGCGGTTCCCACAGTGAGCTCTGTGTGAGCTGGCCTATGAACTGTGGTAACCTTACTAATGTCACTGCTGTAGTGACATCAGTAAGGTTATAAGGATATCACAGTTCACAGGTCAGCTCACACAGAAGTTACCATGATAACCGCTGTCCGAGGCCGGCAGTAACCTTAATTATGTCACTGTTCTGCCCTGGTGTGGTGGCAATCGGGTTAATATTTTTGGTGTTTGTCAGCTGTGTAATGTCAGCTGGCATCAATCCCTGGGGTTAGTAATGTAGAGGTGTCTATCAGAATTTACTGGGTTAGTAATAGGGTGTCTGATAGACACCTCTCTATTACTAATCCCTGAGCTTGATGCCAGCTGACATTACACATCTGACATTAACCCCCAAAAATATTTCCCCCATTGCCACCCCACCAGGGCAATCAGGAAGAGCGGGCAAAGCACCAAAATTGGCACATCTAATGTGATGCGCCAATTCTGGGGTGACTGTGGGCTGGTATATTTAGGCTGGGAAGGACCAAATAACCATGGACCTTCCCAGCTTGATAATATCAGCCCCCAACTTTCTTCTTTAGCTTGGCTGGTTATCAAAAAATAGGGGGGACCCGACGTCATTTTTTGAAATTATTTATTTATTTAGTTCCCAGCAGCAACCTGCGTTGCATCCATGTGTCTTCCCCATGCTGTTTCCATTCCATTTGAGAGCTTTTTCTATCCATTTCACTGGCCCCAGCTCTCCTGCTAGAAAAATGCTTGAGTTTCCATTAACTTCCATTATACTCAGTCTTCAAATCGAGCCTGTCCAAACATCCAACCTGATCGATTCAAGTACTAAGCACTCGAGCATTTTAGTGCTCAATCATCACTAGTAAGCAATAAACTACATTTTTGTCATTATTTCAAAATAATGTACAATTGTGGCCAAAAGTTTTGAGACTGACATACATTTTGGTTTTCACAAAATTTTCTGCTTTACTGTTTTCAGAACTTTTATTGACATATTTGATAAACCTTATTTTTCAAGACTTCTGCAATTAGGCCTGGTAAGGTGGATATTAAATTCTGGGCCAAATCTTGACTGATGACAACTACAGAAGAGAGAGATGAATGAAGTTCTGGTACCTGAACTGAACTTTTTAAAGTTTTTCAGGTACCAGAACTCAAACTTCCAGCAGTCCGCCCATCCCTAATGACAACATCAGTGCTTGAAGTTTATCATAATTTCTGTGTTTTTGTCCACCTGTTTTTTAAAGGAATGATCACAGGTTCTCAATGGGATTGAGATCTGGGGAGTTTCCTTGCCATGGACAAAAATTTAAATATTTTTTTCATTGAGTCATTTAGTTATCATTTTTACCTTGTGACTTGGAGCTTCATATGCTGGAAAAAGCACTGTTCTTTAACAAATTGTCATGGATTTTTAGAAACAGTTACTCTTGGTGGAATGTTAGAAAATATTCTTTATTCACATCGTCTGAAAAGAGGATTCATCTATGCAAAAAGTTCAACAGCAGCGCAGAGCTCGCTCATGAATGGCAGCATGTAGGTGTCAGTGCATCTGCTCTCTAAGTGTGGTGGAGGCTTTTGGAGGTCAATCTAGTATCAAGAAAGGTAGCAAATAAGCCACTTCTCTTCAATAAAAATATCAAGGACAGACTAACATTTTGCATAAAGTACATGGATTGGACTACAAAGGACTGGGGCAAAGTTATTTTCTCTGATGACGTCCCCTTCAGACTGTTTGGGACATTTGAAAGAATAACTGTCCGGAAAAGGAAAGATGAGCGATATCATGAATCCTGCATCGCGCCGACTGTAAGCATTCTTAAACCATTTGTGTGTGGTTGTTACTTTTTATCCAAGGCTTTGGGCTTACTCTTAGTTTTGTCTAAGAACTCTGCCATGAATAAAGAATGGCATCTAACCATGCTTCAAGAACATCTCCCAAAGATACAGGAGCAATTTGGGAAAGAAAAGTGCTTTTTTAAAACATGATGGAGCACCATGTTACAAGGGAAAAGTGATAACTAAATGGTTTTGATGAACAAAGCATTAGAATTTTGGATCCATACTCCGTTCTCAACCCCATTAAGAACCTGTGGGAGCACTAATTATACAAGAATGTGTTGCTATCAATCAAGATTTGGCTCAGAAGATTATATGCAATATACCAAGTCGAATTGCAGAATTCTTGAAATATAAGGGTCCACACAGTAAATATTGAGTCTTGGCATAAACTTAATGAATTTGTCAATAAAAGTTGAAAAATGTATGAAATGCTATGAATGTATATACATTCAAAATTGAAATTGCAACACTAAGAAGGAAAAGTCATGGAAGGATGAAAATCTCGACTTCTTTCCCATCTAACACATCTTAGATGTAAGTGGTCGGCAATTGCAAAAGGAGCTGCCAGCAGTGAATCTTGATGATTTCCATGCCCAAGTGCATTCAGTGTGGCATTAGAGGGGTGGTCCAGTACTTGGACAACACCTTCTAAATCACTATATTTCCCCTTTGTAAAATGGTAACAGCTATATTCACCTCCGGTGCGGGTGCCTTTCCAGAGATGTTGGTGCCTGGCTTCTCAGGGCTCATGTGATATAGCAATGTCCTATAGCCAATCAAAGGCTGCTTCACTTTCAATCCCTTTTTTACGAAACTTACACTTGGAAGACATAAGAGCTGCTGCTGCTCTTTGACTTCTTCCAGAAGTCAGTTTTGTCCACAGGAGGTGAGAGTGAAGTGACCACTGATTGGCTAAAGGGCTCGTGTGACATAACAATTTCTTGCACCCCTGGGAGACTAGGTGCTGACATTTCTGGAATGGTGCCAGCCCCAGATGAGAGTATAGACTGTTATTAATTTACATGGGGGAAATATATTGATTGAGAAGGGGTTGTTTGAGTAGTGGATAACCCCCTTAAAAACCTCACTGATTGCATGCTTAGGCGTGTAAGTTTATGTCTTTCTGCGCGTGGTGCCCATACTTGATACTGAATAAATTGAGATATTTTTAAAATTTTATTTCCACTTTTTCATCATTTGCATATCATTAGTATGTGTATCAATCCTATTATCTTCATAATTCAGTCTAACATAGAAAAAACACCCTAATTTAAAATGGTAAATACTTTAATGGATATACCGTATTTTTCGGACTATAAGACGCACTTTTTTCCTCCAAAATTTTGGAGGAAAATGGGGGGTGCGTCTTATAGTCCGAATGTTGGGGGGGTGTATATTTATGTGTGGTGTGGGGACAGCGGTATTGGTGGAGGAGCGGGGCACAGGAGGCAGCAGCCACCTACTGCAGCCTACACTGTCCCCGCTGCTAAAGAAAATGAATATTCACTGCTCCCCACGCCCATGGGGCGTGGGGAGCAGTGAATATTCATGCTCCTTAATAGCGGTATACAGTGTAGCCGCGCTGCTGCCGGCTATCTCCTGTGCCCGCTGCTAAAAGGCATGAATATTCAACCTCTCTCCACCCCCATGGGTGTGGGGAGGGGGTGAATATTCATGCCCTTTAATGAGCGAGCACAGGAGATAGCCGGCAGCAGCAGCAGCAGCTGCAGCGTGGCTCCACTGTGTGCTGGCTATGAAGGAGAGTGAAGTCACTGCTCCCCTCGCACACAGTACCGGCGTGGGGAGCAGTGACTTCCGGCAGCTGATCTCTCCTTGTGAGCCGCGCATGGTAGTGACGTCATACGCGGCTCACATGGAGAGATCAGTGCAGGCAGACCGGATGCAGCGCTGGAGAAGAGAAGAAAGGTGAGTAGGAGTGTTTATTTTTTTTAATGTGCAGCATGATGGGGATTAGGGGGACCATGCATACTAGGACAGGGATTAGGGGTGCCATGCATGCATACCAGGACAGGGATGAGGGGTGTCATGCATACCAGGACAGGGATGAGGGGTGTCATGCATACCATGACAGGGATGAGGGGTGCCATGCATACCATGACAGGGATGAGGGGTGCCATGCATACCAGGGACAGGGATGAGGGGTGCTATGCATACCAGGACAGGGATGAGGGGTGCCATGCATACCAGGACAGGGATGATGGGTGCCATACATGCCAGGATAGGGATTAGGGGTGCCATGCATACCAGGACAGGGATGAGGGGTACCATGCATACTTGGACAGGGATGAGGGGTGCCATGCATATCAGGATAGGTATGAAGGGTGCCATGCATACCAGGATAAGGATAAGGGGTGCCATGCATACCAGGATGGAGGGATGCCAGGCATACCAGGATGGGGATGGGGACCACATATAAAAGGAAGGGGGGCGGCATATATACCAGGATGGGGGATATTGTCAGAATTGGGGGACATTACCCCTATACCAGTGTCAGCAGAAGACCCCCTCCCCCTTAAAAGTGCATCATGACCACCTTTTTTGCTTGCATTTTTATTTTTTTATTTTCCTCCTCTAAAACCTAGGTGCGTCTTATGGTCCGGTGCATCTTATAGTCCGAAAAATACGGTTAAAAAACTAGAAAAATCAAAAAAGTATATATATATATAACTTTCGTGAGATTATCTTTATACTTCCTCAATTTATTTATCTCATAGATTATATGACCTAACTATGTTTTTTCCTTAATAAGCTAGCTCTCAATATACCCTTGCATAACGCTAGAGACAATAGTATTTTTACTGGCTTTTAGCAGAGCAAGGAATGATGGCTTAGAGGGAAATTGAAGGGAGATTAAACCAGATTGAAATAAAATAATAAACATGTTTAAAAGAAGGAGAGAATAAAGGGAATTATTATATGCCAGTCTAAACAAAGGTAAACTATAAGCTGGCACATAGTGGCTGACATTTATTATTGTTGGTAGCTGCATGCAATATCTTATTAACTTTTTTTGTGTTTTGTTTTTACATTAAAATAAACATAAAAGTAAAATGAATATCATCTATGAATACATAGTAATGTGCATTATCCATAGTGTTTGTTTATGTTCATAAGAAGTGATGGCATATTACTTGGATATCTTTCAATACACTTTTCGGTTTGTGGGAGTCTGAATGGTATGACAAATCCATGTTGTATTGATTTCTGGTATGGCACAAATTTACCTCTCTGTGATTGATTTTATACTACAGACACCCATACGTATTAGAGCTACATTGGACATAACTGCATATACTCCTTGAGAAAGCCATCCGGCGAATCGGCATTGGAGGTGGTGGGGCCTATTTATATGGTATTTATTCCTCTATGTGTTTACTTGGTCACATTAATGCATTCAGTTTAGCACTCTAATTTATATATATCCACTGTGTTTGAATTATTTATTTATATTTTTAGCTGCTGCTATATGTATTTATTGCACTATGCACTTCAACACATAGTCTGGACTTGCCTTGTATATATTTTTTCTTATTGATTTGTGCCCCACAGTTAATTAATTATTGGGTATTTATTGTATATCCCTGAGTCTGTTTTCTAAATTATGTCTTTTGATTTATATATGTATTTTTAAAAAAAAATCTATTAAATGTATATTTTTAAATGATTCTGTGATTGTTTATTGTTTATTGAGTGGGAGATGTAGTTTGGGGAACAAAAGGATCAGTCATGTCGAATTTTGGCTGACCAAGTACAGTATTTATTTATATTGTAAAGATTAGCTGTCGGCTATGAAAGTGTTCCTCATAAACAAAATAAAAAACCAAAAGGCCACCCTCCAGGACTCTGCGCCATTATTCACCCATCTTTACCAAATGAGGTTTTAATTATGAGATATGCCTGGTTTCCTTTCACTTCCCCAGTTCAGATGAGGGCTAGCTTAGTATATGGAGAGGTTAGACACAAGTGATATGGATCATCCATAAAAAGGGCACACCTCGAAGTGGTTGGATGGCTTTTGCATTTTTACAAATAGAAATGTTAACTAAGTGTGGCACCCCAGGGGTCCGGTTGCCACAGTGGCATTGCTTCCCTCACAATGGGTGATGCCATGCCTGGAAGCAAGTAGGGGTCCCCTAATCAGGTTTACCAGCATACAACACTTTCCTGGCTCCAGACTAGAAAGGGGAGCTCCTCCCCTTAGCAACTGGAATCTGGAGGCGGGGTTAGTTAGAGTGAGTTGAGAGGAGTTGAAGACAGGACAGCGACTAAGAAGGACCTGGGGAAGGGAGCTGTGTACGAGCTCACCCCAGAGAGAAGCACAAGGGAACCGGACACTGGAGTCCAAGGTTGTGGGGCACTGAAGGCCCAGCAGCAGAATCCGGAGGGCAGGAGACTGCAGGTTTCCTGGCCCCATCAGACACCCGGCGACACAGTAGCACTATAGGGCCTAGCACCACCGCGTGGGATCGACACTTAAGGAATGCCCGAGCTGCCTGCCATACGGGTGAGGAAAAGACATTTTACTAAGGGACTAGGGCCGCATAGCTACAAGCAGCAGGGCCAAAGAGATAAGCACAGAGGGAAAGCCTACAACTTCACCTGGCAAGGTGGATTCCCAACTTGCTTCCAGGCCGTCCGGACCTCTACTACCAGCTAGTACCCGTGCCCCGGTCTGCTTAACAAACCGCAAGTAAAGATAAGAGGAAACCGCCATTAAGCTGTGGACTGGTCATTATCTGCGCCATCACCTGCACTACACCGCACCAGCAACATCTACCTCATAGCATCACTACCCTGGAGCTAAGCTCTGCCTGTGGAGAGCTGAACCAACTCTGCTGCGTCACCATCAGCTCCAGTGGATCTGCACCGCAGCGGCGTCCCCATATAGCCGCATACCACAGGTGGTGTCACAAACATTATCTCTATAAAAACTTTATTCCCCTTTTACTTTTCCCCTTTTATTGACCGCTCTGGGTCACGAACCGGGTCACTGCCACTGTGACATCCCCCAGCATCGACTGGCCCGGCTACCGAGTACCCCATGGCGCAGGGAGCGCGTCATATAAGTACCTTACGTTTTTAATGTGTATAGAGGAACTCTTGCCTCTAACAGCTTTCTCAGGTGTATGGGGACCTTAGGAACACATTTTTTTTTTATAAAATGCTGCATGCTTAGTTTTTTATTTCTTATTTTCTTCTAAATGAGACTCCATACAGTAGCACATGGAAAGCTTACTGGTCTGTAGTACAGGGTCCGTGTACACAGTTCTGCCTTAAGCATAAACCCTATGAGAAAATGTTGTAATCATCCAATTTAATCATTATCTTATCTGCATCATTATATCAGAACCCCATTTTTATAGAGGGTTGCCAAATAATCCTTTTTCTATGTTCCACAGAAAGAGAGGGGGGAGAGCGCTCCTAAGTGCGCACCACCACCAGCGGTGTGTGAATAGAGAACGCAAGTAAATAAACTCACCTGAAGATGTTGTGCAGCAGGCACAACACTGAGACAAGTGTGATCCCTCAAACTACAAAGGCTGTAGCTATCTCAGGATAATTTTGAATAGAATAAAAAAGCAGGGTCTCAGAGAGCGCTGCCAATGAAGAGGAGATCCGAAATGCCATAGATAAAGCTGGTATTTATTCAAACAATGGGTTTCAGAGCAGATCTGGCTCCTTCATCAGGTACAGCAATGAAGGAACTAGATCTGCTCCAAAAAATGTTGTTTGTAAAAATGCCTGCTTTATCTACAGCATTCCAGATCTGCTCTTCAATGGCAGCACTCACTGAGACCCCACTTTTTTATTCAATACAAAATTTTGCTATGCTGCAAACAGTTATTCATTCAGTTCTATTGAAGGAAAATATTATGGAAGGTAAATGACTAAAATATTTAATTGTATTTGATAAATAAATCTTGGTAAGAGTCTATGAATCTTGTGAAACATACTTTGTTATACACATTGTTTGGTACGGGCATTAAATTCATGACATGCTCAATATAGTCGAGGGTCTTGTGACTTCCATACCAGTATTTGTGGCATATGTTAAAGGGTTGTCCACTATTGGACAATCCCTGCTGAATCATTTCAGGGCCCCATAGAAAATAAAAACAATGTATACTCGCCTCCCAAAGTGGCACTTTTCCAGAGATGTCAGCACTAAAGTCTCGGTGGGTAATAAAATATTATTGCATCACGTGACCACTGTAATCATTCAGTGGCCATTGATCATCACAGCCTTTACTATCTCATCAGGGTGAATGTTCGCTCTGGCAAGATATTGATCAGTAGCCATTGAATTGCAGCACTGACATTGCTGAAACAATGCAACCTTTTTGCTCTGAGACAGCTCATACTGCGGCAACCAAACTGTTAGAACCCTCCTGTTAGTTTTTTCTATCTTGTGTTTTGCGGTCACGTGACCATCTGCCTATATATTCCAGCTCTGCCCTTCTGGCTTTGCTGGACTTCAGTGTTGTTTGACTGTTTTGCTAGCCTGGTGCTTCAGTGCCTATCTCTGTCAGTTTGCTTGGTCCTCTGGGACCTCTAGTACTTTTTGTCAGTTTGTCTTTTGTGTTCTACAACAATTTCTGTTTAGGAGGTGTCCCATTTTTGTTGCAGTCCTTAGTTCTTTTAGGGACTCTTTCCTTTATGCTATAGGTCTTCGTACAGACTAGCCGAGGACTAAGGCGGGTCTGTTCACTAGGAACAGGCAGCCCGCTACTTCGTAGGGATTCAGCTTAGTCTTACTGTAGGGACAGCT
This sequence comes from Phyllobates terribilis, assembly GCF_046119375.1. Taxonomy (NCBI): domain Eukaryota; kingdom Metazoa; phylum Chordata; class Amphibia; order Anura; family Dendrobatidae; genus Phyllobates; species Phyllobates terribilis. The sequence goes on from NW_027362762.1 coordinate 694,931,755, forward strand.
TTCCCCTATCTTTCCTTAGCTCTTGTTGCAAATCATAACAGAAACACTAGTGTAAGTTTTGAAAATGGTCTTTTGGAATCAAAACATCATCTTGTACACTGTACTCCTGTACTTTGTATGATATATTCTCTATCTAAAGAGTGTTGGATTCATTCTATACTTTGCATAAAAAACTATGTTTTACAAGATACATGGACTCTTACTGAGACATCTCAAAGTCCAGTAGTAGACAACCAAGAACTTGATGTGGAATCGAGTAGTAAACACCCCATACTGTTTATACCACTCGTATCAGTCAAAACAGGATATTGTTATTCTAACAGCGACACCATCAGTTTCAGTCAGTGTTCTAAACAGAATGATTTGCCTGTTCACAAATAATTTAAAATGATAATTTTTGGTCAGTATTTAATTATAAAAAGCATGAAAAGTCTGTCAGTGCACTGTGTTACACTGCTCAAAAAAATAAAGGGAACACTAAAATACCACATCCTAGAAATTACTGAATGAACTATTCCAGCTGCAAATCTTTATTTATTACATCGTTGAGAACAATAAAACATAAAAATGATCAATGTAAATCAAAATTAATATCCTATAGAGGTCTTGATTTGGAATGATACGCAAAATCAAAGTGTAAAATGAAATTACAGGCTGATCCAACTTCAATGGAAATGCCTCAAGACAAGGAAATGATGCTCAGCAGTGTGTGTGGCCTCCACATGCCTGTATGGCCTCCCTACAATGCCTGGGAATGCAGCTGATGAGATGGCGGATGTATTCCTGAGGGATCTCCTCCCATACCTGGATTGAAGCACCAGTCAACTCCTGGACAGTCTGTGGTGTAACGTGGCATTGGTGGATGGAACAAGACATGATATCCCATATGTACTCGATTGGATTCAGGTCTGGGGAACAGGAAAGCCAGTTCAAAGCATCAATGCCTTCATCATGCAGGAACTGCTGACACACTCCAGCCACATCAGGCCTAGCATTGTCCTGCATCAGAAGAAACCCATGGCTCACTGCACCTGCATATGGCCTCACAATGGGTCTGAGGATCTCATCCCGGTACCTAACGGGAGTCAGGACACCTCTAACTAGCACATGGAGGCAGGGTCGGACTGGGGTGTCTGGGGCCCACAGGGAGAACTGACTCTAGGGGCCCACCTACAGCCATATGCAAATATCTGTTATCCGCTATCCCTGTTTATAGTGGAGCATTGACTGGCGGCTCCTGCACATCTACTGTGCACCACTATAACTGGGATGTACAATTACGATAGTTTGCATTAAAGGGCTTCTTTGGTTAAAACAAGTTATCACCAATCCATGGGATCCACAGGATCGGTGATCACTTATTGATCGTTTGGGTCCGAACATTGGAAAACGCGCCTATCAGAAGAATGGGGAAGTTTCATCCATGACAGGACACTTATCCCCATTTTAAAATGCAGCTTCCAAAAAAGAGCAGCGCTCACAGTCACTGAGGGAATGACTGGATGAGTGGTCGCATCTCACATGCCGCTCCAGTCTAATGGGGAGAAAAGATCCACATTCTGCCGATTGTGTCCCAGCAGTCAGACCCCCACCAATCAATATCATCACTGATCCTGTGGAGAGGTGATTACTTGTTTTCACCAGAGAACCCCTGTAAGTGCATCTCTGCCGCTCTGGTCCAAGTATTTAATCTCTAAGGCTGCGGCCCCACTATCAGTATTTGGTCAGTATTTTTTCTCAGGAGTGGGAGCCAAAACCAGGTGAGGAACAATCAGAGAAAAGGTATAATAGAAACAAGTCACCAATTCTGTATTTATCACCCACTCCTGGTTTTGGCAGCTACTCCTGAGAAAAAATACTGACCGAATACTGATGGTGGGGCTGTGGCCTAATGGAAAAAAATCTTTTCCTAGTTAATATCAGCAAGAACAAAATGACTGCCATACACAACACAGTCCACTATATCAACACCAATAATACCACATACAAAAGAGACAAATATCGCCACACCATGACTAGATCACATATTACCACCACATAGTGACCGAATAATACTACATACAAGGAACAAATACGGCCACACCATGACCAGACCACAAATTACCACCCCAAAGTGACCAAATACTACAATACTGATCATGAATACAAACCACAATACTAACAACACTGTTATTACCACCAGTGACATTATACACAGGAGCTCTGTATATAGTGTCAGTGTACAGGTAATACAGGGATCACCAGTGACATTATACACAGGAGCTCTGTATATAGTGTCAGTGTACAGGTAATACAGGGATCACCAGTGACATTATACACAGGAGCTCTGTATATAGTGTACAGTGTACAGGTAATACAGTGACCACCAGTGACATTATACACTGGAGCTCAGTATATAGTGTCAGTGTACAGGTAATACAGGGTTCACCAGTGACATTATACACAGGAGCTCTGTATAGAGTGTCAGTGTACAGGTAATACAGTGATCACCAGTGACATTATACACTGGAGCTCTGTATTTAGTGTACAGGTATTACAGTGGTCACCAGTGACATTATACACAGGAGCTCTGTATATAGTGCACAGGTAATACAGTGGTCACCAGTGACATTATACACAGGAGCTCTGTACATAGTGTATAGTGCACAGGTAATACAGTGGTCACCAGTGACATTATACACAGGAGCTCTGTATATAGTGTACAGATAATATAGTGGTCACCAGTGACATTATACACAGGAGCTCTGTATATAGTGTACAGGTAATACAGTGGTCACCAGTGACATTATACACAGGAGCTCTGTATATATTGCACAGGTAATACAGTGGTCACCAGGAGCTCTGTATATAGTGTATAGTGTACAGGTAATACAGGGATCACCAGTGACATTATACACAGGAGCTCTGTATATAGTGTCAGTGTACAGCTCTGTATATAGTGCACAGGTAATACAGTGGTCACAAGTGACATTATACACAGAAGCTCTGTATATAGTGTATACATAATATAGTGATCACCAGTGACATACACAGGAGTTCTGTATATACTATATACACACGTGGTCAGAATTGTTGGTACCCCTCGTTTAATGAAAGAAAAACCCACAATGGTCACAGAAATAACTTGAATCTGACAAAAGTAATAATAAATTAAAAATCTATGAAAATGAACAAATGAAAGTCAGACATTGCTTTTCTGCTTCCACTGAATTTAAAAAAAAAATTAAACTCATGAAATCGGCCTGGACAGAAATGATGGTACCCCTGAAAATAATGTGACAAAAGGGACATGTTAAATAAAGTTGTGTCCACTAATTAGCATCACAGGTGTCTACAATCTTGTAATCAGTCAGTGGGCCTGTATATAGGGCTACAGATACTCACTGTGCTATATATAGGGCTGCAGATACTCACTGTGCCTGTATATAGGGCTACAGATACTCACTGTGCCTGTATATAGGGTTACAGATACTCACTGTGCCTGTATATAGAGTTACAGATACTCACTGTGCCTGTATATAGGGTTACAGATATTCACTGTGCCTGTATATAGGGTTACAGATACTCACTGTGCTTGTATATAGGGCTACAGATACTCACTGTGCTTGTATATAGGGCTACAGATACTCACTGTGTTGTTTGGTGACATGGTGTGTACCACACTCAACATGGACCAGAAGAAGCAAAGGAAAGAGCTGTCTCAGGAGATTAGAAAGAAAATTATAGAAAAGCATGTTAAAAGGTAAAGGTTATAAGACCATCTCCAAGCAGCTTGATGTTTCTGTGACTACAGGTGCACATATTATTCAGAAATTTAAGATCCATGGGACTGTAGCCAACCTCCCTGGACGTGGGTGCAGGAGGAAAATTGATGACAAATCAAAGAGACGGATAATATGAATGGTAACAAAAGAGCCCAGAATAACTTCTAAAGAGATTAAAGGTGAACTTCAAGCTCAAGGAACATCAGTGTCAGATCGTACTATCCACCGTTGTTTGATCCAAAGTGAACTTCATGTAAGACGACCAAGGAGAACACCATTGTTGAAAAAAAAAATAGTAAAAAAGCCAAACTGGAATTTGCCAAACTTCATGTTGACAAGCCACAAAGCTTCTGGGAGAATGTCCTATGGACAGATGAGACAAAAATTGAAGTTTTTGGCAAGGCACATCAGCTCTATGTTCACAGATGGAAAAATGAAGCATATCAAGAAAAGAACACTGTCCCTACTGTGAAACATGGTGGAGGCTCTGTTATGTTCTGGGGCTGCTTTGCTGCACCTGGCACAGGGTGTCTTGAATCTGTGCAGGGTACAATGAAATCTCAAGACTATCAAGGGATTCTAGAGAGAAATGTGCTGCCCAGTGTCAGAAAGCTTGGTCTCAGTTGCAGGTCTAGCAACAGGATAATGACCCAAAACACACAGCTAAAAACACCCAAGAATGGCTAAGAGGAAAACATTGGACTATTCTGAAGTGGCTTCTATGAGCCCTGACCTAAATCCTATGGAGCATCTTTGGAAAGAGCTGAAACATTCTGGAAAAGGCAACCTTCAAACACGAGACAACTGGAGCAGTTTGCTCATGAGGAGTCGGCCAAAATACCTGTCGAGAGGCGCAGAAGTCTCATTGACAGTTACAGGAATCGTTTGATTGCAGTGATTGCCTCAAAAGGTTCAACAAAATATTAAGTTAAGAAGAAGAACCATCATTTCTGTCCAGGCCGATTTCATGAGGTTAATTTTTTTTTAAATTCTGTGGAAGCAGAAAATCAATGTCTGACCTTCATCTCTTCATTTTCAAAAATTTGTAATTTATCAGATTGAAGTTATTTCTGTGACCATTGTGGGTTTTTCTTTCATTAAACGAGGAGTACCAACAATTTTGACCACGTGTGTAGTGTAAGTGTACATGTAATACACTGACTCACCAGTGATGTCTCTAGGTGAAGTCCTTCATCTTCGCTTTTCTTCTTCATCTGGCACAGACAGCCATCACTTCTTCCAGCCAGGAATCATCTCTGCAGAAAATAACACACAGTTATTAATAACTGATCTCTTCTAGAGAATATTCCCACTTTCCCCCCCGACCTCTACACTACACCAGTTGAAGGAAAAAAGCAACATAGTGCCGTCCTGCACAGTAACAGGACCTCTCTTTTGTCCCATCCCATGGAAAACAATTTCCTAAAAAGTAAATTATATTACAGAAGTAATAATGTAATAATAATTGGAATCTAAAGTAATAATGTTCCCCACTGGTCACCATAAACTAATAAAGTATGTTCCTCAATCTGGCTCCCAAACAGTAATTAAGTCCCTTGTCTAGCCAGGCACCCCCATATGTCCCTTCTGGCCACCATTTGTCTAGTGTGACCCCTCCATATATTTATCCTAGCACATGTGTATCGAGCCTGCCCCCTCCCATATACCCATCCTAGCCCCCCCATGTGCCAGTCTGCCCCCCCACATATCCATCCTTGCCTCCATGTTTCCAGCCTGCGCCCCCATATGTCCCCCCCATATATCCTCCATGTGTCCAGCCTGCCCTCTACATATTCATCCTGGCCTCCATGTGTCCAGCCTCTCCCCTCATATATCCATACTGCCCTTACCCCCTGCATATATCCATCCTGACACCCCCCATATATCCAGCGTGCCCCTCCATATATTTATGCTAGCCCATGTGTATCGAGCCCGCCCCCCCCACATATTCATCCTAGCCCCCCCCCATATATCCATCCTGGCCTCCATGTGTTCAGCCTGCCCCCCCCCATATATCCATCCTGGCCTCCATAAGTCCAGCTTGCCCCCCCCATATATCCATCCTGGCCTCCATATATCCATCTTGCCCCCCCATATATCCATCCTGCCCCCCCCATATATCCATCCTGCCCCCCATATATCCATCCTGGCCTCCATGTGTCCAGCCTGCCCCCCATATACCCATCCTGCCCACCCCCCTTTGCCTGGGTCCACCTTGGTTCCCCCTTGTGTGTCCTGCCAGGGCTCCCCTTGTGTGTCCAGCCAGGGCTCCCCTCCCTTGCGTGTCCAGCCAGGGCTCCCCCCTTGCGTGTCCAGCCAAGGCTCCCCCCCTTGCGTGTCCAGCCAGGGCCCCCCCCCTTGCGTGTCCAGCCAGGGTTCCCCCCTCGTGTGTCCAGCTTGGCCCCCCTCGTGTGTCCAGCTTGGCCCCCCCTCGTGTGTCCAGCTTGGCCCCCCCTCGTGTGTCCAGCTTGGCCCCCCCTCGTGTGTCCAGCTGGGCCCCCCCTCGTGTGTCCGTCCAGCTGGGCCCCCCCTCGTGTGTCCGTCCAGCTGGGCCCCCCCTCGTGTGTCCGTCCAGCTGGGCCCCCCCTCGTGTGTCCGTCCAGCTGGGCCCCCCCTCGTGTGTCCATCCAGCTGGGCCCCCCCTCGTGTGTCCGTCCAGCTTGGCCCCCCCTCGTGTGTCCGTCCAGCTGAGCCCCCCTTGTGTGTCCATCCAGCTGGGCCCCCCTTGTGTGTCCATCCAGCTGGGCCCCCCTTGTGTGTCTGTCCAGCTGGGCCCCCCCTTGTGTGTCTGTCCAGCTGGGCCCCCCTTGTGTGTCTGTCCAGCTGGGCCCCCCCTTGTGTGTTTGTCCAGCTGGGCCCCCCCTCGTGTGTCCGTCCAGCTGGGCCCCCCCTCGTGTGTCCGTCCAGCTGGGCCCCCCCTCGTGTGTCCATCCAGCTGGGCCCCCCCTCGTGTGTCCGTCCAGCTGGGCCCCCCCTCGTGTGTCCGTCCAGCTGGGCCCCCCTTGTGTGTCCATCCAGCTGGGCCCCCCTTGTGTGTCCGTCCAGCTGGGCCCCCCTTGTGTGTCTGTCCAGCTGGGCCCCCCCTTGTGTGTCTGTCCAGCTGGGCCCCCCCTTGTGTGTCTGTCCAGCTGGGCCCCCCCTCGTGTGTTTGTCCAGCTGGGCCCCCCCTTATGTGTCTGTCCAGCTGGGCCCCCCTTGTGTGTCTGTCCAGCTGGGCTCCCTCCTTGTGTGTCTGTCCAGCTTGGCCCCCCCTTGTGTGTCTGTCCAGCTGGGCCCCCCCCTTGTGTGTCTGTCCAGCTGGGCCCCCCCTTGTGTGTCTGTCCAGCTGGGCCCCCCCTTTTGTGTCTGTCCAGCTGGGCCCCCCCCTTGTGTGTCTGTCCAACTTGGCCCCCCCTTGTGTGTCTGTCCAGCTGGGCCCCCCCTTGTGTGTCTGTCCAGCTGGGCCCCCCCCTTGTGGGTCTGTCCAGCTGGGCCCCCCCTTGTGTGTCCTGCTGGCCCCCGCCTTGTGTGTCCAGACCATTACACACACACACACACACCTCTTACCTTCCTGCGATCCCGTGCGGTGTCCTCCTTCTCCTGAGTTGTGCGCCTCCTTCACAGCAGGCGCATGACGATGACATCATACGCCGGCCGGCGAAGGGAGACACGCAGCTTCAGCTGCTTCACTGGGACGTGCGCCGCGGTGGTTCAGGTAATGAACGCTGCGTGCGCGCGTCCCTGCATACACTGTGCCTGCGCTTTTAAAGGGCCCGTGCCCCTTAAAACCGCAGGATTTTATTTTGTTCTCTTCTCCCCCCTCTACTCTGCAGCAGGGGCGGGGCCCACCGGGAAATTTCCCGGTATCTCGCCAGCCCAGACCGACCCTGCATGGAGGACTGTGCGGCCCTCCAAAGATAAGTCTCCCCACACTATTACTGACCCATTGCCAAACCGGTCATGATGGAGGATGTTGCAGGCAGCAGAATGTTTTCCACTGCATCTCCAGACTCTGTCATGTCTGTCACATGTGCTCAGTAAACTTGCTCTCATCCGTGAAGAGCACAGGGCCCCAATGTCGAATCTGTCAATCTTGGTGTTCTCTAGCAAATGCCAATAACCCTCCACGGTGTTGGGCTGTAAGCTCAACACCCACTTGTGGATGCCGGGCCCTCATACCACTCTCATGGAGTCTGTTTCTGACAGTTTGAGCAGACACATGGATGTTAGTGGCCTGCTAGAGTTCTCTAAATAGTGAACAACTCCTTTAATTTAATATTTTAGCATCTACTTATTGGAAATCTATAGTCGCATAACTCATTTTGAAAAGCTATCAGTCCCAGAGCTCTATGTACTTAAATAGAGTTTTTAATGTATGCTTAAGCCATACAAATATGATGAACATTATTTTGACATCAGTATGCTTGCTTTAAATTCTTTATGTTATAATATATTAACTGGAAGCAAGCTTAACTTCCATTTTCCGTAAAATATATCTGTTAAAATGAGTTGTCACTATCAGCCATGGGATGTTGGATCAGAAAGCACTAAAGAACTCATTAAATAGAATTGGGACATATTTATTTATCTGTTGTACGTTCTCCTAAATTGAACGGTCTCTTTGCTTTTTGATTGAAAACATTGCATCTGTGATATATCTAGATTTAGTGTGTGTCATTAGGAAACAGTCTTGGAACTAGATCAGACCTTTCATTAAACCCTGCCATTCTTTTGAATTACAGTCATCCTGGTTTTCACATGCTCATTCACATGTGGTTCTGATCTTTTTCACTCTGATACTGTTTTTCCTAAATGATCCAACAGTGCTATGTCCAAAAAGCATTTTCCAAATGGGCCGAAACAAAACACATACGTGGAACGAAAGGAGAGAACGGTGCTAGTGTGTTTACCATTCAGGTCTGTCACTTGCTAAGTCTGAGGCTTTGATGTATCTCAGGGGTAGGGTGGCCATAATTACCTCCAGTTTGGAACCATCTGGCTTCTAAAGATAGCGGAAGGATAGTAACTGCTAACCTGCTTAGCATTATATTATCAGTCATATTGAATGTATTATATCAAGTACAGTCTGGTTTTAAACACGTAGCTCTGTTCTTCTTTGTAACATTTTTTTCGTTGTTATATTTTGGCCAAAAGACTGTATATTTCACTTTGTCCAATATGATACATTAATTTATTATTCATAAGTTGACGGCTAAATAGTCAACATAATGGAAGTGAAAAAAATTATCACTAAATGTATCTGCAGTAATTCCCCTACAGCTGTGAAACTAGAAACATGAAACACAAAAAGTTCAAGGCTATGAGGGAAATTTACCAAGAGTGAAATTTTTAAAGTTTAAATTTTTTTTCTTGTGGCTGAATTCCCTTTATTTTAGCAAAATTTATTAAAGTGCTCAATGACATTTGATAAATTTGGCACATCGCTAGATATGACATTTCTTTCTAGAGCTGAAATATAAACCTTTTCCACAGCCTTTAGTGATTGGTAACAATATATAAAATTAAAAGGTAAATTAACTAGGAATATATTTCACTTAGACTCTGACATATATTCCACTCTGAAATTCTCATAATATATTCCACCTTCCATTAATTTTCTTGAACCATGGTGCAGCTTTTTAGACTGTGGCTCCCTAACATGTTACATAGTGATACTGATTCTTCGTAGAATTCATGTTTAGTAGCCACACTTGATTTCTGCTGCAGATTCTCTTGAAAATCAGTGTTTAAAAAGTGCAGTGTAAATCCTTTTAGGGTTGGCAGATTATTTTACATTATTTACCTTTATTTTAGCAAAATATAATATTAGACATATGAGACCTTGACTCTTATTGGATTTACTTAAACAGTAACTAACTTGTTTTTATTTTTATTTCATAAATCAATAGTAGACATGAAAATAAGAGACTTTGTATTATATCTTATCAGAAATCTGTTTCTTTCTCTGCCAGGACTTATTATTAGAGATGAGCGAGCATGCTCACAACTGCTAAATACTGGCCTGAGCATCTCGGTGTTCGAGATGCTCGGTGCTCAGCGAGAACTTCCTGAATGCTTGGGTGGGAGCTTGAGTCCCCGCCCCGCATGTTTGGCACTGTTTAGGCAGCGAATTAACATGCGGGAATTCCCTGCCAGTCACTGTAATGCCACCGTCATGTTGGTTGTGGCATTACAGTGATTGGCTGGCAGCATAGCATCATCTGGTCTATATAAGACCCGGTGACCCTATGCTCGTCACAGTCTACACTTCAGGCAGACAGAGTAGGGAATGCTGCAGTTGAGTGAGGGAGAGAATTGGCAGTTGATTTAGTCAGGTATTCCAGAGCAATATACAACTAAACTATCAGTCCCTCTAAAGACTAATTCAGATCCATATCAGTCCTGGTGATAGCAGGAGTTAAGGCCCCGTCACACTTAGCGACGCTGCAATGATCCCGACAACGATACGACCTGTCAGGGATCGTTGCTGCGTCGCTATGTGATCGCTGGTGAGCTGTCAAACAGGCAGGCTCACCAACGATCAGGGGAGCAGCGACATCGTGGAAAGAATCTTTCCACGATGTCCTGCTCCTGTTTACGAGCCTGCTGAAGCAGGAGCAGGCTGGTAACTATGGTAAACATCGGGTTACTAGGGGCACACGCGCACCTAGTAACCCGTTGTTTATCATGGTTACCACTCTGCTACAGTGAGCGGGAGGTTACCGCTCACTTTAGCAGGCTCGTAACCATGATAAACAACGGGTTACTAGGTGCGCGTGTGCCCCTAGTAACCCGATGTTTACCATAGTTACCAGCCTGATCGCTGCTCCCGCTGGTCACACACAGCGATGTGTGCTGACCAGCGGGAGAGCAACGACCAAAAAATGGTCCAGGACACTTTGCAGCGATCAGCGACCTCACAGCAGGTGCCTGATCGTTGCAAAGTGTCACACATAGCGACATCGCTGGTGAGGTCGCTGTTGCGTCACCAAAACCGTGACACAGCAGCGATCTCGCTAGCGATCTCGCTATGTGAGATGGGGGCTTTAGGCTGGCATAGTTTGTAGAGAGTGTATACAAAAGAATAGGGTCCATTGCACGTTCTGTGTGCTGCTGTTACTGATAGCCATAGCACTAGGTATCAGGGCTAATATTCTTTTTGCTCTTAATCCTGATTATTTGGTTGAAAAGCAATATAATACACCATTTTTACTGCTCCATTTGTTTGTTAGCAGCATACAGCCAAATTAGTGTGATTTTAATAGCATTGCTGTATTGTGGAAGCAGAGAAACATGTCCATCATCTTAGGTGATCCTATATTACTGCGGTAATAATCCTGACATTTTTGGGAATGTGGCAAAAATTATACTCCATTTAAAGACAGCCAGTTCTGTGTTGTTCAAACCAGTTCACACTTATTCGCTGATACCATACCATACTATTAGGCCACCGCCTAAAACGGTTGTAATCAGACGTGATCCTATATTATTGCGGTAATAATCCTGATATTTTTGAGAACGTGACAAATATTATACTCCATTTAAAGTCTGCCAGGTGTGTGTTGTTCAAACCTATTCACACTTTGTCGCTGAATAATGCCATACTAATAGGCCACTGCCTTAAACCGTGGCCATCAGACGTGATCCGATATTACTGCGGTAATAATAGAGACATTGTTGGGAATGTGACAAATATAATACGCCATTTAAAATCGGCAAGGCGCATGGCAAGGTATGAACGCAGGCAGGATAGGGACCAGTACAGACTGGGATACGGGAACAGAGCCGCAGATGCGGTGGACTAGCAGAGCAAAACCGCAGGAGCGGTGAACAAGCAGAGCGGAGCAAAACCGCAGGTGCGGTGAATAAGCGGAGCGGAGCAAAACCGCAGGTGCGGTGAACCAGCAGAGCGGAGCAAAACCGCAGGTGCAGTGAACAAGCAGAGCGGAGAAAAAATGCAGGTATGGTAAACAAGCAGAGCAGAGCGGAACCATCGGAGCGGTGAACAAGCAGAGCAGAACAGAACCGCAGGTGCGCTAAACAAGAGGAGCAGAGCAGAGCAGAACCGCCGGAGCGGTGAACAAGCAGAGCAGAACAGGACTGCAGGTGCGGTAAACAAGCAGAGCAGAACAGAGCAGAAGGTGAAGGCAAACAGGACATGGCTCTGTTCACATGGAACAGACTGGAAAATACAGGAAGATGGTTAGAACACAGGAGGTAGATACGGAAGCAGGGAAAGGGGACAAGCAGAACCAGATACACACAAGGTACTTACAATGAAGTAGCGAGTGGACACAAAACTCACAAACAGAAGTACAGAGACAACGAGTTGGAGTTAGGTGCAGGTTCAGACACTGCAGGCAAAGGGAAGGTATGGACATAGAGAGAAACAAGCAACGGGCTAGGACACTGTCCAGACAGGAACTGAACCGGGAACAAGATACAGGAACAAGCCTGGGAACTCAGCCCCCAGGGTGGCGGAAACAGACTAGAAGTCACAGGTACAGGAAAAGGCTCTGGGTACTCAGCCCCCAGAGTGGCGGACAGACTAGAGTCAGGACAGGACCTGGCACCTCAGTTGCAAAAGACAAACTGAGTGAAAGTGTTGCTCAGGCACCTCCTACTGGGTGGAGGGGTTTAAGTATCCAGTGACTCACAGCAATAGGCTGGGGACACATTAGGACTGTGCACACAGTAGCTATAAGAAACAAGCAGAAAGCCACGCCGACGCCCTAAGCAATCAGACAAGAGACATGGACACAGCAGATAATGGAGCAAAGAGTGCAGCCTGGACTGACAGGTAAGATTGCGGTCTTGCATGGTGGGAGGTGGTGCACCTTGCAAGCACACCGCCAGGGATGTAACAGTATCCCCCCCTTTACGCCCTCTCTTCCTCCAGCCAGCAAGGATTTTCTGCAGAGAATTTGGAGGCCGATCCTTCTCCTCAAGAAGATTTCCTCTTCTGTCCACTAGAGGGAACAAAGCTGGTCTCATCATCTTGGTAACTAGGATGCTTCCTTCCATCGGGCCATCCTCAGCAACAGATGAAGTGGGTGAGGTACCAGGAACAGGACACAGGAAAGTCTCTCTCCACTTATTAATATCGGGTAGCACCCCAAAGGATTCACGGGACAACTGGAGGTCCTCCACCAGGTTGGAGGGGTTCAGAGGCTCGGGGATAACCACCGCTTTGATGTACACTTTGCCAATCTTACTGGATGAAGTGGGCGAAGTACCAGGTACAGGGTGTAGAAAAGTCTCTCTCCATTTGTTATCAGGTTGCACCCAAGAGGATTCAGGAGACAATTGGAAGTCCTCTGCCTGGTTGAAGGGGTGCAGAGACTTGGGAGTAACCACCGCCTTGATGGACTTAATGCCAGATTTATTAAAGATGGAGGATCCTTGCTTAGGGACCAACTTCAGTCTGGTTTCTGAGATGACACGTCTGAGAGGCGGGGCGGTGCCTAAAGCCAGATCATTGGTACAGTCGTCGAGACTGTGTGGGGACAATGCCTCTGCTTTCCTTCCTTTGAAGACTTCAGCGCACAGCGAGTCAGCAACTAGTAGATCTGGTGAAGAAGAAGAAGAAACTGCTGACTGTCCTGAAGATATGGGGACTGGACACCCCTTGCACTTCAGCAGTCCCCCAGGAAACACCATGCAGGAACTCCAGACCTGAGCGGGCACTAGATCTCTCGGCTCTGGATGACCTGTGGGTAAACCAGACAGCACCTGATATGTGATCTTCTCATGTGTAATGCTCTGGAGCTTAATTTGTACAGACATATTTTGACTGTTTCTGAGTAGGGGTCGTCCTTCCGCTGACAATGCCCAAACCGGCTTCTGGAGTTGTCGGACGGGAATCAGACACTGACTCTTCAAGGCTTTAAGCCCGAAACTTCCGGTTAATCCGAGGCCTTCACTTGCCATGGAGACAGTCATGGTCATCTGTGGAGAGGAAACACTAATGCCAAGGGCAGCCTCTCCCACAGGCCTAATGTCTTGGGATTCTCCAACCTTCGCTGGACAAAGACCATCCGGGGGTCCCAAACAACCGCAGCGGGACCGCAATCCGACTTTGTGACTGAGTTCTGGCCTCTGCTTTGCCTGACGATCATAGTCATCCTTCATGGACTCTGTGCAGATAGCTGCCTCCACAGACTGGGGAACAGGAGGTCTTTGGGAGGACAGAACCCGGCATGACGGTTTACCTCTACGCCTTGCACGTCTGGACTGTCTCTTGAGGTTGGGAAGGGAAGTATTCTGTGGAGCATTGTCATCCTGTGTGGATTCTGTGTGGCCAGCAGTCTCTTCAGGCTGGAGAACTGGTAGGCTACCTACACACATCACCCATCAGGGCTGCTCCAGGATATTGGGAAGGGAAGCTTTAGCAGAAGCTTCAGGATTAGGGTCATTGAAGACCATTAGAAAGGCCACTAGGAAGGCCTGCAGGTCAGAGACGAAAGGATCCCATGCTTCCCATAGGGGGGTGATCCATTTCAAGGCATCACCCGCTATGTAAGACATCATGAATGCTACTTTAACCCGATCGGTAGGAAAATAGTGAGCATAGAATTTGAAATGCAGCATGCATTGCTCCACAAATGCATGGCTTCGTTTTGGATCCCCATAGTACCGTGGTGGATCCGCAGGAACGAGTGCTGATAGCTCCATTTGGGCTGGTGCGTAAATCGCCTGAACCTCAGCTTGAGAAAAATTTTTTTCTTAGTGCACGTATTCGCCAGACATGGATTCAAATGTCTCTGAGAGCGAAGGGCCGTGGGGCTCAACGGGAACCATGGCCTGAGCAAACTGTTACGCTCACGCCCGGACCGACTGGCGTGAGCGTGATTAGTGATCCCACTGTACCATGAACCGAGGAGTGCCTGGAGGGGCGTAACTAAGTATCAACCCGGTCCGACCAAGGTCGCACGGCGGCTCAGTCGACTCCGTGTACCAGGGAGGAACCGAGCAGAGGGACCAGGTGCTACTCCAGGTCAGACCCCGGTAACAGCTGTTGACCCACACCGGGGAATGCAGGAAAAGGCAGGTTAGCTGGTATACAGACAGGTGGGTACTGGCAGGCGCGGCTGGTATGCAGACAGGCGGATGCTGACAGGCACGGCTGGAATGCAGACCGGCCGATACTGGCAGGTATGAACGCAGGCTGGATAGGGACCAGTACAGACTGGGATACTTGAACAGAGCCGCATGTGCGGTGGACTAGCAGAGCAAAACCGCAGGAGCGGTGAACAAGCAGAGCGGAGCAAAACCGTAGGTGCGGTGAACAAGCAGAGCGGAGCAAAACCGCAGGTGCAGTGAACAAGCAGAGCGGAGCAAAACCACAGGTGCAGTGAACAAGCAGAGCGGAGCAAAACCACAGGTGCGGTGAACCAGCAGAGCGGAGCAAAACCACAGGTGCGGTGAACCAGCAGAGCGGAGCAAAACCGCAGGTGCGGTGAACCAGCAGAGCGGAGCAAAACCGCAGGTGCGGTGAACAAGCAGAGTGGAGCAAAACCGCCGGAGCGGTAAACAAGCGGAGCAGAGCGGAACCGCATGTGCGGTAACAAGTGGAGCAGAGCGGAACCACCAGAGGGTGAACAAGCAGAGCAGAACAGAACCACAGGTGCGGTAAAGAAGTGGAGCAGAGCAGAACCTCCGGATCGGTGAACAAGCAGAGCAGAACAGAGCAGAAGGTGAAGGCAGACAGGATAGGGCTCTGTTCACATGGAACAGACTGGAAAATACAGGAAGATGGTTAGAGTACAGGAGGTAGATACGGAGGCAGGGAAAGGGGACAAGCAGAACCAGATACACACAAGGTACTTACAATGAAGTAGCGAGTGGACACAAAACTCACAAACAGAAGTACAGAGACAACGAGTTGGAGTTAGGTGCAGGTTCAGGCACTGCAGGCAAAGGGAAGATATGGACATAGAGAGAAACAAGCAACGGGCTAGGACACTGTTCAGACAGGAACTGAATCGGGAACAAGATACAGGAACGAGCCTGGGAACTCAGCCCCCAGGGTGGCGGAAACAGACTAGAAGTCAGAGATACAGGTAGAGGCACTGGGTACTTGGCCCCCAGGGTGGCGGAAACAGACTAGAAGTCACAGGTACAGGAAAAGGCCCTGGGTACTCAGCCCCCAGGGTGGCGGACAGACTAGAGTCAGGACAGGACCTGGCACCTTAGTTGCAAAAGACAAACTGAGTGAAAGTGTTGCTCAGGCACCTCCTACGGGTGGAGGGGGTTTAAGTATCCAGTGACTCTCAGCAATAGGCTGGGGACGCATTTGGACTGTGCACACAGTACCTATAAGAAACAAGCAGAAAGCTGCGCTGACGCCCTAAGCAATCAGACAAGAGACATGGACACAGCAGGTAATGGAGCAAAGAGTGCAGCATGGACTGACAGGTAAGATTGCGGTCTTGCATGGTGGGAGGTGGTGCACCATGCAAGCACGCCGCCAGGGATGTTACACCAGTCCAACTGTTAGGTATTCCCGAGTCTGTTTCTTTTTGAAAGACTGTCAAGTCAACCCCAAAAAGGCCATTTGCAACATCTGCCATGCCATCATCAGCAAGGGCAGCAAAGCTTCCAGCCTGACCACCACCAGCTTGTTCAGGCACATGACAGCAAAGCACTCGACTAGTTGGGTCGAACGCCAGGGTCCAGAAATAGTGTCTGTGGATGACACCACTGCTTGTTCCGCTGTTGTGCGTGCACGCCAATCCCCTGTCCATGGTGCAGGCGACGATGCCTCTCGCCTTGCACCTGTTGTTGCACACTTGCAACCACCACCATCAGCAACCATGTCCACATCCTTGTCCCAGCTCAGCGTTCAGTTGTCCCTACCCAAGTCGTTTGAACGCAAGCGCAAATACGCAGCCAATGTCACACAGCCCACAATACTAAACTGCCATGCTTGCATGTGAAATGTTGCCTCTTAGGCTCGTGGAGACGGAATCTTTCTGCAACCTCATGGCGGCTGTCCCTCGGTACTCGGTCCCCACACTGGGTTAATATAGTGTAAACCGGGACCCTGTCGGACCCTGGGACAGAACACGTCCTCCTGACGCTGAGGATTGCAGGCACTGGGTC
The DNA here is from genome assembly GCF_046119375.1 of Phyllobates terribilis. Taxonomy (NCBI): domain Eukaryota; kingdom Metazoa; phylum Chordata; class Amphibia; order Anura; family Dendrobatidae; genus Phyllobates; species Phyllobates terribilis. Next base: position 694,948,602 of record NW_027362762.1, read on the forward strand.
AATCAGGGTTGCCCCCACATTCTACAGCTCCAGCATCTCCTCCCCCTCTTCAGCCTCCATCTACGAAATGACCACATCAGTTGGAAACTGGTAGGACTGCAGCACTGCCTTGGCCAAGTGGCAACAGGCTATACTTAAGGTAATGTGCTTAGGTGACAAACTGCACACCACTGCAGAGTTGTTGAAAGCTGTAACAGAACAGGCAGATCTGTGGCTGTCACCGCTGAACCTACAGCAAGGCATGGTCATGTGTGACAATGGCTGAAACCTGGTGGCTGCTGTGAGGCTTGGCAACCTTGCACACGTACCATGCCTGGCCCATGTGCTCAACCTATTGGTTCAACGGTTTCTCAAAACCTACCCGGATCTGCCTGAGCTGCTTGTGAAAGTACACCGCGTGTGTGCCCATCTCTGAAAATCAACTACAGCTTCTGCGCCCTCACCATGCTTCAGCAGTGTTTACAGCTTACCGACTAGTGTGCGATGTCACCACACATTGGAATTCAATGTTGCATATTCAGGTCAGCCTCCCCACATAAGAGCTGATGAGTGGGCACGGATGTCTGACATCTGTGCCGTCCTCCAAAACTTTGAGGACTCCACCAAGATGGTGAGCGGCAATGATGCCATAATTACATCACCATCCTGCTTCTCTGTCTACTGAAACGCTCGCTGCTCACAATTAAAGAGGAGGCATTTAAGGCGGAGCACAATGAGATGGAGCAAGGAATCATACAGGGTGATGCTACACAGCCCAGCCTCATCTCAATGTGGATTGGGTGATAATGAAGAGGAGGAGGAGCAGGAGCTAGTTTCCTGACGTACAGACGGTACTAACCACACAACAGTCATACCATCTGTTCATCCTGAGGGGCCTGAGGGGTGGCAGAATGGGGAGGAGGACCAGGAAGAGGATGAGGAGGAGGAGAGCATGGACAGTCATCCTCTTGGTCAGGACACGGAAGTCTTGGCTGTTGGCAGTCTGGCACACAAGGCTGACTTTATGTTCCGCTGCCTTTCCCCTGACCCTCGCATTCTATACATTTTGGCCAACACTAATTACTGGTTGGTCACATTTTTAGACCCATGCTACAAGTGGAACTTTCTATCTCTCCCTCCTGTGGTGGAGAGGTCTAATAAATTGTTTTAGTACCAGAAGGCCATTGCTCAAGAATTATTAAAAAAAAAATTCTGAAATGCAGACAACAAGGGTCACATTTTTTTGGACAACCAAGGAGTACAGGCGAGGGAGACACCAATATGATACAGCAAAGGCAAGGGAACACTGTCAAAGGTCTGGGACAGTTTTCTCAGACCCTCCCAGTGCCCAGGCCCTGATGCGCTGGGTACTCTGACAACGAGGGAAACGTTTTGGAAGATGCTGAAGGAGTACCTTGCTGACCATACCAACTTTCTCCGTGATTCCTCTGTGCCGTATAACTATTGGGTATCCAAGTTGGACACGTGGTATGAACTGGCTCTCTACGCCTTGGAGGACCTGCCTGCCCTCCACCAGTGTTTTGTCAGAGCGGGTTTTTATTGCCACCGGGGGTATTATAACTGATAGGCGCATCCGTCTGTCAGCTGAAAATGCTGACAGGCTGACTCTCATAAGAATGAACAAGGGCTGGATTGGGCCAGACTTTTCAACATCACTGGATGATAGCAGCGGAACATAAAGTCAAATCCAGTGTTTTTTTTGTGGAGTCTCTTCCCATGCGCCTCTTCACACCCAGACATGGGTATACGCTTTTCGATTTTGTCTATTTTATGTCACCCTCCTCCTTCTCCTCATCCTCCACCACCATATCAACAGGGTGACCATTATGCAACACCCACATAATTTTTTTAAGAGTGTTTATGATGCCTGTAAGAAATATTTTTAGAGGCCTACCTCTAACATTCTGTATGTTATAGAGTATGTTCATGTATACCCCAGAGGTAAATGTTTTTCAGACCATGCACTTAGTGCATGGGCATTACCAGTATAGGAAACCCATTCCTTAATAATGGGAACAATGTTTTTAATGAGGCCATCCTCTAGATCTCTTCAAAGGGGTTTTGGAGTGCTTCCAAATTTTTGGCAGCCCTTGCAGTCACTGCATATGCAATAACAGTATAGGAGACCCACTCCTTTATAATGGGGCAATTTTTTTTACTGATGCCCTCCTCTATGTCTCCTGAAAGGGATATTGAAGTGTGTCCTAATTTTTGACAGCTCTTCCAGTCATTGCATACACAATAACGGTATAGGAGACCCACTCCTTAATAATGGGAACAACAAAGCATAGCCTACTGATGGCCCTCTAACAATAGTGAGGGACGACTGCTGGCCCTCTAACAATAGTAAGGGCCGCCTGATGTAAACATACGTTTTGTGACTTTCAGAGTCCCTCCTTCATAAATGAAACAGGATGTGTCTGATCATGTCTCACACAGCACATGCCTTATATACATTACCCTGGAAAGAATGTTCCTTAATATTTTTTCCAGGAAAATCCATTTTGGCTTCATTTTTGTATGTTTTATTGTCAGTCAATAAAAGTGGCGTAATACTCTGACAACATTGTTCACAGCAGTGACCTGGGAGTCAGAGATTAGAGATGAGCGTTGTTCGACTCGAACTGTTCGCCAATCTCAAATTCGAGCTGTTTTGGGCAGTGTTCGAGCCGATCGGCGAACACGAACGATTTGAGAAAAATTCGGCTGTTCGAGGTTATGTTCGATAACTGTTCGTGCACCAAAATCATAACTGGATTTTTTCTCAGTAATGATGAAAATTAATGTTAATACGCAGTTTGAGTGTACAGCGGGGTGGGGGGAGGGGCAGGGGATGGATCTCTGCAGGAATAATGAAGATCTCCATTTTTTTTTCTCTTTCCCGCATTTACAGTGGGGAGGTGCAATCTGTCAGCCTATCAGCAGCGCACACACGGAGCGAAGTGCTTTTTTTCACACAAGCAAGGGCATGTGTCATTGGCAGTGTATGTCACATGTCCTTGCCCTATAAGACCAAGCCATTTTCCCCGTCGCCACCATTTTCTCACTGCTGCAGCTGCGTGTTAGACGGCACCGCTGTTGCTGTGTGCGCTATACCTTGTTAATTTCAAGCCAATTTTCGCACAAATCTACAGATAGCTTGGGAGTAGGGAATAGTTGTGATTGCAGTCCTTTTAAGGACTAGGTTACAGCATTTCCTACGACTTTTATCAGGCAGGTCTGTGCTCTTAAATAGATAGATTGTGGGAGTAAAGACTAATTGTAATTGCAGTCCTTTTCAGGACTAGGTTACATCAGTTCCTATCAGTTTTTGCCAGGCAGGTCTGTGCCAGTGCTGTGCAAGTTTTTTTCACAGTATTTGGCTGAATCTAGCAAAGCTAATCCTTTTTGGCCTATTGCAGAGTGTGTTAGTCAGTGGAGTAGCCCATCTGCGTTGCAAGATATACCACCTGTGTATAGAATACCAATTTTTTTACTGCACCTAGTGAAGTAAAATCTTTTTGGGCATAGCATCATTCTATTAGTCCATTTATACTGACCTCCATCAGGTTGCAAATTGAATATAATTTTTTTCTGCATCTAGCTCTGAAAAAATATTTGGGCTTCTAGCAGTGTGTGGGACTTGTTCTATTAGTCCATCTATACTGACCTCCATCAGGTTGCAAACTGAATATAATTTTTTTCTGCATCTAGCTCTGAAAAAATATTTGGCCTTCTAGCAGTGTGTTTGACTTGTTCTATTAGTCCATCTATACTGACCTCCATCACGCTGCAAATTCAAAATAATTTTTTGTCTGCATCTAGCTCTGAAAAAATATTTGGCCTTCTAGCAGTGTGTGGGACTTTCTCTATTAGTCCATCTATACTGACCTCCATCAGGTTGCAAATTAAAAATAATTTTTATCTGCATCTACCTCTGAAAAAATATTTGGGCTTCTAGCTGTGTGTGGGACTTGTTCTATTAGTCCATCTATACTGACCTCCATCAGGTTTCAAACTGAATATAATTTTTTTCTGCATCTAGCTCTGAAATAATATTTGGCCTTCTAGCAGTGTGTGGGACTTTCTCTATTAGTCCATCTATACTGACCTCCATCAGGTTGCAAATTAAAAATAATTTTTTGTCTGCATCTAGCTCTGAAAAAATATTTGGCCTTCTAGCAGTGTGTGGGACTTTCTCTATTAGTCCATCTATACTGACCTCCATCAGGTTGCAAATTAAAAATAATTTATATCTGCATCTAGCTCTGAAAAAATATTTGGCCTTCTAGCAGTGTGTGGGACTTTCTCTATTAGTCCATCTATACTGACCTCCATCAGGTTGCAAACTGAATATATTTTTTTTCTGCATCTACCTCTGAAAAAATATTGGGCTTCTAGCTGTGTGTGGGACTTGTTCTATTAATCCATCTATACAGACCTCCATCAGGTTGCACACTGAATATAATTTTTTTCTGCATCTACCTCTGAAAAAATATTTGGGCTTCTAGCTGTGTGTGGGACTTGTTCTATTAATCCATCTATACAGACCTCCATCAGGATGCAAACTGAATATAATTTTTTTCTGCATCTACCTCTGAAAAAATATTTGGGCTTCTAGCTGTGTGTGGGACTTGTTCTATTAATCCATCTATACTGACCTCCATCAGGTTGCAAACTGAATATAATTTTTTTCTGCATCTAGCTCTGAAAAAATATTTGGCCTTCTAGCAGTGTGTGGGACTTTCTCTATTAGTCCATCTATACTGACCTCCATCAGGTTGCAAATTAAAAATAATTTTTATCTGCATCTAGCTCTGAAAAAATATTTGGCCTTCTAGCAGTGTGTGGGACTTTCTCTATTAGTCCATCTATACTGACCTCCATCAGGTTGCAAATTAAAAATAATTTTTTGTCTGCATCTAGCTCTGAAAAAATATTTGGCCTTCTAGCAGTGTGTGGGACTTTCTCTATTAGTCCATCTATACTGACCTCCATCAGGTTGCAAATTAAAAATAATTTATATCTGCATCTAGCTCTGAAAAAATATTTGGCCTTCTAGCAGTGTGTGGGACTTTCTCTATTAGTCCATCTATACTGACCTCCATCAGGTTGCAAACTGAATATATTTTTTTTCTGCATCTACCTCTGAAAAAATATTGGGTTTCTAGCTGTGTGTGGGACTTGTTCTATTAATCCATCTATACAGACCTCCATCAGGTTGCAAACTGAATATAATTTTTTTCTGCATCTACCTCTGAAAAAATATTTGGGCTTCTAGCTGTGTGTGGGACTTGTTCTATTAATCCATCTATACAGACCTCCATCAGGTTGCAAACTGAATATAATTTTTTTCTGCATCTACCTCTGAAAAAATATTTGGGCTTCTATCTGTGTGTGGGACTTGTTCTATTAGTCCATCTATACTGACCTCCATCAGGTTGCAAACTGAATATAATTTTTTTCTGCATCTAGCTCTGAAAAAATATTTGGCCTTCTAGCAGTGTGTGGGACTTTCTCTATTAGTCCATCTATACTGACCTCCATCAGGTTGCAAATTAAAAATAATTTTTATCTGCATCTAGCTCTGAAAAAATATTTGGCCTTCTAGCAATGTGTGGGACTTTCTCTATTAGTCCATCTATACTGACCTCCATCAGGTTGCAAATTAAAAATAATTTTTTGTCTGCATCTAGCTCTGAAAAAATATTTGGCCTTCTAGCAGTGTGTGGGACTTTCTCTATTAGTCCATCTATACTGACCTCCATCAGGTTGCAAACTGAATATATTTTTTTTCTGCATCTACCTCTGAAAAAATATTTGGGCTTCTAGCTGTGTGTGGGACTTGTTCTATTAGTCCATCTTTACTGACCTCCATCAGGTTGCAAATTGAATATAATTTTTTTCTGCATCTAACCCAGCCAATAGTTTTGGCCTAATACCACAGTTTGGCCACTCAGCTCTGCTCGGTTCCCATCCATTGTTTTTTTGTGCAAACAACTCCAGAGTTGTGAATTAGTTAACCACCAAAATGAGTGGAAAAAGGCCTGCTGCTGGTGGAAAGGGGAATAGGCGTGTTGGGAAGGGGAAAAAAGGTTGTGTCCGTGGGGTAGGTGTTAAAGCAACAGTAACATCTGCAGAAGAAAGACCATCTTCCAGCCAAACTAAAATGTCTACTTCTTTTAGCGGACAATGTGATAAGATCCCTTTCTTATGGCCACGCCAATCGCTACAAATTCCAGACGAGGCACAAAAACAGCAGGTGCTTCAACGGATATCAAGTGCTCCTTTAAGTGGGCTCTCCTCCACATCAACTTCAACATCACAAATACTCCAGTCCTCAAAGGTGTCACCCCAATCGCACTTGCTTCCTCACAGCTCCCAAATCTCCAGCTGCCCGTCTGAGTATGAGGTAGAACAGATGGTTGAGTCTGCAGAGCTGTTTACTCATACTATAGCCTGGGAATCAGAGGTCGACTCCAGCGCTTCTGTGAATCCAGACGAGGAAATGATCTGCACTGATGCCCAGAATCTTTATGAGTCGGATCCAGGACCAGACGCAGAAGGTTCTGACCATAATGTAGACCCTCATTCCCAAACTGTAATTCCTGTTGGTTGAGACAATGAGGAAGACGATGATGAGACTCAAATACCTGATTGGAGCAACAACTTTAGTTTTTTGTCAGGGCAGGAACAGGTTGGCTCTGAGGACGACGGGTGTGATAATGCACAGGGTGATGATGATGAGGTTGGAGATCCCACTTACTGTCAACCCACAGTCAGCCAAGAGATGAGGTCAGCAGAGGAGGTGGAGGAAGATGCTAGTGACGACGAGGTCAGGTTGCGCTTTCCTGGACAGAGACGTAGTACTGGAAGCACGTCAACAACTGCATCCTCAAACACAACTCTGCCTCTCACCACAAGTCGTGGTGGCTCTTCAGGTCGCATGGGTGCTAAGCCTTGCATAGCCTGGGCATTTTTTCAGATCGATAAAGATGACCCAACTCGTGTTATCTGTAACATTTGTCAGCAAAAGCTAAGTAGAGGCCAAAAAATACATAGTTTGAGTACTTCATGCATGAACCGGCACATGGACATGAAGCATAAGTTGCAGTGGGAAGCTCAGTGTGCTACAATGCGGCCTAGCCGGCCGGGCCAACCACCGTCTGCCATATCTTGTGCATCCGCGGCCTCTTCATCCTCTGTGACTGGGGGGACAGCAGTCACACCTGTTTTGGGGCGCAGACCTGCCACCTCTTTACCCGCAACAGCCAGCGTGATTGGCAGGTCATCATTTTCTTTGGAGGTGGTAACACCAGCTGGTGTTGAGCGCTGTCCGACATCGATAGCACCACCTTTGGATCAAGGCAACCTAACATGTCCGCCTGCATCTTCCTCACAGACCGGCAGTTTGCCGGGGACACCCTTATCAACCCCGTCTAAGCACAATAGCCAGCCCTCGGTCCCTCAGATGTGGACAAGTAAAAGACCATTTCCTCCTAGCCATGAGAAAGCTAAGAGGTTGAATTTCACCATCTGCAAGCTCTTGGCTACAGAAATGTTGCCTTTCCGCCTGGTGGACACAGAGGATTTTCGAGACCTTATGTCCATCGCAGTGCCCCAGTACCAGATGCCCAGTCGGCACTACTTCTCAAAGAAAGGTGTTCCTGCGCTCCACCAGCATGTCGCACACAACATCACCGCTTCTTTGAGAAACTCTGTGTGTGACAGGGTGCATTTCACAACAGACACTTGGACGAGTAGGCATGGACAGGGGCGTTACATGTCGCTGACTGGGCACTGGGTAACTATGGTGACAGCAGGACAAGGGGCTGCTGTCCAAGTCTTGCCGTCCCCACGAGTTGTGCGTCAATCCTCTTTATGTCAAAGTTCCTCCACTGCTTCTGCCTCCTCAACCTCCTCTCGGTCTTCCACCTGCACCCAAAGCCTGTCTGGTCATGCCACAAGCTTTCTAACTGCGCAGAAGGGATCCTGCACACCTCCTTACTATGCTGGCAGTAGGGCTCAACGTCATCAGGCGGTTTTTACTTTGAAATGTCTGGGAAATGTGAGTCACACAGCTGAGGAGTTGTGGTCAGCTCTGGAGAACCAATTTCATGAATGGTTGTCTCCACTGGACCTGAAACCAGGGAAGGCCGTGTGCGACAATGCTGCAAACCTGGGTGCGGCCCTTCGCCGGGGCAATGTCACACACGTGCCTTGTATGGCTCACGTGTTGAACCTGGTTGTCCAGCAATTTTCAGCCCACTATCCCAGACTAGATGGCCTTCTGCAGAGGGCACGGTCGCTGTGTGCTCACTTCCGCCGTTCGCATCCCGCAGCTCAGCGACTTACATCTCTACAGAAGTCGTTGGGCCTGCCACTTCACCGGCTAAAATGCGATGTGCCTACCCGGTGGAATTCAACTCTGCACATGTTGCAGCGACTGTGGCAGCACCGACAAGCCCTGGTGCAATACGTTCTGACGTATAGCCTGGGCCAACGAGATCCAGAGGTGGGGGAAATCACGCTGGAGGAGTGGTCTCAGATCAGGGACCTATGCACCCTTCTGCACAGTTTTGAAATGGCGACGAAGATGTTTAGTGCTGACGATGCCATTATCAGCATGACTATTCCGGTGATTTACATGCTGGAGCACATGTTAAACAGAATTCGGAGTCAGGTGGTGGCACAAGAGGAGGTGGAGGAAGTAGAGGAGGAGGAGTTGTATGCGGAAGGGCTAACATCTGCAAGGTCCAGACGGTCGGCAGCACCAAGGCGGCAGGCATGTGAGGGTGGGGGAGATGGTTTTACCAGGGCGCATGGTAGCAGCCAAACTAGTGAGGAAGGTGCAGGAGCCCAGGAAGAAGTGGAGGACGAACTGATGGAAGACTCATCAGATGAGGGAGACCTTGATCACATTTCTGTTGTGCGAGGTTGGGGGGAGAGGACAGAGGAAGGAAGCATGATTGTTACCTCGCCACCAACACAACAGGGACTTGGTGCTCCTGGATGTGCAACACACATGAGTGCCTTCTTGGTGCACTACCTGCAACATGACCCTCGAATTGTGAGAATTAGAAATAATCCTGACTACTGGGTTGCCACACTGTTAGATGCCCGGTACAAAAGTAAATTTGCAGAAATTATTCCTGCCATAGAAAGGGATGCACGCATGCAGGAGTATCAGCAGAGACTGTTGCAGAATCTTACATGTGCTTTTCCACAAAACACCAGTAGTGCACGTAGTGAATCTCACAGTTCCAACTTGCCAACCGTGGGACCGTCAAGTGTTCAGCACTCAAACCGTAACAGAACCACAGTATCTGCTGGTAACATCAATTTTGCGGAATCATTTCATCACTTTTTTAGCCCATCCTTTGCAAGGCCACAGGAGACAAGAAGTCTGACACATAGTCAACGCCTAGAGACGATGGTACAGGAGTATCTCCAAGTAAACATTGAAGCCATGACTGTGTCACTGGACCCTTGCTCTTTTTGGGCTTCCAATCTGGATAAATGGCCGGAGCTAGCTACTTACGCCTTGGAGATCTTGTCATGCCCCGCAGTCAGCGTTCTGTCTGAACGTGTGTTCAGCGCTGCTGGTGGTGTGCTGACAGATAAGCGCACGCGGCTCTCCACTGATAATATAGACAGACTCACGTTCATAAAGATGAACAAATCATGGATCCGAAACGACTTTTCTACCCCTGTGTCATCCTGGGGAGAGTAAAAGCTTGATGATTGGTTAAAATCACCCTACCAAGCTTTCAAATTACTAATCATGTTTATCTGTATCTTGGCTGGAAAATAATTTGGGCTTTGTAGCAGTGTGCAGCACTGATTCTATTAGGCCATCTATAATAAGCACCACCAGGTTTAAAATTACTAATCATGTTTATCTGTATCTTGACTGGAAAATAATTTGGGCTTTGTAGCAGTGTGCAGCACTGATCCTATTAGGCCATCTATACTAAGCTCCACCAGATTTAAAATTAATAATAATTTTTAGCTGCATCTAGCCCGGAAAATAATTTTGGGGCTCCGAGATGCGCAAGACACATAAGTGCCTTCTTGCTGCACTACCTGCAACATGACCCTCATATTGTCAGAATTCGAAGTAATCATGACTACTGGGTTGCCACACTCTTAGATTCCCCAAACTTTTCGATCAACCTTTTCATTTTAATAAAGACCAAAAAAATGGGCATTTTTGAAATTATAAGCATTAGCAGGTTATTAGAAACTGAAATCAAACAGTTTTCAACTCAAAACTTTATTCTAGGTGATGTTACATTTTCACATAGGACCCCTTGTTCGAAAGGAGCTTCTGAACTCTCTCGTCCATTGAATTTGTCAGGTTTTGGATGGTTTCTGCTTCAATTGTTTTGCATGAGGACAGAATACCCTCCCAGAGCTGTTGCTTAGATGTGAACTGCCTCCCGCCATCATAGACACTCCTTTTGATGATGCTCCAGAGGTTCTGAATGGGGTAGAGGTCAGGGGAGCATGGGGGTCACACCATAAGTTTGTCCCCTTTTATGCCCATATCAGCCAGAGATGCAGATGTTTTATGTGCAGCATGAGATGGTGCATTATCATGCAAAAAAATGATCTTGCTGTGAAATACACGGTTCTTCTTCTTGAACCATGGCAGGAAGTGCTGTTTGAGAAAATCCACATACATTATGGAGTTCATCTTTAGCGCCTTCAGGGATCCTAAAGGGGCCGACAATCTCTCTCCCCATGATTCCAGCCCAAAACATTACTCCACCTCCTCCTTGTTGGCGCTGTAGCCGTGTTTGCGTGGGGTGTCCATCAACCAGCCATCCTCCACTCCATCCATCTGGACCATCGAGCGCTGCACGGCACTCATCCGTGAACAAAACAGTTTTGAAATCAGTCTTCATGTAATGTTTAGCCCACTGGAGCCGTTTCTGCTTGTGTGAAGTGGATAGAGGAGGTCGACAGGATGGCGTATGCACAGCTGCAAACCTCTGAAGGACCCTGCATCTTGTTGTTCGGGGGACGTTGGAGGCACCAGCAGCTTCAAAAACTTGTCTGCTGCTATGACAAGGCTTTTTTGCCGCTGCTCTTTTAACCTGACGTAATTGCCTGTAGGAAAGAGTCCTCAATTTGCCCTTATCAGCACGCACACGTGTGTACTGTGAATCAGCTACATACTTCTTGATTGCCAAGACACTTCATCCTGATCATCGCACAATGTTGATTGTAGTCATGCCTTGACCTAAACACTCCACAATTTGTTGCTTCTCAGCAGCCGACACATCCTTTTTCTTTCCCAATTTGGCAGAAAATGTAGGCTGCTTAATAATGTGAGACAGCCTTCTTAAGTAGTCTTGCCTTTCATTGGACACACCTGCCAAACTAATTAGCACAGGTGTCTGCAATTGCTTACAGTGATATAAAGAGCCCTGACACACATCACCATCAATGAGTTTAACTGACAAACAAACAAATTCTTCCCTTATCACTCCTAAACACTTTTTGCATAATAATTTGGAACACAGTGTACATGTGCTTTTCCACAAAACACCAGTGGTTCACGTAGTGAATCTTATAGTTCTAACTTGCCAACCGTGGTCTGTATGGAGTTGTTCAATAAAGGGCCCAAAATTAAGATAACATAGATGGGAGAGGTCTCTATGAATAGGAATTCCTAAGTATTTGATACCCTGTGAGGGCCAGGCAAAGGGAAAGTTGGACTGGATGGAATCCTATATGGATTTGGGGAGGGAGACATCGAGGGCCTCAGACTTCGCTGCATTGATTTTAAAATTTGAGCATGTAACAAAGTGATCTATTTCAGCCATAACAGCATGGATGGATATATGTGATTGAGTGATATATACTAGGACATCATCAGCAAATAGAGAGCACTTGTACTCGGTGCCTCCCACCTCAATCCACCTAATATTGGGGTTATGGCGAATTGATGAGAGCAGGTGCTCCGTCACTAGGATGTATAAGAGAGGGCACAGAGGACATCCCTGCCTTGTCCCATTGGTGATTGTGAAAGGTGATGAAAATGTTCTGATGCACCCCCTGGGCCTTGGGACACCCGGAGCCGGACCCTTTTTGGTGGATGCTGGTGGTTGTAGTCTTCGTGGCGGCGACCCGGTTCCGTGGCTCAGGGTGGTAAAACCAGTGGCGGAACTATTTATGTGGTTTTGATGTTTAAATGTCCGACTACGCCACCCGTGGATTGCGGTCAGAGTGAACCGCCGCTGCAGGGCAGACCGCTGAGGCTGGTGTTGTGGGTGCAGCAGAGCGTAGCATAACTCCCCACGGGAGGAGTATAGCCTCAGGGCAGTGTATGCGGAGGATGGGGGTGATGGTGCAGGGCAGCAGCAGTAACGACACGGAGTCAGTGATGCAGTCCAGGGCCTTTACTCACAGTTCTTATTACTCAGACCACGTCTGCAGGTAACGGCTGCCCACGTCGTACTGTGCTCACCAGGTGAGGGGCTCAGACAACTCCAAGATAACTTTGGAGCGCTTCACAGGACCCCCTTTGTGTGTCCTCTGTCTGGCCTTTCTTACCAACCCTTCTGTCCGGCTGCCTCGGGCCTCCTCTTGGTAAACTTGGCGCCAGTTTCCCTGACCCTATGTGTTGCCTTCCTAGCGGGTGTAGCGAGGGGCTGCGCCACATAAAATGTCACAGCCTCCGGTTTCTAGCTGAGGGTCGTTTCCTGCCTCCACTAGTTTCGGGGACCGGTCTCCCCCTTTGGCCTGACCCCTCCACGCAGGTGGATTTGGGCGTGCGGTGGCGACTCGCCCGTCCGCACCCCTGGGATCCCTTCATTCCTCGTTCCTGGAGCCTTCTCCGCTCCTCTTCCTTCCTTCTCCCTCTTCCAGGCCTGGGCCTCTGTTACTAGGCCCGCCTCCGGAGCAGAGCTCATGCAGAGCCCCTGCTCCCTGCCACTTCTGCTCAGACTTCTCTGCACTGAACTAAGATGGTGCCCACCTTTTATACTCCCTTCTCAATGCTCCCAGGAACTGCTTCCTCCCTGCTCCTGCACTACAGGGTTCCCATTCCTCAGTGTTCCCTCCCCCCACTCCAGCCAGGGACAGGGACTGTCGTGCCCATCTCAGAGGCATATTGGTCGCCCTGCCCCACGGCAATGTGGTGTAATGCATGCAGGTGTCGGGTCCTGATCCACACTCCATCCTTACCTGAGAATGAGATATCACACCTCTGGGTGAGGTGCAATACCTCTGTAGCAACCGAGCCCTCAGGGTGCTACAGTTCCATTTATATTCAGCCTAGGTGACGTATTGTGATACAGGGCCGTGATTTTGGCTATAAAAGGGTCCCCTAGACCCCTACCCCAAGCTTTTTAAGAGAATCATATATGGCGTGCCAGGAGACTCTATGGAATGTTTTCTCAGCATCCAACGAGAGTATCTAATTAAAATTTTTTAACTGCATCTAGCCCAGAAAATACTTTGTGCCTAGTAGCAGTGTCTGCTAGTCAGCGGATTATCCCGACTGTTAAGCAAGCTACACCACCTGTAGTTTGGACACTTAATTTTTTCAAAGGAAATGCTTCGGGACCACGGGATACTCAGTGAAGAGCATCAGGAGGCACCCCAAGGCATAGGGGCTGGGACTGGCAGTAGGATGCCTTGCGGTGGACAGCCGAGCACGATCCTTATAAAAGCTTTTTAACTGCAGCAGCTTTAGTGGACGCTACTGGAGCTGGAATTACGCGGCTGCTGGCATGAGACTTGCCCTCCAATAGATCCTTGTAAATGGATTTAAAGTGTATTCATTCAAATTAGAGAGACAATTTAAATTAAAAAGCTTAGAGCTGCCTCCACCACAGGGGGGCTCGCTCGACCCACCAGCGGACAGGCACCAGTATTGGGAGAGGGGGGCTGGCCGTCAGGGTTCACCGCGGCTCTGGCACAAACCCGGCGACACGGAGGTGGCACGGGCAGGAGCGGACTGAACGTGTCGGCTTCTCACTTTTTGGATTTTAGAAGGGCATGACATGCCTATATCTGTGTCTCCCCCTCCTTTTACTCCTCCACCTCTTTTCTTTTCGCATGACTATATGTACTTGTCACTTTTCCATGTGTTAGTTGTGTCTTCTGAGCAGTTTGTCAGCTTTTGGACACCTTTGAAGGTGTTTTCTATGTGTTTCTATGTGTTTTTGTTTGCCTGCCATTGGTTTTAATGGTGTTCGAAGGTGTTCGACGAACAGTTCGACGAACAGTTTGGCGAACACATGGGTGTTCGACGAACCGAACTCGAACACTACGGGGGTGGCTCAACACTATCAGAGATGCTTCCAGGGGTCTTCCTCATGCTGTTCCCATGTAATTTGAGCTCTGTTTCCATTGATTTGACCAATTTTTAGGTCCCCTAGAGACCTCCGAGGGGGAGGGCCGGAAAAATTCTCGAGTTTCCCATTGACTTACATTGGGCTCGTTACTCGGGTCGAGCACCCGAACATTACGAGTTGCTCGACCCGTGCAACAGGCACCCGAGCATTTTAGTGCTCTCTCATCAGTACTTATTATTCATTTTCAAAATTCTTAATTCATAGGTAAAATCAGTATTCCACAAAGCCAGAATGTCCCATTACTGAGATAGGAAATGGTAGTTACTACAGCTATGATTCGATGTAGACAGGAGGAGGAGGAGGGAGGAGTTCTACCTCTAGTTCCTTCCTCCTCCACCGACTCCTCTCTAGATAAGACTATTTGAGCATCTCATGTTTCAGTAATTGTAAAATTCTGACTTCACGGAATACAGATTTTAGTCAAAAATTAAGAATTTGGAAAATGAATGATCAGTTCATGAGGAAAAAGAAGCATATCTCTCTGGTATGATACAGTATATTGCAAAGATGTTTATTTTCATGTGCACTATTGAGCTATGAAGTAAAAATTAAAATATTCATGTCACCTATCTGAAGAAGTAAACATCCTGAGTGTTAATATGTATATCCTTAGTCATTCAATACAAGTTTATTGTCTTCTGTAGACACTATGAAAGAAAAGGAAAGAGAGGACGAGATAGTTGACTATTATTATTATCCAATAAACGTACAGAAACAGCCAAGCATAATAACTCATCATACTACATATTTCACTTATGGAATGTAGAAAGAACGCCCATCTGTAAGCTGAAGAGAAGTAAGAATTGCTGTTACCAACCACTTTTCTTTTCCCTCTTCCGCTGTGTAATTTTAGTACACTTTAGTTTCGTGTTCTAAGGTCTCATTCAGGCATCAGTTTTTCACGTTCAATTGCTACCTGTGTTTTTAACTGAAAGCACTTGTATCTGTGATAGTCTATGATCACACGTCCATAATTTTTTACTTACAGAGCGGTCTGTGTACAATCGCTGACATATGTTCGATGTTGATCCGAGTGTCGGCACTTTAAGACCATTGGCCTGGAAGACATCAAACAGCACTTGTATTCCATCCGAGTGTTGTCTGTTTTTTATTGCCTGTTAGGAGAAGGTGGAGAAACATTATTTTTCACATGAAAGAAAAACTGATGAACATTGGACAAAAATGTTGAAACTCGGATGACACTGATAAAAATTTGATGAAAATCTGATGAAACTCTAACTAAACTGATAAAACTGATGGAAATCACTAATGAAGATCAGTTCATTTTTCTCGCACGTGACAAAAGTTTAAGTGGTATTTAGCATGGTGTTTAGCTGATTTATCTTTTACAATTCCTGATTTTGTACAGTGTATGTTCTAGGTTATCATGGCCCCCATAATACTGTAGCTTGAACCTGACTTGTCAATATCTTTGTGAACCATTCTCTATAAATTTTAGAAACTCCTATACATTTAACACACAAAATATCACAATGAACTCAAAGTACCTAGCCCTGGCACAATGTCTAGAAGCTTTCATATGTTGAGTTACTGTAACATAATTCACTCTTTAGATATTAGCATTAAAGGGGTTTTCTAGACAAAATTCTGCACTCACACAGAATTACTGGAGATTACCAAACTGGGTGACTGCAGAAATTTGCCTAGAGCTTGGAAAACCACTTTAATCGACAGATCTAAAGAATAAAGTGGTCATTGAGTGTCTGCATAAATAAATGACGTGCATCTACTGATATCTAACTACCATTCTCATTAAACAATGTTTAGATTGTTGCAAAATATGTGGCTCATTGTAAATATCCTTCCTTTTAGTGCAGTAATGTTTGTGCTTCAGCGGATAGCTTAGATGAGTAAATTATATTGCTCAGATAATTTAAGTCAGATTTTGGCTGTTCTCTTCCTGTTAGTATACTGTTAGATAAAGCCAATTAAATGACATCAATGCAGATGTTACGGATAAGGTAAGGTGCAGCCAACAGTTGTATTTGTAAGTCTTTGCATGTTGAATGTTCATTGGCATCTGTAATTCAAACATTGGCTTTGCTTTCATTGTTGACTGCTTTGTAACATTTGTGAAAGGTCTTCGAAAATACAAGGACTAAAAAAATATAGGACCAATGCTTTTAGTTTGAAAATTCAACAAATTTACCAAAAGCACTGCAGTGTGATGTGTTACTTTTAGCAGAGTTCAGATTTAAAGGCTCAACAACTAATCTCTAATCTTGGGGATTAGGAGCCATAGGATTCATCATTATGACACTATGTGGGATTAGGATAGCAAGGTATACGACTAGGGGAGGCTGTTTGGGTTGATAGTTGAACTAGTAGCAGGAAGGTATAGAAACAAAGTAAGCTGAAAAAGAGAATGGATAGCACCTTCAAAAACATACATTGATGTAATGCCTCTCGGCAAAAATATATAAAACTGAACATGAGGTTCTTAGATAACAGTCTGATCAGACTGTATGAAGCCCACTGCCACGCCACGGCAAACCTCTTAGTGGGTCCTAACATTTCTTGCCTGAACGGGAGCGGAGCCGTGCGCCAACTACCACTGCAGTGACAATGCACCAGCAGGGCAGGCAGCCTGGTGCCTTACAGCACCCATGCTGCAAGACCGAGTCCCTATGACTCCAGGCCACGCCGCCCCACATGCACAAAACCACAGCAACAATGGCCAACACACTGCACCAACACCACATGAAAGGAGCATTGTGACTGACCTTCCTCAAGCTCTCAAGTGAGAGCAAAAATAGGCTAGACCCTTTTTGCAGTCTCCTGCTAATTAAAACCGCCTGTGTGTTGTTGCTGTGGTTTGGTGATTGTTGGGCGGCGCGGTCTGGAGTCATGGGGGCTTAGTCTTGCAGCATGGGTGTTGTGACACCCATATCTCTGGAAGAAAGAAAAAACTGTTTGCTCACGGAAGAAGTGGGAACAAAATAAGAGCATGAATAGGATACTCTACTCTTGACCTGGTGACTGGTCCTCTTAAAGATAACTATCATTAATCATTTTTCTGCCAGATATCTATCTACTCTTCTATAAATACTTGTGGCAGTCAAACAAACATGATTTTATGATGAGAGAGTCCTATTTCACTGCCAGATACCATCCAACTTGGGAGAAAAGTTTTGACTGGTTTAGATAGTATGCAAACTTCAACTTAAATTTTGTATATTGCTTTATTAGTTGTTTTTTTTACTTTTATTCTTGATTTGGACTGACCTGTGATGCACTCTAGCACATTTATCAAACTTAACAATAAAATATATTGAATATAGTTTGTCTTTTAAATTTAGATATTAATTATTTGTATTACAAGCATTTTCTTTTCTGAATCATCTCTCCATATGGATGTCTTGTAAGTATTATGCTTTCTCAAGATCATGCAAGACCACTTTTTTCTGTTTCAGGTAATGGTATAGAAAAGCATACATATTTGCAATTTATCAACCTTTCTATAAATGACATTGAACAACAACAATCTCAATAATTCTGGACAATCTGAAAAGAGTAATAGAATTAGTATAGTAAATGAACTTTCAACTTGGTAAATACTGAGCGAATTGTTCATTGTTACGTCATTGTATTCTGAACATGTCAAGCTAGTATCTGACATAAGCTCGCATCAAAGAAGCCCAGGATGTACTATGATTACTGCCTGAGGCACATGTTTGAATAGATTAGCAATTACTATTGTGCCATTGACATCTTTATGCTCCACTTATACTTCCTACATAACTATTTGTATGGTAAACTACTTATTCTAATACATGGCTCTGTTCACATGTTCAGTTATCATTCGTTTGTAACTGATCCAATAAAAAAACTGGATTCGTTATCAAAGAAACAAACACAGATGCTTAATTTGATTTTCATTTTGAATTTGTTTTTCATGGATCTACTAATGGATGATAAAATTACCATCCATTATGATCCATATCCCATAGAATGCAATATTAAAAAAAATAATCCCGTTGATATCTGTTTTTTTGGGTGGAAAAAAAAGTTGTACAGGCTATGTTTTTTTTGCTCAGCTAAAATGCGGATTTCAGCTGTATTGTAGTGAAATATAAGACAATTTAGAAGATTTTTTATCCTCATTCAAATGAATGGATCCTGTACTGGATCATTCTATTTCTGTTTTTGTCATCTCAAAAGAGGATCCAAAAATGGAAATAGCTCCTGATATGTGAGCAAAACCTTACCACATTTGTTAAAAATAGAATAGAACTGATCTTTGTCTCATATTAAACACATAAGCAGCTCCGGGTCTCACAGCTCTGCTGTATGGCAAATATATTCTAATTGGCTGCTGTAAGATAGAAGCTGAAGCCCTGAGAGGAACCTGCAGATGTGTCAGGTATAATCACACACAGCTCTGCAGTGAGATCAGGAGACAAGAGATCAGCAATTACTCATTACACTGGTAACACCCCCTTTGTATTTAAAATAATCCTTGGAGGCAGATTCTCATGCAGATCAGTGTCCAGCCCATACTCAGATCAGTGCTGGGCCCATAGTCAGATCAGTGTCCTGCCCATAGTTTAGGATAATTAATTTACATATAAAAAAGTGGATTTTTCTGGAATAAAAAATCGGATTGCAGATATCAAGGTATTATTTTATCCAGCCTACATGTAACTACTACTCATACTCGGCCAGGTTCTTGTGGTCGTTCTCCTTGGAGCAACAAACTATACACTGTGCAAGATAAAAGTCCTTAGTGCAGGAGAATGACAGCAGATACAAAAAGTAAGTAAATTCACTCCAAAGTTTAACCCCTTCATAACATCCGCCATACATGTATGGTGCAAGTCGGAAATGAGTATATGGAGCGGGCTCACAGGATGAGCCCACTCCATACTTGGCAGGTAATGGCTGTATTTGTTAACCTCTTAAATGCTGCTGTCAAACTCTGGCACAAGGGTGCATCATTCCATGCATGCCCATAACATGATCGCGAGTTGCAGATGGATTGTAGTGACAGTCAAGGGTCTGTTGAAGACCTCTGTGCTTGTCATTACGAAGCTTCTTTGAAACTCTGACTGTGGCTGGGCTTCAAAGGAGACCGTGATTTTTACTATATACAGCAATGTTGCATACAGTGCTGGCCAAAAGTATTGGCACCCCTGCAATTCTGTCAGATAATACTCAGTTTCTTCCTGAAAATGATTGCAATCACAAATTCTTTGGTATTATTATCTTCATTTAATTTGCTTGCAAGGAAAAAACACAAAAGAGAATGAAGCAAAAATCAAATCATTGATCATTTCACACAAAACTCCAAAAAAGGGCCGGACAAAAGTATTGGCACCCTCAGCCTAATACTTGGTTGCACAACCTTTAGCCAAAATAACTGCGAACAACCGCTTCTGATAACCATCAATGAGTTTCTTACAATGCTCTGCTGGAATTGTAGACCATTCTTCTTTGGCAAACTGCTCCAGGTCCCTGATATTTGAAGGGTGCCTTCTCCAAACTGCCATTTTGAGATCTCTCCACAGGTGTTCTATGGGATTCAGGTCTGGACTCATTGCTGGTCACCTTAGAAGTCTCCAGTGCTTTCTCTCAAACCATTTTATAGTGCTTTTGGAAGTGTGTTTTGGGTCATTGTCCTGCTGGAAGACCCATGGCTCTGAGGGAGACCCAGCTTTCTCACACTGGGCCCTACAATATGCTGCAAAATTTGTTGGTAGTCTTCAGACTTCATAATGCCATGCACACGGTCAAGCAGTCCAGTGCCAGAGGCAGCAAAGCAACCCCAAAACATCAGGGAACCTCCGCCATGTTTGACTGTAGGGACCGTGTTCTTTTCTTTGAATGCCTCTTTTTTTTCCTTTATACTCTATGTTGATGCTTTTTCCCAAAAAGCTCTACTTTTGTCTCATCTGACCAGAGAACATTCTTCCAAAATGTTTTAGGCTTTCTTAGGTAAGTTTTGGCAAACTCCAGCCTGGCTTTTTTATGTCTCAGGGTAAGAAGTGGGGTCTTCCTGGGTATCCTACCATACAGTCCCTCTTCATTCAGACGCCGACGGATAGTACGGGTTGACACTGCTGTACCCTCGGACTGCAGGGCAGCTTGAACTTGTTTGGATGTTAGTCGAGGTTCTTTATCCACCATCCGCACAATCTTGCGTTGAAATCTCTCGTCAATTCTTCTTTTCCGCCCACATCTAGGGAGGTTAGCCACAGTGCCATGGGCTTTAAACTTCTTGATGACACTGCGCACGGAAGACACAGGAACATTCAGGTCTTTGGAGATGGACTTGTAGCCTTAAGATTGCTCATGCTTCCTCACAATTTGGTTTCTCAAGTCCTCAGACAGTTCTTTGGTCTTCTTTCTTTTCTCCATGCTCAATGTGGTACACACAAGGACACAGGACAGAGGTTGAGTCAACTTTAATCCATGTTAACTGGCTGCAAGTGTGATTTAGTTATTGCCAACACCTGTTAGGTGCCACAAGTAAGTTACAGGTGCTGTTAATTACACGAATTAGAGAAGCATCACATGATTTTTCAAAGGGTGCCAATACTTTTGTCCACCCCCTTTTTTAGGTTTGGTGTGGAATTATATCCAATTTGGCTTTAGGACAATTCTTTTTGTGTTTTTTTCATTGAAGACAAATTAAATGAAGAGAATAATACCAAAGAATTTGTGATTGCAATCATTTTCAGGAAGAAACTGAGTATTATCTGACAGAATTGCAGGGGTGCAAATACTTTTGGCCAGCACTGTAGCTGTATATAGCACAAGCGATTAGCTAATCGCAGCTTAAAAATCATATATTGCAAGGTCATTTTTACCACAAAATGTACACCGTAGAAACAATTCCCAAAAAACAATGTCAGAACTGAATTTTTTTCACAATATCTCCACATTGGAATTTTTTTTCCGTTTTCACGTAAAATATATGATAAAATGAATGGTGTCATTTAAAAGTACAACTCATCCCGCAAAAAACAAACAGAAATTGGTCTTGTCATGAAGGGGTTAAATATATTGCTATTGAGAGAACAGATAACTGTAATGAACAAGCTTGGTGACTTAAGGCCCGGTCACACATAACGAGATCGCTAGCGAGATCGTTATTACGTCACGGTTTTGGGATCGCTGGAGAGTCGTTTCGTGATCGCTGGGGAGCTGTCAAACATGCAGAACTTCCCAACGATTTCAGCCGCCCCAGCGATCTAACTAACGATCTCGGCAGTCGTTGGGACGCTTTCACACAGCAGCTATTTCAATGATCCACACCTTGATAGGGACTGTACT
The DNA here is from genome assembly GCF_046119375.1 of Phyllobates terribilis. Classification (NCBI taxonomy): domain Eukaryota; kingdom Metazoa; phylum Chordata; class Amphibia; order Anura; family Dendrobatidae; genus Phyllobates; species Phyllobates terribilis. The sequence continues at coordinate 694,970,249 of NW_027362762.1, forward strand.
GTGTCACAAAGGCGTGCATAAAATTACTTTTCCGCGCCCCCTCATCTCCGATTGGTGGACGCTACTGCGTTCTGATTGGGCAGCCTTGGTTTAAAAGAAGGCCACGTTGTAGCAATTCCGTCCCTTTGTTCCTGACTGCGTTCTGGTTTCAGATCGTAGTAGCGTTCTCCGGCTGTGACTCTGTATCCATTCATCTGGGCTTTGTTCCTGACAAGCGTTCTGGTTTGTGGATTGTAGTAGTGTTCTTCGGCTGTGACTCCACATAGATTTCTCGGTTCTTCAGGCACCTATATTACTTCGTCTACACGGTAAGTTATTTTAGTGGGTTTCTGCCACACCCAACAAGTATACATTTGCTTATGCATCGGAGGCCATTTTAAGGGGGCCAACAAACAGTGTGCGGTATTTTTTACTATGTTTTAAAATGTTCCATGTATGCTCACTGTATGCTATCCTTTTTTCAGATGGCTTTTAAAACTGAAGAATTCCTCAGGGAAATGATTGATCTGTACTGCTCCCTGCCGTGCCTTTGGCAAATAAAATCTACCGAATACAGCAATAGAGAAAAAAAGAGGGAGGCGTACGAGCAATTGATTGTCCTCTTTAAAAGGCATTGCCCCAACGAGAAGGTGGATGAGGAGCTTGTGAGGAGAAAAATCCAGGGTCTACGCACCGTATACAAGAAAGAACTTAACAAGGTGGAGAAGTCAAAGAAGTCGGGTACTGGCACAGATGAGGTTTATGTGCCAACATTATGGTATTATGACTTGCTTGCCTTCACCCGTGACCAGGAGCTACCTCGGTGAATGGTGTGTACGATGCGGCCGACACCGGAAGAAGACCCTGATATCCGGACTGACTCCCCTGTTGAAGATGTAAGTACCTTCTTTGCTTCCCTGTAAATAGCATTTATACTTTCTATGTACATGCCATAGTTGAGCCACCCCTCACATTTGTTTTTAGTGCACGTATACCCATGCTGGTCATGACATACCTGCTGGATGTTGTAACCAAAATCTTAACATTAATTTTGTGTTCCCGCAGCACCATCGGCAAGATGACAACATCCCGGCTACGGAGCGTGGTATGGAGGAGGCGAGTGTGCTGTCAACGAATGAGGAACCTATGGCATCGGCGAATGAAGACCCTATGGCATCTACAAGTGAAGGCCTTGTGCCTCGGCGACAAAGAAATTCAAGGAAAAGAAAGGCCACCTTGCCGCCATCACCAGATCTAATATCTTTGGCGAACCAGATTCTAGTGCTACAGACCCAGGCCAAGCGGGACAACTTTGCAACCTTTGCTGGCGAGAGACTGCAGAGGCTGGATGACCGACAGAGGGCGCATGCAGAAAGGGTCATCTTTGATACATTAACTAAAGCGGCAGCCGGTGAACTTAATGAGACTTCATCTGTACATACTCGGATCCACCCTGGCCCTTTTCATCAACATTCTTGGACCCATATGCCGGACCCACTTCGCAGCACACCAGTGCGGAGGATCCAGCATCCACAAAGCCTTGCCCCCACCCCCACAGTATCCCATGTTTTCGGATTCTTTTGTTTCAACCAGGCATGGATACACAAATACAGACAATCGATACGAAGAACAGTAGTGATGTTTAATTTCTATTTTTGTTACAGTGTAAATATTGTTATTTTAATAGTTATTTCAATTGTTAAATTGTTTACATTTTTGTTTGATTTAAAAAAAAATGTTTTATTGTCCTCTTTTTTAGCTTTACCCCTTCCCGAGGGTGGGACCCCTCACCCCTGCCCTCCGATCTCCCCCTGATTGAAATAAAAATGTTTTTTTTTTTCCTCAATTTTGCTTTACCCCTTCCCGAGGGTGGGACCCCTCACCCCTGCCCTCCGATCTCCCCCCCACCTTCCGTTCCCTCCCCTCCATTCCCTCCCCTTCTCCTCTTCCCACTCCAGGCTTCCTCACCCGTCTTCTGTCTTCTCCCTGTGTCCTCTGGTCTTCTTCCCAGCTGGTCTTCTTCCCATCCTCTTCCTACTTCCCTTATTGTAGTCTTTGGGGTCAGAGTCATGGTGCACTGTATGGCAATGATCTGCCATACCGTGCACCATGAGTCTGACTCTGATTACTGGTTATATATACTAGATTCTTGATAGGGCGTTGATCCAGGGAGCTAGTCTGATTGCTGTATGTGGAGTCAGGAAGGAATTTTTTTCCCCGAAACGGAGAATGTTTTTTTTTGCCTTCCTCTGGATCAACATGTTAGGTCTTCCTTCAACTTTTCATACTATGTTCCTATTCTTTCCTATTCTTTCCTCTTCTCTCTTCTTCTTGAATTAGCAGGCGGGTGTGAAAGCCGACTTCACAGTTGGCTTTCCTGCCCCCGCACAACATCAGCTGATAACTTCAATTAGCAGGCGGGTGTGAAAGCCGACATCACAGTCGGCTTTCCTGCCCCCGCACAACATCAGCTGATAACTTCAATTAGCAGGCGAGTGTGAAAGCCGACTTCACAGTCGGCTTTCCTGCCCCCGCACAGCATCAGCTGATAGCTTCAATTAGCAGGCGGGCGGATTACTGTGGTTAAAACAGTATACAGTGGCTCATTGGTTAGCATTGTACACGCTAAAACAGTGGTTAGCACAGTATATGGAGAGTCAAACGCAAGCAAGTGGAAGGCAGGACAGGATGTCCAACAACATGGACATAAGACCAGCCACCGTCACAACGTCACGCTGCAATAGCGTCCCATCGAGAACGCAGTTGCAATCCCTATGGGCCGGCCGCGAAGCGTTCTAAAAAGGACGCTATTGCGGCGTGACGTCATGACAGCGGGCGGTCTTACGTTGTTGGACGCTCAGCTGGCGGCCATGGCATATACCATGGTATGCAATGCTAACCACTGAGCCACCATATACTGTGTTACCCACTGTGCCACTGTATACAATGCTAACCTCTGAGCCGCCACCAAAGATGTAAATTTTTCTATTTTTGTCATATGTTGCTAGCCCACCAGGACCAAAAGTTATGTAATGTTTGTTAAAAAAAAAAAACCATGGGAAAAAAAAATAAAACAATTAAAATAAAGGGTTCTAAAACCCTAACAAATACAAAAGATGGTAGATGTGCTTTCATCCAGTTAATCCACCTCGAGGGCCGGAGGGAGGCACACACTACATATATGTAGACGAAAATAGACATTTGACTTCACTTTTGTGTTATAACGTATGACAAATGCATACATATACAGTGGTAACCACAGAGCCACCATACATGTTGATAATACTTTCAGCAATGATGCCCAATAACAGGACACTATGGTGACAAATATCCAGTCCCTCTGATTGTGCAAAATTTTGGCTATGCGTATGACAAGTGTCCACACAAAATCTCAGGCACAACAACCGTAATGTCCCAATTTTCTGTTCCCGCAGCACCGTCAGCAGGATCTGTCGACCCCAAGTCATGACATCCCGATTTGTGAACCCAGGATGGAGGAGGCTAGTGAGGAAGCGAGTGAAGACCCAGTGCCCTCAACTCTACCTCGGCACCTAACAAATTCTCACAAAAGAAAGGCCACCTTGCCACCTTCACCGGATCTGATGCCTTTGGCAAACAAAATTTTAAATCAGCAGACCAACAGCGTCATGGACACCTTTGCCATCTTTGCTGCTGATAGACTTCGCAGGCTGGGTGACACACAGAGACTCCACGCTGAAAGGGTTATGTTTGAAGCATTGAACAAAGTGGCCGCTGGTCAACTGGATGAAACCTCCAGCGTGCATAGTCGGATCAACCGTGGTCCACACCATTCATGGACTCCTATGATGGAGCCACTTCGTAGCCCCCAAAACTTTCCGATGTTTCCGAACTCATCACAGTTGTGTTCAATGCCCAGGCAAAGATTTGAAAATATGGACAGCTACTACCAATAGGTGTAGTCATCGTGTAAATTTTCTGGTTTTCAAAATTCTTCCGATATGTTGTGTTTATTGTTTTGTCTGTTGAGTTTATTGGTTTTATTGATAAAATATGTGTTTTGATTACAATAAAAATTTTCTTTAGCTTCAAAGTTGTGGACTGTTTGCATGAATGACATAATGGATGACAGTGAGAAAAAACGTTTTTTTGGTGGGGAATAAGGATGTAAGACAATATCGTATATAAAAGTACACGTAGGTTCACATAACTTCAAAACTTTATGAAAAAAATTGTTATAAACTAAAAAATAACAATATTTACAAAATATGGACATATTATATACATGACATACAATATATACAACACATATACAAAATAGAAGTGACATATTGACAAAACATGTACAGATTATATACACTATATACAATAGACAAACAACACATATACCACATTTATGCAAACTATATACGTTATATAACACAGGGCTACAAGGCTACAGGGGAGCAAGCATCCCCACCAAACACAGAGCCAACATTGGCTACAGGGGAGCGCACAGCCACACCAATTACAGAGACAGTAATGGCTACAAGGGAGCGAGCATCCCCACCAAATACAGAGCCAACAATGTCTATAACGAAGCGGGCATGATTTTCAGCTGCTGGGATGGTAACACCTCAGAGGTTCAGTGGCTGCCACCCTCTTGATGGGCTGCCATGTATCTCTCCAGCATCACTTCCTGCTGGTTCAATTGGTCATAGATCTGCCCTATCGCTACCTGGATCTGCCCCATGGCTTCCCGTATCCATCGGTTATTTCCCAGCTGATCTTCCAAAGTCGAGATTTCTATGGAGGGAATGATAAAAGTTTAGAAGGCAAATTTTTACCATGCTTGTAATTTAGGGTACCGTCAGACACGTCGATATCGTGTACGATATCGCATAAACGTCACGGAGGTCAAATCACTAGATCGACATCGTATGTGCGTCGTTGCGTGTAACGGAACGTTATTGAGTGAAAAAATCGTACCACCGTCATTGTCTGATTTGAGAGCAGTGAGCTCAAATCTGTTGATATCGTGTAATTAAGGATCGTATACGCTGCAGCGTTGTAGCGTGTAACGATACGATCTAACGATCTCGGATACGATTCCCCTATACTTTACATTGAAATTGCTGAATCGCCTGATCGCATCTACCATGCAGCATCGCCTCCTCGGATGGACACGGAATCCGACATCATAGCGTGAGACAGCGCACCTGCAATAATTAACGGCTCGAATGTGCGATGTGTACCACGTGACTTTTCCCTCGATATCGCATTAGATATCTATGTGTGTGACGGTACCCATAGGCTAAGTTCACACGTTGTGCATTTTTGACCGATTTTTTGCGCACGCTTTTTAAAAATACTCAATGTGCCTCTGTGTCTGCCCGCAAAGTGAATGTGAAATTCACTTTGCCGTACAGACACTGCGTAAATATACGCTGCGCTTTTATGGGAGAAAGCGTGGGCGTAAAAAGAATCAACATGTCAATTCTTTACACACCTGCGGCCGCACTTTCTCCCATAGGAACCCATTATCCCCGCTGGAATTACGCATTAAACCACTTTATTTTTTTTATTTTCACACTTACGTTTTTGGGGTTCCTCCACTTCATGGCCTTCCTCTTCGACGGAGGGTGCCTCGACAGAGGGTGTGGACGGACTCATGGCTCACCCAGATCCACTGGCACCAACGCCTACGGAAACAAACAACACTTCATAGTACCCAGGTTTTGTGACCTAACAGCTACCTCTCCAGCGACGTTGCAGTGTGTGACACGCACCAGCGACCATGGTAACCAGCGATCTCGCGCCTGGTGAGTCACTGGTGAGTCTGCCTGTTTGACAGCTCACCAGCAACTCCAGAGAGACTTTCCAGCGATCCCGGCCAGGTCGGATCGCTGGTGGGATCGCTGGAAAGTCTCAGCGTGTTACAACCCATGTATCCTTTCAACTTGTCTGCAGTTTATTTTATGTGCTGCACTTACCAGAAGGCGAGGCAGCACCCATGTCATGGTGTGACGCTGAGGAGAATGCCGCTGTGGTGGTGGTGGACGCAGACGATGCCGCTTCTGGAGGTGGTGTTTCCGGTCCAGGTGGGGAACCCTCTGTTGGTGTCAAAGCTGGTGGTGGGGTAGCTGGTGAAGCTGGAGGCGGGGTAGTTGATGGAGCTGGTGGTGGGGTAGCTGGTGAAGCTGGAGGCGGGGTAGTTGGTGGAGCTGCAGGCGCAGGAACATCTTGAGGTGGTTCTAGGGATAGGAGATAACTAATATTTAGCGGAATAATAATTTAAATAACTATAACTACATTGCCTAGAATCTAATTTATTTCTATGCCTCAGTGCATTATCTTAATTGTAGCTGACGCTGGTAGGGATCAGGAACGCACAGTTTTCCATGTCACAGACGCTGTGTCTTGGGTCGGGAGGGGGTTAAAGTGGCCCAGCCCACTAGTATATCATACAATGGTCTGGGCTAGGCCACTTAACACGGTATATTCTGGGCAGGGGGATTAATGTGGCCTGTTACATCAGGGCTAATAAGTAAACCCAACTTCTCCAGACCCGCTCTACACCACTTAGGCTGCTTCACATCACGTTTTTGTGAGAAAATTGGACAGCATCGGATCCGATTTTGCCCCCATGTTCTCCAATGGGGATCGGATCGGATTTGCACTTAATGGCATCCGATTTGCCTCCGATCCGATTCTGTCCGATTTTTTTCCCGGAGCCAAAATCGTAGCATGCTGCGATTTTTGTATCCAATTCAAAAATCGGATGGCATCGGATCAGATGCGATCCGATTAAACTAATATGGAGGCCTATGGAGCTCGGGTCCGAGAAAAGATCGATAGTTTCTCGGACCTGATTTTAGTGTACTGAGCATGCTCAGTACACTAAAATTGCTCTTTAACATCTAATTTCACTTCTCATTGGCCACTGCGGTCATGTGACCGATCAGCTGATCGGGTAGCCCCGCCAGGCCCTTAAGCCGGAAGCTACATGGTGCTCAGCGTGGGACATATGGGAGAGGTGAAGAGATTTTTTTGTTGTTGTTGTTTTTAACCCTTTCTTTACTCACTTTAACTTCTGCAATGTATGTATATAGTAACAGTAGTGTGTGACGCTCGCAGCCCTACCCTGGGAAGATGGGGGGGTTACTCAGAGCCGGGTCAGATGTTTGGTGGGGTTGTAACCGTGGCCTGGACCCGTTCTGTGCCCAGGGCCGTCACATTATAAAAAGGTGGTAAGGGCTATCAGGGTTGAGCGGTTGCTATCAACTACGCCACCCGTGGTACCTGGTGAAGGCCACCAGCGCTGCTTCAGTCCTCTGAGGCATGATGGTGTGGCAGCAGAAGTTGATTCTACTCCCCACAGGCGGAGCAGGGCCTCAGGGCAGAGACGCCGATAGAGGGAGTCGTAGTGGAGGAGGTCTGGTGCCGTGCGGTGCGATGCAGAAATAAAAAGTCCGGAGGCCATAGGGGTTGACTTCCAGGGTCTTTACTCACGGTGGAGCATGCAGCTGCAAGGTTTCTCCCTGCTCTTCACGGGGTTCTGCGGTCACCAGCAATGGAGGTCCGACAACCTCTGAGTAATTCAAGTGCTTAATCAGGACCCCGCACCAGAGTGTTCCTAGACTTCAGACTGAGTCCTCTCCTGTCTGTGTGTCAGTAGATAGGCCGGGTCTCCCTCTGAACTATGTGCAGAAAAAGGGTACGGGTGGCGACTGCGCTCCATCCGTTACCCGGTGGGATCCTCTGTGCCTTCCGGGCTTCCCTGACTAGGACATAGAGTAGCAAAGTCAGGTGTCGGGAGCCGGTACCCCTCTTGCAGCCGAAATCCCTCTGACTAGGCCAGAATAGCGAGGACAGGTGGCGTACACTGCCCCTTCTGCATCCCTCTGGGATCCTTTTGTGATGGAGCTAGACTCCAGGCCTTCTTGGGCAGGGACTTTGACCGGGTTGAGGCAACCGTTAACTCAGACCCGCTCCTCGAATCAAGGCCAGAGCACGAGGACCGTGCCCCCATTAACTGAAGGTTCACACAGAAAGCCACGTTCACTGATGAAGATCACAATCAAAAGACCATGAGCTCAAGATGGCTGTTTATTAAATATGAATTATTAAGTGTAACCTAAATGTGCGTTCTCCACCCTCACCCTCTACAAGGTTCCCCCTATCTTTTGGTTCCCCAATCTCCCATTATCCCGGCAGGGGCAGCACACTGGAGCCTATTAGCCCCCCCTCCCCGGTGGGAGAAGTGTGGTGTTGGATGTAGAGGTGGGGTCCTGACAATTGCACCGTTCTTACCTCAGAGGAGGGATACCACACCCCATTAAAGAGGTGCAGCATTCCTGTGGCGGTCGAACCCCCAGGGGCGCCACAGTAGTGGTTTCTGAAAAAATTCCTTACTACTAGACTAGTTTTTGTTAATACTCTTAACAATTAGCAGTCTTAATAGGCTACGGCTAAATTCACACATTGCACATTTTTTAGAGTTTTTTTGTGCGCGCTTTTCAAAAATGTGCAATGTGCCTCTGTGTCTCCCAGGAAAGTGAATGGGAAATTCACTTTGCGTTGCAGACACTGCATAAAAAGTGAAAGTGCCCTACTGTGTTTGGACCCGTGAAAATCACGGATCCGGACACAGAAATGGCATCAGATTTAGACATCCGATGCTGTCCTTTCCTGTCCGTGGGGTCCTGAAAAATATCGGGTCCCCACGGACAGGAAAAAAACGCAGTGTGAAACCAGCCTTACCCCGATGTCCTTGCCTCTGTGCCCAGATACTGGCAATCAGATCTGGAGACTTGTAGCGCAGGTCCGCCAGTTTTTTCCTGATCTGCGTGCAGTTCCACTGCACCCCGAACTTGCGCTGCAGGCCGCGGCTGATCCTGGAGAGCACGGTCCGTTTATGGAGGATAGGATGCTCATGGTCTCTATAGTAGTCCCGCGCATCTATTTGTAAGATGAGGTATACCAGTTCAGCATGACCGCATGCTGAGCTACGTCTCCTGGCCGCCATGTTCCTGCCTGTGGACACGAGACCGCCCACCAGAGTCATGAGACCACATCAGCGTCACGGCGGGAAAGCTGTTGCGTCTCCGGCAGATGGGAACACTGGTGTGTGCATTGTTCCTGTACAGATGTATGGATGTCAATATATTTATATGAATATATATATAGAGATGTAAATGGCCATTTATGTGTATGCATATCTGTATGTTTGAGAGTATGTATGTGTACATATTGTTATCTGTATACGTATGTGTATATGAGTGTGTGTGTATATATTTATTATATATGTGTTAATTCATAGTTTTGATGCCTTCAGTGTGAATGTACAATTTTCATAGTCATGAAAATACAGAAAAATCTTTAAATGAGAAGGTGTGTCCAAACTTTTGGTCTGTACTGTATATATATGGACTGCTTACTGAGGCGACTACTGCTACTACTGAAAGAATGAGAAACAAAGCTTTTGCATAGTAGAACACACAGTTTGTTAGACACATCAGTACAGAAATGTCAGTAGTGTAGAAGCATGAGTAGTTGCCCACTATAGGTTCTGATGCTGCCAAGGAACAGCACCAGGACCGTTAAAATACTGGCAGTAGTTGTCGCGGCAGGTCTTTCGCATCATGGGTGTTTCTGCCATGTCCCACTGGTTGAAGGCCTGCAATTGCAGGATCGTTTGCACACCATTCACCGAGCTCCACTTCCCCATTGACTAGGTCCACAGAGTCCACGAAGCCAGGCGGACAGTACGTAATTGCATCACGTCGACGAAGAAAGTTGTGAAGCGTGCAACAGGCCAAAACAACAGAGTCTATTGATTTAAGCTTCATGTTAATTGGCGTGTGAAAAACTCTGAAGCGGTTGGCCATGATACCGAAGGTATTTTCTACAACACGACGTGGCCTTGACAAACGATAATTGAAAATTCTTTTTTCCTGGGTAAGACTTTTTTGGGGGAACGGTTTAATAAGATTGGGATGAAGTGGGAAGACTTCATCGCCGACAAAAACAAAATTAAGGTTACCTGTAGTCTCTGAGTTGGGAGGCAAGTGTAGGTCACAGTTGTGCAATCGCTCTCCAAAAAGTGTGTGCTCTAAAACACCACCATCAGAAACCCTGCCGTTCATGCCAACATCTACAATTATAAATTCGTAATTGGCGTTAACAAGGGCCATCATGATGATGCTGAAATAGCCCTTATAATTATAAAAATAGGATCTGCTATTTGGTGGTTGAGTGATCCGGACATGTTTCCAGTCCAAAGCCCCACCACAGTTAGGGAACTACCACAGCTGCTCAAAATCAGAGGCAATCTTTTTCCATTCCTCCTCCGTGTTGGGAAACTCTATGTAACTACGTAGACTGTGGAAAATCGCATTACATGTCTCCGGAATTAGAACGCTGAGCATGGGCCTTGAAATGGCTGCAGAAAAATGCAAGTCTTGGAGTGAGCGTCTGGTGGCCAGGAATCGCAGCGTGACTGCCAATCTTTCATCTGCCGGAATGGCAGCACTCATCGCTGTATCCTTCCGTTGAATACGTGGCATAAATCTTTCCAGTAACACTTTAAATGATTTCTCTGACATCCTCAGATAGTTGCGGAAATCATGAGGATTCTTCTCCTGAAGCGCTCTTACAAGTTGCATGTGGGACAATTCAGACCTCTTCTGCAGCCACTCTCTGGTCCACATGCGACTCTTTGGTTTGGAACGCCTCTCTAGCTCCCACGCCTCATCTTGACGCCGAGTTTCCTCAACCAGCAATGCAGCAACCACAATAGCACACTGCCCGTCATTCATGATGTGCAAACTGCAAACATAAAATGAAAAGATGAGAACACTTTCAAGAAAACAATAACGCAAGTATTTAAACTGTACATGCAAAATATCATGGAAAACCGTGTTCCATTCCGTTAGTGAGCGTGACAGAAAAACTCTGAAGCGGTTGGCCAGGACAGTGTGTCAGAAAACGAGCTGTGTGGGTGTGTGTGCACGAGACCCCTAAAATATCTGCCCATGCAAAAGCATATATATACAGATAGAAGCCAAGCCCTCCCTCCCTGAAGAGCAATGATAGCAGATATTTGGTAGATGTCCTATAAATGAATTAAAAATGGAAACTCATTTGAGACCCCGAAAAAAATCCCTACCTAGCTAAAGATGACTGATTTCTTCAAAGCGGAGTCACAGCCGGAGAACGCTGGTGGGATCCGAAAAAACAAGGACGCAGTCAGGAACAAGACCAGATGTACGGCCAGTCACAGCCGGAGAACACTACAACGATCCGCAAAATCAGGACTCAGTCGAATGAACGGATATCAACAGCCCGGAGAATTCTGCTAGGATCTGCAATCCAGCACGAGGTCAGAAACAAAGGATGGAATCGCTATTCTGTTGCCTTCTTTATGCACGGCGGAAAATGAGAATGCTGTAGCGACCACCAATCGGGGACGAGGGGCGCGGAAAAGTCCAATTTATGCACGCCTACGTGTCTCTGCTCTGAATCGCTAACGAGGTCATTGATAAGGTGTCAAATACAGCGATGCACACTGCCCAGCGGGAGCGCAACGACCCAGGAATGGTCCAGGAAGCTTTGTAACGATCAGCGATCTCACAGCAGGGGCCTGATCGTTGCTACCTGTCAGACATAACGAGATCGCTAGCAAGATCTCTATTGCGTCACAAAAACTGTGACGTATTAACGATCTCGCTAGCGATCTCGTTATGTGTGACGGGGTACACGGTTGAAGACTGCTATGTACCTGCAGACAGGCAGATTTTGGTAACTCTGGTTTTATCAAATCTGAATATTACTTCCTCAGCACTGTGCTCTGTTTCTGCCCTGAGGTAATTCTTCCTCCTAGAGGTGCAATTGTAATCTTCCTAATATGAACACTATTAGTTCCCTTTATTGTGTTCGTCCCCTTTTTAAGCACAACAATCTGGGAGAAGGTAGGTAACTCCTTCACCTACAAAATGGCTTCCTCTTCTCAAAATGTCTGGCCACCAACTGCCTTTTCAATCCTTAACTACCTCACAGGAGCTGGGTCACATGATCAAGCCTGTGAGAGGAAGATTAACCCTTTTTGTGCTGCCTGTCAGCAGGTCTCACAATGTATTTAAAATGCACAGTTTACACAAAAAAAACCACAGCATTTATATGAAATACACTATATATCCAGTATCCCATAGAAATGGCCACTTTGTGGGATACCACATCTGTTTCACAAAATGTCACTTTGGAAAATGGAAATATATGAATAACATACTTTGCCTGGCTGTGAATAATTCAAGACAGTTGTTATTGCATGTTTTACACAAATGTCAAGAAAACTGTAAAAAGCCTCAATAATTTATTAGCAGTTATTGCTTAGTGGGGAAACAATGTTGAATTTAAGTGTGGCGCCCCTGAGGGTTCAGTCGCCACAGAGGTACTGCATCTCACCCAGAGGTGTGGTATCCCACTCTCAGGTAAGGATAGAGTGCTGCCCGGGACCCTAACACCTGCATCCAACACATCCACTTCAGTAGGGCAGGGCGAGATTGCTCCTACGGGAGAGTACAGTCCCTGGTCCCTTGCTGGAGTGGAGGGGAACCTAGTGAGGGGAAACCATGTAGTGGGTGTGGGTAGAGGATGTAGATGAGGGGAGCACTTGTGAGGGAGTGATATAAAAGGGGGAAACATCTTGAACGTTAGGTCAGTTCAGTCAGCCAGTCAGAGGAGGAAAGTGAGGGGAGCAGAGGCTCTGCACGAGCTCTGCTCCAGAGCGGGCCTGAGGAGAGGCCCAGGACTGAAGGAAGAGGAGAGGGAGCAGGACAAAGGCTCCAGAAACAGAAGGGATCCCAGGGGTACGGGAAGTGCTGGAGGCCACCCGTACGCCCGAATCTGCCAGGCAGTGGAGGGATCGAGCCGCAGAGGGGACCATCCCCTAAACTAGTGGAGAACTACAAGGCTCAGCTAGGAACCGGAGGCTGCTGTACTTGCAAGGTGCAGTGGCCACATACGCAACTATGGGTCACAATTAGTGATGAGCGAGTATGTTCTGTTAACCCTTTCGCCGAGTATGCTCGGGCCGAGCTCCGAGTATTTACAGCTGCTCGGTGATATGTTTGAATCACTCCCGTGTGCATGATTTGCGACTGTTTGACAGTTTTAACCACTTCGCACCAGAGCCTGTTTTTACCTTCGTGACCGGGCCAATTTTTTCAATTCTGACCACTGTCAATTTATGAAGTAATTACTCTGGAACGCTTCAACGGATCCCCCTGATTCTGAGAATATTTTTTCGTGACATATTGTACTTCATGATTGTGGTAAAATTTCTTCGATATCACTTGCGTTTATTTGTGAAAAAATCGGAAATTTGGCGAAAATTTTGAAAATTTAGCAATTTTCAAACTTTGAATTTTCATGCCCTTAAATCAGAGAGATATGTCACACAAAATAGTTAATAAATAACATTTCCCACATGTCTACTTTACATCAGCACAATTTTGGAACCAAAATTTTTTTTTGTTAGGGAGCTATAAGGGTTAAAAGTTGACCAGTGATTTCTCATTTTTCCAACAAAATTTACAAAAACATTTTTTTAGGGACCACATCATATTTGAAGTGACTTTGAGGGGCCTTAATAAGAGAGAAAATACCCAAAAGTGACACCATTCTAAAAACTGCACCCCTCAAGGTGCTCAAAACCACATTCAAGAGCTTTATTAACCCTACAGGTGCTTCACAGGAATTTTTGGAATGTGGAAGAAAAAAATTAACATTTAACTTTTTTCCCAAAAATGTTAATTTAGACCCAATTTTTTTTATTTTCACAGGGGTAACAGGAAAAATGGACCCCAAAATTTTTTGTTCAATTTCTCCTGAACACGCCGATACCCCATATGTTGAGGCAAACCACTGTTTGAGCGCACGGCAGGGTTTGAAAGGGAAGGAGCGCCATTTTACTTTTTGAATGTAAAATTTGTTTGAATAATTAGCGTACGCCATGTTGCATTTGGGGAGCCCCTGATGTGACTAAACAGTGGAAACCCCCCACAAGTGACACCATTTTGGAAACTAGACCCCTTAGGGAACTTATCTAGATGTGTGGTGAGCACCTTGATCCCCAAGGTGCTTCACAGAAGTTTATAATATTGAGCTGTAAAAATAAAATTTTCACATTTTTACCACAAAAACGTATTTCATCCCTTAATTTTGCATTATCATAAGGGTAATAGGATAAATTGCACCATGAAATTTATTGTGCAATTTCTCCTGAACACGCCGATACCCCATATGTGGGGGAAAACCACTGTTTGGGCGAACGGCAGGGTTTGAAAGGGAAGGAGCGCCATTTGACTTTTTGAATGTAAAATTTGTTTGAATAATTAGCAGACGCCATGTCGCAATTGGGGACCCCCTAATGTGCCTAAACAGTGGAAACCCCCCACAAGTGCCACCATTTTGGAAACTAGACCCCTTAGGGAACTTATCTAGATGTGTGGTGAGCACCTTGCACCCCCAGCTGCTTCACAGAAGTTTATAATATTGAGCCATAAAAATAAAATTTTCACATTTTTCCCCACAAAAAATGTTTTTCATTCCCTAATTTTGCATTATCATAAGGGTAACAGGATAAATTGCACCATGAAATTTGTTGTGCAATTTCTCCTGAGTACGGCGATACCCCATATGTGGGGGAAAACCACTGCTTTGGTGTACGGCAGGGTTCGGAAGAGAAAGGAGCGCTATGTTGGCTGGGATAGGTTGCAGACACCATGTCACATTTGAAGAGTCGCTGACATGCCAAAAAAGCAGAAACCCCCACAAGTGACCCCATTTTGTAAACTACACCTCTCAAGGAATTCATCTAGGGAAGTAGTGAGTATTTTTTAATTTTTAAATTTATACCATTGGGCAGTGAAAAAAGCATAATTATATTTTTACCACAAAAAAATGTTTTACCCTCAGATTTTACATTTTCACACAGGGCAATGGGTAAAAATGGTGCCGAAATGTGTCACACAATTTCTTCTAAAAGTGGCAATACCCCATATGTGGCTGTATCGTACCGCTCAGACATACGGCGAGATCTGGGGGGGGACGTAGTGCTTTTTGACAATAGGAGAACAAATTATTGTAGAATAGGCATTTGGATTTGGGAGCACAAAATTTTCTTAATTTCTTTTGGGGGGCAAGGGCCATTTCACTTTTCCAGAGCCTTTCTGCTACCAGTAACTTGGAAGTCCCTTATATTTTAACAGATGACGGACCTGAGCGGGGACTAGCTTTTTTTGAGGACTGAGTTGAAGCTTTTATTGAGAATATTTTACGTAACATTTATCCGGCACTCTAGGCTGAGCACTTACATCGGGGTTTCCATCTAAATTTCCAAGTGATGTAATTCAGATGAAACCCCTGCGGGATCCATTCACTGTAATGAGGCAGCAGAGTTACTCTGGACTCCGTCTGGCCTCTGTTTAGCGGTGTCCTTTTTTTCTGAAGTGCACAAAATTGTGGCCAACCGCTCTTTTATGCACGCCTAAAACAAATGACACCGTGGGATCACAGGCCAGACGGCATCCACAGTGGCCTATATCTGCCTCATTACAGGGAATCTTCCGTCATGGGTTCCGGCTGAATCACGTATTTCAGAGATTTACACGGAAACTCTGGTGTAAGTGCTCAGCGCAGAGCGCAGGATAAATGTGGGCAGAGCCTTACTGCGATCTTTGGGATACATAATAAACAAATCAGTAGCAGGTGAAGAATTGGTTTTATTTATTTTTTACGCCGTTCCTTGTGTGGTATAATTGATGAGATTACTTTATTCTTCGGGTCGGTGCGATTACAGAGATACAAGATTTATATAGGGTTTTTATGATTGACAGCTGTCACACACTAAGAGACGCTTTTTTGCATCGCCATATTTTGAGAGCTATAATTTTTCCATATTTCGGCCGACAGAGTCATGTGACGGCTTGTTTTTTGCGGGACGAGTTGGCCTTTTTATTGGTACCATTTTTGGGTACGTGACTTTTTTGATCGCTTTCTATTCCGTTTTTTGGGAGGTAAAATTAACAAAAACCAACAATTCAGGAATTGTTTTTTGAGGTTTTTTTTATGCCGTTCTGCGTGTGGTAAAAGTGATAAGGCAGCATTATTCTTCGGGTCAGTACGTTTACAGCGATACTACACTTGCTGTATATATTTTTTATGTTTTGGCACTTTTACACAATAAAACAATTTTATAGAAAAAATATTTTTTTTGCATTGCTTTATTCTGAGCGCTATAACTTTTTTATTTTTCGGCTGATGGAGCTGTATGGCGGCTTTTTTTTTGCGGAACAAGATGACGTTTTCAGCGGTACCATTTTTATTTCCATTTTGCTTTTTGATCGCATTTTTTTCCACTTTTTGTTTGGCGATATGATGAAAAAGCATATTTTTTTGCTCCGTTTTTTATTGATTTTTATTACGGTGTGCACAGAAGGAGTTAATTAATTAGTGTGACAGTTTTATAGATCGGGTTGTTTCGGACGCAGCGATACCAAATATGTGTACTTTTTTTGGTTTTGCATAAATATACGGATTTATTGGTTTAATATTTTATTTATTTATTTTTATTTATTTAGTGATTTTTTTTTTAACAGTGTAAAAACATTTTTTTTTTACTTTTTTTTTACATTTTTACTTAGTCCCTGTATGGGGCATTAATTTTTATTTTTCTGATCACTGATCTCATGTAATGTAATAGACATGTATTACATTACATGAGATCTTTGCTGACTGTTTCACAGTCAGTGTGTCCTGCCAGGCTTCAGCTGCAGGCTGAGCCTAGCAGGACACCATATATGGCAGATCTGGAGGCGGTCATGTGACCTCCAGCTGCCATAGCAACGCCAGGTCCTGGAAGGTATCAGGGGTCGTCGGAGAGGTAAGTAAGACGACCCCCTCTCCTCTGTCTATCTTCTATATGCCGCGATCACTATAGATCGTGGCATATAGAACATAGCAAAGGGTTAACATCATTGAGACCTGATCCAATCAGGTCCCGATGATGTCCCCTGTCAGAGCTAATGCTCTGCACCAGAATCGCAGTGCTTGCAGGACCCTGGGGGTCCTGAGGGCTGCGGGACCACCCACCGTTTTTAAACGTCGGCGCTGCACAGAGCCCAGGCAGCGCCGACGTTTATGTACAGTGGGCGGTCAGGAACCGGTTAATACATGTGAGGAATGTCTATTTCTTACACATCCTCACATGTAATAAAGCTGTCAAACAGTTGCAAATCATGGACACGGAAGTGATTCAAACATATCACCGAGCAGATGTAACTACTCGGAGCTCGGCCCGAGCATACTCAGCGAAAGGGTTAACAGAACATACTCACTCAGCACTAGTCACAATACATGCCATAAATGCCCCAAAATATTAATGGGAAAATCCAACCTCCCCTATGGCCACATAAGAGATGAAAGTAATAGTCACATAATGAGTACTAGAGATCATAGCCTATGGCTCATACAGACCCATAATCAAAAATAGAAGTGGCATAAGGAGAGGTAACCTACTTAAGAAGCACCACTGGTCACAAGGGGAGCATGGAGGTAAGGAGAAGGGTTGCCCAATGCACGTTTCGCGGCGTCCCAAGCCACTTTCTCAAGGGCAGAGAGTGTATATAGACATACAGACATAGACAGTGTGACAGTGACAGTGAGTTACTGGTATGATATATGAGGGGAGGTATGTGTCCAACAGGTTGCTAGCCTGTGTGACCTGAAACCAATAAACTGTCTGCCAGCATGTTATATGCTGAAGGGTTAACTCACTTAAAGGGCGTGGTTTTAGGGGAATGACCTAGAGATGGGAGGGACCTCATTCCCCATACCTCCACCTCAGGGTGTGGCTGAGCAATGTTTAAATGTTTAGTCCTGTTTTTTTTTCTCTGTGTTGTGTTTGGAGAGGCAAGGTCTCCAGACTGGACAACCATAGCTCAGGAGGGAGCTGAAGGTTGGACAAAACCTGTGTGGGCGAACCGCACATACATATATGGACTCTGCTACAGTTTATCTTTTGTTTAGTTGTTTTGCCAAGTAAGGCTGTGCTTATTTTGCTGAAGTGCAGAGCTTTATGCTGTTATTAAAGCCTGCAAAGAAAACCCGGGTTCCTGAGTCTACTTCCGGAAGTGGCCTCCGAGTCGTCCTACCACAACAGACAGATATATAGACAGACATATAGGCAGACAAACGTATAGACAGATCTACAGACATATAGACATATAATTGCACAACCCCCGACATTGGACAGCTTTTTATGATTAACCCCTTTACCCCCGAAGGTGGTTTGCACGTTAATGATAAGGCCAATTTTTACATTTCTGACCACTATCACTTTATGAGTTAATAACTCTGGAACACTTCAATGGATCCCACTGATTCTGAGACTGTTTTTTCATGACATGTTGTACTTCATGATAGTGGTAAAATTTATTCGATATGACTTGGGTTTATTTGTGAAAAAAAACAGAAATTTGGCGAAATTTTAGAAATTTCGCAATTTTCAAACTTTGAATTTTCATGCCCTTAAATCAGAGAGATATGTCACACAAAGTAGTTAATAAATAACATTTCCCATATATCTACTTTACATCAGCACAATTTTGGAACCCCACATTTTTTTTGTTAGGTAGTTATAAGGGTTAAAATTGACCAATGATTTCTCATTTTTCCAACAAAATTTACAAAACCATTTTTTTAGGGACCACTTCACATTTGAAGTAACTTTGAGAGGCCTTTTTGACAGAATATACCTAAAAGTGACACCATTCTAAAAACTGCACCCCTCAAGGTGCTCAAAACCACTTTCAAGAAGTTTATTAACCCTTTAGGTATTTCACAGGAGTTTTTGGAATGTGGATTAAATATTGAACATTTAACTTTTTTTCACAAAAATGTTACTTTAGACCCAAGGGTAACAGTAAAAAATGGACCCCAAAATATGTTGTGCTATTTCTCCTGAGCACGCCGATACTCAATAAGTGGGAGAAAACCACGCTTTGGGCACACGGCAGGGCTTGATAGGGAAGAAGTGCCATTTGACTTTTTGAATGTAAAATTTGCTTGAATAATTAACGGACACCATGTTGCGTTTGGGGAGCCCCTGATGTGCCTAAACAGTGGAAACCCCCCAAAAGTGACACCATTTTGGAAACTAGACCCCTCAGGGAACTTATCTAGATGTGTAGTGAGCACACTGAATCCCCAGGTGCTTCAAAGAAGTTTATAATATTGAGGCGTAAAAATTATTTTCACATTTTTCCCACAAAAATGTTTTTCAGCCCCCAATTTTGCATTTTCATAAAGGTAACAGGAGAAAGTGCACCATAAAATTTGTTGTGCAATTTCTCCTGAGTAAGCCGATACCCCATATGTGAGAAAAAGCACTGTTTGTGTGCACGGCAGGGTTCGGAAGGAAAGGCACGCCATTTGACATTTTAATTTTAAAATTTTCTTGAATAATTAGCGGACGCCATGTCGCATTTTTGGAGCCCCTGATGTTCCTAAACAGTGGAAATCGCCCACAACATTTTGTTAACTTGACCCCTCAAGGAACTTATCTAGATGTGAGGTGAGCACCCTGAATCCCCAGGTGCTTCACAGAAGTTTATAACAGAACAGTGAAAATAAAAATATCAAACTTTTTCCACAAAAATGATCTTTTAGCACCAAATGTTTTATTTTCACAAGGGTAAGAGGAGAAAATGGACCCCCAAACCTGTTAGCAATTTCTCTTAATTACACCCCATATGTGGGGAAAGAACACTGTTTGGGCGCACGGCAGGGTTCAGAAGGGAAGGAGCACTGTGTGACTTTTTGAATGCAAAATTGGCTGGAATCGAGAGCGGACGCCATGTCGCATTTGGAGAGCCCCTGGTGCCCCTATACAGTAGAAACCCCCTACAAGTGACACCATTTTGGAAACTAGACCCCTCGCGTAATTTATCAAGGGGTATAGTGAACATTTTGAACACAAAGATACGACACAGAATTTGATAAAATTAGGTCATCTTATTGAATAAGTTGTCATTGTCTTGAGGGCAAGTGCTTGCTACTTGAGTTTGCATCGGGTACTCGGGTATGCACCAAGTATGGCGGGTGCTCGAGTGACATGCTCAAGTCCCAGCCCCGCATGATTCCCCATTGTTAGACACCCAAAAAACATGCAGGGATTATCCGTGCATGGCAGGCAATCCACGTGTTTTTCGTGGCTGTATAACAGCTGCAAAACTTATGGGGTGGAGACTTGAGCATGTCACTCGAGCACCCGTGATACTCGATGCATACCCGAGCATCCGATGCAAACTCAAATAGCGAGCACTTGCGCTGAACACTAGTCGCCATATCGTCACCTTTTTTTTTTCTTTACTTTTGAAAAAATCCCAAGTTGACATTTTTATTGGTATCATTTTCAGGCGAGTGACATTGTTTGATTGAATTCTAATCCGATTTTTGGGATAAAATGGATATGAAAATGTGTCAAAATTTCCACGCTCCTCCGTGTGCAAAGATGATGCAAAATCCCGTTCTTGTTTTGCAAATTGCCTCTTCAGAGAAAAAGAGGACTTGTATTCTATAGAGCCACCTATTGGAAGTAGCAATCCTACAAGTCACAATCAACCCTTTAACGAGTCGTGCAATATGACTTAGGATAAAAGCCAAATCAGAATCTCAGTTTGCAGACACGGTGTTTCGGGCTGTTGGCCCTCGTCAGTGCAAAGTATGAGATCTGAGTTCTTGTTTTGGGGATTTATTCTTATCAAAGCCGATTTTTGGGAGGCAGAATAAACAAAAATCAACTTTATTTATTTTTTTATGCCGTTCCGCGTGTGGTAAATTTGATAAGGCAGCTTTATTCTTCTGGTCAGTAGTGGTGATGAGTGAACCTGTGACTGTTCGGGCATGGCTAATTGAGTCGAACGCCAAACAGTTTATTAAAAGTTCGGGTTCGGGTACCAGAACAGTACCCGAACCCGAACACGGACCCCATTCATATGAATGGGGGAGCCGAACATACCTGGCTTATCTATCTATCCATATGCTATCTATCAATTTATCTATCCATCTATCTATCCATCTATCTATCATCTATCTATCTATCCATATCTATATTTATTTATTATTACCACAAATAATTTTTTTACCAGGATGTATTATAATAACCCAGTAAAACATGAAGTACCAAAATAATTTTAAAATAAATATTTTATTTTAGACACGTTAAAATCCAGAATTAAACCATAAAAAGAGAAAGGTACCAAACATGAGGAGGCAGGAGAAACAATATTAAAATCTTTAGGAAAGCTTGAGTAGTCTTATAATGATTTAATTATGCTGTGGATGAAGCACTCATCATAAAGAAAGAGGTATAGTAGTGTTATATGTAACAGCATGGAGTGTCAAAAAGGAATCAATTTATGCCACACATTGGACCGAATCAACAGGGCAGCAGTGCTATAGCATACTGGTGTTCTCGTACACAAAGGTGCATAGATCAGCACTATTTATTAATTGCATGACCAGCACCTGCGGCCGAAGTGATCGATCCAGTGCATATAAATATATAGAAATCTCCTGCTGTCACCAACACCTAATACTAAATGAGTACATTCAATACATCGCGTCGGGGCAGGAAGCAGGAGTATCTACATTGGTATGGAATAAGTACTTTACACTTTACTGTTTAGATATGCCTATGTATTGAATGTACTCATTTAGTATTAGGTGTTGGTGACAGCAGGAGATTTCTATATATTTATATGCACTGGATCGATCACTTCGGCCGCAGGTGCTGGTCATGCAATTAATAAATAGTGCTGATCTATGCACCTTTGTGCACGAGAACACCAGTATGCTATAGCACTGCTGCCCTGTTGATTCGGTCCAATGTGTGGCATAAATTGATTCCTTTTTGACACTCCATGCTGTTACATATAACACTACTATACCTCTTTCTTTATGATGAGTGCTTCATCCACAGCATAATTTAATCATTATAAGACTACTCAAGCTTTCCTAAAGATTTTAATATTGTTTCTCCTGCCTCCTCATGTTTGGTACCTTTCTCTTTTTATGGTTTAATTCTGGATTTTAACGTGTCTAAAATAAAATATTTATTTTAAAATTATTTTGGTACTTCATGTTTTACTGGGTTATTATAATACATCCTGGTAAAAAAATTCTTTGTGGTAATAATTGAGTGTTCGGAAGTACTATTAATTTATCAATTTGGACACTTCTTGTGAAATTTACTATATTTATTTATGTATTATTTATCTACCTATCTAATTATCTATATTTTATCTATCTATCGATATATCTATCCATATATCTATCTATCGATCTATTATCTATTTATCTTTCTATCTATTATCTATCCATTATCTATTGTTTTTTGCTTCGTTTTTTTTACCGTGTTCACTAAATGTGTAACTAGTGGGACAGTTTTATAGGTCAGGTCATTCTGGACGCAGTGATACCAAATATGTGTACTTTTATTGTTTTTTTTTTCATAATAATATTTATTTATGGGTACAGTATATACAGTGTATATACCACCCTGTGTGTGTGTATATATATATATATATATATATATATATATATATATATATACACACACAGGGTGGTCCAAAAGTAGGCGGATCGAAAATAATAACACTTGAATTAGGCTGTTGCTGTAACTGGGGAACAACTTGATTCATGAGAATTTTGAGATACTTATCTCCTGTGACTGATCCAAAAATATTGGTCCTAAAACACCAAAACTTTAAATACCACCCCAAACATTGACACCAGGCTCATGTAGTTGTAGCTCTAATGTAAATGCATGTTCTCATTATACCAGTAAATACAATTATGTCTGTTAATATGGCCGGATAATTTGAAAGAAGCTTCATCACTCCACATAATGTTATCTAAAATTACTGGATTTTCTTCAATTTCGTTAAGCATAATCTCACTAAATTGCAGCCGCCTGTCTGGATCATCTGCCAATAAACCATGAATTAGACGTGGACGATAAGCTTTCCACCCAATAGATTTCAGGATTCGCATGATAGAAGCTCGTGAAATTCCCAATTCCAAAGAGGCTCTTCTGGTGGACTTTTTTGGACTCTGAACAAATGTTTCAACAACAAGTTGTTTATTATCTTCTGTACAGACTGTTTTGAGTCGACCAGTTTTTGGAGCATTAAGGATTGAGCCAGTGGCATTGAATTTGTCATGAATGCGGTAAATGGTTTGTCTCTTTGGGGCTTGAGTACCAAATGTTTCAACCCAATTTTCTCTAACGGTTTCAGCATTTTGAGATTTCCAATACTCTGTTAAAATCCATTTTCTTTGATCTTTATTTAAATTATTTGCCATTATGTGTTATCTGAATTATCTGAAAAGAAAACAGATTTGGGGAAGATCTATCTGTGAAAACTAGATCTGGGAAACTGGCTCAGTTGCCCTTAGCAACCAATCAGATTCCACCTTTCATTTTCCAAAGAGTCTGTGAGGAATGAAAAGTGGAATCTGATTGGTTGCTAAGGGCAACAGAGAAAGTTTCACTTTACACCATGTTTGATAAATCTCCCCCTTCATAACCTTATTACACTTTCTGTCCACCTACTTTTGGATCACCCTCTATATACAGTACAGACCAAAAGTTTGGACACACCTTCTCATTTAAAGATTTTTCTGTATTTTCATGACTTTGAAAATTGTACATTCACACTGAAGGCATCAAAACTTTGAATTGACACATGTGGAATTATATACTTAACAAAAAAGTGTGAAACAACTGAAAATATGTCTTATATTCTAGGTTCTTCAAAGTAGTCACCTTTTGCTTTGATGACTGCTTTGCACACTCTTGGCATTCTCTTGATGAGCTTCAAGAGGTAGTCACCAGAAATGGTCTTCCAACAATCTTGAAGGAGTTCCCAGAGATGCTTAGCACTTGTTGGCCCTTTTGCCTTCACTCTGCATTCCAGCTCACCCCAAAACCATCTCGATTGGGTTCAGGTCTGGTGACTGTGGAGGCCAGGTCATCTGGCGTAGCACCTCATCACGCTCCTTCTTGGTCAAATAGCCCTTACACAGCCTGGAGATGTGTTTGGGGTCATTGTCCTGTTGAAAAATAAATGATGGTCCAACTAAACGCAAACCGGATGGAATAGCATGCCGCTGCAAGATGCTGTGGTAGCCATGCTGGTTCAGTATGGCTTCAATTTTGAATAAATCCCCAACAGTATCACCAGCAAAGCACCCCCACACTATCACAGCTCCTCCTCCATGCTTCACGGTGGGAACCAGGCATGTAGAGTCCATCCGTTCACCTTTTCTGCGTCGCACAAAGACATGGTGGTTGGAAACAAAGATCTAAAATTTGGACTCATCAGACCAAAGCACAAATTTCCACTGGTCTAATGTCCATTCCTTGTGTTCTTTAGACCAAACAAGTCTCTTCTGCTTGTTGCCTGTTATTAGCAGTGGTTTCCTAGCAGCTATTTTACCATGAAGGCCTGCTGCACAAAGTCTCCTCTTAACAGTTGTTGTAGAAATGTGTCTGCTGCTAGAACTCTGTGTGGCATTGACCTGGTCTCTAATCTGAGCTGCTGCTAACCTGCGATTTCTGAGGCTGGTGACTCGGATAAACTTATCCTCAGAAGCAGAGGTGACTCTTGGTCTTCCTTTCCTGGGGCAGTCCTCATGTGAGCCAGTTTCTTTGTAGCGCTTGATGGTTTTTGCAACTGCACTTGGGGACGCATTCAAAGTTTTCCCAATTTTTCGGACTGACTGACCTTAATTTCTTAAAGTAATGATGGCCACTCGTTTTTCTTTACTTAGAATTTGTATTATGGCAAGAAAAAAACAGCTAATAGTCTATTCAGTAGGACTATCAGCTGTGTATCCACCAGACTTCTGCATAACACAACTGATGGTCCCAGCCCCATTTATAAGGCAAGAAATCCCACTTATTAAACCTGACAGGGCACACCTGTGAAGTGAAAACCATTTCCATTGACTACCTCTTGAAGCTCATCAAGAGAATGCCAAGAGTGTGCAAAGCAGTCATCAAAGCAAAAGGTGGCTACTTTGAAGAATCTAGAATATAAGACATATTTTCAGATGTTTCACACTTTTTTGTTAATCATATAATTCCACATGTGTTAATTAATAGTTTTGATGCCTTCAGTGTGAATGTACAATTTTCAAAGTCATGAAAATACAGAAAAATCTTTAAATGAGAAGGTGTGTCCAAACTTTTGGTCTGTACTGTGGATATATATATATATATATATTTTTTATATATTTAGGATTATTTTTTGCACTGAGCACGATCTATCTAAATTCCTGATGCCTGGTGAACTGGATGTTGTCATGATAACATCGGGTCACCATGGCAACGATCTGGACCCCGTTCTCACAGCAAGGGGTCTCCAATCCAAGGTAAGAGGGTCTCTCTTACCTCTGCCTGCTCTGGAAATGCTGCGATCGACTTAGATTGCAGTATTTCGGGGTTAATGTGCCAGGAGCGGGACCGCTCCTGGCACATAGTACCGGGTGTCAGCTATCAAAATCAACTGACACCCGGCAGCGATCGCACCCGCACAGCCTCTGTGCGCGCCCGATCACCAAGGCATAATAATACGTACCTGGTCACAAAGTCCCAGAGCTCAGGTACATATTATTACGCCCTGCGTCAGAAAGGGGTTAAATAAATAAATGAAAAAAACAACGTGGGGTCCCCCCAATTTTGTAAACATCAAAGGTAAAGCAGACAGCTGAGAGCTGAGACCTGATATTATCATGCTGGGAAGGTCCATGGACATTGGGCCCTTCCCAACCTAAAAATACCAGCCCACTGGAGCATCACATTAGATGCACCAGTTCATCTTGGCTCTTCCTGATTGGTGCGTTGGCAATCCAGGTAATGGACTGTGGGGTTGATGTTAGCTGTGAATTGTCCAAAAACACAGCTGACATCGAACCCTGGTGTTAGTGATTGGGAGTAGTGTTGAGCGAGTATGTTCTATTAACCCTTTCACCGAGTATGCTCGGGCCGAGCTCCGAGTATTTATAGCTGCTCGGTGATAAGGTTGAATCGCTCCCGTGTGCATGATTTGCAACTGTATGACAGTTTTATTACATGTGAGGAATATCTATTTCTTACACATTCCTCACATGTAATAAAGCTGTCAAACAGTTGCAAATCATGCACACGGGAGCGATTCAACCTTAGCAGCTATAAATACTCGGAGCTCGGCCCGAGCATACTCGGACAGAACATACTCGCTCAACCCTAATTGGGAGGTGTTTATCAGACAACCCCCATTACTAACCAGTAAGTAAAAACAAAAACACACACACAAAAATACTTTATTCAAATAAACAACCCCGACCCTATCCCTCGTTCACCAATTAATTAAAAAAAAGGAACATTAAATTCTTGAAGAATATCTTCTCTGCAAATTTCCCTGTAAAATCCACACTAACAGGCCAATATTATCCAAATTGGGGCAGATTTTTCATCTCTACTTATGGCATTGAACACCAGAAGAGCTGGTAGTTCCTTTAAGTATATTTTTGTGTACATGCTTTTTACAAAGTTCATTTCAATGTCAACACCAACACCTGTTCTCAGCTTGAGTGAAAAGATGTAGTGATATTACCCGTGGACAAAGATCTCTGTAGCTAAGCAGCAGCTTGAACACACACTGCAGATCAATTGATGGCTCAAACAAAGATATTTATTAGCTACCATACATAAAAGGCCTCACACACAAAGCAAGATGCGTATGATGGTACAGCATCCACAGTGATTGCTAACTAACATACCAGAGCGGATACCAAAAAAAAGATACTATGCAAAAGTTTTAGGCAGGTGGAAGAAATGCTTCAAAGTAAGAATGCTTTAAAAAATAGACAAAGTACATTTGCACACAGTTTTTGAAGGAACTCAGCAGCGAGGTTATTCCAAACATCTTGGAGAACAACCCACAGATCTAGTGTAGATGTAGTCCTGTGTAAATCCACCCTTCTCTCCATATAATCCAAGACAGACTTGATGATGTTGAGATAAGAGAGTCTTTTTGGTGCCATATCATCACTTTCAGGACTCATTTTGAAGATAGTTTTTAATGACTTTGGCTCTATATATGGGGTTGTTGTTCTGCTGCAAAATAAATTTGGAACCAGATGCCTCCCTGATTATATTATAGCGAATTACAAAAGATTGAGGAGCGAATTACCAAAAATCTGTATTCTATAAAATAGAATTCAATTCCACTTGTATAACTTTTCCCAACTCTAGAATCAAGGCCAAGCAACTCAACTATGTTCAAAAACATAGAAACTGGAGTGCAGAATAATGGCACAAGGAGTTCTGGACTGGTAAGTAAAAATGTGGCTGTATCAGAGGGCATTTTGTTGGCTGAAGGGCTGAAGAGTGGTATACAGTTCCTTGAAAAAGTATTCAAATCCCATGAACTTTTCTACATTTTTTCACATATAACCCATGAACATAAATGTATTTTATTGGTATTTTATGTGATATACTAACACAAAGTAGCAAGTATTTGTGAAGTGTAATGGAAATGATACATGGTTTTCTAAATATTTAAAAAATGTACATCTGAAAATTGTGACGTGCATTTGTATTCAGCCTCCCTGAGTCAATACTTTGTAAAACCACCTTTCGCTGCAATTACTGCTGAAAGTCTTTTGGGTTATGTCTCTACCAGCTTTGTACATCTAGAGCAATGTTATCCAAATTCCAGTCTTCATGGCCCCCAACAGGTCATGTTTTCAGGATTTCCTAAGTATTATACAGCTGAGATAACATGTGGCAATTTCTGCTGCCTTGATAATAATTCCATCACCTGTGAAAAGCTAAGGAAATCCTGAAAACATGATTTTTTTGGGGGGGCTGGGTCTTTAGGACTGGAGTTTTGGAAGCACTGATCTAGACGTTGAAATTTTTGCCCATTCTTATTTACAAACTACCTATCGCACAGTGAAATTGGATGGAGAAAGGCTGTAATTTTCAAGTCTTGCCACAGATTCTCAATGAGATTTAGGTCTGGACTGTGACTATACTTTGATCTAAACCATTCCATTGTAGCTCTGGCAGTATGTTTAGGGTCGTTGTTCTGCTGGAAGGCAAACCTACACCCCAGTGTTTAGTCTTTAGTCTAGGATCTGTGCATATTGTCCGAGACCTGTCAGTCTAGGGCGGGGAGAAGCTGCTGTACACTGAGACCGCACTGTAGACTAATCGTACTGGTGGGTTCTTGGTGGCTTCTAAAGTATGTTTTCTACTGAAACTGATCTGGTAGTGGATGGTAAGTCACCTTAGGAGTGTGTTAGCTCTACTGCACAGGATTCAGTGCAGCTGTTCTCCTCAGGAGGAACGTGATGTGTGTCCTCAATGAGCACTACTACATTGTGTGTCTTGAGCACTATACAATCAGCAGTAACTTCTCCAACACAGTTGTACTCAGCGCTAATGAGATTAGATAGTGCTACTTTGTCAGCTCTGGGTTTTAAGAAGTGGCACAGCAGCACTGACTAATCTCACAAGTGCTGGATACTACTGTGCTGGAGAAGTTACTGCTGATTGTATAATGGAGGAGACACACGATGCAAAGTTAAAAAAGTTTCAAAGCTGGTTAGAATTAGAAAAGGGAAACTTTAGAGGCTCTTTAAGGAAACAAAATTATACTAATAAACAATATTATTCATAAAGCTACTTAAAATTAATATATCAAAGCAACAAAATGCATATACTATTTAAAAGGACAGACATGTGTCCCTACCTAGATCATCAACTCAAGAATGCTGATTTATTTCATATCCATTTCCTATACATATATCTCTAGTCTGTACAAGGTACCAATCTCTTTCACAGAGGGAAGCGAAAACCAGCCAGAAGCATTAGTGCATAATTATTACAAGCTGTAGGCAGTGCACTTACTTGTTTAGCCCACTATTTGTAAACTGGAACATCTGTTCCCCATGTGGGACCTCAGATTTCAACTGATTTTTGTTTTATTTTTCTTTATCACACAATAAATATTAGAAACCTCTTTCACCCTTTTTCATGTTTTTTGCTATAATGCCTTAAAAGACCTAAAGTCATTCTAAAGTCATTCTCTGGACTATGATACAATCAGTTTTCTTATCTTTATCAAAAGAAAATGTATGTAATACTTTTTAGAATACACCACATTAGATGCATAACAATATGTCGCAGGGTGCTTCTTTCTTAAAAATATCCACAGAATTGATGTAGCATCAAATTAATTAGGATCAGACCTCTTAAAGTAATTAATTCTATACAACACTGTATTCAGAGGCATAGCTAGGGTATTCAGCACAGCACCGGGTGAGGCATAGCATCTGGATGGGCCTTAACCAGATAATCATATCTACAACTACAGTGGCGCATTCCCTCATGTACAGCTCCCCTATGCACAGTATAATGTCACTCTCAACAGCTCCGCTTTATATACAGTATGATGGGGCACAACTCTTGTATACACAATATAATGTCCTCACTGCTCCCCTGCACACTGTGTGATGTCCCCACAACTCTGTATATACAGTGTGATTCCTTCACAGCTCCCCTATGCATAATGTAATTCCCGCACGGCTCCCCAATGCATGGTATGATGTCAGTACAGCCCTTTACACAGTATTATGCCCCCACAGCACCCCAATACACAGTATGATGGGCTGTCAGCTCCCCTAAACACAGTATAATGTCCTCACAGCTCCCCTATAAACAGTATGATTACAGCTCCTCTGTGCATAAGATAATGCTCTCACAGCTTCCCCATACACAGTATGATGGACACAAAGATCCACTATATACATTATGATGGGCCCACAGCTCCCTATACACAGTATGATGAACTCACAGCTCCCATATACACAGTATGATGAACTTACAGCTCCCATATGCACAGTATGATCTATCCACAGCTTCCCTGTACACAATATAATGCCCCCACAGCTCCCTATATACAGTGTGATGCCCCCACAGCCCCATATGCACAGTTTATTGTTCCCAAAGCTCCATTATACAAAGTATGATGTCTCTATAGCTTTCATATGCACAGTATAATGCCCCACAACTCAACTATACAGAAGATAAAGCTGCCTTATGCACAATGTAATGTCCTCACATCTCCCCTATACACAGTATGATGTCTCCATGGCTCCTATATACACAGTATAATGGTCCCCAAAGCCACGATGGTGTTGGGACTATGGGTGCTAGGGAGATTCCTAGAACAAGTGGTGTCCTAGTCTATCCCTGTTCCCCAGATTACTTCGGATGATGGAGACATCAGGCTCATTCTTTGCTATGTTCCTATATCAACCCTCACCTGTCCCCTCACCCACCCAGGGTAGTGGGAAGCTGAAGTGTATAGGAACACACTAACCAGACAAACAAGGGAAGATGGACAGGGATAAATGAAAATACCAACCATATAAAATTCACACACCAAACAAGACAGATAGAGTCGGACACGGGATGAAAAGGAAGGAGAAACCAAATAGGAGAGGATGAGGATGTGCACACAGACAAAACTCCAAGCAACAATCTCCTGATCAAATCTACAAAACATCAACTCCAACCACAAACTACACCTCCAACTCCAGAACCAGGCAGTAAGAACTAACAGTGGCAATCCCTAAGTGTCAAAGGCATGCATGTATAGCAGAGGTAAGTGGCCAACACTGAACAGCTGAGACAATCCAAGTAGTAAATCTTGAACTAAACAGATTAAATCTTGCACTACTAGCAAAGAAAAAACCTGGGTCAAGTTTATCAGGATGTGCCACGTGAAAAGACCGGAACAACCTGACCGCATGGACGTCAGATGCTGGTACCCACATTATCTCTTCAAGTTCTTAACCCTTCCAGTGTGCCAGATACTGAAGAGATCGATGAATCAAGCGAGAATCAATAATCTTAGCTATCTGAAATTCCAAATTCCCATCAACACTGACAGGGGAAGGTGGTAGTGGTGATGGTTCAGAGGAGACAATGTATTTTTTGAGTAGAGATCGATGAAACACATTATGAATCTTAAAAGTGGGTGGCAAAGCAAGGTGAAACGCTACTGGATTGACAACGGCCACAAACTTGTAGGGACCGATTAACCTGGGTTCCAATTTCCAAGAAGGAACCTTCAACTTAATGTTCCTTGAGGAAAACCACACCAAATCACCAACACAGGGTATGTGCACACGATGCAGAAATGAAGCAGAAAATTTCTGCATCATTTCTGCATCTCCCTGGCAGAAAAAACGCATGCAGATTGTGCATGCGTTTTTCCTGCAGAATACATGCGGATCCACATGCAGATTCACATGCGTTTCCGCATGCAGATTGACAAGCGCTTTCCAGGCGATGTTAGCATCACCTGGAAAGTGCTTGATAACTAGGTCACACTGTATAAATCCATGCAAACAGCATGGATTTATACAGTGTGAACCGAGAGAGTGTATATACTTACCTCCGATGGCCCGCGCTGTCCTGCT
This sequence comes from Phyllobates terribilis, assembly GCF_046119375.1. Lineage (NCBI taxonomy): Eukaryota > Metazoa > Chordata > Amphibia > Anura > Dendrobatidae > Phyllobates > Phyllobates terribilis. Next base: position 695,001,794 of record NW_027362762.1, read on the forward strand.
CACTCCGTTCTCCCGGCTGCCGGCAACTTTGAATTGAAAGACCTGCCGACGTCAGCGTCACGTGACCCGTCACATGACTCTGACGTCACCGCAGGTCCTACAACTCACTGCAAGTGCCGGGAACCAAGCGGGAGCACAGCGCGGGCCGACAGATGGTAAGAATACATTTATTTTTTATTTTATTCTTCTTTTTACAGCTTTTTCAATGGTACCTGGGTGTGGATGAGACTCTCCTCTCCTCCACACCCGGGTACCATCCGCACATTAGAACGCACCAATTACGCAAGTACAAATGCTGTCTTGCGGAATTGGCGCGTTCTAATGCAAGTCAATGGCGGCGAAATCGCCGCGTTTCCGCAAAATTAATTGACATGCTGCGGATTTTTGACCGCAGCGTTAACGCTGCGGAAAAATCCGCATCATGGGCACAGCACATGCGGATTTCCATTGGGGAACATTGCTGCCCTTCTACCATGCGTTTTTCATGCGTTTCCGCGGCGTTTACGCAACTGCAAAAACGCCGCGGAAACGCATGAAATACGCATCGTGTGAACACAGCCACACAGGTTTGGAGCCACACTGTTATATTTGGACAACATCTTCTTCAAATTATCATGAACATGTTGTCACATTGATTTAATAGATGAAGAAAACCATTCCTCCTCAGGTACTCCTGAAGAATGATTCCTATTGAAAGATCAGAACTGAGGATGAAATCTGTATGCCCTGAAGAATGGGAACTTGCCAGTAGATTCATGGCAACAGTTATTTACCACAAATTCAGCTAGAGGTAAGTAAGTAACCCAATCTTCCTGATTCTCAGACGCAAAAGACCTGAGATAAGGGATGAGTGAACTTGCCCAGTGATACTCGAGTATCACTCGAGTATCTGGGTGGTTGGATGTGCTTGGTACTTGGCCAGCATTAGCTTGGATTTCAAGCTCGAATCCCCGTCCTGCATGTTTGGTGCCTGTTACACAGCCAATAAGCATGCGGAGGTTGTCTGTGAGTCACTGTAATGCTGTAGCCATCTTGTTAGTGGCTTTACTGTGCTTGGCTGGCCGCATGACATCATCAGGGGTTATAAAAGGACATGCGCTACAAGGCACGGCACACTGACGCCATTCCACAGCTTTGTGACAGTTTCAATTACTCACGTGTAATTCGACAGGCAATCCCTGTATTCGACAGGCAATCCCTGCATGTGTCACAGCTGTCTAACAGCCGTGATACTTGCAGCTGCAGCGAAAGTAAAAGAAATGCTGAGCATGCCAAAATACTCGGTGAGCACCCGAGCGTGCTCACCAAAAGGGTTGATAATACATACTCGCTCAACACTAGTGGGCAACAAAGATGTCAGAATTATGCGAGATTCCCAAGGGAGTAACCAGAGCAATATCGGAGTAAGAGGAAGCTGGCATGACAGTGGAGATGGCAGGAGACAGTAGTCCAGAACTGGAAGCTTTCTCGGAACCACCACAGTCCAAGCCCAGGTCGCAGCCTTCACCTCTGGGGTTCCTGTGAACTGCGGATGGGAGAGCTAGGAACCAATAACTGGTGAGCGGACTGCGGGGCCTAGGCTGGTAGGTAGAGACGCGGAGGTGAACCAAGACCAGAGCTGGAGAAATGCTACTACCGACAGTTGGCATCCCAGGGAAAGGTCGTTATATATGACCAGCAGCGGAGAAGGGGGTCAATTGAAGAGTTTCGAACCTGTTCAGCCAGTGGGCAGTAGAGACGGAACACTTGCCTTGAAGGCTGCAAGAGCTGACAGCTGAAACCAGGGTCAAGTTCCTCAAAATGAAGGAGTAACATCACTGGTGTGTGGTGGGTGTGATCCGAGAAGGAAGGGAGCAGCTGGAGATGGGGATACCACCCCCGAGAGATATGACTGTCCTTGGGGTTCACCAACTCCTATGCGAGAGTAGGCGACACAGGGGGCTGTCACACATTTCTAAGTGTTGTTGCCTTTGGCACCACCTGAAGCCGGGTCACTTACTGCCTAGGTACTTGGGAATCAGGCTCCAGAAACAGGTGGAGGCAGTCCTAAGGAAGGAGAAGAAGAAGCAGACACCGGAAGAGGATTACTGTATTACCCTCCTTATATTTTTTTCCTGACTTTGCACTTTGTGCAAAGCTTTTATGAGTGTGGCAGTACTGCAACTACACTTTAAAAATATTTGAATGAGGCCTCCAGTTGTTGCCTTTCAGGGGTTTATGGATGACCCTCCTTATAATTTTTTTCTTGACTGCTCTATCTGCAAAGCCTTTATGAATGTAGGAGTACAGCAACTACACTTTAAAATATTTGAATGAGGCCAGTCAGTTGTTGCCTTTCAGGGGTCTTTTTTTTCTGGATTCAATAAGTCATTCATAGAATAATACGTGGTTCTGTTACACTTCGGTGGTATATAATACTCCAAATAAGCATTGAAAAATAATTCTGGATTCAATTAGTCATCCATAGAGTATTACATGCTTTCTGTTACATTCCAGTGCTATACTCAAATCCCACCAAGGACAACATCTGCAAGGAGTTTGTATGTTTTTCTCGTGTTTGCTTGGGTTTCCTCCAGGTACTCTTGTTTCCTCCCACACTCCAAAAAACATACTGATAGAGAATCTAGATTGTGAGCCTCAATGGGGACAGTGCCTATAATGTTTGTGAAGCGCTGTGGAATTAATGACGCTATATAACCGTGTAAAATTAATTAAGAATAAATAAAATAAATACAACACTCCAAAAAAGCGTTGAATCATTTTTCTTGATTCAATAACTCACCCATAGAGTATTAAGTGATTTGTGGTACATTTCGTTGTTATAGAACACTCCAAAAAAGCGTTGAAAATATTTCTGGATCCAATATCAGACAATCTCACCTTTTTACATGGACTATCTTCCAATCAATTTCTGGGTAGAAGTAAATATCACCCGCTTCACTTTGCTCATGTACTATCTAATGCATCTTTAATACCCCTCAATGAGATATTTCAGGACTGCTCTATCCCTCCAATAGCCGACTATGACTGTGGACAATTACAACATTTCTATTCCTACAGTGGGTATGGAAAGTATTCAGACCCCTTTAAATTTTTCACTCTTTGTTTCATTGCAGCCATTTGGTAAATTCTTAAAAGTAAAAATTTTTTTCTCATTAAAGTACACTCTGCACCCCATCTTGACTGAAAAAAACCCAGAAATGTAGACATTTTTGCAAATTTATTAAAAAAGAAAAACTGAAATATCACACGGTCATAAGTATTCAGACCCTTTGCTCAGTATTGAGTAGAAGCCCCCTTTTGAGTTAGTACAGCCATGAGTCGTCTTGGGAATGATGTAACAAGTTTTTCACACCTGGATTTGGGGATCCTCTGCCATTCTTCCTTGCAGATCCTCTCCAGTTCTGTCAGGTTGGATGGTGAACGTTGGTGGACAGCCATTTTCAGGTCTCTCCACAGATGCTCAATTGGGTTTAGGTCAGGGCTCTGGCTGGGCCAATCAAGAATGGTCACAGAGTTGTTCTGAAGCCACTCCTTTGTTATTTTAGCTGTGTGCTTAGGGTCATTGTCTTGTTGGAATGTGAACCTTCGGCCAAGTCTGAGGTCCAGAGCCCTCTGGAAGAGGTTTTCATCCAGGATCTCTCATCAGACTACAGAATCTTATTTCTCATAGTCTTGCAGTCCTTCATGCGGGCTTTCATATGTCTTGCACTGAGGAGATTCTTCCGTCGGGCCACTCTGCCATAAAGGCCCGACTGGTGGAGGGTAGTGTTGAGTGAGCATACTCGCAAGTACTCGGTACTCGCCCGAGCATCTCAGTACTCGAGATGCTTGGAGCTCGCCGAGTAATTGCGAGATGCTCGGGGGGATGCTCGGGTCCCCTCCCTGCATGTTTGGCACTCTTTAGAGAGCAAAGGAATATGCAGGGATTGCCTGCCACTCACTGTATTGCCGCAGCCATGTTGGTTGTGGCATTACAGTGATTGGCTGGCCGCACAGCGTCAGCAGGTCTGTATCAGATCTGGCGCTGCTGTGCTCCCTCAGTCTACTTCGCAATCAGGCAGTGTAGGGAGAGGTGCTGCAGAGCTAGGGAGAGATTTGGTTGTGTATTAGGTAGTATAGGGAGAAAACAAGTACGTTACACATATCCATCTCAACAAACAGTCCTTCTGAGGACTAATCCATCTGCAGAGATATCAGACAGGCAGTGTATATAGCAGACTGCAGTGCATATAACACAAGAGGCTCCATTCCAGTTCTGCCTTCTGCTGCTGTTAGATATTTCTAGACAAAGGCCCATGTCTCAGGGGCCAGAAATAATTTTTCTTGGATCTTAATCCTCATTATTTGCTTAAAAAAACAAACCAGAGAACAACGTTTTCCTACGCCATTTGCTTGTTGGCACTGCAGAATAGAGCCAGGTCCTTTCCATATTACAGCGCTAAAAATCCAGCTATTTAAAACTGTGGTTTGTCTGTCACTTGGATCACATATAACTGCGCTGAAAATACTGCCATTTTTGGCCTCCATTCAAATTTTTTCTCAGTGTGTCAGCAAAGTTTTTGACACCGGTTTGCTGTTCAAACTAGTTACCTACAGGCCAGGTATTTAAAACTGTGGTTTCTCCATCACACGGATCACATTTACGTTTTCTGAAAATTCTGCCATTTCTGGCCTCCATTCTAATTTTTTTTCAGCGTGTCAGCAAAATTTTTGGCACCGGTTTGCTGTTCAAAATTGTTACCTACAGGCCAGGTATTTAAAACTGTGGTTTCTCCATTGCATGGATTACATATAACTTCGCTCCAAATTCAGCCATTTGTAGTGAGCGTGGAAGATATTGTCCTCCATTTAAAATGGGCAAGGCACGTGGCAAGGGACGGGGAACTGGACGTGATGGTGATGGTGATGGTGCATGCAGAGGTCGAGGCCGTGGGCAAGCTGAAATTGTGCCACAACAAACACCCTCATCTTCTCGCCTGACCTTCCTGTCCCAATTCCTAGGGGACCGCAGCACACCACTATTGAACCCAGAGCAGTGTCAAAAGGTTGTTGGCTGGATAGCGAATAATGCTTCCAGTCACTTAGCCACCACCACCACCACCACCCTGTCTTCCACACAGTCAAGTCTCAGTAGCCGTGAGTCTGGACCGCATATTCCTTACCCTGATCCTCCTTCCTCCCACCATGCTGAATGCCCGAAGACAACTGATCCCACACTTGGACACTCCGAAGAGCTATTCACAGTTCCATTTATAGCTTCGGGCCTCTCGCCCCGTCCACTTGAAGCGGGGCAAGAGGAGATCGCATGTAGCGATGCCAAAATATTTGAGCAGCCACGGTCACACGAAGGCGATGGTGGGAAAATGTCACAAGAGGTAGACGATAATGAGACACAATTGCCAGAAAGTCAGGAGGAAGACCAGGGTGCGGAAGTGGAAGACGAAGTGGTGGATGATATAGTAACTGACCCAACCTGGCAGGAGGACATGCAGAGCGAGGACAGCAGCACACAGGGGGAGGGAAGCACAGCACCCCAACAGGCAGGAAGAAGCAGTGTGGTGGCCGCAGACAGAAGGCAGGCAACTGTTCCCAGTAACACCAACATGAAGGAAGTTGCCAGTACAACTGTTAGGTCTTCACGAGTCTGGTTATTTTTTAAAGACTCTGCCGATAACACCAAAAAGGCGATTTGCACCTCCGCCAGGCCAGCATCAGCAGGGGTGGCAAAACTAGCAGCCTGACCGCCACCAGCATGATCAGGCACATGGCAGTAAAGCACCTGACTAAGTGGGCCAAAACCCAGGGCCCAGCAACAGTGTCTGCGGGTGGCACCATTGCTTCTTCCGCTGTTGTGCATGCAAGCCAATCCCCTGTCCATGGTGCATGCGAAGATGCCTCCTGCCCTGCACCTGTCATTGCACACTCTCAAGTAGCAGCATCAGGAAGTCTGTCCATGTCCTTGTCCCAGTGCAGGGTTCAGTTGCCAATACCCCAGTCCTTGGAACACAAGTGTAAATACGCAGCCAACGCCCCACTGGCCACACTACTAAATTCCCACATTTCACGACTACTTGTGCTCGAAATGTTGCCTCTTAGGCTCATGGAGACGGAAGCATTCCACAACCTGATGACGGCAGCCTTCCCTTGGTACTCGGTCCCCAGCCGGCACTATTTCTGCCTGTGTGCCATCCCCGCATTAAACAAGCACGTGTCCCAAAACATTAGCCATGCCCTCAACAACGCAGTTACTCGGAAAGTCCACCTAACCACGGACACGTGGACAAGTGCTTGTGGGCAGGGACAGTATATCTCTCTGACGGCACAATGGGTTAACATAGTGGAAGCCGGGACCCAGTCGGACCTTGGGACGGAACACGTCCTCCCGATGCAAAGGATTGCGGACCCTAGGTCAATCATGGTTGCCCCCACGGTCTACAGCTCCTGCACCTCATCCTCCTCAGCCTCCTCCTCCTCTTCAGCCTCCTTCTCCGAAATGACCACATCAGTCGCAAGCTGGAAGCACTGCAGCACTCCTTCAGCCAAGCGGCAACAGGCTGTGCTGAAGCTAATATGTAGAGATGAGCGTTGTTCTACTCGAACTGTTCGCCAATCTCAAATTCGAGCTGTTTTGGGCGGTGTTCGAGCCGTTCGGCGAACACGAACGATTTGAGAAAAATTCGGCTCTTCGAGGTTATGTTCGATAACTGTTCGTGCACCAAAATCATAACTGGATTTTTTCTCAGTAATGATGAAAATTAATGTTAATACGCAGTTTGAGTGTACAGCGGGGTGGGGGGAGGGGCAGGGGATGGATCTCTGCAGGAATAATGAAGATCTCCATTTTTTTTTCTCTTTCCCGCATTTGCAGTGGGGAGGTGCAGTCTGTCAGCCTATCAGCAGCGCACACACGGAGCGAACTGCTGTTTTTCACACAAGCAAGGGCATGTGTCATTGGCAGTGTATGTCACATGTCCTTGCCCTATAAGACCAAGCCATTTTCCCCGTCGCCACCATTTTCTCACTGCTGCAGCTGCGTGTTAGACGGCACCGCTGTTGCTGTGTGCGCTATACCTTGTTAATTTCAAGCCAATTTTCGCACAAATCTACAGATAGCTTGGGAGTAGGGAATAGTTGTGATTGCAGTCCTTTTAAGGACTAGGTTACAGCATTTCCTACGACTTTTATCAGGCAGGTCTGTGCTCTTAAATAGATAGGTTGTGGGAGTAAAGACTAATTGTAATTGCAGTCCTTTTCAGGACTAGGTTACATCAGTTCCTATCAGTTTTTGCCAGGCAGGTCTGTGCCAGTGCTGTGCAAGTTTTTTTCACAGCATTTGGCTGAATCTAGCAAAGCTAATCCTTTTTGGCCTATTGCAGAGTGTGTTAGTCAGTGGAGTAGGCTATCTGTGTTGCAAGATATACCACCTGTGTATAGAATACCAATTTTTTTACTGCACCTAGTGAAGTAAAATCTTTTGGGCATAGCATCATTCTATTAGTCCATCTATACTGACCTCCATCAGGTTGCAAATTGAATATAATTTTTTTCTGCATCTAGCTCTGAAAAAATATTGGGCTTCTAGCTGTGTGTGGGACTTGTTCTATTAATCCATCTATACAGACCTCCATCAGGTTGCAAACTGAATATATTTTTTTTCTTCATCTACCTCTGAAAAATTATTGGGCTTCTAGCTGTGTGTGGGACTTGTTCTATTAATCCATCTATACAGACCTCCATCAGGTTGCAAACTGAATATAATTTTTTTCTGCATCTAGCTCTGAAAAAATAGTTGGCCTTCTAGCAGTGTGTGGGACTTTCTCTATTAGTCCATCTATACTGACCTCCATCAGGTTGCAAATTAAAAATAATTTTTATCTGCATCTAGCTCTGAAAAAATATTTGGCCTTCTAGCAGTGTGTGGGACTTTCTCTATTAGTCCATCTATACTGACCTCCATCAGGTTGCAAATCGAATATAATTTTTTTCTCCATCTAACCCAGCCAATAGTTTTGGCCTAATACCACAGTTTGGCCACTCAGCTCTGCTCGGTTCCCATCCATTGTTTTTTTGTGCAAACAACTCCAGAGTTGTGAATTAGTTAACCACCAAAATGAGTGGAAAAAGACCTGCTGCTGGTGGAAAGGGGAATAGGCGTGTTGGGAAGGGGAAAAAAGGTTGTGTCCGTGGGGTAGGTGTTAAAGCAACAGTAACATCTGCAGAAGAAAGACCATGTTCCAGCCAAACTAAAATGTCTACTTCTTTTAGCGGACAATGTGATAAGATCCCTTTCTTACGGCCACGCCAATCGCTACAAATTCCAGATGAGGCACAAAAACAGCAGGTGCTTCAACGGATATCAAGTGCTCCTTTAAGTGGGCTCTCCTCCACATCAACATCACAAATACTCCAGTCCTCAAAGGTGTCACCCCAATCGCACTTGCTTCCTCACAGCTCCCAAATCTCCAGCTGCCCGTCTGAGTATGAGGTAGAACAGATGGTTGAGTCTGCAGAGCTGTTTACTCATACTATAGCCTGGGAATCAGAGGTCGACTCCAGCGCTTCTGTGAATCCAGACGAGGAAATGATCTGCACTGATGCCTAGAATCTTTATGAGTCGGATCCAGGACCAGACGCAGAAGGTTCTGACCATAATGTAGACCCTCATTCCCAAGCTGTAACTCCTGTTGGTGGAGACAATGAGGAAGACGATGATGAGACTCAAATACCTGATTGGAGCGACAACTTTAGTTTTTTGTCAGGGCAGGAACAGGTTGGCTCTGAGGACGACGGGTGTGATAACGCACAGGGTGATGATGATGAGGTTGGAGATCCCACTTACTGTCAACCCACAGTCAGCCAAGAGATGAGGTCAGCAGAGGAGGTGGAGGAAGATGCTAGTGATGACGAGGTCAGGTTGCGCCTTCCTGGACAGAGACGTAGTACTGGAAGCACGTCAACAACTGCATCCTCAAACACAACTCTGCCTCTCACCACAAGTCGTGGTGGCTCTTCAGGTCGCATGGGTGCTAAGCCTTGCATAGCCTGGGCATTTTTTCAGATCGATAAAGATGACCCAACTCGTGTTATCTGTAACATTTGTCAGCAAAAGCTAAGTAGAGGCCAAAAAATACATAGTTTGAGTACTTCATGCATGAACCGGCACATGGACATGAAGCATAAGTTGCAGTGGGAAGCTGAGTGTGCTACAATGCGGCCTAGCCGGCCGGGCCAACCACCGTCTGCCATATCTTGTGCATCCGCGGCCTCTTCATCCTCTGTGACTGGGGGGACAGCAGTCACACCTGTTTTGGGGCGCAGACCTGCCACCTCTTTACCCGCAACAGCCAGCGTGATTGGCAGGTCATCATTTTCTTTGGAGGTGGTAACACCAGCTGGTGTTGAGCGCTGTCCGACATCGATAGCACCACCTTTGGATCAAGGCAACCTAACATGTCCGCCTGCATCTTCCTCACAGACCGGCAGTTTGCCGGGGACACCCTTATCAACCCCGTCTAAGCACAATAGCCAGCCCTCGGTCCCTCAGATGTGGACAAGTAAAAGACCATTTCCTCCTAGCCATGAGAAAGCTAAGAGGTTGAATTTCACCATCTGCAAGCTCTTGGCTACAGAAATGCTGCCTTTCCGCCTGGGGGACACAGGATTTTCGAGACCTTATGTCCGTCGCAGTGCCCCAGTACCAGATGCCCAGTCGGCACTACTTCTCAAAGAAAGGTGTGCCTGCGCTCCACCAGCATGTCGCACACAACATCACCGCTTCTTTGAGAAACTCTGTGTGTGACAGGGTGCATTTCACCACAGACACTTGGACGAGTAGGCATGGACAGGGGCGTTACATGTCGCTGACTGGGCACTGGGTAACTATGGTGACAGCAGGACAAGGGGCTGCTGTCCAAGTCTTGCCGTCCCCACGAGTTGTGCGTCAGTCCTCTTTATGTCAAAGTTCCTCCACTGCTTCTGCCTCCTCAACCTCCTCTCGGTCTTCCACCTGCACCCAAAGCCTGTCTGGTCATGCCACAAGCTTTCTAACTGCGCAGAAGGGATCCTGCACACCTCCTTACTATGCTGGCAGTAGGGCTCAACGTCATCAGGCGGTTTTTACATTGAAATGTCTGGGAAATGTGAGTCACACAGCTGAGGAGTTGTGGTCAGCTCTGGAGAACCAATTTCATGAATGGTTGTCTCCACTGGACCTGAAACCAGGGAAGGCCGTGTGCGACAATGCTGCAAACCTGGGTGCGGCCCTTCGCCGGGGCAATGTCACACACGTGCCTTGTATGGCTCACGTGTTGAACCTGGTTGTCCAGCAATTTTTAGCCCACTATCCCAGACTAGATGGCCTTCTGCAGAGGGCACGGTCGCTGTGTGCTCACTTCCGCCATTCGCATCCCGCAGCTCAGCGACTTACATCTCTACAGAAGTCGTTGGGCCTGCCACTTCACCGGCTAAAATGCGATGTGCCTACCCGGTGGAATTCAACTCTGCACATGTTGCAGCGACTGTGGCAGCACCGACAAGCCCTGGTGCAATACGTTCTGACGTATAGCCTGGGCCAACGAGATTCAGAGGTGGGGCAAATCACGCTGGAGGAGTGGTCTCAGATCAGGGACCTATGCACCCTTCTGCACAGTTTTGAAATGGCGACGAAGATGTTTAGTGCTGACGATGCCATTATCAGCATGACTATTCCGGTGATTTACATGCTGGAGCACATGTTAAACAGAATTCGGAGTCAGGTGGTGGCACAAGAGGAGGTGGAGGAAGTAGAGGAGGAGGAGTTGTATGCGGAAGGGCTAACATCTGCAAGGTCCAGACGGTCGGCAGCACCAAGGCGGCAGGCATGTGAGGGTGGGGGAGATGGTTTTACCAGGGCGCATGGTAGCAGCCAAACTAGTGAGGAAGGTGCAGGAGCCCAGGAAGAAGTGGAGGACGAACTGATGGAAGACTCATCAGATGAGGGAGACCTTGATCACATTTCTGTTGTGCGAGGTTGGGGGGAGAGGACAGAGGAAGGAAGCATGATTGTTACCTCGCCACCAACACAACAGGGACTTGGTGCTCCTGGATGCGCAACACACATGAGTGCCTTCTTGCTGCTCTACCTGCAACATGACCCTCGAATTGTGAGAATTAGAAATAATCCTGACTACTGGGTTGCCACACTGTTAGATCCCCGGTACAAAAGTAAATTTGCAGAAATTATTCCTGCCATAGAAAGGGATGCACGCATGCAGGAGTATCAGCAGAGACTGTTGCAGAATCTTACATGTGCTTTTCCACAAAATACCAGTGGTGCATGTAGTGAATCTCACAGTTCCAACTTGCCAACCGTGGGACCGTCAAGTGTTCAGCACTCAAACCGTAACAGAACCACAGTATCTGGTGGTAACATCAATTTTGCGGAATCATTTCACCACTTTTTTAGCCCATCCTTTGCAAGGCCACAGGAGACAAGAAGTCTGACACATAGTCAACGCCTAGAGACGATGGTACAGGAGTATCTCCAAGTAAACATTGAAGCCACGACTGTGTCACTGGACCCTTGCTCTTTTTGGGCTTCCAATCTGGATAAATGGCCGGAGCTAGCCACTTACGCCTTGGAGATCTTGTCATGCCCCATAGCCAGCGTTCTGTCTGAACGTGTGTTCAGCGCTGCTGGTGGTGTGCTGACAGATAAGCGCACGCGGCTCTCCACTGATAATGTAGACAGACTCACGTTCATAAAGATGAACAAATCATGGATCCGAAATGACTTTTCTACCCCTGTGTCATCCTGGGGAGAGTAAAAGCTTGATGATTGTATAAAATCACCCTACCAACCGTTTTAAGCTTTCAAATTTCTAATCATGTTTATCTGTATCTTGACTGGAAAATAATTTGGGCTTTGTCGCAGTGTGCAGCACTGATTCTATTAGGCCATCTATAATAAGCTCCACCAGATTTAAAATTACTAATCATGTTTATCTGTATCTTGGCTGGAAAATAATTTGGGCTTTGTAGCAGTGTGCAGCACTGATCCTATTAGGCCATCTATACTAAGCTCCACCAGATTTAAAATTAATAATAATTTTTAGCTGCATCTAGCCCGGAAAATAATTTTGGGGCTCCGAGATGCGCAAGACACATAAGTGCCTTCTTGCTGCACTACCTGCAACATGACCCTCATATTGTCAGAATTCGAAGTAATCATGACTACTGGGTTGCCACACTCTTAGATCCCCCAAACTTTTCGATCAACCTTTTCATTTTAATAAAGACCAAAAAAATGGTCATTTTTGAAATTATAAGCATTAGCAGGTTATTAGAAACTGAAATCAAACAGTTTTCAACTCAAAACTTTATTCTAGGTGATGTTACATTTTCACATAGGACCCCTTGTTCGAAAGGAGCTTCTGAACTCTCTCGTCCATTGAATTTGTCAGGTTTTGGATGGTTTCTGCTTCAATTGTTTTGCATGAGGACAGAATACCCTCCCAGAGGTGTTGCTTAGATGTGAACTGCCTCCCGCCATCATAGACACTCCTTTTGATGATGCTCCAGAGGTTCTGAATGGGGTAGAGGTCAGGGGAGCATGGGGGTCACACCATAAGTTTGTCCCCTTTTATGCCCATATCAGCCAGAGATGCAGATGTTTTATGTGCAGCATGAGATGGTGCATTATCATGCAAAAAAATGATCTTGCTGTGAAATACACGGTTCTTCTTCTTGAACCATGGCAGGAAGTGCTGTTTGAGAAAATCCACATACATTATGGAGTTCATCTTTAGCGCCTTCAGGGATCCTAAAGGGGCCGACAATCTCTCTCCCCATGATTCCAGCCCAAAACATTACTCCACCTCCTCCTTGTTGGCGCTGTAGCCGTGTTTGCGTGGGGTGTCCATCAACCAGCCATCCTCCACTCCATCCATCTGGACCATCGAGCGCTGCACGGCACTCATCCGTGAACAAAACAGTTTTGAAATCAGTCTTCATGTAATGTTTAGCCCACTGGAGCCGTTTCTGCTTGTGTGAAGTGGATAGAGGAGGTCGACAGGATGGCGTATGCACAGCTGCAAACCTCTGAAGGACCCTGCATCTTGTTGTTCGGGGGACGTTGGAGGCACCAGCAGCTTCAAAAACTTGTCTGCTGCTATGACAAGGCTTTTTTGCCGCTGCTCTTTTAACCTGACGTAATTGCCTGTAGGAAAGAGTCCTCAATTTGCCCTTATCAGCACGCACACGTGTGTACTGTGAATCAGCTACATACTTCTTGATTGCCAAGACACTTCATCCTGATCATCGCACAATGTTGATTGTAGTCATGCCTTGACCTAAACACTCCACAATTTGTTACTTCTCAGCAGCCGACACATCCTTTTTCTTTCCCATTTTGGCAGAAAATGTAGGCTGCTTAATAATGTGAGACAGCCTTCTTAAGTAGTCTTGCCTTTCATTGGACACACCTGCCAAACTAATTAGCACAGGTGTCTGCAATTGCTTACAGTGATATAAAGAGCCCTGACACACATCACCATCAATGAGTTTAACTGACAAACAAACAAATTCTTCCCTTATCACTCCTAAACACTTTTTGCATAATAATTTGGAACACAGTGTACATGTGCTTTTCCACAAAACACCAGTGGTTCACGTAGTGAATCTTACAGTTCTAACTTGCCAACCGTGGTCTGTATGGAGTTGTTCAATAAAGGGCCCAAAATTAAGATAACATAGATGGGAGAGGTCTCTATGAATAGGAATTCCTAAGTATTTGATACCCTGTGAGGGCCAGGCAAAGGGAAAGTTGGACTGGATGGAATCCTATATGGATTTGGGGAGGGAGACATCGAGGGCCTCAGACTTCGCTGCATTGATTTTAAAATTTGACCATGTAACAAAGTGATCTATTTCAGCCATAACAGCATGGATGGATATATGTGATTGAGTGATATATACTAGGACATCATCAGCAAATAGAGAGCACTTGTACTCGGTGCCTCCCACCTCAATCCACCTAATATTGGGGTTATGGCGAATTGATGAGAGCAGGTGCTCCGTCACTAGGATGTATAAGAGAGGGGACAGAGGACATCCCTGCCTTGTCCCATTGGTGATTGTGAAAGGTGATGAAAATGTTCTGATGCACCCCCTGGGCCTTGGGACACCCGGAGCCGGACCCTTTTTGGTGGATGCTGGTGGTTGTAGTCTTCGTGGCGGCGACCCGGTTCCGTGGCTCAGGGTGGTCAAACCAGTGGCGGAACTATTTATGTGGTTTTGATGTTTAAATGTCCGACTATGCCACCCGTGGATTGTGGTCAGAGTGAACCGCCGCTGCAGGGCAGACCGCTGAGGCTGGTGTTGTGGGTGCAGCAGAGCGTAGCATAACTCCCCACGGGAGGAGTATAGCCTCAGGGCAGTGTATGCGGAGGATGGGGGTGATGGTGCAGGGCAGCAGCAGTAACGACACGGAGTCAGTGATGCAGTCCAGGGCCTTTACTCACAGTTCTTATTATCCAGACCACGTCTGCAGGTAACGGCTGCCCACGTCGTACTGTGCTCACCAGGTGAGGGGCTCAGACAACTCCCAGATAACTTTGGAGCGCTTCACAGGACCCCCTTTGTGTGTCCTTCGTCTGGCCTTTCTTACCAACCCTTTTGTCCGGCTGCCTCGGGCCTCCTCTTGGTAAACTTGGCGCCAGTTTCCCTGACCCTATGTGGTGCCTTCCTAGCGGGTGTAGCGAGGGGCTGCGCCACATAAAATGTCACAGCCTCCGGTTTCTAGCTGAGGGTCGTTTCCTGCCTCCACTAGTTTCGGGGACCGGTCTCCCCCTTTGGCCTGACCCCTCCACGCAGGTGGATTCGGGCGTGCGGTGGCGACTCGCCCGTCCGCACCCCTGGGATCCCTTCATTCCTCGTTCCTGGAGCCTTCTCCGCTCCTCTTCCTTCCTTCTCCCTCTTCCAGGCCTGGGCCTCTGTTACTAGGCCCGCCTCCGGAGCAGAGCTCATGCAGAGCCCCTGCTCCCTGCCACTTCTGCTCAGACTTCTCTGCACTGAACTAAGATGGTGCCCACCTTTTACACTCCCTTCTCAATGCACCCAGGAACTGCTTCCTCCCTGCTCCTGCACTACAGGGTTCCCCTTCCTCAGTGTTCCCTCCCCCCACTCCAGCCAGGGACAGGGACTGTCGTGCCCATCTCAGAGGCATATTGGTCGTCCTGCCCCACGGCAATGTGGTGTAATGCATGCAGGTGTCGGGTCCTGATCCACACTCCATCCTTACCTGAGAGTGAGATATCACACCTCTGGGTGAGGTGCAATACCTCTGTAGCAACCGAGCCCTCAGGGTGCTACAGTTCCATTTATCTTCAGCCTAGGTGACGTATTGTGATACAGGGCCGTGATTTTGGCTATAAAAGGGTCCCCTAGACCCCTACCCCAAGCTTTTTAAGAGAATCATATATGGCGTGCCAGGAGACTCTATGGAATGCTTTCTCAGCATCCAACGAGAGTATCTAATTACAAATTTTTAACTGCATCTAGCCCAGGAAATACTTTGTGCCTAGTAGCAGTGTCTGCTAGTCAGCGGATTATCCCGGCTGTTAAGCAAGCTACACCACCTGTAGTTTAGACACTTAATTTTTTCAAAGGAAATGCTTCGGGACCACGGGATACTCAGTGAAGAGCATCAGGAGGCACCCCAAGGCATAGGGGCTGGGACTGGCAGTAGGATGCCTTGCGGTGGACAGCCGAGCTCGATCCTTATAAAAGCTTTTTAACTGCAGCAGCTTTAGTGGACGCTACTGGAGCTGGAATTACGCGGCTGCTGGCATGAGACTTGCCCTCCAATAGATCCTTGTAAATGGATTTAAAGTGTATTCATTCAAATTAGAGAGACAATTTAAATTAAAAAGCTTAGAGCTGCCTCCACCACAGGGGGGCTCGCTCGACCCACGAGCGGACAGGCACCAGTATTGGGAGAGGGGGGCTGGCCGTCAGGGTTCACCGCGGCTCTGGCACAAACCCGGCGACACGGAGGTGGCACGGGCAGGAGCGGACTGAACGTGTCGGCTTCTCACTTTTTGGATTTTAGAAGGGCATGACATGCCTATATTTGTGTCTCCCCCTCCTTTTACTCCTCCACCTCTTTTCTTTTCGCATGACTATATGTACTTGTCACTTTTCCATGTGTTAGTTGTGTCTTTTGAGCAGTTTGTCAGCTTTTGGACACCTTTAAAGGTGTTTTCTATGTGTTTCTATGTGTTTTTGTTTGCCTGCCATTGGTTTTAACGGTGTTCGAAGGTGTTCGACGAACAGTTCGACGAACAGTTCGGCGAACACACGGGTGTTCGACGAACCGAACCAAACTCGAACACTACGGGGGTGGCTCAACACTACTAATATGCTTAGGTGAAAAAACGCACAATGCTGAAGAGTTGTGGACAGCTCCGAAAGAGCAGGCACATCTGTGGCTCACACCGCTGAACCTACAGCCAAGCATGGTCGTGTGTGACAATGGCCGGAACCTGATGGCGGCTCTGAGGCGAGGCGAGCTCACACACGTACCATGCCTGGCCCATGTGCTTAACCTCGTGGTTCGGCGTTTTCTCAAATCCTACCCGGAACTGCTGGATCTGCTTGTTAAAGTACGCTGCCTGTGTGCCCATTTTAGAAAGTCAGCAACTGCTTCTGCCACTCTTGCAGTGTTTCAGCAGCATTTGCACCTTCCGGCTCACAGACTGGTGTGTGATGTCCCCACGCGTTGGAACTCTACACTGCAGATGTTGGGAAGGATTTGTGAGCAGAAGAGGGCAGTTGTTGAGTACCAGCATCAACAAGGCCATCGGTATTCAGTTCAGACTCCACACATAAGACCTCAGGAGTTGACATGGATGTCAGACATATGTACCATCCTCAAAAACTTTGAGGACTCCACCAAGATGGTAAGCGGCATTGATGCTGTAATTTGCATCACCATCCCCCTTCTCTGTCTTCTGAAACGCTCTTTGCTCACAATCAAAGAGGATGCATTGCAGGCGGAGCACGATGAGATGGATCAAGGGACCATGCAGGGTGATTACACACAGCCCAGCCTCATCTCATCCCTACCTGGATTGGGTGACAATGAGGAAGAGGAGGAGGAGGAGGAAGAACAGGAGCTAGTTTCATGCACTATAGATGGTACTATCTGCACAACTGTCATACCATCTGTTCAATCGTGGATGGCCAGAGGACAGAGAGGAGGAGGAGAGCATGGTCAGTCATCCTCTTGGTGAGGACACGGAACTCTTGCCTGTTAGCAGTCTGGCACGCATGGCTGAGTTTATGTTACGCTGACTTTCCCATGACCCTCGCGTTCTCAAAATTTTGGGTGACAGTCAATATTGGTTGGTGACACTTCTAGACCCACGCTATAAGGAGAGCTTTATATCTCTTATTCCTGCGGCGGACAGGTCTACAAAAATGGGGCAGTACCAGAAGGTTTTGGAACTATTAAAAAAAATGCCATCTGAAAATGCTGGCGGCAGAGGTCACAGTTCGTTGGACAACCAAGGAGTACAGGCGAGAGACAAAAATGCAATCCAGGAGAGGCAGGGGAACACTATCAAAGTTCTGGGAGACTTTTCTCAGCCCCTCCCATCGCACAAGCCCTGAGGCGCGAGGTACTCTCACAAGGAGTGCAAAGTTTGGGAAGATGCTGAGGGAGTACCTTGCCAACCGTATCAACGTCCTCCGTGATTCCGCTGTGCCTTATAATTATGGGGTATCCAAGCTGGATACGTGGAATGAACTGGCTCTCTACACCTTGGAGGTCATGGTCTGCCCTGCAGCCAGCGTTTTATCAGAGATTGTTTTTAGTGCTGCTGGTGGAATTATAACTGATAAGCGCATCTGCCTGTCAACTGAAAATGCTGACAGGCTGACTCTTATAAAAATGAACAAGGGCTGGATTGGGCCAGACTTCTCAACACCACCGAATGATAGCAGCGTAACATAAACTCAAATCCAGTGTCTTTTATTGGGAGGTGTATTCCCATGCACCTCTTCACACCCAGACCCACACCCAGACATGGGTATATGCTTCCTGATGTTGGCTCATGTCCTCCTCCTTCTCCTCATCCTCATCCTCCACCACCATATCACCAGGGTGACCGTGGTCCATGATGCAACAACCACATAATTTTTTTAAAGGGTGTTCATGATGCCCGTAAAAAAATTTTTTTTATACATTATGTTCATGTATATCCCCTAGGGGTAAGTGTTTGTTAGTCCATACACTTAGTGCATGGGCATTACTCGCTCCTTTCTAATGGGAACATTTTTTTATGAGGCCCTCGTCTATGTCTCTTCAAAGGGGCATTGGAGTGCCTCCAAATTTTTGGCAACCCTTGCATTCACTGCATAGGCAAACACAATGGGAGAGCCACTTCCTAATAATGGGAACATTGTTTTCAGGAGGCCCTCCTCTAAGTCTCTTCAAAGGGGTATTGGGGTGCATCCAAATTTTCAAAGTGGTATTGGGGTGCGTCCAAATTTTGGGCAGCCCTTCCACTCCCTGCATTCGCAATAACAGTATAGGAGACCCACTCTTTAGTAATGGGAATAATAAAACATAGCCGGCTGATGGCTCTCTAAGAATAGTGAGGGCCGACTGCTGGCCCATTAAGAATAGTAAAGGCCGTCTGATGGCCCTATAAAAATAGGCTTTGTGACTTTCAGAGTCCTTCCTTCATAAATGAAACACCATGTGTCTGATAGTATCTCACACACCACATGGCCAGATAAGGTTGTAAAATTTTAAAAGGACATTTCCTGGTGAATGCATTTGTCACGGATGAAAGCAATGCAAAAGTGCAAAAACGCATCAAAAACGCTACGTGTGAACATAGCCCAAGGTGTGGAGGAGCATTTTTGTTTTTGGTTATTTATTTTGCTTTATATACAAGTCATTACCCTGGAAAGGATGTTCCTTAACATATTTCCCAGGAAAATCCATTTTGGTTTCGTTTTTGTATGTTTTATTGTGAGTCCGTAAAAGTGGCGTAATAGCTCTGGCAACATTGTTGACAGAAGTGACCTGGGAGTCAGAAATGCTTCCAGGTGTCTTACCTGGGCTGTGCCCATGTCATTTGAGCCCTGTTCCCATCGATTTGGGCAATTTTTAGGCCCTCTGCAGACCACCGTGGGGAGCCGCCTGAAAAATGCTCGAGTTTCCTATAGACTTACATTGGGTTCATTGCTCGGGTTGAGCACCCGAGTATTCCAATGTGCTCGACCCGAGCATTGAGCACCCGAGCATTTTAGAGCTCACCCATCACTAGTGGAGGGCTGCAGTGATAGTTGACTTTGGGGAACTTTCTCCCATCTCCCTACTGCATCTCTGGTGCTCAGCCACAGTGATCTTGAGGTTTTTCTTTACCTCTCTCACCAAGGCACTTCTCCCACAATTGCTCTGTTTGGCTGGACGGCCAGGTCTAGGAAGACTTCTGGTGGTCCCAAACTACTTCAATTTAAGGATTATGGAGGCCACTGTGCTGTAATGCAGAACTTCTCTTGCAACCTTGACCAGATCTGTGCATTGCCACAATTCTGTTTCTGAGCTCATTTGGCAGTTCCTTTGAGCTCATGATTCTCATTTGGTCTGACATGCACTGTGAGCTGTGAGGTCTTATATAGACACGTGTGTGCCTTTCCAAATCAAGTCCTATCAGTTTAATTAAAGACAGCTGGACACCAATGAAGGAGTAGAACCATCCCAAGGAGGATCACAAGGAAATGGACAGCATGTGACTTAAATATGAGTGTCTGAGCAAAGGGTCTGAATATTTATGACCATGAGATATTTCAGTTTTTCTTTTTTAATAAGTTTGCAAAAAATTTCTACATTTCTGTTTTTTTTCAGTCAAGATGGGGTGCAGAGTGTACTTTAATGAGAAAAAAATGTACTTTTTAGAATATATCAAATGGCTGCAATGAAAAAAAAGAGTGAACAATTTAAAGGGGACTGAATACTTTCTGTACCCACTGTATGTTATGTAAGGCAGCGCTAGTCTTCATCCTCAGGGATTCTCGCTTCGCTGCGTCAATTTAAAACACACCAGCCATATTTTTCGGTATTTCTCAACTCAGCAGTTTATTAACTCCATAAACTGCTGATCACTCAGTCCATCTTAGTGGCTCACCGGCATATTACACATATAATATCCAGGAGCCTTGCAACTAGCAGACAGGCCCTCTTGGCTTTCAGTTACATCCCTCTGCAAAGTCACTTATATCAATGTCCACATCAATGTCCACATCAATGTCCATATCAATGTCCATATCAAGCAGTGTTTTACCTTTGCCCGGGTTGTAGCTGCTTCAGTCCGCTTTGTTCCGCCACCACTGTGGCACTAGGGCTTACCAAGCGTGGTCTCCAGCCCTCCTCCCGTCCAAGGCCACTGGCATCTCTCACACTCTCAGATCCAGGCTCTGCCCTCTAGGACGCTTGTCTGGCACTCCGAGGCTTACTGGCATCCCTTACACTCTCATACAAGGATCCAGGCTTCACCTCCCAGGAGTACACCAGGCCTCACCAGGCCTCCGCACGAGCGGTGTTCCCCCACACACAGGGAACAGCCTCGTGCCTCTCACACGGTGTCCACACGGGAACACCTAACACAGGAACACACCTGTCACAAATCACCCAGGGTTTATATATCCTGTAGCACACACACAGACAGACAGACAGGACCTTGCTGATGTCACAGTCATGTGATCAGACAGACATTCTGTGCGCACAGGACCTGAGCTATGTCACAGTCATGTGACCAGTCACCTGAGGGGGAAGAAAATAGCATAAACAGACATACTAGATCATTATAGCAATGCTGCTGCACCACAGTTAGAAAAGATCGTCGGCGCAATTGGTATCTTACAAATACTCGAACTCCATCTCATTGCTTTATAAATACCTAACAGCCCATACTTCAACTGTCAGACCACCCTATCGTGTTGCATGGGAAAGAGAACTGGGCAAATCTTTTTAGGACTCTATATGGGCTAAATGCTTTCAATTTGATCACAAAACTTCAATTGCAACCAAAACTCAAGAGACCTCCTTTAACCCCTTCACCCCGAAGCCTGTTTTCACCTTCCTGACTAGGCCAATTTTTACAATTCTGACCACTGTCACTTTATGAGGTAATTACTCTGGAACGCTTCAACGGATCCCGGTGATTCTGAGAATGTTTTTTCATGACATATTGTACTTCATGATAGTGGTAAAATTTATTTGATATGACTTGCGTTTATTTGTGAAAAAATCAGAAATTTGGTGAAAATTTTGAAAATTCTGCAAATTTAAAAATTTTAATCTTTATGCCCTCAAATCAGAGAAATATATCACACAAAATAGTTAATATATAACATTTCCCACATGTCTACTTTACATAAAAAAATGTTTTTCAGCCCCCAATTTTGCGTTTTCAAAAGAATAACAGCATTTGTTGTGAATACCATTTGTTGTGCAATCTCTCCTAAGTAAGCTGATACCCCATATGTGGGGAAAAAACACTGTTTGGGCATACGGCAGGGCTTGGAAGGGAAGAAGTGCCATTTGACTTTTTGAATGTAAAATTTGCTGGAATGATTAGCGGACATAATGTGCTTTTGGGGAGCCTCTGCTCTGCCTAAACAGTGGAAATCCACCATAAGTGACACCATTTTGGAAACTAGACCCCTCTGGGAACTTATCTAGAGGGGTGGTGAGCACCTTGAACCCCCAGGTGCTTCACAGAAGTTTATAACATTGAGCCATAAAAATAAAATTTTCACATTTTTCCCACAAAAATCTTTTTCAGCCCCCAATTTTGCATTTTCATAATAGTAACAGGAGAAATTGCCCCATTCTATTTGTTGTGCAATTTCTACTGAGTAAGCCGATACCCATATGTGGGGAAAAAACACTGTTTGGGTGCATGGCAGAGCTCGGAAGGGAAGGAGCGCCATTTGACTTTTTGAATGTAAAATTTGCTGGAATAATTAGTGGACGCTATATTGTGTTTGGAGAGCCCCTAATGTGCCTAAACAGTGGAAACCCCCCACAAGTGACACCATTTTGGAAGCTAGACACCTCAGGGAACTTATCTAGATGTGTGGTGAGTACTTTGAACCCCCAAGTGCTTCACAGAAGTTTACAACATTGAGCTGTGAAAATAAAAAAAAACACATTTTTCCCACAACAATGTTTTTTAGCACAAAATTTTACATTTTCGGAAGGGTAATAGGAGAAAATGGACCCCAAAATTTTTGTGTAATTTCTCTTGAGTATTCAGATACCCCATATGAGGTCAAAAACTACTTTTGAGGCATAATGCAAAGCTCAGAAGGGAAGAAGCATCATATTGGAGTTCAGGTTTTGTTGGACTGATTTGGGGGTGCCATGTCACATTGGTAGAGCCCCTGAGGTGCCAGATCAGCTGAACCTCTCCATAAGTGACCTCATTTTACAAACTACACCTCTCAATGAATTCATCTAGGGGTGCAGTGATAATATTGACACCACAAGTGTGTCACAGAATTTTATACCATTGGGCAGTGAAGAAAAAATAATTACATTTTTACCACGAAAATTTAGTTTTAGCCCCAGATTTTACATTTTCACATTGGTAAATAGGTAAAAATGGCACTAAAATTTGTCCCACAATTTCTGCTGAATGTAAAAATACCCCATATGTGTCTGTACAGTACTGCTTAACCGCACGGCGAGACTCGGGAGGGACGGAGCGCTTTTCGCCTCCTGGAGCGCAGATTTTCTTAGAATAGTTTGCAGACTCCATATACAGAGACCCTATGTACTAGAAGAGCAGAATCCCCTTCAAGTGACCCCATTTTGGAAATTATATCCCTTTGTGAATTTATCTACAGGTGAAGAATTGCTTTTATATATTTTTTACGCCTTTCCTAGTGCGATATAAGTGATTAGACTACTTTATTTTTCGGGTTGGTGCGATTAAAGCGATACCAGATTTATATCGGGTTTTTATGATTGGCTGCTGTCACACACTAAAAGACGTTTTTTATTGTAAAAACAAGTTTTTGCATCGCCCTATTTTGTGAGCTATAATTTTTCCATATTGCTGCTGATAGAGTCATGTAATGGCTTCTTTTTTGTGGGACGAGTTGACGTATTTATTGGTACCATTTTCGGGCATGTGACATTTTTTGATCACTTTCTATTCTGTTTTTTGGGAGGCAGAATGAACAAAATCCAGCAATTCAGGAATTATTTTTGGGATTTTTTTTATGCCATTCCGCGTGTGGTAAAATTGATAAGGCAGATTTATTCTTCGGGTCAGTGCGATTACAGCGATACCACATTTATATATTTTTTTTATGTTTTGGCGCTTTTACACAATAAAAACTATTTTATAGGAAAAATAATTATTTTGGCATCGCTTTATTCTGAGAGCTGTAACTTTTTTATTTTTCTGCTGACGGAGCTGTATGGCAGCTTGTTTTTTGCTGGACAAGATGACATTTTCAGTGGTACCATATTTATTTACAGGCGTCTTTTTGATCGCGTTTTATTCCACCTTTTGTTTGGCGGTATGATGATAAATCACAGTTTTTTGCCTTGTTTTTTACTTTTTTTTTACGGTGTTCACTGAAAGGGTTAACTAGTGGGCCAGTTTTATAGGTCGGGTCGTTATGGATGCAGCGATACCAAATATGTGTACTTTTATTGTTTTTTTTTTTACACAGATAAATATATTTATTGGATTAATATTTTTTTCTTTTTTTTTTCTTTATTTTTGTGATATTTTAAAAAAATATATTTTTATAATTTTTATAATTTTTTTTTTAACTTTTTTACATTGTCCCAGAGTGGGACATCATTATAGAACTGTCAGATTGCTGATCTGATGCACTGCAATGCGTCTGCACTGCAGAGCATCAGAGCAGAGTTTGACAGGCAGGAAGAAGGCGTCTCAGCTCCTGCTCTCTGAGCAGACACTGACAGGCTACCTTCCTGCAGGACCCTGAAGGACCAAGTGGCCATCTTGGGACCGGGGGTCACCATGGAGACCATCAACACAACGCGTTCACATCGTGTTGTTTTGATGGGATCACAGAGGAAGCTCACTCCCTCTGCGATGCCCTGCGATGTCACTATTGACAGCGGTATTACAGAGGTTAAACACCCGCGATCGATGCTAGCACCGATCTTGCGCTATACTGCGGGGTGTAAGCTCTCACACACAGCTGACACCCACATGTGATCGCGGTGTCGCTCATCGTAAGCCCGCCCGATCAACCCGTCGTACATGTACTGCTCTTTGCGTGAACACAGCTCCCGCAGAGCAGTACATGTACGGCGCATGTTGGGAAAGGGTCAAAATCATCAACAGATGGTACCAGGTTCCAGTATTACTTCATAAGTGGTTTCCAGCAGTATCAGATAGATGCTGGAGATGTGGTGTGGAAGAGGGGACGATGACACACATTTGGTGGAGTTATCCCATAATAAGAGGTAATTCAGACTATTCAAAAAATGACTAGTCTCTCTGTTCCCGACTCTCCTGAATCTGTTCTGCTCTTAATGATCCCAACTAGTTTCACCAGATACAAAAGATCTTTAATAAGCTACCTTATACAAGCTGCTAAGAACATCATTCTTCATCACTGGAAAAGTACTTCTCCACCTACTATGGAATAGTGGTTCTCTGAAATAGCTCTTCTAAATAGGATGGGACATTTGATTATGTGGCACCCCAGGGGGTCTCTTTGCCACAGTGGTAGAAATACCATGTCTGAGAGCGAGCATGGGTTTTCCTGGTGAGGAGCACTATTGCATGCAACGCCTCCTGCCCCAGTCCAGGGAGGGGAGGAACCTGCCCTTTATAAACTGGATCTGGGGTGGGGTTAGGGAGTAGTTCCAGAGGGAGAGACAGAGGAGCAGCAAGGAGCTCTGTAGGAGACAGGAGCTGAAGGCCAGGGACTGGAGCTAGCAGAGCTCGTCCTGGCCGAAGACCCAGAGAATCGGACACCGGAGTCCGAGGCTGTGAGGATATCCACATCCAGCAGCAGAAACCACCTGGCAAGGGATTTCAGGTCCTCTGGCCATAGAAAGCCCGGAGGCTCAGTCGCACGCAAGGGACCAGCACCGCCATCGAGAAGCGGAAGATACCAAAGGCCCCAAGTCACCAGCCATACGGGTGAGCACCACACGGTACACTCAGGGACGTGGGCTACTACACGACTACAGCAGGGTAGCCAGGAAGAGTGCAGTCAGACGGGAAGGCCTACACCTCCACCTGGCCAGGAGGACTCTTGTTCGCTCACAGACTGACCAGGCCTCTAATGTTAGCCAGTACTCCCGGCAGGGCCTTCTTCATTACCAACAGTAAAGACCCTGAACTGCACTGCACGGACTCTGAGTCATTTCTGCTGCGCCCATGCACCACAACCCTCACCATCTACACACGCTGCCCTGAGGCTATACTCCTCCCGTGGGGAGTTATACTACCCTCTGCTGCGCACCCAACATCAGCCTCAGCGGTCTGCCCCGCAACGGTGGTTCTCAGTGACCGCAATCCACGAGTGGCGTAGTCGGACATTTAAACATTAAAAACCAAATAAACAGATCCGCCACTGGTTTGACCACCATGAGCCACGGGACCGGGTCGCCGCCATGGAGACTACAACCCCTGACATTACACAGAGACCCGGCTCCGGGTATTCCTCCACACACGGCCCAGGGGGCGCGTCAACTTTGGCGTAGTCAGCAGGATTAGCACCGGGTACTGCGTGTCTGAAGAAAGACTGTGATACTTACCGTGGTGAAGTTTCCAGCCATCCGCAGCCGTTTTCCCCCATCCATAGCTGTTTTCCCGCCATCTGCAGCCATTTTCCCGCCATTGGACGCCATTTTTGGGACGCCATGCGGGAAGAAGAGGGGCGTGGACGCCAAAAGCGCGCGAGAGCTGAAGCCCCGCCTTACGTACTGACGCTGCGAAAGGTCCTGGAAGGAGCCCAGCGGACGCCGACGTCACCAGCGCGCGAAGCAAGGTCCTCGACCCCGACGATCACCTGCGGAGCCGCGGCCTACGGAGAAGAAGCAACAGAAGGTAGGCCACGGTTAACTAGGGGGGAGGAAGACACCAGGAATGGAGGGAGCTCCCACTGCCAGCGCGGCTGCTGCCGCAGTGATGCCGTTCACGATGCCGTATATCCCCGGAGATGCATGGTTACCCCAGTACTCAGGGGAGTCGCATACCCTGAGCGACTTTAAAGCAAGACTGAATAGCTTATTCAAAATATACCCCCTGTCTGAGGAACAAAAAGTGAGCATCCTGATAGGCCAGTTCATAGGAGCAGCCCAAAGAGAAGTTAAGTCCTGGTCAGCCAGGGAAAAGGGGACTGTAAAGGAAATACTGGCCCGTCTAAAGGACACTTTTGATACCCGCACCTCAGCAGAGATCAAGCTAAAATTGTATGGATGCAAACAGCGGGCACAAGACAATATACGGGACTATGCTTTGAATTTGCAGGAGGCCCTGAGAGCCATTAAGCAGGCAGACCCTGACAGCGTGCGGAATGAGGATAAGCTGTTGACTGAACAGTTCATTTAGGGTCTACAGTCCAGCGCCCACCAAACCCAGTTGCGTGTAATGGCCTTGCAGAACCCTGATTTGGACTTTGCGCAGTTTAAAGACAGGGCCATCCGGGTGCTCCGAGAACCGACACCAGGTGGCGCTGTAACCCACAGGCGCCCTGCTATCACCTATCACCAGGAGGCGGCGCCCTTGTCTGCAGAGCCTGTGGGAGCTGATGCACAGGCTCTGGACAAAGCCCCGGCTGCAGACCTGCACCATCTGGTCCAAGAGCTGACCAAATGCGTTGCCGCGCTAACCAGAACGGTGCAGTCTTAACAGGTGTCCCCCCCAGGAAAGATCCAGCTGGCTTCCAGTCCGGAGGACGTCCCTTGGCACCAACAGAGGAGGATCCCATCGTCCAGAGGAAGGCCCAGCGACCGCTACGACCAGGACGGACAACCCATCTGCCGCCGCTGCAACCAACCAGGACATATGGCAAGGTACTGTCATTTTAACGGGCCCAACCTGGGGCAGAGGGCCGACCCCCAGGCATAAGACTATCAGGCCCATCGAGCTGGCGTGATAAGTACGTAGGGGGATGACCGGTCTTGACTGTGGTGCTGGATGGCATTCCTATGAGTGCACTACTGGACACCGGGTCACAGGTAACCACCATCCCCTATGTGCTTTTTAAGTGGTACTGGAATGAGTCAGATATTACCCGCTACCCAGATAATCATTTGAGCATCATCGTCAGCAATGGTCAGCCCGTACCGCAGGTGGGATTCAAGGAGGTGACCATCAAAATTGGTAAAGTTGAACTGCCAGCGCAAAGACTGATTATTGTGGACATTGACCATCGTGATAGCCACCCTAAGATAACCTTGGGTACTAATGTTATTGAAAATTGTCTTGCAGAGATAATTGTCATATTACAGCAGGTTGCGGTGAACGCCAGCTGCAGCCAGCAGCATGTCCTACAAAAAGAGATCAGAGTCCTGATGAAAAGGCAACAGGTAGAACTGTCTGGTGGTGAGATTGGTAGTGTTAGGATGAGTGACCCGTTCCCTATCGCCATGCCCCCAAAAAGTGAGATGATGATTTGGTGCCGGACTGCAATCGGGTTAAGAGAAAGAGACTACCAAGCCATGGTAGAACCCGTCTACTCAGACAGTAGGCCCACCATTTTGACAGCACGGGGGGTGGTCAATGTACGCCATGGGAGGGTACCCGTCCGCATCCTAAACATTGGGAAAAGAGAAGTATACTTTCCCCGGTATGCCACTCTAGCCAAATTGTTCACCGTTAACCAAAACTCTGTAAAGGCCATGGAACCCTTGCCTCCATCTCAACCAGAGGAGGGTAACGGCTCCAAGAAACAAATGGAGGACTGGTGTCAGAAGCTGCATGTGGGCTCCGACTCCACTCCCTCACAACAAAAACAGGGAGTCTACCGGGTGGTGCAGGAGTATTAAAGAGTCTTTAGCAAACACCCGCTAGACTTTGGGCAAGTAAAGGGGGTAGAACACCACATCCCCACAGTAGACAATCCACCCATAAAGGAAAGATACCGACCTGTACCCCCTGCACACTATCAGAATGCCAAGGGAATGTTGCGAGAAATGAAGGAGGCTGGGGTAATCAGGGACAGCTGTAGCCCCTGGGCAGCTCCACTAGTTCTTGTGA
The DNA here is from genome assembly GCF_046119375.1 of Phyllobates terribilis. NCBI lineage: Eukaryota > Metazoa > Chordata > Amphibia > Anura > Dendrobatidae > Phyllobates > Phyllobates terribilis. The sequence goes on from NW_027362762.1 coordinate 695,030,056, forward strand.
AAAAGAAAGATGGCACCATGAGAATGTGTAGATTACAGAAAGGTCAACCGTATCACACACAAAGATGCGTACCCATTACCTAGGATAGAGGAATCTTTAGCTGCATTAAAGTCTGCTAACTTCTTCTCCACTTTGGATCTTACTAGCAGGTACTGGCAGGTTCCTGTAGCAGAGGCAGACAAGGAGAAGACCGCGTTCACCACCCCGATGGGTCTCAGCGAATTCAACTGTATGCCGTTCGGGCTCTGCAACGCACCAGGAACCTTCCAGCGGTTGATGGAGTGCTGCCTGGGGCACAGGAAATTCGAGACGGTCCTGCTATACCTGGACGATATCATCGTGTATTCCAAAACATATGAGGACCATCTGAAACACCTGGCAGAGGTGCTTGACGCCCTGGCAAGCTACGGCCTAAAGGTGAAACCCTCCTAGTGTCATCTACTGAAACCAAAGGTACAGTACCTGGGACACGTGGTGAGTGCTGACGGAGTAGCTCCAGACCCTGATAAGATCACAGTGATTAAGGACTGGCCAAGACCCTCCAGCATAAAGGAAGTGCAGCAGTTCCTCGGGTTGGTAGGCTACTACCGAAGATTCATCCCCGGGTTCACCAAAATGGCAGCCCCTATGCAAGACCTCCTGTTAGGTTAGTCAAAGACCAAGAATCAGAAGCTGCCCTTCAGGTGGGACAAGCTAGAAGAGGAGTCTTTCCGCCCGCTGAAGATGGCCCTCACGGGGGATGAGATCCTGGCTTACCCAGATTACGGCCAGCCTTTCATCCTTCACACAGACGCCAGTAACGTGGGGCTGGGAGCCGTACTATCTCAGATCCAGCAGGACAGAGAGCGGGTAATTGCTTACGCCAGCCAAAAACTACGGCCCACAGAGAGGAACCCTGAGAATTGTAGCTCCTTCAAGCTAGAGTTCCTGGCAGTGATGTGGGCAGTGATGGAACATTTCAAACATTACCTTGCCTCTGCCAAATTCACTGTGTACACGGACAACAACCCGTTGACACACCTGGACACTGCAAGACTTGGTGACCTGGAGCAAAGATGGATGGCCCGGCTGTCCAACTATGAGTTTACCATCAAATACTGGGCGGGACGCACAAATGCCAGCGCAGGCAACCTGTCCAGGATGCCAAACTTGCCGGACGGAGGGGAAGATCCAGAAGAACTGGAAGAGATTGAACTCCCTGCGTTCCACCGTCATGGGATTACCCAGTGTTCCCACTGTGTAAGGGACAAGCACTCTACCACGTTCAATCCCTTACCCCACTACAGCTGGGCGGAGACGCAAGACAGTGACCCAGCCGTCCGCCTGGTAAAAAAGATGCTGACACAGGCTGATGCCCGCCTTGACCCAGACGCTCCGGAAGAGACAAAACAGCTGTGGAAGGAGAAGAGTAAACTGTTTCTCTACAAGGGGAAGCTGTGCCGGAGAATTGTCAACTCCCGGACACATGAGCTGACCTGGCAGGTAGTGGTCTCGAGACGAGACGCGGCTATGGTCCTGGAGGCATACCACGACGGAGCGGAGAACTTTGGATGGAAGAAGTTGGAGTTCCTGTTGCGTGAACGGTTCCTCTGGGTAGGCATGAGAGGGGCCATTGAGAGATGGTGCAGAGACTGCGGCCCGTGCAACCTGAGAAGAAAGGATTGTGCCAGCCAGAAGACTCCCCTGCAGCCCATCATCACCAAACAGCCACTTGAACTGGTAGGCCTGGACCATGTGAAGCTGGCTCCAAGTAGGTCCGGGTACGTCTACGCCCTCACCATCGTAGACCACTACTCCCGGTTCCTGGTGGTGGTCCCTGTCAAGGACTTAGCAGCTCAGACAGCAGCTAGAGCCTTCCTGCAGCACTTCTGCCGTCCACACGGGTATCCGGAGCAAGTGTTGACTGACCAAGGTCCAGCCTTCGAAGCGGAGGTCTTCCAGGAGTTCTGCAACCTGTATGGCTGCAAGAAGATAAGGACAATGCCCTATCACCCCCAAACCAACGGATTGTGCGAGAAGATGAACCAGGTGGTGATAGACTTGCTGAAAACGTTGCCCCTGGAAGAACGCAGTTTGTGGTCTGAAAAACTGCCTGATCTGGTGGACTTGTATAACCACATCCCAGTAAATTCCACCATCTGCACCCCGGCTTATCTAATGAGAGCAAGACCTGGTAAGCTGCCTATTGACCTGGATATGGGAGTCCTGACACCCGAGGACACCTCGCCAGAGGCAGACTGGGATACAGAACGGCAGCAGCAGTACCGGAAAGTGCAGGAGAGTGTTGAGAGAAGTCTGTCTCAAGCAAGAGAAAGGCAAGAGAGGACTTACAACCAGCATGCTCCCGCTGTTCCCCTGGCACCTGGAGAGCAGGTCTTGAAGAGGAAGAGGTGGCTCCATAAGTTGGATGACCAGTGAGAGAAAGACCCGTACACAGTGCTGCCCTCAAGTCATGAAAATCCGAAAGTATGCATTATCAGTAAGGATGTAGGAGAGACCACAGCCGCTCTCTCCAGAGACCACCTGAAGAAGTGTCCCGAGCAGCTGCAAAGCACTGATGAAGACCAAGATAGCCCTCAACCCGCAGAGGAAAGGGAAGAAATGGTCAGTACAGTACTTGGAGAATTTCCCTGGTCCTGGACACAAATTAACAACGCTATTGTGGTACCCGTCCTTACCTTTCTCCAGCCAGCCCCTCAAGGGCCTACAGAAGAGCAAGTAGTGTTGGGAGAGCAACCGGCCCCGGAGGCAGAAGATTCCATACCAGCAGCCCAGGAGAACCTACCCTCTGCTAGTAGTGAGCCTGCCATGCCCGTGGTAAGCCAAAGAGTACGCAGAAAGCTGCCCAACCTACCCGTAACATCTCCAAATACCTGTTTTGCAGACACTAGCGAGCCCACTACACAAGGGGTGGAAACAGGGGACCCAGAAAGAACACCACCAGATAGTGTGTTACGTAGGTCCACCAGGAGCACTAGAGGTCAGAAGCCCGCTCGCTGGAGAATCTAGAAAAAAAAAAAAAAGATATATACCTGTATATTGCAAATGTTGAAATGTTTATTGTTTATTGAATGAATAATAATTATGTTTCTCAAGTTACCCAACAGGGTTTATTGACTGACAGGTTATGGACAATGAATAACCGGAACTGTACCTTGTAAATAATTGCACCTGTTAAGTGCCCCTTTTGTGCCAGACCACAGAACAAAAACCAGTGGAGGTGGCTGAAGACGTGGTCCAACGCCGGATCATCGATGCCCTGTAGCCACCCCATTGCCTACGTGGAGGGTTTGGGACGGGTCCCTCAAAATACATCTTGGGTGACATGGACACCTGGTTATGGAAGCGCCATGACCTATAAAGACTGAACTCCTTGTAGATATGTTGATGTGTTATTGCTTATACCCTGTTATGTATGTTTCCATAAAATGTGTTTAGTCCCGGAGTACTAAAATTTACCAGGGGGGAATGTGGCACCCCAGAGGGTCTGGTTGCCACAGTGGTAGAAATACCATGTCTGAGAGCGAGCATGGGTTTTCCTGGTCAGGAGCACTATTGCATGCAACGCCTCCTGCCCCAGTCCAGGGCGGGGAGGAACCTGCCCTTTATAAACCGGATCTGGGGCGGGGTTAGGGAGTAGTTCCAGAGGGAGAGACAGAGGAGCAGCAAGGAGCTCTGTAGGAGACAGGAGCTGAAGGCCAGGGACTGGAGCTAGCAGAGCTCGTCATGGCCGAAGACCCAGAGAATCGGACACCGGAGTCCGAGGCTGTGAGGATATCCACATCCAGCAGCAGAAACCACCTGGCAGGGGATTTCAGGTCCTCTGGCCATAGAAAGCCCGGAGGCTCAGTCGCACGCATGGGACCGGCACCGCCATCGAGAAGCGGAAGGTACCAAAGGCCCCAAGTCACCAGCCATACGGGTGAGCACCACACGGTACACTCAGGGACGTGGGCTACTACACGACTACAGCAGGGTAGCCAGGAAGAGTGCAGTCAGACGGGAAGGCCTACACCTCCACCTGGCCAGGGGGACTCTTGTTCGCTCACAGACTGACCAGGCCTCTAATGTTAGCCAGTACTCCCGGCAGGGCCTTCTTCATTATCAACAGTAAAGACCCTGAACTGCACTGCACGGACTCTGAGTCATTTCTGCTGCGCCCATGCACCACAACCCTCACCATCTACACACGCTGCCCTGAGGCTATACTCCTCCCGTGGGGAGTTATACTACCCTCTGCTGCGCACCCAACATCAGCCTCAGCGGTCTGCCCCACAGCGGCAGTTCTCAGTGACCGCAATCCACGGGTGGCGTAGTCGGACATTTAAACATTAAAAACCAAATAAACAGATCTGCCACTGGTTTGACCACCCTGAGCCACGGGACCGGGTCGCCGCTACGGAGACTACAACCCCTGACATTACACAGAGACCCGGCTCCAGGTATTCCCCCACACACGGCCCAGGGGACGCGTCAATTACCCAATCCCCCACAGACTGTGATAGATACTGTGAGACTTGGAGAGACTGGATTGAATTCCAGGAATCCGATGCCTGCCGTCTTACATCAGACTGATGTCACCCACCCTTTTCTTCTGTGCGTTTCTTCTCTCTACTGACTATGCTCTTCATTGGTCCGTGCCTGGCTGCACTATGTATGGTTTCCATTGGATTTTAGTAACTTCATAATTGGAATACTGATGGCTTAAAATGTTCCATTCCCTCACTTTTCTTCCTATAACTTTAAGTTTTTTTGGACGCTATACTATATATATTCTATGATATATTGATGCTGATATTGTCCTTGTCCTGTTACTTGTCCTGTATTTTTGTAATTGAAAATTATATAACCTTTCAATAAATTGAATTTTGAAAATATTTCTGGATTCAATTAGTCATCCATAGAATACTTCATGCTTTCTGTTACATCTTGGTGGTATATACTGTAACACTTCAAAGAAGCGTTGAAAAATATTTCTGGATTCAATTAGTCATCCATAGACCTATAGAGTATTATGTGATTTGTAGTACATTTCAGTGTTAAATAACACTCCAAAAAAGCATTGAAACATTTTTCTGGGGTCAATTTTTCACCCATAGAACATTAAGTGCTTTGTGATACATTTTGGTATTTTGTAACACCTTCAAAAAAGAGTTGAATTTTTTTCTGGATTGAATTTGTCATCCATATACTCCTACGTGCTTTATGTTACATTATGATGTTGTTAAACTCAAAAAAACTACTTTGACTGCTGCAGGTGACCACTTTTTTTTTTAATTCAATCCAAACTTGGTTTCAAGAGACCTAGCAGTTAAAAAATGCATACGGCGTGCGGTAAGGGACAGAGAAGTGGAAGTGCTGATGGTGATGCACGCAAACACTGAGGATGTGGTGCAGGGGTGACTATGCCTCTTGCTGAGCACAAGAAACATGCCCATCTATGACACATAGGTTCCTGTCCCACTTTGCAGGGTGGCATGGTACACCACTTCTGAAGCCAGAGCAGTGTGAACAGGTTGTCAGTTGGATAGCAGATAATGCTTCCACCATAATTGGGAGCACCATCCAGTCTTCCACACGGTCTAGTCTCACCAGCCTACAGTCTGGACCACATAATCCTCACCCTGATCCTCCTTCCTCCCATCATGTTAAGTCCCTGGAGACTAGTGAGCCCACACTAGAACACTCCGAGGACCTCTTTACAACATAACTTCTTGATTATGGCCTCTCAACATGCATGGTCCAAGAGGGACAGGAAGACAAAACTTAGAGAGAGGAACGGCAAATTTTGTCTCAGAAGGAAGATGATGATGAGACACAGTTGTCAATAACTCAGGTTGTTGTTAAGTCTCCAAGTCAGGAGGACCAGGGCGGAGCAGTGGAAGACGAGGTGTTGGATTACGAAGTCACCCACCAAACCTGGGAAGCTGGCATGAAGAGCAAGGCCAGAACTGCTGAGGGGGATGGATTGGCAGCACCAAAATAGGCATGAAGAGGCAGTAAGATGACCAGAGGGAGAAGGCAGGCAACTGATCTGCAGAGAACCGACACTCATGAATTTCTCCATGAAAGAGTTAGGTGTTCCCCTGTCTGGGCCTATTTTAAAGAGAGTTCTGAAGCAAAAAAAAATGGTCATTTGCAACCTGTACCATGCCAAAATCAGCAGGGGCCTGACCACTAAGAGCATAACCACCATCAGCATGATCATGATGTCTAAGCACCCAACTTGGTGGTCCGAACACCTGAATCCACGATTGGTGTAAGCGCGTGACACCACTGCCTCTTTCCCTGTGCTAGGTCCTTCCCAATCCCCTGTCCATGACATTGGTGCAAATGCCTCCTGCCTTGCACCTGTCCTTGCAATTTCTGATGCACCACCATCAGGTACTTCCAAATCCTTGCCCCAGCACAGCATTCACCTGTCCCTACTCCAGGCACGGGAACGAAAAAAGTTTTCAGCCAGCCACCCATAGGCACAAAGTCTAAACAGGCAAATTTCCAGTCTGATTACAGTGGAAATATTGCCATTTAGGCTTGTTGACACTGGATTTGAAACTGGCCGACTCAAGGCAGCAGTTGTCCCTCAGTACTCAGTCCCCAGCCGCCGCTTTTCCTCCCTGTGTGGCATCCCCGCCTTGCACCAGCACGTGTCCAGGAACAAAACTCGTGCCCTTACCAGCAAGGTTACTGGGATTGTGCAATCCGTGGACAAGTACTTGTGGCCAGGGATGCTACATTTCCCTAACAGCACACTGGGTAAACAATGTGGAGGCTGGGGCCGAGTCTCATTCTGGCACAGCACATGTGCTCCCGATACTGAGGATTCCTGGACCTTCTTTTATCAGGGTGTCCTCCATCTCCTACATCAGTTCTTACATCCCCTTCTGCTCCTTCTCATCCTCCATCTCTGATGAGTTATCTCAGAGCAATTCGTCTTCATCAACCGGAAGCTCTGCAGCACTGCGGCAGCGGATTGGCAACAGGCTTTGTTGAAGCTAATTTGTCTAGGAGACAAACCACACACCGCGGCAGAGTTACTTAAAGGAATAACAGACCAGACAGATCTGTGGCTTTTTCCGCTAAACCTCCAACCAGGCATAGTCGTGTGTGATAATGGGTGTAACCTGGTGGTGGCTGTGAAGCTTGGTAAGCTTACACAAGTACCATGCTTGGAATACACACATGCTCAACTTGGGAGATTTTAGATGTTTTGAAAACATACCCAGATTTTCCAGAGCTTATGGTCAAGGTACACTGCATCAGCACCCATTTCTGCAAATTGGCTTCAGCTGTTTCTGCTCTGGCAGTGCTGCAGCAGCGCATGCAAGTGCCAGCTCAACGACTGGTGTGCGGCGTGACCACGCACTGGAACTCCACACTGCACATGCTGGCAAGACTTCTCCAACACGCTAATCGGTATTCTGGTCAGCCTCAGCACATAACAACTGAAGAGTGGGCATGAATATCTTAAATTTGTGTGGTTCTCCAAGACTTTGAGGACTCCACAATGATGGTGAGCTGCGATGATGTCATAGTCAGTACAACAATCCCGCTTCTGTGCCTACTTACACAGTCACTGCTCACAATTAAACTTGAAGCTATGCATGCGGACCAGGTGGAGATGGAGGAAGATATGAGACAGGGAGATACTACCCAGCCCAGCCTCATCTCACCTGCTCAGTGCAGATTGGCTAACAATGAGGAGGTAGAGGCTGAGGAAGAACAGGAGCTGGTGGCTAATGCAACGGAGGCTAGTACCCACACAACTTTTGTCCCGTCTCTCCTACATGGATGGGCTGAGGATGGAAATGAGGAGGAAGAGAGGGAGGAGGAGAAGGGGAGTCATGATCATGATGGAGACGGGCAAGTGTTGATTGTAGGGAGCTTGGCACATAAAGCCGACTTTATGTACCGCTGCCTTTCCCTCACGTTACATTCATCTTGGCCAAAAAAGAGTACTGGTTGTTCACCCTACTAAACTCAAACTACAAGGAGGACTTTACATCTCTTCTTCCTGAAGTGGAGAGGTCTTCTAAAATGGTGTTATATTAGAAGGCCATTGTGGAAAATATGTTGAAAAAATTCCCATCAGGTAACGCAAGCGGTAGGGGGCAAGATTCCTTGCCCAAGCAAGGAGGAGAGGTGAAGGAGACACATACCAGGTATTCCAGAAGCAGGGGTACACTGTCAAAGGCCTGGGCCAATTTCATGATACCCTCCCAGCATCCATGGCCTGATGACTGGGTATTTTTGACAATGAGAGAAACGATTTTAAAGATGGTCAAGCAATACCTGGCTGACAAACCATCGTACTCCCTAATTCCTCTGCAATCTTCAGCTATTGGGTCTCAAAGCTGGACACCTGGCATGAGCTGTCCCTCTATGCCTTGAAGGTGTTGTGCTGTCCTGTCAATAGTATCTTATCTGAACGGGTTTTTAGTGCTACTGGAGGGGCCATAACAGACAGGTGCTTTTGCCTGTCAAGAGAAAGTGCTGAAAGGCTCACTGTGATAACAATGAGCAAAGCTTGGATTAGACCCAACTTTTCCACACCACCAAATGACAGCAGCACATAAAGTGTTTTTAATGTTCAATAATTGAATGAGGCCCGCCAGTTGTTGCCTTCTACGGTCTATGGATAACTGGATGACCCTACTTATATTTTTTTTCTGACTTTGCACTGTGTGCAAATCCTTTATGAGTGTAGAAGTACTACAACTACACTTTATTAATTTTTGTATGAGGCACTCCAGTTGGTGCCTTCAAGGGTGTATGGATGACTCTGCTTCTAATTATTGGTAGGCTTTGCACTGTGTTCAGAGCTTTAATGAGTATGGAGTACCACAACTATACTTTATTCACAATATTTGAATGAGACACTACAGTTGGGGCCTTCAAGGGTGTATGGATGACCCTGCTTGTAATTTTTGGCAGGATTTGCACTTAGTACATAGTTTTTATGAGTGCAGCAGTACCACTACATGATAATTTGAACATCATATGTATGAGGCCGTCCTTTATGTCTGAGTCGCTCTGAGTCCCTAATTTTTGCAACTTATTGTTTCCTTCATAGATTACACTGAAATTTCCAATTTTTTAACAAAAATTAAAATTTTGGTTTGCTTAAATTACATTTTTTTTAAATCCCTTTTACAGTTGTGCTCAAACGTTTACATACCCTGGCAGAATGTTTGCTTTCTTGGCCTTGTTTCAGAGAATATGAATGATAACAAAAAAAATTTTTCTCCACTCATGGTTATTGGTTGGGTGAAGCCATTTATTGTCAAACTACTGTTTTTCTCTTTTTAAATCTTAATGACAACCAAAAACATCCAAATGACCCTGATCAAAAGTTCACATATCCTCGTGATTTTGGTCTGAATGCACAGAATTTGACACAAATGGGTTTGAATGGCTACTAAAGGTAACATCCTCACCTGTGACCTGTTTGCTTATAATCAGTGTGTGCATAAAAGCTGAATGAGTTTCTGGGATCCAGACAGACTCTTGCATCTTTCATCCAACCACTGACGTTTCTGGATTGTGAGTCATGGGGAAAGCAAAAGAATTGTCCAAGGATCTATGGGAAAAGGTAGTTGAACTGTATAAGACAGGAAAGGGATACAAAAAATATCCAAGGAATTGATAATGCCAGTCAGCAGCGTTCAAACTGTGATTAACAAATGGAAAATCAGGGGCTCTGTAAAAACCAAACCACGGCCGGGTAGACCAGCAAAAATTTCGGCCACAACTACCAGGAAAATTGTTTGGGATGCAAAGAAAAACCCACAAATAACATCAGCTGAAATTCAGGACTCTCTGAAAACTAGCGGTGTGGCTGTTTCAAGATGCACAATAAGGAGGCACTTGAAGAAAAATGGGCTGCATGGTCGAGTCGCCAAAAGAAAGTCATTACTGCGCAAATGTCACAAAGTATCTAGCCTACAATATGCCAAACAGCACAGAGACAAGCCTCAAAACTTCTGGTACAAGGTAATTTGGAGTGATGAAACCAAAATTGAACTTTTTGGCCACAACCATAAACGTTACATTTGGAGAGAGGTCAACAAGGCCTATGATGAAAGGAACACCATTCCTACAGTAAAGCACAGAGGTGGATTGCTGATGTTTTGGGGATGTGCGAGCTACAAAGGCACAGGAAACTTGGTAAAAGTTGAAGGAAAGATGAATGCAGCACGTTATTAGCAAATACTGGAGGCAAATTTGCACTCATCAGCCCGGAAGCTGCGCATGGGACGTACTTGGATGTTCCAACATGACAACGATCCAAAACACAAGGCCAAGTCGACCTGTCATTGGCTACAGCAGAACAAAGTGAAGGTTCTGGAGTGGCCATCTCAGTCTCTTGACTTCAATATCATTGAGCCATTCTGGGGAGATCTCAAGTGTGCAGTTCATGCTAGACAGCCCAGTAATTTACAGGAACTGGAGGCTTTTTGCCAGGAAAAATGGGCAGCTTTACCATCTGAGAAATGAAAGAACCTCATCCACAACTACCACAAAAGACTTCAAGCTGTCATTGATGTTAGAGGGGGCAAAACACGGTATTAAGAACTGGGGTATGTGAACTTTTGATCAGGGTCATTTGGATGTTTGTGGTTGTCATTAAGATTCAAAAAGAGAAAACACAGTAATCTGACAATAAATGGCTACCAATAACCATTAGTGGAGAAAAAGTTTTTTTGTTATCATTCATATTCTCTGAAAACAAGGCCAAGAAAGGAAAAATTCTGCCGGGGTATGTAAACTTTTGAGCACAACTGTAAATTTCCCCTATGTACAAGTCATTATACAAGAAAGAATGTTTCTCAATATTTTTTTTCCCGTAAACTCCAATTTCGAGTCAATTTTTAATTTTTTTTTGTCAGTCCTTAAAGTGGAGTAAAAGTGTGACACCATTGTTCTCAGCAGCGATCTGGGAGTAAGACATGCTACCAGGGATCTTCCCCATGCTGTACTCCTTCCATTTAGCACTTTTTCCATTAATTTTAAAATTTTCTCTCCCCCCAGACCTCCTTGTAGGGTCTGCCGGAAAAATGCTCAGATTTCCCATTGACTCCCATTATACTCGTTACTCAAAATGAGCTCCCTAGCTTTAGAAATTGCTCAGTTCGAGTAACGAGCATACAAGCATTTTAATGCTCACTCATCTCTAATAATGATCCTAAACACATGTCAAAATTCACAATAGACTACCTCAAAAGGTGCAAGCTAAAGGTTTTACAATGGCCCTCACAGTCCCTTGATCTGAGCATCATTGAAAATCTGTGGCTATACCTTAAAATAGCAGTACATGCCAGATGACCCTGGAATCTCACAGAACTGGAAGCATTTTCCAAGGAAGAATGAATGAAAATCCCTCAAACAAAAAATGAAAAACTCTTATGTGGCTACAAAAAGCATTTGCAAGCTGTGATACTTTCAAAAGAGGGTGCTACTAAGTACTAACCATGCAGGGTGCCCAAACTTTTACATTTTAAAAATTACAAAAAGGAAAATGGGCCGATGCAGAAGATGAAAATATATATATATTTTTTGGCCTAAAATACAAGAGAAATGTCATCTTTAACTTTAGCTCTTTTAGAGAACATTTCATCATCAACTTGCTTAACTGTTCACAATAACATTAATTTTAATCAGGTGTGCCCAATATTTTACATGCCATTGTAAATGCAGTGATCGCTATTGATCGCAGCATTTAGGGGCTTAAAAGCCGAGCTCCCAGCAGCAGTCAAGCAGGTAATGCTCCTGTTCCCCCATGAACGCCATGACGTAATGTTACGTAATTTTTCAGGGAACCTTTCCCAACCATGACATGAACTTATGTCAAATTTCATGAAAGGGTTAAAGAAGCACACTCATGAAGCTTTTTTTTTCAGTAAATCTGTGTTTATATATATGAAGTATATTATGAGTGTATTAAAAAAGTTGACGCGCCCCCTGGGCCGTGTGTGTGTGGGGATACCCGGAACTGGACCCGTTGTGGATGCTGGGGGTTGTAGTCCTTGCATGGCAGGGACCCCGTCCCGTGGCTCAGGGCAGTCAAACCAAATGGCAGTCTATAAGCTGAATGTCTGACTACAACACCGGTGGATTGCGGTCAGAGTGAACCAACGCTGCAGGACAGACCACTGAGGCTGGTGTTGTGGGTGCAGCAGAGGGTAGTATAACTTCCCACGGGAGGAGTATAGCCTCAGGGCAGTAAATAGGGATGTTGTTGGTGATGGTGCACGGGAGCAGCAGTAACCACACGGAGTCTGTCAAGCAATTCAGGGTCTTTACTGTTGGTGGTATTAAGGGACCCGTCCGGAATACAGGTTAACAATGGAGGCCTGGTCAGTCTGAGAGCAACTGGGAAATCCCGCTGGTCAGGGGGAGTTTGTAGGCCTACCGTGCTGACTTCACTCTTTCTTGGCTATCCTGCTGTAGTGTGGTGGTAGCCCACATCCCTGAGTGTACCGTGTTGTTCTCTCCCGTATGACTGGCGACTCGGGCCTTCCGTGCTTCTCACCCCTCCAGGGCAGTAGTGGTCCCTCTCGTGTGGCTGAGCCTCCGGGCTTCCTTGGGCCAGAGGACTTGAAGTCCCCTGCGTGGTGGTTTTCTGCTGCTGGGCTTATAACCCTCACAGCCTCGGACTCCAGTGTCCGGCTTTGTAAGTCTCTAGGCCGGACGAGCTCTGCTAGCTCCCCTCCTGGCCTTGTGTTCCTCCTCTGCCTACAGGGACTCCTCAGCCTGCTGCTGACCTGTCCCTCTCTGCAACTTGTCTGGAACTTCACTGGTCTAACCCCGGCCCAGATCCAGTTTATAAAGGGCAGGTTTCTCCCCTCCCTGGACTGGGGCAGGAAGTGCTGCATGCTAATTGTCCCCAACCAGGGAACCTCCCACCAGCTTTCAGACATGACATTGCTGCCACTGTGGCGACCAGACCTGGGGTGCCACATGCTCACCTACCGCTGCTTCCTCCAGTATCCAGCGCAGTTCTGCTCCTTTTTTCAGTGCCGTCACCGCTCTGAAATCTCTCTGGGTCACACTGTGCTCTGCATGACCTGGACTTGGCTTTTACAATGTAAGCCTATGCAGCATCCGAACAAGGTTCTATAAGCTTACATTGTAAAAGAGACATCTGGCACACACATAAAGCATAGATTGAGTTGGATAATCTGAAGTATGGAGTAGAACGGCGTTGGGTATTGGAGAAAGTGGTGGTAGGAGGGTATATTAAAACACTCATACACAGATTTACCGAAAAAAAGCTTCCTGAGAGTGCTTCATTAATGGTTTACTTTTACTGTTAATTGGTGTTTTTTCTTCCCGTTTAAAAATTACTCCAAGGACAGTAGTTTTTTGTTATTTTTTTCTAAGTTTTAAGCTGTAATTTCTCTCAGATTGGTAGAGGATTTATATTATACATAGCTAGAGATGATCCACAGAGGACCAAGTTTGAATAAAATTGTCTGAAATTTGCGATTTCATGGGAAATTGAACACTTTGAGATTCGATTCATGGTTGGCAAGAAAAAAAAATCTTGCCTGGTACAATTTCCCATATTGCTGAAGCATGATAGAGTGAGCCAATGAGGTTTTGCATTGCCATGCAGGCTTCACCGTAATGAGAAAATTCAGCAAAGGCAGCAAATTCAGTTTCAAAAGATCTGCTCTTATCTAATAAGAAAATATGTTACCTTTAAACTTGTACACAAAATATGAAATATGCTTTATGATGTTTGAGTGAATTAACAAATATTTAGATTTTTGATGCTACAACAATATGATTTAGTAATATAAGCAAGTTGTTTCTATAAGTTGGCTGTATAATGAAATAATAAACATGCTTTTTTGGCTGATGAAAATATAAACTGCAATCCTTCTGACAAAGTATTAGTTGTCCATGGCCTGAAGTCGAGTATTGTAAACTTGTAGGTGTGATTGTATGAATCTCACACTAAGAAATGTCTGGTGCTTTCCAATAACTGTGATCAATAAAGAGTAAACATAACCCGTGTGAGTCATTATGAGAAGTAAACTTTCTTTGTTTTAACATCAAATTCCCTTCAAATTACTTGCAATATCATCATACCAAACAAGTCTAGCCAATGCAGAGATATACAATGCTAAGAAACAACCCTTCATTGGCAAAGGTGGTCAAATCAACCCTCGCGCCAAAATAATATAACTGATAAGGTGGTGAATTAAAAAGAGGGAGCCTTATGGCAAAAATTCAAAGACTATTACACTACTGTTTAATGATAACCACTTCAGTAATCCAGAGACAGAAGGGTCTGACTGTTGCCACTTTTTTCTATTCCATTACCATCCTTAACCCCATCACGAACTTAGGCCCTCTTCACAATTCCTTTTTTAAAGGGCAGTAAATACGGACATAAGCACACCCATTGTATTCAATGGGTGTTTGCATATGTCAGGTCAGGTTTTTCACACGGACCTTGTGTCCGTGTGAAAAACCCACAGACATGTCAGGTTTTTTTGCACAGCATGCACAATATGCATGCTGCACACATGCACACTGATGACATCCGTGTGTCATCAGCGTGACACGTACAGACGCCTGGGAATCAGTGGTACAGTTCGCGCTGATCCCCAATGCAGCTGCTGTAAGCAGTTCGCATCATTGTCCCCTGCTTGCGCTGTAATCAGTGCGAGAAAGGGACAATGTTGAGAGTTGTCAGCAGTCCCCGCTATCTACAACAGGTGTAAAATTAAGAATAAAATTAAAAAACATTTATACTCACATTTACACCAAATCCCCTGAGGCCATTGTCCCCTGTAAAAAAACGAAAATAAAAAAACAACCATAATACTTACCTGTCCTATATACTGTCCCATGACGTAAGCCATGTCTACGATAACTGGTTTACAACCTGAACGGTGCCAAGATGCGACCTTCCAGGCTGTAAGCCAGGACACAATGAGGTGCTGCAAGCGTAGCTTCAGTGACAAGTGGTGACATCATAGTTGGTACCTCTGGTCACTGAAGCCAGTGTCCACCTGTAATCTAGTCAGTAAACGCTAATCAATCATCTGTGAGCTGTTATTAATAGCCAGGAAACATGTAGGCCTAATGGCCTAGGCGGAAGCCCAGGCTGTTTTTTTATTTATTTTATTTATTTAGTAGATCTGTCTATTTATCTCATCTATCTATCATATGTTCTCCCTCCTTTAAGTCCGGAGTTGTTACATTTCTTGCAATTAAATTTTTAAAATTAATAGTTTAAATAGCATCTGTTTTTTTTCTGGACAAAACACGGATGTTGCATATAGACACATGGATGGCACACGGACACGGACACACGGACATAAGAATAGCATACGGATGTCACACGGATGTCACATACAGACATACAGATGGCATACTTACACAGTCCACGGATCTCACCAATACTGTTTTTTCCTGTACAGGAATCACCAGGATGTGTGAAGGAGGCCTTAGACATATCCATACATGCAGGTAGGGAAGCATCACTACCGAGGGGCAGAGGGGATGATGGCCCCAGGTCCTGCACTCTGAGGGGCCCACCCGGAGCCATGTTAGTGTAACTGTATCGGTGTGCACATCATGCCGATACAGTTACACTCTGGGGCAGATAAGGGAGACTCGATGTCCCTGCACTGCCATGCAGCCGCTATGTGGTGGGAGGCCCCTACTGGTGCCAGAATAGGGCCCCCTGCCTTTCACCACAAGTTCAATGATGAGAGAGGGAGAGCGACAGAGGCCAGATGGAGTCCAAAGTGACTCTGCTGCCTCATTATAGTGAATGGATCCCTCATGGGTTTCATCTGAATCACGTCATTCGGAGATTGAGATGCAAACCCTGATATAAGTGATAAGTGTAGAGCGCAGGATAAATGTGATCCCAAATATTATTTAAAATGCTCACAATAAACGTTTCAACTCAGTCCACAATAAAAGCTAGCCCCCACTCAGGCCCCTCATCTGTTAACGGAAATATAGAGGGCTTCAACGTTACTGGTAGTAGTACAAAGGCTTTGGAAAAGACACAGTATATGGCTCCTCACGCCCCAAAAGTAATCCAGAAAATTCTACACTCCCAATTCCAAATGCCCCCTTCCTTCAGAGCCCCACAGTGTGCTTAAACTACATTTAATGTCCACATGTTTGCCATTTCTGTAGCGATGAGAGTCCACCGAATTTATGGGTGAATGTCTCCAGGAGCACCAGCTGGGCATAACGTACTGGGCTCTCTGCTTGTTTCTGGAAAACTGCCATGTAGTCAAATCATCATTACACCAGCAGATAAATTCTCAAATGACTGTAATTTACAAAATAGGGTAACTTGAGGGGGTATTCTGCTCTTCTAGCACTTAGGGGCTCTGTATATTGAGCCTGCAAACTATTCTTGGAAAATCTGCGCTCCAGGAGGCACATAGCGCTCCATCCCTCGCGAGTCTCTCGTGTGGCTAAGCAGTACTCTACAGCCACATTTGGGGTATAACCACATTCAGCAGAAATTATATGACAAATTTTGGTGCCATTTTCACCCATTTCCCCTTCTGGGGCTAATACTATTTTTTTGTTGTAAAAATGTAATTATTTTCTCTTCACTGCCCAATTTTATAAAATTCTGTGACACACCGGTGGTGTAAATATGATCACTTCATCTTAGATGAATTTATTGAAAGATGCAGTTTGTAAAATTGGGTCACTTATTGGAGGGTTCTGCTGTTCTGACACCTCAGGGGCTCTCGCAGTGGGTCATGGCAGTCGCAAGCCATAGAGGTAAAATCTGCTATATATATGTCATATATACTATATTATGCAACGTCTTCCTGTCTGAGTTTTGCACTGTGCCTAAAAAGTAGTTCCCAATCACATATAGGGTATTGGCGTAATCAGGATAAATTGCACAACAAACTGAGAGGTCTATTTTTTCCTGTTAACCCTTATAAAAATTAAAAATTTTGGGCTAAAACAACATTTTAGCGGTAAAAATGTAATTATTCTTTTTTCACCACCCAATATTATACATTTCTGTGAGGCACATGTGGTGTCAACATGCTCACTGCACCCCTAGAAAAATTAATTGAGGTGTTTGTAAAATTACATCACTTATGGGAGTTTCTGCTGTTGTGTCACCTCAGGGGGGCTGCCAATATGACATGGCACTCTCAAACCATTCCAGCAAAATATGAACTTCAATATGGCGCTTTTTCCCTTATGAGCTTTGCACTTTGCCTCAAAAGTCGTTTTCAACCACATATGAGGTAAAGATGTATTCAGGAGAAATTGTACAACAAATTGTGTGGTCCATTTTTCCTCCTGTTATCCTTGTGAAAATGAAACATTTTGGGCAAAACCAACAGTTTTGCAGGAGAAAAATGTTTTTTTCTTAAATTTTTTTATTCATTTTTAATTAATAAACTTCTGTGAAGCACCTAGGGGTTAAAGTGCTCACCACATGTATAGATAAATTCCCTGAGGAGTCTAGTTTTCAAATGGGGCCACTTGTTGGTTGGGGAGTTTCCATTCTTTAGGTGTATCAGGGACTCTCCAAATCCAAAATGTCATCATGATTCCAGCCAATTTGGCAATCAAAAACTCAAATGACACTCATTTCCTTCCGAGCCCAGCCGTGAGCCCAAATAGTAGTTTTCCCCCACATATGGGGTATTAGAGTATTTAGCAGAAGTTACCTTACTCCTGTTACCCTTGTGAAAATGCAAAATTTGGGGCTAAAGGAACATTTAACAGGGAAAAATATTCATGACTCTTATAAACTTCTGTGATGCACCTGGGGGTTAAGGGTGCTCACCGCACATCTAGATACATGGGGTCTAGTTTTCAAAATGCGGATGCTTGTGGGGGTTTCCACTATTCTGGCACATCAGGAGCTCTTTAAACGCGACATGGCATCTTCTAATGATTCCACCAAAAGTTTTTGCATTCAAAAAGTCAAATGACTTTCTTTCCCTTCTGAGCACTGCCATGTAGTAGTTTTTCTCCACGTGTTGGGTATCGGCGCACTCAGGAGAAATTTCACAACAAATTCTAGAGTGAATTTATTACTGTTACCCTTGTGAAAATAAAAAAATTAGGTCTAAAGTACATTTTTGGTGAAAAAAAGTAAAATTGTAATTTTTTCCTTCCACTTTGCATTAATTCATGTGAAGCACTTGAAGGGTTAATAAACTTCTTGAATGTGTTTTTGAGGACTTTGAGTGGTGCAGTTTTTATAATGGTGTCATATTTTGGAGTTTGCAGTCAAATAGGCCCCCAAAAGTCACTTCAAATGTGATGCAGTTCCTAAAAAAATGGTTTTGTAAATTTTGTTGGAAAAATGAGAAATCGCTGGTCAACTTTTAACCCTTCTAACTTCCTAACAATAAAAAATTATGTTACAAAAATGATTCTGATGTAAATTAGAAATGTGGGAACTTTCTGGCTTAAGGGCATAAAAATTAAACTTTTGATACTTTTTTGTTTTTTTCACAAATAAATGTAAGTCATGTTTAACAAATTTTACCACTATCATGAAGTACAATATGTCCCGAAAAAATATTCTTAGAATCAGTGGGATCCATTGAAGCATTTCAGAGTTATTACCACATAAAGTGGCCCTGGTCAAAATAGGCTTTGGGGGAAAAGGGGTTAAAGCATAAAAGTTGTTTTAATTTTTAATTCATAAATCAATAATACATATGAAAATAAGCAGCTTTGTAATATATCTTATCAGAAAAATAAGCTTCTTTCTCTGTCAAAATTGATCAATCATTATCAAAATTCTCAATTCTGAAGTAAAATCTGTATTCATTGAAGACAGACTTTCTCATTACTAAGATAGAAGATTGCAGCTGGTACTGATGAGATTCTATGTAGACAGGAGGGGGAGAAAGAGGTAGGAACTCTCCCTCTATCTCCTCCCTCCTCCCATCTGCATAGAATTGTATCAGTAGTAACTGCAATCTCCTATCTCAGTAATGGGAAATTCTGTCTTCATCGAAGAGTTATGAGTTATGAAATTAAAAAATGTAAATGACGGCACTGATTTAACCCCTTTTTGACATGCGCTGTACATGTACAAAGCTGCAAGAGGTGGGTTCCTGCAAACTGATGTACATGTACTGCATGACAATTGTGCGGGCTAATTCAGAGTGACGGCGCAATCAAACTCGGGTGTCAGCGTTATAAGAAAGCTGACACTTTGCAGCAACACCCACAATCAGTGTTAGTGTGGCGCCCTTGAGGGCTCAGTCGCCACAGGCGTACTGCACTTCAGATAGAGGTGTGGTATCTCCTCTTCCAGGTAAGGATGGAGCATCACTCAGGACCCCACTTCACACTCAACACTACACCACTCATGTCCTGTAGGGGGCCTAAATGCACCAGGGTGCTGCCCCGGGCCGGGATAGAGGAGATGGGGGGAACCAAAGATAGGGGCAACCATGTAGTGGGTGAAGGTGGAGGACACACTTACAGGAAGCACTTATAGATTGATATATAATCTACGGCCATCTTAAGTTCAAGGTCTTTGATTGTGGTCTTCTGTCAGGGTCCAGTAAGAGTCTGTAGCTGGCTGAAGATGCACGGTCCTCGTACTCTGGCCTTGAGACAAGGAGCGGGTCAGAGTTAACCACTGTCTCTACCCGGTCAGGGTCCTGAACTAAGAAGACCTTGGAGGGGAGCAGAGGAGATAGGCTCCACAGGCAAAAGGATCCCAGGGGGATACGGACGGAGTGGAGTCGCCACCTGTATTCTTCACTCTGGCTTAGCCAGAGGGATTCCTGCTGCAAAAGGGGTGACCGGCCACCGATATCTGACTGTGTACTTCACGTCACTGTTGGAAAAGTCCGGTGGCTTAGTGGATCCCAGGGA
This sequence comes from Phyllobates terribilis, assembly GCF_046119375.1. Lineage (NCBI taxonomy): Eukaryota > Metazoa > Chordata > Amphibia > Anura > Dendrobatidae > Phyllobates > Phyllobates terribilis. The sequence goes on from NW_027362762.1 coordinate 695,049,925, forward strand.
GGAACACAAGCGGGAGGAGAAGGAGAAGGAGAAGGAGAGGAACACACTGACGGGGTCTTGACAGGTGCTCCTGATCTACCTGGGAAGTGCTGAACCCCCTTCCCGGTGGCCACAGTACGCCGTGTGTAGCAGAGAGAAGCTTTGCGGCTGAAAGTTCATCTAAAGTGAGTAAAGACCCCGATGACTTCATTCACCGCCTCCGCTTGTTTATTCCTGTGCGGCACTGCACCCACCATACCTCCACACAGTTTCATCAACCACAGCCTTGAGGCCTACTCCGCCTGTGGGGAGTAGTACCAACCGAGCTGCTCAAAACACCAGCCTCAGAGGACTGTTGCGGTGCTGGTGGCCTTCACCAGAAACCACAGGTGGCATAGTCGAACAAACCACTCATCCTAAAGGCAGCCCTGGGCACGGAACGGGCCAAGGCCATGACTGCATCCCCCCCCCCGTGACACCTACACTGACCCGGCTCCGAGTATCCCCCAATTGCTCAGGGAGGGCGCCTCATTAGCACGATCAAGTTGTAGAAAGAGGGAACACCTTCTCTGCTCCAATCGGCACAATGCGATCGCATTGTGCTGATGGTCTCCATGGTAACCCCGGGCTGAAGGATGGTCGCGGGGTCACCCAGTTACGGCGTGCTGTAAGTTCTTGCCGAGAGCAGGACCTCACATGCCTCTTGCCTGTGTGCGATTACCTGATCAAATGTCCTGCAAAGCAAAAGCACTGCAGGAAAATTTGATGTCCCATATTGGGCAAGATAAAAGAGTAAAAAAAAAGTTTTAAAAAATAGTAAAAGTATTTAAAAAAATCACAAAATAGCAAACAAAAAATGAAAAAATATTAATCAAATGAATAATGAATACATATATTTATGCAAAAACAAAAATAAACAAAAAAGTGCACATATTTAGTATCGTCGCATACGGAACGACCCGACCTATGAAACTGTCACACTAGTTAGCCCCTTCAGTGAACACTGTAAAAAAAAGTGTTAAAAATTATGCTTTTTCATCAAACTGCCGTACAGAAAGTCGAATAAAACAAGATCAAACAGTCGAATGGAAATAAAAGCGGAATCGATGAAAATGTCATCTTGTCTCACAAAAAACAAACCATAAAACAGCTTCTTAGCTGTAAAATAAAAAAGCTATAGCTCTCAGAATATAGCGATGAAAAAAAATATTTTTAATAAAATTATTTTTCTTGTGTTAAAGCTGCAAAGCATAAAAAAATTATATAAATGTCGTATAGCTGTAATCGTACTGACCCGAAGGATAAAGCTGTGTCATCACTAGTGATGAGCGAACTTGCTCGCCACTACTTGGTATTCGCATGAGCATCACGGTGCTCGACAACCTCAGCGAGTATTTCCGGGTTGCTCAGGTCCCCGCCCTGCATGTTTGGCGCTCTTTATAGAGCCAATGAACATGCAGGGATTGCTTGCCATGCACTGTAATGCCTTAGCCATGTTGGCTGTGGGCATTACAGTGATTGGCTGGCCACACAGCATCATCAGGTCTATAAAAGACCCGGTGCCGTTATGCTCGTCACAGTCTACCACGGAACCAGGCAGAGTAGGGAGAGCTGCTGCTGAGTCAGGGAGAGATTTGCTTGTTTATAATTAGTATAGGTATTCCACAACATATCTATTTATCCATCTGAACTAACAATCGGTCTGAGGACTAATTCAGCTGCATATATTCAGTGGTGATAGCAGGAGTTAGGCAGGTAAGCAGGCAGTGTATGTGGCAGACTGCAGTGCATATATTGCAAGAGGGTCCATAGCACGTTCTGGCTTCTGTTGTTACAGATATTTGTTGCCCCATATATCAAGGGCAGGGCAATTTTTTTTTTAATCTTAATCCTGGTTATTTGCTTAAAAACCAAGGCAACAGGGTATGTGACAGACTGCAGTGCATGATACAGCAAAAGAGGGTCCATTGCATGTTAAACTTCTGACTGATCCTGCTATGACAAATATTTGTAGACATAGCCCCAGGTGTCAGGGGCCAGGGCAAAAAAAAATTTTCTCTTAATCCTGGTTATTTGCTTAAAAAGCAATCCAGAGTACACAATTTTTCTGCTGCATTTGCTTGTTAGCACTGCAGAATACAGCCAGATCTTTTCCATATTACAGCGATAAAAATCCAGAAATTTGAACTGAACGTTTAAAATATTGGCCTCCTTTTCCATTTCATTGCAGTGTGTCAGTCAAGCTATTCACACTAGGTCTCTGTGAAGAATAGTATGAGTAAACTCCAGGCCTGCTATTTAAAACCGTGGTTCTCTGTCAGACGTATCTCACATATAACAGCGTTCCAAAATCAGCCATTTCTGCCTTCCATTTCGTTGCAGTATGTCGGTCAAGTTATTCACACTAGGCTCTGTGAAGAATAGTATTAGTAAACTACAGACCTGTTATTTAAAACTGTGCCTCTCTGTCAGACATATCTCACCTATAACAGCGTTCCAAAATCAGCCATTTCTGCCTTCCATTTTGTTGCTGTGTGTCGGTGAAGCTATTCACACTAATTCTCTGTGAAGAAAAGTATTAGTAAACTACAGGCCTGCTATTTAAAACCGTTGTTATCTGTCAGATGTATCTCACATATAACAGAGTTCCAAAATCAGCCATTTCTGCCTTCCAATTCGTTGCAGTGTGTCAGTGATTCTATTCACACTAGGTCTCTGTGAAGAATAGTATTAGTAAACTACAGGCCTGTTAAATAAAACCGTGGTTCTCTGTCAGACATATCTCACATATATAAGCGTTCCAAAATCAGCCATTTCTGCTTTCATTTTCGTTGCAGTGTGTCAGTGAAGCTATTCACACTAGGTCTCTGTGAAGAATAGTATTAGTAAGTTACAGGCCTGGTATTTTAAACCGTGATTCTCTGTCATACATATCTCATATATAACAGCGTTCCAAAATCAACCATTTGTGCCTTGCATTTCATTGCAGTGTGTTGGTCAAGCTATTCACTCTAGCTCTCTGTGAAGAATAGTATTAGTAAACTACAGGCCTGCTGTTTAAAACTGTGGTTCTCTGTCAGACGTATCTCACATATAATAGCATTCCAAAATCAGCCATTTCTGCTTTCCATTTCATTGCAGTGTGTCGGTGAAGCTATTCACACTAGGTCTCTGTAAAGAATAGTATAACTCCTGGCAAAAATTATGAAATCACGGGGCTCGGAGGATGTTTATTCAGTTGTTTAATGTTGTTGAAAAAAGCAGATCACAGACATGGCACAAAACTAAAGTAATTTCAAATGGCAACTTTAGGGCTTTAAGAAACACTAAAAGAAATCAAGATAAAAAATGTGGTACTCAGTAAGGGTAATATTTTTCAGACCAAGCAGAGGGAAAAAATTATGGAATCACTCAATTCTGAGGAAAAAATTATGGAGTCATGAAAAGCAAACACACAAAAGAACACTCCAATACATCACTAGTATTTTGTTGCACCACCTCTTGCTTTAATAACAGCTTGCAGTTTCTGAGGCATGGACTTAATGAGTGACAAACAGCACTCTTCATTAATCTGGCTCCAACTCTCTCTGATTGCTGTTGCCAGATCAGCTTTGCAGGTTGGAGCCTTGTCATGGACCATTTTCTTCAACTTCCACCAAATATTTTCAATTGGATTGAGATCCGGACTACTTGCTGGCCATGACATTGACCTTATGTGTCTTCTTTCAAGGAATGTTTTCATAGTTTTTTCTCTATGGCAAGATGCATTATCATCTTGAAAAATGATGTCATCATCCCCAAACATCCTTTCAATTGATGGGATAAGAAAACTGTCAAAAATATCAATGTAAACTTGGACATTTATTGAAGATGTAGTGACAGCCATCTCCCCAGTGCTTTACCTGACATGCAGCCCCATATCATTAATGAATGTGGAAATTTTCATGTTCTCTTCATGCAGTCATCTTTATAAATCTCATTGGAATGGCACCAAACAAAGTTCCAGCATCATCACCTTGCCCAATGCCGATTCGCGATTCATCACTGAATATAACTTTCATCCAGTCATCCACAGTCCACAATGGCTTTTCCTTAGCCCATTGTAACCTTGTTTTTTTCTGTTTAGGTGTTAATGATGGCTTATGTTTAGCTTTTCTGTATGTAAATCCCATTTCCTTTAGGCGTTTTCTTACAGTTTGGTCACAGACATTGACTCCAGTTTCCTCCCATTCGTTCCTCATTTGTTTTGTTGTGCATTTCCTGTTTTGGAGACATATTGCTTTAAGTTTCCGGTCTTGACGCTTTGATGTCTTCCTTGGTATACCAGTATGTTTGCATTTAACAACCTTCCCATGTTGTTTGTATTTGGTCCAGATTTTAGACACAGCTGACTGTGAGCAACCAATATCCTTTGAAACATTGCGTGATGATATGCCTTCTTTTAAGAGTTTGATAATCCTCTCCTTTTTTCAATTGACATCTCTCTTGTTGGAGCCATGACTCATGTCAGTCCACTTGGTGCAACAGCTCTCCAAGGTGTGATCATTCCTTTTTAAATGCAGACTAACGAGCAGATCTAATTTGATGCAGGTGTTAGTTTTGGAAATGAAAATTTACAGGGTGATTCCATAAATTTTTCCTCAGAATTGAGTGATTCCATAATTTTTTCCCTCTGCCTGGTCTGAAAAAAATTACCCTTACTGAGTACCACATTTTTAATCTTGTTTCTTGATTGTTTCTTAAAGCCCTAAAGTTGCCATTTGAAATTACTTTACTTTTGTGCCATGTCTGTGATCTGCTTTTTTTCAACAACATTAAACAACTGAATGAACATCCTCCAAGCCCGGTGATTCCATAATTTTTGACGGGGGTTGTATTAGTAATCTGCAGGCTTGCTATTTAAAACCGTGGTTCTCTGTCAGACTTATTTCACATATAACAGCATTCCAAAATCAGCCATTTCTGCCTTCCATTTCGTTACAGTGTGTCGGTCAAGCTATTCGCACTAGGTGTCTGTGAAGAATAGTATTAATAAACTACAGGCCTGCTATTTAAAACCGTGGTTCTCTGTCAGACATATCTCTCATATAACAGCATTCCAAAATCAGTCATTTCTTCCTTCCATTTCATTGCAGTATGTCTGTGAAGCTATTCACACCAGGTCTCTGTGAAGAATAGTATTAGGAAACTACAGGCCTGCTATTTAAAACTGTGGTTCTCTGTCAGACGTATCTCACATATAACAGCATTCTAAAATCAATCATTGGTGCCTTCCATTTTGCTGCTGTGTGTCGGTCAAGCTGTTCACACTAGGTCTCTGTGAAGAATAGTATTAGTAAACTACAGGCCTGCTTTTTAAAACTGTAGTTCTCTTTCAGACGTGTCTCACATATAACAGCATTCCAAAATCAGCCATTTCTGCCTTCCTTTTCATTGCAGTGTGTCGGTGAAGCTATTCACACTAGATCTCTGTAAAGAATAGTATTAATAAATTACAGGCCTGCTATTTAAAACCGTGGTTTTCTGTCAGACGTATCTCACATATAACAGCGTTCCAAAATCAACCACTTGTGCCTTCCATTTTGTTGCACTGTGTTGGTGAAGCTATTCACACTAGGTCTCTGTGAAGAATAGTATTAGTAAATTACAGGCTTGTTATTTAAAACTGTGGTTCTCTGTCAGACATATCTCACATATAACAGCGTTCCAAAATCAACCATTGGTGCCTTCCATTTCGCTGATGTGTTTCAGTCAAGCTATTCACACTAGGTCTCTGTGAAGAATAGTATTAGTAAACTACAGGCTTGCCATTTAAAATCATTGCTCTCTGTCAGACATATCTCACATATAACAGCTTTCTAAATTCAGCCATTTCTGCCTTTCATTTCGTTGCAGTGTGTCGGTCAAGCTATTCACACTAGGTCTCTGTGATTAATAGTATTAATAAACTACAGGCCGGCTATTTAAAACCGTGGTTCTCTGTCAGACATATCTCACATATAACAGCGTTGTAAAATCAGTCATTTCTGCCTTTCATTTCATTGCAGTGTGTCAGTGAAGCTATTCACACTAGGTCTCTGTGAAGATTAGTATTTGTAAGCTAAAGGCCTTTTATTTAAAATCGTGGTTCTCTGTCAGACGTATCTCACATATAACGTTAAGGAACATCCTTTCCATTATAATGACTTGTATATAAGGCAAAATAAATAACCAAGAACAAAAATGCTCCTCCACACCTTGTGCTATGTTAACACATAGCGTTTTTGATGTGTTTTTGCACTTTTGCATTGCTTTCAACCAAGACAAATGCATTCACAGGGAAATGTCATTTTAACATTTTACAACCTTATCTGGCTTGTGATGTATAAAACATCATCAGACACATCCTGTTTCATTTATGAAGGAGGGATTATGAAAGTCACAAACACTATTTTTACAGTCTTACTATTCTTAAAGGGCCAGCAGTCGGCCCTTGCTATTGTTAGAGAGCCATCAGCCGGCTATGCTTTGTTGTTCCTATTATTAACGATTGGGTCTCCTATACTGTTATTGCGTATGCAGTGACTGCAAGGGCTGCCAAAAATTTGGACGTAACCCAATATCCCTTTGAAGAGACGTAGAGGAGGGTCTCAGTAAAAAAATGTTCCCATTATAAAGGAGCGGGTCTTCAATAGTGGTAATGCCCATGCTGTGACTGCATGGGCTGCCAAAATTTGGGAAAAACCCCACTAACAATTTGAAGACACATAGAGCTGGGCCACAGCAATGAATACAATATGTTACCATTAGAAAGGAGAGGGTCTGCTATTCGGGTATAGGGTATGCAGTGAGTGCAATGGCTGCCAAAATTTAGGAAAAACCGTACTAACAATTTAAAGACACATAGAGCTGGGCCACAGTAACGATATGTTCCCATTAGAAAGGAGAGTGTCTGCTATACAGTTAAAGGGTATGCAGTGAGTCCAACTGGTGCCAAGATTTAGGAAAACCCCCACTAACAATTTATAGACACATATAGCTGGGCCACAGTAACCAGTACGACATGTTCCCATTAGAAAGGAGAGGGTCTGCTATTCAGTTATAAGGTATGCAGTGAGTCCAATGGCTTCCAAAATTTAGGAAAAACCCTACTAACAATTTATAGACACATACAGCTGGGCCACAGTAACAACATGTTCCCATTAGAAAGGAGAGGGTCTGCTATACAGTTATAGGGTATGCAGTGAGTCCAACAGCTTCAAAAATTTAGGAAAAACCCCACTAACAAGTTAAAGACACATAGATGAGGGCCTCAGTAACAACATAATCCCATTAGAAAGGAGAAGGTCTCTTATACTGTTTGCCTATGCAGTGAAGCAATGGCTGCCAAAAATTTGGAGGAACTCCAATGTCCCTTGCAAGAGACGTAGAGGTCGGAGGGCATACTGAAAACAATGTTCCCATTATTAGGAAGTGTGTCTTCCATACTGTTTGCCTATGCAGTGAAGCAACGGTTTCCAAAAATTTTGAGGAACTCCAATGTCCCTTGCAAGAGATGTAGATATGTTGATATGGTACATATGGCGGTGATATGGTGGTGGAGTATGAGGATGAGGATGAGGAGAAGGAGAAGAACAAGAGCAAATAGACAAAGGAAGCATATACTCAGGTCTGGGTGTGAAGACAGAGGTGCATGGAAATAGAGTTAGACCTCCCAAAAAAAAACACTGTATTTGAGTTTATGTTATGCTGCTATAATTCTGTGGTGTTGAGAAGTCTAGCCCAATCCAGCTCTTTTTCATTTTTAAAAGAGTCAGCCTGTCAGCATTTTCAGTTGACAGGCGGATGTGCCGATTGGTTATAATTCCACCGGCGGCACTAAAAACCAGATCTGACAAAACGCTAGTGGCAGGGCAGGCCAGGACCTCTCTAGACCCTCTATCCACACGATTTATTATGTGGGCCGCAGTTTGCTTATACCCTATAACTGTATAGCAGACCCTCTCCTTTCTAATGGGAACATGTCATTACTGTGGCCCAGCTCTATGTTTCTTTAAATTGTTAGCTGGGTTTTTCCTAAATTTTGGCAGCCGTTGGATCCACTGCATACCCTATAACTGAATAGCAAACCCTTTCCTTTCTAATGGGATCATGCCGTTACTGTGGCCCAGCTCTATGTTTTTTTAAGTGTTTGTGGGTTTTTCCTAAATTTTGGCAGCTGTTGGACTCACTCCATACCCTATAACTATACAGCAGACCCTCTAATTTCTAATGAGAACATGACATTACTGAGGCCCAGCTCTATGTGTCTTTAAATTGTTATTGGGTTTTTTCCAAATTTTGGCAGCCCTTGCAGTCACTGCATGGGCATTACTACTGTAGGAGACCCACTTATTTATAATGGGAACATTATTTTTACTGAGACCCTCCTCTATGTCTCTTCAGAGAAGTATTGGAGTACCTCTAAATTTTTGGCAACCCTTGCAGTCACTGCATACGCAATAAAAGTATAGGAGACCCACACTTTAATAATGGGAACAACAAAACATAGCCGACGGCTGGCAACTTAAGAATAGTAAGGGCCGCCTGATGGCCCTATAAAAATAGTGTTTGGGACTTTCAGAGTCCCTCCTTCATAAATGAAACAGGATGTGTCTGATGATGTCTCACACACCACATGGCCAGATAAGGTGGTAAAATGTTAAAATTAAATTTTCTGGTGAATGCATTTTTCACCGTTGAAATCAATGCAAAAGTGCAAAAACACATCAAAAACACTATGTGTGAACATAGCCCAAGATGTGGAGGAGCATTTTTGTTTTTGGTTATTTATTTTGCCTTATATAGAAGTCATTACCTTGGAAAGGATGTTCCTTAACATTTTTTCCAGGAAAATCTATTTTGGTTTCGCTTTTGTATGTTTCATTGTGATTCCGTAAAAATGGCATAATACCTCTGACAACGTTGTTGACAGCAGTGACCTAGGAGTCAGAGATGCTTCCAGGGGTTTTCCCCATACGGTTTCCATGTTATTTTAGCACTGTTCTCATCGATTTGGCCAATTTTTAAGGCCCTCTACAAACTGCCGGGGGAGGGCCACCGGAAAAATGCTTGAGTTTCCATAGACTTACTGTATATTGGGCTCTTTGCTTGGACCGAGTACTCGAGCATTTCAATTTGCTCGACCCGAGCAATGAGTACCCGAGCATTTTAATGCTCGCTCATCACTAGTTATCACTTACCACACCTTAAACTGCAAAAAAAAAATCAACGAACAAACAAACAATTCCTGAATTGTTGGTTTTTGTCCATTCAAAAATAAGAATAGAAAGAGATCAAAAAATGTCATGTGATCGAAAATGGTAACAATAAAATCATCAACTCGTCCTGCAAAAACCAAGCCCTTACATGCCTCTGGTAATGCAAAGACTTTATTATGCAAAAAAGCATTTTTTTAGCGTATGATAGCAGCCAAATATAAAAAAAAACGAATATAAATCTAGTAACGCTGTGATCGCAATGACCCGAAGATTGAAGTCGTCTTATTAGTTATACCGCATGAGGAATAGCGTAAAAAATAAATAAAACCAATTCTTGACCTGCTGTTGAATTGTTAATTCTGCCTCCCAAAGATTGCAGTAAGGTTTGCTCACATTTATCCTGCGCACTGTGCTGAGCGCTTACACCGGGGTTTCCATGTAAATCTCTGAAATACATGATTTAGACGGAACCGACTGGAAGATTCTCTATAATGAGGCAGATGAAGACATTATGGGCACCTTCTGGCCCACGATTCAGCATTGTCCGTCTTTTTAGGTGTGCTGCATAAAAGCGCGGTCGACCACAGTTTTGTTCATTTCTGAAAAGAAGAACACTGCTGAACACCACTGAACAGCGTCCAGAGAAACTCTGCTGCCTCTCTACAGTGAATAGATACCTTGGGGATTTCATCTGAATCATGTCATTTGGAGATTTAGATGATGTAAATACTTTTGTGCCCAAAAATGACAAAAGTATTCTCGGAGTGATACCTTTATTGGCTAACCATAAAAAAATATATATATATTTTTTCTGGTTAGCCAATAAAGGTATCACTCCGAGAATACTTTTGTCATCTTTTGGCATAAAAGTATTTACATTGAATTTTCTGGCTAACATAGTACCACAATATAACTTTTTTTGTAATAAAGGTCTTTGTTTTTAACTTTTGACCTCTTGTCGGATTTATTACTATATTGGTTTTGTTATTGTCTTCCGATTGGTCTACCAATTTAAGTAGCAGATATACATTTATGCTATTATGTTGATCTATTGGATCAGTAAGAATATACATAAATGTATATTATCTGCTCGTCCTTTGCAACGGTTTTCTCACAATATAACTTTGTATTGTACATTGAAGATTTAGATGGAAACCCTGATGTAAATGCTCAGCGTAGAGCGCAGGATAAATATGATCCAAAGTGTTATGTAAAATGTTCACAATAAAATCAATGATGACCAGGCCAATTTTTACAATTCTGACCACTGTCACTTTATGAGGTAACAACTTTGGAATGCTTCAACGTATCCCACTGATTCTGAGAATGTTTTTTCATGACATATTGTACTTCATGACAGTGGTAAAATGTATTCGATATGATTTGCGTTACTTTGTGAAAAAATTTGAAATCTGGCAAAAAATTTTAAAATGTTGTACTTTTCACACTTTGAATTGTCATGCCCTTAAACCAGAGAGGCATGTCACACAAAATAGTTAATAAATAATATTTTCCACATGTCTACTTTACATCAGCACGATTTTGGAACCAACATTTTTTTTTGTTAAGAAGTTATAAGGGTTAAAATTGACCAGCGATTTCTCATTTTTCCAGCAAAATTTACAAAACCATTTTTTTAGGGACCACATCACATTTGAAGAGAATTTGAGAGGCCTCTATGACAGAAAATACCTAAAAGTGACACCATTCTAAATACTGCACCACTCAAGGTGTTCAAAACCACATTCAGGAAGCTTATTAATAGAGATGAGCGGTGTTCGACTCGAACTGTTCGCCAATCTCAAATTCAAGCTGTTTTGGGCGGTGTTCGAGCCGTTCGGCGAACACGAACGATTTGAAAAAAATTCGGCTGTTCGAGGTTATGTTCGATAACTGTTCGTGCGCCAAAATCATAACTGGATTTTTTCTCAGTAATGCTGAAAATCAATGTTAATAAGCAGTTTGAGTGTACAGCGGGGCGGGAGGAGGGGCAGGGGATGGATCTCTGCAGAAATAATGAAGATCTCCATTTTTCTTTCTCTTTCCTGCATTTACAGTGGGGAGGTGCAATCTGTCAGCCTATCAGCAGCGCACACACGGAGTGAAATGCTTTTTTTCACACAAGCAAGAGCATGTGTCATTGGCAGAGTATGTCACATGTCCTTGCCCTATAAGACCCAGCCATTTTCTCCATCGCCACCATTTTCCCACTGCTGCAGCTGCGTGTTAGACGGCACCGCTGTTGCTGTGTGCACTATACTTTGTTAATTTCAAGTCAATTTTCTCACAAATCTACAGATAGCTTGGGAGTAGGGAATAGTTGTGATTGCAGTCCTTTTAAGGACTAGGTTACATCATTTCCTACGACTTTTATCAGGCAGGTCTGTGCTCTTAAATAGATAGGTTGGGAGTAAAGACTAATTGTAATTGCAGTCCTTTTCAGGGCTAGGTTACATCAGTTCCTATCACTTTTATCAGGCAGGTCTGTGCTCTTAAATAGATAGGTTGGGAGTAAAGACTAATTGTAATTGCAGTCCTTTTCAGGGCTATGTTACATCAGTTCCTATCACTTTTTACAAGGCAGGTCTGTGCCAGTGCTGTGCAAATTTTTTTCACAGCATTTGGCTAAATCTAGCAAAGCTAATCCTTTTTGTCCTCTTGCAGTGTGTGTTAGTCAGTGGAGAAGCCTATCTGTGTTGCAAGCTACACCACCTGTGTATAGAATACAAATTTTTTTACTGCACCTAGTGAAGTAAAACCTTTTGGGCATAGCATCATTCTATTAGTCCATCTATACTAACCTCCATCAGGTTGCAAATTCAATATAATTTTTTTCTGCATCTAGCTCTGAAAAACTATTTAGGCTTCTAGGAGTGTGGGACTTGTTCTATTAGTCCATCTATACTAACCTCCATCAGGTTGCAAATTCAATATAATTTTTTTCTACATCTAGCTCTGAAAAACTATTTCGGCTTGTAGCAGTGTGTGGGACTTGTTCTATTAGTCCATCTAGACTAACCTCCATCAGGTTGCAAATTCAATATAATTTTTTTCTGCATCTAGCTCTGAAAAAATATTTCGGCTTCTAGCAGTGTGTGGTACTTGTTCTATTAGTCCATCTATACTAACCTCCAGCAGGTTGCAAATTCAAAATAATTTTTATCTGCATTTAGCTCTGAAAAAATATTTGGGCTTCGGCTTGTAGCAGTGTGTGGGACTTGTTCTATTAGTCCATCCATACTGACCTCAACCAGGTTGCAAATTCAATCTAATTTTTTTCTGCATCTAGCTCTGAAAAAATATTTTGTCTTGTAGCAGTGTGTGGGACTTGTTCTATTAGTCCATCTATACTAACCTCCAGCAGGTTGCAAAGTCAATATAATTTTTTTCTGCATCTAGCTCTGAAAAACTATTTCGGCTTCTAGCAGTGTGTGGGACTTGTTCTATTAGTCCATCTATACTAACCTCCATCAGGTTGCAAATTCAATATAATTTTTTTCTGCATCTAGCTCTGAAAAAATATTTCGGCTTCTAGCAGTGTGTGGGACTTGTTCTATTAATCCATCTATACTAACCTCCAGCAGGCTGCAAATTCAAAATAATTTTTATCTGCATCTAGCTCTGAAAAAATATTTCGGCTTGTAGCAGTGTGTGGGACTTGTTCTATTAGTCCATCTATACTAACCTTCACCAGGTTGCAAATTCAATCTAATTTTTTTCTGCATCTAGCTCTGAAAAACTATTTCGGCTTCTAGCAGTGTGTGGGACTTGTTCTATTAGTACATCTATACTAACCTCCATCAGGTTGCAAATTCAATATAATTTTTTTCTGCATCTAGCTCTGAAAAACTATTTCGGCTTCTAGCAGTGTGTGGGACTTGTTCTATTAGTCCATCTATACTAACCTCCATCAGGTTGCAAATTCAATATAATTTTTTTCTGCATCTAGCTCTGAAAAACTATTTCGGCTTCTAGCAGTGTGTGGGACTTGTTCTATTAGTCCATCTTACTAACCCCCAACAGGTTGCAAATTCAAAATAATTTTTATCTGCATCTAGCTCTGAAAAAATATTTCGGCTTGTAGCAGTGTGTGGGACTTGTTCTATTAGTCCATCTATACTAACCTCCAGCAGGTTGCAAATTCAATATAATTTTTTTCTGCATCTAGCTCTGAAAAAATATTTCGGCTTGTAGCAGTGTGTGGGACTTGTTCTATTAGTCCATCTATACTAACCTCCACCAGGTTGTAAATTCAATCTAATTTTTTTCTGCATCTAGCTCTGAAAAAATATTTCGGCTTGTAGCAGTGTGTGGGACTTGTTCTATTAGTCCATCTATACTAACCTCTATCAGGTTGCAAATTCAAAATAATTTTTATCTGCATCTAACCCAGCCAATACTTTTGGGCTAATACCACAGTTTGACCACTCAGCTCTGCTCGGTTCTCATCCATTGTTTTTTGTGCAAACAACTTCAGAGTTGTGAATTAGTTAACCACCAAAATGAGTGGAAAAAGTCCTGCTGCTGGTGGAAAGGTGAATAGGCATGTTGGGAAGGGAAAAAAAGGTTGTGTCCGTGTGGTAGGTGTTAAAGCAACAGTAACATCTGCAGAAGAAAGACCATCTTTCAGCCAAACTAAGATGTCTACTTCTTTTAGCGGACAATGTGATAAGATAAATTTCTTACGGCCACGCCAATCTCTACAAATTCCAGATGAGGCACAAAAACAGCAGGTGCTTCAACGTATATCAAGTGCTCCTTTAAGTGGGCTCTCCTCCACCTCAACTTCAACATCACAAATACTCCAGTCCTCAGAGGTGTCACCCCAATCGCACTTGCTTCCTCACAGCTCCCAAGTCTCCAGCTGCCCGTCTGAGTATGGGGTAGAACAGATGGTTGAGTCTGCAGAGCTGTTTACTCATACTATAGCCTGGGAATCAGAGGTCGGCTCCAGAGCTTCTGTGAATCCAGACGAGGAAATGATCTGCACTGATGCCCAGAATCTTTATGAGTCGGATCCAGGACCAGACGCAGAAGGTTCTGACCATAATGTAGACCCTTGTTCCCAAACTGTAACTCCTGTTGGTGGAGACATTGAGGAAGACGATGATGAGACTCAAATACCTGATTGGAGCGACAACTTTAGTTTTTTGTCAGGGCAGGAAGAGGTTGGCTCTGAGGACGACGGGTGTGATAACACACAGGGCGATGATGAAGAGGTTGGAGTTCCCACTTACTGTCAACCCACAGTCAGCCAAGAGATGAGGTCAGCAGAGAAGGTGGAGGAGGATGCTAGTGACGACGAGGTCAGGTTGCGCCTTCCTGGACAGAGACGTAGTACTGGAAGCACATCAACAACTGCATCCTCAAACACAACTCTGCCTCTGACCACAAGTCGTGGTGGCTCTTCAGGTCGCATGGGTGCTAAGCCTTGCATAGCCTGGGCATTTTTTCAGATCGATAAAGATGACCCAACTCGTGTTATCTGTAACATTTGTCAGCAAAAGCAAAGTAGAGGCCAAAAAATACATAGTTTGAGTACTTCATGCATGAACTGGCACATGGATATGAAGCATAAGTTGCAGGGGGAAGCTCACTGTGCTACAATGCGGCCTAGCAGGCCGGGCCAACCACTGTCTGCCACATCTTGTGCATCCGCGGCCTCTTCATCCTCTGTGACTGGGGGGACAGCAGTCACACCTGTTTTGGGACGCAGACCTGCCACCTCTTTACCCGCAACAGCCAGCGTGATTGGCAGGTCATCATTTTCTTTGGAGGTGGAAACACCAGCTGGTGTTGAGCGCTGTCCGACATCGATAGCACCACCTTTGGATTCAAGGCAACCTAACATGTCCGCCTGCATCTTCCTCACAGACCGGCAGTTTGCCGGGGACACCCTTCTCAGCCCTGTCTAAGCACAACAGCCAGCCCTCGGTCCCTCAGATGTGGACAAGTAAAAGACCATTTCCTCCTAGCCATGAGAAAGCTAAGAGGTTGAATTTCACCATCTGCAAGCTCTTGGCTACAGAAATGCTTCCTTTCCGCCTGGTGGACACAGAGGATTTTCGAGACCTTATGTCCGTCGCAGTGCCCCAGTACCAGATGCCCAGTCTGCACTACTTCTCAAAGAAAGGTGTGCCTGCGCTCCACCAGCATGTCGCACACAACATCACCGCTTCTTTGAGAAACTCTGTGTGTGACAGGGTGCATTTCACCACAGACACTTGGATGAGTAGGCATGGACAGGGGCGTTACATGTCGCTGACTGGGCACTGGGTAACTATGGTGACAGCAGGACAAGGGGCTGCTGTCCAAGTCTTGCCGTCCCCACGACTTATGCGTCAATCCACTGCTTCTGCCTCCTCAACCTCCTCTCGGTCCTCCACCTGCACCCAAAGCCTGTCTGGTCATGCCACAAGCTTTCTAACTGCACAGAAGGGATCCTGCACACCTCCTTACTATGCTGGCAGCAGGGCTCAACGTCATCAGGCGGTTTCTACTTTGAAATGTCTGGGAAATGTGAGTCACACAGCTGAGGAGTTGTGGTCAGCTCTGGAGAACCAGTTTCATGAATGGTTGTCTCCACTGGACCTGAAACCAGCGAAGGCCGTGTGCGACAATGCTGCAAACCTGGGTGCGGCCCTTCGCCGGGGCAATGTCACACAAGTGCCTTGTATGGCTCACATGTTGAACCTGGTTGTCCAGCAATTTTTAGCCCACTATCCCGGACTAGATGGCCTTCTGCAGAGGACTCGGTCGCTGTGTGCTCACTTCCACCGTTCGCATCCCGCAGCTCAGCGACTTACATCTCTACAGAAGTCGTTGGGCCTGCACTTCACTGGCTAAAATGCGATGTGCCTACCCGGTGGAATTCAACTCTGCACATGTTGCAGCGACTGTGGCAGCACCGACAAGCCCTGGTGCAATACGTTGGGACGTATAGCCTGGGCCAATGAGATCCAGAGGTGGGGCAAATCACGCTGGAGGAGTGGTCTCAGATCAGGGACCTATGCACCCTTCTGCACAGTTTTGAAATGGCGACGAAGATGTTTAGTGCTGACGATGCCATTATCAGCATGACTATTCCGGTGATTTACATGCTGGAGCACATGTTAAACAGAATTCGGAGTCAGGTGGTAGCACAAGAGGAGGTGGAGTAAGTAGAGGAGGAGGCGTTGTATGCGGAAGGGCTAACATCTGCAAGGTCCAGACGGTTGGCAGCACCAAGGCGGCAGGCATGTGAGGGTGGGGGAGATGGTTTTACCAGGGCGCATGGTAGCAGCCAAACTCGTGAGGAAGGTGCAGGAGCCCAGGAAGAAGTGGAGGACGAACTGATGGAAGACTCATCAGATGAGGGAGACCTTGATCAAATTTCTGTTTTGCGAGGTTTCGGGGAGAGGACAGAGGAAGGAAGCATGATTGTTACCTCGCCACCAACACAACAGGGACTTGGTGCTCCTGGATGCGCAAGACACATAAGTGCCTTCTTGCTGCACTACTTGCAACATGACCCTCGAATTGTGAGAATTAGAAATAATAATGACTACTGGGTTGCCACACTGTTAGATCCCCGTTACAAAAGTAAATTTGCAGACATTATTCCTGCCATAGAAAGAGATGCACGCATGCAGGAGTATCAGCAGAGACTGTTGCAGAATCTTACATGTGCTTTTCCCCAAAACACTAGTGGTGCACGTAGTGAATCTCACAGTTCCAACTTGCCACCCGTGGGACCGTCGAGTGTTCAGCTCTCAAAACGTAACAGAAACACAGTATCTGCTGGTAACATCAATTTTGTGGAATCATTTCACCACTTTTTTAGCCCATCCTTTGCAAGGCCACAGGAGGCAAGAAGTCTGACACATAGTCAACGCCTAGAGACGATGGTACAGGAGTATCTCCAAGTAAACATTGAAGCCATGACTGTGTCACTGGACCCTTGGTCTTTTTGGGCTTCCAATCTGGATAAATGGCCAGAGCTCGCCACTTACGCCTTGGAGATCTTGTCATGGTCCGCAGCCAGCGTTCAGTCTGAACGTGTGTTCAGCGCTGCTGGTGGTGTGCTGACAGATAAGCGCCCTCGGCTCTCCACTGATAATGTAGACAGACTCACGTTCATAAAGATGAACAAATCATGCATCCGAAACGACTTTTCTACCCCTGTGTCATCCTGGGGAGAGTAAAAGCTTGATGATTTGTTAAAATCACCTCACCAACCGTTTTAAGCTTTAAAATTACTATTCATGTTTATCTGTATCTTGGCTGGAAAATAATTTGGGCCTTGTAGCAGTGTGCAGCACTGATTTTATTCGGCCATCTATACTAAGCTCCACCAGATTTAAGATTACTAATCATGTTTATCTGTATCTTGGCTGGAAAATAATTTGGGCCTTGTAGCAGTGTGCAGTACTGATTTTATTAGGCCATCTATACTAAACTCCACCAGATTTAAAATTACTAATCATGTTTATCTGTATCTTGGCTGGAAAATAATTTGGGCTTTGTAGCAGTTTGCAGTACTGATTCTATTAGGCCATCTATACTAAGCTCCACCAGCTTTCAAATTAATAATAATTTTTAGCTGCATCTAGCCCGGAAAATAATTTTGGGGCTCCTAGATGCGCAAGACACATGAGTGCCTTTTTGCTGCACTACCTGCAACATGACCCTCAGATTGTCAGAATTCGAAGTAATCCTGACTACTGGGTTGCCACACTCTTAGATCCCCCACACTCTTCGTTCAACCTTTTCATTTTAATAAGGAACAAAAAAATGGTAATTTTTGAAATTATAAGCATTAGCAGGTTATTAGAAACTGAAATCAAACAGTTTTCAACTCAAAACTTTATTCTAGGTGATGTTACATTTGCACATAGGACCCCTTGTTCGAAAGGAGCTTCTGAACTCTCTCGTCCATTGAATTTGTCAGGTTTTAGATGGTTTCTGCTTCAATTGTTTTGCATGAGGACAGAATACCCTCCCAGAGCTGTTGCTTAGATGTGAACTGCCTCCCGCCATCATAGGTACTCCTTTTGATGATGCTCCAGAGGTTCTGAATGGGGTTGAAGTCAGGGGAGCATGGGGGTCACACCATAAGTTTGTCCTCTTTTATGCCCATATCAGCCAGAGATGCAGATGTGTTATGTGCAGCATGAGACGGTACATTATCATGCATGAAAATGATCTTGCTGCGGAATACACAGTTCTTCTTCTTGAACCATGGCAGGAAGTGCTGTTTGAGAAGCTCCACATACATTATGGAGTTCATCTTTACCCCTTCAGGGATCCTAAAGGGGCCGACAATCTCTCTCCCCATGATTCCAGCCCAAAAAATTACTCCACCTCCTCCTTGTTGGCGCCGTAGCCGTGTTTGCGTGGGGTGTCCATCAACAAGCCATCCTCCACTCCATCCATCTGGACCATCGAGCGTTGCACGGCACTCATCGGTGAACAAAACAGTTTTGAAGTCAGTCTTCATGTATTGTTTGGCCCACTGGAGCCATTTCTGCTTGTGTGCAGTGGATAGAGGAGGTCGACAGGATGGCTTACGCACAGCTGCAAACCTCTGAAGGACTCTGCATCTTGTTGTTCGGGGGACGTTGGAGGCACCAGCAGCTTCAAAAACTTGTCTGCTGCTATGACAAGGCTTTTTTGCCGCTGCTCTTTTAACCTGATGCAGTTGCCTGTAGGAAAGAGTCCTCAATTTTCCCTTATCAGCACGCACACGTGTGTACTGTGAATCAGCTACATACTTCTTGATTGTGCGATGATCAGGATGAAGTGTCTTGGCAATGTTGATTGCAGTCATGCCTTGACCTAAACACTCCACAATTTGTTGCTTCTCAGCTGTCGACACATCCTTTTTCTTTCCCATTTTGGCAGAAAATGTAGGCTGCTTAATAATGTGGGACAGCCTTCTTAAGTAGTCTTGCCTTTCATTGGACACACCTGCCAAACTAATTAGCACAGGTGTCTGCAATTGCTTACAGTGATATAAAGAGCCCTGACACACATCAACATCAATGAGTTTAACTGACAAACAAAAAAATTCTTCCTTTATCACTCCTAAACACTTTTTGCATAATAATTTGGAACACAGTGTACATGTGCTTTTCCACAAAACACCAGTGGTTCACGTAGTGAATCTTACAGTTCTAACTTGCAAACCGTGGTCTGTACAGAGTTGTTCAATAAAGGGCCCAAAATTAAGATAACATAGACGGGAGAGGTCTCTTTGAATAGGAATTCCGAAGTATTTGATACCCTGTGAGGGCCAGGCAAAGGGAAAGTTGGACTGGATGGAATCTTGTATGGATTTGGGGAGGGAGACATCGAGGGCCTCAGACTTCGCTGCATTGATTTTAAAATTTGACCATGTAACAAAGTGATCTATTTCAGCCATAACAGCAGGGATGGATATATGTGATTGAGTGATATATACTAGGACATCATCAGCAAATGCAGATCACTTGTACTCGGTGCCTCCCACCTCAATCCACCTAATATTGGGGTTATGGAGAATTGATGAGAGCAGGTGCTCCGTCACTAGGATGTATAAGAGAGGGGACAGAGGACATCCCTGCCTTGTCCCATTGGTGATTATGAAAGGTGATGAAAATGTTCCATTTATCTTCAGCCTCGGTGACGTATTGTGATACAGGGCCATGATTTTGCCTATGAAAGGGTCCCCTAGACCCCTACCCCAAGCTTTTTAAGGGAATAATATATGGCGTGCCAGGAGACTCTATGTAGTGCTTTCTCAGCATCCAACGAGAGTATCTAATTACAAATTTTTATCTGCATCTAGCCCAGGAAATACTTTGTGCCTAGTAGCAGTGTCTGCTATTCAGTGGATTATCCCAGCTGTTAAGCAAGCTACACCACCTGTAGTTTGGACACTTAATTTTTTCAAAGGAAATGGTTCAGGCCCCCTGGACACTCAGTGAAGAGCATCGGGGAGGCACCCCAAGGCATAGGGGCTGGGACTGGCGGTAGGACGCCTTGCGGTGGACCGCCAAGCTCGATCCTTATAAACGCTTTTTAACTGCAGCAGCTTTAGTGGACGCTACTGGAGCTGGAATTACGCGGCTGCTGGCATGAGACTTGCCCTCCAATAGATCCTTGTAAAAGGATTTAAAGTGTATTCATTCAAATTAGAGAGACAATTTAAATTAAAAAGCTTAGACCTGCCTCCTCCGCAGGGGGGCTTGCTCGACCCACCAGCGGACAGGCACCAGTATTGGAAGAGGTAGGCTGGCCGTCAGGGTCCACCGCAGCTCTGGCACAAACCCGGCGACACGGAGGTCGCACGGGCAGGAACCGACTGGCCGTGTCGGCTTCGCACTTTTTTGGTTTTAGAAGGGCATGACATGCCTATATCTGTGTCTCCCCCTCCTTTTACTACTCCACTTCTTTTCTTTTCGCATGACTATATGTACTTGTCACTTTTCCATGTGTTAGTTGTGTCTTCTGAGCAGTTTGTCAGATTTGGACACCTTTTAAGGTGTTTTCTATGTGTTTCTATGTGTTTTTGTTTGCCTGCCATCGGTTTTAGGCTGTGTGCCCACGTAGCATTTTTCAAGCGTATATGCTGCGGAATTTCCGCAGCGTAAACGCTTGAAAAGCGCATGTATATCCGCACCCCATGGTCCCCAATGGGATTCCGCAACTTCTATGCACATGCTGCGGATTTTTCCGCAGCGTTTATGCCGCGTTCAAAAATCCGCAGCATGTCATTTAATTTTGCGTTTCCGCAAGCGGAATTGCCTTAGTCCAATGCATAAAAAACGCAAGGCAATTCCGCATGTGGAAAACGCGTGATAAACGCGCGAAAAATGCGCGATAAACGCGTGCGGAATTCCGCATGCGTTTTTCCGGGAGAGGACTTGCATTTATGCAGCAGAAATTTTCTGCTTCATAAATGCAACGTGGGCACATAGCCTCAACGGTGTTCGACGAACAGTTCGACGAACAGTTCGGCGAACATACGGGTGTTTGACGGGGGTGGCTCAACACTACTTATTAACCCTTCAGGTGCTTCACAGGAATTTTTGGAATGTGGAAGAAAGTAATAAACATTTAACTTCTATTTCACAAAAATGTTACTTTAGACCCATTGTTTTTTATTTTCGGGTAACAGGAAAAAATGGACAACAAAATTTGTTGTGCAATTATTCCTGAGCACGCCTATACCCCATATGTTGGAGAAAACTACTGTTTGGGCACACGGCAGGGTTCGAAAGGGAAGACGCGCCATTTGACTTTTTGAATGTAAAATTTGCTTGACTAATTAGCGGATGCCATGTCGTATTTGCGGAGCCCCTAATGTGCCTAAACAGTGTAAATCCCCACAAGTGACCCCATTTTGGAAACTAGACCCCTCAGGGAACTTATCTAAAAGTATGGTGAGCACCTTGAACCCCCAGGTGCTTCACAGACGCGTATAACCTTGGGCTGTAAAAATAAAATTGTTTACATTTTTCCCACAAAAATGTTATTCAGCCCCTAATTTTATATTTTCATAAGGGTAACAAGAGAAATTGCACCATACCATTTGTTGTGCAATTTCCTCTGAGTAAGCTGATACCCCATATGTGGGGGAAAACCACTGTTTGGGTGCACAGCAGGGTTCAGAAGGGAAGGAGCGCCATTTGACTTTTTGAATGGAAAATATGCTTGAATAATTAGCGGACGCCATGTCGCTTTTGGGGAGCCCCTGATGTGCCAAAACTGTGGAAACGGCTCACAAGTGACCCCATTTTGGAAGCTAGACCCCTCAAGGATTTTATCAAGGTGTATAGTGAACATTTTGAACCCAGAGGTACGACACAGAATTTGATAACATTAGGTCATCATATGTTGTCATTAGTCTTGAGTGCAAGTGCTCGCTTCTTGAGTTTGCATCGGGTGCTAGGGTATGCATACCCGAGCACCCGATGCAAACTCAAGTAGCGAGCACTTATGCTCAACACTAGTCACCATTAGTGTTGAGCCACCCCCGTAGTGTTCGAGTTCGGTTCGGTTTGTCGAACACCCGTGTGTTCGCCGAACTGTTCGTCGAACTGTTTGTCGAACACCTTCGAACACCGTTAAAACCAAAGGCAGGCAAACAAAAACACATAGAAACACATAGAAAACACCTTCAAAGGTGTCCAAAAGCTGACAAACTGCTCAGAAGACACAACTAACACATGGAAAAGTGACAAGTACATATAGTCATGCGAAAAGAAAAGAGGTGGAGGAGTAAAAGGAGGGGGAGACACAGATATAGGCATGTCATGCCCTTCTAAAATCCAAAAAGTGAGAAGCCGAGACGGCCAGTCCGCTCCTGCCCGTGCCACCTCCGTGTCGCCGGGTTTGTGCCAGAGCCGCGGTGAACCCTGACGGCCAGCCCCCCTCTCCCAATACTGGTGCCTGTCCGCTGGTGGGTCGAGAGAGCCCCCCTGTGGTGGAGGCAGCTCTAAGCTTTTTAATTTAAATTGTCCCTCTAATTTGAATGAATACACTTTAAATCCATTTACAAGGATCTATTGGAGGGCAAGTCTCATGCCAGCAGCCGCGTAATTCCAGCTCCAGTAGCGTCCACTAAAGCTGCTGCAGTTAAAAAGCTTTTATAAGGATCGAGCTCGGCTGTCCACCGCAAGGCATCCTAGTGCCAGTCCCAGCCCCTATGCCTTGGGGTGCCTCCTGATGCTCTTCACTAAGTATCCCGTGGTCCCGAAGCATTTCCTTTGAAAAAATTAAGTGTCCAAACTACAGGTGGTGTAGCTTGCTTAACAGCCGGGATAATCCGCTGACTAGCAGACACTGCTACTAGGCACAAAGTATTTCCTGGGCTAGATGCAGTTAAAAATTTGTAAGTAGATACTCTCGTTGGATGCTGAGAAAGCATTCCATAGAGTCTCCTGGCACGCCATATATGATTCTCTTAAAAAGCTTGGGGTAGGGGTCTAGGGGACCCTTTTATAGCCAAAATCACGGCCCTGTATCACAATACGTCACCTAGGCTGAAGATAAATGGAACTGTAGCACCGAGGGCTCGGTTGCTACAGACGTATTGCACCTCACCCAGAGGTGTGATATCTCACTCTCAGATAAGGATGGAGTGTGGATCAGGACCCGACACCTGCATGCATTACACCACATTGCCGTGGGGCAGGGCGACCAATATGCCCCTGAGATGGGCACGACAGTCCCTGTCCCTGGCTGGAGTGGGGGGAGGGAACACTGAGGAAGGGGAACCCTGCAGTGCAGGAGCAGGGAGGAAGCAGTTCCTGGGTGCATTGAGAAGGGAGTATAAAAGGTGGGCACCATCTTAGTTCAGTGCAGAGAAGTCTGAGCAGAAGTGGCAGGGAGCAGGGGCTCTGCATGAGCTCTGCTCCAGAGGCGGGCCTAGTAACAGAGGCCCAGGCCTGCAAGAGGGAGAAGGAAGGAAGAGGAGCGGAGAAGGCTCCAGGAACGAGGAATGAAGGGATCCCAGGGGTGCAGACGGGCGAGTCGCCACCGCACGCCCGAATCCACCTGCGTGGAGGGGTCAGGCCAAAGGGGGAGACCGGTCCCCGAACTAGTGGAGGCAGGAAACGACCCTCAGCTAGAAACCGGAGACTGTGACATTTTATGTGGTGCAGCCCCTCGCTACACCCGCTAGGAAGGCACCACATAGGGTCAGGGAAACTTGCGCCAAGTTTACCAAGAGGAGGCCCAAGGCAGCCGGACAGAAGGGTTGGTAAGAAAGGCCAGACAAAGGACACACAAAGGGGGTCCTGTGAAGCGCTCCAAAGTTATCTGGGAGTTGTCTGAGCCCCTCACCTGGTGAGCACAGTACGACGTGGGCAGCCGTTACCTGCAGAAGTGGTCTGGATAATAAGAACTGTGAGTAAAGGCCCTGGACTGCATCACTGACTCCGTGTCGTTACTGCTGCTGCCCTGCACCATCACCCCCATCCTCCGCATACACTGCCCTGAGGCTATAGTTCCGCCACTGGTTTGACCGCCCTGAGCCATGGAACCGGATCGCCGCCACGAAGACTACAACCACCAGCATCCACCAAAAAGGGTCCGGCTCCGGGTGTCCCAAGGCCCAGGGGGTGCGTCAGAACATTTTCATCACCTTTCACAATCACCAATGGGACAAGGCAGGGATGTCCTCTGTCCCCTCTCTTATACATCCTAGTGACGGAGCACCTGCTCTCATCAATTCGCCATAACCCCAATATTAGGTGGATTGAGGTGGGAGGCACCGAGTACAAGTGCTCTCTATTTGCTGATGATGTCCTAGTATATATCACTCAATCACATATATCCATCCCTGCTGTTATGGCTGAAATAGATCACTTTGTTACATGGTCAAATTTTAAAATCAATGCAGCGAAGTCTGAGGCCCTCGATGTCTCCCTCCCTAAATCCATATAGGATTCCATCCAGTCCAACTTTCCCTTTGCCTGGCCCTCACAGGGTATCAAATACTTAGGAATTCCTATTCATAGAGACCTCTCCCATCTATGTTATCTTAATTTTGGGCCCTTTATTGAACAATTCCATACAGACCACGGTTGGCAAGTTGGAACTGTGAGATTCACTACGTGCACCACTGGTATTTTGTGGAAAAGCACATGTAAGATTCTGCAACAGTCTCTGCTGATACTCCTGCATGCGTGCATCCCTTTCTATGGCAGGAATAATTTCTGCAAATTTACTTTTGTACCGGGGATCTAACAGTGTGGCAACCCAGTAGTCAGGATTATATCTAATTCTCACAATTCGAGGGTCATGTTGCAGGTAGTGCAGCAAGAAGGCACTCATGTGTGTTGCGCATCCAGGAGCACCAAGTCCCTGTTGTGTTGGTGGCGAGGTAACAATCATGCTTCCTTCCTCTGTCCTCTCCCCCCAACCTCGCACAACAGAAATGTGATCAAGGTCTCCCTCATCTGATGAGTCTTCCATCAGTTCGTCCTCCACTTCTTCCTGGGCTCCTGCACCTTCCTCACTAGTTTGGCTGCTACCATGCGCCCTGGTAAAACCATCTCCCCCACCCTCACATGCCTGCCGCCTTGGTGCTGCCGACCGTCTGGACCTTGCAGATGTTAGCCCTTCCGCATACAACTCCTCCTCCTCTACTTCCTCCACCTCCTCTTGTGCCACCACCTGACTCCGAATTCTGTTTAACATGTGCTCCAGCATGTAAATCACCGGAATAGTCATGCTGATAATTGCATCGTCAGCACTAAACATCTTCGTCGCCATTTCAAAACTGTGCAGAAGGGTGCATAGGTCCCTGATCTGAGACCACTCCTCCAGCGTGATTTGCCCCACCTCTGAATCTCGTTGGCCCAGGCTATACGTCAGAACGTATTGCACCAGGGCTTGTCGGTGCTGCCACAGTCGCTGCAACATGTGCAGAGTTGAATTCCACCGGGTAGGCACATCGCATTTTAGCCGGTGAAGTGGCAGGCCCAACGACTTCTGTAGAGATGTAAGTCGCTGAGCTGCGGGATGCGAACGGCGGAAGTGAGCACACAGCGACCGTGCCCTCTGCAGAAGGCCATCTAGTCTGGGATAGTGGGCTAAAAATTGCTGGACAACCAGGTTCAACACGTGAGCCATACAAGGCACGTGTGTGACATTGCCCCGGCGAAGGGCCGCACCCAGGTTTGCAGCATTGTCGCACACGGCCTTCCCTGGTTTCAGGTCCAGTGGAGACAACCATTCATGAAATTGGTTCTCCAGAGCTGACCACAACTCCTCAGCTGTGTGACTCACATTTCCCAGACATTTCAATGTAAAAACCGCCTGATGACGTTGAGCCCTACTGCCAGCATAGTAAGGAGGTGTGCAGGATCCCTTCTGCGCAGTTAGAAAGCTTGTGGCATGACCAGACAGGCTTTGGGTGCAGGTGGAAGACCGAGAGGAGGTTGAGGAGGCAGAAGCAGTGGAGGAAAAATGACATAAAGAGGATTGACGCACAACTCGTGGGGACGGCAAGACTTGGACAGCAGCCCCTTGTCCTGCTGTCACCATAGTTACCCAGTGCCCAGTCAGCGACATGTAACGCCCCTGTCCATGCCTACTCGTCCAAGTGTCTGTGGTGAAATGCACCCTGTCACACACAGAGTTTCTCAAAGAAGCGGTGATGTTGTGTGCGACATGCTGGTGGAGCGCAGGCACACCTTTCTTTGAGAAGTAGTGCCGACTGGGCATCTGGTACTGGGGCACTGCGACGGACATAAGGTCTCGAAAATCCTCTGTGTCCACCAGGCAGAAAGGCAGCATTTCTGTAGCCAAGAGCTTGCAGATGGTGAAATTCAACCTCTTAGCTTTCTCATGGCTAGGAGGAAATGGTCTTTTACTTGTCCACATCTGAGGGACCGAGGGCTGGCTATTGTGCTTAGACGGGGTTGATAAGGGTGTCCCCGGCAAATTGCCGGTCTGTGAGGAAGATGCAGGCGGACATGTTAGGTTGCCTTGATCCAAAGGTGGTGCTATCGATGTCGGACAGCGCTCAAGACCAGCTGGTGTTACCACCTCCAAAGAAAATGATGACCTGCCAATCACGCTGGCTGTTGCGGGTAAAGAGGTGGCAGGTCTGCGCCCCAAAACAGGTGTGACTGCTGTCCCCCCAGTCACAGAGGATGAAGAGGCCGCGGATGCACAAGATATGGCAGACGGTGGTTGGCCCGGCCGGCTAGACCGCATTGTAGCACACTGAGCTTCCCACTGCAACTTATGCTTCATGTCCATGTGCCGGTTCATGCATGAAGTACTCAAACTATGTATTTTTTGGCCTCTACTTAGCTTTTGCTGACAAATGTTACAGATAACACGAGTTGGGTCATCTTTATCGATCTGAAAAAATGCCCAGGCTATGCAAGGCTTAGCACCCATGCGACCTGAAGAGCCACCACGACTTGTGGTGAGAGGCAGAGTTGTGTTTGAGGATGCAGTTGTTGACGTGCTTCCAGTACTACGTCTCTGTCCAGGAAGGCGCAACCTGACCTCGTCGTCACTAGCATCTTCCTCCACCTCCTCTGCTGACCTCATCTCTTGGCTGACTGTGGGTTGACAGTAAGTGGGATCTCCGACCTCATCATCATCACCCTGTGCGTTATCACACCCGTCGTCCTCAGAGCCAACCTGTTCCTGCCCTGACAAAAAACTAAAGTTGTCGCTCCAATCAGGTATTTGAGTCTTATCATCGTCTTCCTCATTGTCTCCACCAACAGGAGTTACAGTTTGGGAATAAGGGTCTACATTATGGTCAGAACCTTCTGCGTCTGGTCCTGGATCCGACTCATAAAGATTCTGGGCATCAGTGCAGATCATTTCCTCGTCTGGATTCACAGAAGCGCTGGAGTCGACCTCTGATTCCCAGGCTATAGTATGAGTAAACAGCTCTGCAGACTCAACCATCTGTTCTACCTCATACTCAGACGGGCAGCTGGAGATTTGGGAGCTGTGAGGAAGCAAGTGCGATTTGGGTGACACCTTTGAGGACTGGAGTATTTGTGATGTTGAAGTTGATGTGGAGGAGAGCCCACTTAAAGGAGCACTTGATATCCGTTGAAGCACCTGCTGTTTTTGTGCCTCATCTGGAATTTGTAGCGATTGGCGTGGCCGTAAGAAAGGGATCTTATCACATTGTCCGCTAAAAGAAGTAGACATTTTAGTTTGGCTGGAAGATGGTCTTTCTTCTGCACCTACCCCACGGACACAACCTTTTTTCCCCTTCCCAACACGCCTATTCCCCTTTCCACCAGCAGCAGGCCTTTTTCCACTCATTTTGGTGGTTAACTAATTCACAACTCTGGAGTTGTTTGCACAAAAAAACAATGGATGGTAACCGAGCAGAGCTGAGTGGCCAAACTGTGGTATTAGGCCAAAACTATTGGCTGGGTTAGATGCAGAAAAAAATTATTTTTAATTTGCAACCTGATGGAGGTCAGTATAGATGGACTAATAGACCAAGTCCCACACACCGCTAGAAGCCCAAATATTTTTTCAGAGCTAGATGCAGAAATTTTTTTTATTCAATTTGCAACCTGATGGAGGTCAGTATAGATGGACTAATAGACCAAGTCCCACACACTGCTAGAAGCCCAAATAATTTTTCAGAGCTAGATGCAGAAAAAAATTATTTTTAATTTGCAACCTGATGGAGGTCAGTATAGATGGACTAATAGACCAAGTCCCACACACTGCTAGAAGCCCAAATATTTTTTCAGAGCTAGATGCAGAAAAAAATTATTTTTAATTTGCAACCTGATGGAGGTCAGTATAGATGGACTAATAGAACAAGTCCCACACGCTGCTAGAAGCCCAAATATTTTTTCAGAGATAAATGAAGAAAAAAATTATTTTTAATTTGCAACCTGATGGAGGTCAGTATAGATGGACTAATAGACCAAGTCCCACACACTGCTAGAAGCCCAAATATTTTTTCAGAGCTAGATGCAGAAAAAAATTATTTTTAATTTGCAACCTGATGGAGGTCAGTATAGATGGACTAATAGACCAAGTCCCACACACCGCTAGAAGCCCAAATATTTTTTCAGAGCTAGATGCAGAAAAAAATTATATTCAATTTGCAACCTGCTGGAGGTCAGTATAGAAGGACTAATAGAACAAGTCCCACACACTGCTAGAAGCCCAAATATTTTTTCAGAGCTAAATGAAGAAAAAAATTATTTTTAATTTGCAACCTGATGGAGGTCAGTATAGATGGACTAATAGACCAAGTCCCACACACTGCTAGAAGCCCAAATATTTTTTCAGAGCTAGATGCAGAAAAAAATTATATTCAGTTTGCAACCTGATGGAGGTCAGTATAGATGGACTAATAGAATGATGCTATGCCCAAAAGATTTTACTTCACTAGGTGCAGTAAAAAAATTGGTATTCTATACACAGGTGGTATATCTTGCAACACAGATAGGCTACTCCACTGACTAACACACTCTGCAATAGGCCAAAAAGGATTAGCTTTGCTAGATTCAGCCAAATGCTGTGAAAAAAACTTGCACAGCACTGGCACAGACCTGCCTGGCAAAAACTGATAGGAACTCATGTAACCTAGTCCTGAAAAGGACTCCAATTACAATTAGTCTTTACTCCCACAATCTATCTATTTAAGAGCACAGACCTGCCTGATAAAAGTCGTAGGAAATGCTGTAACCTAGTCCTTAAAAGGACTGCAATCACAACTATTCCCTACTCCCAAGCTATCTGTATATTTGTGCGAAAATTGGCTTGAAATTAACAAGGTATAGCGCACACAGCAACAGCGGTGCCGTCTAACACGCAGCTGCAGCAGTGAGAAAATGGTGGCGACGGGGAAAATGGCTTGGTCTTATAGGGCAAGGACATGTGACATACACTGCCAATCACACATGCCCTTGCTTGTGTGAAAAAAAGCACTTCGCTCCGTGTGTGCGCTGCTGATAGGCTGACAGATTGCACCTCCCCACTGCAAATGCGGGAAAGAGAAAAAAAAATGGAGATCTTCATTGTTCCTGCAGAGATCCATCCCCTGCCCCTCCCCCCGCCCCGCTGTACACTCAAACTGCGTATTAACATTAATTTTCATCATTACTGAGAAAAAATCCAGTTATGATTTTGGTGCACGAACAGTTATCGAACATAACCTCGAACAGCCGAATTTTTCTCAAATTGTTCGTGTTCGCCGACCGGCTCGAACACCGCCCAAAACAGCTCGAATTTGAGATTGGCGAACAGTTCGAGTAGAACAACGCTCATCTCTAGTCACCATATCATCATAATTTTTTATTTCTTTACTTTTTTAAAAACCGTAACCCTAATCCTAACCCTAACACAACCCTAACCCTATCATAAAACTAACACAACCCTAACCCTAACACAACCCTGACCCTAATCCTAACCCGAACACAACCCTAGCCCTAACACAACCCTAACACTAACACAACCCTTTCCCTATCCCGAGGAATCCATTCACAGTAATGATGCAGCAGAGTTACTCTGGACTCCATCTGGCTTCTTTTTCAGAGGTTCACAAAACTGTGACAGACGGCACTTTTATGCATGCCTAATAAAAAATGAACACCGTGGGATCACAGGCCAGACAGCAAACACGGTGCCTCAATCTGCCTCATTATAGGGAGTCTTCCACCGGGGCTTCTGTCTAAATCACGTACTGTATTTTTCGGACTATAAGACGCACCGGACCATAAGACGCACCTAGGTTTTAGGAAAATAAAAAAATAAAAATTTATTCAAAAAATGTTGTCATGATGCACTTTTAAGGGGGAGGGGGTCTTCTGCTGACAATGGTATAGGGGTAATGTCCCCGAATTCTGACAATATCCCCCATCCTGGTATATATGCAGATCCCCTTCCTTTTATACGTGGTCCACATCCCCATCCTGGTATGCCTGGCATCCCTCCATCCTGGTATGCATGGCACCTCTCATACTTATCCTGGTATGCATGGCACCCCTCATACCTATCCTGATATGCATGGCACCCCTCATCCCTGTCCTGGTATGCATGGCACCCCTAATCCCTATCCTGGTATACATGGCACCCATCATCCCTGTCCTGGTATGTATGGCGCCCTTTATCCCTGTCCTGGTATGCATGGTACCCCTCATCCCTGTCCTGGTATGCATGGCACCCCTAATCCCTATCCTGGTATGCATGGCACCCATCATCCCTGTCCTGGTATGTATGGCGCCCCTTATAACTGTCCTGGTATGCATGGTACCCCTCATCCCTGTCCTGGTATGCATGGCACCCCTAATCCCTATCCTGGTATGCATGGAACCCCTAATCTCTGTCCTGGAATGCATGGCACCCCTCATCCCTATCCTGGTATGCATGGCACCCCTAATCCCTATCCTGGCATGCATGGTACCCCTAATCCCTATCCTGGTATGCATGGCACCCATCATCCCTATCCTGGTATGCATGGCGTCGGCACCCCTCATCCCTGTCCTGGTATGCATGGCACCCCTCATCCCTGTCCTGGTATGCATGGCACCCCTAATCCCTATCCTGGTATGCATGGCACCCCTAATCCCTGTCCTGGTATGCATGGCACCCCTAATCCCTGTCCTGGTATGCATGGCACCCCTAATCCCTGTCTTGGTATGCATGGCACCCCTAATCCCTGTCCTAGTGTGCATGGCACCCCTTATCCCTATCCTGGTATGCATGGCACCCATCATCCCTACCCTGGCATGCATGGCACCCTCATCCCTGTCCTGGTATGCATGGCACCCCTCATCCCTATCCTGGTATGCATGGCACCCCTAATCCCTGTCCTGGTATGCATGGCACCCCTAATCCCTGTCCTGGTAGAAATGGCACCCCTAATCCCTGTCCTGGTATGCATGGCACCCCTAATCCCTGTCCTAGTATGCATGGTCCCCTAATCCCCATCATGCTGCACATTAAAAAAAATAAACACTCCTACTCACCTTTATTCTCTCCTCCAGCGCTGCGTCCGGTCTGCCTGCACTGATCTCTCCATGTGAGCCGTGCATGACGTCACTGCCATGCGCGGCTCACAAGGAGAGATCAGCTGCCGGAAGTCACTGCTCCCCACGCCGGGTCTTCACTCTCCTTCATAGCCGGCAAACACTCATTAAAGGGCATGAATATTCACCCCCTCCCCACGCCAATGGGCGTGGAGAGAGGTTGAATATTCATGCCCTTTAACAACGGGCACAGGAGATAGCCGGCAGCAGCAGGAGCCGCAGCGCGGCTACACTGTATACCGCTATTAAGGAGCATGAACATTTTCTTTAGCAGTAGGGACAGTGTAGGCTGCAATAGGCGGCTGCTGCCTACTGTGGCCCGCTCCTCCACCGATAATGCTCCCCCCACACCACACATAAATATACACCCCCAACATTCGGACTATAAGACGCACCCCCCATTTTCCTCCAAAAAAAGGAGAGGAAGAGACGATCGCCACTGGGAGGAGACCGGGGGCCACGGGAGAGGTGAGTATGAATATTTTTTTTTTTTTTTTTTACTTTATAATTCTTTTTTAACTTGCGGATACGATGGTACCCAGGTTGGATGAGAGGAGTAGCAGTCTCCTCTTCTCCCGACCCGGGTACCATCTGCGCATTGTACCGCAGCAAATCCGCATGTATACATATATACATGCGGGCTTGCTGCAGTTCAATGCACGTCTATGGGTGCGATTTCGCCTTGAAAGCATGCCCATATTGGTTGTGGTTGTGCTGCGGATTTTTCGCAATAAATTCGCATCGTGGGCACACAGCCTAAAAGGCGCTTTTTTTTGCAAAGATTAGTTTTTGCATTGCCTTATTTTGAGAGCTATAATTTTTCCATACTTTCCATTCCGATTTTTGGGAGGCAGAATAAACACAAACCAACAATTCAGGAATTTTTTTTTATGCCGGTCCACGTGTGGTAAATTGATAAGGCAGCATTATTCTTCAGGTCAGTACGTTTACAGCGATATTACATTTATATACTGTAGTTTTTCTATGTTTTGGTGCTTTTACACAATAAAAACTATTTAATGCAAAAAAAAATTTTTTTTGCATCGCTTTATTCTGAGAGCTATAACTTTTCTATTTTTCGGCTGATGGAGCTGTATGGTGGCTTGTTTTTTGCAGGACAAGATGTTTGTTTTCAGTGGTACTATTATTACTTACATTAGTCTTTTTTATCGGGTTTTAATCCACTTTATGTTCGGCAGTATGATGATATAGCACTGTTTTTTGCTTTGTTTTTTATTTTTATTTTTGTACCGTGTTCACTAAAGGGGTTAACTAGTGGGACATTTTTATAGGTCATGTCATTCCGGACACGGCAATACCAAATATGTGTACCTTTATTGTTTTTTTTTTTTTCATAACAATATTTATTTATGGGTACAATATACAGTTGTGCTCAAAAGTTTACATACCCCTGCAGAATTTTCGCTTTCTTGGCCTTGTTTCAGAGAATATGAATGATCACACTCATGGTTATTGGTTGGGTGAAACATGAAGAAACATGACAACAATCTAAAACACAAGGCCAAGTCGAACTGTCATTGGCTACAGCAGAACAAAGTGAAGGTTCTGGAGTGGCCATCTCAGTCTCCTGACCTCAATATCATTGAGCCACTCAGGGGAGATCTCTAGCACGCAGTTCATGCTAAACAGCCCAGGAATTTACAGGAACTGGAGGCTTTTGGCCAAGAAGAATGGGCAGCTTTACCATCTGAGAAAATAAAGAACCTCATCCAAAACTACCACAAAAGACTTCAAGCTGTCATTGATGTTAGAGGGGGCAATACACGGTATTGAGAACTGGGGTATGTGAACTTTTGATCAGGGTCATTTGGATGTTTTTGATTGTCATTAAGATTTAAAAAGAGAAAACACAGTAGTTTGACAATAAATGGCTTCACCCAACCAATAACCATGAATGGAGAAAAAGTTTTTCTGTTATCAGTCATATGCTCTGAAACAAGGCCAAGAAAGCAAAAATTCTGCCGGGATATGTAAACTTTTGAGTACAACTGTATACTGTATATATATATTTTTTTAAATATTTTTTTATTTAAAAAAAATATTTTTAGAACTTTTTTTTTACTTTTTTACTTAGTCCCACTATGGGACTTTCACTTTCTGCAGTGTGATCGCAGTAATAATGTATAGCAGTGCAGGATCACTGCTATACATTATAATCTGTCAGTGCTGCAGGCACAAGTTACTTTGATCATGCTCAGTGCAAAGTAACTTGCTGGTGCTTGGTGACCCGGATATCGTCATGACGACTTCGGGACACCATGGCAATGATCGGTACCTTGCGCTGATGGCGTGGGGTCTCCAATCCAAGAGCAGAGGGGCTTCTGTCTCTCTGCTCACTAGAGAAATGCTGCGATTGCATAGATCGCAGCGTTTAGGGGCTTAAAGTGATGGGTGCGGCACCGCTCCTGGCACTGAGTGCCAGGTATCAGCTGTCAGAATCAGCTGACACCTGGCGGCAATCGTGCCCGCACAGCCTGTGTACAGGCACGATCGCCATGTCATAATAGTACGTAGCTGGTCCATAAGTACCAGGGCACAGGGACGTACTATTACTGACTATGATAGAAAGGGGTTAAACTTCATGGGTGCAAATAATGATGAGCAGGACTGTATACAGTGCTGGCCAAAAGTATTGGCACCCCTGCAATTCTGTCAGATAATACTCAGTTTCTTCATGAAAATGATTGCAATCACAAATTCTTTGGTATTATTCTCTTCATTTAATTTGTCTTCAATGAAAAAAACGCAAAAAGAATTGTCCTAAAGCCAAATTGGATATAATTCCACCCCAAACCTAAAAAAGGGGGTGGACAAAAGTATTGGCACCCTTTGAAAAATCATGTGATGCTTCTCTAATTTGTGTAATTAACAGCACCTGTAACTTACCTGTGGCACCTAACAGGTGCTGGCAATAACTAAATCACACTTGCAGCCAGTTAACATGGATTAAAGTTGACTCAACCTCTGTCCTGTGTCCTTGTGTGTACCACATTGAGCATGGAGAAAAGAAAGAAGACCAACGAACTGTCTGAGAACTTGAGAAACCAAATTGTGAGGAAGCATGAGCAATCTCAAGGCTACAAGTCCATCTCCAAAGACCTGAATGTTCCTGTGTCTTCCGTGCGCAGTGTCATGAAGAAGTTTAAAGCCCATGGCACTGTGGCTAACCTCCCTAGATGTGGACGGAAAAGAAAAATTGACGAGAGATTTCAACGCAAGATTGTGCGGATGGTGGATAAAGAACCTCGACTAGCATCCAAACAAGTTCAAGCTGTCCTGCAGTCCAAGTGTACAACAGTGTCAACCCGTACTATCTGTCGACGTCTGAATGAAAAGGGACTGTATGGTAGGATACCCAGGAAGACCCCACTTCTTACCCCGAGACATAAAAAAGCCAAGCTGGAGTTTGCCAAAACTTACCTGAGAAAGCCTAAAATGTTTTGGAAGAATGTTCTCTGGTCAGATGAGACAAAAGTAGAGCTTTTTGGGAAAAAGCATCAACATAGAATGTAAAGGAAAAAAAAAAGAGGCATTCAAAGAAAAGAACACGGTCCCTACAGTCAAACATGGTGGAGGTTCCCTGATGTTTTGGGGTTCCTTTGCTGCCTCTGGCACTGGACTGCTTGACCGTGTGCATGGCATTATGAAGTCTGAAGATTACCAACAAATTTTGCAGCATAATGTAGG
Source organism: Phyllobates terribilis (assembly GCF_046119375.1). Classification (NCBI taxonomy): domain Eukaryota; kingdom Metazoa; phylum Chordata; class Amphibia; order Anura; family Dendrobatidae; genus Phyllobates; species Phyllobates terribilis. The sequence continues at coordinate 695,085,359 of NW_027362762.1, forward strand.
GCCCAGTGTGAGAAAGCTGGGTCTCCCTCAGAGGTCAAGGGTCTTCCAGCAGGACAATGACCCAAAACACACTTCCAAAAGCACTATAAAATGGTTTTAGAGAAAGCACTGGAGACTTCTAAGGTGGCCAGCAATGAGTCCAGACCTAAATCCCATAGAACACCTGTGGAGAGATCTCAAAATGGCAGTTTGGAGAAGGCACCCTTCAAATATCAGGGACCTGGAGCAGTTTGCCAAAGAAGAATGTTCTACAATTCCAGCAGAGCATTGTAAGAAACTCATTGATGGTTACCGGAAGCGGTTGTTCGCAGTAATTTTGGCTAAAGGTTGTGCAACCAAGTATTAGGCTGAGGGTGCCAATACTTTTGTCCAGCCCTTTTTTGGAGTTTTGTGTGAAATGATCAATGATTTGATTTTTGCTTCATTCTCTTTTGTGCTTTTTCCTTGCAAGCAAATTAAATGAAGATAATAATACCAAAGAATTTGTGATTGCAATCATTTTCAGGAAGAAACTGAGTATTATCTGACAGAATTGCAGGGGTGCCAATACTTTTGGCCAGCACTGTATATATAATATATGTTTACATGTGGATATACAGTATATATATATATATATATATATATATATATATATATATATATATATATATACACATATACACACACTATATCTATATAAATAAAAATGTAAATGTTCGTTTGTTCAAAATCTTAAATCTCCGAAAGTTCTTCACTGATTGCTTTGAAATTTTGACACAACGTTGCATTCGAATACACACATCTTTTTATATACATACTATGTTTTTAAATGCCAGCTGTTGGATTTTACAGCAGAAATCTACAATGATAATGAATCTACAATGATAATGATTGAAGATTTGTGCTTAGAAATCGCGAACAAAGTTCTCAATCAATTGGGAACACCATCACCGAATCGATCTGCTGCTGCTTCGCTCGATGTAGAATTGCGTCGTGAACAAAATTATAACATGGGTGATCTTTTGTCATATGTGCAATCATATATTCCTAAGCTAGCGCTTGAGCCAAAAGGCATTTACGATCAAATAATGCAGACTATCAATAACAGAGTTGGAGAAATGTAGCACCCTGAGGATTCGGCTGCTACAGGAGTATTGCACCTCAATCCAGAGGTGTGATATTCCACTCCCGGGTAAGGATGGAGTGTGGAACTGAGCTCGGTAGGCTGCATGCACTACACACATCCCATTTCCGGGGAACAGGCCGACGGTACTCCCACTTAGAAATGTGCAGGTACGACCGAGTCTGTTCCTGGCTGGAGTGGGAGGGGGGTGGTACATCCCATGTAGTGTAGGGGCAGATAGGGGGAGCAGCCTGGGTAAAGATAGGAGCTCATTGGGTGCTGGTCACCTGAGCTCACACATAGAGGGTGTATATAAGGTGGGCACCAACTAAGATCAGGGTCAGATGCAGAGGATCAGATGCAGAGAGTCAGTCAGCTGCAGAGAACAAGTCAGGAGCAGAGGAGAGAAGAAAGACAAAGACCCAGAGTGAGAGAGGAGAAAAGAGAGAGACCCAGAGCACAGAAGAGAAGGACTCTGAGATCCCAACTCAAAGCACCGGGTGAAGAGTCGGCATCAGGGTACCGGAACCCAAGCTGGTGGGGGTAAAAACATTCCCCAGCCAGAGACCGGAGACCGTGGGCAGCGTCTGCCACGGTCACCCATCACATCCACCCCGAAGGCACACCACATGAAGGGTCAGGGAACCCAGGGCCAAGGGTGTCCCAACAGAAGGCCCGAGGGAGCTGGACCTAGGTGGATTACTGGTGGGGACGGCCAGAGAACGGGACAGAAAGAGAGCTCAGGGCCACGCTCCGGACTTGTTTGGGGGTTGGCTGGATCCAGGACCTGGTGGACGCAGCACGGCTCGGGTGGTCACTAGCAGCTGGAGTGACCAGTACAACATCTGCAGTAAGTAAACACCCTTAACTGCACAACCCGACTCTGTCTTCACTGCCGTCTGCACTACACCACCACAACCCCCATCCTCTGCGCCTGTCCCCTCTGAGGCTATACCCCTCCCGTTGGGGGTTATCCCACCAAGCTGCGCACCCACCATCAGCCTCAGCGGACCCTGCTGCAGCGGCGGCCACAGTGACCGCATCACAACGGGTGGCGTAGTCGACACAAAAGAACTCTTAATAACATCTGTAGGACTGCCACATAACACTGAGCTTGACGCCCTGGGCACGGGCCGGGTCACAGCCGCTCGGAGACTACAACCCCCCATCTGATCCGGTGCCGGGTATTCCCCTCAAAAAGGAATATGTCCCAGGGGGCGCGTCAGAAATATTCTTCTTAGATGCACCAGGAGGAACTGGAAACACGTTCCTAATTAGATTGATTCTGGCAGCAGTTCGATCCCAAAATGACATAGCCTTAGCTCTTGCGTCGTCCGGAATAGCTGCGACATTGCTACCAGGTGGAAGAACTGTTCATTCCGCTTTGAAATTGACATTGAACATGCAATTCATTGAAACTCCCACATGCAACATTTTCAAAGCATTCTGCATGGGAAAAGTATTACAGAAATGCAAACTTATTGTTTAGGATAAATGCATAAAAAATTGCTCTAGGCTCTTGATCGATGATTGCAAGATTTATGTGGAAACATCAGACCATTTGGGAACGCATTAATATTGCATGCAGGAGATTTCAGGCAAACATTACCTAAAATTCCTCGATCGACACCAGCGGACGAAATAAATGCTTGCCTGAAATACTCTATTTTGTGGCGACATGTAAAGATGTTAAAATTAACTACAAATATGCATGTCCAGCTGCAAAACGATTCTCACATCAATTGCTGGAAATTGGGTGCGGAAAGGTGCCGGTTGATCTGACCTCAGAACGAATTTCATTGCCTCATAACTTCTGCAATTTAGAGATGTCAAAAGAACAATTGGTTGAAAAAATAGTTACCAATATCCAAACCAATTATAAGAATCACGATTGCCGCCAAGAAGAAAAACGTCTACGAACTTAACATTATTGTTCAGTCTAACATTGAAATCGAGGCAGTCACATACAAGTCCGTCGACATTGTTGTGGAAGCAGATGAAGCGGTTAATTATCCAACAGAATTTTTGAATTCACTCGATCTGCCAGGGATGCCACCGCACGTAATGCAATTGAAAATCGGCGTGCCAATTATCATGTTGCGAAACATCAACCAGCCAAAGCTTTGCAACGGCACGCGGCTTGCAGTAAAACACGTAATGAGCAAAATTGATGAAGCAACACTCTTCACAGGACCTTTCAAAGGTGAAGATGTCCTCATTCCTCGCATTTCTATGATACCAACGGATATGCCATTTCAATTTAAGAGATTGCAATTCCCAATTCGATTGGCATTTGCAATCACCATCAACAAAGCTCAGGGCCAATCTTTAGAATTGTGAGGTTTAAATCTAGACACGGATTGCTTCTCACATGGACAATTATATGTTGCGTGTTCTAAAGTTGGCAAACCAGACAATCTCTATATCTACACAGACAATGGAACAACAAAAAATATTGCATACCCACAAGCATTGTGAGATTAAATATTTTAGAAATGTGCGCTTTCTCTTTTCTTTCTTTTCTATTTAACCACACTGAATCACAGCAACACGTGGCTGGGTACAGATAGTAAGTATATATATATATATATATATATATATATATATATATATATATACAGTACAGACCAAAAGTTTGGACACACCTTCTCATTTAAAGATTTTTCTGTATTTTCCTGAGTATGAAAATTGTACATTCACACTGAAGGCATCAAAACTATGAATTAACGCATGTGGAATGATATGCTTAACAAAAAAGTGTGAAACAGCTGAAAATATGTCTTATATTCTAGGTTCCTCAAAGTAGCCACCTTTTGCTTTGATCACTGCTTTGCACACTCTTGGCATTCTCTTGATGAGCTTCAAGAGGTAGTCACCGGAAATGGTTTTCACTTCACAGGCGTGCCCTGTCAGGTTTAATAAGTGGGATTTCTTGCCTTATAAATGGGGTTGGGACCATCAGTTGTGTTGTGCAGAAGTCAGGTGGATACACAGCTGATAGTCCTACTGAATAGACTGCTAGCTGCTTTTTTCCTTCCATAATACAAATTCTAAGTAAAGAAAAATGAGTGGCCATCATTATTTTAAGAAATGAAAGTCAGTCAGTCTGAAAAATTGGGAAAACTTTGAAAGTGTCCCCAAGTGCAGTTGCAAAAACCATCAAGCGCTACAAAGAAACTGCCTCACATGAGGACCGCCCCAGGAAAGGAAGACCAAGAGTCACCTCTGCTTCTAAGGATACGTTTATCCGAGTCACCAGCCTCAGAAATCGCAGCAGCTCAGATTAGAGATCAGGTCAATGCCACACAGAGTTCTAGCAGCAGACACATCTCTACAACAACTGTTAAGAGGAGACTTTGTGCAGCAGGCCTTCATGGTAAAATAGCTGATAGGAAACCACTGCTAAGGACAGGCAAGAAGCAGAAGAGACTTGTTTGGGCTAAAGAACACAAGGAATGGACATTAGACCAGTGGAAATCTGTGCTTTGGTCTGATGAGTCCAAATTTGAGATCTTTGGTTCCAACCACCGTGTCTTTGTGCGACGCATAAAAGGTGAACGGATGGACTCTACATGCCTGGTTCCCACTGTGAAGCATGGAGGAGGAGGTGTGATGGTGCGGGGGTGCTTTTCTGGTGACACTGTTGGGGATTTATTCAAAATTGAAGGCATACTGAACCAGCATGGCTACCACAGCATCTTGCAGCAGCATGCTATTCCATCCGGTTTGCATTTAGTTGGACCATCATTTATTTTTCAACAGGACAATGACCCCAAACACACCTCCAGGCTGTGTAAGGGCTATTTGACCGAGAAGGAGAGTGATGGGGTGCTACGCCAGATGACCTGGCCTCCACAGTCACCAGACCTGAACCCAATCGAGATGGTTTGGGGTGAGCTGTTCTGCAGAGTGAAGGCAAAAGGGCCAACAAGTGCTAAGCATCTCTGGGAACTCCTTCAAGATTGTTGAAAGACCATTTCCGGTGACTACCTCTTGAAGCTCATCAAAAGAATGCCAAGAGTGTGCAAAGCAGTCATCAAAGCAAAAGGTGGCTACTTTGAAGAACCTAGAATATAAACCATATCTTTAGTTGTTTCACGCTTTTTTGTTAAGTATATAATTCCACATGTGTTTATTCATAGTTTTGATGCCTTCAGTGTGAATGTACAATTTTCATACTCAGGAAAATACAGAAAAATCTTTAAATGAGAATATGTGTCCAAACTTTTGGTCTGTACTGTATATACTTAAGTTCCTGCTCTTGGTGAGTGACAGTTTCCCCTGTTCATACAGAGATAGCTATCAATCACTCAATAACACCACCCACTGGACTCCTAAGAATATAAACACAATGGATAGGATACAATGCAAGATATATTCTTTTTCCAAAAATATACACTACCGTTCAAAAGTTTGGGGTCATTTAGAAATTTCATTATTTTTGAAAGAAAAGCAAATTTTTTTTCAATGCAGCTAACATTAAATGAATCGGAAATACACTCTATACATTGTTAATGGGGTAAATTACTATTTTAGCTGCAAATGTCTTGTTTTTATTGCAATATCTACATAGGTGTATAGAGGCCCATTTCTAACAACCACCACTCCAGTTTTTAATGGTACATTGTGTTTGCTAACTGTGTAAGAAGGCTAATGGATGTTTAGAAAACCCTAGAAAACCCTTGCACAAGTATGTTAGCCCAGCTGAAAACGGTTTGGCTGATTTGAGAAGCTATAAAATTGACCTTCCTTTGAGCTAGTTGAGAATCTGGAGCATTACATTTGTTTGTTCTATGAAACTCTCAAAATGGCCAGAAAAAGAGAACTTTCATGTGAAACTGAACGGTCTATTCTTGTTCTTAGAAATGAAGGCTATTCCATGCGAGAAGTTGCCAAGAAACTGAAGATTTCCTACAACGGTGTGTACTACTCCCTTCAGAGGAGAGCACAAACAGGCTCTAACCAGAGTAGAAAGAGAAGTGGGAGGCCCCGCTGCACAACTGAGCAACAAGACAAGTACATTGGAGTCTCTAGTTTGAGAAATCGACGCCTCACAGCTCCTCAACTGGCAGCTTCATTAAATAGTGCACGCAAAACGCCAGTGTCAACGTCTACAGTGAAGAGGCGACTCCGAGATGCTGGCCTTCAGGGCAAAGTGGCAAAGAAAAAGCCATATCTGAGACTGGCTAATAAAAGGCAAAGATTAATATGGGCAAAAGAACACAGACATTGGACAGAGAAAGATTGAAAAAAAGTTTTATGGAATCAAAGTTTGAGGTGTTTGGATCACACAGAAGAACATTTGTGAGACGCAGAACAACAGAAAAGATGCTGGAAGAGTGCCTGACTCCATCTGTCAAGCATGGTGGATGTAATGTGATGGTCTGGGGTTGCTTTGGTGCTGGTAAAGTGGGAGATTTGTACAAGGTAAATGGGATTTTGAATAAGGAAGGCTATCACTCCATTTTGCAACGCCATGCCATACCCTGTGGACAGCGCTTGATTGGAGCCAATTTCATCCTACAACAGGACAATGTCCCAATGCACACCTCCAAATTATGCATGAACTATTTAGGGAAGAAGCAGGCAGCTGGTATTCTATCTGTAATGGAGTGGCCAGCGCAGTCATCAGATCTCAACCCCATTGAGCTGTTGTGGGAGCAGCTTGACCGTATGGTACGCAAAAAGTGCCCATCAAGCCAATCCAACTTCGGCTTCGGGAAGCATGGGGGGAAATTTCTCAAGATTACCTCAGCAAATTAACAGCTAGAATGCCAAAGGTCTGCAATGCTGGAATTGCTGCAAAGGGAGCATTCTTTGACGAAAGCAAAGTTTGAAGGAGAAAATTATTCTTTCTAATAAAAATCATTATTTCTAACCTTGTCAATGTCTGGACTATATTTTCTAATCATTTTGCAACTCATTTGATAAATAAAAGTATGAGTTTTCATGGAAAACACAAAATTGTCTGGGTGACCCCAAACTTTTGAACGGTAGTGTATATATTAAAAGGGTGCTCAGAGAATGATTAAAATGGCTGCTGTCACATATGTCTAGATGGAATCCATACTTGGCAAATGGGATGCAGTCACTCCTCGAGACATATGTCTCATCTGCAATGCTGAGGAGCAGCATCATGAACAAGCATGATTGATCTCATTCAGATGTGGAGCAGGGCTGAAGCAGGAGAAAAAAATCTTCTCAGCTGTTAGAGCAGAATGTGCTTTTTTCCTCTCCTGATCCAGTACTACTTAATGCTCATTCAGTCTCCTTGCCCAGCTGAAGAGTTCTCAGACTGACTGAGCAGAACAGGTTTACAAATGAGCATGGAGCAGGACTGAAACTGAAGGAAAAAAACGCTTCTGCTCAGTCAACTGAGCAGAATTTTCTTTTTCCTCTGCTTTAACCCTGCTCTGCAGCAGAGTGAGTGATCAGTAAAAGTGATGAGCGAGCATGTTCGCTACTGCTCAGTGCTCGCCCAAGAATCTCACCGTTCGAGATGCTCCGTGAGTACTTCCGGGATGCTCGGGCGGGAGCTCGAGTCCCCGCCACGCATGTTTGGCACTGTTTAGACAGCGAATACACATGTTGGGATTGCCTGCTACTCACTGAAATGCTGCATCCATGATGGTTGTGACATTACAGTGGTTGGCTGGCCGCATAGCGTCATCGGGTCTATATAAGACCCGGTGACCCTATGCTCGTCACCCTTCAGACAGACAGAGTAAGGAGAGGTGCTGCTGAGCTAGGGAGAGAATTGGTGGTTTATTTAGTTAGGTAATAGGTATTCCAGAGCAATATAAATCTCAACTAACAGTCCTTCTAAGGACTAATCCAGATGCATATTATTAATCCTGGTGATAGCAGGAGTTAGGCAGGCTGAGTTTGAGGAGAGTGTATAGAGCAGAATAGAGTCCATTGCACATTCTGTCTGCTGCTGTTACTCATATCCATAGCCCAAGATATCAGGGCCAATATTATTTTTGCTCTTAATCCTGATTGTTTGCTTGAAAAGCAATAAAATACACGATTTTTACTGCTCCATTTGCTTGTTAGCAGCATACATGGTCATCAGACATAATCTGATATTACGGCGGAAATAATTGTGACATATTTTGGAGTGTGCCAAATATTATATTCCATTTAATGTCTGCCAGTTGTGTTGTTCAACCTATTCACACTTGATCTCTGTCCAATACCATACTACAAGGCCACTGCTTAAAACCATTGTCATCAGACGTGATCTGATATTACTGCGGTAAGAATTGTGACATTTTTTGGAGTGTGCCAAATATTATACTCCATTTAAAGTCTGCCAGTTGTGTGTTGTTCAACCTATTCACACTTGGTAGCTGACCAATACCATCCTACAAGGCCACAGCCTAAAACCATGGTCATCAGACATGATCTGATTCTACCATGGTAATAATTGTGACATTTTTTGGAGCATGCCAAATATTATACTCCATTTAAAGTCTGCCAGTTGTGTGTTGGTCAGCGACCAAGTGTGAATAGGTTGAACAATACCATACTACAAGATCACTGCCTAAAACCATGGTCATCAAACATGATACGATGTTACTGCAGTAATAATCGTGACATTTTTGGATTTTTTTCAGCATGCCAAATATTATACTCCATTTAAAGTCTGCCAGTTGGGTGTTGTTCAACCTATTCACACTTGGTCGTTGACCAATACCATACTACCACTGCCACTGCCTAAAACCTTGCTCAACAGACGTGATTTGATATTACTGCAGTAATAATCGTGACTTTTTTTGGAGCCAAATATCATAATCCATTTAAAATGGGCAAGGCGCATGGCAAGAGACGGGGAAGTGGACGTGATGGTAATGGTGCACGCAGAGGCTGAGGCCATGGGCAGGATGAAACTGTGCCTGCTGTGACAATAAATACCCACATCATGTCGAACTGCTTTCCTATCCCAATTTCTAGGGGGCCACGGAACACCACTCTTGAAGCCAAAGCAGTGTGAAAAGGTAGTTATTTGGATAGCAGATAATGCTTCCAGTCAGTTTGCCACAGCCACCACCCTGTCTTCCACATGGTCCAGTCTCAGTAGCTGTGAGTGTAGACCACATATTCCTCACCCTGATCCTCCTACCTCCCACCATGCCGAGTGTACAGAGACAACTGATCCCACACTTGGACACTCCAAAGAGCTGTTCACTTTTCCATTAAGAGATTCGGGCCTCTCGCCTGGCCCTCTTTAAGTGGGGCAAGAGGAGATCGCATGCAACGATGCCCCAATATTGGAGCAGCCACAGTCAAACGAAGGTGACGGAGGGAAAGTGCAATTACTGTCGCAAGAGGTGGATGATGATGATGAGACACAATTGCTAGCAAGTCAGGAGGAGAACCCAGGGTGCGTACGTAGAAGACAAGGTGGTGGACGATGAAGTCACTGACCCAACTTGGCAAGGTGACATGCATAGCAAGGACAGCAGCACAGAGGGGAGGGAGGCATAGCACCACAACAGGCAGGAAGAAGCAGTGGGGTGGCCACAGACACAAGGCAGGCAACTTTTCCCCGGAACACCAACACGAGGGAAGTTGCCTATCCAACTATTAGGTCTTCCAGAGTCTGTCTTTTTTTTTAAAAAAAATTGTCCAGTTAACCCCAAAAAGGCCATTTTCAACATCTGCCATGCCAGCATCAGCAGGGGCAGCAAAACTACCAGCCTGACCACCACCAGCATGCTCAGGCACATGACAGCAAACCACCTGACTAGTTGAGCCGAATTCTAGGGTCCAGAAACAGTGTCTACAGGTGACACCTCTGCCTGTTCCACTGCTGTGCGTGCACGCCAATACCCTGTCCATGGCACAGGTGAAGATTCCTCCCGCCCTGCACCTGTCATTGCACACTTGCAAGCACCACCATCAGCAACCACGTCCAAGTCCTTGTCTCAGTGCAGCGTTCAGTTGTCCCTACCCCAGTCCTTTGAATGCAAGCACAAATATGCAGCAAATCACCCACAGTCCACAGCATTAAACTACCACATTTCTTGAATGCTTGCACTTGAAATGTTGCCTTTTAGGCTTGTGCACATGGAATCTTTCTGCAACCTCTTGGCGGTGGCCGTCCTTCGGTACTCAGTCCCCAGCCACCATTATTTCTCCCGGTGTGCCGTCCCTGCCTTACACAAGCACGTGTCCCAGAACATTACCTGTGCCCTCAACAATGCAGATACTGGCAAGGTCCACCTAACCACGGACACGTGGACAAGTGCTTGTGGCGAGGGATGGTGCATCTCACTTAACTCGATTAATATAGTGGAAGCCGGGATCCAGTCGGACCATGGGATGGACAACGTCCTCCCGACTCCAAGGATTGGGTCCTGGGTCAATCATGGTTGCCCTTACATTCTACAGCTTCTGAAACTACTACTCTTCAGCCTTCATCTCCAAAATGACCACATCAGTCGCAAGATGGAAGCACTGCAGCACTGCCTCGGCCAAGCGACAACAGGCTGTGCTGAAGCTAATATGCTTAGGTAACACACCACACACTGCTGCAGAGTTGTTGACAGCTGTAACAGAGCAGGTAGATCTGTGGCTGTCACCGCTGAACCTACAGCCAGGCATGGTCATGTGTGACAATGGACAGAATCGGGTGGCAGCAACCGTGCAAACGTATCATGCCTGGCCCTAGTGGTTCAGCGGTCTCTCAAAACCTACTCGGATCTGCCTGAGATGCTTGTGAAAGTATGCCATGTGTGTGCCCATTTCTTAAAGTAAGCTACAGCTTCCGCCGCCCTCGCTTTGCTTCAGCAACGTTTGCAGCTTCCAGCTCACCGACTGGTGTGCTATGTCACAATACGTTGGAGCTCAACATTGCATATGTTGGGAAGGATTTGTGAGCAGCAGAGGGCAGTTGTTTAGTACCAGCTACAACACCCCTGTCGGTATTCACGTCAGCCTCTGTACATCAAGCTGATGAGTGGGCATTGATTTCTGACATCTGTGCCATCCTCCAAAACTTTGAGGACTCCACCAAGATGGTGAGTGGCCATGACACCATAATTAGATTCACTTTCCCTCTTTTCTGTCTACTGAAATGCTTGCTTCTCACAATTAAAGAGGAGGCATTTTGGGCGGAGCACGATGAGATGGAGCAAGGAACCATACAGGGTGATGCCACACAGCCCAGCTTCATCTTATCTCAATGCTGATTGGCTGATAATGATTAGAAGGAGGAAGAGAAGGAGGAGGAACAGGAGCTGTTTTCCTGCTCTACAGATGGTAATACCCACACAACAGTCATGTTATGCACACGCCCGGAATGACTGGCGTGAACAAGGTTAGTGATCCCACCAGACTATGAACCGAGGAGTGCCTGGAGGGGCGTGACTAAGTATCAACTCGGTCCGACCAAGATCGCATGGTGGCTCAATCGACTACATGAACCAGGGAGGAACTGAGCAGAGGGACCAGGTGCTACTCCAGGTCAGACCCCGGTCACAGCTATTGACCAACACAGGGGAATGCAGGAATGGGCAGGAACAGCTGGTATGCAGACAGATGGGTACTGGCAGGCACGGCTGGTATGCAGACTGGCAGATACTGTCAGGTAGGAACGCAGGCTGGATAGGGACCAATACAGACTGGGATACAGGAACAGAGCCTAGGGTGCGGTGGACAAGCAGAGCAGAACCGCAGGTGCGGAGGACAAGCGGAGCAGAGCAGAGTGATACCGCAGGTGGACAAGCAGAGCAGAGCGAAACCGCAGGTGCGGTGGAAAAGCAGAGCAGAGTGAAACCACATGTGTGGTGGACAAGCAGAGCAGAGCAAAACCACAGGTGCGGTGGACAAGCAGAGCGAAACCGCAGGTGCGGTGAACAAGCAGAGCAGAGCGAAACCGCAGGTGCGGTGGACAAGCAGAGCAGAGCGAACCGCAGGTGCGGTGGACAAGCAGAGAAGAACAAAACCGCAGGTGCGGTGGACAAGCAGAGCAGAGCGAACCACAGGTGCGGTGGACAAGCAGAGCAGAGCGAAACCGCAGGTGCGGTGGACAAGCAGAGCAGAGCGAAACCGCAGGTGCGGTGGACAAGCAAAGCAGAGCGAACCGCAGGTGCGGTGGACAAGCAGAGCAGAGCGAAACCGCAGGTGCGGTGGACAAGCAGAGCATTAGGACTGCGCACACTGTAAGTTTAAGAATCAGGAAGTAACAGCGCCACCGCCCTAAGCAATCAGACAAGAGACATGCACACAGCACATACTGGAGCAAAGTGTGCAGACTGGACTGATAGGTAAGTTGGCGGTCTTGCATGGTGGGAGATGGTAAGCCATGCCAGCACGCTGCCAGGGATGTTACAAGTCATACCATCTGTTCAGCGTGGTTGGCCTGAGGAGAAGGAGAAAGAGGAGGAGAACAAGTAGGAGGATGAGGAGGAGAGCATGGACAGTCATCCTCTTGTCAGGACAGGGAAGTCTTGCCTGTTGGCAATCTGGCACACATGGCTGACTTTATGTTCCGCTGCCTTTTCCGTGACCCTCGTGTTGCACACATTTTGGGCCACAGTAGTTACTGGTTGGTCACACTTCTAGACCCACGCTACAAGTAGAACTTTCTATATCTTCTTCCCATGGTGGAGAGGTCTAATAAAATTTTGCAGTACCAGAAGGCCGTTGTTGCAGAATTATTAAAAAAAAATCCATCTGAAAATACTGGCGGCAGAGGTCACAGTTTGTTGGACAACCAAGGAGTACAGGTGAGAGAGACACAAATACGATGCACCAGCGTCAGGGGAACACTGTCAAAGGTCTGGGACAGTTTTCTCAGCCCCTCCCAGCGCCCAGGCCCTGATGTGTGGGCTACACTGACAAGAAGGGAAAGGTTCTAAGCATAGCCAGTTGATGGCCCTCTAACAATAGTGATGGACGACTGCTGGCTGTAGCATCGGCGTCCCTGCCTCCTGCTAGGCAGGGACGCTGTTCCCCTCACCTCTCCGCTCTGTGCCCGGCGTCTTCCTCCCGCTCTGCTGGCAGCGCGCGCTGCTTTCTGGCCACGGTGCTTAGGGCGCGCGCGCGCGCGCGCCGTCCTAAGGAGTCCCCGGCCAATGGCCGGAGGACTTCACCATATATAAGGCACCTCCTCCAAAATGGAGGTGTCCGAGCAATGTTGTTGCAAAGCCTTCACTCTGCTTCAGCCCTCAGGTTCCGTTTCCAGTTACCTGCCAGTCACCTGCCAGATTCCTGCCTGTTACCTGCCAGTCACCTGCCAGATTCCTGCCTGTTACCTGCCAGTCACCTGCCAGATTCCTGCTTGATACCTGCCAGATATCCGTTTACATGCTTGCAAGCCTGCGGTCCGATGGTCTGCCTTCCGACACCTGTCAGTCTGTCTATGGACCAGCCTGCCCGCTCACCTGGGAGCGCTCGTCTGCTACCTGCCTGCTAGCCTACCTGGAGGTTCCACCGTCACTTGCCGTGACCACCTGCCTGTCCAGAGACTCTTGTCTGCTCACCTGGGAGCGCTTATCTGCTACCTGCCTGCTAGCCTACCTGGAGGCCCCGCCGTCACTTGCCGTCACCACCTGCCTGTCCAGAGACTCTTGTCTGCTCACCTGGGAGTGCTCATCTGCTACCTGCCTGCTAGCCTACCTGGAGGCTCCGCCGTCACTTGCCGTGACCACCTGCCTGTCCAGAGACTCTCGCCTGCTCACCTAGGAGCGCTCACCTGCTACCTGCCTGCTAGCCTACCTGGAGGCTCTGCCGTCACTAGCCGTGACCACCTGCCTGTCCAGAGACTGTCCCTGTCACTTGCCGTGAGTACCCGTCCTTCTACCCAGAGACTGTCCCTGTCACTTGCCGTGACTACCTGCCCTTCTACCCAGAGACTGTCCCTGTCACTTGCCGTGACTACCTGCCCTTCTACCCAGAGACTGTCCCTGTCACTTGCCGTGATTTCCTGCCCGTCTTCCCTGGGAGCCACCCGCTTCCTTACAAGGACCGCCCCCTTGTATAGTTGCTCAGAGGTTCCGCCTCCCAGACCCGTTACAGTTTGCTCGGGCCATGGAATCCGGTGGCACCCAAGCTCCCTCGCTCTCGAACCTATGTCATGAACTGTCCCGTCAGAGGTCCCAACAGGAGTCCATCCTGAGTCACCTGCGGAGTGTCAACTCTCGCCTGGACACTCTGTCTGCTCCACCTGCAACCACCGCTAGTGTCATGACTCGCAACCCGGCAGCGCCGCTGCCCACCAATACCATGGTATCCTGTCCCGGACCCCGGTTTTCTGCACCTCCTCATTTCGGAGGAGACTCCGCTCAAGCTCGGGGCTTCATAAACCAGTGCACCCTGCACTTTGAACTCTTGTCCCACCAGTTTATCTCCGACCGGTCCAAAGTAGCCTTTATCATGTCCCACCTCACGAGGGAGGCTCTGGCTTGGCTAAATCCTCTGTGGGAGAGAGGAGATCCCCTGGTGTCCGACCTGCCAGCCTTTCTCACGGCTTTCCGGAAAGTCTTCGACGAACCCGGACGGAAGACCTCATCCGCATCGTCTCTGCTACGCCTCCGTCAAGGAGATCTCACCGTGGGCCAATATGCCATACGGTTCCGTACCCTTGCTTCGGAGCTGGCCTGGGATAACGACGCTCTGGTGTCTGTCTTCTGGGAGGGTCTGTTCGGCCGTATTAAAGATGAACTCGCCGGTCGGGACATTCCTACCACTCTCGACGACTTAATAACACTTGCCACCCGGATTGACATTCGATTCCAGGAGCGCGCCAAAGAGGTCACCCGTGAGAGGAGGTTTCCACGTCTAGCCCCCACCTTCCAGAAACCCGTCTCTCCCTCCGTTACTCCCCAGGCACACTCACCTGAGCCTATGCAGGTCGACCAGACCAAGATGGTCAAAACCCGTCAAGACTTACGCCGTGCCGAGGGGAGCTTCTTCTACTGTGGCAGTAAGGAGCACCGGATCCGTTCCTGCCCAGAGAGGTCGGGAAACGCCTGTGTCTAGGATCGCTCAGAGAGGTCGCCCTAGACAAAAGTAAACCCTCTCCATCTCTGATGCTGTCAGTCTCTATCACCTGCGGAGAGAACCGCTATTTCGAACTGGCTCAACTTGACTCAGGAGCTGCTGGAAATCTCATTTCTCAGTCTCTGGTAGAGAAATACCGCATTCCCACCAAACCTCTGGCTGTACCCTTATCTGTCGCCGCCGTGGATGGGGGCCTCTTACCACATCCCATCCAACTCATCACCGAATCCATAACTCTGCAGGTGGGAATGCTGCATTCTGAGAGCCTCTCCTTTCATGTTCTGCCTGGACTCTCTCACGCACTCTTGTTAGGTCTACCTTGGCTCCAGAAACATGCACCCGTGCTTGACTGGCAGACCGGAGAAGTCCTTCGCTGGGGACAGGACTGCCATAGGACTTGTCTAGTTTCCGTTCATCCTGCTCGTCCTTCTCCTACCCCAGTCAGTCTACCCGGTCTACCGGTTCCCTATTGGTCTTATGCGGATGTCTTCAATAAGAAAGAAGCAGAGACATTACCCCCTCATAGACCATACGATTGTCCAATCGACCTGATACCCGGCTCTACTCCTCCCCATGGGCGTATCTACCCTTTGTCCGCAGCGGAGACCCGGTCCATGTCAGAATATATTGAGGAGAATCTGGCCCGGGGATTTATCCGGAAATCTACCTCCCCGGCGGGAGCAGGCTTCTTCTTCGTCAAAAAGAAGGACGGCTCACTCCGTCCATGTATAGATTATAGAGGCCTTAACCAGATTACAGTGAAGAATAAATACCCCCTCCCGCTCATTCCTGAATTATTTGACCGCCTGAGGGGGGCTAGAATCTTCACCAAACTGGATCTCCGTGGGGCGTATAACCTGGTCCGTATCCGTCAGGGGGATGAGTGGAAGACGGCATTCAACACCCGGGACGGCCACTATGAGTACCTTGTAATGCCCTTCGGTCTCTGTAACGCTCCTGCCGTCTTTCAAGAGTTGATCAATGACATCTTCCGTGACCTTCTCTACTCCTGCGTGGTGGTGTACCTGGACGACATCTTGGTCTTCTCTCCGGACCTTCCTACTCACCGGAGGGATGTTCATCAGGTCCTGCTCAGGCTCAGGCAGAACCACCTCTACGCTAAATATGAGAAGTGCATCTTTGAGCAGACCTCTCTTCCATTTCTGGGCTACATAATCTCTCAGACCGGCCTACAAATGGATCCTGAGAAACTGTCTGCCATCCAGAAGTGGCCGCGACCAGAGGGGTTGAAGGCTATTCAGCGGTTCCTGGGCTTCGCCAACTATTACTGCCTCTTCATACCGCACTTCTCTTCCCGGACTGCCCCTATCTCTGCGCTCACCCATAAGGGTACTAATCCCAGAAGATGGCCGCCCGAACAAACAATTCTTCCTAGAAGTTGACGCTTCCTCCTCCGGAGCCGAGGCGGTACTTACCCAAAAGTCATCTTCCGGGAGAATGGTAACCTGCGTTTTTTTCTCCAAACTCTTCTCCTCTTCTGAGCGTAACTATTCTATTGGAGATCGTGAATTGTTAGCCATCAAGCTGGCACTGGAGGAGTGGCGTTACCTGCTCGAGGGGGCTCTTCACCCGGTAATAATTTACACGGACCACAAGAACTTGGCTTACCTTCAGAGCGCCCAGAGACTTAACCCGCGCCAAGCCCGGTGGTCCTTGTTTTTTGCCCGCTTTGATTTTGTTCTTCATTTTCGCCCGGCAGACAAAAACATCAAAGCTGACGCCTTGTCCCGATCCTTCCTGGTGTCTGATCTAGAGGAGGAACCTAAGTACATCATTGATCCCGCCAGAGTAATGCAAGTGGCTCCCGTGAATCTAAATCGTCTCCCTCCCGGTAAGACGTTTGTAACTGTACCTGATCGGAAGAAGGTCCTACACGGGGGTCATTCGTCTAAGCTAGCTGGCCACGCCGGTCAGAAAAAGACCCTCCAGCTCATTACCCGGCATTACTGGTGGCCTACCCTGCACAAGGATGTAATAGACTTTGTTTCTGCCTGTGTGTCCTGCGCCCGCAACAAAGTTCCGAGACACCTGCCAGCCGGTCGCCTTCTTCCTCTTCCAGTACCTGCTGCCCTGTGGCAGCATATTGCTATGGACTTTATAACGGATCTTCCTGTCTCTGCCGGTTGTACGGTCATTTGGGTGGTCGCTGATCGCTTCTCCAAGATGGCGCACTTCATTCCCCTGCCGGGTCTCCCGTCTGCACCCGAACTGGCTAAAGACTTTATCCGCCACATCTTCCGTCTCCATGGCCTGCCCCTCCACATCGTGTCAGATAGTGGGGTTCAGTTCACCTCACGCTTCTGGAGAGCCACATGTAAGTTGCTTGACGTCACTCTGGACTTCTCCTCCGCTTACCATCCACAGTCCAATGGTCAAGTGGAGCGAATCAATCAGAACCTGACCAGTTACCTCCAGCACTTCGTTAATGCCCACCATTCGGACTGGGTGGATCTCCTACCATGGGCCGAGTTCTCTTACAATAATCACGAGAGCAAATCTTCCTCCAAATCCCCGTTTTTGTAGTCTTCGGTCAGCATCCTCGGATCCCATTTCCCGTCTCCACCTCGGTGGACAATCCGGCTGCGGAATCTCTCGTTCGCGAATTCTCCTCCATTTGGGAGAGTACCCGATCCGCACTCCTTCAGTCGTCCGAACGGATGAAAAAACACGCTGACAAGAAACGCCTGGATCCTCCACAATTCCGTCCTGGAGATAAAGTCTGGCTCTCGTCCAAATATGTCCGGCTCAAGATTCCCTCCTACAAGTTAGGGCCTCGGTTCATCGGCCCACTGGAAGTTATCAAACAGATCAACCCGGTGGCCTATAAATTAAAACTCCCGGCCAACTTGCGGATCCCTAACTCCTTTCATGTATCTCTCCTCAAACCCGTGGTACTTAACTCTTTTTCCAAGTCTACAGGTACGTCTCCTGCTCCGGTTTCCGTGGAGAACGAGTTTGAGGTAGAGAACATTCTGGCCACCAAAAGGGTAAGAGGAAAAACCTTTTTTTCTGGTAGATTGGAAGGGGTTTGGTCCTGAGGAGAGAACGTGGGAGCCCCGGGAGAACATCCATGCCCCTCTCATCCTTGATAAATTTCTCTCTGGCCTAAAAATGGGGGGGCCTAAAGAAGGGGGTACTGTAACGTCGGAGTCCCTGCCTCCTGCTAGGCAGGGATGCTGTTCCCCTCACCTCTCCGCTCTGTGCCCGGCGTCTTCCTCCCGCTCTGCTGGCAGCGCGTGCTGCTTCCTGGCCACGGTGCTTAGGGCGCGCGCTCCCCCTCTCTTAAAGGGGCCACGCGCGCCGTCCTAAGGAGTCCCCGGCCAATGGCCGGAGGACTTCACCATATATAAGGCACCTCCTCCAAAATGGAGGTGCCCGAGCAATGTTGTTGCAAAGCCTTCACTCTGCTTCAGCCCTCAGGTTCCGTTTCCAGTTACCTGCCAGATTCCTGCCTGTTACCTGCCAGTCACCTGCCAGATTCCTGCCTGTTACCTGCCAGTCACCTGCCAGATTCCTGCTTGATACCTGCAAGATATCCGTTTACCTGCTTGCAAGCCTGCGGTCCGACGGTCTGCCTTCCGACACCTGTCAGTCTGTCTATGGACCAGCCTGCCCGCTCACCTGGGAGCGCTCGTCTGCTACCTGCCTGCTAACCTACCTGGAGGCTCCGCCGTCACTTGCCGTGACCACCTGCCTGTCCAGAGACTCTTGTCTGCTCACCTGGGAGCGCTCATCTGCTACCTGCCTGCTAGCCTACCTGGAGGCCCCGCCGTCACTTGCCGTGACCACCTGCCTGTCCAGAGACTCTTGTCTGCTCACCTGGGAGTGCTCATCTGCTGCCTGCCTGCTAGCCTACCTGGAGGCTCCGCCGTCACTTGCCGTGACCACCTGCCTGTCCAGAGACTCTCGCCTGCTCACCTAGGAGCGCTCACCTGCTACCTGCCTGCTAGCCTACCTGGAGGCTCTGCCGTCACTAGCCGTGACCACCTGCCTGTCCAGAGACTGTCCCTGTCACTTGCCGTGAGTACCCGTCCTTCTACCCAGAGACTGTCCCTGTCACTTGCCGCGACTACCTGCCCTTCTACCCAGAGACTGTCCCTGTCACTTGCCGTGACTACCTTTCCTTCTACCCAGAGACTGTCCCTGTCACTTGCCGTGATTTCCTGCCCGTCTTCCCTGGGAGCCACCCGCTTCCTTACAAGGACCGCCCCCTTGTATAGTTGCTCAGAGGTTCCGCCTCCCAGACCCGTTACACTGGCCCTGTAACAATAGTAAGGGCCGCCCAATGGCCTTGTAAAAATAGGCTTTGTGACTTTCAGAGTCCCTCCTTCATAAATGAAACAGGATGTGTCTGATCATGTTTCACATGCCACATGGCCAGATAAGGTAGTAAAATGTTAAAATGACATTTCCTGGTGAATGTATTTTTCACAGTTGAAAGCAATGCAAAAGTGCAAAAATACATCAACAATGCTACTTGTGAACATAGCCCAAGGTTTGGAGGAGCATTTTTGTTTTTGGTTATTTGTTTTGCCTTATATACAAATCATTACCCTGTAAAAGAATGTTCCTTAACATTTTTTCCAGGAAAATCCATTTTGGCTTAGTTTTTGTATGTTTTATTGTCAGTCCATAAAAGTAGCGTAAAAGTCTGACAAAATTGTTCACAACAGTGACCTGGGAGTCAAAGATGTTTCCAGGGGTCTTCCCCATGCTGTTCCCATATCATTTGAGGACTGTTTCCATTGCTTTGGCCAATTTTTAGCCCCCTTCCGGACCTCCAGAGGGGGGGGGCTGCCGGAAACATGCTCGAGTTTCCCATAGACTTACATTGGGCTCGTTGCTTGGGTCGAGCACAAGAGCATTATGATTTGCTCAACCCGAGCAACGAGCACCTGAGCATTTTAGTGCTGGCGCATCACTAATCAGTACTTCCTGTTCATAAGTGGAAGCCTGAAATAAGTGACAGCGCTTATTTTGGTCACTTTTTCAGAGAACGCCTTTAATCTCTTTGGGTCTTTCTACTCTACATTTGCCTACAGATAGGATTGTGCATTCAACATGATAGACTACGTAGATTGTGAGCCCTCGCGGGCAGGGTCCTCGCTCCTCCTGTACCAGTCGTCATCACGTTTTGTTAAAGATCTTGTAATAGTTCATGTATATATACCCCTTTTTCACATGTAAAGCGCCATGGAATAAATGGCGCTATAATAATAAATAATAATAATAAAATATTTAATCCAGTCATTGCATGTCATGTTTATATTTCGTCCGAAGTCTTTTCCTCCAATTTTTTGTTAAATACATTGTCGCTTACAGTGGCATGTAAAAGCTGGGGCAACCCTGGTCAAAATTACTGTTATTGTGAACAGTTAAGCAAGTTAAAAATTAAATGATCTCTAAAAGGCCTAAAGTTAAAGATGACACATTTCCTTTGTATTTAGGCAAAGAATCTACACAATAGTGTGAAAAGTGTTTGCCCCCTTTCTGATTTCTTATTCTTTTGCATGATTGTCACACTTAACTGTTTCAGAGCACAAAAAAATTTAAATAACAGAAATAAACACACACTGCAGTTTTTAAATGAAGGCCTTTATTGATAAGGGAAAAAGAAATTCAAACCAACAAGGCCCTGTGTGAAAAAGAGTTCCTAAAACAAAAATTAACAGTGGTTTATTATATCTTTAGGAAGCTGAGTTCAATTTCCCTGTCCACACACAGACTTGATTACTGCCTCACCTGTTCTCAATCAAGAAATCACTTAAATAAGACCTGCCTGGCAAAGTGAAGTAGTCCAAAAGATCCTCCAAAGCTACACATCATGCTGCATTCCAAAGAAATTCAGGAACAAATGAGAAACAAAGTAATTGAGATCTATCAGTCTATCAGTCTGGAGGAGGTTATAAAGTCATTCCTAAAGCTTTGGGACTCAGCTAACCACAATAAGAGTCATTATCCACAAATGGCAAAAACATGGAACCTTGTGCCAAAAACAGCAGCCATGGGTTCACCTAAATAGCTGCCCAGCAGTCTGAAAATGAGAATGGTGGAGGCCACAAAGCAGTAGAAGGCTAAAAGAAGATAGCCAAGCGTTTTCAAGTTGCCCTTTTCTCAGTTCGAAATGTAATGAAGAAATGGCAGTTAATAGGAACAGTGAAGGTCAATATAAGGTCTGGAAGACCAAATACATTTTCAATGAGAGCTGCTGGTAGGATTGCTAGAGGGGCAAATCAGAACCCCTGCTTGACTGCAAAAGACCTTCATAAAGATTTAGCAGACTCTGGAGTTGCGGTACATTGAGCTACTGTTCAGAGACACCTGCACAAATATGTTCTTCATGGAAGAGTCATCAGGAGAAAATCTCTCTTGAGTCCTCACCATAAAATTCAGCATCTGAAGTATGCAAAAGAACATCTAAACAAGCCTGATGCAATTTGGAAACAAGTCCTGTGGACCGATGAGGTTAAAATAGAAGAACAAATAGATTCAATGAAATTTCAACAAATTCTTGATGCAAACATTACATCATCTGTAAACATTTCTGAAGTTGAAAATAGGATGGCTTCTACAAATGGATAATGATCCTCAACACACGTCAAAATCCACAGTAGACTACCTCAAAAGGTGCAAGCTGAAGGTTTTACACAGTCCCCTGATCTGAACATCATTGAAAATCTGGGGCCAGACCTCAAAATAGCAGTCCATGGAAGACAACCCAGGAATCTCACAGAACTGGAATAATTTTCCCAGGAAGAATGAATGAAAATACTGCAATCAAGAATTGAAAGACTCTTAGCTGGCTACAAAAAGCATTTACAAGCTGTGTTACTTGCAAAGGGGGGTGCAAATAGATGCTAACCATGCAGGGTCCCCAAATTTTCGTATCGGCCCATTTTCTTTTTTTGCAATTTTTAAAGTATAAAGCACACAATGACAGTAATTTTGACCAGGGGTGTCTACATTTTTGCAGGCCACTGTACATTCAAATGTACAGATAATCATTCTTGCCCACTTTAATGTAATTTTACTGATGGCGATAGCATTTTGTTAACCTCAGTTAAGCACAGTTTTCAAGGTTTCTGTTGTATTTGGCAGACAGAATACTTAATCTGTGGTTAAATTTTACCAAGTGAAAGAAGGAAACCTAATATGTACTATTAAAGTCAATAATTAAAGACTCTCCCAACTTGCACAATCCAACAACATAGTCCACAAAGTATTGGTTATTGCATTTCTGAACTACCTCCTTCCATACAGTATTGTTCTAAATTTCTCATTAATTAATTATTAAAATTAATTAATGGGAACCTTTCATGTGAAAAAACGCCATTAACCTGCAGATATGGGGTTAATCTCAAGGTGAATAGCATTCTGAACCTGCCCGGCAGTTAGACCGCCACTGCAGTGAGGAAATTAACTTTCAGCCACTGTTCTATTGCTGAACTGTTGTCAGTCAGAGCTGGGGGCATGGTTACAGCCGCTGCACTCTATAGACGAGCACTGGTGCCGCCCCCATGACTGAAAGCCGAATGCTACTGGGAGGAATAAAGTTAATTTCCTCCCCGCAGCTGGGGTCTAAGTTCTGGCGCCTGGCAGGTTAAGAACGCTATTAACCTGCAGATTAACCGCACATCTGCAGGTTAAAAGCTTGTTTTCACGTGACAGGTTCCCTTTATCATGGAATGACTCAAGGATGTAGCTGTATGGGGTGCAGAAAAGAACACATAGCAAATGGTAGGTGAGAGGTAAGGCTAAAAGTGACTTTGCATTGAAGCCCAAAAAGACACCATGTTATAAAAAAACTGTTAGCATGATATTTTCATTATTACAATTTACTTTTTTATGCTCACTAGAAGCAAAATATTTTGTAAAATAGAAAGATCATCAAGATATTTTTAGCAATGTAATTTTAAGTGTTAATATATTTTTGTTTTTTCATATTTTTAGATTTCACCTAAAATATAGACAGAAAACAGTATCATCTATTCTCCAAATGCACAAAAAAATCTGACTTACAAATTCGTAACTACAACATTAGAATGGTACATCCATCATTCTAAGTAATATCTATGACAATACAGGCATCAATCTTATTTACACTTCATAATGGGTTTATTTAAAAGAAAAAATCTGAAAAATACTATTATCAGTCACTTCAATAACTGCAGCCATTTATATTAGACAGATAAGGACGTGTCTGGAAAAGTTAAACATATGGAGCAGTCAGAATTACTCCAGTTCTATAAAACTGTCTCTATTCTTATCACATATAGAATGTCAGGCTTGCACACAATGAATAAACATTAGGTTGAAAATACTAATTTCCTTGTTTCTGAACTCAAACAAGGTCTAGTAATTGAGAAGAAAGAGTTTAAAGGAACACTAATTCTAGAAATAAACGATTTAATTAAAAAATGACTAGAGTTGCCTTCACTTGTTGAAAAGGCTCTATCACGCACACAAGTGGCAGGTGTTCCATGGGGTAGGGCTTACTTGGGAAGGGCATAGCTAAGCGGCTACCTGGTGTTTTCTGGAGCTCCTGATTGTTGAATCAGGCTTAAGCTGCAGGTAGCCATCAGGTAGCACTCCTAAGCAGTCCCCGACTCTACAGCTGCTGACTAGTGATGGACGAGCACTAAAATGCTCAGGTGCTGGTTGCTCGGGTCGAGCAAATCATAATGCTCTGGTGCTCGACCCAAGCAATGAGCCCAATGTAAGTCTATGGGAAACTCAAGCATTTTTCAGTCGGCTCCCCCGGAGGTCTGCAGAGGGCCTAAAAATTGCCCAAATCATTGGGAACAGTGTTCAAATGACATGGGAACAGCATGGGGAAGACCCCTGGAAGCATTTCTGACTCCCTGGTCACTGCTGTCAACAACAATGTGAGAGATATTAAGCCACTTTTACGGACTCACAATAAAACATACAAAAACTAAACCAAAATGGATTTTCCTGGGAAATAAAGTACAGACCAAAAGTTTGGACACACCTTCTCATTTAAAGATTTTTCTGCATTTTTATGACTTTGAAAATTGTACATTCACACTGAAGGCATCAAAACTATGAATAAACACATGTGGAATTATATACTTAACAAAAAAAATGTGAAACAGCTGAAAATATGTCTTATATTCTAGGTTCTTCAAAGTAGCCACCTTTTGCTTTGATGACTGCTTTGCACACTCTTGGCATTCTCTTGATGAGCTTCAAGTGGTAGTCACCGGAAATGGTTTCCACTTCACAGGTGTGCCCTGTCAGGTTTAATAAGTGGGATTTCTTGCCTTATAAATAGAGTTGGAACCATCAGTTGTGTTGTGCAGAAGTCTGGAGGATACACAGCTGATAGTCCTACTGAATAGACTGTTAGAATTTGTATTATGGCAAGAAAAAAGCAGCTGAGTAAAGAAAAATGAGTGGCCATCATTACTTTATAAAATGAAGGTCAATCAGTGTGAAAAATTGGGAAAACTTTGAAAGTGTCCTCAAGTGCAGTTGCAAAAACCATCAAGCGCTACAAAGAAACTGGCTCACATGAGGACCGCCCCAGGAAAGTAAGACCAAGAGTCACCTCTGCTTCTGAAGATAAGTTTATCCGAGTCACCAGCCTCAGAAATCTCAGGTTAACAGCAGCTCAGATTAGAGACCAGGTCAATGCCACACAGAGTTCTAGCAGCAGACACATCTCGTCAGCAACTGTTAAGAGGAGACTTTGTGCAGCAGGCCTTCATGGTAAAATAGCTGCTAGGAAACCACTGCTAAGGACAGGCAACAAGCAGAAGAGACTTGTTTGGGCTAAAGAACACAAGGAATGGGCATTAGACCAGTGGAAATCTTTGCTTTGGTCTGATGAGTCCAAATTTGAGATCTTTAGTTCCAACCACTGTGTCTTTGTGCGACCCAGAAAAGGTGAACGGATGGACTCTACATGCCTGGTTCGCACGGTCAAGCATGGAGGAGGAGGTGTGATGGTGTGGGGGTGCTTTGCTGGTGACACTGTTGGGGATTTATTCAAAATTGAAGGCATACTGAATCAGCATGGCTACCACAGCATCTCGCAGCGGCATGCTATTCCATCCGGTTTGCGTTTAGTTGGACCATCATTTATTTTTCAACAGGACAATGACCCCAAACACACCTCCAGGCTGTGTAAGGGCTATTTGACCAAGAACGAGAGTGATGGGGTGCTACGCTAGATGACCTGGCCTCCACAGTCACCAGACCTGAACCCAATCGAGATGGTTTGGGGTGAGGTGGACCGCAGAGTGAAGGCAAAAGGGCCAACAAGTGCTAAGCATCTCTGGGAACTCCTTCAAGACTGTTGGAAGACCATTTCCGGTGACTACCTCTTGAAGCTCATCAAAAGAATGCCAATAGTGTGCAAAGCAGTCATCAAAACAAAAGGTGGCTAGTTTGAAGAACCTAGAATATAAGACATATTTTCAGTTGTTTCACACATTTTTGTTAAGTGTATAATTTCACATGTGTTAATTCATAGTCTTGATGCCTTCAGTGTGAATGTACAGGTGTGTCCAATCTTTTGGTCTGTACTGTATGTTAAGGAACATCCTTTTCAGTGTAATGACTTGTATATAAGGAAAAATAAATAACCAAAACCAAAAATACTCCTCCACACCTTGGGCTATGTTCACACGTAGCATTTTTGATGCGGTTTTGCACTTTTGCATTGCTTTCAACCGTGACAAATACATTCACCGGGAAATGTCATTTTAACATTTTACAACCTTATCTGGCCATGTGGTGTGTAAGACATGATCAGACACATCCTGTTTTATTCATGAAGGAGGGACTCTGAAAGTCACAAAGCCTATTTTTATAGGGCCATCAGGCGGCCTTTACTATTCTTAAAGGGCCAGCAGTCGGCCTTCGCTATTCTTAGCCATTAGCCGGCTATGCTTTGTTGTTCCCATTATTAAAGAGTGGGTCTCCTATGCTGATATTGCATATGCAGTGAGTGGCAGGTCTGCCCAAAATTTGGACGCACACTAATACCCCTTTGAAGAGACTTAGAGTAGGGCCTCCTGAAAAAAATGTTCCCATTCTTAGGATGTGGGTCTCCCATACTGTTTGCCTATGCAGTGAATGCAAGGGCTGCCAAAAATTTGGACCAGCTCCAATGCCCCTTGCAAGAGACGCAGAGGAGAGCCTCCTGAAAAAAAATGTTCCCATTATTAGGAAGTGGGTCTCCCATTGTGTTTGCCTATGCAGTGAATGCAAGGGTTGCCAAAAATTTGGTGGCACTTCAATGACCCTTGGAAGAGACGTGGAGGAGGGCCTCATAAAATAAATGTTCCCATTAGAAAGGAACGGGTCTCCTATACTTGTAATGTCCATGTACTAAGTGTATGGCTGACAAACATTTACCCCTGGGGAGTATACATGAACATAATGTATAAAAAAATTTTTTTTACTGGCATCATAAACACCCTTTAAAAAAAATTATGCGGGTGTTGCATCACGGACCACGGTCACCTTGGTGATATGGTGGTGAAGGATGAGGAGAAGGAGGTGGACAAGAGCAAATAGCCAAAATCAGGAAGTATATACTCATGTGTGGGTGTGAAAAGGTGCATGGGAATACACCTCCCAAAAAAGACACTAGGTTTGAGTTTATGTTACGTTGCTATCATTCGGTGGTGTTGAGAAGTTTGCCCCAATCCAGCCCTTGTTCATTTATATAAGAGTCAGTCTGTCAGCATTTTCAGTTGACAGGCCATGACCTCCAAGACGTAGAGAGCCAGTTCATTCCACGTGACCAGCTTGGATACCCAATAATTATAAGGCAAAGAGGAATCACAGAGGACATTGGTACGTTCGGCAAGGTACTCCCTCAGCATTTTCCCAAACTTTGCACTCCTTGTGAGAGTACCCCACGCTTCAGGGCCTGTGCGATGGAAGGGGATGAGAAAACTGTCCCATAACTTTGACAGTGTTCCCCTGCCTCTGCTGAATTGGAGTTGCTTCTCTATCGCCTGTACTCCTTGGTTGTCCAACGAACTGTGCCCTCTGCCACCAGCGCATTCAGATGGGAATTTTTTTAATAGTTCCGCAGCAAGGGCCTTCTGGTACTGCCCAATTTTTGTAGACCTGTCCACCTCAGGAATAAGAGAGGTGGCGTGGGTCTAGAAGTGTCACCAACCAGTAATGACTGTCACCCAAAATTTTGACAATGCGAGGATCATGGGAAAGTCAGCGTACGATAAACTCAGCCATGCGTGCCAGACTGCTAACAGGCATGACTTCTGTGTCCTCACCAAGAGGTCGACTGACCATGCACTCCTCCTCCTCTCTGTCCTCTGGCCATCCACGCTGAACAGACTGTATGACAGTTCTGCAGGTAGTACCATCTATAGCACATGAAACTAACTCCTGTTCTTCCTCCTACTCCTCTTCTTTCTCATTGTCACCCAATCCACTTTGGAATGAGATGAGGCTGGGCTGTGTGTAATCACCCTGTATGGTTCATTGCTCCATATCATCGTGCTCCGCCTGCAATGTATCCTCTTTGATTGTGAGCAGAGAGCATTTCAGAAGACAGAGAAGCGGGATGGTGATGCTAATTATGGTGTCATCGCCGCTCATCATTTTGGTGGAGTCCTCAAACTTTTGGAGGATGGTAAATATGTCTGACATCCATGTTCACTCCTGAAGTCTTATGTGCGGAGTCAGACCTGAATACCGATCGCCTTGTTGGTGCTGGTAGTCAACAACTGCCCTCTTCTGCTCACAAAACCTTCCCAACATCTGCAATGTAGAGTTCCAACGCGTGGGGACATCGCACACCAGTCAGTGAACCAGAAACTGCAAATGCTGCTGAATCACGGCAAGGGCGACGGAAGCTGTAGCTGACTCTCTAAAATGGACACACAGGCAGCATACTTTGACAAGCAGATCCGGCAGCACCAGGTAGGTTTTGAGAAACCGCTGAACCACGAGGTTAAGCACTTGGGCCAGGCATGGTACACGTGTGAGCTCGCCTCGCCTTAGAGCCACCACCAAGTTCCGGCCATTGTCACACACAACCATGCCTGGCTGTAGGTTCAGTGATGTCAGCCACAGATCTGCCTGCTCTTACAGAGCTGTTCACAACTCTTCAGCATTGTGCGGTTTGCCGCCTAAGCATATTAGCTTCAGCACAGCCTGTTGCCACTTGGCTGAGGCAGTGCTGCAGTGCTTCCAGCTTGTCTTGTAACTGATGTGGTCATTTCGGAGATGAAGGCTAAAGAGGAGAAGGAGGATGAGGTGCAGGAGCTGTAGACTGTGGGGGCAACCCTGTTTAACCTATGGCCCGCAATCCTAGGCGTCGGGAGGATATGTTCTGTCCCAAGATCCGACTGGGTCCCGGCTTCAAGTATGTTAATCCAGTCTGCCATCAGTGAGATGTACCGTCCCTGCACACCAGCACTTGTCCACATGTCCGTGGTTAGGTGGACTTTCCCATTAACTGCATTGTTGAGGGCATGGCTAATGTTGTGGGACACGTGCTTGTGCAATGCAGGGACGGCACACCGGGAGAAATAGTGGTGGCTGGGGACTGAGTACCAAGGGACAGCCGCCGCCGTCTGTCTGCAGAAAGCTTCCACCTCCACAAGCCTAAAAGGCAACATTTCGAGCGCAAGCAGTCGCGAAATGTGGGAATTTATGGCCTGTGGGGCGTTGGCTGCATATTTGCGCTTGCATTCCAAGGACTGGGGTATGGACAACTGAATGCTGCGCTGGGACAAGGACGTGCTTGCTGATAGTGCTAGTTGAGAGTCTGCAACGATAGGTGCAGGGCAGGAGACATCTTTGCATGCACTATGGACAGGGGATTGGCTTGCACGCACAACAGCGGAAGAAGCAGTGGTGTCATTTGCAGACACTGTTCCTGGACCCTAGAGTTCGGCCCACAAAGTCGGGTGCTTTGCTGCCATGTGCCTGATCATGCTGGTGGTGGTCAGGCTGGTAGTTTTGCTACCCCTGCTGATACGGGCCTGGCAGGTGGT
Source organism: Phyllobates terribilis (assembly GCF_046119375.1). Taxonomy (NCBI): domain Eukaryota; kingdom Metazoa; phylum Chordata; class Amphibia; order Anura; family Dendrobatidae; genus Phyllobates; species Phyllobates terribilis. The sequence continues at coordinate 695,114,498 of NW_027362762.1, forward strand.
GCAAATTTACCTTTTTGGGGTTATCAGCAGAGTTTTTAAAAAACAACCAGACTCAGGAAGACCTAACAGTTGTACTGGCAACTTCCATCGTGTTGGTGTTACAGGGTACGGTTGCCCGCCTTCTGTCTGTGGCCACCACACTGCTTCTTCCTGCCTGTTGGAATGCTCTGCCTCCCCCCCTGTGTGCTGCAGTCCTCGCTCTGCATGTCCTCCTGCCAGGTTGGGTCAGTTACTATATCATCCACCACCTCGTCTTCCACTTCCGCACCCTGGTCCTCCTCCTGACTTTCTGGCAATTGTGTCTCATCATCATCCACCTCTTGTGACATTATCCAACCGTCGCCTTTGTATGACCGTGGCTGCTCAAATATTTGGACATCGCTACATGCGATCTCCTCTTGCCCTGCTTCAAGTGAACCAGGGAAGAGGCTGGAATCTATAAATGGAAAAGTGAACAGCTCTTCTGAGTGTCCAAGTGTGGTATCAGTTGTCTCTGGGCACTCGGCAAGGTGGGAGGAAGGAGGATCAGGGCGAGGAATATGCAGCCCAGACTCACTGCTACTGAGACTTGACCGTGTGGAAGACAGGGTGGTGGTGGCTAAGTGACTGGAAGCATTATCTGCTATCCAACCAATAACCTTTTCACACTGCTCTGCATTCAATAGTGGTGTTCTGTGGTCCCCTATTAATTGGGACAGGAAGGTCGTGCGAGAAGAAGTGGGTGTTTGTTGTTGCACAATTTCAGCTTGCCCATGGCCTCGGCCTCTGCATGCACCATCACCATCACGCCCAGTTCCCCGTCCCTTGCCATGTGCCTTGCCCATTTTAAATGGAGGACAATATCTTCCACACTCACTACAAATGGCTGAATTTGGAGCGAACTTATATGTGATGCATGTGATGGACAAATCACAGTTTTAAATAGCTGGATTTTTAGCGCTGTAATATGGAAAGGACCTGGCTGCATTCTGCAGTGCCAACAAGCAAATGGCACAGAATTGCCATTTTTAAGCAAATAATCAGGATTAAGATAAAAAAAAATTATTCCTGGCCCCTGATACATGGGGCTATTTCTACAAATATCTGTAAAAGCACCAGCAGACAGAACTAGAAAGGACCCTCTTGCTATGTGCACTGCAGTCTGCTATATTCCCTGCCTGCCTAGCACTGATATCTCTGCAGCTGGATTAGTCCTCAGAAGGACTGTTAGTTGAGATGGATATGTAGAGAATCTTGTAGAATTACTACACTAACTAATAAACAACCAAATCTCTCTCTAGCTCAGCAGCACTTTTCCCTACACTGCCTGATTGTGGAGTAGACTGTGACGATCACGGCAGCGCCAGGTCTGATATAGACCTGATGACACTGTGTGGCCAGCCAATCACTGTAATGCCACAACCAACATGGCTGCGGCACTACAGTGTGTGGCAGACAATCCCTGCATGTTGATTGGCTCTGTAAAGAGCGCTAAACATGTAGGGAGGGGACCCGAGATCCCGCTGAGCAACCCTGGAAATGCCCGGCGAGCGCTAAGCATCTCAAGCAGTGAGATGCTCGGGCAAGGACCAGGGACTTTAGGACACTGGCCACACCAGGACCAGGGGACCTAACAACTCACTAGTTGCAACACGAATACAATAAAGATACTTCTTGTTTTGGCACCTACCTATTCTGGAGGATGCCTGTAAAGAAGTGGCACCAGAGGAACCCCGCAGAATCCCACCGTTGCCACCAATGTGAAGAAATGGCACCAGAGGGATCCCGCAGGATCCCATCGCTGCCACCAATGTGATGAAATGTCACTAGAGGGACCCCGCAGAATCTCACTGTTGCCACCACTTGTGATGAATCCACACTCCGCCACTAGCCTGATGTAACAATTATGTCAGAAGAAGCACGTGGTATGTATCTGCCCTTTGCACCAATGGGATGTTCTGCACCCCCTCAAGAACGCATAAGGTCAGATTAGTACAGTTCTGCACAGACACCCCCTGTCCACATGGGTACAGTAAGGCACCAGGGAGTGAGAAGATGTGGCCCACTCAGTCACTGATGTGGCACCACACTTGCTCACACCCCTGACAGGATGAGAGGTTCCTTCATTAGCTCCAGTGAAGCAGAGCCTGGTCGGCCTGGGAGAGCTGCCACCAGTTTCTATCAGATATAACGGACTTATATTGCTCTACAAACCTGCACACTAGACAAACATTATATACGTAAGGGTTATACATACACAATGGTCAGAGTTGCAAGCACTATTGTAGGGGTACAAAAGATATAATATTATGAGTCAGTTACCGATCAGATGGATGACCTGGCTTTCGGGGAAAGGACTGTCACATGGAACGCTTGCGGGACCTCTCTTTGCTGTTGCCGGACTTTTCCCTTTAAGAGAGCTAGGCACGCTGCCAGGAAACCAGAGAACCCGGAAACAGGAAGAACATCCAGAAATACGGCCAGGGTGGTGAGTGTGTCGGTATCCCTGCATGGAGTGGGAAGGGGAGCCATGAGGGGACACTGGTAGTGGCATTACAAGCTCATTCACATGACCGTATTTTCAATGAAAAAACAGACAGCACATGGACAGCACTCAGACCAATGTATTTTAATAGGTTAGTGCAGATGCCTGTTTTTTTGTCTTTTTTTCACTGATTAAATCTGCGCTTGAAAAAAATTGCTGCGTGCCCTAGTTTCTTCAGTATTTTGGGATGACATTCACCTATTCAAGAAGAAATAGGATCCCATACGGAAGATCCGTATAGCATTAGTTTTTTACAGATACACTGCAATTCTTTAATATGGGAAACTCTAATTGGGTTTGTAAATTGCTAATAATTGTTACTGTAAAAAAAAAAACAGAATACACAGCACAGTTAATGCATTCAGATTGTGCATAGATGCCAAGTGATAAAAAAGTCATCTAAGTTTTCTGATGAAACTTATATTTTTTATATGCTTGGAGAAATCTTGCAGAAACTGCAGAGATTCATTTCCCGTTGATCAGCTACATTATGGTTTAGTGATCTTAAATGTGTGGTTCCCGTTTACTAAGTTGTGGTCACCGGCTGCAGGTTATCATGCAGAAACTAAATGTACTGTACACACCTTCCCTAGGTTCACCGACAAATGTCTGTCTGGCTCCCCGAGTCTGGTATTGGCTGCAGCACTGACTTCACGCCTTGAGCACAGCAGCCAATCATTGTGCTCAGTTGCTCTGAGAAGAGAGTTTCATTTACACTGGCAGAGCCGCTGATCTCACTGATTGGCTGCCATTTTATCTACATGATGTCAGCAGATTCCACAGACACTGTAAGACTCGTTGGTGGACCCATGGAAGGTGAATTCAGTGCGGTATGTTTATTTATAATTGCCAGCAGCCGAAGAACAACATTTACTGAAAAGGAACATCCCCTTTAAAGAGGTTGTCCACTATTTTATCATTGATGACCTATCCTTAGGATAGGTCATAAGTATCTGATTGACAGGGTCTGACACCCAGCACCCCTGCCAATCAGTTTTTCTCTGTGTCGGCAGTGAGCGAAAATGCTCGGTTGTGGAGCTGCTCTGTTATCTGATAGTGGCCATGGCCGGGTACTGCTAATCCGAGTCCTATTGATTTGAATAAGAGGCTAATGCGCAGTACCCTGCTACAGCCACTATCAGAAGATGGAGCAATTCCGCAATTGAGCATTTCTGCTCAGTGGCCGTCGCCGATGACACCGAGAGCACCTACTCGGCAGGGGGGCCAGGTGTCGGATAGATCATCAATGATAAAGTAGTGGGCAACCTATTTAAGGAGACATGACCTGTTCAATAAGTTGAGGCTAAGCAGTAATTTGTAGATAAAACACAGTAGATAAGCACCTGCTGCAGCAAGTAGGCTAAGACAAAAGCCATTGATGAAGAGGATGAGGGAGGATACAGTTGAGCTCCTAAGACACACAGGGACAATTTCTTCCCTTAATTATAATATGAAATTTTGTTAAAGAAGAGGTGGAGGTGGGGGTGGGAGCAGTGAGAGAGGACACATGTATATACAAGAGAGCTTTATGCTATAAATGTATAAAACTTTCCTGTGAGCATAAAGATTATAGATGAGCGTTGTTCGATTCGAACTGTTCGCCAATCTCAAATTCGAGCTGTTTTGGGCGGTGTTCGAGCCGTTCGGCGAACACGAACGATTTGAGAAAAATTCGGCTGTTCGAGGTTATGTTCGATAACTGTTCGTGCACCAAAATCATAACTGGATTTTTTCTCAGTAATGATGAAAATTAATGTTAATACGCAGTTTGAGTGTACAGCGGGGTGGGGGGAGGGGCAGGGGATGGATCTCTGCAGGAATAATGAAGATCTCCATTTTTTTTTCTCTTTCCCGCATTTACAGTGGGGAGGTGCAATCTGTCAGCCTATCAGCAGCACACACACGGAGCGAACTGCTTTTTTTCACACAAGCAAGGGCATGTGTCATTGGCAGTGTATGTCACATGTCCTTGCCCTATAAGACCAAGCCATTTTCCTCGTCGCCACCATTTTCTCACTGCTGCAGCTGCGTGTTAGACGGCACCGCTGTTGCTGTGTGCGCTATACCTTGTTAATTTCAAGCCAATTTTCGCACAAATCTACAGATAGCTTGGGAGTAGGGAATAGTTGTGATTGCAGTAGTTTTAAGGACTAGGTTACAGCATTTCCTACGACTTTTATCAGGCAGGTCTGTGCTCTTAAATAGATAGATTGTGGGAGTAAAGACTAATTGTAATTGCAGTCCTTTTCAGGACTAGGTTACATCAGTTCCTATCAGTTTTTGCCAGGCAGGTCTGTGCCAGTGCTGTGCAAGTTTTTTTCACAGCATTTGGCTGAATCTAGCAAAGCTAATCCTTTTTGGCCTATTGCAGAGTGTGTTAGTCAGAGGAGTAGCCTATCTGTGTTGCAAGATATACCACCTGTGTATAGAATACCAATTTTTTACTGCACCTAGTGAAGTAAAATCTTTTGGGTATAGAATCATTCTTTTAGTCCATCTATACTGACCTCCATCAGGTTGCAAATTGAATATAATTTTTTTCTGCATCTAGCTCTGAAAAAATATTTGGCCTTCTAGCAGTGTGTGGGACTTGTTCTATTAGTCCATCTATACTGACCTCCATCAGGTTGCAAATTCAAAATAATTTTTTGTCTGCATCTAGCTCTGAAAAAATATTTGGCCTTCTAGCAGTGTGTGGGACTTTCTCTATTAGTCCATCTATACTGACCTCCATCAGGTTGCAAATTAAAAATAATTTTTATCTGCATCTACCTCTGAAAAAATATTTGGGCTTCTAGCTGTGTGTGGGACTTGTTCTATTAGTCCATCTATACTGACCTCCATCAGGTTGCAAACTGAATATAATTTTTTTCTGCATCTAGCTCTGAAAAAATATTTGGCCTTCTAGCAGTGTGTGGGACTTTCTCTATTAGTCCATCTATACTGACCTCCATCAGGTTGCAAATTAAAAATAATTTTTATCTGCATCTAGCTCTGATAAAATATTTGGCCTTCTAGCAGTGTGTGGGACTTTCTCTATTAGTCCATCTATACTGACCTCCATCAGGTTGCAAATTCAAAATAATTTTTTGTCTGCATCTAGCTCTGAAAAAATATTTGGCCTTCTAGCAGTGTGTGGGACTTTCTCTATTAGTCCATCTATACTGACCTCCATCAGGTTGCAAATTCAAAATAATTTTTTGTCTGCATCTAGCTCTGAAAAAATATTTGGACTTCTAGCAGTGTGTGGGACTTTCTCTATTAGTCCATCTATACTGACCTCCATCAGGCTGCAAATTAAAAATAATTTTTATCTGCATCTACCTCTGAAAAAATATTTGGCCTTCTAGCTGTGTGTGGGACTTGTTCTATTAGTCCATCTATACTGACCTCCATCAGGTTGCAAACTGAATATAATTTTTTTCTGCATCTAGCTCTGAAAAAATATTTGGCCTTCTAGCAGTGTGTGGGACTTTCTCTATTAGTCCATCTATACTGACCTCCATCAGGTTGCAAATTCAAAATAATTTTTTGTCTGCATCTAGCTCTGAAAAAATATTTGGCCTTCTAGCAGTGTGTGGGACTTTCTCTATTAGTCCATCTATACTGACCACCATCAGGCTGCAAATTAAAAATAATTTTTATCTGCATCTACCTCTGAAAAAATATTTGGCCTTCTAGCTGTGTGTGGGACTTGTTCTATTAGTCCATCTATACTGACCTCCATCAGGTTGCAAACTGAATATAATTTTTTTCTGCATCTAGCTCTGAAAAAAATATTTGGCCTTCTAGCTGTGTGTGGGACTTGTTCTATTAGTCCATCTATACTGACCTCCATCAGGTTGCAAACTGAATATAATTTTTTTCTGCATCTAGCTCTGAAAAAATATTTGGCCTTCTAGCAGTGTGTGGGACTTTCTCTATTAGTCCATCTATACTGACCTCCATCAGGTTGCAAATTAAAAATAATTTATATCTGCATCTAGCTCTGAAAAAATATTTGGCCTTCTAGCAGTGTGTGGGACTTTCTCTATTAGTCCATCTATACTGACCTCCATCAGGTTGCAAATTCAAAATAATTTTTTGTCTGCATCTAGCTCTGAAAAAATATTTGGCCTTCTAGCAGTGTGTGGGACTTTCTCTATTAGTCCATCTATACTGACCTCCATCAGGCTGCAAATTAAAAATAATTTTTATCTGCATCTACCTCTGAAAAAATATTTGGCCTTCTAGCTGTGTGTGGGACTTGTTCTATTAGTCCATCTATACTGACCTCCATCAGGTTGCAAATTAAAAATAATTTTTTGTCTGCATCTAGCTCTGAAAAAATATTTGGCCTTCTAGCTGCGTGTGGTACTTGTTCTATTAGTCCATCTATACTGACCTCCATCAGGTTGCAAACTGAATATAATTTTTTTCTGCATCTAGCTCTGAAAAAATATTTGGCCTTCTAGCAGTGTGTGGGACTTTCTCTATTAGTCCATCTATACTGACCTCCATCAGGCTGCAAATTAAAAATAATTTATATCTGCATCTAGCTCTGAAAAAATATTTGGCCTTCTAGCAGGGTGTGGGACTTTCTCTATTAGTCCATCTATACTGACCTCCATCAGGTTGCAAATTCAAAATCATTTTTTGTCTGCATCTAGCTCTGAAAAAATATTTGGCCTTCTAGCAGTGTGTGGGACTTTCTCTATTAGTCCATCTATACTGACCTCCATCAGGTTGCAAATTCAAAATAATTTTTTGTCTGCATCTAGCTCTGAAAAAATATTTGGCCTTCTAGCAGTGTGTGGGACTTTCTCTATTAGTCCATCTATACTGACCTCCATCAGGCTGCAAATTAAAAATAATTTTTATCTGCATCTACCTCTGAAAAAATATTTGGCCTTTTAGCTATGTGTGGGACTTGTTCTATTAGTCCATCTATACTGACCTCCATCAGGTTGAAAACTGAATGTAATTTTTTTCTGCATCTAGCTCTGAAAAAATATTTGGCCTTCTAGCAGTGTGTGGGACTTTCTCTATTAGTCCATCTATACTGACCTCCATCAGGTTGCAAATTAAAAATAATTTTTTGTCTGTATCTAGCTCTGAAAAAATATTTGGCCTTCTAGCAGTGTGTGGGACTTTCTCTATTAGTCCATCTATACTGACCTCCATCAGGTTGCAAATTAAAAATAATTTTTTGTCTGCATCTAGCTCTGAAAAAATATTTGGCCTTCTAGCAGTGTGTGGGACTTTCTCTATTAGTCCATCTATACTGACCTCCATCAGGTTGCAAACTGAATATATTTTTTTTCTGCATCTACCTCTGAAAAAATATTGGGCTTCTAGCTGTGTGTGGGACTTGTTCTATTAATCCATCTATACAGACCTCCATCAGGTTGCAAAATGAATATAATTTTTTTCTGCATCTACCTCTGAAAAAATATTTGGGCTTCTAGCTGTGTGTGGGACTTGTTCTATTAGTCCATCTATACTGACCTCCATCAGGTTGCAAACTGAATATAATTTTTTTCTGCATCTAGCTCTTAAAAAATATTTGGCCTTCTAGCAGTGTGTGGGACTTGTTCTATTAGTCCACGTATACTGACCTCCATCAGGTTGCAAATTCAAAATAATTTTTTGTCTGCATCTAGCTCTGAAAAAATATTTGGCCTTCTAGCAGTGTGTGGGACTTTCTCTATTAGTCCATCTATACTGACCTCCATCAGGTTGCAAACTGAATATATATTTTTTCTGCATCTACCTCTGAAAAAATATTTGGGCTTCTAGCTGTGTGTAGGACTTGTTCTATTAGTCCATCTGTACTGACCTCCATCAGGTTGCAAACTGAATATATTTTTTTCTGCATCTACCTCTGAAAAAATATTTGGGCTTCTAGCTGTGTGTAGGACTTGTTCTATTAGTCCATCTATACTGACCTCCATCAGGTTGCAAACTGAATACAATTTTTTTCTGCATCTACCTCTGAAAAAATATTTCGGCTTCTAGCTGTGTGTGGGACTTGTTCTATTAGTCCATCTATACTGACCTTCATCAGGTTGCAAATTGAATATAATTTTTTTCTGCATCTAACCCAGCCAATAGTTTTGGCCTAATACCACAGTTTGGCCACTCAGCTCTGCTCGGTTCCCATCCATTGTTTTTTTGTGCAAAAAACTCCAGAGTTGTGAATTAGTTAACCACCAAAATGAGTGGAAAAAGGCCTGCTGCTGGTGGAAAGGGGAATAGGCATGTTGGGAAGGGGAAAAAAGGTTGTGTCCGTGGGGTAGGTGTTAAAGCAACAGTAATATCTGCAGAAGAAAGACCATCTTCCAGCCAAACTAAAATGTCTACTTCTTTTAGCGGACAATGTGATAAGATCCCTTTCTTACGGCCACGCCAATCGCTACAAATTCCAGATGAGGCACAAAAACAGCAGGTGCTTCAACGGATATCAAGTGCTCCTTTAAGTGGGCTCTCCTCCACATCAACTTCAACATCACAAATACTCCAGTCCTCAAAGGTGTCACCCCAATCGCACTTGCTTCCTCACAGCTCCCAAATCTCCAGCTGCCCGTCTGAGTATGAGGTAGAACAGATGGTTGAGTCTGCAGAGCAGTTTACTCATACTATAGCCTGTGAATCAGAGGTCGACTCCAGGGCTTCTGTGAATCCAGACGAGGAAATGATCTGCACTGATGCCCAGAACCTTTATGAGTCAGATCCAGGACCAGACGCAGAAGGTTCTGACCATAATGTAGACCCTCATTCCCAAACTGTAACTCCTGTTGGTGGAGACAATGAGGAAGACGATGATGAGACTCAAATACCTAATTGGAGCGACAACTTTAGTTTTTTGTCAGGGCAGGAACAGGTTGGCTCTGAGGACGACGGGTGTGATAACGCACAGGGTGATGATGATGAGGTTGGAGATCCCACTTACTGTCAACCCACAGTCAGCCAAGAGATGAGGTCAGCAGAGGAGGTGGAGGAAGATGCTAGTGACGACGAGGTCAGGTTGCGCGTTCCTGGACAGAGACGTAGTACTGGATGCACGTCAACAACTCCATCCTCAAACACAACTCTGCCTCTCACCACAAGTCGTGGTGGCTCTTCAGGTCGCATGGGTGCTAAGCCTTGCATAGCCTGGGCATTTTTTCAGATCGATAAAGATGACCCAACTCGTGTTATCTGTAACATTTGTCAGCAAAAGCTAAGTAGAGGCCAAAAAATACATAGTTTGAGTACTTCATGCATGAACCGGCACATGGACATGAAGCATAAGTTGCAGTGGGAATCTCACTGTGCTACAACGCGGCCTAGCCGGCCGGGCAACCACCGTCTGCCACATCTTGTGCATCCACGGCCTCTTCATCCTCTGTGACTGGGGGGACAGCAGTCACACCTGTTTTGGGACGCAGACCTGCCACCTCTTGACCCGCAACAGCCAGCGTGATTGGCAGGTCATCATTTTCTTTGGAGGTGGAAACACCAGCTGGTGTTGAGCGCTGTCCGACATCGATAGCACCACCTTTGGATCAAGGCAACCTAACATGTCCGCCTGCATCTTCCTCACAGACCGGCAGTTTGCCGGGGACACTCTTATCAACCCCGTCTAAGCACAATAGCCAGCCCTCGGTCCCTCAGATGTGGACAAGTAAAAGACCATTTCCTCCTAGCCATGAGAAAGCTAAGAGGTTGAATTTCACCATCTGCAAGCTCTTGGCTACAGAAATGCTGCTTTTCCGCCTGGTGGACACAGAGGATTTTCGAGACCTTATGTCCGTCGCAGTGCCCCAGTACCAGATGCCCAGTCGGCACTACTTCTCAAAGAAAGGTGTGCCTGAGCTCCACCAGCATGTCGCACACAACATCACCGCTTCTTTGAGAAACTCTGTGTGTGACAGGGTGCATTTCACCACAGACACTTGGACGAGTAGGCATGGACAGGGGCGTTACATGTCGCTGACTGGGCACTGGGTAACTATGGTGACAACAAGACAAGGGGCTGCTGTCCAAGTCTTACCGTCCCCACGAGTTGTGCGTCAATCCTCTTTATGTCAAAGTTCCTCCACTGCTTCTGCCTCCTCAACCTCCTCTCGATCTTCCACCTGCACCCAAAGCCTGTCTGGTCATGCCACAAGCTTTCTAACTGCGCAGAAGGGATCCTGCACACCTCCTTACTATGCTGGCAGTAGGGCTCAACGTCATCAGGCGGTTTTTACTTTGAAATGTCTGGGAAATGTGAGTCACACAGCTGAGGAGTTGTGGTCAGCTCTGGAGAACCAATTTCATGAATGGTTGTCTCCACTGGACCTGAAACCAGGGAAGGCCGCGTGCGACAATGCTGTCAACCTGGGTGCGGCCCTTCGCTGGGGCAATGTCACACACGTGCCTTGTATGGCTCACGTGTTGAACCTGGTTGTCCAGCAATTTTTAGCCCACTATCCCAGACTAGATGGCCTTCTGCAGAGGGCACGGTCGCTGTGTGCTCACTTCCGCCGTTCGCATCCCGCAGCTCAGCGACTTACATCTCTACAGAAGTCATTGGGCCTGCCACTTCACCGGCTAAAATGCGATATGCCTACCCGGTGGAGTTCAACTCTGCACATGTTGCAGCAACTGTGGCAGCACCGACAAGCCCTGGTGCAATACGTTCTGACGTATAGCCTGAGCCAACGAGATCCAGAGGTGGGGCAAATCACGCTGGAGGAGTGGTCTCAGATCAGGGACCTATGCACCCTTCTGCACAGTTTTGAAATGGCGACGAAGATGTTTAGTGCTGACGATGCCATTATCAGCATAACTATTCCCGTGATTTACATGCTGGAGCACATGTTAAACAGAATTCGGAGTCAGGTGGTGGCACAAGAGGAGGTGGAGGAAGTAGAGGAGGAGGAGTTGTAAGCGGAAGGGCTAACATCTGCAAGGTCCAGACGGTCGGCAGCACCAAAGCGGCAGGCATGTGAGGGTGGGGGAGATGGTTTTACCAGGGCGCATGGTAGCAGCCAAACTAGTGAGGAAGGTGCAGGAGCTCAGGAAGAAGTGGAGGACGAACTGATGGAAGACTCATCAGATGAGGGAGACCTTGATCACATTTCTGTTGTGCGAGGTTGGGGGGAGAAGACAGAGGAAGAAAGCATGATTGTTACCTCGCCACCAACACAACAGGGACTTGGTGCTCCTGGATGCGCAACACACATGAGTGCCTTCTTGCTGCACTACCTGCAACATGACCCTCGAATTGTGAGAATTAGAAATAATCCTGACTACTGGGTTGCCACACTGTTAGATCCCCGGTACAAAAGTAAATTTGCAGAAATTATTCCTGCCATAGAAAGGGATGCACGCATGCAGGAGTATCAGCAGAGACTGTTGCAGAATCTTACATGTGCTTTTCCACAAAACACCAGTGGTGCACGTAGTGAATCTCAATCTCACAGTTCCAACTTGCCAACCGTGGGACCGTCAAGTGTTCAGCACTCAAACCGTAACAGAACCACAGTATCGGCTGGTAACATCAATTTTGCGGAATCATTTCACCACTTTTTAGCCCATCCTTTGCAAGGCCACAGGAGACAAGAAGTCTGACACATAGTCAACGCCTAGAGACGATGGTACAGGAGTATCTCCAAGTAAACATTGAAGCCATAACTGTGTCACTGGACCCTTGCTCTTTTTGGGCTTCCAATCTGGATAAATGGCCGGAGCTAGCCACTTACGCCTTGAAGATCTTGTCATGCCCCGCAGCCAGTGTTCTGTCTGAACGTGTGTTCAGCGCTGCTGGTGGTGTGCTGACAGATAAGCGCACGCGGCTCTCCACTGATAATGTAGACAGACTCACGTTCACAAAGATGAACAAATCATGGATCCGAAACGACTTTTCTACCCCTGTGTCATCCTGGGGAGAGTAAAAGCTTAATGATTGGTTAAAATCACCCTACCAACCGTTTTAAGCTTTCAAATTACTAATCATGTTTATCTGTATCTTGGCTGGAAAATAATTTGGGCTTTGTAGCAGTGTGCAGCACTGATTCTATTAGGCCATCTATAATAAGCTCCACCAGATTTAAAATTACTAATCATGTTTATCTGTATCTTGACTGGAAAATAATTTGGGCTTTGTAGCAGTGTGCAGCACTGATCTTATTAGGCCATCTATACTAAGCTCCACCAGATTTAAAATTAATAATAATTTTTAGCTGCATCTAGCCCGGAAAATAATTTTGGGGCTCCGAGATGCGCAAGACACATAAGTGCCTTCTTGCTGCACTACCTGCAACATGACCCTCATATTGTCAGAATTCGAAGTAATCATGACTACTGGGTTGCCACACTCTTAGATCCCCCAAACTTTTCGATCAACCTTTTCATTTTAATAAAGACCAAAAAAATGGTCATTTTTGAAATTATAAGCATTAGCAGGTTATTAGAAACTGAAATCAAACAGTTTTCAACTCAAAACTTTATTCTAGGTGATGTTACATTTTCACATAGGACCCCTTGTTCGAAAGGAGCTTCTGAACTCTCTCGTCCATTGAATTTGTCAGGTTTTGGATGGTTTCTGCTTCAATTGTTTTGCATGAGGACAGAATACCCTCCCAGAGCTGTTGCTTAGATGTGAACTGCCTCCCGCCATCATAGACACTCCTTTTGATGATGATCCAGAGGTTCTGAATGGGGTAGAGGTCAGGGGAGCATGGGGGTCACACCATAAGTTTGTCCCCTTTTATGCCCATATCAGCCAGAGATGCAGATGTTTTATGTGCAGCATGAGATGGTGCATTATCATGCAGAAAAATGATCTTGCTGTGAAATACACGGTTCTTCTTCTTGAACCATGGCAGGAAGTGCTGTTTGAGAAAATCCACATACATTATGGAATTCATCTTTAGCGCCTTCAGGGATCCTAAAGGGGCCGACAATCTCTCTCCCCATGATTCCAGCCCAAAACATTACTCCACCTCCTCCTTGTTGGCGCTGTAGCCGTGTTTGCGTGGGGTGTCCATCAACCAGCCATCCTCCACTCCATCCATCTGGACCATCGAGCGCTGCACGGCACTCATCCGTGAACAAAACAGTTTTGAAGTCAATCTTCATGTAATGTTTGGCCCACTGGAGCCGTTTCTGCTTGTGTGAAGTGGATAGAGGAGGTCGACAGGATGGCGTATGCACAGCTGCAAACCTCTGAAGGACCCTGCATCTTGTTGTTCGGGGGACGTTGGAGGCACCAGCTGCTTCAAAAACTTGTCTGCTGCTATGACAAGGCTTTTTTTGCCGCTGCTCTTTTAACCTGACGTAATTGCCTGTAGGAAAGAGTCCTCAATTTGCCCTTATCAGCACGCACACGTGTGTGCTGTGAATCAGCTACATACTTCTTGATTGCCAAGACACTTCATCCTGATCATCGCACAATGTTGATTGTAGTCATGCCTTGACCTAAACACTCCACAATTTGTTGCTTCTCAGCAGCCGACACATCCTTTTTCTTTCCCATTTTGGCAGAAAATGTAGGCTGCTTAATAATGTGAGACAGCCTTCTTAAGTAGTCTTGCCTTTCATTGGACACACCTGCCAAACTAATTAGCACAGGTGTCTGCAATTGCTTACAGTGATATAAAGAGCCCTGACACACATCACCATCAATGAGTTTAACTGACAAACAAACAAATTCTTCCCTTATCACTCCTAAACACTTTTTGCATAATAATTTAGAACACAGTGTACATGTGCTTTTCCACAAAACACCAGTGGTTCACGTAGTGAATCTTACAGTTCTAACTTGACAAACGTGGTCTGTATGGAGTTGTTCAATAAAGGGCCCAAAATTAAGATAACATAGATGGGAGAGGTCTCTATGAATAGGAATTCCTAAGTATTTGATACCCTGTGAGGGCCAGGCAAAGGGAAAGTTGGACTGGATGGAATCCTATATGGATTTGGGGAGGGAGACATCGAGGGCCTCAGACTTCGCTGCATTGATTTTAAAATTTGACCATGTAACAAATAGTGTTGAGCCACCCCCGTAGTGTTCGAGTTCGGTTCGGTTCGTCGAACACCCGTGTGTTCGCCGAACTGTTCGTCGAACTGTTCGTCGAACACCTTCGAACACCGTTAAAACCAATGGCAGGCAAACAAAAACACATAGAAACACATAGAAAACACCTTCAAAGGTGTCCAAAAGCTGACAAACTGCTCAGAAGACATAACTAACACATGGAAAAGTGACAAGTACATATAGTCATGCGAAAATAAAAGAGGTGGAGGAGTAAAAGGAGGGGGAGACACAGATATAGGCATGTCATGCCCTTCTAAAATCCAAAAAGTGAGAAGCCGACACGGCCAGTCCGCTCCTGCCCGTGCCACCTCCGTGTCGCCGGGTTTGTGCCAGAGCCGCGGTGAACCCTGACGGCCAGCCTCCCTCTCCCAATACTGGTGCCTGTCCGCTGGTGGGTCGAGCGAGCCCCCCTGTGGTGGAGGCAGCTCTAAGCTTTTTAATTTAAATTGTCTCTCTAATTTGAATGAATACACTTTAAATCCATTTACAAGGATCTATTGGAGGGCAAGTCTCATGCCAGCAGCCGCGGTAATTCCAGCTCCAGTAGCGTCCACTAAAGCTGCTGCAGTTAGAAAGCTTTTATAAGGATCGAGCTCGGCTGTCCACCGCAAGGCATCCTACTGCCAGTCCCAGCCCCTATGCCTTGGGGTGCCTCCTGATGCTCTTCACTAAGTATCCCATGGTCCCGAAGCATTTCCTTTGAAAAAATTAAGTGTCTAAACTACAGGTGGTGCAGCTTGCTTAACAGCCGGGATAATCCGCTTACTAGCAGACACTGCTACTAGGCACAAAGTATTTCCTGGGCTAGATGCAGTTAAAAATTTGTAATTAGATACTCTCGTTGGATGCTGAGAAAGCATTCCATAGAGTCTCCTGGCACGCCATATATGATTCTCTTAAAAAGCTTGGGGTAGGGGTCTAGGGGACCCTTTTATAGCCAAAATCACGGCCCTGTATCGCAATACGTCACCTAGGCTGAAGATAAATGGAACTGTAGCACCCTGAGGGCTCGGTTGCTAAAGACGTATTGCACCTCACCCAGAGGTGTGATATCTCACTCTCAGGTAAGGATGGAGTGTGGATCAGGACCCGACACCTGCATGCATTACACCACATTGCCGTGGGGCAGGGCGACCAATATGCCACTGAGATGGGCACGACAGTCCCTGTCCCTGGCTGGAGTGGGGGGAGGGAACACTGAGGAAGGGGAACCCTGTAGTGCAGGAGCAGGGAGGAAGCAGTTCCTGGGTGCATTGAGAAGGGAGTATAAAAGGTGGGCACCATCTTAGTTCAGTGCAGAGAAGTCTGAGCAGAAGTGGCAGGGAGCAGGGGCTCTGCATGAGCTCTGCTCCGGAGGCGGGCCTAGTAACAGAGGCCCAGGCCTGGAAGAGGGAGAAGGAAGGAAGAGGAGCGGAGAAGGCTCCAGGAACGAGGAATGAAGGGATCCCAGGGGTGCGGACGGGCGAGTCGCCACCGCACGCCCGAATCCACCTGCGTGGAGGGGTCAGGCCAAAGGGGGAGACCGGTCCCCGAACTAGTGGAGGCAGGAAACGACCCTCAGCTAGAAACCGGAGGCTCTGACATTTTATGTGGCGCAGCCCCTCGCTACACCCGCTAGGAAGGCACCACATAGGGTCAGGGAAACTGGCGCCAAGTTTACCAAGAGGAGGCCCGAGGCAGCCGGACAGAAGTGTTGGTAAGAAAGGCCAGACAAAGGACACACAAAGGGGGTCCTGTGAAGTGCTCCAAAGTTATCTGGGAGTTGTCTGAGCCCCTCACCTGGTGAGCACAGTACGACGTGGGCAGCCGTTACCTGCAGACGTGGTCTGGATAATAAGAACTGTGAGTAAAGGCCCTGAACTGCATCACTGACTCTGTATCGTTACTGCTGCTGCCCTGCACCATCACCCCCATCCTCCGCATACACTGCCCTGAGGCTATACTCCTCCCGTGGGGAGTTATGCTACGCTCTGCTGAACCCACAACACCAGCCTCAGTGGTCTGCCCTGTAGCGGCGGTTCACTCTGACCGCAATCCACGGGTGGCGTAGTCGGACATTTAAACATGAAAACCACATAAATAGTTCCGCCACTGGTTTGACCGCCCTGAGCCACGGAACTGGGTCGCCGCCACGAAGACTACAACCACCAGCATCCACCAAAAAGGGTCCGGCTCCGGGTGTCCCAAGGCCCAGGGGGTGCGTCAGAACATTTTCATCACCTTTCACAATCACCAATGGGACAAGGCAGTGATGTCCTCTGTCCCCTCTCTTATACATCCTAGTGACGGAGCACCTGCTCTCATCAATTCGCCATAACCCCAATATTAGGTGGATTGAGGTGGGAGGCACCGAGTACAAGTGCTCTCTATTTGCTGATGATGTCCTAGTATATATCACTCAATCACATATATCCATCCATGCTGTTATGGCTGAAATAGATCACTTTGTTACATGGTAAAATTTTAAAATCAATGCAGCGAAGTCTGAGGCCCTCGATGTCTCCCTCCCCAAATCCATATAGGATTCCATCCAGTCCAACTTTCCCTTTGCCTGGCCCTCACAGGGTATCAAATACTTAGGAATTCCTATTCATAGAGACCTCTCCCATCTATGTTATCTTAATTTTGGGCCCTTTATTGAACAACTCCATACAGACCACGGTTGGCAATTTAGAACTGTAAGATTCACTACGTGAACCACTGGTGTTTTGTGGAAAAGCACATGTACACTGCGTTCCAAATTATTATACAAAAAGTGTTTAGGAGTGATAAGGGAAGAATTTGTTTGTTTGTCAGTTAAACTCATTGATGGTGATGTGTGTCAGGGCTCTTTATATCACTGTAAGCAATTGCAGACACCTGTGCTAATTAGTTTGGCAGGTGTGTCCAATGAAAGGCAAGACTACTTAAGAAGGCTCTCTCACATTATTAAGCAGCCTACATTTTCTGCCAAAATGGGAAAGAAAAAGGATGTGTCGGCTGCTGAGAAGCAACAAATTGTGGAGTGTTTAGGTCAAGGCATGACTACAATCAACATTGTGCGATGATCAGGATGAAGTGTCTTGGCAATCAAGAAGTATGTAGCTGATTCACAGTACACACGTGTGCGTGCTGATAAGGGCAAATTGAGGACTCTTTCCTACAGGCAATTACGTCAGGTTGAAAGAGCAGCGGCAAAAAAGCCTTGTCATAGCAGCAGACAAGTTTTTGAAGCTGCTTGTGCCTCCAACGTCCCCCGAACAACAAGATGCAGGGTCCTTCAGAGGTTTGCAGCTGTGCATGCGCCATCCTGTCGACCTCCTCTATCCACTTCACACAAGCAGAAACGGCTCCAGTGGGCCAAACATTACATGAAGACTGATTTCAAAACTGTTTTGTTCACGGATGAGTGCCGTGCAGCGCTCGATGGTCCAGATGGATGGAGTGGAGGATGGCTGGTTGATGGACACCCCACGCAAACACGGCTACAGCGCCAACAAGGAGGAGGTGGAGTAATGTTTTGGGCTGGAATCATGGGGAGAGAGATTGTCGGCCCCTTTAGGATCCCTGAAGGCGCTAAAGATGAACTCCATAATGTATGTGGATTTTCTCAAACAGCACTTCCTGCCATGGTTCAAGAAGAAGAACCGTGTATTTCACAGCAAGATCATTTTTCTGCATGATAATGCACCATCTCATGCTGCACATAAAACATCTGCATCTCTGGCTGATATGGGCATAAAAGGGGACAAACTTATGGTGTGACCCCCATGCTCCCCTGACCTCTACCCCATTCAGAACCTTTGGAGCATCATTAAAAGGAGTGTCTATGATGGCGGGAGGCAGTTCACATCTAAGCAACAGCTCTGGGAGGGTATTCTGTCCTCATGCAAAACAATTGAAGCAGAAACCATCCAAAACCTGACAAATTCAATGGACGAGAGAGTTCAGAAGCTCCTTTCGAACAAGGGGTCCTATGTGAAAATGTAACATCACCTAGAATAAAGTTTTGAGTTGAAAACTGTTTGATTTCAGTTTCTAACAACCTGCTAATGCTTATAATTTCAAAAATGACCATTTTTTTGGTCTTTATTAAAATGAAAAGGTTGATCGAAAAGTTTGGGGGATCTAAGAGTGTGGCAACCCAGTAGTCATGATTACTTCGAATTCTGACAATATGAGGGTCATGCTGCAGGTAGTGCAGCAAGAAGGCACTTATGTGCCTTGCGCATCTCGGAGCCCCAAAATTATTTTCCGGGCTAGATGCAGCTAAAAATTATTTTTAATTTTAAATCTGGTGAAGCTTTAGTATAGATGGCCTAATAGGATCAGTGCTGCACACTGCTACAAAGCCCAAATTATTTTCCAGTCAAGATACAGATAAACATGATTAGTAATTTGAAAGCTTAAAACGGTTGGTAGGGTGATTTTAACCAATCATCAAGCTTTTACTCTCCCCAGGATGACACAGGGGTAGAAAAGTCGTTTCGGATCCATGATTTGTTCATCTTTATGAACGTGAGTCTGTCTACATTATCAGTGGAGAGCCGCGTGCGCTTATCTGTCAGCACACCACCAGCAGCGCTGAACACACGTTCAGACAGAACGCTGGCTGCGGGGCATGACAAGATCTCCAAGGCGTAAGTGGCTAGCTCCGGCCATTTATCCAGATTGGAAGCCCAAAAAGAGCAAGGGTCCAGTGACACAGTCGTGGCTTCAATGTTTACTTGGAGATACTCCTGTACCATCGTCTCTAGGCGTTGACTATGTGTCAGACTTCTTGTCTCCTGTGGCCTTGCAAAGGATGGGCTAAAAAAGTGGTGAAATGATTCCGCAAAATTGATGTTACCAGCAGATACTGTGGTTCTGTCACGGTTTGAGTGCTGAACACTTGACGGTCCCACGGTTGGCAAGTTGGAACTGTGAGATTCACTACGTGCACCACTGGTATTTTGTGGAAAAGCACATGTAAGATTCTGCAACAGTCTCTGCTGATACTTCTGCATGCGTGCATCCCTTTCTATGGCAGGAATAATTTCTGCAAATTTACTTTTGTACCGGGGATCTAACAGTGTGGCAACCCAGTAGTCAGGATTATTTCTAATTCTCACAATTCGAGGGTCATGTTGCAGGTAGTGCAGCAAGAAGGCACTCATGTGTGTTGCGCATCCAGGAGCACCAAGTCCCTGTTGTGTTGGTGGCGAGGTAACAGTCATGCTTCCTTCCTCTGTCCTCTCCCCCCAACCTCGCACAACAGAAATGTGATCAAGGTCTCCCTCATCTGATGAGTCTTCCATCAGTTCGTCCTCCACTTCTTCCTGGGCTCCTGCACCTTCCTCACTAGTTTGGCTGCTACCATGCGCCCTGGTAAAACCATCTCCCCTACCCTCACATGCCTGCCGCCTTGGTGCTGCCGACCGTCTGGACCTTGCAGATGTTAGCCCTTCCGCATACAACTCCTCCTCCTCTACTTCCTCCACCTCCTCTTGTGCCACCACCTGACTCCGAATTCTGTTTAACATGTGCTCCAGCATGTAAATCACCGGAATAGTCATGCTGATAATGGCATCGTCAGCACTAAACATCTTCGTCGCCATTTCAAAACTGTGCAGAAGGGTGCATAGGTCCCTGATCTGAGACCACTCCTCCAGCGTGATTTGCCCCACCTCTGAATCTCGTTGGCCCAGGCTATACGTCAGAACGTATTGCACCAGGGCTTGTCGGTGCTGCCACAGTCGCTGCAACATGTGCAGAGTTGAATTCCACCGGGTAGGCACATCGCATTTTAGCCGGTGAAGTGGCAGGCCCAACGACTTCTGTAGAGATGTAAGTCGCTGAGCTGCGGGATGCGAACGGCGGAAGTGAGCACACAGCGACCGTGCCCTCTGCAGAAGGCCATCTAGTCTGGGATAGTGGGCTAAAAATTGCTGGACAACCAGGTTCAACACGTGAGCCATACAAGGCACGTGTGTGACATTGCCCCGGCGAAGGGCCGCACCCAGGTTTGCAGCATTGTCGCACACGGCCTTCCCTGGTTTCAGGTCCAGTGGAGACAACCATTCATGAAATTGGTTCTCCAGAGCTGACCACAACTCCTCAGCTGTGTGACTCACATTTCCCAGACATTTCAATGTAAAGACCGCCTGATGACGTTGAGCCCTACTGCCAGCATAGTAAGGAGGTGTGCAGGATCCCTTCTGCGCAGTTAGAAAGCTTGTGGCATGACCAGACAGGCTTTGGGTGCAGGTGGAAGACCGAGAGGAGGTTGAGGAGGCAGAAGCAGTGGTGGAACTTTGACATAAAGAGGATTGACGCACAACTCGTGGGGACGGCAAGACTTGGACAGCAGCCCCTTGTCCTGCTGTCACCATAGTTACCCAGTGCCCAGTCAGCGACATGTAACGCCCCTGTCCATGCCTACTCGTCCAAGTGTCTGTGGTGAAATGCACCCTGTCACACACAGAGTTTCTCAAAGAAGCGGTGATGTTGTGTGCGACATGCTGGTGGAGCGCAGGCACACCTTTCTTTGAGAAGTAGTGCCGACTGGGCATCTGGTACTGGGGCACTGCGACGGACATAAGGTCTCGAAAATCCTCTGTGTCCACCAGGCGGAAAGGCAGCATTTCTGTAGCCAAGAGCTTGCAGATGGTGAAATTCAACCTCTTAGCTTTCTCATGGCTAGGAGGAAATGGTCTTTTACTTGTCCACATCTGAGGGACCGAGGGCTGGCTATTGTGCTTAGATGGGGTTGATAAGGGTGTCCCCGGAAAACTGCCGGTCTGTGAGGAAGATGCAGGCGGACATGTTAGGTTGCCTTGATCCAAAGGTGGTGCTATCGATGTCGGACAGCGCTCAAGACCAGCTGGTGTTACCACCTCCAAAGAAAATGATGACCTGCCAATCACGCTGGCTGTTGCGGGTAAAGAGGTGGCAGGTCTGCGCCCCAAAACAGGTGTGACTGCTGTCCCCCCAGTCACAGAGGATGAAGAGGCCGCGGATGCACAAGATATGGCAGACGGTGGTTGGCCCGGCCGGCTAGACCGCATTGTAGCACACTGAGCTTCCCACTGCAACTTATGCTTCATGTCCATGTGCCGGTTCATGCATGAAGTACTCAAACTATGTATTTTTTGGCCTCTACTTAGCTTTTGCTGACAAATGTTACAGATAACACGAGTTGGGTCATCTTTATCGATCTGAAAAAATGCCCAGGCTATGCAAGGCTTAGCACCCATGCGACCTGAAGAGCCACCACGACTTGTGGTGAGAGGCAGAGTTGTGTTTGAGGATGCAGTTGTTGACGTGCTTCCAGTACTACGTCTCTGTCCAGGAAGGCGCAACCTGACCTCGTCGTCACTAGCATCTTCCTCCACCTCCTCTGCTGACCTCATCTCTTGGCTGACTGTGGGTTGACAGTAAGTGGGATCTCCGACCTCATCATCATCACCCTGTGCGTTATCACACCCGTCGTCCTCAGAGCCAACCTGTTCCTGCCCTGACAAAAAACTAAAGTTGTCGCTCCAATCAGGTATTTGAGTCTTATCATCGTCTTCCTCATTGTCTCCACCAACAGGAGTTACAGTTTGGGAATGAGGGTCTACATTATGGTCAGAACCTTCTGCGTCTGGTCCTGGATCCGACTCATAAAGATTCTGGGCATCAGTGCAGATCATTTCCTCGTCTGGATTCACAGAAGCGCTGGAGTCGACCTCTGATTCCCAGGCTATAGTATGAGTAAACAGCTCTGCAGACTCAACCATCTGTTCTACCTCATACTCAGACGGGCAGCTGGAGATTTGGGAGCTGTGAGGAAGCAAGTGCGATTTGGGTGACACCTTTGAGGACTGGAGTATTTGTGATGTTGAAGTTGATGTGGAGGAGAGCCCACATAAAGGAGCACTTGATATCCGTTGAAGCACCTGCTGTTTTTGTGCCTCATCTGGAATTTGTAGCGATTGGCGTGGCCGTAAGAAAGGGATCTTATCACATTGTCCGCTAAAAGAAGTAGACATTTTAGTTTGGCTGGAAGATGGTCTTTCTTCTGCACCTACCCCACGGACACAACCTTTTTTCCCCTTCCCAACACGCCTATTCCCCTTTCCACCAGCAGCAGGCCTTTTTCCACTCATTTTGGTGGTTAACTAATTCACAACTCTGGAGTTGTTTGCACAAAAAAACAATGGATGGTAACCGAGCAGAGCTGAGTGGCCAAACTGTGGTATTAGGCCAAAACTATTGGCTGGGTTAGATGCAGAAAAAAATTATTTTTAATTTGCAACCTGATGGAGGTCAGTATAGATGGACTAATAGACCAAGTCCCACACACCGCTAGAAGCCCAAATATTTTTTCAGAGCTAGATGCAGAAATTTTTTTTATTCAATTTGCAACCTGATGGAGGTCAGTATAGATGGACTAATAGACCAAGTCCCACACACTGCTAGAAGCCCAAATATTTTTTCAGAGCTAGAGGCAGAAAAATATTATATTCAATTTGCAACCTGATGGAGGTCAGTATAGACGGACTAACAGAACAAGTCCCACACACTACTAGAAGGCCAAATATTTTTTCAGAGCTAGATGCAGAAAAATATTATATTCAATTTGCAACCTGATGGAGTTCAGTATAGATGGACTAATAGAACAAGTCCCACACAGCTAGAAGCCCAAATATTTTTTCAGAGGTAGATGCAGAAAAAAATTATATTCAATTTGCAACCTGATGGAGGTCACTATAGATGGACTAATAGAACAAGTCCCACACACTGCTAGAAGGCCAAATATTTTTCAGAGCTAGATGCAGAAAAATATTATATTCAATTTGCAATCTGATGGAGGTCAGTATAGATGGACTAATAGAACAAGTCTCACACACTGCTTGAAGGCCAAATATTTTTTCAGAGCTAGATGCAGAAAAATATTATTTTCAATTTGCAACCTGAAGGAGGTCAGTATAGATGGACTAATAGAACAAGTCCCACACACTGCTAGAAGGCCAAATATTTTTTCAGAGCTAGATGCAGAAAAAAATTATATTCAATTTGCAACCTGATGGAGGTCAATATAGATAGAGTAATAGAACAAGTCCCACACACTGCTAGAAGGCCAAATATTTTTTCAGAGCTAGATGCAGAAAAAAATTATATTCAATTTGCAACCTGATGGAGCTCAGTATAGATGGACTAATAGAACAAGTCCCACACACTGCTAGAAGGCCAAATATTTTTTCAGAGCTAGATGCAGAAAAAAATTATATTCAATTTGCAACTTGATGGAGCTCAGTATAGATGGACTAATAGAACAAGTCCCACACACTGCTAGAAGGCCAAATATTTTTTCAGAGCTAGATGCAGAAAAAAATTATATTCAATTTGCAACCTGATGGAGGTCAGTATAGATGGACTAATAGAACAAGTCCCACACACTGTTAGAAGGCCAAATATTTTTTCAGAGCTAGATGCAGAAAAAAATTATATTCAATTTGCAACCTGATGGAGGTCAGTATAGATGGACTAATAGAACAAGTCCCACACACTGCTAGAAGCCCAAATATTTTTTTCAGAGCTAGATGCTGAAAAATATTATATTCAATTTGCAACCTGATGGAGGTCAGTATAGATGGACTAACAGAACAAGTCCCACACACTGCTAGAAGGCCAAATATTTTTTCAGAGCTAGATGCATAAAAATATTATATTCAATTTGCAACCTGATGGAGGTCAGTATAGATGGACTAATAGAACAAGTCCCACACACAGCTAGAAGCCCAAATATTTTTTCAGAGGTAGATGCAGAAAAAAATTATATTAAATTTGCAACCTGATGGAGGTCAGTATAGATGGACTAATAGAACAAGTCCCACACACTGCTAGAAGGTCAAATATTTTTTCAGAGCTAGATGCAGAAAAATATTATGTTCAATTTGCAACCTGATGGAGGTCAGTATAGATGGACTAATAGAACAAGTCCCACACTCTGCTAGAAGGCCAAATATTTTTTCAGAGCTAGATGCAGAAAAATATTATATTCAATTTGCAACCTGATGGAGGTCAGTATAGATGGACTAATAGAACAAGTCCCACACACTGCTTGAAGGCCAAATATTTTTTCAGAGCTAGATGCAGAAAAATATTATATTCAATTTGCAACCTGATGGAGGTCAGTATAGATGGACTAATAGAACAAGTCCCACACACTGCTAGAACGCCAAATATTTTTTCAGAGCTAGATGTAGAAAAAAATTATATTCAATTTGCAGCCTGATGGAGGTCAGTATAGATGGACTAATAGAACAAGTCCCACACACAGCTGGAAGCCCAAATATTTTTTCAGAGGTAGATTCAGAAAAAAAATATATTCAATTTTCAACCTTATGGAGGTCAGTATAGATGGACTAATAGAATGATGCTATGCCCAAAAGGTTTCACTTCACTAGCTGCAGTAAAAAAATTGGTATTCTATACACAGGTGGTGTAGCTTGCAACACAGATAGGCTACTCCACTGACTAACACACTCTCCAATAGGCCAAAAAGGATTAGCTTTGCTAGATTTAGCCAAATGCTGTGAAAAAAACTTGCACAGCACTGGCACAGACCTGCCTGGCAAAAACTGATAGGAACTGATCTAACTTAGTCCTGAAAAGGACTGCAATTACAATTATTCTTTACTCCCAACCTATCTATTTAAGAGCACAGACCTGCCTGATAAAAGTCGTAGGAAATGCTGTAACCTAGTTAGACGGGGCCGTCTAACACGCAGCTGCAGCAGTGAGAAAATGGTGGCGACGGGGAAAATGGCTGGGTCTTATAGGGCAAGGACATGTGACATACACTGCCAATGACACATGCCCTTGCGTGTGTGAAAAAAAGCACTTGGCTCCGTGTGTGCGCTGCTGATAGGCTGACTGATTGCACCTCCCCACTGTAAATGCGGGAAAGAGAAAAAAAATGGAGATCTTCATTGTTCCTGCAGAGCTCCATCCCCTGCCCCTCCCCCCGCCCCGCTGTACACTCAAACTGTGTATTAACATTAACTTTCATCATTACTGAGAAAAAATCCAGTTATGATTTTGGTGCACGAACAGTTATCGAACATAACCTCGAACAGCCGAATTTTTTTTAAATCGTTCGTGTTCGCCGAACGGCTCGAACACCGCCCAAAACAGCTCGAATTTGAGATTGACGTACAGTTCAAGTCGAACACCGCTCATCTATACTTATAACAGAAAGAATAGAGCATCACACATAGATTAGATACATAGAAACATGTCAGTCACATATATAAGAAGTACAGTGATAGTGTTGATTACTGTACTTGTCATTTAGTGTTAAAATAAAGGATTTATTAAAAAAAAATTGGCTTAGGGTTCCCCATAATTTTAGTCTCTAGTGGAGGTTAAGCAGACGGGCAGATGTTTGAAGCCTGGGAAGGGGGTAAAACCGACGGAGCTTCCCAGGCTACTAATATCAGCCCCCAGCTGAATACCTAGCCTTTACTAGCTATTAAAATGGGGGACCCCCAAAAAAATGACAAGGGGTCCCCCCTATTTTAATAGCTAGCAAAGGCTAGGCAAACAGCTGGGGGCTGATATTAATAGCCCAGGAAGGGTGCCATGAATATTGGCCCCCTCCCAGGCTAGAAACACCAGCTGTTAGCCGCCCCAGAAATGGCGCATCCATAGGATGCGCCAATTCTGGCACTTAGCCTCGCTCTTCCCTCTGCCCTGTAGCGGTGGCAGTGGGGTAATAGGGCTGGGGTTGATGTCAGCTTATAATGCCAGCTGACATCAAGCCCAGGTTAGTAATGGAGAGGCGTCTATAAGACACCCCCATTACTAACCCCATAGTCAAAGTTAAAAAAAAACACAAACACCCAGAATAAAGTCCTTTAATTGAAATAAACACACAATTCTTTATTGTTCTAAATTAAACCATACTTACCATCACGCCCATTCCAGCTGAAGCCAATGTCTTCTGCAATAAAAGTAAAATAATAAAGCAACATCATCCTTACCTTTCCAAGGTTTCCACGACTGCTTCAGCTCTGCTACATTCACATGACAGGCTGGATCGCAGCCGAAAGCTGCCATCCAGCTTGCCATGCCGCAGACACTGAGAAGCGCAGGCATGCTTGTGCTCCTCAGTGTCTGGCTGTGACGGCATAAAGATGAGCCGAGGTCATGTCCAATGAACTCAACTCACCTCATGCACGTCACTGTCAGGGTGGGAAAATTCTCCTGCGCAAGCATGCCTGCGCTCTGCAGTGTCTATGAAGGATGGCATGCTGGATGACAGCGCTCAGCTGCCATCCAGCCTGTCATCTCAATGCCATCCCAGCGTGGGAGAATTCTACTGCTGAAGCGCTGTGCGCAGGAGAATTTTCCCACGCTGTCAGTGACGTGCTTTCCATGAGGGGAACAAAAGGGAGGTGCTGTTACTGTGCAGGGCGGCAAAATGGCACTTGTTTTCTTCATCTGGGACAAAGTTAGGGAAAAAGTGGGGAATGTGTTCTAGAAGCAATTAAGTATAAATGTGTGTTATTGACGCGCCCCCAGGGCCGTGGGGTACTCGGCAGCCGGGCTCCTGAGTATGCTGGTAGGGGAGTATCATGGTGGCTGGCCCGGTCCGTGACCCAGGGCGGTCAGTGCAAAAGGGGGGTACTCTTATATGGGTTTTTTTTAGGATTGTTCGTGATGCCACCTGTGGAATGCGGCTAAAGGGGTACTGCTGCTGCGGAGCAGTCCTCTGGAGCTGGTGTTACAGCAGCAGGGGTGGTGTGGCTCTCCACATGTAGAGCAAGCTCCGGGGCAGTGTAGGTAAATGGTGGTTGCGCTGGGCATTGTAGTGCAGAGAGGGAACGATGGCGCAGATCAAAGAATGGACGGAGGCAGTGCGGTGCAGTCATTCGAGTTTTTACTCACAGTTCTTATGACGGTTCCACTGGTGCACTGTACAGGTGTCAGCCTCCCACGTCACGCTGCGTTCACCAGGCAGGGGCTCAGTTCTTCCTAGGGTAGATCTGGAGTACCAGGCAGAACCCCACCTTCTCTTGTTCCTAACTAGACCGTCTTCTCGCTGGGTCTTTCTCGCTCCTGCCCTGTGCTTCCCACTCTCAATCCCGCTCGGGTACTCTGAAGTCCCTCCTGTCCGTCGGAGTTCACAGACCTGCTTGACCCTCACAGGGATTAGAATGAGGCTTCGGCAACTGACTATATAAGCCAGAAGCCTCCAGTTTTTCCAGCCGAGACTTGAAGTACACGACTGGGCCAGGGGCCGGTCCCCTTCTTGCGGCCTACGATCCCTCTGTCTTCTGACAGATGCGGGGCATACGGGTGCCTTCCTGCACTCACTGTACCCCCTAGGATCCCTTCTTAGAACGGAGCCTACTCCTCTGCTCCCCACCTGGGCCTCTAGGACTGGGCCCTACTTGTGGAGCAGAGCTCCTGCTGAGACTCGGCTCCCGGACTGTTCTTCTGAACTGTCCTCTCACTACTCCACTATCTGATCTGCCACCCTAAGATGGCTTCCCTATATATATTCCTACCAAAGTGCTCCCCCTAACTACTTCCTCCACCCACACCCACTACTGGTTCCCTCTACCTCTGGGTTCCCCCCACTCCAGCCAGGGTCAGGGCTCAGCAGAAACATACATTGCGTCTTGCCCTTCCAGCTAGCCTGGAGCAGTGTAGTGCTGGATGCAGGTTTTGGGGTTCCGGGCAGCACTCCCTCCTTACCTGAGAGAAGGAGACACCACACCTCTGGGTGAGGTGCAGTACCTCTGTGGCGACTGAACCCTCAGGGGCGCCACATTATTTTCTGCAAAGACAAGTCCCGGCAGGAAGAAGTGATGATGGTTTGTGCCAGATGCAGAAGAAAAGCAAAGATAAAGGACTTAACCTAGAGACGTCACTGGTGAGTCACTGTACCACATGTACACACACACTATACACTATATACAGAGTTCCTGTGTATAATGTCATTGGTGATCCCTGTAATACCTGTACATTATATGCTATATGTAGAGGTCCTGTGTATAATGTCACTGGTGAGTCAGTATATTACCTGTACACTGACACTATATACAGTGCTCCTGTGTATAATGTCAGTGGTGATCACTGTATTACTTATACACTAACACAATATACAGAACTCTTGTGTATACTGTCAGCGGTGATCACTATATTACCTGTACATTGACACTATGCACTCTATACTATATACAGAGCTCTTGTGTATAATGTTACTGGTGGTAATAACAAAGTTATTAGTATTGTTATTTTTATTAATTATCAGTATTGTAGTATTCAGTCATTATTTGGTGGTAATATTTTGTCTGGTCATGGTGTGGCGGTATTTTTCCCTTGTATGTGATATTATTCGGTCACTGTATGGTGTTAATATGTGATCTGGTCAAGGTGTGGCTGTATTTGTCCCTTGTATGTGGTATAATTTGGTCACTATGTGGTGGTAATATGTAGACCGGTCATGGTCTGACGGTATTTCTCTATTGTATGTGGTATTATTTGATCGCTATATGCTGATAATATGTGATCTGGTCACGGTATAGCGGTGTAGCAGTATTTTTACCTTGTATGTGGTATTATTGGTCTCGGTATAGTGGATTGTGTTGTGTATGGTGCTCATTTGTTCTCTCTGATTCTTTATTTACATTAGAGTTTAAATACTGGGAGATGCACTTACAGGGGTTCTCTGGTGAAAACAAATAATCACCTCTCCATAAGACAAGTGATAAGTTATTGATTGGTGGGGGTCTGGCCAATTGGCAGAATGTGGAACTTTTATCCCCATTAGTATGGAGCGACATGTGTGAATTAACCACTGATCCATTTATTCCCTCAGTGACTGCGAGTGTTGCTCTTGTTTTTCTCTGGAAGCCCCTAAAGAGAATAAATGAAGCTGTGGTCAGACATCCCACCTGTTGCTCCATTTTAAAATGGGGATAAATGTGCCCTTTCAGGGATAAAACTTCCACATCCTTCTGATCAATGTAGTTTCCTATGGTTGGATCCCCCCAATCACCTATCCTGTGGAGCACATGGATCGGTGTTAATTTTTTAATCCAAAGAACCCATTTAATGCAAACTACCATAATTGTACACACAGTTATGGTGTGTGCACAGTAGATGTACAGGAACTGCCTGTGTTTTACAGTCAATGGTCCACTATAATGGGGATAACGGCTTACAGATACTTGCATATAGCTGTAGGGTGTGCCCCTAGAGCCAATTCCCCCTGTGGGACCCAGACACCGCAGTCCGACCCTGTATGAGTTTATGAGGAATTGGTCTCTCTCCTCTCTCTCATTTTTTGTATTTTCTATTTTGTTTTCAGTTAACATGTTTTATTTCTTTTTCTTCCATAGTCCTAAAGCAATATGCTACGCTTAAAATAAAATAATTGTACCCTACATTTCTTTGTAATTCTTCAATAATGTACTTTCTCTTTATCTACATAGGATGATCTTTTTTTCCTTTGTTAAATGCACACCTGTTTTTTTCTAGCATTTATGATTGTGAACATGGTTCAGTTCCCATCAAAGGGTTTGTTTATAGTTAGTAACCATAGTACTGCAGATGCAGCATCCCCATGCATATAGGTTTGATTCATGAACAATGGAATATTTTTTATCAAACTCATTTGCAACTTGCTTTACTTTTTATCTGGATAAGTAAAATAAAAAATACATAGATTAACGTATCTTTAACACGAAATGGATACAGGAAAAGCCCATTCTACTTTTTTATTTCTGAAAAGAGCAAAGCTCATGTTTATGTACTGTATGTGTCATTTGCAGGGCTGCATGCTTGCCTGAATGGTTTAACATGTATAAAATGTATTGTTACTAATGATGTGCGAGCCTGCTCGGCACTGCTCGATACTCAATCGAACATTGGGGTGTTCGGCCTGCTTGTTACTTGATCGAGTATCGCGGGTCCTCAAGTCCCCATCCCGTATATTTTGAGACTGAGATACAGCAAATAAACATGTGGGAATAGCCAGCTATTCATGGTAATGCCGTAGCCATGTCGGCTACTGGCAGTACTGTGATTGGTCGGCCGCATCGCGTCATCGGATCTTATATGAGACCTGATGACATGATGCTCGGCACATTGTCCTCAGTAAGCAGTTCAGAGAGAGTTCATATAGCAGGGAGAGCATAGGTTTAATAAATAAACAAGTAATTAAAATAGTTACGTAGGGTCCCCCCTATTTTTGATAACCATCCAAGGTAAAGCAGACAGATGTGGGCTTATATTATCAGGTTGGGAAGGTCCCTGATTATTGTGCCCTTTCCAGCCTAAAAATACCAGTCCGCAGTTAGATGGACCAATTCTGGTGCTTTACTCGGCTCTTCCGGATTGCCCTGGTGCAGTGGTAATCAAATTAATATTTTTGGGAGTTAATGTCTTTTTTAAAGACTGTTTAGATAACACCAAAAATGCCATTTGCAACATCTGCCAGGCCAACATCAGCAAAAGAACCAAAATTACCAGCCTGTCCACCACAAGCATGCTCAGGCACATGACAGCAAAGCACCCGACTAATGGGGGTGTCTGATAGATGCTTCCCCATTACTAGCCCCTGGGTCTTAGGCCAGCTGAAATTAATCAGCTGACATTAAAAAAAAAATATTACCCAGATTACCACCACACCAGAGCTATCGGGAAGAGCCGGGCAAAGCGCTAGTATTGGTGCATTAAATGGATGCGCCAATTCTGGAGTATTTTTAGGCTGGTATTTTTAGGCTGGAAAGGGGCCAATATCCGTGGACGTTCCCAACATGATAATATTAGCCCACAGCTGTCTGCTTTTCCTTTGTCTGGTTATCAAAAAATGGGGGCACCCCACATCATTTTTTTTTAATTACTTATTTATTTACTTCTCAGCAGTGACCTTTGTCCTTCTACCATTCCGAGTGCCCTGAGACAACTGATCCCACACTTGGACACTCCGAAGAGCTGTTTTGCTCATCTTTCCATTTAGAGATTCTGGCCTCTCACTTGGTCTACTCGGAAGTGGAATGAGCTTAGATATGTGGTTTGAAGGTGAGATTAGAGTCCAGGGTTACCCCGAGAGCTGTTCACTTTTCCATTAATAGATTCGGGCCTCTCGCCCGACCAGCTTCAAGCAGGGTAACAGAAGATCGCATGTAGCAATTTGAGCAGCCATGGTTACCTGAAGGTGACGGTGGGAAAATGCAATTACTATCGCAAGAGGTGGATGATGATGAGACACAATGGACAGAAAGTCAGGAGGAGGACCAGGGTGCGGAAGTGCAAGACGAAATGATGGACGATGAAGTCACTGACCTAACCTGACAAGGAAACATGCAGAGCGCGGACAGAAGCACACAGGATAAGGGAGGCATAGCACCACAACAGGCAGGAACAAGCAGTGTGGTGACCACAGACACAAGGCTGGTAACTGTTCCCCGGAACACCGACATGACGGAAGTTGCCAGCACAACTGTTATGTCTTCCCGAGTCTGGTTCTTTTTTAAAGACTGTTTAGATAACCCCAAAAATGCCATTTGCAACATTTGCCAGGCCAGTATCAGCAAGATCACCAAAATTACCAGCCTCACCACCACCAGCATGCTCAGGCACATGACAGCAAAGCACCCGACTAGCTGGGACGAACGCCAAGGTCCAGAAACAGTGTCTGCAGGTGACACCACTGCCTCTTCCGCTGTTGTGCGTGCACGCCAATCCCCTGTCCATGGCACATGCAAAGATGCCTCCCGCCCTGCACCTGTTGTTGCTGACTTGCAACAATCGCCATCAATGTCCTTGTCCTAGTGCAGCGTTCAGTTGTCCCTACTCCAGACCTTGGAATGTAAGCGCAAGTATGCAGTCAGCCACCCACCCACAGGCCGCAATACTAGACAGCTTTATTGCACTTGAAATGTTGCCTTTTAGGCTCGTGTAGGCGGAAGCTTTCCACAACCTGATGGCGGCGGCCGGGTGTCCATACTTGGTGCCCAGCCGCCACTATTTCTCCGGGTGTCGTCTCCACCTTCCACAAGCACAGGTCCCAGAAAATGCCCTCCTCAGTGCACTTAAGTGGGAAGGACCGCCTAACCACAAACAAGTGGATAAGTGAATGTGCTCAGGAATGGTTCATCTCATTGACACATTCCACTGGGTTAATATTGTGGAAGTAGGGACACAGTGGGACCCTGGGACAGAATACGTCCTCCCAACGCAGAGGATTGCGGGTCCTGGGTCAATCAAGGTTGCCCCCACATTCTACAGCTCCTGCACTACCTCCTCCTCCTCCTCTTCAGCCTACATCTCCATCACTTGATTCATTTTTTTCAGGAGATATTCCAGATTATCTACTTAAACTTTGTGGGTGCCAATAACAATAAGCAGGACTGTATGCTTAGGTGACAAACCACACACCGTTGCAGAGTTGTTGAAAGCTGTATCAGAGAACCTGGTGGTGGCTCTGAAGCTAGGCAAGCTCACACACATACCATGCCTTGCCCATGTGCTCAACTTAGTCATTCAGTGGTTTCTCAAAACCTATCCAGATCTGCCAGAGCGGCTTGTGAAAGTAAGCCGTGTGTGTGTCCATTTCAGAAAGTCAGCTACAGCTTCCACCGCCCTGGCAGGGCTTCAGCAGCATTTGCAGCTTCCAGCTCACCGACTGGTGTGCAATGTAACCACACATTGAAAATCAATGTTGGAGATGTTTGGAATGATTTTAAGCAGCAGAGAGCAGTTGTTGAGTACCAGCTTCAACACGCCCGTCGGCATTCAGGTCAGCCTCTGCACATAAGAGCTGATGAGTGGGCATGGATGTCTGACATTTGTGCTGTCCTCCAAAACTTTGAGGACTCCACCAAGATGGTGAGCGGTGATGATGCCATAATTAGCGTCACCATCCCGCTTCTCTGTTTACTGAAATGCTCGCTGCTCACAATTAAAGAGAAGGCATTGCAGGTGGAGCAAGGAACTATACAGGGTGATGCTACTCAGCCCAGCTTCATCTCATCTCAACACGGGTGGGGGGATAATGAGGAGGAAGAGGAAGAGAATATGGTCAGTTGTCCTCTTGGTGAGAACAGGGAAGTCTTGGCTGTTGGCTGTATGACACACAAGGCCGACTTTACATTTCCCTGCCTTTACCATGACCATCTCGTTGTACGCATTTTGGGCATTACAGAAAACTCGCACGACACAAGAGAATTCTTGGAGACAGAGGTGTGAGGTTCTGATTAAGGAGGATGTAAGTCATAGATCAGTTGCAGAATGGAGGGCACGGGAGGGATGGTACACAGAAATGAGGAATGAGATATAAGGCGGTGCAGAACTGTGGACAGCTTGGTGGGTGAGAGCGATAAGTTTGTATTGTATTCTGTAATTGTGGCACCCCAGGGGTCTGGTTGCCACAGTAATAGAAATATTATGTCTGAGAGCAAGTGGGAGGTTTCTCTGGTCAGGAGCCCTTAATCATGCAACACTTCCTGCCCAGACCTGGGAGGGGAGGAATCTGCCCTTATAAACTGGGTCTGGGGCGGGATTAGTGAGTTGGGTCAGAGCCTGGAGACAGTTCCAGACACAGGGAGAGTTACAGCAGGAGCTCTGTAGGAGCAGTAGCTGAAGACCAGGGGCTGGAGCGCAGCAGAGCTCGCCCTGGCAGAAGAATCTGATAACCGGACACCGGAGTCCGAGGCTGTGGGGACTGATATCCACCCATCAGCAGAAACCAGCCGGCAGGGGATTCCAGGTCCTCTGGCCATAGAAGCCCGGAGGCTCAGTCACAAGGAAGGGACCAGCACCGCCATCCAGGAGCGGAGGCTAACAGAAGGCCCCAAGTCACCAGCCATACGGGTGAGCACCACACAGTATACTCAGGGACGTGGGCTACTTCTACCCGCTTACAGCAAGGTAGCCAGAAAGAATGCAGATAGACGGGGAGGCCTACAACTCCACCTGGCCAGGGGAACTCCTGTTTGCTCGCAGACTGACCAGGCCCCTTATGCTAGCCAGTACTCCCGTGAGGGTCTGCCTTAATATCACCAGTAAAGACCCTGAACTGCACTGCAAAGACTCTGAGTCGTTCCTGCTCATCGCCGCACCAGCACTACTAGTACTGGGACACCCGCGCACCATCACTCCCATCATCCACATTCCCTGCCCTGAGGCCATACTCCTCCCGTGGGGAGTTATCCCATTTTTTGCTGCGCACACCACACCAGCCTCAGCGGACTGCCTCGCAGCGGCGGTACACCCTGACCGCGATCCACGGGTGGCGTAGTCAGACAATTAACCTAAAACCCCTAAAAGACTGCCATCGGCCTGACCACCCTGAGCCACGGGACCGGGTCGCCGCCACGGAGACTACAACCCCCAGAGACCCGGCTCCGGGTAACCCACACACGTCCACACTAAGCCCAGGGGGCGCGTCAGCTTTGTTGTAGTTGGCAGGATTTCATGCCCGCAACCACCGAGTACTGCACGCCTTCAAAAGACTGTCATACCTGCCGTGGTGAAGGTTCCCACCATCCGGAGCCGTTTCCCGCCATCTTCAAAAGTTTCCCGCCATCTTCAAAAGTTTCCCGCCATCCGCAGTTGTTTTTCCGCCCACGGACGCCATCTTCGGGACGCCGCGCGGGAAGAAGAGGGGCGTGGACACCGAAAGCGTGCGAGACCCGAAGCTCCGCCCCATGCATCGACGCTGCACAAGGTCCTGGAAGGGAGAGAGAGCGATGCTGACGTCACCAGAGCGCGACGCAAGGTCCTCCACCCTGACGATCGTCTGTGGAGCTGCGGCCTACGGAGAAGAAACCACAGAAGGTAGGCCACACTTAACAAGGGGGGAGGAAGATGACGGATACGGAGGGACCCTCTACCACCAGCGCGGCCGCTGCCGCAGTAATGCCATTTACAATGCCCTATATCCCCGGAGAGGCCTGGCTGCCCCAGTACTCAGGGGAGTCGCATACCCTAAGCGACTTTAAAGAGAGACTGTACAGCCTGTTTAAGGTATACCCCCTGACAGAAGGACAAAAAGTGAGCATATTGGTAGGCCAGCTAAACGGGGCAGCCCAACGTGAAGTAAAGTCCTGGTCAGTCCGGGACAAGGAGACTGTAAAAGAAATCTTAACCCGTCTGAGGGACACTTTTGATACCCGTACCTCAGCAGAGATCAAAATGAAATTCTATGGGTGCAAGCAGCGGGCCCAAGACAGTATAAGAGACTATGCTTTGAATTTGCAAGAGGCCCTGGGAGCCATTAAACAGGCAGACCCTGACAGTGTGCGGAAAGCAGATGAATTATTAACTGAGCAATTCATTGAGGGTCTGCTGTCCAACGCCCACCGAACCCAGTTACGTGCAATGGCCTTGCAGAACCCTGGTTTAGACTTTGCAAAGTTCAAAGACAGGGCCATCCGGGTGCTCTGAGAACCGGCACCAGGTAGCGCTGTAACCCACCGGCGTCCTGCTATTACCTATCATCAAGAGATGGCGCCCTTGTCTGCAGAGCCTGTAGGAGCTGGTGTGCAGGCTTTGGACAACAACCCGGCTACAGACCTGCACCATCAGGTCCAAGAGCTAACTAAAAGAGTAGCCGCGCTAACCCGAACTGTGCAGTCTTTACAGGTCTCTCCTCCAGGAAGGATCAAGCTGGCCACCAGTCCGGAGGACGTCCCATGGCGCCGACAGAGGAGGATTCCAACATCCAGAGGAAGACCTAGCGACAGATACAACGAGGACGGACAACCCATCTGCCGCCGCTGCAATCAACCCGGACACATGGCAAGGTACTGTCATTTAAAAGGGGCACAACCTGGGGTAGAGGGCCAACCCCCAGGCATAAGATCATCAGGCCCATCGAACTGGCGTGATAAATACGTAGGGGGACTTTCGGTATTGCCTGTGGTACTGGATGGCATTCCTATGTGTGCCCTACTGGACACTGGGTCACAAGTGACTACCATCCCGTACGTGCTCTTTAAGCGGTACTGAAATGACTCGGACATAACCCGCTACCCAGATGACGACCTGAGTATCATCGCCAGCAATGGTCAGCCCGTGCCGCAGGTGGGGTTCAAAGAGGTGACCATTAAGGTCGGCAAGGTCGAACTGGCGGCACAAGGACTGATCATTGTTGACATTGACCGTCATGAGAGTCACCCTAGAATAACCTTGGGAACTAACGTGATTGAAAATTGGCTTGCAGAGGTGATTCTCATTTTACAGCAGGTTGCCAAGAACGCCAGTTCCAGCCAGCAGCGTGTGCTCCAAAAAGAGATCCGGGCACTGATGAAGCGGCAACAAGTGGAACTATCTGGTGGTGAGATAGGTAGCGTGAGAATGTGTGACCCGTTCCCTATTGCCATGCCCCCGAAAAGTGAGATGATGATCTGGTGCCGGGCAGCTATTGGTCTGAGAGGTAGAGACTACCAAGCAATGGTAGAACCCGTCTACTCAGACAGTAGGCCCACCATTTTGACAGCACGGGGGGTGGTCGACGTACGCCATGGGAGGGTGCCCGTCCGCATCATAAATATCGGGGAGAGAGAAGTATACCTTCCCCGGTATGCCTCGCAAGCCAAATTGTTCACCATAAACCAAAATTCTGTAAGGGCCGTGGAACCCTTGCCTCCATCTCAACCAGAGGAAGGTAACGGCTCTAAGAAACAAATGGAGTACTGGTGTCAGCAACTGCATTTGGGTACTGACTCCACTCCCTCACACCAAAAACAGGGAGTCTACCGGGTGGTTCAGGAGTACGAAAGAGTCTTTAGTAAACACCCGCTAGACTTCGGGCGAGTAAAGGGGGTAGAACATCACATCCCAACAGGAGACCATCCACCCATAAAGGAAAGATACCGACCTGTACCTCCTGCACACTATCAGCATGCAAAGGGGATGTTGCGGGACATGAAGGAGGCTGGGGTAATCAGGGACAGCTGTAGCCCCTGGGCAGCTCCACTAGTTCTAGTGAAAAAGAAGGACAACACAATGAGAATGTGTGTAGACTACAGAAAGGTCAACCGTACCACTCACAAAGATGCGTACCCGTTGCCTAGAATAGAAGAATCTTTAGCTGCATTAAAATCTGCTAACTTCTTCACCACTTTGGATCTTACTAGCGGGTACTGGCAGGTTCCTGTACCAGAGGCGGACAAGGAGAAGACTGCGTTCACCACCCCGATGGGTCTCAGCGAATTCAACTGTATGCCGTTCGGGCTCTGCAACGCACCAGGAACCTTCCAGCGGTTGATGGAATGCTGTCTGGGACACTGGAATTTCAAGACGGTCCTGTTATACCTGGACGATGTCATCATCTATTCCAAAACCTACGAGGACCATCTGAAACACCTGGCAGAAGTGTTTGACGCCCTGGCAAGCTATGGCCTAAAGGTGAAACCCTCCAAGTGTCACCTGCTGAAACCAAAGGTGCAGTACCTGGGACACGTGGTGAGTGCTGACGGAGTGGCTCCCGACCCCGATAAGATCACCGTGATTAAAGACTGGCCAAGACCCTCCAGCATAAAGGAAGTGCGACAGTTTCTCGGGTTGGTAGGCTACTATCGAAGATTCATTCCCGGTTTCACCAAAATGGCAGCCCCTATGAAGGACCTCCTGATAGGTCAATCCAGGAAGGCCAAAAACCAGAAGCCGCCCTTCAGATGGGAAAAGCTGGAAGAGGAGTCCTTCTGCCAGCTGAAGATGGCCCTCACGGGGGATGAAATCCTGGCGTACCCTGACTACAGCCAGCCCTTTATCCTCCACACGGACGCGAGCAACATCGGGCTAGGAGCCGTACTGTCCCAGATCCAGCAGGGGAAAGAACGGGTAATTGCTTACGCCAGCCGAAATCTATGGCCCACAGAAAGAAACCCTGAGAATTATAGCTCATTCAAGCTAGAGTTCCTGGCAGTGGTGTGGGCAGTGACCGAACGTTTCAAGCATTACCTTGCTCTTCCAAGTTCACCGTGTACACGGATAACAACCCGTTGACACACCTGGACACTGCAAAACTTGGTGACTTGGAGCAGAGATGGATGGCCCGCCTGTCCAACTATGAATTCACCATCAAATACCGGGCGGGACGCTCAAATGCCAAAGCGGATGCCCTGTCGAGAATGCCAAACCTACCGGATGTAGGAGAAGATCCAGAAGAACTGGAAGAAATCGAACTCCCTGCGTTCCACCGCCATGGGATTACCCAGTATTCCCACCGTGTGAGGGACAGGTGCTCTGCTACGTTCAATCCCTTACCCCACTACAGCTGGGCAGAGACACAGGACAGTGATCCCGCAGTCCGTCTGGTGAAGGAAATGCTGACACAGGTTGATGCCCGTCTTGACCCAGACGCCCCGGAGGAGACCAAGCAACTGTGGAAGGAGAAAAGTAAGCTGTTCCTTTACAAGGAGAAGCTGTGCCGGAGAATGGTCAACTCTAGAACACATGAGCTGACCTGGCAGGTAGTGATCCCAAGACGAGACGCGGCTATGGTTCTGGAGGCATACCACAACGGAGCAGGACACTTCGGAAGGAAGAAGCTGGAGATCTTGTTGCGTGAACGGTTCTACTGGGTAGGCATGAGAGGAGCCATCGAGAGGTGGTGCAGAGACTGTGGCCCGTGCAACCTAAGAAGAAAGGACCATGCCAGCCAGAAGAGTCCCCTGCAGCCCATCATCACCAGGCAGCCATTGGAACTGGTAGCCCTGGACCATGTGAAACTGGCTCCAAGCAAATCTGGGTACGTCTACGCCCTTACCATCGTAGATCACTACTCCCGGTTCCTAGTGGTGGTCCCTGTCAAGGACTTAACGGCCCAAACAGCAGCCAGAGCCTTCCAACTGCACTTCTGCCGTCCACACGGGTATCCGGAACAAGTGCTGACGGACCAAGGACCAGCCTTCGAAGCGGAGGTCTTCCAAGAGTTCTGCAATCTGTATGGCTGCAGGAAGATAAGAACAACGCCCTATTACCCTCAGAATAACGGACTATGTGAGAAAATGAACCAGGTGGTGATGGACTTGCTGAAAACATTGCCCCTGGAGGAACGCATTCTGTGGCCTGAAAAACTGCCTGATTTGGTGGACTTGTACAATTACATCCCCGTAGGCTCCACCAACTGTACCCCGGCTTACCTAATGAGAGCAAGACCTGGTAAGCTGCCTATTAACCTGGATATCGGAGTCCTGACACCTGAGGACACCTCGCCAGAGGCAGACTGGGATACAGAACGGCAGCAGTTGTATCGGAAAGTACAGGAGAGCGTCGAGCAGAGTCTGTCTCAAGCAAGAGAAAGGCAAGAGAAGGCTTATAACCAGTATGCTCCCGTTGCTCCCCTGGTACCTGGAGAGCAGGTCTTGAAGAGAAAGAGGCAGCTCCACAAGTTGGACGACCAGTGGGAGAAGGACCCGTACACCGTACTGCCCTCAAGTCATGAGAACCCAAAAGTATGTATCATCAGTATGGATGGAGGAGAGACCACTGCCATTGTCTCCAGAGACCACCTGAAGAAGTGTCCCGAGCAGCTGCAAAGCCCTGAAGAAGATCAAGAAAACCCTCAACCCTCAGAGGAAAGGGAAGAAATGATCAGTACCGTACTCGGAGACTTTCCCAGGTCCTGGACTCAGATCAACAACGCAGTCGTAGTACCCGTCCTCTCCTTTCTCCAGCCAGCCCCTCAAGGGCCTGCAGAAGAATCCATACCAGCAGCCCAGGAGAATCAACCCTCTGCTAGTAGTGAGCCTGCCGTGCCCCTAGTGAGCCAAAGAGTACGCAGAAAGCTGCCAGACCTACCCGTAACACCTCCTACACCCTGTAGTGCAGAACCAGATAGTGGGTTACGTAGGTCCACCAGGAGCACTAGAGGACAAATGTCCGCTCGCTGGAGAATCTAAAATGTAATGTGAATTTGCTTGTAAATTGCCAATGTTGAAAAAGGTTTATGTTTTTGTTAGCAGGTTTATTTGGACTGACAGGATATGGACGCTGAGTAACCGGAATTACATGTAGATAGTTGCACCTTGGTGCCTCTTGCAAAGATGGCCGCGGAAGAGAAAACCTGTCTGGCATGGCCTCCTTGTGGCCCAAAGTAGCTAGCCTCAGCCTTGCAGCCACGCCCAGGGCCAACGCTTGGGGTTTGCTTTGGACAGGTCCCCTACTCTGTGCCAAGACTTCACCTTGTTGGGTGATATGGACACCCGGTTACGGACACGCTGTGACCTCTAAAGACTAAAGCTTCTTGTATATATGTTGTTGTATTATTGTTTATACCCTGTATTTGTGTTTTCTTAAAAATGTGTTTAGTCCCGGAGTACTAAAATTTACTAGGGGGGAATGTGGCACCCCAGGGGTCTGGTTGCCACAGTAATAGAAATATTACGTCTGAGAGCAAGTGGGAGGTTTCTCTGGTCAGGAGTCCTTAATCATGCAACACTTCCTGCCCAGACCTGGGAGGGGAGGAATCTGCCCTTATAAACTGGGTCTGGGGCGGGATTAGTGAGTTGAGTCAGAGCCTGGAGACAGTTCCAGACACAGGGAGAGTTACAGCAGGAGCTCTGTAGGAGCAGTAGCTGAAGACCAGGGGCTGGAGCGGAGCAGAACTCGCCCTGGCAGAAGAATCTGATAACCGGACACCGGAGTCCGAGGCTGTGGGGACTGATATCCACCCAGCAGCAGAAACCAGACGGCAGGGGATTCCAAGTCCTCTGACCATAGAAGCCCGGAGGCTCAGTCACAAGGAAGGGACCAGCACCGCCATCCAGGAGCGGAGGCTAACAGAAGGCCCCAAGTCACCAGCCATACGGGTGAGCACCACACGGTATACTCAGGGACGTGGGCTACTTCTACCCGCTTACAGCAAGGTAGACAGAAAGAATGCAGATAGACGGGGAGGCCTACAACTCCACCTGGCCAGGGGAACTCCTATTTGCTCGCAGACTGACCAGGCCCCTTATGCTAGCCAGTACTCCCGGGAGGGTCTGCCTTAATATCACCAGTAAAGACCCTGAACTGCACTGCAAAGACTCTGAGTCGTTCCTGCTCATCGGCGCACCAGCACTACTAGTGCTGGGACGCCCGCGCACCATCACTCCCATCATCCACATTCCCTGCCCTGAGGCCATACTCCTCCCGTGGGGAGTTATCCCATCTTTTGCTGCGCACACCACACCAGCCTCAGCGGACTGCCTCGCAGCGGCGGTACACCCTGACCGCGATCCACGGGTGGCGTAGTCGGACAATTAGCCTAAAACCCCTAAAAGACTGCCATCGGCCTGACCACCCTGAGCCACAGGACCGGGTCACCGCCACAGAGACTACAACCCCCAGAGACCTGGCTCCGGGTAACCCACACACGTCCACACTAGGCCCAGGGGGCGCGTCATAATGATTGTTTAACCTATGCAATCTATGTACAATGACTGGCACAGGGTGGAGGCATCGGTGAAGCGGCTGGATAGAAATACAACCCTGGCTGCTGCATTCAGAAGGGATTGGAGAGAAGACAGTTTGTTTAGAGGGAGACTGATTAGAAGAGAGTTGCAATAGTGATTAAGAGTGACAGTAAGAGGTTTTGCATCACCGCTCACCATCTTAGTGGAGTCCTCAAAGTTGAGAAAAGGTCGAATTCTGGAGATGTTTTTAAGGTGCAGGTGACATGAGCGATTGAGCGATTTTCCACGTTGAATAAAGAAAAGTTGTGTGTCAAACATGACTTCAAGACAGCAGGCGTGCCGAGTGGGAGTTATGGTGGCACCATCTACAGGAAATTGCAAAGTCAGGTATAGGTAGGTTATTAGAGGGAGGAAGCTGAAGAAGTTCATTTTTTGGAGATATTAAGTTCAGGGTCTTGTTGAAGAATTGTAACAAAAAAAAAATTCCTATCTGACAACGCTGGAGGCAGAGGTCACAGTCAGTTCATTGGACAAGCAAGGAGTACAAGCGAGGGAGACACAAACCAGATGCGGCAGAGGCAGGGGAACGCGGTCAAAGTTCTGGGACAGTTTTCTCAGACCCTCCCAGCGCCCATAAACTGGGTGCTCTGACAAGGAGGGAAACGTTTTGGAAGATGCTGAAGGACTTCCCAGGCAACAGTACCAGCGTCATCCATGATTCCTCTCTGTGCCTTACAGCTGTTGGGTATCCAAGCTGGACACATGGCATGAACTGTCTCTCTATGGCTTGGGGGTCATGTCCACTATCGGTTTGTCAGAGATGATTTTTAGTGCTGCCGGGGGAATTAACTGATATAACTGATAGACGCATCCGCCTGTCAACTGAATATGCTGACAGGCTGACTTATAAAAATGAACAAGGGCTGGATTGGGCCAGGCTTCTCAACACCACCAGATGATAGCATCGAACATAAACTCAAATCCAGTGGTTATTTTTTTAGGGGTCTATTCCCATGCACCCCTTCACACCCAGACATGGGTATATGCTTCAGGAATTGTTCTATTTTATGTCGCCCTTCTCCTTCTCCTCATCCTCTACCACCATATCACCAGGGTGATCATCATGCCTTGGCCATATAATTTTTTTTAAAGATGTTTCTAATTAGAGACGAGCGATTATGATTCCCGGTTTTGCAATATTCGCCAATGTAATTGTCGAATATTCACTGAACATTGCCGAATGCCATTGGATTTAATGGGGGCCAAACCAAAACGCATACACAACACCTTCAAATGGGACCAAAAGCTGCCAAAACACATCAATTTAGCGGCAGACACCAGGAAAGTACCATCAATTGACCCAGAGTACGAGTAGTATAATTATTATTTATTATTATAGAGCCATTTATTCCATGGCGCTTTACATGTGAAAAGAGGTCACCGACTGGTAAAAGAGGAGAGAGGATCCTGCCTGTGAGTGTGCACAAACAGTCTATAAGGGACGGGTGAGGATATGGTAGATGAGGGTACAGCTGGTCATGCAGCGGTATGGTGGAGCAAGGGTTACTGCAGGTTGTAGGCTTGTCGGAAGAGGTGGGTCTTCAGCTTCCTTTTAAAGGTTTCAACAGTAGGCAAGAGTCTGACATGTTGGGGTACAGAGTTCCAGAGTAAGGGGGATGCACGGGAGAAATCCTGTATGCGATTGTAGGAAGAGGAGAGAAGACGGAAGTAGAAAAGGAGATCTTTGAGGTTGCGTGCAGGTATGTTCCAGGAGACAAGGTTACAGATACAGTGGGTACAGAAAGTATTCAGACCCCTTTAAATTTTTCACTCTTTGTCTCGTTGCAGCCATTTGGTAAATTCTAAAAAGTTCTTTTTTTTTTCTCATTAAAGTACACTCTGCACCCCATCTTGACTGAAAAAAACAGAAATGTAGAAATTTTTCAAATTTATTTATAAAGACAAACTGAAATATCACATGGTCATAAGTGTTCAGACCCTTTGCTCAGGCACTCATATTTAAGTCACATGCTGTCCATTTCCTTGTGATCCTACTTGAGATGGTTCTACTCCTTCTAGTCCAGCTGTGTTTAATTAAACTGATAGAACTTAATTTGGAAAGGCACACACCTGTCTATATAAGACCTCACAGCTCACAGTGCATGTAAGACCAAATGAGAATCATGAGCTCAAAGGAACTGCCCAGGGAGCTCAGAGACAGAAGTGTGGCAAGG
Organism: Phyllobates terribilis; assembly: GCF_046119375.1. Classification (NCBI taxonomy): domain Eukaryota; kingdom Metazoa; phylum Chordata; class Amphibia; order Anura; family Dendrobatidae; genus Phyllobates; species Phyllobates terribilis. The sequence goes on from NW_027362762.1 coordinate 695,158,673, forward strand.
CACAGATCTGGCCAAGGTTCCAAAAGAATTTCTGCATTCCTCAAGGTTCCTAAGAGCACAGTGGCCACCATAATCCTTAAATGGAAGAAGTTTGGGACCACCAGAAGTCTTTCTAGACCAGGCCGTCCAGCCAAACTGAGCAATTGTGGGAGAAGAGCCTGGGTGAGAGAGGTAAAGAAGAACCCCAAGATCACTGTGGATGAGCTCCAGAGATGCAGTAGGGAGATGGGAGAAAGTTCCACAAAGTCAACTATCACTGCAGCCCTCCACCAGTCGGGCCTTTATGGCAGAGTGGCCAAATGGAAGCCTCTCCTCAGTGCAAGACATATGAAAGCCCGCATAGAGTTTGCTCAAAAACACATGAAGGACTCCCAGACTATGAGAAATAATATTCTCTGGTCTGATGAGATGAAGATAGAACTTTTTGGTGATAATTCTAAGCGGTATGTGTGGAGAAAACCAGGCACTGCTCATCACCAACCCAATACAATCCCAACAGTGAAACATGGTGGTGGCAGCACCATGCTATGGGGGTGTTTTTCAGTTGCAGGGACAGGATGACAGGTTGCAATTGAAGGAAACATGAATGTGGCCAAGTACAGAGATATCCTGGATGAAAACCTCTTCCAAAGTGCTCTGGACCTCAGTATTGGCCGAAGGTTCACCTTCCAACAAGACAATGACCCTAAGCACACAGCTAAAATAACAAAGGAGTGGCTTCAGAACAACTCTGTGACCATTTTTGACTGGCCCAGCCAGAGCCCTGACCTAAACCCAATTGAGCATTTCTGGAGAGACCTGAAAATGGCTGTCCACCAACGTTCACCATCCAACCTGACGAAACTGGAGAGGATCTGCAAGGAAGAATGGCAGAGGATCCCCAAATCCAGGTGTGAAAAACTTGTTGCATCATTCCCAAGAAGACTCATGGCTGTACTAGCTCAAAAGGGTGCTTCTACTCATTACTGAGCAAAGGGTCTGAATACTTATGACCGTGTAATATTTCAGTTTTTCTTTTATAATAAATTTGCAAAAATTTCTACATCTCTTTTTTCAGTCAAGATGGGGTGCAGAGTGTACTTTAATGAGAAAAAAATGAGCATTTTAGAATTTACCAAATGGCTGCAATGAAACAAAGACAATTTAAAGGGGTCTGAATACTTTCTGTACCCACTGTATATGGAGGAGACAGGCTGTGGATGGCTTTGGCTCTGGGAAATGGGGAGCCAGTGAAGGGATCTTATAGATTGCAATCGTATAGATTGCTAGAGGCAGTCTACAGTAAAAACGCAGCCATAGAGTGTCCGGGAACCTTCCCACAGACTTTTATTAGCCAGGGATGCTTCTCAGCAGGGTTGGACGGGCCCACCAGAGAACCAGAGATTCCTCCAGTGTGCCCTGGCTTCTTTATCAGGAGAACCTTCCCACAGACTTTTATTAGCAAGGGCTGCTTCCCGTCAGGGTTGGACGGGCCTACCAGAGAACCAGAGACTCCTCCAGTGGGCCCTAGCTTCTCTATCAGGAGAGTTCATAGCGCAAACTTTGCAGCTGCTATGGGACTCTAGAGAGGGGGAGAAAGGTGGGCCCTCAGAATCAAATCCTCTGGTGGGCCCAATGTTCTTCAGTCTGACACTGCTTCTCGGTGAGATTTGTATTTCACCACAGCCATATTCTTTAGCTTGGTGAAAGGACTGGCATAGATGGAAACCGTATCTATTCCAGCTGTCATTTCTCCCAGGAAGCCCTCTTATGCAGCTTGTTGCATAAGCAATGGCAGCCCATCCAACATCAGCTAACACTTCTCGGTGGTGCTACGACGCACAAAGATTTTTCTTTGAGTCTTGAATTTCATGACTACAGAGTTGGGCAATGGCCTGATCTCCAATGCGTTTTGAGAAATAACATGCATAAGCATGTCCAATCCACAGTAAAAAAGCAGCCATAGAGTGTCCGGGAACATTCACACAGGCTTTTCTTAGCCAGGTCTGCTTCTCGGAGAGAGTTGTATTTCACCACAGCCATATTCTTTAGGTCAGGTGAAAGAACTGGCATACAGGGAAACCGTATTCTGTCTGTCATTTCTCTGCCACCAGCTTCCACCCATTGTCACACATGACCAAGCCTGACTGTATGTACAGCGGTGAGAGCCACAGATCTGCCTGCTGTGTTACAGCTTTTAACAATGGCAGCGATGTATGGTTTGTCATCTAAGCATTAATCATATTATCTTCATCACAGCATGTTGCCGCTTGGCCAAGGCAGTGCTGCAGTGCTTCCAGCTGGTGACTGATGTGGTCATTTCGAAGCTGGAGGCCAAACAGGAGGAGGAGGAGGTACAGGAGCTGAACAGTGTGATTACATTGAGGTAACATTGGCGAGTCTGGTTTTTATAATAAAGAAACATCCTTCTGCGTTTTTTTTTTTTTTTTACGTCTCTTCAAATGTGTATTGGAGTGCGTCCTAATCTTTGGCAGCCCTTGAAATTGCTGCTTATGCAATAACAGTATAGGAGACCCACTCCTTAATAATGGGAAAGACAATTCAAATAGATTCTATATTCTAGAATATTAACTGTCTTATCTGAAATTCATTTACGGGTGAGGTATCGCAGTATGGATAGCGTATTGCACCGATCCAGCCAGGTATGATTGCCTTATACTGCGTGCTGCTGGTGCAGCCCCAAATTTTTTAAAATCTATTCTATTCCCTATTGATAATGCTGTTAGATACATTTACAATAGGGACAGGTGCTGCTAGGTGGTATCTAGAGATGAGCGGTGTTCGACTAGAACTGTTCGCCAATCTCAAATTCGAGCTATTTTGGGCGGTGTTCGAGTTGTTCGACGAACCCGAACGATTTGCAAAAAATTCGGCTGTTCGAGGTTATGTTCGATAACTGTTCGTGCACCAAAAGCGTGTCCTGCATGTCTGGCGCTATTTAGAGCACCAATCATGCAGGGATTGTCTGCCACTCACTGTAATGCCACAGCCATGGTGGTTGTGGCATTAGAGTGATTGCCCAAATCGATGGGAACTGTGCTCACAGTGAAACATGAAAAGCCGGCAATTCAGCAGCGGTACACCGGTACCCGACAATTTAGAACCGAAAGAATAGAGCATCACACATAGATTAGATAGATAGAAACATGTCAGTCACATATATAAGAAGTACAGTGACAGTGTTGATTACTGTACTTGTCATTTAGTGTAAAGGATTTATAAAAAAAAATATTAGTGTTTTCATGCACCGTCTCTTTAAAAAAGCCGGCCGGCAATTCAGCAGCGGTACCCGACAATTTAGAATAGAAGGAATAGAGAATCACACATAGATTAGATAGATAGAAACATGTCAGTCACATATATAAGAAGTACAGTGACAGTGTTGATTACTGTACTTGCCATTTAGTGTAAAGGATTTATTAAAAAAAATAATAGTGTTTTCATGCACCGTCTCTTTAAAAAAGCCGGCCGGCATTTCAGCATCTGTACCCGACAATTTAGAATGGAAGCAATAGAGCATCACACATAGATTAGATAGATAGAAACATGTCAGTCACATATATATGAAGTACAGCGACAGTGTTGGTTACTGTACTTGTCATTTAGTGTTAAAATAAAGGATTTATTTAAAAAAAAATTGGCGTGGGATCCCCTATAATTTTAGTCTCTAGCTGAGGTTAAGCAGACGGCTGGGGCAGATGTTTGAAGCCTGGGAAGGGGTAATACCCACGGAGCTTCCCAGGCTACTAATATCAGCCCCCAGCTGAATGCCTAGCCTTTACTAGCTATTAAAATGGGGGACCCCCCAAAAAATTGACGTGGGGTCCCCCCTATTTTAATAGCTAGCAAAGGCTAGGCAGACAGCTGGGGGCTGATATTAATAGCCCAGGAAGGGTGCCATGAATATTGGCCCCCTCCCAGGCTAGAAACACCAGCCGTCAGCCGCCCCAGAAATGGCACATCCATAGGATGCGCCAATTCTGGCACTTAGCCTCGCTCTTCCCACTGCCCTGTAGCGGTGGCAGTGGGGTAATAGGGCTGGGGTTGATGTCAGCTTATAATGCCAGCTGACATCAAGCCCAGGTTAGTAATGGAGAGGCGTCTATAAGACACCCCCATTACTAACCCCATAGTCAAAGTTAAAAAAAAACACAAACACCCAGAATAAAGTCCTTTAATTGAAATAAAGACACAATTCTTTATTGTTCTAAATTAAACCATACTTACAATCACGCCCATTCCAGCTGAAGCCAACGATCCCCTGCAATAAAAGAAAAATAATAAAGCAACATAATCCTTACCTTCCCATGGTTCCCACGACAGCTTCAGCTCTGCTACATCGAGATGACAGGCTGGACCGCAGCAGAAAGCTGCCATCCAGCCTGTCATCCCGCAGACACTGAGAAGCGCAGGCTTGCTTGCGCTGCTCAGCGTCTCTCTGTGACGGCATCCAGATGAGCCGAGTTCATGTCCAATGAACTCGGCTCACCTCATGCACGTCACTGACAGCGTGGAAAAATTCTCACGCTGAAGCGGTGAGTGCAGGAGAATTCTCCCACGCTGTCAGTGACGTGCATAAGGTGAGCTCATGTCCAATGAACTCAGCTCACCTCCTGCACGTCACTGACAGCGTGGGAGAATTCTTCTGCACTCAGCGCTTCAGCGTGAGAATTCTCCCACGCTGAAGCGCTGAGTGCAGGAGAATTTTCCCACGCTGCCAGTGACGTGCATAAGGTGAGCTCATGTCCAATGAACTCAGCTCACCTCCTGCACGTCACTGACAGCGTGGGAGAATTCTCCTGCACTCAGCGCTTCAGTGTGAGAATTCTCCCACGCTGAAGCGCTGAGTGCAGGAGAATTTTCCCACGCTGTCAGTGACATGCATGAGGTGAGCCGAGTTCATTGGACAAGCAAGCCTGCGCTTCTCAGTGTCTGCGGGATGACAGGCTGGATGGCAGCGTTCTGCTGCGGTCCAGCCTGTCATCTCGATGTAGCAGAGCTGAAGCTGTCATGGGAACCATGGAAAGGTAAGGATGATGTTGCTTTATTATTTTTCTTTTATTTCAGGAGATCGTTGGCTTCAGCTGGAATGGGCGTGATGGTAAGTATGGTTTAATTTAGAACAATAAAGAATTGTGTGTTTATTTCAATTAAAGGACTTTTTTCTGGGTGTTGTGTTTTTTTTAAATACTTTACTAGAAATTCATGGTGGTCATGTCTAATATTGGCGTGACCCCATGAATTTCGGGCTTAGGGCCAGCTGATAATTCCAAGCTGGCCCTAACCCCTTTATTACCCAGTGAGCCACCGCATCAGGGCCCTGGATGAGTTGGGTACAGCGCCAGAAGATGGCGCTTCTATGAACGCGCCATTTTCCGGGGTGGCTGCGGACTGCAATTTGCAGCGGGGGTGGCCCAGAAAGCTTGGGCCTCCCTGCGCTGCGGATTCCAGCCCCCAGCTGCCTAGTTGTACCTGGCTGGACACAAAAACAGGGCGAAGCCCCACGTCAATTTTCTTTAAATTATTTCATGAAATAATTAAGAAAAAAAGGGCTTCCCTATATTGTTGTGTCCGGCCAGGTACAAATAGGCAGCTGGTGGTTGGGGGCAGCCCGTTCCTGCCTGCTGCACCTGACTGGACACAAATATAGTGCGAAGCCCCACGTCAATTTTTTTTTAATTATTTCATGAATTTCCTGAAATAATTTAAAAAAATTGAAGTGGGGCTTCGCACTATATTTGTGTCCAGCCAGGTACAGCAGGCAGGAACGGGCTGCCCCCAACCACCAGCTGCCTATTTGTACCTGGCCGGACACAACAATATAGAGAAGACCTTTTTTTCTTAATTATTTCATGAATTTCATGAAATAATTAAAAAAAATTGAAGTGGGGCTTCGCACTATATTTGTGTCCAGCCAGGTACAGCAGGCAGGAACGGGCTGCCCCCAACCACCAGCTGACTTTTTGTACCTGGCCGGACACAACAATATAGGGAAGGCCTTTTTTTCTTAATTATTTCATGAATTTCATGAAATAATTAAAAAAAATTAAGAAAAAAAGGGCTTCCCTATATTGTTGTGTCCGGCCAGGTACAAATAGGCAGCTGGTGGTTGGGGGCAGCCCGTTCCTGCCTGCTGTACCTGACTGGACACAAATATAGTGCGAAGCCCCACGTCAATTTTTTTTAAATTATTTCATGAATCTCGCTGTGACGGCATCCAGATGAGCCGAGGTCATGTCCAATGAACTCAGCTCACCTCATGCACCTCACTGACAGCGTGGGAAAATTCTCCTGCACTCAGCGCTTCAGCGTGAGAATTTTCCCACGCTGTCAGTGACGTGCATGAGGTGAGCCGAGTTCATTGGACATGACCTCGGCTCATCTGGATGCCGTCACAGCGAGACAGTGAGGAGCGCAAGCATGCCTGCGCTTCTCAGTGTCTGCGGGATGACAGGCTGGATGGCAGCGTTCTGCTGCGGTCCAGCCTGTCATCTCGATGTAGCAGAGCTGGAGCTGTCCTGGGAACCATGGAAAGGTAAGGATGATGTTGGTTTATTATTTTATTTTTATTACAGGAGATCGTTGGTTTCAGCTGGAATGGGCGTGACGGTAAGTATGGTTTAATTTAGAACAATAAAGAATTGTGTGTTTATTTCAATTAAAGGACTTTATTCTGGGTGTTTGTGTTTTTTTTAACTTTGACTATGGGGTTAGTAATGGAGGTGTCTTATAGACGCCTCTCCATTACTAACCTGAGCTTGATGTCAGCTGGCATTATAAGCTGACATCAACCCCAGCCCTATTACCCCACTGCCACCGCTACAGGGCAGTGGGAAGAGCGAGGCTAAGTGCCAGAATTGGCGCATCCTATGGATGCGCCATTTCTGGGGCGGCTGACGGCTGGTGTTTCTAGCCTGGGAGGGGGCCAATATTCATGGCACCCTTCCTGAGCTATTAATATCAGCCCCCAGCTGTCTGCCTAGCCTTTGCTAGCTATTAAAATAGGGGGGGCACCACGTCATTTTTTTTGGGGGGTCCCCCATTTTAATAGCTAGTAAAGGCTAAGTATTCAGCTGGGGGCTGATATTAGTAGCCTGGTAAGCTCCGTGGGTATTACCCCCTTCCGAGGCTTCAAACATTTGCCCCAGCCGTCTGCTTAACCTCCGCTAGAGCCTAAAATTATGGGGGATCCCACGCCAATTTTTATTTTAATAAATCCTTTATTTTAACACTAAATGACAAGTACAGTAACCAACACTGTCACTGTACTTATTATAAATGTGACTGACATGTTTCTATCTATCTAATCTATGTGTGATGCTCTATCTTTCTGTTCTAAATTGTCGGGTACCACTGCTGAATTGCCGGCCGGCTTTTTTAAAGAGACAGTGCATGAAAACACTATTATTTTTTTAAATAAATCCTTTACACTAAATGACAAGTACAGTAAGCAACACTGTCACTGTACTTATTATATATGTGACTGACATGTTTCTATCTATCTAATCTATGTGTGAAGCTCTATTCTTTCTGTTCTAAATTGTCGGGTACAGATGCTGAATTGCCGGCCGGCTTTTTTAAAGAGACGGTGCATGAAAACACTAATATTTTTTTTAATAAATCCTTTACACTAAATGACAAGTGCAGTAACCAACACTGTCACTGTGCTTCTTATATGTGTGACTGACATGTTTCTATCTATCTAATCTATGTGTGATGCTCTATTCCTTCTTGTCTAAATTGTCGGGTACCGGTGTATGCCGCTGCTGAATTTGCCGGCCGGCTTTTTTAAAGAGAGTGTCTTCTGAGCAGTTTGTCAGCTTTTGGACACCTTTGCAGGTGTTTTCTATGTGTTTCTATGTGTTTTTGTTTGCCTGCCATTGGTTTTAACGGTGTTCGACGGTGTTCTAAGGTGTTCGACGAACAGTTCGACGAACAGTTCCTCGAACATCCCGGTGTTCGACGAACCGAACCGAACCCGAACACTACAGGGGTGGCTCAATACTAGTGCTATCATCAGCTCCTGATGAGTGTTCATTGTGGTCGCATAAAAGTCTTCCGCAGTTCATAACCTGCTTTTTTTTGCATTTCTTTGGCATTATATACAAGTCATTACCCTGGAAAGAGTGTTTCTTAACATTTTTTCCATTTTAGCTTGTTTTTTATATGCTTTTTTTTGTCAGTTCTTAAAAGTGGCGTAATACTCTGACAACATTATTCACAGATATGCTATTTGTCAGCGACTAACTGTGAATACTTTTGAACCCACAACTGCAATACTTTAAATACGCTCACAAAAATTGCTGAATTATTAGGGCAGTCTTATGGGATCACGTCTGATGGCCACGGCTTCAGGCAGTCACCTAATAGTATGGTATTTGTCAGCCACCAAGTGTCAATTGGTTCAACAAAACACAGCTGTCTGACTTTAAATGGAGTTGAATATTTGGCACACTTAACAAAATTTCTGTATTATTACGGCAGTCATATGGGATCAAGTCTGATCATTTAAAAAAGTTTCTCTGCTTCCACAATACAGCAATGTGAATAAAATAAAAAAAATCTGGCTGTATTCAGCGAACAAGCAAATGGAGCAATAAAATGGTGTACTCTGGATTGCTTTTAAGCAAATAATCAGGATTAAGATGAAAAAAAGTTTTAGCCCTTGCCACTGATATCTGGGTCCATGACTACGGATATCTGTAACAGCAGGAGCAGGCAGAATGTTCAATGGATCCTCTTGTGCTGTATACACTGCCACAAACCCTGCCTGCCTGCCTAACTCCTGCTATCAGTATTAATATATGCAGTTGGATTAATCCTCAGAAGGACTGTTAGTTCAGATGGATATATATATACTCCTGGAGTACCACTACTTATATCTCATACCTGTATCTGTTCACATACTTAGCATTGCAGCATGCTACTTTATTTGTAAGTTATATATGTAGATGGCTATTCGTAGTAAGCACCTGCACAAACCTATTTTCTGTTTTGGAAGTGATGGTCAGTTTTTTTATATTTTTAAAATTTCTGTCCACATAGCCATATGAGGGCTGATTTTTTTGTACGACGAGTTGTACTTTTGAATAACACCATTCACTTTACCACACAGTGTACTTGAAAACGGAAAAAAAATTCCAAGTGTGTAGAAATTGCAAAAAAAGTGCAATTTTACAATTTTTGTGTATTTTTTTTATTTACCATGTTCACTATATGGTAAAACTGATCTGGTAATATGATTTTCTAAATAAGTACGAGTAAACAGATATAAAACATGTATAGTTTTTTTATTTAAGTCCTGAAACAAAATTTTGGAAATTTGTAATAAAAAAATTGCTTTTGTTCCCATTTTCCGAGACCCATAATGTTTTCACTTTTAGGGATATGGGTCTGTGTGATGGCTTTTTTTTGCGCCCTGAGCTGCCATTTTTAGTTATACTATTTTGGAATAGATGTGATATTTTGATCGCCTCTTATTGCATTTAATTGCAATTTTGCGGCAGCCAAAAAAATCATAATTTTGGCGTTTTGTTTTTTTTCCTCTTCTTGTCATTTATTGATCGGATTAATTTACTTTATATTTTGATTGATTGGACTTTTTTTTCTGAATGGAGCAATACCAAATATGTGCATTTTTTTAAATGATTTTATTCTTAAAGAAGCACTCCCATCAAAGTTTTTATCTTCTTAATATGTTTCGCAATCATCATATTATATAGAACTGCGTACTTACAATTGCTCCTTCTGTGCACACCTGCCGGCAAGTGTTAAATGTTGCTGTCAGAGATTGAAACAACTGTGGGCAAAGCTCCGCTCCACCTTTGGCTCTTAAAAGCACATGGTGGCTGATTAAATCAGCCATCATCTGCCAGAAAAGATGCAGGCTCGGCTTGCATCAATGGCAGGGACACAACATATGATGTACATGTACGTCATTTATCATAAAGCCAGTGGTATTCATTGATAGTTTCATATGCCAAATTCTTCAAAGTAGGAACAAATGATTCATGAATTTTGCGCAAAAATATCAATTCTTTTTAATGTTTCTTTATAATGTTACAATGTTTGCTCATAAATTTCAAACAAACATAGAATCACTCCAAGAGGGGTTCTATAGTACTTTTGCAACTTTTTAAAAAGTAACAGTTAATGAATCTGCCAAAAACATCTGCAAACCCCAAACACTGCCCACACTAAAAACAAATCAGGCAACCAAATATAAAATAGACTTTAACAAAGGGCAAATGGAAAGAAGAAAATGTGTAAATGAAAAACAGAAAAAACCCACAGAAAACTAAATAAAAAAGGCACAAATTTAATAATGAATCGTGTCTTAATTATGTATTGATATACAGCTCTCAGAACTTTATTTGAGTTTAGAACTTCATTGCATCACAGAGACCACATTCCCATTTAATCATCTGACAAGTATTCCCTAGACTCACACTTTTCCACCGCTTATCAAGTCTCCATTTTCTCTAACCTTGCTCTTTGGGTATTATCTGTCCACTTCCAGACTTTAGTACTAAAGGCTCTGACAGTCTGGAAGTCGTAGTCTCTATGTCACGGGTTCCCTGAATCTTAATCAGTTACTACATAGTGTCCCTCTATGATGACTCCATGACGCTCAAAGTTAAATCTTAAGGGCATTACTCTCTTTTCTCTTCCAATTATGCCTTACAGGCACTTCAGCCATTAGATGAGTATATAAATCTCTCCTTTATCCACACTGTCCAACAGCTAGGCAGACATGCACTAAAACTGCCTTTCACTAGGGTTCCAAATAAGATACCCCATCCATTGTAAAAACTGTACAGCTCTATATGCTTCATGACTATTCCTCTAGGCCTACAGGATAACCAGGGATTCTTTCAATCCTCTAGAGGATTTAACTAGTTTTCCTTGGGTGTAAGCAGACTCACAATGTTAATTTCACAGACTAACCATTTGCTTTGGCGTTCACCAGTAAGAAAGCTGCCTACACAGACCTCACATAAGCTTACTCCCCACATAGTTTTTTCTGTCACCCAGACTGTTATTAGTCAAGTTCTAGCTCACCATCTACTCCATGACTCACTTACCATGCTTCACTTGGTGAGTGAGTCACTTAGATTTTGCAGGTGGTCTTCACTCACTGCTTTTCACAGGCCATGATTTATCCCCCTCAACTTTATATCCAACCCTATTAATCCGGTTATACACATTACATGACTGTCAGCTGAACAATGATTTGATCGATCATTCAACTGTCTGCCATCTCAGCCAATTCTCCCATATATAGAATCACTTGTTCGGTCAAATACTCTTGTGTTTTCTATGAGAAAGCCGCCGATTGACATGTTGGCCAGTGGCTTATGCCTGGGAGAACAATGTGAAATCAGGCATCAACATCTCTCCCAACTAGAGACGAGCAGATCACTTCATGGAGCATCAAGTCAAATTTCCTGAAATTCTCGTTTTCATGTGAATTCAAACATTTTAAGATTCAATTTTCAATAAAAAGAAAAGCTTGCCAGGTACCTTCTCACACTGCTGACGCATCAGAGAGCAGGCAAACATAATTTTTTATTGCAGTGTGGCTTCCTCATAATGCCCTGCAACTACAATATCTTATCTTATACAGTAGTGGTCAGTACCTGGGCCATCAGAGATCAGTAGTTCCAAATTTGTATATCAGAGTCCTTTTCCATCTCACTGAGTCACTGGGTAAGTCTCTCTCTTCTGTAGAGTGTAAGCTGCTATGGTAAGCAGGGTCATCTCTCTTCTGTAGAGTGTAAGCTGCTATGGTAAGCAGGGTCATCTCTCTTCTGTAGAGTGTAAGCTCTTATTATCAGTGGGGCCCTCTCTTTCTTTCGTCTATAAAGTGTAAGCCCTTATGGTCAGGGAGGTTCTTTCTCTCTCGTCTCCATGTATTTTACAAGCAATTACAAGCTTTGCAGTATTAAAATCCATGTTAGTTTATTCCCAACAAATTACATTTTTGGTAAAATTCGGAGAAGTCGGCAAATTTGAATTTAAAAATATCTGCCCATAGACAGGGCTGAGACGAACCTTTCATATTGATGGGTTTGAAAAACATTAGTCTAATATGTATGGGGGCTTTAGGTCTTCAAACTCTCTAGTCATATTTCAACTATCTTGCAGGGGGACAAGCCTTCACTCCAGGGATTGACCTGACCCAACACTTTGCTCAGACCTGCAATATACTAGTTCAGCACCTAGTACAGTAAACTACATGCTCTGCAAACTGGTGGCAAATGCTCCCTTTATGTACAGCATACCTTATCTTCTTTTTTGTTTCTCAAAAGGTTCATATTCCTTCATCCAGACACATTAGAATCACACACATTGATTCCGCAAAACATTTCAGTCCAATCTTATTGGATTTTGCAAAACATGAACATACAGTGCGCTCAGAGCAACAAAACACATAAACTGTAATGCACACAGTCTAAATTAGTACATTGTGATCAGTTTCTTAGTTAATACCCAACAAAAAAGATAAAAAGATGACTCATAATAAAAAATACACATGGGTTTCACCACTTTCACATGTAAAAAAGAATAATCTTATGAAAAGAGTTGGTAGGAGAATAATTTGACCTTGTATTGAAATTAAAGATACGATATAGAGGGCAATTTTTTTTCTCCAGTAGAACAGATTTAAAGACTCACTATGAATTGAAATAATTTACAAGAATTAATTCCAGCTGACAACTTTATATTTTAACAAATATATTATGCAGTAGAGAAAGGTGAAGGTGCAAGACTTAAGCAGCCAAAATAAATAAATCTGTGAGTTTAGACCCCACACATCTTAAGGCATATGTGTTAACTTTTCAAACACAAGTCAAAATATTGATGCCCTCCTTGACACCAGAAATGTTATATATGCAAGACTGAAAATAAATGTGTTTTTCTTGGATCAGGCAAAAGTTGTCTTTTGTCTTATTTATAGGCAGAGGAAAAATCACTTTGAAGAATTTTGAAAATGTTATGTTTTGGACAACAGGTCTGGGTGCGATTGAGTGAATATGTAAGGCCCAGACTAGGACAGACAGGGCCTAAAATCGAGACTATACAATTCATTGGAATACAGATGCAGACAATTTGGGCACCAGAGAGGCACAGGGACTTGAATGATACAGCTTAAAGATGTATTCCCTCAGTCCAGAGCCTCTCATCTAACCAAATCAGTTCTGATACTTTGTATTGACGAGGGCCAACAGCCCGAAACACCGTGTCTGCAAATCGAGATTTTGATTAGGCTTTTATCCTAAGTCATATTGCACGACTCGTTAAAGGGTTGATTGTGACTTGTAGGATTGCTGCTTCCAATAGGTGGCGCTATAGAATTCAAGTCCTCTTTTTCTCTGAAGAGGCAATTTGCATATTAAATTTCCCAGAGGAGCATTGCATGGCGAACAAGCCTCCTTACCTTGACATGCCAGAGCTGGTATGTCACTCCCCACAAGGAGAAACGTTAACCCTTAGACCTCAGTCCAGAGCCTCTCATCTAGCCAAATCAGTTCTCAAACTTTGCACTGATGAGTAGTGATGAGCAAGCATCACTAAAATGATCGGGTACTCGTTGTTCGAGTCGAGCAAATTGGAATGTTCGAGTGCTCATTATGAGTAATAAGCCCAATGTAAGTCTATGAGAAACTCGAGCATTTTTCCGGCAGCTCGCCCCGGCGGTCTGCAGAGAGCTTAAAAATTGCTCAAATCAATGGGAACAGTGCTCAAATGACATGGGAACGGCATGGGGAAGACCCCTGGAAGCATTTCTGACTCCCAGGTCACTGCTGTCAACAACGTTGTCAGAGGTATTACGCCACTTTTACGGACTCACAATAAAACATACAAAAACTAAACCAAAATGGATTTTCCTGGGAAATATGTTAAGGAACATCCTTTCCAGGGTAATGACTTGTATATAAGGCAAAATAAATAACTAAAACAAAAATGCTCCTCCACACCTTGTGCTATGTTCACATGTAGTGTTTTAGATGCGTTTTTGCACTTTTGAATTGCTTTCAACCAAGACAAATGCATTCTCCGGGAAATGTCATTTTAAGATTTTACAACCTTATCTGGCAATGTGTTGTGAAACATCATCAGACACATCCTGTTTCATTTATGAAGAAGGGATTGTGAAAGTCACAAACACTATATTTACAGCCTTACTATTCTTAAAGGGCCAGCAGTCGGCCTTTGCTATTGTTAGAGAGCCATCAGCCGGCTATGCTTTGTTGTTCCCATTATTAACGAGTGGGTCTCCTATACTGTTATTGTGTATGCAGTGACTGCAAAGGCTGCCAAAAATTTTGACGCAACCCAATACCACTTTGAAAAGACATAGAGGAGGGTCCCAGTAAAAAAAATGTTCTCATTATAAATGAGCGTGTTTTCTATAGTGGTAATGCCCATGCTGTGACTGCAAGGGCTGCCAAAATTTGGAAAAAGCCCCACTAACAATTTAAAGACACATAGAGCTGGGCGACAGTAACGACATGTTCTCATTAGAAAGGAGAGAGCCTGCTTTTCAGTTATAGGGTATGCTGTGAGTGCAACGGCTGCCAAAATTTAGGAAAATCCCCACTAACAATTTAAAGACATATAGAGCTGGGCCACAGTAACAACATGTTCTCATTAGAAAGGAGAGGGTCTGCTATACAGTTATAGATTATGCAGTGAGTCCAACGGCTGTCAAAATTTAGGAAAAACTCCACTAACAAATTAAAGACATATAGAGGTGGGCCTCAGTAACGACATATTCCCATTAGAAAGGAAAGGGTCTCCCATACTGTTTGCCTATGCAGTAACTGCAAAAGCTGTCAAAAATTTTGAGGCACTCCAAATCCCCTTGCAAGAGACGTAGAGGTCAGAGGGCCTCCTGAAAACAATGTTCCCATTATTAGGAAGTGTGTCTCCCATACTGTTTGCCTATGCAGTGAAGCAACAGCTGGCAAAAATTTTGAGGAACTACAATGTCCCTTGTAAGAGACATAGAGGTCGGAGGGCCTCCTGATAACAATGTTCCCATTATTAGAAAGTGTGTCTCCCATACTGTTTGCCTATGCAGTGAAACAACGACGGCCAAAAGTTTGGAGGAACTCCAATGCCCCTTGCAAGAGACGCAGAGGTCGGAGGGTCTCCTGTAAACAATGTTCCCATTATTAGGATGTATCTCCTATACTGTTTGCCTATGCAATGAAGCAACAGCTGCCAAAAATTTGGCGGAACTCCAATGCCCCTTGCAAGAGACGTTGTGAACGGAGGGCGTCCTGTAAACAATGTTCCCATTATTAGGAAGTGTGTATCCCATACTGTTTGCCTATGCAGTGAAGCAACAGCTGCCACAAATTTGGAGGAACTTCAGTGCCCCTTGCAAGAGATGTATAGGTCAAAGGGCCTTCTGAATACAATGTTCCCATTATTAGGAAGCGTGTCTCCCAATCTGTTTGCCTATGGAGTGAAGCAACGGCTGCCAAAAATTTGGAGGAACTCCAATGCTCCTTGAAAGAGACGTAGAGGTCGGAGGGCCTCCTGAAAAAATTTTCCCAGTATTAGGAAGTGGGTCTCCCATACTGTTTGCATATGCAGTGATGCAACGGCTGCCAAAAATTTGGAGAAACTCCAATGTCCCTTGCAAGAGACATAGATATGTTGATATGGTTCATATGGTGGTGATATGGTGGTGGAGGATGAGAATGCCGATAAGGAGGAAGACAAGAGCAAATGGACAAAATCAGAATGAGTATACCCATGTCTGGTTGTGAAGACAGAGGTGCATGGGAATCGAGTTAGACCTCCCCAAAAAAAGACACTGTATTTGAGTTTGTTACGCTGCTATCATTTGGTGGTGTTGAGAAGTCTGGCCCAATCCAGCCCTTGTTCATTTTTATAAGAGTCAGCCTGTCAGCATTTTTAGTTGACAGGTGGACGCGCCTATCGATTATAATTCCACCAGCGGCACTAAAAACTCACTCTGACAAAACTCTAGCAGCAGGGCAAGCCAGGACCTCCAAGGCGTTGAGAGCCAGTTCATGCCACGTGTCCAGCTTGGATACCCAATAATTATAAGGCACAGAGGAATCACAGAGGATGTTGGTATGGTTGGCAAGGTACTCCCTCAGCATCTTCTGCAATTTTTCCCATCTTGGGAGAGTACCCCGCCCATCAGGGCTTGTGCGATGGGAGAGTCTGAGAAAATTGTCCCAGAACTTTGACAGTGTTCCTCTGCATCTGCTCGATTGCATTTGTGTGTCTCTCGCCTGTACTTTATTAGCCCTGTCCTGCAAAGGAATAAGAGACAGTTCTTCTTGTAATGTGGGTCTAGAAGTGTCATCAACCAGTAATGACTGTCACCCAAAATTTGGACAACGCGAGGGTTACGGGAAAGGCTGGGTAACAAACTCAGCCATGTGTGCCAGACTGCAAAGAGGCAAGACTTCAATGTCCTCACTAAGAGTATGACTGACCATGCTCTCCTCCTCATCCTCCTCCTCTTCCTTCTCCTCCCTGTCCTTAGGCCAACCACGCTGAACAGACGGTATTACAGTTTTGCAGGTAGTACCATCTATAGAGCAGGAAACTAGCTCCTGTTCTGCCTCCTCTTCCTCATTTTCACCCAATCCACGTTGGGATGAGATGAGCCTGGGCTGTGTTGAATCACCCTGTATCCATCTCATCGTGCTCCGATTGCAATGTATCATCTTTAATTGAGATCAGAGAGCATTTCAAAAGACATAGAAGCTTGATGGTGACGTTAATTATTGGGTCATCATCACTCACCATCTTGGTGGAGTCCTAAAAGTTTTGGAGGATGGTACATATGTCTGACATCCATGTCCACTTTTGAGGTTTTCATGTGTGGAGTCTGACCTGAATTCCGACGGCCTTGTTGATGCTGGTGGTCAACAACTGCCTTCTTCTGCTCACAAATCCTTCTCAACATCTGCAGTATAGAGTTCTAATGTGTGGGGACATCGCAGATCAGTCGTGAGCTGGAAGCTGCAAACGCTGCTGAAGCACGGCAAAGGCGGCGGAAGCTGTAGCTGACATTCTAAAAAGGGCACACAGGCGGCATACTTTGATAAACAGATCCGACAGATCCAGGTAGGTTTTGAGAAACCACTGAGCCACGAGGTTAAGTACATAGGCCAGGCATGGTACGTGTGTGAGGTTGCCTCACCTCAGAGCTGACACCAAGTTGTGGCCATTGTCAAACATGACCATGCCTGGCTGTATTGTCAGTGATGTCAGCCACAGATCTGCCTGCTCTTTCAGAGCTGTCCACAACTCTTCAGCTTTGTGCGGTTTGTCACCTAAGCATATTAGCTTCAGCACAGCCTGTTGTCGCTTGGCCGAGGCAATGCTGCAGTGCTTCCAGCTTGCGACTGATGTGGTCATTTCAGAGATGGAGGCTCAAGAGGAGGAGGTGCAGGAGCAGTAGAATGTGGGGGCAACCCTGATTGACCCAGGGTCCGCAATCCTCGGCGTCGGGAGGACATGTTCCGTCCCAAGGTCTGACTAGGTCCCGGCTTCCACTATATTAACCCAGTGTGCCGTCAGAAAGATGTACCATCCCTGCCCACAAGCACTTGTAAATGTGTCTGTGGTTAGGTGGACTTTCTCAGTAACTGCGTTTTTGAGGGCAGGTCTAATGTTGTGGGACACGTGCTCGTGTAATGCGGGGACGGCACACCAGGAGAAATAGTGGAGGCTGGGGGACCGAGTACTGAGGGCCAGCCACCACCATCAGGTTGAGGAAAGCACTGTCTCCACTAGCCTAAAAGGCAACATTTTGAGTGCAAGCATTTGCAAAATGTGTGAATTTAGTAGTGTGGCCTGTGGGGCGTTGGCTGCGTATTTGTGCTTGCTTTCCAAGGACTGGGGTATGGACAACTGAGCGATTCGCTGGGACAAGTACGTGGACGTGCTTGCTGTTCCTGCTAGTTGAGAGCATTCAACGACAGTTGCAGTGCAGGAGGCATCTTGGCGTACGCCATGGACAGGGGATTGGCATGCACGCACAACAGCGGAACAAACAGTGGTGTCACCCGCAGACACTGTTCCTGGGCCCTGTGGTTTGGCCCACTTAGTCGGGTGCCTGATCATGCTGGTGGTGGTCAGGCTGCTAGTTTTGCTACCCATGCTGATGCTGGCTTGGCAGGTGGTGCAAATGGCATTTTTGAGGTTTTCTGCAGAGTCTTTAAAAAATAACCAGACTTAGGAAGAAATAACAGTTGCACTGGCAACTTCCGTCGTGTTGGCGTTATGAGGAACGCTTTCCAGCCTTGTTTCTGCGGCCACAACACTGCTTCTTCCTACCTGTTGTGGTGCTACACCTCCCTCCCCCTGTGTGCTGCTGTCCTCGCTCTATATGTCCCACTGCCAGGTTGGGTCAGTTACTATATCATCCACCCCCTCGTCTTCCACTTCCGGACCCAGGTCCTCCTCCTGTCTTACTGGCAATTGTGTTTCATCATCATTATCATCATCCATCTCTTGCGACAGTAATTGCACTTTCCCACCGTTGCCTTTGTGTGACTGTGGCTGCTCCAATATTTGGGCATCGCTACACAAGTTCTCCTCTTGACTAGCTTGTAGCTGGCCGGGCGAGAGGTCCGAATCTACAAATGGAAAAGTGAACAGCTCTTCTGAGTGTCCAAGTATGGGATCAGTTGTCTCCGGGCGCTCGGATGGTGGGAGTAAGGAGGATCAGGGTGAGGAATATGCGGTCCAGACTCATGGCTACTGATACTTGACCATGTGGAAGACAGAGTGGTGGTGGTGGCAAAGTGCTCTTCTGAGTGTCCAAGTGTGGGATCAGTTGTCTCCGGGCGCTCGGCATGGTGGGAGGAAGGAGGATCACGGTGGAATATGCGGTCCAGACTCACGGTGGCAAAGTGACTGGAATCCTGCTTTGAGCAGGGGGTTGGACCAGATGACCCAGGAGGTCCCTTCCAACTCTACCATTCTATGATTCTATGATTCTATGAATCATTATCTGCTATCCAACCAACAACCTTTTGACACTGCTCTAGGTTCAATAGTGGTGTGCTGCGGTCCCCTAGAAATTGGGACAGGAAGTTCAGACGAGAAGATGTGGGTGTTTGTTGTGGCACAATTTCGGCTTGCCCACAGCCTTGTCCTCGGCCTCTGCATGCACCATTACCATCTTTTACAATTCCACACCCCTTGCCACGTGCCTTGCCCATTTTAAATGGAGGACAGTATCTTCCACGCTCACTACAAATGACTGAGTTTGGAGCGAACTTATACGTGATCCGTGTGATGGAGAAAACAGAATTTTAAATACCTGGCCTGTAGGTAAGTAGTTTGAATATCAAACTGCTGTGAATTGCTTCACTGACACATTGAAAGAAATTTTTAATGGAGGCCAGAAATGACAGTATTTTCTGACAACGTATATGTGATCCTTTTGACGGAGAAAACAGAGTTTTAAATACCTGGCATGTAGGTAAGTAGTTTGAACAGCAAACTACGGTGAATTGCTTCAATGACACACTAAAGGAAATTTTTAATGGAGGCCAGAAATGGCAGTATTTTCTGACAACGTATATGTGGTCCGTTTGACGGAGAAAACAGAGTTTTAAATACCTGGCCTGTAGGTAAGTAGTTTGAACAGCAAACTGGTGTGAATTGCTTCAATGACTCGCTAAAGGAAATTTTTAGTGGAGGTCAGTAATGGCAGTATTTTCTGACAACGTATATGTGATCGGTGTGATGGAGAAAATACAGTTTTAAATAGCTGGATTTCTAGCGCTCTAATATGGAAAGGACCTGGCTGCATTCTGCAGTGCCAACAAGCAAGTGGCGCAGAAAAAATGGTGCTCTCTGGATTGCTTTTTAAGCAAATAATGAGGATTAAGATTAGAGATGAGCGTTGTTCTACTCGAACTGTTCGCCAATCTCAAATTCGAGCTGTTTTGGGCGGTGTTCGAGCCATTCGGCGAACACGAACGATTTGAGAAAAATTCGGCTGTTCGAGGTTATGTTCGATAACTGTTCGTGCACCAAAATTATAACTGGATTTTTTCTCAGTAATGATGAAAATTAATGTTAATACGCAGTTTGAGTGTACAGCGGGGTGGGGGGAGGGGCAGGGGATGGATCTCTGCAGTAATAATGAAGATCTCCATTTTTTTTTCTCTTTCCCGCATTTACAGTGGGGAGGTGCAATCTGTTAGCCTATCAGCAGCGCACACACGGAGCGAAGTGCTTTTTTCACACAAGCAAGGGCATGTGTCATTGGCAGTGTATGTCACATGTCCTTGCCCTATAAGACCAAGCCATTTTCCCCGTCACCACCATTTTCTCACTGCTGCGTGTTAGACGGCACCGCTGTTGCTGTGTGCGCTATACCTTGTTAATTTCAAGCCAATTTTCGCACAAATCTACAGATAGCTTGGGAGTAGGGAAAAGTTGTGATTGCAGTCCTTTTAAGGACTAGGTTACAGCATTTCCAATGACTTTTATCAGGCAGGTCTGTGCTCTTAAATAGATAGATTGTGGGAGTAAAGACTAATTGTAATTGCAGTCCTTTTCAGGACTAGGTTACATCAGTTCCTATCAGTTTTGGCCAGGCAGGTCTGTGCCAGTGCTGTGCAAGTTTTTTTCATAGCATTTGGCTGAATCTAGCAAAGCTAATCCTTTTTGGCCTATTGCAGAGTGTGTTAGTCAGTGGAGTAGCCTATCTGTGTTGCAAGATATACCACCTGTGTATAGAATACCAATTTTTTTACTGCACCTAGTGAAATAAAATCTTTTGGGCATAGCATCATTCTATTAGTCTATCTATACTGACCTCCATCAGGTTGCAAACTGAATATAATTTTTTTCTGCATCTAGCTCTGAAAAAATATTTGGGCTTCTAGCAGTGTGTGGGACTTGTTCTATTAGTCCATCTATACTGACCTCCATCAGGTTGCAAACTGAATATAATTTTTTTCTGCATCTAGCTCTGAAAAAATATATGGCCTTCTAGCAGTGTGTGGGACTTTCTCTATTAGTCCATCTATACTTACCTCCATCAGGTTGCAAACTGAATATATTTTTTTTCTGCATCTACCTCTGAAAAAATATTGGGCTTCTAGCTGTGTGTGGGACTTATTCTATTAATCCATCTATACAGACCTCCATCAGGTTGCAAACTGAATATAATTTTTTTCTGCATCTACCTCTGTAAAAATATTTGGGCTTCTAGCAGTGTGTGGGACTTGTTCTATTAGTCCATCTATACTGACCTCCATCAGGTTGCAAACTGAATATATTTTTTTTCTGCATCTACCTCTGAAAAAATATTGGGCTTCTAGCTGTGTGTGGGACTTGTTCTATTAATCCATCTATACAGACCTCCATCAGGTTGCAAACTGAATATAATTTTTTTCTGCATCTACCTATGAAAAAATATTTGGGCTTCTAGCTGTGTGTGGGACTTGTTCTATTAGTCCATCTATACTGACCTCCATCAGGTTGCAAACTGAATATAATTTTTTGTCTGCATCTAGCTCTGAAAAAATATTTGGCCTTCTAGCAGTGTGTGGGACTTTCTCTATTAGTCCATCTATACTGACCTCCATCAGGTTGCAAATTAAAAATAATTTTTATCTGCATCTACCTCTGAAAAAATATTTGGGCTTCTAGCTGTGTGTGGGACTTGTTCTATTAGTCCATCTATACTGACCTCCATCAGGTTGCAAATTGAATATAATTTTTTTCTGCATCTAGCTCTGAAAAAATATTTGGCCTTCTAGCAGTGTGTGGGACTTTCTCTATTAGTCCATCTATACTGACCTCCATCAGGTTGCAAATTAAAAATAATTTTTATCTGCATCCAGCTCTGAAAAAATATTTGGCCTTCTAGCAGTGTGTGGGACTTTCTCTATTAGTCCATCTATACTGACCTCCATCAGGTTGCAAATTAAAAATATTTTTTTGTCTGCATCTAGCTCTGAAAAAATATTTGGCCTTCTAGCAGTGTGTGGGACTTTCTCTATTAGTCCATCTATACTGACCTCCATCAGGTTGCAAACTGAATATATTATTTTTCTGCATCTACCTCTGAAAAAATATTTGGGCTTCTAGCTGTGTGTGGGACTTTCTCTATTAGTCCATCTATACTGACCTCCATCAGGTTGCAAATTGAATATAATTTTTTTCTGCATCTAACCCAGCCAATAGTTTTGGCCTAATACCACAGTTTGGCCACTCAGCTCTGCTGGGTTCCCATCCATTGTTTTTTTGTGCAAACAACTCCAGAGTTGTGAATTAGTTAACCACCAAAATGAGTGGAAAAAGGCCTGCTGCTGGTGGAAAGGGGAATAGGCGTGTTGGGAAGGGGAAAAAAGGTTGTGTCCGTGGGGTAGGTGTTAATGCAACAGTAACATCTGCAGAAGAAAGACCATCTTCCAGCCAAACTAAAATGTCTACTTCTATTAGCGGACAATGTGATAAGATCCCTTTCTTACGGCCACGCCAATCGCTACAAATTCCAGATGAGGCACAAAAACAGCAGGTGCTTCAACGGATATCAAGTGCTCCTTTAAGTGGGCTCTCCTCCACATCAACTTCAACATCACAAATACTCCAGTCCTCAAAGGTGTCACCCCAATCGCACTTGCTTCCTCACAGCTCCCAAATCTCCAGCTGCCCGTCTGAGTATGAGGTAGAACAGATGGTTGAGTCTGCAGAGCTGTTTACTCATACTATAGCCTGGGAATCAGAGGTCGACTCCAGCGCTTCTGTGAATCCAGACGAGGAAATGATCTGCACTGATGCCCAGAATCTTTATGAATCGGATCAAGGACCAGACGCAGAAGGTTCTGACCATAATGTAGACCCTCATTCCCAAACTGTAACTCCTGTTGGTGGAGACAATGAGGAAGACGATGATGAGACTCAAATACCTGATTGGAGCGACAACTTTAGTTTTTTGTCAGGGCAGGAACAGGTTGGCTCTGAGGCAACGGGTGTGATAATGCACAGGTTGATGATGATGAGGTTGGAGATCCCACTTACTGTCAACCCACAGTCAGCCAAGAGATGAGGTCAGCAGAGGAGGTGGAGGAAGATGCTAGTGACGACGAGGTCAGGTTGCGCCTTCCTGGACAGAGACGTAGTACTGGAAGCACGTCAACAACTGCATCCTCAAACACAACTCTGCCTCTCACCACAAGTCGTGGTGGCTCTTCAGGTCGCATGGGTGCTAAGCCTTGCATAGCCTGGGCATTTTTTCAGATCGATAAAGATAACCCAACTCGTGTTATCTGTAACATTTGTCAGCAAAAGCTAAGTAGAGGCCAAAAAATGCATAGTTTGAGTACTTCATGCATGAACCGGCACATGGACATGAAGCATAAGTTGCAGTGGGAAGCTCAGTGTGCTACAATGCGGCCTAGCCGGCCGGGCCAACCACCGTCTGCCATATCTTGTGCATCCGCGGCCTCTTCATCCTCTGTGACTGGGGGGACAGCAGTCACACCTGTTTTGGGGCGCAGACCTGCCACCTCTTTACCCGCAACAGCCAGCGTGATTGGCAGGTCATCATTTTCTTTGGAGGTGGTAACACCAGCTGGTGTTGAGCGTTGTCCGACATCGATAGCACCACCTTTGGATCAAGGCAACCTAACATGTCTGCCTGCATCTTCCTCACAGACCGGCAGTTTGCCGGGGACACCCTTATCAACCCCGTCTAAGCACAATAGCCAGCCCTCGGTCCCTCAGATGTGGACAAGTAAAAGACCATTTCCTCCTAGCCATGAGAAAGCTAAGAGGTTGAATTTCACCATCTGCAAGCTCTTGGCTACAGAAATGCTGCCTTTCCGCCTGGTGGACACAGAGGATTTTTGAGACCTTATGTCCGTTGCAGTGCCCCAGTACCAGATGCCCAGTCAGCACTACTTCTCAAAGAAAGGTGTGCCTGCGCTCCACCAGCATGTCGCACACAACATCACCTTCCTCTTTGAGAAACTCTGTGTGTGACAGGGTGCATTTCACCACAGACACTTGGACGAGTAGGCATGGACAGGGGCATTACATGTCGCTGACTGGGCACTGGGTAACTATGGTGACAGCAGGACAAGGGGCTGCTGTCCAAGTCTTGCCGTCCCCACGAGTTGTGTGTCAATCCTCTTTATGTCAAAGTTCCTCCACTGCTTCTGCCTCCTCAACCTCCTCTCGGTCTTCCACCTGCACCCAAAGCCTGTCTGGTTATGCCACAAGCTTTCTAACTGCGCAGAAGGGATCCTGCACACCTCTTTACTATGCTGGCAGTAGGGCTCAACGTCATCAGGCGGTTTTTACTTTGAAATGTCTGGGAAATGTGAGTCACACAGCTGAGGAGTTGTGGTCAGCTCTGGAGAACCAATTTCATGAATGGTTGTCTCCACTGGACCTGAAACCAGGGAAGGCCGTGTGCGACAATGCTGCAAACCTGGGTGCGACCCTTCGCCGGGGCAATGTCACACACGTGTCTTGTGTGGCTCACGTGTTGAACCTGGTTGTCCAGCAATTTTTAGCCCACTATCCCAGACTAGATGGCCTTCTGCAGAGGGCACGGTCGCTGTGTGCTCACTTCCGCCGTTCGCATCCCGCAGCTCAGCGACTTACATCTCTACAGAAGTCGTTGGGCCTGCCACTTCACCGGCTAAAATGCGATGTGCCTACCCGGTGGAATTCAACTCTGCACATGTTGCAGCGACTGTGGCAGCACCGACAAGCCCTGGTGCAATACGTTCTGACGTATAGCCTGGGCCAACGAGATCCGGAGGTGGGACAAATCACGCTGGAGGAGTGGTCTCAGATCAAGGACCTATGCACCCTTCTGCACAGTTTTGAAATGGCGACGAAGATGTTTAGTGCTGACGATGCCATTATCAGCATGACTATTCCGGTGATTTACATGCTGGAGCACATGTTAAACAGAATTCGGAGTCAGGTGGTGGCACAAGAGGAGGTGGAGGAAGTAGAGGAGGAGGAGTTGTATGCGGAAGGGCTAACATCTGCAAGGTCCAGACGGTCGGCAGCACCAAGGTGGCAGGCATGTGAGGGTGGGGGAGATGGTTTTACCAGGGCGCATGGTAGCAGCCAAACTAGTGAGGAAGGTGCAGGAGCCCAGGAAGAAGTGGAGGACGAACTGATGGAAGACTCATCAGATGAGGGAGACCTTGATCACATTTCTGTTGTGCGAGGTTGGGGGGAGAGGACAGAGGAAGGAAGCATGATTGTTACCTCGCCACCAACACAACAGGGACTTGGTGCTCCTGGATGCGCAACACACATGAGTGCCTTCTTGCTGCACTACCTGCAACATGACCCTCGAATTGTGAGAATTAGAAATAATCCTGACTACTGGGTTGCCACACTGTTAGATCCCCGGTACAAAAGTAAATTTGCAGAAATTATTCCTGCCATAGTAAGGGATGCACGCATGCAGGAGTATCAGCAGAGACTGTTGCAGAATCTTACATGTGCTTTTCCACAAAACACCAGTGGTGCACGTAATGAATCTCACCGTTCCAACTTGCCAACCGTGGGACCGTCAAGTGTTCAGCACTCAAACCGTAACAGAACCACAGTATCTGCTGGTAACATCAATTTTGCGGAATAATTTCACCACTTTTTTAGCCCATCCTTTGCAAGGCCACAGGAGACAAGAAGTCTGACACATAGTCAACGCCTAGAGACGATGGTACAGGAGTATCTCCAAGTAAACATTGAAGCCATGACTGTGTCACTGGACCCTTGCTCTTTTTGGGCTTCCAATCTGGATAAATGGCCGGAGCTAGCCACTTACGCCTTGGAGATCTTGTCATGCCCCGCAGCCAGCGTTCTGTCTGAACGTGTGTTCAGCGCTGCTGGTGGTGTGCTGACAGATAAGCGCACGCGGCTCTCCACTGATAATGTAGACAGACTCACGTTCATAAAAATGAACAAATCATGGATCCGAAACGACTTTTCTACCCCTGTGTCATCCTGGGGAGAGTAAAAGCTTGATGATTGGTTAAAATCACCCTACCAACCGTTTTAAGCTTTCAAATTACTAATCATGTTTATCTGTATCTTGACTGGAAAATAATTTGGGCTTTGTAGCAGTGTGCAGCACTGATCCTATTAGCCCATCTATACTAAGCTCCACTAGATTTAAAATTAATAATAATTTTTAGCTGCATCTAGCCCGGAAAATAATTTTGGGCTCGGAGATGCGCAAGACACATAAGTGCCTTCTTGCTGCACTACCTGCAACATGACCCTCATATTGTCAGAATTCGAAGTAATCATGACTACTGGGTTGCCACACTCTTAGATCCCCCAAACTTTTCGATCAACCTTTTCATTTTAATAAAGACCAAAAAAATGGTCATTTTTGAAATTATAAGCATTAGCAGGTTATTAGAAACTGAAATCAAACAGTTTTCAAATCAAAACTTTATTCTAGGTGATGTTACATTTTCACATAGGACCCCTTGTTCGAAAGGAGCTTCTGAACTCTCTCGTCCATTGAATTTTTCAGGTTTTGGATGGTTTCTGCTTCAATTGTTTTGCATGAGGACAGAATACCCTCCCAGAGCTGTTGCTTAGATGTGAACTGCCTCCCGCCATCATAGACACTCCTTTTGATGATGCTCCAGAGGTTCTGAATGGGGTAGAGGTCAGGGGAGCATGGGGGTCACACCATAAGTTTGTCCCCTTTTATGCCCATATCAGCCAGAGATGCAGATGTTTTATGTGCAGCATGAGATGGTGCATTATCATGCAAAAAAATGATCTTGCTGTGAAATACATGGTTCTTCTTCTTGAACCATGGCAGGAAGTGCTGTTTGAGAAAATCCACATACATTATGGAGTTCATCTTTAGCGCCTTCAGGGATCCTAAAGGGGCTGACAATCTCTCTCCCCATGATTCCAGCGCAAAACATTACTCCACCTCCTCCTTGTTGGCGCTGTAGCCGTGTTTGCGTGAGGTGTCCATCAACCAGCCATCCTCCACTCCATCCATCTGGACCATCGAGCGCTGCACGGCACTCATCCGTGAACAAAACAGTTTTGATATCAGTCTTCATGTAATGTTTGGCCCACTGGAGCCGTTTCTGCTTGTGTGAAGTGGATAGAGGAGGTCGACAGGATGGCATATGCACAGCTGCAAACCTCTGAAGGACCCTGCATCTTGTTGTTCGGGGGACGTTGGAGGCACCAGCAGCTTCAAAAACTTGTCTGCTGCTATGACAAGGCTTTTTTGCCGCTGCTCTTTTAACCTGACGTAATTGCCTGTAGGAAAGAGTCCTCAATTTGCCCTTATCAGCACGCACACGTGTGTACTGTGAATCAGCTACATACTTCTTGATTGCCAAGACACTTCATCCTGATCATCGCACAATGTTGATTGTAGTCATGCCTTGACCTAAACACTCCACAATTTGTTGCTTCTCAGCAGCCGACACATCCTTTTTCTTTCCCATTTTGGCAGAAAATGTAGGCTGCTTAATAATGTGAGACAGCCTTCTTAAGTAGTCTTGCCTTTCATTGGACACACCTGCCAAACTAATTAGCACAGGTGTCTGCAATTGCTTACAGTGATATAAAGAGCCCTGACACACATCACCATCAATGAGTTTAACTGACAAACAAACAAATTCTTCCCTTATCACTCCTAAACACTTTTTGCATAATAATTTGGAACACAGTGTACATGTGCTTTTCCACAAAACACCAGTGGTTCACGTAGTGAATCTTACAGTTCTAACTTGCCAACCGTGGTCTGTATGGAGTTGTTCAATAAAGGGCCCAAAATTAAGATAACATAGATGGGAGAGGTCTCTATGAATAGGAATTCCTAAGTATTTGATACCCTGTGAGGGCCAGGCAAAGGGAAAGTTGGACTGGATGGAATCCTATATGGATTTGGGGAGGGAGACATCGAGGGCCTCAGACTTCGCTGCATTGATTTTAAAATTTGACCATGTAACAAAGTGACCTATTTCAGCCATAACAGCATGGATGGATATATGTGATTGAGTGATATATACTAGGACATCATCAGCAAATAGAGAGCACTTGTACTCGGTGCCTCCCACCTCAATCCACCTAATATTGGGGTTATGGCGAATTGATGAGAGCAGGTGCTCCGTCACTAGGATGTATAAGAGAGGGGACAGAGGACATCCCTGCCTTGTCCCATTGGTGATTGTGAAAGGTGATGAAAATGTTCTGATGCACCCCCTGGGCCTTGGGACACCCGGAGCCGGACCATTTTTGGTGGATGCTGGTGGTTGTAGTCTTCGTGGCGGCGACCCGGTTCCGTGGCTCAGGGTGGTCAAACCAGTGGCGGAACTATTTATGTGGTTTTGATGTTTAAATGTCCGACTACGCCACCCGTGGATTGCGGTCAGAGTGAACCGCCGCTGCAGGGCAGACCGCTGAGGCTGGTGTTGTGGGTGCAGCAGAGCGTAGCATAACTCCCCACGGGAGGAGTATAGCCTCAGGGCAGTGTATGCGGAGGATGGGGGTGATGGTGCAGGGCAGCAGCAGTAACGACACGGAGTCAGTGATGCAGTCCAGGGCCTTTACTCACAGTTCTTATTATCCAGACCACGTCTGCAGGTAACGGCTGCCCACGTTGTAATGTGCTCACCAGGTGAGGGGCTCAGACAACTCCCAGATAACTTTGGAGCTCTTCACAGGACCCCCTTTGTGTGTCCTTTGTCTGGCCTTTCTTACCAACCCTTCTGTCCGGCTGCCTCGGGCCTCCTCTTGGTAAACTTGGGGCCAGTTTCCCTGACCCTATGTGCTGCCCTTCTAGCGGGTGTAGCGAGGGGCTGCGCCACATAAAATGTCACAGCCTCCGGTTTCTAGCTGAGGGTCGTTTCCTGCCTCCACTAGTTTCGGGGACCGGTCTCCCCCTTTGGCCTGACCCCTCCATGCAGGTGGATTCGGGCGTGCGGTGGCGACTCGCCCGTCCGCACCCCTGGGATCCCTTCGTTCCTCGTTCCTGGAGCCTTCTCCGCTCCTCTTCCTTCTCCCTCTTCCAGGCCTGGGCCCCTGTTACTAGGCCCGCCTCCGGAGCAGAGCTCATGCAGAGCCCCTGCTCCCTGCCACTTCTGCTCAGACTTCTCTGCACTGAACTTAGATGGTGCCCACATTTTATACTCCCTTCTCAATGCACCCAGGAACTGCTTCCTCCCTGCTCCTGCACTACAGGGTTCCCCTTCCTCAGTGTTCCCTCCCCCCACTCCAGCCAGGGACAGGGACTGTCGTGCCCATCTCAGGGGCATATTGGTCGCCCTGCCCCACGGCAATGTGGTGTAATGCATCCAGGTGTCGGGTCCTGATCCACACTCCATCCTTACCTGAGAGTGAGATATCACACCTCTGGGTGAGGTGCAATACCTCTGTAGCAACCGAGCCCTCAGTGTGCTACAGTTCCATTTATCTTCAGCCTAGGTGACGTATTGCGATACAGGGCCGTGATTTTGGCTATAAAAGGGTCCCCTAGACCCCTACCCCAAGCTTTTTAAGAGAATCATATATGGCGTGCCAGGAGACTCTATGGAATGCTTTCTCAGCATCCAACGAGAGTATCTAATTACAAATTTTTAACTGCATCTAGCCCAGGAAATACTTTGTGCCTAGTAGCAGTGTCTGCTAGTCAGCGGATTATCCCGGCTGTTAAGCAAGCTACACCACCTGTAGTTTGGACACTTAATTTTTTCAAAGGAAATGCTTCGGGACCACGGGATACTCAGTGAAGAGCATCAGGAGGCACCCCAAGGCATAGGGGCTGGGACTGGCAGTAGGATGCCTTGCAGTGGACAGCCGAGCTCGATCCTTATAAAAGCTTTTTAACTGCAGCAGCTTTAGTGGACGCTACTGGAGCTGGAATTACGCGGCTGCTGGCATGAGACTTGCCCTCCAATAGATCCTTGTAAATGGATTTAAAGTGTATTCATTCAAACTAGAGAGACAATTTAAATTAAAAAGCTTAGAGCTGCCTCCACCACAGGGGGGCTCTCTCGACCCACCAGCGGACAGGCACCAGTATTGGGAGAGGGGGGCTGGCCGTCAGGGTTCACCGCGGCTCTGGCACAAACCCGGCGACACGGAGGTGGCACGGGCAGGAGCGGACTGAACGTGTCGGCTTCTCACTTTTTGGATTTTAGAAGGGCATGACATGCCTATATCTGTGTCTCCCCCTCCTTTTACTCCTCCACCTCTTTTCTTTTCTCATGACTATATGTACTTGTCACTTTTCCATGTGTTAGTTGTGTCTTCTGAGCAGTTTGTCAGCTTTTGGACACCTTTGAAGGTGTTTTCTATGTGTTTCTATGTGTTTTTGTTTGCCTGCCATTGGTTTTAACGGTGTTCGAAGGTGTTCGACGAACAGTTCGACGAACAGTTCGGCGAACACACGGGTGTTCGACGAACCGAACCGAACTCGATCACTACGGGGGTGGCTCAACACTAATTAAGATCCAAAGAAAAGTATTCCTGGCCCCTGAGACCTGGGCCTTTGTATAGAAATATTTAACAGCATCAGAAGGCAGAATTAGAATGGAGCCTCTTGTGCTATATGCACTGCAGTCTGCTATATACACTGCCTGTCTATACTCCCTGCCTGCCTGATATCTTTGCAGATGGATTAGTCCTCAGAAGGACTGTTTGTTAAGATGGATATGTGTAATGTACGGTTTTTCTCCCTAAACTACCTAATACACAATCAAATCTGTCCCTGACGCAGCAGCAGCTCCCCCTACACTGTCTGACCCGGAGTGACTGTGACGAGCATGGCGGCGCCAGGTCTGATATAGACCTGATGACGCTGAGCGGCCAGCCAATCACTGTAATGCCCACAACCAACATGGCTACGGCATTACAGTGCATGGCAGGCAATCCCTGCATGTTCATTGGCTCCCTAAAGAGCGCCAAACATGCAGGGAGGGGACCCGAGTACCCACCAGAGCAACCCGGAAATACTCGGCGAGCGCCGAGCATCTCGAGCACTGAGATGCTCAGGCGAGCACCGAGCAGTAGCGAGCATGCTCGCTTATCACTAATATATACTGTATATATATTGTGGAATACCTATACTAACTATAAAGAAGCAAATCTCTCCCTGACACAGCAGCACCTCTCCCTACTCTGCCTGGGTACACTGTGACGATCATAGCGGTGCCAGGTCTTATATAGACCTGATGACGCTGTACGGCCAGCCAATCACTGTAATGCCTACAATCAACATGGCTATGGTATTAAAATGTGTGGCAGGCAATCCTTGCATGCTCATTGGCTCTATAAAAAACAACAAATATGCAGGGAGGGGACCTGAGTTCCCGCCCGAGCAACCCGGAAATACTCCCCAAGCGCTGAGCTCATCGAGCACCCTGATGCTCGGGCCAGTACCGAGCAGTGGTGAGCACGTTCGCTCATCAGTACTGATGAGGGCTAACAGCCCAAAGCACCGTGTCTGCAAATTGAGATTCTGATTTGCCTTTTTTCCTAAGTTATATTGCACGACTTGTTAAAGGGTTGATTGTGACTTGAAGGATTGCTGCTTCCAATAGGGGGCGCTATAGAGTTCAAGTCCTCTTTTTCTCTGAACAGGCAATCCCCAACTTTTAAACTTGTGTGGGGAATTAAAATAAATCTGCACTCGCTGAACTGGGCAACACTATTGCATTGGTAACTGTGTCACATATTATTCTCCAGGCATAAGCAATATAACATGAAGGCTGAAGCCAATCAGTAGCAACTGTTTGAATGAAGCAATTAAGTGACAATGTTTATGCCTGGAGACCAGTCAGAGGCAAAATAGCCAATGCAGAGGAGCGGAGCCAGTTCTGGAGGTGAGTGCAGAAATTTTCTTCTAATTCCCCACTCTGGGCACGTACACAATAAGTTTCAAAGTAGGAAGAAACCACTTTAACCATTATGAAGGTTTGTAACCTTTATGGCAACAGTTGATAAAGCAATAGTTGTTTGACTTGAGATCCATCTGGTATTCTGGCAGTTTTTTTACTTAGATTTTTACTAAGGTATTGTGACATGCAGAAGTAGTGCTGTGGCTTCAAAAGCATCCAGCAACTATTACAAATAACACAAGCGCAGGAGACAGGAAGTGTTGTGCTTCAGAAGCATCCAGCAACTAGAGGGGTTAACACAGTCACAGGAGACAGGGAGTGTTTTAGCAGAGCCCCAGGGCGATTGTGGGGAACTTGATATTGTAGTCTGGCTGAAGCCAAAGAGAAAGGTAGTGTATTATCTGTATCTGACAGAAGGCAACTGTACAGGATTCAGATCAGGAGAGAAACTAAACACAGGTCAGATAAACTCCCTGAACTAACAGTGCAGAGTATTATCGGGCAGGAAGATAAGGACTGGAATGAATTGTGTCACAGGGATCATCTCCGTCATCAACCCCTCCCCCCCTCCATCTCCATGCAGGATAAAGAATGCTGTGTACTATTGTGTCCTTGTGAAGGAAATTCAGACTGGTTACCTGCAGCATCAGTCAAAGCTCCTCACATCTATTTCCACTGTAGTCAGTACTTTGGATCACCTGTCTAACTCAGTGAAGCACATTGCCAAACTCTCAATGTTCCTCCATCAAACAGGTAACCTGACATTGTGTCAGTGTATGTCAGCCTAGTTTCTCTTCCTAATCAATTGAAGGCAGACAAGCAGTTCCTTTTAACAGGTCTGTCACTTGGTCAAGCCAATACTGCATCACTTCTGTATATTTTTACCATCATTTGACCCAACCAATCAGAAGCTGTACTTCTCACATTATGGTACCTAAAGTAATGCAGAATTTACCCATCTATGTGTCCTTTAGGGCTACAGGCTAAACTATACTTTAAGGTCACACTAGTGTTTTAAATACTATATGGCACCAATTAAGGGAAATGGTATACTGCATAAAGATTACTTGTCATGACTATTACAATATTTAGTTACTATAAAAGATGTACTTTCCATTACATAAACTTAGATATATATTTTCCCAAATTCATGCTCTAGGTACAGAGTTTATCTTATTGCATTTTCCATTAAGAAAAAAATATGCATGTGTGAACAAAAATGCCACAAATAATGGGAAAAGAAACTTAAAAAATAAAAAACATAAAGCTTTTTTTTTTTTCAAGCAATAAGGGTAAATAAAGCCTTAGTGTTAATGTTTGGGACTAGCCCATAGTGGTAGAGGTTAGTGCCAGAAAAAGGAGACTGGGTGCTACGAGGCACTACAAAAATTCCCTGTGGACATTCCTGCAATGTCCAGAGCTCAAGATTCTTCTCGGGTGCTATGGTGAGAACACTTACCCCTTCCATACAGAGGAAGATGAACATGGAACTGCATGCCGGGACATCCGGCTTCAGAGGCTGAATGCAGTGAGGGTAAGAAGCCGCACTCATGCCCGAGGTTTGTATAGCCCTGGCAATTATGCCGGAGCTTGTAAGTCATGTTATCATGCCCAGAGCGGCGTGATGACATGCTAAGTGGGCTGACTAGTCTGCGGACACTAACTCTTCACCAACTATTCAAAAGGTTTACTTATATATGATAAACAGACTTTAGAAATCCATTTTATAAAGAGCTGTTTTTTTGTTTAATGTAATAAAGGGACTGTTAGGCTGGAATTCAGATATGTAGACACAACTGCTGGTGGTCTAGGGGCATGGGGGACTTGACAGGTTCCCTTTACACAGGGAATAACACATCTATTTTAGGATGATTTTAGGATACTGAGAATAAAAAGGAGCTCAGTTCAGCAATAGAGGTCGGAAAATAAATCCCTAAAACATTGGACAAATACTCCAGACAGTAAAGCGTAATATAACTGCTGTAGTGAAGAAGATAAGAATATTAGTCTGGGTATAGTACAGAGATTCAATTGATAAAGAGAGAGAGATAAGGGATTTGTGAGCAGCAGCAGCAATTCCATACTTAGTATGATGGATCAGTGATATGGTGTGGCTCGCATCTGTCCTAATGCATTTCAATTACAATTACAATTTTATGTATTTGCACTGGAAAACAGAAGTAAGACAGCACAATAGAAAAAAAAATCTGGAATCAGCTTCAGGTGACGTACTTGCTTGTCACAAACGACTATATTGAGTTTCTGCATCTTTTGTCCAATTGCTTTTGTGCAGAAAGAAATTATTTTTAAAAAATACCAGAGAAAATTTCCCAAAATGTGTGTGATGTAATTGTTTTTGCATATATGTCTTACTAGACAAAATTTACATTCGCTACATACCACATTAATATAGCGCCAAGTTGCAGGTGCTGGCTTTTTGAACATGGGAACCTAGCTAAATTTTCTTATTAAGTAATTTTGTTGAAAAATGTGGATATTTAACTGTGAATGTCTATTTTTAACAGTTGCTTTTCTAGTCCAATTTGACAACCATACATGCCACAATTATACTGCAGCCTTTTGCAACATTTTGCTTTTTGTGCATGTACCTATCTGCCAAGCATTTCTTATTATGTATTTTTGGCAAAGATTGAATAATTAAGGGAGAAAAGGTTGTCCAAAGTTAATTATAGTGTTGTACAAAATGTATGGTTAAAGAAAAAATGGCAATGGCAATAGACAAAGTTGAGTAAAAGAAAAAAAAACATATTATGACTAATAATTTGTGAGTGACTAGCAGCAGCAGAAGCACCACCATCAACATTGCCACCAGACATTCAGGCAGTAGCACTACTAAACTCAGTCCAAAATTGGCCTTGTTTACCTTTGGCAAGCATATTAATGAGAAAGCAGCAGATTACATTATGGAATATATGGTAAATGACTTATCTCAGTCAAGGAAGAATGATGTTATCTCTGACAGTGACACCATCAGTATGGATCAATGTTCTGCACAGAACTGTCTGCCTGATTACAAATGACTAAGAAGGATAATTTTTTGACTTTTTTTATGATAAAAACCATGAAAAGTCTGTCAGTGCACTGTTTTATTAAATGGAATGATGGTTACTACTGTGTTACCATCTGTTTCTATGGTGAGGTCACTTTAACATTACTTAGGCTGTGCTTGTATTTACGAGATTGAAAGGGGTTAGGTACAGCCCTAAGAAACAGAGTGTTATCTACATCTTTACTGGACAATTGTAGTACCTGCGATTCAAGACAAATTTTTCAGATGTAAATGAAATTTTTTCTGGAAAAATTTGCCAAACCTGGTGAATTCGAATTTTTCAACATTCCATCACTTCTAGTACCTATATCTTCCCCAAAAAATTATTATAGTGCAGGACTCTGCAGTATAATAATTTTTCTAAATCATTCTATTATTAGAAATATGTGCTGCGGGCTACACTAAAGTGAGCAGCTTCCTTTCCAGCTGCTAGTCTACTGTCTTCGGTGAGGGAGCGAGCTGAGAGTGACAAGCAGGATGATGTTTAGTCTAGTGAAACCCACAACTCAGACTTCCATTGGTCCCTACTTCGAGTTATTGTCAAAAATCACTAATAGTCATTTAGAAAAATTGTTATAAAAGAGTCCTGCATTACAATAACTTTCATGTGAAAGTGTAGGCTTTAAACATAACTCTCCTGTGTTATATAAAGCAGTTAGGACAACATGGAGCAAATGTGCTTGTATCCAAATGGTACAATACTTAATTTAAGTATATACCATATTCAATCTCCTGTAGGACATCTACTGGGATAAAAGAAAAGGACTTGATTATGAAAGTCACACAAGTCTGTCTAAGCATGCCACACAATAGTAATGCCGTCTACTTTGCCCTTCCTTGTACAAGATGTTTCTCATTAACATGTCAAGATATTTAAAACAATATTTTTGAGATATCTTTGAAGTTCCTGTTTCAACAGATTTCTCAGCCTACAATATTTTTACAAAGAAGATTTTAGGGTGGAAAACATCCCTGTGAACACATGCTGATATGAAGAATTATTTGGGAGAGTTGGTAGAAAAATTTCATTGTGATGTCACCTCATTGATGTCAGGCTTCCAAAGCTGGCCCAAAAGTGGCATCCATCTGACAAGCTCATGAATGTATTTATAATATAAGACATGGTCAGTAAAGTAAAAATGTAGAAGCATTGTCCCATGAGCTTCCATCTTTTTTTGGAACCATAAAAATTTCTGTAGACTGCCTGACAATATCCTGCTACTGGGGTGATCTAGAGTTACATAGAATCATAGAATCATAGAATGGTAGAGTTGGAAGGGACCTCCTGGGTCATCTGGTCCAACCCCCTGCTCAAAGCAGGATTCACTAAATCATCTCAGACAGATGTCTGTCCAGCCTCTGTTTGAAGACGTCCATTGAAGGGGAACTCACCACCTCACGTGGCAGCCTGTTCCACTCATTAATCACCCTAACTGTCAAAAAGTTTTTTCTAATATCTAATCTGTGTCTCCTCCCATTTAGTTTCATCCCATTGCTTCTAGTCTTTCCTTGTGCAAATGAGAATAAAGATGATCCTTCTACAATGTGACAGCCCTTGACATATTTGTAGACAGCTATTAAGTCTCCTCTCAGTCTTCTTTTTTGCAAGCTAAACATTCCCAAATCCTGCAACCGTTCCTCATAGGACATGGTTTGCAGACCAGTCACCATTCTGGTCGCTCTTCTCTGAACTTGCTCCAGTTTGTTGCAAATAAGTTGTATCCTTTTAGCCTTTTATTCCAATCATGTGTATCGTCCCACCAAGTTTCAGTGATTCCAATGACATCATATTTCTTTTCCTGCATTAGTAGTTCCAATTCTCCTTGTTTGTTGCCCATGCTTTGTGCATTTGTATAAAAACATTTTAGTTTGTGATTGGTTTCTCTTCCTCCCATATTTTTATTTAGATTTTTTTGTCTTTGTTCTTTCTTTCCACTTCCAGTAGCAGAGATTAGTGTTGAGCCACCCCCGTAGTGTTCGAGTTCGGTTCGGTTCGTCGAACACCCGTGTGTTCGCCGAACTGTTCGTCGAACTGTTCGTCGAACACCTTCGAACACCGTTAAAACCAATGGCAGGCAAACAAAAACACATAGAAACACATAGAAAACACCTTCAAAGGTGTCCAAAAGCTGACAAACTGCTCAGAAGACATAACTAACACATGGAAAAGTGACAAGTACATATAGTCATGCGAAAATAAAAGAGGTGGAGGAGTAAAAGGAGGGGGAGACACAGATATAGGCATGTCATGCCCTTCTAAAATCCAAAAAGTGAGAAGCCGACACGGCCAGTCCGCTCCTGCCCGTGCCACCTCCGTGTCGCCGGGTTTGTGCCAGAGCCGCGGTGAACCCTGACGGCCAGCCCCCCTCTCCCAATACTGGTGCCTGTCCGCTGGTGGGTCGAGCGAGCCCCCCTGTGGTGGAGGCAGCTCTAAGCTTTTTAATTTAAATTGTCTCTCTAATTTGAATGAATACACTTTAAATCCATTTACAAGGATCTATTGGAGGGCAAGTCTCATGCCAGCAGCCGCGGTAATTCCAGCTCCAGTAGCGTCCACTAAAGCTGCTGCAGTTAAAAAGCTTTTATAAGGATCGAGCTCGGCTGTCCACCGCAAGGCATCCTACTGCCAGTCCCAGCCCCTATGCCTTGGGGTGCCTCCTGATGCTCTTCACTAAGTATCCCATGGTCCCGAAGCATTTCCTTTGAAAAAATTAAGTGTCTAAACTACAGGTGGTGCAGCTTGCTTAACAGCCGGGATAATCCGCTTACTAGCAGACACTGCTACTAGGCACAAAGTATTTCCTGGGCTAGATGCAGTTAAAAATTTGTAATTAGATACTCTCGTTGGATGCTGAGAAAGCATTCCATAGAGTCTCCTGGCACGCCATATATGATTCTCTTAAAAAGCTTGGGGTAGGGGTCTAGGGGACCCTTTTATAGCCAAAATCACGGCCCTGTATCGCAATACGTCACCTAGGCTGAAGATAAATGGAACTGTAGCACCCTGAGGGCTCGGTTGCTACAGAGGTATTGCACCTCACCCAGAGGTGTGATATCTCACTCTCAGGTAAGGATGGAGTGTGGATCAGGACCCGACACCTGGATGCATTACACCACATTGCCGTGGGGCAGGGCGACCAATATGCCCCTGAGATGGGCACGACAGTCCCTGTCCCTGGCTGGAGTGGGGGGAGGGAACACTGAGGAAGGGGAACCCTGTAGTGCAGGAGCAGGGAGGAAGCAGTTCCTGGGTGCATTGAGAAGGGAGTATAAAAGGTGGGCACCATCTAAGTTCAGTGCAGAGAAGTCTGAGCAGAAGTGGCAGGGAGCAGGGGCTCTGCATGAGCTCTGCTCCGGAGGCGGGCCTAGTAACAGAGGCCCAGGCCTGGAAGAGGGAGAAGGAAGGAAGAGGAGCGGAGAAGGCTCCAGGAACGAGGAATGAAGGGATCCCAGGGGTGCGGACGGGCGAGTCGCCACCGCACGCCCGAATCCACCTGCGTGGAGGGGTCAGGCCAAAGGGGGAGACCGGTCCCCGAACTAGTGGAGGCAGGAAACGACCCTCAGCTAGAAACCGGAGGCTCTGACATTTTATGTGGCGCAGCCCCTCGCTACACCCGCTAGGAAGGCACCACATAGGGTCAGGGAAACTGGCGCCAAGTTTACCAAGAGGAGGCCCGAGGCAGCCGGACAGAAGTGTTGGTAAGAAAGGCCAGACAAAGGACACACAAAGGGGGTCCTGTGAAGTGCTCCAAAGTTATCTGGGAGTTGTCTGAGCCCCTC
This sequence comes from Phyllobates terribilis, assembly GCF_046119375.1. Classification (NCBI taxonomy): domain Eukaryota; kingdom Metazoa; phylum Chordata; class Amphibia; order Anura; family Dendrobatidae; genus Phyllobates; species Phyllobates terribilis. The sequence continues at coordinate 695,197,409 of NW_027362762.1, forward strand.
ACCTGGTGAGCACAGTACGACGTGGGCAGCCGTTACCTGCAGACGTGGTCTGGATAATAAGAACTGTGAGTAAAGGCCCTGAACTGCATCACTGACTCCGTGTCGTTACTGCTGCTGCCCTGCATCATCACCCCCATCCTCCGCATACACTGCCCTGAGGCTATACTCCTTCTGTGGGGAGTTATGCTACGCTCTGCTGCACCCACAACACCAGCCTCAGTGGTCTGCCCTGTAGCGGCGGTTCACTCTGACCGCAATCCAAGGGTGGCGTAGTCGGACATTTAAACATGAAAACCACATAAATAGTTCCGCCACTGGTTTGACCGCCCTGAGCCACGGAACTGGGTCGCCGCCACGAAGACTACAACCACCAGCATCCACCAAAAAGGGTCCGGCTCCGGGTGTCCCAAGGCCCAGGGGGTGCGTCAGAACATTTTCATCACCTTTCACAATCACCAATGGGACAAGGCAGTGATGTCCTCTGTCCCCTCTCTTATACATCCTAGTGACGGAGCACCTGCTCTCATCAATTCGCCATAACCCCAATATTAGGTGGATTGAGGTGGGAGGCACCGAGTACAAGTGCTCTCTATTTGCTGATGATGTCCTAGTATATATCACTCAATCACATATATCCATCCATGCTGTTATGGCTGAAATAGATCACTTTGTTACATGGTAAAATTTTAAAATCAATGCAGCGAAGTCTGAGGCCCTCGATGTCTCCCTCCCCAAATCCATATAGGATTCCATCCAGTCCAACTTTCCCTTTGCCTGGCCCTCACAGGGTATCAAATACTTAGGAATTCCTATTCATAGAGACTTCTCCCATCTATGTTATCTTAATTTTGGGCCCTTTATTGAACAACTCCATACAGACCACGGTTGGCAAGTTAGAACTGTAAGATTCACTACGTGAACCACTGGTGTTTTGTGGAAAAGCACATGTACACTGCGTTCCAAATTATTATACAAAAAGTGTTTAGGAGTGATAAGGGAAGAATTTGTTTGTTTGTCAGTTAAACTCATTGATGGTGATGTGTGTCAGGGCTCTTTATATCACTGTAAGCAATTGCAGACACCTGTGCTAATTAGTTTGGCAGGTGTGTCCAATGAAAGGCAAGACTACTTAAGAAGGCTCTCTCACATTATTAAGCAGCCTACATTTTCTGCCAAAATGGGAAAGAAAAAGGATGTGTCGGCTGCTGAGAAGCAACAAATTGTGGAGTGTTTAGGTCAAGGCATGACTACAATCAACATTGTGCGATGATCAGGATGAAGTGTCCTGGCAATCAAGAAGTATGTAGCTGATTCACAGTACACACGTGTGCGTGCTGATAAGGGCAAATTGAGGACTCTTTCCTACAGGCAATTACGTCAGGTTGAAAGAGCAGCGGCAAAAAAGCCTTGTCATAGCAGCAGACAAGTTTTTGAAGCTGCTTGTGCCTCCAACGTCCCCCGAACAACAAGATGCAGGGTCCTTCAGAGGTTTGCAGCTGTGCATGCGCCATCCTGTCGACCTCCTCTATCCACTTCACACAAGCAGAAACGGCTCCAGTGGGCCAAACATTACATGAAGACTGATTTCAAAACTGTTTTGTTCACGGATGAGTGCCGTGCAGCGCTCGATGGTCCAGATGGATGGAGTGGAGGATGGCTGGTTGATGGACACCCCACGCAAACACGGCTACAGCGCCAACAAGGAGGAGGTGGAGTAATGTTTTGGGCTGGAATCATGGGGAGAGAGATTGTCGGCCCCTTTAGGATCCCTGAAGGCGCTAAAGATGAACTCCATAATGTATGTGGATTTTCTCAAACAGCACTTCCTGCCATGGTTCAAGAAGAAGAACCGTGTATTTCACAGCAAGATCATTTTTCTGCATGATAATGCACCATCTCATGCTGCACATAAAACATCTGCATCTCTGGCTGATATGGGCATAAAAGGGGACAAACTTATGGTGTGACCCCCATGCTCCCCTGACCTCTACCCCATTCAGAACCTTTGGAGCATCATTAAAAGGAGTGTCTATGATGGCGGGAGGCAGTTCACATCTAAGCAACAGCTCTGGGAGGGTATTCTGTCCTCATGCAAAACAATTGAAGCAGAAACCATCCAAAACCTGACAAATTCAATGGACGAGAGAGTTCAGAAGCTCCTTTCGAACAAGGGGTCCTATGTGAAAATGTAACATCACCTAGAATAAAGTTTTGAGTTGAAAACTGTTTGATTTCAGTTTCTAACAACCTGCTAATGCTTATAATTTCAAAAATGACCATTTTTTTGGTCTTTATTAAAATGAAAAGGTTGATCGAAAAGTTTGGGGGATCTAAGAGTGTGGCAACCCAGTAGTCATGATTACTTCGAATTCTGACAATATGAGGGTCATGCTGCAGGTAGTGCAGCAAGAAGGCACTTATGTGCCTTGCGCATCTCGGAGCCCCAAAATTATTTTCCGGGCTAGATGCAGCTAAAAATTATTTTTAATTTTAAATCTGGTGAAGCTTTAGTATAGATGGCCTAATAGGATCAGTGCTGCACACTGCTACAAAGCCCAAATTATTTTCCAGTCAAGATACAGATAAACATGATTAGTAATTTGAAAGCTTAAAACGGTTGGTAGGGTGATTTTAACCAATCATCAAGCTTTTACTCTCCCCAGGATGACACAGGGGTAGAAAAGTCGTTTCGGATCCATGATTTGTTCATCTTTATGAACGTGAGTCTGTCTACATTATCAGTGGAGAGCCGCGTGCGCTTATCTGTCAGCACACCACCAGCAGCGCTGAACACACGTTCAGACAGAACGCTGGCTGCGGGGCATGACAAGATCTCCAAGGCGTAAGTGGCTAGCTCCGGCCATTTATCCAGATTGGAAGCCCAAAAAGAGCAAGGGTCCAGTGACACAGTCGTGGCTTCAATGTTTACTTGGAGATACTCCTGTACCATCGTCTCTAGGCGTTGACTATGTGTCAGACTTCTTGTCTCCTGTGGCCTTGCAAAGGATGGGCTAAAAAAGTGGTGAAATGATTCCGCAAAATTGATGTTACCAGCAGATACTGTGGTTCTGTTACGGTTTGAGTGCTGAACACTTGACGGTCCCACGGTTGGCAAGTTGGAACTGTGAGATTCACTACGTGCACCACTGGTATTTTGTGGAAAAGCACATGTAAGATTCTGCAACAGTCTCTGCTGATACTCCTGCATGCGTGCATCCCTTTCTATGGCAGGAATAATTTCGGCAAATTTACTTTTGTACCGGGGATCTAACAGTGTGGCAACCCAGTAGTCAGGATTATTTCTAATTCTCACAATTCGAGGGTCATGTTGCAGGTAGTGCAGCAAGAAGGCACTCATGTGTGTTGCGCATCCAGGAGCACCAAGTCCCTGTTGTGTTGGTGGCGAGGTAACAATCATGCTTCCTTCCTCTGTCCTCTCCCCCCAACCTCGCACAACAGAAATGTGATCAAGGTCTCCCTCATCTGATGAGTCTTCCATCAGTTCGTCCTCCACTTCTTCCTGGGCTCCTGCACCTTCCTCACTAGTTTGGCTGCTACCATGCGCCCTGGTAAAACCATCTCCCCCACCCTCACATGCCTGCCGCCTTGGTGCTGCCGACCGTCTGGACCTTGCAGATGTTAGCCCTTCCGCATACAACTCCTCCTCCTCTACTTCCTCCACCTCCTCTTGTGCCACCACCTGACTCCGAATTCTGTTTAACATGTGCTCCAGCATGTAAATCACCGGAATAGTCATGCTGATAATGGCATCGTCAGCACTAAACATCTTCGTCGCCATTTCAAAACTGTGCAGAAGGGTGCATAGGTCCCTGATCTGAGACCACTCCTCCAGCGTGATTTGCCCCACCTCTGAATCTCGTTGGCCCAGGCTATACGTCAGAACGTATTGCACCAGGGCTTGTCGGTGCTGCCACAGTCGCTGCAACATGTGCAGAGTTGAATTCCACCGGGTAGGCACATCGCATTTTAGCCGGTGAAGTGGCAGGCCCAACGACTTCTGTAGAGATGTAAGTCGCTGAGCTGCGGGATGCGAACGGCGGAAGTGAGCACACAGCGACCGTGCCCTCTGCAGAAGGCCATCTAGTCTGGGATAGTGGGCTAAAAATTGCTGGACAACCAGGTTCAACACGTGAGCCATACAAGGCACGTGTGTGACATTGCCCCGGCGAAGGGCCGCACCCAGGTTTGCAGCATTGTCGCACACGGCCTTCCCTGATTTCAGGTCCAGTGGAGACAACCATTCATGAAATTGGTTCTCCAGAGCTGACCACAACTCCTCAGCTGTGTGACTCACATTTCCCAGACATTTCAATGTAAAAACCGCCTGATGACGTTGAGCCCTACTGCCAGCATAGTAAGGAGGTGTGCAGGATCCCTTCTGCGCAGTTAGAAAGCTTGTGGCATGACCAGACAGGCTTTGGGTGCAGGTGGAAGACCGAGAGGAGGTTGAGGAGGCAGAAGCAGTGGAGGAACTTTGACATAAAGAGGATTGACGCACAACTCGTGGGGACGGCAAGACTTGGACAGCAGCCCCTTGTCCTGCTGTCACCATAGTTACCCAGTGCCCAGTCAGCGACATGTAACGCCCCTGTCCATGCCTACTCGTCCAAGTGTCTGTGGTGAAATGCACCCTGTCACACACAGAGTTTCTCAAAGAAGCGGTGATGTTGTGTGCGACATGCTGGTGGAGCGCAGGCACACCTTTCTTTGAGAAGTAGTGCCGACTGGGCATCTGGTACTGGGGCACTGCGACGGACATAAGGTCTCGAAAATCCTCTGTGTCCACCAGGCGGAAAGGCAGCATTTCTGTAGCCAAGAGCTTGCAGATGGTGAAATTCAACCTCTTAGCTTTCTCATGGCTAGGAGGAAATGGTCTTTTACTTGTCCACATCTGAGGGACCGAGGGCTGGCTATTGTGCTTAGACGGGGTTGATAAGGGTGTCCCCGGCAAACTGCCGGTCTGTGAGGAAGATGCAGGCGGACATGTTAGGTTGCCTTGATCCAAAGGTGGTGCTATCGATGTCGGACAGCGCTCAACACCAGCTGGTGTTACCACCTCCAAAGAAAATGATGACCTGCCAATCACGCTGGCTGTTGCGGGTAAAGAGGTGGCAGGTCTGCGCCCCAAAACAGGTGTGACTGCTGTCCCCCCAGTCACAGAGGATGAAGAGGCCGCGGATGCACAAGATATGGCAGACGGTGATTGGCCCGGCCGGCTAGGCCGCATTGTAGCACACTGAGCTTCCCACTGCAACTTATGCTTCATGTCCATGTGCCGGTTCATGCATGAAGTACTCAAACTATGTATTTTTTGGCCTCTACTTAGCTTTTGCTGACAAATGTTACAGATAACACGAGTTGGGTCATCTTTATCGATCTGAAAAAATGCCCAGGCTATGCAAGGCTTAGCACCCATGCGACCTGAAGAGCCACCACGACTTGTGGTGAGAGGCAGAGTTGTGTTTGAGGATGCAGTTGTTGACGTGCTTCCAGTACTACGTCTCTGTCCAGGAAGGCGCAACCTGACCTCGTCGTCACTAGCATCTTCCTCCACCTCCTCTGCTGACCTCATCTCTTGGCTGACTGTGGGTTGACAGTAAGTGGGATCTCCGACCTCATCATCATCACCCTGTGCGTTATCACACTCGTCGTCCTCAGAGCCAACCTGTTCCTGCCCTGACAAAAAACTAAAGTTGTCGCTCCAATCAGGTATTTGAGTCTTATCATCGTCTTCCTCATTGTCTCCACCAACAGGAGTTACAGTTTGGGAATGAGGGTCTACATTATGGTCAGAACCTTCTGCGTCTGGTCCTGGATCCGACTCATAAAGATTCTGGGCATCAGTGCAGATCATTTCCTCGTCTGGATTCACAGAAGCGCTGGAGTCGACCTCTGATTCCCAGGCTATAGTATGAGTAAACAGCTCTGCAGACTCAACCATCTGTTCTACCTCATACTCAGACGGGCAGCTGGAGATTTGGGAGCTGTGAGGAAGCAAGTGCGATTTGGGTGACACGTTTGAGGACTGGAGTATTTGTGATGTTGAAGTTGATGTGGAGGAGAGACCACTTAAAGGAGCACTTGATATCCGTTGAAGCACCTGCTGTTTTTGTGCCTCATCTGGAATTTGTAGCGATTGGCGTGGCCGTAAGAAAGGGATCTTATCACATTGTCCGCTAAAAGAAGTAGACATTTTAGTTTGGCTGGAAGATGGTCTTTCTTCTGCAGATGTTACTGTTGCTTTAACACCTACCCCACGGACACAACCTTTTTTCCCCTTCCCAACACGCCTATTCCCCTTTCCACCAGCAGCAGGCCTTTTTCCACTCATTTTGTTGGTTAACTAATTCACAACTCTGGAGTTGTTTGCACAAAAAAACAATGGATGGTAACCGAGCAGAGCTGAGTGGCCAAACTGTGGTATTAGGCCAAAACTATTGGCTGGGTTAGATGCAGAAAAAAATTATTTTGAATTTGCAACCTGATGGTGGTCAGTATAGATGGACTAACACAAATAGTCCCACACACTGCTAGAAGCCCAAATATTTTTTCAGAGGTACTGTAGATGCAGATAAAAATTATTTTTAATTTGCAACCTGATGGAGGTCAGTATAGATGGACTAATAGACCAAGTCTCACACACTGCTAGAAGCCCAAATATTTTTTCAGAGCTAGATGCAGAAAAAAATTATTTTTAATTTGCAACCTGATGGAGGTCAGTATAGATGGACTAATAGACCAAGTCCCACACACCGCTAGAAGCCCAACTATTTTTTCAGAGCTAGATGCAGAAAAAAATTATATTCAATTTGCAACCTGCTGGAGGTCAGTATAGAAGGACTAATAGAACAAGTCCCACACACTGCTAGAAGCCCAAATATTTTTTCAGAGCTAAATGAAGAAAAAAATTATTTTTAATTTGCAACCTGATGGAGGTCAGTATAGATGGACTAATAGACCAAGTCCCACACACTGCTAGAAGCCCAAATATTTTTTCAGAGCTAGATGCAGAAAAAAATTATTTTTAATTTGCAACCTGATGGAGGTCAGTATAGATGGACTAATAGACCAAGTCCCACACACCGCTAGAAGCCCAAATATTTTTTCAGAGCTAGATGCAGAAAAAAATTATTTTTAATTTGCAACCTGATGGAGGTCAGTATAGATGGACTAATAGACCAAGTCCCACACACTGCTAGAAGCCCAAATATTTTTTCAGAGCTAGATGCAGAAAAAAATTATTTTTAATTTGCAACCTGATGGAGGTCAGTATAGATGGACTAATAGACCAAGTCCCACACACCGCTAGAAGCCCAAATATTTTTTCAGAGCTAGATGCAGAATAAAATTATTTTTAATTTGCAACCTGATGAAGGTCAGTATAGATGGACTAATAGACCAAGTCCCACGCACTGCTAGAAGCCCAAATATTTTTTCAGAGCTAGATGCAGAAAAAAATTATTTTTAATTTGCAACCTGATGGAGGTCAGTATAGATGGACTAATAGACCAAGTCCCACACACCGCTAGAAGCCCAAATATTTTTTCAGAGCTAGATGCAGAAAAAAATTATTTTTAATTTGCAACCTGATGGAGGTCAGTATAGATGGACTAATAGACCAAGTCCCACACACTGCTAGAAGCCCAAATATTTTTTCAGAGCTAGATGCAGAAAAAAAATATTTTTAATTTGCAACCTGATGGAGGTCAGTATAGATAGACTAATAGACCAAGTCCCACACACCGCTAGAAGCGCAAATATTTTTTCAGAGCTAGATGCAGAAAAAAATTATTTTTAATTTGCAACCTGATGTAGGTCAGTATAGATGGACTAATAGACCAAGTCCCACACACTGCTAGAAGCCCAAATATTTTTTCAGAGCTAGATGCAGAAAAAAATTATTTTTAATTTGCAACCTGATGGAGGTCAGTATAGATGGACTAATAGACCAAGTCCCACACACCGCTAGAAGCCCAAATATTTTTTCAGAGCTAGATGCAGAAAAAAATTATTTTTAATTTGCAACCTGATGGAGGTCAGTATAGATGGACTAATAGACCAAGTCCCACACACTGCTAGAAGCCCAAATATTTTTTCAGAGCTAGATGCAGAAAAAAATTATTTTTAATTTGCAACCTGATGGAGGTCAGTATAGATGGACTAATAGACCAAGTCCCACACACTGCTAGAAGCCCAAATATTTTTTCAGAGCTAGATGCAGAAAAAAATTATTTTTAATTTGCAACCTGATGGAGGTCAGTATAGATGGACTAATAGACCAAGTCCCACACACCGCTAGAAGCCCAAATATTTTTTCAGAGCTATATGCAGAAAAAAATTATTTTTAATTTGCAACCTGATGTAGGTCAGTATAGATGGACTAATAGACCAAGTCCCACACACTGCTAGAAGCCCAAATATTTTTTCAGAGCTAGATGCAGAAAAAAATTATTTTTAATTTGCAACCTGATGGAGGTCAGTATAGATGGACTAATAGACCAAGTCCCACACACCGCTAGAAGCCCAAATATTTTTTCAGAGCTAGATGCAGAAAAAAATTATTTTTAATTTGCAACCTGATGGAGGTCAGTATAGATGGACTAATAGACCAAGTCCCACACACTGCTAGAAGCCCAAATATTTTTTCAGAGCTAGATGCAGAAAAAAATTATTTTTAATTTGCAACCTGATGGAGGTCAGTATAGATGGACTAATAGACCAAGTCCCACACACCGCTAGAAGCCCAAATATTTTTTCAGAGCTAGATGCAGAAAAAAATTATTTTTAATTTGCAACCTGATGTAGGTCAGTATAGATGGACTAATAGACCAAGTCCCACATACTGCTAGAAGCCCAAATATTTTTTCAGAGCTAGATGCAGAAAAAAATTATTTTTAATTTGCAACCTGATGGAGGTCAGTATAGATGGACTAATAGACCAAGTCCCACACACCGCTAGAAGCCCAAATATTTTTTCAGAGCTAGATGCAGAAAAAAATTATTTTTAATTTGCAACCTGATGGAGGTCAGTATAGATGGACTAATAGACCAAGTCCCACACACTGCTAGAAGTCCAAATATTTTTTCAGAGCTAGATGCAGAAAAAAATTATTTTTAATTTGCAACCTGATGGAGGTCAGTATAGATGGACTAATAGACCAAGTCCCACACACTGCTAGAAGCCCAAATATTTTTTCAGAGCTAGATGCAGAAAAAAAATATTTTTAATTTGCAACCTGATGGAGGTCAGTATAGATGGACTAATAGACCAAGTCCCACACACCGCTAGAAGCCCAAATATTTTTTCAGAGCTAGATGCAGAAAAAAATTATTTTTAATTTGCAACCTGATGTAGGTCAGTATAGATGGACTAATAGACCAAGTCCCACACACTGCTAGAAGCCCAAATATTTTTTCAGAGCTAGATGCAGAAAAAAATTATTTTTAATTTGCAACCTGATGGAGGTCACTATAGATGGACTAATAGACCAAGTCCCACACACCGCTAGAAGCCCAAATATTTTTTTAGAGCTAGATGCAGAAAAAAATTATTTTTAATTTGCAAACTGATGGAGGTCAGTATAGATGGACTAATAGACCAAGTCCCACACACCGCTAGAAGCCCAAATATTTTTTCAGAGCTAGATGCAGAAAAAAATTATATTCAGTTTGCAACCTGATGGAGGTCAGTATAGATGGACTAATAGAATGATGCTATGCCCAAAAGATTTTACTTCACTAGGTGCAGTAAAAAAATTGGAATTCTATACACAGGTGTTATATCTTGCAACACAGATAGGCTACTCCACTGACTAACACACTCTGCAATAGGCCAAAAAGGATTAGCTTTGCTAGATTCAGCCAAATGCTGTGAAAAAAACTTGCACAGCACTGGCACAGACCTGCCTGGCAAAAACTGATAGGAACTCATGTAACCTAGTCCTGAAAAGGACTCCAATTACAATTAGTCTTTACTCCCACAACCTATCTATTTAAGAGCACAGACCTCCCTGATAAAAGTCGTAGGAAATGCTGTAACCTAGTCCTTAAAAGGACTGCAATCACAACTATTCCCTACTCCCAAGCTATCTGTATATTTGTGCGAAAATTGGCTTGAAATTAACAAGGTATAGCACACACAGCAACAGCGGTGCCATCTAACACGCAGCTGCAGCAGTGAGAAAATGGTGGCGACGGGGAAAATGGCTTGGTCTTATAGGGCAAGGACATGTGACATACACTGCCAATCACACATGCCCTTGCTTGTGTGAAAAAAAGCACTTCGCTCCGTGTGTGCGCTGCTGATAGGCTGACAGATTGCACCTCCCCACTGCAAATGCGGGAAAGAGAAAAAAAAATGGAGATCTTCATTGTTCCTGCAGAGATCCATCCCCTGCCCCTTCCCCCGCCCCGCTGTACACTCAAACTGCGTATTAACATTAATTTTCATCATTACTGAGAAAAAATCCAGTTATGATTTTGGTGCACGAACAGTTATCGAACATAACCTCGAACAGCCGAATTTTTCTCAAATTGTTCGTGTTCGCCAACCGGCTCGAACACCGCCCAAAACAGCTCGAATTTGAGATTGGCGAACAGTTCGAGTAGAACAACGCTCATCTCTAGCAGAGATCTCAATAGTATTTGTCAGCTGTATGGCTTTTTCTGGCCTTTTGCTTCCCTTCCCACATTGTACTAGTTTAAAGCTCTTCTGATGAGTGTAGCAAGCCGACTTCCAAATACATGTTTTCCAGTCTTCGTAAGGTGCACCCCATCTCTAGCAAGTAGTCCATCGTATAGGTAATTCATTCCGTGATCCAGAAATCCAAATCCTTGTTGACGGCACCATCGACGTAGCCAGTTGTTCACCTGTAGAATCTTATTCCACCTCATTGTTCCATGGCCATCCACTGAGAGGATGGATGAGAAGACCACCTGCGCTCCCAATTCTTTCACTTTCTTGCCTAAGTCTTCAAAGTCACTGCAGATGGTTTCCAGGTCCTTTCTTGCAGTGTCATTTGTCCCCACATGTATTAGCAGGAATGGGTAGTGATCTGTAGGTCTGAAGAGTCTTGATATCCTGTCTAGAGATGAGCGTTGTTCTACTCGAACTGTTCGCCAATCTCAAATTCGAGCTGTTTTGGGCGGTGTTCGAGCCGGTCGGCGAACACGAACAATTTGAGAAAAATTCGGCTGTTCGAGGTTATGTTCGATAACTGTTCGTGCACCAAAATCATAACTGGATTTTTTCTCAGTAATGATGAAAATTAATGTTAATACGCAGTTTGAGTGTACAGCGGGGCGGGGGGAGGGGCAGGGGATGGATCTCTGCAGGAACAATGAAGATCTCCATTTTTTTTTCTCTTTCCCGCATTTGCAGTGGGGAGGTGCAATCTGTCAGCCTATCAGCAGCGCACACACGGAGCGAAGTGCTTTTTTTCACACAAGCAAGGGCATGTGTGATTGGCAGTGTATGTCACATGTCCTTGCCCTATAAGACCAAGCCATTTTCCCCGTCGCCACCATTTTCTCACTGCTGCAGCTGCGTGTTAGACGGCACCGCTGTTGCTGTGTGCGCTATACCTTGTTAATTTCAAGCCAATTTTCGCACAAATATACAGATAGCTTGGGAGTAGGGAATAGTTGTGATTGCAGTCCTTTTAAGGACTAGGTTACAGCATTTCCTACGACTTTTATCAAGCAGGTCTGTGCTCTTAAATAGATAGATTGTGGGAGTAAAGACTAATTGTAATTGGAGTCCTTTTCAGGACTAGGTTACATGAGTTCCTATCAGTTTTTGCCAGGCAGGTCTGTGCCAGTTCTGTGCAAGTTTTTTTCACAGCATTTGGCTGAATCTAGCAAAGCTAATCCTTTTTGGCCTATTGCAGAGTGTGTTAGTCAGTGGAGTAGCCTATCTGTGTTGCAAGATATACCACCTGTGTATAGAATACCAATTTTTTTACTGCACCTAGTGAAGTAAAATCTTTTGGGCATAGCATCATTCTATTAGACCATATATACTGACCTCCATCAGGTTGCAAACTGAATATAATTTTTTTCTGCATCTAGCTCTGAAAAAATATTTGGGCTTCTAGCAGTGTGTGGGACTTGGTCTATTAGTCCATCTATACTGACCTCCATCAGGTTGCAAATTAAAAATAATTTTTTTCTTCATTTAGCTCTGAAAAAATATTTGGGCTTCTAGCAGTGTGTGGGACTTGTTCTATTAGTCCTTCTATACTGACCTCCAGCAGGTTGCAAATTGAATATAATTTTTTTCTGCATCTAGCTCTGAAAAAATATTTGGGCTTCTAGCGGTGTGTGGGACTTGGTCTATTAGTCCATCTATACTGACCTCCATCAGGTTGCAAATTAAAAATAATTTTTTTCTGCATCTAGCTCTGAAAAAATATTTGGGCTTCTAGCAGTGTGTGGGACTTGGTCTATTAGTCCATCTATACTGACCTCCATCAGGTTGCAAATTGAATAAAAAAAATTTCTGCATCTAGCTCTGAAAAAATATTTGGGCTTCTAGCGGTGTGTGGGACTTGGTCTATTAGTCCATCTATACTGACCTCCATCAGGTTGCAAATTAAAAATAATTTTTTTCTGCATCTAACCCAGCCAATAGTTTTGGCCTAATACCACAGTTTGGCCACTCAGCTCTGCTCGGTTACCATCCATTGTTTTTTTGTGCAAACAACTCCAGAGTTGTGAATTAGTTAACCACCAAAATGAGTGGAAAAAGGCCTGCTGCTGGTGGAAAGGGGAATAGGCGTGTTGGGAAGGGGAAAAAAGGTTGTGTCCGTGGGGTAGGTGCAGAAGAAAGACCATCTTCCAGCCAAACTAAAATGTCTACTTCTTTTAGCGGACAATGTGATAAGATCCCTTTCTTACGGCCACGCCAATCACTACAAATTCCAGATGAGGCACAAAAACAGCAGGTGCTTCAACGGATATCAAGTGCTCCTTTAAGTGGGCTCTCCTCCACATCAACTTCAACATCACAAATACTCCAGTCCTCAAACGTGTCACCCAAATCGCACTTGCTTCCTCACAGCTCCCAAATCTCCAGCTGCCCGTCTGAGTATGAGGTAGAACAGATGGTTGAGTCTGCAGAGCTGTTTACTCATACTATAGCCTGGGAATCAGAGGTCGACTCCAGCGCTTCTGTGAATCCAGACGAGGAAATGATCTGCACTGATGCCCAGAATCTTTATGAGTCGGATCCAGGACCAGACGCAGAAGGTTCTGACCATAATGTAGACCCTCATTCCCAAACTGTAACTCCTGTTGGTGGAGACAATGAGGAAGACGATGATAAGACTCAAATACCTGATTGGAGCGACAACTTTAGTTTTTTGTCAGGGCAGGAACAGGTTGGCTCTGAGGACGACGGGTGTGATAACGCACAGGGTGATGATGATGAGGTCGGAGATCCCACTTACTGTCAACCCACAGTCAGCCAAGAGATGAGGTCAGCAGAGGAGGTGGAGGAAGATGCTAGTGACGATGAGGTCAGGTTGCGCCTTCCTGGACAGAGACGTAGTACTGGAAGCACGTCAACAACTGCATCCTCAACACAACTCTGCCTCTCACCACAAGTCGTGGTGGCTCTTCAGGTCGCATGGGTGCTAAGCCTTGCATAGCCTGGGCATTTTTTCAGATCGATAAAGATGACCCAACTCGTGTTATCTGTAACATTTGTCAGCAAAAGCTAAGTAGAGGCCAAAAAATACATAGTTTGAGTACTTCATGCATGAACCGGCACATGGACATGAAGCATAAGTTGCAGTGGGAAGCTCAGTGTGCTACAATGCGGCCTAGCCGGCCGGGCCAACCACCGTCTGCCATATCTTGTGCATCCGCGGCCTCTTCATCCTCTGTGACTGTGGGGACAGCAGTCACACCTGTTTTGGGGTGCAGACCTGCCACCTCTTTACCCGCAACAGCCAGCGTGATTGGCAGGTCATCATTTTCTTTGGAGGTGGTAACACCAGCTGGTCTTGAGCGCTGTCCGACATCGATAGCACCACCTTTGGATCAAGGCAACCTAACATGTCCGCCTGCATCTTCCTCACAGACCGGCAGTTTGCCGGGGACACCCTTATCAACCCCATCTAAGCACAATAGCCAGCCCTCGGTCCCTCAGATGTGGACAAGTAAAAGACCATTTCCTCCTAGCCATGAGAAAGCTAAGAGGTTGAATTTCACCATCTGCAAGCTCCTGGCTACAGAAATGTTGCCTTTCCGCCTGGTGGACACAGAGGATTTTCGAGACCTTATGTCCGTCGCAGTGCCCCAGTACCAGATGCCCAGTCGGCACTACTTCTCAAAGAAAGGAGTGCCTGCGCTCCACCAGCATGTCGCACACAACATCACCGCTTCTTTGAGAAACTCTGTGTGTGACAGGGTGCATTTCACCACAGACACTTGGACGAGTAGGCATGGACAGGGGCGTTACATGTCGCTGACTGGGCACTGGGTAACTATGGTGACAGCAGGACAAGGGGCTGCTGTCCAAGTCTTGCCGTCCCCACGAGTTGTGCGTCAATCCTCTTTATGTCAAAGTTCCTCCACTGCTTCTGCCTCCTCAACCTCCTCTCGGTCTTCCACCTGCACCCAAAGCCTGTCTGGTCATGCCACAAGCTTTCTAACTGCGCAGAAGGGATCCTGCACACCTCCTTACTATGCTGGCAGTAGGGCTCAACGTCATCAGGCGGTTTTTACATTGAAATGTCTGGGAAATGTGAGTCACACAGCTGAGGAGTTGTGGTCAGCTCTGGAGAACCAATTTCATGAATGGTTGTCTCCACTGGACCTGAAACCAGGGAAGGCCGTGTGCGACAATGCTGCAAACCTGGGTGCGGCCCTTCGCCGGGGCAATGTCACACACTTGCCTTGTATGGCTCACGTGTTGAACCTGGTTGTCCAGCAATTTTTAGCCCACTATCCCAGACTAGATGGCCTTCTGCAGAGGGCACGGTCGCTGTGTGCTCACTTCCGCCGTTCGCATCCCGCAGCTCAGCGTCTTACATCTCTACAGAAGTCGTTGGGCCTGCCACTTCACCGGCTAAAATGCGATGTGCCTACCCGGTGGAATTCAACTCTGCACATGTTGCAGCGACTGTGGCAGCACCGACAAGCCCTGGTGCAATACGTTCTGACGTATAGCCTGGGCCAACGAGATTCAGAGGTGGGGCAAATCACGCTGGAGGAGTGGTCTCAGATCAGGGACCTATGCACCCTTCTGCACAGTTTTGAAATGACGTCGAAGATGTTTAGTGCTGACGATGCCATTATCAGCATGACTATTCCGGTGATTTACATGCTGGAGCACATGTTAAACAGAATTCGGAGTCAGGTGGTGGCACAAGAGGAGGTGGAGGAAGTAGAGGAGGAGGAGTTGTATGCGGAAGGGCTAACATCTGCAAGGTCCAGACGGTCGGCAGCACCAAGGCGGCAGGCATGTGAGGGTGGGGGAGATGATTTTACCAGGGCGCATGGTAGCAGCCAAACTAGTGAGGAAGGTGCAGGAGCCCAGGAAGAAGTGGAGGACGAACTGATGGAAGACTCATCAGATGAGGGAGACCTTGATCACATTTCTGTTGTGCGAGGTTGGGGGGAGAGGACAGAGGAAGGAAGCATGATTGTTACCTCGCCACCAACACAACAGGGACTTGGTGCTCCTGGATGCGCAACACACATGAGTGCCTTCTTGCTGCACTACCTGCAACATGACCCTCGAATTGTGAGAATTAGAAATAATCCTGACTACTGGGTTGCCACACTGTTAGATCCCCGGTACAAAAGTAAATTTGCCGAAATTATTCCTGCCATAGAAAGGGATGCACGCATGCAGGAGTATCAGCAGAGACTGTTGCAGAATCTTACATGTGCTTTTCCACAAAATACCAGTGGTGCACGTAGTGAATCTCACAGTTCCAACTTGCCAACCGTGGGACCGTCAAGTGTTCAGCACTCAAACCGTAACAGAACCACAGTATCTGCTGGTAACATCAATTTTGCGGAATCATTTCACCACTTTTTTAGCCCATCCTTTGCAAGACCACAGGAGACAAGAAGTCTGACACATAGTCAACGCCTAGAGACAATGGTACAGGAGTATCTCCAAGTAAACATTGAAGCCACGACTGTGTCACTGGACCCTTGCTCTTTTTGGGCTTCCAATCTGGATAAATGGCCGGAGCTAGCCACTTACGCCTTGGAGATCTTGTCATGCCCCGCAGCCAGCGTTCTGTCTGAACGTGTGTTCAGCGCTGCTGGTGGTGTGCTGACAGATAAGCGCACGCGGCTCTCCACTGATAATGTAGACAGACTCACGTTCATAAAGATGAACAAATCATGGATCCGAAACGACTTTTCTACCCCTGTGTCATCCTGGGGAGAGTAAAAGCTTGATGATTGGTTAAAATCACCCTACCAACCGTTTTAAGCTTTCAAATTACTAATCATGTTTATCTGTATCTTGACTGGAAAATAATTTGGGCTTTGTAGCAGTGTGCAGCACTGATCCTATTAGGCCATCTATAATAAGCTTCACCAGATTTAAAATTAAAAATAATTTTTAGCTGCATCTAGCCCGGAAAATAATTTTGGGGCTCCGAGATGCGCAAGACACATAAGTGCCTTCTTGCTGCACTACCTGCAGCATGACCCTCATATTGTCAGAATTCGAAGTAATCATGACTACTGGGTTGCCACACTCTTAGATCCCCCAAACTTTTCGATCAACCTTTTCATTTTAATAAAGACCAATAAAATGGTCATTTTTGAAATTATAAGCATTAGCAGGTTATTAGAAACTGAAATGAAACAGTTTTCAACTCAAAACTTTATTCTAGGTGATGTTACATTTTCACATAGGACCCCTTGTTCGAAAGGAGCTTCTGAACTCTCTCGTCCATTGAATTTGTCAGGTTTTGGATGGTTTCTGCTTCAATTGTTTTGCATGAGGACAGAATACCCTCCCAGAGCTGTTGCTTAGATGTGAACTGCCTCCCGCCATCATAGACACTCCTTTTAATGATGCTCCAAAGGTTCTGAATGGGGTAGAGGTCAGCGGAGCATGGGGGTCACACCATAAGTTTGTCCCCTTTTATGCCCATATCAGCCAGAGATGCAGATGTTTTATGTGCAGCATGAGATGGTGCATTATCATGCAGAAAAATGATCTTGCTGTGAAATACACGGTTCTTCTTCTTGAACCATGGCAGGAAGTGCTGTTTGAGAAAATCCACATACATTATGGAGTTCATCTTTAGCGCCTTCAGGGATCCTAAAGGGGCCGACAATCTCTCTCCCCATGATTCCAGCCCAAAACATTACTCCACCTCCTCCTTGTTGGCGCTGTAGCCGTGTTTGCGTGGGGTGGCCATCAACCAGCCATCCTCCACTCCATTCATCTGGACCATCGAGCGCTGCACGGCACTCATCCGTGAACAAAACAGTTTTGAAATCAGTCTTCATGTAATGTTTGGCCCACTGGAGCCGTTTCTGCTTGTGTGAAGTGGATAGAGGAGGTCGACAGGATGGCGTATGCACAGCTGGAAACCTCTGAAGCACCCTGCATCTTGTTGCTCGGGGGACGTTGGAGGCACAAGCAGCTTCAAAAACTTGTCTGCTGCTATGACAAGGCTTTTTTGCCGCTGCTCTTTCAACCTGACGTAATTGCCTGTAGGAAAGAGTCCTCAATTTGCCCTTATCAGCACGCACACGTGTGTACTGTGAATCAGCTACATACTTCTTGATTGCCAAGACACTTCATCCTGATCATCGCACAATGTTGATTGTAGTCATGCCTTGACCTAAACACTCCACAATTTGTTGCTTCTCAGCAGCCGACACATCCTTTTTCTTTCCCATTTTGGCAGAAAATGTAGGCTGCTTAATAATGTGAGAGAGCCTTCTTAAGTAGTCTTGCCTTTCATTGGACACACCTGCCAAACTAATTAGCACAGGTGTCTGCAATTGCTTACAGTGATATAAAGAGCCCTGACACACATCACCATCAATGAGTTTAACTGACAAACAAACAAATTCTTCCCTTATCACTCCTAAACACTTTTTGCATAATAATTTGGAACGCGGTGTACATGTGCTTTTCCACAAAACACCAGTGGTTCACGTAGTGAATCTTACAGTTCTAACTTGCCAACCGTGGTCTGTATGGAATTGTTCAATAAAGGGCCCAAAATTAAGATAACATAGATGGGAGAGGTCTCTATGAATAGGAATTCCTAAGTATTTGATACCCTGTGAGGGCCAGGCAAAGGGAAAGTTGGACTGGATGGAATCCTATATGGATTTAGGGAGGGAGACATCGAGGGCCTCAGACTTCGCTGCATTGATTTTAAAATTTTACCATGTAACAAAGTGATCTATTTCAGCCATAACAGCAGGGATGGATATATGTGATTGAGTGATATATACTAGGACATCATCAGCAAATAGAGAGCACTTGTACTCGGTGCCTCCCACCTCAATCCACCTAATATTGGGGTTATGGCGAATTGATGAGAGCAGGTGCTCCGTCACTAGGATGTATAAGAGAGGGGACAGAGGACATCCCTGCCTTGTCCCATTGGTGATTGTGAAAGGTGATGAAAATGTTCTGACGCACCCCCTGGGCCTTGGGACACCCGGAGCCGGACCCTTTTTGGTGGATGCTGGTGGTTGTAGTCTTCGTGGCGGCGATCCGGTTCCGTGGCTCAGGGCGGTCAAACCAGTGGCAGAACTATTTATGTGGTTTTGATGTTTAAATGTCCGACTACGCCACCCGTGGATTGCGGTCAGAGTGAACCGCCGCTACAGGGCAGACCGCTAAGGCTGGTGTTGTGGGTGCAGCAGAGCGTAGCATAACTCCCCACGGGAGGAGTATAGCCTCAGGGCAGTGTATGCGGAGGATGGGGGTGATGGTGCAGGGCAGCAGCAGTAACGACACGGAGTCAGTGATGCAGTTCAGGGCCTTTACTCACAGTTCTTATTATCCAGACCACGTCTGCAGGTAACGGCTGCCCACGTCGTACTGTGCTCACCAGGTGAGGGGCTCAGACAACTCCCAGATAACTTTGGAGCGCTTCACAGGACCCCCTTTGTGTGTCCTTTGTCTGGCCTTTCTTACCAACACTTCTGTCCGGCTGCCTCGGGCCTCCTCTTGGTAAACTTGGCGCCAGTTTCCCTGACCCTATGTGGTGCCTTCCTAGCGGGTGGAGCAAGGGGCTGCGCCACATAAAATGTCAGAGCCTCCGGTTTCTAGCTGAGGGTCGTTTCCTGCCTCCACTAGTTCGGGGACCGGTCTCCCCCTTTGGCCTGACCCCTCCACGCAGGTGGATTCGGGCGTGCGGTGGCGACTCGCCCGTCCGCACCCCTGGGATCCCTTCATTCCTCATTCCTGGAGCCTTCTCCGCTCCTCTTCCTTCCTTCTCCCTCTTGCAGGCCTGGGCCTCTGTTACTAGGCCCGCCTCCGGAGCAGAGCTCATGCAGAGCCCCTGCTCCCTGCCACTTCTGCTCAGACTTCTCTGCACTGAGCTAAGATGGTGCCCACCTTTTATACTCCCTTCTCAATGCACCCAGGAACTGCTTCCTCCCTGCTCCTGCACTACAGGGTTCCCCTTCCTCAGTGTTCCCTCCCCCCACTCCAGCCAGGGACAGGGACTGTCGTGCCCATCTCAGGGGCATATTGGTCGCCCTGCCCCACGGCAATGTGGTGTAATGCATGCAGGTGTCGGGTCCTGATCCACACTCCATCCTTACCTGAGAGTGAGATATCACACCTCTGGGTGAGGTGCAATACGTCTGTAGCAACCGAGCCCTCAGGGTGCTACAGTTCCATTTATCTTCAGCCTAGGTGACGTATTGCGATACAGGGCCATGATTTTGGCTATAAAAGGGTCCCCTAGACCCCTACCCCAAGCTCTTTAAGAGAATCATATATGGCGTGCCAGGAGACTCTATGGAATGCTTTCTCAGCATCCAACGAGAGTATCTAATTACAAATTTTTAACTGCATCTAGCCCAGGAAATACTTTGTGCCTAGTAGCAGTGTCTGCTAGTCAGCGGATTATCCCGGCTGTTAAGCAAGCTACACCACCTGTAGTTTAGACACTTAATTTTTTCAAAGGAAATGCTTCGGGACCATGGGATACTTAGCGAAGAGCATCAGGAGGCACCCCAAGGCATAGGGGCTGGGACTGGCAGTAGGATGCCTTGCGGTGGACAGCCGAGCTCGATCCTTATGAAAGCTTT
The DNA here is from genome assembly GCF_046119375.1 of Phyllobates terribilis. NCBI lineage: Eukaryota > Metazoa > Chordata > Amphibia > Anura > Dendrobatidae > Phyllobates > Phyllobates terribilis. The sequence continues at coordinate 695,217,698 of NW_027362762.1, forward strand.
TTAACTGCAGCAGCTTTAGTGGACGCTACTGGAGCTGGAATTACCGCGGCTGCTGGCATGAGACTTGCCCTCCAATAGATCCTTGTAAATGGATTTAAAGTGTATTCATTCAAATTAGAGAGACAATTTAAATTAAAAAGCTTAGAGCTGCCTCCACCACAGGGGGGCTCGCTCGACCCACCAGCGGACAGGCACCAGTATTGGGAGAGGGGGGCTGGCCGTCAGGGTTCACCGCGGCTCTGGCACAAACCCGGCGACACGGAGGTGGCACGGGCAGGAGCGGACTGGCCGTGTCGGCTTCTCACTTTTTGGATTTTAGAAGGGCATGACATGCCTATATCTGTGTCTCCCCCTCCTTTTACTCCTCCACCTTTTTTATTTTCGCATGACTATATGTACTTGTCACTTTTCCATGTGTTAGTTATGTCTTCTGAGCAGTTTGTCAGCTTTTGGACACCTTTGAAGGTGTTTTCTATGTGTTTCTATGTGTTTTTGTTTGCCTGCCATTGGTTTTAACGGTGTTCGAAGGTGTTCGACGAACAGTTCGACGAACAGTTCGGCGAACACACGGGTGTTCGACGAACCGAACCGAACTCGAACACTACGGGGGTGGCTCAACACTAATCCTGTCAGACACATCTTTAATTTTTGCTCCAGGAAGACAGCACATTTCTCTTGAGGTTATGTCTGGTCTGCAGATAGCGGCCTCTGTTCCTCTTAACAGGGAATCCCCCATGACCACCACTCTCCGTTTTTTCTTCACAACATTCTTCTTTCTCCATCCAGGAGGATTCTGAGGGCTTACAAGGTTATTCATTGCTGGCAAAGTCTTATCTTGCTGTATTTCTTCATGGTTCTCCTGCGAGAGAGCCTGGTACTGGTTCCTGAGCAGTATGGGTGCTGACTGCCTCTCGATCCTCCTGCTTCTGTGGGTCACATGCTTCCATTCCTCTGTTTCGTCAGGTGCAGTTCGAATTTCTTCTCTTTCTGAATCATGAAGAGATAATTCTGCTCTGTCAAAGAACTCTTCACCTTCCTTAATGATTTTCAAGGTAGTTAATAGAGATGAGCGGTGTTCGACTAGAACTGTTCGCCAATCTCAAATTCGAGCTGTTTTGGGCGGTGTTCGAGTTGTTCGACGAACCCGAACGATTTGCAAAAATTCGGCTGTTCGAGGTTATGTTCGATAACGGTTCGTGCACCAAAAGCGTGTCCTGCATGTCTGGCGCTATTTAGAGCACCAATCATGCAGGGATTGTCTGCCACTCACTGTAATGCCACAGCCATGGTGGTTGTGGCATTACAGTGATTGCCCAAATCGATGGGAACAGTGCCAACAGTGAAACATGAAAAGCCGGCAATTCAGCAGCGGCATACACCGGTACCCGACAATTTAGAACCGAAAGAATAGAGCTTCACACATAGATTAGATAGATATAAACATGTCAGCCACATATATACGAAGTACAGTGAAAGTGCTGCTTACTGTACTTGTCCTTTAGCGTAAAGGATTTATCAAAAAAAATAATAGTGTTTTCATGCACCGTCTCTTTAAAAAAGCCGGCCGGCAATTCAGCAGCGGTACCCGACAATTTATAACAGACAGAATAGAGCTTCACACATAGATTAGATAGAGAGAAACATGTCAGTCACATATATATGAAGTAAAGTGATAGTGTTGGTTACTGTACTTGTCATTTAGTATTAAAATAAAGGATTTATTATTAAAAAAATTAGCGTGGGGTTCCCCTTAATTTTAGGCTCTAGCGGAGGTTAAGCAGACGGCTGGGGCAGATGTTTGAAGCCTGGGAAGGGGGTAATACCCACGGAGCTTCCCAGGCTACTAATATCAGCCCCCAGCTGAATACATAGCCTTTACTAGCTATTAAAATGGGGGACCCCCCAAAAAAAATGACGTGGGGTCCCCCCTAATTTAATAGCTAGCAAAGGCTAGGCAGACAGCTGGGGGCTGATATTAATAGCCCAGGAAGGGAGCCATGAATATTGGCCCCCTCCCAGGCTAGAAACACCAGCCGTCAGCCGCCCCAGAAATGGCGCATTCATAGGATGCGCCAATTCTGGCACTTAGCCTCGCTCTTCCACGCTGCCCTGGTGCGGTGGCAGGGGGTAATAGGGTTGGGGTTGATGTCAGCTTATAATGCCAGCTGACATCAAGCCCAGGTTAGTAATGGAGAGGCGTCTATAAGACACCCCCATTACTAACCCCATAGTCAAAGTTAAAAAAAACACAAACACCCAGAATAAAGTCCTTTAATTGAAATGAAGACACAATCCTTTATTGTTCTAAATTAAACCATACTTACCGTCACGCCCATTCCAGCTGAAGCCAACGATCTCCTGCAATAAAAGAAAAATAATAAAGCAACCTCATCCTTACCTTTCCATGGTTCCCACGACAGCTTCAGCTCTGCTACATCGAGATGACAGGCTGGACCGCAGCAGAACGCTGCCATCCAGCCTCTCATCCCGCAGACACTGAGAAGCGCAGGCTTGCTTGCGCTGCTCAGCGTCTCTCTGTGACGACATCCAGATGAGCCGAGTTCATGTCCAATGAACTCGGCTCACCTCATGCACGTCACTGACAGCGTGGGAAAATTCTCACGCTGAAGCGGTGAGTGCAGGAGAATTCTCCCACGCTGTCAGTGACGTGCATAAGGTGAACTCATGTCCAATGAACTCAGCTCACCTCCTGCACGTCACTGACAGCGTGGGAGAATTCTCCTGCACTCAGCGCTTCAGTGTGAGAATTCTCCCACGCTGAAGCGCTGAGTGCAGGAGAATTTTCCCACGCTGTCAGTGACGTGCATAAGGTGAGCTCATGTCCAATGAACTTAGCTCACCTCCTGCACGTCACTGACAGCGTGGGAGAATTCTCCTGCACTCAGCGCTTCAGTGTGAGAATTCTCCCACGCTGAAGCGCTGAGTGCAGGAGAATTTTCCCACGCTGTCAGTGACGTGCATGAGGTGAGCCGAGTTCATTGGACATTAACTCGGCTCATCTGGATGCCCTCACAGAGAGACACTGTGGAGCGCAAGCAAGCCTGCGCTTCTCAGTGTCTGCGGGATGACAGGCTGGATGGCAGCGTTCTGCTGCGGTTCAGCCTGTCATCTCGATGTAGCAGAGCTGAAGCTGTCATGGGAACCATGGAAAGGTAAGGATGATGTTGCTTTATTATTTTTCTTTTATTTCAGGAGATCGTTGGCTTCAGCTGGAATGGGCGTGATGGTAAGTATGGTTTAATTTAGAACAATAAAGAATTGTGTGTTTATTTCAATTAAAGGACTTTTTTCTGGGTGTTGTGTTTTTTTTAAATACTTTACTAGAAATTCATGGTGGTCATGTCTAATATTGGCGTGACCCCATGAATTTCGGGCTTAGGGCCAGCTGATAATGCCAAGCTGGCCCTAACCCCTTTATTACCCAGTGAGCCACCGCATCAGGGCCCTGGATGAGTTGGGTACAGCGCCAGAAGATGGCGCTTCTATGAACGCGCCATTTTCCGGGGTGGCTGCGGACTGCAATTTGCAGCGGGGGTGGCCCAGAAAGCTTGGGCCTCCCTGCGCTGCGGATTCCAGCCCCCAGCTGCCTAGTTGTACCTGGCTGGACACAAAAACAGGGCGAAGCCCCACGTCAATTTTCTTTAAATTATTTCATGAAATAATTAAGAAAAAAAGGGCTTCCCTATATTGTTGTGTCCGGCCAGGTACAAATAGGCAGCTGGTGGTTGGGGGCAGCCCGTTCCTGCCTGCTGTACCTGGCTGGACACAAATATAGTGCGAAGCCCCACGTCAATTTTTTTTAAATTATTTCATGAATTTCCTGAAATAATTAAAAAAAATTGAAGTGGGGCTTCGCACTATATTTGTGTCCAGCCAGGTACAGCAGGCAGGAACGGGCTGCCCCCAACCACCAGCTGCCTATTTGTACCTGGCCGGACACAACAATATAGGGAAGGCCTTTTTTTCTTAATTATTTCATGAATTTCATGAAATAATTAAAAAAAAAGTACGTGGGGCTTCGCCCTATTTTTGTGTCCAGCCAGGTACAACTAGGCAGCTGGGGGCTGGAATCTGCAGCGCAGGGAGGCCCAAGCTTTCTGGGCCCCCCCCCCGCTACAAATTGCAGTCCGCAGCCACCCCGGAAAATGGCGCGTTCATAGAAGCGCCATCTTCTGGCGCTGTACCCAACTCATCCAGGGCCCTGGTGCGGTGGCTCACTGGGTAATAAAGGGGTTAGGGCCAGCTTGGTATTATCAGCTGGCCCCAAGCCCAAAATTCATGGGGTCACGCCAGTATTAGACATGACCGCCATGAATTTCTAGTAAAGTGTTTAAAAAAAACACAACACCCAGAATAAAGTCCTTTAATTGAAATAAAGACACAATTCTTTATTGTTCTAAATTAAACCATACTTACCATCACACCCATTCCAGCTGAAGCCAACGATCTCCTGCAATAAAAGAAAAATAATAAACCAACCTCATCCTTACCTTTCCATGGTTCCCACGACAGCTTCAGCTCTGCTACATCGAGATGACTGGCTGGACCGCAGCAGAACGCTGCCATCCAGTCTGTCATCCCGCAGACACTGAGAAGCGCAGGCATGCTTGCGCTCCTCACTGTCTCGCTGTGACGGCATCCAGATGAGCCGAGGTCATGTCCAATGAACTCGGCTCACCTCATGCACGTCACTGACAGCGTGGGAAAATTCTCACGCTGAAGTGCTGAGTGCAGGAGAATTCTCCCACGCTGTCAGTGATGTGCATGAGGTGAGCTCATGTCCAATGAACTCAGCTCACCTCCTGCACGTCACTGACAGCGTGGGAAAATTCTCCTGCAATCAGCGCTTCAGCGTGAGAATTTTCCCACGCTGTCAGTGACGTGCATGAGGTGAGCCGAGTTCATTGGACATGAACTCGGCTCATCTGGATGTCGTCACAGAGAGACGCTGAGCAGCGCAAGCAAGCCTGCGCTTCTCAGTGTCTGCGGGATGACAGGCTGGATGGCAGCGTTCTGCTGCGGTCCAGCCTGTCATCTCGATGTAGCAGAGCTGAAGCTGTCGTGGGAACCATGGAAAGGTAAGGATGAGGTTGCTTTATTATTTTTCTTTTATTGCAGGAGATCGTTGGCTTCAGCTGGAATGGGCGTGATTGAAAGTATGGTTTAATTTAGAACAATAAAGGATTGTGTCTTTATTTCAATTAAAGGACTTTATTCTGGGTGTTTGTGTTTTTTTTAACTTTGACTATGGGGTTAGTAATGGGGGTGTCTTATAGACGCCTCTCCATTACTAACCTGGGCTTGATGTCAGCTGGCATTATAAGCTGACATCAACCCCAACCCTATTACCCCCTGCCACCGCACCAGGGCAGCGTGGAAGAGCGAGGCTAAGTGCCAGAATTGGCGCATCCTATGAATGCGCCATTTCTGGGGCGGCTGACGGCTGGTGTTTCTAGCCTGGGAGGGGGCCAATATTCATGGCTCCCTTCCTGGGCTATTAATATCAGCCCCCAGCTGTCTGCCTAGCCTTTGCTAGCTATTAAATTAGGGGGGACCCCACGTCATTTTTTTTGGGGGGTCCCCCATTTTAATAGCTAGTAAAGGCTATGTATTCAGCTGGGGGCTGATATTAGTAGCCTGGGAAGCTCCGTGGGTATTACCCCCTTCCCAGGCTTCAAACATCTGCCCCAGCCGTCTGCTTAACCTCCGCTAGAGCCTAAAATTAAGGGGAACCCCACGCCAATTTTTTTAATAATAAATCCTTTATTTTAATACTAAATGACAAGTACAGTAACCAACACTATCACTGTACTTCATATATATGTGACTGACATGTTTCTATCTATCTAATCTATGTGTGATGCTCTATCTTTCTGTTCTAAATTGTCGGGTACCGCTGCTGAATTGCCGGCCGGCTTTTTTAAAGAGACAGTGCATGAAAACACTATTATTTTTTTAAATAAATCCTTTACACTAAATGACAAGTACAGTAAGCAACACTATCACTGTACTTATTATATATGTGACTGACATGTTTCTATCTATCTAATCTATGTGTGATGCTCTATCTTTCTGTTGTAAATTGTCGGGTACAGATGCTGAATTGCCGGCCGGCTTTTTTAAAGAGACGGTGCATGAAAACACTAATATTTTTTTTAATAAATCCTTTACACTAAATGACAAGTGCAGTAACCAACACTGTCACTGTGCTTCTTATATGTGTGACTGACATGTTTCTATCTATCTAATCTATGTGTGATGCTCTATTCCTTCTTGTCTAAATTGTCGGGTACCGGTGTATGCAGCTGCTGAATTTGCCGGCCGGCTTTTTTAAAGAGAGTGTCTTCTGAGCAGTTTGTCAGCTTTTGGACACCTTTGCAGGTGTTTTCTATGTGTTTCTATGTGTTTTTGTTTGCCTGCCATTGGTTTTAACGGTGTTCGACGGTGTTCTAAGGTGTTCGACGAACAGTTCGACGAACAGTTCCTCGAACATCCCGGTGTTCGACGAACCGAACCGAACCCGAACACTACGGGGGTGGCTCAACACTAGTAGTTAACCTCTCTTCTAGATTTCGCAACTTTTCCTCCAACAGGGACACAAGCTTGCATTTCTGGCATGTGAAGTTCGGCTTTTCCACTGGCAAGTCTGTGAACATGTAGCAGGATATGCAGCTCACCAAATGGCTCCTGGACTCTTCCATGTTCTTACTGTTAATGTTCTGAAAACAGTGAAAAAAGCTTCAATATGCGTGCGCCGGTAGGCGCGCGGTTTACCGATGTCCTCTTTCCAGCTCCAACAGCCAAAATCCAGTGTTCTTTGAGCTCGCGGAGACTCTTCACTTACCCCAAAATGCAGTGGGAATATGCAAATTATCTCCTCAGGACTCCTCCCCTGGTTTACCGATGTCCTCTTTTCAGCTCCAACAGCCACCAAAATCCAGTGTTCTTTGAGCTCGCAGAGACTCTTCACTTACCCCAAAATGCAGTGGGAATATGCAAATTATCTCCTCAGGACTCCTCCCCTGGTTTACCGATGTCCTCTTTTCAGCTCCAACAGCCAAAATCCAGTGTTCTTTGAGCTCGCGGAGACTCTTCACTTACCCCAAAATGCAGTGGGAATATGAAAATTATCTCCTCAGGACTCCTCCCCTGGTTTACCGATGTCCTCTTTTCAGCTCCAACAGCCAAAATCCAGTGTTCTTTGAGCTCGCGGAGACTCTTCACTTACCCCAAAATGCAGTAGGAATATGCAAATTATCTCCTCAGGACTCCTCCCCTGGTTTACCGATGTCCTCTTTTCAGCTCCAACAGCCAAAATCCAGTGTTCTTTGAGTTCGCAGAGACTCTTCACTTACCCCAAAATGCAGTGGGAATATGCAAATTATCTCCTCAGGACTCCTCCCCTGGTTTACCGATGTCCTCTTTTCAGCTCCAACAGCCAAAATCCAGTGTTCTTTGAGCTCGCGGAGACTCTTCACTTACCCCAAAATGCAGTGGGAATATGCAAATTATCTCCTCAGGACTCCTCCCCTGGTTTACTGATGTCCTCTTTTCAGCTCCAACAGCCAAAATCCAGTGTTCTTTGAGCTCGCGGAGACTCTTCACTTACCCCAAAATGCAGTAGGAATATGCAAATTATCTCCTCAGGACTCCTCCCCTGGTTTACCGATGTCCTCTTTTCAGCTCCAACAGCCAAAATCCAGTGTTCTTTGAGCTCGCAGAGACTCTTCACTTACCCCAAAATGCAGTGGGAATATGCAAATTATCTCCTCAGGACTCCTCCTGCTATAAAAAATAGCCATATCATTTATCTATGAGAGTAAAATAAATCACTCAAGAGAATGGAGTTTATTTATACTTAGATAACATATAAACACAGCAGGCGGGTCCTGTTTGTATATACATTAGCTTTTCTACACAAGTCAAATGTCTCATAATACAAATAGGTCAGGAGAAAATGAAAGGATTCATCCAGTCAGTTCAGCGCTCCCAGGAGACAGGCACCAGGCAGAGGTATTAAAAGTCTTCAGAAATTTACTTAGATAAAAATCATCATAAAAAAAGATACATAGAACAACGCGTTTCGGCTATATATTGGTACAGAATAGCCTTCCTCAGGTAAGATATTGCTTTACAGTCTGTTAGAGTTATATAGTCTATATAGGTTCACTTGAATAAATTAATTATGTTAAATGGTCAAAACCTGGTGGTTCTTCATTAGCTTAATTGCTGCTTGGTGGTTTTCAGTATGCAGCTTTAGCTTATCCTTGTTTCAAGTATATTTGCAGTACATGATAAAATACATGGATTTTAGAAGGGCATGACATGCCTATATCTGTGTCTCCCCCTCCTTTTACTCCTCCACCTCTTTTCTTTTCGCATGACTATATGTACTTGTCACTTTTCCATGTGTTAGTTATGTCTTCTGAGCAGTTAGTCAGCTTCTGGACACCTTTGAAGGTGTTTTCTATGTGTTTCTATGTGTTTTTGTTTGCCTGCCATTGGTTTTAACGGTGTTCGAAGGTGTTCGACGAACAGTTCGGCGAACACACGGGTGTTCGACGAACCGAACCGAGCTCGAACACTACGGGGGTGGCTCAACACTAGTTACCAATTCTACAAATATCCAAAATAATTAGTGCTTTTATGTCTATCATAGCTATTGTATATCAACAGTAGGAGATGGGCCCCTTGCAAACCTGCTATTTGTATTATGATCAGAGGTATATGACCCCAAGGCTATAGGGTCTAGGAGAGGGGAAAAGACAGAAAACACAGGCGCAGATCTAAGTGCAGATTATTAAGTTCAGCTATTTTTCAGAAGCTAATTTGCTCACCTTTGATGTAGCTTGTGGCATAGCGTATCGACCTCTTAGGTCTGACTGAGATGCCTTGACTCCTTGGTGTGCAGCTATAGTCTGGATACAACGGATCTCTCAGCCAGGAGACCGTGGAATGAAGGTCAGGAGAAAATGAAAGGATTCATCCAGTCAGTTCAGCGCTCCCAGGAGACAGGCACCAGGCAGATGTATTAAAAGTCTTCAGAAATTTACTTAGATAAAAATCATCATAAAAAAAGATACATAGAACAACGCGTTTCGGCTATATATTGGTACAGAATAGCCTTCCTCAGGTAAGATATTGCTTTACAGTCTGTTAGAGTTATATAGTCTATATAGGTTCACTTGAATAAATTAATTATGTTAAATGGTCAAAACCTGGTGGTTCTTCATTAGTAGAGATGAGCGTTGTTCTACTCGAACTGTTCGCCAATCTCAAATTCGAGCTGTTTTGGGCGGTGTTCGAGCCGGTCGGCGAACACGAACAATTTGAGAAAAATTCGGCTGTTCGAGGTTATGTTCGATAACTGTTCGTGCACCAAAATCATAACTGGATTTTTTCTCAGTAATGATGAAAATTAATGTTAATACGCAGTTTGAGTGTACAGCGGGGCGGGGGGAGGGGCAGGGGATGGATCTCTGCAGGAACAATGAAGATCTCCATTTTTTTTTCTCTTTCCCGCATTTGCAGTGGGGAGGTGCAATCTGTCAGCCTATCAGCAGCGCACACACGGAGCGAAGTGCTTTTTTTCACACAAGCAAGGGCATGTGTGATTGGCAGTGTATGTCACATGTCCTTGCCCTATAAGACCAAGCCATTTTCCCCGTCGCCACCATTTTCTCACTGCTGCAGCTGCGTGTTAGACGGCACCGCTGTTGCTGTGTGCGCTATACCTTGTTAATTTCAAGCCAATTTTCGCACAAATATACAGATAGCTTGGGAGTAGGGCATAGTTGTGATTGCAGTCCTTTTAAGGACTAGGTTACAGCATTTCCTACGACTTTTATCAGGCAGGTCTGTGCTCTTAAATAGATAGATTGTGGGAGTAAAGACTAATTGTAATTGGAGTCCTTTTCAGGACTAGGTTACATCAGTTCCTATCAGTTTTTGCCAGGCAGGTCTGTGCCAGTGCTGTGCAAGTTTTTTTCACAGCATTTGGCTGAATCTAGCAAAGCTAATCCTTTTTGGCCTATTGCAGAGTGTGTTAGTCAGTGGAGTAGCCTATCTGTGTTGCAAGATATACCACCTGTGTATAGAATACCAATTTTTTTACTGCACCTAGTGAAGTAAAATCTTTTGGGCATAGCATCATTCTATTAGTCCATCTATACTGACCTCCATCAGGTTGCAAATTGAATATAATTTTTTTCTGCATCTAGCTCTGAAAAAATATTTGGGCTTCTAGCAGTGTGTCGGACTTGGTCTATTAGTCCATCTATACTGACCTCCATCAGGTTGCAAATTAAAAATAATTTTTTTCTTCATTTAGCTCTGAAAAAATATTTGGGCTTCTAGCAGTGTGTGGGACTTGTTCTATTAGTCCTTCTATACTGACCTCCAGCAGGTTGCAAATTGAATATAATTTTTTTCTGCATCTAGCTCTGAAAAAATATTTGGGCTTCTAGCGGTGTGTGGGACTTGGTCTATTAGTCCATCTATACTGACCTCCATCAGGTTGCAAATTAAAAATAATTTTTTTCTGCATCTAGCTCTGAAAAAATGTTTGGGCTTCTAGCAGTGTGTGGGACTTGGTCTATTAGTCCATCTATACTGACCTCCATCAGGTTGCAAATTAAAAATAATTTTTTTCTTCATTTATCTCTGAAAAAATATTTGGGCTTCTAGCAGCGTGTGGGACTTGTTCTATTAGTCCATCTATACTGACCTCCATCAGGTTGCAAATTAAAAATATTTTTTTTCTGCATCTAGCTCTGAAAAAATATTTGGGCTTCTAGCAGTGTGTGGGACTTGGTCTATTAGTCCATCTATACTGACCTCCATCAGGTTGCAAATTAAAAATAATTTTTTTCTGCATCTAGCTCTGAAAAAATATTTGGGCTTCTAGCAGTGTGTGGGACTTGGTCTATTAGTCCATCTATACTGACCTCCATCAGGTTGCAAATTGAATAAAAAAAATTTCTGCATCTAGCTCTGAAAAAATATTTGGGCTTCTAGCGGTGTGTGGGACTTGGTCTATTAGTCCATCTATACTGACCTCCATCAGGTTGCAAATTAAAAATAATTTTTTTCTGCATCTAGCTCTGAAAAAATATTTGGGCTTCTAGCAGTGTGTGGGACTTGGTCTATTAGTCCATCTATACTGACCTCCATCAGGTTGCAAATTGAATATAATTTTTTTCTGCATCTAGCTCTGAAAAAATATTTGGGCTTCTAGCGGTGTGTGGGACTTGGTCTATTAGTCCATCTATACTGACCTCCATCAGGTTGCAAATTAAAAATAATTTTTTTCTGCATCTAGCTCTGAAAAAATATTTGGGCTTCTAGCGGTGTGTGGGACTTGGTCTATTAGTCCATCTATACTGACCTCCATCAGGTTGCAAATTAAAAATAATTTTTTTCTGCATCTAACCCAGCCAATAGTTTTGGCCTAATACCACAGTTTGGCCACTCAGCTCTGCTCGGTTACCATCCATTGTTTTTTTGTGCAAACAACTCCAGAGTTGTGAATTAGTTAACAACCAAAATGAGTGGAAAAAGGCCTGCTGCTGGTGGAAAGGGGAATAGGCGTGTTGGGAAGGGGAAAAAAGGTTGTGTCCGTGGGGTAGGTGCAGAAGAAAGACCATCTTCCAGCCAAACTAAAATGTCTACTTCTTTTAGCGGACAATGTGATAAGATCCCTTTCTTACGGCCACGCCAATCGCTACAAATTCCAGATGAGGCACAAAAACAGCAGGTGCTTCAACGGATATCAAGTGCTCCTTTAAGTGGTCTCTCCTCCACATCAACTTCAACATCACAAATACTCCAGTCCTCAAAGGTGTCACCCAAATCGCACTTGCTTCCTCACAGCTCCCAAATCTCCAGCTGCCCGTCTGAGTATGAGGTAGAACAGATGGTTGAGTCTGCAGAGCTGTTTACTCATACTATAGCCTGGGAATCAGAGGTCGACTCCAGCGCTTCTGTGAATCCAGACGAGGAAATGATCTGCACTGATGCCCAGAATCTTTATGAGTCGGATCCAGGACCAGACGCAGAAGGTTCTGACCATAATGTAGACCCTCATTCCCAAACTGTAACTCCTGTTGGTGGAGACAATGAGGAAGACGATGATAAGACTCAAATACCTGATTGGAGCGACAACTTTAGTTTTTTGTCAGGGCAGGAACAGGTTGGCTCTGAGGACGACGGGTGTGATAACGCACAGGGTGATGATGATGAGGTCGGAGATCCCACTTACTGTCAACCCACAGTCAGCCAAGAGATGAGGTCAGCAGAGGAGGTGGAGGAAGATGCTAGTGACGACGAGGTCAGGTTGCACCTTCCTAGACAGAGACGTAGTACTGGAAGCACGTCAACAACTGCATCCTCAAACACAACTCTGCCTCTCACCACAAGTCGTGGTGGCTCTTCAGGTCGCATGGGTGCTAAGCCTTGCATAGCCTGGGCATTTTTTCAGATCGATAAAGATGACCCAACTCGTGTTATCTGTAACATTTGTCAGCAAAAGCTAAGTAGAGGCCAAAAAATACATAGTTTGAGTACTTCATGCATGAACCGGCACATGGACATGAAGCATAAGTTGCAGTGGGAAGCTCAGTGTGCTACAATGCGGTCTAGCCGGCCGGGCCAACCACCGTCTGCCATATCTTGTGCATCCGCGGCCTCTTCATCCTCTGTGACTGGGGGGACAGCAGTCACACCTGTTTTGGGGCGCAGACCTGCCACCTCTTTACCCGCAACAGCCAGCGTGATTGGCAGGTCATCATTTTCTTTGGAGGTGGTAACACCAGCTGGTCTTGAGCGCTGTCCGACATCGATAGCACCACCTTTGGATCAAGGCAACCTAACATGTCCGCCTGCATCTTCCTCACAGACCGGCAGTTTGCCGGGGACACCCTTATCAACCCCGTCTAAGCACAATAGCCAGCCCTCGGTCCCTCAGATGTGGACAAGTAAAAGACCATTTCCTCCTAGCCATGAGAAAGCTAAGAGGTTGAATTTCACCATCTGCAAGCTCTTGGCTACAGAAATGCTGCCTTTCCGCCTGGTGGACACAGAGGATTTTCGAGACCTTATGTCCGTCGCAGTGCCCCAGTACCAGATGCCCAGTCGGCACTACTTCTCAAAGAAAGGTGTGCCTGCGCTCCACCAGCATGTCGCACACAACATCACCGCTTCTTTGAGAAACTCTGTGTGTGACAGGGTGCATTTCACCACAGACACTTGGACGAGTAGGCATGGACAGGGGCGTTACATGTCGCTGACTGGGCACTGGGTAACTATGGTGACAGCAGGACAAGGGGCTGCTGTCCAAGTCTTGCCGTCCCCACGAGTTGTGCGTCAATCCTCTTTATGTCATTTTTCCTCCACTGCTTCTGCCTCCTCAACCTCCTCTCGGTCTTCCACCTGCACCCAAAGCCTGTCTGGTCATGCCACAAGCTTTCTAACTGCGCAGAAGGGATCCTGCACACCTCCTTACTATGCTGGCAGTAGGGCTCAACGTCATCAGGCGGTTTTTACATTGAAATGTCTGGGAAATGTGAGTCACACAGCTGAGGAGTTGTGGTCAGCTCTGGAGAACCAATTTCATGAATGGTTGTCTCCACTGGACCTGAAACCAGGGAAGGCCGTGTGCGACAATGCTGCAAACCTGGGTGCGGCCCTTCGCCGGGGCAATGTCACACACGTGCCTTGTATGGCTCACGTGTTGAACCTGGTTGTCCAGCAATTTTTAGCCCACTATCCCAGACTAGATGGCCTTCTGCAGAGGGCACGGTCGCTGTGTGCTCACTTCCGCCGTTCGCATCCCGCAGCTCAGCGACTTACATCTCTACAGAAGTCGTTGGGCCTGCCACTTCACCGGCTAAAATGCGATGTGCCTACCCGGTGGAATTCAACTCTGCACATGTTGCAGTGACTGTGGCAGCACCGACAAGCCCTGGTGCAATACGTTCTGACGTATAGCCTGGGCCAACGAGATTCAGAGGTGGGGCAAATCACGCTGGAGGAGTGGTCTCAGATCAGGGACCTATGCACCCTTCTGCACAGTTTTGAAATGGCGACGAAGATGTTTAGTGCTGACGATGCCATTATCAGCATGACTATTCCGGTGATTTACATGCTGGAGCACATGTTAAACAGAATTCGGAGTCAGGTGGTGGCACAAGAGGAGGTGGAGGAAGTAGAGGAGGAGGAGTTGTATGCGGAAGGGCTAACATCTGCAAGGTCCAGACGGTCGGCAGCACCAGGGCGGCAGGCATGTGAGGGTGGGGGAGATGATTTTACCAGGGCGCATGGTAGCAGCCAAACTAGTGAGGAAGGTGCAGGAGCCCAGGAAGAAGTGGAGGACGAACTGATGGAAGACTCATCAGATGAGGGAGACCTTGATCACATTTCTGTTGTGCGAGGTTGGGGGGAGAGGACAGAGGAAGGAAGCATGATTGTTACCTCGCCACCAACACAACAGGGACTTGGTGCTCCTGGATGCGCAACACACATGAGTGCCTTCTTGCTGCACTACCTGCAACATGACCCTCGAATTGTGAGAATTAGAAATAATCCTGACTACTGGGTTGCCACACTGTTAGATCCCCGGTACAAAAGTAAATTTGCAGAAATTATTCCTGCCATAGAAAGGGATGCACGCATGCAGGAGTATCAGCAGAGACTGTTGCAGAATCTTACATGTGCTTTTCCACAAAATACCAGTGGTGCACGTAGTGAATCTCACAGTTCCAACTTGCCAACCGTGGTCTGTATGGAATTGTTCAATAAAGGGCCCAAAATTAAGATAACATAGATGGGAGAGGTCTCTATGAATAGGAATTCCTAAGTATTTGATACCCTGTGAGGGCCAGGCAAAGGGAAAGTTGGACTGGATGGAATCCTATATGGATTTAGGGAGGGAGACATCGAGGGCCTCAGACTTCGCTGCATTGATTTTAAAATTTTACCATGTAACAAAGTGATCTATTTCAGCCATAACAGCAGGGATGGATATATGTGATTGAGTGATATAAACTAGGACATCATCAGAAAATAGAGAGC
This sequence comes from Phyllobates terribilis, assembly GCF_046119375.1. Taxonomy (NCBI): domain Eukaryota; kingdom Metazoa; phylum Chordata; class Amphibia; order Anura; family Dendrobatidae; genus Phyllobates; species Phyllobates terribilis. Next base: position 695,232,788 of record NW_027362762.1, read on the forward strand.
ACTTGTACTCGGTGCCTCCCACCTCAATCCACCTAATATTGGGGTTATGGCGAATTGATGAGAGCAGGTGCTCCGTCACTAGGATGTATAAGAGAGGGGACAGAGGACATCCCTGCCTTGTCCCATTGGTGATTGTGAAAGGTGATGAAAATGTTCTGACGCACCCCATGGGCCTTGGGACACCCGGAGCCGGACCCTTTTTGGTGGATGCTGGTGGTTGTAGTCTTCGTGGCGGCGATCCGGTTCCGTGGCTCAGGGCGGTCAAACCAGTGGCGGAACTATTTATGTGGTTTTGATGTTTAAATGTCCGACTACGCCACCCGTGGATTGCGGTCAGAGTGAACCGCCGCTACAGGGCAGACCGCTAAGGCTGGTGTTGTGGGTGCAGCAGAGCGTAGCATAACTCCCCACGGGAGGAGTATAGCCTCAGGGCAGTGTATGCGGAGGATGGGGGTGATGGTGCAGGGCAGCAGCAGTAACGACACGGAGTCAGTGATGCAGTTCAGGGCCTTTACTCACAGTTCTTATTATCCAGACCACGTCTGCAGGTAACGGCTGCCCACGTCGTACTGTGCTCACCAGGTGAGGGGCTCAGACAACTCCCAGATAACTTTGGAGCGCTTCACAGGACCCCCTTTGTGTGTCCTTTGTCTGGCCTTTCTTACCAACACTTCTGTCCGGCTGCCTCGGGCCTCCTCTTGGTAAACTTGGCGCCAGTTTCCCTGACCCTATGTGGTGCCTTCCTAGCGGGTGGAGCAAGGGGCTGCGCCACATAAAATGTCAGAGCCTCCGGTTTCTAGCTGAGGGTCGTTTCCTGCCTCCACTAGTTCGGGGACCGGTCTCCCCCTTTGGCCTGACCCCTCCACGCAGGTGGATTCGGGCGTGCGGTGGCGACTCGCCCGTCCGCACCCCTGGGATCCCTTCATTCCTCGTTCCTGGAGCCCTCTCCGCTCCTCTTCCTTCCTTCTCCCTCTTGCAGGCCTGGGCCTCTGTTACTAGGCCCGCCTCCGGAGCAGAGCTCATGCAGAGCCCCTGCTCCCTGCCACTTCTGCTCAGACTTCTCTGCACTGAACTAAGATGGTGCCCACCTTTTATACTCCCTTCTCAATGCACCCAGGAACTGCTTCCTCCCTGCTCCTGCACTGCAGGGTTCCCCTTCCTCAGTGTTCCCTCCCCCCACTCCAGCCAGGGACAGGGACTGTCGTGCCCATCTCAGGGGCATATTGGTCGCCCTGCCCCACGGCAATGTGGTGTAATGCATGCAGGTGTCGGGTCCTGATCCACACTCCATCCTTATCTGAGAGTGAGATATCACACCTCTGGGTGAGGTGCAATACGTCTGTAGCAACCGAGCCCTCGGTGCTACAGTTCCATTTATCTTCAGCCTAGGTGACGTATTGTGATACAGGGCCGTGATTTTGGCTATAAAAGGGTCCCCTAGACCCCTACCCCAAGCTTTTTAAGAGAATCATATATGGCGTGCCAGGAGACTCTATGGAATGCTTTCTCAGCATCCAACGAGAGTATCTACTTACAAATTTTTAACTGCATCTAGCCCAGGAAATACTTTGTGCCTAGTAGCAGTGTCTGCTAGTCAGCGGATTATCCCGGCTGTTAAGCAAGCTACACCACCTGTAGTTTGGACACTTAATTTTTTCAAAGGAAATGCTTCGGGACCACGGGATACTTAGTGAAGAGCATCAGGAGGCACCCCAAGGCATAGGGGCTGGGACTGGCACTAGGATGCCTTGCGGTGGACAGCCGAGCTCGATCCTTATAAAAGCTTTTTAACTGCAGCAGCTTTAGTGGACGCTACTGGAGCTGGAATTACGCGGCTGCTGGCATGAGACTTGCCCTCCAATAGATCCTTGTAAATGGATTTAAAGTGTATTCATTCAAATTAGAGGGACAATTTAAATTAAAAAGCTTAGAGCTGCCTCCACCACAGGGGGGCTCTCTCGACCCACCAGCGGACAGGCACCAGTATTGGGAGAGGGGGGCTGGCCGTCAGGGTTCACCGCGGCTCTGGCACAAACCCGGCGACACGGAGGTGGCACGGGCAGGAGCGGACTGGCCGTCTCGGCTTCTCACTTTTTGGATTTTAGAAGGGCATGACATGCCTATATCTGTGTCTCCCCCTCCTTTTACTCCTCCACCTCTTTTCTTTTCGCATGACTATATGTACTTGTCACTTTTCCATGTGTTAGTTGTGTCTTCTGAGCAGTTTGTCAGCTTTTGGACACCTTTGAAGGTGTTTTCTATTTGTTTCTATGTGTTTTTGTTTGCCTGCCATTGGTTTTAACGGTGTTCGAAGGTGTTCGACGAACAGTTCGACGAACAGTTCGGCGAACACACGGGTGTTCGACGAACCGAACCGAACTCGAACACTACGGGGGTGGCACAACACTATTCATTAGCTTAATTGCTGCTTGGTGGTTTTTAGTATGCAGCTTTAGCTTATCCTTGTTTCAAGTATATTTGCAGTACATGATAAAATACATGGTGAAAAACACACACACATAAAAAACATTACAAACATTGATTTGCGTGTATACAGCATGAGTGGGTGCATAAAAAAATGTAAATCTATAGCATTATCCACACATACAACATATATTCAATGATCATATTAGGACTATTATATTATACTTCTTTTACTAGAAAAACTTTGCTTATGAGAGAAAACACAACACAAAAGAAAAAAATAAATAAATAAAGAAAAAATTTTAAAAAAATAAAGAAAAAATTTAAAAAAATGAAAAATAAAATAAAATAAAAAAAAATTAAAAATAAAAAAATATATATAAAAAAATAAATAAATAAATACAAAAAAAAAATAAATAAATAAAAAATAATAATAAAAAAAAATAATCATATTACATTAATCTAGTCATATTGTGAGTTCTATATCTTCAATTGCTGTGGGAACTTTTTTGATAAGTTAGTTTTTTCTACTGGGATTGAACTCGTGTAGTCCACACTCCAGGGTCTATTGTGTTTCGCTCATTGGTATTTACCTCTATGCTATGGATGTCCTCATGATGCTGGCTTCACTAGTCAGGGGTTTATGGGCAAACCCAAGAGTATATCATAAAAAATATATAATAAAAAATATATCTAGCCTGGGTTACCATATATTCTATTCTTTCTATATATTTCTATTGGTCAGCAGTGCTGTCCTGAACTAATTCGATGTTCTATATGTTCTCCAGTCTATCATTGAGGCCGTCCGGATGTAGAGAGCGCAATCTGTACATCCAGAAAGCCTCTTTCTTATTCAGTAGATGGATTCTGTTTGATATATTCTGCGGAATTTCTTCGACAGGAGTCAAACTTATCTCAAAGCTCTTATTATGATTTAGTAAGAGATGTCTCGATAGGCTATGTGTTAGTAGCCCAATTTTCGCATTATGTCGGTGTCCGTTTAACCGTGATCTGACCATCTGTGTAGTCCGGCCAACATATTGCATTCCGCAACTACATGTAATTACATATATAACATAGCTGCTAGTGCAAGTCAGGTGATGTTTTATGGGAAAGGTTTCTCCTGTACTATTGGAGGTGATAGATTGATGGCCATGGGTTATTGTTTGGCAGCATTGGCACTTTTTCTGGTTTCATTTAAAAGTGCCATTGAGTGTATTGGTTGTCTTTTTTGTTATAGGATTAGTAGTTTTAAATTGGAGAAACGTTTGTTTTTTTCTTCCAGAGCTTTTCACTACAGATGTTTTCAAGCGACTAGGTGCTATAATGTTTCTGAGTGTTTTACCCCTTCTAAAGGTGATGCCTGGTCTCTCTGGTAGTACATCCCGTAGAAGGGGATCTTGTCTCAGTATGTACCAGTATTTTTGTAGTATTTCTCTAATTTTTTGGTTACCTTTATTATAAGTTGTGACAAAGTTGTGTGCCCATCTCCTGGGATTGTCTATTTTCTGAGCATTTCTTTTTTTGTTGTCTGGTGAGGTAAGATTCCCCAAACAATCCTTCTGAGTTTTATTTAAATTAATCCTGTATGCCTCATTGACAATTTTTTTAGGGTATTTTTTCATCATTAATCTTTCCTTTAGAAGATCAGATTGCTGTTCATAGTCCAATTCCCTCGTATTATTCTTTCTAATACGAAAGAACTGGCCATGGGGGATATTGTTCTTCCATTTGGTATAATGGGCACTCCTGTAATCCAAGTACCCATTCACATCTACTGATTTGAAATGAGTCTTGGTGATTATTCTGTTATTTTCATGCATAATTTCAAGATCTAAATAAACTGCTTTCTCTTTCTCTATATTTGGGACAAATGATATGTCCCAAGTATTATCATTCAGATCTTTAACCAATAGTTCAGCATCCTCTCGGGTACCGTTCCATATGATGATCAAATCATCAATATAGCGTCTATATAGTATTATATTCTGTGCATATCTGGAGGAGAACAGGGGTGATAGGGACTCGAATAGCCCCATGAACAAGTTAGCAAAACTTGGGGCTACCTGAGTCCCCATCGCGGTCCCATGACTCTGTAAGTATAACTGGCCCTCAAACTCGAACAGATTATGTTTGAGTATGAAGTCCAGAGCCGTCACAAGAAATTCTACCTGTTTTTCAGGCATATTTCCATTTTTGTGTAGATAATATTTAGTCGCATTTTTTCCTAACTCATGATCTATATTGGAGTATAAGGCATTTCCGTCCAATGTGATTATCCAGTAATTTTCATTCCAAGATATTGTGTTTAATTCATGGATTAGCTGGGTAGAATCTTTAAGGTAAGAAGGTAATTCCTTAACATGTTCTTGGAGATGAAGGCCAAGGAAGTGAAATAGAGGACTAGTCAGGGAATTAATCCCTGAGATGATGGGGCGTCCCGGAGGGTTGGTAGGGTCCTTATGGACTTTAGGCAAATGGTAAAAAAAGGCAGTGGAAGCCTCTTTATTAACTAAAAAATTCCTTTCCTTTTTATTCAGAATGCCTTCGGAGAAAGCCCTAACAATTAGATCATGATATTCTTTTGTGAAGATTTTTGATGGATCTGTAGATAGTTTTTGGTAGTATTTACCATCGGATAAAATTTTGTATGCTTCATTAATATAGGCTTCTCTGTCTTGGACAACTACCCCTCCCCCCTTATCGGCTTCACGGATTACAATTTCTCTATTATTTTTTAATTTAGCAATCGCCATTTGTTCTTTCCTCGTTATATTAGCCTTCTGGATGGGGTTTTTGGTTTCTCTAGTCACTTGATTTTTCTTTTTTGAAAATTCTTGTGACTTAAGAGTACGAAATTCCTCGCTGGTAAGTGCGAGGAATGTTTCTATGTAGCTCCCCCTATTATGGACAGGATTAAAGTTTGACTTTGTTTTTAATTCAAGATGTAGATTAGAGTCTATAGTGGTAGCTCTATTATCTATGGTTTCTGATTATTTAGTGGTTTTCGGATTTGAGGTATTTTCATTTTTCTTTTTAAGAGTGAAGTGTCTTGTAAGTGTTAATCTCCTCACAAATTTGTTTAAATCAATAAAGAGGTCAAAATTATTAGTCCAATACGTGCCAATGCTGCCAAACAATAACCCATGGCCATCAATCTATCACCTCCAATAGTACAGGAGAAACCTTTCCCATAAAACATCACCTGACTTGCACTAGCAGCTATGTTATATATGTAATTACATGTAGTTGCGGAATGCAATATGTTGGCCGGACGACACAGATGGTCAGATCACGGTTAAACGCACACCGACATAATGTGAAAATTGGGCTACTAACACTTAGCCTATCGAGACATCTCTTACTAAATCATAATAAGAGCTTTGAGATAAGTTTGACTCCTGTCGAAGAAATTCCGCAGAATATATCAAACAGAATCCATCTACTGAATAAGAAAGAGGCTTTCTGGATGTACAGATTGCGCTCTCTACATCCGGACGGCCTCAATGATAGACTGGAGAACATATAGAACATCGAATTAGATCAGGACAGCACTGCTGACCAATAGAAATATATAGAAAGAATAGAATATATGGTAACCCAGGCTAAATATATTTTTTATTATATATTTTTTATGATATACTCTTGGGTTTGCCCATAAACCCCTGACTAGTGAAGCCAGCATCATGAGGACATCCATAGCATAGAGGTAAATACCAATGAGAGAAACACAATAGACCCTTGAGTGTGGACTACATGAGTTCAATCCCAGTAGAAAAAACTAACTTATCAAAAAAGTTCCCACAGCAATTGAAGATATAGAACTCACAATATGACTAGATTAATGTAATATGATTATTTTTTTTTATTATTATTTTTTTATTTATTTATTTTTTTATATATATATTTTTATTTTTAATTTTTTTTTTATTTTATTATTTTTTTTTTTTAATTTTTTTAAAATTTTTTCTTTATTTTATTATTTTTTCTTTATTTATTTTTTTTTTCTTTTGTGTTGTGTTTTCTCTCATAAGCAAAGTTTTTCTAGTAAAAGAAGTATAATATAATAGTCCTAATATGATCATTGAATATATGTTGTATGTGTGGATAATGCTATAGATTTACATTTTTTTATACACCCACTCATGCTGTATACACGCAAATCAATGTTTGTAACGTTTTTTATGTGTGTGTGTTTTTCACCATGTATTTTATCATGTACTGCAAATATACTTGAAACAAGGATAAGCTAAAGCTGCATACTGAAAACCACCAAGCAGCAATTAAGCTAATGAAGAACCACCAGGTTTTGACCATTTAACATAATTAATTTATTCAAGTGAACCTATATAGACTATATAACTCTAACAGACTGTAAAGCAATATCTTACCTGAGGAAGGCTATTCTGTACCAATATATAGCCGAAACGCGTTGTTCTATGTATCTTTTTTTATGATGATTTTTATCTAAGTAAATTTCTGAAGACTTTTAATACCTCTGCCTGGTGCCTGTCTCCTGGGAGCGCTGAACTGACTGGATGAATCCTTTCATTTTCTCCTGACCTTCATTCCACGGTCTCCTGGCTGAGAGATCCGTTGTATCCAGACTATAGCTGCACACCAAGGAGTCAAGGCATCTCAGTCAGACCTAAGAGGTCGATACGCTATGCCACAAGCTACATCAAAGGTGAGCAAATTAGCTTCTGAAAAATAGCTGAACTTAATAATCTGCACTTAGATCTGCGCCTGTGTTTTCTGTCTTTTCCCCTCTCCTAGACCCTATAGCCTTGGGGTCATATACCTCTGATCATAATACAAATAGCAGGTTTGCAAGGGGCCCATCTCCTACTGTTGATATACAATAGCTATGATAGACATAAAAGCACTAATTATTTTGGATATTTGTAGAATTGGTAACTAGTGTTGAGCCACCCCCGTAGTGTTCGAGTTCGGTTCGGTTCGTCGAACACCCGTGTGTTCGCCGAACTGTTCGTCGAACACCTTCGAACACCGTTAAAACCAATGGCAGGCAAACAAAAACACATAGAAACACATAGAAAACACCTTCAAAGGTGTCCAGAAGCTGACAAACTGCTCAGAAGACATAACTAACACATGGAAAAGTGACAAGTACATATAGTCATGCGAAAAGAAAAGAGGTGGAGGAGTAAAAGGAGGGGGAGACACAGATATAGGCATGTCATGCCCTTCTAAAATCCAAAAAGTGAGAAGCCGACACGGCCAGTCCGTTCCTGCCCGTGCCACCTCCGTGTCGCCGGGTTTGTGCCAGAGCCGCGGTGGACCCTGACGGCAAGCCCCCCTCTCCCAATACTGGTGCCTGTCCGCTGGTGGGTCGAGCGAGCCCCCCTGTGGTGGAGGCAGCTCTAAGCTTTTTAATTTAAATTGTCTCTCTAATTTGAATGAATACACTTTAAATCCATTTACAAGGATCTATTGGAGGGCAAGTCTCATGCCAGCAGCCGCGTAATTCCAGCTCCAGTAGCGTGCACTAAAGCTGCTGCAGTTAAAAAGCTTTTATAAGGATCGAGCTCGGCTGTCCACCGCAAGGCATCCTACTGCCAGTCCCAGCCCCTATGCCTTGGGGTGCCTCCTGATGCTCTTCACTGAGTATCCCGTGGTCCCGAAGCATTTCCTTTGAAAAAATGAAGTGTCCAAACTACAGGTGGTGTAGCTTGCTTAACAGCCGGGATAATCCACTGACTAGCAGACCCTGCTACTAGGCACAAAGCATTTCCTGGGCTAGATGCAGTTAAAAATTTGTAATTAGATACTCTCGTTGGATGCTGAGAAAGCATTCCATAGAGTCTCCTGGCACGCCATATATGATTCTCTTAAAAAGCTTGGGGTAGGGGTCTAGGGGACCCTTTTATAGCCAAAATCACGGCCCTGTATCGCAATACGTCACCTAGGCTGAAGATAAATGGAACTGTAGCACCCTGAGGGCTCGGTTGCTACAGAGGTATTGCACCTCACCCAGAGGTGTGATATCTCACTCTCAGGTAAGGATGTAGTGTGGATCAGGACCCGACACCTGCATGCATTACACCACATTGCCGTGGGGCAGGGCGACCAATATGCCCCTGAGATGGGCACGACAGTCCCTGTCCCTGGCTGGAGTGGGGGGAGGGAACACTGAGGAAGGGGAACCCTGTAGTGCAGGAGCAGGGAGGAAGCAGTTCCTGGGTGCATTGAGAAGGGAGTATAAAAGGTGGGCACCATCTTAGTTCAGTGCAGAGAAGTCTGAGCAGAAGTGGCAGGGAGCAGGGGCTCTGCATGAGCTCTGCTCCGGAGGCGGGCCTAGTAACAGAGGCCCAGGCCTGGAAGAGGGAGAAGGAAGGAAGAGGAGCGGAGAAGGCTCCAGGAACGAGGAACGAAGGGATCTCAGGGGTGCGGACGGGCGAGTCGCCACCGCACGCCAGAATCCACCTGCGTGGAGGAGTCAGGCCAAAGGGGGAGACCGGTCCCCGAAACTAGTGGAGGCAGGAAACGACCCTCAGCTAGAAACAGGAGGCTGTGACATTTTATGTGGCGCAGCCCCTCGCTACACCCGCTAGGAAGGCACCACATAGGGTCAGGGAAACTGGCGCCAAGTTTACCAAGAGGAGGCCCGAGGCAGCCGGACAGAAGGGTTGGTAAGAAAGGCCAGACAAAGGACACTCAAAGGGGGTCCTGTGAAGCGCTCCAAAGTTATCTGGGAGTTGTCTGAGCCCCTCACCTGGTGAGCACAGTACGACGTGGGCAGCCGTTACCTGCAGACGTGGTCTGGATAATAAGAACTGTGAGTAAAGGCCCTGGACTGCATCACTGACTCCGTGTCATTACTGCTGCTGCCCTGCACCATCACCCCCATCCTCCGCATACACTGCCCTGAGGCTATACTCCTCCCGTGGGGAGTTATGCTACGCTCTGCTGCACCCACAACACCAGCCTCAGCGGTCTGCCCTGGAGCGGCGGTTCACTCTGACCGCAATCCACGGGTGGCGTAGTCGGACATTTAAACATCAAAACCACATAAATAGTTCCGCCACTGGTTTGACCGCCCTGAGCCACGGAACCGGGTTGCCGCCACGGAGACTACAACCACCAGCATCCACCAAAAAGGGTCCGGCTCCGGGTGTCCCAAGGCCCAGGGGGCGCGTCAGAACATTTTCATCACCTTTCACAATCACCAATGGGACAAGGCAGGGATGTTCTCTGTCCCCTCTCTTATACATCCTATTGACGGAGCACCTGCTCTCATCAATTCGCCATAACCCCAATATTAGGTGGATTGAGGTGGGAGGCACCGAGTACAAGTGCTCTCTATTTGCTGATGATGTCCTAGTATATATCACTCAATCACATATATCCATCCATGCTGTTATGGCTGAAATAGATCACTTTGTTACATGGTCAAATTTTAAAATCAATGCAGCGAAGTCTGAGGCCCTCGATGTCTCCCTCCCCAAATCCATATAGGATTCCATCCAGTCCAACTTTCCCTTTGCCTGGCCCTCACAGGGTATCAAATACTTAGGAATTCCTATTCATAGAGACCTCTCCCATCTATGTTATCTTAATTTTGGGCCCTTTATTGAACAACTCCATACAGACCACGGTTGGCAAGTTAGAACTGTAAGATTCACTACGTGAACCACTGGTGTTTTGTGGGAAAGCACATGTACACTGTGTTCCAAATTATTATGCAAAAAGTGTTTAGGAGTGATAAGGGAAGAATTTGTTTGTTTGTCAGTTAAACTCATTGATGGTGATGTGTGTCAGGGCTCTTTATATCACTGTAAGCAATTGCAGACACCAGTGCTAATTAGTTTGTCAGGTGTGTCCAATGAAAAGCAAGACTACTTAAGAAGGCTCTCTCACATTATTCAGCAGCCTACATTTTCTGCCAAAATGGGAAAGAAAAAGGATGTCGGCTGCTGAGAAGCAACAAATTGTGGAGTGTTTAGGTCAAGGCATGACTACAATCAACATTGTGCGATGATCAGGATGAAGTGTCTTGGCAATCAAGAAGTATGTAGCTGATTCACAGTACACACGTGTGCGTGCTGATAAGGGCAAATTGAGGACTCTTTCCTACAGGCAATTACGTCAGGTTGAAAGAGCAGCGGCAAAAAAGCCTTGTCATAGCAGCAGACAAGTTTTTGAAGCTGCTTGTGCCTCCAACGTCCCCCGAACAACAAGATGCAGGGTCCTTCAGAGGTTTGCAGCTGTGCATACGCCATCCTGTCGACCTCCTCTATCCACTTCACACAAGCAGAAACGGCTCCAGTGGGCCAAACATTACATGAAGACTGATTTCAAAACTGTTTTGTTCACGGATGAGTGCCGTGCAGCGCTCGATGGTCCAGATGGATGGAGTGGAGGATGGCTGGTTGATGGACACCCCACGCAAACACGGCTACAGCGCCAACAAGGAGGAGGTGGAGTAATGTTTTGGGCTGGAATCATGGGGAGAGAGATTGTCGGCCCCTTTAGGATCCCTGAATGCGCTAAAGATGAACTCCATAATGTATGTGGATTTTCTCAAACAGCACTTCCTGCCATGGTTCAAGAAGAAGAACCGTGTATTTCACAGCAAGATCATTTTTCTGCATGATAATGCACCATCTCATGCTGCACATAAAACATCTGCATCTCTGGCTGATATGGGCATAAAAGGGGACAAACTTATGGTGTGACCCCCATGCTCCCCTGACCTCTACCCCATTCAGAACCTTTGGAGCATCATTAAAAGGAGTGTCTATGATGGCGGGAGGCAGTTCACATCTAAGCAACAGCTCTGGGAGGGTATTCTGTCCTCATGCAAAACAATTGAAGCAGAAACCATCCAAAACCTGACAAATTCAATGGACGAGAGAGTTCAGAAGCTCCTTTCGAACAAGGGGTCCTATGTGAAAATGTAACATCACCTAGAATAAAGTTTTGAGTTGAAAACTGTTTGATTTCAGTTTCTAACAACCTGCTAATGCTTATAATTTCAAAAATGACCATTTTTTTGGTCTTTATTAAAATGAAAAGGTTGATTGAAAAGTTTGGGGGATCTAAGAGTGTGGCAACCCAGTAGTCATGATTACTTCGAAATCTGACAATATGAGGGTCATGCTGCAGGTAGTGCAGCAAGAAGGCACTTATGTGTCTTGCGCATCTCGGAGCCCCAAAATTATTTTCCGGGCTAGATGCAGCTAAAAATTATTTTTAATTTTAAATCTGGTGGAGCTTATTATAGATGGCCTAATAGGATCAGTGCTGCACACTGCTACAAAGCCCAAATTATTTTCCAGTCAAGATACAGATAAACATGATTAGTAATTTGAAAGCTTAAAACGGTTGGTAGGGTGATTTTAACCAATCATCAAGCTTTTACTCTCCCCAGGATGACACAGGGGTAGAAAAGTCGTTTCGGATCCATGATTTGTTCATCTTTATGAACGTGAGTCTGTCTACATTATCAGTGGAGAGCCGTGTGCGCTTATCTGTCAGCACACCACCAGCAGCGCTGAACACACGTTCAGACAGAACGCTGGCTGCGGGGCATGACAAGATCTCCAAGGCGTAAGTGGCTAGCTCCGGCCATTTATCCAGATTGGAAGCCCAAAAAGAGCAAGGGTCCAGTGACACAGTCGTGGCTTCAGTGTTTACTTGGAGATACTCCTGTACCATCGTCTCTAGGCGTTGACTATGTGTCAGACTTCTTGTCTCCTGTGGCCTTGCAAAGGATGGGCTAAAAAAGTGGTGAAATGATTCCGCAAAATTGATGTTACCACCAGATACTGTGTTTCTGTTACGGTTTGAGTGCTGAACACTTGACGGTCCCACGGTTGGCAAGTTGGAACTGTGAGATTCACTACGTGCACCACTGGTATTTTGTGGAAAAGCACATGTAAGATTCTGCAACAGTCTCTGCTGATACTCCTGCATGCGTGCATCCCTTTCTATGGCAGGAATAATTTCTGCAAATTTACTTTTGTACCGGGGATCTAACAGTGTGGCAACCCAGTAGTCAGGATTATTTCTAATTCTCACAATTCGAGGGTCATGTTGCAGGTAGTGCAGCAAGAAGGCACTCATGTGTGTTGCGCATCCAGGAGCACCAAGTCCCTGTTGTGTTGGTGGCGAGGTAACAATCATGCTTCCTTCCTCTGTCCTCTCCCCCCAACCTCGCACAACAGAAATGTGATCAAGGTCTCCCTCATCTGATGAGTCTTCCATCAGTTCGTCCTCCACTTCTTCCTGGGCTCCTGCACCTTCCTCACTAGTTTGGCTGCTACCATGCGCCCTGGTAAAACCATCTCCCCCACCCTCACATGCCTGCCGCCTTGGTGCTGCCGACCGTCTGGACCTTGCAGATGTTAGCCCTTCCGCATACAACTCCTCCTCCTCTACTTCCTCCACCTCCTCTTGTGCCACCACCTGACTCCGAATTCTGTTTAACATGTGCTCCAGCATGTAAATCACCGGAATAGTCATGCTGATAATGGCATCGTCAGCACTAAACATCTTCGTCGCCATTTCTAAACTGTGCAGAAGGGTGCATAGGTCCCTGATCTGAGACCACTCCTCCAGCGTGATTTGCCCCACCTCTGAATCGCGTTGGCCCAGGCTATACGTCAGAACGTATTGCACCAGGGCTTGTCGGTGCTGCCACAGTCGCTGCAACATGTGCAGAGTTGAATTCCACCGGGTAGGCACATCGCATTTTAGCCGGTGAAGTGGCAGGCCCAACGACTTCTGTAGAGATGTAAGTCGCTGAGCTGCGGGATGCGAACGGCGGAAGTGAGCACACAGCGACCGTGCCCTCTGCAGAAGGCCATCTAGTCTGGGATAGTGGGCTAAAAATTGCTGGACAACCAGGTTCAACACGTGAGCCATACAAGGCACGTGTGTGACATTGCCCCGGCGAAGGGCCGCACCCAGGTTTGCAGCATTGTCGCACACGGCCTTCCCTGGTTTCAGGTCCAGTGGAGACAACCATTCATGAAATTGGTTCTCCAGAGCTGACCACAACTCCTCAGCTGTGTGACTCACATTTCCCAGACATTTCAATGTAAAAACCGCCTGATGACGTTGAGCCCTACTGCCAGCATAGTAAGGAGGTGTGCAGGATCCCTTCTGCGCAGTTAGAAAGCTTGTGGCATGACCAGACAGGCTTTGGGTGCAGGTGGAAGACCGAGAGGAGGTTGAGGAGGCAGAAGCAGTGGAGGAACTTTGACATAAAGAGGATTGACGCACAACTCGTGGGGACGGCAAGACTTGGACAGCAGCCCCTTGTCCTGCTGTCACCATAGTTACCCAGTGCCCAGTCAGCGACATGTAACGCCCCTGTCCATGCCTACTCGTCCAAGTGTCTGTGGTGAAATGCACCCTGTCACACACAGAGTTTCTCAAAGAAGCGGTGATGTTGTGTGCGACATGCTGGTGGAGCGCAGGCACACCTTTCTTTGAGAAGTAGTGCCGACTGGGCATCTGGTACTGGGGCACTGCGACGGACATAAGGTCTTGAAAATCCTCTGTGTCCACCAGGCGGAAAGGCAGCATTTCTGTAGCTAAGAGCTTGCAGATGGTGAAATTCAACCTCTTAGCTTTCTCATGGCTAGGAGGAAATGGTCTTTTACTTGTCCACATCTGAGGGACTGAGGGCTGGCTATTGTGCTTAGACGGGGTTGATAAGGGTGTCCCCGGCAAACTGCCGGTCTGTGAGGAAGATGCAGGCGGACATGTTAGGTTGCCTTGATCCAAAGGTGGTGCTATCGATGTCGTACAGCGCTCAACACCAGCTGCTGTTACCACCTCCAAAGAAAATGATGACCTGCCAATCACGCTGGCTGTTGCGGGTAAAGAGGTGGCAGGTCTGCGCCCCAAAACAGGTGTGACTGCTGTCCCCCCAGTCACAGAGGATGAAGAGGCCGCGGATGCACAAGATATGGCAGACGGTGGTTGGCCCGGCCGGCTAGGCCGCATTGTAGCACACTGAGCTTCCCACTGCAACTTATGCTTCATGTCCATGTGCCGGTTCATGCATGAAGTACTCACACTATGTATTTTTTGGCCTCTACTTAGCTTTTGCTGACAAATGTTACAGATAACACGAGTTGGGTCATCTTTATCGATCTGAAAAAATGCCCAGGCTATGCAAGGCTTAGCACCCATGCGACCTGAAGAGCCACCACAACTTGTGGTGAGAGGCAGAGTTGTGTTTGAGGATGCAGTTGTTGACGTGCTTCCAGTACTACGTCTCTGTCCAGGAAGGCGCAACCTTACCTCGTCGTCACTAGCATCTTCCTCCACCTCCTCTGCTGACCTCATCTCTTGGCTGACTGTGGGTTGACAGTAAGTGGGATCTCCAACCTCATCATCATCACCCTGTGTGTTATCACACCCGTCGTCCTCAGAGCCAACCTCTTCCTGCCCTGACAAAAAACTAAAGTTGTCGCTCCAATCAGGTATTTGAGTCTTATCATCGTCTTCCTCATTGTCTCCACCAACAGGAGTTACAGTTTGGGAATGAGGGTCTACATTATGGTCAGAACCTTCTGCGTCTGGTCCTGGATCCGACTCATAAAGATTCTGGGCATCAGTGCAGATCATTTCCTCGTCTGGATTCACAGAAGCGCTGGAGTCGACCTCTGATTCCCAGGCTATAGTATGAGTAAACAGCTCTGCAGACTCAACCATCTGTTCTACCTCATACTCAGACGGGCAGCTGGAGATTTGGGAGCTGTGAGGAAGCAAGTGCGATTTGGGTGACACCTTTGAGGACTGGAGTATTTGTGATGTTGAAGTTTATGTGGAGGAGAGCCCACTTAAAGGAGCACTTGATATCCGTTGAAGCACCTGCTGTTTTTGTGCCTCATCTGGAATTTGTAGCGATTGGCGTGGCCGTAAGAAAGGGATCTTATCACATTGTCCGCTAAAAGAAGTAGACATTTTAGTTTGGCTGGAAGATGGTCTTTCTTCTGCAGATGTTACTGTTGCTTTAACACCTACCCTACGGACACAACCTTTTTTCCCCTTCCCAACACGCCTATTCCCCTTTCCACCAGCAGCAGGCCTTTTTCCACTCATTTTGGTGGTTAACTAATTCACAACTCTGGAGTTGTTTGCACAAAAAAACAATGGATGGTAACCGAGCAGAGCTGAGTGGCCAAACTGTGGTATTAGGCCAAAACTATTGGCTGGGTTAGATGCAGAAAAAAATTATATTCAGTTTGCAACCTGATGGAGGTCTGTATAGGTGTATTAATAGAACAAGACCCACACACAGCTAGAAGCCCAATATTTTTTCAGAGGTAGATGCAGAAAAAAATATATTCAGTTTGCAACCTGATGGAGGTCAGTATAGATGGACTAATACAACAAGTCCCACACACAGCCAGAAGCCCAATATTTTTTCAGAGGTAGATGCAGAAAAAAATATATTCAGTTTGCAACCTGATGGAGGTCAGTATAGATGGACTAATACAACAAGTCCCACACACAGCTAGAAGCCCAATATTTTTTCAGAGGTAGATGCAGAAAAAAATATATTCAGTTTGCAACCTGATGGAGGTCAGTATAGATGGACTAATACAACAAGTCCCACACACAGCTAGAAGCAGAAATATTTTTTCAGAGGTACTGTAGATGCAGATACAAATTATTTTTAATTTGCAACCTGATGGAGGTCAGTATAGATGGACTAATACAACAAGTCCCACACACAGCTAGAAGCTCAAATATTTTTTCAGAGGTACTGTAGATGCAGATAAAAATTATTTTTAATTTGCAACCTGATGAAGGTCAGTATAGATGGACTAATAGAGAAAGTCCGACACACTGCTAGAAGGCCAAATATTTTTTCAGAGCTAGATGCAGAAAAAAATTATATTCAGTTTGCAACCTGATGGAGGTCAGTATAGATGGATTAATAGAACAAGACCCACACACAGCTAGAAGCCCAATATTTTTTCAGAGGTAGATGCAGAAAAAAATATATTCAGTTTGCAACCTGATGGAGGTCAGTATAGATGGACTAATACAACAAGTCCCACACACAGCTAGAAGCCCAAATATTTTTTCAGAGGTACTGTAGATGCAGATAAAAATTATTTTTAATTTGCAACCTGATGGAGGTCAGTATAGATGGACTAATACAACAAGTCCCACACACAGCTAGAAGCCCAAATATTTTTTCAGAGGTACTGTAGATGCAGATAAAAATTATTTTTAATTTGCAACCTGATGGAGGTCAGTATAGATGGACTAATACAACAAGTCCCACACACAGCTAGAAGCCCAAATATTTTTTCAGAGGTAGATGCAGAAAAAAATATATTCAGTTTGCAACCTGATGGAGGTCAGTATAGATGGACTAATACAACAAGTCCCACACACAGCTAGAAGCTCAAACATTTTTTCAGAGGTACTGTAGATGCAGATACAAATTATTTTTAATTTGCAACCTGATGGAGGTCAGTATGGATGGACTAATAGAGAAAGTCCGACACACTGCTAGAAGGCCAAATATTTTTTCAGAGCTAGATGCAGAAAAAAATTATACTCAGTTTGCAACCTGATGGAGGTCAGTATAGATGGATTAATAGAACAAGACCCACACACAGCTAGAAGCCCAAATATTTTTTCAGAGCTAGATGCAGAAAAAAATTATATTCAGTTTGCAACCTGATGGAGGTCAGTATAGATGGATTAATAGAACAAGACCCACACACAGCTAGAAGCCCAAATATTTTTTCAGAGGTAGATGCAGAAAAAAATATATTCAGTTTGCAACCTGATGGAGGTCAGTATAGATGGACTAATAGACCAAGTCCCACACCCTGCTAGAAGCCCAAATATTTTTTCAGAGGTACTGTAGATGCAGATAAAAATTAGTTTTAATTTGCAACCTGATGGAGGTCAGTATAGATGGACTAATAGAATGATGCTATGCCCAAAAGATTTTACTTCACTAGGTGCAGTAAAAAAATTGGTATTCTATACACAGGTGGTATATCTTGCAGCACAGATAGGCTACTCCACTGACTAACACACTCTGCAATAGGCCAAAAAGGATTAGCTTTGCTAGATTCAGCCAAATGCTGTGAAAAAAACTTGCACAGCACTGGCACAGACCTGCCTGGCAAAAACTGATAGGAACTGATGTAACCTAGTCCTGAAAAGGACTCCAATTACAATTAGTCTTTACTCCCACAATCTATCTATTTAAGAGCACAGACCTCCCTGATAAAAGTCGTGGGAAATGCTGTAACCTAGTCCTTAAAAGGACTGCAATCACAACTATTCCCTACTCCCAAGCTATCTGTATATTTGTGCGAAAATTGGCTTGAAATTAACAAGGTATAGCGCACACAGCAACAGCGGTGCCGTCTAACACGCAGCTGCAGCAGTGAGAAAATGGTGGCGACGGGGAAAATGGCTTGGTCTTATAGGGCAAGGACATGTGACATACACTTCCAATGACACATGCCCTTGCTTGTGTGAAAAAAAGCACTTCGCTCCGTGTGTGCGCTGCTGATAGGCTGACAGATTGCACCTCCCCACTGCAAATGCGGGAAAGAGAAAAAAAAATGGAGATCTTCATTGTTCCTGCAGAGATCCATCCCCTGCCCCTCCCCCCACCCCGCTGTACACTCAAACTGCGTATTAACATTAATTTTCATCATTACTGAGAAAAAATCCAGTTATGATTTTGGTGCACGAACAGTTATCGAACATAACCTCGAACAGCCGAATTTTTATCAAATTGTTCGTGTTCGCCGAACGGCTCGAACACCGCCCAAAACAGCTCGAATTTGAGATTGGCGAACAGTTCGAGTAGAACAACGCTCATCTCTATTGGTAACTCATATACACAGGTTCCTGAATCAAAGCAAAATTTTCAAAAATTAACATTTTAAAACTAAAGTGTTGGATAAAATACAAACAAAATTTTTCCAACAAAAGACTCATTTTATTTATTTTTATCATTACCTCCATTTAACCTTTATAGAATTAAATGGAATCTGCATCCAGGTGTTTGTGTGTCACCCTGACCTGGATGCCACAAGTGTAATTAAAGCTGTGTCTGAGAGCAAGGGGGAGGTTCTCTAGTCAGGGGAACATTAGCATGCAATGCCTCCTGTCTCAGGCCAGTAGGGGGAGCTGGCTGCCCCTATAAAAGCTGGTACTGAGGGCAGGGTTAGGGAGAACCAGATGACCTGCCTCAGGACTGAGACGTCTCAGCAGAGCAGGGACAGACAGTTGCACTGCACCTAAGAGGAAGTGTGGCAGTAGGAGAGCCACAAGCCAGAGACAAGAGGCGAAGAGAGCCTGTCTTGGCAGAGGAAAGACTTAATTTTACCAGACTTTGGTGTCTGAGGCTGGAAGGATTCCACATCCCCCAGCAGAGAACCAGTCCGCAAGGGACTGTACATTCCTTGGCCTAAGAAGCCTGGAGGCCCTGCCACAACCGAAGGGACCAGTAAAGCCGTACAAGGCTGGGAGCAGAAAGGAACCCACGTCGCAGGCCATACAGGCGAGAAAACACGGAAAGCTCAGAAACGTGGGCTGTTACCCTATAAGGAGGAGATAGCCAGAAGGAGCGCAGAAAGCACGGTAGGCCTACACCCCCACCCTGACCAGGGCCAATTTCCCCGTTGCTCTCAGACATCCAGGTCTCCTCCTAGCCGGGACTGTTTGTGGGTCAGTTTACCTGTTTAGTAAAGACCCTGGACTGCAACCAGTTGTCTGTGTGCTCCTTGCTCCTCCAGCACTATCAGCACTGGGACTCTCACTACCATCACTCCCACCATCCATTGTACTGCCCTGGGGCCGCACTCTTCCCGTGGGGAGTCACACTACCCTAGCTGCACACCTCATCAGCCCCAGCGGTCTGCATGCAGCGGCGGTTCCTAATAACCGCAATCCACGGGTGGCGTAGTCGGACATTATCAGCAGAACGTAGCAGACTACCATTGGCCTGACCACCCTGAGCCACGGAACCGGGTTGCCACTACTACTCCCACCGTTTCCCTAATTGCCCGGATCCGAGTGCCCCACGGCCCAGGGGGTGAGTCATTTGCATCTCCATCTGAGTGCAGCCTGATTTAGGTATGAATACCCTAATACCAGGAATGTGTCATTTACTGGTCTGCTTGATAAAGTTTTGAGAAAATTACTCTTTTATCTGCTGCAGATCTACCAGCTCACTAAATGCTAAGCTTTGTAAAAACCCCACACGCACCACTGATTGGCAGCTTTCTATGTCTACTGTGCATAGGCAGAAAGCTGCCAATCAGTGATGTGTGCAGGGTTATACATGAATAGAGAGAACTACATTGCAGCAGGTTTTCTAGTCCTTAGTGATAAAATTCCTGTTTTATTAGTAAGAGATTATCATAACTACAGCAAGCAGCCTAGTAAGTGACACTGCTGGAATCAGGCTCGGTCTCTAACCCCACATTATGCTGCTCTCAGATTTGGTGGCAAAAACCTGGTGACAGATTCCCTTTAATCCCTTTATCCCCCAAGGTGGTTTGCATGTTAATGACTAGGCTAATTTTTACAATTCTGACCACTGTCACTTTATGAGTTAATAACTCTGGAACGCTTCAATGGATGCAATGATTCTGAGATTGTTTTTTCGTGACATATTGTACTTCATGATTGTGGTAAAATTTCTTCGATATCACTTGCGTTTATTTATGAAAAAAACCGAAGTTTGGCGAAAATTTTGAAAATTTCAAAATTTGAATTTTTATGCCCTTTAATCAGAGAGATATGTCACACAAAATAGTTAATAAATAACATTTTCCACATGTCTACTTTACATCAGCACAATTTTGGAACCAAAATATTTTTTGTTAGCAAGTTGTAAGGCTTAAAAGTTGACCAGCGATTTCTTATTTTTCCAACAAAATTTACAAAACCATTTTTTTAGGGACCACATCATATATGAAGTGACTTTGAGGGGCCTTTATTACAGAAAATACCCAAAAGTGACACCATTCTAAAAACTGCACCCCTCAAGGTGCTCAAAACCACATTCAAGAAGTTTATTAACCCTTCAAGTGCTTCACAGGAATGTTTGGAATGTGGAAGGAAAAAATGAACATTTATTTTTTTTCACAAAAATGTTACTTTAGACCCCAATATTTTTATTTTCGCAAGTGTATCAGGAAAAAATGGACAACAACAATTTTGTGCAATTTATCCTGAGCACGCAGATACCCCATAAGTGGGGAAAAACCACTGTTTGGGCACATGGCAGGGCTCGGAAGCGAATGAGTGCCATTTGACTTTTTGAATGTAAAATTTGTTTGAATAATTAGCGGATGCCATGTCTCGTTTGGGGAGCCCCTGGTGTGCCTAAACAGTGGAAACCCCCCACAAGTGACACATTTTGGAAACTAGACCCCTCAGGGAACTTATCTAGATGTGTGGGGAACACCTTTAACCCCAAGGTGCTTCACAGAAGTTTATAACATTGAGCCGTGAAAAAAAAAAATTCACATTTTTACCACAAAAATGTTTTTCAGCCCCCAATTTTGCATTTTTATAAGGGTAACAGGAGAAATTGCACCATGCATCTTGTTGTGCAATTTCTCCTGAGTAAGCCAATACCCCATTTGTGGGAGAAAACCACTTTTTGGGCGCACAGCAGGGTTCGGAAGGGAAGGAGCGCCATTTGACTTTTTGAATGTAAAATTTGCTTGAATAAATAACGGACGCTATGTCGCGTTTGGAGAGCCCATGATGTGCCTAAACAGTATAAACCCCTCACAATTGACACAATTTTGGAAACTAGACCCCTCTGGGAACTTATCTAGATATGTGGTGAGTACCCTGATCCCGCAGGTGCTTCACAGAAGTTTATAATCTAAAGCCGTGAAAATAAAAAAATCAAACTTTTTCCACAGAAATGATCTTTTAGCTCCAAATTTTTTTTTTCACAAGGGTAAGAGGAGAAAACGGATCCCAAAAATTGTTGTGCTATTTCTCCTGAGTATGCCAATATCCCATATGTGGGGAAAATATACTATTTGGGCACTCGGCAGGGTTCAGAAGGGAAGGAGCACTGTGTGATTTTTTTTAACACAAAATTGGCTTGAATCGAGAGCTGACACCATGTCACATTTGGAGAATCCCTGATGTGCCTAAACAGTGGAAACCCCCAACAAGTGACCCCTCAAGGATTTTATGAAGGGGTATAGTGAACATTTTGAACCCAGAAGTACGACACAGAATTTGATAACATTAGATCATCATATTAAATAAGTTGTCATTAGTCTTGAGCGCAAGTGCTCGCTAATTGAGTTTCTATCGGGTACTCGGGTATAAACCATGTATCGAGGGTGGTCGAGTGATATGCTCTAGTCTCCATCCCGCATATTTCACGGTTATTAGACACCCAAAAAAAACATGCGGGGATCGCTTGTACATGGAAGGCATTCCCTGCGAGGTTTTTTGGCTGTATAACAGCTGCAAAACATATGGTGCGGAGACTCGAGCATGTCACTCGAGCACCAACGATACTCTGTGCATACCCAAACACCCGATGCAAACTCAAGTAGCGAGCTCTTGCACTCAACACTAGCTGCCATACCGTCATCATTTTTTTTTTCTTTACTGTTGAAAAAATCCCAACCATAGCCCAACCTTAACCCTAGCCCAATCCTAACCCTAACACTAGCACAACCTTAACCCTAACCCTAGCACAAGCCGAACCCTAGTACAAACCTAACCTTAGCACAACCATAACCCAGGCCCAGCCCTAACCCTAGCCCAACCCTATCCCTAGCATAATCATAACCCTAGCCCAACCCTAACTCTAGCACAACCCTAGGCGAACCCTATCCCTAGTCCAACCCTAACTCTGGCAAAACCCTAACCCTAGCACAACCCTAGAGTTTATTTTTTACACCTTTCCTCATGCGGTGTAAGTGATTAGACGACTTTGTTCTTTTGGTCGGTGTGAGTACAGCGATACCAGATTCATATTGGGTTTTTATGTCTGACAGCTGTCACACACTAAAAAACCCTTTTTTTTTTGCAAGGACTAGTTTTCACCATTTTTATTTACTTATTTACATTCGTCTTTTTGATTGCATTTTATTCCATTTTTTGTTTGGCGGTATGATGATAAAGCATTGTTTTTAGCTTTGTTTTTTATTTTTATTTTTTACTGTGTTCACTACAGGGGTTAACTAGTGGGACATTTTTATAGGTCAGGTCGTTCGGAAAAGGTGATACCAAATATGGCACTTTTTATTTGTACACTATGTCCCACTATGAGACTTTCACTTTTTGCAGCCTGATCAGTTATATAGCATAACAATGCAGCAGCATCTCTATACTATATGCAGCTTGTCAGCGCTGCATGCAGAAGTTACTTTGGTCACGCACTGCGCATGACCAAAGTAACTTCCTGCATCCTGGTGACCCGGATGTCGTTATGACGACATCGGGTCACCATGACAACATCCGGGACCCGGCAGAGACAATGCGGAATCCCGGAGAGGAGGTAAGTAAGCAGCATTTGCAGCATTTCGGGAGCAAGAAGAGGTAATCGACTTAGATCGCAGTATTTCAGGGGTTAATGTGCGGCACCGCTCCCAGCACATAGTACCGGGTGTCAGCTGTGACAATCAGGTGACACCTGGTGGCAATCGCGCCCGCACAGCCTGTGTGTGGGCGAAATTGCCAGCGAGTACTAATGCGTATCTGGCCCATAAGGCCCAGAGCACAGATTAGTATTAGTACACCTTGGGTCAGAAAGGGGTTAAAGTGGATAGGAAGACAGGGCCCCTAGTCTATAAGTAGGAGCAGAAAGCTGCTGTAATGAGGTTCTGTCAGTGGTTGCCTGGCTGCTCTAAAAAGGGCTACCATGGACAGGCTTAGAGCCAGCCACTCCAATTACCCTATCCCAGGGGTTTCTCTAGCCTTTACCCTTTACCCCTGTACAGGGATCTGGAGTAATACAGGGAGCCCTGGACTGGTGCCACGGAGTCAGCTGCAGTTCGGTGGGCTAGGATGGCAGGAGTGGTCAGATAGCTGGGTCAGAACCAAGAGGGTAGAGAAGGTATAAAATTAGAAAACGCAAGAATAGTCAATAAAACAAGCCGAGGTCAAAATATGAAACAAATGCAATACACAGGAGCAAAACACACAGGACTTAAACAGGAGAGCACAAGTCTATATGTGGCAGCTTGCTTCCAGCAGTAAGCTGGAAACCTTAGTAGAATGTGGTGCTTTTCAATTGGGTGCAGTAGAGTGCTGATGACTCCAGCTGGACAGCACACACACCCATACTGACACACTCATACTGTTAGGTCTCAGCCACCCTAATCTTAATGACTGGACAGAGCCCCAATTGTCCAGAGCTTCTGATTCAAACGTCTTTTCTATCATTGTTGAAGCTTGCAGGATGAATATGACAGAGACAGAGACTGATATCTCAAGAACACATGCTGGTAGAGATTTGATAACTCTAGAGAACATGACCTTTCCATGCATTTCATGATTGGTCAGTTATTTATGTAATGCTACAATTCCCTTACAGCAAATACTGCTGTGGAAATGTATGGCCAAATATGTATTCTATCTCTGGTAATATCTGAGCTATCTGGGGTAGAAGAGGGGAAAACCTGTATAACCCCTTGCCAACATGGCAGTTTTCTATTTTTGCATTCTCGTATTTTCCTCCCCTTGTTCCAAAATCTGTAAATTTTTTTTTTCTGTAAACATTTTTTGACAGCATCCTATTTACTATGTCATGTACTGCAAAACAGGAAAATAACTTCAAGTGTTGCAAAAAAAACCCAGCAATTTTGCACTTAATTTTTAGGTTTTGTTTTCATGGTGTGTTAAAAATAACCTACCAATATGATTCTCCAGGTCCATATGATTATGATGATTCCAAACATGCCTATTTTTTTAAGTAATGGGAAAAGAAATCAGAAATTTTTTTTTTTTTTCTTTACAAAAGTTTCATGCATCGCCATTTTTCGAGAAAATGTTTTCATTTTCTGCCCAGTGAAGCTTTTATTGATACCATTTTGTGTTAGATACATTTTGTTTACTTCCTATTGCATGATTTGTGGTGTTACCGAGGCTGAAAAATTGCATTTCTGGATTTTGATTTTACTTCTCTTTCTAATGTTAATTTTAAATAAATTTTATATTTTGATACAATGGATTTTTACAAACAGTCATTCCCTGCTGTGTCCGCAAAAGTCCAATCTATGTTTGTTTTTATTTTCATTTCTTTATTTGTAATGGAGGAAAAAAGAGTGATTTTATAGAGTACTTTTTTATAGTAATTTTTAGACCCCTTGGAGGAATTGAGACTGTTATTGTTGGATGGTTCTACAGTGGCATTTTAGGAGTTAAAAGTAGAGCTTCACTCCCCTCACTGTTAGAGGCAGATGATGGTGAAATAACACAGCCATCATCTGCCAGAAAAGATATGTAACAGTATGTCATATGTCAAAAAGGGGTTCAGGGTAGGGGGAGGGTATAAATATTTTACAGAAAGTTATAATATGCAATTATCTTCCATGAGGAAATAAATATAACAAACCTGCAGAAACCCTTTCCTCTCTGAGACAAATGGAGGATCAAAGTTTGAAAATAAAATAAGTTTTATTAACTTTATTCAAAGTGTTCTACAGAACTCTATTAAGTATTTAAAATAGTCAATAATGTTTGTGATTCACTGTGCGAATAGTGATGAGCGAGCACCAAAATGCTCGGGTACTCGTTGCTCGGGTCGTGCAAATTGGAGTGCTCGGTCCAAGTAACGAGCCCAATGTAAGTCTATGGGATACTCGAGCATTTTTCCGGCGGCCCCCTCCGGCGGTCTGCAAAAGGCCTAAAAATTGCCCAATTGATGGGAACAGTGCCCAAATGACATGGGAACAGTGCTCAAATGACATGGGAACAGCATGGGCAAGAAGCATCTCTGACTCCGAGGCTACTGCTGTCAACAATGTTGTCAGAGTATTACGCCACTTTTACAGACTCACAATAAAACATACAAAAATGAAACCAAAATTGATTTTCCTGGGGAAAATGTTAAGGAGCATCCTTTCCAGGGTAGTGACTTGTAAGGTAAAATAAATATACAGAAACAAAAATGCTCCGCCACACCTTGGGCTATGTTCACAAGTAGCGTTTTGATGCATTTTTGCACTTTTTCAATGGTGAAAAATACATTCACTGGTAAATGTCATTTAAACATTTTACTACCTTATCTTGCCATGTGGTGTGTGAGACATGATCAGACACATCCTGTTTCATTTATGAAGGAGGGACTCTGAAAGTCACAAACACTATTTTATAGGGCCAACAGGCGGCCCTTACCATTCTCAAAGGGCCAGCAGTCGGCTATGCTTTGTTGTTCCCATTATTAAAGAGTGTGTCTCCTATACTGTTATCGGGTATGCGGTGACTGCAAGTGCTGCCAAAAATTTGGATGCACCACAATTCTCCTTTGAAGACACATAAAGGAGGGCCTCAGTAAAAAAAAAAATGTTCCCATTATAATGGAGTTGGTCTCCTATAGTGGTAATGCCCATGCAGTGACTGGAAGGGCTGCCAAAATTTGATAAAAATACCAATTTAAAGACACATAGAGCAGGGCCACAGAAAAGACATGTTCCCATTAGAAAGGAGCGGGTATGCAGTGAGTCCAAGGGCTGCCAAAATTTAGGAAATACCCCAATAACATTTTAAAGACACATAGAGCTGGGCGACAGTAACGGCATGTTCCTATTTGAAAGAAGTGGATCTCCCATACTGTTCTTGCTTATGCAGTGACTGCATTTTCTGCCAAAAATTTGGAGGAACTCCAATGCCTCTTGTAAGAGACATAGAGGTCGGAGAGCCTCCTGAAAACAATGTTCCCATTATTAGGAAGTGGGTCTCCCATGCTCTTTGCCTATGCAGTGAATGCAACGACTGCCAAAAATTTGGAGGAACTCCAATGCCCCTTTCAAGAGATGTAGATATTGTGGTGATATGGTGGTGGAGAAGTAGGAGGACAAGAGCAAATAGACAAAATCAGGAAGCATATACCCATGTCTGGGTGTGAAGACAGAGTTGCATGGCAATAGAGTTAGACCTGCCAAAAAAGACATTGTATTTGAGTTTATGTTGCTCTGCTATTATTTGGTGATGTTGAGAAGTCTGGACCAATCCAGCCCTTGTTCTTTTTATAAGTGTCAGCCTGTCAGGATTTTCAGTTGACAGGCGGATGTGCCTATCAGTTATAATTCCACCAGCGGCACTAAAACCCTGCTCTGACAAAACGCTAGCGGCCAGGACCTCCAAGGCATAGAAAGCCAGTTCATGCCACGGGTCCAGCTTGCATAACCAATAATTATAAGACACAGAGGAATCATGGAGGACGTTGGTATGGTCAGCAAGGTACTCCCTCAGCATCTTCTGTAAGTTTCCCCTCCTTGTGAGAGTACCCCGCGCATCAGGGCCTGTGCGATGGGAGGGTCTGAGAAAACTTCCCGAACTTTGACAGTGTTCCCCTGCCTCTGCTGGATTGCATTTGTCTCTCGCCTGTACTCCTCTGTCCAATGAACTGTGACCTCTGCCGCCAGCTTTTTCAGATGGGAATTTTTTATAATAATTCTGCAAAAAGGGCATTCTGGTACTGCCCCATTTTAATAGGCCTGTCTGGCGTGGTAATAGACAGAAAGCTCTCCTCGTAGCGTGGGTCTAGAAGTGTCATCAACCAGTAATGCCTGTCACCTAAAATTTGGACAATTCGAGGGTCATGGGAAAAGCAGCGTAACATAAACTCAGCAATGTGTGGCAGACTGCTAACAAGCAAGATTTCCGTGTCCTCACCAAGAGGATGACTGACCATGCTCTCCTCCTCATCCTCATCCTCCTCCCTGTCTTCAGGCCATCCACGTTGAAAAGACGGTATGACAGATGTGCAGGTAGTACCGTCTATAGTGTAGAAAACTAGCTCCTGTTCTTCCTCCTCCTATTCCTCATTGTCACCCAATTAACGTTGGAATGAGATGAGGCTGGGGTGTGTGGAATCACCCTTTATGGTTCCTTGCTCCATCTCATCGTGCTCCGCCTGCAATGCATCCTCTTTAATTGTGGGCAGAGAGCGTTTCAGAAGACAGAGAAGTGGCATTCTGAAGCTAATAATGGCTTCATTATCTTGGTGGAGTCCTCAAAATTTTGGAGGATGGTACAGATGTCTGACATCCATGTCCACTCCTGAGGTCTTGTGTGGAGTCTGACCTGAATACTAAGAGCCTTGTTGATGCTGGTAATAAACAACTGCCCTCTTCTGCTAACAAATCCTTCCCAACATCTGCAATGTAAAGTTCCAATGCATGGGGACACTGCACACTGTAGCATCGGCGTCTTTGCCCCTTGCTAGGCAGAGACGCCGTCTCTCTCACCTCCCCGCTCCTGGCGCAGCGTCCTCCAGCGCTTCTCTCCCCGCTGCTGCCAGCGTGCGCTCCTTCCCCGGCAGTGTGCTTAGGGCGCGCGCGCGCTCCCCCTCTCTTAAAGGGACCGCGCGCGCCATCCTAAGGAGTCCCCGGCCAATTGCCGGAGGACCTCCCATATATAAGGCAACTCCTCCAAAATGGAGGTGCCCGAGCAAAGTTGTTTGCACGGTGTCTGATCTTTGCTTCAGCCCTCAGGTCCCGCTGCTAGCCTGACTCCTCATCCTGCCTGCCAGCCTGTTATCTGCCTGTTACCTGCCTAGCCTGCCAGCCCGCTCACCTGGGAGCGCCCACCAGTTACCTGCCTCGTCTGTCTGCCCGCTCACCTGGGAGCACCCGCCTGTTTCCTGCCTGCCTGCCTGGAGACCCTGCCGTCACTTGCTGTGACCACCTTCCTGGTAAACCTAAAGACTGCTACTTGCCCTGCTTTCTCGAACTGTGACCACCTATCAGCTACCAGAGACTTCTGCCTGCTTGCCGTGTTCATCCGCCATACCGGTCAGTCCCAGCCATCTGACCTGTGGGAGCCACCTGCTCTCTTACAAGGTCGTCCCCAGAGTAGAACCTGGTCCCTCAGCCCGGATCCTCCCTGGTCACGGTGTCGTTTGCTGCCGTTCCACCAGGGTCGGTTCGGGTGGATACTTAGTCACGCCCCTCTGGGTCCCTCCTTGCACCTCGGCACAGAGGTTCCACCACCCGGACCCGTAACACACACCAGTCGGTGAGCTGGAAGTTGCAAATGCTGCTGAAGCACGGCGAAGACAGCGGAACCTGTTGCTGACTTTCTAAAATGGGCACACAGGTGGCGTACTTTGACAATCAGATGTGGCAGATTCGGGTAGGTTTTGAGAAACCGCTAAACCTCGAGGTTAAGCACATGGGCCAGGCATGGTACGTGTGTGAGCTCGCCTTGTCTCAGAGCTGCCACCAGGTTCCGGCCATTGTCACACATGACCATGTCTGGCTGTAGGGTCAGTGGTGTCAGCCACAAATCTGATGCTCTTACAGAGCTGTCCACAACTCTTCAGCGTTGTGCGGTTTGTCACCTAAGCATATTTTCAGCAGAGCCTGTTGCAGCTTGGCCGAGGCAGTGCTGCAGTGCTTCCAGCTTCTGACTGATGTGGTCATTTCAGAGATGGAGGCTGAAGAGAAGGAGGAGGAGGTGCAGGACCTGTACAATGTGGGGGCAACCCTGATTGACCCCGGGCCCGCAATCCTCTGGGTCGGGTGGACGTGTTCCATTCCAAGGTCCGAGTAGATTCTGGCTACCACTATATTAACCCAGTGTGCCATCAGCGAGATATTCCATCTATGCCTACAAGAACTTTTCCACATGTCCGTGGTTAGGTGGACTTTCCCAGTAACTGCGTCGTTGAGGGCATGGCTAATGTTGTGAGATACGTGCTCGTGTAATGCAGGGACTGCACACCAGGAGAAATAGTGGCGGCTAGGGCCCGAGTACCGAGGGACGGCCGTCGTCATCAGGGTGTGGAAAGCTTCCATCTCCACAAGCCTACAAGGCAACATTTTGAGCTCGAGCATTCGCGAAATGTGTGAATTTAGTAGTGTCACCTGAAGGGCGCTGGCTGCGTATTTGCGCTTGCGTTCCAAGGACTGGGGTAGGGACAACTGAACGCTGCACTGAGACAAGGAAGTGGACGTGCTTGCTGATGGTTCTAGTTGAGAGTGTGCAACAACACATGAAGGGCGGAAGGCATCTTCACATGCGTCATGGACAGGGGATTGGCGTGCACGCGCAACAGCAGAAGAAGCGGTGGTGTCACCCGTCGACACTGTTCGGGACCCTGGGGTTCGGTCCACAAAGTCGGGTGCTTTGCTGCAATGTGCCTGATCATGCTGGTGGTGGTCATCCACCACCTCATCTTCCACTTCCGCACCCTTCTCCTCCTCCTCCTCCTCCTGACTTTCTGGCAATTGTGTCTCATCATCATCATCCACCTCTTGTGACAGTAATTGCACTTTCTCACCATTGCCTTCGTGTGACCATGGCTGCTCAAATATCTGGGCATCACTACACGCGTTCTCCTCTTGACTCGCTTGAAGCTAGCTGGGTGAGAGGCCCAAATCTACAAATGTAAATGTGAACAGCTCTTCTGAGTGTCCAAGTGTGGGATCAGTTGTCTCCGGGCACTCAGCATGGTGGGAGGAAGGAGCATCAGGGTGAGGAATAGGTGGTCCATACTCACGGCTACTGACACTTGAGTATGTGGAAGACAGGGTGGTGGTGGTGATGGCAAAGTGACTGGAAGAATTGTCTGCTATCCAACCAACAATGTTTTGACACTGCTGTGTTTTCAATAGTGGTGTTGTGCGGTCCTCCAGTAATTTGGACAGTGATTGTTGTGGCACAATTTCAGCTTGCCCACGGCCATGGCCTCGGCCTCTGCATCCACCATCACGTCTACTTCCCCGTCCCGTGCCACGCACCTTGCCCATTTTAAATGGAGGACAATATTTTCCACATTCACTAGAAATGGCTGATTTTGGAATGCAGTTATATGTGATACGTCTGACAGAAAAATACGGTTTTAAAAAGCATGCCTGTAGTTTAATAATACTATTCTTCACAAAGACCTAGTATGAATAGCTTGACTGACACACTGCAAAGAAATGAAGATGGAAGCCATAAATGGCTGATTTTGGAACGCAGTTTTATGTGATACGTGTTAGAACCCTCCTGTTTGCTTTTTTTCCATCTTGTGATTTGCGGTCACATGACCATCTGCCTTTGTATTCCAGCTCCGCCCTTTTTGCTGTGCTGGACTTCAGTGTTTGACTGTTTCTCTAGCCAGGTGCTTCTGTGCCTTTCTCTGTCAGTTCGTTTGGTTCTTCTGGGACCTCTGGTACTTGTTTGTTTGTCTTTTTGTGTTCTGCAACAACTTCTCTGTTTAAGAGATGTCCCATTTTTGTCCCAGTCCTTAGTTCTCTTAGGGACCCCTCCCCTTATGATATAGGTCTTCGTTCAGACAAGCCGAGTACTAAGGCGCATCTGTTTGCTAGGAACAGGCAGCCCGCTACATCGTAGGGATTCAGCTTAGTTTTATTGTAGGGACAGTTTTCCCTTATCTTTCCTTAGTTCATGTTGCAGATCATAACAATACGTCTGACAGAGAACCACGGTTTTAAATAGCAGGCCTGTAATTTACTAATACTATTTTTCACAGAGACCTTGTATGAATAGCTAGACCGACACACTGCAACGAAATGAAAATGGAAACCAGAAATGGCTGATTTTGGAACGCAGTTTTATGTGATACGTTTGACAGAGAACCACGGTTTTAAATAGCGCGCCTGTAGTTTACTAATACTATTCTTCAGAGACCTCGTGTGCATAGCTTCACCGACACACTGCAACAAAATGGAAGTGGAAGCCAATATTTTCCACGTTAAAATTTCTGGAATTTTATCGCTGTAATATGGAAAAGATCTAGCTGTATTCTGCAGTGCTAACAAGCAAATGGAGCAGAAAAATGGTGTACTCTGGATTGCTTTTTAAGAAAATAACCAGGATTAAGATAAAAAAAGAATTTGCCCTGGCCCCTGATACCTGGAGCTATGTCTACAAATATTTGTCACAGCAGGATCAGTCAGAAGTTGAACATGCAATGGACCCTCTTGTGCTGTATCATGCACTCGCGCTTCCCCCCGAGCATCCCGGAAATACTCGCCGAGTGCCGAGCATGTCGAGCACAGTGATGCTCAGGCGAGTACTGAGTAGTGGTGAGCATGCTCGCTCATCACTAGTATCCAAGCATATTAATGGAAAGTTGAGTGGAAGGAAAAAGTGTGGTAGAAAAAGGTGCACAAGCAGCCGGGATAACCGCAGCCTCGAGTTCCCACCCGAACAACGTGGAAATACTTGCCGAGCTTGTCTAGCACCATGATGCTCGGGCGAGTACCGAGTAGTGGCGAGCTCGTTCGCTCATCACTATGTGGGAACTTTTAATGTTTTTTTTTTTTCATCTGACCCTCTTTCCAGACACAGAAAAAAAGATCTATAGTTCCATTTTTAATTTCACTGCATTCCGCAATACTTAGTCTAAAATAACTTCAATAAAACAACTGGTATGAGTAATTCTTACAGCGGTTTGTCTGTTGCTTATTAGAACAGATTGAAGTCCAGAAACCCAATATGCGTCATAATAATTTAATAATCTATAAATAAAAGTCCTCCTTCCTGAATTAGTTTTGATTGAATGAAGTCAATAGTTTCCCACTAGCATTTATGTACTATTGAAAACTAAAATCTATATCTACTTTTTCCATGATTTTTCAATTTATATAGACTGAGAAAAACTGTGGGTCATTTTAGTTCCTGGTATTACCATCTCATAGGGCATATGTTTAGCATACAAAGGATTTTCACTACAACGGAGTAGATTAGGATCAGAACTAGCAGAAACAACCCTTGTTATCTTCATACATGGCAGCGCCAGTACATCATAGTTCAAAAGAAATACAAGGACAACTGGCCACTAATATAGCAACCCAAGCTGAAAATATGGCATTTAGATGCACTTTTGCTTGCTTCCCCATCAACCAGGCCCTATTCCTTTAGCCTCAACCAATACTTCAAAGAAATGCCTCTTTTTCTGCTGGATAAACTCTGGTTGCCTGGAATATGCCTCTCCAGCAGTTGTTCAGCTACAACACATACAGTGGAGAAAATAAGTATTTGATACACTGCCAATTTGCAAGATATCCCACCTACAAAGAATGGAGAGATCTGTACTTTTTATCGTAGGTACTCTTCAACTGGGAGAGACGGAATCTAAAAAAAAAAAAATCAAGAAAATCCCATTGTATGATTTTTATATAATTAATTTGCATTTTACTCAATGAAATAAGTATTTGATACAATAGAAAAACAGAACTTAATATTTGGTACAGAAAACTTTTTTTGCAATTACAGAGGTTAGACACTTCCTGTAATTCTTGACCAAGTTTGCACACACTATGGCACGGATTTTGGCCCACTCCTTATGGATCTTCTCCAGATTTTTCAGGTTTCGGGGCTGTCTCTGGGCAACATTGAGTTTCACCTCCCTCCACAGATTTTCTGTTGTGTTCAGGTCTGGAAACTGGCTAGGCAATTCCAGGATCTCGAAATGCTTCTTATGGAGCCACTCCTTAGTCGCCCTAGCTGTGTGTTTCGGGTCTTTGTCATGCTGGAATACCCAGCCACGATTCATCTTTAATGCTCTTACTGAGAGAAAGAGGTTGTTGGCCAAAATCTCGTGATATATGACCCCATCCATCCTCCCTTCAATATGGTGCAGTCATTCTGTCCCCTTTTCAGAAAATCACCCCCAAAGAATGACGTTTTCCCCATCATGCTTCACGGTTTTCCTCGAAACAGGGCGAGTGGAGTTAATACCAGAAAGTTTTATTTTGGTCTCATCTGACCACATGACCTTCTCCCATGCCTCCTCTGGATTATCCAGATGGTCATTGGTGAACTTCACGCAGGCCTGGACATGTGCTGGCATGAGCAGGGGGACCTTGTGTGCCCTGCAGGATTTTAATCCATGACGGCGTAGTGTGTTACTAATGGTAATGTTTGAGACTGTGGTCCCAGCTTTCTTTAGGCAATTGACCAGGTCGTCCCAAGTAGTTCTATGCTAATTCCTGACTTTTTTCAGAATTATCCTTACCCCAGGAGGTGAGACCTTGCATGTAGCCCCAGATCAAGAAAGACTGACAGTCAGCTTGTGTTTTTTCCATTTTCTAATAAATGCACCAACAGGTGTTTCCTTCTCAACAAGCTGCTTGCCTATTGTCCTGTAGCCCATCACAGCCTTGTGCAGGTCTACAATTTTGTCCCTGGTGTGCTTAGACAGCTCTTTGGTCTTGGCCATGGTGGAGAGGTTGGAGTGTGATTGAGTGTGTGGACAGGTGTCTTTTATGCAGGTAACAAGTTCAAACAGGTGCAATTAATACAGGTAATGAGTGCAGAGTAGGAGGGCTTCTTAAAGAAAAACTAACATGTCTGTGAGAGTGAGAATTCTTGCTGATTGGTAGCTGATCAAATACTTATTTCATGCCTTAAAATGCAATTAAATTATTTAAAAATCATACAATCTAATTTTCTGGTTTTTATTTTTAGATTCTGTCTCTCACAGTTGAAGTGTACCTATGATAAAAAATACAGACACCTCCATTCTTTGTAAGTGGGAAAACTTGAAAAATTGGCAGTGTATCAAATACCTTTTATCCCACTGTATACACTGTACTGTACTAATCACAAGTTACAATTGTACTACAGTCAACTCTCATTTATAGCAGCATTCCCTACTGACTCAATGTCTTCATAAAACATGATCATATGGTAGTCATCAACATAGTGTATTGATTTTGATGGTCATCTCTAGTGTTGGTGTGAATCAATTTGTAAGACCCATCCATTGGCCACGGTAGTGGTCTGTGACCGCAGGATGGGAGCCATGAAAACTTACTCTTACCTGATGGCATCCACTGTTGTTCTTTTGATTAGTCAGCCTGGTGTGACATCTGTCTTTCTGCAAAAATGATATTGTGCCAGGCTGGCTAATCAAAATAAGATCCTCCTCAGGTAAGAGGCGGTTCTCACAGCTCCCATCTAATGGTCACATATTACTGACATGGTTGATGGACGGCTCATGTGAATTGATTAACACCCACTCTACTCATCTTCTAATATTACTATTTCCCCGACAGCTAATAAGGATTATTCAAAATAATTTTATTATAAGCCCTAATGTTCTCCTCTTCTCCACAGATGCCAATACACATAACATAATACTGAGGAAAGGAAGGGCTCCCATACAAGTTAGACTAACGTTGGGTCAATATACCGTTATAATCAGGCTAGGCTGACAGTCTGTTTTATATGTGGGCCCACCTGCTCTCCCTGACAAATTATAGGGGAGTAAAAGATCCAGAAATTCCAATTTTGGACTAATGATCCTTTTGATCTGGACAAGATAAGATGCCTGAGGAGTCTCTCATAGCAAACACAGGAGCTCTCGGCAGAACACGTGTTCCTATGTATAAAGGAGAGATCACTATCAGCATCCCAAACATTACTAGAGGTAATGTTTTATGTACTGTATGATACTTTTTTTGTGGCAGAGTGCTTTGGCTATAAGCTGATTACATCAATGAGATATGAAGCCATTTTCAGCTCAATTAAGAAAGATGAAACTACAATTGTTATTCTATTGAAAACATATTGAAGATCAAATGATTGAAAACTTTCATGTGAATGTGTTGACAGACTGATCATAAAATAACTACTTGTGGTTCTGTTCAAGCAGTCATGGTATCTTCACTGCCAAGATAGTTCTAAGTTGTAAGGAAATATATTCCAGAGAACAGCTTGGCTCTTGTATTAGAGGTGTTATTTTTATGCCACTTGCGCCATACTAGTAAAAAAATTTTTGGAGAAAATGCTGATCTGTCAATGAAAATCCAAATATATTAAAGCAATAAAAATGTATAATAGGAAGGATAAAAGAAGAAACACATTAATCTCAGCTGAAATAACGGGAAGATGCCTCCCAAAGTGCCACTGTTACGTTAAAGATGACCTTTCACTAAATGTTTCATGTTGAAATGGACACACAGAAAGCAATAGTGGCTGAAGAGTGGAATAAGATTTTTTTCATTTTTTTATTTCGCCTTTCCATGGCGGAAATATTATGACTCAATGTATTTGGCACTTAAAGAGTTAACTTTTTTATGAGATCCAAGTGGATGTTACCAGACACTTTTCACTGGGTGAATTTACTTTTTCTCCCTGTGTATTGCTGACCAATCATAAGCAGGAAGCCACACTCAAAGGAGAGAACACACCCCACAATAAATAATAAAGCAGTTTTCTCAGCCTTGTTCTCCTGGTCTTACCGTCTACATGAATGAGTCAGTGTGAGGGGAGACAGCACAGCTGAGTTTAGCGGTGTCACATTAAAATTAATTTATCAGCTCTCCTGCTCAGTCAGCTGTATTGTATTGCTCCCCCCTTCATACTTCCTGCCCATGATGTGTCAGTATTACACTTCTGTCTGTTTTTCTCCACTTGTTTTCGCTCTGAAGTGAGATCAGTACAGGATGTCATTAGATCTCACAAAGGAGGTATCCAGAACAGTTAGATTGTGTAAGATATAATGACAGCCCTGATCTCTCTGCAGAGCAATTACAAGTTGCCTGAGCACAGTAGACCTTTTATCTCACAGACTGAGAAAACTGCTCTAAGGTATGGTGGGGGCATTTTCTTCTTTGCTTTTGAGCGTTGCAGCCTGCTTATGATTGGTCAGCACCATATGAGGGGGAAAAAGTACACGCCTCCAGTGTAAACTATATGATGACAACAACTTGGAATTTAAAAAGTTAACTAATTAGTTGGCAAATGCTTTGAAGCTAAGATCTCCGCAACAGAAAGGCAATATTTTTTTAAAAAAACTGAGAGAGGCTAGTGGAAAATCTGTTTAAATGCATAGATTTGGGACTAAAATAATTTTTGCAATTCAATTTCATTAAAATTTTTGCACTGTTTTGCTTTTGCAGGCTCTTTTTCTCCCCTGCGCATTAATCTATGATGTAGTCCTTGGTCATGAATCTGATGAGAAGAGCTAAAAAAAAGACAGATAAAAAGGTTAGAACATTTCCCATTGGAATGTCAAAATGAGGTCACTGATGTTTTTATTTTGCTCTGCAGCACCATTATAGTATGTATCCAGTTCAACATGAAAAATTTGGTGAAAGGTCGTATTTAAATCAGCCTATGAATGAAACAAAGATAAGATAGTGTAATAGTGGGGAAGGATGTAGCCTTCCCTAGGCACTGAAGTAGTTAAGGAAAGTGTTCCCTTAATTAATCCTCTCTGAACTGTGGTAGGCCAAGCTAAGGGGTTAGCTCTGGCATAGTTCCTTGTGGGCTGCAGTACCTGTAATCAGCCACAAGATGCCACTGCTCTGGGTGCAGATGTCAGGATGAGTCTGCTAGCAGTGTTATAAGCAGTGATGGGTTAAAGTTCTGTGATGACAGCTCACAGAGGGTGGGCACATTAGTAAAAAAGCCTCTGTTTTAGTGTCCAGAGAGTAGTAAGAGATTGGACAGTGTTCAGGCAGCCTGACTATAGTGGCTGCTAGGGTAGACGGGAGCTCCATACCCTCAGACAGTGGGATCACTAGTGTTACAGTCTCCCTACGCAAGAGCAAGTGTCCTGTTAGCCGGCCGGAGAAGCTCATCAGAGGTAGTGAGAACCTGGGGCACTTCTAGTCTGCAGGAAGCAGAAGACAAATAGGACTCCAGGCTAAGACGTGGGGGAGAGATATTGGATCCAGAAGAGTCTCTCTTGGGCTAGAGATTAGAGCCACAGAGATGCTTCACTTAAAGAGGGAACCAGGGCTGAAGGAGTTACCAGCGCCTGTGAGAGATGATAACCTGTCGGGCCTTATCCATTATATCCGCGATCGGATGGCTTGAAGTAAGTGAAGAGCACCACATACACAGCCACACTTCAGAGGGAGGACACGTATTGTCTGTAGGCTGCCAGAGCGAGAGGGGGCTACAGCTCGCCCACGACTACCTCGCTGGGGCACCTTACAATAGTACTGTGAAAAAATCTGAGAGACCAGGATGCTCCAATAGGTGATATAGCCTAGGTAGTAAAAACTAATAAGGAATAAAAGATGCTCATCTTGTAAGCTATGCACCAAGGCACACCAATATTTTGCCTGTTCCTGCTCCGGATTGTCAGATGAGTCTGGAGTATAGCGTATACATCAAGTAGAAAAATTGGAGTCTCTGGTGTTGTCCGTTAGAAGCTTAAAATCCCCTAATTTTATAACCAAAACAAAAGATGGTGATTGTTCCTGGGTAGAAAGAAGTGGAGGAAAAAGGGAAAGAGAGAGCTACCTGAGCGTAGTAAGTAGAGACTGGAAATTTTTAAAAGAATATAAAATATAAAATCTTTTATGCTCACCTGAGCAAGTTGTGCTGATAGGCACAACTCTATTTGAGGAATTTGTCCATTATTCGGGTTCTCAGACCACGGTTTGCAGCTCTTCCATAGACGGTGGGGGTATATTTGTCCTACCCGACAGACAGCCACCACGTGAACAAATTGAGACAAATGGATTCTGGAGGCGCTCCCATGGAAGAAAGAGTAACCAAAAAATTGTTGAATCTTCCAATTGTGGTGCAATCACATAGAGGATATTCCACCAGGGATTAATATTTGTAGGTTTATTAAAAATCATAAAACTGTGAATACACATAAGGGACATGGATGTACAAAGGGGAAGGGAGAAGGGAGTCTTTAAAAAGGATCACACAACGCGTTTCTGCTCATAGAGCCTCAAACATACACACCTGATGAAGGCTCTATGAGCATGTGGCGTTGTGTGATCCTTTTTAAAGACTCCCTTCTCCCTTATGTGTATTCACGGTTTTATGATTTTTTAATAAACCTACAAATATTAATCCCTGGTGGAATATCCTCTATGTGATTGCACCACAATTGGAAGATTCAAAAATTTTTTGGTTACTCTTTCTTCCACGGGAGCGCCTCCAGAATCTATTTGTCTCAAAACAAAAGATAATAGTTTAAAACATTAAAAATTAGATTAAGCATGAATAAACAAATGCATTTTCGGTCCAGTACCTTGACCTTTGCCCTGCCTAAAACAAAGTCCTTCATGTGCTCAGTAAATGATTTTTATCTTTTAAAGCTCTTTTTGTCAAGGGTAAATTTGCCAGACCAAATTTAGCCATGGATTCTGATATCCTCTCATCACAAGGCTGCTGTAAATCTCATGCATGTGCACGAACTTCCATACTCTTTGGCTTCTTTGGAGAACTGCATACGTTTAGGAATGCAGAAGACAGTATGACGTGCCCCCTGGGCCGTGGGGTACTCGGTAGCCGGTGCTGAGGGATGTCACAGTGGCAGTGACCCGGTCTGTGACCCAGGGCGGTCAATAAAATGGGAAAAGTAAAAGGGGCATAAAGTTTTTATAAAGATAATGTTCGTGACGCCACCTGTGGTATGCAGCTATATGGGGCCGCTGTTGCGGTGCAGATCCTCTGGAGCTGATGGTGACGCAGCAGAGTTGGTTCAGCTCTCCACAGGCAGTGCTTAGTTCCAGGGCAGGAAATAGTGATGTTATGAGGTAGATGTTGCTATGCTGTGTAGTGCAGGGCTGGTGATGGTGCAGCAATAATTCCAGGACACAGTGGGGTGCAGTCTTCAAGGTTTACTCAGTTATCACACTGCTCCAGGTTACAACTGCCAGCTTATAACCACCCACGTCGTCCTGCATTCACCAAGGAAGGGGTTCAGCAGCTCTCAGGTATTTCAGGAGTACTTAAACGGGACACAGTTCTATGTTCCTTCCTCGGTCATCTTCCTGCGCTGGCTCTCACCCTCCTACCCTGCGTCTCACAATCAGTGTCCCAAGCCAGTAGCCTCGGATCTTGTCGGGCGACATGCAGTCCCCTGGACCCTATGCCGGCTTCCTTTTCGGCGATGTAATTGTGGTAGTGGGCAGCTGCACCTTGAAAGTACAGTAGCCTCCGGTTACCTAGCTGAGCCTGATTCTTCTCCACTAGTTTAGGGGCCTGTCCCCTCTGCGGCCTGATCCCTCTACGTCTGTGTAGATTCGGGCGCACGGGAGGCTTCCTGCACTCACCATACCTCTGGGATCCTCTCTGTCTCTGGAGCCTTCCCTCTGCTCCTGTCCTCTCTCACTCTTTTCTGGGCATCTCAGACTAGGCCCTGCTCCTTTCTCCACTCCTGCTGTGCAAAACTCCTCCTGAGCTCCTGCTCCCAGCTCTCTCTCCTTACACTGACTGATCTGCACTCCTGCTCCCAGCACTGGAGCAGGAGACTGGCTTGCTCTAGAACCTTCTACCTTCCTTTTATACTCCTTCCTGACCGTGCTCCCCTGACCTACTTCCTCCACCCACACCCACTATATGGTTCCCCCTCTCTTGGTCCCCCCCCCCTTCCAGCCAGGGACAGGGCTCAGCATTGTGCACGTTCATCTTGCCCCGCCTGCTGGTCTAGAGTGGTGTAGTGTTGGATGCAGGTGGGGTGCGTCCCGGGCAGTACTCCCTCCTTACCTGAGAGTGGGGTACCACACCTCTGGGTGAGATGCAGTACCTCTGTGGCGACTGAACCCGCAGTGGTGCCACAAATGCATATCAGGAAATATCTTATATGGCCCAGTGGTTATGTCTTTTGCCATTGCATAAAGTATTTCAATCATGTCCTCCTTAGTGTGATTACAAGATCCAACGTTGGCCTAAGGGAAGCAAAACAACTAGTCCTGGCTAATTTGTACATAAATAGCCGAGGTCTTAAAAGTTGTTTAGCCAAAATTACAGTATATAAAATAGGGAAAT
Organism: Phyllobates terribilis; assembly: GCF_046119375.1. Classification (NCBI taxonomy): domain Eukaryota; kingdom Metazoa; phylum Chordata; class Amphibia; order Anura; family Dendrobatidae; genus Phyllobates; species Phyllobates terribilis. The sequence goes on from NW_027362762.1 coordinate 695,273,102, forward strand.
TTGGTTGACAATGGGGACAGAAAAGTAATTAAAATTTGGAGACCACATCCTCGCCTGTAAATGTATGCCCACTTTTCTCATCACATTTAAAATGTGATGAGTGATGACAAAAGTTCCTCATTTTTGAGCAATTTTGTCTGGCACCATGGCTCTTTACTTTTTAGGGTGCAGTTTAATTCAAAATCTAGCCTAAATTGCATGAAAAATGTGGGTCAATGTGCATGTATGCTGTCATTGTGGACTAACATGAATTGATCTTTGAGGTTATATCATAGATGTGTAATGCTTTATTGGCTTTACAACAGTTTTTTTTTTGTAGAAGGTCCTGTACCAAAGCATGTTATTGACTATGGATCTGCTAAAGAGAAGTGTGTGCTTCAAATATCTGTTAGAGAAGAACAAGTAGAATCACTGGAATACCTCAAAATCACATCTGGGGCATGCATGAGATGTGTTCTTAGTTTTTCTGGGCACATATTATAAAATGTGATGGATATTAAATGAAAAATGTAATAATAAAATGAAAAGATGCAGAAAAGAATAAAATAAAGGGTAAATACACTTTTCCTGTATAACATACCAAGAATAAAAAGCAGTGGCCTCAAATCCCTGAAATCTTATCTGTTGACGTTTATTATGAAATATATTCCATCTGGATCACCATACAGCTTTGTGGCAGATGTTCTGTGTCAGCTTCAACAAATGTAGTGGAAACTATATTTTTCTCTGAGGTCTTTCAGGTAGTTGTTTGACATAACTTTTGCTACAAGGATAGGCTGTTGGGTAAGAAGTCTTGAAAGATGCATGATGATGCTGAAACATCTTTTAAACAGACATTAACATAACATGAAATATACTTAGTATTACACTGTATAACTCAATAGCTGCAAAGAATAAAACCAATTTGCTTGGTTAAGAATTTAAATTCTCTAAAAATTTTCCCTGAAAATTCTTCAGCAGAAAATATGTTGCGAAAACATTTGTTTTACAAAATGTGCTCTCTTCCTCTTCTCCTAAAGTGCTCCAAGGCATTTGCATGGGTAACCTTAATAGCACATGAACCCTAGGAGAAAAGTAGACCATTCGCCTATCTGAATACCTGCAAAAATACAGAACATGCTATTAAAGGTATACAAGGAAGCAAACTTAAAAGGAACAAGTCAGTGAATGAAAACTGATGTTTGGGGAAGTAATAATCCCTTCAGATGCCACAACTGAGGGACCTCTGCATAACGTGCAGCAACCCTTACCTACTCTTGCTTGTTGGGGTTGTCCACTACTTGAACCCCTTCTTGAACTAAATGTTTGGCCCAGATAAAATAAAAAAGCCTATACTCGCCTCCCGTGCTAGTGCCATTCCAGTGGTGTCAGTTCTTGCGATCCCAGGGCTACCGTGCATTTGTTGTGACACTGGCACCCAAACAGTGCTGGCGTTATTGTCCCCGCCTTTTGACAAATCAAACAGGAAGAGGAAGTCCGGGCTGCAGCTGCTCTCTGACTTCCTCTTCATGTTCAATTGCACATGAGGCAGGGACAGTGATGCCAGCCCTGATTGGGTGCCAACGTCACATGTCAAAACAGAACGGGAGCCCCAGGAACAGCAAGTGCCAATGCCATGGGAATGGTGCAAGCATGGGAGGTGAGTATAAGCTTTCATTTTATCAGGGCCAAGCAGGGGTACAAGTAGTAGTCCAAGTACTTTAACAGTCTGGTATTGCAATACTTATTTCTTAAGCAGTTTTTTTTTTGGAGATCAATTGGTTTTGTTTCAACACTATTCAAAGTTTTTGTTTACATTTACTAAATATACTGAATTTAGCATTTTTTTTTTACAGTACATATACAATGGGGAAAATAAGTATTTGATAGACTGCCGATTTTGCAAGTTTTCCCACGTACAAAGAATGGAGAGGTCTGTAGTTTTTATCGTAGGTACACTTCAACCGTGAGAGACAGAATCTAAAAATAAAAAGCATAAAATCACATTGTATGACTTTTGCATAGCTTAATTTCATTTTATTGCATGAAATAAGTATTTGATCACCTACAAACCAGCAAGAATTCTGGGACTCAGAGACCTGTTAGTTTTTCTTTAAGAAGCCCTCCTACTCTGCACTTTTATTAATTACACCTGTTTGAATTTGTTTCCTGTATAAAAGACATCTGTCCACAAACTCAATCAATCCCACTCCAACCTCTCCACCATGGCCAAGTCCAAAGAGCTGTTTAAGGACACCAGGGACAACATTGTAGACCTGCACAAAGCTGATATGGGCTACAGGACACTAGGTAGGCAGCTTGTTGAGAAGGCAACAACTGTTGGCACAATTATTAGAAAATGGAAGAAACACAAGATGACTGTTAGCCTTCCTCGGTCTGAGGCTACATGCAAGATCTCACCTCGTGGGGTAAGAACTACAAGGGAATACCTGGTCAATGACCTGAATAGAGCTGGGATCACAGTCTTAAATATTACTGTTTGATGATCCAGAGGAGGCATGGAAGATGGTCATGTGGTCAGATGAGACCAAAATAGAACTTTTTGATATCAACTCCACTCACCGTGGTTGAAGGAAGAAGAAGAATGAGTACAACCCCAACAACACCATCCCAACCATGAAGCATGTTGGGGAAACATCATACTTTTGGGGTCCTTTTCTGCAAAGGGGAAAGGAAGACTGTGCTGTATTGAAGGAAGGGTGGATGGGGTAATGTATCACGAGATTGTGGCCAACAACCTTCTTCCCTCAATAAGAGCATTGAAGATAGGTCATGGCTTGGTCTTTCAGCATGACAATGTCCCAAAACACACAGCCAGGGCAACTAAGTGGATCCGTTAGAAGCATTTCAAGATCCCAGAGTGGTCTAGTCAGTTTCCAGACCTGAACCCAAAAGAATGTCTTTGGAGGGAGCTGAACCTCAATGTTGCCCAGTGACAGCCCCAAAACCTGAAAGATCTGGAGAATATCTCTATGGAGGAGTGGGCCAAAATACCTGCTACAGTGTGTGCAAACTTGGTCAAGAATTACAGGAAATGTTTGTAATTGCAAAGAAAGGTTTTTGTACCAAATATTAAGTTCTGTTTTTTTATTTTATACAATACTTATTTCATGCAATAAAATACTAATTAGTTATGTAAAAATCATACAAAGTGAGTTTCTTGCTTTTTCTTAAAGATTCCGTCTCTCACAGTTGAAGTGTATTTACAATAAAAATTACAGAGCTCTCCATTCTTTGTAGGCGAGAAAACTTGCAAATTATTTTTGCCACTGTAAGTGAGTGCATGAAATAGCAGGATAATAGATTGAAGGCCCTGGATCAGTGAAGAATATATTATTGTCTTCATGCATTCCAAATTTTTTTTTGGGTTGTTGACATCATTGTATGTGGCTTAGTGGTTATGATACTAAATTTAATTTTGTAACTTTAGTTTGTATTTAACAGTTACATTTAATAAATTATTTTAGAATTTTTTATGGACCTGAATTTAACTTTTATTTTTTTTAACCTACTGTATATTCTAATTTATAGAACCTACACAGGCATCTATTTGGCTATTTCTTACAGGCCTCACATTATCACAAGACAATCCTAATGCTGCATATACACTGAAAGATTATCGTGCACAAGTGTTCTTAAAAAATTCCCTTTTCATGATTATCTTTCAGTGTAAATAAGCTGCCTATCAACCAATGAATGAGGAAACGCTCATTAATTTGGTGATTCTTGGTGGTGCATTGCCTTGTGTAAAAAAACAATGGCAGCCTATGAGCACTGAGCAATGTTTTACAGATCACCGGTGCATGTCGTTTACCTCGGTCTACATGTTTAATCAGGCTATTAAATGATCGATAATCACTGGTCCTTTAGTGCTACCGATCTGTCCATCTAAACAGACAGTATCAGTACAAAACCATGAAAGATCACAATCAGGAGCTAATGGAGTACAAAACAGCCTCCTTTTGTTTCAACCCTTTTATGCTATAAATGGTATGATTGGTACAGTGCTCAGCATAAATGAGTACATCCCCTTTGATAGTAAGATTTTTATCAATGTGTATTTCACTGAATACAAGAACAATTTTAAAAATTTTTACAGGACTGAGTTTCATAGAATATTTTTTAACCCATAACATGAAAGTAATGTTAATAATATAACATTCATTACAAAATCTTCAGTTTTACTCAAATAAGTTGATGAAAATATGAATTCACTCCACATCAAAAACTACTAATTCTAGCATTTTTTAATAACATCCATGAATTTTAAGGACAACACCAAGTCTTCTAGGCATGGAATGAACAAGTTGACGACATATTACATCATCTATCTTTTTACATTTTTCAAGAATGATCATTTAGAGCCTGGATGCTGCATTCAGAGTGATGCTTAACTTGTCTATTCAGAATTTACCATAGGTGTTTCGGTTGTGTTCAGATCAGGAGGAATACTTGGCCACTGAATCACTTTCATCCTGTTCAGAAATGCAACAGATGTGTGTTTTGGATCATTTCATGTTGGAAAAGTGCACGTCTACCAAGCATACGGAGAGATGGTAGCATCTTCTCTTTTTATATAGAACAGTACATTTGTGAATTCATGATATCATTAATGAAATGTAACTCCCCGACACCAACAGCACTCATACGACCCACATAAGGACACTGCCATGACCATATCTCACCGTTGGCATAATGCATTTAGAAAAAATTCACGTCTATGTTGTTTTTTTTTTAACTCTTATTTTTATTTAATAACTTTCTAATATTAGTGAATCTGACATACAATGCAGTACAGATGGATGGCTAATTGGTTCTCCATCTGTTTACCAGAGTCATCTAATGTCTATGCCCATGTTTAGATTATAAATATAGCAACAGTTTAGTATTTTTTCATGAGAAAGAGTTTCTCTCTTGAATATTCCTGCTTCTACCGTGCTGTCTGGGAAGAGCAACTCTAGGCATCAATACTAAAGAGTATTACATTATAGCCCACAGCATTATAGCCCAATCTGTGAACTTTCAATGTAATCAAAGGATTGGCATTAAAAACACTGCAGTTGTCTAAAAACGTTTCTATTAAATGGGTTGTCCGACCTTAGGATACAAGTCTGCAGTAACTCTATACAGTGGCTTATGAAAATATTCACCCCCTTGGCATTTGTTTGTGTTTTGCTACCCCACAACCTGGAATTCCACTGTGTTTTTGAGGGTTTGCATCTGTTGTAAAGAACATGCCTACAACTGTGAACCTTTAGTTTTCTTTTTATTGTCAAGCAAACAACAAATGGGACAAAATAACTGTAAACTTTAGTGTGCATAAATATTCACCCCCTTAAAGTCAGTACTTTGTAGAGCCTCCTTTTGTGGCAATTACAGTTGCAAATCGCTTTGGATAAGTCTCCATGAGCTTTCCACATCTTGTCACTAGGGCTTTTTGACCATTCCTCAAGGTTTGCTCCAGCTCCTTTAAATTAGATGGCTTCCTCTGGTGAAAAGCAATCTTCAAGACTGACCATAGATTCTCAATTGGATTAAAGTCTGGTCTTGAACTAGGCCACTCCAGAACATTTACATGTTTCTCCTTAAACCACTCGAGTCTTGGTTTAGCAGTATGCTTTGGGTCTTTGTCTTGTTTGAAGGTGAAACCTCCATCCCAGTCTCAAATCACTGACAGACTGAAGCAATTTTTCTCAAGAATATCCCTGTATTTCATATTATTCATCTTCCCCTCAACTCAGACCATTTTACCTGTCCCAGCTGGCAAAAAAACATCCCCACAGGATGATGCTGCCACCACCATGTTTCACTGTTTGGATGGTGATCTTGGGGTGAAGAGCTGTGTTGGTTTGACGCCAAACAGTGTTCACCTTGGTGGCCAAAAAGTTTAATTTTGGTCTCATCTGACCACAGCACCTTCCTCCATACATTTGGGGAGTGTCCCACATGTCTTTTGGCAAACTCAAAACAAGCCTTACAATTTTTGTTTGTAAGTAAAGGCTTTTTTTCTGCCCACTCTCCCATAAAGGCCACCTCTATGGAGTGTGTGGCTTATTGTGGTCATATGAGCAGATACTCCAGTCTCTGCTTAGGAACTCTGTAGCTGCTTCAGGGTTACCTTTGGTCTCTGTGCCGCCTCTTTGAATAATGCCCTCTATGCCCGGGCTGAAAGTTTTGGTTGTTAGTTCTATCTTGGTGGGTTTGTTGTGGTATCATGTTATTTCCATTTGATGATAATGGATTTTATTGTGCTCCAATGGATCATCAGAGATTGGGATATTTTTTCATAACCCAACCCTGACTTGTACTTCTCAACAACTTTGTCCCTGACTTTTTTGGATATCTGCTTGGTGTTCATGGTGTTAATTGGTTAGTGGTGCCTCTTGCTTAATGGTTTGCAGCGTCTGTGGCCATGCAGAAAAAGTGTGTATATACTGACAGACCATGTGACCTTTAGATTGCACACAGGTGGACATACTTTCACTAAGCATGTGAATTATGAGTGAAATTACTGGCACCAGAAATTTTTAGGGGCTTCATCGCAAAAGGGGTGAATACATGTGCACATGCCAATTTTTAGTTATTTGATTCCATAAATTTAGTTTATGCCTATATTTTTCTCACTTCACTTCACCAACTTAGATTATTTAGTGCTGATGCATCATACAAAAATGTGATTATAAAAATATTTAAACACAGGTTGTAATCTAACAAAATAGGTAAAAAGCCAAGGGAGTGAATACTATTGCAAGCCACTAATGTCACGAAAGGTGTAGGAAAGACTAAGTGCAACACGAAGGGAAGGGGGAAAAGGGGGCCCAGACTCTAGAGAAAGGGGGTAGTGGAGATCTCCCAGGCTAACCTTATATCACCCTCTCTCCCGTAACATCCCTATATTGTTTCCGCACCAATCGCCGCACAGGAACCTCGCCCTGTCTTTCCCTGGTGTTTGGCCCTGGCTAGGGAAGGGAGGGGATGAGCGCTAGTCTATCCCCACTGACAAAGACAACAAGCGGGAACAAACAAGGGAAGATAGCTTAGCTTTAGTCAGAGAGATGAACACACATCCTTTTAGCATCATAGAGGAAGAAGTAATGCACTTGCTCCAAGCCTTTACCAGGGGTCAAGTGAGTATCGCCGGCACCTCCCTCTAGCAGGTATTTATACACCCAGGCCAGAGTGTTCATTAGCAAGAGGAAGGTAGCCGCTGGGTCCTAGAGAGACAGCTTCTAAGAAGATGTCTGTAATGCCAAACGAAGAGATCTCCTGCAACCAACTGCAGGGTGACTGTCTGTCAGTTCTGACACACCCGTGACAACTATATGACTCCAAACATGTGAATCCTCACAGCCTGTGCACTGAACACAATAAGGATTCTCCGGACCCGGCGCAGGGAGTGACAATTTGCAAATTTCTGGCTATATTGCAAATAGAGTAGTCCAGCCTTGCTCAATGCAAGTGTATTGAGCAAGGCTGCCCAACTATATGGCACATGAACCAATGTATGAAAATCATATACTTGTGGTCAAGGGACTGCTGCTCCTGGTGCCAGCACCAGAGAATCCTCACAGAGCACACTGGATGTGCTCTCAGGATTCACAAGTGTGCAGTCACATAGTGTGACTGCAGACTTTTACCATAAGGCCGGACAACCCCTTTATATGTGCTTCCCAATGGTTAAACCAGTCAGTGCAGTTAAATGGGTGCTGCTAAGGCACACCCAGCTGCAGTGACCTATTGTCCCACTTTTATCAGTAAAATTGTGCAGCTATTGCCTACCACAGACACAAATTTTCTATATTTTTATTTTACATACCTTCCCATATTGTCAAAATATAAAAAATACAAATATTAAAATCACCTAAAACTGAAGCCACATGATCACAAAAAGACACAAATTATTTTTATAACCCAATGAGAAAAAAGAGCTTTTAAATCCATAAGTACAAAAAAAAGCCAAAAATTTACCTGGTCATGAATAGACTAAAATGGCTTGGTGTTGAACTGGTTAAGCTTCATTTTATAAAACCAATTTTGTTTTAACTATGGTATCCCTGACATATATAAGCAAATTAGTCCAGAAGGTCAAAAATGATCCAAAATTCAGTTTTAATCAGAGTTTTAAGGTTCCTAATATAAAGATCAATTTGCTATATCTGTATGGTCTATGGAGGAAACCATTGAGAGCACCTAATAATGCCCCCTTGACCTTTTCGTCAATGTAGACCTCCCCAAAAAAATAGAATGTATGAAAATGTGCATTGAACATGTTAACTCAATAACATAGAGCATAAATATTAACAGAATTAGGCTTTTTATTCCAGCTTTCGCTATTATGAAAAACATACATTTTCAACTTTTCTGTCTTAGAGAGAATTATCAGGACATATAAGCAAATTAATCTTCAAAAAGGGTCGGAGTTGGACAATTCTCAGTGGCTACTACCAAAGTTGGCAGCCTTAAGTTGATAAAGCCTAGGGACTAAATGGCATGGGAATATTGCACATTTTGCAAAGTTAAACAAACTGTCAAAAAGAATCATTAAAAAGTAAACATGTACAATCAGTGTGATAAGAGAACTTGCTATGTGTTTTCTAATAAGAGAAGAGTGCACATTTTTATGTAAACGACTTGTCAGATCAAGGCATATGGCTTTTGGCCTCATATACAATTGTTTTTCAATAATTAACACTGAAGTATTTCTTCTAAACACAGATGTTACCTAAAGAGCATTTGTGGGGAAATGAGCTCAAGCAGGAGTTAATCAAGTATGGGGTGAAATGCTCCATGGGATGATCTGTCATACAGTAGGTGGTCTCTCTCTGGTGTTTAGACTACCGCTGTTTATACAACACATCTTGAGGCACTCCTCTCCTTAAGACCGATCTACCTAGGTGTTATGGGTGACAGTCTTGAAAACTTTGCAGTTTATTTAAGTAGCTGAAATAGTTTCACAATATGAGCTTACCCCCCTGTTTACAACAGAGTATAAAGTAAAATAATCTGACAATCTGACTTCAGCTTGATGTTCATGTACTACACATATTGCATAGCATCTGACGCCTCCTCTTGGAAGAAAAAAAAGCAAACTAATATAAATGGATTCAAAATGTAATTTATAAGCTTAAAATCATTTCTCTGGCACCAGTAAAATCCACTAAATGCAGTTTTTAGGGTTGTGTTAGCCCTCCTTACCTTCGGAGTCCCTGAACAGCTGCATTCACAGGCTGTCTGCTTCTGGACCATGGTAGAGTATCTTGTGGCAACCAGTCACCTTGGAAAATGCTCTTTAATTGCAGATATAGGGTTAATCTGCAAGTGAATAGTGTTACAATACTGCTTGGCCTTCTTACTAAAAGTGGCACTTCTGAGAGAAAATTTTGTTCTTTGCTCCTTGGAATGGCCGGCTTTCAGTCATGGGGTGTGAAAAAAGCTGCTTCATTGATGGCTACTGCAAGCCGCAATTTTAAGCACATTCTAGTACATTGACAACTTTCTCTGCACAGATGTGCTACAAAGACAACGGCCAGGCAGCATAATGCAGCCATCATCTGCTGGGAATAGGTGGGCTCAGCTCCTGAGCCTACTCCATACACTCGTTCCTGGCGAGCACAGAACATGTACGATGCTCGTCGTCATGTGTTAATCACATAGTCAAACAGGTGTATTTGTATGACTCTATGATGTGGTAGATCATTTTTCTCATACAATAATAAAGTTTAGAATTAAAGGGAATCTGTCACCACATTTAACCTATCTAAACTATTAATATGGGCAGACAGGTTATAGGCTGCTGAAAGAAGTCCTCCCTGTATGTCTAATATCAGATGCCTTGTTGTGGAAAAATCATCTTTTATCAGTTTATGTAAATGACTTCTTCCAAGCTATGGGGAGGATGTTGCCTGGAAAATAACTCTGCCTCTAGATATTATTTTTTATAATAGGGGAGTTACCAGTGTGAGACAAGTAACTAACACAGAAAAGGAAAACACATTTTTGTAGCTTTCTGAGCTCTGCTGTATTGTAAAAATAAGAAACTCTCTGCCTGTGATCTGGAAGCTGAAGCTGAGAGGAACCTGCAGATGTGTCAGGTATAATCACACACAGCTCTGCAGTGAGATCAGGAGAGCAGAGAGCGGCCATTACTTATCACACTGGTAACTCCCCCTTCAAGTAAAACCAGCTCTGGAGGCAGAGTTATCTTCCAGGCAGTGTCCTCCTCAGAGCCTGGAAGAAGTAATTTATATAAAGTGATAAAAGATGATTCATCAAAAATAACACATTTGATATGAGACATATGGGGATAATTTTCCTCATTGGGAATTCTGTCAATGTTTTTGCTGTTTTTGGTAGGAAGAACAGTACAGCATTCAGCTCTTTTCTTGGTGGTCGAAATGATGGAAACATTGAAGGATGGGCCCACATTACAAGTTAATTAAGCTTATCTGTCTCCACTTGTATCTGTCATACAATGGATCAGTTACAAAGGGATGGCTTCTGTTACATGATAGCAATGAAGGTAGTGTGAAAAATGCTTTATATAAAAAAATCTTCAATTTTTTTAAAATCAGAATGGGAAGGTATCTATCAGCTATTTTTTGTTTTAATTATTTTACTATAGCGCCATTAATTCCACAGCGCTTTACAGACATTATCATGACTGTCCCCATTGGGGCTCACAATCTAAATTCCCTATCAGTATGTCTTTGGAGAGTGGGATGAAACCGGTGAACCTGGAGAAAACCATACAAGCACAGGGAGAACATACAAGCTCCTTGCAGAGTTATTTTTAGCGGGATTTGAACCTACTTAAAACAACTGTGCTAATCACTGAGCCAGTCTATGCCCAGTATATGTAACAGCTGCTGGTTTAGCAGAACATAAAGTTGACCAATACTGGTATTGTCAGTGCAAAAGCAATTTTTATTGGCACCACGTTGTGTTTCCCAGGCCTAAGTAGGTGCATTACTTGCTTGAATATTGAGTATACAATGTTTCCATCTATGGCTGTCAAAAGGATTAACAGCTAAATTCTATCTGTCTGTCAAAATGATATTGAGGATAACTGATAATAGAATAAAGCGCTTTTTCATGGACTCATAATTATGTATAAAGCTCTACGACTCCTAAAAAATTTAATCTTAAACTTGTTTATTTTGCTACTCATGTATTTCTAAACCAAATTATCTTTGTCACTTTGGTTATCCACTGTCTGCCAATAAAGGCTTTCACATATTTTTTTTGTCTGTTATCCTTATTTTTCTAGTCTTTTAGTATGGCCGGTGTATTCAGTAGATGTGAAGTAAAATAGGGCAAATAAAGATGATTGCTAAATTCGTGAATCTTTTTAGAGAATTAATTCCAGTAGATTCACAACTTTTAATTCGTACCTTGAAACGTGTTTCCTATTGCATGATTTTATAAATATCTAAAGATAGCAAAATAACCAGGGAATATGCATTCACAATTAGAACAATCACTTTAAAGCCTTATAAAGGGAAAGTATGAGCTAAAAAAAAGTCTATTTATCAACTGATATTGTGGTAATATGCAAGTAAATGGCATTTTAAACCCGTTTGGCTGGCTAAGGGCTCATTCACACATCCGTATTTTTAGTCTAAGTGCTGTGCATGAAAAAAATGGGTCACAGTTGTTATTCAATAGGGCAGTGCAGATGAGCAATTTTTTTCACTAACCGAAGCTGCATGTGAGATAAATTGCAGCAGCAGTTTATGGTTGCTGTGACAAAGTCACTGGCAGAGTACTGGAGGGGAGATATGTTTCACAGCTGCTATTAACTTCTAGGTTTCAATTCACTGAAGCTTTCTCCAGCATAATATGTGCTGGGGAATTAAACTGCCATTTTAAGAGGGCTTGGTTTTTATGAATGAACATAGTGCGGGTGGGGGGTCATTCACCATATCTCCACCCCAGGGTGTGGTCTGGGCTATAAATAGCCAGCCTTTTGACTTTAGAGTTGTTCAGTGTATGGAGAAGCTACAGTAGCTCCTGAGATAGAGGAGCTTGTGTTTTTTTGCTAACCTGCACCGTGTGTTACTGTTAACCCTGAGTGGCCGGACCCCGGCTAATGTAAGGACTGTTCTGTACCTTTTTCTTTTTCTTTACTGTTATGCCAGAAGGGCCATGTTTATTTTATGAACTCTGCCGTGGTTTATGATGGTTTAAATAAATGACCAAGAAATTTAAAGAGACAGTGTTCTGTGTCTACCTCCGTGTGCAGCAGAGCGAGCCAATCTACTACAGTGCATAAAAAAATGGCATCCAATTTTTACGGATACATTTCAATTCTGTAACATAGAAAACTGTAAATGTTTAATTGCTGCTGTAAAAAACAGGTTGTACATAGATGATAAGTGAGACAAAAAATTGTCCCACTTTCCTGAATGAAATGCTGATCGATTTTATATACACTACCGTTCAAAAGTTTGGGGTCACCCAGACAATTTTGTGCTTTCCATGAAAAGTCATACATTTATTTATCAAATGAGTTGCAAAATGAATAGAAAATATAGTCCAGACATTGACAAGGTTAGAAATAATGATTTTTATTAGAATAATTTTCTCCTTCAAACTTTGCTTTAGTCAAAGAATGCTACCTTTGCAGCAATTACAGCATTGCAGACCTTTGGCATTCTAGCTGTTAATTTTCTAAGGTAATCTTGAGAAATTTCACCCAATGCTTCCTGAAGCCCCTCCCACAAGTTGGATTGGCTTGATGGGCACTTTTTGCGTACCATATGGTCAAGCTGCTCCCACAACAGCTCAATGGGGTTGAGATCTGGTGACTGCGCTGGCCACTCCATTACAGATAGCTACCTGCTTCTTCCCTAAATAGTTCATGCATAATTTGGAGGTGTGCTTTGGATCATTGTCCTGTTGTAGGATGAAATTGGTTCCAATCGAGCGCTGTCCACAGGGTATGGCATGGCGTTAATGGACTGATGGCCTTCCTTATTCAAAATCCCATTTACCTTGTACAAATCTCCCACTTTACCAGCACCAAAGCAACCCCAGACGCTCACATTACCTCCACCATGCTTGACAGATGGCGTCAGTCACTCTTCCAGCATCTTTTCAGTTGTTCTGCATCTCACAAATATTCTTCTGTGTGATCCAAACACCTCAAACTTTGATTCCTCTGTCCAATGTCTGTGTTCTTTTGCCCATATTAATCTTTTCCTTTTATTAGTCAGTCTCAGATATAGCTCTTTCTTTGCCACTTTGCCCTGAAGGCCAGCATCCCGGAGTCGCCTCTTCACTGTAGATGTTGACACTGGCGTTTTGCGTGTATAATTAAGCTGCCAGTTGAGGAGCTGTGAGGTGTCGATTTCTCAAACTAGAGACTCTGATGTACTGTCTTGTTTCTCAGTTGTGCAGCAGGTCCTCCCACTTCTTTCTACTCTGGTTAGAGCCTGTTTGTGCTCTCTTCTGAAAGGAGTAGTACACACTGTTGTAGGAAATCTTCAGTTTCTTGGCAATTTCTCGCATGGAATAGCCTTCATTTCTAAGAACAAGAATAGACTGTCGAGTTTTACATGAAAGTTCTCTTTTTCTGGCCATTTTGAAAGTTTCATAGAACAAACAAATGTAATGCTCCAGATTCTCAACTAGCTCAAAGGAAGGTCAATTTTATAGCTTCTCAAATCAGCCAAACCGTTTTCGGCTGGGCTAACACACTTGTGCAAGGGTTTTCTAGGGTTTTCTAAACATCCATTAGCCTTCTTACACAGTTAGCAAACACAATGTACCATTAAAACACTGGAGTGGTGGTTGTTGGAAATGGGCCTCTATACATCTATGTAGATATTGCAATAAAAACAAGACATTTGCAGCTGGAATAGTCATTTATCACATTAACAATGTATAGAATGTATTTCTGATTCATTTAATGTTAGTTTCATTAAAAAATAATATGCTTTTTTTTCAAAAATAATGAAATTTTAAATGACCCCAAATTTTTGAACGGTAGTGTATGCTTGTGAACCTACCCTTACTGGAAAAGCGGCAACAATGAAAAAATGAAATTATATTCTCCCTGCAGCTGATGGTCTCCAGTCATTGGGGCAGTACAGAGGGCTGTCACTGCTCACTACACAATGAGCTCAATGTGATCCCTCCTCCCGCACCGTGACTGACAGCTGCCACTACAATGTGTGTGTGCAGAGGAGGCTGTCAGTCAATGTGCCAGGGAGTGATTACTACCTAAATTGCTTCCTGTAATCACCCTTCCAGTAAGCCAGAAGAACTTGCTTAAAATTCTATTTACCTGCTGAATACCACCAGACTATAAACCAGCCATGTGTGGTTTGATTCTGCAGTCATACTTTTATTTGGTAGATTAGCAAGAAGTAGGATGTAGATTGAATCTGGTAAATGTATAGAATTTAATATTGCAGCATTGATTATTTCCAGACACAGACCTGACCTATAACACCTCAAGACATAACCAGGTCTGTTTTAGTAAAATGTTATTAGAACAAAGAAAAAAGATTGTATTTCTAAGTAACACTCTTCTAGACAGAAGAATGCCTGTGGTTTAAAACTTTTTATCTAAGCCAAATCACAAAAAAATATTTACCTTCCTCCTCAGCTTCTAAAAATGTATTAGAAATTAAAGCTCCATCTTTGACCAGAATACTGTAGTCCCTGTTTCAAAGTAAGTTTGATTTTCATCCTGTCCAATAAAAAAATGAATGAAAGGGTTCAATGTTTTATATTTCTGTTCGCTGACACACACATGTTCACAAAGTCTAATAAATCTATGAGCAATTACAAATTGCTTGAAGTAGTCATGTGTTAAAATGGGGCTTCTATAGGTTTTCTTCCAGCCAAAGCAGGAAAAAGCATGTGCTCTGTATTGGTGGACACCATCAATGCGGTAAAGGACATGTTGAAGGCTGCCAGAGCTGGCCAAATTACTTTCTCTATATTCCTGTATCTTCTTACACAAGAAGAAAAATAACTAGTAACTCGCTGTTCTTGCACCAAATTGCAGAGGATAAAGACTACCTAGATACAATGGGACTGTCCATCTAAATCTGGAGCATTTGGGAGACTTGATATACCTCATAAAAACTACATGTTCGGAATGGTGCTTGTTTTTTTTCAGAAGCATTTTTTTCACAATTTTTATTGGCTAAACCTGTGTAAATGTACCGTATTTTTCGGATTAAAAGACGCACCTAGGTTTTAGAGGAGGAAAATAGAAAAAAAATGTAAGCAAAAAAGGTGTTCACAATGCACTTTTAAGGGGGGGGTGTCTTCTGCTGACACTAGTATAGGGGTAATGTCCCCCAATTCTGACAATATCCCCCATCCTGCTATATATGCCCCCCTTCCTTTAATACGTGGCCCCCATCCCCATCCTGGTATGCCTGGCATCCCTTCATCCTGGTATGCATGGCAACCCTCATCCCTATCCTGGTATGCATGGCACCCCTCATCCCTATCCTGGTATGCATGGCACAGCAATCCCCATCCTGGTATGCATGGCACCCCTCATCCCCATCTTGATATGCATGGCACCCCTCATCCCTGTCCTGGTATGCATGGCACCCCTCATCCCTGTCCTGGTATGCATGGCACCCCTCATCCCTGTCCTGGTATGCATGGCACCCCTCATCCCTGTCCTGGTATGTATGACACCCCTCATCCCTGTCCTGGTATGCATGGCAACCCTAATCCCTATCTTGGTATGTGTAGCGCCCCGAGGGTTCGGCCGCTACAGGGGTATTGCACCTCTGCCAGAGGTGTGATATTCCACTCCCAGGTAAGGATGGAGTATGGACCAGGGCTCAGTTAGCTGCATACAGCACACGCACCCCATTTCCGAGGGACAGCTCAACGGTGCTCCTACTAGACAGAAGTGCAGGCACGACCGACTATGTCCCTGTCTGGAGTGGGGAGGGGGGT
Source organism: Phyllobates terribilis (assembly GCF_046119375.1). NCBI lineage: Eukaryota > Metazoa > Chordata > Amphibia > Anura > Dendrobatidae > Phyllobates > Phyllobates terribilis. Next base: position 695,289,035 of record NW_027362762.1, read on the forward strand.
GGAACACCCAGTGCTGTAGGGACAGATAGGGGTTGGTTCCTGAGCGTAGGTAGGAGCCCATTGGTTGCTGGTCACCTGGGCTCATGGCTAGAGGTAAGTATAAAAGGGAGGAGCCATCTTAGATCTGGGTTTAGTCTGTGGGGAGAAGTTGAGAGGAGAGCTGACAGGGAGCAGCAGCTCAGGCTGAGTGCTGCTCCAGAGGCAGGCCTAGAGAAGAGGCCGGAGCCTGAGAGGAGAAGTGGGAACAGGAGGAGAAGGAACAAGAAAGGAAGAGACAGAGGAACAGAAGGGCTCAGGAACAAGAAGGAAGAAGGGACCCTAAGAACCCACGAGAATACAGGGTGAAGGGTCAGGCAGATTAAGGGTACCGGATCCCAAATTGGTGGAGGAGAAACAACCCTCAGCCAAAGACCGGACGTCGTGATCATTTATTGGTGCGACACCTCATCAAACCTGCTAGGAAGGCACTATATAGGACAGCGGGGAATGGGGCACACGTTTACCTGCGCACGTCCGCAGCAGCTGGACAAAAGTGGGTCACTGGTGAGGCAGGCCAGAGAAAGGAAAGAAGGGGGGTCCTGTGCCATATTCCTGAACTGCCTGGGAGTTGACCGAGCCCCACACCTGGTGGACGCAGCACGGCTCGGGCAGTCATTGCCAGCTGAAGTGACTTGGATATTAACCGTGAGTAAAGACCCTGGACTGCAGTACATTGTCTGTGTGCTTTTTCGCTCCTCCGGCACTACTGGTACTGGGACTGGGACTCTCACCACCATCACTCCCACCATCCACTACACTGCCCTGGGGCCGCACTCTTCCCGTGGGGAGTCACACTACCCCATCTGCACACCTCATCAGCCCCAGCGGTCTGCATGCAGCGGCGGTTCCTAATAACCGCAATCCACGGGTGGCGTAGTCGGACATTATCTAAAGTACGGTAGCAGACTACCATTGGTCTGACCACCCAGAGCCGCGGGACCGGGCCGCCACTACTACTCCCAGTGTCTCCCTATTGCCCGGTTCCACGTGCCCCACGGCCCAGGGGGAGAGTCATATGCATGACACCCCTAATCCCTATCCTGGTATGCATGAAATCCCTCATCCTTATCCTTGTATACTTGGCCCCCTCATCCTTATCGTGGTATGTATGATCCCCCTCATCCTTATCGTGGTATGTATGATCCCCCTCATCCTTATCCTGGTATGTATGATCCCCCTCATCCTTATCCTGGTATGTATGCCCGCCTCAGCCTTATCCTGGTATGTATGGCCCCCTCATCCTTATCCTGGTATGCATGGTCCCACTAATCCCCATCATGCTGCACATAAAAAAAAAAAAATAAACACTCCTACTCACCATACTTCTCTCCTCCAGAGCTGCGTCCTGTCTGCCCACACGGATCTCGTCATGTGAGCCCCGCATGGCGTCACTACCATGCGCGGCTCACAAGGAGAGATCAGCTGCCGGAAGTCACTGCTCCCCATGCCAGGACTGTGTGCACGGGGAGCAGTGACTTCATGCTCCTTAATAGCTGGCACACAGTGTAGCTTCAGCGTGGCTCCTGTTTCTGCTGGGTGATTGCGTGTGCCCGCTATTAAAGGGCATGAATATTCACCCCCTCCCCACACCCATGGGCATGGAGAGAGGTTGAATATTCATGCCCTTTAACAGCGGGCACAGGCGATTCCGACAGCAGCAGGAGCCGCGCTGCCGCTACACTGTGTGCCACTATTAAGGAGCATGAATATCCAGTGCTCTCCACGCCCTCCCTGCATGTTTGGAGCTCTTTAGAGCGCCAATGAACATGCAGGGACTGCTTTCCACTCACTGTAATGCCGTAGCCATGTTAGTTGTGGCATTACAGTGATTGGCTGGCCGCACAGCGTCATCAGGTCTTTGTCAGACCTGGCACCGCCATGCTCGTCACAGTCACTCCGGAATCAGACAGTGTAGGGAGAGGTGCTGCTGAGCTAGGGAGAGATTTGCTTGTTTCTAGTTAGTGTAGGTGTACCAAACTATATTAGAGACACATATCCATCTCAACAAACAGTCCTTCTAAGGACTAATCAGTCTGCAGAGATATCAGGCAGGCAGGGTATATAGCAGACTGCAGTGCACATAGGACAAGAAGCTTCATTCCAGTTTTATCAGCTGCTGCTGCTGTTAGATATTTCTACAAATAGGCCCAGGTCTCAGGGGCCAGGAATAATTTTTTTTGGATCTTAATCCTCATTATTTGCTTAAAAAGCAATCCAGAGAACACAGTTTTTCTGCGCCATTTGCTTGTTGGCACTACAGAATACAGTCAGGTCCTTTCCATGGTACAGCGCTAAAAATCAAGCTATATAAAACTGTAGTTTCTCTGTCACACGGATCACATATAATTTCGCTGAAATTATTGCCATTTCTGGCCTCCATCATGAATTTTTTGAGTGTCAGTGAAGCAATTGACACCAGTTTGCTGTTCAAAATAGTTACCTACAGGCCAGGTATTTAAAACTGTGTTTTCTCCATCACACAGATTACATAAATGTTTTCAGAAAATACTGCCATTTCTGACCTCCATTAAAAAATTTTTTTCAGTGTGTCAGCAAAGTTTTTGACATCGGTTTTGCTGTTTTAAATACCCGGCCAGTAGGTAACTATTTTAAACTGTTTTCTCCATCACACAGATCACATATACGTTTTGAGAAAATGCTGGCATTTCTGGCCTCCATTAAAAATTAGTTTCAGTGTGTCAGTGAAGCAATTGACCCCAGATTCCTGTTCAAAATAGTTACCTACAGGCCAGGTATTTAAAACTGTGTTTTTTCCGTCAAAAAGATCACATATATATTTTCAGAAAGTTGACTTAAAATTCAGTAATTTGTTGTGAGCATGGAAGATATTGTTCTCCATTTAAAATGGGCAAGGCACGTAGCAAGGGATGAGGAACTGGACATGATGGTGCATGCAGAGGTCGAGGCCGTGGGCAAGATGAAATTGTGCCACAACAAACACCCACATCTTCTCGCTCGAACTTCCTGTCCCAACTAATAGGGGACCGCAGTACACCACCATTGAACACAGAGCAGTGTGAAAAGGTTATTGGTTGGATAGCAGATAATGCTTCCAGTCACTTAGCCACTACCAACACCACCTTGTCTTCCACACGGTCAAGTCTCAGTACCTGTGAGTCTGGACCGCATATTCCTCACAGGGGGAGGGAGGCAGAGCGCCCTAACAGTAGAGTTGAGCCACCCCCGTAGTGTTCGAGTTCGGTTCGTCGAACACCCGTATGTTCGCTGAACTGTTTGTCGAACACCTTCGAACACCGTTAAAACCAATGGCAGGCAAACAAAAACACATAGAAACACATAGAAAACACATAGAAAACACTTCAAAGGTGTCCAAAAGCTGACAAACTGCTCAGAAGACACAACTAACACATGGAAAAGTGACAAGTACATATAGTCATGCGAAAAGAAAAGAGGTGGAGGAGTAAAAGGAGGGGGAGACACAGATATAGGCATGTCATGCCCTTCTAAAATCAAGAAAGGCTGGAGTAAAAATCTAAAATCAGCCTACCAACACCCAGACGTCGTGACAAGAAAATTAAAAAAAGAAATATCTTTAGGTAGAATGGCGGTTCCATTCAGAACACTTTCCTTACAAGACGTAGTGGTATCCCCGTTGTGAGTTGTGCCAAAAACGGAACCAAATACATTCGGACTAATCCACCATTTGTCATATCCAAGGGGCAGGTCCGTAAATGACAACATCGACGCGGAATCAAGTACAGAAGTATATACTGTACATCCTTTGACAAGGCAATCAGGCGGATCAAGAAGTTGGGAAGGGTCACCCTAATGGCCAAAACAGACATTGATGCGACGTTCCGGTTACTCACTACCTGTGCCTCCGAATAGTGTCCACCTATTGGGCTGCTTCTGGGAAGGAGCATACTATATAGATCGCTGTTTGCCCATGGGGTGCTCCAGATCCTGCTCACTATTTGAGCCGTTTAGTTGCTTCCTCGAATGGGTTGTAATGGACGTTTCTAAGGGGGCACATATTATCCATTACCTCGACAACTTATGCCTGGGCCCAAAAGATTTGCCACAGTGTGAATACACGCGGTAGTTCACCTGTGAGAAGGAGAGAGCAGGAGGGAGAGCAGACACCACAGAGCTGAGGGGTTATATGGAGAACGGAAGAAGGAAAGAGGGCGAGGGAGGTAAAGGAGTACAGTGGAAGGCCGACCTGAGCTCCCCCACGTTCCAGCTGGGCAGGGAACAGCCCTGGGAAGAAAAGCCGCTTGTGCATCCCTTTGAGGTGACTGGCGCGAGCGGGCAGAGGGACTACGCTGGAGTGCGAAGCCAACACGGCCAGTCCATTCCTGCCCGTGCGACCTCCGTGTCGCCGGGTTTGTGCCAGAGCCGTGGTGGACCCTGACGGCCAGCCCCCCTCTCCCAATACTGGTGCCTGTCCGCTGGTGGGTCGAGCCCCCCCACAGTGGGGGGGGGTAACATCTGCAGAAGAAAGACCATCTTCCAGCCAAACTAAGATGTCTACTTTTTTTCATGGACAATGTGATACGATCCCTTTCTTACGGACATGCCCATCGCTACAAATTCCAGATGAGGCACAAAAACAGCAGGTGCTTCAATGGATATCAAGTGCTCCTTCAAGTGGGCTCTCCTCCACCTCAACTTCAGCATCACAAATACTCCAGTCCTCAGAGGTGTCACCCCAATCGCACTTGCTTTCTCACAGCTCCCAAGTCTCCAGCTGCCCGTCTGAGTATGGGGTAACACAGATGGTTGAGTCTGCACAGCTGTTTACTCATACTATAGCCTGGGAAACGGAGGTCTGCTCCAGAGCTTCTGTTAATCCAGACGAGGAAATGATCTGCACTGATGCCCAGAATCTTTATGAGTCGGATCCAGGACCAGATGAAGGTTCTGAGCATAATGTACACCCTCGTTCCCAAACTGTAACTCCTGTTGGTGGAGACAATGATGAAGACGATGATGAGACTCAAATACCTGATTGGAGTGACAACTTGACTTTTCGGTCAGGGCAGGAAGAGGTTGGCTCTGAGGACGACGGGTGTGAGAACACACAGGGTGATGATGACGAGGTTGGAGATCCCACTTACTGTCAACCCACAGTCAGCCAGTCGATGAGGTCAGTGGAGGAGGATGTGACTAGCCCAGGGGATGGGGATGACTCGGTACCCGGGCCTTTGCCTGGCCTTGGGGATGTCGCAGTGGTCGGCTCCCGGGCCCGTACCCTGGGGTCACTCTTTAAAATGGTGGATAATTGTTAATTTTATAAGAGTTCGTGACTAGTGTTGAGCCACCCCCATAGTGTTCGGGTTCGGTTCGTCGAACACCTTCGAACACCGTTAAAACCAATGGCAGGCAAACAAAAACACATAGAAACACATAGAAAACACCTTCAAAGGTGTCCAAAAGCTGACAAACTGCTCAGAAGACACTCTCTTTAAAAAAGCCAGCCGGCAATTCAGCAGCGGCATACACCGGTACCCGACAATTTAGACAAGAAGGAATAGAGCATCACACAGAGATTAGATAGATAGAAACATGTCAGTCACATTTATAAGAAGTACAGTGATAGTGTTGATTACTGTACTTGTCATTTAGTGTTAAAATAAAGGATTTATTACAAAAAAAATTGACGTGGGGTTCCCCGTAATTTTAGTCTCTAGTGGAGGTTAAGCAGACGGCTGGGGCAGATGTTTGAAGCCTGGGAAGGGGGTAATACCCATGGAGCTTCCCAGGCTACTAATATTAGCCCCCAGCTGAATTCCTAGCCTTTACTAGCTATTAAAATGAACAATTAAAGAATTGTCTTTATTTCAATTAAAGGACTTTATTCTGGGTGTTTGTGTATTTTTGTAACTTTGACTATGGGGTTAGTAATGGGGGTGTCTTATAGACGCCTCTCCATTACTAACCTGGGCTTGATGTCAGCTGGCAGTATAAGCTGACATCAACCCCAACCCTATTACTGCACTGCCACCGCTACAGGGCAGTGGGAAGAGCGAGGCTAAGTGCCAGAATTGGCGCATCCTATGAATGCGCCATTTCTGGGGCGGTTGACGGCTGGTGTTTCTAGCCTGGGAGGCGGCCAATATTCATGGCACCCTTTCTGGGCTATTAATATCAGCCCCCAGCTGTCTGCCTAGCCTTTGCTAGCGATTAAAATTGGGGGGACACCAAGTCATTTTTTTTGGGGTCCCCCATTTTAATAGCTAGTAAAGGCTAGGTATTCAGCTGGGGGCTGATATTAGTAGCCTGGGAAGCTCCGTGGGTATTACCCCCTTGCAAGACTTCAAACATCTGCCCCAGCCGTCTGCTTAACCTCCGCTAGAGACTAAAATTACAGGGAACCCCACGCCAATTTTTTTTTAATAAATCCTTGATTTTAACTCTAAATGACAAGTACAGTAATCAACACTATCACTGTACTTCTTATATATGTGACTGACATGTTTCTATCTATCTAATCTATGTGTGATGCTCTATTCTTTCGGTTCTAAATTGTCGGGTACCGGTGTATGCCGCTGCTGAATTGCCGGCTTTTCATGTTTCACTGTGAGCACTGTTCCCATCGATTTGGGCAATCACTGTAATGCCACAACCACCATGGCTGTGGCATTACAGTGAGTGGCAGACAATCCCTGCATGATTGGTGCTCTAAATAGCGCCAGACATGCTGGACACGCTTTTGGTGCACGAACAGTTATCGAACATAACCTCGAACAGCCGAATTTTTTGCAAATCGTTCGCGTTCGTCGAACGACTCGAACACCGCCCAAAAGAGCTCGAATTTGAGATTGGCGAACAGTTCTAGTCGAACACCGCTCATCTCTATTCGTGACGCCACCTGTGGTATCTGGTGAGAAGCACCAGCGCTGCAGCAGTCCACTGAGGCCGGTGATAAGGCAGCTTGATGGTATAGCTCCCCACAGGTGGAGCTGGGCCTCAGAAAAGTGTATGCAGGGGGAATGCAGGACAGGCGAGACCTAGCTGGGTCAGAGCAAGAACGGGAACGGACACGGAAGTCACTTCAGTACCTTTTACTGGTGGAAATTCAGGCACATTCCGGAGCTCTGTACGGTGAAGGGTGCATATCAGGATCCTCCCCAATGAGCGGGTGTAGGGCCTCCTGTTTCTTGCCTCTGTGTAGTAAGTTTCTGACCTGCCTGGAGCTAGGCCTAGCTTTGTCTCTGTCCTGCGCTGGCTGACCTTGTGGTAGGGCCTTGTCTTGGAGTTCACGCTCCCAGTATGCGGGGCCTAAGCGTCTCCTGGCTCTGTTACGTATCAGCACTTTAGCGATCCTGGGACTTGTAGTTCTCCAGGGATTCCGGTTATGCCTTACTAGGTCATAGAGATCCCGGTAAGCTCGGATCCAGTGTCCGGTAAATGCTTCATGGTGAGCTGGTTAAGTTCCTCTGTCCCCCTATGTACTAACTCTCCACTCCCCTTCGGCCTACTCGGGCCCTCACTAGGCTATACACACTAACGGCAGCTTGCCGCGCTTCACCGATCTTATGGCGCCGGCACACCTTAAGCTCTAACAGGGCTCCCTGAAACTAGCTAGCAGGAGCCTCGTGCTCCACTGCTGAACTATTAACTGAGTTCTCTAGACTAGACTGAGCTCCACTGCAGACTGACCTCTTAGGCTTCTCTACTGCAGGAACTCTTCAGAGGAACTGAACTGCCTAGCTCCACCTTCCCTATTTATATCCCTAACAGGCTCCCTCTGCTGGTCTGAGGAGGAAGGTGGAGATGTGTGAATGTTTATGGGGGCCTCTTGAGGAGGATTCCATCAATGCACTCTTCTAGGATCTGTGATACCAAGCGCAGCTGGGCGTCACAGATGCTATTGATGACGAGGTTAGGTTGCGCCTTCCTGGACAGAGACGGAGTACTGGAAGCACGTCAACAACTGCATCCTCAACCACAACTCTACCTCTGACCACAAGTCGTAGTGGCTCTTCAGGTCGCATGGGCTCTAAGCCTTGCATAGCCTGGGCATTTTTTCAGATCGATAAGGATGACCCAACTCGTGTTATCTGTAATATTTATCACCAAAAGCTAAGTAGAGGCCAAAAAATCCATAGTTTGAGTACTTCATGCATGAACCGTCACATGGATATGAAGCATAAGTTGCAGTGGGAAGCTCACTGTGCTACAATGCGGCCTAGCGGGCCGGGCCAACCACTGTCTGCCCCATCTTGTGCATCCGCGGCCTCTTCATCCTCTGTGACTGGGGGGACAGCAGTCACACCTGTTTTGGGACGCAGACCTGCCACCTCTTTACCCGCAACAGCCAGCGTGATTGGCAGGTCATCATTTTCTTTGGAGGTGGAAACACCAGCTGGTGTTGAGCGCTGTCCGACATCGAGAGCACCACCTTTGGATCAAGGCAACCTAACATGTCCGCCTGCATCTTCCTCACAGACCGGCAGTTTGCCGGGGACACCCTTATCATCCCCGTCTAAGCACAACAGCCAGCCCTCGGTCCCTCAGATGTGGACAAGTAAAAGACCATTTCCTCCTAGTCATGAGAAAGCTAAGAGGTTGAATTTCACCATCTGCAAGCTCTTGGCTACAGAAATGCTGCCTTTCCGCCTGGTGGACACAGAGGATTTTCGAGACCTTATGTCCGTCGTAGTGCCCCAGTACCAGATGCCCAGTCGGCACTACTTCTCAAAGAAAGGTGTGCCTGCGCTACACCAGCATGTCGCACACAACATCACCGCTTCTTTGAGAAACTCTGTATGTGACAGGGTGCATTTCACCACAGACACTTGGACGAGTAGGCATGGACAGAGGCGTTACATGTCGCTGACTGGGCACTGGGTAACTATGGTGACAGCAGGACAAGGGGCTGCTGTCCAAGTCTTGCCGTCCCCACGAGTTGTACGTCAATCCTCTTTATCTAGAAGTTCCTCCACTGCTTCTGCCTCCTCAACCTCCTCTCGGTCCTCCACCTGCACCCAAAGCCTGTTTGGTAATGCCACCCGCTTTCTAACTGCGCAGAAGGAATCTTGCACACCTCCTTACTATGCTGGCAGCAGGGCTCAATGGCATCAGTGTTTACTTTGAAATGTCTGGGAAATGTGAGTCACACAGCTGAGTAGTTGTGGTCAGCTCTGGAGACCCAGTTTCATGAATGGTTGTCTCCACTGGACCTGCAACCAGGGAAGGCCGTGTGCGACAATACTGCAAACCTGGGTGCGGCCCTTCGCCGGGGCAATGTCACACACGTGCCTTGTATGGCTCACGTGTTGAACCTGGTTGTCCAGCAATTTTTAGCCCACTATCCCGGACTAGATGGCCTTCTGCAGAGGGCACGGTCGCTGTGTGCTCACTTCGGCCGTTCGCATCCCGCAGCTCAACGACTTACATCTCTACAGAAGTCGTTGGGCCTGCCAGTTCACCGGCTGAAATGCGATGTGCCAACACGGTGGAATTCAACTCTGCACATGTTGCAGTGACTGTGGCAGCACCGACAAGCCCTGGTGCAATAGGTTCTTATGTATAGCCTGGGCGAACGAGATCCAAAGGTGGGGGCAAATCAAGCTGCAAGAGTGGTCTCAGATCAGGGACCTATGAAGTTGATGCGCCCCCTTGGCCGTGGGGTACCCGGAGCCAGGCCGGTAGACGCTGGGGGTTGTAGTCACTGTGGCGGTGACCCGGTCTGTGACCCTGGGTTGTATATATGGGTTTTATAATGTCCGACTACGCCACCTATGGAGTGCGGCCAAAGGGGTCGCCGCTGCGGAACAGTCCTCTGAAGCTGGTGGTTTTTCAGCAATGGTATTATTACTCCCCACAGGAAGAGTGTAGTTTCAGGGCACTGTGGGTGGATGATGGTGGTTGTAGTGCAGGGAGTCAGTAATGAACACAGAGTCTGTGTGATGCAGTCCCAAGATTTTTACTCACAGTTGTTGCAGTCCAGATTACAGCTACCAGAGCAATCTCACCCGTCGTGCTGTGCGTACTCAGTGAGGGGCTCAGTCCACCCCCAGATAGCTCCGGAGTACTTAGCAGGACCCCCTTCTGTGTGTCCTTTCTCTGGCCTTCTCCCTGCTCCTCACACCCAGTGACACTTCTATCCGGTATCCTCGGGCCTTGGAGGGTGACGTGTGTTCCGTCCCCTGGGTCCTATGTGGCTACGTTCTTAGTGAGACTGGTGTGGTCTTTGGCCTGCAGTACATGAAATGCTGCAGCCTCCGGTTTCTAGTTGAGCCTTGCTGTTTCTCCGCTAGTTGAGGGACCAGTTCCCCTTATCTGGCCTGACCCCTCTACCTCATGGTAGCAGCGGGCGTACGGGTGGCCTTCTGCACGGCCCGTACCCCTAGGGTCACTTGGGTTCCTGGAGCCTTCCTGCTCCCACTCCTCTCTTCTCTCCTTCAGTCCTAGGCCTCCCAAGCTAGGCCCGCCTCCGGAGCAGAGCTCATGCAGAACCTCTGCTCCTGTCACTTCTCCTCCTCTGACTGGCTTGCTCTTTCTAAGATGGCTTCCTATTTATACTCTCCCTGTCATGTGCTCCCCTAAGCTGCTTTCTCCACCCACACCCACTACATAGGACCCTCCCACCAGCTAGGGACCTGGGACTGTGCTTTCCCTTAGGAGCAATCTCGCCCTACCCCCTCTGCGGGTATGTGTTGGATGCAGGTGTTAGGGTCCCAGCCTATACTCCTTCCTTACCTGAGGGTGAGATACCACACCTCTGGGTGGGATGCAGTACCTCTGTGGTGACCGAACCCTCAGGGGCGCCACACACTCTTCTGCACAGTTTTGAAATGGCGACGAAGATGTTTAGTGCTGACGATGCCATTATCAGCATGACTATTCCGGTGATGTACATGCTGGAGCACACGTTAAACAGAATTCACAGTCAGGTTGTGGGACAAGAGGAGTAGTGTTGAGTAGTGTTGAGCCACCCCCGTAGTGTTCGAGTTCGGTTCGGTTCGTCGAACACCCGTGTGTTCGCCGAACTGTTCGTCGAACACCGTTAAAACCAATGGCAGGCAAACAAAAACACATAGAAACACATAGAAAACACCTTCAAAGGTGTCCAAAAGCTGACAAACTGCTCAGAAGACACAACTAACACATGGAAAAGTGACAAGTACATATAGTCATGCGAAAAGAAAAGAGGTGGAGGAGTAAAAGGAGGGGGAGACACAAATATAGGCATGTCATGCCCTTCTAAAATCCAAAAAGTGAGAAGCCGACACGTTCAGTCCGCTCCTGCCCGTGCCACCTCCTTGTCGCCGGGTTTGTGCCAGAGCCGCGGTGAACCCTGACGGCCAGCCCCCCTCTCCCAATACTGGTGCCTGTCCGCTGGTGGGTCGAGCGAGCCCCCCTGTGGTGGAGGCAGCTCTAAGCTTTTTAATTTAAATTGTCTCTCTAATTTGAATGAATACACTTTAAATCCATTTACAAGGATCTATTGGAGGGCAAGTCTCATGCCAGCAGCCGCGTAATTCCAGCTCCAGTAGTGTCCACTAAAGCTGCTGCAGTTAAAAAGCTTTTATAAGGATCGAGCTCGGCTGTCCACCGCAAGGCATCCTACTGCCAGTCCCAGCCCCTATGCCTTGGGGTGCCTCCTGATGCTCTTCACTGAGTATCCCGTGGTCCCGAAGCATTTCCTTTGAAAAAATTAAGTGTCCAAACTACAGGTGGTGTAGCTTGCTTAACAGCCGGGATAATCCGCTGACTAGCAGACACTGCTACTAGGCACACAGTATTTCCTGGGCTAGATGCAGTTAAAAATTTGTAATTAGATACTCTCGTTGGATGCTGAGAAAGCATTCCATAGAGTCTCCTGGCACGCCATATATGATTTTCTTAAAAAGCTTGGGGTAGGGGTCTAGGGGACCCTTTTATAGCCAAAATCACGGCCCTGTATCACAATACGTCACCTAGGCTGAAGATGAATGGAACTGTAGCACCCTGAGGGCTCGGTTGCTACAGAGGTATTGCACCTCACCCAGAGGTGTGATATCTCACTCTCAGGTAAAGATGGAGTGTGGATCAGGACCCGACACCTGCATGCATTACACCACATTGCCGTGGGGCAGGGCGACCAATATGCCCCTGAGATGGGCACGACAGTCCCTGCCCTGGCTGAAGTGGGGGGAGGGAACACTGAGGAAGGGGAACCCTGTAGTGCAGGAGCAGGGAGGAAGCAGTTCCTGGGTGCATTGAGAAGGGAGTATAAAAGGTGGGCACCATCTTAGTTCAGTGCAGAGAAGTCTGAGCAGAAGTGGCAGGGAGCAGGGGCTCTGCATGAGCTCTGCTCCGGAGGCGGGCCTAGTAACAGAGGCCTAGGCCTGGAAGAGGGAGAAGGAAGGAAGAGGAGCGGAGAAGGCTCCAGGAACGAGGAATGAAGGGATCCCAGGGGTGCGGACGGGCGAGTCGCCACCGCACGCCCGAATCCACCTGCGTGGAGGGGTCAGGCCAAAGGGGGAGACCGGTCCGCGAAACTAGTGGAAGCAGGAAACAACGCTCAGCTAGAAAATGGAGGCTGTGACATTTTATGTGGCGCAGCCCCTCGCTACACCCGCTAGGAAGGCACCACATAGAGTCAGGGAAACTGGCGCCAAGTTTACCAAGAGGAGGCCCGAGGCAGCCAGACAGAAGGGTTGGTAAGAAAGGCCAGACAAAGGACACACAAAGGGGGTCCTGTGAAGCGCTCCAAAGTTATCTGGGAGTTGTCTGAGCCCCTCACCTGGTGAGCACATTACGATGTGGGCAGCCGTTACCTGCAGACGTGGTCTGGATAATAAGAACTGTGAGTAAAGGCCCTGGACTGCATCACTGACTCCGTGTCGTTACTGCTGCTGCCCTGCACCATCACCCCCATCCTCCGCATACACTGCCCTGAGGCTATACTCCTCCCGTGGGGAGTTATGCTACACTCTGCTGCACCCACAACACCTGCCTCAGCGGTCTGCCCTGCAGCGGCGGTTCACTCTGACCGCAATCCACGGGTGGCGTAGTCGGACATTTAAACATCAAAACCACATAAATAGTTCCGCCACTGGTTTGACCACCCTGAGCCACGGAACCGGGTCGCCGCCACGAAGACTACAACCACCAGCATCCACCAAAAATGGGTTCGGCTCCGGGTGTCCCAAGGCCCAGGGGGTGCATCAGAACATTTTCATCACCTTTCACAATCACCAATGGGACAAGGCAGGGATGTCCTCTGTCCCCTCTCTTATACATCCTAGTGACGGAGCACCTGCTCTCATCAATTCGCCATAACCCCAATATTAGGTGGATTGAGGTGGGAGGCACAGAGTACAAGTGCTCTCTATTTGCTGATGATGTCCTAGTATATATCACTCAATCACATATATCCATCCATGCTGTTATGGCTGAAATAGATCACTTTGTTACATGGTCAAATTTTAAAATCAATGCAACGAAGTCTGAGGCCCTCGATGTCTCCCTCCCCAAATCCATATAGGATTCCATCCAGTCCAACTTTCCCTTTGCCTGGCCCTCACAGGGTATCAAATACTTAGGAATTCCTATTCATAGAGACCTCACCCATCTATATTATCTTAATTTTGGGCCCTTTATTGAACAACTCCATACAGACCACGGTTGGCAAGTTAGAACTGTAAGATTCACTACGTGAACCACTGGTGTTTTGTGGAAAAGCACATGTACACTGTGTTCCAAATTATTATGCAAAAAGTGTTTAGGAGTTATAAGGGAAGAATTTGTTTGTTTGTCAGTTAAACTCATTGATGGTGATGTGTGTCAGGGCTCTTTATATCACTGTAAGCAATTGCAGACACCTGTGCTAATTAGTTTGGCAGGTGTGTCCAATGAAAGGCAAGACTACTTAAGAAGGCTGTCTCACATTATTAAGCAGCCTACATTTTCTGCCAAAATGGGAAAGAAACAGGATGTGTCGGCTGCTGAGAAGCAACAAATTGTGGAGTGTTTAGGTCAAGGCATGACTACAATCAACATTGTGCGATGATCAGGATGAAGTGTCTTGGCAATCAAGAAGTATGTAGCTGATTCACAGTACACACGTGTGCGTGCTGATAAGGGCAAATTGAGGACTCTTTCCTACAGGCAATTACGTCAGGTTAAAAGAGCAGCGGCAAAAAAGCCTTTTCATAGCAGCAGACAAGTTTTTGAAGCTGCTGGTGCCTCCAACGTCCCCCGAACAACAAGATGCAGGGTCCTTAAGAGGTTTGCAGCTGTGCATACGCCATCCTCTCGACCTCCTCTATCCACTTCACACAAGCAGAAACGGCTCCAGTGGGCTAAACATTACATGAAGACTGATTTCAAAACTGTTTTGTTCACGGATGAGGGCCGTGCAGCGCTCGATGGTCCAGATGGATGGAGTGGAGGATGGCTGGTTGATGGACACCCCACGCAAACACGGCTACAGCGCCAACAAGGAGGAGGTGGAGTAATGTTTTGGGCTGGAATCATGGGGAGAGAGATTGTCGGCCCCTTTAGGATCCCTGAAGGCGCTAAAGATGAACTCCATAATGTATGTGGATTTTCTCAAACAGCACTTCCTGCCATGGTTCAAGAAGAAGAACCGTGTATTTCACAGCAAGATCATTTTTTTGCATGATAATGCACCGTCTCATGCTGCACATAAAACATCTGCATCTCTGGCTGATATGGGCATAAAAGGGGACAAACTTATGGTGTGACCCCCATGCTCCCCTGACCTCTACCCCATTCAGAACCTCTGGAGCATCATCAAAAGGAGTGTCTATGATGGCGGGAGGCAGTTCACATCTAAGCAACACCTCTGGGAGGGTATTCTGTCCTCATGCAAAACAGTTGAAGCAGAAACCATCCAAAACCTGACAAATTCAATGGACGAGAGAGTTCAGAAGCTCCTTTCGAACAAGGGGTCCTATGTGAAAATGTAACATCACCTAGAATAAAGTTTTGAGTTGAAAACTGTTTGATTTCAGTTTCTAATAACCTGCTAATGCTTATAATTTCAAAAATGACCATTTTTTTGGTCTTTATTAAAATGAAAAGGTTGATCGAAAAGTTTGGGGGATCTAAGAGTGTGGCAACCCAGTAGTCATGATTACTTCAAATTCTGACAATATGAGGGTCATGTTGCAGGTAGTGCAGCAAGAAGGCACTTATGTGTCTTGCGCATCTCGGAGCCCCAAAATTATTTTCTGGGCTAGATGCAGCTAAATATTATTATTAATTTTAAATCTGGTGGAGCTTAGTATAGATGGCCTAATAGGATCAGTGCTGCACACTGCTACAAAGCCCAAATTATTTTCCAGCCAAGATACAGATAAACATGATTAGTAATTTTAAATCTGGTGGAGCTTATTATAGATGGCCTAATAGAATCAGTGCTGCACACTGCTACAAAGCCCAAATTATTTTCCAGCCAAGATACAGATAAACATGATTAGTAATTTGAAAGCTTAAAACGGTTGGTAGGGTGATTTTAACCAATCATCAAGCTTTTACTCTCCCCAGGATGACACAGGGGTAGAAAAGTCGTTTCGGATCCATGATTTGTAAATCTTTATGAACGTGAGTCTGTCTACATTATCAGTGGAGAGCCGCGTGCACTTATCTGTCAGCACACCACCAGCAGCGCTGAACACACGTTCAGACAGAACGCTGGCTGCGGGGCATGACAAGATCTCCAAGGCGTAAGTGGCTAGCTCCGGCCATTTATCCAGATTGGAAGCCCAAAAAGAGCAAGGGTCCAGGGACACAGTCATGGCTTCAATGTTTACTTGGAGATTCTCCTGTACCATCGTCTCTAGGCGTTGACTATGTGTCAGACTTCTTGTCTCCTGTGGCCTTGCAAAGGATGGGCTAAAAAAGTGGTGAAATGATTCCGCAAAATTGATGTTACCAGCAGATACTGTGGTTCTGTTACGGTTTGAGTGCTGAACACTTGACGGTCCCACGGTTGGCAAGTTGGAACTGTGAGATTCACTACGTGCACCACTGGTGTTTTGTGGAAAAGCACATGTAAGATTCTGCAACAGTCTCTGCTGATACTCCTGCATGTGTGCATCCCTTTCTATGGCAGGAATAATTTCGGCAAATTTACTTTTGTACCGGGGATCTAACAGTGTGGCAACCCAGTAGTCAGGATTATTTCTAATTCTCACAATTCGAGGGTCATGTTGCAGGTAGTGCAGCAAGAAGGCACTCATGTGTGTTGCGCATCCAGGAGCACCAAGTCCCTGTTGTGTTGGTGGCGAGGTAACAATCATGCTTCCTTCCTCTGTCCTCTCCCCCCAACCTCGCACAACAGAAATGTGATCAAGGTCTCCCTCATCTGATGAGTCTTCCATCAGTTCGTCCTCCACTTCTTCCTGGGCTCCTGCACCTTCCTCACTAGTTTGGCTGCTACCATGCGCCCTGGTAAAATCATCTCCCCCACCCTCACATGCCTGCCGCCCTGGTGCTGCCGACCGTCTGGACCTTGCAGATGTTAGCCCTTCCGCATACAACTCCTCCTCCTCTACTTCCTCCACCTCCTCTTGTGCCACCACCTGACTCCGAATTCTGTTTAACATGTGCTCCAGCATGTAAATCACCGGAATAGTCATGCTGATAATGGCATCGTCAGCACTAAACATCTTCGTCGCCATTTCAAAACTGTGCAGAAGGGTGCATAGGTCCCTGATCTGAGACCACTCCTCCAGCGTGATTTGCCCCACCTCTGGATCTCGTTGGCCCAGGCTATACGTCAGAACGTATTGCACCAGGGCTTGTCGGTGCTGCCACAGTCGCTGCAACATGTGCAGAGTTGAATTCCACCGGGTAGGCACATCGCATTTTAGCCGGTGAAGTGGTAGGCCCAACGACTTCTGTAGAGATGTAAGTCGCTGAGCTGCGGGATGCGAACGGCGGAAGTGAGCACACAGCGACCGTGCCCTCTGCAGAAGGCCATCTAGTCTGGGATAGTGGGCTAAAAATTGCTGGACAACCAGGTTCAAAACGTGAGCCATACAAGGCACGTGTGTGACATTGCCCCGGCGAAGGGCCGCACCCAGGTTTGCAGCATTGTCGCACACGGCCTTCCCTGGTTTCAGGTCCAGTGGAGACAACCATTCATGAAATTGGTTCTCCAGAGCTGACCACAACTCCTCAGCTGTGTGACTCACATTTCCCAGACATTTCAAAGTAAAAACCGCCTGATGACGTTGAGCCCTACTGCCAGCATAGTAAGGAGGTGTGCAGGATCCCTTCTGCGCAGTTAGAAAGCTTGTGGCATGACCAGACAGGCTTTGGGTGCAGGTGGAAGACCGAGAGGAGGTTGAGGAGGCAGAAGCAGTGGAGGAACTTTGACATAGAGGATTGACGCACAACTCGTGGGGACGGCAAGACTTGGACAGCAGCCCCTTGTCCTGCTGTCACCATAGTTACCAGTGCCCAGTCAGCGACATGTAACGCCCCTGTCCATGCCTACTCGTCCAAATGTCTGTGGTGAAATGCACCCTGTCACACACAGAGTTTCTCAAAGAAGCGGTGATGTTGTGTGCGACATGCTGGTGTAGCGCAGGCACACCTTTCTTTGAGAAGTAGTGCCGACTGGGCATCTGGTACTGGGGCACTGCGACGGACATAAGGTCTCGAAAATCCTCTGTGTCCCCCAGGCGGAAAGGCAGCATTTCTGTAGCCAAGAGCTTGCAGATGGTGAAATTCAACCTCTTAGCTTTCTCATGGCTAGGAGGAAATGGTCTTTTACTTGTCCACATCTGAGGGACCGAGGGCTGGCTATTGTGCTTAATCGGGGTTGATACGGGTGTCCCCGGCAAACTGCCGGTCTGTGAGGAAGATGCAGGTGGACATATTAGGTTGCCTTGATCCAAAGGTGGTGCTATCGATGTCGGACAGCGCTCAACACCAGCTGGTGTTACCACCGCCAAAGAAAATGATGACCTGCCAATCACGCTGGCTGTTGCGGGTAAAGAGGTGGCAGGTCTGTGCCCCAAAACAGGTGTGACTGCTGTCCCCCCAGTCACAGAGGATGAAGAGGCCGCGGATGCACAAGATATGTCAGACGGTGGTTGGCCCGGCCGGCTAGGCCGCATTGTAGCACACTGAGCTTCCCACTGCAACTTATGCTTCATGTCCATGTGCCGGTTCATGCATGAAGTACTCAAACTATGTATTTTTTGGCCTCTACTTAGCTTTTGCTGACAAATGTTACAGATAACACGAGTTGGCTTAGCACCCATGCGACCTGAAGAGCCACCACGACTTGTGGTGAGAGGCAGAGTTGTGTTTGAGGATGCAGTTGTTGACGTGCTTCCAGTACTACGTCTCTGTCCAGGAAGGCGCAACCTGACCTCGTCGTCACTAGCATCTTCCTCCACCTCCTCTGCTGACCTCATCTCTTGGCTGACTGTGGGTTGACAGTAAGTGGGATCTCCAACCTCATCATCATCACCCTGTGCATTATCACACCCGTCGTCCTCAGAGCCAACCTGTTTCTGCCCTGACAAAAAACTAAAGTTGTCGCTCCAATCAGGTATTTGAGTCTCATCATCGTCTTCCTCATTGTCTCCACCAACAGGAGTTACAGTTTGGGAATGAGGGTCTACATTATGGTCAGAACCTTCTGCGTCTGGTCCTGGATCCGACTCATAAAGATTCTGGGCATCAGTGCAGATCATTTCCTCGTCTGGATTCACAGAAGCGCTGGAGTCGACCTCTGATTCCCAGGCTATAGTATGAGTAAACAGCTCTGCAGACTCAACCATCTGTTCTACCTCATACTCAGACGGGCAGCTGGAGATTTGGGAGCTGTGAGGAAGCAAGTGCGATTGGGGTGACACCTTTGAGGACTGGAGTATTTGTGATGTTGAAGTTGATGTGGAGGAGAGCCCACTTAAAGGAGCACTTGATATCCGTTGAAGCACCTGCTGTTTTTGTGCCTCATCTGGAATTTGTAGCGATTGGCGTGGCCGTAAGAAAGGGATCTTATCACATTGTCCGCTAAAAGAAGTAGACATTTTAGTTTGGCTGGAAGATGGTCTTTCTTCTGCAGATGTTACTGTTGCTTTAACACCTACCCCACGGACACCACCTTTTTTCCCCTTCCCAACACGCCTATTCCCCTTTCCACCAGCAGCAGGCCTTTTTCCACTCATTTTGATGGTTAACTAATTCACAACTCTGGAGTTGTTTGCACAAAAAAACAATGGATGGGAACCGAGCAGAGCTGAGTGGCCAAACTGTGGTATTAGGCCAAAACTATTGGCTGGGTTAGATGGAGAAAAAAATTATATTCGATTTGCAACCTGATGGAGGTCTGTATAGATGGATTAATAGAACAATTCCCACACACAGCTAGAAGCCCAATATTTTTTCAGAGGTAGATGCAGAAAAAAAATATATTCAGTTTGCAACCTGATGGAGGTCAGTATAGATGGACTAATAGAGAAAGTCCCACACACTGCTAGAAGGCCAAATATTTTTTCAGAGCTAGATGCAGAAAAAAATTATATTCAGTTTGCAACCTGATGGAGGTCAGTATAGATGGACTAATAGAACAAGTCCCACACACTGCTAGAAGCCCAAATATTTTTTCAGAGCTAGATGCAGATAAAAATTAGTTTTAATTTGCAACCTGATGGAGGTCAGTATAGATGGACTAATAGAATGATGCTATGCCCAAAAGATTTTACTTCACTAGGTGCAGTAAAAAAATTGGTATTCTATACACAGGTGGTATATCTTGCAACACAGATAGGCTACTCCACTGACTAACACACTCTGCAATAGGCCAAAAAGGATTAGCTTTGCTAGATTCAGCCAAATGCTGTGAAAAAAACTTGCACAGCACTGGCACAGACCTGCCTGGCAAAAACTGATAGGAACTGATGTAACCTAGTCCTGAAAAGGACTCCAATTACAATTAGTCTTTACTCCCACAATCTATCTATTTAAGAGCACAGACCTGCCTGATAAAAGTCGTAGGAAATGCTGTAACCTAGTCCTTAAAAGGACTGCAATCACAACTATTCCCTACTCCCAATCTGTAGATTTGTGCGAAAATTGGCATGAAATTAACAAGGTATAGTGCACACAGCAACAGCGGTGCCGTCTAACACGCAGCTGCAGCAGTGAGAAAATGGTGGCGACGGGGAAAATGGCTTGGTCTTATAGGGCAAGGACATGTGACATACACTGCCAATGACACATGCCCTTGCTTGTGTGAAAAACAGCATTTCGCTCCGTGTGTGTGCTGCTGATAGGCTGACAGATTGCACCTCCCCACTGCAAATGCGGGAAAGAGAAATAAAAATGGAGATCTTCATTATTCCTGCAGAGATCCATCCCCTGCCCCTCCCCCCACCCCGCTGTACACTCAAACTGCGTATTAACATTAATTTTCATCATTACTGAGAAAAAATCCAGTTATGATTTTGGTGCACGAACAGTTATCGAACATCACCTCGAACAGCCGAATTTTTCTCAAATCGTTCGTGTTCGCCGAACGGCTCGAACACCGCCCAAAACAGCTCGAATTTGAGATTGGCGAACAGTTCGAGTAGGACACCGCTCATCTCTAGTGTTGAGCCACCCTTGTTGTGTTCGAGTTCGGTTTGGTTAGTCGAACACCCGTGTGTTCGCCGAACTGTTCGTCGAACACCTTTAAAACCAATTTCAGGCAAACAAAAACACATAGAAACACATAGAAAACACCTTCAAAGGTGTCCAAAAGCTGACAAACTGCTCAGAAGACATAACTAACACATGGAAAAGTGACAAGTACATATAGTCATGCGAAAAGAAAAGAGGTGGAGGAGTAAAAGGAGGGGGAGACACAGATATAGGCATGTCATGCCTTTCTAAAATCCAAAAAGTGAGAAGCCGACACGGCCAGGTCGTTCCTGCCCGTGCCACCTCCGTGTCGCCGGGTTTGTGCCAGAGCTGCGGTGGACCCTGAAGGCCAGCCCCCCTCTCCCAATACTGGTGCCTGTCCGCTGGTGGGTCGAGAGAGCCCCCCTGTGGTGGAGGCAGCTTTAAGCTTTTTAATTTAAATTGTCTCTCTAATTTGAATGAATACACTTTAAATCCATTTACAAGGATCTATTGGAGGGCAAGTCTCATGCCAGCAGCCGCGTAATTCCAGCTCCAGTAGCGTCCACTAAAGCTGCTGCAGTTAAAAAGCTTTTATAAGGATCGAGCTCGGCTGTCCACCGCAAGACATCCTACTGCCAGTCCCAGCCCCTATGCCTTGGGGTGCCTCCTGATTCTCTTCACTGAGTATCCCGTGGTCCCGAAGCATTTCCTTTGAAAAAATGAAGTGTCCAAACTACAGGTGGTGTAGCTTGCTTAACAGCCGGGATAATCCGCTGACTAGCAGACACTGCTACTAGGCACAAAGTATTTCCTGGGATAGATGCAGTTAAAAATTTGTAATTAGATACTCTAGTTGGATGCTGAGAAAGCATTCCATAGAGTCTCCTGGCACGCCGTACATTATTCTCTTAAAAAGCTTGGGGTAGGGGTCTAGGGGACCCTTTTTATAGCCAAAATCACGGCCCTGTATCGCAATACGTCACCTAGCCTGAACATACATGGAACTGTAGCACCCTGAGGGCTCGGTTGCTACAGAGGTATTGCACCTCACCCAGAGGTGTGATATCTAACTCTCAGGTAAGGATGGAGTGTGGATCAGGACCCGACACCTGCATGCATTACACCACATTGCCATGGGGCAGGGTGACCAATATGCCCCTGAGATGGGCACGACAGTCCTTTTCCCTGGCTGGAGTGGGGGGAGGGAACACTGAGGAAGGGGAACCCTGTAGTGCAGGAGCAGGGAGGAAGCAGTTCCTGGGTGCATTGAGAAGGGAGTATAAAAGGTGGGCACCATCTTAGTTCAGTGCAGAGAAGTCTGAGCAGAAGTGACAGGGAGCAGGGGCTCTGCATGAGCTCTGCTCCGGAGGCGGGCCTTGTAACAGAGGCCCAGGCCTGGAAGAGGGAGAAGGAAGGAAGGGGAGCGGAGAAGGCTCCAGGAACGAGGAACGAAGGGATCCCAGGGGTGCGGACGGGCGAGTCGCCACCGCATGCCCGAATCCACCTGCGTGGAGGGGTCCGGCCAAAGGGGGAGACCGGTCCCCGAAACTAGTGGAGGCGGGAAACGACCCTCAGCTAGAAACCGGAGGCTGTGACATTTTATGTGGCGCAGCCCCTCGCTACACCCGCTAGGAAGGCACCACATGGGGTCAGGGAAACTGGGGCCAAGTTTACCAAGAGGAGGCCCGAGGCAGCCGGACAGAAGGGTTGGTAAGAAAGGCCAGACAAAGGACACACAAAGGGGGTCCTGTGAAGCGCTCCAAAGTTATCTGGGAGTTGTCTGAGCCCCTCACCTGGTGAGCACAGTATGACTTGGGCTGCCGTTACCTGCAGAAGTGGTCTGGATAATAAGAACTGTGAGTAAAGGCCCTGGACTGCATCACTGACTCTGTGTCGTTACTGCTGCTGCCCTGCACCATCACCCCTATCCTCCGCATACACTGCCCTGAGGCTATACTTCTCCCGTGGGGAGTTATGCTACGCTCTGCTGCACCCACAACACCAGCCTCAGCGGTCTGCCCTGCAGCGGCGGTTCACTCTGACCGCAATCCACGGGTGGCGCAGTCGGACATTTAAACATCAAAACCACATAAATAGTTCCTCCACTGGTTTGACCGCCCTGAGCCACGGAACCGGGTCGCCACCACGGAGACTACAACCACCAGCATTCACCAAAAAGGGTCTGGCTCCTGGTGTCTCAAGGCCCAGGGGGCGCGTCAGAATATTTTCATCACCTTTCATAATCACCAATGGGACAAGGCAGGGATGTCCTCTGTCCCCTCTCTTATACATCCTAGTGACGGAGCACCTGCTCTCATTAATTCGCCATAACCCCAATATTAAGTGGATAGAGGTGAGAGGCACCGAGTACAAGTGCTCTCTATTTGCTGATGATGTCCTAGTATATATCACTCAATCACATATATCCATCCATGCTGTTATGGCTGAAATAGATCACTTTGTTACATGGTCAAATTTTAAAATCAATGCAGCGAAGTCTGAGGCCCTCGATGTCTCCCTCCCCAAATCCATACAGGATTCCATCCAGTCCAACTTTCCCTTTGCCTGGCCCTCACAGTGTATCAAATACTTAGGAATTCCTAGTCATAGATACCTCTCCCGTCTATGTTATCTTAATTTTGGGCCCTTTATTGAACAACTCCATACAGACCACGGTTGGCAAGTTAGAACTGTAAGATTCACTACGTGAACCACTGGTGTTTTGTGGATAAGCACATGTACACTGTGTTCCAAATTATTATGCAAACAGTGTTTAGGAGTAATAAGGGAAGAATTTGTTTGTCAGTTAAACTCATTGATGGTGATGTGTGTCAGGGCTCTTTATATCACTGTAAGCAATTGCAGACACCTGTGCTAATTAGTTTGGCAGGTGTGTCCAATGAAAGGCAAGACTACTTAAGGCTGTCCCACATTATTAAGCAGCCTACATTTTCTGCCAAAATGGGAAAGAAAAAGGATGTGTCGGCTGCTGAGAAGCAACAAATTGTGGAGTGTTTAGGTCAAGGCATGACTACAATCAACATTGTGCGATGATCAGGATGAAGTGTCTTGGCAATCAAGAAGTATGTAGCTGATTCACAGTACACACATGTGCGTGCTGATAAGGGCAAATTGAGGACTCTTTCCTACAGGCAATTACGTCAGGTTAAAAGAGCAGCGGCAAAAAAGCCTTGTCATAGCAGCAGACAAGTTTTTGAAGCTGCTGGTGCCTCCAACGTCCCCCGAACAACAAGATGCAGGGTCCTTCAGAGGTTTGCAGCTGTGCGTACGCCATCCTGTCGACCTCCTCTATCCACTGCACACAAGCAGAAACGGCTCCAGTGGGCCAAACAATACATAAAGACTGAATTCAAAACTGTTTTGTTCACGGATGAGTGCCGTGCAACGCTCGATGGTCCAGATGGATGGAGTGGAGGATGGCTGGTTGATGGACACCAAACGCAAACACGGTTACAGCGCCAACAAGGAGGAGGTGGAGTAATGTTTTGGGCTGGAATCATGGGGAGAGAGATTGTCGGCCCCTTTAGGATCCCTGAAGGGGTAAAGATGAACTCCATAATGTATGTGGAGTTTCTCAAACAGCACTTCCTGCCATGGTTCAAGAAGAAGAACCATGTATTCCACAGCAACATCATTTTCATGCATGATAATGCACCGTCTCATGCTGCACATAACACATCTGCATCTCTGGCTGATATTGGCATAAAAGGGGACAAACTTATGGTGTGACCCCCATGCTCCCCTGACCTCTACCCCATTCAGAACCTCTGGAGCATCATCAAAAGGAGTGTCTATGATGGCGGGAGGCAGTTCACATCTAAGCAACAGCTCTGGGAGGTTATTCTGTCCTCATGCAAAACAATTGAAGCAGAAACCATCCAAAACCTGACAAATTCAATGGACGAGAGAGTCCAGAAGCTCCTTTCGAACAAGGGGTCCTATGTGCAAATGTAACATAACTTAGAATAAAGTTTTGAGTTGAAAACTGTTTGATTTCAGTTTCTAATAACCTGCTAATGCTTATAATTTCAAAAATGACCATTTTTTTGTTCTTTATTAAAATGAAAAGGTTGATCGAAGAGTGTGGGGGATCTAAGAGTGTGGCAACCCAGTAGTCAGGATTACTTCGAATTCTGACAATATGAGGGTCATGTTGCAGGTAGTGCAGCAAGAAGGCACTTATGTGTCTTGCGCATCTCGGAGCCCCAAAATTATTTTCCGGGCTAGATGCAGCTAAAAATTATTATTAATTTTAAATCTGGTGGAGCTTAGTATAGATGGCCTAATAGAATCAGTACTGCACACTGCTACAAAGCCCAAATTATTTTCCAGCCAAGATGCAGATAAACATGATTAGTAATTTTAAATCTGGTGGAGTTTAGTATAGATGGCCTAATAGAATCAGTACTGCACACTGCTACAAAGCCCAAATTATTTTCCAGCCAAGATAGAGATAAACATGATTAGTAATTTGAAAGCTCAAAACGGTTGGTGAGGTGATTTTAACCAATCATCAAGCTTTTACTCTCCCCAGGATGACACAGGGGTAGAAAAGTCGTTTCAGATCCATGATTTGTTCATCTTTATGAACGTGAGTCTGTCTACATTATCAGTGGAGAGCCGCGTGCGCTTATCTGTCAGCACACCACCAGCAGCGCTGAACACACGTTCAGACAGAACGCTGGCTGCGGGGCATGACCAGATCTCCAAGGCGTAAGTGGCGAGCTCCGGCCATTTATCCAGATTGGAAGCCCAAAAAGAGCAAGGATCCAGTGACAGTCATGGCTTCAATGTTTACTTGGAGATACTCCTGTACCATCGTCTCTAGGCGTTGACTATGTGTCAGACTTCTTGTCTCCTGTGGCCTTGCAAAGGATGGGCTAAAAAAGTGGTGAAATGATTCCGCAAAATTGATGTTACCAGCAGATACTGTGTCTCTGTTACGGTTTGAGTGCTGTGCACTCGACGGTCCCACAGTTGGCAAGTTGGAACTGTGAGATTCACTACGTGCACCACTGGTGTTTTGTGGAAAAGCACATGTAAGATTCTGCAACAGTCTCTTCTGATACTCCTGCATGCATGCATCCCTTTCTATGGCAGGAATAATTTCTGCAAATTTACTTTTGTACCGGGGATCTAACAGTGTGGCAACCCAGTAGTCAGGATTATTTCTAATTCTCACAATTCGAGGGTCATGTTTCAGGTAGTGCAGCAAGAAGGCACTTATGAGTCTTGCGCATAGTAAGGAGGTGTGCCGGATCCCTTCTGCGCAGTTAGAAAGCTTGTGGCATGACCAGACAGGCTTTGGGTGCAGGTGGAGGACCGAGAGGTGGTTGAGGAGGCAGAAGCAGTGGAGGAACTTTGAGATAAAGAGGATTAACGCACAACTCGTGGGGACGGCAAGACTTGGACAGCAGCCCCTTGTCCTGCTGTCACCATAGTTACCCAATGCCCAGTCAGCGACATGTAATGCCCCTGTCCATGCCTACTCGTCCAAGTGTCTGTGGTGAAATGTACCCTGTCACACACAGAGTTTTTCAAAGAAGCGGTGATGTTGTGTGCGACATGCTGGTGGATCACACCTTTCTTTGAGAAGTAGTGCCGACTGGGCATCTGGTACTGGGGCACGGCGACGGACATAAGGTCTCGAAAATCCTCTGTGTCCACCAGGCGGAAAGGCAGCATTTCTGTAGCCAAGAGCTTGCAGACGGTGAAATTCAACCTCTTAGCTTTCTCATGGCTAGCAGGAAATGGTCTTTTACTTGTCCACATCTGAGGGACCGAGGGCTGGCTGTTGTGCTTAGACGGGGTTGATAAGGGTGTCCCCGGCAAACTGCCGGTCTGTGAGGAAGATGCAGGCGGACATGTTAGGTTGCCTTGATCCAAAGGTGGTGCTATCGATGTCGGACAGCGCTCAAGACCAGCTGGTGTTACCACCTCCAAAGAAAATGATGACCTACCAATCACGCTGGCTGTTGCGGGTAAAGAGGAGGCAGGTCTGCATCCCAAAACAGGTGTGACTGCTGTCCCCCCAGTCACAGAGGATTATGAAGCCGCAGATGCACAAGATGGGGCAGACGGTGGTTGGCCCGGCCGGCTAGGCCGTATTGTAGCATAGTGAGCTTCCCACTGCAACTTATGCTTCATGTCCATGTGCCGGTTCATTCATGAAGTACTCAAACTATGTATTTTTTGGCCTCTACTTAGCTTTTGTTGACAAATGTTACAGATAACACGAGTTGGGTCATCTTTATCGAACTGAAAAAATGCCCAGGCTATGCAAGGCTTAGCACCCATGCGACCTGAAGAACCACCACGACTTGTGGTCAGAGGCAGAGTTGTGTTTGAGGATGCCGTTGTTGACGTGCTTCCAGTACTACGTCTCTGTCCAGGAAGGGGCAACCTGACCTCGTCGTCACTAGCATCCTCCTCCACCTCCTCTGCTGACCTCATCTCTTGGCTGACTGTGGGTTGACAGTAAGTGGGATCTCCAACCTCATCATCATCACCCTGTGTGTTATCACACCCGTCGTCCTCAGAGCCAACCTGTTCCTGCCCTGACAAAAAACTAAAGTTGTCGCTCCAATCAGGTATTTGAGTCTCCTCATCGTCTTCCTCATTGTCTCCACCAACAGGAGTTACAGTTTGGGAATGAGGGTCTACATTATGGTCAGAACCTTCTGCGTCTGGTCCTGGATCTGACTCATTAAGATTGTGGGCATCAGTGCAGATCATTTCCTCATCAGGATTCACAGAAGCGCTGGAGCCAACTTCTGATTCCCAGGCTATAGTATGAGTAAACAGCTCTGCAGACTCAACCATCTGTTCTACCTCATACTCAGACGGGCAGCTGGAGATTTGGGAGCTGTGAGGAAGCAAGTGCGATTGGGGTGACACCTCTGAGGACTGGAGTATTTGTGATGTTGACGTTGATGTGGTGGAGAGCCCACTTAAAGGAGCACTTGATATCCGTTGAAGCACCTGCTGTTCTTGTGCCTCATCTGGAATTTGTAGCGATTGGCGTGGCCGTAAGAAAGGGATCTTATCACATTGTCCGCTAAAAGAAGTAGACATTTTAGTTTGGCTGGAAGATGGTCTTTCTTCTGCAGATGTTACTGTTGCTTTAACACCTACCCCACGGACACCACCTTTTTTCCCCTTCCCAACACGCCTATTCCCCTTTCCACCAGCAGCAGGCCTTTTTCCACTCATTTTGGTGGTTAACTAATTCACAACTCTGGAGTTGTTTGCACAAAAAAACAATGGATGGGAACCGAGCAGAGCTAAGTGGCCAAACTGTGGTATTAGGCCAAAACTATTGTCTGGGTTAGATGCAGAAAAAAATTGTATTCAATTTGCAACCTGATGGAGGTCATTATAGATGGACTAATAGAACAAGTCCCATACACTGCTAGAAGGCCAAATATTTTTTCAGAGCTAGATGCAGATAAAAATTATATTCAATTTGCAACCTGATAGAGGTCAGTATAGATGGACTAATAGAATGATGCTATGCCCAAAAGGTTTTACTTCACTAGGTGCAGTAAAAAAAGTGGTATTCCATACGCAGGTGGTATATCTTGCAACACAGATAGGCTACTCCACTGACTAACACACTCTGCAATAGGCCAAAAAGGATTAGCTTTGCTAGATTTATCCAAATGCTGTGAAAAAAAACTTGCACCGCACTGGCACAGACCTGCCTGGCAAAAACTGATAGGAACTGATCTAACTTAGTCCTGAAAAGGACTGCAATTACAATTAGTCTTTACTCCCAACCTATCTATTTAAGAGCACAGACCTGCCTGATAAAAGTCCTAGGAAATGCTGTAACCTAGTCCTTAAAAGGACTGCAATCACAACTATTCCCTACTCCCAAGCTATCTGTAGATTTGTGCGAAAATTGGCTTGAAATTAACAAGGTATAGCGCACACAGCAACAGCGGTGCCGTCTAACACGCAGCTGCAGCAGTGAGAAAATGGTGCCGACGGGGAAAATGGCTGGGTCTTATAGGGCAAGGACATGTGACATACACTGCCAATGACACATGCCCTTGCTTGTGTGAAAAAAAAGCACTTCGCTCCATGTGTGCGCTGCTGATAGGCTGACAGACTGCACCTCCCCTCTGTAAATGCGGGAAAGAGAAAAAAAAGAGATCTTCATTATTCCTGCAGAGATCCATCCCCTGCCCCTCCCCACGCCCCACTGTACACTCAAACTGCGTATTAACATTAATTTTCAGCATTACTGAGAAAAAATCCAGTTATTATTTTGGTGCACAAACAGTTATCGAACATAACCTCGAACAGCCAAATTTTTCTCAAATCGTTCGTGTTCGCCGAACGGCTCGAACACCGCCCAAAACAGCTCGAATTTGAGATTGGCGAACAGTTCGAGTCGAACAACGCTCATCTCTAAAGAGGAGGTGGAGGAAGTAGAGGAGGAGTCGTATGCGGAAGGGATAACATCTCCAAGGTCCAGACGGTCGATAGCACCAAGGCGGCAGGCATGGGAGGGTGGGGGAGAGGGATTAACCAGGGCGCATGGTAGCAGCCAAACTGTTGAGGAAGGTGCAGGAGCCGAGGAAGAAGTGGAGGACGAACTGATGGAAGACTCATCAGATGAGGGAGACCTTGATCACATTTCTGTTGTGTGAGGTTGTGGGGAGAGGACAGAGGAAGGAAGCATGATTCTTACCTCGCTACCAACACAACAAGGACTTGGTCCTCCTGGATGCGCAAGACACATGAGTGCCTTCTTGCTGCACTACCTGCAACATGACCCTTGGATTGTCAGAATTAGAAGTAATCCCGACTACTGGGTTGCCACACTCTTAGATTCCCGGTACAAAAGTAAATTTGCCGAAATAATTCCTGCCATAGAAAGGGATTCACGCATGCAGGAGTATTAGCAGAGGCTACTGCAGAATCTTACATGTGCTTTTCCACAAAATACCAGTGGTGCACGTAGTGAATCTCACAGTTCGAACTTGCAAACCATGGAACTGTCGAGTCTTCATCACTCAAACCGTAACAGTAACACAGTATCTGCTGGTAACAGCAATTTTGTGGAATCGTTTCACCACTTTTTTAGACCATCCTTTGCAAGGCCACAGGAGACAAGAAGTCTGACACATAGTCAACGCCTAGAGACGATGGTACAGGAGTATCTCCAAGTGAACATCGAAGCCATGACTGTGTCACTGGACCCTTGCTCATTTTGGGATTCTAATCTGGAAAAATGTCCGGAGCTCGCCACTCACGTCTTGGAGATCTTGTCATGCCCTTGCAGCCAGCGTTCTCTCTGAAAGTGTGTTCAGTGCTGCTGGTGGTGTGCTGACAGATAAGCGCACGCGGCTGTCCACTGAGAATGTAGACAGACTCACGTTCATAAAGATGAACAAATCATGGATCCTCAAGGACTTTTCTACCCCTGTGTCATCCTGGGGAGACTAAAACCTTGAGGATTTGTTAAAATCACCTCACCAACCGTTTTAAGCAACTCTGGGGCAATTCATGCCACTTAAGTGGTGTCTGTGCCACAATTTTTGGAAAAAATTGAGACTCTTTTTGGAGTCCCCTTGCTGTGTTTTACGTGACCTTGGCATCGTCAATTCCTGGTGGGTTGGGTCGCCCCCCCCCCCTTTAATTGTAAGAAACTACATGCACTATGGCTTGGGGTAACACAGATTTGAGTCTGAAGAGCTGTTTACTCAGAGGTCTGCTCCAAAGCTTCAGTGTCTGTTAGTCAGCGTAGAATTTTTAACTGCATCTAGTCTAGACAATACTTTGGGCGTAGTAGCCCATCTGCGAAGCAAGCTGCACCGCCTGTGTATCTAATAAGAATTTTTAAATGCATCTAGCCTAGGCAGACTGTGGGGACCTCCAACCAAACCCAGACGCTCAGCCCCCCTACCGCCTCCCTTTCTTTGACAATACAATAATGTAACTCTTACAACTGGATGGGTGAGGATCGGTCACAGCTTTATTAACTCTTTATACTCATTCCATTAGAAAGGCATTTTATTTCTAAAATAATTCAGCTTGTTGCAGCATGCCCTGGGTCTCCACACCGGCAAGTTGGCCAACAAGTGTAACTCTCCAACATGTCCTTTCTATTTCCCGGCCACGGAGGATCCTGCGTACTCGTATGCAGGACTCTGACCCCCACCCATCACTCTTAACGCTTGTTCCACTCCGTCCTGGAGTCCTGACAGGAATATGTCCAGTCCAATATTCATTAAGTGAATACCGTCGGGCCGTATGAGGCCTGCTATATCTCCTTCCAGTTGTCGGTGTTGTATCACTACACCGCCTCTGTCTCTTCTAAATTTTGCCATCTGAATTTTTATTACCCGCCTTGTCCGTTTGATGGCCGTAATGTCTCGCGCACCTTGCCATACCGCTATCGTCACAATCTCTGACCATACTATAGTTAGTTTTGCGAAAAATTCTCTGAAGCGCTCAGTGTCTAGTTTCATTATTGCCATTAGTTATGCGCTGTTGTGATGACCTAGGTTGTTTCCACCGGCCTGTATAACTAAGATGACCGGTCCTCTTGCCTCTCTCCCTACCTTGATTACCTCCATTAGTACCTGTGGCCATAGAAGGCTTCTAATACCTAGCCAGTAGAAATATGTGTTATGAAACTCTAATTTCCTCCCGCCTGGGCGGACTTTTGCCCTTTTTTCTGCCCAATATATATACGAGTGGCCTATCACCCACACTGTTGGCTTAGCGTCACCTGTAAAAGAAACAAACCACGTTAGGATAACAAGTCCGGTCTTATGTATCTTGCTAAACACGTGGATCGCCATCTCCCTATCCTCTGAACTTCCGTTTCTGACAGTCCTGCTCTTGCTGCTTCCGTGGCCGCGCCTATGCGGAATGAGTGTGTCCCGTAATCTTTGGGGTGGTTCCCTGCCGATGTTATGCATTTATTAAATATAGCTTGGAACTGGTATCTTGATAATGGCATTCCATCAATGTGTGATAGGAAGAAATTACTTTGTGATCTGATGGTTATATATGTTTTTACTATTGTTACCCGACTCAGTGTACCGTTTGTGGGTTGTAGAAGTACCCAAGTGCCCCTGCCCGCTGGAACCGTTTTCGATTGGCGTATGCATAGACGTATTGCATTATTGGCTATGACTACGTCCTGTAAGCCTCCACTGGTGGTAATTTTGGATTGAGGGACTAATTCGCTTATGCATAGCGCCCCGAAGAAGGCGATCGCAAATGCAGTAGACAGTAGTGTTGCTTCAAATTGTGAGTGTCATGTTAATGATGTTAGGGATATGATAAGAGAGATCAGTTTGTGACACGGGACGGGACGTCTACACTCCTGACTTGGCTGAACCCTTTTCCACCCTTTCATGGATTGTCTGATGATGAATCTCTTTGTCACATCTCCCCAATTCAGTAGTTGGAAGTGAAATGCTACTCCGGTCAGACACCGCTGCGCTGACGCCCCTGATATGCCCCTCATCATTAGCTGGTGGAGAAATTCTATGGTGACTTGTAATCTGGCTTGTTCACATTGGTCAACCCATCTGCCTGCTACTAGTCGTGTCCACTCTTCCCATGCCTTACCGTATGCTTGCCACGTCGACGGGGCAACTGACGCTCTGATTAATGGCATCAACTATTCGCCACTAGATCCCATAGGGAGGGTGGGCAACTGTTGCCCGATGGGTGGGCGTTGGGGAGGAGCTCTGTGAAAATCTGCCAATTGAATTGTGCGAAAGCGTTAGCAGCAGCTTTAGACCCCTCAGCATCGTGGCTAGCGCGGACCCATACATTGTGTTTTAGGCACAGGAATGCTAGCCGGGGTAGTAGGCCTAGCACTGGGAGAGACGATGATGCCATCTTATTATGCAGTGCGCTAGGCTGGTGTTTTTTGTTATGAAGCGTATATTTTTGTTAGCCAGGCGCACGCTCCATATTTCTATTGCTACCACTATTGAGAAGAAAAATTATTTTCCAGGCTAGATGCAGCTAAAAATTATTATTAATTTCAAAACTGGTGGAGCTTGGTATAGATGGCCTAATACAATGAGTACCACACACTGCTACTATGCCCAAAATTATTTTCCAGGCAAGACGCAGCTAAAAATTATTAGTAATTTCAAAACTGGTGGAGCTTGGTATAGATGGCGTAATACAATGAGTACCACACACTGCAACTATGCCCAAAATTATTTTACAGGCAAGATGCAGCTAAAAATTATTATTAATTTCAAAGCTGGTGGAGCTTGGTATAGATGGCCTAATACAATGAGTACCACACACTGCAACTATGCCCAAAATTATTTTACAGGCAAGATGCAGCTAAAAATTATTATTAATTTCAAAGCTGGTGGAGCTTGGTATAGATGGCGTAATACAATGAGTACCACACACTGCAACTATGCCCAAAATTATTTTACAGGCAAGATGCAGCTAAAAATTATTAGTAATTTCAAAACTGGTGGAGCTTGGTATAGATGGCGTAATACAATGAGTACCACACACTGCAACTATGCCCAAAATTATTTTACAGGCAAGATGCAGCTAAAAATTATTATTAATTTCAAAGCTGGTGGAGCTTGGTATAGATGGCCTAATACAATGAGTACCACACACTACTACTATGCCCAAATTATTTTCCGAGCTAGATGCAGATAAAAATTATTTGTAATTTGCAAGCTGGAGGAGCTTAGTATAAATGGACTAAGAATAAGTCCCACACACTGCTACAAGCCCAAAATTATTTTCTGAGCTAGATACAGATAAAAATTATTGCTAATTTGCAAGCTGGTGGAGCTTGGTATAGATGGCCTAATAGAATGATGCTATGCCCAAAAGGTTTTACTTGGCTAGGTGCAGTAAAAAAAATTGTATTCTATACACAGTTGGTGTAGCTTGCAACACAGATACGCTACTCCACTGACTAACACACACTGCAAGAGGCCAAAAAGGATTTGCTTAGCCAGATTTAGCCAAATGCTGTGAAAAAAACTTGAACAGCACTGGCACAGACCTGCCTGGCAAAAAGTCCTAGGAAATGCTGTAAAATAGTCCTCAAAAGGACTGCAATTACAATTAGTCCCAACTCCCAACCTATCTATTTCAGAGCACAGACCTGCCTGCTAAAAGTCGTAGGAAATGCTGTAACCTAGTCCTCAAAAGGACTGCAATCACAACTATTCCCTACTCCCAAACTATCTGTATATTTCAGAGAAAATTGGCTTGAAATTAACACTGACATTATAGCGCACACAGCAACAGCAGTGCCGTCTAACACGCAGCTGCAGCAATGAGAAAATGGTGGCGACGGGGAAAATGGCTGGCTCTTATAGGGCAAGAACATGTGACATACACAGCCAATGACACATGCCCTTGCTTGTGTGAAAAAAAAGCAGTTCTCTCCGTGTGTGCGCTGCTGATAGGCTGACAGATTGCACCTCCCCACTGTAAATGCGGGAAAGAGAAAAAAAAATGGAGATCTTCATTATTTCTGCAGAGATCCATCCCCTGCCCCTCCCCCGTCCCGCTGTACACTCAAACTGCGTATTAAGATTGATTATCAGCATTACTGTGAAAAAATCCAGTTATGATTTTAGTGCACGAACAGTTATCGAACATAACCTCAAACAGACGGATTTTTTTCAAATCGTTTGTGTTCGCCGAACGGCTTGAACACCGCTCAAAACAGCTCGAATTTGAGATTGGCGAACAGTTCAAGTAGAACAACGCTCATCTCTAATCATGAACTCTCCTGAGGTAGAAGCAAAGGCACACCAGAGGATTCTCTGGTGGGACCGTCCATGTTAGAACCCTCCTGTTAGTTTTTTCTATCTTGTGTTTTGCGGTCACGTGACCATCTGCCTATATATTCCAGCTCCGCCCTTCTGGCTTTGCTGGACTTCAGTGTTGTTTGACTGTTTTGCTAGCCTGGTGCTTTGGTGCCTATCTCTGTCAGTTTCTTGGTCCTCTGGGACCTCTAGTACTTTTTATCAGCTTGTCTTTTGTGTTCTACAACAATTTCTGTTTAGGAGTTGTCCGATAGAGGACCTCAGTTTGTGGCTCGCTTTTGGCGTGCTTTTTGTGACAGGTTGGGAGTCCATTTGTCATTTTCGTCTGGCTATCATCCTGAGTCTAAAGGACAGACTGAAAGAAAGAATCAGGATGTTGAACAGTTTTTACGTTGTTTTGTGGCAGACAATCAAGAGGTGTGGTCTGAGTTTCTGCCTATCGCAGAATTTGCTATTAACAATCATACATCCTCCTCTGCTGGGTGTTCTTTTTTTTGTTGTACTGGGAGACATCCGTCTTTTGGTTCGTTCTCCAAATTACGGTCGGCAGTGCCGGAGGAGGAGAATTTTTCTGGTGATTTGGAGAGAGTTTGGACTAATGTACGTTGCAAACTTCAAGAGGCTAACAAGAAGTCCAAGAAGTATTTTGACAGAAAATGTAAGGAGGTTTTGTTTACTGTGGGTGACATGGTTTGGTTGTCCTCGAAGAACCTAAGGTTGAGGATTCCCTCTAAAAAACTGGGTCCTAAGTTTGTGGGTGCATTTAAAGAGCTTCAGGTTGTTAACCCATCTGCTGTTAGGTTGGAGGTCCCTACTTCCTGGAAGATTAATCCTGTGTTTCATGTTTCCTTGTTAAAAAAGACTGATGTATCTGATAGGGACGCCACTGTCACAGTTCCCCCTGTGGTGGAAGACGGCGAATTTGAAATTTCGCGTATCTGCCGAGAAGCAGTCCTGGCTAAGAAAAGTGTGTGGATAGGTTCCGGGACACTCTTTGGCTGCTTTTTAACTGAGGAGGAAACACACGCAAACACGGGGAGAACATACAAAGTCCTTGCAGATGTCCTTGCTGGAATTTGAACTCAGGATCCCAGCGCTGCAAGGCTTCAGTGCTAACCACTGATCCAATGTGCTGCCATTCACCTCTAATATCTAACAGGCTGGAGAAACTTGCACCTACTGCCACTCTATCTTTAGCTCGTTTGTGAGAAAATGTATTTGGGCAGCCACTCAATCTACTAAATAAAATTCCAGAGAAGGAAATTGGGGATGGCTTCGCTACTGGTACTGGGGGCAGTGCTAATACCATGGCGTCGTACCATAGTTTGCTGGAAATATTCCAGGCTGGTGGGAGGCATGCAAATTCCCACAGAAAAGTACCAGCAGTAATGTTCAGGCCACATTTCAAGTGCAAGCAGCTTTAGAGGACTTCCTGGGAGAAATGACACGCAGGGTAGATACGGTTTCCCTCTATGCCAGTCCTTTCACCGAGCTAAATGCAACTCTTAGCAAAAAAGTTGTGGACTGGCTCCGTACCATTCCTGGCCACATTCACCTGTCCACGTGATTGTGGTTAGGCGGTCCTTCCTAGTAAGTGCACTGTAGAGGGCACGGGTAATGTTGTGGGACTCGTGCTTGTGGAAGGCGGAGGCGATACCGGGAAATATAGTGGCGGCTGTGGACCGAGTATGGACACCCGGCCGCCGCCGGCATGAGGTTGTGAAAGCTTCCGCCTCCACGAGCATAAAAGGCCATATTTCCAGTGCAAAGAGCTGCCCAGAAATCTGGCAGTTTAGTGTTGCGGCCTGTGAGTGGGTGGGTGGCTGGCTGCATACTTGCACTTGCATTCCAAGTAACAGAAAACTGAACAGATGGTGGCCTCTATCATCATCATGGCCTCACCTCGGCACTATGAACTCTCCTGAAGGAGAAGTCAGGGCCCGCCGGAGGAGTCTCCGGTACTCTGGTGGGCCCGTCCAACCCTGCCGAAAAGCAGCCCTGGTTAAGAAAAGTGTGGGGGAAGGTTCCCGGACACTCTATGGCTGCTTTTTTAATGTGGAGCAACCATGCTTATGCATGTTATTTCTCAAAACGCATTACAGATCAGGCCATTGTCCAACTCTGTATTCAAGAAATTAAATGCGCAAAGAAAGATGTGTGTGTGTCAAAGCACCACCGACAAGTGCAAGTTGATGTTGGATGGGCTGCCATTGCTTCTGCAACAAGCTCAATTACAGGACTTCCTGGGAGAAATTACATGGAGGGTAGATACAGTTTCCCTCTATGCCAGTCCTTTCACCAAGCTAAATATAACTCTTAGCAAAAAAAAGTTGTGGACTGGCTCCGTACCGTCCCTTGCCACATTCACCTGTCCACGTGTTTGTGATTAGGCGGTCCTTCCCAGTAAGTGCACTGGGGAGGGCACTGGTAATGCTGTGTGACCCATGCTTGTGGAAGTCGGAGGCAATACCGGGAAATATAGTGGCGGCTGGGAACCGAGTATGGACACCCGGCCGCCGCCGGCATGAGGTTGCGAAAAGATTCCGCCTCCACGAGCCTAAAAGGCCACATTTCAAGTGCAAGCAGCTGTTAAAAATTTGGCAGTATAGTATTGCAGCCTGTGGGTGGGTGGCTACTAGAGATGAGCGTTGTTCTACTCGAACTGTTCGCCAATCTCAAATTCGAGCTGTTTTGGGCGGTGTTCGAGCCGGTCGGCGAACACGAACAATTTGAGAAAAATTCGGCTGTTCGAGGTTATGTTCGATAACTGTTCGTGCACCAAAATCATAACTGGATTTTTTCTCAGTAATGATGAAAATTAATGTTAATACGCAGTTTGAGTGTACAGCGGGGCGGGGGGAGGGGCAGGGGATGGATCTCTGCAGGAACAATGAAGATCTCCATTTTTTTTTCTCTTTCCCGCATTTGCAGTGGGGAGGTGCAATCTGTCAGCCTATCAGCAGCGCACACACGGAGCGAAGTGCTTTTTTTCACACAAGCAAGGGCATGTGTGATTGGCAGTGTATGTCACATGTCCTTGCCCTATAAGACCAAGCCATTTTCCCCGTCGCCACCATTTTCTCACTGCTGCAGCTGCGTGTTAGACGGCACCGCTGTTGCTGTGTGCGCTATACCTTGTTAATTTCAAGCCAATTTTCGCACAAATATACAGATAGCTTGGGAGTAGGGAATAGTTGTGATTGCAGTCCTTTTAAGGACTAGGTTACAGCATTTCCTACGACTTTTATCAGGCAGGTCTGTGCTCTTAAATAGATAGATTGTGGGAGTAAAGACTAATTGTAATTGGAGTCCTTTTCAGGACTAGGTTACATGAGTTCCTATCAGTTTTTGCCAGGCAGGTCTGTGCCAGTGCTGTGCAAGTTTTTTTCACAGCATTTGGCTGAATCTAGCAAAGCTAATCCTTTTTGGCCTATTGCAGAGTGTGTTAGTCAGTGGAGTAGCCTATCTGTGTTGCAAGATATACCACCTGTGTATAGAATACCAATTTTTTTACTGCACCTAGTGAAGTAAAATCTTTTGGGCATAGCATCATTCTATTAGTCCATCTATACTGACCTCCATCAGGTTGCAAACTGAATATAATTTTTTTCTGCATCTAGGTCTGAAAAAATATTTGGGCTTCTAGCAGTGTGTGGGACTTGGTCTATTAGTCCATCTATACTGACCTCCATCAGGTTGCAAATTAAAAATAATTTTTTTCTTCATTTAGCTCTGAAAAAATATTTGGGCTTCTAGCAGTGTGTGGGACTTGTTCTATTAGTCCTTCTATACTGACCTCCAGCAGGTTGCAAATTGAATATAATTTTTTTCTGCATCTAGCTCTGAAAAAATATTTGGGCTTCTAGCGGTGTGTGGGACTTGGTCTATTAGTCCATCTATACTGACCTCCATCAGGTTGCAAATTAAAAATAATTTTTTTCTGCATCTAGCTCTGAAAAAATATTTGGGCTTCTAGCAGTGTGTGGGACTTGGTCTATTAGTCCATCTATACTGACCTCCATCAGGTTGCAAATTAAAAATAATTTTTTTCTTCATTTATCTCTGAAAAAATATTTGGGCTTCTAGCAGCGTGTGGGACTTGTTCTATTAGTCCATCTATACTGACCTCCATCAGGTTGCAAATTAAAAATAATTTTTTTCTGCATCTAACCCAGCCAATAGTTTTGGCCTAATACCACAGTTTGGCCACTCAGCTCTGCTCGGTTACCATCCATTGTTTTTTTGTGCAAACAACTCCAGAGTTGTGAATTAGTTA
Source organism: Phyllobates terribilis (assembly GCF_046119375.1). Lineage (NCBI taxonomy): Eukaryota > Metazoa > Chordata > Amphibia > Anura > Dendrobatidae > Phyllobates > Phyllobates terribilis. Next base: position 695,327,744 of record NW_027362762.1, read on the forward strand.
ACCACCAAAATGAGTGGAAAAAGGCCTGCTGCTGGTGGAAAGGGGAATAGGCATGTTGGGAAGGGGAAAAAAGGTTGTGTCCGTGGGGTAGGTGCAGAAGAAAGACCATCTTCCAGCCAAACTAAAATGTCTACTTCTTTTAGCGGACAATGTGATAAGATCCCTTTCTTACGGCCACGCCAATCGCTACAAATTCCAGATGAGGCACAAAAACAGCAGGTGCTTCAACGGATATCAAGTGCTCCTTTAAGTGGGCTCTCCTCCACATCAACTTCAACATCACAAATACTCCAGTCCTCAAAGGTGTCACCCAAATCGCACTTGCTTCCTCACAGCTCCCAAATCTCCAGCTGCCCGTCTGAGTATGAGGTAGAACAGATGGTTGAGTCTGCAGAGCTGTTTACTCATACTATAGCCTGGGAATCAGAGGTCGACTCCAGCGCTTCTGTGAATCCAGACGAGGAAATGATCTGCACTGATGCCCAGAATCTTTATGAGTCGGATCCAGGACCAGACGCAGAAGGTTCTGACCATAATGTAGACCCTCATTCCCAAACTGTAACTCCTGTTGGTGGAGACAATGAGGAAGACGATGATAAGACTCAAATACCTGATTGGAGCGACAACTTTAGTTTTTTGTCAGGGCAGGAACAGGTTGGCTCTGAGGACGACGGGTGTGATAACGCACAGGGTGATGATGATGAGGTCGGAGATCCCACTTACTGTCAACCCACAGTCAGCCAAGAGATGAGGTCAGCAGAGGAGGTGGAGGAAGATGCTAGTGACGACGAGGTCAGGTTGCGCCTTCCTGGACAGAGACGTAGTACTGGAAGCACATCAACAACTGCATCCTCAAACACAACTCTGCCTCTCACCACAAGTCGTGGTGGCTCTTCAGGTCGCATGGGTGCTAAGCCTTGCATAGCCTGGGCATTTTTTCAGATCGATAAAGATGACCCAACTCGTGTTATCTGTAACATTTGTCAGCAAAAGCTAAGTAGAGGCCAAAAAATACATAGTTTGAGTACTTCATGCATGAACCGGCACATGGACATGAAGCATAAGTTGCAGTGGGAAGCTCAGTGTGCTACAATGCGGTCTAGCCGGCCGGGCCAACCACCGTCTGCCATATCTTGTGCATCCGCGGCCTCTTTATCCTCTGTGACTGGGGGGACAGCAGTCACACCTGTTTTGGGGCGCAGACCTGCCACCTCTTTACCCGCAACAGCCAGTGTGATTGGCAGGTCATCATTTTCTTTGGAGGTGGTAACACCAGCTGGTCTTGAGCGCTGTCCGACATCGATAGCACCACCTTTGGATCAAGGCAACCTAACATGTCCGCCTGCATCTTCCTCACAGACCGGCAGTTTGCCGGGGACACCCTTATCAACCCCGTCTAAGCACAATAGCCAGCCCTCGGTCCCTCAGATGTGGACAAGTAAAAGACCATTTCCTCCTAGCCATGAGAAAGCTAAGAGGTTGAATTTCACCATCTGCAAGCTCTTGGCTACAGAAATGCTGCCTTTCCGCCTGGTGGACACAGAGGATTTTCGAGACCTTATGTCCGTCGCCGTGCCCCAGTACCAGATGCCCAGTCGGCACTACTTCTCAAAGAAAGGTGTGCCTGCGCTCCACCAGCATGTCGCACACAACATCACCGCTTCTTTGAGAAACTCTGTGTGTGACAGGGTGCATTTCACCACAGACACTTGGACGAGTAGGCATGGACAGGGGCATTACATGTCGCTGACTGGGCACTGGGTAACTATGGTGACAGCAGGACAAGGGGCTGCTGTCCAAGTCTTGCCGTCCCCACGAGTTGTGCGTCAATCCTCTTTAGGTCATTTTTCCTCCACTGCTTCTGCCTCCTCAACCTCCTCTCGGTCTTCCACCTGCACCCAAAGCCTGTCTGGTCATGCCACAAGCTTTCTAACTGCGCAGAAGGGATCCTGCACACCTCCTTACTATGCTGGCAGTAGGGCTCAACGTCATCAGGCGGTTTTTACATTGAAATGTCTGGGAAATGTGAGTCACACAGCTGAGGAGTTGTGGTCAGCTCTGGAGAACCAATTTCATGAATGGTTGTCTCCACTGGACCTGAAACCAGGGAAGGCCGTGTGCGACAATGCTGCAAACCTGGGTGCGGCCCTTCGCCGGGGTAATGTCACACACGTGCCTTGTATGGCTCACGTGTTGAACCTGGTTGTCCAGCAATTTTTAGCCCACTATCCCAGACTAGATGGCCTTCTGCAGAGGGCACGGTCGCTGTGTGCTCACTTCCGCCGTTCGCATCCCGCAGCTCAGCGACTTACATCTCTACAGAAGTCGTTGGGCCTGCCACTTCACCGGCTAAAATGCGATGTGCCTACCCGGTGGAATTCAACTCTGCACATGTTGCAGCGACTGTGGCAGCACCGACAAGCCCTGGTGCAATACGTTCTGACGTATAGCCTGGGCCAACGAGATTCAGAGGTGGGGCAAATCACGCTGGAGGAGTGGTCTCAGATCAGGGACCTATGCACCCTTCTGCACAGTTTTGAAATGGCGACGAAGATGTTTAGTGCTGACGATGCCATTATCAGCATGACTATTCCGGTGATTTACATGCTGGAGCACATGTTAAACAGAATTCGGAGTCAGGTGGTGGCACAAGAGGAGGTGGAGGAAGTAGAGGAGGAGGAGTTGTATGCGGAAGGGCTAACATCTGCAAGGTCCAGACGGTCGGCAGCACCAAGGCGGCAGGCATGTGAGGGTGGGGGAGATGATTTTACCAGGGCGCATGGTAGCAGCCAAACTAGTGAGGAAGGTGCAGGAGCCCAGGAAGAAGTGGAGGACGAACTGATGGAAGACTCATCAGATGAGGGAGACCTTGATCACATTTCTGTTGTGCGAGGTTGGGGGGAGAGGACAGAGGAAGGAAGCATGATTGTTACCTCGCCACCAACACAACAGGGACTTGGTGCTCCTGGATGCGCAACACACATGAGTGCCTTCTTGCTGCACTACTTGCAACATGACCCTCGAATTGTGAGAATTAGAAATAATCCTGACTACTGGGTTGCCACACTGTTAGATCCCCGGTACAAAAGTAAATTTGCAGAAATTATTCCTGCCATAGAAAGGGATGCACGCATGCAGGAGTATCAGCAGAGACTGTTGCAGAATCTTACATGTGCTTTTCCACAAAATACCAGTGGTGCACGTAGTGAATCTCACAGTTCCAACTTGCCAACCGTGGTCTGTATGGAATTGTTCAATAAAGGGCCCAAAATTAAGATAACATAGATGGGAGAGGTCTCTATGAATAGGAATTCCTAAGTATTTGATACCCTGTGAGGGCCAGGCAAAGGGAAAGTTGGACTGGATGGAATCCTATATGGATTTAGGGAGGGAGACATCGAGGGCCTCAGACTTCGCTGCATTGATTTTAAAATTTTACCATGTAACAAAGTGATCTATTTCAGCCATAACAGCAGGGATGGATATATGTGATTGAGTGATATATACTAGGACATCATCAGCAAATAGAGAGCACTTGTACTCGGTGCCTCCCACCTCAATCCACCTAATATTGGGGTTATGGCGAATTGATGAGAGCAGGTGCTCCGTCACTAGGATGTATAAGAGAGGGGACAGAGGACATCCCTGCCTTGTCCCATTGGTGATTGTGAAAGGTGATGAAAATGTTCTGACGCACCCCCTGGGCCTTGGGACACCCGGAGCCGGACCCTTTTTGGTGGATGCTGGTGGTTGTAGTCTTCGTGGCGGCGATCCGGTTCCGTGGCTCAGGGCGGTCAAACCAGTGGCGGAACTATTTATGTGGTTTTGATGTTTAAATGTCCGACTACGCCACCCGTGGATTGCGGTCAGAGTGAACCGCCGCTACAGGGCAGACCGCTAAGGCTGGTGTTGTGGGTGCAGCAGAGCGTAGCATAACTCCCCACGGGAGGAGTATAGCCTCAGGGCAGTGTATGCGGAGGATGGGGGTGATGGTGCAGGGCAGCAGCAGTAACGACACGGAGTCAGTGATGCAGTTCAGGGCCTTTACTCACAGTTCTTATTATCCAGACCACGTCTGCAGGTAACGGCTGCCCACGTCGTACTGTGCTCACCAGGTGAGGGGCTCAGACAACTCCCAGATAACTTTGGAGCGCTTCACAGGACCCCCTTTGTGTGTCCTTTGTCTGGCCTTTCTTACCAACACTTCTGTCCGGCTGCCTCGGGCCTCCTCTTGGTAAACTTGGCGCCAGTTTCCCTGACCCTATGTGGTGCCTTCCTAGCGGGTGGAGCAAGGGGCTGCGCCACATAAAATGTCAGAGCCTCCGGTTTCTAGCTGAGGGTCGTTTCCTGCCTCCACTAGTTCGGGGACCGGTCTCCCCCTTTGGCCTGACCCCTCCACGCAGGTGGATTCGGGCGTGCGGTGGCGACTCGCCCGTCCGCACCCCTGGGATCCCTTCATTCCTCGTTCCTGGAGCCTTCTCCGCTCCTCTTCCTTCCTTCTCCCTCTTGCAGGCCTGGGCCTCTGTTACTAGGCCCGCCTCCGGAGCAGAGCTCATGCAGAGCCCCTGCTCCCTGCCACTTCTGCTCAGACTTCTCTGCACTGAACTAAGATGGTGCCCACCTTTTATACTCCCTTCTCAATGCACCCAGGAACTGCTTCCTCCCTGCTCCTGCACTGCAGGGTTCCCCTTCCTCAGTGTTCCCTCCCCCCACTCCAGCCAGGGACAGGGACTGTCGTGCCCATCTCAGGGGCATATTGGTCGCCCTGTCCCACGGCAATGTGGTGTAATGCATGCAGGTGTCGGGTCCTGATCCACACTCCATCCTTATCTGAGAGTGAGATATCACACCTCTGGGTGAGGTGCAATACGTCTGTAGCAACCGAGCCCTCGGTGCTACAGTGCCATTTATCTTCAGCCTAGGTGACGTTTTGTGATACAGGGCCGTGATTTTGGCTATAAAAGGGTCCCCTAGACCCCTACCCCAAGCTTTTTAAGAGAATCATATATGGCGTGCCAGGAGACTCTATGGAATGCTTTCTCAGCATCCAACGAGAGTATCTACTTACAAATTTTTAACTGCATCTAGCCCAGGAAATACTTTGTGCCTAGTAGCAGTGTCTGCTAGTCAGCGGATTATCCCGGCTGTTAAGCAAGCTACACCACCTGTAGTTTGGACACTTAATTTTTTCAAAGGAAATGCTTCGGGACCACGGGATACTTAGTGAAGAGCATCAGGAGGCACCCCAAGGCATAGGGGCTGGGACTGGCACTAGGATGCCTTGCGGTGGACAGCCGAGCTCGATCCTTATAAAAGCTTTTTAACTGCAGCAGCTTTAGTGGACGCTACTGGAGCTGGAATTACGCGGCTGCTGGCATGAGACTTGCCCTCCAATAGATCCTTGTAAATGGATTTAAAGTGTATTCATTCAAATTAGAGGGACAATTTAAATTAAAAAGCTTAGAGCTGCCTCCACCACAGGGGGGCTCTCTCGACCCACCAGCGGACAGGCACCAGTATTGGGAGAGGGGGGCTGGCCGTCAGGGTTCACCGCGGCTCTGGCACAAACCCGGCGACACGGAGGTGGCACGGGCAGGAGCGGACTGGCCGTCTCGGCTTCTCACTTTTTGGATTTTAGAAGGGCATGACATGCCTATATCTGTGTCTCCCCCTCCTTTTACTCCTCCACCTCTTTTCTTTTCGCATGACTATATGTACTTGTCACTTTTCCATGTGTTAGTTGTGTCTTCTGAGCAGTTTGTCAGCTTTTGGACACCTTTGAAGGTGTTTTCTATGTGTTTCTATGTGTTTTTGTTTGCCTGCCATTGGTTTTAACGGTGTTCGAAGGTGTTCGACGAACAGTTCGACGAACAGTTCGGCGAACACATGGGTGTTCGACGAACCGAACCGAACTCGAACACTACAGGGGTGGCTTAACACTAATCTCTACCTAACAGGCAAGAACAAGCAGTGTGGTGGCCATAGACAGAAGGCAGGCAACCGTTCCCCGTAACACCAACACAAAGGAATTTGCCAGTACAACTGTTAGGTCTTCCCAAGTCTTATTGTTTTTTTAAGACTCTGCTGATATCCCCAAAAAGGACATTTGCACCACCTGCCAGGCTTGCATCAGCAGGGGTGGCAAAACGACCAGCCTGACCACCACCAGCATGATCAGGCACATGTCAGCAAAGGACCCAACTTTGTGGGCCGAACCCCAGGGTCCACGAACAGTGTCTGCGGGTGGCACCATTGCTTCTTCCGCTGTTGTACATGCAAACCAATCCCCTGTCCATGGTGCATGCGAAGATGCCTCCTACCCTGAACCTGTCGTTGCACACTCTCAAGTAGCAGCATCAGGAAGCAAGTCCACATCCTTGTCCCAGCTCAGCGTTCAGTTGTCCATACCCCAGTCCGTGGAACGCAAGCGCAAATACGCAGCCAAAGCCCCACAAGGCATAGTACTAAACTCCCACATTTCACGACTGCTTTAGCTTGAAATGTTGCCTTTTAGGCTCGTGGAGACGGTAGCAGTCCGCAACCTGATGGCAGCAGCCATCCCTCGGTACTCGGTCCCCAACTGCTACTATTTCTCCCGGTGTGCCGTTCCTGTTAGAACTCTCCTGTTAGGTTTTTTCTATCTTGCTGGTCACATGACCTTGTTTGCCTATTTAATACTGCTCTGCCCTTCAGTCCTTGCTGGACTTCATTGTAATTTCTACTCTTAAGTTAGCCTGGTGCTTAGTTTCCTTTCTCAGTCTGTTTAGCTTGGTCTTTGGACCTTTATGTTCTATGTTGAGTGTTTGTCTTTTACTGCTACAATTTCTGCTAGGAGGTGCCCAACTTTATCCCAGTCCATAGTTCTTGTAGGGATCCCTCCCTTGCATCTATAGGTCTTCGTACAGACTAGCCGAGGACTTTAGCGGGTCTGATCGCAGGATCAGGTTCCCCGTTACATCGTAGGGATCTAGCTTAGTTCCATTGTAGGGACAGATCTCCTTTCTTTCCTTAGTGCTTGTAGCAGATCATAACAGTTCCCGCATTACACAAGCACGTCTCCCAAAACATTAGACGTGCCCTCAACAACGCAGTTATCGAGAAAGTCCACCTAACCACGGACACGTGGACTAGTGCTTGCGGGCAGGGACGGTAGATATCGCTGACGGCACACTGGGTTAACATAGTGGAAGACGGGACCCAGTCGGACCTTTGGATGGAACACATCCTCCTAATGCCAAGGATTGCGGGCCCTAGGTCAATCAGGGTTGCCCCCACAGTCTACAGCTCCTGCACCTCATCCTCCTCAGCTTCCTCCTCTTCTTCAGTCTCCATCTCCGAAATAACCACATCTGTCACAAGATGGAAGCACTGAAGCACTGCCTCGGCCAAGCGACAACAGGCTGTGCTGAAGCTAATATGCTTAGGTGACAAACCGTACAATGCTGAAGAGTTGTGGACAGCTCTGAAAGAGCAGGCAGATCTGTGGCTCACACCGCTGAACCTCAAGCCAGGCATGGTCGTGTGTGACAATGGCCGGAACCTGGTGGCAGCTCTGAGGCGAGGCGAGCTCACACACGTACCATACCTGGCCCATGTGCTTAATCTCGGGGTTCATCAGTTTCTCTAATCCTACCCGGAGCTGCCGGATCTGCTTGCTAAACTATGCCGCCTGTGTGCCCATTTTAGAAATTCGCCTACAGCTTCCGCCGCCCTTGCCGTGTTTCAGCAGCGTTTGCAGCTTCCGGCTCACAGACTGGCATGTGATGTCCTCACGCGTTGGAACTCTACACTGCAGATGTTGGGAAGGATTTATGAGCAGAAGACGGCAGTTGATGAATACCAGCATCAAAAAGACCTTCGGTATTCAGTTCAGACTCCACACATAAGACCTCAGGAGTGGACATGGATGTCAGACATATGAACCATCCTCCAATACTTTGAGGACTCCACCAAGATGGTAAGCGGCGATGGCGCCGTAATTAGTCTCACCATCTCGCTTCTCTGTCTTCTGAAATGCTCTCTGCTCACAATCAAAGAGGATGCATTGCAGGCGGAGCATGATGGGATGGAGCAAGGAACCATACAGAGTGATTACACACAGCCCAGCCTCATCTCATCCCAACGTGGATTGGGTGATAATGAGGAAGAGGAGGAGGAGGAAGAACAGGAGCTAGTTTCATGCGCTATAGACGGCAGTACCTGCACAACTGTCATACCGTCTGTTCAGCATGGATGGCCAGAGGACAGAGATGAGGAGGAGGAGGAAGAGGAGAGCATGGTCAGTCATCCTCTTGGTGATGACATGGAAGTCTTGCCTCTTAGCAGTCTGGCACGCATGGCTATGTTTATATTACGCTGCCTTTCCCACGACCCTCGCGTTCTCAAATTTTTGGGTGACAGTCATTACTGGTTGGTGACACTTCTAGACCCATTCTACAAGGAGAACTTTATATCTCTTATTCCTGGGCCGGACAGGTGTACAAAAATGGGGCAGTACCAGAAGGCCCTTGTTTCTGAACTGTTAAAAAAAATTCCCATCTGAAAATGCTGGCAGCAGAGGTCACAGTTCATTGGACAACAAAGGAGTACAGTTGAGAGAGACACAACTCCAATCCAGCAGAGGCAGGGAATACTGTCAAAGTTCTGGGACCATTCTCTCTGACCCTCCCATCGCACAGGCCCTGAGGTGCGGGGTAGTCTCTCAATGACTGCAAAGTTTGGGAAGATGCTGAGAGAGTACCTTGCCAACCGTACCAAAGTCCTCCATGATTCCTCTGTGCCTTTTAATTATTGGGTATCCAAACTGCGGCCTGCCCTGCCGCAAGCGTTTTATCAGAGCGGGTTTTTAGTGCCACTGGTGGAATTATAACTGATAAGCGCATCCGCCTATCAACAGAAAATGCTGACAGGCTGACTCTTATAAAAATGAACAAGGGCTGGATTGGGCCAGACTTCTCAACACCACCGAATGATAGCAGCGTAACAAACTTAAATCCAGTGCCTTTTTTTGGGAGGTGTATTCCCATGCACCTCTTCACACCCACACATGAGTATATGCTTCCTGATTTTGTCTATTTGCTCTTGTCCTCCTCCTTCTCCTCAACCTCATCCTCCACCACCATATCACCAGGGTGACCGTGGTCTGTGATGCAACACCCACATAATTTTTTTAAAGGGTATTTATGATGCTTGTAAAAAAAAAATTACAAGTATAGGAGACCAGCTCCTTTCTAATGGGAACATTTTTTTATGAGGTCCTCTAAGTCTCTTCCAAGGGGCATTGGAGTGCCTCCAAATTTTTGACAGTGATTGCATTCACTGCATAGGCCAACACTATGGGAGTCCCTCTCCTTTCTAATGGGAATTTGTCATTACTGTGGCCATGCTCTATGTGTCTTTAAATTCTTAGTGGGGTTTTTCCTAAATATGGTCAGCCGTTGGACTCACTGCATACCCTATAACTGTATAGCAGTCCCTCTTCTTTCTAATGGGAATTTGTCGCTACTGTGGCCCTGCTCTGTGTCTTTAAATTCTTAGTGGGGTTTTTCCTAAAATTGGTCAGCCGTTGTACTCACTGCATACCCTATAACTGAATAGCAGACCCTATCCTTTCTAATGGGAACATGTCGTACTCATTACTGTGGCCCTGCTCTATGTGTCTTTAAATTGTTAGTGGGGTTTTTCCCAAATTTTGGCAGCCCTTGCAGTCACAGAATGGGCATTACCACTATAGGAGTCCTGCTTCTTTATAATGAGAACATTTTTTTTACTGAGACCCTCCTCTATGTCTCTTCAAAGGGGTATTTGGTTGCATTCAAATTTTTGGCAGCCCTTGCAGTCACTGCATATGCAATAACAGTACAAGAGACATACTTGTTAATAATGGGAACAACAAAGCATAGCTGGCTGATGGCTCTCTAACAATAGCGAGGGCCGACTGCTGGCCTTTTAAGAATAGTAAAGTCCACCTGATCGCCCTATAAAAATAGGCTTTGTGACTTTCAGAGCCCCTCCCTCATAAATGTATCAGGGTGTGTCTGATGATGTGTCACACACCACATTGCCAGATAAGGTTGTAAAATGTTAAAATGACATTTTGTGGTGAATGCATTTGTCTTAAAAAATAACGTAAAAAAACAAACAAACAGTAGGATCTTTCTTTAGTATAAAAAAATGAGTCACCAATGTAACCTCAATGTAGTCACATTGTTCAGCTCCTGCACCTCCTCCTCCATCTCTGAAATGACCACGTCAGTCACAAGCTGAAAGCACTGCAGCACTGCCTTGACCAAGCGGCAACAGGCTGTGCTGAAGATAACATGCTTAATGCTTAGGTGACAAACCGCCCAGCGCTGCAGAGTTGTTGAAAGCTGTAACACAGCAGCCTGATCTGTGGCTCTCACCGCTGAACATGCAACCAGGCATGGTCGTGTGTGACAATGGGCGGAACCTGATGACGGAGAAATGACAGCCGGAGTAGATACGGTTTCCCTCTATGCCAGTCCTTTCACAGAGCTAAAGAATATGGCTGTGGTGAAAAACAACTCCCACTGAAAAGCTGTTTCAGATTGAAAAACATTGTGCCCAACAGAGGATTTGATTCTTAGGGCTCACCTTTCTCCCCCACTCAAGAGACCCATAACAGCTGCAAAGTTAGCGCTATCATGAACTCTCCTGAGGTAGAAGCCAGGGCACACCAGAGGATTCACTGGTGGGACCGTCCAACACTGCCAAGAAGCAGTCCTGGCTAAGAAAAGTGTTGGGGAAGGTTCCCGGACACTCTATGGCTGCTTTTTTAATGTGGATCGGACATGCTTATGCATGTTATTTCTCAAACTGCATTGCAGATCAGGCCATTGCCCAATTCTGTAGCGAAATTTAATGCGCGAAGAAAGATGTTTGTGTGTCAAAGCACCACCGACAAGTGCGAGTTGATATTGGACGGGTTGACATTGCTTCTGCAAAAAGCTGTATTAGAGGACTTCCTGGGAGAAATGACACCCAGAGTAGATACAGTTTCAATTTATGCCAGTCCTTTCACCAAGCTAAATACAACTCTCAGCACAAAAAGCTGTGGACTGGCTCTGTACCCGTTCCCGGGCCACATTCACCTGCCCATGTGTTTGTGGTTAGGCGGTCCTTCCCAGTAAGTGCACTGGGGAGGGCACGGGTAATGTTGCAGGACCCGTGCTTGTGGAAGGCGGAGACGATATCGGGAGAAATAGTGGTGACTGTGGACCGAGTATGGACACCCGGCCGCCACCGGCATGAGGTTATGAAAAGCTACCGCCTCCACGAGCCTAAAAGGCCACATTTCAAGTGAAAGCAGCTTTAGAGGACTTCCTGGGAGAAATGACAGCTGGGTAGATAGGGTTTCCCAAGTACTTTCACCAAGCTAAAGAATATGGCTGTGGTGAAATACAACTCAGCAAAAAAAGCTGTGGATAGGCTCCATACCATCCCTGGCCACATTCACTTGACCACGTGTTTGTGGTTAGGTGGTCCTTCCCAGTAAGTGCACTGGGGAGGGCACGGGTAATGTTGTGGGACCCGTGCATGAAGAAGGCGGAGACGATACCGGGAGAAAGAGGCACCTGGGGTCCGAGTATGGATACCTGGTTGCCGTCGCCATAAGATTGTGGACAGCTTCTGCCTCCATGAGCCTAAAAGGCCACATTTTAAGTGCAATCGGCTGTCAAAAATGTGGCAGTATAGTATTGCAGCCTGTGGGTGGGTGGGTGGGTGGCTGGCTGCATACTTGCGCTTGAATTCCACGGAATGGGGTAGGGACAACTGAACGCTGCACTGAGACAAGGACGTGGATGGTGATTGTTGCAAGTCTGCGACGACAGGTGCATGGCGGGAGGCATCTTCACATGCGCCAAGGATCACTTATGATGGGCACACTTTTAGGCAGTGACCTGGGAGTCAGAGATGCTTCCAGAGGTCTTCCCCATGCTGTTCCCATGTCTTTTCAGCACTGTATGCATGTGTCTGATGATGTGTCACACACAACATGGCCAGATAATGTTGTAAAATGTTAAAATGACAGTCCCAAGTGAATGTATTTGTCTTGGTTGAAAGCAACGCAAAAGTGCAAAAACGCTTCAAAAACACTACGTGTGAACATAGCCCAGGGTGTGGAGGAGTATTTTTGTTTTTGGTTATTTATTTTGCCTTATATACAAGTCATTACCCTGGAAAGGATATTCCTTAACATATTTCCCAGGAAAATTCATTTTGGTTTTGTTTTTGTATGTTTTATTGTGAGTCCGTAAAAGTGGCACTTGGGGGAGCAGCCTGAAAAATACTCAAGTTTCCCATAGACTTAAATTGGGATCGTTGCTTGGTTCGAGCACCCTAGTATTCCAGTTTGCTTGACCCGAGCATTTTAGTGCTAGCTCATCACTACTCAAGAACGGTGAGCAAAAATCCCAGAACCACACGGGGGAAACCTAATGAATGACCTGCAGAGAGCTGGGACCAACGTTACACAGGCTACCATCAGTAACACACTACAAGTGTTGAGCCACCCCCGTAGTGTTCGAGTTCGGTTCGGTTCGTCGAACACCCGTGTGTTCGCCGAACTGTTCGCCGAACTGTTCGTCGAACACCTTCGAACACCGTTAAAACCAATGGCAGGCAAACAAAAACACATAGAAACACATAGAAAACACCTTCAAAGGTGTCCAAAAGCTGACAAACTGCTCAGAAGACATAACTAACACATGGAAAAGTGACAAGTACATATAGTCATGTGAAAATAAAAGAGGTGGAGGAGTAAAAGGAGGGGGAGACACAGATATAGGCATGTCATGCCCTTCTAAAATCCAAAAAGTGAGAAGCCGACACGGCCAGTCCGTTCCTGCCCGTGCCACCTCCGTGTCGCCGGGTTTGTGCCAGAGCCGCGGTGGACCCTGACGGCCAGCCCCCCTCTCCTAATACTGGTGCCTGTCCGCTGGTGGGTCGAGCGCCCCGCGGTGGGGGGGGGGTAACATCTGCAGAAGAAAGACCATCTTCCAGCCAAACTAACATGTCGACTTCTTTTCGTGGACAATGTGATACGATCCCTTTGTTACGGACACGCCCATCGCTACAAATTCCAGATGAGGCACAAAAACAGCAGGTGCTTCAGCGGATATCAAGTGCTCCTTCAAGTGGGCTCTCCTCCACCTCAACTTCAACATCACAAATACTCCAGTCCTCAGAGGTGTCACCCCAATCGCACTTGCTTCCTCACAGCTCCCAAGTCTCCAGCTGCCCGTCTGAGTATGGGGTAACACAGATGGTTGAGTCTGCACAGCTGTTTACTCATACTATAGCCTGGGAAATGGAGGTCTGCTCCAGAGCTTCTGTTAATCCAGACGAGGAAATGATCTGCACTGATGCCCAGAATCTTTATAAGTCGGATCCAGGACCAGATGAAGAAGGTTCTGAGCTTAATATAGACCCGCGTTCCCAAACTGTAACTCCTGTTGGTGGAGACAATGATGAAGACGATGATGAGACTCAAATACCTGATTGGAGCGACAACTTGACTTTTCGGTCAGGGCAGGAAGAGGTTGGCTTTGAGGACGACGGGTTTGATAACACACAGGGTGATGATGACAAGGTTGGAGATCCCACTTACTGTCAACCCACAGTCAGCCTGTCGATGAGGTCACCCGGGCCTTTGCCTGGCCTTTGGGATGTCGCGGTGGTCGGCTCCCTGGCCCGTACCCTGGGGTCATTCTTTAAAAGGGTGGATAATTGTTAATTTTATAAGAGTTTGTGACACCACCTGTGGTATCTGGTGAGAAGCACCAGCGCTGCAGCAGTCCACTGAGGCCCGTGATAAGGCAGCTCGATGGTATAGCTCCCCACAGGTGGAGCTAGGTCTCAGGGCAGCGTATGCAGGGGGAATGCAGGACAGGCGAGACCCAGCTGGGTCAGAGCAAGAACGGAAACGGACACGGTAGTCACTTCAGTACCTTTTACTGGAGGAAATTCAGGCACATCCTGGAGCACTGTAGGGTGAAGGGTGCATATCAGGATCCTCCCCAATGAGCGCGTGTAGGGCCTCCTGTTTCTTGCCTCTGCGCAGTAAGTTTCTGACCTGCCTGGAGCTAGGCCTAACTTTGTCTCTGTCCTGCGCTGGCTGACCTTGTGGTAGGGCCTTCTCTTGAAGTTCACGCTCCCAGTATGCGGGGCCTAAGCGTCTCCTGGCTCTGTTACGTATCAGCACCTTAGCGATCCTGGGACTTGTAGTTCTCCAGGGATTCCGGTTATGCCTTACTGGGTCATAGAGATCCCGGTAAGCTCGGATCCGGTGTCCGGTAAATGCTTCGGGGTGAGCTGGTTAAGCTCCTCTGCCCCTTATGTACTAACTCGCCACTCGCCTTCGGCCTACTCGGGCCCTCAATAGGCTATACACACTAACGGCAGCTTGCCGCGCTTCACCGATCTTATGACGCCGGCACAAGTTAAGCTCTATCTGGGCTCCCTGAATCTAGCTAGCAGGAGCCTCGTGCTCCACTGCTGAACTATTAACTGAGTTCTCTAGACTAGACTGAGCTCCACTGCAGACTGACCTCTCTTAGGCTTCTCTACTGCAGGAACTCTTCAGAGGAACTGAACTGCCTAGCTCCACCTTCCCTATTTATATCCCTAACGGGCTCCCTCTGCTGGTCTGAGGTGGAAGGTGGAGATGTGTGAATGTTTATGGGGGCCTCTTGTGGAGGATTCCATCAATACTCTTCTAGGATCTGTGATACCAAGCGCAGCGGGGCGTCACAGATGCTATTGACGACGAGGTTAGGTTGCGCCTTCCTGGACAGAGACGGAGTACTGGAAGCACGTCAACAACTGCATCCTCAACCACAACTCCACCTCTGACCACAAGTCGTAGTGGCTCTTCAGGTCGCATGGGCTCTAAGCCTTGCATAGCCTGGGCATTTATTCAGATCGATAAGGATGACCCAACTCGTGTTATCTGTAATATTTGTCACCAAAAGCTAAGTAGAGGCCAAAAAATCCATAGTTTGAGTACTTCATGCATGTACCGTCACATGGATATGAAGCATAAGTTGCAGTGGGAAGCTCACTGTGCTACAATGCGGCCTAGCAGGCTGGGCCAACCACCGTCTGCCCCATCTTGTGCATCCGCGGCCTCTTCATCATCTTCCTCACAGACCGGCAGTTTGCCAGGGACACCCTACTCAACCCCGTCAAAGCACAACAGCCAGCCCTCGGTCCCTCAGATGTGGACAAGTAAAAGACCATTTCCTCCTAGCCATGAGAAAGCTAAGAGGTTGAATTTCACCATCTGCAAGCTCTTGGCTACAGAAATGCTGCCTTTCCGCCTGGAGGACACAGTGGATTTTTGAGACCTTATGTCCGTCGCAGTGCCCCAGTACCAGATGCCCAGTCGGCACTACTTCTCAAAGAAAGGTGTGCCTGCGCTCCACCAGCATGTCGCACACAACATCACCGCTTCTTTGAGAAACTCTGTGTGTGACAGGGTGCATTTCACCACAGACACTTGGACGAGTAGGCATGGACAGGGGCGTTACATGTCGCTGACAGGGCACTGGATAACTATGGTGACAGCAGGACAAGGGGCTGCTGTCCAAGTCTTGCCGTCCCCGCGAGTTGTACGTCATTCCTCTTTATCTAGAAGTTCCTCCACTGCTTCTGCCTCCTCAACCTCCTCTCGATCCTCCACCTGCACCCAAACCTGTCTGGTAATGCCACCTGCTTTCTAACTGCGCACCTCCTTACTATGCTGGCAGCAGGGCTCAACGGCATCAGTGTTTACTTTGAAATGTCTGGGAAATGTGAGTCACACAGCTGAGGACTTGTGGTCAGCTCTGGAGACCCAGTTTCATGAATGGTTGTCTCCACTGGACCTGCAACCAGGGAAGGCCGTGTGCGACAATGCTGCAAACCTGGGTGCGGCCCTTCGCCGGGGCAATGTTACACACGTGCCTTGTATGGCTCACGTGTTGAACCTGGTTGTCCATAAATTTTTAGCCCACTATCCCGGACTAGATGGCTTTCTGCAGAGGGCACGGTCGCTGTGTGCTCACTTCCGCCTTTCGCATCCCGCAGCTCAACGACTTACATCTCTACAGAAGACGTTGGGCCTGCCAGTTCACCGGCTGAAATGCGATGTGCCGACACGGTGGAATTCAACTCTGCACATGTTGCAGCGACTGTGGCAGCACCGACAAGTCCTGGTGCAATAGTTTCTGACGTATAGCCTGGGCCAACGAGATCCAGAGGTGGGGCAAATCACACAGCAGGAGTGGTCTCAGATCAGGGACCTATGAAGTTGACGCGCCCCCTGGGCCGTGGGGTACCCGGAGCCGGGCCGGTAGACGCTGGGGGTTGTAGTCACTGTGGCGGTGACCCGGTCCGTGACCCAGGGCGGTCAATCCAACGGTAATTTGTATATATGGATTTTATAATGTCCGACTACGCCACCTGTGGAGTGCGGCCAAAGGGGCCGCCGCTGCGGAACAGTCCTCTGAAGCTGGTGGTTTTGCTGCAATGGTATTATTACTCACCACAGGAAGAGTGTAGCTTCAGGGCAGTGTGGGTGGATGATGGTGGTTGTAGTGCAGGGAGTCAGTAATGAACACAGAGTCCGTGTGATGCAGTCCCAAGATCTTTACTCACAGTTGTTGCAGTCCAGATTACAGGTACCAGAGTTATCTCACCCGTCGTGCTCTGCGTACTCAGTGAGGGGCTCAGTCCACCCCCAGATAGCTCCGGAGTACTTAGCAGGACCCCCTTCTGTGTGTCCTTTCTCTGGCCTTCTCCCTGCACCTCACACCCAGTGACACTTCTATCCGGTATCCTCGGGCCTTGGCGGGCGACTTGTGTTCCGTCCCCTGGGTCCTATGTGGCTACCTTCTTAGTGAGACTGGTGTGGACTTTTGCCTGCAGTACATGAAATGCTGCAGCCTCCGGTTTCTAGTTGAGCCTTGCTGTTTCTCCTCTAGTTGAGGGACCGGTTCCCCTTATCTGGCCTGACCCCTCTACCTCCTGGTAGCAGCGGGAGTACAGGTGGCCTTCTGCACGGCCCGTAGCCCTAGGGTCCCTTCGGTTCCTGGAGCCTTCCTGCTCCCACTCCTCTCTTCTCTCCTTCAGTCCTGGGCCTCCCAGGCTAGGCCCGCCTCCGGAGCAGAGCTCATGCCGAGCCTCTGCTCCTGTCACTTTTCCTCCTCTGACTGGCTTGCTCTTTCTAAGATGGCTTCCTATTTATACTCTCCCTGTCATGTGCTCCCCTAAGCTGCTCCCCTAAGCATCCACTACATAGGATCCTCCCACCAGCTAGGGACCTGGGACTGTGCTCTCCCTTAGGAGCAATCTCGCCCTAACCCCACTGCGGGTATGTGTTTTGGTTCAGGTGTTAGGGTCCCGAGCCATACGCCTTCCTTACCTGAGGGTGAGATACCACACCTCTGGGTGAGATGCAGTAACTCTGTGGTGACTGCACCCTCAGGGGCGCCACACACCTTTCTGCACAGTTTTGAAATGGCGACGAAGATGTTTAGTGCTGACGACGATGCCATTATCAGCATAACTATTCCGGTGATTTACATGCTGGAGCACACATTAAACAGAATTCAGAGTCAGGTGGTCGGACAAGAGGAGGTGGAGGAAGAAGAGGAGGAGTCGTATGCGGAAGGGATAACATCTCCAAGGCCCAGACGGTTGGCAGCACCAAGGAGGCAGGCATGGGAGGGTGGGGGAGAGGGATTAAACAGGGCGCATGGTAGCAGCCAAACTGTTGAGGAAGGTGCAGGAGCCGAGGAAGAAGTGGAGGATGAACTGGCGATGGGCATGGAAGACTCATCAGATGAGGGAGAACTTGATCACATTTCTGTTGTGCGAGGTTGGGGGGAGAGGGCAGAGGAAAGAAGCATGATTCTTACCTCGCTACCAACACAACAAGGACTTGGTCCTCCTGGATGCGCAAGACACACGAGTGCCTTCTTGCTGCACTACCTGCAACATGACCCTCAGATTGCAGAATTCGAAGTAATCTCGACTACTGGGTTGCCACACTCTTAGATCCCCGGTACAAAAGTAAATTTGCCGAAATAATTCTGTGCCACAATTTTGGGAAAAAATGTAAACTCTTTTTGGAGTCCCCTTGCTGTGTCTTACGTGACGTTGGCATCGTCAATTCCAGGTGGGTTGGGTCGCTCCCCCCCCCCTTTTAACTGTAAGAAACTACATACACTATGGCTTGGGGTAACACAGATGGTTGAGTCTGAAGAGCTGTTTACTCAGAGGTCTGCTCCAAATCTTCAGTGTCTGCTAGTCACAGTAGAATTTTTAACTGCAACTAGCCTAGGCAATACTTTGGGCGTAGTAGCCCAGCTGCGAAGCAAGCTGCACCGCCTGTGTATCTAATAAGAATTTTTAAATGCATCTAGCCTAGGCAGGCTGTGGGGACCCCCAACCAAACCCAGACGCTCAGCCCCCCTACCGCCCCCCTTTCCTTGACAATACAATAATGTAACTTACAACTGGATGGGTGAGGATCGGTCACAGCTTTATTAACTCTTTATACTCATTCCATTAGAAAGACATTTTATTTCTAAAATAAATCAGCTTGTTGCAGCATGCCCTGGGTCTCCACTCCGGCAACTTGGCCAACAAGTGTAACTCTCCAACATGTCCTTTCTATTTCCAGGCCACGGAGGATCCTGCGTACTCGTATGCAGGACTCTGACCCCCACCCATCACTCTTAACGCTTGTTCCACTCCATCCTGGAGTCCTGACAGGAATATGTCCAGTCCAATATCCATTAAGTGAACACCGTCGGGCCGTATGAGGCCTGCTTTATCTCCTTCCAGTTGTCGGTGTCGTACCACTACACCGCCTCTGTCTCTTCTAAATTTTGCCATCTGAATATTTATTACCCGCCTTGTCCGTTCGATGGCCGTGATGTCTCGCGCACCTTGCCATACCGCTATCGGCACAATCTCTGACCATACTATAGCTAGTTTTGTGAAAAATTCTCTGAAGCGCTCAGTGTCTAGTTTCATTATTGCCATTAGTTATGCGCTCTTGTGATGACCTAGGTTGTTTCCCCCGGCCTGTATAACTAAGATGACCAGACATCTTGCCTCTCTCCCTACCTTGATTACCTCCATTAGTACCTGTGGCCATAGCAGGCCTCTAATACCTCTCCAGTTGAAATATGTGTTATGAAACTCTAATTTCCTCCCGCCTGGGCGGACTTTCGCCCTTTAATCTGCCCAATATATATACGAGTGGCCTATCACCCACACTGTTGGCTTAGCGTCACCTGTAAAAGAAACAAACCACGTTAGGATAACAAGTCCGGTCTTATGTATCTTGCCAAACACGTGGATCACCATCTCTCTATCCTCTGAACTTCCGTTTCTGACAGTCCTGCTCTTGCTGCTTCTGTGGCCGCGCCTATGCGGAATGAGTGTGTCCCGTAATCTTTGGGGTGGTTCCCTGCCGATGTTATGCATTTATTAAATATAGCTTGGAACTGGTATCTTGATAATGGCGTCCCATCAATGTGTGATAGGAACAAATTACTTTGTGATCTGATGGTTAGATATGGTTTTACTATTGTTACCCGACTCAGTGTACCGTTTGTGGGTTGTAGAAGTACCCAAGTGCCCCTGCCCGCTGGAACCATTTTCGATTTGTGTATGCGTAGACGTATTGCATTATTGCCTATGACTACGTCCTGGTGTAATAAGCCTCCACTGGTGCTAATTTTGGATTGAGGGACTAATTCTCTTATGCATAGCGCCCCGAAGAAGGCGATCACAAATGCAGTAGACAGTAGTGTTGCTTCAAATTGTGAGTGTCATGTTAATGGTGTTAGGGATATGATGTGAGAAATCAGTTTTAGTGACACGGGACGGGACGTCTACACTCCTGACTTGGCTGAACCCTTTTCCACCCTTTCATGGATTGTCTGATGATGAATCTCTTTGTCACATCTCCCCAATTCAGTAGTTGGAAGTGAAATGCTACTCCGGTCAGACACCGCTGCGCTGACGCCCCTGATATGCCCCTCATCATTAGCTGGTGGAGAAATTCTATGGTGACTTGTGATCTGGCTTGTTCACATTGGTCAACCCGTCTGCCTGCTACTAGTCGTGTCCACTCTTCCCATGCCTTACCGTATGCTTGCCACGTCGACGGGGAAACTGACGCTCTGATTAATGGCATCAACTATTCGCCACTAGATCCCATAGGGAAGGTGGGCAACTGTTGTCCCGATGGGTGGGCATTGTGGAAGAGCTCTGTGAAAATCTGCCAATTGAATTGTTATAAAGCGTTAGCAGCAGCTTTAGACCCCTCAGCATAGTGGCTAGCCCGGACCCATACATTGTGTTTTAGGCACAGGAATGCTAGCCTGGGTAGTAGGCCTAGCACTGGGAGAGACGATGATGCCATCTTATTAATGCAGTGCGCTAAGCTGGTGTTTTTTGTTATGAAGCGTATATTTTTGTAAGCCAGGAGCGCGGCCCATATTTCTATTGCTACCACTATTGGGAAGAAAAATTATTTTCAGGGCTAGATGCAGCGAAAAATTATTATTAATTGAAAACCTGGTGGAGCTTGGTATAGATGGCCTAATACAATGAGACCCACACACTGCTAGAAGGCCAAATATTTTTTCAGAGTTAGATGCAGAAAAAAATTATTTTGAGTTTGCAACCTGATGGAGGTCTGTATAGATGGATTAATAGAACAAGTCCCACACACAGCTAGAAGCCCAATATTTTTTCAGAGGTAGATGCAGAAAAAAATATATTCAGTTTGCAACCTGATGGAGGTCTGTATAGATGGATTAATAGAACAAGTCCCACACACAGCTAGAAGCCCAATATTTTTTCAGAGGTAGATGCAGAAAAAAATATATTCAGTTTGCAACCTGATGGAGGTCAGTATAGATGGACTAATAGAACAAGTCCCACACACTGCTAGAAGGCCAAACATTTTTTCAGAGCTAGATGCAGAAAAATATTATATTCAATTTGCAACCTGATGGAGGTCAGTATAGATGGACTAATAGAACAAGTCCCACACACAGCTAGAAGGCCAAATATTTTTTCAGAGGTAGATACAGAAAAAAATTATATTCAGTTTGCAACCTTATGGAGGTCAGTATAGATGGACTAATAGACTAAGTCCCACACACAGCTAGAAGCCCAAATATTTTTTCAGAGGTAGATGCAGAAAAAAATTATATTCAGTTTGCAACCTGATGGAGGTCTGTATAGATGGATTAATAGAACAAGTCCCACACACAGCTAGAAGCCCAATATTTTTTCAGAGGTAGATGCAGAAAAATATTATATTCAATTTGCAACCTGATGGAGGTCAGTATAGATGGACTAATAGAACAAGTCCCACACACAGCTAGAAGGCCAAATATTTTTTCAGAGGTAGATACAGAAAAAAATTATATTCAGTTTGCAACCTTATGGAGGTCAGTATAGATGGACTAATAGAACAAGTCCCACACACAGCTAGAAGCCCAAATATTTTTTCAGAGGTAGATGCAGAAAAAAATTATATTCAGTTTGCAACCTGATAGAGGTCTGTATAGATGGATTAATAGAACAAGTCTCACACACAGCTAGAAGCCCAATATTTTTTCAGAGGTAGATGCAGAAAAAAAAATATTCAGTTTGCAACCTCATGGAGGTCAGTATAGATGGACTAATACAACAAGTCCCACACACAGCTAGAAGCCCAATATTTTTTCAGAGCTAGATGCAGAAAAAAATATATTCAGTTTGCAACCTGATGGAGGTCTGTATAGATGGATTAATAGAACAAGTCCCACACACAACTAGAAGCCCAATATTTTTTCAGAGGTAGATGCAGAAAAAAATATATTCAGTTTGCAACCTGATGGAGGTCTGTATAGATGGATTAATAGAACAAGTCCCACACACAGCTAGAAGCCCAATATTTTTTCAGAGCTAGATGCAGAAAAAAATTATATTCAATTTGCAACCTGATGGAGGTCAGTATTGATGGACTAATAGAATGATGCTATGCCCAAAAGATTTTACTTCACTAGGTGCAGTAAAAAAATTGGTATTCTATACACAGGTGGTATATCTTGCAACACAGATAGGCTACTCCACTGACTAACACACTCTGCAATAGGCCAAAAAGGATTAGCTTTGCTAGATTCAGCCAAATGCTGTGAAAAAAACTTGCACAGCACTGGCACAGACCTGCCTGGCAAAAACTGATAGGAACTGATGTAACCTAGTCCTGAAAAGGACTCCAATTACAATTAGTCTTTACTCCCACAATCTATCTATTTAAGAGCACAGACCTGCCTGATAAAAGTCGTAGGAAATGCTGTAACCTAGTCCTTAAAAGGACTGCAATCACAACTATTCCCTACTCCCAAGCTATCTGTAGATTTGTGCGAAAATTGGCTTGAAATTAACAAGGTATAGCGCACACAGCAACAGCGGTGCCGTCTAACACGCAGCTGCAGCAGTGAGAAAATGGTGGCGACGGGGAAAATGGCTTGGTCTTATAGGGCAAGGACATGTGACATACACTGCCAATGACACATGCCCTTGCTTGTGTGAAAAAAAGCACTTCGCTCCGTGTGTGCGCTGCTGATAGGCTGACAGATTGCACCTCCCCACTGCAAATGCGGGAAAGAGAAAAAAAAATGGAGATCTTCATTGTTCCTGCAGAGATCCATCCCCTGCCCCTCCCCCCACCCCGCTGTACACTCAAACTGCGTATTAACATTAATTTTCATCATTACTGAGAAAAAATCCAGTTATGATTTTGGTGCACGAACAGTTATCGAACATAACCTCAAACAGCCGAATTTTTCTCAAATTGTTCGTGTTCGCCGAACGGCTCGAACACCGCCCAAAACAGCTCGAATTTGAGATTGGCAAACAGTTCGAGTAGAACAACGCTCATCTCTACACACTACGCCGCCAGGGACTCAGATCCTGCAGTGCCAGAAGTGTGCCCCTGCTTAAGCCATTACATGTCTGGGCATATCTGAAGTTTGCTAGAGAGCACTTGGATGATCCAGAAGAGTATTGGGAGAATGTCATATGGTCAGATAAAACCAAAGTAGAACTGTTTGGTAGAAACAGAACTCGGCGTGTTTAGAGGAGAAAGAATGCTGAGTTGCATCCAAAGAAAACCATGCCTACTGTGAAGCATGGTGGTGGCAAAATCATGCTTTGGGGCTGTTTCTCTGCAAAGGGACCAGGACAACTGATTCATGAAAGAATGAATGGGACCATGTATCGTGAAATTTTGAATGCAAACCTCCTTCCATCAGCATGGACATTGAAGATGTAACGTGGCTGGGTCTTTTAGCATGACAATGATCCTAAGCACACCACCAGGGCAACGAAGGAGTGGCTTCATAAGAAGCATTTCAAGGTCCTGGAGTGGCCTAGCCTGTCTCCAGATCTAAATCCTATAGAAAACCTGAAGGGAGTTGAAAGTCCATGTTGCCCAGTGACAGCCCCAAAACATCACTGCTCTAGAGGAGATCTGCATGGAGAAATGGGCCAACATACTAGCAACAGTGTGTGCTAACCTTGCGAATACTTACAGAAAACGTTTGACCTCTGTCATTGCCAATAAAGGATATACAACAAAGTATTGAGATGAACTTTTCTAATTGACCAAATACTTATTTTCCACAAAAATTTGAAATGATCCAAATCAGACAATGTGATTTTCAGGATTTGTTTTCTCATTTTGTCTCTCATAGTTGAGGTCTACCTATAATGTCAATTACAGGCCTCTCTCATATTTTTAAGTGGGAGAGCTTGCACAATTGGTGACTGACTAAATATTTTTTTTCTCCACTGTAAATTGGAGAAAACCACCACAGGCAGCAGGCTTATCCAGACTGCCTTCATAAATGATATAGGGAGGGTCAAAATGATTCTGATACACATTGTTGCACTGAAATTATGTACTATTTGGCATATTTATGTGCTGTACTTCACAATAAATTCAACTTGTAACTGCGAAAGACTACACACTAATCTTTTCCTGTGCACAGGAGAAAAGGCAGCAAGAAAATATTAAAGCTTAAACATAAAGCTTAACTTTTATCACATAAATCAATTATACACATGAAAATAAAATAAGCAATTTTGTTATATATCTTATCAGAGAAATCTGCTTCTTGCTCCATCAAGACTGATCATTCACTTTCAAAGTTCTCAATTCACAGTAAATTTTGTATTCAGTGAATGATAATAATAATACTTTTATTTATATAGCACCAACACTTTACAATTTAGCAAATACAAATTTGTAAATTACAAAGATATTTATCACTAACAATTTCCATTTCTATGTAGCTGGGAGGGATAGGGGATAGAGGAGCTAGAAGCCGAGCTCACCCTACAGTCTACATGGAATCTTTCCATCTCCTATCTCAGTAATATAGAAATCTATATTCACTGACGACAGATTTTATCTGTGAATTGAGAATTTTGAGAATGAATGCTCAGTCCTGGCGGAGAAAGAAGCAGGTTTCTCTGATAAGATATATCACAAAGTTTCTTATTTTCACTTGTACTATTAATTTACTGTATTAACTAACAATGAAAACAACGGTTACTCTTTAATATAGAAGAAATTCCATATGCGTTTTTTGGTCAATGATAGTTGAGTATCCTCTTGATAACAATTTCATTAATGGAATTCTGTGTTCCAGAGCAACAATGCATTACATGATTCCTGTGTAAACACTTAACTTCTATAATGGCATGAGGAGATTCCTTAAAGGGGTTGTCCACTTCTAGAACAACCCCTTCTGAATGTTTGCCCCTGTCAAAATAAAAACACCTATACTCAGCTCCGGTGCCGGCACCGTTCCATCGGTGTCGGGGCTCATATGCGGTTGCTATAACACGTGCACCCTGTGCCCAATCACCGCTGGCGTCGCTGTCCCTGGCTTCGGACGTATTAGTAATCAAGAGGAAGTGAGAGGCCAGCCGCAGTTCTCATGTCCTCTTGGATATACGTCCAAAGACTGGGGACAATAACGTCAGTGCTGATTGGGTGCAGGGTGCGTGTGTCATAACTATTTCCTGTAATATGAAAATAGGAGAAAGCAAGGGAAACAAAAGATAATAATTAAAATGTATGAGGACAAAATTATAATCAATGAATCTATGTTCTCCCCAGTCCTAATAGCAGCACAAGAATGGGATAATTGTACCTCAATGGGCTTATAGGACAGAATGTTCAATATTTAAACTAATTTATAAACATCTCCCTACTCTATAAATACTAACCTATCCCCACCCACTTTGAGTTTTATTAATGGTGTTGTCTCCTACTCGGATAATGCCTTCTGAATCCTTATGTTTCCCACTAGTAAAAAAACACCAACACTTATACTCACCTCCTGTGCTGGTGCCATTCCAGCGGAGTTGGCACCAGCTCCCCCGGGGATCATGTGACATTGTTATGTCACATGATCCTGGAGGCCAATTAGCGCTGACTTCAATGACCTCTCCTTAGGAGAAATCAAGACATCTGAAGGAAGTAAGTAGCTGCAGTTCTCACTTTGTCCAGATGTCAATCACGTCTTTGGAGAGGAGAGTGAAGCCAGTGCTGATTGGCCACAGGGATCGCATGACTTAATCCCCAGGAGAGCTAGTGCCAACACCGTTGGAATGGCGGCGGCACTGGAGTGTTATTATTTTACTTGGGGGGAAACATAAGGATTCCAAAGGGGTTGTCCAGGTAGTGGTCTTTTAAATAGAGTAAAACTGGAGTGAAAAGTATATGGTGCTGTAAGACTAACAGAAAACATTACTTCTCTTACATTATAGCAGCAGAACAAAAATGGATAATTAATGAGAAAAAGCCCTGTAGCGAGGGTCTGTTTCACAAATAAAATTCAAAAGTGACCCCCAAGAGTCATATTTTTTTTATAGAATGAGAATACATTCTATAGTAGCAGATGAAAGTATTATGTGAGCTCCAGGTAGCTGCACTACAAAGTTGATCCAATGGGGTCAAACTTCTCTCTGTCCAAGAAATGAGAGATTCACTGGTAGAATAGATTATCACTAAATCAAGAGGAAAACTGATAATAAATCTTAATGGCCTCTTGGTGATTGCAGGTTTATAAACTCTATATCTTACTGTTGAAATTGTAAAATTACTTTCTATTAGTGATGAGTGAATGTGCTCGCCACTACTCAGTACTCGCCCGAGCATCACAGTGCTCCTCAAGCTCGGCGAGTATTTCCGGGTTGCTCAGGCGAGAGCTCAGGTCCCCGCCCTGAATGTTTGGTGCTCTTTAGAGAGCCAATGTAGATGCAGGGATTGATTGCCACATACTGTAATGTCATAGCCATGTTGGTTGTTGGCATTACAGTGATTGGCTGGCCGCGCAGCGTCATCAGGTCTATTTAAGACCCGGTGACGCTAGGCTCGTCAGTCTACTCCGGAAACAGGCTGAGTAGGGAGAGCTGCTGATGAGTCAGGGAGAGATTTGCTTGTTTATAGTTAGTAAAAGTATTCCACAGAATATCTATATATCCATCTGACCTAACAGTCCTTCTGAGGACTAATTCAGCTGCATATATTCAGTGGTGATAGCAGGAGTTAGGCAGGGAGGCAGTGTATGTAGCAGACTGCAGTAAATACAGCACAAGAGGGTCCATTGCACGTTCTGTCGGCTGCTGTTTGTAACATACCTGGCGGCGTCCTTGCATAGTGGTCCATCTCCCACTGTGCAAGAGCACGCACTTGATCTCCTGTCCAGAATGTCTCTCTGGCTTCCCTCCATGCTGTCTGTTTGTGTCTGTTTCTGCTGCTTAAGGGCGGCACCCAATCACTTCCTGCTTTTTGTACCTGCTGTGTGTCACACCCCTTGTGTGTCCTCAGCCTATTGCTGTCTGTCACCTGGTATATAGCTCAGCTGCTCCAATCAATCCTTGCCTGAGCATAGTGTTTCATTCAGTGTGTGCTCGCACTCTGAAGGTGCCAGGTCCCGTTCTGTGTTCTCTTGTCTGCCTATCCTGGAGGCTGTTTCCAGGCCTGTCTGAACACGCTCCTAGCCTGTTCCTCCTGCCTTCTAGGGGCTGATTACCTAGACCCGCTCCTGTATCTTGTCTGTCCTGTCTGAACACGCTC
Source organism: Phyllobates terribilis (assembly GCF_046119375.1). NCBI lineage: Eukaryota > Metazoa > Chordata > Amphibia > Anura > Dendrobatidae > Phyllobates > Phyllobates terribilis. Next base: position 695,354,916 of record NW_027362762.1, read on the forward strand.
CTAGCCTGTTCCTCCCGCCTCTCTGGGGGCCGTATTCCCAGACCCGCTCCTGTATACCGCTGCAGTGTCGGTCTCCTCCGTACACTCAGTTCCAGTCTGAACTCTCTCCTATCCTTTACCTGTTTTGCCTCTATGTCCGTTCCTTTCCTTTTTCTGCAGAGTCTGAACTTGTACCTAACTCCTGCTTGTTGTCTCTGTACTCCCGTTTGTGAGTTTGTGGTCCACTCGTTACTTCACTGCAAGTACCCTGTGGGTATCTGGCTCTGCCTTTCTCTTCCTGTCTGTTCCGTGTGTAACAGAGCCCTGTCCCCCCTGCTCAGCCTAGCCTGCTCTGACTCCTTTGCTCACCGCTCCGGCGGTTCTAGCCTGCTCTTACTCCTTTGCTCACCGCTCCGGCGGTTCTAGCCTGCTCTGACTCCTTTGCTCACCGCTCCGGCGGTTCTAGCCTGCTCTGACTCCTTTGCTCACCGCTCCGGCGGTTCTAGCCTGCTCTGACTCCTTTGCTCACCGCTCCGGCGGTTCTAGCCTGCTCTGACTCCTTGCTTACCGCTCCGGCGGTTCTAGCCTGCTCTTACTCCTTGCTTACCGCTCCGGCGGTTCTAGCCTGCTCTGACTCCTTTGCTCGCTGCTCCGGCAGCCTTGCTCCGCTCTGACCCTTTTGCTCACTGCTCCGGCAGTCTTGCTCCACTCTTGCTCACCGCTCCAGGCGGTCTCGTCCTGCTTTACTCTTGCTCACTGCTCCGGCAGTCTCGCTCAGCTCTGACCCTTTGCTCACCGCTCCTGGCGGCCTTGTCCTGCTCTACTCTTGCTCACCGCTCCAGGCGGTCTTGTCCTGCCCTGTTCTCGCTCACCTCTCTGGGCGGCCTCACTCTGCTGTGTTTGTCTGCCACAACTGTGGTTCTGTTCCAGAGTCCCAGTGTGTACTGGGTCCTATCCCGCCAGTGTCCCTACCTGCTAGTGCCTCCCTGTCTGCACTCTAGCTGTGCTTGCCTGTACCCCTCTGCCTGTATTGTTCCTGAGTCCCAGTGTGTACTGGGTCCTATCCCGCCTGTGTTCCTACCTGCTAGTGCCTCCCTGTCTGCACTCTAGCTGTGCTTGCCTGTACCCCCCTGCCTGCATACCCGCCTGCCTGCATACCAGTCGTGCCTGCCTATACCCACCTGTCTGTGCGCCAACCTAACCAGCCTGTTCCTGTATTCCCCTGTGTGGGTCAACAGCCGTGTCCGGGGTCTGTCCTGGAGTAGCACCTGGTCCCTCTGCTCGGTTCCTCCTTGGTGCACTGGCGTCGTATGCCGTCGTGCGACCCTGGTCGGATCGGGTGAATACCTAGCTACGCTCCTCCAGGCATTCACTCTCCGGCACGGTCCAGTGGAATCACACGCACACGCCGCTCAGCCCGGGCGTGTGCATTACACTGTTGTTACAGATATTTGTAGACATAGCCCCAGATATCAAGGGCCAGGGCTATTTTTTTTTTAATCTTAATCCTGGTTATGCTATTTGCTTAAAAAGCAATCCAGAGTACATCATTTTCTGCTCCAATTGCTTGTTAGCACTGCAGAATACAGCCAGACCTTTTTCATATTACAGTGCTAAAAATCCAGAAATTTGAACTGAACGTGGAAAATATTGGTCTCCATTTCCATTTTGTTGCAGTTTGTCGGTGAAACTATTCACAAGAGTTCACTGGGAAGAAAAGTATTAGTAAACTACAGGACTGCTTTTTAAAACCGTGGTTCTTCGTCAGACGTATCAAATATAACTGCATTCCAAATTCAGACATTTCTGGCATCCATTTACATTTTGTTGCAATGTGTCAGCGAAGCTATTCACACGAGGTCTCTGTGAAGAATAGTATTAGTAAACTACAGGCCTGCTATTTAAAACCGTGGTTCTCAGTCATACGTATCACATATAACTGCATTCCAAAATCAGACATTTCTGGCTTCCATTTACATTTTGTTGCAGTGTGTCGGTGAAGCTATTCACACGAGGTCGCTGTGAAGAATAGCATTATTAAACAGGCCCGCAAATTTACACCATGGTTCTCTGTCAGACGTATCTAATATATATAATCGTCTTCTCCCGTCTGTCTGTCCTTCTGTCCAGGAAATCCCGCATCGCTGATTGGTCCGGTCGCGACCAATCAGCGATGTGGGATTTCAGAAAAAGATGGCGACCGGTAGCGGCTCCTCTGCCGTACGGAGGTCAGCGGCGATGCAGGCGGGAGATGACCGGAGCTAGCCGGTCAACTCTCGGCTGCTCGCAGCAAAACTACCCCGACCGGCGGCGCCACTGACCTCCATGTGGCTACCGGCTAGGGCCACTGATCTCCCGACGGCAAGTGTGAAGGGAGGACTGGGGAGCGGCGCCGCCGGTCGGGATACTTCTGCTGCGAGCAGTCGCTCATCTCCCGGCTGCTCGCAGCGGAAGTACCCGCACAGGCAGCGCCGCTCCCCGGTCCTCACTAATACGATTCACTGCGGCCGCGACCAATCAGCGATATTGGCGCCAAATTTAAACACCGCTCTGCACAGAGGTCAGCGGCGATGCACCCGGGAGATGACCGGCACTAGCCGGTCATCTCCCGGCTGCTCGCAGCAGAAGTACCCCGATCAGCGGTCGGGATGCTTCTCCTGCGAGCAGCCGGTCAACTCCCGCACTGGCAGCGCCGCTCCCCGGTCCTCACTAATACGACTCGCTGATTCGACCAATCAGAGATATTGGCGCCAAATTTAAACACCGCTTTGCTGATTGGTAGCGGTCGGCGGCCGCGACCAATCAGTGATTCAAATCCAGCCATTTATAGTGATCGTGGAGATATTGTCCTCCACTTAAAATGAGCAAGGTGGATGGCAAGGGACGGGGAAGTGGACGTGATGGTGAATGCAGAGGCTGAGGCCGTGGCCATGGGCAAGCTGAAATTGTGCCACAACAAACATTCACATCTTGTCTCTCGACTAGTGTTGAGCCACCCCCGTAGTGTTCGAGTTCGGTTCGGTTCGTCGAACACCTTCGAACACCGTTAAAACCAATGGCAGGCAAACAAAAACACATAGAAACACATAGAAAACACCTTCAAAGGTGTCCAAAAGCTGACAAACTGCTCAGAAGACACAACTAACACATGGAAAAGTGACAAGTACATATAGTCATGCGAAAAGAAAAGAGGTGGAGGAGTAAAAGGAGGGGGAGACACAGATATAGGCATGTCATGCCCTTCTAAAATCCAAAAAGTGAGAAGCCGACACGTTCAGTCCGCTCCTGCCCGTGCCACCTCCGTGTCGCCGGGTTTGTGCCAGAGCCGCGGTGAACCCTGACGGCCAGCCCCCCTCTCCCAATACTGGTGCCTGTCCGCTGGTGGGTCGAGCGAGCCCCCCTGTGGTGGAGGCAGCTCTAAGCTTTTTAATTTAAATTGTCTCTCTAATTTGAATAAATACACTTTAAATCCATTTACAAGGATCTATTGGAGGGCAAGTCTCATGCCAGCAGCCACGTAATTCCAGCTCCAGTAGCGTCCACTAAAGCTGCTGCAGTTAAAAAGCTTTTATAAGGATCGAGCTCAGCTGTCCACCGCAAGGCATCCTACTGCCAGTCCCAGCCCCTATGCCTTGGGGTGCCTCCTGATGCTCTTCACTGAGTATCCCGTGGTCCCGAAGCATTTCCTTTGAAAAAATTAAGTGTCCAAACTACAGGTGGTGTAGCTTGCTTAACAGCCGGGATAATCCGCTGACTAGCAGACACTGCTACTAGGCACAAAGTATTTCCTGGGCTAGATGCAGTTAAAAATTTGTAATTAGATACTCTCGTTGGATGCTGAGAAAGCATTCCATAGAGTCTCCTGGCACACCATATATGATTCTCTTAAAAAGCTTGGGGTAGGGGTCTAGGGGACCCTTTTATAGCCAAAATCACGGCCCTGTATCACAATACGTCACCTAGGCTGAAGATAAATGGAACTGTAGCACCCTGAGGGCTCGGTTGCTACAGAGGTATTGCACCTCACCCAGAGGTGTGATATCTCACTCTCAGGTAAGGATGGAGTGTGGATCAGAACCCGACACCTGCATGCATTACACCACATTGCCGTGGGGCAGGGCGACCAATATGCCTCTGTGATGGGCACGACAGTCCCTGTCCCTGGCTGGAGTGGGGGGCGGGAACACTGAGGAAGGGGAACCCTGTAGTGCAGGAGCAGGGAGGAAGCAGTTCCTGGGTGCATTGAGAAGGGAGTATAAAAGGTGGGCACCATCTTAGTTCAGTGCAGAGAAGTCTGAGCAGAAGTGGCAGGGAGCAGGGGCTCTGCATGAGCTCTGCTCCGGAGGTGGGCCTAGTAACAGAGGCCCAGGCCTGGAAGAGGGAGAAGGAAGGAAGAGGAGCGGAGAAGGCTCCAGGAACGAGGAATGAAGGGATCCCAGGGGTGCGGACGGGCGAGTCGCCACCGCACGCCCGAATCCACCTGCGTGGAGGGGTCAGGCCAAAGGGGGAGACCGGTCCCCGAAACTAGTGGAGGCAGGAAACGACCCTCAGCTAGAAACCGGAGGCTGTGACATTTTATGTGGTGCAGCCCCTCGCTACACCCACTAGGAAGGCACCACATAGGGTCAGGGAAACTGGCGCCAAGTTTACCAAGAGGAGGCCCGAGGCAGCCGGACAGAAGGGTTGGTAAGAAAGGCCAGACAAAGGACACACAAAGGGGGTCCTGTGAAGCGCTCCAAAGTTATCTGGGAGTTGTCTGAGCCCCTCACCTGGTGAGCACAGTACGACGTGGGCAGCCGTTACCTGCAGACGTGGTCTGGATAATAAGAACTGTGAGTAAAGGCCCTGGACTGCATCACTGACTCCGTGTCGTTACTGCTGCTGCCCTGCACCATCACCCCCATCCTCCGCATACACTGCCCTGAGGCTATACTCCTCCCGTGGGGAGTTATGCTACGCTCTGCTGCACCCACAACACCAGCCTCAGCGGTCTGCCCTGCAGCGGCGGTTCACTCTGACCGCAATCCACGGGTGGCGTAGTCTGACATTTAAACATCAAAACCACATAAATAGTTCCGCCACTGGTTTGACCACCCTGAGCCACGGAACCGGGTCGCCGCCACGAAGACTACAACCACCAGCATCCACCAAAAAGGGTCCGGCTCCGGGTGTCCCAAGGCCCAGGGTGTGCATCAGAACATTTTCATTACCTTTCACAATCACCAATGGGACAAGGCAGGGATGTCCTCTGTCCCCTCTCTTATACATCCTAGTGACGGAGCACCTGCTCTCATCAATTCGCCATAACCCCAATATTAGGTGGATTGAGGTGGGAGACACCGAGTACAAGTGCTCTCTATTTGCTGATGATGTCCTAGTATATATCACTCAATCACATATATCCATCCATGCTGTTATGGTTGAAATAGATCACTTTGTTACATGGTCAAATTTTAAAATCAATGCAGCGAAGTCTGAGGCCCTCGATGTCTCCCTCCCCAAATCAATATAGGATTCCATCCAGTCCAACTTTTCCTTTGCCTGGCCCTCACAGGGTATCAAATACTTAGGAATTCCTATTCATAGAGACCTCTCCCATCTATGTTATCTTAATTTTGGGCCCTTTATTGAACAACTCCATACAGACCACGGTTGGCAAGTTAGAACTGTAAGATTCACTACGTGAACCACTGGTGTTTTGTGGAAAAGCACATGTACACTGTGTTCCAAATTATTATGCAAAAAGTGTTTAGGAGTGATAAGGGAAGAATTTGTTTGTTTGTCAGTTAAACTCATTGATGGTGATGTGTGTCAGGGCTCTTTATATCACTGTAAGCAATTGCAGACACCTGTGCTAATTAGTTTGGCAGGTGTGTCCAATGAAAGGCAAGACTACTTAAGAAGGCTGTCTCACATTATTAAGCAGCCTACATTTTCTGCCAAAATGGGAAAGAAAAAGGATGTGTCGGCTGCTGAGAAGCAACAAATTGTGGAGTGTTTAGGTCAAGGCATGACTACAATCAACATTGTGCGATGATCAGGATGAAGTGTCTTGGCAAGCAAGAAGTATGTAGCTGATTCACAGTACACACGTGATCAATAAACACTAAACTATGGAGGGCACCATCCAAATCAAAAAGGGGATCAACATGCTGCACACCACATAAATACACGTGAAAAAAGGAAAAGAGGTGTGCTATGAAGCAGTGATCACCCAGCAATACTTCAATAAATTATCAAACGTTATAATAAGTGACAATAAATTTTATTCATTACAAATATAAATACATACAAACAACGTCAAAAAACCCAAATAGCTAAAACACAAGTAAAATCAATATAGTGGGGTTACCCACTAATTTGAAGCCCACCTGCTCCAAAAAAACATCCCTAGTTACAACAGAACAAGCAGTACCATAATACAACAAGTGCCAGTATTATCCCTGGTGATCAATATCGTACACATGCATATTAGTTATGACTGCCTGACATTAGTATTCAAGGAGGTGTACTATAGTCCAGAAAGATGAAGAGGGAAGTATGTACCTACTACAGCAGAGTATATAATGAAAAATACTTCATCCCAGCATAGGATTTTGTGCTCAGGGAGGTGATTGATCGTAGCGCTATTATGTGCAGGAGGGATACTTACAGCATGAAAGCGTTTTGTATTTATTTATACCCTGAATAGTACTTTTTGTGGTATGTGAGTATATAGTATTTGTCAGCTCAGATATTCTATATGGGCTTCATTTATGTTTGGGACTCTTTGTATTTTTCAATATATACTCTGCTGTAGTAGGTACATACTTCCCTCTTCATCTTTCTGGACTATAGTACACCTCCTTGAATACTAATGTCAGGCAGTCATAACTAATATGCATGTGTACGATACTGATCACCAGGGATAATACTGGCACTTGTTGTATTATGGTACTGCTTGTTCTGTTGTAACTATGGATGTTTTTTTGGAGCAGGTGGGCTTCAAATTAGTGGGTAACCCCACTATATTGATTTTACTTGTGTTTTAGCTATTTGGGTTTTTTGACGTTGTTTGTATGTATTTATATTTGTAATGAATAAAATTTATTGTCACTTATTATAACGTTTGATAATTTATTGAAGTATTGCTGGGTGATCACTGCTTCATAGCACACCTCTTTTCCTTTTTTCACAGTACACACGTGTGCGTGCTGATAAGGGCAAATTGAGGACTCTTTCCTACAGGCAATTACGTCAGGTTAAAAGAGCAGCGGCAAAAAAGCCTTGTCATAGCAGCAGACAAGTTTTTGAAGCTGCTGGTGCCTCCAATGTCCCCCGAACAACAAGATGCAGGGTCCTTCAGAGGTTTGCAGCTGTGCATACGCCATCCTGTCGACCTCCTCTATCCACTTCACACAAGCAGAAACGGCTCCAGTGGGCCAAACATTACATGAAGACTGATTTCAAAACTGTTTTATTCACGGATGAGTGCCGTGCAGCGCTCGATGGTCCAGATGGATGGAGTGGAGGATGGCTGGTTGATGGACACCCCACGCAAACACGGCTACAGCGCCAACAAGGAGGAGGTGGAGTAATGTTTTGGGCTGGAATCATGGGGAGAGAGATTGTCGGCCCCTTTAGGATCCCTGAAGGCGCTAAAGATGAACTCCATAATGTATGTGGATTTTCTCAAAAAGCACTTCCTGCCATGGTTCAAGAAGAAGAACCGTGTATTTCACAGCAAGATCATTTTTTTGCATGATAATGCACCATCTCATGCTGCACATAAAACATCTGCATCTCTGGCTGATATGGGCATAAAAGGGGACAAACTTATGGTGTGACCCCCATGCTCCCCTGACCTCTACCCCATTCAGAACCTCTGGAGCATCATCAAAAGGAGTGTCTATGATGGCGGGAGGCAGTTCACATCTAAGCAACAGCTCTGGGAGGGTATTCTGTCCTCATGCAAAACAATTGAAGCAGAAACCATCCAAAACCTGACAAATTCAATGGACGAGAGAGTTCAGAAGCTCCTTTCGAACAAGGGGTCCTATGTGAAAATGTAACGTCACCTAGAATAAAGTTTTGAGTTGAAAACTGTTTGATTTCAGTTTCTAATAACCTGCTAATGCTTATAATTTCAAAAATGACCATTTTTTTGGTCTTTATTAAAATGAAAAGGTTGATCGAAAAGTTTGGGGGATCTAAGAGTGTGGCAACCCAGTAGTCATGATTGCTTCAAATTCTGACAATATGAGGGTCATGTTGCAGGTAGTGCAGCAAGAAGGCACTTATGTGTCTTGCGCATCTCGGAGCCCCAAAATTATTTTCCGGGCTAGATGCAGCTGAAAATTATTATTAATTTTAAATCTGGTGGAGCTTAGTATAGATGGCCTAATAGGATCAGTGCTGCACACTGCTACAAAGCCCAAATTATTTTCCAGTCAAGATACAGATAAACATGATTAGTAATTTTAAATCTGGTGGAGCTTATTATAGATGGCCTAATAGAATCAGTGCTGCACACTGCTACAAAGCCCAAATTATTTTCCAGCCAAGATACAGATAAACATGATTAGTAATTTGAAAGCTTAAAACGGTTGGTAGGGTGATTTTAACCAATCATTAAGCTTTTACTCTCCCCAGGATGACACAGGGGTAGAAAAGTTGTTTCGGATCCATGATTTGTTCATCTTTATGAACGTGAGTCTGTCTACATTATCAGTGGAGAGCCGTGTGCGCTTATCTGTCAGCACACCACCAGCAGCGCTGAACACACGTTCAGACAGAACACTGGCTGCGGGGCATGACAAGATCTCCAAGGCGTAAGTGGCTAGCTCCGGCCATTTATCCAGATTGGAAGCCCAAAAAGAGCAAGGGTCCAGTGACACAGTTATGGCTTCAATGTTTACTTGGAGATTCTCCTGTACCATCGTCTCTAGGCGTTGACTATGTGTCAGACTTCTTGTCTCCTGTGGCCTTGCAAAGGATGGGCTAAAAAAGTGGTGAAATGATTCCGCAAAATTGATGTTACCAGCAGATACTGTGGTTCTGTTACGGTTTGAGTGCTGAACACTTGACGGTCCCACGGTTGGCAAGTTGGAACTGTGAGATTCACTACGTGCACCACTGGGGTTTTGTGGAAAAGCACATGTAAGATTCTGCAACAGTCTCTGCTGATACTCCTGCATGCGTGCATCCCTTTCTATGGCAGGAATCATTTCTGAAAATTTACTTTTGTACCGGGGATCTAACAGTGTGGCAACCCAGTAGTCAGGATTATTTCTAATTCTCACAATTCGAGGGTCATGTTGCAGGTAGTGCAGCAAGAAGGCACTCATGTGTGTTGCGCATCCAGGAGCACCAAGTCCCTGTTGTGTTGGTGGCGAGGTAACAATCATGCTTCCTTCCTCTGTCCTCTCCCCCCAACCTCGCACAACAGAAATGTGATCAAGGTCTCCCTCATCTGATGAGTCTTCCTTCAGATCGTCCTCCACTTCTTCCTGGGCTCCTGCACCTTCCTCACTAGTTTGGCTGCTACCATGCGCCCTGGTAAAACCATCTCCCCCACCCTCACATGCCTGCCTCCTTGGTGCTGCCGACCGTCTGGACCTTGCAGATGTTAGCCCTTCCGCATACAACTCCTCCTCCTCTACTTCCTCCACCTCCTCTTGTGCCACCACCTGACTCCGAATTCTGTTTAACATGTGCTCCAGCATGTAAATCACCGGAATAGTCATGCTGATAATGGCATCGTTAGCACTAAACATCTTCGTCGCCATTTCAAAACTGTGCAGAAGGGTGCATAGGTCCCTGATCTGAGACCACTCCTCCAGCGTGATTTGCCCCACCTCTGGATCTCGTTGGCCCAGGCTATACGTCAGAACGTATTGCACCAGGGCTTGTCGGTGCCACAGTCGCTGCAACATGTGCAGAGTTGAATTCCACCGGGTAGGCACATCGCATTTTAGCCGGTGAAGTGGCAGGCCCAACGACTTCTGTAGAGATGTAAGTCGCTGAGCTGCGGGATGCGAACGGCGGAAGTGAGCACACAGCGACCGTGCCCTCTGCAGAAGGCCATCTAGTCTGGGATAGTGGGCTAAAAATTGCTGGACAACCAGGTTCAACACGTGAGCCATACAAGGCACGTGTGTGACATTGCCCCGGCGAAGGGCCGCACCCAGGTTTGCAGCATTGTCGCACACGGCCTTCCCTGGTTTCAGGTCCAGTGGAGACAACCATTCATGAAATTGGTTCTCCAGAGCTGACCACAACTCCTCAGCTGTGTGACATTTCCCAGACATTTCAAAGTAAAAACCGCCTGATGACGTTGAGCCCTACTGCCAGCATAGTAAGGAGGTGTGCAGGATCCCTTCTGCGCAGTTAGAAAGCTTGTGGCATGACCAGACAGGCTTTGGGTGCAGGTGGAGGACCGAGAGGAGGTTGAGGAGGCAGAAGCAGTGGAGGAACTTTGACATAAAGAGGATTGACACACAACTCGTGGGGACGGCAAGACTTGGACAGCAGCCCCTTGTCCTGCTGTCACCATAGTTACCCAGTGCCCAGTCAGCGACATGTAACGCCCCTGTCCATGCCTACTCGTCCAAGTGTCTGTGGTGAAATGCACCCTGTCACACACAGAGTTTCTCAAAGAAGCGGTGATGTTGTGTGCGACATGCTGGTGGAGCGCAGGCACACCTTTCTTTGAGAAGTAGTGCCAACTGGGCATCTGGTACTGGGGCACTGCGACGGACATAAGGTCTCGAAAATCCTCTGTGTCCACCAGGCGGAAAGGCAGCATTTCTGTAGCCAAGAGCTTGCAGATGGTGAAATTCAACCTCTTAGCTTTCTCATGGCTAGGAGGAAATGGTCTTTTACTTGTCCACATCTGAGGGAAAGAGGGCTGGCTATTGTGCTTAGACGGGGTTGATAAGGGTGTCCCCGGCAAACTGCCGGTCTGTGAGGAAGATGCAGGCGGACATGTTAGGTTGCCTTGATCCAAAGGTGGTGCTATCGATGTCGGACAGCGCTCAACACCAGCTGGTGTTACCACCTCCAAAGAAAATGATGACCTGCCAATCACGCTGGCTGTTGCGGGTAAAGAGGTGTCAGGTCTGCGCCCCAAAACAGGTGTGACTGCTGTCCCCCCAGTCACAGAGGATGAAGAGGCCGCAGATGCACAAGATATGGCAGACGGTGGTTGGCCCGGCCGGCTAGGCCGCATTGTAGCACACTGAGCTTCCCACTGCAACTTATGCTTCATGTCCATGTGCCGGTTCATGCATGAAGTACTCAAACTATGTATTTTTTGGCCTCTACTTAGCTTTTGCTGACAAATGTTACAGATAACACGAGTTGGGTCATCTTTATCGATCTGAAAAAATGCCCAGGCTATGGAAGGCTTAGCACCCATGCGACCTGAAGAGCCACCACGACTTGTCGTGAGAGGCAGAGTTGTGTTTGAGGATGCAGTTGTTGACGTGCTTCCAGTACTACGTCTCTGTCCAGGAAGGCGCAACCTGACCTCGTCGTCACTAGCATCTTCCTCCACCTCCTCTGCTGACCTCATCTCTTGGCTGACTGTGGGTTGACAGTAAGTGGGATCTCCAACCTCATCATCATCACCCTGTGCGTTATCACACCCGTCGTCCTCAGAGCCAACCTGTTCCTGCCCTGACAAAAAACTAAAGTTGTCGCTCCAATCAGGTATTTGAGTCTCATCATCGTCTTCCTCATTGTCTCCACCAACAGGAGTTACAGTTTGGGAATGAGGGTCTACATTATGGTCAGAACCTTCTGCGTCTGGTCCTGGATCCGACTCATAAAGATTCTGGGCATCAGTGCAGATCATTTCCTCGTCTGGATTCACAGAAGCGCTGGAGTCGACCTCTGATTCCCAGGCTATTGTATGAGTAAACAGCTCTGCAGACTCAACCATCTGTTCTACCTCATACTCAGACGGGCAGCTGGAGATTTGGGAGCTGTGAGGAAGCAAGTGCGATTGGGGTGACACCTTTGAGGACTGGAGTATTTGTGATGTTGAAGTTGATGTTTAGGAGAGCCCACTTAAAGGAGCACTTGATATCCGTTGAAGCACCTGCTGTTTTTGTGCCTCATCTGGAATTTGTAGCGATTGGCATGGCCGTAAGAAAGGGATCTTATCACATTGTCCGCTAAAAGAAGTAGACATTTTAGTTTGGCTGGAAGATGGTCTTTCTTCTGCAGATGTTACTGTTGCTTTAACACCTACCCTACGGACACAACCTTTTTTCCCCTTCCCAACACGCCTATTCCCCTTTCCACCAGCAGCAGGCCTTTTTCCACTCATTTTGGTGGTTAACTAATTCACAACTCTGGAGTTGTTTGCACAAAAAAACAATGGATGGGAACCGAGCAGAGCTGAGTGGCCAAACTGTGGTATTAGGCCAAAACTATTGGCTGGGTTAGATGCAGAAAAAAATTGTATTCAGTTTGCAACCTGATGGAGGTCAGTATAGATGGACTAATAGAACAAGTCCTACACACAACTAGAAGCCCAAATATTTTTTCAGAGGTAGATGCAGAAAAAAAATATATTCAGTTTGCAACCTGATGGAGGTCAGTATAGATGGACTAATAGAAAAAGTCCCACACACTGCTAGAAGGCCAAATATTTTTTCAGAGCTAGATGCAGACAAAAAATTATTTTGAATTTGCAGCGTGATGGAGGTCAGTATAGATGAACTAATAGAACAAGTCCCACACACTGCTAGAAGGCAAAATATTTTTTCAGAGCTAGATGCAGAAAAAAATTATATTCAATTTGCAACCTGATGGAGGTCAGTATAGATGGACTAATAGAATGATGCTATGCCCAAAAGATTTTACTTCACTAGGTGCAGTAAAAAAATTGGTATTCTATACACAGGTGGTATATCTTGCAACACAGATAGGCTACTCCACTGACTAACACACTCTGCAATAGGCCAAAAAGGATTAGCTTTGCTAGATTCAGCCAAATGCTGTGAAAAAAACTTGTACAGCACTGGCACAGACCTGCCTGGCAAAAACTGATAGGAACTGATGTAACCTAGTCCTGAAAAGGACTGCAATTACAATTCGTCTTTACTCCCACAATCTATCTATTTAAGAGCACAGACCTGCCTGATAAAAGTCGTAGAAAATGCTATAACCTAGTCCTTAAAAGGACTGCAATCACAACTATTCCCTACTCCCAAGCTATCTGTGGATTTGTGCGAAAATTGGCTTGAATTAACAAGGTATAAGCGCACACAGCAACAGCGGTGCCGTCTAACACGCAGCTGCAGCAGTGAGAAAATGGTGGCGACGGGGAAAATGGCTTGGTCTTATAGGGCAAGGACATGTGACATACACTGACAATGACACATGCCCTTGCTTGTGTGAAAAAAAGCACTTCGCTCCGAGTGTGCGCTGCTGATAGGCTGACAGATTGCACCGCCCCACTGTAAATGCGGGAAAGAGAAAAAAAAATGGAGATCTTCATTATTCCTGCAGAGATCCATCCCCTGCCCCTCCCCCCACCCCGCTGTACACTCAAACTGCATATTAACATTAATTTTCATCATTACTGAGAAAAAATCCAGTTATGATTTTGGCGCACGAACAGTTATCGAACATAACCTCGAACAGCCGAATTTTTCTCAAATCGTTCGTGTTCGCCGAACGGCTCGAACACCGCCCAAAACAGCTCGAATTTGAGATTGGCGAACAGTTCGAGTCGAACAACGCTCATCTCTACTCTCGACCTTCTTGTCCCAATTACTAGGGGACCGCAGAACACCACTATTGAACACAGAGCAGTGCCAAAAGTTTGTTGGTTGGATAGCAGATAATGCTTCCAGTCACTTTGCCACCACAACCACCCTACTGTCTTCCACAGGGTCAAGTCTCAGTAGCCATGAGCACACTAAACTGCAAAGAAAAAACCTGGGAGTCAGAACTAAAACGTAAATTGATGTGCATGCAAATTGTAAATGCATGTTCACATAAGGCCACTAGACAGAGAAAAAACAAAAAAAAGGCAAAATATCCAAATAACTGGAAGTAAATGGGTAAATAGCAGTTTAGTGTGCTTTAGTGCATTTAAGGGTGTGGCCGCCCTTTGTCTGAGCTGAAAGGTTCATTCTGCCTCTCAGGTCTTTGTCTCTACTACGGGTTCAGTCTCTCTGCCCTTGTCCATATGCATGTCACTTGACAAATGGTAAGGTTTTAATATTAGAGTTAGGACTGACCCATAATGGTTGCAGTGGAATAAAAAGACAATATCAATGCCCCTTGGAAGAGTGGTGGAGTTCGCAGTAGCTTAACAAGACGGTTTTAATGCCCCTTGGAAGAGTGGTGGAGGTCTCGGTGGAATAAAAAGACATTATCAATGCCCCTTGGAAGAGTGGTGGAGGTCGCAGTGGAATAAAAAGACAATATCAATGCCCCTTGGAAGAGTGGTGGAAGTCGCAGTAGCTTAACAAGATGGTTTTAATGCCCCTTGGAAGAGTGGTGAAGATCGCAGTGGAATAAAAAGACAATTTCAATGCCCCTTGGAAAAGTGGTGGAGGTCGAAGTAGAATAAAAAGACAATATCAATGCCCTGTGGAAGAGACGTGGAGGTCACAGTAGCTTAACAAGACGGTTTTAATGCCCCTTGGAAAAGACGTGGAGGTCACAGTAGCTTAACAAGATGGTTTTAATGCCCCTTGGAAGAGACGTGGAGGTCACAGTAGGTTAACAAGAAAGTTTTAATGCCCCTTGGAAGAGTGGTGGAGGTCACAGTAGCTTAACAAGACGGTTTTAATGCCCCTTGGAAGAGTGGTGGAGATTACAGTGGAAAAAAAAGACAATATCAATGCCCCGTGGAAGAAATGTGGAGGTCACAGTAGCTTAACAAGACGGTTTTAATTCCTCTTGGAAAAGACGTGGAGGTCACACTAGCTTAACAAGACGGTTTTAATGCCCCTCGGAAGAAACGTGGAGGTCAAAGTAGCTTAACAAGACAGTTTCAATGCCCCTTGGAAGAGTGGTGGAGGTTACAGTGGAATAAAAAGACAATATCAATGCCCCGTGGAAGAGGCGTGGAGGTCACAGTAGCTTAACAAGATGGTCTTAATTAGAGATGAGCGTTGTTCTACTCGAACTGTTCGCCAATCTCAAATTCGAGCTGTTTTGGGCGGTGTTCGAGCCGGTCGGCGAACACGAACAATTTGAGAAAAATTCGGCTGTTCGAGGTTATGTTCGATAACTGTTCGTGCACCAAAATCATAACTGGATTTTTTCTCAGTAATGATGAAAATTAATGTTAATATGCAGTTTGAGTGTACAGCGGGGCGGGGGGAGGGGCAGGGGATGGATCTCTGCAGGAACAATGAAGATCTCCATTTTTTTTTCTCTTTCCCGCATTTGCAGTGGGGAGGTGCAATCTGTCAGCCTATCAGCAGCGCACACACGGAGCGAAGTGCTTTTTTTCACACAAGCAAGGGCATGTGTGATTGGCAGTGTATGTCACATGTCCTTGCCCTATAAGACCAAGCCATTTTCCCCGTCGCCACCATTTTCTCACTGCTGCAGCTGCGTGTTAGACGGCACCGCTGTTGCTGTGTGCGCTATACCTTGTTAATTTCAAGCCAATTTTCGCACAAATATACAGATAGCTTGGGAGTAGGGAATAGTTGTGATTGCAGTCCTTTTAAGGACTAGGTTACAGCATTTCCTACGACTTTTATCAGGCAGGTCTGTGCTCTTGAATAGATAGATTGTGGGAGTAAAGACTAATTGTAATTGGAGTCCTTTTCAGGACTAGGTTACATGAGTTCCTATCAGTTTTTGCCAGGCAGGTCTGTGCCAGTGCTGTGCAAGTTTTTTTCACAGCATTTGGCTGAATCTAGCAAAGCTAATCCTTTTTGGCCTATTGCAGAGTGTGTTAGTCAGTGGAGTAGCCTATCTGTGTTGCAAGATATACCACCTGTGTATAGAATACCAATTTTTTTACTGCACCTAGTGAAGTAAAATCTTTTGGGCATAGCATCATTCTATTAGTCCATCTATACTGACCTCCATCAGGTTGCAAACTGAATATAATTTTTTTCTGCATCTAGCTCTGAAAAAATATTTGGGCTTCTAGCAGTGTGTGGGACTTGGTCTATTAGTCCATCTATACTGACCTCCATCAGGTTGCAAATTAAAAATAATTTTTTTCTTCATTTATCTCTGAAAAAATATTTGGGCTTCTAGCAGCGTGTGGGACTTGTTCTATTAGTCCATCTATACTGACCTCCATCAGGTTGCAAATTAAAAATAATTTTTTTCTGCATCTAGCTCTGAAAAAATATTTGGGCTTCTAGCAGTGTGTGGGACTTGGTCTATTAGTCCATCTATACTGACCTCCATCAGGTTGCAAATTAAAAATAATTTTTTTCTGCATCTAGCTCTGAAAAAATATTTGGGCTTCTAGCAGTGTGTGGGACTTGGTCTATTAGTCCATCTATACTGACCTCCATCAGGTTGCAAATTGAATAAAAAAATTTTCTGCATCTAGCTCTGAAAAAATATTTGGGCTTCTAGCGGTGTGTGGGACTTGGTCTATTAGTCCATCTATACTGACCTCCATCAGGTTGCAAATTAAAAATAATTTTTTTCTGCATCTAACCCAGCCAATAGTTTTGGCCTAATACCACAGTTTGGCCACTCAGCTCTGCTCGGTTACCATCCATTGTTTTTTTGTGCAAACAACTCCAGAGTTGTGAATTAGTTAACCACCAAAATGAGTGGAAAAAGGCCTGCTGCTGGTGGAAAGGGGAATAGGCGTGTTGGGAAGGGGAAAAAAGGTTGTGCCCGTGGGGTGGGTGCAGAAGAAAGACCATCTTCCAGCCAAACTAAAATGTCTACTTCTTTTAGCGGACAATGTGATAAGATGCCTTTCTTACGGCCACGCCAATCGCTACAAATTCCAGATGAGGCACAAAAACAGCAGGTGCTTCAACGGATATCAAGTGCTCCTTTAAGTGGGCTCTCCTCCACATCAACTTCAACATCACAAATACTCCAGTCCTCAAAGGTGTCACCCAAATCGCACTTGCTTCCTCACAGCTCCCAAATCTCCAGCTGCCCGTCTGAGTATGAGGTAGAACAGATGGTTGAGTCTGCAGAGCTGTTTACTCATACTATAGCCTGGGAATCAGAGGTCGACTCCAGCGCTTCTGTGAATCCAGACGAGGAAATGATCTGCACTGATGCCCAGAATCTTTATGAGTCGGATCCAGGACCAGACGCAGAAGGTTCTGACCATAATGTAGACCCTCATTCCCAAACTGTAACTCCTGTTGGTGGAGACAATGAGGAAGACGATGATAAGACTCAAATACCTGATTGGAGCGACAACTTTAGTTTTTTGTCAGGGCAGGAACAGGTTGGCTCTGAGGACGACGGGTGTGATAACGCACAGGGTGATGATGATGAGGTCGGAGATCCCACTTACTGTCAACCCACAGTCAGCCAAGAGATGAGGTCAGCAGAGGAGGTGGAGGAAGATGCTAGTGACGACGAGGTCAGGTTGCGCCTTCCTGGACAGAGACGTAGTACTGGAAGCACGTCAACAACTGCATCCTCAAACACAACTCTGCCTCTCACCACAAGTCGTGGTGGCTCTTCAGGTCGCATGGGTGCTAAGCCTTGCATAGCCTGGGCATTTTTTCAGATCGATAAAGATGACCCAACTCGTGTTATCTGTAACATTTGTCAGCAAAAGCTAAGTAGAGGCCAAAAAATACATAGTTTGAGTACTTCATGCATGAACCGGCACATGGACATGAAGCATAAGTTGCAGTGGGAAGCTCAGTGTGCTACAATGCGGTCTAGCCGGCCGGGCCAACCACCGTCTGCCATATCTTGTGCATCCGCGGCCTCTTCATCCTCTGTGACTGGGGGGACAGCAGTCACACCTGTTTTGGGGTGCAGACCTGCCACCTCTTTACCCGCAACAGCCAGCGTGATTGGCAGGTCATCATTTTCTTTGGAGGTGGTAACACCAGCTGGTCTTGAGCGCTGTCCGACATCGATAGCACCACCTTTGGATCAAGGCAACCTAACATGTCCGCCTGCATCTTCCTCACAGACCGGCAGTTTGCCGGGGACACCCTTATCAACCCCGTCTAAGCACAATAGCCAGCCCTCGGTCCCTCAGATGTGGACAAGTAAAAGACCATTTCCTCCTAGCCATGAGAAAGCTAAGAGGTTGAATTTCACCATCTGCAAGCTCTTGGCTACAGAAATGCTGCCTTTCCGCCTGGTGGACACAGAGGATTTTCGAGACCTTATGTCCGTCGCAGTGCCCCAGTACCAGATGCCCAGTCGGCACTACTTCTCAAAGAAAGGTGTGCCTGCGCTCCACCAGCATGTCGCACACAACATCACCGCTTCTTTGAGAAACTCTGTGTGTGACAGGGTGCATTTCACCACAGACACTTGGACGAGTAGGCATGGACAGGGGCGTTACATGTCGCTGACTGGGCACTGGGTAACTATGGTGACAGCAGGACAAGGGGCTGCTGTCCAAGTCTTGCCGTCCCCACGAGTTGTGCGTCAATCCTCTTTATGTCATTTTTCCTCCACTGCTTCTGCCTCCTCAACCTCCTCTCGGTCTTCCACCTGCACCCAAAGCCTGTCTGGTCATGCCACAAGCTTTCTAACTGCGCAGAAGGGATCCTGCACACCTCCTTACTATGCTGGCAGTAGGGCTCAACGTCATCAGGCGGTTTTTACATTGAAATGTCTGGGAAATGTGAGTCACACAGCTGAGGAGTTGTGGTCAGCTCTGGAGAACCAATTTCATGAATGGTTGTCTCCACTGGACCTGAAACCAGGGAAGGCCGTGTGCGACAATGCTGCAAACCTGGGTGCGGCCCTTCGCCGGGGCAATGTCACACACGTGCCTTGTATGGCTCACGTGTTGAACCTGGTTGTCCAGCAATTTTTAGCCCACTATCCCAGACTAGATGGCCTTCTGCAGAGGGCACGGTCACTGTGTGCTCACTTCCGCCGTTCGCATCCCGCAGCTCAGCGACTTACATCTCTACAGAAGTCGTTGGGCCTGCCACTTCACCGGCTAAAATGCGATGTGCCTACCCGGTGGAATTCAACTCTGCACATGTTGCAGCGACTGTGGCAGCACCGACAAGCCCTGGTGCAATACGTTCTGACGTATAGCCTGGGCCAACGAGATTCAGAGGTGGGGCAAATCACGCTGGAGGAGTGGTCTCAGATCAGGGACCTATGCACCCTTCTGCACAGTTTTGAAATGGCGACGAAGATGTTTAGTGCTGACGATGCCATTATCAGCATGACTATTCCGGTGATTTACATGCTGGAGCACATGTTAAACAGAATTCGGAGTCAGGTGGTGGCACAAGAGGAGGTGGAGGAAGTAGAGGAGGAGGAGTTGTATGCGGAAGGGCTAACATCTGCAAGGTCCAGACGGTCGGCAGCACCAGGGCGGCAGGCATGTGAGGGTGGGGGAGATGATTTTACCAGGGCACATGGTAGCAGCCAAACTAGTGAGGAAGGTGCAGGAGCCCAGGAAGAAGTGGAGGACGAACTGATGGAAGACTCATCAGATGAGGGAGACCTTGATCACATTTCTGTTGTGCGAGGTTGGGGGGAGAGGACAGAGGAAGGAAGCATGATTGTTACCTCGCCACCAACACAACAGGGACTTGGTGCTCCTGGATGCGCAACACACATGAGTGCCTTCTTGCTGCACTACCTGCAACATGACCCTCGAATTGTGAGAATTAGAAATAATCCTGACTACTGGGTTGCCACACTGTTAGATCCCCGGTACAAAAGTAAATTTGCAGAAATTATTCCTGCCATAGAAAGGGATGCACGCATGCAGGAGTATCAGCAGAGACTGTTGCAGAATCTTACATGTGCTTTTCCACAAAATACCAGTGGTGCACGTAGTGAATCTCACAGTTCCAACTTGCCAACCGTGGTCTGTATGGAATTGTTCAATAAAGGGCCCAAAATTAAGATAACATAGATGGGAGAGGTCTCTATGAATAGGAATTCCTAAGTATTTGATACCCTGTGAGGGCCAGGCAAAGGGAAAGTTGGACTGGATGGAATCCTATATGGATTTAGGGAGGGAGACATCGAGGGCCTCAGACTTCGCTGCATTGATTTTAAAATTTTACCATGTAACAAAGTGATCTATTTCAGCCATAACAGCAGGGATGGATATATGTGATTGAGTGATATATACTAGGACATCATCAGCAAATAGAGAGCACTTGGGGTTATGGCGAATTGATGAGAGCAGGTGCTCCGTCACTAGGATGTATAAGAGAGGGGACAGAGGACATCCCTGCCTTGTCCCATTGGTGATTGTGAAAGGTGATGAAAATGTTCTGACGCACCCCCTGGGCCTTGGGACACCCGGAGCCGGACCCTTTTTGGTGGATGCTGGTGGTTGTAGTCTTCGTGGCGGCGATCCGGTTCCGTGGCTCAGGGCGGTCAAACCAGTGGCGGAACTATTTATGTGGTTTTGATGTTTAAATGTCCGACTACGCCACCCGTGGATTGCGGTCAGAGTGAACCGCCGCTACAGGGCAGACCGCTAAGGCTGGTGTTGTGGGTGCAGCAGAGCGTAGCATAACTCCCCACGGGAGGAGTATAGCCTCAGGGCAGTGTATGCGGAGGATGGGGGTGATGGTGCAGGGCAGCAGCAGTAACGACACGGAGTCAGTGATGCAGTTCAGGGCCTTTACTCACAGTTCTTATTATCCAGACCACGTCTGCAGGTAACGGCTGCCCACGTCGTACTGTGCTCACCAGGTGAGGGGCTCAGACAACTCCCAGATAACTTTGGAGCGCTTCACAGGACCCCCTTTGTGTGTCCTTTGTCTGGCCTTTCTTACCAACACTTCTGTCCGGCTGCCTCGGGCCTCCTCTTGGTAAACTTGGCGCCAGTTTCCCTGACCCTATGTGGTGCCTTCCTAGCGGGTGGAGCAAGGGGCTGCGCCACATAAAATGTCAGAGCCTCCGGTTTCTAGCTGAGGGTTGTTTCCTGCCTCCACTAGTTCGGGGACCGGTCTCCCCCTTTGGCCTGACCCCTCCACGCAGGTGGATTCGGGCGTGCGGTGGCGACTCGCCCGTCCGCACCCCTGGGATCCCTTCATTCCTCGTTCCTGGAGCCTTCTCCGCTCCTCTTCCTTCCTTCTCCCTCTTGCAGGCCTGGGCCTCTGTTACTAGGCCCGCCTCCGGAGCAGAGCTCATGCAGAGCCCCTGCTCCCTGCCACTTCTGCTCAGACTTCTCTGCACTGAACTAAGATGGTGCCCACCTTTTATACTCCCTTCTCAATGCACCCAGGAACTGCTTCCTCCCTGCTCCTGCACTGCAGGGTTCCCCTTCCTCAGTGTTCCCTCCCCCCACTCCAGCCAGGGACAGGGACTGTCGTGCCCATCTCAGGGGCATATTGGTCGCCCTGCCCCACGGCAATGTGGTGTAATGCATGCAGGTGTCGGGTCCTGATCCACACTCCATCCTTATCTGAGAGTGAGATATCACACCTCTGGGTGAGGTGCAATACGTCTGTAGCAACCGAGCCCTCGGTGCTACAGTTCCATTTATCTTCAGCCTAGGTGACGTATTGTGATACAGGGCCGTGATTTTGGCTATAAAAGGGTCCCCTAGACCCCTACCCCAAGCTTTTTAAGAGAATCATATATGGCGTGCCAGGAGACTCTATGGAATGCTTTCTCAGCATCCAACGAGAGTATCTACTTACAAATTTTTAACTGCATCTAGCCCAGGAAATACTTTGTGCCTAGTAGCAGTGTCTGCTAGTCAGCGGATTATCCCGGCTGTTAAGCAAGCTACACCACCTGTAGTTTGGACACTTAATTTTTTCAAAGGAAATGCTTCGGGACCACGGGATACTTAGTGAAGAGCATCAGGAGGCACCCCAAGGCATAGGGGCTGGGACTGGCACTAGGATGCCTTGCGGTGGACAGCCGAGCTCGATCCTTATAAAAGCTTTTTAACTGCAGCAGCTTTAGTGGACGCTACTGGAGCTGGAATTACGCGGCTGCTGGCATGAGACTTGCCCTCCAATAGATCCTTGTAAATGGATTTAAAGTGTATTCATTCAAATTAGAGGGACAATTTAAATTAAAAAGCTTAGAGCTGCCTCCACCACAGGGGGGCTCTCTCGACCCACCAGCGGACAGGCACCAGTATTGGGAGAGGGGGGCTGGCCGTCAGGGTTCACCGCGGCTCTGGCACAAACCCGGCGACACGGAGGTGGCACGGGCAGGAGCGGACTGGCCGTCTCGGCTTCTCACTTTTTGGATTTTAGAAGGGCATGACATGCCTATATCTGTGTCTCCCCCTCCTTTTACTCCTCCACCTCTTTTCTTTTCGCATGACTATATGTACTTGTCACTTTTCCATGTGTTAGTTGTGTCTTCTGAGCAGTTTGTCAGCTTTTGGACACCTTTGAAGGTGTTTTCTATGTGTTTCTATGTGTTTTTGTTTGCCTGCCATTGGTTTTAACGGTGTTCGAAGGTGTTCGACGAACAGTTCGACGAACAGTTCGGCGAACACACGGGTGTTCGACGAACTGAACTGAACTCGAACACTACGGGGGTGGCTCAACACTAGTCTTAATGCCCCTTGGAAGAGACGTGGAGGTCACAGTAGCTTAACAAGATGGTTTTAATGCCCCTTGGAAGAGACGTGGAGGTCACAGTAGCTTAACAAGACGATTTTAATGCCCCTTACAAGAGCCATGCAGTACAGCATATTAAAAACATTATTTCCATTATTGGGGAGTGGGCCTCCCATAGTCTTTGCCTATGCCTTCCAAGCAAAAGCTGCCAAAATTAGGAGGGAGGAACTTGCAATGCTGGCAACACGGACCACGGTCACCCTGGTGGTATAGTGGTGGTGGAGGCTGAGGATAAGGAGAAGAGCAAAAGACATCTGAAATGAGGAAGCGTATACCCATGTGTAGGTGTGAAGTGGTGCATGGGAATACAACACCCGAAACAACACAGTGGATTTGACTTTATGTTACTCTGCTGTCATTTGGTGGTGATGAGAAGTGTGGCCCAATCCAGCCCTTGTTCATTTTGATAAGGGTCAGCTTGTCAGCATTGTCAGTTGACAGGCGAGTGCGCTTATCAGTTATAATTCCCCCAGCGGCACTAAAAACACGCTCCGATAACACGCTAGCGGCAGGGCAGGCCAGGACCTCCAAGGCGTACAGAGCGAGTTCATTCCAAGTGTCCAGCTTGGATACCCAATAATTAAAAGGCACAGAGGAATCACGGAGGACGCTGGTACGGTCGGCAAGGTACTCTCTCACCATCTTTTGAAACTTTCCACTCCTTGTGAGAGTACCCCGCGCCTCAGGGCTTGTAAGCTGGGCGGGTCTCAGAAAACTATCCCAGAACATTGACAGTGTTCCCCTGCCTCTGCTGGATTGGAGTTGCGTCTCTCTCGCCTGTACGCCTTGGTTGGTCAACGAACTGTGACCTCTGCCGCTAGCGTGTTCAGATGGGAATTTTTTTAACAGTTCTGCAGCAAGGGCCTTCTGGTACAGCCCCATATTTGTAGACCTCACCACCTCAGGAATAAGAGAGTCAAAGTTCTCCTTGTAGCGGGGGTCTAAAAGTGTCACCAACCAGTAAAGACTGTCATCCAACATTTTGACAACGCGAGGGTCACGGTTAAGGCAGCGTAACATAAAGTCAGCTATGTGTCTCAGACTAGTAACAGGCAAGACTTTCGCATCCTCACCAAGATGACGACTCACCATGCTCTCCTCCTCCTCCTCCTCCCCCCTGTCCAACGGCCACCCACGCTGAACCGACGGTATGACAGTTGTACAGGTACTACCGTCTACAGCGCATGATACCAGCTCCTGTTCTTCCTCCTCCTCCTCTTCCTCCTCTCTCTCATTGTCCCCCAATGCACATTGGGATGAGATGAGGCTGGGCTGTGTGTAATTGCCAGCTACGGCTTCTTGATCCATCTCATCATACTCTGGCTGCAATGCCTCCTCTTTAATTCTCTGCAGAGAGCGTTGCAAAAGACAGATAAGTGGGATGCTGACGCTAATGACGACGTCATCGCCACTCACCATCTTGGTGGAACCCTCAAAGTTTGTCAGGATGCTACATATGTCAGACATCCAGGTCCACTCCTGAGGTCTTATGTGTGGAGTCTGACCTGAATATTGGCGGCCTTGTTGCAGCTGGTACTCCACAACTGCTCTCTTCTGCTCACAAATCCTTTGCAACATGTGGAGGGTAGAGTTCCAACGTGTGGGAACTTCACACACCAGTCAGTATGACGGAAGCTGCAAACGCTGCTGCAACACAGCGAGGGCAGCTAAAGCTGTAGCCGACTTCCGAAAATGAGCTGACAGGCGGCATACTTTGACGAGCAGATCTGGCAACTCGGGGTACGATTTAAGAAACTGCTGGACCACAAAGTTAAGCACATGAGCCAGGCATGGTATGTGTGTGATCTCGCCTCGCCTCAGAGCCGCCACCAGGTTACGGCCATTGTCACATACCACCATGCCTGGCTCTAGGTTCAGATCTGCCTGCTCTTTCACAGCTGTCCACAACTCACAAGCAGTGTGAGGTTTATCACCTAAGCTTATGAGTTTCAGCACAGCCTGTTGCCGCTTGGCTGAGGCAGTAATGCAGTGCTTCCAGCTTGTAACTGATGTGGTGATATCTGATATGGAGGCTGAACATGAGGAGGAGGAGGATGCGCAGGAGCTGTACACTGTGGGGGCAACTGACTGACATAGGGCCCGCAATTCTCGGTGTGGGGAGGATGTGTTCTGACAGAAGGTCCGACTGGGTCCCGGCTTCCACTATGTTTACCCTGTGTGCCGTCAGGGAGATGTACCATCCCTGGCCACAAGCACTTGTCCACGTGTCCGTTGTCAGGTGGATTCTCCCAGTAACTGCATTATTGAGGGCACGGCAGATGTTTTGGGACACGTGCTTGTGTAGTGCGGGGATGGCACACTGGGCAAAATAGTGTCGGCTGGGAACTGAGTACCAAGGGACGGCCACCGCCATAAGGTTGCGGAAAGATTCCATCTCCACCTGCCTAAAAGGCAGCATTTCCAACGCAAGCAGTCATGAAATGTGCGAATTTAGGACTGTGGCCTGTGGGGCGTTTGCTGCGAATTTGCGCTTTCGTTCAAAGGTCTGCGGTGGGGCGTGGACGTGGACGTTGATGCTGTTTCTTGAGAAACTGCCATAACAAGTGAAGACTGAGAGGAGGGGGCATCTTTTCATGCAGTATGGACAGGGGATAGCCTTGCACGCACAACAGGGGGTTCTCTTACATGCACAACAGCGGAAGAAGCAGTGGTGACACCCGCTGACACTGGTCGTGGACCCTGGGGTTCGCCCCACAAAGTCGGGAGCTTTGCTGCCATGTGCCTGATCATGCTGGTGGTGGTCAGGCTGGTAGTTTTGTCACCCCTGCTGATGCTGGCCTGGCAAGTGGTACAAATGGCCTTTTTGGGGTTATCAGCAGAGTCTTTAAAAAATTTCCAGACGCTGGAAGACCTACCGGTTGTACTGGCAATGTCCCTCGTGTTGGTGTTACAGGGAACGGTTGCCCGCCTTCTGTCTGCGGCCACCACACTGCTTCTTCCTGCCTGTTGGGGTACTCTGCCTCCCTCCCCCTGTGTGCTGCTGGCCTCTCTCTGCATGTCCTCCTGCCACGTTGGGTCAGCTACTAGATCATCCACCACCTCCTCCTCTTCCACTTCCGCACCACGGTCCTCCTCCTCACTTCGCGGCAATTGTGACTCGTCATCGTCCACCTCTTGTTACAAATTTCCAGCGTCGCCTTCCTGTGGCCGTGGCTGGTCTAATATTTGGCCATTGCTACATGGGATCTCCTCTTCCACCACTTCAAGCTGAGCGGGCGAGGGGCACAAATATGGAAATGGACCAGTGAACAGCTCTTCAGAGTGTCCAACTGTGGGATCAGTTGCTGTCTGACGACACTCGGCATGGTGGGAGGAAGGAGCATCAGGGTGAGGAGGGGTTTGCAGTCGAGACTCACGGCTACTAAGACTTGACCGTGTGGAAGACAGACCGGAGGTGGTGGTGCCCAGGTGACTGGAAGTATTATCTGCTATCCAATTAATAACCTGTTCACACTGATCAGTTTGAAATAGTGGTGCTCTTGTGTGCTTCCCTAGTAATTCGGTCAAGAACTGGGAGCGAGAAGATGTGGTTGTTGGTTGTGGTACATTTTCACCTTGGCCACGGCCCCATCCTCTGCATGCATTATCACCAGAACTTCCAGTTCCACGTCCCTTGCCACGCGCCTTGCCCATTGTAAATGAAGTAAAATAGCTTACTCTCGCACTATCAATGGCAAAAAGGTAATAAAAAGGAGATTTGAACCGTGGCAGAGGAAAACCACAGTTCTAGTTATCTGGCCTACACCAGACTCTTTTAAACAGATATATTTGTGTCTGAACAGTCAGCGAGACACTGAAAATGCTTTTTTTTATGCAAAAAGACAAAAAAGTGGATAATACAGAGATTTGAACCATGGAAGAGGAAAAACACAGTTCTAGTTCTCTGGCCTACACCAGACTCTTTTAAACAGATATATTGGTGTCTGAACAGTCAGTGAGACACTGAAAATGTTTTTTTTTTCTGGAAAAAAGTGGATAATACAGAGATTTGAACCGTGGAACTGCAAAACCACAGTTATAATTTCCTGGTGTATACCAGACTTGTTAAAATAGATATATTTGTGTCTGAACAGACAGCGAGACACTCAATTTTTTGGGGGCGGTGGGGGGGGATACCAAAAGGTTAATAAGATGGGTATTTTTACAGTCTGACTGAGGAAAAACAAAACATAACAGGATTTAGATGAAAAAAAAGGATTTTTCCTGGCCCCTGAGACCTGGGGATAAGTCTAGCAATTTGACCAGCAGGAGCAGCACACAGGACTGTAATTCAGTGTTTGTTGGTATAACCACTGCGTCTCCTATACAGCCTGCCTGCCTGATATCTGGGATGGATATTAGTCCTGAGAAGGACTGTTTGTTTGATTTAAATAAAGAAATCACTGCACACCCTAAAGTGGTGCTCAAGAAGGGACCGTGCCCTGTCACATGTAAAAATAGCCTTGGCACTCCAAAAAGTTCGATTTGAGAAAATTTATTACAGTCCAAATTAATATACAGTAAACATACGTTAACGTTTCGGTCTATACGACCTTCTTCAGTTGACCGTATGCTGTGTCAATGGTGCAAGGGAGGATAAGCTGGAGGAGTCTACTAGGACAGCCTGCTGGGAAGCTCGTGGGAACACCGGACCGGCAGCGCGGCATCCACCGCTAGATGCTGTGGCATCCACCGCCACAGCATCTAGCGGTGGATGCCGCGCTGCCGGTCCGGTGTTCCCACGAGCTTCCCAGCAGGCTGTCCTAGTAGACTCCTCCAGCTTATCCTCCCTTGCACCATTGACACAGCATACGGTCAACTGAAGAAGGTCGTATAGACCGAAACGTTAACGTATGTTTACTGTATATTAATTTGGACTGTAATAAATTTTCTCAAATCGAACTTTTTGGAGTGCCAAGGCTATTTTTACATGTTAGTTTGATTTGGCCGGCTTTAGAGACCCTACACTAACTATTTCGCAGTATAAATCTCTCCCTAGCTCTGCAGCACTGACCCTGCACTGTCTGACCCGGAGCGACTGTGTCCAAGATGGCGGCACCCGGTTTTAAATACTCGAGGTGACGCTGTGTGGCCAGCCAATCACTGTAATGCCCACAAACAACATGGCTGCGGCATTACAGTGACTGGCTGGCAATCCCTGCATGTTCATTGGGTCTGTAAAGATCGCCAAACATGCAGGCAGAGACCCGAGCTACCGCCCGAGTAACCCGGAAATGCTCGGTGTTTGCCGAACATCTCGAGTAGTGAGATGCTCGGGCGAGTACCGAGCAGTGTCGAGCATGCTCGCTCAACACTAATAACTAACAAAAAGGTAAACTTAACCTCTTACTGTTAAAACCAGTTTTGCCTTTTACAATAGCTTGGTAAATTTAGATAGATAAGAATATCCATTTATTTATGAAATATTGTAAATTTTACAAAAATTAAAAAAAAAATTGTAATTTTCAAACTTTGAACATATAACAGAGTTATTTCACAAATAGTAATTAAACAAAATTTCCCATGTCTTGAGACAGCTCACTGGTTTTACCCATTTTGAAATGTTTCTTGTGTGATACCTTGGTAATGAGACACCCACTTAAAAAGAATGGAGAGGTCTGTAATTTTTATCATAGGTACACTTCAACTGTGAGACAGAATCTAAAAAAAACAATAAAATCACATTGTATGATTTTTAAATAATTAAATAGCATTTTATTGCATGAAATAAGTATTTTATCATCCACCAACCAGCAAGAATTCTGGCTTTCACAGACCTGGTAGTTTTTTTTTTTTTAAGAAGCCCTCCTATTCTGCACTCATTACCTGTATTAATTGCACCTGTTTGAACTCGTTACCTGTATAAAAGACATCTATCCACACACTCATTCAATCACACTCCAACCTACTGTATACACCATCGTCAAAAGCAAAGAGCTGTCTATGGACACCAGGGACAAAATTGTAGACCTGCACAAGGCTGAGATGGGCTATAGAAAAATTGTCAAGCAGCTTTTTGAGAAGGCAACATTTGTTGGCGCAATTATTAGAAAATGGAAGGTTGGATAACTGTCAATCTTCTTCGGTCTGGGGCTCCATGCAAGGTCTCGTCTCATGAGGTAAGGATGATACTGAGAAAGGTCAGAAATCAGCCCAGAACTACATGGGAGGATCTGGTCAATGACCTGAAGAAAGCTGGGACCACAGTCTCAAACGTTATTGTCAGTAACATACTATGCTGTCATGGATTAAAATTTTGCAGGCACTCAAAGTCCCCCTGCTCACACCACCACATGTCCAGGCCCGTTTGAAGTTTGCCAATGACCATCTGGATGATCCAGAGGAGATATGGGAAAAGGTTATATGGTCAGATGAAAATAAAATAGAACTTCTTGGTAACAACTCCATTCTCCGTATTTGGAGGAAGAAGTAGTATGAGTACAACCCCAAGAACACCATCCCAACCATGAAGCATAGTGGGGAATACATCATACTTTCGGGGTGCTTCATGCAAAAGGGACAGGATGACTGCACTGTATTGAAAGGAGGATGGATGAGGTAATGTAGATTTTAGCCAACAACCTCCTTCCCTCAGTAAGAGCATTGACGATGGGTCATGACAATAACCAGAAACACACAGCCAGGGCAACTAAGGAGTGGGTCCATAAGAAGCATTTTAATGTTCTGGAGTGGCTTAGCCAAGCTCCAGACCTGAACCTAATAGAACATATTTGGAGGGGGCTGAAACTCAATGTTGCCCAGCAATGGCCCCGAAACCTGAAAGATCTGGAGAAGATCTGTATGGATGAGTGGGCCAAAATCCCTGCTGCAGTGTGTGCAAACTTGGTCAAGAACTATAGGAAAAGTCTGACCTCAGTAATTGCAAATAAAGGTTTCTGTACCAAATATTAAGTTCTGTTTTTCTATTGCATCAAATTCTTATTTCATGCAATAAAATGCAAATTAATTATGTAAAAATCATAGAAAGCTATTTTCTTGATTTTTTTTAGATTCTGTCTCCCACAGTTGAAGTGTACCTACGATAACAATTACAGACCTCTCCATTATTTGTAGGTGGGAAAACGTGCAAAATCAGCAGTGTATCAAATACTTATTTTCCTCACTCTAGTTCTTGCAAAGCCAAGTCAAATCATGCCATTAGCTAGCACTAGCTAGTCACCTGTAATGAGAAATCAGTGTTTGAATCAATGTGCAAATGAATCACTTTGGGCATGTGCAAGCTCTTCTTAAGTTTCTCTCTCTCTGGCTCTTGCCATATACTGCTTGACTGACAGTTCCTTTGTTTGAAGTCTCACAGCAAAGGACCTGACAGATTCCCTTTACTCCATTAAGGACTAAGAAAAAGTTCTATGAAGTCACTGGTTTCAGAATGAGCAGTCCTTCAAGATCCCTTTAGTTACTTATTAATGGCTATGTGCACATTGAATTTTTTTGAAGACTTTTTGAAGCGGGAAGGAGTGGAAACTCTTCAAATCCTGTTCCAAATATCAAGACTCCTCAAAAACAATGAGTTTCTCCTCAGTTTCTGCTCCGACAACTCAGCGGAATTACTCTTTGTGCACATCTTGATATATATTTCACCAAAAATCTGAAATAGCTGCATCTTGAATTCTCAATGTGAAGGAACAAAGGCATTTATCTAATCCTTCCTGAAGATAATTATGTACAGAATAAGAGCATCTGCCGTAAACTAACTAAACAAAATAACAAAAAGATAAGCTAATTATCATACGTTAGGGGGTCTTAGTTTTATTAATGTAATTATTACAAATACTATCTACTGTATCCTAACAGCTCAAAGGGGCAAAATTACCCCATTATTGTGTTGCTGGAAGGAGGTAATGGAATAACGTTAGTTCATGCAATTTCTAGATCAACAATTTACATAATAAGGACTAATAAAATATTTTTTTTGCATCTGTAGGGACAGATAACTTTATTAACTTTCTAAACTATTCCGGTAGTCATAAGACCATATACAGATCTTACTATAGAATTTAATTAAAGGTTTATGAAAATGCTTTGTCATATTGTGTTTATTTTTGAAAGTGTGATTATAAGGATTATAGAAGTCAAAAAATAATTTATACAGCACAAATATTTTATTTCTATATTAACATTTAGATCTATGGGAAGTTTAGAAACACAGCATTCCCACTGATAAAATGATAAGGGAGTAACTAAAAAAGGTTCTTCAAGAAAATGCTCCATTGAAGTACAGTAGTATTTGGCACCAACATTAATGAGGTTAAAAGTTTGTCTCACAGACTAGAGAACAATCTTCTAAATGCTATATTTTCCTATTTGTGAAGGTTAATCTTAGCTAAAGTGTAGTGTTTTATAAAATTCAGTTTGCTGTCATGGATCAGGCTTGTCGTCTACTGGTTTGTGTTTAATTTGTTATATTTTAACCACTTAAAATGAGTTGTCTTAGATAACTGGGGCTTACTTATTTTTTCAAAAATAGCACCACTGTTGTCTATGGGTCAAAATGAGAAACAATATGTGGCTTACTGATTTTTACTAGCATTTTTATTTATTTGTTAAAGCTTACCAGATTACACACAACCGAGGGACCAAGTGCAGGACTGTAATAAATTAGAGGTGTTATTCTGTTTTATGTCATGGTGAGAAGTCTAATAAAGAGTAGTTAAGGCCTTACAACCTGAAGACATCAACTCCTTCTTTTATCTTGATTGCACAATAAATATTTAATTCAGCCACATTTCAGCACTCTCTTTTACAGACCTAGTAAAACACTTCCCAGACTGGCTACTTAGCGCATTCAATTCATGGCTGAAAATCAGGTGCTGAAATAACAGATTGTATTTCTTAACTAGCACAACAGAATACATACACATAAAGATTTATGAGCATGTTGAGTTCCTTAAATGTAGGTATGTACTTTGGGAATTCTGGTTACAATGTATCATAACAGAAGATAAAAAACAATATTAAGTACAAGCTCTTTAAAACTATCTTGTACATGTATACAGTATTTTCAGTATTAGTAAAGTAGGGATTCAGTTGTGCCTTTTCATGGGTGTGTGTTGATAATCTGATCATCTTGGCTGGACTAATTGACTGGTTGTTTGGTAAGTATAGTGCTACCTGTAACATCCCTGGCGGCATGCTTGCATGGCTTACCATCTCCCACCATGCAAGACCGCAACCTTACCTATCAGGCCAGGCTGCACACTTTGCTCCAGTACCTGCTGTTTGTATGTCTCTTGTCTGCTGGCTTGGGGCATCTGCGCTGTTGCTTTCTGATTCTTAAAGCTACAGTGTGCGCAGTCCTAATGCGTCCCCAGCCTATTGCTGTGAGTCACTGGATACTTAAACCCCCTCCACCCTGTAGGAGGTGCCTGAGCAACACTTTCTTACAGTGTGTTCTGTGCAACTGTGAGTTGCCAGGTCTTGTCCTGAATCTATTCTGTTTCCGCCACCCTGGGGGCTGAGTACCCAGGGCCGTTACCTGTACCTGTGACTTCTAGTCAGTTTCTGCCACCCTGGGGGCTGAGTTCCCAGGCTCGTTCCTGTATCTTGTTCCTGATTCAGATCCTGTCTGAAAAGTGTCCTAGTCCGTTACCTGTTTGTCTCTGTATCTATCTTCCCTTTTTCTTGCAGTATCTGAACCTGCACCTAACTCCAATTCATTGTCTCTGTACTTCTGTTTGTGAGTTTTGTGTCCACTCGCTACTTCATTGCAAGTACCTTGTGTGTATCTTGTTCTGCTTGTTCTGTTTCCCTGCCTCTGTATCTAACTCCTGTGTTTCAGCTATCTTCTTGTGTTTTCTAGTCTGTTCCATGTGAACAGGGCTCTTGTCTACCGCATCTGCGGGTTTTTGCTTTGCTCTGCTTGTCTACCGCATCTGCGGGTTTTTGCTCTGCTTTGCTTGTTCACTGCATCTGCGGGTTTTGCTCTGCTTTGCTTGTTCACCGCATCTGCAGTTTTGCTCTGCTTTGCTTGTTCACCGCATCAGCAGTTTTGCTCTGCTTTGCTTGTTCATCGCATCTGCGGTTTTGCTCTGCTTTGCTTGTTCACCGCATCTGCGGTTTTGCTCTGCTTTGCTTGTTCACCACATCTGCGGGTTTTACTCTGCTTTGCTTGTTCACCGCATCTGCGGTTTTGCTCTGCTTTGCTTGTTCACCGCATCTGCGGGTTTTGCTCTGCCTTGCTTGTTTACCGCATCTGCGGTTTTGCTCTGCTTTGCTTGTTCACCGCATCTCCGGGTTTTGCTCTGCTCTGCTTGTTCACCGCGTCTGCGGGTTTTGCTCTGTGTGACATACCTGGTAGCGGCTTGCATAGTGGACCATCTCTTACTATGCAAGATCGCAAACTTTATCTTCAGTCCAGTTTGCTAGCCTGGCTTCTTTCCATGCTGGCTGTTTGTCTCTGCTCTGACTGCTTAGGGCGGCGGCCCGGTTACTTCTTGATTCTTGTAGCTGCTGTGGGCACACCCCTAATGCGTCCTCAGCCTATTGCTGTCTGTCACTGGATATTTAAACCAGCTTCACTTGGAAGCTGAGGCCTGAGCAACTTTAACATTCAGTGTGCTCCTTGACTCTGAATGTGCCAGGTCCTGTTCTGTTTTTCCCAACCTGTCCGCCTTCCTGGAGGCTGTATTCCCAGGCCTGTCTGAACACGCTCCTAGCCTGTTCATTTCTGCCTCTGGGGGCCGTATACCCAGGCTCGTTCCTGTATTTCGCTGCAGTAACAGTTCCTGTCTGAACGGTCTCCTAACCTGTTACTTGTTTTGTCTCTATGTCCGTTTCCTCCCTTTTGCTGCAGTGTCTGAACCAGCTCTTGGCTATACCTAGGCTCGTTCCTGTATTTCACTGCAGTAACAGTTCCTGTCTGAACTGTCTCCTAACCTGTTACCTGTTTTGTCCCTATGTCCGTTTCCTCCCTTCTGCTGCAGTGTCTGAACCAGCACTTGGCTATACCTAGGCTCGTTCCTGTAATTCGTTGCAGTACAGTTCCTGTCTGAACTGTCTTCTAACCTGTTACCTGTTTTGTCTCTTTGTCCGTTTCCTCTCTTTTTCTGCAGAGTCTGAACCTGCACCTAACTCCTAATCGTTGTCGCTGTACTTCTGTTTGTGAGTTTGGAGTCCACTCGCTACTTCTTTGCAAGTACCTTGTGTGTATCTGGTTATGCCTTTCCCTTCCAGTCTGTTCCATGTGAACAGAGCCCTGTCCCCTCTGCTCTGTCTTTGCTCACCGCTTTGTCGGTTTATCTCTGCTCTGCCTTACATACCGCTCTGGCCGTCTCTGCCCGCTCTGCTCAGCCTTGTCCACCGCACTTGCGGTTTCGCTCTGCTCAGCCTTGTCCACCGCATCTGCGGTTTCGCTCTGCTCAGCCTTGTCCACCGCACCTGCGGTTTCGCTTTACTCTGCTTGATTATCGCATCTGCGGCTCTGAACCCGTCTCCTAGTCTGTACTGGACCCTACCCAGCCTGTGCTCTAACCTGCCTGTTCCTGTATTCCCCGGTGTGGGTCAACAGCCGTGTCCGGGGTCTGACCTGGAGTCGCACCTGGTCCCTCTGCTCGGTTCCTCCCTGGTGCACAGGCGTCGTTAGCAGTCGTGTGACCTTGGTCGGATCGGGTAGATACTTAGTTACGCCCCTCCAGGCACTCTCCGGTTCATGGTCCAGTGGGATCACTAAACACGCACACGCCAGTCAGTCCGGGCATGTGCATAACACTCTGCTTTGCTTGTCTACCGCATCTGCGGGTTTTGCTCTGCTCTGCTTGTCTACCGCATCTGCGGGTTTTGCTCTGCTCTGCTTGTCTACCGCATCTGTGGGTTTGGCTCTGCTCTGCTTGTCTACCGCATCTGCGGGTTTTGCTCTGCTCTGCTTGTCTACCGCATCTGCGGGTTTTGCTCTGCTCTGCTTGTCTACTGCATCTACGGGTTTTGCTCTGCTCAGCTTGTCTACCGCACCTGCGGGTTCCGCTCTGCTTGTCTACCACACCTGTGGCTCTGTTCCTGTATCCCAGTCTGTACTGGTCTCTATCCTGCCTACGTTTCTACCTGCCAGTACCCACTTGTCTGCATGCTAGCCGTGCCTGCCAGTGCCCACCTGTCTGAATACCACTGTGCCTGTCAATATCCACCTGTCTGCATACCAGCCATGCCTGCCAGTACCCACTTGCCAATATGCCAGTCTAACCTGCCTGTTCCTGTATTCCCCGGTGTGGGTCAACAGCTGTGACCGGGGTCTGACCTGGAGTAGCACCTGGTCCCTCTGCTCGGTTCCTCCCTGGTTCACAGAGTCGACTGAGCCGCCGTGCAACCTTGGTCGGATTGGGTTGATACTTAGTTACGCCCCTCCAGGCACTCCTCGGTTCATGGCACAGTGGGATCACTAATCACACTTATGCCATTCTGCCCGGGCGTGTGCGTAACACTACCAAAATATTTAACCTTGAAACCAGTTCAATTTTCATTGACTAATGCAAGTATTGTAGTAAGGTATTATTATTGTTACACATTTTTCACAGGTATTCCATGCTCTGTTTCCTTCACCTCGATCCGCTGCCATCTGTTTTGCTCCACTTTGGTTTTTGCAGGTTTTCCAGCACGGCTCTGGGATGTCATCTCCCTGATCCTATTTAAGGCCCATCAGAACACACACCTGTGTCTTAGAATTGAGTTTCAAGACTTTAGTGTGGTGCACTCCACCTTCTGTGCACACCGTGCTTAACCTTCTTCAATCCCTGCTGACTTACACTTCATCCATTCTGTGGAGCATAAGATTCCTGAGTGTGCCACATCCTTGCTCCCCACTTGCCATCCTACCAGCTGTACCAATGCTTGAGGTCTGTGTATCCACCCAGATCTGAGTCCACTTTAACATAATTGTGAGGCTCACCTTGTAAAGTTATACACTTATTTATAACATACCTTCACAGGACAATTAAAGCGAACCTGTCACCAAGAAAATGCAATGTGATCGGCGTGCACCATGTTGTACAGAAGGAGGAGGTGAGCAGAATATGTGATTTTGTGAGAAAACATTTGGTATAACCTGTGATTTATTCATTTATACCTCTGCTCTTTCTGGGATTTCCGGTCCAGTGGGCGGTCATATCAGTGACTGACAGTTATTTCTGTATGCACACTTATATAAAGATAGCTATCAGTTATTGATAGCCCTGCTCACTGGACAAAAACCCCCAGAAAGAGCAGAGGATTAAATGATGAAAATACAGGTTACACTATACATCAATCTGCTGAGCTCCCCCTGCTTTATAACATGATGCCTGCAGATTATACTGCATTTTCATGGGGAATAACTTGGTGCCACTTTGACTAAATATAAATGCCTATTAGTTAACAAATATGCAGGAACACGTTTTCTCATTTTCCTTATTTTACCGGGCTACCCAATGTTGTAAATAGAAAAAAGCAACTATTGTTTCCTGTGCCTAAGCGAAGGAGGATGGTGTCATTTCCCAAGTTAATATATAAATTATACACTCTCCCTGAATTGCAAGACCTTCATTGTTTATTTGCAGTAAAGAAGTATTTGGCCCGATCATGTGAGTCCATTGCCAATTACATTCACATTATGGTTACATGACATGTGAAAGATTTTTGTTTGCTGAATTTAATGGAAATTCCAATTAAATCACAGAGATCATGAAAACCATGAGAGATTTATTGGCTAAAACTGTATTATCCCTTTAACCTGTTACTGAAATAAGACATAACATTTTTTTGAGAACGTTACTGGTAGAATACTGGAGGGGAGATATGTGTCAATCAGGATGTTAGCCTCAGTGATATGAACCTGGAGAAATGCTCCAGAATGCTGAGAGGGGTTAATCGACCATATAAAAGGGTTTTTGTGAACAGCTGAAGAGTGGGTGGGAGGCAGTTCACCATATCTCCACCTCACGGTGTGGTCTAGGAAGTAAATATGGAGCCTTTGGATTCAGTCAGTTTTTGGTGTGTCTGGAGATGAAAGCTCCAGAGCTGTGCTCGTGTTAAAGAGTACAGAACCTTGTTTTTGTTCCCCTGAGTGGGCGGATGTCTGCAGCCACAGAGACTGTATTGTATGTCTATTTGTTTGTCCTGTTATGCCAGAAGGGTAATGTTAGTTTACCTAATTTTGGACTGGTTTATGCAGTACTGTTTTAATGAACCAATTGAAAACTTAAACGGAAAGTGTTTCTCTGACTACCTCTTTAACCAGCCGAATGAGTCAATCTATCAAAGAGTATTAATGCAAATTGACACACTGACACATATATAGGATGTGGATCTGTGCCTGGCATGATCACTGGTGGAGTTTGATTTAAACTCCAAGCTCCTACAGCAACAGCCAGCCTGTTGCCATTACTATACCTAGCTGTTTAGCCTTTTAGATGATGAAGTAAATACTGACTGTGGCATTCAGAATTTTGTGAAAGGGAAGAAATTCTCTCTTTTTCATCCAATCGGTCACGGGGTGCTGATGATTATCATGACATCAGGAGGTTTAGGAATGACCAATGAATGTTTGACAATTACAGTGGGCTGATACACCCTAAAGTTTAACAGCGTCAAACAGGTTTCATGTCACTTTAACGATGACAGGTCTGACACCCCAAAAAAGAACACAAATATTGCATGGTATCAGACCATTGATCAGACAAGGAAAATTTCAAGTCTCATAGAGGGACGAAGTAAAAAAATAAGAAAAAAAACCCACATCAAACAAAAAAAATCAAGGAAAATGGTTTTGACACCAAAAAAACATTTTTGTGGTCAAATAAACTAAAAAGTAAACATATTTGGTATTGCCTCATCCAGAGCCACCCGATCTATAATACTGTCACATTATTTAACCACTACCGTTGTGTGTCAATAAAGAGGGTATCACTGAAAATGTAATTTTATTTTGTAAAAATCAAGTCCTCGCATGGCTCTTTTGATGAGAAATAACGCTATACCTCTCGTAATATGGTTATAAAAAATCTAATGATTTTTTTCAAAAAAATTGTTTGCAGTGTGAAAAAGTAGCAAAACATAAAAAAACCTATATAAACCTCAAATCAAAGTAATCTAACTGACCTGGAGAATAAAATTGTACCACTAATTGCTGCATGGTAAACGTTGTCAATGAATGAATGAATAAATAAATGAAAAAACTCTGGAACTGCTGTTCTTTGTTCTTTCTGCCTCCAAAAAAAAATATTATGTACTCCAAAATGGTACTGCTAGAAAACAAGCCCTCATACAGCTATATTGTTGGAAAAATAAAACAATTTTAGCTTTCAAAAGATGGCATTGCAAAAAGTTATTTTTTTATGAAAGTGTGTGAAAATAGGAAAATATAGAAAATACTATATAAATCTGGTATTGTCATAATTGTCAACAATAAACATTGCCTCATCAATTAAATCGCAGGGTGAACCACAGCAAAAAAACAAAATACAAATAATTCTTGAACTGCTGTTTATTTCTTCATTCTGTCTATCAAAAATGGAATAAGGCTATGTTCACATGTATTGTCAGCTCTACATTAAACAATTACAATAGGGTTTCCGTTTAAATGGGTTGTCTGGTACTTTTAAAAAAATGCCAGTGTGTTTTAATGATAAATACAACCTTCTTTTTAATTACCTTGCGCTGCTGATACTGCCTGTGAGCGGCGCTATCGCTGGCCGCTCACAGGCAGCACGTGACCCCCGGTTGCAGCCAGCTCTGACATCCGCTGACGTCACAACAAGTTGCTGCTGCAGCCGGGGGTTCCTCTTCTGCTTTCCACCAGTGGCTGCTGGGTTGTGGGCGGGTTTATTCCCCTGCGTCACACCCGGCATCCACCGCGTGCTCTCCCTGTTCTCATTCACTGGGAAAACGCGCGGTGGATGCTGGGTGTAATGCAGGGGAATAACCTCATCCACAACCCAGCAGCCACCGTGGGTACCCCAGCGCTGAGTCACGCCTCACTTGTCATGACGTCAGCATGGGGTCACGTGCTGCCTGTGAGCGGCCACCAATAGCGCCGCTCACAGGCAGTATCAGCAGCCCAAGGTAATTAGAAAGAAGGTTGTATTTAACATTAAAACACACTGGCATTTTTTTTAAAGTACCCCTTTAAATACCTGAAAAGCATGATTTAGACAGGACACCCAATAAAACCATTTACTGTTATGATGCAGATGAAGTTACTTTAGACTTCATATGGTCTGAGTTGACTCCATGTGACCTTTTTCCTAGCGATGTCCTATATTTTTAGGCATTCACAAAAGTGCAGAAAACCAGTTTTTTGCACTTCTAAAAAGAAATATAGGATGTTTACACATTACTGTTAGCACAAAGGCTGTGTAAAACTGACATGGCTCACCACAAAAAAATCCAGCAAAATTTGAGCTCCCAAATTCAAATGCCCCCCAACCAATTTGTGCCTCACAGTGTGTGAAAGCCACAGTGAGTGCCCACATTTATGGCATTGCTCAAGCAGAGAGAAATGAATTAACAATTTATGTGGTGTGTGCCTCTAGAAGCACAGGTTGAGCACAATGTATTGGGCAACTCTAGGATCAACACAATCACTACACTTATAGATGAATTCCTAAATGGGTGTAATTTATAATATGGGGTCACATGAGGGAGGAGAGTTAATATGTTCTGGAACTGCCTGGTATCGGCACATGGAGTCTGTAAACTATTCCTGGAAAATCTATACTCCAACAGTCAAATGACATTCCTTTCTTCGGAGACCTGCCATTTGCCCAAAGATTAGTTTCTAATCATATATAAGGTGTTGTCGCATTTGGAAGAAATTGCAAATCAAACTATATGGTACATTTTTACTTATTATTAGGCTGTGTGCCCACGATGCGTTTTTTAAGCGTTTCTGCAGCGGTAAAAACGCTGCAGAAACGCTTAAAAAACGCATGCTAGAAGGCCTGCCATGTTCCCCAATGATAATCCGCATGTGCTGTGCACATGCTGCAGAAATTTCCACTGCGGATTATCATTGCAGAAAAAATCACAGCACTACCAATTATTTTGCGGAAGTGCTGCGTTTTCGCCGCCATTGACTTGCATTAGAACGCATGGATTACGTATCACTACATATGTAGATGCGGAATCCAAGAGTTCCAATGTGTGGATGGTACCCAGGTGTGGAGGACAGGAGAATCTCCTCCGGACCCGGGTACCATAGTAACTGTAAGAAAAAGAATAAAATAAAAAATAAATGTTATATTTACCTTCTGACGGCCCCTGCTGCGCTCGTCCTCTCATGCCGGCAGATCGCGATGGACTGGAGGACCTGCGCTGACGTCATAGTCATGTGACGGGTCACGCGATGCTGATGTCGGCAGGTCCTTCAGTGTACCGCTGCCGGCAGCCAGGACGGAGGGAATCAAGACTGCGGGGGCCATCGTAGGGTAAGTATAGATTTATTTTTAAACATTCTTTTACGGTCACACTATATTAATCTATGCCGGTTGCATGGATTTATATAGTGTGACCAAGTTGACAAGCACTTTCCAAGTGATGCTAAAATCGCTTGGAAAGCGCTTGTCAACCCGCATGCGGAAATGCATGTGAAGAACGCTTCACATCCGCATGTCCCTGGCAGGAAAAACGCATGTACAATCCGCATGTACAATCCGCATGTACAATCCGCATGTACAATCCGCATGCGTTTTTTCTGCCAGGGAGATGCAGAAACGCTCAGGAAAAATCCGGAGCATTTCTGCATCGTGGGCACATAGCCTAATTGTGAATTTTGACAAATCTGTGAGATAAAACAACATTTCTGATCATGTATGAATATTTGACATACACAGGAGAAAGTGCACAACAAATTGTGGGGTACTGTCAGGACGACTCCTGTGCACCAGGCAGAAACTCTTCTACTTGAGCTATTCAGCTCCTTGATGATTCAGATACCAGTGTCAAGGTTATATATATATATATATATATTTTAGTGTCTTTTAATAGATTACATAATCAGTGTGAATTAATATAGAGATAATGGAATAATCTATGTGTATGTATGCAAATATGTTTATGGATTATGTTAATAGTTAATGAAAGTGTTGAGAGAGCACTAAAATGCTCGGGTGCTCGAAGCTCGGGCCGAGCTCACCGTGATACTCGGGTGCTCGACCCGAGCAACGAGCCCAATGTTAGTCTATGGGAAACCCGAGCATTTTTGCAGTCTGTAGAAAGCCTAAAAAGTGCCCAAATCGATAGTGACAGTGCTCAAATTACATGGGGACAGCATGGGGATCGCCCCAGGAAGCATTTCTGACCCCCAGGTCACTGCTGTCAACAACGTGGTCAGAGGTATTAAGCCACTTTTACGGGCTCACAATAAAAAGTTCAAAAACGAAACTGAAACTGCTTTCCTGTGAAATATGTTAAGGAACATCCTTTCCAGGGTAAAGACTTGGGTATAAGGTAAAATAAATAACCAAAAACAAAAATACTCCTCCACACCTTGGACTATGTTCACAAGTAGCATTTTTTATGCGTTTTTGCACTTTTGTATTGCTTTCAACCGTGACAAATACATTCACTGGGAAATGTCATTTTAACATTTTACAACCTTATCTGGCCATGTGCTGTGTGACACATGCATACAGTGCTGAAAATACATGGGAACAGCATGGGGAAGACCCCTGGAAGCATCTCTGACACCCAGGTCACTGCCTAAAAGTGTGCCCATCAGAAGTGATCCTTGCCGCATCAAAAATTGCAGACTTGCAAATATCCCCGTGTAAGTCCTTGTCCCAGGGCAGTGTTCAATTGTACCTCCCCCATTCCTTGCAATACAAGCGCAAGTAAGCAGCCTGCCACCCACCCACCCACCCCCAGGCTGCAACACCATACTGCTTGCTTGCACTTGAAATTGGGCCTTTTAGGCATGTGGAGGCGGAATCTGGCCACCACGTCATGGCTGCGTCGGCGGCCTGGTGTCCATACTCGGTCCCCAGCCGCCCCGCGGCCGGGTGCCCACACACGGTCCCCAGCCGCCTGGGGGCGGACGGGAGTCCATAAACGGTCCCCAGCCGCCCCTATTTGTCCCAGTGTGCCTTATACACAAGCGCGCATACCAAAACATTACCTGTGCCCTCCCCAGTGCATTTAGTGGGAAGGACAGCCTAACCACAAACACGTGGACAAGTGAATGTGGCCACGGATGTTCCATCTCACTGACGCCTTCACACTGGGTTAATATTGTGGAATCCGGAACACAGTTGGACACTGGGATGCAACACGTCCTCCAGACATAGAGGATTGCGGGTCCTGGGTCAATCAGGCTTCAACACAAAGTTCAGAAGGTAGACAGCAGCAGTGGTCGGCCTCCTACACAACAAGTAAATTATTCATGATCATGAGGCCATCCATCTGCTTAGCTTTCTGTTCCTTGGAATGCAAGCGCATGTATGTAGTAGCGGCTAGGCCTGAGGTGTTAAGCGTTTTGCGCATATCCTACCTCCTCCGAGGATTGCTGGATGTTTTCCTGCTACTATCCCAGTTCCATGACTCCCGTTAAAACAAAGCTTCAGGTGATGAATGATGGATGAGGTGGTGGCAAAGGAGAAAGAGCAGTAGGAACAGGGACCATTCAAATCCATATCAGGCCAGTCAACCACACATGTCTTGCATGATATGTTTCTGTACCAAAAGGAGCGGTTCAGCTACACAGTTATAAGGCATACAGTGAATACAGTGCCTACCAAAAATTTTGAGGCACTCCAATGCCCCTTGGAAGTGACATGAGGGCCTTAAGTAAACCGTTTTTTCCATTTATAGCAAATGAGTCTCCTGTACACTGTTGGCCTAAGCAGTGAATGGAAGGCTTTCCAAAAATTATAGGGAACTGCAATACCCCTTGAAACAGACATGGATTACAGCGTACTAAAAATCTTGTACCCAATATTGGGGAGTGGGTCTCCCTTAGTGTTCGCCTATGCATTGAAAAGCAAAAGCTGACTAAAATTAGGAGGAAATGCAATGCCCGTTGGAAGAGTCATGGTGGTTAGAGGTAATTTAAAACAACATTTCAATGCCCCTTGAAAGAGCTGTGGAGTTCAGAGTGTTTTAACAAGACGCTCTTAATGCCCGTTAGAAGAGACGTGGAGGTCACAGTAGCTTAACAAGACGGATTTAATTCCCCTTGGAAGAGACGTGGAGATCAGAGTGGTTTAACAAGACTGTTTTAATGCCCCTTGGAAGAGACGTGGAGTTCACAGTAGCTTAACAAGACGGTTTCAACGCCCCTTGGAAGAGACGTGGAGGTCTCAGTAGCTTAACAAGACGGTTTTAATGCCCCTTGTAAGAGACGTGGAGTTCTGAATTGTTTAACAAGATGGTTATAATGCCCCATGGAAGAGACGTAGAGGTCACAGTAGCTTAACAAGACTGTTTTAATGCCCCTTGGAAGAGACGTGGAGGTCACAATAGCTTAACAAGACAGTTTAATGACTCTTGGAAGAGACGTGGAGGTCACAGTAGCTTAAGACAAGTTTAATGCCCCTTGGAAGAGACGTGGAGGTCTCAGTAGCTTAACAAGATGGTTTAAATGCCCCTTGGAAGAGACGTGGAGGTCCCGGTGAAATAAAAAGACAATATCAATGATCATTGGAAGAGACGTGGAGGTCACAGTACCTTAACAAGACGGTTTCAATGCCTCTTGGAAGAGACATGGTGGTCAAAGTGGCTTAACAAGACAGTTTTAATGCCCCTTGGAAGAGATGTGGAATTCAGAGTAGTTTAA
Organism: Phyllobates terribilis; assembly: GCF_046119375.1. Classification (NCBI taxonomy): domain Eukaryota; kingdom Metazoa; phylum Chordata; class Amphibia; order Anura; family Dendrobatidae; genus Phyllobates; species Phyllobates terribilis. The sequence goes on from NW_027362762.1 coordinate 695,398,371, forward strand.
CAAGACGGTTTTAATGCCCCTTGGAAGAGATGTGGAGGTCACAGTAGCTTAACAATACGGTTTTAATGCCCCTTGGAAGAGTCATGTAGTACAGAGTGGTTTAACAAGACGGTTTTAATGCCGCTTGGAAGAGATGTGGAGGTCACAGTAGCTTAACAAGACTGTTTTAATGCTCCATGGAAGAGACGTGGAGGTCACAGTAGCTTAACAATACGGTTTTAATGCCCCTTGGAAGAGTCATGTAGTACAGAGTGGTTTATCAAGATGGTTTTAATGCCCTTGGAAGAGACGTGAAGGTCACAGTAGCTTAACAAGACTGTTATAATGCCGCTTGGAAGAGACGTGGAGGTCACAGTAGCTTAACAAGACGATTTTCATCCTCCTTGGAAGAGACGTGGAGGTCAGAGTAGCTTAACAAGATGGTTTTAATGCCCCTTGGAAGAGACGTGGAGGTCACAGTAGCTTACAAGATGATTTTAATGCCCCTTACAAGAGCCATGCAGTACAGCATATTAAAAACATTATTCCAATTATTGGGGAGTCTGTCTCCCACAGTCTTTGCCTATGCCTTCCAAGCAAAAGCTGCCAAAAATTAGTTCGGAGGAACTTGCAATGCCCCTTACAAGAGCCATGCAGTACAGCATATTAAAATCATTATTCCCATTATTGGGAAGTGGGTCTCCCACAGTCTTTGCCTTTGCCTTCCAAGGAAAAGCTGCCAAAAATTAGGATGGAGGAACAGGCAATGCTGGCAACACGGACCACGATCACCCTGGTGGTATAGTGGTAGTGGAGGCTGAGGATAAGGAGAAGATCAAAAAACAGTCGAAATGAGGAAGCGTATACCCATGTGTGGGTGTGAAGCGGTGCATGGGAATACACCTCCCAAAATAACACAGTGAATTTGACTTTGTTACTATGCTGTCATTTGGTGGTGATGAGAAGTCTGGCCCAATCCAGCCCTTGTTCATTTTGATAAGGGTCAGCTTGTCTGCATTGTCAGTTGACAGGCGAGTGCGCTTATCAGTTATAATTCCCCCAGCGGCACTAAAAACACGCTCCGATAACACGCTAGCGGCAGGGCAGGCCTGGGCCTCCATTGCATACAGAGTGAGTTAATTCCAATTGTCCAGCTTGGATACCCAATAATTAAATGGCACAGAGGAATCACGGAGGACGCTGGTACGGTTGGCAAGGTACTCCCTCACCATCTTTTGAAACTTTCCACTCCTTGTGAGAGTACCCTGCTCCTCAGGGCCTGTAAGCTGGGCGGGTCTCAGAAAACAGTCCCAGAATGTTGACAGTGTTCCCCTGCCTCTGCTGGATTGGAGTTGCGTTTCTCTCGCCTGTACGCCTTGGTTGGGCAACGAACTGTGACCTCTGCCGCTAGCGTGTTCAGATGGGAATATTTTTTAACAGTTCTGCAGCAAGGGCCTTCTGGTACTGCCCCATTTTTGTAGACCTTTCCACCTCAGGAATAAGAGAGTGAAAGTTCTCCTGTTAGCAGGGGTCTAAAAGTGTCACCAACCAGTAATGACTGTCACCCAACATTTTGACAACGCGAGGGTCATGGTTAAGGCAGCGTAACATAAAGTCAGCCATGCGTGCCAGACTGGTAACGGGCAAGACTTCCGTGTCCTCACCAAGATGACATCTGACCATGCTCTCCTCCTCCTCCCCCCTGTCCTACGGCCACCCACGCTGAACTGACGGTATGACAGTTGTACAGGTACTACCGTCTACAGCGCATGATACCAGCTCATGTTCTTCCTCCTCCTCCTCCTCTCCTCATTGTCCCCCAATGCACGTTGGGATGAGATGAGGCTGGGCTGTGTGTAATCATCCGCTACGGCTTCTTGATCCATATCATCATACTATGGCTGCAATGCCTGCTCTTTAATTCTCTGCAGAGAGCATTGCAAAAGACAGACAAGTGGAATGCTGATGCTAATTATGGCGTCATCGCCACTCACCATTTTGGTGGACTCCTCAAAGTTTGTCAGGATGGTACATGTGTCAGACATCCAGGTCCACTCCTGAGGTCTTATGTGTGGAGTCTGACCTGAATATCGACTGCCTTGTTGCAGCTGGTACTCCACAACTGCTCTCTTCTGCTCACAAATCCTTTGCAACATGTGGAGGGTAGAGTTCCAACGTGTGGGGACATCACACACCAGTCGGTGTGCCGGAAGCTGCAAACGCTGCTGCAACACAGCAAGGGCGGCGGAAGCTGTAGCCGACATCCGAAAATGAGCTGACAGGAGGCGTACTTTGACGAGCAGATCTGGCAACTCGGGGTACGATTTAAGAATCCGCTGAACCACGAGGTTAAGCACATGAGCCAGGCATGGTACATGTGTGATCTCGCCTCAGTGACGCCACCAGGTTACGGCCATTTCACACATAACCATGCCTGGATGTAGGTTCAGCGGTCTCCGCCACAGATCTGCCTGCTCTTTCACAGCTGTCCACAACTCACAAGCAGTGTGAGGTTTATCACCTAAGCTTATGAGTTTCAGCACAGCCTGTTGCTGCTTGGCTGAGGCACTGCAGTGCTTCCAGCTTGTAACTGATGTGGTGAGGAACATGGAGGCTGAACATGAGGAGGAGGAGGAGGATGATGCGCAGGAGCTGTACACTGTGGGGGCAACTCTGACTGACATAGGGCCCGAAATCCTCGGTGTGGGGAGGATGTGTTCCGTCCCAAGGTCCGACTGGGTCCTGGCATCCACTATTTTTACCCAGTGTGCCGTCAGGGAGATGTACCGTCCCTGGCCACAAGCACTTGTCCACGTGTCCGTTGTCATGTGGACTCTCCCAGTAACTGCGTTGCTGAGGGCACAGCAGATGTTTTGGTACACATGCTTGTGTAGTGCAGGGATGGCACACCAGACAGAATAGTGTCGGCTGGGGACCAAGTACCGAGGAACGGCCACCGCCATAAGGTTGCGGAAGGATTCCGTCTCCACCAGCCTAAAAGGCAGCATTTCTAACGCAAGCAGTCGTGAAATGTGCGAATTTAGGACTGTGGCCTGTGGGGCGTTGGCTTCAAATTTGCGCTTTTGTTCAAAGGTATGGGATATGGACAATTGAACGCTGCGGTAGGACATGGACGTGGACATTGATGCTGTTAATTGAGAAACTGCCATAACAAGTGAAGACTGAGAGGAGGGGGCATCTTTGCATGCAGTATGGACAGAAGATTGCCTTGCACGCACAACACGGGGTTCTCTTACATGCTCAACAGCGGAAGAAGCAGTGGTGACACCCGCTGACACTGGTCGTGGACCCTGGGGTTCGCCCAACAAAGTCGGGTGCTTTGCTGACATGTGCCTGATCATGCTGGTGGTGGTCAGGCTGGTAGTTTTGGCACCCCTGCTGATGCTGGCCTGACAGGTGGTACAAATGGCCTTTATTGGGTTATCAGCAGAGTCTTTAAAAAAATTCCAGACTCTGGAAGACCTACCGGTTGTACTGGCAACTTCCCTCGTGTTGGTGTTACGGGGAACGGTTGCCCGCCTTCTGTCTGTGGCCACCACACTGTTTCTTCCTGCCTGTTGGAGTACTCTGCCTCCCTCCCCCTGTGTGCTGCTGGCCTCGCTCTGCGTGTCCTCCTGCCACGTTGGGTCAGTTACTAGATCATCCACCACCTCCTCCTCTTCCACTTCCGCATCCCGGTCCTCCTCCTCACTTCGTGGCAATTATGTCTCGTCTTCATCCACCTCTTGCGACAAATTGCCAGCATTGCCTTCCTGTGGCCGTGGATGTTCCAATATTTGGCCATCACTACATGGGATCTCCTCTTCCACCACTTCAAGCGGAGCAGGCGAGGGGCCCAAATATGGAAATGGACCAGTGAACAGCTCTTCAGAGTGTCCAACTGTGGGATCAGTTGCTGTCTGACGACACTCGGCATGGTGGGAGGAAGGAGCATCAGGGTGAGGAGTATGCGGTCGAGAGTCATGGCTATTAAGACTTGACCGTGTGGAAGACAGACTGGAGGTGGTGGTGCCCAGGTGACTGGACGTTTTATCTGCTATACAATTAATAACCCGTTCACACTCATCAGTTCGCAATAGTGGTGTTGTTGTGTGCTTCCCTAGTAATTCTGTCAAGAACTGGGAGCGAGAAGATGTGGCTGTTGGTTGTGGCACATTTTCACCTTGGCCACGGCCCCATCCTCTGCACGCACCATCAGCAGAAGGCCCAGTTCCACGTCCCTTGCCACGCACCTTGCCCATTGTAAATGAAGTAAAATAGCTTACACTCGCACTATCAATGGCAAAAGGGTAATAAAAAGGAGATTAAAACCGTGGAAGATTAAAACCACAGTTCTATTTCTCTGGCCTACACCAGAATCTTTTAAACAGATATATTTGTGTCTGAACAGTCAGCAAGACACTCAAACTGTTTTTTAATGTAAAAAAGGCAAAAAGGTGGATAACACCCAGATTTGAACCGTGGAAGAGGAAAACCACAGTTCTAATTTCCTGGCATATCCAAGACTTTTTTAAATAGATATATTTGTGTCTGAACAGTCAGCGAGACACTGAAACTGTTTTTTTTTTATGGAAAAAATGCAAAAAAGTGGATAATACAGAGACCGTGGAACTGCAAAACCACAGTTCTAGTTATCAGACTCTTTTAAACAGATATATTTGTGTCTGAACACTCAGACACACTTTTTTTTTTTTGTTGGGTGGGGGAATACCAAAAGGTTAATAAGACGGGTATTTGTACAGTCTGATTGAGGAAAAAAAAGAGGATTTAGTTGAAAAAAAAAAGGATTTTTCCTGGCCCCTGAGACCTGGGGCTATGTCTAGCAATTTGAGCAGCAGCAGCACACAGGACTGTAATGCAGTGTTTGTTGGTATAACCACTGCATCTCCTATACAGCCGCCTGCCTGCCTGATATCTGGGATGGATATTAGTCCTCAGAAAGACTGTTTGTTTGCTTTTGCAGGCTTTAGAGACCCTCCACTACCTATTTCGCAGCATAAATCTCTCCCTAGCTCAGAAGCACTCTCCCTACACTGTCTGATCCGGAGCGACTGTGTCCAAGATGGCGGTGCCCGCTTTCAGATACTCAAGGTGAAGCTGTGCGGCCAGCCAATCACTGTAATGCCCACAACCAACATGGCTGCAGCATTACAGTGACTGGCTAGCAATCCCTGCATGTTCATTGGCTCTGTAAAGAGCGCCAAACATGCAGGCAGGAGACCCGAGCTCCCGCCCTAGTAACCTGAAAATGCTCTGTGCTCGCTGAACATCCCAAGTAGTGTGATGCTCGGGCGAGTACTGAGCAGTGTCGAGCATGCTCGCTCAACACTAATTGTCCCATTGTAGCATCCACAGATTCTGTCCTATCGCCACTGAGTATCCTATTAGAAAAAGTTTTGTCTCCTTTAGTCAGAAACACTAAATCATTCATTTTAGACACAGGTGACTTCATTAAGATGAATCATAAGTTGGAACTAGCACCCATCCACTCCATTCTGGTAATATGGGATGTCAGTAGTTTGTACACCTCGATAAAACACCACGAATTTTTAGAGGCTGTGGAAGATTTGCTCTCTTCCTCTTTTGATAACAGGAACAAGGTAGATTTCTGTATAGAACTTTTGAATCTTGTCTTAAAAGAGAATTTATTCATGTTCGGTGATGACTTTTTTCTCCAGGTGCAAGGTACAGTGATGGGGTCCAATGTAACCCCGCCATATGCTAATTTTTTTATGGCCCACTTTGAAGAAAAATTTATCTATACGAACCATATTTTTCAACAAAAAGCCATATTATGGCGACGTTATATAGACTATATATTCTGCATATGGTGAGGCTCGTTGGACTCCCTTCTCACTTTTAATACCCAGTTGAATGAAATATGGCCTGAATTACAATTGGTCTTACCTTACGAAACCGAGAAAATCAGTTTTCTGGACACAAGGGTAATCAAAAAGACTAACGGACAGTTAGAGGTGGATCTTTTTGTGAAGGAAACCGATCGCAACAACCTGCTGCAATTTTCGAGTTGCCACCCTAAAGCTACAAAAGAATCTATCCCCATATCTCAATTTAGTCGGGTAACTTGGATCGTATATGCGGTCTCGTATATGTTGGAGAAAAAGCCCAGCATATACGGGACCGCATATCGCAGCACAAATCGAGTATTCATTGTGGTAAGACTTATTTGCCTATTCCAATTCATTTTGAACATAAGAAACACAATATAGCTCAGCTTAAATTCCAGGTCCTTGAACATGTACCAGCTCCAAGGAGAGGCGGTAATCGAATTAAAACATTGAAACGCCACAAATTTTTTTGGATACACAAATTAGATACTTTGGAACCAAGGAGATTGAATAGGGATTATGAAATTTTGAGTTTCATCTAATAATCTTTTTCTCTCTCACCTCCTAACAGAGCCCATTAAATTGAGTTCCATCGTCAAACTGGTTGGTATGATGATATTTTGTTAACTATAAGATTTTTTTTTTATTTTTTATTTTCTAATTTTTACTTTTTTTTTGTTTCATTTTTTATTTTTAGATTTTATATTTTATTTTTAGATTTTATATTTTATTTTTTATTTTTCTTTTTATCTTTTAGTATTTTTTTACTTTTTCTTTTTATTCTTATTTATTTTTATTTCTATTATCTAGATTTCTTCTTCCTTCTTTTTTCGTATCCTGTTTTGTCCATACTCATATTTTCGTCCCTCATTCCATGAGTTCTCTTATTGAGCAGTGTTTATGTAGTTAGTGTAATTACATGCCATTATCATTGTCCAAATTAGCATATTAAAACATGTCCCCCATTTTGCTGCTCAGCATATTACTCCTTCCTTAGTCGCACACTGCATTCGCACGTTACTTCCGGGGATGTGTTGCGCCCCTGAGGGTTCAGTCGCCACAGGGGTACTGCACCTCAGATTGAGGTGTGGTATCTCCTCTTCCAGGTAAGGATGGAACATCTCTCAGGACACCACTTAACCACTCAACACTACACCACTCCTGTCCTGAAGGGGGCCTAAATGCACCAGGGTGGGCCCCGGCCCGGGATAGAGGAGATGGGGGGAACCAAAGATAGGGAGAACCATGTAGTGGGTGAGGGTGGAGGACACACTTTTAGGAAACACTTATTCATTCATATTTAATCTATGGCCATCTTAAGTTCAAGGTCTTTGATTGAGGGTCTTCTGTCGGGATCCAGCAAAAGGCTGTAGCTGGCGGAAGGTTCACGGTCCTCCTACTCTGGCCTTGAGACAAGGAGCGGGTCAGAGTTAACCACTGTCTCTACCCGGTCAAGGTCCTGACCTAAGAAGGCCTTGGAGGGGAGCGGAGGAGTTAGGCTCCACAGGCAAAAGGATCTTAGGGGGATACGGATGGAGCGGAGTCGCCACCTGTATTCTTTACTCTAGCCTAGCCAGAGGGATTCCTGCTGCAAGAGGGGTAACCAGCCCCTGATATCTGACTTTGCTACTTCACGTCTCAGTCACAAAAACCCAGAGGCTTAGTGGATCCCAGAGGGATACGGACGGAGCGGAGTCGCCACCTGTATCTTTCACACTGCTTTTATCCAGTGGGACCCGGCCTTACACCACGTTCCTACCACACAGAATCAGGAGAAGACTTAGTGGGAGAACTTACAAAGGAGAGGAACACACACCAGAGGGGTCTCGACAGGTGCTCCTGATCTACCTGGGAAGTGCTGGACCACCTTCCCTGTGGCCGCAGTACGCCGTGTGTAGCAGAGAGAAGCTTTGCGGCTGAAAGTCCATCTAAAGTGAGTAAAGCCCTGGATGACTTCACACATCGCCTCAGCCTGTTATTTCCTGCGCGGCACTGCAGCCACCATTTCTTCTCACACTGCCCTGAGGCCTGCTCCGCCTGTGGGGAGCCGTCCCATCTTAGCTGCCCGTAACACCAGCCTCAGTGGACTGTCGCAACGCTGGTGTCCATCACCGGAAACCGCAGGTGGCGTAGTCGAAATACCACTCTTACTTGAAAGCCCACTATTTTTAGTGTGACTGCCCTGGGCATGGAACGGGTCTAGGCCACGACTGCATCCCCCCCTCGACCCCTACACTGACCCGGCTCCGAGTACCCCAAGATCCCAGGGAGGGCGACTGAGGTAGATGCGCCCTACCATACACCATGTAATCCTACTCCTAGCCCACCAATATGGCACTGAGCGGTGACACATTTTCCCCGGAGCGTCATTTCTGGTGACGCGCTTAGAAGTCAATCATGTGACCTCCTGGCGCCTGATCAGAGCCACGTTCCGGCATTACAAGAATAGTATATAAGCATGCACAATACCCCGGTCAAATTGCACATTTTTTAGAGCACGGTTGTGCTTCTTTCCATATAGCGCCAATTTTCCATGCTCTTCTCTCCTGTGACCCTGGTGAGTAGCACTTGGCTGCTGAGGTTGTGTATATATGTTCTAATGCGGTTGTGTGCTCATGTATAGTGATTTGTGCTGTTTCATTCTCTCTTTTACAGCCATTGGTTGGTTTCCTACGTAGCCACTGGGCAGAACCCAGGTAACAATTACATATGTTGCTAAATTTTTGCTGCCATATCTACTGTTCAGTAGAGATGAGCGGTGTTCGACTAGAACTGTTCGCCAATCTCAAATTCGAGCTGTTTTGGGCGGTGTTCGAGTTGTTCGACGAACCCGAACGATTTGCAAAAAATTCGGCTGTTCGAGGTTATGTTCGATAACTGTTCGTGCACCAAAAGCGTGTCCTGCATGTCTGGCGCTATTTAGAGCACCAATCATGCAGGGATTGTCTGCCACTCACTGTAATGCCACAGCCATGGTGGTTGTGGCATTACAGTGATTGCCCAAATCGATGGGAACAGTGCCAACAGTGAAACATGAAAAGCCGGCAATTCAGCAGCGGCATACACCTGTACCCGACAATTTAGAACCGAAAGAATAGAGCATCACACATAGATTAGATAGATAGGAACATGTCAGCCACATATATACGGAGTACAGTGAAAGTGCTGCTTACTGTACTTGTCATTTAGTGTAAAGGATTTATCAAAAAAAATAATAGTGTTTTCATGCACCGTCTCTTTAAAAAAGCCGGCCGGCAATTCAGCAGCGGTACCCGACAATTTAGAATAGAAGGAATAGAGAATCACACATAGATTAGATAGATAGAAACATGTCAGTCACATAAATAAGAAGTGCAGTGACAATGTTGATTACTGTACTTGTCATTTAGTGTAAAGGATTTATTTAAAAAAATAATAGTGTTTTCATGCACTGTCTCTTTAAAAAAGCCGGCCGGCAATTCAGCAGCGGTACCCGACAATTTATAACAGACAGAATAGAGCTTCACACATAGATTAGATAGATAGAAACATGTCAGTCACATATATATGAAGTACAGTGATAGTGTTGGTTACTGTACTTGTCATTTAGTATTAAAATAAAGGATTTATTATTAAAAAAATTGGCGTTGGGTTCCCCTTAATTTTAGGCTCTAGCGGAGGTTAAGCAGACAGCTGGGGCAGATGTTTGAAGCCTGGGAAGGGGGTAATACCCACGGAGCTTCCCAGGCTACTAATATCAGCCCCCAGCTGAATACATAGCCTTTACTAGCTATTAAAATGGGGGACCCCCCAAAAAAAATGACGTGGGGTCCCCCCTAATTTAATAGCTAGCAAAGGCTAGGCAGACAGCTGGGGGCTGATATTAATAGCCCAGGAAGGGAGCCATGAATATTGGCCCCCTCCCAGGCTAGAAACACCAGCCGTCAGCCGCCCCAGAAATGGCGCATTCATAGGATGCGCCAATTCTGGCACTTAGCCTCGCTCTTCCACGCTGCCCTGGTGCGGTGGCAGGGGGTAATAGGGTTGGGGTTGATGTCAGCTTATAATGACAGCTGACATCAAGCCCAGGTTAGTAATGGAGAGGCGTCTATAAGACACCCCCATTACTAACCCCATAGTCAAAGTTAAAAAAAACACAAACACCCAGAATAAAGTCCTTTAATTGAAATAAACACACAATCCTTTATTGTTCTAAATTAAACCATACCTACCATCACGCCCATTCCAGCTGAAGCCAACGATCTCCTGCAATAAAAGAAAAATAAGAAAGCAACCTCATCCTTACCTCTCCATGGTTCCCACGACAGCTTCAGCTCTGCTACATCGAGATGACAGGCTGGACCGCAGCAGAACGCTGCCATCCAGCCTCTCATCCCGCAGACACTGAGAAGCGCAGGCTTGCTTGCGCTGCTCAGCGTCTCTCTGTGACGACATCCAGATGAGCCGAGTTCATGTCCAATGAACTCGGCTCACCTCATGCACGTCACTGACAGCGTGGGAAAATTCTCAAGCTGAAGCGGTGAGTGCAGGAGAATTCTCCCACGCTGTCAGTGACGTGCATAAGGTGAGCTCATGTCCAATGAACTCAGCTCACCTCCTGCACGTCACTGACAGCGTGGGAGAATTCTCCTGCACTCAGCGCTTCAGCGTGAGAATTCTCCCGCTGAAGCGCTGAGTGCAGGAGAATTTTCCCACGCTGTCAGTGACGTGCATAAGGTGAGCTCATGTCCAATGAACTCAGCTCACCTCCTGCACGTCACTGACAGCGTGGGAGAATTCTCCTGCACTCAGCGCTTCAGTGTGAGAATTCTCCCACGCTGAAGCGCTGAGTGCAGGAGAATTTTCCCACGCTATCAGTGACGTGCATGAGGTGAGCCGAGTTCATTGGACATTAACTCGGCTCATCTGGATGCCCTCACAGAGAGACACTGTGGAGCGCAAGCAAGCCTGCGCTTCTCAGTGTCTGCGGGATGACAGGCTGGATGGCAGCGTTCTGCTGCGGTCCAGCCTGTCATCTCGATGTAGCAGAGCTGAAGCTGTCATGGGAACCATGGAAAGGTAAGGATGATGTTGCTTTATTATTTTTCTTTTATTTCAGGAGATCGTTGGCTTCAGCTGGAATGGGCGTGATGGTAAGTATGGTTTAATTTAGAACAATAAAGGATTGTGTCTTTATTTCAATTAAAGGACTTTTTTCTGGGTGTTGTGTTTTTTTTAAATACTTTACTAGAAATTCATGGTGGTCATGTCTAATATTGGCGTGACCCCATGAATTTCGGGCTTAGGGCCAGCTGATAATGCCAAGCTGGCCCTAACCCCTTTATTACCCAGTGAGCCACCGCATCAGGGCCCTGGATGAGTTGGGTACAGCGCCAGAAGATGGCGCTTCTATGAACGCGCCATTTTCCGGGGTGGCTGCGGACTGCAATTTGCAGCGGGGGTGGCCCAGAAAGCTTGGGCCTCCCTGCGCTGCGGATTCCAGCCCCCAGCTGCCTAGTTGTACCTGGCTGGACACAAAAACAGGGCGAAGCCCCACGTCAATTTTCTTTAAATTATTTCATGAAATAATTAAGAAAAAAAGGGCTTCCCTATATTGTTGTGTCCGGCCAGGTACAAATAGGCAGCTGGTGGTTGGGGGCAGCCCGTTCCTGCCTGCTGTACCTGGCTGGACACAAATATAGTGCGAAGCCCCACGTCAATTTTTTTTTAATTATTTCATGAATTTCCTGAAATAATTTAAAAAAATTGAAGTGGGGCTTCGCACTATATTTGTGTCCAGCCAGGTACAGCAGGCAGGAATGGGCTGCCCCCAACCACCAGCTGCCTATTTGTACCTGGCCGGACACAACAATATAGGGAAGGCCTTTTTTTCTTAATTATTTCATGAATTTCATGAAATAATTAAAAAAAAAAGTACGTGGGGCTTCGCCCTATTTTTGTGTCCAGCCAGGTACAACTAGGCAGCTGGGGGCTGGAATCTGCAGCGCAGGGAGGCCCAAGCTTTCTGGGCCCCCCCCCGCTACAAATTGCAGTCCGCAGCCACCCCGGAAAATGGCGCGTTCATAGAAGCGCCATCTTCTGGCGCTGTACCCAACTCATCCAGGGCCCTGGTGCGGTGGCTCACTGGGTAATAAAGGGGTTAGGGCCAGCTTGGTATTATCAGCTGGCCCCAAGCCCAAAATTCATGGGGTCACGCCAGTATTAGACATGACCGCCATGAATTTCTAGTAAAGTATTTAAAAAAAACACAACACCCAGAATAAAGTCCTTTAATTGAAATAAACACACAATTCTTTATTGTTCTAAATTAAACCATACTTACCATCACACCCATTCCAGCTGAAGCCAACGATCTCCTGCAATAAAAGAAAAATAATAAACCAACCTCATCCTTACCTTTCCATGGTTCCCACGACAGCTTCAGCTCTGCTACATCGAGATGACTGGCTGGACCGCAGCAGAACGCTGCCATCCAGTCTGTCATCCCGCAGACACTGAGAAGCGCAGGCATGCTTGCGCTCCTCACTGTCTCGGTGTGACGGCATCCAGATGAGCCGAGGTCATGTCCAATGAACTCGGCTCACCTCATGCACGTCACTGACAGCGTGGGAAAATTCTCACGCTGAAGTGCTGAGTGCAGGAGAATTCTCCCACGCTGTCAGTGATGTGCATGAGGTGAGCTCATGTCCAATGAACTCAGCTCACCTCCTGCACGTCACTGACAGCGTGGGAAAATTCTCCTGCAATCAGCGCTTCAGCGTGAGAATTTTCCCACGCTGTCAGTGACGTGCATGAGGTGAGCCGAGTTCATTGGACATGAACTCGGCTCATCTGGATGTCGTCACAGAGAGACGCTGAGCAGCGCAAGGAAGCCTGCGCTTCTCAGTGTCTGCGGGATGACAGGCTGGATGGCAGCGTTCTGCTGCGGTCCAGCCTGTCATCTCGATGGAGCAGAGCTGAAGCTGTCGTGGGAACCATGGAAAGGTAAGGATGAGGTTGCTTTATTATTTTTCTTTTATTGCAGGAGATCGTTGGCTTCAGCTGGAATGGGCGTGACGGTAAGTATGGTTTAATTTAGAACAATAAAGGATTGTGTCTTTATTTCAATTAAAGGACTTTATTCTGGGTGTTTGTGTTTTTTTTAACTTTGACTATGGGGTTAGTAATGGGGGTGTCTTATAGACGCCTCTCCATTACTAACCTGGGCTTGATGTCTGCTGGCATTATAAGCTGACATCAACCCCAACCCTATTACCCCCTGCCACCGCACCAGGGCAGCGTGGAAGAGCGAGGCTAAGTGCCAGAATTGGCGCATCCTATGAATGCGCCATTTCTGGGGCGGCTGACGGCTGGTGTTTCTAGCCTGGGAGGGGGCCAATATTCATGGCTCCCTTCCTGGGCTATTAATATCAGCCCCCAGCTGTCTGCCTAGCCTTTGCTAGCTATTAAATTAGGGGGGACCCCACGTCATTTTTTTTGGGGGGTCCCCCATTTTAATAGCTAGTAAAGGCTATGTATTCAGCTGGGGGCTTATATTAGTAGCCTGGGAAGCTCCGTGGGTATTACCCCCTTCCCAGGCTTCAAACATCTGCCCCAGCCGTCTGCTTAACCTCCGCTAGAGCCTAAAATTAAGGGGAACCCCACGCCAATTTTTTTAATAATAAATCCTTTATTTTAATACTAAATGACAAGTACAGTAACCAACACTATCACTGTACTTCATATATATGTGACTGACATGTTTCTATCTATCTAATCTATGTGTGATGCTCTATCTTTCTGTTCTAAATTGTCGGGTACCGCTGCTGAATTGCCGGCCGGCTTTTTTAAAGAGACAGTGCATGAAAACACTATTATTTTTTTAAATAAATCCTTTACACTAAATGACAAGTACAGTAAGCAACACTGTCACTGTACTTAGAAACATGTCAGTCACATATATAATATCTATCTAATCTATGTGTGATGCTCTATTCTTTCTGTTCTAAATTGTCGGGTACAGATGCTGAATTGCCGGCCGGCTTTTTTAAAGAGACGGTGCATGAAAACACTAATATTTTTTTTAATAAATCCTTTACACTAAATGACAAGTGCAGTAACCAACACTGTCACTGTGCTTCTTATATGTGTGACTGACATGTTTCTATCTATCTAATCTATGTGTGATGCTCTATTACTTCTTGTCTAAATTGTCGGGTACCGGTGTATGCCGCTGCTGAATTTGCCGGCCGGCTTTTTTAAAGAGAGTGTCTTCTGAGCAGTTTGTCAGCTTTTGGACACCTTTGCAGGTGTTTTCTATGTGTTTCTATGTGTTTTTGTTTGCCTGCCATTGGTTTTAACGGTGTTCGACGGTGTTCTAAGGTGTTCGACGAACAGTTCGACGAACAGTTCCTCGAACATCCCGGTGTTCGACGAACCGAACCGAACACTACGGGGGTGGCTCAACACTACTGTTCAGTCTTATGTTTGTGAATCACATCTAATGTATTTAGCCATTAACCTCTATACTATGAATTGCTCTCATTGATTATTTATTTTCTTTCAGCACTCCTTATACAAAATTAGATTCTTATATGAATTAACTGTTATGTTGTATATTCTGAGAAATGTGGTTTATACTCACATGTAATTATGTTAATTATGTTGATTAATTCACAGTTCTGATGAAGGCCGTATGAGGCCGAAACGTCAATTTAATTTTGAAGAATCATGTACAGTAAATACATTTCTTGAAATCTTTTCACCACATCTTGGAGTTCCAGGTTCTTATTGTTATATGCCAGGAGTCAGATATTGATGATTTATCCAAGGGATAAGCTATCAATATCAAAGTAGTGGAAAAACCCTTTTATTCCGGGATAAGGATATGCCCACAGTGAGGGTTTTTAGGAGATTTTGGAGCAGAAACTGGTAAAAACATTTTTCATTTTCATTTTTTAAGATGACTTGGAGAATATCCCCCTCAGTTTTTGCTCAGTTTGTGCTCTAAAACTTTGTGTGCACATCCCCTAAAGCTATGTGCACAAAGACTTCTTTGAGTAGTTTTTAGAGTTGAAACTGCGTAGAAACTAGTGAAGCCCTCCTCCAATCCTTAAAAACTCCTCAAAAACTTAACCTCAACTGCCCAATTTGTGCTCCAAAATTTCTTCAAATAGACTGTCTGCACATAGCTCAAAAGTGTATAGTGTCCTTTACTAAAAACATGTAAAGAGTGCTCATCTTGTTTTTTAAGCAGGCAACAAAAGAAATTGTAAGATTTTTAAGGAGGCAACATGTGAGATCATATGATTTCCAAATAATAGTTTACTATAATGGATAAAAGTCACAAACATGAAGTTCACATATACAGTAAATATACAATCTGCAAACCATTTTTAAAATGCTAGGTTTTTGTCAAATAAAAAATCATGCCAAGAAAAATTATTTCAGAACTTTTTCCACTTTCAGTGTCAACCATAATCCATTAAGAAACAAACTGAAATCATTTTCAGGAGGAAAATAAAAACAACAAAATTCAAATAATGTAGTTGACATGCCCAGGGGATGGGGAGGACTCAGCGCCCGGGCATGGTTGTTAGTTTTGGGAATATCGCGGTAGTCGGCTCCCGGGCCCGTACCCTGGGCCTCTCTTTAAAAGAGTGGATAATTATGTGAAAGTTCGTGACGCCACCTGTGGTGTCTGGTGAGGTTCACCAGCGCTGCGGCAGCAGACTGAGGCCGGTGTTAAGGCAGCTTGGGTGGTATAGCTCCCCACAGGTGGAGCTAGGCCTCAGGGCAGCGTGGATGTAGGGATGCAGGACAGGGGGAACCCAGCCGGGACTGAAGAAGGATAGGCAAACACATAGTTCACTTCAGTACCTTTTACTGATGGAAGTTCAGGCACATTCCGGAGCACTGTAGGGCGAAGGGTGCATATCAGGATCCTCTCCAGTGAGCGGGTATAGGGCCTCCTGTTTCTTGCCTTTTGTGTAGTAAGTTTCTGACCTGCCTGGAGCTAGGCCTAACTTGGTCTCTGTCCTGCACCGGCTGACTTTGTGGTAGGGCCTTCTCTTGGAGTACGCGCTCCCAGCTTGCGGGGCCTCCGTGACTCCTGGCTCTGGTACGTATCAGCTCTTGGGTGATCCATGCGCAGCAGGGGCGCCACATTCCCCCCTAGCAAAGCTCAGCACTCCCGGGCTGAAGTACTTTTTGAAACAACAATATAGCATGAACAATAACAATCTTCCCTTTATGGGAGGCACATTCCGTTGCATATAACATTAATAAGTAATAAATAGATATATGTATTGAAATAAGCAACCTAGAAGTCCAAGTCTTTTCCGGAGAGGTTGCTCAATGGGGCACTCCTGGGAGTGCAAATATTTACAAAGAAAAGTCTTTGGGCTGCACACAGTCCTCAGCCACAGAGTTCTTAGATACCCATACGGGTAATGAGAAGAAAATTGGTAAAGTGTCCATATCACTTTAATTGTCCATTAATGAAGGCAAAAATATAAGTTAAATGCATATAAAAGGCAATGAATACATGGCAATATACAAGATAATACAGTAATATACAGTACAATGCTATATAATACCCCAGGGGTAACTATCTACACTTGTCAGAAGTTTAACTATTTTACTCAGTGTATTTGAAAGGGGGTTGACCTAGTGTACTACGTGTAGACGTACGTGGTACTGGGATGCGTGAGGCACTATTATTTGCACTACCTCCCATTCTGTCAGTACTAGGTGTGGAGGGACTGCAGGGTTGCCTTAACCTCTCTACGGGACTGGCAAGTATACCATTGGCTGTGCCTTCTTGCTCTGCTCCAACCGGGGATCCTTCTTCCGGGGATTCTTCTTGAGCAGGCTCTTCTGAAGCACTTACAGGCTCTACTTGCTGTGGAGGGTCCTCTGGCTTTTGAAAGAAGTGAATCACAGGGATTATTACTGCTCCTCCTAGTTGAGGCCAATCTGCCGGGAAGTCTCCTAAATCAGTATGGATTACTGCTTCTTTAGGTTCCTCCGGGATAATGAGAGGCTCTTCTCCTTGGGGCTTTAGCAGATCAGGACACAGCTTCAGATGGTCTCTAGATACCGTTGCAGTCGTTATTCCTCCGTCTTTACTAATTAGGCAGGTTTTCTTATTATCAAATCTTGAATTCAGCACAGTGTAGGGTTCTCTCTCCCACTGGTCATCAAGTTTGTGTTTTCTTCTCTTCCTTTTTAACACTACTGCACCAGGTGTGAAGGGTCCTGCTGGGGCACTTCTGTTGTATTGAGCTTCATGCTTGTCCCTCACCCGAGTGGGGCTGTCTTCGACACAGGCTTGTACTCTTCTGTACTGCTCCTGTCTGGTCGTGTCCCAGTCCTCAGTGGTCACATCTGCTTCTGGTTCTACCACACCAAGCTCCAGGTCCATGCGCAACTTCCCTTGTCTTGCTCGCATGAGATATGCTGGAGTGCAATTGGTGGAACTTACAGGTATGTGATTGTACAGATCTACCAGGTCAGGTAGTAGGTCTGGCCACTGGTTTCTCTCCTCAAGTTGTAAGGTCTTCAGCAGGTCGATGACGATGTTGTTCATCTTTTCACAGAGGCCATTCGTTTGTGGGTGGTACGGTGTAGTTCTTATTTTCTTACACCCGTAGAGATGGCCGAACTCTTGAACAATTAAACCTCAAAGGCCGGGCCTTGGTCCGTCAGCACCTGCTCAGAGTATCCATGGGGTCTGCAGAAACATTTTTGCTGCTGTCTCTGCCTTCAAGTCTTTGACGGGGGCGACCACGTCTTAATGGGTTGCAGGGGTGCCTTCTGGCTGCTGTAGTCTTTTCTTCGGAGGCTACAGGGTCCACAGTTTCAGCACCACTGCTCAATGGAGCTGTGCATTCCTACCCTGTAGAATCGACACTTCAGCAGGGTCTCTAGCTTCTTCCAGCCAAAGTGCCCCGCCTGATCGTGGTAGGCCTCCAACACCATTTGGATATCTGTCTTGGGGACCACTATCTGCCATACCATCTCATGGGTTTTAGGATTGATGTACCTCCGGCACAGCTTTTCACGGTAGATAAACAGCCGGCTTCTCTCGTTCCACAGCTGCTTTGCTTGCAGAGACACTTCCTTCTCCAAGGAGGAACCTTCTTGGGCTATCGGCTCCTTGATACGGCTGACAACCGGGTCACTGTCCTGGGTCTCTTTCCAGCTGTGGTGAGGCAAAGGGTTTAACGTCTTCCCACGCTGCCTCCTGGAGGCTCGTTGCTCGTGGATTATCCCATTCTGGTGAAAGGCAGGTAGCTCAATCTCCTCCAGGTCATCCACTTCTTCTTCTGTGTCTGACTGGTGAGGCATCCTGGACAGGGCATCAGCGTTGGCATTCTTGCGGCCCGCCCGGTATTTAATTGTGAATTGGTAGGTTGACAGCCGAACCATCCATCGCTGCTCCATGGCTCCTAGCTTGGCTGTTTCAAGATGGGTCAAGGGGTTATTGTCAGTGTAGGCAGTGAACTTGCTGGAGGCTAGGTAGTGCTTGAACCTTTCAGTGATGGCCCAGACCAAGGCCAGGAACTCTAACTTAAAACTACTATAGTTCTCTGGGTTCCTCTCAGTCGGGCGGAGCTTCCTGCTTGCGCATGCGATCATTTTCTCTTGGCCATTCTGCTTCTGACTTAGGACAGCTCCCAGTCCTTCGTTGCTGGCATGAGGAACGGTTGGCTGTAGTCAGGATAGGCTAGGATCTCGTTGCCTGTCAGGATCTCCTTCATCTCTTGAAATGACTCGGCTTGCTCCTTACCCCAGTGGAATGGGGGGTTTCTGCCTTTGGGGGACTGTCCTACCAAGAGGTCTTGCAGAGGGGCTGCTTTCTTAGTGTAGTCTTTTACAAACCTCCGGTAGTATACTACTAGTCCCAGGAACTGACGCACCTCCTTGAGGTTCTTCGGCTCTGGCCACTTCTGGATGGCAGTGACCTTCTCCGGGTCTGGTGCTACCCCTTCTGAACTGACAATATGCCCCAGGTACTGTACCTTTCTCTTGAGCAGGTGGCACTTTGAGGGCTTCATCTTCATCCCATACCGGGACAGTGACTCAAATACTTCCGCCAGGTGCTTCAAGTGGTCCTCATATGTCTTGGAGTACACTATCACGTCATCCAGGTATAGTAACACAGTCTCGAAGTTGCGGTGTCCCAGACAGCACTCCATCAATCTCTGGAACGTTCAGGGGGCATTGCAGAGTCCAAACGGCATACTGTTGAACTCACAGAGTCCCATCGGGGTGGTGAAGGCCGTCTTCTCCCGATCCTCCTCAGCCACAGCTACTTGCCAGTACCCACTAGTGAGGTCAAGGGTGGAAAGGTAATTTGCAGGCTTTAAGGCAGCCAGGGATTCCTCGATACGTGGTAAAGGGTATGCATCTTTATGTGTAATGCGATTTACTTGTCTGTAATCTACACACATTCTCATGCTTCCATCCTTTTTCCTGACTAGCACTAGGGGAGCTGCCCAGGGACTACAACTATCCCTTACTACCCCTGCCTTCTTCATGTCATGCAACATCTCCTTGGCTTTCTGGTAGTGTGCTGGTGGTATAGGCCTCTAACATTCTTTGATGGGTGGATGATCACCTGTGGGGATGTGATGTTGTACCCCCTTAATCCTCCCAAAGTCAAGTGGGTGCTTGCTGAATATCTGCGCTTATTCCTGAACCACCCGGTGTATACCCTGCTTTTGGTGGGTAGGAGTGGTGTCTGTCCCAACATGGAGCTGTTGACACCAATCCTCCACCTGGGTTGCTGGGTCATTATCCTCCACTTCATCTGGTGAGGTTAAGGACTCCGCCATGTGTATAGAGTTGTTATTTACAGCATGTAACTTGGCAACAGTGGCATAGAGTGGTAACCTGACCTCATCTTCCCCATAGTTGAGAAGACGGACGGGCACCCTCCCTATTGCGCACATCCACTACCCCTCTGGCAGTTAAGAGTGTAGGTCTGTGCTCTGAGCTAAGGGGTTCTACTACCGCCTGGTAGCTCTGTCCTTTAAGACCTATTGCTGCTCTACACCAGATAAGCATTTCACTCATTGCGGGGATCACAATGGGTATAGGGTCTGTTACCCGCACATTACCAATCTCACCACCGGATAGCTTTACTTGCTGCTGGTACACCAGGGCTCGGATCTCCTTCTGGATCGCTCTTCTCTGCCCCGGTCTGGCGGCGTTAGCGAGCTGTTGGAGCAAAAACACCACTTCCTCCAAACAGTTACCAACAATGTTAGTGCCTAGTACCATATTCAGTCCTGAGTCATCAGAGACAGTCTCTACCACAATGAGTCCTTGGTCCTTCATCCCCATTCTCTCCACCTTTACCGTCGCATCCTTAACCCTGACTAGGTTAAGAGGGAGGACGCTAGAGGCATAAACTGAAAAATCTGGGTTCGGGGGTTGGAGACTGTCCATGGACCAGTATCTCTTGTAAAGGACATCAGGCATAATTGTTACCTGAGATCCAGTGTCCAGCAGGGCAGGTATCGCAATGCCATCCAGGATTATGGACAGGAAAGGTCTTCCTCCCACGTACCTGCTGTGCCAGTCTGAGGGGCCTGCTGAGTCTATTCCTGGGTGTTGGCCCTCGGACCCAGGGTTTTCTCGTTTAAAGGACAGCTCTGGATGGTGTGACCTGACTTGTGGCAGCGGTGGCAGACAGGGTCCCTCGGTGGACGGCGTTGGTCGCTGATCCTCCCAGGCATTGTCCTCTTCCTTCTTCTCATCCAGGGGACATCCTCAGGGCTATCGGCTAGCAGGATCCTTTCTTCCTCCTCGGGCTCCGTCCGCAGCTGCAGGGCACTCAGTACAGTGGTCAGGGTTTTGCTCAACTGACACACTTCAGAGCGCAGGCTATCCAGCTCACTAGGGGACGTTGCTGAAACCTTGGCCTCAGCAGCCACCGGGGAAAGGGTGGACTCTGCAGGTACTGGGGTGGCCCCACCCTGGTAAGATTGGATAGCAGTTGTTTCCAGGGGCTGCAGTCCTTTTATAGCCATGTCCTTAAGGGTGTCAAAGGTGGCATCTGGATGATCCAGGGACCACCAACGCATAGTTCTGCTCTCCTCTTGGGACCTCAGTCCCGGATAAACTGTTCTTTCAGCATTTTATTTTCATCATTGATGCTGGTTGGACTAACCTCTCTCAGAGCCCGCAGGGCCCCTTGTAAATGCCAGGCATAGTCCCGAACACTGTCCTCCGGTTTCTGAGAGCAGTTGTAGAACCTCATCCGGAGGTCTGTCTCAGTACGATTCTCAAAGATAGTCTGTAACTTTTTAAAGATTGCGGACACTGACTCCTGGTCTGCGGCCGACCAGGTTTCTACTTCTCGCTCTGCAGCACCAGTCGGTTGTCCTAATACAACAGCGGCTCTTTGCTTGCTTGTCATAGAGTACATGTCCAGTATACCGCATATTTTCTGGTTTGCTGCTGTACTGGGGGAACCACTTCGCTCCAGGGATGTACGGTAGGGTCATGGGTATGACAGGGGTTACAGACCCTGCTAGTGGAGCGGCTGCTTCGGCCAGCTCGGCGTCGGGCGCGGGTTGAGCATCAAAGCGGTTAACCGGTATTCCGGCGTTGTGCTGTTCCTCGGACATCCTGGCGCCCCCCTAGCGAACCGTGGCCTACCTTCTTTTCTTTCGGTAGGCCACAGCTCCTTTGACGGTCTTCTTCAGAACCTTGCATCGCTTGTGTCCTATGTCAGAGCGTTCAGCGACGCTGCTTCCAGGACCTGGCGCTTAATGGTTTGACGTCGAGGCGTGGGGCGTTTCCGGGGCTTCGCGCGCTTTTGCAGGTACGCCTCTCAGTTTCCCACGGTTACGCCCTTCTTCCCGCTCGGCGGCCCAACAATGGCGGCAATCTTCGCCACAGTCAAATACACAGTTCAGAATAAAGGCGCACAGTACCTGGTGGCAACGGGCACAACACTCCGTCGTTGCAGCGGGCACGGAATCCTGTTCGTGACGCCAGGAAAGAGATGACATGCCCAGGGGATGGGGAGGATTTAGCGCCCGGGCCTTGTTGTTAGTTTTGGGGATGTCGCGGTAGTCGGCTCCCGGGCCCGTACCCTGGGCCTCTCTTTAAAAGGGTGGATAATTATGTGAAAGTTCGTGACGCCACCTGTGGTGTCTGGTGAGGTTCACCAGCGCTGCGGCAGCCCACTGAGGCTGGTGTTAAGGCAGCTTGGGTGGTATAGCTCCCTGCAGGTGGAGCTAGGCCTCAGGGCAGCGTGTATGTAGGGATGCAGGACAGGGGGAACCCAGCCGGGACTGAAGAAGGATAGGCAAACACACAGTTCACTTCAGTACCTTTTACTGATGGAAGTTCAGGCACATTCCGGAGCACTGCAGGGTGAAGGGTGCATATCAGGATCCTCCCCAGTGAGCGGGTATAGGGCCTCCTGTTTCTTGCCTTTGTGTAGTAAGTTTGCTGACCAGCCAGGAGCTAAGCCTAACTTGGTCTCTGTCCTGCACCGGCTGACTTTGTGGTAGGGCCTTCTCTTAGAGTACGGCGCTCCCAGCTTGCGGGGCCTCCGTGACTCCTGACTCTGGTACGTATCTGCTCTTGGGTGATCCTGGGACCTGAAGTCTTCCAGGGCTCTCCGGTTGTCTCTACAGGGGGATATACGGCCCTGTAGACGCGGACCCGGTGTCTGGTATATGTTTTCTGGGGTGAGCTTGTACAGCTCCTCTGCCCCCAATGCTACTCACTCCTCTAGCCTTCGGCCTCGCTCGAGGCCCTCACTAGGCTATACACACTTGCGGCAGCTTGCCGCGCTTCACCGCTCTTATGGCGTTGGCACGCCTTGGGCTCTAACTGAGCTCCCTGAGTCTAGCTCGCAGGAGCCTCGTGGTCCACTGCTGAACTATTAGCTGTGTTCTCTAGACTAGAATGAGCTCCACTGCAGGCTGACCTCTCTCAGGCTTCTCTACTGCAGGAACTGAACTGACTGACTAGCTCCACCTTCTCTATTTATATCCCTAATGGGCTCCCTCTGGTGGTCTGAGGTGGAAGGTTGAGGTGTGTGAATGCTGTGAGGGCCTCTTGTGGAGGAATCCGTCCATGCACCCCTCTAGGATCAGTGGTACTCATGCGCAGCAGGGGCTCCACATAGATCATAAGAGTGAACACCCTCTTACAAATTGAGGAAGTGATTGTGTTCAAAATTACTTAAGATTAAAGGAGAAATTGTCACCAAAAAATGCTATTATCCTGCTGATACAGTGGCTTGCATAAGTATTCACCCCATTGAATTTTACCTATTTTGTTACATTAAAACCGATGTTTAAATATTTTTGTAATCCTGTTTTGTGTGTGATGCATCAACACTAAATACTCTAAGACTCTAAGTTGGTGAAGTGAAGTGAGAAAAATATAGGCTTAAATTAAATTTATGGGATCAAGTAACTAAAAATTGTCATGTGCTTATGTATTCAACCCTTTTATATGAAGTCCCTAACAATTTCTAGTGCAAGAAATTATTTTCATAAATCACATGCTAAATGAAAAGAAGTCCACCTATGTGCAATCTAAGTGTCACAGAGTCTGTCAGTATATACACACCTTTTCTAAAAGGCCACTGAGGCTGCAACACCATTAAGCAAAGGGCACCACTAACCAATCAACCTTGTGAAGACCAAGTCAGAACCAAAGTTGTTGAGAAGTACAAGTCAGGATTGGGTTCTGAAAAATATCCCAATCTCTGATAATCCCTCAGAACACCATCAAATTCATTATCATCAAATGGAAAGAACATGGTACCACAACAAACTTGCCAAGAGAGGGCCACCCACCAAAACTCTTAGCCCAAAAAAGAAGGGCATTATTCAGAGAGGCAGTGCAGAGACCAAAGGTAACCATGATGGAGTTGCTGAGTTCCCAAGCAGAGACTGGAGTATCTGTTCATAAGACCACAATAAGCCATAAACTCCATAGAGGTGGCATTTATGAAAGAGTGGGCATAAAAAAAGCCTTTACTTAAAAACAAAAATTGTAATGCTTATTTTCAGTTTGCCAAAATACATGTAGGAGACTATCCAAATGTATGGAAGAAGGTGCTTTGGTGAGATGAGACCAAAATTGAACTTTTTGCCACCAAGCTAAACGCTATGTCTGGTGCCAAACCAACACAGCTCATCACTCCAAGAACACTATAACCACAGTGAAACATAGAGGTGGCAGCCTCATGCTGTGGGGATGTTTTCCGGCAGCAAGAACAGGGAAAATGGTCCGAGTTAAGGAGATGATGGATCGTGGGAAATACAGGGATATTCTTGGGCAAAACTTGTTTGTCTGTTAGGGATTCGAGACAGGGACAGAGGTTCACCTTCCATCAAGACAATGACCCAATGCATACTGCTAAAGCAAGACTTGAGTGGTTTAAGGGGAAACTGTCACGCTGTCTCTGTATACTGGAGGTAGGGGGCCTAAGCTGACCCTAAGCTGGGGCCCTGACTAATCCCTCAACCTGGAGGTACTGTTAAAGGTACAGAGGTCCAGGTCGCCAGCGTAACCCCTACCTCCTGAGGATCCCTGCACCTAAGTAATCTAGTCCTGAGAAGGACCCCGATCACAACAAAAGAGGACAAGTAATAATATGCCCACACACAGTACTTAGACGAACGAGACAGTACAAGGGAAAAACCAAAACCACCTTGCATACAAAAACTACACAACTACAACAGAGGGAACACCAACGGGAAAGGAGATAAATGATAAAGCGAGGAAGGGAAAAACCACTCCAAATACACTTATCTCAGAAACTCCAAATACCACGATCCGCTCTGTAAGTCTGTATGAAATGCTTTCACCAACACTTCCCAAACAGACCAGCAGGCATTTGAAGGAGACTCACTACAGCAGCATTGATTGCAGCTGGGCGAGGCTGGACCTCGTCTAGCACAGAGAGAGAGAGAATTAACTCCCTCACTGCCGAAAACACAAAGCACCAAAAAGTCAGCTGCGAGAAGTCAGGCTGTGTAATCGTGACGATCTTCGTGGCGACACACACGTGACAGTACCCCCCCTTCTATGAGGGGCCTCCGGACCCTCAGGGCCAGGTTTATCCGGGTGAGTCGTGTGGAAGGCCCGAACTAATCGGTCTGCGTTAATATCCGACGCAGGAACCCACATCCTCTCCTCAGGACCATACCCTTTCCAATGAACCAGGTACTGAAGGGACCGGCGATTAAAACGTGAATCGATGAGCCTTGATACCTGGAACTCCAAGTTACCATTGACCACCACTGGAGGGGGAGGTAAAGGTGACGGTACCACCGGCGCCACATACCTCTTAAGCAACGATCTGTGGAACACGTTGTGAATTTTAAACGTAGGGGGGGAGGTCAAGACGGAATGCCACCGGATTAATTATAGAACTGATTCTGTACGGCCCGATGAACCTGGGACCCAGTTTCCAGTAGGGAACCTTAAGTTTAATATTCCTGGTAGACAACCATACCAGATCGTTCACACTTAGGTCCGGACCAGACACTCTCCTCCTATCAGCCATACGTTTGTATCGGTTCCCCATAGTATTCAGATTCTTCAGCACCCCTCTCCATACTGAAGCGAGTGATGAGGAAAATCGTTCCTCCTCAGGAACCCCCGAAGAGCCCCCCCTACTGAAAGTACAAAACTGGGGGTGAAAACCATATGCCCCAAAAAACGGGGACTTACCAGTGGACTCGCTCCGCCTATTATTAAGAGCAAACTCTGCCAGAGGTAAGAAAGAAGCCCAGTCCTCCTGGTTCTCTGACACAAAACACCGGAGATATGTCTCCAAGCTCTGGTTCATACGTTCCGTCTGACCATTGGTCTGAGGGTGAAAAGCCGATGAGAATGACAAATGCATCCCCCGCCGTGCACAAAACGCCTTCCAGAACTTGGACACAAACTGAGACCCCCGATCAGACACCACATCGGAGGGTACCCCGTGAAGCCTCACAATCTCCCCAATGAACACCTGCGCAAGAGTTTTAGCATTAGGGAGAGCCGGAAGAGCGATAAAATGTGCCATCTTGCTGAACCTGTCCACTACAACGAGTATGACCGTTTTACCCGAAGACGGAGGGAGGTCCGTAATAAAGTCCATAGACAGATGAGTCCAAGGACGCTCCGGGATCTTCAAAGGTAAGAGGGCCCCAGACGGACGGGTATGTGAGGTCTTAGAGCGCGCACAAACCCCACAGGACGCGACAAAAGTTACCACCTCCTTATGTAAGTTAGGCCACCAAAACCGACGCGAGAGGAGATCCACAGTTGCTTTACTCCCCGGGTGTCCTGCCAAAACTGAGTTATGGTGTGCCTCGATCACCTTTTGTCGCAACTGATCTGGAACAAACAGTCTCCCCGGAGGTCCAACAGGGGCGTCCCCCTGAGCCTCCAATACCTCCTCCTCCAGCTCAAAGCATACTGCCGAAACCACCACCCCCTCCTGAAGGATAGGAATCGGGTCGTCCGTATTCCCGGCCCCAGGGAAACTGCGAGATAAGGCATCCGCCTTTACATTTTTTGACCCAGGACGATATGTAACGACAAAATTAAACCTGGTAAAAAACAATGACCACCTAGCTTGTCTGGGATTCAGACGTTTCGCGGACTCCAGATATAGCAGGTTCTTGTGATCGGTGATGACGGTGACCGGATGGACTGCCCCCTCCAAAAAATGGCGCCACTCCTCAAAAGCTAACTTAATGGCCAAGAGTTCCCTATTGCCGACATCGTAATTCCTCTCAGCGGACGACAATTTTTTAGAGAAAAAGGCGCACGGATGCCACTTACCAGGGGACGAACCTTGTGACAATACTGCTCCCACCCCTACCTCAGAAGCGTCTACCTCTACAATGAATGGCTGTGACGCATCAGGTTGAATGAGTATGGGTGCCGAGGCAAAACATTTTTTCAAGCAGGAGAATGCTTGACAAGCCTTGTCAGACCACCTAGAAAAATCCGTCCCCTTTTTAGTCATGTCTGTGAGAGGCTTAACCATGGACGAGAAATTACGAATGAACTTCCGGTAATAATTAGCAAACCCCAGGAAACGTTGTAGTGCCTTAAGATTCTCTGGCCGATCCCACTCAAGAACTGCCCGCACTTTCCCAGGGTCCATACGAAAACCGGACGCTGAAACCAGGAAGCCTAAAAAATGGAGTTCCTGTACGGCGAACACACACTTTTCCCATTTGGCATACAGTTTATTATCCCGCAAGATCTGTAACACCTGCCTAACGTGCTCCTGATGAGACACCAGATCCGGCGAGTAAATTAAGATATCATCCAGATATATGACAACAAACTGTCCCACCAGGCGGCGAAAAATGTCATTAACAAAGTGTTGGAACACCGCCGGGGCATTAAACAGACCGAATGGCATGACAAGGTTCTCATAATGCCCCTCCGGAGTGTTAAACGCCGTCTTCCACTCATCCCCCTCCTTCATCCTAATCAGATTGTACGCCCCCCTGAGATCCAACTTAGAGAACCATTTGGCGCCCACGATCTGATTAAAGAGATCGGGAATAAGTGGGAGTGGATACGGATCTCGGACCGTAATCCGATTAAGTTCACGGAAATCCAGGCAAGGGCGTAGGCCTCCATCTTTCTTCTTAACAAAGAAGAACCCCGCAGCCACCGGTGAAGATGAAGGTCTAATATGCCCCTTAGCCAGACTTTCTGAAATATAATCCTTCATGGCCTGCCTCTCAGGACCAGAAAGGTTATACAACCTAGCTTTAGGTAACTTGGCCTCAGGGAGCAGTTTTACAGAACAGTCATACTCGCGATGAGGAGGTAGTTCCTGACACCCTTTCTCCGAGAATACATCCTCAAAGTCCGCCAGAAATGGAGGTAAGACCCAAGGAGTAACCGCACCGATGACCATGTTCATGCAGTTTTTATTACAGAATTTACTCCATTGGCTTATCTCTCTGGTTTGCCAATTAATAACCGGGTTATGCTTAGTTAACCAAGGAAGGCCCAACACTATAGGAGTGGGAAGACCCTCCAACACGTAGCAAGACAACAGTTCTTTATGTATCGCCCCCACTTGAAGTTTTACGTCATGCACAGCTTGCAAAAAACTTCCCTGACCGAGAGGCCTGGCATCGATCGAGAATATGGGGATGGGTTTAGCCAACTCACTCAATCGCATACCTTGAACCCGGGCAAACCGAGCATCAACCAGATTAGCCCCGGCCCCACTATCCAGAAGAACAGATATCCTCTCAGTTCTCGTACCCACCACCACCTCCGCCGGTACGAGAAACTGAGACGAACCTAGGGACAAAATACCTACTCCCAGATTGCCGTCCACCACACAACCTGGGATCAACAGTTTTCCGACGACTCTTCACTCTGCAAGGGACGGGATGGACACCCCCCAATAAAATGTCCCTTTCTCCCGCAGAAGAAACACCTTCCTGTCTTATGGCGCACCACCGGTCCCCTCCCCCGAAATGATGTCCCTCCTAATTGCATAGGCTCCTCTGGACTGACCAGGGGAACCACCATATGAGGGGACCTTGTAGGAGGTGGAGTCATCACAGGGGGTCGAGTTATCCCGCACCTCTCCCGAAGCCGTCTGTCAACGCGAATAGCCAGGGCCATAGCGGCTTCCAGTGACGCGGGAGAGTCATACTGTGCCAACACATCCTGTAATTTGTCGGATAAACCTTGACAAAACTGGCTCCTAAGAGCCGGGTCATTCCACTGGGTGTCCGTGGCCCACCTACGGAACTCCGAACAGAATTCCTCCGCCGGACGATCTCCCTGCTGGATCCTACGTAACTTAGACTCAGCAAGGGAGATCCGATCTGGGTCATCATATACGAGTCCCAGAGCAGCGAAAAACCTATCCACTGACTGGAGAGCCGGGGAGCCCGGGGGAAGAGAGAACACCCAAGATTGTGGGTCCTCTTGTAGGAGCGAGATGACAATTCCCACCCTTTGTTCTTCACTCCCCGATGACCGAGGCCGCAGCCGAAAGTACAATTTGCATGCCTCCCGGAAAACAAAAAACTTGTCCCGTCCCCCAGTTAACCTGTCAGGGAGAGCTACTTTAGGTTCTGGTCCGGCTTGCTCCTGAGGATGCAAAACCTTGGACCTAACGTCCGCCAGCTCCATGGACAAACTCTGCAACTGCCGAGCTAGACCGGCTACTGGATCCATGGTAGCTGGAGAAAAACTAAGTGGGTCGGTGAAAATGTCACGCTGTCTCTGTATACTGGAGGTAGGGGGCCTAAGCTGACCCTAAGCTGGGGCCCTGACTAATCCCTCAACCTGGAGGTACTGTTAAAGGTACAGAGGTCCAGGCCGCCAGCGTAACCCCTACCTCCTGAGGATCCCTGCACCTAAGTAATCTAGTCCTGAGAAGGACCCCGATCACAACAAAAGAGGACAAGTAATAATATGCCCACACACAGTACTTAGACGAACGAGACAGTACAAGGGAAAAACCAAAACCACCTTGCATACAAAAACTACACAACTACAACAGAGGGAACACCAACGGGAAAGGAGATAAATGATAAAGCGAGGAAGGGAAAAACCACTCCAAATACACTTATCTCAGAAACTCCAAATACCACGATCCGCTCTGTAAGTCTGTATGAAATGCTTTCACCAACACTTCCCAAACAGACCAGCAGGCATTTGAAGGAGACTCACTACAGCAGCATTGATTGCAGCTGGGCGAGGCTGGACCTCGTCTAGCACAGAGAGAGAGAGAATTAACTCCCTCACTGCCGAAAACACAAAGCACCAAAAAGTCAGCTGCGAGAAGTCAGGCTGTGTAATCGTGACGATCTTCGTGGCGACACACCCGTGACAGAAACATGTTTATGTTTTATAGTGGTCTAGTGAAATCCCAGACCTTAATCCAATTGAGAATGTGCGGTCAGACTTGAAGATTGCTGTTTACAGAGCAAAAGATCAATCTTAAAGGAGCTGGAGCAATTTTGCCTTGACGAATGGGCAAAAATCCCAGTGGCAAGATGTGGAATGCTCATAGATACTTATCGAAAGCGACTTTCAGCTGTAATTGCAGCAAAATGAGGCTCTACAAAGTACTAACAGTAGGGGGGTGAATAGCTATGCACACTGAAGTTTTCAGTTATTTTTGTCCTTTTTGTTTGTTTCACAATAAAAAGAAAACCAAGTGTTTACAGTTGTTGGTACCCTAAGATAACGCAATGGTGCCCCCACTCAATGGTGGCTCACCCTGAATGCTCCTAACAGCTCCTATTATAGCTATGCCTTTGTAGCAACTAACTAGGGAAAATAGGTTATACACTAAAAACTGGAACTTACCCTGATGGTTCCTGTACAGACTAGTTATACTGACTCCCACAGTCCTTAGTGGAGCCTGCGGGTGCAGAAATGAACCTAACAGACTAGGAGATGGCAACTCT
Organism: Phyllobates terribilis; assembly: GCF_046119375.1. NCBI lineage: Eukaryota > Metazoa > Chordata > Amphibia > Anura > Dendrobatidae > Phyllobates > Phyllobates terribilis. The sequence goes on from NW_027362762.1 coordinate 695,428,651, forward strand.
GGCCTAAACTGCCTAAAAGTCCCACAAGTTGCTTCACATTCCTCATAAAGAACAAGAGGGCAGAGCATAGTGTGAATGACCTACAAGAAGAGAAGTATGCTGAAAAAAGGAAAGATTCCAGAGTGAGAAAAGTAAATAACGAAATGCCAAACAAAGAATAAAGCACTTACTGTTAACAAATTTACTGCCTACTTCCTAATGATAACCAGAATATAGGTGCAAAGTATAGCAAAAAAACAATAAAGCGAAATTCCTTAGCTGGAGTTTTACAGACTGGCTCCAAACATTAATAGAATATTAGAACATACAAATGACTCGATCACAAGCAGAGGACACAAGCAGGAGAGAGATTGAAATAGAAGCACCCGCAGAGTGATAGGACAAGCTAGATAGCAAATGGAAAACACCTGTTGTCAGAAAGGAATGGATGAAAGGCAAAAGGTAATCAACACCCGAACAGCATCAGGATCTGCTGTGGCTCAGTGGACAGAGACGCTGACAGAAGAGCGCAGGACTACCAGATTGAATCCCGAGGCGTGACACTTAGACTATTTAGTGCTGATGCATCACACACAAATTGAATTACAAAAATGTTTAAACACAGGTTGTAATGTAACAAAATATGTAAAAAGCCAGGGGAGTGAATAGTTTTGCAAGCCACTGCATTAGTTAAAGGGTGTTCATATTTATATATCCAGATTGTTTTTGTTCTTTATTAGTGATGAGCGAGCACTAAAATGCTCGGGTGCTCAAAGCTCAGGTAGAGCACATTGGAATACTCGGGTGCTCGACCCGAGCAACGAGCCCAATGTAAGTCTATGGGAAACTCGAGCATTTTTCTGGCTGTACTCCCCGGCAGTCTGCAGAAGGTCAAAAATTGCCCAAATCGATGGGAACAGTGCTTAATTAAACGTCAGGCAGGCAAAATATATAGGCAGACAGGCAGGCAGGGTATATAGGAGGGTGCATGAAAAACATAGCAGGGCACTTGGAACACACTAGTGCCCTCCGATTTTCATGCACCCGTCTCTTTAAAAAAGCCGGCTGGCAATTCATCAGCGGCATACACCGGTACCCGACAATTTAGAAAAGAAAGAATAAAGCACCACACATAGATTAGATAGATAGAAACATGTCAGTCACATATATAATAAGTACAGTGACAGTGTTGGTTACTGTACTTGTCATTTAATGTTAAAATAAAGGATTTATTAAAAAAAAAATTGGCGTAGGGTTCCCCGTAATTTTAGTCTCTAGCGGAGGTTAAGCAGACGGCTGGGGCAGATGTTTGAAGTCTGGGAAGGGGGTAATACCCACGGAGCTTCCCAGGCTACTAATATCAGCTCCCAGCAGAATACCTAGCCTTTACTAGCTATTAAAATGGGGGACCCAAAAAAAATGACGTGGGGTCCCCCCTATTTTAATAGCTAGCAAAGGCTAGGCAGACAGCTGGGGGCTGAAGGGTGGGTGGCCCAGGAAGGGTGCCATGAATATTGGCCCCCTCCCAGGCTAGAAACACCAGCCGTCTGCCGCCCCAGAAATGGCGCATCCATAGGATGCGCCAATTCTGGCACTTAGCCATGCTCTTCCCACTGCCCTGTAGCGGTGGCAGTGGGGTAATAGGGTTGGGGTTGATGTCAGCTTATAATGCAAGCTGACATAAAGCCCAGGATAGTAATGGAGAGGCGTCTATAAGACACCCCCATTACTAACCCCATAGTGAAAGTTAAAAAAACACCAACACCCAGAATAAAGTCCTTTAATTTAAATAAAGACACAATTCTTTAATGTTCTAAATTAAACTCTACTTACAGGCATGCCTGCGCTCCGCAGTGTCTCTGAAGGATGACAAGCTGGATGGCAGCGTTCTGCTACCATCCAGCCTGCCATCTCAATGCCGTCCCAGCGTGGGAGAATTCTCCTGCTCAGGCGGTGACGTCATTTGCAGGCACCGCATGAACAGGAGAATTCTCCCACGCTGTCAGTGACATGCATGAGGTGAGCTGAGTTCATTGGACATGAACTCGGCTCCTCTGTCTGCCATCACAGCCAGACACTGAGGAGCTGTAAGCGGGTGACCGATGCGGTCGCAGGTTCCCTCCTTAAGCAGGAAAAATGGTTATAAATTGTGTGTTAAATAGAATTATACCTTCTGCATAGAATCTCATAAGCACTAAAGTTACACGGTTAAAGTACTGCTTTAATATGTTTTCTGCTAAATGCATAAAGTGTTTGTGTCACATGTAGAGATTAGTGCCTAAGATCTGTGTTGAGAGACAGCTAGAGGTTAGGTATGAGAGTACACTATAGTAGTTGAAACAATTAATAGTCTTGTGAGCAGCTTCAGTGTGGGAGGAGCAGGTTCAGTGAAGGACTGAGACACTTCCTGATTTGCAGAGAGTTCCAGTTGAGTGAGGGACAGTGACTAGAGAAGACTTGTCAGGAGGACACAGGAGACAGTACAGGAGAAAGTACAGGAGAAGGGTGTGTGTGTCACAGTTTGGGAGTTTTTGGACAACATTATCTGGAAGGTGAATCCGAACAGTCTAAAACAGCGGAGACAATAAGAGCAGATGTACAGTACAGACCAAAAGTTTGACTACCTCTTGAAGCTCATCAAGAGAATGCCAAGAGTGTGCAAAGCAGTCATCAAAGCAAAAGGAGGCTACTTTGAAGAACCTTGAATATAAGACATATTTTCAGTTGTTTCACACTTTTTTGTTAAGTATATAATTCCACATGTGTTAATTCATAGTTTTGATGCCTTCAGTGTGAATGTACAATTTTCATAGTCATGAAAATACAGAAAAATCTATAAATGAGAAGGTGTGTCCAAACTTTTGGTCTGTACTGTATGTATAGGCTTTGACTGAGCACTCTGCCTCTAGGCCACATGCGGTTTTAATTGCAGCAGGATATTGCATTCCCACACATAAGCAGACTTTTGTCTCTTAGAGAGGAGTTCACACAGGCAGGTTTCTGGTGTAACGAGAAACACCTTAACGTGGTTACCAGGTACACATGAATTGACCAATTTATGCGCTAAGATTTCTAATTTAGTTCTGTTTTCTAGAGCAGTAGTGCTATTCAAATTTCATATATTCCATATAAACCTTGTACTCTGAGGCGAAAAATCCTATTGCTCTGTTTCATATAAACCTTGTACTTTGAGGCAAAAATCCTATTGCTCAGTTACATGGAAACCATGTTCTCTGTGGCAAAAAATCCTATTCCTCTATTGCATAAAGAGCTTGTACTGTCTTGAAAAAAAACTTGTACTCTTTTGCTAAACACCTGTTGTTCTGTAGCCTTGGGTATAGTGCCCAAAACCAGCCTCTAGCCTACGAGATATTTTTTTAAGGGGAAAAAAGATGAGTAGAGCAGCATATAGGGGACTGCTGGTGTTGATGGTTTAGCTGATGCAGGGAGAGGACGTGGTCTATCTGCGCCTGCTACATGTCCAATGGCAACACCTTCCTCAGGTGCATGCAGGCCCCAGGATGTTTGGCGTCATTTAGTAGGTCTCAGTACCGCAGAATGAAAGCCAGAACATGTAGAGGCTGTGTTAAATTGGATGGCTGAGAGTGCCTCCAGTTCCTTCAAATTCTCATCCACCCAGTCTCCTGCAGAAAGAGTTTACTTGGCACCTGAGGATCTTAGTCATCATTCTTCCACCTAAACCCCTTGCAAATCATCCAAGCAGTCTGAGCCCAAGTCATGCAGCTGTCTCTTCTGCTGTTTGGTGATTCCACTGGCTGGGGTTCCATGGCTCATCCACCTGGCCCTGCCCCAGAAATGGAAGAGACTGAATGCACTGATGCCCAACCACTTATTCTGACAAAGGATGAATACGTGGGAGGGCCAGTACACACGGTCAGCATACCACCACGGTAAATCTCTTGAGATGAGGAAACACAGGTGCCAACTGCTGTGGCTTTCTCCAGTGTGCCGACCGTCAAGGAGGGCAGGGGTCAGGACTGGGTGGAAGATGATGTGGGGGATGATGAGATCCTCGACCACACATGGATCGAAGGGCCTCATAGTGATTAGTGCAGTTCGGAGGAAGAGGAGGTGTTCATGCTTCCCGATCAGCACAGCAAAAGAAGGAGCAAAGTGAAAAAGCACAGCAGCCGGCCCATAGCCAGTACTTCATTAACTACAGCCCCCACGCGCCAAAGAATGAGCTCACAAAAGCCAGATCAAAGGAACTCCCTGGCGTAAGAGTTCTTCACTAGTGATGGGCGAGCACTAAAATGCTCGGGTGCTCGATGCTTGGCTCGAGCAAATTGGAATGCTCGGGTGCTCGACTCGAGCAAAGAGCCCAATGTAAGGGCTCCCCCAGGCGGTCTGCAGAGGGTCTAAAAATTGCCCAAATCGATGGGAACAGTGCTCAAATGACATGGGAACAGCATGTGGAAGACCCCTGGAAGCATTTCTGACTCCCAGGTCACTGCTGTCAACAACTTTGTCAGAGGTATTACGCCACTTTTACGGACTCAGTAAAACACACAAAAATAAAGCCAAAATGGATTTTCCTGGGAAATATGTTCAGGAGCATCCTTTCCTGGGTAATGACTTGTATATAAGGCAAAATAAATAACCAAAACAAAAAATACACCTTCACACATTGGGCTATGTTCACACGTAGCGTTTTTGATGTGTTTTTGCACTTTTGCATTGATTTCAACCAAGACAAATGCATTCACTTGGAAATGTAATTTTAACATTTTACAACCTTATCTGGCCATGTGTTGTGTGACACATCATCAGACACATGCATACAGTGCTGAAAATACATGGAAACAGCATAGTGAAGACCTCTGGAAGCATCTCTGACTCCCAGGTCACTGCCTAAAAGTGTGCCCATCATAAGTGATCCTTGGTGCATGCGAAGATGCCTCCCACCATGCACCTGTCATTCCAGAGTTGCAACAATCACTGCCTAAGTCCTTGTCCCAGTGCAGCGTTCAGTTGTCCCTACCCCATTCCTTGGAATGCAAGCGCAAGTAAGGACTATTTGTCCCGGTGTCGTCTCCGCCTTCCACAAGCACAGGTCCTACAAAATTACCCCTGCCCTCCCCAGTGAACTTACTGGGAAGGACCGCCTACCAACAAACACGTGGTCAGGGATGGTACAGAGCCAGTCCACAGCTTTTTTTTGCTGAGAGTTGTATTTCACCACAGCCATATTCTTTAACTTGGTGAAAGGACTTGGGAAACCATATCAACTCAAGCTGTCATTTCCCCCAGGAAGTCCTCTAAAGCTGCTTTCATTTGAAATATGGCTTTTTAGGCTCGTGGAGGTGGAAGCTTTTCACAACCTCATGGCGGCGGCGGCTGGGTGTCCATACTCAGTTCCCAGCCCCCACTATTTCTCCCGGTATTGTCTCCGGCTTCCTCAAGCACAGGTCCCACAACATTACCCGTGTCCTCCCCAGTGTACTGATTGGGAAGGACCGCCTAACCACAAACACATGGTCAAGTGAATGTGGCCAAGGAAGGTACGGAGCCAGTCGACAGCTTTTTTTGCTGAGTTGTATTTCAGCACAGACATATTCTTTAGCTCGATGAAAAGACTGGCATAGAGGGAAACCGTATGTACTTTGGGTGTCATTTCTCCCAGGAAGTCCTCTAATGCAGCTTGTTGCAGAAGCAATGGCAGCCCGTCCAACATCAGCTCGCACTTGTCGGTGGTGCTTCGACAATCAAACATCTTTCTTTGCACCTTTAATTTCATGACTACAGAGTTGGACAATGATCTGCAATGCAGTTTGAGAAATAACTTACATAAACACATCCAATCCACATTAAAAAAGCAGCCATAGAATGTCAGGGAACCTTCCCACACACTTTTCTTAGCCAGGGCTGCTTCTCGGCAGGGTGGGACAGGCACACCAGAGAACTGGAGACTCCTCCGGAGGGCCCTGACTTCTCCTTCATGAGAGTTCATAGTGCCGAGGTGAGGCTATGATGGTGATAGAGGCCACCATCTGCTTAGTTTTCTGTTACTTGGAATGCAAGCTCAAGTATGCATCCAGCCAAACAGGTCGCAATATTAAACTGCCAGATTTCTGGTCAGCTGCTTGCACTTGAAATGTGGCCTTTTAGTCTCGTGAAGGTGGAAGCTGTCCACAACCTCATGGCGGCGGCGGCCGGGTGTCCATACTCGGTCCCCAGCAGCCACTTTTTCTCCCAGTATTGTCTCCGCCTTCTACAAGCGCATGTCCGTGAAAATTACTGCTGGTACTTTTCTGTGGGAATCTGCATGCCTCCTACAAGCCTGAAATATTTTCAGTAAACTATGGTACGACGCCATGGTATTAGCACTGCACCCAGTACCAGTAGCGAAGCCATACCCAATTTCCTTCTCAGGAATTTTATTTGGTAGACTGAGTGGCTGCCCAAATACATTCGTTTCTCACAAAGGAGCTGAAGATAGAGTGGCAGTAGGTGCAAGTTTCTCCAGCCTGTTAGATTTCAGAGGGTGAAAGGCAGCACATTGGATCAGTGGTTAGCACTGAAGCCTTGCAGCGCTGGAATCCTGGGTTCAAATGTCAGCAAGGACAACATCTGATAGGATTTTGTATGTTCTCCCCGTGTTTGCGTGGGTTTCCACTTCAGGAAAAAGCGGCCATAGAGTGTCCGGGAACCTTCCCACACACTTTTCTTAGCCAGGACTGCTTTTCGGCGGGGTTGGACTGTCCCACCAGAGAATCCTCTGGTGTGCCCTGGCTTCTACATCAGGAGAGTTTATGATAGCGCTAACTTTGCAGCTGCTATGAGGCTCTTGAGCGGGGGAGAAAGGTGAGTCCTCAGAATCAAATCCTCTGGTGGGCCCAATGTTTTTCAATCTGAAACAGCTTCTCAGTGGGAGTTGTATTTCACCACAGCCATATTCTTTATCTCGGTGAAAGGACTGGCATAGAGGTAAACCGTATCTACTCCGGCTATCATTTCTCCGTCACCAGATTCCGCCCATTGTCACACACAACCATGCCTGGCTGTATGTTCAGCGTTGAGAGCCACAGATCAGGCTGCTGTGTTATAGCTTTCAACAACTCTGCAGTGCTGGGCAGTTTGTCACCTAAGCATTAAGCATGTGTAGCATCGGCGTCTCTGCCTCCTGACGGGCAGAGACGCCGTTCCCCTCACCGCCGCGGTCTAGGTCCGGCGTCTTCCCGCTCCCCTGTTGCTCTGGCGAGCACTGCGCACAGCTTCCCGGGTACTGTGTTTGGGGTGCGTGCGCGCGCGCTCCCTCCCTCTTAAGGGGCAGCGTGCGCAATCCTATAGAGTCCCCGGCCAATGGCTAGAGGACTTCCCCTATATAAGGCAGCTCCCCCAAAATGGAGGTGCCAGTGCAAGGTTGTTCTGTGTGCTCTACACTTGCTCCTGCCCTCAGGTCTCGCTGCCTGTCAATCCTGCCTGCCAGTCTGTCTGTCAGTCCAGCCCGTCAGCCTGTCTAACAGTTCTGTCCTCCAGTCTGTCCACAGTTGTGCCCGCCAGCCTGATTACCTGGAGCACCTGCCTGTAACCTGCCATGCCCGCCAGTCTGCCTATCTGGAGCACCTGCCTGTTACTTGTCATACCCGCCAGTCTGCCTACCTGGAGCACCTACCTGTCACCAGTCGTGCCCACCAGCCAGCCTACGCAGAGCACCTGCCAGTTACCTGCCGTGCCCGCCTGCTTGCCTACGCAGAGCATCTGTCTGGCTATCTGCCGAACCAGCCTGCTTATCTACCTGGACCACCCGTCAGCCTTCCTGCCCTGCTCATCCGCTGTACCAGTCAGTTCCTGCCATCTGACCCGTGGGAGTCACCTGCTCACACACAAGGTCGGTCACAGATTGGCACCTGGTCCACCTGCCTGGTCCCTCCCTGGTTCACGGAGTCGATTAAGCCGCCGTCTGACCTTGGTGGGGCCGAGTAGGCACTTAGACACGCCCCTCTGGTCCCTCCTTGCACCGAAGCACAGAGGTTCCATCACCAGGATCCATAACAGCATGTTATCTTCAGCACAGCCTGTTGCCGCTTGGCCAAGGCAGTGCTGCAGTACTTTCAGCTTGTGACTGATGTGGTCACTTCGGAGATGGAGAAGGAGGTGAAGGAGCTGAACAATGTGATTACATTGATGTTACATTGGCGACTCTGCTTTTTATAATAAAGAAAGATCCTACTGTTTGTTTGTTTTTTACGTTTTTTTTAAGACAAATGCATTTTACAACCTTATCTGGCCATGTAGTGTGTGACATCATCAGACACATCCTGTTTCATTTATAATGTAGGTACTCTGAAAGTCACAAAGCCTATTTTTTAAGGCCATCAGGCATCCTTTACTATTCTTAAAAGGCCAGCAGTCGGCCCTCGCTATTGTTAGAGAGCCATCAGCCGACTATTCTTTGCTGTTCCCATTATTAACGAATGAGTCTCCTATACTGTTATTGCGTATGCAGTGACTGCAAGGGCTGCCAAAAATTCGGACGTAACCCAATACCCGTTTGAAGAGACATAGAGGAGGGTCTCAGTAAAAAAATGTTCACATTATAAAGGAGCGAGTCTCCTATAGTGGTAATGCCCATGCTGTGACTGCAAGGGCTGCCAAAATTTTGGAAAAACACCATTAAGAATTTAAAGACACATAGAGCAGGGCCACAGTAACGAGTACGACATGTTCCCATTAGAAAGGAGAGGGTCTGCTATACAGTTATAGGGTATGCAGTGAGTCCAACGGCTGACCAAATTTAGGAAAAACCCCACTAAGAATTTAAAGACACATAGAGCAGGGCCACAGTAATGAGTACGACATGTTCCCATTAGAAAGGAGAGGGTCTGCTATACAGTTATAGGGTATGCAGTGGGTATGCTGACCAAATTTAGGAAAAACCCCACTAAGAATTTAAAGACACATAGTGCAGGGCCACAGTAATGACAAATTCCCATTAGAAAGGAGAGGGTCTCACATAGTGTTGGCCTATGCAGTGAATGCAAGGGCTGCCAAAAATTGGGAGCCACTCCAATTCCCCTTGGAAAAGACATGGAGGAGGTCATCATAAAAAAATGTTCCCACTAGAAAGGAGTGGGTCTCCTATATTTGTAATTCCCATTCACTAAGTGTATGGGCTGACAAACATTTACCCCTGGGGGTATACATGAACATACTGTATAAAAAAAAATTTTTACGGTCATTATAAACATCCTTTAAAAAATTATGTGGGTGTTGCATCACGGACCACGGTCACCCTGCTGATATGGTGGTGGAGGATTAGGATAAGGAGAAGGAGGAGGACTAAAACAAATATCCAAAAGCAGGAAGCGTATACCCATATGTGGGTGTGAAAAGGTGCATAGGAATACACCTTCCAAAAGAAAGACACTGGATTTGAGTTTGTTACGCTGCTATCATTCGGTGGTTTTGAGAAATCTGGCCCAATCTAGCCCTTGTTCATTTTTATAAGAGTCAGCCTGTCAGCATTTTCAGTTGACAGGCGGATACGCTTATCAGTTATAATTCCACCAGCGGCAGTAAAAACCCACTCTGATAAAATTCTAGCGGCAGGGCAGGCCAGGACCTCCTAGGCATGGAGAGCCAGTTCATTCGACGTATCCACCTCGGATATCCAATAATTGCATGCACAGAGGAATCACGGAGAATGTTGGTACAGTTGGCAAGGTATTCCCTCAGCATCTTCCCAAACTTTGCACTCCTTGTGAGATTACCCCGCACCTCAGGGCTTGTGCGATGGGAGAGGATGAGAAAATTCTCCCAGAACTTTGACAGTGTTCCCCTGCCTCTGCTGGATTGTAGTTGTGTCTCTCTCGCCTGTATTTCTTGGTTGTCCAGCGAACTATGACCTCTGCCGCCAGCGTTTTCAGATGGAAATTTTTTAAATAGTTCCGCAACAAGGGCCTTCTGGTACTGTCTTATTTTTGTAGACCTGTCCTCCTGAGGAATAAGAAATATAAAGTTCTCCTTGTAGCATGGATCTAGTAGTGTCACCAACCAGTAATGACTGTCACCCAAAATTTTGAGAACGCTAGGGTCATGGAAAAGGCAGCATAACATAAACTCAGCCATGCGTGCCAGACTGATAACAGGCAAGACTTCCGTGTCCTCACCAAAAGGACGAGTGACCATGCTCTCCCCCTTCTCCTACTCCTCTCTGTCCTCAGGCCATCCACGCTGAACAGACGGTATGACAGTTGTGCAGGTAGTACCGTCTATAGCGCATTAAACTAGCTCCTGTTCCTCCTCCTCCTCCTCCTCTTCCTCATTGTCACCCAATCCACATTGGGATGAGATGAGGCTGGGCTGTGTGTAATCACCCTGCATGGTTCCTTGCTCCATCTCATCGTGCTCTGCCTGCAATGCATCCTCTTTGATTGTGAGCAAAGAGCATTTCAGAAGACAGAAAAGAGGGATGGTGATGCTATTTATTGCATCAACACCGCTCACCATCTTGGTGGAGTCCTCAAAGTTTTGGAGGATGGTACATATGTCTGACATCCATGTCCACTTCTGAGGTCTTATGTGTGGAGTTTGAACCTAATACCGACGGCCTTGTTGATGCTGGTACTCAACAACTGCCCTCTTCTGCTCACAAATCCTTCCCAACATCTGCAGTGTAGAGTTCCAACGTGTGGGGACATCACACCCCAGTGTGCAAATGCTGCTGTAGCTCACTTTCTAAAATGGGCACACAGGCGGCGTACTTTGACAAGCAGATCTGGCAGCTCCGGGAAGGATTTGAGAAATCGTTGAACCACGAGGTTAAGCACATGGGCCAGACATGGTACGTGTGTGAGCTTGCCTCGCCTCAGAGCTGCCACCAGGTTGCGGCCAATGTCATACACGACCATGCTTTCAGAGCTGTCCACAGCTCTTCAGCATTATGCGGTTTGTCACTTAAGCATTTTAGCTTCAACACAGCCTGTTGCTGATTGGCCGAGGCAGTGCTGCAGTGCTTCCAGCTTTTGACTGATGTGGTTATTTCGGAGATGGAGGCTGAAGAGAAGGAGGAGGCTGAGGAGGTTGAGGTGCAGGAGCTGTAGACTGTGGCGGCAACCCTGATTGACCTAGGACCTGCATTCATTGGCATCGGGAGGACGTGCTCCGTCCCAAGGTCCAACTGGGTCCCAATTTCCACTGTTAACCCAGTGTGCCATCAGCGAGATGTACCAGCCCACAAGCACTTGTCCACGTGTCCATAGTTAGGTGGACTTTCCTGCTAACTGCATTGTTGAGGGCACGGCTAATGTTTTGGGACACGTGCTTGTGTAATGCGGGGACGGCACACAGGGAGATATAGTGGCGGCTGGGGACCGAGCACTGAGGAACGGCCGTCACCATCAGGTTGCGGAATGCTTCTGTCTCCTTGAGCCTAAAAGGCAACATTTCGAGCGCAAGCAAGACTATAGGTAACTATCTTGAACAGCAAACTGGTGTCAATAGCTTCACTGACACACTCAAACAAATGTTTAATGGAGGCCAGAAATGGCAGTATTTTCTGAAAACGTATATGTGATCAGTGTGACGGACAAACCACAGTTTTATATACCTGGCCTGTAAGTAACTATTTTGAACAGCAAACTGGTGTCAATAGCTTCACTGACACACTGAAACAAATGTTTAATGGAGTCCAGAAATGGTAGTATTTTCTGAAAACGTATATGTGATCCGTGTGACGGAGAAAACACAGTTTTAAATACCTGGCCTGTAGGTAACTATTTTGAACAGCAAACTGGTGTCAATAGCTTCACTGACACACTGAAATTCTTTTTTAATGGAGGCCAGAAATGGCAGTATTTTCTGAAAACGTATATGTGATCCATGTGACGGAGAAAACCCAGTTTTAAATAGCTGGCCTGTAGGTAACTATTTTGAACAACAAACTGGTGTCAATTGCTTCACTGACACACTGAAACATTTTTTTAATGGAGGACAGAAATGGCAGTATTTTCAGCGCAATTATATGTGATCTGTGTAACGGACAAACCACAGTTTTAAATAGCTGGATTTTTAGCGCTGTAATATGGAAAGGACCTGGCTGTATTCTGCAGTGTCAACATGCAAATGGCGCAGAAAACCGGTTTTCTCTGGATTGCTTTTTAAGCAAATAATGAGGATTAAGATAAAAAAAAAATAATCCTTGCCCCTGTGACTTGGGCCTATTTCTAGAAATATCTAACAGCAGCAGCAGACAAAACAGGAATGGAGCCTCTTGTGCTATGTGTACTGCAGTCTGCTATATACTCTGCCTGCCTGCCTATATACACTGCCTGCCTGATATCTCTGCATATGGATTAGTCCTCAGAAGGACTGTTTGTTGAGATGGATATGTGTCTCTAATATAGTTTGGTACACCTACGCTAACTAGAATCAAGCAAATCTCTCTCTTGCTCAGCAGCACCTCTCCCTACACTGTCTGATTCCGGAGTGACTGTGACGAGCATGGTGGCACCAGGTCTGATATAGACCTGATGACACTGTGCGGCCAGCCAATCACTTTAATGCCACAACCACCATGGCTGCGGCATTACAGTGAGTGGCAGGCAATCCCTGCATGTTTATTGGCTCTGTAAAGAGCGCCAAACATGCAGGGAGGGGACCCGAGCTCCTGCCGAGCAACCCCGGAAATATTCGGCGAGCACAGAGCATCTCGAGCAGTGAGATGCTCGGGCGAGCACCGAGCAGTAGCGATCATGCTCGCTCATCACTATTCTTCACCCAATGTAGTGAAGACAAGTGGCAAGTCGTTTGCACGCTGGGCACCATCTGCATGATCAGGCATCTCAAATCCAAGCACGAGGTGCAGTAGAGTACATATTTTAAAAAGCATGACAAAGCTGAGTCTCTTCCTGCTCTTTCTTTTGCTGCACTCTCAGCCTCTTCCTTTTGGTCACATTCAACAGGGCCACCGGCCTCCATGCAAAGAGTGGATGTGACAGCATCACCACCAGCAGTGTCACCAAGCATTTCTACACCTTCCCATGGAAGTTTTCAGTTTTCCATCCTCCAAACCCTTGAGAGAAAGAGGAAATTCCACTCTAACCACCCACAAGCCATGTGCTTGAATTGTCACCATTTCTAAATTAATGTCGTTTGAAATGCTGCCAATCCGGCTGGTGGAGACCATCAGTTTAAAAAAACTTATGTCGGTGACTGTCCCGCAGTACATTGTTCCCAGCCGCCACTACTTTGCCAGGCGGGACATCCCTGCCATGCACACACACGTTTCTGACCAGATGAGATGTGCACTGCACAACACCATCACTGGCAAGGTCCATGTTTCAACAGATATGTGGACCAGTAAGCATGGTCAGGGACAGTGCATCTCCTTAATTGCCCACTGGGTCAATGTAATGTAGGCTGGGACAGAGGCGGATGGTGTTCCAGCAAATATCCTACCACAACCGCGGATTGCTGGATGTTTCTCGTTACATGTTTCTTTCTCCTCCTACTCTGCTTCCTCCACCATCTCCTCATCTGGTCACAGTGAGCCCTGCACCACCAATTTCAGCACAGCCGGGGAAATGCCACAGGCTGTTCTGCAACTCATTTGTTTGGGGAACAGAACCCAAACTGTGCAGGATCTGTGTACGGGGATCAAACAGCAGACAGATGAGTGGTAGGTGCCCATGAACCTCAAGCCCGGCCTGCTGGTTTGCAATAATGGGCGAATTCTGGAAGCAACTCTGTGTCTAGCCGGTTTGACGCACATACCTTGGCCCTTGTGCTGAACTTCATGGTGCAGAGCTGATTTGCTGCTGAAAGTGTGTGCAGTGTGTGTGTGCTTTTGGCTATCTCACCCTGCTGGTGCTTGCCTGCCTCCACTGGAGCGTCACTTTTGCCTTCCAGCTCACCGCCTCATATGTGACGTACCAACAAGGTGGAACTCCACCTTACATATACTATTGAAACAGTACAAGGGTACCTGGGAAAATATATTCCTGAAGATATATCGGTATAGCTGTTTATTTATATTAATAATATACAGTATATCGGTAATTACCGACCAGGATTTCGGACCAAGCGTAAGGTTAAGGGACAGTCGGAAAAAACAGAGGAAAAAAACAGGAGGGAAAACCCGACCATAAAGTCCCAAACGTCAAATGTGGTAAAAAAATGATTTGATTTATTAATTACAGATGACAAACAAGTGGATAGCAAACAATGATAATGATAAAACATATTTTAAAACCATTTTAAAAATAGGGGCGCATATCCAGGTAATGTACAGAAAAATTCATAATGGGAGCAGCCAATTAATAAATGGGATTACCAGTCCATACATAACAAATAATAAATGTATACACATGATTATCACATAAGAACTATATAAAGAATAACCAAAATATAAAATATATAAAGTGCAATTGCATATGCTATGTCAAACCCTCTTCCATCAATATGTATATGTACAGCAATATGTGTTTCACTATCTCTCCAAGAATGTGCAGAGTTGCAAATATAGTATATCTCACATATTCACAAAGTGTGTGAACTTATGTAAACATTATCCCATGTTACCACGGTGTGCAAAATTTGCAAATAAATTAAATAAGAAATCTTAGAAAAAATCATTAGGAGAGAGAAGGAAGGGGGGAAAAGAAAGAAAATGTAACAGCCTAGTATGGCAAAAAACAATAAGTAGTAAGGAAGTCCTTTAGCATGGGGTGAACCACAGAGATGTGCATATGAGGTAATCCCTAAATGTTAAGCCATATAGTTGGCATGTATCAGTTGGGCCACATAATTGGCATATATCAAACTAATGGGTACTTACAATGAATGGCCACGCTCCCAAACCCGGGCATGCGTCCACCCCGACGTGCGTTTCGACAAGCGCCTTCGTCAGCGGGTGGAGACATCAGGAAAGCTGGGGGAATAAAAAGGGGCCAAGTGCCAATCAGGGAAGGAAGGTGTGTTGCGGTGGCGAAATCGACATGGAGGGGGCGTGGTGTGACTCAATGCGGGTTTCAGCGCAAGGCTGCCCACATGACAGCCACGTCAGGTGACCGGCAGCCCCAAGAACACGTGATGTCCACGTGACGCGGAACTGCAGGACCACTGTAGACGCGGCCGGCATGGGGGCAGACTAGCGCGGGAGCGCGCCTGCGTGCCGACATCTTCAGGACAGAAAAGGAGGCATGGTGTGACACATAAGTATTCAATTGAAGAAAAAACATGCGATCAAACACAACTCAAAAAGTGTTCATAGTAAAAATTAGCCTTTATTTGTAATTTCATTAAAATCAGAAATAGATATCTAGTATGAGGGGTGCAGATACATACATTGTTAAAAATCCATCAAAAGTAGGATCAACACGGTCCATAGTGAAAGGAAGCCCACAAAAATATATGTGACGCGCCCCCTGGGCCAGTGCTGTAGTGCGGCGCGCGCGCGGGGGATACCCGGAGCCGGATCCGATGGGGGTAGTAGTCTTCTTGTGGCGGTGACCCAGTCCGTGCCCAGGGTGGTCAAGTTAAACGTGTGGCAGTCTTTGTAGATGTTATAAATGTCGACTACGCCACCCGTTGATTTGCGGTCGCAAGGCCGCCACTGCAAAACAGTCCGCTGAGGCCGATGGTATATATGTGCAGCTATGGTGGTATAACCCCCAACGGGAGAGGTATAGCCTCAGGGCAGCTGGTGCGGGTGAAGGGAGTGATAGTAAGAGCGTCCCGGTACCTATGGTGCTGGTGGTGCGATGGAACACAGAGACTGATTGCAGTTTTCAATGCTTTACTCACAGTTGTTATTAACGTCAGTCCTGCAGGTGATGACGACCCGAGCCATGCTGCGTCCACCAGGTACGGGGCTCGACCAACCCCCAGGCAGTTCCAGAGTGTGACTTTGAACTCCTTTCCCCGTTCCTTTCTCTGGCCGTCCCCACTAGGGACCCACCCATGTCCAGCTTCCTCGGGCCTTCTGGTGGCGAAACCTTTCTCCGGTCTCCCTGACCCTATGTGGCATGCCTTCGTGGTGAGTGTAGTGAGTGGTCGCGCCAAGACATGGCCACGTCTTCCGGTTCCTGGCTGAGGATAAGTGGCCTCCACCAGTTTGGGATCCGGTACCCTGATCTGCCAACCCTTCACCCGCTGACTCCTAGCGTGTTCGGGTTCCTTCTTGCTTCATGTCTCTGGGCCTTTTCTTATGTTTCATTCTTTCCTTGCTTCTTGTTCCTTTCTTCTTCACTCTTGCTCCCTCCAGGGGCAGCACCCAGACAGGGCTGCTGCTCCCTGTCACTCCTCTTCTCACTCTTCTTCTGTCTGACTGAACTGAACTCACTCCTAAGATGGTGCCCACCTTTTATACTCCCTCTGACACCCGAGCCCAGGTGATTAGCAACCAATGGGCTCCTTCCTATGCCCAGAAACCCGCCCCTATCTGCTCCTACACCACTGGGTTTTCCTCCCCCTCCCCACTCCAGCCAGGAACAGAAGCTGTCGTACCTGCACATCTTTCTAGTGGGAGTACCGTCGGTCTGTTCCTCGGAAATGGGGTGTGTGTGGTGCATGCAGCTAACTGAGTTCTAGTCCACACTCCATCCTTACCCGGGAGTGGAATACCACACCTCTGGTTCGAGGTGCAATACCCCTGTAGCAGCCGAGCCCTCGGGGTGCTACATTCCCCCCTGGTAAATCACAGCACGTCCTCGGGCTGAAACAGAGCAAAACAATTACAAACTTACAAAAAATTTTAAAGTGTACACTCATAAATAAGACATTAACTTGCAAATCATCCCTTTATGGGAGGTACTCTTTTCACTTTAACGTTACTGATATCAACACTTTTGCTAATGCCACGGGAACTCTTTTGTAGAAAACACGATATATAAAACTTCAGCATCGTTACTTTTAGCAGCATTATGAAACTTTCACATTTAGACATTTTTCATATAAAACATTTTCAACATTCTTGACTTCTTGGGATCTGGCCGCTGTGCAACTCACGACCTGATAAAGTGCAACAGTCACTGTATCTTGAGGTTGGGAAGGGTTCCTACAAAACCAATAGGGGGCGCTTTAGGAAGCGCAACTAAGTACAGGGTCGGCCGCTCTCAGTCCTCAACCAGGTAGAGGGAAAGGATGACCGCTCTCAGTCCTCGGTCAGGTTAGGGATTAGGGCAAAGCAGGCAACAGTTCTCTTTCTGTCCCAACGGGGACCACACTCTTTGTGGAAACAGTCTCACAACAGTCCTTATACCCGATCCGGTAACTATTTACATCTCCTCTTTTACCGTTTACGACTTACGGTGTCCTCCACACGCTCCTTCCTCTTCCTCAGGTTCAGACCCGTCCAGGCCCTCTTTCTTCTCCTCCTGGTAAGATAACTCCTCCTCCTCCTTGACCCGGTGGACATGAAGGGCGTACCACCCCTTCACTCCCTTATGCCTGGTATAGGTGATGGTATCTCCAGGCACCAGGTCCCGTCCACTGCGCCCCTCCGGTAGGTGGGACTCTACGTCGCTCCTGTTTACAAACACCTGGCTCATGGTCTTCGGGTCTTAGATGATGCCCCAGCCACATGCCATGTGAAACTTAACAACAGTCCCGGTGACTCGGGGACCGTGAGCTGTACGGGGGGTCCTGGCGGGCCCTTGTCTTCTGCTCCACGTTTTTAATGTGGAGCCACTCCTCCTTCACTTTCCTCTCTCTCCGCTCCCGCTCAACCGTGGCCCGTTGTTGGCGGCAGGTCCCATAGCGCCGGGCGGCGCCCGCCCGGGTCTCCTGAGTGAACCCCAACAGGTCTTCTCCAGTGGGGTCCCCCTCGAAATGAGCGTCTTCCAGCGGGGGTGAAGAGAGGTCCACGGGCTCTGGAGCTGGGATTAGCAGTTCATCTGGGGCCCTTGCTCCCTCGGGGTGACTCTTCCTGGAGCGGGGGTTGGTGTATTCAGGCGGCCAGACGAATGGTGTCCCATCCGGGCAGGTGTGCTGCTCATACAGGTCTTTCCCCAATGGTGGCACAACTGGGGGCCCCGGCTGGGGTGCAGCGCCCGCGGGCACTCGGCCTTTCAACCAGGCCGGTGACTTTCTGATCGTGCCCGATGTTGGGGAGCACGGTCCTGGGCGAGGCTCCGCTGCAGAGCTTGCTGCTGGAGGGCTAACTGCTGGTGATGGAGGCACGGCGGGCGGTGCGGCACCCAGAGCTTCGGGTTCCACGGCGGGAGGTAGGGGCAGGTCCGCGGCCTCAGGGCCCGGAGTAACGGCGTTCCCCTTACTTGTCGTTGCAGCCTCCCCCGCGGCGTCGTCCTCGGCCTCCGATCCGCTTCTGCTGCCTCTCGGGATGGACGCGGTGCTGGATGGTGGCTGCGGTAGTGAAGCTCTCCTCCGTATCCGACATCCTCCTCCCCCCTAGTGGACCGCGGCCTACCTCGCGATGATCCTCTTCTGTAGGCCGCGGCTCCGCAGTGGATCGTCAGGGTTGAGGACCTTCCGTCGCGCTCCTGTGACGTCGGCGTCGCTGGGCTCCCTCCAGGACCTGACGCAACATCCGGACGTGAGGCGGGGCTTCAATTCTCGCGGGCTTTCGGAGTCCACGCCCCTCTTCTTCCCGCACGGCGCCCTCAAGATGGCGTCCAATGGCGGGAAAACTCCACGGATGGCGGGAAGAAGGCAGAAGATGGCGTCGGATGGCGGGAATCGGCTCCAGATGGCGGGAAACGACTCCGGACGGCGGAAAACTTCACCACAGGTAAGTATAAAAGTCTCTTTTTCAGGCACGCAGTACCCGGTGGTTGCGGGCACGAAATCCTGCCGACTACGCCAAAGTTGACGCGCCCCCTGGGCCAGTGCTGTAGTGCGGCGCGCGCGCGGGGGATACCCGGAGCCGGATCCGATGGGGGTAGTAGTCTTCTTGTGGCGGTGACCCGGTCCGTGCCCAGGGTGGTCAAGTTAAACGTGTGGCAGTCTTTGTAGATGTTATAAATATCGACTACACCACCCGTTGATTTGCGGTCGCAAGGCCGCCACTGCAAAACAGTCCGCTGAGGCCGATGGTATATATGTGCAGATATGGTGGTATAACCCCCAACGGGAGAGGTATAGCCTCAGGGCAGCTGGTGCGGGTGAAGGGAGTGATAGTAAGAGCGTCCCGGTACCTATGGTGCTGGTGGTGCGATGGAACACAGAGACTGATTGCAGTTTTCAATGCTTTACTCACAGTTGTTATTAACGTCAGTCCTGCAGGTGATGACGACCCGAGCCATGCTGCGTCCACCAGGTACGGGGCTCAACCAACCCCCAGGCAGTTCCAGAGTGTGACCTTGAACTCCTTTCCCCGTTCCTTTCTCTGGCCGTCCCCACTAGGGACCCACCCATGTCCAGCTTCCTCGGGCCTTCTGGTGGCGAAACCTTTCTCCGGTCTCCCTGACCCTATGTGGCATGCCTTCGTGGTGAGTGTAGTGAGTGGTCGCGCCAAGACGTGGCCACGTCCTCCGGTTCCTGGCTGAGGATAAGTGGCCTCCACCAGTTTGGGATCTGGTACCCTGATCTGCCAACCCTTCACCCGCTGACTCCTAGCGTGTTCGGGTTCCTTCTTGCTTCATGTCTCTGGGCCTTTTCTTATGTTTCATTCTTTCCTTGCTTCTTGTTCCTTTCTTCTTCACTCTTGCTCCCTCCAGGGGCAGCACCCAGACAGGGCTGCTGCTCCCTGTCACTCCTCTTCTCACTCTTCTTCTGTCTGACTGAACTGAACTCACTCCTAAGATGGTGCCCACCTTTTATACTCCCTCTGACACCCGAGCCCAGGTGATTAGCAACCAATGGGCTCCTTCCTATGCCCAGAAACCCGCCCCTATCTGCTCCTACACCACTGGGTTTTCCTCCCCCTCCCCACTCCAGCCAGGAACAGAAGCTGTCGTACCTGCACATCTTTCTAGTAGGAGTACCGTCGGTCTGTTCCTCGGAAATGGGGTGTGTGTGGTGCATGCAGCTAACTGAGTTCTAGTCCACACTCCATCCTTACCCGGGAGTGGAATACCACACCTCTGGTTCGAGGTGCAATACCCCTGTAGCAGCCGAGCCCTCGGGGTGCTACATATGTAACTAATGTTCTGTAGCTCAGTGTCTATTATCCAGTGCCATCATACTGAGATCCCATAAGCTCCAAAGGTAAAGTCTATGTTACTTAAGGCAATGGGAATATTAGTTCATTATGTATATATGTGGATAGACATCATATCAAAAGATCACCTAATAGTAACACAGAATAAGTGTGGGTACATATCTAGGCAAAAGTATATACCTGGGCAGAGGACTGTACACTATGGACTTCCACACATGGGCCACGCGTCCTCCCCAACGCGCGTTTCGGCGTTGCCTTCTTCAGGGGACGTCAATCTACATTGGAGGTGTGTGATTTTAAATATTGAGCTGGCCAATGGGACGAGGTGGGAGGACTTCTATTGACGTGCGTAGCGTCGCCGTCGCCAGGGCAACCAGTGACGTCGGCGTCATGCGGTGGATCACGCGGTGGTCACGTGGGCCCACGTGACTCCGCAGGTCCTTGCATCGAGACGCCAAGCAGCACTGGGCGCCATGACAACCACCGACGCGAGCGCGTACCAGTCCACGCGGCCTCCGACATATAGTGCACACACGGACATATAACAATACATATCTCGCAGCAAACTATCACCCCCTGCTATCCATTTCTCATATGGTTAACCGAACATCCTAAATGGTCACCAGTCAATATGTCTCATACAATTCTTAATATACAGACTAGAGATGAGCGTTGTTCTACTCGAACTGTTCGCCAATCTCAAATTTGAGCTGTTTTGGGCGGTGTTCGAGCCGTTCGGCGAACACGAACGATTTGAGAAAAATTCGGCTGTTCGAGGTTATGTTCGATAACTGTTCGTGCACCAAAATCATAACTGGATTTTTTCTCAGTAATGATGAAAATTAATGTTAATACGCAGTTTGAGTGTACAGCGGGGTGGGGGGAGGGGCAGGGGATGGATCTCTGCAGGAATAATGAAGATCTCCATTTTTTTTTCTCTTTCCCGCATTTACAGTGGGGAGGTGCAATCTGTCAGCCTATCAGCAGCGCACACACGGAACGAAGTGCTTTTTTTCACACAAGCAAGGGTATGTGTCATTGGCAGTGTATGTCACATGTCCTTGCCCTATAAGACCAAGCCATTTTCCCCGTCGCCACCATTTTCTCACTGCTGCAGCTGCGTGTTAGACGGCACCGCTGTTGCTGTGTGCGCTATACCTTGTTAATTTCAGGCCAATTTTCGCACAAATCTACAGATAGCTTGGGAGTAGGGAATAGTTGTGATTGCAGTCCTTTTAAGGACTAGGTTACAGCATTTCCTACGACTTTTATCAGGCAGGTCTGTGCTCTTAAATAGATAGATTGTGGGAGTAAAGACTAATTGTAATTGCAGTCCTTTTCTGGACTAGGTTACATCAGTTCCTATCACTTTTCGCCAGGCAGGTCTGTGCCAGTGCTGTGCAAGTTTTTTTCACAGCATTTGGCTGAATCTAGCAAAGCTAATCCTTTTTGGCCTATTGCAGAGTGTGTTAGTCAGTGGAGTAGCCTATCTGTGTTGCAAGATATACCACCTGTGTATAGAATACCAATTTTTTTACTGTACCTAGTGAAGTAAAATCTTTTGGGCATAGCATCATTCTATTAGTCCATCTATACTGACCTCCATCAGGTTGCAAATTGAATATAATTTTTTTCTGCATCTAGCTCTGAAAAAATATTTGGCCTTCTAGCAGTGTGTGGGACTTTCTCTATTAGTCCATCTATACTGACCTCCATCAGGTTGCAAACTGAATATATTTTTTTTCTGCATCTACCTCTGAAAAAATATTGGGCTTCTATCTTTGTGTGGGACTTGTTCTATTAATCCATCTATACAGACCTCCATCAGGTTGCAAACTGAATATAATTTTTTTCTGCATCTACCTCTGAAAAAATATTTGGGCTTCTAGCAGTGTGTGGGACTTGTTCTATTAGTCCATCTATACTGACCTCCATCAGGTTGCAAACTGAATATATTTTTTTTCTGCATCTACTTCTGAAAATATATTGGGCTTCTAGCTGTGTGTGGGACTTGTTCTATTAATCCATCTATACAGACCTCCATCAGGTTGCAAACTGAATATAATTTTTTTCTGCATCTACCTCTGAAAAAATATTTGGGCTTCTAGCTGTGTGTGGGACTTGTTCTATTAGTCCATCTATACTGACCTCCATCAGGTTGCAAACTGAATATAATTTTTTTCTGCATCTAGCTCTTAAAAAATATTTGGCCTTCTAGCAGTGTGTGGGACTTTCTCTATTAGTCCATCTATACTGACCTCCATCAGGTTGCAAATTAAAAATAATTTTTTGTCTGCATCTAGCTCTGAAAAAAATATTTGCCCTTCTAGCAGTGTGTGGGACTTTCTCTATTAGTCCATCTATACTGACCTCCATCAGGTTGCAAATTGAATATAATTTTTTTCTGCATCTAACCCAGCCAATAGTTTTGGCCTAATACCACAGTTTGGCCACTCAGCTCTGCTCGGTTCCCATCCATTGTTTTTTTGTGCAAACAACTCCAGAGTTGTGAATTAGTTAACCACCAAAATGAGTGGAAAAAGGCCTGCTGCTGGTGGAAAGGGGAATAGGCGTGTTGGGAAGGGGAAAAAAGGTTGTGTCCGTGGGGTAGGTGTTAAAGCAACAGTAACATCTGCAGAAGAAAGACCATCTTCCAGCCAAACTAAAATGTCTACTTCTTTTAGCGGACAATGTGATAAGATCCCTTTCTTACGGCCACGCCAATCGCTACAAATTCCAGATGAGGCACAAAAACAGCAGGTGCTTCAACGGATATCAAGTGCTCCTTTAAGTGGGCTCTCCTCCACATCAACTTCAACATCACAAATACTCCAGTCCTCAAAGGTGTCACCCCAATCGCACTTGCTTCCTCACAGCTCCCAAATCTCCAGCTGCCCGTCTGAGTATGAGGTAGAACAGATGGTTGAGTCTGCAGAGCTGTTTACTCATACTATAGCCTGGGAATCAGAGGTCGACTCCAGCGCTTCTGTGAATCCAGACGAGGAAATGATCTGCACTGATGCCCAGAATCTTTATGAGTCGGATCCAGGACCAGACGCAGAAGGTTCTGACCATAATGTAGACCCTCATTCCCAAACTGTAACTCCTGTTGGTGGAGACAATGAGGAAGACGATGATGAGACTGAAATACCTGATTGGAGCGACAACTTTAGTTTTTTGTCAGGGCAGGAACAGGTTGGCTCTTAGGACGACGGGTGTGATAACGCACAGGGTGATGATGATGAGGTTGGAGATCCCACTTACTGTCAACCCACAGTCAGCCAAGAGATGAGGTCAGCAGAGGAGGTGGAGGAAGATGCTAGTGACGACGAGGTCAGGTTGCGCCTTCCTGGACAGAGACTTAGTACTGGAAGCACATCAACAACTGCATCCTCAAACACAACTCTGCCTCTCACCACAAGTCGTGGTGGCTCTTCAGGTCGCATGGGTGCTAAGCCTTGCATAGCCTGGGCATTTTTTCAGATCGATAAAGATGACCCAACTCGTGTTATCTGTAACATTTGTCAGCAAAAGCTAAGTAGAGGCCAAAAAATACATAGTTTGAGTACTTCATGCATGAACCGGCACATGGACATGAAGCATAAGTTGCAGTGGGAAGCTCAGTGTGCTACAATGCGGCCTAGCCGGCCGGGCCAACCACCGTCTGCCATATCTTGTGCATCCGCGGCCTCTTCATCCTCTGTGACTGGGGGGACAGCAGTCACACCTGTTTTGGGGCGCAGACCTGCCACCTCTTTACCCGCAACAGCCAGCGTGATTGGCAGGTCATCATTTTCTTTGGAGGTGGTAAAACCAGCTGGTGTTGAACGCTGTCCGACATCGATAGCACCACCTTTGGATCAAGGCAACCTAACATGTCCGCCTGCATCTTCCTCACAGACCGGCAGTTTGCCGGGATCACCCTTATCAACCCCGTCTAAGCACAATAGCCAGCCCTCGGTCCCTCAGATGTGAACAAGTAAAAGACCATTTCCTCCTAGCCATGAGAAAGCTAAGAGGTTGAATTTCACCATCTGCAAGCTCTTGGCTACAGAAATGCTGCCTTTCTGCCTGGTGGACACAGAGGATTTTCGAGACCTTATGTCCGTCGCAGTGCCCCAGTACCAGATGCCCAGTCGGCACTACTTCTCAAAGAAAGGTGTGCCTGCGCTCCACCAGCATGTCGCACACAACATCACCGCTTCTTTGAGAAACTCTGTGTGTGACAGGGTGCATTTCACCACAGACACTTGGACGAGTAGGCATGGACAGGGGCGTTACATGTCACTGACTGGGCACTGGGTAACTATGGTGACAGCAGGACAAGGGGCTGCTGTCCAAGTGTTGCCGTCCCCACGAGTTGTGCGTCAATCCTCTTTATGTCAAAGTTCCTCCACTGCTTCTGCCTCCTCAACCTCCTCTCGGTCTTCCACCGGCACCCAAAGCCTGTCTGGTCATGCCACAAGCTTTCTAATTGCGCAGAAGGGATCCTGCACACCTCCTTACTATGCTGGCAGTAAGGCTCAACGTCATCAGGCGGTTTTTACTTTGAAATGTCTGGGAAATGTGAGTCACACAGCTGAGGAGTTGTGGTCAGCTCTGGAGAACCAATTTCATGAATGGTTGTCTCCACTGGACCTGAAACCAGGGAAGGCCGTGTGCGACAATGCTGCAAACCTGGGTGTCACTTCGCCGGGGCAATGTAACACACATGCCTTGTATGGCTCACGTGTTGAACCTGGTTGTCCAGCAATTTTTAGCCCACTATCCCAGACTAGATGGCCTTCTGCAGAGGGCACGGTCGCTGTGTGCTCACTTCCGCCGTTCGCATCCCGCAGCTCAGCGACTTACATCTCTACAGAAGTCGTTGGGCCTGCCACTTCACCGGCTAAAATGCGATGTGCCTACCCGGTGGAATTCAACTCTGCACATGTTGCAGCGACTGTGGCAGCACCGACAAGCCCTGGTGCAATACGTTCTGACGTATAGCCTGGGCCAACGAGATCCGGAGGTGGGGCAAATCACGCTGGAGGAGTGGTCTCAGATCAGGGACCTATGCACCCTTCTGCACAGTTTTGAAATGGCGATGAAGATGTTTAGTGCTGACGATGCCATTATCAGCATGACTATTCCGGTGATTTACATGCTGGAGCACATGTTAAACAGAATTCGGAGTCAGGTGGTGGCACAAGAGGAGGTGGAGGAAGTAGAGGAGGAGGAGTTGTATGCGGAAGGGCTAACATCTGCAAGGTCCAGACGGTCGGCAGCACCAAGGCGGCAGGCATGTGAGGGTGGGGGAGATGGTTTTACCAGGGCGCATGGTAGCAGCCAAACTAGTGAGGAAGGTACAGGAGCCCAGGAAAAAGTGGAGGACGAACTGATGGAAGACTCATCAGATGAGGGAGACCTTGATCACATTTCTGTTGTGCGAGGTTGGGGGGAGAGGACAGAGGAAGGAAGCATGATTGTTACCTCGCCACCAACACAACAGGGACTTGGTGCTCCTGGATGCGCAACACACATGAGTGCCTTCTTGCTGCACTACCTGCAACATGACCCTCGAATTGTGAGAATTAGAAATAATCCTGACTACTGGGTTGCCACACTGTTAGATCCCCGGTACAAAAGTAAATTTGCAGAAATTATTCCTGCCATAGAAAGGGATGCACGCATGCAGGAGTATCAGCAGAGACTGTTGCAGAATCTTACATGTGCTTTTCCACAAAACACCAGTGGTGCACGTAGTGAATCTCACAGTTCCAACTTGCCAACCGTGGGACCGTCAAGTGTTCAGCACTCAAACCGTAACAGAACCACAGTATCTGCTGGTAACATCAATTTTGCGGAATAATTTCACCACTTTTTTAGCCCATCCTTTGCAAGGCCACAGGAGACAAGAAGTCTGACACATAGTCAACGCCTAGAGACGATGGTACAGGAGTATCTCCAAGTAAACATTGAAGCCATGACTGTGTCACTGGACCCTTGCTCTTTTTGGGCTTCCAATCTGGATAAATTGCCGGAGCTAGCCACTTACGCCTTGGAGATCTTGTCATGCCCCGCAGCCAGCGTTCTGTCTGAACGTGTGTTCAGCGCTGCTGGTGGTGTGCTGACAGATAAGCGCACGCGGCTCTCCACTGATAATGTAGACAGACTCACATTCATAAAGATGAACAAATCATGGATCCGAAACGACTTTTCTACCCCTGTGTCATCCTGGGGAGAGTAAAAGCTTGATGATTGGTTAAAATCACCCTACCAACCGTTTTAAGCTTTCAAATTACTAATCATGTTTATCTGTATCTTGACTGGAAAATAATTTGGGCTTTGTAGCAGTGTGCATCACTGATCCTATTAGCCCATCTATACTAAGCTCCACTAGATTTAAAATTAATAATAATTTTTAGCTGCATCTAACCCGGAAAATAATTTTGGGGCTCCGAGATGCGCAAGACACATAAGTGCCTTCTTGCTGCACTACCTGCAACATGACCCTCATATTGTCAGAATTCGAAGTAATCATGACTACTGGGTTGCCACACTCTTAGATCCCCCAAACTTTTCGATCAACCTTTTCATTTTAATAAAGACCAAAAAAATGGTCATTTTTGAAATTATAAGCATTAGCAGGTTATTAGAAACTGAAATCAAACAGTTTTCAACTCAAAACTTTATTCTAGGTGATGTTTCATTTTCACATAGGACCCCTTGTTCGAAAGGAGCTTCTGAACTCTCTCGTCCATTGAATTTGTCAGGTTTTGGATGGTTTCTGCTTCAATTGTTTTGCATGAGGACAGAATACCCTCCCAGAGCTGTTGCTTAGATGTGAACTGCCTCCCGCCATCATAGACACTCCTTTTGATGATGCTCCAGAGGTTCTGAATGGGGTAGAGGTCAGGGGAGCATGGGGGTCACACCATAAGTTTGTCCCCTTTTATGCCCATATCAGCCAGAGATGCAGATGTTTTATGTGCAGCATGAGATGGTGCATTATCATGCAAAAAAATGATCTTGCTGTGAAATACATGGTTTTTCTTCTTGAACCATGGCAGGAAGTGCTGTTTGAGAAAATCCACATACATTATGGAGTTCATCTTTAGCGCCTTCAGGGATCCTAAAGGGGCCGACAATCTCTCTCCCCATGATTCCAGCCCAAAACATTACTCCACCTCCTCCTTGTTGGCGCTGTAGCCGTGTTTGTGTGGGGTGTCCATCAACCAGCCATCCTCCACTCCATCCATCTGGACCATCGAGCGCTGCACGGCACTCATTCGTGAACAAAACAGTTTTAAAATCAGTCTTCATGTAATGTTTGGCCCACTGGAGCCGTTTCTGCTTGTGTGAAGTGGATAGAGGAGGTCGACAGGATGGCATATGCACAGCTGCAAACCTCTGAAGGACCCGGCATCTTGTTGTTCGGGGGACGTTGGAGGCACCAGCAGCTTCATAAACTTGTCTGCTGCTATGACAAGGCTTTTTTGCCGCTGCTCTTTTAACCTGACGTAATTGCCTGTAGGAAAGAGTCCTCAATTTGCCCTTATCAGCACGCACACGTGTGTACTGTGAATCAGCTACATACTTCTTGATTGCCAAGACACTTCATCCTGATCATCGCACAATGTTGATTGTAGTCATGCCTTGACCTAAACACTCCATAATTTGTTGCTTCTCAGCAGCCGACACATCCTTTTTCTTTCCCATTTTGGCAGAAAATGTAGGCTGCTTAATAATGTGAGACAGCCTTCTTAAGTAGTCTTGCCTTTCATTGGACACACCTGCCAAACTAATTAGCACAGGTGTCTGCAATTGCTTACAGTGATATAAAGAGCCCTGACACACATCACCATCAATGAGTTTAACTGACAAACAAACAAATTCTACCCTTATAACTCCTAAACACTTTTTGCATAATAATTTGGAACACAGTGTACATGTGCTTTTCCACAAAACACCAGTGGTTCACGTAGTGAATCTTACAGTTCTAACTTGCCAACCGTGGTCTGTATGAAGTTGTTCAATAAAGGGCCCAAAATTTAGATAACATAGATGGGAGAGGTCTCTATGAATAGGAATTCCTAAGTATTTGATACCCTGTGAGGGCCAGGCAAAGGGAAAGTTGGACTGGATGGAATCCTATATGGATTTGGGGAGGGAGACATCGAGGGCCTCAGACTTCGCTGCATTGATTTTAAAATTTGACCATGTAACAAAGTGATCTATTTCAGCCATAACAGCATGGATGGATATATGTGATTGAGTGATATATACTAGTACATCATCAGCAAATAGAGAGCACTTGTACTCGGTGCCTCCCACCTCAATCCACCTAATATTGGGGTTATGGCGAATTGATGAGAGCAGGTGCTCTGTCACTAGGATGTATTAGAGAGGGGACAGAGGACATCCCTGCCTTGTCCCATTGGTGATTGTGAAAGGTGATGAAAATGTTCTGATGCACCCCCTGGGCCTTGGTACACCCGGAGCCGGACCCTTTTTGGTGGATGCTGGTGGTTGTAGTCTTCGTGGCGGCGACCCGGTTCCGTGGCTCAGGGTGGTCAAACCAGTGGCGGAACTATTTATGTGGTTTTGATGTTTAAATGTCCGACTACGCCACCCGTGGATTGCGGTCAGAGTGAACCGCCGCTGCAGGGCAGACCGCTGAGGCTGGTGGTGTGGGTGCAGCAGAGCGTAGCATTACTCCCCACGGGAGGAGTATAGCCTCAGGGCAGTGTATGCGGAGGATGGGGGTGATGGTGCAGGGCAGCAGCAGTAACGACACGGAGTCAGTGATGCAGTCCAGGGCCTTTACTCATAGTTCTTATTATCCAGACCATGTCTGCAGGTAACGGCTGCCCACGTCGTACTGTGCTCACCAGGTGAGGGGCTCAGACAGCTCCCAGATAACTTTGGAGCGCTTCACAGGACCCCCTTTGTGTGTCCTTTGTCTGGCCTTTCTTACCAACCCTTCTGTCCGGCTGCCTCGGGCCTCCTCTTGGTAAACTTGGCGCCAGTTTCCCTGACCCTATGTGCTGCCCTCCTAGCGGGTGTAGCGAGGGGCTGCGCCACATAAAATGTCACAGCCTCCGGTTTCTAGCTGAGGGTCGTTTCCTGCCTCCACTAGTTTCGGGGACCGGTCTCCCCCTTTGGCCTGACCCCTCCATGCAGGTGGATTCGGGCGTGCGGTGGCGACTCGCCCGTCCGCACCCCTGGGATCCCTTCGTTCCTCGTTCCTGGAGCCTTCTCCGCTCCTCTTCCTTCCTTCTCCCTCTTCCAGGCCTGGGCCTCTGTTACTAGGCCCGCCTCCGGAGCAGAGCTCATGCAGAGCCCCTGCTCCCTGCCACTTCTGCTCAGACTTCTCTGCACTGAACTAAGATGGTGCCCACCTTTTATACTTCCTTCTCAATGCACCCAGGAACTGCTTCCTCCCTGCTCCTGCACTACAGGGTTCCCCTTCCTCAGTGTTCCCTCCCCCCACTCCAGCCAGGGACAGGGACTGTCGTGCCCATCTCAGGGGCATATTGTTCGCCCTGCCCCACGGCAATGTGGTGTAATGCATGCAGGTGTCGTGTCCTGATCCACACTCCATCCTTACCGGAGAGTGAGATATCACACCTCTGGGTGAGGTGCAATACCTCTGTAGCAACCGAGCTCTCAGGGTGCTACAGTTCCATTTATCTTCAGCCTAGGTGACGTATTGCGATACAGGGCCATGATTTTGGCTATAAAAGGGTCCCCTAGACCCCTACCCCAAGCTTTTTAAGAGAATCATATATGGCGTGCCAGGAGACTCTATGGAATGCTTTCTCAGCATCCAACGAGAGTATCTAATTACAAATTTTTAACTGCATCTAGCCCAGGAAATACTTTGTGCCTAGTAGCAGTGTCTGCTAGTCAGCGGATTATCCCGGCTGTTAAGCAAGCTACACCACCTGTAGTTTGAACACTTAATTTTTTCAAAGGAAATGCTTCGGGACCACAGGATACTCGGTGAAGAGCATCAGGAGGCACCCCAAGGCATAGGGGCTGGGACTGGCAGTAGGATGCCTTGCGGTGGACAGCCGAGCTCGATACTTATAAAAGCTTTTTAACTGCAGCAGCTTTAGTGGACGCTACTGGAGCTGGAATTACGCGGCTGCTGGCATGAGACTTGCCCTCCAATAGATCCTTGTAAATGGATTTAAAGTGTATTCATTCAAATTAGAGAGACAATTTTAAATTAAAAAGCTTAGAGCTGCCTCCACCACAGGGGGGCTCGCTCGACCCACCAGCGGACAGGCACCAGTATTGGGAGAGGGGGGCTGGCCGTCAGGGTTCACCGCGGCTCTGGCACAAACCCGGCGACACGGAGGTGGCACGGGCAGGAGCGGACTGAACGTGTCGGCTTCTCACTTTTTGGATTTTAGAAGGGCATGACATGCCTATATCTGTGTCTCTCCCTCCTTTTACTCCTCCACCTCTTTTCTTTTCGCATGACTATATGTACTTGTCACTTTTCCATGTGTTAGTTATGTCTTCTGAGCAGTTTGTCAGCTTTTGGACACCTTTGAAGGTGTTTTCTATGTGTTTCTATGTGTTTTTGTTTGCCTGCCATTGGTTTTAACGGTGTTCGAAGGTGTTCGACGAACAGTTCGACGAACCGAACCGAACTCGAACTCTACGGGGGTGGCTCAACACTAATACAGACATCACATGCTGGAACAATAGTTCATATAAAGTAATACAATTAATTTCACGTACCGCTGCGGCTCATGGGTGATTCCATTACTGAAAAGCCATATATTTGTAGTGCATTAAATATATCTATGGTATAATATACCTTACAGACAGGAATCCACCATAGGTCGCAGAACAATACTAACAAGTCCAAAATAACCATAAATACAGTCATGCGAATATCTTGCGTATCTTAAGTCATGCATTATTGTATTTGTTAAACTGGTGTCATATATATGCAACCATCTGTCATGGGCACAATTGCCAGATAAAGTGCATGCCCACACTGAGAATAGTTAAAGTGGTACGGATGGTCCACACGAACAGTTGGCGGGACTCCCCAACCCAGGCCACAGAACAGCATATGGTTCGGGCGGGGACCTCCACCAAGTGTATACGGTGTGCACTATATGTCGGAGGCCATGTGGACTGGTACGCGCTGGCGTCAGTGGTTGTTATGGCGCCCAGTGCTGCTTGGCGTCTCGATGCAAGGACCTGCGGAGTCACGTGGGCCCATGTGACCACCGTGTGATCCACCGCATGACGCCGACGTCACAGGTTGCCCTGGCGACGGCGACGCTACGCGTGTCAAGAGAAGTCCTCCCACCTTGTCCCATTGGCCGGCTCAATATTTAAAATCACACACCTCCAATGTAGATTGACGCCCCCTGAAGAAGGCAACGCCGAAACGCGCGTTGGGGAGGACGCGCGGCCCATGTGTGGAAGTCCATAGTGTACAGTCCTCTGCCCAGGTATATACTTTTGCCTAGATATGTACCCACACTTTTTCTGTGTTACTATTAGGTGATCTTTTGATATGATGTCTATCCACATATATACATAATGACCTAATATTCCCATTGCCTTAAGTAACATAGACTTTACCTTTGGAGCTTATGGGATCTCAGTATGATGGCACTGGATAATAGACACTGAGCTACAGGACATTAGTTAAATATATTTTTGTGGGCTTCCTTTCACTATGGACCGTGTTGATCCTACTTTTGATGGATTTTTAACAATGTATGTATCTGCACCCCTCATACTAGATATCTATTTCTGATTTTAATGAAATTTCAAATAAAGGCTAATTTTTACTATGAACACTTTTTGGGTTGTGTTTGATCACATGTTTTTTCTTCAATTGAATCCTTATGTATAGCGGTCTTCCCGTACTTTCATCACTGGGTGCAAGCTAGTTAGCTTTAAGTATACAATAATATGCACCTGTTGAGAAATTTATTTTGTATGGTGTGACGCATGTAGTGCCGCGATGCCAGAGGGCAGCAGTGACCACCGTGTCATGTGACCCAGTGCCAAGACCACGTGATCACTTGAACCACGTGATCAGAGGGCTACATAGAAACGCAGCGGCCACAGGTGCTCAAGGGCAGCAGGGCAGACATGCGTACCTTACATATACTGCTGGAGAGACGGTGAGAGCAGGAGCAGGCAATAGTGGAGTTTCAGCTTCAGCACGCATGAGTCGCTTGGTGGAAATGAGTGGGCCTCCATGTGGGACATGTGTGCCTTGTTGTGCTTCTTCGAATATTCCACCTATATGGCCAGCGCTGATGACGCCATCATCAACATTACTATCCCACTTCTATGTCTGCTTGGAAAACCCTTCAGTCAATGATGGATGAGGTGGTGGCACAGAGAGGACAAGGAAACATTCACACCTTTATCAGGCCTGTTATCCAAACATGGCAGGGTAGGTTCCTTTACCCACAGCGGACTGGTATGCAAGGGTCTAGCCAAGGGACAGTTTTGGAGGATGAGAATGAGAAGGAGGAGGAAATAGAGGAACCATGTTTCCAACAAGGCAGCACTCCAAGCTGCTCACTGGCATCACTTGAGCATGGCGGATAAAGAGGACCCAGACCATACATCTCCCACCGAGTACAGCTTGTCATTGACTATGGGCAGCCTGGCACACATGAGCAATTACATGCTGCTGTGCCTACGTAACGACCGCCAAGTTTCTCGTATTATTACCAGCTCTGATTACTGGGTTGCAACTCTGGTGGATCCCTACTAGAATGACAATGTACCATCCTTACTTCCATCCATGGACTGGGATCGCAAAAAAAATCACACTGGTAGAGAAACTACTGATGGCTTTCCCACCTGACATCGGGGGCTCAGTGGAAGAACAAGGCTGAGGCAGAGGAGGAAGTCGCCAACGCAGCTGTGGCACTGCCAGCACCTGGGAAGGCAGGGTTAAGCATGGCTGAAATGTAGAAACAGATCCTCTGCACGCCACAACATCCGACACCACAATCTGATATGGTCCATATCAGTAGGAGGCAGCATTTCAACAACATGGTGGAAGAGTACCTGTCAGCTTGTCTCCACGTTATAACTGATGGGTCTGCCCCATTTAACTTTTGGGTCTCCAAACTGAACATATGGCCTGAGCTTGCCCTTTATGCCTTGGAGGTGCTGGCCTGCCCTGTGGCAAGTGTACTGTTAGAACATGTGTTTAGCATGGCAGGGGGTGTCATCACAGACAGGTGCATCCACCTGACCACAGGTATGGATCACAAAGGACTTGTTCTTACCTTTAGCTGACTAGACAACTATACCAGCCGCACCCAGCAATGGTTAAATTCTATTTGCCATTCGTTTAATTTTCGGGCCTCTCCCACCAAAACAACCACCAAAATTTAAAAAAGGTGTTGACTACTTACTCCTCCGCCTCTGCCATGTCCTTCCCAACTTCCTCCTCATCCTCCACTTGGACCTCGGCCTCCTGTTTCAAGATTATTTTTTTTAGTTTATTTTAAATCAGTGCCCTATCCCCATTTGAAGAAGAGTACAAGAAACTTCATCCATCCCCCCACAACAGAACCCCTTTATTTAATTTCCCTATCTACATTTGTTTGCTAGACAATTGTCCTGCTTTTATCCGCATTTTGCTTCCTTTTGCAGCACTTTACATCTTACTATCACCATTTTACAGCACATAATTTCAGGCACCCCTTGCCTCTTGGAGGGAAATTTGAATCAGCGTCTGTGGGGGTATTGTTCCCTATGCTCTGAGGCTGAATTTTGTTTTAAATCTTGTGCGGGGGCATTTTTTCCCATGCTCTGAGGTGGAATTTTGTTAAAATCTTTTGTGGGGTTATTATTCCCCATGCTCTGAGGCTGAAATTTGTTAAAATCTTCTGTGGGGGTATTGTTCCCCATGTTCTGAGGCTGATTTTTATAAAAATCTTCTGTGGTGGTATTGTTTCCTATGCTATGAGGCTGATTTTTAAAAAAATCTTCCGTGGTGGTATTGTTTCCCATGCTCTGAGACTGAAATTTTAAAAAATCTTCTGTGGAGGTATCGTTCCCCATGCTCTGTGGCTGAAATTTTTAATAATCTTATGTGGGGGTATTGTTTCACATACTCTCTGGCTGAAATCTAGTGTAATCTTATGTGGGGTTATCATGCCCCATGATCAGAGGCTAAAATTTGTTAAAATCTTCTGTGAAGATATTGTTCCCCATGCTCTGAGGCTACATTTTTAAAAATCTTATTTGGGGGTATTGTTCCCCATGCTCTGTGGCTGAAATTTTTAATAATCTTATGTGGGTTCATTGTTCCACATACTCTGTGGGTGAAATTTTAATCCGTTTCAGTGGGGGTACTGTGCCCCATGAGTGCTCATTTGTAAGCTTACTCTGTGGGGATACTCTCACCCATGCTCTGTGGGTGAAATTTTTAACTGGACTGGTGGTAGCAAACCTCATTCTCTGTGGGGTCACTGTTAAAATTTTTATGTTGTTCATTTACATCCTTTTTTACCATGATTGCTTTGGTGAAATAACCCCTTTAAGTCATTTTTCTATCCACACTTGTTTGCAGAGCAACTGTCCTGCTCTTACCCCCAATTTGCTTCCTTTTGCACCCCTTCTAGCCCTTACTACGACCATCGTATAACCATTTTACAGCTCTGAAATTCGTGTTCCCATGGACTTATATGGTGTTCCGTGTCCGGGGTCAAGTTCGGGTCCCGAACGGACTTTAAAAAAAATCCACCAAAACCAGCTGAACACGTACATCACTCATCTCTAGTAATAACCAAATGAATTCAAAGAGCAGTATAGATTAATGAGTAGTTGGGACTAGAGATGAGCGGTGTTCGACTCGAACTGTTTGCCAATCTCAAATTCGAGCTGTTTTGGGCGGTGTTCAAGCCGTTCGGCGAACATGAACGATTTGAAAGAAATTCGGCTGTTCGAGGTTATGTTCGATAACTGTTCGTGCACCAAAATCATAACTGGATTTTTTCTCAGTAATGCTGAAAATTAATGTTAATACGCAGTTTGA
This sequence comes from Phyllobates terribilis, assembly GCF_046119375.1. NCBI lineage: Eukaryota > Metazoa > Chordata > Amphibia > Anura > Dendrobatidae > Phyllobates > Phyllobates terribilis. Next base: position 695,463,747 of record NW_027362762.1, read on the forward strand.
GTGTACAGCTGGGCGGGGGGAGGGACAGGGGATGGATCTCTGCAGGAATAATGAAGATCTCCATTTTTTTTTCTCTTTCCCGCATTTACAGTGGGGAGGTGCAGTGTGTCAGCCTATCAGCAGCGCACACACGGAGTGAACTGATTTTTTCACACAAGCAAGGGCATGTGTCATTGGCAGTGTATGTCACATGTCCTTGCCCTATAAGACCAAGCCATTTTCCCCATCCCCACCATTTTCTCACTGCTGCAGCTGCGTGTTACACGGCACCGCTGTTGCTGTGTGCGCTATACTTTGTTAATTTCAATCCAATTTTCGCACAAATCTACAGATAGCTTGGGAGTAGGGAAGAGTTGTGATTGCAGTCCTTTTAAGGACTAGCTTACATCATTTCATACGACTTTTATCAGACAGGTCTGTGCTCTTAAATAGATAGGTTGGGAGTAAAGACTAATTGTAATTGCAGTCCTTTTCAGGGCTAGGTTACATCAGTTCCTATCACTTTTTGCCAGGCAGGTCTGTGCCAGTGCTGTGCAAGCTTTTTTCACAGCATTTGGCTAAATCTAGCAAAGCAAATCCTTTTTGGCCCATTGCAGAGTGTGTTAGTCAGTGGAGTAGCCTATCTGTGTTGCAAGCTACACCTGTGTATAGAATACAAATTTTTTTACTGCACCTATTAGTCCATCTAAACTAACCTATTAGTTCATCTATACTGACCTCCATCAGGTTGAAAATTCAATATAATTTTTTTCTGCATCTAGCTCTGAAAAAATATTTCAGCTTCTAGCAGTGTGGGGGACTTGTTCTATTAGTCCATCTATACTAACCTCCATCAGGTTGCAAATTCAATATAATTTTTTTCTGCATCTAGCTCTGAAAAAATATTTCAGCTTGTAGCAGTGTGTGGGACTTGTTCTATTAGTCCATCTATACTGACCTCCATCAGGTTGCAAATTCAATAAAAAAATTTTATGCATCTAGTTCTGAAAAAATATTTCGGCTTGTAGCAGTGTGTGGGACTTGTTCTATTAGTCCATCTATACTAACCTCCATCAGGTTGCAAATTCAATATAATTTTTTTCTGCATCTATCTCTGAAAAAATATTTCAGATTTTAGCAGTGTGTGGGACTTGTTCTATTAGTCCATCTTACTGACCTCCATCAGGTTGCAAATTCAATATAATTTTTTTCTGCACCTAGCTCTGAAAAAATATTTCAGCTTCTAGCAGTGTGTGGGACTTGTTCTATTAATCCATCTATACTAACCTCCTTCAGGTTACAAATTCAATATAATTTTTTTCTGCATATAGCTCTGAAAAAATATTTCAGCTTGTAGCAGTGTGTGGGACTTGTTCTATTAGTCCATCTATACTGACCTCCATCAGGTTGCAAATTCAATATAATTTTTTTCTGCATCTAGCTCTGAAAAAATATTTCGGCTTGTAGCAATGTGTGGGACTTGTTCTATTAGTCCATCTATACTGACCTCCATCAGGTTGCAAATTCAATATAATTTTTATCTGCATCTTACCCAGCCAATGCATTTGGCCTAATACCACAGTTTGGCCACTCAGCTCTGCTCGGTTCCCATCCATTGTTTTTTTGTGCAAACAACTCCTGAGTTGTGAATTAGTTATCCACCAAAATGAGTGGAAAAAGGCCTGCTGCTGGTGGAAAGGGGAATAGGCGTGTTGGGAAGGGGAAAAAAGGTTGTGTCCGTGGGGTAGGTGTTAAAGCAACAGTAACATCTGCAGAAGAAAGACCATCTTCCAGCCAAACTAAAATGTCTACTTCTTTTAGCTGACAATGTGATAAGATCCCTTTCTTACGGCCACGCCAATCGCTACAAATTCCAGATGAGGCACAAAAACAGCAGGTGCTTCAACGGATATCAAGTGCTCTTTTAAGTGGGCTCTCCTCCACCTCAACTTCAACATCACAAATACTCCAGTCCTCAGAGGTGTCACCCAAATTGCACTTGCTTCCTCCCAGCTCCCAAGTCTCCAGCTGCCCGTCTGAGTATGGGGTAGAACAGATGGTTGAGTCTGCAGAGCTGTTTACTCATACTATAGCATGGGAATCAGAGGTCAGCTCCAGAGCTTCTGTGAATCAAGACGAGGAAATGATCTGCACTGATGCCCAGAATCTTTATGAGTCGGATCCAGGACCAGACGCAGAAGGTTCTGACCATAATGTAGACCCTCATTCCCAAACTGTAACTCCTGTTGGTGGAGACAATGAGGAAGACGATGATGACACTCAAATACCTGATTGGAGCAACAGCTTTAGTTTTTTGTCACGGCAGGAACAGGTTGCCTCTGAGGACGACGGGTGTGACAACACACAGGGTGATGATGATGAGGTTGGAGATCCCACTTACTGTCAACCCACAGTCAGCCAAGAGATGAGGTCAGCAGAGGAGGTGGAGGAGAATGCTAGTGACGACGAGGTCAGGTTGCGCCTTCCTGGACAGAGACGTAGTACTGGAAGCACATCAACAACTGCATCCTCAAACACAACTCTGCCTCTGACCACAAGTCGTGGTGGCTCTTCAGGTCGCATGGGTGCTAAGCCTTGCATAGCCTGGGCATTTTTTCAGATCGATAAAGATGACCCAACTCGTGTTATCTGTAACATTTGTCAGCAAAAGCTAAGTAGAGGCCAAAAAATACATAGTTTGAGTACTTCATGCATGAACCGGCACATGGACATGAAGCATAAGTTGCAGTGGGAAGCTCAGTGTGCTACAATGCGGCCTAGCCGGCCGGGCCAACCACCGTCTGCCATATCTTGTGCATCCGCGGCCTCTTCATCCTCTGTTACTGGGGAGACAGCAGTCACACCTGTTTTGGGGCGCAGACCTGCCACCTCTTTACCCGCAACAGCCAGCGTGATTGGCAGGTCATCATTTTCTTTGGAGGTGGTAACACCAGCTGGTGTTGAGCGCTGTCCAACATCGATAGCACCACCTTTGGATCAAGGCAACCTAACATGTCCGCCTGCATCTTCCTCACAGACCGGCAGTTTGCCGGGGACACCCTTCTCAACCCCCGTCTAAGCACAACAGCCAACCCTCGGTCCCTCAGATGTGGACAAGTAAAAGACCATTTCCTCCTAGCCATGAGAAAGCTAAGAGGTTGAATTTCACCATCTGCAATCTCTTGGCTACAGAAATGCTGCCTTTCCGCCTGGTGGACACAGAGGAATTTCGAGACCTTATGTCCGTCGCAGTGCCCCAGTACCAGATGCCCAGTCGGCACTACTTCTCAAAGAAAGGTGTACCTGCGCTCCACCAGCATGTCGCACACAACATCACCACTTCTTTGAGAAACTATGTGTGTGACAGGGTGCATTTCACCACAGACACTTGGACGAGTAGGCATGGACAGGGGCGTTACATGTCGCTGACTGGGCACTGGGTAACTATGGTGACAGCAGGACAAGGGGCTGCTGTCCAAGACTTGCCGTCTCCACGAGGTGTGCGTCAATCCTCTTTATTTCAAAGTTCCTCCACTGCTTCTGCCTCCTCAACCTCCTCTCGGTCCTCCACCTGCACCCAATGCCTGTCTGGTCATGCCACAAGCTTTCTAACTGCACAGAAGGGATCCTGCACACCTCCTTACTATGCTGGCGGCAGGGCTCAACGTCATCAGGCGGTTTTTACTTTGAAATGTCTGGGAAATGTGAGTCACACAGCTGAGGAGTTGTGGTCAGCTCTGGAGAACCAGTTTCATGAATGGTTGTCTCCACTGGACCTGAAACCAGGGAAGGCCGTGTGCGACAATGCTGCAAACCTGGGTGCGGCCCTTCGCCGGGGCAATGACACACACGTGCCTTGTATGGCTCACGTGTTGAACCTGGTTGTCCAGCAATTTTTAGCCCACTATCCCGGACTTGATGGCCTTTTGCAGAGTGCACGGTCGCTGTGTGCTCACTTCTGCCATTCGCATCCCGCAGCTCAGCGACTTACATCTCTACAGAAGTCGTTGGGCCTGCCACTTCACCGGCTAAAATGCTGATAGAACTCTTCTGTTAGGTTTTTTCTATCTTGCTGGTCACATGACATTTTTTGCCTATTTAATCCTGCTCTGCCCTCCTTACCTTGCTGGACTTCATTGTAATTTCTACTCTTAAGCTAGCCTGGTGCTTAGTTACCTTTCTCAGTCAGTTTAGCTAGGTCTTCGGACCTTTATGTTCTACGTTGTGTGTTTGTCTTTTACTGCTACAATTTCTACTAGGAGGTGTCCAACTTTATCCTAGTCCCTAGTTCTTGTAGGGATCCCTCCCTTGCATCTATAGGTCTTCGTACAGACTAGCCGAGGACTTTAGCGGGTCTGATCGTAGGAACAGGTTCCCCGTTACATCGTAGGGATCTAGCTTAGTTCTATTGTAGGGACAGATCTCCTTTCTTTCCTTAGTGCTTGTAGCAGATCATAACCGTAACATAGTAACATAGTAACCTAGTTTGTAAAGCCGAATAAAGACTTGCGTCCATCAAGTTCGACCTGTTAGTTCTGTAATTGCTAAAGTTGATCCAGAGGAGGGCAAAAACGCCAAATGATTTGGCCAATCTTCACCTGAGGAAAAATTCCCTCCCGACTCTGAAACCAGCAGTCAGAATAAATCCCTGTATCAACCTACTATTTTATTTTATTTTTAAGTATACGCTGAAATCTGCCTGGTATCTAGAAATGCATCCAGTCCCCGCTTGAACTGGTGTAGTGAATCCGACATTACCGTCTCCTCACTCAGTGAATTCCATATTCTCACTGCTCTTACCGTAAACAACCCCTTCCTATGCTGGTGCTGAAACCTTTTCTCTTCCAGTCTTAGTGAATGCCCTCTTGTTACCGTAATATCCCTCCTTTTGAACAAATCCCGGGCAAGATCTCTATACTGTCCCCGAACATATTTGTACACATTTATTATGTCCCCCCTCAACCTTCTCTTTTCCAGGCTGAATAGTCCTAGTTTTGCCAACCTCTCTGGGTATTGCAGTCCCTCCATTCCCTTTATTAATTTTGTTGCCCTCCTTTGTACCTTTTCAAGCTCGTTTATATCCTTTCTATATATTGGGGCCCATAACTGAGCACAGTATTCTAAGTGTGGTCTGACCAGTGCTTTGTACAGTGGAAGAACAATGTTCTCATCCTTTGCAGCTATACCTCTTCTGATACATCCCATTACCCTGTTTGCCTTTACAGCAGCGGCCTGACTTTGGGCACTCCAATTTAGTTTGCTATCAATCAAGATGCCCAAGTCCTTCTCCATCTCTGAATTCCCCAATGATTTCCCATTCAGTGAGTATTGGTGACTTCCATTTTTCCTTCCCATATGTATGACCTTACATTTCTCCTCGTTAAACCTCATTTGCCATTTAATGCTCCACCTACCCAGCTTATCCAAATCCCTCTGTAGGTCTGCACTGTCCTCTTTTGGATTAATTGTTTTACATAACTTTGTGTCATCTGCAAATATTGATATTTTACTATTTATCCCGTTGACTATGTCGTTAATAAAGATATTAAATAACATTGGGCCTAGTACAGACCCCTGTGGTACCCCACTAGTGACGCTTACCCAATCTGAGTATATTCCATTTATAACCACCCTCTGCCTTCTATCCTTTAGCCAGTTAGCTACCCACTTACAAACATTTTCCCCCAGCCCCATCATTCTCATTTTGTATACCAACCTATTATGTGGCACGCTATCGAACGCTTTTGAGAAGTCGAGATACACGACATCCACTGGTTCCCCCTGATCTACTCGAGAGCTAGCCTCCTCGTAGAAGTCAATCAGGTTTGTTTGGCAGGAGCGATTCCTCATGAATCCATGTTGGTTCGGGATTAAAAGATTATTAGCATCAAGATGCTCCGTAATTGCCTCTTTAATGAAGCTTTCAAAAATTTTGCCCACAACGGACGTCAGACTCACCGGCCGATAGTTTCCGGCGTCACTTTTTGCTCCCTTTTTGAATATTGGCTCTACATTCGCCTGTCGCCAATCAAGTGGTACAGACCCAGTCTCAACAGAGTCCTTAAATATAAGATATAATGGTCTGTCTATCACATTACTTAGTTCCCTTAGTACCCGTGGGTGTATGCCATCATGTCCTGGTGATTTGTTTATTTTAATGTTACTGAGGCGTTTCTGTACCCCAGCTTGGGTTAGATTTGTCATACTTAGTGGGAGATTAAGCTTGTCACGTCTCATTTCTCCTGTTAGTTCTATTTCCTTTGTGAAAGTTGTCGAAAAATAATTATTTAATAGATTAGCTTTATCCTCATCTTTCTCTATGATTTTGCCTTCCTCACTTTTTATCGGTCCAATATTATCCGATTTAATCCTTTTACTATTTATATACGTAAAGAACAGTTTGGGATTTGATCTACTTTCCCTAGCAATACGTCTCTCTGTTTCCTCCTTCGCTATTTTTATTTGTTTTTTGCAGGTTCTCGTTTTTTGCTTGTAACACATTAGTGCCTCCTTACTGTTTTCCTGTTTTAATCTTTTGAATGCCTCTTTTTTGCTATTTAACGCCCCTTTTACGTTCTTGTTCAACTATATTGGTTTCCTCTTATTTCGGGCCCTTTTATTCCCATACGGTATATATCTCTCGCACTGAGTATTCAGAATTCTTTTGAAGGTTTCCCATTTACTATTCGTATTCCTTTGATTAAGAACTTTGTCCCAGTCAATAAGTTGAAGGTTTTCTATCAGCTGATCAAACTTCGCCCTCCTAAAGTTTAATGTTTTAGTTGTTCCCTTATTGATAACCCTACTGAAGGGCATTTTGAAGTCGATAATATTATGATCGCTATTACCTAGGTGCCCCCCTATCTGTACCTTAGTTATTCTATCAGGCCTATTAGTCAATATTAAGTCCAACACGGCCTTCCCTCTCGTTGGTTCCTGCACTAGCTGGGAGAGATAATTATCCTTAATATTTGTCAAGAACCTTTTTCCTTTCTGAGATCTACAGGTTTCTGTTTCCCAGTCAATATCCGGGTAGTTGAAATCCCCCATTACAATCACTTCATTATGTTTTGCTACTTTGTCTATTTGTCCTAATAGCAGATTCTCATTCTCCTGTTATATTTGGTGGCTTATAGCAGACCCCCAGTAATATTTTATTATTATTTTTTGCCCCCTCTATCTCTACCCACATGGACTCGACCCCCTCTTCTCCCTCTCCTATATCTTCCCTTAGTCTGGGCTTTAGACATGACTTTACATATAAGCAGACTCCTCCGCCTTTCCCCTGTTTCCGGTCCCTTCTAAATAAACTATAAACTATAATAAATTTACTGCCCAGTCGTAGCTATCGTCTAGCCAAGTCTCTGTTATACCTACGATGTCATACCTCTCCTCCGATATAAGCGCCCGCAGTCAATCCGCCTTATTGGTCAGGCTTCTTGGGTTGGTCAGCGTGCAAGATAAAACTTTGGGGTTATTTAGCATCCTATTCTTCTCTAACGATCTAACTGTACTATCCCCACCCCCCTCTCCACCCTCATTATATTCACTTCTCCCCTTCCCCCTTGCTTGCCTCACATCCCACCTATCTCCTTGGTTTCCCCCCCCCCGTCTCTAGTTTAAGTCCAGCCAAAAAATATCTCTAAGGAAAGACCTCCAGTTTCCATCATGGTGTCGGTTCAGGATTTGGCTCAACGCCTGCAGGGACTCTCTCTGGAGGTGGCCGAGCTCCAACAACGCGTGAGTAGCTGTTCTGGAGCACATTTTGTGGAGCCAAAGGTACGTTTGTCTGATTTATTTTTTGGTGATCAACAAGAATTTTTTTCCTTTAAAAATGCTTGTTTGTTGTATTTTCGTTTGAGACCCAGATCCTCTGGTGATGAATCACAGCGCATAGGGTTCATAATGTCACTTTTGCGCAAAGAACCTCAGGGATGGTCCTTTTCTCTCCAACCTAGTGATCCATGCTTTAGATCAGTGGATAGTTTTTTTTTCTGCTTTGGGTTTGTTGTATGATGATCCTGATCGTGTCTCATCAGCTGAGACGGAATTGAGACGTTTGAGGCAGGGATCAGGTACTGTGGAAAAATATTGTTCTCACTTCCGTCGGTGGTCTGCCCAGGTGGGGTGGAACGATTCAGTTTGGAAAAGTTTGTTTCTTGCGGGGCTAGGTGAAAGGGTTAAGGATTTGCTGATTGCTTATCCCACACCTGGAAACTTGCAGGAGGCAATGCAATTAGCTATGCGGGTGGACAGGAGACTGCGTGCAAGGGTTAATGAGAGTAAATCCTCTGCCATGTCAGCTCCGAGTCTTGAGAGGGTCTGTACTGACATTGGAGAGCCGATGGAGATTGGGGTGATGGCACCCCGCTCTCATTAAAAAGACCGCAGGTCTTCTGAAGGTTTGTGCTTTTATTGTGGGAAATCTGACCATTTTATTAAGAACTGTGTGCTTCGTATGAATAAAGAAAAAAAAAAGGTCAGTTACGCCCGTATAGCCTGTTTAAATACTAAGGGCGTATTTCTTTCTGCTACTACTGCTGCTCAGGAAGAATTAATTGAATTTCGGGTATTTGTGGATTGTGGTTCTACTCTGAATGTGATTGATGGGGGATTCTTGGAAAAGCTTAAATTAAAACCCAAACCTTTGTCATCCCCTATTGCTGTGGTTTCTGTCGATAGCTCCCCCTTGAAGAGTGTTATTCACAAGGTCTGTGAATTTCCCCTCACTATTAATGGTATTCACCAAGAAAATTTGGATTTGGTAGTATTAAATAATTTGCCTTCTCCAGTAGTTTTGGGGTTACCCAGGTTAAAATTACACAATCCAGTACTGGATTGGTCTACCAATGAAATTAAGTCCTGGAGCCCTAAGTGTTATGACAAGTGTTGTAACGGACGTATTGCTGCGGTGGAAAAAGGGGAATTACCTGTACCTATTCAGGATTTTTGGAGAGTTTTTTCTGAGGAGGAGTCACAAATTTTGCCTCCCCATAGAAACTATGATTGTACCATTGAATTTGTCCCTGGAGCGACTCTTCCTAAAAGTCGTTTATTTAATCTTACTATTCCTGAGAGAAAGGCTTTGGAGGAATACATACAGACAAGCTTGGCCGCCGGTCACATTAGGCCTTCCAAGTCTCCTGTGGCTGTTGGATTTTTTTTTTGTTAAAAAAAAGGACGGCGGTTTACGTCCTTGTCTGGATTTTCGTGAGATTAATAAAATTACTGTACACAATCCATACCCACTGCCATTGATTCCTGATTTGTTTAACCAGTTAGTGGGGGCCAAGTGGTTCTCTAAAATTGATCTCCGGGGGGCATACAATTTGTTGCGCATGAAGGAGGGTGATGAATGGAAGACTGCTTTTAACACTCCTGTGGGTCATTTTGAGAATCTGGTTATGCCTTTTGGTCTTACCAATGCTCCAGCATTTTTTCAGAATCTTATTAATGACATCCTTAGACCTTTGATTGGCAAAAATGTGGTTGTGTATTTGGATGACATTTTGATTTATTCACCGGATCTGGAGTCTCATTGGCGGAGCGTACGTGTGGTATTACAGTTATTAATTGACAATTCGCTTTTTGCTAAGCTGGAGAAATGTGAGTTCGCTGTACAGAGAATTCATTTTTTGGGCTACATTATCTTGAGCAAGGGCTTTGAGATGGACCCGGTGAAAGTTCAAGCGGTGGAGGAATGGCCTAGGCCTATTGGTTTGAAATCGATACAGAGGTTTTTGGGTTTCGTCAATTATTACAGAAAATTCATTAAAAAATTTTCTATTATTGTCAAACCACTGACCGATCTCACCAGGAAAGGTGCTAATGCGGTTCAGTGGACTACTGAGGCCATTGAAGCTTTTGTGTTTCTAAAGGAGAGATTCAGCTCTGCTCCCATCCTTATGCAGCCTGATGTGATTAAGCCGTTTTTGGTTGAGGTTGATGCTTCTTCGGTGGGGGTCGGTGCGATGTTGTCTCAGAAAAACAAGGATGGAGTACATCCCTGTGCTTTTTTTTCAAAAAAAATTTCTGAGACTGAACTTAATTACGATATTGGTAACGGGGAATTGCTGGCTATTAAACTCGCATTTGAACACTGGCGTCAACTCTTGGAAGGTGCTGATTTTCCCATTCAGGTTTTCACTGATCATAAAAATCTGATCTATCTTGATGCTGCCAAGCACTTGAATGCCTGTCAGGCTAGGTGGGCACTTTTTTTCTCGTGGTTTAATTTTTCCGTTACTTACATCCCGGGTACCAAGAATGTTAAAGCTGATGCTTTGTCTCGCAGCTTTTCTCCCATGGTCGGTGCTGAGGAGGAGGGGAGCATTTTACAAGAAGGTGTTGTGATTGCTGCATTGGACTCCGTTTTGGAAGATGAGATTCTTAACACTAGAACTACTGATGGAGTCATTTTGACTCCTTTCGTTTTTTATTTCTCTTCTGTGACTACATTTTTCAGAATTCCGGCTTGAAACTCGGTGACTTTTCCTCAAATATGATGTGAAAAAAGATTTTGTGAGAATAAATAATTTTGGTGAAAAATTTGCGCGTTTTTTTCAAAATTTACCAAGAACTACTGAAGGGAGTCATTTTGACTCCCTACTATATTTTGAGGTCCTTTTGTCACTAAATGTTGCTATAAAGTTTTGTGCATAATTTTTTCACTCTGTCTTATTTACCCTGATGTTCATATAGATGTAGTTCAATTTACATGTCAACTTTTCACATTTTCCTTGTGTTTTACCTGCTTGTATTACTGTGTAATGCTGAACAAAATAGCTTGTTTACTCTAGGCTCTTATCTTATGCTAATGAAGGGTGGTGTTTTTCTAAGGTCCTAGCAGGAGACAGTATTCTGGATAGTAACTTTACTTTCAGTTCAGCTGAAGAGACAAAGAGAACAGACGCAGACATACGAGCTCTGAAGACTCATACAGGTATGAATTGTTATGAAATAGTTTAGCTGTCTGTCAACTGATTCAGCCCAGCTACTTTTGAAGGTGGCAGAACAGTTATTATTTCTTTTAGTTTTCATTTCATTTCTATTTTTCAGCAGGGAACTATATAGAATTATGGAATTTGTGAGGAATATGGAGAGAAGACGTTTGATAAAGCCTCAGGATATTCTGGCTACTTTGCAATCCATACCGGAGGATGAATCGGAATCCGAATTGCAGGAACATGTATTTGATTCTGACAGTGATGAAGATTTCATTCCTCAGAACATATCAAGTGAATCTGAAGACTCAGAAGGAACAAATCCAGAAGGTAAGTAGTTATGTGTATTTATTTGTTCTTCCACACACTGAGTTAGGGCCTGTGCACACTAGCAGAATTCTGGCTGAATAGCCATCTGGATATTCTTGCCGCAATACAGGCCGTACCTGCCCGCTCATGCCTGAAGCTCCGCTCCGAACCCCGGGCTGGAGCCGCTGTCAGGGACAGAGCAGCGCTTGCTTACGCGTGAGCACGGCTCCGTCCCAGACAGCGGCTCCAGCCCGGGGTTCGGAGCGGAACTTCAGGTATGAAACTCCGCTCTGTACCTGAGCGGGCAGGTACGGGCCGGATTGTGGTGAGAATATCCGGTCGGATATTCCGCCGCTAATCCAGCCAGTGTGCACGGACCCTTACAAAACAAAAATTCTAAATATTCATCAACTTTTTTACAGATATTCCAAGCACATCAACTGGGGATCGGGCTCATGCAGTTATGTTGCCTCGTGACCATCCTCCTGGTCGTGGACAGAAAAAATCAGCAAAACGTCCCAGAAATGAAAGAACAACAGATAACGATGACGGCGAAGGTAATGGAACAACAAACACCAGAGAAGGGGAATCTGAAGGAATACTAGTTTCAGCGGATGGTATTCAATGGAAACCTGTTGAAATTGGAGAACACTTGCCTGGTAGGCGTGACAGCCAAAATATTCTTCGAGAAGCACCTGGCCCTACAGGATACGCCAGAAGAAATATCATTATCGATAGTCCTTTGAGCGCATGGCGTTTATTTTTTGATTCATATATATTGACACATATAAAGAACTGTACGCTTGCAGAAGCATGCAGGAACAATAATTTACAGTTTACTCTATCTGATGAGGAGCTAGATGCATTCATTGCGATATTCTATGGTCGTGGAATATCTGGCACGAACCGTCACTCGATTAGCAGTATTTGGTGTAATGACTGGGGAATACCGTTTTGCAAAGCGACAATGTCTAGGGACCGCTTTGTTGAAATTATGAGGTTTCTCAGATTTGATGAGAAATCTACTCGATCGGAGAGACTGCAAACGGACAAGTTTGCTCTATTTTCTACTGTGTGGGACAGGTTTATTGAAAATTGTATTGCGTGTTACAAACCTGGCCCATACATAACGGTGGATGAGCAACTTTTCCCAAGCAAAACTAGGTGTCCATTCACGCAGTACATGCCTTCCAAACCAGATAAATATGGCCACAAATATTGGCTAGCTGTTGATAAGAGGAGCAAATATCTGAGGACCGTTTAGCTGACCATGTGGTAATGAAGTTATTGGACCCGTTTTTGAAAAAAGGTCGCAATGTTACAACCGATAATTATTTTACTTCAGTAAAATTAGCTAAACAGCTAAAAAGCAAAGGAACAACCATCGTGGGAACACTGAACAAGATAAGGCGAGAAGTGCCTAAAGAAATAAAATCCATGAAAGAGGAATTGTACAACACTAAAGTGTTTAGAAATGAAGACAATTTTACACTTACAGTATATCAAGGAAAGCCCAACAAAAATGTTGTCATTTTGAGTTCCGTCCATCCAGATGTTGTTGTTGCGTCTGATTCCGCTAAAAAAACTCCAGAAACGGTAAAGTTTTACAATGAAACAAAATATGGAGTAGATGTAGTGGATCAGATGGCACGAAAATATACCACACGAACATGCACAAGGAGATGGCCTGTTCATGCATTTGAGAATGCCTTAGACTTTGCGGGTATAAATGCATGGATAATATTCAAGGAGATTACCCTCCAAAAAATGTCACGCAAGGCATTTTTGCAAACGCTTGTGAGAGAGTTGAGTGGTCCTTATGTCACAGATAGGGAAAAGGGTTCCACGTCCCAAGTTTCTACATGCTCAGAAGTGATGGTTCAAGCAAAATTTTGCCAGATCAAAGAAAAGTGCAAGAAAAATAGATCTGTCGGAAATTGTAAGACTTGTGGTAACTCTTTGTGTGGGCAATGTACTGCCATAAATCAAAGGCAATGCCTAAAATGCGAAACAACAAATGTTTAGAAGGTGAATTCTGCGCCATATTTTCATTTTTATGCTCCTCCACCTACATTTTCCCTGCTTTTTGTTCTTCAGTTGTTGTTTATATGTGTGCACTTGAATAAAAAAAAATGTTTGAAAAACGTCTATTATAATTATTGTTATTTTCTGTAGAAAAATAAGAAAAGCAGAAAAAAAACAATCAAAAGCATTACTGTTGGATCTCACAATAATAATACATTACAAAAAATATAATTATTAATAAATAACCACAAATGAAACTCTAAAAATAAACGAAAACAAGCAAGGAGTCAAAATGACTCCTTTCAGTAGTTCTAGGCGGAGTCACGAGTCCAGTAGTCCTAGTGTTAAAGCACAGGAGAATGCCCCATCTAACACCCCCCATGGGAGGTTGTTTGTGCCTAGGACCTTTAGGAGAGATTTGTTTGTTGAGTGTCATGAGTCTCGGTTGGCAGGTCATCCAGGAATTTCTGAGACCAAGAGACTTGTGGGTCGCAGTTTTTGGTGGCCTGGATGGCAGAAGGAAGTCATTAAGTGGGTGCGTCAATGTACGGTGTGTGCTAGATCTAAGTCTTCACATACTCCTGCAGCGGGGTTGCTTTGCCCTCTGGAGGTTCCTAGTGCACCTTGGACACATCTGGCTATGGACTTTATTACTGACCTTCCCCCCTCTGAGGGTTTCACAGTCATCTGGATGGTCGTGGACCGTTTTAGCAAGATGTGTCACTTGGTTCCTTTCATCAAACTGCCCTGCGCTAAGACACTCGCTAAGTCCTTTGTCAAGGAAATTGTCAGACTACATGGCGTTCCTACTGACATTGTTTCGGATAGGGGACCTCAGTTCGTGGCTCGTTTTTGGCGTGCTTTTTGTGACAGGTTGGGAGTTCATTTGTCGTTTTCATCCGGATATCATCCTGAGTCTAATGGCCAGACAGAAAGGAAGAATCAGGATGTTAAGCAGTTCTTGCGTTGTTTTGTGGCAGACAATCAGGAGGGGTGGTCTGAGTTTCAGCCACTTGCTGAGTTTGCTCTTAACAACCATACATCCTCTTCTGCTGGTTGTTAGCCTTTTTTTTGTTGTTCTGGGAGACATCCGTCTTTTGGGTCATTCTCCAAATTGGTATTGGCTGTGCCTGAGGAGGAGAGTTTTTCCGGTGATTTGGAGAGAGTTTGGACCGATGTGCGTGGTAACCTTCAGGAGGCTAACAAAAAATCTAAGAGGTACTTAGATAGGAAACGGCAAGAGGTTTTGTTTGCTATTGGTGACATGGTTTGGTTGTCCTCTAAGAATCTGCGGTTGAGAATTCCTTCTGAAAAATTGGGTCCCAAGATTGTAGGGCCCTTTAAGGTGCTTCAGGTAGTTAACCAATCTGCTGTTAGGTTGGAGGTTCCTACCTCCTGGAAGATTAATCCGGTGTTTCATGTTTCTCTGTTGAAAAGAGCTTATGTGTCGGATGCAGACGCCTCTGCCACTGTTCCTCCGGTGGTGGAAGACGGGGAATACGAAATTTCCCGCATCCTAAATTCTAGACGGTATAGAGGGAGTTTGCAGTATCTCGTCGCTTGGAAGGGTATCGGATCCGAGGATAACTCATGGGTGAGGGCGGATGATGTTTCTGCTTCCAGACTTGTCAGAGCGTTTCACAAGAGGTTTCCTGATAAGCCTGGGCCTAGGGGATCCGGAGGATCCTCATAGAAGAGCGGGTACTGTTAGAACTCTCCTGTTAGTTTTTTTCTATCTTGCTGGTCACATGACCTTTTTTGCCTATTTAATCCTGCTCCGCCCTCCTGGCCTTGCTGGACTTCATTGTAATTTCTACTCTTAAACTAGCCTGGTGCTAAGTTACATTTCTCAGTCAGTTTAGCTAAGTCTTCGGACCTTTATGTTCTATGTTGTGTGTTTGTCTTTTACTGCTACAATTTCTGCTAGGAGGTGTCCAACTTTATCCCAGTCCCTAGTTCTTGTAGGGATCCCTCCCTTGCATCTATAGGTCTTGGTACAGACTAGCCGAGGACTTTAGCGGGTCTGATCGTAGGATCAGGTTCCCCGTTACATCGTAGGGATCTAGCTTAGTTCTATTGTAGGGACAGATCTCCTTTCTTTCCTTAGTGCTTGTAGCAGATCACAACAAATGCGATGTGCCTACCCGGTGGAATTCAACTCTGCACAAGTTGCAGCGACTGTGGCAGCACCGACAAGCCCTGGTGCAATACGTTCTGACGTATAGCCTGGGCCAACGAGATCCAGAGGTGGGGAAAATCACGCTGGAGGAGTGGTCTCTGATCAGGGACCTATGCACCCTTCTGCACAGTTTTGAAATGGCGACGAAGATGTTTAGTGCTGACGATGCCATTATCAGCATGACAATTCCAGTGATTTACATGCTGGAGCACATGTTAAACAGAATTCGGAGTCAGGTGGTGGCACAAGAGGAGGTGGAGGAAGTAGAGGAGGAGGAGTTGTATGCGGAAGGGCTAACATCTGCAAGGTCCAGACGGTCGGCAGCACCAAGGCGGCATGCATGTGAGGGTGTGGGATATGGTTTTACCAGGGCGCATGGTAGCAGCCAAACTAGTGAGGAAGGTGCAGGAGCCCAGGAAGAAGTGGAGGACGAACTGATGGAAGACTCATCAGATGAGGGAGACCTTGATCACATTTCTGTTGTGCGAGGTTGGGGGGAGGGGACAGAGGAAGGAAGCATGATTGTTACCTCGCCACCAACACAACAGGGACTTGGTGCTCCTGGATGCGCAAGACACATGAGTGCCTTCTTGCTGCACTACCTGCAACATGACCCTCGAATTGTAAGAATTAGAAATAATCCTGACTACTGGGTTGCCACACTGTTAGATCCCCGGTACAAAAGTAAATTTGCAGAAATTATTCCTGCCATAGAAAGGGATGCACGCATGCAGGAGTATCAGCAGAGACTGTTGCAGAATCTTACATGTGCTTTTCCACAAAACACCAGTGGTGCACATAGTGAATCTCACAGTTCCAACTTGCCAACCGTGGGACCGTCGAGTGTTCAGCACTCAAACCGTAACAGAAACACAGTATCTGCTGGTAACATCAATTTTGCAGAATCATTTCACCACTTTTTTAGCCCATCGTTTGCAAGGCCACAGGAGACAAGAAGTCTGACACATAGTCAACGCCTAGAGACGATGGTACAGGAGTATCTCCAAGTAAACATTGAAGCCATGATTGTGTCACTAGACCCTTGCTCTTTTTGGGCTTCCAATCTGGATAAATGGCCGGAGCTAGCCACTTACGCCTTGGAGATCTTGTCATGCCCAGCAGCCAGCGTTCTGTCTGAACGTGTGTTCAGCGCTGCTGGTGGTGTGCTGACAGATAAGCGCACGCGGCTCTCCACTGATAATGTAGACAGACTCACGTTCATAAAGATGAACAAATCATGGATCCGAAACGACTTTTCTACCCCTGTGTCATCCTGGGGAGAGTAAAAGCTTGATGATTTGTTAAAATCACCTCACCAACCATTTTAAGCTTTAAAATTACTAATCATGTTTATCTGTATCTTGGCTGGAAAATAATTTGGGCTTTGTAGCAGTGTTCAGTACTGATTCTTTTAGGCCATCTATACTAAGCTCCACTAGCTTTCAAATTAATAATAATTTTTAGCTGCATCTAGCCCGGAAAATTATTTTGGGTCTCCTAGATGCACAAGACACATGAGTGCCTTCTTGCTGCACTACCTGCAACATGACCCTCAGATTGTAAGAATTCTAAGTAATCCTGACTACTGGGTTGCCACACTCTTAGATCTCCCACACTCTTCGATCAACCTTTTCATTTTAATAAAGAACAAAAAAATGGTCATTTTTGAAATTATAAGCATTAGCAGGTTATTAGAAACTGAAATCAAACAGTTTTCAACTCAAAACTTTATTCTAGGTGATGTTACATTTGCACATAGGACCCCTTGTTCGAAAGGAGCTTCTGAACTCTCTCGTCCATTGACACTCCTTTTGATGATGCTCCAGAGGTTCTGAATGGGGTTGAGGTCAGGGGAGCATGGGGGTCACACCATAAGTTTGTCCCCTTTTATGCCCATATCAGCCAGAGATGCAGATGTGTTATGTGCAGCATGAGACGGTGCATTATCATGCATGAAAATGATCTTGCTGTGGAATACACGGTTCTTCTTCTTGAAGCATGGCAGGAAGTGCTGTTTGAGAAACTCCACATACATTATGGAGTTCATCTTTACCCTTTCAGGGATCCTAAAGGGGCCGACAATCTCTCTCCCCATGATTCCAGCCCAAAACATTACTCCAACTCCTCCTTGTTGGCGCTGTAGCCGTGTTTGCATGGGGTGTCCATCAACCAGCCATCCTCCACTCCATCTATCTGGACCATCGAGCGTTGCACGGCACTCTTCGGTGAACAAAACAGTTTTGAAGTCAGTTTTCATGTATTGTTTAGCCCATTGGAGCCGTTTCTGCTTGTGTACAGTGGATAGAGGAGGTCGAGAGGATGGCTTACGCACAGCTGCAAACCTCTGAAGGACTCTGCATCTTGTTGTTCGAGGGACGTTGGAGGCACCAGCAGCTTCAAAAACTTGTCTGCTGCTATGACAAGGCTTTTTTGCCGCTGCTCTTTTAACCTGACGCAATTGCCTGTAGGAAAGAGTCCTCAATTTTACCTTATCAGCACGCACACGTGTGTACTGTGAATCAGATACATACTTCTTGATTGTGCGATGATCAGGATGAAGTGTCTTGACAATGTTGATTGTAGTCATGCCTTGACCTAAACACTCCACAATTTGTTGCTTCCCAGCAGCCGACACATCCTTTTTCTTTTCCATTTTGGCAGAAAATGAAGGCTGCTTAATAATGTGGGACAGCCTTCTTAAGTAGTCTTGCCTTTCATTGGACACACCTGCCAAACTAATTAGCACAGGTGTCTGCAATTGCTTACAGTGATATAAAGAGCCCTGACACACATCACCATCAATGAGTTTAACTGACAAACAAATTCTTCCCTTATCACTCCTAAACACTTTTTGCATAATAATTTGGAACACAGTGTACATGTGCTTTTCCACAAAACACCAGTGGTTCACGTAGTGAATCTTACAGTTCTAACTTGCCAACCGTGGTCTGTACGGAGTTGTTCAATAAAGGGCCCAAAATTAAGATAACATAGACGGGAGAGGTCTCTATGAATAGGAATTCCTAAGTATTTGATACCCTGTGAGGGCCAGGCAAAGGGAAAGTTGGACTGGATGGTATCCTGTATGGATTTGGGGAGGGAGACATCGAGGGCCTCAGACTTCGCTGCATTGATTTTAAAATTTGACCATGTAACAAATTGATCTATTTCAGCCATAACAGCAGGGATGGATATATGTGATTGAGTGATATATACTAGGACATCATCAGCAAATGCAGAGCACTTGTACTCGGTGCCTCCCACCTCAATCCACCTAATATTGGGGTTATGGCGAATTGATGAGAGCAGGTGCTCCGTCACTAGGATGTAGAAGAGAGGGGACAGAGAACATCCCTGCCTTGTCCCATTGGTGATTATGAAAGGTGATGAAAATGTTCTGACGCTCCCCCTGGGCCTTGGTACACCCGGAGCCGGACCCTTTTTGGTGGATGCTGGTGGTTGTAGTCTCCGTGGCGGCGACCCCGTTCCGAGGCTCAGGGTGGTCAAACCAGTGGCGGAACTATTTATGTGGTTTTGATGTTTAAATGTCCGACTATGCCACCTGTGGATTGCGGTCAGAGTGAACCTCCGCTGCAGGGCTGACCGCTGAGGCTGGTGTTGTGGGTGCAGCAGAGCGTAGCATAACTCCCCACGGGAGGAGTATAGCCTCAGGGCAGTGTATGCGGAAGATGGAGGTGATGGTGCAGGGCAGCAGCAGTAACGACACGGAGTCAGTGATGCAGTCCAGGGCCTTTACTCACAGTTCTTATTATCCAGGCCACTTCTGCAGGTAACGGCTGCCCACGTCGTATTGTGCTCACCAGGTGAGGGGCTCAGACAACTTCCAGATAACTTTGGAGCGCTTCACAGGACCCCCTTTGTGTGTCCTTTGTCTGGCCTTTCTTACCAACCCTTCTGTCCGGCTGCCTCGGGCCTCCTCTTGGTAAACTTGGCGCCAGTTTCCCTGACCCTATGTGGTGCCTTCCTAGCAGGTGTAGCGAGGGGCTGTGCCACATAAAATGTCACAGCCTCCAGTTTCTAGCTGAGGGTCGTTTCCCTCCTCCACTAGTTTCGGGGACCGGTCTCCCCCTTTGGCCTGACCCCTCCACGCAGGTGGATTCGGGCGTGCGGTGGCGACTCGCCCGTCCGCACCCCTGGGATCCCTTCGTTCCTCGTTCCTGGAGTCTTCTCCACTCCTCTTCCTTCCTTCTCCCTCTTCCAGGCCTGGGCCTCTGTTACTAGGCCCGCCTACGGAGAAGAGCTCATGCAGAGCCCCTGCTCCCTGTCACTTCTGCTCAGACTTCTCTGCACTGAACTAAGATGGTGCCCACCTTTTATACTCCCTTCTCAATGCACCCAGGAACTGCTTCCTCCCTGCTCCTGCACTACAGGGTTCCCCTTCCTCGGTGTTCCCTCCCCCCACTCCAGCCAGGGACAGGGACTGTCATGCCCATCTCAGGGGCATATTGGTCGCCCTGCCCCACAGCAATGTGGTGTAATGCATGCAGGTGTCGGGGTCTTGATCCACACTCAATCCTTACCTGAGAGTGAGATATCACACCTCTGGGTGAGGTGCAATACCTCTGTAGCAACCGAGCCCTCGGGTTGCTACAGTTCCATTTATCTTCAGCCTAGGTGACGTATTGCGATACAGGGCCGTGACTTTGGCTATAAAAGGGTCCCCTAGACCCCTACCCCAAGCTTTTTAGGAGAATAATATATGGCGTGCTAGGAGACTCTATGGAATGCTTTCTCAGCATCCAACGAGAGTATCTAATTACTAATTTTTAACTGCATCTAGCCCAGGAAATACTGTGCCTAGTAGCAGTGTCTGCTAGTCAGCGGATTATCCCGCTGTTAAGCAAGCTACACCACCTGTAGTTTGGACACTTAATTTTTTCAAAGGAAATGCTTCGGGACCCCGGGATACTCAGTGAAGAGCATCAGGTGGCACCCCAAGGCATAGGGGCTGGGACTGGCGGTAGGACGCCTTGCTATGGACCGCCGAGCTCGATCCTTATAAAAGCTTTTTAACTGCAGCAGCTTTAGTGGACACTACTGGAGCTGGAATTACGCGGCTGCTGGCATGAGACTTTCCCTCCAATAGATCCTTGAAAAAGGATTTAAAGTGTATTCATTAGACTTAGAGAGACAATTTAAATGAAAAAGCTCTGACCTGCCTCCATCACAGGGGGCTCGCTCGACCCACCAGCGGACAGGCACCAGTATTGGGACAGGGGGTCTGGCCGTCAGGGTCCACTGCAGCTCTGGCACAAAGCCGTCGACACGGAGGTCGCACGGGCAGGAACGGACTGGGCTTGTCAGCTTCGCACTTTTTTGGTTTTAGAAGGGCATGACATGCCTATATCTGTGTCTCCCCCTCCTTTTACTCCTCCACCTCTTTTCTTTTTGTATGACTATATGTACTTGTCACTTTTCCATGTGTTAGTTGTGTCTTCTGAGCAGTTTGTCAGCTTTTGGACACCTTTTGAAGGTGTTTTCTATGTTATTCTATGTGTTTTTGTTTGCCTGCCATTGGTTTTAACGGTGTTGGAAGGTGTTCGACGAACAGTTCGACGAACAGTTCGGCGAACATGCGGGTGTTCGACGAACCGAACTGAACTTGAACACTACGGGGGTGGCTCAACACTAGTTGGGACTCGGAATGCCACTAGGTAAAATCTACTTTTGTCTATTGTGTTTTGAAACTGATTAAATTGCAAATTTTATTTCTCTTTCTTTATTTGGAATATTAATTATCAATTAATACATCATTCTGATATTTTATATGTTGTTTTTAAATGCCATTTTATTAGCAATAGAGATGTTAGAAGCTTAATTGTAAGTTTTGTAAAATATGTTTGCATTGTATGAATTTTTTTAACTGGAAAATGTCTGCATATTGAGTTATCAAACAAGCTTAAACTTGAAGAAAAATATTATTTACAATGGGAAAATGTGTTTGTTTGGGTTTCAATATCTGTTGTTCACTTATATCCTAAAATAAGGGTTTCCCCCATAACCTCATAGCCAGAGGCACATTTTAAGTGCCTTTTCCTGAATTTGCTTTTAAACATTCTCTCTGAGATAGAGTATACATGAAGAGATTACTGTGATTTTAATGAGACTTCACACAGCCTTTAATCCCATCTGTCTTGAAGGAGATTTTCTTTGTGTTAGTTTGATCCTGTCAATCTTTATTCCACTTGTATGAGGACCGATCAATTCCTCAAACTGACATAGCCTAATACCTTGATTAGCAATACAGCTTCATATTGGGTGGGACCTTTTTGAGGACTATAAAGTTGGATGAATAAGTCATCTTTAATATTCTCACATTCTTATTGTATTTATTGATGGAACATAAACAGGGTGATTATAAAAGATTCATCGGGTTTTGCATTCATATTACTGCAAAGATATAAATTTCACTCGTTTGTAATAATAACGTATCAAAAGGTCAGATCTCAGAATTTGTAACTCAAGCGTGCAAAACTCGCTTGTGACTTACCGGGTGGCGGGGCGGCATCAAATCCCAAAATAGCGACTATGCAAGAGAAAGCATTTCGTGTTTGAGTATGAGAAGTGTAAATCAATTGTTACCATGCAACGAGCGTTCCGAAGACACTATGAAAGTGACCCACCTGGTCAACAGATCTCTGCGGTGGTATCAACAATTTAAAGACACAGGATGCTTGTGTAAACGTAAAAGCCCCGGACGGCCTAGTGTTACCAGCTTTAATGACTATCGACATTGACATTAGTGTTGAGCCACCCCCGTAGTGTTCGAGTTCGGTTCGTCGAACACCCGTGTGTTCGCCGAACTGTTCGTCGAACTGTTCGTCGAACACCTTCGAACACCGTTAAAACCAATGGCAGGCAAGCAAAAACACATAGAAACACATAGAAAACACCTTCAAAGGTGTCGAAAAGCTGACAAACTGCTCAGAAGACATAACTAACACATGGAAAAGTGACAAGTACATATAGTCATGCGAAAAGAAAAGAGGTGGAGGAGTAAAAGGAGGGGGAGACACAGATATAGGCATGTCATGCCCTTCTAAAATCCAAAAAGTGAGAAGCCGACACGGCCAGTCCGCTCCTGCCCGTGCCACCTCCGTGTCGCCAGGTTTGTGCCAGAGCCGCGGTGAACCCTGACGGCCAGCCCCCCTCTCCCAATACTGGTGCCTGTCCGCTGGTGGGTCGAGCGAGCCCCCCTGTGGTGGAGGCAGCTCTAAGCTTTTTAATTTAAATTGTCTCTCTAATTTGAATGAATACACTTTAAATCCATTTACAAGGATCTATTGGAGGGCAAGTCTCATGCCAGCAGCCGCGTAATTCCAGCTCCAGTAGCGTCCACTAAAGCTGCTGCAGTTAAAAAGCTTTTATAAGGATCGAGCTCGGCTGTCCACCGCAAGGCATCCTACTGCCAGTCCCAGCCCCTATGCCTTGGGGTGCCTCCTGATGCTCTTCACTGAGTATCCCGTGGTCCCGAAGCATTTCCTTTGAAAAAATTGTGTCCAAACTACAGGTGGTGTAGCTTACTTAACAGCCGGGATAATCCGCTGACTAGCAGACACTGCTACTAGGCACAAAGTATTTCCTGGGCTAGATGCAGTTAAAAATTTGTAATTAGATACTCTCCTTGGATGCTGAGAAAGCATTCCATAGAGTCTCCTGCCACGCCATATATGATTCTCTTTAAAAGCTTGGGGTAGGGGTCTAGGGGACCCTTTTATAGCCCAAATCACGGCCCTGTATCACAATACGTCACCTAGGCTGAAGATAAATGGAACTGTAGCACCCTGAGGGCTCGGTTGCTACAGAGGTATTGCACCTCACCCAGAGGTGTGATATCTCACTCTCAGGTAAGGATGGAGTGTGAATCAGGACCCGACACCTGCATGCATTACACCACATTGCCGTGGGGCAGGGCGACCAATATGCCCCTGAGATGGGCACGACAGTCCCTGTCCCTGGCTGGAGTGGGGGGAGGGAACACTGAGGAAGGGGAACCCTGTAGTGCAGGAGCAGGTAGGAAGCAGTTCCTGGGTGCATTGAGAAGGGAGTATAAAAGGTGGGCACCATCTTAGTTCAGTGCAGAGCAGTCTGAGCAGAAGTGACAGGGAGCAGGGGCTCTGCATGAGCTCTGCTCCGGAGGCGGGCCTAGTAACAGAGGCCCAGGCCTGGAAGAGGGAGAAGGAAGGAAGAGGAGCGGAGAAGGCTCCAGGAACGAGTAACGAAGGGATCCCAGGGGTGCAGACGGGCGAGTTGCCACCGCACGTCCGAATCCACCTGCGTGGAGGGGTCAGGCCAAAGGGGGAGACCGGTCCCCGAAACTAGTGGAGGCAGGAAATTACCCTCAGCTAGAAACCGGAGGCTGTGACATTTTATGTGGCACAGCCCCTTGCTACACCCGCTAGGAAGGCACCACATAGGGTCAGGGAAACTGGCGCCAAGTTTACCAAGAGGAGGCCCGAGGCAGCCGGACAGAAGGGTTGGTAAGAAAGGCCAGACAAAGGACACACAAAGGGGGTCCTGTGAAGCGCTCCAAAGTTATCTGGGAGTTGTCTGAGCCCCTCACCTGGTGAGCACAGTACGATGTGGGCAGCCGTTACCTGCAGACATGGTCTGGATAATAAGAACTGTGAGTAAAGGCCCTGGACTGCATCACTGACTCAGTGTCGCTACTGCTGCTGCCCTGCACCATCACCCCCATCCTCCGCATACACTGCCCTGAGGCTATACTCCTTCGCTCTGCTGCACCCACAATACCAGCCTCAGCGGTCTGCCCTGCAGCGGCAGTTCACTCTGACCACAATCCACGGGTGGCGTAGTCGGACATTTAAACATCAAAACCACATAAATAGTTCCGCCACTGGTTTGACCGCCCTGAGCCATGGAACCGGGTCACCGCCACGGAGACTACAACCACCAGCATCCACCAAAACGGGTCCGGCTCCGGGTGTACCAAGGCCCAGGGGGTGCATCAGAACATTTTCATCACCTTTCACAATCACCAATGGGACAAGGCAGGGATGTCCTCTGTCCCCTCTCTTATACATCCTAGTGACGGAGCACCTGCTCTCATCAATTCGCCAAAACCCCAATATTAGGTGGATTGAGGTGGGAGGCACCGAGTACAAGTGCTCTCTATTTGCTGATGATGTCCTAGTATATATCACTCAATCACATATATCCATCCATGCTGTTATGGCTGAAATAGATCACTTTGTTACATGGTCAAATTTTAAAATCAATGCAGCGAAGTCTGAGGCCCTCGATGTCTCCCTCCCCAAATCCATACAGGATTCCATCCAGTCCAACTTTCCCTTTGCCTGGCCCTCACAGGGTATCAAATACTTAGGAATTCCTATTCATAGAGACCTCTCCCATCTATGTTATCTTAATTTTGGGCCCTTTATTGAACAACTCAATACACACCACGGTTGCAAGTTAGAACTGTAAGATTCACTACGTGAACCACTGGTGTTTTGTGGAAAAGCACATGTACACTGTGTTCCAAATTATTATGCAAAAAGTGTTTAGGAGTGATAAGGGAAGAATTTGTTTGTTTGTCAGTTACACTCATTGATGGTGATGTGTGTCAGGGCTCTTTATATCACTGTAAGCAATTGCAGACACCTGTGCTAATTAGTTTGGCAGGTGTGTCCAATGAAAGGCAAGACTACTTAAGAAGGCTGTCCCTCATTATTAAGCAGCCTACATTTTCTTCCCAAATGGGAAAGAAAAAGGATGTGTCGGCTGCTGAGAAGCAACAAATTGTGGAGTGTTTAGGTCAAGGCATGACTACAATCAACATTGTGCGATGATCAGGATGAAGTGTCTTGGCAATCAAGAAGTATGTAGCTGATTCACATTACACACGTGTGCGTGCTGATAAGGGCAAATTGAGGACTCTTTCCTACAGGCAATTACGTCGGGTTAAAAGAGCAGCGGCAAAAAAGCCTTGTCATAGCAGCAGACAAGTTTTTGAAGCTGCTGGTGCCTCCAACGTCCCCCGAACAACAAGATGCAGGGTCCTTCAGAGGTTTGCAGCTGTGCATACGCCATCCTGTCGACCTCCTCTATCCACTTCACACAAGCAGAAACGGCTCCAGTGGGCCAAACATTACATGAAGACTGATTTCAAAACTGTTTTGTTCACGGATGAGTGCCGTGCAACGCTCTATGGTCCAGATGGATGGAGTGGAGGATGGCTGGTTGATGGACACCACACGCAAACACGGCTACAGCGCCAACAAGGAGGAGGTGGAGTAATGTTTTGGGCTGGAATCATGGGGAGAGAGATTGTAGGCCCCTTTAGGATCCCTGAAGGGGTAAAGATGAACTCCATAATGTATGTGGAGTTTCTCAAACAGCACTTCCTGCCATGGTTCAAGAAGAAGAACCGTGTATTCCACAGCAAGATCATTTTTATGCATGATAATGCACCATCTCATGCTGCACATAAAACATCTGCATCTCTGGCTGATATGGGCATAAAAGGGGATAAACTTATGGTGTGACCCCCATGCTCCCCTGACCTCTACCCCATTCAGAACCTCTGGAGCATCATCAAAAGAAGTGTCTATGATGGCGGGAGGCAGTTCACATCTAAGCAACAGCTCTGGGAGGGTATTTTGTTCTCATGCAAAACATTTGAAGCAGAAACCATCCAAAACCTGACAAATTCAATGGACGAGAGAGTTCAGAAGCTCCTTTCGAACAAGGGGTCCTATGTGAAAATGTAACATCATCTAGAATAAAGTTTTGAGTTAAAAACTGTTTGATTTCAGTTTCTAATAACCTGCTAATGCTTATAATTTCAAAAATGACCATTTTTTTGGTCTTTATTAAAATGAAAAGGTTGATCGAAAAGTTTGGGGGATCTAAGAGTGTGGCAACCCAGTAGTCATGATTACTTCGAATTCTGACAATATGAGGGTCATGTTGCAGGTAGTGCAGCAAGAAGGCACTTATGTGTCTTGCACATCTCGGAGCCCCAAAATTATTTCAGCAGCAGAAGGGAAGGAAGGGAGACACAGATTCTCTACTTCGTGGGTAGGCGGAGCCCCATAGGATAGTCACCTCAGATTGGAAAATGACGACCGGCCCCTCCAGTATATAGGCTCCTCCTACTCCCATGTTCATCAGTCTTTTTATCTGAGGTCTCAGAGGATAGTCGCTGCTTCGGCAGCTCCTCAGAAGAGTTTATTTTATATCCAGCGAGTCCTGGACCCCCCGTGGTCTAGAGGTCTCTGGGGGTCTCGGCGCTGCTGAGACCCCTGACCCTCCCCTGGCAGCTCTGTGTACCCCTTGAGGAGGTTCCCACTTATGCCTGCCGGCCCCGCTGGATACAGGGCGCTCCCTGGCGGAGGCGCACACCACACATCTGAGAGGGTCCCTGCGTGCTCCGCCATAGGGGGGAGCAAAGGGCCATGGCGCCACACATCCCTGAGGATCCCTGTGGCGTTCAGCCGGGTAAGTGCTCTTTGGTCTAAAGAGTATCTTTGACGGCTACGGCAAGTGTACTGCCTGTGTGTTTCTTGTCTATTTCAGACGCTGCCTTGACTGGGAAGCAGAGACGGAGGCCAGTAATTTTTATTTTTTATTTGCGCATGCTTTTTCGTTTTTGCTTCCTGCCTTCATTGAGGCAGGAAGCTCCCTGTGTTTGCGCGCGTTTCCTTGCTTTTATTGACTTGCTTCCTGCCTTCATAGAGGTAGGAAGTTTTCTGCCCTCGTTTTTTGAATAAGCGCGGGCTTTGGCGGTGGCGTGGCCTAGCGGGGTGTGGCATAGCGGGCGTGGCCTAGTAGGGGCGTGGCTTAGCGTCTCCTGGCTTCCTGCCGTCATTACTTAGACAGGAAGTGCTTGGTTGAGCACGCGCTGGCAGTCCCTGCTTCTCCCTCCGGCGTTCAGCGGCATCTCCTGCTCTCTGCTCCCCGTCCGTCCGTCCACACACTCAGGAGGAGCGGTCGCCGCAGTACCGGTGAGTCCCCTCTGCCTCTGGCAGGGGTTCTTTGTCAGTGCTTTCACTTCGGCTACCTATTAGGAGTCCTCGTGAGCACTGCCGCTTTCTCTCCTAAAGCTATTTACTTCACTGACCTTTTAGGCAGCGTAGTATTATAGTTGCTGTGATGTTAACCCCTTCTGAAAAAATGGAACTTTAGGGGAAACACATGGTGTTTAAGGGAGTTTCCCCCTATTGATTTTTGCTCGGCTTTCTGGGGTAGCTCTTTTCTAAGGGTGAGCTTTAACCCCTCAGAGCCTGACGCATATATAAAAAAAAAAAAAAAAAGTGATTTTTGAAAACAGGCTGTGCAGCTTTTACACTTTTTTTGCCATCCTTGTTGTACATCCTGGCATCTGGTGTGGGTGGCATGTTGGATCAGGGGCCTGGGAGTGCGGATCGGTCTCCTGATCCGTTTCAGGTTCAGTCGCACGCCTCTGATACACTCAGGCCTTCTACTACATCAAGTTCAACGCTCAGTGATGTTAAAGTGGAGGCGCTCACTCGCTCCATTGATAGTCTCTCTAGTCTCCTGGGACAGTGGGTGTCAGCTAGATCACACCCAATGTCACGAGGTAAAAAGCGCCACAAGACTATGGTGGCGTTGTCTCCCTCGCAGAGCGCATCAGAGGCTTCGGATTCACCAACAGATTCGGTTGATGAAATTTCTGAGTCCGAAGAGGAGGATCAACAGGATCGCTCTGTTTCTCTTTCAGGTCGTGTAGATGGGCTTATTAAGGACATGCGGGAAGTATTAGAGCTGTCTGAAGAGCCGACAAGACCGTCTAGGTCGGCCCGTCTGTATCAGAAGACGCGCCGTGTTCGTTCTACATTACCTGCGCATGAGGAACTTAACGAAGCGGTGGAGAAGGAGCGTCAGTGTCCGGATAAACGCTTCCGAGGAACGCGTTTTTTTTTTGATGCCCTATATCCCTGTGCCAAGGAGATGGTTATTAATTGGGTTCCCTCTCCTGAGGTGGATATATCTCTGTCTCAGCTGACCAAGTCTTCCCTGCTTCCTGTTAAAGGGAGAGCCAATCTTCAGGATCTTTTGGACAGAAGATCGGAGTCAGCGGCGAAATCCATCTATGAAGCCGCAGGTCATGGTTTCCAAGCGGCCTTGGAGGCCATGTGGGCCGGTGAGGTTTCTCTGCGGTGGTTGGATCAGCTGCGTGCGGCGTGGCAGGATGGGACTTCGCGTTCAGAAGTGGAAAAGCTTTTTCAGCGAATGGAAGAAGCTATGTGTTATGGCAGAGATGCAGTACTGGACACTGCTTCAATTCTATCCAGGGCTCAGGCTTCGGCAGTCACGATTAGAAGAGCTCTGTGGCTTAAACAGTGGACCGGAGATGCGGTATCTAAACAGGGATTGCTTAGTCTGGCATATAAGGGCGGTCAGCTCTTTGGTTCAGATCTTTCGGAACTAATTGCCAAAGCTAAAGCTAAGGATGTTACTCTGCCTGGGAAAAAGGCAGTGGCATCCACAGCCAGCAGGACAGGGCCCGGCAGAGGTCTTCGGTCCTTTCGGGCCAGGGGACGATTCAGTCAGCCTTCTTGGAGATTGGGTCGTCCCTCATCCTCCGGCAAATCCGCCCAGAAATCTCGTACTCCCTGGAAGCAACGGTCCCGTCAGGACAGACGGGAGGTTGATAAAAAGTCCGCTAAGGCTGACTGACGCCAGGGATCCCCCCGAGGGCTCTCGGGTGGGAGGTCGTCTGCTACAATTCGGGTCGATCTGGGCATCCCACATAGCAGATGCCTGGGTGACACGGGTTATGTCGGCAGGCTATTTCATAGAGTTTCATTCTCTACCTCCAGACAGGTTTCGTCTGACGGGCATTCTGTCCGTGCCAAGACTGGCTGCCGCACTGTTTCAGGAGGTCGACTCTCTCCTACAGCAGGGTGTGGTGGTTCAGGTTCCTCCGGAAGACCAGGGAAAGGGTTTTTATTCCAACCTTTTTGTGGTCCCCAAAAAGGAGGACAAGTTTCGTCCGGTGCTGGATCTCAAGGATTTGAATATTTACGTCCAGACACGGAAGTTCCGCATGGAGTCTCTCCGATCGGTGATAGCGACCCTGTCGCAGTACGATTTCTTGGTGTTGATAGACATCCGCGACGCCTATTTGCATATCCCTATCGGCAGGGCTCACCAGCGTTTCTTGCGTTTCGCTATAGGTCAAGCCCATTACCAGTTTGTGGCCCTACCCTTCGGGTTGGCCTCAGCTCCCAAGGTTTTTACAAAAATTCTGGCTCCTCTCATGGCGCTTCTTCGAAGACAGGGGGTTACGATCCTCCCCTACCTGGACGACCTGTTCATAGTGTCACCCACAGCAGAGGAGGCAATAACGGCTCGCGATCTCTCCCTTCAGTACCTGATGGACTTCGGGTGGCTGATCAATTGGAAGAAATCGTCATTGGAGCCAGCACAGTCCATTCTTTTCCTGGGGATGCAGTTCGATACAGTTCGGGCAGTTGTGTCCCTGCCTCCTGTCAAACAGACGAACCTTCGTCTTCTGGTCCAGGCTATGAGGTCGGCGCTGTCAATGTCCCTTCGGGAATGCATGCGCCTTCTGGGTCAAATGGTGGCAACTATGGAAGCAGTACCGTTTGCACAATTTCATTCCCGGGATCTCCAAAACCTTATTCTCACCCATTGGGATCGATCGCTAACTTCTCTGGATCGCTCAGTCATTATCTCCCGCAGGGTGCGAGAGTCTCTATCCGTGGGGAAATCCTTCCTTCCCCCGAGATGGTCGGTGGTGACAACCGATGCCAGCCGGACAGGCTGGGGGGGGAGTTTGGAACGACCTCTGGATTCAGGGGGTCTGGTTGCCAAAGGAGTCATCTCTCCCGATCAACATTTTGGAGTTGAGAGCATTATTTCTCTGCCTCCAACATTGGACGGTCTTATTAAGCGGTCTACCGGTCCGGATCCAGTCGGACAACGCTACGGCTGTCGCGTACATCAACCACCAAGGCGGGACAAGGAGTTCCAGTCTCATGTCGGAGGTCTCTCGGATCCTGGTCTGGGCCGAGTCCAAAGTTCCAGCAATTTCTGCAATTCACATTCCAGGGGTGTTGAATATCTCGGCGGACTTCCTCAGTCGCGAGCAAGTGGACCCTGGGGAATGGAGTCTCCATCCAGAAGTGTTTTCTCTGCTGTGTTCCCGTTGGGGGACTCCTCAGGTGGACTTGATGGCATCCAGGCTGAACGCCAGGGTTCCGACGTTCATGTCCAGGTACAGGGACCCGGAGGCGGTGGCGGTGGATGCTTTAGTGGCCCCGTGGGGTCAGTTCAAGCTGATCTATGCGTTTCCGCCGATATCCTTACTGCCTCTGGTGATCCGACGGATCAAACTCGAAGGGGTATCAATAATTCTGATAGCACCAGACTGGCCTCGGAGGACATGGTATTCGACGCTGGTGTCTCTTCAGGCGGCACCTCCGTTTCCACTGCCCCTTCGCCCGGACTTGCTCACTCAGGGGCCCATTCGTCATCCTTCGTTTAACGGCGTGGCTCTTGAGACTGAGATCTTGACCCGTCGCGGTTTTTCGCCCGAGGTCATTGCTACCTTGCGGGCGGCCCGGAGTCCAGCTACGTCCAGGATTTATCACAGAACTTGGGAGTCTTGCTATTCATGGTGTTCTGGATCCTCAAGAAACTCGAGGGTTTTTTCCATCCCCAACTTCTTGGCCTTTCTGCAATCTAGTCTGGCCAGGGGTTTGGCAGTAAGTACGGTGCGGGGACAGGCTTCTGCTCTTTCCGCACTTTTTAGGAAGGCTATTGCCTCTCGCAGGGATGTTCGTTCTTTTTTTCGCGGAGTCGCACGTCCGTTTCCGCCACGGAGGGCAGTTGTGGCTCCATGGCGGCTTAATCTAGTCCTGGAAGCCCTTCAGCATAGGCCTTTTGAGCCTATGGATTCTGCAAAACTTTTACTACTTTCTTGGAAGGTGGCCTTCTTGGTGGCAGTCACCTCTTTGAGAAGGGTATCGGAATTGGCAGCACTTTCTTGCTTACCTCCTTTTCTGGAATTTTTTCCGGATCGCGTGGTGCTTCGTACTCGTGAAGATTTTTTGCCTAAGGTAGTGTCACAATTCCACATTAATCAGGACATTGTGTTGCCTTCGCTTTGTCCAGGACCTAAGAATCCAAGGGAGTGGGCCTTGCACTCGTTGGACTTAGTGCGGGCATTGAAGTTCTATCTTACAATCACTCAAGGTTTTCGGAGGTCGGACTCTCTTTTTGTAATTCCGGCAGGTCGTCGGCGTGGTCAACGTGCTTCCAAAGACACGATAGCTCAGTGGATCCGTTCAGCTATCCTGGAAGCGTACCGGCTCAAGGGCGAGCCTTGTCCGGTTAAAGTTAAAGCTCATTCCACGAGAGCCATTGGCTCATCGTTGGCCTTTCGTCAGGGGGCCTCGGCAGCGCAGCTCTGCCGGGCGGCCACCTAGCGCTCCGTTCACACCTTTACTAAGTTTTATAAGGTGGACGTAAGTGCTTCAGCCGATGCGGCCCTGGGACGCAGGGTCCTGCAGGCGGCGGTAATTTAAGTTATCCCTTTATTTAGTTTTCCATTATTTAGCGCGGTTTGCGCTCTTGCCTAAGTTTTGGGGTATGGAAGCTTCTGCCTCTATTTCCCACCCTTAAGTAGGTACTGCTTAAGGACGTCCCACGAAGTAGAGAATCTGTGTCTCCCTTCCTTCCCTTCTGCAGCTGAAAGACGGATTTTGGTAAGAACTTACCTGTAAAATCCTTTTCAGCGAAGGAAGGAAGGGAGACACAGCACCCTCCCAGGGCAGAAGTGTGTTGTTGTGTTTCTAGATGCAGCGCGTCTCCTTCCTGATGTCGATCTTCTGGACTGGGTTTAGCGCTCTACGGCTCTCCTTCCAGTTTCGCCAGCTCTACACAGTTGTCAGGTCCAATGGGGTATGCCTAAGACTGTGTGTTTCTATTACATAACCTGTTTTCTCTCATTTCTGAAATTTCAGAAGGGGATATGTTGTTCTGCTGGTTGGTCTGCTCTTCCTTAGCTTGTGTACGGACTGATGAACATGGGAGTAGGAGGAGCCTATATACTGGAGGGGCCGGTCGTCATTTTCCAATCTGAGGTGACTATCCTATGGGGCTCCGCCTACCCACGAAGTAGAGAATCTGTGTCTCCCTTCCTTCCTTCACTGAAAAGGATTTTACAGGTAAGTTCTTACCAAAATCCGTCTTTTCCGGGCTAGATGCAGCTAAAAATTATTATTAATTTTAAATCTGGTGGAGCTTAGTATAGATGGCCTAATAGAATCAGTACTGCACACTGCTACAAAGCCCAAATTATTTTCCAGCCAAGATACAGATAAACATGATTAGTAATTTTAAATGTGGTGGAGCTGATTATAGATGGCCTAATAGAATCAGTGCTGCACACTGCTACAAAGCCCAAATTAGTTTCCAGCCAAGATACAGATAAACATGATTAGTAATTTGAAAGCTTAAAACGGTTGGTGAGGTGATTTTTACCAATCATCAAGCTTTTACTCTCCCCAGGATGACACAAGGGTAGAAAAGTCGTTTCGGATCCATGATTTGTTCATCTTTATGAACGTGAGTCTGTCTACATTATCAGTGGAGAGCCGCGTGCGCTTATCTGTCAGCACACCACCAGCAGCGCTGAACACACGTTCAGACAGAACTCTGGCTGCGGGGCATGACAAGATCTCCAAGGCGTAAGTGGCTAGCTCCGGCCATTTATCCAGATTGGAAGCCCAAAAAGAGCAAGGGTCCAGTGACACAGTCATGGCTTCAATGTTTACTTGGAGATACTCCTGTACCATCGTCTCTAGGCATTGACTATGTGTCAGACTTCTTGTCTCCTGTGGCCTTGCAAAGGATGGGCTAAAAAAGTGGTGAAATGATTCCGCAAAATTGATGTTACCAGCAGATACTGTGGTTCTGTTACGGTTTGAGTGCTGAACACTCGACGGTCCCACAGTTGGCAAGTTGGAACTGTGAGATTCACTATGTGCACCACTGGTGTTTTGTGGAAAAGCACATGTAAGATTCTGCAACAGTCTCTGCTGATACTCCTGCATGCGTGCATCCCTTTCTATGGCAGGAATAATTTCTGCAAATTTACTTTTGTACCGGGGATCTAACAGTGTGGCAACCCAGTAGTCAGGATTATTTCTAATTCTCACAATTCGAGGGTCATGTTGCAGGTAGTGCAGCAAGAAGGCACTCATGTGTGTTGCGCATCCAGGAGCACCAAGTCCCTGTTGTGTTGGTGGCGAGGTAACAATCATGCTTCCTTCCTCTGTCCTCTCCCCCCAACCTCGCACAACAGAAACGTGATCAAGGTCTCCCTCATCTGATGGGTCTTCCATCAGTTCGTCCTCCACTTCTTCCTGGGCTCCTGCACCTTCCTCACTAGTTTGGCTGCTACCATACGCCCTGGTAAAACCATCTCCCCCACCCTCACATGCCTGCCGCCTTGGTGTTGCCGACTGTTTGGACCTTGCAGATGTTAGCCCTTCCGCATACAACTCCTCCTCCTCTACTTCCTCCACCTCCTCTTGTGCCACCACCTGACTCTGAATTCTGTTTAACATGTGCTCCAGCATGTAAATCACCAGAATAGTCATGCTGATAATGGCATCGTCAGCACTAAACATCTTCGTCGCCATTTGAAAACTGTGCAGAAGGGTGCATAGGTCCCTGATCTGAGACCACTCCTCCAGCGTGATTTGCCCCACCTCTGGATCTCGTTGGCCCAGGCTATACGTCAGAACGTATTGCACCAGGGCTTGTCGGTGCTGCCACAGTCGCTGCAACATGTGCAGAGTTGAATTCCACCGGGTAGGCACATCGCATTTTAGCCGGTGAAGTGGCAGGCCCAACGACTTCTGTAGAGATGTAAGTCGCTGAGCTGCGGGATGCGAACAGCGGAAGTGAGCACACAGTGACCGTGCCCTCTGCAGAAGGCCATCTAGTCCGGGATAGTGGGCTAAAAATTGCTGGACAACCAGGTTCAACACGTGAGCCATACAAGGCACGTGTGTGACATTGCCCCGGCGAAGGGCCGCACCCAGGTTTGCAGCATTGTCGCACACGGCCTTCCCTGGTTTCAGGTCCAGTGGAGACAACCATTCATGAAATTGGTTCTCCAGAGCTGACCACAACTCCTCAGCTGTGTGACTCACATTTCCCAGACATTTCAAAGTAAAAACCGCCTGATGACGTTGAGCCCTACTGCCAGCATAGTAAGGAGGTGTGCAGGATCCCTTCTGCGCAGTTAGAAAGCTTGTGGCATGACCAGACAGGCTTTGGGTGCAGGTGGAGGACCGAGAGGAGGTTGAGGAGGCAGAAGCAGTGGAGGAACTTTGAGATAAAGAGGATTGACGCACAACTCGTGGGGACGGCAAGACTTGGACAGCAGCCCCTTGTCCTGCTGTCACCATAGTTACCCAGTGCCCAGTCAGCGACATGTAATGCCCCTGTCCATGCCTACTCGTCCAAGTGTCTGTGGTGAAATGCACCCTGTCACACAGAGTTTCTCAAAGAAGCGGTGATGTTGTGTGCGACATGCTGGTGGAGCACAGGCACACCTTTCTTTGAGAAGTAGTGCCGATTGGGCATCTGGTACTGGGGCACTGCGACGGACATAAGGTCTCGAAAATCCTCTGTGTCCACCAGGTGGAAAGGCAGCATTTCTGTAGCCAAGAGCTTGCAGATGGTGAAATTCAACCTCTTAGCTTTCTCATGGCTAGGAGGAAATGGTCTTTTACTTGTCCACATCTGAGGGACCGAGGGCTGGCTATTGTGCTGAGACGGGGTTGATAAGGGTGTCCCCGGCAAACTGCCAGTCTGTGAGGAAGATGCAGGCGGACATGTTAGGTTGCCTTGATCCAAAGGTGGTGCTATCGATGTCGGACAGCGCTCAACACCAGCTGGTTTTACCACCTCCAAAGAAAATGATGACCTGCCAATCACGCTGGCTGTTGCGGGTAAAGAGGTGGCAGGTCTGCGCCCCAAAACAGGTGTGACTGCTGTCTCCCCAGTAACAGAGGATGAAGAGGCCGCGGATGCACAAGATGTGGCTGACGGCGGTTGGCCCGGCCGGCTAGGCCGCATTGTAGCACTGTGAGCTTCCCACTGCAACTTATGCTTCATGTCCATGTGCCGGTTCATGCATGAAGTACTCAAACTATGTATTTTTTGGCCTCTACTTAGCTTTTGCTGACAAATGTTACAGATAACATGAGTTGGGTCATCTTTATCGATCTGAAAAAATGCCCAGGCTATGCAAGACTTAGCACCCATGCGACCTGAAGAGCCACCACGACTTGTGGTGAGAGGCAGAGTTGTGTTTGAGGATGCAGTTGTTGATGTGCTTCCAGTACTACGTCTCTGTCCAGGAAGGCGCAACCTGACCTCGTTGTCACTAGCATCTTCCTCCACCTCCTCTGCTGACCTCATCTCTTGGCTGACTGTGGGTTGACAGTAAGTGGGATCTCCAACCTCATCATCATCACCCTGTGCGTTATCACACCCGTCGTCCTCAGAGCCAACCTGTTCTTGCCCTGACAAAAAACTAAAGTTGTTGCTCCAATGAGGTATTTGAGTCTCATCATCGTCTTCCTTATTGTCTCCACCAACAGGAGTTACAGTTTGGGAATGAGGGTCTACATTATGGTCAGAACCTTCTGCGTCTGGTCCTGGATCCGACTCCTAAAGATTCTGGGCATCAGTGCAGATCATTTCCTCGTCTGGATTCACAGAAGCGCTGGAGTCGACCTCTGATTCCCAGGCTATAGTATGAGTAAACAGCTCTGCAGACTCAACCATCTGTTCTACCTCATACTCAGACGGGCAGCTGGAGATTTGGGAGCTGTGAGGAAGCAAGTGCGATTGGGGTGACACCTTTGAGGACTGGAGTATTTGTGATGTTGAAGTTGATATGGAGGAGAGACCACTTAAAGGAGCACTTGATATCCGTTGAAGCACCTGCTGTTTTTGTGCCTCAACTGGAATTTGTAGCGATTGGCGTGGCCGTAAGAAAGGGATCTTATCACATTGTCCGGTAAAAGAAGTAGACATTTTAGTTTGGCTGGAAGATGATCTTTCTTCTGCAGATGATGCTGTTGCTTTAACACCTACCCCACGGACACCACCTTTTTTCCCCTTCCCAACACGCCTATTCCCCTTTCCACCAGCAGCAGGCCTTTTTCCACTCATTTTGTTGGTTAACTAATTCACAACTCTGGAGTTGTTTGCACAAAAAAACAATGGATGGGAACCGAGCAGAGAGGAGTGGCCAAACTGTGGTATTAGGCCAAAACTATTGGCTGGGTTAGATGCAGAAAAAAATTATATTCAATTTGCAACCTGATGGAGGTCAGTATAGATGGACTAATAGAGAAAGTCCCACACACTGCTAGAAAGCCAAATATTTTTTCAGAGCTAGATGCAGACAAAAAATTATTTTGAATTTGCAACGTGATGGAGCTCAGTATAGATGGACTAATAGAACAAGTCCCACACACTGCTAGAAGCCCAAATATTTTTTTCAGAGCAAGATGCAGAAAAAAATTATATTCAATTTGCAACCTGATGGAGGTCAGTATAGATGGACTAATAGAGAAAGTCCCACACACTGCTGGAAGGCCAAATATTTTTTCAGAGCTAGATGCAGACAAAAAATTATTTTGAATTTGCAACCTGATGGAGGTCAGTATAGGTGGACTAATAGAACAAGTCCCACACACTGCTAGAAGCCCAAATATTTTTTCAGAGCTAGATGCAGAAAAAAATTATATTCAGTTTGCAACCTGATGGAGGTCAGTATAGATGGACTAATAGAACAAGTCTCACACACAGCTAGAAGCCAAAATATTTTTTCAGAGGTAGATGCTGAAAAAATATATATTCAGTTTGCAACCTGATGGAGGTCAGTATAGATGGACTAATAGAGAAAGTCCCACACACTGCTAGAAGGCCAAATATTTTTTCAGAGCTAGATGCATACAAAAAAATATTTTTAATTTGCAACCTGATGGAGGTCAGTATAGATGAACTAATAGAGAAAGTCCCACACACTGCTAGAAGGCCAAATATTTTTTCAGAGCTAGATGCAGACAAAAAATTATTTTGAATTTGCAACGTGATGGAGGTCAGTATAGATGGACCAATAGAACAAGTCCCAAACACTGCTAGAAGGCCAAATATTTTTTCAGAGCTAGATGCAGAAAAAAATTATATTCAATTTGCAACCTGATGGAGGTCAGTATAGATGGACTAATAGAATGATGCTATGCCCAAAAGATTTTACTTCACTAGGTGCAGTAAAAAAATTGGTATTCTATACACAGGTGGTATATCTTGCAACACAGATAGGCTACTCCACTGACTAACACACTCTGCAATAGGCCAAAAAGGATTAGCTTTGCTAGATTCAGCCAAATGCTGTGAAAAAAACTTGCACAGCACCGGCACAGACCTGCCTGGCAAAAACTGATAGGAACTGATGTAACCTAGTCCTTAAAAGGACTGCAATCACAACTATTCCCTACTCCCAAGCTATCTGTCGATTTGTGCGAAAATTGGCTTGAAATTAACAAGGTATAGCGCACACAGCAACAGCGGTGCCATCTAACACGCAGCTGCAGCAGTGAGAAAATGGTGTCGACGGGGAAAATGGCTTGGTCTTATAGGGCAAGGACTTGTGACATACACGGCCAATGACACATGCCCTTGCTTGTGTGAAAAAAAGCACTTCGCTCCGTGTGTGCGCTGCTGAGAGGCTGACAGATTGCACCTCCCCACTGTAAATGCGGGAAAGAGAAAAAAAAATGGAGATCTTCATTATTCCTGCAGAGATCCATCCCCTGCCCCTCCCCCCGCCCCGCTGTACACTCAAACTGCGTATTAACATTAATTTTCATCATTACTGAGAAAAAATCCAGTTATGATTTTGGTGCACGAACAGTTATCGAACATAACCTCGAACAGCCGAATTTTTCTCAAATCGTTCGTGTTCGCCGAACGGCTCGAACACCGCCCAAAACAGCTCGAATTTGAGATTGGCGAACAGTTCGAGTCGAACAATGCTCATCTCTATTTGACATGCTGCAGCGTGTTAGGATCTAGTGATGAGCGAATTAGTTTGAAATCCGAAATTACAACTTAAATTCGACATGAATATGGCACATTCGTATTCGTGATCGGAAAGGTGAGCAACATTTCTTAAGTTCGTGAAAAATCGGCAACGTTCGGCGAATATTGTGGGAACGTGATTGTTGGAAACTAAAGCTTTTTTAACAGTTTTTCTAGCATAGTGCTTGTGTATGATGAGCGGGGGACGCGGTAAATGAGTGGGGGGGCTGGTGATAGGTCAGATCAGTGGCGTGCTTGTATTTTTTTTTTTCTTCTTGTAGGCGGTAACTTTAAGTCAGGAAAGCGCGGCTAGCCAATCAGAGAGCAGGAAGCATCCACACTGTCCTGACACAAGGGCTTCTGCAATTGGCTGCTGAAATCACATGTCCTCTCTATATAAAAAGCGGCCATGTTTCCTCAGCTCCATTTTATCCATGTCACTACTGGAGACAGATGCTTCCGAGTGTGTGCCTGTGTACTGATAGATATTAGCTAGATAGACAGGCGCTACTGTGGAAGTCAGATAGTGTAGATAAGTCCTCTGTTGTGTACCTGTTCAATCGACCTTGCAGCACATTTTTTTTTCTTGTACAATTACTGAGATTCTGACAGAAAGAGCAGAGCCCATTTCATAGAACAGTGTTGTGCACCGGTTGTACTGTGCTTCATGTAGGATTATACCTTCAATCTATTTTTGCACTTGCTAATGTGATAAAACAAGCAAGCCCTTGTAGGCCACTTTTTGATTTTGTGGGGCTGAAATTCAGCTATCTGCAGAGATTGTCAGTGCAGAGCTTCTGAGTGCAGAGCACAAAAAACTTTTTTTTTTTCATTTACTAATGTGATAGTGCAACCTATGTTAGCCCAGTTTGTCATTTTTTTTGATGGGTGAACTTAAGCTGTATGCACAGTAAAACAAATATATTTTTTTCTGCTGGCAGGCAGAGTCCACAAATGATTTTTTTGTCTCGCAAACGTGATACACTCTTCTAAAGCCACCTTCTATTTTAGTGCCGGTGAACTTCAGCTGTTTTCAGAGTAAAAAAAATGATTTTTTGTCTTGCTAGGCATAGTCCACAAAAGATTTTTTGGTGTTGCAAAAAATGTGATACAGTAGGGGACATCTCAGTATGAAATTGTACGTAGCATAACTCCTATGTTATACAGGTCTCATACACACTAAAAAAATACTTTCTTCTGTTACTAACGTCATACATTAGGGGATATCTCAGGGTGCTAAGGGAGGGTGGTTCACTGTGATCGAGGGGTGTTGGTGATACTAGAAAAACTGTTAGTGAAGGTGTTGGTGAAGGCAAGGAACAAATGGAAGAGGAAGAGGTAATGGGCGAGCAACAGTCAGAACATGAAGAGGATAATCATCCCCTTCATCAGAACTACCCAGCCACCAACACAGCGTGGGCATGAACCTCATGAAAGAGTCTGATATATGAGTGCGTTTTGCTGCACTATCTGCAACATGATCCCCATATAGTTATGATTCGAAATAGTACTGACTACAGGGTTACCACTCTGTTAGATACATGTTATGAGAGTAAATTTTGCCAGATGATTCCCACGCTGGAAAGGGACCCGCGAATGCTGGAGTTTTGAAACACGCTTTTACACAACCTTAACATAGGTTTTCCCCAAGCCAGCAGTGAGGTAGACAGAGTGCATCGCAGCTCTACATTTCCTCAGGCACGTTAATTCGTCAATGCCAAAATATTAGCAGCAGCAGTAGTGTAAGTGGCACAAGCAATTTCTGTGAGTCTTTTCACACATTTTTTAGACCAGCTCGTGCACCTCCATCTGCTGGGTTGGCTGTAGTGGAAGAGGTTTTGGTTCTAATATCTACTGTAGTGAAATTGATGCCACTTTGCTGGTGTCTGCCACTAATTTTTGGAAATATGGAGAATCCTGATTGGGTCTCCGTCTATTGGGTTGGCTGTAGTGGAAGAAGTTTTGGTCTCCATTATACTACTTCTACTCTAGGGAGATTAAGGCCACTTTCTTGGTGTTGGGCTCTAATTTAGGGAAATGTGAACACTCCTCGTTAGGTCCCATTCTCCTGGGTTGGCTGCAGTGGAAGTGGTTTTGGTATCCATCCATTAATATAGTTATACTGTAGTGAAATTAATTATTAGGTGCAGATATATTTCTCCACAAAGGAGTACACAAACTCGATAACCTCAAAATTGGTTTTCACTAGACAACCATCAGAAGCCCCATCAAACGCATCTGCTTCTTCCTCCTCCTCTGTTACCGTGCCAAGTATTGTCATGCAGGTCTCCGACCGCAGAACCTATGGTTCTATACCCTCTCCAGTCAAGCTGAGTGAGAGCCCGTTAGCTGTAACAGAAGTGGACATGCCTGCTATGTTTGTTTCACTGAGCACACCACATGTTTCTCAATTTCATCCATTAATTCTTCTGTGCTAATATTGTTCTCCATACAGGGGTACACATTAGTAATGAGAGAGAACAAAATGTGCTCAACTTAGTGGTTCAGCGGTTTCTCAAAGCCTACCCAGTTCTGCCGGAGCTACTTGTAAAAGTACAACGCGTGTGTGCCCATTTCAGAAAGTCAGCTATACCTTCTGCCACCGTGGTAGTGCTTCAGCAGCGTTTGCAGATTCCAGCTCACCAACTGTTGTGTAATGTCACCACTAGTGATGAGCAAGCACTAAAATGCTCGGGTCGAGCAAATTGGAATGCTCAAGTGCTTCGTCCGTGCAATGAGCCCAATGTAAGTCTATGGGAAACTCAAGTATTTTTCCGATGCCCCCTCACTCCCCCGGTAGTCTGCAGAGGGCTGAAAAATTGCCCAAATCGATAGGAACAGTGCTCAAATGACATGGGAATAGCATGGGGAAGACCCCTGGAAGCATTTCTGACTCCCAGGTCACTGCTGTCAACAATGTTGTCAGAGGTATTACGTCACTTTTACGAACTCACAATAAAACATATAAAAATGAAAACAAAATGGATTTTCCTGGGAAATATGTTAAGGAACTTCTTTTCCAGAGTAATGACTTGTATATAAGGCAAAATAAATAACCAATAACAAAAATACTCCTCCACATCTTGGGCTATGTTCACACATAGCGTTTTTGATGTGTTCTTGCACTTTTGAATTGCTTTCGACCATGAAAAATGCATTCACCTGGAAATGTCATTTTAACATTTTACTACCTTATCTGGCCATGTGGCATGCGAAGATGCCTCCCGCCCTGCACCTGTCATTGCAGACTTGCAACCATCACCGTCCACGTCCTTGTCTCTTTCCTGTGTCCAGTTGTCCTGACCACAGTCCATCGAATGCAATCGCAAGTATGCAGCCAGTCACACACCCACCCACAGGCCGCAATACTAAACTGCCACATTTCTGGACTGCTTGCATTTGAAATGTTGCCTTTTAGGCTCTTGTTGGGAAAGCTTTCCACAACCTCATGGTGACAGCAGCCGGGTGTCCATACTCGGTCCGCAGCTGCCACTATTTCTCCCTATATCGTCTCAGCCTTCCACAAGCGCGGGTTCCAGAGCATTACCCGTGCCCTTCCCAGTGCACTTACTGGGAAAGACTGCCTAACCACAAACATGTGGACAGGTGAATGTGGCCAGGGAAGGTATGGAGCCTGTCCACAGTAAAATAACAGCCATAGAGTGTCCTGGAACCTTCCCACAC
The DNA here is from genome assembly GCF_046119375.1 of Phyllobates terribilis. Taxonomy (NCBI): domain Eukaryota; kingdom Metazoa; phylum Chordata; class Amphibia; order Anura; family Dendrobatidae; genus Phyllobates; species Phyllobates terribilis. Next base: position 695,506,017 of record NW_027362762.1, read on the forward strand.
ACTTTTCTTAGCCAGGGCTGTTTCTCGGGCAGGGTTGAACGGGCCCACCAGAGAAACTGACAATCCTCCAGTGGGCCCTGGCTTCTCTTTCAGAAGAGTTCACAGCTCAAACCTTTCAGGTTGTGATGATGATGAGGCCACCATCTCCTTAGTTTTCTGTTACTTGGAATGCAAGCGCAAGTATGCAGCCAGCCACACACCCACAGGCCGAAATACTAAACTGCCACATTTCTGGGCTGCTTGCACATGAAATGTTTCATTTTAGGCTCGTGGCGGCGGAAGCTTTCCACAACCTCATGCCGGCGGTGTCTGGTTGTCCATACTCGGTCCCCAGCTGCCACTATTTCTCCCGGTATCGTCTCTACCTTCCACAAAAGCGGGTCCCAGAACATTACCTGTGCCCTCCCCAGTGCACTTACTGGGAAGAACCACTTAACCACAAATACGTGGACAAGTGAACATGGCCAGGGACAGTTCATCTTGCTGACGCATTCCACTGGGTTAATATTAGCCGGGATCCAGTGGGACCCTGGGACGGAACACGTCCTCCTGACGCAGAGGATTGAGGACCCTGGGTCAATCCCCTATATTCTACAGCTCCTGCACCACCTCCTCCTCCTCCTCTTCAGCCTCCATCTCCATCACTTGATTCATTTTTTCAGGACATATTCCAGATTATTTACTTAAACTTCTTGTGTGCCAATAACAATAAGAAGGACTGTATGCTTAGGCGACAAACCACACACTGCAGAGATGTTGAAAGCTGTATCAGAGAACCTGGTGGCGGCTATGAAGCTAGGAAAGCTTACACATGTACTATGACTGGCCCATGTGCTCAACTTCGTGGTTCTGCAGTTTCTCAAAATCTACATGGATCTGCCAGAGTGGCTTGTGAAAGTACGCCACGTGTGTGCCTATTTCAGAAAGTCAGCTATGACTTTCAACGCCCTGACAGGGCTTCAGTAGTGTTTGCAGATTCCAGCTAACCGACTGGTGTGCCATGTGACTAAGTGTTGGAAATCAACGTTGCAGCTGTTTGGAATGATTTTGAGCAGCAGAAAGCAGTTGTTGAGTACCAGTTTCAACATGTCCGTTGTCATTCAGGTCAGCCTCCGCACATAAGAGCTGATGAGTGGGCATGGATGTCTGACATCTGTGCCTTCCTCCAAAACTTAGAGCACTCCACCAGCTGGTGAGCAGCTTTGATGGCATAATTAGTGTCACCATCCAACTTCTCTGTCTACTGAAATGCTTGCTGTTCACAATTAAAGAGGATACATTGCAGGTGGAACAAGGAAATATACAGGGTGATGCTACCCAGTCCAGCCTCATCTCATCTCAATGCGGATTTAGTTATAATGAGGAGGTGGTGGAGGAAGAGAACATAGACAGTCATACTCTTGGTGAGAACAGGGAAGTCTTGGCTGTTGGCAGTCGGGCACACATGGCCGACTTTATGTTCCCCTGCCTTTACCATGACCATCGCATTGTACGCATTTTGAGCATTACAGGAAACTGGCATGGCACAAGAGAATTCTTGGAGACGGAGGTGTAAGGTTCTGATTAAGGAGGATGTCTGTTTTAGATCAGTTTCAGAATGGAGGGCATGGGAGGGGTGATACACAGAAATGAGGGAAGAGATATACAGTGGGTACGGAACGTATTCAAACCCCTTTAAATTTTTCACTCTTTGTTTCATTGCAGCCATTTGGTAAATTCTAAAAAGTTCATTTTTTTCTCATTAAAGTACACTCTGCACCCGATCTTGACTGAAAAAAAACAGAAATGTAGAAATGTTTGCAAATTTATTAAAAAGGAAAAACTGAAATGTCACATGGTCATAAGTATTCAGACCCTTTGCTCAGACACATATTTAAGTCACATGCTGTCTATTTCCTTGTGATCCTCCTTGAGATGGTTCTACTACTTCATTGGAGTCCAGCTGTGTTTAATTAAACTGATAGAACTTCATTTGGAAAGACACACACCTTTCTACATAAGACCTCACAGCTCACAGTGCATGTCAGACCAAATGAGAATCATGAGCTCAAAGGAACTGCCCAAGGAGCACTAAGACAGAATTGTGGCAAGGCACAGATCTGGCCAAGGGTACAAAAGAATTTCTGCATTACTCAAGGTTCCTAAGAGTACAGTGGGCTCCAAAAGAAGTTTGGGACCACCAGAAGTCTTGCTAGACCTAGCCATCCATCCAAACTGAGCAATCGTGGGAGAAGAGCCTTGGTGAGAGAGGTAAAGAAGAACCCCAAGATCACTGTGGCTGAGCTCCAGAGATGCAGTAGGGAGATGGGAGAAAGTTCCATAAAATCAGCTATCACTGCAGCCCTCCACCAGTCGGGCCTTTATGGCAGAGTGGCCCGACGGAAGGCTCTCCTCAGTGCAAGACTTATGAAAGCCCGCATAGAGTTTGCTCAAAAACACATGACAGACTCCCAGACTACGAGAAATAAGATTCTCTGGTCTGACGAAACGAAGATAGAACTTTTTGGTGATAATTCTAAGCGATATGTGTGGAGAAAACCAGGCACTGCTCATCACCTGCCCAATACAATCCCAACAGTGAAACATGGTGGTGGCAGCATCATGCTATGGGGGTGTTTTTCAGGTGCAGGGATAGGATGACTGGTTGCAATTGAAGGAAACATGAATGCAGCCAAGTACAGAGATATCCTGGATAAAAACCTCTTCCAGAGTTCTCTGGACCTCAGACTTTGCTGAAGGATCACCTTACAACAAGACAATGACCCTAAGCACACAGCTAAAATAACAAAGGAATGGCTTCAGAACAACTCTGTGACTATTCTTGACTGGCCCAGCCAGAGCCCTGACCTAAACCCAATCGAGCATCTCTGGAGAGACCTGAAAATGGTTGTCCACCAGCGTTCATCATCCAACCTGACGTAACTGGAGAGGATCTGCAAAGAAGAATGACAGAGGATCCCCAAATTCAGGTGTGAAAAACTTGTTGCATCATTCCCAAGAAGACTCATGGCTGTGCAAGCTCAAAACGGTTCTTCTACTCAATACTGAGCAAAGGGTCTGAATACTTATGACAATGTGAAATTTAAGTTGTTCTTTTTTAATAAATTTGCAAAAATTTCTACATTTCTGTTTTTTTCAGTGAAGATTGGGTGCAGAGTGTACTTTAATGAGAAAAAAAATGAAATTTTTAGAATTTACCAAATGGCTGCAGTGAAACAAAGAGTGAAAAATTTAAAGAGGTCTGAATACTTTCCGTACTCACTGTAGGCCGGTGCAGAACTGTGGACAGCTTAGTGAGTGAGGGAGATGAGTTTGTATTGTATTCTGTAGTGATTGTTTAACCTAACCAGTGCAATGACTGGCACAGGGTAGAGGCGTCGGTGAAGCGGCTTGATAGAAATACGACCCTGGCTGCTGCATTCAGAAGGAATTGAAGAGGAGACAGTTTGTTAGAGGGAGACTGATTAGAAGAAAGTTGCACTAGTGAATAAGAGCGACAGTAAAAGTTTTTGCAGTATCAAAAATGAGAAAATGTCACCTTTTGGAGAAGTTTTTAAGGTGAAGGTGACATGAGTGAGTGACTGATTTTCCACGTTAAATAAAGGAAAGTTGTGTGTCAAATATGACTCCAAGATAACAGGCGTGCTGAGTGGGAGTTATGGTGGCACCACCTAAAGGAAATTGCAAACTCAGGTATAGGTAGGTTATTAGAGGGAGGAAACTGAAGGGGTTCCTTTTTGGAGATATTAAGTTCAGACTCTTGTTGAATAATTATAACAAAAAAAATTCCCATCTGACAACGCTGGTGGCTGAGGTAACAGTCAGACAGTTCATTGGACAACCAAGGAGTACAAGCGAGGGAGACACAAACCAGATGCAGCAGAGACAGGAGAACGAGGTCAACTGTGTAAAGTCTGGGACAGTTTTCTCAGACCCTCTCAGCGCCCAGGCCCTGATACACGGGGTACTCTGACAAGGAGGGAAAAGTTTTGGAATATGCAAGCTGGACACGTGGCATGAACAGTCTTTCTACGCCTTGTAGGTCCTTGCCGCTAGCTTTTTGTCAGAGATGTTTTTTTGTGCTGCCGGGGGCATTATAACTGATAAAACTGATAGGCACATCCGCCTGTCAACTGAAAATGCTTACAGGCTGACTCTTATAAAAATGATCAAGGGCTGGATTGGGCCAGACTTCTCAACACCACCAGATAATAGCATCAAACATAAACTCAAATCCAGTGGTTATTTTTTGGGGGGTCTATTCCCATGCACCCCTTCACACCTAGACATGGGTATACCCTTCAGGAATTGTTCTATTTTATGTCACCCTCCTCTTTCTCCTCATCCTCCACCACCATATCACCAGAGAGACTGTGATGCAACACCCCATAATTTTTTTAAGGGTGTTTCTGATTAGAGACGAGCGAATATTTCAATATTCGTTTCGGATTACGATCACCGTTTTTGCAATATTCGTCAATGTAATTGTCGAATATTCTCTGAACATTGACGAATGCCATTGGATTCAATGGGTGCCAAAACCAAACTTATACACAACACTTTAAATGGGACCAAAAGCTGCCAAAACACATCAATTTAGGGGCAGTCACCAGTAAAGTGCCTATTGACCCAGAGAACAAGTAGTATTAGGTGGTTCTTCAGCTTCCTTTTAAAGGTTTCAACTGTAGGCGAGAGTCTGATATGTTGGGGTACAGAGTAGTGTTGAGCCACCCCCCTAGTGTTCGGGTTCGGTTCGGTTCGTCGAACACCGGGATGTTCGAGGAACTGTTCGTCGAACTGTTCGTCGAACACCTTAGAACACCGTCGAACACCGTTAAAACCAATGGCAGGCAAACAAAAACACATAGGAACACATAGAAAACACCTTCAAAGGTGTCCAAAAGCTCACAAACTGCTCAGAAGACGCTTTCTTTAAAAAAGCCGGCCGGCAATTTAGCAGCGGCATACACCGGTACCCGACAATTTAGACAGGAAGGAATAAAGCATCACACATAGATTAGATAGATAGAAACATGTCAGTCACATATATATGAAGTACAGTGACAGTGTTGCTTACTGTACTTGTCATTTAGTGTAAAGGAATTATTAAAAAATATAATAGTGTTTTCGTGCACCGTCTCTTTAAAAAAGCCGGCCGGCAATTCAGCAGCGGTACCCGACAATTTATAACAGACAGAATAGAGCTTCACACATAGATTAGATAGATAGAAACATGTCAGTCACATATATATGAAGTACTGTGACAGTGTTGCTTACTGTACTTATCATTTACTGCAAAGGATTTATTAAAAAAAATAATAGTGTTTTCATGCACCGTCTCTTTAAAAAAGCCGGCCGGCAATTCAGCATCTGTACCCGACAATTTAGAATAGAAGGAATAGAGCATCACAGATAGATTAGGTAGATAGAAACATGTCAATCACATATATATGAAGTACAGTGACAGTGTTGCTTACTGTAATTGTCATTTAGTGTAAAGGATTTATCAAAAAAAATAATAGTGTTTTCATGCACCGTCTCTTTAAAAAAGCCGGCCGGCAATTCAACATCTGTACCCGACAATTTATAACAGACAGAATAGAGCTTCACACATAGATTAGATAGATAGAAACATGTCAGTCACATATATAATAAGTACAGTGATAGTGTTGGTTACTGTACTTGTCATTTAGTATTAAAATAAAGGATTTATTATTAAAAAAAATTGGCGTGGGGTTCCCCGTAATTTTAGTCTCTAGCGGAGGTTAAGCAGACAGCTGGGGCAGATGTTTGAAGCCTGGGAAGGGGGTAATACCCACGGAGCTTCCCAGGCTACTAATATCAGCCCCCCGCTGAATACCTAGCCTTTACTAGCTATTAAAATGGAGGACCCCCCCAAAAAAAATGACGTGGGGTCCCCCCTAATTTAATAGCCAGCAAAGGCTAGGCAGACAGCTGGGGGCTGATATTAATAGCCCAGGAAGGGAGCCATGAATATTGGCCCCCTCCCAGGCTAGAAACACCAGCCGTCAGCCGCCCCAGAAATGGCGCATCCATAGGATGCGCCAATTCTGGCACTTAGCCTCGCTCTTCCACGCTGCCCTGGTGCGGTGGCAGGGGGTAATAGGGTTGGGGTTGATGTCAGCTTATAATGCCAGCTGACATCAACCCCAGGTTAGTAATGGAGAGGCGTCTATAAGACACCCCCATTACTAACCCCATAGTCAAAGTTAAAAAAAAACACAAACACCCAGAATAAAGTCCTTTAATTGAAATAAAGACACAATCCTTTATTGTTCTAAATTAAACCATACTTACCATCACGCCCATTCCAGCTGAAGCCAACGATCTCCTGCAATAAAAGAAAAATAATAAAGCAACCTCATCCTTACCTTTCCATGGTTCCCAGGACAGCTTCAGCTCTGCTACATCGAGATGACAGGCTGGACCGCAGCAGAACGCTGCCATCCTGCCTGTCATCCCGCAGACACTGAGAAGCGCAGGCATGCTTGCGCTCCTCAGTGTCTGACTGTGACGGCATCCAGATGAGCCGACAATGAACTCGGCTCACCTCATGTACGTCACTGACAGCGTGGGAGAATTCTCCTGCACTCAGCGCTTCAGCGTGAGAATTTTCCCACGCTGTCAGTGACGTGCATGAGGTGAGCCGAGTTCATTGGACATGACCTCGGCTCATCTGGATGCCGTCACAGCCAGACACTGAGTAGCGCAAGCATGCCTGCGCTTCTCAGTGTCTGCGGGATGACAGGCTGGATGGCAGCGTTCTGCTGCGGTCCAGCCTGTCATCTCGATGTAGCAGAGCTGAAGCTGTCGTGGGAGCCATGGAAAGGTAAGGATGATGTTGCTTTATTATTTTACTTTTATTGCAGGAGATCATTGGCTTCAGCTGGAATGGGCGTGGCGGTAAGTATGGTTTAATTTAGAACAATAAAGAATTGTGTGTTTATTTCAATTAAAGGACTTTTTTCTGGGTGTTGTGTTTTTTTTAAATACTTTACTAGAAATTCATGGTGGTCATGTCTAATATTGGCGTGACCCCATGAATTTCGGGCTTAGGGCCAGCTGATAATGCCAAGCTGGCCTTAACCCCTTTATTACCCAGTGAGCCACCGCACCAGGGCCCTGGATGAGTTGGGTACAGCGCCAGAAGATGGCGCTTCTATGAACGCGCCATTTTCCGGGGCGGCTGCGGACTGCAATTTGCAGCGGGTGGGGCACAGAAAGCTTGGGCCTCCCTGCGCTGCAGATTCCAGCCCCCAGCTGCCTAGTTGTACCTGGCTGGACACAAAAATAGGGCGAAGCTCCACGTATTTTTTTTTTAAATTCATGAAATTCATGGAATAATTAAGAAAAAAAGGGCTTCCCTATATTGTTGTGTCCGGCCAGGTACAAATAGGCAGCTGGTGGTTGGGAGCAGCCCGTTCCTGCCTGCTGTACCTGACTGGACACAAATATAGGGCGAAGCCCCACATCAATTTTTTTTTCATTATTTCATGAATTTCCTGAAATAATTTAAAAAAAATTGACGTGGGGCTTCGCCCTATATTTGTGTCCAGTCAGGTACAGCAGGCAGGAACGGGCTGCCCCCAACCACCAGCTGCCTATTTGTACCTGGCCAGACACAACAATATAGGGAGGCCCTTTTTTAAAAAAATTATTTCATGAAATAATTAAAAAAAAATTGACGTGGGGCTTCGCACTATATTTGTGTCCAGCCAGGTACAGCAGGCAGGGACGGGCTGCCCCCAACCACCAGCTGCCTATTTGTACCTGGTTGGACACAACAATATAGGGAAGCCCTTTTTTTCTTAATTATTCCATGAATTTCATGAAATAATTGAAAAAAAAAATGTGTGGGGCTTCGCCCTATTTTTGTGCCCAGCCAGGTACAACTAGGCAGCTGGGAGCTGGAATCCGCAGCGCAGGGAGGCCCAAGCTTTCTGGGCCCCACCCGCTGCAAATTGCAGTCCGCAGCCACCCCAGAAAATGGCGCGTTCGTAGAAGCGCCATCTTCTGGCGCTGTACCCAACTCATCCAGGGCCCTGGTGCGGTGGCTCACTGGGTAATAAAGGGGTTAAGGCCAGCTTGGCATTATCAGCTGGCCCTAAGCCCGAAATTCATGGGGTCACGCCAATATTAGACATGACCACCATGAATTTCTAGTAAAGTATTTAAAAAAACACAACACCCAGAATAAAGTCCTTTAATTGAAATAAACACACAATTCTTTATTGTTCTAAATTAAACCATACTTACCGTCACGCCCATTCCAGCTGAAGCCAATGTCTTCTGCAATAAAAGTAAAATAATTAAGCAACCTCATCCTTACCTTTCCATGGTTCCCACGACAGCTTCAGCTCTGCTACATCGAGATGACAGGCTGGACCGCAGCAGAAAGCTGTCATCCTGCCTGTCATCCCGCGGACACTGAGAAGCGCAGGCATGCTTGCGCTCCTCAGTGTCTCGCTGTGACGGCATAAAGATGAGACAAGTTCATGTCCAATGAACTCGGCGCACCTCATGCACGTCACTGACAGCGTGGGAGAATTCTCCTGCACTCAGCACTTCAGCGTGAAAATTCTCCCACGCTGTCAGTGACGTACATGAGGTCAGCTGAGTTCATTGGACATGAATGAGCTCACCTCATGCACGTCACTGACAGCGTGGGAGAATTCTCACGCTGAAGTGCTGAGTGCAGGAGAATTCTCCCACGCTGTCAGTGACGTGCATGAGGTGCGCCGAGTTCATTGGACATGACCTCGGCTCATCTGGATGCCGTCACAGCCAGACACTGCAGAGCGCAAGCAAGACTGCGCTTCTCAGTGTCTGCGGGATGACAGGCAGGATGGCAGCGTTCTGCTGCGGTCCAGCCTGTTATCTCGATGTAGCAGAGCTGAAGCTGTCGTGGGAACCATGGAAAGGTAAGGATGAGGTTGCTTTATTATTTTTCTTTTATTGCAGGAGATCGTTGGCTTCAGCTGGAATGGGCGTGATGGTAAGTATGGTTTAATTTAGAACAATAAAGGAATGTGTCTTTATTTCAATTAAAGGACTTTATTCTGGGTGTTTGTGTTTTCTTTTAACTTTGACTATGGGGTTAGTAATGGGGGTGTCTTATAGACGCCTCTCCATTACTAACCTGGGCTTAATGTCAGCTGGCATTATAAGCTGACATCAACCCCAACCCTATTACCCCCTGCCACCGCACCAGGGCAGCGTGGAAGAGCGAGGCTAAGTGCCAGAATTGGCGCATCCTATGAATGCGCCATTTCTGGGGCGGCTGACGGCTGGTGTTTCTAGCCTGGGAGGGGGCCAATATTCATGGCTCCCTTCCTGGGCTATTAATATCAGCCCCCAGCTGTCTGCCTAGCCTTTGCTAGCTATTAAATTAGGGGGGACCCCACGTCATTTTTTTGGCGGGGTCCCCCATTTTAATAGCTAGTAAAGGCTATGTATTCAGCTGGGGGCTGATATTAGTAGCCTGGGAAGCTCCGTGGGTATTACCCCCTTCCCAGGCTTCAAACATCTGCCCTAGCCGTCTGCTTAACCTCCGCTAGAGCCTAAAATTAAGGGGAACCCCACGCCAATTTTTTTAATAATAAATCCTTTATTTTAATACTAAATGACAAGTACAGTAACCAACACTGTCACTGTACTTCATATATATGTGATTGACATGTTTCTATCTATCTAATCTATGTGTGAAGCTCTATTCTGTCTGTTATAAATTGTCGGGTACAGATGCTGAATTGCCGTCGGCTTTTTTAAAGAGACAGTGCATGAAAACACTATTATTTTTTTTAATAAATCCTTTACACTAAATGACAAGTACAGTAAGCAACACTGTCACTGTACTTCATATATATGTGACTGACATGTTTCTATCTATCTAATCTATGTGTGATGCTCTATTCTTTCTGTTATAAATTGTCGGGTACCGCTGCTGAATTGCCGGCCGGCTTTTTTAAAGAGACGGTGCACGAAAACACTATTATATTTTTTGATAAATCCTTTACGCTAAATGACAAGTACAGTAAGCAGCACTTTCACTGTACTTCGTATATATGTGGCTGACATGTTTATATCTATCTAATCTATGTGTGAAGCTCTATTCTTTCGGTTCTAAATTGTCGGGTACCGGTGTATGCCGCTGCTGAATTGCCGGCTTTTCATGTTTCACTGTTGGCACTGTTCCCATCGATTTGGGCAATCACTGTAATGCCACAACCACCATGGCTGTGGCATTACAGTGAGTGGCAGACAATCCCTGCATGATTGGTGCTCAAAATAGCGCCAGACATGCAGGACACGCTTTTGGTGCACGAACAGTTATCGAACATAACCTCGAACAGCCGAATTTTTTGCAAATCGTTCGGGTTCGTCGAACAACTCGAACATCGCCCAAAACAGATCGAATTTGAGATTGGCGAACAGTTCTAGTCGAACACCGCTCATCTCTAGTACAGAGTTCAAGAGTAGAAGGGATGTGCGGGAAAAATCTTGTATGTGATTGTGGGAAGAGAGAAGACGGGAGTAGAGAAGGAGGTCTTGTGAGGATCGGAGGTTGCGTGCAGGTAAGTACCGGGAGACTAGGTCACAGATATATGGAGCAGACAGGTTGTGGATGGCTTTGCATGTCATGGTTAGGGTTTTGAACTGAAGTCTCTGGCCAACGGGGAGCCAGTGAAGGGATCATAGATTGCAATCTTATAGATTGCTGGAGCCAGTCCACAGTAAAAAAACAGCCATAGTGTCCAGAAACCTTAGCACTGACTTTTCTTAGACAGGGCTGCTTCTCGGCAGGGCTGGATGGGCTCACCAGAGAACCGGAGACTCCCCCAGAGGGCCCTGGCATCTCCTTCAGGAGAGTTCATAGTGCCGAGGTGAGGATGTGATGATGATAGAGGCCACCATCTCCTTAGCTTGCTGCTGGTACTTTTCTATGGGAATCAGCTTGGCTCCAACCAGCCTGGAATATTTCCAGTGAACTATGGCACAACGCCATGGTATTAGCAGTGCCCCCATCACCAGTAGCGAAGCCATCCACAATTTCCTTCTCAGGAATTTTATTTGGTAGACTGAGTGGCTGCCCAAATACATTGTTTTCTCACAAAGGAGTTCAAGATACTGAGTGGCAGTAAGTGCAAGTTTCTCCAGCATGTTAGATATCAGAGGAAGAATGTAGAGGGCAGCAAAGTGGCTCAGTGGTTAGCACTGAAGCTTTGCAGAGCTGGGGTCCTGGGTTCAAATCCCACCAAGGACAACATCTGCAAGGATTTTGTATGTTCTCCCCGTGCTTGCGTGGGTTTCCGCCTCAGTAAAAAAATCAGCCATGTCCAGGAACCTTCCCACACACTTTTCTTAGCCAGGGCTGCTTCTCGTCAGGGTTTTATGGGCCCACCAGAGAATCCTCACAAACTTTCAGCTGCTATGGGGTTTTCGAGCGGGGTAGAGGGGGGGCCCTCAGAATCAAATCAGAATCAAATCTTCTGGTGGGCCCAATGTTTTTCAGTCTGACACTGCTTCTCTGTGAGAGTTGTATTTCACCACAGCCATATTCTTTAGCTCTGTGAAAGGACTGACATAGAGGAAAACCGTATCTACTCTGGCTGTCATTTCTCCGCCACCGGGTTCCACCCATTGTCACACATGACCATGCCTGGCTGTATGTTCAGTGGTGAGAGCCACAGATCAGACTGCTGTATTACAGCTTTCAACAGCTCTGCAGTGGTGGGCGGTTTGTTATCTAAGCATCAAGCATATTATCTTCAGCACAGCCTGTTGCCGCTTGACCAAGGCAGTGCTGCAGTGCTTCCAGCTTGTGACTGATGTGGTCATTTTGGAGATGGAGGCCAAAATGGAGGAGGAAGTGCAGGAGCTGAGCATGTGATTGCATTGCGGTTACATTGGAGAGTCTGGTTTTTATACTAAAGAAAGATCCTACTGTGTTTTTATTTATTTTTATCAGTCTCTTCAAATGTGTATTGGAGTGCGTCCTAATTTTTGGCAGCCCTTGAAATTGCTGCTTATGCAATAACAGTATAAGAGTCACAATCCTTAATAATAGGAAGGACAATTCAAATAGATTCTATGTTCTAGAATATTAACTGTCTTTTCTGAAATTCTTTTAAGGGTGAGGTATCGCAGTATGGATATCGTATTACACCAATCCAGCCAGGCATTATTGCCTTATACTGCGTGCTGCTGATGCTGCCCAAAATTTTTTAAAATCTATTCTATTCCCTATCGATAACTCTTTCAGATGCATTTACAATAGGAACAGGTGCTGCTGCTAGGTGGTATCATCACCAGCTACACATGAGTGTTCATTCTGGTCACATAAATGTCTTCCACAGTCCAAAACTTTATTTTTTAAAATTTTTTTGGCCTTATATACAAGTCATTACCCTGGAAAGAATGTTTCTTAACATTTTTTCCATTTTAGCTTGTTTTTTGTATGTTTTTTTTTGTCAGTACGCAAAATTGGCGCAATACTCTGACAGCATTTTCACATATATGCTATTTGTCAGCAGCCAACTGAGAATAGGTTTCAACCCACAACTGCAATACTTTAAATGGAGTATAATATTTAACAAGCTCACAATAATTGCTTGATTATTAAGGAAGTCCTATGGGATAATGTCTGATGGCCACGGTTTCAGGCAGTCGCCTAATAGTATGGTATTTGTCAGCGACCAAGTGTCAATTGGTTCAACAAAATAAAGGTGGCGGAGTTTAAAAGCAGTGGAATATTTGGCACACTCCACAAAATTTCTGTATTATTACTGCAGTCATATGGATCACATGCGTCTGATCATTGAAAAAAGTTCTTCTGCTTTCACAGTACAGTAATATGAATAAAACGAACAAAATCTGGCTATATTCTGCGAACATGCAAATGGAGCTGTAAAATGGTGTACACTGACACACTGCTACAATCTATAAATGGAGGACAATATTTTCCACGTTCACTACAAATGGCTGGATTTGAACCGCAGTTAAATGTGATACGTCTGACAGAGAACCATGGTTTTAAATAGCAGGCCTGCAATTTACTAATATTATTCTACATAAAAACCTAGTGTGAATAGCTTGACCGATACACTACAACGAAATGAAAATGGAAGAAATGGCTGATTTTAGAACACTCTTATAAGTGATATGTCTGACAGAGAACCACTGTTTTAAATAGCAGGCCTGAAATTTACTAAGACTATTCTTCACAGACACCTAGTGTGAATAACTTGACCGACACACTGCAGCAAAATGGAAAAGGAGGCCAATATTTTCCACGTTCAGTTCAAATTTCTGGATTTTTATCGCTGAATTATGGAACAGATCTGCTGTATTCTGCAGTGCTAACAAGCAAATGGAGCAGAAAAATGGTGCACTCTGGATTGTTTTTTAAGCAAATAACCAGGATTAAGATAAAAAAAAATTGGCCCCTGATATCTGGGGCTATGTCTACAAATATCTGTAATTATTACAGCAGCAGACAGGATGTTCAATAGACCCTCTTGTACTATATGCACTGCAGTCTGCCACATACTCTGCCTGCCTGCCTAACTCCTGGCTAATACTAATTACATGCAGCTGGCTTAGTGTGTATATATATATATATATATATATATATATATATATATATATATATATATATATATACAGTACAGACCAAAAGTTTGGACACACCTTCTCATTTAAAGATTTTTCTGTATTTTTATGACTTTGAAAATTGTACATTCACACTGAAGGCATCAAAACTATGAATTTAATACATGTGGAATTATATACTTAACAAAAACGTGTGAAACAATTGAAAATATGTCTTATATTCTAGGTTCTTCAAAGTAGCCACCTTTTGCTTTGATGACTGCTTTGCACACTCTTGGCATTCTCTTGATGAGCTTCAAGAGGTAGTCACCGGAAATGGTTTTCACTTCACAGATGTGCCCTGTCAGGTTTAATAAGTGGGATTTCTTGCCTTATAAATGGGGTTGGGACCATCAGTTGTGTTGTCCAGCAGTCTGGTGGATTCACAGCTGATAGTCCTACTGAATAGACTGTTAGCTGCTTTTTTCTTGAAATAATACAAATTCTAAGTAAAGAAAACTGAGTGGCCATCATTACTTTAAGAAATGAAGGTCAGTCAGTCTGAAAAATTGGGCAAACTTTGAAAGTGTCCCCAAGTGCAGTTGCAAAAACCATCAAGCGCTACAAAGAAACTGGCTCACATGAGGACCGCCTCTGGAAAGGAAGACCAGGAGTCACCTCTGCTTCTGAGGATAGGTTTATCCAAGTCACCAGCCTCAGAAATCGCAGGTTAACAGCAGCTCAGATTAGAGACCAGGTCAATGCCACACAGAGTTCTAGCAGCAGACACATCTCTTCAACAACTGTTAAGAGGAGACTTTGTGCAGCAGGCCTTCATGGTAAAATAGCTGCTAGGAAACCACTGCTAAGGACAGGCAACAAGCAGAAGAGACTTGTTTGGGCTAAAGAACACAAGGAATGGACATTAGACCAGTGTAAGACTGTGCTTTGGTCTGATGAGTCCAAATTTGAGATCTTTGGTTCCAACCACCGTGTCTTTGCGCAACGCAGAAAAGGTGAACGAATGGACTCTACATGCCTGGTTCCCACCATGAAGCATGGAGGAGGAGGTGTGATGGTGTGGGGGTGCTTTGCTGGTGACACTGTTGGGGATATATTCAAAATTGAAGGCATACTGAACCAGCATGGCTACCACAGCATCTTGCAGCGGTATGCTCTTCCATCCGGTTTGCGTTTAGTTGGACCATCATTTATTTTTCAACAGGACAATGACCCCAAACACACCTACAGGCTGTGTAAGGGCTATTTGACCAAGAGGGAGAGTGATGGGGTGCTACGCCAGATGATCTGGCCTCCACAGTCACCAGACCTGAACCCAATCGAGATGGTTTGGGGTGAGCTGGACCGCAAAGTGAAGGCAAATGGGCCAACAAGTGCTAAGCATCTCTGGGAACTCCTTCAAGATTGTTGGAAGACCATTTCCGGTGACTACCTCTTGAAGCTCATCAAGAGAATGCTAAGAGTGTGCAAAGCAGTCATCAAAGCAAAAGCTGGCTACTTTGAAGAATCTAGAATAGAAGACATATTTTCAGTTGTTTCACACTTTTTTTGTTAAGTATATAATTCCACATATGTTACTTCATAGTTTTGATGCCTTCAGTGTGAATGTACAATTTTCATAGTCATGAAAATACAGAAAAATCTTTAAATGAGAAGGTGTGTCCAAACTTTTGGTCTGTACTGTGTGTATATATATATATATATATATATATATATATATATATATATATATATATGTATATGTTGCAGAATACCTATACTAACAGGACGTTCAATGGACCCTCTTGCACTGTATGCACTGCAGTCTGCCACATACTCTGCCTGCCTGCCTAACTCCTGCTATCACAACTGAATATATGCAGCTGGATTAGTCTTGAGAAGTTCAGTTGGATATATATATATAAATATGTTGTACAATACCTATACTAACTATAAACAAACAAATCTCTCCCTGACGCAGCAGCACCTCTCCCTACTCTGTCTGATTCCGGGGTAGCCTGTGATGAGCATAGCGGCGCCAGGTCTTCAATAGACCAGATGAGGCTGTGCGGCGAACCAATCAATGTAATGTCCACTACCAACATACATGGCTACGGCATTACAGTGCGTGGCAGGCAATCCCTGCATGTTTATTGGCTCTCTAAAGAGCGCCGAACATGCAGGGAGGGGACCAGAGTTCCCGCCCGAGTAACCTGGAAATACTCGCCGAGATTGTCGAGCACCGTGATGCTCGGTCGAGTACCGAGTAGAGCTGAGAACGTTCGCTCATCACTAGTTGTGAATCAGAATTTTGAAAATAAATGATCAGTCCTAGTCAAGAAGTAGCAAATTTCTCTGATGAAATATATTGCAAAGCTGTTTATTTTCTTGTGTACTATTGATTTATGGAATAAAAATTAAAACAACAGTTACCCTTTAAGGCCTTCATACCCATTTTTGAAAAGTTGTCCAAACCCTCTGTTCAGCCAACTACCTTAAATGTATGAGACTTCCTAACTTTCTCCCAATGGTGTCAAGGAAAAGGAGGATCAGGAATGTCAAATTTCAACACTTGATCCTTTTGTTTCCAAAGGACATAAGCTGCACCATTGATGTCTGGCAATGTCCCTTTCCTTGACTTCATTCACATGGTTAAACCAGAATTCCTATGGGATAGACAGGAGAGATACTGTAGCTGTAGTTGGAACCAATTGTCAGCCAATAAATATTAAAAGTGAATGGACACTTTTAGTATTCATTTTGAGATATGAGAATTCCCAAGGCAAATGTAGCTAAAGAAGATTAATTCAAAGGGTACATGTCATTATATTCATGCTGCCTAAATTATCGACAATGTAAATTAGAGTTTTACTTTGAAATGTTGCAGGGTTTCAAAGAAAAGAGCTTAAAAATCTAGCCAGTGGCATTAGGGAGAGACCTTACTAGTTCAATGATGTCCCAGATCGGCTTTTCCCTACTTCGTTTCAGTTGATTTACAAGTCTCTCCCTAGATGCATATAGTGGGGAACATAAATATTTGATACACTGACGATTTTGCAAGTTTTCACTCCTGCAAAGAATGGAAAGTAGAGATCGGCGGACCCCTGGATGTTCGGGTTTGGCCGAACATGTATTAAAAGTTCGGGTTTGGGTACCAGAACAGTACTCAAATACGAATCCAAACCTGGACCCCATTCATATGAATGGAGGGCCCGAACATCCATGGTTTGCAGCATGGTCATCTGTGTGCCAGCACGGGAAAAAGGGTCTGATCGGAGGTAACATCGTAAGACTACCGGTGGCCAAAGCACTGTGGGATCACTCTATCAGATGTCAGTGTGTTCCCGCAGCTGTGACAGTAACCCACGGTAAAAAGCTTACTGCGGGTCACAGGTGTCAGCTGATGAGACTACTACCCCCATCAGCCGACACCTGCTCTCACAGTAAACAGTGAGTGCAGGACCCGCTGAGGAGAGGAGTAGTCTCTCATCAGCCGGCGCCTGTGCTCCAAGTAAAAAAAAAGTTAAAATTAATAAATAAATATTCAAATAAAAATAAAAAACACATTATAGCCACCTACACCTAGTCGCCGATGCCCTTGTCCCCTGTAAAAAAATAAAAAATAAAAAAAATCATATTCTCACCTTAACGCCTAATCCCTGATGCCTATGTCACCTGTAATAAAGAAAACGCCCATCTTCTATCTTCACACAGGTACAATATATCTGCTTGCTGTCTATCATCTACTGCAACTTCCCTTGAAACAATCTAAATGGTACAATATCTCTGCTTTATGGATCATTGCTATATGTCATCTTTTACATTCCATTCAATACTCACTGATACGTATCTGTCCCCCCCCTCATTGCAGACACTATCTGATGGTGGAAGGTGTTGTCTTTGATCAACTGGCCATCTCCTGGTGATCTGACCAGCTGCTAACTTATCCACAAGCAGCTCCCACAATGCCCATCACCTGATGATTTAGTCTCTCCTATAAATTTAGAAGCTGCTTAAGGGGTTCACGTGTGTGGGGTGCATGCATGTGCCTTCTTGCGCTAAGTGTCATCGGCACCAAGTGTGGGCAGTTATTTCATTTAGCAATTAGTCATTGCAGGAGTCAGGTAACCACACTTTATACCCTCTTTAACTGCGCACTGAAAATATAGTACACATTCACACTAAGCAATGTTTCTATACTTTTTCACTCTCTCCCCTATAGTCATTCACTTCCTACTAACCTCCCTAATCCCTACACCTTGCAATGAACTGTTAATCTCTCTCTCCATCATACCACTCCATCTCACCTCCTCCTCAGAATTGTTCTTTAATATTCAATCCTCTGACCCCAAACACAGACAGCTACATCATGCTCTCTCCTGCTCCCATCTACTAACACTTTCTCTTCTTCTCCTCACTGCTAGCGATATCTCTCCAAATCTTGGCCCTCCTCACTACATCCCCACAGTCACTTCTACCTCTTATCCATGACCTACCACAAATTTCCGTAACCTCTCTAACATTATTCCCATCTTCCCAGAGCCCACTTCACCAGTCTCACTAACAGGAGCTCTCTGGAACGCTTGCTCCATTACGGAAGATCAGCTTTCCTCCTTACTCTCGAAGTCACACCTCACCACCTGTGAATGTGACCCAATCCCGTCCCACCTCATCCCTAACCTTACTACAGTCTTCATCCCAACTCTAACCAACCTCTTTAACTGCCAAATCAATCAGCTCATAGAGTCCCACGGCTTTCATTATCATCTCTATGCTGATGACACACAGATTAACTTCTCTGGACCTGATATCACCTCCTTATTAACTAGAATCCCACAATGTCTGTCGCTATTTCATCCTTCTTTTCTGCTAGATTTCTAAAACTTAACATGGATAAAACTGCATTCATCATCTTTCCCCCCATCTCACTCAGCCCCCCCATCTGACCTATTCATCAAAATCAATGGCTGTCCAGTTTCCCCAGTCCCACAAGCTCGCTGCCTCGGGTTTACCCTGGACTCTAACCTCTCCTTAAAACCACATATCCAAGCCCTTTCCTCTTCCTGCCGACTGCAACTCAAAAACATCTCCCAGATCTGCACATTCCTCAACCACGAATCTGCAGAAACACTAGTGCATGCCCTCATCATCTCCTCCCTCGACTACTGCAACCTTATGCTCTGTGGCTTACCCTCTAACACTCTCGCACCCCTCCAATCTATCCTAAACTCTGCTGCCCGACTAATCCACCTGTCCCCCCGCTATTCCCTGGCCTCTCATCTCTGTCAAAGGCTTCAAAGTCTCCCCATTGCTCAGAGACTCCAGTTCAAAACCCTAACATTGGCATACAAAGCCATCCACAACCTGTCTCCTCCATACATCTGTGACCTAGTCTCCCGGTACATACCTACACGCAATCTCCGATCCTCACAAGATCTCCTTCTCTACTCGCCTCTTATCTCTTCTTCCCACAATCGTATACAATATTACTCCTGTGTATCCCCCCTACTCTGGAACTCTCTACCCCAAAGCATCAGACTCTCGCCTACCGTGGAAACCTTCAAAAGGAACTTGAAGACCTATCTCTTCCGACCAGCTTACAACCTGCAGTAACCATCGCTCCACCACACCACTGCATGACCAGCTCTACCCCCACCTGTGTCCTCACCCATCCCTTGTAGACTGTTAGCCCTCGTGGGTAGGGCCCTCTCTCCTCTTGTACCAGTTTGACGTTGCGTTTTTGTTAAAGATTTTTGTAATTGTTTCTGCTATGTATACCCTCTTTTTCACATGTAAAGCGCCATGGAATAAATGGCGCTATAATAATAAATAATAATAATAATAATACTTAGCCTTTACTGGTTATTAAAATGGGGGACCCCAATAAAAAATTGATGTGGGCCCCCCCTATATTTAATAACCAGCAAAGTCTAGGCAGATAGCTGCGGGCTGATATTAATAGTCTAGGAAGGGGCCATGGATATTGAAATCTGGAAAGCCTTACACAACTCCCTCATCACTTTAGACATAAAAGGAGTTCCTTGCTCTGTCAGGATCTCCTTTGGCAGGCCCATCCGGGAGAAAATATGTATCAGCTCTCAGGCTATAATCCTAGCAAAAGAGTTTCTCATTGGTACCACCTCCGGGTATCATGCCATGTAGTCCATCACCACTATAATATATTGGTGTCCCCTGGCTGACTTAATCAGGGGCCCGACAAAGTCCATGGCATTCAAATGGGACCTCTATAATGGCCAATAGCACTAGGAGACTACATGGAATACGTGAGAAGTTAGCTAACATGTAGGGCAAGACCGGCAGAAATTAACAATGTCCTGGTGACATCCAGGCCAGTTGAACCTCTGTAGGACCCGCTTTTGGGTTTTGTCTGCTCCCGGATGCACACCCAAGACATGAGAATTGGTCAAATCTAACACCCTATGCCTATAGGAACGTGACACCAACAATTGCTCTATCACTTCCCCTCTAGGTTTAGTGACCTGATAAAGAAGTTCCTCATTTAATGTGAAATATGGCAATCTAGTGTCACCAGCTCTTGAGCAACCCCATTGATCATAGTCACATTATCGTATGCATCTTTCAACGTAAGATCCTGCATTTGAGCAGTACCAAAATTCACCCCAGAAACCCTCAGCTCAGGAATTTTGGCCTCCTGGGTCACTGTCTCATCATCATCACAGGCAAGGACACACAGGGGGAACTCATCCGCCTCTGACTGCGATGAGGATTCTTCATGGTGGCACCAGTTTCTGTCTGAGTACCCCCACTTTCCGCCATAAGTCCCAGGACAGGCTAAAGTCCTGCCCTATAATCACCAAGTGTAGCAGGTCCTTAACCACTCTGACCTCCTGGGACTCAGCCCCACATTTAGTTTCTATAGTTCCTCTAGCAAGAGGGTATTCCTTGGTGTCCCCTTAAATACAGCGGACCCCCACGTTTTCCCCGGGGGTTTAACTCTTGGGGAAGTGTAGCCCTTATCAGATTCACGTAACTCCCCAAGTCAAAAAATCCCCACACCCGTACCCCATTTATGGTTACAGGACATGACTGTGACCCCTCATCAGGCTGATAGTCCACACTGCAGGCTGGGTAGGCATAGTATGAACAGCACCTCCCTAGGCTGCAGGTCTGTCGTTGTTTCCTGGCTTATGGCTGTTTTTACCTAGGACATGCGTTTTGTCCACAGCCACTACACGTGCTCCTGGAACGTTGCCCGTATTCTCCACCAACTGTGGTAAATCGACTCACTCAGCTGCACACGGAGGTAGACACAGGAATGCTGTCACTTTAAATTTCTTGTTAGTTTATTAGAATGTGGCATAAACCAACATAAAGTTCATCAAAATTAACGTGGCCCTTTGGGCAAAACAGGAAAAACAAGACAGAGTGGCAACACAAAGCACAGTCCTTGTGGTAGCTGGGATCTGCCCACTCAAGGTTTAGCAAACGGCTCAGGTTAGCACAAAGCCATCTCTCTGAAGTTAGTCTCTCCAGACATACTGAACACCCAATGCTTCAGCAGGCCATCTATTTAAACCCCAGACCACACACTGGGGTGGAGATATGGAGAAAAGCTTTCCCCCCACTCTATTTTTGTCCTCAAAAACCAAGCCCGTAAAATGGCTGCTTAACCCCTCACAACACTTAGTGTGCTGGAGCAAAACTTCTGAGTTTCAAATCACTAAAGCTGATAGCCACAGTGAAACATACGTGCCCTCCAGCACTTTGTCAGTGATTTTGTCACAGTATCTACAATAAAAAATACAGACCTCTCCATTCTTTGTAGGTGGGAAAACTTGCAAAATCGGCTGTGTATCAAACACTTATTTTCCCCACTGTATATGTGAGCTAATTGTCAATTGTGGCCTGTGGCTTGGGTCTCATGAATCTAGTGACAAGTTCCCTATCAAGATTCCCTGCATATTTCCAGCTTTCAGAAGTGATTCATTACACCATATATATGACAATCAGGTTTCAGAATCTTTCTGGATTGAAATTCAGATTTGCAAGATAGCAAAGGTAAAAAAGATATGTATGTTTTCTTCATTGAGGAAGTGCGGTATTGGTACGAAAAGTTTGTGTGCTGGAGGCTGCATAAAGGTACAAAAAGCATTGCAACTCATTACAGAGGAGCTGTATGGAGCCCATGTAGCAAGGGGTGAATTAAAGTGATGAGCGAATGTGCTTGATGATGCTCGAATATCACTCGAGTATCTGGGTGCTCGGATATGCTTGGTAGAGATGAGCGGTGTTCGACTCGAACTGTTCGCCAATCTCAAATTCGAGCTGTTTTGGGCAGTGTTCGAGTCGTTCGGCGAACCCGAACGATTTGAAAAAAATTCGGCTGTTCGAGGTTATGTTCGATAACTGTTCGTGCACCAAAATCATAACTGGATTTTTTCTCAGTAATGCTGAAAATTAATGTTAATACGCAGTTTGAGTGTACAGCGGGGCGGGGGGAGGGGCAGGGGATGGATCTCTCCATTTTTTTTTCTCTTTCCCGCATTTACAGTGGGGAGGTGCAATCTGTCAGCCTATCAGCAGCGCACACACGGAGCGAAGTGCTTTTTTTCACACAAGCAAGGGCATGTGTCATTGGCCGTGTATGTCACATGTCCTTGCCCTATAAGACCCAGCCATTTTCCCCGTCGCCACCATTTTCTCACTGCTTCAGCTGCGTGTTAGACGGCACCGCTGTTGCTGTGTGCGCTATACTTTGTTAATTTGAAGCCAATTTTCGCACAAATCTACAGATAGCTTGGGAGTAGGGAATAGTTGTGATTGTAGTTCTTTTAAGGACTAGGTTACAGCATTTCCTACGACTTTTATCAGGCAGGTCTGTGCTCTTAAATAGATAGGTTGGGAGTAAAGACTAATTGTAATTGCAGTCCTTTTCAGGGCTAGGTTACATCAGTTACTATCACTTTTATCAGGCAGGTCTGTGCTCTTAAATAGATAGGGTGGGAGTAAAGACTAATTGTAATTTCAGTCCTTTTCAGGGCTAGGTTACATCATTTCCTATCACTTTTGGCCAGGCAGGTCTGTGCCAGTGCTGTGCAAGTTTTCTTCACAGCATTTGGCTAAATCTAGCAAAGCAAATTCTTTTTGTCCTCTTGCAGTGTGTGTTAGTCAGTGGAGAAGCCTATCTGTGTTGCAAGCTACACCACCTGTGTATAGAATACAAATTTTTTTACTGCACCTAGTGAAGTAAAAGCTTTTGGGCATAGCATCATTCTATTAGTCCATCTATACTAACCTCCACCAGGTTGCAAATTCAATATAATTTTTTTCTGCTTCTAGCTCTGAAAAAATATTTTGTCTTGTAGCAGTGTGTGGGACTTGTTCTATTAGTCCATCTATACTAACCTCTATCAGGTTGCAAATTCAATATAATTTTTTTCTGCATCTAGCTCTGAAAAAATATTTTGGCTTGTAGCAGTGTGTGGGACTTGTTCTATTAGTCCATCTATACTAACCTCCAGCAGCTTGCAAATTCAAAATAATTTTTATCTGCATCTAGCTCTGAAAAAATATTTCTGCTTGTAGCAGTGTGTGGGACTTGTTCTATTAGTCCATCTATACTAACCTCCATCAGGTTGCAAATTCAATATAATTTTTTTCTGCATCTAGCTCTGAAAAAATATTTCGGCTTGTAGCAGTGTGTGGGACTTGTTCTATTAGTCCATCTATACTAACCTCCATCAGGTTGCAAATTCAATATAATATTTTTGTGCATCTAGCTCTGAAAAAATATTTGGTCTTGTAGCAGTGTGTGGGACTTGTTCTATTAGTCCATCTATACTAACCTCCATCAGGTTGCAAATTCAATATAATTTTTTTCGGCATCTAGCTCTGAAAAAATATTTCGGCTTGTAGCAGTGTGTGGGACTTGTTCTATTAGTCCATCTATACTAACCTCAAGCAGGTTGCAAATTCAAAATAATTTTTATCTGCATCTAACCCAGCCAATACTTTTGGGCTAATACCACAGTTTGGCCACTCAGCTCTGCTCGGTTCCCATCCATTGTTTTTTGTGCAAACAACTCCAGAGTTGTCAATTAGTTAACCACCAAAATGAGTGGAAAAAGGCCTGCTGCTGGTGTAAAGGGGAATAGGCGTGTTGGGAAGGGAAAAAAAGGTTGTGTCCGTGGGGTAGGTGTTAAAGCAACAGTAACATCTGCAGAAGAAAGACCATCTTCCAGCCAAACTAAGATGTCTACTTCTTTTAGCGGACAATGTGATCAGATCCCTTTCTTACGGCCACGCCAATCGCTACAAATTCCAGATGAGGCACAAAAACAGCAGGTGCTTAAACGGATATCAAGTGCTCCTTTAAGTGGGCTCTCCTCCACCTCAATTTCAACATCACAAATACTCCAGTCCTCAAAGGTGTCACCTCAATCGCACTTGCTTCCTCACAGCTCCCAAGTCTCCAGCTGCCCGTCTGAGTATGGGGTAGAACAGATGGTTGAATCTGCAGAGCTGTTTACTCATACTATAGCCTGGGAATCAGAGGTCGGCTCCAGAGCTTCTGTGAATTCAGACGAGGAAATGATCTGCACTGATGCCCAGAAACTGAGTCGGATCCAGGACCAGACGCAGAAGGTTCTGACCATTATGTAGACCCTCGTTCCCAAACTGTAACTCCTGTTGGTGGAGACAATTAGGAAGATGATGATGAAACTCAAATACCTGATTGGAGCGACAACTTTAGTTTTTTGTCAGGGCAGGAAGAGGTTGGCTCTGAGGACGACATGTGTGATAACACACAGGGTGATGATGATGAGGTTGGAGATCCCACTTACTGTCAACCCACAGTCAGCCAAGAGATGAGGTCAGCAGAGGAGGTGGAGGAGGATGCTAGTGACGACGAGGTCAGGTTGCGCCTTCCTGGACAGAGACGTAGTACTGGAAGCACGTCAACAACTGCATCCTCAAACACAACTCTGCCTCTGACCACAAGTCGTGGTGGCTCTTCAGGTCGCATGGGTGCTAAGCCTTGCATAGCCTGGGCATTTTTTCAGATCGATAAAGATGACCCAACTCCTGTTATCTGTAACATTTGTCAGCAAAAGCTAAGTAGAGGCCGAAAAATACATAGTTTGAGTACTACATGCATGAACCGGCACATGGATATGAAGCATAAGTTGCAGAGGGAATCTCACTGTGCTACAACGCGGCCTAGCCGGCCGGGCAACCACCGTCTGCCACATCTTGTGCATCCACGGCCTCTTCATCCTCTGTGACTGGGGGGACAGCAGTCACACCTGTTTTGGGACGCAGACCTGCCACCTCTTGACCCGCAACAGCCAGCGTGATTGGCAGGTCATCATTTTCTTTGGAGGTGGAAACACCAGCTGGTGTTCAGCGCTGTCCGACATCGATAGCACCACCTTTGGATCAAGGCAACCTAACATGTCCGCCTGCATCTTCCTCACAGACCGGCAGTTTGCCGGGGACACCCTTCTCAACCCCGTCTAAGCACAACAGCCAGCCCTCGGTCCCTCAGATGTGGACAAGTAAAAGACCATTTCCTCCTAGCCATGAGAAAGCTAAGAGGCTGAATTTCACCATCTGCAAGCTCTTGGCTACAGAAATGCTTCCTTTCTGCCTGGTGGACACAGAGGATTTTCGAGACCTTATGTCCGTCGCAGTGCCCCAGTACCAGATGCCCAATCGGCACTACTTCTCAAAGAAAGGTGTGCCTGCGCTCCACCAGCATGTCGCACACAACATCACCGCTTCTTTGAGAAACTGTGTGTGTGACAGGGTGCATTTCACCACAGACACTTGGACGAGTAGGCATGGACAGGGGCGTTACATGTCGCTGACTGGGCACTGGGTAACTATGGTGACAGCAGGACAAGGGGCTGCTGTCCAAGTCTTGCCGTCCCCACGAGTTGTGCGTCAATCCTCTTTATCTCAAAGTTCCTCCACTGCTTCTGCCTCCTCAATCTCCTCTCGGTCCTGCACCTGCACCCAAAGCCTGTCTGGTCATGCCACAAGCTTTTTAACTGCGCATAAGGGATCCTGCACACCTCCTTACTATGCTGGCAGCAGGGCTCAATGTCATCAGGCGGTTTTTACTTCAAAAATGTCTGGGAAATGTGAGTCACACAGCTGAGGAGTTGTGGTCAGCTCTGGAGAACCAGTTTCATGAATGGTTGTCTCCACTGGACCTGAAACCAGGGTAGACCGTGTGCGACAATGCTGCAAACCTCGGTGCTGCCCTTCGCAGGGGCAATGTCACACACGTGCCTTGTATGACTCACGTGTTGAAACTGGTTGTCCAGCAATTTTTAGCCCATTATCCCGGACTAGATGGCCTTCTGCAGAGGGCACGGTCGCTGTGTGCTCACTTCCGCCATTCGCATCCCGCAGCTCAGCGACTTACATCTCTACAGAAGTCATTGGGCCTGCTACTTCACCTGCTAAAATGCGATGTGTCTACCCGGTGGAATTCAACTCTGCACATGTTGCAGCGACTGTGGCAGCACCGACAAGCCCTGGTGCAATACGTTCTGACGTATAGCCTGGGCCAAAGAGATCCAGAGGTGGGGCAAATCACGCTGGAGGAGTGGTCTCAGATCAGGGACCTATGCACCCTTCTGCACAGTTTTGAAATGGCGACGAAGATGTTTAGTGCTGACGATGCCATTATCAGCATGACTATTCCGGTGATTTACATGCTGGAGCACATGTTAAACAGAATTCGGAGTCAGGTGGTGGCACAAGAGGAGGTGGAGGAAGTAGAGGAGGAGGAGTTGTATGCGGAAGGGCTAACATCTGCAAGGTCCAGACGGTAGGCAGCACCAAGGCGGCAGGCATGTGTGGGTGGGGGAGATGGTTTTACCAGGGCGCATGGTAGCAGCCAAACTAGTGAGGAAGGTGCAGGAGCCCAGCAAGAAGTGGAGGACGAACTGATGGAAGACTCATCAGATGAGGGAGACCTTGATCGCATTTCTGTTGTGCGAGGTTGGGGGGAGAGGGCAGAGGAAGGAAGCATGATTGTTACCTCGCCACCAACACCACAGGGACTTGGTGCTCCTGGATTCGCAAGACACATGAGTGCCTTCTTGCTGCACTACCTGCAACATGACCCTCGAATTGTGAGAATTAGAAATAATCCTGACTACAGGGTTGCCACACTCTTAGATCCCCGGTACAAAAGTAAATTTGCAGAAATTATTCCTACCATAGAAAGAGATGCACGCATGCAGAGCATCAGCAGAGACTGTTGCAGAATCTTACATGTGCTTTTCCCCAAAACAATAGTGGTGCACGTAGTGAATCTCACAGTTCCAACTTGCCAACCGTGGGACCGTCGAGTGTTCAGCACTCAAAACGTAACAGAAACACCGTATCTGCTGGTAACATCAATTTTGCAGAATCATTTCACCACTTTTTTAGCCAATCCTTTGCAAGGCCACAGGAGACAAGAAGTCTGACACATTGTCAACGCCTATAGACGATGGTACAGGAGTATCTCCAAGTAAACATTGAAGCGATGACTGTGTCACTGGACCCTTTCTCTTTTTGGGTTTCCAATCTGGATAAATGGCCGGAGCTCACCACTTACGCCTTATAGATCTTGTCATGCCCCTCAGCCACTGTTCTGTCTGAACGTGTGTTCAGCGCTGCTGGTGGTGTGCTGACAGATAAGCGCACGCGGCTCTCCACTGATAATGTAGACAGACTCCCGTTCATAAAGAAGAACAAATCATGGATCCGAAACGACTTTTCTACCCCTGTGTCATCCTGGGGAGAGTAAAAGCTTGATGATTTGTTAAAATCACCTCACCAACCATTTTAAGCTTTCAAATTACTAATCATGTTTATCTGTATCTTGGCTGGAAAATAATTTGGGCTTTGAGGCAGTGTGCAGTACTGATTCTATTAGGCCATCTATACTAAGCTCCACCAGCTTTCAAATTAATAATAATTTTTAGCTGCATCTAACCCGGAAAAAAAATTTGGGGCTCCTAGATGCACAAGACACATGAGTGCCTTCTTGCTGCACTACCTGCAACATGACCCTCAGATTGTCAGAAGTCGAAGTTATCCTGACTACTGGGTTGCCACACTCTTAGATCTCCCACACTCTTCGATCAACCTTTTCATTTTAATAAAGAACAAAAAAATGGTCATTTTTGAAATTATAAGCATTAGCAGGTTATTAGAAACTGAAATCAAACAGTTTTCAACTCAAAACTTTATTCTAGGTGATGTTACATTTGCACATAGGTCCCCTTGTTCGAAAGGAGCTTCTGAACTCTCTCGTCCATTGACACTCCTTTTGATGATGCTCCAGAGGTTCTGAATGGGGTTGAGGTCAGGGGAGCATGGGGGTCACACCATAAGTTTGTCCCCTTTTATGCCCATATCAGCCAGAGATGCAGATGTGTTATGTGCAGCATGAGACGGTGCATTATCATGCATAAAAATGATCTTGCTGTGGAATACACGGTTCTTCTTCTTGAACCATGGCAGGAAGTGCTGTTTGAGAAACTCCACATACATTATGGAGT
Source organism: Phyllobates terribilis (assembly GCF_046119375.1). Taxonomy (NCBI): domain Eukaryota; kingdom Metazoa; phylum Chordata; class Amphibia; order Anura; family Dendrobatidae; genus Phyllobates; species Phyllobates terribilis. Next base: position 695,534,177 of record NW_027362762.1, read on the forward strand.
TCATCTTTACCCCTTCAGGGATCCTAAAGGGGCCGACAATCTCTCTCCCCATGATTCCAGCCCAAAACATTACTCCACCTCCTCCTTGTTGGCGCTGTAGCCGTGTTTGCGTGGGGTGTCCATCAACCAGCCATCCTCCACTCCATCCATCTGGACCTTCGAGCGTTGCACGGCACTCATCGGTGAACAAAACAGTTTTGAAGTCAGTCTTCATGTATTGTATGGCCCACTGGAGCCGTTTCTGCTTGTATGCAGTGGATAGAGGAGGTCGACAGGATGGCTTACGCACAGCTGCAAACCTCTGAAGGACTCTGCATCTTGCTGTTCGGGGGACGTTGGAGGCACCAGCAGCTTCAAAAACTTGTCTGCTGATATGACGAGGCTTTTTTGCCGCTGCTCTTTTAACCTGACATAATTGCCTGTAGGAAAGAGTCCTCAATTTTACCTTATCAGCACGCACACGTGTGTACTGTGAATCAGCTACATACTTCTTGATTGTGCGATGATCAGGATGAAGTGTCTTGGCAATGTTGATTGTAGTCATGCCTTGACCTAAACACTCCACAATTTGTTGCTTCTCAGCAGCCAACACATCCTTTTTCTTTCCCATTTTGGCAGAAAATGTAGGCTGCTTAATCATGTGGGATAACCTTCTTAAGTAGTCTTGCCTTTCATTGGACACACCTGCCAAACTAATTAGCACAGGTGTCTGCAATTGCTTACAGTGATATAAAGAGCCCTGACACACATCACCATCAATGAGTTTAACCGACAAGCAAAAAAATTCTTCCCTTATCACTCCTAAACACTTTTTGCATAATAATTTGGAACACAGTGTACATGTGCTTTTCCACAAAACACCAGTGGTTCACGTAGTGAATTTTTCAGTTCTAACTTGCCAACCCTGGTCTGTATGGAGTTGTTCAATAAAGGGCCCAAAATTAAGATAACATAGACGGGAGAGGTCTCTATGAATACGAATTCCTAAGTATTTGATACCCTGTGAGGGAAAGGGAAAGTTGGACTGGATGGAATCCTGTATGGATTTGGGGAGGGAGACATCGAGGGCCTCAGACTTCGCTGCATTGATTTTAAAATTTGACCATGTAACAAAGTGATCTATTTCAGCCATAACAGCAGGGATGGATATATGTGATTGAGTGATATATACTAGGACATCATCAGCAAATGCTCAGCACTTGTACTCGGTGCCTTTCACCTCAATCCACCTAATATTGGGGCTATGGCGAATTGATGAGAGCAGGTGCTCCATCACTAGGATGTATAAGAGAGGGGACAGAGGACATCCCTGCCTTGTCCCATTGGTGATTATGAAAGGTGATGAAAATGTTCCATTAATCTTCAGCCTATGTGACGTATTGCGATACAGGGCCGTGATTTTGCCTATAAAAGGGTCCCCTAGACCCCTACCCCAAGCTTTTAAAGAGAATAATATATGGCGTGCCAGGAGACTCTATGGAATGCTTTCTCAGCATCCAATGAGAGTATCTAATTACAAATTTTTAACTGCATCTAGCCCAGGAAATACTTTGTGCCTAGTAGCAGTGTCTGCTAGTCAGCGGATTATCCCAGCTGTTAAGCAAGCTACACCACCTGTAGTTTGGACACTTAATTTTTTCAAAGGAAATGGTACGGGCCCCCGGGACACTCAGTGAAGAGCATCGGGGAGGCACCCTAAGGCATAGGGGCTGGGACTGGCGGTAGGACGCCTTGCGGTTGACCGCTGAGCTCGATCCTTATGAAAGCTTTTTAACTGCAGCAGCTTTAGTGGACGCTACTGGAGCTGGAATTACGCGGCTGCTGGCATGAGACTTGCCCTCCAATAGATCCTTGTAAAAGGATTTAAAGTGTATTCATTCAAATTAGAGAGACAATTTAAATTAAAAAGATTAGACCTGCCTCTACCGCAGGGGGGCTCGCTCAACCCACCAGCGGACAGACACCAGTATTGGGAGAGGGGGGCTGGCCGTCAGGGTCCACCGCGGCTCTGGCACAAAGCCGGCGCCACAGAGGTCGCACGGGCAGGAACGGACTGGCCGTGTCGGCTTCGCACTTTTTTGGTTTTAGAAGGGCATGACATGCCTATATCTGTGTCTCCCCCTCCTTTCACTCCTCCACCTCTTTTCTTTTCGCATGACTATAAGTACTTGTCACTTTTCCATGTGTTAGTTGTGTCTTCTGAGCAGTTTGTCAGCTTTTGGACACCTTTAAAGGTGTTTTCTATGTGTTTCTATGTGTTTTTGTTTGCCTGCCATTGGTTTTAATGGTGTTCGACAGTGTTCGACGAACAGTTCGGCGAACATACGGGTGTTCGACGAACCGAACCGAACTCGAACACTACGGGTGTGGCTCAACACTAATGCTTGGCACTTACTGAGCATTTGCTGATGCTCGGATTTGAAGCTCGAATCCCTGCCTCATATGTTTGGCGCCTGTTACACAGCCAATAAGCATGTGGGAAATGCCTGCCAGTCACTGTAATGCTGTATCCATCTTTATAGTGGCAATACTGAGATTTGCTGGCTGCATTACCTCTTCAGAGGTTATAAAAGGACCAGTGTGCCATGATCGGTACTTTGACGCCATTGCACAGCTAAAGGACAGTTGTGATTGGAGGGAAAGAGCAATTCCCAGGCATGTGCACAGTTTAACTAATTCGAGTCCTTTAGTGTTGATACTGGTGCTGATGCTGAATGATCATACTAACAGTCCTTCTAAGGGCTAATCCTGTGTTTTGCTGTTTGTATCAGATACATTCTGCATTTAGCCTAGGGACAGCTGCAAGAGCATGGAGAGTGGAAGAATACAGCCTCTAGGCGGGGCTTAGGGCTTTGCAGTCTATAGCTAAATATATAGCTGCTACATGTGACTAGAGCTGAGCGAATGTTTCAATATTCGGTTTGGATTACGAACGCCAAATTTGCAGTATTTGCTGAATTATTTGTCGAATGTTCGTCGACTGTTACCGAACGCCATAGGATTCAATGGGGGGCAAATAAAAACGCATAGACAACACCTTCAAATGGACTCAACAGCTGACAAAACACATCAAATTAGGGGCAGACACCTGGAAAATGCCATGAATTCACTGAGTACTAGTACTATCATTATTATTACAGCGACATTTATTCCGTAGCGCTTTACATGTGAAAAGGAGTCACCGTCTGTGACTCACCGACTGATACAAGAGGAGAGAGAACCCAGCCCACGAGGGTGCACAAACAATCTACAAGGGATAAGTGAGGATAAAGTAGGTCAGGGTACAGCTAGTTGTGCAGCTGTATGCTGGAGCCAGGGTTACCGCAGATTGTACGCTTGTCACAAGAAGTGGGTTTTCAGCTTCCTTTTCAATGTTTCCACGGTAGGCGAGAGTCTGATGTGTTGGGGTACAGAGTTACACAGTAGCGGAGATGCACGGGACAAATCTTGTAAGCAATTGTGACAAGAAGAGATAAGAGGGAAGTAGAGAAGGAGATCTTGTAAGGATGGGAGGTTGCGTGCAGGTAACTAGTACAGGGACACTAGGTCACACATGTATGGATGAGACAGGTTTTCGGTGGTTGCAATGCCAAAGTTAGGCTTTTCAACTGGAGTCTCTGGGCAACAGGTAGCCAGTGCAGGTATTGACAGAGGGGAGAAGCCTGGGAATAGCGGGTTGACAGGTGGATTAATTGGCCAGCACAGTTTAGGATAGAGTGGAGGGGTACAAGAGTGGTAGAAGGGAGGTCACAGAGCAGGAGCTTGTAGTAGTGCCCCCTTGAGGCAGAAGATGAGAGTGTGAACTAGTGTTTTTCTGAATTCTAGGTTGAGGAATGTGTGGATCCCGGAGATACTTTGGAGTTGGAGTAAGCAGCAAGTGGAAAGGACTTGGATCTGACATTTGAAGGACATATCAGAGTCAAGTTTGCAGGACTGGGGAGATTGGACATACATTCACTTTGATGGATAGGTCAGTTGGGGGGGGGGTGAATGAGATGGTGGAAAGATGATGCATTCTGTTTTATCCCTGTTCATTTTTACAAATCTAGCAGAGAAGAAAGATGAAATACAGGACACACATTGTAGGATTCTGGTTAGTAAGGAGGTGATATCAGGTCCACAGAGGTAGATCTGTGTGTCATCAGCATAGAGGTGATACTGAAAGCCATGAGACCATGAGCTGTCCCTGGCCAAAGGCGTATATGGAGAAGAGCCTGGGTCCTACAACTGAACCTTAGGGGACACCGACACATAGGAGGTGAGATGAGGAGATGGTGTGTGAGTGGGAGACATTGAATGACCTGTCGGTTAGGTATGAAAATATCCAAGACAGGGCCAAGTCTGTGATGCCGAGAGATGAGAGTCTGTAGTAAGAGGGTATGGTCTACTGTGTCGAAGGAAGATGACAGGTCTAGGAGGAGGAAGACAGAGTAGTCTGGCTTGGATTTGGCAGTTAGTATGTCGTTGGTGACTTTAGTCAGGGCAGTTTCAGTGGAATGATGAGGCCGGAAGCCTGATTGTAAGTGGTCAAAAAGGGAGCAGGAGGAGAGGTTGGAGGACACTTCAAAACAGACGTGTTAATCCAGCAGTTTGGAGGCATAGGGGAGAAGTGAGATGGGCAGATAGCAAAACATAGGATTGGTCAAGGGAGGGCTTTTGGAGGATGGGTGAGATCGAGGTATGTTTGAATCATGAGGGGAAGACGGCAGTGACAGGTAGAAGAGGAGGGTTAGGCTTGGGATGAAGACTGTGGTATGGTTTGCAATGAGGTGGGATGGTATTAGGCCAAGTTCATAGGTGGTGATATGTGATTTGGAGAGAAAAGATGATCTTCCGTGATGGCGGAGAAACTGGTTTTGGAGGAGGAGAGTTGAGTCGTTATGAGAAGGGGCTGTTGGGACTTTAAGCAAATGCTTTGCCCTATGTTGTCAATCTTCTGCTTGAAGAATGAGGCAAAGTCTTCTGCGGAGATGAGAGGAGAGGGAGGGGGAGGTGGTGGATAGAGGAGGGACTTAAAAGTGCTGAATAGCTGTTTAGGGTTGTGAGACACGTATGATATGAGAGATGAGAAGTAGGTTTGTTTTGCTGCAGTGAGCAATTGTGCAGAATTTTGAAAACTTCTGTTACTGGACTCCACTCCCTTTTTTTGACAGTCACACAGCAGTACGCCTTGTAAATAAGAGGCAGTAAGAACATGTGCTTCAGTAGATGACAAGCGCTGCATCAAGTGGCTTCTGCTATTCTTCCTCCACCTTAACATCACACACAATACAGTCCTCAGAGGTGGCACCCCAATTACTTTTGTTTTCACCCATGTCACAACTCTCCTACCGGCCAACTGACTATGGGGAAGCACAGATAGGCGAGTCTGCAGAGCTGTTCACACATTCTATTCCGGGACATCAGAGGTTTGATCCAAAGCTTTACAGACTCAAAAGGAGGAAAGCATGTGTAGTAGTGATGAGCAAGCATGTGCATTACTCTAGATTTACGAGCATGCTCGAGTGTTTTCCGAATATATTCAGCGTGCTCAGGTGTTATATTTTAATCACTCCGTGCTCATGATTTGCGACTGTTTGACAGCTTTAATACATGTGAGTAATGCCTAAGAAACAGCACATGGATGGGTTGGAGAAAGAAATAAATACACACCAGAACATGGAGAACTAAACTAATATACAACAGGGTTTGGAGAACTAAACTACTATACAGCTAAGGTTGAAGAATGAAACAAATGCACACCAGAACATGGAGAACTAAACTAATAGAAAAAAGGGGTTGGAGAACTAAACTAATAAGACAACAGGCTTTGGAAAACTAACCTACTAAACAGCTATTGCTGGAGAACTAAACCACTACACACCAGGGGATGGAGAACTAAACCACTATACACCAAAGTGTCACTAGACAGCAAGTGTTGGAATCCCCAAGGCTTGCGGGATAAACCTCTGTATCTAACACTTCCTCCAGTGCTTCTGCATCCTACACTTCCTCTAGGGTCTCCACCTGCGCCCTCAACCTCTGCATTACTGAGACACATGTTCCAACAGTGCAGAGATAATCCCCCCCATCTCCGTACTGCGCATCCAAGTCTCACCGCAATCAGACAGTGATAAAATTAATATGCCTTGGAGATCGCAGTCATACACCTGAAGAGTTGTGGACAGCTCTCCAGGCTGAGTTTGAGCAATGGCTGTCTACACTGAACCTGGAGCAAGGGAAGGCCATATGCGATAATGGTGCAAACCCGGTGGCGGTCCTACACTGGGGCAACCTCAGACAAGTGCCTCGCATGGCTCGCATCCTCAACCTGATGGTACAGCAATTTCTCCACCACTACCCCGGCCTGGATGCGCTACTGCAGAAACCACGGTCTCTGCGTGCTCACTTGGGGCTGAGTGCCCACGATGTGTTTTTTATACATTTCCGCAGCGGCAATTCCGCCGTGGAAACGCTTATTAAATGCTTGGTAGAAGGTCTGCAATCTGCAATGTTCCTCAATGACAATCCACATGTGCTTTGCACATGCTGTGGAAATTTCCGCAGCGGATTATCATTGCGGAGAAATCTGCAGCACTACCATTAATTTTGTGTAATCGAGGCGTTTTCGCCGCCGTTGATTTGCATTGAATCGCTTAATATCTGCATGACTACAAGTGCACATGCGGATATTCTGCGATTCAATGCGCAGATGGTACCCAGGTGTGGAGAAGAGGAGACTCTCCTCCAGACTCGTGTACCATAGTACCTGTAAAAAAAAAAAAGAATGAAATAAAAAATAAACATATACTCACCTTCTGGTGGCCCGTGGTCTTCTCTCTGGTCGCGTGACCTATCACATGACTAAATGACGTCATGGAAGGTCCTTTTACACCACCGTGAGCCACCCAAGACACCGGACGCACAGGAGAAGGAGACCGGGGGCCATCGGAAGGTGAGTATAATGTTTTTTTTCTATTTTTTTACAATTTTTATTCTTTTTTTAACTATTAACTTGGTCATACTATATAAATCCATGCCGGTTGCATGGATTTATATAGTGTGACCAAGTTGTCAAGCACTTTTCCAAGTGATGCTAAAATCACTTGGAAAAACACTTGACAACCCGCATGCGAAATCGCATGTGCAAAACGCGTGACATATGCTTGTCCCTGGCAGAAAAAACACATGAAAACTTTGCATGTGTTTTTTCTACCAGGGAGATGCAAAAACACTCAGGAAAAATCCGGAGCATTTCTGCATCATGGGCACATAGCCTCAAACTATAAAAATGAGCAGGATCTTTAGTATAAAAGCCAGACTACTAGCCAATGAGCAAATTCCTTCATGATGATAGAGGCCACCATCTCCTTAGCTTGCTGGTGCTTTTCTGTGGGAATGAGCTTTTCTCCAACCAGCCAGGAATATCAAGTGAATGGCAAGCCACGGTATGGTATTAGCATCCAGTACCAGAAGCCATCCACAATTTCCGTACCTCAGGAATTTTATTTGTTAGACTGGCTGAGCAAACATTAGTTTCTCACAAAGGAGCTGAAGACACTGAGTGCCAGTAGGTGCAAGTTTCTCCAGCATGACCTGTTTGTTATTGTTAGATATCAGAGGGAGAACAAAACTGGGCTTTGCCAAGGTGCCATATTGCATCTTAAGTCTTAGAGACCCTGCACTTGCAGCCTTGCATTATACAGGATGGTGGGGAAGGAGACAGGAGACAGTAGATTGTGGAGTTGCATTAACTCTGGTAATGTAGAGGTTAGGAAGCAGCGAGGCAACGGCAGGCTGTAGGCTGTCTTGACGAAATGGGTTTTCAGGTTTTGTCTAAAGCATCCGCATGTGGTGGCTAATCGGACATGTTGAGGCACAGAATTCCAGAGGATGGGGTATATTTGGTAGAAGCATTGGAGGTGATTGGGTGAGGAACAAATAAGTGTGGAAAGAAGGAGGTCTTGAGAGGACCGGAGATTACGTAAGAGAATATATCAGGAGATTAGTTCAGAGATGTACGGAGAAGAAAGGCTATGGATGGCTTTGTACGTCAGTGTTAGTAGTTTGAACTGGATACGCTGCGCAATTGGGAGCCAGTGAAGTGATCTTACAGATTGCAATCTTATGGATTGCTGGAGCCAGTCCACAGTAAAAAAAAGTAGCCATAGAGTTTCTGGGAACCTTCCCACACACTTTTCTTAGCCTGGGCTGCTTCTCGGCAGGGTTGGATGGGCCCACCAGAGATTCTCCGGTGGGCCCTGGCTGCTCCATCAGGAGAGTTCATAGTGCCAACCTTGCAGCTGCTATGGGGCACTTAAGCGGGGGAGAAAGATGGTCCCTCAGAAACAAATCCTCTGGTGGGCCCAATGTTCTTCAGTCTGACACTGGTTCTCGGTGAGAGTTGTATTTCACCACAGCCATATTCTTTAGCTCCGTGAAAGTACTGCTATAGAGGGAAACCATATCTACTCTGGGTGTCATTTCTCCCAGGAAGTCCTCTAATGCAGCTTGTTGCATAAGCAATGGCAGCCCATCCAACATCAGCTCACACTTCTCGGTGGTGCTTAGTCATAGAAAAAGATCTTTCTTTACGCCTTTAATTTAATCACTACAGAATTGAACAATGACCTCATCTGCAATGCGTTTTGAGAAATAATGTGCATAAGCAAAGCCAAGGTTTAGGCCACTGAAGGTCATTAAGTAAAACTCATACAGCTTTCCCACAGACTGAAAGAGGGGTATGAAGACTTCCAAGACAGCCAAGACTTCCCTGTCCTCCCCAAGAGGATGACTGTCCATGTTCTACTCCTTCTCCTCCTCCTCCTCATTATCACCCAATCCGCATTGAGATGAGATGAGGCTGGGCTGCATAGTTCCTTGCTCTGTCTGCAATGCCTCCTCTTTAACTGTGAGAACTAAGCGTTTAAGTAGACAGAGAAGCGTGATGGTGATGCTAATTATGGCATCATCGCCACTCACCATTTTGGTGGAGTCCTCCAAGTTTTGGAGGACGGCACAGATGTCAGACATCCATGCCCACTCATCAGCTGTTATGTGCGGAGGCTGACCTGAATGCCGATGGGCGTGTTGAAGCTGGTAGTCAACAACTGCCCTCTGCTACTCACAAATCCTTCCCAACATCTGCAACGTTGATTTCCAACATGTGGTGACATCGCACAACAGTCAGTGAGCTGGAATCTGCAAATGCTGCTGAAGCACTACCAGGGTGGTGGAAGCTATAGCTGACTTTCTGAAATGGGCACACACACGTTATACTTTCACAAGCAGCTCTGGCAGATCTGGGTAGGTTTTGAGAAAGCACTGAAGCACTAAGTTGGGCGCATTTAGTGCTCTTTCATTACTTATGTGTACCCCTGTATGGAGAACAATATGAGCACCGAAAAATTTAAAAAAGATCAAATATAGCCTGCTTTATATACCGCGGTACTAAAAAAAACTATTTTGATTAAATCTTATTTACCCCTGTAACAAAAATATCTGTACCAAATAACTAATTTCAGTAGAACTAGTATACTGGTGACCGACAACTCTTCCACTACAGACAAACCCAATAAATAGAGACCCTATCAGGATTCTCCACATTTCCAAAAATTAGTGGCAGACACCAGCAAATTGCCATCACTTTCACTACAGTAGAAATTGTAGAATTAGGAATGACTCCTCTCTCCCTACAGCCAACCCAGTAGATGGAGACACATTCAGGATTCCCCACATTTCCAAAAAATTAGTGGCAGACACCAGCAAAATAGCATCAATTTCACCAGAGTAGAAGTAGTTTAATGGAAACAGAAACCTCTTCCACTACAGCCAACCCAATAGATGGAGACCTAATCAGGATTCCCCACATTTTCAAAAATTAGTGATAGACAACAGCAAAGTGGCATCGAATTCAGTACAGTAGAAGTTTTAGAATTAGGAACGACATGTCTTCACCTACAGCCAACCCAGTAGATAGAGACTCAATCAAAAGGGTTTACATTTCCTTAAATTAGGGCCTAACACCACTAAAGTGGCATTAATTTCACCAGAGTAGAAGTAGTTTAATGGAGACAGAAACCTCTTCCACTACAGTCAACACAATAGATGGAGACTCAATCAGGATTCCCCACATTTCCAAAAATTATTGGGAGACACCAGAAAAGTGGCATTAATTTCACTACAGTAGAAGTTGAAGAATTTGGAACCAAAACCTCTTCCACTACAGCCAGCCCAGCAGATGGAGACTCAATCAGGAGTACACCATCCTCTCCAGTCATTCACCACGTGTCAGACTTCTACTCTGTTGTGCAGGTGCACGAGCTGGTCTAAAAAATGTGTGAAAGGACTCACAGAAATTGCTTCTTCCACTTGCACTACTGCTGATGCTAATATTTTGGCTTTGACGAATTGATGTGCCAGAGGTTGAAAGTGTAGCGCTGTGATGAACTCTGTGTGCCTCACTGCTGGCTTGGGGAAAACCTGTCTTAAGGTTGTGTAAAACTGTGTTTCAATATTCCAGCATTCACGGGTCCCTTCCCAGGGCAGGAAACATCTGGTAAAATTTACTCTTGTAACATGGATCTAACAAAGTGGCAACCCAGTAGTCAGCACTATTTTGAATCATAACTATACAGGGATCATGTTGCAGATAGTGCAGCAAGAATGCCCTCATATGTGGGACTCTTTCCTGAGGTTTAAACCCAGGCTGTGTTGGTGGCTGGGTAGTTCTGATGGTTGTTTCCACCCACCAAACACGAACAGAGAGGGGATGATTATCCTCTTCATGTTCTGACTGTTGCTTGCCCATCACCTCTTCCATTTGTTCCTTGCCTTCACTAACACCTTCACTAACAGTTTTTCTGGTATCGCCAACACCCCTCGATCGCAGTGAACCACCCGCCCTTGGCACTCTGAAATATCTCCTAGAGTATTTTTTTTAGTGTGGATGAGGCCTTTATAACATATGAGATATGCTACGTACAATTTAAAGCTGAGATGTCCTCTACTGTATCAGATTAGTAGCAGAATAAAGTATTTTTTTTATTGTGGATGAGGCCTGTATAACATACGAGACATTCTCCAAACTAATTCAAACTGAGATATCCCCTGTTGTATAATGTTAGGAATCAAAGAAAGTATTTTTTTACTGTGGATGAGGCCTGTATAACATGGAATATATGCTCCACGATATTTAAAACTCAGATCAAGCCTGCTGTATCACGTTAGTCACTGTAAAAAATAGATTTTTTTTACTCTGCATACTCTGTGTTTGTGACACAAAAAAATCTTTTGTTGACTCTGCCTAGCAAGACAAAAAATGTTTTACTCTAAAAACAGCTGAAGTTCACCACCACTAATGTAGTAGCTGACGTAAAGAAGAGTGTATGACGTTTGCTACAAAAAAAAATCTTTGGTGTACTGTGGCTAGCAACAGGAAAAATATTTTTTTTACTCTGAAAACAGCTGAAGGTCACCTCCACTTACGTAGTAGCTGACCTATAGCAGAGTGTATGACATTTGCCACACAAAAAATCTTTGGTGGACTCTGCCTAGAAAGGCAAGAAATATTTTTTTTTACTCTGAAAACAGCTGAAGTTTACCAGCACTAAAATAGAAGGTGGCTTTTTTGCAATACAAAAAAGTCTTTTGTGGACTCTGCCTGCCAACAGAAAAAATATATTTGTTTTACTGTGCATACAGCTGAAGTTCACACACCAAAAAATTGACAAACTGGGCTAACATAGCTTGCACTATCACATTAGTAAATGAAAAAAAAAAGGTTTTTCTGCTCTGCACTCAGAAGCTCTGCACTGACAAGCTCTGCAGAAAGCTGAATTTCAACCCCACAAAATCAAAAAGTGGCCTACTAGGGCTTGCTTGCTATATCACATTAGCAAGTGCAAAAATAGATAGAAGGTCTGCATGGAGCACAGACAGAACAACCAGTGCACATCACTGTTCTATGGAATGGGCTCTGCTCTTTCTGTCAGAATCTCAGTAATTGCACAAAAACAAAAAAAGTGCTGCAAGGTCGATTGAACAGGTACACAGCACAGGACTTATCGACACTATCTGACTTCTACAGAAGCGCCCATCTATCTAGCTAATATCTCTCATTACAGAGGAGCTGGATGCAGGAGCAGCATCAATCACGAGTGACATACATAAAATGGCGCTGAGGGAACATGGCCACTTTTTATATAGAGAGGACATGTGATTTCAGCAGTCAATTGCAGAAGCCCTTGTGTCTGGGACACTGTGGATGCTTACTGCACACTGATTGGCTAGCCGCGCTTTCCTGACTTAAAGTTACCAGATACAGGAAAAAAAAAACACAGCTGATCTGACCTGTTCTGAGCTATCACCAGCCCCCCTCACTCATCTACTACGTCCCCCCGCTCATCATAAACAAGCACTATGCTAGCAAAACTGTTAAAAAAGCTGTAGTTGCCCCGCAATCACGGAACAACGTAAATTCGCCGAACGTTACCGATTTTCCCAAATGTAACAAATTTTGCTGACCTTTCCGATCACGAATCCAAATGTGCCACGTTCGTGTCAAACTTAAGTTTGGAGTTCAGATTTCGAACATATTCGCTCATCACTACACGTGACCAGTACATTTTTTTTGTGATCAAGTGTATTGTGATCTATAGAGATTAACATGCTCTGTGTGAAATTAGCGTGGTATTAACTACAAAAAAAAACCTTTAAAACAGTTTACTGTATTGTGATCCTTAGAGATTAGCATGCTCTGTGTGAAATTAGCAACGTATTAACCGCAAAAAAACACCTTCAAAACAGTTTACTGCATTGTGATCCATAGAGATTAATGTGCTCTGTGTGAAGTTAGCGTGGTATTAACCACAAAAAAACCTTCAAAACAGTTTACTGCATTGTGATCCCTACAGATTAACATGCTCTGTGAAAAATTATGGTGGTTTACAATTAATAAAAACTGCTTAGCCTGCTACAGTTGACCACTTTTTTTTGTTACAAAAATTGACTATTGTCATCCATACAGTTAAATCTGATTTGTGTAAAATTACGGTGGTTTAAAAGTTTTAAAACTCGCTTTGCCTGCTAAAGTTGACCAAATTATTTTGTTTCAAAAATTTACTATTGTTATCCAAATAGTTTAATGTGCTTTGTGATAAATTACAGTAGTTTAAATTTTTTTAAAACTGCTTAGCCTGCTACAGTTGAGTAAATTATTTTTTATTAAAAATTTTTTGTTTCAATTAAAAAAGGAAACTTGGGTTCCAGAGACCAAAATTCATAAGGCATGCGATAAGGGACGGGGAAGTGGAAGTGCTCATGATGGTGCATGCAGATGCTGAGGACGTGGAGCAGGTGTGACTACACCTGTTGCTGGAGTACAAGAAACACGCCCATCCACAACACATAGCTTCTTGTCCCACTTTGCAGGGAGGTACGGTACACCACTCCTGGAGCCACGCCAGTGTGAACAGTTGGTCGGTTGGATAACAGACAAAGCTTCCAGCATGCATGCCAGCACCACCCAGTCTTCCACACGGTTCAGTCTCACCAGCTAACAGTCTGGATCACTTAATCCTCAGCCTGATTCTCCTTCCTCCCACTATGTTGAGTCTCAGGAGACCAGTGGTCCCACACTATGACACTCCAAGGAGCTCTTTGCAATATCATTTCTTGATTGTGGTATCTCACCCTGCATGTTCAAAGAGGGATAAGGGTAGACGCTGTTTAGTGATGCACAAAACTTAGAGCAGCCATGGTCACAAGAAGATGACGGTGAGGAACGGAAATTTTGTCTAAGGAGGTAGATAATGATGAGACACAGTTGCTGATAACTCAGGTTGTTGTTAAGTCACCAAGTCTGGAGAACCAGGGTGCATTGGTAGAAGATGAGTTGGTGGATGATGGAGTCACAGACCCAACCTGGGAAGCTGGCATGCAGGGTGAGGCCAGCAGCACTGAGGGGGGGGGGGGGGGGGGGTTGGTAGCACCAAAACAGGCAGGAAGAGGCAATGGGGTGATTAGAGGGAGAAGGCAGACAATTTTTCCACAGAACACCGCAACTCATGAATTTCTCCATCAAAGAGTTAGGTTTTCCCCAGTTTAGGACTTTTTTAAAGAGATTTCTGAGACAAAAATAATGGTCATTTGCAACCTGTGCCATGCCAAGATCAACATCGGTCTGACCATTAAGAGCCTGACCACCACCAGCATGATCAAATACATGTCATCTAAGCACCCAATTGTTGGGCTGAATGCCTGGGTCCACGATTGGTGCCAGCAGGTGACACCGCTGCCTCTTCCCCTGCACTAGGTGCTTCCAAATCCCCTGTCTGTAACACTCGTGTTACGGGTCCGGGTGGTGGAACCTCTGTGCTTCGGTACAAGGAGGGACCAGAGGGGCGTGACTAAGTGCCTACTTGGCCTGACCAAGGTCACACGGCGGTTCAATTGACTCCGTGAACTAGGGAGGGACCAAGCAGGGGGACAAGGTGCCTCTCTGGGACTGACCTTGTGTGAGAGCAGGTGACTCCCACGGGTCAGATGGCAGGAACTGACCAGTACAGCGGATGTGCACGGCAGGAAGGCTGACAGGTGGTCCAGATAGATAAGCAGGCTGGTTAGGCAGATAGCTAGATGGGTGCTCCGGGTAGGCAAGCTGGCGGGCATGACAGGTAACTGGTGGGTGCTCCAGGTAGGCTGGCGGGCACGCACTACAGGTAACAGGCAGGTGCTTTCAGGTAAGCAGGCTGGGGGGCATGGCAGGTAACAGGCAGGTGCTTCCAGGTAGGCAGGCTGGTGAGCACGGCAGGTAACTGGCAGGTAGACTGGCGAGCAGGACTGACAGGCAGTGGGACCTGAGGGCTGAAACAAGTGTTAGCACACAGAATAACAACCTTGCACAGGCACCTCCATATTGGAGGAGGTGCTTTAAATAGGCTAAGTCCTCTGGCCATTGGCCGGGGACTTTTTAGGACGACGCGCACAGCCCCTTTAAGAGAGAGGAAGCGCGCGCCACAGTAGCTGCAGGGCGGGAGATGGAAGACGCTGGACCAGGGCCGTGGCGGTGAGGGGAATGACGTCTCTGCCTGGCAGGAGGCAGAGACGCTGATGCTACAACTCGTACAGATGCCTCCCACCCTACACTTGTCCTTGCACATTCTGAGGCAACATCATCAGGCACTTCCAAAAATGTATGCTAGCATGACATTCAGCTGTCCCTACCCCAGGCCTTGAAACAATAAAGAAAGTTCCCAGTCACCCACCCACAGGTATAAATGCTAAATGGGCACATTTTCAGGCTGCTTGCCGTGGTAATGTTGCCGTTTAGGCTTGTAGACAGGTGGACTCATGGTGGCAGCCATCCCTCGGTACTCAGTCCCCAGCCACCAATATTTCTCCCATTGTGGCGTCCCCGCCGTGTACCATGTCCAGGAACATCACCCGTGCCCTTACGAACGCAGTTACTGGGATTGTACACTTAACAGCTGACACATGCACAAGCACTTGTGGCCAGTGACGCTACATTTCCCTGACGGCACACTAGTTGAAAATTGTGGAGGCTGTGACCGAGTTCCACCCTGGCATTTCAAATGTGCTACCGACACAAAGGATTTCTGCCCCTACTTCTATGAGGGTTTCCTCCACCTCTTACACCAGTTTCTCCACTTCCTTCTGCTCCTCCTCATCATCCATCTCCGATTTGCTATCTCAGAGCATATCGTCCACATCAGCCAGAAGCTGGAAGCTTTGCAACACTGCCTAAGCAAAGCGGCATAAGGCTCTGCTGAAGCAAATTTGTCTAGGAGAAAAAACACACAGATCTGTGGCTCTCGTCGCTGAACCTCCAATCAGTCATGGTCATGTGTGATAATGGTCGTAACCTGGTGGTGACTGTGAAGCTTGGAGAGCTCTCACGCGTACCATGCTTGGCCCACATGCTCAACTTGGTGATTTAGCAGTTTCTGAAAACCTACGCAGATTTGCCAGAGCTTGTGGTCAAAGTACACCATGTCAGCGCCCATTTCCGCAAATTGGCTACAGCTGCCGCTGCGCTGGCATGCTGCAGAAGCATGTGCAAGTGCCAGTTCACTGGCTGGTTTGCGATGTCACCATGCACTGGAACTTCACACTGCACATGCTGGCAAGACTTTGTGAGCAGCAGAGGCCAGTTGTCAAATACCAGCTCAAACACACCTATCATTATTCTGGTCAGTCTCCACACATAACAACTGAAGAATGGGCATGGTTTTCTGCCATTTGTGCGGTTCTCCAAGACTTTGAGGACTCCAGAAAGATGGTGTGCGGTGATGACGCCATAGTCAGCACAACAATCCCACTTCTGTGCCTACTTAAACAGTCGGTACTCACAAATAAAGTTGAACCTTTGCATGCGGACCAGGTGGAGATGGAGGAAGACATGATACAAGGAGATACTACCCAGCCTCATCTAATCTGCTCAGCGCAGATCGTTAACAATGAGGGAGTGGAGGCTGAAGAGCAGGAGGAGGAACAGGAACTAGTTGCTAGTGCAACAGAGGCTAGTACCCACACAATATTCGTCCCGTCTCTCCTATGTGGATGGACTGAGGAGGGGAATAAGGAGGAAGAGATAGAGGTGGAGGAGTTGGAGAGTAGTCATCATAGTGGAGATTGGTTTCAGGGAGCTTGACACATATGGCCGACTTTATGTACCGCTGCCTTTCCCGTGATCCTCGTGTTACATTAACCTTGGCCAAAAAAGAGCACTGGTTGTTTACTCTGCTAGACCCACGTTACAAGGAGAACTTTGCATCTCTCCTTCCTGAGGCAGAGAGGTCTACTAAAGTGGTGCTATACCAGAAGGCCATTGCGGAAAATGTGTTCAAAAATTCCCATCAGACATTACTAGCGGCAGGGGGCAAGCTTCCTTTCCCAAACCAAGAATGAGAAGCGAGGGAAACACACACCAGGTACAGCAGAGGCAGGAGTAAACTATTAAAGGCCATGGCCAATTTCATGAGACCCTTCCAGCGTCCAGGCCATAATGAACGGGTATTTTACACAAGACGTGAAAAGTTTTCAAAGATAGTCAAGCAATACTTGGCTGACAAAACCAGTGTACTCCCTAATTCCTCTGTGACCTTCAGCTATTGGGTTTCAAAGCTGTACACCTGGCATGAGCTGTCCCTTTATGCCTTGGAGGTGTTGTCCCGCTGCTAGCATCTGGTCTGAGCTGTTTTTTAGTGCCCCTATGGGGGGGTCATAACAGACAGGTGCTTTCGCCTGTCAACAGAAAATGCTGACAGGCTCCCTCTGATAAAACTGAACAAAGTCTGGATTAGCCCAAACTTTTCCAAACCATCAGATGACAGCAGCACATAAAGTGTATTTAATGTTCAATATTTGAATGAGACCCTCCTGTTGTTGCCTTCAACGGTGTATGGATGACCCTCCTTATAATTTTTTTCTGGCTTTGCACACACATTGCAAAGCCTTAATGACTGTAGAAGTACCACAACTAGACTTTCTTAATTTTTTATGAGACACTCCACTTGGTGCCTTCAAGGGTGTATGAATGACTTTGCTTGTAATTTGGTAGGCTTTACACTTTGTGCAGCAGATCTTTTCTGAGTGTAGGAGTACCACAACTATGCTTTTTTCACAATATTTGAATGCGGCACTACAGTTAGTTCCTTTAAGGATGTATGGATGAACAGAATGTGTATGAGTCCTTCCTTTGTGGCTAATACTGGGTGCATCTGAGTACATCTTTCATCAAATTTTTGGCAGTTCTTTCTTCCTTCATAAATTACACTGAAATTTCCAATTTTTAATAAAAATTTCAATTTTAGTTTACTTAAATTATTACTATTATTTTAATCCTTTTTAAATTTTGCCCTATATTCAACTCATTATACAGGAAAAAATGTTTCTTAACTTTTTTTCTTGCAAACTCCAAATTCTCGTCAATTTTGAATGTTTTATTGTTAATCCTTAAAGGGGAGTAAAAGTGTGACACCATTGTTATCAGCAGCATTCTGGGAGTCAGAGAAGCTTCCAGGGGTCTTCCCCATGCTGTTCTTCTTTTCAGCAGTTTTTCCATCCATTTCAACATTTTCACTGCCACCCAGACCTCCTTGTAGGGTCTGCCAGTAAAATGCTCTGATTTCCCATTGACTCCCATTATACTAGTTACTCTAAACGAGCATCTGAGCATTAGGAATTGCTCCATTCGAGTAATGATCATTTGAGCATTTTAGTACTTGCTCATCAATAGTTCATTAGTCTGCACGTATGTGGATGGGTAATAGTTGGGTCAAATGTTTAAGGGGTGGTAAGATGTAGGTAATTGTGTAAGCTGGCCCCCTGCGGTAGTCATGTGAGTGGGCCGCCCTTTCCATGCTGGAGACAGTTACAGAGGATTGAGTGTTGTGGATGTGCATGTGCAACAATATTCCTTAATCTTATATCTCCACCGTTCATTCTGATAATGTGCCACTCCCTTTAACCCTTTCAATCAGGAAGCCAGACCAGTCCTTAGAAAGAATGTCCTTTTTATGCATGACCAAACAGGTGAACAGGGAGTAACAGGTTATGCATTCTCCGTCACCCTTCATACAATGCATCAGCTCATTTCACAGAATGACAGTTAGCATTTTGTTTCCCGCATCAGTTATGGGAAAGGAATGGGGAGAAGTTTGGATGGCCTGCATTTTCCTAGGTGTAGGGTCATATGAGTCCAGGTGTGTCGCTATTACCCTGATACCTGATTTTTTTTAAGTCTGTTTCCCTATAATGGATCCATAGAACTTTCAGATACCACTCTTAATTGTTATCTATATAATTTAAAAATGTAGGCAATCTAGAAAAAACACATTACTAAGATGAACATTTTCCTTGCAGTAAGAAATGAATTCTTTATATCCAGTGAGATTAATGGCAGATACCCAGGGTCCTGTCAGCAGCTAAATTCCAGAAGCACAACATTGTACTTATGACTACATACAGGTCTACATTTGCACACATTAATCTAGGTTAATCCTGTAAATTTATTTTCCTTTTAGGGGAAAATTGCCGCCATTGAGAAATATTTGCGTTGTTCCTATCACACATTGATATTCCATATTATTCTTTCTTAACAATGAAGTATTGGCCTGACTTTGAGTAATGCAATAGGCCCAACAATTACAAGGAAGTACACTCTAAAATAACTAAAGGAAGTATAAAAACATTCTGGAATGTATCACTTGGATATTGGGAGAAGTTTTAATGAATTTCGACTTCTGTCTACGCTGAAATCTTCCAAAACAGGACACTTTTGCATATTTGTCTTTATCCTTTCAGCCCAAAATAAGCACAGAGGAGACACACAGTTCATAATATGTAACACGGGATTTGGGAAATTGCTGAGAATCATAAATAAATGTTATCATGAACATAGAAGAATAAATCATACTAGTTGTTATGTTCTGCTACCAGAGCTAAGGAAAGAGAGGAGATCTGTCCCTACGATAGAACTCAGCTGAATCCCTACGATGTAACAGGGAACCTGATCCTGTGATCAGACCTGCTAAAGTCCTAAGCTAGTCTGTACGGAGACCTATAGATGTGGGGAAGGAATCCCTACAAGTACTAAGGACTGGGAGGAAAATGGGACACCTCCTAACAGAAATAGTAGCAGACAGACGAACAAACAAAATATATAGAACATAGAGGTCCGTAGACCAAGCAAACTAACAGAGTTAGATACAGAGCACAGGCTAGCTAGAAAGTAGTTATACAATGAAGTCCAGCAAAGCCAGAAGGGCGGAGCAGGATTAAATAGGCCAACAAGGTCATGTGACCAGCAAAGGAAAAAACCTAAGAGCAAGGTTCTAACACTAGTTTGCTGTAGACACAAATTTGAGTAAATTGAAAACAATCTGTATAATTTAATGTCCAGGATGAAGTGTGCAGTTCGAGATCACAAACGCCATAGAAAGACAAGTGAGATAAAAACAAGGCTAGACAGATATTTAACATATATATATATATATATATATATATAGATAGATATAGATATATACTGTATGTTAAATATACGGTATGTTAAATTTCAAGGGTGCCAATACTATTGTCCATGACTGTGTATATCTATATATCTATATAGATAGATAGCTAGATAGATATACACAGTCATGGACAATAGTATTGGCATCCTTGAAATTGTTCCAGAAAATGAGGTATTTCTCCCAGAAAATTATTGCAATTACACGTTTTGTTATACTGTACACATGCTTATTTTCTTTGTGTGTATTGGAAAAACAGAAAAAAAACAGATAAAAAAGGTAAACTTGACATAAATTCACACAAAACCCCAAAAATGGGATGGACAAAATTGCTGGCACCCACAACTTAATATTTGGTTTCACACTCTTTGGAATAAAAAACAGAAATCCATTGCTTCCTATAACCATCAGCAAGCCTCTTACACCTCTCAACTGGAATTTTGGACCACTCTTCTTTTGCAAACTGCTCAAGGTCTCTCATATTTGAAGGTTGCCTTCTCCAAACAACAATTTTAAAACCTTTCCACGGGTATTCAATGGGATTTAGATCCAGACTCATAGCTGGCCACTTCAGAACTCTTCGGCGCTTTGTTTCCATGCATTTCTGGATGCATCTTAAAGTATGTTTGGGGTCAATGTATTCCTGGAAGACCCATGACCTAGGACGTAATCTACACTTCTGAAACTGTGCACTACATTGCGGCCCAAAATCCTTTGGTAATCTTCAGATTTCATGACTCATGATGACTTGCACACAGTCAAAGCACTCTGTGCGAGAGGCAGCAAAACAACCCCAAAATATCTTTGAACCTCCACCATATTTGCCTGTAGGTGCTGTATTCTTTTCTTTGTAGGCTTCATTCATTTTTGATAAACAGTAGAATGATGTGCTTTACCAAAAAGCTCTATCTTGGTCTCATCTGTTCAAAAGACACTTTCTCAGAAGGATTTTTACTTACTCACGTACATTTAGGCAAACTGCAGTCTTGCTTTGTTATGTCTCTGTGTCAGCAATGGGGTCCTCTTTGATCTCTTGCCAAACCAATTCATTTCATTCAAATGTCAACGGATAGTTCATGTTGACACTGATGCACCCTGAGCCGCCGGACAGCTTGAATTTCTTTGGAACTTGATTGGGGCTGCTTATCCACCATCCGAACTATCCTGAATGGCATCCTTTCTTCAATTTTTCTCAGCCGTCCACATCCAAGGAGATTAGCTACAGTGCCATGGGTTGTAAAATGTTTTGATTATGTTGAGCATCGTGGACAAATTAACATCAAGATCTTTGAAGATGGACTTGTAACCTTGAGGTTGTTCATATTGTTCAACAATTTTGGTTCCCAAGTGCAGTACTCTTCTCTTCTTTCTGTTCTCCATGCTTAGTGTTGCACACAGATACGCAATGCACAGATTGAGTTAACTTCTCCCCTTTTTATCTGGTTTCAGATGTGATTTTCATATTGCCCATACCGGTTACTTGCCACATGTGACTTTGAATGAGCATCAGATGCTTGAAATAAAGTTGTTTAACTAAAATTTAGGAAATGTGCCAAAAAAAAATTCGGGTCCATTTTTGGGATTTTGTGTGAAATTATGGGCAATTTGCCTTTTTTTCTTTGTTTTTTTGTGTTGTTCCAATTCACACAAAGGAAGTAAACATGTGTATAACAAAACATGTAATTGCAATAATTTTTTGGAAACAATATTTCACTTACTGTAACAATTTCAAGAGTGCCAACACTTTTTGCCATGACTGTATATAAGAGCACAGTCCTAATGTTGAGGTTGTAATACATTCACAAATAACCACACACAAGCCTTCAACTGTAGAAACATTAGAATAGAAGCAGCACTTCAATGGAAATAAGTGAAAAAAATGGACTTTATTCACTTAGATTCATGATATGTTTCATCATGCTTGAGAAAGGCTTCAAGTGAGAAGCTGAAACGTTGCTTGTATCTAGGTGAATAAAGTCCACTTTTTTTCACTCATTTTTATTGGAGTGCTGCTTCCATTCTAATTTTTCTACACAAATTGATATAATGCAAATTTATATTTCATTCCGTATATTTTATTAATATTTCATTGAGTGAGATGTATACAGTAGCACTGTGCATCCTGAGCTTCCTGTCTGCTGTCTCATGTACAGAATGCCAGACATAAAATAGACTGACACATATGTATTTCTATGTATCAGGGTACTTTATAGTCCATTTATGGTCTAAAAGTACAATTATGAATTTCATTGTGTAGTGTATCTTCAGCTAATCTGGTTGGTGATCTGTAGCTTCTTGACAGGCAGTGAGGGGGAGGGGCATTCCATCAGAGCTGACAGTGTTATGAGTAGGGATGGGCTAAACTGAATTGTAAAGTCCGGGGTTCGTACCGGACACCTAATGTCCTGTACCAAACCCCGAACATGGACTTTTTACCGGAAGTCCGGTTTACTGATTACTGATGCTGAATAACGTTTGTTGAAAGACTGCAGTGCAGCAACTCAACAAGCTTTTAGGCTGTGGGCACTTTCGGAGCCATCACAGCCATGTCAAGTATTGGCATGGCTGTGATTGGCCGAGGCACCACGTGAACCTGCCTGTATAAATGCTGGATCATGGTTGCTTCTGCCATTCTGCTCTGATCAGCAAAAAAGCCTCTGTGTGTACTCTCCACCTGTGTCTGTGGGAGTAATGTGCCTAAAAATGTTTTTCTAATCTGCACTCGTGTCTGTGGGAGTACTGTGCCTAAAAACCACTAAATGAGGAGAGCATCAAATGGGGAACGTGGACGTGGCCGTGGTGCTGCTGGTGTAGCATGCCCGTAATACAGCCTGGTGTAATGTGACCATAATATAGACTGGTGTAGCATGTCCATAAGACAGCCTGGTGGAGCATGTCCTTAATACAGCCTGGTGCAGCATGTCTGTAAGGCCACAGCCCCACTATCAGTATTTGGTCAGTATTCGATCAGTATTTTTTCTCAGGAGTGGAAGCCAAAACTAGGTGAGGAACAATCAGAGAAAAGGTGTAATAGAAACAAATGCACCAATTCTGCATTTATCACCCACTCCTGGTTTTGGCTCCCACTCCAGAGAAAAAATACTGACAGAATACTGACCAAATACTAATAGTGGGGCTGTGGCCTAATACATCTCTTCTACAGTCCAGAACTTGATAGCTTTCTTCCATACACTAATTGACAGATTCATGTTTTTATGGTGATCTGTAGACAGAAATTCATAAAAGCAAGCAAAATTAACTCATTTAATGACCATTCAGAGTTTCACTGTCCCGTGTGTACGGGGGAGTCTAGGTAGAGGGCCTCATCTTCCAAATTTTTTTAAATCCAATCCACTTCACAATCTTTTTAAATTTGTCCCAAAATTTTTCAGAGGCCAAGTGAAGTTCTTGCTTTTTGCCATCTTGTTGAGTTTCTTGTTGTCTCATATAGGTATCATATGCTAGAAATGAGTGTTCATTCTGGGCACATACATCTCTTCTACAGTCCAGAACTTGATACTTGTCAGAATTTGTATTATGGAAAGAAAAAAGCAGCTAACTAAAGAAAAACGAGTGGCCATCATTACTTTAAGAAATGAAAGTCAGTCAGTCCGAAAAATTGGGCAAATTTTCAAAGTGTCCCCAAGTGCAGTTGCAAAAACCATCAAGCGCTACAAAGAAACTGGCTCACATGAGGACCGCCCCAGGAAAGGAAGATCAAGAGTCACCTCTGCTTCTGAGGATAAGTTTATCCGAGTCACCAGCCTCAGAAATCGCAGGATAACAGCAGCTCAGATTAGAGATCAGGTCAAAGCCACACAGAGTTCTAGCAGCAGACACATCTCTACAACAACTGTTAAGAGGAGACTTTGTGCAGCAGGCCTTCATGGTAAAATAGCTGCTAGGAAACCATTGCTAAGGACAGGCAACAAGCAGAAGAGACTTTTTTTGGGGCTAAAGAACACAATTAATGGACATTAGACCAGTGGAAATCTGTGCTTTGGTCTGATGAGTCCAAATTTGAGATCTTTGGTTCCAATCACCATGTCTTTGTGCGACGCAGAAAAGGTGAACGGATGGACTCTACATGCCTGGTTCCCACCATGAAGCATGGAGGAGGAGGTGTGATGGCGTGGGGGTGCTTTGCTTGTGACACTGTTGGGGATTTATTCAAAATCGAAGGCATACTGAACCCGCATGGCTACCACAGCATCTTGCAGCGGCATGCTATTCCATCTGGTTTGCGTTTAGTTGGACCATCATTTATTTTTCAACAGGACAATAACCCCAAACACACCTCCAGGCTGTGTAAGGGCTATTTGACCAAGAAGGAGAGTGATGGGGTGCTACGCCAGATGACCTGGCCTCCACAGTCACCAGACCTGAACCCAATCGAGATGGTTTGTGGTGACCTGGACCGCAGAGTGAAGGCAAAAGGGCCAACAAGTGCTAAGCATCTCTGGGAACTCCTTCAAGATTGTTGGAAGACCATTTCCGGTGACTACCTCTTGAAGCTCATCAAGAGAATGCCAAGAGTGTACAAAGCAGTCATCAAAGCAAAAGGTGGATAATTTGAAGAACCTAGAGTATAATACATATTTTCAGTCATTTCACACTTTTTTGTTAAGTATATAATTCCACATGTGTTAATTCATAGTTTTGATGCCTTCAGTGTGAATGTACAATTTTCATAGTCATGACAATACAGAAAAATCTTTAAATGAGAAGGTGTGTCCAAACTTTTGGTCTGTACTGTATGTCACACAAATTTCTAGACCTTCAGGCTGTCATTAATGGGTGGTCCTTCAGGGAGTCCCTTAAATGAGGATCTGTTTGGAGGACCGGCCAATGACGCTTTAGAATAGACCTCATGTTCTCCCACTCCTAGTAATAAGCAGTGATAAATCTAACATGCGACTGATTAGTGATCATTCTCCTAGGCATCTTAGTATGAAGCAACTCTAAATGAGGGGTATGCTTAGCCCTAAGACACCCCTTCTTGCTGCTATGGTTACTGTAGCCTCTTTCCCTGAAACGCAATGTCAGATCGGACGCCTGCTCCTCGAATTGTGCGTCCGAGGAGCAGATACGTCGCATGCGTAAAAACTGTCCGGTGGAGATGGCGTGAATCGTAGACCTGTCATGGGCAGATGATGCATGTAAGAGGGCATTGACAGAGGTGGGTTTACGGTGTACTTCGATTGTAATCAGCCGATATGTCCCCACCTCTATCAAAATGTCCAAAAATTCCACTTTCCTTACATCAAATTTGTATGTTAACTTAATGTTAAATGGATTAACGCCCAATCTGTCCATGAATATACCAAGCGGCAACAGGCTGTGATGAAGCTAATATGCTTAGGTGACAAACTGCACACCGCTGAAGAGTTGTGGACAGCTCTGAAAGAGCAGGCAGATCTGTGGCTGACACCGCTGACCCTACAGCCAGGCATGGTCTTCTGTGACAATGGACGGAACCTGGTGGCAGCTCTGAGGCGAGGCGAGCTCACACACGTAGCATGCCTGGCTCATGTGGTTAATCTCGTGGTTCAGTGATTTCTAAAAACCTAAACTTATCTGTCGGATCTGCTAGTCAAAGTATTCCGCCTGTGTGCCCATTTAGAAAGTCAGCTACAGCTTCCCCCGCCCTTGCCGTGCTTCAGCATCATTGACAGCTTCCAGCTCATCAACTGATTTGCGATGTCCCCACGCATTGGATCTCTACATTGCAGATGTTAGGAAGGATTTGTGAGCAGAAGAGGGCAGTTTTTGACTACCAGCATCAACAAGGCCGTCGGTATTCAAGTCAGACTCCACACATAAATCCTCAGGAGTGGACATGGATGTCAGACATATGTACCATCCTCCAAAACTTTGAGGACTCCACTAAGATGGTGAGCGGCTATGACATCATAATTTGCGTCACCATCCCACTTCTCTGTCTTCTGAAACGCTCTCTGCTCACAATTAAAGAAGATGCATTGCAGGCGGAGCACGATGATATGAAGTAAGGAACCATACAGGGTGATTCCGCTCTGCTCAGCCTCATCTCATCCCAACGTGGATTGGGTGACAATAAGGAAAACGAGGAGGAGGAAGAACAGGAACTAGTTTCCTGCGCTATAGATGGTAGTACCGGCACAACTGTCATACGTCTGTTCAGCGTGGATTGCCTGAGGACAGGGAGGAGGAGGAAGAGGAGGGGGATGAAGAGGAGAGCATGGTCAGTCGTCCTCTTGGTGAGGACACGGAAGTCTTGCCTCTTTGCAGTCTGGCACACATGGCTGAGTTTATGTTATGCTGCCTTTCCCATGACCCTCGCATTGACCAAATTTTGGGTGACAGTCATTATTGGTTGGTAGCACTTCTAGACCCATACTACAAGGAGAACTTTCTGTCTCTTATTCCCTTGCAGGACAGGCCTAATAAAATGAGGCACAAAACTGAGCGGTGCAACACATAGGGAAGGTAATTATTATGCAGACATGCTGATATTATTTTTATCCACTGTGATTATATTACTTTATGCATGTTTTCTAAGGTGGGACTTGTGATTTGGACACTTGCTCCCCGGATCATAGGTGGAGGTCTAGTGCTGAGACTTTTTTATATATCTAGGTTGATATTCAACCCTATATGGGAATGTCTTAGATCCTATGCATGACTCCATCTGTGACTCTGGAATGTAGTCACGCACATATAGATCTGTGATCTGTGTCCCCTTTCCCATATGTGATTAGCATTGCATTGATTGTGAGCTTATATCTGGACCTATGTTTCATTACTGATGAGGAATTTTTCTCCTGTGCTGTCGCTAATGAGCACAGTTCTTTTATTGATATGTATGTATGTCTAGTGCTTAATAAAATTATGGTTATTTCTATTATGATTGATGGTTTGGATCTTTCTATGACTCCATAATAGTGTTTTGTAGGTAATATAATAAAATGGGGCAGTACGAGAAGGCCCTTGTTGCGAAATTATTTAAAAAATTCCCATCTGAAAACACAGGTGGCAGAGGTCACAGTTCGTTGGACAACCATGGAGTACAGGTGAGAGAGACACAAATGCAATCCAGCAGAGGCAGGGGAACACTGTCAAAGTTCTGGGACAGTTTTTTCAGACACTCCCATCTCACCGGCCCTAAAGCGCGGGGTACTCTCCCAAGGAGGGAAACGTTTCGGAAAATGCTGAAGGAGTACCTTGCCGACTGTACCAACGTCCTCCGTGATTCCTCTGTGCCTTATAATTATTGGGTATCCAAGCTGGACACATGGCATGAACTGGCTCACTACGCATTGGAGGTCCTGGCCTGCCGCTAGCGTTTTGTCAGAGCGGGCTTTTAGCGCTGCTGGTGGAATTATAACCGATAGGTGCATCTGCCTGTCAACTGAAAATGCTGACAGGCTGACTCTTATAAAAATGAACAAGGGCTGGATTGGACCAGACTTCTCAACACCACCGAATGATAGCAGCGTAACATAAACTCAATTCCAGTGTCTTTTTTTGGGAGGTCTATTCCCATGCACCTCTTCACACGCAGACATGGGTATACGCTTCATGATTGTGTCTATTTGCTCTTGTCCTCCTCGTTCTCCACATCCTCATCCTCCAAGACCATATCACCACCATATGTACCATATCAGAATATCTACATCTCTTGCAAGGGTCATTGGAGTTCCTCCAATTGTTTGGCAGCCGTTGCTTCACTGCATAGGCAAGCAGTTTAGGAGACCCACTTCCTAATAATGAGAACATTGTTTTCAGGAGGCCCTCTGACCTCTACATCTCTTGCAAGGGGCATTGGAGTGCCTCAAAATTTTTGACAGCCATTGCAGTCACTGCATAGGCAAACAATATGGGAGACGCTCTCCTTTCTAATGGGAACATGTCGTTACTGTGGCCCAGCTCTATGTGTATTTAAATTGTTAGTAGGGTTTTTCCTAAATTTTGGCAGCCGTTGAACGTACTGCATACCCTATAACTGAATAGCAGACTCTCTCCTTTCTAATGGGAACATGTCATACTCATTACTGTGGCCCAGCTGTATGTGTCTTTAAATTGTTAGAGGGGTTTTTCCTAAATTTTGGCAGCCATTGCACTCACTGCATACCCTATAACAGAATAGCAGACCCTCTCCTTTCTAATGGGAACATGTCATACTCGTTACTGTAGCCAGCTGTATGTGTTTTTAAATAGTTAGTGCGGTTTTTCCTAAATTTTGGCAGCCGTTGGACTCACTGCATACCATATAACTGTATAGCAGACTCTCTCCTTTCTAATGGGAACATGTCATTACTGTGGCCTAGCTCTATGAGTCTTTAAATTGTTAGTAGGGTTTTTCCTAAATTTTGGCAGCCGTTGCACTCACTGCATACCCTACAACTGAATAGCAGATCCTCTCCTTTCTAATGTTAACATGTCATTACTGTGGCCCAGCTCTATGTGTCTTTAAATTGTTGATAGGGGTTTTCCTAAATTTTGACAGCCATTGGACTCACTGCATACCCTATAACTGTATAGCAGACCCTCTCCTTTCTAATGGGAACATGTTGTTACTGTGGCCCTGCTCTATGTGTCTTTAAATTGTTAGTTGGGTTTTTCTCAAATTTTGGCAGCCCTTGAAGTCACAACATGGGCATTACCACTATAGGAGTCCCACTCCTTTATAATGGGAATTTTTTTTTACTGAGACCCTCATCTATGTCTCTTCAAAGGGGTATCGGGTTGCGTCCAAATTTTTGTCAGCCCTTGCAGTCACTGCATATGCAATAACAATATAGGAGACCCACTCGTTAATACACAGTAACAACAAAGCATAGCCGGCTGATGGCTCTCTAACAATAGCGAAGGCCAACCGCTGGCCCTTTAAGAATAGTAAGGGCCGCCTGATGGCCCAAATAAAAATAGGCTTTGTGACTTTCAGAGTCCCTCCACCATAAATGAAACAGGATGTGTCTGATGATGTGTCACACACCACATGGCCAGGTAAGGTTGTAAAATGTTAAAATGACATTTCCTGGTGAATGCATTGGTGAATGTATTGGTTGAAAGCAATGCAAAAGTGCAAAAATGCATCAAAACACTACGTGTGAACATAGCCAAAGGTGTGGAGGAGCATTTTTGTTTATTTATATTTATTTTGCCTAATATACAAGTCATTACCCTGAAAGGATGTTCCTAAACATATTTCCCAGAAAAATCCATTTTGGGTTCTTTTTTGTATGTTTTATTATGAGTCCGTAAAAGTGGCATATTACCTCTGACAACATTGGTGACAGAAATGAGATGGGAGTCAGAAATGCTTCCAGGGGTATTCCCCATGCTGTTCCCATGTCATTTGAGCACTGTTTTTATCAATTTGGGCAATTGTTAGGCCCCCTGCAGACCGCCGAGGGGAGCCGCTGGAAAAATGCTTGAGTTTCCCATAGACTTACATTGGGCTCATTACTCAGACCAAGCACTCGAGCATTCCAATTTGCTTGACTTAAACAACTAGTACCCGAGCATTTTAGTGCTTGCTCATCACTAGTGCTAATATGATACAGCAAGCAATATCTCACCTCATTTTGAGCTCATGCAGAGTAAAAAAATATTTTTTTTTCTGTGACTAACGTAATGCAGCACGCCATAGCCCACCTTTTCATTTTATGGCAGTGAAATTGAGCTGTATGCAGAGCTCATGCAGAATAAAAAAATCTATTTTTCTCTTTGACTAACATGATTCAGCATGCCATAGTCCACCTTGTCGTTTTGTGGCAGTGAAACTCAGCTGTATGCAGAGCTCATACAGAGTAAAAAAATATATTTTTTTCTGTGACAAACGTGAAACAGCAGGCTAGATCTGAGTTTGAAATTTCATGGAACATATATTCTATTGCATACAGGCCTCATCCACACTAAAAAATACTTTCTTCTGTTACTAACATGATACAGCAGGCTAGATGTCAGTTTGAAATTGCTTGGAGCATATCTTCTATGTTATACAGGCCTCATCCACAGTAAAAAAAAAAATACTTTCTTCTGTTACTAACATAATACAGCAGGGGAGATCTCAGTTTGAAAATGTTTGGAGCATATCTTCTATTTTATACAGGCCTCATCCACACTAGAAAAATACTTTCTTCTGTTACTAACTAGTGATGAGTGAGTTTATTCGTTACTATTCGCACGGATAGTACGGTATTCGCGTTACTCATTATATTGCGAGTATTTGTGTACTCGCCTCGCTATTTACGGATGTCCCATCCTGCAGGTTTGGCACCTCCTTTGCAGCCACTAAACATGCTGGGCTTCTTAACCAATCACAGTAATGCCGCAGACATCTTGGCTGTGGCATTACTGTGATTGGCTGGCCGCCCAGCGTCATAGGGTCTATTTAAGCCCTGCCACCGCTATTTTGTGCACAAGCATAGGGAGAGATCGCTGAGCTGCTAGGGAGAGTGTTTAAGCCTCTTGATAAAACAAATGCCCTTTTAAGGGCTACCTGCAGTGTATACTAGTTCAGTGTAGAGTAGGGATGGAGAGATACTTCAGCAGGGACAGTTTAAAGGAGCTACTCACTAGCTCCATAATACCACCAAAAAATAGCTCTTTTCAGAGCTGAATATACACAACAAAATCAGAGTACAGGGAGGGAGAGATTGTGTATTAGGTAGGGAGAGGTTAAAGTGTTCTTCCAGTGTCCATCTTAAAACAGCTCTATTCAGAGATGAAGCAATATTTTTCCAGCACACAGAGTAGTAGCATTTTGTGCTGCCTTTTTTTTTTAAAAAGCACGGGTCTATTTTCTCCGCTGTTTTAGGGGTCAGAGCCTGGCTTCTGCTGTCCACATTAGTCCACTTAAAAATATATTTAGTGCCCAATGCAGAGCAGTAGTTCAAACATTTCCTACTGCTTGCTACAAAGGAAAACAGCTCCTGTTTCTCCACCTCTTCCTCCTCCTCATTATCACCCAGTCCGAGTTGAGATGAGGCTGGGCTGTGTGGCATGAACTGCATAGTTCCTTGCTCCATCTCATCATGCTATGTCTGCAATGCCTCCTCTTTAATTGAGCGCAGTGAGTGTTAAAGTAGACAGAGAAGGGGGATGGTGATGCTAATTATGGCGTCATCGCCATTTACCATATTGGTGGAGTCCTCAAAGTTATGGAGGACGGCACAGATGTCAGACATCCATTCCCACTCATCAGCTCTTACGTGCGGAGGCTGACCAGAATACTGATGGACGTGTTGAAGCTGGTACTCAAGAACTGACCTCTGCTGCTCACAAATCTTTCCCAACATATGCAAGATTGAGTACCAAAGCGTGGTGATATCGCACACCAGTCAGTGAGCTGGAAGCTTCAAACGCTATTGAAGCATGGCGAGGGCAGCGGAAGCTGTAGCTGACTTTCTGAAATGGGCAGACACACAGCATACTTTGAGAAGCAGCTCAGGCAGATCCAGGTAGGTTTTCGAATTCGCTGAACCACTGAGTTGAGCACATTGGCCAGGCATGGTATGTGTGCGAAGTTGACAAGCATCAGACCCGCTGCCAGGTTCTGGCCAATGTCACACATGACTATGGCTGGCTGTAGGTTCAGAGGTGACAGCTACAGATCTGTCTGCTCTATTATAGTTGTCAACAACTGTGCAGCAGTGTGTGGTTTGTACCCTAAACATATTTTAGGCAGTTCTCCAGTGCATCCAGCTTCAGACTGATGTGGTCATTTCGGAGATGGAAGCTGAAGAGGAGGAGGAGGAGGTGCAGGAGCTGTATAATGTGGGGGCGACCTCGATTGACCTAGGGCCCCCAATCCTCAGCATCGGGATGATGTGATCCGTCCCAAGGTCCGACTGGGTCCCGGCTTCCACTATATTAACCCAGTGTGCCGTCAGCGAGATGTACCGTCCCTGGCCACAAACACTTGACCATGTGTCTGTGGTTAGGTGGACCTTCCCAGTAACTGCGTTGAGGGCACAGCTAATGTTCTGGGGCACGTGTTTGTGTAAGGCAGGGACAGCACACCTGGAGAAATAGTGGTGGCTGGGGACCGAATACCGAATGACAGTCACCGCGATGAGGTTGCGGAAAGGTTCCATCTCCACGAGTCTAAAAGGCAACATTTCAAGTGCAAGCATTCGAGAAATATGGCAGTTTAGTGCTGTGGCTTGTTAGTATTTGGCTGCATATTTGTGCTTGCATTCAAAGAAATGGGGTAGGGACAAGGATGTGGACATGGTTGCTAATGGTGGTAGTTGCGAATGTGCAATGACAGGTGCAGAGTGAGAGGCATCTTTGCTTGCCCCATGGGGGCAGTAGTGTCACCCACAGACACTTTTTCTGGACCCTGGCGTTCTGCCCAACTAGTCGGGTGCTTTGCTGTCATGTGCCTGAGCATGCTGGTGGTGGTAAGACTGGTAGTTTTGCTGCCCCTGCTGATGCTGCCATGGCAGATGTTGCAAATGGCCTTTTTGGGATTGTCTTTAAAAAAGAGTCAGACTCTAGAAGACCTAACAGTTGGACTGGCAACTTCCCTCGTGTTGGTGTTCCAGGGAACAGTTGCCTGCCTTGTGTCTGTGGCCACCCCACTGCTTGTTCCTGTCTGTTGTGGAGTTACGCCTCCCTAGCCCTCTGTGCTGCTGTCCTCGCACATGTCATCTTGCCAGGTTGGGTTAGTGACTTCATCGTCTACCACCTCGTCTTCCACGTACGCACGCTGGACCTCCTCCTGACTTGCTAGCAATTGTGTCTCATCATCATCATCTACCTCTTGTGACAATAATTGCACTTTCCCACCATCACCTTCGTGTGACCGTGGCTGCTCAAATATTTGGTAATCGCAACATGCGATCTCCTCTTTCCCTGCCCAGACTCACAGCTACAGAGACTCGACCGTGTGGAAGACAGGGTGGTGGAGGTGGCAAACTGACTGGAAGCATTATCTGCTCTCCAACCAGCAACCTTTTCACACTGCTCTGGCTTCAAGAGTGGTGTTCCGCAACCCCCTAGAAATTGGGACAGGAAGGTAGTTCGACATGATGTGGGTGTTTGTTATGCTCCCTCAGCAGGCACAGTTTCATCTTGCCCACGGCCTCGGCCTCTGCATGCACCATCAACATCACGTCTATTTCCCCGCCCCTTGCCACGTGCCTTACCCATTTTAACTGGAGTGTAATATTTGGCATGCTCCAAAAAATGTGATCATTATTACCACAGTAATATCGGATCACATCTGATGACCACGGTTTTAGGTAGTGGTCTTATAGATGTAGTATTGGTTAGCGGCCAAGTGTGGATAGGTTGAACAACACATAGCTGGCAGACTTTAACTGGAGTGTAATATTTGGCATGCTCCACAAAATGTCTGTATTATTACCGCAGTAATATCGGATCACGCCTGATGACCACGGTTTTAGGCAGTGGTCTTATAGATGTGGTATTGGTCAGTGATCAAGTGTGAACAGGTTGAACAACACACAATTGGCAGACTTTAACTGGAGTGTAATATTTGACACTCTCCAAAAAATGTCACGATTATTATGGCAGTAATATCGGATCACGTGAGATGAAGGACAAGTTTCTCTGTTTCCACAATTCAGCAATGCGAATAAAATCAACCAAATCTGGCTGTATTCTGCTAACAAGCAAATAGAGCAGTAAAAATGGTGTACTATATTGCTTTTTAAGGAAATTATCAAGATTAAGAGCAAAAAAAAAATTAGCCCTGATATGTAGGGCTATAGATATCAGTAACAACAGCAGACAGCACGTGCAATGGACTCTATTCTGCTCTATACACTCTCCACAAACTCTGCCTGCCTAACTCCTGCTATCACCAGTAATAATATATACAGCTGGCTTAGTCCTTAGAAGGACTGTTAGTTATATATATATATATGTTGCTGTGGATGTGGAATACCTATATCTAACTAATAAACCGCCAATTCTCTCCCTAGCTCAGCTATGGCTCTCCCTACTCTGCCTGTCAGAAGGGTAGACTATGACGAGCATAGGGTCACCTGGTTTGATATAGACCTGATAATGCTATGTGGCCAGCCAATCATTGTAATGCCACAACCAACATGACTGCGACATTACAATGAGTGGCAGGCAATCCCCACATGTTTATTCGCTGTTAAAGCAGCGCCAAACATGGGGAGTGAGGACTCAAGCTCCCGTCCTAGCATCCCGCAAGTATTCGCCCAGCATCAAACATCTCGAGCAGTGAGATGCTCGGGCGTGTACAGAGCAGAAGCAAGCATGCTCGCTAATATCTCCATCCTGGAATATATGCCCCCATGCTGGTATGCGTGGCCCCCATCCCTATCCTGGTATACATGGCCCCCATCTGCATCCTGGCATACATGGCACCTATCCCCACCCTGGTATACATGCCCCCATCCCCATTCTATTATATATGGCCCCCCACCCTGGTATACATGGCACCTCCCATCCCCATTCTGGTATATATGGCACCCCCATCCCCATTCTGGTATATATGGCACCCCTCATCCCCATCCTGGTATACATGGCCCCCTCATGCAGCACACATAAAAATAATAAAGGATTCTACTCACTTTCCCTCTGCTACAGCGGCATTCTGTTCTGATGCCACAGCTGACATCAGTTAGTAAGCAGCGCATGATGTCACAGACATGCGCCCTCACATGCTAGGATTAGCTGCCAGAATATTCATTGCTCCCCATGTCCATGGGAGTGGAAAGAAGTGAATATTCATGCTCTTTAATAGTGGGCACAGTGTTAGCCACAGTCAAGACTCCTGCAGCTGCTCTGCGGTCATGTGTGCCTGCTTCTAAAGAGCATGAATATTCACTGCTCCCCACGCCCATAGGTGAGGAGAGTAGTGAATATTCATCCTTTTTTGTAGCAGCACACATAATCGCCAAGCAGCTGCAGGAGCTGCGGCTGTGGCTAACAGTGTGCCTGCTATTAAAGAGCATGAATATTCACTACTCCACATGCACATAATCCATCCCATCGCCGACTTTAATGCATAGAGGTGGGAGGGACTATGGGCATGGGGAGAAGTGAATATTACTTTTCTTTAACAGTGGGCACATTCTTAGCCACAGCAGGTGCCTCATGCCTCTGTGACCTGCTCCTCCACCTCTGCCGCTTCCTACCTCCCCATCCACAGCCAGACAACCATCACCAACCGTATATCCAGACTACAGGACACACACCCCACTTTCTTCCAAAATTTTGGAGGAAAAAAGTCCGTCTAGTCTGAAAAATGCGATACATTTTTTTCAACAACACAGCAACCCTATCCTAAACTTACTCTACCTAAACCCACAACCCTTGATCCAGCACTGGCTACCAAGTTCAGGACAGTTTTCCAACCTTGGATCAAACTCCAAAAGGTTTTTCCCCAGATGGGCCTTGGCCAGGCCAGACCAGTCCTTATAACACCCAAAACACTCTCACCCCCCACCCCACGAACCCCTCTCCCCACCTAACTAACACCCCTATCACAACAGTGGAAACTAAATACATTAAATTACATTACAACTAACCTACAAACAAAAACTTGCTCAGGTTCGTTGCTTGCAGAACCTTTCCACCACTAATCCAGACAAAAAAAATCTAGTCGTGAAAAGGAAGCAGCCCTCCATCAGGAAGACCTGGAGTACTACAAGACTAAGGCACCCTAATTGTGAACCCCCCCAAGAGCTGAGAGGCTCTCTCTGCTTCTAATAGTTCATACTCCAAGGAACGATCCTTCACCAGGTCACCTATGATTTTACTACAGACCTCTTCCAATTGGAGTATTTTGCTATTCATGAAAACTAGACACTGTGCATTCCAAGTGAAAAACCTAACCACTACGCTAACTAAGAATAAAGTGGTTCTGTCCCAGCCACTAAGTTCTCTAAATGCCCCATAAGCCCACTCGGCGTAGGAGAGACAAGTCAGCCGGAGCCAGCCCATGGATGCACCCACTCTCTTGTAAACCTCTATAATGAAGGGACACTGAAGCAGTAAGTGCTCCATACCTTTCTATGTCAGCACAACTCTCCAGAGGACAATTCCTGTCCTCAGGATTTCTCTACCTCAGGTTGTCCCTCACACATGGCACTGTTTCCATGGTAAGCTAAGCCAAGTCACAAATAGTGATGAGCGAGCACTAAAATGCTCGGGTACTCGTTCGAGTCCAGCAAATTGGAATGCTCAAGTCCTTGGACCGAGTAACGACCCCAATGTAAGTCTATGGGAAACTCGAGGATTTTTCCGGTGGCTCCCCTGGTGGTCTGTAGAGGGCCTTAAAATTGTCCAAATAGATGGGGACAGTCCTCAATTGACATGGGAACAGCATGGGGAAGACCCCTGGAAGCATTTCTGACTCCCAGATCACTGCTGTCACTTTTACAGACTCACAATAAAACATTCAAAAACTAAACCAAAACAGATTTTCCTGGGAAATATGTTAAGGAACATCCTTTCCAAAGTAATGACTTCTATATAAGGCAAAATAAATATACAAAAACAAAAATGCTCCTCCACACCTTGGGCTATGTTCACACATAGCGTTTTGATGCGTTTTTGCACTTTTGCATTGCGTTCAACGAAAACAAATGCAATCACCAGGAAATGTCATTTTATCATTTTACCACCTGTGGTGTGTGACACATCATCAGACACATCCTGTTTAATTTATGATGGCGGGACTCTGAAAGTCACAAAACCTATTTTTATAGGCCAATCAGGTGGCCCTTACTATTCTTAAAGGGCCAGCAGTCGGCCCTCGCTATTATTAGAGAGCCATCAGCCAGCTATGCTTTGTTGTACCCATTATTAACGAGTGGGTCTTCTATACTGTTATTGCGTATGCAGTGACTACAACGGCTGCCAAAAATTTGGAGGAGCTCCAATGCCCCTTGCAAGAGACGTAGAGGTATGAGGGCCTCCTGCAAAAAATGCTCCAAATATTAGGAACGGTGTCTCCCATACTGTTTGCCTATACAGCGAAGCAATGGCTGTCAAAAATTTGAAGGAACTCCAATGTCCCTTGCAAGAGACGTAGATATGCTGATATGGTACATATGGTGGTGATATGGTGGTGGAGGATGAGGATGCGGAGAAGGAAAAGAGTAAATAGATAAAATCAGGAAGCGCATACCCATGTCTGCGTGTGAAGACAGAGGTGCATGGAAATAGAGTTAGACCAACCAAAAAAAGACACTGTATTTGAGTTTAAGTTACGATGCTATCATTCAGTTGTGAATACGCCTATCGGTTATAATTCCACCGGCAGCACTAAAAACTCGTTCTGACAAAACACTAGCGGTAGGGCATGCCAGGACCTCCAAAGCATAGAGAGACAGTTCATGCCACGTGTCCAACTTGGATATCCAGTAATTATAAGGCACAGAGGAATCACAGAGGACGTTGGTACGGTTCTGCAAGGTACTGTCTCACCATCTTCCAAAACTTTTCATTCCTTGAGACAGTACCCCGTGCATCAGGGCTTGTGCGATGGGAGGGTCTGAGAAAGCTGTCCCAGAACTTTGAGTGTTCCTCTGCTTCTGCTCGAGTGCATTTTTGTCTTTCTCGTCTCTACTCCTTGGTCGTCCAGAGAACTGTGACCTCTGCCGCTAGCATTTTCAGATGGGAATTTTTTTAATAATTCCGCAACAAGGGCCTTCTCGTACTGCACCATTTTATAAGGCCTGTCCTGCAAGGGAATAAGAGACAGAAAGTTTTCCTTGTAGCGTGGGTCTAGAAGTGCCACCAACCAATAACTGTCACCCAAAATTTGGACCATGCGACGGTCACGGGAAAGGCAGCGTAACATAAACTCAGCCATGTGTGCCAGACTGCAAAGAGGCAAGGCTTCCGTGTCCTCACCAAGAGGATGACTGACCATGCTCTCCTCCTCATCCTCCTCCTCTTCCTCCTCCTTCCTGTCCTCAGGCAATGCACGCTGAACAGACAGTATGACAGTTGTGCAGTTAGTACTGTCTACAGAGTAGACGTTGTGGTGCTACGTCTCCCTCTCCCTGTGTGCTGCTGTCCTCGCTCTGTTTGTCCCTCTGCCAGGTTGGGTCAGTTACTATATCATCCACCACCTCGTCTTCCACTTCAGCTCCTTGGTCCTCCTCCTGACTTTCTGGAAATTGTGTCTCATCATCATCCACCTCTTGCGATAGTAATTGGACTTTCCCACTGGCTGGGCGAGAGGCCGGAATCTACAAATGGAAAAGTGAACAGCTCTTCTGAGTGTCCAAGTGTGGTATCAGTTGTCTCCGGCCACTTGGCATGATGGGAGGAAGGAGGATCAGGGTGAGGAATATGCGGTCCAGACTCACAGCTACTGAGACTTGACCGTGTGGAAGACAGGGTGGTGGTGGTGATGGCTGAGTGACTGGAAGCATTATCTGCTCTCCAAACAATAACCTTTTGACTCTGCTCTGTATTCAATAGTGGTGTTCTGCAGTCCCCTATTAATTGGGACAGGAAGTGGGTGTTTGTTGTGGCACAATTTCAGATTGCCCACAACCACGACCTCGGCCTGAATCATCACCATCAAGTCCACTTCCTCGTCCCTTGCTATGCACCTTGCCATTTTTTAATGGAGGACAATATGTGGCGCCCCTGAGGGTTCGACCGCCACAGGGATACTGCACCTCTTCAATGGGGTGTGGTGTTCCTCCTTCGAGGTAAGAACGGTGCAATGGTCAGGACCCCACCTCCACATCCAACACCACACTTCTCACACCAGAGGGGGCTAGTAGGCACTAGTGTGCTGCCCCTACTGGAAAATGGGAGACTGGGGAACCAAAAGATAGGGGGAACCATGTAGTGGGTGAGGGTGGAGGACGCACATCTAGTTTACACTTAATATTTCATATTTAATAAACAGCCATCTTGGGCTCATGGTTCTTTGATTGTAATCTCCATCCCTGAACGTGGCTTCTGGGTGAACCTGCAGCGGATGGAGACACGGCCCTCATACCCTGGCCTTGAGTCAAGGGGCAGGTTGGAGTAAACTAATGTCTCAAACCTGGTCAAGGACTATAACCAAGAAGGCCTGGAGCTTAGGAGTGTAGCTCCACCGCAAAAGGATCCCAGGGGGATGCAGACAGAGCGGTATGCGCCACCTGTCCTCGCTATTCTGGCCTAGTCAGAGGGATTCCAGCTGCAAGAGGGGTACCGGCCCCCGACACCTTTGCTACTCTACGTCCTAGTCAGGAAAGCCCGGCAGGCCCAGAGGATCCCACCGGGTAACGGAAGGAGCGGAACTGCCATCCATACCCTTTTTCTAAGCGTAGTCCAGGGGGAGACCCGGCCTATCTACACACACACAGACAGGAAAGGACTCGGTCTGAAGTCTAGGAACACTCTGGTGCGGGGTCCTGATTAAGCACTTGAATTACTAGGAGGTTGTCGGAACCCCATCCCTGGTGACCGCAGAACTCCGTGACGAGCAGGGAGAAGCCTTGCAGCTGTACTCTCCACCGTGATTAACATCCCTGGAAGTCAACCCCTATGGCCTCCGGACTCTTTATTTCTGCACTGCACCGCACCACGTAGCACCAGACCTCCTACACTACAACTCCCTCCATCCTTGTCTCTGCCCTGAGGCCCTGCTCCGCCTGTGGGGAGTAGTATCAACGATGGCTGCCACAACATCCTGCCTCAGAGGACTGTAGCAGCGCTGGTGGCCTTCACCAGGTACCACAGGTGGCGTAGTCGATAAGAACCACTCAAACCCGTAAGCCCATTACTCTTTTTTTATGTGACGGCCCTGGGCACGGAGCGGGTCCGGGCCACGACTGCTCCCCCGACATCTGACCCGACTCCGAGTACCCCATTTCCCAGGGAGGGCTGTGAGCGTCACATACTTAGCGTAGTCGGCAGGATCGCGTGCCTGCAGCAACGGAAGGAAATTGCCCTTTGCCCATTACACCTTAGACAGTCATTTCCACTTAAAATGGCGCCCACCCAAGAAGAACAGACGCCATAGCGCACTAAAAAGACAGTCTTCTAGCACCTCCTATCGTGGGCCAGGCTCCACTATGACGCCAAAAGAGCAGACCGCCCCTTCCATCAGAGACTATCCGCGGGGTAATGCCCGTCAAATCGGATGGGCTGAACGAAGGCGTGCCTGTCAGCCGACCGCCCTGGAGCCGCCCCAAAAAGAGGAGGAGATGGAAAATCAACAAGGTGCGGCCATAGCAGTTGGAGACTGGCAATCCTCAGGAGCGGACATGGACGCTGCTGGGGCGAGTCAATCGGAACCTTCCGAACCCGGCCCAGGTTCTTCTACCATCAGTGAGTGAAGCGACATAACCTTAACAGCGGGAGATATGGAGTTTCTCCGCCAGGAAACCCCGGACCTAGCTCGGAGAGTGGCTGAGGCCCAACAAGTGGCATCCGCTGCGTGACGGGAAGAAATGCTGCTGCGCATCCGGACCCGCCGCCAAGGAGCAGCAGCTCAGGAAGAGGCAGCAACAGAGGTCGCGCGCAGCCCAGGAGTGGTTGAGTGTGATACCCCTGTCCCGGCTGCTGAGCCCACCGTGCCCCTCCTGGACTTCATGACCGAGTACCTGCTGCCCGGCACGGTCACTTGGGAGCAGGTCTTTGCCCCGGAGCTTGAAGCCTCTGCTATCGGCGGGGACCTGCACTGCCTCCCAACTCCCGACTCGGAAGAACCTGAGTCTGCTGGGGTATCCACCGACCCTAACCCGGACTGGTCCGCGCTTCTGGAGGACCTGCAGCAGCCCCTGCTGTCACCGCTGCCCGCATCTACAGTCACCTGGCCGGCGGCTGAAGAGTGGGCCTGGGACAACCAGGGGGGGGACCTGATGGGCTTCCCCCGGGAGACCGGGCAGAAGCGCATAGGAGGAGCGAGCTATGCCATTAGCAGATCCTCCAGCTCAGCTGAGAGCAATGCCAGAGGGAAGTTCGCTGCGAGCTCCTCAAGGTGCGCGCCAAGGCTGCAAAATCCCGGGCCCGCCAGGAGAAGGCAACCCGTCCGAGCCCCCGTGTGGAGGGGCAAGTTGTCTGCTTCCACCGTGAGGCGGGATGGGGATTCATCCGGAGTTCCCAGCATGTGCACGACGTCTTCTTCAGCCAGTGGGACGTCGAGCCACGGCTGAAAAAGGGACACCCTGGCCGGAACCTCTTCCCGGGTGACATAGTTACGTACACCAGCCACCACGGGGTGCGGGGTTGGTACGCCCTGGATGTCCACAAGGTGTCCGGGAGTGATGCCCCCTAGGGCTAGGCCAAGGAGGACCGGTCAGCCTCCATCGGGAGGAATGAGCCTTTTCCCCGGTGGGGACCCCTGGATTGAACGGCCCCGGAGGCTGTAACCTATTTAAAGTCATTATGTTTCTATTAATGTTTGCCATGTTTTTCCTCCCGGTTTATCTAGAGACATTTGTCCCTGCGGAGTTGTAGTAGGCAGACTCTTTAACTGTAAATAGTTTGCATCTCTTTAGGTGCTCCTGATTGGTTTTATGTAAAACCGTGGCTATTTCTACCACAGACCTCAGAAGAAAAACCTGCCTGGAGTGGCTCTCCTGGAGGTCCAACTCGGGATCTTCATGCCCTGCAGCCACCCCAGGGCCTACGTTGGGGGTTTGGGACAGGTCCATCGCGCTTTTGAACTGACTTTTCGTCCTTGCACTTTTGCCCGTCTGTCTATGCATAATGTCTCTTGATGGTTTTATACTTTTATGCTTTTATATTAAGTGCAGTTTGTAACGTTTAAGGAGAAGTGCCTCCCATATTGGGAAGATTGTTTACTGTTATCAAAAATAATAAAAAGACTGTACCAGATTTTGCTCTTTTTGCAGCCCGCGGACGTGCTGTGTTTCACCAGGGGGGAATATAGCGCCCCTGAGGGTTCGACCGCCATAGGGATTCTGCACCTCTTCAATGGGGTGTGGTGTTCCTCCTTCGAGGTAAGAACGGTGCAATCATCAGGACCCCACCTCCACATCCAACACCACACTTCTCACACCAGAGGGGGCTAGTAGGCACTAGTGTGCTGCCCCCCCTGGAAAATGGGAGACTGGGGAACCAAAAGATAGGGGGAACCATGTAGTGGGTGAGGGTGGAGGACGCACATCTAGTTTACACTTAAAATTTCATATTTAATAAACAGCCATCTTGGGCTCATGGTTCTTTGATTGTAATCTCCATCCCTGAACGTGGTTTCTGGGTGGACCTGCAGCGGATGGAGACACGGCCCTCGTACCCTGGCCTTGAGTTGAGGGGCAGGTTGGAGTAAACTAATGTCTCAAACCTGGTCAAGGACCATAACCAAGAAGGCCTGGAGCTTAGGAGTGTAGCTCCACCGCAAAAGGATCCCAGCGGGATGCAGATGGAGCAGTATACGCCACCTGTCCTCGCTATTCTGGCCTAGTCAGAGGGATTCCAGCTGCAAGAGGGGTACCGGCCCCCGACACCTGACTTTGCTACTCTACGTCCTAGTCAGGGAAGCCCGGCAGGCCCAGAGGATCCCACCGGGTAACGGAAGGAGCGGAACTGCCACCCGTACCCTTTTTCTGAGCGTAGTCCAGAGGGAGACCCGGCCTATCTACACACACACAGACAGGAAAGGACTCGGTCTGAAGTCTAGGAACACTCTGGTGCGGGGTCCTGATTAAGCACTTGAATTACTAGGAGGTTGTCGGACCCCCGTCCCTGGTGACCGCAGAACTCTGTGAGGAGCAGGGAGAAGCCTTGCAGCTGTTCTCTCCACCGTGTGTAAAAACACTGGAAGTCAACCCCTATGGCCTCCGGACTCTTTATTTCTGCACTGTACCGCACCACGTAGCACCAAACCTCCTACACTACAACTCCCTCCATCCTTGTCTCTGCCCTGAGGCCCTGCTCCGCCTGTGGGGAGTAGTATCAACGATGGCTGCCACAACATCCCGCCTCAGACGACTGCAGCAGTGCTGGTGGCCTTCACCAGGTACCACAGGTGGCGTAGTCGATAAGAACCACTCAAACCCGTAAGCCCATTACTCTTTTTTTGTGTGACGGCCCTGGGCACGGAGCGGGTCCGGGCCACGACTGCTCCCCCAACATCTGACCCGACTCCGAGTACCCCATTTCCCAGGGAGGGCTGTGGGCGTCCCAAATATTTTCCACGTGCACTAGAAATGGCTGATTTTGGAACGCAGTTATATGTGATACGTCTGACAGAAAACCACAGTTTTAAATAGCAGGCCTGTAATTTACTAATAATATTCTTCACAGACACCTAGTGTGAATAGCTTCACAGACACACTGCAACGGAATAAAAATGGAAGAAATGTATGATTTTTGAACAGTTTTATAGGTGATATGTCTGACAGAGAACCACGGTTTTAAACAGCCAGCCTTTAATTTACTTATATTATTCTACACAGAGACCTAGTGTGAATAGCTTCACCAACACTGCAACAGAATGGAAATGGAGGGCCAATATTTTCCATGTTCAGTTCAAATTTCTGGATTTTTATTGCTGAAATAAGGAACAGATCTGGCTTTATTCTGCAATGAGAACTAGCAAATGGAGCAGAAAAAGGGTGCATTCTGGATTGCTTTTTAAGCTAATAACCAGGATTAAGATAAAAAAATGTGACTTTCTATGTCTAGAAATATCTGTAATTATTACAGCAGCAGCAGACATGACGTTCAATGGACCCTCTTGTGTTGTATCATACACTGCAGTCTGCCACATACACTGCCTGCCTAGCAATGATTATATGCAGCTTGATTAGTCCTCCGAAGGACTGTTAGTTCAGATGGACATAGATATATGTTGTGGAATACCTATACTAACTATAAACAAGCAAACCTCTTCTTGACTCTGCAGCAGCTCCCCTACTCTGCCTTATTCCAGGGTAGACTGTGATGAGCATGGCGGTGCCCAATCTTATATAGACCTGATAATGCTGTGCGGCCAGCCAGTCACTGTAATGCCCATAACCAATATGGCTACGGCATTATAGTGCCTGCAGGCAATCCCTGTATGTTCATTGGCTCTCTAAAGAGCGCAAAACATGCAGGGAGGGGACCCGAGTTCCAGCCCGAGCAGCCCAGAAATACTCGCCGAGCGCCGAGTGATGCTCGGGTGAGTACCGAGCAGTGGCGATCACGTTCGCTCATCACTAGTCACAAAACTTTGAAGGGATCCTACTTTAATTTAAAATCCGCAACCCAACCTCCAGATTCCAACTTGGGTAGTCCCTGGGGACCAGAGGTTTTTAGAAATGTGTTGACAAGACCCTCTCCAGAGGTTTGTAATGTTTGCTTTCAAAAAGGTGTTTGCTACACCACAGGGTTGGCCATATTTAACCCCCTAGTCTCATATGGTAAGTAACCTTCCTTTTGACTAGGTTCAGCCTGTTCCCCCTTAACATTTGGAAGAACAGGCTATAAACTAGCATCCAGAGAGGTTATGGTAAGATGCAGACACTGCCCAGGTAGATTAACAAAGGGAGCAGGAAAGCTTTGCACAAGTTTACCCTTTCCCTCAGAGTCAAAATCCAACCCTTCCATTAGTCCACTCTCTGGGTAGCCAGTTGAGCCTACCGTCCTGGTTCTTAGTGGGGTAATCCCACTGGCTGAATTCAATGCCTAGGATTTTGGAATACTCCCGGGGCTCTGGAAGGGTGTTCGGGAGACCAAAAGCAGGTTCCCCTCTCCCCAGTCAGTGACTTTCACACTTGTCCTGATTGATCTTGGGCCTGTATGACTCTGAGTAGCATTCCACTTCTGACATCACCTTCTCAACCTCCCCTTCCGAGGAGACTAAGATGGTGACATCATCAGCGTAGGCTACTACCTTCAGGACGGCCTCCTGTGCAACAGGA
The DNA here is from genome assembly GCF_046119375.1 of Phyllobates terribilis. NCBI lineage: Eukaryota > Metazoa > Chordata > Amphibia > Anura > Dendrobatidae > Phyllobates > Phyllobates terribilis. Next base: position 695,579,010 of record NW_027362762.1, read on the forward strand.
CTACTCATCTCCACCTTCACCAATGTCACATGTTCCACCCTTCTAATGAAGGGATCAATCGCGAACTCGTAAAGCAAAGGACTAATAGGACCCTAGTGAACACTGGAACTGACCTCAAAAGGTTGCCCAACCACTCACCAGTGGTAAACTCTCAGCCCCTCTGTACAATGTTCTAAGCCAGTCCACAAGTCCTCCTGGTAGACCATACCTCAAAAGGGTGGACCAGAGGGACTCGTGATTAACTTGGTCAAAGGCTTTAGCCAGATCCAGGGACAGAATAAACCCCTTCCAAAAACCTGCTATGCCCCACTCCATGGCCTTCCAGACACCGAGAACAGCACTAAAAGTACTAAAACCTGGAACACGGCAGTGCTGGGCCTCTGAAAAGAGCCATGATGCAAATTTCACCAACCTATTAAAAAGCACTTTAGCTAGGACCTTTCTGTCCACATTGAGAAGTGCTATGGGACACCAGTTCTCAGTGTGTTACAGGTTCTTACCATTTGAAAGAAGGATCAAAACACAACTCTTCATTGATCTTGACAGAGTGCCTGAGGAAAGACGTTCATTAAACACCTGAGTCAATAAGGGGACCAAGGAGGCCTTAAAGGTCTTGTAAAACTTGGAAGTTAAGCCACCGCACCTGGCGACTTTTTCAGCTGAAGCCCATCAATCACCAATCTCACTTCCTCTTCTTTGATTACATTCTCCAAAACGCAAAGCAAGGGGATAGCCTTAGCCAGGAAAGCCGACATCCTGTCTCAATCCAGCTCCTTCCTCCCCAAGAGATGTGAGTAGTAGAATCTGACAATTTCCAAGATCCCTGATTTGGACCTGATCAGAGAACATGTACCATCCTTCAGACCCACCCCAATTTTACCATTCACTGACATCTTGCAGTTTCTGTAGGGATCAGGCGAGCGGTATTTCCTGAAATCCCTCTCAAAAACGAAAGACTTGTGCCTATCATACTGACACCTCTCCATCAAGGCTTTCACTCTGGAGAAGTCCTCCTGGTCTCCCCCAGTCAAGACAAGACACTCGAGTTTCTTTCTCAGGCTCTGACACGGGCGCTCCCTGTTCAAGCTTCTGTTTGCTGGCATTACTGTTTGATGATATGGCAACGCTGGGTGGAGCAACGGAGCTGGGTGGAGCGACGTAGCTGGGTGGAGCAATACTGCTGGCTGTAAAATTTTTACTATTATCGGGTCTACTGCTGACATCACTGCCGTCATAAATGCTGGGCGGGATGTTCCCTGGTGGGACACGACTGGGCGGGTCTTCTCTAGCCAACACCTCCCATGCTGGACACAGCCACAGTAGGTGGGACAATACTGCTGGATGCAACACTACTGGGCGGGCCACATCTCAGTGGCATGATACTGGGAGGGATTCAACTGGCCATGGTGTGATTAGATGGGGCATTAACACTGGGTGGGGTACTCCCAAAAGGAGCAGTACTAGGCTGGAACCACAGGTCATCACTAGTGTTGAGCCACCCCCGTAGTGTTCGAGTTCGGTTCGGTTCGTCGAACACCCGTGTGTTCGTCGAACTGTTCGTCGAACACCTTCGAACACCGTTCAAACCAATGGCAGGCAAACAAAAACACATAGAAACACATAGAAAACACCTTCAAAGGTGTCCAAAAGCTGACAAACTGCTCAGAAGACACAACTAACACATGGAAAAGTGACAAGTACTATATAGTCATGCGAAAAGAAAAGAGGTGGAGGAGTAAAAGGAGGGGGAGACACAGATATAGGCATGTCATGCCCTTCTAAAATCCAAAAAGTGAGAAGCCGACACGTTCAGTCCGCTCCTGCCCGTGCCACCTCCGTGTCGCCGGGTTTGTGCCAGAGCCGCGGTGAACCCTGACGGCCAGCCCCCCTCTCCCAATACTGGTGCCTGTCCGCTGGTGGGTCGAGCGAGCCCCCCTGTGGTGGAGGCAGCTCTAAGCTTTTTAATTTAAATTGTCTCTCTAATTTGAATAAATACACTTTAAATCCATTTACAAGGATCTATTGGAGGGCAAGTCTCATGCCAGCAGCCGCGTAATTCCAGCTCCAGTAGCGTCCACTAAAGCTGCTGCAGTTGAAAAGCTTTTATAAGGATCGAGCTCGGCTGTCCACCGCAAGGCATCCTACTGCCAGTCCGAGCCCCTATGTCTTGGGGTGCCTCCTGATGCTCTTCACTGAGTATCCCGTGGTCCCGAAGCATTTCCTTTGAAAAAATGAAGTGTCCAAACTACAGGTGGTGTAGCTTGCTTAACAGCCGGGATAATCCGCTGACTAGCAGACCCTGCTACTAGGCACAAAGTATTTCCTGGGCTAGATGCAGTTAAAAATTTGTAATTAGATACTCTTGTTGGATGCTGAGAAAGCATTCCATAGAGTCTCCTGGCACGCCATATATGATTCTCTTAAAAAGCTTGGGGTAGGGGTCTAGGGGACCCTTTTATAGCCAAAATCACGGCCCTGTATCGCAATACGTCACCTAGGCTGAAGATAAATGGAACTGTAGCACCCTGAGGGCTCGGTTGCTACAGAGGTATTGCACCTCACCCAGAGGTGTGATATCTCACTCTCAGGTAAGGATGTAGTGTGGATCAGGACCCGACACCTGCATGCATTACACCACATTGCCGTGGGGCAGGGCGACCAATATGCCCCTGAGATGGGCACGACAGTCCCTGTCCCTGGCTGGAGTGGGGGGAGGGAAAACTGAGGAAGGGGAACCCTGTAGTGCAGGAGCAGGGAGGAAGCAGTTCCTGGGTGCATTGAGAAGGGAGTATAAAAGGTGGGCACCATCTTAGTTCAGTGCAGAGAAGTCTGAGCAGAAGTGGCAGGGAGCAGGGGCTCTGCATGAGCTCTGCTCCGGAGGCGGGCCTAGTAACAGAGGCCCAGGCCTGGAAGAGGGAGAAGGAAGGAAGAGGAGCGGAGAAGGCTCCAGGAACGAGGAACGAAGGGATCTCAGGGGTGCGGACGGGCGAGTCGCCACCGCACGCCCGAATCCACCTGCGTGGAGGGGTCAGGCCAAAGGGGGAGACCGGTCCCCGAAACTAGTGGAGGCAGGAAACGACCCTCAGCTAGAAACAGGAGGCTGTGACATTTTATGTGGCGCAGCCCCTCGCTACACCCGCTAGGAAGGCACCACATAGGGTCAGGGAAACTGGTGCCAAGTTTACCAAGAGGAGGCCCGAGGCAGCCGGACAGAAGGGTTGGTAAGAAAGGCCAGACAAAGGACACACAAAGGGGGTCCTGTGAAGCACTCCAAAGTTATCTGGGAGTTGTCTGAGCCCCTGACATCACTGACTCCGTGTCATTACTGCTGCTGCCCTGCACCATCACCCACATCCTCCGCATACACTGCCCTGAGGCTATACTCCTCCCGTGGGGAGTTATGCTACGCTCTGCTGCACCCACAACACCAGCCTCAGCGGTCTGCCCTGGAGCGGCGGTTCACTCTGACCGCAATCCACGGGTGGCATAGTCGGACATTTAAACATCAAAACCACATAAATAGTTCCGCCACTGGTTTGACCGCCCTGAGCCACGGAACCGGGTTGCCGCCACGGAGACTACAACCACCAGCATCCACCAAAAAGGGTCCGGCTCCGGGTGTCCCAAGGCCCAGGGGGCGCGTCAGAACATTTTCATCACCTTTCACAATCACCAATGGGACAAGTCAGGGATGTTCTCTGTCCCCTCTCTTATACATCCTAGTGACGGAGCACCTGCTCTCATCAATTCGCCATAACCCCAATATTAGGTGGATTGAGGTGGGAGGCACCGAGTACAAGTGCTCTCTATTTGCTGATGATGTCCTAGTATATATCACTCAATCACATATATCCATCCATGCTGTTATGGCTGAAATAGATCACTTTGTTACATGGTCAAATTTTAAAATCAATGCAGCGAAGTCTGAGGCCCTCGATGTCTCCCTCCCCAAATCCATATAGGATTCCATCCAGTCCAACTTTCCCTTTGCCTGGCCCTCACAGGGTATCAAATACTTAGGAATTCCTATTCATAGAGACCTCTCCCATCTATGTTATCTTAATTTTGGGCCCTTTATTGAACAACTCCATACAGACCACGGTTGGCAAGTTAGAACTGTAAGATTCACTACGTGAACCACTGGTGTTTTGTGGAAAAGCACATGTACACTGTGTTCCAAATTATTATGCAAAAAGTGTTTAGGAGTGATAAGGGAAGAATTTGTTTGTTTGTCAGTTAAACTCATTGATGGTGATGTGTGTCAGGGCTCTTTATATCACTGTAAGCAATTGCAGACACCTGTGCTAATTAGTTTGGCAGGTGTGTCCAATGAAAGGCAAGACTACTTAAGAAGGCTGTCTCACATTATTAAGCAGCCTACATTTTCTGCCAAAATGGGAAAGAAAAAGGATGTGTCGGCTGCTGAGAAGCAACAAATTGTGGAGTGTTTAGGTCAAGGCATGACTACAATCAACATTGTGCGATGATCAGGATGAAGTGTCTTGGCAATCAAGAAGTATGTAGCTGATTCACAGTACACACGTGTACGTGCTGATAAGGGCAAATTGAGGACTCTTTCCTACAGGCAATTACGTCAGGTTGAAAGAGCAGCGGCAAAAAAGCCTTGTCATAGCAGCAGACAAGTTTTTGAAGCTGCTTGTGCCTCCAACGTCCCCCGCACAACAAGATGCAGGGTCCTTCAGAGGTTTGCAGCTGTGCATACGCCATCCTGTCGACCTCCTCTATCCACTTCACACAAGCAGAAACGGCTCCAGTGGGCCAAACATTACATGAAGACTGATTTCAAAACTGTTTTGTTCACGGATGAGTGCCGTGCAGCGCTCGATGGTCCAGATGGATGGAGTGGAGGATGGCTGGTTGATGGACACCCCACGCAAACACGGCTACAGCGCCAACAAGGAGGAGGTGGAGTAATGTTTTGGGCTGGAATCATGGGGAGAGAGATTGTCGGCCCCTTTAGGATCCCTGAAGGCGCTAAAGATGAACTCCATAATGTATGTGGATTTTCTCAAACAGCACTTCCTGCCATGGTTCAAGAAGAAGAACCGTGTATTTCACAGCAAGATCATTCTTCTGCATGATAATGCACCTTCTCATGCTGCACATAAAACATCTGCATCTCTGGCTGATATGGGCATAAAAGGGGACAAACTTATGGTGTGACCCCCATGCTCCCCTGACCTCTACCCCATTCAGAACCTTTGGAGCATCATTAAAAGGAGTGTCTATGATGGCGGGAGGCAGTTCACATCTAAGCAACAGCTCTGGGAGGGTATTCTGTCCTCATGCAAAACAATTGAAGCAGAAACCATCCAAAACCTGACAAATTCAATGGACGAGAGAGTTCAGAAGCTCCTTTCGAACAAGGGGTCCTATGTGAAAATGTAACATCACCTAGAATAAAGTTTTGAGTTGAAAACTGTTTGATTTCAGTTTCTAACAACCTGCTAATGCTTATAATTTCAAAAATGACCATTTTTTTGGTCTTTATTAAAATGAAAAGGTTGATCGAAAAGTTTGGGGGATCTAAGAGTGTGGCAACCCAGTAGTCATGATTACTTCGAATTCTGACAATATGAGGGTCATGCTGCAGGTAGTGCAGCAAGAAGGCACTTATGTGTCTTGCGCATCTCGGAGCCCCAAAATTATTTTCCAGGCTAGATGCAGCTAAAAATTATTATTAATTTTAAATCTGGTGAAGCTTTAGTATAGATGGCCTAATAGGATCAGTGCTGCACACTGCTACAAAGCCCAAATTATTTTCCAGTCAAGATACAGATAAACATGATTAGTAATTTTAAATCTGGTGGAGCTTATTATAGATGGCCTAATAGAATCAGTGCTGCACACTGCTACAAAGCCCAAATTATTTTCCAGCCAAGATACAGATAAACATGATTAGTAATTTGAAAGCTTAAAACGGTTGGTAGGGTGATTTTAACCAATCATCAAGCTTTTACTCTCCCCAGGATGACACAGGGGTAGAAAAGTCGTTTCGGATCCATGATTTGTTCATCTTTATGAACGTGAGTCTGTCTACATTATCAGTGGAGAGCCGCGTGCGCTTATCTGTCAGCACACCACCAGCAGCGCTGAACACACGTTCAGACAGAACGCTGGCTGCGGGGCATGACAAGATCTCCAAGGCGTAAGTGGCTAGCTCCGGCCATTTATCCAGATTGGAAGCCCAAAAAGAGCAACGGTCCAGTGACACAGTCGTGGCTTCAATGTTTACTTAGAGATACTCCTGTACCATCGTCTCTAGGCATTGACTATGTGTCAGACTTCTTGTCTCCTGTGGCCTTGCAAAGGATGGGCTAAAAAAGTGGTGAAATGATTCCGCAAAATTGATGTTACCAGCAGATACTGTGGTTCTGTTACGGTTTCAGTGCTGAACACTTGACGGTCCCACGGTTGGCAAGTTGGAACTGTGAGATTCACTACGTGCACCACTGGTATTTTGTGGAAAAGCACATGTAAGATTCTGCAACAGTCTCTGCTGATACTCCTGCATGCGTGCATCCCTTTCTATGGCAGGAATAATTTCTGCAAATTTACTTTTGTACCGGGGATCTAACAGTGTGGCAACCCAGTAGTCAGGATTATTTCTAATTCTCACAATTCGAGGGTCATGTTGCAGGTAGTGCAGCAAGAAGGCACTCATGTGTGTTGCGCATCCAGGAGCACCAAGTCCCTGTTGTGTTGTTGGCGAGGTAACAATCATGCTTCCTTCCTCTGTCCTCTCCCCCCAACCTCGCACAACAGAAATGTGATCAAGGTCTCCCTCATCTGATGAGTCTTCCATCAGTTCGTCCTCCACTTCTTCCTGGGCTCCTGCACCTTCCTCACTAGTTTGGCTGCTACCATGCGCCCTGGTAAAACCATCTCCCCCACCCTCACATGCCTGCCGCCTTGGTGCTGCCGACCGTCTGGACCTTGCAGATGTTAGCCCTTCCGCATACAACTCCTCCTCCTCTACTTCCTCCACCTCCTCTTGTGCCACCACCTGACTCCGAATTCTGTTTAACATGTGCTCCAGCATGTAAATCACCGGAATAGTCATGCTGATAATGGCATCGTCAGCACTAAACATCTTCGTCACCATTTCAAAACTGTGCAGAAGGGTGCATAGGTCCCTGATCTGAGACCACTCCTCCAGCGTGATTTGCCCCACCTCTGGATCTCGTTGGCCCAGGCTATACGTCAGAACGTATTGCACCAGGGCTTGTCGGTGCTGCCACAGTCGCTGCAACATGTGCAGAGTTGAATTCCACCGGGTAGGCACATCGCATTTTAGCCGGTGAAGTGGCAGGCCCAACGACTTCTGTAGAGATGTAAGTCGCTGAGCTGCGGGATGCGAACGGCGAAAGTGAGCACACAGCGACCGTGCCCTCTGCAGAAGGCCATCTAGTCTGGGATAGTGGGCTAAAAATTACTGGACAACCAGGTTCAACACGTGAGCCATACAAGGCACTTGTGTGACATTGCCCCGGCGAAGGGCCGCACCCAGGTTTGCAGCATTGTCGCACACGGCCTTCCCTGGTTTCAGGTCCAGTGGAGACAACCATTCATGAAATTGGTTCTCCAGAGCTGACCACAACTCCTCAGCTGTGTGACTCACATTTCCCAGACATTTCAATGTAAAAACCGCCTGATGACGTTGAGCCCTACTGCCAGCATAGTAAGGAGGTGTGCAGGATCCCTTCTGCGCAGTTAGAAAGCTTGTGGCATGACCAGACAGGCTTTGGGTGCAGGTGGAAGACCGAGAGGAGGTTGAGGAGGCAGAAGCAGTGGAGGAACTTTGACATAAAGAGGATTGACGCACAACTCGTGGGGACGGCAAGACTTGGACAGCAGCCCCTTGTCCTGCTGTCACCATAGTTACCCAGTGCCCAGTCAGCGACATGTAACGCCCCTGTCCATGCCTACTCGTCCAAGTGTCTGTGGTGAAATGCACCCTGTCACACACAGAGTTTCTCAAAGAAGCGGTGATGTTGTGTGCGACATGCTGGTGGAGCGCAGGCACACCTTTCTTTGAGAAGTAGTGCCGACTGGGCATCTGGTACTGGGGCACTGCGACGGACATAAGGTCTCGAAAATCCTTTGTGTCCACCAGGCGGAAAGGCAGCATTTCTGTAGCCAAGAACTTGCAGATGGTGAAATTCAACCTCTTAGCTTTCTCATGGCTAGGAGGAAATGGTCTTTTACTTGTCCACATCTGAGGGACCGAGGGCTGGCTATTGTGCTTAGACGGGGTTGATAAGGGTGTCCCCGGCAAACTGCCGGTCTGTGAGGAAGATGCAGGCGGACATGTTAGGTTGCCTTGATCCAAAGGTGGTGCTATCGATGTCGGACAGCGCTCAACACCAGCTGTTGTTACCACCTCCAAAGAAAATGATGACCTGCCAATCACGCTGGCTGTTGCGGGTAAAGAGGTGGCAGGTCTGCGCCCCAAAACAGGTGTGACTGCTGTCCCCCCAGTCACAGAGGATGAAGAGGCCGCGGATGCACAAGATATGGCAGACGGTGGTTGGCCCGGCCGGCTAGGCCGCATTGTAGCACACTGAGCTTCCCACTGCAACTTATGCTTCATGTCCATGTGCCGGTTCATGCATGAAGTACTCAAACTATGTATTTTTTGGCCTCTACTTAGCTTTTGCTGACAAATGTTACAGATAACACGAGTTGGGTCATCTTTATCGATCTGAAAAAATGCCCAGGCTATGCAAGGATTAGCACCCATGCGACCTGAAGAGCCACCACGACTTGTGGTGAGAGGCAGAGTTGTGTTTGAGGATGAAGTTGTTTACGTGCTTCCAGTACTACGTCTCTGTCCAGGAAGGCGCAACCTGACCTCGTCGTCACTAGCATCTTCCTCCACCTCCTCTGCTGACCTCATCTCTTGGCTGACTGTGGGTTGACAGTAAGTGGGATCTCCAACCTCATCATCATCACCCTGTGCGTTATCACACCCGTCGTCCTCAGAGCCAACCTGTTCCTGCCCTGACAAAAAACTAAAGTTGTCGCTCCAATCAGGTATTTGAGTCTTATCATCGTCTTCCTCATCGTCTCCACCAACAGGAGTTACAGTTTGGGAATGAGGGTCTACATTATGGTCAGAACCTTCTGCGTCTGGTCCTGGATCCGACTCATAAAGATTCTGGGCATCAGTGCAGATCATTTCCTCGTCTGGATTCACAGAAGCGCTGGAGTCGACCTCTGATTCCCAGGCTATAGTATGAGTAAACAGCTCTGCAGACTCAACCATCTGTTCTACCTCATACTCAGACGGGCAGCTGGAGATTTGGGAGCTGTGAGGAAGCAAGTGCGATTGGGGTGACACCTTTGAGGACTGGAGTATTTGTGATGTTGAAGTTGATGTGGAGGAGAGCCCACTTAAAGGAGCACTTGATATCCGTTGAAGCACCTGCTGTTTTTGTGCCTCATCTGGAATTTGTAGCGATTGGCGTGGCCGTAAGAAAGGGATCTTATCACATTGTCCGCTAAAAGAAGTAGACATTTTAGTTTGGCTGGAGGATGGTCTTTCTTCTGCAGATGTTACTGTTGCTTTAACACCTACCCCACGGACACAACCTTTTTTCCCCTTCCCAACACGCCTATTCCCCTTTCCACCAGCAGCAGGCCTTTTTCCACTCATTTTGGTGGTTAACTAATTAACAACTCTGGAGTTGTTTGCACAAAAAAACAATGGATGGGAACCGAGCAGAGCTGAGTGGCCAAACTGTGGTATTAGGCCAAAACTATTGGCTGGGTTAGATGCAGAAAACAATTATATTCAATTTGCAACCTGATGGAGGTCAGTATAGATGGACTAATAGAGAAAGTCCCACACACTGCTAGAAGGCCAAATATTTTTTCAGAGCTAGATGCAGAAAAAAATATATTCAGTTTGCAACCTGATGGATGTCTGTATAGATGGATTAATAGAACAAGTCCCACACACAGCTAGAAGCCCAATATTTTTTCAGAGGTAGATGCAGAAAAAAATATATTCAGTTTGCAACCTGATGGAGCTCAGTATAGATGGACTAATACAACAAGTCCCACACACAGCTAGAAGCCCAATATTTTTTCAGAGGTAGATGCAGAAAAAAATATATTCAGTTTGCAACCTGATGGAGGTCAGTATAGATGGACTAATACAACAAGTCCCACACACAGCTAGAAGCCCAATATTTTTTCAGAGGTAGATGCAGAAAAAAATATATTCAGTTTGCAACCTGATGGAGGTCAGTATAGATGGACTAATACAACAAGTCCCACACACAGCTAGAAGCCCAATATTTTTTCAGAGGTAGATGCAGAAAAAAAAATATTCAGTTTGCAACCTGATGGAGGTCTGTATAGATGGATTAATAGAACAAGTCCCACACACAGCTAGAAGCCCAATATTTTTTCAGAGGTGGATGAAGAAAAAAATATATGCAGTTTGCAACCTGATGGAGGTCAGTATAGATGGACTAATACAACAAGTCCCACACACAGCTAGAAGCCCAATATTTTTTCAGAGCTAGATGCAGAAAAAAATTATATTCAATTTGCAACCTGATGGAGGTCAGTATAGATGGACTAATAGAATGATGCTATGCCCAAAAGATTTTACTTCACTAGGTGCAGTAAAAAAATTGGTATTCTATACACAGGTGGTATATCTTGCAACACAGATAGGCTACTCCACTGACTAACACACTCTGCAATAGGCCAAAAAGGATTAGCTTTGCTAGATTCAGCCAAATGCTGTGAAAAAAACTTGCACAGCACTGGCACAGACCTGCCTGGCAAAAACTGATAGGAACTGATGTAACCTAGTCCTGAAAAGGACTCCAATTACAATTAGTCTTTACTCCCACAATCTATCTATTTAAGAGCACAGACCTGCCTGATAAAAGTCGTAGGAAATGCTGTAACCTAGTCCTTAAAAGGACTGCAATCACAACTATTCCCTACTCCCAAGCTATCTGTAGATTTGTGCGAAAATTGGCTTGAAATTAACAAGGTATAGCGCACACAGCAACAGCGGTGCCGTCTAACACGCAGCTGCAGCAGTGAGAAAATGGTGGCGACGGGGAAAATGGCTTGGTCTTATAGGGCAAGGACATGTGACATACACTGCCAATGACACATGCCCTTGCTTGTGTGAAAAAAAGCACTTCGCTCCGTGTGTGCACTGCTGATAGGCTGACAGATTGCACCTCCCCACTGTAAATGCAGGAAAGAGAAAAAAAAAATGGAGATCTTCATTGTTCCTGCAGAGATCCATCCCCTGCCCCTCCCCCCACCCCGCTGTACACTCAAACTGCGTATTAACATTAATTTTCATCATTACTGAGAAAAAATCCAGTTATGATTTTGGTGCACGAACAGTTATTGAACATAACCTCGAACAGCCGAATTTTTCTCAAATTGTTCGTGTTCGCCGAACGGCTCGAACACCGCCCAAAACAGCTCGAATTTGAGATTGGCGAACAGTTCGAGTAGAACAACGCTCATCTCTAGTCATCACTCCCCTAGCTGGCACTTCATTGCTGAATGACACACCTCCTCTAGGAGAACTGCCCTGCTGGGCAGGGTGGCAGCCCATACTTCACTCTCCTGGCTTGACTTTTTCATATTTGTGAAACGGTGATCATTCTGAAATTTCTCCTGGAAGGGACCCGCATTTTTGAGGATCCCCTCTTGGAGATGGCACACTTCCCTTCTCGTCTCTTTATACATTTTAAACATATGGGGTACTAGGGCCATAAAAGTGTCCACAGTCTCACGGGGATCCATAACCCCCCAGTTCTTTTCCAGGGTCACCTTGCTGGTCTCCCTACTACTCACGTCACTGGCCATCCCCGGGGCTGCTGCTTCTGAGTAGCTCCTTCCTTTGGCACTAGACTTGGGGATACCATCCTCCTCACCCTGGTACACCGCCTCAATGAGTCCTCAGCTAAAGGCGTTGCCTCCCTGTCTCCCACTGGTGTAGACCAGGGGGCAGGAGCTTGGGTTCCATGAGCTCTTCCCAGGAAAACTTGCCTCTCCCTTGTGAGTAGAGAGGCAGGACACGGTCTTCCTTCCTGGTTCCTAGAGTGCAAACCTCCAGCACACACTCTGCTCACAAACCACTCCCACAAACAGACGCCTCCAGTGGCTGCTGGAAGCAGACTTGCTCTCCAATTTATCCTTGTTAAAGGATTTAAAATACTCATTACAATTACAGAGCCTCTAAAAGAGTCATGAATGGTTATTTTGTCTCGCTACATCACCTGCTCAGGAGTGGGTAATTTGTGCACCTGCTGTCTTCCTTGTGGTAGCTGTTTCTCAGGAACCCTCTCTGAAATCGGAAACTGATTTTTGGTTACCCATGGTCACCATGGAAGGGAGTTCATATGGCAAGGGTGGGTGGTCGGAAGGAAGAGCGGACAGCTGTGCGGGCAGATCCTGAAGCGGCAAGCACACGGAGAGCAACCCTTGCCCGGTGAGAGTTACTGGCCTTCAGGGAAAACTAAGGCCACCCTGCCTCGTCACCCTTCACACCCAAGGTGACGCACAGGATCGCTCGGGAGAAGGGTGAAGGTGTGGGGGCCTATGTGGCACCTTCGTCAGGCTTTGACCTGCCTCCGCCGAGGGGGTCATTGACCAACCAGCGGACAGGTGCAAGGATTGGGAAAGGGAGGCACTCCTCCGGCACAAACTGGGTAAATGTAGTGGCGGCTGGGCTTGAGGCGGAAAGTGTTGTGGCGCATGTCTTACCACTACCGACTTGTGTGCTGTCTTGCGCTGCTTCGAGTACACTAGGAACATGGCAAGCGCTGATGATGCCATAATAAGCGATACTCCCCTACTTCTATGCTTCTTTGAAAAAAAGCTTTAGGCGATGATGGATGAGGTGGTGGCACAGGAGGAAGAAGAGAAACATGGATCAATCACATCATTATCAGGCATGTTGTCCACATATGGCTTGGAGTGGTGGTTCCTGCACCAAAAGCCAGGGGACAGTTTTGAAGAATGAGGAGGAACCATATTCACAGCAGCTCACGGGCATCACTAGAGTGGCTGGGGGGCTACAAAGGACCGAGACCATACACCTCCCACTGAGAACAGCTTGTCTTTGCCTCTGGGCAGCCTGGCACACATGAGCCAATATAAGTTGTGCTTGCGCAATGACCGCCAAGTTGCCCAGATTATTGCCAGTGCTGATTACTAGGCAGCCACCCTGCTGGATCCCCACTATAAGGAAAATGTACCATCCTTACTTCCGTCACTGGAACTGGATCAGAAAATGCGGGAATACAAGTGCACGCTGGTTTGCGTACTACTGACGGCGTTCCCATCTGAAAGCGGGTTCTCAGTGAAATCACAAGGCAGAGGTGGAGGAAGAAGTTGCCAATGCAGCTGCGGCACCGATACCGCCTCGGAAGGGTGGGTTAGCATGGCCAAAATGTAGAAAACATTCCTCAGCACTCCGCAACATCCAGTACCACCATCTAATAAGGTCCGTATAAGCAAGAGGAAGATTTTCATCATCAAGGTGGAAGAGTACACATATCTCCACTAGTGATGAACGAGCACTAAAATGCCCGGGTACTCATTGCTCGGGTCGAGCAAATTGGAATGCTTGAGTGCTCGGTCCTAGTAACGAGCCCAATGTAAGTCTAGAGGAAACTCAAGCATTTTTCCGGTGCCCCCCTGGACATTCGGCAGAGGGGCTAAAAATTGACCAAATCGATGGGAACAGTGCTCAAATAACATGGGAACAACATGAGGAAGACCCCTGGAAGCATCTCTGACTCCCAGGTCACTGTTGTCAACAACGTTGTCAGAGGTATTATGCCACTTTTACGGACTCACAATAAAACATGCAAAAACTAAACCAAAATGGATATTCCTGGGAAAAATTATAAGGAACATCCTTTCCAGGCTAATGACTTGTATATAAGGCAAAATAAATAACCAAAAACAAAAATGCTCCTCCACATCTTGGGCTATGTTCACAAGTAGCGTTTTTTATGCATTTTTGCACTCTTGCATTGCTTTCAACCGTGACAAATACATTCACCAGGAAATGTCATTTTAACATTTTACTACCTAATTTGGCCATGTGGTGTGTGAGACATCATCAGACACATCCTGCTTCATTTATGAAGGAGGGACTCTGAAAGTCACAAACAATATTTTTATAAGGCCATCAGGTGGCCCTTACAATTCTTAAAGGGCCAGCAGTTGGTTAATGTTTGTTGTTCCCATTATTAAAGAGTGGGTCTCCTATAAAGTTATTGCGTATGCAGTGACTGCAAGGGCTGTTAAAAATTTGGACGTACCCCAATACCCCTTTGAAGAGACATAGAGGAGGGTCTCAGTAAAAAAAATATTTCCATTATAAAGGAGTGAGTCTCCTATAGTGGTAATGCACATGCAGTGACTGCAAGGGCTGTCAAAATTTGGGAAAAACCCCAATACCAATTTAAAGACACATAGAGCTGGGCCACAGTAATGACATGTTCCCATTAGTAATAAGTGGGTCTCCCATACTGTTTGCCTATGCAATGAATGCAACAGCTGGCAAAAATTTGGAGAAACTCCAATGTCCCTTGCAAGAGATGTAGAGGTCGGAGGGCCTCCTGAAAACAATGTTCCCATTTCTAGGAATGGGGTCTCCCATACTGTTTGCCTATGCAGTGAATGCAATAGCTGCCAAAAATTTAGAGGAACTCCAATACCCCTTGCAAGAAATGTAGATATGGTGATATGGTAGATATTGTGGTGATATGGTGATGGAGGATGAGGAGAAGGAGGAGGACAAGTGCAAATAGACAAAATCAGGAAGCTTATACCCATGTCTGACAGAGGTGCATGTGAATAGAGTTAGTCCTCCCCCAAAAAACCCAGTGTATTTAAGTTTATGTTACGCAGCTATCATTTGGTGGTGTTGAGAAGTCTGCCCCAAGGCAGCCCTTGTTCATTTTGATAAGAGTCAGCCGGTCAGCATTTTCAGTTGACAGGTAGATGCGCCTATCGGTTATAATTCCACAGGCGGCACAAAAAATCCTGCTACTCCTTCTGATGCTGTCATGGCAGATGGTGCAAATGGCCTTTTTGGGGTTATCCGCAGAGTCATTAAAAAATAACCAGATTCGGGAAAACCTAACAGTTGTACTGGCAACTTCTGTTGTGTTGGCGTTACAAGGAACGCTTTCCCGCCTTTTGTCTGCGGCCACCACACTGCTTCTTCCTGCCTGTTGTGGTGCTATGCCTCCCTCCCCCTGTGTGCTGCTGTCCTCGATCTGTATGACCCCCTGCCAGGTTGGGTCAGTTAATATATCATCCACCACCTCTTCTTCTACTTCCGCACCCTTGTCCTCTTCCTGACTTTCTGGCAATTGTGTCTCATCATCATCATCTACCTCTTGCGACAGCAATTGCACTTTCCCACCATTGCCTTTGTGTGACTGTGGCTGCTCCAATATTTGGGCATCGCTACATGCGTTCTCCTCTTGACTCACTTGAAGCTGGCCAGGAAAGAGGCCCGAATCTACAAATAGAAAAGTGAAGAGCTCTTCTGAGTGTCCAAGTGTGAGATCAGTTGTCTCCGGGCACTCGGCATGGTGGGAGGAAGGATGAGGAATATGGGGTCCAGACTCACGGCTACTGAGACTTGACCATGTGGAAGACAGGGTGGTAGTGGTGGTGGCAAAGTGACTGGAAACATTATCTGCTATCCTACCAACAACTTTTTGACACTGCTATGGGTTCAATAGTGGTGTACTGCGGTCCCCTAGTAATGGGGACATGAAGGTCAAGCGACAAGATGTGGGTGTTTGTTGTGGCATAATTTCAGCTTGCCCATGGCCACGGCCTCTGCATTGGCCTCTGCATGCACCATCACCATCATGTCCACTTCCCCTCCCTTGCCATGCACCTCGCCCATTTTAAATAGAGGACAATATTTTCCACATTCACAAGAAATGGTTATATGTGATACATCTGACAGAGAACCACGGTTTTAAATAGCAAGCCTGTAATTTACTAATATTATTCTACATAGAGACCTAGTGTGAATAGCTTGACAGACACACTGCAACAAAATGAAAATGGAAGAAATGGCTGATTTTGGAACACTGTTATAGGTGATATGTCTGACAGAGAACCATGGTTTTAAATAGCAGGCCTGTAATTTACTAATATTGTTCTACACAGAGATCTACTGTGAATAGCTTAGCCGACACACTGCAACGAGATGAAAATGGAAGAAATGGCTGATTTTTTAACACTGTTATTGGTGATATGTCTGACAGAGTACCTTGGTTTTAAACAGCAGGACTGTAATTTACTAATATTTTTCTATACAGAGACCTAGTGTGAATAGCTTGACAAACACACTGCAACGAAATGGAATGCAGAAATGGCTGCTTTTGGAACACTGTTATATATGATATATATGGTTTTAAATAGCAGGCCTTTTTTTTTACTAAAATTATTCTTCACAGACACCTAGTCTGAATAGCTTGACCGACACACTGCAGCAGAATGGAAAAGGAGGCCAATATTTTCCACGTTCCGTTTAAATTTCTGGATTTTTATCACTGAAATATGGAACAGATCTGGCTGTATTCTGCAGTGCTAACAAGCAAATGGAGCAGAAAAATGGTGTACTCTAGATTGCTTTTTAAGGAAATAACCAGGATTAAGATAAAAAAAAAATTGCATTGGCCCCTGATATCTGGTGCTATGTCTACAAATATCTGTAATTATTACAGCAGTAGCAGCAGCAGACAGGACGGTCAATGGACCATCTTGCGCTATATGCTCTGCAGTCTGCCACATACACTGCCTGCCTGCCTCCTGCCTAGCACTGATTATATGAAGCTGGATTAGTCCTCAGAAGGACTGTTAGTTTAGATGGATACAGTTGTGCTCAAAGGTTTACATACCCCAGCAGAATTTTTCCTTTCTTGGCCTTGTTTCAGAGAATATGAATGATAACAAAAAACCTTTTTGTCCACTCATGGTTATTGGTTGGGTGAAGCCATTTATGTCAAACTACTGTGTTTTCTCTTTTAAAATCTTAATGACAACCAAAAACATCCAAATGACCCTGATTAATAGTTCACATACCCTGGTGATTTTGGCCTGATAACATGCACAGAATTTGACACAAATGGGTTTGAATGGCTACTAAAGTTAACATCCTCACCTGTGACCTGTTTGCTTGCAATCGGTGTGTGCATAAAAGCTGTGTGAGTTTCTGGGATCTAGACAGACTCTTGCATCATTCATGCAGCCATAGACGTTTCTGGAATCATGGGGAAAGCAAAAAAATTGTCAACAGATCTACGGGAAAAGGTAGTTGAAATGTATAACACAGGAAAGGGATACAAAAAGTATCCAAGGAATTGATAATGAAAAATCAGGGGCTCTGTAAAAACCAAACCACGGTCAGTTAGACCAACAAAAATTTCGGCCACAACTGCCAGGAAAATTGTTTGGGATGCAAAGAAAAACCCACAAATAACATCAGCTGAAATTCAGGAGTCTCGGAAAACTAGCAGTGTGGCTGTTTCAAGATGCACAATAAGGAGGCACTTGAAGAAAAATGGGCTGCATAGTCGAGTTGCCAGAAGAAAGCCATTAATGCGCAAATGCCACAAAGTATCTCGCCTACAATACACCAAACAGCATAGAGACAAGCCTCAAAACTTCAGGAACAAGGTAATTTGGAGTGATGAGGCCAAAATTCAACTTTTTGGCCACAACCATAAACATTACATTTGGCGAGAGGTCAACAAGGCCTATAATGAAAGGAACACCATTCCTACAGTAAAGCATGGAGGTGGAATGCTGATATTTTGGGGATATGTGAGTTAAAAAGGCACAGGAAACTTGGTAAAAGTTGAAGGAAAGATGAATGCAGCACGTTATCAGCAAATACTGGAGGCAAATTTGCACTCATCAGCCCGGAAGCTGAGCATGAGACGTACTTGGATGTTCCAACATGACAACATTCCAAAACACAAGGCCAAGTCGACCTGTCATTGGCTACAGCTGAATAAAGTTTAGGTTAAGGAGTGGCCATCTCAGTGTCCTGACCTCAATATCATTGAGCTACTCTGGGGAGATCTCAAGCTCTCAGTTCATGCTAGACAGCCCAGGAATTGGAGGCTTTTTGTCAAGAAGAATGGGCAGCTTTACCATCTGAGAAAATAAACAACCTCATCCACAACTACGACAAAAGACTTCAAGCTGTCATTGATGTTAGAGGGGGCAATGCACGGTATTAAGAACTGGGGAATGTGAACTTTTAATCAGGGTCATTTGGTTGTTTTTGGTCTTCATTAAGATTTAAAAAGAGAAAACACAGTAGTTTAACAATAAATGGCACAACTGTAATATATATATATATGTTGTGGAATACCTATACTAACAGGACGCTCAATGGACCCTCTTGCACTATATGCACTGCAGTCTACCACATACCCTGCCTGCCTAACTCCTGCTCTCACCACTGAATATATGCACTGGATTAGTCCTCAGAAGGACTGTTAGTATAGATGGATATATATATATATATATGTTGTGGAATACCTATACGAACTATAAACAAGCAAATCTCTCCTGACTCAGCAGCACCTCTCCCTACTCTGCCTGTTTCCGTGGTAGACTGTGATGAGCATAGCGGTGCCAGGTCTTATATAGACCTGATGACACTGTGCAGCCAGCCAGTCACTGTAATGCCACAACCAACATGGCTACAGCATTACAGTGTGTGGCAGGCAATCCTTGCATGTTCATTGGCTCTCTAAAGAGCGCAAAACATGCAGGGAGGGGACCCGAGTTCCCACCCGAGCAACCAGGAAATACTTGCCAGCGCTGAGCTTGTCGAGCACCGTGATGCTTGGGTGAGTACCGAGCAGTGGTGAGCACATTCGCTCATCACTAGTGCTAATTCTTTGATTACTCATATCTCAGCAACGGAGAGGTGAAATAAAAAAAAACAACATGTTTATTTCTGCTCTGCAGCCAGGCTCGGACAGACCCACAAGAGGGCAGGAGACTGGGACACCACCCTCTTATAAGAGCAGTACTTGACACAATACACTTGATTCAGTATATACAGACAAAGGCAGCATCTTATTAATTTAACAATTAACCCAGTTTATTGCTATAAAAATTTGTGAATTAGGGTAAATGTTAGAACTCTCCTGTTAGGTTTTTTCTAGTTTGCTGGTCACATGACCATTTTTGCCTATTTAATCCGGCTCCGCCCTCCTGGCCTTGCTGGACTTCATTGTATTTACTACTCTTGAGCTAGCTTGTAGCTCTGTTACCGTTCTCTGTTAGTTTTGCTAGGTCTTCGGACCTCTATGTTCTTTGTTGTGTGTTTGTCTTTGACTGCTACAATTTCTGCTAGGAGGTGTCCAACTTTATCCCAGTCCCTAGTTCTTGTAGGGATTCCTCCCTTGCATCTATAGGTCTTCGTACAGACTAGCCAAGGACTTTAGCGGGTCTGATCGCAGGATCAGGTTCCCCGTTACATCGTAGGGATCCAGTTTAGTTCGATTGTAGGGACAGATCTCCTGTCTTTCCTTAGTGCTTGTAGCAGATCATAACAGTAAAGTCATATTTGCATTTAGCTGAAAAGTAGAGCAGTGGAGTTGACATTACTGGTGGGCTCTTGGCACCCAAGTCCAAACACTTTCTGCAGCCACTATTATATTGTGTGCCCAATTCAACATGAAAAATTTGGTGAAAGTTCCTCTTTAAATACACAGTAATTTAGGTAAAGTATTTTATACAATTAACAGAATTGCCATTAACAATGTGTTGACAACATGAAATTTTGATCCAGTATGTTTCATCCAATGTTTCATTGAATATTCAAATAGAATGTTTAATTGTTTCAATTTATATTTTTGGAGCACAAAATAATATAAAGGCTATTTTTGGGGGGAATTAATTACCTTCCAGGTAATACCTCATTTTTAAAAGTCTTCTGTTGCTTTTCTGGTTTGTAGCATATTGATGATTCTGTCATTTTGCAGAGCTGCTTTGATATTAGATGACAGAAATTAAGTTTTGTTATTTGGATAGAATCTTACAATCAAGTTCTTTTAGTTTTCTTGAACTGATTTAACCTTGATTCTTGGCATAAGTTCTGCGGTTTTATGTTTTTTGCCTGTAGGTCTAATCAGAGGGGATGGTTTAACATAATTATGTCTAATAGATAAATACATTGTACATTTTATTCTACAAATCTACCCTTATACTTGATTATGTGTGAGAATGTGGTACTTTTTATTTTTTTCGGAAACTAGGCCTGACCTGGATTCTTCCTGTTTTCATCAATATATAAAGGCATTTCAAAAGAATACAGAAGCATCCGTGCAATATGTCTAGTGGAAAACAGTTATATTGTAAAGCCACAAACCATGTAAACATATATGTTAGAGATGAGAAAATTAAGTGGCAAGACTATGGTCCAATGGCCGCATCATTATGGGAGCCCCGAGAACTGCAGCCTACCTGTTTCCATCCACAGTGCCTCTCCTGATTAGTTGGCTGAGTGCAACATCATGAAAGTAACAGGTAGCTAGTGTAACGGGTCTGGGAGGCGGAACCTCTGAGCTACTATACAAGGGGGCAGTCCTTGTAAGGGAGCGGGTGGCGACCAGGGAAAACGGGCAGGAGGTCACAGCAGGTGACCGGAGCAGTCTCTGGATGAACGGGCTGATGGTCACGGCAAGTGACCGGGGCAGTCTCTGAATGAACGGGCAGATGGTCACGGCAAGTGACCGGGGCAGTCTCTGAATGAACGGGCAGATGGTCACGGCAAGTGACCGGGGCAGTCTCTGGATGAACGGGCAGATGGTCACGGCAAGTGACCGGGGCAGTCTCTGGATGAACGGGCAGATGGTCACGGCAAGTGACCGGGGCAGTCTCTAGGTAAAGGGTTGGTACGACCTGTAGCGGCTGATGATAGTCGTGAGCTCCCAGGTGAGCAGGCGAGAGTCTCTGGATGAACGGGTGGTCACAGCATGTGACGGCGGAGCCTCCAGGAAGACCAACAGACAGGCGGCAGATGAGCGCTCCCAGGTGAGCGGGCAGAAGTCTCTGGACAGGCGGGTGGTCACAGCACGTGACGGCAGAGCCTCCAGGTAGGCTAGCAGACAGGCAGCAGATGAGCGCTCCCAGGTGAGCGAGCAGGAGTCACTGGACAGGCAGGTGGTCACAGCACGTGACGGCGGAGCCTCCAGGTAGACTAGCAGGCAGGTAGCTGGTGTGTGCTCCCAGGTGAGCGGGCAAGCTGGTCCATAGACAGACTGACAGGAGTTGGAAGGCAGACCGTCGGACCTCAGGCAAGCAGGCAGGTGGCTGATGTGCGCTCCCAGGTGAGCGGGCAGGCTGGTCCTTAGACAGACTGACAGGAGTAGTAAGACAGACCGTCGGACCTCAGACTAGCAGGCAGGTAGCAGATAATCAGGCAGGAATCTGGCAGGTAACTGGCAGGTAACTGGCAGGTAACTGGCAACGGGACCTGAGGGCTGAAGCAGAGTAGTGAACAGTGCAACAACATTGCTCGGGCACCTCCATTTTGGAGGAGGTGCCTTATATATGGTGAAGTCCTCCGGCCATTGGCCGGGGACTCCTTAGGACGGCGCGCGCGGCCCCTTTAAGAGGGAGGGAGAGCGCGCGCGCGCGCCCTAAGCACAGTGGCCGGGAAGGAGCGCGCGCTGCCAGCAGAGCGGGAGGAGGACGCCGGGCACGGAGCAGGGAGGTGAGGGGAACAGCGTCCCTGCCTGGCAGACGGCAGGGACGCCGGCGCTACAGTACCCCCCCCTTTAGGCCCTCCCTTTTTTAGGCCAGACAGAAATTTAGCTAGGATAAGAGGGGCATGGATGTTCTCCCGGGGCTCCCACGTTCTCTCCTCAGGACCAAACCCCCTCCAATCTACTAGAAAAAAGGTCTTTCCTCTTACCCTTTTGGTGGCAAGAATGTTCTCTACCTCAAACTCGTCCTCAGCAGAAACCGGAGCAGGAGGCGTACCTGTAGACTTGGAAAAAGAGTTAAGTACCACAGGTTTGAGGAGAGATACATGGAAGGAGTTAGGGATCCGTAAGTTGGCCGGGAGTTTTAATTTATAGGCCACCGGGTTGATCTGACTGATGACCTCCAGAGGACCGATGAACCGAGGCCCTAACTTGTAAGAAGGTATCTTGAGTCGGACATATTTAGATGAGAGCCAGACTTTATCTCCAGGACGAAATTGTGGAGGATCCAGGCGTTTTTTGTCAGCGTGTCTTTTCATCCGTTCGGACGACTGAAGGAGTGCGGATCGGGTACTCTCCCAAATGGAGGAAAATTTGCTAACGAGAGATTCCGCAGCCGGGTTGTCCACAGAGGTGGAGACAGGAAAAGGAATCCGAGGATGCTGACCGAAGACTACAAAAAACGGGGATTTGGAGGAGGATTCGCTCTCGTGATTGTTATAGGAGAACTCGGCCCATGGTAGGAGATCCACCCAGTCAGAATGATGGGCATTAACGAAGTGCCGGAGGTAACTGGTCAGGTTCTGATTGATCCGCTCCACTTGACCATTGGACTGTGGGTGGTAAGCGGAAGAGAAGTCCAGGGTGACGTCTAGCAGTTTACAAGTGGCTCTCCAGAAACGTGAGGTGAACTGTACCCCACGATCCGACACGATGTGGAGGGGCAGGCCATGAAGACGGAAGATGTGGCGGATAAAGTCTTTAGCCAGCTCGGGTGCAGACGGGAGACCAGGCAGGGGAATAAAGTGAGCCATCTTGGAAAAGCGGTCAGCGACCACCCAAATGACCGTACAACCGGCAGAGACGGGGAGATCAGTTATGAAGTACATAGCAATATGCTGCCAGGGGGCAGCAGGCACAGGAAGCGGAAGAAGGCGACCGGCTGGCAGGTGTCTCGGGATTTTGTTGCGGGCGCAGGACACACAGGCAGAAACAAAGTCTATTACGTCCTTGTGCAGGGTAGGCCACCAGTAGTGCCGGGCAATAAGCTGGAGGGTCTTTTTCTGACCGGCGTGGCCAGCTAGTTTAGACGAGTGACCCCAGTGTAGGATCTTCTCCCGATCAGGTACTGATACGAACGTCTTACCGGGAGGGAGACGATTTAGGCTCACGGGAGCCACCTGCATTACTCTGGCGGGATCGATGATATGTTTAGGTTCCTCCTCGAGATCGGACACCAGAAAGGATCGGGACAAGGCATCTGCTTTGACGTTTTTGTCAGCCGGGCGAAAATGAAGAACAAAATCAAAGCGAGCAAAAAACAAGGACCACCGGGCTTGGCGCGGGTTAAGTCTCTGGGCAGGCTGGAGGTAAGCCAAGTTCTTGTGGTCAGTGTAAATTATTACCGGGTGAAGAGCCCCCTCGAGTAGGTAACGCCACTCCTCCAATGCCAGTTTGATGGCCAATAACTCTCGGTCTCCTATGGAATAGTTGCGCTCAGAAGAGGAGAAGAGTTTGGAGAAGAAGCCACAAGTTACCATTCTCCCGGAAGATGATTTTTGAGTAAGTACCGCTCCGGCTCCAGAGGAGGAGGCATCAACTTCCAGGAAGAACTGCTTGCTGCCGTCCGGGCGATGCAGCACCGGGGCGGAAGAGAAGGCCTGTTTTAGGGAAAGAAAGGCCTCCTCTGCTTCAGGCGGCCACTCTTTGGGATTAGTACCCTTACGGGTGAGCGCGGAAATTGGGGCAGTCCGGGAAGAGAAGTGTGGTATGAAGAGGCGGTAGTAGTTGGCGAAGCCCAGGAATCGCTGAATGGCCTTCAACCCCTCCGGACGAGGCCATTTCTCGATGGCAGACAGTTTCTCTGGATCCATTCGTAGGCCGGTCTGAGAAATAATGTAGCCCAAAAACGGAAGCGAGGTCTGCTCAAAGAGGCACTTCTCGTATTTAGCGAAGAGGTGATTCTGCCTGAGCCTGAGCAGGACCTGACGAACTTCCCTCCGGTGAGTCTGGAGATCCGGAGAAAAGACCAAGATGTCGTCCAGGTACACCACTACGCAGGAGTAGAGAAGGTCCCGGAAGATGTCATTGACCAAACCTATGAAGACGGCAGGAGCGTTACAGAGACCAAAGGGCATTACCAGATATTCATAGTGGCCGTCCCGGGTGTTGAATGCCGTCTTCCATTCATCCTCCTGACGGATACGAACCAGGTTGTACGCCCCACGGAGGTCCAGTTTGGTGAAGATTCTAGCCCCCCTCAGACGATCAAATAACTCCGGAATGAGCGGAAGGGGGTACTTATTCTTCACCGTGATCTGGTTAAGGCCTCTATAGTCTATACAGGGACGGAGAGAGCCGTCCTTCTTTTTGACGAAAAAGAAGCCTGCTCCCGCCGGGGAGATAGATTTCTGGATGAATCCCCTGGCCAGATTCTCCTCAATATATTCGGACATCGACCGGTTCTCAGCAGCGGATAAAGGATAAATACGCCCACGGGGAGGAGTAGTACCAGGTAACAGGTCGATAGGGCAGTCGTATGGTCTATGAGGAGGTAGTGTCTCTGCTTCCTTTTTATTAAAGACATCAGCATAAGACCAATAAGGAATCGGAAGTCCAGGTAGATTAGCTGGGGTAGGAGAAGGACGGACGGGATGGACGGGAACCAGACAGGTCTTATGGCAGTCCTGTCCCCAGCGAAGGACTTCTCCGGTCTGCCAGTCAAACACGGGTGCATGTCTCTGGAGCCAAGGTAGGCCTAGCAAGAGGGCGTGAGAGAGTCCAGGCAGAACATGAAAGGAGATACTCTCAGAATGCAGCATTCCCACCTGCAGAGTAATGGATTCGGTGATGAGTTGGATGGGGCGTGGTAAGAGGCCCCCATCCACGGCAGCAACAGACAAGGGTACAGCCAGAGGTTTGGTGGGGATGCGGTTTTTCTCTACCAGGGACTGTGAAATAAGATTCCCGGCTGCTCCAGAGTCAAGTTGGGCTAGTTCGAAATAACGGTTCTCCCCGCAGACGATTGAGACTGACAGCAGCAGAGATGGAGAGGATTTATTCCTGTCTAGGTTGACCTCTCTGAGCGAACCTAGACACAGGCGTTTCCCGACCTCTCCGGGCAGGCACGGATCCGGTGCTCCTTACTGCCACAGTAGAAGCAGCTCCCCTCGGCACGGCGTAAGTCCTGACGGGTTTTGACCATCTTGGTCTGGTCGACCTGCATAGGCTCAGGAGAGTGTACCTGGGGAGAGACGGAGGGAGTGACGGGTTTCTGAAAAGTAGGAGCTAGACATGGTAACCTCCTCTCACGGGTGACCTCTTTGACACGCTCCTGGAACCGTAGGTCAATCCGGGTGGCAAGAGTTATTAGGTCATCGAGAGTGGTAGGAATGTCCCGACCGGCAAGTTCATCTTTAATACGGCCGGACAGACCCTCCCAGAAGACGGATACCAGAGCGTCGTTATCCCAGGCCAGCTCCGAGGCAAGGGTACGGAACCGTATGGCATATTGGCCCACGGTGAGACTTCCCTGACGGAGGCGTAGCAGTGATGATGCGGATGAGGTCTTCCGTCCGGGTTCGTCGAAGACTTTCCGGAAAGCCGTGAGAAAAGCAGGCAAGTTGGACACCAGGGGGTCTCCTCTCTCCCATAGAGGATTTAGCCAGGCCAGGGCCTCCCCGGTGAGATGGGACATGATGAATGCAATTTTGGCCCGGTCGGAGTTAAACTGGTGGGACAATAGATCAAAGTGCAGGGTGCACTGATTTATGAAGCCCCGAGCCTGGGCGGAGTCGCCTCCGAAGCGAGGAGGTGCAGAAAGCCGGGGTCCGGGGTAGGATACCATGGTATTAGTGGGCAGTGGAGCTGCCGGATTGCGAGACATGGCACTGGCGGAGGTTGCTGGTGGAGCAGTCAGAGTGTCCAGGCGAGTATTGACATTCCGCAGGTGACCCAGGATGGACTCCTGTTGGGACCTTTGACGGGACAGTTCATGACACAGGTCCGAGAGCGAGGGAGCTTGGGTGCCACCGGGTTCCATGGCCCGAGCAAACTGTAACGGGTCTGGGAGGCGGAACCTCTGAGCTACTATACAAGGGGGCAGTCCTTGTAAGGGAGCGGGTGGCGACCAGGGAAGACGGGCAGGAGGTCACAGCAGGTGACCGGAGCAGTCTCTGGATGAACGGGCTGATGGTCACGGCAAGTGACCGGGGCAGTCTCTGAATGAACGGGCAGATGGTCACGGCAAGTGACCGGGGCAGTCTCTGAATGAACGGACAGATGGTCACGGCAAGTGACCGGGGCAGTCTCTGGATGAGCGGGCAGATGGTCACGGCAAGTGACCGGGGCAGTCTCTGGATGAACGGGCAGATGGTCACGGCAAGTGACCGGGGCAGTCTCTAGGTAAAGGGTTGATACGACCTGTAGCGGCTGATGATAGTCATGAGCTCCCAGGTGAGCAGGCGAGAGTCTCTGGATGAACGGGTGGTCACAGCATGTGACGGCGGAGCCTCCAGGAAGACCAACAGACAGGCGGCAGATGAGCGCTCCCAGGTGAGCGGGCAGAAGTCTCTGGACAGGCGGGTGGTCACAGCACGTGACGGCAGAGCCTCCAGGTAGGCTAGCAGACAGGCAGCAGATGAGCGCTCCCAGGTGAGCGAGCAGGAGTCACTGGACAGGCAGGTGGTCACAGCACGTGACGGCGGAGCCTCCAGGTAGACTAGCAGGCAGGTAGCTGGTGTGTGCTCCCAGGTGAGCGGGCAAGTTGGTCCATAGACAGACTGACAGGAGTTGAAAGGCAGACCGTCGGACCTCAGGCAAGCAGGCAGGTGGCTGATGTGCGCTCCCAGGTGAGCGGGCAGGCTGGTCCTTAGACAGACTGACAGGAGTAGTAAGACAGACCGTCGGACCTCAGACTAGCAGGCAGGTAGCAGATAATCAGGCAGGAATCTGACAGGTAACTGGCAGGTAACTGGCAGGTAACTGGCAACGGGACCTGAGGGCTGAAGCAGAGTAGTGAACAGTGCAACAACATTGCTCGGGCACCTCCATTTTGGAGGAGGTGCCTTATATATGGTGAAGTCCTCCGGCCATTGGCCGGGGACTCCTTAGGACGGCGCGCGCGGCCCCTTTAAGAGGGAGGGAGAGCGCGCGCGCGCGCCCTAAGCACAGTGGCCGGGAAGGAGCGTGCGCTGCCAGCAGAGCGGGAGGAGGACGCCGGGCACGGAGCAGGGAGGTGAGGGGAACAGCGTCCCTGCCTGGCAGAGAGCAGGGACGCCGGCGCTACAGCTAGAATGAAATTGCTCTGGACCTGCAAATCAGAACAGGTGCCTGTGAGGTGGGCAGGTAATGGGGGGTTCACAGGGCTCCCGTCCAGCGGCCAGGCCATAAAATACTGACGTAGTCACTGAAGCAGGCTCCTGCAAATTGATTTGCTCATCTCTAATATATGTCAAATTTAATTACACCAACTCCATTTCAAATACAACCCCTGGCAAAAATTATGAAATCACCGGGCTCGGAGGATGTTCATTCAGTTGTTTAATGTTGCTGAAAAAAAGCAAATCATAGACATGGCACAAAACTAAAGTCATTTCAAATGGCAACTTTAGGGATTTAAGAAACACTAAAAGAAATCAAGATAAAAAATGTGATACTTAGTAAGGGTAATTTTTTTCAGACCAAGCAGAGGGAAAAAATTATGGAATCACTCAATTCTGAGGAAAAAAATATGAAATCATGAAAAACAAACACACAAAAGAACACTCCAATACATCATTAGTATTTTGTTGCACCACCTCTGGCTTTAATAACAGCTTGCAATCTCTGAGGCATGGATTTAATGAGTGACGAACAGAACTCTTCATCAATCTGGCTTCAACTTTCTCTGATTGCTGTTGCCAGATCAGCTTTGCAGGTTGGAGCCTTTTCATGGACCATTTTCTTCAACTTCCACCAAAGATTTTCAATTGGATTGAGATCCGGACTATTTGCAGGCCATGATATTGACCTTATGTGTATTCTTTCAAGAAATGTTTTCACAGTTTTTGCTCTATGGCAGGATGCATTATCATCTTAAAAAAATATGTTATCATCCCCAAACATCCTTTCAATTGATGGGATAAGAAAACTGTCCAAAATATCAATGTAAACTTGGGCATTTATTGAAGATGTAATGACAGCCATCTCCCCAGTGCCTTTACCTGACATGCAGCCCCATATCATCAATGACTGTGGAAATTTGCATGTTCTCTTCATGCAGTCATCTTTATAAATCTCAATGGAACAGCACCAAACAAAAGTTCCAGCATCATCACCTTGCCCAATGCAGATTCGAGATTCATCACTGAATATGACTTTCATCCAGTCATCCACAGTCCACGATTGCTTTTCCATTGTAACCTTGTTTTTTTCTGTTTAGGTGGTAATGATGGCTTATGTTTAGCTTTTCTGAATGTAAATCCATTTCCTTTAGGCAGTTTCTTACAGTTTGGTTACAGACATTGACTCTAGTTTCCTCCCATTTGTTCCTCATTTGTTTTCTTGTGCATTTCCTGTTTTGGAGACATATTGCTTTAAGTTTCCGGTCTTGACGCTTTGATGTCTTCCTTGGTCTACCAGTATGTTTGCCTTTAACCACCTTCCCATGTTGTTTGTATTTGGTCCAGATTTTAGACACAGTTGACTGTGAACAACCAACATCTTTTGCAACATTCCGTGATAATTTACCTTCTTTTAAGAGTTTGATAATCCTCTCCTTTGTTTCTATTGACATCTCTTGTGTTGGAGCCAAGATTCATGTCAGTCCACTTGGTGCAACAGCTCTCCAAGGTGTGATCACTCCTTTTTAGATGCAAACTAACGAGCAGATCTAATTTGATGCAGGTGTTAGTTTTGGAAATGAAAATTTACAGGGTGATTCCATAATTTTTTCCTCCGAATTGAGTGATTCCATAATTTTTCCCTCTGCTTGGTCTGAAAAAAATTACACTTATTGAGTACCACATTTTTAATCTTGATTTCTTTTAGTGTTTCTTAATGCCCTAAAGTTGCCATTTGAAATGACTTTAGTTTTGTGCCATGTCTGTGATCTGCTTTTTTTCAACAACATTAAACAATTGAATATCTTCCGAGCCCGGTGATTCCATAATTTTTGCCAGGGGTTGTACATTTGTACCCATTTAGAAGAGTAACGTTTAGAAAATAATCATTGTGCTCAAATTGCCCTTTATCCAAATTTAACAGCTTTCCTCATTTAATTAACAGTAAAACCAATAGGGAAGACAAAGCCACTACTTTGATCAACTTTTACTTGCTATTAAAAATTCACTATGACAAGAAATAAGTAGTGATGAACAAGCATGCTCGTCACTAATCGTTACTTGGCCAAGTATCACAGTGTTCGAGAGATTGCATTTTTGGATGGGAGATCAAGTCCCCGTCCCACATGTTGGGCACTTATTAGACAGCCAATTAACATGCAGGAATTACCTGACAGTCACTGTAATGCCATATCCATGTTGGTTGTGGCATTACAGTGATTGGCCGCATAGCGTCATTGGGTCTATGTAAGACCCAGGACCCTATGCTAGTCACAGTTTACCCATCAAACAGGCAGAGTATGGAAAGGTGCTGCTAAGCAAAGGAGAGAATTGGCGCTTATTTTAAACAGGGATTCCACACCACTATTATTTATTTCATCTACTCCAACAGTCCTTGGAAGGTCTCATTCTGATGAATATTAGTACTGCTGATAGTAGTTCCGCTGTTGTGTGTGCATGCCAATCCCCTGTCCACGGCACATGCCAAGATGCCTCCCGCACTGCACGTGTCGTTGCACACTCTCAATTAGCACCATCAGCAAGCACGTCCACTTCCTTGTCCCAGTGCAGCGTTCATTTTTCCCTACCCCAGTCCTTGGAAGGCAAGCGCAAATACGCAGCCAACGCCCCACAAACCACACTATTAAATTCACATATTTCGCAAATGCTTGCCCTCAAAATGTTGCCTTTTAGGCTTGTGGAGACGGAAGCTTTCTGCAACCTGATGGCGGCAGTCGTCCCTCGGTACTCGGTCCCCAGCCGCCACTTTTATCTCCTGGTGTGCCTTCCGTTCATTACACGAGCACATGTCCCACAACATTAGCCGTGCCCTCAACAATGCAGTTACTGGGAAAGTCCACCTAACCACGGATACGTGGACAAGTTCTGGTGGGCAGAGACGGTACATCTCGCTGACGGCACACTGGGTTAATATAGTGGAAGTCGGGACCCAGTCGGACCTTGAGACGGAACACGTCTTCCCGACGCTGAGGATTGCGAGCCCTGGGTCAATCAGGGTTGCCCCCATATTTTACAGCTCCTAAACCTCCTCCTCTTCAGCTTCCATCTCCGAAATGACCACATCAGTTGCAAGCTGGAAGCACTGCAGCACTGCCTCGGCCAATCGGCAACAGTCTGTGCTGAAGCTAATATGCTTAGGCAACAAACCACACAACGCTGAAGAGTTGTGGGCAGCTCTGAAAGAGCAGGCAGATCTGTGGCTGACACCGCTAACCCTATAGCCAGGCATGGTCATGTGTGACAATGGCCAGAACTTGGTGGCGGCTCTGAGGCGAGGCGAGCTCACACACATACCATGTCTGGCAGGGCCGGCGTCAGCACCCGGCACACCCAGGCAAGTGCCAGGGCCCTGAGCAGGCAGGGGGGCCCACTGGCGGTCGCGCACCCCGCTGGGCTCTGGGCGGAGGAGAGCGGTGTCAGCACCCGCCCTTCTCCGCCGCTTGCTCAGGGCCCCGGCAGACGGATACTTACCTCTCCCCGTGCCTCCGCAGATCCGCTGTCTTCCTGCTCGGTGCTTCCTGTGATGTCTCAGGTCAGAGGGCGTGGTGACGTCTTTCCACCGCGCGCTCCCCTGAGCCGTCACAGGGAGTGCAGAGCGGGACGACGCCGGCAACGCTGGAGTCCCGGACCTGAGCAGCTGCAGCAGGTGAGGAGGAGGGAGGTGAGTATTTGATTTTTATTTTTTTTTTTTTTATGTATGGAGGCATGGGGCATAATATGGGGGGGTGACATCTTGCATGGGGCATTATAAAGAGGGGAGTGACATCCTGCATGGGGTATTATATAGAGAGGGGGGGTGACATCCTGCATGGGGCATTATAAAGAGAGGGAGGGGGTGACATCCTGCATGGGGCATTATATAAAGAGAGGGGGGGGTGACATCCTGCATGGGGCATTATAAAGAGAGGGAGGGTGACATCCTGCATGGGGCATTATAAGGTGGGGAACAGCCTGCATGGGGCAATATAAGGGGGGGACAGCCTACATAGTACATTATGTGGGGGGGGGCAGCCTGCATGGAGCATTATAAGGGGGGGACAGCCTGTATGGAGCATTATGTGGGGGGTAACAGCCTGCATGGAGCATTATAAGGGGGGGACAGTCTGTATGGGGCATTATGTGGGGGGTAACAGCCTACATGCAGCATTATATGGGGGCCAGTATCCTGTATGGAGCGTTATAAGGGGACCAGTATCCTGTATGGAGCGTTATATGGGGACCAGTATCCTGTATGGAGCTTTATATGGGGGCCAGTATCCTGTATGGAGCTTTATAAGGGGACCAGTATCCTGTATGGAGCGTTATATGGGGGCCAGTATTCTGTATGGAGCGTTATATGGGGGCCAGTTTTCTATATGGAGCCTTATATGGAGGCCAGTATTCCGTATGGAGCCTTATATGGAGGCCAGTATTCTGTATGGAGCCTTATATGGGGGCCAAGTATTCCGTATGGTGCCTTATATGGGGGCCAGTATTTCGTATTGGGCCTTATATGGAGGCCTGTATTCCGTTTGGGCTTTATATTGGGGCCAGTATTCCGTGTGGGGCCTTATATGGGGGCCAGTATTCTGTATGGGGCCTTATATGGGGGCCAGTATTCCGTATGGGGCCTTATATGGGGGCCAGTATTCCGTATGGGGCCTTATATGGGGGCCAGTATTCTGTGTGGAGCGATTCGCTGGTTTATGAGTAGTGTTGAGCCACCCCCGTAGTGTTCGAGTTCGGTTCGGTTCGTCGAACACCCGTGTGTTCGCCGAACTGTTCGTCGAACTGTTCGTCGAACACCTTCGAACACCGTTAAAACCAATGGCAGGCAAACAAAAACACATAGAAACACATAGAAAACACCTTCAAAGGTGTCCAAAAGCTGACAAACTGCTCAGAAGACATAACTAACACATGGAAAAGTGACAAGTACATATAGTCATGCGAAAATAAAAGAGGTGGAGGAGTAAAAGGAGGGGGAGACACAGATATAGGCATGTCATGCCCTTCTAAAATCCAAAAAGTGAGAAGCCGACACGGCCAGTCCGCTCCTGCCACCTCCGTGTCGCCGGGTTTGTGCCAGAGCCGCGGTGAACCCTGACGGCCAGCCCCCCTCTCCCAATACTGGTGCCTGTCCGCTGGTGGGTCGAGCGAGCCCCCCTGTGGTGGAGGCAGCTCTAAGCTTTTTAATTTAAATTGTCTCTCTAATTTGAATGAATACACTTTAAATCCATTTACAAGGATCTATTGGAGGGCAAGTCTCATGCCAGCAGCCGCGGTAATTCCAGCTTCAGTAGCGTCCACTAAAGCTGCTGCAGTTAAAAAGCTTTTATAAGGATCGAGCTCGGCTGTCCACCGCAAGGCATCCTACTGCCAGTCCCAGCCCCTATGCCTTGGGGTGCCTCCTGATGCTCTTCACTAAGTATCCCATGGTCCCGAAGCATTTCCTTTGAAAAAATTAAGTGTCTAAACTACAGGTGGTGCAGCTTGCTTAACAGCCGGGATAATCCGCTGACTAGCAGACACTGCTACTAGGCACAAAGTATTTCCTGGGCTAGATGCAGTTAAAAATTTGTAATTAGATACTCTCGTTGGATGCTGAGAAAGCATTCCATAGAGTCTCCTGGCACGCCATATATGATTCTCTTAAAAAGCTTGGGGTAGGGGTCTAGGGGACCCTTTTATAGCCAAAATCACGGCCCTGTATCGCAATACGTCACCTAGGCTGAAGATAAATGGAACTGTAGCACCCTGAGGGCTCGGTTGCTACAGACGTATTGCACCTCACCCAGAGGTGTGATATCTCACTCTCAGGTAAGGATGGAGTGTGGATCAGGACCCGACACCTGCATGCATTACACCACATTGCCGTGGGGCAGGGCGACCAATATGCCCCTGAGATGGGCACGACAGTCCCTGTCCCTGGCTGGAGTGGGGGGAGGGAACACTGAGGAAGGGGAACCCTGTAGTGCAGGAGCAGGGAGGAAGCAGTTCCTGGGTGCATTGAGAAGGGAGTATAAAAGGTGGGCACCATCTTAGTTCAGTGCAGAGAAGTCTGAGCAGAAGTGGCAGGGAGCAGGGGCTCTGCATGAGCTCTGCTCCGGAGGCGGGCCTAGTAACAGAGGCCCAGGCCTGGAAGAGGGAGAAGGAAGGAAGAGGAGTGGAGAAGGCTCCAGGAACGAGGAATGAAGGGATCCCAGGGGTGCGGACGGGCGAGTCGCCACCGCACGCCCGAATCCACCTGCGTGGAGGGGTCAGGCCAAAGGGGGAGACCGGTCCCCGAACTAGTGGAGGCAGGAAACGACCCTCAGCTAGAAACCGGAGGCTCTGACATTTTATGTGGCGCAGCCCCTCGCTACACCCGCTAGGAAGGCACCACATAGGGTCAGGGAAACTGGCGCCAAGTTTACCAAGAGGAGGCCCGAGGCAGCCGGACAGAAGTGTTGGTAAGAAAGGCCAGACAAAGGACACAAAAAGGGGGTCCTGTGAAGTGCTCCAAAGTTATCTGGGAGTTGTCTGAGCCCCTCACCTGGTGAGCACAGTACGACGTGGGCAGCCGTTACCTGCAGACGTGGTCTGGATAATAAGAACTGTGAGTAAAGGCCCTGAACTGCATCACTGACTCCGTGTCGTTACTGCTGCTGCCCTGCACCATCACCCCCATCCTCCGCATACACTGCCCTGAGGCTATACTCCTCCCGTGGGGAGTTATGCTACGCTCTGCTGCACCCACAACACCAGCCTCAGCGGTCTGCCCTGTAGCGGCGGTTCACTCTGACCGCAATCCACGGGTGGCGTAGTCGGACATTTAAACATCAAAACCACATAAATAGTTCCGCCACTGGTTTGACCGCCCTGAGCCACGGAACCGGGTCGCCGCCACGAAGACTACAACCACCAGCATCCACCAAAAAGGGTCCGGCTCCGGGTGTCCCAAGGCCCAGGGGGTGCGTCAGAACATTTTCATCACCTTTCACAATCACCAATGGGACAAGGCAGTGATGTCCTCTGTCCCCTCTCTTATACATCCTAGTGACGGAGCACCTGCTCTCATCAATTCGCCATAACCCCAATATTAGGTGGATTGAGGTGGGAGGCACCGAGTACAAGTGCTCTCTATTTGCTGATGATGTCCTAGTATATATCACTCAATCACATATATCCATCCATGCTGTTATGGCTGAAATAGATCACTTTGTTACATGGTAAAATTTTAAAATCAATGCAGCGAAGTCTGAGGCCCTCGATGTCTCCCTCCCCAAATCCATATAGGATTCCATCCAGTCCAACTTTCCCTTTGCCTGGCCCTCACAGGGTATCAAATACTTAGGAATTCCTATTCATAGAGACCTCTCCCATCTATGTTATCTTAATTTTGGGCCCTTTATTGAACAACTCCATACAGACCACGGTTGGCAAGTTAGAACTGTAAGATTCACTACGTGAACCACTGGTGTTTTGTGGAAAAGCACATGTACACTGCGTTCCAAATTATTATGCAAAAAGTGTTTAGGAGTGATAAGGGAAGAATTTGTTTGTTTGTCAGTTAAACTCATTGATGGTGATGTGTGTCAGGGCTCTTTATATCACTGTAAGCAATTGCAGACACCTGTGCTAATTAGTTTGGCAGGTGTATCCAGTGAAAGGCAAGACTACTTAAGAAGGCTCTCTCACATTATTAAGCAGCCTACATTTTCTGCCAAAATGGGAAAGAAAAAGGATGTGTCGGCTGCTGAGAAGCAACAAATTGTGGAGTGTTTAGGTCAAGGCATGACTACAATCAACATTGTGCGATGATCAGGATGAAGTGTCTTGGCAATCAAGAAGTATGTAGCTGATTCACAGTACACACGTGTGCGTGCTGATAAGGGCAAATTGAGGACTCTTTCCTACAGGCAATTACGTCAGGTTGAAAGAGCAGCGGCAAAAAAGCCTTGTCATAGCAGCAGACAAGTTTTTGAAGCTGCTTGTG
Source organism: Phyllobates terribilis (assembly GCF_046119375.1). Lineage (NCBI taxonomy): Eukaryota > Metazoa > Chordata > Amphibia > Anura > Dendrobatidae > Phyllobates > Phyllobates terribilis. The sequence goes on from NW_027362762.1 coordinate 695,614,316, forward strand.
CCTCCAACGTCCCCCGAACAACAAGATGCAGGGTCCTTCAGAGGTTTGCAGCTGTGCATGCGCCATCCTGTCGACCTCCTCTATCCACTTCACACAAGCAGAAACGGCTCCAGTGGGCCAAACATTACATGAAGACTGATTTCAAAACTGTTTTGTTCACGGATGAGTGCCGTGCAGCGCTCGATGGTCCAGATGGATGGAGTGGAGGATGGCTGGTTGATGGACACCCCACGCAAACACGGCTACAGCGCCAACAAGGAGGAGGTGGAGTAATGTTTTGGGCTGGAATCATGGGGAGAGAGATTGTCGGCCCCTTTAGGATCCCTGAAGGCGCTAAAGATGAACTCCATAATGTATGTGGATTTTCTCAAACAGCACTTCCTGCCATGGTTCAAGAAGAAGAACCGTGTATTTCACAGCAAGATCATTTTTCTGCATGATAATGCACCATCTCATGCTGCACATAAAACATCTGCATCTCTGGCTGATATGGGCATAAAAGGGGACAAACTTATGGTGTGACCCCCATGCTCCCCTGACCTCTACCCCATTCAGAACCTTTGGAGCATCATTAAAAGGAGTGTCTATGATGGCGGGAGGCAGTTCACATCTAAGCAACAGCTCTGGGAGGGTATTCTGTCCTCATGCAAAACAATTGAAGCAGAAACCATCCAAAACCTGACAAATTCAATGGACGAGAGAGTTCAGAAGCTCCTTTCGAACAAGGGGTCCTATGTGAAAATGTAACATCACCTAAAATAAAGTTTTGAGTTGAAAACTGTTTGATTTCAGTTTCTAACAACCTGCTAATGCTTATAATTTCAAAAATGACCATTTTTTTGGTCTTTATTAAAATGAAAAGGTTGATCGAAAAGTTTGGGGGTTCTAAGAGTGTGGCAACCCAGTAGTCATGATTACTTCGAATTCTGACAATATGAGGGTCATGCTGCAGGTAGTGCAGCAAGAAGGCACTTATGTGCCTTGCGCATCTCGGAGCCCCAAAATTATTTTCCGGGCTAGATGCAGCTAAAAATTATTTTTAATTTTAAATCTGGTGAAGCTTTAGTATAGATGGCCTAATAGGATCAGTGCTGCACACTGCTACAAAGCCCAAATTATTTTCCAGTCAAGATACAGATTAACATGATTAGTAATTTGAAAGCTTAAAACGGTTGGTAGGGTGATTTTAACCAATCATCAAGCTTTTACTCTCCCCAGGATGACACAGGGGTAGAAAAGTCGGTTCGGATCCATGATTTGTTCATCTTTATGAACATGAGTCTGTCTACATTATCAGTGGAGAGCCGCGTGCGCTTATCTGTCAGCACACCACCAGCAGCGCTGAACACACGTTCAGACAGAACGCTGGCTGCGGGGCATGACAAGATCTCCAAGGCGTAAGTGGCTAGCTCCGGCCATTTATCCAGATTGGAAGCCCAAAAAGAGCAAGGGTCCAGTGACACAGTCGTGGCTTCAATGTTTACTTGGAGATACTCCTGTACCATCGTCTCTAGGCGTTGACTATGTGTCAGATTCCTTGTCTCCTGTGGCCTTGCAAAGGATGGGCTAAAAAAGTGGTGAAATGATTCCGCAAAATTGATGTTACCAGCAGATACTGTGGTTCTGTTACGGTTTGAGTGCTGAACACTTGACGGTCCCACGGTTGGCAAGTTGGAACTGTGAGATTCACTACGTGCACCACTGGTATTTTGTGGAAAAGCACATGCAAGATTCTGCAACAGTCTCTGCTGATACTCCTGCATGCGTGCATCCCTTTCTATGGCAGGAATAATTTCTGCAAATTTACTTTTGTACCGGGGATCTAACAGTGTGGCAACCCAGTAGTCAGGATTATTTCTAATTCTCACAATTCGAGGGTCATGTTGCAGGTAGTGCAGAAAGAAGGCACTCATGTGTGTTGCGCATCCAGGAGCACCAAGTCCCTGTTGTGTTGGTGGCGAGGTAACAATCATGCTTCCTTCCTCTGTCCTCTCCCCCCAACCTCGCACAACAGAAATGTGATCAAGGTCTCCCTCATCTGATGAGTCTTCCATCAGTTCGTCCTCCACTTCTTCCTGGGCTCCTGCACCTTCCTCACTAGTTTGGCTGCTACCATGCACCCTGGTAAAACCATCTCCCCCACCCTCACATGCCTGCCGCCTTGGTGCTGCCGACCGTCTGGACCTTGCAGATGTTAGCCCTTCCGCATACAACTCCTCCTCCTCTACTTCCTCCGACTCCTCTTGTGCCACCACCTGACTCCGAATTCTGTTTAACATGTGCTCCAGCATGTAAATCACCGGAATAGTCATGCTGATAATGGCATCGTCAGCACTAAACATCTTCGTCGCCATTTCAAAACTGTGCAGAAGGGTGCATAGGTCCCTGATCTGAGACCACTCCTCCAGCGTGATTTGCCCCACCTCTGAATCTCATTGGCCCAGGCTATACGTCAGAACGTATTGCACCAGGGCTTGTCGATGCTGCCACAGTCGCTGCAACATGTGCAGAGTTGAATTCCACCGGGTAGGCACATCGCATTTTAGCCGGTGAAGTGGCAGGCCCAACGACTTCTGTAGAGATGTAAGTCGCTGAGCTGCGGGATGCGAACGGCGGAAGTGAGCACACAGCGACCGTGCCCTCTGCAGAAGGCCATCTAGTCTGGGATAGTGGGCTAAAAATTGCTGGACAACCAGGTTCAACACGTGAGCCATACAAGGCACGTGTGTGACATTGCCCTGGCGAAGGGCCGCAGCCAGGTTTGCAGCATTGTTGCACACGGCCTTCCCTGGTTTCAGGTCCAGTGGAGACAACCATTCATGGTTCTCCAGAGCTGACCACAACTCCTCAGCTGTGTGACTCACATTTCCCAGACATTTCAATGTAAAAACCGCCTGATGACGTTGAGCCCTACTGCCAGCATAGTAAGGAGGTGTGCAGGATCCCTTCTGCGCAGTTAGAAAGCTTGTGGCATGACCAGACAGGCTTTGGGTGCAGGTGGAAGACCGAGAGGAGGTTGAGGAGGCAGAAGCAGTGGAGGAACTTTGACATAAAGAGGATTGACGCACAACTCGTGGGGACGGCAAGACTTGGACAGCAGCCCCTTGTCCTGCTGTCACCATAGTTACCCAGTGCCCAGTCAGCGACATGTAACGCCCCTGTCCATGCCTACTCGTCCAAGTGTCTGTGGTGAAATGCACCCTGTCACACACAGAGTTTCTCAAAGAAGCGGTGATGTTATGTGCGTCATGCTGGTGGAGCGCAGGCACACCTTTCTTTGAGAAGTAGTGCCGACTGGGCATCTGGTACTGGGGCACTGCGACGGACATAAGGTCTCGAAAATCCTCTGTGTCCACCAGGCGGAAAGGCAGCATTTCTGTAGCCAAGAGCTTGCAGATGGTGAAATTCAACCTCTTAGCTTTCTCATGGCTAGGAGGAAATGGTCGTTTACTTGTCCACATCTGAGGGACCGAGGGCTGGCTATTGTGCTTAGACGGGGTTGATAAGGGTGTCCCCGGCAAACTGCCGGTCTGTGAGGAAGATGCAGGCGGACATGTTAGGTTGCCTTGATCCAAAGGTGGTGCTATCGATGTCGGACAGCGCTCAACACCAGCTGGTGTTACCACCTCCAAAGAAAATGATGACCTGCCAATCACGCTGGCTGTTGCGGGTAAAGAGGTGGCAGGTCTGCGCCCCAAAACAGGTGTGACTGCTGTCCCCCCAGTCACAGAGGATGAAGAGGCCGCGGATGCACAAGATATGGCAGACGGTGGTTGGCCCGGCCGGCTAGGCCGCATTGTAGCACACTGAGCTTCCCACTGCAACTTATGCTTCATGTCCATGTGCCGGTTCATGCATGAAGTACTCAAACTATGTATTTTTTGGCCTCTACTTAGCTTTTGCTGACAAATGTTACAGATAACACGAGTTGGGTCATCTTTATCGATCTGAAAAAATGCCCAGGCTATGCAAGGCTTAGCACCCATGCGACCTGAAGAGCCACCACGACTTGTGGTGAGAGGCAGAGTTGTGTTTGAGGATGCAGTTGTTGACGTGCTTCCAGTACTACGTCTCTGTCCAGGAAGGCGCAACCTGACCTCGTCGTCACTAGCATCTTCCTCCACCTCCTCTGCTGACCTCATCTCTTGGCTGACTGTGGGTTGACAGTAAGTGGGATCTCCGACCTCATCATCATCACCCTGTGCGTTATCATACCCGTCGTCCTCAGAGCCAACCTGTCCCTGCCCTGACAAAAAACTAAAGTTGTCGCTCCAATCAGGTATTTGAGTCTTATCATCGTCTTCCTCATTGTCTCCACCAACAGGAGTTACAGTTTGGGAATGAGGGTCTACATTATGGTCAGAACCTTCTGCGTCTGGTCCTGGATCCGACTCATAAAGATTCTGGGCATCAGTGCAGATCATTTCCTCGTCTGGATTCACAGAAGCGCTGGAGTCGACCTCTGATTCCCAGGCTATAGTATGAGTAAACAGCTCTGCAGACTCAACCATCTGTTCTACCTCATACTCAGACGGGCAGCTGGAGATTTGGGAGCTGTGAGGAAGCAAGTGCGATTTGGGTGACACCTTTGAGGACTGGAGTATTTGTGATGTTGAAGTTGATGTGGAGGAGAGCCCACTTAAAGGAGCACTTGATATCCGTTGAAGCACCTGCTGTTTTTGTGCCTCATCTGGAATTTGTAGCGATTGGCGTGGCCGTAAGAAAGGGATCTTATCACATTGTCCGCTAAAAGAAGTAGACATTTTAGTTTGGCTGGAAGATTGTCTTTCTTCTGCAGATGTTACTGTTGCTTTAACACCTACACCACGTACACAACCTTTTTTCCCCTTCCCAACACGCCTATTCCCCTTTCCACCAGCAGCAGGCCTTTTTCCACTCATTTTGGTGGTTAACTAATTCACAACTCTGGAGTTGTTTGCACAAAAAAACAATGGATGGTAACCGAGCAGAGCTGAGTGGCCAAACTGTGGTATTAGGCCAAAACTATTGGCTGGGTTAGATGCAGAAAAAAATTATTTTGAATTTGCAACCTGATGGAGGTCAGTATAGATGGATTAATAGAACAAGACCCACACACAGCTAGAAGCCCAATATTTTTTCAGAGGTAGATGCAGGAAAAAAATATATTCAGTTTGCAACCTGATGGAGGTCAGTATAGATGGACTAATACAACAAGTCCCACACACAGCTAGAAGCCCAAATATTTTTTCAGAGGTACTGTAGATGCAGATAAAAATTAGTTTTAATTTGCAACCTGATGGAGGTCAGTATAGATGGACTAATAGAGAAAGTCCGACACACTACTAGAAGGCCAAATATTTTTTCAGAGCTAGATGCAGAAAAAAATTATATTCAGTTTGCAACCTGATGGAGGTCAGTATAGATGGATTAATAGAACAAGACCCACACACAGCTAGAAGCCCAATATTTTTTCAGAGGTAGATGCAGAAAAAAATATATTCAGTTTGCAACCTGATGGAGGTCAGTATAGATGGACTAATACAACAAGTCCCACACACAGCTAGAAGCCCAATATTTTTTCAGAGGTAGATGCAGAAAAAAATATATTCAGTTTGCAACCTGATGGAGGTCAGTATAGATGGACTAATACAACAAGTCCCACACACAGCTAGAAGCCCAAATATTTTTTCAGAGGTACTGTAGATGCAGATAAAAATTAGTTTTAATTTGCAACCTGATGGAGGTCAGTATAGATGGACTAATAGAGAAAGTCCGACACACTACTAGAAGGCCAAATATTTTTTCAGAGCTAGATGCAGAAAAAAATTATATTCAGTTTGCAACCTGATGGAGGTCAGTATAGATGGACTAATAGAGAAAGTCCGACACACTACTAGAAGGCCAAATATTTTTTCAGAGCTAGATGCAGAAAAAAATTATATTCAGTTTGCAACCTGATGGAGGTCAGTATAGATGGATTAATAGAACAAGACCCACACACAGCTAGAAGCCCAATATTTTTTCAGAGGTAGATGCAGAAAAAAATATATTCAGTTTGCAACCTGATGGAGGTCAGTATAGATGGACTAATACAACAAGTCCCACACACAGCTAGAAGCCCAATATTTTTTCAGAGGTAGATGCAGAAAAAAATATATTCAGTTTGCAACCTGATGGAGGTCAGTATAGATGGACTAATACAACAAGTCCCACACACAGCTAGAAGCCCAATATTTTTTCAGAGGTAGATGCAGAAAAAAATATATTCAGTTTGCAACCTGATGGAGGTCAGTATAGATGGACTAATACAACAAGTCCCACACACAGCTAGAAGCCCAAATATTTATTCAGAGGTACTGTAGATGCAGATAAAAATTAGTTTTAATTTGCAACCTGATGGAGGTCAGTATAGATGGACTAATAGAGAAAGTCCGACACACTACTAGAAGGCCAAATATTTTTTCAGAGCTAGATGCAGAAAAAAATTATATTCAGTTTGCAACCTGATGGAGGTCAGTATAGATGGATTAATAGAACAAGACCCACACACAGCTAGAAGCCCAATATTTTTTCAGAGGTAGATGCAGAAAAAAATATATTCAGTTTGCAACCTGATGGAGGTCAGTATAGATGGACTAATACAACAAGTCCCACACACAGCTAGAAGCCCAATATTTTTTCAGAGGTAGATGCAGAAAAAAATATATTCAGTTTGCAACCTGATGGAGGTCAGTATAGATGGACTAATATAACAAGTCCCACACACAGGTAGAAGCCCAAATATTTTTTCAGAGGTACTGTAGATGCAGATAAAAATTAGTTTTAATTTGCAACCTGATGGAGGTCAGTATAGATGGACTAATAGAATGATGCTATGCCCAAAAGATTTTACTTCACTAGGTGCAGTAAAAAAAATGGTATTCTATACACAGGTGGTATATCTTGCAACACAGATAGGCTACTCCACTGACTAACACACTCTGCAATAGGCCAAAAAGGATTAGCTTTGCTAGATTCAGCCAAATGCTGTGAAAAAAACTTGCACAGCACTGGCACAGACCTGCCTGGCAAAAACTGATAGGAACTGATGTAACCTAGTCCTGAAAAGGACTCCAATTACAATTAGTCTTTACTCCCCCAACCTATCTATTTAAGAGCACAGACCTCCCTGATAAAAGTCGTAGGAAATGCTGTAACCTAGTCCTTAAAAGGACTGCAATCACAACTATTCCCTACTCCCAAGCTATCTGTATATTTGTGCGAAAATTGGCTTGAAATTAACAAGGTATAGCGCACACAGCAACAGCGGTGCCGTCTAACACGCAGCTGCAGCAGTGAGAAAATGGTGGCGACGGGGAAAATGGCTTGGTCTTATAGGGCAAGGACATGTGACATACACTGCCAATGACACATGCCCTTGCTTGTGTGAAAAAAAGCACTTCGCTCCGTGTGTGCGCTGCTGATAGGCTGACAGATTGCACCTCCCCACTGCAAATGCGGGAAAGAGAAAAAAAAATGGAGATCTTCATTGTTCCTGCAGAGATCCATCCCCTGCCCCTCCCCCCACCCCGCTGTACACTCAAACTGCGTATTAACATTAATTTTCATCATTACTGAGAAAAAATCCAGTTATGATTTTGGTGCATGAACAGTTATCGAACATAACCTCGAACAGCCGAATTTTTCTCAAATTGTTCGTGTTCGCCGAACGGCTCGAACACCGCCCAAAACAGCTCGAATTTGAGATTGGCGAACAGTTCAAGTAGAACAACGCTCATCTCTATTTATGAGCTATTGTGGAATTTACAATAGATATCACTCATGTAATGTAAGAAGTGAAATCTTTGCATTGTACTATATATATATATTTCTCTGCAGTATCTGTGCATCATGAATCGTGGTATGTATTAAAGGAGCCCACTGAGAATCTTTCGCCCTGGGCCCAGAAAAACCAGGAGCCGGCCCTGATGTCTGGCCCATGTGCTTAAACTGGTGGTTCAGCAGTCTCTCAAAACCTACCCAAATCTGATGGATATGCTTGTCAAAGTATGCCGCCTGTGTGCCCATATTAGAAAGTCAGCTCCAGCTTTCGCCGCCCTTCCCGTGCTGCAGCAGTGTTTGCAGCTTCCAGCTCACTGACTGATCTGCGATGTTCCCACGCATTGGAACTCTACATTGCAGATGTTGGGAAGGATTTGTGAGCAGAAGAGGGCAGTTGTTGAGTACCAGCATCAACAAGGACGTCGGTATTCAGTTCATATTCCATGCATAACACCTCAGGGGTGGACATGGATGTCAGACATATGTACCATCCTCCAAAACTTTGAGGACTCCACCAAGATGGTGAGCAGCAAAAATGCCAAAATTAGTGTCACCATCCCACTTCTCTGTCTTCTGAAACACTCTCTGCTCACAATTAAAGAGAATGCATTGCAGGCAGAGCACGATGAGATGGAACAAGGAACCATACAGGGTGATTCCACACAACCCAGCTTCATCTCATCCCAAAGTGGATTGGGTGACAATGAGGAAGAGGAGAAGGAGGAAGAACAGGAGCTAGTTTCTTGAGCTATAGATGGTACTACCAGCAGAACTGTCATACCGTCTGTTCAGCGTGGATGGCCTGAGGACAGTGAGGAGTAGAGATGAGCGTTGTTCTACTCGAACTGTTCGCCAATCTCAAATTCGAGCTGTTTTGGGCGGTGTTCGAGCCGTTCGGCGAACACGAACAATTTGAGAAAAATTCGGCTGTTCGAGGTTATGTTCGATAACTGTTCGTGCACCAAAATCATAACTGGATTTTTTCTCAGTAATGATGAAAATTAATGTTAATACGCAGTTTGAGTGTACAGCGGGGTGGGGGGAGGGGCAGGGGATGGATCTCTGCAGGAACAATGAAGATCTCCATTTTTTTTCCTCTTTCCCGCATTTACAGTGGGGAGGTGCAATCTGTCAGCCTATCAGCAGCGCACACACGGAGCGAAGTGCTTTTTTTCACACAAGCAAGGGCATGTGTCATTGGCAGTGTATGTCACATGTCCTTGCCCTATAAGACCAAGCCATTTTCCCCGTCGCCACCATTTTCTCACTGCTGCAGCAGCGTGTTAGACGGCACCGCTGTTGCTGTGTGCGCTATACCTTGTTAATTTCAAGCCAATTTTCGCACAAATCTACAGATAGCTTGGGAGTAGGGAATAGTTGTGATTGCAGTCCTTTTAAGGACTAGGTTACAGCATTTCCTACGACTTTTATCAGGCAGGTCTGTGCTCTTAAATAGATAGATTGTGGGAGTAAAGACTAATTGTAATTGGAGTCCTTTTCAGGACTAGGTTACATCAGTTCCTATCAGTTTTTGCCAGGCAGGTCTGTGCCAGTGCTGTGCAAGTTTTTTTTCACAGCATTTGGCTGAATCTAGCAAAGCTAATCCTTTTTGGCCTATTGCAGAGTGTGTTAGTCAGTGGAGTAGCCTATCTGTGTTGCAAGATATACCACCTGTGTATAGAATACCAATTTTTTTACTGCACCTAGTGAAGTAAAATCTTTTGGGCATAGCATCATTCTATTAGTCCATCTATACTGACCTCCATCAGGTTGCAAATTGAATATAATTTTTTTCTGCATCTAGCTCTGAAAAAATATTGGGCTTCTAGCTGTGTGTGGGACTTGTTGTATTAGTCCATCTATACTGACCTCCATCAGGTTGCAAACTGCATATATTTTTTTCTTCATCTTCCTCTGAAAAAATATTGGGCTTCTAGCTGTGTGTGGGACTTGTTCTATTAATCCATCTATACAGACCTCCATCAGGTTGCAAACTGAATATATTTTTTTCTGCATCTACCTCTGAAAAAATATTGGGCTTCTAGCTGTGTGTGGGACTTGTTCTATTAATCCATCTATACAGACCTCCATCAGGTTGCAAACTGAATATATTTTTTTCTGCATCTACCTCTGAAAAAATATTGGGCTTCTAGCTGTGTGTGGGACTTGTTGTATTAGTCCATCTATACTGACCTCCATCAGGTTGCAAACTGAATATATTTTTTTCTGCATCTACCTCTGAAAAAATATTGGGCTTCTAGCTGTGTGTGGGATTTGTTCTATTAATCCATCTATACAGACCTCCATCAGGTTGCAAACTGAATATATTTTTTTCTGCATCTACCTCTGAAAAAATATTGGGCTTCTAGCTGTGTGTGGGACTTGTTGTATTAGTCCATCTATACTGACCTCCATCAGGTTGCAAACTGAATATATTTTTTTCTGCATCTACCTCTGAAAAAATATTGGGCTTCTAGCTGTGTGTGGGACTTGTTCTATTAATCCATCTATACAGACCTCCATCAGGTTGCAAACTGAATATATTTTTTTCTGCATCTAGCTCTGAAAAAATATTTGGCCTTCTAGCAGTGTGTGGGACTTTCTCTATTAGTCCATCTATACTGACCTCCATCAGGTTGCAAATTGAATATAATTTTTTTCTGCATCTAACCCAGCCAATAGTTTTGGCCTAATACCACAGTTTGGCCACTCAGCTCTGCTCTTTTCCCATCCATTGTTTTTTTGTGCAAACAACTCCAGAGTTGTTAATTAGTTAACCACCAAAATGAGTGGAAAAAGGCCTGCTGCTGGTGGAAAGGGGAATAGGCGTGTTGGGAAGGGGAAAAAAGGTTGTGTCCGTGGGGTAGGTGTTAAAGCAACAGTAACATCTGCAGAAGAAAGACCATCTTCCAGCCAAACTAAAATGTCTACTTCTTTTAGCGGACAATGTGATAAGATCCCTTTCTTACGGCCACGCCAATCGCTACAAATTCCAGATGAGGCACAAAAACAGCAGGTGCTTCAACGGATATCAAGTGCTCCTTTAAGTGGGCTCTCCTCCACATCAACTTCAACATCACAAATACTCCAGTCCTCAAAGGTGTCACCCAAATCGCACTTGCTTCCTCACAGCTCCCAAATCTCCAGCTGCCCGTCTGAGTATGAGGTAGAACAGATGGTTGAGTCTGCAGAGCTGTTTACTCATACTATAGCCTGGGAATCAGAGGTCGACTCCAGCGCTTCTGTGAATCCAGACGAGGAAATGATCTGCACTGATGCCCAGAATCTTTATGAGTCGGATCCAGGACCAGACGCAGAAGGTTCTGACCATAATGTAGACCCTCATTCCCAAACTGTAACTCCTGTTGGTGGAGACAATGAGGAAGACGATGATAAGACTCAAATACCTGATTGGAGCGACAACTTTAGTTTTTTGTCAGGGCAGGAACAGGTTGGCTCTGAGGACGACGGGTGTGATAACGCACAGGGTGATGATGATGAGGTTGGAGATCCTACTTACTGTCAACCCACAGTCAGCCAAGAGATGAGGTCAGCAGAGGAGGTGGAGGAAGATGCTAGTGACGACGAGGTCAGGTTGCGCCTTCCTGGACAGAGACGTAGTACTGGAAGCACGTCAACAACTGCATCCTCAAACACAACTCTGCCTCTCACCACAAGTCGTGGTGGCTCTTCAGGTCGCATGGGTGCTAAGCCTTGCATAGCCTGGGCATTTTTTCAGATCGATAAAGATGACCCAACTCGTGTTATCTGTAACATTTGTCAGCAAAAGCTAAGTAGAGGCCAAAAAATACATAGTTTGAGTACTTCATGCATGAACCGGCACATGGACATGAAGCATAAGTTGCAGTGGGAAGCTCAGTGTGCTACAATGCGGCCTAGCCGGCCGGGCCAACCACCGTCTGCCATATCTTGTGCATCCGCGGCCTCTTCATCCTCTGTGACTGGGGGGACAGCAGTCACACCTGTTTTGGGGCGCAGACCTGCCACCTCTTTACCCGCAACAGCCAGCGTGATTTGCAGGTCATCATTTTCTTTGGAGGTGGTAACACCAGCTGGTGTTGAGCGCTGTCCGACATCGATAGCACCACCATTGGATCAAGGCAACCTAACATGTCCGCCTGCATCTTCCTCACAGACCGGCAGTTTGCCGGGGACACCCTTATCAACCCCGTCTAAGCACAATAGCCAGCCCTCGGTCCCTCAGATGTGGACAAGTAAAAGACCATTTCCTCCTAGCCATGAGAAAGCTAAGAGGTTGAATTTCACCATCTGCAAGTTCTTGACTACAGAAATGCTGCCTTTCCGCCTGGTGGACACAGAGGATTTTCGAGACCTTATGTCCGTCGCAGTGCCCCAGTACCAGATCCCCAGTCGGCACTACTTCTCAAAGAAAGGTGTGCCTGCGCTCCACCAGCATGTCGCACACAACATCACCGCTTCTTTGAGAAACTCTGTGTGTCTCAGGGTGCATTTCACCACAGACACTTGGACGAGTAGGCATGGACAGGGGCGTTACATGTCGCTGACTGGGCACTGGGTAACTATGGTGACAGCAGGACAAGGGGCTGCTGTCCAAGTCTTGCCGTCCCCACGAGTTGTGCGTCAATCCTCTTTATGTCAAAGTTCCTCCACTGCTTCTGCCTCCTCAACCTCCTCTCGGTCTTCCACCTGCACCCAAAGCCTGTCTGGTCATGCCACAAGCTTTCTAACTGCGCAGAAGGGATCCTGCACACCTCCTTACTATGCTGGCAGTAGGGCTCAACGTCATCAGGCGGTTTTTACATTGAAATGTCTGGGAAATGTGAGTCACACAGCTGAGGAGTTGTGGTCAGCTCTGGAGAACCAATTTCATGAATGGTTGTCTCCACTGGACCTGAAACCAGGGAAGGCCGTGTGCGACAATGCTGCAAACCTGGGTGCGGCCCTTCGCCGGGGCAATGTCACACACGTGCCTTGCATGGCTCACGTGTTGAACCTGGTTGTCCAGCAATTTTTAGCCCACTATCCCAGACTAGATGGCCTTCTGCAGAGGGCACGGTCGCTGTGTGCTCACTTTCGCCGTTCGCATCCCGCAGCTCAGCGACTTACATCTCTACAGAAGTCGTTGGGCCTGCCACTTCACCGGCTAAAATGCGATGTGCCTACCCAGTGGAATTCAACTCTGCACATGTTGCAGCGACTGTAGCAGCACCGACAAGCCCTGGTGCAATACGTTCTGACGTATAGCCTGGGCCAACGAGATCCAGAGGTGGGGCAAATCACGCTGGAGGAGTGGTCTCAGATCAGGGACCTATGCACCCTTCTGCACAGTTTTGAAATGGCGACGAAGATGTTTAGTGCTGACGATGCCATTATCAGCATGACTATTCCGGTGATTTACATGCTGGAGCACATGTTAAACAGAATTCGGAGTCAGGTGGTGGCACAAGAGGAGGTGGAGGAAGTAGAGGAGGAGGAGTTGTATGCGGAAGGGCTAACATCTGCAAGGTCCAGACGGTCGGCAGCACCAAGGCGGCAGGCATGTGAGGGTGGGGGAGATGGTTTTACCAGGGTGCATGGTAGCAGCCAAACTAGTGAGGAAGGTGCAGGAGCCCAGGAAGAAGTGGAGGACGAACTGATGGAAGACTCATCAGATGAGGGAGACCTTGATCACATTTCTGTTGTGCGAGGTTGGGGGGAGAGGACAGAGGAAGGAAGCATGATTGTTACCTCGCCACCAACACAACAGGGACTTGGTGCTCCTGGATGCGCAACACACATGAGTGCCTTCTTGCTGCACTACCTGCAACATGACCCTCGAATTGTGAGAATTAGAAATAATCCTGACTACTGGGTTGCCACACTGTTAGATCCCCGGTACAAAAGTAAATTTGCCGAAATTATTCCTGCCATAGAAAGGGATGCACGCATGCAGGAGTATCAGCAGAGACTGTTGCAGAATCTTACATGTGCTTTTCCACAAAATACCAGTGGTGCACGTAGTGAATCTCACAGTTCCAACTTGCCAACCGTGGGACCGTCAAGTGTTCAGCACTCAAACCGTAACAGAACCACAGTATCTGCTGGTAACATCAATTTTGCGGAATCATTTCACCACTTTTTTAGCCCATCCTTTGCAAGGCCACAGGAGACAAGACGTCTGACACATAGTCAACGCCTAGAGACGATGGTACAGGAGTATCTCCAAGTAAACATTGAAGCCACGACTGTGTCACTGGACCCTTGCTCTTTTTGGGCTTCCAATCTGGATAAATGGCCGGAGCTAGCCACTTACGCCTTGGAGATCTTGTCATGCCCCGCAGCCAGCGTTCTGTCTGAACGTGTGTTCAGCGCTGCTGGTGGTGTGCTGACAGATAAGCGCACGCGGCTCTCCACTGATAATGTAGACAGACTCACGTTCATAAAGATGAACAAATCATGGATCCGAAACGACTTTTCTACCCCTGTGTCATCCTGGGGAGAGTAAAAGCTTGATGATTGGTTAAAATCACCCTAGCAACCGTTTTAAGCTTTCAAATTACTAATCATGTTTATCTGTATCTTGGCTGGAAAATAATTTGGGCTTTGTAGCAGTGTGCAGCACTGATTCTATTAGGCCATCTATAATAAGCTCCACCAGATTTAAAATTACTAATCATGTTTATCTGTATCTTGACTGGAAAATAATTTGGGCTTTGTAGCAGTGTGCAGCACTGATCCTATTAGGCCATCTATACTAAAGCTTCACCAGATTTAAAATTAATAATAATTTTTAGCTGCATCTAGCCCGGAAAATAATTTTGGGGCTCCGAGATGCGCAAGACACATAAGTGCCTTCTTGCTGCACTACCTGCAGCATGACCCTCATATTGTCAGAATTCAAAGTAATCATGACTACTGGGTTGCCACACTCTTAGATCCCCCAAACTTTTCGATCAACCTTTTCATTTTAATAAAGACCAAAAAAATGGTCATTTTTGAAATTATAAGCATTAGCAGGTTGTTAGAAACTGAAATCAAACAGTTTTCAACTCAAAACTTTATTCTAGGTGATGTTACATTTTCACATAGGACCCCTTGTTCAAAAGGAGCTTCTGAACTCTCTCGTCCATTGAATTTGTCAGGTTTTGGATGGTTTCTGCTTCAATTGTTTTGCATGAGGACAGAATACCCTCCCAGAGCTGTTGCTTAGATGTGAACTGCCTCCCGCCATCATAGACACTCCTTTTAATGATGCTCCAAAGGTTCTGAATGGGGTAGAGGTCAGGGGAGCATGGGGGTCACACCATAAGTTTGTCCCCTTTTATGCCCATATCAGCCAGAGATGCAGATGTTTTATGTGCAGCATGAGATGGTGCATTATCATGCAGAAAAATGATCTTGCTGTGAAATACACGGTTCTTCTTCTTGATCCATGGCAGGAAGTGCTGTTTGAGAAAATCCACATACATTATGGAGTTCATCTTTAGCGCCTTCAGGGATCCTAAAGGGACCGACAATCTCTCTCCCCATGATTCCAGCCCAAAACATTACTCCACCTCCTCCTTGTTGGCGCTGTAGCCGTGTTTGCGTGGGGTGTCCATCAACCAGCCATCCTCCACTCCATCCATCTGGACCATCGAGCGCTGCACGGCACTCATCCGTGAACAAAACAGTTTTGAAATCAGTCTTCATGTAATGTTTGGCCCACTGGAGCCGTTTCTGCTTGTGTGAAGTGGATAGAGGAGGTCGACAGGATGGCGTATGCACAGCTGCAAACCTCTGAAGGACCCTGCATCTTGTTGTTCGGGGGACGTTGGAGGCACAAGCAGCTTCAAAAACTTGTCTGCTGCTATGACAAGGCTTTTTTGCCGCTGCTCTTTCAACCTGACGTAATTGCCTGTAGGAAAGAGTCCTCAGTTTGCCCTTATCAGCACGCACACGTGTGTACTGTGAATCAGCTACATACTTCTTGATTGCCAAGACACTTCATCCTGATCATCGCACAATGTTGATTGTAGTCATGCCTTGACCTAAACACTCCACAATTTGTTGCTTCTCAGCAGCCGACACATCCTTTTTCTTTCCCATTTTGGCAGAAAATGTAGGCTGCTTAATAATGTGAGACAGCCTTCTTAAGTAGTCTTGCCTTTCATTGGACACACCTGCCAAACTAATTAGCACAGGTGTCTGCAATTGCTTACAGTGATATAAAGAGCCCTGACACACATCACCATCAATGAGTTTAACTGACAAACAAACAAATTCTTCCCTTATCACTCCTAAACACTTTTTGCATAATAATTTGGAACACAGTGTACATGTGCTTTTCCACAAAACACCAGTGGTTCACGTAGTGAATCTTACAGTTCTAACTTGCCAACCGTGGTCTGTATGGAGTTGTTCAATAAAGGGCCCAAAATTAAGATAACATAGATGGGAGAGGTCTCTATGAATAGGAATTCCTAAGTATTTGATACCCTGTGAGGGCCAGGCAAAGGGAAAGTTGGACTGGATGGAATCCTATATGGATTTGGGGAGGGAGACATCGAGGGCCTCAGACTTCGCTGCATTGATTTTAAAATTTTACCATGTAACAAAGTGATCTATTTCAGCCATAACAGCATGGATGGATATATGTGATTGAGTGATATATACTAGGACATCATCAGCAAATAGAGAGCACTTGTACTCGGTGCCTCCCACCTCAATCCACCTAATATTGGGGTTATGGCGAATTGATGAGAGCAGGTGCTCCGTCACTAGGATGTATAAGAGAGGGGACAGAGAACATCCCTGCCTTGTCCCATTGGTGATTGTGAAAGCTGATGAAAATGTTCTGAAGCGCCCCCTGGGCCTTGGGACACCCGGAGCCGGACCCTTTTTGGTGGATGCTGGTGGTTGTAGTCTCCGTGGCGGCAACCCGGTTCCGTGGCTCAGGGCGGTCAAACCAGTGGCGGAACTATTTATGTGGTTTTGATGTTTAAATGTCCGACTACGCCACCCGTGGATTGCAGTCAGAGTGAACCGCCGCTCCAGGGCAGACCGCTGAGGCTGGTGTTGTGGGTGCAGCAGAGCGTAGCATAACTCCCCACGGGAGGAGTATAGCCTCAGGGCAGTGTATGCCGAGGATGGGGGTGATGGTGCAGGGCAGCAGCAGTAATGACACGGAGTCAGTGATGCAGTCCAGGGCCTTTACTCACAGTTCTTATTATCCAGACCACGTCTGCAGGTAACGGCTGCCCACGTCGTACTGTGCTCACCAGGTGAGGGGCTCAGACAACTCCCAGATAACTTTGGAGTGCTTCACAGGACCCCCTTTGTGTGTCCTTTGTCTGGCCTTTCTTACCAACCCTTCTGTCCGGCTGCCTCGGGCCTCCTCTTGGTAAACTTGGCGCCAGTTTCCCTGACCCTATGTGGTGCCTTCCTAGCGGGTGTAGCGAGGGGCTGCGCCACATAAAATGTCACAGCCTCCTGTTTCTAGCTGAGGGTCGTTTCCTGCCTCCACTAGTTTCGGGGACTGGTCTCCCCCTTTGGCCTGACCCCTCCACGCAGGTGGATTCGGGCGTGCGGTGGCGACTCTCCCGTCCGCACCACTGAGATCCCTTCGTTCCTCGTTCCTGGAGCCTTGTCCGCTCCTCTTCCTTCCTTCTCCCTCTTCCAGGCCTGGGCCTCTGTTACTAGGCCCGCCTCCGGAGCAGAGCTCATGCAGAGCCCCTGCTCCCTGCCACTTCTGCTCAGACTTCTCTGCACTGAACTAAGATGGTGCCCACCTTTTATACTCCCTTCTCAATGCACCCAGGAACTGCTTCCTCCCTGCTCCTGCACTACAGGGTTCCCCTTCCTCAGTGTTCCCTCCCCCCACTCCAGCCAGGGACAGGGACTGTCGTGCCCATCTCAGGGGCATATTGGTCGCCCTGCCCCACGGCAATGTGGTGTAATGCATGCAGGTGTCGGGTCCTGATCCACACTACATCCTTACCTGAGAGTGAGATATCACACCTCTGGGTGAGGTGCAATACCTCTGTAGCAACCGAGCCCTCAGGGTGCTACAGTTCCATTTATCTTCAGCCTAGGTGACGTATTGCGATACAGGGCCGTGATTTTGGCTATAAAAGGGTCCCCTAGACCCCTACCCCAAGCTTTTTAAGAGAATCATATATGGCGTGCCAGGAGACTCTATGGAATGCTTTCTCAGCATCCAACGAGAGTATCTAATTACAAATTTTTAACTGCATCTAGCCCAGGAAATACTTTGTGCCTAGTAGCAGTGTCTGCTAGTCAGCGGATTATCCCGGCTGTTAAGCAAGCTACACCACCTGTAGTTTGGACACTTCATTTTTTCAAAGGAAATGCTTCGGGACCACGGGATACTCAGTGAAGAGCATCAGGAGGCACCCCAAGGCATAGGGGCTCGGACTGTCAGTAGGATGCCTTGCGGTGGACAGCCGAGCTCGATCCTTATAAAAGCTTTTTAACTGCAGCAGCTTTAGTGGACGCTACTGGAGCTGGAATTACGCGGCTGCTGGCATGAGACTTGCCCTCCAATAGATCCTTGTAAATGGATTTAAAGTGTATTTATTCAAATTAGAGAGACAATTTAAATTAAAAAGCTTAGAGCTGCCTCCACCACAGGGGGGCTCGCTCGACCCACCAGCGGACAGGCACCAGTATTGGGAGAGGGGGGCTGGTCGTCAGGGTTCACCGCGGCTCTGGCACAAACCCGGCGACACGGAGGTGGCACGGGCAGGAGCGGACTGAACGTGTCGGCTTCTCACTTTTTGGATTTTAGAAGGGCATGACATGCCTATATCTGTGTCTCCCCCTCCTTTTACTCCTCCACCTCTTTTCTTTTCACATTACTATATGTACTTGTCACTTTTCCATGTGTTAGTTGTGTCTTCTGAGCAGTTTGTCAGCTTTTGGACACCTTTGAAGGTGTTTTCTATGTGTTTCTATGTGTTTTTGTTTGCCTGCCATTGGTTTTAACGGTGTTCGAAGGTGTTCGACGAACAGTTCGACGAACAGTTCGGCGAACACACGGGTGTTCGACGAACCGAACCGAACTCGAACACTACGGGGGTGGCTCAACACTAGTGAGGAGGAGGACGAGGAGTAGAGCATGGTCAGTCATCCCCTTGGTGAGGACATGGAAGTCTTGCTTCTTTGCAGACTGGCACACATGGCTGATTTTATGTTATGCTACCTTTCCCATGACCCTCGCGTTGTCCAAATTTTGGGTGACAGTCATTACTGGTTGGTGATACTTCTTGACCCATGCTACAAGGAGAACTTTCTGTCTCTTATTCCTGCTCATGACAGGCCTAATAAAATGGGGCAGTACAAGAAGGACCTTGTTGAGGAATTATTGAAAAAATTTCAATCTTAAAATGCTGGGGGCAGAGGTCACAGTTCATTGGACAACCAAGAAGTACAGGCGAGAGAGACACAAATGCAATCCAGCAGAGGTAGGGGAACACTGCCAACGTTCTGGGACAGTTTTCTCAGACCCTCCCATCGCACAGGCCCTGAGGCGCGGGGTACTCTCACAAGGAGGCAAACGTTTCGGAAGATGGTGAGGGAGTACCTTGCCGACCATACCAACGTCCTCTGTGATTCCTCTGTGCCTTATAATTATTGAGTATCCAAGCTGGACACGTGGCTCTCTACGCCTTGGATGTCCTGGCCTGCCCTGCCGCTACCGTTTTGTCAGAGCAGGTCTTTAGTGCTGCCGGTGGAATAAAAACCGATAGGCGCATCCGCCTGTGAACTGAAAATAACGACCGGCTGACTCTTATAAAAATGAACAAGGGCTGGATTGGGTCAAATTTCTCAACACTACCCAATGATAGCAGCGTAACAAACTCAAATCCAGTTGTTTTTTTTTTTACTTCTAACTCTATTCCCATGCACCTCTATCTTCACACCCAGACATGGGTATACGCTTCCTGATTTTGTCTATTTGCTCTTGTCCTCCTCCTTCTCCTCATTCTCATCCTCCATATTCTCCTCCATATCACCACCATATCTACCATATCAACATATCTGCATCTCTTGCAAGGGGCATTGGAGTTCCTCCAAATTTTTGGCAGCCATTGCATTCACCGCATAGGCAAACAGTATGAGAGACCTACTTCCTAATAATGGGAACATTGTTTTCAGGAGGCCCTTCGACCTCTTCGTCTATTGCAAGGGGCATCAGAGTGCCTCCACATTTTTTGCAGCCATTGCATTCACTGCATAGGCAAACAGTATGGGAGACCTACTTCCAAATAATGGGAACATTGTTTTCAGGAGGCCCGCCGACCTCTACGTCTATTGCAAGGGGCATTAGAGTGCCTCCAATTTTTTTGCAGCCGTTGCATTCACTGCATAGGCAAACAGTATGGGAGACCTACTTCCTAATAATGGGAACATTGTTTTCAGGAGGCCCTTCGACCTCTATGCCTCTTGCAAGGGACACTGGAGTTCCTCCTTATTTTTGTCAGCCTTTGCATTCACTGCATAGGCAAACAGTATGAGAGACCCTCTCCTTTATAATGAGAGCATGTCGTACTCTTTATTGTGGCCCACCTCTATGTGTGTTTAAATTGTTAGTGGGGTTTTTTCTACATTTTGGTGGCCATTGGACTCACTGCATACCATATAACTATATAGCAGACCTGCTCCTCTCTAATGGGAACATGTTATTACTGTGGCCCAGCTCTATGTGTCTTTAAATTGTTAGTGGGGGTTTTCCTAAATTTTGGAAGTCATTGGACTCATTGCATACACTATAACGGTATAGCTGACCTTCTCGTTTCTAATTGGAACATGTTGTTACTGTGGCCCAGCTCTATGTGTCTTTAAATTGTTAGTGGGGTTTTTCCTAAATTTTGGCATCCACTGGACTCACTGCATACCCTATAACTGTATAGCAGACCCTCTCCTTTCTAATGGGAACATGTCGTTACTGTGGCCCAGCTCTATGTGTCTTTAAATTCTTAGGGGGGTTTTTCCCAATTTTTGGCAGCCGTTGGACTCACTGCATACCCTATAACTGTATAGCAGACCTTCTCCTTTCTAATTGGAACATGTTGTTACTTTGTCCCAGCTATATGCGTTTTTAAATTGTTAGTGGGGTTTTTCCTAAATTTTGGCATCCGCTGGACTCACTGCATACCCTATAATTGTATAGCAGACCTTCTACTTTCTAATGGGAGCATGTCGTTACTGTGGCCCTGCTCTATGTGTCTTTAAATTCTTAGTGGGGTTTTTCCAAGATTTTGGCAGCTCTTGCAGTCACAGGATGGGCATTACCGCTATAGAAAACCCACTCCTTTATAATGGGAACATTTTTTCTACTGAGACCCTCCTCTATGTCTCTTCAAGGGGGTATTGGGTTGCATCCAAATTTTTGACAGCCCTTGCAGTCACTGCATACGCAATAACAGTCTATATAGGAGACCCACTCTTTAATAATGGGAACAACAAAGCAGAGCCGACTGCTGACCCTTTAAGAATAGTAAGGCTGTAAAAATAGTGTTTGTGACTTTCACAATCCCTCCTTCGTACATGAAACAGGATGTGTCTGATGATGTTTCACACACCACATGACCAGATAAGGTTGTAAAATGTTAAAATGACATTTCCCTGTGAATGCATTTGTCACAGTTGAAAGCAATGCAAAAGTGCAAAAAACGCATCAAAAACGCTATGTGTGAACATAGCCCAAGGTGTGGAGGTGCATTTTTGTTTTTCATTATGTATTTTGCCTTATATACAAGTCATTATTCTGGAAAGGATGCTCCTTAACATATTTTTCAGGAAAATCCATTTTGGTTTCGTTTTTGTATGTTTTATTGTGAGTCCGTAAAAGTGGCGTAAAACTCTGGCAACGTTGTTGACAGCAGTGATCTGGAAGTCAGAAATGCTTCCAGGGGTCTTCCCCATGCTGTTCCTATGTCATTTGAGCACTGTTCCCATCGATTTGGGAAATTTTTAGGCCCTCTGCAGACCGGCGAGGGGAGCCACTGGAAAACTGCTCGAGTTTCCCATACACCTACATTGGGCTCATTAATCGGACAGAGCACTCGAGTATTCCAATTTTCTTGACCCAAGCAATGAGTACCTGAGCATTTTAGCACTTGCTCATCACTAATCTCAACACAGTAGCCTTAAAAATAACAGTTTCACAATGGTGCTGAATAAAATATCTGCCCATACTGTGACCAAATTAAGTTTTATATTTGAATAAATAAAAAAATGTTCCACACAATGTCCCTCTGATGATACCTGATCATCAAACCACCCCTTTGTTATGCTAAGCCCCCCACACCATCCCCCCATGTACAATGCGTGCTAATCTGTCGTTTTTATTGAACTATGGCCTCCTTACCTGTCCCCCCTTTACTGTTTTATTATCTCCAGACTGTCCTTCCTTTTGAGTAATACTCACCACACCTTATAAACTATTTCCTCCACACTGTTCACATTACATGCTCTCCTTATCTCCACACTGTTCCCTATTGCCTCCATTCTATACTGTGCTACCTTTTCACACTGTTCCCACTTAAAATGTCCCTCACTATACTCTGCCTCCCTTGCACTTTTCATCCCAATATGCTGCCCCCAATCCATTCGATGTCCCTTCTTCACACTACCCCCATGCTGTCCCCTCTCTAAACTGTCCCCTTTCTTTAAACTATTCTACCCACAGTGCTCCCTTTTTATATAGTGTAACCTCTTTACAATGTCATCCCCATGCTGCCCCCTCTTCATACTGTGCACCCTCTTCACACTATCCCTCACACACTTCCCCCTCTCCATAAAATGCCCCCTTTTCACATAGTCCCCCTCATGCTGCCTTGTGTCCATACTGTGTCTCCTATTCCCACCCTCCACCCCAAACTGTTCCTTCCCACACTATGTTCCCTCTTCACACTGTCACCCCTGCTCACTCTCCATACTGTGCCCCTTCTTCACACTGACCCCAGCACACTGCATTATCCATAATATGCCCCCTCTTCACACCGTCCCCCCTTGCTGCTTCCTCTTCACACTGTACCACATTCATGAAGCCCCCCTCCCCGCTACTTCCGCTCCATACTGTGTCCCCACCACTCACCCTTCTTCATGTTGCTTCTCCCAGACAGCCCCCTCTCCATACTGTTCTTCCTTTTTCACACTGTCCCCATCCATGCTGTCCCATGTGTGGCGACATCAGCGCTGCATGTTGAGGCAGGGAGCTGATTAGTTCTCCTCTGACCATGGAAGTACTGGTGTGGCACCCCAGGCGTCTGGTTTCCACAGTAACAAGCAATGTTATGTCTCAGAGCAGGTGGGAGGTCTCTTGGTCAGGGATCCTGTGCATGCCACACCTCCTGCCCAGTCCTGGGAGGGGAAGAACTTCCCCTGTATAAACCTGGGGCTGAGGCAGGGTTAGAGAGTTGAGAGGGAGAGTTCAGCCAGGAGGGCTGACAGGGAGCTGTGGCTCCGGCTGGGCCCAGCTCCTGGGCCATGCCAGCAGTAGAGAAGAGAAGCAGCATAGGAAGAAACAACAGGAGCTCTGTGGGAGCAGTGTTACAAAGAGTCAGGGGCTGGCAACTGCAGAGCTCGCCCTGACTGAGAAGATTTCTTACCGGACCCGGAGTCCGAGGCTGTGGGGACTAACTCCTACCCAGCAGCAGAATCCGTCAGGCAGGGGATTTCAGGTCCTCTGGCCAAGAAACCCGAAGGCACGGTCACACGCATGGGACCAGCACCGCCGTTGTGGAGCGGAAGCTACTAGAAGGCCCCGAGTCACCGGCCATACGGGTGAGCACCACACGGTACACTCAGGGACGTGGGCTACTTATACTCGCTTCTAGCAAGGTAGCCAGAAGAGTATCGTTAGTTTGGGAGGCCTACAACTCCGCCTGGCCAGGGGAGATCCCATCTGCTCAAGGACTGACCAGGCCCCAATCGCTAGCCAGTACTCCGGGAGGGTCTATCGTTGTCACCAGTAAAGACCCTGAACTACACCGTACCGTCTCTGAGTGGTTCCTGCTACCCCCATCATCCACGTCGGCTGCCCTGAGGCCATACCCCTCCCGTTGGGGGTTATACTATCACGCTGCACAATCCTACCACCGGCCTCAGCGGTCTGCCCTGCAGCAGCAGCTCCTTAGCTGCATTCAACGGGTGGCGTAGTCGTACAACATCTACCGCTAATCCAGCGCCACTTAGTCTGACTCCCTGGGCACGGACCGGATCACCGCCACGAGACTACAACCCTCAAGAGATCCGGCTCCGGGTAAGCTCCCGCGTGCGCAACGCAGCGCGACACAGGCCCAGGGGCGCGTCACTGGCATGCTCACTTCTTCCTTTGTATTTGTGTCTTAAAGATAAGCATGAAAATGAATGCAGGGAATTTCCACAACCCTTCATGAAGATGCCAGTTTTGTTATTTGCCTTGATGGAGAGGAGGGAGAATTTAATTTTTTTTATATATATATTTCACTATGACGCTGCCCTCTCCCAGCCCGCTGCCCTAGGCACCAGACCACCGGTGGCTAGTCGCAAGTACGGCTCTGCTTCTACTGTTGATTAATAAAGCACATTTATAAGAGGCTCATGGCATTTGTTATTAAGGGCCCTGTGCAAAAGCATATGCTATAAGCTAATTAGGGTAAATGTCCTCATTGTCAAGGAGTGGTTGTGCTGTAATAACCATGCAACTTGTGAAAAGGAATTGCAGATGTAACCAAGGGATGCCTTTAGACCAACCAGGTTGAGCGGCACTGTAATTAGCAAACAAAATTGTAACTTTTTTTAGCCACACAACTATATGTACTGTATCTTATAGGTGCTTCTCATTAAATGATGCGTCTGGTGACAGATTCTGTTTATTCCTGGTAAAAACAAAACAACATTCTGTTATTTGTATGCAGACATATTTTATGGACAAGTTTTCCAATAAATCCTACGCATTGTGAGTTCTCAGATGATTTCTGACATAAAATCGTGCAAAACAGCATGGGACACAGGACACATTTTTTCTTTTCACATAAAAAATAAATGAAGTCTGTGGAAACCTCAAAGTCTTGCATTTAATTCATTTCTAAAATGTTGATTTATTGCTTGTTTTTGATGTGTAACAATTTCACTATGCTACACAAAATTAGTTCAAGATATCCAATAGGAATACACGCAGTGATCTGGTGATTTACTGACAAAAACTGCAGGGGACCATTGTGATTTAGTCATCAGTTTTTGGAATTTTAATCATTTCCTTCATTTTGGTTGAGGTGAATAGAAAAAGGTAAATGAAAACACAGTGCGTTTTAAACAAAACATGGAGATGCAGCCCCTAAGCTTGCTATAAATTTCGATACGACTTTATTACTATTGATATATCTATTTATATATACAGTATATAGCAGGTGCTCTTTTGTATAAGCGGAGCTTAAACTAGTCACCTGCATCACTTCCTACTATGTATGATGAAATGAGCAAACATATAAGGAGTATCGTTAGAAACTTCTACACCAATAGAAAAAACGTACAATATCAGATTAAACAAATTATGACATCTTACAGAGCTCCTTGTAGGGTATTTACAAGATGCTCTACGTAAAGGTGTAATCTTAATCATTAAGTTGCTTTAGTTACTCATAAATTGTAACCTTAATAGCAGGGCCCTCACTGACACCGCTCAGTCCTCTCTCTGCCTGTGCCCCGGCCATTGCTCCCTCCCTGCACTCAACTGTATTTGCAATTACAGTAAAAGATGCAAATACAATTTATATGAGCACCATTCGGGACAGGAGCAGAGTAAATCAGCTCCCTGCTCCATCGGGAACTCCAGCAGAATGCAGACCACTTCCGGCCTGTGCCCCATTGGAGACGGCACACGCAGGGTACGTTGAATAGTGTGATGCAGTGACGTCATTGCCCCATCCAGTGCCCACTGCTGTGCTTCATAGAAGACGAGACGGAGCTGCGCTGGATTAGGTGAGTGTAAGCTTTTTTTTTATTTCTCTTATTTATTTTCCTAATAAATGGGTGCTGGCGCCTGGCTGTGGGGGAAATTATACTGGAGGCTATCTGTGGGGGACATTTTACTGTGGGCTGGCTGTGGGGAACATTATACTGGGTGCTGACTGTGGGGAACATTATACTGGGTGTTTGCTGTGGGGAACATTATACTGGGTACTGACTGTGTGAAACATTGTACTGGGAGCTGGCTGTGGGGGATATTATACCAAGGGCTAGCTGTGTGGGGACATTATACTTGGGTTGTGAAGACATCATATTATATGGGGACCTGTAGGGGACATTATACTTGGGTTGTGAAGACATCATATTATATGGGGACCTGTAGGGGACATTATACTTGGGCTTTGGGGCATCATACTGTATATTGGGGGCTGTGATAGATGTCAAACTGTGTGGGGTGCTGTGGGGAACATTATACTATATATAAGGGGCTCTGGGGGCCATTACACTGTATCGGTGCCTGGAGGGCCATATTATTGTAAGCTGTTGCAGGGGCCATCTATGGGGGTCTGTGGTGGACACCATACTGAATGGGACAGTGGTGAACATCACAGTGTATATTGGGGGGTTGTTGTAGATATCATTCTGCACAGGCGACTGTTGGTGACCATCATACTGTGTAAGGGGACAGTGGTAGCTGGGGGTACAGTCTGGAGAGGGCCGCGTGGTGGGCAGTATGAGGGCATAGTGTGAAGATGGGCACAGAATTTATATGGAGAGGGGGCAGCATGAAATAGGGGAACAGTATGGAGAGAGGTTAACATGGTGGAGGAACAGCATGAAGGTATAGAGAGTGTAAGGGAAAAAAGTGGAGAGGGGACAGCCGTGATCTAGGCCATAGTTCACAATGGCAAATGGTCTGGTGGTAATATGTGATAATAGCGGACAGTGAGGTGGTTATAGATCATTAAAACGGACAGTGTGGCTGGTGTAGCTCATAAGGGCAGAGAGTGTGGAGGCTATATACCATAGGATGCTTATTTAGGGCATAGTATGAACAGCTGTTTTTATGCAGAGGGCATTTTATTAACACTTTTATTTTTAAAGGCACCATGATGGATGTGCAGAGAAGATGGAATTGTGCAGAGATGTTTTCTTCTGATTACTCTTCCATGAAGGCCATATTTGTGCATGTGTCTTTGAACAGTAGAACAATGTACCACAACTCCAGAGTCTGCTAAATCTTCCTTAAGGCCTTTTGCAGTCAAGCGGGGGTTCTCTAGCAATCCTATGACCAGCTCTCACTGAAACTTTGCTTGGTCTTCCAGACCTTATCTTGACATACACTGTTACTGTTAACTTCCATTTCTTAATTCCATTTCAAACTGAGGAAAGGGCAACTTGAAAATACGTTGCTATCTTCTTGTAGTCTTCTCCTGCTTTGTGGGAATTCATCATTTTCATTTTCAAAGTGTTAGGTAGTGTTGAGCCACCCCCGTAGTGTTCGGGTTCGGTTCGGTTCGTCGAACACCGGGATGTTCGAGGAACTGTTCGTCGAACTGTTCGTCGAACACCTTAGAACACCGTCGAACACCGTTAAAACCAATGGCAGGCAAACAAAAACACATAGGAACACATAGAAAACACCTTCAAAGGTGTCCAAAAGCTGACAAACTGCTCAGAAGACGCTTTCTTTAAAAAAGCCGGCCGGCAATTCAGCAGCGGCATACACCGGTACCCGACAATTTAGACATGAAGGAATAGAGCATCACACATAGATTAGATAGATAGAAACATGTCAGTCACATATATATGAAGTACAGTGACAGTGTTGCTTACTGTACTTGTCATTTAGTGTAAAGGATTTATTAAAAAATATAATAGTGTTTTCGTGCACCGTCTCTTTAAAAAAGCCGGCCGGCAATTCAGCAGCGGTACCCGACAATTTATAACAGACAGAATAGAGCTTCACACATAGATTAGATAGATAGAAATATGTCAGTCACATATATATGAAGTACAGTGACAGTGTTGCTTACTGTACTTGTCATTTACTGCAAAGGATTTATTAAAAAAAATAATAGTGTTTTCATGCACCGTCTCTTTAAAAAAGCCGGCCGGCAATTCAGCATCTGTACCCGACAATTTATAACAGACAGAATAGAGCTTCACACATAGATTAGATAGATAGAAACATGTCAGTCACATATATAATAAGTACAGTGACAGTGTTGGTTACTGTACTTGTCATTTAGTATTAAAATAAAGGATTTATTATTAAAAAAAATTGGCGTGGGGTTCCCCGTAATTTTAGTCTCTAGCGGAGGTTAAGCAGACAGCTGGGGCAGATGTTTGAAGCCTGGGAAGGGGGTAATACCCACGGAGCTTCCCAGGCTACTAATATCAGCCCCCAGCTGAATACCTAGCCTTTACTAGCTATTAAAATGGAGGACCCCCCAAAAAAATGACGTGGGGTCCCCCCTAATTTAATAGCTAGCAAAGGCTAGGCAGACAGCTGGGGGCTGATATTAATAGCCCAGGAAAGGAGCCATGAATATTGGCCCCCTCCCAGGCTAGAAACACCAGCCGTCAGCCGCCCCAGAAATGGCGCATTCATAGGATGCGCCAATTCTGGCACTTAGCCTCGCTCTTCCACGCTGCCCTGGTGCGGTGGCAGGGGGTAATAGGGTTGGGGTTGATGTCAGCTTATAATGCCAGCTGACATCAAGCCCAGGTTAGTAATGGAGAGGCGTCTATAAGACACCCCCATTACTAACCCCATAGTCAAAGTTAAAAAAAAAACACAAACACCCAGAATAAAGTCCTTTAATTGAAATAAAGACACAATTCTTTATTGTTCTAAATTAAACCATACTTACCATCACGCCCATTCCAGCTGAAGCCAACGATCTCCTGCAATAAAAGAAAAATAATAAAGCAACCTCATCCTTACCTTTCCATGGTTCCCAGGACAGCTCCAGCTCTGCTACATCGAGATGACAGGCTGGACCGCAGCAGAACGCTGCCATCCAGCTTGCCATGCCGCACACACTGAGAAGCGCAGGCATGCTTGCGCTCCTCAGTGTCTGACTGTGACGGCATCCAGATGAGCCGACAATGAACTCGGCTCACCTCATGTACGTCACTGACAGCGTGGGAAAATTCTCCTGCACTCAGCGCTTCAGCGTGAGAATTTTCCCACGCTGTCAGTGACGTGCATGAGGTGAGCCGAGTTCATTGGACATGACCTCGGCTCATCTGGATGCCGTCACAGCCAGACACTGAGTAGCGCAAGCATGCCTGCGCTTCTCAGTGTCTGCGGGATGACAGGCTGGATGGCAGCGTTCTGCTGCGGTCCAGCCTGTCATCTCGATGTAGCAGAGCTGAAGCTGTCGTGGGAGCCATGGAAAGGTAAGGATGATGTTGCTTTATTATTTTACTTTTATTGCAGGAGATCATTGGCTTCAGCTGGAATGGGCGTGGCGGTAAGTATGGTTTAATTTAGAAGAATAAAGAATTGTGTGTTTATTTCAATTAAAGGACTTTTTTCTGGGTGTTTGTGTTTTTTTTAAATACTTTACTAGAAATTCATGGTGGTCATGTCTAATATTGGCGTGACCCCATGAATTTCGGGCTTAGGGCCAGCTGATAATGCCAAGCTGGCCTTAACCCCTTAATTACCCAGTGAGCCACCGCACCAGGGCCCTGGATGAGTTGGGTACAGCGCCAGAAGATGGCGCTTCTATGAACGCGCCATTTTCCGGGGCGGCTGCGGACTGCAATTTGCAGCGGGTGGGGCCCAGAAAGCTTGGGCCTCCCTGCGCTGCAGATTCCAGCCCCCAGCTGCCTAGTTGTACCTGGCTGGACACAAAAATAGGGCGAAGCTCCACGTATTTTTTTTTTAAATTCATGAAATTCATGGAATAATTAAGAAAAAAAGGGCTTCCCTATATTGTTGTGTCCGGCTAGGTACAAATAGGCAGCTGGTGGTTGGGAGCAGCCCGTTCCTGCCTGCTGTACCTGACTGGACACAAATATAGGGCGAAGCCCCACATCAATTTTTTTTTCATTATTTCATGAATTTCCTGAAATAATTTTAAAAAAATTGACGTGGGGCTTCGCCCTATATTTGTGTCCAGTCAGGTACAGCAGGCAGGAACGGGCTGCCCCCAACCACCAGCTGCCTATTTGTACCTGGCCAGACACAACAATATAGGGAAGCCCTTTTTTAAAAAAATTATTTCATGAAATAATTAAAAAAAAATTGACGTGGGGCTTCGCACTATATTTGTGTCCAGCCAGGTACAGCAGGCAGGGACGGGCTGCCCCCAACCACCAGCTGCCTATTTGTACCTGGTTGGACACAACAATATAGGGAAGCCCTTTTTTTCTTAATTATTCCATGAATTTCATGAAATAATTTAAAAAAAAAATGCGTGGGGATTCGCCTTATTTTTGTGCCCAGCCAGGTACAACTAGGCAGCTGGGGGCTGGAATCTGCAGCGCAGGGAGGCCCAAGCTTTCTGGACCCCACCCGCTGCATATTGCAGTCCGCAGCCGCCCCGGAAAATGGCGCGTTCATAGAAGCGCCATCTTCTGGCGCTGTACCCAACTTATCCAGGGCCCTGGTGCGGTGGCTCACTGGGTAATAAAGGGGTTAAGGCCAGCTTGGCATTATCAGCTGGCCCTAAGCCCGAAATTCATGGGGTCACGCCAATATTAGACATGACCACCATGAATTTCTAGTAAAGTATTTAAAAAAACACAACACCCAGAATAAAGTCCTTTAATTGAAATAAACACACAATTCTTTATTGTTCTAAATTAAACCATACTTACCGTCACGCCCATTCCAGCTGAAGCCAATGTCTTCTGCAATAAAAGTAAAATAATAAAGCAACCTCATCCTTACCTTTCCATTGTTCCCACGACAGCTTCAGCTCTGCTACATCGAGATGACAGGCTGGACCGCAGCAGAACGCTGCCATCCAGCCTGTCATCCCGCGGACACTCAGAAGCGCAGGCATGCTTGCGCTCCTCAGTGTCTCGCTGTGACGGCATAAAGATGAGACAAGCTCATGTCCAATGAACTCGGCGCACCTCATGCACGTCACTGACAGCGTGGGAGAATTCTCCTGCACTCAGCACTTCAGCGTGAAAATTCTCCCACGCTGTCAGTGACGTACATGAGGTCAGCTGAGTTCATTGGACATGAATGAGCTCACCTCATGCACGTCACTGACAGCGTGGGAAAATTCTCACGCTGAAGCGCTGAGTGCAGGAGAATTTTCCCACGCTGTCAGTGACGTGCATGAGGTGAGCTCATTCATGTCCAATGATCTCAGCTCACCTCATGCACTTCACTGACAGCGTGGGAAAATTCTCCTGCACTCAGCGCTACAGCGTGAGAATTCTCCCACGCTGTCAGTCACGTGCATGAGGTGAGCTCATTCATGTCCAATGAACTCAGCTGACCTCATGCACGTCACTGACAGCGTGGGAGAATTCTCACGCTGAAGTGCTGAGTGCAGGAGAATTCTCCCACGCTGTCAGTGACGTGCATGAGGTGCGGCGAGTTCATTGGACATGAACTCGTCTCATCTTTATGCCGTCACAGCCAGACACTGCAGAGCGCAAGCATGCCTGCGCTTCTCAGTGTCTGCGGGATGACAGGCTGGATGGCAGCGTTCTGCTGCGGTCTAGCCTGTTATCTCGATGTAGCAGAGCTGAAGCTGTCCTGGGAACCATGGAAAGGTAAGGATGAGGTTGCTTTATTATTTTTCTTTTATTGCAGGAGATCGTTGGCTTCAGCTGGAATGGGCGTGACGGTAAGTATGGTTTAGTTTAGAACAATAAAGGAATGTGTCTTTATTTCAATTAAAGGACTTTATTCTGGGTGTTTGTGTTTTCTTTTAACTTTGACTATGGGGTTAGTAATGGGGGTGTCTTATAGACGCCTCTCCATTACTAACCTGGGCTTGATGTCAGCTGGCATTATAAGCTGACATCAACCCCAACCCTATTACCCCCTGCCACCGCACCAGGGCAGCGTGGAAGAGCGAGGCTAAGTGCCAGAATTGGCGCATCCTATGTATGCGCCATTTCTGGGGCGGCTGACGGCTGGTGTTTCTAGCCTGGGAGGGGGCCAATATTCATGGTTCCCTTCCTGGGCTATTAATATCAGCCCCCAGCTGTCTGCCTAGCCTTTGCTAGCTATTAAATTAGGGGGGACCCCACGTCATTTTTTTGGGGGGTCCCCCATTTTAATAGCTAGTAAAGGCTAGGTAGTCAGCTGGGGGCTGATATTAGTAGTCTGGGAAGCTCCGTGGGTATTACCCCCTTCCCAGGCTTCAAACATCTGCCCCAGCTGTCTGCTTAACCTCCGCTAGAGACTAAAATTACGGGGAACCCCACGCCAATTTTTTTTAATAATAAATCCTTTATTTTAATACTAAATGACAAGTACAGTAACCAACACTGTCACTGTACTTATTATATATGTGACTGACATGTTTCTATCTATCTAATCTATGTGTGAAGCTCTATTCTGTCTGTTATAAATTGTCGGGTACAGATGCTGAATTGCCGGCCGGCTTTTTTAAAGAGACGGTGCATGAAAACACTATTATTTTTTTTAATAAATCCTTTGCAGTAAATGACAAGTACAGTAAGCAACACTGTCACAGTACTTCATATATATGTGACTGACATGTTTCTATCTATCTAATCTATGTGTGAAGCTCTATTCTGTCTGTTATAAATTGTCGGGTACCGCTGCTGAATTGCCGGCCGGCTTTTTTAAAGAGACGGTGCACGAAAACACTATTATATTTTTTAATAAATCCTTTACGCTAAATGACAAGTACAGTAAGCAGCACTTTCACTGTACTTCGTATATATGTGGCTGACATGTTTCTATCTATCTAATCTATGTGTGATTCTCTATTCCTTCTATTCTAAATTGTCGGGTACAGATGCTGAATTGCCGGCCGGCTTTTTTAAAGAGACGGTGCATGAAAACACTATTATTTTTTTTGATAAATCCTTTACACTAAATGACAAGTACAGTAAGCAACACTGTCACTGTGCTTCTTATATGTGTGACTGACATGTTTCTATCTATCTAATCTATGTGTGATTCTCTATTCCTTCTATTCTAAATTGTCGGGTACAGATGCTGAATTGCCGGCCGGCTTTTTTAAAGAGACGGTGCATGAAAACACTATTATATTTTTGGATAAATCCTTTACACTAAATGACAAGTACAGTAAGCAGCACTTTCACTGTACTTCGTATATATGTGGCTGACATGTTTATATCTATCTAATCTATGTGTGAAGCTCTATTCTTTCGGTTCTAAATTGTCGAGTACCGGTGTATGCCGCTGCTGAATTGCCGGCTTTTCATGTTTCACTGTGAGCACTGTTCCCATGGATTTGGGCAATCACTGTAATGCCACAACCACCATGGCTGTGGCATTACAGTGAGTGGCAGACAATCCCTGCATGATTGGTGCTCTAAATAGCACCAGACATGCAGGACACGCTTTTGGTGCACGAACAGTTATCGAACATAACCTCGAACAGCCGAATTTTTTGCAAATCGTTCGGGTTCGTCGAACAACTCGAACACCGCCCAAAACAGCTCGAATTTGAGATTGGCGAACAGTTCTAGTCGAACACCGCTCATCTCTAGTGTTAGGCAGCTTAGAAGAACCCATGGTTGCTGATTTTTGGCACAAGGTTAGAGGAGGCTGGGTTTTTATAAAGCTGGGAAATTTGCATCACATGTACATTTCTAATGATTATAGTAAACAAGCCATAATCCTAGCAGGTTAATTAAGGTCTGAAATTTTGGTCAAAGTTATCTAAGCACACAAATCTCCAAGGGTGCCCAAACTTTTGTATCGACCAATTTTGCGTAACTGTTCACAATAACAGTAATTTTGACCAGGGGTGCCCAAACTTTTGCATGCCACTGTATAAGGTACCTGGATGTAAATGTTTATTTGTGATACTGACTAATTCTCATCACTGGTTCCTGTATGGTTGGCAGTCTGATAATGACTGATAACAACAACAATTTCCAGCATCTATTTAGCATTGTTAAGGACATACTGGGACTTGTAGATTCATGCAATACAAATGTATGTGGGACAGACTTGAATTACAATTGATTGCTGTATTAAGCTTGGTGATGTTGTCATATACATATGGTGGTTCTGGTGATACATTCATGAACTGATGGGGGTTCTAGTGAAGTATTCATGTACTTACTTTATGATAGTACTGGTGTATTTATTTACTGCCAGTGGTTTTCATAATGTATTCATGTACTGATTATGGTTCTGGTGAGGCATTCATTTACTGTTGGTGTTTCTGGTAATGCATAAATGTACTGATGGTGGTTTTGATGATGTATTCATGTAGAGATAGGGTTCTGGTGATGCATTTATGTACTGACGTTGGTTCTGGTCCCATATTCATTTACTGATGGTGGTTCTGGTGATGTATTCATGTACTGATGGTGGTTCTAGTGATCTATTTTTTATTGATGATGGTTCTGGTGCTGTATTTATGTAATATTGATGGCTCTGGTGTTCTATTTATGTACTGATGGTGATTCTGATTTTGTATTCATGAATCACATGAATCTCACCAGAACCATCAATACAGGAATACAACTCCAGAACCACCACCAGTACATGAATACATCAACAGAACCGCAATCAGTTTTGTTACAAACTGTATTTGTTGCATGAAGGATGCAAAAAACATCATTCATATCCCTTTATCTATAATGGGGGTCTCTTTAGTTTCCATAAGGCTATCCAGCAAATGCTAAACACCTTAATTGAAACCAAATGGCACCCTGTCATAAGCAATATTAGTTTTCATGACTGTCCTTGTGTCTGACATTTAAAATATGCCAAGCCTGAATTTGCTATTTGTCCCTTGTATTGTGTAAAGTGTCCTCAAACAATGAATGATTCTATATCTAACTTTGAAATTGCACTCACTTTAGAGCTTCACCCTTAAAGTATACCAGTTTTGTACTTTTGCTGGTATTTTTGGTGAAAAAATGTAACAATTTTGGTGTAAGTGATCGTCAGAGCTTGTTAATTGGTCCATTGAAGGGGAAGGGGAGGTGCGTTAGGGGTTACCTTAGTCTCTGACTCATTTCTTTGCTTGAGGGTGAAGGGTTCTTCACGGTGGAGTGGGGGAATCATTGACTTCATCAGCCTAGAGCACCAAAATACCTTGTCCTGGCCCTGCATGTCCCCTCTTAATTGCAAAGTGCTGCGGAATATGCTGGCGCTGTAGAAATTAAAATTTCTATTATTATGCAGCATGCAAATAAAAATGTTTACAATTTAAGTCCTTTTTCTATCTGCTGTCATTCTTCTGTAATGAGATACAGTGGTGGCCAAAAGTATTGGCACCCCTGCAATTCTGTCAGATAATACTCAGTTTCTTCCTGAAAATGATTGCAGTCACAAATTCTTTGGTATTATTATCTTCATTTAATTTGTCTTCAATGAAAAAACACAAAAAGAATTGTCCTAAAGCCAAATTGGATGCAATTCCACACCAAACCTAAAAAAGGGGGTGGACAGAAGTATTGGCACTGTTTGAAAAATCATGTGATGCTTCTCTAATTCGTGTAATTAACAGCACCTGTAACTTACCTGTGGCACTTAACAGGTGTTAGCAATAACTAAATCACACTTGCAGCCAGTTAACATGGATTAAAGTTGACTCAACCTCTGTCCTGTGTCCTTGTGTGTACCACATTCAGCATGGAGAAAAGAAAGAAGACTAAAGAACTGTCTGAGGACTTGAGAAACCAAATTGTGAGGAAGCATGAGCAATCTCAAGGCTACAAGTCCATCTCCAAAGACCTGAATGTTCCTGTGTCTTACGTGTGCTGTGTCATCAAGAAGTTTAAAGCCCATGGCACTGTGGCTAACCTCCCTAGATGTGGACGGAAAAGAAAAATTGACGAGAGATTTCAACGCAAGATTGTGTGGATGGTGGATAAAGAACCTCGACTAACATCCAAACTAGTTCAAGCTGCCCTGCAGTCCGAGGGTACAACAGTGTCAACCCGTACTATCGGCGTCTGAATGAAAAGGGACTGTATGGTAGGATACCCAGGAAGACCCCACTTCTTACCCCGAGACATAAAAAAGCCAGGCTGGAGTTTGCCAAAACTTACCTGAGAAAGCCGAAAACGTTTTGGAAGAATGTTCTCTGGTCAGATGAGAAAAAGTAGAGCTTTTTGGGAAAAAGCATCAACATAGTGTGTACAGGAAAAAAAAAGAGGCATTCAAAGAAAAGAACACGGTCCCTACAGTCAAACATGGCGGAGGTTACCTGATGTTTTGGGGTTGCTTTGCTGCCTCTGGCACTGGACTGCTTGACCGTGTGCATGGCATTATGATGTCTGAAGACTACCAACAAATTTTGCAGCATAATGTAGGGCCCAGTGTGAGAAAGCTGGGTCTCCCTCAGAGGTCATGGGTCTTCCAGCAGGACAATGACCCAAAACACACTTCCAAAAGCACTATAAAATGGTTTGAGAGAAAGCACTGGAGACTTCTAAGGTGGCCAGCAATGAGTCCAGACCTGAATCCCATAGAACACCTATGGAGAGATCTCAAAATGGCAGTTTGGAGAAGGCACCCTTCAAATATCAGGGACCTGGAGCAGTTTGCCAAAGAAGAATGGTCTACAATTCCAGCAGAGCATTGTAAGAAACTCATTGATGGTTACCAGAAGCGGTTGTTCGCAGTTATTTTGGCTTAAGGTTGTGCAACCAAGTGTTAGGCTTAGAGTGCCAATACTTTTGTCTGGCCCATGTTTGGAGTTTTGTGTGAAATGATCAATGATTTGATTTTTGCATCATTCTCTTTTGTGTTTTTTCCTTGCAAGCAAATTAAATGAAGATAAAAATACCAAAGAATTTGTGATTGTAATCATTTTCAGGAAGAAACTGAGTTCGGTTCGGTTCGTCGAACACCCGTGTGTTCGCCGAACTGTTCGTCGAACTGTTCGTCGAACACCTTCGAACACCG
The DNA here is from genome assembly GCF_046119375.1 of Phyllobates terribilis. Classification (NCBI taxonomy): domain Eukaryota; kingdom Metazoa; phylum Chordata; class Amphibia; order Anura; family Dendrobatidae; genus Phyllobates; species Phyllobates terribilis. The sequence goes on from NW_027362762.1 coordinate 695,651,133, forward strand.
TTAAAACCAATGGCAGGCAAACAAAAACACATAGAAACACATAGAAAACACCTTCAAAGGTGTCCAAAAGCTGACAAACTGCTCAGAAGACATAACTAACACATGGAAAAGTGACAAGTACATATAGTCATGCGAAAATAAAAGAGGTGGAGGAGTAAAAGGAGGGGGAGACACAGATATAGGCATGTCATGCCCTTCTAAAATCCAAAAAGTGAGAAGCCGACACGGCCAGTCCGCTCCTGCCCGTGCCACCTCCGTGTCGCCGGGTTTGTGCCAGAGCCGCGGTGAACCCTGACGGCCAGCCCCCCTCTCCCAATACTGGTGCCTGTCCGCTGGTGGGTCGAGCGAGCCCCCCTGTGGTGGAGGCAGCTCTAAGCTTTTTAATTTAAATTGTCTCTCTAATTTGAATGAATACACTTTAAATCCATTTACAAGGATCTATTGGAGGGCAAGTCTCATGCCAGCAGCCGCGGTAATTCCAGCTCCAGTAGCGTCCACTAAAGCTGCTGCAGTTAAAAAGCTTTTATAAGGATCGAGCTCGGCTGTCCACCGCAAGGCATCCTACTGCCAGTCCCAGCCCCTATGCCTTGGGGTGCCTCCTGATGCTCTTCACTGAGTATCCCGTGGTCCCGAAGCATTTCCTTTGAAAAAATTAAGTGTCTAAACTACAGGTGGTGCAGCTTGCTTAACAGCCGGGATAATCCGCTCACTAGCAGACACTGCTACTAGGCACAAAGTATTTCCTGGGCTAGATGCAGTTAAAAATTTGTAATTAGATACTCTCGTTGGATGCTGAGAAAGTATTCCATAGAGTCTCCTGGCACGCCATATATGATTCTCTTAAAAAGCTTGGGGTAGGGGTCTAGGGGACCCTTTTATAGCCAAAATCACGGCCCTGTATCGCAATACGTCACCTAGGCTGAAGATAAATGGAACTGTAGCACCCTGAGGGCTCGGTTGCTACAGACGTATTGCACCTCACCCAGAGGTGTGATATCTCACTCTCAGGTAAGGATGGAGTGTGGATCAGGACCCGACACCTGCATGCATTACACCACATTGCCGTGGGGCAGGGCGACCAATATGCCCCTGAGATGGGCACGACAGTCCCTGTCCCTGGCTGGAGTGGGGGGAGGCAACACTGAGGAAGGGGAACCCTGTAGTGCAGGAGCAGGGAGGAAGCAGTTCCTGGGTGCATTGAGAAGGGAGTATAAAAGGTGGGCACCATCTTAGTTCAGTGCAGAGAAGTCTGAGCAGAAGTGGCAGGGAGCAGGGGCTCTGCATGAGCTCTGCTCCGGAGGCGGGCCTAGTAACAGAGGCCCAGGCCTGGAAGAGGGAGAAGGAAGGAAGAGGAGCGGAGAAGGCTCCAGGAACGAGGAATGAAGGGATCCCAGGGGTGCGGACGGGCGAGTCGCCACCGCACGCCCGAATCCACCTGCGTGGAGGGGTCAGGCCAAAGGGGGAGACCGGTCCCCGAACTAGTGGAGGCAGGAAACGACCCTCAGCTAGAAACCGGAGGCTCTGACATTTTATGTGGCGCAGCCCCTCGCTACACCCGCTAGGAAGGCACCACATAGGGTCAGGGAAACTGGCGCCAAGTTTACCAAGAGGAGGCCCGAGGCAGCCGGACAGAAGTGTTGGTAAGAAAGGCCAGACAAAGGACACACAAAGGGGGTCCTGTGAAGTGCTCCAAAGTTATCTGGGAGTTGTCTGAGCCCCTCACCTGGTGAGCACAGTACGACGTGGGCAGCCGTTACCTGCAGACGTGGTCTGGATAATAAGAACTGTGAGTAAAGGCCCTGAACTGCATCACTGACTCCGTGTCGTTACTGCTGCTGCCCTGCACCATCACCCCCATCCTCCGCATACACTGCCCTGAGGCTATACTCCTCCCGTGGGGAGTTATGCTACGCTCTGCTGCACCCACAACACCAGCCTCAGTGGTCTGCCCTGTAGCGGCGGTTCACTCTGACCGCAATCCACGGGTGGTGTAGTCGGACATTTAAACATGAAAACCACATAAATAGTTCCGCCACTGGTTTGACCGCCCTGAGCCACGGAACTGGGTCGCCACGAAGACTACAACCACCAGCATCCACCAAAAAGGGTCCGGCTCCGGGTGTCCCAAGGCCCAGGGGGTGCGTCAGAACATTTTCATCACCTTTCACAATCACCAATGGGACAAGGCAGTGATGTCCTCTGTCCCCTCTCTTATACATCCTAGTGACGGAGCACCTGCTCTCATCAATTCGCCATAACCCCAATATTAGGTGGATTGAGGTGGGAGGCACCGAGTACAAGTGCTCTCTATTTGCTGATGATGTCCTAGTATATATCACTCAATCACATATATCCATCCATGCTGTTATGGCTGAAATAGATCACTTTGTTACATGGTAAAATTTTAAAATCAATGCAGCGAAGTCTGAGGCCCTCGATGTCTCCCTCCCCAAATCCATATAGGATTCCATCCAGTCCAACTTTCCCTTTGCCTGGCCCTCACAGGGTATCAAATACTTAGGAATTCCTATTCATAGAGACCTCTCCCATCTATGTTATCTTAATTTTGGGCCCTTTATTGAACAACTCCATACAGACCACGGTTGGCAAGTTAGAACTGTAAGATTCACTACGTGAACCACTGGTGTTTTGTGGAAAAGCACATGTACACTGCGTTCCAAATTATTATACAAAAAGTGTTTAGGAGTGATAAGGGAAGAATTTGTTTGTTTGTCAGTTAAACTCATTGATGGTGATGTGTGTCAGGGCTCTTTATATCACTGTAAGCAATTGCAGACACCTGTGCTAATTAGTTTGGCAGGTGTGTCCAATGAAAGGCAAGACTACTTAAGAAGGCTCTCTCACATTATTAAGCAGCCTACATTTTCTGCCAAAATGGGAAAGAAAAAGGATGTGTCGGCTGCTGAGAAGCAACAAATTGTGGAGTGTTTAGGTCAAGGCATGACTACAATCAACATTGTGCGATGATCAGGATGAAGTGTCTTGGCAATCAAGAAGTATGTAGCTGATTCACAGTACACACGTGTGCGTGCTGATAAGGGCAAATTGAGGACTCTTTCCTACAGGCAATTACGTCAGGTTGAAAGAGCAGCGGCAAAAAAGCCTTGTCATAGCAGCAGACAAGTTTTTGAAGCTGCTTGTGCCTCCAACGTTCCCCGAACAACAAGATGCAGGGTCCTTCAGAGGTTTGCAGCTGTGCATGCGCCATCCTGTCGACCTCCTCTATCCACTTCACACAAGCAGAAACGGCTCCAGTGGGCCAAACATTACATGAAGACTGATTTCAAAACTGTTTTGTTCACGGATGAGTGCCGTGCAGCGCTCGATGGTCCAGATGGATGGAGTGGAGGATGGCTGGTTGATGGACACCCCACGCAAACACGGCTACAGCGCCAACAAGGAGGAGGTGGAGTAATGTTTTGGGCTGGAATCATGGGGAGAGAGATTGTCGGCCCCTTTAGAATCCCTGAAGGCGCTAAAGATGAACTCCATAATGTATGTGGATTTTCTCAAACAGCACTTCCTGCCATGGTTCAAGAAGAAGAACCGTGTATTTCACAGCAAGATCATTTTTCTGCATGATAATGCACCATCTCATGCTGCACATAAAACATCTGCATCTCTGGCTGATATGGGCATAAAAGGGGACAAACTTATGGTGTGACCCCCATGCTCCCCTGACCTCTACCCCATTCAGAACCTTTGGAGCATCATTAAAAGGAGTGTCTATGATGGCGGGAGGCAGTTCACATCTAAGCAACAGCTCTGGGAGGGTATTCTGTCCTCATGCAAAACAATTGAAGCAGAAACCATCCAAAACCTGACAAATTCAATGGACGAGAGAGTTCAGAAGCTCCTTTCGAACAAGGGGTCCTATGTGAAAATGTAACATCACCTAGAATAAAGTTTTGAGTTGAAAACTGTTTGATTTCAGTTTCTAACAACCTGCTAATGCTTATAATTTCAAAAATGACCATTTTTTTGGTCTTTATTAAAATGAAAAGGTTGATCGAAAAGTTTGGGGGATCTAAGAGTGTGGCAACCCAGTAGTCATGATTACTTCGAATTCTGACAATATGAGGGTCATGCTGCAGGTAGTGCAGCAAGAAGGCACTTATGTGCCTTGCGCATCTCGGAGCCCCAAAATTATTTTCCGGGCTAGATGCAGCTAAAAATTATTTTTAATTTTAAATCTGGTGAAGCTTTAGTTTAGATGGCCTAATAGGATCAGTGCTGCACACTGCTACAAAGCCCAAATTATTTTCCAGTCAAGATACAGATAAACATGATTAGTAATTTGAAAGCTTAAAACGGTTGGTAGGGTGATTTTAACCAATCATCAAGCTTTTACTCTCCCCAGGATGACACAGGGGTAGAAAAGTCGTTTCGGATCCATGATTTGTTCATCTTTATGAACGTGAGTCTGTCTACATTATCAGTGGAGAGCCGCGTGCGCTTATCTGTCAGCACACCACCAGCAGCGCTGAACACACGTTCAGACAGAACGCTGGCTGCGGGGCATGACAAGATCTCCAAGGCGTAAGTGGCTAGCTCCGGCCATTTATCCAGATTGGAAGCCCAAAAAGAGCAAGGGTCCAGTGACACAGTCGTGGCTTCAATGTTTACTTGGAGATACTCCTGTACCATCGTCTCTAGGCGTTGACTATGTGTCAGACTTCTTGTCTCCTGTGGCCTTGCAAAGGATGGGCTAAAAAAGTGGTGAAATGATTCCGCAAAATTGATGTTACCAGCAGATACTGTGGTTCTGTTACGGTTTGAGTGCTGAACACTTGACGGTCCCACGGTTGGCAAGTTGGAACTGTGAGATTCACTACGTGCACCACTGGTATTTTGTGGAAAAGCACATCTAAGATTCTGCAACAGTCTCTGCTGATACTCCTGCATGCGTGCATCCCTTTCTATGGCAGGAATAATTTCTGCAAATTTACTTTTGTACCGGGGATCTAACAGTGTGGCAACCCAGTAGTCAGGATTATTTCTAATTCTCACAATTCGAGGGTCATGTTGCAGGTAGTGCAGCAAGAAGGTACTCATGTGTGTTGCGCATCCAGGAGCACCAAGTCCCTGTTGTGTTGGTGGCGAGGTAACAATCATGCTTCCTTCCTCTGTCCTCTCCCCCCAACCTCGCACAACAGAAATGTGATCAAGGTCTCCCTCATCTGATGAGTCTTCCATCAGTTCGTCCTCCACTTCTTCCTGGGCTCCTGCACCTTCCTCACTAGTTTGGCTGCTACCATGCGCCCTGGTAAAACCATCTCCCCCACCCTCACATGCCTGCCGCCTTGGTGCTGCCGACCGTCTGGACCTTGCAGATGTTAGCCCTTCCGCATACAACTCCTCCTCCTCTACTTCCTCCACCTCCTCTTGTGCCACCACCTGACTCCGAATTCTGTTTAACATGTGCTCCAGCATGTAAATCACCGGAATAGTCATGCTGATAATGGCATCGTCAGCACTAAACATCTTCGTCGCCATTTCAAAACTGTGCAGAAGGGTGCATAGGTCCCTGATCTGAGACCACTCCTCCAGCGTGATTTGCCCCACCTCTGAATCTCGTTGGCCCAGGCTATACGTCAGAACGTATTGCACCAGGGCTTGTCGGTGCTGCCACAGTCGCTGCAACATGTGCAGAGTTGAATTCCACCGGGTAGGCACATCGCATTTTAGCCGGTGAAGTGGCAGTCCCAACGACTTCTGTAGAGATGTAAGTCGCTGAGCTGCGGGATGCGAACGGCGGAAGTGAGCACACAGCGACCGTGCCCTCTGCAGAAGGCCATCTAGTCTGGGATAGTGGGCTAAAAATTGCTGGACAACCAGGTTCAACACGTGAGCCATACAAGGCACGTGTGTGACATTGCCCCGGCGAAGGGCCGCACCCAGGTTTGCAGCATTGTCGCACACGGCCTTCCCTGGTTTCAGGTCCAGTGGAGACAACCATTCATGAAATTGGTTCTCCAGAGCTGACCACAACTCCTCAGCTGTGTGACTCACATTTCCCAGACATTTCAATGTAAAAACCGCCTGATGACGTTGAGCCCTACTGCCAGCATAGTAAGGAGGTGTGCAGGATCCCTTCTGCGCAGTTAGAAAGCTTGTGGCATGACAAGACAGGCTTTGGGTGCAGGTGGAAGACCGAGAGGAGGTTGAGGAGGCAGAAGCAGTGGAGGAACTTTGACATAAAGAGGATTGACGCACAACTCGTGGGGACGGCAAGACTTGGACAGCAGCCCCTTGTCCTGCTGTCACCATAGTTACCCAGTGCCCAGTCAGCGACATGTAACGCCCCTGTCCATGCCTACTCGTCCAAGTGTCTGTGGTGAAATGCACCCTGTCACACACAGAGTTTCTCAAAGAAGCGGTGATGTTGTGTGCGACATGCTGGTGGAGCGCAGGCACACCTTTCTTTGAGAAGTAGTGCTGACTGGGCATCTGGTACTGGGGCACTGCGACGGACATAAGGTCTCGAAAATCCTCTGTGTCCACCAGGCGGAAAGGCAGCATTTCTGTAGCCAAGAGCTTGCAGATGGTGAAATTCAACCTCTTAGCTTTCTCATGGCTAGGAGGAAATGGTCTTTTACTTGTCCACATCTGAGGGACCGAGGGCTGGCTATTGTGCTTAGACGGGGTTGATAAGGGTGTCCCCGGCAAACTGCCGGTCTGTGAGGAAGATGCAGGCGGACATGTTAGGTTGCCTTGATCCAAAGGTGGTGCTATCGATGTCGGACAGCGCTCAACACCAGCTGGTGTTACCACCTCCAAAGAAAATGATGACCTGCCAATCACGCTGGCTGTTGCGGGTAAAGAGGTGGCAGGTCTGCGCCTCAAAACAGGTGTGACTGCTGTCCCCCCAGTCACAGAGGATGAAGAGGCCGCGGATGCACAAGATATGGCAGACGGTGATTGGCCCGGCCGGCTAGGCCGCATTGTAGCACACTGAGCTTCCCACTGCAACTTATGCTTCATGTCCATGTGCCGGTTCATGCATGAAGTACTCAAACTATGTATTTTTTGGCCTCTACTTAGCTTTTGCTGACAAATGTTACAGATAACACGAGTTGGGTCATCTTTATCGATCTGAAGAAATGCCCAGGCTATGCAAGGCTTAGCACCCATGCGACCTGAAGAGCCACCACGACTTGTGGTGAGAGGCAGAGTTGTGTTTGAGGATGCAGTTGTTGACGTGCTTCCAGTACTACGTCTCTGTTCAGGAAGGCGCAACCTGACCTCGTCGTCACTAGCATCTTCCTACACCTCCTCTGCTGACCTCATCTCTTGGCTGACTGTGGGTTGACAGTAAGTGGGATCTCCGACCTCATCATCATCACCCTGTGCGTTATCACACCCGTCGTCCTCAGAGCCAACCTGTTCTTGCCCTGACAAAAAACTAAAGTTGTCGCTCCAATCAGGTATTTGAGTCTTATCATCGTCTTCCTCATTGTCTCCACCAACAGGAGTTACAGTTTGGGAATGAGGGTCTACATTATGGTCAGAACCTTCTGCGTCTGGTCCTGGATCCGACTCATAAAGATTCTGGGCATCAGTGCAGATCATTTCCTCGTCTGGATTCACAGAAGCGCTGGAGTCGACCTCTGATTCCCAGGCTATAGTATGAGTAAACAGCTCTGCAGACTCAACCATCTGTTCTACCTCATACTCAGACGGGCAGCTGGAGATTTGGGAGCTGTGAGGAAGCAAGTGCGATTTGGGTGACACCTTTGAGGACTGGAGTATTTGTGATGTTGAAGTTGATGTGGAGGAGAGCCCACTTAAAGGAGCACTTGATATCCGTTGAAGCACCTGCTGTTTTTGTGCCTCATCTGGAATTTGTAGCGATTGGCGTGGCCGTAAGAAAGGGATCTTATCACATTGTCCGCTAAAAGAAGTAGACATTTTAGTTTGGCTGGAAGATGGTCTTTCTTCTGCAGATGTTACTGTTGCTTTAACACCTACACCACGGACACAACCTTTTTTCCCCTTCCCAACACGCCTATTCCCCTTTCCACCAGCAGCAGGCCTTTTTCCACTCATTTTGGTGGTTAACTAATTCACAACTCTGGAGTTGTTTGCACAAAAAAACAATGGATGGTAACCGAGCAGAGCTGAGTGGCCAAACTGTGGTATTAGGCCAAAACTATTGGCTGGGTTAGATGCAGAAAAAAATTATTTTGAATTTGCAACCTGATGGAGGTCAGTATAGATGGACTAATACAAATAGTCCCACACACTGCTAGAAGCCCAAATATTTTTTCAGAGGTACTGTAGATGCAGATAAAAATTATTTTTAATTTGCAACATGATGGAGGTCAGTATAGATGGACTAATAGACCAAGTCCCACACACTGCTAGAAGCCCAAATATTTTTTCAGAGCTAGATGCAGAAAAAAATTATTTTTAATTTGCAACCTGATGGAGGTCAGTATAGATGGACTAATAGACCAAGTCCCACACACCGCTAGAAGCCCAACTATTTTTTCAGAGCTAGATGCAGAAAAAAATTATATTCAATTTGCAACCTGCTGGAGGTCAGTATAGAAGGACTAATAGAACAAGTCCCACACACTGCTAGAAGCCCAAATATTTTTTCAGAGCTAAATGAAGAAAAAAATTATTTTTAATTTGCAACCTGATGGAGGTCAGTATAGATGGACTAATAGACCAAGTCCCACACACTGCTAGAAGCCCAAATATTTTTTCAGAGCTAGATGCAGAAAAAAATTATTTTTAATTTGCAACCTGATCGAGGTCAGTATAGATGGACTAATAGACCAAGTCCCACACACCGCTAGAAGCCCAAATTTTTTTTCAGAGCTAGATGCAGAAAAAAATTATTTTTAATTTGCAACCTGATGGAGGTCAGTATAGATGGACTAATAGACCAAGTCCCACACACTGCTAGAAGCCCAAATATTTTTTCAGAGCTAGATGCAGAAAATTATTATTTTTAATTTGCAACCTGATGGAGGTCAGTATAGATGGACTAATAGACCAAGTCCCACACACCGCTAGAAGCCCAAATATTTTTTCAGAGCTAGATGCAGAAAAAAATTATTTTTAATTTGCAACCTGATGGAGGTCAGTATAGATGGACTAATAGACCAAGTCCCACACACTGCTAGAAGCCCAAATATTTTTTCAGAGCTAGATGCAGAAAAAATTATTTTTAATTTGCAACCTGATGGAGGTCAGTATAGATGGACTAATAGACCAAGTCCCACACACCGCTAGAAGCCCAACTATTTTTTCAGAGCTAGATGCAGAAAAAAATTATATTCAATTTGCAACCTGCTGGAGGTCAGTATAGAAGGACTAATAGAACAAGTCCCACACACTGCTAGAAGCCCAAATATTTTTTCAGAGCTAAATGAAGAAAAAAATTATTTTTAATTTGCAACCTGATGGAGGTCAGTATAGATGGACTAATAGACCAAGTCCCACACACTGCTAGAAGCCCAAATATTTTTTCAGAGCTAGATGCAGAAAAAAATTATTTTTAATTTGCAACCTGATGGAGGTCAGTATAGATGGACTAATAGACCAAGTCCCACACACTGCTAGAAGCCCAAATATTTTTTCAGAGCTAGATGCAGAAAAAAATTATTTTTAATTTGCAACCTGATGGAGGTCAGTATAGATGGACTAATAGACCAAGTCCCACACACTGCTAGAAGCCCAAATATTTTTTCAGAGCTAGATGCAGAAAAAAATTATTTTTAATTTGCAACCTGATGGAGGTCAGTATAGATGGACTAATAGACCAAGTCCCACACACCGCTAGAAGCCCAACTATTTTTTCAGAGCTAGATGCAGAAAAAAATTATATTCAATTTGCAACCTGCTGGAGGTCAGTATAGAAGGACTAATAGAACAAGTCCCACACACTGCTAGAAGCCCAAATATTTTTTCAGAGCTAAATGAAGAAAAAAATTATTTTTAATTTGCAACCTGATGGAGGTCAGTATAGATGGACTAATAGACCAAGTCCCACACACTGCTAGAAGCCCAAATATTTTTTCAGAGCTAGATGCAGAAAAAAATTATATTCAGTTTGCAACCTGATGGAGGTCAGTATAGATGAACTAATAGAATGATGCTATGCCCAAAAGATTTTACTTCACTAGGTGCAGTAAAAAAATTGGTATTCTATACACAGGTGTTATATCTTGCAACACAGATAGTCTACTCCACTGACTAACACACTCTGCAATAGGCCAAAAAGGATTAGCTTTGCTAGATTCAGCCAAATGCAGCACTGGCACAGACCTGCCTGGCAAAAACTGATAGGAACTCATGTAACCTAGTCCTGAAAAGGACTCCAATTACAATTAGTCTTTACTCCCACAACCTATCTATTTAAGAGCACAGACCTCCCTGATAAAAGTCGTAGGAAATGCTGTAACCTAGTCCTTAAAAGGACTGCAATCACAACTATTCCCTACTCCCAAGCTATCTGTATATTTGTGCGAAAATTGGCTTGAAATTAACAAGTTATAGCGCACACAGCAACAGCGGTGCCATCTAACACGCAGCTGCAGCAGTGAGAAAATGGTGGCGACGGGGAAAATGGCTTGGTCTTATAGGGCAAGGACATGTGACATACACTGCCAATGACACATGCCCTTGCTTGTGTGAAAAAAAGCACTTCGCTCCGTGTGTGCGCTGCTGATAGGCTGACAGATTGCACCTCCCCACTGCAAATGCGGGAAAGAGAAAAAAAAATGGAGATCTTCATTGTTCCTGCAGAGATCCATCCCCTGCCCCTCCCCCCACCCCGCTGTACACTCAAACTGCGTATTAACATTAATTTTCATCATTACTGAGAAAAAATCCAGTTATGATTTTGGTGCACGAACAGTTATCGAACATAACCTCGAACAGCCGAATTTTTCTCAAATTGTTCGTGTTCGCCGAACGGCTCGAACACCGCCCAAAACAGCTCGAATTTGAGATTGGCGAACAGTTCGAGTAGAACAACGCTCATCTCTACCTGTGAGTGGCGATATCGCTGTCCGCTCATCCCCATCACGTGACCTCCTGCTGCAGCTGCCTGTGGTGTCCGATAATATCACATCAACTTACCGAATTGGAAGTTGACCTGCCGTCACCAAGGTGAGATGCTGGGCTGTGACGTGAGGTGAAACTCCGCCCACAGCCCAGTCACGCAGGGAGACTGGGTCCCGATCTTGTTGATGTCTGGTCAACTTCCAATTTTGGAAGTTGATGTGACATCACCGGACATCAGAGGCATGATGGGGATGGGTGGACAGTGATAGCGCCGCCCATAGGCACATTTGGAAACACAAGGTATTTGAAGAAAGCTTTATTTCCAAGGTTAAATCGATCTGCCCGCTACACATTGTAGTGGACAACCTCTTTAAATAGTGTACAGCTTGCTTCCATGAAGCTTGGCTACAAGTACCTGGTTGAGTGTGAACATTAGTTACATTCCAAGAGTGGAGTTATATCCTAACTAGTGATGTACTCGCTCGAGCATCACTCTGCTTGACATGCTCAGCACTCGGCGAGTATTTTCGGGTTGCTCGGTTGAGAGCTCAGATCCCCGTCCTGCATGTTTGGCACTTTTTAGAGAGCCAATGAACATGCAGGGATTGCTTGCCATGCACTGTAATTCCATAGTCATGTTGGTTGTACAGGGACAGAATTGGAGGTGTAATAGTTAGATATAGGTAGTGGTACTCCAGGAGTATATACAGTATATATATATCTATCTGAACTAACAGTCCTTCTGAGCACTAATCAAGCTGCATATATTAATCCTGATAGTAGGAGTTAGACAGACAGGCAGGGTTTGTGGCAGTGTATACAGCACAAGAGGGTCCATTGCACATTCTGTGTGCTCCTGCTGTTACAAATATCCATAGACATAGCCCCAGATATCAGGGGCCAGAACAAATTTTTTTTTCTTGATCCTGATTATTGGCTTAAAAAGCAATCCAGAGTACACCATTTTACTGCTCCATTTGCTTGTTTGCAGAATACAGCCAGAATTTTTTAATTTTACACACATTACTGTATTGCGGAAGCAGAGAAACTTTTTTCAGTGATCAGACGTGATCCCATAAGACTGCCGTAATAATACAGAAATACAGAAATTTTGTGGAGCAGCCAAATACTCCACTGAATTTAAAGTCAGCCAGCTGTGTTTTGTTGAACCAATTGACACTTAGTCGCTGACAAATACAATACTATTAGGCATTTGCATGAAACCGTGGCCATCAGACATCATCCCATATGACTGCCGCAATAATACAGAAATTTTGTGGAGCGGGTCAAATATTCCACTGAATTTAAAGTCAGCCAGCTGTGTTTTGTGGGACTAATTGACACTTGGTCGCTGACAAATACAATACTATTAGGCGACTGCCTGAAACCGTGGCCATCAGACGTGATCCCATATGACTGACGTAATAATACAGAAATTTTGTGAAGCGTGCCAAATATTCCACTGAATTTAAAGTCAACCAGCTGTGTTTTATGGAACCAATTGACACTTGGTCGCTGACAGATACCATATTATTAGGCAACTGCCTGAAACCATGGTCATCAGATGTGATACCATATGACTGCCCTAATAATCCAGCAAATTTTGTGAGCGTGTCAAATATTACACTCCATTTAAAGTATTGCAGTTGTGGGTTCAAACCTATTCACAGTTGGTTGCTGACAAATAGCATATCTGTGAACAATGTTGTCAGAGTATTACCCCACTTTTACGGACTGACAAAAAAAAAACTTAAAACAAAAATGTTAAGAAACATTCTTTTCAGGGTAATGGCTTATATATAAGGCCAAAGAAATGCTAAAAAAAAGTTATGGACTGTGGAAGACATTTATGCGACCAGAATGAACAGTCATCTGGAGCTGATGATACCACCTACCAGCACCTGTCCCTATTGATAATGCATCTAACACCGTTATCGATAGGTAATAGAATAGATTTAAAAAATTTTTGGGCAGCACAAGCATCACGCAGTATAAGGCAATAAAACTGGTTGGATCGGTGTAATACGCTATCCATACTGCGATACCTCACCTGGAAATGAATTTCAGATAAGACAGTTAATATTCTAGAATATAGAATCTATTTGCATTGTCCTTCCCATTATTAAGGAGTGGGTCTCCTATACTGTTATTGCATATGCAACAATTTCAAAGGCTGCCAAAAATTAGGATGCACTCCAATACACATTTGAAGAGACGTAAAAAAAAAATAAAAAATTAAAACACAGCAGGATCTTTTTAGTATAAAAAACAGACTCGCCAATGTAACCTCAATGTAATCACATTGTTCAGCTACTGCGCCTCCTCCTCCTCCTGTTTGACCTCTATCTCCGAAGTGACCGAATCAGTCACAAGCTGGAAGCACCACAGCACTGCCTTGGCCAAGCAGCAACAGGCTGTGCTGAAGATAATATGCTTAATGCTTAGATGACAAACCGCACACCGCTGCAGAGTTGTTGAAAGCTGTAACACTGCAGGCAGATTTGTGGCTCTCACCCCTGAACATACAACCAGGCATGGTCGTGTGTGACAATGGCCGGAACATGGTGGCGGAGTAGATATGGTTTCCCTATATGCCAATCCTTTCACCCGACCTAAAGAATATGGCTGTGGTGAAAAATAACTCTCTCCAAGAAGCAGCCCTGGCTAAGAAAAGTCTGTGTGAAGGTTCCCGGACACTTTATGGCTGCTTTTTTACTGTGGATTGCACGTGCTTATGTATCTTATTTCTCAAACCGCCATTGCCCAACTCTGTAGTCATGAAATTCAAGGCACAAAGAAATATCTTTGTGTGTCGAAGCACCACAGAGAAGTGTAAGCTGATGTTAGGCGGGCTGCCATTGCTTATGCAACAAGCTGCATTAGAGGACTTCCTGGGAGAAATGACAGCTGGAGTAGATATTGTTTCCCTCTATGCCAGTCCTTTCACCGAGCTAAAGAATATGGCTGTGGTGAAATACAACTCTCACAGACAAGCAGTGTCAGACTGAAAAACATTGGGCCACCAGAGGATTTGATTCTGAGGGCCCACCTCTCTTCCCCACTCGATCTCCCATAGACGCTGCAAAGTTTGCACTATGAACTCTTCTGATGGAGAAGCCTGGGCCCATTGGATAATGCTTTGGTGGGCCCATCCAACCCTGTCGAAAAGCATCCCTTTTTTTGTTTAAGTTCCTGTACACTCTACAGCTGCTTTTTTACTGAGGGGGAAACCCATGCAAACACAGGGAGAACAAACAAAATCCTTGCAGATGTTGTCCTTGGTGGGATTTGAACCCAGGACCCCAGTGCTGCAAGGCTTCAGTTCTAACCACTGAGCCACTGTGTTGCCCTCTCTGTGCAGCCACTCAGTCTACCAAATAAAATTCCTGAGAAGGAAATTGTGGATGGCTTTGCTACTGGTGCTGGGGGCATTGCTAATACGATGGCGTCGTGCCATAGTTCACTGTAAATATTCCAGGCTGGTTGGAGCCAAGCTGATTCCCACAGAAAAGTACCAGCAGCAAGCTAAGGAGATGATGGCCTCTATCATCATCACAACCTAAAAGGTTTGCACTATGAACTCTCCTGAAGGAGAAGCCAGGGCCCACAAGAGGAGTCTCCGGTTCTCTGGTGGCCCTGTCCAACCCTGCCGAGAAGCAGCCTTTGCTAAGAAAAGTCTGTGGGAAGGTTCCCGGACACTTTATAGCTGCTTTTTAACTGTGGACTGCCTCAAGCAATCTATAAGATTGCAATCTATAAGATCCCTTCACTGGATCCCCTTTGCCCAGAGACTCCAGTTCAAAACCCTAATCATGACATGCAAAGCAATAGACAACCTGTCTCCTCCATATATCTGTGATCTAGTCTCCTGGTAAATATCTGCACGCAATCTCCAATCCTCACAAGATCTCCTCTACTCCCATCTTATCTCCTCTTCCCACAATTGCCCACGTAAACACGAGGAGTACATACAAACTCCTTGCAGATGTTGAATATTCGCTCGTCTCTAATCAAAAACATCCTTGAAAAAATTATCCAGGCATGGCATGATGGTCACCCTGGTGATATGGTGATGGAGGATGAGGAGAAGGAGGAGGGTGATATGAAATAGAACAAATCCGGAAGCATATACCCATGTGTGGGTGTGAAGGGGTGCATGCAAATAGACCCCCAAAAAAATAAACATTGGATTTGAGTTTATGTTTGATGCTATCATCTGGTGGTGTTGAGAAGTCTGGCCCAATCCAGCCCTTGCTCATTTTAATAAGTCAGAATGTCAGCATTTTCAGTTGACAGGCGGATGCATCTATCAGTTATATCAGTTATAATGCTCCCAGCGGCAATAAAAAACATCTCTGACAAAATGCTAGCAGTTAGGACTTCCAAGGCATAGAGAAACAGTTCATGCCATGTGTCCAGCTTGGATACCCAACAGTTGTAAGGCACATAGAGGAATCATGGAGGATGCTGTTACGGTCAACAAGGTAGTCCTTCAGCATCTTCCAAAACTTTTCCCTTCTTGCCAGAGTACCCTGTGTATCAGGGTCTGGGCGCTGGGAGAGTCTGAGAAAACTGTCCCAGACCTTTGATAGCGTTCCCCTGCCTCTGCCGCATCTGGTATGTGTCTCCCTTGCTTGTACTCCATGGTTGTCCAACGAACTGTCAGTGACCACTGCTGCCAGCATTGTTAGATGGGATTTTTTTTTGTTATAATTCTTCAACAAGAGCCTGAACTTAATATCTCCAAAAATGAACTCCTTTGGATTCCTCCCTCTACTAACCTACCTATACCTGACTGTTACTAACCTACCTTTTCTTTACCTGACTTTTACTAACCTACCTACTGTATATTTGACTTTAACTATCTAGCTATACCTAACTTTGCAATTTCCTTTAGGTGGTGCCACCATAACTCCCACTCAGCATGCCTGCTGTCTTGGAGTCATATTTGAAACACAGCTTTCCTTCATTCAACGTGGAAAATCACTCACTGACTCATGTCACCTTAACCTTAAAAACATCTCCAGAATTCGACCTTTTCTCACCTTTGATACTGCAAAAACTCTTACTGTCGCTCTTATTCACTACTGCAACTCTCTTCTAATCGGTCTCCCTCTAAACAAACTGTCTCCTCTCCAATCCTTTCTGAATGCAGCAGCCAGGGTAGTATTTCTATCAAGCTGGTTCATCCTCTTTAATCAGAACCTCACACCTCCGTCTCCAAGAATTCTCTCGTGCCGTGCCGGTTTTCTGTAATGCTCAAAATGCGTACAATGCGATGGTCGCGGTAAAGGCAGAAGAACATAAAGTCGGTCATGTGTGCTAGACTGCCAACAGCCAAGACTTCCCTGTTCTCACCAAGAGGATGACTGTCCATGTTCTCTTCGTCCTCCTCCTCATTATCACCCAATCCGCGTTGAGATGAGATGAGGCTGGGCAGAGTAGCATCACTCTGTATAGTTCTTTGCTCCGCCTTCAATGCCTCCTCTTTAATTGTGAGCAGTGAGCGTTTCAGTAGACAGAGAAGTGGGATGGTGACACTAATTATGGCGTCATTGTCGCTCACCATCTTGGTTGAGTCCTCCAAGTTTTGGAGGATGGCACAGATGTCAGACATCCATGCCCACTCATCAGGCTGACCTGAATACTGACGGGTATGTTGAAGCTGGTACTCAACAACTGATTTCTGCCACTTAAAATCATTCCAAACATCTTCAACCAGTTAGTGAGCTGAAAGCTGCAAATGCTGCTGAAGCCCTGCCAGGGCGGCGGAAGCTGTAGCTAACATTCTGAAATGGGCACACATGCGCCGTACTTTCACACGCTGCTCTGGCAGATCCAGGTAGGATTTGAGAAACCGCTGAACCACTAAGATGAGCACATGGGCCAGGCATGGTACGTGTGTGAGCTTGTCTAGCTTCAGAGCCGCCACTAGGTTCTCTGATACAGTTTTCAAAAACTCTGCAACGGTGTGCGGTTTGTCACCTACGCATACAGTCCTGCTTATTATTATTGTCACCCACAAAGTTTAAGTACATAATCTGGAATATCTCCTGAAAAAAATGAGTCAAGTGATGGAGATGGAGGTTAAAGAGGAGGAGGAGGTGCAGGAACTGTAGAATGTGGGGGCAACCCTGATTGACCCAGGACCCGCAATCCTCTGCGTCGGGAGAACTTATTCTGTCCCAGGGTCGCACTGGGTCCCTTGTTCCACAATTTTAACCCAGTGAAATGTGTCAGTGAGCTGTACCATCCCTCGCCACATTCACTTGTCTTTGTGTTTGTGGTTAGGTGGTCCTTCCCACTAATTGTGCTGGGAAGGGCACGGGTAATGTTCTGGGACCCGTGCTTGTGTAATGTGGGAACGACACCAGGAGAAATAGTGGTGGCTGGGGACCAATTACGGAGCCCCAGCCAACGCAATGAGGTTGTGGAAAGCATCCGCCTCCACGAGCCTAAAAGGTAACATTTCAAGTGCAAGCAGTCCAGAAATGTGGCAGTTTAGTATTGCGGCCTGTGGGTGGGTGGTTGGCTGCATACTTGCTCTTACATTCCAAGTAACAGAAAGCTAAGGAGATGGATGGCCTCATCATGAATAATTTGCTCATTGTCTAGGAGACCAACCACTGCTGCGGTCTACCTTCTGAACATTGTGTTAAAGCTTGATTGACCCAGGGCCCGCAATCCTCTGCGTCGGGAGGGCGTGTTCCGTCCCAGGGTCCCACTGGGTCTTGACTTCTACAATATTAACCCCGTTGAATGTGTCAGTAACTTGTACCTTCCCTGGCCACATTCACTTGTCCACGTGTTTGTTGTTAGGTGGTCATTCCCACTAAGTTCACTGGGGAGGGCATGGGTAATGTTCTGAGACACATGCTTGTGGAATACGGGGACGACACCAGGAGAAATAGTGCCGACTGGGGACCGAGTATGGAGCCTCGGCCGCAACCACGAGGTTGTGGAAAGCTTCCGCCTCCATGAGCCTAAAAGGCATCATTTCAAGTGCAAGCAGTCCAGAAATGTGGCAGTTTAGTATTGCGGCCTGAGGGGGGGTGGCTGGCTGTATACTTGTGCTTGCATTCCAAGTAACAGAAAGCTAAGGAGATGGCTGACCTCATCATGAATAATTTGCTCGTTGTCTAGGAGACTGACCACTGCTGCTTTCTACCTTCTGAACATTGTGTTGAAGCTTGATTGACCCAGGGCCCACAATCTTCTGCATCGGGTGGACGTGTTCCGTCCCAGGGTCCCACAGGGTCCCGACTTCCACGATATTAATCTAGTGGAATGCGTCAGTGACATGTACCGTTCCTGGCCACGTTCACTTGTCCACGTGTTTGTGGATAGGTGGTCCTTCCCACTAAGTGCACTGGGGCAGATAGGGGGTAAATTTGTGAGACTCGTCGGACCCATGAAGTTTTGGAAAGCTTTCACCTTCACTAACCTAAAAGGCAACATTTCAAGTGCAAGCAGTCCAGAAATGTGGCAGTTTAGTATTGCGACCAGTGGGTGGGTGGCTGGCTGCATACTTGCGCTTGCATTCCCAAGACTGGGATAGGGACAACTGAGTGCTGCACTGGGACAAGGACATGGATGGTGATGGTCACAAGTCTGCATCGACAGGTGCTTGGCGGGAGGCATCTTCGCATGCTCCATGGACAGGGAGTTAACGTGCACGCACAACAGCAGAAGAGGCAGTGGTGTCACCCGCAGACACTGTTTCTGGACCTTGGTGTTCCACCCACCTTGTCGGGTACTTTGCTGTCATGTGCCTGAGCATGCTGGTGGTGGTCAGGCTGGTAGTTTTAGTGCTCTTGCTGATGCTGGCCCGGCAGATGTTGCAAATGGAATTTTTGGGGTTATCTTAACAGTTTTTAAAAAAGAACCAGACTCGGGAACACTTAACTGTTGTACTGGCAACTTCCGTCGTGTTGGGATTCCGGGGAGAAGTTGAGCGCCTTGTGTCTGTGGCCACCACACTGCTTGTTCCTGCCTGTTGTGGTGCTATGCCTCCTTCACCCTGTGTACTGCTGTCCTCGCTCTGTATGTCCCTTTGCCAGGTTGGGTCAGTGACTTCATTATCCAGCGCTTCATCTTCCACTTCCGCACCCTGGTCCTCCTCCTGACTTTCTGTCCATTGTTTCTCATTATTATCTACCTTTTGCAACAGTAATTGCACTTTCCCACCGTCACCTTTGGGTGATCATGGCTGCTCAAATCGCTACATGCAATCTTCTATTGCCCTGCTTGAAGATGGGCAGCTGAGAGGCCCGAATCTATCAATGGAAAAGTGAACAGCTCTTTGGGTAACCCTGGACTCTAATCTCTTCTTCAAACCACATATCCAAGCTCTTTCCACTTCCGAGCGGACTAAGTGAGAGCCCAGAATCTATAAATGGAAAGATGGACATTCCGATGAGCTGTTTTGTTCAAGTGTGGGATCAGTTTTCTCAGGGAATGGTGGGAGGAAGGAGGATCAGGGTGAGGAAGATGCCGACTCCAAGTAAAAAAAATCTCCCAGATCCGCACATTCCTCAACCACGATTCTACAAAAACACTAGAGCATGCCTTCATCATCTCCCGTCTCGACAACTGCAACCTCCTGCTCTGTGGCCTCCCTTCAAACATTCTCGCATTCCTCCAATCTATCCTAAACTCTGTTGCCCGACTAATCCATCTGTCCCCTCGCTGTTCCCTGGCCTCTCCTCTCTGTCAGTCCCTTCACTGGTTCCCCATTGACCAGACATTCCAGTTCAAAACCCTAACCTTGGCATGCAAAGCCATCCACAACCTGTCTCCTCCATACATCTGTGACCTAGTCTCCCGGTACATAGCTGCACGCAACCTCCGATCCTCACGAGATCTCCTTCTCTACTTCCCTCTTTTCTCCTCTTCCCAAAATCACATACAAGATTTCTCCCGTGCATCCCCCCTTCTCTGGGACTCTCTACCCCAACATTTCTGACTCTCGCCTACTGTTGAAACCTTCAAAAGACATCTGAAGACCCATCTCATCCGACAAGCCTACAACCTGCAGTAACCCTCACTCCACCATACCGCTGCACGACCAGCTCTATCCTCACCTACTGTATCCTCACCCATCCCTTGTAGACTGTGAGCCCTTGCGGGCAGGGTCCTCTCCTCTTCTGTACCAGTCGCTGTCACTTTTTTGTTTACGATTATTATAATTGTTTTCGTGGTGTATACCCCTTTTTCACATGTAAATCGCTATGGAATAAATGGCGCTAAAGTAATAATGATGTGGTCCAGGCTCATGGATACTGAGACTGGACCATGTGGAAGACAGGGCGGTGGTGGCAAACTGACTGGAAGCATTATCTGCTATCCAACCAACAACCTTTTCACACTGCTCTGGCTTTAATAGTGGTGTCACGTGTAGAGATGAGCGTTGTTCTACTCGAACTGTTCGCCAATCTCAAATTCGAGCTGTTTTGGGCGGTGTTCGAGCCGGTCGGCGAACACGAACAATTTGAGAAAAATTCGGCTGTTCGAGGTTATGTTCGATAACTGTTCGTGCACCAAAATCATAACTGGATTTTTTCTCAGTAATGATGAAAATTAATGTTAATACGCAGTTTGAGTGTACAGCGGGGCGGGGGGAGGGGCAGGGGATGGATCTCTGCAGGAACAATGAAGATCTCCATTTTTTTTTCTCTTTCCCGCATTTGCAGTGGGGAGGTGCAATCTGTCAGCCTATCAGCAGCGCACACACGGAGCGAAGTGCTTTTTTTCACACAAGCAAGGGCATGTGTGATTGGCAGTGTATGTCACATGTCCTTGCCCTATAAGACCAAGCCATTTTCCCCGTCGCCACCATTTTCTCACTGCTGCAGCTGCGTGTTAGACGGCACCGCTGTTGCTGTGTGCGCTATACCTTGTTAATTTCAAGCCAATTTTCGCACAAATATACAGATAGCTTGGGAGTAGGGAATAGTTGTGATTGCAGTCCTTTTTAGGACTAGGTTACAGCATTTCCTACGACTTTTATCAGGCAGGTCTGTGCTCTTAAATAGATAGATTGTGGGAGTAAAGACTAATTGTAATTGGAGTCTTTTTCAGGACTAGGTTACATCAGTTCCTATCAGGTTTTTGCCAGGCAGGTCTGTGCCAGTGCTGTGCAAGTTTTTTTCACAGCATTTGGCTGAATCAAGCAAAGCTAATCCTTTTTGGCCTATTGCAGAGTGTGTTAGTCAGTGGAGTAGCCTATCTGTGTTGCAAGATATACCACCTGTGTATAGAATACCAATTTTTTACTGCACCTAGTGAAGTAAAATCTTTTGGGCATAGCATCATTCTATTAGTCCATCTATACTGACCTCCATCAGGTTGCAAACTGAATATAATTTTTTTCTGCATCTAGCTCTGAAAAAATATTTGGGCTTCTAGCAGTGTGTGGGACTTGGTCTATTAGTCCATCTATACTGACCTCCATCAGGTTGCAAATTAAAAATAATTTTTTTCTTCATTTAGCTCTGAAAAAATATTTGGGGCTTCTAGCAGTGTGTGGGACTTGTTCTATTAGTCCTTCTATACTGACCTCCAGCAGGTTGCAAATTGAATATAATTTTTTTCTGCATCTAGCTCTGAAAAAATATTTGGGCTTCTAGCGGTGTGTGGGACTTGGTCTATTAGTCCATCTATACTGACCTCCATCAGGTTGCAAATTAAAAATAATTTTTTTCTGCATCTAGCTCTGAAAAAATATTTGGGCTTCTAGCAGTGTGTGGGACTTGGTCTATTAGTGCATCTATACTGACCTCCATCAGGTTGCAAATTAAAAATAATTTTTTTCTTCATTTATCTCTGAAAAAATATTTGGGCTTCTAGCAGCGTGTGGGACTTGTTCTATTAGTCCATCTATACTGACCTCCATCAGGTTGCAAATTAAAAATAATTTTTTTCTGCATCTAGCTCTGAAAAAATATTTGGGCTTCTAGCAGTGTGTGGGACTTGGTCTATTAGTCCATCTATACTGACCTCCATCAGGTTGCAAATTAAAAATAATTTTTTTCTGCATCTAGCTCTGAAAAAATATTTGGGCTTCTAGCAGTGTGTGGGACTTGGTCTATTAGTCCATCTATACTGACCTCCATCAGGTTGCAAATTGAATAAAAAAATTTTCTGCATCTAGCTCTGAAAAAATATTTGGGCTTCTAGCGGTGTGTGGGACTTGGTCTATTAGTCCATCTATACTGACCTCCATCAGGTTGCAAATTAAAAATAATTTTTTTCTGCATCTAGCTCTGAAAAAATATTTGGGCTTCTAGCGGTGTGTGGGACTTGGTCTATTAGTCCATCTATACTGACCTCCATCAGGTTGCAAATTAAAAATAATTTTTTTCTGCATCTAACCCAGCCAATAGTTTTGGCCTAATACCACAGTTTGGCCACTCAGCTCTGCTCGGTTACCATCCATTGTTTTTTTGTGCAAACAACTCCAGAGTTGTGAATTAGTTAACCACCAAAATGAGTGGAAAAAGGCCTGCTGCTGGTGGAAAGGGGAATAGGCCTGTTGGGAAGGGGAAAAAAGGTTGTGTCCGTGGGGTAGGTGCAGAAGAAAGACCATCTTCCAGCCAAACTAAAATGTCTACTTCTTTTAGCGGACAATGTGATAAGATCCCTTTCTTACGGCCACGCCAATCGCTACAAATTCCAGATGAGGCACAAAAACAGCAGGTGCTTCAACGGATATCAAGTGCTCCTTTAAGTGGGCTCTCCTCCACATCAACTTCAACATCACAAATACTCCAGTCCTCAAAGGTGTCACCCAAATCGCACTTGCTTCCTCACAGCTCCCAAATCTCCAGCTACCCGTCTGAGTATGAGGTAGAACAGATGGTTGAGTCTGCAGAGCTGTTTACTCATACTATAGCCTGGGAATCAGAGGTCGACTCCAGCGCTTCTGTGAATCCAGACGAGGAAATGATCTGCACTGATGCCCAGAATCTTTATGAGTCGGATCCAGGACCAGACGCAGAAGGTTCTGACCATAATGTAGACCCTCATTCCCAAACTGTAACTCCTGTTGGTGGAGACAATGAGGAAGACGATGATAAGACTCAAATACCTGATTGGAGCGACAACTTTAGTTTTTTGTCAGGGCAGGAACAGGTTGGCTCTGAGGACGACGGGTGTGATAACGCACAGGGTGATGATGATGAGGTCGGAGATCCCACTTACTGTCAAGCCACAGTCAGCCAAGAGATGAGGTCAGCAGAGGAGGTGGAGGAAGATGCTAGTGACGACGAGGTCAGGTTGCGCCTTCCTGGACAGAGACGTAGTACTGGAAGCACGTCAACAACTGCATCCTCAAACACAACTCTGCCTCTCACCACAAGTCGTGGTGGCTCTTCAGGTCGCATGGGTGCTAAGCCTTGCATAGCCTGGGCATTTTTTCAGATCGATAAAGATGACCCAACTCGTGTTATCTGTAACATTTGTCAGCAAAAGCTAAGTAGAGGCCAAAAAATACATAGTTTGAGTACTTCATGCATGAACCGGCACATGGACATGAAGCATAAGTTGCAGTGGGAAGCTCAGTGTGCTACAATGCGGTCTAGCCGGCCGGGCCAACCACCGTCTGCCATATCTTGTGCATCCGCGGCCTCTTCATCCTCTGTGACTGGGGGGACAGCAGTCACACCTGTTTTGGGGCGCAGACCTGCCACCTCTTTACCCGCAACAGCCAGCGTGATTGGCAGGTCATCATTTTCTTTGGAGGTGGTAACACCAGCTGGTCTTGAGCGCTGTCCGACATCGATAGCACCACCTTTGGATCAAGGCAACCTAACATGTCCGCCTGCATCTTCCTCACAGACCGGCAGTTTGCCGGGGACACCCTTATCAACCCCGTCTAAGCACAATAGCCAGCCCTCGGTCCCTCAGATGTGGACAAGTAAAAGACCATTTCCTCCTAGCCATGAGAAAGCTAAGAGGTTGAATTTCACCATCTGCAAGCTCTTGGCTACAGAAATGCTGCCTTTCCGCCTGGTGGACACAGAGGATTTTCGAGACCTTATGTCCGTCGCAGTGCCCCAGTACCAGATGCCCAGTCGGCACTACTTCTCAAAGAAAGGTGTGCCTGCGCTCCACCAGCATGTCGCACACAACATCACCGCTTCTTTGAGAAACTCTGTGTGTGACAGGGTGCATTTCACCACAGACACTTGGACGAGTAGGCATGGACAGGGGCGTTACATGTCGCTGACTGGGCACTGGGTAACTATGGTGACAGCAGGACAAGGGGCTGCTGTCCAAGTCTTGCCGTCCCCACGAGTTGTGCGTCAATCCTCTTTATGTCATTTTTCCTCCACTGCTTCTGCCTCCTCAACCTCCTCTCGGTCTTCCACCTGCACCCAAAGCCTGTCTGGTCATGCCACAAGCTTTCTAACTGCGCAGAAGGGATCCTGCACACCTCCTTACTATGCTGGCAGTAGGGCTCAACGTCATCAGGCGGTTTTTACATTGAAATGTCTGGGAAATGTGAGTCACACAGCTGAGGAGTTGTGGTCAGCTCTGGAGAACCAATTTCATGAATGGTTGTCTCCACTGGACCTGAAACCAGGGAAGGCCGTGTGCGACAATGCTGCAAACCTGGGTGCGGCCCTTCGCCGGGGCAATGTCACACACGTGCCTTGTATGGCTCACGTGTTGAACCTGGTTGTCCAGCAATTTTTAGCCCACTATCCCAGACTAGATGGCCTTCTGCAGAGGGCACGGTCGCTGTGTGCTCACTTCCGCCGTTCGCATCCCGCAGCTCAGCGACTTACATCTCTACAGAAGTCGTTGGGCCTGCCACTTCACCGGCTAAAATGCGATGTGCCTACCCGGTGGAATTCAACTCTGCACATGTTGCAGCGACTGTGGCAGCACCGACAAGCCCTGGTGCAATACGTTCTGACGTATAGCCTGGGCCAACGAGATTCAGAGGTGGGGCAAATCACGCTGGAGGAGTGGTCTCAGATCAGGGACCTATGCACCCTTCTGCACAGTTTTGAAATGGCGACGAAGATGTTTAGTGCTGACGATGCCATTATCAGCATGACTATTCCGGTGATTTACATGCTGGAGCACATGTTAAACAGAATTCGGAGTCAGGTGGTGGCACAAGAGGAGGTGGAGGAAGTAGAGGAGGAGGAGTTGTATGCGGAAGGGCTAACATCTGCAAGGTCCAGACGGTCGGCAGCACCAGGGCGGCAGGCATGTGAGGGTGGGGGAGATGATTTTACCAGGGCGCATGGTAGCAGCCAAACTAGTGAGGAAGGTGCAGGAGCCCAGGAAGAAGTGGAGGACGAACTGATGGAAGACTCATCAGATGAGGGAGACCTTGATCACATTTCTGTTGTGCGAGGTTGGGGGGAGAGGACAGAGGAAGGAAGCATGATTGTTACCTCGCCACCAACACAACAGGGACTTGGTGCTCCTGGATGCGCAACACACATGAGTGCCTTCTTGCTGCACTACCTGCAACATGACCCTCGAATTGTGAGAATTAGAAATAATCCTGACTACTGGGTTGCCACACTGTTAGATCCCCGGTACAAAAGTAAATTTGCAGAAATTATTCCTGCCATAGAAACGGATGCACGCATGCAGGAGTATCAGCAGAGACTGTTGCAGAATCTTACATGTGCTTTTCCACAAAATACCAGTGGTGCACGTAGTGAATCTCACAGTTCCAACTTGCCAACCGTGGTCTGTATGGAATTGTTCAATAAAGGGCCCAAAATTAAGATAACATAGATGGGAGAGGTCTCTATGAATAGGAATTCCTAAGTATTTGATACCCTGTGAGGGCCAGGCAAAGGGAAAGTTGGACTGGATGGAATCCTATATGGATTTAGGGAGGGAGACATCGAGGGCCTCAGACTTCGCTGCATTGATTTTAAAATTTTACCATGTAACAAAGTGATCTATTTCAGCCATAACAGCAGGGATGGATATATGTGATTGAGTGATATATACTAGGACATCATCAGCAAATAGAGAGCACTTGTACTCGGTGCCTCCCACCTCAATCCACCTAATATTGGGGTTATGGCGAATTGATGAGAGCAGGTGCTCCGTCACTAGGATGTATAAGAGAGGGGACAGAGGACATCCCTGCCTTGTCCCATTGGTGATTGTGAAAGGTGATGAAAATGTTCTGACGCACCCCCTGGGCCTTGGGACACCCGGAGCCGGACCCTTTTTGGTGGATGCTGGTGGTTGTAGTCTTCGTGGCGGCGATCCGGTTCCGTGGCTCAGGGCGGTCAAACCAGTGGCGAAACTATTTATGTGGTTTTGATGTTTAAATGTCCGACTACGCCACCCGTGGATTGCGGTCAGAGTGAACCGCCGCTACAGGGCAGACCGCTAAGGCTGGTGTTGTGGGTGCAGCAGAGCATAGCATAACTCCCCACGGGAGGAGTATAGTCTCAGGGCAGTGTATGCGGAGGATGGGGGTGATGGTGCAGGGCAGCAGCAGTAACGACACGGAGTCAGTGATGCAGTTCAGGGCCTTTACTCACAGTTCTTATTATCCAGACCACGTCTGCAGGTAACGGCTGCCCACGTCGTACTGTGCTCACCAGGTGAGGGGCTCAGACAACTCCCAGATAACTTTGGAGCGCTTCACAGGACCCCCTTTGTGTGTCCTTTGTCTGGCCTTTCTTACCAACACTTCTGTCCGGCTGCCTCGGGCCTCCTCTTGGTAAACTTGGCGCCAGTTTCCCTGACCCTATGTGGTGCCTTCCTAGCGGGTGGAGCAAGGGGCTGCGCCACATAAAATGTCAGAGCCTCCGGTTTCTAGCTGAGGGTCGTTTCCTGCCTCCACTAGTTCGGGGACCGGTCTCCCCCTTTGGCCTGACCCCTCCACGCAGGTGGATTCGGGCGTGCGGTGGCGACTCGCCCGTCCGCACCCCTGGGATCCCTTCATTCCTCGTTCCTGGAGCCTTCTCCGCTCCTCTTCCTTCCTTCTCCCTCTTGCAGGCCTGGGCCTCTGTTACTAGGCCCGCCTCCGGAGCAGAGCTCATGCAGAGCCCCTGCTCCCTGCCACTTCTGCTCAGACTTCTCTGCACTGAACTAAGATGGTGCCCACCTTTTATACTCCCTTCTCAATGCACCCAGGAACTGCTTCCTCCCTGCTCCTGCACTGCAGGGTTCCCCTTCCTCAGTGTTCGCTCCCCCCACTCCAGCCAGGGACAGGGACTGTCGTGCCCATCTCAGGGGCATATTGGTCGCCCTGCCCCACGGCAATGTGGTGTAATGCATGCAGGTGTCGGGTCCTGATCCACACTCCATCCTTATCTGAGAGTGAGATATCACACCTCTGGGTGAGGTGCAATACGTCTGTAGCAACCGAGCCCTCGGTGCTACAGTTCCATTTATCTTCAGCCTAGGTGACGTATTGTGATACAGGGCCGTGATTTTGGCTATAAAAGGGTCCCCTAGACCCCTACCCCAAGCTTTTTAAGAGAATCATATATGGCGTGCCAGGAGACTCTATGGAATGCTTTCTCAGCATCCAACGAGAGTATCTACTTACAAATTTTTAACTGCATCTAGCCCAGGAAATACTTTGTGCCTAGTAGCAGTGTCTGCTAGTCAGCGGATTATCCCGGCTGTTAAGCAAGCTACACCACCTGTAGTTTGGACACTTAATTTTTTCAAAGGAAATGCTTCGGGACCACGGGATACTTAGTGAAGAGCATCAGGAGGCACCCCAAGGCATAGGGGCTGGGACTGGCACTAGGATGCCTTGCGGTGGACAGCCGAGCTCGATCCTTATAAAAGCTTTTTAACTGCAGCAGCTTTAGTGGACGCTACTGGAGCTGGAATTACGCGGCTGCTGGCATGAGACTTGCCCTCCAATAGATCCTTGTAAATGGATTTAAAGTGTATTCATTCAAATTAGAGGGACAATTTAAATTAAAAAGCTTAGAGCTGCCTCCACCACAGGGGGGCTCTCTCGACCCACCAGCGGACAGGCACCAGTATTGGGAGAGGGGGGCTGGCCGTCAGGGTTCACCGCGGCTCTGGCACAAACCCGGCGACACGGAGGTGGCACGGGCAGGAGCGGACTGGCCGTCTCGGCTTCTCACTTTTTGGATTTTAGAAGGGCATGACATGCCTATATCTGTGTCTCCCCCTCCTTTTACTCCTCCACCTCTTTTCTTTTCGCATGACTATATGTACTTGTCACTTTTCCATGTGTTAGTTGTGTCTTCTGAGCAGTTTGTCAGCTTTTGGACACCTTTGAAGGTGTTTTCTATGTGTTTCTATGTGTTTTTGTTTGCCTGCCATTGGTTTTAACGGTGTTCGAAGGTGTTCGACGAACAGTTCGACGAACAGTTCGGCGAACACACGGGTGTTCGACGAACCGAACCGAACTCGAACACTACGGGGGTGGCTCAACACTAGTCACGTGGCCCCCTACAAATTGTGACAGGAAGGTAGTTCGACATGATGTGTGTGCTTGTTGTGCTCCCTCAGCAGGCACAGTTTCACCTTGCCCATGGCCTCGGCCTCTGCATGTACTATCACCATCACCATAACATCCACTTCCCCGTCCCTTGCCACACACCTTGCACATTTTTAATGGAGTTTAATATTTGTCACATTGCCAAAAATGTCTGTATTCTTACCTCAGTAATATAGGATCACGTCTGATGACCACAGTGTTATGCAGTGACCTGGGAGTCAAAGATGCTTCCAGGGGTCTTCCCCATGCTGTTCCCATGTCTTTTCAGCACTGTGTGGATGTGTCTGAACATTTCTCACACACTACATGGCCAAATAAGGTAGTAAAATGTTAAAATGACATTTACCAGTGAATGTATTTTTCACCTTTGAAAGCAATGCAAAAGTGCAAAAACGCATCAAAAATGCTAGTTGTTAACATAGCCCAAGGTGTGGAGGAATATATATTTTGGGTTATTTATTTTACCTTATATACAAGTCATTACCGTGAAAAGGCTGTTCCTTAACATTTTTCCCAGGGAAATCCATTTTGATTTTGTTTTTGTATGTTTTATTGTGAGTCCGTAAAAGTGGTTTAATACTTTGACAACGTTGTTCACAGCAGTGTCCAGGGAGTCAGAGATGCTTCCAAAGGTCTTGCCCATGATGTTCCCATGTCATTTGAGCACTGTTCCCATCAATTTCGGCAATTTTTAGGCCTTCTGCAGACCTCCGGGGGGGGATGGGCCACTGGAAAAATGCTCGAGTTTCCCATAGACTTATATTGGGCTTGTTGCTCGGTTCGAGCTCTCGAGCATTCCAGTTTGCTCGACTCGAGCAACGAGTGCCCGAGCATTTTAGTGCTCACTCATAACTAATCCTAACATCTAAATCAACCTTTTGCAGCCCATTTATTTCTATACAGCCATTAGCTGCTCATCTCGCTCTCCCTCCCTTTCAGTTCCTAATAGGGCTCTTATCAGTCCTATATAACTACAATCCCCTGGCACCCAGCATCAGTAGTTTTCAGAGCAGTTTTTCTAATCACGGGTCTTACGTTCCTGATCTAAGTGCTTGCTCTCTACAGTGACATTGCTGTGTTTAATATCCTTGTACTGCAACATCACTGTGTATATTGACACTGTACTGCGACATCACTATATGTTTTAATCCTGTACTGTGACATTGCTGTGTTTATTATCCCTGTACTGTGACACCATTGTGCGCATTATCCATGTACTGTGTCTGTAATGGTAGTTCCCTCCACAGGCTCCGTGCTTCCTTGGGGCAACTTCCCACCAAGTCACCAGCAAATTCAGAAACTAATTTTTCAAGCATAAGTAAAATGGCAGATGAAGCTAGAAGATGTTGGCTTTTGTTTTTGCTTGATAAAGGCCACTTGCTGGCCGAAACATTGCTTTTATGATGCATTTTGGATGAATAAAGGAATGGAACTATCTCTTTGGTGCCAATTTGTCTCTGTAATATCCCTGTACTGTCATCATTGTATTTTTTATCCCTGTGCTGTGACATCACTGTGTATATCACCTCTGTACTGAGACTTTGCTGTGTTTATTATCCCTGTAGTGTGACATCACTGTGTTTATTATCCCTGTAGTGTGACATCACTGTGTTTATTATCCCTGTAGTGTGACATCACTGTGTTTAATATCCCTGTACTGTGACATCACTGTGTTTATTATCTCTGTACTGTGACATCACTGTATTTATTATCTCTGTACTGTGATATCACTGTGTTTATTATTATGATGCATTTTGGATGAATAAAGGAATGGAACTATCTCTCTGGTGCCAATTTGTCTCTGTAATATCCCTGTACTGTCATCATTGTATTTTTTATCCCTGTGCTGTGACATCACTGTGTTTATTATCCTTGTATCATTGGTCCAAACCTTTCCAGATTCAGTGGGACAGTCCAGATTTGAGCCTGTGTTCCACACCGCCACCTCCATAATGCTCCCTCTGATAACTCCTATCATCAATGTAGCACTGCGCAAAGTGAGCACACCACTGACCCGCTGAGCTAACGCTGTTCAGAGCAACATAGATGACCAGTCTAACCCAGCATGTTTACTCCAGGTATGAGGAGCTACAGTCTCCTTATTCTGCTCTCTTCTCAGAAGACAAATGCTGTTCATTGCCACTGCTGTCAACTGCATTACAGGCACATATCACCGAATTGGCCCTGATTAATCAATGCTGTTTTTTTTTAGCAGTTTCAGTATTTGCTCTTTATTCTGTTTTGTGCTACTTTAAAAGTTGATTTGTTTTTTTTAAGTCTTTTCTTATTTTTCCTTGACAAAATTTCCTATCTAGATATTTTAGACAGAGTCAGGAAATGCGACTCATTTTAGTCCGTGTAAGGTTTCTGAAGGTGTTGTCACATGTTCTGCATCTTTTTAAGGGACTGGTGACTTTTGGTGCTTAAAATCGGAAAATTTTAATTTTGCGCCAAATCCATTAATCGCGTGCGCCATTTTAAAGAATATGGTGTAAAAACATCAGTGAATACCACAAGATGAAAAAAGAAAGTGACTTCAACAAATAATGAATCTGGCCAAATAAGCGCTGTATACAGAAGAGAAGGGTCAGCAAAGCATATCTTCTACTAGACCCAGTGATCACACGATCGCCTAATGTCTGCCTGAAATAGCAAAGCTACTGTGTAGTGTTGAGCCACCCCCATAGTGTTCAGGTTCGGTTCGTTGAACACTGGGATGTTCGTGGAACTGTTCGTCTAACACCTTAGAACACTGTCAAACACCGTCGAACACCGTTAAAACCAATGGCAGGCAAATAAACACACATAGAAAACACCTTCAAAGGTGTCCAAAAGCTGACAAACTGCTCAGAAGACACTCTCTTTAAAAAAGCCCGCCGGCAATTCAGCATCAGTACCCGCCTATTTAGAACAGAAAGAATAGAGCATCATACATAGATTAAATAGATAGAAACATGCCAGTCACATATATAAGAAGTACAGTGACAGTGTTGGTTACTGTACTTGTCATTTAGTGTTAAAGGATTTATTAAAAAAAATAATAGTGTTTTCATGCACCGTCTCTTTAAAAAAGCCGGCCGGCAATTCAGCATCGGTACCCGACAATTTAGAACAGAAAGAATAGAGCATCACACATAGATTAGATAGATAGAAACATGTCAGTCACATATATAATAAGTACAGTGATAGTGTTGATTACTGTACTTGTCATTTAGTGCTAAAATAAAGGATTTATTGAAAAAAAATTGGCATGGGGTTCCCCATAATTTTATTCTCTAGCGGAGGTTAAGCAGACGGCTGGGGCAGATGTTTGAAGCCTGGGAAGGGGGTAATACCCACGGAGCTTCCCAGGCTACTAATATCAGCCCCCAGCTGAATACCTAGCCTTTACAAGCTATTAAAATGGGGGACCCCCCAAAAAAATGATGTGGGGTCCCCCCTATTTTAATAGCTAGCAAAGGCTAGGCAGACAGCTGGGGACTGATATTAATAGCCCAGTAAGGGTGCCATGAATATTGGCCCCCTCCCAGGCTAGAAACACCAGCCGTCAGCCGCCCCAGAAATGGCGCATCCATAGGCTGCGCCAATTCTGGCCCTTAGCCTCGCTTTTCCCACTGCCCTGTAGCGGTGGCAGTGGGGTAAAAGGGCTGGGGTTGATGTCAGCTTATAATGCCAGCTGACATCAAGCCCAGGTTAGTAATGGAGAGGCATCTATAAGACACCCCCATTACTAACCCAATAGTCAAAGTAAAAAAAAAACACAAACACCCAGAATAAAGTCCTTTAATTGAAATAAACACACAATTCTTTATTGTTCTAAATTAAACCATACTTACCATCATGCCCATTCCAGCTGAAGCCAACGATCTCCTGCAATAAAAGTAAAATAATAAACCAACATCATCCTTACCTTTCCATGGTTCCCAGGACGGCTCCAGCACTGCTACATCGAGATGATAGGCTGGATCGCAGCCGAAAGCTGCCATCCTGCTTGCCATGCTGCAGACACTGAGAAGCGCAGGCATGCTTGCGCTCCTCAGTATCTGGCTGTGACGGCATCCAGATGAGCTGAGTGCATGTTAAATGAACTCAGCTCACCTCACCTAAAGCATCTGCCAACTCCTGAACAGTCTGTGGTGCAACGTGATGTTGGTGGATGGAGCAAGACATGATGTCCCAGATGTGCTCAATCGGATTCAGGTCTGGGAAACGGGCAGGCCAGTCCATAGCTTCAATGCCTTCATCTTGCAGGAACTGCTAACACACTCCAGCCACATGAGGTCTGGCATTGCCCTACATTAGGAGGAACCCAGGGCCAACCACACCAGCATATGGTCTCACAAGGGGTCTAAGGATCTCATCTCAGTACCTAATGGCAGTCAGGCTACCTCTGGCGAGCACATGGAGGGCTGTGCAGCACTTTACATGACTACCTATTGAAACCGATTGGAAGAATGCCAAAGGGCTTTCATGAGAGTTAAAGGGGGTAACTTTATATGATCTAAGGTTTAACACACATTCTGATTTGATTCGCATTTGTTTATTTCTTATTTTCATATGTTTTGCTTCCTTCAGAGTGAATCTATAAAGTGCAAATTCCAATATGAACAAGGAAAACTGTTGCATGAACTGCTGTGTCAAAATATATGTAATGTGCAAAGGTTTTAGGCAGATGTGGAAAAATGCTACAAAGAAAGAATGTGTTCAAAAAAAGAAGTGTTAATAGTATATTATTATCAATATTTGGTGGGAACTTGAAACAGAGGTTATTTCAAACAAATCGAAGAACTAACCAAGATCTTCTGTGGATGTAGGCTTGCACAAAATCCTTCTGTCTCTTTATGTAATCCCAGACAGACTCAATGATGTCGAGACCAGGGCTCTGATTTCAACAACCACAAACATTCTGCCAATATCGTTAAGAACTATCTTCAACATAAAAAAGAACAAAGAGTCCTAGAAGTAATGATACGGTGCCCAAAGAGCCCTGATCTCAACATCAAGTCTGTCTGGTTTTACATGAAGAGACAGAAGAATTTGTGCAAGCCTACATCCACAGAAGATCTGTGGTTAGTTTCCCAAGATGTTTGAAACAGCATGTCTTCCAAGTTATTTCACAAACTGGGTGCAAGTGCTCCAGGAAGAATTGGATCTTTGGTCACAGCAAATATTGATTTGACTTAGATATCTCTTTTGTTCACTCATTTTGCATTTTGTTAATTGATAAAAATAAACTGTTAATACTTCTATTTTGGAAAGCATTGTTACTTTGCAGCATTTCCACACCTGCCTAAAATTTTTGCACAGTACTGTAGATTTGAAGATGTATATGAAGAACTAGATACAGATGTATTGGAAAATGTAAAAATAGGAAATAAAAAAAATATTAGTTTCTTAAAAATACAGCTTATTGTATATTAAATTGCAAAAAATACACACATTAGATATCTACATGACAGTAAGAACAAAGGAAAAAGAGATTTTTTCTATATTTGTATCAGAAAACAAATTGTAAAAATGACACAGTAATTAATATGTAGCACAATAACAGATGAAAAATAATGCAATGTCTCCTGCATAAAACAGGCTTCATACCTCCATGTCAGTGAAGAATTTAAAACAATAAAATCAGCATTACTTACCTTCTAGTGCTGCTCTTGACAACTTCACGACTACAGTGTTTTCGACCACAGCAGGTGATCCCTGGTCTTAGCAGTGATGCCGGCGCAGATGGCAAAAGACGCGGTGCCCAATGATTGGTTGCAATTGTCGCATGAACTGTAGTCGTGACGTCACTGCAGCAAACGATCACAGGGAGCAGCAGCATAAAGTAAGAAATGCTGATTTTATTTCTAAAGTGGACATTCTGATTGTGTTGAGTAAAAAGAAAGTCACCTATAAAGAGTTAAGTGGGAGAACAGCCCTTATTAGAATGCTTATTTCTGCTCTTGGCCAGGACATGTTGCAACTTTCAAAGTTGTAATGTTCCTTTCCCTGAGGGCAGGGCCGGTGTTAGAAAAATTGGGGCCCTAGGCGAAATTCAAAGTGGGGCCCCCAATCCGTAAATATTCCACAAAAACTGTAACTGTCAAAGAATATAAAAAATTAGCAAAATTGAAATTTTTTTGTATGTCCTATCTCACAAGCAACAGAATAAAAAGCGATTAAAAATAAAAAAAAAGTCATATGTTCCCCAAACTACCCTGCTAAATCTCCTCTGGCTCAAATGCCAATTCTCAGGCTCTCTTCCTAGTTATTATTTATTTTCCAGCTATAACATAATATACAGCTACAAGATCACTGCTGCCATAGAATACCGGAGCATTGGTGCTAAAGCTGCAGGGGATTTATCATTTCTATGCTAATCTTTTTTAAGGGGCAGGTTCCATAAAATAAATTTTCAACAATTGAAAAAATGTAAAATATTAATGTTTTAATTAAAAAATATATTATTTCTTTTTAATGGAGTAAAATATGAAAAATAATTTAAAAAGGTTTGTTAGTCTCCACTTCTAAACACTAGGGGGAGCAGCTGCTGAAATTTTCCATGAAACCCTACTGTAGTGCTAGCTCACATTACGACTGCAGTAAATGTGTGCGGGGTCTGCCCACATGTGTGTGACGTCACTCCTCTTCTCCCCTCCCCTCCTGGGCATTGGCAAAACGATAAGAGATAATGAAGTTTATGATCACAGTGTGGAGCCATTTTGTTGGTGATTTCAAAGTGATACTGAGATGTGGACAGTGTCACTGAGGACGACTGATGGCACTGATTCTGTTAGTGTTGCTCACTGTATCATACACTCCGTGCATCTAAACACAGTTTATCACATGCTGCGATCAATGCCAGCATGTGTTACACGTACTGTATCTAATCGCAGCACAGTGACAGGACACCACTCGCTGAGCACAACTCCGGGGCCTGCTCGCTGCAACGGCTCATTCTCCACGCCTCCTCTGCTGATCGGTCACATGGATTAAAGCGGAGGACACTTAGGACAGGTGAGTATAAGG
Source organism: Phyllobates terribilis (assembly GCF_046119375.1). Taxonomy (NCBI): domain Eukaryota; kingdom Metazoa; phylum Chordata; class Amphibia; order Anura; family Dendrobatidae; genus Phyllobates; species Phyllobates terribilis. The sequence continues at coordinate 695,686,672 of NW_027362762.1, forward strand.
ATTTCTTATTTTATTCTTATTTTTACAGTTGCAGAATACTACTCCCATCATGGTCCCCTGCTGGTGCTGATTGCAGTGCCGACAGGGAACAATAATGAGGGCAGGGTTCAGCACCGAGCGCTTGGGAACAGCGCTAACTGTACCACTGATTCCCAGGCACCGGTACTTGTGCTTCTGATGCTGCACAAGTATGCCACACAGGTGCACAAGGACACATGGAAATGGATATCTCCGGTATTGGTTTTTCCTGTACCGGAAATATCCGGACGTGTGAAAGAGGCCTAACATAGTAATAAAACGCTAATATCTGTTGGCTGATTAATCTTAGAACCAGATAGCCAATGTGTATGAGGGCATTAACCGCTTAAGGAAGGGGCAATTTTTCATTTTTTGCGCTTTTGTTTTTCCTCCTCTTATTCTAAGAGCCATAACTTTTTTATTTTCCATCAACATAGCCATGTGAGGGCTTGTTTTTTGTGGGACAAGCTGTACTTTTGAAAGAAATCATTCATCTTATCACGTGAGGAACTGGAAAGCAGGAAAAAAAATTTAAAAAAAGCCAAAAAAGCGAAATTTTGCAATTGTGTTTTGTGTTTTTTATTCACATCATTCATTGTACGATCAAAATGACCTGGCAGTATGATTCTCCAGGTCAGTTCAATTATAGAGATACAGAACATGCAAAGTTTTTGTTTTATGAAAATACAGAGATCTGTAAAAAAAAAATTCACTTTTGATTACATTTTCCCGAGACCCTTAAGATTTTAAATTTTTAGGATATGGGGCTGTGTGATGGATTATTTTTTGCGACCTGAGCTGATGTTTTTATTGATACCATTTTGGGGCACATACAATATTTTTATTGTCTCTTATTACATTTTATTGCAATGTTGCTGTGGCGGAGAAACCGCAGTTCTGGGGTTTTGATTTTTTTTCTCGTTACGCAGTTTACAGATCAACATAATTTATTTTATGCTTGACAGATTGGACTTTTACGAATGCATCGATATAAAATATGTGTATTTTTCATTTTTGTTCATTTCTTAATGTTACGGATCCGGGTGGTGGAACTTCTGTGCTGCGGAGCAAGGAGGGAGCTGAGGGGCGTGACTAAGTACCGACTCGGCCTGACCAAGGTGGCATGACGGCTCAATCGACTCCATGAACCAGGGAGGGACCGAGCAGGGGGACAAGGTGCCACTCTGGGACTGACCTTGTATGAGAGCAGGTGACTCCCATGGGTCAGATGGCAGGAACTGACCAGTACAGCGGATAAGCATGGCAGGCAGGCTGACGGGTGGTCCAGGTAGACAAGCAGGCTGATTCGGTTGATAGCCAGATAGGTGCTCCAGGTAGGCAGGCTGGTGACCACAACGGGTAACTGGCAGGAGCTTTCAGGTAAGCAGGCTGGCGGGCATGGCAGGAAACAGACAGGTGCTTCCAGGTAAGCAGGCTGCCATTGGCAAGGGACTTTTTAGGACGGTGCGCGTGGCCCCTTTAAAAGGGAGGGAGCGTGCGCGCCCTAAGCACAGTGCCCGGGAAGCTGCATGCACCAGCAGCAGCATCAGGGAGGCCGGAAGATGCCAGACCAGGAGAGCGGCAGTAAGGGGGACAGCATCTCTGCCTGGCAGGGGGCAGAGACGCCGAAGCTACAGTACCCCCTCCCTTTACGCCCCCTCTTTTTTAGGCCTGCAAGAAATTCTTTAAGTTGAAGGACGGCATGGATGTTCTCCCTGGGTTCCCAAGACCTCTCCTCCGGGCCAAGCCCCTTCCAATCCACCAGAAAAAAGGTTTTTCTTCTTACCCTTTTGGTGGCCAAAATGTTCTCTACCTCATAGACATCCTCAGCAGAGACCGGAGCTGGGGTGGTACCTAGATCCACAGAAAAAGAATTAAGAACAACTGGTTTGAGGAGAGATACGTGGAAGAAGTTGGGAATCCGTAAGGTGGCCGGGAGTTTTAGCTTGTAAGCCACGGGATTGATTTGATTGAGAACCTCAAACGGACCGATGAACCGCGGACCCAACTTATACGATGGTATTTTGAGACGAACATGTTTGGAGGAGAGCCAGACCTTGTCTCCCGCAGAAGCAGATGGGAGACGAGGCTGAGGGATGAAGTGGGCCATTTTAGAAAAGCGGTCAGTGACCACCCAAATGATAGTACAACCGGCAGAAACAGGGAGATCCGTAATAAAGTCCATAGCAATGTGTTGCCATGGAGCGGAAGGTACAGGAAGAGGAAGGAGACGGCCGACTGGAAGATGCCTGGGAACCTTGTTACGGGCACAGGAGAAACAAGCCGTGACGAATTCCGCAACATCCTTGCTTAGGGAAGGCCACCAATAATGCTGGGCGATGAGCAGGAAGGTCTTCCTCTAGCCAGCATGGCCGGCTAGTTTGGATGAATGGCCCCAGAGAAGAACCTTCTTACGATCCAGAACCGTTACAAAAGTCTTACTGGGTGGAAGATGAGACAGGTCAAACGGAGCCACAGTCATTACTTTGGAGGGGTCGATGATATGCAAAGGCTCCTCCTCTTGGTCTGAAGACAGGAATGAGTGGGATAGAGCGTCGGCTTTAATGTTCTTGTCCGCAGGGCGGTAATGTAGAGTAAAGCAGAATCAGGCAAAGAACAGAGACCACCAGGCCTGACGCGGGTTGAGTCTTTGGGCGTTCTACAAATAAGCCAGGCTTTTGTGGTCCGTGTAGATGACCACCGGGTGCAGAGCCCCTTCCAGCAGGTAGCACCACTCCTCCAGCGCCAATTTGATGGCCAGCAGCTCACGATTTCCTATGGAGTAGTTGCGCTCGGACGAGGAGAAGAGCTTGTAGAAGAAGCCGCAGGTTACCATTCTCCCGGACGGGGATTTCTGGGTGAGCTCCATTCCGGCACCGGAGGAGGATGCATCAACCTCCAGGAAGAACTGTTGCAATCCGGACAGCGCAGCACGGGAGCAGACGAGAAAGCTTGTTTTAGGGACACGAAGGCCTCCTCCTTTTCGGAAGTCCATTCCCTGGGATTTGCTCCCCTACGGGTGAGCGCGGAGATGGGAGCGGTCTGGGAGGAGAAATGAGGGATGAAGAGGCGATAATAACTTGCGAAGCCCAGGAATTGCTGAATCGCCTTCAACCCCTCCGGTCGGGGCCACTTTAAGATGGCAGAGACCTTCTCGGGGTCCATCCGCAGACCAGTCTCAGAAATAATATAGCCCAGGAATGGAAGAGGCATTTCTCAAATTTTGCGTATAGGCGATTCTGCCGGAGCCTAAACAGAACCTGACGAACATCCCTCCAGTGTGTGGGCAGATCCGGAGAGAAGACCAAGATGTCGTCCAGGTACACCACCACGCATGAATACAGGAGATCACAGAAGATGTCGCTAACCAGCTCCTGGAAGACAGCTGGAGCATTACAGAGACCAAAGGGCATCACACGGTATTCATAGTGACCATCCCGTGTGTTGAATGCGTCTTCCACTCATCTCCCTGGCGGATCTGGACCAAATTGTAAGCCCCACGAAGATCGAGCTTGGTGAAGATCTTCGTGCCTTTCAGGCTGTTGAACAGCTCAGAGATGAGCGGCAAGGGGTACTTATTTTTGATGGTGATCTGGTTAAGGCCTCTGTAATCGATACAGTGTGAGCCATCTTTCTGGATGAATCCCCTAGCAAGATTTTCCTCAATGAACTCAGACATAGCCCGAGTCTCAGCCAGCGACAAGGGGAAGATACGTCCGCAGAGTGGAGAAGCACCAGATACCAGTTCGATGGGGGAATCATACGGCCTATGAGGTGGTAGTGTCTGAGACGTCTGCATAGGACCAGTAAGGTGCCGGCAGACCAGGTAAATTAGCCGGAGTAGACGGAGGTGGAGCTGGATGGACCGGAACCTGACCGGACTCATGGCATACCTGACCCCAGCGGAGCACTTCACCAGATCTCCAATTCAGGATGGGCTCATGTCTTTGTAACCAGGGTAGACCAAGCAGGAGGGGGTGAGAGAGACCTGACAGCGCATGAAAGGAGATTTTCTCCGAATGCAGCATTCCCACCTGAAGGGTTACAGGATCTGTGATGAGCAGGATGTTCTCCGGAAGAAGCCTCCCATACAAAGAGGCGACCGCCAATGGTTCAGCCAGACATATGGAAGGAATCTGATACCGCTTCACTACAGTCTGTAAAGTGAGGTTCCCAGAGGCTCCGGAATCCAGGTGGGCAGTCTCAAAGAAGCAAGTCTCGCCACAAGAAATAGAAACAGATAGAGTCAAGGACGGAGAGGATTTACGTTTGCCTAGGAAAACCTCTCCGAGTGGTCCTAGACACTGGAGTTTCCCGACTTCACCAGGCAGGAACCGATCAGATGCTCTTTACTGCCACAGTAAAAGCAACTCCCCTCAGCTCGGCTCGTCTCCAGGCGAGACTTGACCTTCTTGGTTTGGTCAATTTTCATAGGCTCTGGGGAACGAGACCAAGGTGCTGCTTGTTGCGAGGATGGGCTTTGGAATACGGGAGCGAGACACGGAAATCTTCTCTCCCGGGTAGTCTCATTTTCACGTTCAGAAAAACGGATGTCAATCCGGGTAGCTAATGACACCAGGTCGTCCAGGGTGATAGGAATGTCACGACCGGCTAGCTAGTCCTTGATCCGTCCGGAAAGACCCTCCCAGAAGGTGGACACCAAGGTCTCATTGTTCCAGGCAAGCTCAGATACGAGGGTTCAGAAACGTATGGCATACTGGCCCACGGTGAGACTCCCTTGGCGGAGGCGGAGAAGTAAGGAGGCAGTAGAAGATTTTCGTCCGGGCTCATCGCAGACCTTCCGGAAGGCAGCGAGGAAGGCCAGAAGATCAGACACCAGAGGGTCCCCTCTTTCCCACAGAGGGTTAAGCCATGCTAACGCCTCCCCGGTGAAGTGAGACATGGTGAACACCATGGACAAATATAACAGCGCTTTCTTTTTTTTTCTCTTGGCTCTGGATGTTCCTGAAAATGTATACCACATCAGATCATAGCTTCCATAATTTGCCTTGGCAAGCATTTCGTGTTGCTTCACTCCATCATGGTAGGCATCAAAAGTTCATAGCAAAGTTCCGTCAAGAATAGACGTCTCTTGTCCTTCCTGTTGGCATGGAATTCTGGATGAGTTTCACTATAAACAATATAGCTATTGAGGGCTGACACATCAAGGATATTAAAAAAAATGACTACAGGCCAATGTTTTGTCTGCCTCTTGCACGAATACTATCCAATCAATCCAATCCATCTTGTCCACACCTCCTTTTGTTTTATTATAATGCAGTACGATTTCAGGTTTCTGTTTCCTGTCATCGGTGTCAATACTTCCATCATGATGCATTGTACTCAGTAATACTCATTCTTTGCTTTCTAAGATACCATTGTCGCTTGATTGCAGAAACCAAAGACACTCTCATAAAGTGGTCGCTTGGGATTGTGCTTCATGATTGGATGGATTTCGCGGCGGTTTGGCCTCATAGTACCAACAAGTGTGAGTTTTTTCTGAAGCGAAAATTTGCCCAGTTCCAGATGGGTAAAGTAGTTGTCCATTGTTATATTTTTTCCAGAATTGAAAATTGGTACTGCAAGTTTTTTTACTATGTCAGAACATAGGTCTTTCTGGACTGGAGCATCAGCTTCTTTGCCACAGTAAATCAGACCATTCATGCCATAATAGCTTGTCGAATCACACATCCAGAAAATTTTTACTGGACATATACTGAATGAATTTGCAACGTCCCCTAAAGGCAAGAAGTTGCTCATCCACTGTCACATTGTCATTAGAATGGTAAAGCTTTGTACCGTTTTTGATGAAAAGATTCCAGATGTAGCTAATAGGGGCTAATTTATCTGTTTCCAACCTCACAGGACGAGTTCTCTTATCAAAACGAAGGCTTCTCCGAATATTCTCAAATCTATTGACTGACATTGTAGCTTTGTAGTGTGGATCTGAAAAAGGGTTCAGAAATAATTCTCTGATTGGAACATCGTACGATTTTGTACGCCCTACCAGAAGAGTAAGGGCAATATAACCATATAGTTCCTCTTTTGTTATATTTTTCCATGTTTTTTTTCTTCCTGAAGCGATATGTTTTCCTTCTAAGTAACAGTACAGACAAAAAGACTGAGGATCACATGTAAACCAAGTACAGGCCTAAAAGGCCCCAGGTATGTGAATGTGGGGTAGTCCCAAAAAAGAGTTGTTTTACCGAAATGCCTATAACATAAAAATATATGAACAACTGGAAATTACTAACAACTATATACCTGAGGAATACCTAGAGTTTCAAAATTCTAACTAAAGTAATCTTGCAGAAAATAGAAAACAAGTAACCTAGCAAGTCTGCGAGGCCCCAGGTATGCGTTCTAGGGTTAAAAGGCTTGCGAGCCCGCATCAATGTAGCAGTGTCCAAAGAACACCGCAAGGCAGGATTCAAGTGCGGCACAGCAGACGAGGAGGCAGAAACAAAACCCCACATTATTACGTAAATAGAGGATATATGCCAGAAGATAGAAATAACAGTTTTTATAACAATGATGTTAATAATATGAATATGAGGAGAAATAGCTGAAGCGTTTCACAAAACTATGCTCCAGCTATGGCAATGACAGTACAATATAAATAGTATAAATCAGGTTCGCAAACTACTCTCGGCTAATTTACTCTCTGGCTTTTCCGCTAATCGGGCCACGCTGCTACAGCATTTTAACTAAAGAGTAAACTGAGCTACACCCTCACACAGTACTGTACCAGTGTTTCACTCACAATTGTGATGATCAGGTATAGATAGGCAGCTGATGCTTGGTTCTGTTGTATCTGAGAAGGATGAGTTATGCTTGAGTTCTTTCTCCTGTAGATTTGGTCTCTTTCTCTTTTCCAGTCAGGCAAGTCTTATTTCTCTCTTAATGATGAGAGATGGCTGACACACTGTGTTATCTGTTACCTCAGGTCACGAATCTTCAGGGAAGCTGTTCCAGAGGAGCGATGCAGCTCTTTACTTTTGGACACAGTCCTGACAATCAATCTTGCAATATTCCAGTCTTGCAACAGTCCAGTCTTTAACTTTTCCCCAGAGAACATCAGTACCTCTTATTATCTCTCCTTATCAGGACACAGGCAAACATCCTGTCTGTTAACTCAGACACAGCCAAGTTCTCTCTCTCACTTCCTGGTTCTTCTCCCTTAAATAGCACATCCCAAAACAACAGGGGGGAGGAGACTAGTCCAAGAGCAATAATCAAAGGGGAACATGGTCTCTTAAAGCCACAGTGTCATTCAATGTCCAGTAAGGGCTGACCCCCTACATGCCTCCCCACTTAAAGGTGGCTGTTCTCGGCCTTGCTGTATAGTCAGGAAAAAAATAAAGATTATATGCAGCAGTATACATAACAGGGCCACTTTCATCACAATACATATGGGTGGACCAAATGAACTGATCAGCATTGTACCTTCCTGGTGGAACCCCAGCATTAGGCCTAATGGATCTCCAGAGATTTTGACTCTCCTCCATGGGAAAAGGAGCAGTAGGACTGTCCTCTTCAGATGAAGGTTCGGATGGATCCTGGGCTTCCTGCCCTCCATGAGCTGGAAAAGGTTCTCTGTCAGGAATGTCAATATCCACGGACCTTCCACAGTCTCAGGAATGGTCCACCAGTCATCACCAAAGCCACTGTCTGTGAAAGCTGGTCTTGATAAAGGAACAGGAGGAGTAGATGTAGAATTTTCAGAGTGGCATAGCTGTAACATATCCCAGTGTAGAGTTCTCGGATCAAACTCCTCATTTTCAGCTTGCACTTCGTACACTGGACCGTTGGGATACTCTCTCTTGATGACTTTGTATGGTTTTACCTCCCAACATTCGTTCAGCTTCCCTTTGGGGCGTTTTTCGCCTACCAGCACTCGGTCTCCAGGCTAGAGAAGAACTTCCTGAATTGGCGGATGGTTGTTATACGTCTTCACTTGTAACCGCTGGACTGCTAGCCGGCAGATGGTCTGAAGTCATCCACAATGCTTTTTCACCCAGGAGGTGGTAGATCATTCGAATAGATCCTTTGGCTATTCCAGATTTTGTTTGATGATTTTTTTGTCCGGCTCTACCAAACAGTAGCATGTATGGGGTATAACCCGTGGTGGTGTGGACCTGATTGTTATACGTCCAGACTAGTTCAGGTAGAGTCAGGCCAATGTGTTTGCTTGTCTTCTTCTAATGTCCTCAACATTTGAAGCAGAGTCCGGTTAAAGAGCTCACAGGTCCCATTCCCTTAGGGGTGATATGGGGTTGTCCGGGACCTTTTGATGCCGTATAGTCGATACAGTTCCTCCATCACTTTACCCTGAAAACAGGCTCCTTGATCTGAATGAATCCACTTCAGACACCCGTAGACACAGATGAAATCCTGACAGATGGCTCACATAGCAGAATCAGCTGTCTGGTCCTGAGTCGGAGTGACCACCGCAAACTTGGAGAAGTGGTCGGTAATGACCAGGCAGTACTGTGGACCTCTAGTCGATTGTCCCATGAGGAGTTAATCTATCATTAACTCTTCAAGTGGTTCTTTGGTCTGTATGGGTGCCCTCTAGTGATGAGCGAGCATGCTCGCTACTGCTCGGTGCTCGCCTGAGCATCTCACTGCTCGAGATGCTTGGCGCTCGCCGAGTATTTCCGGGTTGCTCGGGCAGAACTCGGGTCCCCTCCCTGCATGTTTGGCGCTCTTTAGAGAGCCAATGGACATGCAGGGATTGCCTGCCATGCACTGTAATGCCATGTTGGTTGTGGGTATTACAGTGATTGGCTGGCCGCACACCGTCATCAGGTCTATATCAGACCTGGTGCCGCCATACTCGTCACAGTCACTCCAGATCTGACAGTGTAGGGAGAGCTACTGCTGTGTTAGGGAGAGATTTGGTCAAGTATTAGGTAGTGTAGGGAGAAAAAATGTACATTACACATATCCATCTTAACAAACAGTCCTTCTGAGGACTAATCCATCTGCAGAGATATCAGGCAGGCAGGGTGTATAGGCAGGCAGTGTATATAGCAGACTGCAGTGCATATAGCACAAGAGGCTCCATTCCAATTCTGCCTTCTGCTGCTGTTAGATATTTCTATATAAAGGCCCAGGTCTCAGGGGCCAGGAATACTTTTCTTTGGATCTTAATTAGTGTTGAGCGAGCACTAAAATGCTCGGGTGCTTGAAGCTCGGGCCGAGCTCACCGTGATACTCGGGTGCTCGACCCGAGCAACGAGCCCAATGTTAATCTATGGGAGACCCGAGCATTTTTGCAGCGGCACCCCCGGCAGTCTGTAGAAAGCCTAAAAAGTGCCCAAAGTGACAGTGCTCAAATGACATGGGAACAGCATGGGGATCGCCCCAGGAAGCATTTCTGACCCCCAGGTCACTGCTGTCAACAACGTGGTCAGAGGTATTAAGCCACTTTTACGGGTTCACAATAAAAGGTTCAAAAACCAAACTGAAACTGTTTTCCTGTGAAATACGTTAAGGAACATCCTCTCCAGGGTAAAGACTTGTGTATAAGGTAAAATGAATAACCAAAAACAAAAATACTCCTCCACACCTTCGGCTATGTTCACAAGTAGCATTTTTTATGCATTTTTGCACTTTTGTATTGCTTTCAACCGTGACAAATGCATTCACCGGGAAATATCATTTTAACATTTTACAATCTTATCTGGCCATGTGCTGTGTGACACATGCATACAGTGCTGAAAAGACATGGGAACAGCATGGGGAAGACCCCTGGAAGCTTCTCTGACACCCAGGTCACTGCCTAAAAGTGTGCACATCAGAAGTGATCCTTGCCGCATCAGAAGATGCAGACTTGCAACTATCCCCGTGCAAGTCCTTGTCTATCTGGGATGGATATTAGTCCTCAGAAGGACTTTTTGTTTGATTTTGCAGGCTTTAGAGACCCTACTCTACCTATTTCGCAGTATAAATCTCTCCCTAGCACAGCAGCACTCTCCCTACACTGTCTGATCCGGAGCGACTGTGTCCAAGATGGCGGCACCTGGTTTTAAATACTTGAGGTGATGCTGTGCGGCCAGCCAATCACTGTAATGCCCACAACCAACATGGCTGCGGCATTACAGTGACTGGCTGGCAATCCCTGCATGTTCATTGGTTCTGTAAAGAGCGCCAGACATGCAGGGCGGAGAGCCGAGCCCCTGCCCGAGTAATCCGAAAATGCTCGGAGCTCGCCGAAAATCCAGAGTAGTGAGATGCTCGGGTGAGTACCGAGCAGTGTCAAGCATGCTCGCTCAACACTAATAGAAACATGTCAGTCACATATATAATAAGTACAGTGACAGTGTTGGTTACTGTACTTGTCATTTAGTGTTAAAATAAAGGATTTATTAAAAAAAAAATTGGCATGGGGTTCCTCATAATTTTAGTCTCTAGCGGAGGTTAAGCAGACGGCTGGGGCAGATGTTTGAAGCCTGGGAAGGGAGTAATATCCACGGAGCTTCCCAGGCTACTGATATCAGCCCCCAGCTGAATACCTAGCCTTTACTAGCTATTAAAATGGGGGACCCAAAAAAAAATGACATGGGTTCCCCCACTATTTTAATAGCTAGCAAAGGCTAGGCCGACAGCTGTGGGGCTGATATTAATAGCCCAGGAAGGGTGCCATAAATATTGGCCCCATCCCAGGCTAGAAACACCAGCCATCAGCCACCCCAGAAATGGCGCATCCATAGGATGCACCAATTCTGGCACTTAGCCTCGCTCTTCCCACTACCCTGTAGCGGTGGCAGTGGGATAATAGGGTTGAAGTTGATGTCAGCTTATAATGCCAGCTGACATCAAGCCCAGGTTAGTAATGGAGAGGCGTCTATAAGACATCCCCATTACTAACCTGATAGTGAAAGTTAAAAAAAAACAAACACCCAGAATAAAGTCCTTTAATTGAAATAAAGACACAATTCTTTAATGTTCTAAATTAAACTCTACTTACCGTCACACCCATTCCAGCTGAAGCCAATGTCTTCTGCAATAAAAATAAAATAATAAACCAACCTCATCCTTACCTTTCCATGGTTCCCAGGATGGCTTCAGCTCTGCTACATTGACATGACAGGCTGGATCACAGCAGAACGCTGCCATCCAGCTTGCCATGCCGCAGACACTGAGAAGCTCCTCAGTGAAGCTTAAACAACAGAATATAACTCCAAGTAAATCAAACTTCTGTGAAATTAAACTGTCCACTTAGGAAGCAACACTGATTGACAATCAATTTCACATGCTGTTGTGCAAATAGAATAGACAACCGATGTAAATTATTGGCAATTATCAAGACACCCTCAATAAAGGAGTGGTTCTGCGGGTGGACACCACAGACCACATCTCAGTACCAATGCTTTCTGGCTGATGTTTTGGTCACTTTTGAATGTTGGTTGTGCTTTCACACTCATGGTAGCATGAGATGGACTCTACAACCCACAGAAGTTGCTAAAGTAGTACTCACAGCCCAACACCGTGCAGGACGCTTGGCATTTGCCACAGAACACCAGGATTGGCAAAGTTGCTACTGGCGCCCTGTGCTCTTCACAGATGAAAGCAGGTTCACACTGAGCACATGTGACAGACGTGGCAAAGTGTGAAGACGCCATGGAGAGCGATCTGCTGCCTGCAACATCCTTCAGCATGACCGGCTTGGCAGTGGGTCAGTAATGGTGTGGGGTGGCATTTCTATGGAAAGCCGCACAGCCCTCCATGTGCTCGCCAGAGGTAGCCTGACTGCCATTAGGTACCGAGATGAGATCCTTGGACCCCTTGTGAGACCATATGCTGGTGAGGTTGGCCCTGGGTTCCTCCTAATGCAGGACAATACCAGACCTCATGTGGCTGGAGTTTGTCAGCATTTCCTGCAAGATGAAGGCATTGAAGCTATGGACTGGCCCGCCCGTTCCCCAGACCTGAATCCGATTGAGCACATCTGGGACATCATGTCTCGCTCCATCCACCAACATCACATTGCATCACAGAGTGTCCAGGAATTGGCAGATGCTTTAGTCCAGGTCTGGGAGGAGATCCCACAGGACACCATCCGCAACCTCATCAGGAGCATGCCCAGGCATTGTAGGGAGGTCATACAGGCACGTGGAGGCCACATACAATTCTGAGCCTCATTTTGACTTGTTTTAAGGACATTACATCAAAGTTGGTTCAGCCCGTAGTGTGTTTTTCCACTTTAATTTTGGGGGTGACTCCAAATCCAGGCCTCCATTGGTTAATAAATTTGATTTCCATTGATGATTTTTGTGTGATTTTGTTGTCAGCACATTCAACTTTGTACAGAACAAAGTTTTCAATGAGAATATTTCAACCATTCAGATCTAGGATGTGTTATTTGAGTGTTCCCTTTATTTTTTTGAGCAGTGTATATATATATACCTATTTATACTTGTGATTTTAGTAAACTGAAAGCAAATGGTTGTCAGGTATAAGAAAAAAAAAGTGTTTGACATTGTTTTATCCCTTTATGTGCTAGTTTTCAACATTTGCTGGGCCAAATGTTTGGCATATTGTAACGGGTCTGGGAGGTGGAACCTCTGAGCTACTATACAAAGGGCAGTCCTTGTAAGGAAGCGGATGGCTCCCAGGGAAGGCGGGCAGGTAGTCACGGCAAGGGACAGGAACAGTCTCTGGGTAGAAGGGCAGGAGGTCACGGCAAGTGACGGGAACAGTCTCTTGACAGGCGGGTGGTCACGGCAAGTGACAGCAGGATAAGAGTCTCTAGACAGGCAGGTGGTCACGGCAAGTGACAGCAGAGTAAGAGTCTCTAGACAGGCAGGTGGTCACGGCAAATGACGGCAGAGCCTCCAGGTAGGCTAGCAGGCGGGTAGCAGGTGAGCGCTCCCAGGTGAGCGGGTAAGAGTCTCTCGGCTGGCTGGCAGGTGGTCACGGCAAGTGACGGCAGAGCCTCCAGGTAGGCTAGCTGGCGGGTAGCAGGTGAGCGCTCCCAGGTGAGCGGGTAAGAGTCTCTCGGCTGGCTGGCAGGTGGTCACGGCAAGTGACGGCAGAGCTTCCAGGTAGGCTAGCTGGCGGGTAGCAGGTGAGCGCTCCCAGGTGAGTGGGTAAGAGTCTCTCGGCTGGCTGGCAGGTGGTCTCAGGCAGATATCAGGCAGGTATCAGGCAGGTGCTTCCTGATCCGCAGGCGGACTGGTCCATAGACAGACTGGCGGGGAAGGTAGACAGACTATCGGACCGCAGGAATGCAGGCAGGTAGACAGAGCTGGAAAGCAGACTGGCAACGGGACCTGAGGGCTGAAGCAGAGGTGAAAGGCTTTGCAACAACTTTGCTCGGGCACCTCCATTTTGGAGGAGGTGCCTTATATATGGGAGCTCCACTGGCAATTAGCCGGGGACTCCTAAGGATGGTGCGCGCGGCCCATTTAAGAGAGAGGGAGCGTGCGCACGCGCGCCCTAAGCACAGTGCCTGGGAAGCGGCGAGCGCTGCCCCCTTTAGGCCCCCCCTTTTTTAGGCCGGAGAGAAATTTATCAAGGATGAGCGGGGCATGGATGTTCTCCCGGGGCTCCCACGTTCTCTCCTCAGGACCAAACCCCTTCCAATCCACTAGAAAAAGGGTCTTTCCTCTTACCCTTTTGGTGGCCAGAATGCTCTCTACCTCAAATTCGTCTTCAGCAGAAACCGGAGCAGGAGGCATACCTGTAGACTTGGAAAAAGAGTTAAGTACCACAGGTTTGAGGAGAGATACATGGAAGGAGTTAGGGATCCGCAAGTTGGCTGGGAGTTTCAATTTATAGGCCACCGGGTTGATTTGTTTGATAACCTCCAGTGGGCCGATGAACCGGGGCCCTAACTTAATAGGAAGGAATCTTGAGCCGGACATATTTGGACGAGAGCCAGACTTTATCTCCAGGACGGAATTGGGGCGGATCCAGACGTCTTTTGTCAGCTTGTTTCTTCATCCGCTCGGAGGACTAAAGAAGTGCGGATCTGGTACTCTCCCAAATGGAGGAGAATTCGCTAACAAGAGATTCTGCAGCTGGATTATCCACCGAGGCGGAGACGGGAAACGGGATCCGAGGATGTTGACCGTAGACAATAAAAAATGGGGATTTGGAGGAAGACTCGCTCTCGTGATTATTATAGGAAAATTCGGCCCACGGTAAAAGATCCACCCAGTCGGAATGGTGGGCATTAACAAAGTGCCGGAGGTAACTGGTTAAAGTTTGGTTGATCCGCTCTACTTGACCATTGGACTGTGGGTGATAAGCAGAGGAGAAGTCCAAGGTGACCCCCAGCAGTTTACACATGGCTCTCCAGAAGCGTGAAGTGAACTGAACTCCTCGGTCGGATACGATGTGGAGAGGAAGACCATGAAGACGGAAAATGTGATGGATAAAGTCTTTAGCCAATTCAGATGCAGACGGAAGACCCGGCAGGGGGATGAAGTGAGCCATCTTAGAGAAGCGGTCAGCGACCACCGAATTGACCGTGCAACCAGCAGAGACAGGGAGATCCGTTATAAAGTCCATGGCTATATGCTACCACGGGGCAGCAGGCATGGGAAGAGGCAGAAGGCGGCCGGCTGGCAGATGTCTAGGAACCTTGTTGCGGGCGCAGGACGCACAGGCTGAGACAAAGTCTATTACGTCCTTGTGCAGGGTAGGCCACCAGAAATGCCGGGTAATAAGCAGGAGGGTCATTTTCTGGCCAGCATGGCCAGCTAGCTTAGACGAATGTCCCCAGTGTAGGACTTTCTCACGATCAGGTACTGGTACGAACATCTTACCGGGTGGAAGACGATTTAGATCCACGGGAGCCACCAGCATTACCTTGAAGGGGTCGATGATGTGCTTTGGCTCCTCCTCTAGATCGGAGAACAAAAAGGATCGGGACAAGGCATCAGCTTTGATATTTTTGTCTGCCGGACGAAAATGAAGAATGAAATCAAAGCGGGCGAAGAACAAGGACCACCGGGCTTGGAGCGGGTTAAGTCTTTGGGCGCTCTGGAGATAAGCCAAGTTTTTGTGATCCGTGTAGATTATTACCGGGTGAAGAGCCCCCTCGAGCAGGTAACGCCACTCCTCCAGTGCCAACTTAATGGCTAACAATTCTCGGTCTCCTATAGAATAATTGTGCTCAGATGAGAAGAGTTTGGAGAAGAAGCCGCAGGTTACCATTCTTCCGGATGACAACTTTTGGGTGAGCACCGCTCCGGCTCCGGAGGAGGAAGCGTCTACTTCTAAGAAGAATTGTTTGTTGCTGTCTGGACGGTGCAGCACAGGAGCGGAGGAGAAAGCTTGTTTCAAAGACAGGAAGGCCTCCTCTGCCTCGGGCGGCCATTCTTTGGGATTAGCGCCCTTACGGGTGAGCGCAGAGATAGGGGAAGTCCGAGAAGAGAAGTGCGGAATGAAGAGGCGGTAGTAGTTGGCGAAGCCTAGGAACCGCTGGATAGCCTTCAACCCCTCCGGTTGGGGCCACTTCTGGATGGCAGAAAGTTTCTCAGGATCCATTCGTAGACCGGTCTGAGAGATGATGTAGCCCAGAAATGGAAGCGAGGTCTGCTCAAAGAGGCACTTATCAAATTTTGCGTAGAGGTGGTTTTGCCTGAGCCTGAGCAGGACCTGACGAACGTCCCTCTGGTGTGGGGAGATCCGGAGAGAAGACCAAGATGTCGTCCAGGTATACCACCACGCAGGAGTAGAGAAGGTCACGGAAGATATCATTGACCAACTCTTGAAAGACGGCGGGAGCATTACAGAGACCGAAGGGCATTACGAGGTATTCATAGTGGCCGTCGCGGGTGTTGAATGCCGTCTTCCATTCATCCCCCTGACCGATACAAGCCAGGTTATAGGCCCCACGGAGATCCAGCTTGGTGAAGATTCTAGCACCCCTCAGACGGTCAAATAATTCAGGAATGAGCGGAAGCGGGTATTTATTCTTCACCGTGATCTGGTTAAGGCCTCTATAGTCTATGCAGGGACGGAGTGAGCCGTCCTTCTTTTTAACGAAGAAGAAGCCTGCTCCCGCCGGGGAGGTAGATTTCCGGATAAATCCCCGGGCCAGGTTCTCCTCGATATATTCAGACATGGACCGGGTCTCAGCAGCGGAAAAAGGGTAGATACGCCCTCGGGGCGGAGTAGCGCCAGGTACCAAGTCGATAGGGCAATCATATGGTCTATGAGGAGGTAATGTCTCTGCTTCCTTTTTATTAAAGACATCAGCATAAGACCAATAGGGTACCGGCAGGCCGGGTAGATTGGCTGGGAGAGGAGAAGGACAGGCAGGACGAGCGGGAACTAAACAAGTCTTATGGCAGTCCTGTCCCCAGCGAAGGACTTCTCCGGTCTGCCAATCAAGCACGGGTGCATGTTTCTGGAGCCAAGGTAGGCCAAGCAAAAGGGCATGAGAGAGTCCAGGTAGAACATGAAAGAAGATGCTCTCAGAGTGCAGCATTCCCACCTGTAGAGTTATGGGTTCGGTGATAAGTTGGATGGGATGCGGTAAGAGACCCCCGTCCACGGAGGCGACACATAAGGGTTCGACCACAGGTTTGGTGAGAATGCGGTATTTCTCTACCAGGGACTGAGAAATGAGATTTCCGGCATCTCCAGAATCAAGTTGAGCTAGTTCAAAGTAACGGTTCTCCCTGCAGATGATAGAGACCGACAGCATTAGAGATGGAGAGGGTTTATTCTTGTCTAGGATGACCTCTCTGAGCGATCCTAGACACAGGGGTTTCCCGACCTCTCCGGGCAGGAACGGATCCGGTGCTCCTTACTGCCACACTAGAAGCAGCTCCCCTCGGCACGGCGTGACTCTTGACGGGTTTTGACCATCTTGGTCTGGTTGACCTGCATAGGCTCGGGTGAGTGCGCCTGGGGAGTAACAGAGGAAGTGATGGGATTCAGGAAGGTAGGAGCAAGGCGAGGAGACCTCCTCTCACGGGTGACCTCTTTGGTACGCTCCTGGAACCGGATGTCAATCCGGGTGGCAAGTGTTATTAAGTCGTCGAGAGTGGTAGGAGTGTCCCGACCGGCAAGTTCATCTTTAATCCGGCCGGATAGACCCTCCCAGAAGACGGACACCAGGGCGTCGTTATCCCAAGCAAGCTCAGAAGCAAGGGTACGGAACCGTATGGCATATTGGCCCACGGTGAGACTCCCTTGACGGAGGCGTAGCAGAGATGAGGCGGATGAGGTCTTTCGTCCTGATTCGTCGAAGACTTTCCGGAAGGCCGTGAGAAAGGCTGGCAGGTTGGACACCAACGGGTCTCCTCTCTTCCATAGAGGATTTAGCCAAGCCAGCGCCTCCCCAGTGAGATGGGACATGATGAAGGCCACTTTGGCTCGGTCGGTGGAAAACTGGTGTGCCAAAAGTTCAAAGTGCAGGGTGCACAGGTTAATGAAGCCCCGTGCCTGACCGGGATCTCCACCAAAACGAGGCGGGGCGGTAAGGCGGGGACCGGGAAGGGATGCCATGGTATTGATGGGAAGCGGCGCTGCCGGGGTAGTAGTTGTGCGAGTTGAAGCAACTCCCGAGGAGGCAATCAGTGTGTCCAGGCGGGAATGAACACTACGGAGGTGGCCCAAGATGGAGTCCTGTTGGGACCTCTGACGGGAAAGTTCATGACATAGGTCCGAGAGCGAGGGAGCTTGGGTGCCACCGGGTTCCATGGCCCGAGCAAACTGTAACGGGTCTGGGAGGTGGAACCTCTGAGCTACTATACAAAGGGCAGTCCTTGTAAGGAAGCGGGTGGCTCCCAGGGAAGGCGGGCAGGTAGTCACGGCAAGAGACAGGAACAGTCTCTGGGTAGAAGGGCAGGAGGTCACGGCAAGTGACGGGAACAGTCTCTTGACAGGCGGGTGGTCACGGCAAGTGACAGCAGGATAAGAGTCTCTAGACAGGCAGGTAGTCACGGCAAGTGACAGCAGAGTAAGAGTCTCTAGACAGGCAGGTGGTCACGGCAAATGACGGCAGAGCCTCCAGGTAGGCTAGCAGGCGGGTAGCAGGTGAGCGCTCCCAGGTGAGCGGGTAAGAGTCTCTCGGCTGGCTGGCAGGTGGTCACGGCAAGTGACGGCAGAGCCTCCAGGTAGGCTAGCTGGCGGGTAGCAGGTGAGCACTACCAGGTGAGCGGGTAAGAGTCTCTCGGCTGGCTGGCAGGTGGTCCGGGCAAGTGACGGCAGAGCCTCCAGGTAGGCTAGCTGGCGGGTAGCAGGTGAGCGCTCCCAGGTGAGTGGGTAAGAGTCTCTCGGCTGGCTGGCAGGTGGTCTCAGGCAGGTATCAGGCAGGTATCAGGCAGGTATCAGGCAGGTGCTTCCTGATCCGCAGGCGGACTGGTCCATAGACAGACTGGCGGGGAAGGTAGACAGACTATCGGACTGCAGGAATGCAGGCAAGAAGACGGAGCTGGAAAGCAGACTGGCAACGGGACCTGAGGGCTGAAGCAGAGGTGAAAGGCTTTGCAACAACTTTGCTCGGGCACCTCCATTTTGGAGGAGGTGCCTTATATATGGGAGCTCCACCGGCAATTGGCCGGGGACTCCTAAGGATGGCGCGCGCGGCCCCTTTAAGAGAGAGGGAGCGCGCGCGCGAGCGCCCTAAGCACAGTGCCCGGGAAGCGGCGAGAGCTGCCAGCAGCGCGGGAAGAGGACGCCGAGGACAGAGCAGGGAGGTGAGGGGAGCGTCGTCTCTGCCTAGCAGGAGGCAGGGACGCCGACGCTACACATATTTTGTCATGGGTAGTCGAATTTTACCTTAACTTTTTTTTTTTAATGTACTGTATGCTTTTACCGGCTTCACACATGTCTGACCAGCTGCTCCATTCATTTCAGAGGGCGATTAGCATTATGGGGCCCCTGTTCTCGGGATAAGTGAGAGTGCTCAGGATCAGTGGGCCCATGAAATGAGTGGAGCAGCTGATTGGGCATACGTGTAGCCGCTCGATTTTAATACTTTTATCATTATTATAGTTACTATTATTACTAATAATGATTATATACAGTATCTATACTGAGTTCAGATTTGCAGGACATTCATTTAAAACCTTAAAAAACAGACAAAGCTTCATGGTTCAGTTGTAACTGCTCTCGCAGCAGGCAGAAAACATGATATTACAGCATTTGTCAAGGCTTTTCGTAGACTTCAAAGGTCTGAGAAATGTTCAGTGAGTGCCACAAGATACTCAACAGGTTGTGATATTTTTTACTGGACTAGCATGAAAATTATTTCTTGATGTTGTTATATATGACTTTGTATTCTCACAAGTCCTTTATATGGAATGTCTTATAAATTCAACAGTCCTCTAGTTTGCTTTGATATTTAGGATAACCTTGAGACATATTACCTTTATAGTTATGAAAGGTAATGATCAAGAAGTCTCATAAAGACACAAAGAATAAATTAATATGCAATATCAATATCACATGAAAAGGGAGCTTTTAAAAGATCATCATCCAAATGTATTAGAAATATGGAATAAAAATTAAATCCGACATATATAAACTTTGTTTATTGGTCAGAATTTGGAATCTTCTTCTGAAACTTTTAAAATTGATATAGAATTTGATAAAACATTTCAATCAAATATATAAAACATTACATAATTTAACATAAGGTAAATTCTTATTATAGGGGTCGTCCATATGGTAAAAATTATTATTTTCGAGAAGGGGTCACACTGGTATAAATTAAGACCTCTCATCAATCTCCCACAGCTCCTGGTCTATAATAGTTTGTGGGTCCCCACTGATCTGTGCTTCCAAGTCCCACCTTACCATGTACTAAATAGAGGAAATGCCCAGAGCCAATCACTTGCAGTAGTAGTTACACCCAACAGTCAGTAAATGGAGGAGTTGGCATTTTCTGGCCATCTCCAGTATGCAGAGACAGGACGAGGAAGTGTGACTGATGGGAACCACCAGGTCAAGTAAAATGGGTGCTGTTGGAGATCAGGGAGGGTGTGTACTTCTTTTATACCAGTCTGAGCAGTCTTTAAAACATTAGTTAATGGCTGGACAAACCCTTTACAATTTTCATAATACATGTATTTGTCTGTAAAAAACATTTGTAAAAAAAGCACATTCTAATATCGAAGCTTCACATTTATGCATGGTTGACTTGCATCCTATAGGTGCTATTCATTTGTTTTGGTAAAAGCAAGCTGCCACAGATACTTCATCTATGCGCAAAAAATGAAAAATGGCAGCACTCAAGCTCACTTGATACTTATGATAGTAGCTTTTGTCTAGTAACCTGTCATTACAAGATTACAACTATCACTTTATTGTAAACAGTGCTTCTTTTTTAGTCAACAGATGTGTGGCACCCCAGGGGTCTGGTTGCCACAGTGGTAGAAATACCATGTCTGAGAGCGAGCTTGGGTTTTCCTGGTCAGGAGCAATATTGCATGCCACAACTCCTGCCCCAGTCTAGGGAGGGGAGGAACCTGCCCTTTTTAAACTGGATCTGGGGCGGGGTTAGTGAGTCGAGTCTAGTTCCAGAGAAGGGACAGAGCAGCAGCAAGGAGCTCTGTAGGAGCCAGGAGCTGAAGACCAGGGACTGGAACAGAGCTCGTCCTGGCAGAAAGACGCAGAGAACCGGACACCGGAGTCCGAGGCTGTGGGGATATCTACATCCAGCAGCAGAAACCACCTGGCAGGGGATTTCAGGTCTTCTGGCCATAGAAAGCCCGGAGGCTCAGTCACACGCAAGGGACCGGCACCGCCATCGAGGAGCTGAAGGAACCAAAGGCCCCAAGCCAACAGCCATACGGGTGAGCACCACACGGTACACTCAGGGACGTGGGCTACTACACGACTACAGCAGGGTAGCCAGGAAGAGTGCAGTCAGACGGGAAGGCCTATACCTCCACCTGGCCAGGGGGACTCTTGTTCGCTCACAGACTGACCAGGCCTCTAATGTTAGCCAGTACTCCTAGCAGGACCTTCTTCATTACCAACAGTAAAGACCCTGAACTGCACTGCACGGACTCTGAGTCATTTCTGCTGCGCCCACGCACCACAACCCTCACCATCTACAGACGCTGCCCTGAGGCTATACTCCTCCCGTGGGGAGTTATACTACCCCCTGCTGCGCACACCACACCAGCCTCAGCAATCTGCCACGCAGTGGCGGTTCTCAGTGACCGCAATCCACGGGTGGCGAAGTCGGACATTTAATCATAAAAACAACATAAATAGACTGCCACTGGTTTGACCACCCTGAGCCACGGGACTGGGTCGCCGCCATGGAGACTACAACCCTCAGCATTATACAGAGACCCGGCTCCGGGTATTTCCCCTACACACACGGCCCAGGGGGCGCATCAGATGCATTGAAGCAAGCCAACAAGGAGGCACACACTCAATTTTTTCATTTCATGGAGTGCTGTCTGCTCATATATTTCACCTACAGTGGTGGCCAAAAGTATTGGCACCCCTGCAATTCTGTCAGATAATACTCAGTTTCTTCCTGAAAATGTTTGCAATCACAAATTCTTTGGTATTATTATCTTCATTTAATTTGTCTTCAATGAAAAAACACAAAAAGAATTGTCCTAAAGCCAAATTGGATACAATTCCACACCAAACCTAAAAAAGGGGGTGGACAAAAGTATTGGCACTGTTTGAAAAATCATGTGATGCTTCTCTAATTCGTGTAATTAACAGCACCTGTAACTTACCTGTGGCACCTAACAGGTGTTGGCAATAACTAAATCACACTTGCAGCCAGTTAACATGGATTAAAGTTGACTCAACCTCTGTCCTGTGTCCTTGTGTGTACCACATTGAGCATGGAGAAAAGAAAGAAGACCAAAGAACTGTCTAAGGACTTGAGAAACCAAATTGTGAGGAAGCATGAGCAATCTCAAGGCTGCAAGTCCATCTCCAAAGACCTGAATGTTCTTGTGTCTTCCGTGCGCAGTGTCATCAAGAAGTTTAAAGCCCATGGCACTGTGGCTAACCTCCCTAGATGTGGACGGAAAAGAAAAATTGACGAGAGATTTCAACGCAAGATTGTGCGGATGGTGGATAAAGAACCTCGACTAACATCCAAACAAGTTCAAGCTGCCCTGCAGTCCGAGGGTACAACAGTGTCAACCCGTACTATCCGTCGGCGTCTGAATGAAACGGGACTGTATGATAGGATACCCAGGAAGACCCCACTTCTTACCCTGAGACATAAAAAAGCCAGGCTAGAGTTTGCCAAAACTTACCTGAGAAAGCCGAAAACGTTTTGGAAGAATGTTCTCTGGTCAGATGAGAAAAAGTAGAGCTTTTTGGCAAAAAGCATCAACATAGAGTGTACAGGAAAAAAAAGAGGCATTCAAAGAAAAGAACACGTTCCCTACAGTCAAACATGGCGGAGGTTCCCTGATGTTTTGGGGTTGCTTTGCTGCCTCTGGCACTGGACTGCTTGACCATGTGCATGGCATTATGAAGTCCGAAGACTACCAACAAATTTTGTAGCATAATGTAGGGCCCAGTGTGAGAAAGCTGGGTCTCCCTCAGAGGTCATGGGTCTTCCAGCAGGACAATGCCCCAAAGCACACTTCCAAAAGCACTATAAAATGGTTTGAGAGACAGCACTGGAGACTTCTAAGGTGGCCAGCAATGAGTCCAGACCTGAATCCCATAGAACACCTGTGGAGAGATCTCAAAATGGCAGTTTGGAGAAGGCACCCTTCAAATATCAGGGACCTGGAGCAGTTTGCCAAAGAAGAATGGTCTACAATTCCAGCAGAGCATTGTAAGAAACTCATTGATGGTTACCGGAAGCGGTTGTTCGCAGTTATTTTGGCTAAAGGTTGTGCAACCAAGTATTAGGCTGAGGGTGCCAATACTTTTGTCTGGCCCATTTTTGGAGTTTTGTGTGAAATGATCAATGATTTGATTTTTGCTTCATTCTCTTTTGTGTTTTTTCCTTGCAAGCAAATTAAATGAAGATAATAATACCAAAGAATTTGTGATTGCAATCATTTTCAGGAAGAAACTGAGTATTATCTGACAGAATTGCAGGGGTGCCAATACTTTTGGCCACCACTGTATGTCAGCCATAGGTTGAAAAACATGTTATGATAGATTACATGTTGTATCAAATGAAAATGTGTACTTCAATAATAAATTCAGCCATACTGCCTTAATATATGGATGATCCATATCTGTCATCCCTTGCCATGCATGTGATGCACTGTCTGCTCACTGTGGCTGATCA
The DNA here is from genome assembly GCF_046119375.1 of Phyllobates terribilis. Taxonomy (NCBI): domain Eukaryota; kingdom Metazoa; phylum Chordata; class Amphibia; order Anura; family Dendrobatidae; genus Phyllobates; species Phyllobates terribilis. Next base: position 695,709,899 of record NW_027362762.1, read on the forward strand.
CACATGCATTGACAGCGCACATACTCCACAAACCAGCTCTATTTAATTCTAGGAGGACATCGTAACTAGAGATGAGCGGTGTTCGACTAGAACTGTTCGCCAATCTCAAATTCGAGCTGTTTTGGGCGGTGTTCGAGTTGTTCGACGAACCCGAACGATTTGCAAAAAATTCGGCTGTTCGAGGTTATGTTCGATAACTGTTCGTGCACCAAAAGCGTGTCCTGCATGTCTGGCGCTATTTAGAGCACCAATCATGCAGGGATTGTCTGCCACTCACTGTAATGCCACAGCCATGGTGGTTGTGGCATTACAGTGATTGCCCAAATCGATGGGAACAGTGCCAACAGTGAAACATGAAAAGCCGGCAATTCATCAGCGGCATACACCGGTACCCGACAATTTAGAACCGAAAGAATAGAGCTTCACACATAGATTAGATAGATATAAACATGTCAGCCACATATATACGAAGTACAGTGAAAGTGCTGCTTACTGTACTTGTCATTTAGCGTAAAGGATTTATCAAAAAAAATAATAGTGTTTTCATGCACCGTCTCTTTAAAAAAGCCGGCCGGCAATTCAGCAGCGGTACCCGACAATTTAGAATAGAAGGAATAGAGAATCACACATAGATTAGATAGATAGAAACATGTCAGTCACATATATATGAAGTACAGTGACAGTGTTGCTTACTGTACTTGTCATTTAGTGTAAAGTATTTATTAAAAAAAATAATAGTGTTTTCATGCACCGTCTCTTTAAGAAAGCCGGCCGGCAATTCAGCATCTGTACCCGACAATTTATAACAGACAGAATAGAGCTTCACACATAGATTAGATAGATAGAAACATGTCAGTCACATATATATGAAGTACAGTGATAGTGTTGGTTACTGTACTTGTCATTTAGTATTAAAATAAAGGATTTATTATTAAAAAAATTGGCGTGGGGTTCCCCTTAATTTTAGGCTCTAGCGGAGGTTAAGCAGACAGCTGGGGCAGATGTTTGAAGCCTGGGAAGGGGGTAATACCCACGGAGCTTCCCAGGCTACTAATATCAGCCCCCAGCTGAATACATAGCCTTTACTAGCTATTAAAATGGGGACCCCCCCAAAAAAATGACGTGGGGTCCCCCCTAATTTAATAGCTAGCAAAGGCTAGGCAGACAGCTGGGGGCTGATATTAATAGCCCAGGAAGGGAGCCATGAATATTGGCCCCCTCCCAGGCTAGAAACACCAGCCGTCAGCCGCCCCAGAAATGGCGCATCCATAGGATGCGCCAATTCTGGCACTTAGCCTCGCTCTTCCACGCTGCCCTGGTGCGGTGGCAGGGGGTAATAGGGCTGGGATTGATGTCAGCTTATAATGCCAGCTGACATCAAGCCCAGGTTAGTAATGGAGAGGCGTCTATAAGACACCCCCATTACTAACCCCATAGTCAAAGTTAAAAAAAACACAAACACCCAGAATAAAGTCCTTTAATTGAAATAAAGACACAATTCTTTATTGTTCTAAATTAAACCATACTTACCGTCACACCCATTCCAGCTGAAGCCAACGATCTCCTGTAATAAAAATAAAATAATAAAGCAACCTCATCCTTACCTTTCCATGGTTCCCACGACAGCATCAGCTCTGCTACATCGAGATGACAGGCTGGACCGCAGCAGAACGCTGCCATACAGCCTGTCATCCCGCAGACACTGAGAAGAGCAAGCTTGCTTGCGCTCTACATTGTCTCTCTCTGACGGCATAAAGATGAGCCGAGGTCATGTCCAATGAACTCGGCTCACCTCATGCACGTCACTGACAGCGTGGGAAAATTCTCACGCTGAAGCGCTGAGTGCAGGAGAATTTTCCCACGCTGTCAGTGACGTGCATGAGGTGAGCCGAGTTCATTGGACATGACCTCGGCTTATCTTTATGCCGTCACAGAGAGACAATGTGGAGCGCAAGCAGGCCTGCTCTTCTCAGTGTCTGCGGCATGACAGGCTGGATGGCAGCGTTCTGCTGCGGTCCAGCCTGTCATCTCGATGTAGCAGAGCTGAAGCTGTCGTGGGAACCATGGAAAGGTAAGGATGAGGTTGGTTTATTATTTTTCTTTTATTGCAGGAGATCGTTGGCTTCAGCTGGAATGGGCGTGATGGTAAGTATAGTTTAATTTAGAACAATAAAGAATTGTGTGTTTATTTCAATTAAAGGACTTTTTTCTGGGTGTTGTGTTTTTTTTAAATACTTTACTAGAAATTCATGGCGGTCATGTCTAATACTGGCGTGACCCCATGAATTTTGGGCTTGGGGCCAGCTGATAATACCAAGCTGGCCCTAACCCCTTTATTACCCAGTGAGCCACCGCACCAGGGCCCTGGATGAGTTGGGTACAGCGCCAGAAGATGGCGCTTCTATGAACGCGCCATTTTCCGGGGTGGCTGCGGACTGCAATTTGCAGCGGGGGGGGCCCAGAAAGCTTGGGCCTCCCTGCGCTGCAGATTCCAGCCCCCAGCTGCCGAGTTGTACCTGGCTGGACACAAAAATAGGGCGAAGCCCCACCTATTTTTTTTTTAATTATTTCATGAAATTCATGAAATAATTAAGAAAAAAAGGGCTTCCCTATATTGTTGTGTCCGGCCAGGTACAAATAGTCAGCTGGTGGTTGGGGGCAGCCCGTTCCTGCCTGCTGTACCTGGCTGGACACAAATATAGTGCGAAGCCCCACTTCAATTTTTTTTAATTATTTCATGAAATTCATGAAATAATTAAGAAAAAAAGGCCTTCCCTATATTGTTGTGTCCGGCCAGGTACAAATAGGCAGCTGGTGGTTGGGGGCAGCCCGTTCCTGCCTGCTGTACCTGGCTGGACACAAATATAGTGCGAAGCCCCACTTCAATTTTTTTTAATTATTTCATGAAATTCATGAAATAATTAAGAAAAAAAGGCCTTCCCTATATTGTTGTGTCCGGCCAGGTACAAATAGGCAGCTGGTGGTTGGGGGCAGCCCGTTCCTGCCTGCTGTACCTGGCTGGACACAAATATAGTGCGAAGCCCCACTTCAATTTTTTTTAATTATTTCATGAAATTCATGAAATAATTAAGAAAAAAAGGCCTTCCCTATATTGTTGTGTCCGGCCAGGTACAAATAGGCAGCTGGTGGTTGGGGGCAGCCCGTTCCTGCCTGCTGTACCTGGCTGGACACAAATATAGTGCGAAGCCCCACTTCAATTTTTTTTAATTATTTCATGAAATTCATGAAATAATTAAGAAAAAAAGGCCTTCCCTATATTGTTGTGTCCGGCCAGGTACAAATAGGCAGCTGGTGGTTAGGGGCAGCCCGTTCCTGCCTGCTGTACCTGGCTGGACACAAATATAGTGCGAAGCCCCACTTCAATTTTTTTTAATTATTTCATGAAATTCATGAAATAATTAAGAAAAAAAGGCCTTCCCTATATTGTTGTGTCCGGCCAGGTACAAATAGGCAGCTGGTGGTTGGGGGCAGCCCGTTCCTGCCTGCTGTACCTGGCTGGACACAAATATAGTGCGAAGCCCCACTTCAATTTTTTTAAATTATTTCAGGAAATTCATGAAATAATTAAAAAAAAATTGACGTGGGGCTTCGCACTATATTTGTGTCCAGCCAGGTACAGCAGGCAGGAACGGGAAGCCCCCAACCACCAGCTGCCTATTTGTACCTGGCCGGACACAACAATATAGGGAAGCCCTTTTTTTCTTAATTATTTCATAAAATAATTTAAAGAAAATTGACGTGGGGCTTCGCCCTGTTTTGTGTCCAGCCAGGTACAACTATGCAGCTGGGGGCTGGAATCCGCAGCGCAGGGAGGCCCAAGCTTTCTGGGCCACCCCCGCTGCAAATTGCAGTCCGCAGCCACCCCGGAAAATGGCGCGTTCATAGAAGCGCCATCTTCTGGCGCTGTACCCAACTCATCCAGGGCCCTGATGCGGTGGCTCACTGGGTAATAAAGGGGTTAGGGCCAGCTTGGCATTATCAGCTGGCCCTAAGCCCAAAATTCATGGGGTCACGCCAATATTAGACATGACCACCATGAATTTCTAGTAAAGTATTTAAAAAAAACACAACACCCAGAAAAAAGTCCTTTAATTGAAATAAACACACAATTCTTTATTGTTCTAAATTAAACCATACTTACCGTCACGCCCATTCCAGCTGAAGCCAACGATCTCCTGAAATAAAAGAAAAATAATAAAGCAACATCATCCTTACCTTTCCATGGTTCCCATGACAGCTTCAGCTCTGCTACATCGAGATGACAGGCTGGACCGCAGCAGAACGCTGCCATCCAGCCTGGCATCCCGCAGACACTGAGAAGCGCAGGCTTGCTTGCGCTCCACAGTGTCTCTCTGTGAGGGCATCCAGATGAGCCGAGTTAATGTCCAATGAACTCGGCTCACCTCATGCACGTCACTGACAGCGTGGGAAAATTCTCCTGCACTCAGCGCTTCAGCGTGGGAGAATTCTCACACTGAAGCGCTGAGTGCAGGAGAATTCTCCCACGCTGTCAGTGACGTGCAGGAGGTGAGCTGAGTTCATTGGACATGAGCTCACCTTATGCACGTCACTGACAGCGTGGGAAAATTCTCCTGCACTCAGCGCTTCAGCGTGGGAGAATTCTCACGCTGAAGCGCTGAGTGCAGGAGAATTCTCCCACGCTGTCAGTGACGTGCAGGAGGTGAGCTGAGTTCATTGGACATGAGCTCACCTTATGCACGTCACTGACAGCGTGGGAGAATTCTCCTGCACTCAGCGCTTCAGCGTGAGAATTTTCCCACGCTGTCAGTGACGTGCATGAGGTGCGCCGAGTTCATTGGACATGACCTCGGCTCATCTTTATGCCGTCACAGCCAGACACTGCAGAGCGCAAGCATGCCTGCGCTTCTCAGTGTCTGCGGGATGACAGGCTGGATGGCGGCGTTCTGCTGCGGTCCAGCCTGTCATCTCGATGTAGCAGAGCTGAAGCTGTCGTGGGAACCATGGAAAGGTAAGGATGATGTTGCTTTATTATTTTTCTTTTATTGCAGGAGATCGTTGGCTTCAGCTGGAATGGGCGTGATGGTAAGTATGGTTTAATTTAGAACAATAAAGGATTGTGTCTTTATTTCAATTAAAGGACTTTATTCTGGGTGTTTGTGTTTTCTTTTAACTTTGACTATGGGGTCAGTAATGGGGGTGTCTTATAGACGCCTCTCCATTACTAACCTGGGCTTGATGTCAGCTGGCATTATAAGCTGACATCAACCCCAGCTCTATTACCCCCTGCCACCGCTACAGGGCAGCGTGGAAGAGCGAGGCTAAGTGCCAGAATTGGCGCATCCTATGAATGCGCCATTTCTGGGGCGGCTGACGGCTGATGTTTCTAGCCTGGGAGGGGGCCAATATTCATGGCACCCTTCCTGGGCTATTAATATCAGCCCCCAGCTGTCTGCCTAGCCTTTGCTAGCTATTAAATTAGGGGGGACCCCACGTCATTTTTTTGGGGGGTCCCCCATTTTAATAGCTAGTAAAGGCTAGGTATTCAGCTGGGGGCTCATATTAGTAGCCTGGGAAGCTCCGTGGGTATTACCCCCTTCCCAGGCTTCAAACATCTGCCCCAGCTGTCTGCTTAACCTCCGCTAGAGACTAAAATTAAGGGGAACCCCACGCCAATTTTTTTTAATAATAAATCCTTTATTTTAATACTAAATGACAAGTACAGTAACCAACACTATCACTGTACTTCATATATATGTGACTGACATGTTTATATCTATCTAATCTATGTGTGAAGCTCTATTCTGTCTGTTATAAATTGTCGGGTACAGATGCTGAATTGCCGGCCGGCTTTTTTAAAGAGACGGTGCATGAAAACACTATTATATTTTTTAATAAATCCTTTACACTAAATGACAAGTACAGTAAGCAACACTGTCACTGTACTTCATATATATGTGACTGACATGTTTCTATCTATCTAATCTATGTGTGAAGCTCTATTCTGTCTGTTATAAATTGTCGGGTACAGATGCTGAATTGCCAGCCGGCTTTTTTAAAGAGACGGTGCATGAAAACACTATTATTTTTTTTAATAAATCCTTTACACTAAATGACAAGTACAGTAGGCAACATTGTCACTGTACTTCATATATATGTGACTGACATGTTTCTATCTATCTAATCTATGTGTGAAGCTCTATTCTGTCTGTTATAAATTGTCGGGTACAGATGCTGAATTGCCGGCCGGCTTTTTTAAAGAGACAGTGCATGAAAACACTATTATATTTTTTAATAAATCCTTTACACTAAATGACAAGTACAGTAAGCAACACTGTCACTGTACTTCATATATATGTGACTGACATGTTTCTATCTATCTAATCTATGTGTGATGCTCTATTCCTTCTTGTCTAAATTGTCGGGTACCGGTGTATGCCGCTGCTGAATTGCCGGCCGGCTTTTTTAAAGAAAGCGTCTTCTGAGCAGTTTGTCAGCTTTTGGACACCTTTGAAGGTGTTTTCTATGTGTTTCTATGTGTTTTTGTTTGCCTGCCATTGGTTTTAACGGTGTTCGACGGTGTTCTAAGGTGTTAGACGAACAGTTCGACGAACAGTTCCTCGAACATCCCGGTGTTCGACGAACCGAACCGAACCCGAACACTACGGGGGTGGCTCAACACTAATCGTAACCCAAGGGATCACTATATATTGTATCATAATAAGAGTAGAGAAATATAAATAAAGACAAAAATAAACTTTTCCACAGTGAAATATGACTGGCATCTTGACACTGGATTTTTCCAGACGGACAATGTCTTCAAGTCTTTGCCCTCATCTGGATTTATTTAGGAAAACTGTGAACTAGTTTGACTTTGCATTTTTTTAACCATTTCCGACAAAACTCAGCTATTCGCCTTTGTAACCTGAACTTGCAGTCGTTTTGAAAGAGTTTTGAAAAGTGTTATATGCACATTTACCGATCATGTTGATGGATGCTATTAACATCTGTTCATCAGGTGCCTTTAAACCATATACATCAAACCATGTGTCGGCTTCTTATATGTTGTCTATAATAAAGACACACTTTTAATACTTTTTAGTACTTATATAAGATTTGCTGGCACTTGTGTGTACTAAACTCTTTTATGGAATAAGGCACCTTAAAACTGACAGCGTTTGACTTTGATTGGTGCATGATGATTTAATATTCCAAGGCTTGTTTGAAGATTTAAAGGAGGCTGTGTACTGAGCATTACACCTTTAAAATCATTAGTTTTCTGTGTAAAGTGTAAATGCTTTCAGGCCTGAATATATTTATACCAAGAGAAAAAATGTCAATAAATCCAAAAATTCTAAATCCATTGTTGATATCTTCAGTGCACGTGTACAATATGAAATTTTGCATTTTGTCTAAGAGTTTTTTCATACCTTTATAATATGGCTAAGTGCAAGAGTCAAATATTGAGGATCAGAAACCAGGATTGCATTCCCTAAAAATAAAATACATGAAAAGCAGTAGTAGTACTTTTGCAGTAAAATGTGTTACAAAAAGAAATACATTATGTTACATGCACGACACTAGGTTCGGATAGGGCAAGACGGGTTTCATGAATTCTTTGGAATCCTGGGGGGACTGTTACTCAGGGCGACCATAGGCTGCAGCTTCTCTCAGGCACACAATAGATTCAACTGCTGACCAGACACATCTGACAAGAGTCTTTTTCAACAGTTTAACAGTGAAATTTAATTTGAAGCACGGCCAGTGCAATTCAGGGATATTACAGCAACAATCTTCATTACAGCACAGGCTGAGTTTCTTGAGCAACAAGCCCCAGTAACAATACAGTAGTTTCTTCACAAGGCACAGGATTACAGTCTCTTCAGTAGCATAATTCAGTATAGATTAGATCTCTTAGCAGCACACTTCTATGCATACACAACCACAGGCTTTTCCTTCACAAGGATACAATAGTACACACATTCTTTAGCCTGCATGGAGATGGAGGGGATGAGGGTTTGATGAGGGAGATGATCCCTGTGACACAATTTCTTCCAGTCCTTATCTTCCTGCCCAATATTACTCTGCACTGTTATTTCAGGGAGTTTATCTGATCTGTGTTTAGTTTCTCTCCTGATCTGAATCCTGTTCAGTTGCCTTCTGTCAGATGCAGATAACACACTACCTTTCTCTTCGGCTTCAGCCAGACTAGAATAACAAGTTCCCCACAATCCCCCTGGGGCTCTGCTAAAACACTCCCTGTCTCCTGTGACTGTGTTAACCCCTCTAGTTGCTGGATGCTTCTGAAGCACAACACTTCCTGTCTCCTGTGCTTGTGTTATTTGTAACAGTTGCTGGATGCTTTGGAAGCAACAGCACTACTTCTGCATGTCACACTCTTCCCTCCTTTTTGAATGTCGCCCTCGATATTCATCTTAATTGGTCAATCTGACCAATTCTGAGACAGTGGTGAAAGCTTAGTAACTATATATATAAATTTGTCATTGTCAAATTGGTATAACATTTACAGTACAGACCAAAAGTTTGGACACATCTTCTCATTTAAAGATTTTTCTGTATTTTCATGACTATAAAACTGGTACATTCACACTGAAGGCATCAAAACTATGAATTAACACATGTGGAATTATATAGTTAACAAAAAAGTGTGAAACAACTGAAAATATGTCTTATATTCTAGGTTCTTCAAGGTAGCCACCTTTTGTTTTGATGACTGCTTTGCGCACACTTGGCATTCTCTTGATGAGCTTCAAGAGATAGTCACCGGAAATGGTCTTCCAACAATCTTGAAGGAGTTCCCAGAGATGCTTAGCACTTGTTGGCCCTTTTGCCTTCACTCTGCCGTCCAGCTCACCCCAAACTATCTCGATTGGTTTCAGGTCTGGTGACTGTGGAGGCCAGGTCATCTGGCGTAGCACCCCATCACTCTCCTTCTTGGTCAAATTACCCTTACACAGCCTGGAGGTGTGTTTGGGGTCATTGTCCTGTTGAAAAATAAATGATGGTCCAACTAAACGCAAACCAGATGGAATAGCATGCCGCTGCAAAATGCTGTGGTAGCCATGCTGGTTCAGTATGCCTTCAATTTTGAATAAATCCCCAACAGTGTCACCAGTAAAGCACCCCCACACCATCACACTTCCTCTTCCATGCTTCACAGTGGGAACCAGGCATGTAGAGTCCATCCGTTCACCTTTTCTGCGTCGCCCAGAGACACTGTGGTTGGAACCAAAGATCTCAAATTTGGACTCATCAGACCAAAGCAGATTTCCACTGCTCTAATGTCCATTCCTTGTGTTCTTTAGCTCAAACAAGTCTCTTCTGCTTGTTGGCTGTTCTTAGCAGTGGTTTCCTAGCAGCTATTTTACCATGAAGGCCTGCTGCACAAAGTCTCCTCTTAACAGTTGTTGTAGAGATGTGTCTGCTGCTAGAACTCTGTGTGGCATTGACCTGGTCTCTAATCTGAGCTGCTGTTAACCTGCGATTTCTGAGGCTGGTGACTCGGAAAAACTTAGCCTCAGAAGCAGAGGTGACTCTTGGTCTTCCTTTCCTGGGGCGGTCCTCATGTGAGCCAGTTTCTTTGTAGTGCTTGATGTTTTTTGCAACTTCCATTGGGGACACTTTCAAAGTTTTCCCAATTTTTCGCACTGGCTGACCTTCATTTCTTAAAGTAATGATGACCACTTGCTTTTCTTTACTTAGAATTTGTATTATGGCAAGAAAAAAGCAGCTAACAGTCTATTCAGTAGGACTATCGGCTGTGTTTCCACCAGACTTCTGCACAACACAACTGATGGTCCCAACCCTATTTATAAGGCAAGAAATCCCACTTATTAAACCTGACAGGGCACACCTGTGAAGTGAAAACCATTTCCGGTGACTACCTCTTGAAGCTCATCAAGAGAATGCCAAGAGTGCGCAAAGCAGTCATCAAAGCAAAAGGTGACTACTTTGAAGAACCTAGAATATAAGACATATTTTCAGTTGTTTTACACTTTTTTGCTAAGTGTATAATTCCACATGTTTTAATTCATAGTTTTGATGCCTTCAGTGTGAATGTACAATTTTCATAGTCATGAAAATGCAGAAAAATCTTTAAATGAGAAGGTGTGTCCAAACTTTTGGTCTGTACTGTATAAATATTGATTACAACCTATTCTTACAACCTTTTTCTTGTAGGACTCCTGTAAGAAATAAACAATTAAAACAATCAGCATCTCTTCCACTAGAGCTTTTTGTACGTCTTCAACCAGCTCTCTCTCTCACTAGGCCAAAACAAGTCTTTTCACCAGGTAACATTGTCCATACTGTCTCTCGGTGGTGAAAACCACTCAAGTGGGCTTACCTGGTCCGTAGGCAGAGATACCTGTTTCCAATCGACAGTCCTTGGCACTTGGCTTGGTTCACCAAGTGTCTCATATATCAGCATCATAGGCCTCCTCACTTCTCGAGTCGACATCCTCCTGGTGGGTGGTTCCTCTGATAGCACGGGTTCCTCAGTTGCAGGAGTTTCTTCTGCCATACTCATTTCTCGTACTTCCTCAGATGATCTTGGAACTGCCCCTGTAAGTTCCTGTACTTCTCTTGAATCGTCTGTTTCCACCTGATCTGGTAATTCTGCTTCTCCTGAGTGTCGATTGGTCTCTCTAGTGACCGGTGTTCGATCATCAGATTTGAATTGGGCTTCATCTGTACTTCTTGGTACAAACTCTAGAGCCTCGGGACTTAGTTCACTCTCCTGAGGATGGTACATCCCTCTCCTTGCCGGTCCAAGAAATACAGGTACATTTCACTAAATTAGAATATCATCAAAAAGTTAATTTATTTCAGTTCTTCAATACAAAAAGTGAAGCTCATATATTATATAGAGTCATTGCAAACAGACTGATCTATTTCAAGTGTTTATTTCTGCTAATGTTGATGATTATGGCTTACAACCAATAAAAACACAAAAGTCATTATCTCAGTAAATTAGAATACTTTATAACAACAGCTTGAAAAATGTTTTTAAAATCCGAAATGTTGGCCAACTGAAATGTATGTTCAATAAATACTTGGCCGGGGCTCCTTTTTCATAATTTACTGCATCACTGTGGCATGGCATGGAGGCGATTAGCCTGTGGCACTGCTGAGGTATTATGGAAGCCCAGGTTGCTTTGATAGCAGCCTTCAGCTCATCTAGATTGTTGGATCTGGTGTCTCTCATCTTCCTCTTGACAATACCCCATAGATTCCCTATGGGGTTAAGGTCAGGCGAGTTTGCTGGCAAATCAAGCAGTGATACTGTTATTTTTAAACCAGGTATTGGTACTTTTGGAAGAGTTTATAGGTGCCAAGTCCTGCTGGAGAATGAAATGTCCATCTCCAAAAATCTTGTCGGCAGAGGGAAGCATGAAGTGCTCTAAAATTTCCTGGTAGATGGCTGCGCTGACTTTGGTCTTGATAAAACACCGTGGACCTACACCAGCAAATGACATGGCTCCTCAAACCATCAACGATTGTGGAAACTTCACACTAGACCTCAAGCAGCTTGGATTGTGTGCTTCTCCACTCTTCCTCCAGACTCCCAGAGTCTCCCTTGATTTCCAAATGAGAATTGGAACTCTGGGACCTTGTGAAGTGTGTCAATGACTGCCTTATGGACATCTGTGAAGTCAGCAGTCTTCCCCATGATTGTGGAGCCTACTGAAACAGACTGCGTGACTTTTTTAAATGCTTAGGAAGCCATTGCAATTGTTTTTTGTTAATTATTTTAATTTACTGAGATAATGAATTTTGTGTTTTCATTGGCTGCAATCCATAATCAACAACATTAACAGAAATAAACATTTGAAATAGATCACTCTGTTTGTAACGACTCTATATAATATATCAGTTTCACTTTTTAGATTGAAGAACGGAAATAAATTAACTTTTTGATGATATTCTAATTTTGTGAGATGCACCTGTACAACAGTGTGCTCTTCTTCATCGGAACTTTCAAGGTCACTATACACCACCGGAGCTTCAATCTGTGGTGGTCTATTAGTCGATCTCGGTTAATGTCGGTCTGCTTCTTGGAAGTCTTGCTGTGGTGGGAGATAATCACAGGGTAGTAATAAATTCCGATCGACTGTTCTGTCCCCTCTATCCAATTGGATTTCATACACTGGACTGGCATCGGCTTTCCTCTTTACGACCACATACACCTTGTCTTCCCAGTACGAACAAAGTTTTCCTGGACCACCTTTCTCACATACGTTCTTGACTAACACCCAGCTTCCCGGTGCCATTTCTGCTCCATAACATTTTCTAACATATTACTCCTTACTCTTGCTCTGTCCTTGCATAACCACTTTGGACGCTATGTTGTATGCCTCTGCCATCCGTTCCTTCCTTTTCCGAACATACTCCGGATACGTTCTGTAAGTCTCTGACACCGGAGTATCGAATATGATGTTGATTGGCAGTCTTGGCGATAGTCCATACAATAGGAAGAAGGGTGAGTAACCCGTTACATCGCTCTTTGTACAGTTACATGCATGTACCACTTTTGACAGGGAACTCTTCCAGTCTTTGTTCTCGTCAGCTATTAAAGTGCGCAACATCGACAATAATAGCCGGTTAAAATGTTCCACTTGCCCATTACCCTTTGGGTGATAGGGCGTTGTGTGGGATTTCTGAATTTTACAGTACTTTCCTAGCTTGGCAAAGAGCTGGTTCTCAAATTCTATTCTTTGGTTGTGGTGTAACCTCGTAGGGAACCCAAACCTCAAAGCAAAATCATTGAAGATCTTCTCTGCCGCTGTTCAACCAGCTTTATTGGTGGTGGCATATGCTTGGGTAAATCGAGTAAAATGGTTTATCACCACCAACATGTATTCGTAACCACCCTTGTACGTCTCGAGATGTAGAAAGTCTACTGAGACCATCTCAAATGGATACTTAGTTTGGATGTTGCCCATAGGTGCCCGGGTTGATGTGTTGGGACGTTTATCTTTCAGACACCCACACTCCATTGTCACATACCTCTCAATATCTCTCTGAATGTACGGCCAGTAGAAATGTTCACGGATCAAGTTGGTTGTCTCTTCCACTCCCAGATGTCCCATGTTTTCAAGGAGTTCTTTGAAGACCAACCTACGGAATACTCTGGGTAGTACCAACTACCAGTTTTGTCCTCCTTTACGATACAGGATACCGTCTTCACTGAAGTAGAGCTTCATCCATTGTTTAACTAAAACAGATACTGCTGGTGACTCATTACCTGTCTCCCGTTTACTTGGAAACCGATTTTGGTCCACATAAAGTAGTATTCTACCAATTATCTGTTCTTCCTGTTGTGCTCTATGGATATTTCCTTTTGGTAGTGGTTTCCACCATCAATGAACACCACAATGGTGTGTCTTCCTCTTGATAAGCTTTCACTTCTTGGGTAGTGCTCTCAATTGCTTCCAGACTGACTTCCTCCGAGCATTCTTGCATGAACTCCTCAGGCTCTAGTGGCATTCTCGACAATCCATCAGCATCCGCATTGCATTTTCCTGGCCTTTACTTGATGCTAAAATTGAAGTCAGCTAGTTCAGCGACCCATCTCTGACCCGTTGCATTCAGTTTGGCTGTAGTGAGGACATAGGTCAAAGGGTTGTTGTTAGTGTATACCTCAAACTCTTTGCTGCAGTAAAGATAATTTCTAAATTGTTCACAGATAGCCCATTTCAATGCCAGGAACTCCAATTTTCCGGAATGTAGATGGTGTAGTGCCGGCGTCCCTGCCCTCTGCTAGGCAGGGACGCTGCTCCCCTCACCGCTCTGCTCCGTGCCCGGCATCTTCCCCCCGCTCTGCTGTCAGCGCGCGCTCCGTCCCGGCGTCCTCCTCCTGCTCTGCTCTCAGCGCGCGCTCCTTCCCGGCCCCTGTGCTTAGGGCGCGCGCGCGCGCGCTCCCCTCTTCTTAAAGGGGCCGCGCGCGCCGCCCTAAAGAGTCCCCGGCCAATGGCCGGAGGACTTCATCATATATAAGTCACCTCCTCCAAAATGGAGGTGCCCGAGCAATGTTGTTTGCACCTGTGTCTCACCTGTGCTTCAGCCCTCAGGTCCCGTTGCCAGTTACCTGCCAGTTTCCTGCTAGTTACCTGCCAGTTACCTGCCTGATTCCTGCCTGAATACTTGTTACCTGTCTGCCAGTCTGAGGTCCGACGGTCTGCCTTACTACTCCTGTCAGTCTGTCTAAAGGACCAGCCTGCCCGCTCACCTGGGAGCGCATATCAGCTACCTGCCTGCTTGCCTGAGGTCCGACGGTCTGCCTTACTACTCCGGTCAGTCTGTCTATGGACCAGCTTGCCCGCTCACCTGGGAGCGCTTCTCCGTTATCTGCCTGCTTGCCAGCCCGGAGGCTCCGTTGTCACGTGCTGTGACCACCAGCTATCTCAGAGACTCTTGCCCGCTCACCTGGGAGCGCATCTCCGTTACCTGCCTGCTTGCCAGCCCGGAGGTCCCGTTGTCACGTGCGGTGACCACCAGCTATTCTAGAGACTCTTGCCCGCTCACCTGGGAGCGCTTCTCCGTTACCTACCTGCCTGCCAGCCCGGAGGTTCCGCCGTCACGTGCCGTGACCACCTGCTATTCCAGAGACTCTCGCTTGCTCACCTGGGAGCACACATCTACCATCTGCCTGCTAGCCTACCCGGAGGCTCTGCCATCACAAGTCGTACCTACCCCTTACCCAGAGACTGCCCTGATCACTTGCCGTAACTCCCTGTCCGTTCACCCAGAGACTGCCACCCGCTCCCTTACAAGGGCCGCCCCCTTGTATAGTAGCTCAGAGGTTCCGCCTCCCGGACCCGTTACAGTCCGCCTCCCGGACCCGTTACAGTTTGCTCGGGCCATGGAACCCGGTGGCACCCAAGCTCCCTCGCTCACGGACCTGTGTCATGAACTGTCCCGTCAAAGGTCCCAACAGGAGTCCATCCTGGGTCACCTGCGGAATGTCAATACTCGCCTGGACACTCTGACTGCACCACCTGCAGCCACTGCCAGTACCATGACTCGCAACCCGGCAGCTCCGCTACCCACTAATACCATGGTAACCTATCCCGGTCCCCGGCTGTCTGCACCTCCTCGCTTCGGAGGCGACTCCGTCCAGGCTCGGGGCTTCATAAATCAGTGCACCCTGCACTTTGAACTTTTGTCCCATCAGTTTAATTCCGACCGGGCCAAAATTGCCTTTATCATGTCCCATCTCACCGGGGAGGCCCTGGCCTGGCTAAATCCTCTATGGGAGAGAGGAGACCCCCTGGTGTCCAACTTGCCTGCTTTTCTCTCGGCTTTCCGGAAAGTCTTCGACGAACCCGGACGGAAGACCTCATCCGCATCCTCTCTGCTACGCCTCCGTCAGGAGGGTCTCACCGTGGGCCAATATGCCATACGGTTCCGCACCCTTGCCTCGGAGCTGGCTTGGGATAACGACGCTCTGGTATCCGTCTTCTGGGAGGGTCTGTCCGGTCGTATTAAAGATGAACTTGCTGGTCGGGACATTCCTACCTCTCTCGATGATCTAATAACCCTTGCCACCCGGATTGACCTACGGTTCCAGGAGCGTGCCAAAGAGGTCACCCATGAGAGAAGGATTCCACGTTTAGCTCCTACTTTCCAGAAACCCGTCATTCCCTCCATCTCTCCCCAGGTACACTCTCCTGAGCCTATGCAGGTCGACCAGACCAAGATGGTCAAAACCCGTCAGGACTCACGCCGTGCCGAGGGGAGCTGCTTCTACTGTGGCAGTAAGGAGCACCGGATCCGTGCCTGCCCGGAGAGGTCGGGAAACGCCTGTGTCTAGGTTCGCTCAGAGAGGTCCACCTAGACAAGAATAAATCCTCTCCATCCCTGCTGTTGTCAGTTTCGATCATCTACGGGGAGAACCGTTATTTCGAACTAGCCCAACTTGACTCTGGAGCAGCCGGGAACCTTATTTCACAGTCCCTGGTTGAGAAATACCGCATCCCCACCAAACCTCTGGCTGTACCCTTGTCTGTCGCTGCCGTGGATGGGGGCCTCTTACCTCGCCCCATTCAACTCATCACCGAATCCATTACCCTGCAGGTGGGAATGCTGCATTCTGAAAGTATCTCCTTTCATGTTCTGCCTGGACTCTCTCACGCCCTCTTGCTAGGTCTGCCCTGGCTCCAGAGACATGCACCCGTGCTAGACTGGCAAACCGGAGAGGTCCTTCGCTGGGGACAAGACTGTCATAAAACCTGCCTGGTTCCCGTCCATCCCGTCCGTCCCTCTCCTACCCCAGCTAATCTACCTGGACTTCCGATTCCTTATTGGTCTTATGCAGATGTCTTTAATAAAAAGGAGGCAGAGACATTACCACCACATAGACCATACGACTGTCCCATCGATCTGCTACCCGGTACTACTCCTCCCCGTGGGCGTATCTATCCTTTATCCGCTGCTGAGATCCGGTCAATGTCCGAATATATTGAGGAGAATCTGGCCAGAGGATTCATCTGGAAATCTACCTCCCCGGCGGGAGCAGGCTTCTTTTTCGTCAAAAAGAAGGACGGCTCTCTCCGTCCCTGTATAGACTATAGAGGCCTAAACCTGATCACGGTGAAGAATAAGTACCCCCTTCCGCTCATTCCAGAATTATTTGATCGTCTGAGGGGGGCTAGGATCTTCACCAAACTGGACCTTCGTGGGGCGTACAACCTGGTTCGTATTCGTCAGGGGGATGAATGGAAGACGGCATTCAACACCCGGGACGGCCACTATGAATACCTGGTAATGCCCTTTGGTCTCTGTAACGCTCCTGCCGTCTTTCAAGAGTTGGTCAATGACATCTTCCGGGACCTTCTCTACTCCTGCGTAGTGGTGTACCTGGACGACATCTTGGTCTTCTCTCCGGATCTCCAGACTCACCGGAGGGACGTTCGTCAGGTCCTGCTCAGGCTAAGGCAGAACCATCTCTACGCTAAATTTGAGAAGTGCCTCTTTGAGCAGACCTCGCTTCCGTTTCTGGGCTACATTATCTCTCAGACCGGCCTACAAATGGATCCTGAGAAACTGTCTGCCATCGAGAAATGGCCCCGACCGGAGGGGTTGAAGGCCATTCAGCGATTCCTGGGCTTCGCCAACTACTACCGCCTCTTCATACCACACTTCTCTTCCCGGACGGCCCCAATTTCTGCGCTCACCCGTAAAGGTACTAATCCCAAAGAGTGGCCACCCGAAGCAGAGGAGGCCTTTCTTTCCCTTAAACAGGCCTTCTCTTCCGCCCCGGTGCTGCATCGCCCAGATGGCAACAAGCAGTTCTTCCTGGAAGTTGACGCCTCCTCCTCTGGAGCCGGAGCGGTACTTACTCAAAAATCATCTTCCGGGAGGATGGTAACTTGTGGCTTCTTCTCTAAACTCTTCTCCTCCTCTGAGCGCAACTATTCCATAGGAGACCGAGAGTTATTGGCCATCAAACTGGCATTGGAGGAGTGGCGTTACCTGCTCGAGGGGGCTCTTCACCCGGTAATAATTTACACTGACCACAAGAACTTGGCTTACCTCCAGCATGCCCAGAGACTTAACCCGCGCCAAGCCCGGTGGTCCTTGTTTTTTGCTCGTTTTGATTTTGTCCTTCATTTTCGCCCGGCTGACAAAAACGTCAAGGCGGACGCCTTGTCTCGGTCCTTTCTGGTGTCTGATCTCGAGGAGGATCCGAAACATATCATCGATCCCGCCAGAGTAATGCAGGTGGCTCCCGTGAGTCTAAATCGTCTTCCTCCTGGTAAGACGTTCGTACCAGTACCTGATCGGGAGAAGATCCTACACTGGGGTCATTCGTCTAAACTAGCTGGCCACGCCGGTCAGAAAAAGACCCTCCAGCTTATTACCCGGCACTACTGGTGGCCTAACCTGCACAAGGATGTAATAGACTTTGTTTCTGCCTGTGTGTCCTGCGCCCGCAACAAAGTTCCGAGACACCTGCCGGCCGGCCGCCTCCTACCTCTGCCAGTACCTGCTGCCCCCTGGCAGCATATAGCGATGGACTTCATTACTGATCTGCCCGTCTCTGCCGGTTGTACGGTCATTTGGGTGGTCGCTGACCGCTTCTCCAAGATGGCTCACTTCATTCCACTGCCAGGTCTTCCGTCTGCACCCGAGCTGGCTAAAGACTTTATCCGCCACATCTTCCGTCTTCATGGCCTGCCCCGTCACATCGTGTCGGATCGTGGGGTACAGTTCACTTCCCGTTTCTGGAGAGCCACTTGTAAATTGCTGGACGTCACCCTGGACTTCTCCTCCGCTTACCACCCACAGTCTAATGGTCAAGTGGAGCGGATCAATCAGAACCTGACCAGTTACCTTCGGCACTTCGTTAATGCCCACCATTCTGACTGGGTGGATCTCCTGCCATGGGCCGAATTCTCGTACAACAATCACGAGAGCGAGTCTTCCTCCAAATCCCCGTTTTTTGTAGTCTACGGTCAGCATCCTCGGATCCCGTTTCCCGTCTCCACCTCGGCGGACAATCCGGCTGCGGAATCTCTTGTTAACAAATTTTCCTCCATATGGGAGAGTACCCGGTCCGCACTCCTTCTGTCATCCGAGCGTATGAAAAGACACGCTGACAAAAAACGTCTGGACCCTCCTCAATTCCGCCCTGGGGATAAAGTCTGGCTCTCGTCCAAATATGTCCGGCTCAAGATCCCTTCCTATAAGTTAGGGCCTCGGTTCATCGGCCCACTGGAGGTCATCAGTCAGATCAATCCGGTGGCCTATAAATTGAAACTCCCGGCCAACTTACGGATCCCTAACTCCTTCCATGTGTCTCTCCTCAAACCTGTGGTGCTTAACTCTTTTTCCAAGTCTACAGGTACGCCTCCTGCTCCGGTTTCTGCTGAGGACGAGTTTGAGGTAGAGAACATTCTTGCCACCAAAAGGGTAAGAGGAAAGACCTTTTTCCTGGTAGATTGGAAGGGGTTTGGTCCTGAGGAGAGAACGTGGGAGCCCCGGGAGAACATCCATGCCCCTCTCATCCTTGCTAAATTTCTGTCTGGCCTAAAAAAGGGGGGGCCTAAAGGGGGGGGTACTGTAGTGCCGGCGTCCCTGCCCTCTGCTAGGCAGGGACGCTGCTCCCCTCACCGCTCTGCTCCGTGCCCGGCATCTTCCCCCCGCTCTGCTGTCAGCGCGCGCTCCGTCCCGGCGTCCTCCTCCTGCTCTGCTCTCAGCGCGCGCTCCTTCCCGGCCCCTGTGCTTAGGGCGCGCGCGCGCGCGCTCCCCTCCTCTTCAAGGGGCCGCGCGCGCCGCCCTAAAGAGTCCCCGGCCAATGGCCGGAGGACTTCATCATATATAAGGCACCTCCTCCAAAATGGAGGTGCCCGAGCAATGTTGTTTGCACCTGTGTCTCACCTGTGCTTCAGCCCTCAGGTCCCGTTGCCAGTTACCTGCCAGTTTCCTGCTAGTTACCTGCCAGTTACCTGCCTGATTCCTGCCTGAATACTTGTTACCTGTCTGCCAGTCTGAGGTCCGACGGTCTGCCTTACTACTCCTGTCAGTCTGTCTAAAGGACCAGCCTGCCCGCTCACCTGGGAGCGCATATCAGCTACCTGCCTGCTTGCCTGAGGTCCGACGGTCTGCCTTACTACTCCGGTCAGTCTGTCTATGGACCAGCTTGCCCGCTCACCTGGGAGCGCTTCTCCGTTATCTGCCTGCTTGCCAGCCCGGAGGCTCCGTTGTCACGTGCTGTGACCACCAGCTATCTCAGAGACTCTTGCCCGCTCACCTGGGAGCGCATCTCCGTTACCTGCCTGCTTGCCAGCCCGGAGGTCCCGTTGTCACGTGCGGTGACCACCAGCTATTCTAGAGACTCTTGCCCGCTCACCTGGGAGCGCTTCTCCGTTACCTACCTGCCTGCCAGCCCGGAGGTTCCGCCGTCACGTGCCGTGACCACCTGCTATTCCAGAGACTCTCGCTTGCTCACCTGGGAGCACACATCTACCATCTGCCTGCTAGCCTACCCGGAGGCTCTGCCATCACAAGTCGTACCTACCCCTTACCCAGAGACTGCCCTGATCACTTGCCGTAACTCCCTGTCCGTTCACCCAGAGACTGCCACCCGCTCCCTTACAAGGGCCGCCCCCTTGTATAGTAGCTCAGAGGTTCCGCCTCCCGGACCCGTTACAGTCCGCCTCCCGGACCCGTTACAGATGGTAATTCTTCTTGGAGTCTGTCAACGTTCTAGAACCGTAACCGATGACTCTCAATTTTCCATCTTGATGCTGATACAGGGCAGCTCCCAGTCCAACTTGAGAAGCGGCACAATAAAAAACAAATGGTAAGTTGAAATCAGGATATCCCAAGATGGGTGGTTTTACCAGGTAGTCTACTAGTTCTTCCAATACCTCCTGGTGGTCTGCTGTCCAGAGAATGGGCTGTTGGGGCGAAACAGCGTTGTTTCTTTCAAGCCCGGTCCTACCCACATTCTTCTTTTTCTCCATGGGTGTTGTTGACTCTGTCACCCCCCCCCCAAGAGAAGGTATAGCGGGGCGCCAATCCTGGAGAAGTTCCGAATTTAAGTACGATACTAGGAGAGGAATTCTAAGATCTGCCTCAACTCCCCAACTGTAGAGGGCCACTCTTTTAAGGCCAGTTCCAGAGCGATTTCTGCTGGGTCCATGGTATATCCTTCTCTGGATACAATTTTCCCTAGAGATCGGACTTGCCTTTTGAATAGTTCACACTTCTTTGGGGTCAACTTAACTCTGTGTTGTTGATACCACTGTAATACTGTCCCCACGTGTTCAACATGCTCCCAGAAGGTTTTGCTGTGTACCACATTGTCATCCAAGTAAGGCTGGCAGATATCGTCCCTCAATCCTTCCAAACAGGTCTCCATGCTCCTATGAAATTCTGCTGGAGCTGAACTGAGCCCAAATGGTATGCAAATCCACTTATATAACCCCCATGGTGTGATGAATGCTGTCAAGTGTCTACTGGACTCTTCAACAAACCCTTGATGGTATGCTTTACCCTGATCGAGGACAGAGAACCAGGTACTTCCTGATGGGCTATCCAGCATATCTTGAAACTTTGGTATCGGGTGCCGATCAGGTACTGACTTTCGGTTTAGTTCCCGGTAATCACAGCAGAGTCTCAACGTACCGTCCTTCTTCCTAACACAAACAATAGGAGAGGAATAAGACGACTTCGACTTTTGGACCCAACCTCTGTTGATTAGATCTTGTAAATACTCTTTCACTTCACGGTGTAAAGGTTTCGGAACAGACATGTTACTTCTGGTTACTGAGGTCGTGTCTTTCAAATTGATTTTCAATTGTAATGATGGGATGCAGCCTATATCAGTGTCATCTTTAGAGAATCCATGACATTCTTCTCTCAGCATCTGTTTCGCTATCGCTATATCTTCAGCACACAAGTGTTCCAGGATACTGAGGGATCCCAGGACCCTGAGGTGGGTCGTGCAATTTCCTCCCCTGGACAACTCCTGTTCCTTGGTGGGGAGACTAAATTCACGGTAGACCCCTGGGCGGGTCTCACACTGGCAAGATATACCAGTCTAATTTTGTGTTTAGTAGAATTCATCACTCGAGCAAACCCACCATTAGGACTCGTAAGCACAGTCTCACCTTGAACTAGGCCTTCTGGAAGTTTTGAGGAGTCTTTTGGCACAAACAGTCTTTTCTGGACTTTTCTTCCCGGTTCTACCCAGACTCTACACCTCACCCCCACCATTTGGTTTGCAGGATGATGGTTGGGCGCCAGCCTACCTTGACTTCTTTTATGTCCATTTTATTCTGTGCTTTCTTTACTCTATGAATCACATTTTCTGCCACAGCGTTGGGTATGGCAAGTGATGTGGCAATTGAATCCACCACCAGCGTCCCTGACTTGTGTTTTGTGATGACCTCACTAATTACCTTATAACCCAGGATAGGATCCTCTGCCATGTTCTGATCACTGGTCAGTAGAAAAGGTACCAAAAGCTCAATGGTGTTGCTGTTCTTCATAGCCCTCAGTTGGAAAGTCACTTCCACCCAGCCTATGAAAGGGATTTCGGTCTGGTTACCAGCTTTGCCGTGGAGTTCCACTGGTCCTAAGAGTTCTTTTAGTGACTGAAGGCAGGTTTGTGGCAGGTAGAGCCTTCTCCATTATTCATTTAAAAGGCTCACTTGGCTCCTGTGCTTTTGCCAGGAGTCCATCTAGCTGGCACTGTATAAAGCACCTTTCACTGATTAGGCTGATGAGGCTATCTTTACTGACTGAGGAACTCTCCTCCCAGGAGTACATTGTTTGACCTCCGCACTGGGCATTAAGTAACTGATGCCCCTGTCTCTCTTGCAGCTGTTGTAAATGGGAACACACTTGGGGATAGTACTGATGCAGCCATTTTACCTCATGCACCATTCTGGGGTTTGGTGAGATGTGGATTTGCTTCTGGGGCCTCCTCCGTGTCACGATTACCAGTCGCCCTGCACTGACAACCTCCTGTCTTTTAACCCAAACGACCGTGACTATTGGCATTCCTTGGGATAATGTCCTTCCTAACCACATCTTAGACAGTGGACACACACCATACTCTGATTTGATGAACGGCACGCTTCACAAGGCGGGTATCTTCTGTTTTGGAACCCACTCCTGGGTCTGAGGGATACAGGTTCTGGCCTGGAACGAATTAACATTTTCACCTCAATCAACTCGGCTCGCCGTTCTCCTATTACTTCCTCCCAGTCAGCGCTGGCGGTCCTCTGTTTTGTTGGTGATTTAAGGTTCCCTCTCGGAGGTGGCACTGGAGGGTCTCCATGATGATCTTCGGAATGGCCACCGGGGGTCTCCTACTTCAGCTGACTCATTTTAGTGATTTTAGGAGAAGAGCCTTTCTTTAACTTCTGTTCGCTCTCTGACTTCAAACTAGCTGCCTCATTCATTTTTTCAATTAGGTCTTCGTCCAGAATGCCAGGATCTTCTACGTACCGTTTCAGTTGCAACTTGATGTCTTTGCTGATTAACCTCATTCCCAATGATCTCAAGAACTTCTTCTGGACTAGTCCAGCATCAAACATCTCTACCGCTTCTACATTTCTAGAGGCAAACAACAGTCTATCCTTCAGTTCAATTGCTCTAAACAAGAAACTTTGGGGTGATTCATTATTTTTCTGTGAGAGGTTAATGAGTCGGTGGAACAATTCTGAAGTACTCTCCTCTTTATAGTGCCCTTTTTAAATCATCTTTAGCTGTTGCAAGATCAATTGACTCTTCATTTCTAGCATACTACTGAGGTTCAGTCCTGGGCTGATCGCTTTCACCACCCCCTCGACGATCTCATCTGGCTGGTAGCCTTTCTGTAAGCCTGCATCGATCTCGTGCAACAAGTTCATATAAGACAGTTTCTCTTTCTGTTCACACTTTCCAATATGTCCCAGGATCTTGAATTCTTTCCTTATAGTGATTTGTGGTGTTAGAGAGGACTTGTCTTCCTGATTTATCTAACCTGAGCAGGGTAAAGGTCCTGTCTGAGTCTGTCACCCGTTCTGATGTTTTGGTCCATTCCTGCAGGGCAGTTGTTAGGGTTTTAAATTGTTCTTTCATTTCCTGTAGTTCTGTCTGCGGATGGTGATTCCCGCTTTTGGCAATTGGTGCCGCCCCTCCATTCTCCAACTTCAACCTTGTTAGTAACTGTGTTAGATCCTGGAGGAACGTCCCCATGACGTCTTCAGCTTCTTTCTCCCCCAGCACATCCATTTTTGCATTAATGGCAGCTAACAGTTGCCTGCCGTTGTGTGCTTTAGAAAACTGTACTTCTGACATTTTTATATGTTCTGCTACTGTTCTCAATTCTTCACAGGTTAACTGAAAAAGCAGCTCACTAATTCAGTCCATTTGTATTTCCACATCCATTGCTGCTAGTGAGTTTTTTTTAGGGCTGGTCCCCTTTAACTGGTGTAGCCGAGTTGAATTGAGGTGCTGTGCTGCTGTGTTTTTCCAGACACTTTTCCTCTTCTCCCTCTATACGCTAATTCCCGCTCAGGATTCCCCGTACGGGCCACCAATGTTACACACACGCCGCTAGTTTCAGATAGGGCGAGACCGGTTTCATGAATTCTTTGGAATCCCGGGGGAACCGTTACTCAGGGCGACCATAGGCTGCAGCTTCTCTCAGACACACGATAGATTCAACTGCTGACCAGACACAATCTGGAAAGAGTTTTTTTCAACAGTTTAACAGTGGAATGTAATTTGAAGCACGGCCAGTGCAATTCAGGGATATTACAGCAACAATCTTCATTACCGCACAGTCTGAATTTCTTGAGAAATCAGCCACAGTAACAATCAGCCCCAGTACTTTCTTCACAAGGCACAGTATTACAGTCTCTTCAGTAGCATAATTCAGCATAGATTAGATCTCTTAGCAGCACACTTCTATACATACACCACCACAGGCTTTTCCTTCACAAGGACACAATAGTACACATCATTCTTTATCCTGCATGGAGATGGAGGGGGGGAGGGTTTGATGAGGGATATGATTCCTGTGACACAATTCCTTCCAGTCCTTATCTTCCTGCCCGATAATACTCTGCACTGTTAGTTCAGGGAGTTTATCTGACCTGTGTTTAGCTTCTCTCCTGATCTGAATCCTGTTCAGCTGCCTTCTGTCAGATACAGATAACACACTACCTTTCTCTTCGGCTTCAGCCAGACTACAATAACAAGTTCCCCACAATCCCCCAGGGGCTCTGCTAAAACACTCCTTGTCTCCTGTGACTGTGTTAACCCCTCTAGTTGCTGGATGCTTCTGAAGCACAACACTTCCTGTCTCCTGTGCTTGTGATATTTGTAACAGTTGCTGGATGCTTTGGTAGCAACAGCACTACTTCTGCATGTCACAATTATAAGGTATCTGACAGCAAATTCATGTTGCCGGAACCATGGGCAACATGAATCAGATTCTGGCTGCACGATTGCATCCAGCTATGCTATACTCTGAATTGCTCCTGCTCCCTGCCCAGATACCAATGTAAAACAGATCCCTCTTTAAGTCCAAACATAGAGAGACCTTTAAGTCAATTGGAACAGGGAAGGGAGAAGCCGGCTGGTGATCGCCTCGGACTAGTCAGCCGAGACATACTGTAGTAGCCACCCTGCTTTTCTAAGTGTCTTTGCTCTGAAATGTCACAGAGTTTTTGAGTAAATCATAAATGGCTGTAATCGTGCAGCTACTGTCTGATTCATGCTGTCCATTGTTCATGGTGACAGGTTCCCTTTAAAGAAGATGTGTCAGCAAAATTTGTTTCCCTAATTTCTCCTAATTATTTATGTGCTGTCTTCTTCATGCTCATGTGACCTGAAATTAGACAAGTCAACTCACAGGGTTCATGAAGTGCATGGACTGTCTACGAGTTTCACAGTACATTATGTGCATAATTCGAAATGGTTAGGGAAAAAAATGCTGAGACATATTCTTTAATGAGAAATAGTGAGGCATCATTTGGACAACCTCTTTCCATTTGCAAATTGGTGTCCCCTAATTTTTTGGAATATAGTGCTGCCCCAAAGAACAGCTCCCAACGCAGGAGGACTCCACCTTCACAAAGTCAGCCATTAAATTGAATGTGCACCATATAATACCATATTTCTCCTAGAGTGGCAACCTTAGGAGAAATTTGTGTTCATCCAAACCTTCACCCAGCTATAAAAGGTGATTTATGATGCCCCCCAGGAGCAGCTGTTCAATGTAAAGGAGTGAAAAATCGTAGGCATCCCGTGAAGATTTTCTATTTATAGATGATAAACTATAATAGTATACATGTTATGCATTTTCACAATATGTATCTGCTATAATTTTACAGTAATACATTTTTTTAATTGCATGATTCCCGGAGGTTATGGGATTAGAGATAAGGAAAAATAATTGTGCAGCTACCTGGACAGTTACAGCCAGACCCTGCAGCTGGGAAAAAAGCTAACAGGTAGATGAAATGCAGGACCTTCAAGGATGGGAGTGGTTTGGGTTAAATAAAGGGTTGTAGAGGCCTGCAGAGCCAGCTTACCAATATATTTGAAGTCCAGTGGGTGTTCAGCAAGTGCTTCAGAGGGTAGTGAGATTCAGAGTGGCAGAAAACTGAATACAGATGCAATGGCATAAACCAGTGGGACTCATCTACCTATTGTTCAAAAAAGTCTGGCCAGAAGAATTATGGAAAAAAAAACCATACCTTTAGCATGAATACCATGGCCAAAGCCATTAAGTCCAGGTTGTGGAAATATGATACCCACAGACCCCTGATCTCAACATCATCGAGTCTCTCATTACATAAATACATAGAAGGATCAGGACTAGCCTACATCCACAGAAGATCTGTGGCTATTTCTTCAAGATGTTTGGAACAACCCCATTGATAAGCTCCTTGAAAAAGCTCTGTGCAAGTGTTCGTAATTAATGCATTGATGCTATTCTGAAGGCAATAGGTGGCCACATCAAAAAATTGATTTGATTGAGATTTCTCTTGTGTTCATTCATTTTGCATTTTTTTTATTCTATAACAAAAAACAGTATTAAGCACTCTCACCTTGCAGCATTTTTTCCACAACTGTCTGAAACTTTTGCACATTATTTTACACAAAAACACAGGGAAAAAAGAAAGCTAACCTGAAATGCATGTTGGGGAACGATCTGTTCTACCTGGTGTCCTGGTACTTTGTGTACATGTTGAGGGTATCTACTGTATTTACTATTTTATAAGCATTGAAATCCAAATTGGGAGTACTCCAGATTGTATTATTGTATACCTTCCTCCCAATCCTTATGTATTTATTTATTTATATATATATTTCTGGCTGCCACTTGGCTATATTTATTACATCTATTTATGCTATGGATTGGAGATGCGATGGAGTATTATAACATTATGGTACATTTTTAATTTATCCTTGACATCATGTTGTGGTCCAGATTGTTAACTTTTTTTTAATCATGTTTATCTATTGTGCATAATTAAAGATTAAAATTGTTTGTTTGCTTTTTAATACTAAGGCTTTCATTGGTGTAAGCTGTTCTTATAGTTAGAAAGCACTGCATGTGCTTACTTTAATAAATATTATATATAATTTCTATGCACACAGGGGCCCCAATCTCCCACCCCCCCCAAAAAAAGTATATTCATAGTCCCGGCACATAGGCATAGTCAAAGAATTGCATACGTCAATACTTTTGAAGACAGGGAGAGGGACAGGTTGGAAGGATGGTGGGATGTAATGGCAGCTTACAATTATCATGTAAGCATGTGGAGTTGTAATGAGACACCTGGTCAGCTCAAACAAAGGAGTTACACCCCCACCAGCTAGCTGGTAACCTACTACAGGAAGACCCCCTGTGGATCCAAGCCAAGCAGTCTCCTTTGTTTCAGACAGCTATAATTCCATATCGAGTTATGGAAATATTATATGTCCTAGCCATACATACATGAATAGATTTCCGAGATCCCCAGGACATGGTGAATGTCCACCAGGGTCTCGACTCCATCTAACACATAGGGATAGGGAGATACATAGTACAGTACTGCTTTGAGCAGGGGGTTGGACCAGATGACCCAGGAGGTCCCTTCCAACTCTACCATTCTATGATTCTATGATTCTACAGCTATTCGGAAACCGATAATACGGTTGTGTTTAGTCTCCACGCTTAGTAGGGGCCTGGCTGGATATGATGACACCAGAACTGCCTCCATAGGACCGTCCATTAGGAGTTATGATTAGTGTTGAGCGAATTTATTCGGCATTTCAAATTCGGGTTCTTGTTCTGGGTTCCTGCTTGTTCGCGCAAAAAAATCGGCTCCGCCCATGAACATCCCTGATTTGCCACGCTGTCACACAGATGTTATCTGCGTGACAGCGTGGCAAATCAGGGATGTTCATGAGCGGAGCCGATTTTTTTTGGGTTATTTATAGTGTTGAGCGAGTATGTTCTGTTCCAAGTATGCTCAGGCGAGCTCCGAGTATTTACAGCTGCTCGGTGATATGTTTGAATCGCTCCCGTGTGCATGATTTGCAACT
Organism: Phyllobates terribilis; assembly: GCF_046119375.1. Taxonomy (NCBI): domain Eukaryota; kingdom Metazoa; phylum Chordata; class Amphibia; order Anura; family Dendrobatidae; genus Phyllobates; species Phyllobates terribilis. The sequence goes on from NW_027362762.1 coordinate 695,737,964, forward strand.
GTTTGACAGTTTTATTACATGTGAGGAATGTGTAAGAAATAGACATTCCTCACATGTAATAAAGCTTTCAAACAGTCGCAAATAATGCACACGGGAGTGATTCAAACATATCACCGAGCAGCTGTTAATGCTCGGAGCTCGGCCCGAGTATACTCGGCGAAAGGGTTAACAGAACATACTCGCTCAACACTAGTTATTTATTTTACATTATATACAAGTCATTACCGTGGAAAGGCTGTTCCTTAACATTTTTCCAAGGAAAATCCATTTTGGTTTTGTTTTGTTTTATTGTGAGCCCATAAAAGTGGCGTAATACTCTGACAATATTGTTCACAGCAGCGACCTGGGAGTCAGAGATGCTTCCAGGGGTCTTCCCTATGATGTTCCCATGTAATTTAAGCACTGTTCCCATTGATTTCAGCAATTTATAGGCTCCCTGCAGACCTCTGGGGTGGGGGCCACACACGAACCCGAATTTGAAATGCCGAACAAATTCGTTCAATACTAGTTATAACTTATGACCCATCCTAAGTTTTGGAGTTATTATCTGCCATAGACACAAGGAGGGGATTCAGATTCATCCAAAGGGGTAGGAGAGGAGTTACCCAGAGGGGTTAAATGCTCCTGCAGATCTTTACCTAGTGCTTTTTTCTCTGGGAGGACAGGATGACAAGTCATGTAACAGAGGAGACCAGAAGCCTTCCATGTGGCAGCCCATTCCCCACAAGCCAGGCCTTTCATCTGACTGGTAACTGACTCTTAATATCTGCATACTTAGGTACCACTACTATTGTATTTGCATCTCTGACTATTATAATTGTATAACCCTTGTGCATTGTGTAATGTGCCCTTAAGGTGATAAAATAGATAATTTAACCTTGGGCTGCTCTTTTATCTCGATCCACATGTCTGTTCGGTTAATTCTCATGCTACCGGGGCTGGTTTCTGGCCCGATATAATTCCCGTTAACGGACTGGGGCTTATATCAAATAGGAACTGTTGGTTCTCTACAACACTGATAAAGTTCTGTTTCACTGGAACCAGTGAGGCGGGCCTCTCAGCCTGTGAGGGGTGTGAGTGAGTGTGGTGCCACATCAGTAACTGAGTGGGTCATCTCTTCTCACTCTCAGTACCTTCCTGAACCCGTGCGGACAGGAGGTGTCTGTGTAAACCTGTTCCAATCTGACCTTACATGTCCCCAAGGGGTGCGGAACGTCACATTGGTGCAAAGTGCGGACCTGTATCATGTGATCCAACTGACGTAATAGCGACGTCAGGCGGGTGGCGAGTGGGGATCCTTCACAACAAGTATTGCAGTATATATAAAGAAATTGTGCCCCAATTAAAATCCTACAGTAAATGGAGATATAGTTATACAGATCAATGGCTTGGAGCATTGGATCACTGCCTTCACCCCCTGCTGTGGAAAGGATATTGAAGCAGGTTATGTGATGGAGAAACAAAAACAGAGATCCAGCTCACCCTGATTGTAGTTGCCAGCAATCCTCAGCATGGACAAAAAAAAACCCCACTCCTGCTAGATTTAATGAAGTAGAAAAAAAGAATGAATCTTACGCATTTCAGACTAGAACTTAGCCCTTACTCATGGATGGATTAAGTTTTAGTCTGAAACCTGTAGGATTCTTTCTTACATTTTTGTCGTATCAAGATTGTCTATTTTTATTAATAATGGAAAAAATAACTTTTTGTATCGTTTTATCCAGAAAATGGCTGGATTTCTCTTTTTCTATGTATCTCATGGAGAGCAGACATGGATTGTTTATAACAAGTAGCTGACAGTTGTTGAAAGTGGGTAAACTGTGACTGTATGCATCCTTTTTACTAAAGAGGTGCCATTCAATGGAAAGTGAAGAATGCTATCCCATCACTGCCACTAATTTGTAAGGATCACCACTATCGTTGCCTCCGAATTGTCATGAACACCACTTGTTCGCGACACATGCTTTGGATGCTGCTGTTAAGAGGGACTCTGATTTCCACACTCACTCATCATACCGCAATAGGCTGACAATGAGCTAAGCGCGGCCAACAGACAGTGCTCAAATTCACATCACACGTTTCACTGCCACCACTCGCCGTTTTGATAGGTCAGTGAGACGCCTGCACTGGGTCACACACTGCCACCCATGCCACTCAGCTTTTCAAGCACATTATAGATACTCTTCTTGCATTCTGGCATACACATGGTAAATACAATCAAGCTATTCTTGCCCCTTTCAGGGTTTGTGGGTACGTTTACAGCAGCAAGAAACAAACGTATTACATTTTAGATTTAATATACAAAAAGAAATACAGTGCTTAAAAAAGGTTACAATATATTAAATAATACAAAGACAAATATACAGACAAAACAGTATAAAATAAGAGATAAAAACCTTATAAGTCTTACGAATTAGATCTGTGAGAGCATCTGGTGGAGGAGAATATCGCAGGAATTATAGACAGATCTGCAATACTCATTGATTCTCCCAGGGTCTGACAATGCTGAAACTTAGTGATGAGCGAGCATGCTCGCTACTGCTTGTTGCTCGCCCAAGACTCTCACTGCTCGAGATGCTCGGCGCTTGCAGAGTATTTCCGGGGTTGCTCGGCAGGAGCTCGGTTCCCAACCTTGCATGTTTGGCACCCTTTAGAGCGCCAATGAACATGCAGGGATTGTATGCCACACACTGTAGCGCCGCAGCCATGTTGGTTGTGGCATTACAGTGATTGGCTTGCCGCACAGCGTCATCGGGTCTATAGCAGACCTGGCGCCTCCATGCTTGTCCCAGTCTACTCCGGAATCAGGCAGTGTAGGGAGAGGTGCTGCTGAGCTAGGGAGAGATTTGCTTGTTTCTTACTTAGTATAGGTATACCACAACATATTCTACACATATCCATCTCAACTAACAGTCCTTCTGAGGACTAATCCAGCTGCACAGATATCACTGCTTGGCAAGCAGGCAGTGTATGTGGCAGACTGTAGTGCATATAGCAATAGGGTCCATTCCAGTTCTGTCTGCTGGTGCATTTACAGATATTTCTAGAAATAGCCCCAGGTATCAGGGGCCAGGAATAATTTTTTTGGGAATCTTAATCCTGATTATTTGCTTAAAAAGCAATCCAGAGAACACCGTTTTTCTGCTCCATTTGCTTGTTGGCACTGCAGAATACAGCCAGATCCTTTCCATATTACAGCGCTAAAAATTCATCTGTTTAAAACTGTGGTTTGTCCGTCACACGGCTCACATATAATTGCGCTGAAAATTCTGCCATTTCTGGCCTTCATTGAAATTTTGCTGCAGTGTGTCAGCGAAGTTATTGACACGAGGTCACTGTTAAAAATAGTTACCTACAGGCCAGTTATTTAAAACTGTGGTTTGTCTGTCACACGGATCACATATAAGTTCGCTGAAAATTCTGCCATTTCTGGCCTCCATTGAAATTTTGTTGCAGTGTGTCAGCGAAGTAATTGACACCAGTTCGCTGTTAAAAATAGTTACCTACAGGCCAGCCATTTAAAACTATGGTTCCGTCACACTTATCACATATCACTGCGGTTCAAATCCTGCCAATTGTACTGACCGTGGAAAATATTGTCCTCCATTTAAAATGGGAAAGGCACATGGCAAGGGACGGGGAAGTGGACGTGATGGTGATGATGGTGTATGCAGAGGACGAGGCCGAGGCCGTGGGCTAGTTGAAATTGTACAACAAAAAAACACCCACTTCTTCTCGCTCAACCTTCCTGTCCCAATTAATAGGGGACTGCAGAACACCACTATTGAACACAGAGCAGTTTGAAATGGTTATTGGTTGGATAGCAGATAATGCTTCCAGTCACTTAGCCACCACCACCACCTTGTCTTTCACACAGTCAAGTCTCAGTAGCCGTGAGTCTGGACCGCATATTCCTCACCCTGATCCTCCTTCCTCCCACCATGCCGAGTGCCCGGAGACAACTGATTCCACACTTGGACACTCCGAAGAGCTGTTCACCTTTCCATTTATAGATCCACTTGAAGCGGGGCAAGAGGAGATCGCATGTAGCGATGCCCAAATATTTGAGCAGCCACGGTCACACATGAAGGCGACGGTGGGAAACTGTCACAAGAGGTGGACGATGATGAGACACAATTGCCAGAAAGTCAGGAGGAAGACAAGGGTGCGGTAGTGGAAGATGAGGTGGTGGATGATTTAGTAACTGACCCAACTTGGCAGGGGGAGATACAGAACGAGGACAGCAGCACACAGGGGGAGGGAGGCGTAGCACCACAACAGGCAGGAAGAAGCAGTGTGGTGGCCACAGATAGAAGGCGGGCAAACGTTCCCCGTAACATCAACACGAAAGAAGATGCCAGTACAACTGTTAGGTCTTCCCGAGTCTGGTTGGTTTTTAAAGACTCTGCCAATAACCCCAAAAAGGCCATTAGCACCACCTGCCAGGCCAGCATCAGCAGAAGTAGCAAAACTACCAGCCTGACCATCATCAGCATGATCAGGCACATGGCAGCAAAGCACCCGACTAAGTGGGCTGAACCCCAGGGTCCAGGAACAGTGTATGCGGGTGGCACCACTGCTTTTTCCGCTGGTGTGTGTGCAAGCCAATCTCCTGTCCATGGCACATGTGAAAAAGCCTCCTGCCCTGCACCTGTCGTTGCACACTCTCACGTAGCACCATCAGCAAGAACGTCCACATCCTTGTCCCAGCGCATTGTTCAGTTGTCCCTGTCATAGGAAACAAAGGGTGGTTATCGATAGGAAACAAAGGGTAGTTATTAATGGAACACACTCAGACTGGGTCACAGTTAACAGTGGGGTACCACAAGAGTCAGTATTGGGCCCGCTTCTTTTTAAAGTACTTTTTAATGACCTTGTAGGGAGCATGCAGAGTAGCATTTCAATATTTGCTGATGATACTAAACTCTTCAGGGCAATCAATACAGAGGACAATTTAATATTAAAGGAGGATCTATGTAAACTAGCATGGGCTGATGAATGGCAAATGAGCTTTAATGGGGATAAATGTAAGGTAATGCACTTGGGCAGAGGAAATAAAATGTATAATTATATGCTTAAATGTAAAACAATGGGCAAAACTGTCACTGAAAAAGACCTGGGTGTATTGGTGGATGACAAGCTCACATTTGGTGGCCAGTGTCAGGCAGCTGCTGCAAAGGCAAATAAAATAATGGGATGCATTAAAAGAGGCATAGATGCTCATGAGGAGTACATACAGTACAGACCAAAAGTTTGGACACACCTCATTTAAAGATTTTTCTGTATTTTCATGACTATGAAAATTGTACATTCACACTGAAGGCATCACAACTATGAATTAACACATGTGGAATTCTATACTTAACAAAAAAGTGTGAAACAACTGAAAATATGTCTTATATTCTAGGTTCTTCAAAGTAGCCACCTTTTGCTTTGATGACTGCTTTGCACATTCTTGGCATTCTCTTGATGAGCTTCAAGAGGTAGTCACCGGAAAGGTTTTTTACTTCACAGGTGTGCCATGTCAGGTTTAATAAGTGGGATTTCTTGCCTTATAAATGGGGTTGGGACCATGAGTTGTGTTGTGCAGAAGTCTGGTGTATACACAGCTGATAGTCCTACTAAATAGACTGTTAGAATTTGTATTATGGCAAGAAAAAGCAGCTAAGTAAAGAAAAACGAGTGACCATCATTACTTTAACAAATGAAGGTCAGTCAGTGCGAAAAATTGGGAAAACTTTGAAAGTGTCCCCAAGTGTAGTTCCAAAAACCATCAAGCGCTACAAAGAAACTGTCTCACATGAGGACCGCCCCAGGAAAGGAAGACTAAGAGTCACCTCTGCTTCTGAGGATAAGTTTATCCAAGTCACCAGCCTCAGAAATCACAGGTTAACAGCAGCACCGATTAGAGACAAGGTCAATGCCACATAGAGTTCTAGCAGCGGACACATCTCTTCAACAACTGTTAAGAGGAGACTTTGTGCAGCAGGCCTTCATGGTAAAATAGCTGCTAGGAAACCACTGCTAAGGACAGGCAACAAGCAGAAGAGACTTGTTTGGGCTAAAGAACACAAGGAATGGACATTAGAACAGTGGAAATCTGTGCTTTGGTCTGATGAGCCCAAATTTGAGATCTTTGGTTCCAACCACCGTGTCTTTGTGCGACGCAGAAAAGGTGAACGGATGGACTCTACATGCCTGGTTCCCACTGTGAAGCATGGAGGAGGAGGTGTGATGGTGTGGGGGTGCTTTGCTGGTGACACTGTTGGGGATTTATTCAAAATTGAAGGCATACTGAACCAGCATGGCTACCACAGCATCTTGCAGCGGCATGCTATTCCATCCGGTTTGCGTTTAGTTGGACCATCATTTATTTTTCAACAGGACAGTGACCCCAAACACACCTACAGGCTGTGTAAGGGCTATTTGACCAAGAAGGAGAGTGATGGGGTGCTACGCCAGATGACCTTGCCTCCACAGTCACCAGACCAGAACCCAATCGAGATGGTTTGGGGTGAGCTGGACCAGAGAGTGAAGGCAAAAGGGCCAACAAGTGCTAAGCATCTCTGGGAACTCCTTCAAGATTGTTGGAAGACCATTTCCGGTGACTACCTCTTGAAGCTCATCAAGAGAATGCCAAGAGTGTGTAACGCAGTCTTCAAAGCAAAAGGTGGCTACTTTGAAGAACCTAGAATATAAGACATATTTTCAATTGTTTCACACTTTTTGTTAAGTATATAATTCCACATGTGTCAATTCATAGTTTTGATGCCTTCAGTGTGAATGTACAATTTTCATAGTCATGAAAATACAGAAAAATCTTTAAATGAGGTGTGTCCAAACTTTTGGTCTGTACTGTAATTTTACCTCTATACAAGTCACTAGTGTGACCACACTTAGAATACTGTGTACAGTTCAGGTCTCTGGTGTATAAGAAAGACATAGTTGAACTAGAGCGGGTGCAGAGGAGAGTGACTAAGGTTATTAGAGGACTGGGGGTGTCTGCAATACCAAGATAGGTTATTACTTATTACACTTGGGGTTATTTAGTTTTGAAAAACGAAGGCTAAGGGGTGATCTTATTACTATGTACAAGTATATGAGGGGACAGTACAAAGACCTTTCTACTGATCTTTTTACTCTGAGGCCTGAGACGGGGACAAGGGGGCATTTTCTACGTCTGGAGGAAAAAAGGTTTAATCATAATAACAGATGCGGATTCTTTACTGTAAGAGCAGTGAGACTATGGAACTCTCTGCCGCATGATGTTGTAATGAATGATTCACTACAAAAATTTAAGAAGGGCATGGATGCCTTTGTTGAAAAGTATAATATTACAGGTTATATATACTGGATTCCTTTACAGGGCATTGATCCAGAGAACTAGTCTGATTGCCGTATGGAGTCAGGAAGGAATTTTTTTCCCCAATGTGGAGCTTAGTGTTTGCCACATGTTTTTTTTTTGCCTTCCTCTGGATCAACATGTTAGGCTATCGATTGAACCAGATGGACTAAGTCTTCCTTCAGCATTAAAAACTATGTTACTATGTTACTATGTTACTACCCCAGTCCTTGGAATGCAAGCGCAAATACGCAGCCAATGCCCCATAGGCCTCACTACTAAATTCACACATTTCGGGACTGTTTGGGCTCGAAATGTTGCCTTTTAGGCTCGTGGAGACAGAAGCTTTCCGCAACCTGATGGCGGCAGCCATCCCTCAGTATTCGGTTCCCAACCGCCAATATTTCTCCCAGTGTGCCGTCCCCGCATTTCATGAGCACGTGTCCCACAAAATTAGCCGTGACCTCAACTATGCAGTTACTAGGAAAGTCCACCTAACCACGGACACGTGGACAAGTGCTTGTGGGCATGGACGGTACATCTCGCTGACCGCTTGCTCAGTTAACATAGTGGAAGCCGGGGACCCAGTCAGACCTTGAGACGGAACACGTCCTCCCGACGCCGAGGATTGCGGGCCCTGGGTCAATCAGGGTTGCCCCCATATTCTACTGATCCTGCACCTCCTCCTCTTCAGCATCCATCTCCGAAATGACCACATCAGTCGCAAGCTTGAAGCACTGCAGCACTGCCTCGGCCAAGCGGCAACAGGCTGTGCTGAAGCTAATATGCTTAAGTGAAAAACCACACAACGCTGAAGAGTTGTAGACTGCTCTGAAAGAGCAGGCAGATCTGTGGCTGACACCGCTGAACCTACAGCCAGGCATGGTCGTGTGTGACAATAGCCGGAAACTGGTGACGGCTCTGAGGCGAGGCGAGCTCACACACGTACCATGCCTGGCCCATGTGCTTAACCTCGTGGTTCAGCAGTTTCTCAAAACCTACCTGGAGCTGTCGGATCAGCTTGTTAAAGTACGCTGCCTGTGTGCCCATGTCACCTACAGCTTCCGCCGCCCTTGCTGTGTATCAGCAGCATTTGTAGCTTCCGGCTCACCGACTGCCGTGTGATGTCCCCATGCGTTGGAACATTGCAGATGTTGAGAAAGATTTGTGAGCAGAAGAGGGCAGTTGTTAACTACCAGCATCAACAAGGCCATAGGTATTCAGTTCAGACTCCACACATAAGACCTCAGGAGTGGACATGGATGTCAGACATATGTACCATCCTCCAAAACTTTGAGGACTCCACCAAGATGGTGAGCGGCGATGACGCCATAATTAGCGTCACCATCCCGCTTCTGTGTCTTCTGAAACACTCTCTGATCACAATCAAAGAGGATGCTTTGCAGGCAGAGCACGATGAGATGGAGCAAGAAACCATACAGGGTGATTGCACACAGCCCAGCCCCATCTCATCCCAACATGGATTGGGTGACAATGAGGAAGAGGAGGAGGAGGAGCTAGTTTCCTGCGCTATAGATGGTACTACCTGCACAACAGTCATACCGTCTGTTCAGCGTGGATGGCCTGAGGTCAGGGAGGAGGAGGAGGAGAGCATGGTCAGTTGTCCTCTTGGTGAGGACACGGAAGTTTTGCCTGTTAGCAGTCTGGAATGCATGGCTGAGTTTATATTACGCTGCCTTTCCCATTACCCTCGCATTTTACAAATTTTGGGTGACAGTCATTATTGGTTGGTTGGTGACACTTCTAGACCCACGCTACAAGGAGAGCTTTCTATCTCTTATTCCCGAGGTGGACAGGTCTACTAAAATGGGGCACTACCAGAATGCCCTTGTTGCGGAATTATTGAAAAAATTCCCATCTGAAAACGCTGGCAGCAGAGATCACAGTTCGTTGGACAACCAAGGAGTACAGGCAAGAGAGACACAACTCCAATCCAGCAGAGGCAGGGGAACAATGTCAAAGTTCTGGGACAGTTTTCTCAGACTCTCCCATCTTACAGGCCCTGAGGTACTCTCACAAAGAGTTCAAAGTTTGGGAAGATGGTAAGAGAGTACCTTGCCGACCGTACGAACATCCTCCGTGATTCCTCTGTGCCTTATAATTACTGGGTATCCAAGCTGTACACATCGAATGAACTGGCTCTCTATGCCTTGGAGGTCCTGGCCTGCCCTGCCGCTAGCGTTTTATCAGAGCGGGTTTTAAGTGCCGCTGGTGGAATTATAACCGATAGGCGCATCCGCCTGTCAACTGAAAATGCTGACAGGCTGACTCTTATAAAAATGAAGAAGGGCTGGATTGGGCCAGACTTCTCAACATCACCGAATGATAGCAGAGAAACATAAACTCAAATCCAGTGTCTCTTTTTGGGAGGTCTATTCCCATTCACCTCTTCACACCTACACAAGGATATACGCTTCGTGATTTTGTCTATTTGCTCTTGTTCTCCTCCTTCTCTCCATCCTCCATCACCATATCATTCACCACCATATCTACCATATCACCTCTACATGTCTTGCAAAGGGCATTGGAGTTTCTCCAAATTTTTGGCAGCTTTTGCATTCACTGCATAGGCAAACACTATGGGAGACCCACTTCCTAATAATGGAGACATTGTTTTAGGAGGCTCTCTGACCTCTACGTCTCTTCCAAGGTGCATTGGAGTGCCTCCAAATTTTTGGCAGCTTTTGCATTCACTGCATAGGCAAACACTATGGGAGACCCACTTCTTAATAATGGACACATTGTTTTTAGGAGGCTCTCTGACCTCTACATCTCTTCCAAGGTGCATTGGAGTGCCTCCAAATTTTTGGCAGCTTTTGCTTTCACTGCATAAGCAAACACTATGGAAGACCCACTTCCTAATAATGTGAACATTGTATTTAGGAGGCTCTCTGACCTCTGTCTCATGCAAGGGGCATTGGAGTGCCTCCAAATTTTTGGCAGCCCTTGCAGTCACTGCATACACAATAACAGTATAGGAGACCCACTCGTTAATAATGTGAACAACAAAGCATAGCCGGCTGATGGCTCTCTAAGCATAGCGAGGGCCGACTGCTGGCCATTTAAGAATAGTAAGGGCCGCCTGATGGCCCTATAAAAATAGGCTTTGTTACATTCAGAGTCCCTCCTTCATAAATGAAACACGATGTGTCTGATGATGTCTCACACACCACATGGCCAGATAAGGCAGTAAAATGTTAAAATTATATTTCCTGGTGAATGCATTTGTCACCATTGAAAGCAATGCAAAAGTGCAAAAACGCATCAAAAACGCTACGTGTGAACATAGCCCAAGGTGTGGAGGGGCATTTTTTTTGTGTATATTTATTTTGCCTTATATACAAGTCATTACCCTGGAAAGGATGTTCCTTAACTTATTTCCCAGGAAAATCCACTTTGGTTTTTGTTTTTGTATGTTTTGTTGTGAGTCCGTAAAAGTGGCGTAATACTTCTGACATCATTGTTGAGAGCAGTGACTTGGGATTCAGAAATGCTTCCAGGGGTCTTCCCCATGCTGTTCCTATGTCATTTGAGCACCTTTCCAATCGATTTGGGCAATTTTTAGGCCCTCTGCAGACCGCCGTGGGGAGCTGCCTGAAAAATGCTGGTGTTTCCCATAGACTTACATTGGGCTCGTTGCTCGGGTCGAGCACCCGAGCATTCCAATTTGCTCGACCCGAGCATCGAGTACCCGAGCATTTTAGTGTTCGCCCATCACTACTGATATTTCTTAGGTGACATGTTATAAAGGATCTCACCAGACACCTCACTCCTCCCTCAGCTGAGGTAAATGGAGAACGGCTGATTAGATTAAATTCTAATCTAGTTTATGCCATATTTCTGTATAGAGAAACAATATGGCCGTCATCTTAATGAACATCCTTTTAGCCTCTTATACTTACCACACACAAATAGGATATATCCATAAATCAGGAAGCTATTGTGACTGTGGGTTGCAAGCTATCAAGACTTTTGCAAGTCTACCCCCCAGATGGAAATATGCTACCTGATTATAGATATATCCATGTATTGTGTCAAACTCTGATTTTATAGATATGACATGGAAAATATTGTACTTTAATTGCCATGTGAAGCCTCTGATATGGAGTCATCCCATCTGGCTTCGGGGCAATATTCTTCACTTTGGTTTGATTAGCATGTCTTCAGTTATGAGGATGTACACAGTCAAAGTTTACCCTTCCAACAACTGTCAGCTACTTGATAATTTCACTGTGTACATACTCCATGTCTGCTCTACTTCAGATAATCTGCTTCAATTACCTGTTCACAGCAGGGGCTGTAGGCAGTGATCTAATGCTCCCAACCTTTGATCTGTATAATATAATGCTATTTATGACAGCATGATGCCTACCCACACAGTATGATGTCATTCCATTCACTCTCCACAGTATGATGCCACAGCATTCACTCTCCACAGTATTATGCTCCACAGTCACCTACCACATTATAATTCCCTTCACTGTTACTCCCACAGTATGATGCCCAACAGTCCCCCACACACAGTATGATAGCCAACACAGCACCCCAACATGCAGTTTAATGGCCTCCATAGCCCCAACTCACAGTATGATTGCCTCCACAGCACAACCCCCCACATATACAGTATGATGCACCCCATAGCCATTACACACTAAGTATGAGGGCCCCCAAAATCACTTCACACAGAATATTGTTCCTACACCGCCCATACTTAGTATGTTGGCTCTAACAGTCCATACACACAATATAATAACCCCATACATAGCATGATGGCCCTCACAGCCTCTACATACAGTATGATGCCACAAGAGCCCTACACACACAGCATGATCTTAAAATATAAAAAATGCTCACTTAGCCCCTTTCCTCTGATTTGCTGCTCCAGTTTCTGCTAGGATTGAACTAAGTCTCTGTGCAGCAGGAACAATCCAGTGATATCAATGCACGTGCTTTGCAGGGAGCCAATGGCATGCATCCTGCGAATATAGATATCATTGAAATGCAGACGCCGTACATGGATGGGTGTAGTGCCATTCAGCACTATGCACACCCAACTCAAGGGCCCCCTAATGGCCATGTGGTCTACCACTATAGGCAAAATGCCACTGTATGCACACTATATTGTGTTTCTAAAAATTAAAAGTTGTCTAAATGCAAGACTGAGCATTTTATAAAGACAGGTAAACACCCACAATGTATCAATTTTACAACAATTTGACTTTAATCATTTAATCAGAGTGTACGTAATTAACCTGAAAATTTTACAGCTTGGAAACACATATTATTCAGACTGTTTACAACTACAGAGTTATGTCTCAAATCTGATGACGCTCACATAAACTCCAATGCTTGGTAAAAGGCTCTGGCTCAAATGCTGTACTCTCTGTACAGAGACATGCCTCACCGTGTTCTCAAGACAAATCGTTAAGGGCAATTATCATTAAGAGCTTAAAAGGTTTCCTAAAGCAACTCTGACATCAATGAAAGAAAGTTACACATCCACCCAGATATAAACATATACACTAAGGTGATGTAAAGAATGCGTTACTATGTACGCATACGTATACAAAGCTAGAAAATGGGTTGTATGGTTTGGAAAATTCCTTTTCAAATACCCTGTTAGAGAATTGTTACTTAACGAGGCCATATCACCTCCTGGGAAATTTGATGATGTAAAAATAGATTAAATATTAATCATTTCACAACTATATATCATTAAGAAAAGTAAATATTTTCCTCTATAGCTTGCTAATTAAATCTCTTGGATCGTAAGAAAGGGAAACAGGAGTCATTGTCATCAGGCTCTCCACTGACTTACTATTTTCACAATTTTGTAAGACTTTCTTCTGGAAGATATAACTGTGTAGGGAAACCAATGTGCAGCATATAAACACATGGGCAATCTGTGAGGCTGTATTGCTTCATACTGGATGTAGTTATATACGTGACAATGTAAGTTGGGTTTCTCTTTCTATGTATTATGAAGCATTAATAACAGGAGGCTAAAAAACTTGCAACAGAGGCAAAATATGTAAGCATTCCCTTCATTATGGATGATTCTGGCTATAATTGTTTGTAAGTGAGCAACTCAGATTAATCCTTTGCAAGCAGCTATGTCCTCCTCTAGTGGATTAACTTTTTATAATCATGCATGTCATCTTCTAATATTAACTTATAAAGAAAATAGAGTTCAATGGCAAACAAGTAAGTAAATTGTACGCTCCCTGACAGAAGTTATGTCGCTTATCCATGTTATGTAAATAAAAGCTTATAACCTGACGTTAAATACATCCATTGGTTTTATAAATTGCTCTTTTGAAAGCTGAAACCCTCCCAAATTTGGTATAGGTTAAGAAAATAAATTGGCATCAATGCTGAAATATTGATCATTTAATGAACACAGAATGGTCAGATTTTGGCAAGACAAAAGTTTTGTCGCCTGGTCATATAATGCACCCAATCCTAGTTTACATCCTAGTTTACATCCTCACCAGTGCTCAGCAAATGATCGGTTAATTAGTGGGTGTGTATAAAAAGAAACCCACTACCCCAGACCTTCACTTGAACTGCAACTTGAGCTCTGACATGGCAAAAATCCATCCTGCGACCAAAGCCTTAATTATCAAGAGGCTGAAGACCAGATCCACTGCAGAGGTGGCTGGCACCTTTAATGTGTCCCAGCGTGAAGAACAAAGAATTTAAAAAAGATTTGAAGAGACTGGAGATGTGTTTGACAAGCCCAGGTCCGGCAGACCCCACAAGACAACTGCTCAGGAGGAAAGTTTGATGGTTAGAAAATCCAAAGCAAGCCCTCTTCCACTGCAGCAGAACTCCAACAGGCCTGGTCACCTCAAGTCCCTGTCTCAGAACAGTTTGTAGGATTCTGTCTCGAAATGGCCTCCATGGTCGAATCAGTGCCCAGAATGCAGCACTAAACAAAAGGCAAATAAAAAACCATGTGGCATTTGCAAAGTTCCACAGCCAGCTAAACAGATGGACGCTGGAAAAGTGGCAGAAGGTGGATTTCTCTGATGAATCTTCAGTAGAATTACACCACAGCTGCCGCAAATAATGCAGGAGACCTACTGGAGCCCATATGGATCCAAAATACACCCAGAAAACAGTTAAATTTGGTGGTGGAAAGATCATGGTCTGGGGTTACATTCAGTATGGGGGTGTGCAAAACATTTGCAAGGTGGAAGGCAATATCAATAAAGAAGTAAAATATCCTAATTTGGAATGTAAGAGGTAGCTAAAATATCAAGAAGTATTGGATGCCTCTTACAGTACATTCCAGATCATAAAAGGGGTCAAATTCTAAAGCAGGATGTGTGCCATCTCATACACCCATCTCTATGACAAAGTTCCTCCAGGCAAAAAAGATCAAGGTGCTCAAGGACAGGCCAGCCTAGTCACCAGACATGAACATCATTGAGCATGTTTGGGGTAGGATGAAAGAGGAAGCTTGGAAGACAAAACCAAAGAATCTAGATGAACTCTGGGAGGCATGTAAGACTGCATTCTTTGCTATTCCTGATGACTTCATTAATAAATTGTATGAATCATTGTTGAACCGCATGGATGCAGTCCTTCATGGAAGTCACACAAAATATTAAATATGACTCTAATTGCACCACAACTTCATTCACCAATGTTATGCAACATATATTTGTATTTTAAGATAATTATTTGTTTGAATATCACATTACTTTCTGTGGGCGACAAAACTTTTGTCCTGCCATAATCTGACCATTCTGTGTTCATTAAATGATCAATATTTCAGCATTGATGCTAATTTAATTTCTTAACCTATACCAAATTTGGGAGGGTTTCAGCTTTCAAAAGAGTAATTTATAAAACCAATGGATGAATTTAACGTCAGGTTATAAGCTTTTATTTACATAACATGGATAAGCGACATAACTTCTGTCAGGGAGTGTATATGTTTTATTAAATGCAAACACTGTTAAAATAAGGGAGAGATAATAAAACCCACATCACAATGGACATAGAAACAATATCACAAGGACAATGAATGGAGAGTAAAACAATGTTGTAATGATTGTGATACAAGTTATAGGCATAATCATGTGAAATATATTATATAGCGCATATGCAATGTAGGCCTCAATGCATATAAAAAATAAAGTGCCTGTGCTTGTACATAAAAGTTAGGTAGTGCCACAATGAAGTATTTGAAAGGATGACAGTTGAAGGAGTAGAAGCTAAGTGCATATCAATTCAACATGATCTACCATGTTTGTAGGAAAACATAACGTGCTTGATTCAATTGGAAATAAACATGATTGGAAATGAAAAACATGATAATAAATAAGGCTTTTTTGACATCAGGCACTAGGCACTTTATGTTTTCCTCCACACATGATGGATCATGTTGAATTGATATGTACGTAGTGTCACGTGTTTACCGTGACAGAGAGCAGCCAGAAGACCGCAGCGTCTGAGTCCTCTCTCCTTTTGTGTAATCCTCTTTCTTCTCTTATTTTGTTTTTTCCCCATCCTCCACTCCCCGGTGTTTACCTCTGTTGCTTGTGTGCATATATTTGTATGATTGGTATTTTCCTTTATCCCTATTTATATTACCTTGTTGTGCTGCCATACACTACTACTCCCCTCTTCCCTGGGGAAGGGAACAGACTGAGGGCAGAATGAGGAGCTCAGACAAGGTAGGTGGCCCTGGCATCTTCACCTTCAGAAATAATCTGGGGAACAGGGCCAGCTGGGGCGCCCCTAGCATTAGGGACAGGGAAGGAGCCCCTGGCCCCGAGATACCCAACAAAAGAGTCGGGACCCTTAGCTTCTTCTCCTTCTATTGAGATCTGTTACACACTTGTTTAGGATTCCTGCTTTGCTTCCCTCACCACAGTCTGCACTTTCTTGTGCTCCACATCAGGCTTTGAAAGTAGCCTGGTGTGTTCCCATATGTATGTTTCCTAGGCCTATACAAGGCCTACCAGGACACACACCTGTGTCTTGGTATTAAATCTTTCTAGTGCACAGTTCCAGTCTACAGTCTACGTTCTTTCAGTACCACTGTTAACTGGCTCCTGGACGTGCCCTAGCTGCTTGCGGCTTCCATAACTTTCAGACTTTGTAGTTACTCTGGAGTTCCGTCTGCTATCTGTTCTCAGTCTTCTACAACCTCTACTGGTTTCCAGGATGTCTACCAGAGTTTTGCCTCCTGTCTGCATGCAGCTTCCAGTCCTTCAGTCTCCTGTCTGCCTGCAGTCTTCAGTAACTCTACAATCTGTTGGCAGTCTCCAAGACGTCTTTTGGCTTCTTGCGGCTATCAGTCCTTCAGTCTCCAGTCTGCCCGCGGCCTTGAGTAACTCTGCAACCTGTCTGCAGTCTCCAAGACATCTCTTGTCTGCTTGCCACTTCCAGTCCTTCAGTCTCCTGTCTGCCTGCAGTCTTCAGTAACTCTACAATCTGTTGGCAGTCTCCAAGACGTCTTTTGGCTTCTTGCGGCTATCAGTCCTTCAGTCTCCAGTCTGCCCGCGGCCTTGAGTAACTCTGCAATCTGTCTGCAGTCTCCAAGACATCTCTTGTCTGCTTGCCACTTCCAGTCCTTCAGTCTCCTGTTTGTCTGTGGACTTCAGTAACTTTGCTATCTGCAGTCTTCAGGATGTCTCCTGGCTGCCGGCGGCTTCCAGTTCTCCAGATAACTGTCTGTGTCCTGTGTGCCTTGTCCGTCTGCTGCACCAATGCCCCTGGCCCATGTGCCCACACGGATCTTGGGCTTAGAAGATCCATCTGAGCTTGTGAGTCCCTACTGGTGACAGGATCCTCCTAAAAACTGCATTGTGACACTACCTACTGTAACTATAATGTATAAGTGTAGGTACCATTGATGAGCAAGTATGCTTGCTATTTCTCGGTACTCACCCAAGCATCTCACTGTTTTAAATGCTCGGCGAGTACTTCCAGGATGCTCGGGCAGGAGCTCGAGTCCCCTCCCCGCATGTTTGCTGCTATTTAGACAACAAATTAACATGTGGGGATTGCCTGCCACACACTGAAATGCCGCAGCGGTGTAGGTTGTGGCATTACAGTGACTGGCTGGCCGCATAGTGTCATCGGGTCTATATCAGACCCAGTGACTCTATGCTCGTCACACTCTACCTTTCAGACAGGCAAAGTAGGGAGAGGTGCTGCTGAGCTAGGGAGAGAATTGGCGGTTTATTAGTTAGGTATAGGCATTCCACAGCAATATATATATATATATATATATATATATATATATATATATCCATCTGAAATAACAGTCCTTCTAAGGACTAATGTAGCTGCATATATTAATCCTTGTGATAGCAGGAATTAGGCAGCCAGAGTTTGTGGAGAGTGAATAGAGCAGAATAGGGTCCATTGTACGTTCTGTCTGCTGCTGTTACAGATATCCATAGCCCTTGATATCAGGGCTAATATTCTTTTTTGCTTTTAATCCTGATTATTTGCTTAAAAAGCAATATAATACACCATTTTAATTGCTCCAGTTGCTTGTTAGCAGAATAGAGCCAGATTTAATTGATTTTATTCGCATTGCAGTATTGTGGAAGCAGAGAAACTTGTCCATCATCAAACGTGATCCGATATTACTGTTGTAAAATATATGGAGTGCAAAATATTACACTCCATTTAAACTCTGCCAGTTGTGTGTTGTTAAACCTATTCACACTTGGTCGCTGACCAATACTATACTACAAGGCCACTGTCTAAAACCGTGCTCATTAGACGTGATCCGATATTACTGCCGTAATAATCATCACATTTTAGGGAGAGTGCAATATATTACACTCTATTTAAAGTCTGCCAATTGTGTGTTGTTCTTCATATTCACACTTGGTCGCTGACCAATAGAATAGTGCAAGGCAACTGCCTAAAACCGTGTTCATCAGACGTGATCCAATGTTACTGCGGTAATAATCGCAACATTTTGTGGAGCCAAATATTATACTCCATTTAAAATGGGCAATGCGCGTGGCAAGGGACGGGGAAGTGGACATGATGATGGCGGAGCACGCAAAGGCCGAGGCCGTGGGCAAGTTGAAATTGTGCCTGCTGAGGGAGCACAGCAAGCACCCACATCATGTCGCCCTACCTTCCTGTTCCACTTTGTAGGGGGCCGCGGAACACCACTATTGAAGCCAGAGCATTGTGAAAAGGTTGTTGGTTGGATAGTAGATAATGCTTCCAGTCAGTTTGCCACCACCACCACCCTGTCTTCCACACAGTCCAGTCTAAGTAGCACATGAAGGCGATGATGGGAAAATGCAAATACTGTCACAAGAGGTGAATGAAGATGATGAGACACAATTGCTAGCAAGTCAGGAGGAGGCTCAGGGTGCGTATGTGGAAGAAGAGGGGGTGGACAATGAAGTCACTGACCCAACATGGCAAGGTGACATGCCTAGAGAGCACAAGCAGCACAGAGGGCGAGGAAGGTGTAGCAGCAGATCAGGCAGGAACAAGCAATGTAGTGACCACAGACACAAGGCGGGCTACTGTTCCCCGGAACACCAAGACTACGGAAGTTGACAGTTCAACTGTTAGGTATTCCCGAGTCTGGCTCTATTTTAAAGACTGTCTAGATAACCCCAAAAAGGCCATTTGCAACACCTGCCATGCCAGCATCAACAGGGGCAGCAAAACTACCAGCCTAACCACCACAAGCATGCTCAGGCACATGACAGCAAAGCACCCGACAAGGTGGGCCGAACACCAGGGTCAAGAAACTGTGTAAAAAGGTGACACCACTGCCTGTTCCGCTGTTGTGCGTGCTTGTCAATACCCTGTCCATGGTGCAGGTGAAGATGCCTCCCACCCTGCACCTGTCATTGCACACTTGCAACCACCACCATCAACCATGTCCACAACCTTGTCCCCGCGCAGCGTTCAGTTGACCCTACCTTAGTCCTTTGAACAAAAGTGCATATGCGCAGCCAACCACCCTCAGTCCACAGCACTAAACTGCCACATTTCTCGAAGGCTTGCACTTGAAATGTTGCCTTATAGGCTTGTGAAGACTGAATCTTTTCGCAACCTCAAGGCGGCGGCCATATCTCAGTACTCAGTCCCCAGCCGTCACTATTTCTCCTGGCGTGTTGTCGTCCCCTAATACAAGCACATGTCCAAAAACATTACCCGTGCCCTCAACAATGCAGTTACTGGGAAAGTCCTCCTAACCACGAACATGTAGGCAAGTGCTTGTGGCCAGGGATGGTACATCTTGCTGATGGCACACTGGGTTAATATAGTGGAAGCAGGGACCCAGTCGGACCTTGGGACAGAACACATCCTCCCGACGCCGAGGATTGCGGGCCCTGGGTCATTCAGGGTTGCCCCCACATTCTACAGCTCCTGCACCTCCTACTCCTACTTAGCCTTCATGTCCGAAATGACCACATCAGTCGGAAGCTGGAAACACTGCAGCACTGCGTCGGCCAAGCGGCAACAGGTGTGCTGAAGCTAATATGCTATGGGGATAAACTGCACAACTCTGAAGAGTTGTTGACAGCTGTAAAATAGCTGGCAGATCTGTGGCTGTCACCGCTGAACCTACAGCCAGGCATGGTCATGTGTGACAATGGCCGTAACCTGGTGGCGGCTCCGAATCTAAGCAACCTCACACACATACCATGCCTTGCCCATGTGCTCAACCTATTGGTTCAGTGGATTCTCAAAACCTACCGGGATTTGTCTGAGCTGCTTGTCAAAGTACGCCACGTGTGCGCCCCTTTTCAAAAGTCACCTACAGCTTCTGCTACCCTCACCGTGCTTCAGCAGCGTTTGCAGCGTCCATCTCACCGACTGGTGTGCAATGTCACCACATTGGAACTCAACCTTGCAGATGTTGGGAAGGATTTGTGAGCAGCAGAGGGCAGTTGCTAAGTACCAGCTTCAACATGCCCATCGGCATTCAGGTCAGCCTCCACACAAAAAGAACTGAGGATGGCATGGATGTGAGACATCTGTGTTGTCCTCCAAAATTTTGAGGACTCCACGAACATGGTGAGCGGTGATGACGCCATAATTAGCATTACCATCCCGCTTCTCTGTCTTCAGATACGCTCGCTGCTCACAATTAAAGAGGAGGCATTGCAGGCGCAGCACAATGGGATGGAGCAAGGAACCATACAGGTTGATGCCACATAGCCATACCTCATCTCATTGAAACGTGGATTGGGTGCTAATGAAGAGGAGGAGGAAGAGGATGAGGAGGAACAGGAGATGTTTCCTGTGCTACAAATGGGACTACTCACACCACATTCATACCATCTGCTCAGCGTAGATGGCCTGAGGAAAGGGAAAATGAGGAGCAGGAGGAAGAGAGCATGAACAGTCGTCCTCTTGGTCATGACAGGGAAGACTTGGCTGGTGGCAGTCTGGCACATATGGCTGACTTTATGTTCCTCTGCCTTCCTGTGGCAAAGAGGTCTAGTAAAATGTAGCAGTACCAGAAGACCCTGGTTGCGGAATTATTAAAAAATTCCCATCTGAAAATGCTGGCTGCAAAGGTCACAGTTCCTTGGACAACCAAGAAGTACAGGCAAAGGAGACACAAATACGACGCAGCAAAGGCAGGGAAAGAATGTCAAAGGTGTGGGACAGTTTTCTCAGACCCTCCCAGTGACCAGGCCCTGATGCGCGGGATACCCTGACAAGGAGGGAAAAGTTTTAGAAGATGCTGAAGGAGTACCTTGACAACCGTACCAACGTCCTCTGTGATTCCTCTGTGCCTTATCCTTGGGTATCCAAGCTAGACACGTGGCAAGAACTGGCTCTCTACGCCTTGGAAGTCCTGTCCTGCCCTGTTGCTAGCGTTTTGTCAGAGCGGGTTTTTAGCGCCACCTGGGCCCTTATAACTAATTGTCGCATCCGCCTATCAACTGAAAATGCTGACAGACTGACTCATAAAAATGAACAAGGGCTGGATTGGGCCAGACTTCTCAACACCATCGGACGATAGCAGTGGAACAAAAAGTCAAATACAGTGACTTTTTTGGGGGAGTCTATTCCCATGCACCTCTTCTCATCCAGACATGGGTATACGCTTCCTGATTTTTTCTATTTTCTGTTGTCCTCCTCCTTCTCCTTCTCATCCTCCACCACCATATCACCAGGGTGACCGTGATGCAACACCCACATAATTTTTTTGTAATGGTGTTTGTGATGCCTGTAGGAAATTTTTTTAGAGGCCTACCTATAACATTCTGTATGTTATACAGTATGTTCAGTTCATGTATATCCTCCAGGGGTAAATGTTTTTCAGCCCATGGACTTTTCCTGGATTCAATTAGTCATCCATAGCGTATTACGTGGTTTGTGTTACATTTCGGTGGTATATAACACTCCAAAAAAACTTTAAACAAATTTTCTGGATTGAATTTGTGATCCATGGATTGAATTTGTGATCCATATATGTTTACATGCTTTGTATTACATTACGGTGGTATTAAACTTGAAAAAAACGCTTTGACTGCTGCGCAGGTGACAAGACACCTAGCAATTAGAAAATGCATAAGGCGTGCGGTAAAGTACTGTAAAGTGGATCTGCTGATGATGGTGCACGCAGATGCTGAGGACATTGGGCAGGTGGGACTATGCCGCTTGATGGAGCACAAGATTCATGCCTATCCATCACACATTGTTTCCTATCCAACTTTGTAGGGAGGCATGGTACACCACTTCTGAAGCCACACCAATGTGTTTGGTTTGAATAGCAAATAATGCTTACAGCATGCTTGTCAGAACGGCCCAGTCTTCTACACTATCCAGTCTCAGGAGCCAAGTGTCTGGATCACTTAATCCTCACTTTTATCTTCCTTTCTCCCACCAATGTTGATTCCCATTAGACTAGTGATCCCACACTAGGACACTCCGAGGAGCTCTCGGCTTTCTTCATTTTGGCCTCTCACCCTGCATGATCCAAGAGGGACAGAAGGAGATGCTGTTTAGTGCTGCACAAAATTTAGAAAAGCCACAGCCACATGAAGATGATGGTAGGGAATGGCAAATTTTGTCTAAGGAGGAAGATGATAATGAGACAAAGTTGCTGATAAGTCAGGTTGTTGCTAAGTCACCAATACAGGAGAACCAGGGTGTGGTGGTAGAAGATGAGGTGGTGCATGACAAAGTCACTGATCCAAACTGGGAAGCTGTCATGCAGAGTGAGGCCAGTAATGCTGAGGGGGAGGGATTGGCAGCACAAAAACAGGCAGGAAGAGAAAGTGGGGTGACCAAAGGGAGAAGGCGGGCAACTGTTCCACAGAGCACCGACATTTGTGAATTTCTCTGTCAAAGAGTTAGGTGTTCCCCAGTCTGGGGCTTTTTTAAAGAGAGTTCTAAGACAAAAAAAATGGTCATTTGCAACCTGTGCCATTGCAAGATCAGCAGGGTCCTGACCACTAAGAGCCTAACCACCACCAGCATGATCAGGAACATTTCATCTAAGCACCAGACACAGTGGGCCAAATGCCTGGGTCCATGATTGGTGCCAGCGGGTGATACCACTTCGGCTTCCCCTGTGCTAGGTGCTTCCAGTCCATGACACTGGCAAAGATGCCTCCAGCCCAGCACTTGTCCTTGCACATTCTGATGCACCACCATCAGGCACTTCCTAATCGTTGTCCCAGCACAGCTTTCAGCTGTCCGTACCCCAGGCTTTGTAACGAAAGAGAAAGTTTCCAGCCACCCACCTAAAGGTCCAAATGCTAAACAGGCACATTTCCAGGCTGCTTTCTGTAGAAATGTTGCCGTTTAGATTTGTTGACAAGGAGGATTTCCGCCAACTCATGGGGAGCTCATAACAGACAGGCGCTTTCGCCTGTCAACAGAAAATGCTGACAGGTTCACTCTGATAAAAATGAACAAAGCCTGGATTAGACTCCACTAGTTTTCTCACGCAACACTGGGGCACTGAGGTCACCAGAGCTTGTCAGCTGATCTTCAGCTGATGAACTCCAGTGACCTCAGTCCCGACAGCTCAGCGTTATACACTGACAGGAGTGATTACACTCCTTTCAGTGTATACAGTGCTGTCCTGTACAACAGTCACACCAGATATTCGTGGGACACTCTGCCTTATGTCATCACGGCACACAGGTGAGGGGTATGGTTTTTTATTTTTGTTTTTTTTTACAGGTAACAATGGCTTTAGAGGAATGGGTGTTAGGTGAGCATACAGTGTTTTTTATTTTTAAATAAATTATTAAAACTGTGTGCACTTTCATTTTAAATAAAGGATTTTTTTCAGCCCATGTGTTTATTTCAAAACCTTTACTAGTAATGAGGGTGTCTTATAGATGCCTCTCCAATACTAACCCGGGCTTCATGTCAACTGCCAACACAAGGTTGACATGAACCCCTACCCTATTATCCCACTTACCACCACACCAGGGCAAGTGGGAAGAGCAAGGCTAAGTGCAAGAATTGATGCAGCTTATGGATGTGCCATTTCTTGGGTGGCTGAGGGCTGATATTATTAGCCTCAGAGTTGGCCAGGTTCCGTGACCCCTTCCCTGGCTATTAATATCAGTGCACAGCTGTCTGTTTAGCCTTTGCTGATTAGATTTTATAGGGGGACCCTGCGTCAATTTTTTTCTGGGGACACCCTGTAATCTAGCCAGCAAACACTAAGCAAACAGCTGTGAGCTGTTATTAATAGCCGGGTAACATCTTTGGCTAATGGCCCCTTCCCTGTCTAGTAATATCAGCCCTCAGCTGTCGGCTTTCCCTCTGCTGGTTATGAAAATAATGCGAGAGCCCATGCCATTTTTCAATTTAATTCTTCATTTTCTTTTATTTAAAAGAAATCACATGCCCACTGTGTTTGTTTTTGACGCTGTGTAAACTCACCCGCACCATGTCAAATTCTGTAGCAGACACTAGTCTCCGCTGCATATTTTAACTGATTGAAATGTCATTTCATGTGGTGGATCCGCATATACTGACAAAACAAGTGCGGCATTAGAACACAGCGTTATGGACGCAGCAAAAGTACGCTGTGTCCAATCCGCTGCTGGTTGTTGATCGTGGGGACTTATTGACTAACCAAACAGCTGTGAGCTTTTATTTATAGCCAGGAAACATGTTGGCCTAATGGTCCCTTGTTAGGCTAAAAATAGCAGCTCTCAGTTGCCCCAGAAATTACATGAATGGGAATTAGGGCTAATGGGATTAGGGTTTATGGGATTAGGTGTCGCTGACACCAAGCCCTTTGTTTAGTGATGAAGATGTGTCAACCAGACACCCTCATTACTAAACCTGTAAGTAAAGAGTTAAATAAACACACAGAGAATAAACACTTTATTTGAAATTCAACAGACACATTCTTTAATAATTTAAATTAACCAATATACTCACCTCAGGTCCGATGTACCAAAAATGCACCAAATCACAGCAAAAACGCTTATTTTTTCGCAGTGTTTTTTCCGCAAGAGGTGCCGAAACCTTGCAGAAATTTCTACAATCAAACACAGAACGTGCGCACATAGCCTTATAGGAGAACTGTCACAAGTGTATCAGAGGTGACAGACTGTCGCCCTGCAGTTGGCTGCAGGAGATCTCTACGTTTTGCATTACAGACATCTTCTTAGATGAGAGGCTGTCTCTAGGACCTAGCGGCTACCTCTCTCTGGTAATTATCTCCCTGGCCTGGGTGTATATATACCTGGTGTGTCTGAGAGGGAGGTGCCGGCTATATTCATTTCAACTTGTGAAGGCTTAGCAAGAGCAGTACTTTGTCCTCTCTGGAGCTTGAGGCCGAGTTTGCATTTGTCTGGAGTCCTCTAAAGCTAAGCATTCTCCCCCTGTTTGTCTACCCTTGTTGTCTATAGAGTTTAGTGGAGATTGACTAGTGCTCATCTCCTCCCATCCCTAGCCTTAGCCATATACCAGGGAAAGACAGGGAAAGGCACACGTGCGGCGATTGCTGAAAAGGAAATATAGGGATGGTAGTTGAGACAGGTTGACACTAGACCAGTCTAGGAGGTCTCCAATTCCCCCTTTCCCTAGTGTCCCGGCTCCCTTTCCCTTTTCCCTCTGTGTTGCACTAAGTCTTTCCCACACCTGGCATGACATTCTGTGACACTCCATGATCTCCTTGTGCACGGTAGGCCACCAATAGTGGTGTTAGATGAGCTGCAACGTCTTTCTCTGCCTGTCATGGCCGGCCACCTTAGAGCAGTGCCCCAATAGCAGAACTCACCTCTTATCTGATTCTGACACCAAGGTCTTTCCTGGAGGAATTTTGGAAAAGTTTACCAGAACCACAGTAGCCATCTTGGATGGCTCAATAAGGAGTTGAGGTTCCTCCTCTTGGTCGGTGGAAACAGAGGAGCAGAAAAGAGCATCAGCCTTGATGTTCTTGGCAGCTGGCCGAAAATGCAGAACAAATCCAAAAGGGGCAAAAAATAATGACCACCTACCTAGCCTGTCGCAGGTTCAGTCATTGTGAGGACTGCAAATAAGCCAGGTTCTTATGGTTTGTATAAATAATGACCGGATGGACTGCTCCCTTGAGAAGGTACCAACACTTCTCTAGAGCCATCTTAATTGCCAACAACTCTTGGTCACCAATCGAGTAGTTGTGGTTCAGGACAGAGAAGGCCTTGGAGAAAAAAACACAGGTAAACATTTGGCCGGAGGGAGACTTTTGGGTGCAAACTGCTCCTGCCCCAGAAGATGAAGCATCTACCTCCAGAAATAATTGTTTGTTCACCTCTGATCGATGTTCTACTGAAGCAGAGGAAATGGCATGTTTCAGGGAGAGAAAAGCGTTCTCAGCCTCTGGAGTGTATGGACTTTTGATCGGCACCCTTGCGGATCATAGCAGAGATGAGAGCGGTCCAGGATAAGAAATGCGGAATGAACTGTCGATAGTAATTAGTGAAGCCTAGGAATCACTGGATAGCCTTAACGCCATCAGGGCGCAGCCACTTGAGGTTGGAAGACACTTTCTCCAGATCCATCTTCAAACCCGATATGATATAACCTAGGAAAGGCAGAGATAATTGTTCAAAAATGCTTTTTTTCAAATTTAGCATACAAGCGATTTGCCCTAAATGCTGCAGGACTTGGTGAACATTTCACTCATGAGAGGGCAGATCTGGAGAGAAGACCAACATTTTGTTCAGATAAGAGGAGGTCTCGGAAGATGTCGTTCACAAATTCTTGGAAGACAGCTGGGTCATTGCTGAGCACAAACGGCATAACTTGGTACTCATAATGACCATCCTGGGTGTTGAAAGCCATCTTCCATTCATCTCCTCAGCGTATCCGGACTACATTTTATGCTCCTCTCGGATCCAGCTTAGTAAAAATCCTGGCACCTCTGAGGTGATTGAACAACTCTGTGATCCTTTGTTTTTAACCGTGATCTGATTGAGACCCACTATAATATGTGGAGAGTCCCGTCCTTTTTTGTGACAAAGAAGTCGGTTCCTGACGGAGAAGAGGACATCTGAATAAATCCCCTAGCCGAATTCACCTTAACATACTCAGACATGGCTAGGGTCTCCTCCTGCGACAGGGTGTACATATGGCCTTGTGGAGGTGAGGATCCCGGCGGACGAACAGGTCATACAGGTGCAAGGCACTTTTGATGACAAGACTGTCCACAACCTAGCACTCTCCAGATCTCCAGTCAAGGACGGGTTCATGCAGCGGAGCCATGGAAGACCCAGGAGAAATGTATGAGACAGACTAGGAAGCATGTAGAAGGCGATCTATGCAGTGTGCAGCATTCTTATCTGGAGCTCTACTTGCTCGGTGACCACCCGAATCACTTTGGATAGGGCTTTCTGGTCAACAGATGACACCAACAATGAATTCTGGAGCTGTCAAATGGGGATATGGAAGCAAGCTATCACTGCCTGCTGCATGAAATTCCCTGCCGCACCGAAATCCAGGTATGCTGTTTTATCAAACCGGGAACCTCCACATGTCACAGATACAGTCAGGATCAATGGTGGAGAGATGAGCGAGTATGTTCTGTTAATCCTTTCGGCGAGCATGCTCGGGTGCTAGCCGAGTATCTTCAGCGTGCTCGGTTTTTATTTTTCAGTCACTCCGTGCTCATGATTTGCGACTGTTTGACAACTTTAATACATGTGAGGAATGCCTAAGAAACAGACATTCCTCACATGTATTAGAGCTGTCAAACAGTTGCAAATCATGAACACTGAGTGACTGAAACATAACACCCGAGCACGCTGAAGATACTCGGAAAACACCCGAGCATGCTCGTAAATCTCGAGTAACGAGCACGGTCGCTCATCACTAGTGGAGAGGAATTATTCTCACCCAGGGTAACCTCTCCTACCGGTCTTAGGCTTGGGAGTTTCACAACTTCCTGGGACAAGAGCAAATGAGGTGTCCTGTGCCTCCACAATAGAAGCACAAGCCCTTGGCTCAATGGCTCTCCTGCCATTGCTCAGCCAGCTCCACGTTGTCGACCTGTATAGGTTCGAGGGAGGCTGCAGCTGTGGAAGGCTGAAGAATAGGCGGCCTTTGGAATGACTGAGTCAGACGAAGCGGTTCTCTTTCACGCTGTCTCTCAGGAGCGCTCCTGGAACCAGACTTAGATTCGGATGGCCAAGGTATCTAGATCTTTCAGTGTAGTGGGAATGTCTCGACCTGCTAGCTCATCCTTGATTCTTCCGAACAATCCTTCCCAGAAGGAGGCTACCAGAGCCTTGTTGTTCCAGCCAAGTTCAGAAGCCACGATGTGGAACCGTATGGCATATTGGCCTACAGATAGGCTGGCCTGGCTCAATCTGAGGATGGATGAGGAAGCAGAGGTAACTTGGCCCAGCTCATCAAATACCTCTGCGAAATGCCTTCAGGAAAGCCTGCAGATCCGGGATAATAGCATCTCCTCTTTCCCACAAGGGGTTGAGCCATGTCTACTCCAAGATTGGACATTAGGAAGGCTACTTTAGCCCAATCGGAGGGGGAACTGGTAAGCTAGTAATTCAAAGTGCAGTGAATACTGGTTGTTGAACCCTCGGCATTGCTTCAGATCCCTGTCAAAATGTGATGGTGCAGACAGATGGGATCCAGGACCTGGAGCATGACATGCAGACTGAATAGTCACTGCCAAGGTTGCCACAGCTTGAATCGGAGTGGTTGTGGCTGCTGATTTCAGATAATCCAGGCGGGTGTTCACAGTCTGTAGATATGACAAGATATTATGTCTGTCTGTCTGTCTGACGGGTATCTCTTGGAACAGGTCAGAGATTGGAGTTGTATGAAAGTCAGCAGGTTCCATGGCCTTAGCAAACTGCTACACACATGGTTGTGAAAACACTGTTCCACGTCCGGGGAGAGCCTGGAGGGGCGTAACTAAGCCCCTGATGGTGTGGTTAGACTTGAACCCAGGTAGAAGCCAGGTGCTACTCCAGGACAGACCAAATAGCTTCAGCAGCTGACACCCAAAGGGGCAGTGACTGGTAAACAGGAGGACATACAGCTGGTTAGACAGAACAGGATCCATATAGGACTGCATTGCTGGTAGACAGAACAGGTTCAGGACCAGAACTGCACGGTTGGTAGACAGAACAGGTTCAAAATCAGGAACTGGCAGGATAGGTTCAGGAACACAGGGTGGACTTGGATGCGGGGTCACAGGTGCAGGTTCAGACAGGACTGGTGAGGGTAGTGGTATAGGTGCGGACAAGGCGTATCAGGCTTAGGACTAGGTAGAGTTAGGACGGGCACAGGTACAGGTTACAGCAGAACAGCCAGGATCAAGATCAAATAGGACAGACAGGATCATATTCTGGGAGCGCAAGTACAGGGATCTTACAATTAGGTAGCAGTATATACACTGATACTAAGGTTGCTAGAGCACCTCCCAATAGACGAGGGTGCCTTAAATATCAGGTATCTCCCAGATGCTGGCATGGAGTGCCAATAGGCATCTGCCCTTTCAAGAGGCAGGGTGCATGCACGCGCACGCCCTAGGCACACTCACAGGAGACCTGTGTGCCATTCGCAGGTCCTGGGAGGAAACATATGGAGCAGCGCGGGTGGGTAAGTGAACACGCTGGCATCCCTGCTAATAGGATGAGGAAGGGGACTCGTGTTGGGGCACAAGCACTGTTCAAGCAAAGGGGTTGTCCAGTTTAAATTGACAAGTCTGCAGTCACTCTGTGTGACTGAATCCCCACAGTGCACACGCTGTGCACTGCAAGGATTTTCCAGTTTCTGAGCCGGGAATGGTGGTAATATATGCAATATACCAGCTCAGAAACTGCAAAGTGCGTGCACTGGGGGGATTCAGAAGTCTGCAGTCACCCTGGGTATCAGTTTAGACCGGACAACCCCTTTAAGGGGTTAAAGTAATGTAAGAGGCACTTTGCTATACTATTTGATAAGAAAGAAACATATCATATGCTCTGGTGAGGCCGCATACCAAAGAATGTATACATTTTAGTTACATCTTGTAAAATGAAACTACATGTTGACCTAAGATTGCATTTAGTGTTAAACTATGTATAAAAAGTCGAATAAAAGTTAAATAAAACAGTTGAGTGGGAATTAAAATACATGTAAATAAATCTGTTGCTTACTTCACAAGGGTCGTCATTGGTAGGGTATAATTACACAAAGTAGCATAATGTTATGTGGACAAAACTCTTCCACTGTATTATTGAAGCTCAGCTAAAATGCTTTAATGTG
The DNA here is from genome assembly GCF_046119375.1 of Phyllobates terribilis. Taxonomy (NCBI): domain Eukaryota; kingdom Metazoa; phylum Chordata; class Amphibia; order Anura; family Dendrobatidae; genus Phyllobates; species Phyllobates terribilis. The sequence continues at coordinate 695,768,028 of NW_027362762.1, forward strand.
ATTGTCAATGAAATTATTAGCAGTTTTCATTAAGTGGACTGAAAATTTTGTGCAAATGGCAATTCAGACATGACCAAGTTATGTTTAGATTCAATTCTTTAGCAAAATAATGTGATGCGTGACTCAGATTTTGAGAAGGCAGATAAGTTTAAATGTTATATAAAAGACAAAAGTTAATGGTTGTGTAACCAGTTATTTCACACGGATGAAAACCGCCAGAGGCCTATTATAAAAGCCGGCTTCACAGGGTCTGTTTCAGCAATGTCTCTAATGTAACAGGTTAATAGGAATGTAAACTGAAACCTGATATTACGTTCTTCACATGGGTGGTATTTTCCCCCAGAGTATTAACGTGTGTTCCCATGATTTACTTTTCATGCATGTAAGAGAAGAAAGAAATGCACATATTACTTGCTGGGAGGGTGCTCGTATGATCATTTATGTCTATGACTTGCTACATGTTTTATATTTATGAGATATCAAATGCATTTTATAGTCCATGAGTCCATTACTGAGCCTTCAACAACTGCATGGTGACATTAGTTTTTAGAGGATAAATGATAGTGTCATTGGTCTTCTGTGGGTGGGGGGCAGGGGCACAAGCTGAGGGGGCACAACCATGTTGTCCCTTTTTTTATTTTCTTCCCAACCTTGGAAGATGACTAAGGTACAGAACTCCGCTACCAAATATATTGATTTCAGCAGTTAAAGTTAATTTACCTAGGCAAATTCTGCTTTTAAAGAAGCACTCCAACAAATTTTTTTAGTGCCTAAACTTGTATAATATATATGTAGTGTGGTGTGAATGCTATACAGTAGTTTACTCCCCGATCTTACCTAGTTTCCAGGGCCGCTTCAGTCCTCTTATTGATTCTCATGACTTCTTTACTGACAAACCGAATCACACTGATTGTGAGCCACAAGTTGCTTTTACTTCGTAAGCCTATGGAGCCTTATTCTGATGGTTTATATTGTAAAAGTGACTTCTAAGTCCCGTATAGACCTTAATGTGATCCGGTAAGTTGGAATAGAAGTCCTGTTACCCACAAGAGGAACAGAGCAGTGCAGGAAACCAGGAAAGATGACGATCATTGAGTATATTACTAGATACACAGTACACCATACAGTATATACATGTACACAGATTTAGAGAATAAAATGCTCTGTGGAAGTGCTTCCTTATTCTTTGATAAATGTAAATCTATGCTGCAGACACACTTGAATTTCCTTTTAGTTTACAGCTAGTAATACATTTTAAGTTTGTTTTTTTCCCAAACTAAGACTTGAGTAAGTCTAACATAGAAACAAAAATTGTTTAAAATAGTAAATATTTTAATGGATATACACTAAATAAGCTAGAAAATCGAAGATGTATGTATATACCTGTATATACATAGCTGTGTGTATATATATATATATATATATATATATATGACGCGCCCCCTGGGCCATGGGGTACTCGGCAGCCAGGCCTATGGATGCTGGTTGGGAATATCACGGTGGCTGGCCCGGTCCGTGGCCCAGGGCGGTCAACCAAAAAGGGTATTGTAACTTGTATAGAAAATAAAAATAAAGTAAATAGTTCATGACGCCACCTGTAGTACCTGGTAAGGTTTACCAGCGCTGCTGCAGACCTCCGGGGGGGTGATAGGATGGCAGCTGAGGTGTTTCTGCTCCCCACAGGTGGAGCGGGCACCTGGGGCAGTGTGGAGTTTGGTGGGTGGCGATGCTGGGACTTGTAGTGCAGGTGGATGGCGCAGCAGGAGTAACTGACAGAGACCGGGGGTTCACTTCAATACCTTTACTGGTGCGGATGTCAGGTACGGTCCAGGGTACTCAGTAGGATGGGTGCACTTCCGGACTTCTCCCCAGTGAGCGGGTATAAGGCCTCCTGGTCCGTGTCTGCCTCTCTGTATGCTCCTGGCCAGCCTGCAACTGGGCCTAGCTTATGTGTCGTGCTGTTCCTTCACCTGTCGCTCGGTAGTAGGACCTTCTGCTGGTAACCACTATCCCTGGTAACGCTGGGGCCTTCATGGTTCTTGTCCTGTGTGGGTCTAGCTTCAGGTCTGCCAGGGACTTGTAGTCCTCCTGGAATGCCGGTGATCCCTACTGGGTATAAAGGACCCTGTAGGCGCGGAACCGGTGTCCGGTTTGTATACTCGGGGTGAGCCTGTGATCCTCCTCTGCCCCCTCAACTCCTCTCTCCTCTGCCTTCGGCCACACTCGGGGCCCTCAGAACTCAGCAGCAGATGCGCTGCCTCTTCGCTGCTCTCAGCGTCAGCACGCTCTCAGACTCTCTCTCAGTCTGACTCCTTCTGACTCTGTCTGAACTACTAACTGAACTGCCTGGCTCCACCCTCCATATATATATCCCTAACGGGCTCGCTCTGGTGGTATGAGGTGGCAGGGTGGAGGTGTTTGTATGTAATGAGGGCCTCTTGTGGAGAAGTCCATCCATGCACCCTGGGTCCTGTGGTACCTGTGCACAGCAGGGTGCCACATATACACATGCATACATACATACAGCCAGCCAGCCAGCTCTGGCAAAAATTAAGAGACCACTGCAAAATTTTCAGTTTCTCTTATTTTTCTTTTTATAGGTATTTTTTTGAGTAAAATGTACATTGTTGTTTTAGTCTATAAACTACTGGCAACATGTCTCCGAAATTCAAAGCTAAAAATTTTGTATTTATTTGCAGCAAATGATAAAGCGTCAAAATACTAAAAAAGAAACAGTGCTTTCAGACCTCAAATTACTCATGTTTTAACTGTGAAATCAATATTTGGTGGACTAACCATGATTTTTAATCACAGCTTTCATGCGTCTTGGCATGCTTTCCACCAGTCTTTCCATGCTTTCCAATAGAAAACTGTTCAGTGATTTCTTCATTTTTGCCAGAGCTGTATATATATATACACACATATACACACACACACATACACACACACACATACACACAGACACATACACACACACGCATGTGTATATATATATATATATATATATATATTTACACATGGAGATGAGAAGAGAATACAGAGGTAAGGGGGTGATTGGATGTCTAGTATGGAATCTGTGTAAGGCCCTCAATATCTGCCATACCTGTCTGCGGAGGATGGCACCCTAAAAAGTAACGCAAGAGGTGGCACCACCGTTCCTCATTGACTGCCCCTATTAATCCCTATACATAATCTCTCAAACATGTGCTACACCACATGATAACACAAGGTACACAAAACCAATAAAACAATAATATGATATACACAATTTGTCACCATAGTCCCTAAAACGATCATGGGTAGATAGATATAAGCAAGCACCAAGGCGGTGATATCACAGAGAATGTACGCACGGCAAAAGATACATCTCACAACAAAAGAAGAGTATAATGTAATGATGTTTGGTCTCATGAATCATGGACCAGCAGAAGACCCATTCGTCACCATGCAGAGGATCAACAATCATTTTTTAAAAAGGCTGAGCATTTAATATTTCTGACAGATATTAAAAATAAACAGAATCAAAAGTTCAAAAGTAGTCAAGATTGATAAATAAAGTGAAAAGATGCTATATGTACTTCCCTCAGGTGATGTCCAAGGCTATGGCGTATGTCCACGCGTTTCCCCTCGCTGTTATGGTTCCTCAGGAGGATGGGAAAGAGGTGACCAAGACATGCTGGCTGATGCTGCCCAGAAGAGGTCCGGATCGGAGATGGAAGCCAGAGAAGACTGCGATCGTTGACTTAGACAGATTTAGTGAATAAAAAGTGCTGTGGGAGTGCTTCCTTAATCCTTAGTGAAAATCTATGCTGCACACACACTGAATTTGGATTTAATTTACTTCTAGTATTAAATGTTTTGATTTTTACCCCAAACTAAGACTTGAGTCAGGTTAGGGTGTAATTTCTCTTGTTATGTTTTGTGTTTGTTTAGCCACAGAATTTGTTAAGCTTTATATGACCACTGATCATTTGACTGCAGTTTTGTGGGAAGCATTTGTGCAATAGTTGTTTTTACTTCAGTATCAAACCTTGCAAGCATTAGAGCATATTCACCACATAGCGCCCACTATTATAGTTTGTGTTATGGTCACAATTCTGGGCCTTATATGCGTAAGTGACACTATTAGCTCTGGTAAGGAGACCCAAGACCAGGCCCTGAATTGAGGCCGTGAACTTAGACTGCAAAACATGACCACTATACTGTCATATTTATTTTTGCAACAGGTATGTAAGAGTTGTATAAGATCAGAAATAAATGATATGAAGACAAAAGTGCCACTGATGTACTTGGACTATGTTTGGTATAATAGACCTATGTTTTTCTAGTCGAAAATATGTAATGTGGCCTCTGGCTCATTAATACATGCTTTTCAAAGCAGTTTTTAAGGATTGATTTTCAAACTCCTGTCTAATGTTGTATGTGTTTTAATGCCTCAGATTCAATTGTCAATGTCAAAGCTGCCAATGTGTTCCTAGTGCCATAATGTACATTAAATTTAGAGAAACAACAATTGTATTAGCATTATCACTAAATTTACAGAGAGTATCACTGGGATAAGTAAGGTACCGTAATTGGGTAAATTACAAATAGTAAAAAAAATAGCATAATGCACAATACATACATTAAAAGATAGAAGTAAATGCATACCCGTAACTTGTCCACTCCAGCTGGGATTACAACTGTCTCAATAAGCCTTCATCCCCAGAAGAAGGCTTGTCGCAGAAGCGCAAGCAATTATTAATGACATTTCTTTCTAATACAGATGCAGGTGCAGTGGTCAAGTCATGGGCATGCATCTACTTTTATCTTTATTGTGTGTATTATGTATCATGATATTTTATCACCATTTCTAATTTGTCCAATTGCCTTATTTATCTCTGCCGACACTCTCTGTGAACTTTAGTGATAGTGCTTATACAATTATTGTTACTGACATTAATCTAAATCATAGCACTCAGTCCAAATTGAAAACTTTCCCACAGTGTCCCTTTATTCGTATACGTATGCACTCATAATATTATATGTCATATTTACTATTCATAAACTCTTTTTCACAATATTTTGTATAATTACTGTTTTTTGTCTGGTATTCTGATGCCTGTGAAGTTTTTTTCATGCATCATCATGTTTTTTTCTAGTACTGTTCAGTTTCTGTTGTAAAGTCTATATATATTTTTTATTTTTTTCCAACTGTCATATTTTTTATGGTTCCATGGAAATTTTCTTTCTTGGTTGTGAGTGCTTTGTTATTTTGGTTTGACTATTTATTTTACTCATAAGAAACACTATTCGGTCACTCAACCATACATTCAATTAGCTTTTCTTGGGCACCTTTCCACGTCGTTTAGGTTTTGAATATTTTTACTTGATGTATACTGCAAAAACACTAATTTTCACATATTTTGTTTTTAACAATTCTTTTCATGACACAACACAGCTTTAGAGCATGGAGAGGAAAAAAGGAGATTGGGACAACTCAAGGGCACCAAATATAGTAAATAATCAGATATAAAAATGATGATATACAAATAAATGAATCAAGTATATAATAATAATAATAATATAGGAATAAGGGAAGTAAATCAAGATACACCCCTGATGAAGCCATAAGCATTTGGCGTAACGCGTAGGTTATTTATACTTCTTTTCACATCTTTTTTTCTGTGCATCTTGATTATCTTTTTGGTACTTCCCTTATTCCTATATTATTATTATTATATACTTAATTCATTTATGGGCTTAGATAGTGGAGTTTACATATTCTTATAATGCTCCTTTACTAATTGATCTATTTGTATCATGCCATATATGTTCTAGCGATATTTGGAATCATGTACCATTGTTATTGACATATACCTATTTTGCACAGATCTATAATATATTATTGATATATCCATTTATAATTTTTTCTCTTTTGGGGGATCTTTTTTCTTTTTGTTTTTTGTCCTATGTGTTTTTTAATCATGTTTTTAACAATATTGTCTAATGCTTTATGTCTTGAGAATAATAATATTTTGCATATATTTGTATATCATCGTTTTTATATCTTATTATTTACTATATTTGGAGCCCTTGAGTTGTCCAAATCTCCTTTTTTCCTCTCCATGCTCTTATGCATTTATGGAGACATTGGCACAAATATATAACAAAAATTTAGTGTGGTGCTAGGTCTGCTCTCCATTTTTTCACAACACAGCTTTAAGAAGAGTTCCACGAGTAAAATTGAGCTGGCTGGTCACAAGATGGTAAGCATAATAGTAAAAATTGTAGTTATTGGTGTGAATGTTTGATTAGTTAGTGCAGCAAGAAGTTCTGAAATGGGATCTAGGTCTGAAAGTAAGTTGAGAACTAGAGATGATCGGACCCGATGTTCGACCAAACTTTAGTCCAACCTTGAACCAGAACACAAATCCCTTAGAAGTCAATGGGGACCCGAACTTTGGTGCTGTAAAATGGTTGTAGTAAGGGCTAGTGGGCTGCCAAAGGATGCAGAGTCTCTCTCTTTCTTTCTCAGGAGAAGTGTCCAGTGTTCGGGTTCGCTCATTTCTATTGAGCACTTGAAATTTACTGGGTTTACTAGGTTGAAATTTACCTGGTTTACACAGTCGATTCCTTGAGTATAGAAAAAATCATGACACTTCTTTAATGCAGTGTAAAAAATTACATTTACTGTTGTGTAAATATGTCGCATTCAAGAGAATCACACTTTACAAGATAACCAACATGTTGATGCTTGAACCATGGAAATGGTCTGTTAGGAGCAGTGTGATGGACATTCTGTAGAGCGCCTGACAGAGATATGCTTTGGACTCCTGAACTAGGAGAGCCTGATAAAATAGGAGAGGCTGCTGAGGAAAAGCCTCTAGAGAAAAGTGGCTCATCTAGACAAAGTAAGTTAAGGACTATATTGGAACAATTACAATATATGGCTACAGAAAAATAGAAATGCCTTGACCTAAATTGTGACCTCTAGTTGTAATTGATCTATAGTATATGATCACGCCAACCTGCCTACCCGGTTAATGTCTGTGGTGAGTTTAGTGTGGCCTGTAATCCTAGGTGGTGTTGTGGCCTTAGACAAGCTCTGTCAGTAACGTTGATTACGTTAAGTTTGGTGTACATGTGATTAGTACAAAATAAAGTTTTGAGGTGAATATTTTCTAGGCAGGTGGCTAAAGTCATAGATTTCAAACATACCTTGTTTGGTAATCCATAACAGATTATTTGATCTACACCATCCACAACCTCATCCTCACAAGCTCACCATAAAGCATGCATTTCAGATCACAATATGTGGCCATAGTTGACCACATATTGTGGCTATATCTGGCTCTTGCTAATTGCTACTTGGGTTTTTATGCCTTCATGGACGGGAGGGGTGGACGTGGAGAAAAGCGACGCAAATTGCAACCTTATCATTTTAACAGAATATTTTCAGATTTGTAGCAATTAATTTCATGATTTGTCATTAAAGTGCACATATTTCTTGATGGCTAGGCTATGATTGCTCATGACAATATAATAGATGGAAGTCAGGATTTGCTCAGTTTTGACTTCAGTATGATATACTATTAGTTATGGTTCTACTAATGATTCTTTATGATCAAATCAACTTTATAATAATATTATATACAAACAGTGAATTCAGTAATAATTAGAGATGAGCGTTGTTCGACGCGAACTGTTCGCCAATCTCAAATTCGAGCTGTTTTGGGCGGTGTTCGAGCCGTTCGGCGAACACGAACGATTTGAGAAAAATTCGGCTGTTCGAGGTTATGTTCGATAACTGTTCGTGCACCAAAATCATAACTGGATTTTTTCTCAGTAATGATGAAAATTAATGTTAATACGCAGTTTGAGTGTACAGCGGGGTGGGGGGAGGGGCAGGGGATGGATCTCTGCAGGAATAATGAAGATCTCCATTTTTTTTTCTCTTTCCCGCATTTACAGTGGGGAGGTGCAATCTGTCAGCCTATCAGCAGCGCACACACGGAGCGAAGTGCTTTTTTTCACACAAGCAAGGGCATGTGTCATTGGCAGTGTATGTCACATGTCCTTGCCCTATAAGACCAAGCCATTTTCCCCGTCGCCACCATTTTCTCACTGCTGCAGCTGCGTGTTAGACGGCACCGCTGTTGCTGTGTGCGCTTTTCCTTGTTAATTTCAAGCCAATTTTCGCACAAATCTACAGATAGCTTGGGAGTAGGGAATAGTTGTGATTGCAGTCCTTTTAAGGACTAGGTTACAGCATTTCCTACGACTTTTATCAGGCAGGTCTGTGCTCTTAAATAGATAGATTGTGGGAGTAAAGACTAATTGTAATTGCAGTCCTTTTCAGGACTAGGTTACATCAGTTCCTATCAGTTTTTGCCAGGCAGGTCTGTGCCAGTGCTGTGCAAGTTTTTTTTCACAGCATTTGGCTGAATCTAGCAAAGCTAATCCTTTTTGGCCTATTGCAGAGTGTGTTAGTCAGTGGAGTAGCCTATCTGTGTTGCAAGATATACCACCTGTGTATAGAATACCAATTTTTTTACTGCACCAAGTGAAGTAAAATCTTTTGGGCATAGCATTATTCTATTAGTCCATCTATACTGACCTCCATCAGGTTGCAAATTAAAAATAATTTATATCTGCATCTAGCTCTGAAAAAAATATTTGGCCTTCTAGCAGTGTGTGGGACTTTCTCTATTAGTCCATCTATACTGACCTCCATCAGGTGGCAAACTGAATATATTTTTTTTCTGCATCTACCTCTGAAAAAATATTGGGCTTCTAGCTGTGCGTGGGACTTGTTCTATTAATCCATCTATACAGACCTCCATCAGGTTGCAAACTGAATATAATTTTTTTCTGCATCTACCTCTGAAAAAATATTTGGGCTTCTAGCTGTGTGTGGGACTTGTTCTATTAATCCATCTATACAGACCTCCATCAGGTTGCAAACTGAATATAATTTTTTTCTGCATCTACCTCTGAAAAAATATTTGGGCTTCTAGCTGTGTGTGGGACTTGTTCTATTAGTCCATCTATACTGACCTCCATCAGGTTGCAAACTGAATATAATTTTTTTCTGCATCTAGCTCTGAAAAAATATTTGGCCTTCTAGCAGTGTGTGGGACTTTCTCTATTAGTCCATCTATACTGACCTCCATCAGGTTGCAAATTAAAAATAATTTTTTGTCTGCATCTAGCTCTGAAAAAATATTTGGCCTTCTAGCAGTGTGTGGGACTTTCTCTATTAGTCCATCTATACTGACCTCCATCAGGTGGCAAACTGAATATATTTTTTTTCTGCATCTACCTCTGAAAAAATATTGGGCTTCTAGCTGTGTGTGGGACTTGTTCTATTAATCCATCTATACAGACCTCCATCAGGTTGCAAACTGAATATAATTTTTTTCTGCATCTACCTCTGAAAAAATATTTGGGCTTCTAGCTGTGTGTGGGACTTGTTCTATTAGTGTTAGAACCTTGCTGTTAGGTTTTTTTTCCTTTGCTGGTCACATGACCTTGTTGGCCTATTTAATCCTGCTCCGCCCTTCTGGCTTTGCTGGACTTCATTGTATATCTACTTTCTAGCTAGCCTGTGCTCTGTATCTAGCTCTGTTAGTTTGCTTGGTCTACGGACCTCTATGTTCTATCTATTTTGTTTGTTCGTCTGTCTGCTACTATTTCTGTTAGGAGGTGTCCCATATTCCTCCCAGTCCTTAGTACTTGTAGGGATTCCCTCCCCACATCTATAGGTCTCCGTACAGACTAGATTAGGACTTTAGCAGGTCTGATCGCAGGATCAGGTTCCCTGTTACATCGTAGGGATTCAGCTGAGTTCTATAGTAGGGACAGATCTCCTCTCTTTCCTTAGCTTTGGTAGCAGAACATAACAGTAAGTCCAGCCTGCAAATTCTCTAAGGAAAGATTTTTTTTTTTTTTTTGTTCCATCATGGTGTCGGTTCAGGATTTGGCTAAACACCTGCAGGGACTCTCTCTGGAAGTGGCCGAGCTCCGTCAGCACGTGAGTAACTGTCCTGGAGCATATTTCTTGGAGCCTAAGGTATGTTTGCCGGATTTATTTTTTGGTGAACATCGAGAATTTTTTTCATTTAAAAATGCTTGCTTATTGTATTTTCGTTTGAGACCCAAGTCCTCTGGGGATGAATCCCAGCGCGTAGGGTTCATAATGTCACTTTTGCGCAAAGAGCCTCAGGAGTGGGCCTTTTCTTTGCAACCTAGTGATACATGCTTCAGATCAGTGGATAGTTTTTTTTCTGCTTTAGGATTATTATATGATGATCCTGACCGTGTGGCATCAGCTGAGACTGAGTTGAGACGTTTAAAACAAGGATCAGGTAATGTGGAAAAATATTGTACTCATTTTCGTCGTTGGTCCACTCAAACAGGGTGGAACGATTCTGCTCTGAAAAGTCTATTTCTTGCTGGGCTCAGTGAAAGGGTTAAAGACCTGCTAATTGCTTATCCTACACCTGAGGATTTGCAACAGGCTATGCAATTAGCTATACGGGTGGATAGAAGACTGCGTGCTAGGGTTAATGAGAGCAAATCCTCTGCTATGTCAGTTTCTGGTTATGAGAATGTATGTACTAACAGTGGTGAACCGATGGAGATTGGATCGGTGGCACCTCGCTCTCAAGAAAAAGACCGTCGTTTTTCGCAAGGCTTGTGTTTCTATTGCGGAAAATCTGGTCATTTGATTAAAGGCTGTGAGCTTCGTATGAAGAAAGAAAAAAAAATGGTCAGTCACGCCCGTATTGCCTGTTTAAATTCCAAGGGTATATTTTTAGCAGCTTCCACGATTGCTCAGGAAAAATTAATGGAATTTCGGGTGTTTGTTGATTGCGGGTCTACACTGAATGTAATTGATGGGGGATTCGTGGAAAAACTCAATTTAAAACCTGAACCTTTATCATCCCCCATTGCTGTGGTTTCTGTGGATGGCTCCCATTTGAAGAATATTACTCTCAAGGTCAGTGAATTTCCTTTCACTATTAATGGTGTTCACCATGAGAAATTGGATTTGGTAGTGTTGAATAACTTGCCTTCTCCAGTAATATTGGGTTTGCCCTGGTTAAAATTTCACAATCCTGTACTGGATTGGTCTACCAGTGAAATTAAATCCTGGAGCCATAAATGTTATGACAAGTGTTGTAACGGGCGTATTTCAGCTTTGGATAGGGGAGAATTGCCTGTTCCTATTCAGGATTTTTGGAGAGTTTTTTCTGAGAAAGAATCGCAGGTTTTGCCTCCCCATAGAGACTATGATTGTTCTATTGAATTTGTCCCTGGAGCGACTCTTCCTAAAAGTCGTTTATTTAACCTTACTATTCCTGAGAGGAAGGCTTTGGAGGAATACATACAGACAAGTTTGGCCACCGGTCACATTAGGCCCTCTAAGTCTCCTGTGGCGGTTGGATTTTTTTTTGTAAAAAAAAAGGACGGCGGTTTACGTCCTTGTCTGGATTTTCGTGAGATTAACAAAATTACGGTACGCAATCCTTACCCACTGCCATTGATTCCTGATCTGTTTAACCAGTTATTGGGGGCCAAGTGGTTCTCTAAAATTGACCTTAAGGGGGCATACAATCTGTTGCGCATGAAGGAGGGTGATGAATGGAAGACTGCTTTTAACACTCCTGTGGGTCATTTTGAGAATCTGGTTATGCCTTTTGGTCTTACTAATGCTCCTGCATTTTTTCAGAATCTGATTAATGACATCCTTAGACCTTTGATCGGTAAAAATGTGGTTGTGTATTTGGATGACATTTTGATTTATTCGCCAGATCTGGAGTCTCATTGGCGGAGCGTGCGTGAGGTATTACAGTTATTAATGGACAATTCGCTTTTTGCTAAGCTGGAGAAATGTGAGTTCGCTGTACAGAGAATTAGTTTTTTGGGCTACATTATCTCCAGCAAAGGTTTTGAGATGGATCCGGTTAAGGTTCAGGCTGTGCAGGATTGGCCTAGGCCTATTGGTTTGAAATCGATACAGAGGTTTTTGGGTTTCGCCAATTACTATAGAAAATTCATAAAAAATTTTTCTAGTATTGTCAAACCTCTGACTGATCTCACCAGGAAAGGTGCTGATGCGGTTCAGTGGTCTTCTGAGGCCATTGAAGCTTTTGTGTATCTCAAGGAGAGGTTCACCTCTGCTCCCATCCTTATGCAGCCTGATGTTACTAGGCCGTTTTTGGTTGAGGTTGATGCTTCCTCTGTGGGGGTTGGCGCAGTATTGTCTCAGGATAACGGGGATGGATTACATCCCTGTGCCTTTTTTTCAAAAAAATTTTCGGAGACTGAATTGAATTACGATATTGGTAATCGGGAATTATTGGCTATTAAACTCGCATTTGAACACTGGCGCCACTTCTTGGAAGGTGCGGAATTTCCCGTTCAGGTTCTTACGGATCATAAAAATCTGATATATCTTGATGCTGCCAAGCGCCTGAATGCCCGTCAAGCTAGGTGGGCACTGTTTTTCTCGCGGTTTAATTTCTCCGTTACTTACATCCCTGGTACTAAGAATGTTAAGGCGGATGCCTTGTCTCGCAGTTTTTCTCCCATAGTCGGTGCTGAGAAAGAGGAAAACATTTTACAAGAAGGTGTTGTGATAGCTGCTTTAGACTCCGTTTTGGAAGATGAGATTCTTAAAGCTCAGGAGAATGCCCCATCTAACACTCCTCATGGGAGGTTGTTTGTGCCTGGGACCTTTAGGAGAGATTTGTTTGTTGAGTGTCACGAATCTCGGTTGGCAGGTCATCCCGGAATCTCTGAGACCAAGAGACTGGTGGGTCGCAGTTTTTGGTGGCCTGGATGGCAGAAGGAAGTCATTAAGTGGGTGCGCCAATGTACTATATGTGCTAGATCTAAGTCCTCACATACTCCTGCTGCGGGGTTACTTTGTCCTTTGGAGGTCCCCAGTGCTCCTTGGACACATTTGGCTATGGACTTTATAACTGACCTTCCCCCCTCTGAGGGTTTTACTGTCATCTGGGTGGTCGTGGACCGTTTTAGCAAGATGTGTCACTTGGTTCCCTTCGTCAAACTGCCCTGCGCTAAAACTCTCGCTAAGGCCTTTGTCAAGGAAATTGTCAGACTTCATGGCGTTCCTACTGACATTGTTTCTGATAGGGGTCCTCAGTTCGTGGCTCGTTTTTGGCGTGCCTTTTGTGACAGGTTGGGAATTCATTTGTCGTTTTCGTCCGGATATCATCCTGAATCTAATGGCCAGACAGAAAGGAAAAACCAGGATGTTGAGCAGTTCTTGCGTTGTTTTGTGGCAGACAATCAAGAGGGGTGGTCTGAGTTTCTGCCACTTGCCGAATTTGCTCTGAACAATCATACATCTTCTTCTGCTGGTTGTTCGCCTTTTTTTTGTTGTTCTGGGAGACATCCGTCGTTTGGGTCGTTCTCCAAGTTGGGATCTGCCGTGCCTGAGGAGGAGAATTTTTCCGGTGATTTGGAAAGAGTTTGGACGGATGTGCGTGGTAATCCTCAGGAGGCCAACAGAAAATCTAAAGACTACTTTGATAGGAAACGACAGGAGGTTTTGTTCGCTGTTGGTGACATGGTTTGGTTGTCCTCTAGGAATCTGCGGTTGAGGATTCCTTCTAAGAAATTGGGTCCCAAGTTTGTAGGGCCCTTTAAGGTGCTTCAGGTTGTCAACCAATCTGCTGTTAGGTTGGAGGTTCCTACCTCCTGGAGAATTAATCCGGTCTTTCATGTCTCTCTGTTAAAAAAAGCTGTTGTGTCGGATGGTGACGCCTCTGCCTCTGTTCCTCCGGTGGTGGAGGACGGGGAATATGAAATTTCTCGCATCCTTGACTCTAGACGGTATAGAGGTAGTTTGCAGTATCTTGTGGCCTGGAAAGGTTTCGGACCCGAGGATAACTCTTGGGTGAGGTCAGATGATGTTTCCGCGTCCAGACTTATCAGAGCGTTTCACAGGAGATTTCCTGAGAAGCCTGGTCCTAGGGGATCCGGAGGATCCTCTTAGAAGGGGGGGTACTGTTAGAACCTTGCTGTTAGGTTTTTTTTCCTTTGCTGGTCACATGACCTTGTTGGCCTATTTAATCCTGCTCCGCCCTTCTGGCTTTGCTGGACTTCATTGTATATCTACTTTCTAGCTAGCCTGTGCTCTGTATCTAGCTCTGTTAGTTTGCTTGGTCTACGGACCTCTATGTTCTATCTATTTTGTTTGTTCGTCTGTCTGCTACTATTTCTGTTAGGAGGTGTCCCATATTCCTTCCAGTCCTTAGTACTTGTAGGGATTCCCTCCCCACATCTATAGGTCTCCGTACAGACTAGATTAGGACTTTAGCAGGTCTGATCGCAGGATCAGGTTCCCTGTTACATCGTAGGGATTCAGCTGAGTCCTATAGTGGGGACAGATCTCCTCTCTTTCCTTAGCTTTGGTAGCAGAACATAACAATTAGTCCATCTATACTGACCTCCATCAGGTTGCAAACAGAATATAATTTTTTTCTGCATCTAGCTCTGAAAAAATATTTGGCCTTCTAGCAGTGTGTGGGACTTTCTCTATTAGTCCATCTATACTGACCTCCATCAGGTTGCAAATTAAAAATAATTTTTTGTCTGCATCTAGCTCTGAAAAAATATTTGGCCTTCTAGCAGTGTGTGGGACTTTCTCTATTAGTCCATCTATACTGACCTCCATCAGGTTGCAAACTGAATATATTTTTTTTCTGCATCTACCTCTGAAAAAATATTGGGCTTCTAGCTGTGTGTGGGACTTGTTCTATTAATACATCTATACAGACCTCCATCAGGTTGCAAACTGAATATAATTTTTTTCTGCATCTACCTCTGAAAAAATATTTGGGCTTCTAGCTGTGTGTGGGAATTGTTCTATTAAACCATCTATACAGACCTCCATCAGGTTGCAAACTGAATATAATTTTTTTCTGCATCTACCTCTGAAAAAATATTTGGGCTTCTAGCTGTGTGTGGGACTTGTTCTATTAGTCCATCTATACTGACCTCCATCAGGTTGCAAACTGAATATATTTTTTTTCTGCATCTAGCTCTGAAAAAATATTTGGCCTTCTAGCAGTGTGTGGGACTTTATCTATTAGTCCATCTATACTGACCTCCATCAGGTTGCAAATTAAAAATAATTTTTTGTCTGCATCTAGCTCTGAAAAAATATTTGGCCTTCTAGCAGTGTGTGGGACTTTCTCTATTATTCCATCTATACTGACCTCCATCAGGTTGCAAACTGAATATATTTTTTTTCTGCATCTACCTCTGAAAAAATATTTGGGCTTCTAGCTGTGTGTAGGACTTGTTCTATTAGTCCATCTATACTGACCTCCATCAGGTAGCAAACTGAATACAATTTTTTTCTGCATCTACCTCTGAAAAAATATTTGGGCTTCTAACTGTGTGTGGGACTTGTTCTATTAGTCCATCTATACTGACCTCCATCAGGTTGCAAATTGAATATAATTTTTTTCTGCATCTAACCCAGCCAATAGTTTTGGCCTAATACCACAGTTTGGCCACTCAGCTCTGCTCGGTTCCCATCCATTGTTTTTTTGTGCAAACAACTCCAGAGTTGTGAATTAGTTAACCACCAAAATGGGTGGAAAAAGGCCTGCTGCTGGTGGAAAGGGGAATAGGCGTATTGGGAAGGGGAAAAAAGGTTGTGTCCGTGGGGTAGGTGTTAAAGCAACAGTAACATCTGCAGAAGAAAGACCACCTTCCAGCCAAACTAAAATGTCTACTTCTTTTAGCGGACAATGTGATAAGATCCCTTTCTTACGGCCACGCCAATCGCTACAAATTCCAGATGAGGCACAAAAACAGCAGGTGCTTCAACGGATATCAAGTGCTCCTTTAAGTGGGCTCTCCTCCACATCAACTTCAACATCACAAATACTCCAGTCCTCAAAAGTGTCACCCCAATCGCACTTGCTTCCTCACAGCTCCCAAATCGCCAGCTGCCCGTCTGAGTATGAGGTAGAACAGATGGTTGAGTCTGCAGAGCTGTTTACTCATACTATAGCCTGGGAATCAGAGGTCGACTCCAGCGCTTCTGTGAATCCAGACGAGGAAATGATCTGCACTGATGCCAAGAATCTTTATGAGTCGGATCCAGGACCAGACGCAGAAGGTTCTGACCATAATGTAGACCCTCATTCCCAAACTGTAACTCCTGTTGGTGGAGACAATGAGGAAGACGATGATGAGACTCAAATACCTGATTGGAGCGACAACTTTAGTTTTTTGTCAGGGCAGGAACAGGTTGGCTCTGAGGACGACGGGTGTGATAACGCACAGGGTGATGATGATGAGGTTGGAGATCCCACTTACTGTCAACCCACAGTCAGCCAAGAGATGAGGTCAGCAGAGGAGGTGGAGAAAGATGCTAGTGACGACGAGGTCAGGTTGCGCCTTCCTGGACAGAGACGTAGTACTGGAAGCACGTCAACAACTGCATCCTCAAACACAACTCTGCCTCTCACCACAAGTCGTGGTAGCTCTTCAGGTCGCATGGGTGCTAAGCCTTGCATAGCCTGGGCATTTTTTCAGATCGATAAAGATGACCCAACTCGTGTTATCTGTAACATTTGTCAGCAAAAGCTAAGTAGAGGCCAAAAAATACATAGTTTGAGTACTTCATGCATGAACCGGCACATGGACATGAAGCATAAGTTGCAGTGGGAAGCTCAGTGTGCTACAATGCGGCCTAGCCGGCCGGGCCAACCACCGTCTGCCATATCTTGTGCATCCGCGGCCTCTTCATTCTCTGTGACTGGGGGGACAGCAGTCACACCTGTTTTGGGGCGCAGACCTGCCACCTCTTTACCCGCAACAGCCAGCGTGATTGGCAGGTCATCATTTTCTTTGGAGGTGGTAACACCAGCTGGTGTTGAGCGCTGTCCGACATCGATAGCACCACCTTTGGATGAAGGCAACCTAACATGTCTGCCTGCATCTTCCTCACAGACCGGCAGTTTGCCGGGGACACCCTTATCAACCCCGTCTAAGCACAATAGCCAGCCCTCGGTCCCTCAGATGTGGACAAGTAAAAGACCATTTCCTCCTAGTCATGAGAAAGCTAAGAGGTTGAATTTCACCATCTGCAAGCTCTTGGCTACAGAAATGCTGCCTTTCCGCCTGGTGGACACAGAGGATTTTCGAGACCTTATGTCCGTCGCAGTGCCCCAGTACCAGATGCCCAGTCGGCACTACTTCTCAAAGAAAGGTGTGCCTGCGCTCCACCAGCATGTCGCACACAACATCACCGCTTCTTTGAGAAACTCTGTGTGTGACAGGGTGCATTTCACCACAGACACTTGGACGAGTAGGCATGGACAGGGGCGTTACATGTCGCTGACTGGGCACTGGGTAACTATGGTGACAGCAGGACAAGGGGCTGCTGTCCAAGTCTTGCCGTCCCCACGAGTTGTGCGTCAATCCTCTTTATGTCAAAGTTCCTCCACTGCTTCTGCCTCCTCAACCTCCTCTCGGTCTTCCACCTGCACCCAAAGCCTGTCTGGTCATGCCACAAGCTTTCTAACTGCGCAGAAGGGATCCTGCACACCTCCTTACTATGCTGGCAGTAGGGCTCAACGTCATCAGGCGGTTTTTACTTTGAAATGTCTGGGAAATGTGAGTCACACAGCTGAGGAGTTGTGGTCAGCTCTGGAGAACCAATTTCATGAATGGTTGTCTCCACTGGACCTGAAACCAGGGAAGGCCGTGTGCGACAATGCTGCAAACCTGGGTGCGGCCCTTCGCCGGGGCAATGTCACACACGTGCCTTGTATGGATCACGTGTTGAACCTGGTTGTCCAGCAATTTTTAGCCCACTATCCCAGACTAGATGGCCTTCTGCAGAGGGCACGGTCGCTGTGTGCTCAATTCCGCCGTTCGCATCCCGCAGCTCAGCGACTTACATCTCTACAGAAGTCGTTGGGCCTGCCACTTCACCGGCTGAAATGCGATGTGCCTACCCGGTGGAATTCAACTCTGCACATGTTGCAGCGACTGTGGCAGCACCGACAAGCCCTGGTGCAATACGTTCTGACGTATAACCTGGGCCAACGAGATCCAGAGGTGGGGCAAATCACGCTGGAGGAGTGGTCTCAGATCAGGGACCTATGACCCTTCTGCACAGTTTTGAAATGGCGACGAAGATGTTTAGTGCTGACGATGCCATTATCAGCATGACTATTCCGGTGATTTACATGCTGGAGCACATGTTAAACAGAATTCGGAGTCAGGTGGTGGCACAAGAGGAGGTGGAGGAAGTAGAGGAGGAGGAGTTGTATGCGGAAGTGCTAACATCTGCAAGGTCCTGACGGTCGGCAGCACCAAGGCGGCAGGCATGTGAGGGTGGGGCAGATGGTTTTACCAGGGCGCATGGTAGCAGCCAAACTAGTGAGGAAGGTGCAGGAGCCCAGGAAGAAGTGGAGGACGAACTGATGGAAGACTCATCACATGAGGGAGACCTTGATCACATTTCTGTTGTGCGAGGTTGGGGGGAGAGGACAGAGGAAGGAAGCATGATTGTTACCTCGCCACCAACACAACAGGGACTTGGTGCTCCTGGATGCGCAACACACATGAGTGCCTTCTTTCTGCACTACCTGCAACATGACCCTCGAATTGTGAGAATTAGAAATAATCCTGACTACTGGGTTGCCACACTGTTAGATCCCCGGTACAAAAGTAAATTTGCAGAAATTATTCCTGCCATAGAAAGGGATGCATGCATGCAGGAGTATCAGCAGAGACTGTTGCAGAATCTTACATGTGCTTTTCCACAAAACACCAGTGGTGCACGTAGTGAATCTCACAGTTCCAACTTGCCAACCGTGGGACCGTCAAGTGTTCAGCATTCAAACCGTAACAGAACCACAGTATCTGCTGGTAACATCAATTTTGCAGAATCATTTCACCACTTTTTTAGCCCATCCTTTGCAAGGCCACAGGAGACAAGAAGTCTGACACATAGTCAACGCCTAGAGACGATGGTACAGGAGTATCTCCAAGTAAACATTGAAGCCATGACTGTGTCACTGGACCCTTGCTCTTTTTGGGCTTCCAATCTGGATAAATGGCCGGAGCTAGCCACTTACGCCTTGGAGATCTTGTCATGCCCCGCAGCCAGCGTTCTGTCTGAACGTGTGTTCAGCGCTGCTGGTGGTGTGCTGACAGATAAGCGCACACGGCTCTCCACTGATAATGTAGACAGACTCACGTTCATAAAGATGAACAAATCATGGATCTGAAACGACTTTTCTACCCCTGTGTCATCCTGGGGAGAGTAAAAGCTTGATGATTGGTTAAAATCACCCTACCAACCATTTTAAGCTTTCAAATTACTAATCATGTTTATCTGTATCTTGGCTGGAAAATAATTTGGGCTTTGTAGCAGTGTGCAGCACTGATTCTATTAGGCCATCTATAATAAGCTCCACCAGATTTAAAATTACTAATCATGTTTATCTGTATCTTGACTGGAAAATAATTTGGGCTTTGTAGCAGTGTGCAGCACTGATCCTATTAGGCCATCTATACTAAGCTCCACCAGATTTAAAATTAATAATAATTTTTAGCTGCATCTAGCCTGGAAAATAATTTTGGGGCTCCGAGATACGCAAGACACATAAGTGCCTTCTTGCTGCACTACCTGCAACATGACCCTCATATTGTCAGAATTCGAAGTAATCATGACTACTGGGTTGCCACACTCTTAGATCCCCCAAACTTTTCGATCAACCTTTTCATTTTAATAAAGACCAAAAAAATGGTCATTTTTGAAATTATAAGCATTAGCAGGTTATTAGAAACTGAAATCAAACAGTTTTCAACTCAAAACTTTATTTTAGGTGATGTTACATTTTCACATAGGACCCCTTGTTCGAAAGGAGCTTCTGAACTCTCTCGTCCATTGAATTTGTCAGGTTTTGGATGGTTTTTGCTTCAATTGTTTTGCATGAGGACAGAATACCCTCCCAGAGCTGTTGCTTAGATGTGAACTGCCTCCCGCCATCATAGACACTCCTTTTGATGATGTTCCAGAGGTTCTGAATGGGGTAGAGGTCAGGGGAGCATGGGGGTCACACCATAAGTTTGTCCCCTTTTATGCCCATATCAGCCAGAGATGCAGATGTTTTATGTGCAGCATGAGATGGTGCATTATCATGCAAAAAAATGATCTTGCTGTGAAATACACGGTTCTTCTTCTTGAACCATGGCAGGAAGTGCTGTTTGAGAAAATCCACATACATTATGGAGTTCATCTTTAGCGCCTTCAGGGATCCTAAAAGGGCCGACAATCTCTCTCCCCATGATTCCAGCCCAAAACATTACTCCACCTCCTCCTTGTTGGCGCTGTAGCCGTGTTTGCGTGGGGTGTCCATCAACCAGCCATCCTCCACTCCATCCATCTGGACCATCGAGCGCTGCACGGCACTCATCCGTGAACAAAACAGTTTTGAAATCAGTCTTCATGTAATGTTTGGCCCACTGGAGCCGTTTCTGCTTGTGTGAAGTGGATAGAGGAGGTCGACAGGATGGTGTATGCACAGCTGCAAACCTCTGAAGGACTCTGCATCTCGTTGTTCGGGGGACGTTGGAGGCACCAGCAGCTTCAAAAACTTGTCTGCTGCTATGACAAGGCTTTTTTGCCGCTGCTCTTTTAACCTGACGTAATTGCCTGTAGGAAAGAGTCCTCAATTTGCCCTTATCAGCACGCACACGTGTGTACTGTGAATCAGCTACATACTTCTTGATTGCCAAGACACTTCATCCTGATCATCGCACAATGTTGATTGTAGTCATGCCTTGACCTAAACACTCCACAATTTGTTGCTTCTCAGCAGCCGACACATCCTTTTTCTTTCCCATTTTGGCAGAAAATGTAGGCTGCTTAATAATGTGAGACAGCCTTCTTAAGTAGTCTTGCCTTTCATTGGACACACCTGCCAAACTAATTAGCACAGGTGTCTGCAATTGCTTACAGTGATATAAAGAGCCCTGACACACATCACCATCAATGAGTTTAACTGACAAACAAACAAATTCTTCCCTTATCACTCCTAAACACTTTTTGCATAATAATTTTAACGCGGTGTACATGTGCTTTTCCACAAAACACCAGTGGTTCACGTAGTGAATCTTACAGTTCTAACTTGCCAACCGTGGTCTGTATGGAGTTGTTCAATAAAGGGCCCAAAATTAAGATAACATAGATGGGAGAGGTCTCTATGAATAGGAATTCCTAAGTATTTGATACCCTGTGAGGGCCAGGCAAAGGGAAAGTTGGACTGGATGGAATCCTATATGGATTTGGGGAGGGAGACATCGAGGGCCTCAGACTTCGCTGCATTGATTTTAAAATTTGACCATGTAACAAAGTGATCTATTTCAGCCATAACAGCATGGATGGATATATGTGATTGAGTGATATATACTAGGACATCATCAGCAAATAGAGAGCACTTGTGCTCGGTGCCTCCCACCTCAATCCACCTAATATTGGGGTTATGGCGAATTGATGAGAGCAGGTGCTCCGTCACTAGGATGTATAAGAGAGGGGACAGAGGACATCCCTGCCTTGTCCCATTGGTGATTGCGAAAGGTGATGAAAATGTTCTGATGCACCCCCTGGGCCTTGGGACACCCGGAGCCGGACCCTTTTTGGTGGATGCTGGTGGTTGTAGTCTTCGTGGCGGCGACCCGGTTCCGTGGCTCAGGGTGGTCAAACCAGTGGCGGAACTATTTATGTGGTTTTGATGTTTAAATGTCCGACTACGCCACCCGTGGATTGCGGTCAGAGTGAACCGCCGCTGCAGGGCAGACCGCTGAGGCTGGTGTTGTGGGTGCAGCAGAGCGTAGCATAACTCCCCACGGGAGGAGTATAGCCTCAGGGCAGTGTATGCGGAGGATGGGGGTGATGGTGCAGGGCAGCAGAAGTAACGACACAGAGTCAGTGATGCAGTCCAGGGCCTTTACTCACAGTTCTTATTATCCAGACCACGTCTGCAGGTAACGGCTGCCCACGTCGTACTGTGCTCACCAGGTGAGGGGCTCAGACAACTCTCAGATAACTTTGGAGCGCTTCACAGGACCCCCTTTGTGTGTCCTTTGTCTGGCCTTTCTTACCAACCCTTCTGTCCGGCTGCCTCGGGCCTCCTCTTGGTAAACTTGGCGCCAGTTTCCCTGACCCTATGTGGTGCCTTCCTAGCGGGTGTAGCGAGGGGCTGCGCCACATAAAATGTCACAGCCTCCGGTTTCTAGCTGAGGGTCGTTTCCTGCCTCCACTAGTTTCGGGGACCGGTCTCCCCCTTTGGCCTGACCCCTCCACGCAGGTGGATTCGGGCGTGCGGTGGCGACTCGCCCGTCCGCACCCCTGGGATCCCTTCATTCCTCGTTCCTGGAGCCTTCTCCGCTCCTCTTCCTTCCTTCTCCCTCTTCCAGGCCTGGGCCTCTGTTACTAGGCCCGCCTCCGGAGCAGAGCTCATGCAGAGCCCCTGCTCTCTGCCACTTCTGCTCAGACTTCTCTGCACTGAACTAAGATGGTGCCCACCTTTTATACTCCCTTCTCAATGCACCCAGGAACTGCTTCCTCCCTGCTCCTGCACTACAGGGTTCCCCTTCCTCAGTGTTCCCTCCCCCCACTCCAGCCAGGGACAGGGACTGTCGTGCCCATCTCAGAGGCATATTGGTCGCCCTGCCCCACGGCAATGTGGTGTAATGCATGCAGGTGTCGGGTCCTGATCCACACTCCATCCTTACCTGAGAGTGAGATATCACACCTCTGGGTGAGGTGCAATACCTCTGTAGCAACCGAGCCCTCAGGGTGCTACAGTTCCATTTATCTTCAGCCTAGGTGACGTATTGTGATACAGGGCTGTGATTTTGGCTATAAAAGGGTCCCCTAGACCCCTACCCCAAGCTTTTTAAGAGAATCATATATGGCGTGCCAGGAGACTCTATGGAATGCTTTCTCAGCATCCAACGAGAGTATCTAATTACAAATTTTTAACTGCATCTAGCCCAGGAAATACTTTGTGCCTAGTAGCAGTGTCTGCTAGTCAGCGGATTATCCCGGCTGTTAAGCAAGCTACACCACCTGTAGTTTGGACACTTAATTTTTTCAAAGGAAATGCTTCGGGACCACGGGATACTCAGTGAAGAGCATCAGGAGGCACCCCAAGGCATAGGGGCTGGGACTGGCAGTAGGATGCCTTGCGGTGGACAGCCGAGCTCGATCCTTATAAAAGCTTTTTAACTGCAGCAGCTTTAGTGGACGCTACTGGAGCTGGAATTACGCGGCTGCTAGCATGAGACTTGCCCTCCAATAGATCCTTGTAAATGGATTTAAAGTGTATTCATTCAAATTAGAGAGACAATTTAAATTAAAAAGCTTAGAGCTGCCTCCACCACAGTGGGGCTCGCTCGACCCACCAGCGGACAGGCACCAGTATTGGGAGAGGGGGGCTGGCCGTCAGGGTTCACTGCGGCTCTGGCACAAACCCGGCGACACGGAGGTGGCACGGGCAGGAGCGGACTGAACGTGTCAGCTTCTCACTTTTTGGATTTTAGAAGGGCATGACATGCCTATATCTGTGTCTCCCCCTCCTTTTACTCCTCCACCTCTTTTCTTTTCGCATGACTATATGTACTTGTCACTTTTCCATGTGTTAGTTATGTCTTCTGAGCAGTTTGTCAGCTTTTGGACACCTTTGAAGGTGTTTTCTATGTGTTTCTATGTGTTTTTGTTTGCCTGCCATTGGTTTTAACGGTGTTCGAAGGTGTTCGACGAACAGTTCGACGAACAGTTCGGCGAACACACGGGTGTTCGACGAACCGAACCGAACTCGAACACTACGGGGGTGGCTCAACACTAGTAATAATGCTGAAAGCCATGACAAACAAACCCACTCAGGTTTATCTGTTTTTATATTATAAGACCAGTGTTACAGAAGCATAATTCAGGTGCATTTTTGTGCCCACATTAAGGCCTTTAATGTTATTCTTACCACACTGGAAAGAGTGAGGAAAATAATGCTTTAGCAAACTCCCCACCCCACAAGAGTCAGAACGATGAGGGCAATATTAATTTTTATTTACATGACTTACAGTTCTCTCCTTATATGCTCACATAGAGAGAGACTAGTCATTCAGTTGGAGAGGGGCGTGGAGAAGCCGGCTGGGGAGCATATCGAATTAGTCAACTGAAACACCATAGTCCCCACCTGCTTTTCAATGTATGTTTACTCTGAAACACTTGCGTTTCAAATGAAAATATAAATGGCTAAAAAAAATAAAATAAAAATATCAAATGCAGGATATATAATATTTATTTTTGCTAGCATGCCAGCCTGTTTCCTTTTACCTACTGGTGTTCGTAAAAGAGAATTGAGAAATCAATTTTACTAGAAATTAAATCTGACAATATTCATACATTTTCTGCAATTAATGATGAACATCAAATGATTTCTTTTGGGCAAATGGATTATAAGAAAAAAACACCAACTTGTAATAAATCGTTGTGGCATCTTTTTTAGTTTCTTCTTTTATTTCAAATTTGTAAATTAAAAGGGGTAAATCTCAAAATGTTACTACCAGAATAGTAAAGCATAAAAAAAATAAACCAACCCATTTTGAAAAGTATTTAATAAATAGTCTCTTTTTTTTACAGTAAAAATTTTAAATATATCATGCAGTCCATATAATTTAAAATAATTTACAGGCTGAGGTAGGGGTGGGGAGAGGATGGAACAGCAAGAAGTGTCTACTTATGGTCGGCCCTTCCTGCTGAGTACACAGACACAAGCTGTGTCTATCCGTATGAACCTCCACGCTGCTTGCTTCCCTTCCATTGTCAAAGCTTTGACAAATGTATGCGTAGTGGTGCAATAGGAGTTCCAATGCTTTGAATCAATACCACGGCATCCACTTGAAACTGGCTTTGGATCTCTACACCTGGTTTCAAAAAAGTACTGCTTAAAAACGTTATTATTAATATTGACTTCCCCCAACACAGTTACTTCCTTGCCTTTGATGTCAGTGGCTGTGTTTTTTTCTCCAACCCACATACTGACGCTATCGCATACTGAATACTCCCCACGATGAAGCACTGGATGCACTGTTCTTTTAGCTCTGATAGTTTTATTGAGCGATTCCTCATCATCTAAATATTCCAAGTTTCGTAGGTCCTCTGACAATGGTGGAGGTTGGGTGCTAAATAAAACCCTTGGAGAGCGAAATTTCCTCTTTCTGAAAAGTTTAGGGTCAACTGTAATGTTGTGAGAAGATGCAGGTTCATTTGTTTCTATTCTGCCATGATGTCGGTGAAGAGACTTCGTTCGATGTGTGTGATGATGCTGAATACGATGTTTTGCTGATGAGCCGGCTGGGGCATGGTCCTTAGTCTTTGGTGCAGCCTGGATGCCGATCAGAAATGCTATGATCAGAGTGTAGTACAACATGGACATTACTCTTTCCGCCTAGGAATTAAAAGGAAAAAGAAAAAACAGAGTAAAAAATATACCAAAAACATTGATTGCAGATTGTTAGTAATATTAGCAGCAATAGTATTGTGTTGCAAAATTCTGTTAGATATTTGCCGGCAAAAAATTGGGGAACTATATCTAAAATTTCATTAGTAAGGTATATGTTCAAATTTTAAGGAAAAATATAACAAAAAATAACCCTGAAATTAAATGATAAAATTCTGGCTACTCCAGTCATAATACAATATGTATAAATTTGAAAGAAGTTGTCCGCTTTCATCAAACTTCTGCCCATAGACTCAGTTAAAAAAAAAAAGATGACT
Organism: Phyllobates terribilis; assembly: GCF_046119375.1. Taxonomy (NCBI): domain Eukaryota; kingdom Metazoa; phylum Chordata; class Amphibia; order Anura; family Dendrobatidae; genus Phyllobates; species Phyllobates terribilis. The sequence goes on from NW_027362762.1 coordinate 695,793,862, forward strand.
GGCTGCAGCTATGTCAACGTCACTGCTGCAACCAAACAGAGACCAGGACATCTGTGAGACACAGCCCTGGATCCAGCAGGGGCAAGTAAAGCTCAATTTGTTTTTTGTTTCTTTCACACCAAACTGAGCCTGTTGGCAGAAGATAGCTGAAAGCGGACAACCACTTTAATAATAAAATAGTTTGCAGTACATTCTAGAGGTCCTAGTAGTACACATGTATCAATTTCAAGGAGAGGTTTGGTTTCCAGTTTCCTTTAATTTTATTAAACAAGCCAGTAATTAAGACATGATGGTTTAGGCTGGTCCTCCATGTCCTAGTCCTCGCCCAGCACTGCATCTCGGGCTTTTTTTAAATACATAAATAAAAAGGTATTCAGACGTTCACTAGATGGAGCCACTAACTTCAATTTGGCAAACCTCTGAAATATATTAAAAAGTCCAAAACATGAAAAATTGTACCTAGCTTAGTCTGCCATGCTATTATATACAGCTAAAAAGATGGAAACTGCCAGAAAGGAGGTTAAATGGAGTCCAAAGTTTTATATCTTAGATCAGAATATGGTGTGAACCCAGCCTTAGAGAATTACATCTAACTGCCCTTAAATGGTCACTGTCATTTAATTAGACTTTACATAAATCAATACTGCAACCAAATAAATATATATTATATAACATTTTTTCTCTCTCAACTTATGCCATCTCTTCTTACTTTTGCTGAACCCCAAAATGAATTAATTCCACAGAAAAGAACTAAAATTCATATTTTTCAAAGCAAGATGCCAGTTTAATAGGTATCTATAATTTGATCTCTCAGCGGAGTCTATGGACAATGGGAGGATATAAGAGAAGCAGAGAGATGCTAAGAGAGATGGTGCAAAATGTTTTCTAGAAAGGATTTTTATCTAAACCTGTGCTGTATTCACAGCTACACTGCTCAGACCTGCTCTGCAATATCATCCATGCTGCTCCTTGCTTTTGGGAGAGAGCTATATAAAGACAGGAGAGCAATAAATAACTGCGAGACAACTGAAAACTACAGATAGAGAATGGAAGAATTTAAGAATTTTAAATTTCCTATAGATAGATAAGAATAAAACTAGAGCAAATATAAGTATGTAAAGGCACATTAAATCGTCATTTTATGTATTATGTGAAGAGACCACTTAAGGGGTGGTTTAAGTAGGACATTAAACTCCCCTTTTTCCAATAATAAGCTAAGGGGAATCAATCATCACAGGGAGAGTGGGCAGTATGTTCTCATTTCCTACCGGGAAAATAAAGCCTTACACTGCTCACAATGAAATAAATTGCTTCAACCAATTGGATCAAAGAGACGGAAACATCATTTATGGTGCAAGTCTTTGATCTAGTTAATAGTGGAAAGTCTGGAGAGATCATCTTTTATGCCCTATTAGGTTATACGGAGCAGACAGCCCCTTAAAAAGGAACCTGTCACCATAAGATTTCAGTCCAATCTGCAGACATCCTGTTATAAAGCCGGGAGAGCAGAGGAGATCAATATATAGTTTTGTGAAAAAGGATTCTGTATAACCTGTGTCTTATTCATTTAAACCTCTGCTCTTTTGGGATTTTTTGTCTAGTGGGCGGTCTTATCAGTGATTGACAGTTATCTCTGTATGTACACTTATACAAAGAAAGTGGTCGGTCACTGATAGGACCGCCAGCTGAACCAAAAATGCCAGAACGAGCAGAGATTTAGATGATTAAAACACAGGTTATGCTGAATCTTTTCTCACAAAACTATATAATCAATTGGATCAGCTCCCCCTGCTCTATAACATGGTGCCTGCAGACTGGACTGCATTGGACACCAATACAGTCCAGTCTGCAGGCATGATGTTTTAGAGCAGGGGGAGCTGATTCAATTGATTAGATAGTTTTCCCTTCAAATTCCTAAATACTATCCAGTGCTATGTCTTTGTAATAAACTAAAATAATAATAACTAGTTAAAAAGAATCATTCTACTCGATTCTGAAAAAAAAAATAGATAAAATCTAAGATAAAAATAAAATAAGCAAATAGTACATGAAAATAATACATGGTACTCATTAACTGAAATACCCTATATTATTTTCATGCACTATTGCCATTTGTTTATATACTGATGGGTATTTGCTTATTTTGTTTTTATCTTAGGTTTTGTCAGTTTAGTGGCCAGTGTGAACATGCGCCTACACGCTGCATGCACACCAACTTATATTCCACTTCATCTCTTTAGGTTTTTGTTTTAAATAAAGCTAGGTAAAAGTAAGATAAACATGTTGTAAAAACAGAATATAATTATGCTGTCAGTTTGTATTAATGACAGGAATTGAGATAAATGAAAAGAATGCCTTCAATAGCCTGAATCTTGAGTCACTGGTGTTAGTGATACTAATAATATTTCCTTTACAATATGTGACACACATTCACTGCAGATTTACTCCGATGCAGAGACAAAGACAAAAGATCAAAACTTGTCAATCAATCCTCGGTTGACAAACAAAGATTCTCTTTTCTAACCCTTTAATCCTATAAATTTGCTGCAATCCCATAATCCATCTGATGAAAAATGATTACAGTGTCTGTAAAAAGTCATTTATAGATGTTTGTCTTGCCCAAAATTATTATGTCTACTACCACCTACATACATTGCTTACTATCCTCATGGCCAATGTAATACAGATCAGATGGCAAATTATGTGTGTCTGAATTTTATCCCTGTTAAAGTTAACAAGTGACCTATTTGTCATGAGGAAGCTATTATAGAGGCCAGAAAATCAAAGCGTGGCCAGTTTTATATAGCACATCAAACACTTTCTGCATTTTTTTCTTCTGTGGAAATATCTGGAATATTCTAGTGTATAATCCAGAACAGCGCTCACAGCAAGAGCTATTCCAGCAAAGTGAAACCGTATATACACACTACTGCATATGTTTTGTTACTGTATATACATATATAGCTGTGGAACAAAGCAAGAAAATAAAAACACATCAATGAAAAATGAAAAACAAAATATGTAATTGCCACTTAAGTGTGTGCTTTCCTATTAATGTCTCATATATTTAATCGTGAAGTTACAATATTAGTCTTAGGCCAAGTTCACAGATTAGTAATATATGGTCTGCGCTCTGATAGCAATACCCAGCCCGACTGGCCGGTCTTCTGATCAGAACTGCTTAATTTAGGTTTATAAAAAACTGTCTATGAAAACTGAGATAATGTAAAAATATATAAATTTTTTTTCTCAAAAAATTCAGTCTTTTTTCATCACTTAAATATAAAAAAAATAAAAGCAATTTTGCTATCGCTGTAAATCGCAATAACCTGGACAATCATATTTCCAGATCAATTTTACAGCTAAATGAACACTAAAAACAACCGCACCCCTCCTTTCCAAAAAAAAAAAAAAATATCAGAATTCCTTTTTCTCACTACTTCATCCCTCTTGGAATTTTGTATAGCAAAATAAATGGTGTCATCCTGCAAAAAACAAGCCCTCATATATCTACGTCAATAGAAAAATGAAAAGTTAAGGCTCTTCGAAGAAGGAAAGGAAATAATGAAAGCACAAAACTGAAAAAAAAAACTCCTGGTCATTAAAGAGCTCAAAACCACTAAATAGCTTACAATACAATAACTAATAATATTTAAGCTTTTGTTAGAGTCCAAAAGGCAGTAGAGAAAATGCTAAGGAGTACTGTATGTCAAAGAAGGAATAAGGGATGAGAAGTAGAATCACTTGACCAAACATAAAAAGTTCTTTATATCATTCTTATATGTAATTATTCACAAGGTGGTATGCGCTCCCAGAACACAGTAGGTAGGATGCGAGAATATAGTAAATAACCAAATTTTAATTTTATTAGCATAAAACACGTTTCGACTCTATAAGAGCCTTCTTCAGGTATTACATATAAGTTACTATTGCTTTGTGCATTTTATATATAAAGGAAGTCAGTGAATGTTATTTTTGGGCGTGTGCATTATCAGGGTTTTAACCCTTTTCATACACTCTCATATCACTCCCATTTTATCAAGAGCTTCACACGCATAAAAGCATAAACACGAAAAAGAACACTGAAGAAGGCTCATATAGAGTCGAAACGCGGTGTATGCTAACAAAATTTGGTTATTTAATATATCTTCGCATCCTACCTACTGTGTTCCCGGAGCGCATACAACCTGGAGAATAATTACATATGTGGTATCCTATTGAAACACCTCGAGTGCTTTCACAAGTGTCCAGGATTGTGCTGCACACCGTGAACAGGAGGAATTCACTACTAACCCACCCAGTGGAATTACAGACAAGTTTATAATGACATCAAAAAGGTGAGTGCAATCAGCACTTATTTAGTACGTGCTGTATTTGAATCCTGTTACTGCACTTAGATTCGGCGCTCTCTCCCCTCTCTCCATTTTTCTTATTTTATATCATTCTTAAAAATTGCACAATGCTTTAGTCAAGTGTATATTATTATAGTTTTCTATGCTATTAGATAAAAACAGGCTGAAAGGGAACCGGTCATGTCCAGAAGCGTTATTTATCTGCAGATGTGGGGTTAATCTGTAGATAAATAGCATGAAAGAGAAGCTGACACATGTTGCCATGCAGTATGTATCAGGTACAGGCTGTATGTATCTCAGACAAGTATGCTGGACTCCGAAACGCTGCAGTGTTGCAGAGAAATACATACTTTTAATAGCCACTATAGGCAGAGACCTATCATTTCAGGGCAGTGGGCGGGAAACGACTGTCTTAGTTAAGTAATAAATAGTGTTGAGCGAACATGCTCGACACTGCTCAGTACTCGCCCGAGCATCACGCTACTCGGGATGTTCGGCGAGCACCGAGCATTTCCGGGTTACTCGGGCAGGAGCTCGGGTCTCCGCCCTGCATGTTTGGTGCTCTTTACAGAGCCAATGAACATGCACGGATTGCCAGCCAGTCACTGTAATGCCGCAGCCATGTTGTTTGTGGGCATTACAGTGATTGGCTGGCCGCACAGCGTCACCTCCCAGACGATCAGCCCGTCATGATTGGTGTGTGTGGGTGTCTGTGCGTGTGTCTGCGAGTGTGTGCGGGTGTGCGCGGTGTCTGTGCGATGTCTGCGGTGTCTGTGCGATGTCTGCGAGTGTGTGCGGTGTCTGTGCGATGTCTGCGGGTATGTGCGGTGTCTGTGCGATGTCTGCGAGTGTGTGCGGTTTCTGTGCGATGTCTGCGAGTGTGTGCGGTGTCTGTGCGATGTGTGCGGGATGTGTGCGGGTGTGTGCGTGCAGGCAGACATAGGCCGATGTGACACTACTACTCCCATCGGCCTATGTCTGTCCCCCGTCCACTCGTGCCAGCAGGATCAGCTCGATGGGAGCAGTAGTTCCCATCAGCCTGATCCTGCTATATAAATTGCCCTACTGTGTCCCCAATAAATTTTAAATACATTTCATTGGTGGCCAGTGGTTACCTACAATAAATTAGTTCATACATTACCTGTCCCCGCCGATCGCCACCTAAAATAAAGTAAAACATAAAAAACTACACCTATACTCACCTAGACACCTAATTCCCCGAAGCCATCGATCTCCTGTAATAAAATATAAAATAATAAACCACAACCTTATCCTTACCCCTCCGTAGTAGTCCACGAGTGTCCCACGATGATCTCCAGTTTAAAGCAGCCACATAGAATGTGACCGCTCTGAACCGCTGCCGCCGCTAGAATGATGGGGCCGTAAGGGTTCGCTGGAGTTCAGGCAGCGCTGCTCCGGTTAGCTCCTTTACGGCCCTGCTGTATCGTGAGAAATTCCCACGGTACAGCAGTGCCGTAAAGGAGGTCTCCGGAGCTGCGCTGCCTGAATGCACTCCGGTGACCTCAGTCAGTGGCTCCCGCTGCCGGGAGCGGACGTGTTCTCGGCAGCCTGAGCTTACAGCAGCCATGCACAGCTGTCACCATCTCCAGATGTGACAGCTGTGCATGGGAGATCAGCGCAGGAACGTGGACAGGTAACTATTTTTTTTTAGTAAACTAAGAATTAAATAAAATTGTGTGTTTTATTTCAAATAAATTATTTTTTTCTGGGTGTAGTGTGTGTTTTTTCTTTTTAACACTTTGTAGGTTAGTAATGGGGGTGTCTTATAGACGCCCATCATTACTAACCTGGGCTTCATAGCAGCTGGCGCTGACATGAACCCCAATCCTATTACCCCCTGCCACCGCACCAGGGCAGTGTGGAAGAGCGAGGCTAAGTGCCAGAGTTGACGCATCCTATGGATGCGCCATTTCTGGGGCGGCTGACGGCTGGTGTTTCTAGCCTGGGAGGGGGCCAATATTCATGGCACCCTTCCTGGGCTATTAATATCAGCCCCCAGCTGTCTGCCTAGCCTTTGCTAGCTATTAAATAGGGGGTACCCCACATCATTTTTTTGGGGGGGTCCCCCATTTTAATAGCTAGTAAAGGCTAGGTATTCAGCTGGGGGCTCATATTAGTAGTCTGGGAAGCTCCGTGGGTATTACCCACTTCCCAGGCTTCAAACATCTGCCCCAGCCGTCTGCTTAACCTCCGCTAGAGCCTAAAATTATGGGGGATCCCCACGCCAATTTTTTTTAAAATAAATCCTTTATTTTAACACTAAATGACATTTGAGGAGTTAATAAAGATGCAGTCCCTAAATTATTATTTATTTTTTAATTAATTTTTCCCAAAAATTTTGACTTGGGCTTTGCCATGTTTTTGTATGCCAGCCAGGTACAGCATCCAGCTTCTATGAACGCGCCATTTTCCGGGGTGGCTGCGGACTGCAATTTGCACCGGGGGGGGGGGCAGAAAGCAAGAAATTCATGAAATAATTAAAAAAAAATTGATGTGGGGCTTCGCCCTATATTTGTGTCCAGCCAGGTACAGCAGGCAGGAACGGGCTGCCCCCAACCACCAGCTGCCTATTTGTACCTGGCCGGACACAACAATATAGGGAAGCCCTTTTTTTTTTAAATTATTTCCTGAAATAATTTAAAAAAAATTGACATGGGGCTTCGCACTATATTTGTGTCCAGCCAGGTACAGCAGGCAGGAACGGGCTGCCCCCAACCACCAGCTGCCTATTTGTACCTGGCCGGACACAACAATATAGGGAAGGCCTTTTTTTCTTAATTATTTCATGAATTTCATGAAATAATTAAAAAAAAAAATACGTGGGGCTTCGCCCTATTTTTGTGTCCAGCCAGGTACAACTAGGCAGCTGGGGGCTGGAATCCGCAGTGCAGGGAGGCCCAAGCTTTCTGGGCCCCACCCGCTGCAAATTGCAGTCCGCTGCCACCCCGGAAAATGGCGCGTTCATAGAAGCGCCATCTTCTGGCGCTGTACCCAACTCATCCAGGGCCCTGGTGCGGTGGCTCACTGGGTAATAAAGGGGTTAAGGCCAGCTTGGCATTATCAGCTGGCCCTAAGCCCGAAATTCATGGGGTCACGCCAATATTAGACATGACCACCATGAATTTCTAGTAAAGTATTTAAAAAAAACACAACACCCAGAAAAAAGTCCTTTAATTGAAATAAACACACAATTCTTTATTGTTCTAAATTAAACTATACTTACCATCACGCCCATTCCAGCTGAAGCCAACGATCTCCTGCAATAAAAGAAAAATAATAAAGCAACATCATCCTTACCTTTCCAGGGTTCCCACGACAGCTTCAGCTCTGCTACATCGAGATGACAGGCTGGACCGCAGCAGAACGCTGCCATCCAGCCTGTCATCCCGCAGACACTGAGAAGCGCAGGCTTGCTTGCGCTCCTCAGTGTCTCTCTGTGATGGCATAAAGATGAGCCGAGGTCATGTCCAATGAACTCGGCTCACCTCATGCACGTCACTGACAGCGTGGGAAAATTCTCCTGCACTCAGCGCTTCAGCGTGAGAATTTTCCCACGCTGTCAGTGACGTGAATGAGGAGGTCATGTCCAATGAACTCAGCTCACCTCATGCACGTCACTGACAGCGTGGGAAAATTCTCACGCTGAAGCGCTGAGTGCAGGAGAATTTTCCCACGCTGTCAGTGACGTGCATGAGGTGAGCCGAGTTCATTGGACATGAACTCGGCTCATCTGGATGCCGTCACAGAGAGACACTGAGGAGCGCAAGCAAGCCTGCGCTTCTCAGTGTCTGCGGGATGACAGGCTGGATGGCAGCGTTCTGCTGCGGTCCAGCCTGTCATCTCGATGTAGCAGAGCTGGAGCTGTCCTGGGAACCATGGAAAGGTAAGGATGAGGTTGCTTTATTATTTTTCTTTTATTGCAGGAGATCGTTGGCTTCAGCTGGAATGGGCGTGATGGTAAGTATAGTTTAATTTAGAACAATAAAGAATTGTGTGTTTATTTCAATTAAAGGACTTTATTCTGGGTGTTTGTGTTTTTTTTTTTAACTTTGACTATGGGGTTAGTAATGGGGGTGTCTTATAGACGCCTCTCCATTACTAACCTGGGCTTGATGTCAGCTGACATTATAAGCTGACATCAACCCCAACCCTATTACCCCACTGCCACCGCTACAGGGCAGTGGGAAGAGCGAGGCTAAGTGCCAGAATTGGCGCATCCTATGGATGCGCCATTTCTGGGGCGGCTGACAGCTGGTGTTTCTAGCCTGGGAGGGGGCCAATATTCATGGCACCCTTCCTGGGCTATTAATATCAGCCCCCAGCTGTCTGCCTAGCCTTTGGTAGCTATTAAATTATGGGAGACCCCACGTCATTTTTTTGAGGGGGTCCCCCATTTTAATAGCTAGTAAAGGCTAGGTATTCAGCTGGGGGCTGATATTAGTAGCCTGGGAATCTCTGTGGGTATTACCCCCTTCCCAGGCTTCAAACATCTGCCCCAGCCGTCTGCTTAACCTCCGCTAGAGACTAAAATTAAGGGGAACCCCACGCCAATTTTTTTTAAAATAAATCCTTTATTTTAACACTAAATGACAAGTATAGTAATCAACACTGTCACTGTACTTCATATATATGTGACTGACATGTTTCCAGGGGCGGAACTACCGCCCGTGCAGCCGGTTCATTGAACGGGGGCCCCGAGGGAGAGGGGGCCCCTCCAGCCTCCAGCAGGGCCGCCATCAGGGCATGACTGCCCTGACTCCAGTATGGGGCCCAGCCGGTAGGGGCCCCCTTGGGGGCCCCCTCTTGTGCGTCTCTCTCCTCATGGGGCCCCCGGCCCCATGCTAAGCACCGGGTCCGGGACATCTCAGCGCTGCACTGCTGCGGCAGCGCTTTCATGATTCCCCTGACTTCCGGTCATGTGACGGCACCGTCACATGACCGGAAGTCAGGAGAACCTGGTGTCAGCGATTTGGACGAGCGCCAGGATTCTGCAGGGATCGCATGGGGGTAAGTATAACAAGTTTTTTTTTTTTTTTAAATACAATTTACTAGGAGTGGGGGGAATGGGAGATGCACATGTGGGGGAGGGGGATGAGAGAGGTGCACATGTGGGGGAGGGGGATGAGAGAGGTGCACATGTGGGGGAGGGGAATGAGAGAGGTGCACATGTGGGGGAGGGGAATGAGAGAGGTGCACATGTGGGGGAGGGGGATGAGAGAGGTGCACATGTGGGGGAGGGGGATGAGAGAGGTGCACATGTGGGGGAGGGGAATGAGAGAGGTGCACATGTGGGGGAGGGGGATGAGAGAGGTGCACATGTGGGGGAGGGGGATGAGAGATGTGGACATGTGGGGGAGGGGGATGGGAGATGTGCACATGGGGGGATGAGAGAGGGGCACATGTGGGGGAGGGGGATGAGAGATGTCCACATGGAGGGGTGAGAGCTGCACATGGGGGAATTGGGAGAAAATGAGCTGCACATGGGGGAATTGGGAGTAGGGGGATAATGAGCTGCACATAATGAATGTGGGGTGGGGGACAGTAAATGATAAATGATGATGGGGTGGATGGGGTGGGGAGAGCACGGACATGATATAATGAATTGGGGCAGGGGGTGCATGTAAATAATGAATGCGGGGAGCAGGAAGTATAGAGTAGGGGGCGTTGCGGATGCAGGAGTGTAACTGGTAACAAATTGGCGGAAAGAGTAGAGGTTCTAATTAAATTATATATTAAGTGCCTATTTACAGTTAATGGGGGCACCGTGGTGGATTACAATTTATATTTGGAATGGTAGGTTGCATAATAACTAACCAGATATTGATGGTGGATGCACGTCTGTATTCAGCTGCGTAATGTAGAAGTTGGGGAATGTGCTCTAGATAACTGTGTTATTTTATGCAGAGACGAGTCCTGGCTGGAAGACGTGATGGCGGTCTGTGCTGGATGCAGGAGAAAAGCGTAGCTGAAGGACTTCACCTAGAGACGTCACCAGTGAGTCAGTGTATTACATGTACACTTACACTATATACTATGTACCGGGCTCCTGTGTATAATGTCACTGGTGATCACTGTATTACCTGTACACTGACACTATATACAGAGCTCCAGTGTATAATGTCACTGGTGATCACTAGATTACCTGGACACTTACATTATACATACCATGTATAGAGCTCCCGTCTATAATGACACTTATGGTAATATTAGTAATGTGGTGGTAATATTAGTAATGTGGTGGTAATATGTGGTCTGGTCATGGTGTGGCAGTTTTTCCCCCTTCTGTGTGGTATTATTCGGTCACTATGTTGTGGTAATATGTGGTCTGGTCATGGTGTGGCGGTATTCCCTGTATGTGGTATTATTGGTCATTTTAAAAAAAAATGTATATGACACATTCCCTTAAAGAAAACTAAATAAAAATATATCTAAAAAGAGTATTGAATATTTTAAGAAAATTTTAATAGGTTAGAGTAGGGCCCGGCCAGAAGAGTCTACCTTATCGTGGTGGCGGCTTTAAAAATCTTTTGGCCAAAACAAAAGCTGATGGCTATGCATGTGGCACCGTCACATGGCCGAACGTCAGGAGAGCCTGGTGGCAGCGACGTGGACGAGCGCCAGGATTCTGCAGGGATCGCATGGGGGTAAGTATAACAAGTTTTATTTGTTTAAATACAATTAATTAACTAGGAGTGGGGGGGATGAGAGATGCACATGGGGGGGATGAGAGATGCACATGGGGGGGTGAGAGATGCACGGGGGGGATGAGAGATGCACGGGGGGTATGGGAGATGCACGGGGGGATGAGAGCTGCACATGGGGGGGGGATGAGAGCTGCACATGGGGGGGCGAGAGATGCACATGGGGGGGGTTATGTTTACATAACTTTGTTGCCTTATGAAGCGCAGGGGGGGGGCCCCAAAAATTTCTTGCACAGGGGCCCACTACAGTCTGTGTCTGCCCCTGCATGTTTCTATCTATATAATCTATGTGTGATTCTCTATTCCTTCTATTCTAAATTGTCGGGTACAGATGCTGAATTGCCGGCCGGCTTTTTTTAAAGAGACGGTGCATGAAAACACTATTATATTTTTAAATAAATCCTTTACACTAAATGACAAGTACAGTAAGCAACACTGTCACTGTACTTCATATATATGTGACTGACATGTTTCTATCTATCTAATCTATGTGTGAAGCTCTATTCTGTCTGTTATAAATTGTCGGGTACCGCAGCTGAATTGCCGGCCGGCTTTTTTAAAGAGACAGTGCATGAAAACACAATTATTTTTTTAAATAAATCCTTTACACTAAATGACAAGTACAGTAAGCAACACTGTCACTGTACTTCATATATATGTGACTGACATGTTTCTATCTATCTAATCTATGTGTGAAGCTCTATTCTTTCTGTTGTAAATTGTCGGGTACCGGTGTATGCCGCTGATGAATTGCCGGCTTTTCGCATAATACATTCTACATTATTCTTAGTTATTTTACTTCATGTAGAATTAACCTACAAGGAAAGAAAGGGTTTATTTTCATTCCAATATTTGTGTCCCATTGACTTGCATTGGTTTCCTGTATCGGAATCGGCGATATCCGATACTTTTTGGGCATCGGTCCGATCCAATCCGATACGATATTTCCTGTTATCGGAAGGTATCGCTCAACACTATCCTTAACATATTTCACAGGAAAGCACTTTCACTTTCGTTTTTGAACGTTTTATTTTGAGCCTGTAAAAGTGGCTTAATACCTCTGACCACGTTGTTGACAGCAGTGACCTGGGGGGCAGAAATGCTTCCTGGGGCGATCCCCATGCTGTCCCCATGTCATTTGAGCACTGTCACTATCGTTTTGGGCACTTGTTAGGCTTTTAAAAGACTGCCGGGGGAGCCGCCGCAAAATTGCTCGAGTCTCCCATAGACTAACATTGGGCTCGTTGCTCGGGTCGAGCACCCGAGTATCACGGCGAGCTCGACCCGAGCATTTTAGTGCTTGCTCAACACTAGTAATAAACATTAGTAAAGTGATAAAAGTATGTTTAGTAAAGTAATACATTCACTAAACGTTTCAATCTGTTTAAATTAAATTAATAAATTATCTGTGAACTTGTACTGAACAATTCAACTTATGCATAAATAATAATGATAATAATAATTAAATAATGGGTCTGGATAAATATTTAAAGTTGTTCATATTGATTTTCATATTATGACCGCGTGCAATAACATTTATCAAAAACAAGTAATCCAACTGGGATTGTATTGCTCTTCCAAGGTATTTGGTTAAAAGAACAATGTGTACACACATAGTGTTCTGTAGCTAATAAAGTACATTTATAACTTGCATTTGTACATCAAAAAATGACTTCAGTTAAGCAGTAATTCTTGAGATTGAATTTTTGCACAGATTTTCACAACTCAATGGCAAAAGCTAAGGGACAAACCAAGCCTGGACAACCTATCTTCAAAGACTCTATTTTAGCTATACCGGCTTCCTCTAGAATATATTTGTCCTCAGTTGTATTTTTCATAGAAAGATATAAAATGTCAAATTTCTTACCTTTGGGTGTACAGTGTACAAAGCTGCTCTGTCCCAGAGGCCTTTATTCCATCCAAACACTGGGCTGAGTTGAGGCCCAGCATACCATCTGTACAGGGAGGTGTCTTGGAGGTGCCTTGCTGTTAACGAAATACAAGAAATGACATAAAAATAAACTAGTTGAAAAACAAAATATTATGGAGATAATCCATCAAGCTTTACAAAATTATTAAATGGAAGCAAAAAAAAGTTTACCAACATAGTGTTAGCCTGTCCATTGACTTTTAAAAGGAAGAGATTACAATCAGAAAGGAATAACTCCTTCAAGCTCTGACCACTATGCTACACCATTTCCATATGTCTCTTTCACTTCTAAATGAGTTAAAAAAAACTATCAGAGCTAGGGCTTGCAGTGGTCATAGTTGGATGCAATTACTCCTTTCTCAGCCATGAAAGGCAGGACATTCCTACACAGAGAATAAACATTTTAACTAATTCCGTAGACTATGTTGAACTTTATCTGAATAACTTACAGTCTGTTAATTTAAAACAACAAAAGAGAAGTACTGGTTCTCCTTAAAAGTGGCCAAGTATGAAGTCTTACAGACAATGCTCAATGGCAGAAAAGTATGTAAATTATTTGTAAGAGAACATTAATTAGAAACAAAAAGTTTTGAAAGCTTTCTGGCACCTAAAAATGACTATGTGGAATTGTTATTGAGTAACGAATGATCAATAACCTCTTGTTCTACAAATACAATTTCCAAGAATGCTTTCCTTACAGATGGAGATTTACATTTGTGCTCCAAATAGTTTTTGCTTTAGAGCCAAAGGAAATGATCTGATATCACGCTCCTGTTTTTATTGGAGGTGTAAACTGCCAGCGTTCTCCAATGTCTCGTTCTAATGCCAAATCTCAGTATTTGAAATCATACTGAATCTTGATGAGACTTTGCATTTGGAGCATCATATTGAGTAACCATTTTTAGTGGTCATTATTTTCAATGAGCACGGCTATATCCAACTGTAGAATGTAAGCCTGCAAGGGCAGGGTACTCTTCCCTCTGTACCAGTCTATCACGGTTAGTTCATTTACTGTAAGTGATATCTGCATTTGGTATGTAACCCCTTCTCATGTACACCACCATGGAATCAATGGCGCTATATAAATAAATAATAATAATAACTGCTAAACTATACATTATTTAATTATACTAACAGCATTTAATTATACTAACAGGAGCTGCCCATTTACTGAAAACTTTTCCAGCACGGAGCACCCATTTTTGTTGATCTAATTGTTGTGTTTTGCTAGAAATATGCTTGCAGTGTTTTATTAGTGATTTGTTTGCTTATCAGTTCAACCTCAGGTATCAATGCTTTCATTCAGTGACCTTATCTCTGGAGCATTAAACCAATGTTCTCTGAGAGGAGCCATCACCACAGGGGTCATCAGTGATGGGCATTTGAAAGATTTTTCATTCTTAGGCTATGTGCTCATGATGCAGAAATGAAGCAGAAATTTTCCGGAGCATTTGTGCATGTCCTTGGCAGAAAAAATGCAGGCGGATTTTACACCCGTTTTTGAAGCATTTTTACTTGCGGATTTGCTAAGCATTTCTGCTGCATTTCCGCATGGAAAAAAACGCACAAAAAACGCACCAAATCTGCATCTTGTGCACTTAGCCTCACAGCTAAAACCAAATGTTTAAGGTGGAGGGGGCTGATCCCAGGGAGGGAAAAAAGAGAAGCCACATGTTTAGTCAAAGAGTTGTGTGGAAGGACATCGAAGGAATAGGATCGATACTGAGGATGTGGACCATGGATGTATCGCTGGCATATGGAGAACAGTACCAACCCGGCTGGATAAATGTTCTACAGTTGGGAGATATGTAGTTGGGATTTAAACTTTCTTAAAGGACTGTGCTACTGAATATCTGAGCTTCCATCGTTTTATCTGTCGTATGGAGGATTGTGGACTGAGACAATTTTATTTTGGACATTTACTTGGAATTGCTGCATTACCTTGGATGTAACAAATAAAATATTATTGCATCGTTAACCTGCCTAGGTCCTAAATAAGTTGGACCATGATCCAATGCAATAGCTCAGTAGCAATTGGAGCACTGGAATTAATAAATATGTGATTATTGTACATATTTTGCTTTGCTAGTTTGATAAAAGTTGTTTTGTACAGTATCAACAGAAATACATTATGAATTCATGTATTCAGAAAAAATAGTATCACTTATAGTATTTGAACATTAAACACACCTACACTTCAGATTACGTCTGTGTGAACACAGTGCACAATGTTCAATGTACCAATACCAATAACTATTCAACCATTTCATTTGAGATTCTCGTCTTGTATAAACACTTGTCTGACATCATTTATTAATTGTAAGTTATGATCACATGATGATTCATCGATTAAACAATTATCTGCTTGCATGACTGAACCCTTGGTCAATGCCAGACCCTCAAACGATCCTTGCAACCTAAGATCATTAGCCAAACCATAGTTTCAGTCTAAAGGAAAATACACTCATCTGTAGAAAGCTGCTTCAGAGTTCTTGACACTTCTCAGTACAAAGCATGGTACTGGTGGGTGAAGTAGGTGACAAGTCTTTGCTGTTGTTTTAAAGAGAGTTTTGTTTGGTCTTACAGAGACCATCAGCTGGTGTACGAAAACTAGAACCCTCCCATACATATAAGATGGCTGTCAGCCAAACAATGGTTTAGTTAGGAGCTATTTTAATTGGGTCTCAAATGCACAGGAGCACTTGCTTGACCAAGCGCTCCTCAGTTCTCTACCAGAAAGCAACTGCCAGACATGTCTGAAGGCAGCTTATCTTACAAAGAACACAAGGATCTGAAGTCTGAAATTAGACATGCCTTTGCTCCCATGACAATCAATTGTCCGAAGCTTCTAGTTGAATCCGTCGTTATTGGTAGCTTCGGCTCAGTTTAGTCTAATGTATATTTAGTCTAATGTGGGGGCTTAATAGGTCAGGCAGTGCGCCCTGGGAAAAATATGTAAATTAATTCTCCTAAAGAAGGAAGGGAACTCTGTCTTATCAAGTGAAATATCACATGGTCATAAGTATTCAGACCCTTTGCTCAGACACTCATATTTAAGTCACATGCTGTCCATTTCCTTGTGATCCTCCATGAGATGGTTCTACTCCTTCATTGGAGTCCAGCTGTGTTTAATTAAACTGATAGGACTTGATTTGGAAAGGCACACACCTGTCTATATAAGACCTCACAGCTCACAGTGGATGTCAGACCAAATGAGAATCATGAGCTCAAAGGAACTGCCCAAGGAGCTCAGAAACAGAATTGTGGCAAGGCACAGATGTGGCCAAGGTTACTAAAGAATTTCTGCATTTCTCAAGCTTCCTAAGAGCACAGCGGCCACCATAATCCTTAAATGGAAAACATTTGGGACCACCAGAAGCCTTCCTAGAACTGTCCGTCCAGCCAAACTGAGCAATTGTGGGAGAAGAGCCTGGGTGAGAGAGGTAAAGAAGAACCCCAAGATCACTGTGGATGAGCTCCAGAGATGCAGTAGGTAGATGGGAGAAAGTTCCACAAAGCCAACTATCACTGCAGCCCTCCACCAGTCGGGCCTTTGTGGCAAAGTGGCCCGACGGAAACCTCTACTCAGTGCAAGACATATGAAAGCCTGCATAGAGTTTGCTCAAAAACACATGAAGGACTCCCAGACTATGAGAAATAAGATTCTCTGGTCTGATGAGACGAAGATAAACTTTTTGGCGATAATTCTAAGCGGTATATGTGGAGAAAACCAGGCACTGCTCATAACCTGCCCAATACAATCCCAATAGTGAAACATGGTGGTGCAGCATGATGCTATGGGGGTGTTTTTCAGCTGCAGGGACAGGACAATTAGTTGCAATTGAAGGAAACATGAATGCGGCCAAGTACAGAGATATTCTGGATGAAAACCTCTTCAAGAGTGCTCTGGACCTCAGACTTGGACGAAGGTTCACCTTGCAACAAGACAATGACCCTAAGCACACAGCTAAAATAACAAAGGAGTGGTTTCAGAACAACTCTGTGACCATTCTTGAGTGGCCCAGCCAGAGCCCTGACCTGAACTCAATTGAGCATCTCTGAAGAGACATGAAAATGGCTTGTCACCAACGTTCACCATCCAACCTAACGGAACTGGAGAGGATCTGCAAAGAAGAATGCCAGAGGATCCCCAAATCCAGGTGTGAAAAACTTGTTGCATCATTCGCAAGACAACTCAAGGCTGTACTAACTCAAAAGGGTGCTTCTACTCAATACTGAGCGAAGGGTCTGAATACTTATGACTATGTGATAGTTCAGTTTTTCTTTTTTAATAAATTTGCAAATATTTCTACATTTCAGTTTTTTTTCAGTCAAGATGGGGTGCAGAGTGTACTTTAATGAGAAAAAAATGAACATTTTAGAATTTACCAAATGGCTGCAATGAAACAAAGAGTGAAAAATTTAAAGGGGTTTGAATACTTTCCGTACCCACTGTACACTGATAGGGAATTTCAATTGTGAGCCCCAATGCAGAGAGTAAATGATGACAAAATCTGTATAGCACTGCAGAATATGTTGGTGCTACTAGTGCAAGCATAATAAATACAATTAAAATTGAAGTTTAGGCTACAAAACATCTACAATGATTGTTAATATGTAGCATAATAATTTATTTTATAATTTAATGGCAAGTATATTTAACTAATTTAAATTTATGACCCAATAAAAATTAGCAATTTTTTAGTCATATGAATGTTTTAGTTTTTCATAGAAAAATTACAGAATGGTATTAAGACCCAACTATAATTAGAACTTCTACTTTTTTTAAGACATTTTATTCCTGCTGTACAAAATTTATTTCTGGCCCCCGAAAATTGAATTTCATAAAGCCTATATGGAAATTATACAGTGGTTTATTATACGCTCTGAGCCAACATAAGAAGCTATTTCACCAATTATAATTGAAACCATGTCCATGTTCTTTACGTGTACTCATTGAGACAGTCTGGTTTACAATGGTAATAGCTTTTTAAAGTGTCTGTTGGCACAGATTCAAACAGGTGGAGAAAAATCAGTGGAATAGCCATTTATCATTGTTTCAGGGAACCGTCACACCTCTTTTGAAGGAAATTATCTAGATATGGCAAATTTTGAAAAATTCTGTGTTTTCAGTTTTTTCATCTTGTTTTAACATTTTTTAAAATTGGATGCAAATCACTGATAAATACTGATCATCATGATTATAAATGCGACACTAATAACCTACTTAAACAACAGACATTAATCGCAGTTGGCTGTGTTTATAAACCGTTAATAGGAAATCTGAAAAGGTTTCCTTTATTTCATTTAGCATAAACATAAGAATGGGTAATTAAGTATCGCTGAGGTATTGCAAACGTTGACAGATGTCAAGAATCCAAGGAAGGAAAATGGAGTGAGGAATGCCAAGTAAGTCACACTTAACTTTGTTGAGGTTTCTGATGATTTAACTGTAACTTACGAGCAATTCATTTAGTCACATTCCATTAGGGTCTATTTTTATTGGTTGAATACAAATAATCTATTAGACCTTGGGTCCGCAGGATAAATTAGACAGGATAGAGTTCATAATTTAATGAAGATATAATTTTACACACAAGAAAATAGATTTCTAAAGCAACTAATCTTAAATACCAAATAACTCATCTCAGCTACCAATATTTTGTATAGAGTGTGATATAACTGCCCTTTGTTTGCTTTATATATGTGAAATACATATGACATATACTGTTACATGTGCTTGCCATTATCCTTTATGCTGTAGAAGCTTTTAGGGGGTTATCCAGCCATTTTGGAAAGCATAGTAAACTGTGCACAATTGCAATAAAAAAAAAGGAGTTCACCAGTTCATCGCTACAAACTGGATAAAAGAATAGATGTCTGCAGCAGTGAAACATATTGAAGGCTAAAGTCTTATGTTTAAAATATAAATCTAGAAATATTCTGCATGTAAAAATCTTTGATAAAGCCAAAAAAGAGGTGTGAACAAAGATTTAGATTACTCAGTATACAGTCAAGCTGAATATGCGACATGTTAACTTTTTTGTAGTCTTTTTCATCAAACTCGTGCTATGGCCAAGTTCACATAATCAGCATCTGGTCAGTATTTTACATCAGTATTTGTAACCCAAAACCAGGAGTGGATGAAAAATGCAGACGTGGTGCACATGTTTATATAAGGCTATGGTCACATTATCAGTATTTGGTCAGTATTTTACATTAATATTTGTAACCTAAAACAAAGAGTGGGTGAAAAATGCAGAAGTGGTACAAGTTTTTCTTTTATACTTTTCCACTAATTGTTCCAATCCTTGTTTAGGCTTACATAAATTGCATCTTAAATACTGACAAAATACTGAATGTGTAAACATGGCCTTAGATTTACTATCCTTGAAATAGAATTTTTCTATCGAATCAGAAATAGATTGCTTCAGACAAACTGTATGAGATGTATATATAAAACTGTATGAGAATTTAATATGTGAAATTGTAACGCTGGTGCGTGTGGACCTACTGCGCCACGAGCCGGGCATTAACCTGGAGGGGCGTGACTTAGTGTCTACCGGGTATTTATTATGGCCTCTGATGGTGAGGATAGGCTGGGCTGCTGGTAGACATCAAGCATTACTCTAGGGCAGTTCCTGGGACTGTAACAGCTGACCGGAGAGTCAGAGATTCAGTTACAGGGTACAGGTAGGCAAGACAAAAGCGTAGTCAGATGGCCCAAGGTCAGGACAGGCAGTACAGGTTTAGAATTCATAGCCGAGGTCAGGAGAGGAGAGATTAGAATAAACAAGAAAGCTAGCCGGGTCTGTAACAGGTAAGAAAAAACAGCAATACACTAATATAGGAAGCTAGAAACGGAGTTACTAGAATCTAAGTTCAGGTGAGGAATGGAGGGTAGAGTCAACTGATAAATCACCTGCTAGCAAGTGGTAGGCTGGGGAAGAAGATCTCTGCAGGACAGAATAGATACAAATTCCTGCAGGGTTTGGCTGCTCCTCCCTATGATTCACAAACAGCAAAGCAGGAAGAGACGAACAAGGCAGCTCAGACCAATGGTTCAGCACTGGGTGGAGCAGGGAAAAACACGCAAGGAGTAGGGTGGCATTTAGAAGTTGTGTGAGTGACTGGTTTAACAATACCCCCCCTCATGCCCCCTCCTTTTTTGGCCAGACCGATGGAGAAATCATTTTAGGATGGTAGGGGCGCAGATGTTCTCTGCAGGTTCCCAAGATCTCTCCTCCCAGCCAAAGCCCTTACAATTGACCAAATAGAATGCCTTCACTTGGACCCTCTTGAAATCAAGAATGTCTTTGACCTCAAACACATCTGAAATCTCCTCAGGAATGGAAGTAGAGGCAAAGTATGGATCTTGAAGTAGAGATTCAGGATCACCGGCTTCAAAAGTGAGACGTGGAAGGAGTTCGGGATCTGTAGATTTGGAGGAAGTAGAAGACTGTAGGTCATCGGTTTGGGTTGTCTGATGATTTTGAAAGGATGAAGATACAGAGGAATGATGGAAGTCACCTTCAGGCAAACATTCCACGAAGACAACCAAACCTTATATCCAAGTAGGAAGTGAGATGATGAACCTATCTTCCTGTCTGCATGAGTCTTCATTCGAGACACGACCTTAAGGAGGGAAACCAAGCTTGCTTCCAGATCTGGAGAAAGTCGCCAAAAGAAGAATCAGCAGCTGGTACCCCAGAAGAAGCAGACAAAGGAGAAGGCAGAGAAGAACAGTTTGTAGGCACGGAGACTTGGGCAATAACTTTGCGAGGCAGGTGGTAGAGTATGACGGTCCCCACTGAAGTACTTGCCTGGAGGACCAATCGACAAGTGGCTCATGTGAATGCAACCATGCCAGACCCAGCATGACAGAGTTCACAGATTTTCACAGCACATAGATCAAAATCCTTTCGGAATGCATGGCTCCAATTTGCAATGTGACGGGCCACGTGATGAATAGGATAGATTCAGCCAGGAGTTGCCCATTTATGAAAGCAATAGTCAGGGGTTGATCAAGCCGTTGTCTTGTAAGTTGAAGTTTAAGAGCCAGGTCCTAACAGATAAAGTTGTCAGCCAAACCGGAATCAAGATGGGCTGCCGTAGAGAGAGACTTCTCACCCCAGACAAGTGTGACTAGTCATTAGTTTGGGAGAGCAATTTTTCTCACCTAGGGTCATTTCTCCACCCAACCCTATGTGCTGAAGTTTCCCAGTTTCACTTGGCACTGGAGAAAATAATACCCTTTGCCTCCACAATGCATGTATTTGTTCTCACTATACCTTCCTTGACACACCTGCACAGAATATTTTGACAGCTTCACTAGTATTGGCTCAACAGCAGGAGGTGTGACTTGTGGCAGCAAGGGATGCTGGAAGGCTGGGACCAGCATGGAGGGTCTTCTGGCATGGGATAATACTCGGGCTTGTTCTTGAGCATGCTTGTGAACGTGGAGATCAATTCTAGAAGCCAGATATATAAAAACATCCAGGGAAGATGGTAAATCCCTGCCTGCCAATTCATGCTTAATTCGACCAGACAGGCCTGTGAAGACCATGGTCTTCCGTTGGCATAACACCACTCAGAGAACACAGGGTGAGGGTAAAACAGTGTGGCAATACTTTACTGAACCACCAAACAGACAATGAACACATTGAACACATAAAACAGTCCCAGCAAATACCCAAGATGGAACAACATTAAACAGTCCTCATCCTTCCGCTGGCCCCCCTGGGATAAAACAACTGTGACTTTTTGACTTGCAGGGCCAACTACCTCAACCAGCAGCCCCCCGCTTCTGATGGACCCCCACAGAGAGAAGGTAGCAGCAAGCTTAGGAAGCTTGAAGTCCATCGAGGTACAAGACCAGGAGACCCGAGGGTCCCACCCTGGCCTCTCTGAGAGTTTCCTTGGCGCCAGATGACTGTCTGGTCCCAATCTCGCTTCTCTGAATGTCTCCATGGGTTCCAGGTGACAGGATGATCCCACCTGGCAACCCCAAACAACATATCCATGGGGCGAGGTGAATTCATCTTCCCAACCTGGTATCCCAAAAATGTATCTATGGGTGCTCTGATGGTCAATGGAGCAGATCCATATCTTTCCAGTCAGGGCCATATACCCTTAGGCTGGAATCATGTAGAATCCAAATCTGTGTCTCTTTGGATGGAGCCACCATGCATCCATCTACTGTCCTGAAGGATGTCTCTCATTCTCCTTGTAAAGTGTTTCTGATTCTACTTGCAGCAGGATTCAGAAACCCCTTTTGATATTTACATATGTGGCGAAGGTCATCAGTCACAGGTTGGGGGAAAGGGCAGAGCTCACAGGGCTCAGGTCTCATTGTTTGAGCTAATCTATTTACATAGCTTGTTTCCTGCTCTTTGAATTCACATATAGCTGGCTTAGTACAATATGTCATTAGCATATTAACAAACATCACTGTTTCCAAATGAAGACAAGTCAACATTCAGTTTTATACAAATATCTTGGTTTGGTCTGCTGGAAACAGGTAGACGTGGAAAGAGAATTGTATCTGGCACTGGTTAATGAAGCCACTCTCCTTGGGATCGCCATCAAAGCGGGATGGGAGTAGAAGCTGGAGATAAGTTGTTCTGCCAGACACTGGAGCCATTGGCGGTTACCTCAGAGAGGTATTCTGTTTCTGTAGTACGATGATCAGACATGGTAGAGGCGGGGGATAGGGAGGACATTACGGTGGTTGGATCCTGCAACCAAGTTGCCACCACATTGATAGCCTGCATCAACTGGTCCATGACTTGAACTTACTAAGACGCTGGTGCGTGTGGCCCCACTGCGCCATAGGCTAGGCTTACCCTTGAGGGGCGTGACTAAATGTCTACTGGGTATTCACTAAAGCCTCTGATGGTGAGGATAGGCTGAGCTGCTGGCAGACAACAGGTACCACTCCAAGGCAGTCTCAAGGACTGTAGCAGGTGACTAAAGCATCAGAGACTCGGGTAGGAGGTACAGGTGGAAGAAACAAAAGCACAGTCAGTCGGTCCAAGGTCGGGACAGGCAGCACAGGTTCAGAATTCATAGCTTAGGTCAGGAGCGGAAATATCAGGATAAACGAGAAGGCTAGCTGGATTGAAAACAGGTGAGACAAAATAGGAATACACCAATACAGGAAGCTAGAGACTGTGCTACTAGAACCTAATTTCAGGTGAGCAATGGAGGGTGGAGTCGCCTGATATATCACCTGCTGACAGATGATAGGCTGGGGAAGCAGATCTCTGAAGGACAGAATGGATACAAATACCAGCAGAGTTCAGCTGTGGAACAGAGCAAAACAAGCGGTAGGTAGGGCGGCGCTTAAAAGGCATGCAAGTGGCCGGCGTAACAGAAAATATCATAACGCTCTATTAAGATAGCTGCTGTCTTAGCCGAAAGTGTTGGCACCTTTGAAATTGTTTCAGACTATGAAGTTTTTCTCCCAGAAAATTATTGCAATTACACATGTTTTGTTATATATGTTTATTTCCTTTGTATGTATTGAAAAACCACAAAAAAACAGAGAAACATGGCAAATGGGACATAATTTCACACAAAACCCCCAAAATTGTTGGCACCTTTTAAAAATTGTAAATAAACAGCTTTGTTTCAAGCATTTCATACTTATTCCAACTCACCTGTTGCAAGTAACAGGTGTGGGCAATATGAAAATCATATCTAAAACCAGTTAAAAAGGGGAGAAGTTGAGTAAATCTTTGCAGTATGTGTCTGTGTGCCACACTAAGCATGGAGAACAGAAAGAGTAGAAGAGAACTGTCTGAGGACTTGAGTACCAAATTTGTTGAATAATATCAACAAACTCAAGGTTACAAGTCTATCTCCAGAGATCTTGATGATCCTTTGTCGAATATGCACAACAAAATCAAGACATTTACAACCCATGACACTATAGCTAATCTCCCTGGAAGTGAACGACAGAGAAAAATTGATGAAAGGTTGCAACAAAGGATAGTACGGATGGTGGATAAGCAATTCCAATCAAGTTTCAAAGAAATTCAAGCTGTCCAGCAGGCTAAGGGTGCATCAGTGTCAGCGCGAACTATCTGTCAAACATTTGAATGAAATTAAATACTATGGTAAGAGATTGCAGTTTGCAAAAATGTATGTGAGTAAGCCAAAATCCTTCTGGGCAATTGTCTTGTGAACAGATGAGACCAAGATAGGGGTTTTTGGTAAAGCACATCATTCTACTGTTTACCGAAAACGGAATGAGGTCTACAAAGAAAAGAACACAATACCTACATTCAAATATGATAGAGGTACAAAGATGTTTTGGGGTTGTTTTGCTGCCTTGGGAAGTGGATGCCTCGACTGAATATTACCAATGGATTTTGAGTCGCAATAGAGTGCCCAGTGTCAGAAAGATGGGTTTGCGTGCTAAATCATGACCCATGGGTCTTCCAGCAGGATAATGATCCCAAACATACTTCAAGAAGCACACAGAAATGGATGGAAACAAAGCGCTAGAGAGTTCTGAAGTGGCCAGCAATGAGTCGGGATTAGTGTTGAGCGAGTATGTTCTGTTCAGAGTATGCTCAGGCCGAGCTCCAAGTATTTACAGCTGCTCGGTGATGTGTTTGAATCGCTCCCGTGTGCATGATTTGCAACTGTTTGATAGCTTTATTACATGTGAGGAATGTGTAAGAAATAGACATTCCTCACATGTAATAAAGCTGTCAAACAGTTGCAAATCATGCACACGGGAGCGATTCAAACATATCACCGAGCAGCTGTAAATACTCGGAGCTCGGCCCGAGCATACTCGGCGAAAGGGTTAATAGAACATACTCGCTCAACACTAGTCGGGATCTAAATTCAATTGAACACCTGTGGAGAGATCTTAAAATTGCTGTTGGGAGAAGGCACCCTTTAAATATGAGAGACCTGGAGCAGTTTGCAAAAAAAGAGTGGTTCAAAATTTTAGTTGAGAGGTGTAAGAAGCTTGTTGATGGATGGTTAAGGGAAGCAACTGATTTCAGCTATTTATTGCAAAGGGTGTCAAAACAAATATTATGTTGAGGGTGCCAACAATTTTGTCTGACCCTTTTTTGAGATTTTGTATGAAATTATGTCCAATTTTCCTTTTTTTTTCTCTTTTTTTGTGTCGTTCCAATACACACAAAGGAAATAAACATGTATAACAAAACATGTAAACATTTCTGGTAGAAATACTTCATTTTCTGTATAAATTTCAAGAGTGCCAACACTTTCAGCCATTACTGTATGCCCTCATGTTGAAAGAAATGATTTCCAATCAGTATTTTGGCACAGGAACTTTAAAAATGTAGCTCTCAATGCATTTTAAAGAGTTCACATTTTAGCAAGAAAAAAGCTATCCAGTCCTTATTTCCCTCTAATGGGGGGCATGATTAGCCTTCACATGAGTTTTCTTGAAGAACTATTGAAACAAAAGGGAACACTTAGGTTCAGTTAACCCAAGAGTATGAGGTTCGAGGGGGCACATATACAGCGTGTCTATCATAGTCCAAAACAGATAAAATATGTATCGGTTAGTGTATATCTCTAATGATGCAGATAGGTGGCAGTATATGCTCAGTGTCAACCGTATTGATAAATAGTTTTTAGAAAAAGAAAGACTTCTGGTAAAGGAACCTTTTGGCTGTCTCAAAAAAATCTTACCCTGTCAGATGCTTTGCAAATTTAACGTCACTTGTCACCCAGAAGCCATGGTAACACTGTGATTTTACATGAACTGGCTCTGTTTTGCTGTGATGCTCTATCCTTACTTTCTTTTACAGTGCTGATTGTGTTGTGTTAATTGTTATGCCAATACAGGACTGTATGGCAGAAAATTAGTTCAGAGATAAATTATAAGACAGCTGTCTAACAAACAAGCCAACATTTAAGTCAGTTTGTTGTAGACCCTAATGAAAACACAGCGTTGGCCGGTAAGTAATGAGTAGGTTATAACTTTAAAGGGACTTTCAATACAGAATGACTGTTCAAACCAAGTATAAATGCTCGGTGTTTCATGGTGTGGCCAAACATTTAAGTGCACCATTCCATTTATCTCCGCCCTTCTCAGGAAGTGGTAGGTGGAGATATAGGAAAAATAAGCAGTAGGGAAGGTGTAGTTAAATGTTTGACCACATCATAATGCTCCCAACGCCTGTACTTGGTTTGAACAGTCATTTTGAGCTGACATAGTCCCTTTAAGTGCACCATGGTCTTCTCTAATCATATTACATACTATTTCAGAACTTTTTTTCTATATGCCATATCACCGAGCAATCACTTTAAGGGGTTCAAACATAGTAAATTATCATCTAACATAGCAAATTATCATCTAACCTATGAACAGGTGATTACTTTTTACCTTCTGACACACCCACTGGCCTTGAGAGGGGAGCTCTTAAAAGGGGTATTCCCATCTCCAAGATCCTTTCCCAATATGTAGTTGGTGTAATAATAATAATAATAGTAAATACTTGCAGCGCTGGGGTCCTGGGTTCAAATCCCACCAAGGACAACATCTGCAAGGAGTTTGTATGTTCTCCCTGTGTTGCGTAGGTTTCCTCCGGGTTCTCCGGTTTCCTCCCACACTCCAAAGACATACTGATAGGGAATGTAGATTGTGAGCCCCAATGGGGACAGTGCCCATGAGTGTCTGTAAAGTGTTGTGGAATTAATGGTGCTATATAAGTGAGTAAAATAAATAAATACCTCTAAAAAGACATGCAGTATGTTTCTTTCGGTTCACTATGTTGCTGCAAGTGCAGGGCATTGCAGTAGCTTAGATATCCATGGCTATAATCACTAACAACTAACTGTCACTATATCAGTGGTCGTAACCTTGGAGACCTAAACTACTGCAATGCCCTGTGCATAGGGTAAGCAACATAGCGAATCAGAAGAACTATACTACATTTCTAATGGGAGGTATGTGCTAATATTATTATTCCACAATGTGATAGTATATTAGCAATGGAAATATCCCTTTAAGTCTCCAGTTTGGGACTGCCAGCAGTAGCCAAATACTGTATAGTGCAAGGTTCGAAGCACTTACAGTGTAAATACATAACATACCTTTAATTTGTATACTGCAGAAGTGAAAGAAAAAAAAAAGAATTACAACTAAATGAATACTAGATGTATTATTTTTCCAAATTTATTCTGAGCCCAAGCCTCATGCCTGCTGCCGATACAGATTTTGAATTGACAGCATTTGAAATGAATCAGCACAGTCCAGCCACGTGTCGATTGCAGTTATGTTTGTAGAATTCTGGAGAGCTTGTGAATATTTGTGGTTTTGTCTTACAATGAAGAGCCAGTTTAACAGCTTTTACTGAAGGTTGGCTGCAAGCAATGGGTCTTAAAATGATTAAAGCAAAAAAGTATTAATAAACAATGGGAAATTGAAAAAAAACAGACCAGTTTGTGAATTACTGGCTCATAGGAAGATTATCAAGTACTCATATCTGCAATGTGATAAAATAATTGCCATTAACTTACCTAACAATTCCAAATTTCTAATTTTATTTTATTTTTTTTATAAAGGTTGTCTAATAAACAATAAATTAAGTTCACTTAACACTCCAATACCAGCAACTTGATTCATCTTAAATACTACATACTTAGGCTTTGTACTCCACCCACCCCCCTTCATATATAGTAAGAAAACTTTCTCTTCCATATCTTATTATTTCTTATGCTCATTTATTCAGATTTAGTCACCTGACTATCATGATAGCACTGTTTGTGGAAGCCTAGCAGGGCAGTGATTAATAGAGCTTCCATGCACAGGTTTAGCGCAAGCCACTCCGGTTACCAGACCTTAGGGGTTGCTCTGGCCTTGACCCTAAACCTTGCACAGGAATCTGGACTTACACAGGGACCCTTGAGCTGCGGCCTCATACTCAGCTGCCACCCAGTGGAATAAGCCGGTGGAAACAAGGGTAGTCACGCAAAGTCAATAACATGAGGTCACATCAGAAACAAAAGTCAGAAAGCAAGCGGGTGGTCAGAATACAAACCGAGGTCAGAGAAGAGGATAAATCAGAATGATACAACAGATGCACAGAATGAAGCTATAGACCAGGAAAACAGAACTATTGACTGCGCACAGCACTGTGGAAACGGAATGATGCTATATAAGCAAATAAAATAATTACCATATATACTCGAGTATAAGCCGACCCGAGTATAAGCTGAGGTAAATAATTTTACCACAAAAAATTGGGAAAACTTATTGACTCGAGTATAAGCCTGGGGAGGGAAATGTAGCAGCTACTGGTAAGTTTCCCCATCCTGGTAAGTATTGCCCACTCATCCCCAATCCTGGTATGCATGGCCCCCTCATCCCCAATCCTGGTATGCATGGCCCCCTCATCCCAAATCCTGGTATGCATGGCCCCCTCTTCCCCAATCCTGGTATGCATGGCCCCCTCATCCCCAATCCTGGTATGCATGGCCCCTTCATCCCCAATCCTGGTATGCATTGCTCCCTCATCTCTAATCCTGGTATGCATGGTCCCCTCACCCCCAATCCTGGTATGCATGGTCCCCTCATCCCCAATCCTGGTATGCATAAACCCCAATTCTGGTATGCATGGCCTCCTCACCCCCCAATCCCAGTATGTGTGGCCTCCTCATTCCCCAATCCTATTATGTATGGCCCCATCACCGCACACATAAAAAAATAAAATCCTGGTATGCATGGCCCCCTCATCCCCAATCCTGGTAAGTATAGGATCCCTCATCCCCAATCCTGGTATGCATATCTCCCAATCCTGTTATTTATGGCCTCCTCATCCCCCTATCCTGGTATGCATGGCCTCCTCATCCCCCAATCCTGGTATGTATGGGACCCCTCATCCCCCAATCCTGGTATGTATGGGACCCCTCATCTCCCAATCCCGGTATGCATGGCACCCCTCATCCCCCAACCCTGGTATGTATGGGACCCCTCATCCCCCAATCCTGGTATGCATGGCACCCCTCATCCCCCAATCCTGGTATGTATAGGACCCCTCATCCCCCAATCCTGGTATGTATGGCCTCCTCATCCCCCAATCATGGTATGCATGGCCTCCTCCTCCCCCAATTCCATTATGTGTGGCCTCCTCATCCCCCAATCCTAGTATGTATGGCCCCATCACCGCACACATGAAGCTCATCAAGAGAATGCCAAGAGTGTGCAAAGCAGTCATCAAAGCAAAAGGTGGATACTTTGAAAAACCTAAAATATAAGACATATTTTCAGTTGTTTCACTCTTTTTTGTTAAGTATATAATTCCACATGTGTTAATTCAAGTTAATTCATAGTTTTGATGCCTTCAGTGTGAATGTACAATTTTCATAGTCATGAAAATACAGAAAAATCTTTAAATGAGAAGGTGTGTCCAAACTTTTGGTCTGTACTATATGTATTCATGTATGTTTCTTCCAAAGTGTCTTACATTTAATCTTAGTGACTTTGGGATAACCCCCTGAGAAGGGTCCCAATGTTGCACTATATCACCATATGCCTATGCTTCAATTGATTTCTGATCAAGCATGTCTACTGAATATAAATAAAGTAAATCTTTACTGGACTTATACAGGGATCACCCTGGTCACCTCTTTCCTTCTCTTCGCACAGCTTGTGTATAGTCCAATCCTGCTATACTTCATAAACATATATATTTCACCTATCCACAGAGAACCTAACAACAAATCACAAAAACAAGTCCCTGGTATGGATGAAGCTGTAATAAGCATGTTCTAGGGATTCTGCGGCCACAAAATCAGTGATCCAGCATTTTACATTGTCCTATGGATAAGTGATAAATGTTGTTTTAGGACAATCTCTAACTCAATCATCTGAACTTTGCTAAATAATGAAGTCCTTTAACAATCATTAGTTAACTGTTAAAGTCCATAAAACATATAAAAGTATCTCCAAAAGTTGGTTCAATTCAAATTCGCTTTGGACTTTGAATTATGTTGAATCTGAATATTTTTTTGAAAATTTTTTGATTCGTTTCAAGTAAAATCAGTTAAGTGGGAAGTAGCCAGTAGAGATGAGCGTTGTTCTACTCGAACTGTTCGCCAATCTCAAATTCGAGCTGTTTTGGGCGGTGTTCGAGCCGGTCGGCGAACACGAACAATTTGAGAAAAATTTGGCTGTTCGAGGTTATGTTCGATAACTGTTCGTGCACCAAAATCATAACTGGATTTTTTCTCAGTAATGATGAAAATTAATGTTAATACGCAGTTTGAGTGTACAGCGGGGCGGGGGGAGGGGCAGGGGATGGATCTCTGCAGGAACAATGAAGATCTCCATTTTTTTTTCTCTTTCCCGCATTTGCAGTGGGGAGGTGCAATCTGTCAGCCTATCAGCAGCGCACACACGGAGCGAAGTGCTTTTTTTCACACAAGCAAGGGCATGTGTGATTGGCAGTGTATGTCACATGTCCTTGCCCTATAAGACCAAGCCATTTTCCCCGTCGCCACCATTTTCTCACTGCTGCAGCTGCGTGTTAGACGGCACCGCTGTTGCTGTGTGCGCTATACCTTGTTAATTTCAAGCCAATTTTCGCACAAATATACAGATAGCTTGGGAGTAGGGAATAGTTGTGATTGCAGTCCTTTTAAGGACTAGGTTACAGCATTTCCTACGACTTTTATCAGGGAGGTCTGTGCTCTTAAATAGATAGGTTGCGGGAGTAAAGACTAATTGTAATTGGAGTCCTTTTCAGGACTAGGTTACATGAGTTCCTATCAGTTTTTGCCAGGCAGGTCTGTGCCAGTGCTGTGCAAGTTTTTTTCACAGCATTTGGCTGAATCTAGCAAAGCTAATCCTTTTTGGCCTATTGCAGAGTGTGTTAGTCAGTGGAGTAGCCTATCTGTGTTGCAAGATATAACACCTGTGTATAGAATACCAATTTTTTTACTGCACCTAGTGAAGTAAAATCTTTTGGGCATAGCATCATTCTATTAGTCCATCTATACTGACCTCCATCAGGTTGCAAACTGAATATAATTTTTTTCTGCATCTAGCTCTGAAAAAATATTTGGGCTTCTAGCGGTGTGTGGGACTTGGTCTATTAGTCCATCTATACTGACCTCCATCAGGTTGCAAATTAAAAATAATTTTTTTCTGCATCTAGCTCTGAAAAAATATTTGGGCTTCTAGCGGTGTGTGGGACTTGGTCTATTAGTCCATCTATACTGACCTCCATCAGGTTGCAAATTAAAAATAATTTTTTTCTGCATCTAGCTCTGAAAAAATATTTGGGCTTCTAGCAGTGTGTGGGACTTGGTCTATTAGTCCATCTATACTGACCTACATCAGGTTGCAAATTAAAAATAATTTTTTTCTGCATCTAGCTCTGAAAAAATATTTGGGCTTCTAGCGGTGTGTGGGACTTGGTCTATTAGTCCATCTATACTGACCTCCATCAGGTTGCAAATTAAAAATAATTTTTTTCTGCATCTAGCTCTGAAAAAATATTTGGGCTTCTAGCAGTGTGTGGGACTTGGTCTATTAGTCCATCTATACTGACCTCCATCAGGTTGCAAATTAAAAATAATTTTTTTCTGCATCTAGCTCTGAAAAAATATTTGGGCTTCTAGCGGTGTGTGGGACTTGGTCTATTAGTCCATCTATACTGACCTCCATCAGGTTGCAAATTAAAAATAATTTTTTTCTTCATTTATCTCTGAAAAAATATTTGGGCTTCTAGCAGCGTGTGGGACTTGTTCTATTAGTCAATCTATACTGACCTCCATCAGGTTGCAAATTAAAAATAATTTTTTTCTGCATCTAGCTCTGAAAAAATATTTGGGCTTCTAGCAGTGTGTGGGACTTGGTCTATTAGTCCATCTATACTGACCTCCATCAGGTTGCAAATTAAAAATAATTTTTTTCTGCATCTAGCTCTGAAAAAATATTTGGGCTTCTAGCAGTGTGTGGGACTTGGTCTATTAGTCCATCTATACTGACCTCCATCAGGTTGCAAATTGAATAAAAAAATTTTCTGCATCTAGCTCTGAAAAAATATTTGGGCTTCTAGCGGTGTGTGGGACTTGGTCTATTAGTCCATCTATACTGACCTCCATCAGGTTGCAAATTAAAAATAATTTTTTTCTTCATTTAGCTCTGAAAAAATATTTGGGCTTCTAGCAGTGTGTGGGACTTGTTCTATTAGTCCTTCTATACTGACCTCCAGCAGGTTGCAAATTGAATATAATTTTTTTCTGCATCTAGCTCTGAAAAAATATTTGGGCTTCTAGCGGTGTGTGGGACTTGGTCTATTAGTCCATCTATACTGACCTCCATCAGGTTGCAAATTAAAAATAATTTTTTTCTGCATCTAGCTCTGAAAAAATATTTGGGCTTCTAGCGGTGTGTGGGACTTGGTCTATTAGTCCATCTATACTGACCTCCATCAGGTTGCAAATTAAAAATAATTTTTTTCTGCATCTAACCCAGCCAATAGTTTTGGCCTAATACCACAGTTTGGCCACTCAGCTCTGCTCGGTTACCATCCATTGTTTTTTTGTGCAAACAACTCCAGAGTTGTGAATTAGTTAACCACCAAAATGAGTGGAAAAAGGCCTGCTGCTGGTGGAAAGGGGAATAGGCGTGTTGGGAAGGGGAAAAAAGGTTGTGTCCGTGGGGTAGGTGCAGAAGAAAGACCATCTTCCAGCCAAACTAAAATGTCTACTTCTTTTAGCGGACAATGTGATAAGATCCCTTTCTTACGGCCACGCCAATCGCTACAAATTCCAGATGAGGCACAAAAACAGCAGGTGCTTCAACGGATATCAAGTGCTCCTTTAAGTGGGCTCTCCTCCACATCAACTTCAACATCACAAATACTCCAGTCCTCAAAGGTGTCACCCAAATCGCACTTGCTTCCTCACAGCTCCCAAATCTCCAGCTGCCCGTCTGAGTATGAGGTAGAACAGATGGTTGAGTCTGCAGAGCTGTTTACTCATACTATAGCCTGGGAATCAGAGGTCGACTCCAGGGCTTCTGTGAATCCAGACGAGGAAATGATCTGCACTGATGCCCAGAATCTTTATGAGTAGGATCCAGGACCAGACGCAGAAGGTTCTGACCATAATGTAGACCCTCATTCCCAAACTGTAACTCCTGTTGGTGGAGACAATGAGGAAGACGATGATAAGACTCAAATACCTGATTGGAGCGACAACTTTAGTTTTTTGTCAGGGCAGGAACAGGTTGGCTCTGAGGACGACGGGTGTGATAACGCACAGGGTGATGATGATGAGGTCGGAGATCCCACTTACTGTCAACCCACAGTCAGCCAAGAGATGAGGTCAGCAGAGGAGGTGGAGGAAGATGCTAGTGACGACGAGGTCAGGTTGCGCCTTCCTGGACAGAGACGTAGTACTGGAAGCACGTCAACAACTGCATCCTCAAACACATCTCTGCCTCTCACCACAAGTCGTGGTGGCTCTTCAGGTCGCATGGGTGCTAAGCCTTGCATAGCCTGGGCATTTTTTCAGATCGATAAAGATGACCCAACTCGTGTTATCTGTAACATTTGTCAGCAAAAGCTAAGTAGAGGCCAAAAAATATATAGTTTGAGTACTTCATGCATGAACCGGCACATGGACATGAAGCATAAGTTGCAGTGGGAAGCTCAGTGTGCTACAATGCGGTCTAGCCGGCCGGGCCAACCACCGTCTGCCATATCTTGTGCATCCGTGGCCTCTTCATCCTCTGTGACTGGGGGGACAGCAGTCACACCTGTTTTGGGGCGCAGACCTGCCACCTCTTTACCCGCAACAGCCAGCGTGATTGGCAGGTCATCATTTTCTTTGGAGGTGGTAACACCAGCTGGTGTTGAGCGCTGTCCGACATCGATAGCACCACCTTTGGATCAAGGCAACCTAACATGTCCGCCTGCATCTTCCTCACAGACCGGCAGTTTGCCGGGGACACCCTTATCAACCCCGTCTAAGCACAATAGCCAGCCCTCGGTCCCTCAGATGTGGACAAGTAAAAGACCATTTCCTCCTAGCCATGAGAAAGCTAAGAGGTTGAATTTCACCATCTGCAAGCTCTTGGCTACAGAAATGCTGCCTTTCCGCCTGGTGGACACAGAGGATTTTCGAGACCTTATGTCCGTCGCAGTGCCCCAGTACCAGATGCCCAGTCGGCACTACTTCTCAAAGAAAGGTGTGCCTGCGCTCCACCAGCATGTCGCACACAACATCACCGCTTCTTTGAGAAACTCTGTGTGTGACAGGGTGCATTTCACCACAGACACTTGGACGAGTAGGCATGGACAGGGGCGTTACATGTCGCTGACTGGGCACTGGGTAACTATGGTGACAGCAGGACAAGGGGCTGCTGTCCAAGTCTTGCCGTCCCCACGAGTTGTGCGTCAATCCTCTTTATGTCATTTTTCCACCACTGCTTCTGCCTCCTCAACCTCCTCTCGGTCTTCCACCTGCACCCAAAGCCTGTCTGGTCATGCCACAAGCTTTCTAACTGCGCAGAAGGGATCCTGCACACCTCCTTACTATGCTGGCAGTAGGGCTCAACGTCATCAGGCGGTTTTTACATTGAAATGTCTGGGAAATGTGAGTCACACAGCTGAGGAGTTGTGGTCAGCTCTGGAGAACCAATTTCATGAATGGTTGTCTCCACTGGACCTGAAACCAGGGAAGGCCGTGTGCGACAATGCTGCAAACCTGGGTGCGGCCCTTCACCGGGGCAATGTCACACACGTGCCTTGTATGGCTCACGTGTTGAACCTGGTTGTCCAGCAATTTTTAGCCCACTATCCCAGACTAGATGGCCTTCTGCAGAGGGCACGGTCGCTGTGTGCTCACTTCCGCCGTTCGCATCCCGCAGCTCAGCGACTTACATCTCTACAGAAGTCGTTGGGCCTGCCACTTCACCGGCTAAAATGCGATGTGCCTACCCGGTGGAATTCAACTCTGCACATGTTGCAGCGACTGTGGCAGCACCGACAAGCCGTGGTGCAATACGTTATGACATATAGTCTGGGCCAACGAGATTCAGAGGTGGGGCAAATCACGCTGGAGGAGTGGTCTCAGATCAGGGACCTATGCACCCTTCTGCACAGTTTTGAAATGGCGACGAAGATGTTTAGTGCTGACGATGCCATTATCAGCATGACTATTCCGGTGATTTACATGCTGGAGCACATGTTAAACAGAATTCGGAGTCAGGTGGTGGCACAAGAGGAGGTGGAGGAAGTAGAGGAGGAGGAGTTGTATGCGGAAGGGCTAACATCTGCAAGGTCCAGACGGTCGGCAGCACCAAGGCGGCAGGCATGTGAGGGTGGGGGAGATGGTTTTACCAGGGCGCATGGTAGCAGCCAAACTAGTGAGGAAGGTGCAGGAGCCCAGGAAGAAGTTGAGGACGAACTGATGGAAGACTCATCAGATGAGGGAGACCTTGATCACATTTCTGTTGTGCGAGGTTGGGGGGAGAGGACAGAGGAAGGAAGCATGATTGTTACCTCGCCACCAACACAACAGGGACTTGGTGTCCCTGGATGCGCAACACACATGAGTGCCTTCTTGCTGCACTACCTGCAACATGACCCTCGAATTGTGAGAATTAGAAATAATCCTGACTACTGGGTTGCCACACTGTTAGATCCCCGGTACAAAAGTAAATTTGCAGAAATTATTCCTGCCATAGAAAGGGATGCACGCATGCAGGAGTATCAGCAGAGACTGTTGCAGAATCTTACATGTGCTTTTCCACAAAATACCAGTGGTGCACGTAGTGAATCTCACAGTTCCAACTTGCCAACCGTGGGACCGTCAAGTGTTCAGCACTCAAACCGTGACAGAACCACAGTATCTGCTGGTAACATCAATTTTGCGGAATCATTTCACCACTTTTTTAGCCCATCCTTTGCAAGGCCACAGGAGACAAGAAGTCTGACACATAGTCAACGCCTAGAGACGATGGTACAGGAGTATCTCCAAGTAAACATTGAAGCCACGACTGTGTCACTGGACCCTTGCTCTTTTTGGGCTTCCAATCTGGATAAATGGCCGGAGCTAGCCACTTACGCCTTGGAGATCTTGTCATGCCCCGCAGCCAGCGTTCTGTCTGAACGTGTGTTCAGCGCTGCTGGTGGTGTGCTGACAGATAAGCGCACGCGGCTCTCCACTGATAATGTAGACAGACTCACGTTCATAAAGATGAACAAATCATGGATCCGAAACGACTTTTCTACCCCTGTGTCATCCTGGGGAGAGTAAAAGCTTGATGATTGGTTAAAATCACCCTACCAACCGTTTTAAGCTTTCAAATTACTAATCATGTTTATCTGTATCTTGACTGGAAAATAATTTGGGCTTTGTAGCAGTGTGCAGCACTGATCCTATTAGGCCATCTATACTAAAGCTTCACCAGATTTAAAATTAAAAATAATTTTTAGCTGCATCTAGCCCGGAAAATAATTTTGGGGCTCCGAGATGCGCAAGGCACATAAGTGCCTTCTTGCTGCACTACCTGCAGCATGACCCTCATATTGTCAGAATTCGAAGTAATCATGACTACTGGGTTGCCACACTCTTAGATCCCCCAAACTTTTCGATCAACCTTTTCATTTTAATAAAGACCAAAAAAATGGTCATTTTTGAAATTATAAGCATTAGCAGGTTGTTAGAAACTGAAATCAAACAGTTTTCAACTCAAAACTTTATTCTAGGTGATGTTACATTTTCACATAGGACCCCTTGTTCGAAAGGAGCTTCTGAACTCTCTCGTCCATTGAATTTGTCAGGTTTTGGATGGTTTCTGCTTCAATTGTTTTGCATGAGGACAGAATACCCTCCCAGAGCTGTTGCTTAGATGTGAACTGCCTCCCGCCATCATAGACACTCCTTTTAATGATGCTCCAAAGGTTCTGAATGGGGTAGAGGTTAGGGGAGCATGGGGGTCACACCATAAGTTTGTCCCCTTTTATGCCCATATCAGCCAGAGATGCAGATGTTTTATGTGCAGCATGAGATGGTGCATTATCATGCAGAAAAATGATCTTGCTGTGAAATACACGGTTCTTCTTCTTGAACCATGGCAGGAAGTGCTGTTTGAGAAAATCCACATACATTATGGAGTTCATCTTTAGCGCCTTCAGGGATCCTAAAGGGACCGACAATCTGTCTCCCCATGATTCCAGCCCAAAACATTACTCCACCTTCTCCTTGTTGGCGCTGTAGCCGTGTTTGCGTGGGGTGTCCATCAACCAGCCATCCTCCACTCCATCCATCTGGACCATCGAGCGCTGCACGGCACTCATCCGTGAACAAAACAGTTTTGAAATCAGTCTTCATGTAATGTTTGGCCCACTGGAGCCGTTTCTGCTTGTGTGA
The DNA here is from genome assembly GCF_046119375.1 of Phyllobates terribilis. NCBI lineage: Eukaryota > Metazoa > Chordata > Amphibia > Anura > Dendrobatidae > Phyllobates > Phyllobates terribilis. The sequence goes on from NW_027362762.1 coordinate 695,831,253, forward strand.
AGTGGATAGAGGAGGTCGACAGGATGGCGCATGCACAGCTGCAAACCTCTGAAGGACCCTGCATCTTGTTGTTCGGGGGACGTTGGAGGCACAAGCAGCTTCAAAAACTTGTCTGCTGCTATGACAAGGCTTTTTTGCCGCTGCTCTTTCAACCTGACGTAATTGCCTGTAGGAAAGAGTCCTCAATTTGCCCTTATCAGCACGCACACGTGTGTACTGTGAATCAGCTACATACTTCTTGATTGCCAAGACACTTCATCCTGATCATCGCACAATGTTGATTGTAGTCATGCCTTGACCTAAACACTCCACAATTTGTTGCTTCTCAGCAGCCGACACATCCTTTTTCTTTCCCATTTTGGCAGAAAATGTAGGCTGCTTAATAATGTGAGAGAGCCTTCTTAAGTAGTCTTGCCTTTCATTGGACACACCTGCCAAACTAATTAGCACAGGTGTCTGCAATTGCTTACAGTGATATAAAGAGCCCTGACACACATCACCATCAATGAGTTTAACTGACAAACAAACAAATTCTTCCCTTATCACTCCTAAACACTTTTTGTATAATAATTTGGAACGCAGTGTACATGTGCTTTTCCACAAAACACCAGTGGTTCACGTAGTGAATCTTACAGTTCTAACTTGCCAACCGTGGTCTGTATGGAGTTGTTCAATAAAGGGCCCAAAATTAAGATAACATAGATGGGAGAGGTCTCTATGAATAGGAATTCCTAAGTATTTGATACCCTGTGAGGGCCAGGCAAAGGGAAAGTTGGACTGGATGGAATCCTATATGGATTTGGGGAGGGAGACATCGAGGGCCTCAGACTTCGCTGCATTGATTTTAAAATTTTACCATGTAACAAAGTGATCTATTTCAGCCATAACAGCATGGATGGATATATGTGATTGAGTGATATATACTAGGACATCATCAGCAAATAGAGAGCACTTGTACTCGGTGCCTCCCACCTCAATCCACCTAATATTGGGGTTATGGCGAATTGATGAGAGCAGGTGCTCCGTCACTAGGATGTATAAGAGAGGGGACAGAGGACATCACTGCCTTGTCCCATTGGTGATTGTGAAAGGTGATGAAAATGTTCTGACGCACCCCCTGGGCCTTGGGACACCCGGAGCCGGACCCTTTTTGGTGGATGCTGGTGGTTGTAGTCTTCGTGGCGGCGACCCAGTTCCGTGGCTCAGGGCGGTCAAACCAGTGGCGGAACTATTTATGTGGTTTTGATGTTTAAATGTCCGACTACGCCACCCGTGGATTGCGGTCAGAGTGAACCGCCGCTACAGGGCAGACCACTGAGGCTGGTGTTGTGGGTGCAGCAGAGCGTAGCATAACTCCCCACGGGAGGAGTATAGCCTCAGGGCAGTGTATGCGGAGGATGGGGGTGATGGTGCAGGGCAGCAGCAGTAACGACACGGAGTCAGTGATGCAGTTCAGGGCCTTTACTCACAGTTCTTATTATCCAGACCACGTCTGCAGGTAACGGCTGCCCACGTCGTACTGTGCTCACCAGGTGAGGGGCTCAGACAACTCCCAGATAACTTTGGAGCACTTCACAGGACCCCCTTTGTGTGTCCTTTGTCTGGCCTTTCTTACCAACACTTCTGTCCGGCTGCCTCGGGCCTCCTCTTGGTAAACTTGGCGCCAGTTTCCCTGACCCTATGTGGTGCCTTCCTAGCGGGTGTAGCGAGGGGCTGCGCCACATAAAATGTCAGAGCCTCCGGTTTCTAGCTGAGGGTCGTTTCCTGCCTCCACTAGTTCGGGGACCGGTCTCCCCCTTTGGCCTGACCCCTCCACGCAGGTGGATTCGGGCGTGCGGTGGCGACTCGCCCGTCCACACCCCTGGGATCCCTTCATTCCTCGTTCCTGGAGCCTTCTCCGCTCCTCTTCCTTCCTTCTCCCTCTTCCAGGCCTGGGCCTCTGTTACTAGGCCCGCCTCCGGAGCAGAGCTCATGCAGAGCCCCTGCTCCCTGCCACTTCTGCTCAGACTTCTCTGCACTGAACTAAGATGGTGCCCACCTTTTATACTCCCTTCTCAATGCACCCAGGAACTGCTTCCTCCCTGCTCCTGCACTACAGGGTTCCCCTTCCTCAGTGTTCCCTCCCCCCACTCCAGCCAGGGACAGGGACTGTCGTGCCCATCTCAGGGGCATATTGGTCGCCCTGCCCCACGGCAATGTGGTGTAATGCATGCAGGTGTCGGGTCCTGATCCACACTCCATCCTTACCTGAGAGTGAGATATCACACCTCTGGGTGAGGTGCAATACGTCTTTAGCAACCGAGCCCTCAGGGTGCTACAGTTCCATTTATCTTCAGCCTAGGTGACGTATTGCGATACAGGGCCGTGATTTTGGCTATAAAAGGGTCCCCTAGACCCCTACCCCAAGCTTTTTAAGAGAATCATATATGGCGTGCCAGGAGACTCTATGGAATGCTTTCTCAGCATCCAACGAGAGTATCTAATTACAAATTTTTAACTGCATCTAGCCCAGGAAATACTTTGTGCCTAGTAGCAGTGTCTGCTAGTAAGCGGATTATCCCGGCTGTTAAGCAAGCTGCACCACCTGTAGTTTAGACACTTAATTTTTTCAAAGGAAATGCTTCGGGACCATGGGATACTTAGTGAAGAGCATCAGGAGGCACCCCAAGGCATAGGGGCTGGGACTGGCAGTAGGATGCCTTGTGGTGGACAGCCGAGCTCGATCCTTATAAAAGCTTTTTAACTGCAGCAGCTTTAGTGGACGCTACTGGAGCTGGAATTACCGCGGCTGCTGGCATGAGACTTGCCCTCCAATAGATCCTTGTAAATGGATTTAAAGTGTATTCATTCAAATTAGAGAGACAATTTAAATTAAAAAGCTTAGAGCTGCCTCCACCACAAGGGGGCTCGCTCGACCCACCAGCGGACAGGCACCAGTATTGGGAGAGGGGGGCTGGCCGTCAGGGTTCACCGCGGCTCTGGCACAAACCCGGCGACACGGAGGTGGCACGGGCAGGAGCGGACTGGCCGTGTCGGCTTCTCACTTTTTGGATTTTAGAAGGGCATGACATGCCTATATCTGTGTCTCCCCCTCCTTTTACTCCTCCACCTCTTTTATTTTCGCATGACTATATGTACTTGTCACTTTTCCATGTGTTAGTTATGTCTTCTGAGCAGTTTGTCAGCTTTTGGACACCTTTGAAGGTGTTTTCTATGTGTTTCTATGTGTTTTTGTTTGCCTGCCATTGGTTTTAACGGTGTTCGAAGGTGTTCAACGAACAGTTCGACGAACAGTTCGGCGAACACACGGGTGTTCGACAAACCGAACCGAACTCGAACACTACGGGGGTGGCTCAACACTAGTAGCCAGCCACCAGTTTGCTGAATTATAGAAAGCAGGAAGAGGATAAAACAATAAAAAATATATATTGACCTCTCACCTGTCAAAGATGCCTTTGAAGAGAATGTACTGGTGGTTGAAAAGTAGAAGATGACCATACCTGGTGAGCATAATTCTTTTTACTTTGATTCATATATGGTTTTTTTTATACTCAGAGGCTTGGAGATACCGCAGAGCATAATAATATTTTGAATTTTTGACAGACTCACTAATCCTTACTTATGACAATAAGAAATAGGAAAAAAGTTGTTTAATGTGATAGTAGCAAGTTAAAAAATGTACTGTTCCTCCTAATATCCAATGTGTTTACAGTCAGATTAAGTAGCACGGTGACAAGTCCGGGTTATACATTAGTTCAGTGGTATTAAAATAGACTCATATTGCAGCTAAGTCAAAAAGGAATATAAAAAAAATAAATGCCAAGAACACTTTACCAAGCCGAGACACTGCATGGTGTCTGCATAGCTGTTTGACATTTTGGTGGAGTTCCCGCTTCTTTCCCCTGTGCAGATGCACAATCCACCGCATTGTATAATGTCTGAAAACCAATGTAGATAAACATATGTATTCCCAAATCTCACTTTTCAGACTATTGATATGCATTAAAGATGATTGATCCTTTTAAAATTCAAATTAACCAGGTTCAAATAATATTTAAAAAAAATCAAGTACTCGAATTGCCTTAAAAGGATTAATATAACACTCAATGATTGTATTCAATGATTGTATTCATACTCTTCCATTCCCTCGGTCATTTGTGATCAGGCAGATCATTTTATGCAGAACTCTGACTTGAATTATCGGTGTTGCTGTCAGAGGTAGCATCATCCTGCTATGATAAGTGATGTGCCATATATTCCAGAGCATCCTTCTCTTTCTCTCCTGTAATACACAAAGAAGGCCAATCGTGGCCTGCGTTTGGCAATACTACGGCCCGACGGCTGTTGCCAGTGGTAGTAATGCTGCTGTTGGCAACTCCAGCATTCTTAGCTGTCATATGAGTTTTTTGTCTTTTACATAAGCATTGCTTTTTTTTACCTACATTTTGTACCACACTCTTTTTAATTGCAATTATTCAACCCTTCCCAAAAGGTACGTAATAAGAAATGCTAGGTAGGTCCATGTACAGAAAGCAAAATGTGGCAGCAGGCTGCATTATTAGAGTGTCGTATTTAGCGGTCAAATGGGACTAGCATGTACATAAAATTTGACACATGCAAGAAAAACAAAACCTGCCCATGTGGTCATCTCAGCCTTCTGCAATATGTAAAAACAAGGAAGACATTTTTAATTTGGTGAATCACGCAAATCAAATAACTTTCTAAAATAATTATTTTAAACGGCATATAAACTACTTAGCAAGATGTCTTGTAATAAGGTTGTATAGGCAACCATAATTTCGGATGTATATATGTGTATGTACATACACACTATCAAACCACTCATGCAGACAGGCATGTTATAGCTTCATACAGGCTTGGATTTGCACAGATAAATTATGCAGCACCAACACAAGTGTTATCTCCATAATATGGTAGGGTAAGAAGGTACACAAAGTAATATGAAGTTTTATAGGGGTCGTCTGTCTCAACTCATACTTGCTGGGATGCGTGCACAGTTGGCAGGTGCCATACACATGGCCTTTTCGTTAGAGCAGGACATATGCACATATGTAACACAGTGCACACTTCCCAGCTGATCTGCAGATGCAATATCATTGGCACAGTTTACCTCTTGATGCAGAAGTGAGCAGCGACAGACAAACCCTATAAGAAGTTTCTGCCTAAAGGGGTTGACCACTACTTTCCATGTCCCTATTATGTGAAGTAACTGCAATGGATAAGCTCTTCACTAAACATTTTGCTTTGTGAAATCCTGCTGTAAACCGAGCTGTAACCTGAGCTGTAACCCGAGCTGTAACCCGAGCAGTAACCCGAGCTGTAACCCGAGCAGTAATCCGAGCTGTAACCCGAGCTGTAACCCGAGCTGTAACCCGAGCAGTAATCCGAGCTGTAACCCGAGCAGTAACCCGAGCAGTAATCCGAGCTGTAACCCGAGCAGTAATCCGAGCTGTAACCCGAGCAGTAACCCGAGCTGTAACCCGAGCTGTAACCCGAGCTGTAACCGGAGCTGTAACCCGAGCAGTAACCCGAGCTGTAACCCGAGCTGTAACCGGAGCTGTAACCCGAGCAGTAACCCGAGCTGTAACCCGAGCTGTAACCCGAGCTGTAATCCGAGCTGTAACCCGAGCGGCTCTTCTGGTCACAAGATCTCTGGCTGAGAATCTCCTGCTTCCTATGAGGTCTCTGATTCTCTCTCACTTCCGGGCTCTGGAAACTGAAGGGGTGGACGTGACTTGCCATGTGCAGGGAGTGGCTTGGTGTGGGTGGCGGAGCTAGCCAAGTAGGGGTGCAGGGCTACATACATGATAGCTCACTCTGTTTCTGTGAATGCTGCCAGCTCTCCCTGCTGCCTGCAGGGTGTATATACATGTACACACACTCACACAGCTGGCTAATAATAAGTAATAATAATCTTTTTAGTTATATAGCGCTAACATATTCCACAGCGCTTTACAGTTCAGACAATTTACAGACATTATTGGCACTGTCCCTTATCAGTATGTTTTTGGAGTGTTGGAGGAAATCAGAGAACCCAGAGGAAACCCACACATATTGTCCTTGGTGGGATTTGAACCACGGACCCCAGTACTGCAAGTCTGCAGTGCTAACAACTGAGCCACCATGCTGCCCTGTGCAATGTATATACACCCTGCTGTATCCCTTTTATAATGTGTATACATGTAGATCTCTTACTAATACATATAGTACATATATATAGTACATAGTGAGTACACCAGTGCCCCAATCAAAGAACTTAAAGGGGTTTTCCCAAGAACAAAAGTTAATTTTAATAATTGTCTGTGTCTGACCGTACAGGGACATGGTCTGATCATACCACATCTCCGGGGCAGTGGAGAAAGCAAAAGAGTATACAGATATTACAGCAGGGGATTGCAGAGAATTCATTTTGTGAGGTAAAACATTGTTTAAAAACAGTCAGTGAAATATTTTACCTCACAAAATGAATCCTCTGCGATCCCCTGCTGTAATGTCTGTATTGTCTTTTGATTCCTCCCCTGCCCAGGAGATGTGGTATGTTCCATACATGGTCAGACACAGACAATTATTAAAATGAACTTTTGTTCGTGGGAAAACCCCTTTAAGATGCAATGGTGACACACTGCTGCTGGAGACAAACTACAAGGTGCGCAGAACCATAATTTAACACTGACCAGTATCAAGCATGCAAAGAATCTACACATGATTAGTATTGAAGACCACTGCTCAAAAGGCGATACCATACACCAAAGACAACTGCTTAACAGGCAATGCCATAAATCAAAGACTGAATGAATCTACTTGCTCTATCTACAGGGCAACTACTGCAGATTTTTCATGATATGGACACACACTGAACTCTTTATAACACCTATGGTGAGAGCAATTTACTTACCGTCTCTCACCTTAGTATGCCATTTATATTTTGTTATCTTTAGCAACCTTATTTTTTATTATTTAATCTGTGATACATCCATCAATTTCCTACCAGGTGCTTTTTATATTTTCAGTTATTGGTAGCAATTTAATCAGGTTGCTGCTTTTAAGCAGTTGTCTTTGGTGTATGGTATTGCCTATTAAGCAGTTGCCTTCATTATGCTAATAGTACAGAGATTCTTTACATTCAGATCTCTCCACATCCATCCTTCCATCCATCCCATCATTCATGTCAGTGCGGGGGAGTAGGGATAATCTTTATTGTCAGGGCTGGTGTTCTGGTGCTTTATGTAATTACTTCTATTCCCTGTAGTGTCCTAGACAGGAGAGCCTGCTGGGGCTGCGTGTGAAGCTACAGGTCTGTTCTCACTGCTGGCTTGCAGCCCAGCACAAGACATGATGGGAAATGTAGGCAGAAGGGAGCAGAGGGTTCTGACTAAGAAGTGATCGCTATGACAACAGGCATACCAACATGAAACTTTGAAACTTGGCAGAAAAGGTATATGGAGTTATTTAGAGGCATTATCCTTAAACCACCACTCCAGCGTGGTTTTTTTTTTAGCACTGGAGTGGCGCTTTAAATGTAAGCCTCCTGCCACCATTTTTACACTCTCCTTCCGGCAGCTTCAGATTTACCCAACACTGCTCTGGTCCCATGGCGCCATCTGGTGCCTGTAACTTCTGACTGTCTGGAAGTCAGAAGTCATGTCACAAGAGTTTAATGCAAGTCTATGAGAGCTGGAACGAGGCTCTCAGAGATGTAATGAAAAGTGACCTCCGGTGCCCTCCATGAAACACTGGAGCTGCTGGCAGGTCACTTTTCACTGGAGACCGACGGAAGCGACACTGGAAAAGGATGAAGGCAGCAGGTGAGTATAAGACAGGAGGCATGAGACTTACATTTAAAGAGCACTCCAGCAGTGCAATAAAAAAAAAACGCGGAGTGGTGCTTTAAGCATTTATGGCAAAACTAGTAACTGAGTCAAGGTAGTGGATAACCTCTTTTATATGTGACAAAAATGCTAAACAATCATAGAGAAACTAAATGCTAACAGTACAGATACTTTGCGTTTCCGCCCTGTGTTGGTAATTTCACTTATATTATAACATTTTATAACATTCCTGCCACCCTCCAAAAACATATATAGTAAATTTAGCTTGTGAGCTCCACTGGGAACAGTAAGCAATGATAATGTCATTAAACCACTATAAAAAATATTAGAGCTATATATTCAAACAACATGGAGCCGTGACTAATTTAGGTCTTCTTCACATATGGTGTGAAATTGCAGAATTTCAGGACAAGATAAAATAAATTATTACAGTACTGTGCAAACATTTTCAAAAATAGAGATGTTGATAGTTTACTTTTTTATCAATTAACAAAATGCCAAGTGATTGAACAAAAGAGAAATCTAAATCAAATTAATATTTAGTGTAATCTCTTTTTGTCTCCAAAATTGCACAAAGCATCAATTCCTCTAGGTATACTTGCACACACAGTTTTTGAAGGAACTCGGTATGGAAGTGTTTCTAAGTAGCTTAGAGTAATTTGCACAATCCTGTGTCCACAGAAAATCTGTGGTTAGTCCTCTGTCTCTTTATGTAATCCCAAACTCCATGTTGAGATCAGTGCTCTGTGGTGGCCACAATATCACTTCCTGGACTTTAAACTTCCAGGTAGTATCCTTTTTTATTTCTCTGCATTGGGAACACCATTTATTTTGACCAAATTCACAACTCCATTTGCTAAAATGCAGCCCCAAACTTAAAACAAACCTCCACCGTACTTCACAGTTGGTTGCAAAGGCCACAGCCCCACTATCAGTATTTGGTCAGTATTCGGTCAGTATTCTGTTATGATCTGCAACAAGTACTAAGGAAAGAAAGGGGAAAACTATCCCTACAGTAAGACTAAGCTGAATCCCTACGATGTAGTGGGCTGCCTGTTCCTTGCGAACAGACCCACCTTAGTCCTCGGCTAGTCTGAATGAAGACCCTAGGCTATGGGTTGAACTAGATGGACTTAGTCTTCCTTCAACCTTAAAAACTATGTTACTATAGCATAAAGGAAGGGGTCCCTAAAAGAACTAAGAACTGGAACAAAAATGAGACACCCCCTGAACAGAGAAGATTGTTGCAGAACACAAAAAGATAAACTAACAAAAGGTACTAGAGGTCCGAGAAGGACCCAGCAAACTGACAGAGATAGGCACAGAAGCACCTGGCTAGCAAAACAGTGAAACAACACTGAAGTCCAGCACAGCCAAAATGGCAGAGCTGGAATATATAAGCAGATGGTCACGTGACCGCAAAAAGCAAGATGGAAAAAACAAACAGGAGGATTCTAACAGTACCCCCTCTTTTATGAGGATTCTCCGGACTCTCCAGGCCCAGGCCTATCTGGAAACCTCTTGTGGAAAGCTCTAACAAGCTTAGGAGCAGAGACATCATCCGCCCTTACCCAGAAGTTATCTTTGGGACCGAAACCCTTCCAGGAGACGAGATACTGTAATCTCCTTCTCCTTCTATTCCATCTAGAATGCAAAATACGAGAAATTTCATATTTGCCGTCTTCCACCACAGGAGGAACTGTGACAGTGGCATCCCTATCTGATACATCAGCCTATTTTCAACAAGGAAGCTTGAAGCACAGGATTAATCTTCCAGGAAGTAGGGACATCCAACCTAACCACAGACAGGTTAACAACCTGAAGCACTTTAAATGGACCCACAAACTTAGGACGCAGTTTTTTAGAGGGAATCCTCAACCGCAAGTTCCTTGAGAACAACCAAACCATGTCACCCATAGTAAACAAAACCTCCTTACGTTTCCTGTCAAAATACTTCTTGGACTTCTTGTTAGCCTCTTGAAGGTTGCAAAGTACATTAGTCCAAACTCTCTCCAAATCACCGGAAAATTTCTCCTCCTCCGGCACCGCCGACCCCAATTTGGAGAACGAACCAAAAGACGGATGTCTCCCAGTACAACAAAAAAAAGAAGAACACCCAGCTGAGGAGGAAGTATGATTGTTAAGAGCAAATTCTGCTAGAGGCAGAAACTCGGACCACACCTCTTGATTGTCTGCCACAAAACAACGCAAAAACTGTTCTACATCCTGGTCCTTTCTTTCAGTCTGTCCATTAGACTTGAGATGATACCCAGACGAAAAAGACAAATGGACTCCCAACTGGTCACAGAAAGCATGCCAAAAGTAAGCCACAAACTGAGGTCCTCTATCAGAAACAATATCTGTGGGAACGCCATAAAGCTTGACAATCTCCTTAACAAACGCCTTAGCGAGTATCTTGGCGCAGGGCAACTTAATGAATGAAACCAAATGACACATCTTACTAAAATGGTCCATGACTACCCAGATGACAGTAAAACCCTCGGACACAGGCAGATCAATAATAAAATCAATTGTGAGATGCGTCCAAGGCGCACTAGGAACCTCCAGAGGGCAAAGCAACCCCGCAGCAGGAGAATGTGAAGCCTTTGACCTAGCCCAGTACATTGACGCACCCACTTGATGACTTTTTTCTGCCATCCAGGCCACCAAAAACTGCGACTGATAAGTCTCTTAGTCTCAGAAATTCCTGGATGACCTGCCAACTGAGACTCATGACAATCCACAAACAAATCTCTTTTAAAGGTTCTAGGCACGAACAACCTGCCATGGAGAGTGTTCGATGGAGCATCATCTTGAGCTTTCAGAATACCATTCTCCAAAACAGAGTCGAATCCCGCCACGACAACTCCTTTCTGTAAAATTCTCTCCTCCTCCTCAGCACCGACTGTAGGAGGGAAGCTGCGAGATAAAGCATCGGCTTTAACATTCTTAGTACCAGAGATATAGGTAACAGAAAAATGAAACCGAGAAAAAAAAAGTACCCACCTAGCTTGACGGGCATTCAAGCGCTTGGCAGCATCCAGATCAAATTCTTATGATCTGTGAAAACCTGAATAGGAAATCTAGCGCCTTCCAAAAAATTATGCCAATGTTCAAATGTGAGTTTAATAGCCAGCAACTCCCGATTTCCAACATCATAATTCAGTTCAGTTTCTGAAAATTTTTTCGAAAAGAATGCACAAGGATGTACTCCATCCTTGTTCTCCTGAGACAAAACTGCTCCGACCCCCACCGATGAAGCCTTGACCTCGACCAAAAAAGGCTTGGTCTCATCAGGCTGCATCAGGATAGGGGTAGAACTGAACCTCTCTTTGAGATACTTAAACACTTCAATGGCCTCAATAGTCCACTGGACCATATTCGCACCTTTCCTGGTGAGATCGGTTAGAGGCTTAACAATTACAGAAAAATTCTTAATGAATTTCCTGTCATAATTGGCAAAACCCAAAAATCTCTGTATAGATTTCAAACCAATAGGCCTAGGCCATTCCTGCACAGCCTGAACCTTCACCGGGTCCATCTCAAAGCCCTCTCTGGAGACAATGTAGCCCAAAAAACTAATTTTCTGCACAGCGAACTCACATTTCTCCAGCTTAGCAAACAGTGAATTATCACTCAATAACTGCAAAACTTCACGTACACTCTGCCAATGGGACTCCAGATCTGGCGAATAAATCAAAATGTCATCTAAATACACAATCACATTCTTACCAATCAAAGGTCTCAGGATGTCATTAATAAGGTTCTGAAAAAATGCAGCTGCATTGGTAAGACCAAAAGGCATCACCAGATTCTCAAAATGACCTCCCAGAGTGTTAAAAGCAGTTTTCCATTCATCACCCTCCTTCACTCGTAACAAATTGTATGCCCCCCGGAGATCAATCTTAGAGAACCACTTGGCCCCCACTAACTGGTTAAGCAAGGCAGGAATTAATGGCAATGGGTAGGAATTGCGTATGGTATTCTTATTAATTTCACGAAAATCCAGACATGGACGTAAACCCCTGTCCTTTTTTTTAACAAAGAAAAATCCAACTGCCACAGGCGACTTAGAAGGTCTAATGTGACCAGCAGCCAGGCTAGTCTGTATGTACTCCTCCAAGGCCTTTCTTTCAGGGATAGTTAGATTAAACAAGCGACTCTTGGGAAGAGTAGCTCCCGGAACAAACTCAATGGCGCAATCATAATCCCTATAAGGAGGTAAAACTTGTGACTCCTCAAAAAAAATCCTCCAAAAATCTTGAATAGGTACAGGTAATTCCCCTTTTTCCACAGCCGCAATGCGACCATTACAACATTTATCATAGCACTTCGGACTCCAAGACTTTATCATATTAGTAGACCAATCCAGCAAAGGATTGTGCAGTTTTAACCAAGGAAATCCTAGAACGATTGCAATCACAGAAATAGGTGATGACAAAGGTTTGGATTTCAATTTAAGTTTTTCCAAAAACCCTTTATCAGTCACATTAAGTGTTGAACCACAATCCACAAATACCCGTAATTCAATCAAATCTCCCTGCAAAGTAGTACTCCCAGAAATAAATACTCCTGCAGAGCGTAAACAAGCTATACGGGTGTACCTGACCTTTTTTTTTCTTTACTTAAATGAAGCTCACAATACTTAATCAAATGGTCAGCTTTATCACAATAAAGACACAATCCCTCGGCGAACCTCCGGTCTCTTTCCTGAGAGCGGAGCGACATCGCCCCAACCTCCATCGGTTCTCTGACGTCTGAGCAGATTTTCTGGGGACTAGGGCCTGGCATTACAGGAGTCTTTACCTCATTCAGCCTAGATCTCAGCCTCCTATCCACATGAACAGCTAATTGCATGGCATCCTGCAGAGTCTCAGGTGTGGAGAATGCAATTATCAAATCCTTAACCCTTTCACTCAGACCAGCAAGAAATAGACATTTCAGAGCAGGATCATTCCATTTGACTTCTGAAGCCCACCTTCTAAAGTGTGTTTAATAATTTTCAACATCACCTGACCCCTGATTCAAATGCCTGAGTTCTGCCTCAGCAGATGAGATTCGATCAGGATCGTCATATAATAGACCTATAGCAGAAAAAAAATTCTTCTACCGACCTTAATCATGGATCATTAGGTTGGAGAGAAAAGGCCCACCCTTGTGGTTCATTGTGGAAAAGTGACATAATAAAACCAATGCGCTGTGATTCATTCCCAGAGGACCTTGTTCTCAAACAAAAATATAACAAACAAGCATTTTTAAAGAAAAAAATCTTGCTGTTTACCATAAAAAACATCAGGCAGTCCTACCTTGGGTTCCACAAAATGCGCTCCGGAACAGCTACTCACGTGTTGCTGCAGCTCGGCCACCTTCAGAGACAATTCCCGCAAGTGTCGAGCCAAATCCTGGATGGAAGCCATACTGATCCCCTAATTTCTTTCCTTTTAGTTATTTTGGGCTGGACTTACTGTTATGATCTGCAACAAGTACTAAGGAAAGAAAGGGGAAAACTATCCCTACTGTAAGACTAGCTGAATCCTTACGATGTAGCGGGCTGCCTGTTCCTTGTGAAGTCTGAACGAAGACCTATAGCATAAAGGAAGGGGTCCCTAAAAGAACTAAGGACTGGAACAAAAATGGGACACCCCTGAACAGAGAAGGTTGTTGCAGAACACAAAAAGTTAAACTGACAAAAAGGTACTATAGGTCCCAGAAGGACCAAGCAAACTGACAGAGATAGGCACAGAAGCACCTGGCTAGCAAAACAGTCAAACAACACTGAAGTCCAGCGCAGCCAAAAGGGCGAAGCTGGAATATATAGGCAGATGGTCACATGACCGCAAAACACAAGATGGAAAAAACAAACAGGAGGGTTCTAACATATTCCTTCTTAGGAGTGGGAGCCAATTGTTTCTATTATACATTTTCTCTGATTGTTCCTCACCTGGTTTTGGCTCCCACTCCTGAAAATAATACTGACTGAATACTGACCAAATACTGATAGTGGGGCTGTGGCCTAACACTCATTATTGTACCGCACTGTATAGGATTACATAAAGAGACAGAAGGATTTGCCAAAACCTTCATGCACAGAAGATCTGTGGTTAGTTCTCCAAAATGTTTGGAACAACTTAGCTGCTGAGTTTGTTCAAAAACTGTGTGCAAGAATGGATGCTGTTTTAAAAACTAAGGGTGGTCACACCAAATATTGATTGGATTTAGATTATCCTCTTGCTCATTGACTTAAAATTATGTTAATTGTTATAATAAACCATTAACTTCTATTTTTAAATCCACACTTGTCTCAAACGTTTGCACAGTATTATACGTGAATAAACAGATTAGCATGTTCATGGTAATACTAGACAAACATAACCAAGGCAAACAGTTTACTGATCTCCTTCAGCCCAGTGTAGATGGTTCAGCAATGGGGCTTTTATTAACCAAACTGGTATATACAGGTAACACAGGTGAAAGTATATCATCAACATACAATGATTTGTAGCATGTTCCAACATTAAGATTTCTAAAGAGATGCAGAGAGTCCATGAGCTTGACAAATTAACATGTAAAAGGTTATTTCCACTTAGGGACAGTTTGATAATTGCAACAGCATGCGCTGTGGTTTATAGAAGAGAGCTTTAGTGGCTGTAATTAGAGCAGAAAGCCCTTGGATCTGAGCCTTGAGCTTCCAATTAAACAAAGGGAATCAATTACCCAATTAGAGTCTATAGAGATCAAAATCTGAAAAGAAAATTTAAACCAAACTTTTGTAAGCTTGGAGGCAAGAATGTTGACCATATTATTAAAGTGAAAGAGCATCGGAAACGCAAATGTCAAGCTCCAATTGAAGAGGTTTTCTACTCCGGGAAGAAAAATTTACAGTCACTTTATCTGACTGGAAACTACTGAATCACGCTGCCATGATTCCTCTGTATTCCAAGTGCAAGTAGGTGGTTACTTCACTGCATTTTTGCATACTAGAAACATGCTGAGTAGACTATTCCCCACTTTTCAATTTTCTATCAGAGGACAGTCTAGTTGGCCCACAACCGCAAGTATGTAAACCGCATACAAGAAGTTCTGTGACCTACACGTATAGAGAATACATTCTTATTACAAATGAATAATATGTGGTAATAAATAATATATTTTTTCTGTACAAGGTTTGTGTTATTATTTTCAAAACTACATACAAAAAGGTTGCAAAAACAAAATGTACAATAATTCAGTAATCATTGCAAATTTTGGTGCAGACACCTGTAGAAAAAGCTGCATTTTTGCATGTAGAAACATGGCTTTTATGATCCCATGCATGCAAAATAGGCATCTATTGTGCAGTGTGAAAACATTCTTAGGCGTGATTTGAATATTTGAATAAGCCTTCTTTGGAAGTTAAAGGGGTATTCCCATCTCCAAGATCCCATCCCATTATGCAGTAAGTGTAATAATAGTAATATTAGCAAATGCCTCCAATTAGAAATGTAGTATAGCATTTTTGATTCGCTATGCCACTTTCCTCATGTGCAGGCATCGCAGGACCTTAGGTATCCACGGTTATGTCCACTGATAAAATCACAGTAAGTTAGCTAGCTGCTAGTGGTCGTAACCATGGATACCTAAGGTCCTGCGATGCCTGCACATGACGTAAGTGGCATAGCGAATCAAAAATACTATAGTTCATTTCTAGTAATACTATAGTACATATTGGGATAGGATCTTGGAGATGGGAATACCCCTTTAAATTCCACAACACTGCCTTGTAGGCACATAAGTAGGTACATGCACCAGAGTAGAATTCAAGGGCCACTTGCAAAGTCTGTAATTATATTTTTCACAGCTACACCAACTGGTCCATTTCCAAAATGCAGGTTACCACAAACAGCACATGTTGTGCTTACAGCACATTTTTAGCAGGGAATTTTAATTTCTTGAAGCTTGGTCAGATTGTTATAAAAATTTACTCCCAAAGAGAGAATTTTTTTTTAACACAACAACTCATTGTTAAAGTGTTCCATATTAGAGGAAATAACACATGTATTATGAACATCCCCACTTGTCTTGATCCATATGAACACCTCTACCCATCTATTTAGGTAATGTCTACTTCTGACCCCTGCTACTAAAACCAGCATCCCTATTGTCTTGATCCATATATTCACACCTTTACCTATCTAGGTGTCTGTTTTCATGTCCTTCCCTGCTGTATAACAAGTAAATAGTTTATATTACCTGCCTTCACTTAGTACATAATTTGCTGTGATTCTCTGACCTGTCTCTCTGTAGCTCATCCCTCTTGTTCACACCTGGTAACTATACTGTAAAATTAAAGTGGTATAAATTTGGAGCCAGATGTCCATGTTTACTGCGATCTATTCATGTAGCTTATTAAGTGCACAATAGAAATATATAAAAATTTGAACAGAAGGTAAGAGCTACAATCAATTACTAACTGCACCTTCCTTTTATTTTTTTCCCCAATTACTTACTATGCTTGCATATTTTGGCTTCACTAATCCTTACTCTCCATTGATATCTCCAAAGTCCATCACCTACCAAACCAATATGCATCTCTCCTTTCCTCTTATCCTCTCACCTGACCTCATCTGCTGACCTCCTCCTAGACCACCATCCACTCACTTTCTCATCCCTGCCCCCCCAGATTCAGCAGCTAGCACTGCCCCCCCCCCCCCCGCAAAAACCTCTCACAGTTTTCTGACTCTCCTCTACCACTATATAATGGAAAAGCAGCGGCAATATATTGTGTTAGAGGTCAAGATACATGAATACATAGGAAATATGTATTTTGACCTCTAACACAATATATTGCCGCTGCTATAGTACTAGATGGTGGCCGGATTCTAACGCATCGGGTATTCTAGAATGTGTATGTGGCCGACCGGACTCGACTAATCAGCGAAGCAGTGTTTAAATGGGTTGTGCACTACTTTAAATTAACCTCCCCAATGTATCCCCCCGGGGCCCCTAATGAATTTTGTAATTACGTCATGTTGTTAATACTACTTGTGACAACATCGCTGACCACGCACAGCCAGCACGTAATTCCCCCGGCTGCAGCCGGCTCTTGCCTCCGCTTACATTACGACTATTTGCGGCTGCAGCCAGGGGTCTCCTGTTCCACGTACCACAGTGAATGAAACGTGACCGAAGTACATCACACTGTGACTGACAGAACGTGTTCACTGAACGTGACAGAAGTACATCACACTGTGACTGACAGAACGTGTTCACTGAACGTGACAGAAGTACATCACACTGTGACTGACAGAACGTGTTCACTGAACGTGACAGGAGTACATCACACTCTGACTGACCGTGTTTAGTAAACGTGACTGAACTATGTTGCACTGTGACTGACAGAACGTATTCATTAAACGTGACAGAAGTACATCACACACTGTGACTGACAAAACATGTTCAGTACGTCATGGGCAGTTGGTGAGTCACATGACCACAGGGGCGGAGTCAGCCCTGCTATCTCCTGACTTGTTCTGAAATCCCGCGTCGCTGATTGGCCGTGGCCGGACCAATCAGCGATGCAGGATTTCCTGGACGGACAGACAGACGGGATAAGCCGATTATTTAGTAGATTTGCAGTCTTTTGCAGCAGGTATTTGTTCACACCATTAGAATTGCTGGTCAGTTTTTTGCTTTACTTAACATTGAGGTTTGACAGCCTTTTTTCTGACCAGGCATCCCTCCCACTAATTCCTTCCACTCATTCACAGGTGGTTTTAACTAGCTCTACCAGCCCATACATTGTAGGTTTAAAGCCCAAGAAGGGACATATCGTCCATACAGGCTTACAGCCCAAGAGTGGCATATCCAGTGGTAGCGTAGTTACCCATCAGACAGAGGTTATCTTGTCGTGGTTGATGGGCACACATGAATTGGCCAATTATGCGCAAAAAACCTTCATTTTGTACAGTAAGCATATTTCATTAAGTGACAAATCAGTCTAGATGCAATATTTCCTATGTATTCATGTATTTTGACCTCTAACACAATATAATGCCGCTGCTTTTCCATTATATAGTATTTGCAATCTTTTGCAGCAGGTATGTGTTCACACCATTAGAATTGCTGGTCAGTTTTTTGCTTCTCTTCTACCACTGCCTATCATATCCTAGCTTCATGACATACATAAAGCCACCATTTTCAACAATGTCACACTTGCATCAGCCATTGACTTGGACAGCTCTCTTGTACATAACAAAGGGTGATAAATAGACAACTCTGGCACACTAACCACATAAAAGCTATGACAAGTGTCCAGTGTTGAAGGGTGCTGGAAGAAAGCAAACTCAGAGGAAGAATTCACCATCACCACATTCAAACAAGCAATTCTTACATTGAAATTTGCCCTCATCTCTGCTAAAATATGGCTGGCTACTTCACAACCCTAATATCTCTTTATTTCATAACCTCAAACAGTTAATCAACACTTAACTCCCTCTTCCGCTCACCCTTGCCCTCTCACCATCCCTTATTTTTGTAGAAAACTTTGCCACACATTTCAAAAATAAGATCAAACAAATCATATTAGGCTATGTTCACACACGCTGTATTTTTTTCGGCTGCAAATCGGCTGATATCTTTTCTCTGGCAGGAGAACAGCTGCGTTAAAAACGCAGGTTTTGGTGCATTTTTTATGCGTTTTTGCTGCAGCTTTTTGGACCACCCATTACTTCTTATAGGTAAAAAAAACACTGCAAAAATGCAGTAAAAATGCAGCAAAAACGCAGGAAGAAGTGACATGCTCTATTTTCCAAAAACACAACCAAGTCACAAAATACGCAGCAAAAAAAAAAAAACAGAACAGAGTGAACAGAGAATTCTGGTTTCTCATGACTTTGCTGGTACTGCAAAACGCAGCTGAAAATTTGCGTAAAACACTGTAGCAAAATATGCTGCAAAACCCAACGTGTGTGAACATAGCCTTTGTCTTTCTGTTCAACCAGCACAACCCCTTCATATAACATACCAATGCCCTCACCACATAACCTCCCATCCCAGCAGTGAAGGAAAGCTTACTTCTCTTTTCTCCAAATCACACCTCATCACTTGTTCATTTGACCTTATCCCATCCCACCTTCTCCACAACCTCATCACCCTGCTTGCCCCAGTCCAAACCCATCTCTCCAACCTATTAGTAACCTCTGGTGTTTTCACTTCGGCTTTCAAACATGGAACAATCACATCTATCCTGGAGAAACAAACCCTCGACCCAACCTCAACATGCAGCTATCGTTATTTGTCCCTTCCTCAACCATGAATTTACTAAAATTTTAGTGCATGCCCGCCTTGACTTCTACAATATTCTCCTCTGTGGCCTCCCAATTAACATTCTCACACATCTCCAGTCCACCCTTAACTCTGCTGCCTGATTAATTCACCTCTCCTCTCCCTATTCCTTTGCCTCTCCGCTCTGTATTTCTCTTCATTGACTCCCAATTTTCCAAACAATCCAGTTTAAACTACTAACACTGACCTACAAAGCTATCTATAATCTGTCTTCTCCATTTTATCCAAATTAATTTCCCAATATCTTCCCACACATAATCTCCGATCCTCACAAGACCCCCTTCTCTCCTCCACTATCATATGTTCCTCAGTTATTGCTTTCAACACTTCTCCCAAACATCCCCTATTCTCTGGAATTGCCCCAAAAACTTGAAAACCCATCTCTTCAAGAAAGCTCACAGCTTGCATTGACCCCACAGTCACCTCACCATCACTATAGCCGAAGCTGCTGCAATCCCCTAACCTACTGTTTCATTCTCCATTACCCTGTAGACTATAAGTCCACATGGGCAGAGTCCTCTCTCCCTGTGTACCAGTCTGTCACTGTTATTTTGATCATTGTAATTTCTACACATGTGGTCAAAATTGTTGGTACCCCTCATTTAATGAAAGAAAAACCCAAAATGGTCACAGAAATAACTTGAATCTGACAAAAGTAATAATAAATTAAAAATCTATGAAAATGATCAAATGAAAGTCAGACATTGCTTTTCAACCCTGCTTCCACAGAATTAAAAAAAATAATTAAACTCATGAAATAGGCCTGGACAGAAATGAAGGTACCCCTGAAAATAATGTGACAAAAGGGACATGTTAAATCAATTTATGTCCACTAATTAGCATCACAGGTGTCTACAATCTTGTAATTAGTCAGTGCGCCTGTATATAGGGCTACAGATACTCACTGTGCTGTTTGGTGACATGGTGTGTACCACACTCAACATGGACCAGAGGAAGCAAAGGAAAGAGTTGTCTCAGGAGATTAGAAAGAAAATTTTAGACAAGCATGTTAAAGGTAAAGGTTATAAGACCATCTCCAAGCAGCTTGATGTTCCTGTGACTACAGTTGCATATATTATTCAGAAATTTAAGATCCATTGGACTGTAGCCAACGTCCCTGGACTTGTCCGCAGGAGGAAAATTGATGACAAATCAAAGAGGCGGATAATACGAATGGTAACAAAAGAGCCCAGGATAGCTTCTAAAGAGATTAAAGGTAAACTTCAAGCTCAAGGAACATCAGTGTCAGATCGCACCATTCGTCATTGCTTGATCTAAAGTGCACTTCATGGGAGACGACCAAAGAGAACACTATTGTTGAAAAAAAATCATAAAACGCCAGACTGGAATTTGCCAAATTACATGTTGACAAGCCACAAAGCTTCTGGGAGAATGTCCTATGGACAGATGAGACAAAAATGGAAGTTTTTGGCAAGGCACATCAGCTCTATGTTCACAGATGGAAAAATGAAGCATATCAAGAAAAGAACACTGTCCCTACTGTGAAACATAGAGGAGGCTCGGTTATGTTCTGGGACTGCTTTGCTGCATCGGGCACAGGGTGTCTTGAATCTGGGCAGGGTACAATGAAATCTCAAGACTATCAAGGGATTCTTGAGAGAAATGTGCTACCCAGTGTCAGAAAGCTAGGTCTCAGTCGCAGGTCATGGGTCTTGCAACAGGATAATGACCCAACACACACAGCTAAAAACACCCAAGAATGGCTAAGAGGAAAATATTGGACTATTCTGAAGTGGCCTTCTATGAGCCCTGACCTAAATCCTATTGAGCATCTTTGGAAAGAGCTGAAACGTGGCGTCTGGAAAAGGCAACCTTCAAACACGAGACAACTGGAGCAGTTTGCTCATGAGGAGTGGGCCAAAATACATTTCGAGAGGTGCAGAAGTCTCATTGACAGTTTCAGGAATCGTTTGATTGCAGTGATTGCCTCAAAAGGTTGTTCAACAAAATATTAAGTTACGAGTACCTTCATTTCAGTCCAGGCCTATTTCATGAGTTTAATTTTTTTTTTAATTCTGTGGAATCAGGGTTGAAAAGCAATGTCTGACTTTCATTTGTTCATTTTCATAGATTTTTAATTTATTATTACTTTTGTCAGATTCAAGTTATTTCTGTGACCATTGTGAGCTTTTCCTTTCATTAAACGAGGGATACCAACAATTTTGACCACGTGTGTATTTGTATTTTGTATGTAAACTATTTTCACATGTACAGCACCATGGAATCAATAGTACTCTAGAAATAAATAATAACATTAAAATTAGCAAAAATTTAGAATTTTACCTAGTGATGAGTAAATCAATTTGATGATTTGATGCCAATTACATTAGTGTCAAATTTTTGGGAACAAGCTGAACCCAGCAAATATAAAAAAACAATTTGCACTTTATTTTGCAGGAATTGCCTAAAATGGTCAACACCATCTACATATTGGGGAAAATTGCGTCAGCCAGTAAAAGAGCACAAGACCTTGGGTAGGTTTCCTCACAATGCCTTGCATCCATCTCCTCACATAGTCACTCCTGATTTGCAGTGTTATGTTATCATACCCTGCATGAAAGCAGAAGGAAATGCAAAAGCCATTTTGTGGTGAATCTGGATAGTCAGACGATGTTACATCTCACAGCTTTGTTATAAAGATAGGGAGAGAAAGTCATAAAACACTGAATAAACTGTACAGATAGTGTGTGTGACATCAAATCAATGAAGATTAGTGTGAGGAATAGAGACCAGCATCAAACATTTTTCTTGGAAATTGGAGGATTTGGATTTTTTAAAATTTGCAACAAATCAAATCAACGCAATTCAGATTTTCTGAGAGAGTTCAGAAAATCTGGAAAATGTGAATTTCATTAATTTCTATTTTTGGGGTCATATTATAGTAGTAGTGCAAACATATAACAGCATCCTTCTATGAGCCTGCGCACATCTCCTTGAGCCTCTGATTTTATATGGAAGGTAACAAGATTTTTTTTTTGAAGAATTTGTTGCAAAAAAGTCAATCAATATGGCAGAAGAAAAAAAAAGAAAAAAAGTGACTTAAAGGAAAATGAAAACACCATATGGTGATATCTTAAGTGTTTCCACCATCTATGACAGACCCACCTATAGGGACTTATGAGTGCTATTGTGCATGAATCCTTAAAGAGAAACTGTCACCAGGTCAAGAGTGCAGTTTTTGTTCTTATTTTATTACTGCTGATTTTTTTGTCTGCCACATGGTTATAGAAATATGGGCCTTTTTGTTTAGTGCCAACCTTTATGCTCTTTAGCAAGAGGGCAAGGCTCACAGGACTCCCCAGGAGCATATCTTTAGACTGCTCTGTTGAACTACTCAGATAGCTTGTGCAGTAGCCTTTATCGGTTGCTGAGAGATGCTACTGCGCATGCGCAGCACCATATTGATGCAGGCAAATTTTTTTTCCTCTAACAAAATGGCGCCTGTGCGTGTACAGTAGCATCTCTTGGCAAACAAGAGATGCTACTGCGCATACACGAGCGCCGGCGGCCATTTTGGGGGATGTAAATTTCGATTTGTCACAGAAATTACAAAGTCAGTATGTAAAATAGTAGGCAAGTCACTGAAAGCACAGTGACCTGTCACAAGGCAAAGATAGGCATACATAATGAGAGCACCAGTTACAGCCCCTTCCCAAATACCCGCTCCGAATCTCATTATGTCAGAAATTAAAATAAAGATTATAAAATAACCACTGGACGGATTTCATCAACAAAGGTATCATTTTACTCAGTGTAACGGCGCCCACCTCATAGTTTATGTGGTTTACTGAGCACAGTCCTGCTGACAGGTGCACTTTAAAAGAAAAAATAATAGTAATAATAATTAAATAAATAAAAAAATTAGGGGAGCAGCAGGAATAAAATAAGACCAACAACTGCCCATTTTTGAATCATCATAAATTTGTCTTTTTTTTTAGACAATGTATTGTTACATTGGGTCAGTAATAAATTTATTGTTGACAAATCTCTGTCAAAAGACCTCAGTAGGCACCAAAAGCCATTCATTTGAATATTAAACATTCACCAGCCAGAGCCTGACCAGTGCTCAGTAGTGACTACGTAGAACATTTTGTGTTGTGTTATGTTTTAATCAAAACAGAAGGTGGCCCAGCTTAAAGGAAATCTGTCAGCATGTTTTTGCTGTGTAATTTTAAGACAGCATGAGGTAGGAGTTAAAACACTGAATTCAGCAATGTCTCACTTATTAGGCTGTGTGATGTTTACTTACAATGAAGGTTAACTACAGGTTAATGAAGTTAACTTACAATGAAGGTTTTATTCCTAGGACATTATTATTGCTCAGACTAGCTGCCTCAAGCCAAGTGGTTCTCATCCTCGTGTGATAAGCAGCTCACTGTCAGTAGACCACGTACATAGAGAGCCTGGTGTGGGCGGGATCAGCTATCTGAGCTCTGCTACATGATACATCCAATAACACTGATTATGTCACAACTGCTGCATCAGTAAACTAAGTGATACTTTGTTGGAATCAGGGTCTCTTTTGATACATTATCCTGCGCTCAGATGAGGTAAAAAAAAAAACCTGCTGTCAGATTCCCTTTAAGTCTTCTTAAAATATACCCACGAATGTCTCAGGAAAACAAAGCCGAAAAGAAATGGGCAAACATTTAGGATCACATTTTTCTAAAAGAAATATTGAATACTGGAATTTTAACAATTGTTATGCAGTATGTGATAAATTAATACCACAATAGGAAGATTTTATATTGTAGGAGATTCTCAGGTTGATTCTTCAGCCAGGAAGGGACATGTTGAGACACCAAGCAATACAAAGAATTGGTAAAAGGTTTAAGAAATACAGCAACATATACATCTCTCCTTATAAGTACATATTTCCAAAGACTTTAACTAAATGATCTGTCTGCTGGAACGAATACAAAAACTGAAAACAGAAAAGGAGTCTTCACAACGATTTCACTGTGAATAATTTCTAACTGAAATATGATAACACGCTACATCTACGTTCCTGTTAAAGAGCTTTGATTGCAAAATAAGTTTCTGAATTTGCTTATAGCCGATTTCCGTGAAATTGAAATACAAGAGGCCTTAGGTATAAGAATATTTAATTGGTTATCCTATCATATATTAGAGTGAGGTTTCATGCACACAGCAGTCTAATACATGGACAGTTATACACCTGGTAAACTTTGCATTGCCATTCATGCCATATGCCACAACTTTTTTGTTTTACTGGTCTCATACAGAAATCGGTATGAAAAACAAAAACTGTATAACTCCTTATGAAATTGAAATCAAAAGCTTAAAATGATAGCGGCCTAATGTACCTTTATGACAGCCCTATTGTAAATCCCTACGAATGAAGCCAGAATATAGTCAAACATATAGTTGTACATAAGTTGCACATACAAACAACTGCTCACTTGAATGCAGGGATTTAAATGTTTTGCATGTAGTAACTCAGTCATTATTATACCATGTTCATCAACATGTCCAATAGCGAGAATTGATAGATGAGCCTTCAGTGCCTTGCAATATTTTGTGTGCTTCTATGTAAAGCTTTAATGTATAACCACCACAACCCCTCCAGATAACAGACCAAATCCCTTCCCACAAACGTCTTTCCCACCATCACTGTCGAAAAACGTACTAATTTTTCTCCAAATAACGCTTCACCACTTGATCCCATCACACCTCCTCCCTAACCTCACCACCTTGCTTATTATGGCCCTAACCCATCTCTCCAACCTCTCATTATCCTCTGGTGTCTTCATTTCTGCTTTCAAACACGCAACAATCACATCTATTTTGAAGAGCAACTCCTTGACCCAACCTTAACCCCTTAGTGATGGAGCTAATTTTGTCCTTAATGACCAAGCCAATTTTTTAAAATCTGACCAGTGTCATTTTCTGTGGTAATAACTCTGGAACGCTTCAATGGATCCCAGTGATTCTGAGAATGTTTTTTGTGCCATATTGTATTTCAAGTTAGTGGTAAATTTTGGTTAATATGATTTGAGTATATTTATTTATGAAAATATCAAAAATTTCGGAATTTTCAAAATTTTAATTTTTTTGCCCTTAAATCAGATAGTTATACCACACAAAATAATTAATAAATAACATTTCCCATATGTCTACTTTACATCTGCACCATTTTTAAACATACTTTTTTTGTTAGGAAGTTAGAAGGGTTGGTTGAAAGTTGATCAGCAATTTTACATTTTTCCACCAAAATTTACAAAACTATTTTTTAGGAACCACATCACATTTGAAGTGACTTTGAAGGGAAAATACCTCAACGTGACACCATTCTAAAAATTGCACCCCTCAAAGTCCTCAAAACTACATTCAAGAAGTTTATTAACCTTTCAGGAGCTTTACAGAAATTAGTGGTATGTGGAAGGAAAAAAGGAACACTTTACTTTTTTCACAAATATTTACTTTAGCTCTAAATGTATTACTTTCACAATGGTAACAGGAGAAAATGAAGCCCAAAATTTTGTTGTGCAATTTCACCTGAGTACGCAGATACCCAGTATGTGGGGGAAATCTACTATTTGGTGCAGTGAGCGTATTGACATCACAGAAATGTATAACATTTGGTAGTGAAGAAAGAATAATTACATTTTTACTACTAAAATGTTGTTTTAGCCCCAAATTTTACATTTTTATAAAGGCTAATAGTAAAAATTGGACTTCTCAGCTTGTTGTGCAATTTCTTCTGAGTACGCCAATGCCCTACATATAATCAGGAACTACTTTTGAGATACAGTGCAAAACTCAGAAGGGAAGGAGCACAATAAATTAGTGCAGATTTTACTGTTATGTTTTGTGGGTGCCATGACCCACTAGAAGAGCCACTTAGGGGCCAGATGAGAAGAAACTCCCCACCACTGACCCATTTTGGAAAATACACCACTCAAGATTTTATCCAGGGGTATAGTGAGGATTTTGAACTCAAAGGTATGACACAGAATTTGATAACATTAGGTCATCATATTGAATATGTCGTCATTAGTTTTGAGCGCAAGTGCTTGCTACTCGAGTTTTCATCTGGAGCTCAGGTATGCACCAAGTATTGCAAGTGCTCGAGTTACATGCTTGACACCCAAAAAAAATTGCGGGGATTGCCTGTTTATGGCAGGCAATCTCTGCATGTTTTTTGGTTGTCTAACAGCTGTAAAACATGCGGGGTGGAGACTTGAGCATGTCATAAAATTCTTGAGGGCTGTAGTTTCCAAAATGAGGTCAGTTGTGGGGGAGTTTCTTCTGTTCTGGCACTTCAGGGGCTCTTCCAGTGTGTCATAGCCCACGCACTTTTTAGAAACCCTAACCCTTAGCCCAACCCTAACCATTAGCCCAACCCTAGCCCTAACAGCAAAGAATGAAAGAAAGAAAAATTATAAATTAAAAAAAAGAATCTGACTAAGGGGATGACACTAAGTGGGTGACATACTAATTATTGGCGTTTGATCACTGTGATAGGGTCTATCACAGTGAACAAAAGGAACCAATAGGAAAAATCCTTGTTGTTGCCAGGTGTCGGCCGGCAGATCTAGGCAGGCGCACTGCACATGGGCATGCCATTTTCTACAGAATGAGGAAGTGGAGGGCTGGGGACAGAGCAGGAGGGACAGGGGATGGTGAAGGTACTGGGGGAGGGCTTGGGGACATTATTTCTCTCTCCTCTAACATGTATATTATGTCAGAAGAGAGAGAAATTATTTTAACAGCGGGCACACTTTTTGTTTGCGTGATCACCGTTATTCGTTGAATAACGGCAATTACGTGATCAGCGAATGGAAAATCCAGCTCTGATCTTGTTCTTTAGGGTCTTAGCTACCCTTAGTAACTGAAAGCTGAGACCCCAGAGGTTTCGAACTCTGGGGACGCTATACCCTTATTCCAGATCGCTGTTTTAAAACGGCGATGAGGGAATAAGGCCCCTTAGTGGACGCCGTTTTAGTGCATATCGGAGGGGTCCTCTCTTCTTCCATACCTGTCTGACAGTCTATTAACATAACATGTTTTAAATGTGCATGTTATTCATGCAACTTATTTTTAACATATACAGCACTAAGGGAATTAAGGGTGTTTTAAAATAATAATTCTATTCAATGAATAAAAAATACTTTGGCACACAAGTAATGAAGGTAGGTAGAATCTTTTTCTTGAGATATGAATTTATTCAAACTGACTCATCCAAAACAGAAAAAAAGACAACATTTTGTCCAATTAAGGTCTTTGTCAAGGTATATCTGTATGTGGAGGATCCAGAGCATTGCGTAACTAGTCGTGCCGTGGCCATAATTCTATTAATTTACTTTTAAATAATGCATCAACCTACGTGGCATGCAACATATGAATTTCTAGCTTGGCCCAGCATACCCTGAAATTATGCAGCGAAAGGCATTTAGTGTGTAATTGCACATTTTCAGCTAGTGAGTCACCATTCTCCTGAACTTTGACAGCCACACGACCCCAATAATACAGACTTCCATCCTCCATTTTCCGGCATTGCTCTTTCAGCTGACTTTAAACGGGAAGTTGGAAGAAAACAGACCACCTACATCTCTTCCTGTGCCCTCCACTGCAGCCTAAGATATTAATCAGGAAATTATCAGGGAAATTATTAGGTAGGCTCAATTCTCCATCAGGACGGAAGACATACTTGCCACCTGTACTTAAACATACACAAGGATAAATATCCTGCAAGGAGTGCCCTAGTGTCCAGACGCACAGAGGGCTTGTTTTCTACACCAAGTAACACAATCATTGTGTGCTTCCTGAGGTAGCCTACTAGTGTTTATTTCTCCGTAGTCCCTTTTCAAAGACAGATAGTTATAAAATATTTGCAAGAAAAACTTTAGTCCACAACATAACTTGCAACATAAAAACAAGAAGAAACAAGATAAAAGATAAAGGGGGAAAAAAACACTAAGAGAAATGAAAAAATCAAAACAAAAAATCCATCACATTGCCGAACAACATCATGTTTCATTTTGATTTATGCTGTAACAGTTAATCCCTTTTAGCCTGGGAAAACACTTCTCACAGTTCACATTCCATTATCTTAACTCCTTGTTGTATAGGTTATTATTATTAAATATTTTAAAAGTAGTCAGGTCATGGATTTCCTTTCAACTTCTTACTACTTTTAAGTAGAATTCTAATTATTTAAAGGGACTGTCAGATTACTTTTAAAATGTGTTCCCCCTTAGTAAATAGGCAATCAAGTTATTTTCTAGTAACAATTTCCATTAACACATTTTACAATGAATCATACTCATCAACTCTAAAGCCACATTGGTATAGAGAGCTCCAATTTAAGGAAAAAGATGAAAGCTAATTAGAGAAATTTGATCAACAATTAAATAAATACTGGTTCACAATACTATAGTGTCGGGTACACACTTCACAGCACGTGACGTGGGTGGCAGCTACAAGGGTTAATTTATATTTCCTTTCACTCAATCTTGCACTCAACATCTGATATAGGCTGCAAAGTGAGCATAGATCACACCCTAATACACTGGGTCATGAGTCCTCAATATATATGTCACTGTCGGACAGTCAAAAGGCCATACACTCTCTGAAAGGCTTTGGATTCTTTAGAGCATACAAGGACCAAACTTATTAAAGTTTTAAGCTTCAATATAAAAATATAGTGTTTATAAGAAAAGGTATAAAAAGATAAATAAAGAAACACACAAATAAGCAAAAACAGTTCTAAGAAGAAAAATAACTGAAATTCCTAAATGTTTCCATCTTAATTAATCTTCTGTTTCCTTGAGGGAAGGAGAAAGTGTTTATAGATTACATCTAGGTGAAGCTGACCCCTACATGCGAACACCTCTCCTTTGTGCAACCCATGTTTTTATACTCCAGGTCATAGTCTCAAGTTTCCAGGATGGCCTAGTTTGTAATATTGAAATTCCAGATCTGCAACTGGACTGTAATCTAATTAGGGGCATTCACCTTGCATATTAAATACCTTGTTTCTTCCAAACAGCCCCTCCCTATAGTAAATAGGAAATTTTCAGCCTGGCTACAAAGGACCACCTGCTAAGGTGTTAGGAATAGCCTCAGGGATAACCCCTTTGGTTCCAAGTTGCAATAAGAGTACATACTCTGCTCAAAAAATAATGGTAACACTCAAATAACACATCCTAGATTTGAATGAATGAAATATTCTCATTGAATACTTTGTTCTGTACAAAGTTGAATGTGCTGACAACAAAATCACACAAAAAAACACACTACAGGCTGATCCAACTTTGATGTAATGTCCTTAAAACAAGTCAAAATTAGGCTCAGTATTGTGTGTGGCCTCCACGTGCCTGTATGACCTCCCTACAATGCCTGGGAATGCTCCTGATGAGGTTGCGGATGGTCTCCTGTGGGATCTCCTCCCAGACCTGGACTAAAGCATCCGCCAACTCCTGGACAGTCTGTGGTGCAACGTGACGTTGGTGGATGGAGCGAGACATGATGCCCCAGATGTGCTCAATTGGATTCAGGTCTGGGGAACGGGCGGGCCAGTCAATAGCTTCAATGTCTTCATCTTGCAGGAACTGCTGACACACTCCAGCAACATGAGGTCTGGTATTGTCCTGCATTAGGAGGAACCCAGGGCCAACCGCACCAGCATATGGTCTCACAAGGGGTCTGAGGATCTCATCTCGGTACCTAATGGCAGTCAGGCAACCTCTGGTAAGCACATGGAGTGCTGTGCAGACCTCCAAAGAAATGCCACCCCACACCATTACTGACCCACTGCCAAACCGGTCATGCTGAAGGATGTTGCAGGCAGCAGATCGCTCTCCACGGCGTCTCCAGACTCTGTCACGTCTGTCACATGTGCTCATTGTGAACCTGCTTTCATCTGTGAAGAGCACAGGGCGCCTGTGGCGACTTTGCCAATCCTGGTGTTCTGTGGCAAATGCCAAGAGTCCTGCACAGTGTTGGGCTGTGAGGACAACCCCCATCTGTGGACGTCGGGCCCTCATACCACCCTCATGGAGTCGGCTTTTAACAATTTGTGCAGACACATGCACATTTGTGGCTTGCTGGAGGTCATTTTGCAGGGCTCTGGCAGTGCTCCTCCTGTTCCTCCTTGCACAAAGGCGGAGGTAGCGGTCCTGCTGCTGGGTTATTGCCCTCCTACGGCCCCCTCCACGTCTCCTGGTGTACTGGCCTGTCTTCTGGTAGCGCCTCCAGCCTCTGGACACTACGCTGACAGACACAGCAAACCTTCTTGCCACAGCTCGCTTTGATGTGCCATCCTATATGAGCTGCACTACCTGAGCAACTTCTGTGGGTTGTAGAGTCTGTCTCATGCTACCATGAGTGTGAAAGCACAACCAACATTCAAAAGTGACCAAAACATCAGCCAGAAAGCATTGGTACTGAGATGTGGTCTGCGGTCCCCACCTGCAGAACCACTCCTTTATTGAGGTTGTCTTGATAATTGCCAATAATTTCCATCTATTGTCTATTCCAGTTGCACAACAGCTTGTGAAATTGATTGCCAATCAGTGTTGCTTCCTAAGTGGAAGTTTGATTTCACAGAAGTTCAATTTACTTGGAGTTATATTCTGTTGTTTAAGTATTCCCTTTATTTTTTTGAGCAGTGTATAAATTATGTTCTTTGTGTAGTGTCAATCATGTGAATGGCAACCTTAAATTAATGTTATTTGTCTGTTATAATTTCCCTTACATACAGTAAACATTATAGCTACATTAAAGTTGCAAGCTCATATGCATGATGGTGTCCTAAGCATTAAGAGCAAATGTGTATGTATCACACAGAACTAAAACAATTAGAATATAAGGAGAAATCAAGAGTTAAAACTAACAAACATTCAAGTTTAGAAAAGAATGTAAAAAATGCCTTAACCACTAGGAATAAAAAAAAGCCTACAGAGTTTGTTAATCAAATGCATTCGGTTTACTCTGAAAAGTATTTAATGTGTTTTGGGAGGTCTTGGTAGACCAACAAAGTTGAATAGTTTTACAAACTAGAAGAAATTGATCAAACACCACATTGCAAAACTTATGTACATCCTGATAAGAAAGTGCTCACGGACTATATTATAAATGAACAAGAGCTGATAAAGGGGCCAGTATGGTAAACATAGGGTAAATGCCCTAAGCGTACACTGCAGATTTAAAGGCCCCGTCACACTTAGCGATGCTACAGCGATCCCGACAATGATACGACCTGTCAGGGATCGTTGCTGCAACGCTATGTGGTCGCTGGTGAGCTGTCAAACAGGCAGGCTCACCAGCGATCAGGGGAGCAGCGACATCGTGGAAAGAATCTTTCCACGATGTCCTGCTCCTGGTTACCAGCCTGCTGAAGCAGGAGCAGGCTGGTAACCATGATAAACAGTCGGTTACTAGGGGCACACGCGCACCTAGTAACCCGCTGTTTATCATGGTTACCACTCTGCTACGGTGAGTGGGAGGTTACTGCTCACCGTAGCAGAGTGGTAACCCTGATAAACAGCGGGTTACTAAGTGCGCGTGTGCCCCTAGTAACCCGCTGTTTATCATGGTTACAAGCCTGATCGCTGGTCCCGCTGGTCACACACAGCGATGTGTGCTGACCAGCGGGAGGGCAAAGACTAAAAAATGGTCCAGGACATTTTGCAGCAATCAGCGACCTCACAGCAGGGGCCTGATCGCTGCAAAGTGTCACACATAGCGACATCACTGGTGAGGTCGCTGTTGCGTCACCAAAACCGTGACTCAGCAGCGATCTCGCTAGCGATCTCGCTATGTGAGACGGGGGCTTTAGTCTTCTATGCGACATATCTTTCTGGGTTGGTCTGTGAATGTTGTCATTCCTGAGATAAAAAGACAAATTGACAGCCTTGGCGTCTGCCTTGATCTATGAGATAGGCTTCTCTCAATAGGAAGCAAGAATGTTGTTTGGCACAAACAACTTAACGAGTATTACTATCAACTGTGTTTGACAAAGAGCAAAAAATGTCTAGCACATTGGGTCCTATTTTTTACAGAACTGACTTGTCAGTATTTGACACAGTCTTTCATTTCACAGACTGTCAACAATAAATGGCCAACACCAGTTTTAATACATGACAAAACCACTATTGTATAGCCAGTTTTAGGTCAGTTATGAAGACTCCTATGAGGGCTTCTCTTTGTGACCCGTTTAATCAAGGAGATAGAAACTCAGAAGTCGGAAGGTGGTGTCAGTGATAGGGAGTTAAGAGCTTTTGCTCTTTTTTGGAATTTATGGGTGCAAGAGATATGCAAAAATCTTCATGTGAAAACATTATGTTTACAGCCTGACTTGAGCATGGTCACTTCTTTCACTGTGTGAGAACATTTTTATCATGATAGATCTTCAATAACTTCTGTATTTCTTTAGTAGATCTCTATCTCACCAAGGCTACATAATCCATTGATCATTTATTATCTTTTCGTCATTGAGAATTATTGATGACATAAGCAGACAGATGACATGGAAAGAATCAATTTTATAATGAAATTTGTATCTACATTTAGATTTTGCAATTTCATGGGGATTCTGGAGATTCCATTGAGATCTTCACAGACAGCTATAATGAACAAATTCAAACAAAACAAAATTATCTAGTTTAGTCCTTGCAGCAGGTTTAAGATTATGCACAATGGAAGGGGTTAAACCAACAAGCATTCACACAACTCATTACAACAAGTTATATTGTTCCATTGGATCAACAAGATAAGTTGCCAATCTGAGTTATGCTATACCGTGTAATAAACACATGAATATGAATAAATCCATAATTTTACCCACAGATGCAAATATGTTCCCTGATCATGGATATATCCATGGATTATGTCAAACTCAGATTATATAGATATGACATGGAAAATATTATACTTCCATTGTCATATGAAGCCTTTTGACACAGAGCTACTTTGTTTGCCTGCGAAGCAGTATTTGTCACTTTGCTTTGATTTGCACCTCTTTAGTAATATAAAATATACTTTCAGCGGTAGAGGGGTTGCTGTGATGTGCTATACTATTGTTTTCTTTATAAGTTGAGGTTTGATGCATCTGTGTATAGAATTATTATGCCTTCCACCCAAATATAAAGATATTGAGGACAAGTGAAAGTAAGATTGCGGACAGAGTAAACAGGGGTTAACAGTAGTGTTGAGCGAATTTGTTCGGCATTTCAAATTCAGGTTCGTGTTCGGGGTTCCGGCTTGTTCGCGGCAGAAAATTGGCTGCGCCCATGAACATCCCTCATTTGCCACTGTCACGCAAATGTTATCATTAGTAAGTTAATGAGAAAGTTCTTTTCAGAGGAAGAGAATGAGGTCTGTCTCTGAAGGTGGGACAAATTAGGCTACACAAAGGGTGTGTGTGAAAGGAGGGAGACACAGGTAGGAAGCCTACAATTAATTAGGAAATGTGGTTGTCTGGATCTGAATACAGCAGGCGAGTTTGGGTGTTTAGCTTCCATGGAACAGAGCCAGAGGTCCAAGAGGTAAAGCCGTGGGTTAATACGGACCCTGAGAATGCATAGGAGATGAATGGGTCAGAGGCTGCATGTAGGCTGGATCTGGAAGTTTTAGTGCAGAAATATTGGACTTAACAGGCTGGGACACCAGTACTGCACCAAAGTGAGCTGTGGTTGGAAGGATAGAAAGCTATAAAATGTGAAGCCTTATTCATTTATGCTGTATCACTAAAATATTTCTCACAAAATTCTCACTACCTGTAACCACAACAGGTGTGTCTCTATGTAAAAGAGAAGATGCAAAAAATAAGCTTTGTACCTGCTACCTATATCCATTTCATTGGTTTCACCAGTAAAGCAAAGTTCATTTTTTTTAAAGTGGTGTAACTTCTTCCTTGCCGAAATGTTGGGTCCCAGATTTCTGCATCATTTAGCAACATGTGCTCATGGGCAGAGGTCTTTAAAGGAGAAATTTTCATGCACATACACAAAAATGACTCTTTTCATTAGTGCCTAGTGTCAACGAACACCCGTGAGATGTCGCAGATATCTCCACGCCATTGCCCGATGTTAACAAGCCAGCACTCCGCCACCTCCAATCATCAAGACAATTCCGCAATTGGCTGACGATTGATGGACGAGGCTATGGCTGCCTTCACTACTAGGCCGGATATTAGGGAATTCACAGTGAATGTATAGTATATACACATTCTATTCCAATGTATGTAAAGTGTGTATATATATATATATATATATATATATATATATATATATATATATATATATATATATATATATATATATATATATACATACACACAGAGACAGACACAGACACACAGACACACAGACAGAGCAGAGACGAAAATAAGTATTTGATACACTGCTGATTTTGCAAGTTTTCCCACCTACAAAGAATGGGGAGGTCTGCAATTTTTATCGTAGGTACACTTCACCTGTGAGAGACAAAATGTAAAAATAAAAAACAGAAAATCACATTGTATGATTTTTCCATAATTAATTTGTATTTTATTGTATCAAATACTTATTTCAAGCAATAGAAAAACAGAACTTAATATTTGGTACAGAAACCTCTGTTTGCAATTAGGTCAGACGTTTCCTGTAGTTCTTGAACAAGTTTGCATACACTGCAGCAGGGATTTTGTCCCACTCCTCCATGCAGATCTTCTCCAAATCTTTCAGGTTTTGGGGCTGTCACTACGTAAAATTGAGTTTCAGCTCCTTCCAAAGATTTTTCTATTGGGTTCAGTGGCTAGGCCACTCCAGGACCTTGAAATGCTTCTTACAGAACCAATTATTAGTTGCCCTGGCTGTGTGTTTTAAGTCATTGTCATGCTGGAAAACCCAGCCACAACCCATCTTCAATGCTCTTACTGAGGGAAGGAGGTTGTTGGCCAAAATCTCGCGATACATGACCCCTTCAATACTCCCTTCAATACGGTGCAGTTGTCCTGTCCCCTTTGCAGAAAAGTACCCCAAAGTATGATGTTTCCCCACCATGTTCACGGTTGGGATGATGTTCTTGAGGTTGTACTTATCCTTTTTTTTCCTCAAAACACAGCGAGTGGAGTTTATACCAAAAAGTTCTATTTTGGTTCTCAGCTGACCACATGACTCGTATGGATCATCTAGATGGTCAATCGCAAACTTCAAATGGGCCTGGACATGTGCTGGCGTGAGCAGGGGGACCTTGCGTGCCCTGCAGGATTTTAATTCATGATGGCGAAGTTGCTTGTTGCTCTGTTGAAAACAGACCTCCTCGTACAGCACTTATACATTAGAATTACGGTCTCTGGGTCCTGATTGTCAGTGGGGTCCATGACTTACTAAGATGCTGGTGCGTGTGGCCCTACTGCGCCATTGGCTGGGCTTACCCTGAAGGGCGTGACTAAGTGTCTACTGGGTATTCACTAAAACTTCTGACGGTGAGAATAGGCTGGGATGCTCGTAGACACCAGGTATCACTCCAAAGCAGTCTCAAGGACTGTAGCAGCTGACCGGCGCATCAGAGACTCGGTATGGGGTACAGATGGGCGAAACAAAAGCATAGTCAGACGGTCTGAGGTCAGGACAGGCAACACAGGTTCAGAATTTGTAGCTTAGGTCAGGAGTGCAGAGATCAAGATAAACAAGAAGGCTAACTGGATCGAAAACAGGTGTGACAAAATAGGAATACACCAATACAGGAAGCTAGAGACTGAGCTACAAGAACCAAAGTTTAGGTGAGGAATTGAGGGTGAGTCGCCTGAAAGTGCTTCTCACTAAATAAGAATATTATCAAAAAGTTAATTTATTTCAGTTCTTCAATACAAAAACTGAATCTCATATATTATATAGAGTCATTACAACCAGAGTGATCTATTTCAAGTGTTTATTTCTGTTAATGTTGATGATTATGGCTTACAGCCAATGAAAACACAAAAGTCATTATCTCAGTAAATTAAAATAATTAACAAAAAATACCTGGAAAGGCTTCCTAAGCATTTCAAAAGGTCCCTTAGTCTGTTTCAGTAGGCTCCACAATCATGTGGAAGACTGTTGGCTTAACAGATGTCCATAAGGCACTCATTGACACACTCCACAAGGTTCCAGAGTTCCAATTTTCATTTGGAAATCAAGGTCCCAAAGTCTGGAGGAAGAGTGGAGAGGCCCAGAATCCAAGCTGCTTGAGGTCTACTGTGAAGTTTTCACAATCAGTGACAGTTTGGGGAGCCATGTCATCTGCTGGTGTCGGTCCACTGTGCTTTATCAAGACCAAAGTCAGTGCAGCCGTCTACCAGGAAATTTTAGAGCACTTCATGCTTCCCTGTGCCAACAAGCTTTTTGGAGATGGAAATTTCATTCTCCAGCAGGACTTGGCACCTGTCCACACTGCCAAAAGTACCAATACCTGGTTTAAAAACAACAGTATCATTGCGCTTGATTGGCCAGCAAACTCGGCTGACATTAACCCCATAGAGAATCTATTGGGTATTGTCAAGAGGAAGATGAGAGACACCAGACCCAACAATGCAGACAAGCTGATGGCTGCTATCAAAGCAACTTGGGCTTCCATAACATCTCAGCAGTGCCACAGGCTGATCGCCTCAATGCCACGCCACATTGATCCAGTAATTGATGCAAAAGGAGCCCCGACCAAGTATTGAGTGCATTTACTGAACATACATTTCAGTAGGCCAACATTTCGCATTTAAAAAAATTTTTTCAAGCTGCTGTTATAAAATATTCTAATTTACTGAGATAATGACTGTTGTGTTTTCATTGGCTGCAAGCCATAATCATCAACATTAACAGAAATAAACACTTGAAATAGATCACTCTGTTTGTAATGACTCTATATATGAGTTTCACTTTCTGTATTGAACTCAATTAAATTAACTTTCGATGATACTCTAATTTAGTGAGATGCACCTGTATATGCATGTGTGTGTATATGTATGTGTGTGTATATATATATATACATATATATACACACATACACATATCTATCTGCCATCATCAATCGTTTATACTGGACGATTGGACACCAGATAGGTAGCGTATGGCTTCAAGGATGCGGTTTACAGAGCAAAATCAACGGAGCTATTACATTTTATATATTTAATCCAAAAAAGTAGTCAGTGTTTATAAAAAATATACAAAGTTGATAAAAATGGGAACAAAACAATATAGTATATAAAATCACAAAATAAACGGGATAACCAAAGAAAAGTACTAAATCTGTGTCACGGAAATGACTTAGAGCTTAGCAGAGGGAAGCACTCCTTAGAGCAGGGTTCCCCAACTCCAGTCCTCAAAGCCCACCAACTGCACTTGGGGACACATTCAACGTTTGCCCAATTTTTCGGACTGACTCACCTTCATTTCTTAAAATAATGATGGCCACTCGTTTTTCTTTACTTAGCTGCTTTTTTCTTGCCATAATACAAATTCTAACAGTCTATTCAGTAGGACTATCAGCTGTGTATCCATCTGACTTCTGCACAACACAACTGATGGTCCAACCCCCATTTATAAGGCAAGAAATCCCACTTATTATACCTGACAGGGCACACCTGTCAGGTATAATAAACCAGGGGAGGAGTCCTGAGGAGATAATTTGCATATTCCCACTGCATTTTGGGGTAAGTGAAGAGTCTCCGCGAGCTCAAAGAACACTGGATTTTGGCTGTTGGAGCTGAAAAGAGGACATCGGTAAACCAGGGGAGGAGTCCTGAGGAGATAATTTGCATATTCCCACTGCATTTTGGGGTAAGTGAAGAGTCTCCGCGAGCTCAAAGAACACTGGATTTTGGCTGTTGGAGCTGAAAAGAGGACATCGGTAAACCAGGGGAGGAGTCCTGAGGAGATAATTTGCATATTCCCACTGCATTTTGGGGTAAGTGAAGAGTCTCCGCGAGCTCAAAGAACACTGGATTTTGGCTGTTGGAGCTGAAAAGAGGACATCGGTAAACCAGGGGAGGAGTCCTGAGGAGATAATTTGCATATTCCCACTGCATTTTGGGGTAAGTGAAGAGTCTCCGCGGGCTCAAAGAACACTGGATTTTGGCTGTTGGAGCTGAAAAGAGGATATCGGTAAAGCATTTTGAAGCTTTTTTTTTAAGCTTTTTTCACTGTTTTCAGAACATTAACAATAAGAACATGGAAGAGTCCAGGAGCCATTTGGTGAGCTGCATATTCTGCTACATGTTCACAGACTTGCCAGTGGAAAAGCCAGACTTCACATGCCAGAAATGCAAGCTTGTGTCCCTGTTGGAGGAAAAGTTGCGAAATCTAGAAGAGAGGTTAACTACCTTGAAAATCATTAAGGAAGGTGAAGAGTTCTTAGACAGAGCAGAATTATCTCTTCATGATTCAGAAAGAGAAGAAATTCGAACTGCACCTGACGAAACAGAGGAATGGAAGCATGTGACCCACAGAAGCAGGAGGATCGAGAGGCAGTCAGCACCCATACTGCTCAGGAACCAGTACCAGGCTCTCACACAGGAGAACCATGAAGAAATACAGCAAGATAAGACTTTGCCAGCAATGAATAACCTTGTAAGCCCTCAGAATCCTCCTGGATGGAGAAAGAAGAATGTTGTGAAGAAAAAACGGAGAGTGGTGGTCATGGGGGATTCCCTGTTAAGAGGAACAGAGGCCGCTATCTGCAGACCAGACATAACCTCAAGAGAAATGTGCTGTCTTCCAGGAGCAAAAATTAAAGATGTGTCTGACAGGATATCAAGACTCTTCAGACCTACAGATCACTACCCATTCCTGCTAATACATGTGGGGACAAATGACACCACAAGAAAGGACCTGGAAACCATCTGCAGTGACTTTGAAGACTTAGGCAAGAAAGTGAAAGAATTGGGAGTGCAGGTGGTCTTCTCATCCATCCTCCCAGTGGATGGCCATGGAACAATGAGGTGGAATAAGATTCTACAGGTGAACAACTGGCTACGTCGATGGTGCCGTCAACAAGGATTTGGATTTCTGGATCACGGAATGAATTACCTATACGATGGACTACTTGCTAGAGATGGGGTGCACCTTACGAAGACTGGAAAACATGTATTTGGAAGTCGCCTTGCTACACTCATCAGAAGAGCTTTAAACTAGAACAATGTGGGAAGGGAAGCAAAAGGCCAGAAAAAGCCATACAGCTGACAAATACTATTGAGATCTCTGCTACTGGAAGTGGAAAAGAAGAACAAAGACAAAAAAATCTAAATAATAAAAATATGGGAGGAAGAGAAACCAATCACAAACTAAAATGTTTTTATACAAATGCACAAAGCATGGGCAACAAACAAGGAGAATTGGAACTACTAATGCAGGAAAAGGAATATGATGTCATTGTAATCACTGAAACTTGGTGGGACGATACACATGATTGGAATAAAAGGCTAAAAGGATACAACTTATTTGCAAGAAACAGACTTGATAAACGAGGAGGAGGTGTTGCATTGTATGTTAGAAAAGCGTATATCTGCACAGAGATTGAAGCTTCAGAGACTGGGAGTTCTGTGGAAACTGTTTGGGTAAGAATACAAGGAGAGAACAACGGAAAGGACACCATTGTAGGCATTTACTACAGGCCACCTGGGCAAGCTGAATATATGGATGAACTCTTTATGTATCAAATGACCAAGTTCTCCAAAAAATATGACGTAGTGGTCATGGGAGATTTCAACTATCCAGACATTTGTTGGGAATCTCTCTCAAGTAAAACTAACAGGTCAAGCAAATTCTTATCCTCTCTTGCTGACAACTTTATCTTCCAAAAGGTAGGGGAGAAAACAAGGGGATCTGCTACTTTGGATCTAATTCTTATAAACAGGGAGGAAATGGTTGAGGAGGTAAAGGTGGCTGGGACCCTAGGAGGCAGCGATCATGCTATTATAGAATTTTGGATAACTAGAGGAGGAAGACATGTGAAGACTCAAACTTCAAGGTTAGATTTTAGAAAGGCAGATTTTAAGAGACTCAGAAAGAGAATAGGAGGGATCCAATGGCTGGATGTCCTTAAGGACAAAAATGTCCAGGAAGGATGGGAAATTTTTAAAAATGAGATTCTCAAAGCACAATCGTTAACAATCCCGAAAAGTAGGAAGAATGGGAAGCATTTAAGGAAACCAGGATGGATGAACACAGAACTTAAACACATGCTAAAAAGAAAGAAAGAAATGTTTATTAAATGGAAAGAGGGAGGCATATCTAAGGAAGATTATAATGCAGTCTGCAGATCCTGCAGGGCACGTATCAGTTTAGCTAAAGCTGACAATGAATTAAGGCTTGCAAGAGATGTCAAAAGCAATAAAAAAGGATTTTGGGGGTATGTCAAAAGTAAAAGAAAAGTCAAAGATGCTATAGGATTTTTACAGGATGAAAATGGAGAAATGGTAAGAGAGGATGTTGAGAAGGCCGAACTTTTTAATTCCTATTTTGCATCTGTTTTCTCTCAGAAAGAAAATGTAACATCAACTGATGTTCACTGTCCTTTTAAAGGAATAGAGGAATCCAAGTTATCAGTAAACAGAAAGATTGTGAGGGAATATTTAGCTAACATAAATGAGTTCAAGTCTCCAGGTCCAGATGAATTACACCCCAGAGTACTGAAGGAGATTGTAGATGAAATTTTAGAACCACTCTCCATAATCTTTGAAAATTCTTGGAGAACAGGAGAAGTCCCAGAAGACTGGAGAAGAGCAAATGTTGTTCCTATCTTCAAAAAGGGGAAGAAGGTGGACCCAGGGAACTATAGGCCGGTGAGTCTGACTTCTATACCAGGAAAGATCTTTGAACAAATTATTAAACAACATGTATGTAAGTACATGGATAAGAATGAAGTGATTAACCAGAGTCAGCATGGGTTTGTAACTAACAAGTCATGTCAGACTAACTTAATTTCCTTCTATGACAGAATCACTGACTGGGTGGATCAGGGAAATGCTGTAGATATAGTATATCTTGACTTCAGCAAAGCATTTGACAAAGTATCTCACATCATCCTTATTGAAAAAATGACCAAGTATGCAATGGACCAGGCAACTGTTAGGTGGATTCATAACTGGCTTAGTGATCAGACTCAAAGGGTGGTTGTAAATGGCTTCACATCCAGCTGGATGAATGTCTCAAGTGGGGTACCACAGGGCTCCGTCCTGGGACCTGTATTGTTCAACATCTTTATCAATGATTTAGATGAAGGAATTGAGGGTAAACTGATTAAATTTGCTGATGACACAAAGCTAGGAGGGATAGCTAATACTAGAGAAGAGAGAGAGAGGATTCAAAAAGACCTAAATAAACTGGAGCAGTGGGCAGCAACCAACAGAATGGTTTTTAACAGGGAAAAATGCAAAGTACTACATCTGGGCAATAAAAATGAAAAAAGCATATACAGAATGGGAGGAATAGAGCTAAGCAACAGTACATGTGAAAAAGACTTAGGTATACTAATAGATCATAGACTGAACATGAGTCAACAGTGTGATGCAGCAGCAAAAAAGGCAAATACAATTCTGGGATGTATTAACAGAAGCATACAGTCTAGATCACGTGAAGTCATTATCGGTCTTTACTCCTCTTTGGTCAGACCTCATCTGGAATACTGTGTACAGTTTTGGGCACCACATTTTAAAAAAAACATAGACAAACTGGAGCAAGTTCAGAGAAGAGCGACCAGAATGGTGACTGATCTGCAAACCATGTCCTATGAGGAACGGTTGCAGGATTTGGGAATGTTTAGCTTGCAAAAAAGAAGACTGAGAGGAGACTTAATAGCTGTCTACAAATATGTCAAGGGC
Source organism: Phyllobates terribilis (assembly GCF_046119375.1). NCBI lineage: Eukaryota > Metazoa > Chordata > Amphibia > Anura > Dendrobatidae > Phyllobates > Phyllobates terribilis. Next base: position 695,873,244 of record NW_027362762.1, read on the forward strand.
TGTCACATTGTAGAAGGATCATCTTTATTCACATTTGCACAAGGAAAGACTAGAAGCAATGGGATGAAACTAAATGGGAGGAGACACAGATTAGATATTAGAAAAAACTTTTTGACAGTTAGGGTGATTAATGAGTGGAACAGGCTGCCACGAGAGGTGGTGAGTTCCCCTTCAATGGACGTCTTCAAACAGAGGCTGGACAGACATCTGTCTGAGTTGATCTAGTGAATCCTGCTTTGAGCAGGGGGTTGGACCAGATGACCCAGGAGGTCCCTTCCAACTCTACCATTCTATGATGCTATGATTCTAAGTGAAAACCATTTCCGGTGACTACCTCTTGAAGCTCATCAAGAGAATGCCAAGAGTGTGCAAAGTAGTCATCAAAGCAAAAGGTGGCTACTTTGAAGAACCTAGAATATAAGACATATTTTCAGTTGTTTCACACTTTTTTGTTAAGTATATAATTCCACATGTGTTAATTCATAGTTTTGATGCCTTCAGTGTGAATGTACAAGTTTCAAAGTCATGAAAATACAGAAAAATCTTTAAATGAGAAGGTGTGTCCAAACTTTTGGTCTGTACTGTATACCTCTCCTTGGTGAGCTCATATGAGGTGCTGGTCGTGGGATGTGCTAGGTCTTTAGAATATTATGCGATCCCCAACTTTCAGGAAATCTTCATCCATGGAGGTCTCAGGAGTGAAATATTATTGTCATGTTTTCTATCTTGATTTTACCTTTCTACAGAGATGAAACATGGCATGGATAGCATCATTCAACTGCCGATATTAAGTTGGAGGTGTTAGGCTGGCATTATGATGATGTGAGTGAATGCGTTATGTTCGTCACCTTGCCGAAAATATGGCTCCCTTAAATATCGGATCGAAGCAAACCCAAAATTCATCACTGACCACTGTCTGAGAATTCTTTTGAACAGAGGAAGCTCCTGTCTTGGGGATTGTACTTCTCCGCCTCTAAGTATATGATACCTTGACTTTGTGGCTGGCTGTCAGCAGATCCCCTGCTGTAATTACCAGCTCACGGCAGGAGATCCTACTTCAATAGAGATTGAAGTGTCATCTCTTTCTCACTTTCACAGTTATAATTAATCCCATATGTTTAATGTGAATGTGCTATGTCCCCTCTCCAGAGAAGTCTTTATGGCTTTTACAATTTTTCTCCACGACACCTAGTGTCACAGCAGAACACCTCGGCTTTCGCAACCATTATATATGACAATAAAGTGGCATCTGTTCAAGACTTTCAAAGAAAGAAAAAACAAGGTCTGAACAGAGCAAAAACACAAACCTAGGAGTGAAGCCAAAGGAGTATAAATGAGTATGGTTTTACAAAATAAATATGTCCAAACTCACAAATTCCATCAATGTCATAATTTGAAATTCATTTAGAATACGTCAAAAGGATCCATTTGTGGGTGGATTCGTACGTTAAGATAATGAGAGTACAGAGCTTGGTGAACTACTTCAGGAAAGCTTTTGAAGACATCTTCATGTAAAAGCATTTAGGGAAATGTTCTTAGAGTGAAAGCCAAGAGTTCTTAGCTTGTAAAGCCAAACTGCAATCAATGTTTCTTCAGCAGCCAAAGTGTTTTTTGTAAATGCATCTCCTACAGAGCAGGTGTAAAAATAAAAAAAATACAGGCTTTTGACTTAATGTTAAAACTTCAATAATTGACACGCATAGAAAGAAGTACTGGAACAACAGACAATACAATAATCAAGTGCAGCAGTTCACATTGGTAAGGAGTGACAACACAATAGTCAGTGCTGACCATATAATGCCTTTATAATATATGACAGCCTTGGATCAGGCATATTTGTATAGACTCATCAAACACTATATTGGGCTTACATTTTCCATATAGAATAGGGCATGTACATTATCTGTACTGAAATTGTGAGAGTTAAATCTTTTTACTGCTATGCCAAGCACAACCGCTCTGAAATTCTGTCCTGTACAGAAGGCATTATATGTGAATGCATTATAATATAACAAGTAATCTGTCTGGTCAAACAAGTGGTTGAGCAATTGGGAGGTTTCCCAAACCATTCTCTATGACGTTTCCATGGCTTGTCACAGCATGTTACCGCATAGTGATATACAGAGATTTTTGGACAGGTGCGAGACATCACTTTGCTGTGCTTTGTTATTATAGTAGTATTAAATGTGCTCAGTTTTCCAGTAATTATACAGAAATACCAGTGGGGCTTCATTAATTTATTATAACAAGGCTTATTACCAATCCTGACAACTTAGTGTAGAAAAAAACAAACAGAAAATAACTAGTGGTAGCTATTACACTTTAAAGGTCTACAGCTTGGTACTCTGTCTAAACTTCTAAATCTTTACTGACTCAACATCATTGACGTAATTGGCAGTGTTACAAATGCTTACCGACACTTTAGTAGGATATTCTGGGTATAGAAATTTGGGTGGCCAAGAAACTACCTAGCTTCCTGTCTGGGTGGCCATCATTTGAACACATTTAGGTACACGGATTAAAGTGTTGTAAATTGGGACAGTTTCAAAAGAACAGAAAAGCAAGAAAATATTATCATAAGATGCAGACTTTTTTTTTTTTAAGGGTGACTAAACCTTTGGGACTATTTAAAAAAAAAAAACCGTGCCCTCTTAATAGCAAGCGGATTGATGAGGGTTAGGTCCCGAGACTCATGACTCAGCTCAGAAATAAAATAGAAAGCACAAGCCTATTTTTTTGTATGAATAATGGGGGCTTAAAACCTGGACCTCCAATGATCTGTTTGCAATTAAACTCTTTGAGCAGTTGTGTACTGGAAAAGAAGTTGGAGAAAGATCTCGTCTTACAATTGAGCCTATTTGCAAAATATGATAAAATTTTAGGTAAGACTATATTAAGTGCCAATATTGTTGATCAAATGTAATGGGGTTTTCTTGGAGTTTATTAATAGTGTTGAGCGAGTATGTTCTATTAACCCTTTCGCCGAGTATGCTCGGGCCGAGCTCCGAGTATTTACAGCTGCTCGGTGATAAGGTTAAATCGCTCCCGTGTGCATGATTTGCAGCTGTTTGACAGCTTTATTACATGGGAGGAATGTGTAAGAAATAGACATTCCTCACATGTAATAAAGCTGTCAAACAGTTGCAAATCATGCACACGGGAGCGATTTAACCTTATCACCGAGCAGCTGTAAATACTCGGAGCTCGGCCCGAGCATATTCGGACAGAACATACTCGCTCAACCCTATTTATTAACTTATCTTTATGACAGGCCATCAACATCGAAGATCTTGGATTCTGACTCCCAGCAGCCCCGTTGATCAGATGATTGCAAGGTCCACAGCTCAGAGATGGCAATGGTTTGCACACTGTATATTGGCTGAGCATGGTACCACCGCTGTCATTCAAGTGCCAATTGAAATTGTATATGCAAGTTCCTCTGTGCAACAGACCCTTCAATCATCTGATCATGGGAGTGTCGGGAGTCAGATCTTCACCTATCTGATATTGATTACCCATGCTGAAGAAAGTATAGTGCAGGAAAACAATAAGAATGGCGCATAATTAAGCTTAAGCTGTACATATGTTATTGTGTGGATGTCTACAATATGCTATGGCTGCATTGTACACATACACACAAAAGACAACACAAACTGTATGAAACATTGAGCTAAAAAGGTGCCAGAATTTGGCACAAATTGCACAAAAAATGGAGTAGATTGTACATGCCAAATGTATGATGGGTGATGCTTAATCCTGTTCAGAAAATAGCTCTTGGAAATTTTCTAGAAAAATGGGCATGCCATCCATGAGTTGGCATAATGATGAGATGTGTCTGCCATGTTTTAGCATGTCACACAGTATGCATTGTCATAATAAATATAACTCACTTTCTGTCTGTCTAGCTTAGTTTTACTCTGTCTAACTTTATAAGACAAAATGGGGCAGATTTATTAAGTGTCATAAAACAGGAATTCTGCACTTGGGAGACAAAAATAAACACATCTAATTGCACCGGTGTTAATTGATGTCTAACATTGCCATGGGTTAATACTTAGTAATAATTAGTAATTGCTAGCCATGTGAAAGTGAAGTACGCACCATATAGTGCCATGAATATAAATAGTTTCTAAAAATAGACAAGTAAAAATTAAAGCGGAAAGACGTAAAACAAACTTGTAAATACAATTTTATTCCATTCTTGAAAATTTATTTTTAAAGAAACAGTGATTGAAGTTATTGGCTTCCTTCTTTTTGTCCTTAAAACTAAAGTATTAATGGAAAACTGGTTGGGCACCAAAGTCTTTAAATGTAATTGATCATGTCCAACAGCACTATTTGCAGTTAAATAGCATTAAAATAATGTTAGGCTGCTTTACTGGAGCAATAGCTAAAGGGGAAAATGAACTTATATTCTCCCTGTAGCTCTCTTCCAGTCACTAGGGTGGTGCAGGGAGCAGATCGCTCACTACACAGCGAGCGCAGCAGTAATCACTCCCCGGCACTTTCATTGACACTCTGCTCTGCACACACAAGAGCAGGGGAGTGATGATGACTGTATAGTGAGCGGTGACAAACTGCTTCCGGCACCACCAAAATTATTGAAAGCGAGCAACCCTTTACATGCTCCTATCGTTCTGTAAGTCGCATGCCTACAAACAGCCTGCAGCCTACAGAATAGAAAGCATAAAATCAGGAGAACATGACTCCCAGTTCTAACGCAGAGCTTAAAGGGCTTGTCTGGTCAAAAGCGATAAGTCTGCTGTCATTTTGTGTGACTGCAGACTTATAAATCCCCCCGGCGCATGCACTGTGCGCTGCGGGGATTCTCCAGTTTCAGACCCGGTAACGGAGGGTATGTATGAGTTATACATATCCCCGGCCAGTGGGCGATTCCTCGCTCCATACACTTGCATTGACAGAGGCCACGCCCCGTGGATGGCCAGTGGGCGCATCTAACTGGAGGGCGAGGCCTCGCTCAATACAAGTGTATGGAGAGCGAGGCCACGCCCATTTGCTGGGAGTATGTATAACGCATACATACCCTCTGGTCCCGGGATTGAAACCGGCGAATCCCTGCAGCGCACAGTGCGTGAACTGGGGGATTCATAAGTCTGCAGTCACACAGAGTGACTGCAGACATATCACTTTTGACTGGATAACCCCATTAATTTCATAGGGATGCTGCGCAAGCCGATGCAATTATTGGCAGTTATCGCTCTGAGTGGGCGCTACCATTTACCCTTATGGTAGCTGAGCTTCAGGGTATTATGACGTTACAACCTCAGACACCACATGTGTAACTGTTGTATCCCTTTTGCTGGCTGGATACATACACAAAATAAAAAAAAAAACTGTTCAGTCTTGACTAATTTGCAAAATATTAAAGTGAATTACAACTTTTTGAGACTTAAATGAACACAACGGAAGGAATTCTTTTACATAATCCTATTAACAGTATACCTTTGTCTTTTTCTTTCAGCTCATTTCGGTTTGGTTGAAGCATGGGGTTGTCAGCAGAATACTACTAGTGGTATGTATGAATAATGGGCAGCAAGTATTAAATAGCTTATTACTGGTCCACCCATCAATAGGAGCTCTATTCCAGCTCTGGGAATGTAAGGACTCATTATTTCAAGAATATGAGACAAAATAATGTGATTTGAAACAACAAGCGGGCAGTTGGGTAAAAAAGAAAATAAAAGCAAAACAAAACCGCATGGAACAGGTCTCATCAAACTGAAAAGGGGACTTGTGTTGTCAGCTGTGTTCCAGTATATTTGGTACACAGTACTCCCATCATACAGTATGTACACTATCTTAGCATGGTGTGTCTTTAAACTACCTTCACCTTAACAATGCTTCTTATTTTTGCTCTAGGCCGAGGTGTCACATTTAATTATTGTTGTGCATTCACGTTTTCAAGGCATAGAAGTCTCAGATTAATTCAGCTAAACAACGATAGTGGAATCTTTCAGCTCACAAAGCTTTGCAGACAATGCTCGAAAGGTGTGGTAAAACCTTTTAGGAAAGCAACTATTGTACAAGATGACATTCAGTCACTAATAATTATGCAAATATTATTCTGAGTGCTCTTGATGTCCTTGAAGCCTAATAAAAAGTGCTCTAAGTAGTAGAGGTGGTGTAATCCGATTTTCAAGACCTGGTCCATCGGCCACATCAGTAATCAGTGGCTCATGGACAGAAGCCCTGAGAACCACCACTTACCTGCAGTCATCCACAATTCATAGCTTTGGATTAGCCTAGCATGACATCATCATTGTGGTGTGATGCACATGTGATGTCATGCTACGCCAGCTAATCAACCAAAGAGCCATGAATGCCATCAGGTAGAAGGCGGTTCTCAGGGATTCCATCCAGTTACTACAGATTACTACCTTAACTGATAGAGCCAGTACTGGAAATCCATTGTGTAACTCTTATAAGTAGTCCCTGCCACAGTCCTATAGTTTATGAAATTGTAAACACATTTTTTCTTTAAAAAAAAAAAAGTGTACATTTAAAAAAACAGACAGCACTCGGGCCAATTTTAGTCAATGGGGCAGTGCAGATGAGTGATTTTTTTTCACTGAATGAATCTGCGAGTGAAAAAAAAAAATATATATATCATAGCATGCACTAGTTTCTTATGTAAATCGGCTGAGACTCTTCCATTCAAATCTATGGGTGTGTAAAAAAGAATAAATAAAATGATGCCATACAGGGTCACAGTACAGCATCCATTTTTTATGGATAAATTACAGTTTCCTATGTTACAGAATTGTAAATAGTCTTTCTTAGAAAGGATGAATAGCTGCTGCAGTTAAAGAACAGATTGCACACGGACTGTACACAGATGACAATTGAGAAAAAAAATCATCCAACTTTTCTGGTTTAATTATAATAAGCAAGCAAAAAAATAAAATGCAAATGTAAAACAAAAATTCAACAAAAAATCAACAATGCTGGTGATGTTTCACCAGGTCTATGTTTTCAAGGGTTTAGCGTGCGACCGCTGCAGACAATCAGTATCCTCAGTGGTCACATTTAATACCACTGGCATACTCACTCCCATGAATGAGCATTGATGATGGAAGTAGGGCATGTGACTGCTGAAGCTATCGATTAACACAGCAGCAGTCACATACTGACCTCTTAAAATGCTGTGAATTGGAAAACAGCCAGAACTTTTGCGGTGGATCATCAAAGAATGAAAATATCAGCCCTGTTTCTTTTTTTAATAATCTTTGAAACCCATTTAATGCATATTCAGAGTAATTTGGGCTGTTGGAAACTGGTCTGAAAAGCAACAGGGATTTCACTATAGATAGCAAAACTTGAGCTAATCATGTACTTGAGTGGATAGAAGAGAATCCTAAACTGACAGATCTGAGCAGGGACTTTACAATATGGTGCACAGGGATAGCAGTGTCTTACGAGCCCTGAAACCCGAGGAGGCACAAAAGTCTAATTTATGCTAGACTAAATTCTAAATTGAAACCTATGGTTAAGATACAACATTTACAATCCATTTTTGCAAGCAAATTGGCTTGTGTAGATGAATAGCAATTTTTATTATGAAGATAAACTTCATAGAATGTTGGAAGGGACCTCCAGGGTCATTGTGTCCAACCACCTGCTCAATGCAGGATTCGCTAAACGATCTCAGACAGATGTCTGTCCAGCCTCTGTTTGAAGATGCTCAGGAGAAGGAAAACTCACCACCCATTGAAGGAGAACTCATCACCCATTGAAGAGGATCTCACCACCCATTGAAGGGGATCTCACCACCCATTGAAGGGGATCTCACCACCCATTGAAGGAGCACTCACCACCACTTCTCATTTACGGTTGAAATAATGAATTATTTCCTGCGATTGTAATGTGTGAATGATTCATATATAGAGACTTAGAAGTTAATTATTTTGAGGAATATGAAGTGTTCGGAGATTATATTTAGCTCTAGACCTTTTATGCTAACCAGTGAAAAGTATAAAACACATTTGATTCTTGGAGACCAGAGGTAATCCTAAAATAGACCCAAAGTGAAGGTAAAGAACAGGCACAATATTTACATTGGTAAAAGTCAAGTATTAACTAATTGTCTAATTACATAAGTGATAAAGTATAAACATTACTAATAGATACTAACTGTATGTACACATCCATTTTTCTCATCTGTGTACAGTCCAGTTTTTAATGTTAAAAGCACACTGTCCCATATAGTTCATAGGAACCATTGGTGCATCCATTTTTTTTTAAATTAAATCTATAGTTAGCACTGCAGCCTTGCAGCGCTGGGGTCCTGGGTTCAAATCCCACCAAGGACAAAATCTGAAGGAGTTTGTATGTTCTTTCCATGTTCGCGTGGTTTTCCTCCAGGTTCTCCAGTTTCTTCCCACGCAAAGACATAGTGATAGGGGCTCAATAGCGCTGTGAAAATTAATTGCGCTACATAAGCACATAAAATATATAAATTGCCATCCATTATTGTAGACCAGACTTGGCCATTCAAAGCTTTAGCGGTCTATCAAAACTGGAAAAGATATGTTTTTTACCTGATCCATTGCTAAGTGTCAATAAAAAAGCAAATAGTTCAGTTTGCCTCCTTCAGTTTTTAAAAAAATGAGAAAAAAAAGACAAAATAAATATAATATAAATGCAAAACACGACACATGGGAGAAAAAAAAGATGTCACACTGGTGTCAAGAGTCTTCCAGATAGTTCAAAACATGAGTATTTCAGAAAGTGTTCAGTTTTGATATATAGTAAATGTTCAAGTTAAATATATTGGGGCAGATTTACTGAGGCCAGGCAGCAGAATTCTACATTGTAATGTGCCAAAAAAATTCAGATCCAAATGTCATACAGCATATTTATTGTTCACATTTATTGCTAGTCACTTTTCAAAAGTGGAAGAAAGGGAAGGATTGATGTGTCTGGTTGTAAAATACACTAGATTTGTTATTGTTGAGTTGAATGACAACTGTTTGATGCAAAATACTGGTGTAAAAGTAATCCGACTTAGAGATGACATAAGGGCGCAGTCAAACAGCCGTCTAAATCGGACCGAGATCGATCGGACCACAATACACGGACTGGCCAGTGGTTGGCAGAGATGCGGCCAGTCCAAGCATTGCAATCTGATCGATCTCTGTCAGATTTATATGGCCGTCTGACTGCACCCAACAGTGAGAAAAGTGCCTAACTTCTCGTAAGATGCATAACATCTCTCACAACATGCTCCACTGTGATAAATTTGGTACATCTTCTGACGGCCTGGTCTATGTTTAAATTGTCTAAATATTAAATAATATTAGTAAATCCGCTCAAAAATATAAATTGCAATTACATGACCAGTTTTAAGTGCAGGTTTCATTGATGATGTAGCACCCTGAGGATTCGGCTGCTACAGGGGTATTGCACCTCAGCCAGAGGTGTGATATTCCACTCCCGGGTAAGGATGGAGTGTGGAACTGAGCTCAGTTAGCTGCATGCACTACACACATCCCATTTCCGGAGGGCAGACCAACGGTACTCCCACTTAGAAATGTGCAGGTACGATCGAGTCTGTCCTTGGCTGGAGTGGGAGGGGGGTGGACCATCCCAGTAGTGTAGGGGCAGATAGGGGGAGCAGTCTGGGTAGTGCTAGGAGCTCATTGGGTGCTGGTCACCTGAGCTCACACATAGAGGGAGTATATAAGGTGGGAACCATCTAAGATCAGGGTCAGTCAGTCAGCCACAGTCAGTCAGTCTGTGAGTCTTTGCAGAGGAAGAGAGCAGAAGAGCAGAGCAGCCCCAGGCCCAGAGTGAGAGAGGAGAGAACGAAAGACCCAGAGGGGGAGAAAGAAGGAACTCTGAGAGCCCAAATACAACCACAGGGTGAAGAGTTGGCAACAGGGTACCGGATCCCAAACTGGTGGGGGCTACAGCATACCTCAGCCAGAGACCGGAGGCCGTGGGCAGCATCTGCCACGGCCACCCACCATATCCACCCGGAAGGCAGACCACGCATAGGGTCAGGGAACCCAGAGACAAGGGTTCACCAACAAGAGGCCCGAGGGAGCCGGACTTAGGTGGATCCCTGGTGGGGAAGGCCAGAGACGAGGACAGGACAGAAAGGGAGCTCAGAACCACGCTCCAGAACTACTTGGGGGTTGGCCGAGTCCAGGACCTGGTGGACGCAGCACGGCTCGGGTGGTCACTCAAGGCCGGAGTGACCGGAACATCTGCAGTAAGTAAAAACCCTGAACTGCACAACCCGACTCTGTCTCTGATTACCATCCTCCCTGCACCTCCACAACCACCATCCTCTGCACCTGGCCCCCTGAGGCTATACCCCTCCCGTTGGGGGTTATACTACCTAAGCTGCACCAATACCATCAGCCTCAGCGGACCCTGCTGCAGCGGCGGCCGAAGTGACCGCAATTCAACGGGTGGCGTAGTCGACATAAAGAACTTTAGTAACATCAGTAAGGACTGCCACACACTGAGCTTGACACCCTGGGCACGGACCGGGTCACAGCCACTCGGAGACTACAACCCCCATCTGATCCGGCTCCGGGTATTCCCCTAAAGAATATGGCCCAGGGGGTGCGTCAACTTTGGCGTAGTCGGCAGGATAACGTGCCCGCAACAACCGGGTACTGCGTGCCTGAAGAAAAGTACATCGTTACCTTAAAAAGAAGTCTCCTGCCGGTTCCGGAGGGTCCCCGCCAACGGGCCCCATCACAGGTCGTTTCCCGCCGGTTGTCCGACATTAACAGCTTTTTCCCGCCATTTGCAGAGTTTCCCGCCACTGGGAGACGATTCCCGCCATTTCCAAAGGTTTCCCGCCTTGTCAGAGCGGACGCCATTATGGGCGTACCAGAGGATGGCAAGAGGCCGCCTCCCATCGTGGGCCAGGACCGAAAATGGCGCCAAAAGTGGAAACCGCCCCCACCAACAGAGACTGTGATGCTAGAGGTGTCTGTCAGCGTGAAAGAACTGCCCCTGGAGCTGACAATCACCAAGTGGCCCCGGGACCGCCCTCGAAGTGGGAGGACTGAGAAGAAGAGAACAAAGATGGGTGTCGCCTGGAGCAGTCTGGAGAGAGCGCACCCGGAGACAAGAAGCCTGGAGCAGAGTCCAGAAAGAGCCTACTCGGAGATGGAGGGAGAGCCAGGCAGCACCGACCCAGTGTTCAGGAGCCTGATGCGGGCCGCCACTCCAGGCAGCACCGACCCAGTGGTCAGGAGCCTGTTGCCGGTCGCCACTCCAGAAGGCCTGCTGGAGACAACGGGAGGAGAGCAGAGCAGCACCGACCCGTTGGTCAGGAGCCTGCTAGAAGCAACGACCCCACTAGGCTTAGTGGAGGTCTTGGCACAGCTCCCCCGAGATCGGGAGTGTGCACAGACCGCGCTGGAGGGCCTCGCACGGAGGATGGCCCGGGTACAGCGAGAGACGTTGGCGGAGTGGAGCCGAGAGATGGCCCAGCAGACCGAGACTCGTCAGCGGAGCACGCCACCCGAGACGAGGAGACAGACTGCCTCTGAGGATGGCGCAGGAGGACTGAAGGCCGGAGACGGCGCCGAGAAGGGAGCCGAACGAATGGAGGCAGGTAAAGGGGACGTCTATACCCCGAGCCGGGAAACCGCGTGCCTGCCCCAGCTCCCCGTCGCAGAGCCCGCAGTATCCCCTGCCGTGCCCGTCGCTGCAACGTCACCGCCGCAGACTAGGCCTCAAACGGGAGCCGCGACCCCTGTGACGTCACACGCCTCGACCCCGAGCGTGACCAAGCAGGAAGTACCATCGGCCTGGTCGCAAGGCCTAGTACCCCCGGGCGCCGCAATACCAACAGCGCCCCCTACCTCCGCGGAGCCCCCGGCCTGGTCGCAGGGCCAAGTAACACAGGGCGCCGCCGTTCTTACGGTGCCCTTTGCCTTTAAGGTGCCCCAAGCCTGGTCGCAAGGCCTGGTCGACCCGGGCGCCGCTACCATCAACGCGCCCTCAACATCTAGAGTGCCGCACCTGGGTGAAAATCTATTTGCCCAGCATACGTGCCCGGACGGGTCTGAAACTGAAACTGTCCACAAAGAAAGAGCAGGAGGACGCCGTCGTTGAGTACGGTAGTATAGAGACTGTATATAGTTGCCCGTCGGGGCACAGTGAACCGTTGCTGCTAATATAGTCCCCGTTGGGACCAGAGAACTGAACTGTTAACCCGTGTGTCCCTATTCCCACTGACCGAGGACTGAGAGCGGTCATTCCTTTCCTAATACCTGGCCGAGGACTGAGAGCGGCCATATCCCCTTGTATATAGTTGCGCTTCCTAAAGCGCCCCCTACCGGTTTTATAGGAAACCGTGTTTCTTCAAGAGACTGTCGCACTTTACCCGGTCACAAGTTGCACCGTGACCGGAGGTACCAGAAGACAAGAATGTTTTTATGAAAAGTTTATATGAAAAGTTTATGCTGATATATATGGTGTTTTATATGTTTTATATGTTTATGTTTATGAAAAAAATTTGTATGTTTTGGATGTTGTTTATATCTTACAGCCCGAGGACGTGCTGTGATTTACCAGGGGGGAATGTAGCACCCTGAGGATTCGGCTGCTACAGGGGTATTGCACCTCAGCCAGAGGTGTGATATTCCACTCCCGGGTAAGGATGGAGTGTGGAACTGAGCTCAGTTAGCTGCATGCACTACACACATCCCATTTCCGGAGGGCAGACCAACGGTACTCCCACTTAGAAATGTGCAGGTACGATCGAGTCTGTCCTTGGCTGGAGTGGGAGGGGGGTGGACCATCCCAGTAGTGTAGGGGCAGATAGGGGGAGCAGTCTGGGTAGTGCTAGGAGCTCATTGGGTGCTGGTCACCTGAGCTCACACATAGAGGGAGTATATAAGGTGGGAACCATCTAAGATCAGGGTCAGTCAGTCAGCCACAGTCAGTCAGTCTGTGAGTCTTTGCAGAGGAAGAGAGCAGAAGAGCAGAGCAGCCCCAGGCCCAGAGTGAGAGAGGAGAGAACGAAAGACCCAGAGGGGGAGAAAGAAGGAACTCTGAGAGCCCAAATACAACCACAGGGTGAAGAGTTGGCAACAGGGTACCGGATCCCAAACTGGTGGGGGCTACAGCATACCTCAGCCAGAGACCGGAGGCCGTGGGCAGCATCTGCCACGGCCACCCACCATATCCACCCGGAAGGCAGACCACGCATAGGGTCAGGGAACCCAGAGACAAGGGTTCACCAACAAGAGGCCCGAGGGAGCCGGACTTAGGTGGATCCCTGGTGGGGAAGGCCAGAGACGAGGACAGGACAGAAAGGGAGCTCAGAACCACGCTCCAGAACTACTTGGGGGTTGGCCGAGTCCAGGACCTGGTGGACGCAGCACGGCTCGGGTGGTCACTCAAGGCCGGAGTGACCGGAACATCTGCAGTAAGTAAAAACCCTGAACTGCACAACCCGACTCTGTCTCTGATTACCATCCTCCCTGCACCTCCACAACCACCATCCTCTGCACCTGACCCCCTGAGGCTATACCCCTCCCGTTGGGGGTTATACTACCTAAGCTGCACCAATACCATCAGCCTCAGCGGACCCTGCTGCAGCGGCGGCCGAAGTGACCGCAATTCAACGGGTGGCGTAGTCGACATAAAGAACTTTAGTAACATCAGTAAGGACTGCCACACACTGAGTTTGACACCCTGGGCACGGACCGGGTCACAGCCACTCGGAGACTACAACCCCCATCTGATCCGGCTCCGGGTATTCCCCTAAAGAATATGGCCCAGGGGGTGCGTCAATGACATGTGAGGAAAAGGAGTTGTTGAATGCTTGGTGGAGTAAGGAGAAATTTTTTTTTATATTTCTGCTATTTTTTTTTTTATATCCTCCATACACATATGATGTAACATAAAAAAATATATATTCACAGTTTAATATTAGAATTGTTGATTTGGCACAAAAACATGGTGATAACTTAGCTTTGACATCATTATCACCACTTTGATGGGAGGAATACGGGCTGCGTGCATGAACAGGAAAGGAACATTTAATTTCCTCTTTTGTTCTATGGCCTGTGGTTATTTCCAATCATCTCTATCTAAGTTGTGTTAATGTGGTAATACAGATGTGTTTTAAAGATGAAATAACACATCAGAAAGTCATGCATAAATTAATAAAATGTCATCATTCTCTTTTCTATGAGATAGCATCTTTAGACAAAAAGAATTCTGACATATAAAAAGGAACATACAATCTGCCCCATTCAGTTTGCCTTATCTTGTTTTGTAGACTTGGTTTTATAGCTGTCATCTAAACTAAAAATATCTATGATATTAGAAGATCTCATACAGGGTTGTGTATCCATAACAGAAGCAAATGTAAATGAAGATTACACCATTCTGCTCCTTGATCTACATTTAATCACTTTTACTGATTAAAAACTAGATAAAACCCAAGACAAAAACAAAATGAGCAAATACCCTGCAATAAATAAATCAATAGCAATAGTACATGAGAATAATCTTAACATATTTTGGATCAATAAAATGTAAAAGCCACCCCACCATGTCATGGTGACCCTATTCGGGATGGCCTTAATCTCTAATATTAAAACCTTACCAATTGTCAAGTGACGTAGATGTAGATAAGGACTGAGAAGGACTAAGGTCCATGACTAATGGACACCCAGCAGTGGGGACCTTTTTAAATGTAAATGTCCAGCTCAAAGAAAAGGAAGACCACACCCTTATATGCAAAGAGTGCAAAAACTGAAGGAGAAGCCAAAAGCAATAAACTGGAATGTAAGTTGGTGTGCATGCAACATGTAGGCACATGTTCACACAGGCCACTAATCAGACAAAGCCCAAGACAAAAGCAAAATAAGCAAATACCCCGCAGTCAACATATAAATAGTAATAATACATACAAATAATATAGGGTACTTGGTTAACATATTTCCATAGACATTAGGTTTAAAAAGCTACCCTCTGCTGGGTGTCCATTAGTCAGAGCCAGAGCCCTTCTCAGCCCTTATTCACACATACTTTATTAGACACATGGTAAGGTTTTAATATTAGAAGTTATGACTGTCCTAAATAGGGTCACCGTGACACTGTGGGATGACTTTTACATTTTTCTGATCAAAAATATGTTAACCAAGTACCCTATATTGTTTTCATGTACTATTGCTATTTATTTATTTATTTATTTATTTATTTATTTATTTACTGCAGTGTATTTGATCATTTTGTTTTTGTCTTGGGTTTTGTCTGTTTAGTGGCCAGTGTGAATATGTGCCTACAAGTTACTGCACACCAATTTATATTCTGGTTCATTGGTTTTGGTTTCTGATTAAAAACTAGGTTTAGGAAGAATATTTTTATCTTGGGATCAAAGGAGATGAGCTACTCTGAGCAAATATGTGAACAGTTTTGGCTAGCACTGCCAACTCTATTGTGTTGTTACTTGCAATACTAATCTGCAAGCAACATTGTGTGTCACTCCCATGTCAATCACACTTCTAATGTATTAGATTATTTATGCTATAAACAATGGAGCAGCAGGGCATAGGTACAATTGCCTGCTTTATGCTCTTTTCCTGACCATGGTCATGTGGCCAGGGGTGAATTGGTCCCTTGTTCTGGGAATCAATGGGATCCCAGACATTGAACCCACATCGATAATAAAATTGTAACATTGCAGTGGATAGGTGATACATTTTCTATGCTGGAATCATTTATACCTGTAATGCTGTTAGTTCAGGTCTTGAGACCAGTGGTAGGGTTTGGAACTGCAGCCCTAGTACTGATTGCCTTTATTGCCATTTCACATGGCCAATTCACACATTTGTGTTATGGTCTGAGTACTAACCACAATGTACGGAGCGGCCGAAGGTCTCCTGACCCTAATTCTACAGCCTCATACTGTATAAGCTGCAAAGAAGGAATCAGTAGACCCTCGGCCAATTCGTGTGTTGTGGTTCGTGTTCAGACCATGACACATGGATGTGTGAATCTGGCTTAACTCTGTGTAAAAGTCTCGTGAACCCCCCATAATATACTGATCTATTGAACAAGACCATCATCATTATATAAATTCATCACTGTTATTCAACATAAAGCATCATATAACCCTATAAAAATAAAAGTTTAAAAAAGCTAAAGTTTCCTCACCATTCAATGTAGATTTCAATTATGAACCATTGTGCAATGGTGAGATTTATTTTAAGCTGGACAATAACATGCATATTTTGAGTCATCAGAGTACAAGTGCACAATTTTGCAGACAGATTTTACCGATGCCAATGTGTACATATACAGGTGTGTCTCATAAAATTAGAATATCATTAAAAAGTTAATTTATTTCAGTTATTCAATACAAAAAGTGAAACTCATATATTATATTGAGTCACTACAAACAGAGTGATCTATTTCAAGTGTTTATTTCTGTTAATGTTGACGATTATGGCTTACAGCCAATAAAAACACAAAAGTCATTATCTCAGTAAATTAGAATAATTAACAAAAAACATCTGCAAAGGCTTCCTAAGCATTTAAAAAGGTCCCTTAGTCTGTTTCAGTAGGCTCCACAATCTTGAGGAAGTCTGTTGACTTGACAGATGTCCAGAAGGCCGTCATTGACACAAGGAGGGTAAGCCACAAAAGGTCATTGATAAAGAAGCTAAAGAAGGAGTGCTGTATCCAAGCATATTAATGGAAAGTTGAGTGGAAGAAAAAAGTATGGTAGAAAAAGATGCACAAGCAACTGGGATAAGCGCAGTCTTGAAAGGATTGTTAAGAAAAGTTCATTCAACAATTTGGGGGCTATTCACAAGGAGTGGACTGCTGCTGGAGTCATTGCTTCAAGAGCCACACACACAGACGTATCCAGGACATGGGCTACAAGTGTTGCATTCCTTGTGTCAAGCCAATCATGAACAATAGACAACGACAGAAGCGTCTTTCCTGGGCCAAGGAGAAAAAGACCTGGACTGATGCACAGTGGTCCAAGGTGTTGTTTTCAGATGAAAGTAAATTGTGGATTTCATTTGGAAATCAAGGTCCCAGAGTCTGAAGGAAGAGTGGAGAGGCACATAATCCAAGCTGCTTGAGGTGTAGTTTGAAGTTTTCACAATCAGTGATGGTTTGGGGAGCCATGTCATCTGCTGGTGTAGGTCCACTGTGTTTTATCAAGACCAAAGTCAGGACAGCCGTCTACCAGGAAATTTTACAGCACTTCATGCTTCCCTCTGCTGACAAGCTTTTTGGAGATGGAAATTTCATTCTCCAGCAGGACTTGGCACCTGTCCACACTGACAAAAGTACCAATACCTGGTTTACCAACAACATTATCACTGTGCTTGATTGGCCAGCAAACTCGCCTGACCTTAACCCCATAGAGAATCTATGGGGTATTGTCAAGGGGAAGATGAGACACCAGACCCAACAATGCAGACGAGCTGAAGGCTCAAAGCAATCTGGGCTTCCATAACACCTCAGCAGTGCCACAGGCTGATCGTCTCCATGCCACGCCGCATTGATGCAGTAATTGGTGCAAAAGGACCAAGTATTGAGTGCAT
Organism: Phyllobates terribilis; assembly: GCF_046119375.1. Taxonomy (NCBI): domain Eukaryota; kingdom Metazoa; phylum Chordata; class Amphibia; order Anura; family Dendrobatidae; genus Phyllobates; species Phyllobates terribilis. The sequence goes on from NW_027362762.1 coordinate 695,890,811, forward strand.
TTATTGAACATACATTTCAGTAGGCCAACATTTTGGATTTTAAAAACATTTTTCAAGCTGTTGTTTTAAAGTATTCTAATTTACTGAGATAATGACTTTTGTGTTTTCATTGGATGTAAGCCATAATCATCAACATTAACAGAAATAAACACTTGAAATAGATCACTCTGTTTGTAATGACTCTATATAATACATGAGTTTCACTTTTTGTATTGAAGAACTGAAATAAATTAACTTTTTGATGATCTTCTAATTTTTTGAGAAGCACCTGTACACACATACACATACACACACATACACATATAGTTGTTGCTGGTGAGTCCAGCTGTATAATATACTGGATTCATCCTTTTTTCATGGACAGGGGATTAGAGGACATTTGCTCTATGTTGCACTGGCAATGTTAAATGTGTTTTTTTTATTGCTTTGTGTTCAAATATATATTAAATGTGCATCAAATGTAGGATGTTGGATTGACAAAAGAAGAAAAAGAAATATAAGATGGGGGATATATGCCCCTGTTTTTATATTTTATTGGGTGAAGTGACAGCACATCATCCTGCCTGTGTAAACAAGACTTCTGCTGCTGAGAACAATGACAGTCTATGTACACAGAATTATCTATTACTGGGGGTTCGAGTGGAGGGTTCGAGTGCTAAGACCCCCACCTATTTCTTCAAAAACCCGCTCTGTGGCAGTCTGCATATCAGCTACAAGCACAGAGTTTCTGTATTAGTTCACGCGCACAGTGGAGTGCACGCTCAATAAAAAGCCTATAAGCTCAAACATCACGATGTACCATTGTCAATGTTCCATTGACTCATGCAGCGAAGAAGGATATTCGTTAATCCTTGTGGGTCCTATTAAATAGATATTGTATGTTACAGTATAGCCCACTATAAAACATGCAATGGTTTCATTTCTATACATCAAAAAATATGGGAGAGGCTGGTTTGCCAAACTAATTTTTCTGGTAGCATTTCCTGCTCTATGCAATCGTCCCAAATAAGATCCAACATAGTTCTAGGATGAGAGCAGGTAGGAACTTTAAAGAAACTCTTTCCAGGCCCTTTCAATAAAAATTCCACATTAACGAATCTTCAAAAATGTATTATCATTTATCTTTAATAAAACATCCACTATGTGCTGGATTAAAAGTATGAAATAATGTATTGATGGAAAACTCTAATCCAGTAATTACCCAATGGAATTAGTACATAGAATTTGATTCTGTCTTTTCTTTCTGTGACCTTATCACAATGCACAGAACATTCAATAGAAGGGAATTTTGGGGTCACATCAAATACCTATTAGCTAAATCCTATTGCTGTGCTTTGTAGAGGCTATAGTATTTGATTTTCAAAAGTTCACAACCACAAAGACATCCATTCATTCAGTTAGATCCTCATTTTGTCTACAGTTTTTGGCATCATATCCAAGCTAATTTTTTTTCAATATTCATAAGACTAAGTCACGCAACACAGTCATAAAATATATAGCCATACATAATATACATTTGTTCATGGCCCATTACCCAAAGAGATAGTCTTGTGTCTTCCACACAAGAAGAGAATTGTACATTTCACATGGCACAGTAGCACAGGAAGCAAGTAATAAAAACGCACTACAGTTGCATGTTCTGAAGGGTGATGAATACAATTGGAAATTCGGGTGTAAATTACTTTGTTAGTCTAATCTGTCATTTCCCTCTTGAACATTGTTCCTATATCTTGCTGACTTTTTTCTCATGTTATTGGTGTGCTTAACAGGCCATTTCAGCCATCATCGATGCAGATTGAAGGATAGCTTGTTGACTGCCATATTCAACCTCCTCCAAGCAGCATTTTTATAACAGAAGGGACTGTGGTTCTCAGTTTTGGGGATTGCTGTGCTTCTAGAAGTCAGACATCCACCAGTCTAGCACTTATAACTGTCAAGGAGTGCAGAAGCTGGTCGACAACCTTCCTGAAGATCTCATAGATAAAACAACATACAACACAGGTCAATGCATTATGTTATTATTTTGTGGCCTGTAGCACTTAGCCTGCAGGCAGGGTTAACTATTAGGCCAGACCATGGTTGAAGAAGTTAAGAGGGCATAGGGACATAGTTCCTGTTTGTTAGTCAGTTGTTGGAAAGTACTGAAAGGAGAAAGAACTATTGTTGGCAAACCAGCATTGATGACGAGTGTTGCGTGTGTGAAGACGAGAGAAGACTCTACTCAGGTAGTAAGTCCTGAAGTAACCAAGTACCAAGTGGCAGAAGTACTCCTATATCAGCAGGCAAGTGGGGCGCCTATAGTAAATATCATTTATACTAGATAAAGAAGTGTTAGCCAGACCCGAGGGTTATAATGGAGACTGGCCAGTCTGGAAATATCATGTCACTCATCTAGAAGGGTTTTTTTTCTTTTGTAATTTATCTCCTAAGGAGTTGTAACTGGTGTAAACAAGTGTGAAGATGCAGCAGCGCACCTGGATGAGGGTGGCCCCAATTAATGAGAAGTTGAGAATAGTTGTGAGGGGCCGTAGCGACACACCTCAGCCAGTACGGCCCCCAAAAGAAGGGAAGATGGAGGCCCTCATAGTAATCTGTTCTTTCAGAGCAAAAAGTATTATTAGAGATGTGCCGCCACATGCAACCATCAAGCTTATACCTCTGAATTGTGCAGAAGAAGTATTGCTTAAGTGCCATTCCTGATACCAGATGTACATATGTTTTACCAGTTTCTTTACTAAAGAAAACTTTATTTTCTTACTCTTAGCTCTCTCATTCATGTCTAGTTCGTCGGGTCCTGGTGTACCATGTCAAGCGGCAGCATGCAATCTGCAGTTGAGTCTATAAGAGGTGATATCACACACACCAATCCAGGTACTATTTTCTGTAGTATTTAGGGACACAGAAACAACCCATGGCCAGGGTGTCCCCAAGCATTACATCATCACCTATACAGCTCTGCTGAAATATCTTATAAGCAATTGTGTACTATACTCAAGCTTATCTGAATGCTGACTTTGGACCAGCTGTCTCAGATTAGCATTCTGCTACTGGTCTTATCTATTTCTATACAATTGTGCACCCTTTCCTCTAAACCAGTGCCTGACTTTCATAATGTATTCTACTTTACTACAGCAAATAGAGGTCTTTACTGTACCCCTAATTTCATACAGAGGCACTTTTCAAATTTTTCACTCCAGACAATGCTAACAGAAGAAAAATGGTGGCATACTCATGGAATTTCATATGTACGCAAGACCTGGAGCTAAACACAGGTATAGCACAGAATAATTTTAGCAGGTAAAGGCATGAAGCATACAGGTGATAGGAAATCCCTTGCTGCTAGTAAGGGGTGAATGCATATAAAGAAGTGTATGTAAGCTTAGTCACGTACGTATATGGTTAGGTACTAGAAAGTTGTTTAAGGAGAGGAGGGGAAAGGGATACAAAGAAGTAGAGAGAGATGTCCATTGGTGTCAGTCTCGCCATCTCACCCCTAATATTGATTTTGAGAACTGGAGTGCATTGTTTTTCAGGTTGAGTTTGGTGGTTAATTACATGGTATTTTGGAATAAGCCACAAGGCATTTAAATGATGGAGTTAAAAATAGTTGATGCAGGAATAACTGGATATTGGGCCTCCTGGTTGCTACAAGCTGTAGACGATTTTTGGATGCATATAGAGCACCTGTTTTTTTATATTGAAGCCTTGGTTGAAGTGGAAGTGTATGGAAGCAATGGGTATTTGGTACACTGGAATGTATGCGAGAGTTGGCGTGAGTGCCTACAAGGATCCTTACTGCTTCAACATTTTCAATTGTATTGTGTTAGGCTGTGTTTGGCCATATCTATGATGTGTTATTGTAAAGGTGACCGCTATTGTGGCCTCTGTAGCCACAATTTATTTATTTTTTTGCTACAATAAGGGGTAGAGTTTTTAAAGGGAGTGTAAGTATTAGTGATGAGCAAGCATGCGCGCTACTGCTCGGTTCTCGCCCGAGCATCTCACTGCTGGCTGGTGGGAGGCAGAGCACCCCAACAAGCAGGAAGACGTGTGGTGGCCGCAGTCAGAATGCAGGCAACCGTTCCCCGTAACACCAACATGAAGGAAGTTACCAGCACAACTGTTAGGTCTTCCCGAGTCTGGTTGTTTTTTAAAGTCTCTGTCAATAACCCCAAAAAGGCCATTTGCACCACCTGCCAGGCCAGCATCAGCAGAGGTGGCAAAACGACCAGCCTGACCACCACTAGCATGATCAGGCACATGGCAGGAAAGCACCCGACTTTGTGGGCCGAACCCCAGGCTCCAGGAACAGTGTCTGCAGGTGGCACCATTGCTTCTTCCACTGTTGTGCATGCAAGCCAATCCCCTGTCCATGGTGCATGCGAAGACGCCTCCTGCCCTGCACCTGTCATTGCACACTCTCAAGTAGCGGCATCAGGAAGCACGTCCATGTCCTTGTCCCAGCGCAGCGTTCAGTTGTCCATACCCCAGTCCTTGGAACGCAAGCGCAAATATGCAGCCAACGCCCCACAGGCCACACTAATAAATTCTCACATTTCACGACTGCTTGCGCTCAAAATGTTGCCTTTTAGGCTCGTGGAGACGGAAGCATTCCGCAACCTGATGGCGGCGGCCGTCCCTCGGTACTCGGTCCCCAACCGCCTCTATTTCTCCCGGTATGCCGTCCCCACATTACACAAGCACGTGTCCCAAAACATTAGCCGTGTTCTCAAAAACGCAGTTACCGGTAAAGTCCACCTAACCACGGACACGTGGACAAGTGCTTGTGAGCAGGGACGGTACCTCTCGCTGACGACACACTGTGTTAACATAGTGGAAGCCGGGACCCAGTCGGACCTCTGGACGGAACACATTCTCACGATGCCAAGGATTGAGGACCCTAGGTCAATCAGAGTTGCCCCCACGGTCTACAGCTCCTTACCCTCATCCTCCTCAGCCTCCTCCTCCTCTTCAGCCTCCATCTCTGAAATGACCACATCAGTCACAAGCTGGAAAACTGCAGCACTGCCTCGGCCAAGAGGCAACAGGCTCTGCTGAAGCTAATATGCTTAGCTGAAAAACCGCACAATGCTGAAGAGCTGTGGACAGCTCTGAAAGAGCAGGCAGATCTGTGGCTCACACTGCTGAACCTACAACCAGGCATGGTCGTGTGTGACAATGGCCAGAACCTGGTGGCGGCTCTGAGGTGAGGTGAGCTCACACACGTACCATACCTGGCCCATGTGCTTAACCTCATGGTTCAGCGGTTTATCAAATCCTACCTGGAGCTGCCGGATCTGCTTGTTAAAGTACGCCGCCTGTGTGCCCATTTTAGAAAGTCAGCTACAGCTTCCGCCACCCTTGCAGTGTTTCAGCAGCATTTGCAGCTTCCGGCTCACAGACTGGTGTGTGATGTCCCCATGCGTTGGAACTCTACATTGCAGATGTTGGTAAGGATTTGTGAGCAGAAGATGGCAGTTGTTGAGTACCAGTATCAACAAGGCTGTTGGTATTCAGTTCAGACTCCACACATAAGACCTCAGGAGTGGACATGGATGTCAGACATATGTACCATCCTCCAAAACTTTGAGGACTCCACCAAGATAGTGAGCGGCGATGATGCCATAATTAGCGTCACCATCCCGCATCTCTGTCTTCTGAAACGCTCTCTGCTCACAATCAAAGAGGATTCATTGCAGGCAGAGCACGATGAGATGGAGCAAGGAACCATACAGGGTGATTACACACAGCCCAGCCTCATCCCATCCCAACGTGGATTGGGTGACAATGAGGAAGAGGAGGAGGAAGGACAGGAGCTAGTTTCATGCACTATAGACGGTACTACCTGCACAGCTGTCATACCGTCTGTTCAGCGTGCATGGCCAGAGGACAGAGAGGAGGAGGAGACCATGGTCAGTCATCCTCCTGGTGAGGACACGGAAGTCTTGCCTGTTAGTAGTCTGGCACGCATGGCTGAGTTTATGTTACGCTGCCTTGTCCATGACCCTCGCATTCTCAAAATTTTGGGTGACAATCATTACTGGTTGCTGACACTTCTAGACCCACACTACAAGGAGAACTATATATCTCTTATTCCTGAGGCGGACAGGTCTACAAAAATGGGGCAGTACCAGAAGGCCCTTGCTGCTGAACTATTAAAAAAATTCCCATCTGAAAACGCAGGCGGCAGAGGGCACACTTCGTTGGACAACCAAGGAGTACAGGCGAGAGAGACACAACTTCAATCCAGCAGAGGCAGGGGAACACTGTCATAGTTGTGGGAGAGTTTTCTCAGACCCTCCCATCTCACAGGCCCTGAGGCGCAGGGTACTCTCACAGAGAGTGTAAAGTTTGGGAAGATGCTGAGGGAGTACCTTGCCGACCGTACCAACGTCCTCCGTGATTCCTCTGTGCCTTATAATTATTGGGTATCCAAGCTGGATACGTAGAATGAACTGGCTTTCTATGCCTTGGAGGTCCTGGCCAGCCCTGCCACCAGCGTTTTATCAGCGTGGGTTTTTAGTGCCGCTGGTGGAATTATAACTGATAAGCGCATCCGCCTGTCAACTGAAAATGCTGACAGGCTGACTCTTATAAAAATGAACAAGGGCTGGATTGGGCCCGACTTCTCAACACCACCGAATGATAGCAGTGTAACAAACTCAAATCCAGTGTCTTTTCTTGGTAGGTGTATTCCCATGCACCTTTTCACACCCACACATGGGTATACGCTTCCTGATTTTGTCTATTTGCTCTTGTCCTCCTCCTTCTCCTCATTCTCCACCACCATATCACCAGGGTGACCGTGGTCCGTGATGCAACACCCACATCATATTTTAAAGGGTGTTTATGATGCCCGTGAAAATTTTTTTTTATACAGTATGTTCATATATACCCCCCAGGGGTAAAAGTTTGTCAGCCCATACACTTAGTGAATGGGCATTACAAGTATAAGAGGCCAGCTCTTTTCTAATGGGAACATTTTTTTATGAGGCCCTGCTCCAATTTTTGGCAGCCCTTGCATTCACTGCATAGGCCAACACTATGGGAGACTCTCTCCTTTCTAATGGGAATTTTTCGTTACTGTGGCCCTACTCTGTGTGTCTTTAAATTCTTAGTGTGGTTTTTCCTAAAATTGGTCAGCCATTAGACTCCCTGCATACCCTATAACTGTATAGCAGACCCTTTCCTTTCTAATGGGAACATGTCATACTTGTTAATGTGGCCCTGCTCCGTGTGTCTTTAAATTCTTAGTGGGGTTTTTCCTAAAATTGGTCAGCCATTAGACTCCCTGCATACCCTATAACTGTATAGCAGACCCTTTCCTTTCTAATGGGAACATGTCGTACCTTGTTACTGTGGCCCTGCTCTATGTGTCTTTAAATTCTTAGTGGGGTTTTTCCCAAATATTGGCAGCCCTTGCAGTCACAGCATGGGCATTACCACTATAGGAGAACCGCTCCTTTATAATGGGAAAATTTTTTTTACTGAGACCCTCCTCTATGTCTCTTCAAAGGGGTATTGGGTTGCGTTCAAATTTTTGGCAGCCCTTGCAGTCACTGGATACGCAATAACAGTATAGGAGACCCACTTGTTAATAATAGGAACAACAAAGCATAGCCGGCTGATGGCTCTCCAACAATAGCTAGGGCCGACAGCTGGCCTTTTTAGAATAGTAAGGGCCGTCTGACGTCGCTGTAAAAATAGGCTTTATGACTTTCAGACTCTCTCATCATAAATAAAAAAGGATGTGTCTGATGATGTGTCACACACCACATTGCCAGATAAGGTTGTAAAATGTTAAAATTACATTTCCCGTGAATGCATTTGTCTTAAAAAATAACGTAAAAGAAACAAAACAATATTATCTTTCTTTAGTATAAAAAACAGCGTTAGCAATTTAACCTGAATATAATCACATTGTTCAGCTCATGCACCTCCTCCTCCATCTCCGAAATGATCACATCAGTCACAAGCTGACAGCACTGCTGCACTGCCTTGGCTAAGCGGCAACAGGCTGTGCTGAAGATAACATGCTTAATGCTTAACTGACAAAGCGCCCAGCGCTGCAGGGTTTTAGAAAGCTGTAACACAGCAGCCTGATCTGTGGCTCTCACCGCTGAACATACAGCCAGGCATGGTCGTGTGTGACAATGGGCGGAACCTGGTGATGGAGAAATGACAGCCGGGGTAGATACGGTTTCTCTCTATGCAAGTCCTTTCACCGAGCTAAAGAATATGGCTGTGGTAAAATACAACTCCCACTGAGAAGCTGTTTCAGATTGAAAAACATTGTGCCCACCAGAGGATTTGATTCTGAGGGCTAACTTTCTCACCCGCTCAAGAGCCCCATATCAGCTGCAAAGTTAGCGCTATCATGAACTCTCCTGAGGTAGAAGCCAAGGCACACCAGAGGATTCTCTGGTGGGACCTTCCAACCCTGCAGAGAAGCAGTCCTGGCTAAGAAAAGTGTGTGGGAAGGTTCCCGGACACCCTATGGCTGCTTTTTTACTGAGAAAGAAACACACGCAAACACGGGGAGAACATACAAAGTCCTTGCAGATGTTGTCCTTGCTGGGATTTGAACCCAGGATCCCAGTGCTGCAAGGGTTCAGTGCTAACCACTGATCCAATGTGCTGCCGTTCACCCTCTAATATCTAACAGGCTGGATTAACTTGCACCTACTGCCACTCTATCTTCAGCTCCTTTGTGAGAAAATGTGTTTGGGCAGCCACTCAGTCTACCAAATAAAATTCCTGAGAAGGAAATTGGAGATGGCTTTGCTACTGGTACTGGGGGCAGTGCTGATACCATGGCGTCATACCATAGTTTGCTGGAAATATTCCAGGCTGGTAGGAGGCAGAAAAGTACAGAAAAGTACCAGCAGTAATGTTCAGGCCACATTTCAAGTGCAAGCAACTTTAGAGGACTTCCTGGGAGAAATGACACGCAGGGTAGATACGGTTTCCCTCTATTCCAGTCCATTCACCGAGCTAAATACAACTCTCAGCAAAAAAAGTTGTGGACTGGCTCCGTACCGTCCCTGGCCACATTCACCTATCCACATTTTTGTGGTTAGGCGGTCCTTCCCAGTATGTGCACTGGGGAGGGCACTGGTAATGTTGTTGGACCCATGCTTGTGGAAGGCGGAGGCGATACCGGGAAATATAGTGGCGGCTTGTGACCGAGTATGGACACCCGGCCGCCGCCGGCATGAGGTTGTGAAAAGCTTCCGCCTCCACGAGCCTAAAAGGCCACATTTCAAGTGCAAGCAGCTGTCAAAAATTTGGCAGTACAGTATTGCAGCCTGTTGGCTGCCTGCATACTTGCGCTTGAATTCCAAGGAATGGGGTAGGGACACCTGAACGCCTTAACGATTCAGCGGGACAAGGACGTGGACAGTGATTGTTGCAAGTCTGCATCGACAGGTGCATGGCGGGAGGCATCTTCGCATGCGCCAAGGATCACTTATGATGGGCACACTTTTAGGCAGTGACCTGGGAGTCAGAGATGCTTCCAGAGGTCTTCCCCATGCTGTTCCCATGTCTATTCAGCACTGTATGCATGTGTCTGATGATGTGTCACACACCACATGGCCAGATAAGGTTGTAAAATGTTAAAATGACATTTCCTGGTGAATGCATTTGTCTTCGTTGAAAGCAATTCAAAAGTGCACAAACGCATCAAAAACGCTACGTGTGAACATAGCCCAAGTTGTGGAGGAGTATTTTGGTTTTCGGTTATTTATTTTGCCTCATATACAAGTCATTACCCTGGAAAGGATGTTCCTTAACATATTTCCCAGGAAAATCCATTTTGGTTTCGTTTTGGTATGTTTTATTGTGAGTCCTTAAAAGTGGCGTAATACTCTGACCATGTTGCTGACAGCAGTGATCTGGGAGTCAGAGATGCTTCCAGGGGTCTTCCCCATGCTGTTCCCATGTCATTTGAGCACTGTTCCCATTGATTTTGGCAATTTTTAGGCCCTCTGCAGACCGCCGGGGGGAGCCACCTGAAAAATGCTCTAGTTTCCCATAGACTTACATTGGGCTCGTTGCTCGGGTCGAGCACCCGAGTATTCCAATTTGCTCGACCCGAGCAACGAGCACCCGAGCATTTTAGTGCTCGCTCATCACTAGTAAGTATCAAGCAAGTGGTAAAAATGTGTCTGAGGGATAAAAAGTAATGTTGTTCATAGAAGTGACAAACTTTAAAATCCCCACAAGTCAATATACTACCCTTGAAACCCTATTTCTTGGGCAGAACATCTCATGCAGAGTACAATGGGGCCTATGGGGCAGTGAGTGCATAGAGTCTGTAGGACTCCATACTAAAAAGTTGTACAGCCTCCATGCAGTGTGATGCAGGTTAGAACTCCTAAGTCATATTTGGAGGTGAAAGAAGTGATCAGATATATATTTTTATATTTGTTCTGTCTGCATTTTTTGCTGAAATCATTTTCAGATATTAGTTCGTAAAAGTTTGGGTCAAACTCACGTTGTTAACATCACTTGTTTTTTTACAATCCACATGAATTTGTCTTGAGAGAGAATTGCTTGAGTGCATCTAAGCACGTCATATACTGTTCTAACTTGGCAGACATTCTCACAATATTTTTTTTTCTGTACTTGGCTGTATAATATATTTATCACATTGTAAATAATTGGAAACAACTCTAACATTAGTAAAAAAGGCAATATTAAAACTTGGCAATTTAGCACAGACTTTTTTTTTAAACTAATGTCATCACAATTTGACAATGGGTCAGAGGAAACGCTTACACGTAAGGATACTTATTTTTATGTCATATAGGGGTTTTCTAGTTTTACAAGTGTTCCGAGCACTGGCTTGATTTGTGAAAAAAAAAAATCAACCTTGCTTATGACGCGCCCCCTGGGCCATGTTTGGGGAATACCCGGAGCCGGATCTGTTGGGGGTGGTAGTCCTCGTGGCGGTGACCCGGTCCGTGCCCAGGGTGTCAAACTAAGTGGCGATGTTTTTAGTGGCAGATGTGATATTGTTCGACTACGCCACCCGTTGAATGCGGTTACGAAACCGCCGCTGCAGGGCAGACCGCTGAGGCCGGTGGTACAGTTGTGCAGCGTGGGTAGTATAACCCCCAACGGGAGGGGTATGGCCTCAGGGCAGCGGACGTGGATGATGGGGATGGTAGAATTGCACGCAGGCACCAGGAACCACTCAGAGACGGTGCGGTGTAGTTCAGGGTCTTTACTGGTGACAAAGATAGACCCTCCCGGGAGTACTGGCTAGCGGTCGGGGTCTGGTCAGTCCGTGAGCAGACAGGATCTCCCCTGGCCAGGTGGAGTTGTAGGCCTCCCCAACTAACTGTACTCTTCTTGGCTACCTTGCTAGAAGCGGGTAAAAGTAGCCCACGTCCCTGAGTGTACCGTGTGGTGCTCACCCGTATGGCCGGTGACTCGGGGCCTTCTGGTAGCCTCCGCTCCACGACGGCGGTGCTGGTCCCTTGCGTGTGACCGTGCCTTCGGGTTTCTTGGCCAGAGGACCTGAAATCCCCTGCCGGTCGGTTTCTGCTGCTGGGTATGGAACAGTCCCCACAGCCTCGGACTCCGTGTCCGGTGAGATCTCTTCAGTCCGGACGAGCTCTACAGCTTCCAGTCCCGGACTCCTTTTATCACTGCTCCCACAGAGCTCCTGTTCTTATTTTCCCTGTAACTGATCCACACCAGACCAGACTATGTCTCTGTCTCTGTCTGTGTTCTTTTTTTTTCTAACCCCACCTCAGCCCCAGTTTATATAGGGGAAGTTCTTCCCCTCCCAGGACTGGGCAGGAGGTGTGGCATGCTTAGGATTCCTGACCAGGAGACCTCCCACCTGCTCACAGACGTAATATTGCTATTACTGTGGTAACCAGACCCCTGGGGTTCCACACTTATCCTCTGTCACTTTTGTTAACATGGCCACAGCGGTGACTACTGTACATCACCTTTGCAGCCAATCACTGGGCTCAGCAGACTTGTGCCGTATACCTCAGCTGAACCCTGTGATTGTCTGCAGAGGTCACTTGCTATAGTCGTGATACCATCACTGCTGCCTAGTCACTCCTCCTCTCCTGTCCCATCTGGTGGGCAACAGTAAATCCCACGCCTGCGCATTCTGACTGCTGTCACACCTCTTCACTTTTCCGCCCTTCTATGGGGCACTGGCCTCACTTTTGTTCTGTGCAGGTGCCAGAGAGTCACTGTAACTTCCAGTCCCATTGTTCTCCGTGCAAAAAAGGTGCAAATGACATGCTTACTATGCAGGGCGGGAGGAAGGAAGTCAGGACTGCACCTTTTCTGCAAACCGGAGAACACTGGGATCGCAAGTTATCTCCCAGGCAGCCCCATAGCCTGGAAGAACTAATTAACATAAAGAGATAAAAGATCATTTTTACAGAACAAGGCATCATACATGAGGCATACAGGTATGACTAGTTTCAGCTATCTATAATCTGTATACCCATATTAATAGATAAAAATTGCTCAAATGTGGTGACAGATTCCCTTTGAAAAAAAGAATCCATATGGAAACCGAAACTTCTGTGTATAGTATATCAAGTATATCTTTGCGCATACATTGGCTTGGTGGTGGTCTTAGTTTAGTCTACCACTACTGGTCTCATGGGTTTCAATATCACTGTGCACTTTTTTCCAGAAACCAGTATCTTGCCTTCATAATTTATTAAATATCAAAAGCTGAAATATCATGAACCCTTCTTTATTACAGCCCATAAAAACTTCACAAAGGTCACTCACTCTCCATGAATATAGCTGAGTTCCATGTACAGTAACCAATTGCCATTACAAAGTTCCAAGTTTTTGACAATTGGTCACTGCCAATAAAGGTGATGAACCATTGTTTTTGTTGATCTTCATAGGTTAGTCCACTGTTAAAATGGCTTTTAAAGCCACAATTGGTAAACATAGATAGTGGTCATTGACATTTAAACTTTGATAGAGAATTGCATGGGTTGTGAGAATTAGAATTCTCAGAGCAAGGATCCCCTTTAAAGGGAGTTTGTTAGTAGGAGCATCCTTCCTAAGCAGTCTAATATGGGCATGTAGCTCATAGGACGTTGAATAAAGGTGATGCCTTGATATCTGCAATCCATTATCTTATTCCAGAGAAATCCATATATGTAAATGAGATGTTAAGATCTATGGGCCGGACATAGATCTCCCTGAGAATCTGCCTTCAGAACTTACTTTAAAATAAAAGGAGGTGTTACCAGTGTGATATGTAATGGCTGCTCTCTTGAACTCACTGCAGAGCTGTGTGTGACTATAACTGACACATCTGCAGGTTCCTTTCAACGCTTCAGCTTCCATCTCAGAGGCAGACAGGGTTGCAATACAGCAGAGCTGTGAAAGCTGCAAAGTTTTTGTAAGAAGACATATTTCGGTTCTCCTGTTCTGTCTTACATGTCTCCCACTGGTAAAACTCACTTTCATTTAAAATAAGCCCTGGAACCAGATTCACATGCAAATCTATGTCCTTCACATAGTTCTTAACAGCTCATTTACATATTAAGAAAACGTGGATTTCTCTGGAATTGGATCACAGATATCAAGGTATGATTTTATTCATCTTCATATGACCTACATGCCCAAATAGATGGCTCAGGAGGGTTGATCCTACTGACAGATTCCCTTTAACGAAAAATAACCATCAAATCCTCTCTTACGACTTTCAAAACTAGCAGTCATTTATCTATTACTAATGTGCTTTTCTGGTTTAGAAAAACAATTTTTGCATATTCCTATTAGAAAGTTTGCAGTAATAAAGCAGGTCCCTTAGTTATCATGCTCTCCTGGTGTAGTGTGTTATTAAAAGCTCTCCGTACACTTTAGATAGTTTCCAGCTGAACCATCATGCGGCTGACCGCTATCTCGTTTGGCTCTCCCATACACTAGAGTGCTCACTCTGCCGAGCACTCCTGTGTTCTCTATGATAGAGAACACTGCAAGACATCTCTGGCAGTGGCATATTAAAGATCAAAAGGATCGGCAGTCCAAAATCAAACATGCCAAAATCCTTAACTTCCTGACAATCATCTGTCAGGGGCCATATGGCACCATGTAATACTTTATTTCCCATGTGGTGCTGCTGCAGGACACCCAAACACTCACCTGCAGGATTCCCTACAGATTACAGCTGATCAATGTAGTTCCCAGCAAGCAGACACTATTGTAATCATCTAAGGATACCAATCTAGAGGACATAGTGGACAATCTCTTAAAGGAAAGAGGAAACCTACAATAATACAAAAGCATACCTTGCAATTAAAGACAGCACTATGTTCTGATCACACAAAATTGCCATGAGAAATTAACAAATCAAGGCTTAGAGAATGACTGTTAGAAAGAAAAAAAAACCTAAAAAAAACGCTTAGGCGGCCACTGAATGGTTTGTTGGAGTGCACTCCACATCCAGGAATGCTTTGATGCATGGTATAATTCATAACATAATATAATAGGATAGATCAGTAGCTAAGAGAACGAACAACATGTACGTGTTGGGGCCTGTTGGAAAACATATACTTAAAATCAATTTCAAGTAAATTGGGCGCATCTTGTTAAAATCAATTTACGGCTTATTCTTGGTGAATATCCTCTTTAAAATCTGTCAATAAAGCCTGAAGTCACAGAATGACCAGATAATAAGCAACTCTGAAAGATTTTCCTTACTAATTGTTTTTGGGTGGTTCTAAGCCTTACTGTATTGGTCATTAGCTAGCTGTATTATCGCTCTTCATGCTCTACATGGCTCCTTGATCCCGTCTTATAGAGTAGCAATCTGTCATTATGAAATCCTAAAGTATTATATAGAAGACTTGATATCGACAATGTGAACTGTACAAGAAGAAATTGGGTTTCTACAAATGGGGGCCTCCTGACACTCCCCTGGCTGATGAGGTTAGGAGGGAGAAAGATCAGCCATATTGAATTACAAAGCCAATAATTTTGTTTCTGCAGTAAATAAACTACCACCAGAGGTGTCTCTCAGTTACTTCGTCTGATCTCCCGATTGAAAACATATGCACATAAAATAAAATATGTATGGTGGAAAATGCCTAGGAAATTTCTATTTTCCTGACTCCAGTAGATTAATTATGTTATTATGGTCAAAGGAATGGAGGCAATAGACTGTGTATATTCCCCATAACCTGCATTGTGTTATCTTTGACCTGCTTATAGAGTCGATTGAGTATGATTTATGAAGGAAGTGCATGTGTCGGTGCCTGTGTTGAATATCTTGCAGTTGCAGCAAAGTCTGAAATTTCTACAGGTCTTCTATACTATGATGATTTTATTGCAAACTACTAGGTTTTCTATTTTAACTGTTTATTAACCCCAATATATTACCAAATCTTTGAAACTGTGTTTATTACTTAAAAGAAAACCTGTCACCAGGTTCTCCAAATATAAAGTACAGCCACTACCTTTACGCCCCCTTTTACATTATTCTAGTAACCTGTAAGTCCTCAGTCTCCTCTGCGTAGAACAAAAAATACCTTTTATTATACCCCCATATGGTGTGATCCGGTTCAATGGGCATCGTAGGTGTTGCTTCGGCACCGCCTCTCTCATCGCAATCGCTGGTCTCCTTCTTCATATGGATAACGCATCCTACATCATCCACACAGTGTCCCACAATCGCTCTCTTGCACAGGCGTACTTCCAGGTCATCGGGGCTCTTTGGCCTCTTCCGGCACATGCGTATTTCTGTACTTGGCTTTGTCCTCAGCAGGGCAGAGAGAAGTGCGCCTACTCAGGCGCACGATTGGAGGACACTGTATGGATGACGTAGGGTGCATCATCCATGTGAAGCGAGGGTCAGGTCGACGATTGTGACGAGAGAGGAGGCAAAGTCAAAGCAAGATCAGCAATGCCCTTTGGACCGGACCACAACGTATGGGGGTATAATAAAAGTTTTTTTTCTGCTATGTATAGGGGATTGGAGACTTATAGCTTTCTAGAATACTGTAAAAGACGCCTTAAAGACGGTGGCCGTGCTTTATATTGGGAAAACCTGGTGACAGATTCCCTTTAAGAATTTAGCAATATGCGATAGATTCGAAAATATCCCTTTCAATTAATCTGATGAAATGCACACCCAACAATTTTCTAGGAATTCCGTATTGTGCCATTTCTCTTGGAAATGTATGAATAAATTAACAGCTGGGTGTTACCATTCCCCTA
Organism: Phyllobates terribilis; assembly: GCF_046119375.1. Taxonomy (NCBI): domain Eukaryota; kingdom Metazoa; phylum Chordata; class Amphibia; order Anura; family Dendrobatidae; genus Phyllobates; species Phyllobates terribilis. Next base: position 695,907,035 of record NW_027362762.1, read on the forward strand.
GTAAATACGATGTGCGCAATCTGCCGCTGTCAGCACTGAATCGACAGTGAGAGGGTGTGTAGGGAAACACACCATAAACACAGGGAATTTCAACACCTAGCTATCAATTTATTTATCCATTACCAGGGAGAACAACAGAGGAAAGGTCAAATGTAGAGTTCAGACTATAATTATTTCATCTGGAAAGTAGATATTTACTAAAACAGACAAGTCAGCAAAGCTTATAGATCCACTTCAAGACAAAATTCTTGGCCTTCTACTATATAATATAGTATCAACCATATAAATGTTTTCTTTAATGAATAAAATGTTTATACTAGAGATTATTGTACTTTTAGCCAAACTCAATAGCAGACAACATTAAATGGATATGGAAACTCATGCATTGGATAATTATTGGATGAAATATTCCATCAATCATTATGACAACATTAAAAGTAAATGTCTATACAAGGAATAGAAGACTTTTTATCCATCGAAGGGAACAAAGCAGTAAGAAGTCTAGAGAGCTTATACTGAGCAGTGATGCATGGTTCAGAGGTAATTGTGTTTAGAATTCAGCGACGATAACATTAGTGATATTATGCTTGGTAACCTCCAAGCCCTAATGACAAAAAAGTAGGACAGAGCTACGTGCGGTCCTTCCCGATTATTTTATTAAATAAAAAAAAAAAGGTACAAAAAAAATATATAAATAGTTCTGCATAGAAAAATGAGTTTCAGCATCTTAACTCCATTGAGTCAGCAATATTAATAATGAACTACTCTGCGTAAGGCTAGGGATTCATGACATCAACAGAATGTAGGATTACTCATATACATATGTATTCACGGCTTGTTAATTACATATATTTTATGCACTTTCTTGAACCTGTATAATTAAATATATGCTAGTAGAGAATGAGGCATGTTAAAAGGGGTTGTCCAGGTTTAGCACAAAAGTCGGCAGTCACTCTGTGTGACTGTTGACTTGTGAATCCTCACATCGCGCACTGTTAGGATTCTTAGGTTCCGACTAGATGTGCAATGCCTCGGTCTATACAAAATGAATTTAGCAAGGCTACACAAGTCTAGTCAGAATGTGGCCAGAAGTAAGCATATTGCATACTTGTCCAGTCTCATTCCTGGCACCAGAGAATCCCGACAGCAAGTGCTGTGAAGATTCACAAGTCTGCAGTCACATAGAGTGACTGCAGACTTTTTTGCAAACCTGGACAACTCAGTTATCTACATACAAAAGATGTATCCACTGATCTCCAACTTCCATGTGGATGAAAAAAATAACAACTAGGTGTTAACATTCTCCTAGTCAATATGGTGTGTCTCTGTAACCTGAACTAACATCATGCCAAGACTTGCGGAGGCAGGGGTTTCTGAGTTGAATTTTGGAATAGCTAGAAAACCACAAGCTGGAGATAAAAACACAAAAGTAAAGTAAAAAAAAAGTTTAAATAAATCTTTTACTATATTTTATAATGAATTTTTAATATTTTTTCTCTATTTGATAAAATGCTAACCAATGGCTTTCTGTGAAATGATACATTGGTCATCATTAATGGAGTACAAGTTATTATCTTGCACATTGTCTTGTACCAGAAGAGGTCAGTGTTGCCCTTGAACAGCAATATAAAAGAAAAATAATCGCCAAAATATGTATAAACATGCTGCTTAGAAATTAAATACATTTTACATTCCTGACGTATATTAGGAAACTGCCGGTTTAAGATTATAATCCGGAAACTCAACTAGGACTATCATTAATGTTTCATTCTGAAAAAGGGCGAGCAATGAAAATCATTTTGCTAATCTGGCATATAGGCCAAAAACATGAACATCAGAATAAAATAACTAATATTGGTAGTCTCTTCATTCATGCCATGAAATGTATAAAGTTCTGATGTTATGTTTTAAATGCATCATAAAGAAACAAGAAAAATTTATGAAATGATATAAACATATTTTCTTTTTTGATTATATACTTGAACCAAAATATTTAGTTATCCCAGAAAAAAAAGCACACACAAAAAAAAAGTACTACATGTAACTTTGGTCTTGCAATGACAAAAAAAAAAAACCCAGAAGTTGAATCATCTAGTTTCTCTGAAAGAAGATTTCACTCAATAGTTAATATTTTAGTTTCTTTTCTATCTCATTATAGCACAAATAAAATTTAATGTTGCAAGTTAATGGTACTGGACATAATCCCCCTACCACCCACCCTATTAAAATCATTTTTAAGGGAAATATGTCAAATGGATCAACCCACCTAAGCCGTCTACATGGACACACAGCTCATAGGAAGCTGAATATCATGATATCTTTTTCTTATATGTACCGTAAATTAGCTGTTCCAGGCTATGAGCCGGACACTGATCTGCATGAGAGTCAGCCTCCAGAGCTTATTATAAATCAAAGGGAGCGTTAGCAGTGTGAGACATGTATATTAGGAGAGCTGAGTGTCAGTCATTACATGTCTCACACTGTAACACCCCCTTTTATTTAAAATAAGCTCTGGAGGCATGTTGTCAGGGAGATTTCTGTCTAGCCTTAAAAGCTTATTTACAGTACATATTAAGAACAGTGTGGATTTATCTGGTATAAGACATTGGAGCGCAAGATATAATTTTCTTCAACTTTCTACGATCTGCATGTCGACATAGCTTTGGAGAGTTGATCCTACTGACAGAATCTTTTTAAATAGATGAAGACATTTTTTTTTTTTAAAACACCTTATGAAAAGGAAGACATCTGTTATAAAAAAATCTCTGTTTGGAGGACATACATACAATATGGACAGACAGCCCATTAATTAAAAATGACACCATGTAATCCTTGATTTTCCTCACTGCGCTACATAAGATTGTGAGCCCCAATGGGGACAGCCATGATACTGTATTTAGAGTGCTGCAGAATATGTTGGCGCTATATAAAAATAAAGATTATTATAAGATTATTACATCAGAACAAATAATTTGCTACCAGGACTTTCTGCAGATTACAGATAAAGGTTTTAATGATCCACCTATGATCTTTTACAATAAATAACACTTCAATGGGTATTGCAAGCCTCTGGGAGCCATTTTTGAGTCTTATTGTCAAAAAGATACCTTTCTTGCATATATATTTTAGGCTACAGCAGGAAAGAATATTGAGATCACAAATATTCTACTTATGCAACTTGACATGAAATATGTAGTCATTTTATATCCAAAAACGCTTTCCCAAAATACCGTATATGAATATGTGCAGCAGTTTCTGGGTGTCTCCTAAATACGGTACACTCAGCCACTGACAAAGATTTTACTTTCACTGGCGTAGAACTAACCTTCGTCATTGTAAAGAGACGGAGGCCGTAAGATTCAATTGTCAAGTTATAGAATAGTAAAATAATTGTTTTGTGTGGTTGATAACCAATTTGCTGTAACCACAATGGGACAATTAAAGTAGCTTATTGCTGTGATGAAATCCCCAAAATGACGCATGAAACCGCTGACACTGCCCCGAGGTGGAAGCATTATACAGTAGAATCACTTTTATAAAGCCATTAATCACCATAATACATTAGTGTTACAGTAGGGTGATGGGTCTGCATTCACTGGAATAAATAGGAGTTTATTCATGTTCTCACGCACTAAAGTGATTTTCAACATTATAGAGGAACAGTCACTTGTCATAAATATGTCTCTTTTACCTGGTGTAAATGCCACAGATTTTTTTAAAATCTGACTACTTCTGTCCCTACATTTCTCCATTTCTGATATTCTTTCCAATGTATGTAAATCTATTCTTGTTAGCCAAATGAATGTGATCCTCAACTCCTCCTCTGTGAGTCCACTTGAGGACCATGACCAGCCGGTTAAAAAGACTAGATTTATTTTTAGGGAAGAAGTGTCATATCTCTGAAACAGATTGGTGTGGGAATAAAAGAAAAAAGAAAAAGCATGGCAGAATTTACACAAAGTGTGAAAGTTACATTGGCAAGTTACAGATCCTCTTTAAACGTTACATATGGCAAGTGACAAGTTACATATAGCAAGTGACTGATCCTCTTTAAAAGAGTTTAAACTTATCATTTATCTATAGGAAAGGTGATAGCAATCGGTGAGGTGGTCATGCATTCAAACAATGAATGTTTTGATCAGGAAAAACCCCTTTAAAGCAGAACTCCAAACTTTCTATTACTGTGGCTCATCTTTTCCCTGCAGATTTCATTGCTTAGAATTATTCCATCATTGGAGTAAAAAGAATCAGGATTGCAGTGTAAAAGCATAATGAAGGTAAAGAACCACACCTTGAGCCATGGAAGAGGCAGGAGATGTATTTTATACCATCATAGACTACCTTTGCAATTTAATGACCAGACAGCTAAAAGCAGCAAACATTGAAGAATTAAAAAACTCATACATATTTTTTGATACTAACTTTTAAATTATAATTAAATTATAATAGAGATACTCATTGAAATTGTATTAATACATGTTTGGAAAATGAAATATATTAAAGTCAAAGGGCAAAATAGTGCTTGTAGTATTGAGAGAATAACAAACATTCTAGGCTATCAGGAAAGTTAAAAAAAAAACAAAAAAAAACATTGTGCCCATTTTACAGCTATTAAACAATCCAAAGATCCAAGATACCAGTTAGTATCCTTCAAAAACATTTTATTGGCACCACTGTACACATAAAAAAACTGGCATGTGACGTTTCGGCGACACAGGGCTTTTTTCAAGCCAAAAACAAGGTGTACATTGTACAATGTTTTTGGCTTGAAAAAGACCCTGTGTGGTCAAAAACGTTGCATGTCCATTTTTTTGTGTGTTCACTGGTGCCAATAAAACTTTTTCGAAGGATACTACCCTGTGCCTTGGATCCTTGGATTGTTCACAGTTTTACAACCTAGTGGAGGGCTGTACTGAGTCTGCACGAGACACATAGTGTTGCCCGGGATATACCTTTTAAACATTTTACGGCTAGTAACAGTCCCATTTATAAGAGGAACAACATCCTGACCCTTTTGTGGTTCTCACTCACCAGACTTAAATCACCAGTTCAACAGAAATATGGTGTGAAATTTTGGCTATTTGATATAGGATTTTGCCTCCTGCTTGATAAAGAAGTTTTATTTTCATCGTATGGTATTGATTCGCTTATCAGGTTACTATGTTATTATATTATTTATGATGAAGCTCTGCCCAAAATTATTAAATTAAAAATTACATTCAGACCTTAGATTAGCCTTTTGAAGTATATAAGGCATTCTGATATACAGACAATGTAGTATTACTGTAGATTAAATAGCTTAATTTGGCAAGAACTTACTGTACATAACTAATGCCAACTTTGCCACTGATCTGTTAGTGTCAGTCACCATCACAAACTTTTTTTGAGATCTAAGTATTGTGTTCTGCATTTAGCCCATACATAATGATATATGTTATAATACAAAGGCCATAGCCCTTTGGAATCCTTGTACAAAGCTGATAAAAAAAATGACTCAGCGTTTCTGTTACTACTTATCTACAGATGACCAGTCCATGACATGTCAATGAGGATGATGGGGAATATAACTACATAGCTTTATCTTGCTTCTTTGCAGAGCCCTGCAGCATATACTGTAGCTGACATATACACACACACACACACACAGCTGCCAACATTTCTGATATCTGAAGTGGGACACTTAAGGACAGCATGGAAAAAATAGTTAACTTTAACTATGGAAATGTCTAGATTTTCGAAAGAAATAATCCACCTCCTTATGGTTATATATTATTAAGATTAGCCTTCCAATGTACTTCGTAGATATACTGCACGTTACTTAGGCATGTAAAGTGTTGGTTTTTAGGTATAGAACTATCAAAAAAGTCCATCTGATCTTTTATTTCGGATGTTGTAACAATGCAATTGCCAATATTCTGAGTTATGTATACAACTATTCACCAGCAATAAGGAGAGATCTCAATAAAATGTAAAAATACAATACTTCTCCATACAATAAGAAGCCCACATAATGCAGGACATACACATCTACCATATATATTTCCCCTTTGGTTACTTTAGATACTAAAAGTGTAGCGTGGTAGAAGAATGGCTAATCATTACTATCTTAAGGCTGGCTGTAGACAAGCGTATGAGAAATCGTTCACGTTTCATTCAAAAAATTGTTTTCTAATTTTCATACGTGTGCCATTAATGTATCTGTTTTTACGTCCGTGTGCAATTCATTTTCATAAATCTACACTAAAAAATGTACATGATCAAAAACAGTTTTCTAGATTGATAAAAGAAATGTATCTGCAAAACTCAGATGCCACTCGGATGTTTTTTGTGGATATGTTTTTTTTTAAACACCAATAGACTTAAAAGATAAGTCTCATCCAAGACTCCAAAGACTGAAAAAGAAATTGTTCATCTGAACAGTACTATTGAATAACATGGGTCACTGTGCTGTCCGTGGGATATCTGATTAAAAGTTGAACAGAACATGTCCGATTTATACGCTGGTCAGCATGAGCCCTAAACCTGTGGGAGGCTGTAGAGGGGCCCAAGTCATGGTTGTGCCTAAAATCGGCTTTATGGAGACAAGAGAGTAGCAGTAGTTTTGATCTAGTGGGTTCAGTTGGGTGATGCTCAAGACTCAAGGGGTTCATCTTTAAGGATGGAGTGGTGTGAAAAAGACTATTGAGAACGAGGCCTGGGCAGAAAGGGGTAAAACCCTTGAAACAGGACAAGGAAATGAAGGGGTAGAACTCTGCAGAGGAGTAGCACTCTTGAGAATAGGGCATATGGCAGAGAGACATCCACAGTATCTGGTATTTAGTTGAAGATGGATTGACAGTTCAGGCTGGTGTTAAGTTATACAGTCCTTTGGTGTGAGATCCGTGCAATGAAAAGGAATCCCTCAGATAGAAGGTTAGTGTACAGTTCATTCAAATTAATATTCTGTTAAGTTTGGTTTTGCAACATTAAGCTATTGTACCATCTTATAGTACCAGTAAGTTGCCATGCTTGAATATTGTAACCAATAAGTGTATTGTTCCACTAAATAGATTTTTTGGTGGTACTGTATGTACATTGTGCAGTAAAGTTGAACTGTTTGAACTTCATTCGGTCAGTAACAGCCTTGTAGACTGAATTACGTTCACTCCAAAGAACCCTACAGATGGCATCTCCTAATAACTTTAAGCCACAGATGACACTTAATTCTCTATTTAAATGACCATTACTATTCAAATGGTTGCAACAATATTTTTCCAGTGGGTTAATGCATAATTAACATGTTTTTTAAACTGGACATTTCATTAATATCAACACATACCATCTTTTGGGTGGCATCTGCAAATTACCCGAGATATCTTCTCTGATAAGGAATATGTGCTGTTGGATATTTTTCTGGTAATTTGTATTACCTCTGACAGAAGTAGTGGTGTCTGGTTCCCCCTTCTTTTTACATAGACATTAACATGCATGTTAGGAAAAGCAAAAAAAAAAAAATCAGGAATGAAGGCAAATATCTATGGATATCTTCTCAAACACACATACAGAGGTTGTAGGATCTACTTGTCTACTACCTGCATTTATATTCTGCAGCACAGATGCTGTGCCGATGTTAGATGCATGAAGAGAAGTTAAATCTTTTATTGCCAGTGTGTGCCACAGACCATAAATTGGATCCATGAATGTTGAGAAACCCCCTGATCTACTAATGTTAATACTTGGTGTATTATCAATAATAGTACTAATGTTTATCTTATTATAGCTCTGGAATTAACCTTTCTGGATTACAAGTGGAGTTTTTTTATATGCCCCAAAAAAGTTGGAAATCTGGGTAAAAGAGGTAGAGAACAAGAATAAAATGATTTGGAAATCTCTTATGGAAATATTTTATTCACAGTGGAAATTAGAACACGTATCAGAAGGTAAAAGTTAGACATTTTTACATTTCATTTGAAAAAATTAACTAAATTAAAAATTATTGGTAGCAACACATCTCAAACAAGTTGGGACTGGGTCATGTCTGCCATTGTATAGCATCTACTATTCTTCTTACAACAATCTGTAAACATCTACTAAGTGAGGAGACCAATTGCTGGTGTTTTGGGAGAAGAATGTTGTCCCATTCTTGTCTGATGTAGGATTTTACCTGTTCATCAGTGCTAGGTCTTTGCTGGATTTTTTGTTTCATAATGCAACATGTTTTCTATTGATGAAAGATCTGGACTGCAGGTGGCCAGTATATCACCTAAACTCTTCTTCTGAGGAGCCATGCTGTTGTGATGGATGCAATATGTGGTTTAGCATTGTCTTACTAAAATATGCAAGGCCTTAACAGAAATAGATGTCTGGATGGGAGCATACAGTGAAGGAAATAATTATTTGATCTCTTGCTGTTTTTGTAAGTTTCCCCACTGACAAAGACATGAACAGTCTATAATTTTAAGGCTAGGTTAATTTTAATATTGAAAGATAGAATATTCCCCACAAAAAATCAAGAAAATCACATTGTATAAATTAGAAAAATGTATTTGCATTTTGCAGTGAGAAATAAGTATTTGATCCCTCTGGCAAACAACACTTAATACTTGGTGGCAAAACCCTTGTTGGCAAGCACAGCAGTCAGACATTTTATGTAGTTGAAGATGAGGGTTGCGCACATGTCAGGAGGAATTTTGGTCCACTCCTCTTTGCAGACCATCTTTAAATCATTAAGATTTTGAGGCTGTCACTTGGCAACTCGGAGCTTCAAGTCCCTCCATAAGTTTTCTATGGGATTAAGGTCTGGAGACTGGCTAGGCCATTCCATGACCTTAATGTGCTTTTCTTTGAGCCACCCCTTTGTTGCCTTGGCTGTATGTTTTGGGTCATTGTCTTGCTGGAAGACCCAGCCACGACCCATTTTTAATGTCCTGGCGGAGGGAAGGAGGTTGTCACTCAGGATTTTACGGTACATGGCTCCATACATTCTCCCATTGATGCAGTGAAGGAGTCCTGTGCCCTTAGCAGAGAAACACCCCCAAAACATAATGTTTCCACCTCCATGCTTGACAGTGTGAATGGTATTCTTTGGGTCATAGGCAGAATTGCTCTTCCTCCTAACACGGCGAGTTGAGCTAATGCCAAAGAGCTCAATTTTTGTCTCATCTGACCACAGCACCTTCTTCCAATAACTGACAGAATCATCCAGGTGTTCATTGGCAATCTTCAGATGGGCCTGTACATGAGCATGGGGACCTTGCAGGCACTGCAGGATTTTAAACCTTTAAGGCGTAATGTGTTACAAATGGTTTTCTTGGTGACTGTGGTCCCAGCTGCCTTAAGATCATTAACAAGTTCCCCCGTGTAGTTTTAGGCTGATCTCTCACCTTCCTCATGATCAAGGAGACCCCAAGAGGTGAGATTTTGCATGGTGCCCCAGATCGATGTCGTTTGACACTCATTTTGCATTTCTTCCATTTTCTTACTATTGCACCAACAGTTGTCTCCTTCTCACCCAGCATCTTACTTATGGTTTTGTAGCCCATTCCAGCTTTGTGCAGGACTATGATCTTGTCCCTGACATCCTTTGAAAGCTCTTTGGTCTTGCCCATGTTGTACAGGTTAGAGTCTGACTGATTAATTGAGTCTGTGGACAGGAGTCTTTTATACAGGTGACTATGTAAAACAGCTGTCTTTAATGCAGGTAACGAGTTGATTGAGAGTGTCTAACTGGTCTGTAGGAGCCAGAACTCATAATGGTTTGTAGGGGATCAAATACTTATTTCTCACTGCAAAATGCTAATACATTTATCTAATTTATACAATGTGATTTTCTTGATTTTTTGGGGATATTATATCTCTCAATGTTAAAATTAACTTACCCTTAAAATTATAGACTGTTCATGTTTTTGTCAGTGGGTAAACTTATAATAACAGCAAGGGATCAAATAATTATATCCTTCACTGTAGGTTATTCTAAAACCACTATATAATGCTCAGCATTGATAGTGTCTTTCAAACTACGAAAGTTGTCCATATCATTGGCACTAATGCAACCCGTTACAATCAGAGATGAAACTGTTAACAAGCTGGATGGTCCCTCTTGAATTCGCAAGACACAGCGTCCATGGTTTCCATAAAGAATTAAAAATTTTGATTTATCCGATCACAGAACAATTTTCCATTTTGCTGCAGGTCATTTTAAATAAGTTTTAGCCCAGAGAAGATGGCAGTGTTTCTGGATTGGGTGATATATGGCTTCCTTTGCATGATAGAGCTTTAACTTGCATTTGTGGCTTGCATGGAGAGCTGTGTTCACAGAATGATTTCTGGAAGTATTCCTGAGCCGGGGCATTGATGTTCATGATCACATAAGGCAGTGCTAGGTCACTAGCATTTAATATTGACTGTCGGCCTTGACCCTTGTGTACATGGATTTCACAAGAATCTGAATATTTTTAGGATATTATGAACTATAAATGGTGTGATATCCCAAGTCTTTGCAATTTTATATTGTAGAACATATTTACTAAAATTGTTTCAAAATTTGTAAACGCAGTTGTTCACAGATTTTTGAACCTCTGACCATCTTTGCTTCTGAGTGATTCTGCCTCTCTAAAATGTTCTTTTTATACATATTATTGACTTGCAATAGATGAAAATTGACCCTCCAGCTGTTTTTCCAATAGCACCACTTACTTTTCCAGCCTTTGGTTAACCCTGTCCAAACTTTTTTAAGATGTGTTGCTCCCATTAATTTCTAAATTAGTGATTTTTTTCAAATTAATTGGAAAAATGTCCTCTAACTTTTGATATATATTCTATGTTCTGTTGTGAATAAAATATGGCACTCAGATATCCAAATCATGGCATTCTTGTTTTCTTTACATTTTACACAACAAGCCAACTTTTTTGGAATTGGCGTTGAAAATTAGGCTTTAATATATATATATATATATATATATGTATATATATATATATATATCTCACATGGAGACATAATGAGGATGTACTGTACGCAGTAAGGAATTTCCACTTCATCGTTATTTTAAATAATGTGACTTGATTGTAAACAAATAAAATTCATTTAAAATATTCCATGATTTGTGGATTCAAGAGAATTTTGGGGATATATTTTGCATAAACACAGTACGACGGGGCAAATCAGTGACCATTTTGCTGGATGCATATGGCACAGAACAGTGGCAAACACACAAAAAAAATTCTTGTTCATGAACAGTGTATAGGCCTGTGGTAGTCCAATAGTTCTGGCTATAACAGAAGCTACTTGCTGCTTTGGAGGTAGATGTGGCCCCCTTATCTCTTGATTACCATGTGGCTGTACAATTGCTATGTCTACCCCTGGCCGAAAAAAGGTTTAAGCAAACCTTCTCTGTAATCACAGTGGGGGCAAAATATCATACTTTTGGGGGTACTTTTCTGCAAAGGGGACAGGGCAACTGCACCATATTGAAGGAAGGATGGGGTCATGTATAGTGAGATTTTGGCCAACAACCTCTTTCCTTCTATAAGAGCATTGGGTCAAGGCTGGGTCTTCCAGCATGACAATAACCCAAAACACACAGCCAGGGCAACTAAGGAGTGGCTCCATAAGAAGCATTTCAAGGTTCTGGAGAGGCCTAGCCAGTCTCCAGACCTGAACCCAATAGAAATTTTTTGGAGGGAGCTGAAACTCAATATTGCCCGGTGACATCTGTATGGAGAGTGGGCCAAAATCCCTGCTGCAGTGGGTGCAATCTAGATCAAGAACTACAGGAAACATCTGACCTCTAATTGCAAACAAAGGTTTCTGTACCAAATATTAAGTTCTGTTTTTCTATTGTATCAAATATTTATTTCATGCAAATTAATTATGTAGAAATCATACAATGTGATTTTCTGGATATTTTTTTAAGATTCAGTCTCTCACAGTTGAAATGTATGTATGATAAAAATTACAGACCTCTCCATTCTTTGTAGGTGGGAAAACTTGCAAAATCGGCAGTGCATCAGATACTTTCCCACTGTATATATATATATATACAGTACAGACTAAAAGTTTGGACACACCTTCTCATTTAAAGATTTTTCTGTATTTTCATGACTTTGAAAATTGTAGATTCATACTGAAGGCATCAAAACTATGAATTAACACATGTGGAATTATATACTTAACAAAAAAGTGTGAGACAACTGAAATTATGTCTTATATTCTAGGTTCTTCAAAGTAGCCACCTTTTGCTTTGATGACTGCTTTGCACACTCTTGGCATTCTCTTGATGAGCTTCAAGAGGTAGTCACTGGAAATGGTTTTCACTTCACAGGTGTGCCCTGTCAGGTTTAATAAGTGGGATTTCTTGCCTTATGAATGGGGTTGGGACCATCAGTTGTGTTGTGCAGAAGTCTGGTGGATACACAGCTGATAGTCCTAATGAATAGACTGTAAGAATTTGTATTATGGAAAGTAAAAAGCAGCTAAGTAAAGAAAAACGAGTGGCCATCATTACTTTAAGAAATGAAGGTCAGTCAGTTCGAAAAATTGGGAAAACTTTGATAGTGTCCCCAAGTGCAGTTGCAAAAACCATCAAGCGCTACAAAGAAACTGGTTCACATGAGGACTGCCCCAGGAAAGGAAGACCAAGAGTCACCTCTGCTTCTGAGGATAAGTTTATCTGAGTCACCAGCCTCAGAAAGCGCAGGTTAACAACAGCTCAGATTAGAGACCAGGTTAATGCCACACAGAGTTCTAGCAGCAGACACATCTCTATAACAACTGTTAAGAGGAGACTTTGTGCATCAGGCCTTCATGGTAAAATAGCTGCTAGGAAACCACTGCTAAGGACAGGCAACAAGCAGAAGAGACTTGTTTGGGCTAAAGAACACAAGGAATGGACATTAGACCAGTGGAAATCTGTGCTTTGGTCTGATGAGTCCAAATTTGCAATCTTTGGTTACAACCACCGTGTCTTTGTGCGACGCAGAAAAGGTGAAACGATGGACTCTACATGCCTGGTTCCCACCGTGAAGCATGGAGGAGGAGGTGTGATGGTGTGGATGTGCTTTGCTGGTGACACTGTTGCGGATTTATTCAAAATTGAAGGCATACTGAACCAGCATGGCTACCACAGCATCTTGCAGCGGCATGCTATTCCATCCGGTTTGCGTTTAGTTGGACCATCATTTATTTTTCCACAGGACAATGATCCCAAACACACCTCCAGGCTGTGTAAGGGCTATTTGACCAAGAAGGAGAGTGATGGGGTGCTACGCCAGATGACCTGGCCTCCACAGTCACCAGACCTGAACCCAATCGAGATGGTTTGGGGTGAGCTGGACCGCAGAGTGAACGCAAAAGGGCCAACAAGTGCTAAGCATCTCTGGGAACTCCTTCAAGATTGTTGGAAGACCATTTCTGGTGACTACCTCTTGAAGTTCATCAAGAGAATGCCAAGAGTGTGCAAAGCAGTCATCAATGCAAAAGGTGGCTACTTTGAAGAACCTAGAATAGAAGACATATTTTCAGTTGTTTCACACTTTTTTGTTAAGTATATAATTCCACATATGTTAATTCATAGTTTTGATGCCTTTCAGTGTGAATGAACAATAGTCATGAAAATACAGAAAAATCTTTAAATGAGAAGGTGTGTCCAAACTTTTGGTCTGTACTGTATATATATATATATTTTTTTTTTTTTTAACTGGAGACCTCAAAACAAACAACTTTTTTTAATGGCAAACGGGCACATTCAACTCATAGGTTTCCTCACATAATGAACATCTTCTTTGTTCTCCAAATGGTAGTTGATGGACACATGCAACTCTATCAGCCGCCTACAAACGACGAACAGCCTTTTTCTATGTGCACAGATTTCAAATGGAGGCAGCTGATAGACAGATCTGACCCTTGCACCTCTGACAATAGGCATGTAGAGAACAGCAGAGCTGTGTGGTATGTCATGAAGGATCTACTAAAAAGTATAGTATTTTTGTATAGTCAGTGCCACAAAATTAGAACTCTAACACATTTGTGAAAATAAAAATAAAGTGGCCAACCCCTTTAGCATACAGATGTCAAATGGAGCCATAAAGAGGTTGTTTGCATAAAGCAGTTATTCACTTAATCTCCATAACAAACTACACAGCTCTCTTATTCTCAAAATGACATTTGATGGAGTAGCATATGACCAGACCTGCCCATCAGCCTCCTCCAGTTGAAAAATCCTACATATAGGAAGTCTGTTTTTAAATTGGAGGAAGATGATGGACAGGTCTTGTCTAATGGACCTCCTTTTACTGCCATTTTGAGAACAGGAGATCTGTGCTGTCTGCTAGGAAGGTTGTGCTTCAAAGTGCACGAGTAGAATATGTGATACTTAAAATAAAATGCCCACAATCATCTCCCAATACATTTTTTAAAGAATTGGGCACTTTATTTTTTATTTTAAATGCAAAAATAAAATATGATCTTGCAATGTTGCACACATTTTTGATAATTCTGCTGTGTGAACACAGCCCAAACATAAATCTTTTCAAGTATTTCTGTACATCAGATTGACAATATCAAATGGTTTTGTCCTAAAATAGCGGGCATTGCAGGAACACCTACATTTTTATAGAGAACCTGTTAGGAGATACATGTCCGAACCACGAACAGCATAAGCAAAGGCAGACTTCTTAGTTACCAATAGCTATGTTTTAGCCTGACAGACTGGGAAGATTCATACGAAATATCTTAAATACAACCAAGAACGGGTGGAAGTCATACAGCAGGCTCCCCATGACTACTTCATTCCCATCCCATCTTTATTCAGGGATCTCTCCTTGTTTGTGTTTAGAGAAACTGGTCATAAAGACAACACAGACAGGGAGAAGTTAGTGAGAAGTTGTCCACATGAGTCTCCTTGATCCCTGTTCATTTTTTATCTCTTTTCTCTAAAACTTTGCAACATTTTAAAGTAAACCATATCTAAAAGGTAACGTTTCTCCTTGTGGACATGTTAAGCTTCCCATAGGTGGCACTGGAGTTCTGGTTCTCTTCCTCTCTGAAGAGACAATTTGCATATTTTCCAGAGGAGCATTGCAGCTTAAAAGTCTCCTCACCTTGACATGCTTATCATGTCACTCTCCGCCAGGAGAAACGTTACCCCTTGGATACCGGTTAGCCGCTTCTCACCTAGCCAAACCATATCTCACACTTTGCACTGAGAAGGGGCAGTATCCCGAAACGAAGTGTCTGCAAATTGAGATTTTGTTTTTTCCTATTATCCTAAGTCATTTGACAAGGCTCGTTAAAGGGTCTATATTGACTTTTAGGATTGCTGCTTCCTATAGGTGGCACTAGAGTTCTAGTTCTCCTCCTCTCTAAGAGACAATTTGCAAAGTAGACCATAGAGGTTTGCATTGAGTGAGCTTGCTCCATTGGCTTTCACTTTGGCTTCATACAGTATCTACTCATTGCAAACATTATCCACGTATCCACTGACCAACATTTATGTGTGGTTGCGCCAGAAATCTAGCGTATGCCTTGCAATTGGCAAAAATAAAATTTAGACAAATATATTATTGATTTGTGCCAAAAGAACAAATGTGTGTACCTCAGTGGTACTTTTCTAAAGTTTCTAGGAAAAAGGGGTGCAGTTTTAAAGAGTCTAAAATGCACAAATTAATGACCTAAAGAAATCTAACGTAGATTTTGCTAGCATGCTAGATGCACTGAATATCACACAATGTGCGCCACTGTATTCTTACAGTTTTAAATGTAAACAGTGTCCCATATTTATTAAACTCTTTACACCAATTTTGGGCATTAACTAAACCCTCACAAGTGAAATTTGAATAAAATTTAAATTTTTTTGCTCAATGCATCAAAAGATGAAAAAGCGAGCACTGAGTAGGAGTTATGACCAACAGCTTTGATGCCTCGATCACAGGAGTGCATAACACGGTCGAGTGCTATCCAATGTTTTGTCGGATGGCAGTCGGCCCAGTGTTATACTATGAGACAGTGCAGATCTGTGATTTTCTTCCCATGCCGATACGGCATGAAAAATAATCTGAGTGCATCCGATAATTGGATCATGCGCATCCATACAAGTCTATGGGTGCGTGTGAAATATCGGACTGCACTCGGATGTCATCCAAGTGCAGACCGATTACCGCAGATGCATATTTTCTCCATTCTGAGTTCTCAGTGTTCTCTGCACCACTGCTGCGATTCTCTCATGCAAGAGAATCGGATCACATGAAGGTGGCACTCAAATCAAAGTCTGATAGAGTTTGAACCAAGTGTCATTAGCATAATCGTCCCAATTCTCTTGCATGAGAGAATCTATGCTAGTGTAACCCCAGCCTTAGGCAAATTAATTACGTTTTATCCCATAAATTGTCACTAATTTGGCTGCAAATCTGTACCAGTTTATGAGAGGTTCAAATTTTATTTTTGGATTTTAGAACAGCCTAAAACTGCGTCAAAAATTTGGTGCAATTTACTCCAATTTTCCTTTTTTTGTAGACTAGTGTATAAAATGCCATTCTTGATAAATCTGCCAGCAGTATATGTATTCCAATTGTAAAAGTGATGGAGACATTAACTAGGAAATGAGGAAATTGAGTGACATAGATTCAAAGGAAAATGACATGAGTGGATTTAGATCATACACACACAGGATGTGTCCTAACCTTGGTTGCAAGTTTAAAAATCGATACACAGCATAAAATCAATTGCAACTAAATTAAATGCTCGGACTAGTCAATATTCAGCTTCAAAGTTCAATGTGCACTATGGTCGAACTGCTGTATCCCTAACAAGACTTTTTTTTTAATTTTGCTTCATATTGAAACTCCATTTTAAAAATGTGAATTTTGTTCTTGGAAAAATGTTACATTTGAATCATGGCAAAAAAGTATTAGGAAACCCTAACGGCCATTGTCCATTGAAAGCCAAGTCTCTTACTGTTTTTCAATGCAATTTCGTTAGACTATCACCTACCACGTGGAGTGGTCTTGTTTGATGGAAAAATATGATCACAAAATGGCATATAGGAAAGGCATAGAAATATAGGTGCTCTGAAAATATCAGTGATAGTTGAATATATGGACAGTGTGTGCAGCTGTATAGAGTTAATAATGAAAGGTTAATGTAAGTTTTTGAGCGCAAGCTACTGATTGCCATGATCTACAATGCAGCTACATAGGTTATAAATGATGGTTAAAGGTTCTACTCCTTGGTGCCTACAGAGTGTATGAAAAGGTGTGATATGATGGAGCTAGAATTCACCTAAAGCCTGGGGTCATTCACGGATACTAATGGAAACAGAACATTTTTAGGAACAGTTATGTACACCTACCAGAAGTAAGCACAGATCCATAGGTTATAATGGTCCACTTTATGTTTGCTTGTAACGTAAAGAGTTTCCATAATCCACTTAATTCAATCAGTAATCACAATCTTCTGTTGAGAATCTTTTCTTGAATCTTCTCCAGTTAAAAAAAAAGAAACTTTAAAAATATAGATGCCTGATTTTGCAGACATCCAGGGTTGTTTTCTAGATGAATGTTACCAGACATTAGAGTCCTTCAGAGACTGAGCAGCAGACTCCATTGGCGATATTGAATATATCCTCTCATGGGTTCTCCCATCATCCTATGTAACTGCTACTGGAGGAGGTAATGTCTGAAGGGCTGGGTTTCATTAAGATTTCACCTCTTAAGATTTAAGGCTAGAAAAAAAGGAGGGTACATTGGGCACATTCAAAGGCCTACACATCTGATGCTTTGGGGGTAGCATTGATTAAGCAACAATTATTCGGAAGAAGTGTTATATTTTATGACTTTGCTCTGTGGCAATATGACCAAACCATTTTATCTTGCTTTGCGAATGAAAATACCAAGTTTAATGCAATAGCAAATGAAAACTACAATTGAATACAATCATTTATACCAATTTATGATCCACCATTGATTTTGGCAGAGTTTGATGCTATTCGGGAGCACACAGTGCCACCAAAGCATCCAATGGATCCTTTTTAAAATGAATATACAAGTCTAAACTGTAGAGCATTTTTCTCTAATGGTCATTGCTGTCTATGTATAATTATTTTATGTTTTTATTATAAGCAGAATTTATTTTTACATTAACATAGGAAAAAGCCTCCTTGTTTTGCTCCTGGTGACCATTTGTAAAAATCAACACGACAAAGTAAAGAGTTTCCAACATAATTTATTCAGAATCTGGAATTATTTAAATCTATTTAATGAATAGATATTTTAGACAAATTTTTTTTTCCCCAAAAAAATATATTTCTATGGAATATGGCGTTCAGATAGTGAATTGTAAGGAGCTTATAGAAGCTGAAAGAGTTGTACATATAATCCAAAATTGAATCAGAAAATTACATGAGACTATTGAAGATATTAATATGTCGTACATTAAAGTTTTAAAGGTTAGGGAATCAGAGACAATCAGATTTCTACATTTGATAATCCCTTAACACATCTGTATCCAGCAGATAATCCAGACATGACCCCTTCATTTTATGGGCTACAGCTGAAACTACAGAAAAAAAGGAGGTGGTAAACAAGTTTAAACAGTAAGAACATTGATTATGGGCTGTAGTTTCCTGAAGTCAGGAAGACATCTATTTTTTTCCCTTTTTTAGACAGGAACTAGCCAAGTATGCTCCAAGGTATTTCTAACTGCTTCTGGATACAAGGTGATTAATCCCAAAGGCCAAATCCACTCATGCCTAAACACAGGCGTCTCTTCAAAGCCTAAAACTGAACTGTTCTATTTAAAAGCATATTTTCTAATACATTTAAGATGCATGCTATACCTTCAGCACTTTAGAAGTATCACCATAACACATCAATATACAAATGTGACAGCATCTCTACGTTATAGCAGTCTGCTCCAACCAATGCATTGCTCTTTATAATCACTATCATATGTCAGCTTTAACAATACTGTCATAAATGCATAATGTTCACCAGATCACCCAACCAACTTTTTTTTCTATAGGTTCATTTAACCTCTCTCATCTTTCCTTCCTGATCTTGTACTATTCCTGGCAAAGACAGGGTTAATAACTATTGGCAAGGTATACAGGGTTAGTATGGGAACAATCCAATCCCCCAAGCTGTCTCTGTCTGCAACAGATTCATATAAAAAAAATGAAAAGGACGCAGTGATATGTGCCTTTGGCATCAACAGAAGAGCTATTTGCAGGCATGTGTTGTATACAATAGGCACACTTGCAGAGCAGACTACTACAGCACACATCTCTTACTACAGAAATAGGCTCCTGACTGCCACATATTTATTTTATACTCTCCTTTTGTTTCATTAAGCACATATTCTGTGATATAAAAAAATAAAATATTCAGATTAAGAAAAAAAAAGAAACTACGCCCCTATATTACGCTAATCTCCTTCCCCAATAGCCTGTCGATTGTAAGCCCTTGAGGTCAGGGTCTCCTACTTTGTACCAGTCTGTCACTGTTCTTATGTATCTTGTATGTAAACCCTCTTCACATGCCCAGAGCCATGGAACTAATAATGCTTTAAAAATAAATATTAATAATAATGGATTCACTGCAATTTATTCATGTATGAAACTCAAGAACGCAAGTAAAGGACACCAGCAAAAGCTATTCTAGAATTGTTTTTTTGCCTTCACCATTGCATCCTAAAACCAGAATTACAAGTTGCTATTTGCCAAATGTGTGCACGTTACATGTTGATATGATTATATAGTAAAGGAACAGCATTACCCAGTTCTTGGTGTGTAGACTAAAGCTGGCAGACTTTACTTTGACTAATACTCCACGAGGTTTAACTTAATGCGCTTTAATGCGTGAAAACACCCAATATTTATCCCGTAAAGAAGTTACTTTTCGATCCACCAGCTTTGCAGGCAGAACACTGGCAACCAAAGAAGATTAGGGAAGAGTAGGAACCACTTAATAGCCTGCGCTTCTTAACTCTTGAGGGAGTTGTGATGCACATGACTACTCTTTGATCTGTGCCTTTAAAATCATCTAGTTCATTATAATATATACATATATATAATAATAATTATTATATATATGCACTTAACGCAGAGTTAAAAACCCAGAAATACTGCATTTTACACCAGAGACAGCGAACCTGCACCACACCTTCTTATTCATGGGACAGTTCGTACAACGTAAGCAACAGGCAGCTACCTACAATGTAAAAGACGATATCAGAAGGATCAATGTATAAAAGGTGAAAGAACACCTGCTGCGAGACTAAACACGTTCTTACGGCGTCTTATCATTTATAGGTTATTTCCCTTCCTATCAAAAGTAACTGGTAACACACATACAGCAGAGATGGGTTTGTTATTTGTTGCACTCAACTTGTGCTACCTGGTAACCCCAAGAGCTATGGTACTTTGGATGATACAGAGTTAAATGACAAGTACAGCTTTATCAGTACATGCAAGGAAAACCATATAGCTCTTCATAGAAAGGAATGCAGAAAATGTTCTAATATAGGATTTCTAGAGACTTAGAACCCCCCCCCAAAAAAAAATTAAAAAAATAAAAGCTTTAGGTTTAGGGGTGTCTGATCCTGACTTAAAACAGAGAGCAAGTGATGAAGTCAGGCTGAGAATCAGTGCAGAATTGTAAAGTAAGGGGTAGACTTTAGTACTTCTCTTAGAAAAGTTTATGTAATAAGTCATTTAGTAGCAAGAGGCTGGAGCATGCAGGTTAATCCTCACCTGTGCTTGGGTAGATCTGACTGTCACAATGTGCTGAAATCCTGGATGATCCAGTTGTTTCGTAGCCTCTCGCAGCCCAGTCCACAAAGTGCTTGGAAACCCAGCTGAGCCATTCACATGTCTGTCCTCTCATTCACTGGTTTCAGGAGTTGTGAGCTGGAGATCTAAGGCTGACTCATAAGGCAGGACTATTCTTCAAGGTCCTAGTGCCTTTCTGACATAAACCAGGTGTGTTTCACATTCTTCCCTTCTATTCCTCTCTGTTCAGCCAGTTGCAGGAATACTCCAAATTGAATTTAGCAAATATATACGGAATGGAAATAGAAGTGAAACGCAGGAGGTTTTGCGCATAAACATTCAGCTCTCGGACGCATCCTCTTCTTGTCTGCAGAAGAACAGCTGATAATAACCCCCTATAGTGATTGTGGAGTTTAAACCGGGATTACGTCTGAACCTATCAGCTTCATCCCAGCAGTGGTGCTTTCAAATAATCGCTAGTCACAATGGCTTAACCCTTCCGCTCCTGAGGGGGCTTATCAAGAATAATCCAACAACGATGAAATAAGTATTCCTGAATGAATTTCTGCTGATACGTCAGAGAAGAAAAATGTCTTTAAGGCTTTTAAAAAAATGATTTACTCTTGGTCAGAAAATCTGTAAATAAAGTAACGAAGTTCCAATTTTTCTGCCTATATTCAAAACATTACAGAGACACGTTTTATATTCCGCCATGATATTTTTTTGGATATGATTCATAATTTATTGAGTTTCACTTTTCAGTACATTTGGATTATTAACACAATTGACACTTATAATATATATTAAACGAAGGTACTTATATCATCATGTGTTGGTTACTAATTGTTTATAATTAG
This sequence comes from Phyllobates terribilis, assembly GCF_046119375.1. Taxonomy (NCBI): domain Eukaryota; kingdom Metazoa; phylum Chordata; class Amphibia; order Anura; family Dendrobatidae; genus Phyllobates; species Phyllobates terribilis. The sequence continues at coordinate 695,928,630 of NW_027362762.1, forward strand.
TAGATTAGTTTCTACCTTATCTTATTTCTATTACTTTGGTCTTGTCTAAATCGGACGTCAATTTTTCTCATAATTATTATAGTCTATGGGGCTGTTTACATGTCCGTGTATTTTTGCAACCCGAGTTGTACACACAAAATCGCCATGTCCGATTATTATCTGATTCTTGTACCAAACTCACCAATGCAAGTCTATGGGTCCGAGAAAAAAAATCAGACAGCACTCAGATGCCATCCGTGTGCTGTCCATTTTTCACAGACTGATAGGAGAAAATCTGATTGAACTCTAAACAAACGCTGATGAGATAAAGTGACACTATGACCAAACTCTGATGACACTGATCAAAAACATTAATGAAACTCAAAGGGTTGATTGTGACTTGTAGGATTGCTGCTTCCAATAGGTAGCGCTATAGAGTTAAAGTCCTCTTTTTCTCTGAAGAGGCAATTTGCATATTAAATTTCCCAGAGGAGCATTGCACAGCCAATAAGCCTCCTTACCTTGGCATGCCAGAGCCGGTATGTGACTCTCCACAAGGAGAAACGCTACCCCTTAGACCTCAGTCCAGAGCCTCTCACCTAGCCGAATCAGTTCTCATACTTTGCACTGATGAGGGCCAACAGCCCGAAACACTGTGTCTGCAAATTGAGATTCTGATTTGGCTTTTATCCTATGTCATATTGCACGACTCGTTAAAGGGTTGATTGTGACGTGTAGGATTGCTACTTTCAATATGTGGCGCTATAGAGTTCAAGTCCTCTTTTTCTCTGAAGAGGCAGTTTGCATACAGACCTTTTTTTTGTGTTCAAGAAAAATCACTGAATGAGCTCTGTTTTTTTCTAGTATTTTAACTTCATTATAGGGAACCTGTAATCAGAAAAAACGCTAATAACTTGCAGATATGGGGTTAATTTGCAGGTCAATAGCATTACTAACTTGACTGGTGCTCACACATAGCCACATGCTGTAGGGAGAAAATGAACTTTATTCCTCCCGGCAGCATTCGGGTTTCAGTAAAGGTGGCGGAGCCGGTGCTGATTCTGTGTATACTCAGAGAGGTGACTGAACCAACGCCAGTGCTGGTTCAGTGTATACTCAGAGCGGTGACTGAACCAACGCTGGTGCCGGCCCCGTGACTGAAATCAGAACGCTGCTGGAGAGAATAAAGTTAATTTTCTCCCCAGTGTTCGGCTATATTAGTGTTTCCCAAACCCCATCCTCACGGCCCCCCACAGGTCATGTTTTCAGGATCTCATTAGTACAGCACAGGTGAGAAAATTCCTGATGCCTTGATGATACTTCAATCACCTGTGTAATACTAAGGAGATCCTGAAAACATGACCTGTGGGGGGCCGTGAGGGTGGGGTTTGGGAAACACTGGGCTATATGTTGGCACCGGGCAAGTTAGTAATGCTATTAACCTGCAGGTTAATATTTTTCTGGTGACAAGTTCCCTTTAAAGATACTCTGACAGCTGATACATGCTACTGAAAGTACAAGCATCATGAAAAACACACTGGCTCTATCATTTCAGCCAGGTATGCTTTACTCTGAAATGCTGCAGCATTTCAAAGAAAAACATACATTTAAAGGCTTTTTCACATGACTATATTTTCAGACTGAGTGCTGTCCATGGATAAAACAGATAACACTCGGTTCAATGTTATTCAACTTAGCTGTTCAGGTAACCCTTTTTCACACAAACCGAATGTCCACGTATAAAAAATTGTAGCATTCAGTAGTCTCAGCGTTTCATTGTAAATCACAACTAGCAGAAATATACCAGGCATCCATTTGTCTTTAAAGGGAACCTGTCACTACAAAAAGCACTATTAACCTGTAGATATGTTTTTAATCTGCAGGTTAATAGTGTTACTAACCTGCCCGGCGCCTGCACGTAGCACATGCTGCAGGGGAGTGGGAGAAAATGAACTTTATTTTCCCCCGCAGCATTTGGTTTCAGTCACGGAGGCGATGGCGGCGCTGGTTCAGTCACTGCTCTAAAAATGCAGTGCAGCGGCAGTAACCGCGCACTTACTGGTAGCCGGCCCAAATGCAGATGCAGTGTCAGTCAGGGCTGGGGGCTCAGTTACAGCCGCCGCTCTGTATTCTCAGAGCGGTGATTGAACCCACGACGCCCCCTTGACTGAAACCGAATGCTACCAGGGAAAATAAAGTTAATTTTCTCCCCACGGTGATCGGCTACGTGGTTAGTGATGCTATTAATATGCAGATTAAGCACATATCTGTAGGTTAATAGCATTTTTGCTGGTGACAGGTTCCCTTTAAATGTAACATGAATTTTTTTGGTGTTTTTAAGGTCCTATAGAGAAGCTTATAGAAAAATTCCAAATTGTGCCATACCCAGAGTATGTAGTGTTTAAAGAAAAAAAAAACACAACTTTGCATTGTACTTTGTTTTGTATTTATACTGAATTAAAAAAAAATTGGCCACAAAAAAGGCTTTAAAAAAGGCCTATCTTAACAGTTGGTGTGAATTTTTGAGCTAGCTGTAACAAATAATCTATGATACTATAATTAAATCAATGGCCGGGACACACAACTGTAGCAGAGGTAGTAAGATTTGTCTGTATTACCTCAGTAGGGGCAGATTCATGTACAATGTCTCACAGCAACCAATCACAGCACTGCTTTCATTTTTCAAGAACACTATAGAAAATGAACACTGTACTGTCATAGGTTGCTATGGGCAACCTTTACTGCATTACTATGAGCCACTTTTCATGAGTCTTGTTCACATAGTGACAATTTAAAATGTTTTGCTGTCATGTAATGTGCAAAATGTGTTGTCGTCAGTACTAGTAATGTGGAACTACAAGTGCCAGTAATTCTGTTTTGAGTTTAAAGGACATGGTTAAGGTCACATTCGCACGTTCAGTATATGGTGAGTATTTTACCTCAGTATTTGTAAGTCAAAATCAGGAATGTAACCACTTCTGCATTTTCCACCCACTCCTGGTTTTGGCTTACAAATGCTGTGGTAAAATACTGACCAAATACTGAACGTGTGAATGCGGCCCTAGGTCACTGCCCCACTATCAGTATTTGGTCAGTAATCGGTCAGTATTTTTCTCAGGAGTATGAGCCAAAACCAGATGAGGAAGAATCAGAGAAAAGGTATAACAGAAACAAGTCACCAATTCTGCATTTATCACCCACTCCTGGTTTTGTCTCCCACTCCTGAGAAAAAAATACTGACCAAATACTGATAGTGGGGCCGTGGACTTAAAGAAATTCTCACCTATACAAGGTGATCCCTATACAGGTGATAACTTGCTGGTCAGTGGGTGTCCTTGATGGGGAACTTTTTTCTCCTCGTTACAAAATGGCGCCACAGGTCAGACGCCCGACCGTTGCTCTGTTCATCACTATGGGTCTGCCGTAAAAAAAGCAGATTGCAGCCATATAAGAAATTAATGGAGTACAGTTAGGACACTGCTGCTGTATTCTAAGGCCACTTGCACAGTATTTGATGAGTTTTTTACCTCAAATACAGAAGTGGTGACATGTTTCTATTATACTTTTCCTCTGATTGTTCCACTCCTGGTTTGGGATTACAATACTGAGGCAAACAACTCACCAAATATTCAACGTGTGCATGTGGCCTTATGGGGATGAAATGTCCCCATTCTTCTGATCGGTGCAGGTCCCAGTGGTCAGACCTTCACTGATCAACATATTATCACGTATCTTCAACCCTTCTAACATTCCATAACTCAACAGCATGAGCACAATGTGAGTGTAACTGACATGGCATATATGGCACCCCCTTGGGCTCAGAGAGTGCAGGGATGGAAGCTAGGGATCAGTGACTTATCAAACAATCAATTATAGAACATGCTTGTTTTATGCTTCATTACAAATTAGATCCTGCTGTTGAAATCCTGGCAAACTGATCATGGCAGTGACCTTAGAAGATGCCTTTATTTTTAATCTTTTGCTAAAATATTATTTCTAAAAATTTCATTGATTGATTGTGACTCGCCCAGGGGGATATGGGGGACCCGGTACCCGGGCCTTTACCTTCTTGGGATGTCACGGCAGTCGGCTCCCGGGCCTGTACCCTGGGGTCACTCTTTTAAAGGGGGTCTGTTACGCGAAGGGATGAATAACAGTTTTGTCTCGTGACGCCACCTGTGGTTCCCGGTAATGGGTACCGGCACTGCTGCAGACCTCTGGAGCAGATGTTAGGGCAGCTTGGTTGGTGCGGCTCTCCACAGGCAGAGCACAGCTCCAGGGCAGTGTAAGTGCAGATGGTGATGCTGGGCGTTGTAGTGCAGGAGGGATAACGTGGTAGAAATAACTGACAGAAACAGTGGGGTGCAGTCATCCGAGTTTACTCACAGTTATTTAGGTTCTTCAGGTGGCACTGTACACGTGTCAGCCTCCCACGTTGCGCTGCGTTTACCAGGCAGGGGTTCAGCACTCCCTCAAGTATCTCAAGAGCACTTAACGGGACCCCTCTCTTTATGCTCCTTTCTTAGCCGACTTCCCGCGCTGGGTCTCTCCCTCCTGCCTGCGCCTCGCCACACAAAGTCCCGATCGGGTACCTTGAGATCCTTCTGGGCAACTTGAAGTTCCCGGACCTGACTTGGTGCCCTTTTCGGCGGCTTAGGTGCGAATGTGGCAACTGCACCCTGAAAGTGCAGAAGCCTCCGGTTTTCCAGCCAAGACTTGAAGTAACTCGGCTAGTCCAGGGACCGGTGCCCTTCTTGCGGCCTGATCCCTCTGACGCCTGGCAGATTCGGTCATACGGGTGCCATCCTGCACTCACCGTACCCCCTGGGATCCCTTCTATTCCTAGAGCCTTACTTCCTGACTCCCACTCCTCTCTCAGTCTTGGGCATGACAGGCCGAGCCTGCCTCCCGAGCAGAACTCCTGAAGAGCCTCTGCTCCCTTCACTTCTCCTCCTCTGACTCTCTGACTAAACAACTCTAACAAGATGGCTTCCCCTATATATACACCTCCTATTCAAGTGCTCCTCTGGTCTACGTCCTCCACCCTCACCCACTACTGGTTCCCCCTCACTTATGGTTCCCCCCACTCCAGCCAGGGACAGGGCAGCAAAAGAAATGCATAATGCCCTTCCAGCCGGCCTGGCGTATTGTAGTGTTGAGTGCAGGTGTTGGGGTCCCGGGCAATACTCCATCCTTACCTGAGAGAAGGAGGTGCCACACCTCTGGGTGAGGTGCAGTACCTCTGTGGCGACTGTACCCTCAGGGGCTCCACAATTGATCCTCCGAAATATTCCTCCATGTAGCACTGCACTGTTGTATCTGAATTTATGCTTGGATGCTGTCACATGAGGTCATAACAGTGGATTATGGTAAATCAGTTCCTTAATTCATCTGCGTTCTCACTAGCTGCCAAGTAAAAATAATTTTCCCAAGAGATTTGAAACATGGGAATTTGTAACTGAAGTCAGTGGAGCTCTAAAATGTACAAATGGAAGATTTCAGTGATAAAAGATTAGAGCAGATTCAGATTCTTTCTTTTTAATTGTGTGACCAGTCATCTGTCCTGATGCAGGTTAAAGGGCAGAGCTGCTGCGACCAATGATTGACTGCAGCGGTCAAGTGTGCTGTAGTCATGATGTCATTGCAGCTGTCTGTAAACAATAACCAGGAGCAGCGGTGGGGAGCTGGTGCTACAGCTGGGGCCTTTAAGTAAAGCTTTATTTGATATTTTGAACAAGAGCAATCTGATAGGCTTGAAAAGATGATAAATGGAAACCTGTTTGACTACTTGATTATGTTTTCCGTGCTGCAGGAAAACAGAAGTCGGATAAAATTAGTATCATGTAGGTATCATATGTTTGTGTGGTGCCCCTGTAGGTTCAGTCGCCACAGAGTTACTGCATCTCACCCAGAGGTGTGGTATCCGACTCTCAGGTAAGGATAGAGTACTGCCCGAGACCCAAACACCTGCATCCAACACTACACTACTCCAGACCGGCAGGAGGGGCAAGATGCACAGCTGCGCTGCTGAGCCCTGTCCCTGGCTGGAGTGGGGGGAACCAAGAGAGGGGGAACCATGTAGTGGGTGTGGGTGGAGGAAGCAGTTCAGGGGAGCACTAGAGAAGAAGGATATAAAAAGGGGAAGCCATCTTGGGTGTGTTCAGTTCAGTGTGTGTTCAGTCTGAGAGGAGAAGTAGTGGAAGCAGGAGCTCTGCAGGAGCTCTGCTCAGGAGGAGCGGGCCTGAGTGAGAGAGGCCCAGGAAGAGAGACTGAAGGGAAGAGAGGAGCAGGGAGAAAGGCTCCAGAAGGAAAGAGTGGATCCTAATGGTATGGTAAGTGCTGCAGGCCACCCGAACTACCGAATCTACCAGGAGTGGAAGGATCAGGCCGCAAAGGGGACCGGCCCCTAACTAGTGAGAATTGCAATATTCAACTAGAAACTGGAGGCTTCTACATTTCCAGGGTGTAGTTGCCACAGCCGCAATTACTTGCCAAAAAGGTAGCCGCACAGGATCCAGAGAACTCCAGGTTGGCCGCCAAGATCTGAGGCTACCGGCTTGGGACACTGTTTGCGAGGCACAGGGCAGGAGGGTTAGAGCCAGCGCAGGAAGACGACCAGGAGGGACACACAGAGAGGGGTCCCGCTAAGTGCTCTTGAATTACCTGAGGGTTTGCTGAACCCCTCCCTGAGTAAACACCTGACGACATGGGTGGTTATGAATGGCAGTTGTAACCAGGAGTAATGTGATAATCGTGAGTAAACCCTGATGACTGCACCCCACTGTCTCTGTGAATTATTGCTGCGCCATCATCCCCTGCGCCACACTGCCCAACAACAGTTACTTCATCATTAACCATCACCGCACCGCCCTGGAGCTTAGCTCTACCTGTGGAGAGCTGAACCAAATCTGCTGCATTACCAACAGCTCCAGAGGACCTGCTCCGCAGCGGCGGCGGCTCCCTTTAGCCGCATACCGCAGGTGGCGTCATGAACACTAAACATAAAAACTATAATCCTTTTCTTTAAAACCTCTTTTATTGACTGCCCTGGGTCACGGACCGGGTCACCGCCACTGTGACATCTCCCCTAGCAACGACGGGCCCCTGCTACTGAGTACCCCACGGCCCAGGGGGTGCATCATTTGCATGTTTTCTCTTTCTTTAAGATATAGAGTAATAAAAAAAAATATTTACTGAGAGATCCTACGTCCATGGTTGAGAGGTCCTAAGTCCATAGTTCTTGAAGACCACATTGATAAAAACCTGGAAGAGGAACCTGCAACCTGTTAAGAGTTGTCCAAACTCTCAACACAAGCTAGTTATAGGCATTAGATTTTAATATAATATAATTTCATAATATCAGGAAGGTTTGCAGATAAACTAATAAGGCCACTGCCCCACTATCAGTATTTGGTCACTATTCGGTCAGTATTTTTCTCAGGAGTGGGAGCCAAAACCAGGAGTGGGTGATAAATGCAAAATTGGTGACTTGTTTCTATTATACCTTTTCCCTGAGTGTTCCTCACCTGATTTTGGCTCCCACTTTTGAGAAAAAATATTGACCAAATACTGACCGAATACTGATAGTGGGGCCGTGGCCTTACAATGGATTCTATTAGGCAGTGTCCGGAAATTAGCCATGACTGGATATGTAAGTGTTCCCTTAGAAATAACGAACCAGAGGTTTATTGCCTATATGCTGCACTATTCATTGTATTGGAAACAAGGGACGCCTTGGCATGTTTGTGCCCCCTAGTGGATAACAAGGAAAAAAGACATTAAAATGTCTGGGCAAACAAGGCCACATACACCCACTCTTAGCTGCCAGACAGATGAACACCCACACTTCAAGGACAAAAAGTCAATTAGAACAAGACTCAGTTATTTTCACTGTAGCTGGTGTTTTATTTTCTTCCCTGTGTCTTTTCCTCTTTCTGTCCTTCTGGAGTATATTCATTATAGAGTCACTATAGTGTGCAATATGCCAGAGCCTTCTGCAGTCTTCATTTCTCACTGCGTATTTATAGCATCGTTGTCTGGTCTCGTGAATGGCACTCGCCGCTTAAAACCATATTCCGACGTGCTGGAGATAAGAGGCCCTGTGGGAAGTAAATGGTAGCTCTAACTCGTCTGCTGCTGTTGGGATAGCAGCATGTAGCATGACATAAAGATAACACAGAAGTCTAAACACGTACAGCTCAAATGTGCATTGTATTAATGGTGACAGGGTCTTGGGTGTATCAAGGCGATGGAGGAGCTTCAGCTTTAATAAATACAGTTTCCATATACTTATAGATTTCTTTAAAAGCAATTGTTTATATTGTGATTTCTTAGTATTTGTACATGTTGCCTCTGAATAGTAAAGTGCTGTGGAATATGTTGGCGCTCTGGAAATAAAAATGATTATTACTATTAACATTGTCATATAAAATATCAAAAATGTAATGTATGGGAATAATCCATGTTGGATTTATTCTATCTATCTATCTATCTATCTATCTATCTATCTATCTATCTATCTATCTACAAACAAAATAATAAAGCAGCACTCTATATATAATATAAGTGTCAAAGTATAGGCAAATGTTGGATATATGAAATTTGAACTGCATTTTTGCTACATAGGATATACTTATACAAATGAAGCTACTTAGCAAATAAATTGGCCAATTTATGAGAGCCCTCCAGCAGCGACAATGTGTTCCCTTCTTTGATGGAACCCTAAACTTAATATTTATCAAACATGCCTCTCCCAGACTAAAAACTTGCAAATCTATCTATCTATCTATCTATTGACGCACCCCCTGGGCCGTGGGGTACTCGGCAGCCGGGCCTCTGTGGATGCCGGTGGGGGATATCACGGTGGCTGGCCCGGTCCGTGACCCAGGGCGGTCAGTAAAAGGGGGAATAGTTTATAGGGGATTTGGAAAGTTCGTGACGCCACCTGTGGAATGCGGCTAAGGGGTGCCGCCGCTGCGGAGCAGTCCTCTGGAGCTGGTGTTATGGCAGCGGGGATGGTGTGGCTCTCCCCAGGTAGAGCTAGCTCCAGGGCAGCCTGGGGTGTAATGGATGGTGGTGCAGGTGAGAGACGGCAGGACGGTCCCGGAGGAAGGACGGACACTCACACGGGGGTAAGCTTCAGTACCTTTACTGGTGATGTTGCAGGCACGGTCCAGGGTACTCCGGGCGAAGGGCGCACTTTTGGACTCTCCCCAGTGAGCGGGTATAGGGCCTCCTGATCCGTGGCTTTACTTGCTACGCTTCTGACCTACATGGAGCTAGGCCTAGCTTGGTTACTGTCTCTCCTTGCACCTGTTGACCTGGTGGTAGGGCCTTCTCTTGGAGATCACTCTCCCTGGACGCTGGGGCCTCCATGACTCCTAGCCCTGGTACTGTAGTCAGCGTTTGGCAATCCTGGGACCTGTAGTCCTCCAGGGGTTCTGGTGGTTCCTACTGGGTGTAAAGGGGTCCCTGTAGGCGCGGACCCGGTGTCCGGTATATATGTCGGGGTGAGCCTGGTATGCTCCTCTGCCCCCTCGCTACTTCTTCCTTCTCCTCTCGCCTTAAGCCACACTCAGGGCCATCACTAGGCCTTCACACGTGCTGTAGGCCTTGGCTCGCCTAAGCAGAGCAGCCAGCTTGCTGCCTCTTCGCTGCTCTCTGAGCGTCAGCATGCTCTCTCTCAGTCTGAGAGACTAACTCTCACTGAAACTGACTCCAACTAAACTGAGCTGCCTGGCTCCACCCTCCATATATATATCCCTAACGGGCTCCCTCTGCTGGTCTGAGGTGGTAGGGTGGAGGTGTGTGAATGTGTGAGGGCCTCTTGTGGAGAAGTCCATCCATGCACCCTTCTGGCATCTGTGGCACCAGTGCGTAGCAGGGTGCCACATTCCCCCCTAGAAAAACTCAGTACTCCTGGACTGAAGCATTTTTCTCAAAACAGGTAAACAATAACATTTCTTCCCTTTATGGGAGACACTTTTCTTGTACGTTACAGGCAACATTATAATACAATAATAACAACAAATATAATAATAATAAATTTACAGCAAGTCCCGTAACCTGGTGTCCATTTCACCGAAGAAAGAACCCTCAACGTAGGCCCTAGGCATGGCTACAGGGCATAGGTAATCCAGGTGCTGGACCACGTCTTCGGCCATGCCAAATGGGTTTTTGTTCTGTGGTCACTTAAGGGGCACTCCAGGGAGTGCAACTATGTACATGACAGTTTTTGGGCTGCTCACAGTCCTCAGCCTACGAGTCTCTATATATATACCCTTACGGGTAACTAAATGCACATATATTTCAGTTTATACAATAAAAATTATGCAATACCCTACTGGGTAACTATTCATACTGTCAGTACTTCTCTATTCACTCACTATACCTGACAGGGGTCTGGCCTTTTGTGCTACGCGATGACCTACCTAGTACTGGGATGCGTGTAGTGTGGATGCTTGTGCTATTTTCCGCTCTATGTGTTGGTGGACTGCAAGACTGCCTTAACCTCTCTACGGGACTGGCAAGTACACTGGTTCCTGGGCCTACTGGCTCTGCTTCTACCGGTGATCCATCTTCTGGGGATTCTTCCTGAGCAGGCTCTTCCGGGGCACTTACAGGTCTTACTTGCGGTGGAGAGTCTTCTGGCTGTTGGTAGAAGTGTAGCACAGGTATTATTACTGCTCCATCCAGTTGAGGCCAATCTGCCAGGAAATCTCCTAAGACAGTATGGAGTCCTTCTTCTTTAGGCTCCTCCGGTATGGTGAGAGGCACTTCCTCCTCGGGCTTCAGCGGACCTGGGCTCAACTTCAGATGGCCTCTTGATACCGTTGCAGTTGTCCTTCCTCCGTCTTTGCTAATTAGACAGGTTTTCCTATTGTCGAATCTGGAATTCAACACAGTGTAAGGTTCCCTTTCCCACTGGTCGTCCAGCTAGTGGCTTCTTCTCTTTCATTTCAGCACAACTTCTCCAGGTGTCAAAGGTTCGGCTGGTGCACTCTTGTTGCACTGTGCTTCCTGCTTATCTCTCACCCTACTTAGACTGTCTTCGACACAGGCCTGTACTCTCTTGTACTGCTCCTGTCGAGTCGCATCCAGTCTTCAGTGGACATATCTGCTTCTGGCTCTACCACTTCAAGCTCCAGGTCCATGGGCAACTTTCCGGGTCTTGCTCTCATGAGGTACGCTGGAGTACAATTGGTGGAACTCACAGGTATGTGATTGTACAGATCTACCAGGTCAGGTAGTTTGTCTGGCCACTGATTCCTTTATTTGAGAGGTAAGGTCTTCAATAGGTCGATGACTATGTTATTCATCTTTTCACATAACCCATTGGTTTGGGGGTGGTACGGTGTAGTCCGGATCTTCTTACACCCGTACAGATGACAAAACTCTTTGAACAGCTCGGCTTCAAAGGCAGGGCCTTGAACAATTAGCACCTTATCCGGGTATCCATGGGGCCTGCAGAAGTAGGCTTGAAATGTCCTTGCTGCAGTTTCTGCCGTCAGATCCTTGACGGGGGCTACCACCAGGAAACGGGAATAGTGATCCACCATTGTCAGGGCATACAAGTAGCCTGACCTGCTGGGTGACAGCTTGACGTGGTCCAGAGCAACAATCTCCAGGGGCTGGGGTGTCTTGATGGACTGCAGGGGTGCCTTCTGGCTGCTGTAGTCTTTTCTTCAGAGGCTACAGGGTCCACAATCCCGACACCACCTCTCTATGGAACTCCGCATTCCAACCCAATAAAACCGATTCTTCAGGAGGGTTTCAAGCTTCTTCCAGCCAAAGTGCCTTGCTTGATCGTGGTAGGCCTCCAACCCCATCTGGATGTCTGTCCTGGGCACTACGATCTGCCATACCATCTCATGGGTCCTAGGGTTGACGTACCTTCGGCACAGCTTCTTTCTATAGATGAACAGCCCGCTTCTCTCATTCCACAGTTGCTTGGCTTGGGGAGGAGCGTCCTTCTCCAGGGAGGAACCTTCCTGGGTTATCAGTTCTTTGATACGGCTGAAAACCGGGTCGCTGTCCTGGGTCTCCTTCCAACTGTGATGAGGTAACGGGTTTAGTGTCTTACTACAATACCTCCTGGAGGTGCGCTGCTCGTGGACCATCCCATTCCTGTGGAAGGCAGGTAGCTCAATCTCCTCCAGGTCATCCACTTCTTCTTCAGTGTCCGACTGGTGAGGCATTCTGGATAAGGCATCTGCGTTGGCGTTCTTGTGGCCTGCCCGGTAGTTGATTGTGGATTGATAGTTTGACAGCCAGGCCATCCAACGCTGTTCCATGGCTCCCAACTTGGCTGTCTCTAGATGTGTCAAGGGGTTGTTGTCAGTGTAAGCCGTGAACTTACTGGAGGCTAAGTAGTGCTTGAATCGTTCAGTGATGGCCCAGACCAAGGCCAGGAGCTCCAACTTGAAGAAGCTATAGTTTTCCGGATTCCTCTCGGTCGGACGAAGCTTCCGGCTAGCATAGGCAATCACCTTCTCCTTGCCATACTGCTTCTGACTTAACACAGCTCCTAGTCCCTCGTTGCTGGCATCAGTGTACAGCAGGAAAGGTTGGCCGTAGTCAGGGTAGGCCAGATTTTCTTCGCCAGTTAGGATCTCTTTCATCACTGCAAAGGACTCAGCCTGCTCGTTACCCCACTAAAAGGGGGGGATTCTTGCCTCTGTTGGACTGTCCTACCAGGAGATCATGCAAAGGCGCTACCTTCTTGGTGTAGTCCTTCACAAACCTCTGGTAATACCCGACCAGTCCCAGGAACTGACGTACCTCCTTGAGATTCTTCGGTTCCGGCCATTTCTGGATGGCAGTGACCTTCTCCGGGTCTGGTGCTACTCCTTCTGGACTGACGATGTGCCCCAGGTACTGAACCTTCCGCTTGAGCAGGTGGCACTTGGAAGGTTTCAATTTCATCCCATACCGGGACGACTCAAATACCTCTGCCAGGTGCTTCAAATGGTCCTCATACGTCTTGGAGTACACTATCACGTCATCCAGGTATAGCAGCATGGTCTCGAAATTACGGTGTCCCAAACAGCACTCCATCAATCTCTGGAACGTTCCAGGGGAGTTGCAAAGTCTGAATGGCATACTGTTGAACTCGCAGAGCCCCATCGGGGTAGTGAAGCCCGTCTTATCCCGGTCCTCCTCAGCAACTGCTACTTGCCAGTACCCACTAGTGAGGTCAAGGGTAGAGAAGTAATTTGCAGTCTTTAATGCAGCCAGGGATTCCTCTATACGTGGGCAAAGGATATGCATCTTTATGTGTTATGCGATTTACCTGTCTGTAATCTACTCACATTGTCATGCTTCCATCCTTTTTCCTGACCAGGACCAGGGGAGCTGCCCAGGGGCTACAGCTATCTCTTATTACCCCTGCCTTCTTCATGTCATGCAACATTTCCTTCACCTTCTGGTAGTGTGCTGGTGGTATGGGCCTGTAACGTTCTTTGATGGATGGATGGTCACCTGTGGGTATATGGTGTTGCACCCCTTTAATCCTCCCAAAATCGAGTGGATGTTTGCTGAATACCTGTTCGTATTCCTGGACCACCCTGTAGACACCTTGCTTTTGATGGACAGGAGTGGCATCAGTCCCAACATGGAGCTGTTGACACCAATCCTCCAACTGAGCTTTGGAGTCATTGTCCTCCACTGTATCTGGTGGGGTCAAGGATTCCACTGTGTATATGGCGTTGTTATCCACAGTATACAACCTGGCAACAGTGGCGTATCTTGGTAATTTAACTTCATCCTCCCCACAATTTAGGAAACGTACGGGTACCCTCCCATTGCGTACATCAACCACTCCCCTGGCGGTTAAGAGTGTAAGTCTGTGATCTGAGCTAACAGGCTCCACTACCGCCTGGTAGTTCTGTCCTCTTAGACCTATTGCTGCTCTACACCAAATCAGCATTTCACTCAACGGGGGAATCACAATGGGTATCGGGTCTGTCACCCGTACATTACCAATCTCACCACCTGTTAGCTTTACCTGTTGCTGGTACAGGAGGGCTCGTATCTCTCTCTAGAGCACCTTCCTCTGCCCTGGCTTGGCTGTGTCAGCAATCTGTTGGAGCAAAAACAACACTTCTCCCAAATAGTTACCGACAATATTTGTACCAAGTATCATATACAAGTCTGTATCACCAGGGTTAGATTCCACTACAATCAGTCCTTGGTCCTTTAGTTCCTCTCTCCCCACCTTTACTGTCACGTCCTTAACCCCTACCAGGTTAAGAGGAAGGCCATTAGAGGCATACACGGAAAGGTTCGGGGCTGGCGGCTGGAGTTCATCTACGGACCAGTACCTTTTGTAGAGGACATCAGGTATGATGGTTACCTGCGATCCAGTGTCCAGCAGGGCAGGTGTCGCGATGTCATCCAGCACAATGGACAGGAAAGGTCTTCCTCCCTTGAACCGATGGTACCAGCTTGATGGGCCTGCTTGCTTTACTCCTGGGTGTTGGCCCTCGGCCCCAGGATTTGCTCGTTTAAAGGACAGTTCCGCGCTGTGTGGTCTATCTTCTGTCAGCGGTAGCAGATGAATTCGCCAGGAGGGTGACGTTGGTCATTGGTCCTCCCACGGGGTGGCGTTGTCCTCCTCCGGGGTGGTGTTGTCCTCCTACAGGGTGGCGTTGTCCTCCTTCTTCTCCTCATCAAGGGGACGTCCTCAGGGCTGTCAGCTAGTAGGATCCTTCCTTCCGACTCAGGCTCCGTCTGTAGCTGCAGGGTGCTCAGGACAGTGGCCAGGGTTTTACGTAACTGGCGCACTTCAGAACGTTGGCTGTCCAGCTCACTAGGAGGCACTGTTTGCATCTTTGTTTCAGCCGTTAATGAAGGAGCAGTGGGTGCTGCAGGCACTGGGGTGGCCCCACCCTGGTAACGTTGGATAGCAGTATCTGATGTTTCCAGGGGCTGCAGACCCTTTATAGCCATGTCCTTAAGGGTGTGAAAGGTGGCATCTGGATGATCTAAGGCCCATCACTGTACAGTTGTGCTCTCCTCCTGGGACTTCAACCCCCGGATGAACTGTTCTGTCAGCATTTTATTTTCATTCTGTTTGCTGGCTGGACTAACCTGTTTCAGGGCCCGCAGGGCTTCCTGTAAGCGCCAGGCGTAGTCCCGGACACTATCCTCAGTTTTCTGGACACAGTGATAGAACCTCATCCGGAGATCTGTCTCAGTGCGGTTTTCAAACACAGGAAAGACGGACACTCACACGGGGGTAAGCTTCAGTACCTTTACTGGTGATGTTGCAGGCACAGTCCAGGGTACTCCAGGCGAAGGGCACACTTTTGGACTCTCCCCAGTGAGCGGGTATAGGGCCTCCTGATCCGTGGCTTTACTTGCTATGCTTCTGACCTGCCTGGAGCTCGGCCTAGCTTGGTTACTGTCTCTCCTTGCACCTGCTGACCTGGTGGTAGGGCCTTCTCTTGGAGATCACTCTCCCTGGACGCTGGGGCCTCCGTGACTCCTAGCCCTGGTATTGTAGCCAGCGTTTGGTAATCCTGGGACCTGTAGTCCTCCAGGGGTTCCGGTGGTTCCTACTGGGTGTAAAGGGTCCCTGTAGGCACGGACCCAGTGTCCGGTATATATCTCGGGGTGAGCCTGGTATGCTCCTCTGCCCCCTCGCTACTTCTTCCTTCTCCTCTCGCCTTCGGCCACACTCAGGGCCCTCACCATGCCTTCACACGTGCTGTAGGCCTTGGCTCGCCTAAGCACAGCAGCCAGCTTGCTGCCTCTTCGCTGCTCTCTGAGCGTCAGCAGTCTCACTGAAACTGACTCCAACTAAACTGAGCTACCTGGCTCCACCCTCCATATATATATCCCTAACAGGTTCCCTCTGCTGGTCTGAGGTGGTAGGGTGGAGGTGTGTGAATGTGTGAGGGCCTCTTGCGGAGAAGTCCATCCATGCACCCTTCTGGGATCTTTGGCACCAGTGTGTAGCAGGGCGCCACACTATCTAATCTATCTATCTAATCTATATATCTAGATAAGTGGTCCCCAACCTTTTGCACCTTGAGAGCCACATTCAGCTTCGATAGATGGTCACAAGTCACATTCAGTGAGACCCTTCCCACAAACACCATAATGACACCAAGACCACAACAGTCCCAATATAATGACAGTCAAAGCTTCCTCACAGAAAGCACACTGAAACCTTGTGTCTCTGTTACTTAAAGGGGTTTTCCCACGGACAAAGTACTTTTTTAATAAATAGATCTTGGGATAAAAATAAGTTCCACATTTCGATGTGTAAATAAAATAAAAGTTTTTGAGCTGAGATAATCTGATAAATATGTGTCTGCTATGTGTCTGCTATGTACTGTGTCAGTGGCATAGATAGAATTTACAGGCCCCATAGGAAAGGTCCTAATTGCGCCCCTTCTCTATACTCTTCCACTAAAAATTCGGCAGAGTAAGCGAGTCATACCTTCCAACTTTCAAAATCAGGAAGAGGGACACCTACTATAGTAGGTACCCTGTAATTATGCCAATATTGAAGCTCCTTAGTGTTCTTATCCACTACTATACCCCTTTCATTGCCGTTATAGAGTATAATGCCCTAAAACATGCCCCCCATACTATACTATAGTTTGATGCCTGTACAATAACCCCAACACAGTATAATTTCTCCCCCAGCATGATGCCCTTAAAGTGCCCCCCCCACACAGTATGATGGCCCCACAGCTCCCCTATATATAGCAGGTGTATAGGCCGACCCACAGCCTCCTATGCACAGTATGATGGTCACCACAGCTCCCACACCCAGTATGAGGGCCCCCCATACACAATACGATGTCCACAACAGATCCAACAGCCAGTGTGAGAGACCCAGCACACAATATAATGTCAACCTTCTACATAGTATGAGGGCCACTATACACAAAATGATGTCCCCTCACTCACTATAATGTCACCTACAGCTCCCCTCAAAGCCCCCACTGCCTCACACACAATATGATGTCCCAAGCCCAACATGCAGTTTGATGGCCCCTACACACAATGGCTCCCGTAGTCCTGCACTAAGTATATGAGCCCCCACAGCCCCTAATACAGTATGGGGACCCCGACACACAGTTTGATAGACACACACACACATTATGAGGCCCCAACAAGTACTGACAATAAAAAAAATATATATATACAAACTTCTCAGCTTCCACCATTCCCCCAATCTCTGTTCTGGTCAATAAACTGTGCTGACTGAGGCATGATATAATGATGTTATCGCACCTGCTGTGCTGAGTCTCTCAGATCCACAAGTAAAGCGGTACAGCAGAGCGCTGACGGCTCCCTCTTGCAGCATTCTATTAAATTGTATCTGCATCCTATAAATATGGGTTCCATTGAAATTGCAGCGACAGGTGTGGGGAGTCGGGATTTGTGACACTTGGCATCGGATTCCCCCCAGCTCATAGGCCCCAAAGCAGCCGCGTGGTCTGCTGCTATGGGTGGTACGCTCTCCCCTGTGTCGTAAATGGCTGTGTCCAACCATTCAGGAACAGTATGAACATAACATATCTCCTGGCCAGGGGAGGATGCAAAAAAAAGTATACAGACAGGACAGCATGGGATCACAGTCAGATTCTTTCTGAAAGGTCCAATTTGTAAAAACAAGCACCAAAGCTGCTTCCTCCCTTGGCCAGTAACTGTGGTATGATCAGACCATGTTCCTGTACGGTCAGACACAGCCATTACACAATACACAGCAGGGGCACATTTATAAGATTATCTCAGCACAGGAAAAAAAAATGTTAAAATATCAAGTTGCAGAACCCATTTTTATTCCAAGATCTGCTGATTGAAATGTACTTTGTTCATGGGAAAATCTCTTTAAATCAGTATACTTACATCCAGCAGTTCCCATTTTACCCCTCTTTGGTATTCTTGAATCAAGCACACTCACCACACTATCGCACCCAGCTTCAAGCATGTCACTAACTTGCAGTATCATCCTATCTACAGTTTATTCTGTTTATTCTCCCCTTCACACTAGTATACATACATCCAGATCTGCTCTTCTGTGCATGGCTACTCACAAAAGTCACCATCTGAAGACGTTCTCTTCACAGTAGTGTGCTAAATCTGGTTCTAATGCACGAAGCTGGAAGGCTGCATCATGCCACACAACATGGGCTCACAAGCAACATGTGGATCGCAAGCCATAGTTTGGTAATCACTGATCTAGATCATTAACAGACTTGATAAACACCACAAGCAGAAATAATCTATATTTCTGTACCTATTAGTAAGCTGGGTCTAGTTGAAGACAGCTGAGGTCTATCGGCAAGTTACCTATAGTTCAGCCTCTCAGAAGGGGGATCGTACATGACAGCAGGTTCTGAAGGGGAACCTGTCACTGGGAAAATTCAGTACAATCTGCTGGCATCATGTCATGGAGCAGGGGGAGCTTAGTAGATTGATATATAGTTTTGGGAGAAAAGGTTCAATCTAACCGGTGTTTTCTTCATTTAAACCTCTGCTCTTTCTGTGATTTTCGGTCCAGTGGGCAGTGCTATCAGTGACTGACAGATTTCTTTGTATAAATCAGGGGTCTCAAACTCTGCTGGGTATATAGCACGCACATAAAAAAAAATTCAATGGCTGCATTTTTTGCAGGATGAGATAACATTTACAGTGACAGCATTTTTTTTCTATACAGCTTTTTGATCATTTTTGTCATTTTTTTAATGCCATTCTTTGTGTGGGTTATTGTACAGTTGTATAGCTTGTTTCATTACAGATGCAGTGGTAACAAAGGTGTACTTTTTTTTGTTTACTTTAGTTTGTACATAAAACAGCATTTTTAGTGCCAAATGTTTTTCGATTGTTTTTTCATACTTTACTTTGAATTTATTTTTACTATTTTTTTTCCTTTTTTTGTCCTTTAATTGGCCCCATACAGTAATATTTTTTTACAATTAGCACCATTTAGTAATTCTGGCTAACATCTTGTAGCCCCCATCCTGGTTCCCATCTTGTAGCAATATCCCCCATCCTGGTCACCATCATGTAGCATTGTCCCTATCCTGTAGTAATCTCGCTCCATCCTAGTCTCCATCTTGTAGTAATGCTACCGCATACTTGTCCCTTTCTTTTTGTAATTTCCTCTTCCTGCTCATCCTTCTTGTAGCAAAGTCTCCCATCTTGGTCACCTTCTTGTAGTAATCTCCCCATCCTGGTCACCATCATGTAGCAATGTCCCTATCCTGTAACAATATATTGTGACGCCCAGCTGCGCTTGGTATCACAGATCCTGGAAGAGTGCGTTGATGGATTCCTCCACAACAGGCCCCCATAACCATTCACACATCTCCACCTTCCACCTCAGACCAGCAGAGGGAGCCCATTAGGGAGATAAATAGGGAAGGTGGAGCCAGGCAGCAGTTAGTCAGTCAAGAGTCTAGTTCAGTCCGGTTTAGCAGTGAGTCCAGTACAGTCTGAGAAGAGTTACCTCAGAGGACAAAAGCCTGTTCCAGCTCTTGCAATTGCTATCCTGCAGTGGAGCTTATCCAGATTAAGACTCAGTGTAGCTCAGAGAAGTGAGCTTTAGGTGTGCCGGCGCCATAAGATCGGTGAAGCGCGGCAAGCTGCCGTTAGTGTGAGTAGCCTAGTGAGGGCCCGAGTAGGCTGAAAGCGAGTGGAGATTTAGTACATAGGGGGCAGAGGAGCTTAACTTGCTCACCCCGAAGCATTTACCAGACACCGGGTCTGAAGGTTACCGGGATCTCTATGACCCAGTAAGGCAAAACCGGAATCCCTGGAGAACTACAAGTCCCAGGATCGCTAAAGTGCTGATACGTAACAGAGCCGGGAGACACATAGGCCCCGCAAGTTGAGGAGCATGTACTCCAAGAAAAGGCCCTACCACAAGGTCAGCCAGCGCAGGACAGAGACAAAGTTAGGCCTAGCTCCAGGCAGGTCAGAAACTTACTACGCAGAGGCAAGTAACAGGAGGCCCTAAACCCGCTCATTGGGGAGGATCCTGACATGCACCCTTCATCCTACAGTGCTCCGGTACGTGCCTGAATTTCCATCAGTAAAAGGTACTGAAGTGACTATCGTGTCTGTCCCTGTTCTTGCTCTGACCCGGCTGGGTCTCGCCTGTCCTGCATCCCCCGTTCCGTACGCTGCCCTGAGGCCTAGCTCCACCTGTGGGGAGCTATACCATCGAGCTGCCTTATCATCGGCCTCAGTGGACTGCGCAGTGCTGGTGATTCTCACCAGAAGCCACAGGTGACGTCACGAACATTCATAAAAATTAATAAATATCAACCCCTTTTTAAAGAGAAACCCCAGGGTATGGGCCCGGGAGCCGACCACCGCGACATCCCCAAGGCCAGGCAAAGGCCCAGGTACTGAGTCTTCCCCATCCCCTGGGCTACTCAATATCTCCATCCTTTTCCCCATCTTGCAGTAATGTTACCCCATTCTGGTCCCTTTCTTGTTGTAATGCCCCCATCCTGTTTACCTTCTAGTAGTAATGTCCCAATGCTGCCGCTCTTCACATACTCATTAAAAAAAAAGAAAAAAGATTCCTCTCACCTAATCTCTCTCCCTTGGCGAAGAGCATCCTCTTCCCCCTGCACAGAAAGGGCTAATCGAGGCAGTGACTTCATGTACTGCCCGCGCCGGCACGCCGACATCAGCTGCCAGCCTCTGATTGGCTGGCGGCTCGTGTTAGTATTGCGGTGCAGAGAGTTGGTCTTTACATTGCAATATATTTCAGTTTACTGTGCATCCAAGGGCATAAATTCAGATGAAATAAAGCGCTGGCATCGGTGGCTCCTGAACCGGGCTGTGATCATCACGGGGAACTACGATGCCTGTGGGTTACATAATGCAGCCTCATGTGCCGCATGCACCCTGCAGGAAACGTGTTTGAGACCTGGTATAAATGTACATTCAGAGATAGCTGTTAATCAACAGGTCTACTGGACCTGAAAATCCCAGAAAGAGCAGAGGTTGAAATAATTAAAACACGGGTTGTACTGAATCTTTACTCACCAAACTATATGTCAATCTGCTCAGCTCCACCTGCTCTGTAACATGATGCATGCAGATGAAAATGCATTTTCATGGTGACAGGCTCCCTTAAAGGGGTGCAGAGCACAGCAAAGTGCTCGTACCTCCACTTTGTTTAGTGATTAGCAGGAGCCTCAATTTCCCTGGTTCTACCAGAATTTTGACACGTACTGTACCTAAAGCAATTCTGACATTTATTCTGACATTTATCTCTGACATACTGAAATAACACTTGTTGCGTATTTGCAGCAAAGTTGATGTGCCTTTTTGTGTCCGGACATTCGGAAGTATATTACAGTACCAGGTACACTTTGCAGAAATTGACATGCATTTGATGATTTAAAATATGCAATACATCAATACGTTACGGATTTCACCTTTTGCAATGCAAAGAGTGAAATTTCGGGAAAAATAACAGCAAATTTGCTATATATTAACTTATCCTAAAATGAGTTGTTTCTTTAACCACACTCCCATTTCATATGCCTTATTAGAGGTTAGAGACTCATTCACTTTAATCATGTTAATCATTGTATTCCATTTAGTATTCATCCAAAGTAATCTGGATTTGCACCAGATTGTCCTCAATCTGTCCATAAAGGGTTATTTCCAAAATCACAATGAAGTCTTATAATAATGTACATTTATATTTATTCATTTGTGCCAAACCCCTCAAAGGATGCCCCTCCAGTTGCAGTTCATCTCTCCAGCTGCCATTTGATCTGTCCTGCTGTAGTTCCAGTACTCCACATGCGCAGTAAGTAGAGTCTCTCACAGCGGCCTTCCAGTATAGCTCTACTTTACTGCATTCTACATTTACTGCATTCTACATTTCTAATACACTCTATTCTTCTGTGCAATGTATGTGTCAGTTCTGTAGCCTGTCATCTTAACTTCATCTTGTGCTATCTACATCAACATAGCTGCATGACTGTTTCTACATCACTGATGTGTTATCTGGTTTACAGCAGAGATCAATAGTCCTGCCACTCTAATCTACTCTGCCTGCACAACAGAGCTCTGCAGAGCTGACACATGCAGGACTGAGCTGTGTTTGATGCCTGTTGCTAACAGCAGTGGTCATGCTGCATATGCATATGGAACAACATAATGCTCTGTTATACAGTATGCATCAAAAGAGTGCATTTGCAGTTTTGCATCGTTGATAACTTAGCAGCATGAATTAAACATATCGCAACCATGCTTGCATCAGCTCTGCTTCGCCTAGATATTAAATGCTCTGTTGTGCAGGCAAAGCAGAGGAAAGTCAACTATGCTGATGTAGATCATACAGACTAGTGTACAGGACCACACATTGCACAAAAGAATGAGAGTGCATTCAAACAGTGGATTAGCTTGATGATGAGCCAAATACCTGTGGTGGAAGCAGCTATGCTGAGCACAGTAAAGCATGACTGTGCTGGAAGTGCGGTGCCCCAGCAGGTCCAGTTGCCACAGAGGTACTGCATCTCACCCAGAGGTGTGATATCCCACTCTCAGGTAAGGAGGGAGCACTACACGGGACCCACACACTCGCATCCAACACACACCACTCCTGAGGGAAAAATTGCTCCTGAGGGAGAGCACAGTCCCTGTCCCTGTCGGGAGGGTGGAACTAAGTGGAAGAAGTTGGTGGAGGAAGTAGTCAAGGGGAGCACAGACAGAAGAGTGTAAAAGAAGGCTGGAAAGATCTAGAAGGGGTGCAGCGCAGTGCAGTGCTGCTGCTCAGGGGAGCAAGGGAGGAGTTGTGAGCAGTTCAGTCCATTTTCCTGGCTCCAGCACTTGGAGCCGGAATTCAGTGGAGAGTGAGGAGTAGGGCCAAGTGAGAGGGGCCCAGCAGGAGGAGAGTGAGTAGAGAAGATCGGAGCAGTGAGGAGGGCTCCAGAGAGAGAAGGGATCCTAGGGGCTCGGTGAGTGCGGAGGCCACCCGTGCACCCGAGTTCACGCTGACGTGGAGGGATTAAGGCCGCAGTAGGGGACCGACCCCAGACTAGTGGAATACTTTAAGGCTCAGCTAGCTGCTGTATCTTCATGTGCCGTAGCCAAAATCCACACATAATCACTGAAAAGGTGGCCATATAGGACCAAGAGGACAGACCGGACGTCGCCTGACAAGGCCCGCGGCCACTGGCTCGTGACACTGTATGTGAGGCACAGGGCAGGAGGGCGAGAGCCAGCGCAGAGAGACAACCTGGAGAGGTACACAGAAAGGGGTCCCGTTCAAGTGCTTCTAAGTTATCTGGTTATCTGAGAGTTGGCTGGATCACTTCCCCGGAGGACACAGGACAACGTGGATGGTTACAGACCAGTAACTGTAACCTGCAGAACTTAACAACTGTGAGTAAATACCCAAAGACTGCATCCCACTGTGTCCTTGAATAATTGCTGCACCATCACCTGCCTTGAACTACAGCAGCAACATCTACCTCTAAAATCCACTATATACTGCCCTGGAGCTTAGCTCTACCCATGGAGAGCTGAACCAACTCTGCTGCGTCACCATCAGCCCCAGTGAATTGGCACCGCAGCGGCGGCCCTGTATAACCGCATACTACGGGTGGCGTCACAAACATTATCCCCAAATCTTTATTTCCCCAAATTGACTTTTCACTTTATTTGACCGCCCTGGGCCACGAACCTGATCACTGCCACCGTGACTACCCCAGAAAGGACCGGCCGGCTACCGAGCACCCCCAGGGGGCACGTCAGAAGCCTGTTATATTTTACACATTGATCAAAGCTCTGAGTAATGCCATTCTCCAGCACAGCTCTGAGTCATCAGTTCAGAGAGGTGTGGCTAGTCAGGAGCACACAGGAGAGTGATTGAGGGGTCTGCAGCACTGAAAAGAAGCAAGGTGCAGTTGAGAAAGATTGTTTTATCAGTGTAAGAATAGGACAACCCATGCAGCTATGTAAACTAGAAGCACAGAGGGGCAGATGGAGATGAAAAAGACATACAGGTGTTAGGCTTGGTGTGTGTATTAACTATGAGTATACATTTACTGTGTTTTGTGAAAATAACCCTTTAATCTGGAAATCAGTTGTCTTTATAATTCACTCAATCCCTTTTCTCACTTTTACCTTATGACAAAGAAGTATTTAATAATCGGTACCCTTTCTCATATGATTAGGTGATTTACATCAATTGGAGTAAGACCATTTGGAAAAGGATACATGCAGTACATCTAGAAATATGGAGCTCTAATCTATCACCATATAGCTTCATTTTCTGCCTCAATTTCCGGCAGATTTTAAAATAGGGGGCATTGTAAAATGATGGGCATATGCTGACATGTGTATGACCTTGTCTGCTACAGCTTTTTCTGCCAAAATGATGACACAATTACAAAAGAGGAGACCTGTCACAGGCCTTCCTATAGTTCAAACTGCAATAAATTTATTAGGTGTCCTACAATATTTGCAGCTGCAGCCCTGATGAGCAGTACTTGGGGACTGTAAGCATGATGTACTTATACATACACATTAAGTCAGCTCTAGCTCAAAATTGATGTTAGACACAAAAACTTTAAAAAAGGTTTATACAGCCTTTCTAATATGTGCTTTCGAAGTAAGCACACCAGTTTCATCTGGTCTAAGAGTTCTATTTAATAATATATGAAGTATGTATTGTGAAATCTAGTGACAGATCCTCTTTCAACAGATTTTGACATTTCTAAAAATGATGAAAATACTAATATACATATATTAGGTTATTCTGTGTTTCTACTGCATATGCAATAGAACCTTTACTTAAATATATTGATCATTGCGTTTGGTATGACTATACTCTACACTTTAATAGCCAGTGGCATAACTACAGTCCAATGGGCTTTAGTGCAAAATTTGAACCTGGGCCCCCACCAGCATGTTGGTCAGATGTAATAATGTCCTTCACCTAGACCAGGGGTATCAAACACGCGGCCCGCGGTCCGCATGCGGCCCCTCCAGCTGCTTCTTGCGGCCCGCAGGCACAGACCCCGTAACAATCGCGGCTCTCTCCAGCAGCCGCCGACATCAGCGCTGTAATGCAGTGTATTGCCGCACAGAGACTGGCTCTCTGCACAGCAATACCAGTGTCAACCGCCGGCCTATCAGAGGCCAGCAGCTGACATCTGCGTCCCAGCGCAGCGGCGTATGACGTCACTGACATGCGCAGATGTCAGCTTCTGGCCTCTGATAGCCGGCGGCTGACACTGGTATTGCTGTGCAGAGAGCCGGTCTCTGCGCGGCAATACACTGCACTACAGTGCTGATGTCGGCGGCTGCTGGAGAGAGCCGCGATCGTTATGGGGTCTATGTGCCTGCGGGCCACAGGTGCATAAAGGACGCCGAGAGAACGGAGGACAGGTGAGAATCTTCTTCTTTTTTTTTTCTCTGTCATGTGAAATACAGCACAGGGGGGCACTGTGCGCAGTATGGGGGGACGGGGACCCTGACCGCAGTATGGGAGGACGGGGACCCTGACCGCAGAATGGGGGGATGGGGACCCTGACCGCAGTATGGGGGAAGGGGACCCTGACAGCAGTATGAGGGGACAGGGACCCTGACTGCAGTATGGGGGGATGGGGACCCTGACTGCAGTATGGGGGGACGGGGACCCTGACCGCAGTATGGGGGGATGGGGACCCTACCGCAGTATGGGGGGAACCTGTATGGGGGGCCATGTCTGCAGTATGGGGGACCTGGATGGGAGACCATGTCTGCAGTATGGGGGACCTGGATGGGAGACCATGTCTGCAGTATGGGGGACCTGGATGGGAGACCATGTCTGCAGTATGGGGGACCTGGATGGCAGACCATGTCTGCAGTATGGGGGACCTGGATGGCAGACCATGTCTGCAGTATGGGGGACCTGGATGGGAGACCATGTCTGCAAGATGAGGACCAGTTCAAAAGGTGTATAGAAAATAAAATGGTCTCACTAAAAATGTCACTTTGTCATGCAAATAATGCGGCCCCCCAAATTAAATGTTTTTCCGTGTGCGGCCCATATGCCCAGCTAAGTTTGAGACCCCTGACCTAGACCCTATCTTGAAATTGGCCTCTATTCTGTGATAATGTTTCAGGTTAATGTCCCCTATCTTGTAATAATGTCCCCCTTCCTGGCCCTCATACTATAATAATAGCCCCCATCCTGTAACAATGCCCTCTGACCTGGCACCTTCCTGTAATAATATCACCCATCCTTTAATAATGTCCCCCATCCTATAATAATGTCCCCGCCCTGGTCCATATCCTGTAATAATGTTCCCCATCTTTTACCCATCCTGTAATAATGTCACCCAATTCTGTCTCTCTTACTGTAATAATGTCCTCTGTCCTGGCCCCTTCTCGCAATATTAGCATTCATCCTGTAATAATGTCCTCTGTCCTGGCATCTATATTGTAATAATGTCACCCTTCCTGTAATAATGTCCCCTATCCTGGCCCCTTCCTATAATAATAACCTCCATCTCAGCCCCTTTCTGTAATAATGGTCCCTTCCTGAAATTATGTCCCTTATTCTGGCCCTTTCCTGTAATAATGGATCACATCCTGCAATAATGTCCCCTTTCCTAGCCTCAAAAAAATCATGTATCTGAGTCTAATTCAATCCACATAAATTTTGTTTCTACTTATAGTCACCAATTTACAACTATAAAACACATAGCCAATAAATATCTTCCTATTCTTTCACAAGACCAGAAACTTAAGAATATACTTACAAATCCCATAAGATTTTCAGCAAGGAAAGCACCCACTTTATGCAGCATACTATCCACTAGTCTTTATTTGAATTGGCATTCCCCCCCAAAGAAACAACTGGTTAAATCTTTCAGGTTCCTTCAAATGTAGATATAACATTTGCACGTGCTGCAAGTATTTGGAAAATAAGACTACTTTTGTAACATCCCTGGCGGCGTGCTTGCATAGTGCACCACCTCCCACTATGCAGGACCGCAATCTTACCTGTCAGTCCAGCCTACAAACCTTGCTCCAGTTCATGTTGTGTGTGTGGCGCCCAGCTGCGCTTGATACCACAGATCCTAGAAGAGTGCTTTGATGGAATCCTCCACAAGAGGCCCCCATAAACATTCACACATCTCCACCTTCCACCTCAGACCAGCAGAGGGAGCCCGTTAGGGATATAAATAGGGAAGGTGGAGATAGGCAGTTGAGTCTGGAGTCGATAGAGAGCCAAGTCTGTTGAGAGAGTTCCTGCAGTAGAGAAGCCTGAGCGAGGTCAGCCTGCAGTGGCGCATAGTTCAGACTCAGTTGTAGCTCAGAATAGTGAGCTTAAGGTGTGCCGGCGCCTTAAGATCGGTGAAGCGCGGCAAGCTGCCGTTAGTGTGTATAGCCTAGTGAAGGCCCGAGTAGGCCGAAGGCGAGTGGAGAGTTAGTACATAGGGGGCAGAGGAGCTTAACAAGCTCACCCCGAAGCTTTTACCGGACACCGGGTACAAGCTTACAGGGATCTCTATGACCCAGTAAGGCATAACCGGAATCCCTGGAGAACTACTGGTCCCAGGTTCACCAGAGAGCTGATATGTAACAGAGCTAGGAGACACATAGGCCCCGGAGAAGGCCCTATCACAACGTCAGCCGGTGCAGGACAGAGACAAAGTTAGGCCTAGCTCCAGGCAGGTCAGAAACTTACTATGCAGAGGCAAGAAACAGGAGGCCCTACACCCGCTCATTGGGGAGGATCCTGATATGCACCCTTCACCCTACAGTGCTCCAGGATATGTCTGAATTTCCACCAGTAAAAGGTACTGAAGTGACTACCGTGTCCGTCCCCGTTCTTGCTCTCTTCCGGCTGGGTCTCACCTGGACCTGCACCTAACTCCAACTCCAACCCTGGGACTGCACTATACGGATTCTGTGGTTATTACTGACACCCTGCACAACCGCCATCATCCACACACACTGCCCTGAAGCTAATTCTTCCTGTGGGGAGTTATACCACCTTTGCTGCCAAACCACCAGCTTCAGAGGACTGTTCCGCAGCGGCGGCCTCAATTAGCCGCACTCCACAGGTGGCCTAGTCGGACATTATAAAACCTATACATATAATTACCCTTGGATTGACCGCCCTGGGTCACGGACCGGGTCACCGCCACAGTGACTACAACCCCCAGCATCTACAGGCCCGGCTCCGGGTACCCCATGGCCCAGGGTGCGCGTCAACTTTGGCGTAGTTGGCAGGATTACGTGCCCGTTACCACCGGGTACTGTGCGCCTTCACGAATTGTGTCGCATACTGTGGTGAAGTTTTCCTGCCAATTACCGCTGTTTCCCGCCATTGGCCCCCATTTCCGGATCGCCGCTCGGGAAGAGGAGGGGCGTAACCGCTGGAAGCATGCGAAGCCCATGCCCCGCCTCACGCACTGACGCAGCGCCAGGTCCTGGAAGGAGCCCCAGCAAGCGCTGATGTCAGAAGCAAGCGACGCCAGGTCCTCAAAGGAGACCATTGCCTGTGGAACTGCGGCCTACGGAAGCAAAGTGAAAGAAGGTAGGCCACGGTTCACTAGGGGGGAGGAAGATGCCCAATATGGAGGGAACTTCAGCCGCCGGCGCGGCCGCTGCCGCGGTAATGCCATTCTCCATGCCATATATACCAGGGGCGGCGTGGTTGCCCCAGTACTCAGGAGAGTCACACACCCTGAGTGACTTTAAAGAAAGACTGCGCAGCTTATTTAAAGTGTACTCCCTGTCTGAGGAGCAGAAAGTGAGCATCCTCATAGGCCAGTTAATTGGTGCAGCCCAGAGAGAAGTGAAGTCCTGGTCAGCCAGAGACAAAGGGACTGTGAAAGAGATACTGGCCCGCCTAAAGGACAACTTTGACACCCGTACTACAGCTGAGATAAAAATGAAGTTTTATGGGTGCAAACAACGGGCGCAGGACAGTGTACGGGACTATGCTTTAAACTTGCAGGAGGCGCTGAGGGCCATCAAACAGGTAGACCCCGACAGTGTGCGTGATGAGAACAGACTGTTAACTGAGCAGTTTATTGAGGGGCTCCTGTCCAGCGCTCACCGGAGACAGCTGCGCATAATGGCTCTGCAAAACTCTGATCTGGACTTTGCACAATTTAAAGACAGAGCCACCCGGGTGCTGCGAGAACCAACAGCAGGTGGCGCTACATCTCACCGGCGCCCAGCTATCACCTACCACCAGCAGGTGGCACCCTATTCCCCAGAGCCTGTGGGAGCTGATGCACAGACTCTGGACAATGATCCATCTACAGACCTGCACCTTCAGGTCCAAGAGCTGACTAAAAGTGTAGCTGCACTAACCAAAACTGTGCAGTCCTTGCAGGTGTCCCCCAAAGGGAAGATCCAGCTGGCTTCCAGTCCGGAGGACGTCCCATGGCGACAACAGAGGAGGATTCCACCAACCAGAGGGAGGAACAGTGACCACTACGACCAGGACGGACAACCCATCTGCCGCCGCTGTCACAAGCCAGGACATTATGCAAGGTACTGTAATTTAAACAAGCAAAACCTGGGGCAGAGGGCCAACCCCCAGGCGTAAGCCCACCAGGCCCATGCAACTGGCGAGACAAGTATGTGGGGGGACGACCGGTCATACCTGTCGTGCTTGACGGCATCCCGATGAGCGCGTTGCTGGACACTGGATCCCAGGTGACCACTATCCCCTACATTCTTTACAAATGATACTGGACTGACTCAGATATTACCCGCCGTCCAGATGAACATTTAAGCATCTATTCCAGCAATGGTCAGCCCGTACCTCAAGTGGGGTTTAAAGAAGTGACCATAAAGGTTGGCAAAGTGGAATTGCCGGCGCAAGGAATGATAATTGTTGACATTGATCGCCGAGAAAGTCATCCCATGATAACCTTAGGCACTAATGTCATTAAAAATTGTCTTTCAGAAATTATTGTCTTGTTACAGCAGGTTGCGGAGACCGCCAGTTCCAGTCAGCAGCGGATTCTGCAGAGAGAAATCAGAGCCCTGATGAGAAGACAACAGGTAGAACTGTCTGGTGGTGAAATTGGCAGTGTCAGGATGAGTGACCCGTTCCCCATTGCCATGCCACCAAGAAGTGAAATGTTGATATTGTGCCGGGCAGCAATCGGTCTCAGGGGTAGAGATTACCAGGCCTTGGTAGAGCCCTTATACTCTGACAGTAGGCCCACCATCTTGACAGCCAGGGGGGTGGTTGATGTCCGCCATGGGAGAGTGCCAATCCGCATCCTAAATATTGGGGAGAAAGAAGTCCATTTGCCCCGGTATGCTACCCTTGCCAAATTATTCACCGTCAGCAACAATTCTATAAAAACAGTGGAACCCTTATCTCCATCCAAACCGGCTGAGGATAATGGCTCCAAGGGACAGATGGAGGACTGGTGTCCGAAGCTACACGTGGGCACTGACTCCACCCCTCAGCACCAAAAACATGGAGTATACCGGGTGGTCCAGGAGTATAAAAGGGTCTTCAGCAAACACTCGCTCGACTTCGGGAAGGTGAAATGGGTTCAACACCATATCCCCACGGGAGACCATCCACCCATTAAAGAAAGGTACCGGCCTGTACCACCAGCACACTACCAAAATGCCAAAGGGATGTTACGAGAGATGAAGGAGGCAGGGGTGATAAGAGACAGTTGTAGCCCCTGGGCAGCTCCATTAGTTCTCGTAAGGAAAAAAGATGGCACAATGAGAATGTGTGTAGACTACAGGCAAATTAACCGCATTACACTTAAAGATGCATACTCATTACCCAGGATTGAGGAGTCACTAGCTGCATTAATATCTGCTAATTATTTTTCTACTTTGGATCTCACTAGTGGGTATTGGCAGGTTCCTGTAGCGGAGGCGGATAAAGAAAAGATCGCATTCACAACCCTGAAGGGCCTCCGCAAGTTCAACTGCATGCCATTCGGACTCTGCAATGCCCCAGGAACCTTCCAGCGGTTGATGGAGTGCTGTCTAGGACATAAGAACTTTGAGACAGTCCTGCTGTACCTGGATGACGTCATAGTATACTCCAAGTCCTATGAAGACCACCTGAAGCACCTGGCAGAGGTGTTTGAAGCCCTAGCTGGTTTTGGCCTGAAGGTGAAGCCGTCAAAATGCCACCTGTTGAAGTCCAAGGTACAGTACCTAGGTCATGTGGTAAGCGCCGAAGGTGTAGCACCAGACCCTGACAAAGTCACAGTAATCAAGGACTGGCCAAGACCCTCCACTATCAAGGAAGTGCGGCAGTTCCTCGGGTTGGTGGGCTACTACCGAAGATTTATCCAAGGCTTCACCAAGATGGCGGCACCCATGCAGAACCTCCTAGTAGGCCAGTCCAGGAAGGCCAAAAACCCGAAGCCTCCATTCAAATGGGATAAGCTGGAAGACGAATCCTTCAGCAGGCTGAAGGTGGCTTTCACGGGAGACGAGATCCTGGCCTACCCTGACTATGGCCAACCCTTCATACTCCATACAGACGCTAGAAATGTGGGACTGGGAGCAGTGCTGTCCCAGATACAGCAGGGCAGAGGAAGAGTGATTGCCTATGCCAACAGGAAGCTCCGGCCCACAGAAAGGAACCCTGAAAACTACAGTTCCTTCAAGTTGGAGTTCCTCGCCGTAGTCTGGGCTGTGACAGAACGCTTCAAGCATTATCTCGCCTCCTACAAATTCACCGTCTTCACAGATAATAACCCGCTGACGCACCTGGACGCTGCGAAACTTGGTGCCCTGGAACAAAGATGTATGGCCCGACTGTCTAATTATGAGTTCACCATCAAGTACCAGGCTGGGCACAAGAATGCAAATGCCGATGCGCTGTCCAGTATGCCTAACCTGCCAGATGGGGGAGAAGACCTGGAAGAGCTGGAGGAGATAGAGATCCCCGCTTTCCACTGTCATGGAGTAACCCAGTGCTCCCATTGTGTGAAGAACAGGTGCTCCGCCATAGAGAGGCCACGTTCAATCCATTGCCCCACCATGGATGGACAGAGACACAAGATAGTGACCCGGCTGTCCGCTTAGTCAAGGAGTTGCTGACACGAGCTGACTCGTACCCTGATCCAGATGCTCCAGAGGAGACCAAACAGCTGTGGAAGGAAAAGGGGAAGCTATTCATCTATGAAGGGAAGCTGTGTCGAAGAGCCATCAACTCCCGGACACATGAACTGGTCTGGAAGGTGGTAGTCCCAAGGCGGGATGTGGCAATGGTCTTGGAAGCGTTCCACAATGGAGCAGGACACTTTGGCTGGAAGAAGTTGGAAGTCCTGCTACGTGAACGGTTCTACTGGGCTGGCATGAGGAAAGCAATCGAGAGGTGGTGTCGAGAATGCGGACCATGCAACCTGAGAAGAAAAGACCGTGACAGCCAGAGGGCTCCCCTGCAGCCCATCATCACCAAGCAGCCACTTGAACTGGTAGCCTTGGGCCACGTGAAGCTAGCCCCAAGCAGGTCAGGCTATGTCTACGCTCTCACCATCGTAGACCACTACTCCCGGTTCCTGGTAGTAGTCCCAGTAAAGAACCAGACGGCTCAGACTGCAGCCAAAGCTTTCCAGCAGCACTTCTGCCGCCCGCATGGTTACCCTGACCGTGTGCTTACTGACCAAGGTCCAGCCTTCGAAGCGGAGGTGTTCCAGGAATTCTGCAACCTGTACGGCTGCAAGAAAATCAGGACAACGCCGTAAAACCCCCAAACCAATGGGTTGTGTGAGAAGATGAACCAGGTGATGATAGACCTGCTGAAGACGTTGCCCCTTGAAGAACGCAGCCTGTGGCCAGAGAAGCTACCCGATCTGGTGGACCTCTATAACCATATCCCAGTGAATTCCACCAACTGCACACCTGCTTACCTGATGAGAGCAAGGCCTGCTAAGCTACCCATCGACCTGGACATGGGAGTCCTAACGCCAGAGACGACCTCACCAGATGCAGATTGGGACACTGAGCTGCAGCAGCAATACCGCAAAGTGCAAGAGAGTGTTGAAAGAAGTCTGTCCCAAGCAAGACAGAAACAAGAGAAGACCTACAATCAACACGCACCTGCTGTCCCCTTTTCACCTGGAGAGCAAGTCCTTAAGAGGAAGAGGCGACTCCACAAATTGGATTACCAGTGGGAGGACACCATCCTACCCTCGAGTCATGATAACACCAAAGTGTGCCTCATTAGTAAGGATGGAGGAGAAACATCAGCAACAGTTTCCAGAGACCACTTGGAGAAATGTCCCGAGCAATTACAACACCCTAAAGAAGACCAAGATAGCCCTCAACCCACAAAAGAAGTGGAAGAAATGGTCAGAACCGTACTCGGAGAATTTCCCCGGTCGTGGACACAAATGAACAATGCAATTGTTCTGCCAGTCCTCACCTTTCTCCAACCAGCCCCTCAGGAAGCTGCAGAAGTCCCAGAAGAGTTGGAAGAACAGTTGGCCCCGGAGGCAGAAGTTTCCTCATCAGCAAACCAGGAGAATCAACCCTCTGCTAATAGTGAACCTGTCATACCCACGGTAAGCCAAAGAATCCGTAGGAAGTTGCCCAACCTACCAGTGTCACCTCAAAATACTAGTAATGCAGTTCACACTGAACCCACCACACCAGGGGTAGACACAAGGGACCAGGGTAGAGCACTGACAGATAGTGTATTACGTAGATCTACCAGAGCTACAAAAGGTCAGCCCACTGCCCGTTGGAGGATTTAGAAATGCAGAAGTTTAAAGTATAGACAAATTTGAAATGTTTAATGTGTGTTTTTCCAGTTACCCGAAAAGGGTCCAAAGACTTTTAGGTTATGGACGGTGAATAACCAAGGAACTTTCCCTTGTACATAGTTTCACTTGTTAAAGTGCCCCTTAGTGCCAGACCACTGAACAAAAACTCGTTGGAGGTGGCCGAAGACGTGGTCCAACACCTGGATCATTTATGCCCTGTAGCCACCCCAGGGCCTCTGTGGAGGGTTTTGGACGGGTCCCTCAAATTTGCACCTTGTTTCAGTGGAATGGACACCTGGTTGCAGATCATACTGTAACCTGTAAAACACAATAATGCTTGTAAATATTCTAATGTACCTTGTTATTGCTATTGTTATTGTTATCTGTTATTTTGCAAAAATATGTTCAGTCCCGGAGTGCTGAAATTAACTAGGGGGGAATGTGGCACCCCAATGGTCTGGTTGCCACAAAAGAAGTAATCCCATGTCTGGAGGCGAGCAGGGGTTTCCAGGTCAGGAACACAATACATGCAACACTTCCTGGCTTCAGACCAGCAAGGGGAGGCCCCTCCCTTTGGCAACTGGATCTGGAGGTGGGGTTAGTTAGTTTAGTGAGGAGTTGAGTTTAGGACATCAAGGAGAGAGGAGCTAGGGACTGGAGCTGGAGATAGCTCGTCCTAGCTGGACTACACAGAGAACCGGATACCGGAGTCCGAAGCTGTGGGACCCTTCAGGCCCAGCAGCAGATACCGCAGGGCAGGAGATTGCAGGTCTCCTGGCCCCATCAGACGCCCGGAGGCTCAGCAGCACCGAGGGACCAGTACCGCCAAGGAGGAGCGAGGCATCCATAAGGCCCGAGCTGCCAGCCATACTGGTGAGCACAGCACGTTACACTCAGGGACGTGGGCTACAACACAGCTACAAGCACAATAGCCAAAGAGCATAGTAAGAACGGCAGGCCTACAACTCCACCTGGCCAGGAGGACTCTATGCTTGCTCCCAGACTGACCAGACTCTTATCTCTAGCCAGTACTCCAGTCCAGGCCTGTCTAATTGCTACCAGTAAAGACCCTGGGACTGCACTATATGGATTCTGTGGTTATTACTGACACCCTGCACAACCACCATCATCCACACACACTGCCCTGAAGCTAACTCTTCCTGTGGGGAGTTATACCACCTTAGCTGCCAAAACACCAGCTTCAGAGGACTGTTCCGCAGCAGCGGCCTCCATTAGCCGCACTCCACAGGTGGCGTAGTCGGACATTATAAAACCTATACATATAATTACCCTTGGATTGACCGCCCTGGGTCACGGACCGGGTCACCGCCACAGTGACTACAGCCCCCAGCATCTACAGGCCCGGCTCCGGGTACCCCACGGCTCAGGGGGCGCGTCACTTGTCCCTTTTCCCTTCCTCCGTATCTTCCTGTATTTTCCAGTCTGTTCCATGTGAACAGAGCCCTGTCCTCTCTGCCTTGCCCACCGCTCCGGCGGTTTCTTTCTGCTCTGACTTGCCCACCACTCCGGCGGTTTCCCTCTGCTCTGCCTTACCCACCGCTCTGGCGGTTTCTCCCTGCTCTGACTTGCCCACCCCTCCTGCGGTTTCCCTTTGCTCTACCTACCGCTCCGGCGGTTTCTCTCTGCTGCTCTGACTTGCCCACCGCTCCGGCGGCTTCCCTCTACTCTGCCTTACCCACCGCTCCGGCGGTTTCTCTCTGCTCTGATTTGCCCACCTCTCCGGCAGCTTCCCTCTGCTCTGCCTTATCCATCGCTCCGGCGGTTTCTCTCCGCTCTGACTTGCCCACCGCTCTGGCGGTTCCGCTCTGCTCTGCCTTGTCCACCGCACCTGCGGTTTCTCTCTGCTCTGCCTTGTCTACCGCTCCGGCGGTTCCGCTCTGCTCTGCCTTGCCCACCGCACCTGCGGTTTTCGCTCCGCTCTGCTTGCTCACCGCACCAGCAGTTCCTCTCTGCTCAGCCTTGTCCTCCGCTCCGGCGGTTTTGCTTTACTCTGCTTGTCTACCACATCTGCTGCTCTATACCTGTCTCCCAGTCTGTACTGGACAATATCCAGCCTGCGCTCCAACCTCCTAGTACCTCCCGGTCTGCACTCCAGCCGTGTTTGCCAGTATCTCCCTGCCTGCATACCAGCCGTGCTTGCCAGTGCCCACCTGTCTGCATACCAGCCGTGCTTGCCAGTGCCCACCTGTCTGCATACCAGCCGTGCTTGCCAGTGCCCACCTGTCTGCATACCAGCCGTACTTGCCAGTACCCAACTGTCTGCATACCAGCCGTACTTGCCAATACCCACCTGCCTGTATACCAGTCTAACCTGCCTATTCCTGCATTCCCCTGTGTGGGTCAACAGCTGTGACCGGGGTCTGACCTGGAGTCGCACCTGGTCCCTCTGCTCGGTTCCTTCTTGGTCCACGGAGTCGACTAAGCCGCCGTGCGACCTCGGTCGGATCGGGTTGATACTTAGTTACGCCCCTCCAGGCACTCCTCGGTTCATTGTACAGTGGGATCACTAATCACGTTAACGCTAGTCAGTCCGGGCGCGAGAGTAACAGTTTGCTCAGGACATGGTTCCCGTTGAGCCCCACGGCCTTTCGCTCTCAGAGACATTTTGAATCCTTGTCTGCCGAATACGTGCACGAAGAAAAAATTTTTTTTCTCAAGCTATGGCCCAGGCGATTTATGCACCAGCCCAAATGGATCTATCAGCACTCGTTCCGGCTGATCCACCACGGTACTATGGGGATCCAAAACGAAGCCGTGCATTTGTGGAGCAATGCATACTGCATTTCAAGTTCTATGCTCACTATTTTCCTACTGATCGGGCTAAAGTAGCATGATATCCTACCTAGCGTCTGATGCCTTGAAATGGATCACCCCCCTATGGGAAGCATGGGATCCTATCACCTTTGCCCTGCAGGCCTTCCTGGTGGCCTTTCTAATGGTCTTCGATGACCCTAATCCTGAAGCCTCTGCTAAAGCTTTCCTTCCCAATATCCCGGAGCAGCCCCGATGGGTAATGTGTGTAGGTAGCCTACCAGTCCTCCAGCCCAAAGAGACTGCTGCCACCCAGAATCCACACAGGATGTCTATGCTCCACAGAATACTTCTCTTCCCAACCTGAAGAGGCAGTCCAGATGTGCTAGATGTAGAGGTAAACCATCACACCAGGTTCTGTCCTCCCAAAGACCTCCTGTTCCCCAGCCTGTAGAGGCAGCTTTCCGCACAGAATCCATGAAGGATGACTATGTTCGTCAGGCAAAGCAGAAGCCGGAACTCAGTCACAAAATCGGATTGCGGTCCTGCTGCGGTGGTTTGGGACCCCCTGACTGTTTTTGTCCAGCGAAGGTTGGAGAATCCCAAGACATTAGGCCTGTAGGAGAGGCTGACCTTGGCGTTAGTGTTTCCTCTCCACAGATGATCATGACTGTCTCCGTGGCAAGTGAAGGCCTCGGATTAACCGGAAGTTTCGGGCTTAAAGCCTTGAAGAGTCAGTGTCTGATTCCCGTCCGACAACTCCAGAAGCCGGTTGGGGCATTGTCAGCAGAAGGACGAGCCCTACTCAGAAACAGTCAAAATATGTCTGTACAAATTAAGCTCCAGATTGGAGCATTACATATGAAGAAGTTCACATTCCAGGTGCTGACTGGCTTACCCACAGGTCGTCCAGAGCCGAGAGATCTAGTGCCCTCTCAGGTCTGAAGATCCTGCATGGTCTATCCTGGGGGACTGCTAAGGTACAAGGGGTGTCCAGTCCCCACATCTTCAGGACAGTCAGCAGTTTCTTCTTCTTCACCAGATCTGCTAGTCGCTGACTCGCTGTGCGCTGAAGTCTCCGAAGGAAGAGAAGCGGAGGCGTTGTCCCCACACAGTCTCGACGATTGTACCAATGATCTGGCTTCAGGTACCGTTACGCCTTACAGACAAGTCATCTCTGAAATCAGTCTGAAGATGGTCCTAAAGCAAGGACCCTTCATCTCTAATAAATCTGGTCCTACGTCCATCAAGGCGGTGTTTACCCCTGAGCCTCTGCACCCCTCCAACCAGGCAGAGGACCTCCAGTTGTCTCCTGAATCCTCCGGGGTGCTACCTGATAACAAAGGGAGAGAGACTTTCCTACACCCTGTACCTGGTACTTCGCCCACTTCATCCAGTAAGCTTGGCAAAGTGTACATCGAAGCAGTGATTACCCCCGAGTCTCTGCACACCTCCAACCAGGCGGAGGACCTCCAGTTGTCTCCTGAATTCCCCGTGGTACTACCTGTTAAACGGTGAGAGACTTTCCTACACCCGGTACCTGGTATGCCGCCCACTTCATCCAATAAGCTTGGCAAAATGTACTCCGAAGCAGTGATTACCCCTGAGTCTCTGCATCCCTCCAACCAGGCGGAGGACCTCCAGTTGTCTCCTCAATTTCCCGGGGTGCTACCTGATAAACGGAGAGAGACTTTCCTACACCCAGTACCTGGTACGCTGCCCACTTCATCCAGTAAGCTTGGCAAAGTGAACGTCAAGGCGGTGGTTACCCCTGAATCTCTGCACCCCTCAAACCAGGCGGAGGACCTCCAGTTGTCTCCTGAATCAACCAGGGTGCTACCTGATAACAAATGGAGAGAGACTCTTCTGTGTGCTGTTCCTGGTACTTCACCCACTTCATCTGTTGCTGAGGATGGCTTGATAGGAGGAAGCATCCTAGTCACCAAGATGATGAGATCAGTTTTGTTTCCTCTAATGGACAGAAGAGGTAATCCTCTTGAAGAGAAGGATTTGCCTCCAAATTCGCTTCAGAAGACCCTTGCAGGCTTGAAGAAGAGGGGGCATAAAGAGGGGGGTACTGTAACATCCATGGCGGTGTGCTTGCATAGTGCACCACCTCCCACTATGCAAGACCGCAATCTTACCTGTCAGTCCAGCCTACAAACCTTGCTCCAGTTCATGCTGTGTGCATGTCCCTTGACTGACTGCTTAGGGTGGCGGCCCGGATACTTCCTGATTCTTATAGCTGCTGTGGGCACACCCCTAATGCGTCTCCAGCCTATTGCTGTGAGTCACTGGATATTTAAACCCCCTCAACCCAGTAGGAGGTGCCTGAGCAACACCTTCACTCAGTTTGTCTTTGCAACTGTATTACCAGGTCCTGTCCTGTTATCTCTGACTTCTAGTCTGTTTCCGCCACTCTGGGGGCTGTATTCCCAGACCTGTTATCTCTGACTTCTAGTCTGTTTCCGCTACTCTGGGGGCTGTATTCCCAGGCCTGTTACCTGTGACTTCTAGTCTGTTTCCGCCACTCTGGGGGCTGTATTCCCAGGCTCGTTTTTGTATCTCATTGCAGTAGCAGTTCCTGTCTGAACTGTATCCTAGCCTGTTACCCGTTTGTCTCTATTTCCATACCTTCCCTTTTCCTGCAGTATCTGAACCTGAACCTAACTCCAACTTGTTGTCTCTGTACTTGTGTTTGTGAGTTTTGTGTCCACTCGCTACTTCATAGGAAGTACCTTGTGTGTATCTGGTTCTGCTTGTCCCTTTTCCCTTCCTCCGTATCTTCCTGTATTTTCCAGTCTGTTCCATGTGAACAGATCCCTGTCCTCTCTGCCTTGCCCACCTCTCCGGCGGTTTCTCTCTGCTCTGACTTGCCCACCGCTCCGGCGGTTTCCCTCTGCTCTGCCTTACCCACTGCTCCGGCGGTTTCTCCCTGCTCTGACTTGCCCACCGCTCCGGCGGTTTCCCTTTGCTCTACCTACCGCTGAAGCGGTTTCTCTCTGCTCTGACTTGCCCACCGCTCCGGCGGCTTCCCTCTGCTCTGCCTTACCCACCGCTCCGGCGGTTTCTCTCTGCTCTGACTTGCCCACCGCTCCGGTGGCTTCCCTCTGCTCTGCCTTACCTACCGCTCCGGCGGTTTCTCTCCGCTCTGACTTGCCCACCGCTCCGGCGGCTTCTCTCTGCTCTGCCTTGCCCACCGCTCCGGCGGTTCCGCTCTGCTCTGCCTTGTCCACCGCACCTGCGGTTTCTCTCTGCTGTGCCTTGTCCACCGCTCCGGCGGTTCCGCTCTGCTCTGCCTTGCCCACCGCACCTGCTGTTTTCGCTACACTCTGCTTGCTCATCGCACCAGCAGTTACTCTCTGCTCTGCCTTGTCCTCCGCTCCGGCAGTTTCGCTTTACTATGCTTGTCTACCGCATCTGCGGCTCTGTAACTGTCTCCCAGTCTGTACTGGACAATATCCAGCCTGCGCTCCAACCTCCTAGTACCTCCCGGTCTGCACTCCAGCCGTGCTTGCCAGTATCTCCCTGTCTGCATACCAGCCGTGCTTGCCAGTGCCCACCTGTCTGCATACCAGCCATGCTTGCCAGTGCCCACCTTTCTGCATATCAGCCGTGCTTGCCAGTGCCCACCTGTCTGCATACCAGCCGTGCTTGCCAGTACCCACCTGTCTGCATACCAGCCGTACTTGCCAGTACCCACCGGTCTGCATACCAGCCGTACTTGCCAATACCCACCTGCCTTTATGCCAGTCTAACCTGCCTGTTCCTGCATTCCCCTGTGTGGGTCAACAACTGTGACCGGGGTCTGACCTGGAGTCGCACCTGGTCCCTCTGCTCGGTTCCTCCTTGGTCCACAGAGTCGACTAAGCCGCCGTGCGACCTTGGTCGGATCGGGTTGATACTTAGTTACGCCCCTCCAGGCACTCCTCGGTTCATGGTACAGTGGGATCACTAATCACGCTCACGCCAGTCAGTCCGGGCGCGAGCGTAACAACTTTCACATCAGATACAACGAATAAAACATACACCATGAAAAACAACATCAATTGTAATTCATATTATATTATTTATTTGATTACTTGCAGCTAGTGATGAGGGAGCACTAAAATGCTCGGGTACTCTTTGCTCGGGTCGAGCAAATTGGAATACTTGGGTGCTCGACCCAAGCATCGAAACTTGAGCAATTTTAAGGCGGCTATCCCCGGCGGTCTGCAGAGGGCCTAAAAATTGCCCAAATTGAGGGGAACAGTGCTGAAATGACATGGGAACAGCATGGGGAAGACCCCTGGAAGCATTTCTGACTCCCAGGTTACTGGTGTCAACAACGTTGTCAGAGGTATTACGCCACTTACTCACAATAAAACATACAAAAACGAATCCAAAATGGATTTTCCTGGGAAATATGTTAAGGAACATCCTTTCCAGGGTAATGACTTGTGTATAAGGCAAAATAAATAACCAAAACCAAAAATACTCCTCCACACCTTGGTCTATGTTCACACGTAGCGTTTTTGATGCTTTTTTGCCCTTTTGCATTGCTTTCAACCAAGACAAATGCATTTACTGGGAAATGACATTTTAACATTTTAGAACCTTATCTGGCCATGTGGTGTGTGACACATCATCAGACACATGCATACAGTGCTGAAAAGACGTGGTAACAGCATGGGGAAGACCCCTGAAAGCATCTCTGACTACCAGGTAACTGCCTAATAGTGTGCCCATCATAAATGATCCTTGGTGCATGCGAAGATGCCTACCGCCATGCACCTGTCATTGCCGACTTGCAACAGTCACCATCCACGTCCTTGTCCCAGTGCAGCGTTCAGTTGTCCCTACCCCATTCCTTGGAATGCAAGCGCAAATATGCAGCCAGCCACCCACTCATCCACAGGCTGCAATACTATACTGCTACATTTTTGACAGCTGCTTGCACTTGAAATGTGGCCTTTTAGGCTGTCCACAATCTTATAGCGGCGGCGACCGGGTATCCATACTCGGTCCCCAGCCACCACTATTTGTCCCGATGTCGTCTCCACCTTCCACAAGCACGGGTCCCACAACATTACTCGTGCCCTCCCTAGTGAACTTACTGGAAAGGACCGCCTACCCACAAACAGGTGGTCAAGTAAATGTGGCCAGGGACGGTACGGAGCCAGTCCACAGCTTTTTTTGCTGAGTTGTATTTCATCACAGCCATATTCTTTAGCTTGGTGAAAGGACTTGGGTAACCATATCTACTCCAGCTGTCATTTCTCCCAGGAAGTCCTCTAATGCTGCTTTCACTTGAAATGTGGCCTTTTAGGTTTGTGGAGGCTGAAGCTTTTCACAACCTCATGCCGACGGCTGCCCTGTGTCCATACTCTGTCTGAGGCAGCCACTATTTCTCCCGATATCGTCTCTGCCTTCCACAAGCACGGGTCCCACAACATTACCCGTGCCCTCCCCAGTGCACTTACTGGGAAGGACCGCCTAACCACAAACACGTGGACAGGTGAATGTGGCCAGGGACAGTACGGATCCAGTCCACATCTTTTTTTGCTGAGAGTTGTATTTCACCACAGCCATATTCTTTAGCTTGGTGAAAGGACTGGTTGGTATAGAGGGAAACGGTATCAACTCTGGGTGTCATTTCTCCCAGGAAGTCCTCTAATGTAGCTTGCTGCAGAAACAATGGCAGCCAGTTCAACATCAGCTCGCACTTGTCGGTGGTGCTTTGACACACAAACATCTTTCTTTGCGTATTTAATTTCATGACTACAGAGTTGGGCAATGGCCTGATCTGAAATGCGGTTTGAGAAATAACATGCATAAGCACGTCCGATGCACATTAAAAAAGCAGCCATAGAGTGTCCGGGAACCTTCCCCCACACTTTTCTTAGCCAGGGCTGCTTCTCGGCAGGGTTGGACGGGCCCACCAGAAAACCGGAGACTCCTCCGGTGGGCCCTGGCTTCTTCTTCAGGAGAGTTCATAGTGCTGAGGTGAGGCCATGATAATGATAGACGCCACCATCTGCTTAGTTTTCTGTTACTTGGAATGCAAGTGCAACTATGCAGCAAGCCACCCACCCACCCACAGGCCGCAATACTAAACTGCCAGATTTCATGGGCAATTGCTTGCACTTGAAATGTGGCCTTTTAGGCTTGTGGAGGCAGAAGCTTTTCACAACCTCATGCCGTCGGAGGCCGGGTGTCCATACTCGGTCCCCAGCCGCCACTATTTCTCCCAGTGTCGTCTCCGCCTTCCACAAGCATGGGTCCCACAACATTACCTGTGCCCTCCCCAGAGAATTTACTGGGAAGGACCACCTACCCACAAACACGTGGTCAAGTGGCCAGCTTTTTTTGCTGAGTTGTATTTCACCACAGCCATATTCTTTAGCTTGGTGAAAGAACTTGGGAAACCATATCTACCCAGCTGTCATTTCTCCCAGGAAGTCCTCTAAAGCTGCTTTCACTTGAAATGTGGCCTGTTAGGCTTGTGGAGGTGGATGCTTTTCACAACCTCATGCCTCATGCCTCATGTCCATACTCGGTCCCCAGCCACCACTATTTCTCCCGGTGTTGTCTCCGCCTTCTAGTAAACTATGGTACGACGCCATGGTATTAGCACTGCCCCCAGTACCAGTAGCGAAGACATCCCCAATTTCCTTCTCAGGAATTTTATTTGGTTGACTGAGTGGCTGCCCAAATACATTAATTTCTCACAAAGGAGCTGAAAATAGAGTGGCAGTAGGTGCAAGTTTCTCCAGTCTGTTAGATATCAGAGGGTGAGCGGCAGCACATTTGATCAGTGGTTAGCACTGAAGCCTTGCAGCGCTGGGATCCTGGGTTCAAATCCCAGCAAGGACAACATCTGCAAGGATTTTGTATGTTCTCCCCGTGTTTGCGTGGTTTTCCACCTCAGTAAAAAAGCAGCCATAGAGTGTCCGAGAATCTTCCCACACACTTTTCTTAGCCAGGACTGCTTCTCGGCAGGGTTGGACGGTCCCACCAGAGAATCCTCGGGTGGGCCCTGGTTTCTACATCAGGAGAGTTCATGATAGCGC
Organism: Phyllobates terribilis; assembly: GCF_046119375.1. NCBI lineage: Eukaryota > Metazoa > Chordata > Amphibia > Anura > Dendrobatidae > Phyllobates > Phyllobates terribilis. The sequence goes on from NW_027362762.1 coordinate 695,972,146, forward strand.
TAACTTTGCAGCTGCTATGGGGCTCTTGAGCAGGGAAGAAGGGTGAGCCCTCAGAATCAAATCCTCCGGTGGGCACAATGTTGTTCAATCTGAAACAGCTTCTCAGTGGGAGTTGTATTTCACCACAGCCATATTCTTTATTTTGGTGAAGGGACGGCATAGAGGGAAACCGTATCTCCTCCAGATGTCATTTCTCTGTCACCAGGTTCCGCCTATTATCACACACGACCATGCCTGGCTGTATGTGAGAGCCACAGATCAGGCTGCTGTGTTACAGCTTTCAACAACTCTGCAGCGCTGGGCGGTTTGTCACCTAAGCATTAAGCTTGTTATTTTCAGTACAGTCTGTTGCCGCTTGACCAAGACAGTGCTGCAGTGCTTTCAGCTTGTGACAGATGTGGTCATTTCGGAGATGAAGGAGGAGGTGCAGGAGCTGAACAATGTGATTACATTGAGGTTATTTTGGCGACTCTGTTTTTTATGCTAAAGAAAGTTCCTACTGTTTTTTTTTTTAACGTTATTTTTTAAGACAAATGCATTCACCGGGAAATGTCATTTTAACATTTTACAATCTTATCTGGCAATGTGGTATGTGACACATCATCAGACACCGTAATGTAGTAAATAAACTCGGCACTCAAGGTATATTAAATGTGAAAGTTTATTACAATCATGGTCCAATCCCAAAAAAACAGTAGACGTTTCGGCCAGTCAGTGGCCTTCATCAATACAATCTATAAGCATAAATGGACACCATAGATTATAATATGAAATTACAAAAATAAAGGAACAGATCAAAATTGCATAGTGATCATACGCCGGCATTGAGAACATGCATAAAACATAGCATAATAACAGTGAGGAAGCTTCAAAAGTGACACATACCAGGTGTGGATTGGAGTGAATCCAGAGAAACAGGCAAGTGTCACTGGGAGTACAGGTAAGTCCTGTGGGAGGATGTAAGTCAAAGTGAGTAACCAGAGCTCACAATACTAATAGGGGGTGCCGCATACTGTCCTATTGGGGTGTACCTGTGCGTCCTGGAAGTGGTCCTATGATTCCAACGCGGAGTCCACCGCTAGTTGTGGGAGGAGTGACCTCATGGGTTCGAAATTGCCGCTATTTATAAGCCCTAAGGTTGGGGAGGGCGTGATTGACGTCGCCAGTGAGGTGAGTGGAACGCACCCAGCAACGTTGCTGTATGTGTGTGCGTTCCACGGAGAACCGGAAGTGACGTTTCCAGAAGTGACGTCACCGGATACGCGAAAACCGGAAGTCAAGTGCGTTCCACGTATAAGGACTTGCGTTCCACCAGGGAAAAGGAAGAGGAGGGGAGCTTGAGAAGCGATTTTTACAAAGCAGATATGTGGAGAACAAATCGCTTAGACAGGGTGCATTGTGCTTGGGTGGTCCTGTGTCCAGGTGGCAGGATGAGACATGTGGAGGTGACATCAGATGAATATACAAAGAATATGTTTATCTGAAACAAAGTACACAATCATTAGAAGAATATCTATAGTGTATCACATAAATAGTATAACCAATCACTGTGTTTCAAATAAAGGATAATAGGTCGTAATCTCTGTTGAGGCCCCTGGGGGTAAGGGATTGTAATTCGTGTATCCAAAACGCCTCCCTCTGTTTGAGAAGGCGTACACGATCTCCGCCCCTACGCGGTGTTGAAACCTGCTCTAGTATTTGGAATTTGAGTTGTGAGATTTGATGACCTGCTGAGTGGAAATGGAATGGAATGGGTAATAACAGGTTCTTGCAGCGGATAGTTGATTTATGTTTAGAGATACGATATCTAATCGGTTGCGTAGTTTCCCCAAAGTAAATAAGACCGCATGGACATTTAATCAGGTAGACAACGAATGACGTGTCACATGTGAAATAGTCCTTGATCTTATATCTCTTCCCAGACAGTGGGTGGTGAACAGTATCACCTCGTAACACATTGTTACATTGTCTACATTGCAGGCAGGGAAAGGTACCGGTTCTGGGGTTCTGGAGGAACCTCTGTCTAGGACCTAAATTCTGGCTTCCTATGTCTGCCCGTATAAGGCTATCTCTCAGGTTTGTGGATCGTTTGAAGCACGGTAAGAATGGTGTCTGAAAAGAGGGGATGTCTGGATAACCTGTACTCAAGATGCCCCAGTGTCGTCTGATAGCTTTATGGATTAAATATGCATATGGGTGATAGGTATGTACAAAAGGGATGCGGTCTCTCATAGGCGGATAAGGACGCTTAGGTTTTTGGAGGTTCGGATTCCAAATGGATGTGGGATATCCCCTTTGCACAAATTTGTCCTTCATCTCCTCTAATCTTGTTTGTTTAAGATGATCGTCAGTAACGATTCTTTCAATTCTTTTGAATTGCGACTGGGGAATGGAGCGTTTCATAGTCATGGGATGATTGCTAGTGAAATGTAATAGGCTATTGCGATCAGTGGATTTAGAGAACAGGTCTGTGGTGAGGTTGCCATATTGATCTTTCATAACCTTGGTGTCCAGGAAGCTCACATGATCTGGGTCATGGGTCAATGTGAAGTTGAGGTTGGGCCAGGCTGTATTGATATCCAGAAAGAATGTCATTAGGGAGTCTTGTGGGCCCACCCATATGCAAAAAATGTCGTCTATATATCTTTTCTAGATGATTGCAAATTGTTGAAATAGTGCATGGGGATAGACGACATCTTGTTCAAAAGCGGCCATATAGCAATTTGCATATGGGGGGCCACATTGGACCCCATTGCGGTCTCCCTGACTTGGAGGTAATATGTATCTTGGAATAAAAAGAAATTCTGCGTGAGAACTATGTGTAGGAGGTCAATGCAAAGGTTGGAAACCCTGGAGTCGATATGAGAAGATTCTAGTAAGCGTTGGGCCGTAATGATTCCATGTTCATGTGGTATGGAGGTATACAGGTCTTTTACATCCAGAGATACTAGTATTGCTTTGGATGGAACCTGTCCAATGTCGCGTAGGCTCTGTAGAAAAGCCCCTGTGTCAAGGAGGTAAGACGGACTGCGTTGGGTTAACGGTGTCAGGACCTTCTCTAAAAAGATTGAGAGGGGGAGAGTAATGAGTCCGTTGAGGCTACTATAGGCCTGCCCGGAGGATGTTGAAGATTCTTGTGTATTTTTGGCAGGATATAAAAAACGGGGATGATGGGAAATTTTTTAATCAAAAATGTACTCGTCTTGGAGTCAATTACTTGGGATTGGACCATGATTGTAATAAACTTTCACATTTAATATACCTTGAGTGCCGAGGTTATTTACTACATTATGGGTTAGGCCCCTACTCGAGCACCTCTCCCCATCGGTGGTCCGGTAATATACTCCTATTTACATCATCAGACACATCCTGTTTCATTTATGAAGGAGGGACTCTGAAAGTCACAAAGCCTATTTTTATAGGCCCATCAGGCGGCCCTTACTATTCTTAAAAGGCCAGCAGTCGGCCCTCGCTATTCTTAGAGAGCCATCAGCCGCCTATGCTTTGTTGTTCCCATTATTAACGAGTGGGTCTCCTATACTGTTATTGCGTATGCAGTGACTGCAAAGGGTGCCAAAAATTCAGACACAAACCAATACCCCTTTGAAGAGACATAGAGGAGGGTCTCAGTAAAAAAAAATGTTCTCATTATAAAAGAGCGGGTCTCCTATAGTGGTAAAGCCCATGCTGTGACTGCAAGGGCTGCCAAAATTTGGGAAAAACCCCAGTAACAATTTAAAGACACATAGAGCCGGGCCACAATAATGAGTACGACATGTTCCCATTAGAAAGGAGAGAGTCTGCTATACAGTTATAGGGTATGCAGTGAGTCCAACGGCTGACCACATTTAGAAAAAACTCCACTAAGTATTTAAAGACACATAGAGCAGGGCCACAATAATGACAAATTCCCATTAGAAAGGGGAGGGTCTGCTATACAGTTATAGGGTGTGCAGTAAGTCCAACGGCTGACCAAATTTAGGAAAAACCCCACTAAGAATTTAAAGACACATAGAGCAGGGCCACAGTAACAACAAATTCCCATTAGAAAGGAGAGGGTCTCCCATAGTGATGGCCTATGCAGTGAATGCAAGGGCTGCCAAAAATTGGGAGGCACTCCAATGCCCCTTGGAAGAAACATGGAGGAGGGCCTCATAAAAAAATATTCCCATTAGAAAGGAGCAGGTCTCCTATACTTGTAATGCCCATGCACTAAGTGAATGGGCTGACAAACATTTACCCCTGGGGGGTACACATACATTTTTTATGGCCATCATAAACACCCTTTAAAAAAATTATGTGGGTGCTGCATCACGGACCACGGTCACCCTGGTGATGTGGTGGAGGATGAGGATGGGGAGAAGGAGGAGGACAAGAGCAAATAGCCAAAATCAGAAAACGTATACTCATGTGTGGGTGTGAAAAGGTGCATGGGAATACACCTCCTGTTATCATTCGGTGGTGTTGAGAAGTCTGGCCCAATCCAGCCCTTCTTCATTTTTATAAGACTCAGTCTTTCAGCATTTTCAGTTGACAGGCAGATGCGCTTATCAGTTATAATTCCACCAGCGGCACTAAAAACCCGATCTGATAAAACCCTGGCGGAAGGGCAGGCCAGGACCTCCAAGGCGTAGAGAGCCAGTTCATTACACATATCCACCTTGGATACCCAATAATTATAAGGTACAGAGGAATCACGGAGGATATTGATACAGTCGGCAAGGTACTCCCTCAGCATCTTCCCAAACTTTGCACTCTTTGTGAGAGTACCCCGAGCCTCAGCGCTTGTGCGATGGGAGGGGCTGAGAAAATTCTCCCAGAACTTTGACAGTGTTCCCCAGCCTCTGCTGGATTGGAGTTGTGTCTCTCTTGCCTGTAGTCCTTGATTGTCCAACAAACTATGACCTCTTCCGCCAGCGTTTTCAGATGGGAATTTTTTTAATAGTTCAGCAGCCAGGGTCTTCTGGTACTGCCCCATTTTTGTAGACCTGTCCGCCTCAGGAATAAGAGATATAAAGTTCTCCTTGTAGCGTGGGTCTAGAACTGTCACCAACCAGTAATGACTGTCACCCAAAATTTTGAGAACGAGAGGGTCATGGAAAAGGCAGCGTAACATAAACTCAGCCATGCGTGCCAAACTGCTAATAGGCAAAACTTCCATGTCCTCACCAAGAGGACGAGTGACCATGCTCTCCTCCTCTCTGTCCTCAGGCCATCCATGCTGAACAGACGGTATGACAGTTGTGCAGGTAGTGCCATCTATAGCGCATGAAACTATCTTCTGTTTTTCTTCCTCCTCCTCCTTCTCTTCCTCATTGTCACCCAATCCATGTTGGGATGAGATGAGGCTGGGCTGTGTGTAATCACCCTGTATGGTTCCTTGCTCCTTCTCATCGTGCTCCGCCTGCAATGCATGCTCTTTGATCATGAGCAGAGAGCGTTTCAGAAGACAGGGAAGCAGGATGGTGACGCTAATTATGGCGTCATCGCCGCTTACGATCTTGGAGGAGTACTCAAAATTTTGGAGGATGGTACATATGTATGACATTCATGTCCACTCCTGAGGTCTTATGTGTGGAGTCTGAACTGAATACTGACGGCCTTGTTGATGCTGGCACTCAACAACTGCCCTCCTTCCCAACATCTGCAGTGTAGAGTTCCAATGCGTGGGGACATCACACACCAGTCTGTGAGCCGGAAGCTGCAAACGCTGCTGAAGCACGGCAACAGCGGCGGAAGCTGTAGCTGACTTTCTAAAATGGGCACACAGGTGGCATTTTATGACAAGCAAATCTGACAGCTCCGGGTAGGATTTGAGAAATTGCTGAACCACGAGGTTAAGCACATGGGCCTGGCATGGTACATGTGTGAGCTTGCCTCACCTCAGAGCCGCCACCAGATTCCGGCCATTGTCACACACGATCATGCCTGGCTGTAGTTTCAGCGGTGTGAGCCACAGATCTGCCTGCTCTTTCAGAGCTGTCCACAACTCTTCAGCATTGTGCAGTTTGTCACTTAAGCATATTAGCCTCAACACAGCCTGTTGCCGCTTGGCCGAGGCAGTGCTGCAGTGCTTCAAGCTTGAGACTGATGTTGTCATTTTGGAAATGGAGGTTGAAGAGGAGGAGGAGGCTGATGAGGTTGAGGTGCAGGAGCTGTAGACTGTGGGGGCAACCCTGATTGACTTAGGGCCTGCGATCCTTGGCGTCGGGAGAACGTGTTCCATTCCAAGGTCCAACTGGGTCCTGGCTTCCACTATGCTAACCCAGTGTGCCATCAGCGAGATGTACCATCCCTGCCCACAAGCACTTGTCCAGGTGTCCGTGGTTAGGTGGACTTTCCTGGTAACTTCTCGTTGAGGGAATGACTAATGTTTTGGGACACGTTTTTGTCTATTGCCGGGATGGCACACCGGGAGAAATAGTGGCGGCTGGCGACCGAGTAGTGATAAATGGCTGCCGCCATCAGGTTGTGGAATGCTTCCATCTCCATGAGCCTAAAATGCAACATTTCTAGCGCAAGCAGTCGCGAAATGTGGGAATTTAGTAGTGTGGCTTGTGGGGCGTTGGCTGCATATTTGCGCTTGCGTTCCAAGTACTGGGGTATGGACAACTGGACACTGCGCTGGGACAAGGACGTGGACGTGCTTCCTGATGCTGCTACTTGAGCGTGTGCAATGACAGGTGCAGGGCAGGAGGCACCATGGATAGGGGATTGGCTTGCATGCACAACAGTGGAAGAAGCAGTGGAGCCACCCCCAGACACTGTTCCTGGACCCTGAGGTTCAGCTCACAAAGTCAGGTGCTTTGCTGCCAGCCATGTGCCTTGTCATACTGGTGGTGGTCAGGCTGGTTGTTTTGCCACCCCTGCTGATGCTGGCCTGGCAGGTGGTGCAGATGGCCTTTTTGGGGTTTACAGCAGAGTCTTCAAAAAACAATCAGACTCGAGAAGACGTACTGGCAACTTCCTTCGTGTTGGTGTTACGGGGAACAGTTGCCTGCCTTCTTTCTGCGGCCACCACACTGCTTCTTCCTGCCTGTTGGGGTGCTCTGCCTCCCTCTTCTTGTGTTCTGCTCTCCTCACTCTGCATGTACTCCTGCCAGGTTGGATCAGTTTCTATATCATCCACCACCTTGTCATCCACTTCCGCACTCTGGTCCTCCTCCTGACTTTCTGGCAATTGTGTCTCATCATCGTCCACCTCTTGTGACACTTTCCCACAGTTGCCTTCGTGTGACTGTGGCTGCTCAAATATTTGGGCATCGCTACATGCGATCTCCTCTTGCCCTACTTCAAGTGGACCGGATGAGAGGCCCGAATCTATAAATGGAAAAGTGAACAGCTCTTCGGAGTGTCCAAGTGTGGGATCAGTTGTCTCCGGGCACTCGGCATGGTGGGAGGAAGGAGGTTCAGGGTGAGGAATATGCGGTCCAGACTCACAGCTACTGAGACTTGACCGTGTGGAAGACAAGGTGGTGGTGGTGGTGGCTAAGTGACTGGAAGCATTATCTGCTATCCAACCAATAACCTTTTCACACTGCTCTGTGTTCAATAGTGGTGTTCTGTGGTCTCCTATTAATTGGGACAGGAAGGTTGAGTGAGAAGATGTGGGTGTTTGTTGTGGCACAATTTCAGCTTGCTCACGGCCTCGGCCTCTGCATGCACCATCACCATCACGTCCAGTTCCCCTTCCCTTGCCACATGCCATGCCCATTTTAAATGGAGGATAATATCTTCCACGCTCACTATAAATGACTGAATTTGGAGTGAACTAATATGTGATCCGCGTGACGGACAAACCACAGTTTTAAATACCTGGCCTGTAGGTAACTATTTTGAACAGCAAACTGGTGTCAATTGCTTCGCTGACATACTGAAATTTTTTTTTAATGGAGGCCAGAAATGGCAGTATTTTCTGAAAACGTATATGTGATTCCGTGTGACGGAGAAAACACAGTTTTAGATAGCTGGCCTGTAGGTAACTATTTTGAACAGCAAACTGGTGTCAATTGCTTTCCTGACATACTGAAATTTTTTTTTAATGGAGGCCAGAAATGGCAGTATTTTCTGAAAACGTATATGTGATTCCGTGTGATGGAGAAAACACAGTTTTAAATAGCTAGCCTGTAGGTAACTATTTTGAACAGCAAACTGGTGTCAATTGCTTCGCTGTCACACTGAAACTAATTTTTAATGGAGACCAGAAATGGTAGTATTTTCTGAAAACGTATATGTGATTCCGTGTGATGGAGAAAACACAGTTTTAAATAGCTGGCCTGTAGGTAACTATTTTGAACAGCAAACTGGTGTCAATTGCTTCGCTGTCACACTGAAACTAATTTTTAATGGAGGCCAGAAATGGCAGTATTTTCAGCGCAATTATATGTAATCAGTGTGACAGGCAAACCACAGTTTTATATAGCTGGATTTTTAGCGCTGTAATATGGAAAGGACCGGGCTATATTCTGCAGTGCCAACAAGCAAATGGCACAGAACAACAGTGTTCTCTGGATTGCTTTTTAAGCAAATAATGAGGATTAAGATCCAAAAAAAAATTATTCCTGGCCCCTGAGACCTTGGCCTATTTCTAGAAATATCTAACAGCAGCAGCAGACAAAACGGAATAGAGCCTCTTGTGCTATGTGCACTGCAGTCTGCTATATACCCTGCCTGCCAGCCTATATACACTGCCTGCCGATTTCTCTGCAGATGGATTAGTCCTCAGAAGACTGTTTGGTGAGATGGATATGTGTCTCTAGTATAGTTTAGTACACCTACACTAACTAGAAACAATCAAATATCTCTCTAGCTCAGCAGCACCTCTCCCTACACTGTCTGATTCCGGAGTGACTGTGACGAGCATGGCGGCACCAGGTCTGATATAGACCTGATGAAGCTGTGCGGCAAGCCAATCACTGTAATGCCACAACCAGCATGGCTACGGCATTACAGTGAGTGGAGACAATCCCTGCATGTTCATTGGCACTGTAAAGAGCGCCAAACATGTAGGGAGGAGACCAGAGCTCCCTCCGAGAAACCCCGGAAATACTTGGCGAGCGCCGAGCATCTCAAGCAGTGAGATACTCAGGCGAGCACCGAGCAGTAGCGAGCATGCTCGCTCATCACTACTTGCAGCATTTGCAATGTACAATACGTTGTATGCACTTCCAATTCATTAAAAACTAGAATTAGAAGGCACCTGTCAAATGTCACAAATAAGATGATTACAAATTATTCAGCAGCAATGAAACACTTCTCTTTGGCACATAATGGCAATATATCTTCTTGTATAGTCACAGGCATAGAAAGTGTTAATAAACCCTTTCGAGGAGGGGACCACCATAGGAAACTTTTATACCGCGACTACTGGTGGATTTATGAATTGAAGACTAGATCCCCAATGGGAATGAATCTGAGACATGATCTCATTTACCACTATGAATAGCTATTTTTTCATTGTGTTTTTGTATATTTGTTTTTTGCAGTATTTGCTTTTTAATTGTATGTCTAATTATTTTGATTCTATTTCATTGGTGATGATTAATCACATGTTTTTCCCGGACATGACATAAAACACCGGGTAACATGTGCAGTATACTAACAATGAATAAGGAATTCTTTCCGAAACGCATTTGTTCATAGCACACTCTCCTAGTGCATATTCATACTTGTCTCTTGGAAGTTGTCCATTTGTTAACATTTATTCATTAAAAGATTATTTTAACAAGTTTGGAATGGTGGATTTTCTCTTTCTGGACTTTCCTAGCCTCTTCCTGTAATAATGGCCCCATCCTGTAATAATGTTCCCTATCCTGGCCCCTTTCTGTATTAATGTCCCCCATTCTGGCCTCTTTCTGTAATAATGTTCACCATTCTGGTCCAGATCCAGTAATAATGTCCTCCATCCTGGCCCCTTCCTGCTATAATGTTACCCTTCCTTGTTCCTTCCTGTAATAATGACCGCCATAGTAGACCTTTCCTGTAAACATGTCTCACAACCTGGCCTCTTCCTGTAATAATGTCCTTATCCTGGCTCTTCCTGTAATAATGTACCCCATCCTGGCCACCATCCTGTAATAAAGATTTTCACAATTAAAACACATACCCATTGTATTTTATGTAACAGTTCACATGTCTGTCATGGAGGCATGTCCGTTCTTGATTGGAGTCATTGATCAAATTTGCCCATACAAATCTATGAGAGCATGAAAATCATAGACAAAACACAGGTGGTATCTACAGTATGTTCAGTTTGTGTGCTGTCCATTCGTGATTAAGATTGTAATGGATAGGAGAATCTTGGCACTATATTTATTTATTTTTTACATACATGAAAATTACTGATGAAACACTGATGGTAAGAAGTGACACATTGACCAAACACTGATGATAATCAGAACAAAAATTTTGATGACACTTAGACCATTGTTTTACGTACATGAACATCTGTCTCATTGAGGTCTTAGACTGTTTAAGAGACAGTCCTAGTCAGGCAACAGGCTATTTGGTACAATTGGCACACCAAAACTGGGCATGCATATTGAAATGACAGTACAGATGATCAAGTTTTGAATCACAATATTTTAATGATATGTGTCTTGTTCACAATATAATGCTACTAAAGTGTTCTTCATAAGAAAGGTCAATTAGTAAACCCAGTTATTATATTGCATAACTTAAGTATATTACCATGTTGAATCATAAATTAGTAACATGTCCTTAACCTTATACATTACTCATATGTTACTATTTGCAAAAGTTTCTCTCTTGCTCAGCATATGACATGCAGAAAATTGAAAGTTTGGGAAATGATGTAATGAATGCTGGTGTGGGATTCAATCAATCATCTGATCATGTGCCTAGTTGACAATAACCCAAAATTTACATAACAGACTCCATGAGCAATTTCTAATTTTTCCAACAAAATTTACAACACCATTTTTTTGATGGACCACTTCACATTTGAAGTGACTTTGAGGGCCCTATGTGTCAGAAAATACCCGAAAATTACAGAAATCTTAAAACTGCACCCCTCAAAGTGCTCAAAACAACATTCTAGAAGTGTATAAACGCTTCAGATGCTTCACAGGAATTAAAGCAATGTGGAAGGAAAAATGTAAAATTTTATTTTTATCCACAAAAATGTTACTTTAGCCCCAAATTTGTCATTTTCACATGAGAAAATGCACCATAATACGTGTTGTGAAATTTTTCTTGAGTACACCGATACACCATATGTTGTGGAAAACTACTGTTTGGGCGCACAGCAGGGCTCGGAAGGGAAGGAGTACCATTTGACTTTAGGAGCGCAAAATTGTCTGGAATCGATAGCGGATGCCATGTCGCATTTGGAGAACCCCTGATGTACCTAAAAATTGGAAACCCCCCAGAAGTGACATTTTGGAAAATAGACCCCTCAAGGAATTTATCTAGATGTGTGGTAAGCAGCACCTTAAACCTCCAGATGCTTCACAGAATTTTATAACGTTGAGCTGAGAAAATAAAAAATCACATTTTCCCCATAAAAATGTTGTATTAGCCACAAATTTTTATTTTCACAAAGGTAACAGGAGTAAATGGACTCCAAAATTTGCTGTGCAATTTCTACTAAGTACGCCGATAGCCCATATGTGGTGGTAAAGTAACCCAATTTTGGAAATTAGACCTCTCATGGAACTTATCTAGAGGTGTGGTGAGTACCTTTATCCCACAGGTGCTACACAGAATTTTACAACATTGAACCGTGAAAATGAAAGCATTTGATTTTTTCCCACAAAGATGTTGCTTTATCCCCAAATTGTTTCATTCTCACAAGTGTAGCAAGAGAAAATGGACCCCAAAACTTGTTGTGCAATTTCTCTTGAGTAGGTCGGTACCCTATATGTGGTGGGAAACTACTGTTTGGACGCACTGCCGAGGTCCAAAAGGAAGGAGTGACATTTTGGAGTGCAGACTTTGATAGAATGGTCTGTGGGGGCCAAGTCTTGTTTGGAGAATGCCTGATGTGCTTAAACAGTGTAAACCCCCCACAAGTGACCCCATTTTGAAAGTAGACCCCTCAAGGAATTTATCAAGATGTTTAGTGAGCACCTTAAACCCCCAGGTGCTTCAGAGAATTTTACGTTGAGCCTTGAAAACAAAAAATCAAATTTTCCCGAAATAAAATGTTGTTTTAGCCGCAAATATTTTATTTTCACAAGGGTAGAAGGAGAAAATGGACCCCAAAATTTGTTGTGCAATTGCTCCTGAGTACGCTGAACCCTGTGTGACGTGGGAAACTATTGTTTGGACACTCTGTCGAGCTCTAAAAGGAAGGAGTGACGTTTTGGAGTGCAGACTCTGATGGTATGGTCTGGGGGCGCCACGTCACGTTAGGAGATCCCCTGATGTACCTAAACAGTGGAAACCCCCCACAAATTATCACATTTTTTGAAACTACACCCCTCAAGGAATTATCTAGAGGCATAGTTACAGCAATAATTGGAGAGGTAGCTGGAACAGAGGTTTGGGAACTGCTGCTGCTATGATCACAGATTGGTCACACAGACAGTACACAGCACAGCATGGCACAAGAGACACAGGAGACAGATCTCTGGAGCAGATTACTGGAGGATCGCGCTGGCCATCAAAGATTTTTCTTTTTCTCAGGTACACAGAGGATCTACACAACTGATCTGCATGCCAGATCTGAGGAAGAGTTGGTGTGCAGAGCGGTGATCGTTATTTTAAATCAACCATTTTGGCGCCGATTGGTTAGTAACTATTTTTCAACCAAAAGGGTTAATAAAAGAGGTGACATCGCGATCACCCCATCCATTTTAACGGCTGTGATTGGTGCTGTCTCAGGCCATTGACAGTGATTGCAGATACGGTAGGGGTGGTACAGTTATATGGGCGGCGTATGTCGTAAAGGGGTTAAAGGGAATCTGCCAGTAAGATTAACCCTTCCAAAGTGCATATATTGGCATCCAGGTCTTTGAAATGTAAATCCATCTTCTGTATTTTGCTGCATCCACTAAAAATTAACGTTTTCATTAATATGCAAAAGAGATATTAAGTGCTCTGAGCATCACAGAGCACTTAAGGAGCCTTTGCCTGCCCAAACAACACCAGCCTCCTCAGCTTGATTGATAGATCACTGTATGATGTAAGGTACCAGGCAAATAAATCAGACAACACTATTAATCAAGCTAAAGATGCTGACGCTGGACAGGAAAGGAAGCATAGGTTCCCGAAGAGCTGTGTCACGCCCAAAGCACTTAATGCCTCATTTGAAATACTGCATGCCCATATATGTGTGTTTTTGTTTTCCTTTTGGGGGGAGGGGTAGGAGGAGGTTGATCTTACTGACAGATTCCCTTTAAGATTAGAATTTAATGGACATCTTCAATAAGCACTGCTTTTCCTCTATGAATTAAACATAGTAGAGTGTACAGATTCTATAACCAATGCTAGAGTTATATTTAATTTAAAAAACTGTCTTGAGAATAAGCCCCTAGTATTTAGTATAGCGCTATTATGCTCCCTAGACTGACACCTACATTTTCAAGCCTGGCTAGAGCTGAAGAAACGTTTAACAGAGGGAAAACAAGTAGGCGAAAAGGTGGCTTAAATGTTTGACCACACCATGGTGCACCGAGCGTATATAGTTGGTTTGAACAGTCATTCTTTGCTTACAGACTCCCTTTAAATAAATTAAAAAAATTGTGGCAAGCAAACACTTAAAAAGTGAATTTTGTATTTGCATCTCCTTGCCTAATTAATGTGAAGGGACTTCTGTATGGTGCTCTTGTAAGAGCCTGAGAAAATGACCAGTCATCCCGGTTATTATATCATGTTAATTTATAATGTGAATAGGCGGATTATAATGAGGGCAATCAAAGCTACCGCCCGGGGCTCCGGGGGGCCCATGACCAGATTGCCCTCATTATAATATGTGGGCGCCAATGCGGCACAAACCGGCAGGCAGAGGCGGGGGGGGCCCGGACCGCTCCCCCAACTGCTGCGCACGGCCGCTGCTTCTTCTTTGGACGGGCCAGCACTGCACCTGTTACCCTCCCTGTGTGCTGGCCCGGCCGCATCACAGCTAGGAGACACGGCCCTGTGCGCGGCCGTGTCTGCTAGCATGACGTCACGCAGTGTGTGCCCTGCACTGCTGCACCGTAGAGGAGCTAGGCAACTGGAGCCGAGCCGGGGGATGGTGAGTGAGTGTGTGATTGAGTCTGTGATTGAGTGTGATTGAGTGTGTGTTAGAATCTATGTTGTTTTACTTTTCGGCCATCTTTTTGTGGTTTGCTGGCTTCTAGTCTTTTCATCTGGTGCTGGGTGTCTTGGTCACATGAGCTCCTCACTCTTTATTACTCAGCACCTGTCTCCCATTCCCCGCTGAACATCAGTGTTGTTACGCTTGTGCTCTGGCTAAGTTGCCTTGTTAGTTCTTTGTGCTTAGAACAATTGATTTCCTGGGACTTCACCACTCAAGAGAATGCCAAGAGTGTGCAAAGCAGTCATCAAAGCAAAAGGTAGCTACTTTGAAGAACCTAGAATATAAGACATATTTTCAGTTGTTTCACACTTTTTTGTTAAGTATATAATTCCACATGTGTTAATTCATAGTTTTGATGCCTTCAGTGTGAATGTACAATTTTCATAGTCTTGAAAATACAGAAAAATCTTTAAATGAGAAGGTGTGTCCAAACGTTTGGTCTGTACTGTATATGTCTGTATATGTTTCTGTGTGTACGTGACTGCGTGCGGCCTCCCACTGTCTCTGGGGGGGTGCCGTGCGGCCTCCCGCTGTACCTGCGGGGTGCCGTGCGGCCTCCCGCTGTGTATAGATGGCTATGTTTGGCCTCCCGCTGTATCTGGGGGGCGCCTTGCAGCCTCCCGCTGTGTATAGATGGCTACATGCGGCCTCCAGCTGTGTATAGATGGCTACGTGCGGCCTCCCGCTGTGTATAGATGGCTACATGTGGCCTCCCGCTGTGTATAGATGGCGCAGTGTGGCCTCCCGCTGTGTATAGATGGCTACATGCGGCCTCCCGCTGTGTATAGATGGCTACATGCTGCCTCCCGCTGTGTATAGATGGCGCCGTGCGGCCTCCCGCTGTGTATAGATGGCTACATGCGGCCTCCCGCTGTGTATAGATGGCTACATGCTGCCTCCCGCTATGTATAGATGGCGCCGTGCGGCCTCCCGCTGTGTATAGATGGCTACGTGCGGCCCTCTGCTGTGTACAGATGGCTACGTGCGGCCTCCCGCTGTGTATAGATGGCTACGTGTGGCCTCCCGCTGTGCATAGATGGCTACATGCGGCCCCCTGCTGTGTATAGATGGCTACGTGCGGCCCCTTGCTGTGTATAGATGGCTATGTGCGGCCTCCCGCTGTGTATAGATGGCACCTTGCGGCCTCCCACTGTGTATAGATGGCTACGTGTGGCTCCCTGCTGTGTATAAATGGCTACGTACGACCCCCTGCTGTGTATAGATAGCGTCATGCGGCCTCCTGCTGTGCATAGATGGCGCCGTGCGGCCTCCTGCTGTTTATTGATGCCTACGTGCGGCCTCCTGCTGTGTATAGATGGCTATGTGCAGCCTCCCGCTGTGTATAGATGGCTACGTGCGACCTCCCACTGTGTATAGATGGCTACGTGTGGCTCCCTGCTGTGTATAAATGGCTACGTGCGACCCCCTGCTGTGTATAGATTATTATTATTATTATTTATTATTATAGCGCCATTTATTCCATGGCGCTTTACATGTGAAAAATGGGTATAATACAAGAACAATTACAATAATCTTGAACACAATGTGACAGTGACTGGTACAGGAGGAGTGAGGACCCTGCCCGCGAGGGCTCACAATCTACGAGGGATGGGTGAGGATACCGTAGGTGAGGGTAGTAGGCTTGTCAGAAGAGGTGGGTCTTCAGGTTCCTTTTGAAGGTTTCCACGGTAGGCGAGAGTCTGATACGTTGGGGTAGAGAGTTCCAGAGTAGGGCGGAAGCACGGGAGAAATCTTGTATACGGTTGTGGGAGGAGGAGATAAGAGGGGAGTAGAGCAGGAGATCTTGTGAGGATCGGAGGTTGCGTGCAGGTATGTAACGGGAGACTAGGTCAGAGATATATGGAGGAGACAGGTTGAGAATGGCTTTGTATGTCATGGTTAGGGTTTTGAACTGGAGTCTCTGAGCAATGGGGAGCCAGTGAAGAGATTGACAGAGAGGAGAGGCCGGGGAATAGCGGGGGGACAGGTTGTTTAGTCGAGCAGCAGAGTTTAGGATAGATTGGAGGGGTGCGAGAGTGTTAGAGGGGAGGCCACAGAGCAGGAGGTTGCAGTAGTCAAGGCGGGAGATGATGAGGGCGTGCACTAGTGTTTTTGCAGATTCATGGTTTAGGAATGTGCGGATCCGGGAGATATTTTTGAGTTGGAGTCGGCGGGAAGTGGAAAGGGCTTGGATATGTGGTTTGAAGGAGAGTTCAGAGTCCAGGGTTACCCCAAGGCAGCGAGCTTGAGGGACTGGGGAGAGTGGGCAGCCATTGACGTTGATAGATAGGTCAGTTGGGAGGGTTGAATGAGATGGCGGAAAGATGATGAATTCTGTTTTGTCCATGTTAAGTTTTAGAAATCAGGCAGAGAAGAAGGCTGAAATAGCCAACAGACATTGTGGGATTTTGGTTAATAAGGAGGTGATATCGGGTCCAGAGAGGTAGATCTGTGTGTCATCAGCATAGAGGTGATACTGAAAGCCATGAGACTCTATGAGCTGTCCCAGGCCTAAGGTGTAGATGGAGAAGAGCAGGGGTCCTAGAACTGAACCTTGGGGGACACCGACAGATAGGGGGCGAGATGAAGAGGTGGTGTGTGAGTGGGAGACACTGAATGTCCGGTCTGTTAGGTATGAGGAGATCCAGGATAGGGCCAAGTCTGTGATGCCGAGAGATGAGAGAGTCTGGAGTAAGAGGGAATGGTCCACTGTGTCAAAGGCAGATGACAGGTCTAGGAGGAGGAGGACAGAGTAGTGTCGCTTAGATTTGGCGGTTAGTAGGTCGTTTGTGACTTTAGTCAGTGCAGTTTCAGTAGAATGGTGCGGTCGGAAACCAGATTGTAGGCGGTCAAAGAGGGAGCAGGAGGAGAGGTGGGAGGACAGTTCAGAATGGACATGTTGTTCCAGTAGTTTTGAGGCATAGGGGAGAAGTGATATGGGGCGATAGCTAGACACGGAGGATGGGTCAAGGGAGGGCTTTTTGAGGATGGGTGTGTTTGAGGCATGTTTGAAGCATGAGGGGAAGACACCAGTTGTTAGTGACAGGTTGAAGAGGTGGGCTAGGGCTGGGATGAAGACAGTGGTAATGTTTGGGATGAGGTGGGATGGGACTGGGTCAAGTTTACAGGTGGTGAGGTGTGATTTGGAGAGTAAGGAGGAAAGTTGATCTTCAGAAATGGTGGAGAATGTAGTTTTGGAGGAGGAGGGTTGAGTAGGTGTGGGGAGGGGCGGTGGGGGCTTTAGGCAAAAACTTTGTCTGATGGTGTCAATCTTCTGCTTGAAGAATGAGACAAAGTCTTCTGCTGAAATAAGAGGAGAGGGAGGAGGCACGGGGGGACGGAGGAGAGAATTGAAGGTGTTGAATAGCTGTTTAGGGCGTCATGCGGCCTCCTGCTGTGTATAAATGGCGCCATGCGGCATCCTGCTGTGTATAGATGGCTACGTGCGGCCTCCTGCTGTGTATAGATGGCTACGTGCGGCCTCCTGCTGTGTATAGATGGCGCCGTGCGGCCTCCTGCTGTGTAGAGATGGCGCCGTGCGGCCTCCTGCTGTTTATAGATGGCTACGCGCGGCCTCCTGCTGTTTATAGATGGCTACGCGCGGCCTCCTGCTGTTTATAGATGGCTACGCGCGGCCTCCTGCTGTTTATAGATGGCTACGCGCGGCCTCCTGATGTGTATAGATGCCTACGTGCGGCCTCCCGCTGTGTATAGATGGCTATGTGCGGCCTCCCGCTGTGTGTAGATGGCACAGTACGGCCTCCCGCTGTGTATAGATGGCTACGTGTGGCCTCCCACTGTGTTTAGATGGCTACATCCGACCTCATGCTGTATATAGATGACTACGTGCGGCCTCCTGCTGTGAATAGATGACTATATGCGGCCTCCTGCAGTGTATAGATTGCTACGTGCGGCCTCCTGCTGTGTATAGATGGCTACGTGCGGCCTCCCGCTGTGTATAGATGGAGCCGTGCGGCCTCCCGCTGTGTATAGATGGCGCCGTGCGGCCAACTGCTGTGTATAGATGCTACGTGTGGCCACCTGCTGTGTATAGATGGCTACGTGTGGCCACCTGCTGTGTATAGATGGCTACGTGTGGCCACCTGCTGTGTATAGATGGCTACGTGTGGCCTCCTGCTGTGTATAGATGGCTACGTGCGGCCTCCTGCTGTGTATAGCTGGCTACGTGCGGCCTCCCACTGTGTATAGATGGCTTCGTGCGGCCTCCCGCTGTGCATAGATGGCTATCTCTGGCCTCCCGCTGTGTATAGATGGCTACGTGTGGCTTCCCCCTGTGTATAGATGGCACCGTGTGGCCTACTGCTGTGTATAGATGGCTACGTGCGGCCTCCTGCTGTATAGGAGGATTGTGGCAGCTCACATTGTGTGTAGGGTCTCATACTGTATATAGGGGATGTCAGCATACTTAATTGTGCTCAATATTAAGTCATACAATTAATGTAAAAAAATTATTATAATTAATATATTAATATTGTGCCAAATTAATTTCACGTGAACTATCACATGATCTATCACAGGGGATCATGTGACATGTCACGTGATACATCAGGTGTGTGTGTGTTTGTGGGGGGGGGGGGCACGCCTTCTAAACTGCCCGGGGGCCTAGCTACTTTTAATCCACCCCTGATAAATGTGTGAGGCTAACTCAATATCTCTTAAGGCTGTTTTGTGTGTACTGGACCTCACTTTGTGACTGTTGTGTTATGACCATGTTGGTAAGTGTTAAATTACATTTTAGTAATTTAATTAGTTTGATAAAAGTGTGATCTGCTTCATAATCAGTTCTGAATATTCACTTGAGCCTGAAAGAGATTAAAGGGACTCTGTCAACAGATTTTTGCCACCTAAAATAAAATCAGCATTGTGTAGAAACAGAGACCCTGATTCTATTGATGTGTCACTTACTGGTCTGCTGTAGTTTTGATAAAATCACTGTTTTATTATCAGCAGGAGATTATCACTATAGGACTAGTAAACCTACTGCCATGTAGTCCTACATAATCACGAGCTGTATATAACCCCGCCCCCACCATTGATATGCAGCTCTCTGTCTATGTTCAGTGTACACAAAAAGCTGTCAATCAGTGATGTGGTCGGGATTATACATTTCAGCAGATAAAATAAGGATTCTATCAAAACTGCAGCAAGCAGCCCTGTAAATAATATATTTCTGTAATCAGGGTCTCTACCCCTACATCATGCTGCTCTTAGATGTGGTAGTAAAAATCTAATGACAGATTCCCTTTGATGAGGGAACTGTCTTAGGTGATAGCATTTCTGACATGAGTAATGGTATAAAAGAAGAGTTCACATGATGGATTGAGTGTGGGAGTCTGAAGTCTGTAAGAGTCAAGTGAGAAATGCTGTCTGCAGAGGCAAAGTACTCAATAATTAGGGAAAATCGGAGTTCCCTACCCTGTGTTCTTGTGTGACGCTGAGTCACTTCTCATAGACTAGCCGTGAGTCAGTATAGTCAAGGAGTCCAATGTCAAAAGCCAGGAGGGTAAACAGGAGGAAGAGAGAAAGTCCTAGTGAGGTAACGGTCTCAGGTCAAAATACCAGGAAGATAGGGATTTATCAGAATAAAGGGGTTAGACAGACGGATGGCCAAAATGAGGTGCAAGGTCAGGCAATGAAAGATCAACAAACAGAACACAAGACACAGAGATACAAACCATACAAAAGCGTCTGGTAGAGGTCTGTGACTAACAGCCTAGTTAAGTAGCCGGGCAATCACCTGGGACAATGAACACCTGGAGGCAGTCAGCACCTCCCAGTCTCAGATTGGACAGTTGAGCTGTCAATCAAAACATGAACAGCTCAACACATCCCTGCACCAGACTGACACAGAACTGTCAATAAAAGTACTGATAGCTTCAGCACGCCCCTGTACCAGATTGGACGGCTGAGCCGTCAGTAACTGCATCCCATACACATTGAGGGGTGTAATTGTGACAGTACCCCCTGTCTGGGAGCAGACATAAAATACTCTTTTAATTTTTCAAAAGCCCTGATAGAACCCGGCAACCAAACCTTGAGATTCGCCCCCTTACGTCTAAGGTCAGTGAGAGGTTTAGCAATCTGAGAAAAACTTTTGATAATTCCATATAATAATTGGCAAATGCCAGAGAATGCTGCAAATACTTAGAATCATGAGGTTGAACCCAATCAATTATGGCCTGTACCTTCCAAGAGTCTATCTTAAACCCTTCTGCTGACAAGATAAACCCCAATAATGAAATTTAGTGACCAGAAAAAAACACATTTCTCTAATTTAGCAAATAGAGTTTTCCCTCAACCTTTGTAACACAACATGAATGTATTCCTGGTGAGAGTCCAAATCGGGCAAGAAAATTAGAATATCATGCAGGTAAGTCACAACATATCTTCCAATCCAATCAGAGAAAATATCATTCATAAAATTTTGAAACACAGCAAGTGCATTGGATAACCCAAATGGCGTGATAAGAACCGTTTTCCACTCATCATCCTTCCTAATGTGTATCAAAATGTAATCCCCTTTAAGATCAAGGTTAGAAAACACCCTGCCCCTCCAAAAAAGCTAATTATATAAGTTGGGGATGAGTGGAAGTGGGTAAGTATTTTTAACTATGAATTTGTTTAAAAAATTGGAAAGGAGCGATGGTCAGCACTCCAACGGATAAAATTAAAAAGCTTTATTGGATCATCTTAAAAAGTTTTAAAAAACAGTCTGATGCATTTCTAGTGCTAGTATTGCGCCCTTAGGCTTACTATGTACAGCCTTACTATGACTACTGTACTAGCACCAGAAACGCGTCAGACTGTTTTTTAAAACTTTTTAAGGTGATCCAATAAAGCTTTTTGATTTTATCCATTGGAGTACCGACCATCCCTTGTTTCCAATTTTTGGCTATTTGCTGTGCTCATCAGTGGAACCGGCTCCCTACATTGAAGCATATCTCCCTCGGTGTTGGATTCAGTGTGAAGCTCCCTAACTCTCCCCCTCATCTCCCCATGATTTTGTTTAATTCTCGGAAATCAAGGCAAGGAAGGAGACTCCCCATCTTTCATTTTTACA
This sequence comes from Phyllobates terribilis, assembly GCF_046119375.1. Lineage (NCBI taxonomy): Eukaryota > Metazoa > Chordata > Amphibia > Anura > Dendrobatidae > Phyllobates > Phyllobates terribilis. The sequence continues at coordinate 695,993,493 of NW_027362762.1, forward strand.
AAGAAAAATCTGGCAGCTACAGGGGAGGAGGAAAGATGGATATGACCCTTCCATAAACTTTCATTACCATATTCTTTCATGGCAGTCCATTCTGGCCCAGAAAAACTGTGAAGGAGAGCTTTATGTAATTTGGCATTAGGCACAAGAATAATAGCACAATTATAAGGACAATTGGGAGGTAGCATCTCCTCTTCTTCCAAGAACACATCACCGAAGTTCTTCAGGTACCCTGTGTAAGGTAGTGCTATTCATCACGCTGAGGGGCACTCACTTCACCGTAATAATTAAAGCACACATGCAATGTTTTCCAATAATATGAAGTCCAGCAGTTTATTACACATCATAAACCGCTTACAACATAGTCCATCTCAATGGCTTGCAGGAATGTTACACATATATATCCTCGAGCCTTTTCAGTGGCAGCTATGCCTGCTTGGCTTCAGATACAGACTTCAGCAAGGTACAGCAACAATATTCATTTAAAACGCTGATTTACCTTTGCCGCGTCTCAGCTGCTTCTATCAGCTCTGTTCTGCCACAGCTGTGGCTTTAAGGCTCCCCAGATGTAAGTAGTCTCCGGGCCACGTGCCTTCCAAGCCTACTGGTATCCCAGACACAGGGATCCAGCCTCTTGCCTTCTAGGCTAATGGAGTCCCAGACACAGGGACCAGGCCTCTTGCCTTCCAAGGCTACTGGTATCCCAGACACAGGGATCCAGCCTCTTGCCTTCCAGGCTAGTGGAGTCCCAGACACAGGGACCAGGCTTCTTGCCTCCCCAGGCCTCTCTCTCTCTCTAACTGCTTCAAAACCACCAGGATTTATATATCCTTCTGTGCACACAGGACCTGTGATGATGTCACAGTCATGTGATCAGTCACCTGAGGGGGAGGCAAATGGTCAGACAGAACACACCCCCTGGACATTTTAGCAATGCAGCAAGACGCTGCATTACACTTGGCAGACCCTTCAGGCTAGCGGAGCATATTTTTACAGATTTTAGACATTTCTTGCAACAAGTGGGGCTCCATTTAACCATCTCATTCTGACACCAATCAATAACAGGATTATGAATCTGCAACCATGAAAGCCCCAGTGCCAACCCAGCAGGTTAAAACAAAACAGAAAATGCATTCAGAGTGGAGTTCTCCCACTTGGAGCGTGAAATCCACCATTACCCTCCTGACCAAATTCTGGGCTAACAGTGTCTTGTCAAAGGTGAAGATTTGACTGGATCTTTATAAACTAACTGTCCCTAACCCTAATTTCAGAGCCAGTCCCGCATCAATAAAGTTAGCAGCAGACCCACAGTCAATGAACATCTATGGTGATAACAACTGCTTCTTGAAGGATAACTCTGTATTTATCAGTACTTTATCAGAGGAAGAAAAAGGTACCTGGGATCTCTTCAGCCATCAACCAGACTCAGATGTTCTCCCGACTATTTGCTTGACTGAGAACAAGTTGGGCAATTCTTGAGAAAATATCCTGAGAGACCACAGTACAGACAGAATCCAAGATCTTGTCTACGTCTTTTCTCTACAACAAGAAGACTGGCAACTCAAACCTCCAATGTCTCCACCTCTGGTGAATGGACCTGCTCTGGGGAAGTATAATGGGCAGCCTGCTGTTCACCATGTCTCTCACGGATTCTGCAGCATGCCATCAGTGTGCATGTGTGTGGGATATTTTGCATCCCGTGCTTCTTGTAAAAAACGGACATGTCAGCATATTTTGCCCACGGACACACGGTCCGTGGAAACACAGTGACATATCGACCCATTCATTTGAATGGGTCTACGTGTGTAAGTGTCTCCAGTACGTGTGAAAACGAACGCAATCTGCAGAGCAAAAAAGAGTGCATCGTCAAAAGGGATGGCGCTGTACATAACAAGAGAGAATGTTATGTAATAAGGGATGGTGCTATACATATATATATATATATATATTGTTTATATTTAAGAGAGGTAACTATGCTATAAATATGTAAAAACACACACTATATATAATCTGTAGTTTTGTCACCATAAAAGGAGTGTGGACCAGACTCACTTCTTGCATAATTAGCGTCCGCCCCTGGCACACACATTTCACTATTAGGCTAAGGAAGCTATGTTGGATGCCATTATCACTATTGTTAAAGTTCTGCAATGTTTCAAGATTACTACCTCCATATTGGAAGACCTGTAAATAAATTCCAGATGTTTTTTAGATACAGTCTGTCAATGTCTTGTCGGGAAGCCCACTAAACCTCCAGCTACCAGGGAGATATTGGCACAGTGTCCTGGCCTCTAAGTCCTTTGACTCTGCAGTTGTACAGTATGTCTACTCACCATATCTACAATGTACATCTTCTCATGTTTCTCCTTTAAGACAAAAAGTTTAAATATAAAAAAAGCTGAAAAATGTTCATAGGAATATAATTCAAACCAGTTTAACAATAGAACTCTTTCTCACAGCAGGAAAACATTGCTCTGGGATCATCCAGCTTCATCAGTTTGTTGCTTTGCTTACATCCTACCATAATTTCCCAGATTCAATAAAAAGCAACTTCCATAAAAGGAAAAAAGCAAACTTATTATCTTAAATGACTTGCATGACTAAAAGCTTAACATACAGTGTTCTTGTGTACAGTAAATTGGTTGGGGTCTCATCAGGAACTAATAGTATCCATGTGGGGACACATATCTGCATTAAAGCATCACAAACGGATGAATAATAAAGTGCGCTTTCTAGACAGAAAATATGAAATAGCAGGCTGTATACAGCTGAGATCCAGCTTTGTTTTTACATGTAGGTTTCTGCCCCTGAAACATCTCCATATGTTGGAAGTGTTCCGTCTGCTTTGTACTTCTATGGCACATGGCTGCTTATCAATAAGAAATCTCTCATCCATCAAGTCTCACACAATAAACCTGCTTTCTCAATGGATTCATCAGATTTCCTTCTGTTCTTTACATCTGCTGCTATCTTCTCTATAGAATACCTCGGTGGGATATCAGTTACCACAGAAGAGTCAATAACGGTGAAAGTGTCTAAGAGAGGTTGAAAACTCTCATTCATTGATGAAAAAGAAACATAATGGCTCATTAGCTGATTTATTATACTTAAAATCAAATACAGAATGACAGTAATATTGTATGATCAGTTGACTTCCAGCACCATAAATCACTAAAGTTTAAATTAGACACACAAAATTACAATTAACTAATACTTAGTATCAATGAATCTGATATAAAGAGTCTTTCTACATTTCTTAAAATTTGTGTATTGGCCCTACCTCATTACATTGACAAAATTGCTCCTGATCTGACATTTAGGGCTTGATCACACTAGTGTATAATTCGGATAAGTGCTATGCAATGTTTTATCACATAACATTGTGACGCCCAGCAGCGCTTGGTATCACAGATCCTAGAAGAGTGCATTGATGGATTCCTCCACAAGAAGCCCCCATAAACATTCACACATCTCCACCTTCCACCTCAGACCAGCAGAGGGAGCCCGTTAGGGATACAGTGCTCCGGGATGTGCCTGAATTTCCATCAGTAAAAGGTACTGAAGTGACTACTGTGTCCATCCCCTTTCTTGCTCTGACCTGGCTGGGTCTCGCCTGTCCTGCATCCCCCTCTCTGTACGCTGCCCTGAGGCCTAGCTCCACCTGTGGGGAACTATACCATCGAGCTGCCTTATCACCGGCCTCAGTGGACTGCCGCAGCGCTGGTGATTCTCACCAGAAACCATAGGTGGCGTCACGAATTTACATAAAATTAACAAACAATCCCCTTTTAAAAGCTGACCCAGGGTACGGGCCTGGGAGCAAACCGCCGCGACATCCCCGAAGGCCAGGCAAAGGCCCGGGTACCGAGTCATCCCCATCCCCTAGGCTAGTCATCTTTCCTGGCGTCGCGAACAGGATCCCGTGCCCGCTGCAACAACGGAGTGTTATGCCCGTTGCCACCGGGTACTGTGCGCCTTTAATCAAAAGAACTGTGTGTTTAAACAGTGGTGAAGATTGCCGCCATTGTTGGGCCGCCGAGCGAGAAGAAGGGCGTAACCGCGGGAAACTGAGGGGCGTACCTGCAAAAGCGCGCGAAGCCCCGGACACGCCCCATGCTTCAACGTCAAACCAAGAAGCGCCAGATCCTGGAAGGAGCGTCGCTGAAAGCTCTGACGTAGGACGCAAGCGATGCAAGGTCATGAAGACGACCGTCACCTGCGGAGCTGCGGCCTACCGGAAGAAAAGAAAAGAAGGTAGGCCACGGTTCGCTAGGGGGGCGCCAGAATGTCCGACGAACAGCACAACGCCGGAATACCGATTAACGGCCCTGATGTTCAACCCGCGCCCGACGCTGGGCAGGCCGAGGCGGCCGCTCCACCAGCAGCGCCTGTAACTCCTGTCATTCCCATAACTCTACCGTACATTCCAGGAGCAAAGTGGCTCCCCCAGTACAACGGCAAACCAGATACCCTGTCTGGATTCAAATGGAAGATATGCGGTATCTTGGACATGTACTCTATCACAGGCAAGCAAAGGGCCGCTGTTGTATTAGGTCAACTGACTGGTGCTGCGGAACGGGAAGTAGAAACATGGTCAGCCGCAGACCAGGAGTCAGTGTCCGCAATCTTTAAAAAGCTACAGACTGTTTTTGAGGATCATACTGAGGTGGACCTCCGGATGAGGTTCTGCAACTGTTCTCAACAGCCGAAGGACAATGTTCAGGACTATGCCTGGCGTCTACAAGGGGCCCTGCAGGCTCTGAAACAGGTTAGTCCGACCAGCATCGAAAATGAAAACAAAATGCTGAAGGAACAGTTTGTCCGGGGACTGAGGTCTCCAGAGGAGAGCAGGACTGTGCGCTGGTGGTCCTTACATCATCCAGATGCCACCTTTGACAATCTTAAGGACATTGCTATAAAAGGACTGCAGCCCCTGGAAACAAATGCCATCCAATGTTACCAGGGTGGGGCTACCCCAGTGCCTGTTACACCCACCCTTTCCCCAGTGGCTGCTGAAGCCAAGGTTCCAGCAACGTCCCCTAGAGAGCTGGACAGTCTGCGATCTGAAGTGCGCCAGTTGAGCAAAACCCTGACCACTGTGCTGAGTGTTCTGCAGCTGCAGACGGAGCCCGAGGAAGGAGGGAAAATCCTGTTAGCCGATAGCCCTGAGGATGTCCCCTGGATGTGAAGGAGGAGGAGGACAACACCACCCTCTACGAGGATCAGTGACCAGCGCCGTCCACAGAAGGACCCTGCCTGCTACCGCTGCCGTAAGACTGGACACACCACCCAGAATTGTCCTTTAAACGAGAAAACTTTGGGGCCGAGGGCTGACACCCAGAAGTAAATTCCAAATGCCCATCAGACTGGTACAACAGGTTCGTCGGAGGAAGACCTTTCCTGTCCATTGTGCTGGATGGCATCCCGACACACTCTCTGCTGGACACAGGATCACAGGTAACCATAATGCCTGATGTCCTCTACAAGAGGTTCTGGTCCATGGACGACCTACGTTCGCCAGCTCCAAATCTTTCAGTTTATGCCTCAAACGGAGTCCCCATTAACCTAATCGGGGTTAAGAATGTGACAGTAAAGGTGGGGAGAGTGGAGCTGAAGGACCAGGGACTAATTGTAGTAGAGACTAATCCTGATGATACCAATCCGTATATGGTACTAGGCACTAACATTGTTGGTAACTGTTTGGGAGAAGTTGTGTTCTTGCTCCCACAGATAGCTGACACTGCCAGACCAGGACTGAGGAGGGCACTGCTGAAGGAGATCCGAGTCCTGATGTACCTGACGCGCCCCTGGGCCTGTGTCGCGCAGCGTTGCGCACGCGGGAGCTTACCCGGAGCCGGATCTGTTGAGGGTTGTAGTCTCGTGGCGGTGATCCGGTCCGTGCCCAGGGAGTCAGACTAAGTGGTGCTGTATCAGCGGTAGATGTTGGACGACTACGCCACCCGTTGAGTACAGCTAAGGAGCTGCTGCTGCAGGGCAGACCGCTGAGGCCGGTGGTAGGATTGTGCAGCGTGATAGTATAACCCCCAATGGGAGGGGTATGGCCTCAGGGCAGCCGACGTGGATGATGGGGGTAGCAGGAACCACTCGGAGACGGTACGGTATAGTTCAGGGTCTTTACTGGTGACAAAGATAGACCCTCCTGGAGTACTGGCTAGCGATTGGGGCCTGGTCAGTCCTTGAGCAGATGGGATCTCCCCTGGCCAGGCGGAGTTGTAGGCCTCCCAAACTAACGATACTCTTCTGGCTACCTTGCTAGAGGCGGGTATAAGTAGCCCACGTCCCTGAGTGTACCGTGTGGTGCTCACCCGTATGGCCGGTGACTCGGGGCCTTCTAGTAGCTTTCGCTCCACGACGGCGGTGCTGGTCCCACGCGTGTGACCGTGCCTTCGGGTTTCTGGGCCAGAGGACCTGCAATCCCCTGCCGGTCGGTTTCTGCTGCTGGATAGGAGTTAGTCCCCACAGCCTCGGACTCCGGGTCCGGTGATAACTTCTCAGTCAGGGCGAGCTCTGCAGCTGCCAGCCCCTGACTCCTTGTAGCACTGCTCCCACAGAGCTCCTGTTGTTTCTTCCTATGCTGCTTCTCTTCTCTACTTCTTCTCTACGCCCTAACCCTGCCTCAGCCCTAGGTTTATGTAGGGGAAGTTCTTCCCCTCCCAGGACTGGGCAGGAGGTGTGGCATGCATAGGATCCCTGACCAAGAGACCTCCCACCTGCTCTCAGACATAACATTGCTGTTACCGTGGAAACCAGACCCCTGGATTGCCACATTCCCCCCTAGTGAAATTTAGTACTCCGGGACTAAACATATTTTTAGAAAAACATAACAAGGTATAAACAATAATAATACAATAAGAAAAACACATAAAGATGGTTACGGCGTGTCCGCAACCGGGTGCAGTTTTGAAGAAAACAAAGGTGTCCATTTCACCAAAACAGGGAGACGTAACCAGGTAGGGGTCTGTCCTGCCCCGAGTCCTTATCAGTCTTTTAGTCCATCCTGGGTTACGCTCCAACTAATTGTACAAGGATTCCCGGTAAATCCACCAAGGACTCCTAAAAATAACTAGAAACACATAATTATTTACAAGCAACAAGAAAAACAGGTAACCACAAATAAAACAATTTATACATTTTAAATCCTCCAACGTGCGGGTAACTGGCCTCTAGTGGCCCTAGTGGACCTACGGAGCTGACTGTCTAGCCCTGAACTACAGGGTGTAGGAGCCGTCAAGGGTAAACTGGGCAGCTGTCTACCGGCTCTTTGGCTCACTAGGGGTACGGCAGGCTCACTACAAGCAGAGGGTTGATCCTCCTGTTCTGCTTGTGTGGAGTCTTCTGCCTCCTGGACCGGCTGTTCTTCCAGCTCTACCTGTTGCTCCGTAGGTGCTTGGGATGCTGGTTGGAGGAAGGTGAGTACGGGTACCACAACTGCGCCATTGATTTGAGTCCAAGACCGAGGGAAGTCTCCGAGCACAGTACTAACCATGTCTTCCCTTTCCTCTACGGGTCGAGGGTCTTCTTGTTCCTCTTCAGGGTTCCGTAGCTGTTCGGGACACTTCTTCAGGTGATCCCGGGATACAATGGTTGTGGTTTCCCCTCCGTCTTTACTGATGGTACAGACCTTTGGGTTGTCGTGGCTTGAGGGCAGTACGATGTATGGGTCCTTCTCCCACTGGTCGTCCAACTTGTGGAGCCACCTTTTCCTCTTCAAGACCTGCTCTCCGGGTACCAGGGGAACAGCGGGAGCATACTGGTTGTAAGTTTTCTCTTGTCTTTCCCTAGCTTGACAGAGACTTCGCTCCACGCTCTCCTGTACTTTCCGGTACTGCTGCTGCCTCTCTGTGTCCCAGTCTGCTTCTGGTGAAGTGTCCTCGGGTGTCAGGACTCCCATCTCCAGGTCAACAGGTAGCTTACCAGGCCTTGCCCTCATCAGGTAAGCCGGGGTACAGTTGGTGGAACCTACCGGGATGTGGTTGTATAGGTCCACCAGATCGGGCAGCTTCTCAGGCCACAGACTGCGTTCTTCCAGGGGCAACGTTTTCAGAAGATCCATTACCACCTGGTTCATTTTCTCACAAAGTCCATTAGTTTGCGGATGATAGGGTGTCGTCCTTATCTTCCGGCAGCCATACAGATTGCAGAATTCCTGGAAGACCTCCGCTTCAAAGGCAGGTCCCTGGTCCGTCAGCACTTGGTCCGGGTACCCGTGTGGACGGCAGAAGTGCTGCTGGAAGGCTCTAGCTGCTGTTTGAGCTGTTAAGTCCTTGACGGGGACGACAACCAAGAACCGGGAGTAGTGATCCACGATGGTTAGTGCGTAAACGTAGCCACTTCTGCTTGGGGTCAGTTTTACATGATCCAAGGCTACCAGTTCCAACGGCTGCCGGGTGACGATGGACTGCAGGGGAGTCTTCTGGCTGGCACGGTCCTTCCTTCTTAGGTTGCACGGGCCACAGTCTCTGCACCACCTCTCGATGGTTCCCCTCATGCCTACCCAGTGGAACCGCCCGCGCAGCAGGAACTCCAGCTTCTTCCATCCGAAGTGTCCAGCCCCGTCGTGGTATGCCTCCATCACCATGGCTGCGTCTCTCCGTGGCACCACTACTTGCCAGATTAGTTCATGCGTCCGGGAGTTAACCATTCTGCGGCACAACTTCCCCTTGTAAAGGAACAGTCGACTCTTCTCAGCCCACAGTTGCTTGGCTTCCTCCGGAGCGTCTGGGTCAAGGCGAGCCTCTGGCCGAGTCAGCATCTCCTTCACCAGTCGGACGGCAGGGTCACTGTCTTGCGTTTCCTCCCAGTTGTAGTGAGGCAAGGGGTTAAACGTAGCGGCTTGCTTACTCCTTACCCGATGGGAATACTGGATAGTCCCATGACGGTGGAACGCGGGGAGTTCGACTTCTTCCAGTCCCTCTGGATCTTCTCCTACGTCCGGTAGGTTTGGCATCCTGGACAGGGCGTCCGCGTTGGTATTGGAGCGTCCTGCCCGGTATTTGATTGTGAACTCGTAGTTGGACAGACGGGCCATCCATCTCTGCTCTAGGGCACCGAGTCTTGCCGTGTCCAGGTGTGTCAACGGGTTGTTATCCGTGTACACGGTGAACCGGGAAGAAGCGAGGTAGTGCTTAAAGCGTTCGGTGACTGCCCACACCACTGCCAGGAACTCTAGCTTAAATGAGCTGTAATTCTCAGGGTTTCTCTCGGTGGGTCGCAGTTTTCGGCTGGCGTAAGCGATTACTCGTTCTTTCCCCTGCTGGATCTGGGACAGCACGGCTCCTAGCCCGATGTTACTTGCGTCGGTGTAGAGGATAAAGGGCTGGCTGTAATCAGGGTACGCCAGGATTTCATCCCCCGTGAGGGCCATCTTCAGCTGGCGGAAGGACTCTTCTTCTAACTTCTCCCATCTGAAGGGTGGCTTCCGGTTCTTGGCCTTCCGGGACTGGCCTATCAGGAGGTCCTGCATAGGAGCTGCCTTTTTGGTGAAACCGGGGATGAATCTGCGGTAATAGCCTACCAACCCGAGGAACTGCCGCACTTCCTTTACACTGGAGGGACTTGGCCATTCCTTAATTGCGGTGATCTTATCAGGGTCGGGAGCCACTCCATCAGCGCTCACCACGTGTCCCAGGTACTGCACCTTTGGTTTCAGGAGGTGACACTTGGAGGGTTTCACCTTTAGGCCGTAGCTTGCCAGAGCTTCGAACACTTCCGCCAGGTGTTTCAGGTGGTCCTCATACGTCTTGGAATATACGATGACATCGTCCAGGTACAACAAGACCGTCTCGAAGTTTCTGTGGCCCAGACAGCACTCCATTAATCGTTGGAAGGTTCCTGGTGCGTTGCAGAGTCCGAACGGCATGCAGGTAAACTCGCTAAGTCCCATCGGGGTGGTGAATGCGGTCTTCTCCCGGTCCGCCTCTGCTACAGGAACCTGCCAGTACCCACTAGTGAGATCCAAGGTAGAGAAGAAGTTAGCAGATCTTAAAGAAGCCAAAGACTCCTCTATCCTTGGTAAGGGGTACGCATCCTTGTGTGTGATATGGTTGATTTTCCTGTAATCTACACACATCCTCATGGTGTTGTCTTTCTTTTTGACTAAGACTAGTGGAGCTGCCCAGGGGCTACAGCTATCCCTGATCACCCCAGCCTCCTTCATGTCTCTAAGCATCCCCTTGGCGTGTTGGTAGTGTGCAGGGGGTACGGGTCGATACCTCTCTTTTATGGGAGGATGGTCTCCCGTGGGGATGTGGTGTTCTACCCCCTTGACTCGCCCGAAGTCTAACGGGTGTTTACTAAACACTCTCTCGTACTCTTGAACCACCCGATAGACTCCCTGTTTCTGGTGTGAGGGAGTGGAGTCAGTACCCAAATGTAGTTGCTGACACCAGTCCTCCATTGTTTTCTTAGAGCCGTTACCTTCCTCCGGGGAAGATGGAGGCAAGGGTTCTACGGACTGTATGGAATCTTGATTGATGGTATACAATTTGGCTAGCGTGGCATACCGGGGCAGGTACACTTCCCTCTTCCCAATATTTATTATGCGAACGGGCACCCTCCCATGGCGTACATTGACCACCCCCCGTGCTGTCAAAATGGTGGGCCTACTGTCTGAGTAAACTGGTTCTACCATTGCCTGGTAATCTCTACCTCTCAGACCAATAGCTGCCCGGCACCAAATCATCATTTCACTTTTCGGGGGCATGGCAATAGGGAAAGGGTCACACATTCGCACGCTACCAATCTCACCACCGGAGAGTTCTAGCTGTTGCCGTCGCATCAGTGCCCGGATCTCTTTCTGGAGCACTCGCTGCTGGCCGGAGCTGGCGTTCTTGGCAACCTGCTGTAAAAGGAAAATCACCTCTGCAAGACAATTTTCAATTACATTAGTTCCTAGAGTTATCTTTGGGTGACTCTCGTGTTTGTCAATGTCTACAATGATCAGTCCCTGTGCTGCCAATTCGACTCTACCGATTTTAATGGTCACCTCTTTAAATCCAATCTGTGGCACGGGCTGACCATTGCTGGCGATGATACTCAAGTCGTCGTCAGGGTAGCGGGTGATATCCGAGTCATTCCAGTACTGCTTGAAGAGCACGTACGGGATGGTGGTGACCTGTGACCCGGTGTCCAGTAGGGCACTCATAGGAATGCCATCCAGTACCACGGGTAAGACTGGACGTCCTCCCACATATTTGTCGCGCCAGTTCGATGGGCCTGGTGATCTTTTTCCTGGGGGTTGGCCCTCTACCCCAGGTTGTGCCAGTTTAAAGGACAGTACTTTGCCATATGTCCGGGTTGATTGCAGCGGCGGCAGATGGGTCGTCCGTCCTCGTTGTATCGGTCGCTGGGTCTTCCTCTGGCCGGTGGGGTCCTCCTTGGTCGACGCCACGGGATGTCCTCCGGTCCGGATGCCAGCTGGATCTTCCCTGGAGTGGAAACCTGTAAAGACTGCACAGTTCGGGTTAGCGCAGCAACGCTTTTAGCTAGCTCTTGGACCTGATGGTGCAGGTCTGGAGCCGGGTCATTGTTCAAAGCCTGCGCATCAGCTCCCACAGGCCCTGCCGACAAGGGCGCCGCCTCCTGGTGGTAAGTGGTAGTGGGGCGTCTGTGGGTCACAACGCCACCTGGTGCCGATTCTCGAAGCACCCGGATGGCTCTGTCCTTGAACTGTGCAAATCCCAGATGAGGGTCCTGTAAGGCCATTGCCCGCAACTGGGTTCGGTGGGCATTGCAATATAAACCCTCTATAAATTGTTCAGTCAACAGCCTGTCCTCGTCTCCCACGCCGTCAGGGTCGGTCTGCTTAATGGTTCTCAGGGCCTCTTGTAGGTTCAGGGCATAGTCCCTTATACTCTCATGTGCCCGCTGTTTGCACCCGTAGAATCTAAGCTTGATCTCGGCTGAGGTGCGTGTATCAAAGGTGTCCCTCAGCCGGGTTAGTATCCCTGCGACAGTCCTCCCCCCAGGTGGCCAGGACTTTACCTCCCTTTGGGCTGCCCCGGTTAATTGGGCCACCAGGATGCTCACTTTTTGCTCCTCTGTGAGGGGTTACACCTGGAAGAGGCTATCCAGCTTTTCTCTAAAGTCATGCAGGGTATGTGACTCCCCTGAGTACTGGGGTAGCCAGGCTGCCCCCGGGATATAGGGCATGGTGAAAGGCATGACCGCAACAGCGGTGGCGCTGGCGGGGGTTGAAGCGGTGAAGCTCTCCTCCGTATCCGACATCCTTCTCCCCCCTAGTGGACCGTGGCCTACCTTGCGATGATCCTCTTCCGTAGGCCGCGGCTCCGCAGTGGATCGTCAGGGTTGAGGACCTTCCGTCGCGCTCCTGTGACGTCGGCGTCTGCTGGGCTCCTTCCAGGACCTTACGCAACGTCCGGACGTGAGGCGGGGCTTCAGTTCTCGCGCGCTTTCGGAGTCCACGCCCCTCTTCTTCCCGCGCGGCGTCCTCAAGATGGCGTCCAATGGTGGGAAAACTCCACGTGTGGCGGGAAGAAGGCTGAAGATGGCGCCGGATGGCGGGAAAACTCCACCGATGGCGGGAAGGAAGCGGAAGATGGCGCCGGATGGCGGGAATCTTCACCACAGGTAAGTTTGAACAGTCTTTTTCAGGCACGCAGTACCCGGTGGTTGCGGGCACGAGATCCTGCCGACTACGCCAAAAGTTGACGCACCCCTGGGCCTGTGTCGCGCAGCGTTGCGCACGCGGGAGCTTACCCGGAGCCGGATCTGTTGAGGGTTGTAGTCTCATGGCGGTGATCCGGTCCGTGCCCAGGGAGTCAGACTAAGTGGCGCTGTATCAGCGGTAGATGTTGGACGACTACGCCACCCGTTGAGTACAGCTAAGGAGCTGCTGCTGCAGGGCAGACCGCTGAGGCCGGTGGTAGGATTGTGCAGCGTGATAGTGTAACCCCCAACGGGAGGGGTATGGCCTCAGGGCAGCCGACGTGGATGATGGGGGTAGCAGGAACCACTCGGAGACGGTACGGTGTAGTTCAGGGTCTTTACTGGTGACAAAGATAGACCCTCCCGGAGTACTGGCTAGCGATTGGGGCCTGGTCAGTCCTTGAGCAGATGGGATCTCCCCTGGCCAGGCAGAGTTGTAGGCCTCCCAAACTAACGATACTCTTCTGGCTACCTTGCTAGAGGCGGGTATAAGTAGCCCACGTCCCTGAGTGTACCGTGTGGCGCTCACCCGTATGGCCGGTGACTCGGGGCCTTCTAGTAGCTTTCGCTCCACGACGGCGGTGCTGGTCCCACGCGTGTGACCGTGCCTTCGGGTTTCTGGGCCAGAGGACCTGCAATCCCCTGCCGGTCGGTTTCTGCTGCTGGATAGGAGTTAGTCCCCACAGCCTCGGACTCCGGGTCCGGTGATAACTTCTCAGTCAGGGCGAGCTCTGCAGCTGCCAGCCCCTGACTCCTTGTAGCACTGCTTCCACAGAGCTCCTGTTGTTTCTTCCTATGCTGCTTCTCTTCTCTACTTCTTCTCTACTCCCTAACCCTGCCTCAGCCCTAGGTTTATATAGGGGAAGTTCTTCCCCTCCCAGGACTGGGCAGGAGGTGTGGCATGCATAGGATCCCTGACCAAGAGACCTCCCACCTGCTCTCAGACATAACATTGCTGTTACCGTGGAAACCAGACCCCTGGGGTGCCACATACCAACAGCAAGTAAGGTTAACAGATGGTGAAATCGGTAATGTGCGGGTGACAGACCCCATACCCATTGTAATAACCCCAATGAGTGAAATGCTTATCTGGTGTAGAGCCGCCATAGGGCTTAGAGGACAGAGCTACCAGGCGGTAGTAGAACCCCTTTGCTCCGAGCACAGACCCATGCTCTTAACCGCCAGAGGAGTGGTAGATGTACGCAATGGGAGGGTGCCCGTCCGTCTTCTCAACAGTGGGGAAGATGAGGTGAGATTGCCACGTTATGCCACTGTTGTCAAATTACATGCTGTAAGTAACAACTGCATTCAGAAGGCGGAGTCCTTAACCTCACCAGACGAAGTGGAGGATAATGACCCTGCAACCCAGGTGGAGGATTGGTGTCAACAGCTCCATGTTGGGACAGACACCACTCCTGCCCATCAGAAACAGGGTGTACACCGGGTGGTTCAAAAATACGTGCAGGTGTTCAGTAAACATCCACTTGATTTCGGGAGGATTAAGGGGGTTCAACACCATATCCCCACAGGTGACCATCCACCCATCAAAGAACGTTACAGGCCTATACCACCAGCTCACTACCAGAAGGCTAAGGAAATGTTGCACGACATGAGAAAGGCGGGGGTAATAAGGGATAGTTGTAGTCCCTGGGCAGCTCCCCTAGTGCTAGTTAGGAAAAAGGACGGGAGCATGAGAATGTGTGTAGATTACCGTCAAGTAAATCGCATTACACATAAAGATGCATACCCTTTACCACGCATAGAGGAGTCCCTAGCTGCCTTAAAGTCTGCAAATTACTTTTCCACCCTTGACCTCACTAGTGGGTACTGGCAAGTAGCTGGCAAGTAGCTGTGGCTGAGGAGGATCGGGAGAAGACGGCCTTCACTACCCCGATTGGACTCTGCGAGTTCAACATTATGCCGTTTGGACTCTGCAATGCCAGAGATTGATGGAGTGCTGCCTGGGACACCGCAACTTCGAGGCTGTGTTACTATACCTGGACTATGTAATAGTGTACTCCAAGACGTACGAGGACCTCTTGAAGCACCTGGCAGAGGTATTTGAGTCACTATCCCCGTACGGGATGAAGTTGAAGCCCTCAAAGTGCCACCTGCTCAAGAGAAAGGTACAGTACCTGGGGCACATTGTCAGTCCGGAAGGGGTAGCACCAGACCCGGAGAAGGTCACTGCCATCCAGAAGTGGCCGGAGCCGAAGAACCTCAAAGAGGTGCGTCAGTTCTTGGGACTAGTAGCATACTACAGAAGGTTTGTGAAAGACTACACCAAGAAAGCAGCCCCTCTGCAAGACGTCCTGGTAGGGCAGTCCCCCAAAGGCAGAAATCCCCCATTCCACTGGGATAAGGAGCAAGTCGAGTCATTTCAGGAGATGAAGGAGACAGGCGAAGATGATCCACGAGCAACAAGCCTCCAGGAGGCAGCGTGGAAAGAAGTTAAACCCCCTGCCTCACCACAGCTGGAAAGAGACCCAGGAAATTGACCCAGTTGTCAGCCGCATCAAGGAGCTGATAACCCAAGAAGGTTCCTCCCTGGAAAAAGAAGCGTCTCCGCAAGCAAAGCAGCTGTGGAACGAGAGAAGCCGGCTGTTTATCTACCGTGAGAAGCTGTGCCGGAGGTACCTCAATCCAAAAACCCATGAGATGGTATGGCAGATAGTGGTCCCCAAGACAGACATCCAAATGGTGTTGAAGGCCTACCACGATCAGGCGGGGCACTTTGGCTGGAAAAAGCTAGAGACCCTGCTGAAGTGTCGATTCTACTGGGTAGGAATGCGCAGCTCCATTGAGCGGTGGTACCGAGACTGTGGACCTTCTGGCCTCAGAAGAAAAGACTACAGCTGCCAGAAGGCACCCCTGCAACCCATCAAGACAACTCGACCCCTGGAGATCGTGGCCCTGGACCATGTCAAGCTGTCCCCCAGCAGGTCAGGGTACTCTTATGTCTTATGCTCTGACCATGGTGGATCACTACTCACGTTTCCTGGTGGTCGCCCCTGTCAAAGACCTGACGGCAGAGACAGCAGCAAAGACATTCCAAGCATATTTCTGTAGACCCCATGGTTATCCTGAGCAAGTGCTGATGGACCAAGGCCCGGCCTTTGAGGCTGAGTTGTTCAAGGAGTTCTGCCATCTATACGGGTGTAAGAAGATAAGAACTACACCGTACCACTCGCAAACCAATGGTCTCTGTGAGAAGATGAACAACATCATCATCGATCTGCTAAAGACCATACCACTTGAGGAGAGAAGTCAGTGGCCAGACCTACTACCTGACCTAGTAGATCTGTACAATCACATACCAGTAAGTTCCACCAATTGCACTCCGGCATATCTCATGCGAGCAAGGCCAGGAAAGCTGCCCATGGATCTGGAGCTTGGTGTTGTGGAGCCTGAAGCTGATATGACCACTGAGGACTGGGACACGACCAGACCGGAGCAGTACAGTAGAGTACAAGCCTGTGTTGAGGACAGTCTCACTCGGGTGAGAGATAAGCAGGAGGTGCACTAAAATTAAAACGCGCCTGCTGAACCCTTCACACCTGGTGAAGTAGTATTGAAAAGGAAAAGACAAAACCACAAACTTGATGACCAGTTTGAGAGAGAACCCTACACTGTGTTGAAGTCGAGATTTGATAATAGGAAGACCTGCTTAATTAGTCGAGATGGAGGAAGGACGTCTGCGACAGTGTCCAGGGATCACCTAAAGTTGTGTCCATATCTGCTAAAGCCTCAAGGAGAAGTGCCTCTCGTTATCCCGGAGGAGCCTTAAGAAGATGTGATACACACTCACTGACTTAGGAGACTTCCTGGCAGATTGGCCTCAAATAGGAGGAGCAGTAATCATCCCCGTACTCCAATTCTTGGAACTGCGTGGCTGAGGACTGTGTGCAGCCCAAAAACTATTTATTGTATATAATTGCGCTCCCTGGAGTGCCCCTTTTAGGTGACCTCAGAAGTAAAACCTGTCTGGAGTGGCTCTACCGGAGGTCCAACTCGGGATCTTCATGCCCTGCAGCCACCCCAGGGCCTACGTTGAGGGTTTGGGACAGGTCCCTCAAACCACCAAGTACTCTACCCTGTGAGATGGACATCCTGTCTAGGAACCTCACCACAAGAGACTTGAATTCTGAGGACGCTTTGTATTTGTTAATATTGTTATGTAACGTTTAAGCTTGGGGCCTCCCATAAAGGGAAGATTGTTCATGTTTCCTATTGTTTTATAAAATGTACTTCAGCCCGGGAGTGCTGAGCTTTGCTAGGGTGGAATGTGATGCCCAGCTGCGCTTGGTGTCACAGATCCTAGAAGAGTGCATTGATGGATTCCTCCACAAGAGGCCCCCATAAACATTCACACATCTCCACCTTCCACCTCAGACCAGCAGAGGGAGCCCTTTAGGGATATAAATAGGGAAGGTGGAGCTAGGCAGTTCAGTTCCTGCAGAGTGAGACACAGAAACAGGTCAGTCAGCAGTGGAGCTCAGTCTAGTTTGCAGTCTAATCCAGTACAGTCTGAGAAGAGTTACCTCAGAGGACAGAGCCTGTTCCAGCTCCTGCAGTTGCTAGCCTGCAGTGGAGCTCATCCAGACTAATACTCAGTTGTAGCTCAGAATAGTGAGCTTTAGGTGTGCCGGCGCCATAAGATCGGTGAAGCGCGGCAAGCTGCCGTTAGTGTGAGTAGCCTAGAGAGGGCCCAAGTAGGCCGAAGGCGAGAGGAAAGTGAGTAGCAGTGGGGGCAGAGGAGCTTACCCAGCTCACCCTAAAACATATACCGGACACCTGAGCTTACCGGGATCTCTACGACCCAGTAAGGCATAACAGGAATCCCTGGAGAACTTCAGGTCCCAGGTTCAACAGAGAGCTGATACGTAACAGAGTCAGGAGACACATAGGCCCCGTAAGCTGGGAGCGTGCACTCCAAGAGAAGGCCCTACCACAACGTCAGCCGGTGCAGGACAGAGATAAAGTTAGGCCTAGCTCCAGGCAGGTCAGAAACTTACTACGCAGAGGCAAGAAACAGGAGGCCCTACACCCGCTCATTGGGGAGGATCCTGATATGCACCCTTCACCCTACAGGGCTCTGGGATGTGCCTGAATTTCCATCAGTAAAAGGTACTGAAGTGACTACCGTGTCCGTCCCCGTTCTTGCTGTGACCCAGCTGGGTCTCGCCAGTCCTGCATCTCCCTCTCCGTACGCTGCCCTGAGACCTAGCTCCACCTGTGGGGAGCTATACCATCGAGCTGCCTTATCACTGGCCTCAGTGGACTGCCGCAGCACTGGTGATTCTCACCAGAAACCACAGGTGGCGTCACGAACTTACATAAAATTAACAAACAATCCCCTTTTAAAAGCTGACCCCAGGGTACGGGCCCGGGAGCCGACCACTGCGACATCCCCGAAGGCCAGGCAAAGGCCCGGGTACCGAGTCATCCCCATCCCCTGGGCTAGTCAACATTCTGCCCAATATTATACTATGGAACAGTGCAGATCTGCAATCTTTTTCTCATGCCGATTTGGCATAAGAAAACAATAGCAGCATTCTATTTGTGGCTCTGCAATTCAGATCACGCACACTGATACAAGTCTGTGGTTGCGTGTAAAACGGCAGACTTCACTCAGATGTCACTATGGCTCGAGTGCCATAATCGAGTCCCCATCCTGCATGTTTAGCTGCTGTTAGACAGCCAATAACCATGCAGGGATTGCCAGCCATACACAGTAGTGCCGTAGCCATGTTGGCTACTGGCATTACTGTGATTAGCCGGCTACATTGTGTCATCAAGTCTTATAGATGACCTGGTGATTCAATGCTTGGCACACTCTCCTCCCTTCCACCTCTCGGTGCATGAGAAGATTTTTACTATCACTGATCCAGTGCTCAGAGGTGGGTGTGTGGAGCAGTGAATATTCATTTTTAATTTACTTCTACTTAAATTGGCAATGCGCCGCTCTCACTTCTCTGGTGCTGACACAAGAAATAAATTAATTAATTTAAAAAACTACGTGGAGTTCCCCCCATTTTTAATAACCAGCTAAGGTACAGCAGATAGCTGTGAGCTGGTATTTTTAGGCAGGGAAGGGCCAGATAACCATGTACCTCCCCAGCCTGATAATATCAACACACAGCTGTCTGCTTTATAAAAAATGGAATAGACTCTAAAAAAATGATGTGGAGTCCCTCCATTTTTGATAATCAGCAAAGGTAAAACAGACAGCTATGAGCTGATGTTAATAGGCTGGGAAGGTCCCTGGTTATTGCGCTCTTCCCAGCTTAAAAATACCATCATGCAGCTGACCCAGAAGTGGCACATCACATTAGATGTGCCAAATCTGGCACTTAGCCTTGCCTCTTCCCAATTGCCCTGTTGTGGTGCCAACCGGGGTAATGTCAGCAGCTGGTGCTGACATTAAGCCCAGGGGTTAGTAATGGAGAGGTGTCTGTCAGATACCCCAATTACTAACCCAGTACTGAAAAGAAATAAACATAGATACAAAAAATCCTTTTTGGAAAAAAAAATCCCTGACAATTTCCCTTGTTCACCAATTTATTAAGATCAAAAAACCTGCCGGTCGACCGTAGTCCACATGGAGGTCCCACGATGACATCAGTAAGGTTACCGCAGTTCACAGCCGCCGGATCACATAGAGGACAGCACGAGAGCCATAATGATGATCCGTGAGAACGAGAGCTGGAACAATGAGCAGTGGTGTAACGTAATCCATGGACTACATCAGACCTGCGTGGGAGTTTTTTTATTTTTCTTTAATAAATTGGTGAACCAGGGAAAGAGTAGGGGAGTTTTTTTTTAAATAAATATTTTTCGTGTGTGTCTTTATTTCTTTTTACTACTGGGTTAGTAGTGGTGGAGTCTGATAGACACCTCTCAATTACTAACCCCTGGGCTTCATGCCAGCTGACATTACACAGATGACATCAACATTAAAAAATATTAACCCAATTGCTAAAGCACCAGGGCAATTGGGAAGAGCCAGGCAAAGCGCCAGAATTGGTGCATGGAATGGATGCGCCAATTCCGGGGAGGCTGCAGGCTGGTATTTTCAAACTGGAAAGGGGCCAAATAAATAGGGACCTTCCCAGCCTGATAATATCAGCGCCCAACTGTCTTCTTTACCTGTGCTGTTTATCAAAAATAGGGGGGACACAAAGTAGTTTTTTTTTTCATTTATTTATTAATTTATTAACTTGTTATGTTAAGTGTTATGAACAACTTATGAAGGCCTTAGACAGTTTCATCAACAAAAAAATAAAATAGTTATAGGACCCTGAAAACGACATAACAAACCAATTTTTTGCTGAATTTTTTAAAAGCAGTAAGATATTAAATGTAAATTTGATCTCACACTGAAGAAGTAACCATTTTTAATCAATAAATACTAAAAAGAAAAATCCTAAAAACAACGGCAGAATTTTTTTCCCTCTGTTTCATCTCTTTTAGAACTTTCTTTTTCACATTTTCTGTACATTATATGGTAGAGTGAATGGAATCATTCAAAGCCACTGTTCGTCCCCCCCCAAAAAAATGCCCTCAAATGGCTTTGTTGATGGAAAGAAAAAAAAAAGCTATTGCTCTTGGTAGAGGGGAGGGAAAAAACAAAGCACAGAAATGAAAATTTGCACAGTGAAGAAGGGGTTATATATCTGAACTTTGGGGTAATAATAAAACATACAGGTATTGTGATCAGGTAATAGTAAATGCGGCCTTTTTTCTGTGATGTTTTTAGGATATGATATCCTTTTCACTGAATTGCTTGTAATAACAATATGACCTTAAGTTCACGATCACACTTTCAGTTTTTGGTGAGTTTTTTACCTCAGTATTTGTAAGCCAAAACCAGGAGTGAAACAATCATACGAGAAGAAAAATAGAAACATTGTGCACCACTTCTGCATTTTCTACCCACTCCTGGTTTTGGCTTACAAATACTGAGGTAAAAACTCACCACATACTCAACATGAGCATGTGGCCTAAGGGTACGTTTCCACAATGAGCTTTTGGTGACTTTTTGATGTTGCACCATTTCAGTACCCATTAAATAAAATAGGTTACTTGCATTTTTTTTGAAAATACGCAGCATAAAAAACTCATTGTGGGAATGTAGTCAAGGTCACGTGCACACGTTGAGTATTTGGTCAGTATTTTACATCAGTATTTGTAAGCCAAAAACAGGAGTGGGTAAAAAATGCAGAAGTGGTGATGTGTTTCTATTATACTTTTCCACTGATTGTTCAACTCCTGATTTTGGCTTACAAATACTGAGGTAAAAAACTCATCAAATACTCATGTGTGCACATGACTAGTGATGAGCAAGCATGCTCACTACTGCTCGGTGCTCACCCGAGCATCACACTGCTTGAGATGCTCGGTGCTCGCCGAGTATTTCCGGGTTGCTCGGGCGGGAACTTGGGTCACCTCCCTGCATGTTTGGCACTCTTTAGAGAGCCAATGAACATGCAGGGATTGCCTGCCATGCACTGTAATGCCGTAGCCATGTTGGTTGTGGGCATTACAGTGATTGGCTGGCCGCACAGCGTCATCAGGTCTATATCAGACCAGGCGCCGCCATTCTCGTCACAGTCACTCTGGATCAGACTGTGTAGGGAGAGCTGCTGCTGTGTCAGGGAGAGATTTGATCATGTATTAGGTAGTGTAGGGAGAAAAACCGTACATTACACATATCCATCTTAACAAACAGTCCTTCTGAGGACTAATCCATCTGCAGAGGTATGAGGCAGCCAGGGTGTATAGGCAGGCAGTGTATATAGCAGACTGAAGTGCATATAGCACAGGAGGCTCCATTCCAATTCTGCCTTCTGCTGCTGTTAGATATTTCTATACAAAGGCCCAGGTCTCAGAGGTCAGGAATACTTTTCTTTGGATCTTAATCCTCATTATTTGCTTAAAAAGCAATCCAGAGAACACAATTTTTCTGCACTATTTGCTTGTATTGGGAGAGGTGCTGCTGCGTGAGGGACAGATTTGCTTGTGTATTAGGTAGTGTAGGGAGAAAAAACGTACATTACACATATCCATTTTAACAAACAGTCCTTCTGAGGACTAATCCATCTGCAGAGATATCAGGCAGGCAGGGTGTATAGGCATGCAGTGTATATAGCAGACTGCAGTGCATATAGCACGAGAGGCTCCATTCCAATTCTGCCTTCTGCTGCTGTTAGATATTTCTATACAAAGGCCCAGGTCTCAGGGGCCAGGAATACTTTTCTTTGGATCTTAATCCTCATTATTTGCTTAAAAAGCAATCCAGAGAACACCGTTTTTTCTGCGCCATTTGCTTGTTGGTACTGCAGAATACAGCCAGGTCCTTTCCATATTAGAGCGCTAGAAATCCAGCTATTTAGAACTGTGTTTTCTCCGTCAAACGGATCACATATACGTTGTCAGAAAATGCTGCCATTTCTGGCCTCCATTAAAAATGTACTTTAGTGTGTCATTGAAGCAATTCACCACAGTTTTCTGCTCAAACTACTTACCTACAGGCCAGGTATTGAAAACTCTATTTTCTCCGTCAAACGGATCACATATACGTTGTCAAAAAATACTGAGATTTCTTGCCTCCATTAAAAATTCCCTTTAATGTGTCAGTGAAGCAATTCACACCAATTTGCTGTTCAAACTACGTACCTACAGGCCAGGTATTTAAAACTGTTTTCTCCGTCACAAGGATCACATATACGTTGTCAGAAAATACTGCCATTTCTGGCCTCCATTAAAAATTTCCTTTAGTGTGTCAGTGAATCAATTCACCACAGTTTGCTGGTCAAACTACTTACCTACAGGCCAGGTATTTAAAACTCTGTTTTCTCCATCACACGGATCACATATAAGTTCGCTCCAAACTCAGTCATTTGTAGTGAGCGTGGAAGATACTGTCCTCCATTTAAAATGGACAAGGCGCGTGGCAAGGGACGGGGAACTGGACGTGATGCTAATGGTGCAATCAGAGGCCGAGGACAAGGCCGTGGGCAAGCCGAAATTGTGCCACAACAAACACCCACATCTTCTCGCCTGAACTTCTTGTCCCAATTTCTAGAGGACCGCAGCACACCACTATTGAACCCAGAACAGTGTCAAAAGGTTGTTGGTTGGATAGCGGATAATGCTTCCAGTCACTTAGCCACCACCACCACCCTGTCTTCCACATGATCAAGTCTCAGTAGCCGTGAGTCTGGACCGCATATTCCTCACCCTGATCCTCCTTCTTCCCACCATGCCGAGTACCCAGAGACAACTGATCCCACACTTGGACACTCTGAAGAGCTGTTCACTTTTTCATTTATAGATTCGGGCCTCTCGCCCTGTCCACTTGAAGCGGGGCAAGAGGAGATCGCGTGCGCGATGCCCAAATATTTGAGCAGCCACGGACACACAAAGGCGACGGTGGGAAAGTGTCACAAGAGGTGGACGATGATGAGACACAATTGCCAGAAAGTCAGGAGGAGGACCAGGGTGCGGAAGTGGAAGATGAGGTGGTGGATGATATAATAACTGACCCAACCGGGCAGGAGGACATGCAGAGCGAGGACAGCAGCACACAGGGGAAGAGAGGCAGAGGACCCCAACAGGCAGGAAGAAGCAGTGTGGTGGCCGCAGACAGAAGTCAGGCAACCGTTCCCCGTAACACCAACACGAAGGAAGTTGCCAGTACTACTGTTAGGTCTTCCTGAGTCTGGTTATTTTTTAAAGACTCTGCCGATAACCCCAAAAAGGCCATTTGCACCACCTACCAGGCCAACATCAGCAGGGGTGGCAAAACGACCAGCTTAACCATCACCAGCATGATCAGGCACATGGCAGCAAAGCACCCGACTTTGTGGGCCGAACCCCAGGGTCCGGGAACAGTGTCTGCGCGTTGCACCATTGCTTCTTCCGCTGTTGTGCATGCAAGCCAATCCCCTGTCCATGGTGCATGCGAAGATGCCTCCTGCCCTGCACCTGTTATTGCACACGCTCAAGTAGCAGCATCAGGAAGCACGTCCATGTCCTTGTCCCAGTGCTGCGTTCAATTGTCCATACCCCAGTCCTTGGAACGCAAGCGCAAATATGCAGCCAACGCCCCACATGCCACACTACTAAATTCTCACATTTCACGACTGCTTGAGCTCGAAATGCTGCCTTTTAGGCTCATGGAGACGGAAGCATTCCGCAACCTGATGGCGGTGGCTGTCCCTTTGTACTCAGTCCCCAGCCGCCACTATTTCTCCTGGTTTACTGTCCCCGCATTACACAAGCACGTGTCCCAAAACATTAGCCGTACTCTCAACAACGCAGTTACCGGGAAAGTCCACCTAACCACGGACACGTGGACAAGTGCTTGTGGGCAGGGATGGTACATCTCGCTGACAGAACACTGGGTTAACATAGTGGAAGCCGGAACCCAGTTGGACCTTGGGACGGAACATGTCCTCCGGACGCCAAGGATTGCGGGCCCTAGGTCAATTAGGGTTTCCCCCACGGTCTACAGATTCTGCACCTCATCCTCCTCAGCCTCCTCCTCTTCAGCCTTCATCTCCGAAAAGACCACATCAGTCACAAGCTGGGAGCCCTGCAGCACTGCCTCGGTCAAGCGGCAACAGGCAGTGCTGAAGCTAATATGCGTTGGTGAAAAACCGCACAATGCTGAAGAGTTGTGGACATCTCTGAAAGAGCAGGCAGATCTGTGGCTCACACCACTGAACCTACAGCCAGGCATGGTCGTGTGTGACAATGGCCGGAACTTGGTGGCGGCTCGGAGGCAAGGCGAGCTCACACACGTACCATGCCTGGCCCATGTGCTCAACCTCGTGGTTCAGCAGTTTCTCAAATCCTACCTGGAGCTGCCGGATCTACTTATTAAAATACGCTGCCTGTGTGCCCATTTTAGAAAGTCAGCTACAGCTTCCGCCGCCCTTGCAGTGTTTCAGCAGCGTTTGCAGCTTCCGGCTCAAAGACTGGTGTGTGATGTCCCCACGCGTTGGAACTCTACACTGCAGATGTTGGTAAGGATTTGTGAGCAGAAGAGGGCAGTTGTTGAGTACCAGCATCAACAAGGCCGTCGGTATTCATTTCAGACTCCACACATAAGACCCCAGGAGTGGACATGGATGTCAGACATATGTATCATCTTCCAAAACTTTGAGGACTCCACCAAGATGGTGAGCGGGAATGACGCCATAACTAGCGTCACCATCCCGCTTCTCTGTCTTTTGTAACGCTCTCTGCTCACAATCAAAGAAGATGCATTGCAGGTAGAGCACGATGAGATGGATTAAGGAACCATACAGGGTAATTACACACAGCCAAGCCTCATCTCATCCCAACGTGGATTGGTTGACAATGAGGAAGAGGAGGAGGAGGAGGAAGGACAGGAGCTAGTTTCATGCACTATAGACGGTATTACCTGCACAGCTGTCATACCGTCTGTTCAGCGTGGATGGCCAGAGGACAGAGAGGAGGAGGAGTAGGAGGAGTAGGAGAGCATGGTCAGTCATCCTCTTGGTGAGGACATGGAAGTCTTGCCTGTTAGTAGTCTGGCACGCATGGCTGAGTTTATTTTACGCTGCCTTTAGCATGACCTTCACGTTCTCAAAATTTTGGGTGACAGTCATTACTGGTTGGTGAAACTTCTAGACCCACACTACAAGGAGAACTTTATATGTCTTATTCCTGAGGCGGACAGGTCTACAAAAATGGGGCAGTACCAGAAGGCCATTGTTGCGGAACTATTAAAAAAATTCCCATCTGAAAACACTGGCGGCAGAGGGCACACTTCGTTGGACAACCAAGGAGAGAGACACAACTTCAATCCAGCAGAGGCAGAGGAACACTGTCAAAGTTCTGGGAGAGGTTTCTCAGACCCTCCCATCGCACAGGCCCTGAGGCGCGGGTGTGGCGCCCTGCTGCGCATGGTGCCACAGAACCCAGAAAGGTGCACGGATGGATTTCTCCACAAGAAGCCCTCACTACATGCAAACACCTCCACCTTCCACCTCATACCAGCAGAGGGAGCCCTGATAGGGATATATAAAGGGAAGGTGGAGCCAGGCAGTTCAGTTACAGTACAGTGAGTCTACAGAGAGTTTAGAGTGTGCTCAGGATGTAGCAGCACGCAGGCTGCTGTGTGAGGCAGGCAAGGCCTCCAGCAGCCCTGAAGCCTAGTGAGGCCCCCGAGCGTGGCCGAAGGCGAGAGAAAGGAAAGAGTGACAAAAAGGGGACAGAGGAGCATACCAGGCTCACCCCTGTATATACACCGGACACCAGGTCTGACCCTACAGGGACCGTTTACACCCAGTAGGGGCAACCGGAACCCATGGAGAACTACAGGTCCCAGGAACACCAAGCTGAGCTCATATACAGGACTAGGAATCATGAAGGCCCCAGCGTCCAGGGAGAGTGATTGCCAAAAGAAAGTCCTACTACCAAGTCAGCAGGTGAAGGAGAGATCTTGCATAGATGCCAGGCCTAGCTCCAGGCAGGTCAGGAGCTTACACAGAGGCAGACACGGATCAGGAGGCCTTATACCCTCTCCCTGGGGAGAAGTCCAAAAGTGCGCCTTTCACCTAGAGTACCCTGGACCGTATCTACCAGCTGTACCAGTAACGGTAACTGTAGCATCGGTGTCTCTGCCTCCTGGCAGGCAGAGACGCCGTCCCTCTCACCTCCCCGCTCCCCGCACGGCATCCTCCAGCGCTCCTCTTCCTGCGGCGGCCGGCGTGCGCTCCCTCCCGGACCCTGTGCTAAGGGCGCGCGCGCTCCCTCTCTCTTAAAGGGGCCGCGCGCGCTGTCCTGAGAAGTTCCCGGCCAATTGCCGGAGGACCTCCCATATATAAGGCACCTCCTCCAAAATGGAGGTGCCCGAGCAAAAGTTGTTGCACAGTATCCTTACCTCTGCTTCAGCCCTCAGGTCCTGTTGCCAGCCTGACTACCAGTCCTGTCTGCCAGCTTGTCTACTCTCCAGCCCGACAGAATGTCTCCGGTCATCCGCCAGTCTGTCAATAGGCAAGTCCACCTGCTTACCAGGAAGCACCTGTCAGTTACCTGCCTGCTATCTGCCGTGCCTGCTAACCCGCTCACCTGGGAACACTTGCCTGTTACCCGCCTGTTACCTGCTAGCCTACCTGGAGGCTCTGCCATCACTTGCCGTGACCACCCGCCTGCTAGCCTAGTGACTTCAGCCTGCTTGGCCGTCACTTGCCGTGACCACCTGATAGCCCACCTGGAGGCTCCTGCTGTCACTTGCTGTGACCTCCTGCCTGGTAACCTAGAGACTCCTACCTGCTCTGCTGCCACGTACCGTGACCACCCGTTAGCTAATCCAGAGACTTCTGCCTGCTGGCTGTGTCCATCCGTCATACCGGTCAGTCCCAGCCATCTGACCTGTGGGAGCCACCTGCTCTCTTACAAGGTCGTCCCCAGAGCAGCACCTGGTCCCTCTGCTCGGATCCTCCCTAGTCACGGAGTCGTTAGCCGCCGTCCAACCAGGGTCGGTTCGGGTAGATACTTAGTTGCGCCCCTCTGGGTCCCTCCTTGCACCACGGCACAGAGGTTCCACCACCCGGACCCGTAACAGTTTGCTCGGGCCATGGATCCCGGTGGCACTCAAGCTCCCTCACTCTCTGACCTATTCCAGGAGGTGTCCCGTCAGAGATCCCAACAGGAGACCATCCTAAACTACCTGCGGAGTGTCAACTCCCGCCTGGACACACTGAATGTTCCACCTGCGTCTGCTGCGAGTCGTACGACTCCTGCTCCGGCAGCACCGCTGTCCACCCATACCATGGCATCCAGCCCAGTCCCCGGCTTTCTGCACTGCCTCGTTTTGGTGGAGACCCCGCCTTGGCTCGTGGTTTCATAAACCAGGTCACCCTGCACTTTGAACTCTTGGCACATCAGTTTATCTCCGACCGGGCCAAAGTGGCATTCATCATGTCCCATCTCACTGGGGAGGCACTGGCTTTTCTAAATCCCCTGTGGGAGAGAGTTGATCCCCTGGTGTCCGACCTGTCGTCTTTCCTCTCTGCTTTCCAGAAAGTCTTCGATGAACTGGGACGAAAGACCTCATCAGCCTCCTCTCTGCTGTGCCCCCGCCAGGGAAGTCTCACCGTGGGCCAATATGCCATACGGTTCCGCACCCTCACTTCTGAGCTTGCCTGGGATAACGAGGCCCTGGTGTCCATCTTCTGGGAGGGTCTTTCTGGTCGTATTAAAGACGAGCTTGCCGGTCGGGACATTCCTACCACCCTGGATGAGCTGGTGTCACTAGCTACCCGGATTGACATCCGGTTCCAAGAACGCACCAAAGAGACCACCCGTGAGAGAAGGTTTCCCCGCCTTGCTCCTACTTTCCAGAGACCTGTCTCCTCATCTGTCACTCCCCGGGCGCACTCACTCGAGCCCATGCAGATCGACCAGACCAAGATGGTCATATCTCGCCAAGAGTCACGCCGAGCCGAGGGGAGCTGTTTCTATTGTGGCAGTAAGGAGCACCTGATCCGTTCCTGCCCGGAGAAGCCGGGAAACTCCAGTGTCTAGATCCGCTCGGAGAGGTCGCCCTAGACAAAAGTAAGCCCTCTCCAACGCTGACTTTGTCTGTCTCTATCTCCTGGGGAGAGAACCGTCACTTTGAACTCGCCCACCTGGATTCTGGAGCTGCTGGAAACCTCATCTCCCAGTCCCTGGTTGAGAAATACCGTATTCCCACCAAATCTCTGGCTGAACCATTGTCAGTCGCCTCCGTGGATGGAAGACTCCTTCCGGTGACCATCCTGCTTGTCACGGAACCCATAACCCTGCAGGTGGGAATGCTGCACTCTGAGAAAATCTCCTTCCATGTGCTACCCGGACTCTCTCACTCCCTATTGCTAGGCCTACCTTGGCTCCAGACACATGAACCCGTGTTGAACTGGCAATCCGGTGAAGTACTCCGGTGGGGGCCGGACTGCCATAAGACCTGCCAGGTTCCGGTTCGCCCGGTTCGTCCACCACCTACCCCAGCTAATTTACCCGGACTTCCGGCTCCTTACTGGCCCTATGCAGACGTCTTCGGTAAAAAGGAAGCAGAGACATTGCCACCTCATAGGCCATATGATTGCCCGATCGACCTGGTACCTGGCGCCACTTCACTCCGTGGGCGTATCTACCCGTTGTCTGCGGGCGAAACCCAGGCCATGTCTGAGTACATTGAAGAGAATCTGGCTAGGGGATTCATCTGGAAGTCTACCTCCCCGGCTGGAGCCGGATTCTTCTTTGTCAAAAAAAAGGACGGCTCGCTACGCCCCTGTATTGACTATAGAGGACTCAATCAGATCACGGTAAAAAATAAATACCCCCTGCCACTCATCTCCGAGTTGTTTGACCGCCTTAAAGGCTCCAGGATCTTCTCCAAGCTGGATCTACGTGGAGCATATAACCTGGTCCGTATACGTCAAGGAGACGAGTGGAAGACGGCATTCAATACCCGGGAAGGTCACTATGAGTACCGTGTGATGCCCTTTGGTCTCTGCAATGCTCCCGCCGTCTTCCAAGAACTGGTCAACGACATCTTCCGTGATCTTCTTTAATCCTGCGTGGTGGTATACCTGGACGATATCTTGGTCTTCTCTCCGGATCTTCCCACACACCGGAGGGATGTTCGTCAGGTCCTGCTTAGGCTCAGGCAGAACCACCTCTACGCTAAATACGAGAAGTGCCTCTTCGAGCAGACCTCTCTTCCATTTCTGGGCTATGTTATCTCCCAGACAGGCTTGCGGATGGATCCCGAGAAACTCTCTACTGTCCTAAAGTGGCCCCGTCCGGAGGGGTTGAAGGTGATACAGCGATTCCTGGGCTTCACCAATTACTATCGTCTCTTCATTCCACACTTCTCGTCCCGGACTGCGCCCATATCTGGGCTCACCCGTAAGGGGGCAAATCCCAAGGTATGGTCGCCCGAAGCCGAGGAGGCCTTCCTTTCCTTAAAGCAAGCCTTCTCCTCTGCCCCAGTACTGCACAGTCTGGACTGCAATAAACAATTCTACGTGGAGGTTGATGCTTCCTCCTCCGGAGCGGGAGCGGTGCTCACCCAAAAATCTACTTCCGGGAGAATGGTAACTTGCGGCTTCTTCTCCAAAATCTTCTCCTCATCTGAGCGCAACTACTCCATAGGAGACCGAGAATTGCTAGCCGTCAAATTGGCGCTGGAGGAGTGGCGCTACCTGCTTGAAGGAGCTCTATACGCGGTGATCATCTATACGGATCACAAAAATCTGGCATATCTCCAGAACGCCCAGAGACTCAATCCGCGTCAGGCCCGGTGGTCTTTTTTCTTTGCCCGCTTCGACTTCATCCTACATTTCCGGCTGGCGGACAAGAATGTCAAAGCCGATGCCTTGTCCCAATCCTTCCTGTCCTCCGCTCAAGAGGAGGAGCCTATGCACATCATCGACCCCTCCAGGGTGATGAATGTGGCCCCCTTGGATGTGACTCGTCTTCCACCCGGTAAGACGTTTGTAGGGGTTTCAGACCGTGAGAAGGTTCTTCGCTGGGGTCATTCTTCTAAACTAGCTGGCCATGCTGGCCAAAAAAAGACCTTCCTGCTCATTACCCGGCATTACTGGTGGCCTACCCTGCTTAAGGATGTGGTAGACTTTGTCTCAGCCTGTTCATCTTGTGCCCTCAACAAAGTTCCCAGACATTTACCAGCCGGTCATCTACTGCCTCTTCCCGTACCTGCAGCCCCGTGGCAACACATTGCTATGGACTTTATTTCCGATCTCCCTGTTTCTGCCGGTTGTACAGTCATCTGGGTGGTCGCGGACCGCTTTTGTAAAATGGCCCACTTCATTCCTCTGCCTGGTCTCCCGTCTGCATCAGAGCTAGCTAAGGACTTCTTTCACCATATCTTTCGTCTCCATGGCCTACCCCTCCACATCGTGTCAGATCGAGGGGTTCAGTTCACCTCACGCTTCTGGAGAGCTACCTGTAAACTGCTGGATGTCACCCTGGATTTCTCCTCCGCTTACCATCCACAGTCCAATGGTCAAGTAGAGCGGATCAACCAGATCCTTACCAGCTACCTCCGGAACTTTGTCAATGCCCACCATACTGATTGGGTGGACCTCCTACCATGGGCCGAATTCTCTTATAACAATCATGAGAGCGAATCACTTCCAAGTCCCCGTTCTTTATAGTCTATGGCCAACACCCCCGGATTCCGTTTCCCGTCTCCGCTTCTGTGGACAACCCTGCTGCGGAGTCCCTGGTCAGTGATTTTTTCACCATTTGGGAGAATACTAGGTCCGCACTTCTTCAGTCTTCCGAGCGGATGAAGACATTTGCTGACAAAAGACGTCTGGATCCGCCTCAATTCCGTCCGGGAGACAAGGTTTGGCTCTCCTCCAAACTTGTTCAGCTCAAAATACCCTCCTACAAGCTTGGCCCTCGGTTCATCGGTCCTTTTGAGGTCCTTAAACAGATCAATCCAGTGGCCTACAAGTTGAAGCTTCCACCCACCTTACGCATTCCCAACTCCTTCCACGTATCTCTCCTCAAACCTGCTGTCTTTAACTCTTTCTCCAATAATTCAGGTACTTCTCCTGC
Organism: Phyllobates terribilis; assembly: GCF_046119375.1. Lineage (NCBI taxonomy): Eukaryota > Metazoa > Chordata > Amphibia > Anura > Dendrobatidae > Phyllobates > Phyllobates terribilis. Next base: position 696,024,786 of record NW_027362762.1, read on the forward strand.
TCCGGTTTCTGCTGAGGACGTTTTTGAGGTAGAGAATATTCTGGCCACCAAGAGGGTAAGAGGGAGAACCTTTTTTCTGGTGGATTGGAAGGAGTTTGGTCCAGAGGAGAGAACTTGGGAACCCAGGGAGAACATCCACGCCCCGCTTCTCCTTGAAAATTTTTTTGCCAGCCTAAAAAAGAGGGGGCGTAAAGGGGGGGGGGTACTGTAACATCGGTGTCTGTGCCTCCTACCAGGCAGAGACGCCGTCCCTCTCACCTCCCCGCTCCCTGCACGGCATCCTCCAGCGCTCCTCTTCCTGCGGCGGCCGGCGTGCGCTCCTTCCCAGGCCCTGTGCTTAGGGTGCGCGCGCACTCCCTCTCTCTTAAAGGGGCCGCGCGGACCGTCATGAGGAGTTCCCAGCCAATTGCCGGAGGACCTCCCATATATAAGGCACCTCCTCCAAAATGGAGGTGCCCGAGCAAAAGTTGTTGCACAGTATCCTTACCTCTGCTTCAGCCCTCAGGTCCCGTTGCCAGCCTGACTACCAGTCCTGTCTGCCAGCTTGTCTACTCTCCAGCCCGATAGTCTGTCTCCGGTTATCCGCCAGTCTGTCTATGGGCAAGTCCACCTGCTTACCAGGAAACACCTGCCAGTTACCTGCCTGCTACCTGCCGTGCCTGCTAACCCGCTCACCTGGGAGTGCTTGCCTGTTACACGCCTGTTACCTGCTAGCCTACCTGGAGGCTCTGCCGTCACTTGCTGTGACCACCCGCCTGCTAGCCTAGAGACTTCAGCCTGCTTGGCTGTCACTTGCCCTGACCACCTGATAGCCTACCTGGAGGCTCCTGCTGTCACTTGCTGTGACCTCCTGCCTGGTAACCTAGAGACTCCTACCTGCTCTGCTGTCACGTACCGTGACCACCTGTCAGCTAATCCAGAGACTTCTGCCTGCTTGCTGTGTCCATCCGTCATACCGGTCAGTCCCAGCCATCTGACCTGTGGGAGCCACCTGCTCTCTTACAAGGTCGTCCCCAGAGTAGCACCTGGTCCCTCTGCTCGGATCCTCCCTGGTCACGAAGTCGTTAGCCGCAGTCCAACCAGGGTCGGTTCGGGTAGATACTTAGTTACGCCCCTCTGGGTCCCTCCTTGCACCGTGGCACAGAGGTTCCACCACCCGGACCCGTAACAGTAACAAAGCAAAACCCCCTGTCTCTGTCCGTTACTCCTACTGCGTTCTCTACCTGCACAACAACGCCAAGCACACCCACCATCTATCTACACTGCCCTGAGGCCCGCTCCACCTGTGGAGAGCTGTACCATCTTTAGCTGCCTTGTCACCTGCCTCAGAGGACTGCTGCAGTGCTGGTGACCTTCACCATACACCACAGGTGGCGTCACGAATTTCTCTGAACTTTAATAGTAATCGCTACCCCTTTGGTGCATTGTCCGCCCTGGGCCAGCCACCGTGATATATATACTGTCCCCAAACAATAAGACCCCCGGGGGTGCGACATCCCAATTGGCATCACTAACAGGATCGCGTACCCGTTGCCACCGGATACTGTGCGCCTTAAAACACTGTAAATCTTACTGTGGTGAAGTTTTTCCCGCCAATTGCCGCTGTTTCCCGCCATTATCCGCCATTTTTGGGTCGTTGCGCGGGAAGAAGAGGGGCGTAACCGCTGGAAGCGTGCAAAGTCGAGGACACGCCCCACCCCTGGTGTCGTACCAGGAAGTGTCAGGTCCTGGAAGGAGCCAGAGGATGCTCTGACGTCATACGCGAGCGACGCAAGGTCCTGAAGGAAGACCGTCGCCCGCGGAGCTGCGGCTTACCTGGAGAAGAAGGTAGGCTCCGGTACACTAGGGGGGCGCAATGATGTCCGACGGCCAGCAGCAGTCATCGCTGCAAGTGACCGGCAGCGTCTCAGCTCCTGCGGAGCTGCGTAAAGACTGGGAGGTGCCAGGCCGAGCTGGAGCAGTCGTGGGAGCAGGTAAGAGTGAAGTCCCTGTCCCGGACGCAAACGGTGCTGCTTCATCCCTGGTTCCCCTGGACTCCAAGGCTGATGACCCGGCTGGGCCAGCCTACAGCAAACAGGTGTCTCCCTGGAGGGAGCACCACTACTAAGCACAGTATGTGAAACTGAACTGAACTGTATACAGTTACCCATAAGGGTATAAGGACTCTGTAGCTGAGGACTTGAGCAGCCCAAAAACTGTTCATATAAATAGTTGCACTCCTTGGACTGCCTTGTTACTGACCACTGAACAAAAACCCGTTTGGCGTGGCGGAAGACGTGGTCCATCACCTGGATCACCTATGCCCTGCAGCCACGCCCAGGGCCTACGTGGAGGGTTTGCGGATGGGTCCCTCATGCTACCATGTACTTTTGGTGAAAAGGACACCAGGTTACGGAACTTGCTGTAACCATATTGTTATTAATGTAATTGTTATTTAACTTGTTTTTGCAAAAATGCTTCAGTCCAGGAGTACTGAGTTTTACTAGGGGGGAATGTGGCGCCCTGCTGCACATGGTGCCACAAAACCCGGAAGGGTGCACGGACGGATTTCTCCACAAGAGGCCCTCACTACATGCAAACACCTCCACCTTCCACCTCATACCAGCAGAGGGAGCCCTGAAAGGGATATATAAAGAGAAGGTGGATGCAGGCAGTTCAGTTATAGTACAGTGAGTCTACAGAGAGTTTAGAGTGTGCTAAGCATGTAGCAGCACGCAGGCTGCTGTGTGAGGCAAGCTAGGCCTCCGGCAGCCCTGAAGCCTAGTGAGGGCCCCGAGCGTGGCCGAAGGTGAGAGGAAGGAAAGAGTGACAAAAAAGGGGGCAGAGGAGCATACCAGGCTCACCCCAGTGTATACACCGGACACAAGGTCCGATCCTACAGGGACCCTTTACACCCAGTAGGGACAACCGGAACCCCTGGAGAACTACAGGTCCCAGGAACACCAAGCTGAACTCATATACAGGACTAGGAATCACGAAAGCCCCAGCGTCCAGGGAGAGTGATTGCCAAAAGAAAGTCCTACTACCAAGTCAGCAGGTGAAGGAGAGATATAAAATAGAAGCCAGGCCTAGCGCCAGGCAGGTCAGGAGCTTACACAGAGGCAGACACGGATCAGGAGGCTTTATACCCGCTCCCTGGGGAGAAATCCAAAAGTGCGCCTTTCACCTAGAGTACCCTGGACTGTATCTACCAGCTGTACCAGTAAAGGTAACGAAGCAAAACCCCCTGTCTCTGTCCGTTACTCCTGCTGCGTTCTCTACCTGCACAACAACGCCCAGCGCACCCACCATCTATCTACACTGCCCTGAGGCCCGCTCCACATGTGGGGAGCTGTACCATCTTTAGCTGCCTTGTCACCTGCCTCAGAGGACTGCTGCAGCGCTGGTGACCTTCACCAGACACCATAGTAATCGCTACCCCTTTTGTGCACTGTCCGCCCTGGGCCAGCCACCGTGATATATATACTGTCCCCAAACAGTAAGGCCCCCGGGGGCGTGACACGGTGTACTCTCACAAAGAGTGCAAAGTTTGGGAAGATGCTGAGGGAATACCTTGCCCACCGTACCAACGTCCTTCGTGATTCCTCTATGCCTTATAATTATTGGGTATCTGACGCGCCCCCTGGGACACGTGTGCACGTGTGTGGGATACCCGGAGCCGGGTCTCTGGGGGTTGTAGTCTCCGTGGCGGTGACCCGGTCCCGTGGCTCAGGGTGGTCAAACCAGTGGCAGTCTTTATAGGGTTTTTGTGGTTTCATGTCCGACTATGCCACCCGTGGATTGCGGTCAGGGTGTACCGCCGCTGCGAGGCAGACCGCTGAGGCTGGTGTGGTGTGCGCAGCAAAGGATGGGATAACTCCCCACGGGAAGAGTATAGCCTCAGGGCAGGGAATGTGGATGATAGGAGTGATGGTGCACGGCAGTCCCAGGACTAGTAGTGCTGTATGCGGTGAGAAAGCAGGAATGACTCAGAGTCTTTGCAGTGCAGTTCAGGGTCTTTACTGATGATATTAAGGCAGACCCTCCCGGGAGTACTGGCTAGCATAAGAGGCCTGGTCAGTCTGCAAGCAAGCAGGAGTTCCCCTGGCCAGGTGGAGTTGTAGGCCTCCCCGTCTATCTGCACTCTTCCTGGCTACCTTGCTGTAAGCGAGTGGAAGTAGCCCACATCCCTGAGTATACCGTGTGGTGCTCACCCGTATGGCTGGTGACTTGGGGCCTTCTGATAGCCTCCCCTCCTCGATGGCGGTGCTGGTCCCTTCCTTGTGACTGAGCCTCCGGGCTTCTATGGCCAGAGGACCTGGAATCCCCTGCCGACTGGGTTCTGCTGCTGGACTTAGAGGTTCCCACAGCCTCGGACTCCATTGTCCGGTAGTAGTCTCTTCAGCCAGGACGAGCAATATTTCTGCTTCCAGTCCCTGGCACTCAGCTCCTGCTCCTACAGAGCTCCTAGCTGTTTCTTGCCCTGTGTCTGGAACTTCACTCCAGGCTCTCACTGTCTAATCCCGCCCCAGACCCAGTTTATAAGGGCAGATTCCTCCCCTCCCAGGACTGGGCAGGAGGTGTTGCATGCTTAAGGGCTCCTGACCAGGAAACCTCCCACTTGCTCTCAGACATAATATTTCTATTACTGTGGTAACCAGACCCCTGGGGTGCCACATTCCCCCCTAGTAAATGTTAGTACTCCGGGACTAAACACATTTTTAAGAAAACACAAGTACAGGGTATAAACAATAATACAACAACATATGTACAAGAAGCTTTAGTCTTTAGAGGTCACGGCGTGTCCGTAATCGGGTGTCCATGTCACCCAACAAGGTGAAGTCTTGGAACAAAGTAGGGGACCTGTCCAAAGCAAACCCCAAACGTTGGCCCTGGGCATGGCTACAAGGCTGAGGCTAGCTACTTTGGGCCACAAGGAGGCCACGCCAGACAGGTTTTTCTCTTCCGCGGCCATCTTCGCAAGAGGCACCAAGGTGCAACTATCTACAATGTAGTTCCGGTTACTCAGCATCCATAACCTGTCAGTCCAAATAAACCTGAAGGGTAACTAGAGAAACATAATTAATACACAGGCAACAAACATAAACCATTTTCAACATTTGCAGTTTACAGGTAACTTCACATTATAGTTTAGATTCTCCAGCGAGCGGGCATCTGTCCTCTAGTGCTCCTGGTGGACCTAAGTAACCCACTATCTAGTTCTGCACTACAGGGTGTAGAAGGTGTTATGGGCAGGCCTGGCAGCTTTCTGCGCACTCTTTGGCTTACTAGGGGCATGGCAGGCTCACTACTAGCAGAGGGTTGATTCTCCTGGGCTGCTGGTATGGATTCTTCTGCCTCCCGGGCCGGCTGCTCTTCTGACACTACCTGTTCTTCTGTAGGCCCTTGAGGGGCTGGCTGGAGAAAGGTGAGGACGGGTACCACGACTGCGTTGTTAATTTGAGTCCAGGACCAGGGAAAGTCTCCGAGTACGGTACTGATCATTTCTTCCCTTTCCTCTGCGGGTTGAGGGTTCTCTTGATCTTCGTCAGTGCTTTGCAGCTGCTCAGGACACTTTTTCAGGTGGTCTCTGGAAACAATGGCTGTGGTTTCTCCTCCATCCTTACTGATTATGCAGAATTTTGGATTATCATGGCTTGAGGGCAGTACTGTGTACAGGTCCTTCTCCCACTGGTCATCCAACTTGTGGAGCCGCCTTTTTCTCTTCAAGACCTGCTCTCCAGGTACCAGGGGAACAGCGGGAGCATGCTGGTTATAAGTCTTCTCTTGCCTTTCTCTTGCTTGAGACAGACTTCGCTCGACGCTCTCCTGTACTTTCCGATACTGCTGCTACCGTTCTGTATCCCAGTCTGCCTCTGGCGAGGTGTCCTCAGGTGTCAGGACTCCCATATCCAGGTCAATAGGCAGCTTACCAGGTCTTGCTCTCATTAGGTAAGCCGGGGTACAGTTGGTGGAACCTACGGGGATGTGATTATATAAGTCCACCAGATCAGGCAGTTTTTCAGGCCACAGACTGCGTTCTTCCAGGGGCAGCGTTTTTAGCAAGTCTATCACAACCTGGTTCATTTTCTCACCTTGTCCGTTGGTCTGAGGGTGATAGGGCATTGTTCTTATCTTCCTGCAGCCATGCAGATTGCAGAACTCTTGGAAGACCTCCGCTTCGAAGGCTGGTCCACACGGCCACAGTCTCTGCACCATCTCTCGATGGCTCCTCTCATGCCTACCCAGTAGAACCGTCCTTGCAACAGGAACTCCAGCTTCTACCATCCGAAGTGTTCTGCTCCGTCGTGGTATGCCTCCAGAACCATAGCCGCATCTCGTCTTGGGACCACTACCTGCCAGGTCAGCTCATGTGTTCTAGAGCTGACCATTCTCTACTTTTCTCCTTCCACAGTTGCTTGGTCTCCTCCGGAGCGTCTGGGTCAAGACGGGCATCAGCCTGTGTCAGCATTTCCTTCACCAGACGGACTGTCACTGTCTTGTGTCTCCACCCAGCTGTAGTGGGGTAAGGGATTGAACGTGGCAGAGCGTCTGTCCCTTACACGGTGGGAATACAGGGTAATCCCATGACGGTGGAACGCAGGGAGTTCGACTTCTTCCAGTTCTTCTGGATCTTCCCCTACGTCCGGTAAGTTTGGCATTCTGGACAGGGCATCCGCGTTGGCATTTGAGTGTCCCGCCCGGTATTTGATGGTGAATTCATAGTTGGACAGGCGGGCCATCCATCTCTGCTCCAGGGCACCAAGTCTTGCAGTGTCCAGGTGTGTCAACGGGTTGTTATCCGTGTACACGGTGAACTTGGAAGAGGCAAGGTAATGCTTGAAACGTTCGGTCACTGCCCACACCACTGCCAGGAACTCTAGCTTGAATGAACTATAATTCTCAGGGTTTCTCTCCGTGGGCCGTAGTTTTCGGCTGGCGTAAGCGATTACCCGTTCTTTCCCCTGCTGGATCTGGGACAGTACGGCTCCTAGCCCGATGTTGCTCGCGTCTGTGTGGAGGATAAAGGGCTGGCTGTAGTCAGGGTACGCCAGGATTTCATCCCCCGTGAGGGCCATCTTCGGCTGGCGGAAGGACTCCTCTTTCAGCTTTTCCCACCTGAAGGGCAGCTTCTGGTTTGTGGCCTTCCTGGATTGACCTATCAGGAGGTCCTGCATAGGAGCTGCCATTTTGGTGAAACCGGGAATGAATCTTCAGTAGTAGCCTACCAACCCGAGGAACTGCCGCACTTCCTTTATGCTGGAGGGTCTAGGCCAGTCTTTAATCACGGTGATCTTATCGGGGTCGGGAGCCACTCCGTCTGCACTCACCACTTGTCCCAGGTACTGCACCTTTGGTTTCAGCAGGTGACACTTGGAGGGTTTCACCTTTAGGCCGTAGCTTGCCAGGGCGTCAAACACTTCTGCCAGGTGTTTCAGATGGTCCTAGTAGATTTTGGAATAAACGATGACATCGTCCAGGTATAACAGGACCGTCACAAAATTCCGGTGTCCCAGACAGCATTCCATCAACCGCTGGAAGGTTCCTGGTGCGTTGCAGAGCCCGAACGGCATACAGTTGAATTCGCTGAGACCCATCGGGGTGGTGAATGCAGTCTTCTCCTTGTCTGCCTCTGCTACAGGAACCTGCCAGTACCCGCTAGTAAGATCCAAAGTGGAGTAGAAGTTAGCAGATTTTAATGCAGCTAAAGATTCTTCTATTCTAGGTAACGGGTACGCATCTTTGTGTGTGATACGGTTGACCTTTCTGTAGTCCACACACATTCTCATTGTGTTGTCCTTCTTTTTCACTAGAACTAGTGGAGCTGCCGAGGGGCTACAGCTGTCCCTGATTACCCCAGCCTCCTTCATGTCCCGCAACATCCCCTTTGCATGCTGATAGTGTGCAGGGGGTACAGGTCGGTATCTTTCCTTTATGGGTGGATGGTCTCCTGTGGGGATGTGATGTTCTACCCCCTTTACTCGCCCGAAGTCTAGCGGGTGTTTACTAAAGACTCTTTCGTATTCCTGAACCACCCGGTAGACTCCCTGTTTTTGGTGTGAGGGAGTGGAGTCAGTACCCAAATGCAGTTTCTGACACCAGTCCTCCATTTGTTTCTAAGAGCCGTTACCTTCCTCTGGTTGAGATGAAGGCAAGGGTTCTACGGCCTTTACAGAATTTTGGTTTATGGTGAACAATTTGGCTAGCGTGGCATACCGGGGCAGGTGTACTTCTCTCTCCCCGATATTTACGATGCGGACAGGTACCCTCCCATGACGTACATCGACCACCCCCTGTGCTGTCAAAATGGTGGGCCTACTGTCTGAGTAGACTGGCTCTACCATTGCTTGGTAGTCTCTACCTCTTAGACCAATAGCTGCCCGGCACCATATCATCATCTCACTTTTCGGGGGCATGGCAATAGGGAACGGGTCACACATTCTCACGCTACCAATCTCACCACCAGATAATTCCACCTGTTGCCGTTTCATCAGTGCCCTGATCTCTTTTTGGAGGACACGCTGCTGGCTGGAACTGGCGTTCTTGGCAACCTGCTGTAAAATGAGAATCACCTCTGCAAGACAATTTTCAATCACGTTAGTTCCCAAGGTTATTCTAGGGTGACTCTCATGATGGTCAATGTCCACAATAATCAGTCCTTGTGCCGCCAGTTAGTTCCCAAGGTTATTCTAGGGTGACTCTCATGATGGTCAATGTCCACAATAATCAGTCCTTGTGCCGCCAGTTCGACCTTACCGACCTTAATGGTCACCTCTTTGAACCCCACCTGCGGCACGGGCTGACCATTGCTGGCGATGATACTCAGGTCGTCATCTGGGTAGCGGGTTATGTCCGAGTCATTCCAGTACCGCTTAAAGAGCACGTACGGGATGGTAGTCACCTGTGACCCAGTGTCTAGTAGAGCGCTCATAGGAATGCCATCCAGTACCACAGGCAAGACCGGACGTCCCCCTACGTATTTATCACGCCAGCTCGATGGGCCTGATGATCTTATCCTTGGGGGTTGGCCCTCTGCCCCAGGTTGTACCCGTTTAAATGACAGTACCTTGCCATATGTCCGGGTTGATTGCAGCGGCGGCAGATGGGTTGTCCCTCCTCGTTGTATCTGTCGCTGGGTCTTCCTCTGGACGATGGGATCCTCCTCTATCGGTGCCACGGGACGTCCTCCGGACTGGTGGCCAGCTTGATCCTTCCTGGAGGAGAGACCTGTAAAGACTGCACAGTTCGGGTTAGCGCGGCTACGCTTTTAGTTAGCTCTTGGACCTGATGGTGCAGGTCTGTAGCCGGGTTGTTGTCCAAAGCCTGCGCACCAGCTCCTACAGGCTCAGCAGGCAAGGGAGCCGCCTCTTGACGATAGGTAATAGCAGGGTGCCGGTGGGTTACAGCGCTACCCGGTGCCGGTTCTCGGAGCACCCGGATGGCCCTGTCTTTGAACTTTGCAAAGTCTAAACCAGGGTTCTGCAAGGCCATTGCATGCAACTGGATTCGGTGGGCGTTGGACAGCAGACCCTCAATGAATTGCTCAGTTAACAGTTCATCTGCATTCCGCACACTTTCAGGGTCTGCCTGTTTAATGGCTCCCAGGGCCTCTTGCAAACTCAAAGCATAGTCTCTTATACTGTCTTGGGCCCGCTGCTTGCACCCATAAAATCTCATTTTGATCTCGGCTGAGGTGCGGGTATCAAAAGTGTCCTTCAGATGGGCCAAGATCTCCTTTACGGTCTCCTTGTCCCGGACTGACCAGGACTTTACTTCACGCTGGGCTGCGCCGGTTAACTGGCCTATCAATATGCTCACTTTCTGTCCCTCCGTCAGGGGGTATACCTTAAATAGGCTGTACAGTCTCTCTTTAAAGTCGCTTAGGGTATGCGACTCCCCTGAGTATTGGGGCAGCCAGGTCGCTCCGGGGATGTAAGTCATTGTAAATGGCATTACTGCGGCAGTGGCCGCGCTGGTGGTAGAGGGTCCCTCCGTGTCCGTCATCTTCCTCCCCCTAGTTAAGTGTGGCCTACCTTCCGACGATCCTCTTCTGTAGGTTGCGGTTCCGCTGGTGCTACTCCGAAACGAGGACCTTGCGTCGCGTCCTGGTGACGTCAGCGTCGCTCTCTCTCCCTTCCAGGACCTTGCGCAGCGTCGGTGCGTGGGGCGGAGCTTCGGGTCTCGCGCGCTTTCGACGTCCACGCCCCTCTTCTTCCCGCGCGGCGTCCCGAAGATGGCGTCAGATGGCGGGAAAACGACTGCGGATGGCGGGAGAACAGCTGCGGATGGCGGGAAACTTCTGAAGATGGCGGGAGTCGACTGAAGATGGCGGGAAACGGCTCCGGATGGCGGGAAAACTCTTTTTCAGGTAAGTGCAAAGTCTCTTTCAGGCACGCAATACCCGTTTGTGGCGGGTTGGTTTTAATCCTGCCGACTACACCAAAGCTGATGCGCCCCCTGGGCCGTGTGTGCACGTGTGTGGGATACCCGGAGCCGGGTCTCTGGGGGTTGTAGTCTCCGTGGCGGTGACCCGGTCCCGTGGCTCAGGGTGGTCAAACCAGTGGCAGTCTTTATAGGGTTTTTGTGGTTTAATGTCCGACTACGCCACCCGTGGATTGCGGTCAGGATTAGAGATGAGCGGTGTTCGACTAGAACTGTTCGCCAATCTCAAATTCGAGCTGTTTTGGGCGGTGTTCGAGTTGTTCGACGAACCCGAACGATTTGCAAAAAATTCGGCTGTTCGAGGTTATGTTCGATAACTGTTCCTGCACCAAAAGCGTGTCCTGCATGTCTGGTGCTATTTAGAGCACCAATCATGCAGGGATTGTCTGCCACTCACTGTAATGCCACAGCCATGGTGGTTGTGGCATTACATTGATTGCCCAAATCGATGGGAACAGTGCCAACAGTGAAACATGAAAAGCCGGCAATTCAGCAGTGGCATACACCTGTACCCGACAATTTAGAACCGAAAGAATAGAGCTTCACACATAGATTAGATAGATATAAACATGTCAGCCACATATATACGAAGTACAGTGAAAGTGCTGCTTACTGTACTTGTCATTTAGCGTAAAGGATTTATCAAAAAAAATAATAGTGTTTTCATGCACTGTCTCTTTAAAAAAGCGGGCCGGCAATTCAGCAGCGGTACCCGACAATTTATAACAGACAGAATAGAGCATCATACATAGATTAGATAGATAGAAACATGTCAGCCACATATATACGAAGTACAGTGACAGTGTTGCTTACTGTACTTGTCATTTAGCGTAAAGGATTTATAAAAAAAAATAATAGTGTTTTCATGCACTGTCTCTTTAAAAAAGCCGGCCGGCAATTCAGCAGCGGTACCCGACAATTTATAACAGACAGAATAGAGCTTCACACATAGATTAGATAGATAGAAACATGTCAGTCACATATATATGAAGTACAGTGATAGTGTTGGTTACTGTACTTGTCATTTAGTATTAAAATAAAGGATTTATTATTAAAAAAATTGGCGTGGGGTTCCCCTTAATTTTAGGCTCTAGCGGAGGTTAAGCAGACGGCTGGGGCAGATGTTTGAAGCCTGGGAAGGGGGTAATACCCACGGAGCTTCCCAGGCTGCTAATATCAGCCCCCAGCTGAATACATAGCCTTTACTAGCTATTAAAATGGGGGACCCCCCCAAAAAAATGACGTGGGGTCCCCCCTAATTTAATAGCTAGCAAAGGCTAGGCAGACAGCTGGGGGCTGATATTAATAGCCCAGGAAGGGAGCCATGAATATTGGCCCCCTCCCAGGCTAGAAACACCAGCCGTCAGCCGCCCCAGAAATGGCGCATTCATAGGATGCGCCAATTCTGGCACTTAGCCTCGCTCTTCCACTCTGCCCTGGTGCGGTGGCAGGGGGTAATAGCGTTGGGGTTGATGTCAGCTTATAATGCCAGCTGACATCAAGCCCAGGTTAGTAATGGAGAGGCGTCTATAAGACACCCCCATTACTAACCCCATAGTCAAAGTTAAAAAAAACACAAACACCCAGAATAAAGTCCTTTAATTGAAATAAAGACACAATCCTTTATTGTTCTAAATTAAACCATACTTACCGTCACGCCCATTCCAGCTGAAGCCAACGATCTCCTGCAATAAAAGAAAAATAATAAAGCAACCTCATCCTTACCTTTCCATGGTTCCCACGACAGCTTCAGCTCTGCTACATCGAGATGACAGGCTGGACCGCAGCAGAACGCTGCCATCCAGCCTCTCATCCCGCAGACACTGAGAATTTCCTGAAATAATTTAAAAAAATTGAAGTGGGGCTTCGCACTATATTTGTGTCCAGCCAGGTACAGCAGGCAGGAACGGCTGCCCCCATCCACCAGCTGCCTATTTGTACCTGGCCGGACACAACAATATAGGGAAGCCCTTTTTTTCTTAATTATTTCATGAATTTCATGAAATAATTAAAAAAAATTGAAGTGGGGCTTCGCACTATATTTGTGTCCAGCCAGGTACAGCAGGCAGGAACGGGCTGCCCCCAACCACCAGCTGCCTATTTGTACCTGGCCGGACACAACAATATAGGGAAGGCCTTTTTTTCTTAATTATTTCATGAATTTCATGAAATAATTAAAAAAAATTGAAGTGGGGCTTCGCACTATATTTGTGTCCAGCCAGGTACAGCAGGCAGGAACGGGCTGCCCCCAACCACCAGCTGCCTATTTGTACCTGGCCGGACACAACAATATAGGGAAGGCCTTTTTTTCTTAATTATTTCATGAATTTCATGAAATAATTAAAAAAAAAGTACGTGGGGCTTCGCCCTATTTTTGTGTCCAGCCAGGTACAACTAGGCAGCTGGGGGCTGGAATCTGCAGCGCAGGGAGGCCCAAGCTTTCTGGGCCCCCCCCCGCTACAAATTGCAGTCCGCAGCCACCCCGGAAAATGGCGCGTTCATAGAAGCGCCATCTTCTGGCGCTGTACCCAACTCATCCAGGGCCCTGGTGCGGTGGCTCACTGGGTAATAAAGGGGTGAGGGCCAGCTTGGTATTATCAGCTGGCCCCAAGCCCAAAATTCATGGGGTCACGCCAGTATTAGACATGACCGCCATGAATTTCTAGTAAAGTATTTAAAAAAAACACAACACCCAGAATAAAGTCCTTTAATTGAAATAAAGACACAATTCTTTATTGTTCTAAATTAAACCATACTTACCATCACGCCCATTCCAGCTGAAGCCAACGATCTCCTGCAATAAAAGAAAAATAATAAACCAACCTCATCCTTACCTTTCCATGGTTCCCACGACAGCTTCAGCTCTGCTACATCGAGATGACTGGCTGGACCGCAGCAGAACGCTGCCATCCAGTCTGTCATCCCGCAGACACTGAGAAGCGCAGGCATGCTTGCGCTCCTCACTGTCTCGCTGTGACGGCATCCAGATGAGCCGAGGTCATGTCCAATGAACTCGGCTCACCTCATGCACGTCACTGACAGCGTGGGAAAATTCTCACGCTGAAGTGCTGAGTGCAGGAGAATTCTCCCACGCTGTCAGTGATGTGCATGAGGTGAGCTCATGTCCAATGAACTCAGCTCACCTCCTGCACGTCACTGACAGCGTGGGAAAATTCTCACGCTGAAGTGCTGAGTGCAGGAGAATTCTCCCACGCTGTCAGTGACGTGCATGAGGTGAGCCGAGTTCATTGGACATGAACTCGGCTCATCTGAATGTCGTCACAGAGAGACGCTGAGCAGCGCAAGCAAGCCTGCGCTTCTCAGTGTCTGCGGGATGACAGGCTGGATGGCAGCGTTCTGCTGCGGTCCAGCCTGTCATCTCGATGTAGCAGAGCTGAAGCTGTCGTGGGAACCATGGAAAGGTAAGGATGAGGTTGCTTTATTATTTTTCTTTTATTGCAGGAGATCGTTGGCTTCAGCTGGAATGGGCGTGATGGTAAGTATGGTTTAATTTAGAACAATAAAGGATTGTGTCTTTATTTCAATTAAAGGACTTTATTCTGGGTGTTTGTGTTTTTTTTAACTTTGACTATGGGGTTAGTAATGGGGGTGTCTTATAGACGCCTCTTCATTACTAACCTGGGCTTGATGTCAGCTGGCATTATAAGCTGACATCAACCCCAACCCTATTACCCCCTGCCACCGCACCAGGGCAGCGTGGAAGAGCGAGGCTAAGTGCCAGAATTGGCGCATCCTATGAATGCGCCATTTCTGGGGCGGCTGACGGCTGGTGTTTCTAGCCTGGGAGGGGGCCAATATTCATGGCTCCCTTCCTGGGCTATTAATATCAGCCCCCAGCTGTCTGCCTAGCCTTTGCTAGCTATTAAATTAGGGGGGACCCCACGTCATTTTTTTGGGGGGGTCCCCCATTTTAATAGCTAGTAAAGGCTATGTATTCAGCTGGGGGCTGATATTAGTAGCCTGGGAAGCTCCGTGGGTATTACCCCCTTCCCAGGCTTCAAACATCTGCCCCAGCCGTCTGCTTAACCTCCGCTAGAGCCTAAAATTAAGGGGAACCCCACGCCAATTTTTTTAATAATAAATCCTTTATTTTAATACTAAATGACAAGTACAGTAACCAACACTATCACTGTACTTCATATATATGTGACTGACATGTTTCTATCTATCTAATCTATGTGTGATGCTCTATCTTTCTGTTCTAAATTGTCGGGTACCGCTGCTGAATTGCCGGCCGGCTTTTTTAAAGAGACAGTGCATGAAAACACTATTATTTTTTTAAATAAATCCTTTACACTAAATGACAAGTACAGTAAGCAACACTATCACTGTACTTATTATATATGTGACTGACATGTTTCTATCTATCTAATCTATGTGTGAAGCTCTATTCTTTCTGTTCTAAATTGTCGGGTACAGATGCTGAATTGCCGGCCGGCTTTTTTAAAGAGACGGTGCATGAAAACACTAATATTTTTTTTAATAAATCCTTTACACTAAATGACAAGTGCAGTAACCAACACTGTCACTGTGCTTCTTATATGTGTGACTGACATGTTTCTATCTATCTAATCTATGTGTGATGCTCTATTCCTTCTTGTCTAAATTGTCGGGTACCCGGTGTATGCCGCTGCTGAATTTGCCGGCCGGCTTTTTTAAAGAGAGTGTCTTCTGAGCAGTTTGTCAGCTTTTGGACACCTTTGCAGGTGTTTTCTATGTGTTTCTATGTGTTTTTGTTTGCCTGCCATTGGTTTTAACGGTGTTCGACGGTGTTCTAAGGTGTTCGACGAACAGTTCGACGAACAGTTCCTCGAACATCCCGGTGTTCGACGAACCGAACCGAACCCGAACACTACGGGGGTGGCTCAACACTAGTCAGGATGTACCGCCGCTGCGAGGCAGACCGCTGAGGCTGGTGTGGTGTGCGCAGCAAAGGATGGGATAACTCCCCACGGGAAGAGTATAGCCTCAGGGCAGGGAATGTGGATGATGGGAGTGATGGTGCGCGGGAGTCCCAGGACTAGTAGTGCTGTATGCGGTGAGAAAGCAGTAACGACTCAGAGTCTTTGCAGTGCAGTTCAGGGTTTTTACTGATGATATTAAGGCAGACCCTCCCGGGAGTACTGGCTAGCATAAGTGGCCTGGTCAGTCTGCGAGCAAGCAGGAGTTCCCCTGGCCAGGTGGAGTTGTAGGCCTCCCCGTCTATCTGCACTCTTCCTGGCTACCTTGCTGTAAGCGAGTGGAAGTAGCCCACGTCCCTGAGTATACCGTGTGGTGCTCACCCATATGACTGGTGACTTGGGGCCTTCTGATAGCCTCCCCTCCTCGATGGCGGTGCTGGTCCCTTCCTTGTGACTGAGCCTCCGGGCTTCTATGGCCAGAGGACCTGGAATCCCCTGCCGACTGGGTTCTGCTGCTGGGCTTAGAGGTTCCCACATCCTCGGACTCCATTGTCCGGTAGTAGTCTCTTCAGCCAGGACGAGCAATATATCTGCTTCCAGTCCCTGGCACTCAGCTCCTGCTCCTACAGAGCTCCTAGCTGTTTCTTGCCCTGTGTCTGGAACTTCACTCCAGGCTCTCACTGTCTAATCCCGCCCCAGACCCAGTTTATAAGGGCAGATTCCTCCCCTCCCAGGACTGGGCAGGAGGTGTTGCATGCTTAAGGGCTCCTGACCAGGAAATCTCCCACTTGCTCTCAGATGTAATATTTCTATTACTGTGGTAACCAGACCCCTGGGGTGCCACATATCCAAGCTGGATACGTGGAATAAACTGGCTCTCTATGCCTTGGAGGTCCTGGCCTGCCCTGCCGCCAGCGTTTTATCAGAGCGGGTTTTTGGTGCCGCTGGTGGAATTATAACTGATAAGCGCATCCGCCTGTCAACTGAAAATGCTGACAGGCTGACTCTCATAAAAATGAACAAGGGCTGGATTGGGAATGACTTCTCAACACCACCGAATGATAGCAGCGTAATATAAACTTAAATCCAGTGTCTTTTCTTGGTAGGTGTATTCCCATGCACCTTTTCACACCCACACATGGGTATACGCTTCCTGATTTTGGCTATTTGCTCTTGTCCTCCTCCTTCTCCTCATCCTCCACCACCATATCACCAGGGTGACCGTGGTCCATGATGCAACACCCACATAATTTTTTAAAGGGTGTTTATGATGCCAGTAAAAAAATTTTTTTATACAGTATGTTCATGTATACCCCCCAGGGGTAAATGTTTGTCAGCCCATACACTTAGTGCATGGGCATTACAAGTATAGGAGTCCCACTCCTTTCTAATGGGAACATTTTTTTATGAGGCCCTCCTCCACGTCTCTTCCAAGAGGCATTGAAGTGCGGCCCATGCATTCACTGCATAGGCCAACACTATGGGAGACTCTCTCCCTTATAATGGCAATTTGTCGTTACTGTGGCCCTGCTCTAGCTGTGTTTAAATTCTTAGTTCGTTTTTTCCTAAAATTGGTTAGCCGCTAGACTCACTGCATACCCTATAACTGTATAGCAGACCCTCTCTTTTCTAATGGGAACATGTCGTACCTTATTACTGTGGCCCTGCTCTGTGTGTCTTTAAATTCTTAGTGGGGCTTTTCCTAATATTGGTCAGCCGTTGGACTCACTGCATCCCATATAACTGTATAGCAGACCCTCTCCTTTCAAATGGGAACATGTCGTACCTTGTTACTGTGGCCCTGCTCCATGTGTCTTTAAATTCTTAGTGGGGTTTGTCATACCTTGTTACTGTGGCCCTGCTCTGTGTGTCTTTAAATTCTTAGTGGGGTGTTTACTAAAATTGGTCAGCTGTTGGACTCACTGCATACCCTATAACTGTATAGCAGACCCTCTCCTTTCTAATGGGAACATGTCGCACTTGTTACTGTGGCCCTGCTCCGTGTGTCTTTAAATTCTTAGTGGTGTTTTTCCTAAAATTGGTCAGCCATTGGACTCACTGCATACCCTATAGCTGTATAGCAGACCCTCTCCTTTCTAATGGGAACATGTCGTACCTTGTTACTGTGGCCCTGCTCCATGTGTCTTTAAAGTCTTAGTGGGGTTTTTCCTAAAATTGGTCAGCCGTTGGACTCACTGCATATCCTATAACTGTATAGCAGACCCTCTCCTTTCTAATGGGAACATGTCGTACCTTGTTACTGTGGCCCTGTTCTGTGTGTCTTTAAATTCTTAGTGGGGTCTTTACTAAAATTGGTCAGCCGTTGGACTCACTGCATACCCTATAACTGTATAGCAGACCCTCTCCTTTCTAATGGGAACATGTCGTACCTTGTTACTGTGGCCCTGCTCCATGTGTCTTTAAATTCTTAGTGGGGTTTTTCCTAAAATTGGTCAGCCGTTGGGCTCACTGCATACTCTATAACTGTATAGCAGACCCTCTCCTTTCTAATGGGAACATGTCGCACCTTGTTACTGTGGCCCTGCTCTATGTGTCTTTAAATTCTTAGTGGGGGCTTTTCCTAAAATTGGTCAGCCCTTGGACTCAATGCATACCCTATAACTGTATAGCAGACCCTCTTCTTTCTAATGGGAATTTGTCGTTACTGTGGCCCTGCTCTATGTGTCTTTAAATTCTTAGTGGGGTTGTTCCCAAATTTTGGCAGCCCTTGCAGTCACAGCATGGGCATTACCACTATAGGAGACCCGCACCTTTATATTGGGAACATTTTTTTTACTGAGACCCTCCTCTATGTCTCTTCAAAGGGGTATTGGGTTGCGTCCAAATTTTTGGCAGCCCTTGCAGTCACTGGATACGCAATAACAGTATTGGAGACCCACTAGTTAATATTGGGAACAACAAAGCATAGCCAGCCGATGGCTCTCTAACAATAGCGAGGGCCGACTGTTGGCCTTTTAAGAATAGTAAGGGCCGTCTGCTGGCCCTATAAAAATAGGCTTTATGACTTTCAGAGTCCCTCCATCATCAATAAAACAGAATGTGTCTGATGATGTGTCACACACCACATTGCCAGATAAGGTTGTAAAATGTTAAAATGACATTTCCCGGTGAATGCATTTGTCTTTAAAAATAACGTAAAAAACACAAAACAATAGGATCTTTCTTTAGTATAAAAAACAGAGTCACCAATTTAACCTCAATGTAGTCACATTGTTCAGCTCATGCACCTCCTCCTATATCTCTGAAATGACCACATCAGTCACAAGCTGACAGCACTGCAGCACTGCCTTGGCCAAGCGGCAACAGACTGTGCTGAAGATAACATGCTTAATGCTTAATTGACAAACCGCCCAGCGCTGCAGAGTTGTTGACAGCTGTAACACAGCAGCCTGATGTGTGGCTCTCACCGCTGAACATACAGCCAGGCATAGTCATGTGTGACAATGGGCGGAACCTGGTGACGGAGAAATGACAGCCGGGATAGATACGGTTTCCCTCTATGCCAGTCCTTTCACCGAGCTAAAGAATATGGCTGTGGTGAAATACAACTCCCACTGAGAAGCTGTTTCAGATTGAAAAACATTGTGCCCACCAGAGGATTTGATTCTGAGGGCTAACCTTTCTCACCCGCTCAAGAGCCCCATAGAAGCTGCAAAGTTAGCGCTATCATGAATAGTGTTGAGCCACCCCTGTAGTGTTCGAGTTCGGTTTGGTTCGTCGAACACCCATATGTTCGCCGAACTGTTCGTCGAACTGTTCATCTAACACCTTCGAACACCGTTAAAACCACTGGTAGGCAAACAAAAACACATAGAAACACATAGAAAACACTTCAAAGGTGTCCAAAAGCTGAAAAATTGCTCAGAAGACACAACTAACACATGGAAAAGGGACAAGTACATATAGTCATGCGAAAAGAAAAGTTTTGGAGGAGTAAAAGGAGGGGGAGACACAGATATAGGCATGTCATGCCCTTCTAAAATCAAGAAAGGCTGGAGTAAAAATCTAAAATCAGCCTACCAACACCCAGACGTCGTGACAAGAAAATTAAAAAAAGAAATATCTTTAGGTAGAATGGCGGTTCCATTCAGAACACTTTCCTTACAAGAAGTAGTTGTATCCCCGTTGTGAGTTGTGCCAAAAACGGAACCAAATACATTCGGACTAATCCACCATTTGTCATATCCAAGGGGCAGGTCAGTAAACGACAACATCGACGCGGAACCAAGTACAGTAGTATATACTGTACATCCTTTGACAAGGCAATCAGGCAGATCAAGAAGTTGGGAAGGGTCACCCTAATGGCCAAAACAGACATTGATGCGGCGTTCCGGTTACTTACTACCTGTGCCTCCGAATAGTGTCCACCTATTGGGCTGCTTCTAGGAAGGAGCATACTATATAGATCGCTGTTTGCCCATGGGGTGGTCCAGATCCTGCTCACTATTTGAGGCGTTTAGTTGCTTCCTCGAATGGGTTGTAATGGACGTTTCTAAGGGGTCACATATTATCCATTACCTCGACAACTTCTTATGCCTGGGCCCAAAAGATTCGCCACAGTGTGAATACACGCGGTAGTCCACCTGTGAGAAGGAGAGAGCTGGAGGGAGAGCGGGCACCACAGAGCCGAGGGGTTAGATGGAGAACGGAAGAAGGAAAGAGGGCGAGGGAGGTAAGGAAGTACAGTGGAAGGCCGACCTGAGCTCCCCCACGTTCCTGCTGGGCGGGGAACAGCCCTGGGAAGAAAAGCCGCTTGCACATCCCTTTGAGGTTACGGGCGCGAGAGGGCAGAGGGACTACGCTGGAGTGCCAAGCCGACACGGCCAGTCCGTTCCTGCCCGTGCGACCTCCGTGTCGCCGAGTATGTGCCAGAGCCGCTGTGGACCCTGACGGCCAGTCCCCCTCTCCCAATACTGGTGCCTGTCCGCTGGTGGATCGAGCCCCCCCGCGGTGTGGGGGGGTAACATCTGCAGAAGAAAGACCATCTTCCAGCCAAACTAAGATGTCTACTTCTTTTTGTGGACAAGTGCTTCTTCAAGTGGGCTCTCCTCCACCTTAACTTCAACATCACAAATACTCCAATCCTCAGAGGTGTCACACCAATCGCACTTGATTCCTCACAGCTCCCAAGTCTCCAGCTGCCCGTCTGAGTATGGGGTAACACAGATGGTTGAGTCTGCACGGCTGTTTACTCATACTATAGCCTGTGAAACGGAGGTCTGCTCCAGAGCTTCTGTTAATCCAGATGAGGAAATGATCTGCACTGATGCCCAGAATCTTTATGAGTCGGATCCAGGACCAGATGAAGAAGGTTCTGAGCATAATGTAGACCCTCGTTCCCAAACTGTAACTCCAGTTGATGGAGACAATGATGAAGACGATGATGAGACTCAAATACCTGATTGGAGTGACAACTTGACTTTTCGGTCAGGACAGGAAGAGGTTGGCTCTGAGGACGACGGGTGTGAGAACACACAGGGTGATGATGACGAGGTTGGAGATCCCACTTACTGTCAACCCACAGTCAGCCAGTCGATGATGTCAGCAGAGGAGGTGGAGGAGGATGTGACTAGCCCAGGGGATGGGGATGACTCGGTACCCGGGCCTTTGTCTGGCCTTGGGGATGTCGCAGTGGTCGGCTCCCGGGCCTGTACCCTGGGATCACTCTTTAAAAGGGTAGATAATTGTTAATTTTATAAGAGTTCGTGACGCCACCTGTGGTATCTGGTGAGAAGCACCAGCACTGCAGCAGTCCACTGAGGCCGGTGATAAGGCAGCTCAATGGTATAGCTCCCCACAGGTGGAGCTAGGCCTCAGAAAAGTGTATGCAGGGGGAATGCAGGACAGGCGAGACCCAGCTGGGTCAGAGCAAGAACGGGAACGGACACGGTAGTCACTTCAGTACATTTTACTGGTGAAAATTCAGGCACATCCCGGAGCACTGTAAGGTGAAGGGTGCATATCAGGATCCTCCCCAATGAGCGGGTGTAAGGCACCTGTTTCTTGCCTCTGCGTAGTAAGTTTCTGACCTGCCTGGAGCTAGGCCTAAATTTGTCTCTGTCCTGCGCTGGCTGACCTTGTGGTAGGGCCTTGTCTTGGAGTTCACGCTCCCAGTATGCGGGGCCTAAGCGTCTCCTGGCTCTGTTACGTATCAGCACCTTAGCGATCCTGTGACTTGTAGTTCTCCAAGGATTCCGGTTATGCCTTACCGGGTCATAGAGATCCTGGTGTCCGGTAAATGCTTCGGGGTGAGCTGGTTTAGCTCCTCTGCCCCCTATGTACTAACTCTCCACTCGCCTTCGGCCTACTCGGGCCCTCACTAGGCTATACACACTAAAGGCAGCTTGCCACGCTTCACCGATCTTATGGCGCCGGCACACCTTAAGCTCTAACTGGGCTCCCTGAATCTAGCTAGCAGGAGCCTCGTGCTCCACTGCTGAACTATTAACTGAGTTCTCTAGACTAGACTGTGCTCCACTGCAGACTGACCTCTCTTAGGCTTCTCTACTGCAGGAACTCTTCAGAGGAACTGAACTGCCAAGTTCCACCTTCCCTATTTATATCCCAAATGGGCTCCCTCTGCTGGTCTGAGGTGGAAGGTGGAGATGTGTGAATGTTTATGGGGGCCTCTTGCGGAGGATTCCATCAATGCACTCTTCTAGGATCTGTGATACCAAGCGCAGCTGGGCGTCACAGATGCTATTGACGACGAGGTCAGGTGGCACCTTCCTGGACAGAGACGGAGCACTGGAAGCACGTCAACAACTGCATCCTCAACCACAACTCTGCCTCTGACCACAAGTCGTAGTGGCTCTTCAGGTCGCATGGGCTCTAAGCCTTGCATAGCCTGGGCATTTTTTCAGATCGATAAGGATGACCCAACTCGTGTTATCTGTAATATTTGTCACCAAAAGCTAAGCAGAGGCCAAAAAATCCATAGTTTGAGTACTTCATGCATGAACCGTCACATGGATATGAAGCATAAGTTGCAGTGGGATGCTCACTGTGCTACAATGCGGGCTAGCGGGCCGGGCCAACCACCGTCTGCCCCATCTTGTGCATCCGCCGCCTCTTCATCTTCTGTGACTGGGGGGACAGCAGTCACACATGTTTATGGACGCAGACCTGCCACCTCTTTACCCGCAACAGCTAGTGCGATTGGCAGGTAATCATTTCATTTGGAAGTGGAAACACCAGCTGGTGTTGAGCGCTCTCTGACATCGAGAGCACCACCTTTGGATCAAGGCAACCTAACTTTTCCGCCTGCATCTTCCTCACAGACTGGCAGTTTGCCAGGGACACCCTTCTCAACCCGGTCTAAGCACAACAGCCAGCCCTCGGTCCCTCAGATGTGGACAAGTAAAAGACCATTTCCTCCTAGCCATGACAAAGCTGAGGTTGAATTTCACCATCTGCAAGCTGTTGGCTGCAGAAATGCTGCCTTTCCGCCTGGTGGACACAGAGGATTTTTGAGACCTTATGTCCGTCGCAGTGCCCCAGTACCAGATGCCCAGTCGGCACTACTTCTCAAAGAAAGGTGTGCCTGCGCTCCACCAGCATGTCGCACACAACATCACCGCTTCTTTGAGAAACTCTGTGTGTGACAGGGTGCATTTCACCACAGACACTTGGACGAGTAGGCATGGACAGGGGCGTTACATGTCGCTGACTGGGCACTGGGTAACTATGGTGACAGCAGGACAAGGGGCTGCTGTCCAAGTCTTGCCATCCCCACGAGTTGTACATCAATCCTCTTTATCTAGAAGTTCCTCCACTGCGTCTGCCTCCTCAACCTCCTCTCGGTCCTCCACCTGCACCCAAAGCCTGTCTGGTAATGCCACCCGCTTTCTAACTGCGCAGAAGGAATCTTGCACACCTCCTTACTATGCTGGCAGCAGGGCTCAACGGCATCAGGCGGTGTTTACTTTGAAATCTCTGGGAAATGTGAGTCACACAGCTGAGGAGTTGTGGTCAGCTCTGGAGACCCAGCTTCATGAATGGTTGTCTCCACTGGACCTGCAACCAGGGAAGGCCGTGTGCGACAATGTTGCAAACCTGGGTGCGGCCCTTTGCCGGGGCAATGTCACACACGTGCCTTGTATGGCTCACGTGTTGAACCTGGTTGTCCAGCAATTTTTAGCCCCTATCCCGGACTAGATAGCCTTCTGCAGAGGGCACGGTCGCTGGGTGTTCACTTCCGCCGTTCGCATCCCGCAGCTCAATGACTTACATCTCTACAGAAGTCGTTGGGCCTGCCAGTTCACCGGCTGAAATGCGATGTGCCGACACGGTGGAATTCAACTCTGCACATGTTGCAGCGACTGTGGCAGCACCGACAAGCCCTGTTGCATTAATTTCTGACGTAGAGCCTAGGCGAACGAGATCCAGAGGTGGGGCAAATTAAGCTGCAAGAGTGGTCTCAGATCAGGGACCTATGAAGTTGACGTGCCCCCTGGGCCATGGGGTACCCGGAGCCAGGCCGGTAGACGCTGGGGGTTGTAGTCACTGTGGCGGTGACCCGATCCGTGACCCTGGGCGGTCAATCCAAGGGTAATTTGTATTTATGGGTTTTATAATGTCCGACTACCCCACCTATGGAGTGCGGCCAAAGGGGCCGCTGCTGCGGAACAGTCCTCTGAAGCTGGTGGTTTTGCAGCAATGGTATTATTACTCCCCACAGGAGGAGTGAACCTTCAGGGCAGTGTGGGTGGATGATGGTGGTTGTAGTGCAGGGAGTCAGTAATGAACACAGAGTCCGTGTGATGCAGTCCCAAGATCTTTACTCACAGTTGTTGAAGTCCAGATTACAGGTACCAGAGCAATCTCCCCCGTCGTGCTGTGCATACTCAGTGAGGGGCTCAGTCCACCCCCAGATAGCTCCGGAGTACTTAGCAGGACCCCCTTCTGTGTGTCCTTTCTCTGGCCTTCTCCCTGCACCTCACACCCAGTGACGCTTCTATCCGGTATCCTCGGGCCTTGGCGGGCGACGTGTGTTCCGTCCCCTGGGTCCTATGTGGCTACCTTCTTAGTGAGACTGGTGTGGACTTTTGCCTGCAGTACATGAAATGCTGCAGCCTTCAGTTTCTAGTTGAGCCTTGCTGTTTCTCCGCTAGTTGAGGGACCGGTTCCCCTTATCTGGCCTGACATCTCTACCTCCTGGTAGCAGCGGGCGTACAGGTGGCCTTCTGCACGGCCCGTACCCCTAGGGTCACTTCGGTTCCTGGAACCTTCCTGCTCCCACTCCTCTCTTCTCTCCTTCAGTCCTAGGCCTCCCAGGCTAGGCCCGCCTCCGGAGCAGAGCTCATGCCGAGCCTCTGCTCCTGTCACTTCTCCTCCTCTGACTGGCTTGCTCTTTCTAAGATGGCTTCCTATTTATACTCTCCCTGTCATGTACTCCCCTAAGCTGCTTTCTCCACCCACAACCACTACATAGGACCCCCCCACCAGCTAGGGACCTGGGACTGTGCTCTCCCTTAGGAGCAATCTCGCCCTACCCCCACTGCGGGTATGTGCTGGATGCAGGTGTTAGGGTCCCGAGCCATACTCCTTCCTTACCTGAGGGTGAGATACCACACCTCTGGGTGAGATGCAGTACCTCTGTGGCCACTGAACCCTCAGGGGTGCCACACACCCTTCTGCACAGTTTTGAAATGGCGACGAAGATGTTTAGTGCTGATAATGCCATTATCAGCATGACTATTCCGGTGATTTACATGCTGGAGCACACGTTAAACAGAATTCAGAGTCAGGTGGTGGGACAAGAGGAGGTGGAGGAAGTAGAGGAAGAGTCGTATGCGGAAGGGATAACATCTCCAAGGTCCAGACGGTCGGCAGCATCAAGGCGGCAGGCATGGGAGGATGGGGGAGAGGGATTAACCAGGGCGCATGGTAGCTGCCAAACTGTTGAGGAAGGTGCAGGAGCAGAGGAAGAAGTGGAGGACGAACTGGCGATGGGCATGTAAGACTCATCAGATGAGGGAGACCTTGATCACATTTCTGTTGTGTGAGGTTGGGGGCAGAGGGCAGAAGAAGGAAGCATGATTCTTACCCCGCTACCAACACAACATGGACTTGGTC
Source organism: Phyllobates terribilis (assembly GCF_046119375.1). Classification (NCBI taxonomy): domain Eukaryota; kingdom Metazoa; phylum Chordata; class Amphibia; order Anura; family Dendrobatidae; genus Phyllobates; species Phyllobates terribilis. The sequence continues at coordinate 696,050,228 of NW_027362762.1, forward strand.
CTCCTGGATGCGCAAGACACATGAGTGCCTTCTTGCTGCACTACCTGCAACATGACCCTTGGATTGTCAGAATTCGAAGTAATCCCGACTACTGGGTTGCCACACTCTTAGATCCCCGGTACAAAAGTAAATTTGCCGAAATAATTCCTGCCATAGAAAGGGATTCACGCATGCAGGAGTATCAGCAGAGGCTGTTACAGTAATACAGTATCTGCTGGTAACAGCAATTTTGTGGAATCGTTTCACCACTTTTTTAGACCATCCTTTGCAAGGCCACAGGAGACAAGAAGTCTGACACATAGTCAACCCCTAGAGAGGATGGTACAGGAGTATCTCGAAGAGAACATCGAAGCCATGACTGTGTCACTGGACCCTTGCTCATTTTGGGATTCCAATCTGAAAAAATGTCCGGAGCTCACCACTCACGCCTTGGAGATCTTGTCATGCCCTGCAGCCAGCGTTCTCTCTGAAAGTGTGTTCAGCGCTGCTGGTGGTGTGCTGACAGATAAGCGCACGCGGCTGTCCAATGAGAAGGTAGACAGACTCACGTTCATAAAGATGAACAAATCATGGATCCTCAAGGACTTTTCTACACCTGTGTCATCCTGGGGAGACTAAAAGCTTGAGGATTTGGTAAAATCACCTCACCAACCGTTTTAAGCAACTCTGGGACAATTGATGCCACTTAAGTGGTGTCTGTGCCACAATTTTGGGAAAAAATGGAGACTCTTTTTGGAGTTCCCTTGCTGTGTTTTACGTGACGTGGCATCGTCAATTCCAGGTGGGTTGGGTCCCCCCCCCCTTTTAACTGTAAGAAACTACATACACTATGGCTTGGGGTAACACAGATGGTTGAGTCTGAAGAGCTGTTTACTCAGAGGTCTGCTCCAAAGCTTCAGTGTCTGCTAGTCAGCGTAGAATTTTTAACTGCATCTAGCCTAGGCAATACTTTGGGCGTAGTAGCCCAGCTGCGAAGCAAGCTGCACCGCCTGTGTATCTAATAAGAATTTTTAAATGCATCTAGCCTAGGCAGACTGTGGGGACCTCCAACCAAACCCTGACGCTCAGCCCCCCTACCGCCCCCCTACCGCCCCCCTTTCCTTGACAATACAATAATGTAACTCTTACAACTGGATGGGTGAGGATCGGTCACAGCTTTATTAACTCTTTATACTCATTCCATTAGAAAAGCATTTTATTTCTAAAATAATTCAGCTTGTTGCAGCATGCCCTGGGTCTCCACACAGGCAAGTTGGCCAACAAGTGTAACTCTCCATCATGTCCTTTCTATTTCCAGGCCACGGAGGATCTTGCGTACTCGTATGCTGGACTCTGACCACCATCCATCACTCTTAACGCTTGTTCCACTCCGTCCTGGAGTCCTGACAGGAATATGTCCAGTCCAATATCCATTAAGTGAACACCGTATGAGGCCTGCTTTATCTCCTTCCAGTTGTCGGTGTTGTATCACTACACCGCCTCTGTCTCTTCTAAATTTTGCCATCCGAATATTTATTACCCGCCTTGTCCGTTCGATGGCCGTGATGTCTTGCGCACCTTGCCATACCGCTATTAGCACAATCTCTGACCATACTATAGTTAGTTTTGTGAAAAATTCTCTGAAGCGCTCAGTGTCTTGTTTCATTATTGCCATTAGTTATGCGCTCTTGTGATGACCTAGGTCGGTTCCCCCAGCCTGAATAACTAAGATGACCGGACCTCTTGCCTCTCTCCCTACCTTGATTGCCTCCATTAGTAGCTGTGGCCATAGCAGGCCTCTAATACCTCTCCTGTTGAAATATGTGTTATGAAACTCTAATTTCCTCCCGCCTGGGCGGACTTTCGCCCTTTTTTCTGCCCAATATATATACGAGTGGCCTATCACCCACACTGTTGGCTTAGCGTCACCTGTAAAAGAAACAAACCACGTTAGGATAACAAGTCCGGTCTTATGTATCTTGCCAAAAAGTGGATCGCCATCTCCCTATCCTCTGAACTTCCGTTTCTGACAGTCCTGCTCTTGCTGCTTCCATGGCCGCGCCTATGCAGAATGAGTGTGTCCCGTAATCTTTGGGGTGGTTCCCTGCCGATGTTATGCATTTATTAAATATAGCTTTGAACTGGTATCTTGATAATGGCATTCCATCAATGTGTGATAGGAAGAAATTACTTTGTGATCTGATGGTTATATATGTTTTTACTATTGTTATCCGACTTAGTGTACCGTTTGTGGGTTGGAGAAGTACCCAAGTGCCCCTGCCCGCTGGAACCGTTTTCGATTGGTGTATGCGTAGACGTATTGCATTATTGGCTATGACTACGTCCTGGTGTAATAAGCCTCCACTGGTGGTAATTTTGGATTGAGGGACTAATTCGCTTATGCATAGCGCCCCGAAGAAGGCAATTGCAAATGCAGTAGACAGTAGTGTTGCTTCAAATTGTGAGTGTCATGTTAATGGTGTTAGGGATATGATGTGAGAAATCAGTTTTAGTGACACGGGACGGGACGTCTACACTCCTGACTTGGCTTACCCCTTTTCCACCCTTTTATGGATTGTCTGATGATGAATCTCTTTGTCACATCTCCCCAATTCAGTAGTTGGAAGTGAAATGCTACTCCGGTCAGAAACCGCTGCGCTGACACCTGTAATACGCCCCTCATCATTAGCTGGTGGAGAAATTCTATGGTGACTTGTAATCTGGCTTGTTCACATTGGTCAACCCGTCTGCCTGCTACTAGTTGTGTCCACTCTTCCCATTCCTTACCGTATGCTTGCCACGTCGACGGGGCAACTGACGCTCTGATTAAAGGCATCAACTATTAGCCACTAGATCACATAGGGAGGGTGGGCAACAGTTGCCCGATGGGTGGGCGTTGGGGAGGAGCTCTGTGAAAATCTGCCAATTGAATTGTGATAAAGCGTTAGCAGCAGCTTTAGACCCCTCAGCATCGTGGCTAGCGCGGACCCATACATTGTGTTTTAGGCACAGGAATGCTAGCCGGCGCAGTAGGCCTAGCACTGGGAGAGACGATGATGCCATCTTATTAATGCAGTGCGCTAGGCTGCTGTTTTTTGTTATGAAGCGTATATTTTTGTTAGCAAGGCGCGCGCCCCATATTTCTATTGCTACCACTTTTGGGAAGAAAAATTATTTTCCGGGCTAGATGCAGCTAAAAATTATTATTAATTTCAAAGCTGGTGGAGCTTGGTATAGATGGCCCAATACAATGAGTACCACACACTACTACTATGCCCAAAATTATTTTCCAGGCAAGATGCAGCTAAAAATTATTAGTAATTTCAAAACTGGTGGAGCTTGGTATAGATGGCCTAATACAATGAGTACCACACACTGCTACTATGCCCAAAATTATTTTCCAAGCAAGATGCAGCTAAAAATTATCACTAATTTGAAAGCTGGTGGAGCTTAGTATAGATGGCCTAATAGAATGAGTACCACACACTGCTAATATGCCCAAAATTATTTTACAGGCAAGATGCAGCTAAAAATTATTATTAATTTCAAAGCTGGTGGAGCTTGGTATAGATGGCCTAATACAATGAGTACCACACACTGCTACTATGACCAAAATTATTTTCCAGGCAAGATGCAGCTAAAAATTATTATTAATTCGAAAGATGGTGGTCCTTAGTATAGATGGCCTAATAGAATGAGTACCACACACTGCTAATATGCCCAAAATTATTTTACAGGCAAGATGCAGCTAAAAATTATTATTAATTTCAAAAGTGGTGGAGCTTGGTATAGATGGCCTAATACAATGAGTACCACACACTGCTACTATGCCCAAAATTATTTTCCAGGCAAGATGCAGCTAAAAATTATTATTAATTTGAAAGCTGGTGGAGCTTAGTATAGATGGCCTAATAGAATGAGTACCACACACTGCTAATATGCCCAAAATTATTTTACAGGCAATATGCAGCTAAAATTATTATTAATTTCAAAGCTGGTGGAGCTTGGTATAGATGGCCTAGTACAATGAGTACCACACACTACTACTATGCCCAAAATTATTTTCCAGGCAAGATGCAGCTAAAAATTATTAGTAATTTCAAAACTGGTGGAGCTTGGTATAGATGACCTAATACAATGAGCACCACACACTGCTACTATGCCCAAAATTATTTTCCAGGCAAGATGCAGCTAAAAATTATTATTAATTTGAAAGCTGGTGGAGCTTAGTATAGATGGCCTAATAGAATGAGTACCACACACTGCTAATATGCCCAAAATTATTTTACAGGCAAGATGCAGCTAAAAATTATTATTAATTTCAAAAGTGGTGGAGCTTGGCATAGATGGCCTAATACAATGAGTACCACACACTGCTACTATGCCCAAAATTATTTTCCAGGCAAGATGCAGCTAAAAATTATTATTAATTTTAAAGCTGGTGGAGCTTAGTATAGATGGCCTAATAGAATGAGTACCACACACTGCTAATATGCCCAAAATTATTTTACAGGCAAGATGCAGCTAAAAATTATTAGTAATTTGAAAGCTGGTGGAGCTTGGTATAGATGGCCTAATACAATGAGTACCACACACTGCTACTATGCCCAAAATTATTTTCCAGGCAAGATGCAGCTAAAAATGATTATTAATTTCAAAACTGGTAGAGCTTGGTATAGATGGCCTAATACAATGAGTACCACACACTGCTACTATGCCCAAAATTATTTTCCAGGCAAGATGCAGCTAAAAATTATTAGTAATTTGAAAGCTGGTGGAGCTTAGTATAGATGGCCTAATAGAATGAGTACCACACACTGCTAATATGCCCAAAATTATTTTGCAGGCAAGATGCAGCTAAAAATTATTATTAATTTGAAAGCTGGTGGAGCTTAGTATAGATGGCCTAATAGAATGAGTACCACACACTGCTAATATGCCCAAAATTATTTTACAGGCAAGATGCAGCTAAAAATTATTATTAATTTCAAAGCTGGTGGAGCTTGGTATAGATGGCCTAATACAATGAGTACCACACACTGCTACTATGCCCAAAATTATTTTCCAGGCAAGATGCAGCTAAAAATTATTATTAATTTCAAAACTGGTGGAGCTTGGCATAGATGGCCTAATACAATGAGTACCACACACTACTACTATGCCCAAAATTATTTTCCGAGCTAGATGCGGATAAAAATTATTTGTAATTTTTAGCTGGAGGAGCTTAGTATAGATGGCCTAATAGAATAAGTCCCACACACTGCTACAAGCCCAAAATTATTTTCCGAGCTAGATGCAGATAAAAATTATTACTAACTTGCAAGCTGGTGGAGCTTGGTATAGATGGCCTAATAGAATGATGCTATGCCCAAAACATTTTTCTTGGCTAGGTGCAGTAAAAAAAATTGTATTCTATACACAGGTGGTGTAGCTTGCAACGCAGATACGCTACTCCACTGACTAACACACACTGCAAGAGGCCAAAAAGGATTTGCTTAGCTAGATTTAGCCAAATGCTGTGAAAAACACTTGCACAGCACTGGCACAGACCTGCCTGGCAAAAAGTCCTAGGAAATGCTGTAAAATAGTCCTCAAAAGGACTGCAATTACAATTAGTCCCTACTCCCAACCTATCTATTTCAGAGCACAGACCTGCCTGCTAAAAGTCGTAGGAAATGCTGTAACCTAGTCCACAAAAGGACTGCAATCACAACTATTCCCTACTCCCAAGCTATCTGTATATTTCAGAGAAAATTGGCTTGAAATCAACACTGAAAGCATAGCGCAAACAGCAACAGCGGTGCCGTCTAAAACGCAGCTGCAGCAGTGAGAAAATGGTGGCGACGGGGAAAACGGCTGGGTCTTGTAGGGCAAGGACATGTGACATACAAAGCCAATGACACATGCCCTTGCTTGTGTGAAAAAAAGCACTTCGCTCCGTGTGTGCGCTGCTGATAGGCTGACTGATTGCACCTCCCCACTGTAAATGCGGGAAAGAGAAAAAAAAATGGAGATCTTCATTATTTCTGCAGAGATCCATCCCCTGCCCCTCCCCCTGCCCCGCTGTACACTCAAACTGCGTATTAACATTGATTATCAGCATTACTGTGAAAAAATCCAGTTATGATTTTGGTGCACGAACAGTTATCGAACATAACCTCGAACAGCCGGATTTTTTTCAAATCGTTCGTGTTCGCCAAACGGCTCGAACACCTCTCAAAACAGCTCGAATTTGAGATTGGCGAACAGTTCGAGTCGAACAATGCTCATCTCTAATCATGAACTCTCCTGAGGTAGAAGCAAAGGCACACCAGAGGATTCTCTGGTGGGACCGTCCATGTTAGAACCCTCCTGTTAGTTTTTTCTATCTTGTGTTTTGCGTTCACGTGACCATCTGCCTATATATTCCAGCTCCGCCCTTCTGGCTTTGCTGGACTTCAGTGTTGTTTGACTGTTTTGCTAGCCTGGTGCTTTGGTGCCTATCTCTGTCAGTTTCTTGGTCCTCTGGGACCTCTAGTACTTTTTATCAGCTTGTCTTTTGTGTTCTACAACAATTTCTGTTTAGGAGTTGTCCGATAGAGGACCTCAGTTTGTGGCTCGCTTTTGGCGTGCTTTTTGTGACAGGTTGGGAGTCCATTTGTCATTTTCGTCTGGCTATCATCCTGAGTCTAAAGGACAGACTGAAAGAAAGAATCAGGATGTTGAACAGTTTTTACGTTGTTTTGTGGCAGACAATCAAGAGGTGTGGTCTGAGTTTCTGCCTATCGCAGAATTTGCTATTAACAATCATACATCCTCCTCTGCTGGGTGTTCTTTTTTTTGTTGTACTGGGAGACATCCGTCTTTTGGTTCGTTCTCCAAATTACGGTCGGCAGTGCCGGAGGAGGAGAATTTTTCTGGTGATTTGGAGAGAGTTTGGACTAATGTACGTTGCAAACTTCAAGAGGCTAACAAGAAGTCCAAGAAGTATTTTGACAGGAAATGTAAGGAGGTTTTGTTTACTGTGGGTGACATGGTTTGGTTGTCCTCGAAGAACCTAAGGTTGAGGATTCCCTCTAAAAAACTGGGTCCTAAGTTTGTGGGTGCATTTAAAGAGCTTCAGGTTGTTAACCCGTCTGCTGTTAGGTTGGAGGTCCCTACTTCCTGGAAGATTAATCCTGTGTTTCATGTTTCCTTGTTAAAAAAGACTGATGTATCTGATAGGGACGCCACTGTCACAGTTCCCCCTGTGGTGGAAGACGGCGAATTTGAAATTTCGCGTATCTGCCGAGAAGCAGTCCTGGCTAAGAAAAGTGTGTGGATAGGTTCCGGGACACTCTTTGGCTGCTTTTTAACTGAGGAGGAAACACACGCAAACACGGGGAGAACATACAAAGTCCTTGCAGATGTCCTTGCTGGAATTTGAACTCAGGATCCCAGCGCTGCAAGGCTTCAGTGCTAACCACTGATCCAATGTGCTGCCATTCACCTCTAATATCTAACAGGCTGGAGAAACTTGCACCTACTGCCACTCTATCTTTAGCTCGTTTGTGAGAAAATGTATTTGGGCAGCCACTCAATCTACTAAATAAAATTCCAGAGAAGGAAATTGGGGATGGCTTCGCTACTGGTACTGGGGGCAGTGCTAATACCATGGCGTCGTACCATAGTTTGCTGGAAATATTCCAGGCTGGTGGGAGGCATGCAAATTCCCACAGAAAAGTACCAGCAGTAATGTTCAGGCCACATTTCAAGTGCAAGCAGCTTTAGAGGACTTCCTGGGAGAAATGACACGCAGGGTAGATACGGTTTCCCTCTATGCCAGTCCTTTCACCGAGCTAAATGCAACTCTTAGCAAAAAAGTTGTGGACTGGCTCCGTACCATTCCTGGCCACATTCACCTGTCCACGTGATTGTGGTTAGGCGGTCCTTCCTAGTAAGTGCACTGTAGAGGGCACGGGTAATGTTGTGGGACCCGTGCTTGTGGAAGGCGGAGGCGATACCGGGAAATATAGTGGCGGCTGTGGACCGAGTATGGACACCCGGCCGCCGCCGGCATGAGGTTGTGAAAGCTTCCGCCTCCACGAGCATAAAAGGCCATATTTCCAGTGCAAAGAGCTGCCCAGAAATCTGGCAGTTTAGTGTTGCGGCCTGTGAGTGGGTGGGTGGCTGGCTGCATACTTGCACTTGCATTCCAAGTAACAGAAAACTGAACAGATGGTGGCCTCTATCATCATCATGGCCTCACCTCGGCACTATGAACTCTCCTGAAGGAGAAGTCAGGGCCCGCCGGAGGAGTCTCCGGTACTCTGGTGGGCCCGTCCAACCCTGCCGAAAAGCAGCCCTGGTTAAGAAAAGTGTGGGGGAAGGTTCCCGGACACTCTATGGCTGCTTTTTTAATGTGGAGCAACCATGCTTATGCATGTTATTTCTCAAAACGCATTACAGATCAGGCCATTGTCCAACTCTGTATTCAAGAAATTAAATGCGCAAAGAAAGATGTGTGTGTGTCAAAGCACCACCGACAAGTGCAAGTTGATGTTGGATGGGCTGCCATTGCTTCTGCAACAAGCTCAATTACAGGACTTCCTGGGAGAAATTACATGGAGGGTAGATACAGTTTCCCTCTATGCCAGTCCTTTCACCAAGCTAAATATAACTCTTAGCAAAAAAAAGTTGTGGACTGGCTCCGTACCGTCCCTTGCCACATTCACCTGTCCACGTGTTTGTGATTAGGCGGTCCTTCCCAGTAAGTGCACTGGGGAGGGCACTGGTAATGCTGTGTGACCCATGCTTGTGGAAGTCGGAGGCAATACCGGGAAATATAGTGGCGGCTGGGAACCGAGTATGGACACCCGGCCGCCGCCGGCATGAGGTTGCGAAAAGATTCCGCCTCCACGAGCCTAAAAGGCCACATTTCAAGTGCAAGCAGCTGTTAAAAATTTGGCAGTATAGTATTGCAGCCTGTGGGTGGGTGGCTACTAGAGATGAGCGTTGTTCTACTCGAACTGTTCGCCAATCTCAAATTCGAGCTGTTTTGGGCGGTGTTCGAGCCGGTCGGCGAACACGAACAATTTGAGAAAAATTCGGCTGTTCGAGGTTATGTTCGATAACTGTTCGTGCACCAAAATCATAACTGGATTTTTTCTCAGTAATGATGAAAATTAATGTTAATACGCAGTTTGAGTGTACAGCGGGGCGGGGGGAGGGGCAGGGGATGGATCTCTGCAGGAACAATGAAGATCTCCATTTTTTTTTCTCTTTCCCGCATTTGCAGTGGGGAGGTGCAATCTGTCAGCCTATCAGCAGCGCACACACGGAGCGAAGTGCTTTTTTTCACACAAGCAAGGGCATGTGTGATTGGCAGTGTATGTCACATGTCCTTGCCCTATAAGACCAAGCCATTTTCCCCGTCGCCACCATTTTCTCACTGCTGCAGCTGCGTGTTAGACGGCACCGCTGTTGCTGTGTGCGCTATACCTTGTTAATTTCAAGCCAATTTTCGCACAAATATACAGATAGCTTGGGAGTAGGGAATAGTTGTGATTGCAGTCCTTTTAAGGACTAGGTTACAGCATTTCCTACGACTTTTATCAGGCAGGTCTGTGCTCTTAAATAGATAGATTGTGGGAGTAAAGACTAATTGTAATTGGAGTCCTTTTCAGGACTAGGTTACATCAGTTCCTATCAGTTTTTGCCAGGCAGGTCTGTGCCAGTGCTGTGCAAGTTTTTTTCACAGCATTTGGCTGAATCTAGCAAAGCTAATCCTTTTTGGCCTATTGCAGAGTGTGTTAGTCAGTGGAGTAGCCTATCTGTGTTGCAAGATATACCACCTGTGTATAGAGTACCAATTTTTTTACTGCACCTAGTGAAGTAAAATCTTTTGGGCATAGCATCATTCTATTAGTCCATCTATACTGACCTCCATCAGGTTGCAAACTGAATATAATTTTTTTCTGCATCTAGCTCTGAAAAAATATTTGGGCTTCTAGCAGTGTGTGGGACTTGGTCTATTAGTCCATCTATACTGACCTCCATCAGGTTGCAAATTAAAAATAATTTTTTTCTTCATTTAGCTCTGAAAAAATATTTGGGCTTCTAGCAGTGTGTGGGACTTGTTCTATTAGTCCTTCTATACTGACGTCCAGCAGGTTGCAAATTGAATATAATTTTTTTCTGCATCTAGCTCTGAAAAAATATTTGGGCTTCTAGCAGTGTGTGGGACTTGGTCTATTAGTCCATCTATACTGACCTCCATCAGGTTGCAAATTAACCCCTTCAGGACCCAGCCTATTTTGACCCTAAAGACCTTGGCATTTTTGTCAATTCTGACCAGTGTCCCTTTACGAAGTAAAAACTCTGGAACACTTCAACGGATCCTAGCGATTCTGAGATTGTTTTTTCGTGACATATTGGGCTTCATGTTAGTATTAAATTTAGGTCGATAATATTTGCGTTTATTTGTGAAAAAATCAAAAATATGGGAAAAATTTTGAAAATTTTGCAATTTTCAAATTTTGAATTTTTATTCTGCTAAACTAGAGAGTGATGTGACACAAAATAGTTAATAAATAACATTTCCCACATGTCTACTTTACATCAGCACAATTTTTGAAAAAAAAAAAATTTTTGGTAGGAAGTTAGAAGGGTTCAAAGTTCATCAGCAAATTTTCTTTTTTCCAGCAAAATTTGCAAAGCCATTTTTTTTAGTGACCACATCACATTTGAAGTCCCTTTGAGGGGTGTACATGACAGAAAACACCCAAAAGTGACACCATTCCAAAAACTGCACCCCTCAAGCTACTCAAAACTACATTCAAGAAGATTATTAACCCTTCAGGTGCATCACAGGAACTAAAGCCACATGGAAGAAAAAAATGAACATTTTTATTTTTCTAACAAAAATTTTCTTTTAGCCTAAATTTTTTAATTTTCACATGGGTAACAGGATAAAATGCATCCTAAAATTTGTTGGTCAATTTCTCCTTAGTACACTGATACCTCATATGTGGTCATAAACCACTGTTTGGGCACACGGCAGGGCTCAGAAGGGAAGGAGCGCCATTTTACTTTTTGAATGGAAAATTAGCTCCAAAAGTCAAATTGCGCTCCTTCTCTTCTGAGCCCTGTCATGTGCCCAAACAGTGGTTTACGACCACATATGAGGTATCAGTGTACTCAGGAGAAATTGACCAATACATTTTAGGATGCATTTTATCCTGTTACCCATGTGAAAATTAAAAAATTTAGGCTAAAAGAAAATTTTTGTGAAAAAAAAAGTACTTTTTTGTTTTCACAGATCATTTTGTGAAGCACCTGGGGGTTCCAAGTGCTCACTATGCATCTAGATAGGTGCCTTGGGGGGTCTAGTTTCCAAAATGGGGTCACTTGTGGGGGAGCTCCACTGTTTAGGCACATTAGGGGCTCTCCAAACGCAACATGGTGTCCGCTAACAATTTGAGCCGATTTTCCATTCAATTTGTTAGCGGACACCATGTCGCGTTTGGAGAGCCGCTGTGTGGCCAAACATTGGAGCTCCCCCACAAGTGACCCCATTTTGGAAACTAGACCCCCCAAGGCACCTATCTAGATGCACAGTGAGCACTTGGAACCCCCAGGTCATTCACAAATTAATCCGTAAAAATAAAAAAGTGTTTTTTTTCCACTTTTTCATTTTTATGAATCAATTTGTGAAGCACCTGGGGGTTCCAAGTGCTCACTATGCATCTAGATAGGTGCCTTGGGGGGTCTAGTTTCCAAAATGGGGTCACTTGTGGGGGAGCTCCAATGTTTGGGCACACAGCGGCTCTCCAAAAGCAACATGGTGTCCGCTAACAAATTGTCGGCTCAAATTGTTAGAAGACACCATGTTGCGTTTGGAGAGCCGCTGTGTGGCCAAACATTGGAGCTCCCCCACAAGTGACCCCATTTTGGAAACTAGACCCCCCAAGGCACCTATCTAGATGCATAGTGAGCTCTTGGAACCCCCAGGTCCTTCACAAATTAATCCGTAAAAATAAAAAAGTGTTTTTTTTTCCACTTTTTCATTTTTATGAATCAATTTGTGAAGCACCTGGGGGTTCCAAGTGCTCACTATGCATCTAGATAGGTGCCTTGGGGGGTCTAGTTTCCAAAATGGGGTCACTTGTTGGGGAGCTCCAATGTTTGGGCACACAGCGGCTCTCCAAAAGCAACATGGTGTCCGCTAACAAATTGTCGGCTCAAATTGTTAGAAGACACCATGTTGCGTTTGGAGAGCCGCTGTGTGGCCAAACATTGGAGCTCCCCCACAAGTGACCCCATTTTGGAAACTAGACCCCCCAAGGCACCTATCTAGATGCATAGTGAGCACTTGGAACCCCCAGGTCCTTCACAAATTAATCCGTAAAAATAAAAAAGTGTTTTTTTTTCCACTTTTTCATTTTTATGAATCAATTTGTGAAGCACCTGGGGGTTCCAAGTGCTCACTATGCATCTAGATAGGTGCCTTGGGGGGTCTAGTTTCCAAAATGGGGTCACTTGTTGGGGAGCTCCAATGTTTGGGCACACAGCGGCTCTCCAAAAGCAACATGGTGTCCGCTAACAAATTGTCGGCTCAAATTGTTAGAAGACACCATGTTGCGTTTGGAGAGCCGCTGTGTGGCCAAACATTGGAGCTCCCCCACAATTGACCCCATTTTGGAAACTAGACCCCCCAAGGCACCTATCTAGATGCATAGTGAGCACTTGGAACCCCCAGGTCCTTCACAAATTAATCCGTAAAAATAAAAAAGTGTTTTTTTTCCACTTTTTCATTTTTATGAATCAATTTGTGAAGCACCTGGGGGTTCCAAGTGCTCACTATGCATCTAGATAGGTGCCTTGGGGGGTCTAGTTTCCAAAATGGGGTCACTTGTGGGGGAGCTCCAATGTTTGGGCAGACAGCGGCTCTCCAAAAGCAACATGGTGTCCGCTAACAAATTGTCGGCTCAAATTGTTAGAAGACACCATGTTGCGTTTGGAGAGCCGCTGTGTGGCCAAACATTGGAGCTCCCCCACAAGTGACCCCATTTTGGAAACTAGACCCCCCAAGGCACCTATCTAGATTCATAGTGAGCACTTGGAACCCCCAGGTCCTTCACAAATTAATCCGTAAAAATAAAAAAGTGTTTTTTTTTCCACTTTTTCATTTTTATGAATCAATTTGTGAAGCACCTGGGGGTTTCAAGTGCTCACTATGCATCTAGATAGGTGCCTTGGGGGGTCTAGTTTCCAAAATGGGGTCACTTGTTGGGGAGCTCCAATGTTTGGGCACACAGGGACTCTCCAAACGCAACATGGTTCCAATTTGTTAGTGGACACCATTGTGTAGTGTATGTCAGGTTGGTGTGCGGTGTGGTATATTGTAGTGTATACACCACACACACACACACACACTACAACACACACACCAACCTGACATAGCCTACTAAGCTGAGTACGCCCTAGACTGGGATGAGTGGGACGGGCGGGACATTTTGTGTGCTGTGTGCGTGTGTAAAAAAAAAAAAAAAAAAAAAAAAAAAATCGAAACTTTATTATAGTGTGTGTACGTGTGTGTGTGTGTGTGTGCTTGGTGTAACCTTCTGCAGTCACGTGTGGGGGCTGTCAGGCGTAGGGGGCTGTCAGGCGTAGGGGGGCTGTCAGGCGTAGGGGGGCTGTCAGGTGTACGGGGGCTGTCAGGCGTAGGGGGGGGGCTGAAGAGATGGAGGAGCCAGCAGCTGCAGCAAGGGGGGTGATCACTGGGGCAGGAGCCGGCAGTAGCAAGGGGGGTGATCACTGGGGCAGGAGCCGGCAGCAGCAAGGGGGGTGATCACTGGGGCAGGAGCCGGCAGCAGCAAGGGGGGTGATCACTGGGTTTGCGGGGGGGGGGGATGATCACTGGGATGGGGGGGTGCACACTGGGGATGGGGAGTGAACACTGGAGACAGGGGGGGTGAACACTGGGGACAGGGGGGGTGAACACTGGGGGGGTGAACACTGGGGTCAGGGGGGGTGAACACTGGGGACAGGGGGGTGAACACTGGGGACAGGGGGGGTGAACACTGGGGACAGGGGGGGTGAACACTGGGGGAGGGGTGATTATTGGGAGGTGGGGGGTGATATCACTGGGACTGGGGGATGGTGGGTTTGATCACAGGAGCAGGGCATTTACACTGAGCCTGCTGCTGCTGTGATCACAGTCCACCGGCTGTCAGAAGGAGAGCAGCAGCCGGTGGATGAAGACGTGGGAGAGGGAGCAGAGGGAGCGGAGGTCAGGGTGCAGGTATGAAAGTGGAGGGGGGGTCGGGGGTGGAGGGGGGGGCAGGGTGGAGTGGAGGGGGGGTCGGGGGGGAGCGGGGGCAATACTACCTGATGCAGATCAGCGGCGGCAGCAGGCGATCAGCGGCGGCAGCAGGCGATCCACGGGGGGGCAGCTGCAGAGGGTCCACGGGGGGGCAGCAGCAGAGGGTCCACAACGGCCGGCACCCGATCCATGGACGGGCAGTTGCGGCCATCATTAAAAACTCCCTCCACATCTGATTGGGGCTAGTATCCATGTGACGCTAGCCCCCCAATCAGATCTGGGGGGAGGGGGGGACAGAGGTGACACTCCCCCCAGCCAATGGCTGATGCTGTAAGCATCAGGCCATGCCCAGATTTAAATATTACACCAATTTTCATTGGTGAAATATTTAATTCATACCGATTGGCAGTTTCATTAAAAGTGAAAATGAAACAGCCAATCGGAGGGGTCCCAGGCACGGGGGGGTTAATCCACCCCCCGGGGGGTCGACTTCAGGATGTCCAGTTGCAGTAGCAACTGTGACACCTGAGCGACCCCGCTCGCAGGCGCTGCAGGGGGTCTTTCCCTCCATGTCACAGACGCTGTGACATGGGTCGGGAACGAACTGTTTTCCATGTCACAAACGGTGTGACACGGGTCGGGAAGGGGTTAAAAATAATTTTTTTCTTCATTTATCTCTGAAAAAATATTTGGGCTTCTAGCAGCGTGTGGGACTTGTTCTATTAGTCCATCTATACTGACCTCCATCAGGTTGCAAATTAAAAATAATTTTTTTCTGCATCTAGCTCTGAAAAAATATTTGGGCTTCTAGCAGTGTGTGGGACTTGGTCTATTAGTCCATCTATACTGACCTCCATCAGGTTGCAAATTAAAAATAATTTTTTTCTGCATCTAGCTCTGAAAAAATATTTGGGCTTCTAGCAGTGTGTGGGACTTGGTCTATTAGTCCATCTATACTGACCTCCATCAGGTTGCAAATTGAATAAAAAAATTTTCTGCATCTAGCTCTGAAAAAATATTTGGGCTTCTAGCGGTGTGTGGGACTTGGTCTATTAGTCCATCTATACTGACCTCCATCAGGTTGCAAATTAAAAATAATTTTTTTCTGCATCTAACCCAGCCAATAGTTTTGGCCTAATACCACAGTTTGGCCACTCAGCTCTGCTCGGTTACCATCCATTGTTTTTTTGTGCAAACAACTCCAGAGTTGTGAATTAGTTAACCACCAAAATGAGTGGAAAAAGGCCTGCTGCTGGTGGAAAGGGGAATAGGCGTGTTGGGAAGGGGAAAAAAGGTTGTGTCCGTGGGGTAGGTGCAGAAGAAAGACCATCTTCCAGCCAAACTAAAATGTCTACTTCTTTTAGCGGACAATGTGATAAGATCCCTTTCTTACGGCCACGCCAATCGCTACAAATTCCAGATGAGGCACAAAAACAGCAGGTGCTTCAACGTATATCAAGTGCTCCTTTAAGTGGGCTCTCCTCCACATCAACTTCAACATCACAAATACTCCAGTCCTCAAAGGTGTCACCCAAATCGCACTTGCTTCCTCACAGCTCCCAAATCTCCAGCTGCCCGTCTGAGTATGAGGTAGAACAGATGGTTGAGTCTGCAGAGCTGTTTACTCATACTATAGCCTGGGAATCAGAGGTCGACTCCAGCGCTTCTGTGAATCCAGATGAGGAAATGATCTGCACTGATGCCCAGAATCTTTATGAGTCGGATCCAGGACCAGACGCAGAAGGTTCTGACCATAATGTAGACCCTCATTCCCAAACTGTAACTCCTGTTGGTGGAGACAATGAGGAAGACGATGATAAGACTCAAATACCTGATTGGAGCGACAACTTTAGTATTTTGTCAGGGCAGGAACAGGTTGGCTCTGAGGACGACGGGTGTGATAACGCACAGGGTGATGATGATGAGGTCGGAGATCCCACTTACTGTCAACCCACAGTCAGCCAAGAGATGAGGTCAGCAGAGGAGGTGGAGGAAGATGCTAGTGACGACGAGGTCAGGTTGCGCCTTCCTGGACAGAGACGTAGTACTGGAAGCACGTCAACAACTGCATCCTCAAACACAACTCTGCCTCTCACCACAAGTCGTGGTGGCTCTTCAGGTCGCATGGGTGCTAAGCCTTGCATAGCCTGGGCATTTTTTCAGATCGATAAAGATGACCCAACTCGTGTTATCTGTAACATTTGTCAGCAAAAGCTAAGTAGAGGCCAAAAAATACATAGTTTGAGTACTTCATGCATGAACCGGCACATGGACATGAAGCATAAGTTGCAGTGGGAAGCTCAGTGTGCTACAATGCGGTCTAGCCGGCCGGGCCAACCACCGTCTGCCATATCTTGTGCATCCGCGGCCTCTTCATCCTCTGTGACTGGGGGGACAGCAGTCACACCTGTTTTGGGGCGCAGACCTGCCACCTCTTTACCCGCAACAGCCAGCGTGATTGGCAGGTCATCATTTTCTTTGGAGGTGGTAACACCAGCTGGTCTTGAGCGCTGTCCGACATCGATAGCACCACCTTTGGATCAAGGCAACCTAACATGTCCGCCTGCATCTTCCTCACAGACCGGCAGTTTGCCGGGGACACCCTTATCAACCCCGTCTAAGCACAATAGCCAGCCCTCGGTCCCTCAGATGTGGACAAGTAAAAGACCATTTCCTCCTAGCCATGAGAAAGCTAAGAGGTTGAATTTCACCATCTGCAAGCTCTTGGCTACAGAAATGCTGCCTTTCCGCCTGGTGGACACAGAGGATTTTCGAGACCTTATGTCCGTCGCAGTGCCCCAGTACCAGATGCCCAGTCGGCACTACTTCTCAAAGAAAGGTGTGCCTGCGCTCCACCAGCATGTCGCACACAACATCACCGCTTCTTTGAGAAACTCTGTGTGTGACAGGGTGCATTTCACCACAGACACTTGGACGAGTAGGCATGGACAGGGGCGTTACATGTCGCTGACTGGGCACTGGGTAACTATGGTGACAGCAGGACAAGGGGCTGCTGTCCAAGTCTTGCCGTCCCCACGAGTTGTGCGTCAATCCTCTTTATGTCATTTTTCCTCCACTGCTTCTGCCTCCTCAACCTCCTCTCGGTCTTCCACCTGCACCCAAAGCCTGTCTGGTCATGCCACAAGCTTTCTAACTGCGCAGAAGGGATCCTGCACACCTCCTTACTATGCTGGCAGTAGGGCTCAACGTCATCAGGTGGTTTTTACATTGAAATGTCTGGGAAATGTGAGTCACACAGCTGAGGAGTTGTGGTCAGCTCTGGAGAACCAATTTCATGAATGGTTGTCTCCACTGGACCTGAAACCAGGGAAGGCCGTGTGCGACAATGCTGCAAACCTGGGTGCGGCCCTTCGCCGGGGCAATGTCACACACGTGCCTTGTATGGCTCACGTGTTGAACCTGGTTGTCCAGCAATTTTTAGCCCACTATCCCAGACTAGATGGCCTTCTGCAGAGGGCACGGTCGCTGTGTGCTCACTTCCGCCGTTCGCATCCCGCAGCTCAGCGACTTACATCTCTACAGAAGTCGTTGGGCCTGCCACTTCACCGGCTAAAATGCGATGTGCCTACCCGGTGGAATTCAACTCTGCACATGTTGCAGCGACTGTGGCAGCACCGACAAGCCCTGGTGCAATACGTTCTGACGTATAGCCTGGGCCAACGAGATTCAGAGGTGGGGCAAATCACGCTGGAGGAGTGGTCTCAGATCAGGGACCTATGCACCCTTCTGCACAGTTTTGAAATGGCGACGAAGATGTTTAGTGCTGACGATGCCATTATCAGCATGACTATTCCGGTGATTTACATGCTGGAGCACATGTTAAACAGAATTCGGAGTCAGGTGGTGGCACAAGAGGAGGTGGAGGAAGTAGAGGAGGAGGAGTTGTATGCGGAAGGGCTAACATCTGCAAGGTCCAGACGGTCGGCAGCACCAGGGCGGCAGGCATGTGAGGGTGGGGGAGATGATTTTACCAGGGCGCATGGTAGCAGCCAAACTAGTGAGGAAGGTGCAGGAGCCCAGGAAGAAGTGGAGGACGAACTGATGGAAGACTCATCAGATGAGGGAGACCTTGATCACATTTCTGTTGTGCGAGGTTGGGGGGAGAGGACAGAGGAAGGAAGCATGATTGTTACCTCGCCACCAACACAACAGGGACTTGGTGCTCCTGGATGCGCAACACACATGAGTGCCTTCTTGCTGCACTACCTGCAACATGACCCTCGAATTGTGAGAATTAGAAATAATCCTGACTACTGGGTTGCCACACTGTTAGATCCCCGGTACAAAAGTAAATTTTCAGAAATTATTCCTGCCATAGAAAGGGATGCACGCATGCAGGAGTATCAGCAGAGACTGTTGCAGAATCTTACATGTGCTTTTCCACAAAATACCAGTGGTGCACGTAGTGAATCTCACAGTTCCAACTTGCCAACCGTGGGACCGTCAAGTGTTCAGCACTCAAACCGTAACAGAACCACAGTATCTGCTGGTAACATCAATTTTGCGGAATCATTTCACCACTTTTTTAGCCCATCCTTTGCAAGGCCACAGGAGACAAGAAGTCTGACACATAGTCAACGCCTAGAGACGATGGTACAGGAGTATCTCCAAGTAAACATTGAAGCCACGACTGTGTCACTGGACCCTTGCTCTTTTTGGGCTTCCAATCTGGATAAATGGCCGGAGCTAGCCACTTACGCCTTGGAGATCTTGTCATGCCCCGCAGCCAGCGTTCTGTCTGAACGTGTGTTCAGCGCTGCTGGTGGTGTGCTGACAGATAAGCGCACGCGGCTCTCCACTGATAATGTAGACAGACTCACGTTCATAAAGATGAACAAATCATGGATCCGAAACGACTTTTCTACCCCTGTGTCATCCTGGGGAGAGTAAAAGCTTGATGATTGGTTAAAATCACCCTACCAACCGTTTTAAGCTTTCAAATTACTAATCATGTTTATCTGTATCTTGACTGGAAAATAATTTGGGCTTTGTAGTAGTGTGCAGCACTGATCCTATTAGGCCATCTATAATAAGCTTCACCAGATTTAAAATTAAAAATAATTTTTAGCTGCATCTAGCCCGGAAAATAATTTTGGGGCTCCGAGATGCGCAAGACACATAAGTGCCTTCTTGCTGCACTACCTGCAGCATGACCCTCATATTGTCAGAATTCGAAGTAATCATGACTACTGGGTTGCCACACTCTTAGATCCCCCAAACTTTTCGATCAACCTTTTCATTTTAATAAAGACCAAAAAAATGGTCATTTTTGAAATTATAAGCATTAGCAGGTTGTTAGAAACTGAAATCAAACAGTTTTCAACTCAAAACTTTATTCTAGGTGATGTTACATTTTCACATAGGACCCCTTGTTCGAAAGGAGCTTCTGAACTCTCTCGTCCATTGAATTTGTCAGGTTTTGGATGGTTTCTGCTTCAATTGTTTTGCATGAGGACAGAATACCCTCCCAGAGCTGTTGCTTAGATGTGAACTGCCTCCCGCCATCATAGTCACTCCTTTTAATGATGCTCCAAAGGTTCTGAATGGGGTAGAGGTCAGGGGAGCATGGGGGTCACACCATAAGTTTGTCCCCTTTTATGCCCATATCAGCCAGAGATGCAGATGTTTTATGTGCAGCATGAGATGGTGCATTATCATGCAGAAAAATGATCTTGCTGTGAAATACACGGTTCTTCTTCTTGAACCATGGCAGGAAGTGCTGTTTGAGAAAATCCACATACATTATGGAGTTCATCTTTAGCGCCTTCAGGGATCCTAAAGGGGCCGACAATCTCTCTCCCCATGATTCCAGCCCAAAACATTACTCCACCTCCTCCTTGTTGGCGCTGTAGCCGTGTTTGCGTGGGGTGTCCATCAACCAGCCATCCTCCACTCCATTCATCTGGACCATCGAGCGCTGCACGGCACTCATCCGTGAACAAAACAGTTTTGAAATCAGTCTTCATGTAATGTTTGGCCCACTGGAGCCGTTTCTGCTTGTGTGAAGTGGATAGAGGAGGTCGACAGGATGGCGTATGCACAGCTGCAAACCTCTGAAGGACCCTGCATCTTGTTGTTCGGGGGACGTTGGAGGCACCAGCAGCTTCAAAAACTTGTCTGCTGCTATGACAAGGCTTTTTTGCCGCTGCTCTTTCAACCTGACGTAATTGCCTGTAGGAAAGAGTCCTCAATTTGCCCTTATCAGCACGCACACGTGTGTACTGTGAATCAGCTACATACTTCTTGATTGCCAAGACACTTCATCCTGATCATCGCACAATGTTGATTGTAGTCATGCCTTGACCTAAACACTCCACAATTTGTTGCTTCTCAGCAGCCGACACATCCTTTTTCTTTCCCATTTTGGCAGAAAATGTAGGCTGCTTAATAATGTGAGAGAGCCTTCTTAAGTAGTCTTGCCTTTCATTGGACACACCTGCCAAACTAATTAGCACAGGTGTCTGCAATTGCTTACAGTGATATAAAGAGCCCTGACACACATCACCATCAATGAGTTTAACTGACAAACAAACAAATTCTTCCCTTATCACTCCTAAACACTTTTTGCATAATAATTTGGAACGTGGTGTACATGTGCTTTTCCACAAAACACCAGTGGTTCACGTAGTGAATCTTACAGTTCTAACTTGCCAACCGTGGTCTGTATGGAATTGTTCAATAAAGGGCCCAAAATTAAGATAACATAGATGGGAGAGGTCTCTATGAATAGGAATTCCTAAGTATTTGATACCCTGTGAGGGCCAGGCAAAGGGAAAGTTGGACTGGATTGAATCCTATATGGATTTAGGGAGGGAGACATCGAGGGCCTCAGACTTCGCTGCATTGATTTTAAAATTTTACCATGTAACAAAGTGATCTATTTCAGCCATAACAGCAGGGATGGATATATGTGATTGAGTGATATATACTAGGACATCATCAGCAAATAGAGAGCACTTGTACTCGGTGCCTCCCACCTCAATCCACCTAATATTGGGGTTATGGCGAATTGATGAGAGCAGGTGCTCCGTCACTAGGATGTATAAGAGAGGGGACAGAGGACATCCCTGCCTTGTCCCATTGGTGATTGTGAAAGGTGATGAAAATGTTCTGACGCACCCCCTGGGCCTTGGGACACCCGGAGCCGGACCCTTTTTGGTGGATGCTGGTGGTTGTAGTCTTCGTGGCGGCGATCCGGTTCCGTGGCTCAGGGCGGTCAAACCAGTGG
Source organism: Phyllobates terribilis (assembly GCF_046119375.1). Taxonomy (NCBI): domain Eukaryota; kingdom Metazoa; phylum Chordata; class Amphibia; order Anura; family Dendrobatidae; genus Phyllobates; species Phyllobates terribilis. Next base: position 696,071,740 of record NW_027362762.1, read on the forward strand.
CGGAACTATTTATGTGGTTTTGATGTTTAAATGTCCGACTACGCCACCCGTGGATTGCGGTCAGAGTGAACCGCCGCTACAGGGCAGACCGCTAAGGCTGGTGTTGTGGGTGCAGCAGAGCGTAGCATAACTCCCCACGGGAGGAGTATAGCCTCAGGGCAGTGTATGCGGAGGATGGGGGTGATGGTGCAGGGCAGCAGCAGTAACGACACGGAGTCAGTGATGCAGTTCAGGGCCTTTACTCACAGTTCTTATTATCCAGACCACGTCTGCAGGTAACGGCTGCCCACGTCGTACTGTGCTCACCAGGTGAGGGGCTCAGACAACTCCCAGATAACTTTGGAGCGCTTCACAGGACCCCCTTTGTGTGTCCTTTGTTTGGCCTTTCTTACCAACACTTCTGTCCGGCTGCCTCGGGCCTCCTCTTGGTAAACTTGGCGCCAGTTTCCCTGACCCTATGTGGTGCCTTCCTAGCGGGTGGAGCAAGGGGCTGCGCCACATAAAATGTCAGAGCCTCCGGTTTCTAGCTGAGGGTCGTTTCCTGCCTCCACTAGTTCGGGGACCGGTCTCCCCCTTTGGCCTGACCCCTCCACGCAGGTGGATTCGGGCGTGCGGTGGCGACTCGCCCGTCCGCACCCCTGGGATCCCTTCATTCCTCGTTCCTGGAGCCTTCTCCGCTCCTCTTCCTTCCTTCTCCCTCTTGCAGGCCTGGGCCTCTGTTACTAGGCCCGCCTCCGGAGCAGAGCTCATGCAGAGCCCCTGCTCCCTGCCACTTCTGCTCAGACTTCTCTGCACTGAACTAAGATGGTGCCCACCTTTTATACTCCCTTCTCAATGCACCCAGGAACTGCTTCCTCCCTGCTCCTGCACTGCAGGGTTCCCCTTCCTCAGTGTTCCCTCCCCCCACTCCAGCCAGGGACAGGGACTGTCGTGCCCATCTCAGGGGCATATTGGTCGCCCTGCCCCACGGCAATGTGGTGTAATGCATGCAGGTGTCGGGTCCTGATCCACACTCCATCCTTATCTGAGAGTGAGATATCACACCTCTGGGTGAGGTGCAATACGTCTGTAGCAACCGAGCCCTCGGTGCTACAGTTCCATTTATCTTCAGCCTAGGTGACGTATTGTGATACAGGGCCGTGATTTTGGCTATAAAAGGGTCCCCTAGACCCCTACCCCAAGCTTTTTAAGAGAATCATATATGGCGTGCCAGGAGACTCTATGGAATGCTTTCTCAGCATCCAACGAGAGTATCTACTTACAAATTTTTAACTGCATCTAGCCCAGGAAATACTTTGTGCCTAGTAGCAGTGTCTGCTAGTCAGCGGATTATCCCGGCTGTTAAGCAAGCTACACCACCTGTAGTTTGGACACTTAATTTTTTCAAAGGAAATGCTTCGGGACCACGGGATACTTAGTGAAGAGCATCAGGAGGCACCCCAAGGCATAGGGGCTGGGACTGGCACTAGGATGCCTTGCGGTGGACAGCCGAGCTCGATCCTTATAAAAGCTTTTTAACTGCAGCAGCTTTAGTGGACGCTACTGGAGCTGGAATTACGCGGCTGCTGGCATGAGACTTGCCCTCCAATAGATCCTTGTAAATGGATTTAAAGTGTATTCATTCAAATTAGAGGGACAATTTAAATTAAAAAGCTTAGAGCTGCCTCCACCACAGGGGGGCTCTCTCGACCCACCAGCGGACAGGCACCAGTATTGGGAGAGGGGGGCTGGCCGTCAGGGTTCACCGCGGCTCTGGCACAAACCCGGCGACACGGAGGTGGCACGGGCAGGAGCGGACTGGCCGTCTCGGCTTCTCACTTTTTGGATTTTAGAAGGGCATGACATGCCTATATCTGTGTCTCCCCCTCCTTTTACTCCTCCACCTCTTTTCTTTTCGCATGACTATATGTACTTGTCACTTTTCCATGTGTTAGTTGTGTCTTCTGAGCAGTTTGTCAGCTTTTGGACACCTTTGAAGGTGTTTTCTATGTGTTTCTATGTGTTTATGTTTGCCTGCCATTGGTTTTAACGGTGTTCGAAGGTGTTCGACGAACAGTTCGACGAACAGTTCGGCGAACACACGGGTGTTCGACGAACCGAACCGAACTCGAACACTACGGGGGTGGCTCAACACTAGTGGCTACCTGCATACTTGCGCTTGCATTCCAAGGAATGGGGTAGGGACAACTGAATGCTGCACTGGGACAAGGACATGGATGGTGATTGTTGCAAGTCTGCAACGACAGGTGCATGGCGGGAGGCATCTTCGCATGCGCCAATGATCACTTATGATGGGCACACTTTTAGGCAGTGACCTGGGAGTCAGAGATGCTTCCAGAGGTCTTCCCCATGCTGTTCCCATGTCTTTTCAGCACTGTATGCATGTGTCTGATGATGTGTCACAAACCACATGGCCAGATAAGGTTCTAAAATGTTAAAGCGACATTTCCTGGTGAATGCATTTCTCTTGGTTGAAAGCAATGCAAAAGTGCAAAAACGCATCAAAAACGCTACGTGTGAACATAGCCCAAGGTGTGGAGGAGTATTTTTATTTTTGGTTATTTATTTTGCCTTATATACAAGTCATTACCATGGAAAGGATGTTCCTTAACATATTTCCCAGGAAAATCCATTTTGGTTTCGTTTTTGTATGTTTTAGTGTGAGTCCATGAAAGTGGCGTAATACTCTGACCACGTTGTTGACAGCAGTGATCTGGGAGTCAGAGATGCTTCCAGGTGTCTTCCCCATGTTGTTCCCATGTCATTTGAGCACTGTTCCCATCGATTTGGGCAATTTTTAGGCCCTCTGCAGACCGCCGGGGGGAGCCGCCTGAAAAATGCTCGAGTTTCCCATAGACTTACATTGGGCTCGTTGCTCGGGTCAAGCACCTGAGTATTCCAATTTGCTCGACCCGAGCAACGAGTACCCGAGAATTTTAGTGCTCGCTCATCACTACACATGACCTAAGGGTATGTGAACAAAAAGTCTTTTTCAGTTCGATTCTGACTGTATACCACCTAAAAATGCACCGCTTAACCATTGCAATAAGTGAACATAGTGCAAAAGCAAGTTAAAAATTACATGGCTGATCACATGTTCAGGTTTTTGTTACCTCTTTTAACAACAGATATCCGGTATGTTGGTGAAAACTACTGTTTGTGCTCAGGAAGAAGTGAAGTTTTGGAATGCAGATTTTAATGGAATGGTCTGATGGTGTCATGTCACGTTTGGAGAGCTCCTGATGTGCCTAAACAGTGGAAACCCACCACATGTGACCCCATTTTGGAAACTAGTCCAGTCAAGGAATTTATCGAGAGTTGGTGAGTACCTTGAATCCCCAGTTGCTTCACAGAATTTTACAACGTTGAGCTGTGAAAATTAAAAAAAAGTTTTTTTCCACAAAAAATGTTGTTTGTTTTATATTTTCATCTTCATAAGGATAGTAGGAGAAAATAGACCCCAAAATTTGTTGTGCAATTTCTCCTGAGTACCCCATATGTGATTGAAAACTACTTTTGAGGCACAGAGCAAAGCTCAGGAGGGAAGAAGCGCCATATTGGACTTCAGATTCTGCTGGATTGGTTTGAGGGTGCCATGTCGCATTGATAAAGCCCCTGAGGTGCCAGAACAGCCGAACCCCCCATAAGTGACCCCATTTTACAAACTACACCTCTCAATGAATTCATCTGGGTATGCAGTGATCATATTGACACCACAGGTGTGTCACATCATTTTATACCATTGGGCAGTGAAGAAAAAATAATTACATTTTTACCACACACATTTTGTTTTAGCCCCAGATTTCACATTCTCACACTGGGAAATGGGTAAAAATGGCACCAAAATTTGTCCCCCAATTTCTGCTGAATGTAGAACTACCCCATATATGGTTGCTCAGTATTGCTTAGCCACACAGTGAAACTCGGGAGGGAATGAGTGCTATTTGCCTACTGGAGCACAAATTCTCCTAGAATAGTTTGCGGACTCCATAGACAGAGCCCCTAAGTGCTAGTAGAGCAGAATCTTCCCTCAAGTGACCCTATTTTGGAAATTATACCCCTTTGGGAATTTATCTGCAGGTGTACTGACAATTTTGACTCTTTAGGTCTTTTCCAGAAACAAACAATATTAGATGTTGCTGAGTAAAAATTGCAAACTGCCATTGTATTGACGTACGTTGTAGTGACCAGTACGTTGTAGTGCCTGTACATTGTGCCGAGCTCATGCTTCTGGAGACATGATCCGCAAATTAAGCAGGCTCTCATCGCTACAGAAATGCCAAACATCCCAGATGCTACTGAAGGGCCACCTGCGGATTCCGCTCATTTTATGCAAATGAGCGGCCGCCATTTTTTTTTCATATGCAGACTTTCCTCATAGAGGTTAGGTCTATGGGGAAAGCCCGCATGCGGATCCGCAGGGGAAATTGACATGCTGGGCTCTGGAAAGACGCTTCGCATGCCAGTTTCTACGAGTGAGCCGCAGACGCATAGTGGACATGGGATTTCTACAAATCTAATCCACTATGCTGTAACATTTAGCCACTGCGGGTTTGACGCTGCATAAGTCAACGTCGTCAAACCCGCAGCGGCTCCTGATGGTGGACACACAGCCTTAATGTGATTTAGACACACTAGGGGTCAGAACGGAGGGGGGCATTTGAATTTGGGAGTACAGAATTTGCTGGATTTTTTTGGGGGGGCGAGGAGCCATATCACTTGTCCAGAGCCTTTGTACTACCAGTAACGAGGAAGCCCCCTATATTCCGTTATAACAGATGATGGACCTGAGTGGGGGCTTTTTTTATGTATTGAGTTGAAGTTTTTTTGCATAACATTTTGAATCACATTTATCCGGCAGTCTTACGCTGAGCACTTAGTTTGCGGTTTCCATCTAAATCTCCTAGTGACGTTACAGTTGAAACTCCAGATGGATCCATTCACTATAATGAGGTAGCAGTTACTCTGGACTCCGTCTGGCCTCTGTTCAGCATTGTTCTTTTCAGAGGTGCATAAAACTGTGGCCGGCCACACTTTTATGCACGCCCAAAAAGACGAACAACACCAAATAACAGGGCAGACAACGTCCACAGTGCCTCCATCAGCCTCATTATAGGGGATTTTCCTTTTGGATTTCTGTCTGAATCACGTATTTCAGAGATTTACATGGAAACCCCGGTATAAGCGCTCAGCACAGAACGAAGGTTAAATGTGAATCATGCCTTACTGCGATCTTTGGGAGGCGAAATGAAAAAATCAACAGCAGGTGAAGAATTGGTTTTATTTATTTTTTACACTGTTTCTTGTGCGGTATAAGTGATTAGACAAATTTATTCTTCGGGTTGGTGCGATTACAGCCATACCAGAATTATATCTTTTTTTTTATATTTGGCTGCTGTCACACACTAAAAGATGCTTTTTATTGCAAAAACAATTTCTTGCATCGCTATATTTAGATAGCTATAATTTTTTCATTTTGTGTGCTTATTTTTTGTGGGATGAGTTGACATTTTTTGATCGTTTTCAATTCCGATTATGCGGAGGCAGAATAAATAAAAAACAGCAGTTCAGGAATTGTTTTTTTGTTTTTTTATGCCGTTCTGCGTTTGGTAAAATTAATAAGGCAGCTTTGTGTTTCAGGTCAGTACGATTATAGCAATACCACATTTATATTTTTTTTATGTTTTGGAGCTTTTACACAATAAAAACTATTTTATAGAAAAAATAATTATATTTGCATCACTTTATTCTGCAAGCTATAACTTGTTTATTTTTCTGCTGATGGAATTGTGTGACAGCTTATTTTTTGCAGGACAAGATGACGTTTTCAGTGGTACCATTTTTATTTACATTTGTTATTTTGATCGCGTTTTATTCCACTTTTTCTTTGGCGGTATGATGATAAAGCATAGTTTTTTTTCCTCTTTTTTAATTTATTTTTTAACGGAGGTCACTGAAGGGTTTAACTAGTGGGACATTTTTATAGGTCGGGTTGTTTCGGACGTGGTGATACCAAATATGTGTATTTTTTATTTTTACATAAATAAATGTATTTATTGGATTAATATACATATTTTTTTTTTGTTCTTCATTTTTTTTCTACAAATTTTATTTTATTTTTTTACTTTTTCACATTGTCCCAGGATGGGAAATCATCTTTACACTGGCAGATCACTCATCTAATACTCTGCAATGCTTTTACCCTGCAGGGCATCAGAGCAGGATCTGATAGGCAGGGAGGAGGCATGTCAGCTCCTGCTCTAAGCATCTCACCATGGAGACCATCAGCATAATGCGATCGCATCACGTTGTGCTAATGGGACCACTCCCTCTGCGATGCCCCGCGATGTCGCTTTCACTATTGACAGCGGCATCACAGGGGTTAAACGCCCATAATCAGCGCTATCATCTAGCACCCATATTTGATTGTGGCAGCACTCAGCACCATATATATATTTGGCTTTGCTGGAACGCAGCTCCTGCAGTGCAGTATATCTACGCCGCTTGTCGGAAAGGGGTTAAAGACGCTGTGTGCATATACCCTTAGGGTAACTTATGATCTTGCAGAATTCCTGCATATTTTTAGTCCATATTCTACACTTATAATGTTCAACATTTACAGCCCAATTCATGTAGAGTGCTATGAATGTGGTTTTGCAAAATCCAAACTGCATGCGTAAATCAGAAAATTTCAAATATCCGCAGGTTGCTCATTGCAGGGACTGTCAATCACAGTCAGGGGGCCTGATTACAGCTTCTGAACCTCGTCTAGTCACAGTGGTAAATGCCTTCTATAGTAGTCCTGGTTCATTAGTATGCAGTGAAGTGCTATAAGTAACTTGATTTCACTCAAATATATGCAGATGTATAAAACAATCTAACTATTAATGGAATGTTTAAATATAGGACTAAATGGTCGAGGGTGCAGTTAAAAAGCATTCGGAGACCTTAGAGTTCCCCTTTAAATTTTGCAAACATTTTGGCATAAAATGTTAAAAGTTCATATAAATAAAATGACTGAAAATGCTTCAATAAAAACATAAAGTAAAGCCTGAAATAAGATCAACATGAAATTAAAAAGGTATAGTTATTAAAAAAACAAAACGAAAACAAAATAACCTTCTACCCAGTGGAGCGAATACAGCACTCAAAGTTTTGACAGTGACTAATTAAATTAGAAATTTTGTGACAATTACCTACCTCTCCATTAAGGTATCTTAGCATGTGACATTTTTGTCTAGTTCATTGCATATAGAGTTTGTGTAAGGGTTCGTTCACGTTGGTGTATATTCTCTCTTGCGAGAGAATTGAGCTGATTATGCTAAACTCTGTCAGAGATTGAGCCGAATGTCATCTGAGAGTACTCCGATTGTCTCGCATGAGAGAATCGCTGCACAGGTGCTGAGGAGACAGAGAACTTAATTTCTCCATCTTCTCCATTGCGTTTGTGTGAGTACATAGGACTGCACTCGGATGACATCCGATGTTTCAATCGCACTCACAGACCTGAATGGGTGAGTGCGATTATGTTGCAATTGTTTTCTCATTGCGAATCAGAGCTGCACTGCCCCAAAGTGTAACATTGGGCTGAGTGCTATCCGATAAAACATCGGATAGCGCTCGGCCGTGTTATACGGCAGTGTGAGCGAGCCTTAGAGTTTATTACTCCATCAGTCAAGCCACATAAATCTGGAGCCATCCCTAACTCTAGGGAAGAATAGTGCAATATTGTTTGTGGACTATACAGTATAAACCTTCTCCATGAAAGGGAAACCTAAATATGTCTGCACTTCTGAATCTCAATGCTTAAACTCTTTAGTGTCATCCAATCTAGACAGTTCATATTTTCTCATCCCACTCAGTTTTGGATCCCACTGCTTCAGACATTTCATAACCTCATGATGCAACATTTTATGAACAATCCAGTTTTTGTTTAAAGCACCATTTATCAACAGCAGTTGCGTCCTGAAGGAATGCACAGAATACTGTTCCCCAAGGATCTCCACTTCTGCAAGAAGGACAAAAAATTCTAAAGATATATAAACTGATACTTGTCTATCATCCATCATTAAAACAGAGGACCCACAAGGTACCGGATATAGAAAACAGTTTATATTTTCTAAATAGTAGTATATGAAAATTGTATACAAACCCAAGTGAGTTGACCAGTATGCACCAACTTTGGGAACGTGTAGAAGAGACCTGGGATCAGATTTTGGTTGAGACATGGTTGAATCTGATCGAGAGTATGCCCAGAAGGATTCAGGCAGTGTTGAAAGCCAAAGGTGGATTTACAAATACTGACAAAATAATAAAAATCTAAATTTTGATTTTTAGGAGCAAAACAGTAACAATGCAGTAACATGACAAGAATCTGCAAAGAAACTAATCATATGCTGAATAGTTGCAAGTCAAATTTATGTATGAGATAGCCAAGATGATTGTCTATAAAATGATGGTAATCTCACCTAAGAGTGGTGGACTGTACAATTGTGTTCCTACCCCTGAAGACATCAATCGTACCGTGCTGTATATTATAATGTGAATAGTGTCATGCGGTTTAAGATATATCCTGTAATGTATAATGTATAGAGTGTCATAAGTAGTGATGAGCGAGCACTAAAATGCTTGGTTACTCGTTATTCAAGTCCAGCAAATTGGAATGCTCAAGTGCTCGGACCGAGTAACGAGCCCAATGTAAGTCTATGGGAAACTCGAGCATTTTTCCGGCGGTTCCCCCTGGCGGTCTGCAGAGGGCCTAAAAATTGGCCAAATCGATGGGAACAGTGCTCAAATGACATGGGGACAGCATGGGGAAGACCCTTGGAAGAATTTCTGACTCCCAGGTCACTGCTGTCAACAACGTTGTCAGGGGTATTACACCAATTTTACGGACTCACAATAAAACATACAAAAACGAAACCAAAATGGATTTTCCTGGGAAATATGTTAAGGAACATCGTTTCCAGGGTAAAGGCTTGTATATAAGGCAAAATAAATAACCAAAAACAAAAATACTCCTCCACACGTAGCGTTTTGATGCGTTTTTGCACTTTTGCATTGCTTTCAACCAAGACAAATGCATTCACCGGGAAATGTCATTTTATCATTTTACAACCTTATCTGGCTGTGTGGTGTGTGACACATCATCAGACACATGATGTTTCGTTTATGATAAAGGGACTCTGAAAGTCACAAAGGTGGTCCTTACTATTCTTAAAGGGCCAGCAGTCAGTTATGCTTTGTTGTTCCCATTATTAATGAGTGGGTCTCCTGTACTGTTATTGCATATGCAGTGACGCAAGGGCTGCAAAAAGTTTGGAAGCAACCCCTTTGAAGAGACATAGAGGAGGGTCTCAGTAAAAAAAAATGTTCCCATTATAAAAGACCTAGTCTCCTATAGCAGTAATGCCCATGCTGTGACTGCAAGGGTTGCCAAATTTTGGGAAAACCCCCACTAACAATTTAAAGACACATAGAGCTGGGCCACAATAACGACATGTTCCTATTAGAAAGGTGAGGGTCTGCTATTCAGTTATAGGGTATGTGTGGCACCCCAGGGGTCTGGTTTCCACAGTAATGTAATGTTATGTCTGAGAGCAGGTGGGAGGTCCTTTGGTCAGGGATCCTGTGCATGCCACACCTCCTGCCCAGTCTTGGGAGGGGAAGAACTTCCCCTATATAAACCCGGGGCTGAGGCAGGGTTAGGAGTAGAGAAGAAGCAGAGACAAGAAACAGTCATAGGAAGAAACAGCAGAAGCTCAGTGGGAGCAATACTACTACGAGTCAGGGGCTGGCAGCTGCAGAGCTCGCCCTGACTGAGAATCTTTCTTACCGGACCCGGCGTCCGAGGATGTGGGGACTAACTCTTACCCAGCTGCAAAAGCCGACCGGCAGGGGATTTCAGGTCCTCAGGCCCAGAAACCCGAAGGCAAGGTCACACGTGTGGGACCAGCACCGCCAACGTGGAGCGGAAGCCATTAGAAGGCCCCGAGTCACCGGTCATACGGGTGAGCACCACACGGCACACTCAGGGACGTGGGCTACTTATATCCGCTTCTAGCAAGGTAGCCAGAAGAGTACAGTCAGTTTGGGAGGCCTACAACTCCGCCTGGCCAGGGGAGATCCCATCTGCTCAAGGACTGACCAGGCCCCGTTCGCTAGCAAGTACTCCGGGAGGGTCTATCGTTGTTACCAGTAAAGACCCTGAATTACACCGCACCGTCTCTGAGTGGTTCCTGCTACCCCCATCTTCCACGTCGGCTGCCCTGAGGCCATACCCCTCCCGTTGGGGGTTATACTATCACGCTGCACAATTCTATATCGGCCTCAGCGGTCTGCCCTGCAGCGGCAGCTCCATAGCTGCAAATCAACGGGTGGCGTAGTCGACACTCAAATAACACCTATCAAGACTGCCACACACCGAGTTTGACTCCCTGGGCACGGACCGGGTCCCCGCCACTCGGAGACTACAACCCTCATCTGATCCGGTTACGGGTAAGCCCCCGAGCGCGAGATGCTGCGCGACACAGCAGGCCCAGGGGCGCGTCAACTTTGGCGTAGTCGGCAGGATTTCGTGCCCGCAACCACCGGGTACTGCGTGCCTGAAAAAGAGACTTTCAAACTCACCTGTGGTGAAGATTCCCGCCATCCGGCGCCATTTTCAGCCTTCTTCCCGCCATCTGTGAAGATTCCCGCCATCCGGCGCCATCTTCAGCCTTCTTCCCGCCATCCGTGGAGTTTTCCCGCCGTTGGACGCCATCTTGAGGACGCCGCGCGGGAAGAAGAGGGGCGTGGACTCCGAAAAGACCGCGAGAACTGAAGCCCCGCCTCACGTCCGGACGTTGCGTAAGGTCCTGGAAGGAGCCCAGCAGACGCCGACGTCACCGGAGCGCGACGGAAGGTCCTCAACCCTGACGATCCACTGCGGAGCCGCGGCCTACGGAAGAGGATCATCGCAAGGTAGGCCACGGTCCACTAGGGGGGAGAAGGATGTCGGATACGGAGGAGAGCTTCACCGCTTCAACCCCCGCCAGCGCCACCGCTGTCGCGGTCATGCCTTTCACCATGCCCTATATCCCGGGGGCAGCCTGGCTACCCCAGTACTCAGGGGAGTCACATACCCTGCAGGACTTTAGAGAAAGACTGGATAGCCTCTTCCAGGTGTACCCCCTCACAGACGAGCAAAAAGTGAGCATCCTGGTGGCCCAATTAACCGGAGCAGCCCGAAGGGAGGTAAAGTCCTGGCCACCTGGGGGGAGGACTGTCGCAGGGATACTAACCCGGCTGAGGGACACCTTTGATACCCGCACCTCAGCCGAGATCAAGCTTAGATTCTACGGGTGCAAACAGCGGGCCCATGAGAGTATAAGGGACTATGCCCTGAACCTACAAGAGGCCCTGAGAGCCGTTAAGCAGACCGACCCTGACGGCGTGGGAGACGAGGACAGGCTGTTGACTGAACAATTTATAGAGGGTTTATATTGCAATGCCCACCGAACCCAGTTGCGGGCAATGGCCCTACAGGACCCTCATCTGGGATTTGCACAGTTCAAGGACAGAGCCATCTGGGTGCTCCGAGAACCGACACCGGATGGCGTTGTGACCCACAGGCGCCCAGCTATCACTTACCACCAGGAGGCGGCGCCCTTGTCGGCAGGGCCTGTAGGGGCTGATGCGCAGGCTTTGAACAATGACCCGGCTCCAGACCTGCACCATCAGGTCCAAGAGCTAGCTAAAAGCGTTGCTGCGTTAACCCGAACTGTGCAGTCTTCACAGGCTTCCACTCCAGGGAAGATCCAGCTGGCATCCGGACCGGGGAACATCCCGTGGCGTCGACCAAGGAGGACCCCACCGGCCAGAGGAAGACCCAGTGACCGGTACAACGAGGACGGACGACCCATCTGCCGCCGCTGCAATCAACCCGGACATATGGCAAGGTACTGTCCTTTAAACTGGCACAACCTGGGGGTAGAGGGCCAACCCCCAGGAAAAAGACCACAAGGCCCATCGAACTGGCGCGACAAATATGTCGGAGGGCCTCCAGTCTTGCCTGTGGTACTGGATGGCATCCCTATGAGTGCCCTACTGGACACCGGGTCACAGGTCACCACCATCCCGTACGTGCTCTTCAAGCAGTACTGGAATGACTCGGATATAACCCGCTACCCTGACGACGACTTGAGTATCATCGCCAGCAATGGTCAGCCCGTGCCACAGATCGGATTTAAAGAGGCGACCATTAAAATTGGTAGAGTCGAACTGGCAGCACAGGGATTGATTATTGTAGACATTGACAAACACGAGAGTCACCCAAAGATAACGCTAGGAACTAATGTAATTGAAAATTGTCTAGCAGAGGTGATTTTCCTTTTACAACAGGTTGCCAAGAACGCCAGCTCCGGCGAGTAGCGAGTGCTCCAGAAAGAGATCCGGGCACTGATGCGACGGCAACAGGTGGAACTCTCCGGCGGTGAGATTGGTAGCGTAAGAATGTGTGACCCTTTCCCTATTGCCATGCCCCCAAAAAGTGAAATGATGATTTGGTGCCGGGCAGCTATTGGTCCGAGAGGTAGGGATTACCAGGCAATGGTAGAACCAGTTTACTCAGACAGTAGGCCCACCATTTTGACAGCACGGGGGGTGGTTCATGTACGCCATGGGAGGGTACCCGTTCGCCTAATAAATATCGGGAAGAGGGAAGTATACCTACCCCGGTATGCCACGCTATCCAAATTATATACCATCAACCAAAACTCTATACAGTCTGTGGAACCCTTGCCTCCATCTCACCCGGAGGAAGGTAACGGCTCTAAGAAAGTAATGGAGGATTGGTGTCAGCAACTACACTTGGGAACTGACTCCACTCCCTCCCACCAGAAACAGGGAGTCTACCGGGTGGTTCAAGAGTATGAGAGAGTGTTTAGTAAACACCTGTTAGACTTCGGGCGAGTTAAGGGGGTAGAACACCGCATCCCCACGGGAGATCATCCTCCCATAAAAGAGAGGTATCGACCCGTACCCCCTGCACATTACCAACACGCCAAGGGGATGCTTAGAGACATGAAGGAGGCTGGGGTAATCCGGGATAGCTGTAGCCCCTGGGCAGCCCCACTAGTTTTAGTCAAAAAGAAAGACAACACTATGAGGATGTGTGTAGATTACCGGAAAATCAATCGTATCACACACAAGGATGCGTACCCTTTACCAAGGATAGAGGAGTCTTTGGCTGCTTTAAGATCTGCTAACTTCTTCTCTACTTTGGATCTCACTAGCGGGTACTGGCAGGTTCCTGTAGCAGAGGCGGACCGGGAGAAGACCGCATTCACCACCCCGATGGGACTTAGCGAGTTTACCTGTATGCCGTTTGGACTTTGTAACGCACCCGGAACCTTCCAACGATTAATGGAGTGCTGTCTGGGACACAAAAACTTCGAGACGGTCCTGTTGTACCTGGACGATGTCATCGTATATTCCAAGACTTATGAGGACCACCTGAAACATCTGGCGGAAGTGTTCGAAGCCCTGGCAAGTTACGGCCTGAAGGTGAAACCCTCTAAGTGTCACCTCCTGAAGCCAAAGGTGCAGTACCTGGGACACGTGGTGAGCGCTGACGGAGTGGCTCCCGACCCTGATAAGATCACCGCAATTAAGGAATGGCCAAGTCCCTCCAGTATAAAGGAAGTGCGGCAGTTCCTTGGGTTGGTAGGCTATTACCGCAGATTCATCCCCGGTTTCACCAAAAAGGCAGCTCCCATGCAGGACCTCCTGATAGGCCAGTCCCGGAAGGCCAAGAACCAGAAGCCGCCCTTCAGATGGGAGAAGTTAGAAGAAGAGTCCTTCCGCCAGCTGAAGATGGCCCTCACGGGGGATGAAATCCTGGCGTACCCCGATTACAGCCAGCCCTTTATCCTCTACACTGATGCAAGTAACATCGGGCTAGGAGCTGTGCTGTCCCAGATCCAGCAGGGGAAAGAACGAGTAATCGCTTACGCCAGCCGAAAACTGCGACCCACCGAGAGAAACCCGGAGAATTACAGCTCCTTTAAGCTAGAGTTCCTGGCAGTGGTGTGGGCAGTCACCGAACGCTTTAAGCACTACCTCGCTTCTTCCCGGTTCATCGTGTACACGGATAACAACCCGTTGACACACCTGGACACAGCAAGACTCGGTGCCCTAGAGCAGAGATGGATGGCTCGTCTGTCCAACTACGAGTTCACAATCAAATACCGGGCAGGACGCTCCAATACCAACGCGGACGCCCTGTCCAGGATGCCAAATCTACCGGACGTAGGAGAAGATCCAGAGGAACTGGAAGAAGTCGAACTCTCTGCGTTCCACCGTCATGGGACTATCCAGTGTTCCCACCGGGTAGGGAGTAAGCAAGCCGCTACGTTTAACCCCTTGCCTCACTACAACTGGGCGGAAACGCAAGACAGCGACCCTACCGTCCGGCTGGTAAAGGAGATGCTGACTCGGCCAGAGACTCGCCTTGACCCAGACGCTCCGGAGGAAGCCAAGCAACTGTGGGCAGAAAAGAGTAGACTGTTCCTTTACAAGGGGAAGTTGTGCCGCAGAATGGTTAACTCCCGGACGCATGAACTAATCTGGCAAGTAGTGGTGCCACGAAGAGACGCAGCCATGGTGATGGAGGCATACCACGACGGGGCTGGACACTTCGGATGGAAGAAGCTGGAGTTCCTGCTGCGCGAGCGGTTCCACTGGGTAGGCATGAGGGGAACCATCGAGAGGTGGTGCAGAGACTGTGGCCCGTGCAACCTAAGAAGGAAGGACCGTGCCAGCCAGAAGACTCCCCTGCAGTCCATCGTCACCCGGCAGCCGTTGGAACTGGTAGCCTTGGATCATGTAAAACTGACCCCAAGCAGAAGTGGCTACGTCTACGCACTAACCATCGTGGATCACTACTCCCGGTTCTTGGTTGTTGTCCCCGTCAAGGACTTAACAGCTCGAACAGCAGCTAGAGCCTTCCAGCAGCATTTCTGCCGTCCACACGGGTACCCGGACCAAGTGTTGACAGACCAGGGACCTGCCTTTGAAGCGGAGGTCTTCCAAGAATTCTGCACTCTGTATGGCTGCCGGAAGATAAGGACGACACCCTATCATCCGCAAACTAATGGACTTTGTGAGAAAATGAACCAGGTGGTAATGGATCTTCTGAAAACGTTGCCCCTGGAAGAACGCGGTCTGTGGCCTGAGAAGCTGCCCGATCTGGTGGACCTATACAACCACATCCCGGTAGGTTCCACCAACTGTACCCCGGCTTACCTAATGAGGGCGAGACCTGGTAAGTTACCTGTTGACCTGGAAATGGGAGTCCTGACACCCGAGGACACTTCACCAGAAGCAGACTGGGACACAGAGAGGCAGCAGCAGTACCGGAGAGTACAGGAGAGCGTGGAGCAAAGTCTCTGTCAGGCTAGGGAAAGACAAGAGAAAACTTACAACCAGTATGCTCCCGCTGTTCCCCTGGTACCCGGAGAGCAGGTTTTGAAGAGAAAAAGACGGCTCCACAAGTTGGACAACCAGTGGGAGAAGGACCCGTACACCGTACTGCCCTCAAGCCACGACAACCCAAAGGTCTGTACCATCAGTAAAGACGGAGGGGAAACCACAACCATTGTATCCCGGGATCACCTGAAGAAGTGTCCCGAACAGCTACGGAACCCTGAAGAGGAACAAGAAGACCCTCGACCAGTAGAGGAAAGGGAAGACATGGTTAGTACTGTGCTCGGAGACTTCCCTCGGTCTTGGACTCAAGTCAATGGCGCAGTTGTGGTACCCGTACTCACCTTCCTCCAACCCGCATCCCAAGCACCTACGGAGCGACAGGTAGAGCTGGAAGAGCAGCCGGTCCAGGAGGCAGAAGACTCCACACAAGCAGAACAGGATCAACCCTCTGCTTATAGTGAGCCTGCCGTACCCCTAGTGAGCCAAAGAGCCGGTAGACAGCTGCCCAGTTTACCCTTGACAGCTCCTACACCCTGTAGTTCAGGGCTAGACAGTCAGCTCCGTAGGTCCACTAGGGCCACTAGAGGCCAGTTACCCGCACGTTGGAGGATTTGAAATGTATAAGTTGTTTTATTTGTGGTTACCTGTTTTTCTTATTGCTTGTGTATAATTATGTGTTTCTAGTTGTTTATAGGAGTCTTTGGTGGATTTACCGGGAATCCTGTGTACATAGTTGGAGCGTAACCCAGGACGGACTAGAGACTGTTAAGGACTCGGGGCAGAACAGACCCCTACCTGGTTACGTCTCCCTGTTTTGGTGAAATGGACACCTTGCTTTCTTCAAAGACTGCACCCGGTTACGGATATCCGTGACCACCTTTATGTGTTTCTTCTTATTGTACTATTATTGTTGTTATATCTTGTTATGTTTTTCTAAAATATGTTTAGTCCCGGAGTACTAAATTTCACTAGGGGGGAATGTGGCACCCCAGGGGTCTGGTTTCCACAGTAATGTAATGTTATGTCTGAGAGCAGGTGGGAGGTCCTTTGGTCAGGGATCCTGTGCATGCCACACCTCCTGCCCAGTCTTGGGAGGGGAAGAACTTCCCCTATATAAACCCGGAGCTGAGGCAGGGTTAGGAGTAGAGAAGAAGCAGAGACAAGAAACAGTCATAGGAAGAAACAGCAGAAGCTCAGTGGGAGCAATACTACTACGAGTCAGGGGCTGGCAGCTGCAGAGCTCGCCCTGACTGAGAAGCTTTCTTACCGGACCCGGCATCCGAGGCTGTGGGGACTAACACTTACCCAGCAGCAGAAGCCGACCGGCAGGGGATTTCAGGTCCTCAGGCCCAGAAACCCGAAGGCAAGGTCACACGTGTGGGACCAGCACCGCCAACGTGGAGCGGAAGCCATTAGAAGGCCCCGAGTCACCGGCCATACGGGTGAGCACCACACGGCACACTAAGGGACGTGGGCTACTTATATCCGCTTCTAGCAAGGTAGCCAGAAGAGTACAGTCAGTTTGGGAGGCCTACAACTCCGCCTGGCCAGGGGAGATCCCATCTGCTCAAGGACTGACCAGGCCCCGTTCGCTAGCAAGTACTCCGGGAGGGTCTATCGTCGTTACCAGTAAAGACCCTGAATTACACCGCACCGTCTCTGAGTGGTTCCTGCTACCCCCATCTTCCACGTCGGCTGCCCTGAGGCCATACCCCTCCCGTTGGGGGTTATACTATCACGCTGCACAATTCTACATCGGCCTCAGCGGTCTGCCCTGCAGCGGCAGCTCCATAGCTGCAAATCAACGGGTGGCGTAGTCGACACTCAAATAACACCTATCAAGACTGCCACACACCGAGTTTGACTCCCTGGGCACGGACCGGGTCCCCGCCACTCGGAGACTACAACCCTCATCTGATCCGGTTCCGGGTAAGCCCCCGAGCGCGAGACGCTGCGCGACACAGCAGGCCCAGGGGCGCGTCATATGCAGTGAGTCCAACGGCTGTCAAAATTTAGGAAAAACCCCACTAACAATTTAAAGACACATAGAGGTGGGCCTCAGTGATGACATATTCCCATTAGAAAGGAGAGGGTCTCCCATACTGTTTGCCTATGCAATGATTGCAATGGCTGTCAAAAATTTGGAGGTACTCCAGTGCCCCTCGAAAGAGACGTAGAGGTTGGAGGGCCTCCTGAAAACAATGTTCCCAATATCAGGAAGTGTGTCTCCCTTACTGTTTGCCAATGCAGTGAAGCAACGACTGCCAAAAATTTGGCGAAACTCCAATGCCCCTTGCAAGAGACGTAGATATGCTGATATTGTACATATGGTGGTGATATGGTGGTGGAGGATGAGGATGCGGAGTAGGAGGAGGACAAAAGCAAATAGACAAAATCAGGCAGCATATACCTATGTCTGGGTGTGAAGACAGAGGTGCATGGGAATAGAGTTTGACCTCCCCCAAAAAAGACACTATATTTGAGTATATGTTACACTGCTATCATTCGATGGTTTTGAGAAGTCTGGCCCAATCCAGCCCTTGTTCATTTTTATAAGAGTTAGCCTGTCAGCATTTTCAGTTGACAGGTGGATGTGCCTATCGGTTATAATTCCACCAGCGGGAATAAAAAAAAGAATGCTAGCGGCAGGGCAGGCCAGTACCAAGGCATAGAGAGCCAGTTCATGCCACCTGTCCAGCTTGGATACCCAATAATTATAAGGCACAGAGGAATCATGGAGGACATTGGTACGGTCGGAAAGGTACTCCCTCATCATCTTCTTAAACTTTTCCTTCCTTGGGAGAATACCCAGCGCCTCGGCCTGTGCGATGGAAGGGTCTCAGAAAATTGTCCCAGAACTTTGACAGTGTTCCCATGCCTCTTCTGGATTGCATTTGTGTCTCTCTTGTCTGTACTCCTTGGTTGTCCAACGAACTGTGACCTCAGCCGGCGGTGTTTTTAGATGGGAAATTTTTTAATAATTCCGCAACAAGGGCCTTCTAGTACTGCCCCATTTTAATAGGCCTGTCCTGCGTGGGAAAAAGAGACAGAAAGTTCTCCTTGTAGCATGGGTCTAGAAGTGTCACCAACCAGTAATGACTGTCACCAAAAATTTGAACAACACGAGGGTCACGGGAAATGCAGCGTAACATAAACTCAGCCAAGTGTGCCAGACTGCAAAGAGGAAAGACTTCCGTGTCCTCACCAAGAGGACAACTGACCATGCTCTCCCCCTCATACTCCTCCTCTTTCTCCAACCAACTCCCTGTCCTCAGGCCATCATCGCTGAACAGACGGTATGGTAGTTGTGCAGGTAGTACCGCCTATAGCGCAGAAAACTATGTCCTGTTCTTCCTCCTCCTCCTCCTCTTCCTCATTGTCACCCAATCCACGTTGGGATGAGATTAGGCTGGGCTATGTGTAGTCACCCTGTATGATTCCTTGCTCCATCTCATCGTGCTCCGCCTGGAATGCATCCTTCTTAATTGTGAGCAGAGAGCATTTCAGAAGACAGAGAAGCGAGATGGTGACGCTAATTATGGGGTCATCTCCGCTCACCATCTTGGTGGAGTTCTCAAAGTTTTGGAGGATGGTACATATGTCTGACATCCATGTCCACTCCAGAGGTTTTATGTGTGGAGTCCGACCTGAATACTGACGGCCTTGTTGATGCTGGAAGTCAACAAGTTTCCTCTTATGCTCAAAAATCCTTCCAAATATCTGCAATGTAGAGTTCCAATGCGCGGGAACATCGCAGATCAGTCGGTGAGTTGGAAGCTGCAAACGCTGCTGAAGCGCGGCAAGGGCGGCAGAAGCTGTAGCTTTCTAAAATGGGCACACAGGCGGCATACTTTGACAAACAGATCTGACAGATCTGGGTAGGTTTTGAGAAACCGCTGAACCACGAGGTTAAGCACATGGGCCAGGCATGGTACATGTGTGAGCTTGCCTCATCTCAGAGCAGCCATCAGGATCCGGCCATTGTCACACACGACCATTACTGGCTGTAGGTTCAGCGGTGTCAGCCACAGATATGGCTGCTCTTTCAGAGCTGTCCACAACTCTTCAGCGTTTTGTGGTTTGTCAGCTAAGCATATTAGCTTAAGCACAGCCTGTTGCCGCTTGGCCGAGGCAGTGCTGCAGTGCTTCCAGCTTGCGACTGATGTGGTCATTTAGGAGATGGAGGCTGAAGAGGAGGAGGAGGTGCAGGAGCTGTAGAATGTGGGGGAACCCTGATTGACTCAGGGTCCGCAATCCTTGGAGTTGGGAGGACATGTTCTGTCCCAAGGTCCGACTGGGTCCCGGCTTCCACTATATTAACCCAGCGTTCCATCAGTGAGATGTACCAAACCTGCCCACAAGCACTTGTTCACGTGTTTGTGATTAATTGGACTTTCCCAGTAACTGCATTGTTGAGGGCATGTCTAATGTTGTGGGACACGTGCTCGTGTAATGCGGGGACGGCACACCGGGAGAAATAGTGGTGGCTGGGGACCGAGTACTGAGGGACAGCCGCCGCCATCAGGTTGCGGAAAGCTTCTTTCTCCATGAGCCTAAAAGGCAACATTTCGAGTGCAAGCATTCGAAAAATGTGTGAATATAGTAGTGTGGCCTGTGGGGCATTAGCTGGGAATTTGCGCTTGCATTCCAAGGACTGGGGTAGAGACAACTGAACGCTGCGCTGGGACAAGGACGTGGATGTGCTTGCTGATGGTGCTAGTTGAGAGTGTTCAACGACAGGTGCAGAGCGAAAGGCATCTTGGCATACGCCGTGGAAAGGGAATTGGTGTGCACGCACAACAGCAGAACAAGCAGTGGTATCACCCGCAGACACTTTTGCTGGACCCTGGGGTTCGGCCCACAAAGTCGGGTGCTTTGCTGCCGTGTGCCTGATTATGCTGGTTGTGGTCAGGCTGCTAGTTTTGCTACAGCTGCTGATGCTGGCCTGGCAGGTGAAGCAAATGGCCTTTTTGAGGTTATCTGCAAAAATAACCAGACTCGGAAAGACCTAACAGTTGTACTGGCAACTTTCGTCATGTTGACGTTACGAGGAACGCTTTCCCGCCTTGTGTCTGCGGCCACCACACTGCTTCTTCCTGCCTGTTGTGGTGCTATGCTTCCCTCCCCCTGTGTGCTGCTGTCCTCACTCTGTATGTCCCCATGCCAGGTTGGGTCAGTTACTCATCCACCACCTTGTCTTCCACTTCCGTACTCTGGTCCTCCTCCTGACTTTCTGGCAATTGCGTCTCATCATCATCATCCACCTCTTGCGACAGTAATTGCACTTGCCCAAGGTCGCCTTCATGTGACCGTGGCTGCTCCATTATTTGTGCATCGCTACACGCGTTCTCCTTTTGACTGGTTTGAAGCTGGCCAGACGAGAGGCCCGAATCTACAAATGGAAAAATGAACAGCTCTTCTAAGTGTCCAAGTGTGGGATCAGTTGTCTCCGGGCACTCGGCATGGTGGGAGGAAGGAGGATCAGGGTGAGGAATACGCGGTCCAGACTCACGGCTAGTGAGACTTGACCGTGTGGAAGAGGGTGGTGGTGGCTAAGTGACTGGAAGCATTATCTGCTATCCAACCTATAATCTTTTTACACTGCTCTGTGTTCGGTAGTGGTGTTCTGCGGTCCCCTAGTAATTAGGACAGGACGGTCGAGCAACAAGATGTGGGTGTTTGTTGTGGCACAATTTGAGCTTGCCCACGGCCACGTCCTCGCCCTCGGACACCGCATGTACCATCACCATTACGTCCACTTCCCAGTCCCTTGCCACGCACCTTGCCCATTTTAAATTAAGGACAATATTTTCCACGTTCACAAGAAATGGCTGATTTTGGAACGCAGTTATATGTGATACGTCTGACAGAGAACCACAATTTTAAATAGCAGGCCTGCAATTTACTAATACTATTCTTAACAGACACCTAGTGTGAATAGCTTGATCGACACACTGCAACAAAATGAAAATGGAAGAAATGTGTGATTTTGGAACACTCTTATACGTGTTATGTCTGACAGAGAACCACGGTTTTAAATAGCATGCCTGTAATTTGCTAATACTATCCAACACAGACACCTAGTGTGAATAGCTTAACCAACACACTGCAACGGAATGAAAATGGAAGAAATGTCTGATTTTGGAACACTCTTATAGGTGTTATGTCTGACAGAGAACCACGGTTTTAAATAGCAGGCCTGTAATTTGCTGATACTGTCCTTCACAGACACCTAGTGTGAATAGCTTGACCGACACATGCAACGGAATGAAAATGGAAGAAATGGCTGAATTTGGAATATTCTTATAGGTGTTATGTTTGACAGAAAGCCCCGGTTTTAAACAGCAGGCCTATAATTTTCTAATACTATCCTTCACAGACACCTAGTGTGAATAGCTTGACCGACACACTGCAACGGAATGAAAATGGATGAAATGTCAGATTTTGGAAACTCTTATAGGTGATATGTCTGACAGAGAACCACGGTTTTAAATAGCAGGCCTGTAATTTACTAATACTATTCTTCACAGACACCTAGTGTGAATAGCTTGACCGACACACTGCAACAGAATGGAAAAGGAGGCCAATATTTTCGACGTTCAGTTTAAATTTCTGGATTTTTATCACTGAAATATGCAACAGATCAGGCTTTATTCTGCAGTGAGAACAAGCAAATGAAGCAGGAAAATTGTGTACTCTGGATTGCTTTTTAAGCAAATAACCAGGATTAAGATAAAAAAAAATTTTCCCTGACCCCTGATATCTGGGGCTATGTCTGCAAATATCTGTAATTATTACAGCAGCAGCAAACAGGACGTTCAATGGACCCTCTTGTGCTATATCATACACTGCAGTCTGCCACATACACTGCGTGCCTGCCTAGCACTGATTATATACAGCTGGATTAGTCCTCAGAAAGACTGTTAGTTCAGTGGATATATATATATATATATATATATATATATATATACACTGCTCAAAAAAATAAAGGGAACACTCAAATAACACTTCCTAGATCTGAAGGAATGAAATATTCTCATTGAATACTTTGTTCTGTAGAAAGTTGAATGTGCTGACAACAAAATCACACAAAAATCATCAATGGAATTCAAATTTATTAACCAATGGAGGCCTGGATTTGGAGTCACCCCCAAAATCTAAGTGGAAAAGCACACTACAGGCTGATCCAACTTTGATGTAATGTCTTTAAAACAAGTCAACATGAGGCTCATTATTGTGTGTGGCCTCCACGTGCCTGTATGACCTCCGTACAATGCCTGGGCATGCTGCTGATGAGGTTGCGGATGGTCTCCTGTGGGATCTCCTCCCAGACCTGCACTAAAGAATCCGCCAACTCCTGGACAGTCTGTGGTGCAACGTGACGTTGGTGGATGGAGCGAGACATGATGTCCCAGATATGCTCAATCGGATTCAGGTCTGGGGAACGGGCAGGCCAGTCCATAGCTTCAATGTCTTCATCTTGCAGGAATTGCTGACACACTCCAGCCACATGAGGTCTGGCATTGTCCTGCATTAGGAGGAACCCAGGGTCAACCGCACCAGCATATGTTCTCACAAGGGGTCTGAGGATCTGATCTCGGTACCTGAGGGCAGTCAGGCTACCTCTGGTGAGTACATGGAGGGCTGTGAGGCCCTCCAAAGAAATGCCACCCCACACCATTACTGACCCACTGCCAAACTGGTCATGCTGAAGGATGTTGCAGGCAGCAGATCATTCTCCACGGCGTCTCCAGACTCTGTCACGTCTGTCACATGTGCTCAGTGTGAACCTGCTTTCATCTGTGAAGAGCACAGTGGCGACTTTGCCAATCCTGGTGTTCTGTGACAAATGGCAAGCATTCTAAACGGTGTTGGGCTGTGAGCAAAAACCCCTTCTGTGGACGTTGGGCCCTCATACCACCCTCATGGAGTCGGTTTCTAACCGTTTGTGCAGACACATGCACATTTGTGGCCTGCTGGAGGTCATTTTGCAAGGCTCTGACAGTGCTCCCCTGTTCCTCCATGCACAAAGGCGGAGGTAGGGGTCCTGCTGCTGGGTTGTTGCCCTCCTACGGCCCCCTCCACGTCTCATGGTGTACTGGCCTGTCTCCTGATAGCGCCTCCAGCCTCTGGACACTACGCTGACAGACACAGCAAACCTTCTTGCCACAGCTCACATTGATGTGCCATCCTGGATGAGCTGCACTACCTGAGCAACTTCTGTGGGTTGTAGAGTCCGTCTCATGTTACCACGAGTGTGAAAGCACAACCAACATTCAAAAGTGACCAGAGCATCAGCCAGAAAGTATTGGTACTGAGATGTGGTCTATGGTCTCCACTAGTGTTGAGCCACCCCCGTAGTGTTCGGGTTCGGTTCGTCGAACACCGGGATGTTCGAGGAACTGTTCGTCGAACTGTTCGTCGAACACCTTAGAACACCGTCGAACACCGTTAAAACCAATGGCAGGCAAACAAAAACACATAGAAACACATAGAAAACACCTTCAAAGGTGTTCAAAAGCTGACAAACTGCTCAGAAGACACTCTCTTTAAAAAAGCCGGCCGGCAAATTCAGCAGCGGCATACACAGGTACCTGACAATTTAGACAAGAAGGAATAGAGCATCACACATAGATTAGATAGATAGAAACATGTCAGTCACACATATAAGAAGCACAGTTACAATGATGGTTACTGCACTTGTCATTTAGTGTAAAGGATTTATTAAAAAAAATATTAGTGTTTTCATGCACCGTCTCTTTAAAAAAGTCGGCCGGCAATTCAGCATCTGTACCCGACAATTTAGAACAGAAAGATAGAGCATCACACATAGATTAGATAGATAGAAACATGTCAGTCAGATATATAATAAGTACAGTGATAGTGTTAGTTACTGTACTTGTCATTTAGTGTTAAAATAAATAATTTATTAAAAAAAAAATTAGCGTGGGGTTCCCCGTAATTTTAGTCTCTAGCGGAGGTTAAGCAGACGGCTGGGGCAGATGTTTGAAGCCTGGGAAGGGGGTAATACCCACGGAGCTTCCCAGGCTACTAATATCAGCTCCCAGCTGAATACCTAGCCTTTACTAGCTATTAAAATGGGGGACCCCCCCCCAAAAAATTACGTGGGGTCCCCCCTATTTTAATAGCTAGCAAAGGCTAGGCAGACAGCTGGGGGCTGATATTAATAGCTCAGGAAGGGTGCCATGAATATTGGCCCCCTCCCAGGCTAGAAACACCAGCCGTCAGCCGCCCCAGAAATGGCGCATCCATAGGATGCGCCAATTCTGGCACTTAGCCTCGCTCTTCCCACTGCCCTGTAGCGGTGGCAGTGGGGTAATAGGGCTGGGGTTGATGTCAGCTTATAATGCCAGCTGACATCAAGCCCAGGTTAGTAATGGAGAGGCGTCTATAAGACACCCCCATTACTAACCCCATAGTGAAAGTTAAAAAAAACACAAACACCCAGAATAAAGTCCTTTAATTGAAATAAACACACAATTCTTTATTGTTCTAAATTAGACCATACTTACCGTCACGCCCATTCCAGCTGAAGCCAACGATCTCCTGCAATAAAAATAAAATAATAAACCAACATCATCCTTACCTTTCGATGGTTCCCAGGACAGCTCCAGCTCTGCTACATCGAGATGACAGGCTGGACCGCAGCAGAACGCTGCCATCCAGCCTGTCAACCCGCAGACACTGAGAAGAGCAGGCTTGCTTGCGCTCCTCAGTGTCTCGCTGTGACGGCATCCAGATGAGCCGAGGTCATGTCCAATGAACTCGGCTCACCTCATGCACGTCACTGACAGCGTGGGAAAATTCTCCTGCACTCAGCGCACGTCACTTACAGCGTGGGAGAATTCTCACGCTGAAGCACTGAGTGCAGGAGAATTTTCCCACGCTGTCAGTGACGTGCATGAGGTGAGCTGAGTTCATTGGACATGAGCTCACCTCATGCACGTCACTAACAGCGTGGGAGAATTCTCCTGCACTCAGCGCTTCAGCGTGATAATTTTCCCACGCTGTCAGTGACGTGCATGAGGTGAGCCGAGTTCATTGGACATGACCTCGGCTCATCTGGATGCCGTCACAGCCAGACACTGAGGAGCGCAAGCAAGCCTGCTCTTCTCAGTGTCTGCGGGTTGACAGGCTGGATGGCAGCGTTCTGCTGCGGTCCAGCCAGTCATCTTGATGTAGCAGAGCTGAAGCTGTCATGGGAACCATGGAAAGGTAAGGATGATGTTGGTTTATTATTTTTCTTTTATTGCAGGAGATCGTTGGCTTCAGCTGGAATGGGCGTGATGGTAAGTATGGTTTAATTTAGAACAATAAAGAATTGTGTGTTTATTTCAATTAAAGGACTTTATTCTGGGTGTTGTGTTTTTTTTAAATACTTTACTAGAAATTCATGGCGGTCATGTCTAATATTGGCGTGACCCCATGAATTTTGGGCTTAGTGCCAGCTGATAATACCAAGCTGGCCTTAACCCCTTTATTACCCAGTGAGCCACCGCACCAGGGCCCTGGATGAGTTGGGTACAGCGCCAGAAGATGGCGCTTCTATGAACGCGCCATTTTCCGGGGTGGCTGCGGACTGCAATTTGCAGCGGGGGGGGGGGCCCAGAAAGCTTGGGCCTCCCTGCCCTGCAGATTCCAGGCCCCAGCTGCCTAGTTGTACCTGGCTGGACACAAAAATAGGGCGAAGCCCCACGTATTTTTTTTTTAATTATTTCATGAAATTCATGAAATAATTAAGAAAAAAAGGGCTTCCCTATATTGTTGTGTCCGGCCAGGTACAAATAGGCAGCTGTTGGTTGGGGGCAGCCCTTTCCTGCCTGCTGTACCTGGCAGGACACAAATATAGTGCGAAGCCCCACGTCAATTCTTTTTTAATTATTTCATGAAATAATTTTAAAAAAAAAAGGGCTTCCCTATATTGTTGTGTCCGGCCAGGTACAAATAGGCAGCTGGTGGTTGGGGGCAGCCCGTTCCTGCCTGCTGTACCTGGCTGGACACAAATATAGTGCGAAGCCCCACTTCAATTTTTTTAAATTATTTCAGGAAATTCATGAAATAATTTAAAAAAAATTGACGTGGGGCTTCGCACTATATTTGTGTCCAGTCAGGTGCAGCAGGCAGGAACGGGCTGCCCCCAACCACAAGCTGCCTATTTGTACCTGGCCGGACACAACAATATAGGGAAGCCCTTTTTTTCTTAATTATTTCATAAATTTCATGAAATAATTAAAAAAAAAATACATGCGGCTTCGCCCTATTTTTGTGTCCAGTCAGGTACAGCAGGCAGGAACGGGCTGCCCCCAACCACCAGCTGCCTATTTGTACCTGGCCGGACACAACAATATAGGGAAGCCCTTTTTTTTTTTTAATTATTTCATGAAATAATTTAAAAAAAATTGACGTGGGGCTTCGCACTATATTTGTGTCCAGCCAGGTACAGCAGGCAGGAACGGGCTGCCCCCAACCACCAGCTGCCTATTTGTACCTGGCCGGACACAACAATATAGGGAAGCCCTTTTTTTTTTTTAATTATTTCATGAAATAATTAAAAAAAAATTGACGTGGGGCTTCGCACTATATTTGTGTCCAGCCAGGTACAGCAGGCAGGAAAGGGCTGCCCCCAACCAACAGCTGCCTATTTGTACCTAGCCGGACCCAACAATATAGGGAAGCCCTTTTTTCCTTAATTATTTCATGAAATAGTTTAAACAAAATTGACGTGGGGCTTCGCCCTGTTTTTGTGTCCAGCCAGGTACAACTAGGCAGCTGGGGGCTGGAATCCGCAGCGCAGGGAGGCCCAAGCTTTCTGGGCCACCCCCGCTGCAAATTGCAGTCCGCAGCCACCCCGGAAAATGGCGCGTTCATAGAAGCGCCATCATCTGGCGCTGTACCCAACTCATCCAGGGCCCTGATGCGGTGGCTCACTGGGTAATAAAGGGGTTAGGGCCAGCTTGGCATTTTCAGCTGGCCCTAAGCCCGAAAGTCATGGGGTCACGCCAATATTAGACATGACCATCATGAATTTCTAGTAAAGTATTTAAAAAAAACACAACACCCAGAAAAAAGTCCTTTAATTGAAATAAACACACAATTCTTTATTGTTCTAAATTAAACCATACTTACCGTCACGCCCATTCCAGCTGAAGCCAACGATCTCCTGAAATAAAAGAAAAATAATAAAGCAACATCATCCTTACCTTTCCATGGTTCCCATGACAGCTTCAGCTCTGCTACATCTAGATGACAGGCTGGACCGCAGCAGAACGCTGCCATCCAGCCTGTCATCCCGCAGACACTGAGAAGCGCAGGCTTGCTTGCGCTCCTCAGTGTCTCGCTGTGACGGCATCCAGATGAGCCGAGGTCATGTCCAATGAACTCGGCTCACCTCATGCACATCACTGACAGCGTGGGAAAATTCTCCTGCACTCAGCGCTTGAGCGTGGGAGAATTCTCACGCTGGAGATGGTGACAGCTGTGCATGGCTGCTGTAAGCTCACGCTGCCAGGAACGCGTCCGCTCCCGGCAGTGTGAGCCCCTGACTGAGGTCACCGGAGTGCATTCAGTCAGCGCAGCTCCGGTGATCTCCTTTACGGCACTGCTGTACCGTGGGAATTTCTCACAGCAGGGCCGTAAAGGAGCTGACCGGAGCAGCGCTGCCTGAACTCCGGCGAACCTGCTTATGCAATGACGGGGCTGCTTTACGGCCCCGTCATTCTAGCTGCGGCAGCGGTTCAGAGCGGTCACATTCTATGTGGCTGCTCTAAACTGGAGATCATCGTGAGACACTCGTGGACTACTACGGAGGGGTAAGGATAAGGTTGTGGTTTATTATTTTATATTTTATTACAGGAGATCGATGGCTTCAGGGAATTAGGTGTCTAGGTGAGTATAGGTGTATTTTTTTATTTTTTACTTTATTTTAGGTGGCGATCGGCGGGGACAGGTAATGTATAAACTAATTTATTTTAGGTAACCACTGGCCACCAATGACATGTATTTAAAATTTATTGGGGACACAGTAGGGCAATTTAAATAGCAGGATGAGGCTGATGGGAACTACTGCTCCCATCGAGCTGATCCTGCTGGCACGAGTGGACGGGGGACAGACATAGGCCGATGGGAGTAGTAGTGTCACATCGGCCTATGTCTGCCTGCACGCACACACTAATCATGACGGGCTGTGTGGGAGGTGAGGCTGACCTGTGCGGCCGTGGGAAAGTTCATGTGAGTTCATGTAATGCAGTCAAGCATGAACTCACATGAACCCTCTGAGGGCACCGCGGCGACTTCAAATGAACAGCTGATCGGCATCACCTGATACCTCAGCTGTTCATTTGAAATAACCGGCGGGAAAGCGCAGCAAAGAACGGGAAAGCCGGCGGTGAAGTCTTTTCATTGCCGGCTTCCCCGCCCGGGTCCTTCGCTCCCTGCTCCTTGGTGCTGCGCTCCCCCCCGGTCCTAACTTATGATCGGGATGTGAGGTGGCGAGGGGAGCGGAGGATCGGGGTGGGAGGCTGCAGGGAAGCGGGTATGGGGCTGAGTGATTGTTTGAAAGCCGGCGGGCGGTAAAAAGCCACCGGCTTTTAAACAATCAGGAGAATTCTCTCACGCTGGGATGGCATTCTGATGACAGGCTGGATCGCAGCTGAGCGCTGCCATCCAGCTTGTCATCCTTCAGAGACACTGCAGAGCGCAGGCATTATGGGAACTTCCGGTTCCGGTATCCGATATTGTAAAAATATCTGAACTCAGTATCGGAACTCCGATACCGCGAATATCGGCCGATACCCGATATTACAGTATAGGAATGCTCAACACTACCCGTGGACACTGACATGCAATGCTTGTTTCCAGACCGCACCATATCAAATTCTCTTGCAGAGTTGCTAGTCTCCGCAACAGAAATTTGACCACTAGAATGTATTGAATGCGGTAAATACGCATGGTTCAGTGAACACATGTGGATTTACCTGCTTTCAATAGAATGCAACATTTTGGACACAGCAAAAAATATGCATCCAAAGCGCTGCTACATCCGGATCGTGGGCACAGAGCCTAAAATCTTTTTAAAAAATGGCGTGGGCTAGCGCGTAATTTTTATAACCAGCAGAGAGAAAGCTGACCGCTGGGTGCTGATATTAGTAGCCGGGGTAGGGGCCATTAGTCAACAATGTTCCCTCGCTATTAATATCAGCCCACAGCTGTTTGTTTAGCCTTTACTGAGTAGATTACAGGAGGACCCCAGAAAAAAATGGCGTAGGGTCCCCCTATAAAATCTAACCAGAAAAGGTTAAACAGACAGCTGCAGGCTGATAATGAAGGAAGGGGCCATAGATATTAGCCCCCTCTGCGGCTATGCCAAATCTGGCACTTAGCCTCGCTCTTCCCACTGCCCTGTAGCGGTGGCAAGTGGGGTAATGGGGTAGGGTTCACGTCAGCCTTGTATTAGCGGCTGACGTGAAGCCCAGATTAGTAATGGAGAGCTTCTATAAGACTCCCCCATTACTAACCACATAATAAAGTTATCGCCGCCTTTTCAATAAATACATGGCCAGAATAAAGTATTTTAATGAAATAAAAAACACACAGTTTTAAAAAAAAATGTTATTACTCTGTCAGTCCCGGAAGCCTTTGATCTTCTGAAAAAAAAAACGTAAAAAAACAAACAACCATATCCCTCACATGTCCGTCGTCATGATGCAGTCCACGATTACCATCAATGATTGTCCCTCGGCGATCTGGGTCACTTCTACAGCAGTGACATAAGCAATCACTGATGTCACTGCTGTAGAAGACAGCAATGTATACTGACAGAAGTGTAAAATCACTCCTGTCAGTATACATTGCTGCTGGAGTGAGGTCTCTGGGGTTCATCAGCTGAAGATCAGCTGATAAGCCCCAGTGAGCTCACCACCAGTACTGGTGGGAACATTCTTGAGGATGTTCCCAAGATGAGGTCACGTGAGCGATCAGCTGATTGCTCACGTGACCGCAGGTCCTGGCAGCGCAGTATACTGCTGGGAGCAAGCGCTCTCCCAGCAGTGTACCGCTGGCTGCCGGGCTGAAGACATCACCAGGGACTGAGGACCAGGAGGACACTGGGGAGTTTAGGGCAGGTGAATATAGTGGGTTTTTTTTTATCGCATGGTACCGTGCTTGGCTGAGGAGACTACTGCTCCCCCCAGCCGCGCTGCTCTCGCTGTTATCAGGGGGAGCGGCGGTCGGATGAGAGGAGTAGTAGTCCTCCTCTGCCGACTTGGGTGCCACCCGCGGCGCATTTCTGCCGTGAATTCCCGCCCATTGGCTTTAATTGAAACTCAGGAAATCCGCATGTATACATATTATACCTGCGGAGTTGCAGGGGTTCAATTCAAGTCAATGGACGCTAATTGACGGTGGAAACGCGTGCACAATGGACATGTTGCATTTTTTTCTGCAATGTTAATCCTTAGCGGAAATTTCCGCATCAAGTGCACAGCACATCAAGATTACCATTGCAATACCTGGCAGACAGATTACATAGCATTTTCGCTGCGTTTTCCTACATGTGCACATAGCCTTATACTACTACGGGTCTCTGACTGGATCCGGGCGAGGTGTTATGGCTCCACACCCCTAATGGTGAGCGGACTCAGTTGTGTTTAACCTGGTTAATGTATCGTGGGGAACAAGTATTGTTAGTGTAATAGGAATAGGGTGCAGTAGGAATATAGGAAGTATAAAGTATAAGATACAGGGAAAATCTATGTCTTTGTACTGTGTTAGCCAGAAGATAGAAAAATATTAAGATTTGAGAGTCCTCAGTGGTTGAGACCTTTTAATGGCTACCTGCAAAGATGGTAACAAATTGCAAGCTTTAGAGACTATTCAGGTCTCTTCATCAGGCATAATATAACACAAAATCTGTCACATATTTATGCAAAAGAGGACACAGGAATAATGCAATATATAAGACAAGTGACGTGAAGCAGAACTATCAATGTAGTAATGGGGAGAAAATAATTGTGGCCGTAAATTCTGGAATAGTTCATAGATAAGGATTGTGAAAGTTTTATTGTCCTGTGATTGAGGCCTGGTCCATGATTGTGATTCCCCCAAATGGTCTGAGGAGCAAATTCCTTAGTTGATATAGAAAGACATAAATCCATACAAGTATAAGATAAGTGATAAAATACATAGGTTAGGTTTTAGGACATAAGGTAGTGACCATAGAATAAGGTAGACTTTGGTGAGCAGTATCATTGTAACATGTCTAATGTATGCAAATGCAATGCATAGTGTTGGTAAAAGTATATCGTCCCAGCCACATGCTGTATGGACAGACCTAGTTAAGGAGTTAAGCCCATAGTGGGAGGAGGAAGCCCCAGTAAAAAAGGACTGCTTCCTGATAGCAGATCAGATAGGGAAATACAGTAACAAAGGTCAAGTTCAAGTTGCAGTGGGCAAGCATCTATTGTTTGACAGTGGAAGCAGTGGGAAGCCTTAATGGAATCCCTTTGCGGACATTCCTGCAACATCCGGAGCTCAAGGCTCAGTACAGGTAATACAAAGAGTGCCTTATCCTCTGGCGAACAGGGGATGATGGATGTGGAACCGCGTGAAGGGAAGATAATGGATCCTGAGTGCACTGCGGGACTGGACAGGAAATCCATGGGCCTGACAGAGCCAGAGAACGTAGGGAAAGTCCAGGAGGTATGGATAGCAATGCTGAAGATGCAATGTACTAAGGAGACAAGCAATAAGAAGTGTTGTGCCCAATACTGTGTATTACAATCGGATGAACTTGAACTGTCCAGTAAACTTTTGCTTGTTGAAGCGAACTTCATGCCCCCTGAGTTATGTGTGATGGCTCCTGAAGATGGTGGCCTGGAGAAAGCGAAGGCCTGCGGCCTACAAGTGAGGTGATGCTCCCCAGGACTGCCACATGATTTTCCTGTGAAGTGCCAGGGCTTTATGGAACAGCAGCTCGTCCATGGCTACTGTCTATGATCACTTCACATTCATCTTTTGTAGCAGTAGTGGATGGTGAGATATGGGGCCTGGAAGTCAAAAGTTCAAAACATTGTTACCCTTTTGCTCATCAGTGTAACTGTAAAGAATAAGAATTAAAGAAGCTCTCCCACCAAACTTTTTTGCATAAACCTGTGTAAATGTATATGTAGGTTAGTGTAAGTATGCAAATATACTCACCAGTCACCATCTTCTCTAATTTCTAGTGCATTGTAGTTCTCTTCTGGGTCACTTGATTGCATTTCCAACTTGCCAGTTTACACTGGGTTCTATGTGTGAGCCGGAAGTGGCTTTTACAATGTATGGACCCAATTAATCAAGACTGGCGTTGTTCATGTCGGGTTAATCTGCAGATAAATAGCATTACAATGCTGCCTGTGCGCCTTACTGAAAATGCGGCCATTGGGAGAAAAT
This sequence comes from Phyllobates terribilis, assembly GCF_046119375.1. Lineage (NCBI taxonomy): Eukaryota > Metazoa > Chordata > Amphibia > Anura > Dendrobatidae > Phyllobates > Phyllobates terribilis. The sequence continues at coordinate 696,104,656 of NW_027362762.1, forward strand.
TAATCTATTCCCTTCTGGAGCCACCAGCTTTCAGTCATAGGGGCGGTGCATGGGGCGGCGGCAGACACTGCTCACAGCACACCTCACTGTGCTCTGAGCATCGGCTGTAAACAAGCCCTGGCACTTCCATTGACAGACAATTTTGCAGTTCACCTGTACAGAGCAATCTTCCAAAGTGATGGGGCTTGTATTCAGCAGTTGCTCATGACCTCTTATCAGTGACTGTCGCCGATCCGAGCATGTCTCTATGACTGAAATTTGGTGGCTATGGAAGGAAAAGAGTTAATTTCCCAGCCTCACTTTCAGTAATGTGGCCATGCATCATTGTAATGCTATTTACCTATAGAGCCAGGTAATTAACCCTATATCTGCAGGTAAATAACATTTTCCAAGGTGACAAGTTCCCTTTAAAGGTGCAACCTGCAGAATGAAGAGGCGGTTAGAGTCACGATTATCCATGTCTCTGTGTCAGTTATTCCAACTCATTCTCATTCACTAGAATGTTTAGGGGTTGTAGTAAAATGCACATATAGACAAACTTTTTTTGGTACAGCAGTGCAGAGATGCTGCTCTAGTGAGTAGTACAGTGTTCTATTGAACAGTGGAGGTCCCAGGGATAAGAATAGGCCATCAAAACAAACTTCCTAAAAAAATTCTTTAAGACAAATATATACTCTTTTCAGAACACTTCTAAAAAATATGATTTTTTTTATTATGTGAAGAAGAATTACGTAGATATGCCTATTCACACTAAGTACTGTATGTTAGGGCATTTATTATTGGCACATTTTGCATTTTACTTTTGAATATTACCTGCTTACTGAGCAAATAAATACATTGCTTTCTTCTCTTCAGAGGAAATAAACTCACCCCATATATGGATAGCAGATCATCTGAAAAGTATTATGAGAAAATGTGAGCCAAAAAAATTAAGAAATGTTATGTAACACTAGCAGTTATAAAATTAAAGGTAATATAAAAAATAGTCATAGGAGACAGATGTATTTGCCCCCTCATTTATTAAACATACTCCCTACTTACACTTTGGATAAAACTTTAAAATATCAGAAATAATTTTGCTTGTAGAGAATTTTCATGTCGGATAGGCCATGGATTATATTTGCTATTAAAGCGGTTGTGTTATCAGAAACACCAAAATGTGCCAATGCCAACATCTCCAGGAACACTCAACATTTATACATAAATTGAGTGCAAACTTTTTGGGCATCAAGGCAGGCTCTAAGTATATGTAGGCCCCTTAAGGACAAATCAGTGGGCCACCTGTTTCAAGCACTATAGTAGTCTATGTGGAATTCTAGTATTCAGCATTTCATGAGCCCAACTGAAGTTGCAGAGCAGAGGCGCAGTACACTATGAAGACCTTTGGAGGAGGCACATGCAGTCACTGCAGGTCAGTATGTCATTGCATGTTGCCTCGTGACTAGTGTTGAGCGATACCTTCCGATATCAGGAAATATCGTATCGGATTGGATCGGGCCGATACCCAAAAAGTATCGGATATCGCCGATTCCGATACCGGAAACCAATGCAAGTCAATGGGACACAAATATCGGAATGAAAATAAACCCTTTCTTTCCTTGTAGGTTAATTCTACATGAAGTAAAACAACTAAGAATAATGTAGAATGACATGAAAAGCCGGCAATTCATCAGCGGCATTCACCGGTACCCGACAATTTACAACAGAAAGAATAGAGCTTCACACATAGATTAGGTAGATAGAAACATGTCAGTCACATATATAAGAAGTACAGTGACAGTGTTGCTTACTGTACTTGTCATTTAGTGTAAAGGATTTATTTTAAAAAATATTAGTGTTTTCGTGCACCGTCTCTTTAAAAAAGCCGGCCGGCAATTCAGCAGCGGTACCCGACAATTTATAACAGACAGAATAGAGCTTCACACATAGATTAGATAGATAGAAACATGTCAGTCACATATATATGAAGTACAGTGACAGTGTTGCTTACTGTACTTGTCATTTAGTGTAAAGGATTTATTTAAAAAATTATAGTGTTTTCATGCACCGTCTCTTTAAAAAAGCCGGCCGGCAATTCAGCATCTGTACCCGACAATTTAGAATAGAAAGAATAGAGAATCACACATAGATTAGATAGATAGAAACATGTCAGTCACATATATATGAAGTACAGTGACAGTGTTGATTACTGTACTTGTCATTTACTGTTAAAATAAAGGATTTATTTAAAAAAAAAATTGGCGTGGGGTTCCCCTTAATTTTAGGCTCTAGCGGAGGTTAAGCAGACAGCTGGGGCAGATGTTTGAAGCCTGGGAAGGGGGTGATATCCACGGAGCTTCCCAGGCTACTAATATCAGCCCCCAGCTGAATACCTAGCTTTTATTAGCTATTAAAATGGGGGACCCCCCCAAAAAAATAACGTGGGGTCCCCCCTAATTTAATAGCTAGCAAAGGCTAGGCAGACAGCTGGGGGCTGATTTTAATAGCCCAGGAAGGGTGCCATGAATATTGGCCCCCTCCCAGGCTAGAAACACCAGCCGTCAGCCGCCCCAGAAATGGCGCATCCATAGGATGCGCCAATTCTGGCACTTAGCCTCGCTCTTCCCACTGCCCTGTAGCGGTGGCAGTGGGGTAATAGGGCTGGGGTTGATGTCAGCTTATAATGCCAGCTGACATCAAGCCCAGGTTAGTAATGGAGAGGCGTCTATAAGACACCCCCATTACTAACCCCATAGTCAAAGTTAAAAGAAAACACAAACACCCAGAAAAAAGTCCTTTAATTGAAATAAAGACACAATCCTTTATTGTTCTAAATTAAACCATACTTACCGTCACGCCCATTCCAGCTGAAGCCAACGATCTCCTGCAATAAAAGAAAAATAATAAAGCAACCTCATCCTTACCTTTCCATGGTTCCCACGACAGCTTCAGCTCTGCTACATCGAGATGACAGGCTGGACCGCAGCAGAACGCTGCCATCCAGCCTGTCATCCCGCAGACACTGAGAAGCGCAGGCATGCTTGCGCTCCTCAGTGTCTCTCTGTGACGTCATCCAGATGAGCCGAGTTCATGTCCAATGAACTCAGCTCACCTCATGCACGTCACTGACAGCGTGGGAAAATTCTCACGCTGAAGCGCTGAGTGCAGGAGAATTTTCCCACGCTGTCAGTGACGTGCATGAGGTAAGCTCATGTCCAATGAACTCAGCTCACCTCATGCACGTCACTGACAGCGTGGGAAAATTCTCACGCTGAAGTGCTGAGTGCAGGAGAATTTTCCCACGCTGTCAGTGACGTACATGAGGTGAGCTCATGTCCAATGAACTCGGCGCACCTCATGCACTTCACTGACAGCGTGGGAAAATTCTCACGCTGAAGTGCTGAGTGCAGGAGAATTTTCCCACGCTGTCAGTGACGTGCATGAGGTGAGCTGAGTTCATTGGACATGACCTCGGCTCATCTTTATGCCGTCACAGCCAGACACTGAGGAGTGGAAGCATGCCTGCGCTTCTCAGTGTCTGCGGGATGACAGGCTGAATGGCAGCGTTCTGCTGCGGTCCAGCCTGTCATCTCGATGTAGCAGAGCTGGAGCTGTCGTGGGAACCATGGAAAGGTAAGGATGAGGTTGCTTTATTATTTTACTTTTATTGCAGGAGATCGTTGGCTTCAGCTGGAATGGGCGTGATGGTATGTATGGTTTAATTTAGAACAATAAAGAATTGTGTGTTTATTTCAATTAAAGGACTTTATTCTGGGTGTTGTGTTTTTTAAAATACTTTACTAGAAATTCATGGTGGTCATGTCTAATATTGGCGTGACCCCATGAATTTGGGGCTTAGGGCCAGCTGATAATGCCAAGCTGGCCTTAACCCCTTTATTACCCAGTGAGCCACCGCACCAGGGCCCTGGATGAGTTGGGTACAGCGCCAGAAGATGGCGCTTCTATGAACGCGCCATTTTCTGGGGCGGCTGCGGACTGCAATTTGCAGCGGGGGTGGCCCAGAAAGCTTGGGTCTCCCTGCGCTGCGGATTCCAGCCCCCAGCTGCCTAGTTGTACCTGGCTGGGAACAAAAATAGGGCGAAGCCCCACGCATTTTTTTTTTTAATTATTTCATGAAATTCATGAAATAATTAAGAAAAAAAGGGCTTCCCTATATTGTTGTGTCCAACCAGGTACAAATAGGCAGCTGGTGGTTGGGGGCAGCCCGTTCCTGCCTGCTGTACCTGGCTGGACACAAATATAGTGCGAAGCCCCACGTCAATTTTTTTAAAATCATTTCAGGAAATTCATGAAATAATTAAAAAAAATTGATGTGGGGCTTAGCCCTATATTTGTGTCCAGTCAGGTACAGCAGGCAGGAACGGGCTGCCCCCAACCACCAGCTGCCTATTTGTACCTAGCCGGACACAACAATATAGGGAAGCCCTTTTTTTCTTAATTATTCCATGAATTTCATGAATTTAAAAAAAAAATACGTGGAGCTTCGCCCTATTTTTGTGTCCAGCCAGGTACAACTAGGCAGCTGGGGGCTGGAATCTGCAGCGCAGGGAGGCCCAAGTTTTCTGGGCCACCCCCGCTGCAAATTGCAGTCCGCAGCCGCCCCGGAAAATGGCGCGTTCATAGAAGCGCCATCTTCTGGCGCTGTACCCAACTCATCCAGGGCCCTGGTGCGGTGGCTCACTGGGTAATAAAGGGGTTAAGGCCAGCTTGGCATTATCAGCTGGCCCTAAGCCCGAAATTCATGGGGTCACGCCAATATTAGACATGACCACCATGAATTTCTAGTAAAGTATTTAAAAAAAACACAAACACCCAGAAAAAAGTCCTTTAATTGAAATAAACACACAATTCTTTATTGTTCTAAATTAAACCATACCTACCATCACGCCCATTCCAGCTGAAGCCAACGATCTCCTGAAATAAAAGAAAAATAATAAACCAACATCATCCTTACCTTTCCATGGTTCCCACGACAGCTTCAGCTCTGCTACATCGAGATGACAGGCTGGACCGCAGCAGAACGCTGCCATCCAGCCTATCATCCCGCAGACACTGAGAAGCGCAGGCTTGCTTGCGCTCCTCAGTGTCTGGCTGTGACGGCATCCAGATGAGCCGAGGTCATGTCCAATGAACTCAGCTCACCTCATGCACGTCACTGACAGCGTGGGAAAATTCTCCTGCGCATGCGGTGAGCGTGAGAGACTCGGCTTATCGGGATGCCGTCACAGCCTGACACTGAGGAGCGCAAGCATGCCTGCGCTTCTCAGTGTCTGCGGGATGACAGGCTGGATGGCAACTTTCTGCTGCGATCCAGGCTGTCATCTCGATGAAGCAGAGCTGAAGCTGTCGTGGGAGCCATGGAAAGGTAAGGATGATGTTGCTTTATTATTTTACTTTTATTGCAGGAGATCGTTGGCTTCAGCTGGAATGGGCGTGACGGTAAGTATGGTTTAATTTAGAACAATAAAGAATTGTGTCTTTATTTCAATTAAAGGACTTTTTTCTGGGTGTTTGTGTTTTTTTTAAATACTTTACTAGAAATTCATGGCGGTCATGTCTAATATTGGCGTGACCCCATGAATTTCGGGCTTAGGGCCAGCTGATAATGCCAAGCTGGCCTTAACCCCTTTATTACCCAGTGAGCCACCGCACCAGGGCCCTGGATGAGTTGGGTACAGCGCCAGAAGATGGCGCTTCTATGAACGCGCCATTTTCCGGGGCGGCTGCGGACTGCAATTTGCAGCGGGTGGGGCCCAGAAAGCTTGGGCCTCCCTGCGCTGCGGATTCCAGCCCCCAGCTGCCTTGTTGTACCTGGCTGGACACAAAAATAGGGCGAAGCCCCACGCATTTTTTTTTTTAAATTATTTCATGAAATTCATGGAATAATTAAGAAAAAAAGGGCTTCCCTATATTGTTGTGTCCGGCTAGGTACAAATAGGCAGCTGGTGGTTGGGGGCAGCCCGTTCCTGCCTGCTGTACCTGGCTGGACACAAATATAGAGCGAAGCCCCACGTCAATTTTTTTTTAATTATTTCATGAATTTCCTGAAATAATTAAAAAAAATTGACGTGGGGCTTTGCACTATATTTGTGTCCAGCCAGGTACAGCAGGCAGGAACGGGCTGCCCCCAACCACCAGCTGCCTATTTGTACCTAGCCGGACACAACAATATAGGGAAGCCCTTTTTTTCTTAATTATTCCATGAATTTCATGAAATAATGAAAAAAAAAAAAAACGTGGAGCTTCTCCCTATTTTTGTGTCCAGCCAGGTACAACTAGGCAGCTGGGGGCTGGAATCCGCAGCGCAGGGAGGCCCAAGCTTTCTGCCCCCCTCCCCCCCCCCCGCTGAAAATTGCAGTCCGCAGCCGCCCCGGAAAATGGCGCGTTCATAGAAGCTGGATGCTGTACCTGGCTGGCATACAAAAATATGGCGAAGCCCACGTCAAAAGTTTTGGGAAAAATTAATTAAAAAATAAATAATAATTTAGGGACTGCATCTTTATTAACTCCTCAAATGTCATTTAGTGTTAAAATAAAGGATTTATTTAAAAAAAAAATGGCGTGGGATCCCCCATAATTTTAGTCTCTAGCGGAGGTTAAGCAGACGGCTGGGGCAGATGTTTGAAGCCTGGGAAGGGGGTAAAACCCACGGAGCTTCCCAGGCTACTAATATCAGCCCCCAGCTGAATACCTAGCCTTTACTAGCTATTAAAATGGGGGACCCCCCCCAAAAAAATGACGTGGGGTCCCCCCTATTTTAATAGCTAGCAAAGGCTAGGCAGACAGCTGGGGGCTGATATTAATAGCCCAGGAAGGGTGCCATGAATAATGGCCCCCTCCCAGGCTAGAAACACCAGCCGTCAGCCGCCCCAGAAATGGCGCATCCGTAGGATGCGCCAATTCTGGCACTTAGCCTCGCTCTTCCACGCTGCCCTGGTGCGGTGGCAGGGGGTAATAGTGGTGGGGTTCATGTCAGCGCCAGCTGCCATGAAGCCCAGGTTAGTAATGATGGGCGTCTATAAGACACCCCCATTACTAACCTACAAAGTGTTAAAAAGAAAAAACACACTACACCCAGAAAAAAATAATTTATTTGAAATAAAACACACCATTTTATTTAATTCTTAGTTCACTAAAAATAATAGTTACCTGTCCACGTTCCTGTGCTGATCTCCCATGCACAGCTGTCACATCTGGAGATGGTGACAGCTGTGCATGGCTGCTGTAAGCTCACACTGCCGGGAACACGTCCGCTCCCGGCAGCGGGAGCCACTGACTGAGGTCACCGGAGTGCATTCAGGCAGCGCAGCTCCGGAGACCTCCTTTACGGCAGTGCTGTACCGTGGGAATTTCTCACGATACAGCAGGGCCGTAAAGCAGCTAACCGGAGCAGCGCTGCCTGAACTCCGGTGAACCCGCTTATGCAATGACGGGGCTGCTTTACGGCCCCGTCATTCTAGCGGCGGCAGCGGTTCAGAGCGGTCACATTCTATGTGGCTGCTCTGAACTGGAGATCTTCGTGGGACACTCGTGGACTACTCCGGAGGGGTAAGGATAAGGTTGTGGTTTATTATTTTATATTTTATTACAGGAGATCGATGGCTTCGGGGAATTAGGTGTCTAGGTGAGTATAGGTGTAGTTTTTTATTTTTTACTTTATTTTAGGTGGCGATCGGCGGGGACAGGTAATGTATGAACTAATTTATTGTAGGTAACCACTGGCCACCAATGACATGTATTTAACATTTATTGGGGCACAGTAGGGCAATTTAAATAGCAGGATCAGACTGATGGGAACTACTGCTCCCATCGAGCTGATCCTGCTGGCACGAGTGGACGGGGGACAGACATAGGCCGATGGGAGTAGTAGTGTCACATCGGCCTATGTCTGCCTGCACGCACAGACACCCGCACAGACACCCGCACAAACATCGCACAGACACCCCGCACACAGACACCCCGCACACAGACACCCCGCACACAGACACCCCGCACAGACACCCCGCACACACACTAATCATGACCGGTCTGATGGTCTGTGAGGTGTGGCTGACCTGTGCGGTCGTGGGAAAGTTCATGTGAGTTCATGCAGTCAAGCATGAACTCACATGAACCCTCTGAGGGCACCGCGGCTACTTCAAATGAACAGCTGATCGGCATCACCTGATACCTCAGCTGTTCATTTGAAATAACCGGCGGGAAAGCGCAGCACAGAACGGGAAAGCCGGCGGTGAAGTCTTTTCACTGCCGGCTTCCCCGCCCGGGTCCTTCGCTCCTTGGTGCTGCGCTCCCTGCCCGGTCCTAACTTACGATCGGGATGGGAGGTGGCGAGGGGAGCGGAGGATCGGGGTGGGAGGCTGTGGGGAAGCAGTATGGGGCTGTGTGATTGTTTAAAAGCCGGCGGCTTTTTACCGCGCGCCGGCTTTTAAACAATCAGGAGAATTCTCCCCCGCTGGGATGGCATTCTGATGACAGGCTGGATCGCGCTGCCATCCAGCTTGTCATCCTTCACAGACACTGCAGAGCGCAGGCATTATGGGAACTTCCGATTCCGGTATTCGATATTGTAAAAGTATCGGAATTAAGTATCGGAATTCCGATACTGCGAATATCGGCCGATACCCGATATTACAGTATCGGAATGCTCAACACTACTCGTGACGCACTATTTTTTTAAAGCCACATTTGATGCAGATTGTCATGAGACTGTATAACGTGGTGTGGGGCGTTAGACATGGGCAAGGTACTCATCTCTCACACCCTGGCTTGTTACATGAAGGTGGGGGTCCTTGCTGGGTGTGTGGGTTTTGTCTATGAAAGCACTTTGCCCGTGCAGGCCGCATTATACCAATAACTTTGGTTGGCCAGGACCAGCTGTTGTAAAGTTCATTGAGGGAGACCACCAGTCAAAAATAGTTTTTTACTGAACGGCAACTTGATGGGAACTATGTACAATAGATAGGGGGTGCATAACTTCACAAACATTTCCTTTTCAAAATGGAAAACCTTCACACACAGTCTTTCTACCTCCTTAAAGGTTACTCGTTTCTGCGTCAAGTTCCTTTGTTTTCACTACAACTCAGCACAGTATAACAGTTCAGTAAATGAGAGTCCTGTACTTCAACCCTCGGTTGCACTTTTTTTTTTTACCTTAGGGAAGTTAGCTTGCCACTATGGCCTTTACTTAGCTTCTCTGTGGATTAACACCTTGGAACTCCCACCAGTGACACTCACGCTCCCTGTTCTTCCCTGGCCCATTACCTCCTTTACTTGTGAAGTTGGGGCCGTACTGCTGGGCATTCTGTGTCAGGACCCATTTCCAGTTGATCACTCTGTCCTTCAGTCACTTCTGTCTCTTTCTCTGCTCAGGATCACGTTATTCACTGCCTTGGTCTCCACTCACATCAAGGACACCCATGCCATGCAGCTCTCCTAGGTCTGCTTCTACTGTTGGCTGAGCCTTATCTGACCTCCTGATAGGAAACTGTCTCTGTCCCTGCGCTTTAACCCCGTCCACTCTGGGCTAGTCCCAAACATTATCCCTAACTCTCCCTACAGTCGGGCAGAATGCAACACTATCGCTAATAACGCATGTTACAATACACATTATACATTACAACAATATGCATGTCTTCAAGGGATTGTGGGCAGTATGTCCATCTCCTTACACCTGCGTCCTTGTTACAACCACATCATATGGAACTTCCTGCCAGCATGGGTTTGTAGCAAACAAGTCATGCCAGACTAATCTTATTTCCTTCTATGATGGCATCACTGACTTGGTGGATTATGTAAACGCAGTAGATATAGTATATCTCGACTTCAGCAAAGCAATTGAAAAAATATATCATACTAAAAATTTTAAAAAATTACCAAGTAAGCGATTGACAAGGCTAGCTTAGGTGCATTCATAACTGGGTCAATAATCATACTCAAAGAGTGGTAATAAATGGTTGCACATGCAATTGGAAGAGTGTTTCAAGTGGGGTACCACACGGCTCTGTCCTGGCCCCAGTGTTGTTCAATATTTCTATAAATGATCTAGATAAGGGAACTGAAGCTAAAATAATCAAATTTATAGATGACACAGAGCTAGGAGGGACAGCTAACACTAGAGAAGACAGAGAAAGGATTCAGAAAGATCTAGATAAGCTTGAACAATGTGCAGTGACTAATAGAATTGTATTTAAAAGGAGAACTGCAAGATTCTACATCTGGGCAAGAAAAAGGAAGATGACATCTACACAATGGGAGGAATAGAACTAAGCAACAGCACGTGTGAAAAAGTCATGCGATGCAGCAGCAAAAAGGCAAACACAGTTCTGGGATGTATTAAGAGAAGCATAGTGTCTAGATCACATGAAGTAATTATCCCCTTCTACTCCTCCTTCTGGAATACTGTGGCCAGTTCTGAACACCACATTTTTAAAAAAGACATTGAAAAACTGGAGCAATTTCAGAGAAGAGCTACCAGGATGGTGAGTGGACTGCAAACTATGTCCTACAAGGAACAGTTAAAAGATCTGGGAATGTTTAGCTTATAAAAAAGAAGGTGAAGAGGAGACTTAATAGCTGTCTGCAAATATCTGAAGGGATGTCATGGTATAGAGGGATCATCCTTATTCTCATTTGTACATGGAAACACGAGAAGCAATCAAATGAAACTGAAAGGCAGAAGACACAGATATTAGAAAAAAAAATTTTGACAGTGAGGGTGATCAATGAGTGGGCCAGGCTGCCACTACATTGAGCAGGGGGTTGGACATGATGACTCTGGAGGTCCCTTCCAACTCTAACATTCTATGGTTCCTTGAAGACTTACTGAATTGAACTTCATTTAGGATCTAGGACTTGTTTTAGCTATGCTTTATGCTAAAAATTTGTAATAAGCAATTGTGAAACCCCCTTCCCCTTGCTGCTGAAGGAAATTTAACATATAGTTAATGCTATCTGTTCCAATCACCGAATATGTTTGAGAGCAATCTATCATTTCTATGTGACAGACTCTATTTACTATATTGCCTACATTTGTCATCTACGGTTGACATAAAGTTTACTTTTTACTTTAGTATTTTAATATACTCATCCAGAGGTGATGCATGCAGTGTGTATAGCGTCTTGGTTAAATACATGAGTGGGCATGATATTTAGTACTGGCTATGTTTCTTCACAATTAGCCTTGTAATTCACTCTTTTTACTATATTTCTGCATTTTTTTGTTTTTGACCTCTATGACACATAAGGCTTTTTTCTTCCTTCATTCTTACCCTGGCTATTTTTTTGCCTAACCCTCTGTTTAAGTATCAGTACATGTTTTTTACCCATCCAGTTGACTATGTGAACTTTTGTTATTACCAATTTCCACATGCTCTTTTAATAATTTTTATTTTTATAGCGCCAACATATTCTGCAGCACTTTACAATTTTAGGGGGGACTCTTTTAAGTTTTCCTTAAAATACTGGATATCCAACCAACAAATACTAAAGTTCTGGGGTACATACAGGGCCTAAATAAAGTTTCAGAAAAAGAGGAAGGTAAATATAAAGTATTTGTATTAGTATAGCACTAATCGGGTATCTTTGAAACCACATTCCTATATTAAAATCAACAGTAAAAGCAAATAGAAGAAACGTTTTAATATATCTTATCAGAGAAATATGCTTCCTACCTCACTTATGAGCCACTTCATCCCCTCACTTTGCCTCTAAAACTCACCATCCACTCTGAAAAAAACAACTTAATTTTGCCATAGATAAAAGAGACTGCCAGCACAGTGAGCTGTCAGGTCACTCAGCCTTTTATACTCTATGGAGAAAAGAGGATGGTGGGGGAGTAAGGAGCACAGTGAAAAAACAATCAGAGGAAGACAAAGAAAGGTTATGCTAAGCTTTCAAAAAAATGTTGTTCCTCACCTAAGAGCTGGAGTCACATCTACACTGATCAGTGCTGTTGTATAACTTCCTACATGCTTCTGCTGCTGCTTCTCTCTTTGTGCTAAGAGATGAAGAGCAGGAATACATCCCTGTGTTCTGTCCTGTGTGGGAGACATCATAGCAGCTTGTCAACTGTTAACTCAGAGTCATTTGTGAATTAAAGGGAACCTGTCATGCAGCCCAAACAATGAGTGGTTTGAATCAGCGCCTGACTGCACAATTGCAGCCAGGTATCTTTTTCTCTGAAATTATCTGACATCTCAGAGAAAACATAGATTAAAGATCCAAGTTCAGCTCCAATACTGGCTGGCTTCTCCCTGCACCACTGTAGTTGGTAGTTGAATGACAAGTCTCTATCTATGCACACACATAGGAAAGACCTGCCAACTAGTCTCATCTCTGCCTACAATCCCTGGATCTTTTAACACATATTTACTCTGAAATGCTAGAGTGTTTCTGAGAAAGACATATCTGGCTGAAAATATGCAGCCAGTCTCTGAATCAGGCTGCCAGTGGCTTGGGCACCATGAATAACAAATAGTTTCCATTTAAGATATAGAGCATGCAGAGGGAAAAACTAGTGAAAATGCAGGATGGAAGTCTTACAATGGCCAAAAAAAAGTGTTATTCTTCATGTATACACACGACAGCTTATTTTAAAGAAATACTTGAAAGTCTTGTTCCCCATATACAATTATTCATGTAGAGTTATTTGAGCTTTATACTGATTTTTGAGTAAATTTACAAACAACTTTTTGTGTGTAAATATGCAACAAAATATATAGAAAATATGATGCTTACTTCTTTAAGTTTTTTAAGGTAAGGGTAAATTGAGGAAACTGAGGTCAATATCTAGAGTATGAGGAAAAGGGTTTCTAACATAACAAATCAAATTAGGATTTTGTCTAGAGGGTCTGTTCAAAGTAATAGCATCAATTTCAGGTCACTGCTTCTGACTCTTAGCTTTACAATCTAGACAAAGGTTACATTTCTTTGACCAAGTGAAGAAAGGAAAGTCCACCTGCTTAAACCGATGTAAATTCCTCAAAATAAGGATTTGAACCAAATCCATTGAAACTAGAAACCTGGTTAATGTTACAGCCATTCTCTGTAGTGAGAAGCTTTGATTTCAGGGACGGATAGTCTTTTTGACAAGTGAATGTAATCGGAAAATACTGGAATTAACTTTAGATGGACTTCATTTGTTTACAATCTCACAAAATCACAAAAAATCACAAAGAAATGAGTTCAGACTCAGATGAAAACTTTTTTTGTCATTTATTTATACATGATATGATAGGTGAAGAGCATTTCCTTAATACCTGGAATAGGAATAACTTTCTATAAAAGCAGAAGCACTCTGATTAATCAAGGATAACTATAATTGTGTTTCCTCATATTATGAGACCCACGAGAATGGAGTTGCTGTACAGATGTTCATGAATTCATGGGAAACAGTCACACATTACAACCTGATTCCTCAAGATACAATATGTATATATGCATGAAATCAGTCCCTATATAAGAGCCCTAGCAAGTGTATATTTGCTACCTAATACATTCTGGTCTCATTTAGAAAATTATGTGGACGCTACTGACTTATATAATATCTGATCAAAGTGCAAGAAAAACAACACATCAAAAAACTCAATTCATCCTTTGACTCAGACAATGGAAAGATAGGTCCACAAATATAAGAATTGTTATGGATTTTACCTGCGGATTTGTACAGGTAAAATCCACATCATATTACAGTACTATGCATTTGGATGAGATCTTACAAATCTTATTTAGATGCTGCATTAGTTTTCTTCATCAAAATTGGCAATGTAGATTTTAAAATCCACACTCTGCCAATTTCACTTTCCCTGCTGATTTCAAAACTTTCAGTGTGGCAAGGAAATTTATGAAGAGAATTCATAGCAAAATATGCATGTTAAACACAAAAATTTTGTTGAAAATTTTGCAACCCTACATGTTCATGCTTTAAGTAAATGTCTTGCCTTTTCTAGTAACAACTCTGTCTGCATTTATTAAGTGGACTGGTAGAGCTCTGTGTGTTGGGCGAAGGAGCACAAATTGTTTGGGGAAGAAAGCACACAGCAAATATAGTTAGACTACGGTAAGAAGAAGCGAATGAAAAACATATGGACAAGCAGCCACTGCAGGTTTTAAACACAAGATTTTGCAGAACAGCAGTGTTACCATAAACTAAATTAATTGTGAAAATTTGCAGGTGAAACAGTTATTTTCCTGCAAAATCAAGTGGCTGTTAAACAGTCAAACTTAAAAAATCAGGTTGCCGCCTTATTAGGACCATGACGTGGCTGCATCATCTCCTTAAGGCCTAAAAGAAGCAAGCCAAGCATCAGACAATAGCCTATTGTTCAAATTATTTTTTGTGTTAAATGTATGTTTAAAAAAATGTTGACAAATGTTTTTTTTACATATCAAAATCTGTATTAAATATAAAAAATATAAATATTTCAATTTTCATAATAACACCTATTGTGATTGCAAGATCCTGTGTTATACACTGTATACACAAGTGTTATCTGTCATTGTTATCTTTGCTATTTGTGCCAGTCATCTTGAATCTTTTAAGCCAAGAGGGAAGTTAAATGGCTAGTTTGGAAAGAATAACTGCAAGAGTGGAAGGGACTACTGTTCAGTACATCACCGATTATTAGAAGGGATGACTTCTGTTCACCACTGGAATGGAGCACAGCCATACACAATGCCACTCCATTAATGTTTCTTTGGCTATCTCCTACAGAGAATTAATCAATGAACCATCAGTGTCCTTTCTTGACCTTGTATCCATTCAACTGAATTTCCTGTTTTGGAATTCTGTGTGAGTCTTAGCGGTTGGACCCCAATAATCTATTATCCTTTGGATAGGTGATAACTTCTTCTAACATGAATACCCTTTAAAGGAAGGTATATTTGTGTATTAGAGTTATGCCAATCAATGCAAGCTCAGAGGGAACAATGGCCCTCCACTCCAGAACCAAAAGTCTAAAAGCAGTGTCATGGTATATCTGTATTGGGGGTATGATAACCGATACACACATTGTCGATGTGAGAATAATATTGGTCAATACAATAAAATCATTCAAACTCTTATTCATTAATATAATATGTTGTGGCAGATTTTCAGACCTATTTATATTATTCTCACCATAACCTTTCCTCCATAAGCCTCTCTCAGGGAGAAGCACTGTATTTTGGATCAGTAGTTTGCATGAGTATTTCAAAACCAAAACCTGGGTGGATCCAAAATATGGAAGATGTGCAAATCTTTGCATCATCGACCTTCTATTGCATGCAATTTTGTGGTCCACACATCAGACCAGAATAGTGCATGTTTCAATTTTTGTTCACGTCTTGACTATCACATAGGCTTCAAGTCGTCTGTGTGGTCCGTCGGAGCCCGAAGGGATACTTTGAATTTATTCTCCATAAATCAAATACTTATTAATTGGTGTAATTGACATTCATTAAATGCATTGTAATTTGTTTCTATACCCAATAGAGCTCCTAATTTCAAAAAAAGTCTGTTATCCTACACATATTTTGCCCTAAAGAGCACAGAATCAGATACCACTCAACACTTTTTTATACTAAATGTTGCCTTCTGACTCCAAGGAAGAAATATTTTGTTTCCTTTCCTCATATAAACCTATCGCTCACAGATTATATGTCATTCAGCAAGCTCACACTAAATTGGCAGCTCCTAATACAGCATCCTTGGAGCCTCAGCATGCGGTTTATTATCTGCTGCCAAAATTTTTATATAATACTCCCATAATCCCTAAACATACCTCAGTTGAGAAAAAACATACAAAGCCAGCATGCTATGCCGCTTTCTGCAACTTTGTTCTCACAGCAGGAGAATGATATGTGTACAAAAGGCAAGAAAAATTGCTACGCTGTTAAGATTTATTGCAAGTTGGATAACCAATGTAAGATATTTCCCGGAAGGAATATGAATAAGTGCTGTAACACGCCTTATTCATTTTATGAAATATTACCATAAAAATGTTGAATGTTGTGCCAAAGTTGGAGAACTTTTTTGGTTTAAGACTGGAGTATAGTTTATATTCTTAAAAATATTTTTATTTCCTTTACACTTCTGTTTCTTTTAGCAGCTTTTTCTAATAATAAAATATTGTAATCAATTGGATGGTTATTTCTATTATAGGGACTATCAAGGAACATTAAAGATGAACTTAGTTTGGTTTTGACACTACAGCATGGGTTAAATTAATAAATTTTTAAAGATTGTGACGAAGAATACTAGAGGGGAGATATGTTTCACTGAGGCTATTAGCTTCAGTGATGTGAAATGTGGAAGTCTTTGCCTGCGTGGTAGGTGCAGAGAGGGTTAATCAGCCATTTTTAAAAGGGCATGTTTAGTTGAGTACAACTATAGAGCAGGCAGGAAGTTGCTCTTCATATCTCCACCTCAGGTTATGGTCTGGGCTTTAAATAGCGAGCCTTTTGACTCAGATGTGGTTCAGTATCTAGAGGGACTTGCTTCAGAGAGGAGCTTACATGTATTGTGCTGAACCGTGTGTGGCTGACTGTGAGTGGACCCTGCCGATATAGGGACTGTGCTGCATCTTTGTATTTTGTTTTGCCGTTATGCCGAATGGGCTGTATTTATTTTACGAACTCTAGGTTGGCTTATGACATTTTAATAAACCAACCTGAAACTTAAAGAGACAGTGTTCCGTGTCTACCTCGGTGTACAGCCGAGCAAGCCGTTTTACCACAAGGTATATCTATAGGATCCATTTGGCTGCATTCTAGTTTAGTTAGAACTAGAGATTAGGAAATCAATTGTAAGCTAATAGGCATAATCCAAATTTTGAACTACTCGTTTTTACCCCTTTCCAGACGTTTAGAATCCTGCAAAATGGGTATTAGACAGCCACCATTTTGCTGGAAAGAGGTAAAGAACATAAATGGTATTCACTTTACCACAGCCTTCACTTGTCTCCTTTTCAGTTTAGCTCTCAGTCATTCACTTTAGTCCGGTCTACTGTGTCCAGCAAACTTCGGCCCCCCTGTGCTTGAATAGGCCTCAAAACTTCATGACGTTATGTGAGGCCTGATCATTGTCCTGCTGTTCAGTCCCTCTATGCCCTGAAATTAAAACAAGGTGGATCCCTTGCAACACTCCGTGTCCCGTGGAGACTTGGTACAGCCCTTCCACTAGGCTGTAAAAATTGCACGTACTGCAAAAATCCAAGGCACCAGGTATCTTCCTTCCACAAAAATTATTTTTCTTGGCACCAGTATACACACAAGAAAACTAGCAACGTTTCAGCTAGGCAGGGCCTTTGTCAAGCCAAGAAAAAAAGTGCATGCGTGGCCGAAACATTGCTAATTTTCCTGTGTGTACACTGGTGTCAATAAAAATAACCTCTATGCCCTGATGTCATGCAGTTTTAAGGCCCAGTCAAGCACAAAGAAGCCAAAGTTGTGCCAGGACATAGCACACCAGGCTGGAGTTGACACTAGAACCTCGGATTGTAACGGAAAGGGGCAACTAGGCTGTACAGATGAGGACAGAGGTGAGATGAATATAATTTTTCTTTACCTATAGTTATTATCCTCTAGGGTCTGAAGACAGTTCAGAGCATAGTAAAGAACATTCGATTTGCAGTTAATAAATTCATATTCGCTCATCACTAACTAGAAGTAATACTATTGTGTCATGGTGCAAAAGCCAACCCAATGAATAGATGGACTTCCATAAGTTAAATAAAGTGGTGACTAGATTACATTTGTGACAATGGCTGAACAAATAGCAAAGCTTTGATTGGATTGGCAACAATGGTTGAACAAATAGGACAAAGGTAGTAAACAATTAAAGGTGCTTTTGTATGCTTTAACATTTTCTGATACTATCGTTTCCGGAATTTATATGAAATTCCTCAAAAAAATCAAAGCATGTTTAGTCCATATTTTATATTATCGGTCTTTTCTTCAATAGAAAGACTATGTTTCCCTACTGAAACATCCTATAGTACTATGAATGCTCACAGCTCCAATATGTGGAATTGTAGGTACTCCATGTGCTACCGATTTAGATATAGATATCAGTGGAAATGTATAGTTGGTTTAACAAGTCCTACATTCATGAATCAAGAACTAACCAAAATGTTGATACTTATAAGACTGTTGAGTTGGGGTCAGGAGACCCACTGCCGATCTGGACATCATAACCCATACTCGGTCAATGATTACTAGATATGTACAACTGGTCCAAAGCTGCATTCAGATTAGTAGTAGCCACATATTCTGTGCCAATAGTAAATCTGATACGCAAAAAAAAGAGAAATCTGTCCTAAAAGGAAACCAGTGGAAAAATTGTTCCTGCTTTGTTCAGAAGGAAGCCATTTTTGTTCTTGCTAAAAAAAAATACATGGTTTACATATCGAGCTATATTATGATGGCCTGTATTCTAAAACCTGCCTATGGGTATGTGCACAAGGTGTTTTTATGACACTATTGCACCCTCTAAGTTTTTGAAGCAATAGACGCTTCAGGAAAAAGCTAGCAATATTTTCCCAAAGTATCTTTTTGGCATCTTTTTGGTCATCTTTGTAATGGCATTGCTGTCGGCATCTTTTTTTTTTTTTTAAAACTGAATACATAAACTAGTCAGCAACATCCAAGTTACCTAAAGAATGGTCAGGTCACTTCATTTAGCTCAAAAAAGACTGAACTCATGCACAACAATTTACTTTGACACGGAAATACATATGTTCATTTTTTACAGCATTTTTTAAGCACTTTAATAAGTGAAATCTGCTTTAAAAAGACATAGTGTGCACATTCCCTAAGGAGTAATCACTGCAACTACAAAACTTCTTTAGCAAAACCTTTAAGATCGACACGACTTATTCAGGAAGCCACGTCATACTATTAGGATTCAGTCTCAAGCACATAACTCTAATTATGTAGCTATTAAACCCTGGGCTTGAATTTTCCTAAACAATATGATGTCATGCTCCAGGGCTAGGTACCTTCCTACATCATTAATAATGAAGTAAATGGCAGCCTTAATAATGGAGTTGTCAAGTGAACATTTGTATGGAAAAAGGTCTCCAGAAATGACCCATAACTGTAAAAAATGACTGTGGAGGTGAAAGCTGCGGAAATTTATAACATGAAGTCTAAACAGCAGCATGTTCTGGGTAAATTGGACACAGCTCACTTAATTTAGAACATTTTCAATAAATGTCACCTTGTAACAGTTAAAACAGAAGATGTCCATTTCTTCCAAAAGCTGCACAAGAGGTTTTCAGAGATTTAGCAATTCATCAGTCAACACTTTAACACTGAAGATAAATTTTCCCTTCCTTGATTTGCTACTAATAGATGTGCAAGGATTCTCTAAGGAGGCGTCAACACCAAATGACAGGATAATTTCTTATATTGCAGTGTGGTCAGATTAATCTTTCAATGAAAGATGCCAAGCCAAAATGGATAAAAATTGCTGTTGTCAGTCACTGTGAGTTTCTTTTCCGCGTATTCATGAGCTTAGCCTCGCTTATTGCATCAACCTATGTTTGAGGAACAGAAGAAAATTAAACTGAAATGCTGTTCTGTATTTCTAACAAGAAGGTGTCTCTTTAATTTTTGACATAATATGAGATGGCCACAGGAATTTACTTTCTAACCCTGGCAATTTTCTAACTTAACCCTTCAATGCCCAAATTATTTTGTGCTTTATAGAAGTTGTTCACATCTGGCAATTAATTTATGCTGTTGAAGAATCTCTCAATGAAACCCAAGGTCTCACTGCTAGAACCACTAGGATTCAGTTGTAAAGTGTGAGGTGTTCAATTTTTCTGTAGCCGAGTTACAGATCAAACTTAACATTAGAGTGCAGCCAATGCTGGCAGCACAGGAAAAGCTCCCCCCACTGCTGCAAGGTCAATGGCTGCATGATTGTGAAACAAAATCGTGCATGAATTGGCCATCATGATGGCATGAAGCCATCTGGAATGTATGTTATCACCATGGTGCCCATTGAAATCATTTGGGTCTGTGTAATGCACTGTTCCTGATGCTCTGAGGTTAAGAAATGATCTTTGTAATCCCTGTCCTGAACAGGGACCACCCCTCTACAAACTTGATTTCTTGATATCCTAAACTCAGTAGCAAACTACTGATTTTAATTTTATTCATGTATTGTAAATCTTTCATAACTATAATGTTTAGGCTCTATTAAAGAGACCCTTTACCCTGCATAGTTACCCTACATGGTGCCTTCCTTTTGTGATCCATTCCTCCAGATTCCAGTATGGCCAGTACAGTGGGAAGAGGTGTACAGTGGAAAGTCTAACTGGCAGTGGCTAGTTTTACTACAGTGTAACTTTAAAGGGAATCTGTCAGTAGGATCAACCCTCGTAAACTGTCTATATGGGCAGGTAGGTCATAGGAAGCTGAATAAAATGATACTTTGACATCCGATGTCTTATTGCAGAGAAATCCATGTGTTTCTTATATGTAAATGAGTTGTTCAGGACAATGGGTCGGACACTGGTGTGCATGAGAATTTGCCTTCAGAGATTATTTTAAATATAAGGGGGAGTTCCCACTATGATCTGTAATGGCTTCTCTCTGCTCTCCTGATCTCACTGCAGAGCTGTGTGTGGTTATAACTGACACCTGCAGGTTCCTCTCAGTTTCAGCTTCCATCTCACAGGCAGCCAGTTTGGAAATAGTGTTGCGATACAGCAAAGCTGTGAGAGCTGACTCGCTTAACGTGTTTGTTATGAGACAAAATTCAGTTCTACTGTGCTGTGTTAGTTACTGTCTCACACTGGTGACATTGATAGCTATCTATGTTTTACACATATGTGGGTCTACTAGAAACATAAACACTCTTGGCGGCCTTCTTTACTTGTGCTAACTGGTAGAGATCCTCATTCTCTTTCCTTGAGTCCTAAATAGACTTTGGCCATATTCGTGCCCCTATGCTTTCCGTAGATTATTACTAGTGATGTCATATCCTGATGTAACTTTTTACAATTGTACAGTAGCCTGGCAGAAAGGGGTATCTCTTCTATTCCAAAAGAAAATAACAGTACTTCAAAGACTGCCTTGATAAATGCATGGATTCACAATCTCATCAGAATAGTTGACTGAAGAATATTATGATGAGCCATGAATGATGGTCTCTATGCAGGAGCGAATTAAGAGTAGCCCGGGCCCCCGAATAGTTTAGAGGACGTAGGCCCCCCCTTGCACAAGATGTATTATGTGACATGTCACTTGATTTTCTTGAGAGATCATGTGATAGGTCATGTCATGAACACACAGGTGCTCTGGCGCATATCTGCAGAGGCAAAAGGAGATATGTGCTATACATAGCGTTATATAGTGCTATACATAATAAAGGATACTATGCAATAAGAAAAGACGTTATATATTATGAAAGGATGAGGCAGGGACGACACAATACATAACAAAAGGGAATGCTCAGTGTGCATCGTTTACTGCTGTCTGACTGTTTAAACAGGCTATTAAATGACTACATGTCTGTAATGGCTTACTGATTGTAGGTCGTTTAATGCTGCCATTCGGTCCATGTAAGCATACTCCTATACAGTGTAGATACAGAATAAATATGTACATCTAGTAACTTATCATTGACATCTCATCTGATCACAGTCTTTTTTTCTGCATCTTGTTAAAACTTTATGTCGAAATCCTAACATCGTGACTCCGTCATTGCAGAGTTTGCCGCACTGATGACCGTACCACTGAAAATAAAAAATGTCACATATATGTACACATTTATTTTCTGAATAAGAAATCCCCCATATTGCACTGCTGAATACAGAAATGGACCACATCATTAATATATAATTAGCTTTTATGCAGCCCACCATTTCAAATTTAATTTAAGTCAGCACTGTGCAGCCCACCATTTCAAATTTAATTTAAGTCAGCACTGTGCACCCCATAAACTATAATTAGCCTTTTTTTTCCAAGCCAATAAATATATAAATGAATTAGATACTAGTCTTTCCCAAAATGCAATACCAGTAACTCTCCTGCGTCCTCAACCCCCCACCATTGTGCTCCTCCAGCTGGCTCAATTCATTATAATTACATGCCCCCCTCCATTCATCATAATTACATCTCCTCCCATTTCATCACAATTACATGCCACTCCAATTTATTATATTTACTTGCCCCCCCAATTTATTATATCATGTTCTCTCCAAACCCCACCCTCAATTCATTATGATAGAATATCGTGTCTCCAACCCCCCATTATCAACTCATTATAATATCCTCCCTTCCACCCCACCCTCAATTCCTTATAATATTACCTCTCTATAAGATCTCCTACAGCTCCACTTCATCTTGTGAATGGCGCAGACATGCTGGCGCAATAATGTCACTGAACCAGTGATGGCTGAGTCACAGAGAAGCAAACTGGAGCTCCCCTTCCGCTGCGCTACCATTCTCTATTGCTGGCAGCGCAGCTTCAAGAACACTCAATGCCTCGTGATAAGCACCACCGATGTTGGTGCACAAAATATTATAATGAGGACAATCTAGCCATGGGCCCCTCAGAGCTTAGGGCCATGGGGATTGCAAGATTGCCCTCATTATAGTTTGCCTATGACTCTATGACTAACATGTTGAAAAATGGTTCTTATACCTTCTTTGTACACAGGTCCTTTGTTGTTTAAGACCGCCAATGCATACTTAGATTAATTGAAAAAGGAAGGGCATTTTTGTACAAGTGTGCAAATACCAATTTGGCATTCTACGTGAACTCCAGAAGCTAGAAGTTCAAACTCAAACAATAAGCACATTTTATGTGGAGTGTGTCTCAAGTTATAGGCATGGCCCTTTTCAGAGAATTATTATTATTATTTATTATTATAGCGCTATTCATTCCATGGCACTTTACATGTGAAAGGGATATACATAGCACAAGCAATTACAATAAATTTTGAACAATACAAGTCGGCGACTGGTACAGGAGGAGTGAGGACCCTGCCCGCAAGGGCTCATAATCTACAGGAATGACCAATTATGTTTATGATAATGGTCATTGTCAGCTGAAATTGATAACGATGAACGCATGTAATCTAGAAGCAGCTCCCCATGATAAGAGTATGAGGCAGGTGCTGAGGAAGAAAAAAAAATCTAAAGAAATGAACTGGAATATAAGTTGGTATGCATGCAGAGTGTAGGCACATGTTCACACTAGCCACTAAATATTCCCGCTCATTTCTTTATGTTTTTGTGTCAGATTTTTGCACTCTGTGCAAGAAAGGGTGTGGCCTCCCTTTTCTTTAAGCTGGACTTTACGGTATGTTTATATAGCTCCCTACTGATGGGTGTGCAATAGTTGGGGCCTTGGTCCTTTTCGGTCCTTATTCACATTTACATCATTTGACACATGGTAAGGTTTCAATACTAGAGGTTAGGACCATCCCGAATTGGGTCACCGTGATGTGGAGCGATGGTTTTTAAGGTTTTTTGATCAAAATTATGTTAACTAAGTACTCAGTGCTAGGTAAGTGTTATTTTTATGCACTTATTGCTATTTATTTATTTACTGCAGGGTATTTGCTCACTGAGTTTTTATTTTAGGTTTTGTCTGTTTAGTGGCCAGTGTGAACATGCACCTACACTCTGCATGCATACCAACTTGTATTCCAGTGCATTTCTTTACATTTTTGCTTCAGGTTTTTGCACTCTGTGCAAATAAAGGTGTGGCCTCCCCTTTCTTTGAGCTGGACCTTACGTTAATATAGTTCCCCATTGCTGGATGTCCATTATTTGTGGCCTTTGTCTTTCTTGGCCCTTATTCATATTTACATCATTTGACATATGGTAAAGTTTCGATACTAGAGGTTAGGACCATCCCTAGCAGGGTCACCGTGACGTGGTGTGATGGCTTAGTTTTTTTAATCAAAATTATATTAACCAAGTACTCTCTGCTATTTTCATGCACTATTTGTATTTATTTATTTACTGCAGGGAATTTGCTTACTTTGTTTTTATCTTAGGTGTTGAGGAAAGCCCGGTGGGTTGAATGTCAGCATTTCGCTGCATGATGTTGAGGATGAAGTCTGTAGATAGACAACAGATTAGGAACATCTGTGCAAAGTGTTCTAGGGTGTGCTCTATTGAAAATGTCAGGCACTTACAAGGTTCAAAATAAAGGGCCACCACAGAGATCCATGTTGTTAAAAAAACTGTATGTGGTAAGAGACTTTTTCATATGATATGGCCCTCAATAGGAACCACTATGCTATATATGCCTCATGCTGAGTAGAAATCTTCATGGGTTATTCTCAAAATCACAATGTGTTCTTATTATAATATACTCATATAATTATTCACTTGTCTCAATATCACCCATTTTATATCTGCCCTGTTTTGCACATATTACCCCCTAAAGGATGCCTCTACAGGTTCTATTTACCCTTCAGTGGCCATTGGAACCATCTTCATGTAGTTTCAGTGGCCCTGTTTGACTATGCACAGTGTATACAGTGTCTCCCTCCGCTGGTTTCTTGCCAGCATAGTTCTGTGTTAGGACATGTCTAGGATGGAGCTTCCCTGTGAGGGAGCAAGTCGCAGAAAGAGTGAAGCCTACTTTATTACAGTGCAGAGAGCTCATAAAGGGAAGCAGCTGTGCGCATGTGTGCTGGTAACCAAGAGGAACAATGTACTGCAGGACGCTTCTTTATACTGGGCACAAAAGGATAGATATACTGCATGATGTAGCTGGATACAGAGGCTGAGATTAGTTGAGCTGTGTTTGTTGCCTAATGCTGACAGATCAGCTTTGTAAAACTACAAATGCTGCTCTGTTTATTCATATGACAGAGGATTATTCTCTACTAGTGTTGAGCGAACATGCTCGACACTGCTCGGTACTCGCCCGAGCATCACGCTACTCGGGATGTTCGGCGAGCATCGAGCATTTCCGGGTGACTCGGGCGGGAGCTCGGGTCTCTGCCCTGCATGTTTGGTGCTCTTTACAGAGCCAATGAACATGCAGGGATTGCCAGCCAGTCACTGTAATGCTGCAGCCATGTTGGTTGTGGGCATTACAGTGATTGGCTGGCCGCACAGCGTCACCTCGAGTATTTAAAACGGGGCGCCGCCATCTTGGACACAGTCGCTCCGGATTAGACAGTGTAGGGACAGCGCTGCTGATTTAGGGAGAGATATAAACTGCGAAATAGTTAGTGTAGGGTCTGTAAAGGCTGCCAGAACAAACAAACAGTCCTTTTCAGGACTAATATCCATCCCAGATACCAGGCAGGCAGGCTGTATAGGAGACACAGTGGTTATACCAACAAATGCTGCATTACAGTCCTGTGTGCTCCTGTTGCTGAAATTGCTGGACTTAGCACCAGGTGTCGGGGGCCAGGAAAAATCCTTTTTTTTTTCATCTAAATCCTCCTTTTTTTTTCCTCCTTCACACTGTACAAATACCCATCTTATTAACCTTTTGGTGTGTCCCCCCCCCCCAAAAAAAAAAAGCGTGTCTCTGATTTTTCAGACACAAATATAACTGTTGAAAATAGTCTGGTGTAGGCTAGAGAAACAGAAGTGTTGTTTTGCACTTCCACGGTTCAAACCTCTGTATTATCCATTTTGGTCCATTTGTATCTAAAAAAAAAACAGTTTGAGTGTGTCGCTCACTGTTCAGCCGCAAATATCTCTATTTAAAAAAGGGTGGTATACCCCAGTAAACAATAACTGTGGTTTTGCCATCCCACGGTAAAAAATCTCAATTATTCAGCTTTTGGTAGTTTTTTCCGTAAAGAAAAACAGTAGTGTCTCCTGACTGTTGTGACACAAAAATATATCTGTTGAAAATAGTCTTGTGTAGACCCGACATCCCAGTGTGGTTTCGCAGTTCCACGGGTCAAATCGCTGTACTATCCAGTTTTGGGCCTTTGGTATCTAAAAAAAAAACAGTTTGAGTGTGTCGCTCAAAGTTCAGCCGCAAATATCTCTATTTAAAAAAGTGTGGTATACCCCAGTAAACAATAACTGTGGTTTTCCTCTTCCATGGTTCTAATCTACTCTTTATTACCCTTTTTCCATTGATAGTGCAAGTGTAAGCTATTTTACTTCATTTACAATGGGCAAGGCGCGTGGCAAGGGACGTGGAAGTGAACGTTCTGGTGATGGTTCGTGCAGAGGACGGGGCCGTGGCCAAGGTGAAAATGTGCCACAACCAACAGCCACATCTTCTCGCTCCCACTTCTTGACCGAATTACTAGGGAAGCACAGAACAACACCAGTATTGAGAACTGATCAGTGTGAACAGGTTATTAATTGGATAGCAGATAATACTTTCAGTTACCTGGGCACCACCACCTCCGGTCTGTCTTCCACACGGTCAACTCTTAGTAGCCGTGAGTCTCGACCGCATACTCCTCCTCACCCTGATGCTCCTTCCTCCCACCATGCCGAGTGTCGTCAGACAGCAAGTGATCTCACACTTGGACGCTCTGAAGAGCTGTTCACTGGTCCATTTCCATATTTGGGCCCCTCGCCTGATACGCTTGAAGTGGTGGAAGAGGAGATCCCATTTTGCGATGCCCAAATATTTGAACAGCCATGGCCACAGGAAGTCGACGTTGGCAATCTGTCACAAGAGGTGGACGATGACGAGACACAATTGCCAGGAAGTGAGGAGGAGGATCGTGGTGCGCAAGTGGAAGAGGAGGAGGTGGTGGATGATCTAGTAACTGACCCAACGTGGAAAGAGGACATGCAGAGTGAGGCCAGCAGCACACAGGGGGAGGGAGGCAGAGTACCCCAACAGGCAGGAAGAAGCAGTGTGGTGGCCGCAGACAGAAAGCAGGCAACCGATCCCCGTTACACCAACAAGAGGGACGTTGCCAGTACAAGCGGTCTTCCAGAGTCTGGGATTTTTTTAAAGACTCTGCTGATAACCCCAAAAAGGCCATATGTTCCACCTGCCATGCCAGCATCAGCAGGGGTGACAAAACTACCAGCCTGACCACCACCAGCATGATCAGGCACATGGCAGCAAAGCACCCGACTTTGTGGGGCGAAACCCAGGGTCCACGACCAGTGTCAGCGGGTGTCACCACTGCTTCTTCCACTGTTGTGCGTGCAATAGAACCCCCTGTTGTGTGTGCAAGGCAATCCCCTGTCCATACTGCATGTAAAGATTAGTGTTGAGCCACCCCCGTAGTGTTCGAGTTCGGTTCGGTTCGTCGAACACCCGTGTGTTCGCCGAACTGTTCGTCGAACTGTTCGTCGAACACCTTCGAACACCGTTAAAACCAATGGCAGGCAAACAAAAACACATAGAAACACATAGAAAACACCTTCAAAGGTGTCCAAAAGCTGACAAACTGCTCAGAAGACACAACTAACACATGGAAAAGTGACAAGTACATATAGTCATGCGAAAAGAAAAGAGGTGGAGGAGTAAAAGGAGGGGGAGACACAGATATAGGCATGTCATGCCCTTCTAAAATCCAAAAAGTGAGAAGCCGACACGTTCAGTCCGCTCCTGCCCGTGCCACCTCCGTGTCGCCGGGTTTGTGCCAGAGCCGCGGTGAACCCTGACGGCCAGCCCCCCTCTCCCAATACTGGTGCCTGTCCGCTGGTGGGTCGAGCGAGCCCCCCTGTGGTGGAGGCAGCTCTAAGCTTTTTAATTTAAATTGTCTCTCTGAATACACTTTAAATCCATTTACAAGGATCTATTGGAGGGCAAGTCTCATGCCAGCAGCCGCGTAATTCCAGCTCCGGTAGCGTCCACTAAAGCTGCTGCAGTTAAAAAGCTTTTATAAGGATCGAGCTCGGCTGTCCACCGCAAGGCATCCTACTGCCAGTCCCAGCCCCGATGCCTTGGGGTGCCTCCTGATGCTCTTCACTGAGTATCCCGTGGTCCCGAAGCATTTCCTTTGAAAAAATTAAGTGTCCAAACTACAGGTGGTGTAGCTTGCTTAACAGCTGGGATAATCCGCTGACTAGCAGACACTGCTACTAGGCACAAAGTATTTCCTGGGCTAGATGCAGTTAAAAATTTGTAATTAGATACTCTCGTTGGATGCTGAGAAAGCATTCCATAGAGTCTCCTGGCACGCCATATATGATTCTCTTAAAAAGCTTGGGGTAGGGGTCTAGGGGACCCTTTTATAGCCAAAATCACGGCCCTGTATCAAAATACGTCACGTAGGCTGAAGATAAATGGAACTGTAGCACCCTGAGGGCTCGGTTGCTACAGAGGTATTGCACCTCACCCAGAGGTGTGATATCTCACTCTCAGGTAAGGATGGAGTGTGGATCAGGACCCGACACCTGCAAGCATTACACCACATTGCCGTGGGGCAGGGCGACCAATATGCCTCTGAGATGGGCACGACAGTCCCTGTCCCTGGCTGGAGTGGGGGAAGGGAACACTGAGGAAGGGGAACCCTGTAGTGCAGGAGCAGGGAGGAAGCAGTTCCTGGGTGCATTGAGAATGGAGTATAAAAGGTGGACACCATCTTAGTTCAGTGCAGAGAAGTCTGAGCAGAAGTGGCAGGGAGCAGGGGCTCTGCATGAGCTCTGCTCCGGAGGCGGGCCTAGTAACAGAGGCCCAGGCCTGGAAGAGGGAGAAGGAAGGAAGAGGAGCGGAGAAGGCTCCAGGAACAAGGAATGGAGGGATCCCAGGGGTGCGGATGGGCGAGTCGCCACCGCACTCCCGAATCCACCTGCGTGGAGGGGTCAGGCCAAAGGGGGAGACCGGTCCCCGAAACTAGTGGAGGCAGGAAACGACCCTCAGCTAGAAACCGGAGGCTGTGACATTTTATGTGGCGCAGCCCCTCGCTACACCCGCTAGGAAGGCACCACATAGGGTCAGGGAAACTGGCGCCAAGTTTACCAAGAGGAGGCCCGAGGCAGCCGGACAGAAGGGTTGGTAAGAAAGGCCAGACAAAGGACACACAAAGGGGGTCCTGTGAAGCGCTCCAAAGTTATCTGGGAGTTGTCTGAGCCCCTCACCTGGTGAGCACAGTACGACGTGGGCAGCCGTTACCTGCAGACGTGGTCTGGATAATAAGAACTGTGAGTAAAGGCCCTGGACTGCATCACTGACTCTGTGTCGTTACTGCTGCTGCCCTGCACCATCACCCCCATCCTCCGCATACACTGCCCTGAGGCTATACTCCTCCCGTGGGGAGTTATGCTACGCTCTGCAGCACCCACAACACCAGCCTCAGCGGTCTGCCCTGCAGCGGCGGTTCACTCTGACCGTAATCCACGGGTGGCGTAGTCGGACATTTAAACATCAAAACCACATAAATAGTTCCGCCACTGGTTTGACCACCCTGAGCCATGGAACCGCGTCGCCGCCACGAAGACTACAACCACCAGCATCCACCAAAAAGGGTCCGGCTCCGGGTGTCCCAAGGCCCAGGGGGTGCATCAGAACATTTTCATCACCTTTCACAATCACCAATGGGACAAGGCAGGGATGTCCTCTGTCCCCTCTCTTATAGATCCTAGTGACGGAGCACCTGCTCTCATCAATTCGCCATAACCCCAATATTAGGTGGATTGAGGTGGGAAGCACCGAGTACAAGTGCTCTCTATTTGCTGATGATGTCCTAGTATATATCACTCAATCACATATATCCATCCATGCTGTTATGGCTGAAATAGATCACTTTGTTACATGGTCAAATTTTAAAATCAATGCAGCGAAGTCTGAGGCCCTCGATGTCTCCCTCCCCAAATCCATATAGGATTCCATCCAGTCCAACTTTCCCTTTGCCTGGCCCTCACTGGGTATCAAATACTTAGGAATTCCTATTCATAGAGACCTCTCCCATCTATGTTATCTTAATTTTGGGCCCTTTATTGAACAACTCCATACAGACCACGGTTGGCAAGTTAGAACTGTAAGATTCACTACGTGAACCACTGGTGTTTTGTGGAAAAGCATATGTACACTCTGTTCCAAATTATTATGCAAAAAGTGTTTAGGAGTGATAAGGGAAGAATTTGTTTGTTTGTCAGTTAAACTCATTGATGGTGATGTGTGTCAGGGCTCTTTATATCACTGTAAGCAATTGCAGACACCTGTGCTAATTAGTTTGGCAGGTGTGTCCAATGAAAGGCAAGACTACTTAAGAAGGCTGTCTCACATTATTAAGCAGCCTACAATTTCTGTCAAAATGGGAAAGAAAAAGGATGTGTCTGCTGCTGAGAAGCAACAAATTGTGGAGAGTTTAGGTCAAGGCATGACTACAATCAACATTGTGCGATGATCAGGATGAAGTGTCTTGGCAATCAAGAAGTATGTAGCTGATTCACAGTACACACGTGTGCGTGCTGATAAGGGCAAATTGAGGACTCTTTCCTACAGGCAATTACGTCAGGTTAAAAGAGCAGTGGCAAAAAAGCCTTGTCATAGCAGCAGACAAGTTTTTGAAGCTGCTTGTGCCTCCAACGTCCCCCGAACAACAAGATGCAGGGTCCTTCAGAGGTTTGCAGCTGTGCATACGCCATCCTGTCGACCTCCTCTATCCACTTCACACAAGCAGAAACGGCTCCAGTGGGCCAAACATTACATGAAGACTGATTTCAAAACTGTTTTGTTCACGGATGAGTGCCGTGCAGCGTTCGATGGTCCAGATGGATGGAGTGGAGGATGGCTCGTTGATGGACACCCCACGCAAACACGGCTACAGCGCCAACAAGGAGGAGGTGGAGTAATGTTTTGGGCTGGAATCATGGGGAGAGAGATTGTCAGCCCCTTTAGGATCCCTGAAGGCGCTAAAGATGAACTCCATAATGTATGTGGATTTTCTCAAACAGCACTTCCTGCCATGGTTCAAGAAGAAGAACCGTGTATTTCACAGCAAGATCATTTTTTTGCATGATAATGCACCATCTCATGCTGCACATAAAACATCTGCATCTCTGGCTGATATGGGCATAAAAAGAGGACAAACTTATGGTGTGACCCCCCATGCTCCCCTGACCTCTACCCCATTCAGAACCTCTGGAGCATCATCAAAAGGACTGTCTATGATGGCGGGAGGCAGTTCACATCTAAGCAACAGCTCTGGGAGGGTATTCTGTCCTCATGCAAAACAATTGAAGCAGAAACCATCCAAAACCTGACAAATTCAATGGACGAGAGAGTTCAGAAGCTCCTTTCGAACAAGGGGTCCTATGTGAAAATGTAACATCACCT
Organism: Phyllobates terribilis; assembly: GCF_046119375.1. Classification (NCBI taxonomy): domain Eukaryota; kingdom Metazoa; phylum Chordata; class Amphibia; order Anura; family Dendrobatidae; genus Phyllobates; species Phyllobates terribilis. Next base: position 696,135,833 of record NW_027362762.1, read on the forward strand.
AGAATAAAGTTTTGAGTTGAAAACTGTTTGATTTCAGTTTCTAATAACCTGCTAATGCTTATAATTTCAAAAATGACCATTTTTTTGGTCTTTATTAAAATGAAAAGGTTGATCGAAAAGTTTGGGGGATCTAAGAGTGTGGCAACCCAGTAGTCATGATTACTTCGAATTCTGACAATATGAGGGTCATGTTGCAGGTAGTGCAGCAAGAAGGCACTTATGTGTCTTGCGCATCTCGGAGCCCCAAAATTATTTTCCGGGCTAGATGCAGCTAAAAATTATTATTAATTTTAAATCTGGTGGAGCTTAGTATAGATGGCCTAATAGGATCAGTGCTGCACACTGCTTCAAAGCCCAAATTATTTTCCAGTCAAGATACAGATAAACATGATTAGTAATTTTAAATCTGGTGGAGCTTATTATAGATGGCCTAATAGAATCAGTGCTGCACACTGCTACAAAGCCCAAATTATTTTCCAGCCAAGATACAGATAAACATGATTAGTAATTTGAAAGCTTAAAACGGTTGGTAGGGTGATTTTAACCAATCATCAGTCTTTTACTCTCCCCAGGATGACACAGGGGTAGAAAAGTCGTTTCGGATCCATGATTTGTTCATCTTTATGAACGTGAGTCTGTCTACATTATCAGTGGAGAGCCGCGTGTGCTTATCTGTCAGCACACCACCAGCAGCGCTGAACACACGTTCAGACAGAACGCTGGATGCGGGGCATGACAAGATCTCCAAGGCGTAAGTGGCTAGCTCCGGCCATTTATCCAGATTGGAAGCCCAAAAAGAGCAAGGGTCCAGTGACACAGTCATTTCTTCAATGTTTACTTGGAGATACTCCTGTACCATCGTCTCTAGGCGTTGACTATGTGTCAGACTTCTTGTCTCCTGTGGCCTTGCAAAGGATGGGCTAAAAAAGTGGTGAAATGATTCCGCAAAATTGATGTTACCAGCAGATACTGTGGTTCTGTTACGGTTTGAGTGCTGAACACTTGACGGTCCCACGGTTGGCAAGTTGGAACTGTGAGATTCACTACGTGCACCACTGGTGTTTTGTGGAAAAGCACATGTAAGATTCTGCAACAGTCTCTGCTGATACTCCTGCATGCGTGCATCCCTTTCTATGGCAGGAATAATTTCTGCAAATTTACTTTTGTACCGGGGATCTAACAGTGTGGCAACCCAGTAGTCAGGATTGTTTCTAATTCTCACAATTCGAGGGTCATGTTGCAGGTAGTGCAGCAAGAAGGCACTCATGTGTGTTGCGCATCCAGGAGCACCAAGTCCCTGTTGTGTTGGTGGCGAGGTAACAATCATGCTTCCTTCCTCTGTCCTCTCCCCCCAACCTCGCACAACAGAAATGTGATCAAGGTCTCCCTCATCTGATGAGTCTTCCATCAGTTCGTCCTCCACTTCTTCCTGGGCTCCTGCACCTTCCTCACTAGTTTGGCTGCTACCATGCACCCTGGTAAAACCATCTCCCCCACCCTCACATGCCTGCCGCCTTGGTGCTGCCGACCGTCTGGACCTTGCAGATGTTAGCCCTTCCGCTTACAACTCCTCCTCCTCTACTTCCTCCACCTCCTCTTGTGCCACCACCTGACTCCGAATTCTGTTTAACATGTGCTCCAGCATGTAAATCACCGGAATAGTCATGCTGATAATGGCATCGTCAGCACTAAACATCTTCGTCGCCATTTCAAAACTGTGCAGAAGGGTGCATAGGTCCCTGATCTGAGACGACTCCTCCATCGTGATTTGCCCCACCTCTGGATCTCGTTGGCCCAGGCTATACGTCAGAACGCATTGCACCAGGGCTTGTCGGTGCTGCCACAGTCGCTGCAACATGTGCAGAGTTGAATTCCACCGGGTAGGCACATCGCATTTTAGCCGGTGAAGTGGCAGGCCCAACGACTTCTGTAGAGATGTAAGTCGCTGAGCTGCGGGATGCGAACGGCAGAAGTGAGCACACAGCGACCGTGCCCTCTGCAGAAGGCCATCTAGTCTGGTATAGTGGGCTAAAAATTGCTGGACAACCAGGTTCAACACGTGAGCCATACAAGGCACGTGTGTGACATTGCCCTGGCGAAGGGCCGCACCCAGGTTTGCAGCATTGTCGCACACGGCCTTCCCTGGTATAAGGTCCAGTGGAGACAACCATTCATGAAATTGGTTCTCCAGAGCTGACCACAACTCCTCAGCTGTGTGACTCACATTTCCCAGACATTTCAAAGTAAAAACCGCCTGATGACGTTGAGCCCTACTGCCAGCATAGTAAGGAGGTGTGCAGGATCCCTTCTGCGTAGTTAGAAAGCTTGTGGCATGACCAGACAGGCTTTTGGTGCAGGTGGAAGACCGAGAGGAGGTTGAGGAGGCAGAAGCAGTGGAGGGACTTTGACATAAAGAGGATTGACGCACAACTCGTGGGGACGGCAAGACTTGGACAGCAGCCCCTTGTCCTGCTGTCACCATAGTTACCCAGTGCCCAGTCAGCGACATGTAACGCCCCTGTCCATGCCTACTCGTCCAAGTGTCTGTGGTGAAATGCACCCTGTCACACACAGAGTTTCTCAAAGAAGCGGTCATGTTGTGTGCGACATGCTGGTGGAGCGCAGGCACACCTTTCTTTGAGAAGTAGTGCCGACTGGGCATCTGGTACTGGGGCACTGCGACGGACATAAGGTCTCGAAAATCCTCTGTGTCCACCAGGCGGAAAGGCAGCATTTCTGTAGCCAAGAGCTTGCAGATGGTGAAATTCAACCTCTTAGCTTTCTCATGGCTAGGAGGAAATGGTCTTTTACTTGTCCACATCTGAGGGACCGAGGGCTGGCTATTGTGCTTAGACGGGGTTGATAAGGGTGTCCCCGGCAAACTGCCGGTCTGTGAGGAAGATTCAGGCGGACATGTTAGGTTGCCTTGATCCAAAGGTGGTGCTATCGATGTCGGACAGCGCTCAAAACCAGCTGGTGTTACCACCTCCAAAGAAAATGATGACCTGCCAATCACGCTGGCTGTTGCGGGTAAAGAGGTGGCAGGTCTGCGCCCCAAAACAGGTGTGACTGCTGTCCCCCCAGTCACAGAGGATGAAGAGGCCGCGGATGCACAAGATATGGCAGACGGTGGTTGGCCCGGCCGGCTAGGCCGCATTGTAGCACACTGAGCTTCCCACTGCAACTTATGCTTCATGTCCATGTGCCGGTTCATGCATGAAGTACTCAAACTATGTATTTTTTGGCCTCTACTTAGCTTTTGCTGACAAATGTTACAGATAACACGAGTTGGGTCATCTTTATCGATCTGAAAAAATGCCCAGGCTATGCAAGGCTTAGCACCCATGCGACCTGAAGAGCCACCACGACTTGTGGTGAGAGGCAGAGTTGTGTTTGAGGATGCAGTTGTTGACGTGCTTCCAGTACTACGTCTCTGTCCAGGAAGGCGCAACCTGACCTCGTCGTCACTAGCATCTTCCTCCACCTCCTCTGCTGACCTCATCTCTTGGCTGACTGTGGGTTGACAGTAAGTGGGATCTCCAACCTCATCATCATCACCCTGTGCGTTATCACACCCGTCGTCCTCAGAGCCAACCTGTTCCTGCCCTGACAAAAAACTAAAGTTGTCGCTCCAATCAGGTATTTGAGTCTCATCATCGTCTTCCTCATTGTCTCCACCAACAGGAGTTACAGTTTGGGAATGAGGGTCTACATTATGGTCAGAACCTTCTGCGTCTGGTCCTGGATCTGACTAATAAAGATTCTGGGCATCAGTGCAGATCATTTCCTCGTCTGGATTCACAGAAGCGCTGGAGTCGACCTCTGATTCCCAGGCTATAGTATGAGTAAACAGCTCTGCAGACTCAACCATCTGTTCTACCTCATACTCAGACGGGCAGCTGGAGATTTGGGAGCTGTGAGGAAGCAAGGGCGATTGGGGTGACACCTTTGAGGACTGGAGTATTTGTGATGTTGAAGTTGATGTGGAGGAGAGCCCACTTAAAGGAGCACTTGATATCCGTTGAAGCACCTGCTGTTTTTGTGCCTCATCTGGAATTTGTAGCGATTGGCGTGGCCATAAGAAAGGGATCTTATCACATTGTCCGCTAAAAGAAGTAGACATTTTAGTTTGGCTGGAAGATGGTCTTTCTTCTGCAGATGTTACTGTTGCTTTAACACCTACCCCACGGACACAACCTTTTTTCCCCTTCCCAACACGCCTATTCCCCTTTCCACCAGCAGCAGGCCTTTTTGCACTCATTTTGGTGGTTAACTAATTCACAACTCTGGAGTTGTTTGCACAAAAAAACAATGGATGGGAACCGAGCAGAGCTGAGTGGCCAAACTGTGGTATTAGGCCAAAACTATTGGCTGGGTTAGATGCAGAAAAAAATTATATTCAATTTGCAACCTGATGGAGGTCAGTATAGATGGACTAATAGAACAAGTCCCACACAAAGCTAGAAGCCCAAATATTTTTTCAGAGGTAGATGCAGAAAAAAATTGTATTCAGTTTGCAACCTGATGGAGGACTGTATAGATGGATTAATAGAACAAGTCCCACACACAGCTAGAAGCCCAATATTTTTTCAGAGGTAGATGCAGAAAAAAAATATATTCAGTTTGTAACCTGATGGAGGTCAGTATAGATGGACTAATAGAGAAAGTCCCACACACTGCTAGAAGGCCAAATATTTTTTCAGAGCTAGATGCAGACAAAAAATTATTTTTAATTTGCAACCTGATGGAGGTCAGTATAGATGGACTAATAGAGAAAGTCCCACACACTGCTAGAAGGCCAAATATTTTTTCAGAGCTAGATGCAGATATAAATTATTTTTAATTTGCAACCTGATGGAGGTCAGTATAGATGGACTAATAGAGAAAGTCCCACACACTGCTAGAAGGCCAAATATTTTTTCAGAGCTAGATGCAGACAAAAAATTATTTTGAATTTGCAACCTGATGGAGGTCAGTATAGGTGGACTAATAGAACAAGTCCCACACACTGCTAGAAGGCCAAATATTTTTTCAGAGCTAGATGCAGAAAAAAATTATATTCAGTTTGCAACCTGATGGAGGTCAGTATAGATGGACTAATAGAACAAGTCCCACACACAGCTAGAAGCCCAAATATTTTTTCTGAGGTAGATGCAGAAAAAAATTATATTCAGTTTGCAACCTCATGGAGGTCAGTATAGATGGACTAATAGAGAAAGTCCCACACACTGCTAGAAGGCCAAATATTTTTTCAGAGCTAGATGCAGACAAAAAATTATTTTGAATTTGCAACCTGATGGAGGTCAGTATAGGTGGACTAATAGAACAAGTCCCACACACAGCTAGAAGCCCAAATATTTTTTCTGAGGTAGATGCAGAAAAAAATTATATTCAGTTTGCAACCTGATGGAGGTCTGTATAGATGGATTAATAGAACAAGTCCCACACACAGCTAGAAGCCCAATATTTTTTCAGAGGTAGATGCAGAAAAAAAATATATTCAGTTTGCAACCTCATGGAGGTCAGTATAGATGGACTAATAGAGAAAGTCCCACACACTGCTAGAAGGCCAAATATTTTTTCAGAGCTAGATGCAGACAAAAAATTATTTTGAATTTGCAACCTGATGGAGGTCAGTATAGGTGGACTAATAGAACAAGTCCCACACACTGCTAGAAGGCCAAATATTTTTTCAGAGCTAGATGCAGAAAAAAATTATATTCAGTTTGCAACCTGATGGAGGTCAGTATAGATGGACTAATAGAACAATTCCCACACACAGCTAGAAGCCCAAATATTTTTTCAGAGGTAGATGCAGAAAAAAATTATATTCAGTTTGCAACCTGATGGAGGTCTGTATAGATGGATTAATAGAACAAGTCCCACACACAGCTAGAAGCCCAATATTTTTTCAGAGGTAGATGCAGAAAAAAATTGTATTCAGTTTGCAACCTGATGGAGGACTGTATAGATGGATTAATAGAACAAGTCCCACACACAGCTAGAAGCCCAATATTTTTTCAGAGGTAGATGCAGAAAAAAAATATATTCAGTTTGTAACCTGATGGAGGTCAGTATAGATGGACTAATAGAGAAAGTCCCACACACTGCTAGAAGGCCAAATATTTTTTCAGAGCTAGATGCAGACAAAAAATTATTTTTAATTTGCACCCTGATGGAGGTCAGTATAGATGGACTAATAGAGAAAGTCCCACACACTGCTAGAAGGCCAAATATTTTTTCAGAGCTAGATGCAGATATAAATTATTTTTAATTTGCAACCTGATGGAGGTCAGTATAGATGGACTAATAGAGAAAGTCCCACACACTGCTAGAAGGCCAAATATTTTTTCAGAGCTAGATGCAGACAAAAAATTATTTTGAATTTGCAACCTGATGGAGGTCAGTATAGGTGGACTAATAGAACAAGTCCCACACACTGCTAGAAGGCCAAATATTTTTTCAGAGCTAGATGCAGAAAAAAATTATATTCAGTTTGCAACCTGATGGAGGTCAGTAAAGATGGACTAATAGAACAAGTCCCACACACAGCTAGAAGCCCAAATATTTTTTCTGAGGTAGATGCAGAAAAAAATTATATTCAGTTTGCAACCTGATGGAGGTCTGTATAGATGGATTAATAGAACAAGTCCCACACACAACTAGAAGCCCAATATTTTTTCAGAGGTAGATGCAGAAAAAAAATATATTCAGTTTGCAACCTCATGGAGGTCAGTATAGATGGACTAATAGAGAAAGTCCCACACACTGCTAGAAGGCCAAATATTTTTTCAGAGCTAGATGCAGACAAAAAATTATTTTGAATTTGCAACCTGATGGAGGTCAGTATAGGTGGACTAATAGAACAAGTCCCACACACTGCTAGAAGGCCAAATATTTTTTCAGAGCTAGATGCAGAAAAAAATTATATTCAGTTTGCAACCTGATGGAGGTCAGTATAGATGGGCTAATAGAACAAGTCCCACACACAGCTAGAAGGCCAAATATTTTTTCAGAGGTAGATGCAGAAAAAAATTATATTCAGTGTGCAACCTGATGGAGGTCTGTATAGATGGATTAATAGAACAAGTCCCACACACAGCTAGAAGCCCAATATTTTTTCAGAGGTAGATGCAGAAAAAAAATATATTCAGTTTGCAACCTGATGGAGGTCAGTATAGATGGACTAATAGAGAAAGTCCCACACACTGCTAGAAGGCCAAATATTTTTTCAGAGCTAGATGCAGACAAAAAAATATTTTTAATTTTCAACCTGATGGAGGTCAGTATAGATGGACTAATAGAGAAAGTCCCACACACTGATAGAAGGCCAAATATTTTTTCAGAGCTAGATGCAGATATAAATTATTTTTAATTTGCAACCTGATGGAGGTCAGTATAGATGGACTAATAGAGAAAGTCCCACACACTGCTAGAAGGCCAAATATTTTTTCAGAGCTAGAAGAAGAAAAAAATTCTATTCAGTTTGCAACCTGATGGAGGTCAGTATAGATGGACTAATAGAACAAGTCCCACACACAGCTAGAAGGTCACATATTTTTTCAGAGGTAGATGCAGATAAAAATTATTTTTAATTTGCAGCCTGATGGAGGTCAGTATAGATGGACTAATAGAGAAAGTTCCACACACTGCTAGAAGGCCAAATATTTTTTCAGAGCTAGATGCAGACAAAAAATTATTTTGAATTTGCAACCTGATGGAGTTCAGTATAGATAGACTAATAGAGAAAGTCCCACACACTGCTAGAAGGCCAAATATTTTTTCAGAGCTAGATGCAGACAAAAAAATATTTTTAATTTGCAACCTGATGGAGGTCAGTATAGATGGACTAATAGAGAAAGTCCCACACACTGCTAGAAGGCCAAATATTTTTTCAGAGCTAGATGCAGACAAAAAATTATTTTGAATTTGCAACCTGATGGAGGTCAGTATAGGTGGACTAATAGAACAAGTCCCACACACAGCTAGAAGCCCAAATATTTTTTCTGAGGTAGATGCAGAAAAAAATTATATTCAGTTTGCAACCTGATGGAGGTCTGTATAGATGGATTAATAGAACAAGTCCCACACACAGCTAGAAGCCCAATATTTTTTCAGAGGTAGATGCAGAAAAAAAATATATTCAGTTTGCAACCTCATGGAGGTCAGTATAGATGGACTAATAGAGAAAGTCCCACACACTGCTAGAAGGCCAAATATTTTTTCAGAGCTAGATGCAGACAAAAAATTATTTTGAATTTGCAACCTGATGGAGGTCAGTATAGGTGGACTAATAGAACAAGTCCCACACACTGCTAGAAGGCCAAATATTTTTTCAGAGCTAGATGCAGAAAAAAATTATATTCAGTTTGCAACCTGATGGAGGTCAGTATAGATGGACTAATAGAACAATTCCCACACACAGCTAGAAGCCCAAATATTTTTTCAGAGGTAGATGCAGAAAAAAATTATATTCAGTTTGCAACCTGATGGAGGTCTGTATAGATGGATTAATAGAACAAGTCCCACACACAGCTAGAAGCCCAATATTTTTTCAGAGGTAGATGCAGAAAAAAATTGTATTCAGTTTGCAACCTGATGGAGGACTGTATAGATGGATTAATAGAACAAGTCCCACACACAGCTAGAAGCCCAATATTTTTTCAGAGGTAGATGCAGAAAAAAAATATATTCAGTTTGTAACCTGATGGAGGTCAGTATAGATGGACTAATAGAGAAAGTCCCACACACTGCTAGAAGGCCAAATATTTTTTCAGAGCTAGATGCAGACAAAAAATTATTTTTAATTTGCACCCTGATGGAGGTCAGTATAGATGGACTAATAGAGAAAGTCCCACACACTGCTAGAAGGCCAAATATTTTTTCAGAGCTAGATGCAGATATAAATTATTTTTAATTTGCAACCTGATGGAGGTCAGTATAGATGGACTAATAGAGAAAGTCCCACACACTGCTAGAAGGCCAAATATTTTTTCAGAGCTAGATGCAGACAAAAAATTATTTTGAATTTGCAACCTGATGGAGGTCAGTATAGGTGGACTAATAGAACAAGTCCCACACACTGCTAGAAGGCCAAATATTTTTTCAGAGCTAGATGCAGAAAAAAATTATATTCAGTTTGCAACCTGATGGAGGTCAGTAAAGATGGACTAATAGAACAAGTCCCACACACAGCTAGAAGCCCAAATATTTTTTCTGAGGTAGATGCAGAAAAAAATTATATTCAGTTTGCAACCTGATGGAGGTCTGTATAGATGGATTAATAGAACAAGTCCCACACACAACTAGAAGCCCAATATTTTTTCAGAGGTAGATGCAGAAAAAAAATATATTCAGTTTGCAACCTCATGGAGGTCAGTATAGATGGACTAATAGAGAAAGTCCCACACACTGCTAGAAGGCCAAATATTTTTTCAGAGCTAGATGCAGACAAAAAATTATTTTGAATTTGCAACCTGATGGAGGTCAGTATAGGTGGACTAATAGAACAAGTCCCACACACTGCTAGAAGGCCAAATATTTTTTCAGAGCTAGATGCAGAAAAAAATTATATTCAGTTTGCAACCTGATGGAGGTCAGTATAGATGGGCTAATAGAACAAGTCCCACACACAGCTAGAAGGCCAAATATTTTTTCAGAGGTAGATGCAGAAAAAAATTATATTCAGTGTGCAACCTGATGGAGGTCTGTATAGATGGATTAATAGAACAAGTCCCACACACAGCTAGAAGCCCAATATTTTTTCAGAGGTAGATGCAGAAAAAAAATATATTCAGTTTGCAACCTGATGGAGGTCAGTATAGATGGACTAATAGAGAAAGTCCCACACACTGCTAGAAGGCCAAATATTTTTTCAGAGCTAGATGCAGACAAAAAAATATTTTTAATTTTCAACCTGATGGAGGTCAGTATAGATGGACTAATAGAGAAAGTCCCACACACTGATAGAAGGCCAAATATTTTTTCAGAGCTAGATGCAGATATAAATTATTTTTAATTTGCAACCTGATGGAGGTCAGTATAGATGGACTAATAGAGAAAGTCCCACACACTGCTAGAAGGCCAAATATTTTTTCAGAGCTAGAAGAAGAAAAAAATTCTATTCAGTTTGCAACCTGATGGAGGTCAGTATAGATGGACTAATAGAACAAGTCCCACACACAGCTAGAAGGTCACATATTTTTTCAGAGGTAGATGCAGATAAAAATTATTTTTAATTTGCAGCCTGATGGAGGTCAGTATAGATGGACTAATAGAGAAAGTTCCACACACTGCTAGAAGGCCAAATATTTTTTCAGAGCTAGATGCAGACAAAAAATTATTTTGAATTTGCAACCTGATGGAGTTCAGTATAGATAGACTAATAGAGAAAGTCCCACACACTGCTAGAAGGCCAAATATTTTTTCAGAGCTAGATGCAGACAAAAAAATATTTTTAATTTGCAACCTGATGGAGGTCAGTATAGATGGACTAATAGAGAAAGTCCCACACACTGCTAGAAGGCCAAATATTTTTTCAGAGCTAGATGCAGATATAAATTATTTTTAATTTGCAACCTGATGGAGGTCAGTATAGATGGACTAATAGAGAAAGTCCCACACACTGCTAGAAGGCCAAATATTTTTTCAGAGCTAGATGCAGAAAAAAATTATATTCAGTTTGCAACCTGATGGAGGTCAGTATAGATGGACTAATAGAACAAGTCCCACACACAGCTAGAAGGCCAAATATTTTTCAGAGGTAGATGCAGATAAAAATTATTTTTAATTTGCAGCCTGATGGAGGTCAGTATAGATGGACTAATAGAGAAAGTCCCACACACTGCTAGAAGGCCAAATATTTTTTCAGAGCTAGATGCAGACAAAAAATTATTTTGAATTTGCAACCTGATGGAGGTCAGTATAGATGGACAAATAGAGAAAGTCCCACACACTGCTAGAAGGCCAAATATTTTTTCAGAGCTAGGATGCAGACAAAAAACTATTTTTAATTTGCAACCTGATGGAGGTCAGTATTAGAGATGAGCGTTGTTCTACTCGAACTGTTCGCCAATCTCAAATTCGAGTTGTTTTGGGCGGTGTTCGAGCCGGTCGGCGAACACGAACAATTTGAGAAAAATTCGGCTGTTCGAGGTTATGTTCGATAACTGTTCGTGCACCAAAATCATAACTGGATTTTTTCTCAGTAATGATGAAAATTAATGTTAATACGCAGTTTGAGTGTACAGCGGGGCGGGGGGAGGGGCAGGGGATGGATCTCTGCAGGAACAATGAAGATCTCCATTTTTTTTTCTCTTTCCCGCATTTGCAGTGGGGAGGTGCAATCTGTCAGCCTATCAGCAGCGCACACACGGAGCGAAGTGCTTTTTTTCACACAAGCAAGGGCATGTGTGATTGGCAGTGTATGTCACATGTCCTTGCCCTATAAGACCAAGCCATTTTCCCCGTCGCCACCATTTTCTCACTGCTGCAGCTGCGTGTTAGACGGCACCGCTGTTGCTGTGTGTGCTATACCTTGTTAATTTCAAGCCAATTATCGCACAAATATACAGATAGCTTGGGAGTAGGGAATAGTTGTGATTGCAGTCCTTTTAAGGACTAGGTTACAGCATTTCCTACGACTTTTATCAGGGAGGTCTGTGCTCTTAAATAGATAGGTTGTGGGAGTAAAGACTAATTGTAATTGGAGTCCTTTTCAGGACTAGGTTACATGAGTTCCTATCAGTTTTTGCCAGGCAGGTCTGTGCCAGTGCTGTGCAAGTTTTTTTCACAGCATTTGGCTGAATCTAGCAAAGCTAATCCTTTTTGGCCTATTGCAGAGTGTGTTAGTCAGTGGAGTAGCCTATCTGTGTTGCAAGATATAACACCTGTGTATAGAATACCAATTTTTTTACTGCACCTAGTGAAGTAAAATCTTTTGGGCATAGCATCATTCTATTAGTCCATCTATACTGACCTCCATCAGGTTGCAAACTGAATATAATTTTTTTCTGCATCTAGCTCTGAAAAAATATTTGGGCTTCTAGCGGTGTGTGGGACTTGGTCTATTAGTCCATCTATACTGACCTCCATCAGGTTGCAAATTAAAAATAATTTTTTTCTGCATCTAGCTCTGAAAAAATATTTGGGCTTCTAGCGGTGTGTGGGACTTGGTCTATTAGTCCATCTATACTGACCTCCATCAGGTTGCAAATTAAAAATAATTTTTTTCTGCATCTAGCTCTGAAAAAATATTTGGGCTTCTAGCAGTGTGTGGGACTTGGTCTATTAGTCCATCTATACTGACCTCCATCAGGTTGCAAATTAAAAATAATTTTTTTCTGCATCTAGCTCTGAAAAAATATTTGGGCTTCTAGCAGTGTGTGGGACTTGGTCTATTAGTCCATCTATACTGACCTCCATCAGGTTGCAAATTAAAAATAATTTTTTTCTGCATCTAGCTCTGAAAAAATATTTGGGCTTCTAGCGGTGTGTGGGACTTGGTCTATTAGTCCATCTATACTGACCTCCATCAGGTTGCAAATTAAAAATAATTTTTTTCTGCATCTAGCTCTGAAAAAATATTTGGGCTTCTAGCAGTGTGTGGGACTTGGTCTATTAGTCCATCTATACTGACCTACATCAGGTTGCAAATTAAAAATATTTTTTTTCTGCATCTAGCTCTGAAAAAATATTTGGACTTCTAGCGGTGTGTGGGACTTGGTCTATTAGTCCATCTATACTGACCTCCATCAGGTTGCAAATTAAAAATATTTTTTTTCTGCATCTAGCTCTGAAAAAATATTTGGGCTTCTAGCAGTGTGTGGGACTTGGTCTATTAGTCCATCTATACTGACCTACATCAGGTTGCAAATTAAAAATAATTTTTTTCTGCATCTAGCTCTGAAAAAATATTTGGGCTTCTAGCGGTGTGTGGAACTTGGTCTATTAGTCCATCTATACTGACCTCCATCAGATTGCAAATTAAAAATAATTTTTTTCTGCATCTAGCTCTGAAAAAATATTTGGGCTTCTAGCAGTGTGTGGGACTTGGTCTATTAGTCCATCTATACTGACCTCCATCAGATTGCAAATTAAAAATAATTTTTTTCTGCATCTAGCTCTGAAAAAATATTTGGGCTTCTAGCAGTGTGTGGGACTTGGTCTATTAGTCCATCTATACTGACCTCCATCAGGTTGCAAATTAAAAATAATTTTTTTCTGCATCTAGCTCTGAAAAAATATTTGGGCTTCTAGCAGTGTGTGGGACTTGGTCTATTAGTCCATCTATACTGACCTCCATCAGGTTGCAAATTAAAAATAATTTTTTTCTTCATTTATCTCTGAAAAAATATTTGGGCTTCTAGCAGCGTGTGGGACTTGTTCTATTAGTCCATCTATACTGACCTCCATCAGGTTGCAAATTAAAAATAATTTTTTTCTGCATCTAGCTCTGAAAAAATATTTGGGCTTCTAGCAGTGTGTGGGACTTGGTCTATTAGTCCATCTATACTGACCTCCATCAGGTTGCAAATTAAAAATAATTTTTTTCTGCATCTAGCTCTGAAAAAATATTTGGGCTTCTAGCAGTGTGTGGGACTTGGTCTATTAGTCCATCTATACTGACCTCCATCAGGTTGCAAATTGAATAAAAAAATTTTCTGCATCTAGCTCTGAAAAAATATTTGGGCTTCTAGCGGTGTGTGGGACTTGGTCTATTAGTCCATCTATACTGACCTCCATCAGGTTGCAAATTAAAAATAATTTTTTTCTGCATCTAACCCAGCCAATAGTTTTGGCCTAATACCACAGTTTGGCCACTCAGCTCTGCTCGGTTACCATCCATTGTTTTTTTGTGCAAACAACTCCAGAGTTGTGAATTAGTTAACCACCAAAATGAGTGGAAAAAGGCCTGCTGCTGGTGGAAAGGGGAATAGGCGTGTTGGGAAGGGGAAAAAAGGTTGTGTCCGTGGGGTAGGTGCAGAAGAAAGACCATCTTCCAGCCAAACTAAAATGTCTACTTCTTTTAGCGGACAATGTGATAAGATCCCTTTCTTACGGCCACGCCAATCGCTACAAATTCCAGATGAGGCACCAAAACAGCAGGTGCTTCAACGGATATCAAGTGCTCCTTTAAGTGGGCTCTCCTCCACATCAACTTCAACATCACAAATACTCCAGTCCTCAAAGGTGTCACCCAAATCGCACTTGCTTCCTCACAGCTCCCAAATCTCCAGCTGCCCGTCTGAGTGTGAGGTAGAACAGATGGTTGAGTCTGCAGAGCTGTTTACTCATACTATAGCCTGGGAATCAGAGGTCGACTCCAGCGCTTCTGTGAATCCAGACGAGGAAATGATCTGCACTGATGCCCAGAATCTTTATGAGTCGGATCCAGGACCAGACGCAGAAGGTTCTGACCATAATGTAGACCCTCATTCCCAAACTGTAACTCCTGTTGGTGGAGACAATGAGGAAGATGATGATAAGACTCTAATACCTGATTGGAGCGACAACTTTAGTTTTTTGTCAGGGCAGTAACAGGTTGGCTCTGAGGACGACGGGTGTGATAACGCACAGGGTGATGATGATGAGGTCGGAGATCCCACTTACTGTCAACCCACAGTCAGCCAAGAGATGAGGTCAGCAGAGGAGGTGGAGGAAGATGCTAGTGACGACGAGGTCAGGTTGCGCCTTCCTGGACAGAGACGTAGTACTGGAAGCACGTCAACAACTGCATCCTCAAACACAACTCTGCCTCTCACCACAAGTCGTGGTGGCTCTTCAGGTCGCATGGGTGCTAAGCCTTGCATAGCCTGGGCATTTTTTCAGATCGATAAAGATGACCCAACTCGTGTTATCTGTAACATTTGTCAGCAAAAGCTAAGTAGAGGCCAAAAAATACATAGTTTGAGTACTTCATGCATGAACCGGCACATGGACATGAAGCATAAGTTGCAGTGGGAAGCTCAGTGTGCTACAATGCGGCCTAGCCGGCCGGGCCAATCACCGTCTGCCATATCTTGTGCATCCGCGGCCTCTTCATCCTCTGTGACTGGGGGGACAGCAGTCACACCTGTTTTGGGGCGCAGACCTGCCACCTCTTTACCCGCAACAGCCAGCGTGATTGGCAGGTGATCATTTTCTTTGGAGGTGGTAACACCAGCTGGTGTTGAGCGCTGTCCGACATCGATAGCACCACCTTTGGATCAAGGCAACCTAACTTGTCCGCCTGCATCTTCCTCACAGACCGGCAGTTTGCCGGGGACACCCTTATCAACCCCGTCTAAGCACAATAGCCAGCCTTCGGTCCCTCAGATGTGGACAAGTAAAAGACCATTTCCTCCTAGCCATGAGAATGCTAAGAGGTTGAATTTCACCATCTGCAAGCTCTTGGCTACAGAAATGCTGCCTTTCCGCCTGGTGGACACAGAGGATTTTCGAGACCTTATGTCCGTCGCAGTGCCCCAGTACCAGATGCCCAGTCGGCACTACTTCTCAAAGAAAGGTGTGCCTGCGCTCCACCAGCATGTCGCACACAACATGACCGCTTCTTTGAGAAACTCTGTGTGTGACAGGGTGCATTTCACCACAGACACTTGGACGAGTAGGCATGGACAGGGGCGTTACATGTCGCTGACTGGGCACTGGGTAACTATGGTGACAGCAGGACAAGGGGCTGCTGTCCAAGTCTTGCCGTCCCCACGAGTTGTGCGTCAATCCTCTTTATGTCAAAGTTCCTCCACTGCTTCTGCCTCCTCAACCTCCTCTCGGTCTTCCACCTGCACCCAAAGCCTGTCTGGTCATGCCACAAGCTTTCTAACTGCGCAGAAGGGATCCTGCACACCTCCTTACTATGCTGGCAGTAGGGCTCAACGTCATCAGGCGGTTTTTACATTGAAATGTCTGGGAAATGTGAGTCACACAGCTGAGGAGTTGTGGTCAGCTCTGGAGAACCAATTTCATGAATGGTTGTCTCCACTGGACCTGAAACCAGGGAAGGCCGTGTGCGACAATGCTGCAAACCTGGGTGCGGCCCTTCGCCGGGGCAATGTCACACACGTGCCTTGTATGGCTCACGTGTTGAACCTGGTTGTCCAGCAATTTTTAGCCCACTATCCCAGACTAGATGGCCTTCTGCAGAGGGCACGGTCGCTGTGTGCTCACTTCTGACGTTCGCATCCCGCAGCTCAGCGACTTACATCTCTACAGAAGTCGTTGGGCCTGCCTCTTCACCGGCTAAAATGCGATGTGCCTACCCGGTGGAATTCAACTCTGCACATGTTGCAGCGACTGTGGCAGCACCGACAAGCCCTGGTGCAATACGTTCTGACGTATAGCCTGGGCCAACGAGATTCAGAGGTGGGGCAAATCACGCTGGAGGAGTGGTCTCAGATCAGGGACCTATGCACCCTTCTGCACAGTTTTGAAATGGCGACGAAGATGTTTAGTGCTGACGATGCCATTATCAGCATGACTATTCCGGTGATTTACATGCTGGAGCACATGTTAAACAGAATTCGGAGTCAGGTGGTGGCACAAGAGGAGGTGGAGGAAGTAGAGGACGAGGAGTTGTATGCGGAAGGGCTAACATCTGCAAGGTCCAGACGGTCGGCAGCACCAAGGCGGCAGGCATGTGAGGGTGGGGGAGATGATTTTACCAGGGCGCATGGTAGCAGCCAAACTAGTGAGGAAGGTGCAGGAGCCCAGGAAGAAGTGGAGGACGAACTGATGGAAGACTCATCAGATGAGGGAGACCTTGATCACATTTCTGTTGTGCGAGGTTGGGGGGAGAGGACAGAGGAAGGAAGCATGATTGTTACCTCGCCACCAACACAACAGGGACTTGGTGCTCCTGGATGCGCAACACACATGAGTGCCTTCTTGCTGCACTACCTGCAACATGACCCTCGAATTGTGAGAATTAGAAATAATCCTGACTACTGGGTTGCCACACTGTTAGATCCCCGGTACAAAAGTAAATTTGCAGAAATTATTCCTGCCATAGAAAGGGATGCACGCATGCAGGAGTATCAGCAGAGACTGTTGCAGAATCTTACATGTGCTTTTCCACAAAATACCAGTGGTGCACGTAGTGAATCTCACAGTTCCAACTTGCCAACCGTGGGACCGTCAAGTGTTCAGCACTCAAACCGTAACAGAACCACAGTATCTGCTGGTAACATCAATTTTGCGGAATCATTTCACCACTTTTTTAGCCCATCCTTTGCAAGGCCACAGGAGACAAGAAGTCTGACACATAGTCAACGCCTAGAGACGATGGTACAGGAGTATCTCCAAGTAAACATTGAAGCCACGACTGTGTCACTGGACCCTTGCTCTTTTTGGGCTTCCAATCTGGATAAATGGCCGGAGCTAGCCACTTACGCCTTGGAGATCTTGTCATGCCCCGCAGCCAGCGTTCTGTCTGAACGTGTGTTCAGCGCTGCTGGTGGTGTGCTGACAGATAAGCGCACGCGGCTCTCCACTGATAATGTAGACAGACTCACGTTCATAAAGATGAACAAATCATGGATCCGAAACGACTTTTCTACCCCTGTGTCATCCTGGGGAGAGTAAAAGCTTGATGATTGGTTAAAATCACCCTACCAACCGTTTTAAGCTTTCAAATTACTAATCATGTTTATCTGTATCTTGACTGGAAAATAATTTGGGCTTTGTAGCAGTGTGCAGCACTGATCCTATTAGGCCATCTATACTAAAGCTTCACCAGATTTAAAATTAAAAATAATTTTTAGCTGCATCTAGCCCGGAAAATAATTTTGGGGCTCCGAGATGCGCAAGGCACATAAGTGCCTTCTTGCTGCACTAACTGCAGCATGACCCTCATATTGTCAGAATTCGAAGTAATCATGACTACTGGGTTGCCACACTCTTAGATCCCCCAAACTTTTCGATCAACCTTTTCATTTTAATAAAGACCAAAAAAATGGTCATTTTTGAAATTATAAGCATTAGCAGGTTGTTAGAAACTGAAATCAAACAGTTTTCAACTCAAAACTTTATTCTAGGTGATGTTACATTTTCACATAGGACCCCTTGTTCGAAAGGAGCTTCTGAACTCTCTCGTCCATTGAATTTGTCAGGTTTTGGATGGTTTCTGCTTCAATTGTTTTGCATGAGGACAGAATACCCTCCCAGAGCTGTTGCTTAGATGTGAACTGCCTCCCGCCATCATAGACACTCCTTTTAATGATGCTCCAAAGGTTCTGAATGGGGTAGAGGTCAGGGGAGCATGGGGGTCACACCATAAGTTTGTCCCCTTTTATGCCCATATCAGCCAGAGATGCAGATGTTTTATGTGCAGCATGAGATGGTGCATTATCATGCAGAAAAATGATCTTGCTGTGAAATACACGGTTCTTCTTCTTGAACCATGGCAGGAAGTGCTGTTTGAGAAAATCCACATACATTATGGAGTTCATCTTTAGCGCCTTCAGGGATCCTAAAGGGGCCGACAATCTCTCTCCCCATGATTCCAGCCCAAAACATTACTCCACCTCCTCCTTGTTGGCGCTGTAGCCGTGTTTGCGTGGGGTGTCCATCAACCAGCCATCCTTCACTCCATCCATCTGGACCATCGAGCGCTGCACGGCACTCATCCGTGAACAAAACAGTTTTGAAATCAGTCTTCATGTAATGTTTGGCCCACTGGAGCCGTTTCTGCTTGTGTGAAGTGGATAGAGGAGGTCGACAGGATGGCGCATGCACAGCTGCAAACCTCTGAAGGACCCTGCATCTTGTTGTTCGGGGGACGTTGGAGGCACAAGCAGCTTCAAAAACTTGTCTGCTGCTATGACAAGGCTTTTTTGCCGCTGCTCTTTCAACCTGACGTAATTGCCTGTAGGAAAGAGTCCTCAATTTGCCCTTATCAGCACGCACACGTGTGTACTGTGAATCAGCTACATACTTCTTGATTGTCAGGACACTTCATCCTGATCATCGCACAATGTTGATTGTAGTCATGCCTTGACCTAAACACTCCACAATTTGTTGCTTCTCAGCAGCCGACACATCCTTTTTCTTTCCCATTTTGGCAGAAAATGTAGGCTGCTTAATAATGTGAGAGAGCCTTCTTAAGCAGTCTTGCCTTTCATTGGACACACCTGCCAAACTAATTAGCACAGGTGTCTGCAATTGCTTACAGTGATATAAACAGCCCTGACACACATCACCATCAATGAGTTTAACTGACAAACAAACAAATTCTTCCCTTATCACTCCTAAACACTTTTTGTATAATAATTTGGAACGCAGTGTACATGTGCTTTTCCACAAAACACCAGTGGTTCACGTAGTGAATCTTACAGTTCTAACTTGCCAACCGTGGTCTGTATGGAGTTGTTCAATAAAGGGCCCAAAATTAAGATAACATAGATGGGAGAGGTCTCTATGAATAGGAATTCCTAAGTATTTGATACCCTGTGAGGGCCAGGCAAAGGGAAAGTTGGACTGGATGGAATCCTATATGGATTTGGGGAGGGAGACATCGAGGGCCTCAGACTTCGCTGCATTGATTTTAAAATTTTACCATGTAACAAAGTGATCTATTTCAGCCATAACAGCATGGATGGATATATGTGATTGAGTGATATATACTAGGACATCATCAGCAAATAGAGAGCACTTGTACTCGGTGCCTCCCACCTCAATCCACCTAATATTGGGGTTATGGCGAATTGATGAGAGCAGGTGCTCCGTCACTAGGATGTATAAAAGAGGGGACAGAGGACATCACTGCCTTGTCCCATTGGTGATTGTGAAAGGTGATGAAAATGTTCTGACGCACCCCCTGGGCCTTGGGACACCCGGAGCCGGACCCTTTTTGGTGGATGCTGGTGGTTGTAGTCTTCGTGGCGGCGACCCAGTTCCGTGGCTCAGGGCGGTCAAACCAGTGGCGGAACTATTTATGTGGTTTTCATGTTTAAATGTCCGACTACGCCACCCGTGGATTGCGGTCAGAGTGAACCGCCGCTACAGGGCAGACCACTGAGGCTGGTGTTGTGGGTGCAGCAGAGCGTAGCATAACTCCCCACGGGAGGAGTATAGCCTCAGGGCAGTGTATGCGAAGGATGGGGGTGATGGTGCAGGGCAGCAGCAGTAACGACACGGAGTCAGTGATGCAGTTCAGGGCCTTTACTCACAGTTCTTATTATCCAGACCACGTCTGCAGGTAACGGCTGCCCACGTCGTACTGTGCTCACCAGGTGAGGGGCTCAGACAACTCCCAGATAACTTTGGAGCACTTCACAGGACCCCCTTTGTGTGTCCTTTGTCTGGCCTTTCTTACCAACACTTCTGTCCGGCTGCCTCGGGCCTCCTCATGGTAAACTTGGCGCCAGTTTCCCTGACCCTATGTGGTGCCTTCCTAGCGGGTGTAGCGAGGGGCTGCGCCACATAAAATGTCAGAGCCTCCGGTTTCTAGCTGAGGGTCGTTTCCTGCCTCCACTAGTTCGGGGACCGGTCTCCCCCTTTGGCCTGACCCCTCCACGCAGGTGGATTCGGGCGTGCGGTGGCGACTCGCCCGTCCGCACCCCTGGGATCCCTTCATTCCTCGTTCCTGGAGCCTTCTCCGCTCCTCTTCCTTCCTTCTCCCTCTTCCAGGCCTGGGCCTCTGTTACTAGGCCCGCCTCCGGAGCAGAGCTCATGCAGAGCCCCTGCTCCCTGCCACTTCTGCTCAGACTTCTCTGCACTGAACTAAGATGGTGCCCACCTTTTATACTCCCTTCTCAATGCACCCAGGAACTGCTTCCTCCCTGCTCCTGCACTACAGGGTTCCCCTTCCTCAGTGTTCCCTCCCCCCACTCCAGCCAGGGACAGGGACTGTCGTGCCCATCTCAGGGGCATATTGGTCGCCCTGCCCCACGGCAATGTGGTGTAATGCATGCAGGTGTCGGGTCCTGATCCACACTCCATCCTTACCTGAGAGTGAGATATCACACCTCTGGGTGAGGTGCAATACGTCTTTAGCAACCGAGCCCTCAGGGTGCTACAGTTCCATTTATCTTCAGCCTAGGTGACGTATTGCGATACAGGGCCGTGATTTTGGCTATAAAAGGGTCCCCTAGACCCCTACCCCAAGCTTTTTAAGAGAATCATATATGGCGTGCCAGGAGACTCTATGGAATGCTTTCTCAGCATCCAACGAGAGTATCTAATTACAAATTTTTAACTGCATCTAGCCCAGGAAATACTTTGTGCCTAGTAGCAGTGTCTGCTAGTAAGCGGATTATCCCGGCTGTTAAGCAAGCTGCACCACCTGTAGTTTAATTTTTTCAAAGGAAATGCTTCGGGACCATGGGATACTTAGTGAAGAGCATCAGGAGGCACCCCAAGGCATAGGGGCTGGGACTGGCAGTAGGATGCCTTGCGGTGGACAGCCGAGCTCGATCCTTATAAAAGCTTTTTAACTGCAGCAGCTTTAGTGGACGCTACTGGAGCTGGAATTACCGCGGCTGCTGGCATGAGACTTGCCCTCCAATAGATCCTTGTAAATGGATTTAAAGTGTATTCATTCAAATTAGAGAGACAATTTAAATTAAAAAGCTTAGAGCTGCCTCCACCACAGGGGGGCTCGCTCGACCCACCAGCGGACAGGCACCAGTATTGGGAGAGGGGGGCTGGCCGTCAGGGTTCACCGCGGCTCTGGCACAAACCCGGCGACACGGAGGTGGCACGGGCAGGAGCGGACTGGCCGTGTCGGCTTCTCACTTTTTGGATTTTAGAAGGGCATGACATGCCTATATCTGTGTCTCCCCCTCCTTTTACTCCTCCACCTCTTTTATTTTCGCATGACTATATGTACTTGTCACTTTTCCATGTGTTAGTTATGTCTTCTGAGCAGTTTGTCAGCTTTTGGACACCTTTGAAGGTGTTTTCTATGTGTTTCTATGTGTTTTTGTTTGCCTGCCATTGGTTTTAACGGTGTTCGAAGGTGTTCGACGAACAGTTCGACGAACAGTTCGGCGAACACACGGGTGTTCGACGAACCGAACCGAACTCGAACACTACGGGGGTGGCTCAACACTAGTCAGTATAGATGGACTAATAGAGAAAGTCCCACACACTGCTAGAAGGCCAAATATTTTTTCAGAGCTAGATGCAGATAAAAATTATTTTTAATTTGCAACCTGATGGTGGTCAGTATAGATGGACTAATAGAGAAAATCCCACACACTGCTAGAAGGCCAAATATTTTTTCAGAGCTAGATGCAGAAAAAAATTATATTCAGTTTGCAACCTGATGGAGGTCAGTATAGATGGACTAATAGAACAAGTCCCACACACAGCTAGAAGGCCAAATATTTTTTCAGAGGTAGATGCAGATAAAAATTATTTTGAATTTGCAACCTGATGGAGGTCAGTATAGAAGGACTAATAGAGAAAGTCCCACACATTGCTAGAAGGCCAAATATTTTTTCAGAGCTAGATGCAGATATAAATTATTTTTAATTTGCAACCTGATGGAGGTCAGTATAGATGGACTAATAGAGAAAGTCCCACACACTGCTAGAAGGCCAAATATTTTTTCAGAGCTAGATGCAGAAAAAAATTATATTCAGTTTGCAACCTGATGGAGGTCAGTATAGCTGGACTAATAGAACAAGTCCCACACACAGCTAGAAGCCCAAATATTTTTTCAGAGGTAGATGCAGATAAAAATTATTTTTAATTTGCAACCTAATGGAGGTCAGTATAGATGGACTAATAGAGAAAGTCCCACACACTGCTAGAAGGCCAAATATTTTTTCAGAGCTATATGCAGACAAAAAATTATTTTGAATTTGCAGCGTGATGGAGGTCAGTATAGATGGACTAATAGAGAAAGTCCCACACACTGCTAGAAGGCCAAATATTTTTTCAGAGCTAGATGCAGAAAAAAATTATATTCAGTTTGCAAAGTGATGGAGGTCAGTATAGATGGACTAATAGAACAAGTCCCACACACTGCTAGAAGGCCAAATAGTTTTTCAGAGCTAGATGCAGAAAAAAATTATATTCAATGTGCAACCTGATGAAGGTCAGTATAGATGGACTAATAGAATGATGCTATGCCCAAAAGATTTTACTTCACTAGGTGCAGTAAAAAAATTGGTATTCTATACACAGGTGGTATATCTTGCAACACAGATAGGCTACTCCACTGACTAACACACTCTGCAATAGGCCAAAAAGGATTAGCTTTGCTAGATTCAGCCAAATGCTGTGAAAAAAACTTGCACAGCACTGGCACAGACCTGCCTGGCAAAAACTGATAGGAACTGATGTAACCTAGTCCTGAAAAGGACTGTAATTACAATTAGTCTTTACTCCCACAATCTATCTATTTAAGAGCACAGACCTGCCTGATAAAAGTCATAGGAAATGCTGTAACCTAGTCCTTAAAAGGACTGCAATCACAACTATTCCCTACTCCCAATCTGTAGATTTGTGCGAAAATTGGCTTGAAATTAACAAGGTATAGCGCACACAGCAACAGCGGTGCCATCTAACACGCAGCTGCAGCAGTGAGAAAATGGTGGCGACGGGGAAAATGGCTTGGTCTTATAGGGCAAGGACATGTGACATACACTGCCAATGACACATGCCCTTGCTTGTGTGAAAAAAAGCACTTAGCTCCGTGTGTGCGCTGCTGATAGGCTGACAGATTGCACCTCCCCACTGTAAATGCGGGAAAGAGAAAAAAAAATGGAGATCTTCATTATTCCTGCAGAGATCCATCCCCTGCCCCTCCCCCCCACCCCGCTGTACACTCAAAGTGCGTATTAACATTAATTTTCATCATTACTGAGAAAAAATCCAGTTATGATTTTGGTGCACGAACAGTTATCGAACATAACCTCGAACAGCCGAATTTTTCTCAAATCGTTCGTGTTTGCCGAACGGCTCGAACACCGCCCAAAACAGCTCGAATTTGAGATTGGCGAACAGTTTGAGTCGAACAACTCTCATCTCTAATCTCTAGTAAAGATGCCCCCTCCTCTCAGTCTTCACTTGTTATGGCAGATTCTCAAGAAACAGCATCAAAGTCCACGTCCACGTCCCACCGCAGCGTTCAATTGTCCATATCCCAGACCTTTGAACGAAAGCGGAAATTCGCAGCTAACGCCCCACAGGCCACAGTCCTAAATTCGCACATTTCACGACTGCTTGCATTGGAAATGCTGCCTTTTAGGCTGGTGGAGACGGAATCCTTCCGCAATCTTATGGCGGTGGCCGTCCCTCGGTACTCGGTCCCCAGCCGACACTATTTTACCCGGTGTGCCATCCCTGCACTACACAAGCACGTGTCCCAAAGCATCTGCCGTGCCCTCAACAACGCAGTTACTGGGAGAGTCCACCTGACAACGGACACGTGGACAAGTGCTTGTGGCCAGGGAGGGTACATCTCTCTGACGACACACTGGGTAAACATAGTGGAAGCCGGGACCCAGTTGGACCTTGGGACGGAACACATCCTCCCCACACCGAGGATTGCGGGCCCTATGTCAGTCAGAGTTGCCCCCACAGTGTACAGCTCCTGCGCATCCTCCTCCTCCTCCTCCTGTTCAGCCTTCATCTCAGATATCACCACATCAGTTACAAGCTGGAAGCATTGCAGCACTGCCTCCGCCAAGCGGCAACAGGCTGCGCTGAAACTCATAAGCTTTGGTGATAAACCTCACACTGCTTGTGAGTTGTGGACAGCTGTGAAAGAGCAGGCAGATCTGTGGCTGAGACAGCTGAACCTACATCCCGGCATGGTCGTGTGTGACAATGGCTGTAACCTGGTGGCGGCTCTGAGGCGAGGTGAGATCACACACGTACCATGCCTGGCTCATGTGCATAACCTCGTGGTTCAGCGGTTTCTTAAATTGTACCCCGAGTTGCCAGATCTGCTCGTGAAAGTACGCCGCCTGTCAGCTCATTTTCGCAAGTCGGCTACAGCTTCCGCCGCCCTTGCTGTGTTGCAGCAGGGTTTGCAGCTTCCGGCACACCGACTGGTGGGTGAGGTCCCCACACGTTGGAACTCTACCCTCCACATGTTGCAAAGGATTTGTGAGCAGAAGAGAGCAGTTGTGGAGTACCAGCTGCAACAAGGCCGTCGACATTCAGGTCAGACTCCACACATAAGACCTCAGGAGTGGACCTGGATGTCTGACATATGTACCATCCTGACAAACTTTGAGGAGGCCACCAAGATGGTGAGTGGCGATGACGCCATCATTAGTGTCAGCATCCCACTAGTCAGTCTTTTGCAACGCTCTCTGCAGAGAATTAAAGAGGAGGCATTGCAGCCAGAGTATGATGAGATGGATCAAGAAGCCGTAGCGGGCGATTACACACAGCCCAGCCTCATCTCATCCCAACGTGCATTGGGGGACAATGAGGGAGAGGAGGAGGAGGAAGAACAGGAGCTGCTATCATGCGTTGTAGACGGTAGTACCTGTACAAGTGTCATACCGTCGGTTCAGCGTGGGTAGCCTGAGGACAGGGGGGAGGAGGAAGAGGAAGAGGAGGAGGAGAGCATGGTCAGTCATCATCTTGGTGAGGACACTGAAATCTTGCCCGTTACCAGTCTGGCACGCATGGCTGACTTTATGTTACGCTGCCTTAACCGTGACCCTCGCGTTGTCAAAATGTTGGGTGACAGTCATTACTGGTTGGTGACACTTGTAGACCCCCGCTACAAGGAGAACTTTCACTCTCTTATTCTTGAGGTGGAGAGGTCTACAAAAATGGGGCAGTACCAGAAGGCCCTTGCTGCAGAACTCTTAAAAAAATTCCCATCTGAACACGCTAGCGGCAGAGGTCACAGTTCGTTGCCCAACCAAGTCGTACAGGCGAGAGAGATGCAACTCCAATCCAGCAGAGGCAGGGGAACACTGTCAACATTCTGGGACAGTTTTCTGACACCCGCCCAGCTTACAGGCCCTGAGGCGCGGGGTACTCTCATAAGGAGTGGAAAGTTTCAAAAGATGGTGAGGGAGTACCTTGCCGACCATACCAGTGTCCTCCGTGATTCCTCTGTGCCTTTTAATTATTGGGTATCCAAGCTGGACACTTGGAATGAACTCGCTCTGTACGCCTTGGAGGTCCTGGCCTGCCCTGCCACTAGCGTGTTATCGGAGCGTGTTTTTAGTGCCGCTGGGGGAATTATAACTGATAAGCGCACTCGCCTGTCAACTGACAATGCTGACAAGCTGACCCTTATCAAAATGAACAAGGGCTGGATTGGGCCAGACTTCTCATCACCACCAAATGACAGCAGAGTAACATAAAGTCAAATCCACTGTGTTATTTCGGGAGGTGTATTCACATGCACCGCTTCACACCCACACATGGGTATACGCTTCCTCGTTTCGGCTGTTTTATCTTCTTCTCCTTATCCTCAGCCTCCACCACCACTATACCACCAGGGTGCCAGCATTGCAAGTTCCTCCGTCCTTATTTTTGGCAGCTTTTGCTTGCAAGTCTTAAGCAAATACTATGGGACACCCATTCCCCAATAATGGGACTTATGTTTGTAATATGCTGTACTGCATGGCTCTTGTAAGGGGCACTGCAAGTTGCTCCGTCCTAATTTTTGGCAGCTTTTGCTGGGAAACCATAAGCAAATACTATGGGACACCCACTCCCCAATATTGGGACTTATGTTTGTAATATGCTGTACTGCATGGCACTTGTAAGGGGCATTGCAAGTTGCTCCGTCCTAATTTTTGGCAGCTTTTGCTGGGAAAGCATAAGCAAATACTATGGGACACCCACTCCCCAATAATGGGACTTATGTTTGTAATATGCTGTACTGCATGGCTCTTGTAAGGGGCATTGCAAGTTGCTCCGTCCTAATTTTTGGCAGCTTTTGCTGGGAAAGCATAAGCAAATACTATGGGACACCCACTCCCCAATAATGGGACTTATGTTTGTAATATGCTGTACTGCATGGCTCTTGTAAGGGGCATTGCAAGTTGCTCCGTCCTAATTTTTGGCAGCTTTTGCTTGGAAAGCATAAGCAAATACCATGGGACACCCACTCCCCAATAATGGGACTTATGTTTGTAATATGCTGTACTGCATGTGACGCGCCCCCTGGGCCGTGTGTACACGTGTGTGGGATACCCGGTGCCGGGTCTCTGGGGTCTGTAGTCTCCGTGGCGGTGACCCGGTCCCGTGGCTCAGGCTGGTCAAACCAGTGGCAGTCTTTCTTAGGTTTTGAGGTTAATTGTCCGACTGCGCCACCCGTGGATTGCGATCAGGGAGTACCACCGCTGCGAGGCAGACCGCTGAGGCTGGTGTTGTGTGCGCAGCATAGAATGGGATAACTCCCCTCAGGAGGAGTATAGCCTCAGGGCAGTGAGTGTGGATGATGGGGGTGATGGTGCACGAGCGCAGCAGGAATGACTCAGAGTCTTTGCAGTGCAGTTCAGGGTCTTTACTGATGATTATAAGGTAGACCCTCCCGGGAGTACTGGCTAGCATAAGAGGCCTGGCCAGTCTGTGAGCAAGCAGGATTTCCCCTGGCCAGGTGGAGTTGTAGGCCTCCCCATCTGTCTGCACTCTTCCTGGCTACCTTGCTGTAAGCGGGAAGAAGTAGCCCACGTCCCTGATTGTACCGTGTAGTGCTCACCTGGTGACTTGGGGCCTTCTGTTAGCCTCCGCTCCACGACGGCGGTGCTGGTCCCTTGCTTGTGACTGAGCCTCCGGGCTTCTATGGCCAGAGGACCTGAAATCCCCTGCCGGCTGGTTTCGGCTGCTGGATTTATAAGTCCTCACAGCTTTGGACTCCTGTGTCTGGTTCCTATTGTCTTCTGCCAGGGCGAGCTCTGCTCAGCTTCCAGCCCCTGGTCTTTAGCTCCTAGCTCCTACAGAGCTCCTTGCTGTTACTTTCCCTTGCTCTCACTCTGACTCTGACTGTTCTCTGACTCACTCAACCCCGCCCCAGATCCAGTTTATAAGGGCAGAATTCTCCCCTCCCAGGATTTGGGCAGGAGGATGTTGCATGTTTAAGGGATCCTGACCAGGAAACCTCCCACTTGCTCTCCGACGTAATATCTCTATTACTGTGGTGACCAGACCCCTGGGGTGCCACACATGGCTCTTGTAAGGGGCATTGCAGTTCCTCATAATTTTTGGAAAGCATTCCATTCACTGCTTAGGCCAACAGTGCACGTGAGGCCCAGTTGCTATAAATGGAAAAAAAGGTTTAGTTAACGCCCTCTGACCTCCATGTCATTTCCAAAGGGCATTGGAGTGGCTCGAAATTTTTGGTAGGCATTGCACTCACTGTATGCCCTATAACTGTGTAGCCGAACCGCTCCTTTTGTTACAGAAACATATCCTACAAGACATATCTGGTTGACTGGCCTGATATTGATGTGAATGGTCCCTGTTCCTCCTGCTCTTTCTCCTTTGCCACTACCTCATCCATCATTTATCACCTGAAGCTTTGTTTTAACGGGAGTCATAGAACTTGGATAGTAGCAGGAAAACATCCAGCAATCCTCGGAGGAGGTAGGATATGCGCCAAAACGCTGACCACCTCAGGCCTAGCCGCTACTACATACATGCGCTTGCATTACAACAAAACAAAGCAGATGCTAACTTCTATCATCCTCATCATGCTCCTCACCTTGGCACTCTCAACTCCCCTGATGGAGAAGCCAGGGCCCACCGGAGGAGTCTGATAGTCCGGTGGGCTCGGCCAATGCTGCCCTAAAGCAGGCCAGGCTAAGAAAAGTGTGAGAAAGGTTTCCGGGACAAATAGGGGTGGCTGGGGACCGAGTATGGACACCCGGCCACCCCCTGGAGGCTGGGGAGCAAGCGGGGACACCCGGCCACAAGGCGTCTGGGGACTGAGTATGGATACCAGGCCGCCGACACAGCCATGGCGTGGTGGCCAGATTCCGCCTCCACATGCCTAAAAGGCCCAATTTAAAGTGCAAGCAAGCAAGCAGTATGGTATTGCAGCCTGGGGGTGGGTGGGTGGCAGGCTGCATACTTGCACTTGCATTGCAAGGAATGGGAGAGGTACAATTGAACATTCCCTGGGACAAGGACTTGAATGGGGATAGTTGCAAGTCTGCAACGACAGGTGCAAGGTGGGAGGCATCTTCGCATGTACCATGAACATGGGTTTGGCATGCACACACTACAGCGGAATAGGCTCTCCTTCCCACTAAATGCACTGGGGAGGGCACAGGTAATGTTTTGGTATACGCACTTAATCTTATGTATAAGGCACACCAGGACAAATATGGGCGGCTGGGGACTGAGTATGGATACCTCGCTGCCGAAGTAGCCATAAGATAGTGGCCAGCTTCGGCCTCCTCCAAACTAAAAGGCCCCATTTCAAGTGCAAGCTAGCAGTATGGAATTGCAGTCTGGGGGTGGGTGGGTGGCAGGCTGCACACTTACACTTGCATTAAAAGAAAACATAGCAGATGCTAACTTCTGTCATCATCATCATGCTCCTCACCTTGGCACTCTCAACTCCACCGATGGAGAAGTCAGGGCCCACCGGAGGAGTCTGGTTCTCTGGTAGGCTCGTCCAATGCTGTCTAAAGCAGGCCCGGCTAAGAAAAGTGTGTGGGGGATGTTCCAAGTAGAAATAGGGGCGGCTGGGGACCGTTTATGGACACCCGGCTGCCCCCAGGCGGCTGGGGACCATGTGTGGACACCCGGCCGCGAGGCGGCTGGGGACCGAGTATGGACACCCGGCCGCCGGTCGGCTGGGGACTGAGTATGGATTCCAGGCCGCCAACACAGCCATGACGTGATGGCCACATTCCGCCTCCACATGCCTAAAAGGCCCAATTTCAAGTTCAAGCAAGCAAGCAGTATGGTATTGCAGCCTGGGGGTGGGTGGGTGGCAGGCTGCATACTTGCGCTTGCATTGCAAGGAATGGGAGAGGTACAATTGAACACTGCCCTGGGACTAGAACTTGCATGGGGATAGTTGCAAGTCTGCATCTTCTGATTTGGTAAGGATCACTTATGATGGGCACACTTTTAGACAGTGACCTCCAGGGATCTTCCCCATGCTATTCCCTTGTCTTTTCAGCACTTTATGCATGTGTCACACAGCACATGGCCAGATAAGGTTGTAAAATGTTAAAATGACATTTCACGGTGAATGCATTTGTCATAGTTGAAAGCAATGCAAAAGTGCAAAAACGCATAAAAAATGCTACTTGTGAACATAGCCGAAGGTGTGGAGGAGTATTTTTGTTTTTGGTCATTTATTTTAACTTATACACACGTCTTTACCCTGGAAAGGATGTTCCTTAACATATTTCACAGGAAAAAAGTTTCACTTTCGTTTTTGAACGTTTTATTGTGAGCCTGTAAAAGTGGCTTAATACCTCTGACCACGTTGTTGACAGCAGTGACCTGGGGGTCAGAAATGCTTCCTGGGGCGATCCCCATGCTGTCCCCATGTCATTTGAGCACTGTCACTATCGTTTTGGGCACTTGTTAGGCTTTTAAAAGACTGCCGGGGGTGCCACCGCAAAAATGCTCGAGTCTCCCATAGACTAACATTGGGCTCGTTGCTCGGGTCGAGCACCCGAGTATCACGGCGAGCTCGGCCCGAGCTTCGAGCACCCGAGCATTTTAGTGCTCGCTCAACACTATTCTCTACCATATGCATCAATACAGTGGCATTTACAGTTTCATATCATTATTAATCTATCAACAGCATGCAACAAACACAGCTCTGCATTTTTGGAAGAATGCAGGAGAATTGAGTTCAACTATAATCAGCTCATGATGTTAAACCACACTGTAGCTATACTTATGTAGATGGCAGAAGATAAAATTGGTTAGGTAGGGTACTGTACAGGAGCACAAAATCTTAATGTGGATTCTACAGTTAGACAGTTAGTCAGCAGCACAATGGTTACGGAGGTGGGGGATCTGAAGCACTGAGGAGAAGCAAGTGCTACTAAGAAATGTATAATTAGCAGATAAGAATAGGATTGCCTATTCATCAATGTGAAGCTGGTTGCACAGATAGAAATGAAAAAAATAACAAATGTTCAAGAAAGAAACTTTGTGTTGAGCTTAGTCTGTATATTAACAATTATGCATTTACTGTACTTTGTGAACAATAATGCGATTGTAGGAATAACCCTCCAAGCTCATGCACTCTGAGGGTATGTGCCCACGTAGCGTTTTACAAGCGTTTATGCTGCGGAATTTCCGCAGCATAAACGCTTGGGAAACGCTTGGTAATCCGCCCCCCATGGTCCCCAATGACAAGCCACAATGTCAATGCCCATGCTGCAGATTTTTCCGCAGCATTTATGCTGCGCTCAAAAATCCGCAGCATGTCCATTAATTTTGCGGACACGCAGCGTAATTGCCGCCGTTGACTTGCATTGAAACTCATAATATCCGTGTCAGTACTTTTGTACACATGGATATTATGCGTTTCTATGTGCGGATGGTACCCAAATCTGGAGGAGAGGAGACTATCATCCAGACCTGGGTACCATAGAAACTGTAAAAAAAAGAATTTAAAATAAAAAATAAAGTTTATACTCACCTTCCGATGTCCTCCCGGTGTTTTGTCTGCTCCGTCCAGTGTCTTGCACTGCTCGCGCTGTTGTGAAGTGTCTGCCTTGACGTCACTGAGTCATGTGACCCATCACATGGCTCAATGACGTCACCGCAGGTCCTTCACACCTCCGCGAGCAGTGCAAGACACCGGTCGGAGCAGACAAAACACCGGGAGGACATCGGAAGGTGAGTATAAACTTTATTTTTTTATTTTTTACCATTCTTATTCTTTTTTTTAACTAACTTGGTCACACTGCTATAAATCCATGCCGGTTGCATGGATTTATATAGTGTGAACAAGTTGTCACGCTTGGAAAAGCGCTTGATAACCCGCATGCAGAAATGCATGCAAAGACGCTTCACAAACGCTTCTACCTGGAGGGAAAAACGCATGTAAAATCCGCATACGTTTTTCCTGCCAGGGAGAAGCGGAAAAAATATGCAGCATTTCTGCATCGTGGGCACATAGCCTAACTATTTTATATTGCTGTGAATTTAGTAAACATTAAGTTTTCCAATTTATTCCCTGTTGTTGTCTTCTAGGTTGCTTGCTCCCTGCACCTCCTGCTTTATTGTTAGTTAACCCTTTTGCCTACTTTTGGTCTGAGCACTTTAAAGTTAACTAAAATAGTGCACAATTAGGAACATCTTTAAAATAATCTTCTTTTCAAAGTTTTTCTTTGCTGTAATTTGTGCAGACTCTAATATTGATGCCTGCAGCCAGACTAGGTAGGATGATAAACTCAAGGTCATAACTGACTGTGAAATACAATCTATGTTCAATACTAAGCTGCTCTGTCAGTCTTTCACCTGCATAACTGTATACCTGTCACTCACTGAGGATTATAATTTTTAATATATGATGGGTATGTTCATTTTTTATTAACATAAATTCATGATTTCGTATATATAATGTTAGAATGTAACAAAATTAAATTAGCAAAAAAAATATGATTATCATGATTAACCATTTTAATGTATTGAAGTATTTTTTTACATAATCATTTTACTATTAACTCCCATGTTTTTCTTGCAAACCTGTATTGTACATGTATATTTATTGTTCACTTATATGAGATGATGCCATGTTGTGAAGTATAATTGGCTGGATGGTAAGTGACTGCTTGACTACCGACACAAAACACAAAAAACAATATCATTCTTCAAATAAGACCACGTTCATATGTTCAGTATTTGATCAGTATTTTACATCAGTATTTGTAAGTCAAAACGAAAAGTGGGTGATAAATGGTGCATGTGTTTCCATTATATTTTTCCTCTTAATTGTTTGGCTTACAAATACTGATGTAAAATACTGACCAAATACTGAATGTGTAAACGTGGCCTAAGATTAAAAATATCATTATCACATATATATTGTAATTTATTTTACATTAATCCTGGGATGGACATAACATTGGAGCAATCTCTGATGCTGCACAGGGCCCCAAGAGTTAAGGGGGCCACTTCTACCACCAAAGCAGGTGGAATTGTGTATTGTGATGAGCTTTTGGAGAAAGAAAGAAAGAAAGAAAGAAAGAAAGAAAGATTATTTATCAAAATATATTTCACTTTTTTTTAATTCTACCCAAATGTATAATTTACTACAATTTTCATTTTAGGGAAAACCTGCAATAAAATCTGCATACTTATTTTTTATATACACTAAATCAGGCTAGTTTTAGACATATACAACAATACATACATAAATAGAGATGAGTGAACCCGATCAGTAAAGTAAACACCTAGTGTTCTGGCACGGACCCGAATACAGACTTTCTTAGGAAGTCCGTTGTTACTGTTCGGGTGTTTCGGGTTCGGATGTCATCTGCCTGACAGCGTGGGTAACAGGGTCTCTGATGGTAGGTATGATCGTTACCGCTGGTCAGCTGCGGGATCACTGTGTCAGATGTAATGAGACTACTACTCCCATCAGCCTAAGCCTGCTGTCACTGATTACAGTGAGCGCAGGCACCACTTACAGGACTAATCATCAGCCGGCACCTGTGCTCAAGGTAAAAAAAAAAAGAATAAGTTAAAATACATTAATAGATATTGAAATAAAATAAAAACACAGTCATGCTCACCTACACCTAATGCCTGATGCCCTTGTCCCTGTAAAAAATCTGCTCACCTTAATGCCTAATCCCCGATGCACATGTCATTTATAAAAGAGAAAAAATAATGAACCACCATAATACTCACCTATCCGTCGTAATCCATACTGTCCCACGACACGATCAGATTTCTTCTAGAGCAGTTACATCAGGAGATGTGACTACTCTATCCGGCAGCCAGCTACAAACTGACAGGAGTGTAATCGCTCCCGCAGTGTATAGCGCTGAGCTGCCATGAGAGAGTTCACGGGAGTTAATCAGCTGGTGAGCTCCGGTGATCTCACAGCAATGGCGCTGCGTGAGAAAGTTCTCACACAGCGCCTGTGTCGTAAGTAAAGTCACAGAAATTCATCAGCTGATGAACTCCTGTGAACTCTCTCATGACAGCTCAGCGCTACACACTGCCTGTGTCAGCGTGTAGCCTGCTGTCCTGTAGAGCAGTCACATCATTGACTGCTGTCAATTTTTTTCTGGGGTCCCATTGTAAACAAGCCATAAAACCTTAATCAAACTGCTGTGAGCTGTGATCAATAACCAGGGAACATTTTGGGCTAATGGCCCCTTTCCCTGGCTAGTAATATAAACCCCAGTGGGTGGCTTTCCTTCTGCTGGTTATGAATAATCGACAGGAGACCACGCTGTTTTGTTAATTTAATTCTTTATTTTACACATAATGTACACTGCAGGTGCTGACTACCACTCCCCTAATTGTCACCTGGTCACCCTGATCTCAGGGAGAACAGGTGACAAGGATGTGAACTGCACTCAGCACCGGGCGCATGACCTGCACTTGGCACTCCGTCATTTAACAGCCCGGCACTAGAGCTACTATGAGACCCGGTGGCTTGAACTCAGGTAATCTTTCACCAGTATTCAAAGCCAACGGGTCTCCCGGTAGCTGCGAGGCCCGTAAACCTAATGTGAAACTTTGAGGGGCATTTTAAAGGGGTTGTCCGGTCAAAACCGATAAGTCTAAAGTCACTCTATGTGACTGCAGTCTTTTGATGTCCCCCAGTGCACCCACTGGCGCTGCAGTGATTTGCTGGTTTCAGACCCAGGACAGGAGGGTATGTATGAGTTATACATAGCCCCAGTAAGTGGGCGTGGCCTCGCTCTTCATACACTTGTATTGAGCTGGTAAGCTTTTACTGACATCTGACAGCGTGATCCCGCAGCTCTCTGACCAGCGGTAATGATCTTACTGTCAGTCAGAGACCCTTTTTCCCGCACAGTCACACAGATGACAATGTGGGAAACTATGGATGTTTGGGCCCCCAATCATATCAATGGGGTCAGGGTTCTGGTTCAGGTACTGTTCTGGTACCCGAACCCGAACTTTTAATATCTGTTTGTGACTCGCCCCCTGGGCCGTAGGGTAGCCGGAACCGGGCTTCTGTACGATGCTGGGGGTAGTAGTGGCAACCCGATCCCGTGGCTCAGGGTGGTCAGACCAAATGTTGTGGCAGTCTACTTATAGATTTGTGAATGTGAAAGTCCGACTACGCCACCCGTGGATTGCGGTCAAGGATAACCGCCGCTGCAAGGCAGACCGCTGAGGCTGGTGTTGGGGTGCAGCACAGGGATAGGATAACTCCCCACGGGAAGAGTGTAGCCTCAGGGCAGTGTAGGTGGATGCTGGGGGTGATGGTGCCGGAGCAGCAGAAATCACACAGAGAGTCCAATGATGCAGTCCAGGGTCTTTTACTCACAGTTGTTATCCAAGTCACTTCTGTCATCAAGGACTGCCCGAGCCGCGCTGCGTCCACCAGGTGAGGAGCTCGGTCAACCCCCAGGCAATTCAGGAGTATGGCACAGAACCCCCTTCTGTCCTTTCTCTGGCCTCTCGTTCCCCACCAGTGTCCTGACTTCTGTCCGGCTACCGCGGACCGTGTTGGGTAAGCATTGGCCTCCACTTCCCCCTATCCTATATGGTGCCTTCCTAGCAGATTTAGCGGGGGGTCGCACCAATAAATGGTCACAATCTCCGGTTCTTGGCTGAGGGTAGATTCGCCTCCACCAACTTAGGGATCCGGTACCTTTCCACAGCCTGACCCTTCCACCCGGTATAATGGGGTATGCAACGATTGCTGACTGTTCTGCACTCTTAGGGTCCCTCCTGACTTCTTGTTTCTGGAGCCCTTCCACTCCTCTGTCTCTTCTCCTTCCTTCCTTCTCCTCTTCTCCTCTCTGGCCCCGGCCTTCTCTCTAGGCCTGCCTCGTGGAGCCAAGCTCAGCCTGAGCCGCTGCTCCCTGTCGGCTTTCTCTCCCTTCTGCTCCGACTGAACTACTCCACTCCACTCCACTTTACTCTACTCTCCGACTTAAGATGGCTCCCACCTTTTATCTGCTTCTCTGTGTCTGAGCTCAGGTGACCTGCACCCAATGAGCTCCTTCCTGTGCTCCAGAAACCACCCCCTTTCTGCTCCTACTCCACTGGGTTCTCTCCCCCCTCCCCACTCCAGCCAGGGACATGGTCAGTTGTGCCCGCAGCTGGGAGCACCGTCGAGCTGTCCCCCGGAAATGGGGTGTGTGTGTGCAGCTAACTGAGCCCTGGTCCACACTCCATCCTTACCTGGGAGTGGAACATCACACCTCTGGTTGAGGTGCAATACCCCTGTAGCAACCGAGCCCTCGGGGCACTACATTTGGCCGAACCCACTGGACCCGAACATCCACGGGTCCGCTCATCACTATACATAAACTTGCTTATATCTGGCGCATACATTTCTTGGCACAATTTATAGTCATTGTAAGCCTCAAATGTTAGTTTAAGATAAAGATTACACACATTTCTGGTAACATTAAAGGGAAACTGTCATGTCCTTTGTAGTATCTAAACTGCAGCCATTGCGTTGTTAGAGATGCAATGTGCATCACTAACATGCTTTTTTTCATTAAAATCGGCAGTCTAATCATGTGCAAAAAGCACTTTATATAGTTATATTCTACCTGCTCATTTAGTCATAGAGGTGTGATTCATTGCAGTGTGATCACTGGCTTTAGGGAGGGAACTTTATAAGATTGGGCCATGAAAATGAAAAATGAACTGTTTTTTTTGCTAAAATGCTAATTTTAATTCACAGAAGGGGTAATAGGAGAAAATGAACATTAACCCCTTTACCCCCAAAGGTGGTTTGCATGTTAATGACCAGGCCAATTTGTACAATTTTGACCACTGTCACTTTATGAGGTGATAACTCTGGAACGCTTCAACAGATCTCCCTGATTCTGAGAATGTTTTTTCGTGACATATTGTACTTCATGATAGTGGTAAAATTTATCCGATATGACTTATGTTTATTTGTGAAAAAATCAGAAATTTAGATAAAATTTTTTAAAATTTCACAATTTTCAAAATTTGAATTTTTATGCCCTTAAATCGGAGAGATATGTTACACAAAATAGTTAGTAAATGACATTTCCCACATGTCTATTTTACACCAGCACAATTTTGGAACCACATTTGTGTGAGAAAACCACTGTTTGGGCGCACGGCAGGGTTCAGAAGGGAAGGAGCACTGTGTAACTTTTTGAACGCAAAATTGGCTGAAATCGAAAGCGGACCCTATGTCGCGTTTGGAGAGCCCCTGATGCGCCTAAACAGTGGAAACCCCCCACAAGTGACCCCATTTTGGAAACTTGACCTCTGAACGATTTCATCAAGGGGTATAGTGAACATTTTGACCCCAGAAGTACGACACAGAATTTGATAACATTAGGTCATCATATTGCATAAGTTGTCATTAGTCTTGCTACTTGAGTTTGCATTGGGTATGCACAAAGTATCGCGGGTGCTCGAGTGACATGCTCGTGTTCCCACCCCACATGTTTCACGGTTGTTAGACACCCAAACATAAACATGTGGGGATTGCTCGTGCATGGCAGGCAATTCCTGCATGTTTTTTTTGGCTGCATAACAGCAAATTCAAGTAGCGAGCACTTGTGCTCATCACTAGTCGCCATATTGTCATCATTTTTATTCATTAATTTTGAAAAAATTCCAACCCTAACCCCAACACTAATACAACTCTAACATAACCCTAACCCCAAACCTAATACAACCCTAACCACAGCATAACCCTAACCTTAGCACAGCTTGTGTTTAGACAACTTTATTCTTCGGGTTGGTGCGATTACAGATACCAGATTTATATCGGGCTTTTATGATTGACAGCTGTCACACACTAAAAAACCCTTTTTTTTGCAAAGACTAGTTTTTGCATCGCCATATTTTGAGAGCTATAATTTTTTGAGTTTTCTATCATGGAAAACTACTGTTTGATCACACTGCAGGGCTTAGAAGAAAGGAGTGCTATTTGGTTTGTGGAGTACAAATTGCTGGAATAGTCTGTGGGCCACATTTATTTTCAAAGCCCCTAAGGTGCCAATAGAACAGAAACCCCCTCAAAATGACCCTATTTTAGAAATTACACATCTCACTGAATTAATCTACAGCTGCAGTGACTATTTTGGCCCAAGAGGTGTTTTCACTCTGCAACATACAAATTGCCTCTTCAGAGAGGAAAAGGACTAGAACTCTAGTGCCACCTACTGGAAGTAGCAATCCTAAATGTCAATATCGAACCCTTAAATGAGCCTTGCCATATAACTTAGGATCAAAGCCAAACCAGAATCTCAAATTGCAGACACAGTGTTTCAGAGTATTGCTCCGCATCAGTGCAAAATATGAGATCTAATTTGGCTAAGTGAGAGGCTTAAGACTGGGTTCTAAGGGGTAACGTTTCTCCTTGTGGAGAATGACAAGCCAGGCCTGGCATGTCAGAGTGAGGAGACTTATATGCCATGCATGCTCCTCTGGGAAATTAAATATGCCAATTGCCTCTTCAGAGAGGAAGATGTCTAGAACAGTAGTGCCACCTATTGAAAGTAGCAATCCTAAAGGATTATTATACAGTGGCATATAAGAGTTTGGGCACCCCTGGTCAAAATTACTGTTATTATGAACAGTTAAGCAAGTTGAAGTTGAAATTATCTCTTAAAGGGCTATAGTTAAAGATGACACATTTCCTTTGTATTTTAGGCAAAAAAAATAATTTTATATATATGTAGTCATTTTTTACATTTAAAAAATTACAAATAGGAAAATGGGCCGGTGCAAAAGTTTGGGCATCCTTGGAGACTTGCATGCTCGGATAACTTCGACCAAAGTTTCAGACCTTAATTAGCCTGTTATGGTTATTGCCTGTTCACTATCATCCTTAGGAAAGGCCAGGTGATGAAAATTTCACAGCTTTATAAAAACCCAGCCTTCTCTAACCTTGTGCTAAAAAACAGGAGCTATGGGTTCTTTCAAGTATAAGCCTAGCGCTCTGAAAATGGAATTGTGGAGGCCACAAAGCAGAAGAAGGATATAAGAAGGTAGCAAAATTGTTTTCAAGTTGCCCTTTCCTCAGTTTGAAATGTAATTAAGAAATGGCAGTTAACCGTAAAAGTGGAAGTCAAAATAAGGTCTGGAAGACCAAGCAATTTTTCAGTCAGAGCTGCTCGTAGGATTGCTAGAGAGGCAAATCAGAACCCCTGCTTGGCTGAAAAAGACCTTCAGAAAGATTTAGCAGACTCTAGAGACACCTGCACAAATATGGCTTGCATGGAAGAGTCATCAGGAAAAAACCTCTCCTGAGTCCTCACCACAAAAATTCAGCATCAGAAGTATGCAAAAGAACATCTTGTTAAGGCAGGGCAATAACCCTTCACGGTTGACCAAGTGAGTGTCAAATTATTATGTTGATTGCAATCCACAGAAAACCAAACGGAAACAATGTTCTGTATTGGGAGGATTCAAAGAATCTCTGATCCCGTTTATTTTGCTTAGCATTTTATATTGTTTTGAGTATATCAAATAGCCAATCAACTCTACAGCCATACTACAATACTATAGTATAACTGATGTTAGTACAATTATTACGGAAAACACATATATGGTTATATTATCATTGTTAGTTTGAAGCACTATGGAAATTTTACAAGGTCAAACCTGGCCTTAACAAGTTAGATAACAGAGTGTCTGACAAAATGTTCTCTTGAGAAAAAGTTAGTGTGAGATAAGTTCTATGGGAAGAGAAAGAAAGAATGGAATGTATGTTATGCAAGGAGTGATAATAACATGATTTTAAAGCGAGCAGACAAAATGGAGTTGCTATAGCATGAGTATCAATATGTCCTCTACAATCTAAACAAGCCTGATGAATTTTGGAAACAAGTCCTGTGGATCATTGAGGTTAAAATATAACTTTTAACCTTAATATAACCCTTAGGGGTGATCTTATTACTACGTGCAAATATATAAGGGGACCTTTCTACTGATCTTATTACTCCGAGGCCTGAGACGGGGACAAGGGGGCATCTTCTATGTCTGGAGGAAAGAAGGTTTAATCATAATCACAGATGCGGATTCTTTACTGTAAGAGCAGTGTGACGATGGAACTCTCTGCCGCATGATGTTGTAATGAGTGATTCACTACTAAAATTTAAGAAGGGCCTGGATGCCTTTCTTGAAAAAGATAATATTACAGGTTATATATAGTAGATTCCTTGATAGGGCGTTGATCCAGGGACCTTGTCTGATTGCCCTATGTGGAGTCAGGAAGGAATTTTTTTCCCTAATGTGGAGCTTAGTGTTTGCCACAAGGTTTTTTTTTGCCTTCCTCTGTATCAACATGTTAGGCTATGGGTTGACCTAGATGGACTTAGTCTTCCTTCAACCTTAAAAACTATGTTACTATGTTACTATGTTACTATGATCAAAGGTATGTGTGGAGAAAAAAGGTCACAGAATTTCAGGAAAAGAACATCTCGCCAACCATTAAGCATAGGGGTGGATCAATCATGCGTTGGGTTTGTGTTGCAACCAATGGCACGGGGAACACTTCACGGGTAGAGGGAAGAATGGATTCAATGACATTTCAACAAATTCTTGATGCAAACATAACACCATCTGTAAAAAAAAATAAAGTTGAAAAGAGGATGGTTTCTACAAATGGATAATTATTCTAAACACACTTTAAAATCCACAACAGACTACCTCAAAAGGCACAAACTGAAGGTTTTACAATGGCCCTCACAATCCCCTGATCTGAACATCCTTGAAAATCTGTGGCTAGACCTCAAAATAGCAGTGCATGCAAAATGACACAGGAATCTCACAGAACTGGAAGAATTTTCCAAGGAAGAATGGATGAAAATCTTTCAAACAAGAATTGTAAGACTCTTAAGAGGCTGGCTACAAAAAGCATTTGCAAGTTGTGATACGTACAAAAGGGGGTGCTTCAATGTACTAACCATGCAGTTTGCCCAAACTTTAACATGGGCCAATTTTCTTTTTTGTAATTTTTAAAATGTAAAAAATTACAATATTTCTTTTTATAAAAAAATACAAAGTTAATGTGTCATCTTTAACTTTAGCCCTTTTAGAGATCATTTCATCTTTAACTTGCTTAACTGTTCACAATAACAGGAATTTTGACCTGGGGTGCCCAAACTTTTATACGCCATTATACTTTTTGTTTGATTGTTGCACTCCTGGTTTTGCCTTACAAAAACTGATGTCAAATATTGACCAAATTCTGAATGTGAACGTGTCCTTAATGTGACTTCAGATCTACCATAGTTCTTCAACATTATTTGCATATTATTTCACACACTAATTTCTCAGTAACAGAGGACAGGACTGGCAATGTAAAGGTATTTCTGGACTTGTGTTTGACATGTGCATATAAATATTTTGGTGGGTGTGAAACCCTGCTGACAGATTCCCTTTAACCCTTTACCGACATTCATCATTCATGTACAGCACAACGCGGGAATGGGTCTATGGAGCAGGTTCACGGGGTGACCCAACCTGGTACTTGGCAAATAATGGCTTGGGGTCATAGCCAGGATCTGCCTCTAACAGCCACCGGTAGAACAGAGCTTTGCCCACAGCTGTTAACCTGTTAAATGCCTCTGTCAATCTGTGACAGGGACATTAACAGCATGCTGGCATGGAAGCATGTAATTTTATGCGCCCATCGGTGCTCTCATGACATGAGCGCAGGGCGCAGATAGGGTTTCTATGGCAGTCAGGAATCTGCTGAAGACCTCTGTTCTTGCCATCATAAAGCTCCATTAAAACCTGGACTATGGCTGGGCTTCAAAGGAGAGTGTGAGTTTCCCTACATACTTCTATACTGTGGTATTGCTGTGTACAACACAAGCAATCAAATGATTTCAGATTCAAGTCCTCTAAAGGGGGACTA
The DNA here is from genome assembly GCF_046119375.1 of Phyllobates terribilis. NCBI lineage: Eukaryota > Metazoa > Chordata > Amphibia > Anura > Dendrobatidae > Phyllobates > Phyllobates terribilis. The sequence continues at coordinate 696,177,762 of NW_027362762.1, forward strand.
ACAAATACAGTAAAAAAAGTTTTGATAAAAATTAAAAAACTTAAAAGTTCAAATCACCCTTCTTTTCCAACATTAAAAAATGAGATATTAAAAAGATAAAGAATACACATATATAGTATCACCGCATCCAGTAAAGTCCATTCTATCAAATATAAAATTAATTAACCTGATCTGTAAACACTGTAAACAGAAAAAAAATCACAATGCAAAAATTGCATTTGTTTGGTTACCACAATGCCACAAAGAATACAGAGTGTCAAATCTATCCAAACATGACATCAATACAAATGTCTCACCACGCAAAAAAACTAGCCCTTACTCAGCCACTTCAATTGAAAAATAAAAATGTTACAGGTCTCGAAAAAAAGGTGACACAATCAAAAATATTTTGTTTTACAAATTTCTGAATATATTTTCACCACTAAATAATTAAAAAAGACTTGACAAGTTTGATATTGCCGTAACTGTACTGAAGCGAACAATCATGATGCTAGGTTACTTTTACCACACACAGGGCTGGTTTTAGACAAAGTTGGACCCTGGGCAAAAAATAAAAGCGGGGCCCAAAATTCTGCATTCAAATAACAATATTACCAGTACGGACTCTAACCCATAACTAGAGATGAGCGTTGTTCTACTCGAACTGTTCGCCAATCTCAAATTCGAGCTGTTTTGGGCGGTGTTCGAGCCGTTCGGCAAACACGAACGATTTGAGAAAAATTCGGCTATTCGAGGTTATGTTCGATAACTGTTCGTGCACCAAAATCATAACTGGATTTTTTCTCAGTAATGATGAAAATTAATGTTAATACGCAGTTTGAGTGTACAGCGGGGTGGCGGGAGGGGCAGGGGATGGATCTCTGCAGGAATAATGAAGATCTCCATTTTTTTTTCTCTTTCCCGCATGTACAGTGGGGAGGTGCAATCTGTCAGCCTATCAGCAGCGCACACACGGAGCGAAGTGCTTTTTTCACACAAGCAAGGGCATGTGTCATTGGCAGTGTATGTCACATGTCCTTGCCCTATAAGACCAAGCCATTTTCCCCGTCGCCACCATTTTCTCACTGCTGCAGCTGCGTGTTAGACGGCACCGCTGTTGCTGTGTGCGCTATACCTTGTTAATTTCAAGCCAATTTTCGCACAAATCTACAGATAGCTTGGGAGTAGGGAATAGTTGTGACTGCAGTCCTTTTAAGGACTAGGTTACAGCATTTCCTACGACTTTTATCAGGCAGGTCTGTGCTCTTAAATAGATAGATTGTGGGAGTAAAGACTAATTTTAATTGCAGTCCTTTTCAGGACTAGGTTACATCAGTTCCTATCAGTTTTTGCCAGGCAGGTCTGTGCCAGTGCTGTGCAAGTTTTTTTCACAGCATTTGGCTGAATCTAGCAAAGCTAATCCTTTTTGGCCTATTGCAGAGTGTGTTAGTCAGTGGAGTAGCCTATCTGTGTTGCAAGATATACCACCTGTGTATAGAATACCATTTTTTTTACTGCACCTAGTGAAGTAAAATCTTTTGGGCATAGCATCATTCTATTAGTCCATCTATACTGACCTCCATCAGGTTGCAAATTGAATATAATTTTTTTCTGCATCTAGCTCTGAAAAAATATTTGGGCTTCTAGCAGTGTGTGGGACTTTTTCTATTAGTCCATCTATACTGACCTCCATCAGGTTGCAAACTGAATATAATTTTTTTCTGCATCTAGCTCTGAAAAAATATTTGGCCTTCTAGCAGTGTGTGGGACTTTCTCTATTAGTCCATCTATACTGACCTCCATCAGGTTGCAAACTGAATATATATTTTTTCTGCATCTACCTCTGAAAAAATATTGGGCTTCTAGCTGTGTGTGGGACTTGTTCTATTAATCCATCTATACAGACCTCCATCAGGTTGCAAACTGAATATAATTTTTTTCTGCATCTATCTCTGAAAAAATATTTGGGCTTCTAGCAGTGTGTGGGACTTGTTCTATTAGTCCATCTATACTGACCTCCATCAGGTTGCACACTGAATATATTTTTTTTCTGCATCTACCTCTGAAAAAATATTGGGCTTCTAGCTGTGTGTGGGACTTGTTCTATTAATCCATCTATACAGACCTCCATCAGGTTGCAAACTGAATATAATTTTTTTCTGCATCTACCTCTGAAAAAATATTTGGGCTTCTAGCTGTGTGTGGGACTTGTTCTATTAGTCCATCTATACTGACCTCCATCAGGTTGCAAACGGAAAATAATTTTTTGTCTGCATCTAGCTCTGAAAAAATATTTGGCCTTCTAGCAGTGTGTGGGACTTTCTCTATTAGTCCATCTATACTGACCTCCATCAGGTTGCAAATTAAAAATAATTTTTATCTGCATCTACCTCTGAAAAAATATTTGGGCTTCTAGCTGTGTGTAGGACTTGTTCTATTAGTCCATCTATACTGACCTCCATCAGGTTGCAAACTGAATATAATTTTTTTCTGCATCTAGCTCTGAAAAAATATTTGGCCTTCTAGCAGTGTGTGGGACTTTCTCTATTAGTCCATCTATACTGACCTCCATCAGGTTGCAAATTAAAAATAATTTTAATCTGCATCCAGCTCTGAAAAAATATTTGGCCTTCTAGCAGTGTGTGGGACTTTCTCTATTAGTCCATCTATACTGACCTCCATCAGGTTGCAAATTAAAAATAATTTTTATCTGCATCCAGCTCTGAAAAAATATTTGGCCTTCTAGCAGTGTGTGGGACTATCTCTATTAGTCCATCTATACTGACCTCCATCAGGTTGCAAATTAAAAATAATTTTTTGTCTGCATGAAGCTCTGAAAAAATATTTGGCCTTCTAGCAGTGTGTGGGACTTTCTCTATTAGTCCATCTATACTGACCTCCATCAGGTTGCAAACTGAATATATTTTTTTTCTGCATCTACCTCTGAAAAAATATTGGGCTTCTAGCTGTGTGTGGGACTTGTTCTATTAATCCATCTATACAGACCTCCATCAGGTTGCAAACTGAATATAATTTTTTTCTGCATCTACCTCTGAAAAAATATTTGGGCTTCTAGCTGTGTGTGGGACTTGTTCTATTAGTCCATCTATACTGACCTCCATCAGGTTGCATACTGAAAATAATTTTTTGTCTGCATCTAGCTCTGAAAAAATATTTGGCCTTCTAGCAGTGTGTGGGACTTTCTCTATTAGTCCACCTATACTGACCTCCATCAGGTTGCAAATTAAAAATAATTTTTATCTGCATCTACCTCTGAAAAATATTTGGGCTTCTTGCTGTGTGTGGGACTTGTTCTATTAGTCCATCTATACTGACCTCCATCAGGTTGCAAATTAAAAATAATTTTTATCTGCATCCAGCTCTGAAAAAATATTTGGCCTTCTAGCAGTGTGTGGGACTTTCTCTATTAGTCCATCTATACTGACCTCCATCAGGTTGCAAATTAAAAATAATTTTTATCTCCATCCAGCTCTGAAAAAATATTTGGCCTTCTAGCAGTGTGTGGGACTTTCTCTATTAGTCCATCTATACTGACCTCCATCAGGTTGCAAATTAAAAATAATTTTTTGTCTGCATCTAGCTCTGAAAAAATATTTGGCCTTCTAGCAGTGTGTGGGACTTTCTCTATTAGTCCATCTATACTGACCTCCATCAGGTTGCAAATTAAAAATAATTTTTTGTCTGCATCTAGCTCTGAAAAAATATTTGGCATTCTGGCAGTGTGTGGGACTTTCTCTATTAGTCCATCTATACTGACCTCCATCAGGTTGCAAACTGAATATATTTTTTTTCTGCATCTACCTCTGAAAAAATATTTGGGTTTCTAGCTGTGTGTGGGACTTTCTCTATTAGTCCATCTATACTGACCTCCATCAGGTTGCAAATTGAATATAATTTTTTTCTGCATCTAACCCAGCCAATAGTTTTGGCCTAATACCACAGTTTGGCCACTCAGCTCTGCTCGGTTCCCATCCATTGTTTTTTTGTGGAAACAACTCCAGAGTTGTGAATTAGTTAACCACCAAAATGAGTGGAAAAAGGCCTGCTGCTGGTGGAAAGGGGAATAGGCGTGTTGGGAAGGGGAAAAAAGGTTGTGTCCGTGGGGTAGGTGTTAAAGCAACAGTAACATCTGCAGAAGAAAGACCATCTTCCAGCCAAACTAAAATGTCTACTTCTTTTAGCGGACAATGTGATAAGATCCCTTTCTTACGGCCACGCCAATCGCTACAAATTCCAGATGAGGCACAAAAACAGCAGGTGCTTCAACGGATATCAAGTGCTCCTTTAAGTGGGCTCTCCTCCACATCAACTTCAACATCACAAATACTCCAGTCCTCAAAGGTGTCACCCCAATCGCACTTGCTTCCTCACAGCTCCCAAATCTCCAGCTGCCCATCTGAGTATGAGGTAGAACAGATGGTTGAGTCTGCAGAGCTGTTTACTCATACTATAGCCTGGGAATCAGAGGTCGACTCCAGCGCTTCTGTGAATCCAGACGAGGAAATGATCTGCACTGATGCCCAGAATCTTTATGAGTCGGATCCAGGACCAGACGCAGAAGGTTCTGACCATAATGTAGACCCTCATTCCCAAACTGTAACTCCTGTTGGTGGAGACAATGAGGAAGACGATGATAAGACTCAAATACCTGATTGGAGCGACAACTTTAGTTTTTTGTCAGGGCAGGAGCAGGTTGGCTCTGAGGACGACGGGTGTGATAACGCACACTGTGATGATGATGAGGTTGGAGATCCCACTTACTGTCAACCCACAGTCAGCCAAGAGATGAGGTCAGCAGAGGAGGTGGAGGAAGATGCTAGTGACGACGAGGTCAGGTTGCGCCTTCCTGGACAGAGACGTAGTACTGGAAGCACGTCAACAACTGCATCCTCAAACACAACTCTGCCTCTCACCACAAGTCGTGGTGGCTCTTCAGGTCGCATGGGTGCTAAGCCTTGCATAGCCTGGGCATTTTTTCAGATCGGTAAAGGTGACCCAACTCGTGTTATCTGTAACATTTGTCAGCAAAAGCTAAGTAGAGGCCAAAAAATACATAGTTTGAGTACTTCATGCATGAACCGGCACATGGACATGAAGCATAAGTTGCAGTGGGAAGCTCAGTGTGCCAACCACCGTTTGCCATATCTTGTACATCCGCGGCCACTTCATCCTCTGTGACTGGGGGGACAGCAGTCACACCTGTTTTGGGGCGCAGACCTGCCACCTCTTTACCCGCAACAGCCAGCGTGATTGGCAGGTCATCATTTTCTTTGGAGGTGGTAACACCAGCTGGTGTTGAGTGCTGTCCGACATCGATAGCACGACCTTTGGATCAAGCCAACCTAACATGTCCGCCTGCATCTTCCTCACAGACCGGCAGTTTGCCGGGGACACCCTTATCAACCCCGTCTAAGCACAATAGCCAGCCCTCGGTCCCTCAGATGTGGACAAGTAAAAGACCATTTCCTCCTAGCCATGAGAAAGCTAAGAGGTTGAATTTCACCATCTGCAAGCTCTTGGCTACAGAAATGCTGCCTTTCCGCCTGGTGGACACAGAGGATTTTCAAGACCTTATGTCCGTCGCAGTGCCCCAGTACAGATGCCCAGTCGGCACTACTTCTCAAAGAAGGGTGTGCCTGCGCTCCACCAGCATGTCGCACACAACATCACCGCTTCTTTGAGAAACTCTGTGTGTGACAGGGTGCATTTCACCACAGACACTTGGACGAGTAGGCATGGACAGGGGCGTTACATGTCGCTGACTGGGCACTGGGTAACTATGGTGACAGCAGGACAAGGGGCTGCTGTCCAAGTCTTGCCGTCCCCACGAGTTGTGCGTCAATCCTCTTTATGTCAAAGTTCCTCCACTGCTTCTGCCTCCTCAACCTCCTCTCGGTCTTCCACCTGCACCCAAAGCCTGTCTGGTCATGCCACAAGCTTTCTAACTGCGCAGAAGGGATCCTGCACACCTCCTTACTATGCTGGCAGTAGGGCTCAACGTCATCAGGCGGTTTTTACTTTGAAATGTCTGGGAAATGTGAGTCACACAGCTGAGGAGTTGTGGTCAGCTCTGGAGAGCCAATTTCATGAATGGTTGTCTCCACTGGACCTGAAACCAGGGAAGGCCGTGTGCGACAATGCTGCAAACCTGGGTGCGGCCCTTCGCCGGGGCAATGTCACACACGTGCCTTGTATGGCTCACGTGTTGAACCTGGTTGTCCAGCAATTTTTAGCCCACTATCCCAGACTAGATGGCCTTCTGCAGAGGGCACGGTCGCTGTGTGCTCACTTCCGCCGTTCGCATCCCGCAGCTCAGCGACTTACATCTCTACAGAAGTCGTTGGGCCTGCCACTTCACCGGCTAAAATGCGATGTGCCTACCCGGTGGAATTCAACTCTGCACATGTTGCAGCGACTGTGGCAGCACCGACAAGCCCTGGTGCAATACGTTCTGACGTATAGCCTGGGCCAACGAGATCCGGAGGTGGGGCAAATCACGCTGGAGGAGTGGTCTCAGATCAGGGACCTATGCACCCTTCTGCACAGTTTTGAAATGGCGACGAAGATGTTTAGTGCTGACGATGCCATTATCAGCATGACTATTCCGGTGATTTACATGCTGGAGCACATGTTAAACAGAATTCGGAGTCAGGTGGTGGCACAAGAGGAGGTGGAGGAAGTAGAGGAGGAGGAGTTGTATGCGGAAGGGCTAACATCTGCAAGGTCCAGACGGTCGGCAGCACCAAGGCGGCAGGCATGTGAGGGTGGGGGAGATGGTTTTACCAGGGCGCATGGTAGCAGCCAAACTAGTGAGGAAGGTGCAGGAGCCCAGGAAGAAGTGGAGGACGAACTGATCTAAGACTCATCAGATGAGGGAGACCTTGATCACATTTCTGTTGTGCGAGGTTGGGGGGAGAGGACAGAGGAAGGAAGCATGATTGTTACCTCGCCACCAACACAACAGGGACTTGGTGCTCCTGGATGCGCAACACACATGAGTGCCTTCTTGCTGCACTACCTGCAACATGACCCTCGAATTGTGAGAATTAGAAATAATCCCGACTACTGGGTTGCCACACTGTTAGATCCCCGGTACAAAAGTAAATTTGCAGAAATTATTCCTGCCATAGAAAGGGATGCACGCATGCAGGAGTATCAGCAGAGACTGTTGCAGAATCTTACATGTGCTTTTCCACAAAACACCAGTGGTGCACGTAGTGAATCTCACAGTTCCAACTTGCCAACCGTGGGACCGTCAAGTGTTCAGCACTCAAACCGTAACAGAACCACAGTATCTGCTGGTAACATCAATTTTGCGGAATCATTTCACCACTTTTTTAGCCCATCCTTTGCAAGGCCACAGGAGACAAGAAGTCTGACACATAGTCAACGCCTAGAGACGATGGTACAGGAGTATCTCCAAGTAAACATTGAAGCCATGACTGTGTCACTGGACCCTTGCTCTTTTTGGGCTTCCAATCTGGATAAATGGCCGGAGCTAGCCACTTACGCCTTGGAGATCTTGTCATGCCCCGCAGCCAGCGTTCTGTCTGAACGTGTGTTCAGCGCTGCTGGTGGTGTGCTGACAGATAAGCGCACGCGGCTCTCCACTGATAATGTAGACAGACTCACGTTCATAAAGATGAACAAATCATGGATCCGAAACGACTTTTCTACCCCTGTGTCATCCTGGGGAGAGTAAAAGTTTGATGATTGGTTAAAATCACCCTACCAACCGTTTTAAGCTTTCAAATTACTAATCATGTTTATCTGTATCTTGACTGGAAAATAATTTGGGCTTTGTAGCAGTGTGCAGCACTGATCCTATTAGCCCATCTATACTAAGCTCCACCAGATTTAAAATTAATAATAATTTTTAGCTGCATCTAGCCCGGAAAATAATTTTGGGGCTCCGAGATGCGCAAGACACATAAGTGCCTTCTTGCTGCACTACCTGCAACATGACCCTCATATTGTCAGAATTCGAAGTAATCATGACTACTGGGTTGCCACACTCTTACATCCCCCAAACTTTTCGATCAACCTTTTCATTTTAATAAAGACCAAAAAAATGGTCATTTTTGAAATTATAAGCATTAGCAGGTTATTAGAAACTGAAATCAAACAGTTTTCAACTCAAAACTTTATTCTAGGTGATGTTACATTTTCACATAGGACTAGTGTTGAGCCACCCCCGTAGTGTTCGAGTTCGGTTCGGTTCGTCGAACACCCGTGTGTTCGCCGAACTGTTCGTCGAACTGTTCGTCGAACACCTTCGAACACCGTTAAAACCAATGGCAGGCAAACAAAAACACATAGAAACACATAGAAAACACCTTCAAAGGTGTCCAAAAGCTGACAAACTGCTCAGAAGACACAACTAACACATGGAAAAGTGACAAGTACATATAGTCATGCGAAAAGAAAAGAGGTGGAGGAGTAAAAGGAGGGGGAGACACAGATATAGGCATGTCATGCCCTTCTAAAATCCAAAAAGTGAGAAGCCGAGACGGCCAGTCCGCTCCTGCCCGTGCCACCTCCGTGTCGCCGGGTTTGTGCCAGAGCCGCGGTGAACCCTGACGGCCAGCCCCCCTCTCCCAATACTGGTGCCTGTCCGCTGGTGGGTCGAGAGAGCCCCCCTGTGGTGGAGGCAGCTCTAAGCTTTTTAATTTAAATTGTCCCTCTAATTTGAATGAATACACTTTAAATCCATTTACAAGGATCTATTGGAGGGCAAGTCTCATGCCAGCAGCCGCGTAATTCCAGCTCCAGTAGCGTCCACTAAAGCTGCTGCAGTTAAAAAGCTTTTATAAGGATCGAGCTCGGCTGTCCACCGCAAGGCATCCTAGTGCCAGTCCCAGCCCCTATGCCTTGGGGTGCCTCCTGATGCTCTTCACTAAGTATCCCGTGGTCCCGAAGCATTTCCTTTGAAAAAATTAAGTGTCCAAACTACAGGTGGTGTAGCTTGCTTAACAGCCGGGATAATCCGCTGACTAGCAGACACTGCTACTAGGCACAAAGTATTTCCTGGGCTAGATGCAGTTAAAAATTTGTAAGTAGATACTCTCGTTGGATGCTGAGAAAGCATTCCATAGAGTCTCCTGGCACGCCATATATGATTCTCTTAAAAAGCTTGGGGTAGGGGTCTAGGGGACCCTTTTATAGCCAAAATCACGGCCCTGTATCACAATACGTCACCTAGGCTGAAGATAAATGGAACTGTAGCACCGAGGGCTCGGTTGCTACAGACGTATTGCACCTCACCCAGAGGTGTGATATCTCACTCTCAGATAAGGATGGAGTGTGGATCAGGACCCGACACCTGCATGCATTACACCACATTGCCGTGGGGCAGGGCGACCAATATGCCCCTGAGATGGGCACGACAGTCCCTGTCCCTGGCTGGAGTGGGGGGAGGGAACACTGAGGAAGGGGAACCCTGCAGTGCAGGAGCAGGGAGGAAGCAGTTCCTGGGTGCATTGAGAAGGGAGTATAAAAGGTGGGCACCATCTTAGTTCAGTGCAGAGAAGTCTGAGCAGAAGTGGCAGGGAGCAGGGGCTCTGCATGAGCTCTGCTCCGGAGGTGGGCCTAGTAACAGAGGCCCAGGCCTGCAAGAGGGAGAAGGAAGGAAGAGGAGCGGAGAAGGCTCCAGGAACGAGGAATGAAGGGATCCCAGGGGTGCGGACGGGCGAGTCGCCACCGCACGCCCGAATCCACCTGCATGGAGGGGTCAGGCCAAAGGGGGAGACCGGTCCCCGAACTAGTGGAGGCAGGAAACGACCCTCAGCTAGAAACCGGAGGCTCTGACATTTTATGTGGCGCAGCCCCTTGCTCCACCCGCTAGGAAGGCACCACATAGGGTCAGGGAAACTGGCGCCAAGTTTACCAAGAGGAGGCCCGAGGTAGCCGGACAGAAGTGTTGGTAAGAAAGGCCAGACAAAGGACACACAAAGGGGGTCCTGTGAAGCGCTCCAAAGTTATCTGGGAGTTGTCTGAGCCCCTCACCTGGTGAGCACAGTACGACGTGGGCAGCCGTTACCTGCAGACGTGGTCTGGATAATAAGAACTGTGAGTAAAGGCCCTGAACTGCATCACTGACTCCGTGTCGTTACTGCTGCTGCCCTGCACCATCACCCCCATCCTCCGCATACACTGCCCTGAGGCTATACTCCTCCCGTGGGGAGTTATGCTACGCTCTGCTGCACCCACAACACCAGCCTTAGCGGTCTGCCCTGTAGCGGCGGTTCACTCTGACCGCAATCCACGGGTGGCGTAGTCGGACATTTAAACATCAAAACCACATAAATAGTTCCGCCACTGGTTTGACCGCCCTGAGCCACGGAACCGGATCGCCGCCACGAAGACTACAACCACCAGCATCCACCAAAAAGGGTCCGGCTCCGGGTGTCCCAAGGCCCAGGGGGTGCGTCAGAACATTTTCATCACCTTTCACAATCACCAATGGGACAAGGCAGGGATGTCCTCTGTCCCCTCTCTTATACATCCTAGTGACGGAGCACCTGCTCTCATCAATTCGCCATAACCCCAATATTAGGTGGATTGAGGTGGGAGGCACCGAGTACAAGTGCTCTCTATTTGCTGATGATGTCCTAGTATATATCACTCAATCACATATATCCATCCCTGCTGTTATGGCTGAAATAGATCACTTTGTTACATGGTAAAATTTTAAAATCAATGCAGCGAAGTCTGAGGCCCTCGATGTCTCCCTCCCTAAATCCATATAGGATTCCATCCAGTCCAACTTTCCCTTTGCCTGGCCCTCACAGGGTATCAAATACTTAGGAATTCCTATTCATAGAGACCTCTCCCATCTATGTTATCTTAATTTTGGGCCCTTTATTGAACAATTCCATACAGACCACGGTTGGCAAGTTGGAACTGTGAGATTCACTACGTGCACCACTGGTATTTTGTGGAAAAGCACATGTAAGATTCTGCAACAGTCTCTGCTGATACTCCTGCATGCGTGCATCCCTTTCTATGGCAGGAATAATTTCTGCAAATTTACTTTTGTACCGGGGATCTAACAGTGTGGCAACCCAGTAGTCAGGATTATTTCTAATTCTCACAATTCGAGGGTCATGTTGCAGGTAGTGCAGCAAGAAGGCACTCATGTGTGTTGCGCATCCAGGAGCACCAAGTCCCTGTTGTGTTGGTGGCGAGGTAACAATCATGCTTCCTTCCTCTGTCCTCTCCCCCCAACCTCGCACAACAGAAATGTGATCAAGGTCTCCCTCATCTGATGAGTCTTCCATCAGTTCGTCCTCCACTTCTTCCTGGGCTCCTGCACCTTCCTCACTAGTTTGGCTGCTACCATGCGCCCTGGTAAAATCATCTCCCCCACCCTCACATGCCTGCCGCCCTGGTGCTGCCGACCGTCTGGACCTTGCAGATGTTAGCCCTTCCGCATACAACTCCTCCTCCTCTACTTCCTCCACCTCCTCTTGTGCCACCACCTGACTCCGAATTCTGTTTAACATGTGCTCCAGCATGTAAATCACCGGAATAGTCATGCTGATAATGGCATCGTCAGCACTAAACATCTTCGTCGCCATTTCAAAACTGTGCAGAAGGGTGCATAGGTCCCTGATCTGAGACCACTCCTCCAGCGTGATTTGCCCCACCTCTGAATCTCGTTGGCCCAGGCTATACGTCAGAACGTATTGCACCAGGGCTTGTCGGTGCTGCCACAGTCGCTGCAACATGTGCAGAGTTGAATTCCACCGGGTAGGCACATCGCATTTTAGCCGGTGAAGTGGCAGGCCCAACGACTTCTGTAGAGATGTAAGTCGCTGAGCTGCGGGATGCGAACGGCGGAAGTGAGCACACAGCGACCGTGCCCTCTGCAGAAGGCCATCTAGTCTGGGATAGTGGGCTAAAAATTGCTGGACAACCAGGTTCAACACGTGAGCCATACAAGGCACGTGTGTGACATTGCCCCGGCGAAGGGCCGCACCCAGGTTTGCAGCATTGTCGCACACGGCCTTCCCTGGTTTCAGGTCCAGTGGAGACAACCATTCATGAAATTGGTTCTCCAGAGCTGACCACAACTCCTCAGCTGTGTGACTCACATTTCCCAGACATTTCAATGTAAAAACCGCCTGATGACGTTGAGCCCTACTGCCAGCATAGTAAGGAGGTGTGCAGGATCCCTTCTGCGCAGTTAGAAAGCTTGTGGCATGACCAGACAGGCTTTGGGTGCAGGTGGAAGACCGAGAGGAGGTTGAGGAGGCAGAAGCAGTGGAGGAAAAATGACATAAAGAGGATTGACGCACAACTCGTGGGGACGGCAAGACTTGGACAGCAGCCCCTTGTCCTGCTGTCACCATAGTTACCCAGTGCCCAGTCAGCGACATGTAACGCCCCTGTCCATGCCTACTCGTCCAAGTGTCTGTGGTGAAATGCACCCTGTCACACACAGAGTTTCTCAAAGAAGCGGTGATGTTGTGTGCGACATGCTGGTGGAGCGCAGGCACACCTTTCTTTGAGAAGTAGTGCCGACTGGGCATCTGGTACTGGGGCACTGCGACGGACATAAGGTCTCGAAAATCCTCTGTGTCCACCAGGCGGAAAGGCAGCATTTCTGTAGCCAAGAGCTTGCAGATGGTGAAATTCAACCTCTTAGCTTTCTCATGGCTAGGAGGAAATGGTCTTTTACTTGTCCACATCTGAGGGACCGAGGGCTGGCTATTGTGCTTAGACGGGGTTGATAAGGGTGTCCCCGGCAAACTGCCGGTCTGTGAGGAAGATGCAGGCGGACATGTTAGGTTGCCTTGATCCAAAGGTGGTGCTATCGATGTCGGACAGCGCTCAAGACCAGCTGGTGTTACCACCTCCAAAGAAAATGATGACCTGCCAATCACGCTGGCTGTTGCGGGTAAAGAGGTGGCAGGTCTGCGCCCCAAAACAGGTGTGACTGCTGTCCCCCCAGTCACAGAGGATGAAGAGGCCGCGGATGCACAAGATATGGCAGACGGTGGTTGGCCCGGCCGGCTAGACCGCATTGTAGCACACTGAGCTTCCCACTGCAACTTATGCTTCATGTCCATGTGCCGGTTCATGCATGAAGTACTCAAACTATGTATTTTTTGGCCTCTACTTAGCTTTTGCTGACAAATGTTACAGATAACACGAGTTGGGTCATCTTTATCGATCTGAAAAAATGCCCAGGCTATGCAAGGCTTAGCACCCATGCGACCTGAAGAGCCACCACGACTTGTGGTGAGAGGCAGAGTTGTGTTTGAGGATGCAGTTGTTGACGTGCTTCCAGTACTACGTCTCTGTCCAGGAAGGCGCAACCTGACCTCGTCGTCACTAGCATCTTCCTCCACCTCCTCTGCTGACCTCATCTCTTGGCTGACTGTGGGTTGACAGTAAGTGGGATCTCCGACCTCATCATCATCACCCTTTGCGTTATCACACCCGTCGTCCTCAGAGCCAACCTGTTCCTGCCCTGACAAAAAACTAAAGTTGTCGCTCCAATCAGGTATTTGAGTCTTATCATCGTCTTCCTCATTGTCTCCACCAACAGGAGTTACAGTTTGGGAATGAGGGTCTACATTATGGTCAGAACCTTCTGCGTCTGGTCCTGGATCCGACTCATAAAGATTCTGGGCATCAGTGCAGATCATTTCCTCGTCTGGATTCACAGAAGCGCTGGAGTCGACCTCTGATTCGCAGGCTATAGTATGAGTAAACAGCTCTGCAGACTCAACCATCTGTTCTACCTCGTACTCAGACGGGCAGCTGGAGATTTGGGAGCTGTGAGGAAGCAAGTGCGATTTGGGTGACACCTTTGAGGACTGGAGTATTTGTGATGTTGAAGTTGATGTGGAGGAGAGCCCACTTAAAGGAGCACTTGATATCCGTTGAAGCACCTGCTGTTTTTGTGCCTCATCTGGAATTTGTAGCGATTGGCGTGGCCGTAAGAAAGGGATCTTATCACATTGTCCGCTAAAAGAAGTAGACATTTTAGTTTGGCTGGAAGATGGTCTTTCTTCTGCAGATGTTACTGTTGCTTTAACACCTACCCCACGGACACAACCTTTTTTCCCCTTCCCAACACGCCTATTCCCCTTTCCACCAGCAGCAGGCCTTTTTCCACTCATTTTGGTGGTTAACTAATTCACAACTCTGGAGTTGTTTGCACAAAAAAACAATGGATGGTAACCGAGCAGAGCTGAGTGGCCAAACTGTGGTATTAGGCCAAAACTATTGGCTGGGTTAGATGCAGAAAAAAATTATTTTTAATTTGCAACCTGATGGAGGTCAGTATAGATGGACTAATAGACCAAGTCCCACAAACCGCTAGAAGCCCAAATATTTTTTCAGAGCTAGATGCAGAAAATTTTTTTATTCAATTTGCAACCTGATGGAGGTCAGTATAGATGGACTAATAGACCAAGTCCCACACACTGCTAGAAGCCCAAATATTTTTTCAGAGCTAGATGCAGAAAAAAAATATTTTTAATTTGCAACCTGATGGAGGTCAGTATAGATGGACTAATAGACCAAGTCCCACACACTGCTAGAAGCCCAAATATTTTTTCAGAGCTAGATGCAGAAAAAAATTATTTTTAATTTGCAACCTGATGGAGGTCAGTATAGATGGACTAATAGACCAAGTCCCACACACCGCTAGAAGCCCAAATATTTTTTCAGAGCTAGATGCAGAAAAAAATTATATTCAATTTGCAACCTGCTGGAGGTCAGTATAGAAGGACTAATAGAACAAGTCCCACAGACTGCTAGAAGCCCAAATATTTTTTCAGAGCTAAATGAAGAAAAAAATTATTTTTAATTTGCAACCTGATGGAGGTCAGTATAGATGGACTAATAGACCAAGTCCCACACACTGCTAGAAGCCCAAATATTTTTTCAGAGCTAGATGCAGAAAAAAATTATATTCAGTTTGCAACCTGATGGAGGTCAGTATAGATGGACTAATAGAATGATGCTATGCCCAAAAGATTTTACTTCACTAGGTGCAGTAAAAAAATTGGTATTCTATACACAGGTTTTATATCTTGCAACACAGATAGGCTACTCCACTGACTAACACACTCTGCAATAGGCCAAAAAGGATTAGCTTTGCTAGATTCAGCCAAATGCTGTGAAAAAAACTTGCACAGCACTGGCACAGACCTGCCTGGCAAAAACTGATAGGAACTCATGTAACCTAGTCCTGAAAAGGACTCCAATTACAATTAGTCTTTACTCCCACAATCTATCTATTTAAGAGCACAGACCTGCCTGATAAAAGTCGTAGGAAATGCTGTAACCTAGTCCTTAAAAGGACTGCAATCACAACTATTCCCTACTCCTAAGCTATCTGTATATTTGTGCGAAAATTGGCTTGAAATTAACAAGGTATAGCGCACACAGCAACAGCGGTGCCGTCTAACACGCAGCTGCAGCAGTGAGAAAATGGTGGCGACGGGGAAAATGGCTTGGTCTTATAGGGCAAGGACATGTGACATACACTGCCAATCACACATGCCCTTGCTTGTGTGAAAAAAAGCACTTCGCTCCGTGTGTGCGCTGCTGATAGGCTGACAGATTGCACCTCCCCACTGCAAATGCGGGAAAGAGAAAAAAAAATGGAGATCTTCATTGTTCCTGCAGAGATCCATCCCCTGCCCCTCCCCCCGCCCCGCTGTACACTCAAACTGCGTATTAACATTAATTTTCATCATTACTGAGAAAAAATCCAGTTATGATTTTGGTGCACGAACAGTTATCGAACATAACCTCGAACAGCCGAATTTTTCTCAAATTGTTCGTGTTCGCCGACCGGCTCGAACACCGCCCAAAACAGCTCGAATTTGAGATTGGCGAACAGTTCGAGTAGAACAACGCTCATCTCTACATAGGACCCCTTGTTCGAAAGGAGCTTCTGAACTCTCTCGTCCATTGAATTTGTCAGGTTTTGGATGGTTTCTGCTTCAATTGTTTTGCATGAGGACAGAATACCCTCCCAGAGCTGTTGCTTAGATGTGAACTGCCTCCCGCCATCATAGACACTCCTTTTGATGATGCTCCAGAGGTTCTGAATGGGGTAGAGGTCAGGGGAGCATGGGGGTCACACCATAAGTTTGTCCCCTTTTATGCCCATATCAGCCAGAGATGCAGATGTTTTATGTGCAGCATGAGATGGTGCATTATCATGCAAAAAAATGATCTTGCTGTGAAATACATGGTTCTTCTTCTTGAACCATGGCAGGAAGTGCTGTTTGAGAAAATCCACATACATTATGGAGTTCATCTTTAGCGCCTTCAGGGATCCTAAAGGGGCCGACAATCTCTCTCCCCATGATTCCAGCCCAAAACATTACTCCACCTCCTCCTTGTTGGGGCTGTAGCCGTGTTTGCGTGGGGTGTTCATAAACCAGCCATCCTCCACTCCATCCATCTGGACCATTGAGCACTGCACGGCACTCATCCGTGAACAAAACAGTTTTGAAATCAGTCTTCATGTAATATTTGGCCCACTGGAGCCGTTTCTGCTTGTGTGAAGTGGATAGAGGAGGTCGACAGGATGGCATATGCACAGCTGCAAACCTCTGAAGGACCCTGCATCTTGTTGTTCGGGGGACGTTGGAGGCACAAGCAGCTTCAAAAACTTGTCTGCTGCTATGACAAGGCTTTTTTGCCGCTGCTCTTTTAACCTGACGTAATTGCCTGTAGGAAAGAGTCCTCAATTTGCCCTTGTCAGCACGCACACGTGTGTACTGTGAATCAGCTACATACTTCTTGATTGCCAAGACACTTCATCCTGATCATCGCACAATGTTGATTGTAGTCATGCCTTGACCTAAACACTCCACAATTTGTTGCTTCTCAGCAGCCGGCACATCCTTTTTCTTTCCCATTTTGGCAGAAAATGTAGGCTGCTTAATAATGTGAGACAGCCTTCTTAAGTAGTCTTGCCTTTCATTGGACACACCTGCCAAACTAATTAGCACAGGTGTCTGCAATTGCTTACAGTGATATAAAGAGCCCTGACACACATCACCATCAATGAGTTTAACTGACAAACAAACAAATTCTTCCCTTATCACTCCTAAACACTTTTTGCATAATAATTTGGAACACAGTGTACATGTGCTTTTCCACAAAACACCAGTGGTTCACGTAGTGAATCTTACAGTTCTAACTTGCCAACCGTGGTCTGTATGGAGTTGTTCAATAAAGGGCCCAAAATTAAGATAACATAGATGGGAGAGGTCTCTATGATTAGGAATTCCTAAGTATTTGATACCCTGTGAGGGCCAGGCAAAGGGAAAGTTGGACTGGATGGAATCCTATATGGATTTGGGGAGGGAGACATCGAGGGCCTCAGACTTCGCTGCATTGATTTTAAAATTTGACCATGTAACAAAGTGATCTATTTCAGCCATAACAGCATGGATGGATATATGTGATTGAGTGATATATACTAGTACATCATCAGCAAATAGAGAGCACTTGTACTCGGTGCCTCCCACCTCAATCCACCTAATATTGGGGTTATGGCGAATTGATGAGAGCAGGTGCTCCGTCACTAGGATGTATAAGAGAGGGGACAGAGAACATCCCTGCCTTGTCCCATTGGTGATTGTGAAAGGTGATGAAAATGTTCTTATGCACCCCCTGGGCCTTGGGACACCCGGAGCCGGACCCTTTTTGGTGGATGCTGGTGGTTGTAGTCTTCGTGGCGGCGACCCGGTTCCGTGGCTCAGGGTGGTCAAACCAGTGGCGGAACTATTTATGTGGTTTTGATGTTTAAATGTCCGACTACGCCACCCGTGGATTGCGGTCAGAGTGAACCGCTGCTGCAGGGCAGACCGCTGAGGCTGGTGTTGTGGGTGCAGCAGAGCGTAGCATAACTCCCCACGGGAGGAGTATAGCCTTAGGGCAGTGTATGCGGAGGATGGGGGTGATGGTGCAGGGCAGCAGCAGTAACGACACGGAGTCAGTGATGCAGTCCAGGGCCTTTACTCACAGTTCTTATTATCCAGACCACGTCTGCAGGTAACGGCTGCCCACGTCGTACTGTGCTCACCAGGTGAGGGGCTCAGACAACTCCCAGATAACTTTGGAGCGCTTCACAGGACCCCCTTTGTGTGTCCTTTGTCTGGCCTTTCTTACCAACCCTTCTGTCCGGCTTCCTCGGGCCTCCTCTTGGTAAACTTGGCTCCAGTGTCCCTGACCCTATGTGCTGCCCTCCTAGCAGGTGTAGTGAGGGGCTGCGCCACATAAAATGTCAGAGCCTCCGGTTTCTAGCTGAGGGTCGTTTCCTGCCTCCACTAGTTTCGGGGACCGGTCTCCCCCTTTGGCCTGACCCCTCCATGCAGGTGGATTCGGGCGTGCGGTGGCGACTCGCCCGTCCGCACCCCTGGGATCCCTTCGTTCCTCATTCCTGGAGCCTTCTCCACTCCTCTTCCTTCCTTCTCCCTCTTCTAGGCCTGGGCCTCTGTTACTAGGCCCGCCTTCGGAGCAGAGCTCATGCAGAGCCCCTGCTCCCTGCCACTTCTGCTCAGACTTCTCTGCACTGAACTAAGATGGTGCCCACCTTTTTTACTCCCTTCTCAATGCACCCAGGAACTGCTTCCTCCCTGCTCCTGCACTACAGGGTTCCCCTTCCTCAGTGTTCCCTCCCCCCACTCCAGCCAGGGACAGGGACTGTCGTGCCCATCTCAGGGGCATATTGGTCGCCCTGCCCCACGACAATGTGGTGTAATGCATGCAGGTGTCGGGTCCTGATCCACACTCCATCCTTACCTGAGAGTGAGATATCACACCTCTGGGTGAGGTGCAATACCTCTGTAGCAACCGAGCCCTCAGGGTGCTACAGTTCAATTTATCTTCAGCCTAGGTGACGTATTGCGATACAGGGCCGTGATTTTGGCTATAAAAGGGTCCCCTAGACCCCTACCCCAAGCTTTTTAAGAGAATCATATATGGCGTGCCAGGAGACTCTATGGAATGCTTTCTCAGCATCCAACGAGAGTATCTAATTACAAATTTTTAACTGCATCTAGCCCAGGAAATACTTTGTGCCTAGTAGCAGTGTCTGCTAGTCAGCGGATTATCCCGGCTGTTAAGCAAGCTACACCACCTGTAGTTTGGACATTTAATTTTTTCAAAGGAAATGCTTCGGGACCACGGGATACTCAGTGAAGAGCATCAGGAGGCACCCCAAGGCATAGGCGCTGGGACTGGCAGTAGGATGCCTTGCGGTGGACAGCCGAGCTCGATCCTTATAAAAGCTTTTTAACTGCAGCAGCTTTAGTGGACGCTACTGGAGCTGGAATTACGCAGCTGCTGGCATGAGACTTGCCCTCCAATAGATCCTTGTAAATGGATTTAAAGTGTATTCATTCAAATTAGAGAGACAATTTAAATTAAAAAGCTTAGAGCTGCCTCCACCACAGGGGGGCTCGCTCGACCCACCAGCGGACAGGCACCAGTATTGGGAGAGGGGGGCTGGCCGTCAGGGTTCACAGCGGCTCTGGCACAAACCCGGCGACACGGAGGTGGCACGGGCAGGAGCGGACTGAACGTGTCGGCTTCTCACTTTTTGGATTTTAGAAGGGCATGACATGCCTATATCTGTGTCTCCCCCTCCTTTTACTCCTCCACCTCTTTTCTTTTCTCACGACTATATGTACTTGTCACTTTTCCATGTGTTAGTTGTGTCTTCTGAGCAGTTTGTCAGCTTTTGGACACCTTTGAAGGTGTTTTCTATGTGTTTCTATGTGTTTTTGTTTGCCTGGCATTGGTTTTAACGGTGTTCGAAGGTGTTCGACGAACAGTTCGACGAACAGTTCGGCGAACACACGGGTGTTCGACGATCCGAACCGAACTCGAACACTACGGGGATGGCTCAACACTACCCATAACCTGTCTAATAAAACAGGTGACTCTCCCACCCTTCCTTCTCTCCCTCTGGACTCTTAGCACATACACCGATAGATTTAACCCATTGGGTGAGGGGGGACGGAACCTGGAGAAGATGAGGGGTATAGCAAAAATGAAAATAACATAACAGGGGAGGGCTTATTGGAAATCTTGTACACATAGTCGGGCAGAAGTCCAGGGGAAAGGTTTTCCTAGCGAGCTGAGACGAAATGTCTCAGCTCATGCTAGGACGAATATGTTCTAATGTTTTGTATGTTTGCTGTTCAATTTTGTTACATAATGTTGAGAATTGTTTCCGTCTTTATATTCCAGCTGAATGTGATCATTGCCATCATTTTCTTATAAGTACCTTTACCATAATATTTCTGAATATGTTTATTGTGTCCTGGAACGTTAAAGGTTTGAGATCTCCTCAAAAACGCATAAAAATCCTCATACATCTAAAACGCTTAAAAGCTGACATAGCCCTCCTTCAGGAGACACACTTTCCAGAGGCAGATTTCCCTCGTATGAGGAAATTATGGGTGGGCACCATTTATGGTTCCTCTTCGGTGGATAGAAAGGCAGGGGTTCTAATCCTTATTAATAAACACCTCTCTAACCAGATTATCAGCCAGCAAACGGATAGTGAGGGTAGATTGGCTCACCTAACAATATCTAAGCCTTGCAGGGTTTTATCCATTTATAATGTCTATGCACCTAATGTAGGGAATAAATCCTTTTTCAAACAGTTGGAAACTAGATTCTTGCTCGACCCCAACTCCAATAAAATAGTAGGTGGTGACTTCAATTCAGTAGTTTTGGTACATGAAGACAGGAAAAATGTTACAGCCATCATCCAATCAACAACTACACATGACAAGGTGCTATCGCCTCTCATGTCCACTTGGCAGTTAGTCGACTCATGGAGATTCCTTAATCCTAGCAATAGAGAGTATACACATTTCTCACACTCCAATGACTCATGGTCTCGAGTCAATTATATGTTTGTCTCTCCCTCCCTGCTGAGCAAATTAATCTCTGTACACATCGACAATATTGCTATTTCGGACCATGCTTCAGTAATTTTGGAATTATTGAAGGTTTTACCCCAAGGCTCAGACTTTCTGTGGAGATTCCCTGATTACTTTTGTAAAGATGACTGTTTCATCTTCTCTCTCAAATTATGGTGCCAAGAATTCATGTTGGACAATTCGACACACAAAAATGACCCTATGTTACTATAGGAGTCAGCCAAGGCAGTGCTTAGGGGGAAAATTTGGGCGTATACATTTTCCTACAAAAAAAAAAGTTCTAAAAAAGTATGATGAACTTTCTACTGACTTAAAATAAGCCTACACCAAATTTTTACTTGACCCAACCACCATAAATAAAAATCACTGGTCGCAAAAACAGGTGGAGTTCAACCAATATGCAGACTTGAAGGAAAAATTTCCCCTATTTAAATCAGAAGCTTATTTTTATAGATTCGGTAACAAATCGGGGCAGATGTTGGCTAATTTGGCTAGAGGGATGAGAAAACCACAGGGAATTTTCAATTAAAAAGTACCAATGGGGAAATTCACACCAATCCTAAAATAATAAATGAGATATTAGGTTCTTTTTACAAAGATCTTTACAAGAATCCAAAACAAATCCCTCCCTCCTCTGTTACACTTTTAAATAGGGTCAGGTTACCCATCTTCTCAGGGGAACAAAAATCTATTTTAAACAAACCTATCTCTTCGGAAGAGGTCAAGAGTACAATTAAGAAACTAAAACCAAATAAAGCACCTGGCCCAGATGGATACACAAATTAATTTTTCAAATCTCTAAGGGAGGAAATTTCCCCACTATTGGAATCAATTTTTAACAAAATATCTCAAGGCGATCCCATTTTTCCTTCTGCAAAAAAAGCATATATTAAATTATTACTAAAGCCCGATAAAGACCCGTTATCCCCCAGCTCGTACAGACCAATCTCTCTCATCATTACCGACATTAAGATCATATCTAAAATAATGGCGACAGACTGGCCTCCATTTTACCCAATCTCATATCTTCTGCCCAAAGCAGGCTTTGTAAAAGGTCGCTCTGCCACACTAAATTTTAGAAAAGTACTACTGGTACTGGATAAAATCCACTCTTTATCTAACTCAAAAGGCTCCCCAGCGATTGTTTCATTGGACGCGGAAAAGGCCTTTGTTAACATAAATTGAGAGTGGCTATACAAGGTCTTAGCAAAGATGTCACTAACAGGCCCCTTCATTAATTACATATGTAATTTATATTCGTCTCCAAGGGCTCAGGTTTACAACCTGGGTTACTTGTTCTCTCCCTTCCCCCTTTAGAAGGGAATGAGACATGGTTGTCTGTTGTCTCCCCTCCTCTTCAACTTAGCTCTGGAACCCTTAGTCCACATTTTGTCGGATCCAAACACTTTCTCAGGTATCCAGTTTACTAGGAAATCAATTCAGGCGGCTTTTTTTGCAGACAATGTCATTTTGTTTATGTCTGATCCCATTCAACATTTGCCTATAGTGTTGGACCTGCTTAAAAACTTTGGTTCTTATTCTGGGTTTAAAATCATTGTTAAAAAATGTGAAATACTCCCATTAACTGAGAAGGGAATAAAACTCTGCCAAAATGGGTCTTTAAATGGTATATCCTTAGCACCCTCACATATCACCTACCTGGGAATTAAAATAGGTTGCTTGCCTTCATCTATATACACCTTAAACTACCCCCCTCTTATAAAAAAAATCATTAGCCAATTAACGTCATGGCAAGATTTGCCCTTATCTTTTATGGGTAGGGCACATTTGGTGAAAAATGATTAGTACAGCCAGGATTATGTATAGAGATGAGCGTTGTTCTACTCGAACTGTTCGCCAATCTCAAATTCGAGCTGTTTTGGGCGGTGTTCGAGCCGTTCGGCGAACACGAACAATTTGAGAAAAATTCGGCTGTTCGAGGTTATGTTCGATAACTGTTCGTGCACCAAAATCATAACTGGATTTTTTCTCAGTAATGATGAAAATTAATGTTAATACGCAGTTTGAGTGTACAGCGGGGTGGGGGGAGGGGCAGGGGATGGATCTCTGCAGGAACAATGAAGATCTCCATTTTTTTTTTCTCTTTCCCGCATTTACAGTGGGGAGGTGCAATCTGTCAGCCTATCAGCAGCGCACACACGGAGCGAAGTGCTTTTTTTCACACAAGCAAGGGCATGTGTCATTGGCAGTGTATGTCACATGTCCTTGCCCTATAAGACCAAGCCACTTTCCCCATCGCCACCATTTTATCACTGCTGCAGCTGCGTGTTAGACGGCACCGCTGTTGCTGTGTGCGCTATACCTTGTTAATGTCAAGCCAATTTTCGCACAAATCTACAGACAGCTTGGGAGTAGGGAATAGTTGTGATTGCAGTCCTTTTAAGGACTAGGTTACAGCATTTCCTACGACTTTTATCAGGCAGGTCTGTGCTCTTAAATAGATAGATTGTGGGAGTAAAGACTAATTGTAATTGGAGTCCTTTTCAGGACTAGGTTACATCAGTTCCTATCAGTTTTTGCCAGGCAGGTCTGTGCCAGTGCTGTGCAAGTTTTTTTCACAGCATTTGGCTGAATCTAGCAAAGCTAATCCTTTTTGGCCTATTGCAGAGTGTGTTAGTCAGTGGAGTAGCCTATCTGTGTTGCAAGATATACCACCTGTGTATAGAATACCAATTTTTTTACTGCACCTAGTGAAGTAAAATCTTTTGGGCATAGCATCATTCTATTAGTCCATCTATACTGACCTCCATCAGGTTGCAAATTGAATATAATTTTTTTTCTGCATCTAGCTCTGAAAAAATATTGGGCTTCTAGCTGTGTGTGGGACTTGTTGTATTAGCCCATCTATACTGACCTCCATCAGGTTGCAAACTGAATATATTTTTCTCTGC
Source organism: Phyllobates terribilis (assembly GCF_046119375.1). Taxonomy (NCBI): domain Eukaryota; kingdom Metazoa; phylum Chordata; class Amphibia; order Anura; family Dendrobatidae; genus Phyllobates; species Phyllobates terribilis. Next base: position 696,201,613 of record NW_027362762.1, read on the forward strand.
ATCTACCTCTGAAAAAATATTGGGCTTCTAGCTGTGTGTGGGACTTGATGTATTAGTCCATCAATACTGACCTCCATCAGGTTGCAAACTGAATATTTTTTTTTCTGCATCGACCTCTGAAAAAATATTGGGCTTCTAGCGGTGTGTGGGACTTGTTCTATTAATCCATCTATACAGACCTCCATCAGGTTGCAAACTGAATATATTTTTTTCTGCATCTACCTCTGAAAAAATATGTGGCCTTCTAGCAGTGTGTGGGACTTTCTCTATTAGTCCATCTATACTGACCTCCATCAGGTTGCAAATTAAAAATAATTTTTATCTGCATCTACAGTACCTCTGAAAAAATATTTGGGCTTCTAGCTGTGTGGGACTTGTTCTATTAGTCCATCTATACTGACCTCCATCAGGTTGCAAATTGAATATAATTTTTATCTGCATCTAGCTCTGAAAAAATATTTGGCCTTCTAGCAGTGTGTGGGACTTTCTCTATTAGTCCATCTATACTGACCTCCATCAGGTTGCAAATTGAATATAATTTTTATCTGCATCTAGCTCTGAAAAAATATTTGGCCTTCTAGCAGTGTGTGGGACTTTCTCTATTAGTCCATCTATACTGACCTCCATCAGGTTGCAAATTAAAAATAATTTTTATCTGCATCTACCTCTGAAAAAATATTTGGGCTTCTAGCTGTGTGTGGGACTTGTTCTATTACTCCATCCATACTGACCTCCATCAGGTTGCAAACTGAATATATTTTTTTCTGCATCTAACTCTGAAAAAATATTGGGCTTCTAGCTGTGTGTGGGACTTGTTGTATTAGTCCATCTATACTGACCTCCATCAGGTTGCAAATTAAAAATAATTTTTATCTGCATCTACAGTACCTCTGAAAAAATATTTGGGCTTCTAGCTGTGTGTGGGACTTGTTCTATTAGTCCATCTATACTGACCTCCATCAGGTTGCAAATTGAATATAATTTTTATCTGCATCTAGCTCTGAAAAAATATTTGGCCTTCTAGCATTGTGTGGGACTTTCTCTATTAGTCCATCTATACTGACCTCCATCAGGTTGCAAATTAAAAATAATTTTTATCTGCATCTAGCTCTGAAAAAATATTTGGCCTTCTAACAGTGTGTGGGACTTTCTCTATTAGTCCATCTATACTGACCTCCATCAGGTTGCAAATTAAAAATAATTTTTATCTGCATCTACAGTACCTCTGAAAAAATATTTGGGCTTCTAGCTGTGTGTGGGACTTGTTCTATTTGTCCATCTATACTGACCTCCATCAGGTTGCAAATTGAATATAATTTTTATCTGCATCTAGCTCTGAAAAAATATTTGGTGTTCTAGCAGTGTGTGGGACTTTCTCTATTAGTCCATCTATACTGACCTCCATCAGGTTGCAAATTGAATATAATTTTTATCTGCATCTAGCTCTGAAAAAATATTTGGCCTTCTAGCAGTGTGTGGGACTTTCTCTATTAGTCCATCTATACTGACCTCCATCAGGTTGCAAACTAAAAATAATTTTTATCTGCATCTACAGTACCTCTGAAAAAATATTTGGGATAATAGCTGTGTGTGGGACTTGTTCTATTAGTCCATCTATACTGACCTCCATCAGGTTGCAAATTAAAAATAATTTTTATCTGCATCTAGCTCTGAAAAAATATTTGGCCTTCTAGCAGTGTGTGGGACTTTCTCTATTCGTCCGTCTATACTGACCTCCATCAGGTTGCAAATTAAAAATAATTTTTATCTGCATCTACCTCTGAAAAAATATTTGGGCTTCTAGCTGTGTGTGGGACTTGTTCTATTAATCCATCTATACAGACCTCCATCAGGTTGCAAACTGAATATAATTTTTTTCTGCATCTAGCTCTGAAAAAATATTTGGCCTTCTAGCAGTGTGTGGGACTTGTTCTATTAGTCCACCTATACTGACCTCCATCAGGTTGCAAATTCAAAATAATTTTTTGTCTGCATCTAGCTCTGAAAAAATATTTGGCCTTCTAGCAGTGTGTGGGACTTTCTCTATTAGTCCATCTATACTGACCTCCATCAGGTTGCAAACTGAATATATTTTTTTTCTGCATCTACCTCTGAAAAAATATTGGGCTTGTAGCTGTGTGTGGGACTTGTTCTATTAATCCATCTATACAGATCTCCATCAGGTTGCAAACTGAATAAAAATTTTTTCTGCATCTACCTCTGAAAAAATATTTGGTCTTCTAGCTGTGTGTGGGACTTGTTCTATTAGTCCATCTATACTGACCTCCATCAGGTTGCAAATTGAATATAATTTTTTTCTGCATCTAACCCAGCCAATAGTTTTGGCCTAATACCACAGTTTGGCCACTCAGCTCTGCTCGGTTCCCATCCATTGTTTTTTTGTGCAAACAACTCCAGAGTTATGAATTAGTTAACCACCAAAATGAGTGGAAAAAGGCCTGCTGCTGGTGGAAAGGGGAATAGGCGTGTTGGGAAGGGGAAAAAAGGTTGTGTCCGTGGGGTAGGTGTTAAAGCAACAGTAACATCTGCAGAAGAAAAACCATCTTCCAGCCAAACTAAAACTAAACTACTTCTTTTAGTGGACAATGTGATAAGATCCCTTTCTTACGGCCACGCCAATCTCTACAAATTCCATATGAGGCACAAAAACAGCAGGTGCTTCAACGGATATCAAGTGCTCCTATAAGTGGGCTCTCCTCCACATCAACTTCAACATCACAAATACTCCAGTCCTCAAAGGTGTCACCCCAATCGTACTTGCTTCCTCACAGCTCCCAAATCTCCAGCTGCCCGTCTGAGTATGAGGTAGAACAGATGGTTGAGTCTGCAGAGCTGTTTACTCATACTATAGCCTGGGAATCAGAGGTCGACTCCAGCGCTTCTGTGAATCCAGATGAGGAAATGATCTGCACTGATGCCCAGAATCTTTATGAGTCGGATCCAGGACCAGACGCAGAAGGTTCTGACCATAATGTAGACCCTCATTCCCAAACTGTAACTCCTGTTTGTGGAGACAATGAGGAAGACGATGATAAGACTCAAATACCTGATTGGAGCGACAACTTTAGTTTTTTGTCAGGGCAGGAACAGGTTGGCTCTGAGGACGACGGGTGTGATAACGCACAGGGTGATGATGATGAGGTTGGAGATCCCACTTACTGTCAACCCACAGTCAGCCAAGAGATGAGGTCAGCAGAGGAGGTGGAGGAAGATGCTAGTGACGACGAGGTCAGGTTGCGCCTTCCTGGACAGAGACGTAGTACTGGAAGCACGTCAACAACTGCATCCTCAAACACCACTCTGCCTCTCACCACAAGTCGTGGTGGCTCTTCAGGTCGCATGGGTGCTAAGCCTTGCATAGCCTGGGCATTTTTTCAGATCGATAAAGATGACCCAACTCGTGTTATCTGTAACATTTGTCAGCAAAAGCTAAGTAGAGGCCAAAAAATACATAGTTTGAGTACTACATGCATGAACCGGCACATGGACATGAAGCATAAGTTGCAGTGGGAAGCTCAGTGTGCTACAATGCGGCCTAGCCGGCCGGGCCAACCACCGTCTGCCATATCTTGTGCATCCGCGGCCTCTTCATCCTCTGTGACTGGGGGGACAGCAGTCACACCTGTTTTGGGGCACAGACCTGCCACCTCTTTACCCGCAACAGCCAGCGTGATTGGCAGGTCATCATTTTCTTTGGAGGTGGTAACACCAGCTGGTGTTGAGCGCTGTCCGACATCGATAGCACCACCTTTGGATCAAGGCAACCTAACATGTCCGCCTGCATCTTCCTCACAGACCGGCAGTTTGCCGGGGACACCCTTATCAACCCCGTCTAAGCACAATAGCCAGCCCTCGGTCCCTCAGATGTGGACAAGTAAAAGACCATTTCCTCCTAGCCATGAGAAAGCTAAGAGGTTGAATTTCACCATCTGCAAGCTCTTGGCTACAGAAATGCTGCCTTTCCGCCTGGTGGACACAGAGGATTTTCGAGACCTTATGTCCGTCGCAGTGCCCCAGTACCAGATGCCCAGTCGGCACTACTTCTCAAAGAAAGGTGTGCCTGCGCTCCACCAGCATGTCGCACACAACATCACCGCTTCTTTGAGAAACTCTGTGTGTGACAGGGTGCATTTCACCACAGACACTTGGACGAGTAGGCATGGACAGGGGCGTTACATGTCGCTGACTGGGCACTGGGTAACTATGGTGACAGCAGGACAAGGGGCTGCTGTCCAAGTCTTGCCGTCCCCACGAGTTGTGCGTCAATCCTCTTTATGTCAAAGTTCCTCCACTGCTTCTGCCTCCTCAACCTCCTCTCGGTCTTCCACCTGCACCCAAAGCCTGTCTGGTCATACCACAAGCTTTCTAACTGCGCAGAAGGGATCCTGCACACCTCCTTACTATGCTGGCAGTAGGGCTCAACGTCATCAGGCGGTTTTTACATTGAAATGTCTGGGAAATGTGAGTCACACAGCTGAGGAGTTGTGGTCAGCTCTGGAGAACCAATTTCATGAATGGTTGTCTCCACTGGACCTGAAACCAGGGAAGGCCGTGTGCGACAATGCTGCAAACCTGGGTGCGGCCCTTCGCCGGGGCAATGTCACACACGTGCCTTGTATGGCTCACGTGTTGAACCTGGTTGTCCAGCAATTTTTAGCCCACTATCCCAGACTAGATGGCCTTCTGCAGAGGGCACGGTCGCTGTGTGCTCACTTCCGCCGTTCGCATCCCGCAGCTCAGCGACTTACATCTCTACAGAAGTCGTTGGGCCTGCCACTTCACCGGCTAAAATGCGCTGTGCCTACCTGGTGGAATTCAACTCTGCACATGTTGCAGCAACTGTGGCAGCACCGACAAGCCCTGGTGCAATACGTTCTGACGTATAGCCTGGGCCAACGAGATCCAGAGGTGGGGCAAATCACGCTGGAGGAGTGGTCTCAGATCACGGACCTATGCACCCTTCTGCACAGTTTTGAAATGGCGACGAAGATGTTTAGTGCTGACGATGCCATTATCAGCATGACTATTCCGGTGATTTACATGCTGGAGCACATGTTAAACAGAATTCGGAGTCAGGTGGTGGCACAAGAGGAGGTGGAGGAAGTAGAGGAGGAGGAGTTGTATGCGGAAGGGCTAACATCTGCAAGGTCCAGACGGTTGGCAGCACCAAGGCGGCAGGCATGTGAGGGTGGGGGAGATGGTTTTACCAGGGCGCATGGTAGCAACCAAACTAGTAAGGAAGGTGCAGGAGCCCAGGAAGAAGTGGAGGACGAACTGATGGAAGACTCATCAGATGAGGGAGACCTTGATCACATTTCCGTTGTGCGAGGTTGGGGGGAGAGGACAGAGGAAGGAAGCATGATTGTTACCTCGCCACCAACACAACAGGGACTTGGTGCTCCTGGATGCGCAAGACACATGAGTGCCTTCTTGCTGCACTACCTGCAACATGACCCTCGAATTGTGAGAATTAGAAATAATCCTGACTACTGGGTTGCCACACTGTTAGATCCCCGGTACAAAAGTAAATTTGCAGAAATTATTCCTGCCATAGAAAGGGATGCACGCATGCAGGAGTATCAGCAGAGACTGTTGCAGAATCTTACATGTGCTTTTCCACAAAACACCAGTGGTGCACGTAGTGAATCTCACAGTTCCAACTTGCCAACCATGGGACCGTCAAGTGTCAGCACTCAAACCGTAACAGAACCACAGTATCTGCTGGTAACATCAATTTTGCGGAATCATTTCACCACTTTTTTAGCCCATCCTTTGCAAGGCCACAGGAGACAAGAAGTCTGACACATAGTCAGCGCCTAGAGACGATGGTACAGGAGTATCTCCAAGTAAACATTGAAGCCATGACTGTGTCACTGGACACTTGCTCTTTTTGGGCTTCCAATCTGGATAAATGGCCGGAGCTAGCCACTTACGCCTTGGAGATCTTGTCATGCCCCGCAGCCAGCGTTCTGTCTGAACGTGTGTTCAGTGCTGCTGGTGGTGTGCTGACAGATAAGCGCACGTGGCTCTCCACTGATAATGTAGACAGACTCACGTTCATAAAGAAGAACAAATCATGGATCCGAAACGACTTTTCTACCCCTGTGTCATCCTGGGGAGAGTAAAAGCTTGATGATTGGTTAAAATCACCCTACCAACCGTTTTAAGCTTTCAAATTACTAATCATGTTTATCTGTATCTTGGCTGGAAAATAATTTGGGCTTTGTAGCAGTGTGCAGCACTGATTCTATTAGGCCATCTATAATAAGCTCCACCAGATTTAAAATTACTAATCATGTTTATCTGTATCTTGACTGGAAAATAATTTGGGCTTTGTAGCAGTGTGCAGCACTGATCCTATTAGGCCATCTATACTAAAGCTTCACCAGATTTAAAATTAATAATAATTTTTAGCTGCATCTAGCCCGGAAAATAATTTTGGGGCTCCGAGATGCGCAAGACACATAAGTGCCTTCTTGCTGCACTACCTGCAGCATGACCCTCATTTTGTCAGAATTCGAAGTAATCATGACTACTGGGTTGCCACACTCTTAGATCCCCCAATCTTTTCGATCAACCTTTTCATTTTAATAAAGACCAAAAAAATGGTCATTTTTGAAATTATAAGCATTAGCAGGTTGTTAGAAACTGAAATCAAACAGTTTTCAACTCAAAACTTTATTCTAGGTGATGTTACATTTTCACATAGGACCCCTTGTTCGAAAGGAGCTTCTGAACTCTCTCGTCCATTGAATTTGTCAGGTTTTGGATGGTTTCTGCTTCAATTGTTTTGCATGAGGACAGAGTACCCTCCCAGAGCTGTTGCTTAGATGTGAACTGCCTCCCGCCATCATAGACACTCCTTTTAATGATGCTCCAAAGGTTCTGAATGGGGTAGAGGTCAGGGGAGCATGGGGGTCACACGATAAGTTTGTCCCCTTTTATGCCCATATCAGCCAGAGATGCAGATGTTTTATGTGCAGCATGAGATGGTGCATTATCATGCAAAAAAATGATCTTGCTGTGAAATACACGGTTCTTCTTCTTGAACCATGGCAGGAAGTGCTGTTTGAGAAAATCCACATACATTATGGAGTTCATCTTTAGCGCCTTCAGGGATCCTAAAGGGGCCGACAATCTCTCTCCCCATGATTCCAGCCCAAAACATTACTCCACCTCCTCCTTGTTGGCGCTGTAGCCGTGTTTGCGTGGGGTGTCCATCAACCAGCCATCCTCCACTCCATCCATCTGGACCATCGAGCGCTGCACGGCACTCATCCGTGAACAAAACAGTTTTGAAATCAGTCTTCATGTAATGTTTGGCCCACTGGAGCCGTTTCTGCTTGTGTGAAGTGGATAGAGGAGGTCGACAGGATGGCGTATGCACAGCTGCAAACCTCTGAAGGACCCTGCATCTTGTTGTTCGGGGGACGTTGGAGGCACCAGCAGCTTCAAAAACTTGTCTGCTGCTATGACAAGGCTTTTTTGCTGCTGCTCTTTCAACCTGACGTAATTGCCTGTAGGAAAGAGTCCTCAATTTGCCCTTATCAGCACGCGCACGTGTGTACTGTGAATCAGCTAAATACTTCTTGATTGCCAAGACACTTCATCCTGATCATCGCACAATGTTGATTGTAGTCATGCCTTGACCTAAACACTCCACAATTTGTTGCTTCTCAGCAGCCGACACATCCTTTTTCTTTCCCATTTTGGCAGAAAATGTAGGCTGCTTAATAATGTGAGACAGCCTTCTTAAGTAGTCTTGCCTTTCATTGGACACACCTGCCAAACTAATTAGCACAGGTGTCTGCAATTGCTTACAGTGATATAAAGATCCCTGACACACATCACCATCAATGAGTTTAACTGACAAACAAACAAATTCTTCCCTTATCACTCCTAAACACTTTTTGCATAATAATTTGGAACACAGTGTACATGTGCTTTTCCACAAAACACCAGTGGTTCACGTAGTGAATCTTACAGTTCTAACTTGCCAACCGTGGTCTGTATGGAGTTGTTCAATAAAGGGCCCAAAATTAAGATAACATAGATGGGAGAGGTCTCTATGAATAGGAATTCCTAAGTATTTGATACCCTGTGAGGGCCAGGCAAAGGGAAAGTTGGACTGGATGGAATCCTATATGGATTTGGGGAGGGAGACATCGAGGGCCTCAGACTTCGCTGCATTGATTTTAAAATTTGACCATGTAACAAAGTGATCTATTTCAGCCATAACAGCATGGATGGATATATGTGATTGAGTGATATATACTAGGACATCATCAGCAAATAGAGAGCACTTGTACCCGGTGCCTCCCACCTCAATCCACCTAATATTGGGGTTATGGCGAATTGATGAGAGCAGGTGCTCCGTCACTAGGATGTATAAGAGAGGGGACAGAGAACATCCCTGCCTTGTCCCATTGGTGATTGTGAAAGGTGATGAAAATGTTCTGATGCGCCCCCTGGGCCTTGGGACACCCGGAGCCGGACCCTTTTTGGTGGATGCTGGTGGTTGTAGTCTCCGTGGCGGCGACCCGGTTCCGTGGCTCAGGGCAGTCAAACCAGTGGCGGAACTATTTATGTGGTTTTGATGTTTAAATGTCCGACTACGCCACCCGTGGATTGCGGTCAGAGTGAACCGCCGCTCCAGGGCAGACCGCTGAGGCTGGTGTTGGGGGTGCAGCAGAGCGTAGCATAACTCCCCACGGGAGGAGTATAGCCTCAGGGCAGTGTATGCGGAGGATGGGGGTGATGGTGCAGGGCAGCAGCAGTAACGACACGGAGTCAGTGATGCAGTCCAGGGCCTTTACTCACAGTTCTTATTATCCAGACCACGTCTGCAGGTAACGGCTGCCCACGTCGTACTGTGCTCACCAGGTGAGGGGCTCAGACAACTCCCAGATAACTTTGGAGCGCTTCACAGTACCCCCTTTGTGTGTCCTTTGTCTGGCCTTTCTTACCAACCCTTCTGTCCGGCTGCCTCGGGCCTCCTCTTGGTAAACTTGGCGCCAGTTTCCCTGACCCTATGTGGTGCCTTCCTAGCGGGTGTAGCGAGGGGCTGCGCCACATAAAATGTCACAGCCTCCTGTTTCTAGCTGAGGGTCGTTTCCTGCCTCCACTAGTTTCGGGGACCAGTCTCCCCCTTTGGCCTGACCCCTCCACGCAGGTGGATTCGGGCGTGCGGTGGCGACTCGCCCGTCCGCACCCCTTGGATCCCTTCGTTCCTCATTCCTGGAGCCTTCTCCGCTCTTCTTCCTTCCTTCTCCCTCTTCCAGGCCTGGGCCTCTGCTACTAGGCCCGCCTCCGGAGCAGAGCTCATGCAGAGCCCCTGCTCCCTGCCACTTCTGCTCAGACTTCTCTGCACTGAACTAAGATGGTGCCCACCTTTTATACTCCCTTCTCAATGCACCCAGGAACTGCTTCCTCCCTGCTCCTGCACTACAGGGTTCCCCTTCCTCAGTGTTCCCTCCCTCACTCCAGCCAGGGACAGGGACTGTCGTGCCCATCTCAGGGGCATATTGGTCGCCCTGCCCCACGGCAATGTGGTGTAATGCATGCAGGTGTCGGGTCCTGATCCACACTACATCCTTACCTGAGAGTGAGATATCACACCTCTGGGTGAGGTGCAATACCTCTGTAGCAACCGAGCCCTCAGGGTGCTACAGTTCCATTTATCTTCAGCCTAGGTGACGTATTGCGATACAGGGCCGTGATTTTGGCTATAGTAAAGGTGGAGGAGTAAAAGGAGGGGGAGACACAGATATAGGCATGTCATGCCCTTCTAAAATCCAAAAAGTGAGAAGCCGACACGTTCAGTCCGCTCCTGCCCGTGCCACCTCCGCGTCGCCGGGTTTGTGCCAGAGCCGCGGTGAACCCTGACGGCCAGCCCCCCTCTCCCAATACTGGTGCCTGTCCGCTGGTGGGTCGAGCGAGCCCCCCTGTGGTGGAGGCAGCTCTAAGCTTTTTAATTTAAATTGTCTCTCTAATTTGAATGAATACACTTTAAATCCATTTACAAGGATCTATTGGAGGGCAAGTCTCATGCCAGCAGCCGCGTAATTCCAGCTCCAGTAGCATCCACTAAAGCTGCTGCAGTTAAAAAGCTTTTATAAGGATCGAGCTCGGCTGTCCACCGCAAGGCATCCTACTGCCAGTCCCAACCCCTATGCCTTGGGGTGCCTCCTGATGCTCTTCACTGAGTATCCCGTGGTCCCGAAGCATTTCCTTTGAAAAAATTAAGTGTCCAAACTACAGGTGGTGTAGCTTGCTTAACAGCCGGGATAATCCGCTGACTAGCAGACACTGCTACTAGGCACAAAGTATTTCCTGGGCTAGATGCAGATAAAATTTGTATGGATGCTGAGAAAGCATTCCATAGAGTCTCCTGGCACGCCATAAATGATTCTCTTAAAAAGCTTGGGGTAGGGGTCTAGGGGACCCTTTTATAGCCAAAATCACGGCCCTGTATCGCAATACGTCACCTAGGCTGAAGATAAATGGAACTGTAGCACCCTGAGGGCTCGGTTGCTACAGAGGTATTGCACCTCACCCAGAGGTGTGATATCTCACTCTCAGGTAAGGATGTAGTGTGGATCAGGACCCGACACCTGCATGCATTACACCACATTGCCGTGGGGCAGGGCGACCAATATGCCCCTGAGATGGGCACGACAGTCCCTGTCCCTGGCTGGAGTGGGGGGAGGGAACACTGAGGAAGGGGAACCCTGTAGTTCAGGAGCAGGGAGGAAGCAGTTCCTGGGTGCATTGAGAATGGAGTATAAAAGGTGGACACCATCTTAGTTCAGTGCAGAGAAGTCTGAGCAGAAGTGGCAGGGAGCAGGGGCTCTGCATGAGCTCTGCTCCGGAGGCGGGCCTAGTAACAGAGGCCCAGGCCTGGAAGAGGGAGAAGGAAGGAAGAGGAGCGGAGAAGGCTCCAGGAACGAGGAACGAAGGGATCCCACGGGTGCGGACGGGCGAGTCGCCACCGCACGCCCGAATCCACCTGCGTGGAGGGGTCAGGCCAAAGGGGGAGACCGGTCCCCGAAACTAGTTGAGGCAGGAAACGACCCTCAGCTAGAAACAGGAGGCTGTGACATTTTATGTGGCGCAGCCCCTCGCTACACCCGCTAGGAAGGCACCACATAGGGTCAGGGAAACTGGCGCCAAGTTTACCAAGAGGAGGCCCGAGGCAGCCGGACAGAAGGGTTGGTAAGAAAGGCCAGACAAAGGACACACAAAGGGGGTCCTGTGAAGCGCTCCAAAGTTATCTGGGAGTTGTCTGAGCCCCTCACCTGGTGAGCACAGTACGACGTGGGCAGCCGTTACCTGCAGACGTGGTCTGGATAATAAGAACTGTGAGTAAAGGCCCTGGACTGCATCACTGACTCCGTGTCGTTACTGCTGCTGCCCTGCACCATCACCCCCATCCTCCGCATACACTGCCCTGAGGCTATACTCCTCCCGTGGGGAGTTATGCTACGCTCTGCTGCACCCACAACACCAGCCTCAGCGGTCTGCCCTGGAGCGGCGGTTCACTCTGACCGCAACCCACGGGTGGCGTAGTCGGACATTTAAACATCAAAACCACATAAATAGTTCCGCCACTGGTTTGACCGCCCTGAGCCACGGAACCGGGTTGCCGCCACGGAGACTACAACCACCAGCATCCACCAAAAAGGGTCCAGCTCCGGGTGTCCCAAGGCCCAGGGGGCGCGTCAGAACATTTTCATCACCTTTCACAATCACCAATGGGACAAGGCAGGGATGTTCTCTGTCCCCTCTCTTATACATCCTAGTGACGGAGCACCTGCTCTCATCAATTCGCCATAACCCCAATATTAGGTGGATTGAGGTGGGAGGCACCGAGTACAAGTTCTCTCTATTTGCTGATGATGTACTAGTATATATCACTCAATCACATATATCCATCCATGCTGTTATGGCTGAAATAGATCACTTTGTTACATGGTCAAATTTTAAAATCAATGCAGCGAAGTCTGAGGCCCTCGATGTCTCCCTCCCCAAATCCACATAGGATTCCATCCAGTCCAACTTTCCCTTTGCCTGGCCCTCACAGGGTATCAAATACTTAGGAATTCCTATTCATAGAGACCTATCCCATCTATGTTATCTTAATTTTGGACCCTTTATTGAACAACTCCATACAGACCACGGTTGGCAAGTTAGAACTGTAAGATTCACTACGTGAACCACTGGTGTTTTGTGGAAAAGCACATGTACACTGTGTTCCAAATTATTATGCAAAAAGTGTTTAGGAGTGATAAGGGAAGAATTTGTTTGTTTGTCAGTTAAACTCATTGATGGTGATGTGTGTCAGGGCTCTTTATATCACTGTAAGCAATTGCAGACACCTGTGCTAATTAGTTTGGCAGGTGTGTCCAATGAAAGGCAAGACTACTTAAGAAGGCTGTCTCACATTATTAAGCAGCCTACATTTTCTGCCAAAATGGGAAAGAAAAAGGATGTGTCGGCTGCTGAGAAGCAACAAATTGTGGAGTGTTTAGGTCAAGGCATGACTACAATCAACATTGTGCGATGATCAGGATGAAGTGTCTTGGCAATCAAGAAGTATGTAGCTGATTCACAGTACACACGTGTGCGTGCTGATAAGGGCAAATTGAGGACTCTTTCCTACAGGCAATTACGTCAGGTTGAAAGAGCAGCGGCAAAAAAGCCTTGTCATAGCAGCAGACAAGTTTTTGAAGCTGTGGTGCCTCCAACGTCCCCCGAACAACAAGATGCAGGGTCCTTCAGAGGTTTGCAGCTGTGCATACGCCATCCTGTCGACCTCCTCTATCCACTTCACACAAGCAGAAACGGCTCCAGTGGGCCAAACATTACATGAAGACTGATTTCAAAACTGTTTTATTCACGGATGAGTGCCGTGCAGCGCTCGATGGTCCAGATGGATGGAGTGGAGGATGGCTGGTTGATGGACACCCCACGCAAACACGGCTACAGCGTCAACAAGGAGGAAGTGGAGTAATGTTTTGGGCTGGAATCATGGGGAGAGAGATTGTCGGCCCCTTTAGGATCCCTGAAGGCGCTAAAGATGAACTCCATAATGTATGTGGATTTTCTCAAACAGCACTTCCTGCCATGGTTCAAGATGAAGAACCGTGTATTTCACAGCAAGATCATTTTTTTGCATGATAATGCACCATCTCATGCTGCACATAAAACATCTGCATCTCTGGCTGATATGGGCATAAAAGGGGACAAACTTATGGTGTGACCCCCATGCTCCCCTGACCTCTACCCCATTCAGAACCTTTGGAGCATCATTAAAAGGAGTGTCTATGATGGCGGGAGGCAGTTCACATCTAAGCAACAGCTCTGGGAGGGTATTCTGTCCTCATGCAAAACAATTGAAGCAGAAACCATCCAAAACCTGACAAATTCAATGGACGAGAGAGTTCAGAAGCTCCTTTCGAACAAGGGGTCCTATGTGAAAATGTAACATCACCTAGAATAAAGTTTTGAGTTGAAAACTGTTTGATTTCAGTTTCTAACAACCTGCTAATGCTTATAATTTCAAAAATGACCATTTTTTTGGTCTTTATTAAAATGAAAAGGTTGATCGAAAAGTTTGGGGGATCTAAGAGTGTGGCAACCCAGTAGTCATGATTACTTCGAATTCTGACAATATGAGGGTCATGCTGCAGGTAGTGCAGCAAGAAGGCACTTATGTGTCTTGAGCATCTCGGAGCCCCAAAATTATTTTCCGGGCTAGATGCAGCTAAAAATTATTATTAATTTTAAATCTGGTGAAGCTTTAGTATAGATGGCCTAATAGGATCAGTGCTGCACACTGCTACAAAGCCCAAATTATTTTCCAGTCAAGATACAGATAAACATGATTAGTAATTTTAAATCTGGTGGAGCTTATTATAGATGGCCTAATAGAATCAGTGCTGCACACTGCTTCAAAGCCCAAATTATTTTCCAGCCAAGATACAGATAAACATGATTAGTAATTTGAAAGCTTAAAACGGTTGGTAGGGTGATTTTAACCAATCATCAAGCTTTTACTCTCCCCAGGATGACACAGGGGTAGAAAAGTCGTTTCGGATCCATGATTTGTTCATCTTTATGAACGTGAGTCTGTCTACATTATCAGTGGAGAGCCGCGTGCGCTTATCTGTCAGCACACCACCAGCAGCGCTGAACACACGTTCAGACAGAACGCTGGCTGCGGGGCATGACAAGATCTCCAAGGCGTAAGTGGCTAGCTCCGGCCATTTATCCAGATTGGAAGCCCAAAAAGAGCAAGGGTCCAGTGACACAGTCATGGCTTCAATGTTTACTTGGAGATACTCCTGTACCATCGTCTCTAGGCATTGACTATGTGTCAGACTTCTTGTCTCCTGTGGCCTTGCAAAGGATGGGCTAAAAAAGTGGTGAAATGATTCCGCAAAATTGATGTTACCAGCAGATACTGTGGTTCTGTTACGGTTTGAGTGCTGAACACTTGACGGTCCCACGGTTGGCAAGTTGGAACTGTGAGATTCACTACGTGCACCACTGGTATTTTGTGGAAAAGCACATGTAAGATTCTGCAACAGTCTCTGCTGATACTCCTGCATGCGTGTGACGCGCCCCCTGGGACATATTCCTTTTTGAGGGGAATACCCGGCACCGGATCAGATGGGGGGTTGTAGTCTCCGAGCGGCTGTGACCCGGTCCGTGCCCAGGGTGTCAAACTCAGTTGTATGTGGCAGTTCTACAGATGTTACTAAAGTTCTTAATGTCGACTACGCCACCCGTTGTGTTGCGGTCACTGTGGCCGCCGCTGCAGCAGGGTCCGCTGAGGCTGATGGTGGGTGCGCAGCTTGATGAAATAACCCCCAACGGGAGGGGTATAGCCTCAGGGGGGACAGGTGCAGAGGATGGGGGTTGTGGTGGTGCAGTGCAGACGGCAATGAAGACAGAGTCGGGTTGTGCAGTTAAGGGTGTTTACTTACTGCAGATGTTGCACTGGTCACTCCAGCTGCTAGTGACCACCCGAGCCGTGCTGCGTCCACCAGGTCCTGGATCCAGCCAACCCCCAAACAAGTCCGGAGCGTGGCCCTGAGCTCTCCTTCTGTCCCGTTCTCTGGCCGTCCCCACCAGTGATCCACCTAGGTCCAGCTCCCTCGGGCCTTCTGTTGGGACACCCTTGGCCTTGGGTTCCCTGACCCTTCATGTGGTGTGCCTTCGGGGTGGATGTGATGGGTGACCGTGACAAACGCTGCCCACGGTCTCCGGTCTCTGGCTGGGGTGTGTTTTCTGCCCCCACCAGCTTGGGATCCGGTACCCTGTGCCGACTCCTCACCCAGTGCTTTAATTTGGGTTCTTGGGTCCTCTCTGTTTTCCCCTCTGGGTACTCCTTCTCTTCTCCTCTCTCACTCTGGGCCTCTCTCTTGCTGCAGGCTGACTTCCTCTCTGCTTGCTGTCTGCTCCTCTGCAGCTGTCTTGCTGTCTGCTCCTCTGCAGCTGTCTTGTTCTCTGCATCTGACCCTGATCTTAGTTGGTGCCCACCTTATATACACCCTCTATGTGTGAGCTCAGGTGACCAGCACCCAATGAGCTCCTATCTTTACCCAGGCTGCTCCCCCTATCTGCCCCTACACTACTTGGGATGTACCACCCCCCTCCCACTCCAGCCAGGAACAGACTCGGTCGTACCTGCACATTTCTAAGTGGGAGTACCGTCGGCCTGTTCCTCGGAAATGGGATGTATGCAGTGCATGCAGCCTACCGAGCTCAGTTCCACGCTCCATCCTTACCCGGGAGTGGAATATCACACCTCTGGGTTGAGGTGCAATACTCCTGTAGCAGCCGAATCCTCAGGGTGCTACATTCCCCCCTGGTAAATCACAGCACGTCCTCGGGCTGTAAGACATAAAACACCAAACATACATTTTTTTCATAAACATAAACATATAAAACATCATATAAAACTTTTCATATAAACATTCTCGTAGTCGTTTCTTGTTTCAGGTTCCTCCTCCGGACACTGTGCAACGTGTGTCCGGGAAAAGTACGACAGTCTCTTAGAAAAACTGGTTTTCTATAAAACCGGTAGGGGGCGCTTTAGGAAGCGCAACTATTTACAAGGGGAAGTTGGCCGCTCTCAGTCCTCGGCCAGTTAGAGGGAAGGGAATGGCTGCTCACAGTCCTCAGCCTGTAGGATGAAGGGGTTAACGGGTAAACAGTTCACTGGTCCCAACGGGGACTATTTTAGCAGCAACGGTTCACTGTGCCCCGACGGGCAACTATATACAGTCTCTACTCCCGTCCTCAACGACAGCTCCCTCCTGCTTTTTCTTGGTGATATGGTGTTGCTTCAGACCCGTCCGGGTCCCCTGGCTCCTCCTCCCCGTACCGCAACTCCTCCTCCGTCAAGCGGTGTACGTGGAGGGCGTAAGGTCCTTTGGCACACTTGTGCCGGGTGAAGGTGACCTCATCTCCGATGTAGAGGTCACGACCTCTGTGCCCCTCCGGCAGATGGGACTCCACGTCTCTGCGCGTGACAAAGACGTCGCCGGGGGTGTTGTTGTCTCGAATGAAGCCCCACCCGTGCTGCTGGTTAAACTTGATTACAGTCCCGGTGGTACGGGGACTGTGCGCTGCACGGGGGTCCCTCCTGGTCCGGCTCTTTTGCTCGGCGCTCCTTATTTGGGCCTGTTGTTCCCGGACCCGCCTCTCTCTCCGCTCCCTCGCGAACTCTTCGAGCTGCTGTCGGCAACACTCAGCGCGCTCTGCTGCAGCTGCCCTAGTTTCCTGAGTGAACCCCATTAGATCTTCTCCGGTGGGGTCCCACTCAAACTGTGCTTCCGCTAGCGGGGGCGAGATCCGTGCCACGGGCTTCGGAGACGGAATCAGGGGTTCATCCAGGGGTCTTAGTTTCTGCTGCCGTTCCAGCTCATGGTATCCTTCGGGCCAGATGAAGGGCCGCCCGTCCGGCCATGTGAGCTGGCTGAACAAGTCCTCCCCCAGGTGTGGCACCCTTGGTTTTACGGGCGCGGGCGCGGTGGTGGTGGCGCCCGGGTTGCCCAGGCCTTGCGGCCAGGCCTGGGGCACCTGGAAGGTGAAGGGCACCGTTAGGACGGCGGCACCCTGGGCTACCTGGCCTTGCGGCCAGGCCGGAGGCTCCGCGGAGGTAGGGGGCGCTGTTGGTGATGCGGCGCCCGGGGGTACTAGGCCTTGCGACCAGGCTGGTGGTATTTCCTGCTTTGTCACGCTCTGGGTCGAGGCGCGTGACGTCACAGGGGTCGCTGCGGCGGCTTCCGGTCGGGGCCTAGTCCATAGCGGTGACATGGCGGCTACGGGCACAGCAGGGGGACTTTCGGGCTCTGCGACGGGGAGCTGGGGCAGGTGGGCGGTTTCTCGGCTTGGGGTATAGGCGTCCCCTTTACCTGCCTCCATGCGTTCGGCTCCCTTCTCGGCGCCGTCTCCGGCCTTGGGTCCTCCCGCGCCATCCTCAGAGGCGGTCTGCTTCCTCTTCCAGGGTAGCGTGCTCCGTTGACTGGTCTCAGCTTGCTGGGTCATCTCCCGGCTCCACTCCGCCAGTATCTCGCGCTGTACCCGGGCCATCCTCCGTGCGAGGCCCTCCAGGGCAGTCTGTGCACACTCCCGGTCTCGGGGGAGCTGTGCAAGGACCTCCACTAGGCCTAGTGGGGTCGTGGACTCTAGCAGGCTCCTGACCATCGGGTCGGTGCTGCTCTGCTCTTCTTCCGGCAGGCTCCTGGCCAGCGGGCCGGTGCTGCTCTGCCCTCCTTCCTCGGTCTCTAGCAGACTCCTGGCCAGCGGGCCGGTGCTGTTCTGCTTTCTCTCCATCTCCGGGTAAGCTCCTCCGCTACTCCTCGTTAGACCTCTTGCCTCCGGGTCCGCTCGCTCCACACTGCTCCAAGCGGCACCCATCTTTTCTCTTCTCTTTCGTCTCCTCCCACTTAGAGGGCGGTCCCGGGGCAACTCGGTGACTGTCAGCTCCAGGGGTAGTTCTTTCACGCTGACAGACACCTCCAGCATCACAGTCTCTGTTGGTGGGGGCGGTTTCCACTTTTGGCGCCATTTTCTGTCCCGGCCCACGATGGGAGGTGGCCTCTTGCCCTCCTTTGGCACGCCCATAATGGCGTCCGCTGCTCTTCCAAGGCGGGAAATCTGCGGATTGGCGGGAAGCGTCGCCCAGTGGCGGGAAACTCTGCAGATGGCGGGAACAAGTTTTAAATGGCGGACAATCGGCGGGAAACGACTGGTGATGGAGTCCGATGGCGTGGACCCTCCGGAACCGGCGGGAGATTTCTTTCTGAGGTAAACTTGCACTTTTCTTCAGGCACGCAGTACCCGGGTGTTGCGGGCACGTAATCCTGCCGACTACGCCAAAGTTGACGCGCCCCCTGGGACATATTCCTTTTTGAGGGGAATACCCGGCACCGGATCAGATGGGGGGTTGTAGTCTCCGAGCGGCTGTGACCCGGTCCGTGCCCAGGGTGTCAAACTCAGTTGTATGTGGCAGTTCTACAGATGTTACTAAAGTTCTTAATGTCGACTACGCCACCCGTTGTGTTGCGGTCACTGTGGCCGCCGCTGCAGCAGGGTCCGCTGAGGCTGATGGTGGGTGCGCAGCTTGATGAAATAACCCCCAACGGGAGGGGTATAGCCTCAGGGGGGACAGGTGCAGAGGATGGGGGTTGTGGTGGTGCAGTGCAGACGGCAATGAAGACAGAGTCGGGTTGTGCAGTTAAGGGTGTTTACTTACTGCTGATGTTGCACTGGTCACTCCAGCTGCTAGTGACCACCCGAGCCGTGCTGCGTCCACCAGGTCCTGGATCCAGCCAACCCCCAAACAAGTCCGGAGCGTGGCCCTGAGCTCTCCTTCTGTCCCGTTCTCTGGCCGTCCCCACCAGTGATCCACCTAGGTCCAGCTCCCTCGGGCCTTCTGTTGGGACACCCTTGGCCTTGGGTTCCCTGACCCTTCATGTGGTGTGCCTTCGGGGTGGATGTGATGGGTGACCGTGACAAACGCTGCCCACGGTCTCCGGTCTCTGGCTGGGGTGTGTTTTCTGCCCCCACCAGCTTGGGATCCGGTACCCTGTGCCGACTCCTCACCCAGTGCTTTAATTTGGGTTCTTGGGTCCTCTCTGTTTTCCCCTCTGGGTACTCCTTCTCTTCTCCTCTCTCACTCTGGGCCTCTCTCTTGCTGCAGGCTGACTTCCTCTCTGCTTGCTGTCTGCTCCTCTGCAGCTGTCTTGCTGTCTGCTCCTCTGCAGCTGTCTTGTTCTCTGCATCTGACCCTGATCTTAGTTGGTGCCCACCTTATATACACCCTCTATGTGTGAGCTCAGGTGACCAGCACCCAATGAGCTCCTATCTTTACCCAGGCTGCTCCCCCTATCTGCCCCTACACTACTTGGGATGTACCACCCCCCTCCCACTCCAGCCAGGAACAGACTCGGTCGTACCTGCACATTTCTAAGTGGGAGTACCGTCGGCCTGTTCCTCGGAAATGGGATGTATGCAGTGCATGCAGCCTACCGAGCTCAGTTCCACGCTCCATCCTTACCCGGGAGTGGAATATCACACCTCTGGGTTGAGGTGCAATACTCCTGTAGCAGCCGAATCCTCAGGGTGCTACACGTGCATCCCTTTCTATGGCAGGAATAATTTCTGCAAATTTACTTTTGTACCGGGGATCTAACAGTGTGGCAACCCAGTAGTCAGGATTATTTCTAATTCTCACAATTCGAGGGTCATGTTGCAGGTAGTGCAGCAAGAAGGCACTCATGTGTCTTGCGCATCCAGGAGCACCAAGTCCCTGTTGTGTTGGTGGCGAGGTAACAATCATGCTTCCTTCCTCTGTCCTCTCCCCCCAACCTCGCACAACAGAAATGTGATCAAGGTCTCCCTCATCTGATGAGTCTTCCATCAGTTCGTCCTCCACTTCTTCCTGGGCTCCTGCACCTTCCTCACTAGTTTGGCTGCTACCATGCGCCCTGGTAAAACCATTTCCCCCACCCTCACATGCCTGCCGCCTTGGTGTTGCCGACCGTCTGGACCTTGCAGATGTTAGCCCTTCCGCATACAACTCCTGCTCCTCTACTTCCTCCACCTCCTCTTGTGCCACCACCTGACTCCGAATTCTGTTTAACATGTGCTCCAGCATGTAAATCACCGGAATAGTCATGCTGATAATGGCATCGTCAGCACTAAACATCTTCGTCGCCATTTCAAAACTGTGCAGAAGGGTGTATAGGTCCCTGATCTGAGACCACTCCTCCAGCGTGATTTGCCCCACCTCTGGATCTCGTTGGCCCAGGCTATACGTCAGAACGTATTGCACCAGGGCTTGTCGGTGCTGCCACAGTCGCTGCAACATGTGCAGAGTTGAATTCCACCGGGTAGGCACATCGCATTTTAGCCGGTGAAGTGGCAGGCCCAACGACTTCTGTAGAGATGTAAGTCGCTGAGCTGCGGGATGCGAACGGCGGAAGTGAGCACACAGCGACCGTGCCCTCTGCAGAAGGCCATCTAGTCTGGGATAGTGGGCTAAAAATTGCTGGACAACCAGGTTCAACACGTGAGCCATACAAGGCACGTGTGTGACATTGCCCCGGCGAAGGGCCGCACCCAGGTTTGCAGCATTGTCGCACACGGCCTTCCCTGGTTTCAGGTCCAGTGGAGACAACCATTCATGAAATTGGTTCTCCAGAGCTGACCACAACTCCTCAGCTGTGTGACTCACATTTCCCAGACATTTCAATGTAAAAACCGCCTGATGACGTTGAGCCCTACTGCCAGCATAGTAAGGAGGTGTGCAGGATCCCTTCTGCGCAGTTAGAAAGCTTGTGGCATGACCAGACAGGCTTTGGGTGCAGGTGGAAGACCGAGAGGAGGTTGAGGAGGCAGAAGCAGTGGAGGAACTTTGACATAAAGAGTATTGACGCACAACTCGTGGGGACGGCAAGACTTGGACAGCAGCCCCTTGTCCTGCTGTCACCATAGTTACCCAGTGCCCAGTCAGCGACATGTAACGCCCCTGTCCATGCCTACTCGTCCAAGTGTCTGTGGTGAAATGCACCCTGTAACACACAGAGTTTCTCAAAGAAGCGGTGATGTTGTGTGCGACATGCTGGTAGAGCGCAGGCACACCTTTCTTTGAGAAGTAGTGCCGACTGGGCATCTGGTACTGGGGCACTGCGACGGACATAAGGTCTCGAAAATCCTCTGTGTCCACCAGGCGGAAAGGCAGCATTTCTGTAGCCAAGAGCTTGCAGATGGTGAAATTCAACCTCTTAGCTTTCTCATGGCTAGGAGGAAATGGTCTTTTACTTGTCCACATCTGAGGGACCGAGGGCTGGCTATTGTGCTTAGACGGGGTTGATAAGGGTGTCCCCGGCAAACTGCCGGTCTGTGAGGAAGATGCAGGCGGACATGTTAGGTTGCCTTGATCCAAAGGTGGTGCTATCGATGTCGGACAGCGCTCAACACCAGCTGGTGTTACCACCTCCAAAGAAAATGATGACCTGCCAATCACGCTGGCTGTTGCGGGTAAAGAGGTGGCAGGTCTGCGCCCCAAAACAGGTGTGACTGCTGTCCCCCAAGTCACAGAGGATGAAGAGGCCGCGGATGCACAAGATATGGCAGACGGCGGTTGGCCCGGCCGGCTAGGCCGCATTGTAGCACACTGAGCTTCCCACTGCAACTTATGCTTCATGTCCATGTGCCGGTTCATGCATGAAGTGCTCAAGCTATGTATTTTTTGGCCTCTACTTAGCTTTTGCTGACAAATGTTACAGATAACACGAGTTGGGTCATCTTTATCGATCTGAAAAAATGCCCAGGCTATGCAAGGCTTAGCACCCATGCGACCTGAAGAGCCACCACGACTTGTGGTGAGAGGCAGAGTTGTGTTTGAGGATGCAGTTGTTGACGTGCTTCCAGTACTACGTCTCTGTCCAGGAAGGCGCAACCTGACCTCGTCGTCACTAGCATCTTCCTCCACCTCCTCTGCTGACCTCATCTCTTGGCTGACTGTGGGTTGACAGTAAGTGGGATCTCCAACCTCATCATCATCACCCTGTGCGTTATCACACCCGTCGTCCTCAGAGCCAACCTGTTCCTGCCCTGACAAAAAACTAAAGTTGTCGCTCCAATCAGGTATTTGAGTCTTATCATCGTCTTCCTCATTGTCTCCACCAACAGGAGTTACAGTTTGGGAATGAGGGTCTACATTATGGTCAGAACCTTCTGCGTCTGGTCCTGGATCCGACTCATAAAGATTCTGGGCATCAGTGCAGATCATTTCCTCGTCTGGATTCACAGAAGCGCTGGAGTCGACCTCTGATTCCCAGGCTATAGTATGAGTAAACAGCTCTGCAGACTCAACCATCTGTTCTACCTCATACTCAGACGGGCAGCTGGAGATTTGGGAGCTGTGAGGAAGCAAGTGCGATTGGGGTGACACCTTTGAGGACTGGAGTATTTGTGATGTTGAAGTTGATGTGGAGGAGAGCCCACTTAAAGGAGCACGTGATATCCGTTGAAGCACCTGCTGTTTTTGTGCCTCATCTGGAATTTGTAGCGATTGGCGTGGCCGTAAGAAAGGGATCTTATCACATTGTCCGCTAAAAGAAGTAGACATTTTAGTTTGGCTGGAAGATGGTCTTTCTTCTGCAGATGTTACTGTTGCTTTAACACCTACCCCACGGACACAACCATTTTTCCCCTTCCCAACACGCCTATTCCCCTTTCCACCAGCAGCAGGCCTGTTTCCACTCATTTTGGTGGTTAACTAATTCACAACTCTGGAGTTGTTTGCACAAAAAAACAATGGATGGGAACCGAGCAGAGCTGAGTGGCCAAACTGTGGTATTAGGCCAAAACTATTGGCTGGGTTAGATGCAGAAAAAAATTATATTCAATTTGCAACCTGATGGAGGTCAGTATAGATGGACTAATAGAACAAGTCCCACACACAGCTAGAAGCCCAAATATTTTTTCAGATTTAGATGCAGAAAATTTTTTTATTCAGTTTGCAACCTGATGGATGTCTGTATAGATGGATTAATAGAACAAGTCCCACACACAGCTACAAGCCCAATATTTTTTCAGAGGTAGATGCAGAAAAAAAATATATTCAGTTTGCAACCTGATGGAGGTCAGTATAGATGGACTAATAGAGAAAGTCCCACACACTGCTAGAAGGCCAAATATTTTTCAGAGCTAGATGCAGAAAAAAATTATATTCAGTTTGCAACCTGATGGAGGTCTGTATAGATGGATTATTAGAACAAGTCCCACACACAGCTAGAAGCCCAAATATTTTTTCAGAGGTAGATGCAGATAAAAATTATTTTTAATTTGCAACCTGATGGAGGTCAGTATAGATGGACTAATAGAGAAAGTCCCACACACTGCTAGAAGGCCAAATATTTTTTCAGAGCTAGATGCAGATAAAAATTATTTTTAATTTGCAACCTGATGGAGGTCAGTATAGATGGAATAATAGAACAAGTCCCACACACAGCTAGAAGCCCAAATATTTTTTCAGAGGTACTGTAGATGCAGATAAAAATTATTTTTAATTTGCAACCTGATGGAGGTCAGTATAGATGGACTAATAGAGAAAGTCCCACACACAGCTAGAAGGCCAAATATTTTTTCAGAGCTAGATGCAGATAAAAATTATATTCAATTTGCAACCTTATGAAGGTCAGTATAGATGGACTAATAGAGAAAGTCCCACACACTGCTAGAAGGCCAAATATTTTTTCAGAGCTAGATGCAGATAAAAATTATATTCAATTTGCAACCTGATGGAGGTCAGTATAGATGGACTAATAGAACAAGTCCCACACACAGCTAGAAGCCCAAATATTTTTTCAGAGGTACTGTAGATGCAGATAAAAATTATTTTTAATTTGCAACCTGATGGAGGTCAGTATAGATGGACTAATACAACAAGTCCCACACACAGCTAGAAGCCCAATATTTTTTCAGAGGTAGATGCAGAAAAAAATATATTCAGTTTGCAACCTGATGGAGGTCAGTATAGATGGAGTAATAGAACAAGTCCCACACACAGCTAGAAGCCCAAATATTTTTTCAGAGGTAGATGCAGATAAAAATTATTTTTAATTTGCAACCTGATGGAGGTCAGTATAGATGGACTAATAGAGAAAGTCCCACACACTGCTAGAAGGCCAAATATTTTTTCAGAGCTAGATGCAGATAAAAATTATATTCAATTTGCAACCTGATGGAGGTCAGTATAGATGGACTAATAGAAAAAGTCCCACACACTGCTAGAAGGCCAAATATTTTTTCAGAGCTAGATGCAGATAAAAATGATATTCAATTTGCAACCTGATGGGGGTCAGTATAGATGGACTAATAGAACAAGTCCCACACACAGCTAGAAGCCCAAATATTTTTTCAGAGGTACTGTAGATGCAGATAAAAATTATTTTTAATTTGCAACCTGATGGAGGTCAGTATAGATGGACTAATAGAGAAAGTCCCACACACTGCTAGAAGGCCAAATATTTTTTCAGAGCTAGATGCTGAAAAAAATTATATTCAGTTTGCAACCTGATGGAGGTCAGTATAGATGGATTAATAGAGAAAGTCCCACACACTGCTAGAAGGCCACATATTTTTTCAGAGGTAGATGCAGAAAAAAATATATTCAGTTTGCAACCTGATGGAGGTCTGTATAGATGGATTAATAGAACAAGTCCCACACACAGCTAGAAGCCCAATATTTTTTCAGAGGTAGATGCAGAAAAAAATATATTCAGTTTGCAACCTGATGGAGGTCAGTATAGATGGACTAATACAACAAGTCCCACACACAGCTAGAAGCCCAAAATTTTTTCAGAGGTAGATGCAGAAAAAAATATATTCAGTTTGCAACCTGATGGAGGTCAGTATAGATGGACTAATACAACAAGTCCCACACACAGCTAGAAGCCCAATATTTTTTCAGAGCTAGATGCATAAAAAAATTATATTCAATTTGCAACCTGATGGAGGTCAGTATAGATGGACTAATAGAATGATGCTATGCCCAAAAGATTTTACTTCACTAGGTGTAGTAAAAAAATTGGTATTCTATACACAGGTGGTATATCTTGCAACACAGATAGGCTACTCCACTGACTAACACACTCTGCAATAGGCCAAAAAGGATTAGCTTTGCTAGATTCAGCCAAATGCTGTGAAAAAAACTTGCACAGCACTGGCACAGACCTGCCTGGCAAAAACTGATAGGAACTGATGTAACCTAGTCCTGAAAAGGACTCCAATTACAATTAGTCTTTACTCCCACAATCTATCTATTTAAGAGCACAGACCTGCCTGATAAAAGTCGTAGGAAATGCTGTAACCTAGTCCTTAAAAGGACTGCAATCACAACTATTCCCTACTCCCAAACTATCTGTAGATTTGTGCGAAAATTGGCTTGAAATTAACAAGGTATAGCGCACACAGCAACAGCGGTGCCGTCTAACACGCAGCTGCAGCAGTGAGAAAATGGTGGCGACGGGGAAAATGGCTTGGTCTCATAGGGCAAGGACATGTGACATACACTGCCAATGACACATGCCCTTGCTTGTGTGAAAAAAAGCACTTCGCTCCGTGTGTGCGCTGCTGATAGGCTGACAGATTGCACCTCCCCACTGTAAATGCGGGAAAGAGAAAAAAAATGGAGATCTTCATTGTTCCTGCAGAGATCAATCCCCTGCCCCTCCCCCCACCCCGCTGTACACTCAAACTGCGTATTAACATTAATTTTCATCATTACTGAGAAAAAATCCAGTTATGATTTTGGTGCACGAACAGTTATCGAACATAACCTCGAACAGCCGAATTTTTCTCAAATTGTTCGTGTTCGCCGAACGGCTCGAACACCGCCCAAAACAGCTCGAAATTGAGATTGGCGAACAGTTCGAGTAGAACAACGCTCATCTCTAATGACTATATGTACTTGTCACTTTTCCATGTGTTAGTTGTGTCTTGTGAGCAGTTTGTCAGCTTTTGGACACCTTTGAAGGTGTTTTCTATGTGTTTCTATGTGTTTTTGTTTGCCTGCCATTGGTTTTAACGGTGTTCGAAGGTGTTCGACGAACAGTTCGACGAACAGTTCGGCGAACACACGGGTGTTCGACGAACCGAACCGAACTCGAACACTACGGGGGTGGCTCAACACTAATTATGTATCCACTACAAGCCTTACCACTACTCCTGAAACACTCTGATGTAACAATAGGGCCTTCAGAAGGGAAAATGTTCTAGGATTAGTCTGAGCAAACTTATGGCTTCCAAAGACGACAGAGGCATTAATTTTCCAAGCATCAGAAATTACAATCTTGCCTGCCGCTTTCGTTACATAATAGACATAAGAGACATAAGTTTTCTGACTATACGTTGGAAGCTGACTATGCATATCACTTTAGCTTAGTTGCCCTCCTTCACTCGCGGTTTACCTCTTTAGCCCTGACAGTTAAAAAGTTGACAATCCTTAGGGACACTATATCCGCTTGGAAAGTAGTCAGCAAAAAATATGGCCTTTCCTTCAGGATCTCAAAGTACCTTCCGATATGGCAAAACCCAGAATTCCCCCCAGGGTCGTGAAAATAAACTATTTTTGAAATGGCGGCAGGTAGGCGTAGACAACATATCCCATCTTCTCCATCCAAATGAGCAGAGATGGCTAACCTGTACAGAGTGTTTGGAAAGATATAACCTACCTCCCCAACATTATTTCCAATGTGAACAAATGAAGCTCTCCATTATGGCCAATTTAAAAGATGTGACCTTTGAGAACTCCCAAAACGAGTTGTATATCATTTTGCTATCTCCAATGGGTACACCTTCAATATCAGTTCTGTATTCTGTAATGAGATCTAATCTACTAGGGGTGCACATGGACATTTTTTTCAAATTTTGGAGACAACAGTTGAAGGATGTGGAAATTTCCGATAAGATCAGAACAGGTTGGAATCTATTAAGAAAACAAATTATAAATGAAGCGTGGAGAGTAACTCAGTATAAAATTATGCATGGAGCCATTTATGCCTTTAACATACCTAAAAGAGATCTGTTATCAAATAGGCTAACAGCTTGTCCTAAATGCCACCTTCCATTTTCCGCCATTATACACGGCCTTTGGTCATGCCCTGCGTCAGTATCATATTGAGGACAGGTATCGGATATGATTAACACCATATGGGGTCCGGGATATACCCTCTCTCTTATCTAGCCATGATGCACTTCTGGAGCAACACAGAGAACCCTGGGGGGAAAATGGGAAGCCTACCCAAATTGCTCCACACCCTGCTTATACTGGCAAAATAACAGTTACTTAAATATTGACTAGACCCTAACATTCCTCCCTTTGAAGAACTGACAGCTGAAATAAAATATTTTATTGGAGTGGAGCAGCAAGACTCCCTAAGAAATAAGGAAACGCAAGCTGGCAAATTTCTTCTGAAATGGAAACAGTTTATTGTGAACTGTTGCTCATTAAATGAAAAAAGGAAAATGGTAGAACCCTTCACTTCCACAGCGAGGTACATTGTGGAGGATCTTAAAAATAGCCTGGGACCACTACATTTAAATTAAGGAAGGGGAAGAAAGAGTAGGATATAGAAATCATTAGGTAAGGGTTTATAGTACGAGTATAGACGGAATATTTAACAAGGATGGCTCCAATAAATTAGAATATCAACTGGATTGTATGTCAGTTAAATTGATGTAAGTTACAAAGTTATTTGGTTCTTAATGTCTGTTTTGTTTTGTATTACCAATCAATCTTATGAGAAATATCATTATATACCTTGTCTGTGTAGTGCCCCGAGGGCTCGGCCGCTACAGGGGTATTGCACCTCTGCCATTCCACTCCCAGGTAAGGATGGAGTATGGACCAGGGCTCAGTTAGCTTCATACAGCACACTCACCCCATTTCTGAGGGACAGCTCAACGGTACTCCCATTAGACAGAAATGCAGGTACAACAGACCATGTCCCTGGCTGGAGTGGGGAGGGGGGTGGAAAACCTAGTGATGTAGGAGCAGATAGGGGTTGGTTCCTGAGCGTAGGTAGGAGCCCATTGGTTGCTGGTCACCTGGGCTCATGGCTAGAGGGAGGTATAAAAGGTGGGCACCATCTTAGGTCAGGAGTTCAGTCAGTCTGTGCAGAGAGAGGCGAAGACAGGGAGTAGAGGCTCTGTCGGAGCTCTACTCCAGAGAGGGCCTAGAGAAAGGCCGAGGAGGAGAGTGGAGAGAGAGAGGAGGTGAAGGGGAGCTGTGGTTCCTTCTCAGCCCAGCTCCACGAGAAAGGAGAAGAAGGAGGAACAGAAAAGAGGAGAAGAAGAGACAGAGGAACAGAGGGGCTCAGGAACAAGAAGGTGGAAGGGACCCTAAGAACCCACGAGAATACCGGGTGAAGGGTCAGGCATATTAAGGGTACCGGATCCCAAGTTGGTGGAGGAGAAACAACCCTCAGCCAAAGACCGGAGGCTGTGACCATTTATTGGTGCAGCACCTCATCAAACCTGCTAGGAAGGCACCATAAAGGACAGCGGGGAACTGGGCCCACGTTTACCCGCGCAGATCCGCGGCAGCTGGACAAAAGTGGGTCACTGGTGAGGCAGGCCAGAGGAAGGATTGAAAGGGGTCCTGAGCCATACTTCTGAGCTGCCTGGGAGTTGACCGAGCCCCACACCTGGTGGACGCAGCACGGCTCGGGCGGTAACTGCTGACAGAAGTGACCCGGAACAAATGAACTGTGAGTAAAGACCCTGGACTGTAACTTGTTGTCTGTGTGCTCCTTCGCGCCTCCAGCAATACCGGTACTGGGACTCTCACCACCATCACTCCCACCATTCACTACACTGCCCTGGGGCTGCACTCTTCCCGTGGGGAGTCACACCACCTCAGCTGCACCCACCATCAGCCCCAGCGGTCTGCCCTGCAGTGGCGGTTCCTAATGACCGCAAATCCATGGGTGGCGTAGTCGGACATCACTTAAAACTTATAAAGGGACTACCACTGGTCTGACGACCCTGAGCCACGGACCGGGTCGCCACTACTACCCCCATCGTTCCCCTATTGCCCGGATCTGAGTGCCCCACGGCCCAGGGGGCGAGTCATCTGTGTATGGGTATCTGATTATCATCTTAATCTGGTTTGTTATGTTTTATGAAACTTCTAATAAAAATTATATATTAAAAAAAACAAAAAGGTGACTGATACCTGGTAATCATGCACCCAACAGGTATGTATAGATGTGAAGTAATCAGCTTGTGTCTCCTCCTGATGCAACAATGAATGATGCCAAACAAGCACTTTAAGTTTGTCAAAAGATTGTCTTAAAGGAGTTGACTGGTGAAAACAAATTATCATCTATCCACAGGATAGATGATAAGTTATTGATCAGTGGGGGATCAACCACTGGGACCCACACTGATCGTCAGAACAGGGAACTTTTATCCCCACTCGAATGATGCGTCCGTGCGCATATGCAAACTGCGCTCCATTCATTTCCTATGGAGCTGCCGACTTCTGTGTTCAGCTTTTTCTGGCATCCTTAGAAAGGATAAATGGATCAGCAGTCAGGCAATTGCTCTTTTGACGATTGATGTGGGTTCCAGAAGTTGGATCCCCACAGATCAGTAGCTTATCACTTTTCCTGTGGATAGGCGATAACTTGTTTTCAATGGACTACCTCTTTAACCTCCTTATACTGCTTGTGTTTTACACCCTAGCCTCTTAAACACACTGATATTTTTGGGCGATAAGGACACAGTAATTGTTTTTATGTTTCTATTACTGTGTCTCAACCAATGGACATAGCAATATGAGGGATGGTTTTCCCAAGATGAGTGGTAATCTAATGGTTGCATTTTGGCTTACATATGTGTTGAAAAACATTTAGTACATTTTTTAGGCCTCATTCACACGTCCGTGATTAAACACGAACATGAAAAAATGGTACCGGTGTCAATTTTGCAGTTTTTTAGGTATGGTTTCAAAAGTGATGACATGACTGCGTTTACCATCAATGAGACCAGTGCGTCCTGTAATAGGCTGCAGTGGTCAGGTGACTGGAACAGCACGTCATCAGAAAACTATATGATAATGCACAGTGCAAATAACCTACCGCTGCAACCGATCATAGGCCCCTGTGGTTCTGTGGCTGGTGAGCACAGTGACATCATAATTTCTGGTGCCAGCGCACATTGCAAAGATCCAGGTGGGTAACAGCAGGTTTTTTTTTTTTTTTAATCATTTTAAGGCCTCGCTCACATCTGCATATAAATCGGACTAGCACAATGTGAGAAAAAATTGCATTGCACTC
The DNA here is from genome assembly GCF_046119375.1 of Phyllobates terribilis. NCBI lineage: Eukaryota > Metazoa > Chordata > Amphibia > Anura > Dendrobatidae > Phyllobates > Phyllobates terribilis. The sequence continues at coordinate 696,232,002 of NW_027362762.1, forward strand.
TGACCAATGTTATTCAATGCTGATTGGTGAGTTTTTGGCAGACAGATTTTTTGTACTCACAAATCTCAAAGTAATCTCACAAAATTTCACCAGCCAAGCACAGTAAATTCACAACTAGAACCCTCTGAATAGATAGATAGATAGAATAGATACCGTATTTTTCGGACTATAAGACGCACCAGACCATAAGACGCACCTAGGTTTTAGAGGAGGAAAATAGGAAAAAAAATTAAGCAAAAAATGTGGTCATGATGCCCTGTTATGGGGGAGGGGGTCTACTTCTGACACTGGTATTGGGGTAATGTCCCCCAATTCAGTTAATATCCTCCATCCTGGTATGTATGGCCCCTCCTTCCTGGTATACGTGGCTCCCATCCCATCCTGGTATACGTGGCCCTCATCCCCATCCTGGAATGCATGGCACCCCTTGATCCCCCTCCTGGTATTCATGGCACCCCTTTGATCTACCATCCTGGTATGCATGGCACTCCCTGATCCCATCCTAGTATTCATGGCACCCCTTGATCCCCCATCCTGGTATGCATGGAACCCCTTGATCACCCATCTTGGCATGCATGGCACCCCTTGATCACCCATCCTGGTATGCATGGCACCCCATGATCACCCATCCTGGCATGCATGGAACCCCTTGATAACCCATCATGGTATGCATCGCACCCCCCTAATCCCTATCCTGGTATGTATGGCACCCCTTGATCACCCATCCTGGTATGCATGGCACCCCTTGATCACCCATCCTGGCATGCATGGAACCCCTTGATATCCTATCATGGTATGCATGGCACCCCCCTAATCCCTATCCTGGTATGTATGGCACCCCTTGATCACCCATCCTGGTATACATGTCACCCCTTGATCACCCATCCTGTTATGCATGGCCCCCCTCATCCCCATCCTGGTATGCATGGCACCCCTTGATTCCCCCATCCTGGTATGCATGGCACCCCTTGATACCCCATCATGGTATTCATGACACCTCCCCTGATCCCCATCCTGGTATGTATGTCACCCCTTGATCACCCATCCTGGTATGTATGGCACCCCTTGAGCCCCCATCCTGGTATACATGGCACCCCTTGATCACCCATCATGGTATGTATGGCAGCCCTTGAGCCCCCATACAGGTATGCATGGCACCCCTTGATCATCCATCCTGGTATGCATGGCCCCCCCCTCATCCCCATCCTGATATGCATGGCACCCCTTGATTCCCTCATCCTGGTATGCATGACACCCCTTGATACCCCATCATGGTATGCATGGCCCCCCCTCATCCCCATCCTGGTATGCATGGCACCCCTTGATTCCCCCATCCTGGTATGCATGACACCCCTTGATACCCCATCATGGTATGCATGGCACCCCCCCGATCCCCATCCTGGTATGTATGACACCCTTTGATCACCCATCCTGGTATGTATGGCACCCCCTGATCACCCATCCTGGTATGTATGGCACCCCTTGAGCCCCCATCCTGATATGTATGGCACCCCTTGATCACCCATCCTGGTATGTATGACACCCCTTGAGCCCCCATCACGCTGTCTACAAAAAAATAAACAATTGTACTCACCTCCTCTCTCCTCCAGCGCTGTCCTGCTCAGCTGCCAAGACTCTCATTGTGTGAGCTGCGCATGGCAGGGCACTCATGGCGTGCCTGCCATGCGCCCTCACACAGTGTGAGATGCTGTGCTGGAATAGTCACTGCTCCCCACACTGAGACTGTGCGTGGGGAGCAGTGACCATTCAGTGGGAGTGGGCTGTAGGGAATATTCATGAGCTTTATTAGCGGGCACACAGACCACAGAGAGGCAGCAGGAGCTGCGCTGCAGCTACAGTGTGCCGGCTATTAAGGAATATTCATTTTCTTTTGTAGCGGGCACAGTGTAGGCTGCAGCAGGCGGCTTCTGCCTCCTGTGCCCCGCTGATCCCCTGCTGCCGCTCCCCCACACCTCCTACCACGCAGAGCCATAGTATATACAGGTAGATAGTATTCGGACTATAAGACTCACCCCCCACTTTCCTCCAAAACATAGCCCATCCGCAGGCTGGAACTGAGCAAAAACACAGTATATTAGACATGCAATTTTTAGAATGCATTCGCATATAAAAATATATAACTATCTTCGCTTTATGGGAGGCACATCACTTTGAACGTTACAGGTTATCATAACATTATAAAACACTTTTAATAACATTCTTCAACAGGTTACAGCACATTCTGTAACCGGATGTCCATTTTCTTTAGCAAGGTGCAAAGTCAGCAGCATGAGGGACCCGTCCGCAAACCCTCAACATAGGCCCTGGGCGTGGCTGCAGGGCATAAGTGATCCTGGTGCTGAACCACGTCTTCCACCACGCCAAACGGGTTTTTGTTCGGAGGTCATGTGTTGCTAATATAAAACCAATAAAGAGCACTTTAAGAAGTGCAAAACTATGTAGAAGATCAGTCTTTTGCTGTCACAGTCCTCAGCTTGAAGTCTGTTTACCCTGACAGGTAATTATGCACACAATGAATATATACAGTTTAGTCCCACCTACTGTACTAGTAGTGCGGTCTCCGCCTGGGGTACTTTTGATTTTTGCTGGACCCAGCCGGGTCATCTGCCAAGAAATGCGGGGGCGTGTCCTCTCCTCCCTCAATCACGCGGTACACCTGGAGGGCATACCACCTGCGTTCCCCGTGGTATCAAGTGTAGGTGACACGGTCACCGGGGTACAAGTTCCGGTCGGGATGGCCCTGTTCCAGATCGGGCTCAACATCCCGCCGGTTTACAAAAATATCCCTGTTGAAATTGGGATCACGGATGAAGCCCCACACAGCCTTCAAGTCGAAATTTTACTACTAGTTCTTCTTCATGGGGGCTGGGGTGGGCAGATTCCGCTTGCTGGAATTGAGCTTTTGCGGCCTTGTTCAGGGCCTCTAACTGCTCACAATGCGCCCGCCGGCTGCGCCACTCCTTCTCCAGCTGTTGGAGTTCCCGCCTGCAGAACTCCTTTTTCTGCAGGGCTTCGGCTTGGGTCTCCCGCGGGAACCCCATCAGGTCCCCCCCCGGTTGTCCCAACTAAATTCTTCTCCGCTGGGGCAGGCAACCGGGGGCGTTGGTGTCGGGAGTAGCGGGTACGGCTGCTGGTCATCAAATCTGGCGGACCAATCAAAGGAAGGCGCGCCGTACACCCACTCAGGTGCCGGAGGTGGTGGTTCCGGGAGGGAGCCGAGCAGGAAGTTTTCAGATTCAGCGCCCGGGGGTGGAGGTTCCGGGCTTAGCAGCTGGTCTAGGGTGCACGCGCCCGGGTACAGGGGCTGCTGCTGCAGGAGGCCCAGGAGCAGGTCAGCATTTGCAGCGCCTGGGATGGAGGAACTCTTCCTACCTGCTCCTGTGCTGCATACGGCCTCCTGGGGTTCATCTGGCTTCGCCGGGGCAGGAGTGCTGATGGTACCCGGTGCTGGCTGCCGCTGAGCTGCTAACTTTTCCAGCAGCTCGCCCTTCCACTTTGCGACCGCTGCTTGCTGGGCCCGTTCCACCTGCTTGCTCAGCTCCAGGATCTCTCTTTGGAGAAATTCCGCATCCTCCGGGGAAAGCTGATCTGTATCTCCCTCCAGGGTGAGGGAAGGCACCTTCTGTTGCAGGCCAGAGGTGGAGGCTTGGTCCTTGCTTCTGTCCATACTGGCTACCGGGTGCGGTCTGTCTGGACTGGTTAAGACCACACCCCGTCTCCATTCTTTCTCTCCTCCTCCTCTCCCTTTTCTGGGGCGGTCCCATAGCAGCTTGCTGTCGGTCACTCCCTGAGACGTCCTCCCTGCCTTCACGGACACATCTATGCGGACAGTCACAGTTGCAAGGGGCAGGTTGTGCTTTTGGCGCCATTCTGGGACCCGGCCCAAGATGGGAGGTTCCATATTGTTGTTTTTGATCATGCAAATAATGGCGCCTGTTCTTCTGGGGCGGGCGCCACATTCAAGGTGGAAAACTGCTCATATTAGGCACACAATACCAGCTGATAACGGGCTGGTCACGTATCCTGTTCGTGACACCAGAGATGACGCGCCCCCAGGGCAATGGAGTACTCGACACCCGGGCCTGTGGATGCTGGGGGGGGGGGATATGTCACAGTGGCTGGCCCGGTCCAGGGGGTCAACAAAAAGGGGAATTTTATTTATATGGGGTTTGTAGTTTTAGGAAGTGTTTGTGACGCCACCTGTGGTACCGGTTAAGGATTACCAGCACTGCTGCAGTCCTCCGGGGGGTGATGGGATGGCAGCTGGAATGTTTCTGCTCCCCACAGGCGGAGCGGGCCCCCCCGGGGCAGTGTAGGTGCAGATGGTGGTGATGCTGGGCGTTGTAGTGCAGAGGGAGAGATGGCGCAGCTGAAATAACTGACGGAGGCAGTGCAGTGCAGTCATCCGAGTTCTTACTCACAGCTCTCATGTAAGTTCCAGAGGTACACTGCGCGGGTGCCAGCCTCCCACGTCGCGCTGCGTCTACCAGAACAGGGGTTCAGTTCTTCCTCAGATATGTCAGGAGCGCTTGACGGAACCTCGCTTTCTTATGTTCCTCACTAGACCGACTTCTCACGCTGGGTCTTCTCCCTCCTGCCCAGCGCTTCCCCATACACAGTCCCGATCGGGTGCTCTGAAGTCCCTCTGGGCAACTTGGAGTTCCCGGACCTGCTTGACCCTCACGGTGACTAGGATGAGGCTGTGGCACCTGCACTATAAAAGTCAGAAGTCTCCAGTTTTTCAAGCCGAGACCTGGATCCCTCTGCCGCCTGGCAGATTCGGGGCGTACGGGTGCCATCCTGAACTCGCCGTACCCCCTGGGATCCCTTCTATAGAATGGAGCCTTCCTTCTCTGCTCCCCTCCTGGGCCTCTATCACTAGGCCCCACTTGTGGAGTAGAGCTCCTGAAGAGATTCTGCTCCCTGACTGTTCTCACTCACTGACTGAACTGATCTCTGCCTCCCTTTAAATACCTCCTACTATGATGCTCCCCTACTCTACTTCCTCCACCCACACCCACTACTGTTTCCCTCTACCTTTGGTTCCCCCCACTCCAGCCAGGGACATGGCTCAGCAGGAAACACAGTGCATCTCGCCCTTCCAGCCAGCCTGGAGCAGTGTAGTGTTGAATGCGGGTGTTGGGGTTCCGGGCAGCACTCCCTCCTTACCTGAGAGAAGGAGACACCACACCTCTGGGTGAGGTGCAGTACCTCTGTGGCGACTGAACCCTCAGGGGTGCCACACTTCAGTCTTAGCGAGCCCTTATTCTGTGCATTTTCTTTCTTGTTATTTATTTATTTTTACTTTTTTTAATTATATTACATTAGTGGTTAGGAAGCTGCCTAGTGTGTTGTTTTACTGTGCGTGGCTGGTGTTGAGGTGCAGAATAAATCTCTCCATTCACATGAAAATCGCAGAGACGTGTCCAGTTTTGATCAGATAGTTGGATCAAAATCTGCAATGCAAGTCTAGGGGCCAGTGAAAAAATCGGACTGCCCTCAGATGTCATCTGAGCGTGTTCTGATTTTCAAGGACTGTCAAAAAGGAAAAGGTTGAGAAACATTTTTATTATTATTTCTATATTTAGATACATAGATAATTCTTATAAAAAGTATATCAGCAGTTTTGTAGCACAGAATAGAAAAATATTGCTGATTATTTATCAACTATCATCAACAATGATGCAAAGTTTTAGATAATGTGTGAAAACTATAGGTTCATAATGTATACAGTATGTAATCATCTGACACTGCACAGCAGCTGTCAGGATGTAGTCACTATGTGTCCCCGGCTCCCAGACAGCAGGGAGGCAGAGCAGAGGTGAGCAGTGCTGCTATCTTGATCTTTTCTACCGCAATCAATGGAGCTACAAATAACTGAATGTACTTATTGCTCTGCCTGTTGTCCTATTGAGTGCAGCGCTGTCCAGCATTATCTGTAGCTGCATCACAAGCAGATGTTAGGAGAGCCCTGCTTACTTCATCTCAGTCTTGGGATCTGCTGAAGTGAACAGTGCGCTCCCTACTTCTGCCGCTGTGATGGAGCTACAGATAATGTTGAACAGTGTGGCATTCAGTAGGACAACAGGCAAAGTGATAAGCACATCTCTGCCACAGAAAGCAAGTACTGAATGAGCACACATAAGGGAATAGGGGGCCCTGGGAAAGTGCTCAGTCTCCTCCCACCCCCTAACATTGGCCCTGACCACACAATATACAGTATATGTATATAAAAACAATTTTCAAAAAACAATGTCAGAATTGTGTGTTTTTTGCAATTCCACCACACTTGGAATTTTTTCCCTTGCTCCTTGTTTTTCTCTTGTTCATATAGCCCTTGTAGGTATATGTGGACTGAAAAATAAAAAAAGTTATGGCTCTTGTGAGAATGGGAGGAAAAAAACAAAAACAGAAATTGACCATGTCAAGAAGGGGTTAAAGACTGTAATTTGTCAGCAAAGTACCAAAAACTATGTACTGTATGCATCATACCTTCTCTAATCATCATATACTCTGACAAATGTTTACTATAAAAGCCTATATTCTTTTTAACCAAAAGAATTCCATAAAATCTAAATAACTAACAACACTTCAAAAAATATCAGTCAGTTTTTGAAATGTTATTGAGCGAACCAAAACACTCTGAGGAGACATAATTTCCATACTCCAGGCAGATGGTAACCACCGTGCAGCCACTAACTTCTGGTTTGTTTTGCTTTATAGCAAGGTCCCATTCAGATGTTTGTGTTTCGCTGTCCTAGTAAGGACCATTATTTCTATACCAGGTACTCATTTTCTGATCTGAAATCAACAGCCTCATTACATTTGATTGTACCAGTGAAACGTTTGACACGTCTGTTCATGCAATGTATTTGCACATGCTTAGCATTCTTTCAAACAACGATGTTTGCTAAATGTTGATTACCCATTGTATCAGTCCCTGCAGCTTGTTGACCTGCAAACATTGAAGGACAAACTATGCAGATTGACTGAATACTTGAATAATGAGACATGACCTCATCCCACCTTTCCCCTGACCTGTGGATGATGACCTAGAGGACAGATGTGGGTATAAAAAGGAACCTCTATTCTCCTGTAGAGAGACTGTACATGACAGTAGCCAAGTGACCATGGCTCCAACTGAACAAATAAAGATTTGACACTCTACAGGATGCCAGCTTAAGGTACCCCGGCCCCAGCTGCAGGAATACAGATATGCTTCATTAACGATCACTGAACCCATGGAGACATTTGGAGAAGCCAGGTTGGAACAATCAGGTCATCTGGCCCCATACCTCAATGGACTGTCAGTTTCCTAAGCTTGCTGCTATCCTCTCTCTGTGGGTTCCCACCCAAATCAGGGTGTCACTGGTTGGGGTAGTTGGCCCTGGGAGCTCCGAAGTCGCAGATGTTCTAATTCCCGGCGAGCCAGCAGAAGGGTGAGACTCTGTAATTTACACCATCTTATGTACTTGCTTGGACTGTACTATATGTTATTTTCTGTTTGCGTTTCAATAAAGTATTGCCACACTGTTTTAACCTCAACCTGTGTTGTCTGAGTAGTATTCTGCCCATGGCAAATGAGAGCGGGCATTCAGTGGATGATTCCCTGTCCATGCGGTCTTTTTCCAAAGACAGCCGGGCCAGCGGGCGAGAGCACCCACTGACCCTCGTGTCTCCACATTACCTTATAGATGACATCTTCTAGCCTTAATGAGCTGTAACAACCATGCTGTCTGCTATTATTAGCTATAACTACCACACCATCCGCCTTTATGAACCACGGCCAATACTATATCTGTCCCTCTCCACTGTTTTCCCTAACACTCTATAGCTCTACACTATCTACTTCCCAAAATGCTAACGTCTCTCGATACTGAGCCACCATTTCATGCTGCCCCCTCTCCATATCCAGTTTGTGCCCCCTTTTCACACTATGCCCTCATCCTGCCAATCACGCTGCCCTCACCAAACTGTAGCCCTCCATACCCTGTCCCCCTACACAGCATATTGGTCACCACAGCCAGCCATACAGTATGATATCCACAACAGGCCCAATATACAGTATGATGTCCAAAACAGCCTCCAATATGCAATAAGATGTCCACAACAGCCCACCACACAGTATATCCACCACAGCCTCCAAATAAATAGTATGATGTCCACCCCAGCCCCCTATGCTGTATGGTTGCCAAAGTCCCCTATACAGTATAATGTCCTTCAGATCCACCTATACAGTATCATCACCACAGCCCCCAGTAAAATGTCTCCACACAGCGCCCTATGCAGTGTTGTCACCACAGCCCACAGTATAATGTCCTCAACAGTCACTAATACAGTATGGTTACCACAGTCACCTACACAGCATGATGTCCCCATAGCCCTTAGTATAATGTTCTCCACAGCCCCCTAAACAGTATGATGGCACCACAGCCCCAGCATAATGTTCCGCACAGTCCTCAGTTTAATGTCCCCCACAGCCCCTAGTATAGTGTTCCCATCAGCACCCAGCATAATGTCCGCACAGCCTTCTATACAAAATGAGGTCTTGACAGCCCTTAGTATAATGTCCCCACACAGCCCCTTATACAGTATAATGTAAACCCATACAATATGATGTCCCCACAGCTCATGTATAATGTTATCCACAGTCCCCTATATAATATGATGTCCCCATAGCCCATGCATAATGTCCCCCACAGTCTCCCCCAGGGCCGGCGTCAGCACCCGGCGCACCCGGGCAAGTGCCGGGGCCCCGAGCAGGCAGGGGGGCCCACTGGCGGGCGCGCACCCCGCTGGGCTACGGGCGGAGGAGAGCGGTGTCAGCGCCCGCCCTTCTCCGCCGCTTGCTCAGGGCCCCGGCAGCCGGATACTTACCTCTCCCCGTGCCTCCGCAGATCCGCTGTCTTCCTGCTCTGCGCTCCCTGTGACGTCTCAGGTCAGAGGGCGCGGTGACGTCTTTCCACCACGCGCTCCCCTGAGCCGTCACAGAGAGCGCAGAGCGGGACGACACCGGCAACGCTGGAGTCTGGACCCGAGCAGCAGGCAGCAGGTAGCAGGTGAAAAGGAGGGAGGTGAGTATTTGATTTTTTTTTAATATGGGGGGGTGACATCTTGCATGGGGCATTATAAAGAGAGGGGGGTGACATCCTGCATGGGGCATTATAAAGAGAGGGGGGTGACATCCTGCATGGAGCATTATAAAGAGAGGGGGTGACATCCTGCATGGGGCATGGGGCCTTATAAAGAGGGGAGGTACATCCTGCATGGGGCATTATAAATAGAGGGGGGGTGACATCCTGCATGGGGCATTATAAAGAGAGGGGGGTGACATCCTGCATGGAGCATTATAAAGAGAGGGGGTGACATCCTGCATGGGGCATTATAAAGAGGGGGGGTGACATCCTGCATGGGGCCTAATGAAGAGGGGGGGTACATCCTGCATGGGGCATTATAAAGAGGAGGGGTGACAGCCTGCATGGGGCATTATAAGGTGGGGAACAGCCTGCATGGGGCATTATAAGGGGGGGCAACCTGTATGGGGCATTATGTGGGGGGTAACAGCCTGCATGGAGCATTATAAGGGGGGGACAGCCTGTATGGGGCATTATGTGGGGGGTAACAGCCTGCATGCAGCATTATATGGGGGCCAATATCCTGTATGGAGCGTTATAAGGGGACCAGTATCCTGTATGGAGCGTTATATGGGGGCCAGTATCCTGTATGGAGCTTTATAAGGGGACCAGTATCCTGTATGGAGCGTTATATGGGGGCCAGTATTCTGTATGGAGCCTTATATGGGGGCCAGTATTCCGTATGGAGCCTTATATGGAGGCCAGTATTCTGTGTGGAGTCTTATATGGGGGCCAAGTATTCTGTATGGAGTCTTATATGGGGGCCAAGTATTCTGTATGGAGCCTTATATGGGGGCCAAGTATTCCGTATGGAGCCTTATATGGGGGCCAGTATTCCTTATGGGGCCTTATATGGGGGCCAGTATTCCGTATGGGGCCTTATATGGGGGCCAGTATTCCGTATGGGGCCTTATATGGGGGCCAGTATTCCGTATGGGGCCTTATATGGGGGCCAGTATTCCGTATGGGGCCTTATATGGGGGACAGTATTCCGTATGGGGCCTTATATGGGGGCCAGTATTCCGTATGGGGCCTTATATGGGGGCCAGTATTCTGTGTGGAGCGATTCGCTGGTTTCTGAGCTATTGTGGAATTTACAATAGATATCGCTCATGTAATGTAAGAAGTGAAATCTTTGCATTGTACTATATATATATATATATATATATATATATATATATATTTCTCTGCGGTATCTGTGCGTCATGAATCGTGGTATGTATTAAAGGGGCCAACTGAGACTCTTTCGCCCGGGGCCCAGAAAAACCTGGAGCCGGCCCTGTTCTCCCCTATAATATGATGTCCCCACAGCCCAGTTATAATGTCTCCCACAGCCCCCCTTATAATGTGATGTCCCCACAGCCCAGATATAATGTCACCAACAACCCCCTCTGTAATATGATGTCCCTACAGCCCAGATATAATGGCTTCTTCAATGCCCCATAAAATATGATGTCCCTACAGCTCCCATTCAATGGCAAAATATTATACAGAAAAAAAGCATATATTCCCCATTCATCATGGCTGTCATCTCCTATCTGGTATAGCAGTGGGTGCTGATTGGCGCAATGCAGTGATGTACCCTGCGTGACACCGTCCTCCAACAGGGTAGAGGCCAGAAGACTAGCCTGTGTCTTGCTGGAGTTACTAACGGATCAGAGGGTGATTTGAACTCCTCATTTGCTGTCCTGGCGCTCACATAAATTGTATCAATGTCTTATGGACACACATCGCATTTTCAACTTTATCAACACCCTTGATGCTGATAAATCAATGATGTAGGAGGGAGAGTCACTTTAGTATAATACACAGGGTAGCCAGGCTTTAGGCTTCTTCCTCTGGCGACCTGGTTGAAATATTAAGGGTACATTTTCTCCTTGTGAAGAGTGAAATGTCTGGCATGGCAGTGGTAGGAGGCTTTTAAGCCATGCAATGCTCCTCTGAGAAATTAAATATGCATGTTGACTTGTGTTCGATCGGGTCACTCGGCTGCATTATAGAGGTAGACACAGGAACACTGTCTTGTTAAATCTTCCACTGGTTTATTAAAGGTACTGCATCAACTAGTGCAATGTTAGCAAAACAAACACGGCCTTCCCGGCCTAACAGGAAAACAAAAACATAATGAATGTCACAGTCCATGTTGCTGCGGGGATCCGCCCACTCAGGAACCAACATATAAAGGTTCAGCTTTCCTTAACACAAACATCTAGCTCTGGAGCTCCCAACTCCAGACACACCCACCAATGAATCAGCCAGAATGCTGTGTATTTATCCGCTGGAATCCACCCTTTGGTGGAGATATGTTGAACAGCCTCCCACCCCCTCTACAGCTGTTCAATCAAACTAGCCCTAAACATGGCCGATTAACCCCTCTCAGCCTTAGTGTGCTGGAGCATTTTTCTAGGTTCATATCACTGAAGCTAACAACCTCAGTGATACATATCTCCCCTTCAGTACTTTGCCAGTGACTCTGTCACAGCCTCTTCAGAGAGGGAGAGAACTAAAACTCTAGTTCCATCTTTTGGAAGTAGAAATCCTAAAAGGCAATATCAGCCCTTTAATGTGTTTTGCCATATGACAAGCCAAACCAGAATCTCAATTTCCCAGAGGAGCATTGCATAGCTTATAAGGCTCCTCACATTGGCAATACAATCACTCTCTACAAGGAGAGATTTTATCCCTTAGATCCCAGTCAGAACTCTCTCATACAGCCAAATCAGATCTCATACTTTGCATTGACAAGGGGCAACACCCCGAAACACTGTGTCTGCAAATCTGAGATCCAAATTACGGTATCAGTTGATAGAGGGCTTCATTCTAGTATCATGAAATTCTACCCAGGTTTCTTTAACAATGGACACAGACAAGTCAACTTTTATACTTATTTAACATTGAAGCTATCAACTCTGAATTTTGAAGTTAGTTTGTGCATTTGCAATAAATAATATAATGTTATTTACATCGGGTCTAACAATACAGGGTACAAACAATATCAGACATTGCAGGATAAGATATAGTTCACCTATTTAAATAAGAGTGGTGAGGGCTATGCGTGTAAGAAATTACAATCTATAAGTCAGTTGATTGTCTGCAAAAAGTTTGATTAAATCCTAAAGATGATTAAATGTATTCAACTACGTATTTGTCATCTGCCACAAATTTTTCCCCAAAAAACTGATTGACGTTGAATCAATTTGCAGTGAATTTCAAGAGCTGATAAGCCTATAATTGATTTGAAAAGATGTTTATGACACCCTGAGAATTGCATTGAACTCCTTCCTGTATCTTTAATACAAAAACACTGATTTATAAATGTCAAAGTAAACTCAAGGTATCTGGCTATGGGTAAACAATTGGTCAATGGCACTAACCAACAGACTGTTTAATAGCGCACAGTACACAGACTTTTCATGCTTTTTAAAATAAAAAAATGTGCAAAAATTATATTATTTCTCTTACTTTTGAGACCAGGCAAGTAGTGAGCATTCTCGTTCAGTTGAGTCACTCTGTGTGCATGATTTGCGGCTGTTTGACAGCTTTAATACAGGTGCGAGGTTCGGATTATGGGGGATATTAGTCTTAGGTCATTTGTATAATGGAGGGCACATGTAGGGCGATAGACAGAGATGAGAGAAGAGATATAAGGCAGTGCAGAACTGTGGAGAGCTTTGTGGGTGAGAGCGATGAGTTTATATTGTATTGTGTAGCAAATGGGTAACCAGTGTAATGACTGGCAGAAGATGGAAGAATTGGTGAAGCGGCCGGACAGAAATATGACCCTGGCTGCCGCATTCTGGATGGATTGGAGAGGAGAAAGTTTGGTAAGAGGGAGACCGATCAGAAGAGAGTTGCAGTAGTCCAGATGAGAGTGAATAAGAGCAACAGTAAGAGTTTTAGCAGTTTCAAAGGTGAGAAAAGGTTGAATTCTGGAGATGTTTATAAGATAGGAAGCCAAACCAAGGACTCTCCACAAGGTGAAACATTCCCCCTTTGACCCACTGTCAGGGGCTTCCCATCTAGCCAAATCAGAACTCCTGCTTTGCATTTGTGAGTGGAAAGCATCCCAAAACATGTGAAACCAAAACATGGGCAGCACACTTGTTTGAATAAATGTATGTCACACTGTGGCCATTAACAGACAAATATAACCTAGTATAAAAACAATGAATAGATAACTTGTATAAACAGATAATAGTAATACATGTAAAAAGAAGAGGGTACTTAGTAGACATTTTTTTTTATCCAAAAAGCGTAAAAGCCATTCCACCACAACAAGGTGTACCCAATAAGGACGATCCTTAACTCTAGTAACAAATCTTACTATGTACCTGAAGGAATCAAAATACATTGGAGTAGAAAAGAACCTGGTGCACGGCCCAGAGAGGTTGTCTACCAAGAACTCAATGTTTTTACATGTATTACTACTATTTACTTACTGCAGAGTATCTTGTTGTTGTTTTTATTGTAGGTTATATTGTTTGTTAACAGTGTGAAGATGGAGTCCCTCAAGTTTATACTTGAGGGACTCCATACACATTATACTTATACCATACACATTATACTTATACCAACAAAGGGCTGGCCCATGTTTTCGGGTTTGCTTTAATTCTTTGTAGTTTGTACATTTGGCCACTGACTTGGGCTGTGCTGTTTACATATTTGTAGACAGTGTAAATCTGTTGACCTGTGATATACTGCAATAACAATATATTGAGTTTATGTGCACACAGCATCTTTTAAATACCGGCGTACCCACATTGTTTTTACTTTAAGAAGCTCTAGGAAAATACCAATAGCATTTTTCCTGAAGCGTCTTCTTTGACATCCTTTGTGCTGGCTTTTGTTTTTTATTTCAAATGTAGGATAGCAGTGGTAACCATGCGGGAGCCACCAGAAGAATGGACAGGTCTCTTCTTTTAGCTGCTTCATGAATTTCGAAGATGTCATTGGGCAACAACAAACTATCCTAATGCCAAGCTGTATTTTTAGCTCTGCGAGCTATAGCATCAGGGGCAATAGCAGTGGTATCGGCACTCTGTCAGGGCAAATCTTGTGATGGGAATCAGGCAGGAAGCAAGGAGCTTAGGCCATTTTCCACATACAATCAATTGCGAGCAAGAATATTGCTGATGATGTTTGGAAACAAAATTGAGATGATGAGGAGTTGATATTCTCATGAGGGGAAAGTGGTGGACTGAGCATTAAAGGGAATCTGTCACTCCCTGGGACGTTTTGAAGCTATTACTATGGGCATACGGGTGATAGCATTGTAAAGATAATCCTACCTGTATGCCTCCTAGTTGCTGTCTTGTTGTTGAGAAATAAACTTTTAATTGTTTATGTTAATTAGTTCTTCAAGGCCCTGGGGCATGCGGTGCCAGGAAGAAAACTCTGCCTCCTGTGTTAATTTGCATACCACCCCCCTCCTCTACATGTCACAGTGTCATGTGATGTGCAGTTGTGGCGCCGGAATCCCGCGCCTGCGCCCTGAACTCGAGCGATTATGCAGTATCTTTTCCGCCCTGCTATGGGCATTGGCTTAATTGTTCTTCTTCGCAGGCGATGCCAGAGCCTGCGCAGAAGAATGGTGAAGATGTAAGAGGGTGTATAGAGATATATGTGTTGGTGATGACTGTGTTATAGCAGAAGATGGAGTCCCTCAAGTTTAAGGGCCTCATCTATGCTATATAAGTCTGACAGTTATTTTAGGTGAAAACAACAGCTATGAATGTTCCTTCTTGTATCAATAGCGTGTCCTTGGGAGAAGATAAAGTGATTCTCCCTGGCCAGATGTTTCTTCTAGTGTAGCAATAATGTGTTCTTGCAGAAAGATGAAATGACCTTGCTAACTAGATAAGTCTAATTAAATATTTTAAAGCATACAGAAACTAGCTTTTTTCGCTTGTTCAGCTAAACTGTATAATCGAGCAAATCCGTTTCCTGCCTTTAGGGTGTATATTAGCCCTCTGTTTTGTAATAAAGTTTTTAGAGTATGTTTAGACACAAACATCCTGTCCTGTGTCTTCATTCTCTCCGAGCTCGTAATCCAAAGGATAGAAGACCCAAAATTCAGTGACGACAGCTGGTGCCTCAAACAGGGACCTTGAGTTAATCTACCCAAGGGTGCTCGACCGGTCCGAGACATGGGACGAGTGAAGCTCTCTGTTGGTGATATATACAGCGCTGAGGTAAGAATAACTGTTATATTCTACCTAATTATATCACTGCATAGAAGAGACTCCCTCACCCCCGAGCGGTCGGCTCCCCAGGTAATTCAACAGATTGTTGTCTGGCTCAGGTCCGTTTGAACCAGTAGAATCCCTCAGATAAATTGACAGTCCTGCCTTCTATCCTTTGGAGAATTTAAGGATGAAAGTATGGATCCGATGATTGTGTTGTGGATGTGTCCCGGGATTGATGTTTTTGGTCTGTTTTTCTGGTTGGCGTATAAGTCCTAGAGAGGCTAGTAGTGGAATGGTTCAGAAACCTCTGTGGCCCATTGTCTAAGTGACCATTGTCTAAGTGACTGAAGAGTCTCTTCTAGGTGAGGAGAACCGAAAAAAATGGGGAACCAAAATGCCAAGGAAGGCATTATAGCCAAAGACTTAGTGGTACGCAGAGAAGGGAAACAGGCACTGATTGGAATTGACAAAATATTGTGTAAAGCGGGAATGAATGAGAATGGAGAGATGAATGGAGAGAAATGGAAATCCTTCTTTAACTCCTATCATGGATGGTTGAAAGATAAGGGTCTGTTAGGGACAGTAGATGTATGGATGAATGCATGCGCTTATTTTGAAGGAAAGATTGAAGAATTAGGAGACGGACGTTACAGACTGACAAAAACTGGAATGACAGATTTTCCTCCCTGTCCGCTCCCGACGTCACCCACACCCCAGTACCAGAATTCCCAGGAACCTAATTGTTGGGTTTGCCCCAGATGTGGACAACAGAACCCCTTGACAGTAGACATCTGTGTGGCATGTGGAGGACCGAGACCCCACCCAGCTAGACAATTCCCAATGAGGACGGTAGTTGTGCCAGGAGCACCGGGAGCAGCAGCAGCAGCGGGGGGGATGCAGTGGTTCCAGGTCAGGAAGCTCGCACAATGTTACTGTATAGACCATGGAGTCCTTCAGAGCAGTTGGCACTGATCTCCCAGCTGCCAGACCCATCCCAGTCCCCTATGGGTTTCGCTAGAATGATCACCACCATACAGGATACGTATCATGCCACTAGAATAGATCTGCAGGGGGTAATTAAGGGAAAATTGGCAGATGAAGCCCGCTATGATAGGTTGATAGATGAGACAAAAAAACAATATGCCAATAGGACCGGACCCGTAGATGCAGAATCTAATGATGCAGCAGCTGGAGTCCTATTCGCAGCAGCGTTGGTAAAAGCATGTCAAGACAGGCAAGCAGAAAAGCAAGTTACACTAGAAGATAGAGTGCAGGGAAAGGAGGAAGATCATAAGGATTATTTCTATGCACTAAAGAAAACCTGGTCAGAAATGGGGTTCAACCCCGGTAATAAGACTAGTGAGAGGGTATTAGCAAGTGCTTTCATGAATGGACTAAAGAAAGAGATTGCAGAGAAGGTAAAAGCAAGTAGACTGGACTGGAGATCAGTGAAGGCAGAAGATTTAGCTAGAATAGCTCAGGGGGCACAGCATGACATAGCGCAGGCAAAAAGAGCTGCCAGAATACATATAGTAGAGACGACCCCCAGAAACAACAGAGGCAGAGGACGGACTGAAGGAGGAGGACAGAAACTGTGTTACGGATGTAAAAAGCCAGGACATTTTAGAAAGAACTGTAGGACCAACCCGTATCCAAATGCTCAGAGTACGGGACCTCCAGCCGACCAAACAACGCCCCCATAGGATGAGGGTAGCTTGCACATGAACCCCCTCATCTCCTTACCCCCAACTCCCAGTTGTATAGTGCAGGTGAACCTACCAGGGGGACATGAAATCGATTTCCAAGTAGATACGGGGGCCGACAATTCAGTAATTACGCAAGGTGATTGGCCGTATACTGACACTGATTTTTCACATCATGTCATTGCCACCCCCTTCAGTTCCCCGTCTGTCCTGCTTCCTGTCACTAAAAGAATTCCCCTGCAAATTCAAGGAGCTACTGTACATAGCCAGCTCATGGTATCACCCCGAGGCCAATGTAACCTTTTGGGAAATGATGTGTTGCCCCAATTACAAGCACATATTGAGTATCATCCCGATGGCACTGTCACCATGACCCCAGGTTTAAAACCAAGTACCCTTTGCAAAATTATGTCGCTAGATATTACCAGCATAGAAGAGACAAATGAGTTTCCCCCGATATTGGAGCAGGCTGTACCACATGATTTTTGGGCCTCAGACAAAACAGATGTTGGTAGGTTAAGAGTTCAACCAGTAATGGTGAAATTAAAACCAGGAGCCATCTTGCCTCAACAGAGGCAGTATCCCCTTAGCTCGGCTCAGGAGAATGCCGTAGCCCAGCAGGTCCAAAAATTACTACAGAGAGGAGTCCTAGTCAAAACCCAGTCCCCTTGCAACACTCCCCTGTTCCCAGTAAAGAAAAAGAGCATGCCAGGACAACCAGCCGCATATAGAATGGTCCATGACCTCCGGTTGGTTAACAAAGCCACAGAACTTCTAACACCAGTTGTGCCCAACCCGCATACTCTTCTGTCACAGATACCTTCTAACTCTCTTTGTTTTTCAGCGGTCGATTTGGCAAATGCATTTTTCAGTGTACCATTACATCCTGACTGCCAGTACCTGTTTGCTTTCACATTCCAGGGCAGTCAATATACATGGACAGTGTTGCCACAGGGTGCCCAGAATTCACCCGCAATGTACACTGCAAGTCTGCAGGAAATACTGGAGGGATGGTCTGAACCACATATCATTGTTCTGCAATATGTCGATGACCTACTCATTTGTGCCCCCTCCAGGAAACAATGTCATAGTGCAACTATATCGCTTATGTTGTTTCTCTATCACGCTGGCTGCAAGGCATCGAAAGATAAGCTTCAGTTTTGTAAATCTTCAGTCACCTTTTTGGGACATTGCATTATACCAGGAGCTCGTCATTTAACAAATGCACGCAAACAAGCAGTACAGGCATTCACCGTCCCCATTAATGTTGCAGCCCTCAGAACTTTTCTTGGACTTGTTTCCTATTGCAGACAGTGGATTCATGCCGTCTCTATTTTAATGCAGCCCCTCTATGACTGTCTTACCCCAACACCTTTTGTACTAACACCAGAGGCAATAGACTGTTTTTATTCTCTCAAGAACCGTATTTTGGCCGCTCCAGCTTTGGGTACCCCTAATTATGAGCTCCCATTTACTCTGTACCTTCATGAACAAGCTGGACATGCAGCAGGAGTTTTAACTCAAACACACGGTGATAATCAGAGACCTGTTGCCTACTTTAGTGGCAGATTGGATGCGGTAGCCAGAGGTGCACCATCCTGCGTACGTGCTCTGCATGCTGTTGGACTATTACTCCATAAATCCGCAGACATTGTTCTTGACCACCCGCTCACCGTTCTAACACCTCATGATGTCTACACTATATTGAATCAAGTGCAACCCGCTCACCTCTCAGCAGCACGTCATCTTAGGTTACAATGCGCACTGTTAATGCCTCACAATGTTTCTTTACAGAGGTGTACTACCCTGAATCCAGCAACTTTGTTACCTCTCTCAGATCTAAAGGAGGAGTCAGGTACTGTGCTTTTTAAGGAAGATCCAAGAGAGGAAGTTCCTCATGACTGTGTACAAATGATGGCACAAGAAACGGCAGGTTTACCTACTGTATTTGAACATGAATTACAAAATGCAGATTTTGAATTTTTTGTAGATGGATCCCGTCATCAGGACGATTCAGGTACCTTCCATACTGGATATGCAGTTGTCTCCCTCAATGCAGTAATCAAGGCAGAACCAATGCTCCCACACCAGTCGGCTCAAGAAGCTGAACTTAGGGCCCTAACCGAGGCCTGTAAACTAGCGGAAGGTAGTATTGTTAACATTTACACAGATTCTAGGTACGCATTCGGTATATCGCATGATTTTGGTCCAATATGGAAGTCAAGAGGTTTCCTGACGGCAGCAGGACACCCCATTAAGAATGCTGATGCGGTCCAGCAGTTAATTGATGCGCTACAACTACCCAAACAAGTAGCTGTCATAAAGGTAAGAGCACATACCAGATGCACCGAGCAGGTAAGCAGAGGAAACGCGATGGCAGATGCAGCGGCAAAAACAGCAGCCTGTAAGCCGCAACAAGGGTCAACAGTACGTCAGTTAAGTGCCCCTAAAAACCCCTTTGTGTCGGAGGACATCTTATCCCAAATGCAGGCTCAGGGGGACGAAGGACGTGGTGTCCGAAACGCGCGTCGGGGTTTGCCGCGGAGTACCACTCACACTAGCTGCTGTAGACACAGGTACGCTATACATCTTTCCTATATACAATTTTCTCTAATTGATTGTACGTTGCCCCTTTGGTATTGCTTGTACATATATATTGGATATTTGATATAGATATGGTCAGTATTATAGTACACATAGTACTTCTATATATGTTGGTTGAATATATTTCTAATATTTGTACCTGTTGTATTTAGAGATGAGCGTTGTTCTACTCGAACTGTTCGCCAATCTCAAATTCGAGCTGTTTTGGGCGGTGTTCGAGCCGGTCGGCGAACACGAACAATTTGAGAAAAATTCGGCTGTTCGAGGTTATGTTCGATAACTGTTCGTGCACCAAAATCATAACTGGATTTTTTCTCAGTAATGATGAAAATTAATGTTAATACGCAGTTTGAGTGTACAGCGGGGCGGGGGGAGGGGCAGGGGATGGATCTCTGCAGGAACAATGAAGATCTCCATTTTTTTTTCTCTTTCCCGCATTTGCAGTGGGGAGGTGCAATCTGTCAGCCTATCAGCAGCGCACACACGGAGCGAAGTGCTTTTTTTCACACAAGCAAGGGCATGTGTGATTGGCAGTGTATGTCACATGTCCTTGCCCTATAAGACCAAGCCATTTTCCCCGTCGCCACCATTTTCTCACTGCTGCAGCTGCGTGTTAGACGGCACCGCTGTTGCTGTGTGCGCTATACCTTGTTAATTTCAAGCCAATTTTCGCACAAATATACAGATAGCTTGGGAGTAGGGAATAGTTGTGATTGCAGTCCTTTTAAGGACTAGGTTACAGCATTTCCTACGACTTTTATCAAGCAGGTCTGTGCTCTTAAATAGATAGATTGTGGGAGTAAAGACTAATTGTAATTGGAGTCCTTTTCAGGACTAGGTTACATCAGTTCCTATCAGTTTTTGCCAGGCAGGTCTGTGCCAGTGCTGTGCAAGTTTTTTTCACAGCATTTGGCTGAATCTAGCAAAGCTAATCCTTTTTGGCCTATTGCAGAGTGTGTTAGTCAGTGGAGTAGCCTATCTGTGTTGCAAGATATACCACCTGTGTATAGAATACCAATTTTTTTACTGCACCTAGTGAAGTAAAATCTTTTGGGCATAGCATCATTCTATTAGTCCATCTATACTGACCTCCATCAGGTTGCAAACTGAATATAATTTTTTTCTGCATCTAGCTCTGAAAAAATATTTGGGCTTCTAGCAGTGTGTGGGACTTGGTCTATTAGTCCATCTATACTGACCTCCATCAGGTTGCAAATTAAAAATAATTTTTTTCTTCATTTAGCTCTGAAAAAATATTTGGGCTTCTAGCAGTGTGTGGGACTTGTTCTATTAGTCCTTCTATACTGACCTCCAGCAGGTTGCAAATTGAATATAATTTTTTTCTGCATCTAGCTCTGAAAAAATATTTGGGCTTCTAGCGGTGTGTGGGACTTGGTCTATTAGTCCATCTATACTGACCTCCATCAGGTTGCAAATTAAAAATAATTTTTTTCTGCATCTAGCTCTGAAAAAATATTTGGGCTTCTAGCAGTGTGTGGGACTTGGTCTATTAGTCCATCTATACTGACCTCCATCAGGTTGCAAATTAAAAATAATTTTTTTCTTCATTTATCTCTGAAAAAATATTTGGGCTTCTAGCAGCGTGTGGGACTTGTTCTATTAGTCCATCTATACTGACCTCCATCAGGTTGCAAATTAAAAATATTTTTTTTCTGCATCTAGCTCTGAAAAAATATTTGGGCTTCTAGCAGTGTGTGGGACTTGGTCTATTAGTCCATCTATACTGACCTCCATCAGGTTGCAAATTAAAAATAATTTTTTTCTGCATCTAGCTCTGAAAAAATATTTGGGCTTCTAGCAGTGTGTGGGACTTGGTCTATTAGTCCATCTATACTGACCTCCATCAGGTTGCAAATTGAATAAAAAAATTTTCTGCATCTAGCTCTGAAAAAATATTTGGGCTTCTAGCGGTGTGTGGGACTTGGTCTATTAGTCCATCTATACTGACCTCCATCAGGTTGCAAATTAAAAATAATTTTTTTCTGCATCTAGCTCTGAAAAAATATTTGGGCTTCTAGCAGTGTGTGGGACTTGGTCTATTAGTCCATCTATACTGACCTCCATCAGGTTGCAAATTAAAAATATTTTTTTTCTGCATCTAGCTCTGAAAAAATATTTGGGCTTCTAGCAGTGTGTGGGACTTGGTCTATTAGTCCATCTATACTGACCTCCATCAGGTTGCAAATTGAATAAAAAAATTTTCTGCATCTAGCTCTGAAAAAATATTTGGGCTTCTAGCGGTGTGTGGGACTTGGTCTATTAGTCCATCTATACTGACCTCCATCAGGTTGCAAATTAAAAATAATTTTTTTCTGCATCTAGCTCTGAAAAAATATTTGGGCTTCTAGCAGTGTGTGGGACTTGGTCTATTAGTCCATCTATACTGACCTCCATCAGGTTGCAAATTAAAAATAATTTTTTTCTTCATTTATCTCTGAAAAAATATTGGGCTTCTAGCAGCGTGTGGGACTTGTTCTATTAGTCCATCTATACTGACCTCCATCAGGTTGCAAATTAAAAATAATTTTTTTCTGCATCTAGCTCTGAAAAATATTTGGGCTTCTAGCAGTGTGTGGGACTTGGTCTATTAGTCCATCTATACTGACCTCCATCAGGTTGCAAATTAAAAATAATTTTTTTCTTCATTTAGCTCTGAAAAAATATTTGGGCTTCTAGCAGTGTGTGGGACTTGTTCTATTAGTCCTTCTATACTGACCTCCAGCAGGTTGCAAATTGAATATAATTTTTTTCTGCATCTAGCTCTGAAAAAATATTTGGGAATCTAGCGGTGTGTGGCACTTGGTCTATTAGTCCATCTATACTGACCTCCATCAGGTTGCAAATTAAAAATAATTTTTTTCTGCATCTAGCTCTGAAAAAATATTTGGGCTTCTAGCAGTGTGTGGGACTTGGTCTATTAGTCCATCTATACTGACCTCCATCAGGTTGCAAATTAAAAATAATTTTTTTCTGCATCTAGCTCTGAAAAAATATTTGGGCTTCTAGCAGTGTGTGGGACTTGGTCTATTAGTCCATCTATACTGACCTCCATCAGGTTGCAAATTGAATAAAAAAAATGTCTGCATCTAGCTCTGAAAAAATATTTGGGCTTCTAGCGGTGTGTGGGACTTGGTCTATTAGTCCATCTATACTGACCTCCATCAGGTTGCAAATTAAAAATAATTTTTTTCTGCATCTAACCCAGCCAATAGTTTTGGCCTAATACCACAGTTTGGCCACTCAGCTCTGCTCGGTTACCATCCATTGTTTTTTTGTGCAAACAACTCCAGAGTTGTGAATTAGTTAACCACCAAAATGAGTGGAAAAAGGCCTGCTGCTGGTGGAAAGGGGAATAGGCGTGTTGGGAAGGGGAAAAAAGGTTGTGTCCGTGGGGTAGGTGCAGAAGAAAGACCATCTTCCAGCCAAACTAAAATGTCTACTTCTTTTAGCGGACAATGTGATAAGATCCCTTTCTTACGGCCACGCCAATCGCTACAAATTCCAGATGAGGCACAAAAACAGCAGGTGCTTCAACGGATATCAAGTGCTCCTTTAAGTGGGCTCTCCTCCACATCAACTTCAACATCACAAATACTCCAGTCCTCAAAGGTGTCACCCAAATCGCACTTGCTTCCTCACAGCTCCCAAATCTCCAGCTGCCCGTCTGAGTATGAGGTAGAACAGATGGTTGAGTCTGCAGAGCTGTTTACTCATACTATAGCCTGGGAATCAGAGGTCGACTCCAGCGCTTCTGTGAATCCAGACGAGGAAATGATCTGCACTGATGCCCAGAATCTTTATGAGTCGGATCCAGGACCAGACGCAGAAGGTTCTGACCATAATGTAGACCCTCATTCCCAAACTGTAACTCCTGTTGGTGGAGACAATGAGGAAGACGATGATAAGACTCAAATACCTGATTGGAGCGACAACTTTAGTTTTTTGTCAGGGCAGGAACAGGTTGGCTCTGAGGACGACGGGTGTGATAACGCACAGGGTGATGATGATGAGGACAGAGATCCCACTTACTGTCAACCCACAGTCAGCCAAGAGATGAGGTCAGCAGAGGAGGTGGAGGAAGATGCTAGTGACGACGAGGTCAGGTTGCGCCTTCCTGGACAGAGACGTAGTACTGGAAGCACGTCAACAACTGCATCCTCAAACACAACTCTGCCTCTCACCACAAGTCGTGGTGGCTCTTCAGGTCGCATGGGTGCTAAGCCTTGCATAGCCTGGGCATTTTTTCAGATCGATAAAGATGACCCAACTCGTGTTATCTGTAACATTTGTCAGCAAAAGCTAAGTAGAGGCCAAAAAATACATAGTTTGAGTACTTCATGCATGAACCGGCACATGGACATGAAGCATAAGTTGCAGTGGGAAGCTCAGTGTGCTACAATGCGGCCTAGCCGGCCGGGCCAACCACCGTCTGCCATATCTTGTGCATCCGCGGCCTCTTCATCCTCTGTGACTGGGGGGACAGCAGTCACACCTGTTTTGGGGCGCAGACCTGCCACCTCTTTACCCGCAACAGCCAGCGTGATTGGCAGGTCATCATTTTCTTTGGAGGTGGTAACACCAGCTGGTCTTGAGCGCTGTCCGACATCGATAGCACCACCTTTGGATCAAGGCAACCTAACATGTCCGCCTGCATCTTCCTCACAGACCGGCAGTTTGCCGGGGACACCCTTATCAACCCCGTCTAAGCACAATAGCCAGCCCTCGGTCCCTCAGATGTGGACAAGTAAAAGACCATTTCCTC
Organism: Phyllobates terribilis; assembly: GCF_046119375.1. Classification (NCBI taxonomy): domain Eukaryota; kingdom Metazoa; phylum Chordata; class Amphibia; order Anura; family Dendrobatidae; genus Phyllobates; species Phyllobates terribilis. Next base: position 696,256,432 of record NW_027362762.1, read on the forward strand.
CTAGCCATGAGAAAGCTAAGAGGTTGAATTTCACCATCTGCAAGCTCTTGGCTACAGAAATGCTGCCTTTCCGCCTGGTGGACACAGAGGATTTTCGAGACCTTATGTCCGTCGCAGTGCCCCAGTACCAGATGCCCAGTCGGCACTACTTCTCAAAGAAAGGTGTGCCTGCGCTCCACCAGCATGTCGCACACAACATCACCGCTTCTTTGAGAAACTCTGTGTGTGACAGGGTGCATTTCACCACAGACACTTGGACGAGTAGGCATGGACAGGGGCGTTACATGTCGCTGACTGGGCACTGGGTAACTATGGTGACAGCAGGACAAGGGGCTGCTGTCCAAGTCTTGCCGTCCCCACGAGTTGTGCGTCAATCCTCTTTATGTCAAAGTTCCTCCACTGCTTCTGCCTCCTCAACCTCCTCTCGGTCTTCCACCTGCACCCAAAGCCTGTCTGGTCATGCCACAAGCTTTCTAACTGCGCAGAAGGGATCCTGCACACCTCCTTACTATGCTGGCAGTAGGGCTCAACGTCATCAGGCGGTTTTTACACTGAAATGTCTGGGAAATGTGCGTTACACAGCTGAGGAGTTGTGGTCAGCTCTGGAGAACCAATTTCATGAATGGTTGTCTCCACTGGACCTGAGACCAGGGAAGGCCGTGTGCGACAATGCTGCAAACCTGGGTGCGGCCCTTCGCCGGGGCAATGTCACACACGTGCCTTGTATGGCTCACGTGTTGAACCTGGTTGTCCAGCAATTTTTAGCCCACTATCCCAGACTAGATGGCCTTCTGCAGAGGGCACGGTCGCTGTGTGCTCACTTCCGCCGTTCGCATCCCGCAGCTCAGCGACTTACATCTCTACAGAAGTCGTTGGGCCTGCCACTTCACCGGCTAAAATGCGATGTGCCTACCCGGTGGAATTCAACTCTGCACATGTTGCAGCGACTGTGGCAGCACCGACAAGCCCTGGTGCAATACGTTCTGACGTATAGCCTGGGCCAACGAGATTCAGAGGTGGGGCAAATCACGCTGGAGGAGTGGTCTCAGATCAGGGACCTATGCACCCTTCTGCACAGTTTTGAAATGGCGACGAAGATGTTTAGTGCTGACGATGCCATTATCAGCATGACTATTCCGGTGATTTACATGCTGGAGCACATGTTAAACAGAATTCGGAGTCAGGTGGTGGCACAAGAGGAGGTGGAGGAAGTAGAGGACGAGGAGTTGTATGCGGAAGGGCTAACATCTGCAAGGTCCAGACGGTCGGCAGCACCAAGGCGGCAGGCATGTGAGGGTGGGGGAGATGATTTTACCAGGGCGCATGGTAGCAGCCAAACTAGTGAGGAAGGTGCAGGAGCCCAGGAAGAAGTGGAGGACGAACTGATGGAAGACTCATCAGATGAGGGAGACCTTGATCACATTTCTGTTGTGCGAGGTTGGGGGGAGAGGACAGAGGAAGGAAGCATGATTGTTACCTCGCCACCAACACAACAGGGACTTGGTGCTCCTGGATGCGCAACACACATGAGTGCCTTCTTGCTGCACTACCTGCAACATGACCCTCGAATTGTGAGAATTAGAAATAATCCTGACTACTGGGTTGCCACACTGTTAGATCCCCGGTACAAAAGTAAATTTGCAGAAATTATTCCTGCCATAGAAAGGGATGCACGCATGCAGGAGTATCAGCAGAGACTGTTGCAGAATCTTACATGTGCTTTTCCACAAAATACCAGTGGTGCACGTAGTGAATCTCACAGTTCCAACTTGCCAACCGTGGGACCGTCAAGTGTTCAGCACTCAAACCGTAACAGAACCACAGTATCTGCTGGTAACATCAATTTTGCGGAATCATTTCACCACTTTTTTAGCCCATCCTTTGCAAGGCCACAGGAGACAAGAAGTCTGACACATAGTCAACGCCTAGAGACGATGGTACAGGAGTATCTCCAAGTAAACATTGAAGCCACGACTGTGTCACTGGACCCTTGCTCTTTTTGGGCTTCCAATCTGGATAAATGGCCGGAGCTAGCCACTTACGCCTTGGAGATCTTGTCATGCCCCGCAGCCAGCGTTCTGTCTGAACGTGTGTTCAGCGCTGCTGGTGGTGTGCTGACAGATAAGCGCACGCGGCTCTCCACTGATAATGTAGACAGACTCATGTTCATAAAGATGAACAAATCATGGATCCGAAACGACTTTTCTACCCCTGTGTCATCCTGGGGAGAGTAAAAGCTTGATGATTGGTTAAAATCACCCTACCAACCGTTTTAAGCTTTCAAATTACTAATCATGTTTATTTGTATCTTGACTGGAAAATAATTTGGGCTTTGTAGCAGTGTGCAGCACTGATCCTATTAGGCCATCTATAATAAGCTTCACCAGATTTAAAATTAAAAATAATTTTTAGCTGCATCTAGCCCGGAAAATAATTTTGGGGCTCTGAGATGCGCAAGACACATAAGTGCCTTCTTGCTGCACTACCTGCAGCATGACCCTCATATTGTCAGAATTCGAAGTAATCATGACTACTGGGTTGCCACACTCTTAGATCCCCCAAACTTTTCGATCAACCTTTTCATTTTAATAAAGACCAAAAAAATGGTCATTTTTGAAATTATAAGCATTAGCAGGTTGTTAGAAACTGAAATCAAACAGTTTTCAACTCAAAACTTTATTCTAGGTGATGTTACATTTTCACATAGGACCCCTTGTTCGAAAGGAGCTTCTGAACTCTCTCGTCCATTGAATTTGTCAGGTTTTGGATGGTTTCTGCTTCAATTGTTTTGCATGAGGACAGAATACCCTCCCAGAGCTGTTGCTTAGATGTGAACTGCCTCCCGCCATCATAGACACTCCTTTTAATGATGCTCCAAAGGTTCTGAATGGGGTAGAGGTCAGGGGAGCATGGGGGTCACACCATAAGTTTGTCCCCTTTTATGCCCATATCAGCCAGAGATGCAGATGTTTTATGTGCAGCATGAGATGGTGCATTATCATGCAGAAAAATGATCTTGCTGTGAAATACACGGTTCTTCTTCTTGAACCATGGCAGGAAGTGCTGTTTGAGAAAATCCACATACATTATGGAGTTCATCTTTAGCGCCTTCAGGGATCCTAAAGGGGCCGACAATCTCTCTCCCCATGATTCCAGCCCAAAACATTACTCCACCTCCTCCTTGTTGGCGCTGTAGCCGTGTTTGCGTGGGGTGTCCATCAACCAGCCATCCTCCACTCCATTCATCTGGACCATCGAGCGCTGCACGGCACTCATCCGTGAACAAAACAGTTTTGAAATCAGTCTTCATGTAATGTTTGGCCCACTGGAGCCGTTTCTGCTTGTGTGAAGTGGATAGAGGAGGTCGACAGGATGGCGTATGCACAGCTGCAAACCTCTGAAGGACCCTGCATCTTGTTGTTCGGGGGACGTTGGAGGCACAAGCAGCTTCAAAAACTTGTCTGCTGCTATGACAAGGCTTTTTTGCCGCTGCTCTTTCAACCTGACGTAATTGCCTGTAGGAAAGAGTCCTCAATTTGCCCTTATCAGCACGCACACGTGTGTACTGTGAATCAGCTACATACTTCTTGATTGCCAAGACACTTCATCCTGATCATCGCACAATGTTGATTGTAGTCATGCCTTGACCTAAACACTCCACAATTTGTTGCTTCTCAGCAGCCGACACATCCTTTTTCTTTCCCATTTTGGCAGAAAATGTAGGCTGCTTAATAATGTGAGAGAGCCTTCTTAAGTAGTCTTGCCTTTCATTGGACACACCTGCCAAACTAATTAGCACAGGTGTCTGCAATTGCTTACAGTGATATAAAGAGCCCTGACACACATCACCATCAATGAGTTTAACTGACAAACAAACAAATTCTTCCCTTATCACTCCTAAACACTTTTTGCATAATAATTTGGAACGCGGTGTACATGTGCTTTTCCACAAAACACCAGTGGTTCACGTAGTGAATCTTACAGTTCTAACTTGCCAACCGTGGTCTGTATGGAATTGTTCAATAAAGGGCCCAAAATTAAGATAACATAGATAGGAGAGGTCTCTATGAATAGGAATTCCTAAGTATTTGATACCCTGTGAGGGCCAGGCAAAGGGAAAGTTGGACTGGATGGAATCCTATATGGATTTAGGGAGGGAGACATCGAGGGCCTCAGACTTCGCTGCATTGATTTTAAAATTTTACCATGTAACAAAGTGATCTATTTCAGCCATAACAGCAGGGATGGATATATGTGATTGAGTGATATATACTAGGACATCATCAGCAAATAGAGAGCACTTGTACTCGGTGCCTCCCACCTCAATCCACCTAATATTGGGGTTATGGCGAATTGATGAGAGCAGGTGCTCCGTCACTAGGATGTATAAGAGAGGGGACAGAGGACATCCCTGCCTTGTCCCATTGGTGATTGTGAAAGGTGATGAAAATGTTCTGATGCACCCCCTGGGCCTTGGGACACCCGGAGCCGGACCCTTTTTGGTGGATGCTGGTGGTTGTTGTCTTCGTGGCGGCGATCCGGTTCCGTGGTTCAGGGCGGTCAAACCAGTGGCGGAACTATTTATGTGGTTTTGATGTTTAAATGTCCGACTACACCACCCGTGGATTGCGGTCAGAGTGAACCGCCGCTACAGGGCAGACCGCTAAGGCTGGTGTTGTGGGTGCAGCAGAGCGTAGCATAACTCCCCACGGGAGGAGTATAGCCTCAGGGCAGTGTATGCGGAGGATGGGGGTGATGGTGCAGGGCAGCAGCAGTAACGACACGGAGTCAGTGATGCAGTTCAGGGCCTTTACTCACAGTTCTTATTATCCAGACCACGTCTGCAGGTAACGGCTGCCCACGTCGTACTGTGCTCACCAGGTGAGGGGCTCAGACAACTCCCAGATAACTTTGGAGCGCTTCACAGGACCCCCTTTGTGTGTCCTTTGTCTGGCCTTTCTTACCAACACTTCTGTCCGGCTGCCTCGGGCCTCCTCTTGGTAAACTTGGCGCCAGTTTCCCTGACCCTATGTGGTGCCATCCTAGCGGGTGGAGCAAGGGGCTGCGCCACATAAAATGTCAGAGCCTCCGGTTTCTAGCTGAGGGTCGTTTCCTGCCTCCACTAGTTCGGGGACCGGTCTCCCCCTTTGGCCTGACCCCTCCACGCAGGTGGATTCAGGCGTGCGGTGGCGACTCGCCCGTCCGCACCCCTGGGATCCCTTCATTCCTCGTTCCTGGAGCCTTCTCCGCTCCTCTTCCTTCCTTCTCCCTCTTGCAGGCCTGGGCCTCTGTTACTAGGCCCGCCTCCGGAGCAGAGCTCATGCAGAGCCCCTGCTCCCTGCCACTTCTGCTCAGACTTCTCTGCACTGAACTAAGATGGTGCCCACCTTTTATACTCCCTTCTCAATGCACCCAGGAACTGCTTCCTCCCTGCTCCTGCACTGCAGGGTTCCCCTTCCTCAGTGTTCCCTCCCCCCACTCCAGCCAGGGACAGGGACTGTCGTGCCCATCTCAGGGGCATATTGGTCGCCCTGCCCCACGGCAATGTGGTGTAATGCATGCAGGTGTCGGGTCCTGATCCACACTCCATCCTTATCTGAGAGTGAGATATCACACCTCTGGGTGAGGTGCAATACCTCTGTAGCAACCGAGCCCTCGGTGCTACAGTTCCATTTATCTTCAGCCTAGGTGACGTATTGTGATACAGGGCCGTGATTTTGGCTATAAAAGGGTCCCCTAGACCCCTACCCCAAGCTTTTTAAGAGAATCATATATGGCGTGCCAGGAGACTCTATGGAATGCTTTCTCGGCATCCAACGAGAGTATCTACTTACAAATTTTTAACTGCATCTAGCCCAGGAAATACTTTGTGCCTAGTAGCAGTGTCTGCTAGTCAGCGGATTATCCCGGCTGTTAAGCAAGCTACACCACCTGTAGTTTGGACACTTAATTTTTTCAAAGGAAATGCTTCGGGATACTCAGTGAAGAGCATCAGGAGGCACCCCAAGGCATAGGGGCTGGGACTGGCACTAGGATGCCTTGCGGTGGACAGCCGAGCTCGATCCTTATAAAAGCTTTTTAACTGCAGCAGCTTTAGTGGACGCTACTGGAGCTGGAATTACGCGGCTGCTGGCATGAGACTTGCCCTCCAATAGATCCTTGTAAATGGATTTAAAGTGTATTCATTCAAATTAGAGGGACAATTTAAATTAAAAAGCTTAGAGCTGCCTCCACCACAGGGGGGCTCTCTCGACCCACCAGCGGACAGGCACCAGTATTGGGAGAGGGGGGCTGGCCGTCAGGGTTCACCGCGGCTCTGGCACAAACCCGGCGACACGGAGGTGGCACGGGCAGGAGCGGACTGGCCGTCTCGGCTTCTCACTTTTTGGATTTTAGAAGGGCATGACTTGCCTATATCTGTGTCTCCCCCTCCTTTTACTCCTCCACCTCTTTTCTTTTCGCATGACTATATGTACTTGTCACTTTTCCATGTGTTAGTTGTGTCTTCTGAGCAGTTTGTCAGCTTTTGGACACCTTTGAAGGTGTTTTCTATGTGTTTCTATGTGTTTTTGTTTGCCTGCCATTGGTTTTAACGGTGTTCGAAGGTGTTCGACGAACAGTTCGACGAACAGTTCGGCGAACACACGGGTGTTCGACGAACCGAACCGAACTCGAACACTACGGGGGTGGCTCAACACTAGTTGTATTACCATTATGTTTTTTATATTATGCAGCTCATCATGTAAATTTTACTTTGTGATTTATTTCTGTGTTTTGGACTCTACAATGCGGCTTTCTCTTTGCATGTAGTGCCACTTGTTACCCTTACCTAATAAAGTGATTTATTTAATCCTTTGTATGATTGGACCTATCATTCGGTGGTTCTCTTTTTTCAAAAGGAGTAGGTTGATAAGTGGTTAAAGGAAGGTGCATGCCTGAATGAAGCAAATGGGGTATGGGGGAAAGGGACATGACGATGCCTTCCAAGGGCACTGTACCCAGCAGCTGCCCAGATACTACATGGGCCGACACACCAATCTAAAACGGGTGTGATGAGTGTGATGCAGAAACATTGGGATGCACCAGGATTCTCCACCTGTATTGAAAACCTGGTACAAGGGTGCATGATATGTGCTACACATAATCAGGGTAGAGTAGTTAAAACACCACCCAAACACACCCCCCGGCCCCTCTATCCATTCCAGAGACTGGAAATTGATTATATTCAGCTGCGAAAGTCAGGATCATGGGAATATGTGTTGGTCTGTATTGATTTGTTCTCAGGATGGCCAGAGGCTTTCCCGATTGCCAAAGCCACGGCTGCGGCAACCGCAAAGAAACTGCTTGCGGAGGTGGTCTGCGGGTATGGGGTACCAGAGGTAATTGAGAGTGACAGAGGTACACACTTCACAGGAGAAATAATGAATGAAGTCATGTCAGCTCTAGGAATTCAACAAACATTCCATACCCCATATCACCCACAAAGTAGTGGTAAAGTGGAAAGACTGAATGGGACATTGAAATTAAAAATTCAGAAAGCCATGGCTGAGACAGGAAAACCATGGCCGGACTGTTTACCACTTGCTCTGTTTTCAGTAAGATACACGCCTGATAGAAAGACTGGACTCTCTCCATATGAGATATTGTTTGACAACGTACCCAGCTTAGGGTGTTTCTATCCGCAAGCATTAGAAATGAACAACCATGTGCTAAGTTCCTATGTGAGGGCTTTACACAAAAAGATTAAGCAAGTACATGATAATGTCTTCAGTTCTCTTCCAGATCCAGATCAAGACTCTAGCAGCCATACGCTGCAACCTGGAGACTGGGTGGTTATAAAAAGACACGTGAGGAAAAGCCTAGATCCACGGTTTGACGGACCCTTTCAAGTTCTGCTGACCACAAGTACAGCCGTTAAGCTAGAGGGAAAAGAGACCTGGATCCACGCGTCCCATTGCAAAAAGATACTAGGAGAACCAGCGGACAAAGAATGATGACATTGTTTATACTTACCTGCATACTTGCGACCACAGGTGCATGGACTAGGTTAGGCACCATGGATGGAGACGACAATAGATTCATTAGACACCATCTTGCTCTAATCGATGGACTAAAGGAGCAAAACCAGACCATTGCTAATTGTTGGATATGTACACATGCCCCTGTGACGTCCGCTAGCATACCCTTTCTCGCTGTCCCGGTCTCATGGGAAGAGATAAACTTTTGGGTGAACTGTTCAGATACTTTGGCCAATAATTCCACACAGAGATTTTCCTTTCTAAATCCCGCAAATTGGTTTAAAGGTATTGGTGGGTGGTTGGCTGGTATAGTGCAAGCTATTTTACAGGTTTTGCTAATGTGTCTTGCGGTTTATTTGGTTTTTAAGCTTTTTCTAATGTGTATTCAGCGTTGTACTAAAAGAAAACATAGAAATTCGTATTGATAAATGAAGGAACAAAAGGATGGAATGTTATAGCAGAAGATGGAGTCCCTCAAGTTTAAGGGCCTCATCTATGCTATATAAGTCTGACAGTTATTTTAGGTGAAAACAACAGCTATGAATGTTCCTTCTTGTATCAATAGCGTGTCCTTGGGAGAAGATAAAGTGATTCTCCCTGGCCAGATGTTTCTTCTAGTGTAGCAATAATGTGTTCTTGCAGAAAGATGAAATGACCTTGCTAACTAGATAAGTCTAATAAAATATTTTAAAGCATACAGAAACTAGCTTTTTTCGCTTGTTCAGCTAAACTGTATAATCAAACCATATATGGCAAATCCGTTTCCTGCCTTTAGGGTGTATATTAGCCCTGTGCTTTGTAATAAAGTTTTTAGAGTATGTTTAGACACAAACATCCTGTCCTGTGTCTTCATTCTCTCCGAGCTCGTAATCCAAAGGATAGAAGACCCAAAATTCAGTGACGACAGCTGTGAGTGGAGGCCACACCTGTAATGATGACATCTGACCACTAGATGTCAGTGACACTCACTGTTGATCTAAATTTTATTAAGTGTTGACAAAACAATACTTGAATAATTTTATGAATGCTGCGATGCAAATAATACATGAAATGTGCAGTGAAAATGCAATTTTGCTGCTTGAGTTATAAAATACTTTCATTGCATCATTGCTCTGCCACTCAAGCTGAGGATGGATAAAGTTTGTTTGGTGGAGAGGGGTTGGGTTGCCAGGGAGACAAAGCTGAGATGAGATACGTGTGGTCTGGGAGCTCCTGGTGGATGAGAAAAAAAAAAAGGAACATCCGGAGTAGGCGAACTTGGTTCCCCCTTGGAGTGCAGCGGTTTCGTGCTCCTGTGATTGGTGACGTCTGGGACAATAATCCTCTATTTCTGTTCGGTGAAGAGCGCAGGGAAGTGCAACAGTGGGATAACATTGAAAAGACCCGGCCATCTTGTGAAGTGTGACACGGCGCCCACGGAGGGTAAAGCACCCTATTTTTTAAACAAGGATGAGGTACCTCATGTTCTTCTTCTTATTTTAAATTTTCCCTGACCGGTCCAACGAGTTAGTTAGGGTCAGCTAGGTGTTGAGACCAATCTAAATGACTAGTCTATATGGAACGGTGTCAGTGAGGCACGAACTGTGTTCATCTTGTCAATGACTGTTGATAGCGCGGTGCGAAGTTCAAAAAGGCCACAGTCCGTGGTGAAGCTCCCAAGGCACCCACCTGTCTGGATTGAATTTCCCTCAGAGCATGCTAATCAAATGAATTTGCTATCATCTGGGTTCTTGTAAATGGGAATTGAATATGGTTGTTTATTTTAAATGTTATTCTTGTTAGGTGAACTTGGGTTGTAATATGCCTAGCTGTACAGCTGAGTTTGGTCATATTGGGATCCCAGAAAGTTTATTGATTGGTAATAGTATTAAGATTGTGAACCAGGAGAAAAGACACATATTCCCCTTAGGAACTAGCCCTGTTTAACTCTGGACACATTTAGGGGAGAGGGTTGGCATTATTGGCCCAAGGGAAGACATCCCCTTAATGGGACCAGGGATATGAGGTTGTTCTCCTGGTAAGAAAAATAAAACACAATTCTTTTGTACGAGTTGTTGGATTAAAAATTTTACTGTTTATTTTATTCACTTTTCTTCCCCATACAAACAGGGGCGAGTTTTGTTGCAATAAATCTTGTTATTGTTAAACCACCATTTTTCTTTTGAAGCTCATCTGTCCTGTCAGTGCCATGACTGTATCAAAACGGAATCTTACCCCCGCCGTTAGTAGTCAGGGCCTTTTACAAAGACACTGCTATGCAGCCTGGAAGTGCTAATTAATAGTGTTGAGTGAGCACTAAATTGCTCGGGTGCTCGAAGCTCGGGCCAAGCTCGCCGTGATACTCGGGTGCTCGACCCGAGCAACGAGCCCAATGTTAGTCTATGGGAGACTCGAGCATTTTTGCGGTGGCACCCCCGGCAGTCTTTTAAAAGCCTATCAAGTGCCCAAAACGATAGTGACAGTGCTCAAATGACATGGGGACAGCATGGGGATCGCCCCAGGAAGCATTTCTGACCCCTAGGTCACTGCTGTCAACAACGTGGTCAGAGGTATTAAGCCACTTTTACGGGCTCACAATAAAACGTTCAAAAACGAAAGTGAAACTTTTTTCCTGTGAAATATGTTAAGGAACATCCTTTCCAGGGAAAAGACTTGTGTATAAGTTAAAATAAATGACCAAAAACAAAAATACTCCTCCGCACCTTCGGCTATGTTCACAAGTAGCATTTTTTATGCGTTTTTGCACTTTTGTATTGCTTTCAACTATGACAAATGCATTCACCGGGGAATGTCATTTTAACATTTTACAACCTTATCTGGCCATGTGCTGTGTGACACATGCATAAAGTGCTGAAAAGACATGGGAACAGCATGGGGAAGACCCCTGGAAGCATCTCTGACTCCCACGTCACTGTCTAAAAGTGTGTCCATCATAAGTGATCCTTGCCGCATCAGAAGATGCAGACTTGCAACTATCCCCATGCAAGTTCTAGTCCCAGGGCAGTGTTCAATTGTACCTCCCCCATTCCTTGCAATGCAAGCGCAAGTATGCAGCCTGCCACCCACCCATCCCCAGGCTGCAATACCATACTGCTTGCTTGCTTGAACTTGAAATTGGGCCTTTTAGGCATGTGGAGGCGGAATCTTGCCACCACGTCATGGCTGTGTTGGCGGCCTGGAATCCATACTCAGTCCCCAGCTGCCCGGCGGCCGGGTGTCCATACTCGGTCCCCAGCCGCCCCGCGGCCGGGTGTCCACACACAGTCCCCAGCCGCCTGGGGGCAGCCGGGTGTCCATAAACGGTCCCCAGCCGCCCCTATTTCTCCCTATTTCTCCTTGGAACATCCCCCCACACACTTTTCTTAGCCCGGCCTGCTTTACACAGCATTGGACGAGCCCACCAGAGAACCAGACTCCTCCGGTGGGCCCTGACTTCTCCATTGGTGGAGTTGAGAGTGCCAAGGTGAGGAGCATGATGATGATGACAGAAGTTAGCATCTGCTATGTTTTCTTTTAATGCAAGTGTAAGTGTGCAGCTTGCCACCCACCCATCCCCAGACTGCAATTCCATACTGCTAGCTTGCACTTGAAATGGGGCCTTTTAGTTTGGAGGAGGCCGAAGCTGGCCACTACCTCATGGCTGCTTCGGCAGCGAGGTATCCATACTCAGTCCCCAGCCGCCCCTATTTGTCCTGGTGTGCCTTATACATAAGATTAAGTGCATATACCAAAACATTACCTGTGCCCTCCCCAGTGCATTTAGTGGGAAGGAGAGCCTATTCCGCTGTAGTGTGTGCATGCCAAACCCCTGTTCATGGTACATACGCAGATGCCTCCCACCTTGCACCTGCAGACTTGCAACTATCCCCATTCAAGTCCTTGTCCCAGGGCAGTGTTCAATTGTACCTCTCCCATTCCTTGCAATGCAAGCGCAAGTATGCAGCCTGCCACCCACCCACCCCCAGGCTGCAATACCATACTGCATGCTTGCTTGCACTTTAAATTGGGCCTTTTAGGCATGTGGAGGCGGAATCTGGCCACCACGCCATGGCTGTGTCGGCGGCCTGGTATCCATACTCAGTCCCCAGCCGCCTGGTGGCCGGGTGTACCCGCTTGCTCCCCAGCCTCCAGGGGGTGGCCGGGTGTCCATACTCGGTCCCCAGCCACCCCTATTTGTCCCGGTAACCTTTCCCACACTTTTCTTAGCCTGGCCTGCTTTAGGGCAGCATTGGCCGAGCCCACCGGACTATCAGACTCCTCCGGTGGGCCCTGGCTTCTCCATCAGGGTATTTGAGAGTGCCAAGGTGAGGAGCATGATGAGGATGATAGAAGTTAGCATCTGCTTTGTTTTGTTGTAATGCAAGCGCATGTATGTAGTAGCGGCTAGGCCTGAGGTGGTCAGCGTTTTGGCGCATATCCTACCTCCTCCGAGGATTGCTGGATGTTTTCCTGCTACTATCCAAGTTCTATGACTCCTGTTAAAACAAAGCTTCAGGTGATAAATGATGGATGAGGTAGTGGCAAAGGAGAAAGAGCAGGAGGAACAGGGACCATTCACATCAATATCAGGCCAGTCAACCAGATATGTCTTGTAGGATATGTTTCTGTAACAAAAGGAGCGGTTCGGCTACACAGTTATAGGGCATACAGTGAGTGCAATGCCTACCAAAAATTTCGAGGCACTCCATTGCCCCTTGGAAATGACATGGAGGTCAGAGGGCGTTAACTAAACCTTTTTTTCCATTTATAACAACTGGGTCTCCTGTGCACTGTTGGCCTAAGCAGTGAATGGAAGGCTTTCCAAAAATTATGAGGAACTGCAATGCCCCTTACAAGAGCCATGTGTGGCACCCCAGGGGTCTGGTCACCACAGTAATAGAGATATTACGTCGGAGAGCAAGTGGGAGGTTTCCTGGTCAGAATCCCTTAAACATGCAACATCCTCCTGCCCCAGTCCTAGGAGGGGAGAATTCTGCCCTTATAAACTGGATCTGGGGCGGGGTTGAGTGAGTCAGAGAACAGTCAGAGTCAGAGTGAGAGCAATGGAAAGTAACAGCAAGGAGCTCTGTAGGAGCTAGGAACTAAAGACCAGGGGCTGGAAGCTGAGCAGAGCTCGCCCTGGCAGAAGACAATAGGAACCGGACACAGGAGTCCGAGGCTGTGAGGACTTATATATCCAGCAGCAGAAACCAGCCGGCAGGGGATTTCAGGTCCTCTGGACATAGAAGCCCGGAGGCTCAGTCACAAGCAAGGGACCAGCACAGCTGTCGTGGAGCGGAGGCTAACAGAAGGCCCCAAGTCACCAGCCATACGGGTGAGCACTACACGGTACACTCAGGGACGTGGGCTACTTCTACCCGCTTACAGCAAGATAGCCAGGAAGAGTGCAGACAGACGGGGAGGCCTACAACTCCAACTGGCCAGGGGAACTCCAGCTTGCTCACAGACTTGCTCACAGTACAGGCATCTTATGCTAGCCAGTACTCCCGGGAGGGTCTACCTTATAATCATCAGTAAAGACCCTGAACTGCACTGCAAAGACTCTGAGTCATTCCTGCTGCGCTCGTGCACCATCACCCCCATCATCCACACTCACTGCCCTGAGGCTATACTCCTCCCGTGGGGAGTTATCCCATTCTCTGCTGCGCACACAACACCAGCCTCAGCGGTCTGCCTCGCAGCGGTGGTACTCCCTGATCGCAATCCACGGGTGGCGCAGTCGGACAATTAACCTCAAAGCCTAAGAAAGACTGCCACTGGTTTGACCAGCCTGAGCCACGGGACCGGGTCACCGCCACGGAGACTACAGACCCCAGAGACCCGGCACCGGGTATCCCACACACGTGTACACACGGCCCAGGGGGCGCGTCACATGCAGTACAGCATATTACAAACATAAGTCCCATTATTGGGGAGTGGGTGTCCCATAGTATTTGCTTATGCCTTGCAAGCAAAAGCTGCCAAAAATTAGGACGGAGCAACTTGCAATGCCCCTTACAAGAGCCATGCAGTACAGCATATTACAAACATAAGTCCCATTATTGGGGAGTGGGTGTCCCATAGTATTTGCTTATGCCTTGCAAGCAAAAGCTGCCAAAAATTAGGACGGAGCAACTTGCAATGCACCTTACAAGAGCCATGCAGTACAGCATATTACAAACATAAGTCCCATTATTGGTGAGTGGGTGTCCCATAGTATTTGCTTATGCTTTCCAAGCAAAAGCTGCCAAAAATTATGACGGAGCAACTTGCAATGCCCCTTTCAAGAGCCATGCAGTACAGCATATTACAAACATAAGTCCCATTATTGGGGAGTGGGTGTCCCATAGTATTTGCTTATGCCTTGCAAGCAAAAGCTGCCAAAAATAAGGACGGAGCAACTTGCAATGCCCCTTACAAGAGCCATGAGGTACAGCATATTACAAACATAAGTCCCATTATTTGGGAGTGGGTGTCCCATAGTATTTGCTTATGCTTTCCAAGCAAAAGCTGCCAAAACTTACGACGGAGCAACTTGCAATGCCCCTAAAAGAGCCATGCAGTACAGCATATTACAAACATAAGTCCCATTATTGGGCAGTAGGTATCCCATAGTATTTGCTTATGCCTTGCATGCAAAAGCTGCCAAAATATGGATGGAGGAACTTGCAATGCTGGCACCCTGGTGGTATAGTGGTGGTGGAGGCTGAGGATAAGGAGAAGAAGATAAAACAGCCGAAACGAGGAAGCGTATACCCATGTGTGGGTGTGAAGCGTTGCATGTGAATACACCTTCCGAAATAACACAGTGGATTTGACTTTATGTTACTCTGCTGTCATTTGGTGGTGATGAGAAGTCTGGCCCAATCCAGCTCTTGTTCATTTTGATAAGGGTCAGCTTGTCAGCATTGTCAGTTGACAGGCGAGTGCGCTTATCAGTTATAATTCCCCCAGCGGCACTAAAAACACGCTCCGATAACACGCTAGCGGCAGGGCAGGCCAGGATCTCCAAGGCGTACAGAGCGAGTTCATTCCAAGCGTCCAGCTTGGATACCCAATAATTAAAAGGCACAGAGGAATCACGGAGGACGCTGGTACGGTCGACAAGGTACTCGCTCACGATCTTTTGAAAGTTTCCACTCCTTGTGTGAGTACCTCGTGCCTCAGGGCCTGTAAGCTGGGCGGGTGTCAGAAAACTGTCCCAGAACGTTGACAGTGTTCCCCTGCCTCTGCTGGATTGGAGTTGCATCTCTCTCGCCTGTACGCCTTGGTTGGGCAACGAACTGTGACCTCTGCCGCTAGCGTGTTCAGATGGGAATTTTTTTAAGAGTTCTGCAGCAAGGGCCTTCTGGTACTGCCCCATTTTTGTTGACCTCTCCACCTCAGGAATAAGAGAGTGAAAGTTCTCCTTGTAGCGGGGGTCTACAAGTGTCACCAACCAGTAATGATTGTCACCCAACATTTTGACAACGCGAGGGTCACGGTTAAGGCAGCGTAACATAAAGTCAGCCATGCGCGCCAGACTGGTAACGGGCAAGATTTCCGTGTCCTCACCAAGATGACGACTGACCATGCTCTCCTCCTCCTCCTCCTCTTCCTCCTCCCCCCTGTCCTCAGGCCACCCACACTGAACCGACGGTATGACACTTGTACAGGTACTACCATCTACAACGCATGATAGCAGCTCCTGTTCTTCCTCCTCCTCCTCCTCCTCTCCCTCATTGTCCCCCAATGCACGTTGGGATGAGATGAGGCTGGGCTGTGTGTAATCGCCCGCTACGGCTTCTTGATCCATCTCATCATACTCTGGCTGCAATGCCTCCTCTTTAATTCTCTGCAGAGAGCGTTGCAAAAGACAGACAAGTGGGATGCTGACACTAATGATGGCATCATCGCTACTCACCATCTTGGTGGCCTCCTAAAAGTTTGTCAGGATGGTTCATATGTCAGACATCCAGGTCCACTCCTGAGGTCTTATGTGTGGAGTCTGACCTGAATATCGACGGCCTTGTTGCAGCTGGTACTCCACAACTGCTCTCTTCTGCTCACAAATCCTTTGCAACATGTGGAGGGTAGAGTTCCAACGTGTGGGGACATCACACACCAGTCGGTGTGCCGGAAGCTGCAAACGCTGCTGCAACACAGCAAGGGCGGCGGAAGTGGAAGCCGACTTGTGAAAATGAGCTGACAGGCGGCGTACTTTCACGAGCAGATCTGGCAACTCGGGGTACGATTTAAGAAACCGCTGAACCACGAGGTTAAGCACATGAGCCAGGCATGGTACGTGTGATCTCACCTCGCCTCAGAGCCGCCACCAGGTTACGGCCATTGTCACACACGACCATGCCGGGATGTAGGTTCAGCGGTCTCAGCCACAGATCTGCCTGCTCTTTCACAGCTGTCCACAACTCACAAGCAGTGTGAGGTTTATCACCTAAGCTTATGAGTTTCAGCACAGCCTGTTGCCGCTTGGCGGAGGCAGTACTGCAATGCTTCCAGCTTGTAACTGATGTGGTGATATCTGAGATGGAGGCTGAACATGAGGAGGAGGAGGATGCGCAGGAGCTGTACACTGTGGGGGCAACTCTGACTGACATAGGGCTCGCAATCCTCGGTGTGGGGAGGATATGTTCCGTCCCAAGGTCCGACTGGGTCCCGGCTTCCACTATGTTTACCCAGTGTGCCGTCAGAGAGATGTACCGTCCCTAGCCACAAGCAGTTGTCCACGTGTCCGTTGTCAGGTGGACTCTCCCAGTATCTGCGTTGTTGAGGGCACGGCAGATGCTTTGGGACACGTGCTTGTGTAGTGCGGGGATGGCACACCGGGCAAAATAGTGTCGGCTGGGGACCGAGTACCGAGGGACGGCCACCGCCATAAGATTGCGGAAGGATTCCGTCTCCACCAGCCTAAAAGGCAGCATTTCCAACGCAAGCAGTCGTGAAATGTGCGAATTTAGGACTGTGGCCTGTGGGGCGTTAGCTGCGAATTTCCGCTTTCGTTCAAAGGTCTGGGATATGGACAATTGAACGCTGAGGTGGGACGTGGACGTGGACGTTGATGCTGTTTCTTGAGAAACTGCCATAACAAGTGAAGACTGAGAGGTGGGGGCTTCTTTACATTCAGTATGGACAGGGGATTGCCTTGCACACACAACAGGGGGTTCTATTGCACGCACAACAGTGGAAGAAGAAGTGGTGACACCCGCAGACACTGGTCGTGGACCCTGGGTTTTGCCCCACAAAGTCGGGTGCTTTGGTGCCATGTACCTGATCATGCTGGTGGTGGTCAGGCTGGTAGTTTTGTCACCCCTGCTGATGCTGGCATGGCAGGTGGAACATATGGCCTTTTTGGGGTTATCAGCAGAGTCTTTAAAAAAATTCCAGACTCTGGAAGACCTACCGCTTGTAATGGCAACGTCCCTCGTGTTGGTGTTACGGGGAACGGTTGCCTGCCTTCGGTCTGCGGCCACCACACTGCTTCTTCCTGCCTGTTGGGGTACTCTGCCTCCCTCCCCCTGTGTGCTGCTGGCCTCACTCTGCATGTCCTCCTTCCACATTGGGTCAGTTACTAGATCATCCACCACCTCCTCCTCTTCCACTTGCGCACCACGATCCTCCTCCTCACTTCCTGGTAATTGTGTCTCGTCATCGTCCACCTTTTGTGACAGATTGCCAATGTTGACTTCCTGTGGCCGTGGCTGTTCAAATATTTGGGCATCGCAACATGGGATCTCCTCTTCCACCACTTCAAGCGTATCTGGCGAGGGGCCCAAATATGAAAATGGACCAGTGAACAGCTCTTCAGAGTGTCCAAGTGTGGGATCACTTGCTGTCTGACGACACTCGGCATGGTGGGAGGAAGGAGCATCAGGGTGAGGAGGAGTATGCGGTCGAGACTCACGGCTACTAAGAGTTGACCGTGTGGAAGACAGACCGGAGGTGGTGGTGCCCAGGTAACTGGAAGTATTATCTGCTATCCAATTAATAACCTGTTCACACTGATCAGTTCTCAATACTGGTGTTGTTCTGTGCTTCCCTAGTAATTCGGTCAAGAAGTGGGAGAGAGAAGATGTGGCTGTTGGTTGTGGCACATTTTCACCTTGGCCACGGCCCCGTCCTCTGCACGAACCATCACCAGAACGTCCACTTCCACGTCCCTTGCCACGCGCCTTGCCCATTGTAAATGAAGTAAAATAGCTTACACTTGCACTATCAATGGAAAAAGGGTAATAAAGAGTAGATTAGAACCGTGGAAGAGGAAAACCACAGTTATTGTTTACTGGGGTATACCACACTCAAACTGCTTTTTTTTTAGATACCAAAGGCCCAAAACTGGATAGTACAGCGATTTGACCCGTGGAACTGTGAAACCACACTGGGATGTCGGGCCTACACAAGACTATTTTCAACAGATATATTTTTGTGTCACAACAGTCAGGAGACACTGCTGTTTTTCTTTACGGAAAAAACTACCAAAAGCTGAATAATAGAGATTTTTTACCATGGGATGGCAAAACCACAGTTATTGTTTACTGGGGTATACCACACTTTTTTAAATAGAGATATTTGCGGCTGAACAGTGAGCCACACACTCAAACTGCTTTTTTTTAGATACCAAAGGCCCAAAACTGGATAGTACAGCGATTTGACCCGTGGAACTGCGAAACCACACTGGGATGTCGGGCCTACACAAGACTATTTTCAACAGATATATTTTTGTGTCACAACAGTCAGGAGACACTACTGTTTTTCTTTACGGAAAAAACTACCAAAAGCTGAATAATAGAGATTTTTTTACCGTGGGATGGCAAAACCACAGTTATTTTTTACTGGAGTATGCCACACTTTTTTAAATAGAGATATTTGCGGCTGAACAGTGAGCGACACGCTCAAACTGCTTTTTTTTTAGATACCAAAGGCCCAAAACTGGATAGTACAGCGATTTGACCCGTGGAACTGCGAAACCACACTGGGATGTTGGGCCTACACAAGACTATTTTCAACAGATATATTTTTGCGTCACAACATTCAGGAGACACTACTGTTTTTCTTCACGGAAAAAACTACCAAAAGCTGAATGATAGAGATTTTCTACCGTGGGATGGCAATACCACAGTTATTGTTTACTTGGGTATACCACACTTTTTTAAATAGAGATATTTGCGGCTGAACAGTGAGCGACACACTCAAACTGCTTTTTTTTAGATACCTAAGGCCCAAAATTGGATAGTACAGCTATTTGACCCGTGGAACTGCGAAACCACACTGGGATGTCGGGCCTACACAAGAGTATTTTCAACAGATATATTTTTGTGTCACAACAGTCAGGAGACACGACTGTTTTTCTTTACGGAAAAAACTACCAAAAGCTGAATAATAGAGATTTTTTACCATGGGATGGCAAAACCACAGTTATTGTTTACTGGGGTATACCACACTTTTTTAAATAGAGATATTTGCGGCTGAACAGTGAGCGACACACTCAAACTGCTTTTTTTTTTAGATACAAATGGCCCAAAATGGATAATACAGAGGTTTGAACCATGGAAGTGCAAAACAACACTTCTGTTTCTCTAGCCTACACCAGACTATTTTCGGCAGTTATATTTGTGTCTGAAAAATCGGAGACACGCTTTTTTTTTTGGGGGGGGGGGGACACACCAAAAGGTTAATAAGATGGGTATTTGTACAGTGTGAAGGAGGAAAAAAAAGGAGGATTTAGATGAAAAAAAAAAGGATTTTTCCTGGCCCCCGACACCTGGTGCTAAGTCCAGCAATTTCAGCAACAGGAGCACACAGGACTGTAATGCAGCTTTTGCTGGTATAACCACTGTGTCTCCTATACAGCCTGCCTGCCTGGTATCTGGGATGGATATTAGTCCTGAAAAGGACTGTTTGTTTGTTCTGGCAGCCTACAGACCCTACACTAACTATTTCGCAGTTTATATCTCTCCCTAAATCAGCAGCGCTGTCCCTACACTGTCTAATCTGGAGCGACTGTGTCCAAGATGGCGGCGCCCGGTTTTAAATACTCGAGGTGACGCTGTGTGGCCAGCCAATCACTGTAATGCCTACAACCAACATGGCTGCAGCATTACAGTGACTGGCTGGCAATCCCTGCATGTTCATTGGCTCTGTAAAGAGCGCCAAACATGCAGGGCGGAGACCCGAGCTCCCGCCCGAGTAACCCGGAAATGCTCGGTGCTCGCCGAACATCCCGAGTAGCGTGATGCTCGGGCGAGTACCGAGCAGTGTCGAGCATGTTCGCTCAACACTACTAATTAACATAAATGATTACAAGTCTATTTCTCAACAACAAGACAGAAGCTATGAGGCATACAGATATGACTATTTTAACAATGCTATTACCTGTGTGATCATAATAATAGCTTATAGGCGTCCCAGAGGGTGACAGATTCCCTTTAAAGAGCTGAGCTAATGTCCAGCCAAAAAATGTTCTGGTGGAAGATCTCCTACTATGTTAAGCTTGGGAACAGGTGATGTTATGACTGATGCAGGTGTAAGAGGTTCAATAGAGCTTGAAAGCTCTGATGGACACCGTTCTTTCCTAGTTTTCCTCCTATCTCTCTGACTGCTCCTTCACGGTATCTTTTGCCAGCTCTTCTTCCTCTAATCTTCCCCTTACTATCGGGGTTCCACAAGGATCAGCCCTAGGTCCCCTCCTCTTCTCTTTGTATACTGCCCCTATTGGACAAACCAACAGCAGATTTGGTTTCAGTATCATCTCTATACTAATGACACCCAACTATACACCTCTTCACCTTACATCACCCCCACTCTAATACAAAATACCAGTGATTGTCTGTCCGCTCTCCCTAACATTATGACCTCCCTCTACCTGAAACTGAATCTCTCCGAAACTGAACTCCTTGTTTTTGCTCCCTCAACTAACCTACCTTTACTTGACTTTTCAATTTCCTTGGGTGTTGCCACCATAACTCCCAAGCAGAAAGCTCGCTGTCTTGGAATCATATTTGACACACAACTTTCCTTTATTCCACATATACAATCACTCACTCACTTATGTCACCTGCACCTTAACAACATCTCCAGAATTTTATCTTTTCTCACCTTTGATACTGCAAAAACTCTTATTGTCGTCTGGACTACTGCAACTCTCTTCTAATCGATCTTCCTCTAAACAAACTCTCCCCTCTCCAATCCATTCTGAATGCAGCAGCCAGGGTCGTATTTCTTTCAGGCCACTTCACCGACGCATCTACCCTGTGCCAGTCATTGCACTGGTTACCCATTCAGCATAGAATACAATACAAACTCATCTCTCTAACCCACAAAGCTTTCCATAGTTCTTCACCGCCCTATATCTCATCCCTCATTTCTGTCTATCACCCCTCCCGTGCCCTCCGTTCTGCAACTGATCTAAGACTAACATCCTCCTTAATCCGAACCTCACAACTCCGTCTCCAAGACTTCTCTCGTGGCGCACCAGTTTTCTGGAATGCACTGCCCCAAACAATCCAACTAATATCTAGCCCCCATGTCTTCAAACGTGCTTTATACGTTTGTCTGTTTAGACAAGCCTATCACCTCACTTCCTTAACCTAACTCTCCCCTGTTCCCTCCTAAATGTTAATCTTAATCAGCTCCTGCTTATTCATCTGTCTCCACATCCTCCATGCACCAAATAGCACATGGTAACTGCTCTTAGGCAGATACTCACTGACGACCATGTTCTACCTATTATGTCCCCCCATTTCCATGTAGATTGTAAGCTTGCGAGCAGGGCCCTCACTCCTCCTGTAACTGTTGAAATGTGATACATTGTATTGTTTTTATTGTCTGTACATGTCCCTACTTAATTGTAAAGTGCTGCAGAATATGTTGGCGCTATATAAATAAAAATTATTATTATTATTATTATTAATGGTTGTTGTGGTAGTGTCGATTCCTATGACTAGGCCTTTTGGGTGTAGTTATTGTTTTCTACATTAATGGAGCACCAATCTATTGCTGTTTGCAGGCTGTGCTGTTGGAAAATTGGCAGAGAACATTCTGGCATATATCAACTTAAAACTAAATGACTCTGTCTGTTAGCACATTAACTGGCATCACCTGCTCATGTCTCCAAGCTCACCACAATTGACGCAAAGCCATCTGGATTATATTGGATTGTGAAAGTATAAAGCATAGATTGCTTTATTCAATAAATCATGGTGGCTAGGTATCTTCCATTGAAGCTGAGTGCACACAATTCTCTCATAAAATGCCATACAGTTTAGGTGGTTCGGCATAGTTTGTGGTGAGACTCAGAGTCCTAAAAAAAGTGTAAATTTTTTAAAAGAAAGTAGGGAACCCATAAGGTGGACGGGCCTCATGACTTCTTTAGAGGGTGGGAGTGATAGGATTAAAAGTGAAAAAATAGGTATGGGGAATCCTGCCTTGTAAAAATGCAGGAGGCATGATTGGTAGGGGGGTGGATTTAGGGGGCAGGGTAAAAAGGCGGCTATTTAAGGGGTAGAAGGGGTTTGCTAACCCTCTCTTGCATCCAGGACACAGCTGGCAGCAGGTCACACAGGACACACAGGAAAGAGATGGCAGACCTGGCGACGCTGCTGGAAATGGTGAGGGCTGCTACTGCAGTCCATGGAGCCAAGGCCATAAAGGAGAGCATCTGGGCGGCATGTCTGTCCCAGTCGGTGGTGGCGGTAAACTCAGCTGCCTCTGCATCGGCTGTCCCTGCTGAGCGTGCCCCCTGTTCTCGGCGCCGGAGCGTTATTTCCTGGAGGCCAGAAGTGCGGGAAGAAGAAGATCCAGGAACCCCACTGGATCCGGAGGGGAGGCGTCTGGGAGGAATCCTCGCCAGAGCCACGCCAGACCCAATGTCTACCTCCGGTTCGCGGCCGGCTAGGCCCCAGACTAACGTAGTGGTGGCCCCCAGTGGCAAACCAGCTGGGGGCCTAGCCCATCAGACTGGAAGGGATGTGGGGCCTCCTGGCAGTCGGCTAGGAGGCTCACAGCCTGCTGTAAGAGCGCGGTCGGTGGAGAGTGACAGCAGGACATCGGTGGCTCCCCTTGATGTCATGGAAGCTGGGGGTAACACCCAGCATGCAGACGTTGGGGGAGGCCACCCTGCAGGTGGCGGGATGGGGCACGGCCGGCCTTTGTGGCGTGACCAGGTGAGAAGAAGTTAAGGGCCCCTGGTGCATCCAAGGGCCGGAGAGTGAGGGATCGGCCCTCCTGTAGTCGACATATACGCTGCAGATGGGTGCAGAACATCAAGAGCCTGCCGGCCCATGGGGAGCCGGAGTCACTCCACCACACGGTGGGGCCTTGAGACGACGAATGGCTGAAGGAATGAAGCATCCAGCTGCAGGCGGTGAGCTGGGTGCAGCATCTGGGGATGCTGGCTGCAGGCGGCAGAAGGTGGTGCCTCCTGTGGTCCCCCCCGGTGTGGGAGGACGATGAGGAAAGTCCACAGAACAGTGGTGAAGACGATGAGAACTCCAAGCATGAACAAGTTCAAGACAGCGGTGCTGCGGCTTATCCGAGGTTTCCTCAAAGGCAGCTTGGTGAGGAGAAGACAATTGTAAATATTGCACATGATGGATGAGGTGGGATCACAAGGACATACCCTTGTGGATGCCATTAGTGACGGCACCAGCTTCCCAGCCCTTTCGGAGTGGGGCCGGGGGCTTCAGATCAGGAAGTGGGTCCTCGGCGTCTAACAAGAAAGGGTTTTGCTGGCAGTTCAACAAGGGCCAGTGTCAGTTTGGCGCCGCATGCAAGTTTAGGCATGAATGCTGAGGATGTGGTGGGAGTCACGGGCTGTCAAAGTGTTTCAAGAGAATTAAAGGAAAGGCGGGAGAGAGTTTTGGAAAAAGGGAGAACACCGGTGAATCGTCACAGTGATGGAGCCATTTTTAAATAGGTACCCTGATGGGGAGACGGCAGAATTACTTCATTTAGGTTTTTTGGAAGGTTTAAGGATCCCGTTTGATCCTGGAGCACAGTTATTTCGACCAGGTAATTTAAAATCGACAAAAGAACATCCGGGGGTAGTTTTAAATAAGTTGAGGAAAGAGGTGGAATTGGGTAGGATGGCAGGCCCATTTAACATTTAAAGCTGCCCAACTTGAGGGTTTCCCCAATGGGAGTGGTGCCAAAGCGGGAACCAAACATATTCAGGCTGATTCATCATTTGTCATACCCAGTAGGGGGTTCAGTAAATGATGGGATTCCTCCAGAGTTATCGTCCGTGTCATACGTATAGTTTGACAGAGCGGTGCATTTAGTGAGAAAGGCAGGGATGGGGACCTTAATTGCAAACTCAGACATCGAGGCAGCATTTTGGTTGCTTCCTGTGCACTCTGATAGCTTCCATTTGTTGGGTTGCACGTGGAACGGTGAGTTTTACATTGATCGGTGTTTACCCATGGGGTGCTGAATATCATGAGCGTATTTTGAGGCCTTTAGCTCATTTGTGGAGTGGGTAGTGCGAGATGTCTCAAGTATCTCATCACTGATCCATTATTTGGAAGACTTCTTCTGCGTTGGCCAGACAGGTCTAGCAGTTTGTTCAAAGTTACTGTTTGCATTAAAAGAGGTGTCAGCTGCGTTTAGGGTCCCATTGGCGGTGGAAAAAACGGAAGGCCCGTCGACGGTCATGCATTTTCTTGGCATAGAGATTGATTCGGTGGCAATGGAATGCAGACTTCTGGATGACAAGTTACGTGACTTGCAATTGTCAATGGGTGCGTTGAAGTAGGCTAAAAAAGTGCGCTTGAAAGTGGTGCAGTCGTTATTGGGCAAGTTGAATTTTGCTTGCTGGATTATGCCAATGTGCTGAGTTTTTTCCAGGCCCTTGATGGCGGCAATGGCAAGAAAGACATCCCCGCACCATTTTGTTCATATAACACAGGAAATTAAAGCGTATCTGGGAGTGTAGGATTCCTTTTTAGGGAAATACAATGGGCACATGGTGTGGTTGGAAAAAGGGGTGTCGAATAGTGGTCTGGAGCTGTACACGGATGCAGCGGGCGCGGTTGGGTTTGGAGCAATCTTTCAGGGACATTGGTGTGCAGGGAGGTGGCTGGAAGAATGGCATAATGAATCTAGCGCTTCTGGAGCTGTTTCCAATTATTATGGCAATGGATCTGTGGGGGTTGGAGCTGGCGGGGGAAAAAGTGTGTTTTCATTGTGGCAATTTGTCAGTGGTTTATGCGATGAATTCGCTCTCTGCAAAGTCTCTTCCGGAGGTGGCATATTTGTGCCATTTGGTTTTGCGGTATTTGGAGTGGAATGTGTTCAGAGTTGTAAAATATGTGCCAGGTGTTTCAAATGAGGTGGCTGACGCTTTGTCTCATTTCCAGTTTGGCAGGTTTCGGACGCTGGTTCCAGGGGCGGACAAGAAGGGTGCAGAATGTCCCGAATGGCTGTGGAGCCTGGTAACGGTGTGATTCCCAATTTAATTAGACAGTCAGTAACTGTAAACATATGGAACAGATACAATAAATTTTGAACGGAATGGGAGGAAGGTGAGGTTGAGGCAGATGTCGGGTCAAGTGACAAGGACAGGTTGTTTCACATATTGACTTTGGTAAGTAAGGACTTTGTGGCCGGAAGGTCAGTGACGGCAGTAGGACAGAGATTGGCCGCGTTAGCCTTCTGGTTTAAATTGCAAAGGGCAAGGGATGTGACAAAGGACTTCCTAGTGAGACAGACGCTTAAAGGCTATCGAAGAGGTGCATGCTGGCGGGATAAGAGATGGCCGGTGTCGTTTGATTTGTTGGGCAAATTGTTAGGTCGCGTAAAACCAATTTTTTCTTTGGAATATGAAGTATGGTTATTCATTGTTGCCTTTGTCTTAGCCTTTTTTGGAGCATTTTGGATCAGCGAGCTGGTTAGCTCGTCCAAGTTAGCGGAAGGAGGGCTGCTGATAAGTGAAGTTGGTCTGGTAGAGGACAGGGTCGAATGTTTGTTATGACTGTCAAAAACAGATCAAGTGGGGCGTCGTAATTTGTTTGTGTTATATGCAATTCCGGAGCAGGCGGTCTACCCGGTTGTGGGAGTAAAACAGTTTTTAGATCGTAGGGGCGGTAGTCCAGGGGCATTCCTGAAACACAAGGATGGTTCCTCCTTGTCAAAATATCAATTTACAGCAGTATTTAGAGAATACTTGTGGCAGTTAGGAGAGAAAGGTGAATATGGGTCGCACTCATTTAGGATCGGGGCGGCAACGGAGGCTTCTCATTGGGGTTTGGGTGACGAGTTGATTTGCCAAATTGGGCGATGGGAGTCATCGTGGCTTAGTTTATACGTGCATCCTCATTTGATGATGTAAGGCAGAGTGGATGGAATTTTGTGTTCGCATGGTGATATTCGGTGTTTCTAATCTTCCCTTGATTATCTCGTCTGCTGTAGAGATGAGCGGTGTTCGACTAGAACTGTTCGCCAATCTCAAATTCGAGCTGTTTTGGGCGGTGTTCGAGTTGTTCGACGAACCCGAACGATTTGCAAAAAATTCGGCTGTTCGAGGTTATGTTCGATAACTGTTCGTGCACCAAAAGCGTGTCCTGCATGTCTGGCGCTATTTAGAGCACCAATCATGCAGGGATTGTCTGCCACTCACTGTAATGCCACAGCCATGGTGGTTGTGGCATTACAGTGATTGCCCAAATCGATGGGAACAGTGCCAACAGTGAAACATGAAAAGCCGGCAATTCAGCAGCGGCATACACCTGTACCCGACAATTTAGAACCGAAAGAATAGAGCTTCACACATAGATTAGATAGATATAAACATGTCAGCCACATATATACGAAGTACAGTGAAAGTGCTGCTTACTGTACTTGTCATTTAGCGTAAAGGATTTATCAAAAAAAATAATAGTGTTTTCATGCACCGTCTCTTTAAAAAAGCCGGCCGGCAATTCAGCAGCGGTACCCGACAATTTATAACAGACAGAATAGAGCTTCACACATAGATTAGATAGATAGAAACATGTCAGCCACATATATACGAAGTACAGTGACAGTGTTGCTTACTGTACTTGTCATTTAGCGTAAAGGATTTATCAAAAAAAATAATAGTGTTTTCATGCACTGTCTCTTTAAAAAAGCCGGCCGGCAATTCAGCAGCGGTACCCGGCAATTTATAACAGACAGAATAGAGCTTCACACATAGATTAGATAGATAGAAACATGTCAGTCACATATATATGAAGTACAGTGATAGTGTTGGTTACTGTACTTGTCATTTAGTATTAAAATAAAGGATTTATTATTTAAAAAATTGGCGTGGGGTTCCCCTTAATTTTAGGCTCTAGCGGAGGTTAAGCAGACGGCTGGGGCAGATGTTTGAAGCCTGGGAAGGGGGTAATACCCACGGAGCTTCCCAGGCTACTAATATCAGCCCCCAGCTGAATACATAGCCTTTACTAGCTATTAAAATGGGGGACCCCCCAAAAAAAATGACGTGGGGTCCCCCCTAATTTAATAGCTAGCAAAGGCTAGGCAGACAGCTGGGGGCTGATATTAATAGCCCAGGAAGGGAGCCATGAATATTGGCCCCCTCCCAGGCTAGAAACACCAGCCGTCAGCCGCCCCAGAAATGGCGCATTCATAGGATGCGCCAATTCTGGCACTTAGCCTCGCTCTTCCACGCTGCCCTGGTGCGGTGGCAGGGGGTAATAGGGTTGGGGTTGATGTCAGCTTATAATGCCAGCTGACATCAAGCCCAGGTTAGTAATGGAGAGGCGTCTATAAGACACCCCTATTACTAACCCCATAGTCAAAGTTAAAAAAAACACAAACACCCAGAATAAAGTCCTTTAATTGAAATAAAGACACAATCCTTTATTGTTCTAAATTAAACCATACTTACCGTCACGCCCATTCCAGCTGAAGCCAACGATCTCCTGCAATAAAAGAAAAATAATAAAGCAACCTCATCCTTACCTTTCCATGGTTCCCACGACAGCTTCAGCTCTGCTACATCGAGATGACAGGCTGGACCGCAGCAGAACGCTGCCATCCAGCCTCTCATCCCGCAGACACTGAGAAGCGCAGGCTTGCTTGCGCTGCTCAGCGTCTCTCCGTGACGACATCCAGATGAGCCGAGTTCATGTCCAATGAACTCGGCTCACCTCATGCACGTCACTGACAGCGTGGGAAAATTCTCACGCTGAAGCGGTGAGTGCAGGAGAATTCTCCCACGCTGTCAGTGACGTGCATAAGGTGAGCTCATGTCCAATGAACTCAGCTCACCTCCTGCACGTCACTGACAGCGTGGGAGAATTCTCCTGCACTCAGCGCTTCAGCGTGAGAATTCTCCCACGCTGAAGCGCTGAATGCAGGAGAATTTTCCCACGCTGTCAGTGACGTGCATAAGGTGAGCTCATGTCCAATGAACTCAGCTCACCTCCTGCACGTCACTGACAGCGTGGGAGAATTCTCCTGCACTCAGCGCTTCAGTGTGAGAATTCTCCCACGCTGAAGCGCTGAGTGCAGGAGAATTTTTCCACGCTGTCAGTGACGTGCATGAGGTGAGCCGAGTTCATTGGACATTAACTCGGCTCATCTGGATGCCCTCACAGAGAGACACTGTGGAGCGCAAGCAAGCCTGCGCTTCTCAGTGTCTGCTGGATGACAGGCTGGATGGCAGCGTTCTGCTGCGGTCCAGCCTGTCATCTCGATGTAGCAGAGCTGAAGCTGTCATGGGAACCATGGAAAGGTAAGGATGATGTTGCTTTATTATTTTTCTTTTATTTCAGGAGATCGTTGGCTTCAGCTGGAATGGGCGTGATGGTAAGTATGGTTTAATTTAGAACAATAAAGAATTGTGTGTTTATTTCAATTAAAGGACTTTTTTCTGAGTGTTGTGTTTTTTTTAAATACTTTACTAGAAATTCATGGTGGTCATGTCTAATATTGGCGTGACCCCATGAATTTCGGGCTTAGGGCCAGCTGATAATGCCAAGCTGGCCCTAACCCCTTTATTACCCAGTGAGCCACCGCATCAGGGCCCTGGATGAGTTGGGTACAGCGCCAGAAGATGGCGCTTCTATGAACGCGCCATTTTCCGGGGTGGCTGCGGACTGCAATTTGCAGCGGGGGTGGCCCAGAAAGCTTGGGCCTCCCTGCGCTGCGGATTCCAGCCCCCAGCTGCCTAGTTGTACCTGGCTGGACACAAAAACAGGGCGAAGCCCCATGTCAATTTTCTTTAAATTATTTCATGAAATAATTAAGAAAAAAAGGGCTTCCCTATATTGTTGTGTCCGGCCAGGTACAAATAAGCAGCTGGTGGTTGGGGGCAGCCCGTTCCTGCCTGCTGTACCTGGCTGGACACAAATATAGTGCGAAGCCCCACGTCAATTTTTTTTAAATTATTTCATGAATTTCCTGAAATAATTTAAAAAAATTGAAGTGGGGCTTCGCACTATATTTGTGTCCAGCCAGGTACAGCAGGCAGGAACGGGCTGCCCCCATCCACCAGCTGCCTATTTGTACCTGGCCGGACACAACAATATAGGGAAGCCCTTTTTTTCTTAATTATTTCATGAATTTCATGAAATAATTAAAAAAAATTGAAGTGGGGCTTCGCACTATATTTGTGTCCAGCCAGGTACAGCAGGCAGGAACGGGCTGCCCCCATCCACCAGCTGCCTATTTGTACCTGGCCGGACACAACAATATAGGGAAGCCCTTTTTTTCTTAATTATTTCATGAATTTCATGAAATAATTAAAAAAAATTGAAGTGGGGCTTCGCACTATATTTGTGTCCAGCCAGGTAAAGCAGGCAGGAACGGGCTGCCCCCAACCACCAGCTGCCTATTTGTACCTGGCCGGACACAACAATATAGGGAAGGCCTTTTTTTCTTAATTATTTCATGAATTTCATGAAATAATTAAAAAAAAAGTACGTGGGGCTTCGCCCTATTTTTGTGTCCAGCCAGGTACAACTAGGCAGCTGGGGGCTGGAATCTGCAGCGCAGGGAGGCCCAAGCTTTCTGGGCCCCCCCCGCTACAAATTGCAGTCCGCAGCCACCCCGGAAAATGGCGCGTTCATAGAAGCGCCATCTTCTGGCGCTGTACCCAACTCATCCAGGGCCCTGGTGCGGTGGCTCACTGGGTAATAAAGGGGTTAGGGCCAGCTTGGTATTATCAGCTGGCCCCAAGCCCAAAATTCATGGGGTCACGCCAGTATTAGACATGATCGCCATGAATTTCTAGTAAAGTATTTAAAAAAAACACAACACCCAGAATAAAGTCCTTTAATTGAAATAAAGACACAATTCTTTATTGTTCTAAATTAAACCATACTTACCATCACACCCATTCCAGCTGAAGCCAACGATCTCCTGCAATAAAAGAAAAATAATAAACCAACCTCATCCTTACCTTTCCATGGTTCCCACGACAGCTTCAGCTCTGCTACATCGAGATGACAGGCTGGACCGCAGCAGAACGCTGCCATCCAGTCTGTCATCCCGCAGACACTGAGAAGCGCAGGCATGCTTGCGCTCCTCACTGTCTCGCTGTGACGGCATCCAGATGAGCCGAGGTCATGTCCAATGAACTCGGCTCACCTCATGCACGTCACTGACAGCGTGGGAAAATTCTCACGCTGAAGTGCTGAGTGCAGGAGAATTCTCCCACGCTGTCAGTGATGTGCATGAGGTGAGCTCATGTCCAATGAACTCAGCTCACCTCCTGCACGTCACTGACAGCGTGGGAAAATTCTCTTGCAATCAGCGCTTCAGCGTGAGAATTTTCCCACGCTGTCAGTGACGTGCATGAGGTGAGCCGAGTTCATTGGACATGAACTCGGCTCATCTGGATGTCGTCACAGAGAGACGCTGAGCAGCGCAAGCAAGCCTGCGCTTCTCAGTGTCTGCGGGATGACAGGCTGGATGGCAGCGTTCTGCTGCGGTCCAGCCTGTCATCTCGATGTAGCAGAGCTGAAGCTGTCGTGGGAACCTTGGAAAGGTAAGGATGAGGTTGCTTTATTATTTTTCTTTTATTGCAGGAGATCGTTGGCTTCAGCTGGAATGGGTGTGATGGTAAGTAGAGTTTAATTTAGAACAATAAAGGATTGTGTCTTTATTTCAATTAAAGGACTTTATTCTGGGTGTTTGTGTTTTTTTTAACTTTGACTATGGGGTTAGTAATGGGGGTGTCTTATAGACGCCTCTCCATTACTAACCTGGGCTTGATGTCAGCTGGCATTATAAGCTGACATCAACCCCAACCCTATTACCCCCTGCCACCGCACCAGGGCAGCGTGGAAGAGCGAGGCTAAGTGCCAGAATTGGCGCATCCTATGAATGCGCCATTTCTGGGGCGGCTGACGGCTGGTGTTTCTAGCCTGGGAGGGGGCCAATATTCATGGCTCCCTTCCTGGGCTATTAATATCAGCCCCCAGCTGTCTGCCTAGCCTTTGCTAGCTATTAAATTAGGGGGGACCCCACGTCATTTTTTTGGGGGGGTCCCCCATTTTAATAGCTAGTAAAGGCTATGTATTCAGCTGGGGGCTGATATTAGTAGCCTGGGAAGCTCCGTGGGTATTACCCCCTTCCCAGGCTTCAAACATCTGCCCCAGCCGTCTGCTTAACCTCCGCTAGAGCCTAAAATTAAGGGGAACCCCACGCCAATTTTTTTAATAATAAATCCTTTATTTTAATACTAAATGACAAGTACAGTAACCAACACTATCACTGTACTTCATATATATGTGACTGACATGTTTCTATCTATCTAATCTATGTGTGATGCTCTATCTTTCTGTTCTAAATTGTCGGGTACCGCTGCTGAATTGCCGGCCGGCTTTTTTAAAGAGACAGTGCATGAAAACACTATTATTTTTTTAAATAAATCCTGTGCACTAAATGACAAGTATAGTAAGCAACACTATCACTGTACTTATTATATATGTGACTGACATGTTTCTATCTATCTAATCTATGTGTGAAGCTCTATTCTTTCTGTTCTAAATTGTCGGGTACAGATGCTGAATTGCCGGCCGGCTTTTTTAAAGAGACGGTGCATGAAAACACTAATATTTTTTTTAATAAATCCTTTACACTAAATGACAAGTGCAGTAACCAACACTGTCACTGTGCTTCTTATATGTGTGACTGACATGTTTCTATCTATCTAATCTATGTGTGATGCTCTATTCCTTCTTGTCTAAATTGTCGGGTACCGGTGTATGCCGCTGCTGAATTTACCGGCTGGCTTTTTTAAAGAGAGTGTCTTCTGAGCAGTTTGTCAGCTTTTGGACACCTTTGCAGGTGTTTTCTATGTGTTTCTATGTGTTTTTGTTTGCCTGCCATTGGTTTTAACGGTGTTCGACGGTGTTCTAAGGTGTTCGACGAACAGTTCGACGAACAGTTCCTCGAACATCCCGGTGTTCGACGAACCGAACCGAACCCGAACACTACGGGGGTGGCTCAACACTAGTCTGCTGTAGGTGCATGTTTAGTGTGGATCCTTGGGCACTCTTATGTGTTCTGGGGCGCGTTACGGGCGGACAGCTTGGGCAGAATAGATCCAAGGCGTTGGTCAAGTGGATAGGGATTCATGGCATGACGTGGAGGAGGGTCCTGCTGGAGGTGTCGTACTATAGCAGAATCGACCGCCCACCGAATATCCTCATGTTGCATGTCGGAGGAAACGACGTTGGTGTACGTTCATCTCGGGAGTTAATTCGGGACATTAAATTTGACATTTTAAGGTTGCGGTCAGAATATCCCGGGATTATTATAGTGTGGTCTGACATAGTGGCTCGGTTCATATGGAGGTATGCAAGGTCCGTGGATCGAATTAACAAGACGCGGATAAAAGTGAACAAGGTGGTGGCGCGATTTGTGTCCAGGAATGGTGATATAGTTGTAGGCATAGGGAGTTGGAAACACCTTCTGGGGAACATATGAGGTCAGATGCGTTCCACTCAACGCCATTGGTACGGATTTGTGCATGTTAGGTTTAAGGGATGGCATCGAACAAGCGATGCTGTGGTGGCAGGACCGGGCCGCGTAAGGTGTCACGGTGCCGGTCGATGGCAGGGTGATAGGTCTGGGACAGAGGCAGGGTCAAGTGGTAATGACCTTTGGTGGAAGACACTATCAAGGTATGGTGGCTTCGGTAATAGGCCGGGTTAATTGAGGGCGTAGGTCCTACAAAGTTAGGGGTATTAATTAGGTGTGATTAACACCTCATTCCCTGGGCTGGTGCGGTGCGGCCAGGAAAATAATTAGGAAGGTGGTGATATGCCTCTAGACGAGACTTATCATCAGGTTAATGTGATTATTCTGTTATTCATGCTATTTAATTTTTATAATGTTTACATTATTTGGATGTTTGGGGCGCTAGGTTGGTGGGCGCCCCAAGGTGTACAAAATTAATAAAAGGCTGCTGTGGCCATTTTTTGCATCAAGTCGCAAGCAGTCATGTCTTTATTTAAGGTGTAGAAAGAAGTGGAAGTATGTAAGGTCAAATAAGAAATGACCATATCCCATTTTAACTTGTCATGTTTGCCCTTTTTGGCTGCTCATACCTGAACAGAGGCCCAATCATGTGCAGGATTTACAGAAGAAAGTCACTCCAGATGTCTCCCCCAAAAAATTTATTTCACTAAAAATGAGGAGTAGACTGAGATATGCCTAAAATGTGAGTCACAGAAGACAAAGAATTTTTTTACCCTCTTTTAAATGCTTCAGTTAGCAATAGAGATGAGCGTTGTTCTACTCGAACTGTTCGCCAATCTCAAATTCGAGCTGTTTTGGGCGGTGTTCGAGCCGTTCGGCGAACACGAACGATTTGAGAAAAATTCGGCTGTTCGAGGTTATGTTCGATAACTGTTCGTGCACCAAAATCATAACTGGATTTTTTCTCAGTAATGATGAAAATTAATGTTAATACGCAGTTTGAGTGTACAGCGGGGTGGGGGGAGGGGCAGGGGATGGATCTCTGCAGGAATAATGAAGATCTCCATTTTTTTTTCTCTTTCCCGCATTTACAGTGGGGAGGTGCAATCTGTCAGCCTATCAGCAGCGCACACACGGAGCGAAGTGCTTTTTTCACACAAGCAAGGGCATGTGTCATTGGCAGTGTATGTCACATGTCCTTGCCCTATAAGACCAAGCCATTTTCCCCGTCGCCACCATTTTCTCACTGCTGCAGCTGCGTGGTAGACGGCACCGCTGTTGCTGTGTGCGCTATACCTTGTTAATTTCAAGCCACTTTTCGCACAAATCTTCAGATAGCTTGGGAGTAGGGAATAGTTGTGATTGCAGTCCTTTTAAGGACTAGGTTACAGCATTTCCTACGACTTTTATCAGGCAGGTCTGTGCTCTTAAATAGATAGATTGTGGGAGTAAAGACTAATTGTAATTGCAGTCCTTTTCAGGACTAGGTTACATCAGTTCCTATCAGTTTTTGCCAGGCAGGTCTGTGCCAGTGCTGTGCAAGTTTTTTTCACAGCATTTGGCTGAATCTAGCAAAGCTAATCCTTTTTGGCCTATTGCAGAGTGTGTTAGTCAGTGGAGTAGCCTATCTGTGTTGCAAGATATACCACCTGTGTACAGAATACCAATTTTTTTACTGCACCTAGTGAAGTAAAATCTTTTGGGCATAGCATCATTCTATTAGTCCATCTATACTGACCTCCATCAGGTTGCAAATTGAATATAATTTTTTTCTGCATCT
Organism: Phyllobates terribilis; assembly: GCF_046119375.1. Taxonomy (NCBI): domain Eukaryota; kingdom Metazoa; phylum Chordata; class Amphibia; order Anura; family Dendrobatidae; genus Phyllobates; species Phyllobates terribilis. The sequence continues at coordinate 696,291,118 of NW_027362762.1, forward strand.
AGCTCTGAAAAAATATTGGGCTTCTAGCAGTGTGTGGGACTTGTTCTATTAGTCCATCTATACTGACCTCCATCAGGTTGCAAACTGAATATAATTTTTTTCTGCATCTAGCTCTGAAAAAATATTTGGCCTTCTAGCAGTGTGTGGGACTTTCTCTATTAGTCCATCTATACTGACCTCCATCAGGTTGCAAACTGAATATATATTTTTTCTGCATTTACCTCTGAAAAAATATTGGGCTTCTAGCTGTGTGTGGGACTTGTTCTATTAATCCATCTATACAGACCTCCATCAGGTTGCAAACTGAATATAATTTTTTTCTGTATCTACCTCTGAAAAAATATTTGGGCTTCTAGCAGTGTGTGGGACTTGTTCTATTAGTCCATCTATACTGACCTCCATCAGGTTGCAAATTAAAAATAATTTTTATCTGCATCCAGCTCTGAAAAAATATTTGGCCTTCTAGCAGTGTGTGGGACTTTCTCTATTAGTCCATCTATACTGACCTCCATCAGGTTGCAAATTAAAAATAATTTTTGTCTGCATCTAGCTCTGAAAAAATATTTGGCCTTCTAGCAGTGTGTGGGACTTTCTCTATTAGTCCATCTATACTGACCTCCATCAGGTTGCAAACTGAATATGTTTTTTTTTCTGCATCTACCTCTGAAAAAATATTGGGCTTCTAGCTGTGTGTGGGACTTGTTCTATTAATCCATCCATACAGACCTCCATCAGGTTGCAAACTGAATATAATTTTTTTCTGCAACTACCTCTGAAAAAATATTTGGGCTTCTAGCTGTGTGTGGGACTTGTTCTATTAGTCCATCTATACTGACCTCCATCAGGTTGCAAACTGAAAATAATTTTTTGTCTGCATCTAGTTCTGAAAAAATATTTGGCCTTCTAGCAGTGTGTGGGACTTTCTCTATTAGTCCATCTATACTGACCTCCATCAGGTTGCAAATTAAAAATAATTTTTATCTGCATCCAGCTCTAAAAAAATATTTGGCCTTCTAGCAGTGTGTGGGGCTTTCTCTATTAGTCCATCTATACTGACCTCCATCAGGTTGCAAATTAAAAATAATTTTTATCTGCATCCAGCTCTGAAAAAATATTTGGCCTTCTAGCAGTGTGTGGGACTTTCTCTATTAGTCCATCTATACTGACCTCCATCAGGTTGCAAATTAAAAATAATTTTTTGTCTGCATCTAGCTCTGAAAAAATATTTGGCCTTCTAGCAGTGTGTGGGACTTTCTCTATTAGTCCATCTATACTGACCTCCATCAGGTTGCAAACTGAATATATATTTTTTCTGCATCTACCTCTGAAAAAATATTGGGCTTCTAGCTGTGTGTGGGACTTGTTCTATTAATCCATCTATACAGACCTCCATCAGGTTGCAAACTGAATATAATTTTTTTCTGCATCTACCTCTGAAAAAATATTTGGGCTTCTAGCTGTGTGTGGGACTTGTTCTATTAGTCCATCTATACTGACCTCCATCAGGTTGCAAACTGAAAATAATTTTTTGTCTGCATCTAGCTCTGAAAAAATATTTGGCATTCTAGCAGTGTGTGGGACTTTCTCTATTAGTCCATCTATACTGACCTCCATCAGGTTGCAAATTAAAAATAATTTTTATCTGCATCTACCTCTGAAAAAATATTTGGGCTTCTAGCAGTGTGTGGGACTTGTTCTATTAGTCCATCTATACTGACCTCCATCAGGTTGCAAACTGAATATAATTTTTTTCTGCATCTAGCTCTGAAAAAATATTTGGCCTTCTAGCAGTGTGTGGGACTTTCTCTATTAGTTCATCGATACTGAACTCCATCAGGTTGCAAATTAAAAATAATTTTTATCTGCATGCAGCTCTGAAAAAATATTTGGCCTTCTAGCAGTGTGTGGGACTTTCTATATTAGTCCATCTATACTGACCTCCATCAGGTTGCAAATTAAAAATAATTTTTTGTCTGCATCTTGCTCTGAAAAAATATTTGGCCTTCTAGCAGTGTGTGGGACTTTCTGTATTAGTCCATCTATACTGACCTCCATCAGGTTGCAAACTGAATATATTTTTTTTCTGCATCTACCTCTGAAAATATATTTGGGCTTCTAGCTGTGTGTGGGACTTTCTCTATTAGTCCATCTATACTGACCTCCATCAGGTTGCAAATTAAAAATAATTTTTTGTCTGCATCTAGCTCTGAAAAAATATTTGGCCTTCTAGCAGTGTGTGGGACTTTCTCTATTAGTCCATCTATACTGACCTCCATCAGGTTGCAAATTGAATATAATTTTTTTCTGCATCTAACCCAGCCAATAGTTTTGGCCTAATACCACAGTTTGGCCACTCAGCTCTGCTCGGTTCCCATCCATTGTTTTTTTGTGCAAACAACTCCAGAGTTGTGAATTAGTTAACCACCAAAATGAGTGGAAAAAGGCCTGCTGCTGGTGGAAAGGGGAATAAGCGTGTTGGGAAGGGGAAAAATGGTTGTGTCCGTGGGGTAGGTGTTAAAGCAACAGTAACATCTGCAGAAGAAAGACCATCTTCCAGCCAAACTAAAATGTCTACTTCTTTTAGCGGACAATGTGATAAGATCCCTTTCTTACGGCCACGCCAATCGCTACAAATTCCAGATGAGGCACAAAAACAGCAGGTGCTTCAACGGATATCAAGTGCTCCTTTAAGTGGGCTCTCCTCCACATCAACTTCAACATCACAAATACTTCAGTCCTCAAAGGTGTCACCCCAATCGCACTTGCTTCCTCACAGCTCCCAAAACTCCAGCTGCCCGTCTGAGTATGAGGTAGAACAGATGGTTGAGTCTGCAGAGCTGTTTACTCATACTATAGCCTGGGAATCAGAGGTCGACTCCAGCGCTTCTGTGAATCCAGACGAGGAAATGATCTGCACTGATGCCCAGAATCTTTATGAATCGGATCCAGGACCAGACTCAGAAGGTTCTGACCATAATGTAGACCCTCATTCCCAAACTGTAACTCCTGTTGGTGGAGACAATGAGGAAGATGATGATGAGACTCAAATACCTGATTGGAGCGACAACTTTAGTTTTTTGTCAGGGCAGGAACAGGTTGGCTCTGAGGACGACGGGTGTGATAACGCACAGGGTGATGATGATGAGGTTGGAGATCCCACTTACTGTGAACCCACAGTCAGCCAAGAGATGAGGTCAGCAGAGGAGGTGGAGGAAGATGCTAGTGACGATGAGGTCAGGTTGCGCCTTCCTGGACAGAGACGTAGTACTGGAAGCACGTCAACAACTGCATCCTCAAACACAACTCTGCCTCTCACCACAAGTCGTGGTGGCTCTTCAGGTCGCATGGGTGCTAAGCCTTGCATAGCCTGGGCATTTTTTCAGATCGATAAAGATGACCCAACTCGTGTTATCTGTAACATTTGTCAGCAAAAGCTAAGTAGAGGCCAAAAAATACATAGTTTGAGTACTTCATGCATGAACCGGCACATGGACATGAAGCATAAGTTGCAGTGGGAAGCTCAGTGTGCTACAATGCGGTCTAGCCGGCCGGGCCAACCACCGTCTGCCATATCTTGTGCATCCGCGGCCTCTTCATACTGTGTGACTGGGGGGACAGCAGTCACACCTGTTTTGGGGCGCAGACCTGCCACCTCTTTACCCGCAACAGCCAGCGTGATTGGCAGGTCATCATTTTCTTTGGAGGTGGTAACACCAGCTGGTGTTGAGCGCTGTCCGACATCGATAGCACCACCTTTGGATCAAGGCAACCTAACATGTCCGCCTGCATCTTCCTCACAGACCGGCAGTTTGCCGGGGACACCCTTATCAACCCCGTCTAAGCACAATAGCCAGCCCTCGGTCCCTCAGATGTGGACAAGTAAAAGACCATTTCCTCCTAGCCATGAGAAAGCTAAGAGGTTGAATTTCACCATCTGCAAGCTCTTGGCTACAGAAATGCTGCCTTTCCGCCTGGTGGACACAGAGGATTTTCGAGACCTTATGTCCGTCGCAGTGCCCCAGTACCATATGCCCAGTCGGCACTACTTCTCAAAGAAAGGTGTGCCTGCGCTCCACCAGCATGTCGCACACAACATCACCGCTTCTTTGAGAAACTCTGTGTGTGACAGGGTGCATTTCACCACAGACACTTGGACGAGTAGGCATGGACAGGGGCGTTACATGTCGCTGACTGGGCACTGGGTAACTATGGTGACAGCAGGACAAGGGGCTGCTGTCCAAGTCTTGCCGTCCCCATGAGTTGTGCGTCAATCCTCTTTATGTCAAAGTTCCTCCACTGCTTCTGCCTCCTCAACCTCCTCTCGGTCTTCCACCTGCACCCAAAGCCTGTCTGGTCATGCCACAAGCTTTCTAACTGCGCAGAAGGGATCCTGCACACCTCCTTACTATGCTGGCAGTAGGGCTCAACGTCATCAGGCGGTTTTTACTTTGAAATGTCTGGGAAATGTGAGTCACACAGCTGAGGAGTTGTAGTCAGCTCTGGAGAACCAATTTCATGAATGGTTGTCTCCACTGGACCTGAAACCAGGGAAGGCCGTGTGCGACAATGCTGCAAACCTGGGTGCGGCCCTTCGCCGGGGCAATGTCACACACGTGCCTTGTATGGCTCACGTGTTGAACCTGGTTGTCCAGCAATTTTTAGCCCACTATCCCAGACTAGATGGCCTTCTGCAGAGGGCACGGTCGCTGTGTGCTCACTTCCGCCGTTCGCATCCCGCAGCTCAGCGACATACATCTCTACAGAAGTCATTGGGCCTGCCACTTCACCGGCTAAAATGCGATGTGCCTACCCGGTGGAATTCAACTCTGCACATGTTGCAGCGACTGTGGCAGCACCGACAAGCCCTGGTGCAATACGTTCTGACGTATAGCCTGGGCCAACGAGATCCGGAGGTGGGGCAAATCACGCTGGAGGAGTGGTCTCAGATCAGGGACCTATGCACCCTTCTGCACAGTTTTGAAATGGCGACGAAGATGTTTAGTGCTGACGATGCCATTATCAGCATGACTATTCCGGTGATTTACATGCTGGAGCACATGTTAAACAGAATTCGGAGTCAGGTGGTGGCACAAGAGGAGGTGGAGGAAGTAGAGGAGGAGGAGTTGTATGCGGAAGGGCTAACATCTGCAAGGTCCAGACGGTCGGCAGCACCAAGGCGGCAGGCATGTGAGGGTGGGGGAGATGGTTTTACCAGGGCGCATGGTAGCAGCCAAACTAGTGAGGAAGGTGCAGGAGCCCAGGAAGAAGTGGAGGACGAACTGATGGAAGACTCATCAGATGAGGGAGACCTTGATCACATTTCTGTTGTGCGAGGTTGGGGGGAGAGGACAGAGGAAGGAAGCTTGATTGTTACCTCGCCACCAACACAACAGGGACTTGGTGCTCCTGGATGCGCAACACACATGAGTGCCTTCTTGCTGCACTACCTGCAACATGACCCTCGAATTGTGAGAATTAGAAATAATCCTGACTACTGGGTTGCCACACTGTTAGATCCCCAGTACAAAAGTAAATTTGCAGAAATTATTCCTGCCATAGAAAGGGATGCATGCATGCAGGAGTATCAGCAGAGACTGTTGCAGAATCTTACATGTGCTTTTCCACAAAACACCAGTGGTGCACGTAGTGAATCTCACAGTTCCAACTTGCCAACCGTGGGACCGTCAAGTGTTCAGCACTCAAACCGTAACAGAACCACAGTATCTGCTGGTAACATCAATTTTGCGGAATCATTTCACCACTTTTTTAGCCCATCCTTTGCAAGGCAACAGGAGACAAGAAGTCTGACACATAGTCAACGCCTAGAGACGATGGTACAGGAGTATCTCCAAGTAAACATTGAAGCCATGACTGTGTCACTGGACCCTTGCTCTTTTTGGGCTTCCAATCTGGATAAATGGCCGGAGCTAGGCACTTACGCCTTGGAGATCTTGTCATGCCCCGCAGCCAGCGTTCTGTCTGAATGTGTGTTCAGCGCTGCTGGTGGTGTGCTGACAGATAAGCGCACGCGGCTCTCCACTGATAATGTAGACAGACTCACGTTCATAAAGATGAACAAATCATGGATCCGAAACGACTTTTCTACCCCTGTGTCATCCTGGGGAGAGTAAAAGCTTGATGATTGGTTAAAATCACCCTACCAACCGTTTTAAGCTTTCAAATTACTAATCATGTTTATCTGTATCTTGACTGGAAAATAATTTGGGCTTTGTAGCAGTGTGCAGCACTGATCCTATTAGCCCATCTATACTAAGCTCCACCAGATTTAAAATTAATAATAATTTTTAGCTGCATCTAGCCCGGAAAATAATTTTGGGGCTCCGAGATGCGCAAGACACATAAATGCCTTCTTGCTGCACTACCTGCAACATGACCCTCATATTGTCAGAATTCGAAGTAATCATGACTACTGGGTTGCCACACTCTTAGATCCCCCAAACTTTTCGATCAACCTTTTCATTTTAATAAAGACCAAAAAAATGGTCATTTTTGAAATTATAAGCATTAGCAGGTTATTAGAAACTGAAATCAAACAGTTTTCAACTCAAAACTTTATTCTAGGTGATGTTACATTTTCACATAGGACCCCTTGTTCGAAAGGAGCTTCTGAACTCTCTCGTCCATTGAATTTGTCAGGTTTTGGATGGTTTCTGCTTCAATTGTTTTGCATGAGGACAGAATACCCTCCCAGAGCTGTTGCTTAGATGTGAACTGCCTCCCGCCATCATAGACACTCCTTTTGATGATGCTCCAGAGGTTCTGAATGGGGTAGAGGTCAGGGGAGCATGGGGGTCACACCATAAATTTGTCCCCTTTTATGCCCATATCAGCCAGAGATGCAGATGTTTTATGTGCAGCATGAGATGGTGCATTATCATGCAAAAAAATGATCTTGCTGTGAAATACATGGTTCTTCTTCTTGAACCATGGCAGGAAGTGCTGTTTGAGAAAATCCACATACATTATGGAGTTCATCTTTAGCGCCTTCAGGGATCCTAAAGGGGCCGACAATCTCTCTCCCCATGATTCCAGCCCAAAACATTACTCCACCTCCTCCTTGTTGGCGCTGTAGCCGTGTTTGCGTGGGGTGTCCATCAACCAGCCATCCTCCACTCCATCCATCTGGACCATCGAGCGCTGCACGGCACTCATCCGTGAACAAAACAGTTTTGAAATCAGTCTTCATGTAATGTTTGGCCCACTGGAGCCGTTTCTGCTTGTGTGAAGTGGATAGAGGAGGTCGACAGGATGGCATATGCACAGCTGCAAACCTCTGAAGGACCCGGCATCTTGTTGTTCGGGGGACGTTGGAGGCACCAGCAGCTTCAAAAACTTGTCTGCTGCTATGTCAAGGCTTTTTTGCCGCTGCTCTTTTAACCTGACGTAATTGCCTGTAGGAAAGAGTCAGCAAATCATCAGCAAATAGAGAGCACTTGTACTCGGTGCCTCCCACCTCAATCCACCTAATATTGGGGTTATGGCGAATTGATGAGAGCAGGTGCTCCGTCACTAGGATGTATAAGAGAGGGGACAGAGGACATCCCTGCCTTGTCCCATTGGTGATTGTGAAAGGTGATGAAAATGTTCTGATGCACCCCTTGGGCCTTGGGACACCCGAAGCCGGACCCTTTTTGGTGGATGCTGGTGGTTGTAGTCTTTGTGGCGGCGACCCGGTTCCATGGCTCAGGGTGGTCAAACCAGTGGCGGAACTATTTATGTGGTTTTGATGTTTAAATGTCCGACTACGCCACCCGTGGATTGCGGTCAGAGTGAACCGCCGCTGCAGGGCAGACCGCTGAGGCTGGTGTTGTGGGTGCAGCAGAGCGTAGCATAACTCCCCACGGGAGGAGTATAGCCTCAGGGCAGTGTATGCGGAGGATGGGGGTGATGGTGCAGGGCAGCAGCAGTAACGACACGGAGTCAGTGATGCAGTCCAGGGCCTTTACTCACAGTTCTTATTATCCAGACCACGTCTGCAGGTAATGGCTGCCCACGTCGTACTGTGCTCACCAGGTGAGGGGCTCAGACAACTCCCAGATAACTTTGTATCGCTTCACAGGACCCCCTTTGTGTGTCCTTTGTCTGGCCTTTCTTACCAACCCTTCTGTCCGGCTGCCTCGGGCCTCCTCTTGGTAAACTTGGCGCCAGTTTCCCTGACCCTATGTGCTGCCCTCCTAGCGGGTGTAGCGAGGGGCTGCGCCACATAAAATGTCACAGCCTCCGGTTTCTAGCTGAGGGTCGTTTCCTGCCTCCACTAGTTTCGGGGACCGGTCTCCCCCTTTGGCCTGACCCCTCCATGCAGGTGGATTCGGGCGTGCGGTGGCGACTCGCCCGTCTGCACCCCTGGGATCCCTTCGTTCCTCGTTCCTGGAGCCTTTTCCGCTCCTCTTCCTTCCTTCTCCCTCTTCCAGGCCTGGGCCTCTGTTACTAGGCCCGCCTCCGGGCAGAGCTCATGCAGAGCCCCTGCTCCCTGCCACTTCTGCTCAGACTTCTCTGCACTGAACTAAGATGGTGCCCACCTTTTATACTCACTTCTCAATGCACCCAGGAACTGCTTCCTCCCTGCTCCTGCACTACAGGGTTCCCCTTCCTCAGTGTTCCCTCCCCCCACTCCAGCCAGGGACAGGGACTGTCGTGCCCATCTCAGGGGCATATTGGTCTCCCTGCCCCACGGCAATGTGGTGTAATGCATGCAGGTGTCGGGTCCTGATCCACACTACATCCTTACCTGAGAGTGAAATATCACACCTCTGGGTGAGGTGCAATACCTCTGTAGCAACCGAGCCCTCAGGGTGCTACCGTTCCATTTATCTTCAGCCTAGGTGACGTATTGCGATACAGGGCCGTGAGTTTGGCTATAAAAGGGTCCCCTAGACCCCTACCCCAAGCTTTTTAAGAGAATCATATATGGCGTGCCAGGAGACTCTATGGAATGCTTTCTCAGCATCCAACGAGAGTATCTAATTACAAATTTTTAACTGCATCTAGCCCTGGAAATACTTTGTGCCTAGTAGCAGTGTCTGCTAGTCAGCGGATTATCCCGGCTGTTAAGCAAGCTACACCACTTGTAGTTTGGACACTTAATTTTTTCAAAGGAAATGCTTCGGGACCACGGGATACTCAGTGAAGAGCATCAGGAGGCACCCCAAGGCATAGGGGCTGGGACTGGCAGTAGGATGCCTTGCGGTGGACAGCCGAGCTCGATCCTTATAAAAGCTTTTTAACTGCAGCAGCTTTAGTGGACGCTACTGGAGCTGGAATTACGCGGCTGCTGGCATGAGACTTGCCCTCCAATAGATCCTTGTAAATGGATTTAAAGTGTATTCATTCAAATTAGAGAGACAATTTAAATTAAAAAGCTTAGAGCTGCCTCCACCACAGGGGGGCTCGCTCGACCCACCAGCGGACAGGCACCTGTATTGGGAGAGGGGGGCTGGCCGTCAGGGTTCACTGCGGCTCTGGCACAAACCCGGCGACACGGAGGTGGCACGGGCAGGAGCCACTGAAACAAGATTGTGCTCATTATCAGAAAAATTTCGGCACTTCAATCTGCTAGGATTTGGAACGAGAGAGCGGTTATTACTAAGCCACATTGCTGATTAATGAAATTATAGGAATTCACAACTGTATATGTTGCATAACCTGTCCAAGCAACATCAGATGTTTAGGTGATGGATAAAATTATGCTTCATAGAAACGGGAGTTCGTGTTACTTTTAAATCCGCCATTGGAAGGTGAGGAAAGTGTTGTGTTGCTAACTAGTGTTGAGCCACCCCCGTAGTGTTCGAGTTCGGTTCGTCGAACTGTTCGTCGAACACCTTCGAACACCGTTAAAACCAATGGCAGGCAAACAAAAACACATAGAAACACATAGAAAACACCTTCAAAGGTGTCCAAAAGCTGACAAACTGCTCAGAAGACACAACTAACACATGGAAAAGTGACAAGTACATATAGTCATGAGAAAAGAAAAGAGGTGGAGGAGTAAAAGGAGGGTGAGACACAGATATAGGTATGTCATGCCCTTCTAAAATCCAAAAAGTGAGAAGCCGACACGTTCAGTCCGCTCCTGCCCGTGCCACCTCCGTGTCGCCGGGTTTGTGCCAGAGCCGCGGTGAACCCTGACGGCCAGCCCCCCTCTCCCAATACTGGTGCCTGTCCGCTGGTGGGTCGAGCGAGCCCCCCTGTGGTGGAGGCAGCTCTAAGCTTTTTAATTTAAATTGTCTCTCTAATTTGAATGAATACACTTTAAATCCATTTACAAGGATCTATTGGAGGGCAAGTCTCATGCCAGCAGCAGCGTAATTCCAGCTCCAGTAGCGTCCACTAAAGCTGCTGCAGTTAAAAAGCTTTTATAAGGATCGAGCTCGGCTGTCCACCGCAAGGCATCCTACTGCCAGTCCCAGCCCCTATGCCTTGGGGTGCCTCCTGATGCTCTTCACTGAGTATCCCGTGGTCCCGAAGCATTTCCTTTGAAAAAATTAAGTGTCCAAACTACAGGTGGTGTAGCTTGCTTAACAGCCGGGATAATCCGCTGACTAGCAGACACTGCTACTAGGCACAAAGTATTTCCTGGGCTAGATGCAGTTAAAAATTTGTAATTAGATACTCTCGTTGGATGCTGAGAAAGCATTCCATAGAGTCTCCTGGCACGCCATATATGATTCTCTTAAAAAGCTTGGGGTAGGGGTCTAGGGGACCCTTTTATAGCCAAAATCATGGCCCTGTATCGCAATACGTCACCTAGGCTGAAGATAAATGGAACGGTAGCACCCTGAGGGCTCGGTTGCTTCAGAGGTATTGCACCTCACCCAGAGGTGTGATATCTCACTCTCAGGTAAGGATGGAGTGTGGATCAGGACCCGACACCTGCATGCATTACACCACATTGCCGTGGGGCAGGGCGACCAATATGCCCCTGAGATGGGCACGACAGTCCCTGTCCCTGGCTGGAGTGGGGGGAGGGAACACTGAGGAAGGGGAACCCTGTAGTGCAGGAGAAGGGAGGAGGCAGTTCCTGGGTGCATTGAGAAGGGAGTATAAAAGGTGGGCACCATCTTAGTTCAGTGCAGAGAAGTCTGAGCAGAAGTGGCAGGGAGCAGGGGCTCTGCATGAGCTCTGCTCCGGAGGCGGGCCTAGTAACAGAGGCCCAGGCCTGGAAGAGGGAGAAGGAAGGAAGAGAAGCGGAGAAGGCTCCAGGAACGAGGAACGAAGGGATCCCAGGGGTGCGGACGGGCGAGTCGCCACCGCACGCCCGAATCCACCTGCATGGAGGGGTCAGGCCAAAGGGGGAGACCGAAGACTACAACCACCAGCATCCACCAAAAAGGGTCCGGCTCCGGGTGTCCCAAGGCCCAGGGGGTGCATCAGAACATTTTCATCACCTTTCACAATCACCAATGGGACAAGGCAGGGATGTCCTCTGTCCCCTCTCTTATACATCCTAGTGACGGAGCACCTGCTCTCATCAATTCGCCATAACCCCAATATTAGGTGGATTGAGGTGGGAGGCACCGAGTACAAGTGCTCTCTATTTGCTGATGATGTACTAGTATATATCACTCAATCACATATATCCATCCATGCTGTTATGGCTGAAATAGATCACTTGGTTACATGGTCAAATTTTAAAATCAATGCAGCGAAGTCTGAGGCCCTCGATGTCTCCCTCCCCAAATCCATATAGGATTCCATCCAGTCCAACTTTCCCTTTGCCTGGCCCTCACAGGGTATCAAATACTTAGGAATTCCTATTCATAGAGACCTCTCCCATCTATGTTATCTTAATTTTGGGCCCTTTATTGAACAACTCCATACAGACCACGGTTGGCAAGTTAGAACTGTAAGATTCACTACGTGAACCACTGGTGTTTTGTGGAAAAGCACATGTACACTGTGTTCCAAATTATTATGCAAAAAGTGTTTAGGAGTGATAAGGGAAGAATTTGTTTGTTTGTCAGTTAAACTCATTGATGGTGATGTGTGTCAGGGCTCTTTATATCACTGTAAGCAATTGCAGACACCTGTGCTAATTAGTTTGGCAGGTGTGTCCAATGAAAGGCAAGACTACTTAAGAAGGCTGTCTCACATTATTAAGCAGCCTACATTTTCTGCCAAAATGGGAAAGAAAAAGGATGTGTCGGCTGCTGAGAAGCAACAAATTGTGGAGTGTTTAGGTCAAGGCATGACTACAATCAACATTGTGCGATGATCAGGATGAAGTGTCTTGGCAATCAAGAAGTATGTAGCTGATTCACAGTACACACGTGTGCGTGCTGATAAGGGCAAATTGAGGACTCTTTCCTACAGGCAATTACGTCAGGTTAAAAGAGCAGCGGCAAAAAAGCCTTGTCATAGCAGCAGACAAGTTTTTGAAGCTGCTGGTGCCTCCAACGTCCCCCGAACAACAAGATGCAGGGTCCTTCAGAGGTTTGCAGCTGTGCATATGCCATCCTGTCGACCTCCTCTATCCACTTCACACAAGCAGAAACGGCTCCAGTGGGCCAAACATTACATGAAGACTGATTTCAAAACTGTTTTGTTCACGGATGAGTGCCGTGCAGCGCTCGATGGTCCAGATGGATGGAGTGGAGGATGGCTGGTTGATGGACACCCCACGCAAACACGGCTACAGCGCCAACAAGGAGGAGGTGGAGTAATGTTTTGGGCTGGAATCATGGGGAGAGAGATTGTCGGCCCCTTTAGGATCCCTGAAGGCGCTAAAGATGAACTCCATAATGTATGTGGATTTTCTCAAACAGCACTTCCTGCCATGGTTCAAGAAGAAGAACCATGTATTTCACAGCAGGATCATTTTTTTGCATGATAATGCACCATCTCATGCTGCACATAAAACATCTGCATCTCTGGCTGATATGGGCATAAAAGGGGACAAACTTATGGTGTGACCCCCATGCTCCCCTGACCTCTACCCCATTCAGAACCTCTGGAGCATCATCAAAAGGAGTGTCTATGATGGCGGGAGGCAGTTCACATCTAAGCAACAGCTCTGGGAGGGTATTCTGTCCTCATGCAAAACAATTGAAGCAGAAACCATCCAAAACCTGACAAATTCAATGGACGAGAGAGGTCAGAAGCTCCTTTCGAACAAGGGGTCCTATGTGAAAATGTAACATCACCTAGAATAAAGTTTTGTGTTGAAAACTGTTTGATTTCAGTTTCTAATAACCTGCTAATGCTTATAATTTCAAAAATGACCATTTTTTTGGTCTTTATTAAAATGAAAAGGTTGATCGAAAAGTTTGGGGGATCTAAGAGTGTGGCAACCCAGTAGTCATGATTACTTCGAATTCTGACAATATGAGGGTCATGTTGCAGGTAGTGCAGCAAGAAGGCACTTATGTGTCTTGCGCATCTCGGAGCCCCAAAATTATTTTCCGGGCTAGATGCAGCTAAAAATTATTATTAATTTTAAATCTGGTGGAGCTTAGTATAGATGGGCTAATAGGATCAGTGCTGCACACTGCTACAAAGCCCAAATTATTTTCCAGTCAAGATACAGATAAACATGATTAGTAATTTGAAAGCTTAAAACGGTTGGTAGGGTGATTTTAACCAATCATCAAGCTTTTACTCTCCCCAGGATGACACAGGGGTAGAAAAGTCGTTTCGGATCCATGATTTGTTCATCTTTATGAACGTGAGTCTGTCTACATTATCAGTGGAGAGCCGCGTGCGCTTATCTGTCAGCACACCACCAGCAGCGCTGAACACACATTCAGACAGAACGCTGGCTGCGGGGCATGACAAGATCTCCAAGGCGTAAGTGGCTAGCTCCGGCCATTTATCCAGATTGGAAGCCCAAAAAGAGCAAGGGTCCAGTGACACAGTCATCGCTTCAATGTTTACTTGGAGATACTCCTGTACCATCATCTCTAGGCGTTGACTATGTGTCAGACTTCTTGTCTCCTGTAGCCTTGCAAAGGATGGGCTAAAAAAGTGGTGAAATGATTCCGCAAAATTGATGTTACCAGCAGATACTGTGGTTCTGTTACGGTTTGAGTGCTGAACACTTGACGGTCCCACGGTTGGCAAGTTGGAACTGTGAGATTCACTACGTGCACCACTGGTGTTTTGTGGAAAAGCACATGTAAGATTCTGCAACAGTCTCTGCTGATACTCCTGCATGCGTGCATCCCTTTCTATGGCAGGAATAATTTCTGCAAATTTACTTTTGTACCGGGGATCTAACAGTGTGGCAACCCAGTAGTCAGGATTATTTCTAATTCTCACAATTCGAGGGTCATGTTGCAGGTAGTGCAGCAAGAAGGCACTCATGTGTGTTGCGCATCCAGGAGCACCAAGTCCCTGTTGTGTTGGTGGCGAGGTAACAATCATGCTTCCTTCCTCTGTCCTCTCCCCCCAACCTCGCACAACAGAAATGTGATCAAGGTCTCCCTCATCTGATGAGTCTTCCATCAGTTCGTCCTCCACTTCTTCCTGGGCTCCTGCACCTTCCTCACTAGTTTGGCTGCTACCATGCGCCCTGGTAAAACCATCTCCCCCACCCTCACATGCCTGCCGCCTTGGTGCTGCCGACCATCTGGACCTTGCAGATGTTAGCCCTTCCGCATATAACTCCTCCTCCTCTACTTCCTCCACCTCCTCTTGTGCCACCACCTGACTCCGAATTCTGTTTAACATGTACTCCAGCATGTAAATCACTGGAATAGTCATGCTGATAATGGCATCGTCAGCACTAAACATCTTCGTCTCCATTTCAAAACTGTGCAGAAGGGTGCATAGGTCCCTGATCTGAGACCACTCCTCCAGCGTGATTTGCCCCACCTCCGGATCTCGTTGGCCCAGGCTATATGTCAGAACGTATTGCACCAGGGCTTGTCGGTGCTGCCACAGTCGCTGCAACATGTGCAGAGTTGAATTCCACCGGGTAGGCACATCGCATTTTAGCCGGTGAAGTGGCAGGCCCAACGACTTCTGTAGAGATGTAAGTCACTGAGCTGCGGGATGCGAACGGCGGAAGTGAGCACACAGCGACCGTGCCCTCTGCAGAAGGCCATCTAGTCTGGGATAGTGGGCTAAAAATTGCTGGACAACCAGGTTCAACACGTGAGCCATACAAGGCACGTGTGTGACATTGCCCCGGCGAAGGGCCGCACCCAGGTTTGCAGCATTGTCGCACACGGCCTTCCCTGGTTTCAGGTCCAGTGGAGACAACCATTCATGAAATTGGTTCTCCAGAGCTGACCACAACTCCTCAGCTGTGTGACTCACATTTCCCAGACATTTCAAAGTAAAAACCGCCTGATGACGTTGAGCCCTACTGCCAGCATAGTAAGGAGGTGTGCAGGATCCCTTCTGCACAGTTAGAAAGCTTGTGGCATGACCAGACAGGCTTTGGGTGCAGGTGGAAGACCGAGAGGAGGTTGAGGAGGCAGAAGCAGTGGAGGAACTTTGACATAAAGAGGATTGACGCACAACTCGTGGGGACGGCAAGACTTGGACAGCAGCCCCTTGTCCTGCTGTCACCATAGTTACCCAGTGCCCAGTCAGCGACATGTAACGCCCCTGTCCATGCCTACTCGTCCAAGTGTCTGTGGTGAAATGCACCCTGTCACACACAGAGTTTCTCAAAGAAGCGGTGATGTTGTGTGCGACATGCTGGTGGAGCGCAGGCACACCTTTCTTTGAGAAGTAGTGCCGACTGGGCATCTGGTACTGGGGCACTGCGACGGACATAAGGTCTCGAAAATCCTCTGTGTCCACCAGGCGGAAAGGCAGCATTTCTGTAGCCAAGAGCTTGCAGATGGTGAAATTCAACCTCTTAGCTTTCTCATGGCTAGGAGGATATGGTCTTTTACTTGTCCACATCTGAGGGACCGAGGGCTGGCTATTGTGCTTAGACTGGGTTGATAAGGGTGTCCCCGGCAAACTGCCGGTCTGTGAGGAAGATGCAGGCGGACATGTTAGGTTGCCTTGATCCAAAGGTGGTGCTATCGATGTCGGACAGCGCTCAACACCAGCTGGTGTTACCACCTCCAAAGAAAATGATGACCTGCCAATCACGCTGGCTGTTGCGGGTAAAGAGGTGGCAGGTCTGCGCCCCAAAACAGGTGTGACTGCTGTCCCCCCAGTCACAGAGGATGAAGAGGCCGCGGATGCACAAGATATGGCAGACGGTGGTTGGCCCGGCCGGCTAGGCCGCATTGTAGCACACTGAGCTTCCCACTGCAACTTATGCTTCATGTCCATGTGCCGGTTCATGCATGAAGTACTCAAACTATGTATTTTTTGGCCTCTACTTAGCTTTTGCTGACAAATGTTACAGATAACACGAGTTGGGTCATCTTTATCGATCTGAAAAAATGCCCAGGCTATGCAAGGCTTAGCACCTATGCGACCTGAAGAGCCACCACGACTTGTGGTGAGAAGCAGAGTTGTGTTTGAGGATGCAGTTGTTGACGTGCTTCCAGTACTACGTCTCTGTCCAGGAAGGCGCAACCTGACCTCGTCGTCACTAGCATCTTCCTCCACCTCCTCTGCTGACCTCATCTCTTGGCTGACTGTGGGTTGACAGTAAGTGGGATCTCCAACCTCATCATCATCACCCTGTGCGTTATCACACCTGTCGTCCTCAGAGCCAACCTGTTCCTGCCCTGACAAAAAACTAAAGTTGTCGCTGCAATCAAGTATTTGAGTCTCATCATCGTCTTCCTCATTGTCTCCACTAACAGGAGTTACAGTTTGGGAATGAGGGTCTACATTATGGTCAGAACCTTCTGCGTCTGGTCCTGGATCCGATTCATAAAGATTCTGGGCATCAATGCGGATCATTTCCTCGTCTGGATTCACAGAAGCGCTGGAGTCGACCTCTGATTCCCAGGCTATAGTATGAGTAAACAGCTCTGCAGACTCAACCATCTGTTCTACCTCATACTCAGACGGGCAGCTGGAGATTTGGGAGCTGTGAGGAAGCAAGTGCGATTGGGGTGACACCTTTGAGGACTGGAGTATTTGTGATGTTGAAGTTGATGTGGAGGAGAGCCCACTTAAAGGAGCACTTGATATCTGTTGAAGCACCAGCTGTCTTTGTGCCTCATCTGGAATTTGTAGCGATTGGCGTGGCCGTAAGAAAGGGATCTTATCACATTGTCCGCTGAAAGAAGTAGACATTTTAGTTTGGCTGGAAGATGGTCTTTCTTCTGCAGATGTTACTGTTGCTTTAGCACCTACCCCACGGACACAACCTTTTTTCCCCTTCCCAACACGCCTATTCCCCTTTCCACCAGCAGCAGGCCTTTTTCCACTCATTTTGGTGGTTAACTAATTCACAACTCTGGAGTTGTTTGCACAAAAAAACAATGGATGGGAACCGAGCAGAGCTGAGTGGCCAAACTGTGGTATTAGGCCAAAACTATTGGCTGGGTTAGATGCAGAAAAAAATTATATTCAATTTGCAACCTGATGGAGGTCAGTATAGATGGACTAATAGAGAAAGTCCCACACACAGCTAGAAGCCCAAATATTTTTTCAGAGGTAGATGCAGAAAAAAAATATATTCAGTTTGCAACCTGATGGAGGTCAGTATAGATGGACTAATAGAGAAAGTCCCACACACTGCTAGAAAACCAAATATTTTTTCAGAGCTAGATGCAGACAAAAAAATATTTTTAATTTGCAACCTGATGGAGGTCAGTATAGATGGACTCATAGAGAAAGTCCCACACACTGCTAGAAGGCCAAATATTTTTTCAGAGCTGGATGCAGATAAAAATTATTTTTAATTTGCAACCTGATGGAGGTCAGTATAGATGGACTAATAGAGAAACTCCCACACACTGCTAGAAGGCCAAATATTTTTTCAGAGCTAGATGCAGAAAAAAATTATATTCAGTTTGCAACCTGATGGAGGTCAGTATAGATGGACTAATAGAACAAGTCCCACACACAGCTAGAAGCCCAAATATTTTTTCAGAGGTAGATGCAGATAAAAATTATTTTTAATTTGCAACCTGATGGAGGTCAGTATAGATGGACTAATAGAGAAAGTCCCACACACTGCTAGAAGGCCAAATATTTTTTCAGAGCTAGATGCAGACAAAAAATTATTTTCAGTTTGCAACCTGATGGAGGTCAGTATAGATGGACTAATAGAACAAATCCCACACACAGCTAGAAGCCCAAATATTTTTTCAGAGGTAGATGCAGAAAAAAATTATATTCAGTTTGCAACCTGATGGAGGTCAGTATAGATGGACTAATAGAGAAAGTCCCACACACTGCTAGAAGGCCAAATATTTTTTCAGAGCTAGATGCAGAAAAAAATTATATTCAGTTTGCAACCTGATGGAGGTCAGTATAGATGGACTAATAGAACAAGTCCCACACACTGCTAGAAGCCAAAATATTTTTTCAGAGCTAGATGCAGAAAAAAATTATATTCAATTTGCAACCTGATGGAGGTCAGTTTAGATGGACTAATAGAATGATGCTATGCCCAAAAGATTTTACTTCACTAGGTGCAGTAAAAAAATTGGTATTCTATACACAGGTGGTATATCTTGCAACACAGATAGGCTACTCCACTGACTAACACACTCTGCAATAGGCCAAAAAGGATTAGCTTTGCTAGATTCAGCCAAATGCTGTGAAAAAAAACTTGCACAGCACTGGCACAGACCTGCCTGGCAAAAACTGATAGGAACTGATGTAACCTAGTCCTGAAAAGGACTGCAATTACAATTAGTCTTTACTCCCACAATCTATCTATTTAAGAGCACAGACCTGCCTGATAAAAGTCGTATGAAATGCTGTAACCTAGTCCTTAAAAGTACTTCAATCACAACTATTCCCTACTCCCAAGCTATCTGTAGATTTGTGCGAAAATTGGCTTGAAATTAACAAGGTATAGCGCACACAGCAACAGCGGTGCCGTCTAACACGCAGCTGCAGCAGTGAGAAAATGGTGGCGACGGGGAAAATGGCTTGGTCTTATAGGGCAAGGACATGTGACATACACTGCCAATGACACATGCCCTTGCTTGTGTGAAAAAAGCACTTCGCTCCGTGTGTGCGCTGCTGATAGGCTGACAGATTGCACCTCCCCACTGTAAATGGGGGAAAGAGAAAAAAAATGGAGATCTTCATTATTCCTGCAGAGATCCATCCCCTGCCCCTCCCCCCACCCCGCTGTACACTCAAACTGCGTATTAACATTAATTTTCATCATTACTGAGAAAAAATCCAGTTATGATTTTGGTGCACAAAAAGTTATCGAACATAACCTCGAACAGCCGAATTTTTCTCAAATCGTTTGTGTTCGCCGAACGGCTCGAACACCGCCCAAAACACCTCGAATTTGAGATTGGCGAACAGTTCGAGTAGAACAACGCTCATCTCTAGTTTCTATCCCTCTCTGGATCAACATATTACTGTAAATTATGGGTTGAAATCGATATACTTGATTTTTAAATGTGTAGTTCATTCTCCTTTCTTTGTTATTTATCTCTACTTTTTGTCATTTTTATTTCTTATTGCCATTTTTCAAAATTTATTTTTCACTAACTAACTAACTTCAGTGGTGATACCCGGAGTTAGGCAGGCAGGCAGTGTAAGTGGCAGACTGCAGTGCATATAGCGCAAGAGGGTCCATTGAACGTCCTGTCTGCTGCTGCTGTAATAATTACAGATATTTGTAGACATATCCCCAGATATCAGGGGCCAGGGCAAATTTTTTTGTTATCTTAATCCTGGTTATTTGCTTAAAAAGCAATTCAGAGTACACCATTTTTCTGCTCCATTTGCTTGTTCTCACTGCAGAATAAAGCCCGATCTGTTCCATATTTCAGCGATAAAAATCCAGAAATTTGAACTGAGCGTGAAAAATATTGGCCTCCTTTTCAATTCTGTTGTAATGTGTCGGTCAAGCTATTCACACTAGGTGTCTGTGAAGAATAGTATTACTAAATTACAGGCCTGCTATTTAAAATCGTGGTTCTCTGTCAGACATATCACCTATAAGACTGTTCCCAAATCAGACATTTCTTCCATTTCTATTCTGTTGCAGTGTGTCCGTCAAGCTATTCACACTAGATCTCTGTGTAGAATAATATTAGTAAATTACAGGCCTGCTATTCAAAATCATGGTTCTCTGTCAGACGTATCACATATAACTGCATTACAAAATCAGCCATTTCTCGTGAACGTGGAAAATATTGTCTTCCATTTAAAATGGGCAAGGTGCGTGGCAAGGGACGGGGAAGTGGACGTGATGGTGATGGTGCATGCAGAGGCAGAGGACGTGGCCATGGGCAAGCTGAAATTGTGCCACAACAAACACCCACATCTTGTCGCTCGATCTTCCTGTCCCAATTGCTAGGGGACCGCAGAACACCACTATTGAGCACAGAGCAGTGTCAAGAGGTTGTTGGTTGGATGGCAGATAATGCTTCCATTCACTTTGCCACCACCAACACCTCTACACGGTCAAGTCTCAGTAGCCGTGAGTCTGGACCGCATATTCCTCACCTTGATCCTCCTTCCTCCCACCATGCTGAGTGCCCGGAGACAACTGATCCCACATTTGGACACTCAGAAGAGCAGTTCACTTTTCCATTTGTAGATTCGGGCCTCTCGCCTGGGGCTTCAAGCGAGTCAAGCAGTTACTATATCATGGACCACCTCGTCTTCCATTTCCGCACCTTGGTCCTCCGCCTGACTCTCTGGCAATTCTGTCTCATCATCATCATTCACCTCTTGTGACAGTAATTGCACTTTCCCACCCTTGCCTTTGTGTGACCGTGGCTGCTCCAATATTTGGGCATTGCTACACTGAGTAATAAATTACATGTGTTGTGCTGCAGGAAGTATGGTGGGTAATTTGGAATTGTTTAGTTCCATCAGATGATTGGAAATCATGAGCCCTTACCATACCAATCATCTGATGGAACTAAACAATTTAAAATTACCCACCATATTTCATGCAGCACAACAAATGTAATTTATTACGCAACATGTGCATGTAATTTGATCTATGTGGGCCTCACCTCACGGGAACTGAGGGTCCAAATGAGGGAGCATGTGCACAGCATCCTGGCAGCCAA
Organism: Phyllobates terribilis; assembly: GCF_046119375.1. Classification (NCBI taxonomy): domain Eukaryota; kingdom Metazoa; phylum Chordata; class Amphibia; order Anura; family Dendrobatidae; genus Phyllobates; species Phyllobates terribilis. The sequence goes on from NW_027362762.1 coordinate 696,312,222, forward strand.
GGAAGTTCTGGACCCTAATGGTCTAAGAACAATACCTAGACACTTTAGATCTGTTCATGGCTGTGATCCATGCCACTTAAGGTCCGAGGCATAAACAGACTCCACTGTGGCATCAGAGGAGGTGATTTAAAGCGCCCCTTAGCACAAATGAAGTGTCGCTGGATCGTGACATTCGATACAGTAACTCCTAAGGGATTAAATGAGAAACTAAGTTTCTCCTCCATTATTTAGGGTCCTCTGTCTCCGTTTGTTAGCTTTTTATTTGCTTTTAATTTGGTTTGCTGCTTTTTTGTATTCTAGAGATCAGCGCTCCTTGAATAAATGATATCGTTATTCACTTACATCTTCCAAAATCCAGAACCGTGTGTGTACCGTGCATAGATCCCTCCACCTTTGATTGAAAAACATCATGACATATGGACTTATATGGGATGTCCTCTCTCAATATGAAAACTTTCAACACCTACCATCACTATCCATTTGGTTGAGATATTTTTTATTTGAGATATGGATTTTTCCCTTCTCTTTGCTATTTAATTGTACTAGCTATTGAACACGTTCTACACCCGGGTGGCGAGCATTTTTATTGGTATATGGTCTCCCATCCTGTTATGTGCTGCCCCAATTCTGTTATGTGCTGCCCCCATTCTGTTATGTTCTGCCCCCATCCTGGTATTTGTGCTGCCCCCATCCTGGTATTTGTGCTGCCCCAATCCTGGTATTTGTGCTGCCTCTATCCTGGTATTTGTGCTGCCCCCATCCTGGTATTTGTGCTGCCCTATCCTGGTATTTGTGCTGTCCACATCCTGGTATTTGTGCTGCCCAATCCTGTTCCCCCATCCTGTTATGTGCTGCCCCCATCTTATCCTGGTATGCATGGCACCCCTTATCCCAATCCTGGTATGCATGGTACCCCATACCTCATCCTTGTATGCATGGCACCCCATCCCTCATCCTGGTATGTATGGCACCCCTCTACCCCAATCCTGGTATGCATGCTACCCCTCATCCCTATCCTGGTATATATGGTACCCTTCATCCCCAATCCTGGTATGTATGGTACCCCTCATCCCTATCCTGTTATGTATGGTACCCCTCATCCCTATCCTGGTATGTATGGTACCCCTCATCCCCAATCCTGGTATGCATGGCACCCCTCATCCCCAATCCTAGTATGCATGGCACCCCTCATCCCCAATCCTGGTATGCATGGCACCTCTCATCCCCAATCCTGGTATGTATGGTACCCCTCATCCCCAAATCCTGGTATGCATGGCACCCCATCTCTCATCCTGGTATGTATGGTACCCCTCATCCCTATCCTGGTATGTATGGCACCCCTCATCCCCAATCCTGGTATGCATGGTACCACTCATCCGTATCCTGGTATGGATGTCCCATAATCCGTATTCTGGTATGCATGGCACCCCATCCCTCTTCCTGGTATGCATGGCACCCCATCCCTCTTCCTGGTATGCATGGCACCCCCTCATCCTTATACTGGTATGTATGCTACCCCAGCCCTCATCCTGGTGTGCATGGTACCCCATCCCTCATCCCTATCACGCTGCATGTCCCATAATCCGTATCCTGGTATGCATGGTGGCCCCTCATCCCTCATCCTGGTATGCATGGTACCCCAGCCCTCATCCTGGTGTGCATGGTACCCCATCCCTCATCCCTATCACGCTGCACATATACAAAAAAAACCCACTTGTACTCACATTTCTTCCCTGTGCTCCAGCGCTGCGTCCCGTTCTGCCGGAAGCCGGGGGAGGAGTGTGGTGCCGGAGTACGCGCATGCCCATACCGCGCTGTTCATTTTGCTGAAGACGCACTGCAAATGTGTCTTCAGTAAAATGGCGCCGGATAGCACTATGCACATGCGCCGATTCTGACGCTGCACTCCTCTCCTGGCCTCTAGACCGAACAGAGGTGCCGCGGCAACACTCCTCCCAGTTAGGTAAGCATGTAAGCATGGCACTGGAGATCGCGGTATGCGTTCAGTGCCTACGCATACTGCGATCTCCGGCACTATACACTCCTCTTACCTGTAACGGTTCCATGCGTTCTTCTGTCTGGAGCCAGATTGCGCAGGAGGGTCGCGTATGCGCAGTCTATAAAGGCTTCAGACAGAGGGATGCTTGTAGCATTATATTATAGATACTTGTTGCCATATAGGTGTATTGTCATGATATGTGTGCCTTTTTACATATACACTGTGGCCATAGAATTAATTATCATAGGGAACATATATATACTTATTTATTTCTTGTGTTGCGGATAATAATATTTATTTATATACTCTAGTGCATCATTATTTGGCCACAGATTTGGGATAAGGTGCAATAGATTAGCTCTTTCCCTTTTGATAGGATTCAGTATGTTGATATTCGCCTTTTATGTTCCTGCAGATGTGTACAGGTGTTTAAATTCGTGATGTAGACCTTATTATAGACTCTAACCTTGACGGTTGTTACATTTGGGGCATTTGTAATAACTATTTGGAATTATCCTCAGATATTATCATGTCCTAACTAATTTTTTATACAAGAAAATGGTTGTGCTCAGGGACATCTTTAAAATGGCGCTGAATGTGCGCATGCGCCCTTGAATCCATTTGCTGCCGCGCGGCCTCCGATGGTCACGTGGTGCGCGCACACGAGGGTCACGGGCAGTGCACCCCGTGACTCATGCGTATCGTCACAGTGAACCGGATGCTGTGCGTGATGCGGCTTCCGGTTTAGGACGCATGCGCCGCGATGTCAGCTACATTCATATGGTTGATGCCATATAAAAATAACGCTGGGAGACCTCCAACACCAGGTTAGATACTCCCCTTGAAAAAGCGTGGCATGAAGTGGCTCTCTACGCCTTGGAGGTCGTGGCCTGCCCTGTCGTTAGGGTTTTGTCAGAGAGGGCTTTTAGTGCTGCCGGTGGAATTATAACCGATTGGCACATCCGTCTTTCAGCTGAACCTGCTGACAGGCTGACTCTTATAAAAATGAACAAGGGCTGGATTGGGCCAGACTTCTTAAAACCACCGAATGATAGCAGTGTAACATAAACTTAAATACAGTGTTTTTTTTGGGAGGTCTAACTCTATTCCCATGCACCTCTGTCTACACATCCAGACATGGGTATATGCTTCCTCATTTTGTCTATTTGCTCTTGTCCTCCTTCGCCTCCTCATCCTCCACACCACCATATCTACCATATTACCATATCTACGTCTCTTGCAAGGGACAATGGAGTTCCTCCAAATTTTTGGCAGCCGTTGCATTCACTGCATAGGCAAACAGTATGAGAGACCCACTTCCGAATAATGGGAATTGACTGCATAACCTATAACTGGATAGCAGACCCTCTCCTTTCTAATGGGAACATGTCGTTACTGTGGCCCAGCTCTATGTGTCTTTAAATTCTTAGTGGGGTTTCTCCTGAATTTTGGCAGCCATTGGACTCACTGCATACCCTATAACTGGATAGCAGACCCTTTCCTTTCTAACGGGAACATGTCGTTACTGTGACATAGCTCTATGTTTGTTTTAATTGTTAGTGAGGTTTTTCCTAAATTTTGGCAGCCGTTGAACTCACTGCATACCCTATAACTGGATAGCAGACCCTCTCCTTTCTAATGGGAACATGTCGTTACCGTGGCCCAGCTCTATGTGTCTTTAAATTCTTAGTGGGGTTTTTCCTAAATTTTGGCAGCCATTGAACTCACTGCATACCCTATAACTGGATAGCAGACCCTCTCCTTTCTAATGGAAACATGTCATTACTGTGGCCGAGCTCTATGTGTCTTTAAATTCTTAGTGGGGTTTTTCCTAAATTTTGGCAGCCATTGAACTCACTGCATACCCTATAACTGGATAGCAGACCCTCTCCTTTCTAATGGAAACATGTCATTACTGTGGCCGAGCTCTATGTGTCTTTAAATTCTTAGTGGGGTTTTTCCTAAATTTTGGCAGCCATGGGACTGAGTGCATACCCTATTACTGGATAGCAGACCCTTTCCTTTCTAATGGGTACATGTTGTTACTGTGGCCCAGCTCTATGTGTCTTTAAATTGTTAGTGGGGTTTTTCCTAAATTTTGGCAGGCATTGGACTCACTGCATACCCTATAACTGGATACCAGACCCTTTCCTTTCTAATGGGAACATGTCTTTACTGTGACCTACCTCTATGTTTGTTTTAATTGTTAGTGGGGTTTTTCCTAAATTTTGGCAGCCGTTGAACTCACTGCATACCCTATAACTGGATAGCAGACCCTCTCCTTTCTAATGGGAACATGTCATTACTGTGGCCCAGCTCTATGTGTCTTTAAATTGTTAGTGGGGTTTTTCCAAAATTTTGGCAGGCATTGGACTCACTGCATACCCTATAACTGGATACCAGACCCTTTCCTTTCTAATGGGAACATGTCATTACTGTGACCTAGCTCTATGTTTGTTTTAATTGTTAGTGAGGTTTTTCCTAAATTTTGGCAGCCGTTGAACTCATTGCATACCCTATAACTGGATAGCAGACCCTTTCCTTTCTAACGGGAACATGTCGTTACTTTGACCTAGCTCTATGTTTCTTTAAATTCTTAGTGGGATTTTTCCTAAATTTTGGCAGCCATTGAACTCACTGCATACCCTATAACTGGATAGCAGACCCTCTCCTTTCTAATGAAAACATGTCGTTACTGTGGCCCAGCTCTAGGTGTCTTTAAATTCTTAGTGGGGTTTTTCATAAATTTTGGCAGCCATTGGACTCACTGCTTACCCTATAACTGGACAGCAGACCCTCTCCTTTCGGATGGGAACATATCGTTACTCTGACCCAGCTCTATGTGTCTTTAAATTGTTAGTGGGGTTTTTCCTTAGTTTTGGCAGGCGTTGGACTCACGGCATACCCTATAACTGGATAGCAGACCCTTTCCTTTCTAACGGGAACATGTCGATTCTGTGACCTAGCTCTATGTTATTTTTAATTGTTAGTGAGGTTTTTCCTAAATTTTGGCAGCCGTTGAACTCACTGCATACCCTATAACTGGATAGCAGACCCCCTCCTTTCTAATGAGAACATATCGCTTCTGAGGCATACCTCTATGTGTCTTTAAATTGTTATTGTGGTTTTTCCCAAATTTTGGCAGCCCATGCAGTCACTGCATGAGCATTACCACTATAAGAGACCCACTCCTTTATAATGGGAACATTTTTTACTGAAACCCTCCTCTATGTTTCTTCAAAGGGATATTGGGGTGCGTCCAAAGTTTTGGCAGCCCTTACAGTCACTGCATACACAATAACAGTCTATATAGGAGACCCACTCTTTAATAATGGGAACAACAAAGCATAGCCGACTGCTTGCCCTTTAAGAATAGTAAGGCTGTAAAAATAGTGTCTGTGACTTTCACAATTCCTCCTTCATAAATGAAACAGGATGTGTCTGATGATGTTTCACACACCACATGGGCGATAAGGTTGTAAAATGTTAAAATGACATTTCCCGGTGAATGCATTTGTCTTGAAAGCATTACAAAAGTGCAAAAACGCATCACAAATGTGTGAACGTAGCCCAGGGTGTGGAGGAGCATTTTTGTTTTTGGTTATTTATTTAGCCTTATATACAAGTCATTATCCTGGAAAGGATGTTCCTTAACATATTTCCCAGGAAAATCCATTTTGGTTTCGTTTTTGTATGTTTTATTGTGAGTCTGTAAAAGTAGCGTAATACTCTGACAACATTGTTGACAGCAGTGACCTGGGAGTCATAAATGCTTCCAGGGGTCTTCCCTATGCTGTTCCCTTGTCATGTGAGCACTGTTCCCATCGATTTGGGCAATTTTTAGTCCCTCTGCAGACCGCTGGGGGGAGCCACTGGAAAAATGCTCGAGTTTCCCATAGACTTACATTGGGCTCGTTGCTCGGACCGAGCACTCGAGCATTCCAATTTGCTTGACCCGAGCAATGAGCATCCAAGCATTTTAGTGCTCTCTCATTACTATTTAAGACTAATGTTCCTATAAAGTTAGTAGTTATGTATTTAGAAGATAAAGAATGGTGAAATGCAATTAATACTTTCTCTTTATTCCCTTCAAAAGTATATCAAAATTCTTGATTTTGGACAAATTTTTATTGAGAATATTTAAATTTCCATTATAGATACTGTGTGAGCATGAAGAAGAATTTAGAGAGGAAATATCCTAACTTGCATCGAGATGATATGTGCATAAATTCTCATCTTGAGAAACAGTATAATATTTACATGTAAAGGTGGAAAGATGAGAAATTACAGAATAAGAGAAATTTGATAAAACCTCATGGTATTGCCAAGTGAAATGAACTGAAGTTCACATTCCCAAAGCATTTCCATCCTGCTGCTGGGAAGTGGTATGCTCTTTGAATAGATCTCTCAGGTTCCTTCTCTTACTTCTGTGGTGCAGATGTGTGTGGAGCTCATTCAATAAGAAATGAATATATATGGCTTGGAACCAAACACACAAATTCTGCATTGGCATTTGGAACTTCCATTACTCACTGTTACCTAACAGATGCTCGGAGGACCGCAACATTGAAATTCCCAAGGATCTTACTAAAGTTAAAACATAAGCAAAGTAAAAATAAACTACTGTATTAGCCATATTGATTTTAATAAAATCTCAACAGTTATGTTTTATATTATCCACTAGTAATGAGCGAGCATGCTCCCTACTGCTCGGTACTCGCCAGAGCATCTCACTGCTCGAGATACTCGGTGCTTGCCGAGTATTTCCGGGTTGCTCGGACGGGAACTCGGGTCCCCTCCCTGCATGTTTGGCGCTCTTTAGAGAGCCAATGAACATGCAGGGATTGCCTGCCATGCACTGTAATGCCGTAGCCATGTTGGTTGTGGGCATTACAGTGATTGGCTGGCCGCACAGCATCATCAGGTCTATATCAGACCTGGCGCCGCCATGCTTGTCACAGTCATTCCGGATCAGACAGTGTAGGGTGAGCTGCTGCTGTGTCAGGGAGAGATTTGATCGTGTATTAGGTAGTGTAGGGATAAAAACCATGCATTACACATATCCATCTTAACAAACAGTCCTTCTGAGGACTAATCCATCTGCAGAGATATCAGGCAGGCAGGGTATATAGGCAGGCAGTGTATATAGGAGACTGCAGTGCATATAGCACAAGAGGCTCCATTCCAATTCTGCCTTCTGCTGCTGTTAGATATTTCTATAGAAAGGCCCAGGTCTCAGGGGTCAGAAATACTTTTCTTTGGATCTTAATCCTCATTATTTGCTTAAAAAGCAATCCAGAGAACACCATTTTTCTGCGCCATTTGCTTGTTTTGGGAGAGGTGCTGCTGCGTCAGGGACAGATTTGCTTGTGTATTAGGTAGTGTAGGCAGAAAAACCGTATATTACACAAATCCATCTTAACAAACAGTCCTTCTGAGGACTAATCTATCTGCAGAGATATCAGGCAGGCAAGTTGTATAGGCAGGCAGCGTATATTGCAGACTGCAGTGCATATAGCACAAGAAGCTCCATTCCAATTCTGCCTTCTGCTGCTGTTAGATATTTCTATACAACGACCCAGGTCTCAGGGGCCAGGAATACTTTTCTTTGGATCTTAATCCTCATTATTTGCTTAAAAAGCAATCCAGAGAACACCATTAATTCTGCGCCATTTGCTTGTTGGCACTGCACAATACAGCCAGGTCCTTTCCATATTAGAGCGCTAGAAATCCAGCTATTTAAAACTGTGTTTTCTCCGTCAAACAGATCACATATATGTTGTCAGAAAATACTGCCATTTCTGGCTTCCATTAAAAATTTCCTTTAGTGTGTCATTGAAGCAATTCACCGCAGTTTGCTGTTCAAACTACTTACCTACAGGCCAGGTATTTAAAACTGTTTTCTCCGTCAAACGGATCACATATGTGTTGTCAGAAAATACTGCCATTTCTGGCCTCCATTAAAAATTTCCTTTAGTGTGTCATTGAAGCAATTCACCGCACTTTGCTGTTCAAACTACTTACCTACAGGCCAGGTATTTAAAACTCTGTTTTCTCTATCACACGGATCACATATAAGTTCGCTCCAAACTCAGTAATTTGTAGTGAGTGTGGAAGGTACTGTCCTCCATTTAAAATGGGCAGGGCGCGAGGCAAGGGACGGGGAACTGGACGTGATGCTAATGGTGCATGCAGAGGCCGAGGACAAGGCTGTAGGCAAGCCAAAATTGTGCCACAACAAACACCCACATCTTCTCGCCTGACCTTCCTGTCCCAATTTCTAGGGGACCGCAGCACACCACTGTTGAACCCAGAGCAGTGTCAAAAGGTTGTTGGTTGGATAGCGGATAATGCTTCCAGTCACTTAGCCACAACCACCACCCTGTCTTCCACACGGTCAAGTCTCAGTAGCCATGAGTCTGAACTGCATATTCCTCACCCTGATCCTCCTTCCTCCCACCCTGCCGAGGACCGAGAGAAAACTGATCTCACACTTGGACACTTTGAAGAGCTGTTCAATTTTCCATTTATAGATTCGGGCTTCTCACCCGGACCACTTGAAGCGGGGCAAGAGGAGATCGCGTGTAGCGATGCCCAAATATTTGAGCAGCCACAGACACACAAAGGCGACGGTGGGAAAGTGTCACAAGAGGTGGACGATGAAGAGACACAATTGCCGGAAAGTCAAGAGAAGGACCAGGGTGCGGAAGAGAAGACGATGTGGTGGATGATATAGTAACTGACCCAACCTAGCAGGAGGACATGCAGAGCGAGGACAGCAGCACACAGGGGGAGGGAGGCAGAGCACCCCAATAGGCAGGGAGAAGCAGTGTGGTGGCCGCAGACAGAAGCCAGGCAACCGTTGCCCGTAACACCAACACAAAGGAAGTTGCCAGTACAACTGTTAGGTCTTCCCAAGTCTGGTTGTTTTTTAGAGACTCTGCCGATAACCACAAAAAGGCCATTTGCACCACCTGCCATGCCAGCATCAGCAGGGGTGGCAAAACGACCAGCCTGACCACCACCAGCATGATCAGGCACATGGCAGCAAAGCACCCGACTTTGTGGGCCGAACCCCAGGGTCCAGGAACAGTGTCTGCGGGTGGCACCATTGCTTCTTCCGCTGTTGTGCATGGAAGCCAATCCCCTGTCCATGGTGCATGCGAAGACGCCTCCTGCCCTGCACCAGTCGTTTCACACTCTCAAGTAGCGGCATCAGGAAGAACGTTCATGTCCTTGTCCCAGCAGCGTTCAGTTGTCCATACCCCTGTCCTTGGAACGCAAGCGCAAATATGCAGCCATAGCCCCACAGGCCACACTACTAAATTCTCACATTTCATTACTGCTTGCGCTCGAAATGTTGCCTTTTAGGCTCGTGGAGACGGAATCATTCCGCAACCTGATGGCGGCGGCCGTCCCTCGGTACTTGGTCCCCAGCTGCCACTATTTCTCCCTGTGTGCCGTCCCCGCATTACACAAGCACGTGTCCCAAAATATTAGCCGTGCTCTCAACAACGCAGTTACCGGTAAAGTCCACCTAACCACAGACACGTGGACAAGTGCTTGTGGGCAGGGATGGTACCTCTCGCTGACGGCACACTGGGTTGACATATTGGAAGCAGGGACCCAGTCTGACCTTGGGACGGAACACATCCTGCCAACGCCAAGGATTGCGGGAATTGCGGGCCCTAGGTCAATCAGGGTTGCCCTCATAGTCTACAGCTCCTGCACCTCATCCTCCTCAGCCTCCTCCTCCTCTTCAGCCTCCATCTCTGAAATGACCACATCAGTCACAAGCTAGAAGCACTGCAACACTGCCTCTGCCAAGCGACAACAGGCTGTGCTGAAGCTAATATGCTTAGGTGAAAAACCCCACAATGCTGAAGAGTTGTGGACAGCTCTGAAAGTGCAGGCAGATCTGAACCTACAGCCAGGCATGGTCATGTGTGACAATGGCCGGAACCTGGTGGCGGCTCTGAGGCGAGGCGAGCTCACAAACGTGCCATGCCTGGCCCATGTGCTTAACCTCATTTTTCAGTGGTTTCTCAAATCCTACCTGGAGCTGCCGTATCTGCTTGTTAAAGTATGCCGCCTGTGTGCCCATTTTAGAAAGTCAGCTACAGCTTCCGCTGCCCTTGCAGTGTTTCAGCAGCATTTGCAGCTTCCGCTCACAGACTGGAGTGTGATGTCCCCACGCGTTGGAACTCTACACTGCAGATGTTGGGAAGGATTTGTTAGCAGAAGAGGGCAGTTGTTGAGTACTAGCATCAAAAAGGCCGTCGGTATTCAGTTCAGACTCCACACATAAGATCTCAGGAGTGGACATGGATGTCAGACATATGTACCATCCTCCAAAACTTTGAGAACTCCAACAAGATGGTGAGCGGCGATGACGCCATAATTAGCGTCACCATCCCGCTTCTCTGTCTTCTGAAACGCTCTCTGCTCACAATCAAAGAGGATGCTTGCAGGCGGAGCACGATGAGATGGAGCAATGAACCAGGAAGAGGAGGAAGGACAGGAGCTAGTTTCATGCACTATAGACGGTACTACCTGCACAGCTGTCATACCGTCTGTTCAGCGTGGATGGCCAGAGGTCAGAGAGGAGGAGAAGGAGAGCATGGTCAGTCATCCTCTTGGTGAGTAGACAAAAGTCTTGCCTGTTAGTAGTCTGGCACGCATGGCTGAGTTTATGTTACGCTGCCTTTCCCATGACCGTCGCCTTCTCAAAATTTTGGTTGACAGTCATTACTGGTTGGTGACACTTCTAGACCCACGCTACAAGGAGAACTTTATATCTCTTATTCCTGAGGCGGACAGGTCTACAAAAATGGGGCAGTAGCAGAAGGCCATGGTTGCGGAACTATTAAAAAAATTCCCATCTGAAAACCATAGCGGCAGAGGGCACACTTCGTTGGACAACCAAGGAGTACAGGCGAGAGAGACACAACTTCAATCCAGCAGAGGCATGGGAACACTGTCAAAGTTCTGGGAGTGCTTTCTCAGACCCTCCCATCGCACAGGTCTTGAGGCGTGGGGTACTCTCACAAGGAGTGCAAAGTTTGGGAAGATGCTGAGGGAGTACCTTGCCCACCGTACCAACGTCCTCCGTGATTCCTCTGTGCCTTATAATTATTGGGTATCCAAGCTGGATATGTTGAATGAACTGGCTCTCTATGCCTTGGAGGTCCTAGCCTGCCCTGCCGCCAGCTTTTTATCAGAGGGGGTTTTTATTGCCGCTGGTGGAATTATAACTGATAAGCGCATCCGCCTGTCAACTGAAAATGCTGACAGGCTGACTCTTATAAAAATGAACAACGGCTGGATTGGGCCAGACTTCTCAACACCACCGAATGATAGCAGCGTAACATAAACTCAAAGCGTATACCCATGCACCTTTTCACACCCACACATGGGTATACGCGTCCTGATTTTGTCTATTTTCTCTTGTCCTCCTCCTTCTCCTCATCCTCCACCACCATATCACCAGGGTAACCGTTGTCTGTAATGCAACACCCACATAATGTTTTTAAAGGGTGTTTATGATGCCCATGTAAAAAAAATTTTATACAGTATGTTCATGTATACCCCCCAGGGGTAAATGTTTGCTAGCCCATACACTTAGTGCATGGAAATTACAAGTATAGGAGGCCCGCTCCTTTCTAATGGGAACATTTTTTTATGAGACCCTCCTCCACGTCTCTTCCAAGGGGCATTGAAGAGCCTCCAAATTTTTGGCAGCCCTTGCATTCACTGCATAGGCCAACACTATGGGAGAATCTCTCCTTTCTAATGGGAATTTGTCGTTACTGTGGCCCTGCTCTGTGTGTCTTTAAATTCTTAGTGGGGTTTTTCCTAAAATTGGTCAGCCGTTGGACTCACTGCATACCCTTTAACTGTATAGCAGACCCTCTCCTTTCTAATGGGAACATGTCGTACCTTGTTACTGTGGCCCTGCTCTATGTGTCTTTAAATTCTTAGTGGGGTTTTTCCCTAATTTTGGAAGCCCTTGCAGTCACAGCATGGGCATTACCAATATAGGAGACCCGCTCCTTTATAATGGGAACAGTTTTTTTACTGAGACCCTCCTCTATGTCTCTTCAAAGGGGTATTGGGTTGCGTCCAAATTTTTGGCAGCCCTTGCAGTCACTGGATACGTAATAACAGTATAGGAGACCAACTTGTTAATAATGGGAACAACAAAGCATAGTCGGCTGATGGCTCTCTAACAATAGCTACGACCGACTGCTGGCCTTTTAAGAATAGTAAGGGCCATCTGATGTCCCTGTAAAAATAGGCTTTATGACTTTCAGAGTCCCTCCATCATAAATAAAAAAGGATGTGTCTGATGATGTGTCACACACCACATTGCCAGATAAGGTTGTAAAATGTTAAAATGACATTTCCCGATGAATGCATTTGTCTTAAAAAAATAACGTTAAAAAACAAAACAATAGGATCTTTCTTTAGTATAAAAAACAGCGTCACCAATTTAACCTCAATGTAATCACATTGTTCAGCTCCTGCACCTCCTCCTCCATTTCCGAAATGATCACATCAGTCACAAGCTGACAGCACTGCAGGGTGTGCTGAAGATAACATGCTTAATTGAGAAACCGCCCAGCGCTGCAGAGTGGTTGAAAGCTGTAACACAGCAGCCTGATCTGTGGCTCTCACCGCTGACTGAACAAACAGCCAGGCATGGTCGTGTGTGACAATGGGCAGAAACAGGAGAAATGACAGCCGGGGTTGATACGGTTTCCCTCTATGCCAGTCCTTTCACCAAGCTAAAGAATATTTCTGTGGTGAAATACAACTCCCACTGAGAAGATGTTTCAGATTGAAAAACATTGTGCTCACCAGAGGATTTGATTCTGAGGGCCCACCTTTCTCCCCCGCTCAAGAGCCCCATAGCAGCTGCAAAGTTAGCGCTATCATGAACTCTCCAGAGGTAAAAGCCAAGGCACACCAGAGGATTCTCTGGTGAGACAGTCCAACCCTGCTGAGAAGCAGTCCTGGCTAAGAAAAGTATGTGGGAAGGTTACCGGACACTCAATGGCTGTTTTTTTACTGAGGAGGAAACACACGCAAACACGAGGAGAACATACAAAGTCCTTGCAGATGTTGTCCTTGCTGGGATTTGAACCAAGTATCCCAGCGCTGTAAGGCTTCAGTGCTAACCACTGATCCAATGTGCTGCCGTTCACCCTCTAATATCTAACAGGCTGGAGAAACTTGCACCTACTGCCACTCTATATTCAGCTCCTTTGTGAGAAAATGTATTTGGGCAGCCACTCAGTCTACCAAATAAAATTCCTGAGAAGGAAATTGGAGATGGCTTCGCTACTTGTACTGGGGGCAGTGCTAATACCATGGCATCATACCATAGTTTGCTGGAAATATTCCAGGCAGGTAGGAGGCAAGCAAATTCCCACAGAAAAGTACCAGCAGCAATGTTCAGGCCTCATTTCAAGTGCAAGCAGTTTAGAGGACTTCCTGGGTGAAATGACACGCAGGGTAGATACAGTTTTCCTCTATGCCAATCCTTTCACCGAGCTAAATACAACTCTGAGCAAAAAAAATTGTGGACTGGCTGCGTACCGTCCCTGGCCACATTCACCTGTCCACGTGTTTGTGGTTAGGCGGTCCTTCCCAGTAAGTGCACTGGGGAGGGCACGGGTAATGTTGTGGGACCTGTGCTTGTGGAAGGCGGAGGCGATACCAGGAAATATAGTGGCGGCTGGGGACCGAGTATGCACACCCGGCCGCCGCCGGCATGAGGTTGTAAAAAGCTTCCACCTCCACAAGCTTAAAAGGCAATATTTCAAGTGCAAAGAGTTGCCCAGAAATCTGGCAGTTTAGAGTCGCGGCCTGTGGGTGGGTGGCTGGCTGCCTACTTGCACTTGCATTCCAAGTAACAGAAAACTAGTGTTGAGCCACCCCCGTAGTGTTCGAGTTCGGTTCGGTTCGTCGAACACCCGTGTGTTCGCCGAACTGTTCGCCGAACTGTTCGTCGAACACCTTTGAACACCGTTAAAACCAATGGCAGGCAAACAAAAACACATAGAAACACATAGAAAACACCTTCAAAGGTGTCCAAAAGCTGACAAACTGCTCAGAAGACATAACTAACACATGGAAAAGTGACAAGTACATATAGTCATGCGAAAATAAAAGAGGTGGAGGAGTAAAAGGAGGGGGAGACACAGATATAGGCATGTCATGCCCTTCTAAAATCCAAAAAGTGAGAAGCCGACACGGCCAGTCCGCTCCTGCCCGTGCCACCTCCGTGTCGCCGGGTTTGTGCCAGAGCCGCGGTGAACCCTGATGGCCAGCCCCCCTCTCCCAATACTGGTGCCTGTCCGCTGGTGGGTCGAGCGAGCCCCCCTGTGGTGGAGGCAGCTCTAAGCTTTTTAATTTAAATTGTCTCTCTAATTTGAATAAATACACTTTAAATCCATTTACAAGGATCTATTGGAGGGCAAGTCTCATGCCAGCAGCCGCGTAATTCCAGCTCCAGTAGCGTCCACTAAAGCTGCTGCAGTTAAAAAGCTTTTATAAGGATCGAGCTCGGCTGTCCACCGCAAGGCATCCTACTGCCAGTCCGAGCCCCTATGCCTTGGGGTGCCTCCTGATGCTCTTCACTGAGTATCCCGTGGTCCCGAAGCATTTCCTTTGAAAAAATTAAGTGTCCAAACTACAGGTGGTGTAGCTTGCTTAACAGCCGGGATAATCCGCTGACTAGCAGACACTGCTACTAGGCACAAAGTATTTCCTGGGCTAGATGCAGTTAAAAATTTGTAATTAGATACTCTCGTTGGATGCTGAGAAAGCATTCCATAGAGTCTCCTGGCACGCCATATATGATTCTCTTAAAAAGCTTGGGGTAGGGGTCTAGGGGACACTTTTATAGCCAAAATCACGGCCCTGTATCGCAATTAGTGCTGAGCCACCCCCGTAGTGTTCGAGTTCGGTTCGGTTCGTCGAACACCCGTGTGTTCGCCGAACTGTTCGTCGAACTGTTCGTCGAACACCTTCGAACACCGTTAAAACCAATGGCAGGCAAACAAAAACACATAGAAACACATAGAAACCACCTTCAAAGGTGTCCAAAAGCTGACAAACTGCTCAGAAGACACAACTAACACATGGAAAAGTGACAAGTACATATAGTCATGCGAAAAGAAAAGAGGTGGAGGAGTAAAAGGAGGGGGAGACACAAATATAGGCATGTCATGCCCTTCTAAAATCCAAAAAGTGAGAAGCCGACACGTTCAGTCCGCTCCTGCCCGTGCCACCTCCGTGTCGCCGGGTTTGTGCCAGAGCCGCGGCGAACCCTGACGGCCAGCCCCCCTCTCCCAATACTGGTGCCTGTCCGCTGGTGGGTCGAGAGAGCCCCCCTGTGGTGGAGGCAGCTCTAAGCTTTTTAATTTAAATTGTCCCTCTAATTTGAATGAATACACTTTAAATCCATTTACAAGGATCTATTGGAGGGCAAGTCTCATGCCAGCAGCCGCGTAATTCCAGCTCCAGTAGCGTCCACTAAAGCTGCTGCAGTTAAAAAGCTTTTATAAGGATCGAGCTCGGCTGTCCACCGCAAGGCATCCTAGTGCCAGTCCCAGCCCCTATGCCTTGGGGTGCCTCCTGATGCTCTTCACTAAGTATCCCGTGGTCCCGAAGCATTTCCTTTGAAAAAATTAAGTGTCCAAACTACAGGTGGTGTAGCTTGCTTAACAGCCGGGATAATCCGCTGACTAGCAGACACTGCTACTAGGCACAAAGTATTTCCTGGGCTAGATGCAGTTAAAAATTTGTAAGTAGATACTCTCGTTGGATGCTGAGAAAGCATTCCATAGAGTCTCCTGGCACGCCATATATGATTCTCTTAAAAAGCTTGGGGTAGGGGTCTAGGGGACCCTTTTATAGCCAAAATCACGGCCCTGTATCACAATACGTCACCTAGGCTGAAGATAAATGGAACTGTAGCACCGAGGGCTCGGTTGCTACAGACGTATTGCACCTCACCCAGAGGTGTGATATCTCACTCTCAGATAAGGATGGAGTGTGGATCAGGACCCGACACCTGCATGCATTACACCACATTGCCGTGGGGCAGGGCGACCAATATGCCCCTGAGATGGGCACGACAGTCCCTGTCCCTGGCTGGAGTGGGGGGAGGGAACACTGAGGAAGGGGAACCCTGCAGTGCAGGAGCAGGGAGGAAGCAGTTCCTGGGTGCATTGAGAAGGGAGTATAAAAGGTGGGCACCATCTTAGTTCAGTGCAGAGAAGTCTGAGCAGAAGTGGCAGGGAGCAGGGGCTCTGCATGAGCTCTGCTCCGGAGGCGGGCCTAGTAACAGAGGCCCAGGCCTGCAAGAGGGAGAAGGAAGGAAGAGGAGCGGAGAAGGCTCCAGGAACGAGGAATGAAGGGATCCCAGGGGTGCGGACGGGCGAGTCGCCACCGCACGCCCGAATCCACCTGCGTGGAGGGGTCAGGCCAAAGGGGGAGACCGGTCCCCGAACTAGTGGAGGCAGGAAACGACCCTCAGCTAGAAACCGGAGGCTCTGACATTTTATGTGGCGCAGCCCCTTGCTCCACCCGCTAGGAAGGCACCACATAGGGTCAGGGAAACTGGCGCCAAGTTTACCAAGAGGAGGCCCGAGGCAGCCGGACAGAAGTGTTGGTAAGAAAGGCCAGACAAAGGACACACAAAGGGGGTCCTGTGAAGCGCTCCAAAGTTATCTGGGAGTTGTCTGAGCCCCTCACCTGGTGAGCACAGTACGACGTGGGCAGCCGTTACCTGCAAACGTGGTCTGGATAATAAGAACTGTGAGTAAAGGCCCTGAACTGCATCACTGACTCCGTGTCGTTACTGCTGCTGCCCTGCACCATCACCCCCATCCTCCGCATACACTGCCCTGAGGCTATACTCCTCCCGTGGGGAGTTATGCTACGCTCTGCTGCACCCACAACACCAGCCTTAGCGGTCTGCCCTGTAGCGGCGGTTCACTCTGACCGCAATCCACGGGTGGCGAAGTCGGACATTTAAACATCAAAACCACATAAATAGTTCCGCCACTGGTTTGACCGCCCTGAGCCACGGAACCGGATCGCCGCCACGAAGACTACAACCACCAGCATCCACCAAAAAGGGTCCGGCTCCGGGTGTCCCAAGGCCCAGGGGGTGCGTCAGAACATTTTCATCACCTTTCACAATCACCAATGGGACAAGGCAGGGATGTCCTCTGTCCCCTCTCTTATACATCCTAGTGACGGAGCACCTGCTCTCATCAATTCGCCATAACCCCAATATTAGGTGGATTGAGGTGGAAGGCACCGAGTACAAGTGCTCTCTATTTGCTGATGATGTCCTAGTATATATCACTCAATCACATATATCCATCCCTGCTGTTATGGCTGAAATAGATCACTTTGTTACATGGTAAAATTTTAAAATCAATGCAGCGAAGTCTGAGGCCCTCGATGTCTCCCTCCCTAAATCCATATAGGATTCCATCCAGTCCAACTTTCCCTTTGCCTGGCCCTCACAGGGTATCAAATACTTAGGAATTCCTATTCATAGAGACCTCTCCCATCTATGTTATCTTAATTTTGGGCCCTTTATTGAACAATTCCATACAGACCACGGTTGGCAAGTTAGAACTGTAAGATTCACTACGTGAACCACTGGTGTTTTGTGGAAAAGCACATGTACACCGCGTTCCAAATTATTATGCAAAAAGTGTTTAGGAGTGATAAGGGAAGAATTTGTTTGTTTGTCAGTTAAACTCATTGATGGTGATGTGTGTCAGGGCTCTTTATATCACTGTAAGCAATTGCAGACACCTGTGCTAATTAGTTTGGCAGGTGTGTCCAATGAAAGGCAAGACTACTTAAGAAGGCTCTCTCACATTATTAAACAGCCTACATTTTCTGCCAAAATGGGAAAGAAAAAGGATGTGTCGGCTGCTGAGAAGCAACAAATTGTGGAGTGTTTAAGTCAAGGCATGACTACAATCAACATTGTGCGATGATCAGGATGAAGTGTCTTGGCAATCAAGAAGTATGTAGCTGATTCACAGTACACACGTGTGCGTGCTGATAAGGGCAAATTGAGGACTCTTTCCTACAGGCAATTACGTCAGGTTGAAAGAGCAGCGGCAAAAAAGCCTTGTCATAGTAGCAGACAAGTTTTTGAAGCTGCTTGTGCCTCCAACGTCCCCCGAACAACAAGATGCAGGGTCCTTCAGAGGTTTGCAGCTGTGCATACGCCATCCTGTCGACCTCCTCTATCCACTTCACACAAGCAGAAACGGCTCCAGTGGGCCAAACATTACATGAAGACTGATTTCAAAACTGTTTTGTTCACGGATGAGTGCCGTGCAGCGCTCGATGGTCCAGATGAATGGAGTGGAGGATGGCTGGTTGATGGACACCCCACGCAAACACGGCTACAGCGCCAACAAGGAGGAGGTGGAGTAATGTTTTGGGCTGGAATCATGGGGAGAGAGATTGTCGGCCCCTTTAGGATCCCTGAAGGCGCTAAAGATGAACTCCATAATGTATGTGGATTTTCTCAAACAGCACTTCCTGCCATGGTTCAAGAAGAAGAACCGTGTATTTCACAGCAAGATCATTTTTCTGCATGATAATGCACCATCTCATGCTGCACATAAAACATCTGCATCTCTGGCTGATATGGGCATAAAAGGGGACAAACTTATGGTGTGACCCCCATGCTCCCCTGACCTCTACCCCATTCAGAACCTTTGGAGCATCATTAAAAGGAGTGTCTATGATGGCGGGAGGCAGTTCACATCTAAGCAACAGCTCTGGGAGGGTATTCTGTCCTCATGCAAAACAATTGAAGCAGAAACCATCCAAAACCTGACAAATTCAATGGACGAGAGAGTTCAGAAGCTCCTTTCGAACAAGGGGTCCTATGTGAAAATGTAACATCACCTAGAATAAAGTTTTGAGTTGAAAACTGTTTGATTTCAGTTTCTAACAACCTGCTAATGCTTATAATTTCAAAAATGACCATTTTTTTGGTCTTTATTAAAATGAAAAGGTTGATCGAAAAGTTTGGGGGATCTAAGAGTGTGGCAACCCAGTAGTCATGATTACTTCAAATTCTGACAATATGAGGGTCATGCTGCAGGTAGTGCAGCAAGAAGGCACTTATGTGTCTTGCGCATCTCGGAGCCCCAAAATTATTTTCCGGGCTAGATGCAGCTAAAAATTATTTTTAATTTTAAATCTGGTGAAGCTTATTATAGATGGCCTAATAGGATCAGTGCTGCACACTGCTACAAAGCCCAAATTATTTTCCAGTCAAGATACAGATAAACATGATTAGTAATTTGAAAGCTTAAAACGGTTGGTAGGGTGATTTTAACCAATCATCAAGCTTTTACTCTCCCCAGGATGACACAGGGGTAGAAAAGTCGTTTCGGATCCATGATTTGTTCATCTTTATGAACGTGAGTCTGTCTACATTATCAGTGGAGAGCCGCGTGCGCTTATCTGTCAGCACACCACCAGCAGCGCTGAACACACGTTCAGACAGAACGCTGGCTGCGGGGCATGACAAGATCTCCAAGGCGTAAGTGGCTAGCTCCGGCCATTTATCCAGATTGGAAGCCCAAAAAGAGCAAGGGTCCAGTGACACAGTCGTGGCTTCAATGTTTACTTGGAGATACTCCTGTACCATCGTCTCTAGGCGTTGACTATGTGTCAGACTTCTTGTCTCCTGTGGCCTTGCAAAGGATGGGCTAAAAAAGTGGTGAAATGATTCCGCAAAATTGATGTTACCAGCAGATACTGTGGTTCTGTTACGGTTTGAGTGCTGAACACTTGACGGTCCCACGGTTGGCAAGTTGGAACTGTGAGATTCACTACGTGCACCACTGGTATTTTGTGGAAAAGCACATGTAAGATTCTGCAACAGTCTCTGCTGATACTCCTGCATGCGTGCATCCCTTTCTATGGCAGGAATAATTTCTGCAAATTTACTTTTGTACCGGGGATCTAACAGTGTGGCAACCCAGTAGTCAGGATTATTTCTAATTCTCACAATTCGAGGGTCATGTTGCAGGTAGTGCAGCAAGAAGGCACTCATGTGTGTTGCGCATCCAGGAGCACCAAGTCCCTGTTGTGTTGGTGGCGAGGTAACAATCATGCTTCCTTCCTCTGTTCTCTCCCCCCAACCTCGCAGAAATGTGATCAAGGTCTCCCTCATCTGATGAGTCTTCCATCAGTTCGTCCTCCATTTCTTCCTGGGCTCCTGCACCTTCCTCACTAGTTTGGCTGCTACCATGCGCCCTGGTAAAACCATCTCCTCCACCCTCACATGCCTGCCGCCTTGGTGCTGCCGACCTTCTGGACCTTGCAGATGTTAGCCCTTCCGCATACAACTCCTCCTCCTCTACTTCCTCCACCTCCTCTTGTGCCACCACCTGACTCCGAATTCTGTTTAACATGTGCTCCAGCATGTAAATCACCGGAATAGTCATGCTAATAATGGCATCGTCAGCACTAAACATCTTCGTCGCCATTTCAAAACTGTGCAGAAGGGTGCATAGGTCCCTGATCTGAGACCACTCCTCCAGCGTGATTTGCCCCACCTCTGAATCTCGTTGGCCCAGGCTATACATCAGAACGTATTGCACCAGGGCTTGTCGGTGCTGCCACAGTCGCTGCAACATGTGCAGAGTTGAATTCCACCGGGTAGGCACATCGCATTTTAGCCGGTGAAGTGGCAGGCCCAACGACTTCTGTAGAGATGTAAGTCGCTGAGCTGCGGGATGCGAACGGCGGAAGTGAGCACACAGCGACCGTGCCCTCTGCAGAAGGCCATCTAGTCTGGGATAGTGGGCTAAAAATTGCTGGACAACCAGGTTCAACACGTGAGCCATACAAGGCACGTGTGTGACATTGCCCCGGCGAAGGGCCGCACCCAGGTTTGCAGCATTGTCGCACACGGCCTTCCCTGGTTTCAGGTCCAGTGGAGACAACCATTCATGAAATTGGTTCTCCAGAGCTGACCACAACTCCTCAGCTGTGTGACTCACATTTCCCAGACATTTCAATGTAAAAACCGCCTGATGACGTTGAGCCCTACTGCCAGCATAGTAAGGAGGTGTGCAGGATCCCTTCTGCGCAGTTAGAAAGCTTGTGGCATGACCAGACAGGCTTTGGGTGCAGGTGGAAGACCGAGAGGAGGTTGAGGAGGCAGAAGCAGTGGAGGAAAAATGACATAAAGAGGATTGACGCACAACTCGTGGGGACGGCAAGACTTGGACAGCAGCCCCTTGTCCTGCTGTCACCATAGTTACCCAGTGCCCAGTCAGCGACATGTAACGCCCCTGTCCATGCCTACTCGTCCAAGTGTCTGTGGTGAAATGCACCCTGTCACACACAGAGTTTCTCAAAGAAGCGGTTATGTTGTGTGCGACATGCTGGTGGAGCGCAGGCACACCTTTCTTTGAGAAGTAGTGCCGACTGGGCATCTGGTACTGGGGCACTGCGACGGACATAAGGTCTCGAAAATCCTCTGTGTCCACCAGGCGGAAAGGCAGCATTTCTGTAGCCAAGAGCTTGCAGATGGTGAAATTCAACCTCTTAGCTTTCTCATGGCTAGGAGGAAATGGTCTTTTACTTGTCCACATCTGAGGGACCGAGGGCTGGCTATTGTGCTTAGACGGGGTTGATAAGGGTGTCCCCGGCAAACTGCCGGTCTGTGAGGAAGATGCAGGCGGACATGTTAGGTTGCCTTGATCCAAAGGTGGTGCTATCGATGTCGGACAGCGCTCAAGACCAGCTGGTGTTATCACCTCCAAAGAAAATGATGACCTGCCAATCACGCTGACTGTTGCGGGTAAAGAGGTGGCAGGTCTGCGCCCCAAAACAGGTGTGACTGCTGTCCCCCCAGTCACAGAGGATGAAGAGGCTGCGGATGCACAAGATATGGCAGACGGTGGTTGGCCCGGCCGGCTAGACCGCATTGTAGCACACTGAGCTTCCCACTGCAACTTATGCTTCATGTCCATGTGCCGGTTCATGCATGAAGTACTCAAACTATGTATTTTTTGGCCTCTACTTAGCTTTTGCTGACAAATGTTACAGATAACACGAGTTGGGTCATCTTTATTGATCTGAAAAAATGCCCAGGCTATGCAAGGCTTAGCACCCATGCGACCTGAAGAGCCACCACGACTTGTGGTGAGAGGCAGAGTTGTGTTTGAGGATGCAGTTGTTGACGTGCTTCCAGTACTACGTCTCTGTCCAGGAAGGCGCAACCTGACCTCGTCGTCACTAGCATCTTCCTCCACCTCCTCTGCTGACCTCATCTCTTGGCTGACTGTGGGTTGACAGTAAGTGGGATCTCCGACCTCATCATCATCACCCTGTGCATTATCACACCCGTCGTCCTCAGAGCCAACCTGTTCCTGCCCTGACAAAAAACTAAAGTTGTCGCTCCAATCAGGTATTTGAGTCTTATCATCGTCTTCCTCATTGTCTCCACCAACAGGAGTTACAGTTTGGGAATGAGGGTCTACATTATGGTCAGAACCTTCTGCGTCTGGTCCTGGATCCGACTCATAAAGATTCTGGGCATCAGTGCAGATCATTTCCTCGTCTGGATTCACAGAAGCGCTGGAGTCGACCTCTGATTCCCAGGCTATAGTATGAGTAAACAGCTCTGCAGACTCAACCATCTGTTCTACCTCATACTCAGACGGGCAGCTGGAGATTTGGGAGCTGTGAGGAAGCAAGTGCGATTTGGGTGACACCTTTGAGGACTGGAGTATTTGTGATGTTGAAGTTGATGTGGAGGAGAGCCCACTTAAAGGAGCACTTGATATCCGTTGAAGCACCTGCTGTTTTTGTGCCTCATCTGGAATTTGTAGCGATTGGCGTGGCCGTAAGAAAGGGATCTTATCACATTGTCCGCTAAAAGAAGTAGACATTTTAGTTTGGCTGGAAGATGGTCTTTCTTCTGCACCTACCCCACGGACACAACCTTTTTTCCCCTTCCCAACACGCCTATTCCCCTTTCCACCAGCAGCAGGCCTTTTTCCACTCATTTTGGTGGTTAACTAATTCACAACTCTGGAGTTGTTTGCACAAAAAAACAATGGATGGTAACCGAGCAGAGCTGAGTGGCCAAACTGTGGTATTAGGCCAAAACTATTGGCTGGGTTAGATGCAGAAAAAAATTATTTTTAATTTGCAACCTGATGGAGGTCAGTATAGATGGACTAATAGACCAAGTCCCACACACCGCTAGAAGCCCAAATATTTTTTCAGAGCTAGATGCAGAAATTTTTTTTATTCAATTTGCAACCTGATGGAGGTCAGTATAGATGGACTAATAGACCAAGTCCCACACACTGCTAGAAGCCCAAATATTTTTTCAGAGCTAGATGCAGAAAAAAATTATTTTTAATTTGCAACCTGATGGAGGTCAGTATAGATGGACTAATAGACCAAGTCCCACACACCGCTAGAAGCCCAAATATTTTTTCAGAGCTAGATGCAGAAAAAAATTATTTTTAATTTGCAACCTGATGGAGGTCAGTATAGATGGACTAATAGACCAAGTCCCACACACCGCTAGAAGCCCAAATATTTTTTCAGAGCTAGATGCAGAAAATTTTTTTATTCAATTTGCAACCTGATGGAGGTCAGTATAGATGGACTAATAGACCAAGTCCCACACACTGCTAGAAGCCCAAATATTTTTTCAGAGCTAGATGCAGAAAAAAATTATTTTTAATTTGCAACCTGATGGAGGTCAGTATAGATGGACTAATAGACCAAGTCCCACACACCGCTAGAAGCCCAAATATTTTTTCAGAGCTAGATGCAGAAAAAAAATATTTTTAATTTGCAACCTGATGGAGGTCAGTATAGATGGACTAATAGACCAAGTCCCACACACCGCTAGAAGCCCAAATATTTTTTCAGAGCTAGATGCAGAAAAAAATTATATTCAATTTGCAACCTGCTGGAGGTCAGTATAGAAGGACTAATAGAACAAGTCCCACACACTGCTAGAAGCCTAAATATTTTTTCAGAGCTAAATGAAGAAAAAAATTATTTTTAATTTGCAACCTGATGGAGGTCAGTATAGATAGACTAATAGACCAAGTCCCACACACTGCTAGAAGCCCAAATATTTTTTCAGAGCTAGATGCAGAAAAAAATTATTTTTAATTTGCAACCTGATGGAGGTCAGTATAGATGGACTAATAGACCAAGTCCCACACACTGCTAGAAGCCCAAATATTTTTTCAGAGCTAGATGATGAAAAAAATTATATTCAGTTTGCAACCTGATGGAGGTCAGTATAGATGGACTAATAGAATGATGCTATGCCCAAAAGATTTTACTTCACTAGGTGCAGTAAAAAAATTGGTATTCTATACACAGGTGGTATATCTTGCAACACAGATAGGCTACTCCACTGACTAACACACTCTGCAATAGGCCAAAAAGGATTAGCTTTGCTAGATTCAGCCAAATGCTGTGAAAAAAACTTGCACAGCAGTGGCACAGACCTGCCTGGCAAAAACTGATAGGAACTGAAGTAACCTAGTCCTGAAAAGGACTCCAATTACAATTAGTCTTTACTCCCACAATCTATCTATTTAAGAGCACAGACCTGCCTGATAAAAGTCGTAGGAAATGCTGTAACCTAGTCCTTAAAAGGACTGCAATCACAACTATTCCCTACTCCCAAGCTATCTGTATATTTGTGCGAAAATTGGCTTGAAATTAACAAGGTATAGCGCACACAGCAACAGCGGTGCCGTCTAACACGCAGCTGCAGCAGTGAGAAAATGGTGGCGACGGGGAAAATGGCTTGGTCTTATAGGGCAAGGACATGTGACATACACTGCCAATCACACATGCCCTTGCTTGTGTGAAAAAAAGCACTTCGCTCCGTGTGTGCGCTGCTGATAGGCTGACAGATTGCACCTCCCCACTGCAAATGCGGGAAAGAGAAAAAAAAATGGAGATCTTCATTGTTCCTGCAGAGATCCATCCCCTGCCCCTCCCCCCGCCCCGCTGTACACTCAAACTGCGTATTAACATTAATTTTCATCATTACTGAGAAAAAATCCAGTTATGATTTTGGTGCACGAACAGTTATCGAACATAACCTCGAACAGCCGAATTTTTCTCAAATTGTTCGTGTTCGCCGACCGGCTCGAACACCGCCCAAAACAGCTCGAATTTGAGATTGGCGAACAGTTCGAGTAGAACAACGCTCATCTCTAATCGCAATACGTCACCTAGGCTGAAGATAAATGGAACTGTAGCACCCTGAGGGCTCGGTTGCTACAGAGGTATTGCACCTCACCCAGAGGTGTGATATCTCACTCTCAGGAAAGGATGTAGTGTGGATCAGGACCCGACACCTGCATGCATTACACCACATTGCCGTGGGGCAGGGCAACCAATATGCCCCTGAGATGGGCACGACAGTCCCTGTCCCTGGCTGGAGTGGGGGGAGGGAATACTGAGGAAGGGGAACCCTGTAGTGCAGGAGCAGGGAGGAAGCAGTTCCTGGGTGCATTGAGAAGGGAGTATAAAAGGTGGGCACCATCTTAGTTCAGTGCAGAGAAGTCTGAGCAGAAGTGGCAGGGAGCAGGGGCTCTGCATGAGCTCTGCTCCGGAGGCGGGCCTAGTAACAGAGGACCAGGCCTGGAAGAGGGAGAAGGAAGGAAGAGGAGCGGAGAAGGCTCCAGGAACGAGGAATGAAGGGATCCCAGGGGTGCGGACGGGCGAGTCGCCACCGCACGCCCGAATCCACCTGCGTGGAGGGGTCAGGCCAAAGGGGGAGACCGGTCCCCGAACTAGTGGAGGCAGGAAACGACCCTCAGCTAGAAACCGGAGGCTCTGACATTTTATGTGGCGCAGCCCCTCGCTACACCCGCTAGGAAGGCACCACATAGGGTCAGGGAAACTGGCGCCAAGTTTACCAAGAGGAGGCCCGAGGCAGCCGGACAGAAGTGTTGGTAAGAAAGGCCAGACAAAGGACACACAAAGGGGGTCCTGTGAAGTGCTCCAAAGTTATCTGGGAGTTGTCTGAGGCCCTCACCTGGTGAGCACAGTACGACGTGGGCAGCCGTTACCTGCAGACGTGGTCTGGATAATAAGAACTGTGAGTAAAGGCCCTGAACTGCATCACTGACTCCGTGTCGTTACTGCTGCTGCCCTGCACCATCACCCCCATCCTCCGCATACACTGCCCTGAGGCTATACTCCTCCCGTGGGGAGTTATGCTATGCTCTGCTGCACCCACAACACCAGCCTCAGCGGTCTGCCCTGTAGCGGCGGTTCACTCTGACCGCAATCCACAGGTGGCATAGTCGTACATTTAAACATCAAAACCACATAAATAGTTCCGCCACTGGTTTGACCGCCCTGAGCCACGGAACCGGGTCGCCGCCACGAAGACTACAACCACCAGCATCCACCAAAAAGGGTCCGGCTCCGGGTGTCCCAAGGCCCAGGGTTGCGTCAGAACATTTTCATCACCTTTCACAATCACCAATGGGACAAGGCAGGGATGTCCTCTGTCCCCTCTCTTATACATCCTAGTGACGGAGCACCTGCTCTCATCAATTCGCCATAACCCCAATATTAGGTGGATTGAGGTGGGAGGCACCGAGTACAAGTGCTCTCTATTTGCTGATGATGTCCTAGTATATATCACTCAATCACGTATATCCATCCATGCTGTTATGGCTGAAATAGATCACTTTGTTACATGGTCAAATTTTAAAATCAATGCAGCGAAGTCTGAGGCCCTCGATGTCTCCCTCCCCAAATCCATATAGGATTCCATCCAGTCCAACTTTCCCTTTGCCTGGCCCTCACAGGGTATCAAATACTTAGGAATTCCTATTCATAGAGACCTCTCCCATCTATGTTATCTTAATTTTGGGCCCTTTATTGAACAACTCCATACAGACCACGGTTGGCAAGTTAGAACTGTAAGATTCACTACGTGAACCGCTGGTGTTTTGTGGAAAAGCACATGTACACTGCGTTCCAAATTATTATGCAAAAAGTGTTTAGGAGTGATAAGGGAAGAATTTGTTTGTTTGTCAGTTAAGCTCATTGATGGTGATGTGTGTCAGGGCTCTTTATATCACTGTAAGCAATTGCAGACACCTGTGCTAATTAGTTTGGCAGGTGTGTCCAATGAAAGGCAAGACTACTTAAGAAGGCTGTCTCACATTATTAAGCAGCCTACATTTTCTGCCAAAATGGGAAAGAAAAAGGATGTGTCGGCTGCTGAGAAGCAACAAATTGTGGAGTGTTTAGGTCAAGGCATGACTACAATCAACATTGTGCGATGATCAGGATGAAGTGTCTTGGCAATCAAGAAGTATGTAGCTGATTCACAGTACACATGTGTGCGTGCTGATAAGGGCAAATTGAGGACTCTTTCCTACAGGCAATTACGTCAGGTTGAAAGAACAGCGGCAAAAAAGCCTTGTCATAGCAGCAGACAAGTTTTTGAAGCTGCTTGTGCCTCCAACGTCCCCCGAACAACAAGATGCAGGGTCCTTCAGAGGTTTGCAGCTGTGCATACGCCATCCTGTCGACCTCCTCTATCCACTTCACACAAGCAGAAACGGCTCCAGTGAGCCAAATATTACATGAAGACTGATTTCAAAACAGTTTTGTTCACGGATGAGTGCCGTGCAGCGCTCGATGGTCCAGATGGATGGAGTGGAGGATGGCTGGTTGATGGACACCCCACGCAAACACGGCTACAGCGCCAACAAGGAGGAGGTGGAGTAATGTTTTGGGCTGGAATCATGGGGAGAGAGATTGTCGGCCCCTTTAGGATCCCTGAAGGCGCTAAAGATGAACTCCATAATGTATGTGGATTTTCTCAAACAGCACTTCCTGCCATGGTTCAAGAAGAAGAACCGTGTATTTCACAGCAAGATCATTTTTCTGCATGATAATGCACCATCTCATGCTGCACATAAAACATCTGCATCTCTGGCTGATATGGGCATAAAAGGGGACAAACTTATGGTGTGACCCCCATGCTCCCCTGACCTCTACCCCATTCAGAACCTTTGGAGCATCATTAAAAGGAGTGTCTATGATGGCGGGAGGCAGTTCACATCTAAGCAACAGCTCTGGGAGGGTATTCTGTCCTCATGCAAAACAATTGAAGCAGAAACCATCCAAAACCTGACAAATTCAATGGACGAGAGAGTTCAGAAGCTCCTTTCGAACAAGGGGTCCTATGTGAAAATGTAACATCACCTAGAATAAAGTTTTGAGTTGAAAACTGTTTGATTTCAGTTTCTAACAACCTGCTAATGCTTATAATTTCAAAAATGACCATTATTTTGGTCTTTATTAAAATGAAAAGGTTGATCGAAAAGTTTGGGGGATCTAAGAGTGTGGCAACGCAGTAGTCATGATTACTTCGAATTCTGACAATATGAGGGTCATGCTGCAGGTAGTGCAGCAAGAAGGCACTTATGTGTCTTGCGCATCTCGGAGCCCCAAAATTATTTTCCGGGCTAGATGCAGCTAAAAATTATTTTTAATTTTAAATCTGGTGAAGCTTTAGTATAGATGGCCTAATAGGATCAGTGCTGCACACTGCTACAAAGCCCAAATTATTTTCCAACCAAGATACAGATAAACATGATTAGTAATTTGAAAGCTTAAAATGGTTGGTAGGGTGATTTTAACCAATCATCAAGCTTTTACTCTCCCCAGGATGACACAGGGGTAGAAAAGTCGTTTCGGATCCATGATTTGTTCATCTTTATGAACGTGAGTCTGTCTACATTATCAGTGGAGAGCCGCGTGCGCTTATCTGTCAGCACACCACCAGCAGCGCTGAACACACGTTCAGATAGAACGCTGGCTGCGGGGCATGACAAGATCTCCAAGGCGTAAGTGGCTAGCTCCGGCCATTTATCCAGCTTGGAAGCCCAAAAAGAGCAAGGGTCCAGTGACACAGTCGTGGCTTCAATGTTTACTTGGAGATACTCCTGTACCATCGTCTCTAGGCGTTGACTATGTGTCAGACTTCTTGTCTCCTGTGGCCTTGCAAAGGATGGGCTAAAAAAGTGGTGAAATGATTCCGCAAAATTGATGTTACCAGCAGATACTGTGGTTCTGTTAGGGTTTGAGTGCTGAACACTTGACGGTCCCACGGTTGGCAAGTTGGAACTGTGAGATTCACTACGTGCACCACTGGTATTTTGTGGAAAAGCACATGTAAGATTCTGCAACAGTCTCTGCTGATACTCCTGCATGCGTGCATCCCTTTCTATGGCAGGAATAATTTCTGCAAATTTACTTTTGTACCGGGGATCTAACAGTGTGGCAACCCAGTAGTCAGGATTATTTCTAATTCTCACAATTCGAGGGTCATGTTGCAGGTAGTGCAGCAAGAAGGCACTCATGTGTGTTGCGCATCCAGGAGCACCAAGTCCCTGTTGTGTTGGTGGCGAGGTAACAATCATGCTTCCTTCCTCTGTCCTCTCCCCCCAACCTCGCACAACAGAAATGTGATCAAGGTCTCCCTCATCTGATGAGTCTTCCATCAGTTCGTCCTCCACTTCTTCCTGGGCTCCTGCACCTTCCTCACTAGTTTGGCTGCTACCATGCGCCCTGGTAAAACCATCTCCCCCACCCTCACATGCCTGCCGCCTTGGTGCTGCCGACCGTCTGGACCTTGCAGATGTTAGCCCTTCCGCATACAACTCCTCCTTCTCTTCTTCCTCCACCTCCTCTTGTGCCACCACCTGACTCCGAATTCTGTTTAACATGTGCTCCAGCATGTAAATCACCGGAATAGTCATGCTGATAATGGCATCGTCAGCACTAAACATCTTCGTCGCCATTTCAAAACTGTGCAGAAGAGTGCATAGGTCCCTGATCTGAGACCACTCCTCCAGCGTGATTTGCCCCACCTCTGAATCTCGTTGGCCCAGGCTATACGTCAGAACGTATTGCACCAGGGCTTGTCGGTGCTGCCACAGTCGCTGCAACATGTGCAGAGTTGAATTCCACCGGGTAGGCACATCGCATTTTAGCCGGTGAAGTGGGAGGCCCAACGACTTCTGTAGAGATGTAAGTCGCTGAGCTGCGGGATGCGAACGGCGGAAGTGAGCACACAGCGACCGTGCCCTCTGCAGAAGGCCATCTAGTCTGGGATAGTGGGCTGTGTGACTCACATTTCCCAGACATTTCAATGTAAAAACCGCCTGATGACGTTGAGCCCTACTGCCAGCATAGTAAGGAGGTGTGCAGGATCCCTTCTGCGCAGTTAGAAAGCTTGTGGCATGACCAGACAGGCTTTGGGTGCAGGTGGAAGACCGAGAGGAGGTTGAGGAGGCAGAAGCAGTGGAGGAACTTTGACATAAAGAGGATTGACGCACAACTCGTGGGGACGGCAAGACTTGGACAGCAGCCCCTTGTCCTGCTGTCACCATAGTTACCCAGTGCCCAGTCAGCGACATGTAACGCCCCTGTCCATGCCTACTCGTCCAAGTGTCTGTGGTGAAATGCACCCTGTCACACACAGAGTTTCTCAAAGAAGCGGTGATGTTGTGTGCGACATGCTGGTGGAGCGCAGGCACACCTTTCTTTGAGAAGTAGTGCCGACTGGGCATCTGGTACTGGGGCACTGCGACGGACATAAGGTCTCGAAAATCCTCTGTGTCCACCAGGCGGAAAGGCAGCATTTCTGTAGCCAAGAGCTTGCAGATGGTGAAATTCAACCTCTTAGCTTTCTCATGGCTAGGAGGAAATGGTCTTTTACTTGTCCACATCTGAGGGACCGAGGGCTGGCTATTGTGCTTAGACGGGGTTGATAAGGGTGTCCCCGGCAAACTGCCGGTCTGTGAGGAAGATGCAGGCGGACATGTTAGGTTGCCTTGATCCAAAGGTGGTGCTATCGATGTCGGACAGCGCTCAACACCAGCTGGTGTTCCCACCTCCAAAGAAAATGATGACCTGCCAATCACGCTGGCTGTTGCGGGTAAAGAGGTGGCAGGTCTGCGCCCCAAAACAGGTGTGACTGCTGTCCCCCCAGTCACAGAGGATGAAGAGGCCGCGGATGCACAAGATATGGCAGACGGTGGTTGGCCCGGCCGGCTAGGCCGCATTGTAGCACACTGAGCTTCCCACTGCAACTTATGCTTCATGTCCATGTGCCGGTTCATGCATGAAGTACTCAAACTATGTATTTTTTGGCCTCTACTTAGCTTTTGCTGACAAATGTTACAGATAACACGAGTTGGGTCATCTTTATCGATCTGAAAAAATGCCCAGGCTATGCAAGGCTTAGCACCCATGTGACCTGAAGAGCCACCACGACTTGTGGTGAGAGGCAGAGTTGTGTTTGAGGATGCAGTTGTTGACGTGCTTCCAGTACTACGTCTCTGTCCAGGAAGGCGCAACCTGACCTCGTCGTCACTAGCATCTTCCTCCACCTCCTTTGCTGACCTCATCTCTTGGCTGACTGTGGGTTGACAGTAAGTGGGATCTCCAACCTCATCATCATCACCCTGTGCGTTATCACACCCGTCGTCCTCAGAGCCAACCTGTTCCTGCCCTGACAAAAAACTAAAGTTGTCGCTCCAATCAGGTATTTGAGTCTTATCATCGTCTTCCTCATTGTCTCCACCAACAGGAGTTACAGTTTGGGAATGAGGGTCTACATTATGGTCAGAACCTTCTGCGTCTGGTCCTGGATCCGATTCATAAAGATTCTGGGCATCAGTGCAGATCATTTCCTCGTCTGGATTCACAGAAGCGCTGGAGTCGACCTCTGATTCCCAGGCTATAGTATGAGTAAACAGCTGTGCAGACTCAACCATCTGTTCTACCTCATACTCAGACGGGCAGCTGGAGATTTGGGAGCTGTGAGGAAGCAAGTGCGATTGGGGTGACACCTTTGAGGACTGGAGTATTTGTGATGTTGAAGTTGATGTGGAGGAGAGCCCACTTAAAGGAGCACTTGATATCCGTTGAAGCACCTGCTGTTTTTGTGCCTCATCTGGAATTTGTAGCGATTGGCGTGGCCGTAAGAAAGGGATCTTATCACATTGTCCGCTAAAAGAAGTAGACATTTTAGTTTGGCTGGAAGATGGTCTTTCTTCTGCAGATGTTACTGTTGCTTTAACACCTACCCCAAGGACACAACCTTTTTTCCCTTTCCCAACATGCCTATTCCCCTTTCCACCAGCAGCAGGCCTTTTTCCACTCATTTTGGTGGTTAACTAATTCACAACTCTGGAGTTGTTTGCACAAAAAAACAATGGATGGTAACCGAGCAGAGCTGAGTGGCCAAACTGTGGTATTAGGCCAAAACTATTGGCTGGGTTAGATGCAGAAAAAAATTATATTCAATTTGCAACCTGATGGAGGTCAGTATAGATGGACTAATACAACAAGTCCCACACACAGCTAGAAGCCCAAATATTTTTTCAGAGGTAGATGCAGAAAAAAATTATATTCAGTTTGCAACCTGATGGAGGTCTGTATAGATGGATTAATAGAACAAGACCCACACACAGCTAGAAGCCCAATATTTTTTCAGAGGTAGATGCAGAAAAAAATATATTCAGTTTGCAACCTGATGGAGGTCAGTATAGATGGACTAATACAACAAGTCCCACACACAGCTAGAATCCCAATATTTTTTCAGAGGTAGATGCAGAAAAAAATATATTCAGTTTGCAACCTGATGGAGGTCAGTATAGATGGACTAATACAACAAGTCCCACACACAGCTAGAAGCCCAATATTTTTTCAGAGGTAGATGCAGAAAAAAATATATTCAGTTTGCAACCTGATGGAGGTCAGTATAGATGGACTAATACAACAAGTCCCACACACAGCTAGAAGCCCAAATATTTTTTCAGATGTACTGTAGATGCAGATAAAAATTATTTTTAATTTGCAACCTGATGGAGGTCAGTATAGATGGACTAATAGAGAAAGTCCGACACACTGCTAGAAGGCCAAATATTTTTTCAGAGCTAGATGCAGAAAAAAATTATATTCAGTTTGCAACCTGATGGAGGTCAGTATAGATGGACTAACAGAGAAAGTCCCACACACTGCTAGAAGGCCAAATATTTTTTCAGAGCTAGATGCAGAAAAAAATTATATTCAGTTTGCAACCTGATGGAGGTCTGTATAGATGGATTAATAGAACAAGACCCACACACAGCTAGAAGCCCAATATTTTTTCAGAGGTAGATGCAGAAAAAAATGTATTCAGTTTGCAACCTGATGAAGGTCAGTATAGATGGACTAATACAACAAGTCCCACACACAGCTAGAAGCCCAAATATTTTTTCAGAGGTACTGTAGATGCAGATAAAAATTATTTTTAATTTGCAACCTGATGTAGGTCAGTATAGATGGACTAATAGAGAAAGTCCGACACACTGCTAGAAGGCCAAATATTTTTTCAGAGCTAGATGCAGAAAAAAATTATATTCAGTTTGCAACCTGATGGAGGTCAGTATAGATGGACTAACAGAGAAAGTCCCACACACTGCTAGAAGGCCAAATATTTTTTCAGAGCTAGATGCATACAAAAAATTATTTTGAATTTGCAACCTGATGGAGGTCAGTATAGGTGGACTAATAGAACAAGTCCCACACACTGCTAGAAGGTCAAATATTTTTTCAGAGCTAGATGCAGAAAAAAATTATATTCAGTTTGCAACCTGATGGAGGTCTGTATAGATGGATTAATAGAACAAGACCCACACACAGCTAGAAGCCCAATATTTTTTCAGAGGTAGATGCAGAAAAAAATATATTCAGTTTGCAACCTGATGGAGGTCAGTATAGATGGACTAATACAACAAGTCCCACACACAGCTAGAAGCCCAATATTTTTTCAGAGGTAGATGCAGAAAAAAATATATTCAGTTTGCAACCTGATGGAGGTCAGTATAGATGGACTAATACAACAAGTCCCACACACAGCTAGAAGCCCAAATATTTTTTCAGAGGTACTGTAGATGCAGATAAAAATTATTTTTAATTTGCAACCTGATTAAGGTCAGTATAGATGGACTAATAGAGAAAGTCCGACACACTGCTAGAAGGCCAAATATTTTTTCAGAGCTAGATGCAGAAAAAAATTATATTCAGTTTGCAACCTGATGGAGGTCAGTATAGATGGACTAATAGAATGATGCTATGCCCAAAAGATTTTACTTCACTAGGTGCAGTAAAAAAATTGGTATTCTATACACAGGTGGTATATCTTGCAACACAGATAGGCTACTCCACTGACTAACACACTCTGCATTAGGCCAAAAAGGATTAGCTTTGCTAGATTCAGCCAAATGCTGTGAAAAAAACTTGCACAGCACTGGCACAGACCTGCCTGGCAAAAACTGATAGGAACTGATGTAACCTAGTCCTGAAAAAGACTCCAATTACAATTAGTCTTTACTCCCACAATCTATCTATTTAAGAGCACAGACCTGCCTGATAAAAGTCGTAGGAAATGCTGTAACCTAGTCCTTAAAAGGACTGCAATCACAACTATTCCCTACTCCCAAGCTATCTGTAGATTTGTGCGAAAATTGGCTTGAAATTAACAAGGTATAGCGCACACAGCAACAGCGGTGCCGTCTAACACGCTGCTGCAGCAGTGAGAAAATGGTGGCGACGGGGAAAATGGCTTGGTCTTATAGGGCAAGGACATGTGACATACACTGCCAATGACACATGCCCTTGCTTGTGTGAAAAAAAGCACTTCGCTCCGTGTGTGCGCTGCTGATAGGCTGACAGATTCCCCACTGCAAATGCGGGAAAGAGAAAAAAAAAATGGAGATCTTCATTGTTCCTGCAGAGATCCATCCCCTGCCCCTCCCCCCACCCCGCTGTACACTCAAACTGCGTATTAACATTACTTTTCATCATTACTGAGAAAAAATCCAGTTATGATTTTGGTGCACGAACAGTTATCGAACATAACCTCGAACAGCCGAATTTTTCTCAAATTGTTCGTGTTCGCCGAACGGCTCGAACACCGCCCAAAACAGCTCGAATTTGAGATTGGCGAACAGTTCGAGTAGAACAACGCTCATCTCTACAGAAAACTAAGCAGATGGTGGCCTCTATCATCATCATGGCCTCACCTCGGCACTATGAACTCTCCTGAAGGAGAAGCCAAGGTCCGCCGGAGGAGTCTCCGGTTCTCTGGTGAGCCCGTCCAACCCTGTCGAAAAGCAGCCCTGGCTAAGAAAAGTGTGGGAGAAGGTTCCCGGACACTCTATGGCTGCTTTTTTAATGTGGATCAGCCATGCTTATGCATGTTATTTCTCAAAACGCATTACTGATCAGGCCATTGTCCAACTCTGTATTCAAGAAATTAAATGCGCAAAGAAAGATGTGTGTGTGTGTCAAAGCACCACCGACAAGTGTGAGTGGATGTTGGACGGACTGCCATTGTTTCTGCAACAAGCTCAATTACAGGACTTCCTGGGAGAAATAACACGCAAAGTACATACGGTTTCCCTCTATGCCAGTCCTTTCACCGAGCTAAATACAACTCTTAGCAAAAAAAGTTGTGGACTGGCTCTGTACCGTCCCTGGCCACATTCATGTGTCCACGTGTTTGTGGTTAGGCGGTCCTTCCAAGTAAGTGCACTGGGGAGGGCAAGCAGCTGTCAAAAATTTGGCAGCATAGTATTGCATCCTGTGGGTGGGTGGGTGGCTGCCTGCATACTTGCGCTTGCATTTCAAGGAATGGGGTAGGGACAACTGAACGCTGCAGTGGGACAAGGACGTGGACGGTAATTGTTGCAAGTCTGCAATGACAGGTGCATGGCAGGAGGCATCTTTGCATGCGCCAAGGATCACTTATGATGGGCACACTTTTAGGCAGTGACCTAGGAGTCAGAGATGCTTCCAGAGGTCTTCCCCATGCTGTTCCCATGTCTTTTCAGCACTGTATGCATGTGTCTGATGATGTGTCACACACCACATGGGCAGATAAGGTTATAAAATGTTAAAATTACATTTCCTGGTGAGCATAATAAAGGCAACATGTACATTTTTTTAAAAAATAGCAATATTCACCTCTGACTAAGCATCTCTGCTGCCTCCAATGCCCATCGTCCAGTTCTTGTGGACTCTTCTTTGCACAGCCACATGCGATTACCTGTCCTTGGGGGTCATGGCGCATCATAATGTCATGGTGCACAAAGTTAAAACACGCTGTGACCTCCGAGGCCTGGTGTCTTTACACTAGAACAGGATTTCCATCTGGAAGAAGATGGAAGTTGTACCCATGTTTCCCCTTGTTGATATGTGCTGTGATGTGATGCATTATAATGTTTTGCATAGTTGTGTAATAGAGTTGTGTTCTGCCCAGCAATAGCTGGATGAATGGAGAGTTGGGACTAGCCCAGAGAGGAATGGGCTTTGTAGCAAGATCAGAGAGGACTTCCTGATTGTGAGTCAGACAGGGCTTAGCTTGAAGCTAGAGCAGACCTTTGATCTGGGTACTCAGCAAAGTCGCATGAGTCGGGTGTCCCCAAAAAGAGTGAGTGGTGACCGAAGCAGTGGAAAGCATGATCCTTAGCAGAGAGAGAAAAAGCGATAGAAGGACAGAGTGATTTACTGGAGATGGGCCCTGGGAAAGGATGCCTAATAGGGTTGAGCGAGTATGTTCTGTCCAAGTATGCTCGGGCCAAGCTCCGAGTATTTACAGCTGCTCGGTGATATGGTTGAATCGCTCCCGTGTGCATGATTTGCAACTGTTTGACAGCTTTATTACATGTGAGGAATGTGTAAGAAATAGACATTCCTCACATGTAATAAAGTTGTCAAACAGTTGCAAATCATGCACACGGGAGCGATTCAACCATATCACCGAGCAGCTATAAATACTCGAAGCTTGGCCCGAGCATACTCAGCGAAAGGGTTAATAGAACATTCTCACTCAACACTAATGCCTAACAGTACAGCCCCACGTTCACAACTCAGAGAGGTAACGGGCCAGGGAAGGTGAGTTGCAGAGATTGCCCTAAGCGGCAGTTTCAAGGCGTCAGCAATCAAAGAATCTAAGTACTGGCCATAATGGCAAACTAGTACCCCTAGGGGAAAGGACGCAAAACTGCTGGTTGAAGCACAGGACTTTCACTTAATGGACTACAGTACAGTGCTGGGTGGTGGTGAAGGCAAAGGAACTTAGGGATAGAAGCAAGTAAGCCTGGAAAAGGTAGACAGACAGTGTTTGATGCTCCATGATGTTAAAGAAACGTTTGAGAAGGTATGCACCTGTTATGTATTGTAAATATTCCCCACCAAGTTACTGTTTATTAAAAGACAATTTATTTTTGAGTGGCGGTATCCCTCATTTAAGTCTACAACAACTGGTCCTGGCCAACTGGAGTCACCGGTATCATGTGGTCTGCAAGGACGAAGCGCTCCTATAGCTAAAGTTCACACACCCGACCAGGACGCCTATTTTCATGTAGCATGACGGGGCATGAAGCACGAGTATCTTGCCCACGGCTACTGCCCCGCGCCATATTACACTTCGGCGACCAGACTTCGGCATTCAAGGCATGTAGGAACATTGCGGTTCACTTTGTGACTTTACAATGTTACCACGTGCTATGACCATCCTAAAGTTAGGCTAACATTAGCAAAGTTCTGGAATGGCTCTTAACCTTGGTGTACAAGGTTCATTTTGTGCTTGCTACTGCTGGGATAGAAAATGGGCCTTTACCTTCGGGTAAAGGAGAGCAATTCGATTTTTTTCCTCATCATCTTCTTACAGTCCGATAGATAAAAAGAAAGAGGGCCGGCAGTGTGACTGGTGGGAGTTACCTGACAATGAAGAGTTGCTCTTTCCCTTTTGTCCTTTCATTGTACACTGTTGGCCTGTGTGGAGGAACATCTGTTTGGAAAGAGCAGGGGGCCAGACCAAAAAAAGGGGCTGGAGCTAAGAGCATTGAAAGAAGAATGGCAGAAAAGTAGAAACAAAATGGGAAGCAAACAGCGGATAAGTGAAAGGGTGAATATACAGGTTAATTAGGCTGCTGGACACCTGGTGATTTGAAGTGGCAGCAGAGAAGTGAGAAAAGAAGGAGAATCTTAGGTGAGTGGCAGCTATCAAACCCATCACCCTTTAGCAGAAAGCTCACATCAAGAATGTACTTTGTTACATAAAAGTTGCATCTTTACCTTAAGGGGATGACCAAGACTATTTAAAATATATCCACAAAGCAAGGAATAATAAATATCTCTGACTCTTCACAATACATTTTACATTGCGTTCCTTTCTCTGCCAAAAGCAGACAAGGATGTTGTGCAAAACGGAGTGTGAAAATCCCCTTATACTCCCCGGATACTCAACAACCTCTCCAGTGCTGCATTTTTGATGTTCTCTCTTGTCTTTTTAAAATGTGCTGTACCGACTATGTGTATTTGACCACTGCAGCCAATCACTGTCCTCAGAGGTTATGTTAGTATGGTTGGCAAGTCATCACTACAGGACAGTTCACAAAAATGAAAACTGGTTAAGCTGCTGCTGGTCATCCCATTGAGGCAGAAAATGAATAAAGAGGTGGCATTGCATGGGTATAATCACCTTTACATTTATTCTCCGTCAGGGTGAAAGTGGATTACAATGCACACTAGTTTTTTGGTGTGGATTACAGAAGAAGGATTTTGCCTCCTGGATATTATGACTCACTTGTGGGATACAGAATAGGAAGATAGAAATATCATATTAGGCAATTGTTTCATAGTCACAGTACTGCTGCTCCATCAAGGAAGTAGTTAAAAAAGTTTTATGGGATTTTAAAGAATTAAATTAATAGCAGCAAAAATCTGTTAAAATAATAAAGTAACCTTAATTGAACAAAAATCCTGTCACTTGAGTGCTTATGCCAGTTACCCCTGCTAGTCTTTGTTTACTTTGCTGCAGGAATCAAATGCCTTACATTCATGAGACTGTTGCTGCCAGTCACTAGCCCTTCAGTGATGCTTGCATGTAAGGCACAAGGCCCCTGGTACCAGGGATTGGCTACATTGCCTACATATACATGATGCAATTGTTCCAGGGTTTAGTAAAGAGTTACAGCTTCCGTCTGCATGTTGGTTGCACTTACTCTTCGTGCTGCTGTATACCTCTATAGCTTTATAAGTAACTATATTGTGTCATGATGATGTCCAGCTTCCAGATGTGGTCTGCCGTGATGTGCACAATGTCCTGATACTGCTGGTGTTACTGGTAACACTAGAGATGAGAGAACATATTCGGTAAACGTTCAGTAATTTCAAATTCGGCATGAACATTCGGATTCGTGATCGGACCCCCGAGAGTTTTTACTCAAAATCGGGAAAATTTGGCCAAAGTGCTTTAAATGATTGCGTTTCCACTAGTGTATTTATTAGGACTTTGGCTAGGATAGTGGTGCTGTATGATGAGCGCGGGGGACGTGTTTGATGAGGGGAGGGAATGGGGGAGTGGTCAGAAGAGCGGCAGACTGTTATTCTTATTTTTTTTTTCCTTAACTTAATGTGTGGAGATTACGGAAAGCCAATCCACAACGTCCAGACACAAGGGCTTGTGTCATTGGCTCCCGGATATGTTGTTTTGGCCCCATTTTGTCAGTGTAGCAGCGCAGAGAGGCTGCTACTGCTGCTGCTCCTGGATAGTGAGAGAGTGAGAGACTGAGATAGTTAGCTAGGCGGTTGCTTGTAAGTTAGATAGATTAGATAGATAGGATCCTGTGTGGCTGTGAAAACGACCTTCTGGCAGATCAATCATTTTTGCTAATAGTGTGGCCCAAGAGACACCAGCCCACATTTCAGCATAATAATAATCTTTTTATTTAAATAGCGCCAACATATTCCACAGCGCTTTACAATTCAGACAACATACAGACATTATCAGCACTGTCCCCATTGGGGCTCACAATCTACATTCCCTATCAGTATATCTTTGGAGTGTGGGAGGAAACCGGAGAACCCGGAGGAAACCCATGCAAACATGGGGAGAACATACCAACTCCTTGCAGATGTTGTCCTTGGTGGGATTTGGACCCAGGACCCTAGTGCTGCAAGGCTGCATTGCTAACCACTGAGCCACTATGCAGCATAGAACCAAGTTGTGTAAATATTGTGCTCCATGCAGGAGTACACCTTTGAAATTCAAATTTTTTTCTGATACTACCATGCTACATAAAGCAGGCCAGATCTGAGCTTGTAATTGTTTTGCGCTGAGATTCTGCTCTATCCAGGGCTCCACAGTAGAAAATCTAAATGTTTTCTGTTACTACCCTGCTACACATAGCCACATCAGAGCTTGTAATTGTTTTGTGCTGAGATTCTCCTCTATCCAAGGCTCCACAATAGAAAATCTATTATTTTCTGGTACTACCGTGTTACATAAAGCAGGCACAACTGAGCTTGAAATTGTTTTGCTCTGAGATTCTGCTCTATCCTGGGCTCAACAGCAGAAAATCTAAATTTTCATTGATAATAGCGTGCTCCAGCCACACTATTTTGAGCAAATAAATAGTGATTGGTAATTTAGTGACAGGTGACTGACAGGTCTGGACATAGGTTTGTTAACCAGCGGGTTAAAAGGGAGGAAGGGTACATCCTATGTGGCGCCCCTGCTGGTTTAGTCACCACAGAAGTACTGCATTTCACCCAGAGGTGTGGTACGCCACTCTCAGGTAAGGAGGGAGTACTACTCGGAACCCACACACCTGCATCCAACACTACACCACTCCAGACCAGCAGGCGGGGCAAGATGCACGTGTACAATGCTGAGCCCTGTCCCTGGCTGGAAGGGGGGAACCAAGAGAGGGGGAACCATGAAGTGGGTGTGGGTGGAGGAAGTAGATCAGGGGAGCACCGTCAGAAAGAGTATAAGAAGAAAGGGAACCATCGAGAAGGAGTTCAGTCAGAGCCAGTCGTGCTCAGGAGAGCAGTGTAGGAGGTCCAAGCTCCTGGCTCCAGTGCTTGGAGCAGGAGAAAAGAGGAGAGAGGAGAGCGGGCCTAGTGAGGAAGGACAAGGAGAGAAAGTGAGAGAGGACGGGAGTAGAGGGAAGGCTCCAGAGACAGAGGGGATCCCAGGGGCACGGTGAGTGCAGGAAGCCACCCGTGCGCCCGAATCTTCACGGACATGGAGGGATCAGGCCGCAGAGGGGACCGGCCCCTAAACTAGTGGAGAACAACCAGGCTCAGCTAGATAACCGGAGGCTACTGTACTTGCATGGTGCAGCTGCCAACCACCACAATTACATCGCCGAAAAGGTGGCCACAAAGGGTCGGGGGACTGCACGTCGCCCGACAAGATCCGAGGCTACCGGCTTGGGACACTGATTGTGAGGCGCAGGGCAAGAGGGTGAGAGCCAGCGCAGGGAAGATGACCGAGAAAGGAACATAAAATGGGGTCCCATTTAAGTACTCCTGTAATACTTGAGAGCTGCTGAACCCCTTCCTTGGTGAACACAGGACAACGTGGGCGGTTATAATCCGGAAAGTGTAACCTGAGAAACTTAACAACTGTGAGTAAGCCTTGAAGACTGCACCCCACTGTGTCCTAGAATTATTGCTGCACCATCA
This sequence comes from Phyllobates terribilis, assembly GCF_046119375.1. Classification (NCBI taxonomy): domain Eukaryota; kingdom Metazoa; phylum Chordata; class Amphibia; order Anura; family Dendrobatidae; genus Phyllobates; species Phyllobates terribilis. The sequence continues at coordinate 696,353,860 of NW_027362762.1, forward strand.
CCAGCCCTGCACTACACAGCACCGACAACATCTACCTCATAGTATCACTGTATCCTGCCCTGGAGCTAAGCTTTGCCTGTGGAGAGCTGAACCAACTCTGCTGCATCACCATCAGCTCCAGTGGATCTGCACCGCAGCGGCGGCTCCATATAATCGCATACCACAGGTGGCGTCACGAACATTATTATCCTAAAATCTTTATTCCCCTTTTATTTTTGCCCTTTTATTGACCGCAGTGGGTCACGGACCGGGTCACTGCCACCGTGACATCCCCCAGCACTGACTGGCCCGGCTACTGAGAACCCCACCGCCCAGGGGGCGCGTCACCAACATGAGTGGAAAAAGCAAGGTTGTGGTGGAATGGGGAATAGACTTGGTGTTCAAGGTGTAGGTGGTAATGTTAGTGAAAGCTCTACTGAACAAACACCTATCCAAAGACAACTTCTGTTACTGGACAGGCTACTCTTTTCCCTTTCTTTGGCAGCCACACAGCAGTACCCCTTGTAGATAAGGGCCAGAAAGTGCAGGTGCTCCAGTGGATGGGAAACGCTGCATCAAGTGGCCTCTCCTTCTCTTACTCCACATCACACACAGCACAGTCCTCAGAGGTGGCACCCCAATTATCATTGTTTCCCCCCCCGTCACAACTCTCCAACCTCCCAACTGACTGTAGGGAACCACAGATGGGCGAGTCTGCAGAGCTGTTCACACATTCTATGCCATGGGCATCAGAGGTCTGCTCCAAAAATGCACAGACTCAAGAGGAGGAAAGCATCTGCACCAATGCCCAAAATGTTTTTCTGTTGGATCCAGGGCAGGACTAAGTAGAGTCCGAGCAGAATCCTGACCCTCATCACCAGACATTAACCCCTGGGGGGAGGTGATCCTGATGAGACTCAAATATCTGAGTCACACATGGACTATACTGTGCTGTCAGGGCAGGAAGAGGAGGAGGTTGACTCTAAGGGTGAAGAGTGGGAGAACAGAGAGGATGACAATTAGGTTGTAGATTCCACTTGGTATGAACACATAGAAACGCAACAGAGTAGCTCAGCAGAGGATTTGGAGGAGGAGGAACACACGTTGCAGCCTCCCCCACAGACATGGAGTGATACATCCACGAGAACTGCATCCTCAGCCACAAGTGTGGCTGTGGCCAGCAGCACTCGCGGGTCTGCAGTTTGTAGGGGCGATAAGGGTTGCTTAGCCTGGGACTTTTTTGAGACTGCAAATGATGACCCAACTCACGTTATTTGCCAACTTTGCAAAAAATTAATCAGTAGAGGCAAATATTGCAATAATTTGACTACTACATGCATGAACCGGCACACGCATGATCAACATGTGTTAGTCTAGGAATCTCACTGCGATAAAATGCGGACTAGAGGGCCTCACCAACCATTGGCCGCCCCATCAAATGCATCTTCTGCTTATTCCTCCTCCGTCACCATGACAAGTATTCTCAGACATGTCTCTGACCGCAGAACCTCCACTTGTTTACCCGCTACAGTCGGGGTGGTTAAGAGCCCGTCAGCTATTACAGAAGTGGACATGCCTGCTATTTTTGTTTCACCGAGCACACCATATCTTTCTCAATCCACTGTAAAATCTCTGCAGTTTAGTATGTTCACCCTACTCCACCATCTCTCAGCTTAGAAGCCAGCCCTCGGTCCCGCAGTTGTGGTCACGTAAAAGATTGTTTCATCCTGCACATGACAAAGCTAAGAAGTTGAACTCCATCATCTCCAATCTGTTGGTCACGGAAATACTGCCTTTCTGCCGGGTGAATAGACGGTTTGTGAAAGCTAATGGCCTTTGCAGTCCCCCAGTATTAGTTGCCCAGTCGCCATAACTTCTCTAAGAAAACTGGGCCTGCACTACACCAACATGTCGCAGACAACATCACCCGTTCCTTGAAAAAATCTCTGTCTGCCAGGGTGCATTTCACCACCGACACCTAGACGAGCAAGCATAGCTAGGGGCATTACATCTTGCTGACTGGGCACTGGATGACTCTGGTGGCTTTGGGGTCTGCTTCACAAGTCTTGGAATCCCCAAGGTTTTGGGTCAAACCTCTGTGTGTAACACTTTCTCTACTGCTTCTGCCTCCTCCTCATCTAGGGCCTCCAACTGGTCCCTTAACCTGTGTCTTAATGAGACACGTGTTCCAACAGTGCAGAGAGGATCCCCACCTCCATATTGTGCAGCTAGGGCTCACAGAAATCATCAGGCAGTGTTAAAATTAATATACCTTGTAGATCGCAGTCATACAGCTCAAGAGTTGTGGACAGCTATCCAGGCCGAGTTTTAGTAATAGCTATCTCCACTGAATCTTGAGCCAGGGAAGGCCGTGTGCGATAACGGTGCCAACATGGTGGCAGCCCTATGCTGGGGCAACTCACACATGTGCCTTGCATGGCTCAAGCCCACAACCTGGTGGTGCAACAATTTCTCCACCACTATCCCGCCCTGGATGCACTTCTGCAGAAAGCACGGCGGCTATGTGCTCAATTCTGCTGTTCGCACCTTTGGGATCTTCGACTTGCATCGCTACAGAGGTCTTTGGCCATACCAGTTAACAGGTTGATATGCAATGTGCCGAAATGGTGGAATTCCACTCTGCACATGTTGCAGCGACTGTGTCAGCAGAGTCGAGCCCTGACACAGTATCTCATGTGGCATTGCCTTGGCCAATGCAGTACGGACATGGTGCAAATCACGTTTGAGGAATGGGAACATATTAAAGACCTCTGCACCCTTCTGCATAGTTTTGAAATGGCTACTAAGATGGTTAGCACTGACGATGCCATCATCAGCATCAGTATTCCGGTCATCTACATGCTAGAGCACACTTTGAATAGTCTGCAGGAGGAGGTGGTTTTCCCAGAGAAAGAGGAGGAAGCAGAGGAGGATGCAGAAGAGATAACAATATCTCTAAGTTTCAGACTGTCATCGCACAGGCAGGTGCCAAGGGAGGGTGGACTACAGCAATCGAGGGGAGCTCGTGGTACCAGAAAAACTGTTAGTGAAGATGCAGAAGCCGATGAACAAATGGAGGAGGATGAGGAGGAAGAGGTGATAGGCACACAACAGTCAGGAGATGAAGAGGATAATGATCCATTCTCTGTTGTCCATGGTTGGCAAGAGGGGATGGAGGAAGCAAGCTTCAGTCTTATCCCGCCACCAACACATCATGGGCTTTGACCTCATGGAAAAGCCCGACACCAAAGCGCCTTCTTGCTGCACTATCTGCATCATGATTCTCATATTGTTAGGATTCAATATAGTGCTGACTACTGGGTTGCTACTCTGTTAGATCCACGGTACAAGAGTAAATTTTGACAGATGCTTCCTGCCCTTGAAAGGGATGTGTGCACGCTGGAGTAACGAAACATGCTTGTAGACAACCTTAAGAGTGGTTCTCCCCAAGACAACAGTGAGGCACACAGTGTGCATTGCAGTTGTAGACTTCCAACCCTGGTAACATAAATTAGTCAACGCAAAAACATTAGCAGCAGCGGCAGTGTAAGTGGCAGAAGCAATTTCTGTGAGTCATTTCACACATTTTTTAGACCAGTAGAATTCTGACACATAGTGAACGACTGGAGAGGATGGTTCAGGAGTATCTCCAGCTCAATATCAATGCCATCAGGGAGGGTTTGGACCCTTTGACATTATTGCCTTCAAAAATGGAAGAGTGGCCTGAGCTCGCCTGTCTTGCTTTGGAGGTTTTATCATGCCTGGCAGTCAGCGTTCTCTCAGAACATGTCTTCAGCGCTGCTGGTGGTGGTGGTGTTCTGATGAATAAAAACAGCCGGCTGTCCCCTAAAAGTGTCGACTGCCTAACTTTCATAAAGATGAACAAGTCATGGATCTCCAAGGAATTTTGCACCCCAATCACAGACTGTGCAGACTAGGCGATGGTGTGTTTTTTAGTGTGCTGCATTGATCTCACATTATTGCAGTCTGTGACATCTTTGTCATGGCTTCTGTGCCTGCTGTTGCTACTGCTGTTGATGTCACCAATCATTTTTTGAAATGTGAAGACTCCTGTTTGGGTCTCCATCTGATGTGTTTACTGTATTAGAAGGGGTGTTGGTCCCCATTATACTATTTCTACTCTGGTGAAATTGATGCCACTTTGGTGGTGTCTGCCCCTAATTTTTTAAAGTGTGGAGACTCCTGGTTGCGTCTCCATCTGGTGTGTTTCCTGTAGTGGAAGTGGTGTCGGTCCCCATTATACTATTTCTACTCTGGTAAAATTGATGCCACTTTGATGGTATCTGACACAAATTTTTTGAAATGTGGAGACTCATGGTTGGGTCTCCATCTAGTGTGTTTCCTGCAGTGGAAGGGGTGTCGGTCCACATTATACTATTTTTACTCTCGTGAAATTGATGACACTTTGGTGGTGTGAGCCCCTAATTTTTTTGAAATGTGGAGAACCCTGGTTGGGTCTTCATCTGGTGTGTTTCCTGTTGTGGAAAGGATATCGGTCCCCATTATACTATTTCTACTCTGGTGAAATTGATGCCACTTTGGTGGTGTATGGCGATAATTTTTTGAAATGTGGAGACTCCAAGTTGGGTCTCCTTCATGTTTTGTGCCTGTAGCAGTACGGCTCCCAGACTGGCAAGCCTACACTTACCTTCAGTCAATTACCTGTGCTAAAATCCTTAAATTTTTCTACCAATAGTAGTCTATGAAACTGACGTTTGTGCCACCTGAGTGTGGCTGAGCAGAAAAGTAGCTTGAGCTGTTGCATGAGGTATCAGTGCTCCCAGCACAGCAGGCGTACACCGATTCCTCACCCACCTCATCTTAATTTGAAGTTAAATTCAAAGCTGTAAATGCTGGCCCACACTCTAATACCTCATGCATGGCCCATGACTGACTGCTGCTGTGCCATTATAAAATATCGACTGTGGGTCAATTGATGCCACTTCTCCTGGTGTCTGCCCCTAATTTGAGCTGTTTTGGCAGCTTTTGGGCCTCTTTGTAGGTGTTCTGTATGCATTTGGTTTTGCCTCCCATTGAATGTAATGAGATTCGGATATGTTGAACGAACTGTTCAACGAACTGTTCGACGAATATCAGGAAATTAGTCTAAAGGAACTAAATTGAACCTTGAAAGGTTCTCTCATCTGAACTGGTAACCAGCATTGGCTGGAGCTGCAGAGGACTTCTGAAAACAAGGAGAAAAAAATACAATATATACAGTACAGACCAAAAGTTTGGACACACCTTCTCATTTAAAGATTTTTCTGTATTTTCATTACTATGAAAATTGTACATTCACACTGAAGGCATCAAAACTATGAATTAACACATGTGGAATTATATACTTAACAAAAAAGTGTGAAACAACTGAAAATATGTCTTATATTCTAGGTTCTTCAAAGTAGCCACCTTTTGCTTTGATGACTGCTTTGCACACTCTTGGCATTCTCTTGATGAGCTTCAAGAGGTAGTCACCGGAAATGGTCTTCCAACAATCTTGAAGGAGTTCCCAGAGATGCTTAGCACTTGTTGGCCTTTTTGCCTTCACTCTGCGGTCCAGGTCACCACAAACCATCTCGATTGGGTTCAGGTCTGGTGACTGTGGAGGCCAGGTCATCTGGCGTAGCACCCCATCACTCTCCTTCTTGGTCAAATAGCCCTTACACAGCCTGGAGGTGTGTTTGGGGTTATTGTCCTGTTGAAAAATAAATGATGGTCCAACTAAACGCAAACCAGATGGAACAGCATGCCGCTGCAAGATTCTGTGGTAGCCATGCTGGTTCAGTATGCCTTCGATGTTGAATAAATCCCCAACAGTGTCACCAGCAAAGCACCCCCACACCATCACACCTCCTCCTCCATGCTTCACGGTGGGAACCAGGCATGTAGAGTCCATCGTTCACCTTTTCTGCGTCGCACAAAGACACGGTGGTTGGAACCAAAGATCTCAAATTTGGACTCATCAGACCAAAGCACAGATTTCCACTGGTCTAATGTCCATTCCTTGTGTTCTTTAGCCCAAACAAGTCTCTTCTGCTTGTTGCCTGTCCTTAGCAGTGGTTTCCTAGCAGCTATTTTACCATGAAGGCCTGATGCACAAAGTCTCCTCTTAACAGTTGTTGTAGAGATGTGTCTTCTGCTAGAACTCTGTGTGGCATTGAACTGGTCTCTAATCTGAGCTGCTGTTAACCTGCGATTTCTGAGGCTGGTGACTCAGATAAACTTATCCTCAAAAGCAGAGGTGACTCTTGGTCTTCCTTTCCTGGGGCGGTCCTCATGTGAGCCAGTTTCTTTGTAGCGCTTGATGGTTTTTGCAACTGCACTTGGGGACGCTTTCAAAGTTTGCCCAATTTTTCTGACCTTCGGACCTTCATTTCTTAAAGTAATGATGGCCACTCGTTTTTCTTTACTTAGCAGCTTTTTTCTTGCCATAATACAAATTCTAACAGTCTATTCAGTAGGACTATCAGCTGTGTATCCACCAGACATCTGCACAACACAACTGATGGTCCCAACCCCATTTATAAGGCAAGCAATCCCACTTATTAAACCTGACAGGGCACACCTGTGAAGTGAAAACCATTTCCGGTGACTACCTCTTGAAGTTCATCAAGAGAATGCCCAGAGTGTGCAAAGCAGTCATCAAAGCAAAAGGAGGGCTACTTTGAAGAACTTAGAATAGAAGACATATTTTCAGTTGTTTCACCCTTTTTTGTTAAGTATATAATTCCACATGTGTTAATTCATAGTTTTGATGCCTTCAATGTGAATGTACAATTTTCATAGTCAGTAAAATACAGAAAAATCTTTAAATGAGAAGGTGTGTCCAAACTTTTGGTCTGTACTGTATCTGCTCTAGGGTCTAAATAAATTTATGTACAGTTGTGCTCAAAAGTTTACATACCCCGGCAGAATTTGACACAAATGGGTTTGAATGGCTACTAAAAGTAACATCTTCATCTGTGACCTGTTTGCTTGTAATCAGTGTGTGCGCATTAAAGCTGAGTGAGTTTCTGGGATCCAGACAGACTCTTGCATCTTTCATCCAGCAACTGACATTTCTGGATTGTGAGTCATGGGGAAAGCAAAAGAATTGTCAACAGATCTACGGGAAAAGGTAGTTGAGCTATATAACACAGGAAAGGGATACAAAAAGATATCCAAAGAATTGATAATGCAGCATTCAAACTGTGATTAACAAATGGAAAATCAGGGGCTCTGTAAAAACCAAACCACGGTCAGGTAGACCAACAAAAATTTCGGCCTCAACAGCCAGGAAAATTGTTCGGGATGCAAAGAAAAACCCACAAATAACATCAGCTGAAATTCAGGACTCTCTGAAAACTAGCCATGTGGCTGTTTCAAGATTCACAATAAGGAGGCACTTGAAGAAAAATGGGCTGCATGGTCGAGTCGCCAGAAGAAAGCCATTAATGTGCAAATGCCACAAAGTATCTACCTACAATACGCCAAATAGGACAGAGACAAGCCTCCAAACTTCAGGAACAAGGTAATTTGTAGTGATGAGACCAAAATTGAACTATTTGGCCACAACCATAAACGTTATATTTGGAGAGAGGTCAACAAGGCCTATGATGAAAGAAACACCACTCCCATTGTAAAGCACGGAGGTGGATCGCTGATGTTTTTGGGATGTGTGAGCTACAAAGGCACAGGAAACTTTGTAAAAGTTGAAGGAAAGATGAATGCAGCACATTATCAGCAAATACTGGAGGCATATTTGCACTTATCAGCCCGGAAGCTGCGCATGGGACATACTTGGAACGTTCCAACATGACAATGATCCAAAACACAAGGCCAAGTCGACCTGTCATTGGCTACAGCAGAACAAAGTGAAGGTTCAGGAGTGGCCATCTGAGTCTCCTGACCTCAATATCATTGAGCCACTCTAGGGAGATCTCAAGCGGGCAGTCCATGCTAGACAGCCCTGGAATTTACAGGAACTGGAGGCTTTTTGCCAAAATTGGGCAGCTTTACTATCTGAGAAAATAAAGAACCTCATCCACAATTGCCACAAAAGACTTCAAGATGTCATTGATGTTAGAGTGGGCAATACATGGTATTAAGAACTGGGGTATGTGAACTTTTGATCAGGGTCATTTGGATGTTTTTGGTTGTCATTAAGATTTAAAAAGAGAAAACACAGTAGTTTGACAATAAATGGCTTCACCCAACCAATAACCATGAGTGGAAAAAAAGTCTTTTTGTTATCATTTATATTCTCTGAAACAAGGCCAAGAAAGCAAAAAAATATGCCGGGTTATGTAAACTTTTGAGCACAACTGTAACTGGGAATAACTGCAAAAGTCTGGGGCTAAAAAAGTCTTCACATGAAACTATGCAATCGTCAGGAAGATCGTCAAGGAGCTCTAGACCAGATGCAGAAGAAAAATTAAGAAAATGGCTTCATTCATAGCAGTCACCTCTCCTGATATGTCTATTATAGTAAATAGTCATATTGCCATTGAAATATAAGTTCTTGATCATACGTACTTGGAACTATGTTCGGTGACATGACTCTGGTATTCCTCCTGGATATTCATGACTAAAACCTTATAGGAGATTTCCTTTCAGACTTTGCGTGACACATCTAATTGATTTTAACTATGGATCTACAACTGCAGAATATAACTATGCATTGCGTTACATCCAATCTAGTAAACTGCAACTATCACCTGATAGCTAAAATAATTTAGTAGTTTTGCAATATGTCTTTGTGTAACCGTTTGTTGCCATTATTTTTTAAAATGACATGAGCCACATTTATCCCTGACTGAAAGAGGGATTAGGTGTTTCCATGTTTAACTTTTACTTTTTGCATTACAAGAATTGTGCAGTGAAAATAATATATTGCCTATCCACAGGAGAAGTGATGACTTGCTGACAAGTTTTCACAGGACAACCCCTTTAATGATATGGTTTGCATCTTTGAATGAGTTATAAGGGGTCTGACTAAGTAAAGCATATGTACTACTGAGTGATATGATATTGTATATGGACTTGTGGGATTTATGTGCCGGGTCTGCTTTTAAGTCCCAATCCAGCCTTGAATATCTGGTAGTTTGCATACTAAAAGTTCGGAAATGTGGATGCATTGAAACACAAACAGCGAATTCATACTTTATTAATTGATCAATTATGCTAGCTTATATTGCTCCAACATATTCTGCAGCACTTTACAGACATTGTCATCACTGTCCTGGTTGAGACCCAGAATCTAATGTTAATCTATATATCTTTGGACATGTATAAACACAAGGGGAAGATGCAAACTCCTTGCAGATGTTGGTCTTGGTGGGATTTGACCCAGGACACCAGTGCTACAAAGCAACAGTACTAATTACTGAACATCTGCTCTGCTCCATACACTTTACCTCGAAGAATTACAGAAATGTTATGTATAAGAGAGCAAAGCATGTAGTTGCTCTAAAATGTAGTGACTTTTGGCATTTCTTTGGGTGGAGCCTATTGGAACGCCATGGATTAGCACAACCTGACAAAACTTTTTTTTTTTTGCATAAAAAAGTGGTATAATTTGTAGTGTTGAGCCACCCCCGTAGTGTTCGAGTTTGGTTCGGTTCGTCGAACACCCTTGTGTTCGCCGAACTGTTCATCGAACTGTTCGTCGAACACCATCGAACACCGTTAAAACCAATGGCAGGCAAACAAAAACACATAGAAACACATAGAAAACACCTTCAAAGGTGTCCAAAAGCTGACAAACTGCTCAGAAGACATAACTAACACATGGAAAAGTGACAAGCACATATAGTCATGCGAAAAGAAAAGAGGTGGAGGAGTAAAAGGAGGGGGAGACACAGATATAGGCATGTCATGCCCTTCTAAAATCCAAAAAGTGAGAAGCCGACACGGCCAGTCTGTTCCTGCCCGTGCCACCTCCGTGTCGCCGGGTTTGTGCCAGAGCCGCGGTGGACCCTGACGGCCAGCCCCCCTCTCCCAATACTGGTGCCTGTCCGCTGGTGGGTCGAGCCCCCCCGCGGTGGGGGGGGAGTAACATCTGCAGAAGAAAGACCATCTTCAAGCCAAACTAACATGTCGACTTCTTTTCGTGGACAATGTGATACGATCCCTTTGTTACGGACACGCCCATCGCTACAAATTCCAGATGAGGCACAAAAACAGCAGGTGCTTCAGCGGATATCAAGTGCTCCTTCAAGTGGGCTCTCCTCCACCTCAATTTCAACATCACAAATACTCCAGTCCTCAAAGGTGTCACCCCAATCGCACTTGCTTCCTCACAGCTCCCAAGTCTCCAGCTGCCCGTCTGAGTATGGGGTAACACAGATGGTTGAGTCTGCAGAGCTGTTTACTCATACTATAGCCTGGGAAACGGAGGTCTGCTCCAGAGCTTCTGTTAATCCAGTTGAGGAAATGATCTGCACTGATGCCCAGAATCTTTATAAGTCGGATCCAGGACCAGATGAAGAAGGTTCTGAGCATAATGTAGACCCTCGTTCCCAAACTGTAACTCCTGTTGGTGGAGACAATGATGAAGACGATGATGAGACTCAAATACCTGATTGGTGCGACAACTTGACTTTTCGGTCAGGGCAGGAAGAGGTTGGCTTTGAGGACGACGGGTGTGATAACACACAGGGTGATGATGACAAGGTTGGAGATCCCACTTACTGTCAACCCACAGTCAACCAGTTGATGAGGTCACCCGGGCCTTTGCCTGGCCTTGGGGATGTCGCGGTGGTCGGCTCACTGGCCCGTACCCTGGGGTCACTCTTTAAAAGGGTGGATAATTGTTAATTTTATAAGAGTTTGTGATGCCACCTGTGGTATCTGGTGAGAAGCACCAGCGCTGCAGCAGTCCACTGAGGCCCGTGATAAGGCAGCTCGATGGCATAGCTCCCCACAGGTGGAGCTAGGTCTCAGGGCAGCATATGCAGGGGGAATGCAGGACAGGCGAGACCCAGCTGGGTCAGAGCAAGAACGGGAACGGACACGGTAGTCACTTCAGTACCTTTTACTGGAGGAAATTCAGGCACATCCCGGAGCACTGTAGGGTGAAGGGTGCATATCAGGATACTCCCCAATGAGCGGGTGTAGGGTCTCCTGTTTCTTGCCTCTGCGTAGTAAGTTTCTGACCTGCCTGGAGCTAGGCCTAACTTTGTCTCTGTCCTGCGCTGGCTGACCTTGTGGTAGGGCCTTTTCTTGGAGTTCACGCTCCCAGTATGCGGGGCCTAAGCGTCTCCTGGCTCTGTTACGTATCAGCACCTTAGCGATCCTGGGACTTGTAGTTCTCCAGGGATTCCGGTTATGCCTTACTGGGTCATAGAGATCCCGGTAAACTCGGATCCGGTGTCCGGTAAATTCTTCGGGGTGAGCTGGTTAAGCTCCTCTGCCCCTTATGTACTAACTCGCCACTCGCCTTCGGCCTACTCGGGCCCTCACTAGGCTATACACACTAACGTCAGCTTGCCGCGCTTCACCGATCTTATGGCGCCGGCACACCTTAAGCTCTATCTGGGCTCCCTAAATCTAGCTAGCAGGAGCCTCGTGCTCCACTGCTGAACTATTAACTGAGTTCTCTAGACTAGACTGAGCTCCAATGCAGACTGACCTCTCTTAAGCTTCTCTACTGCAGGAACTCTTCAGAGGAACTGAACTGCCTAGCTCCATCTTCCCTATTTATATCCCTAATGGGCTCCCTCTGCTGGTCTGAGGTGGAAGGTGGAGATGTGTGAATGTTTATGGGGGCCTCTTGTGGAGGATTCCATCAATACACTCTTCTAGGATCTGTGATACCAAGTGCAGCGGGGCGTCACAGATGCTATTGACGACGAGGTTAGGTTGCGCCTTCCTGGACAGAGACGGAGTACTGGAAGCACATCAACAACTGCATCCTCAACCACAACTCTGCCTCTGACCACAAGTCGTAGTGGCTCTTCAGGTCGCATGGGCTCTAAGCCTTGCATAGCCTGGGCATTTATTCAGATCGATAAGGATGACCCAACTCGTGTTATCTGTAATATTTGCCACCAAAAGCTAAGTAGAGGCCAAAAAATCCATAGTTTGAGTACTTCATGCATGTACCGTCACATGGATATGAAGCAGAAGTTGCAGTGGGAAGCTCACTGTGCTACAATGCGGCCTAGCAGGCTGGGCCAACCACCGTCTGCCCCATCTTGTGCATCCGCGGCCTCTTCATCCTCTGTGACTGGGGGGACAGCAGTCACACATGTTTTTGGACGCAGACCTGCCACCTCTTTACCTGCAACAGCCAGTGTGATTGGCAGGTCGTCAGTTCATTGGGAAGTGGAAACACCTGCTGGTGTTGAGCGCTCTCTGACATCGAGAGCACCACCTTTGGATCAAGGCAACCTAACATGTCCGCCTGCATCTTCCTCACAGACCGGCAGTTTGCCGAGGACACCCTTCTCAACCCCGTCAAAGCACAACAGCCAGCCCTCGGTCCCTCAGATATGGAAAGGTAAAAGACCATTTCCTCCTAGCCATGAGAAAGCTAAGAGGTTGAATTTCACCATCTGCAAGCTGTTGGCTACAGAAATGCTGCCTTTCCGCCTGGAGGACACAGTGGATTTTCGAGACCTTATGTCCATCGCAGTGCCCCAGTACCAGATGCCCAGTCGGCACTACTTCTCAAAGAAAGGTGTGCCTGCACTCCACCAGCATGTCGCACACAACATCACCTCTTCTTTGAGAAACTCTGTGTGTGACAGGGTGCATTTCACCACAGACACTTGGATGAGTAGGCATGGACAGGGGCGTTACATGTCGCTGACTGGGCACTGGGTAACTATGGTGACAGCAGGACAAGGGGCTGCTGTCCAAGTCTTACCATCCCCACGAGTTTTGCGTCAATCCTCTTTATCTCGAAGTTCCTCCACTGCTTCTGCCTCCTCAACCTCCTCTCGGTCCTCCACCTGCACCCAAAGCCTGTCTGGTAATGCCACCTGATTTCTAACTGCGCAGAAGGAATCCTGCACACCTCCTTACTATGCAGGCAGCAGGGCTCAACGGCATCAGTGTTTACTTTGAAAGGTCTGGGAAATGTGAGTCACACAGCTGAGGACTTGTGGTCAGCTCTGGAGACCCAGTTTCATGAATGGTTGTCTCCACTGGACCTGCAACCAGGGAAGGCCGTGTGCGACAATGCTGCAAACCTGGGTGTGACCCTTCGCCGGGGCAATGTCACACACGTGCCTTGTATGGCTCACGTGTTGAACCTGGTTGTCCATAAATTTTTAGCCCACTATCCCGGACTAGATGGCCTTCTGCAGAGGGCACGGTCGCTGTGTGCTCACTTCCGCCGTTCGCATCCCGCAGCTCAACGACTTACATCTCTACAGAAGTCGTTGGGCCTGCCAGTTCACCGGCTGAAATGCGATGTGCCGACACGGTGGAATTCAACTCTGCACATGTTGCAGCGACTGTGTCAGCACCGACAAGCCCTGGTGCAATACGTTCTGACGTATAGCCTGGGCCAACGAGATCCAGAGGTGGGGCAAATTACGCTGCAGGAGTGGTCTCAGATCAGGGACCTATGAAGTTGACGCGCCCCCTGGACCGTGGGGTACCCTGAGCCGGGCCGGTAGACGCTGGGGCTTGTAGTCACTGTGGCGGTGACCCGGTCCGTGACCCAGGGCGGTCAATCCAACGGTAATTTGTATATATGGATTTTATAATGTCCGACTACGCAACTTGTGGAGTGCGGCCAAAGGGGCCGCCGCTGCGGAACAGTAGTCTGAAGCTGGTGGTTTTGCAGCAATGGTATTATTACTCACCACAGGAAGAGTGTAGCTTCAGGGCAGTGTAGGTGGATGATGGTGGTAGTAGTGCAGGGAGTCAGTAATGAACACAGAGTCCGTGTGATGCAGTCCCAAGATCTTTACTCACAGTTGTTGCAGTCCAGATTACAGGTATCAGAGCAATCTCTCCCGTCGTGCTGTGCATACTCAGTGAGGGGCTCAGTCCACCCCCAGATAGCTCCGGAGTACTTAACAGGACCCCCTTCTGTGTGTCCTTTCTCTGGCCTTCTCCCTTCACCTCACACCCAGTGACCCTTCTATCCGGTATCCTCGGGCCTTGGCGGGCGACTTGTGTTCCGTCCCCTGGGTCCTATGGGGCTACCGTCTTAGTGAGACTGGTGTGGACTTTTGCCTGCAGTACATGAAATGCTGCAGCCTCCGGTTTCTAGTTGAGCCTTGCTGTTTCTCCTCTAGTTGAGGGACCGGTTCCCCTTATCTGCCCTGACCCCTCTACCTCCTGGTAGCAGCGGGAGTACGGGTGGCCTTCTGCACAGCCCGTAGCCCTAGGGTCCCTTCGGTTCCTGGAGCCTTCCTGCTCCGACTCCTCTCTTCTCTCCTTCAGTCCTGGGCCTCCCAGGCTAGGCCCGCCTCCAGAGCAGAGCTCATGCAGAGCCTCTGCTCCTGTCACTTTTCCTCCTCTGACTGGCTTGCTCTTTCTAAGATGGCTTCCTATTTATACTCTCTCTGTCATGTGCTCCACTAAGCTGCTCCCCTAAGCACCCACTACATAGGACCCTCTCACCAGCTAGGGACCTGGGACTGTGCTCTCCCTTAGGAGCAATCTCGCCCTACCCCCACTGTGGGTATGTGTTGGATGCAGGTGTTAGGGTCCCGAGCCATACGCCTTCCTTACCTGAGGGTGAGATACCACAACTCTGGGTGAGATGCAGTAACTCTGTGGCGACTGAACCCTCAGGGGCGCCACACACCCTTCTGCACAGTTTTGAAATGGCGACGAAGATGTTTAGTGCTGACCAACATGCTATTATCAGCGTGACTATTCCGGTGATTTACATGCTGGAGCACACATTAAACAGAATTCAGAGTCAGGTGGTGGGACAAGAGGAGGTGGAGGAAGTAGAGGAGGAGTCGTATGCGGAAGGGATAACATCTTCAAGGACCAGACGGTTGGCAGCACCAAGGCGGCAGGCATGGGAGGGTGGGGCAGAGGGATTAACCAGGGCGCATGGTAGCAGCCAAACTGTTGAGGAAGGTGCAGGAGCCGAGGAAGAAGTGGAGGATGAACTGGCGATGGGCATGGAAGACTCATCAGATGAGGGAGACCTTGATCACATTTCTGTTGTGCGAGGTTGGGGGGAGAGGGCAAAGGAAGGAAGCATGATTCTTACCTCGCTACCAACACAACAAGGACTTGGTCCTCCTGGATGCGCAAGACACATGAGTGCCTTCTTGCTGCACTACCTGCAACATGACCCTCAGATTGCAGAATTCGAAGTAATCCCGACTACTGGGTTGCCACACTCTTAGATCCCCGGTACAAAAGTAAATTTGCCGAAATAATTCCTGCCATAAAAAGGGATTGACGCATGCAGGAGTATCTGCAGATGCTGTTGCAGAATCTTACATGTGCTTTTCCACAAAACACCAGTGGTGCACGAAGTGAATCTCACAGTTCTAACTTGCCAACCATGGGACTGTCGAGTCTTCATCACTCAAACCGTAGCAGTAACACAGTATCTGCTGGTAACAGCAATTTTGTGGAATCGTTTCACCACTTTTTTAGACCATCCTTTGCAAGGCCACAGGAGACAAGAAGTCTGACACATAGTCAATGCCTAGAGAGGATGGTGCAGGAGTATCTCCAAGTGAACATCGAAGCCATGACTGTGTCACTGGACCCTTGCTCATTTTGGTATTCCAATCTGTAAAAATGGCCAGAGCTCGCCACTCACGCCTTGGAGATCTTGTCATGCCCTGCAGCCAGTGTTCTCTCTGAACGTGTGTTCAGCGCTGCTGATGGTGTGCTGACAGATAAGCGCACGCGGCTGTCCACTGAGAATGTAGACAGACTCACGTTCATAAAGATGAACAAATCATGGATTCGCAAGGACTTTTCTAACCCTGTGTTATCCTTGGGAGACTAAAAGCTTGAGGATTTGGCAATATCACCTCACCAACCGTTTTAAGCAACTGTGGGGCAATTGATGCCACTTAACCCTAGAACGCATGACCATAAAAATCTGCACTTTCATATACCTGGGGCCTTTTAGGCCCGTGTGCAAATAACATGGAATAACTCAAACTCAAATGACAAACAACTATATACATGAAGAATACCTAGAGTTTCAAAATTCTAGCTAAAGTAATCTTGCAGAAAATAGAAAACAATTAACAGGGCGGGACTGCGAGGCCCCAGGTATGCGTTCAAGGGTTAAGTGGTGTCTGTGCCACAATTTTGGGAAAAAATGGAGACTCTTTTTGGAGTCCCCTTGCTGTGTCTTACGTGACGTTGGCATCGTCAATTCCAGGTGGGTTGGCTCGCTCCCCCCCCCTTTTAACTGTAAGAAACTACATACACTATGGCTTGGGGTAACACACATGGTTGAGTCTGAAGAGCTGTTTACTCAGAGGTCTGCTCCAAATCTTCAGTGTCTGCTAGTCAGCGTAGAATTTTTAACTGCATCTAGCCTAGGCAATACTTTGGGCGTAGTAGCCCAGCTGCGAAGCAAGCTACACCGCCTGTGTATCTAATAAGACTTTTTATTTGCATCTAGCCTAGGCAGACTGTGGGGACCCCCAACCAAACCCAGACGCTCAGCCCCCCTACCGCCCCCCTTTCCTTGACAATACAATAATGTAACTCTTACAACTGGATGGGTGAGGATCGGTCACAGCTTTATTAACTCTTTATACTCATTCCATTAGAAAGGCATTTTATTTCTAAAATAATTCAGCTTGTTGCAGCATGCCCTGGGTCTCCACTCCGCAACTTGGCCAACAAGTGTAACTCTCCAACATGTCCTTTCTATTTCCAGGCCACAGAGGATCCTGCGTACTCGTATGCAGGACTCTGACCCCCACCCATCACTCTTAACGCTTGTTCCACTCCGTCCTGGAGTCCTGATAGGAATATGTACAGTCCAATATCCATTAAGTGAACACCGTCGGGCCGTATGAGGCCTGCTTTATCTCCTTCCAGTTGTCGGTGTCGTATCACTACACCGCCTCTGTCTCTTCTAAATTTTGCCATCCGAATATTTATTACCCGCCTTGTCCGCTCGATGGCCGTGATGTTTCGCGCACCTTGCCATACCGCTATCGGCACAATCTCTGACCATACTATAGCTAGTTTTGTGAAAAATTCTCTGAAACTCTCAGTGTCTAGTTTCATTATTGCCATTAGTTATGCGCTCTTGTGATGACATAGGTTGTTTCCCCCGGCCTGTATAACTAAGATGACCGGACATCTTGCCTCTCTCCCTACCTTGATTACCTCCATTAGTACCTGTGGCCATAGCAGGCCTCTAATACCTCTCCAGTTGAAATATGTGTTATGAAACTCTAATTTCCTCCCGCCTGGGCGGACTTTCGCCCTTTTTTCTGCCCAATATATATACGAGTGGCCTATCACCCACACTGTTGGCTTAGCGTCACCTGTAAAAGAAACAAACCACGTTAGGATAACAAGTCCAGTCTTATGTATCTTGCCAAACACGTGGATCGCCATCTCCCTATCCTCTGAACTTCCGTTTCTGACAGTCCTGCTCTTGCTGCTTCCGTGGCCGCGCCTATGTGGAATGGGTTTGTCCCATAATCTTTGGGGTGGTTCCCTGACGATGTTATGCATTTATTAAATATAGCTTGGAACTGGTATCTTGATAATGGCGTTCCATCAATGTGTGATAGGAAGAAATTACTTTGTGATCTGATGGTTAGATATGTTTTTACTATTGTTACCCGACTCAGTGAACCGTTTGTGGGTTGTAGAAGTACCCAAGTGCCCCTGCCCGCTGGAACTGTTTTCGATTTGTGTATGCGTAGACGTATTGCATTAATGGCTATGACTACATCCTGGTGTAATAAGCCTCCACTGGAGGTAATTTTGGATTGAGGGACTAATTCGCTTATGCATAACGCCCCGAAGAAGGCGATCACAAATGCAGTAGACAGTAGTGTTGCTTCAAATTGTGAGTGTCATGTTAATGGTGTTAGGGATATGATGTGAGAAATCAGTTTTAGTGACACGGGACAGGACGTCTACACTCCTGACTTGGCTGACCCCTTTTCCACCCTTTTATGGATTGTCTGATGATGAATCTTTGTCACATCTCCCCAATTCAGTAGTTGGAAGTGAAATGCTACTCCGGTCAGACACCGCTGCGCTGACGCCCCTGATATGCCCCTCATCATTAGCTGGTGGAGAAATTCTATGGTGACTTGTGATCTGGCTTGTTCACATTGGTCAACCGGTCTGCCTGCTACTAGTCGTGTCCACTCTTCCCATGCCTTACCGTATGCTTGCCACGTCGACGGGGCAACTGACGCTCTGATTAATGGCATCAACTATTCGCCACTAGATCCCATTGGGAAGGTGGGCAACTGTTGCCCGATGGGTGGGCGTTGTGGAAGAGCTCTTTGAAAATCTGCCAATTGAATTGATATAAAGCGTTAGCAGCAGCTTTAGACCCCTCAGCATAGTGGCTAGTGCGGACTCATACATTGTGTTTTAGGCACAGGAATGCTAGCCTGGGTAGTAGGCCTAGCACTGGGAGAGACGATGATGCCATCTTATTAGTGCAGTGCGCTAGGCTGGTGTTTTTTGTTATGAAGCGTATATTTTTGTAAGCCAGGAGCGCGCCCCATATTTCTATTGCTACCACTATTGGGAAAAAAAAATATTTTCAGGGCTAGATGCAGCTAAAAATTATTTTGAATTTGCAACCTGATGGAGGTCAGTATAGATGGACTAATAGAACAAGTCCCACACACTGCTAGAAGGCCAAATATTTTTTCAGAGCTAGATGCAGATAAAAATTATTTTTAATTTGCAACCTGATGGAGGTCAGTATAGATGGACTAATAGAAGAAGTCCCACACACTGCTAGAAAGCCAAATATTTTTTCAGAGCTAGATGCAGATAAAAATTATTTTGAATTTGCAACCTGATGGAGGTCAGTATAGATTGACTAATAGAACAAGTCCCACACACTGCTAGAAGGCCAAATATTTTTTCAGAGCTAGATGCAGATAAAAAATATTTTTAATTTGCAACCTAATGGAGGTCAGTATAGATGGACTAATAGAACAAGTCCCACACACTGCTAGAAGGCCAAATATTTTTTCAGAGCTAGATGCAGATAAAAATTATTTTTAATTTGCAACCTGATGGAGGTCAGTATAGATGGACTAATAGAACAAGTCCCACACACTGCTAGAAGGCCAAATATGTTTTCAGAGCTAGATGCAGACAAAAAATTATTTTGAATTTGAAACCTGATGGAGGTCAGTATAGATGGACTAATAGAACAAGTCCCACACACTGCTAGAAGGCCAAATATTTTTTCAGAGCTAGATGCAGAAAAAAATTATATTCAATTTGCAACCTGATGGAGGTCAGTATAGATGGACTAATAGAACAAGTCCCACACACAGCTAGAAGCCCAAATATTTTTTCAGAGGTAGATGCAGAAAAAAATTATATTCAATTTGCAACCTGATGGAGGTCAGTATAGATGGACTAATAGAACAAGTCCCACACACAGCTAGAAGCCCAAATATTTTTTCAGAGGTAGATGCAGAAAAAAATTATATTCAGTTGCAACCTGATGGAGGTCAGTATAGATGGACTAATAGAACAAGTCCCACACACTGTTAGAAGGCCAAATATTTTTTCAGAGCTAGATGCAGATAAAAATTATTTTGAATTTGCAATCTGATGGAGGTCAGTATAGATTGACTAATAGAACAAGTCCCACACACTGCTAGAAGGCCAAATATTTTTTCAGAGCTAGATGCAGTTAAAAATTATTTTTAATTTGCAACCTGATGGAGGTCAGTATAGATGGACTAATAGAACAAGTCCCACACACTGCTAGAAGGCCAAATATTTTTTCAGAGCTAGATGCAGACAAAAAATTATTTTTAATTTGCAACCTGATGGAGGTCAGTATAGATGGACTAATAGAACAAGTCCCACACACTGCTAGAAGGCCAAATATTTTTTCAGAGCTCGATGCAGAAAAAAATTATATTCAATTTGCAACGTGATGGAGGTCAGTATAGATGGACTAATAGAACAAGTCCCACACACAGCTAGAAGCCCAAATATTTTTTCAGAGGTAGATGCAGAAAAAATTATATTCAGTTTGCAACCTGATGGAGGTCAGTATAGATGGACTAATAGAACAAGTCCCACACACTGCTAGAAGGCCAAATATTTTTTCAGAGCTAGATGCAGACAAAAAATTATTTTTAATTTGCAACCTGATGGAGGTCAGTATAGATGGACTAATAGAACAAGTCCCACACACTGCTAGAAGGCCAAATATTTTTTCAGAGCTAGATGCAGATAAAAATTATTTTTAATTTGCAACCTGATGGAGGTCAGTATAGATGGACTAATAGAACAAGTCCCACACACTGCTAGAAGCCCAAATATTTTTTCAGAGCTAGATGCAGAAAAAAATTATAAAATTATATTCAATTTGCAACCTGATGGAGGTCAGTATAGATGGACTAATAGAACAAGTCCCACACACAGCTAGAAGCCCAAATATTTTTTCAGAGGTAGATGCAGAAAAAAATTATATTCAGTTTGCAACCTGATGGAGGTCAGTATAGATGGACTAATAGAACAAGTCCCACACACTGCTAGAAGGACAAATATTTTTTCAGAGCTAGATGCAGATAAAAAATATTTTGAATTTGCAACCTGATGGAGGTCAGTGTAGATGGACTAATAGAACAAGTCCCACACACTGCTAGAAGGCCAAATATTTTTTCAGAGCTAGATGCAGATAAAAATTATTTTTAATTTGCAATCTGATGGAGGTCAGGATAGATGGACTAATAGAACAAGTCCCACACACTGCTAGAAGGCCAAATATTTTTTCAGAGCTAGATGCAGACAAATAATTATTTTGAATTTGCAACCTGATGGAGGTCAGTATAGATGGACTAATATAACAAGTCCCACACACTGCTAGAAGGCCAAATATTTTTTCAGAGCTAGATGCAGAAAAAAATGATATTCAATTTGCAACCTGATGGAGGTCAGTATAGATGGACTAATAGAACAAGTCCCACACACAGCTAGAAGCCCAAATATTTTTTCAGAGGTAGATGCAGAAAAAATTATATTCAGTTTGCAACCTGATGGAGGTCAGTATAGATGGACTAATAGAACAAGTCCCACACACTGCTAGAAGGCCAAATATTTTTTCAGAGCTAGATGCAGAAAAAAATTATATTCAATTTGCAACCTGATGGAGGTCAGTATAGATGGACTAATAGAACAAGTCCCACACACAGCTAGAAGCCCAAATATTTTTTTAGAGGTAGATGCAGAAAAAAATTATATTCAGTTTGCAACCTGATGGAGGTCAGTATACAGTCATGGCCAAAAGTTTTGAGAATGACACCAAAATTATATTTTCACATGATCTGCTGGCCTCTGGTTTTTATTAGTGTTTGTCTGATGTTTATATCTCATACAGAAATATATTTGCAATCATATTATGAGCACCAATAGGTTATATTGACAGTTAGAATGAGTTAATGCAGCAAGTCAATATTTGCAGTGTTGCCCCTTCTTCTTCAAGACCTCTGTAATTCTCCCTGGCATGCTCTCAATCAACTTTTGGACCAAATCCTGACTGATAGCAGTCCATTCTTGCATAATCAATGCTTGCATTTTGCCAGAATTTGTTGGTTTTTGTTTGTCCACCCGTCTCTTGATGATTGACCACAAGTTCTCAATGGGATTAAGATCTGGGGAGTTTCCAGGCCATGGACCCAAAATCTCTATGTTTTGTTCCATGAGCCATTTAGTTATCACCTTTGCTTTATGGCAAGGTGCTCCATCATGCTGTAAAAGGCATTGTTGGGCGCCAAACTGCTCTTGGACGGTTGGGAGAAGTTGCTCTTGGAGGACATTCTGGTACTATTCTTTATTCATGGCTGTGTTTTTACTCAAGACTAGAGATGAGCGTTGTTCTACTCGAAATGTTCGCCAATCTCAAATTCGAGCTGTTTTGGGCGGTGTTCGAGCCGGTCGGCGAACACGAACAATTTGAGAAAAATTCGGCTGTTCGAGGTTACGTTCGATAACTGTTCGTGCACCAAAATCATAACTGGATTTTTTCTCAGTAATGATGAAAATTAATGTTAATACGCAGTTTGAGTGTACAGCGGGGCGGGGGGAGGGGCAGGGGATGGATCTCTGCAGGAACAATGAAGATCTCCATTTTTTTTTCTCTTTCCCGCATTTGCAGTGGGGAGGTGCAATCTGTCAGCCTATCAGCAGCGCACACACGGAGCGAAGTGCTTTTTTTCACACAAGCAAGGGCATGTGTGATTGGCAGTGTATGTCACATGTCCTTGCCCTATAAGACCAAGCCATTTTCCCCGTCGCCACCATTTTCTCACTGCTGCAGCTGCGTGTTAGACGGCACCGCTGTTGCTGTGTGTGCTATACCTTGTTAATTTCAAGCCAATTTTCTCTGAAATCTACAGATAGCTTGGGAGTAGGGAATAGTTGTGATTGCAGTCCTTTTAAGGACTAGGTTACAGCATTTCCTACGACTTTTATCAGGGAGGTCTGTGCTCTTAAATAGATAGGTTGTGGGAGTAAAGACTAATTGTAATTGGAGTCCTTTTCAGGACTAGGTTACATGAGTTCCTATCAGTTTTTGCCAGGCAGGTCTGTGCCAGTGCTGTGCAAGTTTTTTTCACAGCATTTGGCTGAATCTAGCAAAGCTAATCCTTTTTGGCCTATTGCAGAGTGTGTTAGTCAGTGGAGTAGCCTATCTGTGTTGCAAGATATAACACCTGTGTATAGAATACCAATTTTTTTACTGCACCTAGTGAAGTAAAATCTTTTGGGCATAGCATCATTCTATTAGTCCATCTATACTGACCTCCATCAGGTTGCAAACTGAATATAATTTTTTTCTGCATCTAGCTCTGAAAAAATATTTGGGCTTCTAGCGGTGTGTGGGACTTGGACTATTAGTCCATCTATACTGACCTCCATCAGGTTGCAAATTAAAAATAATTTTTTTCTGCATCTAGCTCTGAAAAAATATTTGGGCTTCTAGCAGTGTGTGGGACTTGGTCTATTAGTCCATCTATACTGACCTCCATCAGGTTGCAAATTAAAAATAATTTTTTTCTGCATCTAGCTCTGAAAAAATATTTGGGCTTCTAGCAGTGTGTGGGACTTGGTCTATTAGTCCATCTATACTGACCTCCATCAGGTTGCAAATTAAAAATAATTTTTTTCTGCATCTAGCTCTGAAAAAATATTTGGGCTTCTAGCGGTGTGTGGGACTTGGTCTATTAGTCCATCTATACTGACCTCCATCAGGTTGCAAATTAAAAATAATTTTTTTCTGCATCTAGCTCTGAAAAAATATTTGGGCTTCTAGCAGTGTGTGGGACTTGGTCTATTAGTCCATCTATACTGACCTACATCAGGTTGCAAATTAAAAATAATTTTTTTCTGCATCTAGCTCTGAAAAAATATTTGGGCTTCTAGCGGTGTGTGGGACTTGGTCTATTAGTCCATCTATACTGACCTCCATCAGGTTGCAAATTAAAAATAATTTTTTTCTGCATCTAGCTCTGAAAAAATATTTGGGCTTCTAGCAGTGTGTGGGACTTGGTCTATTAGTCCATCTATACTGACCTCCATCAGGTTGCAAATTGAATAAAAAATTTTCTGCATCTAGCTCTGAAAAAATATTTGGGCTTCTAGCGGTGTGTGGGACTTGGTCTATTAGTCCATCTATACTGACCTCCATCAGGTTGCAAATTAAAAATAATTTTTTTCTGCATCTAACCCAGCCAATAGTTTTGGCCTAATACCACAGTTTGGCCACTCAGCTCTGCTCGGTTACCATCCATTGTTTTTTTGTGCAAACAACTCCAGAGTTGTGAATTAGTTAACCACCAAAATGAGTGGAAAAAGGCCTGCTGCTGGTGGAAAGGGGAATAGGCGTGTTGGGAAGGGGAAAAAAGGTTGTGTCCGTGGGGTAGGTGCAGAAGAAAGACCATCTTCCAGCCAAACTAAAATGTCTACTTCTTTTAGCGGACAATGTGATAAGATCCCTTTCTTACGGCCACGCCAATCGCTACAAATTCCAGATGAGGCACAAAAACAGCAGGTGCTTCAACGGATATCAAGTGCTCCTTTAAGTGGGCTCTCCTCCACATCAACTTCAACATCACAAATACTCCAGTCCTCAAAGGTGTCACCCAAATCGCACTTGCTTCCTCACAGCTCCCAAATCTCCAGCTGCCCGTCTGAGTGTGAGGTAGAACAGATGGTTGAGTCTGCAGAGCTGTTTACTCATACTATAGCCTGGGAATCAGAGGTCGACTCCAGCGCTTCTGTGAATCCAGACGAGGAAATGATCTGCACTGATGCCCAGAATCTTTATGAGTCGGATCCAGGACCAGACGCAGAAGGTTCTGACCATAATGTAGACCCTCATTCCCAAACTGTAACTCCTGTTGGTGGAGACAATGAGGAAGACGATGATAAGACTCAAATACCTGATTGGAGCGACAACTTTAGTTTTTTGTCAGGGCAGGAACAGGTTGGCTCTGAGGACGACGGGTGTGATAACGCACAGGGTGATGATGATGAGGTCGGAGATCCCACTTACTGTCAACCCACAGTCAGCCAAGAGATGAGGTCAGCAGAGGAGGTGGAGGAAGATGCTAGTGACGACGAGGTCAGGTTGCGCCTTCCTGGACAGAGACGTAGTACTGGAAGCACGTCAACAACTGCATCCTCAAACACAACTCTGCCTCTCACCACAAGTCGTGGTGGCTCTTCAGGTCGCATGGGTGCTAAGCCTTGCATAGCCTGGGCATTTTTTCAGATCGATAAAGATGACCCAACTCGTGTTATCTGTAACATTTGTCAGCAAAAGCTAAGTAGAGGCCAAAAAATACATAGTTTGAGTACTTCATACATGAACCGGCACATGGATATGAAGCATAAGTTGCAGTGGGAAGCTCAGTGTGCTACAATGCGGCCTAGCCGGCCGGGCCAATCACCGTCTGCCATATCTTGTGCATCCGCGGCCTCTTCATCCTCTGTGACTGGGGGGACAGCAGTCACACCTGTTTTGGGGCGCAGACCTGCCACCTCTTTACCCGCAACAGCCAGCGTGATTGGCAGGTCATCATTTTCTTTGGAGGTGGTAACACCAGCTGGTGTTGAGCGCTGTCCGACATCGATAGCACCACCTTTGGATCAAGGCAACCTAACATGTCCGCCTGCATCTTCCTCACAGACCGGCAGTTTGCCGGGGACACCCTTATCAACCCCGTCTAAGCACAATAGCCAGCCCTCGGTCCCTCAGATGTGGACAAGTAAAAGACCATTTCCTCCTAGCCATGAGAAAGCTAAGAGGTTGAATTTCACCATCTGCAAGCTCTTGGCTACAGAAATGCTGCCTTTCCGCCTGGTGGACACAGAGGATTTTCGAGACCTTATGTCCGTCGCAGTGCCCCAGTACCAGATGCCCAGTCGGCACTACTTCTCAAAGAAAGGTGTGCCTGCGCTCCACCAGCATGTCGCACACAACATCACCGCTTCTTTGAGAAACTCTGTGTGTGACAGGGTGCATTTCACCACAGACACTTGGACGAGTAGGCATGGACAGGGGCGTTACATGTCGCTGACTGGGCACTTTGTAACTATGGTGACAGCAGGACAAGGGGCTGCTGTCCAAGTCTTGCCGTCCCCACGAGTTGTGCGTCAATCCTCTTTATGTCAAAGTTCCTCCACTGCTTCTGCCTCCTCAACCTCCTCTCGGTCTTCCACCTGCACCCAAAGCCTGTCTGGTCATGCCACAAGCTTTCTAACTGCGCAGAAGGGATCCTTCACACCTCCTTACTATGCTGGCAGTAGGGCTCAACGTCATCAGGCGGTTTTTACATTGAAATGTCTGGGAAATGTGAGTCACACAGCTGAGGAGTTGTGGTCAGCTCTGGAGAACCAATTTCATGAATGGTTGTCTCCACTGGACCTGAAACCAGGGAAGGCCGTGTGCGACAATGCTGCAAACCTGGGTGCGGCCCTGCGCCGGGGCAATGTCACACACGTGCCTTGTATGGCTCACGTGTTGAACCTGGTTGTCCAGCAATTTTTAGCCCACTATCCCAGACTAGATGGCCTTCTGCAGAGGGCACGGTCGCTGTGTGCTCACTTCCGCCATTCGCATCCCGCAGCTCAGCGACTTACATCTCTACAGAAGTCGTTGGGCCTGCCACTTCACCGGCTAAAATGCGATGTGCCTACCCGGTGGAATTCAACTCTGCACATGTTGCAGCGACTGTGGCAGCACCGACAAGCCCTGGTGCAATACGTTCTGACGTATAGCCTGGGCCAACGAGATTCAGATCTGGGGCAAATCACGCTGGAGGAGTGGTCTCAGATCAGGGACCTATGCACCCTTCTGCACAGTTTTGAAATGGCGACGAAGATGTTTAGTGCTGACGATGCCATTATCAGCATGACTATTCCGGTGATTTACATGCTGGAGCACATGTTAAACAGAATTCGGAGTCAGGTGGTGGCACAAGAGGAGGTGGAGGAAGTAGAGGAGGAGGAGTTGTATGCGGAAGGGCTAACATCTGCAAGGTCCAGACGGTCGGCAGCACCAGGGCGGCAGGCATGTGAGGGTGGGGGAGATGGTTTTACCAGGGCGCATGGTAGCAGCCAAACTAGTGAGGAAGGTGCAGGAGCCCAGGAAGAAGTGGAGGACGAACTGATGGAAGACTCATCAGATGAGGGAGACCTTGATCACATTTCTGTTGTGCGAGGTTGGGGGGAGAGGACAGAGGAAGGAAGCATGATTGTTACCTCGCCACCAACACAACAGGGACTTGGTGCTCCTGGATGCGCAACACACATGAGTGCCTTCTTGCTGCACTACCTGCAACATGACCCTCGAATTGTGAGAATTAGAAATAATCCTGACTACTGGGTTGCCACACTGTTAGATCCCCGGTACAAAAGTAAATTTGCAGAAATTATTCCTGCCATAGAAAGGGATGCACGCATGCAGGAGTATCAGCAGAGACTGTTGCAGAATCTTACATGTGCTTTTCCACAAAATACCAGTGGTGCACGTAGTGAATCTCACAGTTCCAACTTGCCAACCGTGGGACCGTCAAGTGTTCAGCACTCAAACCGTGACAGAACCACAGTATCTGCTGGTAACATCAATTTTGCGGAATCATTTCACCACTTTTTTAGCCCATCCTTTGCAAGGCCACAGGAGACAAGAAGTCTGACACATAGTCAACGCCTAGAGACGATGGTACAGGAGTATCTCCAAGTAAACATTGAAGCCACGACTGTGTCACTGGACCCTTGCTCTTTTTGGGCTTCCAATCTGGATAAATGGCCGGAGCTAGCCACTTACGCCTTGGAGATCTTGTCATGCCCCGCAGCCAGCGTTCTGTCTGAACGTGTGTTCAGCGCTGCTGGTGGTGTGCTGACAGATAAGCGCACGCGGCTCTCCACTGATAATGTAGACAGACTCACGTTCATAAAGATGAACAAATCATGGATCCGAAACGACTTTTCTACCCCTGTGTCATCCTGGGGAGAGTAAAAGCTTGATGATTGGTTAAAATCACCCTACCAACCGTTTTAAGCTTTCAAATTACTAATCATGTTTATCTGTATCTTGACTGGAAAATAATTTGGGCTTTGTAGCAGTGTGCAGCACTGATCCTATTAGGCCATCTATACTAAAGCTTCACCAGATTTAAAATTAAAAATAATTTTTAGCTGCATCTAGCCCGGAAAATAATTTTGGGGCTCCGAGATGCGCAAGGCACATAAGTGCCTTCTTGCTGCACTACCTGCAGCATGACCCTCATATTGTCAGAATTCGAAGTAATCATGACTACTGGGTTGCCACACTCTTAGATCCCCCAAACTTTTCGATCAACCTTTTCATTTTAATAAAGACCAAAAAAATGGTCATTTTTGAAATTATAAGCATTAGCAGGTTGTTAGAAACTGAAATCAAACAGTTTTCAGCTCAAAACTTTATTCTAGGTGATGTTACATTTTCACATAGGACCCCTTGTTCGAAAGGAGCTTCTGAACTCTCTCGTCCATTGAATTTGTCAGGTTTTGGATGGTTTCTGCTTCAATTGTTTTGCATGAGGACAGAATACCCTCCCAGAGCTGTTGCTTAGATGTGAACTGCCTCCCGCCATCATAGACACTCCTTTTAATGATGCTCCAAAGGTTCTGAATGGGGTAGAGGTCAGGGGAGCATGGGGGTCACACCATAAGTTTGTCCCCTTTTATGCCCATATCAGCCAGAGATGCAGATGTTTTATGTGCAGCATGAGATGGTGCATTATCATGCAGAAAAATGATCTTGCTGTGAAATACACGGTTCTTCTTCTTGAACCATGGCAGGAAGTGCTGTTTGAGAAAATCCACATACATTATGGAGTTCATCTTTAGCGCCTTCAGGGATCCTAAAGGGGCCGACAATCTCTCTCCCCATGATTCCAGCCCAAAACATTACTCCACCTCCTCCTTGTTGGCGCTGTAGCCGTGTTTGCGTGGGGTGTCCATCAACCAGCCATCCTCCACTCCATCCATCTGGACCATCGAGCGCTGCACGGCACTCATCCGTGAACAAAACAGTTTTGAAATCAGTCTTCATGTAATGTTTGGCCCACTGGAGCCGTTTCTGCTTGTGTGAAGTGGATAGAGGAGGTCGACAGGATGGCGCATGCACAGCTGCAAACCTCTGAAGGACCCTGCATCTTGTTGTTCGGGGGACGTTGGAGGCACAAGCAGCTTCAAAAACTTGTCTGCTGCTATGACAAGGCTTTTTTGCCGCTGCTCTTTCAACCTGACGTAATTGCCTGTAGGAAAGAGTCCTCAATTTGCCCTTATCAGCACGCACACGTGTGTACTGTGAATCAGCTACATACTTCTTGATTGCCAGGACACTTCATCCTGATCATCGCACAATGTTGATTGTAGTCATGCCTTGACCTAAACACTCCACAATTTGTTGCTTCTCAGCAGCCGACACATCCTTTTTCTTTCCCATTTTGGCAGAAAATGTAGGCTGCTTAATAATGTGAGAGAGCCTTCTTAAGTAGTCTTGCCTTTCATTGGACACACCTGCCAAACTAATTAGCACAGGTGTCTGCAATTGCTTACAGTGATATAAAGAGCCCTGACACACATCACCATCAATGAGTTTAACTGACAAACAAACAAATTCTTCCCTTATCACTCCTAAACACTTTTTGTATAATAATTTGGAACGCAGTGTACATGTACTTTTCCACAAAACACCAGTGGTTCACGTAGTGAATCTTACAGTTCTAACTTGCCAACCGTGGTCTGTATGGAGTTGTTCAATAAAGGGCCCAAAATTAAGATAACAGAGATGGGAGAGGTCTCTATGAATAGGAATTCCTAAGTATTTGATACCCTGTGAGGGCCAGGCAAAGGGAAAGTTGGACTGGATGGAATCCTATATGGATTTGGGGAGGGAGACATCGAGGGCCTCAGACTTCGCTGCATTGATTTTAAAATTTTACCATGTAACAAAGTGATCTATTTCAGCCATAACAGCATGGATGGATATATGTGATTGAGTGATATATACTAGGACATCATCAGCAAATAGAGAGCACTTGTACTCGGTGCCTCCCACCTCAATCCACCTAATATTGGGGTTATGGCGAATTGATGAGAGCAGGTGCTCCGTCACTAGGATGTATAAGAGAGGGGACAGAGGACATCACTGCCTTGTCCCATTGGTGATTGTGAAAGGTGATGAAAATGTTCTGACGCACCCCCTGGGCCTTGGGACACCCGGAGCCGGACCCTTTTTGGTGGATGCTGGTGGTTGTAGTCTTCGTGGCGGCGACCCAGTTCCGTGGCTCAGGGCGGTCAAACCAGTGGCGGAACTATTTATGTGGTTTTCATGTTTAAATGTCCGACTACGCCACCCGTGGATTGCGGTCAGAGTGAACCGCCGCTACAGGGCAGACCACTGAGGCTGGTGTTGTGGGTGCAGCAGAGCGTAGCATAACTCCCCACGGGAGGAGTATAGCCTCAGGGCAGTGTATGCGGAGGATGGGGGTGATGGTGCAGGGCAGCAGCAGTAACGACACGGAGTCAGTGATGCAGTTCAGGGCCTTTACTCACAGTTCTTATTATCCAGACCACGTCTGCAGGTAACGGCTGCCCACGTCGTACTGTGCTCACCAGGTGAGGGGCTCAGACAACTCCCAGATAACTTTGGAGCACTTCACAGGACCCCCTTTGTGTGTCCTTTGTCTGGCCTTTCTTACCAACACTTCTGTCCGGCTGCCTCGGGCCTCCTCTTGGTAAACTTGGCGCCAGTTTCCCTGACCCTATGTGGTGCCTTCCTAGCGGGTGTAGCGAGGGGCTGCGCCACATAAAATGTCAGAGCCTCCGGTTTCTAGCTGAGGGTCGTTTCCTGCCTCCACTAGTTCGGGGACCGGTCTCCCCCTTTGGCCTGACCCCTCCACGCAGGTGGATTCGGGCGTGCGGTGGCGACTCGCCCGTCCGCACCCCTGGGATCCCTTCATTCCTCGTTCCTGGAGCCTTCTCCGCTCCTCTTCCTTCCTTCTCCCTCTTCCAGGCCTGGGCCTCTGTTACTAGACCCGCCTCCGGAGCAGAGCTCATGCAGAGCCCCTGCTCCCTGCCACTTCTGCTCAGACTTCTCTGCACTGAACTAAGATGGTGCCCACCTTTTATACTGCCTTCTCAATGCACCCAGGAACTGCTTCCTCCCTGCTCCTGCACTACAGGGTTCCCCTTCCTCAGTGTTCCCTCCCCCCACTCCAGCCAGGGACAGGGACTGTCGTGCCCATCTCAGGGGCATATTGGTCGCCCTGCCCCACGGCAATGTGGTGTAATGCATGCAGGTGTCGGGTCCTGATCCACACTCCATCCTTACCTGAGAGTGAGATATCACACCTCTGGGTGAGGTGCAATACGTCTTTAGCAACCGAGCCCTCAGGGTGCTACAGTTCCATTTATCTTCAGCCTAGGTGACGTATTGCGATACAGGGCCGTGATTTTGGCTATAAAAGGGTCCCCTAGACCCCTACCCCAAGCTTTTTAAGAGAATCATATATGGCGTGCCAGGAGACTCTATGGAATGCTTTCTCAGCATCCAACGAGAGTATCTAATTACAAATTTTTAACTGCATCTAGCCCAGGAAATACTTTGTGCCTAGTAGCAGTGTCTGCTAGTAAGCGGATTATCCCGGCTGTTAAGCAAGCTGCACCACCTGTAGTTTAGACACTTAATTTTTTCAAAGGAAATGCTTCGGGACCATGGGATACTTAGTGAAGAGCATCAGGAGGCACCCCAAGGCATAGGGGCTGGGACTGGCAGTAGGATGCCTTGCGGTGGACAGCCGAGCTCGATCCTTATAAAAGCTTTTTAACTGCAGCAGCTTTAGTGGACGCTACTGGAGCTGGAATTACCGCGGCTGCTGGCATGAGACTTGCCCTCCAATAGATCCTTGTAAATGGATTTAAAGTGTATTCATTCAAATTAGAGAGACAATTTAAATTAAAAAGCTTAGAGCTGCCTCCACCACAAGGGGGCTCGCTCGACCCACCAGTGGACAGGCACCAGTATTGGGAGAGGGGGGCTGGCCGTCAGGGTTCACCGCGGCTCTGGCACAAACCCGGCGACACGGAGGTGGCACGGGCAGGAGCGGACTGGCCGTGTCGGCTTCTCACTTTTTGGATTTTAGAAGGGCATGACATGCCTATATCTGTGTCTCCCCCTCCTTTTACTCCTCCACCTCTTTTATTTTCGCATGACTATATGTACTTGTCACTTTTCCATGTGTTAGTTATGTCTTCTGAGCAGTTTGTCAGCTTTTGGACACCTTTGAAGGTGTTTTCTATGTGTTTCTATGTGTTTTTGTTTGCCTGCCATTGGTTTTAACGGTGTTCGAAGGTGTTCGACGAACAGTTCGACGAACAGTTCGGCGAACACACGGGTGTTCGACGAACCGAACCGAACTCGAACACTACGGGGGTGGCTCAACACTACTCAAGACTGTGAGTGAGCCGATTCCCTTGGCTGAGAAGCAACCCCACACATGAATGGTTTCAGGTTGCTTTACAGTTGGCATGAGACAAGACTGGTGGTAGCGCTCACCTCTTCTTCTCCGAATAAGCTGTTTTCCAGATGTCCCAAACAATCGAAAAGGGGATTTATCAGAGAAAATGACTTTGCCCCAGTCCTCAGCAGTCGACTCCCTGTACCTTTTGCAGAATATCAGTCGGTCCCTGATGTTTTTTCTGGAGAGAAGTGGCTTCTTTGCTGCCCTCCTTGAAACCAGCCCTTGCTTAAAGAGTCTCCGCCTCACAGTGTGTGCAGAAGCACTCACACCAGCCTGCTGCCATTCCTGAGCAAGCTCGGCACTGCTGGTAGTCCGATCCCGCAGCTAAAACAGTTTTAAGATACGGTCCTGGCGCTTGCTGGTCTTTCTTGGGCGCCCTGGAGCCTTTTTGACAACAATGGAAGCTCTCTCCTTGAAGTTCTTGATGATGCGATAGATTGTTGACTGAGGTGCAATCTTTGTAGCTGCGATACTCTTCCCTGTTAGGCCATTTTTGTGCAGTGCTATGATGGCTGCACGTGTTTCTTTAGAGATAACCATGGTTAACTGAAGAGAAACAATGATACCAAGAACCAGCCTCCTTTTAAAGTGTCCAGCCCTGTCCTCATTAACACCCACACCTGTGTTAATGGATCAATCACTAAAACGATGTTAGCTGCTCCTTTTAAGGCAGGACTGCAATGATGTTGAAATGTGTTTTGGGGGTTAAAGTTCATTTTCTGGGCAAATATTGACTTTGCAAGTACAGTAATTGCTGTTAAGCTGATCACTCTTTGACATTCAGGAGTATATGCAAATTGCCATTACAAAAAATGAAGCAGTAAACTTTGGAAAAAATGCTATTTGTCTCATTCTCAATACTTTTGGCCATGACTGTAGATTGACTAGTAGAACAAGTCCCACACACTGCTAGAAGGCCAAATATTTTTTCAGAGCTAGATGCAGATAAGAATTATTTTTAATTTGCAACCTGATGGAGGTCAGTATAGATGGACTAATAGAACAAGTCCCACACACTGCTAGAAGCCCAAATATTTTTTTAGAGGTAGATGCAGAAAAAAATTATATTCAGTTTGCAACCTGATGGAGGTCAGTATAGATGGACTAGTAGAACAAGTCCCACACACTGCTAGAAGCCCAAATATTTTTTCAGAGCTAGATGCAGACAAAAAATTATATTCAATTTGCAACCTGATGGAGGTCAGTATAGATGGACTAATAGAACAAGTCCCACACACAGCTAGAAGGCCAAATATTTTTTCAGAGCTAGATGCAGAAAAAAATTATATTCAATTTGCAACCTTATGGAGGTCAGTATAGATGGACTAATAGAATGATGCTATGCCCAAAAGGTTTTACTTCACTATGTGCAGTAAAAAAATTGGTATTCTATACACAGGTGGTGTAGCTTGCAACACAGATAGGCTACTCCACTGACTAACACATTCTGCAATAGGCCAAAAAGGATTAGCTTTGCTAGATTTAACCAAATGCTGTGATAAAAACTTGCACAGCACTGGCACAGACCTGCCTGGCAAAAACTGATAGGAACTGATATAACTTAGTCCTGAAAAGGACTGCAATTACAATTAGTCTTTACTCCCACAATCTATCTATTTAAGAGCACAGACCTGCCTGATAAAAGTCGTAGGAAATGCTGTAACCTAGTCCTTAAAAGGACTGCAATCACAACTGTTCCCTACTCCCAAGCTATCTGTAGATTTGTGTGAAAATTGGCTTGAAATTAACAAGGTATAGCGCACACAGCAACAGCGGTGCCGTCTAACACGCAGCTGCAGCAGTGAGAAAATGGTGGCGACGGGGAAAATGTCTGGGTCTTATAGGGCAAGGGCATGTGACAAACACTGCCAATGACACATGCCCTTGCTCGTGTGAAAAAAAGCACTTCGCTCCGTGTGTGCGCTGCTGATAGGCTGACAGATTGCACCTCCCCACTGTAAATGCGGGAAAGAGAAAAAAAAATGGAGATCTTCATTATTCCTGCAGAGATCCATCCCCTGCCCCTCCCCCCGCCCCGCTGTACACTCAAACTGCGTATTAACATTAATTTTCATCATTACTGAGAAAAAATCCAGTTATGATTTTGGTGCACGAACAGTTATTGAACATAACCTCGAACAGCCGAATTTTTTTCAAATCGTTCGTGTTAGCCGAGCGGCTCGAACACCGCCCAAAACAGCTCGAATTTGAGATTGGCGAACAGTTCGAGTCGAACAACGCTCATCTCTAGTAATTTCAAGAAAATGTATTCCAACTCAAGACTGGAGAACATTTTTTGACCTATACAGGCAGCTCAAAGGTTCATTAAGAGCCATAGGGGGCAATTCAACAAAGCACTTTTGCCAGATTTTTGGCGAAAAAGCTATAAAAAGTCACATTTTTTGCATTAACGCAACATTCCATAAAAAAAGCGACTATTGGCATGTTTGTGCCATTCTCACCCAAAGTGTATAGCTTTTTTTAAATAAAACAAGAAACCCCCCTTTAATATTCTCTGCATTTATCATAATTTATTCTTTTAAAAAGGAGAAAATGAACAAAGCTTGCTTATAGATCTTCTGCCTATGTGCTTGCTTGATACTCATTACTGACTGGACCTTGTTGCTTCTGAGAACGGTTAGCAGAGCTACAATACTATTGGTAGTGTTTAAAGGGAGTCTGTCACCCCAGGTGATAGAAATGTTAATCTAGTCCTACCTGTATGCCTCATACTAATGGTCTTGTTTTGTGAAATCTTATATTTTATCTTTATGTTAATGATCCCTTCCAGGCCCCGGGTCCGAAAGGAATCCCTACCTTCTGTATTCATTATAATAATATCCCTCTCCCCTGCAAGTCACAGTGTCCTGTGAAGTGCAGTTGCGGCACTGTAATCCCGCGCCTGCACGTTGAACTCCCTCCATGATCCTCCGTTCTATGGGAGAAAGTCTCCGTGACTCAATGGCACATGCGCAGAAGATAATGGAATACACTAGTCAGTGATCTCCAGCGCAGGCGCCGGTGAGTAATGGAGACTTTCTCTTATAGAAGGAAGGATCATGGAGGGAGTTTAAGGCACAAGCACTGGATTATAGAGCCACAACCGCATGTCACAGGAAACTGTGATGTGCAGGGAGGGTACTATTATAATGAAGAAAGGAGGCGGTGATTCCTTTTGGGCCCGGGGCCTGGAATGGATCATTAACATAAAGATAAAATATAAGATTTCACAAAACAAGACCATTAATATGAGGCATTCAGGTAGGACTAGATTAACATTTTTATCACCTGTATGCCCATATTAATAGGTTATATATGTCGCAGGGGGTGACAGATTCCCTTTAAGAGTGTGGTAGCAATATGTAGTAATGTTACTTTGATTATTTTATTTGGTTAAATATATTATACATTGCTTGGCATAATGTCAATTTCAGTCCCAGCCAAATGATAACATGTTCTATAATCTATTCATATCACTTGTAGATTATCTGAAAGCTTCTACTTTAGCTTTTATTATTCTCTTTCTCCTTTCAGGTTACCGATAGGAGTGCCATTTCTAAGTTGATATAAGGGCACTGACTCAGTAACTTTTATATACATTTATCTTTTCCTTTATTCATTTGCCTACTTGATCTAAAAAACAGGTCAACTCACACTTAATTTTTTTGATATTTTCCAATCTGTTTCCACTTTAAAAGGCTTCTTTAAGATTATGACAAATTTGCACACATCTTCTGCTCCTCTTGGCTACAAATATCACAGTGCATAAGTACCATGTAACCGCTGCAGTGATTCACTGGCCTCAGTGATATATGGCAGGAAACTGTTAAAGCCAGTGACTGACTGCAGTGGTCACGTAAGATATGAAGACAGAGACGTATGCAGCCAAGATAAACAGAAGACTAATGGGTAGCATCAAGGACTTATGCTGGAACAAAGTAGTGTAAAACGGTGAGTATATATTTATTTATATTACAGTAATTGCTGCCTTTTTAATTATCTTGAACAACCCCTTTAAGAGCACAAAGACATAGACAGTGACTGTTATTGTTGGAAGGAAAAAAATAATGGTTAATAAATATCTGTTATTGAAAGGTTTATTAATACTGAGTTCCCCTTATGGTGCAGAGTAGGCAAGTTTGATAAACAGGTCATATGTGGTTCTCTAAAAACATCTTCAACTTTAACCTGACAAAAGTTTCAAAAGAATAAGGGGTTTTGTAACTTGAAATTTAACATTATACTAAATACATAAATAAACCTGTGTGATAAAATATCTCTTAAATATTCAGGAGTCACCTGAACATTAAGAGGTGACTGTAACAGGCTTTTAACACCTGGTTTATATCAGATTCTAGTAAATTAGCGTAACTAATCCAATTGGCAACAAAGCCACAATTAAAGAGCAGGATTTAGTTGAGGTGTATCAGTTCCTATTCCAAAAAATCCATTCCAAATGCTAAGAAAACATGAATGAGCAATAAATTTTTTATCATGTGACTGTGAGATGAAGCATATTACAATGTTAGTTTTGTGGTCTAATATGGTACATTTTCCCCTTTGGGGACATGGCTGACATGATTCATTTCAACAAGAGAAAACTTGGTTTGGTATTTCCACACTAATCTGTTAATGGAATTACCATCGAACGGGATTGCTTTACATCTGGAAGTTAGCTGAGTCATTATTGGAAGAGGAATGCAGTTGACAAAATGAAACAGTGTGATATATTTCTGAATTTATGTTGGATACACACTCCGAGCTAAGAACCCTCAACGTACTAGCTCTCAACAGAGACTAGTTCCTTTTAGGTTGCTTTTCAAGAAGTTGGAAGTATTAAATTGCTCTTGAAATTTGCTTTCAGTATTTTTTTTTACGTGTGTTTTGATTCCAGTTATTCATATATCTTAAAGAGAACAGAGGAGACATAGACTCTGAAAGAGGTCATTACAATGACATTTAGACTAAATTCATAAGTCACATTTTTCTTTTCTACACATTTAAGGGACCAATTTTTATCAGTGCACTGGATCCAATTTTCGTTTGTTTTTGATCCATGTGTCTGTCATTACCGTCTGTGATTCATAAGTTTCTCTCCAATCAGGAAAACAAACCGTAGGAGGTTTCTCGTGCTTCTTCTACCAACCAGTGAAAAACAGATGGCACATGTATGCAACACAGATGTCATCAGTGTCCTGTCTTTTCTTTCATTGATCCATTCACTTGATTGGACAATTTATAGAAAAATAGAAAATGACTCCAGAAAGTACACGGACTTGAAAATTGGACGTGAACAAGGCCTTAAATTGGTAGTATAGAAAATATTCTTCTTGCCCTTAATCCAGTATCTATAACATCCTAGGGTTGTAAATAGCTCCGGCCATGACAGAGTGTCAAATTCCACTGAAGATGTTAATGTATTGACAAAGCAAGGTGTGTGAATTTGCCACTTACAATTTTAAATATCTTCAGACCTTGTGCATTACAGTACTCTTGGCCACTAGTAATGTTTGCTTGATTTGTGACCCCTTTTCTTCTTCTTTGGCCACTGGGAGTTTTGGTGCACTTAAACAGGGGGCTAGGGGGTTAATCTTGATTTGGTATTGATTACTCTTTCCTGAGAGCCCTGGGTGAGGCTGTCTACTATTTAAACCTGTGAAGCTCTGACTTCCACTGCAAGTCAATGTTGTGCTTACCTGGTCTATAGCTCTGTACTGTGTTTCTGTTGTTTCATTCTGATTTATCCCATTCTCTGACCTTGGCTTCTTAATTAACATTTATCATGCCTGACAATTTTGTATCTCCCATATCTAATGGTTTTGACCTGGCTGCCTTACCATTCTTCTTGCCAGATTGCACCACTGAACAGTAACTGATTCTGTGGCCCAGCCTAGCGGTCCCTGTTTAACTACAGAACCGTGTTAAGAGGTTAAATGGTGAAGACCAGGGCAACCCCTGGGATCTGAAAAAATGGAATAGTTAGCACTAACACAGCTCATGGTATCCATTTTTATTCTACAATGCGTTTCCAGGCCGGTCTTTCTTAAGGTACAGTTGGCTTTTACATTTAATAAAGATTCCAGTCCGGCATGGAAATGCATTGTGGAATTATTATTATTATTATTATTTATTGTTATAGCACCATTTATTCCATGGCGCTTTACATATGAAAAAAGGGGTATACACACAAAAACAATTACAATAATCTTGAACAAAACGTGACGGCGACTACAAGGGATCGGTGAGGATACAGTAGTGGGGGATAGAAACGCTTCTCTATATTATTGGATCAAGGATTTTTATTTCAGCTAGCGCAGCCCAAAACCATGAATTGTCTTTTCCTTCGTAACCTAAACAATAGCACTCTTGCTTCTTTTAACATAGTTTTTTTTTAAGTTTTAAATGTTACATAATTCATGATTACATAATATATTTATGATATTTTACATTCCAGTAATGTATAAATACAACAAAATTACACGAGTCTTAAATATTATTTATACTATAACTGTAGTATTGACAGACCTTTCATATTACAAAAGGTGCGTGAGTTAAAGAGAACCTGTTAGCACAAAGTGTAAAGTAAAGTAAAGACATGATTGTAATGGCGCTGTAATACTGATTAAATTGATACCTTTGGGACTTAGATTTTCAGCGCACAGGGGCTGGGTAATCACAGACAGGGAGTAGAAGACCCAGTGCACAGTCCAGCCCCTGTGCTCCGAAATCTAATTGGGAGAAAACTTCATATGATTACAGAAGAACAACAAAGCAGATTTCTTGACCAAAGTTATCAATGTAATCTGTATTACAGCACCATTAGAGCCATCTCTTTACTTTACATTACAGGTTCTATTTAAGAGTGGGCCATAAATCATGATTGCATTTTAACGGAACTGTATGCGAAGAGAATGATCAACATTCCCATGCTCTGTCAAATTGCAACCATTTACACTGATTTCATGCTATCATTGCTTTGTAAGTATAATTAGCGTTTCCCTTCTCGATTATCTCAGAGTCTGAATGGATTAAGGATGATATCCATTTTTGAGTTATGGAGGTAATGGTTGCAGTAGATATGTGACAGAAAATGATTTTGCATGGATGAGGGGTATCATTTATATTCAGTCACAGCAGTGCTAACTCTGGGGTAACAGGCAAGGGATTGCGAAAAAAATTACATAGTAAGAGCCTGTACAGAATTCCATAAAGAAGTAAGAGAAGCGCCTTCCAAAAATACATGTAGCAATGTGCCAACATATCCAACATTCATTAGGTGAGTAGAGGAATAGTTTAGCTAGTTTGTGAGGCATAATATACCATCTAAATAGCATTTTAAAAATGCTTTATGGTGATTTATGCTTTTTAAATACTGTACATCGTATATGCAGTATAGTTATTTCTGTAACCAATTACATTAATTTATACAAATAGTATCTGATTGTGTTTTGAATGTGTTTTTAATGATTACTTCAGCAATAAAATTCACACCTGGTGAATTTAGCTTCTAATAAGTGGGAATCCTAATCTGCGCAAAACCAATATATGTATATGATTGTGTTCTATAGACACAGAACAACCCTGAAGCGGCCATAAAGGGATTTATCAGGACTCATGAGTGACTTTGTTTGATTCTTAGTGATATTTTTTCACATCTCTTGTTAGTATACTTGATTTTGGCTATAGTTTTCTCCATTTCTATTTTTTAGATGTAGAATTAGGTTTCTTGCAAATTCAAAATCTACAGCAAACATGATGTCCAATGTCTGAAGATCTACAGTCATTACTAATCTTTTACACAAAAACACGAGCTTACATCTATTCATCTGAAAAATAACAACCATAAAACCACATGTTAGCCAATCTTGAATTTAATTAATTTAAACATATTATTTTCCCGCAGATTATAATCTAAAAATTTAGCTCTCTCCATTTGAGGTCATCCACGTACATGCTTGTAGGAAGTAACTAATAAATATTTTTCACGTAGTGCCTATATTGCAGAATTGTTCAGCATTAGCAATGTCTGCAACAATTTTGCCATGTAGCAGTATAACCTAAACATAGATTCAGTTCATTTAATTGAATAAAACATGTCTATTTTAATTTACTTAAACGCTAAACTAAGAAAGGCTTAACAAGAACAGACAAATTTCATCCAGAGAAGCTTAATTGCCATCTCTTACATTTGAAGAACATTTTATCTAAGAGCTTTATTAGGCATACAGCTAGTTATGTTCTGCTGAGTGAATGTAATTGTGTTTGCCATGCAAACGGAAATAAATCAATATGAGATTGTTAGGAAAACTAAAATATTGATTATCACGTAAAATTTACTAGAGGACATTCTAGTATAGAGGTATCTTAAAAAAAACCTTTAAGTTAGAGATAGGTCAATCAAGGTTTCAGGTTTTGTTTGATGCTTTCTAAGCAATTTCCACTTTGGTCCTTTGATAATCCTACACAAAAAATGGTTGTGCTTCAGACCAACATAATCAATTAGAAAGTCAAAATCAGAGATACCAGTGAGGTAGATAAGACCTGAGGCTATAATATCATGCCTCAGTAGAATTAGGACATAGGACATTGTGATTTATAGACTGGATAACTTGTCTACAATTTTGTTTCATTGTGTAGATGTAATCAATAGTTATTGCTGTAGCTTCCTATACTATGACATATCGTTTTAAAACAAAATTCAGTTTTTAACATGCAGGGGTGTAGCTGGTGGTTGGGCAATCTAGGCATATGGTAGTTGGCATCACAAGCTGTTATGCTTTAGCCAGGGTATTTTGCTACAAGGCGAACTGTAAACTATTGCCCTGGGTTACGGAGAACTTAACTTATATATGTGATAGCATGCATGTGAAATCTACTTGTTTTACATAAATTAAAATTAGTCGTGCAACAGTGTATCAATTGCCTGGTGCAAACATATTGAAAAAATATGTCATTTTGCCTGAAGACAAACAATTGAAGTCCTGCACGCTGTTTTGTGACATTGACTGTTTTGCGAAAAGTGAACGCGGCTTCAATGCTAGAAGGAATGTGACCCATATGCTATTATCCAAGTTGACGTTGTTTTCATTTACAGGATGTGTTTCCCATGTGAATACATGTATGGATTCAAATTTCTGTAACAAACCTGCTATGTTAATTTACCATATCAGACAAAAATGAAAATGGACAGATCTCATTTTATAGTTTTTTAGATGCTTATTTTTAACACAATTTTTGTCATTTTCTCGTGAATATCACACAACATATTGAAATAAGCATGATGAATGTTATTTTAGACTGCATTCACAGTTTCTTCTTTTTGTGTCATTTTAGCTGCCATTTCTAACCTCACACAAATGAGTGCGTTAAACACATGCCATTTGTAGTGGGTGTGTGCTGTAACATACAAATGGACACCCCACTGAAACAGCCAATGCTGCACATACCTGTGATCCATTAGCTATTGTAATGATGTGGTTTTAGTATTAGTAGTAAGGACCATCCCAAATAAGGTCACCGTGACGTGGTGGGATGGCTTTTACATTTTTTTTTATCAAAATTATGTTAAATAAGCATCCTATTTTATTTTCATGCACTATTGCGATTTATTTATTCACTGCAGGGTATTTTCTTATTTTGTTTCTATCTTATGTTTTGTATGTTTAGTTGCCAGTGTGAACATGTACTTATACTCTACATGCACACCAACTTATATTCCAGTTCACCTCTGTAAGTTTTTGTTTCAGCTTTTTTGTGCTCTGTGCAAATTATGGTATGACCTCCATTTTCCTTGAGCTGGACATTACATTCATATAGTTCCACGTGGCTGGGTGTCCATTAGCCGGGTCTCGGTCCTTCTCAGTCCTTATTTATAGTGTTGAGCCACCCCCGTAGTGTTCGGGTTCGGTTCGGTTCGTCGAACACCGGGATGTTCGAGGAGCTATTCGTCAAACTGTTCGTCGAACACCTTAGAACACCGTCGAATACCGTTAAAACCAATGGCACGCAAACAAAAACACATAGAAACACATAGAAAACACCTTCAAAGGTGTCCAAAAGCTGACAAACTGCTCAGAAGACGCTGTCTTTAAAAAAGCCGGCCGGCAATTCAGCAGCGGCATACACCGGTAACCGACAATTTAGACAAGAAGGAATAGAGCATCACACATAGATTAGATAGATAGAAACATGTCAGTCACATATATAAGAAGTACAGTGACAGTGTTGGTTACTGTACTTGTTATTTAGTGTAAAGGATTTATTAAAAAAAATATTAGTATTTTCATGCACCGTCTCTTTAAAAAAGCCGGCCGGCAATTCAGCAGCGGTACCCGACAATTTAGAACAGAAAGAATAGAGCTTCACACATAGATTAGATAGATAGAAACATGTCAGTCACATATATAATAAGTACAGTGACAGTGTTGATTACTGTACTTGTCATTAAGTGTAAAGGATTTATTTAAAAAAATAATAGTGTTTTCATGCACCGTCTCTTTAAAGAAGCCGGCCGGCAATTCAGCAGTGGTACCCGACAATTTAGAACAGAAAGAGAGATCACACATAGATTAGATAGATAGAAACATGTCAGTCACATATATAAGAAGTACAGTGACAGTGTTGGTTACTGTACTTGTCATTTAGTGTTAAAATAAAGGATTTATTAAAAAAAAAATTGGCGTGGGGTTCCCCGTAATTTTAGTCTCTAGCGGAGGTTAAGCAGACCTCTGGGGCAGATGTTTGAAGCCTGGGAAGGGGGTAATACCCATGGAGCTTCCCAGGCTACTAATATCAGCCCCCAGCTGAATACCTAGCCTTTACTAGCTATTAAAATGGGGGACCTCCCCAAAAAAATTATGTGGGGTCCCCCCTATTTTAATAGCTAGCAAAGGCTAGGCAGACAGCTGGGGGCTGATATTAATAGCCCAGGAAGGGTGCCATGAATATTGGCCCCCTCCCAGGCTAGAAACACCAGCCGTCCCAGAAATGGCGCATCCGTAGGATACGCCAATTCTGGCACTTAGCCTCGCTCTTCCCACTGCCCTGTAGCGGTGGCAGTGGGGTAATAGGGCTGGGGTTGATGTCAGCTTATAATGCCATCTGACATCAAGCCCAGGTTAGTAATGGAGAGGCGTCTATAAAACACCCCCATTACTAACCCCATAGTCAAAGTTAAAAAAAAACACAAACACTCAGAATAAAGTCCTTTAATTGAAATAAAGACACAATTCTTTATTGTTCTAAATTAAACCATACTTACCATCACGCCCATTCCAGCTGAAGCCAACGATCTCCTGCAAAATAAAAATAAAATAATAAAGCAACATCATCCTTACCTTTCCATGTTTCCCAGGACAGCTTCAGCTCTGCTACATCGAGATGACAGGCTGGACCGCAGCAGAAAGCTGCCATCCAGCCTGTCATCCCGCAGACACTGAGAAGCGCAGGCATGCTTGCGCTCCTCAGTGTCTCGCTGTGACGGCATAAAGATGAGCCGAGGTCATGTCCAATGAACTCAGCTCACCTCATGCACGTCACTGACAGCGTGGGAAAATTCTCCTGCACTCAGCGCTTCAGCGTGAGAATTCTCCCACACTGTCAGTGACGTACATGAGGTGAGCTGAGTTCATTGGACATGAGCTCACCTCATGCACGTCACTGACAGCGTGGGAAAATTCTCCTGCAC
Source organism: Phyllobates terribilis (assembly GCF_046119375.1). Lineage (NCBI taxonomy): Eukaryota > Metazoa > Chordata > Amphibia > Anura > Dendrobatidae > Phyllobates > Phyllobates terribilis. The sequence continues at coordinate 696,397,735 of NW_027362762.1, forward strand.
TCCGCGCTTCAGCGTGAGAATTCTCCCACGCTGTCAGTGACGTACATGAGGTGAGCTGAGTTCATTGGACATGAGCTCACCTCATGCACGTCACTGACAGCGTGGTTTATATATGCTTTTGCATGGACAGATATTTTAGGGGTCTCATGCACACGCACCCACACAGCATGTTTTCTGACACGCTGTCCTGGCCAACTGCTTCAGAGTTTTTCTGTCACGCTCACTAACAGAATGGAACATGGTTTTCCATGATATTTTTTATGTACAGTTTAAATATTTGCGTTAATTGTTTTGCTGAAAGTGTTCTCATCTTTTCATGTTATGTTTGCAGTTTGCACATCATGGACGACGGGCAGTGTGCTATTGTGGTTGCTGCATTGCTGGTTGAGGAAGCTCGGCGTCAAGATATGGCAAGGGAGCTACAGAGGCGTTCCAAACGAAAGCGTCGCATGTGGACCAGAGAGTGGCTGCAGAAGAGGTCTGAATTGTCCCACATGCAACTTGTAAGAGAGCTTCAGGAGAAGAATCCTCATGATTTCCGCAACTATCTGAGGATGTCAGAGGAATCATTTAAATTGTTACTGGAAAGAGTTACGCCACGTATTCAATGGAAGGATACAGCGATGCGTGCTGCCATTCCGGCAGATGAAAGATTGGCAGTCACACTGAGATTCCTGGCCACCGGACGCTCACTCCAAGACTTGCATTTTTCTGCAGCCATTTCAAGGCCCATGCTCAGCGTTCTAATTCCGAAGACATGTAATGCAATTTACCACAGTCTACGTAGTTACATACAGTTTCCCAACACGGAGGAGGCATGGAAAAAGATTGCCTCTGATTTTGAGCAGCTGTGGCAGTTCCCTAACTGTGGTGGGGCTTTCGACGGGAAACATGTCCGAATCACTCAGCCACCAAATAGCAGATCCTATTTTTATAATTATAAGGGCTATTTCAGCATCATCATGATGGCCCTTGTTAACGCCAATTACGAATTTATAAATGTAGATATTGGCATGAACGGCAGGGTTTCTGATGGTGGTGTTTTAGAGCACACACTTTTTAGAGAGCAATTGGACAACTGTGACCTACACTTGCCTCCCAACTCAGAGACTACAGGTAACCTTAATTTTGTTTTTGTCGGCGATGAAGCTTCACACTTCATCCCAATCTTATTAAACCATTCCCCCAATAAAGTCTTACCCAGGAAAGAAGAATTTTCAATTATCGTTTGTCAAGGGCACGTCGTGTTGTAGAAAATACCTTCGGTATCATGGCCAACCGCTTCAGAGTTTTTCATACGCCAATTAACATGAAGCTTACATCAATAGACTCTGTTGTTTTGGCCTGTTGCATGCTTCACAACTTTCTGCGTTGACGTGATGCAATTACGTACTGTCCGCCTGGCTTCGTGGACTCTGTGGACCTAGCCAATGGGGAAGTGGAGCTCGGAGAATGGCGTGCAAACGATCCAGCAATTGCAGGCCTTCAACCAGTGGGATATGGCAGAAACACCCAGGATGCGAAGACCTGCCGCGAAAAACTACTGCCAGTATTTTAACGGTCCTGGTGCTGTTACTTGGCAGCATCAGAACTTATAGTGGGCAACTACTGACAATTATACACTACTTTCAGTTTTGTACTGATTTGTCTAATAAACTGTGTTTTACTTTGCAAAAGCTTTGTTTCTCATTGTTTCAGTAGTAAGGGCCCGTATATACATACGTTTACTCCAGGGGCATACAAAGGAATCATGGGACCCCATAGCAGAAGTTATAATTGGGGACCCCCACAAAAAAAAAAAAAATGTAAATAATTGTTGGGGACACAGAAGAGCAGATCTCACAACCTTCCAGCCTTTGCATAGCAACTTTCTTCCTTGCTGAACTCCTAGATTCCTCTTTCATAGCCCCATAAAATGTGATGCCAACAAAAGTGTCCCCCTTAACACAGTATGATACCCCGATAGTGAATTCCTCCTCTTTAGCCTCCACATGCACAGTGTAATGACCCTACTGTCAGGGCTGTGGAGTCGGAGTGGGAGTCGGTATAAAAAAGACCGACTCATAAAATATATAATAAATTGGGTACAGTAGTTCAATGCAGTTTGTGTGGAATATTTTTTTCAAAAGAATTTGGGAAATTTATGAAATGTCCTATAAATGTTCTATTCCTGATCGGGTCTGGACTTTTAGCTGAGATTAATCTGTGCTATAGGAAATTTATCACTTACACATGAGCCATGTATGAGGGAGTCGGAATCGTGGAGTCGGAGTCATGGAAATTGAGGAGTCGGTTTGGCTTGCCGACTCCACAGCCCTGTATACCAGGATGGGAGAGCATATACATATGCATCCATATACATAATGCACTCGCTGTGGTCCTCCACACAGTATAATGTGCTTGACATGGTCCTCCACATAGTATATTGCACCCGCTATGGTCCTCCACACAGCATAATGCACTCCCCATGGTCCTCCACACAGTATAAATCAGCCCCCCATAGGTTAAAAGGCAGCCCCAGTCCTCCAGTATTATCAGTACTGACTGATTTACAAAAATAAATAAATACATACTTACCGCTCCTCGTTCCCCGCTGCTTCAGTCTCTGCAGCCCGTCTCTATCATCACGACAGCAGCTGGCAGCACCACTGTCTGACACAGCGTGGTGCATTGTAGCAGCGTTGCCACTGTTTGATTAACCGCCGCCCACCGGCACTGTACTCAGTAATGGCTGCGCGTAGTGTGCTGTGCGGCTGTGTCTTGTAGTAATGATGCAGCAGGGGCGACACAAGCACAATTAAAGGTGCAGTGTCGCCCCTGCCGTCATTACTACAAGACACAGCCGCACAGCGTGCGGCCATGTCTCAACACAGTGGCAGTGGGCGGCGGCGGCAATCAAACAGCAGAGCGTGGGGTACCGCAGGGGGGAGACTGCTATGGGGTCCGCTGGCTCACGGGCACCCTACGGCCACGGGCCCCATAGCAGTTGTGTGGCCTGCCACTGATGGCGGTACGCCACTGGTGTACTCATATGTATACAGATACATCCATATACACATACATATTCAGATACATAAAAATCTACACCCATATCCACACTTATATACAGATAACTACATATACACACATAAACACTAGTGTTGAGCCACCCCCGTAGTGTTCGAGTTCGGTTCGGTTCGTCGAACACCCGTGTGTTCGCCGAACTGATCGTCGAACTGTTCGTCGAACACCTTCGAACACCATTAAAACCAATGGCAGGCAAACAAAAACACATAGAAACACATAGAAAACACCTTCAAAGGTGTCCAAAAGCTGACAAACTGCTCAGAAGACACAACTAACACATGGAAAAGTGACAAGTACATATAGTCATGCGAAAAGAAAAGAGGTGGAGGAGTAAAAGGAGGGGGAGACACAGATATAGGCATGTCATGCCCTTCTAAAATCCAAAAAGTGAGAAGCCGAGACGGCCAGTCCGCTCCTGCCCGTGCCATCTCCGTGTCGCCGGGTTTGTGCCAGAGCCGCGGTGAACCCTGACGGCCAGCCCCCCTCTCCCAATACTGGTGCCTGTCCGCTGGTGGGTCGAGAGAGCCCCCCTGTGGTGGAGGCAGCTCTAAGCTTTTTAATTTAAATTGTCCCTCTAATTTGAATGAATACACTTTAAATCCATTTACAAGGATCTATTGGAGGGCAAGTCTCATGCCAGCAGCCGCGTAATTCCAGCTCCAGTAGCGTCCACTAAAGCTGCTGCAGTTAAAAAGCTTTTATAAGGATCGAGCTCGGCTGTCCACCGCAAGGCATCCTACTGCCAGTCCCAGCCCCTATGCCTTGGGGTGCCTCCTGATGCTCTTCACTAAGTATCCCGTGGTCCCGAAGCATTTCCTTTGAAAAAATTAAGTGTCCAAACTACTGGTGGTGTAGCTTGCTTAACAGCCGGGATAATCCGCTGACTAGCAGACACTGCTACTAGGCACAAAGTATTTCCTGGGCTAGATGCAGTTAAAAATTTGTAAGTAGATACTCTCGTTGGATGCTGAGAAAACATTCCATAGAGTCTCCTGGCACGCCATATATGATTCTCTTAAAAAGCTTGGGGTAGGGGTCTAGGGGACCCTTTTATAGCCAAAATCACGGCCCTGTATCACAATACGTCACCTAGGCTGAAGATAAATGGAACTGTAGCACCGAGGGCTCGGTTGCTACAGACGTATTGCACCTCACCCAGAGGTGTGATATCTCACTCTCAGATAAGGATGGAGTGTGGATCAGGACCCGACACCTGCATGCATTACACCACATTGCCGTGGGGCAGGGCGACCAATATGCCCCTGAGATGGGCACGACAGTCCCTGTCCCTGGCTGGAGTGGGGGGAGGGAACACTGAGGAAGGGGAACCCTGCAGTGCAGGAGCAGGGAGGAAGCAGTTCCTGGGTGCATTGAGAAGGGAGTATAAAAGGTGGGCACCATCTTAGTTCAGTGCAGAGAAGTCTGAGCAGAAGTGGCAGGGAGCAGGGGCTCTGCATGAGCTCTGCTCCGGAGGCGGGCCTAGGAACAGAGGCCCAGGCCTGCAAGAGGGAGAAGGAAGGAAGAGGAGCGGAGAAGGCTCCAGGAACGAGGAATGAAGGGATCCCAGGGGTGCGGACGGGCGAGTCGCCACCGCACGCCCGAATCCACCTGCGTGGAGGGGTCAGGCCAAAGGGGGAGACCGGTCCCCGAACTAGTGGAGGCAGGAAACGACCCTCAGCTAGAAACCGGAGGCTCTGACATTTTATGTGGCGCAGCCCCTTGCTCCACCCGCTAGGAAGGCACCACATAGGGTCAGGGAAACTGGCGCCAAGTTTACCAAGAGGAGGCCCGAGGCAGCCGGACAGAAGTGTTGGTAAGAAAGGCCAGATAAAGGACACACAAAGGGGGTCCTGTGAAGCGCTCCAAAGTTATCTGGGAGTTGTCTGAGCCCCTCACCTGGTGAGCACAGTACGACGTGGGCAGCCGTTACCTGCAGACGTGGTCTGGATAATAAGAACTGTGAGTAAAGGCCCTGAACTGCATCACTGACTCCGTGTCGTTACTGCTGCTGCCCTGCACCATCACCCCCATCCTCCGCATACACTGCCCTGAGGCTATACTCCTCCCGTGGGGAGTTATGCTACGCTCTGCTGCACCCACAACACCAGCCTTAGCGGTCTGCCCTGTAGCGGCGTAAGAACAAGGCTGGCCAAATAAATACTATGGTATGGAACATGGTGCTATGACATATTGTCCGGCACCAGGTTCAAATTGCCTACTCACATTCAATATGAAAAAACAGGAGAAAACAAGAGTAGTATAGCAAAAGAAAAAATATATTTTTATTTGTAATTCATCACCATAATGATAGAGGGTTATACAAAAATATTAATGACAAGGCAAGAGGATCTGAAGGTAGTGCCAGAAGGCAAAGTGACCCATGGCAACAAAAATGCGGGACAATCTAAAAGAAAAGGGCATAATCAACTGTACATGCAAAAGGACACTCCATACATGTATAGCCCCACATTATAGCAGTACATGATTATAAAGAATCACCCTTTATAGGGCGCAAGTCATTTTGATAGACAAAATGGACAACATAATGTGCAAAAATCGCAAAATGTAAAATGGTAACATGAGGAGGAAATGCAAAGCCAGAATGGAAGGTACTAGCTGCCATATGCCCATAGAGTGAAATGCATAAGTACACAAGGAATGCCCAAGAAGTAGAAAAAATCACTCACCCCGATACAAATCACCGGGTGACAGAAAGCCCGCAGGATGCCAGGGGAATCACAAGGAGTGCTTACAAGTGGAAGCGCGCCCCGACGCGCGTTTCGCTCTTCTTTTTCAAGAGGCGCTGTGAAGTGTACCTAACAGGACCTGAATATATACACCCACCGCTAGTCACATGGTGGGTAGGGACGCAGTTCATTGGTGTGGAGCGGCGCGTGTACCCAGAGCCGCGCCCCCCGCCGCACGCATCACAGCTGCCAAGTCCCGAGCGCGCGCCCGGGGGCGTGCCTAGGAAACGCCCCCAGGAGCGCGCCGGGGGCAGGAGGCAGCCGGACATGGGCGCGGGCCAGCCCAGGACCGGAGGACACGCGCACCACCAATGTATGAATAAAGGTAATGGATAAAAATATGCACAAGGGACAGAGAGCATATAATAAAAAACATCAAATGAGATCAAATACTCTCTGTCACAGAACAATAAATATGATAACCTAATGGGGCATCAATACGACAAGGATCCAAAAACAGTCACATAAATAATTAAGATAAATTCCCAAAGTGGATATAAATCACAAGATAAATACATGGATACAAGTCAACATAAAACCATTTCCCACATAAACAGGAAAGGTGATAATCATCTAAAGGCTCTTGGGAAATGATCCGGGTTATCGGCTGTAGGGTATCTTGAACAGTAGATAAAAAAGGGTCCATAAGGTGCACAATAGTAAGGGGTTCATAGCCACGAATCTAAAAAAGTAAGAAAAAGAAAAAGTAAAGAACACACAATTAAAAATAGGCTAAAAACTGAAGCACGGACTAAAGATCAGAAGAAGTAAGCACTGAGGGAGAGCATCACCAAGCAAAAGGACCGAATCATAAAAATGAGGAAAAATTCAAATTTTCATTAAGGCCGCGCGGTACCAGGGTATCCAGGGTGCTGATCCATCTGGCCTCTTTTTGTGCAAGGCACAATTTATAGTCACCACCCCGAGAGCCCAGATGCACCACATCTATTCCACGCACCATCAGGCTGCGTGGATCACAATCATGAACTTGTTTAAAATGTCGTGGTAAAGTTCTGAGCACCCGGGGATCCGACACAGATCTAGCCGCGCTAATGTCCCGAACATGCTCCCGCACCCGAATCCTCAATTCCCTTGTAGTAAGACCCACGTAAATCTTTTGACACCCACACGTGGCATAATAAACCACGTGTGTTGTACTACAGGAAATATATCTGAGAATTCGGTATGTCCGGGAGCCATCTGAGTTCATAAAGGTAGAACAACGAAGCACGTTAGCGCAAGCTACACAGTGGCCACATGGATAGGATCCAACCCTGGGACCGCGCGACCCAAAAGGGTTAGGTGCTGGTGGGACATAATGACTTGAAGTAACCAGATCACCCAGATTCCTGGCTCGTCTGGCAGTCATAAGTGGAAATTGTCCCACCACATCCCTCAGAGATGGCTCCGCCCCAAGAACACTCCAATGTCGTGAGAGGACCCGCCTCATAGAATCCCACTCATGATTATAAGTGGAAATGAAGCGGTTCCTCCCAGGATACTCAGACGGTGGCGATCCCGGAGGGGGGTATAGTAGACTGCTGCGGGGGGTGCTACGGGCCCTACCATAGCCACGGCCGATGCAACGGTTACTATAGCCTCTCTGTTTGAAGCGTTGAGTCAAAACTGCCGCCTGCTTTTCAAAATTGGCCTCCGTCGAGCAGATGCGCTTAATCCTGAGGAATTGTCCGACCGGAACGGCCCTAATTGTAGAAGGAGTATGACCAGAGGCAGCGTGCACCAAAGAGTTCACTGCCGTGGGCTTCCTGTAGACGTCAGTCTGAATGAGGGAGTGTGAGTCCACCACCAGAGTGACGTCCAGGAAGTCCAGGCGTGTAAGGCTATGGGTATACGTTAGTTTAATACCCCACTCATTGATGTTAAGCCGCCTCATGAAGTCATCAAGCTCCTCCGCCGACCCCCGCCAAAAAAATAGGACATCATCGATGTACCTGAGCCATGCCACGACCCGGTCGGCGCCCCGGACACCATCGTCCCCAAAAATTACCCTCTCCCAAGCACCAAGGAAGAGGTTTGCATACGATGGTGCACAGGCCGCCCCCATGGCCGTGCCACGGCGCTGCAGGTACACCGTGTCTTTAAAAAGAAAATAATTATGGCAGAGGATGAAGCGGAGGAGCTCGAGGATAAATTCCCGTGAAGGGCCGTCCAGGTCAGAACCCCCAAGAAAGAGCTCGACGGAGGTCAGACCAAGATTATGATCAATACAGGTGTACAGACTCTCAACATCGGCCGTGACCATAATAGTGCCAGGTTCCAAAGAGATGCCATCAACCCTAGTAAGGACGTCCGTCGTGTCCCGCACATAAGAGGGGAGAGTCCCTACAAGTGGTCTAAGATGACTGTCAACATATTGAGAAATTGGACCACAAAGACCTCCCAAACCAGACACGATCGGACGTCCAGGAGGGTTAGTGGCATCCTTATGTACTTTGGGGAGTAAATAAAAAGTAGCTGTTTTGGGAGACCGTACAGTCAAAGCCCCCACAGTCTTCTTGTCTATGATACCCCTCTCACAGGCCCGGGCCAAAATACCCTGCAGGGTGGCAGAGAAGGAGGCAGTGGGATTATATGACAACTTAGAATAAGTGTCCTTATCTCTCAACTGTCTCAGGGCCTCCCTCTCGTATTTGTGGTGGGGCCACAGGACGATGTTTCCTCCCTTGTCAGCCGGCTTAATAACTGTATCCTTAAGTGTTTGTAGTTGTTGAATCGCCAAACGTTGGGAGGAGGTTAGATTATCTAACCTTCTTCGTGTGGAAAGTTTCTTGAAATCCTCCGCCACTAATTTCACAAAAATCTCCACTGCCGGACAAATAGACAAGGGAGGGAACCTCGTTGACTTAGGATGCCTAGCCTGTGGTAACCCACCTGAGGGAGGAGTTGTTTGTTCAGCTAAGAGATCCTCCAGATGTTGCAAAGCCTCCTCCTCCGTCACCGCTGGGGCCTGATCACCATCCGACCTGAAATGGAGTTTTTTTAAAATCAATTTCCGAGCAAACAGGTGGAGGTCCTTGAGGGCCGTAAAGTAGTCAAATGAACTAGTAGGAGAAAATGACAGGCCCATACCAAGGACCTCCATCTGTGTCCCGGTCAGGATATGATTGGTAAGGTTCATGACACGGAGCCCCCCACAGGGAACACCAACCTGAAACGGGACCGTCTGTTTCCTCCTATTATTCAGTCTCGTTTGAACAGTAGATCGAATAGCGGAGCCCCCCTGAGAATCCACGCCAATAGCAGGTAGTTGGCCCTCACTCGAGGTTCCCGAGGCAATCGAGGTGGACCTAGATCGTGCAAAGGAATTATTACGAGATCTAGGTCTTACATTAGCAACCGGTGATCTCCACTGGTACACTCTATGATTGGACTTATCCAGTGTATCACGTTGAAATTTTTTTGTTTTCAGAACTTGAATCTCTTTGACAAGTTTCTGACAATCAAGGAAAATTCACTCTGACCGCAATCCACGGGTGGTGTAGTCGGACATTTAAACATCAAAACCACATAAATAGTTCCGCCACTGGTTTGACCGCCCTGAGCCACGGAACCGGATCGCCGCCACGAAGACTACAACCACCAGCATCCACCAAAAAGGGTCCGGCTCCGGGTGTCCCAAGGCCCAGGGGGTGCGTCAGAACATTTTCATCACCTTTCACAATCACCAATGGGACAAGGCAGGGATGTCCTCTGTCCCCTCTCTTATACATCCTAGTGACGGAGCACCTGCTCTCATCAATTCGCCATAACCCCAATATTAGGTGGATTGAGGTGGGAGGCACCGAGTACAAGTGCTCTCTATTTGCTGATGATGTCCTAGTATATATCACTCAATCACATATATCCATCCCTGCTGTTATGGCTGAAATAGATCACTTTGTTACATGGTAAAATTTTAAAATCAATGCAGCGAAGTCTGAGGCCCTCGATGTCTCCCTCCCTAAATACATATAGGATTCCATCCAGTCCAACTTTCCCTTTGCCTGGCCCTCACAGGGTATCAAATACTTAGGAATTCCTATTCATAGAGACCTCTCCCATCTATGTTATCTTAATTTTGGGCCCTTTATTGAACAATTCCATACAGACCACGGTTGGCAAGTTAGAACTGTAAGATTCACTACGTGAACCACTGGTGTTTTGTGGAAAAGCACATGTACACCGCGTTCCAAATTATTATGCAAAAAGTGTTTAGGAGTGATAAGGGAAGAATTTGTTTGTTTGTCAGTTAAACTCATTGATGGTGATGTGTGTCAGGGCTCTTTATATCACTGTAAGCAATTGCAGACACCTGTGCTAATTAGTTTGGCAGGTGTGTCCAATGAAAGGCAAGACTACTTAAGAAGGCTCTCTCACATTATTAAGCAGCCTACATTTTCTGCCAAAATGGGAAAGAAAAAGGATGTGTCGGCTGCTGAGAAGCAACAAATTGTGGAGTGTTTAGGTCAAGGCATGACTACAATCAACATTGTGCGATGATCAGGATGAAGTGTCTTGGCAATCAAGAAGTATGTAGCTGATTCACAGTACACACGTGTGCGTGCTGATAAGGGCAAATTGAGGACTCTTTCCTACAGGCAATTACGTCAGGTTGAAAGAGCAGCGGCAAAAAAGCCTTGTCATAGCAGCAGACAAGTTTTTGAAGCTGCTTGTGCCTCCAACGTCCCCCGAACAACAAGATGCAGGGTCCTTCAGAGGTTTGCAGCTGTGCATACGCCATCCTGTCGACCTCCTCTATCCACTTCACACAAGCAGAAACGGCTCCAGTGGGCCAAACATTACATGAAGACTGATTTCAAAACTGTTTTGTTCACGGATGAGTGCCATGCAGCGCTCGATGGTCCAGATGAATGGAGTGGAGGATGGCTGGTTGATGGACACCCCACGCAAACACGGCTACAGCGCCAACAAGGAGGAGGTGGAGTAATGTTTTGGGCTGGAATCATGGGGAGAGAGATTGTCGGCCCCTTTAGGATCCCTGAAGGCGCTAAAGATGAACTCCATAATGTATGTGGATTTTCTCAAACAGCACTTCCTGCCATGGTTCAAGAAGAAGAACCGTGTATTTCACAGCAAGATCATTTTTCTGCATGATAATGCACCATCTCATGCTGCACATAAAACATCTGCATCTCTGGCTGATATGGGCATAAAAGGGGACAAACTTATGGTGTGACCCCCATGCTCCCCTGACCTCTACCCCATTCAGAACCTTTGGAGCATCATTAAAAGGAGTGTCTATGATGGCGGGAGGCAGTTCACATCTAAGCAACAGCTCTGGGAGGGTATTCTGTCCTCATGCAAAACAATTGAAGCAGAAACCATCCAAAACCTGACAAATTCAATGGACGAGAGAGTTCAGAAGCTCCTTTCGAACAAGGGGTCCTATGTGAAAATGTAACATCACCTAGAATAAAGTTTTGAGTTGAAAACTGTTTGATTTCAGTTTCTAACAACCTGCTAATGCTTATAATTTCAAAAATGACCATTTTTTTGGTCTTTATTAAAATGAAAAGGTTGATCGAAAAGTTTGGGGGATCTAAGAGTGTGGCAACCCAGTAGTCATGATTACTTTGAATTCTGACAATATGAGGGTCATGCTGCAGGTAGTGCAGCAAGAAGGCACTTATGTGTCTTGCGCATCTCGGAGCCCCAAAATTATTTTCCGGGCTAGATGCAGCTAAAAATTATTTTTAATTTTAAATCTGGTGAAGCTTATTATAGATGGCCTAATAGGATCAGTGCTGCACACTGCTACAAAGCCCAAATTATTTTCCAGTCAAGATACAGATAAACATGATTAGTAATTTGAAAGCTTAAAACGGTTGGTAGGGTCATTTTAACCAATCATCAAGCTTTTACTCTCCCCAGGATGACACAGGGGTAGAAAAGTCGTTTCGGATCCATGATTTGTTCATCTTTATGAACGTGAGTCTGTCTACATTATCAGTGGAGAGCCGCGTGCGCTTATCTGTCAGCACACCACCAGCAGCGCTGAACACACGTTCAGACAGAACGCTGGCTGCGGGGCATGACAAGATCTCCAAGGCGTAAGTGGCTAGCTCCGGCCATTTATCCAGATTGGAAGCCCAAAAAGAGCAAGGGTCCAGTGACACAGTCGTGGCTTCAATGTTTACTTGGAGATACTCCTGTACCATCGTCTCTAGGCGTTGACTATGTGTCAGACTTCTTGTCTCCTGTGGCCTTGGAAAGGATGGGCTAAAAAAGTGGTGAAATGATTCCGCAAAATTGATGTTACCAGCAGATACTGTGGTTCTGTTACGGTTTGAGTGCTGAACACTTGACGGTCCCACGGTTGGCAAGTTGGAACTGTGAGATTCACTACGTGCACCGCTGGTATTTTGTGGAAAAGCACATGTAAGATTCTGCAACAGTCTCTGCTGATACTCCTGCATGCGTGCATCCCTTTCTATGGCAGGAATAATTTCTGCAAATTTACTTTTGTACCGGGGATCTAACAGTGTGGCAACCCAGTAGTCAGGATTATTTCTAATTCTCACAATTCGAGGGTCATGTTGCAGGTAGTGCAGCAAGAAGGCACTCATGTGTCTTGCGCATCCAGGAGCACCAAGTCCCTGTTGTGTTGGTGGCGAGGTAGCAATCATGCTTCCTTCCTCTGTCCTCTCCCCCCAACCTCGCACAACAGAAATGTGATCAAGGTCTCCCTCATCTGATGAGTCTTCCATCAGTTCGTCCTCCACTTCTTCCTGGGCTCCTGCACCTTCCTCATTAGTTTGGCTGCTACCATGCGCCCTGGTAAAATCATCTCCCCCACCCTCACATGCCTGCCGCCTTGGTGCTGCCGACCGTCTGGACCTTGCAGATGTTAGCCCTTCCGCATACAACTCCTCCTCCTCTACTTCCTCCACCTCCTCTTGTGCCACCACCTGACTCCGAATTCTGTTTAACATGTGCTCCAGCATGTAAATCACCGGAATAGTCATGCTGATAATGGCATCGTCAGCACTAAACATCTTCGTCGCCATTTCAAAACTGTGCAGAAGGGTGCATAGGTCCCTGATCTGAGACCACTCCTCCAGCGTGATTTGCCCCACCTATGAATCTCGTTGGCCCAGGCTATACGTCAGAACGTATTGCACCAGGGCTTGTCGGTGCTGCCACAGTCGCTGCAACATGTGCAGAGTTGAATTCCACCGGGTAGGCACATCGCATTTTAGCCGGTGAAGTGGCAGGCCCAACGACTTCTGTAGAGATGTAATTCGCTGAGCTGCGGGATGCGAACGGCGGAAGTGAGCACACAGCGACCGTGCCCTCTGCAGAAGGCCATCTAGTCTGGGATAGTGGGCTAAAAATTGCTGGACAACCAGGTTCAACACGTGAGCCATACAAGGCACGTGTGTGACATTGCCCCGGCGAAGGGCCGCACCCAGGTTTGCAGCATTGTCGCACACGGCCTTCCCTGGTTTCAGGTCCAGTGGAGACAACCATTCATGAAATTGGTTCTCCAGAGCTGACCACAACTCCTCAGCTGTGTGACTCACATTTCCCAGACATTTCAATGTAAAAACCGCCTGATGATGTTGAGCCCTACTGCCAGCATAGTAAGGAGGTGTGCAGGATCCCTTCTGCGCAGTTAGAAAGCTTGTGGCATGACCAGACAGGCTTTGGGTGCAGGTGGAAGACCGAGAGGAGGTTGAGGAGGCAGAAGCAGTGGAGGAAAAATGACATAAAGAGGATTGACGCACAACTCGTGGGGACGGCAAGACTTGGACAGCAGCCCCTTGTCCTGCTGTCACCATAGTTACCCAGTGCCCAGTCAGCAACATGTAACGCCCCTGTCCATGCCTACTCGTCCAAGTGTCTGTGGTGAAATGCACCCTGTCACACACAGAGTTTCTCAAAGAAGCGGTGATGTTGTGTGCGACATGCTGGTGGAGCGCAGGCACACCTTTCTTTGAGAAGTAGTGCCGACTGGGCATCTGGTACTGGGGCACTGCGACGGACATAAGGTCTCGAAAATCCTCTGTGTCCACCAGGTGGAAAGGCAGCATTTCTGTAGCCAAGAGCTTGCAGATGGTGAAATTCAACCTCTTAGCTTTCTCATGGCTAGGAGGAAATGGTCTTTTACTTGTCCACATCTGAGGGACCGAGGGCTGGCTATTGTGCTTAGACGGGGTTGATAAGGGTGTCCCCGGCAAATTGCCGGTCTGTGAGGAAGATGCAGGCGGACATGTTAGGTTGCCTTGATCCAAAGGTGGTGCTATCGATGTTGGACAGCGCTCAAGACCAGCTGGTGTTACCACCTCCAAAGAAAATGATGACCTGCCAATCACGCTGGCTGTTGCGGGTAAAGAGGTGGCAGGTCTGCGCCCCAAAACAGGTGTGACTGCTGTCCCCCCAGTCACAGAGGATGAAGAGGCCGCGGATGCACAAGATATGGCAGACGGTGGTTGGCCCGGCCGGCTAGACCGCATTGTAGCACACTGAGCTTCCCACTGCAACTTATGCTTCATGTCCATGTGCCGGTTCATGCATGAAGTACTCAAACTATGTATTTTTTGGCCTCTACTTAGCTTTTGCTGACAAATGTTACAGATAACACGAGTTGGGTCATCTTTATCGATCTGAAAAAATGCCCAGGCTATGCAAGGCTTAGCACCCATGCGACCTGAAGAGCCACCACGACTTGTGGTGAGAGGCAGAGTTGTGTTTGAGGATGCAGTTGTTGACGTGCTTCCAGTACTACGTCTCTGTCCAGGAAGGCACAACCTGACCTCGTCGTCACTAGCATCTTCCTCCACCTCCTCTGCTGACCTCATCTCTTGGCTGACTGTGGGTTGACAGTAAGTGGGATCTCCGACCTCATCATCATCACCCTGTGCGTTATCACACCCGTCGTCCTCAGAGCCAACCTGTTCCTGCCCTGACAAAAAACTAAAGTTGTCGCTCCAATCAGGTATTTGAGTCTTATCATCGTCTTCCTCATTGTCTCCACCAACAGGAGTTACAGTTTGGGAATGAGGGTCTACATTATGGTCAGAACCTTCTGCGTCTGGTCCTGGATCCGACTCATAAAGATTCTGGGCATCAGTGCAGATCATTTCCTCGCCTGGATTCACAGAAGTGCTGGAGTCGACCTCTGATTCCCAGGCTATAGTATGAGTAAACAGCTCTGCAGACTCAACCATCTGTTCTACCTCATACTCAGACGGGCAGCTGGAGATTTGGGAGCTGTGAGGAAGCAAGTGCGATTTGGGTGACACCTTTGAGGACTGGAGTATTTGTGATGTTGAAGTTGATGTGGAGGAGAGCCCACTTAAAGGAGCACTTGATATCCGTTGAAGCACCTGCTGTTTTTGTGCCTCATCTGGAATTTGTAGCGATTGGCGTGGCCGTAAGAAAGGGATCTTATCACATTGTCCGCTAAAAGAAGTAGACATTTTAGTTTGGCTGGAAGATGGTCTTTCTTCTGCACCTACCCCACGGACACAACCTTTTTTCCCCTTCCCAACACGCCTATTCCCCTTTCCACCAGCAGCAGGCCTTTTTCCACTCATTTTGGTGGTTAACTAATTCACAACTCTGGAGTTGTTTGCACAAAAAAACAATGGATGGTAACCGAGCAGAGCTGAGTGGCCAAACTGTGGTATTAGGCCAAAACTATTGGCTGGGTTAGATGCAGAAAAAAATTATTTTTAATTTGCAACCTGATGGAGGTCAGTATAGATGGACTAATAGACCAAGTCCCACACACCGCTAGAAGCCCAAATATTTTTTCAGAGCTAGATGCAGAAATTTTTTTTATTCAATTTGCAACCTGATGGAGGTCAGTATAGATGGACTAATAGACCAAGTCCCACACACTGCTAGAAGCCCAAATATTTTTTCAGAGCTAGATGCAGAAAAAAATTATTTTTAATTTGCAACCTGATGGAGGTCAGTATAGATGGACTAATAGACCAAGTCCCACACACTGCTAGAAGCCCAAATATTTTTTCAGAGCTAGATGCAGAAAAAAATTATTTTTAATTTGCAACCTGATGGAGGTCAGTATAGATGGACTAATAGACCAAGTCCCACACACCGCTAGAAGCCCAAATATTTTTTCAGAGCTAGATGCAGAAAAAAATTATACTCAATTTGCACCCTGCTGGAGGTCAGTATAGAAGGACTAATAGAACAAGTCCCACACACTGCTAGAAGCCCAAATATTTTTTCAGAGCTAAATGAAGAAAAAAATTATTTTTAATTTGCAACCTGATGGAGGTCAGTATAGATGGACTAATAGACCAAGTCCCACACACTGCTAGAAGCCCAAATATTTTTTCAGAGCTAGATGCAGAAAAAAATTATTTTTAATTTGCAACCTGATGGAGGTCAGTATAGATGGACTAATAGACCAAGTCCCACACACCGCTAGAAGCCCAAATATTTTTTCAGAGCTAGATGCAGAAATTTTTTTTATTCAATTTGCAACCTGATGGAGGTCAGTATAGATGGACTAATAGACCAAGTCCCACACACTGCTAGAAGCCCAAATATTTTTTCAGAGCTAGATGCAGAAAAAAATTATTTTTAATTTGCAACCTGATGGAGGTCAGTATAGATGGACTAATAGACCAAGTCCCACACACTGCTAGAAGCCCAAATATTTTTTCAGAGCTAGATGCAGAAAAAAATTATTTTTAATTTGCAACCTGTTGGAGGTCAGTATAGATGGACTAATAGAACAAGTCCCACACGCTGCTAGAAGCCCAAATATTTTTTCAGAGCTAAATGAAGAAAAAAATTATTTTTAATTTGCAACCTGATGGAGGTCAGTATAGATGGACTAATAGACCAAGTCCCACACACTGCTAGAAGCCCAAATATTTTTTCAGAGCTAGATGCAGAAAAAAATTATATTCAGTTTGCAACCTGATGGAGGTCAGTATAGATGGACTAATAGAATGATGCTATGCCCAAAAGATTTTACTTCACTAGGTGCAGTAAAAAAATTGGTATTCTATACACAGGTGGTATATCTTGCAACACAGATAGGCTACTCCACTGACTAACACACTCTGCAATAGGCCAAAAAGGATTAGCTTTGCTAGATTCAGCCAAATGCTGTGAAAAAAACTTGCACTGCACTGGCACTGACCTGCCTGGCAAAAACTGATAGGAACTGATGTAACCTAGTCCTGAAAAGGACTCCAATTACAATTAGTCTTTACTCCCACAATCTATCTATTTAAGAGCACAGACCTGCCTGATAAAAGTCGTAGGAAATGCTGTAACCTAGTCCTTAAAAGGACTGCAATCACAACTATTCCCTACTCCCAAGCTATCTGTATATTTGTGTGAAAATTGGCTTGAAATTAACAAGGTATAGCGCACACAGCAACAGCGGTGCCGTCTAACACGCAGCTGCAGCAGTGAGAAAATGGTGGCGACGGGGAAAATGGCTTGGTCTTATAGGGCAAGGACATGTGACATACACTGCCAATCACACATGCCCTTGCTTGTGTGAAAAAAAGCACTTCGCTCCGTGTGTGCGCTGCTGATAGGCTGACAGATTGCACCTCCGCACTGCAAATGCGGGAAAGAGAAAAAAAAATGGAGATCTTCATTGTTCCTGCAGAGATCCATCCCCTGCCCCTCCCCCCGCCCCGCTGTACACTCAAACTGCGTATTAACATTAATTTTCATCATTACTGAGAAAAAATCCAGTTATGATTTTGGTGCACGAACAGTTATCGAACATAACCTCGAACAGCCGAATTTTTCTCAAATTGTTCGTGTTCGCCGACCGGCTCGAACACCGCCCAAAACAGCTCGAATTTGAGATTGGCGAACAGTTCGAGTAGAACAACGCTCATCTCTAATAAACACATACATAGTCACAGACACACAAGTATGCATACCTATCTTAAAATATAGATATATATTCCTACTTAAAACCACCTAGACACCAGTGTTCCTGTGTGACCGTCAGACTGGAGACGCTGCTGCGTTCTACAGATGACGCATTATTAATACAGCATCTCCAGTCTGACAGAGATGCTAATAATTCAGGTCGCAGCTCGCGCGCAGTGGCGTCCTCTAATTAACGCGCGGGTTTATGGGCGACGTTAATGTGTCGTGGGCGTGGTTACCGACGTTGATGCGTTGTGGGCATGTTTAACGACGTAGTTGCGGCCTAGCTCATCAGTAGAGGTAGTAATATGGCAGCCAGGACAAGAGCATCTCCGTGGGGCGATGCCGAGGTGCGCTACCTCGTAGCGCAGCTGGATGCACTGGATTATGAGTGCCATGAGCACTCTGAACATCCAGTGCTCCATAAACAGGCGGTGCTGCAGAGGATCGGTCGGGGCCTGGTCCGGAGATTTGGGGTGCAGCGCTCTGCTACCCAGATCAGGAAGAAGCTGGCGGAGATGAAGTACAGATCCGCCGACCGTATCACCAGCATCCGGTCACAGACCCTGCCCTATCGTGGTGAGTGGTTTTAAAATACGTTAGCACAGTATATGGCAGCACATTAGTTACAACTGTAATTACAGTGCAGTACCTTAGGTATGTAATGTTATTTGTTTTCCAGCACCTGCAGCCCCAGAGCCCCAGCGGGAGTCACCTGCAGCCCCAGAGCCCCAGCAGCAGTCATGTATGGGTTCACCAGCATCACTCCGTGATATGGGTGCAGCTTCGTCTTACGGTAATGCTTTCACATAAAATACGGTCCATACAACTTGGAAAGTATAGGGCTGTCATGTACTATTAAGTGTTGTGTCTTTCCCTAGCCGGTGATGCCAGGGGATCCGGGTGGTCCTTAAGCTCGTCATCACCCGAGCAAAACAAAAACCGTAAGTGTTAAATAACAAACATGTACCTGATAGGCTGTGGGCCCACTATGCGTTTTTTAAGGCGTTTCTGCAGCATTTTTACAGCTGTGGAAACGCATTAAAAGCGCATGGTAGAAGGGCAGCAATGTTCACCAATGATAATCCGCATGTGCTGTGCACATGCTGCGGAAATTTCCGCTGCGGATTATCATTGCGGAAAAAAACGAAGCACTACCAATTATTTTGCGGAAGCTCTTTTTTTTGCGCCGCCATTGACATGCATTATAATGCGCCAATTCCGCAATACTGCATCTGTACTTGCGTAATTAGCGAGTTCTAATGTGCGGATGGTACCCGGGTGTGGTGCATCGTGGGCACATAGCCTTAATTTGATGAATGTACAGAATTATTTGTCTTAAGTTTAACAATTACCTCCGTAGAAATCCCTACATTAGACGATCTCCTGGCGTCACAGCGGAGACTAAGCAAAGAAATCCACCAGCACGGAGTGATGCTGGCAAGATTTGTGGCAGCCCAAGAGCGTTGTGGCAGCCAATAAAATATATTTTTTTGTTGTTGATATTTTTTGGTTGGTTGTTATATTTATTCTATTTTTATAAAAAAAAGTTAAAGTTTATATCCACTGTTGTCTACACTTTGTTACAAACAAACAAGATGCTTCATCACTCACACCCATTATATGTATGCATCTGTATAGATCAGAGGTCTCAAACACGCGGGCCGCGGGCCGCATGCGGACCCTCCGGCTGCTTCATGCGGCCCGCAGGCACAGACCCCGTAAGTATCGCAGCTCTTTCCAGCAGCCGCCGACATCAGCACTGTAGTGCAGAGTATTGCTGTGCGGAGACCGGCTCTCTGCACAGCAACACCAGTGCCAGCCACCGGCCTATGAGAGGCCAGGAGCTGACCTCTGTGCCCCAGCGCAGCGGCGTATGATGTCACTGCCATGCGCAGATGTCAGCTGCTGGCCTCTGATAGGCCGGCGGCTGGCACTGGTGTTGCTGTGCAGAGAGCCGGTCTCTGCGCGGCAATACTCTGCACTACAGCGCTGATGTCCACGGCTGCTGGAAAGAGCCGCGATACTTACGGGGTCTGTGCCTGTGAGCTAATTGAGGTTATCAGCTGATGTTGTGCGGGGGCAGGAAAGCAGACTCCGAATACTGTCTGCTGAGTTGTGTATCTAATCCTATCCTGTGTGATACTGCCTGACGAGTTTTGTATCTAATCTTATCCTGTGTGATACTGTCTGCTGAGCCGTGTATCTAATCCTATTCTTTGTGATACTGTCTGCTGAGTTGTTTATCTAATCCTATCCTGTGTGATACTGCCTGACGAGTTATATATCTAATCTTATCCTGTGTGATACTGTCTGCTGAGCCGTGTATCTAACCCTATCCTGTGTGATACTGTCTGCTGAGTCGTGTATCTAATCCTATCCTGTGTGATACTGCCTGACGAGCAGTGCGGGGGCAGGAAAGCCGACTCCAAAGTCGGCTTTTACACCCTCCTGCTAATTCATGTTATCAGCTGATGTTGTGCGGGGGCAGGAAAGCCGACTCCGAAGTCGGCTTTCATAACCGCCTGCTAATTGAGGTTTTCAGCTGATGTTGTGTGGGGGCAGGAAAGCCGTCTGAAGTCGGCTTTCACACCCTCCTGCTAATTGATGTTATCAGCTGATTTTGTGTGGGGGCAGGAAAGCTGACTCCAAAGTCTGCTTTCACACCCTCCTGCTAATTGATGTTATCAGCTGATGTTGTGTGGGGGCAGGAAAGCCGACTTCAGACGGCTTTCATAGCCGCCTGCTAATTGAGGTTATCAGCTGATGTTGTGTGGGGGCAGGAAAGCCGTCTGAAGTAAGCTTTCACAGACGCCAGCTAATTCAAGAAGAAGAGAGAAGAGGAAAGAATAGGAAAGAATAGGAACATTGTATGAAAAGTTGAAGGAAGACCTAACATGTTGATCCAGAGGAAGGCAAAAAAAAAACATGCTCCGTTTCGGGGAAAAAAATTCCTTCCTGACTCCACATATGGCAATCAGACTAGTTCCCTGGATCAACGCCCTATCAAGAAACTAGCATATACAACCTATAATCAGAGTCAGACTCATGGTGCATGGTATGGCAGATCATTGCCATAAAGTGCACCATGACTATGACCCCAAAGACTAAAACAAGGGAAGTAGGAAGAGGAGGGGAAGAAGACCAGCTGTGAAGAAGACCAGAGGACACAGGGAGAAGACAGAAGACAGGTGATGAAGCCTGGAGTGGGAAGAGGAGAAGGGGAGGAGGTGATCACCAGCGGAGAGCAGGGATGGGAATGGAGGGTAGGGAATGGAGGGGAGGGAACGGAGGTTGGGAAGGGATCGGAGGGCAGGGGTGAGGGGTCCCACCCTCGGGAAGAGGTAAAGCAGAAAAGAAGACAACAAAAGACATTTTTATTTCAATCAGGGGAAGATCGTAGGGCAGGGGTAAAGTTAAAAAAGAGGACAATAAAACATTTTTTTTATAAACAAACAAAAATGTGAACAATTTTAACAATTTAAATAAGTATTAAATTAACAATATTTACAAAATGATAACAAAAATTGAAATGAAACATCACTACATTTCTTCGTATCGATTGCCTGTATTTGTGTATCCATGCCTGGGGGAAACAAAAGAATCCGAACACATGGGATACTGTGCGTGGGGGGCAAGGCTTTGTGGATGCCGGATCCTCTGCACTGGTGTGTTGCGAAGTGGGTCCGGCATATGGGTCCAAGAATGTTGTTGAAAAGGGCCAGGGTCGATCAGAGTATGTACAGTAGAAGTTTCATTAAGATCATCGGCTGCCGCTTTATTTAAAGTCTCAAACATGACCCTTTCTGCGTGCGCCCTCTGTCGGTCATCCAGCCTCTGTAGTCTCTCGCCAGCAAATGTGGCGAAGTTGTCCCACTTGGCCTGGGTCTGTAGCAGTAGAATCTTGTTCGCCAGAGATATTAGATCTGGCGATGGCGGCAAGCTGGCCTTTCTTTTCCTTGATTTTCTTTGTCACTGAGGCACAAGGTCTTCACTTGTAGAGGCCATAGGGTCTTCATTCGCCGATGCCATAGGTTCCTCATTCCTTGACAGCACACTCGCCTCCTCCATACCACGTTCCGTAGCCGGGATGTCGTCATCTTGCCGATGGTGCTGTGGGAACACAAAATTAAAGTTAAGATTTTGGTTACAACATCCAGCAGGTATGTTATGACCAGCATGGGTACACGTGCACTAAAAAACAAATGTGAGGGGCGGCTAAACTATGGCATGTACATTGAAAGTATAAATGCTATTTACAGGGAAGCAAAGAAGGTACTTACATCTTCAACAGGGGAGTCAGTCTGGATATCAGGGTCTTCTTCCGGGGTCGGCCGCATCGTACACGCCATTCATCGAGGTAGCTCCTGGTCACGGGTGAAGGCAAGCAAGTCATAATACCATAATGTTGGCACATAAACCTCATTTGTGCCGGTACCCGACTTCTTTGACTTCTCCACCCGGTTGAGTTCTTTCTTATATACGGTGCGTAGACCCAGGAATTTTCTCTTCACCAGCTCTTCATCCACCTTCTCGTTGGGGCCATGGCTTTTAAAGAGGGCAATCAATTGCTGGTATGCCTCCCTCTTTTTCTCTCTATTGCAGTAGTCTGTTGATTTTATTTGCCAAAGGCACGGCAGGGAGCGGTACAGGTCAATCATTTCCCTCACAAACTCTTCACTTTTGAAAGCCATCTGAAAAAGGATAGCATACAGTGATCATACATGAAACATTTTAAAACACAGTAAAAAATACTGCACACTGTTTGTTGACCCCCTTAAAATGGCCTCCGATGCATAAGCAAATGTATACTTGTTGGGTGTGGCAAAAACCCACTAAAACAACTTACCGTGTAAACAAAGCAATATAGCTGCCTGAAGAACCAAAAAATCGATGTCGAGTCACAGCTGAAGAAAATCCACAAACCAGAACGCTTGTCAGGAACAAAGCCCAGATGAATGGAATCACAGCTGTAGAACGCTACTAGGATCCAAACATCAGGATGCTGACAGGGCCTTAACAAAGCCCAGATGAACGAATCTTGCCCGGAGAACACTGCTACGATCCGAAAGCAGAGCCCAGATAGGAATAAAGGAACGATCCGAAACCAAAGCGCAGATAGGAACAAAGGAATGGAATTGCTGCAATGTCGCCTTATTTTAAACCTGTCGCCAATCAGAACGCAGTAGCGTCCACCAATCGGAGATGAGGGGGCGCGGAAAAGTAATTTTATGCACGCCTTTGTGACACAGTACAATTCCTATCAAAGTGTGGATCGTTGAAGTAGCTGCTGTGTGAAAGCGCCCCAACGACCAACGAGATCGTTAGTTAGATCGCTGGGGCGGCCGAAATCGTTGGGAAGTTCAGCATGTTTGACGGCTCCCCAACGATCGCGATTTGACTTTACAGCGATCTCAAATTCGTGACGTAATAACGATCTCGCTAGCGATCTCATTATGTGTGACAGGGCCTTAAATTACTTGTGAGTTTAAGGCTATGTTCACATGTCCAGTAGTCATCTCTTAGAATGGATCCATTGGCAAAAAAGTTGTGTAGGCACAACTTTTTTGTCTGTTTTTTAAAAATTGATTTCAGCTGCATCCATTTTTTTTATCATTGAAGACTATGGTCAACAAATCTGTTAATTTGCCATCTGTTTTTTTCATTTGGAAATGATCTGTTTTTTTGCTTGCTGGATCAGTTTCAAATTGAAGAAAATGAATGGCTATTTCATGGATCCATTGTCCATAGACACTAGGCTTGTGATTCCTCTGCACCCTCTGCCTGCCTCCAGGGTTTGAATGACAGGTCACTGTTGAGATTCCAAGCGGAAGAGGAAGGTCTTTCAAGGACAAGAGACAAAATCTAATTAGCATAAAACTTCATATGGTGATTAAAGAAGAACAACGCGGATATCAATGTAATTAACATTACAGCACTATTACAGTCATGTTTTTACTTTACATTACAAAATCATGCAGACAGGTTCTCTTTAAGAATTCTGTTTCAAATTAAGTAAATAAACGTCAGTTATAGAGTGTTATAAAATGTTACAAATGTAGTTTTCCTTTAAGTTTTTTTTATGCCTTATCCTAAAATAAAGGTAGATGATGGGTTAATCTCAACTCCAGCATGTCTGACTGGTCTCTTTGTTGTTTGAACAGCGCCTTGCATTCATTTCTGACAGCTGCATCATGGCAGCCTTTGTTGATCTGTTTACTCACATTACTATTTCAGTTTCAAAATGATATTTCAATTGAAAAGGAAACACGCTATGTGTACAAAGAAAAAAAGACCAAACTATTGAAATACAAGCACTCTGGCATTGAAGAGGAAGCAGATGTCTGGTCTCCAACTGAACCAACAGGAACTTTATAATGAGACTTCATTCTCACCTGTTGGCTGAGAGTCACTTGTACTCATTCGTGTACCTGCTGTCTGACTTCTGAAAATCCCACAGACACACGGAGTTCTGGGTAATCAAGCATTCATTAATTATTCTATAAAGGAAGTTTTAATAGAATTTCATTTTCCTGTCCACTAATGATTCCATATTTGTTTTTGCATTTTATTTATGATCTAATACACAATCATTTATAAACACATAGCAAAAGTTTATTTAATTCAAAAGTGAAAAATAAAATATTTAAAAAATATCCATTGCAATATAACACATTGTGGCACAGAAATATTTAAAAACTGTTATTATAAAACTATGAGAAGCCAGCTAGTCATTAGTGAGTTACAGCAGAGGAGGCAGTTGTCATGTGAAGATATGATGTACAGTTCATTCTATTATTTTATCAATCTCTAATTTAACAGCAGATTTGATTGATTTTGTACTTATCGTAATGGTATGTTGAGTTTAGGAGACAAAGAAAATTGTGATGGTTAGAGATGATCACATCTTTTTCAATTCAAATTTCATAAAATGTCAATTAGCAGCGAATTGATTCTCTAGGAATTACAATGTTTAACCCCTTTACCCCCGAATGTGGTTTGCACGTTACTGGCCAGGCCAATTTTTACAATTCTGACCACTGTCACTTTATGAGGTAATAACTCTGGAACGCTTCAAAGGATCCCACTGATTCTGAGATTATTTTTTTTGTGACATATTGTACTTCATGATAGTGGTAAAATGTATTCAATATGACTTGTGTTTATTTGTGAAAAAAACGTAAATTTGGCAAAAATTGTGAAAATTTTGCAATTCTCAAAATTTGAATTTTCATGCCCTTAAATCAGATGTCCGCTTCAATGGATCCCACTGATTCTGAGATTGCTTTTTCGTAACATACTGTACTTCATGATAGTGGTAAAATTTATTCGATATGACTTGCATTTATTTGTGAAAAAATCTGAAATTTGGCGAAAATTTGAATTTTCATGCCCTTAAATCAGACGTCACATGTCTACTTTACATCAGCACAATTTTAGAACCAAACATTTTTTTGTTAGGAAGTTATAAGTGTTAAAAGTTGATCAGCGATTTCTCATTTTTCCAATAAAATTTACGAAACTGTTTTTTTAGGGGCCACATCACATTTAAAGTGACTTTGGGGGGCCTTTATGAGAGAAAATACACAAAAGTGACACCATTCTAAAAACGGAACCCCTCAAAGTTCTCAAAACCACATTCAAGAAGTTTATTAACCCTTCAGGAGCTTTACAGGAATTTTTGGAATGTGGAAGAAAACAATGAACATTGAACTTTTTTTTCACAAAAAAGTTACTTCAGTCCCAATTTGTTTTATTTTCACAAGAGTGATAGGAAAAATGGACACCAAAATTTGTTGTGCAATTTCCTTTGAGCACGCCAATACCCCATATGTGGGGGAAAACCACTGTTTGGGTGCACGGCAAGGTTCGGAAGGGAAGGAGCGCCATTTGACTTTTTGAATGTAAAATTTGCTTGAAATATTAGCGGATGCCATGTTGCGTTTGGGGAGCACCTGATCTGCCTTAACAGTGGAAATCCCCACAAGTGACATCATTTTGGAAATTAGACCCCTCAGGGAACTTATCTTGAAGTATGGTGAGCACCTTGAACCCTCAGGTGCTTCACAGAAGTTTATAACATTGAGCTGTAAAAATAAAATGTTCAAATTTTTCCAACAAAAAAGTTTTTCAGCCCCCAATTTTGCATTTTCATATGGGTAACAGGAGAAATTGCGCCATACTATTTGTTGTGCAATTTCTTCTGAGTAAGTTGATACCCCATATGTGGGAGAAAATCACTGTTTGGGCAAACAGCAGGGTTAAGAAGGGAAGGAGCTCCATTTGACTTTTTGAATATAAAATTTCCTTAAATAATTAGCGGACGCCATGTTGCGTTTGGAGAGCCCCTGATGTGCCTAAATAGTGGAAATCCCCCACAAGTGACCCCATTTTGGAAACTAGAACCCTGAAGGATTTTATCAAGGGGTATAGTGAACATTTTAAGCCCAGAGGTATGACACAGAATTTGATAACATTAGGTCATCATACTGAATAAGTTGTCATCAGTCTTGTGCGCAAGTGCTCGCTACTTGAGTTTGCATTGGGTACTCGGGTATACACCAAGTATCGATGGTGCTCGAATTACTTTCTCAAGTCCCTGCCCCGCATGTTTCATGGTTATTAGACACCCAAAAAAAAACATAGCATAGCAGTGTTTTTTTTGGCTGTATAACAGCATATGGGGTGGAGACTCGAGCATGTCATGAGGGGAGGGAAGAGAAAGTAGAAATCATTTTAGTTTTTTACAGTCTAGGCAGATTGGTTCTAGATGCACAGCTCATCATTACAGAAAAGGATAGAAAATTTGATTGTCGTTCAATTCTGAAAAACAGAGAAGATAAGTATGGCAGTCTCAATTTGTGAATAAAAACAAATAGATTCAAGAGTGCAGAGTCAGTATAACTTTTAATTGATTGATCAGTGATATACTGCAGCGAAGCACCCTAATAACACCACTTTTTTTTATTGTTCACAGATTACAAACAAAAGGGCAGTTTAAATCCCATTAACTCTAATTTTCCAACTAAAAAACCAAGGCTTGTGTGTCAGAGAAAGTATGCTGCCTGGACAACCCATAAGTTCTATCAGTTTTTGCATTTATTTAGCATTTTTTAATGCAGCTGTCTTCCTCACAAAGTATGCATGTTTACATTTTTTTTAACATTTTTGTTGTACCAGTCCAATATCACGCCTCATTTCAAAGTTGGGTACCTACTTCCTGGCATTGGTTGCTACACATCCTTTTGGGGAAAGGGTAATTCATCTACTTAAGCAAAAATGTAAAAATAAATATGTTTTACATTGAATCAAGACATTTAGCTGTACATGTCTATTTTGACACACCTGTTTAAGCCAATTGGAGACATGTACATGCCACAATGATGAGTGTGCTGTCATTTAATTAGCATTTTGGGCCAACATGTGTACCCTACCTAGCATTTCTGGATGATTTAAACTTTTTTCAGGGTTGAAAAAGTGTGGTTAAACTTTTTTGTTAACATTATCTTGATTCCAAAATGTATGGTTAAAGAAAAGTGGCACACTCAACTGACATGGTAACGTAAGGGAAAAAATTACTATATTGTGGCAAAAAACCGATCCAACAGTAGTAGTACCAAATGCAGGTTATAATTGATCTCCTTTGCCTCTGGAAAGCGTATAAATGAGGAGGATGCCGAGGGCATAATGGAATACGTGGCATGTAACTCATCACAGTCACAGTAGGATGATGTTTTCTCTGACTGCAAAATAGTCAGAGTAATTTTTCTGTTCAGTCAACCTCTTCCGTCACCAAAACATGATCATTTACATCCAAAACTTTCAGAGTTGTCAATAAGACATCTATCCATTCAGCCATATAGTTCCCTAACCCAAAGCACCCCAAGGGATAAGGAGGATACTTCAGATGAAGAAGTTCTTCCAGGTGATTTATTGGATGAGAAGGACAGTCAGTCTTTGTACTTGGATAATGTTATGACTAATAAAGCACATTCACACAGGTAACATACAAACCAGAGAGACAAATACCTGAACCTGACATGTCCCTATTCAGACTAGTTAAAGCCATTCTCTAACTCTAGTCTTTCCCTGCTTGACCATGGAGGATGGCACCCTAAGATAACGCAATGTCGCCCCCACTTGGTGGCTGCTTACCCTGCATGTTTTCAGTAGCTCTTAGGATAGCTATAGTAACAGTTCCCTAATGAATAAACGGATCACACAAAAAACAACTGCAACCAACACAAACCACAGTCATGTGAATGAATTCAACAAGTCACCAGCAGGAAACACAAGTTTTCCCCAACTTTTTTTCCCCAAGTTTTCCCCGAAAAGTGATAGGACAGACAAACAGAGTAAATGAAGGACACCTTTGTTAAGCTAGATAGACAGCAGCCAGAATAGCAGAACCTAAGCACCCAGAGAAAAGATGTGTCTTGCGTAGCAAGGCAGAAAAAGAAGCCGACCACAGAACACAAACTCAATGGTTCAAATCCAGGAGCATGACAGATAACTTGGGTCAGATGGAAGACACAATTCACAAGTCCAACTGTGGTACTGGTTCTACCAGTGGACGATGGTAGGGGCACTGTCACTGGTAGTGGCATTCTGAGTTAGGGCAAATTTAGAGGCAGAAATCAGGCAGGGATCTCATGACATTTTACATATTGAGACATCTGTGAGCTGGTTCATTAATAATGCGGCTGTTGGTTGGGAAATAAGTTGGAAGTATTTAGGAGGTGATGTCATCAAAGATGAAGGGTGGTGTAGTCAGCATTAAAAAGCAGAGCTGATGTCTGGCCAATATATCTTCAGGGGGGGAAATCTGACTGTTCTGATCAATGTATTGCAATCCAAAATAAAATAAAAATAATACATAAACAAATAAAAAATAGAGCCCAAACACCTTTCGTATTAATGTACAGGTGCACAAATACGCTATGTGGCCAATATATAAACATATACATACACAATATGTCAGCACACTGCTATTAATGAATACATGAACTCCACTATTGCTTTAAACATTAAAAATATAAGGTACTTAGTTAGCACTTTTTGATCAAAGAGCTCAAAAGCCATCCAACCATGTCAAGGTGTAACTAAACATGGATGGTCCCTATCACTAATGTTCTACCTCTCCATGTGCCAAATCAGCCTCATCTGAATGGGGAAGTGAAAGAAAACCAGGCACACAGTAATTATAAACTTGTCTTGGAAGGATGTTTAAATAAGGGTTCTAAGCCCTGCAGGGGCCTCACCCCAAATGTATACTACAAAAAAATAGGGCTTGCACACCTTTAGTATTAAATTAATGTACATGTGCTCAAATTCGCTATGAGTGGTGTGGCTCCCACCTCTTCAAGTCCCTCTCTGTCAAATATACTGTTGCATGGGAAACAGTGCACAGGTTGCTAACTGGGCAACTGCTCAGAAAAATTAGAGCAAGGCCCAATGCTGGTGGTCAAATTTTAGTTCACAAGGGATGACCTTATTTTGACCACAATACACCATGACGAAAGCACCCCTGACTGTGCTACCACAACAGATGATCCCAAAACCAGATTGTAATCTGCATTATAAAAAATCATGGGGGTTGTTGATCTCTCAAAATCATGGTACAAAAAGTGTCCCAGTACTTCAGAAACTGAAGGTACATGAATTGTATTAAGGTCACATTTCCCCAGTGAAGTCCCCCAAACTGCAAGGAAGGGAATAACTCAGAAAAAGTACAGCGTGTTCCAAAAGAAGGATACAAAAGGACACAAAGGCTCTCGTAAACCTGGCCTTTGGATTAAGGTTTGCTTTAAATCATAACACTAGTTCATGAATTATTAAAATTCTGATTTATCCTGTTAACACAAAAGCCTTTTGTAGTCTAATATAATTTATATAATAATAATTAATAATTATATAAAGTATAATATATATATATATATATATATAATGTATATGTATAATATATTATAATTTATTATATAATATATTATACTCTGCACAACTTACATGCGCCACCAAATTATAAATTCAAATAGCAGTAAAACCCTTAATTTATTAAGCCCCTAGATAATTTCCTTGCGGGTTTAATTTTTAAAAGAGGATCACTTGTTGGGCGTTTCTTCTTTTATAACATCTCCAGGCCTCTGCTAATCTGGCATACCACTCGTATATCACTCCAACAAAATCCACATTCCTACATAAACATTTTCTTGGAAAAAATTTAATTTTTCATGACCCAAAGTTATAAACCTTTGTGAAGCATCTGTGATTCCAAAAGGCTCACTCCAACTGAAAATAATTCCTTTTCCAATTAAATTTTTTTGGGTGCATATTCTCTCTTTACATATTGAGAAATTGAAACATTTGCCATTTTAGTTGAAAGAATGGAATTTTTTTCTTTTATTCATTCCACTTTGCAATAATTCCTAGGACTCTGGAGTGTTAAACTTCCTGAATTAGGTTTTGAATACTTTAAGGAGTATAACTTTTGGGGTTTTTCTTAAATATAGGCCCCTCAAAGTCATTTTAAAACTGTATAGGTCTACAAAAAATGTTTTTTACATGTTGGTGAAAAAATGAAAAACTTTTAACTAGAGATGAGTGACTTTTTTTCGATTCAAACTCATCGAATTTGCCGAATTGTCCCCAAATATTTCATTTGCACCGAATAAATTTGTGAAAATCTCAATATTGGAAAACTTTTATTGCTTGGACATGCAGAAGTGGGAGAGAAGAGAGAATCCCACTGACCATAAGAGATTACACTTTAAAGAAGAGAGAGAGGATCCTGCTGACCATAAGAGCTTACACACTACAGAAGAGATAAAAATTCTGAAGATGGAAAATGACCTTGTGGTACAAACTGTTCTCCACTGTTCTCCACTGAGCTGTGATGGCTCAGGTACTGACCACCACTGTACAAGATATAATAATCCGTAATTTACAAAATGATGTTGGCCAACTCATTGATGCTTCTGCAATTCGGGAACTGATGCAGGGAAAGATTTTTTCATGACCATAAATCGAATCTCAAAATGTTCGAATTCTTCTTAAACTGCAAGTTTTAGGAAATTCGACTCAAACTCGACCCTCCTTTAATCTATCCTCTTATCTCTATTTTTAACTCTTATAACACCGCAACAAAATAAAATGGCATTTCAAAAGTGATGCTGATGTAAGCTGGATATATGAGAAATGTTATTCACTAAATATTTTGCGCTGGATGACTATCTACTATAAGGGAATAAAAATGAAAAGTTTGAAAATTACAAGTTTTTTCAAAAAAATCCAAATTTTTGATATTTTCATAAATAAATGCATTTTTTACCTACATTTACAATTATTTGTAGTGCAATTTTTCACAAAAAAAACATTCTCAGAATCACTGGGATTAGAGGAAGCATACTTAAGTTATTACTAATTAAAGTAAAATTTTCCTTTGCAAAGTTCTCAATTTTTGTATTAAAAAATTATTTTTGAGGTCATGTGAAGTTTCCTGGTAGAATACTATGCAGACTTAGTCCCCTGCCCAGGACATAAAAGGCTATGGTAGTGTTTCTTTAATTATACTCCCTGTAATCACTCTGAAACAAATGTCATGGACCTTCATGCAATGAAAGATGGTGTGACTGTTCACAAAAGACTAAGGGCCCAATTCATCAAACCTATTACGCCAATATTACAGAGTAAAAATCTTTGAAAAGTTGCATAATTTTGGTGCACTAAACTCGAGGCTACACTAAAATGTTGCAACTTTAACCCAGCTCTGACAAAGTGGGTGGGGATGGAGTAGGATGGGGGGCGTAGCAACCATTGCTCATCAAATTATGCCACAAATCTTACTCCAGCAGGGACTGGAGTAGAATTTGTGAGGAGGCGCACATAGAGGTGCACGTCACGTCTTATTAAGACCGATGTGTACAATTTGATTTATTGGGTGCTTAGAATATGTGTACACAACGGCTTATAGACGGTGGAGTACCTGCATAGTTTTTAAAGCAGAAGACACCTTAGGAAATTGCTGGTGGTGTTTTTCCTGAAGCATCTGCTCTATCTTTTTCAATGTTTCTGCTGTGACTTTTGTTCATAAATTCACATGTAGAATCATGGCAGCTTCCAATCGGAATTCACCTGAAGAAGGGTCAGGTCAGTTCTTTTAGGCTTTTGAAGCCATTAAGAGTTAAAAAAGACAGAACATTTGCATAATAAGTGATTTTGACATTGGTGTGCATTTGTTCATTATTTGTAATGTTTATTTAGCACCTTTTCAGGCGGGTTCCAGGCATAATCTGGCAAAAAAAAGACATTGTGTTCCTTAGGGTGATAATTTTGGACAGTTTTTCTTTACATTAAAAAGCGTGAAATTTCTGTCTTTGCTGTGTGTTATAAAACAGGCTATTGGTTACAATCCAATTTCTCCCTAGCCAAATATTTTACGGTCACTTGGACATTATTAAGGCTATGTTTGCGTTAAAGAGCTCAAAGAGGCTTTAGTACAATCCTTGGAGGACACATAGTGTTACACATGTCTTTTTTGGCCAATTAGAGGCTTTGTAGTATTGAGATTCACAGCAAATTGATTCTGTGCAAATCAATTTTTTAGAAATATTTGTCAAACCTGGCAAATTTGAATTTCAGAAAATTTGATCATACTACACAGTATCACTCATAGATCACACAGTGGCACTACTGCTCACAGTTCTCCTATCTCTCTCCCCTATCAATTAAATCTCTGTATTTTTAACAGATTACTACACTTATCTTTTTCATGTCTGCAGTTGTACAAAACATTATTGTCTGGAGTATTTTTCCATTGTTTTAGAGCAGTTTCTTTCTATCTCTGTTGTTGAACTGTGAGCTATGATGACATTTCACTATTTTAAAATGGCTGCTGTATTCCCTGCCTCAGCTTATATACAAACTATGATAGCCCCTTGTTATTTGATAGCTTCAAGGCATTATGGAGAAGCCCATGCGGTTGCACTTGACATTTTTAGGTTGATTCGAATTAATTGAATCACCAATTGTTTACATCCGCCAAGACCTACAAATTTCAGAATATTCTACGTGAAATCAATTTGCATCAAATCAATATGCTCGATTTTATTGATGGTACACAATGGACTGTAGAATGAGATAACAGTGAGCTTGTTGCAACTGCTGGGCCTGTAGCAGTTGTGACATGCTCCATTCTCCTGAACATTTAATATAGAAGATTAAGATTACAGACCCTGCCACCAGACAAGCTTAGTAAAAAATTTACTGTTATTCTGTAGTCTGCTATACACTGAGATACACAAAGGCTGAAAATGCCTAACAATTCAAAATGTTTCTTTAAACTGTATTGTAAAAATTTTTTATAATATTTTTATCCACAAATACTTTTGTATAAGAAAAAAAAACTTCCACCAAAGGTATCCACTCATTCATATGTTTTCTGAGTTAAAAATGTACCGTATTTTTTGGACTATAAGACGCATCAGACCATCAGACGCACCCCAAATTTAGAGGAGGAAAATAGCAAAAAAAATCAAAAAAAAAAGAATTTTAATGTGAAAATGGGCGTGCATCTTATAGTCTGAATTTAGCATACTGCGGAGGCAGTGGCAGTAGAGCGGGGTCATAGGAAGCAGGGTCGCCACTGCAGGAAGCCGGTGGCAGCGGGAGAGGGGCATGCTGCGGGCCCTGGGCTTGGAGGAGGGAGTGTTTTGGTGGTGCGAGGCAATAGCCATTGATCTCCCGGCGGTGAGCTTCAGAAAAATGTGGGTGGTTCGAGACAGGAGCGGAGTAATGGCTGTGTACATTGATCTCCTAGCGGTGCTCTTCAGGAAAATGGATCCAGA
Source organism: Phyllobates terribilis (assembly GCF_046119375.1). NCBI lineage: Eukaryota > Metazoa > Chordata > Amphibia > Anura > Dendrobatidae > Phyllobates > Phyllobates terribilis. The sequence continues at coordinate 696,431,291 of NW_027362762.1, forward strand.
GGCGACGCATGCTCAGGTTGAGATCTCATCTTGTCATTGAGCCGAGATCTAAATCTGTGCATGCGCCGACAATGGCGCCATTTTCCTGGACCCCACCACAATCAGCAATGCACACAGTGGGGACTCAGCTCCTACCTCAAACGCCAATATTTTCCTGAAGCCCACCGTGGGGAGATCAATGGCTCCTGCTGCCTTGCACCACCAGAACACAGCCTCATCCCAGCCCAGGGGCCACTGTATAGCCCCATTAATGCAGCCGCTGGCTTCCTGCAGCGGTGACCCTGCCTCCTGCGACTCAGCTCCACCGCCACCACCCCTCCTCCCTGGAAGCTACATTTGGACCGTAAGAAGCAACCCCATTATGCTTCCAAATTTGAGGAGAAAAAAAAGTGCGTTTTATAGTCAAAAAATATGATAGATAAAGGGAAATCACTGTTTGGCCAAAACTGTTTGGCCATGCCCAGGGTGCAAGGAGCACCTGTGCTTTGTTTGAACAGTCATTTTGTGCTGACAAACATAATTTATTGTATTGTTGTACACACTGTGCATGTGCCTTTTAAAGAAGGTTACAGTGAAAATTGTTCTTCACTTCAACTCTGCATATAAGACCACAAATCTTTTTATACAGATCTATGATTCATTTGGACCTCATACATTCTAAAGGATCTCATGCCATTCTGTTTTTCAGTTTAATGATAAAAATAACATTTACTGTATGTGAAACGTACACATGTGGACACACATCTATACAAAACTCGTGGTTGTCATAAATAGTCATTTCAGTTTATTCTATTGATACTTACTGCCGACATTTACTACAGTGTAGTAAACAATAGCATGCAGCTGACTTTCTCAATTTGCTTATATAATGACTGTTTGGCCTGCATACAATTAAGCACTTATGTAAATAACATTACTGCTTTTTGGTTTGAAGCTTGCCGAGCTTTATAAGCGCATGATGGTCACATTTACAATTCTATGTATATACAGTTCCTGTGTTTGAACACATCACCAATTTCTGAGATGAATTGTTGACTTTAATATTTTCTCCTTACCCATGTGTGTTATATACACGGGACATAAACTCAAAATTAATCATTTGTTTTTAATGTAGAAACATAAATTGTTCACTTTATCATGAAGATCATTTGAATAAGGTCTAATAGGTTGTTTGTGAATCAATCTTTAGAAAAGGTCCGAGTGGTCAGTCTCAATTTGAGATCCAAATGGAGTTGTCTTCTGCTGGACTATTGAGATACTTATTTTGTCAGAGTCTGGAGTACCAGGAAATTCCCTGAAATGTATATGAAATGCTGAATGAACAGATTGCTTTAATTAGATCTTAAGAGGGAATCTGTCACCAGGTTTGTGCTACCCCAGCATAAAGCAGCATAATGTAGAGGGAGAGAACACCTGATTCCAGCAATGTATCACTTACTGTGCTGCTTGCTGCAAATTTGATAAAATCACAGTTTTATCTACTGCAGATCTAGCAGTTCTCTGAATGCTGAGCTGTGTATAACCCCGCCCACACCACTGATTGGCTGCTTTATGTGTACACTGCATAGGCAGAAAGCTACAAATCAGTGGTGTGGACAGGGTTATACAGAGGTTATGAATATGGAGGACTACATGACAGCAGGTTTACTAGTCCTCTAGTGATAATCTGCAGCTAATAAATCTATGATTTTATCAAAGTAACACCAAGCAGCCCAGTAAGTGACACATAACTGGAATCGTTGTCTCTATCTCTACATTATGCTGATCTCGGAATAGGTGGCAAAAACCTGGTTCCCTTTATTTAGGAATGTTCCTTGCCCCATGTATCTTCATTGAGGGCAAGCACAACAGATTCTTTCCTTTATGGGAATTATAATGTATTTACTTATGGTGAGAGTTTCTGGAACAGTTTTACTTGAATACATTTCTGTGTAAAACTTTATGACCACACATAGATATATACTTTGTTTTGTAGTATGATGTGACAAAAGGAACCACATTTTATACCATATTGTTGCTGCTTAGTTCTAAATGATGTTCCATTTCATGATGTAAGTCTTCCTCTGCATTTGTAGGCGAGTACTTGGTCTTCTATATGCAATGTGATAGAAGATACTGGGACAGATTTATCAATAGTGGTGTTTTATACATTAGTCTAAAATAAAGAGGTGATAAAAGGAAAGAAGAATTATACTGCACCAGATTTATTAAAACACCACTTAATAAATTAATTGACGTTTTCGACTGTTGTAAAGTCAGAAAATGAGATCTCTACCTTCTATGAACAGATGCAAGTGTTCTGCAAAAAACTTGCAACATTTTCTGATGTAAAGTTTAATAAACCTGTCTAAACATTTTTGTCAATGTTCCCTCCTGGTGTAAAGGTTAATCAATTTGTTTAAAAGTTATTCGCTGCCCCCCCCCCCACCTATTCACTGGCTTTTTTAACTTTTTTCTAGCAAAAATGTAATTATTTTTCCCAAATTGCAAATTTTAGGGCTTAGGTTGCAAAAAAACGAGAGTAAACTGCTGAATAAATGTCTAAAACAGAGATAATTGTAATTTTTCATCTCTGTAGTTTGTAAGAAAATGTTAATTTTATGGCATAAATATGGATAATGTTGAAAATCATACACTTCATACATATTAAAATGGCATTTATTAAACAAATTAAATTTGCCATCCAGTAGCAAAATGAAAATAGATAATAATTAATTTCTAAATGCTAGATACCTTTCTATGTATACTGCACCTCACAGATAATGACCTCATGCAATCTAGGAGATTCATTTGTTGGGACTTTAAATGTAGGTTAAATTCCTTTCAGTACACCATTTATTAATTTTTAACAATTTCTATGCAAGAAGAGCAAACAACACTCCATACATTATTACAATAATTTACTTTATTCATACAGAAATTCAATACAGACAGTAATAAAATAGACACATAAACAGACAAAAATAGAATGTGCACACGCTGATATGGGCAAGTCAAACAATGGGCAATACAATGTATTAGTAGTGGTATAAAAATCAAGCGAGTCCTCATCAGATGAAAGTAACCTCAATAGAGAGATCTCAATACCTGACCACAGAATGGTGCTACTCAATCCAATATGTGTTTTGCCGTTGCTTCCTTGGGTAGTGTGGTTTGATCCCACCTCCAGTCCTTTTTATTCTCAGCTGTACAGATAGTGTACCAATAAGATCATGATTACCAAGTCTGGATATCCTTTTTTCTATCCAAGGAGTCTTACAAAAGTGAACTGCTGCCATTCCCCACATGAGGAGAAGGATCGGGCGCAGTCAGTGTGATCAGAGAGACCAGTGCAACAGCACTAATCTTGGATTTGGGGAACTGCCCACATACGTTGAGCTACTACAGCCTAATGCAAGAGGTGGGCATTATGTGATCATGGGTGCGCAGAGCTGAGGGCACAGCAAGCATTTTCAGAAATATCTACTCGATCTCCATCACAATCCCTATCACAATCCATCACAATTACCCTATTATGAACAGGAAACTCCTCATGTATTCATAATCTCTGGATAAGTGTGAATCTGTCTATTCCCTTTAGTTTAGGGTTAGACGACCATTTTTCTTTCAACCGAGAAAGTCAGTAAAATTTTGCTTATCACACTCTGATCAGATTCCAATCAGAGTTTGATCAGAGTGTGGTCCGTTTTTCTCGGACATGGAGAATTAAAAAAAAAAAGTTTCTCCATCTTCTCCATTCATCATTCCTGTGAAAATTGGACAGCACTCTGACAACATCTGAGTGCAGTCCAATTTTTTTTCCTGGGTCCATAGACTTGAATGTCCAAATGCAATCCAATTATCGGAAGGAAATCGTGCATGCTGCGGAAAAAAATTCAGACACGTGCATGGCCTCGTCGAATAATATGGCAAAGAGTGCTATCGGTAAAAACAACGGATAGCACTCATCCTATTTTTTTGGGTTGTGCGCACAAGCCCTTACAGTGAACCAAACATTGTTAAATCAGGTTTAAATTGCCCCTTAATAATGCAGTGAAGAAAATTGTTAGGTAAACTGTAAGGCCCTTATAGGAGGTCTAAGGTTTTATCTTAAGGTGAGAATCAAACAGGCATAGAGACCTCACATGCCCTGACATGTTCCCTGGAAAAAATAAATATGTACTGTAAATAGTCTCTTCACAAAGGAAGAGAATAAGGACTACATGAACACTGGATGAAACAACCATATTAATATACAGTACAGACCAAAAGTTTGGACACACCTTCTCATTTAACGATTTTTCTGTATTTTCATGACTTTGAAAATTGTACATTCACACTGAAGGCATCAAAACTATGAATTAACACATGTGGAATTATATACTTAACAAAAAAGTGTGAAACAACTGAAAACATGTCTTATATTCTAGGTTCTTCAAAGTAGCCACCTTTTGCTTTGATGACTGCTTTGCACACTCTTGGCATTCTCTTGATGAGCTTCAAGAGGTAGTTACCGGAAATGGTTTTCACTTCACGGGTGTGCCCTGTCAGGTTTAATAAGTGGGATTTATTCCCAGAGATGCTTAGCACTTGTTGGCCCTTTTTTCTTCACTCTGCGGTCCAGCTCACCCCAAACCATCACCATTGGGTCTGGTGACTGTGGAGGCCAGATCATCTAGTGTAGCACCCCATCACTCTCTTTCTTGGTCAAATAGCCTTTACACAGCCTGGAGGTGTGTTTGGGGTCATAGTCCTGTTGAAAAATAAATGATGGTCCAACTAAACGCAAACCGGATGTGGTAGCCATGCTGGTTAAGTATGCCTTCAATTTTGAATAAATCCCCAAGAGTGTCACCAGCAAAGCACCCCCACACCATCACACCTCCTCCTCCATGCTTCACGGTGGGAACCAGGCATGTAGAGTCCATCCGTTCACCTTTTCTGCGTCGCACAAAGACACGGTGGTTGGAACCAAAGATCTCAAATTTGGACTCATCAGACCAAAGCACAGATTTCTACTGGTCTAATGTCCATTCCTTGTGTTCTTTAGTGCAAACAAGTCTCTTCTGCTTGTTGCCTGTCCTTAGCAGTGGTTTCCTAGCAGCTATTTTACCATGAAGGCCTGCTGCACAAAGTCTCCTCTTAACAGTTGTTATAGAGATGTGTCTGCTGCTAGAACTCTGTGTGGCATTGACCTGGTCTCTAATCTGAGCTGCTGTTAACCTGCGATTTCTGAGGCTGGTGACTCGGATAAACTTATCCTCAGAAGCAGAGGTGACTCTTGGTCTTCCTTTCCTGGGGCGGTCCTCATGTGAGCCAGTTTCTTTGTAACGCTTGATGGTTTTTGCAACTGCACTAGGGGACACTTTCAAAGTTTTCCCAATTTTTCGGACTGACTGACCTTCATTTCTTAAAGTAATGATGGCCACTCGTTTTTCTTTACTTTGCAGCTTTCTTCTTGCCATAATACAAATTCTAACAGTCTATTCAGTAGGACTATCAGCTGTGTATCCACCTGACTTCTGCACAACACAACTGATGGTCCCAACCCATTTATAAGGCAAGAAATCCCACTTATTAAACCTGACAGGGCACACCTGTGAAGTGAAAACCATTTCCGGTGACTACCTCTTGAAGCTCATTAAGTGAATGCCAAGAGTGTGCAAAGCAATCATCAAAGCAAAAGGTGGCTACTTTGAAGAACCTAGAATATAAGACATATTTTCAGTTGTTTCACACTTTTTTGTTAAGTATATAATTCCACATGTGTTAATTCATAGTTTTGATGCCTTCAGTGTGAATGTACAATTTTCATAGTCATGAAAATGCAGAAAAGTCTTTAAATGAGAAGGTGTGTCCAAACTTTTGGTCTGTACTGTATAATGTATATATTCACATACCCTTAAGAACTTTGTCACAAAGGGAAAGAATAAAACCAAAAGATTAGACTTTTTAACATATCATGAGCAGCCTTAAATAAGAAACAAAAACTGGGACTGAGTCCTTATAAAATATTGCAAAATTGGAAATGTAAATATTTAGTTAAAAAATTCTAAAAAAAAATAAAATAATAATAATGAACTTGAAATGAATATCCCTGGGGATTCATAAAAATGAACTTACCAAGCAATGTGTCATACACTAAAAACACAAATATCATACCAAGTGCACACATTGATACAATATTAATATAGGTTACAAAACAACTTATTTAGAAATAGTTTCTAGATTATATGATAAACAATTCTACAATATATAATGCCTGCTCCTAAATTGTAATCTGTTTTCAATTCCATCTTTTTATTTGATGTGTTTAATTGCTTTTGCATCATTTGTATACTTTTTTCTATGTTTAAATTTACCATGAAACAAATATTAACAATTATTCATATTTACAAAGTTGGAATCTCTTTCCCACCAGCTTGTCTCAGAGACCTTCATGCCTCCTAGCCCTGGAGAGTGCTCCGAATCATATTTATTTCCAAAGAACAAGCAGAAGATGAGAGTTAAATCAGTGGGAACAAAACAAGAATCTTGATCTCATTCCAACCAGTATTGGACACAAATAGCACAAATACTCCCATTCTGAACTGGCCTTTGGTAAAAAATTTAGTGTCTCATGTTAGGGCTCTGTGGTAGAAATTAAATACTGAGAAAACAGACATATTCTTGTTCCCAGCCTACAGGTTAAACCTTATAGACAGGTTTTTTTTTTTGTGAATATCTCCAGACTACCATATGAAGGAAGGGTCACACTTGGCTGGGCCACAAAAGAGGGTGGGATACATTTGCTTTCAACCAACTGTTAATAAATGCTTTTTCTGTTGGCCTGTCATTTATCAGGAATATTTTTTTCTTCTTACAGATTCCTGACTTCCCAGAAAGTCTCTTTAATCTTGGCACAGGGCAATGCTGCAGGCTGACATGAAAAGTCTACTTAGTTTTAAAGGTTAGTTTGTTTTATTTAGGTTCTTTCAGAAGAGTAGATAATGTCAAAAAAACGTGTATTCACTATCATTTTTTTTTTCATGTCAGGTATCAGTTAAATGATGAAGTTAATAATCTGCCTAATGATCAATGTGTCCTTTTTGCAAAGATTCAAAAACTTCAAAAAAGTTTTATTCTTCTTTACAAATATTATCCACTTCTTAAAAGCAAGTAAGTAATTAATCGTTAATGAAACTACATTATAAGAAATGTATGCACACAAAGAATATTGTGGATTATAACACCCACAGAAAGTCAAAACACCCCATATTATAACACCCACAGAAAAGCACATTAATTCCATTTATAGAAAATGTGATGAATAAAAGAGTATATTGATTAAAGGGGTAATGTGTTGAATTTAAATAAGTTACGGTAATATGTATTTTTAAGGTACATATAAGTCATATGTAGGACAATGATCAGGAGTGTTGTGTTTGAAGAGAATCTGGTACTTGCTTAAAAAATCTTTAGCTAACGGCTTTGTAAAGCTCCAGTGATTTTTCCACTGTTTTCCATTTTGCACTGCATGACTCCATTGCAGAGATATTCACATTTCTCTCCTATAGAGCGCATTATGTGAAATTTCTGCTTGCAATCCAACTGGGCATTTCCTCATAGGCTTTTCTGGGTGCTTCCTTCCCAGATGCTGCCAATCGCAGCTCAGAAGCTAATAGACTGCTTCATAAGCTGCTGAACTGTGATTGGCAGCATCTCAGAGGGAGGGAGGGAGAGAGGGTCGAAAGTACATGCTCAGTTGGTCTGAAAACAGAAATTTCACAAAATGCATTCCAGAAGAAAAAAATGTGAATATCTTGGCAATGTAGTGATGCAGAGAAAAACTCAGGTTCACGTGAGTTCAGTGATTTTGTAAGGTATTAACTTAAGTGATAATACCTCTTTAAATAGCCTGCTGAAAAATCTGTAAGAGGTACCCCTTCTCTGCATGAAATTTATAATACTTGTATTGTTGCATTATTAGGCTTCAAAAAAATCCAAAACGTGATGTCACTGTGCTAAAGTAATTCTCAGAAACAGAATAATGTACAATGATATCACACCACAGAGATACTTAAAGGTGGGTGGTTCGATACCTTTGAAGCCCTTTATAAAACCAATATTTAAGCCCTAAGGATTTTTGTAATTAGTTTTATTATTAAATTCCATACCCTTCTCCTTATCCAGCTATTTCCTATATATATATATTTTTTTACTTTACATCCTGTGATATTTTGTTTGTGAGGTGTCTCAAATGGCACATCACAGAAGGCTGGGGCTCCATTCACTTCTCTGCAATGTCACTCATCCCTCCCAATACAGGGAATAATTCGGGGGCGGTGCTGCTATCATTTACCACAGCTACTGTCACCGCCATCCTCTGATAACATACTGGTTCAGTGAAGGTGATCACGAAGTGACAGCATCTTCAGTCACTGGCGCCATCACAGTCACTGCTACTAACACAGTAGTGCCTTTCCCTGAAACAAATTGCCATTAGGTCACAATGATAAAAGCAGTGTGACACCAGCGCTGCCCCCTGATGATGACTTATTCCAGGGAAAGAGTCTGCCATGTTAGAAGCAGTGACAGTGATGGCGGCGGTGGTGATTGAAGATGTGGTCATTACTCAATCACCTCCACTGCACCTGGATGTTATTAGGGTATAGAGATGACAGTAGCTGTGGTAAATACCCGCACTACTGTCCCCTAATAATGCTCTGTTTCAGCAGGGACACTGATAGACACTGCAAAGAAGTGAGTGCAGCCCCAGCCTCCTGTGACATCCCATTTGAGACTGCTCTCCAGCAAAATGTCACAGGAAGTAAAGTTAAAAAAAATTTATAGGAAATAGCAGGATAGCGAAAAGTGTAGGGAATTTAATAGTGAAGAAAATTACAAAAAAAGCTTAGGGTTTAAATATAGGTATTTATAAAGGGCTTTATAAATATTGGACCACCCCTGCAACACAGTGGAGTCACATTGCAAGGATGATGCACAGTTAATATACATGATGATACAGTACCAAAATAAAAGGGAGAATGTACATCAGTATGTCACAAGACTGGAATAACAGACACAGTGATGTTTCAGTACTTAGATGATAAATGCCATTAAGTCATAGGAAAGGTTACTGTTCAGTGATGTCACAGCACATGGACAATAAATTACAAGAACCACAGTGATCTCACAGTGCAAAGTTAATTAACAAAGTAATTTCACAGAATTAAATTAATGAATTTAGTGGGAGGATAATAAAAAATTATATCATAGTACAGAGATTATAAATACTTATGAAAGATTTTCTAATATGCATATTGGCCACTGGGTTCCTTCAGGTCCCATAGCTCAGGAGCAAATGCCGCCTCTGCAACTCTAATGGCTTGTTCACACATTGCCTTTTTGCTGCGTTTTCCCCTGCACATTTTTGCCACGGAAAAAATGCAGCATTTTACAGTATCAGTACAGTGAATAAGATTTCTGAAAACTTGTACATACTCCTAAGTTTTTTTGCTATTGATCTCTTATTAAGTTGCCAGACGCTTATTGTCTAAGGCTGGCTGAGTCTCTTAATGGACCTGAAAACTATCACCCAAGTGACCTATAAACATATGCATTCTGATTGCCCAAATATAAAACTTTAGTATCAAAGGTAGAGACAACTAAGAGGATTCTAATCTTTACCTGAAATAATTCCATAAGTATAGGGCATGCAAACAAAAATGCTGGTAAAGGTTTTAAAGCAGTTGTTCAGTACTTTATATTGAGGGCCTGTCCTTAGAATAGGTCATCAATATCACATTGGTGAGGTTATGACACCTGGCACCCCTAACATTAAGTAGTTCTAAGCAACTGCGGCAACCAGAAGTGATCAGTTGCAAAGTGGAACTACATCACTCCATCAAGCGTATAGTGGCCAAGCGGGGTACTGCAGATACATGTCTAATCAAATGAATAATGTATGTGTAGTACCCAGCCAAACCTACTATACTGTTGATGGAATTAAGTCTGCATGAGCAGTTATGCTTTATGCTCTGCCCACAGTAGGGTGGAGCAAAGTGCGCCTTCACGAGCCAACAATGTCTCTGCGCAGGCATGAGATTTCATTCTGCTATGTAGATAATACAGAATGTGTCATCTACATCAATAAAAGCTGGAGGGTAGTGATTACCAGCGGAGAGGAGGGACAGACGCCACAGCAATAATGCTCATCGGACCAGACCATCTGGATCTGCATACAGCGCGGGTGCAATTCAAAACATTTTTTTGGGAGGCGTATACAGAGGGAGACAAGGGATAATATACAACTTTGTAGAATTGAGCTGATAAAGGTAGTGGTATTTGTTCATATATAAAAAAACTGATGGCAGGTTCACTTTAAGCTTTGCAAAAGATTACTTGCGGCCACCAGTTGGCGGTGGTGCCAAGTGTCGCACCCCCACTAATCTGCTATTGATGATAGGCCAGTGATATAAAGTACAACCCCTTTAAGGATAATACCAAAATTAAAGTTTATACATAATGAATATACTAGACATCATGACTACTTAACTCCTTAGGGCTTCGCAAGCTACTAGTTTAGATTACTCACATTAAAAATGTACTTTGTCCACTGAACCTCATATTAGAATGACACTATTATGCAGAGATCACTTTTCAGTTCCCATCTCATAATCAGCATAGCTAGAATAACACAAATCACATAATCACACCATGATGTTCACAGCTCACTTCCTCTCCCTCTCTGCACAATGACCACATCACAGGTCACAGAACATGGGTTAAAAACACTTTCATACAAGTCAATGGAAATCTTCTTTCTATTATTTTACATGGTTTATGTGACATCTGTAAATCATATTTAAAAATGCTGCTAGTAGCTCTGGCAAGATATTTTACAATGAAAATAAAATAAAAAAAAACCCTACAATCAGAATTAGAAACAGGATAGAAAAAATAATAAATATTAGTGTCTGATTTTAATTTGGTAAACATTTTATGAACTCCAACGCTTTAATTAAGAGCTGCATTAATCATAGATTATTTTACAATTTGTTAGAAAATTGCTTTTAAATAAGTAGGTATAAATGCAATTAAAGGAGCTCCAAAGAAGAGCTACATCAATAAAAACAGTAATTAATGAGTCAATGGTACGGCAATAGCATTTGGTTACACACTACAAATACAAACCAGAAACTCACATTATCAAACGCACAACAGACTCCGTCGTAACAATAGGTAAATATTCTATTCATGAAAATAATCGGGAATATCTCAAATTGATATGAATGCATGAAACATGATGCCTATTTTCAAAGCATGCACAATATGTAGGGAATCTGACCTCAATAATAAAAAATATTGTATACCTCTGGAAAGAAGTGCTGGAGACTCCTTAAGTCAGAAACAGAATTCCCAGAAGATAGAACAATACTAATAAAATGCAAAGATTTTTGTTAAAGATAGAATTGAAAGTCAAAATTATTGTTCTAGCCAGAACGGCACATCATTTGTAAAGAAAATAAAATTACTCCAAGACAGTTCACTAGTTTCAAGTTATTTTTTAACCGTATCACTCCTCTTTTTCTGATCAGCAGTACATCCTGTCTCAACAAAATGTGTCTCTGCTGGTAATTCTGTTTCTTCTTTACTGGGGATTTCTCATGGGAAAAATATCAACAAATAAAAACCATGTGTAGCATTCCAGTAATAGCATCCCCAACATTTCATAGTAAAACATACACGGCTACAATAATACAGCCAGCGTCTGATTCATGTTCTCGTGGTTTAGGCAGCACAAAGCTTTGACAGGTTCCCTTTATGTGCACTTGCAACAAAAAGCACCACATTAAAAGTTTTTTTTTTCTTCATGGAAAACTCTATCATGCATTTCAAAATGTTAAGTTTTGACTAATGTTAAGTATAAAATCATGCAATATTAGGTTTTAGATACCAGTTTTTATATGACAGGTTCCCTTTAATACACATATCATTCATATATTTATATCTATCGTTCATCTATCTGTCTTTCTACCTATCTACATATTTATTTCCATTTTTTTAAAGCATTCTTACTTTGCAGCATTTATTCCACACCTAGGTAAGCAAGAGAGGGACCATAAGTGTTTCAAAAACCCCAGAATAAAGCATAGTTGGAACACAATGTGATGACTAAAAAAGGTGAATACTTTATTTGAATATTTAAAAAGACACATATAGTATAAATTGCATATGTAAACAGACATAACATGGGCATATGAGGCAACAGAGGGTAGATAGAGACACAGTTGGTATCAAATTTACACTGGACCTATAATAGGTCACATAGTTCAACCCATACAATGCATTGATCACAACAAAAGTGTGCAGGAAAAGTTATAGTAACATAAATCATATGACTTGTATCAGGTCAAATATAGACAGTCCTCAAAAATCCTGCAGCACACAGAAAATACAAGTATTACATGGATAAGGTTAAATAAGACATACTTAGTGAAGGTAAAAGGATAAGCAGCAGTGCCAGGGGAAGCCCCGACACGTGTTTCCATACTTCCTCAGGGGCCAATAGCGACGCGTGGCGCCACACAGCAGCGGACATTGGTGACAGCGGCACGGTCTCAGGCAGAGTCAAGGAAGAGGGGAACTCCCCCACTGACGTCACATGTTCCGGGACGCCGCCCATCCGAGACCGTGGCATCCGGCGCATGCGCACATGGTCAGCCCATAGATACCAGTCTTGGACATGTAGAGAATAGATATGGAGCAAAACAAGAACTACTCCACAACAAAGGGACAGGCAAACATCATATTCATAATGTGACAGTGTTCACAATGCACTATTTAAACCACACATATGATGCACAGCAGGTCACATTACAATGAATGTCCATAATATGAATAGGTGTCCATGTCCGCTTGTTTTCCTTAAAGGAGAAGGGTTCCATTCAAATCCAAATTGGTTGTCAACCAAAAAGTAGTCAGGTTCTCCTCCAACTATTAATAGAGCTCCAAATATAGAGAGAGGCTGGGGGAAAAAAAGTGAGTTAAAACAGGGATAAAAAATAACAAACACACACTTAATAAAAGACAAACTGAAAGGAGAGATATGGGGCAGAAACACAGAGATAAATCGATCAAATTTTGATTAATCATACTTAAAACAGTATGTACGGGAGGGGTCACCGGGAGGTCATAAACATCCAGGTAGGGGGATTTATATAGATCATGCAATGGGCAATCACAAAGAGAAGTCAAACAACTACACTTAACCTGATAGGTAAGTCCTATAAATAATCATTTATCCGAGGACATGGGTCATACCCCGAGGGTACCCCCGTCCAAAGACGAAATGGTACGGAAGGAGCAGGTGACCGCCACATAGTTAGAGGAAGGGGAAAAAACTCAATTGTTCATTCTGGCCCGCTGGTGACATAGTTCCCAGTCTATAGATCAAACCGCATTCTAATTTGGCCAATGCCTTCTTTGCATCACCTCCTCTTATGCCCAAATGGACCTGATCAATGCCGCAGACCTGCAGACTTTTGGGATCGCAATGATGATATTGCTTAAAATGTCTTGGCAGGGTCAAAAATGATGATATGTCCTCCACCTCCCCAGCTCCAAGAATATCCAACACATGCTCCCTCACGCGTCTCCTCAATTTCCTAGACGTGAGCCCCACGTAGATGAGCCCACATCCACAGGTGGCATGATAGATGACCCCAACACTGCTGCAGGAAATGTGTTGCCTGATATCAAAAACTTTCGTGCCATCCGCATTGTGAAATGTTTTAGTCCTGACTATATTTCTGCAGGAGAGGCAGGATCCGCAAGGATAGCAGCCCCATTTGGGGTTACCGATATTAAAGGGCAGAACATTCTGGCGCACATAATAACTGTGCACCAGAGTATCTCTGAGGCTCCTGCCCCTTCTCGCAGTCATAAGAGGACGATCAGGTAAAAACTCCCGGAGGCTTGGGTCAGTTTTTAGGACCTGCCAGTGTCTTTCGAGGATACCCCTGATAGCGTGCCACTGATTGTTAAATGTGGATATACATCTCACCACGGGTCGGCTTATAGGTCCTGGAGGTGGCTTAGGTACAAACAACTCTTGTCTGGAGGTTCGCTTCACTCTCTGGTGGCCCCTTTTAATGCTACGATTGCTGTAGCCTCTCCCGCATGTCCACTGCACACTCATTAAAATCCACATCATCAGAGCAAATGCGTCAAAGAAGTAAAAATTGTCCTGTGGGTACTGCGCTAATTGTAGATCTTGTGTGTGCAGATGAGGCGCGCAGGAGAGAATTGACCGAGGTCTCCTTCCTGAATATGGTCATGCCCACCCCACCATCCTCATGAATTGAATTCTTGATGTCCAAGAAGTCAATGCTTTGCAAATGATGCTTATAAGTGAGGTTGATGTTGTAGTCATTCACACTCAAGAAGGAGACAAGCTTCTTCAGCTCGGGAACCGATCTATCCCAAATAATGAGAATATCATCAATATAGCGGAGCCAGCACTGCGCATGGGCCGCGGCCGGAGCCCCGCCACCGAAAGTCTCCCTCTCCCAGTATCCGAGAAAGAGGTTTGCGTATGATGGGGGGCAGGCCGCGCCCATCGCAGTGCCCCTCCTCTGTTGGTAGAACCGGTACCCGAACAGGAAGAAGTTATGCTTAAGTACAAACTCTAATAGGGTAAGAACCAGAGAGCAGAGCGATGTCTCCAGGCTACTCATCTCCAAGAAGTACTTCACCGCCCTCAATCCATGATGGTGTTCAATACGGGCATAGAGGGCCTCCACGTCAACGGCAACCAGCGATACCCCACCCTTCAGTGTAAGCCCATCTAACAGCCGCAGGACGTCCGAAGTGTCCCTGACATAGGAGGGCAGCGTCTCAATGAGTGGATGTAAATAATATTCAATAAACTTACATGTCATATCACACAGCCCTCCAATGCCAGAGAAAATCGGACGACATGGCTGAGTCAGTGGGTTTTTATGAATCTTTGGTAATAAGTAGAAGGTGGGGATCACCGGGGCCTTGACAAGGAGGCCCTCCAACACCTTTTTAGTAATGACACCCATATCAAGGGCATCCTCGAGAACACAGGCAAGTTCCATAGAAAACGGGATCATGGGATTGGAATGAAGTTGTTCATAATATGATTTATTGCGCAATTGGCCCATCACCTCTTTCTCATACATATCCGACGGCCAGATAACGACGTTTCCCCCCTTATCGGCCGGTTTACACGTTCTCTGATGGGCGGCGTCCCGGAACATGTGATGTCAGTGGGGGAGTTTCCCTCTTCCTGGACGCCGCCTGAGACCGTGCCGCTGTCACCAATGTCCGCTGCTGCGCGCCACCATGCGCCTCTATTGATCAGTACCCACTTGCTCTTTATAGGGCTCATATATATAAGAGGCCCTGTATCCACACACACCCCACCACTGACCCCTGAGGAAGTACGGAAACACGTGTCGGGGCTTCCCCTGGCACTGCTGCTTATCCTTTTACCTTCACTAAGTATGTCTTATTTAACCTTATCCATGAGATACTTGTATTTTCTGTGTGTTGCAGGATTTTTGATGACTGTTGTAATGCAGCGCCTTGCTGCATTGCTAAAATGTCCAGGGGGTGTGTTCTATCTGATCATGTGCCTCCCCTCAGGTGACTGATCACATGACTGTGACATCATCACATGTCCTATGTGCACAAACTGATATATAAACCCTGGTAGTTTTGAAACAGGTGTGAAAGGCATGAGGCCTGATCCCTGTGTGTGGGACACCATTAGCCTGGAGAGGCTGGAAGAGAGAGGCCTGGTGAGGCCTGGTGAGGCAAGAGGCTAAATCCCTGTGTTTGGGACGCAGTAGCCCTGGAAGGCACGTGGCTTGGAGACCACGGCTGGGAAGCC
Source organism: Phyllobates terribilis (assembly GCF_046119375.1). Lineage (NCBI taxonomy): Eukaryota > Metazoa > Chordata > Amphibia > Anura > Dendrobatidae > Phyllobates > Phyllobates terribilis. The sequence continues at coordinate 696,447,174 of NW_027362762.1, forward strand.
TTAAAGCCACAGCTGTGGCAGAACAGAGCTGAGAGAAGCAGCTAAGACCCAGCAAAGGTAAAAATGGTTCTTTATATGGACATTGATGTTGTACCTTGCTGAAGTCTGTATCTAAAACCAAGCGGGCATGTCTGCCATTGGAAAGGTCTCCTGGATGTTATGTGTATAACCATGCCGGTGAGCCACTGCGATGGACTATGTTATGTGCAGTTATGAAGTGTAATAAACTGTTGGATGTCGTGTTTTCAGAAAACGTGGCTGTGTGCTTTAATTAACCCCGTGAAGCGAGTGTCCCCTAGCTTGATGAATAGAGCTACCTTACATGTGGTTCGAGAATGCGGCCAACTGCAGCCCAGTTGCTAGGGGCAACTGCAGCCTGGTTACTAGGAGCAACTGCAGCCCGGTTGCTAGGGGCAACTGCAGCCCGGTTGCTAGGGGTAACGGCACAGGACGACGAGTGTGGATACAAGCATCTTGCTGTGACTCGGCGGGGTCACAAAGATTAAAGCATCTTGCTGTGACTCGGCGGGGTCACAAAGATTAAAGCATCTTGCTGTGACTCGGCAGGGGTTACGAAAATTGTCGTCGCACTCAAACCTGGTTTTCTGTGGCTCGGCGGGGCCACGAAAATTTTCCGGGGAGAGCAGTGTGTGTGAATAGTGTACCGCGATGGCTGTGAACGGAGCAGCAAAAGAAAATGAAGCTTTTGAGCAGTTAAAGTGCCGGTTAAAACCGCAGCAGGAATGTGAGAAACGTCTACAGGACATGGTGGAGGAACCGCAGGAGCTGTGGGCACATTATAGAATGGCGGCAGTGGACCATTCTGTGGACTCTCTGGGGGCAACAGTATGTCCCAGAGTGCCCAGGGAGGTGGTAATAGATGTTGTGAACTGAGTCCTAAGATTATTGTTGATTTTTTCCATAAAAATTCTCCTACAGGTGTGGGTGTCCAAAAGGGGGCAAAGTCTCAAAAGGGGGCGGATTTCCAAAAGAGCGTGGAGTATAGAAAACCAAAATTTGTTACTGGTTGTGGGTTGGTACCGCCTAAAAATGACAATTTGACCGTTGATAACGGGGTAACTCCAGTAGAAGGGGTTGACGTCAAAGTGGGAGGTGACTTATTGGTCCACGACGCCATGGGGAGTAACACAGACCCCGTAGCTGACGGTGACACTTTGAAAGTAGGAGGAGAGTTCAGTCAGGAGGAGCTAAATGAGGAGAGAACGTCCCCCTCTCGTCATAGACGGCGCAAGGGCCACAAAAAGGTTGCTCCTATAGTCTTTGCTGCAAGTGAAAATAAAGAAAATGTAGTACTGTGTGCCTTTTTTTCAAATGTGGATCCTCCTTTAGAGGCAGAAGAGGAGGTGATGTTGCCAGTAGCAACCTCTGATACAGCACTGAGACAGAAGGATCAGGATCTGATAGCCATGAAAGAGGAGGCGGCCAGTCATGACTAAGAGCTGGAGCCTACCAGGCAGCAGTGTCAGAGTGACGTGCAGCAACTATGGGAAAACCTGGAGTCTGAACGGCAGAAAATATACCAGGTTGTGAGGAACTTACAGCAAGAACTGGAGGAAAGCAATGAGGAAGTTAACCAATGGAAGGAAATGTTCCAGGGAATTAAGGGGGACCGCCGCAAAACCAAGGAGGAGGTTTTGCAGTTGAAACTTGAGAAGGAGGCGCTGCAGGATGAAGTTTCTGGGCGTGAATAAAACCTAGAACGACTGCGCGAACAGTTCAACCGGGAGCTGTGTGAATCCAAGAAGGAATGTAGTGAACACTAGAGATGAGCGTTGTTCTACTCGAACTGTTCGTCAATCTCAAATTCGAGCTGTTTTGGGCGGTGTTCGAGCCGTTCGGCGAACACGAACAATTTGAGAAAAATTCGGCTGTTCGAGGTTATGTTCGATAACTGTTCGTGCACCAAAATCATAACTGGATTTTTTCTCAGTAATGATGAAAATTAATGTTAATACGCAGTTTGAGTGTACAGCGGGGTGGGGGGAGGGGCAGGGGATGGATCTCTGCAGGATCAATGAAGATCTCCATTTTTTTTTTCTCTTTCCCGCATTTACAGTGGGGAGGTGCAATCTGTCAGCCTATCAGCAGCGCACACACGGAGCGAAGTGCTTTTTTTCACACAAGCAAGGGCATGTGTCATTGGCAGTGTATGTCACATGTCCTTGCCCTATAAGACCAAGCCATTTTCCCCGTCGCCACCATTTTCTCACTGCTGCAGCTGCGTGTTAGACGGCACCGCTGTTGCTGTGTGCGCTATACCTTGTTAATTTCAAGCCAATTTTCGTACAAATCTACAGATAGCTTGGGAGTAGGGAATAGTTGTGATTGCAGTCCTTTTAAGGACTAGGTTACAGCATTTCCTACGACTTTTATCAGGCAGGTCTGTGCTCTTAAATAGATAGATTGTGGGAGTAAAGACTAATTGTAATTGGAGTCCTTTTCAGGACTAGGTTACATCAGTTCCTATCAGTTTTTGCCAGGCAGGTCTCTGCCAGTGCTGTGCAAGTTTTTTTCACAGCATTTGGCTGAATCTAGCAAAGCTAATCATTTTTGGCCTATTGCAGAGTGTGTTAGTCAGTGGAGTAGCCTATCTGTGTTGCAAGATATACCACCTGTGTATAGAATACCAATTTTTTTACTGCACCTAGTGAAGTAAAATCTTTTGGGCATAGCATCATTCTATTAGTCCATCTATACTGACCTCCATCAGGTTGCAAATTGAATATAATTTTTTTCTGCATCTAGCTCTGAAAAAATATTGGGCTTCTAGCTGTGTGTGGGACTTGTTGTATTAGTCCATCTATACTGACCTCCATCAGGTTGCAAACTGAATATATTTTTTTCTGCATCTACCTCTGAAAAAATATTGGGCTTCTAGCTGTGTGTGGGACTTGTTCTATTAATCCATCTATACAGACCTCCATCAGGTTGCAAACTGAATATATTTTTTTCTGCATCTACCTCTGAAAAAATATTGGGCTTCTAGCTGTGTGTGGGACTTGTTGTATTAGTCCATCTATACTGACCTCCATCAGGTTGCAAACTGAATATATTTTTTTCTGCATCTACCTCTGAAAAAATATTGGGCTTCTAGCTGTGTGTGGGACTTGTTCTATTAATCCATCTATACAGACCTCCATCAGGTTGCAAACTGAATATATTTTTTTCTGCATCTACCTCTGAAAAAATATTGGGCTTCTAGCTGTGTGTGGGACTTGTTGTATTAGTCCATCTATACTGACCTCCATCAGGTTGCAAACTGAATATATTTTTTTCTGCATCTACCTCTGAAAAAATATTGGGCTTCTAGCTGTGTGTGGGACTTGTTCTATTAATCCATCTATACAGACCTCCATCAGGTTGCAAACTGAATATATTTTTTTCTGCATCTACCTCTGAAAAAATATGTGGCCTTCTAGCAGTGTGTGGGACTTTCTCTATTAGTCCATCTATACTGACCTCCATCAGGTTGCAAACTGAATACAAATTTTTTCTGCATCTAGCTCTGAAAAAATATTTGGCCTTCTAGCAGTTTGTGGGACTTTCTCTATTAGTCCATCTATACTGACCTCCATGAGGTTGCAAATTAAAAATAATTTTTATCTGCATCTACAGTACCTCTGAAAAAATATTTGGGCGTCTAGCTGTGTGTGGGACTTGTTCTATTAGTCCATCTATACTGACCTCCATCAGGTTGCAAATTGAATATAATTTTTATCTGCATCTAGCTCTGAAAAAATATTTGGCCTTCTAGCAGTGTGTGGGACTTTCTCTATTAGTCCATCTATACTGACCTCCATCAGGTTGCAAATTGAATATAATTTTTATCTGCATCTAGCTCTGAAAAAATATTTGGCCTTCTAGCAGTGTGTGGGACTTTCTCTATTAGTCCATCTATACTGACCTCCATCAGGTTGCAAATTAAAAATAATTTTTATCTGCATCTACCTCTGGAAAAATATTTGGGCTTCTAGCTGTGTGTGGGACTTGTTCTATTACTCCATCTATACTGACCTCCATCAGGTTGCAAACTGAATATATTTTTTTCTGCATCTAACTCTGAAAAAATATTGGGCTTCTAGCTGTGTGTGGGACTTGTTGTATTAGTAAATCTATACTGACCTCCATCAGGTTGCAAATTAAAAATAATTTTTATCTGCATCTACAGTACCTCTGAAAAAATATTTGGGCTTCTAGCTGTGTGTGGGACTTGTTCTATTAGTCCATCTATACTGACCTCCATCAGGTTGCAAATTGAATATAATTTTTATCTGCATCTAGCTCTGAAAAAATATTTGGCCTTCTAGCAGTGTGTGGGACTTTCTCTATTAGTCCATCTATACTGACCTCCATCAGGTTGCAAATTAAAAATAATTTTTATCTGCATCTACAGTACCTCTGAAAAAATATTTGGGCTTCTAGCTGTGTGTGGGACTTGTTCTATTAGTCCATCTATACTGACCTCCATCAGGTTGCAAATTGAATATAATTTTTATCTGCATCTAGCTCTGAAAAAATATTTGGCCTTCTAGCAGTGTGTGGGACTTTCTCTATTAGTCCATCTATACTGACCTCCATCAGGTTGCAAATTGAATATAATTTTTATCTGCATCTAGCTCTGAAAAAATATTTGGCCTTCTAGCAGTGTGTGGGACTTTCTCTATTAGTCCATCTATACTGACCTCCATCAGGTTGCAAATTAAAAATAATTTTTATCTGCATCTACCTCTGAAAAAATATTTGGGCTTCTAGCTGTGTGTGGGACTTGTTCTATTACTCCATCTATACTGACCTCCATCAGGTTGCAAACTGAATATATTTTTTTCTGCATCTACCTCTGAAAAAATATTGGGCTTCTAGCTGTGTGTGGGACTTGTTGTATTAGTCCATCTATACTGACCTCCATCAGGTTGCAAATTAAAAATAATTTTTAGCTGCATCTACAGTACCTCTGAAAAAATATTTGGGCTTCTAGCTGTGTGTGGGACTTGTTCTATTAGTCCATCTATACTGACCTCCATCAGGTTGCAAATTAAAAATAATTTTTATCTGCATCTAGCTCTGAAAAAATATTTGGCCTTCTAGCAGTGTGTGGGACTTTCTCTATTAGTCCATCTATACTGACCTCCATCAGGTTGCAAATTAAAAATAATTTTTATCTGCAACTACCTCTGAAAAAATATTTGGGCTTCTAGCTGTGTGTGGGACTTGTTCTATTAATCCATCTATACAGACCTCCATCAGGTTGCAAACTGAATATAATTTTTTTCTGCATCTAGCTCTGAAAAAATATTTGGCCTTCTAGCAGTGTGTGGAACTTGTTCTATTAGTCCACCTATACTGACCTCCATCAGGTTGCAAATTCAAAATAATTTTTTGTCTGCATCTAGCTCTGAAAAAATATTTGGCCTTCTAGCAGTGTGTGGGACTTTCTCTATTAGTCCATTTATACTGACCTCCATCATTTTGCAAACTGAATATATTTTTTTCCTGCATCTACCTCTGAAAAAATATTGGGCTTGTAGCTGTGTGTGGGACTTGTTCTATTAATCCATCTATACAGACCTCCATCAGGTTGCAAACTGAATAAAAATTTTTTCTGCATCTACCTCTGAAAAAATATTTGGGCTTCTAGCTGTGTGTGGGACTTATTCTATTAGTCCATCTATATTGACCTCCATCAGGTTGCAAATTGAATATAATTTTTTTCTGCATCTAACCCAGCCAATAGTTTTGGCCTAATACCACAGTTTGGCCACTCAGCTCTGCTCGGTTCCCATCCATTGTTTTTTTGTGCAAACAACTCCAGAGTTGTGAATTAGTTAACCACCAAAATGAGTGGAAAAAATCCTGCTGCTGGTGGAAAGGGGAATAGGCGTGTTGGGAAGGGGAAAAAAAGGTTGTGTCCGTGGGGTAGGTGTTAAAGCAACAGTAACATCTGCAGAAGAAAGACCATCTTCCAGCCAAACTAAAATGTCTACTTCTTTTAGCGGACAATGTGATAAGATCCCTTTCTTACGGCCATGCCAATCGCTACAAATTCCAGATGAGGCACAAAAACAGCAGGTGCTTCAATGGATATCAAGTGCTCCTTTAAGTGGGCTCTCCTCCACATCAACTTCAACATCACAAATACTCCAGTCCTCAAAGGTGTCACCCCAATCGCACTTGCTTCCTCACAGCTCCCAAATCTCCAGCTGCCCGTCTGAGTATGAGGTAGAACAGATGGTTGAGTCTGCAGAGCTGTTTACTCATACTATAGCCTGGGAATCAGAGGTCGACTCCAGCGCTTCTGTGAATCCAGACGAGGAAATGATCTGCACTGATGCCCAGAATCTTTATGAGTCGGATCCAGGACCAGACGCAGAAGGTTCTGACCATAATGTAGACCCTCATTACCAAACTGTAACTCCTGTTGGTGGAGACAATGAGGAAGACGATGATAAGACTCAAATACCTGATTGGAGCGACAACTTTAGTTTTTTTGTCAGGGCAGGAACAGGTTGGCTCTGAGGACGACGGGTGTGATAACGCACAGGGTGATGATGATGAGGTTGGAGATCCCACTTACTGTCAACCCACAGTCAGCCAAGAGATGAGGTCAGCAGAGGAGGTGGAGGAAGATGCTAGTGACGACGAGGTCAGGTTGCGCCTTCCTGGACAGAAACGTAGTACTGGAAGCACGTCAACAACTGCATCCTCAAACACAACTCTGCCTCTCACCACAAGTCGTGGTGGCTCTTCAGGTCGCATGGGTGCTAAGCCTTGCATAGCCTGGGCATTTTTTCAGATCGATAAAGATGACCCAACTCGTGTTATCTGTAACATTTGTCAGCAAAAGCTAAGTAGAGGCCAAAAAATACATAGTTTGAGTACTTCATGCATGAACCGGCACATGGACATGAAGCATAAGTTGCAGTGGGAAGCTCAGTGTGCTACAATGCGGCCTAGCCGGCCGGGCCAATCACCGTCTGCCATATCTTGTGCATCCGCGGCCTCTTCATCCTCTGTGACTGGGGGGACAGCAGTCACACCTGTTTTGGGGCGCAGACCTGCCACCTCTTTACCCGCAACAGCCAGCGTGATTGGCAGGTCATCATTTTCTTTGGAGGTGGTAACACCAGCTTGTGTTGAGCGCTGTCCGACATCGATAGCACCACCTTTGGATCAAGGCAACCTAACATGTCCGCCTGCATCTTCCTCACAGACCGGCAGTTTGCCGGGGACACCCTTATCAACCCCGTCTAAGCACAATAGCCAGCCCTCGGTCCCTCAGATGTGGACAAGTAAAAGACCATTTCCTCCTAGCCATGAGAAAGCTAAGAGGTTGAATTTCACCATCTGCAAGCTCTTGGCTACAGAAATGCTGCCTTTCCGCCTGGTGGACACAGAGGATTTTCGAGACCTTATGTCCGTCGCAGTGCCCCAGTACCAGATGCCCAGTCGGCACTACTTCTCAAAGAAAGGTGTGCCTGCGCTCCAGCAGCATGTCGCACACAACATCACCGCTTCTTTGAGAAACTCTGTGTGTGACAGGGTGCATTTCACCACAGACACTTGGACGAGTAGGCATGGACAGGGGCGTTACATGTCGCTGACTGGGCACTGGGTAACTATGGTGACAGCAGGACAAGGGGCTGCTGTCCAAGTCTTGCCGTCCCCACGAGTTGTGCGTCAATCCTCTTTATGTTAAAGTTCCTCCACTGCTTCTGCCTCCTCAACCTCCTCTCGGTCTTCCACCTGCACCCAAAGCCTGTCTGGTCATGCCACAAGCTTTCTAACTGCGCATAAGGGATCCTGCACACCTCCTTACTATGCTGGCAGTAGGGCTCAATGTCATCAGGCGGTTTTTACTTTGAAATGTCTGGGAAATGTGAGTCACACAGCTGAGGAGTTGTGGTCAGCTCTGGAGAACCAATTTCATGAATGGTTGTCTCCACTGGACCTGAAACCAGGGAAGGCCGTGTGCGACAATGCTGCAAACCTGGGTGCGGCCCTTCGCCGGGGCAATGTCACACACGTGCCTTGTATGGCTCACGTGTTGAACCTGGTAGTCCAGCAATTTTTAGCCCACTATCCCAGACTAGATGGCCTTCTGCAGAGGGCACGGTCGCTGTGTGCTCACTTCCGCCGTTCGCATCTCGCAGCTCAGCGACTTACATCTCTACAGAAGTCGTTGGGCCTGCCACTTCACCGGCTAAAATGCGATGTGCCTACCCAGTGGAATTCAACTCTGCACATGTTGCAGCGACTGTGGCAGCACCGACAAGCCCTGGTGCAATACGTTCTGACGTATAGCCTGGGCCAACGAGATCCAGAGGTGGGGCAAATCACGCTGGAGGAGTGGTCTCAGATCAGAGACCTATGCACCCTTCTGCACAGTTTTGAAATGGCGACGAAGATGTTTAGTGCTGACGATGCCATTATCAGCATGACTATTCCGGTGATTTACATGCTGGAGCACATGTTAAACAGAATTCGGAGTCAGGTGATGGCACAAGAGGAGGTGGAGGAAGTAGAGGAGGAGGAGTTGTATGCGGAAGCGCTAACATCTGCAAGGTCCAGACGGTTGGCAGCACCAAGGCGGCAGGCATGTGAGGGTGGGGGAGATGGTTTTACCAGGGCGCATGGTAGCAGCCAAACTAGTGAGGAAGGTGCAGGAGCCCAGGAAGAAGTGGAGGACGAACTGATGGAAGACTCATCAGATGAGGGAGACCTTGATCACATTTCTGTTGTGCGAGGTTGGGGGGAGAGGACAGAGGAAGGAAGCATGATTGTTACCTCGCCACCAACACAACAGGGACTTGGTGCTCCTGGATGCGCAACACACATGAGTGCCTTCTTGCTGCACTACCTGCAACATGACCCTCGAATTGTGAGAATTAGAAATAATCCTGACTACTGGGTTGCCACACTGTTAGATCCCCGGTACAAAAGTAAATTTGCCGAAATTATTCCTGCCATAGAAAGGGATGCACGCATGCAGGAGTATCAGCAGAGACTGTTGCAGAATCTTACATGTGCTTTTCCACAAAACACCAGTGGTGCACGTAGTGAATCTCACAGTTCCAACTTGCCAACCGTGGGACCGTCAAGTGTTCACCACTCAAACCGTAACAGAACCACAGTATCTGCTGGTAACATCAATTTTGCGGAATCATTTCACCACTTTTTTAGCCCATCCTTTGCAAGGCCACAGGAGACAAGAAGTCTGACACATAGTCAACGCCTAGAGACGTTGGTACAGGAGTATCTCCAAGTAAACATTGAAGCCATGACTGTGTCACTGGACCCTTGCTCTTTTTGGGCTTCCAATCTGGATAAATGGCCGGAGCTAGCCACTTACGCCTTGGAGATCTTGTCAAGCCCCGCAGCCAACGTTCTGTCTGAACGTGTGTTCAGCGCTGCTGGTGGTGTGCTGACAGATAAGCGCACGCGGCTCTCCACTGATAATGTAGACAGACTCATGTTCATAAAGATGAACAAATCATGGATCCGAAATGACTTTTCTACCCCTGTGTCATCCTGGGGAGAGTAAAAGCTTGATGATTGGTTAAAATCACCCTACCAACCGTTTTAAGCTTTCAAATTACTAATCATGTTTATCTGTATCTTGGCTGGAAAATAATTTGGGCTTTGTAGCAGTGTGCAGCACTGATTCTATTAGGCCATCTATAATAAGCTCCACCAGATTTAAAATTACTAATCATGTTTATCTGTATCTTGACTGGAAAATAATTTGGGCTTTGTAGCAGTGTGCAGCACTGATCCTATTAGGCCATCTATACTAAAGCTTCACCAGATTTAAAATTAATAATAATTTTTAGCTGCATCTAGCCCGGAAAATAATTTTGGGGCTCCGAGATGCGCAAGACACATAAGTGCCTTCTTGCTGCACTACCTGCAGCATGACCCTCATATTGTCAGAATTCGAAGTAATCATGACTACTGGGTTGCCACACTCTTAGATCCCCCAAACTTTTCGATCAACCTTTTCATTTTAATAAAGACCAAAAAAATGGTCATTTTTGAAATTATAAGCATTAGCAGGTTGTTAGAAACTGAAATCAAACAGTTTTCAACTCAAAACTTTATTCTAGGTGATGTTACATTTTCACATAGGACCCCTTGTTCGAAAGGAGCTTCTGAACTCTCTCGTCCATTGAATTTGTCAGGTTTTGGATGGTTTCTGCTTCAATTGTTTTGCATGAGGACAGAATACCCTCCCAGAGCTGTTGCTTAGATGTGAACTGCCTCCCGCCATCATAGACACTCCTTTTAATGATGCTCCAAAGGTTCTGAATGGGGTAGAGGTCAGGGGAGCATGGGGGTCACACCATAAGTTTGTCCCCTTTTATGCCCATATCAGCCAGAGATGCAGATGTTTTATGTGCAGCATGAGATGGTGCATTATCATGCAAAAAAATGATCTTGCTGTGAAATACACGGTTCTTCTTCTTGAACCATGGCAGGAAGTGCTGTTTGAGAAAATCCACATACATTATGGAGTTCATCTTTAGCGCCTTCAGGGATCCTAAAGGGGCCGACAATCTCTCTCCCCATGATTCCAGCCCAAAACATTATTCCACCTCCTCCTTGTTGGCGCTGTAGCCGTGTTTGCGTGGGGTGTCCATCAACCAGCCATCCTCCACTCCATCCATCTGGACCATCGAGCGCTGCACGGCACTCATCCGTGAACAAAACAGTTTTGAAATCAGTCTTCATGTAATGTTTGGCCCACTGGAGCCGTTTCTGCTTGTGTGAAGTGGATAGAGGAGGTCGACAGGATGGCGTATGCACAGCTGCAAACCTCTGAAGGACCCTGCATCTTGTTGTTCGGGGGACGTTGGAGGCACCAGCAGCTTCAAAAACTTGTCTGCTGCTATGACAAGGCTTTTTTGCCGCTGCTCTTTCAACCTGACGTAATTGCCTGTAGGAAAGAGTCCTCAATTTGCCCTTATCAGCACGCACACGTGTGTACTGTGAATCAGCTACATACTTCTTGATTGCCAAGACACTTCATCCTGATCATCGCACAATGTTGATTGTAGTCATGCCTTGACCTAAACACTCCACAATTTGTTGCTTCTCAGCAGCTGACAAATCCTTTTTCTTTCCCATTTTGGCAGAAAATGTAGGCTGCTTAATAATGTGAGACAGCCTTCTTACGTAGTCTTGCCTTTCATTGGACACACCTGCCAAACTAATTAGCACAGGTGTCTGCAATTGCTTACAGTGATATAAAGAGCCCTGACACACATCACCATCAATGAGTTTAACTGACAAACAAACAAATTCTTCCCTTATCACTCCTAAACACTTTTTGCATAATAATTTGGAACACAGTGTACATGTGCTTTTCCACAAAACACCAGTGGTTCACATAGTGAATCTTACAGTTCTAACTTGCCAACCGTGGTCTGTATGGAGTTGTTCAATAAAGGGCCCAAAATTAAGATAACATAGATGGGAGAGGTCTCTATGAATAGGAATTCCTAAGTATTTGATACCCTGTGAGGGCCAGGCAAAGGGAAAGTTGGACTGGATGGAATCCTATATGGATTTGGGGAGGGAGACATCGAGGTCCTCAGACTTCGCTGCATTGATTTTAAAATTTGACCATGTAACAAAGTGATCTATTTCAGCTATAACAGCATGGATGGATATATGTGATTGAGTGATATATACTAGGACATCATCAGCAAATAGAGAGCACTTGTACTCGGTGCCTCCCACCTCAATCCACCTAATATTGGGGTTATGGCGAATTGATGAGAGCAGGTGCTCCGTCACTAGGATGTATAAGAGAGGGGACAGAGAACATCCCTGCCTTGTCCCATTGGTGATTGTGAAAGGTGATGAAAATGTTCTGACGCGCCCCCTGGGCCTTGGGACACCCGGAGCCGGACCCTTTTTGGTGGATGCTGGTGGTTGTAGTCTCCGTGGCGGCGACCCGGTTCCGTGGCTCAGGGCGGTCAAACCAGTGGCGGAACTATTTATGTGGTTTTGATGTTTAAATGTCCGACTACGCCACCCGTGGATTGCGGTCAGAGTGAACCGCCGCTCCAGGGCAGACCGCTGAGGCTGGTGTTGTGGGTGCAGCAGAGCGTAGCATAACTCCCCACGGGAGGAGTATAGCCTCAGGGCAGTGTATGCGGAGGATGGGGGTGATGGTGCAGGGCAGCAGCAGTAACGACACGGAGTCAGTGATGCAGTCCAGGGCCTTTACTCACAGTTCTTATTATCCAGACCACGTCTGCAGGTAACGGCTGCCCACGTCGTACTGTGCTCACCAGGTGAGGGGCTCAGACAACTCCCAGATAACTTTGGAGTGCTTCACAGGACCCCCTTTGTGTGTCCTTTGTCTGGCCTTTCTTACCAACCCTTCTGTCCGGCTGCCTCGGGCCTCCTCTTGGTAAACTTGGCGCCAGTTTCCCTGACCCTATGTGGTGCCTTCCTAGCGGGTGTAGCGAGGGGCTGAGCCACATAAAATGTCACAGCCTCCTGTTTCTAGCTGAGGGTCGTTTCCTGCCTCCAGTAGTTTCGGGGACCGGTCTCCCCCTTTGGCCTGACCCCTCCACGCAGGTGGATTCGGGCGTGCGGTGGCGACTCGCCCGTCCGCACCCCTGGGATCCCTTCGTTCCTCGTTCCTGGAGCCTTCTCCGCTCCTCTTCCTTCCTTCTCCCTCTTCCAGGCCTGGGCCTCTGTTACTAGGCCCGCCTCCGGAGCAGAGCTCATGCAGAGCCCCTGCTCCCTGCCACTTCTGCTCAGACTTCTCTGCACTGAACTAAGATGGTGCCCATCTTTTATACTCCCTTCTCAATGCACCCAGGAACTGCTTCCTCCCTGCTCCTGCACTACAGGGTTCCCCTTCCTCAGTGTTCCCTCGCCCCACTCCAGCCAGGGACAGGGACTGTCGTGCCCATCTCAGGGGCATATTGGTCGCCCTGCCCCACGGCAATGTGGTGTAATGCATGCAGGTGTCGGGTCCTGATCCACACTACATCCTTACCTGAGAGTGAGATATCACACCTCTGGGTGAGGTGCAATACCTCTGTAGCAACCGAGCCCTCAGGGTGCTACAGTTCCATTTATCTTCAGCCTATGTGACGTATTGCGATACAGGGCCGTGATTTTGGCTATAAAAGGGTCCCCTAGACCCCTACCCCAAGCTTTTTAAGAGAATCATATATGGCGTGCCAGGAGACTCTATGGAATGCTTTCTCAGCATCCAACGAGAGTATCTAATTACAAATTTTTAACTGCATCTAGCCCAGGAAATACTTTGTGCCTAGTAGCAGTGTCTGCTAGTCAGATGATTATCCCAGCTGTTAAGCAAGCTACACCACCTGTAGTTTGGACACTTAATTTTTTCAAAGGAAATGCTTCGGGACCACGGGATACTCAGTGAAGAGCATCAGGAGGCACCCCAAGGCATAGGGGCTGGGACTGGCAGTAGGATGCCTTGCGGTGGACAGCCGAGCTCGATCCTTATAAAAGCTTTTTAACTGCAGCAGCTTTAGTGGACGCTACTGAAGCTGGAATTACGCGGCTGCTGGCATGAGACTTGCCCTCCAATAGATCCTTGTAAATGGATTTAAAGTGTATTCATTCAAATTAGAGAGACAATTTAAATTAAAAAGCTTAGAGCTGCCTCCACCACAGGGGGGCTCGCTCGACCCACCAGCGGACAGGCACCAGTATTGGGAGACGGGGGTTGGCCGTCAGGGTACACGGCGGCTCTGGCACAAACCCGGCGACGCGGAGGTGGCACGGGCAGGAGCGGACTGAACGTGTCGGCTTCTCACTTTTTGGATTTTAGAAGGGCATGACATGCCTATATCTGTGTCTCCCCCTCCATTTACTCCTCCACCTCTTTTCTTTTCGCATGACTATATGTACTTGTCACTTTTCCATGTGTTAGTTGTGTCTTCTGAGCAGTTTGTCAACTTTTGGACACCTTTGAAGGTGTTTTCTATGTGTTTCTATGTGTTTTTGTTTGCCTGCCATTCGTTTTAACGGTGTTCGAAGGTGTTCGACGAATAGTTCGACGAACAGTTCGGCGAACACACGGGTGTTCGACGAACCGAACCGAACTCGAACACTACGAGGGTGGCTCAACACTAGTGAACACAGTGGGGAACTGCAGCAAATTAAGAGAGACTATGAGGATATCCTCAGGGTTAAAGAAAAACTAGAGGATGATAAGGCGGATGCAGAACACATGCGCCAAGTGGTTGAGACCACTCTGCAGGACACCCGTAATGAAAATGATGATCTCCGCAGAAAGACCATAGGTCTGGAAGCTCAGGTGAAGGAGCTGCAGATGTTCTGTGATGATCTCCAGAGGGCAGAGATGTGCCTTAAGGAAAGAATCAGCAAGATGGAAGCTGAGTGGAAAAAATGGAGGAATCTATCGGAGAAGCCACAGACCAGGGCCAGGAGTTGGCCACTGAAGATGGGAGGTATGAAACAAATACCTACTCGAATAATGAGAGCTCGGATGATTCGGTGGATGTAAGAACCGAGATCAAGGTGCTCAAGGAGACATTACAAGCCCATTTGAAGCAAGAGAAGCTTGAGAGACTGGCTGTTGAGAGCCGAGTGGGCGCATTGGAGACAGAGAGGTCTGAGAGAACTCTACTGTTAAAAGAGCAGTTGAAGCAGGAAGAGCTTCAGAGATGGGCTGCTGAGAGGCGAGTAGCTGAGCTAGAGGAAGAAGTTGTTAAGCTCAAAGGTCGCCTGGCAAAGCACCACTCAGTGAATGAGGCCTCCTTGGAGAAGGAAAAGGGCAAACAAGTGCCACTTACTCCTTTATACCATGAGAAGGTGGACCTCAGGAGATCTGATAAAGTGTTAAATGAAGATAAGTAAGAAATAGAAGTGGTCAAGACGAGAATTCTTAAGGTCGTAGCTGTGAGTCGGCTCAGGAGAAGCATTCAGAATGAAGAAGCTGAGAGTCAGTTGTCCCTGCAACCTGAGCCGGATGACTGCTTGGAAACTTCTGGTGAGACAGAAACGTCTCGGTACAAGTGCCTCGTAGATGTACCCGAAGATTTGAGAGAAGAGTGCACCAGAGAGTCAGTGCATGAAGAGTTTAAGAAGGCCGTGGGAGCCTGTAAGGTGTACTCGACACCAGAAGCTAAACGGCTGGTGGTCCTGTCCACAACCGAAGTCACAGTGAAGAGGGTGGCTATCCTAAGTGACATGCACTGGCGATGTATTCGCACAAAGCGGTTTGTCCGGTTGAAGACGGAACAAGCCATTAGACAACTGGAGCTTATGAGAAAAGCTGAAAGTCTGCGTGAAGACGTCATCTGGGTGCCTCATGTTCTGGTAAGAAAGCTCATTGGGAGGAAAGGCCGAACCATGCAAATGAGGGTAAAGAAGTCTGGGGTGATGAAAGTAAGCAGTCTACGTGACCGTCAGGACTGGATACCAGATGAAGATGCCATGGTGTCATTCTCCGCTGTAGGAATGGAAGAAAGTCTTGCATATATACGCATGCTGATGGAGTACCGAGTGACTTACCTGCGAGAGGTAGAACAGTTGAATCTCGCCAGACTGCGATAGGAAAGACAGAATCGCCTGAGCAGCAGAAGATGGCAGCCGTCTAGAAATTGTGAGACCAGACAGAGAAAGGGCCCTTCAAATAATAGAAAGGCTACAGTAGAAGGTAAAGACCTTCCAAGATGTCCTGAGGGTAGTGGGTGTAGAGGTAGTGAGACCTCCAGTAACTCAGGTTTGAGAGGCCCATACAAGCGACCCAATAGAGTACGGGACAGTACGGAGTCGAACCAGACCTTAGATACAAGGGCAAGTGAGTCACACTGCTATATTGACCGCTGGGACCAGGGAAGGTCTGACAAGGTGACGACTGATCGCTGGGAGCGGGGGAGGTCTGACAAGATTACGACTGACCGCTGGGAGCGGGTGAGGTCTGACAGGGTTACGACCCAGAAATGTGACTTGGCAAAGTCAGTGACAATGACAGATGGTAGGTCCCTAAGGAATGGGCTAATGTCATTGACTAATGTTCCAGGGGCTGAGCAGCGCAATTGTCAAGTATATGGTCTCTGTGTGAACCGTGGGTTATAATGTGATTGTGTATATTATGTGTTCAACCCCACAAGTTTGAACAGAGGGGGGGGATATGTAATGCAGCGCCTCGCTGCATTGCTAAAATGTCCAGGGTGTGTGTTCTAGCTGACCATGTACCTCCCCTCAGGTGACTGATCACATGACTGTGACATCATCACAGGTCCTATGTGCACAGACTGATATATAAACCCTGGTAGTTTTGAAACAGGTGTGAAAGGCATGAGGCCTGATCCCTGTGTGTGGGACACCATTAGCCTGGAGAGGCTGGAAGAGAGAGGCCTGGTGAGGCCTGGTGAGGCAAGAGGCTAAATCCCTGTGTTTGGGATGCAGTAGCCCTGGAAGGCACGTGGCTTGGAGACCACGGCTGGGAAGCCTTAAAGCCACAGCTGTGGCAGAACAGAGCTGAGAGAAGCAGCTAAGACCCAGCAAAGGTAAAAATGGTTCTTTATATGGACATTGATGTTGTACCTTGATGAAGTCTGTATCTAAAGCCAAGCGGGCATGTCTGCCATTGGAAAGGTCTCCTGGATGTTATGTGTATAACCATGCCGGTGAGCCACTGAGATGGACTATGTTATGTGCAGTTATGAAGTGTAATAAACTACTGGATGTCGTGTTATCAGAAAACGTGGCTGGTGTGCTTTAATTAACCCCGTGAAGCGAGTGTCCCCTAGCGTGATGAATAACGCTTCCTTACACTGTCTATATTTGACCTGATACAGGTCATATGATTTGTTACTATTACTTTTCCTGCACACTTTTGTTGTGATCAATGCATTGTATGGGTTGAACTATGTGACCAGTATAGGTCCAGTGTAAATTTGATACCAACTGTGTCTCTATCTACCCTCTGTTGCCTCATATGCCCATGTTATGTCTGTTTACATATGCAATTTATACTATATGTGTCTTTTTAAATATTCAAATAAAGTATTCACCTTTTTTAGTCATCACATTGTGTTCTAACTACGCTTTATTCTTTATTCACTTATGGTCCTTCTCTTGCTTACCTAATGTTTAGTGGTATGCCCCTTATTACTTATGAGGTCCTATTTTTCATTGTTACTTTGTTGTGCTATTTATTCCACACCTGTCTAAAAAATAGAAGTTGTTAATAGTTTATTTTCATCAATTAACAAAATGCAAAGTGAATGAACTAAAGAGAAATCTATATTAAAGCAATATTTGGTGTGACCGCCCTTTGTATTCAAAACATCATTAAACCTTCAATTCTTCTACATATACATGCATGCAGTTTTTGAAGGAACTCAGGAGTAAGATTATTCCTCTTCTGTGGATGTAGACTTGCAAAAAAACCTTCTGTCTCTTCATGTCATCCCAGACAAACTTGATGATGTTGAGATCAGGCTCCCTGGAAGCCATATAATTACTTTCAGGAATATTTGTTTGTCCTTATGTAGAAGATAGTTCCTAATGCCATTGGTAGGTTGTTGTTCTGCTGCAGAATATATTTGAAGTCAATCAGATGCCTTGTTAATGCTTTTGCACCAAGGATAAGTGTCTGTATTTTTCAACATTGAGGACACCAAAATATGGCAAAGCGAAGGACAGCAGATGCAGTGGTCGGCCCAAAAAAATTAGTGCAGCAGATGACAGACATATTGACAGACATATCATCCTTACTTCCCTTCGAAATTGGTAGATATCCAGCAGTATCATCATTTCAGAACTGGCAGCAACCAGTGGGACCCAGCTACACCCATCTGCTATATGGAGAAGTCTGGTCAGAAGTGGTCTTTGTGGAAAAATTGCAGCCAAAACAAAAACAATAACAAAACATATATATTGTGCTTTTCTCACAATGCTCTCAAAGCACAATTGTTGAGTAATTTCATTAGTTTTATTCTGAAGCAGGACAATGACCACAAACATACAGCTAATGTCATTTAGAACTATCTTCAGTGTGTAGAAGACCAAGGAGCCCTGGAAGTGATAATATGGCCCCCAAAGAGCCCTGATCTCAACATAATCAAGTCTGTCTGGGATTACATGAACAGAAAGAAGGATTTATGCTAGCCTATAACCACAAAAGATCAGTGGTTTGTTCTCTAAAAGGTTTAGAACAACCTCCCTGCCAATTACTTTATAAAACTGTATGGGACTGTATCTGGAAGAATTATTTGGCACTATACCTTATGCAAACTCAGCATCACCCCAATCCATCTTTTTTATTTTAGTTGCATAGAATTTGTTAATTTACTAAATGTTTTGGGTGGAGATTCGAAGTTGAAGCCAAGCAGAGATCCAACTATTGACAACTTGATTGTTAGTGCGCTTCCTCTTTCACTACAGAAACAATTGGTATGAAATAATGATCAACAAGACAATACACACTTCTTAAAGGGGTTTCCCCAGGAACGAAAGTTCATTTTAAAAATTGGATGTGACTGACCATGTACAGAACATACCACATTTCCTGGGCAGGGGAGGAAGCAAAAGACAATACAGACATTACAGCAGGGGAGCGCAGAGGATTCATTTTGTGAGGTAAAACATTGTTTAAAAACAGGTAGTGAAATGTTTTATGTATTGTCTTTTGCTTTCTCCCCTGCCCAGGAGATGTGGTATGTTCCGTACATGGTCAGTCACATTCAATTTTTAAAATGAACTTTTGTTCCTGGGAAAACCCCTTTAAGTGTTTCATTAAATATCAGACAGGCCTCTAGCCAAACTTATTTCTAAAGCATAAGTTACAATTAAATGTTGCTTAATACGTTTTTTTTATTATTTAATTTTGAGTTTAAAGATATTATAATAATTTCATTCACACTGAATTCCGGAAAGGCTTGAATCATGTTTCTTCCCATGCCTCTGGCAGAAGATCGAGAGTGTTTTTCTTTTTTCTTGGCGCAAAAATATAACATTGTTCCTTAAGCCAAGTTTCATATTCACAATACATTCCTTAGTATTACATTAAGGTATTATTTGCCTAGCTAGAAATATTTACTAAAAATTTAATTGTCAGGCATAACATTATTTTTTATTACAAATGATTCTATAGGTTATCAGGGTCAACACATCTGCTCTCTGAATTTCTTGGAAATATATGTTTCATAAAGTACCTGAATGAACAAAGAAACTCTAAACTACCAATTTAGTTTATCTGATTGTTATAAAAAACACCTAGAGGGGTTGTCCGGTACTTTTATATTGATGGCCTATCTTTAAAACAGGTCATCAGTATCAGATCATTGGAGGTCCAACACCTGGCATATCCAATGATCAATTTTTCCCGGTGGGGGCGGTGATGTGCTCAGTTGCAGAACAGTACAGCTCCATCAATTGTATAGTGGACACATCGTGTTACTGCAGATCCACCACTAGTTATTGAAACAGAGGGGGATGGACAGTACCCAGCCACAGCTTCTATACAGCTGACAGAGCCGTGCTGTTCCATTCCACAACTAATCACATCCAGGATCTGCCGGCATCGTGCCAGGTGTCTAACCGCACTGATCTGGTATTCATGACTTATCGTAAGCATAGGCCAAGAATATAAAAGTACTGGAAAACCCCTTTAAAAAATAACACAACATTTTTACCTGTCATACAGACATTTTTTTCAGTTTCAAACACCAGTCTCAGTGAATCAGGGCCTTAGAGCACTAATTATTACATTTTTTTGTTGTTGACATAACAGTTAGATATTTATGTGCTTTGAATTGTCTTTTGGTTAATATAGAATATTATTTTATCATTAGATGTGGAATAAATAATCAAAATTTATATTTTTAAACTTTATTTTATATTTCTTTTAAATATAATTTTTTTATATTCACAGGTAGGTGTGAGCACATTTAGACACCTGTCAGTCACTTGGAGCAGAGAGGGGAGAAGCCGATTGTGGTGACGATGGTCTAATCTTGTCCCTATAAACCCTGGCTGGCTCGTTAAACTGTTTCCTCTACACCGGCAGAATGTTTCAGAGAAAAACATACCTGACTCCAATTGTGCAGCCTGACTCTGATTCATGCTGGTGGTTTGAGGAGCACAAATTGAGTGAAAGGTTCCCTTTAATGTGGTACTTTTTTGTATTTAGGAAATAGCAAATCAATAAACAACACCCATGATTGTTATGTAAGTCAAATTGAGTTTAATCCAGGCACTATGTATTCCAAGAACCAAAACACTTGGGATATCTTATTCTGTCTTATATTGTACATGATATGAAACATAGATCTTGAAGACACTCATTTTGATGTACTTGGCACCAACGGACAATTTTTGTCATTGCAGCTGTTGTAGTGGATATACCATGGTAACCAGCCAGCCATCACCGCCAGATGTAGAGTTAGTTTATCGACAGCTGGAGTTCTGAGGTTTGCCTCTGGGCCTTGTGTTTTACTGGTTTACAAGACAGGCACAAAACAATGTCAGTTTATTTGTTGGGATCACCCTTCAGCTGGCTGGGATATTTACAATTAAATATGTTCTATGCCAAGAAAATGTTCAAATCTGTTCAAGAAATAGCTGTTTTTTACATAAAAATTAATTATGGATTACTTTGTGTCTCGGTTCTCCTAATATTAACTGATACCGAAAGTGAAGAATACTATATGCTATGGCAGCATGATGGCTTATTGGTTAGCAATGCATCATTGCATCCATGAGTCAAATCCCACCAAGCTCAATGTCTGCAAGGAGTTTGTATGTTCTTCCCATGTATGTGTGGTTTCCTGAGGGTTCTCCAGGTTTCTCCCACACTCCAAAGACATACTGATAGGGAATTTAGATTGTGAGCCCGATAATTTGATTTTATTGCACCATATTTTACAGAATTGTACATTTAAAGAAGCACTCCTATGAAGTTTTTCTTAAAGCACCACTCCAGCAGTTGTTTTTTTTCACATTTTAACGCTGCGTTGGTGCTACTAATCTAAGTTCCCTAATATTAGTATTATACTTACCAGCTGCCATATTCTGCTGCTATCAGCGTCAATCCTATTCTGTGCTGCCGTCTTGTGAGTGCTACTTCTGACTAACCAGAAGTCAGAGGTAACGGCACAATCTCTCAATGCAAGTCTATAAGAGCTTCCGTGTTCTGGCCTCATTCTGGCACTCATAGATTTACATTAAGTTGTGACTTCAAACACTGGAGTAATCCTGTAGGTCACAAACTGCTGGAGACTGACCAGTGTGGAACCGATAAAAAATGAAGAAGGCAGCTGGTAAGTATGATTCAAGGTGCAGGGAACTTAGATTAGTGGCAGAGTGGTAGAGTTGTGCTTTAAACTATATCAGTTTATATGTGTATATAGTTTAGTGTGTGTTAATAAACTCACCTATGCTGGATTCTCTAGTATCCAGAGCCATTCTGCTTCTCTTCTCAGTGACATCACCGCACTTCAGACTCTCTGGGTCACATTACACTCTGCGTGACAAGAAGAGACATTTACAATGTAAGCCTATGGAGGGTCAGAATGAGGCCTCAAAGGCTTACAATGTAAAAGAAAATTCCAGCTCACACATAGAGCATAGAGTGAACCGGATAGTCTGAAGAGTAGTGACGTCACTTAGAGAAGGAGCAGAATGATGTTGAATACCGGAGAAGGCAGCATTAGGTAAGTATATTAACACATACACAATACATTACATACACATATACGCAGATTTATTTAAAAAATTCTTCATGGGAGTGCTTCTTTAAATAGCACATAATCTCTTCATTTTGTGATAAAAACCACCAGTTATTAGTGAACCATGAACGCTTGAATCAGGGTTATTCTCCCTAATTACCCTAAAGTACCCTGGCATTTCAGAGAAAACAAATTTAGTTAGGAAGAGGCAGACTGGTCATCAGGGTGGCTCCTCCTGACCTGATTCTGCATCACTGACAACTTAGGCCTCATTCGGACATCTATTTTTCACATATTTATTTTATCAGTGCATTTTATAGATACATCACCTACCCATAGCCAGACGAACTCTCTGCATTTAGGGTTTTGATCCAAGTTATGGATCAAATGGCAAGTCTGTGGGTCACTGAAAAACTTGGACATCACACTGATGGCATCATATTTACATCTTAGTGCTGTCCATTTTTCATTGACTGTTTCTTAGGGGAACCTTGAGAAGGTCCCACCACTTTTTTCTGCATATGACCTGATGGTTAAAACTGGTACACTCTCCAAACATTGATCCAGCCCACAGAAGAGATTCGGTCTATTTTTTTTTTTCACATATTCATAAATAAAGCTGATGTCTAAATGACGCTTGACATTAATTAGTGAATCTCAATAACTGCATCAAATAGCTTTAACTCCTTGGTGAGTATATGTTTCCTGACTGCTGCAAAATTGCCTTTACTATTTGTAAAAAGAAATGAAATGAAATGAATGTTGTTTCTCTGTTTATTTTGCGTTTGGAAAAAATCTTTTGAGCATTAATTCTGTAAGTAAATTTTTAAGCAGTCAGTCCAACCTAAAAAATAGGATATATTCAATTTAATTACAATATCAGGAACTCATTCCCCTTTTAAATACGATTTCACCAAGAAGTGATACCTTAATGTGAAAGCAAATTAAATATAATAGATAAGACAGGCAAGTGTTTTATTTGCACTGCAGCAAAATTTATTGACACCTTTTTTTTAGTATGTTGGGAATTATATGATGTAACTGATATTTTGTAGTCTAATTGAAAAAAATAAAAATATATAAGGAAGATGAATTCATACTGCATGTTACCAAGTAATATAGTAAGAGCACCAATCCTTAATGCACAACCTATGTTTCAGTATGAACTGCTTGGACCAGAGATTAGGGTTCGATTAACTACTAGAGAAATATTTTATCACTTTGAATGTTCCCATTACTATTAACATTCTTTAGAAAATAAATTAAATATACCATTAGAAATACTAATAATGAGCAAAGATTATACAGCACTTATATTTCGAGATGAGTGAATACATTCGAGGTGAATTGAATTCTACTCATATTTTACTAAAATCCGTTTTCACCAAAATGTATATTTTTTTGTAAGTCATTTCCGAGTAGATTCTAAATTACTTGCATCACCCATAACAATCTCGCAGCATCTTCAGATCACCTTTGGTTACTGAAATCCCTGGACCTCTCACACTAGGCCAGGACTTACAGCTTTAATCAGGGCCCAGGGGGATTCTACGCAAGTGTGCGAACGGTCATGGCATCATGATGTCGCAGCGTGTGCAGTGACCAGAAAACTCCCAGGCTCCATCAAAGCTGGAGGTCCCAGAAATCATGAGAGATCTGAATATTTCAGCGCGAACAGTGGTGTTCTTCAGACTCGGTGAGGACCAGACAGATGCCGGTGAGAAACAAGGGTCTGGAGAAATGAGTGGTGAGTTGACTATAAGCATTCTTTTTATTTTTACATATTATGTTTATTATTCTCTGGGGTTTTGAGAGACTCAAAAACATAATAAGGGACATTAAATTCACATAAATAACTTCTCCCCAAATTGAATTTCCCCTTAAAAAACGCTTGAACAAGCTCATTCGAATTTTGCCCGATCCACTCATCTTTACTTATATTTTTTTGGAAGTTGAGCTGTGAAAGATTAGAATCAGAATATTACAATTAAAAATATTCAGATCATATTGTTATGCTTTCCAGTAAACTGTGTGATGACAAATAATTTGGTGTAATTAAAAAAAAGCAGAGAGAACTCCAAACCAGAAAGTGGGCATAATGTAGACAAGAATCAATATTGTAAGCTTACTGCAATTTTTTTATTTTCACACTTTAAGACTATATAATAATAATTGATGACTATACAATGAGCAATGTTTAAACTTTTCTATAAAATTTTATAATTTATTACTATTTTTGCAAGAAAAAAAAACCTAACAATAATAATATAATAACCACCACAACAAAAATCAGAAAATTAAATGTGTTGGTTGCAAGGTTTAAGGTAAAATGTAATCATTAGTGATGAGCGAGCACTAAAATGCTCAGGTGCTCGAAGCTCGGGTCGAGCACATTGGAATACTCGGGTGCTCGACCCGAGAAATGAGCCCAATGTAAGTCTATGGGAAACTCGAGCATTTTTCTTGTGGTTCCCCCGGCGGTCTGCAGAAGGTCAAAAATTGTCCAAATCGATGGGAACGGTGCTCAATTAAATGTCAGGCAGGCAGAATATATAGGCAGACAGGCAGACAGGGTATATAGGAGGGTGCATGAAAAACATAGCAGGGCACTTGGAACACACTAGTGCCCTCCGATTTTCATGCACCCGTCTTTTTAAAAAAGCCGGCCGGCAATTCATCAGCGGCATACACTGGTACCCGACAATTTAGAACCGAAAGATTAGAGCATCACACATAGATTAGATAGATAGAAACATGTCAGTCACATATATAATAAGTACAGTGACAGTGTTGGTTACTGTACTTGTTATTTAGTGTTAAAATAAAGGATTTATTAAAAAAAATAATAGTGTTTTTGTCTCTTTAAAAAAGCCGGCCAGCAATTCATCAGCAGCATACACCGGTACCAGACAATTTAGAACAGAAAGAAAAGAGCATCACACATAGATTAGATAGATAGAAACATGTCAGTCACATATATAATAAGCACAGTGATAGTGTTGATTACTGTACTTGTCATTTAGTGTTAAAATAAAGGATTTATTTAAAAAAAAATCGACGTGGGGTTTCCCGTAATTTTAGTCTCTAGCGGAGGTCCCCCCTATTTTAATAGCTAGCAAAGGCTAGGCAGACAGCTGGGGGCTGATATTAATAGCCAAGGAAGGGTGCCATGAATATTGGCCCCTTCCCAGGCTAGAAACACCAGCCGTCAGCCGCCCCAGAAATGGCGCATCCATAGGATGCGGCAATTCTGGCACTTAGCCTCGCTCTTCCCACTGCCCTGTAGCGGTGGCAGTGGGGTAATACGGTTGGGGTTGATGTCAGCTTATAATGCCAGCTGACATCAAGCCCAGGTTAGTAATGGAGAGGCGTCTATAAGACACCCCCATTACTAACCCCATAGTCAAAGTTAAAAAAAAACACAAACACCCAGAATAAAGTCCTTTAATTGAAATAAACACACAATTCTTTAATGTTCTAAATTAAACCATACTTACCATCACACCCATTCCAGCTGAAGCCAATGTCTTCTGCAATAAGAGTAAAATAATAAACCAGCCTCATCCTTACCTTTCCATGGTTCCCAGGACAGCTTCAGCTCTGCTACATTCACATAACAGGCTGGATCGCAGCCTGTCCACACGCTGAATTCTCCCACGCTGTCAGTGACGTGCATGAGGTGAGCTGAGTTCATTGGGCATGAACTCGGCTAATCTGGATGCCGTCACAGCCAGACACTGAGGAGCACAAGCATGCCTGCGCTTCTCAGTGTCTGAGGCATGGCAAGCTGGATGGCAGCTTTCGGCTCCATCCTATGGATGCGCCATTTCTGGGGCGGCTGATGGCTGGTGTTTCTAGCCTGGGAGGGGGCCAATATTCATGGCACCCTTCCTGGGCTATTAATATCAGCCCCCAGCTGTCTGCCTAGCCTTTGCTAGCTATTAAAATAGAAGGGACCCCACGTAATTTTTTGGGGGGGTCCCCCATTTTAATAGCTGGTAAAGGCTAGGTATTCAGCTGGGGGCTGATATTAGTAGCCTGGGAAGCTCCATGGGTATTACCCCCTTCCCAGGCTTCAAACATCTGCCCCAGCCGTCTGCTTAACCTCCGCTAGAGACTAAAATTATGGGGAACCCTACGCCAATTTTTTTTAAAATAAATCCTTTATTTTAACACTAAATGACAAGTACAGTAACCAACACTGTCACTCTACTTATTATATATGTCACTGACATTTTTCTATCTATCTAATCTATGTGTGATGCTCTATTCTTTCTGTTCTAAATAGTTGGGTACCGATGTATGCCGCTGAAGAATTGCCGGCCGGCTTTTTTAAAGAGATGGGTGCATGAAAACACTATTGTTTTTTTTTTTAATAAATCCTTTATTTTAACACTAAATAACAAGTACAGTAACCAACACTGTTATTGTACTCATTATATATGTGACTGACATGTTTCTATCTATCTAATCTATGTGTGATGCTCTATTCTTTCGGTTCTAAATTGTCCGGTACCGGTGTATGCCGCTGATGAATTGCCGGCTTTTCATGTTTCACTGTGAGAACTGTTCCCATCGATTTTGGCAATCACTGTAATGCCACAACCACCATGGCTGTGACATTACAGTGAGTGGCAGACAATCCCTGCATGATTGGTGCTCTAAATAGCACCAAACATGCAGGACGGGGACCCGAGCTCCCGCCCGAGCATCTCGAAAGTACTCGGCGAGCTCCGAGCATCTTGAGTACTGAGATGCTCGGGCGAGTACCGAGCAGTGGCGAGCATGCTCGCTCATCACTAGTAATCATCTCAACAAGTAAATATTAGTTGTGATAGTAGCTATTATCTAAAGAGTAACCAAATAAATTATGCAGAAGTAAAAACTAACCAAAACCCTTTAATAAACATTGCAATCTTTAGGGTAAAAAGTCGTTTGAAGCACAGACATTACTCCAGATTTTAAGAAACAGCAATCTCCCAATCTTTTAATGAATATTTATGACATTTCACATATTCCAATTTTCCTTACACATACTTATTTCTTTAAAAAGTTGTATGAAAAGGTTGATAGAATCAGAATATTGTCAACATTATACATAATATCATGTTAGGCCAGCATTATATTAAAAAGTAAATATTAGATTTGGATGGATCGATTCGCAGGACTCTCGGTCCATCAGCCAGGTCAGTACTCTGTGATGGTTAGATGGCAGTTTTTGCAAATCTCTTACCTTCAGGGATTTACAGCTTTTAATTAGCCAAGCTGGACTGAAGTCATCTGTGCCTCATGTCGCAATGATGATGCCGTGCCAGTGTGGCTAATCAAAAGCCGGCGATCCTGGATGATAAGAGTTTAGCGAGCCTCTAGTCCAGCGGTTAGAGTCTACTGACCTGGCCCATGGACCAGAGACCCACAAATTGATCTGCCCAACTCTAGTAAATATTAATTATGATCTAAGAAGTAATCAAATAAACTTTTGTAACCACTGTTCATGGTTACCTGACCACTTTAAAGATGGCTATCACGAACACTCTTGGAGCTAATTACTCCCTCCTCCAAATCTCTGGTGTTGCCCTGGGTTTCATCCTATAATACTTATACTGGGATCTGACTTAACAGGGACCCTTAGGCTGGGGCCACAGAGTTAGCTGCTGTTCGGTGGTGTGATCTGGCAAGAAGGATGGTCCGCTAGCTGGGTCAGAATGAGAAGGTCAGTGTATGAACAAATGCAGGAGAGGAGTCAAAAAACAAGCCAAGGTCATAATCAGGAACATCTACCTGGATGCAAAACAGGATACAAAGATGTTAGCTAGTTAAATTATCACCGACAGTAGACAGCAGGCTTTTAGGAGCTTAAATAGCTTACAGCTCCGCCCAGCCCAAGCAGGAGAAACAGTAACAAAATGTAACTCTTCATCTTCCAGTAAGTATGGAACCACAAGTCCCAGAACTAGAGTAGCAGCCTCATGTCACCTGCAACAAGAATACATTGTTACCTGGCAAGAGAAGCAGAGACAGGAAGGTCAGGCACCGATAGAGATGTCACAACTATCTAGTAGTAAAGTCCAAGCACTACCCTTCAGTAGACATTACAGTCTTTAGAAAATATAACCCATTGGAGCAAACACATTTCACAGTTTTTAAGAAACAGCAAGTTCACAATTTTAAATGAGTTTTCATGACATTTCAGACATTCCAATTTTTCTTACATATATTTTTTGCTTAAAAGTTTTTTTTTTGAAAGGGTAAATATATTCAGAATATCTTCAGCGATATACATAACATCATGTTAGCTCATCATCATATATTTTCATGCACATTCATTGCATTCATTTTCACGGAACATAGAACTGATCATCTCATAAAGTACTTGTTAATAAAGGGTGATGACTGTCCATAGATAGACTACCTTGAAGACAAAGAGAGTCCATGTTCATTGACGAAAGCCATGTTCATCCATTCAGCACTGCACAAACAACTAATTTTACTGAAAGTCTTGTGACTCATTCTTCTTTCAGAGCCCAAATGATCTGACTGGCAATGCTAATAAAATGAATAAGAATATATTAGACGTTGAGTCGTTCAGTTTGTCACTCTGTTATGGAAAATAGCAAATAGTACTGCCATAAAATATCACTTGTTAAGGTAATAATCTGAATTGTGAACCTGAGCCTTGTAGATGTTTAAAGAGCTCAGTAATATCTTAATTTAATGTTTGACTTATTAATTAGTAGTGTTGAGCCACCCCCGTAGTGTTCAAGTTCGGTTCGGTTCGTCGAACACCCGTGTGTTCGCCGAACTGTTCGTCGAACTGTTCGTCGAACACCTTCGAACACCGTTAAAACCAATGGCAGGCAAACAAAAACACATAGAAAACACCTTCAAAGGTGTCCAAAAGCTGACAAACTGCTCAGAAGACACAACTAACACATGGAAAAGTGACAAGTACATATAGTCATGCGAAAAGAAAAGAGGTGGAGGAGTAAAAGGAGGGGGAGACACAGATATAGGCATGTCATGCCCTTCTAAAATCCAAAAAGTGAGAAGCCGACACGTTCAGTCCGCTCCTGCCCGTGCCACCTCCGTGTCGCCGGGTTTGTGCCAGAGCCGCGGTGAACCCTGACGGCCAGCCCCCCTCTCCCAATACTGGTGCCTGTCCGCTGGTGGGATGAGCGAGCCCCCCTGTGGTGGAGGCAGCTCTAAGCTTTTTAATTTAAATTGTCTCTCTAATTTGAATAAATACACTTTAAATCCATTTACAAGGATCTATTGGAGGGCAAGTCTCATGCCAGCAGCCGCGTAATTCCAGCTCCAGTAGCGTCCACTAAAGCTGCTGCAGTTAAAAAGCTTTTATAAGGATCGAGCTCGGCTGTCCACCGCAAGGCATCCTACTGCCAGTCCGAGCCCCTATGCCTTGGGGTGCCTCCTGATGCTCTTCACTGAGTATCCCGTGGTCCCGAAGCATTTCCTTTGAAAAAATGAAGTGTCCAAACTACAGGTGGTGTAGCTTGCTTAACAGCCGGGATAATCCGCTGACTAGCAGACCCTGCTACTAGGCACAAAGTATTTCCTGGGCTAGATGCAGTTAAAAATTTGTTATTAGATACTCTCGTTGGATGCTGAGAAAGCATTCCATAGAGTCTCCTGGCACGCCATATATGATTCTCTTAAAAAGCTTGGGGTAGAGGTCTAGGGGACCCTTTTATAGCCAAAATCACGGCCCTGTATCGCAATACGCCACCTAGGCTGAAGATAAATGGAACTGTAGCACCCTGAGGGCTCGGTTGCTACAGAGGTATTGCACCTCACCCAGAGGTGTGATATCTCACTCTCAGGTAAGGATGTAGTGTGGATGAGAACCCGACACCTGCATGCATTACACCACATTGCCGTGGGGCAGGGCGACCAATATGCCCCTGAGTTGGGCACGACAGTCCCTGTCCCTGGCTGGAGTGGGGGGAGGGAACACTGAGGAAGGGGAATCCTGTAGTGCAGGAGCAGGGAGGAGGCAGTTCCTGGGTGCATTGAGAAGGGAGTATAAAAGGTGGGCACCATCTTAGTTCAGTGCAGAGAAGTCTGAGCAGAAGTGGCAGGGAGCAGGGGCTCTGCATGAGCTCTGCTCCGGAGGCGGGCCTAGTAACAGAGGCCCAGGCCTGGAAGAGGGAGAAGGAAGGAAGAGGAGCGGAGAAGGCTCCAGGAACAAGGAACGAAGGGATTTCAGGGGTGCGGACGGGCGAGTCGCCACCGCACGCCCGAATCCACCTGCGTGGAGGGGTCAGGCCAAAGGGGGAGACCGGTCCCCGAAACTAGTGGAGGCAGGAAACGACCCTCAGCTAGAAACAGGAGGCTGTGACATTTTATGTGGCGCAGCCCCTCGCTACACCCGCTAGGAAGG
Organism: Phyllobates terribilis; assembly: GCF_046119375.1. NCBI lineage: Eukaryota > Metazoa > Chordata > Amphibia > Anura > Dendrobatidae > Phyllobates > Phyllobates terribilis. Next base: position 696,477,291 of record NW_027362762.1, read on the forward strand.
CACCACATAGGGTCAGGGAAACTGGCGCCAAGTTTACCAAGAGGAGGCCCGAGACAGCCGGACAGAAGGGTTGGTAAGAAAGGCCAGACAAAGGACACACAAAGGGGGTCCTGTGAAGCACTCCAAAGTTATCTGGGAGTTGTCTGAGCCCCTCACCTGGTGAGCACAGTACGACGTGGGCAGCCGTTACCTGCAGACGTGGTCTGGATAATAAGAACTGTGAGTAAAGGCCCTGGACTGCATCACTGACTCCGTGTCATTACTGCTGCTGCCCTGCACCATCACCCCCATCCTCCGCATACACTGCCCTGAGGCTATACTCCTCCCGTGGGGAGTTATGCTACGCTCTGCTGCACCCACAACACCAGCCTCAGCGGTCTGCCCTGGAGCGGCGGTTCACTCTGACCGCAATCCACGGGTGGCGTAGTCGGACATTTAAACATCAAAACCACATAAATAGTTCCGCCACTGGTTTGACCGCCCTGAGCCACAGAACCGGGTCGCCGCCACGGAGACTACAACCACCAGCATCCACCAAAAAGGGTCCGGCTCCGGGTGTCCCAAGGCCCAGGGGGCGCGTCAGAACATTTTCATCACCTTTCACAATCACCAATGGGACAAGGCAGGGATGTTCTCTGTCCCCTCTCTTATACATCCTAGTGATGGAGCACCTGCTCTCAACAATTCGCCATAACCCCAATATTAGGTGGATTGAGGTGGGAGGTACCGAGTACAAGTGCTCTCTATTTGCTGATGATGTCCTAGTATATATCACTCAATCACATATATCCATCCATGCTGTTATGGCTGAAATAGATCACTTTGTTACATGGTCAAATTTTAAAATCAATGCAGCGAAGTCTGAGGCCCTCGATGTCTCCCTCCCCAAATCCATATAGGATTCCATCCAGTCCAACTTTCCCTTTGCCTGGCCCTCACAGGGTATCAAATACTTAGGAATTCCTATTCATAGAGACCTCTCCCATCTATGTTATCTTAATTTTGGGCCCTTTAATGAACAACTCCATACAGACCACGGTTGGCAAGTTAGAACTGTAAGATTCACTACGTGAACCACTGGTGTTTTGTGGAAAAGCACATGTACACTGTGTTCCAAATTATTATGCAAAAAGTGTTTAGGAGTGATAAGGGAAGAATTTGTTTGTTTGTCAGTTAAACTCATTGATGGTGATGTGTGTCAGGGCTCTTTATATCACTGTAAGCAATTGCAGACACCTGTGCTAATTAGTTTGGCAGGGGTGTCCAATGATAGGCAAGACTCCTTAAGAAGGCTGTCTCACATTATTAAGCAGCCTACATTTTCTGCCAAAATGGGAAAGAAAAAGGATGTGTCGGCTGCTGAGAAGCAACAAATTGTGGAGTGTTTAGGTCAAGGCATGACTACAATCAACATTGTGCGATGATCAGGATGAAGTGTCTTGGCAATCAAGAAGTATGTAGCTGATTCACAGTACACACTTGTGCGTGCTGATAAGGGCAAATTGAGGACTCTTTCCTACAGGCAATTACGTCAGGTTGAAAGAGCAGCGGCAAAAAAGCCTTGTCATAGCAGCAGACAAGTTTTTGAAGCTGCTTGTGCCTCCAACGTCCCCCGAACAACAAGATGCAGGGTCCTTCAGAGGTTTGCAGCTGTGCATACGCCATCCTGTCGACCTCCTCTATCCACTTCACACAAGCAGAAACGGCTCCAGTGGGCCAAACATTACATGAAGACTGATTTCAAAACTGTTTTGTTCACGGATGAGTGCCGTGCAGCGCTCGATGGTCCAGATGGATGGAGTGGAGGATGGCTGGTTGATGGACACCCCACGCAAACACAGCTACAGCGCCAACAAGGAGGAGGTGGAGTAATGTTTTGGGCTGGAATCATGGGGAGAGAGATTGTCAGCCCCTTTAGGATCCCTGAAGGCGCTAAAGATGAACTCCATAATGTATGTGGATTTTCTCAAACAGCACTTCCTGCCATGGTTCAAGAAGAAGAACCGTGTATTTCACAGCAAGATCATTTTTCTGCATGATAATGCACCATCTCATGCTGCACATAAAACATCTGCATCTCTGGCTGATATGGGCATAAAAGGGGACAAACTTATGGTGTGACCCCCATGCTCCCCTGACCTCTACCCCATTCAGAACCTTTGGAGCATCATTAAAAGGAGTGTCTATGATGGCGGGAGGCAGTTCACAGCTAAGCAACAGCTCTGGGAGGGTATTCTGTCCTCATGCAAAACAATTGAAGCAGAAACCATCCAAAACCTGACAAATTCAATGGACGAGAGAGTTCAGAAGCTCCTTTCGAACAAGGGGTCCTATGTGAAAATGTAACATCACCTAGAATAATGTTTTGAGTTGAAAACTGTTTGATTTCAGTTTCTAACAACCTGCTAATGCTTATAATTTCAAAAATGACCATTTTTTTGGTCTTTATTAAAATGAAAAGGTTGATCGAAAAGTTTGGGGGATCTAAGAGTGTGGCAACCCAGTAGTCATGATTACTTCGAATTCTGACAATATGAGGGTCATGCTGCAGGTAGTGCAGCAAGAAGGCACTTATGTGTCTTGCGCATCTCGGAGCCCCAAAATTATTTTCCGGGCTAGATGCAGCTAAAAATTATTATTAATTTTAAATCTGGTGAAGCTTTAGTATAGATGGCCTAATAGGATCAGTGCTGCACACTGCTACAAAGCCCAAATTATTTTCCAGTCAAGATACAGATAAACATGATTAGTAATTTTAAATCTGGTGGAGCTTATTATAGATGGCCTAATAGAATCAGTGCTGCACACTGCTACAAAGCCCAAATTATTTTCCAGCCAAGATACAGATAAACATGATTAGTAATTTGAAAGCTTAAAACGGTTGGTAGGGTGATTTTAACCAATCATCAAGCTTTTACTCTCCCCAGGATGACACAGGGGTAGAAAAGTCGTTTCGGATCCATGATTTGTTCATCTTTATGAACGTGAGTCTGTCTACATTATCAGTGGAGAGCCGCGTGCGCTTATCTGTCAGCACACCACCAGCAGCGCTGAACACACGTTCAGACAGAACGCTGGCTGCGGGGCATGACAAGATCTCCAAGGCGTAAGTGGCTAGCTCCGGCCATTTATCCAGATTGGAAGCCCAAAAAGAGCAAGGGTCCAGTGACACAGTCGTGGCTTCAATGTTTACTTGGAGATACTCCTGTACCATCGTCTCTAGGCGTTGACTATGTGTCAGACTTCTTGTCTCCTGTGGCCTTGCAAAGGATGGGCTAAAAAAGTGGTGAAATGATTCCGCAAAATTGATGTTACCAGCAGATACTGTGGTTCTGTTACGGTTTGAGTGCTGAACACTTGACAGTCCCATGGTTGGCAAGTTGGAACTGTGAGATTCACTACGTGCACCACTGGTATTTTGTGGAAAAGCACATGTAAGATTCTGCAACAGTCTCTGCTGATACTCCTGCATGCGTGCATCCCTTTCTATGGCAGGAATAATTTCTGCAAATTTACTTTTGTACCGGGGATCTAACAGTGTGGCAACCCAGTAGTCAGGATTATTTCTAATTCTCACAATTCGAGGGTCATGTTGCAGGTAGTGCAGCAAGAAGGCACTCATGTGTGTTGCGCATCCAGGAGCACCAAGTCCCTGTTGTGTTGGTGGCGAGGTAACAATCATGCTTCCTTCCTCTGTCCTCTCCCCCCAACCTCGCACAACAGAAATGTGATCAAGGTCTACCTCATCTGATGAGTCTTCCATCAGTTCGTCCTCCACTTCTTCCTGGGCTCCTGCACCTTCCTCACTAGTTTGGCTGCTACCATGCGCCCTGGTAAAACCATCTCCCCCACCCTCACATGCCTGCCGCCTTGGTGCTGCCGACCGTCTGGACCTTGCAGATGTTAGCCCTTCCGCATACAACTCCTCCTCCTCTACTTCCTCCACCTCCTCTTGTGCCATCACCTGACTCCGAATTCTGTTTAACATGTGCTCCAGCATGTAAATCACCGGAATAGTCATGCTGATAATGGCATCGTCAGCACTAAACATCTTCGTCGCCATTTCAAAACTGTGCAGAAGGGTGCATAGGTCCCTGATCTGAGACCACTCCTCCAGCGTGATTTGCCCCAACCCTGAATCTCGTTGGCCCAGGCTATACGTCAGAACGTATTGCACCAGGGCTTGTCGGTGCTGCCACAGTCGCTGCAACATGTGCAGAGTTGAATTCCACCGGGTAGGCACATCGCATTTTAGCCGGTGAAGTGGCAGGCCCAACGACTTCTGTAGAGATGTAAGTCGCTGAGCTGCGGGATGCGAACGGCGAAAGTGAGCACACAGCGACCGTGCCCTCTGCAGAAGGCCATCTAGTCTGGGATAGTGGACTAAAAATTGCTGGACAACCAGGTTCAACACGTGAGCCATACAAGGCACGTGTGTGACATTGCCCTGGCGAAGGGCCGCACCCAGGTTTGCAGCATTGTCGCACACGGCCTTCCCTGGTTTCAGGTCCAGTGGAGACAACCATTCATGAAATTGGTTCTCCAGAGCTGACCACAACTCCTCAGCTGTGTGACTCACATTTCCCAGACATTTCAATGTAAAAACCGCCTGATGACGTTGAGCCCTACTGCCAGCATAGTAAGGAGGTGTGCAGGATCCCTTCTGCGCAGTTAGAAAGCTTGTGGCATGACCAGACAGGCTTTGGGTGCAGGTGGAAGACCGAGAGGAGGTTGAGGAGGCAGAAGCAGTGGAGGAACTTTGACATAAAGAGGATTGACGCACAACTCGTGGGGACGGCAAGACTTGGACAGCAGCCCCTTGTCCTGCTGTCACCATAGTTACCCAGTGCCCAGTCAGCGACATGAAACGCCCCTGTCCATGCCTACTCGTCCAAGTGTCTGTGGTGAAATGCACCCTGTCACACACAGAGTTTCTCAAAGAAGCGGTGATGTTGTGTGCGACATGCTGGTGGAGCGCAGGCACACCTTTCTTTGAGAAGTAGTGCCGACTGGGCATCTGGTACTGGGGCACTGCGACGGACATAAGGTCTCGAAAATCCTCTGTGTCCACCAGGCGGAAAGGCAGCATTTCTGTAGCCAAGAACTTGCAGATGGTGAAATTCAACCTCTTAGCTTTCTCATAGCTAGGAGGAAATGGTCTTTTACTTGTCCACATCTGAGGGACCGAGGGCTGGCTATTGTGCTTAGACGGGGTTGATAAGGGTGTCCCCGGCAAACTGCCGGTCTGTGAGGAGGATGCAGGCGGACATGTTAGGTTGCCTTTATCCAAAGGTGGTGCTATCGATGTCGGACAGCACTCAACACCAGCTGGTGTTACCACCTCCAAAGAAAATGATGACCTGCCAATCACGCTGGCTGTTGCGGGTAAAGAGGTGGCAGGTCTGCGCCCCAAAACAGGTGTGACTGCTGTCCCCCCAGTCACAGAGGATGAAGAGGCCGCGGATGCACAAGATATGGCAGACGGTGGTTGGCCCGGCCGGCTAGGCCACATTGTAGCACACTGAGCTTCCCACTGCAACTTATGCTTCATGTCCATGTGCCGGTTCATGCATGAAATACTCAAACTATGTATTTTTTGGCCTCTACTTAGCTTTTGCTGACAAATGTTACAGATAACACGAGTTGGGTCATCTTTATTGATCTGAAAAAATGCCCAGGCTATGCAAGGCTTAGCACCCATGCGACCTGAAGAGCCACCACGACTTGTGGTGAGAGGCAGAGTTGTGTTTGAGGATGCAGTTGTTGACGTGCTTCCAGTACTACGTCTCTGTCCAGGAAGGCGCAACCTGACCTCGTCGTCACTAGCATCTTCCTCCACCTCCTCTGCTGACCTCATCTCTTGGCTGACTGTGGGTTGACAGTAAGTGGGATCTCCAACCTCATCATCATCACCCTGTGCGTTATCACACCCGTCGTCCTCAGAGCCAACCTGCTCCTGCCCTGACAAAAAACTAAAGTTGTCGCTCCAATCAGGTATTTGAGTCTTATCATCGTCTTCCTCATTGTCTCCACCAACAGGAGTTACAGTTTGGGAATGAGGGTCTACATTATGGTCAGAACCTTCTGCGTCTGGTCCTGGATCCGACTCATAAAGATTCTGGGCATCAGTGCAGATCATTTCCTCGTCTGGATTCACAGAAGCGCTGGAGTCGACCTCTGATTCCCAGGCTATAGTATGAGTAAACAGCTCTGCAGACTCAACCATCTGTTCTACCTCATACTCAGACGGGCAGCTGGAGATTTGGGAGCTGTGAGGAAGCAAGTGTGATTGGGGTGACACCTTTGAGGACTGGAGTATTTGTGATGTTGAAGTTGATGTGGAGGAGAGCCCACTTAAAGGAGCACTTGATATCCGTTGAAGCACCTGCTGTTTTTGTGCCTCATCTGGAATTTGTAGCGATTGGCGTGGCCGTAAGAAAGGGATCTTATCACATTGTCCGCTAAAAGAAGTAGACATTTTAGTTTGGCTGGAAGATGGTCTTTCTTCTGCAGATGTTACTGTTGCTTTAAAACCTACCCCACGGACACAACCTTTTTTCCCCTTCCCAACACGCCTATTCCCCTTTCCACCAGCAGCAGGCCTTTTTCCACTCATTTTGGTGGTTAACTAATTAACAACTCTGGAATTGTTTGCACAAAAAAAACAATGGATGGGAACCGAGCAGAGCTGAGTGGCCAAACTGTGGTATTAGGCCAAAACTATTGGCTGGGTTAGATGCAGAAAAAAATTATATTCAATTTGCAACCTGATGGAGGTCAGTATAGATGGACTAATAGAGAAAGTCCCACACACTGCTAGAAGGCCAAATATTTGGCTGCTCCATTATTTTGGCATCACTACACGCGATTTACTCTTCAACCGCTTGAAGCTGGCCAGGTGAGGGGCCCAAATCTATAAATGGAAAAGTGAACAGCTCTTTGGAGTGTTCAAGTGTGGGATCAGTTGTCTCGGGGCACTCGGCATGTTGGGAGGAAGGCGGATCAGAGTGAGAAATATGTGATTCAGACTCACGGCTACTGAGACTTGACCGAGTGGAAGACAGGGTGGTGGTGGTGGTGTCAAAGTGACTGCAAGCATTATCTGCTATCCAACCAAAAACCTTTTCACACTGCTCTGTGTTCAATAGTGATGTTCTGGGGTCCCCTAGTAATTGGGACAGGAAGGTCGAACGACAAGATGTGGGTGTTTGTTGTGGCACAATTTTAGCTTGCCCACAGCCTCAGCCTCTGCATGCACCATCAAAATCATGTCCACTTTCCTATCCGTTGCCCATTTGAAATGGAGGACAATATTTTGCTCGTTCACTAAAAATGGCTACATTTGAACCGCAGTTATATGTGATACATCTGACGGGCAACCACGATTTTAAATAGCGGGCCTGTAGTTTTCTAAGACTGTTCCTCACAGTGACCTTCGTGTGAATAGCTTCACTGACACACTGCAACAAAATGTAAATGGAGACCAGAAATGGCTGAATTTGGACCGCAGTAATATGTAATACATCTGACGGAAAACCACGATTTTAAATAGCGGGCCTGTAGGCTACTATTCTTCACAGTGACTTTGTGTGAATAGCTTCACTGGCACTCTGCAAAAAAATGTAAATAGATGCCAGAACTGGCTGAAATTGGACCGCAATTATATGTGATACGTCTGACTGACAACCACAATTTTAAATAGCGGGCCTGCAGTTTACTAATACTATTCTTCACAGCGACCTCGTGTGAATAGCTTCACTGACACACTGCAACAAAATGTAAATGGAGGCCAGAAATGGCTGATTTTGGGACGCAGTTATATGTGATACGACAGACAACTACGATTTTAAATAGCAGGCTTGTAGGTTACTATTCTTCACAGCGACCACTTGTGAATAGCTTCACTGACACACTGCAAAAAACTGTAAATGGAGGCCAATATTTTCCATGTTCACTACAAATTTCTGGATTTTTATCGCCGTAATATAGAAAAGATCTGCCTGTATTCTGCAGCACTAACAAGCAAATGGAGCATAAAAATGGTGTACTCTGGATTGCTTTTTAAGCAAATAATCAGGATTAAGATAAAAAAAATTAACCCTGGCCCCTGATATCTGGGGCTATGTCTACAAATATCTGTAATAGCAGGATCAGTCAGAAAGTGCAATAGACCCTCTTGTGCTGTATATGACGCGCCCCCTGGGCCTGTGCTGTGCAGGGAATACTTAATGTTGTAACAAGTGTCCGACTACGCCACCCGTGGATTGCGGTCAATGGGGACCGCCGCTGCAGGGCAGACCGCTGAGGCTGGTATTATGTGTGCAGCTTAGAATGGGATGACTTCCCACGGGAGGAGTATAGCCTCAGGGCAGTTAGTGTGGAGATGATGGGAGTGATGGTGTGAGCGTCCCAATACTGATGGTGCTGGTGCGGCGATGAAACACAGAGACGTGGGGTTGCAGTTTCCAATGCTTTACTCACAGTTGTTATTCGTGTCAATCCTGCAGGCGATGACTGCCCAAGCCGTGCTGCGTCCACCAGGCAAGGGGCTCGACCAACTCCCAGGCAATTCCAGAGCGTGGCACAGGGCTCCCTTCTCTTCCCTTCTCTGGCCGTCCTCACCAGTGACCCACCTTTGTCCAGCTCCCTCGGGCCTTCTCTTGGTGAAACCTATCTCCGGTTTCCCTGACCCTATGTGGTATGCTTTCCTGGTGGATGTAGTGAGGGGTCGCACCAAGATGTGGTCACAACCTCCGGTCTTTGGCTGAGGAATCTGTTGCCTCCACCAATTTGGGTTCCGGTACCCTGCTCTGCCAACCCTTCACCCGCAATCTCCTGGGCCTTTGGGGTTCCTTCTTCCTTTGTGTCTCTGGGCCTCTCTTAATGTGCTGTTCCTTATCTCCTTTCTGTTCCAATTCCAGTTCCTACTTCTCCTTCTCCTCTCAGGCTCCGGCCTCTTCTCTAGGCCTGCATCTGGAGCAGCACCAATCCTGAGCTGCTGCTCCCTGTCTGCTCTCCTCACAGACTGCACTCAACTGGACCGACTGACTGTCCTAAGATGGTGCCCACCTTATATACCTCCCTTATGTGTGAGCCCAGGTGACTAGCAACCAATGGGCTCCTACCTATGCCCAGAGACCCACCCCTATCTGCTCCTACACCACTGGGTGTACTTTCCCCTCCCCACTCCAGCCAGGGACAGATGCTGTCGTGCCTGCACTTCTGTCTAGTGGGAGCACCGTTGAGTTGTCCTTCGGAAATGGGGTGTGTGTGGTGCATGCAGCCTAACGAGCCCTAGTCCACACTCCATCCTTACCCGGGAGTGGAATATCACACCTCTGGTTTAAGGTGCAATACCACTGTAGCAGCCGAGCCCTCGGGGTGCTACATATACACTGTCTGCCACAAACCCTGCCTGCCTAGCTTTTTAAGCAAATAACCAGGATTAAGATAAAAAAAAAATTATGCTTGGCCCCTGATATCTGGGGCTTTGTCTACCAATATCTGTAACAACAGCAGCAGCAGACAGAACGTTCAATGGATCCTCTTGCACTATATGCACTGCAGTTTACCACAAACCCTTCTTGCCTGCCTAACTCTTGCTATCACCACTGAATATAAGCAGCTGGATTAGTCCTCAGAAGGACTGTTAGTTCAGATGGATATATAGATACGCTGTGGAATACTTTTACTATTAACAAGCAAATATCTCCCTGACTCAGCTGGAGCTCTCCCTACTCTGCCTGTTTCCGGGGTAAACTGTGACAAGCCTAGCATCACCGGGTCTTAAATAGACCCGATGACGCTATGTGGCCAGCTAATCACTGTAATGCCACAACCAACATGGCTACGGGATTACAGTGCGTGGCAAGCAATCCTTGCATGTTCATCTGCTCTCTAAAGAGCGCCAAACATGCAGGGCGGGGACCCAAGCTCCCGCCCGAGCAACCCGGAAATACTTGCTGAGCTAGTCGAGCACTGTGATGCTCGGGCGAGTACTGAGTAGTGGCGAGCACGTTTGCACATCACTATAGGTTCGAAAAACCTATTTTATGATAATGCAATAGTTTTGTATAGATGAAAGTTGGGACCTCATAATACAGTACTTTGGTGGGCTCAATGTTCCCCAGTCCGACACTGACTGTAATCAAGTGTGGTGAAATATGCGTCGGGCTATTTCACCACAATAGGGTCTGTATTGATATTGTGACTTCTGTTTTGTATTTCTAAATATTTTTCTAGCATTACCTTATTTTCAGTTTTAGTTTACTTCTGTATACTGTTTAGTATCTGAAAAAAGGAGCTTACTACTTACCTTATACAGCATTAGGCTTGTTATTAATAAGTTTTACTGCTCTAGATTTACTCCACTCCACAATTTTCTGTAAAGCTGATGCATGCACAAAATATATGAACTTGGTCATAGGTTGTAGTTTGCATTATGATTTAATCTTTTGTACATGCATTATTAATACTGTATAATAATTTAGTGGTTTGCTTTGTGTAATACTCCAAATTTTATGTGTTTGAAAATTAATCAATAATAAAGATACAAATAATTTGTATATATTTTGTTGTCTGAATTGTTTTTTGGTATAATACATTGTCAGGGACATCAGAGATGACACTGGGGAGCTCACACAATATCTCACCGCTGCCGTCACTCTGTCAAGAATTCACGGGATTGAGCAGGGATTCGCAAGCACACGATTCCGATTGCTCATTACGTAGCTATCGGCAAGCGACCAGAAAGATGGCGCACACACCTCCGGATTCCAACGCATGGAATATGTGTATACGTCCCAGTACGGTTACTGCCAGCTTCACGATAGCCCAATTATTATTATTCATTGCCACCACAGGCCAGTTTGAAATATAACACACCCCTGGTCATACACCTGCGTTCTGGTAGCGTATATGACTTCGGGGAAGGGAACGATTACAGGACAAAAGAAGCAGAACTATTACATTTTATATTTAATCCTAAAGGGAGGCAGTCTTATGAAAAATATACAAGGATTTTACAAAGGGGACGTTTACATTACTGAGTATACAGTTACACAAATAAAACAGGATTAAAGAAGAAGCTTACTATAAGATCGCGGAGACGATTCAGTATAGGTGGAGGGGAGGCACTCAAGATTTAACCGTTATCGAACGTGATCCTTTGCTATAATAAATATATACTCCCGGCAATGAAAACTAATTCATTCTCAGTGGGGTCTTTTATGCTGAGGGGGAAGGCCAGCACACCCCCTGTGCTGACATCATGTGGATTGGGCTCCAGCCTTCACATTTTTATTAAAATCGCTAACTTCTGGGATAACTTATCGCTCATTGATCGCAGAAGCTTGCAAACGATGCCATAATTTTCTTTATGAATTTGCCTTTCTTTACAGACCACACATGACATAGTTGCGGTCTGCTATTTTGTTACTTTTGTGTTGCCGCTCCCCGGAGGGGCTCAAAGCTACAGAGAAACAAGCATAATGTTCCTTGGCTGACCCTGCCACTAAAAATATAGGTCCCATTATTATCGGACGTATGGAACTTTAGTTATTCCATATTTCATGTCAGCTCTGGCCCGTCTGCAGACCTCTCTTAAATTCCCTTTGACGTCCTGGGAATACAACCTTCTCAGCTAGATGTAAATTTATCACAAGCCGAGGTTAATTCAGTTTGGTAGCACCTTTTGGGCTAGCATTTGCTTACAAGGCATTTCTCATGTGTGTGTTAATTTTTATACAGACAGATGGTAGATTGTCAGCTCTTCTCTCCTGACAAATACTATAGGGGAGGGGGGAGAAGAAGAGGGGTCTGGGAGGGAAAAATTCTTAATATTTTTTGGACATACATTGTTAGAAATAACCAGAGACAACAAAGCAATGTTTCTTATTGGGTCTTCTACAAAATGGTTCATAAAATGATCCTGCAACAAACTGAGGAATTTTCTGACCTTTGCTGTTGTAGTAGAGCCAATATCTGCATATTTAAAACTCCAATAATCACTACTATAACAGTCTGTCCAGCTCGCACCATCTGATGATGTAGCTGATCCCCTTACTCCTCAGTAATGTTGGGGGGGGGTCTATAGATTAAACCATAAATTACAATCTCAGTCTTTGTCTTCCTTTTAATCCCACCCTCAATAATTCAAGTTCTTCGCAATTATCCCCTTTACATTGCCTCCATCACATATGCTTTCTTATCACTCCTAGCATACTGATATACTACTCCTCTTTCCCATTTGCCTTGTCTCCCTGAAAGAGCATGAAGCTAGGAAGATTTACAATCATGTGTAGAGTCCAACCTTGTTTCAGCACCACCAACACAAATATTGTGTTCCATAAGAGTTCATGCTCTCCTATTTTGCTTGCTAGATTCCTTGCATTTGAAAATATTCACTTTAAGCTTCTGTTCAGTTTTTCACATTCATTTTCATTAAAAGCTAATTCCTGAAATGTTGAGGCCTCATTTGTTTTTATTGTTTCTTCGTAAGACTTGGATCTCCCTACCCACTTATCTAATCCTCCCTTCACATTCCACTTCTTCACCCTCCAAAAAGTATGATGTCCCATGTGTATCTACCCTTTTATTTTATATGTATCCTCACCACTTGCCTCTAGTTTAAATATATCTCCACCCCTGCAAGAATTCTTTCCCACAGTACAGCAGAAATCCTTCTATTCAAGTGCAATTTATCCATAGAATATAGAATGTACCCAATGAAAAGTCAGCACAGTGCTCAAGGAACCCAAAATCCATCTGCTCTCCACCATGACTTAAGCCTTGCATTTAACTCCCTATGGGGTAACTGTCTCTTCTTTCGTGTACAATACTACCTTGGAGGTCATTCCCTCCAGCATACAGTCTAGTTCTTTAAAATCTTTCGTAGGAATACTTCATCTATAACTTATTCTGTCATTGTTTCCCATGTGGACTACAACAACTGGATCATCACCAGTTGGCCAGCTAGGATTAATTTATCAACCCCTTCTACCACAAACTGAACCCTGACACCATTTGTTATGGTGATAAATTATTCTGTTTAAGGCTCGCCCCCTGGGCCGTGGGGCACTCGGAGCCGGGCAATCGGGAAACGATGGGGGTAGTAGTGGCAACCCGGTTCCGTGTCTCAGGGTGGTCAGACCATTGGTAGTCTGCGATGCGCTGTTGGTAATGTCCGACTATGCCACCCGTGGATTGCGGTTATTAGGAACCGCCGCTGCAAGGCAGTCCCCTGCGGTTGATGGTATGCGCAGCTGAGATTGTATAACTCCCCACGGGAAGAGTGTAACCCCAGGGCAGTGCAGTGGATGGTGGGGGTGATGGTGCAGGGAGTCCCAGTACTGTTAGTGCTGGAGGAGCGAAAGAGTACACAGACAACGTACTGCAGTCCAATGCCTTTTACTCACAGTTCAGATGCTCCGGGTCACTTCTGTACAGGTAGTGACCACCCAAGCCGTGCGGTGTCCACCAGGTGAGGGGCTCGGTCAACCCCCAGGCAGTTCAGGAGCATGGCCCAGGACCCCCTTCTATCCTTTGTCTGGCCTGACTCACCAGTGCCCCACTTTTGTCCAGCTGCCGCGAACTTGTGCGGGTAAACGTGGATACCGTTCCCCGCTGTTCTATATGGTGCCTTCCTAGCAGGTTTGATGAGGTGTCGCACCAATAAATGATCACGACCTCCGGTCTTTGGCTGAGGGTTGTTTCTCCTCCACCAACTTGGGATCCGGTACCCTTAATCTGCCTGACCCATCACCCTGTATTCTCGTGGGTTCTTAGGGTCCCTTCTGCCTTCTTGTTCCTGAGCCCTTCTGTTTCTTTCTCTCTTTCTCTGCCGTTCCTTTCTGTTTCTGTTCCTTGTTGTTCTTGTTCCTTTCTGTTCCCGGCCTTTTCTCTAGGCCTGCCTCTGAGCAGAGCTCCTACAGAGCCTCTGCTCCCTGTCCCCTCTCACTGGACTTCACACAGAACTAAGATGGTGCCCACCTTATATACCCTTCCCTAGTGTGTGAACTCAGGTGACCAGCAACTAATGGGCTCCTACCTACGCTCAGGAACCGTTCCCTATCTGCTCCTACATCACTGGGTATTCCTCCCTCCTCCCAACTCCAGCCAGGGACATGGTCTGTCATGCCTGAATTTCTGTCTAATGGGAGCACCGTTGAACTGTCCCTTGGAAATGGGGTGAGTGTGCTGTATGCAGCTAACTGAGCCCTGGTCCATACTCCATCCTTACCTGGGAGTGGAATACCACACCTCTGGCAGAGGTGCAATACCCCTGCAGCGGCCGAACCCTCGGGGCGCTACATTTACACTCCCTTTTACTAAATTTACTCAGCTACATGCCTGCTCCTCCTGACCCACTTCTCCACCTTCCATGTATACCCCACTAGCTAATTGCTCAATTAGCAGTATGCTTTTCTAAATATTGTCAATTGCTCTGTGTTGCATTATGCTTTTTCAGATCTCTAATAAGAGCTTCCAGGTAGGCAACATGCTTAAATCTGCAACAGCGGTATACACCCTTGAAACCTTGAGTTGTGTATACATAATCCAGACTGTGCCCTAAAGGAAACCTTGAATGCTGCTATTCATTATCGAATCTAACAAAAATAACATAAATTATAATAAATAATAGGAAGAAGTTAAGTACTGATGAGTAGTGTTGAGCGAACATGCTCGACACTGCTCGGTACTCGCCCGAGCATCGCGCTACTCGGGATGTTCGGCGAGCACCGAGCATTTCCGGGTTACTCGGGCGGGAGCTCGGGTTTCCGCCCTGCATGTTTGACGCTCTTTACAGAGCCAATGAACATGCAGGGATTGCCAGCCAGTCACTGTAATGCTGCAGCCATGTTGTTTGTGGGCATTACAGTGATTGGCTGGCCGTACAGCGTCACCTCGAGTATTTAAAACCGGGCGCCGCCATCTTGGACACAGTCGCTCCGGATCAGATGGTGTAGGGACAGCGCTGCTGATTTAGGGAGAGATATATCCTGAAAAATAGTTAGTGTAGGGTCTGTAAAGGCTGCCAGATCAAACAAACAGTCCTTCTCAGGACTAATATCCATCCCAGGTATATCAGGCAGGCAGGCAGGCTGTATAGGAGACGCAGTGGTTATATCAGCAAACGCTGCATTACAGTCCTGTGTGCTGCTCCTGTTGCTGAAATTGCTTGACTTAGCTCCAGGTCCCGGGGGCCAGGAAAAATCCTTTTTTTTATCTAAATCCTCTTTTTTTTTTCCTCCTTCACAATGTACAAATACCCATCTTATTAACCTTTTGGTGCCCCCCCCCCCCCAAAAAAAAAGTGTGCCTCTGATTTTTCAGACACAAATATATCTGTTGAAAATAGTCTGGTGTAGGCCAGAGAAATAGAAGTGTGGTTTTGCAGTTCTATAGGCCATTTGTATCTAAAGAAAACAGTTTGAGTGTGTCGCTCACTGTTCAGCCGCAAATATATATATATTTTAAAAAGCCTGGTATACACCAGTAAATTATTACTGTGGTTTTGATGTTCCACGGTAAAACATCTCTATTATCCTGTTTTTGTCATTTTTTGCTGTTTAAAAATAATAATAGTGTCTCCCTGATTTTTCAGACACAAATATATCTGTTGAAAATAGTCTGGTGTAGGCCAGAGAGACAGAAGTGTGCTTTCGCTGTTCCACGGTAAAAAATCTCTATTATCCTGCTTTTTGCATTTTTTGCTGTAAAAAAAAAAAAAATAGTGTCTCCCTGATTTTTCAGACACAAATATATCTGTTGAAAATAGTCTGGTGTAGGCCCGAGAAATACAAGTGTGGTTTTGCAGTTCCACGGCACAAACCTCTGTATTATCCACTTTTGGGCCATTTGTATCTAAAAAAAACAGTTTGAGTGTGTCGCTCACTGTTCAACCGCAAATATATATATATTTTAAAAAGCCTGGTATACACCAGTAAATTATTACTGTGGTTTTGATGTTCCACGGTAAAACATCTCTATTATCCTGTTTTTGGCATTTTTTGCTGTATAAAAATAATAATAGTGTCTCCCTGATTTTTCAAACACAAATATATCTGTTGAAAATAATCTGGTGTAGGCCAGAGAGACAGATGCTTTTGCTGTTCCACGGTAAAAGATCTCTATTGTCCTGCTTTTTGTATTTTTTGCTGTAAAAAAAAAAAAAATAGTGTCTCCCTGATTTTTCAGACACAAATATATCTGTTGAAAATAGTCTGGTGTAGACCGAGAAATACAAGTGTGGTTTTGCAGTTCCATGGCACACACCTCTGTATTATCCACTTTTGGGCCATTTGTATCTAAAAAAAACTGTTTGAGTGTGTCGCTCACTGTTCAACCGCAAATATATATATATTTTAAAAAGCCTGGTATACACCAGTAAATTATTACTGTGGTTTTGATGTTCCACGGTAAAACATCTCTATTATCCTGTTTTTGGCATTTTTTGCTGTATAAAAATAATAATAGTGTCTCCCTGATTTTTCAGACACAAATATATCTGTTGAAAATAGTCTGGTGTAGGCCAGAGAGACAGAAGTGTGCTTTTGCTGTTCCACGGTAAAAAATCTCTATTATCCTGCTTTTTGCATTTTTTGCTGTAAAAAAAAAAAAATAGTGTCTCCCTGATTTTTCAGACACAAATATATCTGTTGAAAATAGTCTGGTGTAGGCCCGAGAAATACAAGTGTGGTTTTGCAGTTCCACGGTACGAACCTCTGTATTATCCACTTTTGGGCCATTTGTATCTAAAAAAAACAGTTTGAGTGTGTCGCTCACTGTTCAGCCGCAAATATATATATATTTTAAAAAGCCTGGTATACACCAGTAAATTATTACTGTGGTTTTGATGTTCCACGGTAAAACATCTCTATTATCCTGTTTTTGTCATTTTTTGCTGTTTAAAAATAATAATAGTGTCTCCCTGATTTTTCAGACACAAATATATCTGTTGAAAATAGTCTGGTGTAGGCCAGAGAGACAGAAGTGTGCTTTTGCTGTTCCACGGTAAAAAATCTCTATTATCCTGCTTTTTGCATTTTTTGCTGTAAAAAAAAAAAAATAGTGTCTCCCTGATTTTTCAGACACAAATATATCTGTTGAAAATAGTCTGGTGTAGGCCCGAGAAATACAAGTGTGGTTTTGCAGTTCCACGGCACAAACCTCTGTATTATCCACTTTTGGGCCATTTGTATCTAAAAAAAACTGTTTGAGTGTGTCGCTCACTGTTCAACCGCAAATATATATATATTTTAAAAAGCCTGGTATACACCAGTAAATTATTACTGTGGTTTTGATGTTCCACGGTAAAACATCTCTATTATCCTGTTTTTGGCATTTTTTGCTGTATAAAAATAATAATAGTGTCTCCCTGATTTTTCAAACACAAATATATCTGTTGAAAATAGTCTGGTGTAGGCCAGAGAGACAGATGCTTTTGCTGTTCCACGGTAAAAGATCTCTATTGTCCTGCTTTTTGTATTTTTTGCTGTAAAAAAAAAAAAAATAGTGTCTCCCTGATTTTTCAGACACAAATATATCTGTTGAAAATAGTCTGGTGTAGACCGAGAAATACAAGTGTGGTTTTGCAGTTCCACGGCACACACCTCTGTATTATCCACTTTTGGGCCACTTGTATCTAAAAAAAACTGTTTGAGTGTGTCGCTCACTGTTCAACCGCAAATATATATATATTTTAAAAAGCCTGGTATACACCAGTAAATTATTACTGTGGTTTTGATGTTCCACGGTAAAACATCTCTATTATCCTGCTTTTTGTATTTTTTGCTGTAAAAAAAAAAAAATAGTGTCTCCCTGATTTTTCAGACACAAATATATCTGTTGAAAATAGTCTGGTGTAGGCCCGAGAAATACAATTGTGGTTTTGCAGTTCCACGGTACAAACCTCTGTATTATCCACTTTTGTGCCATTTGTATCTAAAAAAAACAGTTTGAGTGTGTCGCTCACTGTTCAGCTGCAAATATATATATATTTTAAAAAGCCTGGTATACACCAGTAAATTATTACTGTGGTTTTGATGTTCCACGGTAAAACATCTCTATTATCCTGTTTTTGGCATTTTTTGCTGTATAAAAATAATAATAGTGTCTCCCTGATTTTTCAGACACAAATATATCTGTTGAAAATAGTCTGGTGTTGGCCAGAGAGACAGAAGTGTGCTTTTGCTGTTCCACGGTAAAAAATCTCGATTATCCTGATTTTTGCATTTTTTGCTGTAAAAAAAAAAAAATAGTGTCTCCCTGATTTTTCAGACACAAATATATCTGTTGAAAATAGTCTGGTGTAGGCCCGAGAAATACAAGTGTGGTTTTGCAGTTCCACGGTACAAACCTCTGTATTATCCACTTTTGGGCCATTTGTATCTAAAAAAAACAGTTTGAGTGTGTCGCTCACTGTTCAGCCGCAAATATATATTTATTTTAAAAAGCCTGGTATACACCAGTAAATTATAACTGTGGTTTTGCTGTTCCACGGTAAAAAATCTCTCTTATTCAGGTTTTGGTAGTTTTTTCCGTAAAGAAAAACAGTAGTGTCTCCTGACTGTTGTGACACAAAAATATATCTGTTGAAAATAGTCTTGTGTAGGCCCGACATCCCAGTGTGGTTTCGCAGTTCCACGGGTCAAATCGCTGTACTATCCAGTTTTGGGCCTTTGGTATCTAAAAAAAAAGCAGTTTGAGTGTGTCGCTCACTGTTCAGCCGCAAATATCTCTATTTAAAAAAGTGTAGTATACCCCAGTAAACAATAACTGTGGTTTTCCTCTTCCGTGGTTCTAATCTACTCTTTATTACCCTTTTTCCATTGATAGTGCAAGTGTAAGCTATTTTACTTCATTTACAATGGGCAAGGCGCGTGGCAAGGGACGTGGAACTGGACGTTCTGGTGATTGTTCGTGCAGAGGACGGGGCCGTGGCCAAGGTGAAAATGTTCCACAACCAACAGCCACATCTTCTCGCTCCCACTTCTTGACCGAATTACTAGGGAAGCACAGAACAACACCAGTATTGAGAACTGATCAGTGTGAACATGTTATTAACTGGATAGCAGACAATACTTCCAGTTACCTGGGCACCACCACCTCCGGTCTGTCTTCCACACGGTCAACTCTTAGTAGCCGTGAGTCTCGACCGCATACTCCTCCTCACCCTGTTGCTCCTTCCTCCCACCTTGCCGAGTGTCATCAGACAGCAAGTGATCCCACACTTGGACATTCTGAAGAGCTGTTCACTGGTCCATTTCCATATTTGGGCCCCTCGCCTGATACGCTTGAAGTGGTGGAAGAGGAGATCCCATGTTGCGATGCCCAAATATTTGAACAGCCACGGCCACAGGAAGTCGACGTTGGCAATCTGTCACAAGAGGTGGACGATGAAGAAACACAATTGCCAGGAAGTGAGGAGGAGGATCGTGGTGCGCAAGTGGAAGAGGAGGAGGTGGTGGATGATCTAGCAACTGACCCAACGTGGAAGAGTGAGGCCAGCAGCACACAGGGGGAGGGAGGCAGAGTACCCCAACAGGCAGGAAGAAGCAGTGTGGTGGCCGCAGACAGAAGGCAGGCAACCGTTCCCCGTAACACCAACACGAGGGACGTTGCCAGTACAAGCGGTAGGTCTTCCAGAGTCTGGAATTTTTTTAAAGACTCTGCTGATAACACCAAAAAGGCCATATGTTCCACCTGCCATGCCAGCATCAGCAGGGGTGACAAAACTACCAGCCTGACCACCACCAGCATGATCAGGCACATGGCAGCAAAGCACCCGACTTTGTGGGGCGAAACCCAGGGTCCACGACCAGTGTCAGTGGGTGTCACCACTGCTTATTCCACTGTTGTGCGTGCAATAGAACCCCCTGTTGTGTGTGCAAGGCAATCCCCTGTCCATACTGCATGTAAAGATGCCCCCTCCTCTCAGTCTTCACTTGTTATGGCAGTTTCTCAAGAAACAGCATCAACGTCCACGTCCATGTCCCACCGCAGCGTTCAATTGTCCATATCCCAGACCTTTGAACGAAAGCGGAAATTCGCAGCTAACGCCCCACAGGCCACAGTCCTAAATTCGCACATTTCACGACTGCTTGCATTGGAAATGCTGCCTTTTAGGCTGGTGGAGACGGAATCCTTCCGCAATCTTATGGCGGTGGCCGTCCCTCGGTACTCGGTCCTCAGCCGACACTATTTTGCCCGGTGTGCCATCCCCGCACTACACAAGCACGTGTCCCAAAGCATCTGCCGTGCCCTCAACAACGCAGTTACTGGGAGAGTCCACCTGACAACGGACACGTGGACAAGTGCTTGTGGCCAGGGACGGTACATCTCTCTGACGGCACACTGGGTAAACATAGTGGAAGCCGGGACCCAGTCGGACCTTGGGATGGAACACATCCTCCCAACACCGAGGATTGTGGGCCCTATGTCAGTCAGAGTTGCCCCCACAGTGTACAGCTCCTGCGCATCCTCCTCCTCCTCCTCCTCATGTTCAGCCTCCATCTCAGATATCACCACATCAGTTACAAGCTGGAAGCATTGCAGTACTGCCTCCGCCAAGCGGCAACAGGCTGCGTTGAAACTCATAAGCTTAGGTGATAAACCTCACACTGCTTGTGAGTTGTGGACAGCTGTGAAAGAGCAGGCAGATCTGTGGCTGAGACCGCTGAACCTACATCCCGGCATGGTCGTGTGTGACAATGGCCGTAACCTGGTGGCGGCTCTGAGGCGAGGTGAGATCACACACGTACCATGCCTGGCTCATGTGCTTAACCTCGTGGTTCAGCGGTTTCTTAAATCGTACCCCGAGTTGCCAGATCTGCTCGTGAAAGTACGTCGCCTGTCAGCTCATTTTCGCAAGTCAGCTACAGCTTCCACCGCCCCTGCTGTGTTGCAGCAGCGTTTGCAGCTTCCGGCACACCGACTGGTGTGTGATGTCCCCACACGTTGGAACTCTACCCTCCACATGTTGCAAAGGATTTGTGAGCAGAAGAGAGCAGTTGTTGAGTACCAGCAGCAACAAGGCCGTCGATATTCAGGTCAGACTCCACACATAAGACCTCAGGAGTGGACTTGGATGTCTGACATATGTACCATCCTGACAAACTTCGAGGAGGCCACCAAGATGGTGAGTGGCGATGATGCCATCATTAGTGTCAGCATCCCACTTGTCTGTCTTTTGCAACGCTCTCTGCAGAGAATTAAAGAGGAGGCATTGCAGCCAGAGTATGATGAGATGGATCAAGAAGCCGTAGCGGGCGATTACACACAGCCCAGCCTCATCTCATCCCAACGTGCATTGGGGGACAATGAGGGAGAGGAGGAGGAGGAGGAGGAGGAGGAAGAACAGGAGCTGCTATCATGCGTTGTAGACGGTAGTACCTGTACAAGTGTCATACCGTCGGTTCAGCGTGGGTAGCCTGAGGACAGGGGGGAGGAGGAAGAGGAGGAGGAGAGCATGGTCAGTCATCATCTTGGTGAGGACACGGAAATCTTGCCCGTTACCAGTCTGGCACGCATGGCTGACTTTATGTTACGCTGCCTTAACCGTGACCCTCGCGTTGTCAAAATGTTGGTTGACAGTCATTACTGGTTGGTGACACTTGTAGACCCCCGCTACAAGGAGAACTTTCACTCTCTTATTCCTGAGGTGGAGAGGTCTACAAAAATGGGGCAATACCAGAAGGCCCTTGCTGCAGAACTCTTAAAAAAATTCCCATCTGAACACGCTAGTGGCAGAGGTCACAGTTCGTTGCCCAACCAAAGCGTACAGGAGAGAGAGATGCAACTCCAATCCAGCAGAGGCAGGGGAACACTGTCAACGTTCTGGGACAGTTTTCTGACACCCGCCCAGCTTACAGGCCCTGAGGCGCGGGAAAGTTTCAAAAGATGGTGAGGGAGTACCTTGCCGATCGTACCAGTGTCCTCCGTGATTCCTCTGTGCCTTTTAATTATTGGGTATCCAAGCTGGACACTTGGAATGAACTCGCTCTGTACGCATTGGAGGTCCTGGCCTGCCCTGCCGCTAGCGTGTTATCGGAGCGTGTTTTTAGTGCTGCTGGGGGAATTATAACTGATAAGCGCACTCGCCTGTCAACTGACAATGCTGACAAGCTGACCCTTATCAAAATGAACAAGGGCTGGATTGGGCCAGACTTCTCATCACCACCAAATGACAGCAGAGTAACATAAAGTCAAATCCACTGTGTTATTTCGGGAGGTGTATTCACATGCACCACTTCACACCAACACATGGGTATACGCTTCCTCGTTTCGGCTGTTTAATCTTCTTCTCCTTATCCTCAGCCTCCACCACCACTATACCACCAGGGTGCCAGCATTGCAAGTTCCTCCGTCCTAATTTTTGGCAGCTTTTGCTGGGAAAGCATAAGCAAATACCATGGGACACCCACTCCCCAGTAATGGGACTTATGTTTGTAATATGCTGTACTGCATGGCTCTTGTAAGGGGCATTGCAAGTTGCTCCATCCTAATTTTTGGCAGCTTTTGCTGGGAAAGCATAAGCAAATACTATGGGAGACCCACTCCCCAATAATGGGACTTATGTTTGTAATATGCTGTACTGCATGGCTCTTGTAAGGGGCATTGCAAGTTGCTCCATCCTAATTTTTGGCAGCTTTTGCTGGGAAAGCATAAGCAAATACTATGGGAGACCCACTCCCCAATAATGGGACTTATGTTTGTAATATGCTGTACTGCATGGCTCTTGTAAGGGGCATTGCAAGTTGCTCCATCCTAATTTTTGGCAGCTTTTGCTGGGAAAGCATAAGCAAATACTATGGGAGACCCACTCCACAATAATGGGACTTATGTTTGTAATATGCTGTACTGCATGGCTCTTGTAAGGGGCATTGCAAGTTGCTCCGTCCTTATTTTTGGCAGCTTTTACTTGCAAGGCATAAGCAAATACTATGGGACACCCACTCCCCAATAATGGGACTTATGTTTGTAATATGCTGTACTGCATGTGACGCGCCCCCTGGGCCGTGTGTACACGTGTGTGGGATACCCGGTGCCGGGTCTCTGGGGTCTGTAGTCTCCGTGGCGGTGACCCGGTCCCGTGGCTCAGGCTGGTCAAACCAGTGTCAATCTTTCTTAGGTTTTGAGGTTAATTGTCCGACTGCGCCACCCGTGGATTGCGGTCAGGGAGTACCACCGCTGTGAGGCAGACCGCTGAGGCTGGTGTTGTGTGCGCAGCATAACATGGGATAACTCCCCTCGGGAGGAGTATAGCCTCAGGGCAGTGAGTGTGCATGATGGGGGTGATGGTGCACGAGCGCAGCAGGAATGAATCAGAGTCTTTGCAGTGCAGTTCAGGGTCTTTACTGATGATTATAAGGTAGACCCTCCCGGGAGTACTGGCTAGCATAAGAGGCCTGGTCAGTCTGTGAGCAAGCAGGAATTCCCCTGGCCAGGTGGAGTTGTAGGCCTCCCCGTCTGTCTGCACTCTTCCTGGCTACCTTGCTGTAAGCGGGTAGAAGTAGCCCACGTCCCTGAGTGTACCGTGTAGTGCTCACCCGTATGGCTGGTGACTTGGGGCCTTCTGTTAGCCTCCGCTCCACGACGGCGGTGCTGGTCCCTTGCTTGTGACTGAGCCTCCGAGCTTCTATGGCCAGAGGACCTGAAATCCCCTGCCGGCTGGTTTCTGCTGTTGGATATATAAGTCCTCACAGCTTCGGACTCCTGTGTCCGGTTCCTATTATCTTCTGCCAGGGCAAGCTCTGCTCAGCTTCCAGCCCCTCGTCTTTAGCTCCTAGATCCTACAGAGCTCCATGCTGTTACTTTCCCTTGCTCTCACTGTGACTCTGACTGTTCTCTGACTCACTCAACCCCACCCCAGATCCAGTTTATAAGGGCAGAATTCTCTCCTCCCAGGACTGGGGCAGGAGGATGTTGCATGTTTAAGGGATCCTGACCAGGAAACCTCCCACTTGCTCTCCGACGTAATCTCTATTACTGTGGTGACCAGACCCCTGGGGTGCCACACATGGCTCTTGTAAGGGGCATTGCAGTACCTCATAATTTTTGGAAAGCATTCCATTCACTGCTTAGGCCAACAGTGCACAGGAGACCCAGTTGCTATAAATGGAAAAAAAGGTTTAGTTAACGCCCTCTGACTTCCATATCATTTCCAAGGGGCATTGGAGTGCCTCGAAATTTTTGGTAGGCATTGCACTCACTGTATGCCCTATAACTGTGTAGCCGAACCGCTCCTTTTGTTACAGAAACATATCCTACAAGACATATCTGGTTGACTGGCCTGATATTGATGTGAATGGTCCCTGTTCCTCCTGCTCTTTCTCCTTTGCCACTACCTCATCCATCATTTATCACCTGAAGCTTTGTTTTAACGGGAGTCATAGAACTTGGATAGTAGCAGGAAAACATCCAGCAATCCTCGGAGGAGGAAGGATATGCGCCAAAACGCTGACCTCCTAAGGCCTAGCCGCTACTACATACATGCGCTTGCATTACAACAAAACAAAGCAGATGCTAACTTCTATCATCCTCATCATGCTCCTCACCTTGGCACTCTCAACTCCCCTGATGGAGAAGCCAGGGCCCACCGGAGGAGTCTGATTGTCCGGTGGGCTCGGCCAATGCTGCCCTAAAGCAGGCCAGGCTAAGAAAAGTGTGGGAAAGGTTACCGGTATAAATAGGGGTGTCTGGGGACCGAGTATGGAGGCTGGGGAGCAAGGGGGGACACCCGGCCACCCGGCGGCTGGGGACTGAGTATGGATACCAGGCCGCCGACACAGCCATGGCGTGGTGGCCAGATTCCGCCTCCACATGCCTAAAAGGCCCAATTTAAAGTGCAAGCAAGCAAGCAGTATGGTATTGCAGCCTGGGGGTGGGTGGGTGGCAGGCTGCATACTTGCGCTTGCATTGCAAGGAATTGAGTGGTACAATTGAACACTGCCCTGGGACAAGGACTTGAATGGGGATAGTTGCAAGTCTGCAACGACAGGTGCAAGGTGGGAGGCATCTTCGCATGTACCATGAACAGGGGTTTGGCATGCACACACTACAGCGGAATAGGCTCTCCTTCCCACTAAATGCACTGGGGAGGGCACAGGTAATGTTTTGGTATACGCGCTTAATCTTATGTATAAGGCACACCAGGACAAATAGGGGCGGCTGGGGACTGAGTATGGATACTTCGCTGCCGAAGCAGCCATGAGGTAGTGGCCAGCTTCGGCCTCCTCTAAACTAATAGGCCCCATTTCAAGTGCAAGCTAGCAGTATGAATTGCAGTCTGGGGGTGGGTGGGTGGCAGGCTGAACACTTACACTTGCATTAAAAGAAAACATAGCAGATGATAACTTCTGTCATCATCATCATGCTCCTCACCTTGGCACTCTCAACTCCACCGATGGAGAAGTCAGGGCCCACCAGAGGAGTCTGGTTCTCTGGTGGGCTCGTCCAATGCTGCCTAAAGCAGGCCGGGCTAAGAAAAGTGTGTGTGGGGATGTTCCAAGGAGAAATAGGCGCGGCTGGGGACCGTTTATGGACACCCGACTGCCCCCAGGCAGCTGGGGACCGTGTGGACACTCGGCCGCGGGGCGGCTGGGGACTGAGTATGGACACCCGGCCGCCGGGCGGCTGGGGACTGAGTATGGATTCCAGGCCGCCAACACAGCCATGACGTGGTGGCCAGATTCTGCCTCCACATGCCTAAAAGGCCCAATTTCAAGTTTAAGCAAGCAAGCAGTATGGTATTGCAGCCTGGGGGTGGGTGGGTGGCAGGCTGCATACTTGCGCTTGTATTGCAAGGAATGGGGGAGGTACAATTGAACACTGCCCTGGGACTAGAACTTGCATGGGGATAGTTGCAAGTCTGCATCTTCTGATGCGGCAAGGATCACTTATGATGGGCACACTTTTAGACAGTGACCTGGGAGTCAGAGATGCTTCCAGGGGTCTTCCCCATGCTGTTTCCATGTCTTTTCAGCACTTTATGCATGTGTCACACAGCACATGGCCAGATAAGGTTGTAAAATGTTAAAATGACATTTCCCGGTGAATGCATTTGTCATAGTTGAAAGCAATACAAAAGTGCAAAAACGCATAAAAAATGCTACTTGTGAACATAGCCCAAGGTGTGGAGGAGTATTTTTGTTTTTGGTCATTTATTTTAACTTATACACAAGTCTTTTCCCTGGAAAGGATGTTCCTTAACATATTTCACAGGAAAAAAGTTTCACTTTCGTTTTATTGTGAGCCTGTAAAAGTGGCTTAATACCTCTGACCACGTTGTTGACAGCAGTGACCTGGGGGGCAGAAATGCTTCCTGGGGCGATCCCCATGCTGTCCCCATGTCATTTGAGCACTGTCACTATCGTTTTGGGCACTTGTTAGGCTTTTAAAAGACTGCCGGGGGTGCCACCGCGAAAATGCTCGAGTCTCCCATAGACTAACATTGGGCTCGTTGCTCGGGTCGAGCACCCGAGTATCACGGCGAGCTCGGCCCGAGCTTCGAGCACCCGAGCATTTTAGTGCTCGCTCAACACTACTGATGAGTAGTGTTAAGCGAATTTGTTCGGCATTTCAAATTCGGGTTCGGGTTCGGGATTCCAGCTTGTTCGCGCCAAAAAATCAGCTCTGCCTGATAGCGTGGCAAATCAGGGATGTTCATGGGCGGAGCCGATTTTTTGGCACCAACAAGCCGGAACCCCGAACACGAACCCGAATTTGAAATGCTGAACAAATTCGCTCAACACTACTTATGAGTATTAAACTAATACTCTTAACTCCATCTTTCAACTCCTGTTTTTCAACTCTCACTTTGTTCAGAAACCACTTAAGTTAGCAAGTCCAGTGAGCAAGCCCAAACTGAGTAGTATGGTTTAATTTAAGCACCTGAAAACTCCTCTTAATTAGGTACACAGCAAAAGAAGGGCTTTAAATTGTGTCACTAGTTATTATGACACAAACTGCACAATACAAAACCTTGCAAAACAGTAAAAATAAAACTCTGATAAATACCTTATTCAACTAGTCCACCAAGTCACATCCAACTGCAACAACTCCTGTTTTTGAACTCTCACTTTGTTCATAAATCACTTACTTTAGCAAGCCTAATGAGCAGCATTAGTGCTGTTTGACCTGTTTCTCACCATATTCTTGTTGCTACTGGATAGTGGATGTTACGGTTTTCTGTCTGAAAGTAGCATTAAAGGGATTTTCTGAGCACACAGATTATTGAATCATTATAAATCATATCAATAATGAAGAGGCTTCATAATTTACTTTCTGTTAAAATGTTGCTCCCCTCCTGAGCTGTCACAAGATTGCTGCAGGCTCTGCACAGGAGAATAATCTTATTGACTTTTGAGTTTGGAAAGAGGGGCTGATGCTGGGCATTCCATAGTGATAGATTACATTATAATAAATGAATACATTATATAACTCAGTGCTCCCCTGCAGTGCACTGAGCCTGTGTTGTGCCAGTGTTAAGCCCCCGTCACTCTAAGCGAGATCGCTAACGAGATCGCTGCTGAGTCACAAGTTTTGTGACGCAGCAGCGACCTCAGTAGCGATCTCGCTACGTTTGACACTTAGCAGCGACCAGGCCCTTGCTGTGAGATCGCTGGTCGTGTCAGAATGGTCTGGACATTTCTTTGATCGTTGAGGCCCCGCTGGGTAGCATGCATCGGTGTGTTTGACACCTTACCAACGACCTTGTTGACGACTCAGACAAAGAAACACATAGGCGTGCATCGTTATACAGATCGTTACGGGTCGCCGCATCGTTTCTGCGTCGTTGGGAAGATCTGACTGTTTGACAACTCACCAGCGACCACATAGTGATGCAGCAACGATCCCTGACAGGTCGTGTCGTTGTCGGGATCACTGTAGCGTCGCTTAGTGTGACGGAGCCTTTAGCACCTAGAAAATTACTGTCTGTAACATTATTGCTTGCAGAAGAGGCTAAGCATAGGTGAAATGGAAAAAATGGTAGGAAGAAAAAACTGGATGTTCAGTGATTTATCCATCTGGAGACAGTATAAGAGTCTCAGGTTGGAGCTTTGTAGAGTGGGTGCACACAGGGGGTGGAAGGTTGAGCTGTGGGACAGATACAGCTCTGCCTCTTGAGGAATATAGTCTAGAGGTACACAGTGAGAGCTGTCAGGAAGTTCAGAATATGAAAAATAACAAATCAAAAGCATGTCTGCAGGGGCTGAAGGAAAGCTAAAAAAAACAAAAATCCAAAAGTAAAAGTAGCAGGGGAATAGAGGAACTCATTACAAGGACAACCAGATCATTTTTCATTAATTTATGTATTTACTTGGAAAACCACTTTCATGATAAGCTAAGTTACCCCTTACACAGGACCTAAAGGGAGGTGTATCTCAGAAAATGAAGTACTTCTTAAAGTATAATGAGCAAAACACTTTCTGGTCAATGTGAACATAGCTTTATGGCATTTATTATGAAAACTTGTTATAGCTTTCTTTACACGTGTAGTTGTGTGGAATCTATGTCAACTCTTGTAGTGTATTCCATATGCCATAAATCCTTCACAAGTTACTTTACAATTTCAGCTACCAGTCAGTGCATTCATTATAATTGTCTATTATTTAACACAATGGGAAAACAGGACGTTCATTATGGCAATTAAAATACCATGGCCAAGCTATAAGGCAAAAGGCCATGGTAAGAATTCTAATAAATTAGAAAAGACAAGTCCACAGTCTTCTTCCTTTTCAGCTTTAGTAGAATGAAATCAATTCAATAGGAAATTAAAGGCTTTTTTTCTGAAACATACTTTTTTGATGCAGTATATCAAGCTATAATAAAAAGAATGAAAGGAACAGGAAGACACATTTTTAATGTAATTAAAAATTACAGTCTATAATTATGTGACTCCTATTTATTAAAATTTCACATTTTTAATTGAAAATTTATTTATATAGTAACCCAGTAAAACTCTCAGTGACATGCGTCACCATAGGGCCTAATGAATAGAAGACTGGACGAAAGAAAGATAGAAGAAAAGATAAAAGACAGAAAATATAAGATAGAAGAGCTGATCGGGGGACCAGCAGAAGTTTGAATTGTAAAGCGCTGCGGAATATGTTGGCGCTATATACAGTGCCTACAAGTAGTATTCAACCCCCTGCAGATTTAGCTGGTTTGATAAGATGCAAATAAGTTAGAGCCTTCAAACTGCAAACGAGAGTAGGTTTTATGAACAGAAGCATAAATCTTACAAACCAAAAAGTTATGTTGCTCAGTTGAATTTTATTAAATTTTAAACATAAAAGTGTGGGTCAATTATTATACAACCCCTATGTTTAATATTTTGTGGAATAACCCTTGTTTGCAATTACAGCTGATAATCGTCTTTTATAAGACCTGATCAGGCCGGCACAGGTCTGTGGAGTTATTTTGGCCCACTCCTCCATGCAGATCTTCTCCAAGTTATCTAGGTTCTTTGGGTGTCTCATGTGGACTTTATTCTTGAGCTTCTTCCACAAGTTTTCAATTGGGTTAAGGTCAGGAGACTGACTAGGCCACTCCAACACCTTGACTTTTTCCCTATTGAACCAGGCCTTGGTTTTCTTGGCTGTGTGCTATGGGTCGTTGTCTTGTTGGAAGATGAAATTACGACCCATCTTAAGATACTTGATGGAGGAGAGGAGGTTCTTGGCCAAAATCTCCAGGTAGGCCGTGCTATCCATCTTCCCATGGATGCGGACCAGATGGCCAAGCCCCTTGGCAGAGAAACAGCCCCACAGCATGATGCTGCCACCACCATGCTTGACTGTAGGGATGGTATTCTTGGGGTCGTATGCAGTGCCATCCAGTCTCCAAACGTCACGTGTGTGGTTGGCGCCAAAGATCTCGATCTTGGTCTCATCAGACCATAGAACCTTGAACCAGTCTGTCTCAGAGTCCTCCAAGTGATCATGAGCAAACTGTAGACAAGCCTTGACATGACGCTTTGAAAGTAAAGGTACCTTACGGGCTCGTCTGGAACGGAGACCATTGCGGTGGAGTATGTTACCTATGGTATTGACTGAAACCAATGTCCCCACTGCCATGAGATCTTCCCGGAGCTCCTTCCTTGTTGTCCTTGGGTTAGCCTTGACTCTTCGGACAAGCCTGGCCTCGGCACGGGAGGACACTTTCAAAGGCTGTCCTGGCCGTGGAAGGCTAACAGTAGTTCCATAAGCCTTCCACTTACGGATGATGCTCCCAACAGTGGAGACAGGTAGGCCCAACTCCTTGGAAAGGGTCTTGTACCCCTTGCCAGCCTTGTGACCCTCCACGATCTTGTCTCTGATGGCCTTGGAATGCTCCTTTGTCTTTCCCATGTTGACCATGTCTGAGTGCTGTTCACAAGTTTGGGGAGGGTCTTAAATAGTCATAAAAGGCTGGCAAAAGAGATCTTTAATCCACACATGTGAAGCTCATTATTCTTGGTGCCTGAACTACTTCTTAATACTTTAGGGGGACCAAACAGAATTCTTGTGGTTTGAGGGGTTGAATAATAAATGACACTCTGAATTAACTTTTTACGTTTAAAAAATAAATAAATAAATAAATAAATAAAAAATTTGCTGCAGTGCATTTTCCACTTCCAGGCTGATCTACAGTACAAATGTCACAATGCCAAGTTAATTCCGCATGTGTCAACCAGCTAAATCTGCAGGGGGTTGAATACTACTTGTAGGCACTGTAAATAAAAAGATTATTATTACTATTATTAAGTCCAATAAGTAAGGGGAAGGCTGAAGATATGTGAGCATAAGATATTTTTTTATCCCCTTCCCAGTCAATTCAATTTGCCGATTGAGTGTATTTGATGAAAATCAAATTTACCCCACTGAATTGGGCGAATGTGCCAAAATCAAATTTTTGAAGATTCACTCAGCTCTGTTTACTTCATCTGGATAAAGGGAGAAAAAAGTTGATTGAGACCAATTTAAAATTATATTTCTCTTGGGGTGCCTTCCTGCTTGTCCCTAGGAAGTGTGATCTCTTGAGCTAGTTCTCTTAAAAAACATTACAAGACTCTAATTACCTCTTAATTTAAAAACTATTTCTTCACTGTCCTGTATGTAATCAGTAGCCATTCTTTATTTTCCATCTATTAAAAATTTATGTAAATATGTATTTCACAAAGCTTATAACCTGAAAAAGTCTCCCTCTATTGCTGTTCCTTGTTTTTTACCTATTCAATAGTCTACTTATTTTACTTCTTGTTCTTAAACAGGACCTTTCGCTAGATTTTCTTCATTTAAGCTGAATACTTCCACCAATTTGTACTGCTGCACTAACTTTGCAACAGTTTTCCTTATTCTTCTGTGCCCCTTCGTTCCAAAGGTTGAAAATTTTTTTCTTCAACCAACTGCGTGTTTACCATAAAACTTTTCTTTGAGCGTGACTGTTTTTTGATTGGTCAACATCAAAGAAAAAACAGTGAATACCCACAGAGAAGTTCTATGGTACACGCCCAGTTAGTTGAAGGGAAAATTTGTATTTTTATTATGAGGGGAATAACTTTGGAATGGAGGGGCACAGTAGAAAAATAAAAACTGTTCCAAAATTAGAGGAGCAGCACAATTTGGAGAGCTTTCTCAGTTTAAAAAAGAGTGAGTGGTTCTCTTTAAGCAGGCAATACACATTATTTGAATAATTTTTCCACCAACATGTTAGATTAAACTAGCAGACTATGGAGACAATTTACTTGAAATGTAAACTTGTCAAAGTGGCTGTTAGGTGTCTGCTGGATTTGAAATGGGTTCAGAGCCATCAGTGGATTCTATGGTCTCCCATTCTGATCTAGCTGGGGCTAGTGCTGCTCAGCATCATCATCAGTCCCAATGCCTAGCTGGTGCACGAGATGTACAAGTTGTCTCTTGTGTATTTGTTTCTAGCAACATGAAACATAGGTTGAGGAGGGAAACAGGGCTGCTACAGCCTAAGTCCAGTATTCACTGCACTAAGCATGCCCGTGACATAGCGGACCGTGATTGGTGGTTTGGGAGTCAGCTCATCCGGTGACCTGGCACCGCCTGATTGGTCGCGGGTGACGTCACCAATAGTGCGATGGTGGGCAGGGCTTAATCTTTAAATAGCCCACCCACAAACATGGCGGCGCGCTATGATCATTGAGCTGTGATGGTATTGTTGTGTGGACGCTTGGTCGTTTGGGCTCCACGTGTGCTTTAGCTTCTGTCAGGCAGGTTTAGCGGGGGATAGGCAGCCTTAGATGGAGGGAGGCAGGTAGCTTCGTCTGACAGTCTGGCTCCGACAAAGGAGTCGCCATACACCCTGAGCAGTCTTCAGACGCCGTATTCCCGGCACCGCCTGTAAGCCACGTGGAAAGATACTCCTCTGTCCAGTAGCACGCCGGCTGCGAGCACGTATACGCCGGCGTGTATCCAAACGTATCCTAGCGCCTGCTGTGTAGTCCCTGTGCTGTAAACAGGGCTACAGATACATTATTTATCGCACATCTCTCGTGCAGTTAACGGAGATAGTGCGAATCCCTATTCCCGTTCTGGTGTGCAGTAACACGGAAGGGATTGTTATTTCAGTTGATTGTTTTACCTTCTTACCCGGAAGGTGTTCGGCCGCAGTCCTCCAGGCTGCATCGCGGACCCCGGGTTCGGTTGCTTTCCATTATTTAATAAAGTTGTTTGCAACCGTCCCCTTAACAGGGGGCTTGCACAAAGTGGCAGTATCATAGCTACCAGGCAGGTAGAGGATACAGTCACCCCAGGCCCCTGAATTGGATGTGCCCACCCAGGTTATCTGTATCGGTGTGCACAGCTACAGAGCACGGATAATTGCTATGGCTTGTAAAATTAAGCTGCTCATTTAACCCATTAGAGCTCACAGATTCCATAAGGCAAATCCAAAGTTGCTCTTTCCAGAGGCTCCATCTATTACAATACCCTTGCCTTTTTGGAGATATAACTATCTCCATCATGTAGAATGAGATATGTCTTGAATCTCCTCCATGCTTTTTTGTGGATGTAGCTAGCAATGGAGTCATCCCTATGATGTTTTATATCCATTTCAAACTACCCAATAGCTTTACGAAATTGTCTTTTCATGTTACCCACATAATTCAGGGGGCAGGTACACATACACAGATAAATCATCCCTGTCATTTTACAATTTACGTTACCTCTATGAACATAGGTTTCTCATGTGCTGATATTTTGAAACATTTTCACGGGTTTAATATACCGACAAAATTTTTATGATCCACATATATGGGTACCGTATTTTTCAATTCAGCTAAATTTCTTTTACAAGACAGAGAAAGTATGCTGCCATTTTTACCTATTATTAATTCATGGATATACACACTGCTCAAAAAAATAAAGGGAACACTCAAATAACACATCCTAGATCTGAATGAATTAAATATTATCATTGAATACTTTGTTCTGTACAAAGTTAAATGTGCTGACAACAAAATCACACAAAAATCATCAATGGAAATCAAATTTATCAACCAATGGAGGCCTGGATTTGGAGTCACTCCCAAAATTAAAGTGGAAAAACACACTACAGGCTGATCCAACTTTGCTGTAATATCCTTAAAACAAGTCAAAATGAGGCTGAGTATTGTGTGTGGCTTCCACGTGCCTGTATGACCTCCCTACAATGCCTGGGCATGCTCCTGATGAGGTTGCAGATGGTCTCCGGTGGGATCTCTTCCCAGACCTGGACTAAAGCATCCGCCAACTCCTGGACAGTCTGTGGTGCAACGTGACGTTGGTGGATGGAGCGAGACATGAGGTACCAGATGTGCTCAATCGGATTCAGGTCTGGGGAACGGGCGAGCCAGTCCATAGCTTCAATGCCTTCATCTTGCAGGAACTGCTGACACACTCCAGCCACATGAGGTCTGGCATTGTCCTGCATTAGGAGGAACCCAGGGCCAACCGCACCTGCATATGGTCTCACAAGGGGTCTGAGGATCTCATCTCAGTACCTAATGGCAGTCAGGCTACCTCTGCCGAGCACATGGAGTTCTGTGCAGCCCTCCAAAGAAATGCCACCCCACACCATTACTGACCCACTGCCAACCGGTCATGCTGAAGGATGTTGCAGGCAGCAGATCGCTCTCCATGGCGTCTCCAGTGTGAACCTGCTTTCATCTGTGAAGAGCACAGGGCGCCAGGGCGACTTTGCCAATCCTGGTGTTCTGTGGCAAATGCCAAGCGTCCTGCACGGTTTTGGGCTGTGAGCACGACCCCCATTTGAGGACATCGGGCCCTCATACAACCCTCATGGAGTCGGTTTCTAACCGTTTGTGCAGACACATGCACATTTGTGGCCGGCTGGAGGTCATTTTTCAGGGCTCTGGCAGTGCTCTTCCTTTTTCTCCTTGCACAAAGGTGGAGGTAGTGGTCCTGCTACTGGGTTGTTGCCCTCCTATGGCCCCCTCCACGTCTCCCGGTGTACAGGCCAGTCTTCTGGTAGTGCCTCCAGCCTCTGGACACTACGCTGACAGACACAGCAAACCTTCTTGCCACAGCTCGCATTGATGTGCCATCCTGGATGAGTTACACTATCTGAGCAACTTCTGTGAGTTGTAGAGTCCGTCTCATGCTACCACGAGTGTGAAAGCACAACCAACATTCAAAAGTGACCAAAACATCAGCCAGAAAGCATTGGTACTGAGATGTGGTCTTTTGTCCCCACCTGCAGAACCACTCCTTTATTGAGGGTGTCTTGATAATTGGCAATATTTTCCATCTATTGTCTGTTCCATTTGCACAACAGCATGTGAAATTGATTGTCAATCAGAGTTGCTTCCTAAGTGGACAGTTTGATTTCACAGAAGTTTGATTTACTTGGAGTTATATTCTGTTGTTTAAGGGTTCCCTTTATTTTTTTGAGCAGTGTAGTTAGAGACTGAAATGCGAAATTAAGTGTTTTACAATTGATCATGTAATTAATGTTGATATATTTGATGAGAGGGGTTCTTACATGGACATGTTCATGTTATAACTCCTATAACGATTTATTGAAAAAACTCTAACCTTCAATATTGTTTGTCTATGTAAATATTAAAGGGAATCTGTCAACAGGTTTTTGCTATGTAATCTGAAGACAGCCTGAGGTAGGAGTTAAAACACAGATTTCAGGGATGCCTCTACTATCAAGCTCTGCTTACAGTGATTGTTTCAGCACAAGTAGCTTATCATTGCTGTGACTAGCTGGTCTTGTGAGCCTTGGTCCAACACACCCCCTCCTGTGATAGGCAGCTCACTGTCTATGGACAATGTATATACAGAGTCTGGTGGGAGCAGGTTAGCTTTTCAGCTGTGCTTCATTCTAAATTTAAAAATATTAAGATTTGAGAGTTCTCAGTAGTTGATACCTTTTAAAGGCTAACTGAAAAGATGGTAACAAATTGCAAGCTTTCGAGACTACTCAGGCCTCTTCACCAGGCATAGAATAACACAACATCTGAAGAATCACATATTTATACACAACAGAGCACAGGAATAATGCAATAGATGAGACAAGTGACGTGAAGCAGAACTATGAGAATGGGAGGGGGGAAAAGAGTTGTGGCCATAAATATTGGAGCAGTTCATAGATAAGGAGTGTGAAAGTTTTATTGTCCTGTGATTGAGGTCTGGTCCATGGTTCTGATGACCCCACAGGTCTGAGGGGTACATTCCTTAGATGATGTAGAATGACATAAATTCACGCGACACATTCATTCCTGCACTGGGTGTGTCAAAAGTTGTCATGAGTTTGTATTGACAAATTTTTCTGTTTCTCTGACAGTTGAAGTTACCTTTTAATACCAGTAAAATGTATTCACACCTTTTCAGCATTTTTAAAGCTAATGTTTGCATTAATGCTTGAACCATAAAGCATTAAGTAATGGAAGATAGTGGCCTAGTATGATGAATCATTTTTATTTGTATAGTTGGGTATGAATGCGTAATGGAAGAAGGTGGTCAAGTATGATGAATCACTTTTCTTTTTATAGTCAGTTATACATGCATCAGTTACTATGGGAAGAAAAGCAGAAGCTGTGTGATGCTTTTGACAATATTATGATGGGAAACCATGGATTCTGGATGTCATGTGGAAGTTAGCTTGACATAAACCATATATCTAAACATGGTTGCAGACCAGGAGTACCCTTTCATGGCAGCGGAATTCCTTAATGCCAATGAACTCTTCTAGCAGAATAATTTTCCCTGCTACATTGAAAAAATTGTTCAGAAATGGTTTGAGGAATTTATCAAAGGGTTCAAGATATTGACTGTGTCATCAAATTTCCCAAATCATAATCGAATGATGTACTTGTGAGATTTGCTTGAAAAACAAGTCCGATCCATAAAGGCTCAAAATTGAAACTTAAAGGACTTACATTATCGTCTTGGTTGCAAGTAACAGAATATAGAGAGGGCTTGTGGAATAAATTTCTTGATGAGTCAGAGCCGTATTGACAGTACAAGAAATGCCTATGCAATATTAGGTAATATTCATAATGTGTATTTGCAAACAAACTTAGCATAACACAGTTAAGATTCAATGTTACCATTTCTGTTAAATGTTACAGAATAAAATTATCCACAGACCTTCAATTTCTAAAATATAAATGTAATCTAGTCTAGATTGAATTGGAAGACAAGAAGGAAGAAAAAAAATAAATTTATATTCAAATAAATTGTGATTCTTTTGCATGCATGACTAATTGGATGAGGGAATACAAAATTTAGAAGATACACTGTAGTCTTTGTAGTTTGTGCAACTGTATTAAAAAATCCTATAAATATATGAGATTGGGATGCAAATCCTAATAATGATCAGGTTGCAGTGCAGAGCCCTGGTAAAAAAAATGCTATTGAATGCTTTCTTAGTAAGTGAACTAAATTTTTGAATTTTTTTGCAATTGTATGGGAATTATCTTTTTTCTTTTTTCACCTTGGAAATGTTTCTTATTGCTGGATTTAATGTCATCGGTAAGTTAAGAAAAGACAAAATATAGATATATGAAAAAGGTATTGTTCAGTTATAAAAAAAAAACAGAATACAAGAATATAAAGTGATATATTTTTTACTTCAAAATGTAATTAACTAATAATAAAAATTTATAAATTTATTCAAAATGAAATCCTGTAGACATTGTGGAATTTTACAAAGAAATTCTACAAGATTGTGGAGGGTAAGAAATAGAATGAGACCATAAGAGTATAACAATAAAGTTAAATACTTTAACAGTCCAAAATTCCAAATGAACCTTCATTTTGGCACCTTATCAGGCTCAATTGACTACAGATTTAAGGAGTTGTACCATTCCACCATATTTCATTACTTTACATTGTTTTTTTTGTTTTCTTTGTACAGCAATATGATATAGGTGATTATTCTTTTGGGTAATCTGATCTGCATTAATATACAACATAATGACTTAACCCCCATGATGGCCTTATTAAAATACTATGTCTTGGAATTCCCTGTGGATACCACCCATATTAAGCATTTTATAGATTCCACATAGTCACAAGCATTTACAAACATGCTGAAGAATCAATTTGTTCTGGTAATGTGGCAGCTTGTTTGCTCTTAAGAAGACAAAGCATCTTTTCAATAATCACTAAATCTTTTAGTCATTAGCAAGATACATTTCACTTTTCAGAATTCCTATTTAACTAAGTTACCTCTTGTAGATACATGACACTACAGAGTGTCAGTCTAATCTTCATGCAATCTGTAATGACCCATGCATAGGTCAACAGTGACTTCTTAATCTTTGTGTTTCTAAAAGGCTGGATCTAATTGTGTTAGCTAAACATTGGTCATATTTCTAATGGTATATTCTGTCAAATCTTGCATGTATATTGTAACCTGTAATTCATGAAATATGTAAAAGTCAAGTCAGACATTAACCCCTTCATCGCTATTGCAATTTGGAGCCAAGGTGTAAAAGTAAATTTACTTATTTTTCTCTTGTTTTAACAAAGATACCCAACATTGCCATATACATAGTGAAGGCTGATAGCCGTACAAAATGTGTTGCTATCATGCAGAATATCTAATATTGGTAGGTACATATAGATTTTTCTACTTTTATTATAGCTTAACATGCAACAGTACTTTTAATTTTCAAATAGACATGTGTTGGAAATGTATGGAGAATAGGAATTGTTTACAGATTCTCTTCTGTCACATATTTCATTCCTACTTCTGCAATTTCTTATTTGGCTATTAAGGATTCATGTGGATTTATCATCTAAAAATAAGCAAATTAAAGTATGACTTATGTAACAAATGGTAATATTTTTACAAGGTGGGACCAGTTAATGGTGAGGCAGCAGGAGTCAGCACAAGTAGGTGGACAATGTTCACAATTTCAAGAATCTTCGAGTGTTCAGTTGAATTCACACATGATAGATTTTTTGCAGATTTTTTTTGTATAAGTTCTTTATTTATCTAAGTGTCAATATTCATTTTATACAGTACAGACCAAAAGTTTGGACACACCTTCTCATTTAAAGATTTTTCTGTATTTTCATGACTATGAAAATTGTACATTCACACTGAAGGCATCAAAACTATGAATTAACACATGTGGAATTATATACTTAATAGTGTTGAGCGAGCACTAAAATGCTCGGGTGCTCGAAGCTCGGGCCGAGCTCGCCGTGATACTCGGGTGCTCGACCCGAGCAACAAGCCCAATATTAGTCTATGGAAGACCCGAGCATTTTTGCGGTGGCACCCCCGGCAGTCTTTTAAAAGCCTAACAAGTGACCAAAACGATAGTGACAGTGCTCAACTGACATGGGGACAGCATGGGGATCGCCCCAGGAAGCATTTCTGACCCCCAGGTCAATGTTGTCAACAACGTGGTCAGAGGTATTAAGCCACTTTTACAGGCTCATAATAAAACGTTCAAAAACGAAAGTGAAACTTTTTTCCTGTGAAATATGTTAAGGAATTTATTTTCCAGGGTAAAGATTTGTGTATAAGGTGAATAAATAACCAAAAACAAAAATACTCCTCCACACCTTGGGCTATGTTCACAAGTAGCATTTTTTATGTGTTTTTGCACTTTTGTATTGCATTCAACTGTGACTAATGCATTCACCGGGAAATGTCATTTTAACATTTTACAACCTTATCTGGCCATGTGCTGTGTGACACACGCATACAGTGCTGAAAAGACATGGGGACAGCATGGGGAAGACCCCTGGAAGCATCTCTGACTCCCAGGTCACTGCCTAAAAGTGTGCCCATCAGAAGTGATCCATGCCGCATCAGAAGATGCAGACTTGCAACTATCCCCGGGCAAGTCCTTGTCCCAGGGCAGTGTTCAATTGTACCTCCCCCATTCATTGCAATGCAAGCGCAAACATGCAGTCAACCACCCACCCACCTGCAGGCTGCAATGCCATACTGCTAGCTTGCACTTGAAATGGGGCCTTTTAGTTTTGAGGAGGCTGAAGCTGGCCACAACCTCATGGCTGCTTCGGCAGCGAGGTATCCATACTGAGTCCCCAGCCGCCCGGCGGCCGGGTGTCCACACTCAGTCCCCAGCCGCCCCACGGCCGGGTGTCCACACACGGTCCTCAGCCACCTGGGGGCGGCCGGGTGTCCATAAATGTTCCCCAGCCGCCCCGATTTCTCTGCGGAACATCCCCACAGACTTTTCTTAGCCCGGCCTACTATAAGGCAGCATTGGACGAGCCCACCAGAGAACCAGACTCCTCTGGTGGGCCCTGGCTTCTCCATCAGGGCAGTTGAGAGTGCCAAGGTGAGGCGTAGTGTTGAGCCACACCTGTAGTGTTCGAGTTCGGTTCAGTTCGTCGAACACCTTTGTGTTCGCCGAACTGTTCATCGAACTGTTCGTCGAACACCTTCGAACACCGTTAAAACCAATGGCAGGCAAACAAAAACACATAGAAACACATAGAAAACACGTTCAATGGTGTCCAAAAGCTGACAAACTGCTCAGAAGACATAACTAACACATGGAAAAGTGACAAGTACATATAGTCATGCGAAAAGAAAAGAGGAGCACTGTAGGGTGAAGGGTGCATATCAGGATCCTCCCCAATGAGCGTGTGTAGGGCCTCCTGTTTCTTGCCTCTGCCTAGTAAGTTTCTGACCTGCCTGGAGCTAGGCCTAACTTTGTCTCTGTCCTGCGCTGGCTGACCTTGTGGTAGGGCCTTCTCTTGGAGTTCACACTCCCAGTATGCGGGGCCTAAGCGTCTCCTGGCTCTGTTACGTATCAGCACCTTAGCGATCCTGGGACTTGTAGTTCTCCAGGGATTCCGGTTATGCCTTACTGGGTCATAGAGTTCCCGGTAAGCTCGGATCCGGTGTCCGGTAAATGATTTGGGGTGAGCTGGCTAAGCTCCTCTGACCTTTATGTACTAACTCGCAACTCGCCTTCGGCCTACTCGGGCCCTCACTAGGCTATACACACTAACGGCAGCTTGCCGCGCTTCACCGATCTTATGGCGCCGGCACACCTTAAGCTCTATCTGGGCTCCCTGAATCTAGCTAGCAGGAGCCTCGTGCTCCACTGCTGAACTATTAACTGAGTTCTCTAGACTAGACTGAGCTCCACTGCAGACTGACCTCTCTTATGCTTCTCTACTGCAGGAACTCTTCAGAGGAACTGAACTGCCTAGCTTCACCTTCCCTATTTATATCCCTAACAGGCTCCCTCTGCTGGTCTGAGGTGGAAGGTGGAGATGTGTGAATGTTTATGGGGGCCTCTTGTGGAGGATTCCATCAATACACTCTTCTAGGATCTGTGATACCAAGCGCAGCGGGGCGTCACAGATGCTATTGACGACGAGGTTAGGTTGCGCCTTCCTGGACAGAGACGGAGTACTGGAAGGACGTCAACAACTGCATCCTCAACCACAACTCTGCCTCTGACCACAAGTCGTAGTAGCTCTTCAGGTCGCATGGGCTCTAAGCCTTGCATAGCCTGGGCATTTATTCAGATCGATAAGGATGACCCAACTCGTGTTATCTGTAATATTTGTCACCAAAAGCTAAGTAGAGGCCAAAAAATCCATAGTTTGAGTACTTCATGCATGTACCGTCACATGGATATGAAGCATAAGTTGCAGTGGGAAGCTCACTGTGCTACAATGCGGCCTAGCAGGCTGGGCCAACCACCGTCTGCCCCATCTTGTGCATCCGTGGCCTCTTCATCCTCTGTGACTGGGGGGACAGCAGTCACACCTGTTTTTGGATGCAGACCTGCCACCTCTACCTGCAACAACCAGTGTGATTGGCAGGTCATCAGTTCATTGGGAAGTGGAAACACCTGCTGGTGTTGAGCGCTCTCTGACATCGAGAGCACCACCTTTGGATCAAGGCAACCTAACATGTCCGCCTGCATCTTCCTCACAGACCGGCAGTTTGCCGGGGACACCCTACTCAACCCCGTCAAAGCACAACAGCCAGCCCTCGGTCCCTCAGATGTCGAAAAGTAAAAGACCATTTCCTCCTAGCCATGAGAAAGCTAAGAGGTTGAATTTCACGATCAGCAAGCTGTTGGCTACAGAAATGCTGCCTTTCCGCTTGGAGGACACAGTGTATTTTCGAGACTTTATGTCCATCGCAGTGCCCCAGTACCAGATGCCCAGTCGGCACTACTTCTCAAAGAAAGGTGTGCCTGCGCTCCACCAGCATGTCGCACACAACATCACTGCTTCTTTGAGAAACTCTGTGTGTGACAAGGTGCATTTCACCACAGATACTTGGACGAGTAGGCATGGACAGGGGCGTTACATGTTGCTGACTGGGCACTGGGTAAATATGGTGACAGCATGACAAGGGGCTGCTGTCCATGTCTTACCATGCCCACAAGTTTTGCGTCAATCCTCTTTATCTCGAAGTTCCTCCACTGCTTCTGCCTCCTCAACCTCCTCTCGGTCCTCCACCTGCACCCAAAGCCTGTCTGGTAATGCCACCTGCTTTCTAACTGCGCAGAAGGAATCCTGCACACCTCCTTACTATGCTGGCAGCAGGGCTCAACGGCATCAGTGTTTACTTTGAAATGTCTGGGAAATGTGAATCACACAGCTGAGGACTTGTGGTCAGCTCTGGAGACCCAGTTTCATGAATGGTTGTCTCAACTGGACCTGCAACCAGGGAAGGCCGTGTGCGACAATGCTGCAAAACTGGGTGCGGCCCTTCGCCGGGGCAATGTCACGCACGTGCTTTGTATGGCTCACGTGTTGAACCTGGTTGTCCATAAATTTTTAGCCCACTATCCCGGACTAGATGGCCTTCTGCAGAGGGCACGGTCGGTGTGTGCTCACTTCCGCCGTTCGCATCCCGCAGCTCAACGACTTATATCTCTACAGAAGTCGTTGGGCCTGCCAGTTCACTGGCTGAAATGCGATGTGCCGATGCGGTGGAATTCAACTCTGCACATGTTGCAGCGACTGTGGCAGCACCGTCAAGCCCTGGCGCAATACGTTCTGACGTATAGCATGGGCCAATGAGATCCAGAGGTGGGGAAAATCACGCTGCAGGAGTGGTCTCAGATCAGGGACCTATGAAGTTGACTCGCCCCCTGGGCCGAGGAGTACCCTGAGCCGGGCCGGTAGACGCTGGGGGTTGTAGTTACTATGCCGGTGACCCGGTCCATGACCCAGGGTGCTCAATCCAACGGTAATTTGTATATATGGATTTTATAATGTCCGACTATGCCACCTGTGGAGTGCGGCCAAAGGGGCCGCAGCTGCGGAACAGTCCTCTGAACCTGGTGGTTTTGCAGCAATGGTATTATTACTCACCACAGGAAGAGTGTAGCTTCACGACAGTGTGGGTGGATGATGGTGGTTGTAGTGCAGGGAGTCAGTAATGAAAACAGAGTCCGTGTGATGCAGTCCCAAGATCTTTACTCACAGTTGTTGCAGTCCAGATTAGAGGTACCAGAGCAATCTCACTCGTCGTGCTGTGCGTACTCAGTGAGGGGCTCAGTCCACCCCCAGATAGCTCCGGAGTACTTAGCAGGACCCCCTTCTGTGTGTCCTTTCTCTGGCCTTCTCCCTGCACCTCACACCGAGTGACACTTCTATCCAGTATCCTCGGGCCTTGGCGGGCG
The DNA here is from genome assembly GCF_046119375.1 of Phyllobates terribilis. Lineage (NCBI taxonomy): Eukaryota > Metazoa > Chordata > Amphibia > Anura > Dendrobatidae > Phyllobates > Phyllobates terribilis. The sequence continues at coordinate 696,520,405 of NW_027362762.1, forward strand.
ACTTGTGTTCCGTCCTCTGGGTCCTATGTGGCTACCTTCTTAGTGAGACTGGTGTGGACTTTTGCCTGCAGTACATGAAATGCTGCAGCCTCCGGTTTCTAGTTGAGCCTTGCTGTTTCTCCTCTAGTTGAGGGACCGGTTCCCCTTATCTGGCCTGACCCCTCTACCTCCTGGTAGCAGCGGGAGTACGGGTGGCCTTCTGCACGGCCCGTAGCCCTAGGGTCCCTTCGGTTCCTGGAGCCTTCCTGCTCCCACTCCTCTCTTCTCTCCTTCAGTCCTGGGCCTCCCAGGCTAGGCCCGCCTCCGGAGCAGAGCTCATGCCGAGCCTCTGCTCCTGTCACTTTTCCTCCTCTGACTGGCTTGCTCTTTCTAAGATGGCTTCCTATTTATACTCTCTCTGTCATGTGCTCCCCTAAGCTGCTCCCCTAAGCACCCACTACATAGGACCCTCCCACCAGCTAGGGACCTGGGACTGTGCTCTCCCTTAGGAGCAATCTCGCCCTACCCCCACTGCGGGTATGTGTTGGATGCAGGTGTTAGGGTCCCAAGCCATACCTGAGGGTGAGATACCACACCTCTGGGTGAGATGCAGTAACTCTGTGGCGACTGAACCCTCAGGGGCGCCACACACCCTTCTGCACAGTTTTGAAATGGCGACGAAGATGTTTAGTGCAGACGACGATGCCATTATCAGCATGACTATTCCGGTGATTTACATGCTGGAGCACACATTAAACAGAATTCAGAGTCAGGTGGTGGGACAAGAGGAGGTGGAGGAAGTAGAGGACGAGTCGTATGCGGAAGGGATAACATCTCCAAGGACCAGACTGTTGGCAGCACCAAGCCGGCAGGCATGGGAGGGTGGGGGAGAGGAATTAACCAGGGCGCATGGTAGCAGCCAAACTGTTGAGGAAGGTGCAGGAGCCGAGGAAGAAGTGGAGGATAAACTGGCGATAGGCATGGAAGACTCATCAGATGAGGGAGACCTTGATCACATTTCTGTTGTGCGAGGTTGGGGGGAGAGGGCAGAGGAAGGAAGCATGATTCTTACCTCGCTACCAACACAACAGGGACTTGGTCCTCCTGGATGCGCAAGACACATGAGTGCCTTCTTGCTGCACTACCTGCAACATGACCCTCAGATTGCAGAATTCGAAGTAATCCCGACTACTGGGTTGCCACACTCTTAGATCCCCGGTACAAAAGTAAATTTGCCGAAATAATTCTTGCCATAAAAAGGGATTGACGCATGCAGGAGTATCTGCAGACGCTGTTGCAGAATCTTACATGTGCTTTTCCACAAAACACCAGTGGTGCACGAAATGAATCACACAGTTCTAACTTGCCAACCGTAGGACTGTCGAGTCTTCATCACTCAAACCGTAACAGTAACACAGTATCTGCTGGTAACAGCAATTTTGTGGAATCGTTTCACCACTTTTTTAGACCATCCTTTGCAAGGCCACAGGAGACAAGAAGTCTGACACATAGTCAATGCCTAGAGAGGATGGTGCAGGAGTATCTCCAAGTGAACATCGAAGCCATGACTGTGTCACTGGACCCTTGCTCATTTTGGTATTCCAATCTGGAAAAAAGTCCGGAGCTCGCCACTCACGCCTTGGAGATCTTGTCATGCCCTGCAGCCAGTGTTCTCTCTGAACGTGTGTTCAGCGCTGCTGATGGTGTGCTGACAGATAAGCGCACTCGGCTGTCCACTGAGAATGTAAACAGACTCACGTTCATAAAGATGAACAAATCATGGATTCGCAAGGACTTTTCTAACCCTGTGTCATCCTTGGGAGACTAAAAGCTTGAGGATTTGGTAATATCACCTCACCAACCGTTTTAAGCAACTGTGGGGCAATTGATGCCACTTAACCCTAGAACGCATGACCTTAAAAATCTACACTTTCATATACCTGGGGCCTTTTAGGCCCATGTGCAAATAACATGGAATAACTCAAACTGAAATGACAAACAACTATATACATGAAGAATACCTAGAGTTTCAAAATTCTAACTAAAATAATCTTGCAGAAAATAGAAAACAATTAACAGGGCGGGACTGCGAGGCCCCAGGTATGCGTTCTAGGGTTAAGTGGTGTCTGTGCCACAACTTTGGGAAAAAATGGAGACTCTTTTTGGAGTCCCCTTGCTGTGTCTTACGTGACGTTGGCATCGTCAATTCCAGGTGGGTTGGGTCGCCCCCCCCCCTTTTAACTGTAAGAAACTACATACACTATGGCTTGGGGTAACACAGATGGTTGAGTCTGAAGAGCTGTTTACTCAGAGGTCTGCTCCAAATCTTCAGTGTCTGCTAGTCAGCGTAGAATTTTTAACTGCATCTAGCCTAGGCAATACTTTGGGTGTAGTAGCCCAGCTGCGAAGCAAGCTGCACCGCCTGTCTATCTAATAAGAATTTTTAAATGCATCTAGCCTAGGCAGACTGTGGGGACCCCCAATCAAACCCAGACGCTCAGCCCCCCTACCGCCCCCCTTTCATTGACATTACAATAATGTAACTCTTACAACTGGATGGGTGAGGATCGGTCACAGCTTTATTAACTCTTTATACTCATTCGATTAGAAAGGCATTTTATTTCTAAAATAATTCAGCTTGTTGCAGCATGCCCTGGGTCTCCACTCCGGCAACTTGGCCAACAAGTGTAACTCTCCAACATTTCCTTTCTATTTCCAGGCCACGGAGGATCCTGCGTACTCGTATGCAGGACTCTGACCCCCACCCATCACTCTTAACGCTTGTTCCACTCTGTCCTGGAGTCCTGACAGGAATATGTCCAGTCCAATATCCATTAAGTGAACACCGTCGGGCCGTATGAGGCCTGCTTTATCTCCTTCCAGTTGTCGGTGTCATACCACTACACCGCCTCTGTCTCTTCTAAATTTTGCCATCCGAATATTTTTTACCCGCCTTGTCCGTTCGATGGCCATGATGTCTCGCGCACCTTGCCATACCGCTATCGGCACAATCTCTGACCATACTATAGCTAGTTTTGTGAAAAATTCTCTGAAGCGCTCAGTGTCTAGTTTCATTATTGCCATTAGTTATGCGCTCTTGTGATGACCTAGGTTGTTTCCCCCGGCCTGTATAACTAAGATGACAGGACATCTTGCCTCTCTCCCTACCTTGATTACCTCCATTAGTACCTGTGGCCATAGCAGGCCTCTAATACCTCTCCAGTTGAAATATGTGTTATGAAACTCTAATTTCCTCCCGCCTGGGTGGACTTTCGCCCTTTTTTCTGCCCAATATATATACGAGTGGCCTATCACCCACACTGTTGGCTTAGCGTCAGCTGTAAAAGAAACAAACCACGTTAGGATAACAAGTCCGGTCTTATGTATCTTGCCAAACACGTGGATCGCCATCTCCCTATCCTCTGAACTTCCGTTTCTGACAGTCCTGCTCTTGCTGCTTCCGTGGCCGAGCCTATGCGGAATGAGTGTGTCCCGTAATCTTTGGGGTGGTTCCCTGCCGATGTTATGCATTTATTAAATATAGCTTGGAACTGGTATCTTGATAATGGCGTTCCATCAATGTGTGATAGGAGGAAATTACTTTGTGATCTGATGGTTAGATATGTTTTTACTATTGTTACCCGACTCAGTGTACCATTTGTGGGTTGTGTAGACGAATTGCATTATTGGCTATGACTACGTCCTGGTGTAATAAGCCTCCACTGGTGGTAATTTTGGATTGAGGGACTAATTTGCTTATGCATAGAGCCCCGAAGAAGGCGATCACAAATGCAGTAGACAGTAGTGTTGCTTCAAATTGTGAGTGTCATGTTAATGGTGTTAGGGATATGATGTGAGAAATCAGTTTTAGTGACACGGGACGGGACGTCTACACTCCTGACTTGGCTGACCCCTTTTCCACCCTTTTGTGGATTGTCTGATGATGAATCTTTGTCACATCTCCCCAATTCAGTAGTTGGAAGTGAAATGCCACTCCGGTCAGACACCGCTGCGCTGACGCCCCTGATATGCCCCTCATCATTAGCTGGTGGAGAAATTCTATGGTGACTTGTGATCTGGCTTGTTCACATTGGTCAACCCGTCTGCCTGCTACTAGTCATGTCCACTCTTCCCATGCCTCACCGCATGCTTGCCACGTCGACGGGGCAACTGACGCTCTGATTAATGGCATCAACTATTCGCCACTAGATCCCATAGGGAAGGTGGGCAACTGTTACCCGATGGGTGGTCGTTGTGGAAGAGCTCTGTGAAAATCTGCCAATTGAATTGTTATAAAGCGTTAGCAGCAGCTTTAGACCCCTCAGCATAGTGGCTAGCGGGAACCCATACATTGTGTTTTAGGCACAGGAATGCTAGCCTGGGTAGTAGGCCTAGCACTGGGAGAGACGATGATGCCATCTTATTAATGCAGTGCGCTAGGCTGGTGTTTTTAGTTACGAAGCGTATATTTTTGTAAGCCAGGAGCGCGCCCCATATTTCTATTGCTACCACTATTGGGAAGAAAAATTATTTTCAGGGCTAGATGCAGCTAAAAATTATTATTAATTTAAAATCTGGTGGAGCGTGGTATAGATGGCCTAATACAATGAGTCCCACACACAGCTAGAAGGCCAAATATTTTTTCAGAGGTAGATGCAGAAAAATATTATATTCAGTTTGCAACCTGATGGAGGTCAGTATAGATGGACTAATAGAACAAGTCCCACACACTGCTAGAAGGCCAAATATTTTTTCAGAGCTAGATGCAGATAAAAATTATTTTTAATTTGCAACCTGATGGAGGTCAGTATAGATGGACTAATAGAACAAGTCCCACACACTGCTAGAAGGCCAAATATTTTTTCAGAGCTAGATGCAGATAAAAATTATTTTGAATTTGCAACCTGATGGAGGTCAGTATAGATGGACTAATAGAACAAGTCCCACACACAGCTAGAAGCCCAAATATTTTTTCAGAGGTAGATGCAGAAAAAAATTATATTTAGTTTGCAACCTGATGGAGGTCAGTATAGATGGACTAATAGAACAAGTCCCACACACTGCTAGAAGGCCAAATATTTTTTCAGAGCTAGATGCAGATAAAAATTATTTTTAATTTGCAACCTGGTGGAGGTCAGTATAGATGGACTAATAGAACAAGTCCCACACACTGCTAGAAGGCCAAATATTTTTTCAGTGCTAGATGCAGATAAAAATTATTTTTAATTTGCAACCTGATGGAGGTCAGTATAGATGGACTAATAGAACAAGTCCCACACACTGCTAGAAGGCCAAATATTTTTTCAGAGCTAGATGCAGATAAAAATTATTTTGAATTTGCAACCTGATGGAGGTCAGTATAGATGGACTAATAGAACAAGTCCCACACACAGCTAGAAGCCCAAATATTTTTTCAGAGGTAGATGCAGAAAAAAATTATATTTAGTTTGCAACCTGATGGAGGTCAGTATAGATGGACTAATAGAACAAATCCCACGCACTGCTGGAAGGCCAAATATTTTTTCAGAGCTAGATGCAGATAAAAATTATTTTTAATTTGCAACCTGGTGGAGGTCAGTATAGATGGACTAATAGAACAAGTCCCACACACTGCTAGAAGGCCAAATATTTTTTCAGAGCTAGATGCAGATAAAAATTATTTTGAATTTGCAACCTGATGGAGGTCAGTATAGATGGACTAATAGAAGAAGTCCCACACACTGCTAGAAGCCCAAATATTTTTTCAGAGCTAGATGCAGAAAAAAATTATATTCAATTTGCAACCTGATGGAGGTCAGTACAGATCGACTAATAGAACAAGTCCCACACACACATCTAGAAGCAAAAATATTTTTTCTAAGGTAGATGCAGAAAAAAATTATATTCAGTTTGCAACCTGATGGAGGTCAGTATAGATGGACTAATAGAACAAGTCCCACACACTGCTAGAAGGCCAAATATTTTTTCAGAGCTAGATGCAGATAAAAATTATTTTTAATTTGCAACCTGATGGAGGTCAGTATAGATGGACTAATAGAACAAGTCCCACACACTGCTGGAATGCCAAATATTTTTCCAGAGCTAGATGCAGATAAAAATAATTTTTAATTTGCAACCTGATGGAAGTTCAGTATAGATGGACTAATAGAACAAGTCCCACACACTGGTAGAAGGCCAAATATTTTTTCAGAGCTAGATGCAGAAAAAAATTATATTCAATTTGCAACCTGATGGAGGTCAGTATAGATGGACTAATAGAACAAGTCCCACACACAGCTAGAAGCCCAAATATTTTTTCAGAGGTAGATGCAGAAAAAAATTATATTCAGTTTGCAACCTGATGGAGGTCAGTATAGATGGACTAATAGAACAATTCCCACACACAGCTAGAAGGCCAAATATTTTTTCAGAGCTAGATGCAGAAAAAAATTATATTCAATTTGCAACCTTATGGAGGTCAGTATTGATGGACTAATAGAATGATGCTATGCCCAAAAGGTTTTACTTCACTAGGTGCAGTAAAAAAATTGGTATTCTATACACAGGTGGTGTAGCTTGCAACACAGATAGGCTACTCCACTGACTAACACACTCTGCAATAGGCCAAAAAGGATTAGCTTTGCTAGATTTAGCCAAATGCTGTGAAAAAAACTTGCACAGCACTGGCACAGACCTGCCTGGCAAAAACTGATAGGAACTGATGTAACTTAGTCCTGAAAAGGACTGCAATTACAATTAGTCTTTACTCCCACAACCTATCTATTTAAGAGCACAGACCTGCCTGATAAAAGTCGTAGGAAATGCTGTAACCTAGTCCTTAAAAGGACTGCAATCACAACTATTCCCTACTCCCAAGCTATCTGTAGATTTGTGCAAAAATTGGCTTGAAATTAACAAGGTATAGCGCACACAGCAACAGCAGTGCCGTCTAACACGCAGCTGGAGCAGTGAGAAAATGGTGGCTACGGGGAAAATAGCTGGGTCTTATAGGGCAAGGACATGTGACATACACTGCCAATGACACATGCCCTTGCTTGTGTGAAAAAAAGCATTTCGCTCCGTGTGTGCGCTGCTGATTAGCTGACAGATTGCACCTCCCCACTGTAAATGCGGGAAAGAGAAAAAAAAAATGGAGATCTTCATTATTCCTGCAGAGATCCATCTCCTGCCCCTCCCCCCGCCCCACTGTACAGTCAAACTGCGTATTAACATTAATTTTCATCATTACTGAGAAAAAATCCAGTTATGATTTTGGTGCACGAACAGTTATCGAACATAAACTCGAACAGCCGAATTTTTTTCAAATCGTTCGTGTTCGCCGAACGGCTCGAACACCGCCCAAAACAGCCTGAATTTGAGATTGGCGAACAGTTCGAGTCGAACAACGCACACCTCTAGCGAGGAGCATGATGATGATGATAGAAGTTAGCATCTGCTTTGTTCTGTTGGAATGCAAGCGTAAGTGTGCAACCTGCCACCCACCCACCCCCAGACTGCAATACTATACTGCTAGCTTGCTTGCACTTGAAATTGGGCATTTTAGGCATGTGGAGGCAGACGCCGGCCACCATGTCATGGCTGCGTTGGCAGCCCTTTTATCCATACTCAGTCCCCAGCCGCCCGGTGGCCGGGTGTCCACGCTCGGTCCCCAGCCGCCAGGGGGCGGCCAGGTGTCCACACTCGGTCCCCAGCGGCCCCGCGGCAGGGTGTCCACACACGGTCCCTAGCTGCCAGGGGGCGGCCGGGTGTCCATAAACGGTCCCCAGCCGCCCTGATTTCTCCTTTTACCGACCCACACACTTTTCTTAGACTTGCCTGCTTTAGGGCAGCATTGGACGAGCCCACCAGAGAACCAGACTCCTCCGGTGGGCCCTGGCTTCTCCATCAGGGGAGTAGAGAGTGCCAAGGTGAGGACCATGATGTTGATAAAAGTTAGCATCTGCTTTGTTTTCTTGGAATGCAAGCACATGTATGTAGTAACGGCTAGGCCTTAGGTGGTCAGCGTTTTGGCGCACATCCTACCTCCTCCGATGATTGCTGGATGTTTTCCTGCTACTATCCCAGTTCTATGACTCCTGTTAAAAAAAAGCTTCAGGTGATGAATGATGGATGAGGTGGTGGCAAAGTAGAAAGAGGAGGAAGAACAGGGACCATTCACATCAATATCAGGCCAGTCAAACACACATGTCTTGTAGTATATGTTTCTGTAACAAAAGGAGCAGTTCTGCTACACAGTTATAGGGCATACAGTGAGTGCAATGCCTACCAAACATTTCGAGGCACTCCAATGCCCCTTGGAAGTGACATGGAAGTCAGAGGGCCTTAACTAAACCGTTTTTTCCATTTATAGCAACTGGGTCTCCTGTACACTGTTGGCCTAAGCCGTGAATGGAAGGCTTTCCAAAAATTATGAGGAACTGCAATGCCCCTTGAAACAGACGTGGATTAAAGCGTACTAAAAACCTTCTACCCATTATTGGGGAGTGGGTCTCTGTTAGTTTTCGCCTTTGCATTGAAAAGCAAAAGCTGACTAAAATTAGGAGGAAATGCAATGCCTGTTGGAAGAGTCGTGGAGGTTAGAGGTAATTAAAAACAACATTTCAATGCCCCTCGGAAGAGACGTGGAGGTCACAGTAGCTTAACAAGATGGTTTTAATGCCCCTTGAAAAAGTGGTGGAGGTCACAGTAGCTTAACAAGACGCTTTTAATACCCCTTGGAAGAGACATGGAGGTTGCAGTAGCTTAACAAGACGGTTTTAATGCCCCTCGGAAGAGACGTGGAGGTCGCAGTAGCATAACAAGATGCTTTTAATGCCCCTTGGAAAAGTGGTGGAGGTCGCAGTAGCTTAACAAGACGGTTTTAATGCCCCTCAGAAAAGACGTGGAGGTCAGAGTGGTATAACAAGATGGTTTTAATGCCCCTTGGAAGAGACGGGGAGGTCAGAGTGGTATATCAACACACTTTTATTGCCCCTCAGAAGAGACGTGGAGGTCCCAGTAGCTTAACAAGACACTTTTAATGAACCTCAGAAGAGACGTGGAGGTCACAGTAGCTTAACAAGACGGTTTTAATGCCCCTTATAAGAGCCATACAGTACAGCTTATTACAAACATTATTGGGAAGTGGGTCTCCCATAGTCTTTGCTTATGCCTTCCAAGCAAAAGGTGCCAAAAATTAGGACGTAGGGACTTGCAATACCCTTACAAGAGCCATGCAGTACAGCATATTACAAACATTATTCCCATTATTGGGAAGTGGGTCTCCCATAGTCTTTGCTTATGCTTTCCAAGCAAAATCTGCCAAAAATTAGGACATAGGAACTTGCAATACCCTTACAAGAGCCATGCAGTACAGCATATTACAAACATTATTCCCATTATTGGGGAGTGGGTCTCCCATAGTATTTGCTTATGCCTTCCAAGCAAAATCTGCCAAAAATTATGAGGAAATGCAATGCCCGTTCGAAGAGTCGTGGAGGTCCCAGTAGCTTAACAAGACCGTTTTAATGCCCCTCAGAAGAGACGTGGAGGTCAGAGTGGTATAACAACACGCTTTTAAAACCCCTCAGAAGAGACATGGAGGTCAGAGTGGTATAACAAGACGGTTTTAATGCCCCTCAGAAGAGATGTGGAGGTCACAGTAGCTTAACAAGACACTTTAATGCCCCTCGGAAAAGTGGTGGAGGTCGAAGTAGATTAACAAGAAGCTTCTAATGCCCCTTACAAGAGCCATACAGTACAGCATCTTAAAAACATTATTCCCATTATTGGGGAGTGTGTCTCCCATAGTCTTTGCTTATGACTTCCAAGCAAAAGCTGCCAAAAATTAGGACGTAGGAACTTGCAATACCCTTACAAGAGCCATGCAGTACAGCATATTACAAACATTATTCCCATTATTGGGAAGTGGGACTTCCATAGTCTTTGCTTATGCCTTCAAAGCAAAAGCTGCCAAAAATTAGGACGTAGGAACTTGCAATACCCTTACAAGAGCCATGCAGTACAGCATATTACAAACATTATTACCATTATTGGAGAGTGGGTCTCCCATAGTATTTGCTTATGCCTTCCAAGCAAAAGCTGCCAAAAATTATGAGTAAATGCATTGCCCGTTCGAAGAGTCGTGGAGGTCCCAGTAGCTTAACAAGACCGTTTTAATGCCCCTCAGAAGAGACGTGGAGGTCAGAGTGGTATAACAACATGCTTTTAATACCCCTCAGAAGAGACATGGAGGTCAGAGTGGTATAACAAGATGGTTTTAATGCCCCTCAGAAGAGATGTGGAGGTCACAGTAGCTTAACAAGACGCTTTAATGCCCCTCGGAAAAGTGGTGGAGGTCGCAGTAGCTTAACAAGAAGCTTTTAATGCCCCTTACAAGAGCCATACAGTACAGCATCTTAAAAACATTATTCCCATTGTTGCGGAGTGTGTCTCCCATAGTCTTTGCTTATGCCTTCCAAGCAAAAGCTGCCAAAAATTAGGACGGAGGAATTTGCAATGCCTCATACAAGAGCCATGCAGTACAGAATATTACAAACATTATTCCCATTATTGGGGAGTGGGTCTCCCATAGTCTTTGCTTATGCTTCCAAGCAAAAGCTGCCAAAAATTAGGACGGAGGAACTTGCAATGCCCCATACAAGAGCCATGCAGTACAGCATATTACAAACATTATTCCCATGATTGGGGAGTGGGTCTCCCATAGTATTTGCTTATGCCTTCCATGCAAAAGCTGCCAAAAAATAGGATGGAGGAACTTGCAATGCCCCATACAAGAGCCATGCAGTGCAGCATATTCAAACATTATTCCAATTATTTGGGAGTGGGTCTCCCATAGTATTTGCTTATGCCTTCCAAGCAAAAGCTGCCAAAAATTAGGATGGAGGAACTTGCAATTGCCCTTACAAGAGCCATGCAGAACAGAATATAACAAACATTATTCCCATGATTGGGGAGTGGGTCTCCCATAGTCTTTGCTTATGCCTTCCAAGCAAAAGCTTCCAAAAATTAGGACGTAGGAACTTGCAATACCCTTACAAGAGCCATGCAGCACACAGCATATTACAAACATTATTCCCATTATTGGGAAGTGGGTCTCCCATAGTCTTTGCTTATGCCTTCCAAGCAAAAGCTGCCAAAAATTAGGACGTAGGAACTTGCAATACCCTTACAAGAGCCATGCAGTACAGCATATTACAAACATTATTCCCATTATTGGGGAGTGGGTCTCCCATAGTATTTTCTTATGCCTTCCAAGTAAAAGCTGCCAAAAATTATGAGGAAATGCAATGCCCGTTCGAAGAGTTGTGGAGGTCCCAGTAGCTTAACAAGACTGTTTTAATGCCCCTCAGAAGAGACATGGAGGTCGCAGTAGCTTAACAACATGCTTTTAATGCCCCTCAGAAGAGACGTGGAGGTCAGAGTGGTATAACAACAAGCTTTTAATGCCCCTCAGAAGAGACGTGGAGGTGAGAGTGGTATAACAACACGCTTTTAATACCCCTCAGAAGAGATGTGGAGGTCACAGTAGCTTAACAAGAAGCTTTTAATGCCCTCGGAATAGTGGTGGAGGTCGCAGTAGCTTAACAAGAAGCTTTTAATGCCCCTTACAAGAGCCATACAGTACAGCATCTTAAAAACATTATTCCCATTATTGGGAAGTGTGTCTCCCATAGTCTTTGCTTATGCTTTCCAAGCAAGAGCTGCCAAAAATTAGGACGGAGGAACTTGCAATGCCCCATACAAGAGCCATGCAGTACAGCATATTACAAACATTATTCCCATTCTTGGGGAGTGGGTCTCCCATAGTCGTTGCTTATGCCTTCCAAGCAAAAGCTGCCAAAAATTAGGACGGAGGAACTTTCAATGCCCCATACAAGAGCCATGCAGTACAGCATATTACAAACATTATTCCCATTATTGGGGAGTGGGTCTCCCATAGTATTTGCTTATGCCTTCCAAGCAAAAGCTGCCAAAAATTAGGATGGAGGAACTTGCAATTCCCCTTACAAGAGTCATGCAGTACAGAATATTACAAACATTATTCCCATGGTTGGGGAGTGGGTCTCCCATAGTATTTGCTTATGCCTTCCAAGCAAAATCTCAGAAGAGACGTGGAGGTCAGAGTGGTATAACAAGATGCTTTTAATGCCCCTTGAAAAAGTGGTGGAGGTCGCAGTGGTTTAACAAGACGGTTTTAATGCCCCTTGGAAGAGACATGGAGGTCGCAGTAGCTTAACAACATGCTTTTAATGCCCCTCAGAAGAGACGTGGAGGTCAGAGTGGTATAACAACAAGCTTTTAATGCCCCTCAGAAGAGACGTGGAGGTGAGAGTGGTATAACAACATGCTTTTAATGCCCCTCAGAAGAGATGTGGAGGTCAGAGTGGTATAACAAGATGCTCTTAATGCGCCTCAGAAGAGACGTGGAGGTCAGAGTTTTATAACAACACGCTTTTAATGCCCCTCAGAAGAGACGTGGAGGTCAGACTGGCATAACAAGATGGTTTTAATGCCTCTGAGAAGAGACGTGGAGGTCACAGTAGCTTAACAAGACGCTTTTAATGCCCCTCAGAAGAGACGTGGAGGTAAGAGTGGTGTAGCTAGACGCTTTTAATGCCCCTCAGTAGAGACGTGTAGGTCAGAGTGGTATAACAAGACTCTTTTAATGCCCCTCAGAAGAGACGTGGAGGTCAGAGTGGTATAACAACACGCTTTTAGAGCCCCTCAGAAGAGATGTGTAGGTCAGAGTGGTAAAACAAGATGGTTTTAATGCCGCTCAGAAGAGACGTGGAGGTCGCAGTAGCTTAACAAGACACTTTCAATGCCCCTCAGAAGAGACGTGGAGGTCAGAGTGGTATAACAAGACGGTTTTAATGCCCCTCAGAAGAGACGTGGAGGTCACAGTAGCTTAACAAGATGCTTTTAATGCCCCTCAGAAGAGACGTGGAGGTCAGAGTGGTATAACAAGACTGTATTAATGCCCCTTGGAAGAGACGTGGAGGTCAGAGTGCTATAACAACACGTATTTAATGTCCCTCAGAAGAAACATGGAGGTCCCAGTAGCTTAACAAGACGCTTTTAATGCCCCTCGGAAAAGTGGTGGAGGTCCCAGTAACTTAATAAGACACTTTTAATACCCCTCAGAAGAGACGTGGAGGTCCTATTAGCTTAACAAGTTGCTTTTAATGCCCCTCGGAAAAGTGGTGGAGGTCGCAGTAGCTTAACAAGACGCTTTTAATGCGCCTTTCAAGAGCCATGCAGTACACCATATTACAAACATTACTCCCATTATTGGGGAGTGTGTCTCCCATAGTCTTTGCTTTTGCCTTCCAAGCAAAAGCTGCCAAAAATTAGAATGGAGGAACTGGCAATGCCCCTTACAAGAGCCATACAGTACAGCATCTTAAAAATATTATTCCCATTATTGGGGAGTGGGTCTCCCACAGTCTTTGCTTATGCCTTCGAAGCAAAAGCTGACAAAAATAAGGACGGAGGAACTTTCAATAATGGCAACATGGACCACGGTCCACAGGTGAAATGAGGAAGCGCATACCCATGTGTGGGTGTGAAGCGGTGCATGTGAATACACCTCCTGAAAAAACACAGTGGATTTGACTTTATGTTACTCTGCTGTCATTTGGTGGTGATGAGAAGTCTGGCCCAATCCAGCCTTGTTCATTTTGATAATGGTCAGCTTGTCAGCATTGTCAGTTGACAGGTGAGTGCGCTTATCAGTTATAATTCCCCCAGCGGCACTAAAAACACGCTCCGATAACACGCTAGCGGCAGGGCAGGCCAGGACCTCCAAGGCGTACAGAGCGACTTCATTCCAAGTGTCCAGCATGGATACCCAATAATTAAAAGGCACAGAGGAATCACGGAGGATGCTGGTACGGTCGGCAAGGTACTCCCTCACCATCTTTTGAAACTTTCCACTCCTTGTGAGAGTACCCCGCGCCTCAGGGCCTGTAAGCTGGGCGGGTCTCAGAAAACTGTCCCAGAACATTGACAGTGTTCCCCTGCCTCTGCTGGATTGGAGATGCCTCTCTCTCGCTTGTACGCCTTGGTTGGTCAACGAACTGTGACCTCTGCCGCTAGCGTGTTCAGATGGGAACTTTTTTAACAGTTCTGCAGCAAGGGCCTTCTGGTACTGCCCCATTTTTGTAGACCTCTCCACCTCAGGAATAAGAGAGTGAAAGTTCTCCTTGTAGCGCGGGTTCTAAAAGTGTCATCAACCAGTAATGACTGTCACCCAACATTTTGACAGCACGAGGGTCACGGTTAAGGCAGCGTAATGTGGCGCACCTGAGGGTTCGACCGCCACAGGGATGCTGCACTTCTCTAATGGAGTGTAGTGTTCCTCCTCTGAGGTAAGAACAGTGTGATAGTCGGGACCCAACCTTTGCATCCAACACCACATTTCTCCACCAGAGGGGGCTAGAATGCACTAGGTGCTGCTCCCCTGGTTACAGGGAGACTGGGGAACCAAAAGTAAGGGGAACCAGTTAGTGGGTGAGGGTGGAGGACTTACAAGTTAGTTACACTTTTAATTTGATATTTAATAGAAAGCCATCTTGGTTCTTGGTCCAAGTTAGTCAAGTCTTTTGTGCTGTCAAATACTGTGTGTTACTGTGATCTCCCACCCGGTAGCGTGGATCCTGTGTGGGCCCGCATCGGATGGAGACACAGCCCCCGTACCCTGGCCTTGGGTCAAGGGGCAGGTTGTAGACCAGGAATGTCTCAACCTGGCCAAGGACCAGGACCATGAAGGCCCGGAGCTTAAGAGTGTGGCTCCATAGCAAATGGATCCCAGGCAGGATGCAGACGGAGCGGTGTACGTCTCCTGTCCTCGCCATGCTGATATATTCAGAGGGAGTTTGGCTGCAAGAGGGGTACCGGCCCCCGACACCCGACCTTGCTACTCCATGTCCTGGTCGGGAAAGTCCGGTAGGCCCTGAGGATCCCACCGGGAATCGGACGGAGCGGAGCTGCCACCCGTGCCCTTGTTCTTAGAGGAGCTCAGAGGGAGACCCGGCCTATTCGCACACACACGGACAGGAAAGGATTCGGTCTGTAGTTCAGGAACACTCTGGTGTAGGGTCCCGACTGAACGTTGGACTTACTCGGAGGTTGTAGGACCCCCGTCCCTGGTGACCGCAGGACTCCGCGGGGAGCCTTCCTTCTGCCATCTCTAAAGTGAGTAAAGCCTTGAAAGTTCACCCCAATGGCCTCCGGACTGTTTATTCTGCGCTACACCGCACGACACGGCGCCCGTCTCCCTCTACTACTACCCCCTTCATCCTGTCCCTCTGCCCTGAGGCCTTGCTCCGCCTGTGGGGAGTAGTAAAACTCTGGCCGCCATAACACCATGCCTCAGCGGACTGCGGCGGCGCTGGTGGTCTTCACCAGGTGCCACACGTGGCGTTGTCGAAAATCAGCCACTCAACCCAGATAAGCCCACACCATCCTTTTAATGTGACGGCCCTGAGCACGGGTCGGGTCTGGGCCACGGCTGCACCCCATCTCTCCATCACAGGACCCGACTCCGAGTCCCCCATCTCCCAGGGTAAAGAAAAGGGCTTTTCGAGTAGAGGCGTCACAACCTAGCGTAGTTGGCAGGATTGCGTGCCCCAGCAAACGAAGGAAGTACCCATTGCTACCGGGTACTGTGTGCGTTACACCTTGAGCTGTCGTTTTACACTTAAAATGGCGCCCGCCCAAGAAGAACAGGCGCCATAATGCTGTGAAAAGACTGTCTTTGAACACCTCCCATCGTGGGCTGGGCTCCCGTTTGGCACTAAAAATGTGGACTGCCCCTTCCATCAGAGACTGTCCGCGGGGTAATGCCCGTCAAACTGGATGGGCTGAACGAAGGCGGGCCTGTCAGCATTCCGTCCAGGAACCGCCCCGAAAGAGGAGGAAGTAGAAAAGCAACAAGGTGCGGCCTTTGCAGTCGGAGCTTGGCATTCATCAGAGGCAGATATGGACGCTTCTGGAGAGCAAACCAGCGCACCTTCTGAACCCGGCTCAGGCCCTTCACCCGGCAAAGAGCGAGGCAGCAGTGTTCTCACATCGGGAGATTTTGAATTTCTCCGACAGGAAGCCCCCGTTCTCTTGCGAAGACAGAGAGAGGCCCAGGAGGCAGCGACGGCTGCGTGGCGGGAAGAGATGATGCTACGTATCCGGGCCCGCCGCCAAGGAGTTGAGGTCCCAGGACTAGGAGACGCGGTGAGAGAGGTCGTGAGTGGCCCAGCGGCGGGTGAGTGTGCTACCCCTGCCCCGGCTGCAGAGCCTACCGTAACGATCCTGGACCTCATGACGGAATATCTAATACCCCACGCGGCCACCTGGGAGCAGGCCTTGGCTCCGGAGCTGCAAGCGGCAGCTATGAGTGGGGACCTGCAATGCCGTCTTTACCCTGAAACCGAAGTGCCTGAAGTTGCGGAGGAATCCACCGGCTCCAACCCGGACTGGTCTGCGCCTGTAGAGGACCCGCAGCAACCCGTGATGACCCCGCTACCCGCACCAGCAGTAACCTGGCCCGAGGCTGAGGAGGCTGAGGAATGCGCCTGGGACAACCAGGGGGGAGGGACTTAATGGGCTTCCCCCGGGAGACCCGGGCTGAAGCGCGGAGGAGGAGCCAGTGGTGCAGCTCGCTCGGGAGCAACGTCAACGGGAGCTCCGCTGCGAACGCCTAGAGGTACGGGCCAAAGCTGCAAAATCCTGGGCTCGTCAGGAAGAGACCACCCGTCCCAGTCCCCGAGTGGAAGGGCAAGTCGTCCGCTTCCACCATGAGGCTGGGTGGGGGATCATCAGGAGTTCCCAGTACCAGGATGACTTGTTTGTCCGCTGGGGGACGTCGAGCCGCGTCTGAAGAAAGGACACCATGGCTGGAACCTCTTCCCGGGCGATACAGTGACCTTTCTTCGCCTCCAGGGGGTGCAGGGGTGGTACGCCCAGGATGTACATAAAGTGTCCAGGAGCGATGCCCCCTCATGCTTAGCCTCAGGGGACCGGTTAGCCTCCGTCGGGAGGAACGAGCCTTTTCCCAGGAGGGAGCCCAAGGTTTAAAGCAGCCCTGGCTGTTGCAGTTTGTTTACAAGTTAATGTGTGTTGACATTTCTATTTTGCTTATTTTATAATCCCGGTTTCTAGATACGTGTGTCCCTGTGGATTGGCAGCAGACAGACTCTTTCCCTTTTATATAGTTTGCAACTTTTTAGGTGCTTAATATTGGTTTTATACAAAAACCGCGGACATTTCTACCTCAAGACTAGTGTTGAGCCACCCCCGTAGTGTTCGAGTTCGGTTCGGTTCGTCGAACACCCGTGTGTTCGCCGAACTGTTCGTCGAACTGTTCGTCGAACACCTTCGAACACCGTTAAAACCAATGGCAGGCAAACAAAAACACATAGAAACACATAGAAAACACCTTCAAAGGTGTCCAAAAGCTGACAAACTGCTCAGAAAACACAACTAACACATGGAAAAGTGACAAGTACATATAGTCATGCGAAAAGAAAAGAGGTGGAGGAGTAAAAGGAGAGGGAGACACAAATATAGGCATGTCATGCCCTTCTAAAATCCAAAAAGTGAGAAGCCGACACGTTCAGTCCGCTCCTGCCCGTGCCACCTCCGTGTCGCCGGGTTTGTGACAGAGCCGCGGTGAACCCTGACGGCCAACCCCCGTCTCCCAATACTGGTGCCTGTCCGCTGGTGGGTCGAGCGAGCCCCCCTGTGGTGGAGGCAGCTCTAAGCTTTTTAATTTAAATTGTCTCTCTAATTTGAATGAATACACTTTAAATCCATTTACAAGGATCTATTGGAGGGCAAGTCTCATGCCAGCAGCCGCGTAATTCCAGCTCCAGTAGCGTCCACTAAAGCTGCTGCAGTTAAAAAGCTTTTATAAGGATCGAGCTCGGCTGTCCACCGCAAGGCATCCTACTGCCAGTCCCAGCCCCTATGCCTTGGGGTGCCTCCTGATGCTCTTCACTGAGTATCCCGTGGTCCCGAAGCATTTCCTTTGAAAAAATTAAGTGTCCAAACTACAGGTGGTGTAGCTTGCTTAACAGCCGGGATAATCTGCTGACTAGCAGACACTGCTACTAGGCACAAAGTATTTCCTGGGCTAGATGCAGTTAAAAATTTGTAATTAGATACTCTCGTTGGATGCTGAGAAAGCATTCCATAGAGTCTCCTGGCACGCCATATATGATTCTCTTAAAAAGCTTGGGGTAGGGGTCTAGGGGACCCTTTTATAGCCAAAATCATGGCCCTGTATCACAATACGTCACCTAGGCTGAAGATAAATGGAACTGTAGCACCCTGAGGGCTCGGTTGCTACAGAGGTATTGCACCTCACCCAGAGGTGTGATATCTCACTCTCAGGTAAGGATGGAGTGTGGATCAGGACCCGACACCTGCATGCATTACACCACATTGCCGTGGGGCAGGGCGACCAATATGCCTCTGAGATGGGCACGACAGTCCCTGTCCCTGGCTGGAGTGGGGCGAGGGAACACTGAGGAAGGGGAACCCTGTAGTGCAGGAGCAGGGAGGAAGCAGTTCCTGGGTGCATTGAGAAGGGAGTATAAAAGGTGGGCACCATCTTAGTTCAGTGCAGAGAAGTCTGAGCAGAAGTGGCAGGGAGCAGGGGCTCTGCATGAGCTCTGCTCCGGAGGCGGGCCTAGTAACAGAGGCCCAGGCCTGGAAGAGGGAGAAGGAAGGAAGAGGAGCGGAGAAGGCTCCAGGAACGAGGAATGAAGGGATCCCAGGGGTGCGGACGGGCGAGTCGCCACCGCACGCCCGAATCCACCTGCGTGGAGGGGTCAGGCCAAAGGGGGAGACCGGTCCCCGAAACTAGTGGAGGCAGGAAACGACCCTCAGCTAGAAACCGGAGGCTGTGACATTTTATGTGGCGCAGCCCCTCGCTACACCCGCTAGGAAGGCACCACATAGGGTCAGGGAAACTGGCGCCAAGTTTACCAAGAGGAGGCCCGAGGCAGCCGGACAGAAGGGTTGGTAAGAAAGGCCAGACAAAGGACACACAAAGGGGGTCCTGTGAAGCGCTCCAAAGTTATCTGGGAGTTGTCTGAGCCCCTCACCTGGTGAGCACAGTACGACGTGGGCAGCCGTTACCTGCAGACGTGGTCTGGATAATAAGAACTGTGAGTAAAGGCCCTGGACTGCATCACTGACTCCGTGTCGTTACTGCTGCTGCCCTGCACCATCACCCCCATCCTCCGCATACACTGCCCTGAGGCTATACTCCTCCCGTGGGGAGTTATGCTATGCTCTGCTGCACCCACAACACCAGCCTCAGCGGTCTGCCCTGCAGCGGCTGGTCACTCTGACCGCAATCCACGGGTGGCGTAGTTGGACATTTAAACATCAAAACCACATAAATAGTTCCGCCACTGGTTTGACCACCCTGAGCCACGGAACCGGGTCGCCGCCACGAAGACTACAACCACCAGCATCCACCAAAAAGGGTCCGGCTCCGGGTGTCCCAAGGCCCAGGGTGTGAATCAGAACATTTTCATCACCTTTCACAATCACCAATGGGACAAGGCAGGGATGTCCTCTGTCCCCTCTCTTATACATCCTAGTGACGGAGCACCTGCTCTCATCAATTCGCCATAACCCCAATATTAGGTGGATTGAGGTGGGAGGCACCGAGTACAAGTGCTCTCTATTTGCTGATGATGTCCTAGTATATATCACTCAATCACATATATCCATCCATGCTGTTATGGCTGAAATAGATCACTTTGTTACATGGTCAAATTTTAAAATCAATGCAGCGAAGTCTGAGGCCCTCGATGTCTCCCTCCCCAAATCCATATAGGATTCCATCCAGTCCAACTTTCCCTTTGCCTGGCCCTCACAGGGTATCAAATACTTAGGAATTCCTATTCATAGAGACCTCTCCCATCTATGTTATCTTAATTTTGGGCCCTTTATTGAACAACTCCATACAGACCACGGTTGGCAATTTAGAACTGTAAGATTTACTATGTGAACCACTGGTGTTTTGTGGAAAAGCACATGTACACTGTGTTCCAAATTATTATGCAAAAAGTGTTTAGGAGTGATAAGGGAAGAATTTGTTTGTTTGTCAGTTAAACTCATTGATGGTGATGTGTGTCAGGGGTCTTTATATCACTGTAAGCAATTGCAGACACCTGTGCTAATTAGTTTGGCAGGTGTGTCCAATGAAAGGCAAGACTACTTAAGAAGGCTGTCTCACATTATTAAGCAGCCTACATTTTCTGCCAAAATGGGAAAGAAAAAGGATGTGTCGGCTGCTGAGAAGCAACAAATTGTGGAGTGTTTAGGTCAAGGCATGACTACAATCAACATTGTGCGATGATCAGGATGAAGTGTCTTGGCAATCAAGAAGTATGTAGCTGATTCACAGTACACACGTGTGCGTGCTGATAAGGGCAAATTGAGGACTCTTTCCTACAGTCAATTAAAGAGCAGCGGCAAAAAAGCCTTGTCATAGCAGCAGACAAGTTTTTGAAGCTGCTGGTGCCTCCAACGTCCCCCGAACAACAAGATGCAGGGTCCTTCAGAGGTTTGCAGCTGTGCATACGCCATCCTGTCGACCTCCTCTATCCACTTCACACAAGCAGAAACGGCTCCAGTGGGCTAAACATTACATGAAGACTGATTTCAAAACTGTTTTGTTCACGGATGAGTGCCGTGCAGCGCTCGATGGTCCAGATGGATGGAGTGGAGGATGGCTGGTTGATGGACAAAACCAATGGCAGGCAAACAAAAACACATAGAAACACATAGAAAACACCTTCAAAGGTGTCCAAATGCTGACAAACTGCTCAGA
This sequence comes from Phyllobates terribilis, assembly GCF_046119375.1. Taxonomy (NCBI): domain Eukaryota; kingdom Metazoa; phylum Chordata; class Amphibia; order Anura; family Dendrobatidae; genus Phyllobates; species Phyllobates terribilis. Next base: position 696,541,232 of record NW_027362762.1, read on the forward strand.
AGACATAACTAACACATGGAAAAGTGACAAGTACATATAGTCATGCGAAAATAAAAGAGGTGGAGGAGTAAAACGAGGGGGCGACACAGATATAGGCATGTCATGCCCTTCTAAAATCCAAAAAGTGAGAAGCCGACACGGCCAGTCCGTTCCTGCCCGTGCCACCTCCGTGTCACCGGGTTTGTGCCAAAGCCGCGGTGGACCCTGACGGCCAGCCCCCCTCTCTTAATACTGGTGCCTGTCCGCTGGTGGGTCGAGCCCCCCGCGGTGGGGGGGATTAACATCTGCAGAAGAAAGACCATCTTCCAGCCAAACTAACATGTCGACTTCTTTTCGTGGACAATGTGATACGATCCCTTTGTTACGGACACGCCCATCGCTACAAATTCCAGATGAGGCACAAAAACAGCAGGTGCTTCAGCGGATATCAAGTGCTCCTTCAAGTGGGCTCTCCTCCACCTCAACTTCAACATCACAAATACTCCAGTCCTCAGAGGTGTCACCCCAATCGCACTTGCTTCCTCACAGCTCCCAAGTCTCCAGCTGCCCGTCTGAGTATGGGGTAACACAGATGGTTGAGTCTGCACAGCTGTTTACTCATACTATAGCCTGGGAAACGGAGGTCTGCTCCAGAGCTTCTGTTAATCCAGACGAGGAAATGATCTGCACTGATGCCCAGAATCTTTATAAGTCGGATCCAGGACCAGATGAAGAAGGTTCTGAGCATAATGTAGACCCTCGTTCCCAAACTGTAACTCCTGTTGGTGGAGACAATGATGAAGACGATGATGAGACTCAAATACCTGATTGGAGCGACAACTTGACTTTTCGGTCAGGGCAGGAAGAGGTTGGCTTTGAGGACGACGGGTGTGATAACACACAGGGTGATGATGACAAGGTTGGAGATCCCACTTACTGTCAACCCACAGTCAGCCAGTCGATGAGGTCACCCGGGCCTTTGCCTGGCCTTTGAGATGTCGCGGTGGTCGGCTCCCTGGCCCGTACCCTGGGGTCACTCTTTAAAAGGGTGGATAATTGTTAATTTTATAAGAGTTTGTGACGCCACCTGTGGTATCTGGTGAGAAGCACCAGCGCTGCAGCAGTCCACTGAGGCCCGTGATAAGGCAGCTCGTTGGTATAGCTCCCCACAGGTGGAGCTAGGTCTCAGGGCAGCGTATGCAGGGGGAATGCAGGACAGGCGAGACCCAGCTGGGTCAGAGCAAGAACGGAAACGGACACGGTAGTCACTTCAGTACCTTTTACTGGAGGAAATTCAGGCACATCCTGGAGCACTGTAGGGTGAAGGGTGCATATCAGGATCCTCCCCAATGAGCGTGTGTAGGGCCTCCTGTTTCTTGCCTCTGCGTAGTAAGTTTCTGACCTGCCTGGAGCTAGGCCTAACTTTGTCTCTGTCCTGCGCTGGCTGACCTTGTGGTAGGGCCTTCTCTTGAAGTTCACGCTCCCAGTATGCGGGGCCTAAGCGTCTCCTGGCTCTGTTACGTATCAGCACCTTAGCGATCCTGGGACTTGTAGTTCTCCAGGGATTCCGGTTATGCCTTACTGGGTCATAGAGATCCCGGTAAGCTCGGATCCGGTGTCCGGTAAATGCTTCGGGGTGAGCTGGTTAAGCTCCTCTGCCCCTTATGTACTAACTCGCCACTCGCCTTCGGCCTACTCGGGCCCTCAATAGGCTATACACACTAACGGCAGCTTGCCGCGCTTCACCGATCTTATGACGCCGGCACACCTTAAGCTCTATCTGGGCTCCCTGAATCTAGCTAGCAGGAGCCTCGTGCTCCACTGCTGAACTATTAACTGAGTTCTCTAGACTAGACTGAGCTCCACTGCAGACTGACCTCTCTTAGGCTTCTCTACTGCAGTAACTCTTCAGAGGAACTGAACTGCCTAGCTCCACCTTCCCTATTAATATCCCTAACGGGCTCCCTCTGCTGGTCTGAGGTGGAAGGTGGAGATGTGTGAATGTTTATGGGGGCCTCTTGTGGAGGATTCCATCAATACACTCTTCTAGGATCTGTGATACCAAGCGCAGCGGGGCATCACAGATGCTATTGACGACGAGGTTAGGTTGCACCTTCCTGGACAGAGACGGAGTACTGGAAGCACATCAACAACTGCATCCTCAACCACAACTCTGCCTCTGACCACAAGTCGTAGTGGCTCTTCAGGTCGCATGGGCTCTAAGCCTTGCATAGCCTGGGCATTTATTCAGATCGATAAGGATGACCCAACTCGTGTTATCTGTAATATTTGTCACCAAAAGCTAAGTAGAGGCCAAAAAATCCATAGTTTGAGTACTTCATGCATGTACCGTCACATGGATATGAAGCATAAGTTGCAGTGGGAAGCTCACTGTGCTACAATGCGGCCTAGCAGGCTGGGCCAACCACCGTCTGCCCCATCTTGTGCATCCGCGGCTTCTTCATCCTCTGTGACTGGGGGGACAGCAGTCACACATGTTTTTGGACGCAGACCTGCCACCTCTTTACCTGCAACAGCCAGTGTGATTGGCAGGTCGTCAGTTCATTGGGAAGTGGAAACACCTGCTGGTGTTGAGCGCTCTCTGACATCGAGAGCACCACCTTTGGATCAAGGCAACCTAACATGTCCGCCTGCATCTTCCTCACAGACCGGCAGTTTGCCAGGGACACCCTACTCAACCCCGTCAAAGCACAACAGCCAGCCCTCGGTCCCTCAGATGTGGACAAGTAAAAGACCATTTCCTCCTAGCCATGAGAAAGCTAAGAGGTTGAATTTCACGATCTGCAAGCTGTTGGCTACAGAAATGCTGCCTTTCCGCTTGGAGGACACAGTGGATTTTTGAGACCTTATGTCCGTCGCAGTGCCCCAGTACCAGATGCCCAGTCGGCACTTCTTCTCAAAGAAAGGTGTGCCTGCGCTCCACCAGCATGTCGCACACAACATCACCGCTTCTTTGAGAAACTCTGTGTGTGACAGGGTGCATTTCACCACAGACACTTGGACGAGTAGGCATGGACAGGGGCGTTACATGTCGCTGACAGGGCACAGGGTAACTATGGTGACAGCAGGACAAGGGGCTGCTGTCCAAGTCTTGCCGTCCCCGCGAGTTGTACATCAATCCTCTTTATCTAGAAGTTCATCCACTGCTTCTGCCTCCTCAACCTCCTCTCGGTCCTCCACCTGCACCCAAAGCCTGTCTGGTAATGCCACCTGCTTTCTAACTGCGCACCTCCTTACTATGCTGGCAGCAGGGCTCAAGGGCATCAGTGTTTACTTTGAAATGTCTGGGAAATGTGAGTCACACAGCTGAGGACTTGTGGTCAGCTCTGGAGACCCAGTTTCATGAATGGTTGTCTCCACTGGACCTGCAACTAGGGAAGGCCATGTGCGACAATGCTGCAAACCTGGGTGCGGCCCTTCGCCGGGGCAATGTTACACACGTGCCTTGTATGGCTCACGTGTTGAACCTGGTTGTCCATAAATTTTTAGCCCACTATCCCGGACTAGATGGCCTTCTGCAGAGGGCACGGTCGCTGTGTGCTCACTTCCGCCGTTCACATCCCGCAGCTCAACGACTTACATCTCTACAGAAGTCGTTGGGCCTGCCAGTTCACCGGCTGAAATGCGATGTGCCGACACGGTGGAATTCAACTCTGCACATATTGCAGCGACTGTGGCAGCACCGACAAGCCCTGGTGCAATAGTTTCTGACGTATAGCCTGGGCCAACGAGATCCAGAGGTGGGGCAAATCACACAGCAGGAGTGGTCTCAGATCAGGGACCTATGAAGTTGACGCGCCCCCTGGGCCGTGGGGTACCCGGAGCCGGGCCGGTAGACGCTGGGGGTTGTAGTCACTGTGGCGGTGACCCGGTCCGTGACCCAGGGCGGTCAATCCAACGGTAATTTGTATATATGGATTTTATAATGTCCGACTACCCCACCTGTGGAGTGCGGCCAAAGGGGCCGCCGCTGCGGAACAGTCCTCTGAAGCTGGTGGTTTTGCTGCAATGGTATTATTACTCACCACAGGAAGAGTGTAGCTTCAGGGAAGTGTGGGTGGATGATGGTGGTTGTAGTGCAGGGAGTCAGTAATGAACACAGAGTCCGTGTGATGCAGTCCCAAGATCTTTACTCACAGTTGTTGCAGTCCAGATTACAGGTACCAGAGCTATCTCACCCGTCGTGCTGTGCGTACTCAGTGAGGGGCTCAGTCCACCCCCAGATAGCTCCGGAGTACTTAGCAGGACCCCCTTCTGTGTGTCCTTTCTCTGGCCTTCTCCCTGCACCTCACACCCAGTGACACTTCTATCCGGTATCCTCGGGCCTTGGCGGGCGACTTGTGCTCCGTCCCCTGGGTCCTATGTGGCTACCTTCTTAGTGAGACTGGTGTGGACTTTTGCCTGCAGTACATGAAATGCTGCAGCCTCCGGTTTCTAGTTGAGCCTTGCTGTTTCTCCTCTAGTTGAGGGACCGGTTCCCCTTATCTGGCCTGACCCCTCTACCTCCTGTTAGCAGGGGGAGTACAGGTGGCCTTCTGCACGGCCCGTAGCCCTAGGGTCCCTTCGGTTCCTGGAGCCTTCCTGCTCCCACTCCTCTCTTCTCTCCTTCAGTCCTGGGCCTCCCAGGCTAGGCCCGCCTCCGGAGCAGAGCTCATGCCGAGCCTCTGCTCCTGTCACTTTTCCTCCTCTGACTGGCTTGCTCTTTCTAAGATGGCTTCCTATTTATACTCTCCCTGTCATGTGCTCCCCTAAGCTGCTCCCCTAAGCACCCACTACATAGGATCCTCCCACCAGCTAGGGACCTGGGACTGTGCTCTCCCTTAGGAGCAATCTCGCCCTAACCCCACTGCGGGTATGTGTTGGATGCAGGTGTTAGGTTCCCGAGCCATACGCCTTCCTTACCTGAGGGTGAGATACCACACCTCTGGGTGAGATGCAGTAACTCTGTGGTGACTGCACCCTCAGGGGCGCCACACACCTTTCTGCACAGTTTTGAAATGGCGACGAAGATGTTTAGTGCTGACGATGATGCCATTATCAGCATAACTATTCCGGTGATTTACATGCTGGAGCACACATTAAACAGAATTCAGAGTCAGGTGGTCGGACAAGAGGAGGTGGAGGAAGTAGAGGAGGAGTCGTATGCGGAAGGGATAACATCTCCAAGGTCCAGACGGTTGGCAGCACCAAGGAGGCAGGCATGGGAGGGTGGGGGAGAGGGATTAAACAGGGCGCATGGTAGCAGCCAAACTGTTGAGGAAGGTGCAGGAGCCGAGGAAGAAGTGGAGGATGAACTGGCGATGGGCATGGAAGACTCATCAGATGAGGGAGACCTTGATCACATTTCTGTTGTGCGAGGTTGGGGGGAGAGGGCAGAGGAAAGGAGCATGATTCTTACCTCGCTACCAACACAACAAGGACTTGGTCCTCCTGGATGCGCAAGACACATGAGTGCCTTCTTGCTGCACTACCTGCAACATGACCCTCAGATTGCAGAATTCGAAGTAATCTCGACTACTGGGTTGCCACACTCTTAGATCCCCGGTACAAAAGTAAATTTGCCGAAATAATTCCTGCCATAAAAAGGGATTGACGCATGCAGGAGTATCTGCAGATGCTGTTGCAGAATCTTACATGTGCTTTTCCACAAAACACCAGTGGTGCACGAAGTGAATCTCACAGTTCTAACTTGCCAACCGCGGGACTGTCGAGTCTTCATCACTCAAACCGTAACAGTAACACAGTATCTGCTGGTAACAGCAATTTTGTGAAATCGTTTCACCACTTTTTTAGACCATCCTTTGCAAGGCCACAGGAGACAAGAAGTCTGACACATAGTCAATGCCTAGAGAGGATGGTGCAGGAGTATCTCCAAGTGAACATCGAAGCCATGACTGTGTCACTGGACCCTTGCTCATTTTGGTATTCCAATCTGGAAAAATGGCCGGAGCTCGCCACTCACGCCTTGGAGATCTTGTCATGCCCTGCAGCCAGTGTTCTCTCTGAACGTGTGATCAGCGCTGCTGATGGTGTGCTGACAGATAAGCGCACGCGGCTGTCCACTGAGAATGTAGACAGACTCACGTTCATAAAGATGAACAAATCATGGATTCGCAAGGACTTTTCTAATCCTGTGTTATCCTTGGGAGGCTAAAAGCTTGAGGATTTGGTAATATCACCTCATCAACCGTTTTAAGCAACTGTGGGGCAATTGATGCCACTTAACCCTAGAACGCATGACCATAAAAATCTACACTTTCATACACCTGGGGCCTTTAAGGCCCGTGTGCAAATAACATTGAATAACTCAAACTCAAATGACAAACAACTATATACATGAAGAATACCTAGAGTTTCAAAATTCTAACTAAAGTAATCTTGCAGAAAATAGAAAACAATTAACAGGGCGGGACTGCGAGGCCCCAGGTATGCGTTCTAGGGTTAAGTGGTGTCTGTGCCACAATTTTGGGAAAAAATGGAAACTCTTTTTGGAGTCCCCTTGCTGTGTCTTACGTGACGTTGGCATCGTCAATTCCAGGTGGGTTGGGTCGCTCCCCCCCCCCTTTTAACTGTAAGAAACTACATACACTATGGCTTGGGGTAACACAGATGATTGAGTCTGAAGAGCTGTTTACTCAGAGGTCTGCTCCAAATCTTCAGTGTCTGCTAGTCAGCGTAGAATTTTTAACTGCATCTAGCCTAGGCAATACTTTGGGCGTAGTAGCCCAGCTGCGAAGCAAGCTGCACCGCCTGTGTATCTAATAAGAATTTTTAAATGCATCTAGCCTAGGCAGACTGTGGGGACCCCCAACCAAACCCAGACGCTCAGCCCCCCTACCGCCCCCCTTTCCTTGACAATACAATAATGTAACTCTTACAACTGGATGGGTGAGGATCGGTCACAGCTTTATTAACTCTTTATACTCATTCCATTAGAAAGACATTTTATTTCTAAAATAATTCAGCTTGTTGCAGCATGCCCTGGGTCTCCACTCCGGCAACTTGGCCAGCAAGTGTAACTCTCCAACATGTCCTTTCTATTTCCAGGCCACGGAGGATCCTGCGTACTCGTATGCAGGACTCTGACCCCCACCCATCACTCTTAACGCTTGTTCCACTCCGTCCTGGAGTCCTGACAGGAATATGTCCAGTCCAATATCCATTAAGTGAACACCGTCGGGCCGTATGAGGCCTGCTTTATCTCCTTCCAGTTGTCGGTGTCGTACCACTACACCGCCTATGTCTCTTCTAAATTTTGCCATCCGAATATTTATTACCTGCCTTGTCCGTTCGATGGCCGTGATGTCTCGCGCACCTTGCCATACCGCTATCGGCACAATCTCTGACCATACTATAGCTAGTTTTGTGAAAAATTCTCTGAAGCGCTCAGTGTCTAGTTTCATTATTGCCATTAGTTATGCGCTCTTGTGATGACCTAGGTTGTTTCCCCCGGCCTGTATAACTAAGATGACCAGACATCTTGCCTCTCTCCCTACCTTGATTACCTCCATTAGTACCTGTGGCCATAGCAGGCCTCTAATACCTCTCCAGTTGAAATATGTGTTATGAAACTCTAATTTCCTCCCGCCTGGGCGGACTTTCACCCTTTAATCTGCCCAATATATATACGAGTGGCCTATCACCCACACTGTTGGCTTAGCGTCACCTGTAAAAGAAACAAACCACGTTAGGATAACAAGTCCGGTCTTATGTATCTTGCCAACACGTGGATCACCATCTCTCTATCCTCTGAACTTCCGTTTCTGACAGTCCTGCTCTTGCTGCTTCTGTGGCCGCGCCTATGCGGAAAGAGTGTGTCCCGTAATCTTTGGGGTGGTTCCCTGCCGATGTTATGCATTTATTAAATATAGCTTGGAACTGGTATCTTGATAATGGTGTCCCATCAATGTCTGATAGGAACAAATTGCTTTGTGATCTGATGGTTAGATATGGTTTTACTATTGTTACCCGACTCAGTGTACCGTTTGTGGGTTGTAGAAGTACCCAAGTGCCCCTGCCCGCTGGAACCATTTTCGATTTGTGTATGCGTAGACGTATTGCATTATTGCCTATGACTACGTCCTGGTGTAATAAGCCTCCACTGGTGCTAATTTTGGATTGAGGGACTAATTCGCTTATGCATAGCGCCCCGAAGAAGGCGATCACAAATGCAGTAGACAGTAGTGTTGCTTCAAAGTGTGAGTGTCATGTTAATGGTGTTAGGGATATGATGTGAGAAATCAGTTTCAGTGACACGGGACGGGACGTCTACACTCCTGACTTGGCTGACCCCTTTTCCACCCTTTTATGGATTGTCTGATGATGAATCTTTGTCACATCTCCCCAATTCAGTAGTTGGAAGTGAAATGCTACTCCGGTCAGACACCGCTGCGCTGACGCCCCTGATATGCCCCTCATCATTAGCTGGTGGAGAAATTCTATGGTGACTTGTGATCTGGCTTGTTCACATTGGTCAACCCGTCTGCCTGCTACTAGTCGTGTCCACTCTTCCCATGCCTTACCGTATGCTTGCCACGTCGACGGGGCAACTGACGCTCTGATTAATGGCATCAACTATTCGCCACTAGATCCCATAGGGAAGGTGGGCAACTGTTGTCCCGATGGGTGGGCATTGTGGAAGAGCTCTGTGAAAATCTGCCAATTGAATTGTTATAAAGCGTTAGCAGCAGCTTTAGACCCCTCAGCATAGTGGCTAGCGCGGACCCATACATTGTGTTTTAGGCACAGGAATGCTAGCCTGGGTAGTAGGCCTAGCACTGGGAGAGACGATGATGCCATCTTATTAATGCAGTGCGCTAAGCTGGTGTTTTTTGTTATGAAGCGTATATTTTTGTAAGCCAGGAGCGCGCCCCATATTTCTATTGCTACCACTATTGGGAAGAAAAATTATTTTCAGGGCTAGATGCAGCGAAAAATTATTATTAATTGAAAAGCTGGTGGAGCTTGGTATAGATGGCCTAATACAATGAGACCCACACACTGCTAGAAGGACAAATATTTTTTCAGAGTTAGATGCAGAAAAAAATTATATTCAGTTTGCAACCTGATGGAGGTCAGTATAGATGGACTAATAGAACAAGTCCCACACACTGCTAGAAGGCCAAATATTTTTTCAGAGGTAGATGCAGACAAAAAATTATTTTGAATTTGCAACCTGATGGAGGTCAGTATAGATGACTAATAGAACAAGTCCCACACACTGCTAGAAGGCCAAATATTTTTTCAGAGGTAGATGCAGACAAAAAATTATATTCAGTTTGCAACCTTATGGAGGTCAGTATAGATGGACTAATAGAACAAGTCCCACACACAGCTAGAAGCCCAAATATTTTTTCAGAGCTAGATGCAGAAAAAAATTATATTCAGTTTGCAACCTTATGGAGGTCAGTATAGATGGACTAATAGAACAAGTCCCACACACAGCTAGAAGCCCAAATATTTTTTCAGAGGTAGATGCAGAAAAAAATTATATTCAGTTTGCAACCTTATGGAGGTCAGTATAGATGGACTAATAGAACAAGTCCCACACACAGCTAGAAGCCCAAATATTTTTTCAGAGGTAGATGCAGAAAAAAATTATATTCAGTTTGCAACCTGATGGAGGTCTGTATAGATGGATTAATAGAACAAGTCCCACACACAGCTAGAAGCCCAATATTTTTTCAGAGGTAGATGCAGAAAAAAATATATTCAGTTTGCAACCTGATGGAGGTCTGTATAGATGGATTAATAGAACAAGTCCCACACACAGCTAGAAGCCCAATATTTTTTCAGAGGTAGATGCAGAAAAAAATATATTCAGTTTGCAACCTGATGGAGGTCTGTATAGATGGATTAATAGAACAAGTCCCACACACAGCTATAAGCCCAATATTTTTTCAGAGGTAGATGCAGAAAAAAATATATTCAGTTTGCAACCTGATGGAGGTCTGTATAGATGGATTAATAGAACAAGTCCCACACACAGCTAGAAGCCCAATATTTTTTCAGAGCTAGATGCAGAAAAAAATATATTCAGTTTGCAACCTGATGGAGGTCAGTATAGATGGACTAATACAACAAGTCCCACACACAGCTAGAAGCCCAATATTTTTTCAGAGGTAGATGCAGAAAAAAATATATTCAGTTTGCAACCTGATGGAGGTCTGTATAGAAGGATTAATAGAACAAGTCCCACACACAGCTAGAAGCCCAATATTTTTTCAGAGGTAGATGCAGAAAAAAATATATTCAGTTTGCAACCTGATGGAGGTCTGTATAGATGGATTAATAGAACAAGTCCCACACACAGCTAGAAGCCCAATATTTTTTCAGAGGTAGATGCAGAAAAAAATATATTCAGTTTGCAACCTGATGGAGGTCTGCATAGATGGACTAATAGAACAAGTCCCACACACAGCTAGAAGCCCAATATTTTTTCAGAGCTAGATGCAGAAAAAAATTATATTCAATTTGCAACCTGATGGAGGTCAGTATAGATGGACTAATATAATGATGCTATGCCCAAAAGATTTTACTTCACTAGGTGCAGTAAAAAAATTGGTATTCTATACACAGGTGGTATATCTTGCAACACAGATAGGCTACTCCACTGACTAACACACTCTGCAATAGGCCAAAAAGGATTAGCTTTGCTAGATTCAGCCAAATGCTGTGAAAAAAACTTGCACAGCACTGGCACAGACCTGCCTGGCAAAAACTGATAGGAACTGATGTAACCTAGTCCTGAAAAGGACTCCAATTACAATTAGTCTTTACTCCCACAATCTATCTATTTAAGAGCACAGACCTGCCTGATAAAAGTCGTAGGAAATGCTGTAACCTAGTCCTTAAAAGGACTGCAATTACAACTATTCCCTACTCCCAAGCTATCTGTAGATTTGTGCGAAAATTGGCTTGAAATTAACAAGGTATAGCGCACACAGCAACAGCGGTGCCGTCTAACACGCAGCTGCAGCAGTGAGAAAATGGTGGCGATGGGGAAAATGGCTGGGTCTTATAGGGCAAGGACATGTGACATACACTGCCAATGACACATGCCCTTGCTTGTGTGAAAAAAAGCACTTCGCTCCGTGTGTGCGCTGCTGATAGGCTGACAGATTGCACCTCCCCACTGCAAATGCGGGAAAGATAAAAAAAAATGGAGATCTTCACTGTTCCTGCAGAGATCCATCCCCTGCCCCTCCCCCCACCCCGCTGTACACTCAAACTGCGTATTAACATTAATTTTCATCATTACTGAGAAAAAATCCAGTTATGATTTTGGTGCACGAACAGTTATCGAACATAAGCTCGAACAGCCGAATTTTTCTCAAATTGTTCGTGTTCGCCGAACGGCTCGAACACCGCCCAAAACAGCTCGAATTTGAGATTGGTGAACAGTTCGAGTAGAACAACGCTCATCTCTAGTCCTGGATCCGACTCATAAAGATTCTGCGCATCAGTGCAGATCATTTCCTCGTCTGGATTCACAGAATCGCTGGAGTCGACCTCTGATTCCCAGGCTATAGTATGAGTAAACAGCTCTGCAGACTCAACCATCTGTTCTACCTCATACTCAGACAGGCAGCTGGAGATTTGGGAGCTGTGAGGAAGCAAGTGCGATTGGGGTGACACCTTTGAGGACTGGAGTATTTGTGATGTTGAAGTTGATGTGGAGGAGAGCCCACTTAAAGGAGCACTTGATATCCGTTGAAGCACCTGCTGTTTTTGTGCCTTATCTGGAATTTGTAGCGATTGGCGTGGCCGTAAGAAAGGGATCTTATCACATTGTCCGCTAAAAGAAGTAGACATTTTAGTTTGGCTGGAAGATGGTCTTTCTTCTGCAGATGTTACTGTTGCTTTAACACCTACCCCACGGACACAACCTTTTTTCCCCTTCCCAACACGCCTATTCCCCTTTCCACCAGCAGCAGGCCTTTTTCCACTCATTTTGTTGGTTAACTAATTCACAACTCTGGAGTTGTTTGCACAAAAAAACAATGGATGGGAACCGAGCAGAGCTGAGTGGCCAAACTGTGGTATTAGGCCAAAACTATTGGCTGGGTAAGATGGAGAAAAAAATTATATTCGATTTGCAACCTGATGGAGGTCAGTATAGATGGACTAATAGAACAAGTCCCACACACAGCTAGAAGCCCAAATATTTTTTCAGAGGTAGATGCAGAAAAAAAATATATTCAGTTTGCAACCTGATGGAGGTCAGTATAGATGGACTAATAGAGAAAGTCCCACACACTGCTAGAAGGCCAAATATTTTTTCAGAGCTAGATGCAGACAAAAAATTATTTTGAATTTGCAACCTGATGGAGGTCAGTATAGGTGGACTAATAGAACAAGTCCCACACACTGCTAGAAGGCCAAATATTTTTTCAGAGCTAGATGCAGAAAAAAATTATATTCAGTTTGCAACCTGATGGAGGTCAGTATAGATGTACTAATAAAACAAGTCCCACACACAGCTAGAAGCCCAAATATTTTTTCAGAGGTAGATGCAGAAAAAAATTATATTCAGTTTGCAACCTGATGGAGGTCTGTATAGATGGATTAATAGAACAAGTCCCACACACAGCTAGAAGCCCAATATTTTTTCAGAGGTAGATGCAGAAAAAAAATTATTTTTAATTTGCAACCTGATGGAGGTCAGTATAGATGGACTAATAGAGAAAGTCCCACACACTGCTAGAAGGCCAACTATTTTTTCAGAGCTAGATGCAGAAAAAAATTATATTCAGTTTGCAACCTGATGGAGGTCAGTATAGATGGACTAATAGAACAAGTCCCACACACAGCTAGAAGCCCAAATATTTTTTCAGAGGTAGATGCAGATAAAAATTATTTTTAATTTGCAACCTGATGGAGGTCAGTATAGATGGACTAATAGAGAAAGTCCACACACTGCTAGAAGGCCAAATATTTTTTCAGAGGTAGATGCAGATAAAAATTATTTTTAATTTGCAACCTGATGGAGGTCAGTATAGATGGACTAATAGAGAAAGTCCACACACTGCTAGAAGGCCAAATATTTTTTCAGAGCTAGATGTAGATAAAAATTATTTTTAATTTGCAACCTGATGGAGGTCAGTATAGATGGACTAATAGAGAAAGTCCCACACACTGCTAGAAGGCCAAATATTTTTTCAGAGCTAGATGCAGATAAAAATTATTTTTAATTTGCAACCTGATGGAGGTCAGTATAGATGGACTAATAGAGAAAGTCCCACACACTACTAGAAGGCCAAATATTTTTTCAGAGCTAGATGCAGAAAAAAATTGTATTCAGTTTGCAACCTGATGGAGGTCAGTATAGATGGACTAATAGAATAAGTCCCACACACAGCTAGAAGCCCAAATATTTTTTCAGAGGTAGATGCAGATAAAAATTATTTTTAATTTGCAACCTGATGGAGGTCAGTATAGATGGACTAATAGAGAAAGTCCCACACACTGCTAGAAGGCCAAATATTTTTTCTCAGCTAGATGCAGATAAAAATTATTTTTAATTTGCAACCTGATGGAGGTCAGTATAGATGGACTAATAGAGAAAGTCCCACACACTGCTAGAAGGCCAACTATTTTTTCAGAGCTAGATGCAGAAAAAAAATATATTCAGTTTGCAACCTGATGGAGGTCTGTATAGATGGATTAATAGAACAAGTCCCACACACAGCTAGAAGCCCAATATTTTTTCAGAGGTAGATGCAGAAAAAAAATATATTCAGTTTGCAACCTGATGGAGGTCAGTATAGATGGACTAATAGAGAAAGTCCCACACACTGCTAGAAGGCCAAATATTTTTTCAGAGCTAGATGCAGAAAAAAATTATATTCAGTTTGCAACCTGATGGAGGTCAGTATAGATGGACTAATAGAACAAGTCCCACACACAGCTAGAAGCCCAAATATTTTTTCAGAGGTAGATGCAGATAAAAATTATTTTTAATTTGCAACCTGATGGAGGTCAGTATAGATAGACTAATAGAGAAAGTCCCACACACTGCTAGAAGGCCAAATATTTTTTCAGATCTGGATGCAGATAAAAATTATTTTTAATTTGCAACCTGATGGAGGTCAGTATAGATGGACTAATACAGAAAGTCCCACACACTGCTAGAAGGCCAAATATATTTTCAGAGCTAGATGCAGAAAAAAATTATATTCAGTTTGCAACCTGATGGAGGTCAGTATAGATGGACTAATAGAACAAGTCCCACACACTGCTAGAAGCCCAAATATTTTTTCAGAGCTAGATGCAGAAAAAAATTATATTCAATTTGCAACCTGATGGAGGTCAGTATAGATGGACTAATATAATGATGCTATGCCCAAAAGATTTTACTTCACTAGGTGCAGTAAAAAAATTGGTATTCTATACACAGGTGGTATATCTTGCAACACAGATAAGCTACTCCACTGACTAACACACTCTGCAATAGGCCAAAAAGGATTAGCTTTGCTAGATTCAGCCAAATGCTGTGAAAAAAACTTGCACAGCACTGGCACAGACCTGCCTGGCAAAAACTGATAGGAACTGATGTAACCTAGTCCTGAAAAGGACTGCAATTACAATTAGTCTTTACTCCCACAATCTATCTATTTAAGAGCACAGACCTGCCTGATAAAAGTCGTAGGAAATGCTGTAACCTAGTCCTTAAAAGCACTGCAATCACAACTATTCCCTACTCCCAAGCTATCTGTAGATTTGTGCGAAAATTGGCTTGAAATTAACAAGGTATAGCGCACACAGCAACAGCGGTGCCGTCTAACACGCAGCTGCAGCAGTGAGAAAATGGTGGCGACGGGGAAAATGGCTTGGTCTTATAGGGCAAGGACATGTGACATACACTGCCAATGACACATGCCCTTGCTTGTGTGAAAAACAGCAGTTCGCTCCGTGTGTGCGCTGCTGATAGGCTGACAGACTGCACCTCCCCACTGCAAATGCGGGAAAGAGAAAAAAAAATGGAGATCTTCATTATTCCTGCAGAGATCCATCCCCTGCCCCTCCCCCCACCCCGCTGTACACTCAAACTGCGTATTAACATTAATTTTCATCATTACTGAGAAAAAATCCAGTTATGATTTTGGTGCACGAACAGTTATCGAACATAACCTCGAACAGCCGAATTTTTCTCAAATCGTTCGTGTTCGCCGAACGGCTCGAACACCGCCCAAAACAGCTCGAATTTGAGATTAGCGAACAGTTCGAGTAGAACAACGCTCATCTCTACTCAAGACCTCAGAAGGAAAACTTGTCAGGGTGGCTCTCTGAGAGGTCCAACTCGGGATCTTCATGCCCTGCAGCCACCCTAGGGCCCACATTGAGGGTTTGGAACAGGTCCCTCGCACTTCTGAACTGACTCTGCGTCTTTGCACCTTAACCCGTCTGTTTGCACAAAATGTCTCTGGAAAATGCTAGCACTTTTATAATTTTATACTTTTGTATTTTTGTACTCTAAAACCTGTTATGCAACATTTAAGAAGATGTGCCTCCCATAAAGGGAAGATAGTTCATGTTTATATTAAAAAGAAAATTTCCTGGGTGTTACTTCTTTAGCAGCCCGCGGACGTGCTGTGTTTTACCAGGGGGGAATGTGGCGCACCTGAGGGTTCGACCGCCACAGGGATGCTGCACTTCTCTAATGGAGTGTAGTGTTCCTCCTCTGAGGTAAGAACAGTGTGATAGTCGGGACCCAACCTTTGCATCCAACACCACATTTCTCCATCAGAGTGGGCTAGAATGCACTAGGTGCTGCTCCCCTGGTTACAAGGAGACTGGGGAACCAAGAGTGAGGGGAACCAGTTAGTGGATGAGGGTGGAGGACTTACAAGTTAGTTACACTTTAAATTTCATATTTAATAGAAAGCCATCTTGGTTCTTGGTCCTAGTTAGTCAAGTCTTTTGTGCTGTCAAATACTGTGTGTTACTGTGATCTCCCACCCGGTAGCGTGGATCCTGTGTGGGTCCGCATCGGATGGAGACACAGCCCCCGCACCCTGGCCTTGGGTCGAGGGGCAGGTTGTAGACCAGGAATGTCTCAACCTGGCCAAGGACCAGGACCAAGAAGGCCCGGAGCTTAAGAGTGTGGCTCCATAGCAAATGGATCCCAGGCAGGATGCAGACGGAGCGGTGTACGCCACCTGTCCTCGCCATGCTGATATATTCAGAGGGAGTCCGGCTGCTTGAGGGGTACCGGCCCCCGACACCCGACCTTGCTACTCCATGTCCTGGTCGGGAAAGCCCGGTAGGCCCTGAGGATCCCACCGGGTATCGGACGGAGCGGAGCTGCCACCCATGCCCTTGTTCTTAGAGGAGCTCAGAGGGAGACCCGGCCTATTCGCACACACACACGGACAGGAAAGGATTCGGTCTATAGTTCAGGAACACTCTGGTGTAGGGTCCCGATGGAACGTTGGACTTACTCGGAGGTTGTCGGACCCCCGTCCCTGGTGACCGCAGGACTCCGCGGGGAGCAGGGAGTCGCCTTCCTTCTGCCATCTCTAAAGTGAGTAAAGCCTTGGAAGTTCACCCCTATGGCCTCCGGACTGTTTATCCTGCGCTACACCGCACGACGCGGCGCCCGTCTCCCTCTACTACTACCCCCTCCAACCTGTCCCTCTGCCCTGAGGCTTTGCTCTGCCTGTGGGGAGTAGTAATAACTCTGGCCGCCATAACACCATGCCTCAGCGTACTGCGGCGGCGCTGGTGCCCTTCACCAGGTGCCACTGTTAGAACTTTCCTGTTAGTTTTTTTCTGGTTTGCTGGTCACATGACCATTTTTGCCTATTTAATCCGGCTCCGCCCTCCTGGCCTTGCTGGACTTCATTGTATTTTCTACTCTTGAGCTAGCTTGGTACTCTGTTACCTTTCTCTGTTAGTTTTGCTAGGTCTTCTGACCTCTATGTTCTACGTTGTGTGTTTGTCTTTTACTGCTACAATTTCTGCTAGGAGGTGTCCAACTTTATCCCAGTCCCTAGTTCTTGTAGGGATCCCTCCCTTGCATCTATAGGTCTTCGTACAGACTAGTCGAGGACTTTAGCGGGTCTGATCGCAGGATCAGGTTCCCCGTTACATCGTAGGGATCCAGTTTAGTTCTATTGTAGGGACAGATCTCTTGTCTTTCCTTAGTGCTTGTAGCAGATCATAACAGTAAGTCCAGCCCAAAAAATTTCTCTAAGGAAAGACCTCCAGTTTCCATCATGGTCTCGGTTCAAGATTTGGCTCAACGCTTGCAGGGACTCTCTCTGGAGGTGGCCGAGCTCCAACAACACGTGAGTAGCTGTTCTGGAGCTCATTTTGTGGAGCCAAAGGTACGTCTGCCTGATCTATTTTTTGGTGAACAACAAGATTTTTTTTCTTTTAAAAATGCTTGTTTATTGTATTTTCGTTTAAGACGCGGATCCTCTGGTGATGAATCACAGCGCATAGGGTTCATAATGTCACTTTTGCGCAAGGATCCTCAGGGATGGGCTTTTTCTCTCCAACCTAGCGATCCGTGCTTTAGATCAGTGGATAGTTTTTTTTCTGCTTTGGGTTTGTTGTACGATGATCCTGATCGTGTCTCATCTGCCGAGTCTGAATTGAGACGTTTGAGGCAAGGATCAGGTAATGTGGAAAAATATTGTTCTCACTTCCGTCGGTGGTCTGCCCAGGTTGGGTGGAACGATTCAGCTTTGAAAAGTTTGTTTCTTGCGGGGCTAGGTGAAAGGGTTAAAGATTTGCTGATTGCTTATCCCACACCTGGAAACTTGCAGGAGGCTATGCAATTAGCTATACCTGTGGACAGGAGACTGCGTGCAAGGGTTAATGAGAGCAAATCCTCTGCTTTGTCAGCTCCGAGTCTTGAGAGGGTCTGTGCTGACAAAGGAGAGCCAATGGAGATTGGGGCGATGACACCCCGCTCTCAGGAAAAAGACCGCAGGCTTTCTGAAGGTTTGTGCTTCTATTGCGGAAATTCTGGTCATTTTATTAAGAACTGTGTGCTTCGTATGAACAAAGAAAAAAAAATGGTCAGTTATGCACGTATAGCCTGTTTAAATGCTAAGGGAGTATTCCTATCTGCTACTACCGCTGCTCAGGAAGAATTAATTGAATTTTTGGTATTTGTGGATTGTGGTTCTACTCTGAATGTGATTGATGGGGGATTCTTGGAAAAACTTACATTAAAACCTAAACCTTTGTCATCCCCTATTGCTGTGGTTTCTCTTGATGGCTCCCCCTTGAAGAGTGTTACTCACAAGGTCTGTGAGTTTCCCCTCACTATTAATGGTGTTCATCAAGAGAATTTGGATTTGGTAGTATTGAATAATTTGCCTTCTCCAGTAATATTGGGGTTGCCCTGGTTAAAATTGCATAATCCTGTACTGGATTGGTCTACCAATGAAATTAAGTCCTGGAGCCCTAAGTGTTATGACAAGTGTTGTAACGGACGTATTGCTGCGGTGGAAAAAGGGGAATTACCTGTACCTATTCAGGATTTTTGGAGAGTTTTTTCTGAGGAGGAGTCACAAATTTTGCCTCCCCATAGAGACTATGATTGAACCATTGAATTTGTCCCTGGAGCGACTCTTCCTAAAAGTCGTTTATTTAATCTTACTATTCCTGAGAGAAAGGCTTTGGAGGAATACATTCAGACAAGCTTGGCCGCCGGTCACATTAGGCCTTCCAAGTCTCCTGTGGCTGTTGGATTTTTTTTTGTTAAAAAAAAAGATGGCAGTTTACGTCCTTGTCTGGACTTTCGTGAGATTAATAAAATTACTGCACACAATCCTTACCCACTGCCATTGATTCCTGATTTGTTTAACCAGTTAGTGGGGGCCAAGTGGTTCTCTAAAATTGATCTCCGGGGGGCATACAATTTGTTGCGTATGAAGGAGGGTGATGAATGGAAGACTGCTTTTAACACTCCTGTGGGTCATTTTGAGAATCTGGTTATGCCTTTTGGTCTCACCAATGCTCCAGCATTTTTTCAGAATCTTATTAATGACATCCTTAGACCTATGATCGGCAAAAATGTGGTTGTGTATTTGGATGACATTCTGATTTATTCGCCTGATCTGGAGTCTCATTGGCGGAGCGTACGTGAGGTTTTACAGTTATTAACACTCCTGTGGGTCATTTTGAGAATCTGGTTATGCCTTTTGGTCTCACCAATGCTCCAGCATTTTTTCAGAATCTTGTTAATGTCATCCTTAGACCTATGATCGGCAAAAATGTGGTTGTGTATTTGGATGACATTCTGATTTATTCGCCTGATCTGGAGTCTCATTGGCGGAGCGTACGTGAGGTTTTACAGTTATTAATGGACAATTCGCTTTTTGCTAAGCTAGAGAAATGTGAGTTCGCTGTACAGAGAATTAGTTTTTTGGGTTACATTATCTCCAGTGAAGGTTTTGAGATGGACCAGGTTAAAGTTCAAGCTGTGCAGGAATGGCCTAGGCCTATTGGTTTGAAATCGATACAGAGGTTTTTGGGTTTCGCCAATTATTACAGAAAATTCATAAAAAAAATTTCTATTATTGTCAAACCGCTGACCGATCTCACCAGGAAAGGTGCTAATGCGGTTCAGTGGACTTCTGAGGCCATTGAAGCTTTTGTGTTTCTAAACGAGAGGTTCAGCTCTGCCCCCATCCTTATGCAGCCTGATGTGACTAAGCCGTTTTTAGTTGAGGTGGATGCTTCTTCTGTGGGGGTCGGTGCGGTGTTGTCTCAGGAAAGCAAGGATGGAGAACATCTCTGTGCCTTTTTTTCAAAAAAATTTTCTGAGACTGAACTTAATTACGATATTGGTAATCGGGAATTGCTGGCTATTAAACTCGCATTTGAACACTGGCGTCATCTCTTGGAAGGTGCTGAATTTCCCATTCAGGTTTTCACTGATCATAAAAATCTGATCTATCTTGATGCTGCCAAGTGCTTGAATGCCCGTCAGGCTAGGTGGGCACTTTTTTTCTCGCGGTTTAATTTTTCCGTTACTTACATCCCGGGTACCAAGAATGTTAAAGCGGATGCTTTGTCTCGCAGCTTTTCTCCCATGGTCAGTGCTGAGGAGGAGGAGGAGAGCATTTTACAAGAAGGTGTTGTGATTGCTGCTTTGGACTCCGTTTTGGAGGATGTGATTCTTAAAGCTCAGGAGAATGCCCCATCTAGCACTCCCCATGGGAGGTTGTTTGTGCCTAGGACCTTTAGGAGAGATTTGTTTGTTGAGTGTCATGAGTCTCGGTTGGCAGGTCATCCAGGAATTTCTGAGACCAAGAGACTTGTGGGTCGCAGTTTTTGGTGGCCTGGATGGCAGAAGGAAGTCATTACGTGGGTGCGTCAATGTACTGTGTGTGCTAGATCTAAGTCTTCGCATGCTCCTGCTGCGGGGTTGCTTTGCCCTCTGGAGGTTCCTAGTGCACCTTGGACACATCTGGCTATGGACTTTATTACTGACCTTCCCCCCTCTGAAGGTTTCACGGTCATCTGGGTGGTCGTGGACCGTTTTAGCAAGATGTGTCACTTGGTTCCCTTCATCAAACTGCCTTGTGCTAAGACACTCGCTAAGGCCTTTGTCAAGGAAATTGTCAGACTATATGGCGTTCCTACTGACATTGTTTCTGATAGGGGACCTCAGTTCGTGGCTCGTTTTTGGCGTGCCTTTTGTGACAGGTTGGGTGTTCATTTGTCGTTTTCATTCGGATATCATCCTGAGTCTAATGGCCAGACAGAAAGAAAGAACCAGGATGTTGAGCAGTTCTTGCGTTGCTTTGTGGCAGACAATCAAGAGGGGTGGTCTGAGTTTCTGCCACTTGCTGAATTTGCTCTTAACAACCATACATCCTCTTCTGCTGGGTGTTCGCCTTTTTTTTGTTGTTCTGGGAGACATCCGTCTTTTGGGTCATTCTCCAAATTGGTATCGGCTGTGCCTGAGGAGGAGAGTTTTTCCGGTGATTTGGAGAGAGTTTGGACGGATGTGCGTGATAATCTTCAGGAGGCTAACAAAAAATCTAAGAGGTACTTTGATAGGAAATGGCAAGAGGTTTCGTTTGCTATTGGTGACATGGTTTGGTTGTCCTCTAAGAATCTGCGATTGAGGATTCCTTCGAAAAAATTGGGTCCCAAGTTTGTAGGGCCCTTTAAGGTGCTTCAGATAGTTAACCAATCTGCTGTTAGGTTGGAGGTTCCTACCTCCTGGAAGATTAATCCGGTGTTTCATGTTTCTCTGTTGAAAAAAGATGATGTGTCGGTTGGTGACGCCTCTGCCACTGTTCCTCCGGTGGTGGAGGACGGGGAATATGAAATTTCCCGCATCCTAAATTCTAGACGGTATAGAGGGAGTTTGCAGTATCTCGTCGCTTGGAAGGGTTTCGGACCCGAGGATAACTCATGGGTGAGGGCGGATGATGTTTCTGCTTCCAGACTTTTCAGAGCGTTTCACAGGAGGTTTCCTGATAAGCCCGGTCCTAGGGGATCCGGAGGATCCTCTTAGAAGAGGGGGTACTGTTAGAACTCTCCTGTTAGTTTATTTCTAGTTTGCCGGTCACATGACCATTTTTGCCTATTTAATCCTGCTCCGCCCTCCTGGCCTTGCTGGACTTCATTGTATTTTCTACTCTTGAGCTAGCTTGGTACTCTGTTACCTTTCTCTGTTAGTTTTGCTAGGTCTTCTGACCTCTATGTTCTATGTTGTGTGTTTGTCTTTTACTGCTACAATTTCTGCTAGGAGGTGTCCAACTTTATCCCAGTCCCTAGTTCTTGTAGGGATCCCTCCCTTGAATCTATAGGTCTTCGTACAGACTAGCCGAGGACTTTAGCGGGTCTGATCGAAGGATCAGGTTCCCCGTTACATCGTAGGGATCCAGTTTAGTTCTATTGTAGGGACAGATCTCTTGTCTTTCCTTAGTGCTTGTAGCAGATCATAACAGCCACAGGTGGCGTAGTTGTAAATCAGCCACTCAACCCGGATAAGCCCACACCATCCTTTTAATGTGACGGCCCTGAGCACGGGTCGGGTCCAGGCCATGGCTGCACCCCATCTCTCCATCACAGGACCCGACTCCGAGTCCCCCATCTCCCAGGGTAAAGAAAAGGGCTTTTCGTGTAGAGGCGTCACAGTAACATAAATTCAGCCATGCGTGCCAGACTGGTAATGGGCAAGACTTCCGTGTCCTCACCAAGATGACGACTGACCATGCTCTCCTCCTCCTCCTCCTCCTCCTCCCCCCTGTCCTCAGGCCACCCACGCTGAACCGACGGTATGACAGTTGTACAGGTACTACCGTCTACAGCGCATGACACAAGCTCCTGTTCTTCTTCCTCCTCCTCCTCCTCCTCCTCTCCCTCATTGTCCCCCAATGCACGTTGGGATGAGATGAGGCTGAGCTGTGTGTAATCGACCGCTACGGCTTCTTGATCCATCTCATCATACTCTGGCTGCAATGCCTCCTCTTTAATTCTCTGCAGAGAGCATTGCAAAAGACAGACAAGTGGAATACTGACGCTAATGATGGCATCATCGCCAATCACCATCTGGGTGGACTCCTCAAAGTTTTGCAAGATGGTACAGATGTCAGACATCCAGGTCCACTCCTGAGGTCTTATGTGTGGAGTCTGACCTGAATATCGACGGCCTTGTTGCAGCTGGTACTCCACAACTGCTCTCTTCTGCTCACAAATCCTTTGCAACATGTGGAGGGTAGAGTTCCAACGTGTGGGAACATCACACACCTGTCGGTGTGACATAAGCTGCAAACGCTGCTGCAACACAGCAAGGGCGGTGGAAGCTGTAGCCGCCTTGCGAAAATGAGCTGACAGGCGGCGTACTTTGACGAGCAGATCTGGCAACTCGGGGTACAATTTAAGAAACCGCTGAACCACGAGGTTAAGCACATGAGCCAGGCATGGTACGTGTTTGATCTCGCCTCGCCTCAAAGCCGCCACCAGGTTACGGCCATTGTCACACACGACCATGCCTGGTTGTAGGTTCAGCTTTCTCAGCCACAGATCTGCCTGCTCTTTCACAGCTGTCCACAACTCACAAGCAGTGTGAGGTTTGTCACCTAAGCTTATGAGTTTCAGCAAAGCCTGTTGCCGCTTGGCGGAGGCAGTACTGCAGTGCTTCCAGCTTGTAACTGATGTGTTGATATCTGAGATGGAGGCTGAACATGAGGAGGAGGAGGAGGATGATGCGCAGGAGCTGTACACTGTGGGGGCAACTCTGACTGACATAGGGCCCGCAATCCTCGGTGTGGAGAGGATGTGTTCCGTCCAAATGTCCGACTGGGTCCCGGCTTCCACTATGTTTACCCAGTGTGCCGTCAGGGAGATGTACCGTCCCTGGCCACAAGCACTTGTCCACGTGTCCGTTGTCAGGTGGACTCTCCCAGTAACTGCGCTGTTGAGGGCACGGCAGATGTTTTGGGACACGTGCTTGTGTTGTGCGGGGATGGCACACTGGGCAAAATAGTGTCGGCTGGGGACAGAGTACCGAGGGACCGCCACCGCCATAAGGTTGCGGAAGGATTCCGTCTCCACCAGCCTAAAAGGCAGCATTTCCAACGCAAGCAGTCGTGAAATGTGCGAATTTAGGATTGTGGACTGTGGGGAGTTAGCTGCGAATTTCCGCTTTCATTCAAAGGTCTGGGATATGGACAATTGAACGCTGCGGTGGGACGTGGACATTGATGCTGTTTCTTGACAAACTGCCATAACAAGTGAAGACTGAGGGGAGGGGGCATCTTTGCATGCAGTATGGACAGGGGATTGCCTTGCACAAACAACAGGGGGTTCTATTGCACGCACAACAGCGGAAGAAGCAGTGGTGACACCCGCTGACACTGGTCGTGGACCCTGGGGTTCGCCCCACAAAGTCGGGTGCTTTGCTGCCATGTGCCTGATCATGCTGGTGGTGGTCAGGCTGGTAGTTTTGTCACCCCTGCTGACGCTAGCATGTCAGGTGGTACAAATGGCCTTTTTGGGGTTATCAGCAGAGTCTTTAAAAAAATTCCAGACTCTGGAAGACCTACCGCTTGTACTGGCAATGTCCCTCATGTTGGTGTTACGGGGAACGGTTGCCCTTCTTCTGTCTGCGGCCACCACACTGCTTCTTCCTGCCTGTTGGGGTACTCTGCCTCCCTCCCCCTGTGTGCTGCTGGCCTCACTCTGCATGTCCTCCTGCCACGTTGGGTCAGTTACTAGATCATCCACCACCTCCTCCTCTTCCACTTGCACACCACGATCCTCCTCCTCACTTCCTGGCAATTGTGTCTCATCATTGTCCACCTCTTGTGACAAATTGCCAGCGTCGACTTCCTGTGGCCGTGGCTGTTCAAATATTTGGCCATCGCTACATGGGATCTCCTCTTCCACCACTTCAAGTGGATAAAGGAGTGCCGAAGCAGAAAACAACAATCACATGGCCATAATGTGAAAAATGTGTATAAACTTTATTGAAAAATTCTTTACATACAAAGTAGAAAATGGAGCAAAATGTCCAGGGAGACAAATGAATACCAAATCACCATACAAATCGTTAAAACATAAGTAAAAACAGGCAGGCAGCATAAGAAATGCAGGAATCTCGTCTCATGACTACCATACTCCCCATTATCATATGCTTAGGAGACTCTAGCAAATATGAAGGGACACCATGGTGAAACATCAATATATATTATAAATAGCCATGTTCCAGGGGTAAACATCCCTATCCTCACATAATCAAAAGGTCATGCATAATTACCTAGGCGGGAGACGGAGAGCCTGCACGATGCGTGCTTCCCCGACGCGCGTTTCGGCGCTATTGCCTTTCTCAAGGGGACTGCTGTGGCTCAATAGACAATCATTTAAATATATAGCGCGAAAAAGGGCTGGCCAATAAGACGGCACACCGCCCACACCAGAAATAGCAACTCACATGTGTGTAGTCATAGTGATGAGTAACGCTACCCAGTCAAGCCCTGCGACTTACCGGAAGTGACGCAGGGAGCAACGCCGTAACCAGGACACCAGGCTCCGTCGGCATCGCGGCAGGAAACTACCCAAGGATGCCGAAAGAAGTTAGGTATGTAGGGACGGCGATGCCCCTGCATACCAAGACGCGGGCATGTGTGCCTGTCGCACAATCTAGCAATGTCTTGCAACGCAGGGGCATCGCCGTCCCTACATACCTGACTTCTTTCGGCATCCTTGGGTAGTTTCCTGCCGCGATGCCGACGGAGCCTGGTGTCCTGGTTACGGCGTTGCTCCCTGCGTCACTTCCGGTAAGTCGCAGGGCTTGACTGGGTAGCGTTACTCATCACTATGACTACACACATGTGAGTTGCTATTTTCGGTGTGGGTGGTGTGTCGTCTTATTGACCAGCCCTTTTTCGCACTATATATTTAAATGATTGTCTATTGAGCCACAGCAGTCCCCTTGAGAAAGGCAATAGCGCCGAAACGCGCGTCGGGGAAGCACGCATCGTGCAGGCTCTCCGTCTCCCACCTAGGTAATTATGCATGACCTTTTGATTATGTGAGGATAGGGATGTTTACCCCTGGGACATGGCTATTTATAATATATATTGATGTTTCGCCATGGTGTCCCTTCATATTTGCTAGAGTCTCCTAAGCATATGATAATGGGGAGTATGGTAGTCGTGAGACGAGATTCCTGCATTTCTTATGCTGCCTGCCTGTTTTTACTTATGTTTTAACAATTTGTATGGTGATTTGGTATTCATTTGTCTCCCTGGACATTTTGCTCCATTTTCTACTTTGTATGTAAAGAATTTTTCAATAAAGTTTATACACATTTTTCACATTATGGCCATGTGATCGTTGTTTTCTGCTTCGGCACTCCTTTATGTATAGTTTTTCAATGATTGGCCATCTATATATATATCTAGCGAGTGGGTTGTAGCATGGACTGTACATACTTTTTTTGTCTGATATATATATTTAGACTGTGCAACTCTAAACTCTGCTCTAATTCACATCTTTGCACTTCAAGTGGAGCAGGCGAGGGGCACAAATCTGGAAATGGACCAGTGAACAGCTCTTCAGAGTGTCCAAGTGTGGGATCAGTTGCTGTCTGACGACACTCGGCATGGTGGGAGAAAGGAGCATCAGGGTGAGGAGGAGTATGCGGTCGAGACTCATGGCTACTAAGAGTAGACCGTGTGGAAGACAGACCGGAGGTGGTGGTGCCCACGTAACCGGAAGTATTATCTGCTATCCAATTAATAACCTGTTCACACTGATCAGTTCGCAATACTGGTGTTCTATGCTTCCCTAGTAATTCGGTCAAGAAGTGGGAGCGAGAAGATGTGGCTGTTGGTTGTGGCACATTTTCACCTTGGCTACGGCCCCGTCCTCTGCACGCACCATCACCAGAAGGTCCACTTCCACGTCCCTTGCCATGTGCCTTGCCCATTGTAAAGGAAGTAAAATAGCTTACACTCGCACTATCAATGGAAAAAGGGTAATAAAAAGTAGATTAGAACCGTGGAAGAGGAAAACCACAGTTCTATTTCTCTGGCCTACACCCGACTCTTTTAAACAATTGGAACAATCAGGGAGAAAATATTACTGTTTTTCTTTACGGAAAAAATATCAAAAGCTGAATAATAGAGATTTTTTACCGTGGAACAGCAAAACTACAGTTATAATTTACTGGTGTATGTATACCATACTTTTTTAAATATATATATATTTGCATCTGAACAGTGAGTGACACACTCAAACTGATTTTTTTAAAAACAAATGGCCCAAAAGTGGATAATACAGAGGTTTGAACCGTGGAACTGCAAAACCACACTTGTATTTCTCAGGCCTATACCGGACTATTTTCAACAGATATATTTGTGTCTGAACAATCAGGAGACACCATTATTTATTTTTTACGGCCAAAAATTGCGAAAAGCAGGATAATACAGAGATTTGACCCGTGGAACTGCAAAACCACACTTGTATTTCTCGGGCCTACACTAGACTATTTTCAACAGATATATTTGTGTCTGAACAATCAGGAGACACTATTATTTATTTTTTACGGCAAAAAATGCCAAAAGCAGGATAATAGAGATTTTTTACCATGGAACAGCAAAACCACAGTTAAAATTTACTGGTGTTTACCAGACTATTTTAAACAGATATATTTGTGTCTGAACAATCAGGAGACACTATTATTTATTTTTTACGGCAAAAAAGCCAAAAGCAGGATAATAGAGATTTTTTACCGTGGAACAGCAAAACCACAGTTATAATTTACTGGTGAATACCAGATTTTTTTAAATATATATATATTTGCAGCTGAACAGTGAGCGACACCCTCAAACTGTTTTTTTTTAGATACAAACGGCACAAAACTGGATGATACAGAGATTTCTCCAGTGGAACTGCAAAACCACACTTCTGTTTCTGTGGCCTAAACCAGACTCTTTTCAACAGATATATTTGTGTCTGAAAAATCAGAGACAAACTTTTTTTTTTTGGGGGGGGGGGGGGGGACACCAATATGTTAATAAGAAGGGTATTTGTACAGTGTGAAGGAGGAAAAAAAAAAGAGCATTTAGATGAAAAAAAGGATTTTTCCTGGCCCCCGAGACCTGGAGCTAAGACCAGAAATTTCAGAAACAGGAGCACACAGGACTGTAATGCAGCGTTTGCTGGTATAACCCCACTGCGTCTCCTATACAGCCTGCCTGTCTGCCTGATATCTTGGATGGATATTAGTCCTGAGAAGGACTGTTTGTTTGATCTGGCAGCCTTTACAGACCCTACACTAACTATTTTGCAGGTAAATCTCTCCCTAGCTCAGCAGCGCTGTCCCTACACTGTCTAATCCGGAGCGACTGTGTCCAAGATGGCGACGCCCGGTTTTAAATACTCGAGGTGACGCTGTGCGGCCAGCCAATCACTGCAATGCCTACAAACAACATGGCTGCGGCATTACAGTGACTGGCTGGCAATCCCTGCATGTTCATTGGCTCTGTAAAGAGCGCCAAATATGCAGGGCGGAGACCCGAGCTCCCGCCCGAGTAACCCGGAAATGCTCGGTGCTCGCCGAACATCCCGAGTAGCGTGATGCTCGGGCGAGTACCGAGCAGTGTCGAGCATGCTCGCTCAACACTAAAGCTATGTGCCTACGATGCAGAAATGAAGCAGAAAATTTCTGCAACATTTCTGCATGTCCCTTGCCAGAAAATCGCGTGCGTTTTTTGGTCCCGTTTTTGACGCGTTTTTTACGCGTTTTTGACGCGTTTTTGTATGCGGATTTTACATGTGTTTTTGTAAGCTTATTTCATGCGTTTTTGAGCACAAATAAAGTTATTGAAAAAAAAAAAAAAAAGAGGGAAATCCTGATGTAATTTCCTAGTTCAACCCCTCGTCACCATTTTGTTTTTTGCAAAAGACAGTATGCCACAGGAATTGCAGCCCCTGCGGGTCAGCAGACCATGCCTAAACCTTCTGCTAATGACTTGCTTAAATCTCCTGCACTACAACGTTGAGCAGGTAATATAAACTAAGTTTTTTTGGGGTACATTATTTTTATGTAGTGTGTGTACTAACCTATTATTGTTCTATAGGAGCGTTTAAGGAGGAGAAGACGACCAAAAAAAATTTGGGTGCACCCTATCTTGCAGGAGCGGACGGATAAGGGCCACTTTAATGTTCTCTACCAGGATTTAAGGAGGTAAGATATATGTGAAGAAAGTATAATGTCACCCGTCTATGCTGTTTTTTTAAGGTTTTGTTTGTATACTATGTTACAAAATTATCTTTTAATATTTTTTTTTCTCTGTTTACTATAGTTTTCCTGAAAAATTTAAACAGTTCTGCCGTCTGAACATTATTGCATTTGATCGGCTGCTGAGCCTTATGTCTCCTGACCTGGACTTCCAAGACACTGTAATGCGAAGGGCCATCTCTGCTGAGGAAAGGCTGCTCATCACCTTGCGGTAAGTTGAATGTTGATTTATATGTACCTGGTTTTGTTCGCCACCCTGCGGTGATGGCTGGTGTACCTGGTTTTGTTAGCCACCCTGTGGTGATGGCTCCACTGTGTCTGTCGTTGTGTACATATTTTTGGCTTGACCATGAGATCACCATGCACAGAGATCAGATTGAAAAGGTCACTGATGTGTAAACTCTAGAGCAAACATCGTAGGCAAACAGACACAAAGTCAAAACACATTATAAATTGATATGTGTGAACTCAAGAGAAAACAAAAGGTGACCAAAAAAGATTGAAAATGTGGAGCCCCCCCAAAAAAAAAACGCGCCCATTGTTGGAATAGTTTTTTGTAATAAAGACCTTAATTTTTTAAAAGATGAATCAATAATGGATAATTACTGTTGGCTTGTATTTCTTTTTATGGCTTTTCTAATTATCTATTTTTCCTTTTCAGGTTTTTGGCCACAGAAGAGAGCTATACATCACTGCACCTCCAATTTAGGGTTGGTAAATCCACCATTTCCAGAATTGTGAGGTGCACATGTACCGTCATCTGGCAGAAGTTGCAGCCCATCGTGATGCCTTCTCCAACCGAGGAGACTTGGCTGCAGGTCGCAGCAGGCTTTCAAACTGTGGCCAATTTCCCAAACTGCATTGGTGCTGTCGATGGCAAACATGTGAGAGTTCAGCAGCCACCACGATCAGGATCACGCTTCTTTAATTATAAGAAATATTTTTCTGTGGTCCTGATGGCGGTGGCTGATGCACATTTCAAATTTGTTGCCATTGACGTTGGTGCTTATGGCAGTACTGGGGACTCTCGGGTGTTTAGATCATCACAGATTGGGCTGCAAATTCTTCAAGATGGCGTAACGCTCCCAGCCCCAAGACCTTTGCCGGGTTCCACACATCCAGTTCCTTTTGTGATGGTATCGGATGAGGCATTTCCCTTACAGACCAACCTGCTGCGCCCATACCCACGAAGGGCACTGAATGCCCGGCGGAGGATTTTCAATTATCGGCTGAGTCTTGCACGCAGATATGTGGAATGCACCTTCGGAATCATGTGTAGTCAGTGGAGGATCTTTCACACTGCCATCCAGTTGGATACGGAGACCGTTGACACTGTAATTAAGGCATGCTGTGTACTCCACAACTATGCTCATGAGTACAGCACCGAGCAAGATGAGGAGTCACAGCTATCTGAATTAATTCCAGTTATCAACTCCGGTCAGGGAAGGCCATCCAACTCTGGTGCCAGGGTGCGAGAAACCTTCGCTGACTACTTCATGAGTCCTGAAGGTGCCGTGCACTGGCAATACTCCTGTGCTGGTGTTGAGCAGCCTGACCAGCAGAGAAGATCTGATGAACAATAAAAGAAGAACTTCCTCCTTTTTTTTTAAATAAAAATGTAAAAAAAAATGTTTCTAAAAAAAATAAATTTTGGTTAAACTTAAATTTGTCTAAAATATTTCTTGAATTGCAACCTTCTACATTTTGTTTTCCGACAATACGTCAACGCAAAAGTGAACAACCCACAAAGACCAGAGCCTGTAAATTGGCATTACTACCTAGAGCGCTCTTCACAAGTACTGTCTGCTAAAGTCAACCCTCACCATTGTTATTTGCTTGCGCTAAGAACAGAACTAGCAAATAACAGTGTTGAGAGTAGTATTCATCCAAAAAATAGTTGTGGTCCAAAATATCAAAGTATATTTCTAATTTAAAAACGACTGTATACAGCCGACCACATACGTAGATTAGTTTGAACAAATTTCAAAAATGTAGAGTTCCTCTGACCTGCGCTATGGTGAGCGCAGATCAGGGGAACACTTTTTCATTACAACCCAATCCAACCACATATACACTTGAAAAGAAAAATTAACAGATAGTTTAAATAATTTTTTTAATACGTAATATAGAATAACTGTAAAAAACTTTGTAAAAACAAAAAACAACAAACTTCTAGAAAATTTAATCGGACAAACATTGCCCATAACTTGGGAAGAAATTACACACTGTGTACAGCACACCTGTCCTGTAATCAGTTTTGGGCCCTAAAATACGGGCAGCACCTGTAGGTTGTTTAATTATATAAAAAGAAACACCTTTTCTTATAGTCCCCTACGCCTGAAGCCTGGTATAGGTGACCATAAGAAAAGGTCTTTGTTAATTGTCTGATTCTCTAAAACATTGTGTATCTATCGACCTACATGTGCTGTCTGTATTTGCTAGGGTCCAAAAATGCTGACAGGGAGGGGTAAAATTATTTAACTACATGTTTTGAAGGTCTTCTTCAATGCTGTACCCAGGAAACATTTCTTGAGAAAAAGTAGAGTTGGGGGATGGTCCTCTGACAAATGATGATGCACCATGAGCCATTTGGCGACCATAACTTGGTTGCATATCTTCTGGACGGTATGCTGCAGCAACCTGCCCAAAACGCTGGGTTGCAGCTGCTGGTCGTGGTGGAGGCACACTGGGTTTGAAACAATTAAATATTCCGCATACTACGGCTGGGGGCGAGGGCATAACTGCTGCCTCTTCAATTGCCATGACCATAGCGCCTGCTGCAGTCATGTACATGTTCTGCCTATCTCGTGGCAGAGATCTGATGCGGGCAGCTTGGGCTGAGCAAAATTTATCGATGGAATCTTCCTGGGATGCCCTTTCCACAAGGCTGAGGGTTCGATTTGTGAGTGCTTCAAGCACAATAGTCCCACCCCCGTGGCTTTTGGCCTTTTTTTTGCCCGCCCTTCTTGATGCCACGAGATGAGCATAACCAGACCCCCTCCCAGTGGGCCTCAACACATCACCAGCAGAGCTTCCAGCGTCACTTGGAGCAGGAGCAGGAGAATCAGTCACCAAACCCGTCCCAATGTCCGCTGGATTGGACAAAGAATGTGAGGGACAACCAGATGCTGAAGATGCCGAAGCAGATGGATCCGGTGAGGAAAGCTGGAAAAAGTCCTCGGATTCCTCCTCTGCTTGCTCTGTGTTTGTGTCCTCTTCTGCTGTTGGGGCCATGATGTTTCCTTCAGTTCTGTATATAATAAAAGGTAAATCCCAATGTAAATACAACATTTTTGGAAACATTTCAATTAATATGTTTTGGGAATTTACCTCCGCAAACTCCTACTGGTTAGTATGAAGGCCAGCTCGTCCGCAAAAGGAAATTTTCTTTTTTTTGGTGATGAGCCACTTTGCACTGACTGGTGATACTTCACCAGCCGGTCGGTGACCGATCTCCACCGATTTTTAATATCATACACTGCAATGACAAAACCAAAACAATTTATGAACTGTTTTAACACCAAAAAGTGCAATTATAAATAGATATAAAAATAAATGTAAAAATCAAAACTTACTAATTTCCTCTTGGGCATCACGTTCCGCATTCACCCACTGGGGATACATTTGGCTCAACACAGAGGCCCAGGCGTCTTTTTTCTTCTGCTTGTCTTTGTAATCAGGACTAGCTCGGTCCCATATTTCGGGATATTTTTCAATCTACAGTGAATAATAACGTGTGTGAATATTATTTTAAAAACAAAATGGAGGAATAAAAGATTAACCCCCAAAAAATAATTAAATAAACATATGGAGATATGTACGCACACACACCAACATTAACCCCTCACCTATATTGTACGGTTCTTTCACACGTCAATCTCCGGGACGAGTGTTGATGCCATTTTCCACACACAGCGGAGACCCACACACAGACCCATTGCAAAGCATGCTCGGTCACACTTATCTGTACTAACGTGGATATGTGGACGTGAGAAATCAACCTTACAGCGTATGCAGGAGCTTTCAGTGAATGAACCTACATACACTGTACAATAATCTTTCACTTTAATAAAATCTTTTAACCAAAAAAAATAAGTGGGCTCACGCATAGTTTTAATAACTAGCAAAGGGAAAGCAGACGGTTGTTGGCTGATGTTATAGTCTGTGAAGTAGCCAATAACCATGGACCCTTCCTTTGCTATTAATACCAGGCCGCAGCAGTTATCTTAGCCTTTACTGGCTACTATATAGGAAGCCCCCCCCCCAAAAAAGTGACATGGGGTCACCCTATAAATTGTAGCCAGCAAAGGCTAGCCACTTTGCCTTTTCTGGCTACTATATATGAAGACCCCCCCCAAAAAAAGTGACATGGGGTCCCCCTATAAATTGTAGCCAGCAAAGGCTAGCCACTTTGCCTTTTCTGGCTACTATATATGAAGACCCCCCCCAAAAAAAGTGACATGGGGTCCCCCTATAAATTGTAGCCAGCAAAGGCTAGCCACTTTGCCTTTTCTGGCTACTATATATGAAGACCCCCCCCCCAAAAAGTGACATGGGGTCCCCCTATAAATTGTAGCCAGCAAAGGCTAGCCACTTTGCCTTTTCTGGCTACTATATAGGAAGACCCCCCCCCAAAAAGTGACATGGGGTCCCCCTATAAATTGTAGCCAGCAAAGGCTAGCCACTTTGCCTTTTCTGGCTACTATATATGAAGACCCCCCCAAAAAAAGTGACATGGGGTCCCCCTATAAATTGTAGCCAGCAAAGGCTAGCCACTTTGCCTTTTCTGGCTACTATATAGGAAGACCCCCCCCCAAAAAGTGACATGGGGTCCCCCTATAAATTGTAGCCAGCAAAGGCTAGCCACTTTGCCTTTTCTGGCTACTATATATGAAGACCCACCCCAAAAAAAGTGACATGGGGTCCCCCTATAAATTGTAGCCAGCAAAGGCTAGCCACTTTGCCTTTTCTGGCTACTATATATGAAGACCCCCCCCCAAAAAAGTGACATGGGGTCCCCCTATAAATTGTAGCCAGCAAAGGCTAGCCACTTTGCCTTTTCTGGCTACTATATAGGAAGACCTCCCCCAAAAAAAGTGACATGGGGTCCCCCTATAAATTGTAGCCAGCAAAGGCTAGCCACTTTGCCTTTTCTGGCTACTATATATGAAGATCCCCCCCAAAAAAAGTGACATGGGGTCCCCCTATAAATTGATGCCAGCAAAGGCTAGCCACTTTGCCTTTTCTGGCTACTATATATGAAGACCCCCCCCCCAAAAAGTGACATGGGGTCCCCCTATAAATTGTAGCCAGCAAAGGCTAGCCACTTTGCCTTTTCTGGCTACTATATAGGAAGACCCCCCCCCCAAAAAAAAGTGACATGGGGTCCCCCTATAAATTGTAGCCAGCAAAGGCTAGCCACTTTGCCTTTTCTGGCTACTATATATGAAGACCCCCCCCAAAAAAGTGACATGGGGTCCCCCTATAAATTGTAGCCAGCAAAGGCTAGCCACTTTGCCTTTTCTGGCTACTATATAGGAAACCCCCCCCCAAAAAAGTGACATGGGGTCCCCCTATAAATTGTAGCCAGCAAAGGCTAGCCACTTTGCCTTTTCTGGCTACTATATATGAAGACCCCCCCCAAAAAAAGTGACATGGGGTCCCCCTATAAATTGTAGCCAGCAAAGGCTAGCCACTTTGCCTTTTCTGGCTACTATATATGAAGACCCCCCCCCCAAAAAAGTGACATGGGGTCCCCCTATAAATTGTAGCCAGCAAAGGCTAGCCACTTTGCCTTTTCTGGCTACTATATAGGAAGACCTCCCCCAAAAAAAGTGACATGGGGTCCCCCTATAAATTGTAGCCAGCAAAGGCTAGCCACTTTGCCTTTTCTGGCTACTATATATGAAGATCCCCCCCAAAAAAAGTGACATGGGGTCCCCCTATAAATTGTAGCCAGCAAAGGCTAGCCACTTTGCCTTTTCTGGCTACTATATATGAAGACCCCCCCAAAAAAAGTGACATGGGGTCCCCCTATAAATTGTAGCCAGCAAAGGCTAGCCACTTTGCCTTTTCTGGCTACTATATATGAAGACCCCCCCCCAAAAAAAGTGACATGGGGTCCCCCTATAAATTGTAGCCAGCAAAGGCTAGCCACTTTGCCTTTTCTGGCTACTATATATGAAGACCCCCCCTAAAAAAAGTGACATGGGGTCCCCCTATAAATTGTAGCCAGCAAAGGCTAGCCACTTTGCCTTTTCTGGCTACTATATAGGAAGACCCCCCCCAAAAAAAGTGACATGGGGTCCCCCTATAAATTGTAGCCAGCAAAGGCTAGCCACTTTGCCTTTTCTGGCTACTATATATGAAGACCCCCCCCAAAAAAAGTGACATGGGGTCCCCCTATAAATTGTAGCCAGCAAAGGCTAGCCACTTTGCCTTTTCTGGCTACTATATATGAAGACCCCCCCCAAAAAAAGTGACATGGGGTCCCCCTATAAATTGTAGCCAGCAAAGGCTTGCCGCTTTGCCTTTTCTGGCTACTATATATGAAGACCCCCCCCAAAAAAAGTGACATGGGGTCCCCCTATAAATTGTAGCCAGCAAAGGCTAGCCGCTTTGCCTTTTCTGGCTACTATATATGAAGACCCCCCCCAAAAAAGTGACATGGGGTCCCCCTATAAATTGTAGCCAGCAAAGGCTAGCCGCTTTGCCTTTACTGGCTACTATATAGGAAGCTCCCCCCCAAAAAAAGTGACATGGGGTCCCTCTATAAATTGTAGCCAGCAAAGGCTAGCCGCTTTGCCTTTTCTGGCTTCTATATAGGAAGACCCCCCCCAAAAAAAGTGACATGGGGTCCCCCTATAAATTGTAGCCAGCAAAGGCTAGCCACTTTGCCTTTTCTGGCCACTATATAAGAAGACCCCCCCAAAAAAAAGGACATGGGGTCCCCCTATAAATTGTAGCCAGCAAAGGCTAGGCGGACAGCTGCGACCTGATATTAATAGCCTAGAAAGGGGCCATGGTTATAGGCCCCCTCCCAGGCTATAATATCAGCCCTCAGCTGCCCCAGATTTGGCACATCATATTTGTGTGCCAAATCTGGCACTTACCCTCGCTCTTCCACGCTGCCCTGGTGCGGTGGCAGGGGGTAATAGTGGTGGGGTTCATGTCAGCGCCAGCTGACATGAAGCCCTGGTTAGTAATGATGGGCGTCTATAAGACACCCCCATTACTAACCGACAAAGTGTTAAAAATAAAAAAGACAAACACCCAGAAAAAAATAATTTATTTGAAATAAAACACAATTTTATTTAATTCTAATTTTACTAAAAAAAAAAAATAGTTACCTGTCCACGTTCCTGCGCTGATCTGCCATGCACAGCTGTCACATCTGGAGATGTGACAGCTGTCATGGCTGCTGTAAGCTCGCACTGCCGGGAACACGTCCGCTCCCAGCAGCATGAGCCCCTGACTGAGGTCACCGGAGTGCATTCAGTCAGCGCTGCTCCGGTGACCTCCTTTACAGCCCTGTTGTACCGTGGGAATTTCTCACGATACAGCGGGGCCGTAAAGCAGCTAACCGGAGCAGCGCTGCCTGAACTCCGGCGAACCCGTTCATTCTAGCGGCGGCAGCGGTTCAGAGCGGTCACATTCTATGTGGCTGCTCTGAACTGGAGATCTTCGTGGGACACTCGTGGACTACTACGGAGGGGTAAGGATAAGGTTGTGGTTTATTATTTTATATTTTATTACAGGAGATCGATGGCTTCGGGGAATTAGGTGTCTAGGTGAGTATAGGTGTAGTTTTTTATTTTTTACTTTATTTTAGGTGGCGATCGGCGGGGACAGGTAATGTATAAACTTTTCTTTAGGTAACCACTGGCCACCAATGAAAAAAAAGGGGGCAGTAGATTACATATTATTGGGGCCAATAAACAAAAAACTTTAATAATGATAGCACCCCCCCAAAAAAAAAAATAAAAATAGGGGGGGGGGGGATAGGGTCAATAATATATGGAGGCACATATGGGGGCTATTAAATTTAATTTTGGGGCACATTTTACAGCAGGATCAGTCTGATGGGAACTACTGCTCCCATCGAGCTGATCCTGCTGGCATGAGTGGACGGGGGACAGACATAGGCCGATGGGAGTAGTAGTGTCACATCGGATTATGTCTGCCTGCTGACACCCGCGCACACAGACCCCACACAGACCCCACACAGACCCCACATACACACCACACAGACACATACAGACCACATACACACCACACAGACACATACAGACACTTACCACACTAATCATGAATCCCACGTTGACATTCATCCGCTTGTACCATCCCACGTTAGCAGCCATGATCCTGAGAGACGGGAATATTATGGGATTCTCGTCTTCCTGGATTATGGGATGCTCATGGGATCGATGTATGGAACGCCCAATTGTGACGTCACTTCCTATTTGCTGCGGTTTTGAGGTACAAGACCGCAGCAAATGCGCTTCACTTCCGCAATTATTTTTACATATTTGCGGATTTGAAGCGGCCCAATGCAAGTCAATGGCGGCGATTACGCCGCGCTTCCGCAAAATTAAATGACATGCTGCGGATTTTTCCGCGGAGCATAAACGCAGCGGAAAAAAACGCAGCGTGGGCATTGACAGTGCGTCTTCTCATTGAGGACCATGGGGGGCGGATTACCAAGCGTTTTTGGAGCGTTTATGCTGCGGAAATTCCGCAGCATAAACGCTTGTAAAACGCTACGTGGGCACACAGCCTAATACTTAACAAAAAAGTGTGAAACAACTGAAAATATGTCTTATATTCTAGGTTCTTCAAAGTAGCCACCTTTTGCTTTGATGACTGCTTTGCACACTCATGGCATTCTCTTGATGAGCTTCAAGAGGTAGTCACCGGAAATGGTTTTCACTTAACAGGTGTGAAGTTTAATAAGTGGGATTTCTTGCCTTATAAATGGGGTTGGGACCATCAGTTGTGTTGTGCAGAAGTCTGGTGGATACACAGCTAATAGTCCTACTGAATAGACTATTAGAATTTGTATTATGGCAAGAAAAAAGCAGCTAAGTAAAGAAAAACGAGTGGCCATCATTACTTTAAGAAATGAAGGTCAGTCAGTCCGAAAAATTGGGAAAACTTTGAAAGTGTGCCCAAGTGCAGTTACAAAAACCATCAAGCGCTACAAAGAAACTGGCTCACATGAGGACCGCCCCAGGAAAGTAAGACCAAGGGTCACCTCTGCTTCTGAGGATAAGTTTATCCGAGTCACCAGCCTCAGAAATCGCAGGTTAACAGCAGCTCAGATTAGAGACCAGGTCAATGCCACACAGAGTTCTAGCAGCAGACACATCTCTATAACAACTGTTAAGAGGAGACTTTGTGCAGCAGGCCTTCATGGTAAAATAGCTGCTAGGAAACCACTGCTAAGGACAGGCAACAAGCAGAAGAGACTTGTTTGGGCTAAAAAACACAAGGAATGGACATTAGACAAGTGGAAATCTGTGCTTTTGTCTGATGAGTCCAAATTTGAGATCTTTGGTTCCAACCACCATGTCTTTGTGCGATGCAGAAAAGGTGAACGGATTGACTCTACATGCCTGGTCCCCACCGTGAAGCATAGAGGAGGAGGTGTGATGGTGTGGGGGTGCTTTGCTGGTGACACTGTTGGGGATTTATTCAAAATTGAAGTTATGTTTTTTTTACCATTTTTATTCTTTTTTTAACTATTAACTTGGTCACACTATATAAATCCATGCCGGTTGCATGGATTTATATAGTGTGACCAAGTTGTCAAGCACTTTTCCAAGTGATGCTAAAATCACTTGTAAAAGTGCTTGATAACCCGCATGCAGAAATGCATGCAAAAACACTTGACAAATGCTTCTACCTGGCAGGAAAAACGCATGTAAAATCCGCATGCGTTCTTCCTGCAGGGAGATGCAGAAAAAATCTGCAGCATTTCTGCATCGTGGGCACTTAGCCTTAGACTTCTACAAGGCATAGGTATAATTTGTAACAAATTGAATATATCCTCATGGGGTTCACTTGGAAATGGGCTAAGATTAAAATTTGGACTGAAATGCAGTTACCTGATATTGTTGCTATGTGTGTTTTAATATAAAAATAATAAAGATAAAGATTTTCTTAATTTGACTATGTACTAAGTAATGATTTGATACTATTACAGTATGTGACTGTAGAGATACAGATATTTGAACCTTGTGTATAAATTAAATTCTGGCCTCGTAAAAATGCAGAGATCTGTTTCATATAGAACCTAAAGTCCCAAAATGCCTTGAATCTTCGTGTGCCTTTTATTTACGATGAATTCAGCTCCAAATGCAAGGCATTTCTCTTTGTAAATGTTAGGTGAAATACAGGTGAACGTGATAAAATCAACATATTTTCTGAACATATTGGGCTCTCCATACTGTGTTTTGCTATAAAAATATAAAGTTCCCTTATTTCTGTAGGTTAGTAGTACTGTTGAGCAAGAACTTAAATGCTCAGGTGCTCGAAGCTCGGGCCGAGATCACCGTGATACTCGGGTGCTCGTCCAGAGCAACGAGCCCAATGTTAGTCTATGGGAGACCCGAGCATTTTTGCGGAGGCAGCCCCGGCAGTCTGTAGAAAGCCTAAAACATGCCCAAAACGATAGTGACAGTGCTCAAAACACATGGGAACAGCATGGGCATTGCTCCAGGAAGCATTTCTGACCCCCAGGTCACTGCTGTCAACAACGTGGTCAGAGGTATTAAGCCACTTTAATGGGCTCACAATAAAACGTTCAAAAACGAAACTGAAACAGTTTTCCTGTGAAATATGTTAAAGAACTTCCTTTCCAGGGTAAAGACTTGTGTATAAGGTAAAATAAATAACCAAAAGCAAAAATATTCCTCCACGCTTTGGGCTATGTTCACAAGTAGCATTTTTCATGCGTTTTTGCACTTTTGTATTGCTTTCAACCGTGAAAAATGCATTCACTGGGAAATGTCATTTTAACATTTTACAATCTTATCTGGCCATGTGCTGTGTGACACATGCATACAGTGCTGAAAAGACATGGGAACAGCATGGGGAAGACCCCTGGAAGCATCTCTGACACCCAGGTCACTGCCTAAAAGTGTGCCCATCAGAAGTGATCCTTGCCGCATCAGAAGATGCAGACTTGCAACTATCCCCGTACAAGTCCTTGTCCCAGTGCAGTGTTCAATTGTACCCATTCCTTGCAATGCAAGCGCAAGTATGCAGCCTGCCACTCACCCACGCCCAGGCTGCAATACTATACTGCTTGCTTGCACTTGAAATGGGGCCTTTTAGTATGGAGGAGGCCGAAGCTGGCCACTACCTCATGGCTGCTTCGGCAGTGAGGTATCCATGCTCAGTCCCCAGCCGCCCGGTGGCCGGGTGTCCACATACGGTCCCCATCCTCCTGGGGGCGGCCGGGTGTCCATAATTGGTCCCCAGCCGCCCCTATTTCTCCTTGGAACATTCCCCCACACACTTTTCTTAGCCCAGTCTGCTTTAGGGCAGCATTGGACGAGCCCATCAGAGAACCAGACTCCTCCGGTGGGCCCTGGCTTCTACATCAGGGGAGTTGAGAGTGCCAAGGTGAGGAGCATGATGATGGTGATAGAAGTTAGCATACGCTTTGTTTTCTTGGAATTCAAGCGTAAGTGTGCAACCTGCCACTCACCCACCCCCAGGCTGCAATACCATACTGCTAGCTTGCTTGCACTTGAAATTGGGCCTTTTAGGCATGTGGAGGAAGACGCCGGACACCATGTCTTGGCTGCGTCGGCGGCCTGGTATCCATACTCAGTCCCCAGTCACCCGGCGGCCGGGTGTTCACGCTCAGTCCCAAGCTGCCAGGGGGCGGCCGGGTGTCCATAAACGGTCCCCAGCCGCCCCTATTTCTCCTTGGAACATCCCCCCACACTTTTCTTAGCCCGGCCTTCTATAGGGCAGCATTAGACGAGCCCACCAGAGAACCAGACTCCTCCGGTGGGCCCTGACTTCTCCATCAGGGGAGTTGAGAGTGCCAAGGTGAGGAGCATGATGATGATAGAAGTCAGCATCTGCAAGCGCATGTATGTAGTAGCGGCTAGGCCTGAGGTGGTCAGCGTTTTGGCGCATATCCTACCTCCTCTGAGGATTGCTGGATATTTTCCTGCTACTATCTCAGTTCTATGACTCCTGTTAAAACAAAGCTTCAGGTGATGAATGATGGATGAGGTGGTGGCAAAGGAGAAAGAGCTGGAGGAACAGGGACCATTCACATCAATATCAGGCCAGTCAACCACACATGTCTTGTAGGATATGTTTCTGTTCCAAAATGAGAGGTTTGGCTACACAGTTATAGGGCATGCAGTGAGTGCAATGCCTACCAAAAATTTCGAGGCACTCCAATGCCCCTTGGAAGTGACATGGAGGTCAGAGGGCCTTAACTAAACCGTTTTTTCCATTTATAGCAACTGGGTCTCCTTTGCACTGTTGGCCTAAGCAGTGAATGGAAGGCTTTCCAAAAATTATGAGGAACTGCAATGCCCCTTGAAACAGACGTGGATTACAGCATACTAAAATCCTTCTACCCATTATTGGGGAGTGGGTCTCCCTTAGTGTTCGCCTGTGCATTGAAAAGCAAAAGCTGACTAAAATTAGGAGGAAATGCAATGCCCGTTGGAAGAATGGTGGAGTTCGCAGTGGAATAAAAAGACAATATCAATGCCCCTTGGAAAAGTGGTGGAGGTTGCAGTAGCTTAACAAGACGATTTTAATGCCCCTTGGAAAAGTGGTGGAGGTCGCAGTGGAATAAAAAGACAATATCAATGCCCCTGGGAAAAGTGGTGGAGGTCCCAGTAGCTTAACAAGATGGTTTTAATGACCCCTGGAAGAGACGTGGAGGTCGCAATGTAATAAAAAGACAATATCATTGCCCCTGGGAAAAGTGGTGGAAGTCGCAGTAGCTTAACAAGACGGTTTTAATGCCCCTTGGAAAAGTGGTGGAGGTCACATTAGCTTAGCAAGAAGATTTTAATGCCCCTTGGAAGAGACGTGGAGATTGAGTAGCTTAACAAGACGGTTTAAATGCCCCTTGGAAGAGACGTGGAGGTCGCAGATGCTTAACAAGACGGTTTTAATGCCCCCTGGAAAAGTGGTGGAAGTTGCATTAGCTTACCAAGATGGTTTTAATGCCCCTTGGAAGGGACGTGGAGGTTGTAGTAGCTTAACAAGACAGTTTAAATGCCCCTTGGAAGAGACGTGGAGGTCAGAGTGGTTTAACAAGAAGGTTTTAATGCCCCTTACAAGAGCCATGCAGTACAGCATATTAAAAACATTATTCCCATTATTGGGGAGTGGGTCTCCCATAGTCTTTGCCTATGCCTTTCAAGCAAAAGCTGCCAAAAATTAGGACGGAGGAACTTGCAATGCTGGCAACACGGATCATGGTCACCCTGGCAGTATAGTGGTAGTGGAGGCTGAGGATAAGGAGAAAAAATGCCAAATTGAGGAAGCGTATACCCATGTGTGGTTGTGAAGGGGTGCATGGGAATACACCTCCCGAAATAACACAGTGGATTTGACTTTATGTTACTCTGCTGTCATTTGGTGGTGATGAGAAGTCTGGCCCAATCCAGCCCTTGTTCATTTTGATAAGGGTCAGCTTGTCAGCATTGTCAGTTGACAGGCGAGTGCGCTTATCAGTTATAATTCCCCCAGCGGCACTAAAAACATGCTCCGATAACACGCTAGCGGCAGGGCAGGCCAGGACCTCCAAGGCGTACAGAGAGAGTTCATTCCAAGTGTCCAGCTTGGATACCCAATAATTAAAAGGCACAGAGGAATCCCGGAGGACGCTGGTACGGTCGGCAACATACTCTCTCACCATCTTTTGAAACTTTCCACTCTTTGTGAGAGTACCCCGCGCCTCAACGCCTGTAAGCTTGGCGGGTCTCAGTAAATTGTCCCAGAATGTTGACAGTGTTCGCCTGCCTCTGCTGGATTGGAGTTGCGTCTCTCTCGCCTGTACGCCTTGGTTGGTCAACGA
Organism: Phyllobates terribilis; assembly: GCF_046119375.1. Classification (NCBI taxonomy): domain Eukaryota; kingdom Metazoa; phylum Chordata; class Amphibia; order Anura; family Dendrobatidae; genus Phyllobates; species Phyllobates terribilis. The sequence continues at coordinate 696,584,026 of NW_027362762.1, forward strand.
ACTGTGACCTATGCCGCTAGCGTGTTCACATGGGAATTTTATTAACAGTTCTGCAGCAAGGGCCTTCTGGTACTGCCCCATTTTTTAGACCTCTCCAACTCAGGATTAAGAGAGTGAAAGTTCTCCTTGTAGCGGGGGTCTAAAAGTGTCACCAACCAGTAATGACTGTCACCCAACATTTTGGCAACGCGAGTGTCACGGTTAAGGCAGCGTAACATAAAGTCAGCCATGCGTGCCAGACTGGTAACGGGCAAGACTTCCGTGTCCTCACCAAGATGACGACTGACCATGCTCTCCTCCTCCTCCTCCTACTCCTCCCCCCTGTCCTCAGGTCACCCACTCCGAACCGACTGTATGACAGTTGTACAGGTACTACCGTCTACAGTGCATGATATCAGCTCCTGTTCTTTCTCCTCCTCCTCCTCTTCCTCTCCCTCATTGTCCCCTAATGCACGTTGGGATGAGATGAGGCTGGGCTGTGTGTAATCGCCCGCTATGGGTTCTTGATCCATCTCATCATACTCTGGCTGCAATGCCTCCTCTTTAATTCTCTGCAGAGAGCGTTGCAAAAGACAGACAAGTGGGATGCTGACGCTAATGATGGCGTCATCGGCACTCACCATCTTGGTGGACTCCTCAAAGTTTGTCAGGATGGTACATATGTCAGACATCCAGGTCCACTCCTGAGGTCTCATGTGTGGAGGAGTCTGACCTGAATATCAATGGCCTTGTTGCAGCTGGTACTCAACAACTGCTCTCTTCTGCTTGCAAATCCTTTGCAACATGTGGAACGTAGAGTTCCAACGAGTGGGGACAACACACACTAGTCGGTGTGCCGGAAGCTGCAAACGCTGCTGCAACACAGAAGGGGCGGCGGAAGCTGTAGCCGACTTCCGAAAATGAGCTGACAGGCAGCGTACTTTGACGAGCAGATCTGGCAACTCGGGGTACGATTTATGAAACCACTGAACCACGAGGTTAAGCACATGAGCCAGGCATGGTACGTGTGTGATCTCGCCTCGTTTCAGAGCCGCCACCAGGTTACGGCCATTGTCACACACGACCATGCCTGGATGTAGGTTCAGCAGTCTCAGCGACAGATCTTCCTGCTCTTTCACAGCTGTCCACAACTCACAAGCAGTGTGAGGTTTATCACCTAAACTTATGAATTTCAGCAAAGCCTGTTGCCACTTGGCTGAGGCAGTACTGCAGGCTTTCAGCTTGTAACTGATGTGGTGATATCTGAGATGGAGGCTGAACATGAGGAGGAGGAGGAGGATGATGCGCAGGAGCTGTACACTGTGGGGGCAACTCTGACTGACATAGGGTCCACAATCCTTGGTGTGGGGAGGATGTTTTCCATCCCAAGGTCTGACTGGGTCCCGGCTTCCACTATGTTTACCCAGTGTGCCGTCAGGGAGATGTACCGTCCCTGGCCACAAGCACTTGTCCACCTGTCCGTTGTCACGTGGACTCTCCCAGTAACTGCGTTGTTGAGGGCACGGCAGATGTTTTGGGACACATGCTTGTGTAGTGCAGGGATGGCACACTGGGCAAAATAGTGTCGGCTGGGAACCGAGTACCGAGTACCGAGTACCGAGCCATGAGGTTGTGGAAGGATTCCGTGTCCACCAGCCTAAAAGGCAGCATTTCCAATGCAAGCAGTCGTGAAATGTGCGAATTTAGGACTGTGGCCTGTGGGGCGTTGACTGCAAATTTGCGCTTTCATTCAAAGGTCTGGGATATGGACAATTAAACGCTGCGGTGGGACATGGACGTGGACGTTGATGCTGTTTCTTGAGAAACTGCCATAACAAGTGAAGACTGAGAGGAGGGGCATCTTTGCATGCTGTATGGACAGGAGATTGCCTTGCACGCACAACAGGGGGTTCTCTTACATGCATAACAGCGGAAGAAGCAGTGGTAACACCCGCTGACACTGGTTGTGGACCCTGGGGTTCGCCCCACAAAGTCGGGTGCTTTGCTACCATGTGCCTCATCATGCTGGTCGTAGTCAGGCTTGTAGTTTTGTCACCCCTGCTGATGCTGGCATGGCAGGTGGTACAAATGGCCTTTTTGGGGTTATCAGCAGAGTCTTTAAAAAAATTCCAGACTCTGGAAGACCTACCGGTTGTACTGGCAACGTCCCTCATGTTGGTGTTATGGGGAACTGTTTCCCGCCTTCTGTGTGTGGCCACCACACTGCTTCTTCCTGCCTGTTGGGGTACTCTGCCTCCCTCCCCCTGTGTGCTGGTGGCCTCGCTCTGTGAGTCCTCCTGCCATGTTGGGTCAGTTACTAGATCATCCACCACCTCCTCCTCTTCCACTTGCGCACCATGATGCTCCTCCTCACTTTGTGGCAATTGTGTCTCCTCAACGTCCACCTCTTGTGACAAATAGCCAGCGTCGAATTCCTCTGGCCATGGCTGTTCAAATAATTGGCCATGGCTACATGGGATCTCCTCTTCCACCACTTCAAGTGGAGCAGGCGAGGGACACAAATCTGGAAAAGGAACAGTGAACAGCTCTTCAGAGTGTCCAAGTGTGGGATCAGTTGCTGTCTGACGACACTCGGCATGGTGGGAGGAAGGAGCATCAGGGTGAGGAGGAGTATGCAGTCGAGACTCATGGCTACTAAAACTTGACCGTGTGGAAGACAGACCGGAGGTGGTGGTGCCCAGGTAACTGGAGGTATTATCTGCTATCCAATTATTAACCTGTTCACACTGATCAGTTCGCAATACTGGTGTTGTAGTGTGCTTCCCTAGTAATTCGGTCAAGAAGTGGGAGCGAGAAGATATGGCTGTTGGTTGTGGCACATTTTCACTTTGGCCTCGGCCTCGTCTTCTACACACACCATCACCAGAACGTCCAGTTCCACGTCCCTTGCCACGCGCCTTGCCCATTGTAAATGAAGTAAAATAGGTTACACTCACACTATCAATGGAAAAAGAGTAATAAAAAGGTGATTAGAACCGTGGAAGAGGAAACCCACAGTTATATTTGTCTGGCCTACACCAGACTCTTTTAAACAGATATATTGGTGTCTGACCAGTCAGGGAGACACTATTTCTGTTTTTTTTTACGGCAAAAAATGCCCAAAACTGGATAATACGGAGATTTGACCCGTGGAACTGCAAAACCACAGTTCTATTTTTCTGGCCTACACCAGACTCTTTTAAACAAATATATTGGTGTCTGACCAGTCATGGAGACACTATTACAGTTTTTTTTACGGCAAAAAGTGCCAAAAACAGGATAATACAGCGATTTGACCCGTGGAACTGCAAAACCACAGTTATAGTTATGTGGCGTACACCAGACTCTTTTAAACAGATATATTTGCGGCTGAACAGTCAGCGACACACTCAAACTGTTTTTTTAATGTAAAAAAGGCCAAAAAGTGGATAATACAGAGATTTGAACCATGGAACTGCAAAACCACAGTTATAGTTATGTGGCGTACACCAAAATCTTTCAAACAGATATATTTGTGTCTGAACAATCAGGGAGAAACTATTACTGTTTTTCTTTACGGAAAAAATACCAAAAGCTGGATAATACAGAGATTTGAACCATGGAACTGCAAAGCCACAGTTCTAATTTACTGGCATATACCAGACTTTTTAAAATAGATATATTTGGGGCTGAACAGTCAGCGACACACTCAAACAGTTTTTTTTATGTAAAAAAGGCCCAAAAGTGGATAATACAGAGATTTGAACCGTGGAACTGCAAAACCACAGTTATAGTTATGTGGCGTACACCAGACTTTTTTAAACAGATATATTGGTGTCTGACCAGTCAGGGAGACACTATTACATTTTTTTTTTACGGCAAAAAATACCAAAAACACAATAATACAGAGATTTGACCTGTGGAACTGCAAAACCACAGTTATAGTTATGTGGCGTATACCAGACTTTTTTAAACAGATATATTGGTGTCTGACCAGTCAGGGAGACACTATTACAGCTTTTTTTTTACGGCAAAAAATGCCAAAAACAGGATAATACAGAGATTTGACCCGTGGAACTGCAAAACCACAGTTCTATTATTCTGGCCTACACCAGACTCTTTTAAACAGATATATTGGTGTCTGAACAGTCACAGACACACTCAATTTTTTTGGGAGGGGGGAAAAATACCAAAAGGTTAATAAGACGATTTTTGTACAGTCTGACTGAGGAAAAAAAAAAAAACAGGATTTAAATGAAAAAAAAAAAATTTTCCTGGCCCCTGAGACCGGGGTGATAAGTCTAGCAATTTGACCAACAGGAGCACACAGGACTGTAATGCAGCTTTTGCTGGCATAACCACTGCGTCTCCTATACAGCCTGCCTACCTGCCTGCCTGATATCTGGGATGGATATTAGTCCTGAGAAGGACTGTTTGTTTGATTTGGCAGGCTTTAGAGACCCTACACTATCTATTTTGCACTATATATCTCTCCCTAACTCAGCAGCACTGACCCTACACTGGCTGATCCGGAGCGACTGTGTCCAAGATGGCGGCGCCCGGTTTTAAATACTCGAGGTGACGCTGTGCGGCCAGACAATCACAATGCCCACAAACAACATGGCTGCGGCATTACAGTGACTGGCTGGCAATCCCTGCATGTTAATTGGCTCTGTAAAGAGCGCCAAACGTGCACGGCGGAGACCCGATCTCCCGCCCGAGTAACCTGGAAATGCTCGGTGCTCGCCGAACATCCCGAGTAGCGTGATGCTCGGACTAGTAACGAGCAGTGTCGAGCATGCTCGCTCAACACTAGTTAGTAGGATCCCCATGGTGGTCTATATTCAGTTCTATAGAACTAAAGCCTTTCTTTGCCATCATGATGTTAAACCATACTGAACTTGCACTTATCACTGGAATTAGTTGGTCACTTTAAACAGCAATCCTTTTATCAAATTTGGGTGACACTTAAGGCCCCGTCACACTAAGCGACGCTACAGCGATCCCGACAATGATACGACCTGTCAGGGATCGTTGCTGCGTCGCTATGTGGTCGCTGGTGAGATGTCAAACAGTCAGATCTTCCCAACGACGCAGCAACGATGCGGCGACCCATAACAATCTGTATAACGATGCACCCCTATGTGTTTCTGTGTCTGAGTCGTCAACAAGGTCGTTGGTAAGGTGTCAAACACACCGATGCATGCTACCCAGCGGGGCCTCAACGATCAAAGAAATGTCCAGACCATTCCGACACGACCAGCGATCTCACAACAGGGGCCTGGTCGCTGCTAAGTGTCAAACGTAGCGAGATCGCTACTGAGGTCGCTGTTGCGTCACAAAACTTGTGACTCAGCAGCGATCTCGCTAGCGATCTCGCTTAGTGTGACGGGGCCTTTAATAGACACTGTATTGTTAGAGGGGGGATCTTGTTCTGCGGCATTTTCAAGAGCTCTTATGTAGAGCTAGAACATCAGCCTTCTTCTGTTAAATCAGGATAAGTGTAATTGCTTATTGTATGCATATCATATCATGTCAGAAGTTTTGATTGGTTCCGGTGTTGAGACCTCCGCTGATTGCTAAAACAAAATAGCTCTCAAATGAATTTTGCTCTCCTTTGAGACTATAAACTTAATCAACACAAAGAGTATAAATCCTATTATTGCCAAAGAGGAGAAGCAGCACTCAGCTGAGCTCTTCTGCCTCTCTATTTTAGCAAATGGTGGAAGTCTAAACATTCAGATCTCTACCGATCAAAGTTTCCAAAATGTCACTATGACAATTTTTTTTTTTAATTAAAGTTACTCTTTAACTTTCCAGTTAGGGTTTTGTAGAAAATTGGAATTTTCCATTGTATTTAAAACAGAGTAAAAGATAAAATACAGTAGAGGCAACTTACAAAACAAATGCCAAGATGGAGATATGTTGTTAAATAAAGTGCAGACATGCATACTATATTGATGGGAATATTTTGCATAATGTCCTTATGCCTGGTAGTTTTCAACTTTTGGGTGGCTTAATTGCTTAAACAATTATTATCAAATTCATAAAGCTTGTGCAGGATTCTCTACTTATACCAAAAAACAACTGTAATACAGTATACAGCAAGTCAGAGTAGGGATGCTTTCTAAAAACAACATGTAATTAAATATTTGGGCAGCATTTCAGGTTTCAGGACTTTTAGAGATGAGCAGATCAATCTGTGGAAAATTGAATTTGAGTCAAATTTTCTGAAATTTGGGGTTTCACACGAATTTGAACACTTTAGAAATTCGATGTGTGGCTCGCAAAACATAAAAACTTGTCAGCCACCATTTTCCACACTGCTCATACTTCAGTTACTAAAGTCATGTATTTTTGTGTAGCTGCGCAAGCTTCCCCATAATTCCCTGAAGCTACAACATATAGTGGATTATCATCTTTTGTGACCATCAGTTTTGGGTCATCATCATAGATCAGTGGTTCCCAGCAGAGCACAGTTTGTGCCGTAGACTTATTGTATTTCCATCTCCAGAGTTAGTGGGTAAGCCTCTCTCTCCTGTAGACTGTAAGCTTTGAAATTTGCATGAATTTATTTATTGCAAATATAACTTTTTGGGAGAATTCGGTGAAGCCAGTGAGTTTGAATTTCAAAATATCTGCTCTTCTCTAATGACAATGATACAAAGCAAAGCAGTTTCAAGGATTAAAAAAGAGCTACTTTTCTTCACTGAATGTGTCTGGTTTTGCATCCCTGGATTAATTACTTAAATTCTTAAACAGGGCAAAGCTACAATATCAATCACAATGCTGATGTCACGCAAGATGAGGGAAGGAATAAGTGTACAACTAGGGAAAGGGGGAGTTGAGACCCCTAGGCAGATCTAATATCACTCTGCCTTCCTTATCATCCCTATATAGGTTCTGCACCTATCGCCGAGCAGGAACCTAAACCCTGAATGTCCCTAGAGCTTGGCCCTAGATAGGGAAGGGACAGGATGAACACTAGTCAGGCCCCACTACAAACTAAAGACAAAATGGTAAACAAACAAAGGGGATAAACTTAGCTTGAGCATACACCAAAGAGATAACTCCAACTGTCCTCCAAGGACACCAAAGACGAGACTAGCCGACTGCCAGTACTCCATGTCTGCACAGAGGTACATAGAACTATCACCAGCGACTCTCTGGAGAAACTGAGAGTTTTTAACTACCAAGCAAGGGTGTGTCAGTCAGCAGCAGAAGGTGGAGGTCGCTGCTGGGTCCTAAAGGAAGAAGGATATAACAATAATACAGAGACGAGAGGATCAAGAAGGCACCTGCAATGCCTTTCTTCTTAACCTCATAGTACTTAATATCACTTTACAGGTGGTGTCCATTCATACTTATCTCGGATATTCATCATAGTAACATAGAAACATAGTTTGTAAAGCCGAATAAAGACTTGCGTCCATCAAGTTCGACCTGTTAGTTCTGTAATTGCTAAAGTTGATCCAGAGGAGGGCAAAAACCCCAAATGATTTAGCCAATCTTCACCTGAGGAAAAATTCCCTCCCGACTCTGAAACCAGCAGTCAGAATAAATCCCTGTATCAACCTACTATTTTATTTTATTTTTAAGTATATGCTGAAATCTGCCTGGTATCTAGAAATGCATCCAGTCCCCGCTTGAACTGGTGTAGTGAATCCGACATTACCGTCTCCTCACTCAGTGAATTCCATATTCTCACTGCTCTTACCGTAAAGAACCCCTTCCTATGCTGGTGCTGAAACCTTTTCTCTTCCAGTCTTAGTGAATGCCCTCTTGTTACCGTAATATCCCTCCTTTTGAACAAATCCCGGGCAAGATCTCTATACTGTCCCCTAACATATTTGTACACATTTATTATGTCCCCCCTCAACCTTCTCTTTTCCAGGCTGAATAGTCCTAGTTTTGCCAACCTCTCTGGGTATTGCAGTCCCTCCATTCCCTTAATTAATTTTGTTGCCCTCCTTTGTACCTTTTCAAGCTCATTTATATCCTTTCTATATATTGGGGCCCATAACTGAGCACAGTATTCCAAGTGTGGTCTGACCAGTGCTCTGTACAGTGGAAGAACAATGTTCTCATCCTTTGCAGCTATACCTCTTCTGATACATCCCATTACCCTGTTTGCCCTTACAGCAGCGGCCTGACTTTGGGCACTCCAATTTAGTTTGCTGTCAATCAAGATGCCCAAGTCCTTCTCCATCTCTGAATTCCCCAATGATTTCCCATTCAGTGAGTACTGGTGACTTCCATTTTTCCTTCCCATATGTATGACCTTACATTTCTCCTCATTAAACCTCATTTGCCATTTAATGCTCCACCTACCCAGCTTATCCAAATCCCTCTGTAGGTCTGCACTGTACTCTTTTGTATTAATTGTTTTACATAACTTTGTGTCATCTGCAAATATTGACATTTTACTATTTATCCCGTTGACTATGTCGTTAATAAAGATATTAAATAACATTGGGCCTAGTACAGATCCCTGTGGTACCCCACTAGTGACGCTTACCCAATCTGAGTATATTCCATTTATAACCACCCTCTGCCTTCTATCCTTTAGCCAGTTAGCTACCCACTTGCAGACTTTTTCCCCCAGCCCCATCATTCTCATTTTGTATACCAACCTATTATGTGGCACGCTATCGAATGCTTATGAGAAGTCGAGATACACGACATCCACTGGTTCCCCCTGATCTACTCGTGAGCTAACCTCCTCGTAGAAGTCAATCAGGTTTGTTTGGCAGGAGCGATTCCTCATGAATCCATGTTGGTTCGGGATTAAAAGATTATTAGCATCAAGATGCTCCGTAATTGCCTCTTTAATGAAGCTTTCAAAAATTTTGCCCACAACGGACGTCAGACTCACCGGCCGATAGTTTCCGGCGTCACTTTTCGCTCCCTTTTTGAATATTGGCACTACATTCGCCTGTCGCCAATCAAGTGGTACAGACCCAGTCTCAACAGAGTCCTTAAATATAAGATATAACGGTCTGTCTATCACATTACTTAGTTCCCTTAGTACCCGTGGGTGTATGCCTTCAGGTCCTGGTGATTTGTTTATTTTAATGTTACTGAGGCGTTTCTGTACCTCAACTTGGGTTAGATTTGTCATTCTTAGTAGAGGATTAAGCTTGTCACTTCTCATTTCTCCTGTTAGTTCTATTTCCATTGTGAAAGTTGTCGAAAAAAAATTATTTAATAGATTAGCTTTATCCTCATCTTTCTCTATGATTTTGCCTTCCTCACTTTTTATCGGTCCAATATTATCCAAGTTAATCCTTTTACTATTTATATACGTAAAGAACAGTTTGGGATTTGATCTACTTTCCCTAGCAATACGTCTCTCTGTTTCCTCCTTCGCTATTTTTATTTGTTTTTTACAGGTTCTCGTTTTTTACTTGTAACACTTTAGTACCTCCTTACTGTTTTCCTGTTTTAATCTCTTGAATGCCTCTTTTTTGCTATTTAACGCCCCTTTTACGTTCTTGTTCAACCATATTGGTTTCCTCTTATTTCTGGCCCTTTTATTCCCATACGGTATATACCTCTCGCACTGAGTATTCAGAATTCTTTTGACGGTTTCCCATTTACTATTCGTATTCCATTGATTAAGTACTTTGTCCCAGTCAATAAGTTGAAGGTTATCAAACTTCGCCCTCCTAAAGTTTAATGTTTTTGTTGTTCCCTTATTGATAACCCTACTGAAGGGCATTTTGAAGTCGATAATATTATGATCGCTATTACCTAGGTGCCCCCATATCTGTACCTCAGTTATTCTATCAGGCCTATTAGTCAATATTAAGTCCAACACGGCCTTCCCTCTCGTTGGTTCCTGCACTAGTTGGGAGAGATAATTATCCTTAATATTTGTCAAGAACCTTTTTCCTTTCTGAGATCTACAGGTTTCTGTTTCCCAGTCAATATCCGGGTAGTTGAAATCCCCCATTACAATCACTTCATTATGTTTTGCTACTTTGTCTATTTGTCCTAATAGCAGATTCTCATTCTCCTCTGTTATATTTGGTGGCTTATAGCAGACCCCCAGTAATATTTTATTATTATTTTTTGCCCCCTCTATCTCTACCCACATGGACTCGACCCCCTCTTCTCCCTCTCCTATATCTTCCCTTAGTCTGGGTTTTAGACATGACTTTACATATAAGCAGACTCCTCCGCCTTTCCCCTGTTTCCGGTCCCTTCTAAATAAACTATAATCTAATAAATTTACCGCCCAGTCGTAGCTATCGTCTAGCCAAGTCTCTGTTATACCTACGATGTCATACCTCTCCTCCGATATAAGCGCCCGCAGCTCATCCGCCTTATTGGTCAGGCTTCTTGCGTTGGTCAACATGCAAGATAAAACTTTGGGGTTATTTAGCATCCTATTCTTCTCTAACGATCTAACTGTACTATCCCCACCCCCCTCTCCACCCTCATTATATTCACTTCTCCCCTTCCCCCTTGCTTGCCTCACATCCCACCTATTTCCTTGGTTTCCCCCCCCGTCTCTAGTTTAAAAACTCCTCCAACCTATTAGCCATCTTCTTCCCCAGCACCGCTGCACCCTCCCCATTGAGGTGCAGCCCGTCCCTACGGTAGAGCCTGTAGCTGACCGCGAAGTCGGCCCAGTTCTCCATGAACCCAAACCCTTCTGCCTTGCACCAACTCTTTAGCCACTTATTCACCTCCCTAACTTCCCGTTGGCGCTCCTGTGTGGCTCGCGGGATTGGTAGTATTTCTGAGAAAATTACCTTGGAGGTCCTTGCCCTAAGCTTCCTACCTAGGTCCCTGAAATCATTTTTAAGGACCCTCCATCTACCACTCACTTTGTCATTGGTGCCGATGTGGACCATGACTGCTGGGTCTTCGCCAGCCCCACCCAGTAACCTGTCAACCCGATCCGCGATGTGCCGGACTCGAGCGCCAGGGAGGCAGCACACCGTTCAGCGATCACGGTCTTTGTGACAGATTGCCCTGTCTGTCCCCCTAATAATAGAGTCACCCACTACCAGAACCTGTCTTGCCTGCCCTACACTTCCCCCCTCCCCCTCATTACTGGAGCATACACTCCCCCGGCGGTCAGAGGATCTGTCATGCTCCAATAATGCCGGTTCTGAACCAGCCTTCCTATACTTCTTCCCTCTATCCCTCCTACCTGTTATCCAGCTCCCTGCCTGTTCAGCCTGCACTTCCCCTCTATGCTCCACCCCCAGTATTGACTCATTGAGTGTCTGCTCGGGGAGCAGCAAACTCCGTTCCATGTTGTCGATGCTCCTCAGTATCCCTATCTGAGCTCTTAGATCCAGAATTTGGGCTTCCAAGTGCATGATATGCTCACATCTCTCGCAGCAGTATGGATCCTCGAGCGGTTGCTCACGGAATGCATACATTGCGCAAGATGTACACTGCACGGCTCCGGCCAACATGGACGTCATTCTAAATATGGGGATACAGTCAGTATATATATACAAGTACAAAACACAATTATTTATATATAGGTGTATGGACGGGGATCAATTAGGGATGTGCAAGTGTATCAATTAGATATCGGCGGGGGATCAGTTAAGTATGGACGGGGGATCAATTAAGTATCAAGTATGGACGGGGGAATCAGCTAAGTAGGTCAGGTGGATTAATTAAGTAAAAATTAAAGTAAAGAAAGAATGAAATACAGTCAGCAATTCAGTACTAAGTCCTCGCTTCCAAACTCCCTGAATCCAAAGTCACTCATAAACAAGACACACACTTACTTTCGTTCGCACTTACGCTCCGGACACACGCAGCTCGTTCACACTCGCAAACTAAGAGATTTAAAGAGTTTTTTTGTTTTTTTTTTTCTTCCTTTTCCAGCAATGTACCCTTCACCTCAATGCACTTCCAAAGGACTTGATGCCCAACCAGCTGCCCCTTATAAACCCTTAATTATGACCCCTTCCCCTTAATTAACCCCTTGTGAGTAAATCTACACCTCAGGATTTTAGTGCAATGTAGTTAACCCTTAAATACACAGGTAGTAAACTAAGAAACTAAAACTGTAGTGAGAAAATAGGTTTTAAAAAGCCCAATAAATCTAAACAGGTAGAAAAGCACTCAGCAGGTCACAATGCAGCACTCACCGCAATTCACACAAGTATTTTCTGCAGGATTCCCAATACCTCTTCACTGAAAAACAAGTCACACACTTACTTTCGTTCGCACTTACGCTCCGGACACACGCAGCTCGTTCACACTCACAAACTAAGAGATTTAAAGAGTTTTTTTTTTTTTCCTTTTCCAGCAATGTACCCTTCACCTCAATGCACTTTCATATTTAAATAGTTTTATTGTTTATCATGTTGGTCATATGGGTTCTATTCCAGTGCCAATTTTTGGCCTAGGAAACAGGGTCTGAAACAATATGCAATAATAACTGTTTACATTATTTAAAATTTGGAAATACAACCGATCTTTTGTATGTGTCTTTCCTCTTTTTTGAATTGCATTTGTCTTACATGTACTTTGGTAAGAACTCCATCCAATATATACAGGTAAAATATGGGGTCAAAAGTCTGAAAACATTCTTCCACCAGGTATATAAGATATACAAATAGTATATATATAAATATATATATATATATATACAGTACAGACCAAAAGTTTGGACACACCTTCTCATTTAAAGATTTTTCCGTATTTTCATGACTATGAAAATTGTACATTCACACTGAAGGCATCAAAACTATGAATTAACACATGTGGAATTATATACTTAACAAAAAAGTGTGAAACAACTGAAAATATGTCTTATATTCTAGGTTCTTCAAAGTAGCCACCTTTTGCTTTTATGACTGCTTTGCACACTCTTGGCATTCTCTTGATGAGCTTCAAGAGGTAGTCATCGGAAATGGTCTTCCAACAATCTTGAAGGAGTTCCCAGAGATGCTTAGCGCTTGTTGGCCCTTTTGCCTTCACTCTGCGGTCCAGCTCACCCCAAAACATCTCGATTGGGTTCAGGTCTGGTAACTGTGGAGGTCAGGTCATCTGACGTAGCACCCCATCACTCTCCTTCTTGGTCAAATAGCCCTTACACAGCCTGGAGGTGTGTTTGGGGTTATTGTCCTGTTGAAAAATAAATGATGGTCCAACTAAACGCAAACCGGATGGAATAGGATGCCGCTGCAAGATGCTGTGGTAGCCATGCTGGTTCAGTATGCCTTCAATTTTGAATAAATCCCCAACAGTGTCACCAGCAAAGCACCCTCACACCATCACACCTCCTCCTCCATGCTTCACAGTGGGAACCAGGCATGTAGAGTCCATCCGTTCACCTTTCCTAGTCATGAAAATACAGAAAAATCTTTAAATGAGAAGGTGTGTCCAAACTTTTGGTCTGTACTGTATATAAATATTTTCTTATTTGCTGCTCCCAGGGGGTGTGTGGGTGCTTATTTTCCTGGCTGAACACTGACCTATGTCTCAGTTACCTCACCAGTGACTTTAGTGCACATTAACTACTTGTTCATACTAGAACCTCAAACACTACAACATCTACTCAGTATGAGAAGTTTCTTGGCACAGGGCAAATCTGTCATCTTATTATCTTTGATCATCACTCAATGCATTTCCACAGGAGGCTTGGTAAACACAAGTTGCGACATAATCATAATAAAATGGCATTTGCAGATATTGGCATGGAGTTGATGGACATACCTAACTGAAAGGGCATAATACTACTTAAAAAAAGCATCTTGATGGTGATACACAACACATATAGAATAATACAGAATTATATGATACAGCATTAGAATAGTGCAAATATGATATTCTCTGACCAATTACGCAACTTAGGTAACCAGTCATCATTTCCACAGTAACAGGCTCAAAAGTAACAATTAGCAGCTATGACAAAACAGAGGGATCTATAACATTTTGTAATACTCTTTTTATTTGAGGGTAAGTTTTTCTCAAACTTCATATAGTGCTCTAGTTATTTATATTATTATATACACTGCTCAAAAAAATAAAGGGAACACTCAAATAACACATCCTAGATCTGAATGAATTAAATATTTTCATCGATTACTTTGTTCTGTACAAAGTTGAATGTGCTGACAAGAAAATCACACAAAAATCATCAATGGAAATCAAATTTATTAACCAATGGAGGCCTGAAGTTGGAGTCACCCCCAAAATTAAAGTGGAAAAACACACTACAGGCTGATCCAACTTTGATGTAATGTCCTTAAAACAAGTCAAAATGAGGCTCAGTATTGTGTGTGGCCTCCACGTGCCTGTATGACCTCCCTACAATGCCTGGGCATGCTCCTGATGAGGTTGTGGATGGTCTCCTGTGGGATCTCCTCCCAGACCTGGACTAAAGCATCTGCCAACTCCTGGACAGTCTGTGGTGCAACATGACGTTGATGGATGGAGCGAGACATGAGGTCCCAGGTGTGCTCAATTGGATTCAGGTCTGGGGAACGGGAGGGCCAGTCCATAGCTTCAATGCCTTCATCTTGCAGGAACTGCTAATACACTCCAGCCACATGAGGTCTGGCATTATCCTGCATTAGGAGGAATCCAGGGCCAACCGCACCAGCATATTGTCTCACAAGGGGTCTGAGGGTCTCATCTTGGTACCTAATGGCAGTCAGGCTACCTCTGGCGTGCATATGGAGGGCTGTGCGGCTCTCCAAAGAAATGCCACCCTACACTATTACTGACCCACTGCCAAACCGGTAATGCTGAAGGATGCTGCAGGCAGCAGATCGCTCTCCACGGCGTCTCCAGACTCTGTCACGTCTGTCACTTGTCCTCAGTGTGAACCTGCTTTCATCTGTGAAGAGCACAGGGCACCAGTGGCGACTTTGCCAATCCTGGTGTTCTGTGGCAAATGCCAAGCTTCCTGCACGGTGTTGGGCTGACCCCATCTTTGGACGTCAGGCCCTCATACCACCCTCATGGAGTCTGTTTTTAACCATTTGTGCAGACACATGCATATTTGTGGTCTGCTGGAGATCATTTTGAAGGGCTCTGGCAGTGCTCCTCCTGTTCCTCCTTGCACAAAGGCGGAGGTAGTGGTCCTGTTACTATGTTGTTGCCCTCCTAGGGCCCCCTCCACATCTCCTGCTGTACTGGCCCGTCTCCTGGTAGCACCTCCAGCCTCTAGACACTCCGCTGACAGACACAGCAATCCTTCTTGCCACAGATCGCATTGATGTGCCATCCTGGATGAGCTGCACTACCTGAGCAACTTCTGTAGGTTGTAGAGTCCGTCTCATGCTACCACGACTGTGAGAGCACAACCAACATTCAAAAGTGATCAAAACATCAGCCAGAAAGCATTGGTACTGAGATGTGGTCTGTGGTCCCCACCTGCAGAACCACTCCTTTATTGAGTGGGTCTTGATAATTGGCAATAATTTCCATCTATTGTGTATTCCATTTGCACAACAGCATGTGAAATTGATTGTCAGTCAGTGTTGCTTCCTAAGTGGACAGTTTGATTTCACAGAAGTTTGATTTACTTGGAGTTATATTCTGTTGTTTAAGTGTTCCCTTTATTTTTTGAGCAGTGTATTAACCTTTTCTAACAAAATTTCAGTGGAGATAATTTTCCCCTATTTTTGATTAGCCAGATAGAATGTTTCATAATATCATTTGCATAAGTATTTGGCTTTCATCACACACCACGTTATGCAAGCCAAGTACACAAAACTTTGGAGAATTTGTTCGTCCCTACCCTTTGGTCTGCATTTTATTTTTTTATGCTGTATTATTACATTTCAGTTTTTATCAACAGTGTTAAAGATACATGGTCCATTTAAAAGTATGACATGACATGATAACAAAGGGGTATGATCATTGTGTTTTCCTATCACACAAAGAGATTGTTACATGTTAAGAAAATGTCTTTACGCTATGAACATGATCCTTCACTTTTTAAATAAGCAAAGTAATAATGGTGTTATCTATTATTAATGTCCAATCTCAGGCAGATATGTCACTAACTGATGTTAAGGGGGTTTTCCACTTCTCAATACCCCCAGGCTTAGAAGGATTGACAATGGAAGTCTGTTTGCAATGTAAAGAAGTATTAGCATAGAGGCTCTTGTGGACTTGGGAGATGGCTAATGCCATGGGTGAGACTCCCACATCCATATATGAAGTCTTAATTACTGTTATAAAAAAAAAGATAAGGATTCTCTGAATTAATACCAGTATGATTTTGGATTGAAAAGTAAAGACATGCCAAAATAATGCAGATTAAATTGATACAGTTTTTTGAGAAATAATTGTTCTTATTGCTCAGTAATTACCTATTGAAGTTATACACTAATGATGTGCAAATATAGCGGACATTAAACTTGGTCGGCTCCTGTCTGTCTGAGTATTATCCATGCCCCACATGTCTTCAGTCATTCATCAATGAAGTAAAATCCCGGTACTCAAATATGTTTTCAATGCTTCTTTAATGGACAACCACAAAAGACGTCTCAGCCCATCCCGAACTTTTATCAGTTGATAAAAGCTCGTTATTTGCTGAAACGTCCCAGGGAGTGACAGATTCCCTTTAAAGGGAATCTGTCAGCAGCTTTTTGTTATGTAATCTGAAGACAGCATGAGGTAGTGGTTAAAACACAGATTTCAGCAATGCCTCTCTTATCAAGCTCTGAGGTTTTGTTTGCCTACAATGATTGTTTTAGCACTAGGAGCTTATCATTGTTGTGACAAGCTGGCCATGTGAGCCCTAGTCCGACAAGCCCCCTTCTGTGACAGGCAGCTCACTGTCTATGGACGTTATATATACAGAGCCTGGTGTTGGCGGGCTCACAGCTTTTCAGCTCTGCTTCATACTAAATTTAAAAGCTCTAATTGTGTCATAACTCCTGCACTGAGTAATCTAATTGATACATCGTTGGATTTAGCTTCTCTTTGACTACTTCAGGCTGCTCTCAGATGAGGTAGCAAAAACCTGCTGACAGATTCCCTATAATATCTTGGTTTGTATGTTTTTGTTGATATGAAAGATTTTATCAGATTAAATATTACTCCTTTAATAGATAAAGTACATAAGAAAATTGTGTCATCATTAGTGTTGAGTGAGCATGCTCGACACTGCTCGGTACTCGCAAGAGCATCTCACTACTCGGGATGTTCGGCGAGCACTGAGCATTTTCGGGTTACTCGGGCGGGTGCTCGGGTCTCCACCCTGCATGTTTGGTGCTCTTTACAGAGCCAGTGAACATGCATGGATTGCCAGCCAGTCACTGTAATGCTGCAGCCATGTTGATTGTGGGCATTACAGTAATTAGCTGGCCACACAGCGTCACCTTGAGTATTTAAAACCGGGCGCCGCCATCTTGGACACAGTCGCTCCGGATCAGACAGTGCAGGGAGAGTGCTGCTGAGCTAGGGAGAGATTTATACTGCGAAATAGGTAATGTAGGGTCTCTAAAGCCTGCAAAATCAAACAAACAGTCCTTCTGAGGACTAATATCCATCCCAGATATCAGGTAGGCAGGCAGGCTGTATAGGAGACGCTGTGGTTATACCAGCAAACACTGCATTACAGTCATGTTTGCTGCTGCTCAAATTGCTAGACTTTGCCCCAGGTCTCAGGGGCCAGGAAAAATCCTTTTTTTTTCAACTAAATCCACTTTTTATTTTTTTTTCCTCCGTCAGACTGTACAAATACCCGACTTATTAACCTTTTGTTATCCCCCCCCCCCAAAAAAAATAATTGAGTGTGTCCGTGAGTGTTCAGGCACAAATATATCTGTTTAAAAGAGTCTGGTTTCGGCCAGATAACTAGAACTGTGGTTTTGCAGTTCCACGGTTTAAGTCTCTGTATTATCCACTTTTTTGCCTTTTTTCCATAGAAAAAAACAGTTTGAGTGTCTCACTGACTGTTCAGACACAAATATATCTGTATAAAAGATTCTGGTGTAGGCCAGAGAACTAGAACTGTGGTTTTCCTCTTCCACGGTTCAAATCTGGGTGTTATCCACCTTTTTGCCTTTTTTTACATGAATAAAAACAGTTTGAGTGTCTCGCTGACTGTTCAGAAACAAATATATCTGTTTAAAAGATTCTGGTGTAGGCCAGAGAACTAGAACTGTGGTTTTCCTCTTCCACGGTTCAAATCTGGGTGTAATCCACCTTATTGCCTTTTTTACATAAAAAAAAACAGTTTGAGTGTCTCGCTGACTGTTCAGACACAAATATATCTGTTTAAAAGATTCTGGTGTAGGCCAGAGAACTAGAACTGTGGTTTTCCTCTTCCACGGTTCAAATCTGGGTGTTATCCACCTTTTTGCCTTTTTTCCATAAAAAAATACAGTTTGAGTGTCTCACTGACTGTTCAGACACAAATATATCTGTTTAAAAGATTCTAGTGTAGACCAGAGAAATATAACTGTGGTTTTCCTCTTCCACGGTTCAAATCTGGGTGTAATCCACTTTTTTGCCTTTTTTACATTAAAAAAAACAGTTTGAGTGTCTCGCTGACTGTTCAGACACAAATATATCTGTTTAAAAGATTCTGGTGTAGGCCAGAGAACTAGAACTGTGGTTTTCCTCTTCCACGGTTCTAATCTCCTTTTTATTAACCTTTTGCCATTGATAGTGTGAGTGTAACCTATTTTACTTCATTTACAATGGGCAAGGCGCGTGGCAAGGGACGTGAAACTGGACTTCCTGGTGATGGTTTGTGCAGAGGACGGGGCCGTGGCCAAGTTGAAAATGTGCCACAACCAACAGCCACATCTTCTCGCTCCCAGTTCAAAACCGAATTACTAGGGAAGCACACAACAACACCACTATTGCGTACTGATCAGTGTGAACAGGTTATTAATTGGATAGCAGATAATTCTTTCAGTCACCTGGGCACCACCACCTCTGGTCTGTCTTCCACACGGTCAAGTCTTAGTAGCCGTGAGTCTCGACCGCATACTCCTCCTCACCCTGATGCTCCTTCCTCCCACCATGCCGAGTGTAGTCAGACAGCAACTGATCTCACACTTGGACACTCTGAAGAGCTGTTCACTGGTCCATTTACATATTTGGGCCCCTCACCTGCAACGCTTGAAGTGGTGGAAGAGGAGATCCCATGTAGTGATGAACAAATATTTGAACAGCCACGGCCACAGGAAGGCGACGCTGGCAATTTGTCACAAGAGGTGGACGATGATGAGACACAATTGCCACGAAGTGAGGAGGAGGACCGTGGTGCGGAAGTGGAAGAGGAGGAGGTGGTGGATGATCTAGTAACTGACCCAACATGGCAGGAGGACACGCAGAGCGAGGCCAGCAGCACACAGGGGGAGGGAGGCAGAGTACCCCAACAGGCAGGAAGAAGCAGTGTGGTGGCCGCAGACAGAAGGCGGGCAACCGTCCCCGTAACACCAACACGAGGGACATTGCCAGTGCAACCGGTAGGTCTTCCAGAGTCTGGAATTTTTTTAAAGACTCTGCTGATAACCCCAAACAGGCCATTTGTACCACTTGCCATGCCAGTATCAGCAGGGGTGACAAAACTACCAGACTGACCACCACCAGCATGACCAGGCTCATGCCAGCAAAGCACTCGACTTTGTGGGGCGAACCCCAGGGTCCACGACCAGTGTCAGCGGGTGTCACCACTGCTTCTTCTGTTGTTATGCATGTAAGAGAACCCCCTGTAGTGCGGGCAAGGCAATCCCCTGTCCATACTGCATGCAAAGATGCCCCCTCCTCTCAGTCTTCACTTGTTATGGCAGTTTCTCAAGAAACAGCATCAACGTCCACGTCCCACCGCAGCGTTCAATTGTCCATATCCCAGACCTTTGAACGAAAGCGCAAATTTGCAGCCAACGCCCCACAGGCCACAGTCCTAAATTTGCACATTTCACGACTGCTTGCGTTGGAAATGCTGCCTTTTAGGCTGGTGGAGACGGAATCCTTCCGCAACCTTATGGCGGTGGCCGTCCCTCGGTACTCGGTATCCAGCCAACACTATTTTGCCCGGTGTGCCATCCCCGCACTACACAAGCACGTGTCCCAAAACATTTGCTGTGCCCTTTACAACGCAGTTACTGGGAGAGTTCACCTGACAACGGACACGTGGACAAGTGCTTGTGGACAGGGATGGTACATCTCCCTGACGGCACGCTGGGTAAACATAGTGGAAGCCGGGACCCAGTCGGACCTTGGGGCGGAACACATCCTCCCCACACCGAGGATTGCAGGCCCTATGTCAGTGAGAATTGCCCCTATAGTGTACAGCTACTGCGCATCATCCTCCTCCTCCACCTCATGTTCAGCCTCCATCTCAGATATCACCACATTAGTTACAAGCTGGAAGCCTGCAGTACTGCCTCAGCCAAGCGGCAACAGTCTTTGCTGAAACTCATAAGCTTAGGTGATAAACCTCACACTGCTTGTGAGTTGTGGACAGCTGTGAAAGAGCAGGCAGATCTGTGGCTGAGACCGCTGAACCTACTTCCAAGCATGGTCATGTGTGACAATGGCCGTAACCTGGTGGCGGCTCTGAGGCGAGGCGAGATCAAACACGTACCATGCCTCGCTCATGTGCATAACCTAGTGGTTCAGCGATTTCTTAAATCATACCCCGAGATGCCAGATCTGCTCGTCAAAGTACGCCGCCTGTCAGCTCATTTTCGGAAGTCGGCTACAGCTTCCGCCGCCCATGCTGTGTTGCAACAGCGTTTGCAGCTTCCGGCACACCGACTGGTGTGTGATGTCCCCACACGTTGGAACTTTACCCTCCACATGTTGCAAAGTATTTGTGAGCAGAATAGAGCAATTGTGGAGTACCAAGCTGCAATAAGGCCATCGATATTCAGGTCAGACTCCACACATAAGACCTCAGGAGTGGACCTGGATGTCTTACATATGTACCATCCTGACAAACTTTGAGGAGTCCACCAAGATGGTGAGTGGCGATGACTCCATCATTAGTGTCAGCATCCCACTTGTCTGTCTTTTTCAATGCTCTCTGCAGAGAATTAAAGAGGTGGCATTGCAGCCAGAGTATGATGAGATGGATCAAGAAGCTGTAGCGGGGGATTACACACAGCCCAACCTCATCTCATCCCAACGTGCATTGGGGGACAATGAGGGAGAGGAGGAGGAGGAGGAGGAAGAACAGGAGCTGGTATCATGCGCTGTAGACGGTAGTACCTGTACAACTGTCATACCGTCGGTTCAGCATGGGTGGCCTGAGGACAGGGGGGAGGAGTAGGAGGAGGAGGAGGAGAGCATGGTCAGTCATCATCTTGGTGAGGACACGGAAGTCTTGCCCGTTACCAGTCTGGCACGCATGGCTGACTTTATGTTACACTGCCTTAACCGTGACCCTCTCGTCAAAATGTTGGGTGACAGTCATTACTGGTTGGTGACACTTTTAGACCGCCGCTACAAGGAGAACTTTCACTCTCTTATTCCTTAGTTGGAGAGGTCATCAAAAATGGGGCCCTTGCTGCAGAACTGTTAAAAAAATTCCCATGTGAACACTCTAGCGGCAGAGGTCACAGTTCGTTGCCCAACCAAGGCGTACAGGTAAGAGAGACGCAACTCCAATCCAGCTGAGGCAGGGGAACACTGTCAACATTCTGGGACAGTTTTCTGAGACGCGCCCAGCTTACAGGCCCTGAGGCGCGTGGAAAATTTCAAAAGATGGTGAGGGGGTACCTTGCCGACCATACCAGCGTCCTCCGTGATTCTTCTGTGCCTTTTAATTATTGGGTATCCAAGCTGCACACTTGGAATGAACTCGCTCTGTCACTCTGTATGCCTTGGAGGTCCTGGCCTGCCCTGCCACTAGCATGTTATCGGAGCGTGTTTTTAGTGCCGCTGGGGGAATTATAACTTATAAGCGCACTCGCCTGTCAACTGACAATGCTGACAAGCTGACCCTTATCAAAATGAACAAGGGCTGGAATGGGCCAGACTTCTCATCACCACAAAATGACAGCAGAGTAACATAAAGTCAAATCCACTGTGTTATTTCGGGAGGTGTATTCCCATGCACCGCTTCACACCCACACATGGGTATATGCTTCATCATTTTGGCTGTTTTTTTGCTCTTCTCCTTATCCTCAGCCTTCACCACCACTATACCACCAGGGTGACCATGGTTTGTGTTGCCAGCATTGCAAGTTCCTCCTTCCTAATTTTTGGAAGCTTTTGCTTGGAAGGCATAGGAAAGACTATGGGAGACCCACTCCCCAATAATGGGAATAATGTTTTTAATATGCTGCACTGCATGGCTCTTGTAAGGGGCATTGAAAGTTCCTCCATCCTAATTTTTGGCAGCTTTTGCTTGGAAGGCATAGGCAAAGACTATGGGAGACCCTCTCCCCAATAATGGGAATAATGTTTTTAATATTCTGTACTGCAAGGCTCTTGTAAGGGGCAAAGCAAGTTCCTGCGTCCTAATTTTTGGCAGTTTTTGCTTGGAAGGCATAGGCAAAGACTATGGGAGACCCACTCCCCAATAATGGGAATAATGTTTTTAATATGCTGCACTGCATGGCTCTTGTAATGGGCATTGCAAGTAGAGATGAGCGGTGTTCGACTAGAACTGTTGGCCAATCTCAAATTCGAGCTGTTTTGGGCAGTGTTTGAGTCGTTCGACAAACGCGAACGATTTGCTAAGAATTCGGCTGTTCGAGGTTATGTTCGATAACTGTTCATTCACCAAAAGCGTAACTGGATTTTTTCACATCATGCAGGGATTGTCTGCCACTCACTGTAATGCCACAGCCATGGTGGTTGTGGCATTACAGTGGTTGCCCAGATTGATGGGAACTGTGCTCACAGTGAAACATGAAAAGCCTTCAATTCAGCAGTGGCATACACCGGTACCCGACAATTTAGAACAGAAAGAATAGAGCTTCACACATACTGTAGATTAGATAGATAGAAACATGTCAGTCACATATATAAGACGTACAGTGACAGTGTTGTTTACTGTACTTGTCATTTAGTGTTAAAGGATTTATTTAAAAAAAATAATAGTGTTTTCATGCACCCGTCTCTTTAAAAAAGCCGTCTGGCAATTCAGCATTGGTACCCGACAATTTAGAACAGAAAGAATAGAACATCACAAATAGATTAGATAGATAGAAACATGTCAGTCACATATATAATAGGTACAGTGATAGTGTTGATTACTGTACTTGTCATTTAGTGTTAAAATAAAGGATTTGTTAAAAAAAAAATTGGCGTGCGGTTCCCCATAATTTTAGTCTCTAGCGGAGGTTAAGCAGATGGCTTGGGCAGATGTTTGAAGCCTGGGAAGGGGGTAATACCCACGGAGCTTCCCAGGCTACTAATATCAGCCCCCAGCTGAATACCTAGCCTTTACTAGCTATTAAAATGGGGGACCCAAAAAAAAATGACGTGGGGTCCCCCCTATTTTAATAGCTAGCAAAGGCTAGGCAGACAGCTGGGGGCTGATATCAATAGCCCAGGAAGAGTGCCATGAATATTGGCCCCCTTCCAGGCGAGAAACACCAGCCGTCAGGAACGCCAGAAATGGCACATCCATAGGATGCGCCAATTCTGGCACTTAGCCTCGCTCTTCCCACGGCCCTGTAGCGGTGGCAGTGGGGTAATAGGGCTAGGGTTGATGTCAGCTTATAATGCCAGCTGACATCAAGCCAAGGTTAGTAATGGAGAGGCGTCTATAAGACACCCCCATTACTAACCCTATAGTCTAAGTTAAAAAAAACACAAACACCCAGAATAAAGTCCTTTAATTGAAATAAACACACAATTCTTTATTGTTCTAAATTAAACCATACTTACCATCACACCCATTCCAGCTGAAGCCAATGTCTTCTGCAATAAAAGTAAAATAATAAACCAACCTCATCCTTACCTTTCCATGGTTCCCAGGACAGCTTCAGCTCTGCTACATTCACATGACAGGCTGGATCGCAGCTGAAAGCTGCCATCCAGCTTGCCATGCCGCAGACACTGAGAAGCGCAGGCATCCTTGCTCTCCTCAGTGTCTCGCTGTGATGCCATCCAGATGAGCCGAGTTCATGTCCAATGAACTCAGCTCACCTCATGCACGTCATTGACAGCGTGGGAGAATTCTCCTGCGCTCAGCGCTTGAGCAGGAGAATTCTCCCATACTGGGATGGCATTGAGATGACAGGCTGGATCGCAGCGGAGCGCTGCTATCCAGCATGCGGAGGAATGTGTGTTTATTTCAATTAAAGGACTTTATTCTGGGTGTTGTGCTTTTTTTAAATACTTTACTAGAAATTCATGGCTGTCATGTCTAATATTGGCGTGACCCCATGAATTTCGGGCTTAGGTCCAGCTGATAATAACAAGCTGGCCCTAACCCCTTTATTACCCAGTGAGCCACCGCACCAGGGCCCTGGATGAGTTGGGTACAGCGCCAGAAGATGGCGCTTCTATGAACGTGCCATTTTCTGGGGTGGCTGAGGACTGCAATTTGCAGCGGGGGGGTGCCCAGAAAGCTTGGGCCTCCCTGCGCTGCGTATTCCAGCCCTCAGCTGCCTAGTTGTACCTGGCTGGACACAAAAATGGGGCAAAGCGCCACATATTTTTTTTTAAATTATTTCATGAAATTCATGAAACAATAAAAAAAAAGGGCTCCCCTATATTGTTGTGTCCGGCCAGACACAAAAATATGGCGAAGGCATAGTCAAATACTATGGGAGACCCAATCCCCAATATTGGAAATAGTGTTTTTAATATGCTGTACTGCATGGCTCTTGTAAGGGGCATTGCAAGTTCCTCCGTCCTAATTTTTGGCAGCTTTTGCTTCAAAGGCATAGGCAAAGACTATGGGAGACCCACTCCCCAGTAATGGGAATAATGTTTTTAATATGCTGTACTGCATGGCTCTTGTAAGGGGCATTAAAATCGTCTTGTTAAGCTACTGTGTCCTCCATGTCTCTTTCAAGAGTCATTGATATTGTCTTTTTATTCCACTGCGACCTCCACATCTCTTCCAAGGGGCATTAAAACCGTCTTGTTAAGCTACTGTGACCTCCACGTCTCTCCCAAGGGGAATTAAAACCGTCTTGTTAAACCACTCTGTACTCCACGTCTCTTCCAAAGGGCATTAAAACCGTCTTGTTAAACCACTCTGAACTCCACAGCTCATCCAATGGGCATTGAAATATTGTTTTTAATTACCTCTAACCTCCACGACTCTTCCAACGGGCATTGCATTTCCTCCTAATTTTAGTCATCTTTTGCTTTTCAATGCATAGGCGAACACTAAGGGAGACCCACTACCCAATAATGGGTAGAAGGTTTTTAGTACGCTGTAATCCACGTCTGTTTCAAGGGGCATTGCAGTTCCTCATAATTTTTGGAAAGCCTTCCATTCACTGCTTAGGCCAACAGTGTACAGGAGACCCAATTGCTATAAATGTAAAAAATGGTTTAGTTAAGGCCCTCTGACCTCC
The DNA here is from genome assembly GCF_046119375.1 of Phyllobates terribilis. Lineage (NCBI taxonomy): Eukaryota > Metazoa > Chordata > Amphibia > Anura > Dendrobatidae > Phyllobates > Phyllobates terribilis. The sequence continues at coordinate 696,609,432 of NW_027362762.1, forward strand.
ATGTCACTTCCAAGGGGCATTGGAGTGCCTCGAAATTTTTGGTAGGCATTGCACTCACTGTATGTCCTATAACTGTGTAGCCGAACCGCTCCTTTTGGTACAGAAACATTTCCTTCAAGACATGTGTAGTTGACTGGCCTGATATTGATGTGAATGGTGTCTGTTCCTCCTGCTCTTTCTCCTTTGCCACCACCTCATCCATCATTCATCACCTGAAGCTTTGTTTTAACGGGAGTCATAGAACTGGGATAGTAACAGTAAAACTTCCAGCAATCCTCGGAGGAGGTAGGATATGCGCCAAAACTCTGACCACCTCAGGCCTAGCCACTACTACATACATGCGCTTGCATTCCAAGGAACAGAAAGCTAAGGAAATGTATGGCCTCATGATCATGAATAATTTACTCGTTGTGTAGGAGGCCGACCACTGCTGCTGTCTACCTTCTGAACTTTGTGTTGAAGCCTGATTGACCCAGGACCCGCAATCCTCTATGTCTGGAGGATGTGCTGCATCCCAGTGTCCAACTGTTTCCCAGCTTCCACAATATTAGCCCAGTGTGAAGGCGTCAGTGAGATGGACCATACCTGGCCACATTCACTTGTCCACGTGTTTGTGGGTAGGCTGTCCTTCCCACTAAATGCACTGGGGAGGGCATAGGTAATGTATTGGTATGTGCGCTTGTGTATAAGACGCACCAGGTCAAATAGGGGCGGCTGGGGACCGTTTATGGACACCCGGCCGCCCCCAGACGGCCTGGGACCGTGTGTGGGCACCCGGCCGCAGGGCGGCTGTGGACCGAGTATGGACACCCGACCGCCCCCTGGCAGCTGGGGTCCAAGCGTGGACACCCGGCCGCCGGGCGCTGGGGACTGAGTAATGGATATCAGGCCGCCGTCGCAGCCATGACGTGGTGGTCAGATTCCGCCTCCACATACCTAAAAGGCCCAATTTCAAGTGCAAGCAAGCAAGCAGTATGGTATTGCAGCCTGGGGGTGGGTGGGTGGCAGGCTGCATACTTGCGCTTGCATTGCAAGGAATGGGGGAGGTACAATTGAACACTGCCCTGGGACAAGGACTTGAATGGGGCTAGTTGCAAGTCTTCAATGACAGGTGCAGGGCGGGAGGCATTTTCGCATGTGCCATGAACAGGGGGTTAGATTGCACACAGTACAGCAGAATAGGCTGTCCTTCCCACTAAATGCACTGGGGAGGGCACAGGTAATGTTTTGGTATGCAAGCTTGTGTATAAAGCGCACCGGGAGAAATAGGGACGGCTGGGAACCGAGCGTGGACACCCGGCAGCCGGGAGGCTGGGGACTGAGTATGGATACCAGGCCGTCGACGCAGCCATGACATGGTGGCCGGCGTCTGCCTCCACAAGCCTAAAAGGCGTCATTTCAAGTGCAAGCTAGCTAGCAGTATGGTATTGCAGCCCGGGAATGGGTGGGTGTCAGGCTGCACACTTACGCTTGCATTCCAAGAAAACAAAGCAGATGCTAACTTCTATGATCATCATCATGCTCCTCACCTTGGCACTCTCAACTCCCCTGATGGAGAAGCCAGGGCCCACCGGAGGAGTCTTATTGTCTGGTGGGCTCATCCAATGCTGCCCTAAAGCAGGCCAGGCTAAGAAAAGTGTGGGGAACATTACCGGGACAAATAGTGGCGGCTGGGGACTGAGTATGGAGACCTCGCTGCCGAAGCAGCCATGAGGTAGTGGCCTGCTTCGGCCTCCTCCAAACTAAAATGCCCCATTTCAAGTGCAAACTAGCAGTATAGTATTGCAGCCTGCGGGTGGGTCGGTGGTTTGCTGCATATTTGCGCTTGCATTGCAAGGAATGGGGGAGGTACAATTGAACACTGCCCTGGGACAAGGACTTGCTCGGGGATAGTTGCAAGTCTGCATCTTCTGATGCGGTAAGGATCACTTCTGATGGGCACACTTTTAGGCAGTGACCTTGTTGTCAGAGATGCTTCCATGGGTCTTCCCCATGCTGTTCCCATGTCTTTTCAGCACTGTATGCATGTGTCACACAGCACCTGGCAAGAAAAGGTTGTAAGATGTTAAAATGACATTTCCCGATGAATGCATTTGTCACGGTTGAAAGCAATACAAAAGTGCAAAACCGCATAAAAAATGCTACTTGTGAACATAGCCCAAGGTGTGGAGGATTATTTTTGTTTTTGGTTATTTATTTTACCTTATACACAAGTCTTTACCCTGTAAGAATGCTCCTTAACATATTTCACAGGAAAACAGATTCAGTTTTGTTTTTGAACGTTTTATTGTGAGCCAGTAAAAGTGGCTTAATACCTCTGACCACGTTGTTGACAGCAGTGACCTGGGGGTCAGAAATGCTTCCTGGGGCGATCCCCATGCTGTCCCCATGTCATTTGAGAACTGTCACTTGCGTTTGGGGCACTTTTTAGGCTTTCTACAGACTGCCGGGGGTGCTGCCGCAAAAATGCTCGGGTCTCCCATAGACTAACATTGAGCTCGTTGCTCCGGTCGAGCACCCGAGTATCACGGTGAGCTCGGCCCGTGCTTCGAGCACCCGAGCATTTTAGTGCTCACTCAACACTAGTCATCATCCATCAATATAGATGGAGGCAGAGCTCAAGAAAGGGAGCCAGCTCAACAAAGGTAGCCACACTCCTAGCACAAAATGGTTAGCTCAAAAAAGAGAGCTACACTCCTGTTTGTACAAAGTCTAGCTCAAAAAAGCCTAGCTCAAAGATGCCTAGCTCAAAAAAGTGATCCACTGCCTGTTTTTACAAGGTACAAAAAACTACAGAAAAATCAAAGAAATGAGCCGGAGCATAAGTTGGTATATATGCATTATATAAGAGTATATTTACACTGTGAATTTTTTTAACAGGCAAAATCTAAGATAGAAACAAAATGAGCATATAGCCTATCATGTCTTTCTAAATAAGAAGGGGGAGGAATGTGACGAAATGGACCCCTTTTATATACAATATAGGATGATTTCTTATTTATCTGGACAATTTGGTATTTTGGGGCGAACTCGAAATATGCCACTCATGAGTTAAGTTCTTACAATCTAGCTGGACACTATTTTGTATACCCATTGTTTCTAGAGTCTTGTAGATGTTGGTGATGTTAACCTAGGTAATGCAATTATTTCTCTTCTGTAAGGTCAGAGGAATTTAATCCTGTTAGAATGCCATTGTATTACCATGTGGATTGTTGACTCTATGAAAATTGCCTCAGCCACTATTGTTCTAATGTCATAACTTGCAAACCGATTGTCTCCTACTAACATTCCATTGTAGGACTATATCAATCAGTATGTGGCTCTCCCTTGCCTGGACTGCAATATGACCAAAAATGGTTATATGGGACTTGAGATCCAGCCAATGAAAAGACAGTCTTATTCTACCAATCGTGAAGTCCCCGGTATCCTGCAATGAGGGCTGAGGGTATATAAGGAGGACTGTTCAGTTGACCGTGAGATTTTTGTTTACTGCCTTCAGCCTAGGGAAGTCGGTCCCGACTGCAGGTGCACTAGCTTGAAGACGGACAGCTAATTTAGGATCTTCGGATTCGAATGGGAGAATAACGACCGCATAGGACGCAACCCAGGTTGGGACATTTCAGTCACCTGGCTACAGACTTTGCCGTGCTGACTCAGTTTCCAAACTCCGCCATTATTTCTTTCTGGGCGGGTGCCTGCCAAAAGAAGTGGACCACTGGTTTGGAGTAAATAGTCCTGGAAAATCAGAGATGCGAAGAATCTAAAACCCTGGTGAGCCAGCGGAAGGGTGAGACTCTGTTGCCTGTTACAATTTGCTCTGTTTTGGTTATGTGTTATATGCTGTTAGCTGTTGGGGATCCAATAAAGCCTTAATATTGTGATTCCCTCACCCTGTGTTGTCTGAGTAGTATTCCGCCCACGGTTGAGGAGTCCGGGCGTTCAGTTGGGGATGAGCCCTGGTCCACGTTGTCTTCCTAATGGCGGCTGGGCCAGCGGACGAGAGCACCCACTGACCACGTGTCTTCATAATTGGTGGCAGCGGTGGGATACTACTCAGCCTGGTTTATCCTGGAGAGCTGCAGGGGACTGGTGTTCGTGGACACCGTCCAGGGGCTCAAGAACCAGGGAGGCATATAAGCATACCCAGCAAGCCATAGGTGAGGCATTCAGGTTTCAGACACTGCCATGTCCAACCCCACCAGCTCAGCCATGGGCCAAGGGCCGGAGAGGAGATACGGCCGCAGTAGTAAATGGATGCTACAGGATATGTGCCAGAGACGAAATGTTGAATACAGGAGCGCTGACACTCGGGCGGCTTTGATCCAGAAATTGGTCCATTGGTAGATCCAGAATGAGGTGGAGGACAATGAGGACCCCGTCAACGTTGTACCCGAGGATGTCCACCATGTGTCTCATCCTGGGTCCCGTGACAATCTGGAAACCACCCAATCCCCAGCAGTACAAGCCAAGGAATGGTTGGCTGCCTTGGGGCCTGAAGCTTCAAGAGAAGAAAGGGCTGGTGTTTTACAAGCAGTGCTTGGAGCTCCAATTTCCTTACCACCAGCACCCACCTCCACAATGGACTGCCACCAAGGAATTCATCTTTGCTACAGTGACGTACCAGTGATGAATGAATCCAGCACTGATATTGATGAACACTTGCAAAACTTTGAGGTGATGATGAGTATGCACAGGGTGCCCACAGCTGAGTGCCCCAGATACCTGTTGACAAGTTTGCCTGGTCGGGCCCAGGAGGCTGTCCGATCACTTGGGCCTCAGGATTGCTTTGACTATGGATTTATTAAGGACAATCTGTTGACCCTTTTTGCCATAACACCTGAGAGATATCGCATTAAGTTCCAGACTATGCCTCGCCAGGGTGTCTCCTACGTCGAATTTGGCAGTCAGCTCCGATGACACTGTAACCGCTGGCTCGATGGTCGGGCTACCCACTCTGCTGCTGCCCACTGGGACATGATAGTACTCGAACAGCTTATGGAAAAGATGGACCCGGAAATACGAGAATGGGTGGCGGACCGGAAGCCCGACACCTCCAAGCAAGCAGCCCGATTGGCTGACGAATTTAGAGCCAACCAACCCAGCTGGTGACCCAATAGACCCACTGATCCCAGGAGGTTCCTCAACCATGGACCTCCAGACTCACGTGCTGGACTATCTCACTATGCCACAGAAGCCCCAACAGGGCAAAGGCTTACCAACAGGGCCCGTGATTTGCCTAACCCACAACGCTGTTATACGTGTGGGCGCCTTGGACCCATGGCCAAAGAGTGTCTTCAAAACCGGGGCCCCATGCCTGGAGCCCGTCTGCCAGCTCAACCAGTCAGCATATGCAGAGATGAACCAGCGAGGCCTGGAGGATACAACCCCCATGAAACACCAGCAGCTGAGGAAGTGATTTACCCGATCCACACCTTGCTGCAGGCCGGACACCGTACACCAGCCAACCTCAATCGCCACATACAGACGGTCAAGGTTGGTGGAATACCGGCTCAGGGACTTCGAGACACTGGATCCCGCAATCACCCTGGTTAGCCCAGATATTGTTCCTGCCGCACATCATTTACCAGGCCGCCAAGTGACCATCTCCCTTGCTGGGGGCCAGTGATCAAACATCCCTCTGGCACGAGTGCAGTTGGACTGGGGAACTGACCAGGGAGAGGTTGAAGTGGGGCTCATGGACGGCCTCCCAACCCCTGTCCTTTTGGGAAATGACCTAGGACAAGGATGATCCAGCCAGTTCGTCACCGCCACCACCCGCAGCCAAGCCAAGAATCAACCGTGGGCAGATCTTTCTACCAACCCATCAGAGGATAACCCACCCCCGCAGTCTTCAACCTCCTCTTCTGAGCCCAAAAATGTGAGTACATCAAACCAAACTGTGCCCATTGACTGGGGGGAGATAGATCGTAAGGAGTTCAGGGATGCCCAACTGACAGACCACACCCTAGAGAGCATCCGTAGTGCGGCTGCCCAACCTGGGGGAGGAAATCAAGGGGAGGTGTATAGATGGGAAAGATGCCTTTTATATCGGGAAAAGCCCGCATCCTGCCCAGAAAGACCCTGGACCTGTGTACATCAGCTTGTGGTACCTCAGCAATACCGACCCCAACTACTGCGCTTAGCTCATGATGTTCCCGCAGCTGGGCACATGGGGACCAAAAAGACGAGGGCCCACCTGATGCGTAGTTTTTTTTTGGCCAAGGGTCACTCAAGAAGTGAAGAACTACAGAGCCTCTTGTTAAGTGTGTCAACGTATCGGTGGAGCCCCTTGTCGGGCCCCACTCCAACCCATGCCTTTGATAGGGGAGCCATTCCAGAGAATTGCCATTGATTTAGTAGGTCCCTTAGCCATCCCCAGCCGCAGCGGGAAAAGATTCATCCTCACCCTGGTAGACTTTGCCACCCACTACCCAGAAGCCACTGCCTTGACTTCCATAGATGCAGAACATGTGGCTCCAGCTTTACTGGACAACTTTAGCCAAGTAGGTTTTCCACAAGAAGTGTTTACTGACCAGGGGCCACAGTTCCAAAGGGAACTGATTCAGACCCTCTGGGAGAAACATGGAGTCCTCCCCATGGCACAACCCCCTACCATCCTGAAACGAATGGATTGTGTGAGCGCTTCAATGGAACCCTGAAACAGCTCATTAGCCGTTATGTAGAGGCCGAGGGAGGGGACTGGGAGAAAAACCTGCAGCAGCTCCTTTTTGCTTACCGGGAGGTGCCAAAGGACTCCACCGGGTTCTCCGCCTTCTAAATGCTGTAGGGCCGAAAAGTACTGGGGCCCTTAGAGCTGGTACGAGAAAGTTGGGAGGGCACCTTCCCCACAGAAGAGGTTGCCATCCTAGATTATATTCAAAAATTTAGGAAAGGATGAGGCACCTCATGGTATTAGCCCACGGGAACTTAGAAGTGGCTCAGGAAAGGCAAAAATGATGTTATGACCGCGCTGCCCGACTCTGAGAATTTGCCTGTGGACAAAAGGTCATAGTACTCGTACCGGTGCGAAAAAACAAGCTGCAAGCCATGTGGGCGGGTCCATTTACCATTACCAGGAAATGTGGCAATACTGACTACACGGTGGCCTTGGACCGAGCAGGGGTTCGTGAGCGTACCTACCATGTTAACAGGCTAAAAGCTTATGAGGAAAGAGAGGTCACCAACTTAGCAGTTTGTTGTCCCGATTTAGATGACCCTGATATAGACCAGATCCCAGACCTATTAGTGGACTTCAAAAGGGACATGGGGGTAAAAGATGTATACTGGGAGAACAGCTGTGTCCATCACAGAAGCAACAGTTATCAGACATACTCAGCCCATAGGAATCCATGTTCACGAGCTTGCCCGGTCGAACACCTCTGGTCCGGCATCATGTCGACACAGGGGTATCCACTCCACTATGCCAACCCGCCTACCGAGTGACACCACCAGTGATGGCAATGATGAAGGCCGAGGTGGATGACATGTTAAACATGGGAGTCATTGCCCCCTCCCAAAGCCCATGGGCTGCCAGTGTTGTGCTGGTGCCAAGAAAGGACAAGAGTACTCGTTTCTGTGTGGACTATAGATGGCTCAATGAGATCACAGTTACAGATGCCTACCCCATGCCCCGGGTGGATGAACTACTAGATCGGTTGGGGGGATCTCGGTTTATATCCACCCTCGATCTGAGCAAGGGATACTGGCAGATCCCACTCACAAGAGAGGCTCAAGAAAAATCAGCTTTCATAACCCCTTTTGGCCTATATGAGTTCACCAGCATGCCTTTTGGGATGAAGGATGCCCCGGCTACCTTCCAAAGGATGGTGGACCATTTACTAGAGGGATGTCAGGGGTATGCCCAGGCCTATTTGGATGACATCGCTATCTTCAGCGACACCTGGGAAGAGCATCTTCAGCACGTGTCCCAGGTGCTGCAAAGGGTAGCCAAAGCCCAGCTCACCATCCGACCTGACAAATGCCAAATGGGGATGGCCGAGGTGTTATATCTGGGACATCGGGTGGGAAGTGGGTGCATTCGTCCAGAACCAGCAAAAGTAGAAGCAATTACCCAGTGGCCGAGCCCAGTCAACCAAAAACAGGTCCGCGCGTTTTTGGGCACCGCAAACTATTATAGAAAATTTATCCCCAATTACAGCACCATAGCAAAACCACTCACCGACCTCACAACCAAAAAATATGCCTGCAACCTTATCTAGACCCCAGAATGTGAAGCTGCGTTCCTCCAGTTGAAAGACCGGCTAGCACAGAGCCCAGTTCTGACTGCTCCTGACTTCCGACGTAGGTTCATTGTCCAAACCGATGCATCAGACACAGGACTAGGAGCGATACTTAGCCAAGTGGGGGCTGACGGCGAGGAACATCCGATAGCTTATCTCTCCCGGAAACTGTTGGACCGAGGGCCTACGCCACCATAGAAAAGGAATGCCTGGCCATAGTCTGGGCCCTAAAAATATTGAAGCCCTTCCTCTATGGCAATGAATTTACAGTCCTCAATGACCATAATCCATTGAGCTGGCTAAACCGCACTGCTGGGGACAATGGGCGATTGCTTAGGTGGAGTCTGGCGTTACAATCCTACAATTTCTCCATCTAACATAAACAGGGCAAGAACCATGGAAATGCGGATGGATTGTCCCGACAGGTGGAGAAGGATGATCGGAAGCCTATCATGTCTTTCTAAATAAGAAGGGGGAGGAGTGTGACGAAATGGACCCCTTTTATATACAACATAGGATGATTTCTTATTTATCCGGACAATTTGGTATTTTGGGGCGAACTCATATTATGCCACTCATGGGTTAAGTTCTTACAATCTAGCTGGATATTATTTTGTATACCCATTGTTTCTAGAGTCTTGTAGATGTTGGTGATGTTAACCTAGGTAATGCAATTATCTCTCTTCTGTAAGGTCAGAGGAATTTAATCCTGTTAGAATGCCATTGTATTACCATGTGGATTGTTGACTCTATGTAAATTGCCTCAGCCACCATTGTTCTAATATCATAACTTGCAAACCGAACGTCTCCTACTAACATTCCATTGTAGGACTATATGAATCAGTATGTGGCTCTCCCTTGCTTGGACTGCAATATGACCAAATATGGTTATATGGGACTTGAGATCCAGCCAATGAAAAGACAGTCTTATTCCACCAATCGTGAAGTCCCCGGTATCCTGCAATGAGGGCTGAGGGTATATAAGGAGGACTGTTCAGTTGACGGTGAGATTTTTGTCTACTGCCCTCAGCCTAGGGATGTCGGTCCCGACTGCAAGTGCACTAGCTTGAAGACAGACAGCTAATTTAGGATCTTCAGATTCGAATGGGAGAATAACGACTGCATAGGACGCAACCCAGGTTGGGACATTTCAGTCAACTGGTTACAGACTTTGCCATGCTGACTCAGTTTCCAAACTCCGGCATTATTTCTTTCTGGGCGGGTGCCTGCCAAAAGAAGGGGACCACTGGTTTGGAGTAAATAGTCCTGGAAGATCAGAGATGCAAAGAATCTAAAACCCTGGTGAGCCAGTGGAAGGGTGAGACTCTGTTGCCTGTTACAATTTGCTCTGTGCTGGTTATGTGTTATATGCTGTTAGTTGTTGGGGATCCAATAAAGCCTTAATATTGTGATTCCCTCATCCTGTGTTGTCTGAGTAGTGTTCCGCCCACGGTTGAGGTGTTCAGTTGGGGATGAGCCCTGGTCCACGTTGTCTTTCTAACGGCGGCTGGGCCAGCGGACGAGAGCACCCACTGACCCCGTGTCTCCACAGCCTGCTTTAAGATTTTGATAAAAAAGCGTAAAAGCCATCCCACCGAAACAAAGTGTACCCCACTCGGGACGATCATATCCTCTTGTGCTATAAACATCTAACTTATTTACATCTAATAGTTACGAATGGAAGATGATAAAAAAACTAATACCTAATCGCTAACCTCTCCGGCTGACCTGCTGCTCACCGCCCCCACTCCTTTTCCTTTTGCCATCATGCCGCATCTCTGGCCTCTTCATTATAGGCCTGGAATTCTGACCACATCCAGGCTTCATAGGTCTCAAAGAAAAAGAAAGTGGATTTATTTCAAACATTTAAAATCCATAGAAGAAATATAATTTTAATCATGATTAAGAGCGCATATAGCATTTGAAACACATGGATCCGTTTCCACTCAACAGTCTTCTGTAGATTTTAAGATAAAGTGCTGATTTTAACCTATTTGTATAAGCTGGACAAACCCACCTCTTTTTTCCAATTTTTACTGACCTGAATCTGCTTCTGCTCTAAATCTAAATTGGAAACATACAGTAAGTGAGCTGGAGATTTCCTTTTTGATCTCAGAGGTCACTGCTTGTTGTGAGGTCGCTATGCCAACCTTATGCCTTGCTGTAACCTCCTTAAGTACTGACCTATTTTGAAGAAGTCGGAGATGCAGAGCTCAATGAAAGAAAGAAGAGTACCGAAAGGTGAGCATCGATGGGCTGGAGAAGTGAGTAATGAGGTGAGTATTGGTAAAAATAATAAACTAATACTCACTTTTCCTGCGTGATGCCCGGCTTCTTTTCAATTACACACACCGCACCTCTGGCCTCTTCACTATAGGCCATGACATCCAGTCATGTCTAAATCTAAGAGGTCACTGAGTATTGTAAAGTTGCAACATTGCTATGTCATGATTTGCGCCCCACGTGACAGCCTGACCTGGCCATAGGTCATGGCCTATAGTAAAGAGGCTGTAAATGCCAAGTGCTGTGGTAGAAAGAAAAGGACCGAGTGACATGCAATAAGCAGTGGGGCAGCAAGAGAGAACAGAAATGAGGTGAATATTTTTTTTAATTTTTGTATTGCCCTGTTCCAACTTACATGCAAATTTGAGTTCCAAACAAACATACAGTTCCCAAATTATGAACCAGGTAGGTTCTGTAGGTTTGTGTGTAACCCAGGGACTGTCTATGCTTTAAATAAGTCACCGGTTTGCATTATGAGGACATATTTTAAGATATTTGATGACCTATTTACAGAAATGGCCTGGAGAAACAAGCAGCAGTGACTAAAATTTATCTATTTGCCTTTCTGATTGGATCAAGATGTATTAGCAAAGCCTGATCTACACTGACGAGAAAAAGGGTAACAATGTTTTGAACTTTTGACTTTCAGTCTCCATATCTTACCATTCACTACTGCATCTAATGTGAGACTACGATCATTTCATAGACAATCATCTTGCCTATCTCATACATAAATTTGACTTCCAACTTTTTAGCATATGATTAGTTATCCATATACTTGTCATGTCACTGCATTATTCCTGTTTTGCTCCTCGAGGTGGAAAAATCTTTTTCTTCCTCTATACTACAAATTACAACCAGTTCTCACATTCCTTAATAGCTCAGTGTTTCATTAGGTTGATTCCCAAGCAAAAGAACACTGGTTCGTATCGAGGAGCAGCCATGAAGAAAGTTTCCCAAGAAAAGAGGAAAAGCATCATCCAGCTCATCAATAGCGGTCTCTTGGACAAGAAAATTGCCAAACTGCATCATGTGAGTGCCATGACAGTTGAAAGAATATAAAATTATGTCCATCCATCCATTCAAAAGCTAAGAGGTGAACATCAAGACAAAATATCGGAGTCAACAAGATGGCTCATCGCAAGGCCTGTTCTGGCATGACAAACACGGCAGTGGAAGTGGCTCATATGCTTCATAATAGTGAGATCACAGATGTCCATGCAAGCACTGTGTGACGCATATTACACAAGTCTGGAATGGTGGCCCAATAAAAGGGGAAAAAGCCTCGACTTCAATATCATCATAAAAAGCATCAACTCCAGTTAGCAAAAAAAAAAGTGAACAGTAGAAGATTGGAAATGGATAGTTTGGAGCGATGTGAAAGTCAACAGACTAGGCTTTGATGGGTGCAAATGGGTCTGGAAGAAACAAGGGAAAAAGGGTCGAAAAATTGAAGGAACTGTTTAATGGAGGAAGACTGATGATATGGGGTTGTTGCACAGCCAAAGGCATTGGATACTTGACTAGGATCGATGGTGGTCTCAATGCTGAGTTATATGTGAGTATCCTACAAGACAAGTTACTTCGTACACTCGAGTACTATGGGTATGAAAAGGGTGACATAATGCTCCAGCAGGACAATGACCCAAATAATACGTCGAGATTGGCAAAGAAATGGTTTAATGACAATGAAGTAGAGGTGCTGGATTGGCTCCCACAGTTCCCAAACCTCAACCCAATTGAACACTTGTGGGTAGAGTTGAAGAAAAAACTGTATTCATACCCAAGTGAGTCGACCAATATACACCAACTTTGGGAACATGTAGAAAAGACCTGGGATCAGATTTTCATTGAGAAATGGTTGAATCTGATCAAGAGCGTGCCCAGAAGGATTCAGGCACTGTTGTAAGCCAAAGGTAGCAAAATACTAACAAAATAATAAAAATTAAAATTTAGATTTTTAGGAGCAAATCGGTAACAATGCAGTGACATGACAATAATCTGCATGACTAATCATATTCTAAATAGTTGCAAGTCAAATTTATATATTTGATAGCCAAGAAGATTGTATATAAAATGATGGTAGTCCTACATTAAAAGCAGTAGTGGATGGTGAGATATGAAGCCTGAAAGTCAAAAGATCAAAACATTGTTACTCTTTTGCTCTTCAGTGTTTTTTCTTATTACACAGCTGCTCATTTTAGTTCTTTGTTATCCTATGGGAAATCTGCTGTCGTTAGGAAATATTTTAAACTCCTTAGATGTATGGGATGGAAATACAACATATTTCATTTGCTAGAGTCTGGTCTTTGTGGCTCCTCTATATATGATATTCTCGTTTCATCTTGTCCATAACATTTGGAGTACAGTTAAGGAGGAATATATTATTTCTAGTGACATTTTGTTTACTCCTGTTTGGCATCATTTTTTTTTAAAAGATATTTATAATATAGTTCCATCATTTTAGGAAGGAAAGGGACTGTTTCAGCTGGGTAAGATAATTAGTGAAACAGCTATATTTGGCTTTAACCCCTTCAGGACCCAGCCTATTTTGACCCTAAAGACCTTGGCATTTTTGTCAATTCTGACCAGTGTCCTTTTACGAAGTAAAAACTCTGGAACACTTCAACGGATCCTAGCGATTCTGAGAATGTTTTTTCGTGACATAATGGGCTTCATGTTAGTATTAAATTTAGGTCGATAATATTTGCGTTTATTTGTGAAAAAATCCAAAATATGGGAAAAAATTTGAAAATTTTACAATTTTCAAATTTTGAATTTTTATTCTACTAAACCAGAGAGTGATGTGACACAAAATAGTTAATAAATAACATTTACCACATGTCTACTTTACATCAGCACAATTTTGGAAAAAAAAAAAAATTTTGGTAGGAAGTTTGAAGGGTTCAAAGTTCATCAGCAATTTATCTTTTTTCCAGCAAAATTTACAAAACCATTTTTTTAGTGACCACATCACATTTGAAGTCCCTTTGAGGGGTCTTTATGACAGAAAACACCCAAAAGTGACACCATTCCAAAAACTGCACCCCTCAAGCTACTCAAAACTACATTCAAGAAGATTATTAACCCTTCAGGTGCATCACAGGAACTAAAGCCACATGGAAGAAAAAAATGAACATTTTTATTTTTCAAACAAAAATTTTCTTTTAGCCTAATTTTTTTAATTTTCACATGGGTAACAGGATAAAATGCATCCTAAAATTTGTTGGTCAATTTCTCCTTAGTACACTGATACCTCATATGTGGTCATAAACCACTGTTTGGGCACACGGCAGGGCCCAGAAGGGAAGGAGCGCCATTTTACTTTTTGAATGGAAAATTAGCTCCAAAAGTCAAATTGCGCTCCTTCTCTTCTGAGCCCTGCCATGCGCCCAAACAGTGGTTTATGACCACATATGAGGTATCAGTATACTCAGGAGAAATTGACCAATACATTTTAGGATGCATTTTATCCTGTTACCCATGTGAAAATTAAAAAATTTAGGCTAAAAGAAAATTTTTGTGAAAAAAAAAGTACTTTTTTGTTTTCACAGATCATTTTGTGAAGCACCTTGGGGTTGCAAGTGCTCACTATGCATCTAGATAGGTGCCTTGGGGGGTCTAGTTTCCAAAATTGGGTCACTTGTGGGGGAGCTCCACTGTTTAGGCACATTAGGGGCTCTCCAAACGCAACATGGTGTCCGCTAACAATTTGAGCCGATTTTCCATTCAATTTGTTAGCGGACACCATGTCGCGTTTGGAGAGACGCTGTGTGGCCAAACATTGGAGCTCTCCCACAAGTGACCCCATTTTGGAAACTAGACCCCCCAAGGCACCTATCTAGATGCATAGTGAGCACTTGGAACCCCCAGGTCCTTCACAAATTAATCCGTAAAAATAAAAAAGTGTTTTTTTTTCCACTTTTTCATTTTTATGAATCAATTTGTGAAGCACCTAGGGGTTCCAAGTGCTCACTATGCATCTAGGTAGGTGCCTTGGGGGGTCTAGTTTCCAAAATGGGGTCACTTGTGGGGGAGCTCCAATGTTTGGGCACACAGCGGCTCTCCAAAAGCAACATGGTGTCCGCTAACAAATTGTCGGCTCAAATTGTTAGAAGACACCATGTTGCGTTTGGAGAGCCGCTGTGTGCCCAAATATTGGAGCTCCCCCACAAGTGACACCATTTTGGAAACTAGACCCCCCAAGGCACCTATCTAGATGCATAGTGAGCACTTGGAACCCCCAGGTCCTTCACAAATTAATCCGTAAAAATAATAAAGTGTTTTTTTTTCCACTTTTTCATTTTTATGAATCAATTTGTGAAGCACCTGGGGGTTTCAAGTGCTCACTATGCGTCTAGATAGGTGCCTTGGGGGGTCTAGTTTCCAAAATGGGGTCACTTGTTGGGGAGCTCCAATGTTTGGGCACACAGGGACTCTCCAAACACAACATGGTTCCAATTTGTTAGTGGACACCATTGTGTAGTGTATGTCAGGTTGGTGTGCGGTGTGGTATATTGTAGTGTATACACCACACACACACACACACACACTACAACACACACACCAACCTGACATAGCCTCCTAAGCTGAGTACGCCCTAGACTGGGATGAGTGGGAATGGCGGGACATTTTGTGTGCTGTGTGCGTGTGTAAAAAAAAAAAAAAAAAATCGAAACTTTATTATAGTGTGAGTGTACGTGTGTGTGCTTGGTGTAACCTTCTGCAGTCACGTGTGGGGGCTGTCAGGCGTAGGGGGCTGTCAGGCGTAGGGGGCTGTCAGGCGTAGGGGGCTGTCAGGCATAGGGGGGGGCTGAAGAGATGGAGGAGCCAGCAGCTGCAGCAAGGGGGGTGATCACTGGGGAAGGATCCGGCAGCAGCAAGGGGGGTGATCACTGGGGCAGGAGCCGGTAGCAGCAAGGGGGGTGATCACTGGGGCAGGAGCCGGCAGCAGCAAGGGGGGTAGGAGGCCGGCAGCATCAGGGGGGTGATTACTGGGGAAGAAAGCGGAGCAGGAGCCAGCAGCAGGGGGGTGATCACTGGGATGGGGGGGTGCACACTGGGGATGGGGAGTGAACACTGGAGACAGGTGGGGGTGAACACTGGGGACAGGGGGGGTGAACACTGGGGACAGGGGGGGTGAACACTGGGGACAGGGGGGGTGAACACTGGGGATGGGGGGGTGAACACTGGGGACAGGGGGGGTGAACACTGGGGACAGGGGGGGGTGAACACTGGGGGGGTGAACACTGGGGGGAGGGGTGATTATTGGGAGGTGGGGGGTGATATCACTGGGACTGGGGGATGGTGGGCTTGATCACAGGAGCAGGGCATTTACACTGAGCCTGCTGCTGCTGTGATCACAGTCCACCAGCTGTCAGAAGGAGAGCAGCAGCCGGTGGATGAAGACGTGGGAGAGGGAGCAGAGGGAGCGGAGGTCAGGGTGCAGGTATGAAAGTGGAGGGGGGTGGAGGGGGGGGCAGGGTGGAGTGGAGGGGGGGTCGGGGGGGAGCGGGGGCAATACTACCTGATGCAGATCAGCGGCGGCAGAAGCGATCCACGAGCTCAGCAGCAGAGGGTCCACGGGGGGGCAGCTGCAGAGGGTCCACGGGGGGGCAGCAGCAGAGGGTCCACAAGGGGCAGCAGCAGAGGGTCCACAACGGCCGGCACACGATCCATGGACGGGCAGTTGCGGCCATCATTAAAAACTCCCTCCACATCTGATTGGGGCTAGTATCCATGTGACGCTAGCCCCCCAATCAGATCTGGGGGGAGGGGGGGGGCAGAGATGACACTCCCCCCAGCCAATGGCTGATGCTGTAAGCATCAGGCCATGCCCAGATTTAAATATTACACCAATTTTCATTGGTGAAATATTTAATTCATACCGATTGGCAGTTTCATTAAAAGTGAAAATGAAACAGCCAATCGGAGGGGTCCCAGGCACGGGGGGGTTAATCCACCCCCCGGGGGGTCGACTTCAGGATGTCCAGTTGCAGTAGCAACTGTGAAACCTGAGCGACCCCGCTCGCAGGCGCTGCAGGGGCTCTTTCCCTCCATGTCACAGACGCTGTGAGATGGGTCGGGAACGAACTGTTTTCCATGTCACAAACGGTGTGACACGGGTCGGGAAGGGGTTAATGAAATGCAATGAAAGTACGAAAGTATATCCTAAATAACAAGGACTTTCTTTATTATTTTCAAATTGTGCAGGTGTTTTAAACTGAGTATCTTTTATACCCTGTTATCTAAGACATCCCTCCACCAATTGAGATAACTGTTTTAAGCTAAGGATTTTATTGTGAAATTATATAAATCTTTTTTGAAGAATAAGCTGAATAGAGTTACTTGTAATGAATTTTCTAATTTAAGACACTCATGTCAACTCTATTGAAATTTTAAGCCTTATGGTCATTCTTAAAGGAATACAAGAAGTCTTCTTTAATGTTCCACATAGAATTTCTTAATTTTAATTTTTTCATAGATTGTATTATAGACTAGAGATGAGCGTTGTTCTACTCGAACTGTTCGCCAATCTCAAATTCGAGCTGTTTTGGGCGGTGTTCGAGCCGTTCGGCGAACACGAACAATTTGAGAAAAATTCGGCTGTTCGAGGTTATGTTCGATAACTGTTCGTGCACCAAAATCATAACTGGATTTTTTCTCAGTAATGATGAAAATTAATGTTAATACGCAGTTTGAGTGTACAGCGGGGTGGGGGGAGGGGCAGGGGATGGATCTCTGCAGGAACAATGAAGATCTCCATTTTTTTTTCTCTTTCCCGCATTTGCAGTGGGGAGGTGCAATCTGTCAGCCTATCAGCAGCGCACACACGGAGCGAAGTGCTTTTTTTCACACAAGCAAGGGCATGTGTCATTGGCAGTGTATGTCACATGTCCTTGCCCTATAAGACCAAGCCATTTTCCCCGTCGCCACCATTTTCTCACTGCTGCAGCTGCGTGTTAGACGGCACCGCTGTTGCTGTGTGCGCTATACCTTGTTAATTTCAAGCCAATTTTCGCACAAATATACAGATAGCTTGGGAGTAGGGAATAGTTGTGATTGCAGTCCTTTTAAGGACTAGGTTACAGCATTTCCTACGACTTTTATCAGGGAGGTCTGTGCTCTTAAATAGATAGGTTGTGGGAGTAAAGACTAATTGTAATTGGAGTCCTTTTCAGGACTAGGTTACATGAGTTCCTATCAGTTTTTGCCAGGCAGGTCTGTGCCAGTGCTGTGCAAGTTTTTTTCACAGCATTTGGCTGAATCTAGCAAAGCTAATCCTTTTTGGACTATTGCAGAGTGTGTTAGTCAGTGGAGTAGCCTATCTGTGTGGCAAGATATAACACCTGTGTATAGAATACCAATTTTTTTACTGCACCTAGTGAAGTAAAATCTTTTGGGCATAGCATCATTCTATTAGTCCATCTATACTGACCTCCATCAGGTTGCAAACTGAATATAATTTTTTTCTGCATCTAGCTCTGAAAAAATATTTGGGCTTCTAGCAGTGTGTGGGACTTGGTCTATTAGTCCATCTATACTGACCTCCATCAGGTTGCAAATTAAAAATAATTTTTTTCTTCATTTAGCTCTGAAAAAATATTTGGGCTTCTAGCAGTGTGTGGGACTTGTTCTATTAGTCCTTCTATACTGACCTCCAGCAGGTTGCAAATTGAATATAATTTTTTTCTGCATCTAGCTCTGAAAAAATAGTTGGGCTTCTAGCGGTGTGTGGGACTTGGTCTATTAGTCCATCTATACTGACCTCCATCAGGTTGCAAATTAAAAATAATTTTTTTCTGCATCTAGCTCTGAAAAAATATTTGGGCTTCTAGCAGTGTGTGGGACTTGGTCTATTAGTCCATCTATACTGACCTCCATCAGGTTGCAAATTAAAAATAATTTTTTTCTGCATCTAGCTCTGAAAAAATATTTGGGCTTCTAGCAGTGTGTGGGACTTGGTCTATTAGTCCATCTATACTGACCTCCATCAGGTTGCAAATTAAAAATAATTTTTTTCTGCATCTAGCTCTGAAAAAATATTTGGGCTTCTAGCAGTGTGTGGGACTTGGTCTATTAGTCCATCTATACTGACCTCCATCAGGTTGCAAATTCAAAATAATTTTTTTCTGCATCTAACCCAGCCAATAGTTTTGGCCTAATACCACAGTTTGGCCACTCAGCTCTGCTCGGTTACCATCCATTGTTTTTTTGTGCAAACAACTCCAGAGTTGTGAATTAGTTAACCACCAAAATGAGTGGAAAAAGGCCTGCTGCTGGTGGAAAGGGGAATAGGCGTGTTGGGAAGGGGAAAAAAGGTTGTGTCCGTGGGGTAGGTGTTAAAGCAACAGTAACATCTGCAGAAGAAAGACCATCTTCCAGCCAAACTAAAATGTCTACTTCTTTTAGCGGACAATGTGATAAGATCCCTTTCTTACGGCCACGCCAATCGCTACAAATTCCAGATGAGGCACAAAAACAGCAGGTGCTTCAATGGATATCAAGTGCTCCTTTAAGTGGGCTCTCCTCCACATCAACTTCAACATCACAAATACTCCAATCCTCAAAGGTGTCACCCAAATCGCACTTGCTTCCTCACAGCTCCCAAATCTCCAGCTGCCCGTCTGAGTATGAGGTAGAACAGATGGTTGAGTCTGCAGAGCTGTTTACTCATACTATAGCCTGGGAATCAGAGGTCGACTCCAGCGCTTCTGTGAATCCAGACGAGGAAATGATCTGCACTGATGCCCAGAATCTTTATGAGTCGGATCCAGGACCAGACGCAGAAGGTTCTGACCATAATGTAGACCCTCATTCCCAAACTGTAACTCCTGTTGGTGGAGACAATGAGGAAGACGATGATAAGACTCAAATACCTGATTGGAGCGACAACTTTAGTTTTTTGTCAGGGCAGGAACAGGTTGGCTCTGAGGACGACGGGTGTGATAACGCACAGGGTGATGATGATGAGGTCGGAGATCCCACTTACTGTCAACCCACAGTCAGCCAAGAGATGAGGTCAGCAGAGGAGGTGGAGGAAGATGCTAGTGACGACGAGGTCAGGTTGCGCCTTCCTGGACAGAGACGTAGTACTGGAAGCACGTCAACAACTGCATCCTCAAACACAACTCTGCCTCTCACCACAAGTCGTGGTGGCTCTTCAGGTCACATGGGTGCTAAGCCTTGCATAGCCTGGGCATTTTTTCAGATCGATAAAGATGACCCAACTCGTGTTATCTGTAACATTTGTCAGCAAAAGCTAAGTAGAGGCCAAAAAATACATAGTTTGAGTACTTCATGCATGATCCGGCACATGGACATGAAGCATAAGTTGCAGTGGGAAGCTCAGTGTGCTACAATGCGGCCTAGCCGGCCGGGCCAATCACCGTCTGCCATATCTTGTGCATCCGCGGCCTCTTCATCCTCTGTGACTGGGGGGACAGCAGTCACACCTGTTTTGGGGCGCAGACCTGCCACCTCTTTACCCGCAACAGCCAGCGTGATTGGCAGGTCATCATTTTCTTTGGATGTGGTAACACCAGCTGGTGTTGAGCGCTGTCCGACATCGATAGCACCACCTTTGGATCAAGGCAACCTAACATGTCCGCCTGCATCTTCCTCACAGACCGGCAGTTTGCCGGGGACACCCTTATCAACCCCGTCTAAGCACAATAGCCAGCCCTCGGTCCCTCAGATGTGGACAAGTAAAAGACCATTTCCTCCTAGCCATGAGAAAGCTAAGAGGTTGAATTTCACCATCTGCAAGCTCTTGGCTACAGAAATGCTGCCTTTCCGCCTGGTGGACACAGAGGATTTTCGAGACCTTATGTCCGTCGCAGTGCCCCAGTACCAGATGCCCAGTCGGCACTACTTCTCAAAGAAAGGTGTGCCTGCGCTCCACCAGCATGTCGCACACAACATCACCGCTTCTTTGAGAAACTCTGTGTGTGACAGGGTGCATTTCACCACAGACACTTGGACGAGTAGGCATGGACAGGGGCGTTACATGTCGCTGACTGGGCACTGGGTAACTATGGTGACAGCAGGACAAGGGGCTGCTGTCCAAGTCTTGCCGTCCCCACGAGTTGTGCGTCAATCCTCTTTATGTCAAAGTTCCTCCACTGCTTCTGCCTCCTCAACCTCCTCTCGGTCTTCCACCTGCACCCAAAGCCTGTCTGGTCATGCCACAAGCTTTCTAACTGTGCAGAAGAAATCCTGCACACCTCCTTACTATGCTGGCAGTAGGGCTCAACGTCATCAGGCGGTTTTTACATTGAAATGTCTGGGAAATGTGAGTCACACAGCTGAGGAGTTGTGGTCAGCTCTGGAGAACCAATTTCATGAATGGTTGTCTCCACTGGACCTGAAACCAGGGAAGGCCGTGTGCGACAATGCTGCAAACCTGGGTGCGGCCCTTCGCCGGGGCAATGTCACACACGTGCCTTGTATGGCTCACGTGTTGAACCTGGTTGTCCAGCAATTTTTAGCCCACTATCCCAGACTAGATGGCCTTCTGCAGAGGGCACGGTCGCTGTGTGCTCACTTCCGCCGTTCGCATCCCGCAGCTCAGCGACTTACATCTCTACAGAAGTCGTTGGGCCTGCCACTTCACCGGCTAAAATGCGATGTGCCTACCCGGTGGAATTCAACTCTGCACATGTTGCAGTGACTGTGGCAGCACCGACAAGCCCTGGTGCAATACGTTCTGACGTATAGCCTGGGCCAACGAGATTCAGAGGTGGGGCAAATCACGCTGGAGGAGTGGTCTCAGATCAGGGACCTATGCACCCTTCTGCACAGTTTTGAAATGGCGACGAAGATGTTTAGTGCTGACGATGCCATTATCAGCATGACTATTCCGGTGATTTACATGCTGGAGCACATGTTAAACAGAATTCGGAGTCAGGTGGTGGCACAAGAGGAGGTGGAGGAAGTAGAGGAGGAGGAGTTGTATGCGGAAGGGCTAACATCTGCAAGGTCCAGACGGTCGGCAGCACCAAGGCGGCAGGCATGTGAGGGTGGGGGAGATGGTTTTACCAGGGCGCATGGTAGCAGCCAAACTAGTGAGGAAGGTGCAGGAGCCCAGGAAGAAGTGGAGGACGAACTGATGGAAGACTCATCAGATGAGGGAGACCTTGATCACATTTCTGTTGTGCGAGGTTGGGGGGAGAGGACAGAGGACGGAAGCATGATTGTTACCTCGCCACCAACACAACAGGGACTTGGTGCTCCTGGATGCGCAACACACATGAGTGCCTTCTTGCTGCACTACCTGCAACATGACCCTCGAATTGTGAGAATTAGAAATAATCCTGACTACTGGGTTGCCACACTGTTAGATCCCTGGTACAAAAGTAAATTTGCAGAAATTATTCCTGCCATAGAAAGGGATGCACGCATGCAGGAGTATCAGCAGAGACTGTTGCAGAATCTTACATGTGCTTTTCCACAAAATACCAGTGGTGCACGTAGTGAATCTCACAGTTCCAACTTGCCAACCGTGGGACCGTCAAGTGTTCAGCACTCAAACCGTAACAGAACCACAGTATCTGCTGGTAACATCAATTTTGCGGAATCATTTCACCACTTTTTTAGCCCATCCTTTGCAAGGCCACAGGAGACAAGAAGTCTGACACATAGTCAACGCCTAGAGACGATGGTACAGGAGTATCTCCAAGTAAACATTGAAGCCACGACTGTGTCACTGGACCCTTGCTCTTTTTGGGCTTCCAATCTGGATAAATGGCCGGAGCTAGCCACTTACGCCTTGGAGATCTTGTCATGCCCCGCAGCCAGCGTTCTGTCTGAACGTGTGTTCAGCGCTGCTGGTGGTGTGCTGACAGATAAGCGCACGCGGCTCTCCACTGATAATGTAGACAGACTCACGTTCATAAAGATGAACAAATCATGGATCCGAAACGACTTTTCTACCCCTGTGTCATCCTGGGGAGAGTAAAAGCTTGATGATTGGTTAAAATCACCCTACCAACCGTTTTAAGCTTTCAAATTACTAATCATGTTTATCTGTATCTTGACTGGAAAATAATTTGGGCTTTATAGCAGTGTGCAGCACTGATCCTATTAGGCCATCTATACTAAAGCTTCACCAGATTTAAAATTAAAAATAATTTTTAGCTGCATCTAGCCCGGAAAATAATTTTGGGGCTCCAAGATGCGCAAGGCACATAAGTGCCTTCTTGCTGCACAACCTGCAGCATGACCCTCATATTGTCAGAATTCGAAGTAATCATGACTACTGGGTTGCCACACTCTTAGATCCCCCAAACTTTTCGATCAACCTCTTCATTTTAATAAAGACCAAAAAAATGGTCATTTTTGAAATTATAAGCATTAGCAGGTTGTTAGAAACTGAAATCAAACAGTTTTCAACTCAAAACTTTATTCTAGGTGATGTTACATTTTCACATAGGACCCCTTGTTCGAAAGGAGCTTCTGAACTCTCTCGTCCATTGAATTTGTCAGGTTTTGGATGGTTTCTGCTTCAATTGTTTTGCATGAGGACAGAATACCCTCCCAGAGCTGTTGCTTAGATGTGAACTGCCTCCCGCCATCATAGACACTCCTTTTAATGATGCTCCAAAGGTTCTGAATGGGGTAGAGGTCAGGGGAGCATGGGGGTCACACCATAAGTTTGTCCCCTTTTATGCCCATATCAGCCAGAGATGCAGATGTTTTATGTGCAGCATGAGATGGTGCATTATCATGCAGAAAAATGATCTTGCTGTGAAATACACGGTTCTTCTTCTTGAACCATGGCAGGAAGTGCTGTTTGAGAAAATCCACATACATTATGGAGTTCATCTTTAGCGCCTTCAGGGATCCTAAAGGGGCCGACAATCTCTTCCAGCCCAAAACATTACTCCACCTCCTCCTTGTTGGCGCTGTAGCCGTGTTTGCGTGGGGTGTCCATCAACCAGCCATCCTCCACTCCATCCATCTGGACCATCGAGCGCTGCACGGCACTCATCCGTGAACAAAACAGTTTTGAAATCAGTCTTCATGTAATGTTTGGCCCACTGGAGCCGTTTCTGCTTGTGTGAAGTGGATAGAGGAGGTCGACAGGATGGCGCATGCACAGCTGCAAACCTCTGAAGGACCCTGCATCTTGTTGTTCGGGGGACGTTGGAGGCAAAAGCAGCTTCAAAAACTTGTCTGCTGCTATGACAAGGCTTTTTTGCCGCTGCTCTTTCAACCTGACGTAATTGCCTGTAGGAAAGAGTCCTCAATTTGCCCTTATCAGCACGCACACGTGTGTACTGTGAATCAGCTACATACTTCTTGATTGCCAAGACACTTCATCCTGATCATCGCACAATGTTGATTGTAGTCATGCCTTGAGCTAAACACTCCACAATTTGTTGCTTCTCAGCAGCCGACACATCCTTTTTCTTTCCCATTTTGGCAGAAAATGTAGGCTGCTTAATAATGTGAGAGAGCCTTCTTAAGTAGTCTTGCCTTTCATTGGACACACCTGCCAAACTAATTAGCACAGGTGTCTGCAATTGCTTACAGTGATATAAAGAGCCCTGACACACATCACCATCAATGAGTTTAACTGACAAACAAACAAATTCTTCCCTTATCACTCCTAAACACTTTTTGTATAATAATTTGGAACGCAGTGTACATGTGCTTTTCCACAAAACACCAGTGGTTCACGTAGTGAATCTTACAGTTCTAACTTGCCAACCGTGGTCTGTATGGAGTTGTTCAATAAAGGGCCCAAAATTAAGATAACGTAGATGGGAGAGGTCTCTATGAATAGGAATTCCTAAGTATCTGATACCCTGTGAGGGCCAGGCAAAGGAAAAGTTGGACTGGATGGAATCCTATATGGATTTGGGGAGGGAGACATCGAGGGCCTCAGACTTCGCTGCATTGATTTTAAAATTTTACCATGTAACAAAGTGATCTATTTCAGCCATAACAGCATGGATGGATATATGTGATTGAGTGATATATACTAGGACATCATCAGCAAATAGAGAGCACTTGTACTCGGTGCCTCCCACCTCAATCCACCTAATATTGGGGTTATGGCCAATTGATGAGAGCAGGTGCTCCGTCACTAGGATGTATAAGAGAGGGGACAGAGGACAACACTGCCTTGTCCCATTGGTGATTGTGAAAGGTGATGAAAATGTTCTGACGCACCCCCTGGGCCTTGGGACACCCGGAGCCGGACCCTTTTTGGTGGATGCTGGTGGTTGTAGTCTTCGTGGCGGCGACCCAGTTCCGTGGCTCAGGGCGGTCAAACCAGTGGCGGAACTATTTATGTGGTTTTCATGTTTAAATGTCCGACTATGCCACCCGTGGATTGCGGTCAGAGTGAACCGCCGCTACAGGGCAGACCACTGAGGCTGGTGTTGTGGGTGCAGCAGAGCGTAGCATAAGTCCCCACGGGAGGAGTATAGCCTCAGGGCAGTGTATGCGGAGGATGGGGGTGATGGTGCAGGGCAGCAGCAGTAACGACACGGAGTCAGTGATGCAGTTCAGGGCCTTTACTCACAGTTTTTATTATCCAGACCACGTCTGCAGGTAACGGCTGCCCACGTCGTACTGTGCTCACCAGGTGAGGGGCTCAGACAACTCCCAGATAACTTTGGAGCACTTCACAGGACCCCCTTTGTGTGTCCTTTGTCTGGCCTTTCTTACCAACACTTCTGTCCGGCTGCCTCGGGCCTCCTCTTGGTAAACTTGGCGCCAGTTTCCCTGACCCTATGTGGTGCCTTCCTAGCGGGTGTAGCGAGGGGCTGCGCCACATAAAATGTCAGAGCCTCCGGTTTCTAGCTGAGGGTCGTTTCCTGCCTCCACTAGTTCGGGGACCGGTCTCCCCCTTTGGCCTGACCCCTCCACGCAGGTGGATTCGGGCGTGCGGTGGCGACTCGCCCGTCCGCACCCCTGGGATCCCTTCATTCCTCATTCCTGGAGCCTTCTCCGCTCCTCTTCCTTCCTTCTCCCTCTTCCAGGCCTGGGCCTCTGTTACTAGGCCCGCCTCCGGAGCAGAGCTCATGCAGAGCCCCTGCTCCCTGCCACTTCTGCTCAGACTTCTCTGCACTGAACTAAGATGGTGCCCACCTTTTATACTCCCTTCTCCATGCACCCAGGAACTGCTTCCTCCCTGCTCCTGCACTACAGGGTTCCCCTTCCTCAGTGTTCCCTCCCCCCACTCCAGCCAGGGACAGGGACTGTCGTGCCCATCTCAGGGGCATATTGGTCGCCCTGCCCCACGGCAATGTGGTGTAATGCATGCAGGTGTCGGGTCCTGATCCACACTCCATCCTTACCTGAGAGTGAGATATCACACCTCTGGGTGAGGTGCAATACGTCTGTAGCAACCGAGCCCTCAGGGTGCTACAGTTCCATTTATCTTCAGCCTAGGTGACGTATTGCAATACAGGGCCGTGATTTTGGCTATAAAAGGGTCCCCTAGACCCCTACCCAAAGCTTTTTAAGAGAATCATATATGGCGTGCCAGGAGACTCTATGGAATGCTTTCTCAGCATCCAACGAGAGTATCTAATTACAAATTTTTAACTGCATCTAGCCCAGGAAATTCTTTGTGCCTAGTAGCAGTGTCTGCTAGTGAGCGGATTATCCCGGCTGTTAAGCAAGCTGCACCACCTGTAGTTTAGACACTTAATTTTTTCAAAGGAAATGCTTCGGGACCATGGGATACTTAGTGAAGAGCATCAGGAGGCACCCCAAGGCATAGGGGCTGGGACTGGCAGTAGGATGCCTTGCGGTGGACAGCCGAGCTCGATCCTTATAAAAGCTTTTTAACTGCAGCAGCTTTAGTGGACGCTACTGGAGCTGGAATTACCGCGGCTGCTGGCATGAGACTTGCCCTCCAATAGATCCTTGTAAATGGATTTAAAGTGTATTCATTCAAATTAGAGAGACAATTTAAATTAAAAAGCTTAGAGCTGCCTCCACTACAGGGGGGCTCGCTCGACCCACCAGCGGACAGGCACCAGTATTGGGAGAGGGGGGCTGGCCGTCAGGGTTCACCGCGGCTCTGGCACAAACCCGGCGACACGGAGGTGGCACGGGCAGGAGCGGACTGGCCGTGTCGGCTTCTCACTTTTTGAATTTTAGAAGGGCATGACATGCCTATATCTGTGTCTCCCCCTCCTTTTACTCCTCCACCTCTTTTATTTTCGCATGACTATATGTACTTGTCACTTTTCCATGTGTTAGTTATGTCTTCTGAGCAGTTTGTCAGCTTTTGGACACCTTTGAAGGTGTTTTCTATGTGTTTCTATGTGTTTTTGTTTGCCTGCCATTGGTTTTAACGGTGTTCGAAGGTGTTCGACGAACAGTTCGACGAACAGTTCGGCGAACACACGGGTGTTCGACGAACCGAACCGAACTCGAACACTACGGGGGTGGCTCAACACTATTATAAACCTTGGAAATTAAATATATTCTATCCAAATTGGAGTTCAAATTGTTCCAAATGTAGTCATAATGGAGCTGATGATCTGCGTTTATTGTGGGATTATACTGAAATTGCACTATTTTGGTCGAAAGAAGTCTCGCTTTTTACAGACTAAACAAACTAAGTTTCAATGTAATATACTTTTATCTGGTCTTCTGGTGTCAACATCCAGCAAGGGCATCATGAACGTGCTGCAGAATTTTTTTTTAATCTATTGTAAAAGGAAAGAACTGCTTTTAATAGGTTCATCTACTATGGAGGACATTGCTGTATTCAAAGGGTAATCTAAATCTCTCACTACATACATGCAGAGCCAACATTGAGGATAAGTTGTTACAGGTTTATTTAAATACAGTAGCTTTACTTAAATACAGTAGCTATTTCTATCTAAAAGTGCTAAAGCTCTTACACTAAATCAGTGAGTGCATTTTTATTTTTTCCTAATTGTATAGTAAAAGAAGTTTCCTTTTACCTCATGAAGTTTGCCAGGTGTTCTATTGAAATGTGCCTAAAAGGAATTATCCTAAGTGTATGTGCAATAGCTATAGTATTTTCATTTACACTACTTTCTCCAAATTGTTATGAAAATCCAACATCCAAACAACTTTTTTATTAGGTGATGACCTGCTAGACATGTCTTGGTCTTGCAACTAAAACTCCTGGCAAAAGGTTTTCATTGCCAAGAGAAGATTATGGATAGCCAAATCAATGGACAATTCCACAAATGTGCTGAATCCACCATACACCCCAGTTTCAAGGTGTAAACTTTCCTTTTTAAAGGTAGCGTGTCATCAGAGAATGACCCATTGTTTTAATTCAGATTTTATGTTTCATGAACCTTTTAAAAAGTTTTGGCAATTTTTTTTCATGTTGCAATTTTTTTTTAAAGATTTTAAAGTTTTCAATTTTCACACTAGCCACTAAGACTTTTTAACATTTTACCTTCCTGTTGTTTCAAGAAAATCACATGTACATTAGCCACAATGAGCAGACTTTAACCATATTTTTTGGGTGGAAGAATCTAGTGAGCATGTGAAAAGGTCATTGTAAAGAGAAGGGGAGCAGAGTTATTGTGATTGGTGGATCCTGTGCTACAAGCTCTGTAAAAAGGTGTTTTCTGTCATTGTAATTATGTCTGTAATTCTGTTGATTAAGAGCCTGCTGAAAACTTTTTCTGAAAAGACAGGAAGTAGAAGTCTTAAAAAGCCCTATTGTGAAAATTGTAATTTTTCAAATTTTGTTTTTAATAAAGATCGGCATATAAAAAAATCTGCCAAAAGTAAAAAAAATTCTCTATAATTCACACAAAAACCTGGTTTAAGCAATATGTCTACAATGCAACCTCCGAATTGTACAGCTGTAATAAGTGCCCCCCCTCCTCACACTTCTATGAGACTTTATTGTTTACTTCAAATTCCAAATGCTGCAATCTAGTTCTAGGAGAAAACATACCATATTTATGCTTTTGCATCATTTACAGCACATTGCTGTAAAACACCAAGTACTTGCAATACTGTAGTACTGAAGAGGCAAGGGATATGCTAGAGATAAAATTGCAAAATATTGTAAAACAGCATGGAATAGGAAAGTTTCCATTTAGCATTTATGCAACATTGCAATGCTTGAACTCATGCAAGCTCACATTTGTGGGTAAACTTCCAAAACTGCACATATATCCACATACTGTATAGTACATGAAAGCAGAAAAAAAAGGAAATTAAAGAAAAAAAGCTCATATAATTCTTTGTTTTCATATGCTCAATATAGGGAAATAAAAAATGTTGCTCTTTTATCCTTTAAAGTCTCCAGATGTGTCTTTAAATTGTTATCTAAACACATGTAGCACTACTTTTCATGATTTCCCCCAAAGAGAAATACATGAAAAGACTTGGACTCAATGCAAAGATATTAGTTGGACAAAGATATTTTCAATAGGGAAATTATATGAGAAAATAAATGAGAGTTTCAGTTATCCAGAAAGAACTTTCTATCTTTCAACGCATAAAATATAGAACAACATTTACTTAAATGGAGCTGGCGCAGTGACTTGCTCAGATCCTCTTAATCACTAAAAGCAAATAAGATGCCTCTGGCTGCAAGCTCTGTTTTTCTAGGTTATTTTATAAGTCTTATTTGTTCTCTATTCATTTGAAGATAACTGTGCTATTTACCTTTGCTTTTCACTTGGGGATTAGTTGTCAGACTGGATAAACATCAACTATCTGCTGGTTTCTATGGATCCATAACTACATTTATCTATTTCTCTGCTTTTGGCAGAGTGGGTGCCCCATCTAAACCTGATTATAGTAAATGGCTACAGGCAATACACTTTGCAAACAAGGCAGTAAATAATAGAGGTATATACAATATGCACGTGGAAAGGGAACTATCTAGTAGTAGTAATACAAACATTTATCTTAATTTCAATAGCCATTTTAAATAAGCACTCCCATCAAAGTATTTTTCCTCTTAATATATTGCAATCATCACAATATATAGCACTGTGTACTTACAATTGCTCATTTTGCATTTCTACCCAGTAAATTCTTCTCTTTTCTCTTCTCTATGTGAAAACAGGAAGTCTCTTGTCCCTGCAGAAATTATTCCTCTCTTCAATGCCTGACCCAGCTACTCTCTCTTCCCCCTGCCAGGGATGTTTGCAGTGACTAATGAGTCATACAGGGAAAATTGACCTCCTGTTTCTACATAGAGCTTAGAAGGATTCAGCTAGTTAGGTGATATCATAGACCTAATAGAAAACAGAAGAATTAAATGGGTAGAAGGGCAAAAATATCAATTGCAAGTACACAGTACTATATAATATGATGACTGCATAAGAGAATACAAATTTTGATGGGAGGCCTTCTTTAAAGAGTGACCGTCGTTTTAATTTTTATTTCATAAACCAGTAATACACATGAACAATCATCTTTGTAATATATCTTTTCAGAGAAATCTGCTCCTATCTCTGCCAGGACTGCTAATTCATTCTCACAATTCTCAATTCTCAGGTAATATCTGCATTCAATGAAGACAGATTATTACAATACTGAGATATGAGATGGAAGTTACTAATGATAAGTTTCTAAGTAGACCAGAGGGGGTGGGCTCTGTCTCTAGCTCCTCCCTCCTCCTCCCACATCCTCCCCTCTGCATAGAATCTTATCAGTAGTAACTGCCATCTCCTATCTCAATAATGGGAAAGTTTGTCTTCACTGAATACAACTTTTACCCATGTTTTGAGAATTTTGAGAATGATTGAGCAGTCCAAAAGGAGAAAATATCAGATTTTTCTGATAAGATCTATTACAAAGTTGTTTGTTTTCATTTACATTATTGATTTTTGAAATAAAAATTAAAATGACAGTTACTGTTTAAAACTAATTATTGCTTAATTTTTATTTATTTTTTTAGAATTTAATAGCGTTTGCAAATGATGCCCCAGGAATGAAGTGACCCATCCACAGATGCCTCCGCAATGATGTGAGATAGCTAAAGGTGCCCCCACTATAGTGTGAACTAGTCACAGGCACATAGACCCCAAAACAGTGTGAGATTAGTCACAAAATCCCCCACAGCAGTGTATACCAGATAGAGATATTTTAAAAAGTGTATGACTTCTTCCACAATGCTGCCACAACAATGCTTGCCTTATCACTGACACCCTTCTTCCTTCGTCCCTACATCCATCTCTTGAAAGCCACTTAGCTGTTCATTTACCTGCTCTGCAGCCTTACCAAAAGTCCATACGCCCTTGTCTATATGACTCGTTCAGACCAAAATACATTGTACATCATGACGTAGTCAGGTAAGCCAGGCAGTGGCACTACATTCTCAAACTGCATGTGAGCGCAATGTGGCAAAAAAAATATATGGATTGCAATGAGCCAAATCCTTTTATTCATAAGAAAGACCTGGCTTATCATTACGGGTATACACAAATGAACAGCTAAACTGCTCAGTACCACTGTATATTGTCCTCCTACTTCAGAGAGAAAGCAGAGAAGTATTTCCTCTGTGCATATGGTGTTTGAGTGACTTTGTAGCACCTAGTTTCTAGACACTCCTATTCTGCTATATTCAGGGAAAATTACTGTTAAAAAC
Source organism: Phyllobates terribilis (assembly GCF_046119375.1). Classification (NCBI taxonomy): domain Eukaryota; kingdom Metazoa; phylum Chordata; class Amphibia; order Anura; family Dendrobatidae; genus Phyllobates; species Phyllobates terribilis. Next base: position 696,640,524 of record NW_027362762.1, read on the forward strand.
TGAGTTTCCAGAAGAGAAGACTGCTAAAAAATGTCAGATACAAAATATTAATACATGAAATCACCATAATCACCACTGTCCCCATTGGGGCTTACAATCTAAATTCCCTATCAGTATGTCTTTGAAGTGTGGGAGGAAACCGGAGAACCCAGAGGAAATCCATGCAGATACGGAGAAAACATACAAACTCCTTGCAGATGTTGTCCTTTGAGGATTTAAACCCAGGACGCCAGCATTGAAAAACTTCTGTGCTTCCGATATGTACTGTATATATACTGTAACATACAGTGAGCTGAACAATCTTGTTAGAGATTTAGATCTGCCCAAGAGTAAGGCTGAGCTCTTTTGTTCCAGGGTACAGCAGTGAAATCTCCTAGTGGGCGATGTTCGGATTTCTTTGTTCCGCAACCGTGATAAAGATCTTTTTCAATACTTCTTCTTGGAAGCCGATCATGTGGCATGTCACAACATCAACAGCTTAATGGAAGTTCTGAAGATAAATCATAATCCAGAGGAATAGAGGCTCTTCATTGATTTGTCCAAAACAAGCCTAAAAGCCATCTTGCTGCAAAATGGCAATGCGCTACCTTTAATTCCAGTTGGTTATGCAGTCCACATAAAAGAAATCTATGACAACATGAAACAGCTGTTTAGGTGTCTGAACTATGACCAACATTTGTGGCCCCTCTGTGGTGACTTAAAGGTTGTTACCCTCTTACTTGGTTTCAAGTGTGGATACACAAAGTACTGCTGCTTTCTGAGTAAGTGGGATAGTTGTGCAAGAGAATATCACTACAATAAAAAAGATTGGCCTCTCCGACATTCACTTCAGCCAAGGAGTAAAACTGTCCTGCATCCAGCACCTGTTGCCCCACATAAGATTTTGTTGCCACCATTGCATATCAAGTTGGCCCTAATGAAGAACTTTGTAAATGCAATGGATAAAAACTCAAAAGCATTCAAGTATCTCATTGATAAATTTCCAAGGTTAAGTGAAGCCAAGAAAAAGGAAGGAGTCTTTATTAAACCTCAGATTCACAAGCTTCAAGATGAGGAGCTTCTCCATTTGTTGCAGGGCAAGTAAAAGGCTGCATGGGTAGCATTTGCATTAGTAGTAACTCATTTTTTGGGAAACTCAAGAGCAGATAACTATGAAAAGTTGGAGGAAAATCACCCCAAAAAATTTAAGGATCTTTGTTGTAACATGTCCTTAAAGATTCATTTATTACATTCATATCTAGACATTTTTCCCCCAAACTGCGGAGCAATGAGCGAAGAGCACGGTGAGAGATTTCACCAAGATATTGAGCTATGGAGAAAAGATATCAAGTAAAATAGAATCAAATAATGCTTGCAGATTACTGTTAAACAATTGTAAGAGATGATCCAAAGCAGGAGTACAAGTGACAAGTGAAAAAGAGTAGTCACTGAATGAGGACCAAATTTTGTAGTGCAGTTTCTGTAACTGTTTAGAATTCACAATAGTGTTTAACAGTGGCATAACTAGAGTCAAATGGGCCCTGATGCAAAACTTGGACTGGGCCCCCCAAGCTAGTATATGTACACAGTTGTGCTCAAAAGTATACATACCCCGGCAGAATTTTTCATTTCTTGGCCTTGTTTCAGAGAATATGAAAAAACTTTTTCTCCACTCATGGTTATTGGTTGGGTGAAGCCATTTATTGTCAAATTACTGTGTTTTCTCTTTTAAATCTTAATCACAACCAAAAACATTCAAATGACCCTGATCAAAAATTCACATACCCCAGTTCTTAATACCGTGTATTGCCCCCTCTAACATCAATGACAGCTTGAAGTCTTTTGTGGTAGATGTGGATGAGGTTCTTTAATTTCTCAGATGGTAAAGCTGCCTATTCTTCTTGGCAAAAAGCCTCCAGTTCCTGTAAATTCCTGGTCTGTCTAGCATGAACTGCGAGCTTGAAATCTCCCCAGAGTGGCTCAATGATATTGAGGTCAGGAGACTGAGATGGCCACTCCAGAACCTTCACATTGTTCTTCTGTAGCCAATGACAGGTCGACTTGGCCTTGTGTTTTCGATCATTGTCATGTTGGAACGTCCAAGTACATCCCATGAGCAGCTTCCGGGTTGATGAGTGCAAATTTGCCTCCAGTATTTGCTGATAACGTGCTACATTCATCTTTCCTTCAACTTTTACCAAGTTTCCTGTGCCTTTGTAGCTATCAAATCCCCAAAACATCAGTGATCCACCTCCATGCTTTACTGTAGGAATGGTCTTCCTTTCATCATAGGCCTTGTTGACCTCTCTCCAGATGTAACATTTATGTTGGTGGCCAAAAAGTTCAATTTTGGTCTCATCACTCCAAAATACCTTGTTCCAGAAGTTTTGAGGATTGTCTCTGTGCTGTTTGGCGTAGTGTAGGCAAGATACTTTGTGGCATTTGCGCAGCAATGGCTTTCTTCTGGCGACTCAACCATGCAGCACATTTTTCTTCAAGTGCCTCCTTATTGTGATTCTTGAAACAGACACACCACTAGTTTTTAAAGAGTCCTGAATTTCAGTTATTTGTAGGTTTTGTGGGTTTTTCTTTGCATCCCGAACAATTTTCATGGCAGTTGTGGCCGAAATTTTCATTGGTGTACATGACCGTGGTTTGGTTTTTACAGAGCCCCTGATTTTCCATTTGTTAATCACACTTTGAATGTTTCCTTGGATATCTTCCTGTATTTTACAGTTCAACTACCTTTTCCCGTAGATCCGTTGATAATTCTTTTGCTTTCACCATGACTCACAATCCAGAAATGTCAGTGGCTGGATGAAATACGCAAGAGTCTGGATCCCAGAAACTCTCTCAGCTTTTATACACACACACTGAGTACAAGAAAACAGGTCACGGGCGAAGATGTTACCTTTAGTAGCCATTCAAACCCATTTATGTCAAATTCTGTGTATGTTATCAGGCCAAAATCAGCAGGGTATGTGAAATTTTGATAAGGGTCATTTGGATGTTTTTGGTTGTCATTAAGATTTAAAAAGAGAAAACACAGTAGTTTGACAAGAAATAGCTTCACCCAACCAATAACCATGAGTGGAGAAAAGTTTTTTTATCATTCATATTCTCTGCAACAAGTCTAAGAAAGGAAAAATTCTGCCGGGGTATGTAAACTTTTGAGCACAACTGTATATATATATTTATATATATATATATATATATATATATATATATATACAGTACAGACCAAAAGTTTGGACACACCTTCTCATTTAAAGATTTTTCTGTATTTTCATGACTATGAAAATTGTACATTCACACTGAAGGCATCAAAACTATGAATTAACACATGTGGAATTATATACTTAACAAAAAAGTGTGAAACAACTGAAAATATGTCTTATATTCTAGGTTCTTCAAAGTAGCCACATTTTGCTTTGATGACTGCTTTGCACACTCTTGGCATTCTCTTGATGAGCTTCAAGAGGTAGTCACCGGAAATGGTCTTCCAACAATCTTGAAGGAGATCCCAGAGATGCTTAGCACTTGTTGGCCCTTTGGCCTTCACTCAGCGGTCTAGCTCACCCCAAACCATCTCGATTGGGTTCAGGTCTGGCGACTGTGGAGGCCAGGTCATCTGGCGTAGCACCCCATCACTCTCCTTCTTGGTCAAATTGTCCTTACACAGCCTGGAGGTGTGTTTGGGGTCATTGTCCTGTTGAAAAATAAATAATGGTCCAACTAAACGCAAACCGGATGGAATAGCATGCCACTGCAAGATGCAGTGGTAGCCATGCTGGTTCAGTATGCCTTCAATTTTGAATAAATCCCCAACAGTGTCACCAGCAAAGCACCCCCACACCATCACACCTCCTCCTCCATGCTTCACGGTGGGAACCAGGCATGTAGAGTCCATCCTTTCACCTTTTCTGTGTCGCACAAAGACACGCTGGTTGGAACCAAAGATCTCAAATTTGGACTCATCAGACCAAAGCACAGATTTTCACTGGTCCAATGTCCATTCCTTGTGTTCTTTAGCCAAATGAAGTCTCTTCTGCTTGTTGCCTGTCCTTAGCAGTGGCTTCCTAGCAGCTATTTTACCATGAAGGCCTGCTGCACAAAGTCTCCTTTTAACAGTAGTTGTAGAGATGTGTCTGTTGCTAGAACTCTGTGTGGCATTGACCTCGTCTCTAATCTGAGCTGCTGTTAACCTGTTTTTCTGAGGCTGGTGACTCGGATAAACTTATCCTCAGAAGCAGAGGTGACTCTTGGTCTTCCTTTCCTGGGGCGATCCTCATGTGAGCCAGTTTCTTTGTAGCGCTTGATGGTTTTTACAACTGCACTTGTGGACACTTTCAAAGTTTGCCCAATTTTTCAGACTGACTGACCTTCATTTCTTAAAGTAATGATGGCCACTCGTTTTTCTTTACTTAATTGCTTTTTTCTTGCCATAATATAAATTCTAACAGTCTATTCAGTATGACTATCAGCTGTGTATCTACCTGACTTCTGCACAACACAACTGATGGTCCCAACCCCATTTATAAGGCAAGAAATCCCACTTATTAAACCTGACAGGGCACACCTGTGAAGTGAAAACCATGTCCGGTGACTACCTCTTGAAGCTCATCAAGAGAATGCCAAGAGTGTGCAAAGCGGTCATCAAAGCAAAAGGTGGCTACTTTGAAGAACCTAGAATATAAGACATATTTTCAGTCGTTTCACACTTTTTTGTTAAGTATATAATTCCACATGTGTTAATTCATAGTTTTGATGCCTTCAGTGTGAATGTACAATTTTCAAAGTCATTATAATACAGAAAAATCTTTAAAAGAGAAAGTGTGTCCAAACTTTTGGTCTGTACTGTATATATATATATATATATATATATATATATATACATATATATATATATATATATATACAGTTGTGCTCAAAAGTTTACATACCCCGGCAGAATATTCTGATTTTCTTTTCTACAAAAAGTTTAACTTTTTGCATTGAAGTACTGAAATACATAAACTTTTTGTTGATATTCTAATTTTGTGAGATGCACCTGTGTGTGTATATATATATATATATATATATATATATATATATATATATACACTACCGTTCAAAAGTTTGTGTCACCCAGACAATTTTGTGTTTTCCATGAAAACTCATACTTTTATTTATCAAATGAGTTGCAAAATGAATAGAAAATATAGTCCAGACATTGACAAGGTTAGAAATAATGATTTTTATTTGAAAGAATAATTTTCTGCTTCAAACTTTGCTTTCATCAAAGAATGCTCCCTTTGCAGCGATTAAAGCATTGCAGACCTTTGGCAATCTAGCTGTTAATTTGCTGAGGTAATCTTGAGAAATTTCACCCCATGCTTCCTGAAGCCCCTCCCACAAGTTGGATTGGCTTGAGGGGCACTTTTTGCGTACCATACAGTCAAGCTGCTCCCACAAGAGCTCAATTGGGTTATGATCTGGTGACTCCGCTGGCCACTCCATTACAGATAGAATACAGCTGCCTGCTTGTTCCCTAAATAGTTCATGCATAATTTGGAGATGTGCTTTGGGTCATTGTCTTGTTGTAGGATGACATTGGCTCCAATCAAGGGCTGTCCACAGGGTATGGCATGCCGTTGCAAAATGGAGTGATAGCCTTCCTTATTCAAAATCCCATTTACCTTGTACAAATCTCCCACTTTACCAGCACCAAAGCAACCCCAGACTATCACATTACCTCCACCATGCTTGACAGATGGCGTCAGGCACTCTTCCAGCATCTTTTCAGTTGTTCTGCGTCTCACAAATGTTCTTCTGTGTGATCCAAACACCTCAAACTTTGATTCGTCTATCCATAAAACTTTTTTCCAATCTTCATTTGTCCAATGTCTGTGTTCTTTTGCCCATATTAATCTTTTCCTTTTATTAGCCAGTCTCAGATATGGCTTTTTCTTTGCCTCTTTGCCCTGAAGGCCCGCATCCCGGAATCGCCTCTTCACTGTAGGCGTTGACACTGGTGTTTCGCGTGTACTATTTAATGAAGCTGTCAGTTGAGGAGCTGTGAGGAGTCGATTTCTCAAACTAGAGACTCTAATGTGCTTGTCTTGCTGCTCAGTTGTGCAGCAGGGTCTCCCACTTCTCTTTCTACTCTGGTTAGAGCCTGTTTGTGCTCTCCTTTGAAGGGAGTAGTACACACCGTTGTAAGAAATCTTCAATTTCTTGGCAATTTCTCGCATGAAATAGCCTTTATTTCTAAGAACAAGATTAGACTGTCGACTTTCACATGAAAGTTCTCTTTTTCTGGCCATTTTGAGAGTTTCATAGAACAAACAAATGAAATGCTCCATATTCTCAACTAGCGCAAAGGAAAGTCAATTTTATAGCTTCTCAAATCAGCCAAACCATTTTCAGCTGGGCTAACATACTTGTGCATGGGTATTCTTGGGTATTCTAAACATCCATTAGCCTTCTTACACAGTTAGCAAACACAATGTACCATTAAAACACTGGATTGGTGGTTGTTGGAAATGGGCCTCTATACACCTATGTAGATATTGCAGTAAAAACAAGACGCTTTCAGTAAGAATAGTCATTTACTACATTAACAATGTATAGAGTGTATTTCTGATTTATTTAATGTTAGCTTCATTGAAAAAAATGTGCTTTTCTTTCAAAAATAATGAAATTTCTAAATGACCCCAAACTTTTGAACGGTAGTGTATATACATTTATATATATTTGTGTATATACAGTGGTGGCCAAAAGTATTGGCACCCCTGCAATTCTTTCAGATAAAACTCAGTTTCTTCCTGAAAATGATTGCAATCACAAATTCTTTGGTATTATTATCTTCATTTAATTTGTCTTCAATGAGAAAACACAAAAAGAATTGTCCTAAAGCCAAATTGGATATAATTCCACACCAAACCTAAAAGAGGGGGTGGACAAAAGTATTGGCACTGTTTGAAAAATCATGTGATGCTTCTCTAATTCGTGTAATTAACAGCACCTGTAACTTACCTGTGGCACCTAACAGGTGTTGGCAATAACTAAATCACACTTGCAGCCAGTTAACATGGATTAAAGTTGACTCAACCTCTGTCATGTGTCCTTGTGTGTACCACATTGAGCATGAAGAAAAGAAAGAAGACCAAAGAACTGTCTGAGGACTTGAGAAACCAAATTGTGAGGAAGCATGAGCAATCTCAAGGCTACAAGTCCATCTCGAAAGACCTGAATGTTCCTGTGTCTTCCGTGCGCAGTGTCATCAAGAAGTTTAAAGTCCATGGCACTCTGGCTAACCTCCCTAGATGTGGACAGAAAAGAAAAATTGACGAGAGATTTCAATGCAAGATTGTGCGGATGGTAGATAAAGAACCTCGACTAACATCCAAACAAGTTCAAGCTGCCCTGCAGTCAGAGGGTACAACAGTGTCAACCTGTACTATCCGTTGGCGTCTGAATGAAAAGGGACTGTATGGAAGGAGTTTTGGAGTTTTGTGTGAAATGATCAATGATTTGATTTTTGCTTCATTCTCTTTTGTGTTTTTTCCTTGCAAGCAAATTAAATGAAGATAATAATACCAAAGAATTTGTGATTGCAATAATTTTCAGGAAGAAACTGAGCATTATCTGACAGAATTGCAGGGGTGCCAATACTTTTGGCCACCACTGTATATACAGATATATACACTACCGTTCAAAAGTTTGGGGTCACCCAGACAATTTTGTGTTTTCCATGAAAACTCATACTTTTATTTATCAAATAAGTTGCAAAATGAATAGAAAATATAGTCCAGACATTGACAAGGTTAGAAATAATGATTTATATTAGAAAGAATAATTTTCTCTTTCAAACTTTGCTTTCGTCAAAGAATGCTCCCTTTGCAGCAATTACAGCATTGCAGACCTTTGGCATTCGAGCTGTTAATTTGCTGAGGTAATCTTGAGAAATTTCCCCCCATGCTTCCTGAAGCCCCTCCCACAAGTTGGATTGGCTTGATGGGCACTTTTTGCATACCATATGGTGAAGCTGCTCCCACAACTGCTCAATGGGGTTGAGATCTGGTGACTGCGGTGGCCACTCCATTACAGATAGAATACCAGCTGCCTGCATCTTCCCTAAATAGTTCATGCATAATTTGGAGGTGTGCTTTGGGTCATTGTCCTGTTGTAGGATGAAATAGGCTCCAATCAAGCGCTGTCCACAGGGTATGGTATGGCATTGCAAAAAGGAGTGATAGCCTTCCTTATTCAAAATCCCATTGGCCTTGTACAAATCTCCCACTTTACCAGCACCAAAGCAACCTCAGACCATCACAATACCTCCACCATGCTTGACAGATGGCGTCAGCCACTCTTCCAGCATCTTTTAAGTTGTTCTGTGTCTCACAAATGTTCTTCTGATTGATCCAAGCACCTCAAACTTTGATTCGTCTGTCCATAAAACTTTTTTCCAATCTTCATCTGTCCAATGTCTGTGTTCTTTTGCCCATATTAATCTTTTCCTTTTATTATCCAGTCTCAGATATGGCATTTTCTTTGCCACTTTTCCCTGAAGGCCTGCATCCCAGAGTCACCTCTTCACTGTAGACGTTGACACTGGCGTTTTGCTTGTACTATTTAATGAAGCTGTAAAAACACAAAGAGAAACTGAGTGTATGGCATATAAGAAAAAGCTTTATTAGTAAAAGTATAAATACATAGTGCCACATATATGAATAAATAGATGCAGATGGGGAGCCAGTGCGGATACAAAAATCACCCAAAGAGTATCCACAGTTGCCATGTGTAGCAGGATGGCATTAAAAGGAGAGAGAGCGACCCAGAAATACATGTACTGACTGATGGCAGGGTAGGAGAGGTATATATAGGAAAATACGAATAATTCAGAAATTGATAGATAAATATCGCACTTTTCCCACTATAGGGCAAGAATAGGTATAGTCCATAATAAAAATACACTCACCAGTATGTTCACCAGGGATCGCTCACGGGGGGGGGGGGGGGAGGGGACAAGGCAGGAGCAGACCAGTGTGGGACCGGCAAGCCTCGACGCGCGTTTCGCAAATTCGCTTTGTCAAGAGGCATGACAGTGAAGGCACCGGCGTCTTTTTAAATATCCCTGCAGCGTTTGGTCACATGTACAATCTTGTGACCGGAAGGAAATGGCCGCCAACCGGAAGGCGTAAACGGCGCATGCGCGGGGATTGTCAAAACATCCCGCCCCCAGAGCGCCCATCATGATGTCAGCACAAACCCGGAAGTGCCGCTGGGCAAGATCCGGGGTAGCGCCGACACCATGGAGACAGACGCATGGGAAGCCAGGAGGATGAGTAGCCCCGCGCATGCGCACCGCCTGACCAAGGGGCCAAATATGATTTCCGAAATACTCCTGTACCCATATACATTGTACCTTAATACTACATAGCAATAAATCTCTCATAAGACATATATAGGTAAATAAGTATACAGCTACAAAAATCGAAATGTATATAAAGATAATATATAGTAATATGCAAAAAATGGAGATGTCCATGACACGAAGGCAACCTGGGGGGCAGTGTCCATAGATATCAGTTAGTCATTCCATTTCCTTATATTCAATCTTGTTAACAGGAGGGAAGATTTCACCAGAAGAAAAGCTTCACAGCAGGTATGGAATCCACAGAGAAAAGGACACTAGATATTAAATATAAAGAAGAAAATATAAAAAATAAGCATAATAATAAATATAAATATTAAAACAAAATGAACCACGGAGGCTCACTGCCATGATGAAGTATATACAGAAGGGGCCACAGGGGAGCACGCAGCCAATATCAAGTGGACTGTGTAATACATCATATCCAAAAAGGGATGGCCATATAATCATAGTGTGTGAGTATGTCCCTCCAAGACACCGAATGGAGGATTGGAAGGACCCTCACTCCAAAAGAGGCGCAGGACTGGAGTGCACAATATATATCACAGAAAAGGTGAGAAGCCCAAATTTTCATTCAGACCCCGCGGTGCCAAGGTGTTGAGGGTGATGATCCATCTCGCCTCCTTTTGGGCCAGGAGGCGTTTAGCATTCCCCCCCCGGGAGCCAAGACACACCTTGTCAATCCCCCGCACTCTAAGTGAGCGGGGGTCACAATTGTGAACAGCCTTAAAGTGCCGTGGTAGTGTCTTCAGCTCACGGGGGTCCGTGGCCGTGCGGGCCGCGCCAATGTCCCAGACGTGTTCCCGAACCCTGATTCTAAGCTCCCTGCTAGTTAATCCTACGTAGATTAATTGGCACCCACATGTGGCAAAATAAACCACATGTGTGGTGCTGCAAGATATATAGTGACGAATGTCAAATTGGCGGGAGCCATCAGAGTTGGAGAAAGACGTGCAACGTAGGACATTGGCGCATGCGACACAATGACCACATGGGAATGAACCCACCGTGGGACCGCGGGATCCAAAGAAATTGGGACGCGGGGGGACGTAGTGGCTGGAAACCAGAATGTCCCCTAACATCCTAGATCGTCGTGGCGTCATGTGTGGAAAGTCGCCTAAGCAATCCCGAAGGGAGGGCTCCGTGCCAAGTATACCCCAATCTCGAGAGAGGATCCGCCGCATAGTTCCCCACTCATGGTTGAATGTGGATATGTAGCGGATCCTCTCAGATGTCCCATGTCTAGGCACAGGAGAGGGATGAATGAGATGGTCCCTGGAAGTATCACGGGCCCTCTTATAGCCACGGCCGATGTGTACAAATATGTTAGGGGACAGTATAGAGATCTTGCCCGGGATTTGTTCAAAAGGAGGGATATTACGGTAACAAGAGGGCACTCACTAAGACTGGAAGAGAAAAGGTTTCAGCACCAGCATAGGAAGGGGTTCTTTACGGTAAGAGCAGTGAGAATATGGAATTCACTGAGTGAGGAGACGGTAATGTCGGATTCACTACACCAGTTCAAGCGGGGACTGGATGCATTTCTAGATACCAGGCAGATTTCAGCATATACTTAAAAATAAAATAAAATAGTAGGTTGATACAGGGATTTATTCTGACTGCTGGTTTCAAAGTCAGGAGGGAATTTTTCCTCAGGTGAAGATTGCCAAATCATTTGGGGTTTTTGCCCTCCTCTGGATCAACTTTAGCAATTACAGAACTAACAGGTCGAACTTGATGGACGCAAGTCTTTATTCGGCTTTACAAACTATGTTACTATGTTACTATGTTACTATGATACACCGATTGCTATAACCTCATTGTTTAAAGTGTTCAGCCAGATCTGCAGCCTGCTTCTCAAAACTAAAGTTAGTTGAGCAGATACGCCTCATCCTGAGGAACTGTCCAACCGGGACGGCTCTGATGGTAGAGGAGTCATGAGCCGATGAGGCATGTATCAGGGAATTTACTGCAGTAGGCTTCCTTTATACATCTGTCTAGATTCAACCATCCGGATCCACCTCAAGGGTGACATCCAGAAAGTCGATCCTTTTGGGATGATGGGTATAGGTAAGCCTGATTGCATAAGCATTGGAATTCAATCGTGACATAAAATCGTCAAGCTCCTCCACCGTCCCCTGCCAGAAAAATAAGATATCATCTATATATCTCACCCATGACACGACCCGGTCCACGCCCTGCACTCCCTCGTCGCCAAAAATCTCTCTCTCCCAGGAACCCAGGAAGAGGTTGGCGTACGAGGGGGCACAGGCCGCACCCATGGCCGTGCCACGTCTCTGGAGATATACCGTGTCATTAAAGAGAAAGTAGTTATGGCAGAGGATGAATTGGAGGAGCTCAAGGATAAATTCCCTAGATGGTCCGTCCAGGTCCGAGCCCCCCAGGAAGAGGCGAACTGCCGACAGGCCCAGATCATGGCTGATGCATGTGTATAAGCTCTCGACGTCGGCCGTGACCATAAGGGTATCATCTGTCACAAGGGTGCCATCAACCCGTGTGAGGACGTCCGTCGTGTCCTTGACATAAGATGGAAGAGGGGCGAAGGTGGCAATCTATATATTGACAAATAGGGCCACATAGCCCCTCAAGTCCTGACACGATCGGACGTCCAGGTGGGTTGAGGGCGTCCTTGTGAATTTTGGGCAAAAGGTAGAGGGTTGCCGTCTTGGGAAAGCGGACCGTTAGTGCCTCCACAGTTCGTTGGTCGATGATATCTAATTCACAGGCCCGCCCAAGGATACCCTGAAGTGTGGCAGAGAAGGAGGCCGTGGGAATATATGATAATTTGGTGTAGGTATGAGTGTCTCTTAGTTGGCGCATTGCCTCTTTCTCATACATGGAGCAGGGCCAAAGTACGATGTTCCCTCCCTTGTCTGCCGGTTTAATGACAATGTCTTGCAGAGATCATAGTTGATGGAGTGCACTGGTGATACGTGAGGTTATCCCGGCGCCTCCGTGTAGGGAGGCACCCTAACTCCTCAGTTACCAGACGCACAAAGATCTCAATTGCCGGACTCAGAGACAGGGGAGGAAATTTCGTTGATCTAGGGTATCGAGATTGTAGTCGTGTACCTGTACTAGATGGTTCTTCCTGCTCCAACAGTAGATCTTCAAGGTTTCGTAGTGCCTCCTTCTCTGTCACAGTCAGGGGACATCCCTCACCAGGTGCTCTAGAATGCAATTTATGTAAAATAAGCTTCCGGGCAAACAGGTGGAGGTCCTTGAGGGCGGTAAAATAGTCAAAAGCATTCGTGGGTGAAAAGGATAAGCCTAAACTCAGGACCTCCATCTGTGGATAATAACATGGAGCCCTCCCCGGGACACACTCACCTGATAAGGTGTAGTAGGTTTCCTCCTGTTGAAGGGTCTCATCTTGATCCTCGAGACCAGCTGAGCCTCAGAGACCTGTCGAGTGGTTAGATTCTCAGAGGACGGCTGTTCACTTGTGGAAGCCGTTGAGGCCAACGAGGAGGACCTGGAGCGCGAGGGACGGGCGTTATGAGGTCTAAATCGAGATCTATCCTGGGGGATCCGCCACCTGTATACACTCTTTGATTGTTTATCATGAATATCACGATGTAGTTTTTTAAGTTTATTGGCGTGGATATCTTTCACCCATCTCTGGCACTCCAGGTCCATCTCGTCATTCAGCTGTTTCAATTTAGTGGGATCCAATTCTTTTTGAAATTGCATCTGAATCAACTCGATCTGTTTTTCCATTGTATCAAGAGATGAGTCATTCAGATCCTTCAATAGGCTGAGGAAACCAAAAGAGCAGGTATTAGCTAGATCCTCCCATTTATCTTTAAAAACCTCATCCTCAATAGGGAAGGAGGGGAAGATCTGCACCACTGATCCTGGAGCCAGGGAAGGTCGTGTGCGATAACGGTGCTAACCTCTTGGTGGCCCTATGACGGACCAACCTTACACATGTACCTTCTACAGATCACGTCCTCAACCTGGTGGTATAGCAATTTCTCCGCCACTATCCCAGCCTGGATATGCTGTTGCAGAAAGCACGATTTCTGTGTGCTCACTTTCGTCATTCACATGTCATCGTTCGCTACAGAGGCCTTTCGGCCTATCGGTTAACTGGTTGATGTGCAATGTGCCGACACAGTGGAATTCCACTCAGCACATGTTCCAGCGACTGTGGAAGCAGCGATGAGCCCTGGAGCAGTATGTCATTTTGCATAGCCTGGGCCAATGCAGTACAGATGTGGTGCAAATCATGCTTGCAAAGTGGTCACAGATGAAGGACCTCTGCACCCTTCTGCACAGTTTTGAAATGGCTACTAAGAAGGTTACCGTTGACAATGCCATCATCAGCATCAATATTCCGGTCATCTACATGGTGGAGCACACTTTGAATAGTCTGCGGGAGGAGGTGGTGGTCCCAGAGAAATAGGAGGAAGCAGAATGGATTGCGGAAGGGATAACAATGTCTCTAAGTTTTGGACTATCGTTGCACAGGCGGGTGCCATGGGAGGGTGGATTAAAGTGATCAAGGGGGGCTCATGGTAAAAGACAAAATGTTAGTGAAGGTGCAGGAGCCGAGGATCAAATGGAGGAGGACGAATTCTAAGAGATGATGGGTGTGCAGCAGTTAAGAGATGAAGAGGATAATGATCCCCTCTCTTTTGTCCGTGGTTGGCGGGAGGGAACGGAGGAAGCAAGCTTCAATGTTACCCCACTGCCAATATACCATGGACTTGGACCTCATTGAAGAACCCGATATATGAGCGTCTTCTGGCTGCACTATCTGCAACAGGATGCCCATATTGTTAGGATTAGAAATAGTGCTGACTGCTGGGTTGAAACTCTGTTAGATCCACGGTACAATAGTACATTTTGCCAAATGCTTTTCCCCCTGGAAAGGGATTCTCACATCCTGGAGTGTTAAAACAAACTTGTAGACCATCTTAAGGTGATTTTAGCCAACACAGAAGTGAGGGACACAGTGTGCATCGCAGTTCTAGACTTTCAACACGAGAACGTCAAGTCATCAATGCAAAAACATTAGCAGCAGCAGTGTAAGTGGCAGAACAATTTCTGTGAGTCATTTCACATATTTTTAGACCAGCCTGTGCACCAGCAGAACAGAGTACAAGTCTGATGCATAATGAATGACTGGAGAGGATGGTGCAGGAATATCTCAAGCTCAATATCAATGCCATTGGAGGGGTTGGACCCTTTTGCATTTTGGTCTTCAAAAATGGAAGAGTGGCCTGAGCTTGTTTGTCACGCCTTGGAGATTTTGTCAAGCCCGGGAGCCAGCGTTCTCTTGGAACGTTTCTTCAGCACTGCTGGTATTGTCCTGATGGATAAGCGGAGCCAGCTGTCCCCTGAAAGAGTAGACCACCTAACTTTCATCAAGATGGACAAATCATTGATCTCCAATGAGTTTTGCACACCGTCGCGGACTAGACGAAGGTGTAGTTTTTAGTGTGCTGCATTGATCTCACGTTATTGCAGTCTGTGACTCCTTTGTTATGGCTTCTGTGCCTGCTGTTGCAACTGCTGCTGATGTTACTAACAATTTTTTGAGATGCCTTCGGGGTCTAGTTTCCAAAATGGGGTCACTTGTGGGGAGCTCCAATGTTTGGGCACACAGGGACTCTCCAAATGCAACATAGTGTCCGCTAACAAATTGAATGGAAAATCGGCTCAAATTGCTAGCGGACACCATGTTGCGTTTGGAGAGCCCCTGTGTGCCCAAACATTGGAGCTCCCCCACAAGTGACCCCATTTTGGAAACAATACCCCCCAAGGCACCTATCTAGATGCATAGTGAGCACTTGGAACCCTTAGTTGCTTCACAAATTGATTCATAAAAATGGAAAAGTATATTTTTTCCACTCTTTCATTTTGACGAATCAATTTGTGAAGCACCTGGGGGTTTCAAGTGCTCACTATGCATCTAGATAGGTGCCTTGGGGGGTCTAGTTTCCAAAATGGGGTCACTTGTGGGGGAGCTCCAATGTTTTAGCACACAGGTGCTCTCCAAACGCAACATGGTGTCCGCTAACAATTTGAGCCGATGTTGCATTTGGAGAGTCCCTGTGTGCCCAAAGATTGGAGCTCCCCCACAAGTGACCCCATTTTGGAAACTAGACCCCCCAAGGCACCTATCTAGATGCATAGTGAGCACTTGGAACCCCTAGGTGCTTCACAAATTGATTCGTAAAAATGAAAAAGTGAAAAAAAAAGCACTTTTTCATTTTTACGAATCAATTTGTGAAGCACAGGGGTTCCAAGTGCTCACTATGCATCTAGATAGATGCCTTGGGGGGGTCTAGTTTCCAAAATGGGGTCACTTGTGGGGGAGCTCCAATGTTTGGGCACACAGGGGCTCTCCAAACGCAACATGGTGTCCGCTAACAATTTGAGCCGATTTTCCATTCAATTTGTTAGCGGACACCATGTTGCATTTGGAGAGTCCCTGTGTGCCCAAACATTGGAGCTCCCCCACAAGTGACCCCATTTTGGAAACTTGACCTCCCAAGGCACCTATCTAGATGCATAGTAAGCACTTGGAACCCCTAGGTGCTTCACAAATTGATTCGTAAAAATGGTACGGTCTCGTTCATACCCTTACCCCAATGTTATGTTGGAGAACCACAGTCCTATATGGTAGCTCTGAGAACACATCGGTATTCTGCTGTACCAGCAAGCGAGCCTCCTGTCACTGCTGTTTAGTGAGAGCATCACTTATCCTGACCTCTCCCCCGGACTCACCCCTAGCTGAGGGTACACATACAACCACCGATCGCCCTTGTTAAAAGACCTCATCATGGCTCTTTTATTATATGTGTGCCTCTGTGCTGCCTGGGCATCTAACAGATGTTCTTTCACGATGGGCATGACTGCCGCGATCCGGTCCTGCATACTAGCCACATGTTCAATTATACTCCTATGTGGAGTCGGCTCTTGTTCCCACATTTCTTTGGCTACGTCCAACAGACCCCTAGGGTGTCGGCCTTACAATAACTCAAAGGGAGACAACCCTGTGGAAGCATGGGGTACCTCATGGACGGCAAATATCAAATAGGATAGCAACATGTCCCAATCCCTTCCGTCCTTAGAAACCACCTTTTTTAACATGGACTTCAGGGTTTTATTGAACCGTTCTACTAGCCCGTCGGTTTGAGGGTGGTACACCGAGGTGCGCAATTGTTTTATTTTAAGCAGTTTGCACAGTTCTCTCGTCACCTTGGACATAAAAGGGGTCCCTTTATCCATCAGGAGGATCTCCTTAGGTAGCCCAAGGCTACAGAACATGGCAAACAGCTCTCGTGAAATTAATTTCGCCGAGGTGTGGCACAGTCGACAACCACAAGTATATGTTTGTGGCCACGAGCGGATTTTACAATGGGCCCTACCAAGTCTATTGCAATCCGTTCAAAAGGTACCTCTATCTCTGGCGGAGGTACCAATGGACTACGGAAGCTTGCGGTGGGTGTGGTCAGCTGACACTCAGGGCATGATTCGCAGCACTTTTGAACCTCCGCGTAAATCCCCGGCCAAAAGAACCACCGCCAGATATGCTCTTGTGTCTTTTTAACCCCTAGGTGTCCACCCAGCAGGTGTGTGTGTGCCATTTCCAGAACCGCCCGACGGTACGACTGAGGTACCACTAACTGTTCCACGACCTCATCCCTGATTTTATCTTTATCTACCCTATAGAGCAACTCACTGTTGACCACCATGCATGGAATTACAGTATCTACACCGGGCTGTTGAGCTACACCATTTACCTCTAACACCCTTTTCCGCGCCCGAGTCAGGGTGGGATCCTGTAGCTGAGCTGTCCCAAACGTGCCCCGGGACACTTGCAGCTCGGAGATCAATGGGGTCTCCTCGACCTCTCCTGCCAGCACCTCTAGGGGAAACCTATCGGGGGTTACACGCTGTCCCTACTTTGGACACCCCTACGGTAGGTACCCCTGACTCAGATTCTTCGGGTACAGTGCCTGTAATAAATTTTACCTGGGAAGAGTGATTTTTGTTTTCCCACAGAGTCCAGAACAGGGGCAAGTCTCTTCCTAACACAGTTCCATAGGGAAGAGTTTTTGCCACCCCCACCACATGTTTCATGTCCCCATATGGCGTGGACAACACTACCTCCATGGTTGGGTATTCTTGGAGGTCCCCATAGATACACTCAACCCCGACTGTCCATCCTCTGGGGTTGTCTCCTGCCACCAGTGACTCATGTATCAAAGTCACTATGCTCCCCAAGTCTAAGAGACCCTCCGTTGGGTACCCATTAACCAGTACCTGGCACAGTTGGGGTTCACTGTCCGCGGGGTCGGCACTCGCAGAGCAGACGGTCTGGGTGTACAGTGAGACCCGGCGGTTATACCCGCAGTCCATGGGCTCTGTAGTCAGGGGGCAGTTGGCAACCACGTGTCCCGGCCCCTGAAACCACCAGCGCGTAATGGCGGAGGTACTGATAGATCTTGTGACCTTTTGGGAGGTAAGCGGTGTCCTGCCACTCTAACTCAGGGGTTCCCCTAAAGCTCGGGCAAGGTGCTGACTGTGCTCAGCACAGGGACGCCACCCCTTTCCCGGTTCCTGGTCTGGCAGGCTCCGGCGTGACAGCCGAGAGGCGGCAGAGTCCCGTATTAAGTCCTGAGTGGCCAAGTACCGCTTGATGAGGCCGACCACCTGGTCGAGGGTGCCGGGGTCCCCTTGACCCACCCAACGTTGGATAGCAGCCGGCAGAGTCCTCACCAGCCGGTCGACCACAACCCTCTCCACCATCTGGGCTGGAGTCAAAGACTCAGGCTGGAGCCACCTCTTGACCAGCTGCAAAAGGTCATTAGCCTGAGACGGGGAGGGTTGGGTCTCCACAAAGGCCCGTGAAAACACACGCTGAGCCTCACGTACATATTGACCCCCAGTCGGGCAAGGATCTCACCTTTGGGCCTCTGGTAGTCCTGGGCATCCTCCCGACTGAGGTCAAAGAAGGCCTTCTGGGCATCGCCGACCAAAAACGGAGCCACCACTTCCGCCCACTGGCCGGCTGGTAGGTTTTCCCGCTCTGCTGTGCTTCTGTAGACTGTCAGGAAGGCTTCCACGCCGTCCTCCGGTCCCATCTTCCTCAATGCTGAGCGAACCTTGTCCCGGGCCTCTCGACATTCCGGAATCGGTGTTGTGGCCGTTTCCCGCAGGGCAGCAAGTTGTTGCAGCAACAGTTCATTTGTTTTTTGCTGCTGCTGGTACAGTAGCTACTGCTGATTATGCTGCTGCTCCCGCTCCTGCTGTTGCCGCTGGAGACTCAGGTGCTGATCTTGCTGTTGCTGTTGGAGACTCTGGTGCTGCTCCTGCTGTTGACGCTGAAACTGCAGCTGCTGCTGATCGGTGAGTACCAGCTGCTTTAACAGCTCCTCCATTTTGTCCACAGGGTGGGTCTGAAAGGTGGCAGACAGGATTGTGATCATGCAGCTGCCGGTGGGTATGCCTCAGTCACAATGCCCGCATTTTCCACCAAGCTGTAAGGCGGCGGTGTTCATACCGTGCAGTAACTGATCCAGTGACCCAAGCAAGTCCAACATAATCAGCTTTTATTCAGCAACTTAAGGGTAAACAGAAAGTCTTCCGGTTCGCAGTTGGGTTAGCATAAGTAATAACGGTTGCCGTGGGAAACGACCACGCTCACCGCTTAGAGCCTGACAGGTGCAGAGCCTTCCCAGGCATGTGTTCAGCCACTCACAGGCCCGCCGAGCTTCCCTGCTATGCTCCTAGCAGGTCCCAACAATGAACAGCACTAATCCTTAATGCAGGGATTTTTAAAGGATCTGTGGCAAGAGACACTGGAAAACCCGGGTTGGAGGGAGGAGGATGCACCACTGCTTTCCTGTAGCCTCCTCCAAGAAATGAAGGCCCTGCCGGGTTTTACTAATCTGCCTTAGCCAGATAGCCTGACCAGGTCAATGCTCACCTTCATTCCTGCATTGCAGACGCAGGTGTGTCTGTGACTGCAATGCAGTCCAATGGACTTAATAGGTCTCCGTGCACATTCTGGGGAATATATAGCGTCCCTCGTATATGATACCAATCACTGCCTCACACAGAATAGGGATGATGGGTGCCATGCATACCAGGATAGGGATGAGGGATGCCATGCACACCAGGATAGGAATTGCTGTGCCATGCATACCAGGATAAGGATGAGGGATGCCATGCATACCAGGATAAGGGTGAGGGATGCCATGCATACCAGGATAAGGATGAGGGGTGCCATGCATACAAGATAAGGATGATGGGTGCCATGCATACCAGAATAAGGATGAGGGATGCCATGCATACCAGGATAAGGATGTGGGGTGCCACAGATACCAGGATAAGGATGAGGGGTGCCATGAATACCAAGATAAGGATGATGGGTGCTATGCATACCAGGATAAGGATGAGGGGTGCCATGCATACCAGGATAAGGATGATGGGTGACATGCATACCAGGATATGGATGATGGGTGCCATGCATACCTGGATATGGATGATGGGTGCCATGCATACCAGGATAAGGATGAGGGGTGTCATGCATACCAGGATAAGGATGAGGGGTGCCATGCATAATAGGATGAGGATGAGGGATTCCATGCATACCAGGATAAGGATGAGGGGTGCCATGAATACCAGGATAAGGATGAGGGGTGCCATACATACCAGGATAGGGATGATGGGTGCCATGCATACCAGGATAGGGATGAGGGATGCCATGCATATCAGGAGAAGGATGAAGGGTGCCATGCATACAAGGATAAGGATGAGGGGTGCCATGCATACCAGGATAAGGATGAGGGATGCCATGCATACCAGGATTGGAAATGCTGTTCCATGCATACCAGGATAAGGATGAGGGGTGCCATGCATACCAGAATAAAGATGAGGGATGCCATGCATACCAGGATAAGGATGAAGGGTGCCATGCATACCAAGATAAGGATGATGGGTGCCATGCATACCAGGATAAGGATGAGGGGTGCCAGGCATACCAGGATAAGGATGAGGGGTGCCATGCATGCCAGGATAAGGATGAGGGATGCCATGTAGACCAGGATAGGGATGAAGGGTGCCATGCATACCAGGATAAGAATGAGGGATGCCATGCAAACCAGGATAGGGATGAGGGATGCCATGTATACCAGGATAAGGATGAGGGATGCCATGCATACCAGGATAGCGATGAGGGGAGCCATGCATACCAGGATAAGGATGAGGGATGCCATGCATACCAGGATAAGGATGAGGGATGCCATGCATACCATGATAAGGATGAGAAATGCCATGCATACCAAGGATAAGGATGAGGGGTGCCATGCATATCAAGATAAGGATGATGGGTGCCATGCATACCAGGATATGGATGATGGGTGCCATGCATACCAGGATATGGATGATGGGTGCCATGCATACCAGGATATGGATGAGGGGTGTAATGCATATCAGGATAAGGATGAGGGGTGCCATGCATAACAGGATGAGGATGAGGGATACCATGCATACCAGGATAAGGATGAGGGGTGTCATGAATACCAGGATAAGGATGAGGGGTGCCATGCATACCAGGATAGGGATGATGGGTGCCATGCATACCAGGATAGGGATGAGGGATGCCATGCATATCAGGAGAAGGATGAAGGGTGCCATGCATACAAGGATAAGGATGAGGGGTGCCATGCATACCAGGATAAGGATGAGGGATGCCATGCATACAAGGATAAGGATGAGGGATGCCATGCAAACCAGGATAGGGATGAGGGGTGCCATGCATACCAGGATAAGGATGATGGGTGCCATGCATACCAGGATAGGGATGAGGGGTGCCATGCATACCAGGATAAGGATGAGGTATGCCATGCATACCAAGATAAGGATGAGGGATGCCATGCATACCAGGATGGGAATTGCTGTGCCATGCAGACCAGGATAAGGAAAAGGTGTGCCATGCATACCAGAATAAGGATGAGGGATGCCATGCATACCAGGATAAGGATGAGGGGTGCCATGCATACCAAGATAATGATGATGGGTGCCATGCATACCAGGATAAGGATGAGGGGTGCCATGCATACCAGGATAAGGATGATGGGTGCCATGCATACCAGGATAAGGATGAGGGATGACATGCATACAAGGATAAGGATGAGGGATGCCATGCATACCAAGATAAGGATGATGGGTGCCATGCATACCAGGATAAGGATGATGGGTGCCATGCATACCAGGATAAGTATGATGGGTTCCATGCATTCCAGGATAAGGATGAAGGGTGCCATGCATACCAGGATAGGGATGAGGGGTGCCATGCATACCAGGATAAGGATGAGGGATGCCATGCATACCAGGATAAGGATAAGGGATGCCATGCATACCAGGATAGGGATGAGGGGTGCCATGCATACCAGGATAAGGATGAGGGATGCCATGCATACCAGATAAGGATGAGGGATGCCATGCATACCAGGATAAGGATGAGGTATGCCATGCGTACCAGGATAAGGATGAGGGGTGCCATGCATACCATGATAAGGATGAGGGATGCCATGCATACCAGGATTGGAAATGCTGTGCCATGCATATCAGGATAAAGATGAGGCGTACCATGCATACCAAAATAAGGATGAGGGATGCCATGCATACCAGGATAAGGATATGGGGTGCATTGCATACCAAGAAAAGGATGATGAGTTCCATGCATACCAGGATAAGGATGAGGGATGCCATGCATACCAGTATAAGGATGAGGGGTGCCATGCATACCAGGATCAGGATGATGGGTGCCATGCATACCAGGATAACGATGAGGGGTGCCAGGCATACCGGGATAAGGATGAGGGATGCCATGCATACCAGGATATGGATGAGGGGTGCCATGCATACCAGGATAAGGATGAGGGATGCCATGCTTACCAGGATAAGGATGAGAAATGCCATGCATACCAGGATAAGGATGAGGGGTGCCATGCATACTAGGAAAAAGATGAGGGGTGCCATGTAAACCAGGATAAGAATGCGGGGTGCCATGCATACCAGGATAAGAATGCCGGGTGCCATGCATACCAGGATAAGGATGATGGATGCAAGGCAAGCCTTGCATACCAGGATGGAGGGGTGCCATGCATACCAGGATAAGCATGAGGGTGCCATGCATACTAGGATAAAGATGAGGGGTGCCATGTAAACCAGGATAAGGATGTGGGATGCCATTCATACCAGGATTAGAATGCGGGGTGCCATGCATACCAGGATAAGAATGCGGGGTGCTATGCATACCAGAATAAGGATGAGGGATGCAATGCATACCAGGATAAGGAAGAGGGGTGCCAGGCATACTAGGATGAGGGGAGCCTTGCATACCAGGAAGAAGATCAGGGGTGCCATGCATACCAAGATAGAGGGGTGCCATACATACCAAGATGGAGGGGTGCCATGCATACAAGGATGGAGTGGTGCCATGCACACCAGAATGGAGTGGTGCCATGCATACCTGAATGAGGGAGGCCATGCATACCAGGATGAGCTGTGCCATGCATACCAAGTAAATGTGGCCAGGGATGGTACATCTCACTGGAGCCGGTCCACAGTTAAAAGGGAGACACTAAGTGTCTGGGAACCTTCCCACAGACTTTTTTCTTTGCAGGGCTGCTTCTCGGCAGGGTTGGAAGGGCCTACCAGAGAACTGGAGACTCCTTCTTTGGGCCTTGGCTTCTACATCAGGAGAGTTCATAATGCAAACTTTGCAGGTTGTGATGATGATGAGGCCATCCATCTCCTTAGTTTTCTGTTACTTAAAATGCAAGCGCAAGTATGCAGCCAGCCACCCACCCAAGGCCACAATACTAAACTACCACATTTCCGGACTGCTGCTTGCATTTGAAATGTTGCCTTTTACACTCGTGGAGACTGAAGCTTTTCATAACCTCATGGCGGCAGTCAGGTTTCCATACTCAGTCCCCAGCCGCCACTATTTCTCCCAGTTTTTTCCCCGCCTTTCACAAGCACGGTTCGCAGAACATTACCCATGCCCTCTCCAGAGCACTTAGTGGGAAGGACCGCCTAACCACAAACACGTGGACAAGTGAATGTGGCCAAAGACGGTACATCTCACTGGAGCCAGTCCACAGTAAAAAAGCAGACATAAAGTGTCCGGGAACCTTCACTCAGACTTTTCTTAGCCAGGGCTGCTTCTCGGCAGGGTTGGACGGGCCCACCAGAGAGCCAGAGACTCCTCCGGTGGGACCTGGCTTCTCCATCAGGAGAGTTCAAAGCGCAAACCTAGCATGTGCTATGGGGCTCTTTAGCGGGGGAGAAAGGTGGTCCCTGAAAATAAAATTCTCTGGTGGGCCCAATGTTCTTCAGTCTGACACTGCTTCTCGGTGAGAGTTATATTTCACCGCAGCCATATTCTTTAGCTCAGTGAAAGGACTGGCATAAATGGAAACCGTTTCTACTCCACCTGTCATTTCTCCCAGGAAGTCCTCTAATGCAGCTTGTTGCATAACCAACGGCAGCCCGTCCAACATCAGCTCACACTTCTCAGTGTTGCTTAGTCACCGACAAAGATCTTTCTTTAGGCCTTGCGTTTTGAGAAATAATGTGCATAAGCAAATCCACGGTTTAGGCTACTTAAGGTCATTAAGCGAAACTCATATAGCTTTCCCACAGACTGAAAGTGGGGTATCAAGACTTCAAAGACAGCCAAGAGTTCCTTGTCCTCCTCATGCTCATTCTCTCCCTCATTATCACCCAATCCGCAATGAGATGAGATGAGGCTGGATTTCATAGTTCCTTGGTCCACCTGCAATGCCGCTAAGATAGTAGGTGTCTTTTAGCAGAGTGTATCACGTTTGCCACACAAAAAAAATCTTTGGTGGACTGTGGCTAGCAAAAGGAAAAATATATTTTTTTTACTCTGAAAACAGCTGAAGTTCACCACCAATAACCTAGTAGCTGACATGTAGCAGAGTGTATGACGTTTGCGACACAAAAAAAACTTTTGTGGACTCTGCCTGCCAACAGAAAAAAAATATTTGTTTTACTGTGCATACAGCTGAAGTTCACCCACCAAAAAAATGACAAACTGGGCTAACATAGCTTGCACTATCACATTAGCAAATGAAAAAAAAAGTTTTTTGTGCTCTGCACTCAGAAACTCTGTACTGACAAGCTCTACAGAGAGCTGAATTTCAACCCCACAAAATCAAAAAGTGGCCTACAAGGGCTTGCTTGTTTTATCACATTAGCAAGTGCCAAAATAGATTGCAGGTATACTTCTCCATGTAGCACAGTACAACCGGTGCACAACACTGTTTTATGGCATGGGCCCTGCTCTTTCTGTCAGAATCCCAGTAATTGCACAAGAAAAAAAAAAAGTGCTGCAAGGTTGATTAAACAGGTACACAGCCCAGGACTTATCTACATTATCTGAGTTCCAAACAAGCGCCCATCTATCTAGCTAATATCTGTCAGTACACGGGCGCACACTGAGTAGAGTCTGTCCCCAGCACTTACATGGATAAAATGGCACTGAGGGAACATGGCCATTTTTTATATAGAGAGGACATGTGATTTCAGCAGCCAATTGCAGAAGCCCTTGTGTCTGGACAGTGTGGATGCTTCATGCGCACTGATTGGCTAGCCAAGCTTTCCTGACTTTAAATTACCGCCTAAAGGGAGGAGAAAAAAAATTACCAGCGCGCCGCTGATCTGACCTGTTCTAAGCTATCACCAGCCCCCCCACTCATCTACCACGTCCCCCCAACTCATCATACACAAGCACTATACTAGCAACACAGTTAAAAAAGCTGTAGTTACCCCGCAATTACGTTCCCGCATTTATTTGGCGAACGTTGCCGATTTTTCCAGAATTTAAGAAATTTTGCTCACATTTCCGATCACGAATCCGAAAGTGCCACATTCGTGTCAAATTTAAGTTGTAATATCAGATTTTGAACAAATTCTCTCATTACTACTCTTAATATTAAAAATGAAATAATACTCTCTAAAATGCGCATATTTTGAAATTTGCTATCTGCAATGGCAGTCACCTGGGGTCATCATTTTGCCTAACCGTAGAAGGCCAGGGGACTGGTTAAAAAAATGATTACCTCACAGCTCACCTCTCCTGCTATCCCTTCAAAATGCCATTTGGTCCTATGCTCCTCTTCTTTTCCTCGTTGCACATATCCTCCTCAGCTTCTTCACTCCAGGCTGTCGCTTCTTCTTCAACCCACTTTGCTGTCATGGTGCACGTCGTGATGTCACAACATTACGGTTTGCATTGCTTATATGATGTTTGAGGCCTAGTCAAGCTGGAACCCATGATCGGGACTAGAAAGGCTGAAGAGGATGCACGAAAATGGGTAAAGGGAAGAGAGAGGTGCGGAGGCCAAGACAACAGACTGTGGAGATAGCAGGACATGTGATCTGTAGGGTGAGTATAAGGCATGGGAAATTTATTCAATTGGAATTAAATTCTAATTTAACTTTTCAAAAAAATTACTATGCAAATTGCCTCTTCAGAGAAAAATAGGACTTGAACTCTTCAGCGCCACCTATTGGAAGCAGCAATCCTACAAGTCAAAATCAACCCTTTAACGAGACATGCAACATGACTTAGGATAATAGCCAATTTGCAGACACGGTGTTTTGGGCTGTTGGCCCTCATCAGTGCAAAGTATGAAAACTAATTTAGCTAGATGAGAGGCTTGGGACTGAGGTCTAAGGGGTAACATTTCTCCTTGTGGAGAGTGACACGCCAGCTCTGGCATGCTAAGGTAAGGAGGCTTATTCGCTGTGCAATGCTCCTCTGGGAAACTTAATATGCAAATTACCTCTTCAGAGAAAAAGAGGACTTGAACTCTATAGCGCCACCTATTGGAAGCAGTCTTTATTTTTGTTTCATGAAAAGTTTGACCTCCAACAAGCAAAACATATAAGTGTTTTCCTTATCATCTTCAGGCTAATCATTAGTTGATCAGTATCACTGTGGCCCTTGACATTTTATATTCAAAGAGGTCAAAATGTCATGTTCTCATAAATATCACAAATGTCATGTTTGCATTGCTTGACAGAAAATCAAGAGAATTGCCACCTGTGAAGTTAATGTTTTATTGCTAAGGGAATTAGATATTGATAAGTTTATTACTCTGTGACACATAGGAACATGGGAAAGTTCATTACAGTTCACAAATCATCTAATGCTTCTGGGCTGTTCAAGTTTAGCCTAAACAGTCAGAGGTACAATCTAGGTAAAAAGACACCTAGATCATTGATATATTCTAGAAAAATATAACTGACAGAGCATCCATTAGTTTGAACAACTGCCCATACTAGGACCCCCATACAACATAATAAATATTTCTGGAGATTAAAAATACATGTACTAATCACCTATTATTCTCTAGATGTAAAGTGGCTTAGAGTGGTCGTCATGACTGAGCTGCTGTCCCGTTACGCTCTGGCACTTTACATAAAAACAGTGTCCCAGTGTGCTGTCAGGTGTGGGGTGCATCACACTCACTGCTGTCTCCAGGCCTCCGTCTTCAGGAGTCACTCACACAATTCAGGGGTCATTAAGTTCATTTCAACAAACAGAAGATTACTGAACAGTTAAAGTTCAACAGACTGTAAGATGTGGGATAGGGCACAGCACTTCCTGTTCCTTACTTACTTAGCGCAACACAACTTAAGCCCTACCATTCGTTCCTCCTGGACTATCCCTATGCTCACTGGCTCCATCAAGCCCAGGGATTTCCCGCACAGTTCTGCAGTGCACCCAGGATCCACCACCTTTCCTCCATACGGTTCCGCATCAATCTTCCCCTGTGCGCCAGAGAACACAATGCACCATTTAGCCCCCATGCAGGGCCTTGAGCTCCTGATGTTGAGGGAATGTCCGCAAGGGTTTCTAGTACGGCCTCCCACTGCTTTGAACGATAGGTACATATTAGCCTTAGCAGCTCACTACACTTGAACTTGACATTGTATCTGTACTTCCATCAGGAAGAGAATCCCTTTTCTAACTTTACTAAACTCCTCCCACTGTGGGCTAGTCCCAAACATTAATTGTATCTTATATCTGTACCTTGATCTAACTACAGTTGCTATCCTATAACAGTATGTATTAAGGCTATTCTTACCTTATGTCCTATTCTTATACTGTGCACTATCATCATGTCTTATACTGCTGTCACAAACTATGCATATTAAACTTCACATTACTATATCAACAGTACTTATATTACCCCATATCACATAGGCCTGATTACTGCCACACCTGTTTTCAATCAAGAAATCACTTAAATAGGACCTTCCTTGTAAAAGTGAAATAGTTCAAATATTCTCAAAAGCTAGACATTGTGCTGCAATCCAAAGAAATTCAGGAACAAATGAGAAACAAAGTCATTGAGATTAGTCTGGAAAAGGTTAAGGTCATAAAGCCATTTCTAAAGCTTTGGGACTCCAGTAAACCACAGTGAGAGCCATTATCCCCAAATGGCGAAAACATGGAACAGTGGAAGTATCTTCAGCGTACTCGGTGATATGTTTGAATCACTCCGGTGTGCATGATTTGTGACTGTTTGACAGCTTTAATACATGTGAGGAATGCTTGTTTCTTAAGCGAGCATACTCGTCAAAAGGGTTAACCGAACATACTCGCTCATCACTAGTGGTGAACCTTCCCAGAGTGGCCGGCTGACTAAAATTACCCCAAGAGAGCAGCGACGACTCATCCAAGAGGTCACAAAAGATGCCTTAACAACATCAAAAGAACTGCAGGTCTCACTTGCAACAGTTAAGGTCAGTATCCATGACTCCACCATAAGAAAGAGACTAGGCAAAAATGTCATGCATGGCAGAGTTCCAAGATGAAGACCACAACTGAGCAAAAGGAACATAACGGCTCATCTCAATTTTGCCAGAAAACATCTTGATGATCGTCAAGGCTTTTGAGAGAATACTCTATGGACTGACGAGACAAAAGTTGAACTTTTTGGAAGGTGTATGTTCCATTACATCTGGAGAAGAAGTAACAGCTTTTCAGAGAAGGAATATCATACAAACAGTAAAATGTGGTGGTAGTGTGATGGTGTGGGATTGTTTTGCTGCTTCAGGACCCGGAAGACTTGCTGTGATAAATGGAACAATTAATTCTGCTGTCTATCAAAAAATCCTGAAGGAGAATGTCCAGTCATCTGTTCGTGACTTCAACCTGAAGCGCACTTGTGTTATTCAGCAGGATAATGATCCAAAACACACTAGCAAGTCCACCTCTGAAAAGCATAAGAAAAACAAAATTAAGACTTTGGAGTGACCTAGTTAAAGTCCTGACCTTAATCCGATTGAGATGCTGTGGCATGACCTTAAAAAGGCAGTTCATACTCGGAAACCCTCCAATGTTGCTGAATTACAATAGTTTTGCAAAGATGAGTGAGACAAATTTTCTCTAGAGTGTTGTAAAAGACTGATTGCCAATTATTACAAACACTACATTGCAGTTGTTGCTGCTAAGAGAGGCCCAAGTAGTTATTGGGTTTCGGGAGCAATCACTTTTTCACACAGGGCCCTGTAGGTTTAGATTTATTTTTCCTTTAATAATAGAGACTTTAATTTAAAAACGCAACTTTGTGCTTGCTTGTGTTATGTTTGTCTAATATTTAAACTTGTTTTGTGATCTGAAACATTTAAGTGTGACAAAAATACAATAGAATAAGAATTCAGGACGGGGCAAACACTTTTTCTCACCACTATATATATACTGCTCAAAAAAATAAAGGGAACAACTTAAACAACAGAATATAACTCCAAGTAAATCAAACTTCTGTGAAATCAAACTGTCCACTTAGGAAGCAACACAGATCGACAATCAGTTTCACATGCTGTTGTGCAAATGGAATAGACAATAGATGGAAATTATTGGCAATTATCAAGACACACTCAATAAAGGAGTGGTTCTGCAAGTGGGGACCCCAGACCACATCTCAGTACCAATGCTTTCTGGCTGATGCTTTGGTCACTTTTGAATATTGGTTGTGCTTTCACACTCGTGGTAGCATGAGATGGACTCTACAACCCACAGAAGTTGCTCAGGTAGTGCAGCTCCTCCAGGATGGCACATCAATGCGAGCTGTGGCAAGAAGGTTTGCTATGTCTGTCAGCGTAGTGTCCAGAGGCTGGAGGCGCAACTAGGAGACAGGCCAGTACACCAGGAGATGTGGAGGGGCCGTAGGAGGGCAACAACCAAGCAGCAGGAATGCTACCTCCGCCTTTGTGCAAGGAGGAACAGGAGAAGCACTGCCAGAGCCCTGCAAAATAACCTCCAGCAGGCCACAAATGTGCATGTGTCTGCACATACGGTTAGAAACCGACTCCATCAAGAAGTTCATCAAGAGAATGCCAAGAGTGTGCAAAGCAGTCATCAAAGCAAAAGGTGGCTACTTTGAAGAACCTAGAATATGAGACATATTTTCAGTTGTTTCACACTTTTTGTTAAGTATATAATTCCAAATGTGTTAATTCATAGTTTTGATGCCTTCAGTGTGAATTTACAATTTTCATAGTCAAGAAAATACAGAAAAATCTTTAAATGAGAAGGTGTGTCCAAACTTTTGGTCTGTACTATATATATATATATATATATATATATATATATATATATACAGTGCCTACAAGTAGTATTCAACCCCATGCAGATTTAGCTGGTTGACACATGCGGAATTAACTTGGCATTGTGACATTTGTACTGTAGATCAGCCTGGAAGTGGGAAATGCACTGCAGCAAATTTTGTTTTTGTTTTTTTTTGTTTTTAAAAACGATAAAAGTTAATTCAGAGTGTCATTTTTTATTCAACCCCTCAAACCACAAGAATTCTGTTTGGTCCCCCAAAAGTATTAAGAAGTAGTTCAGGCACCAAGAATAATGAGCTTCACATGTGTGGATTAAAGATCTCTTTTTCCAGCCTTTTCTGACTATTTAAGACCCTCCACAAACTTGTGAACAGCACTCAGACATGGTCAACATGGGAAAGACAAAGGAGCATTCCAAGGCCTTCAGAGACAAGATCGTGGAGGGTCACAAGGCTGGCAAGGGGTACAAAACCCTTTCCAAGGAGTTGGGCCTACCTGTCTCCACTGTTGGGAGCATCATCCGTAAGTGGAAGGCTTATGGAACTACTGTTAGCCTTCCACGGCCAGGACAACCTTTGAAAGTGTCCTCCCGTGCCGAGGCCAGGCTTGTCCGAAGAGTCAAGGCTAACCCAAGGACAACAAGGAAGGAGCTCCGGGAAGATCTCATGGCAGTGGGGACATTGGTTTCAGTCAATACCATAAGTAACGTACTCCACCGCAATGGTCTCCGTTCCAGACGAGCCCGTAAGGTACCTTTACTTTCAAAGCGTCATGTCAAGGCTCGTCTACAGTTTGCTCATGATCACTTGGAGGACTTTGAGACAGACTGGTTCAAGGTTCTATGGTCTGATGAGACCAAGATCAAGATCTTTGGTGCCCACCACACACGTGACGTTTGGAGACTGGATGGCACTGCATACGACCCCAAGAATACCATCCCTACAGTCAAGCATGGTGGTGGCAGCATCATGCTGTGGGGCTGTTTCTCTGCCAAGGGGCCAGGTCCATCTGGTCCGCATCCATGGGAAGATGGATAGCACGGCCTACCTGGAGATTTTGGCCAAGAACCTCCGCTCCTCCATCAAGGATCTTAAGATGGGTCGTAATTTCATTTTCCAACAAGACAACGACCCAAAGCACACAGCCAAGAAAACCAAGGCCTGGTTCAAGAGGGAAAAAGTCAAGGTGTTGGAGTGGCCTAGTCAGTCTCCTGACCTTAACCCAATTGAAAACTTGTGGAAGGAGCTCAAGAATAAAGTCCACATGAGACACCCAAAGAACCTAGATAACTTGGAGAAGATCTGCATGGAGGAGTGGGCCAAGATAACTCCACAGACCTGTGCCGGCCTGATCAGGTCTTATAAAAGACGATTATTAGCTGTAATTGCAAACAAGGGTTATTCCACAAAATATTAAACATAGGGGTTGTATAATAATTGACCCACACTTTTATGTTTAAAATTTAATAAAATTCAACTGAGCAACATAACTTTTTGGTTTGTAAGATTTATGCTTCTGTTCATAAAACCTACTCTCGTTTGCAGTTTGAAGGCTCTAACTTATTTGCATCTTATCAAACCAGCTAAATCTGCAGGGGGTTGAATACTACTTGTAGGCACTGTATATATATATATATATATATATATATATATATATATATATATATGTGCAAGACATTATTCACATTACGCATAATTGATGCGATTGGTTTCTTAAGGGGTAGGAACGCAGGAGGACAGTCCACCACTCATACATAGAGTTATTTTGCTTTCCTACTGATCCAGAATGTAGTAGGTGATCGGAAGCTTTTCAGAGAATCAGCACAGTTTCAAACTACAGCTTTCCCTTATATTTATAAACTCTATTGTTTTAGGATGAACATACACATTAGAATAATAATCACCGAGCAGACACTCAATGGGTCAACACTGGGGGTGGAGCTTAGTGGGGAAGCGCAGGCTGAACAGGCAGGGAGCTGGGTAACAGTTAGAAGGGATAGAGGGAAGAAGTATAGGAAGGCTGGTTCAGAACCGGCATTATTGGAGCACGACAGATCCTCTGACCGCCGGGGGAGTGTATGCTCCAGTAATGAGGGGGAGGGGGGAAGTGTAGGGCAGGCTAGACAGGTCCTGGTAGTGGGTAACTCTATTATTAGGGGGACAGACAGGGCAATCTGTCACAAAGACCGGGATCGCCGAACAGTGTGCTGCCTCCCTGGCGCTCGAGTCCAGCACATCGCGGATCGGGTTGACAGGTTACTGGGTGGGGCTGGCGAAGACCCAGCGGTCATGGTCCACATTGGCACCAATGACAAAGTGAGTGGTAGATGGAGGGTCCTTAAAAATGATTTCAGGGATCTAGGTAGGAAGCTTAGGGCAAGGACCTCCAAGGTAGTTTTCTCAGAAATACTACCAATCCCGCGAGCCACACAGGAGCGCCAACGGGAGGTTAGGGAGGTGAATAAGTGGCTAAAGAGTTGGTGCAAGGCAGAAGGGTTTGGGTTCATGGAGAACTGGGCCGACTTCGCTGTCGGCTACAGGCTCTACCGTAGGGACGGGCTGCACCTCAATGGGGAGGGTGCAGCGGTGCTGGGGAAGAAGATGGCTAATAGGTTGGAGGAGTTTTTAAACTAGAGACGGGGGGGGGAACCAAGGAAATAGGTGGGATGTGAGGCAAGCAAGGGGGAAGGGGAGAAGTGAATATAATGAGGGTGGAGAGGGGGGTGGGGATAGTACAGTTAGATCGTTAGAGAAGAATAGGATGCTAAATAACCCCAAAGTTTTATCTTGCATGCTGACCAACGCAAGAAGCCTGACCAATAAGGCGGATGAGCTGCGGGCGCTTATATCGGAGGAGAGGTATGACATCGTAAGTATAACAGAGACTTGGCTAGACGATAGCTACGACTGGGCGGTAAATTTAACAGATTATAGTTTATTTAGAAGGGACCGGAAACAGGGGAAGGGCGGAGGAGTCTGCTTATATGTAAAGTCACGTCTAAAGCCCAGACTAAGGGAAGATATAGGAGAGGGAGAAGAGGGGGTCGAGTCCATGTGGGTAGAGATAGAGGGGGCAAAAAATAATAATAAAATATTACTGGGGGTCTGCTATAAGCCACCCAATATAACAGAGGAGAATGAGAAACTGCTATTAGGACAAATAGACAAAGTAGCAAAACATAATGAGGTGATTGTAATGGGGGACTTCAACTACCCGGATATTGACTGGGAAACAGAAACCTGTAGATCGCAGAAAGGAAAAAGGTTCTTGACAAATATCAAGGATAATTATCTCTCTCAACCAGTGCAGGAACCAACGAGAGGGAAGGCAGTGTTGGACTTAATATTGACTAATAGGCCTGATAGAATAACTGAGGTACAGATAGGGGGGCACCTAGGTAATAGCGATCATAATATTATCAATTTCAAAATGCCCTTCAGTAGGGTTATCAATAAGGGAACAACTAAAACATTAAACTTTAGGAGGGCGAAGTTTGATCAGCTGAAAGAAAACCTTCAACTTATAGACTGGGACAAAGTTCTTAATCAAGGAAATACGAATAGTAAGTGGGAAACCTTCAAAAGAATTCTGAATACTCAGTGCGAGAGGTATATACCGTATGGGAATAAAAGGGCCAGAAATAAGAGGAAACCAATATGGTTGAATAAGAACGTAAAAGGGGCGTTAAATAGCAAAAAAGAGGCATTCAAGAGATTAAAACAGGAAAACAGCAAGGAGGCACTAATGTGTTACAAGGAAAAAACGAGAACCTGCAAAAAACAAATAAAAATAGCAAAGGAGGAAACAGAGAGACGTATTGCTAGGGAAAGTAGATCAAATCCCAAACTGTTCTTTACGTATATAAATAGTAAAAGGATTAAATCGAATAATATTGGACCGATAAAAAGTGATGAAGGCAAAATCATAGAGAAAGATGAGGATAAAGCTAATCTATTAAATAAATTTTTTTCGTCAACTTTCACAAAGGAAAAAGAACTAACAGGCGAAATGAGAAGTGACAAGCTTAATCCTCCACTAAGTATGACAAATCTAACCCAAGCTGGGGTACAGAAACGCCTCAGTAACATTAAAATAAACAAATCACCAGGACCTGTTGGCATACACCCACGGGTACTAAGGGAACTAAGTAATGTGATAGACAGACCGTTATATCTTATATTTAAGGACTCTGTTGAGACTGGGTCTGTACCACTTGATTGGCGACAGGCGAATGTAGTGCCAATATTCAAAAAGGGAGCAAAAAGTAACACCGGAAACTATCGGTCGGTGAGTCTGACGTCCGTTGTGGGCAAAATTTTTGAAGGCTTTATTAATGAGGCAATCATGGAGCATCTTGATGCTAATAATCTATTAACCCCGAACCAACATGGATTCATGAGGAATCGCTCCTGCCAAACAAACCTGATTGACTTCTACGAGGAGGTTAGCTCTCGAGTAGATCAGGGGGAACCAGTGGATGTCGTGTATCTCGACTTCTCAAAAGCGTTCGATAGCGTGCCACATAATAGGTTGGTATACAAAATGAGAATGATGGGGCTGGGGGAAAAAGTCTGCAAGTGGGTAGCTAACTGGCTAAAGGATAGAAGGCAGAGGGTGGTTATAAATGGAATATACTCAGATTGGGTAAGCGTCACTAGTGGGGTACCACAGGGGTCTGTACTAGGCCCAATGTTATTTAATATCTTTATTAACAACATAGTCAACGGGATAAATAGTAAAATATCAATATTTGCAGATGACACAAAGTTATGTAAAACAATTAATACAAAAGAGGATAGTGAAGACCTACAGAGGGATTTGGATAAGCTGGGTAGGTGGAGCATTAAATGGCAAATGAGGTTTAACGAGGAGAAATGTAAGGTCATACATATGGGAAGGAAAAATGGAAGTCACCAGTACTCACTGAATGGGAAATCATTGGGGAATTCAGAGATGGAGAAGTGACGCACCACCTGGGCCATATTCTTTAGGGGAATACCCGGAGCCGGATCAGATGGGGGTTGTAGTCTCCGAGTGGCTTTGACCCGGTCCGTGCCCAGGGTGTCAAGCTCAGAGTATGTGGCAGTCCTACAGATGTTATAAAGTTCTTTATGTCGACTACGCCACCCGTTGTATTGCGGTCACTACGGCCGCCGCTGCAGCAGGGTCCGCTGAGGCTGATGGTGTTGGTGCAGCTTTTGATAGTATAACCCCCAACGGGTGGGGTATAGCCTCAGGGGGTCAGGTGCAGAGGATGGGGGTTGTGGTGGTGCAGCATAGATCGTAATTAAAGACAGAGTCGGGTTGTGCAGTTTAGGGTATTTACTTACTGCTGATGTTCCGGTCACTCCAGCTTCAAGTGACCACCCGAGCCGTGCTGCGTCCACCAGGTCCTGGATTCAGCCAACCCCCAAGCAAGTCCGGAGCGTGACCCTGAGCCCTCCTTCCTGTCCTGTCTTCTGGCCGTCCCCACCAGGGATCCACCTAGGTCCAGCTCCCTCGGGCCTTCTGTTGGGAGACCCTTGGCCTTGGGTTCCCTGACCCTACACGTGGTTTGCCTTCAGGGTGGATGTGGTGGGTGGCCGTGGCAGATCCTGCCCACGGCCTCCGGTCTCTGGCTAGGGTGTGCTTTAGCCCCCACCAGTTTGGGATCCGGTACCCAGTTGCCAACTCTTCACCCGGTGATGGACTTTGGGTTCTCAGAGTCTTTTTCTTTCACCCCCTCTGGGTCTTTCTTCCTTTCTCCTCTCTCTCTCTCTGGGGCTGCTCTGCTCTTCTGCTCTCCTCCTCTGGCTTCTCACAGACTGACCCTGATCTTAGATGGTGCCCACCTTAAATACTCCCTCTATGTGTGAGCTCAGGTGACCAGCACCCAATGAGCTCCTATCTTTACCCAGGCTGCTACCCCTATCTGCCCCTACACTACTTGGGATCTTCCACCCCCCTCCCACTCCAGCCAAGGACAGACTCGGTCGTACCTGCACATTTCTAAGTGGGAGTACCGTTGGTCTGCCCTCCGGAAATGGGATGTGTGTAGTGCATGCAGCTCTCTGGGCTCAGTTTCACACTCCATCCTTACCCGGGAGTGGAATATCACACCTCTGGGTTGAGGTGCAATACCCCTGTAGCAGCCGAATCCTCAGGGTGCTACATTCCCCCCTGGTAAATCACAGCACGTCCTCGGGCTGTAAGAGATAAACATCCACAAACATACATTTTTATTTTTTTTTCATATAAACAACATAATAAAAACATATAAAATATCATATATATATCAGCATCATCATAAAACTTTTCATATTAATAACATTCTCGTCGCCTCTGGCTCCTCCTCCGGTCACTGTGCAACGTGTGACTGGGTAAAGTGCGACAGTCTTTGGAACTCGTGGCTTTCCTATAAAACCAGTAGGGGGCGCTTTAGGACGCGCAACTATTTACAAGGGATATGGCCGCTCTCAGTCCTCGGCCAGGTATTTAAGGGATAAACGGGTAAACAGTTCACACTTGCTGGTCCCAACGGGGACTATATTATCAGCAACAGTTTCTTTGGTACCCCTACGGGTAACTATATACAGCTTCTACTCTGCCGTACTCAACGACGACGTCATCCTGCTCTTTCTTTGTGTTTACCTTTAGCTTCAGACCCGTCCGGGTCCTCTTGTTCTTCCTCCTCACACCGCAGCTCTTCCTCCGTCAGGCGATGCACATGGAGGGCGTAGGGTCCCTTGGCACACTTGTGCCGGGTAAAGGTGACCTCGTCCCCGATGTAAAGGTCACGACCTCTGTGCCCCTCCGGTAGGTGGGACTCAACGTCTCTCCTGGTCACGAAGACGTCGCCTGGGGTGCGGTGGTCTCGGATGAAGCCCCACCCATGCTGCATGTTAAACTTGATCACAGTCCCGGTGGTGCGGGGACTATGCGCTGCACGGGGGTCTCTCCTGGTCCGGCTCTTCTGCTCCGCGCTCCTTATCTGGGCTTGTTGTTCCCGGACCCGCCTCTATCTCCGCTCCCTCTCAAAGACCTCGAGCTGCTGGCGGCAGCACTCTGCACGCTCCGCTGCGGCTGCCCGAGTCTCTTGAGTGAACCCCATGAGATCTTCTCCGGTGGGGTCCCACTCAAACTGCGCTTCTGCTAGCGGGGGCGAGATCCTCTTAACGGGCTTTGGAGCCGGGATCAGGGGTTCACACATGGGCCTTGCCCTCTTTTGGAGCTCTTGTTCGTAGTACTCCCTGGGCCAGACAAAGGGCTGCCCGTCCGGCCATGTGTGTTGGGCGAACAGATCTTCTCCCAGATGCGGCACTTTAGGTTTTATGGGCGCGGTGGTGGTGGCGGCGCCCGGGTTGCCCAGGCCTTGCGGCCAGGCCTGGGGCACCTGGAAAGTGAAGGGCACCGTAAGGATGGCGGCGCCCTGGGCTACTTGGCCCTGCGACCAGGCCGGTGGCTCCGCGGAGGTAGGGGGCGCTGTTGGTATTGCGGCGCCCGGGGGTACTAGGCCTTGCGACCAGGCTGGTGGTACTTCCTGCTTGGTCACGCTCGGGGTCGAGGCGTGTGACGTCACAGGGGTCGCGGCTGCGGCTTCCGGTTGAGGCCTAGTCTGTGGCGGTGACGTTGCGGTTACGGGCACGGCAGGGGGTACTTCGGGCTCTGCGACGGGGAGCTGGGGCAGGCACGCGGTTTCCCGGCTTGGGGTAGAGACGTCCCCTTTACCTGCCTCCTTTCGTTCGGCTCCCTTCTCGGCGCCGTCTCCGGCCTTCAGTCCTCCTGCGCCATCCTCAGAGGCGGTCTGTCTCCTCGTCTTGGGTGGCGTGCTCCGCTGACGGGTCTCGGTCTGCTGGGCCATCTCACGGCTCCACTCCGCCAACGTCTCTCGCTGCACCCGGGCCATCCTCCGTGCGAGGCCCTCCAGAGCGGTCTGCGCACACTCCCGGTCTCGGGGGAGCTGTGCTAGGACCTCCACTAGGCCTAGTGGGGTCGTTGCTTCTAGCAGGCTCCTGACCAATGGGTCGGTGCTGCTCTGCTCTCCTTCTGCTGTTTCCAGCAGGCTCCTGGCCAGCGGGCCGGTGCTGCTCTGCTCTTCTCCCATCTCCGGGTAAGCTTCTTCTGGACTCAGCTCTAGGCTTCTTGTCTCCGGGTGCGCTCTCTCCAGACTGCTCCAGGCGACACCCATCTTTGCTCTCTTCTTCTCAGTCCTCCCACTTCGAGGGCGGTCCCGGGGCCACTTGGTGATTGTCAGCTCCAGGGGCAGTTCTTTCACGCTGACAGACACCTCTAGCATCACAGTCTCTGTTGGTGGGGGCGGTTTCCACTTTTGGCGCCATTTTCGGTCCTGGCCCACGATGGGAGGTGGCCTCTTGCCACCCTCTGGCACGCCCATAATGGCGTCCGCTCTTCCAAGGCGGGAAACCTTTGGAAATGGCGGGAATCGTCTCGCAGTGGCGGGAAACTCTGCAGATGGCGGGAAAAAGCTGTTAATGGCGGACAACCGGCGGGAATCGACCTGTGATGGAGTCCGATGGCGGGGACCCTCCGGAACCGGCAGGAGACTTCTTTTTGAGGTAAACTTGTTCTTTTCTTCAGGCACGCAGTACCCGGTTGTTGTGGGCACGTAATCCTGCCGACTACGCCAAAGTTGACGCACCCCCTGGGCCATATTCTTTAGGGGAATACCCGGAGCCGGATCAGATGGGGGTTGTAGTCTCCGAGTGGCTGTGACCCGGTCCGTGCCCAGGGTGTCAAGCTCAGAGTATGTGGCAGTCCTACAGATGTTATAAAGTTCTTTATGTCGACTACGCCACCCGTTGTATTGCGGTCACTACGGCCGCCGCTGCAGCAGGGTCCGCTGAGGCTGATGGTGTTGGTGCAGCTTTTGATAGTATAACCCCCAACGGGTGGGGTATAGCCTCAGGGGGTCAGGTGCAGAGGATGGGGGTTGTGGTGGTGCAGCATAGATCGTAATTAAAGACAGAGTCGGGTTGTGCAGTTTAGGGTATTTACTTACTGCTGATGTTCCGGTCACTCCAGCTTCAAGTGACCACCCGAGCCGTGCTGCGTCCACCAGGTCCTGGATTCAGCCAACCCCCAAGCAAGTCCGGAGCGTGACCCTGAGCCCTCCTTCCTGTCCTGTCTTCTGGCCGTCCCCACCAGGGATCCACCTAGGTCCAGCTCCCTTGGGCCTTCTGTTGGGAGACCCTTGGCCTTGGGTTCCCTGACCCTACACGTGGTTTGCCTTCAGGGTGGATGTGGTGGGTGGCCGTGGCAGATCCTGCCCACGGCCTCCGGTCTCTGGCTAGGGTGTGCTTTAGCCCCCACCAGTTTGGGATCCGGTACCCAGTTGCCAACTCTTCACCCGGTGATGGACTTTGGGTTCTCAGAGTCCTTTTCTTTCACCCCCTCTGGGTCTTTCTTCCTTTCTCCTCTCTCTCTCTCTGGGGCTGCTCTGCTCTTCTGCTCTCCTCCTCTGGCTTCTCACAGACTGACCCTGATCTTAGATGGTGCCCACCTTAAATACTCCCTCTATGTGTGAGCTCAGGTGACCAGCACCCAATGAGCTCCTATCTTTACCCAGGCTGCTCCCCCTATCTGCCCCTACACTACTTGGGATGTTCCACCCCCCTCCCACTCCAGCCAAGGACAGACTCGGTCTTACCTGCACATTTCTAAGTGGGAGTACCGTTGGTCTGCCCTCCGGAAATGGGATGTGTGTAGTGCATGCAGCTCTCTGGGCTCAGTTTCACACTCCATCCTTACCCGGGAGTGGAATATCACACCTCTAGGTTGAGGTGCAATACCCCTGTAGCAGCCGAATCCTCAGGGTGCTACAAAAGGACTTGGGCATCTTGATTGATAGCAAACTAAATTGGAGTGCCCAAAGTCAGGCCGCTGCTGTAAGGGCAAACAGGGTAATGGGATGTATCAGAAGAGGTATAGCTGCAAAGGATGAGAACATTGTTCTTCCACTGTACAAAGCACTGGTCAGACCACACTTGGAATACTGTGCTCAGTTATGGGCCCCAATATATAGAAAGGATATAAATGAGCTTGAAAAGGTACAAAGGAGGGCAACAAAATTAATAAGGGGAATGGAGGGACTGCAATACCCAGAGAGGATGGCAAAACTAGGACTATTCAGCCTGGAAAAGAGAAGGTTGAGGGGGGACATAATAAATGTGTACAAATATGTTAGGGGACAGTATAGAGACCTTGCCCGGGATTTGTTCAAAAGGAGGGATATTACGGTAACAAGAGGGCATTCACTAAGACTGGAAGAGAAAAGGTTTCAGCACCAGCATAGGAAGGGGTTCTTTACGGTAAGAGCAGTGAGAATATGGAATTCACTGAGTGAGGAGACGGTAATGTCGGATTCACTAAACCAGTTCAAGCGGGGACTGGATGCTTTTCTAGATACCAGGCAGATTTCTGCATATACTTAAAAATAAAATAAAATAGTAGGTTGATACAGGGATTTATTCTGACTGCTGGTTTCAGAGTCGGGAGGGAATTTTTCCTCAGGTGAAGATTGGCTAAATCATTTGGGGTTTTTGCCCTCCTCTGGATCAACTTTAGCAATTACAGAACTAACAGGTCGAACTTGATGGACGCAAGTCTATATTCGGCTTTACTAACTATGTAACTATGACTATCTAATTTGTGTTAAATACATTAGTATTTTTTTTATGAAATTAAGCACAAAGCATGTTCAATCTCAAAATGCCTGATCCTTTATTCTTAAAACGTACCTGTCAGGAAGTGCTCTCATTATGTATTCGTATCTCTGGCTTCTGACAGGTCACTGTGCTTTCAGTGACCCGCCTACTATTTTAAATACTACGTTTGTAATTTCTGTGGCAAAGAGAAAATTTACATCCCCCAAAATGGCCGCCACCTGCTCATGGGTACAGCAATATGGCGCCGCGCATGCGCAGTAGCATCTCTCGGCAATCAAGAAATGCTACTGCGCAAGGGTGGGCGGTGGGGGCCATATTACTGCAGGCAAGTTTCTTTCTCCTCTAGCAAAATGGCGCCCACGCATGCGCAGTAGCATCGGCAAGAAATAGATGCTACTGCGCACCCGTGGGTTCTATTTTGCCACAGGAAAAATAAACTTGCCTGCAGCAATATGGCCCCCGCCGCCCACGCTTGCGCAGTAGCATTTCTCGATTGCCAAGAGATGCTACTGCGCATGTGTGGCGCCATATTGCTGCACCCAAATTCTTTTTCCAAAAGCAAAATGGCGCCTGGGCGTGCGCAGTAGCAGCTCTTGGCAACCCAAAGACGCTACTGAGCATGTGCGGGCGGCGACAGCCATTTTGGGAGATGTAAATTTTCACTTTGCCACAGAAATGACAGGCAGTATTTAAAGTAGTGCGCTAAGATTTCTCATTTATTTCTATATTCTACAGCAGTAATGCTATTCATATTTCATACTTCATATTTACATGCGCTAAAATTTCTCATTTATTTCTATTTTCTACAGCAGTAATGTATTCATATTTCATACTTCATATTTACATACTCAGCGTTACAGAGTGCTACTTTGTTTGTTCATTGTACATGGAGGTAGCTCCTCTTAGTAAGTACCTGTTCACACCTATTTCTTGTAGTGGAAGTGCCGTCATTTTCTTTGTTACTGTATTTAAAATAGTAGGCATGTCACTGAAAGCACGGTGACCTGTCAGAGGCCAGAGATAGGCATACATAATGAGAGCACCAGTTACAGCCCCTCCCTAAATTCCGGCTCTAGAGCACGAGCATATCATTATGGCAGAAATGAAAATAAAGATTATAAAAGACCACTGGACGGATTTCATCAACAAAGGTATCATTTTACTCAGTGTATTGGTGCCCACCTGACAGTGTATGTGGTTTACTAAGCACAATCCTGCTGACAGGTGCACTTTAAGGTAATTTCTTTACAATAGACGCCCT
Organism: Phyllobates terribilis; assembly: GCF_046119375.1. Taxonomy (NCBI): domain Eukaryota; kingdom Metazoa; phylum Chordata; class Amphibia; order Anura; family Dendrobatidae; genus Phyllobates; species Phyllobates terribilis. The sequence continues at coordinate 696,682,510 of NW_027362762.1, forward strand.
TTTTAATGATAGTCTACATCTTAAAATATTACAGTATTCATACCAGCCACAGAAGCATTTAAAAGAAGCTGACAATTCCTCTTCTATGCTTTCTAGTTTTGCTTAAAGGGGTGGTCCAACACCTAAACTGTATTTTCTAAATATCTATCCTTACACCCTAACCACTTTGATAATTTGCTTTATTACACAATACCTCACACTTTTCCCTATCTAGCGTACCCCTAAATTGGTTTTCTTACTGAACTTTCTAGGACGTTTTGCTGTAGAGGAGTTTTAAAAGTGATGGCACAGGAAGTTGGGGCTGCAGTCACTCAATCCCCGCAGTGTCCATTGCCCCTTCTGGAACAGGATGTCATCAGAGGGCAGCTCGGTAGTTACTTACAAGTTTCTTGAATTGCCATCCCCTTTGAAGATGTCCTTGATCCTGGGTGATGGACGCTGTGGAAGATGTGAGTGCAGCACCGGCCCTCTGCCTCTAGTTCTACAGCTGCCGTCTGTTCTAGCTGAAAGAAGACATAGCAATGGAGCGTAGATAGAAGCAGTGAGTGACACCAGCACAGACCCACAGCTTCTAGTACTGCCCTCAAATGAATCGTAAACATGGGCAGCGCTGGTGTCACTCACTATTTTCTTTCACCGCCCCCTGCTGACGAATAGTTTGAGGGCGGTGCAATAAGCAGTGAGTAATACTAGTGCTACCCCCTGATGACGATAGATTTGAAGGCTGTTTTTTTTTAAACCCCAGAGCATAGTAAACGTACATTGCAAAAAAAGACCTCACCTCGCTGCTCACATGTCCTGCCAGTCCTACAGCCCGACATCCAGTACTTTGTGCCTCTTCTTCTCACCTACCATTCTGTGCACCCAGGCCAAAAGAAGATGTGAGTAATGGGTAAGAGGCAAAAAGGAGAGGCATGAAGGACTCTATGGTATTTTACAGAGGCAGTAGAAAAGATAAGCAGTAAGGTGAGTATTTTTATTTAATTTTTAATCTTTTGCCAGTCCTCTGCAGTTCAGCAAAATGGTGCCCAGTGAATTGCAAAAATTCCATACTCTGGAGCATGGTGGATCAGTGGTTAGCACTGCAGCCTTGCAGTGCTGGGGTCCTGGGTTCAAATCCCACCAAGGACAACATCTGCAAGGAGTTTGCATGTTCTCCCCATATTTGCGTGGGTTTCCTCCGGGTTCTCTGGTTTCACCCAAACTCCAAAGACATACTGATAGGGAATTTAGATTTTGAGCCCCAATGGGGACAGTGCCGCTAATGTGTCTGAATTGTAAAGGGCTGCGGAATATGTTGGTGCTATATAAATAAAAAGATTATTATTATTATTATAATTGAATTTAATTCTCCTCTAATAAATTTGCTCATCTCTAGGAGTAATAGAGCATGGGCAAAAATGTATTTTGCATTCTAAAGTAGGTTTCAAATACTTAGTTCCAGCCATTTTTTTAAGCCTGAGACAGACAAAACTGATAGCTGTGTACTTTATGCTCTGGTTCTGTGTCCTTGGATCAGAAAAGGCTGCATATAGTGTTATGACCATATAAGGCATTAATTTCCACTGGGCATGAGTGAATCGATTTGAAAATAATCAAATGTTGTTGAATTTTTAGGAATTTGCTGAACCAGTCAGTTCAAACTGAAATCACTTAAAATATCCACCACCATTTTATAGATTGCAGAATATGGCATAAGAAAGAGAACAATCACACGTAGTTGGGCACAGATGGATCACAAGTCCAGAGGAGATTTGGGGAAAGAGGACAGTTGGGTTAAAAATATAAAGGGAAATAAAAAAATACAGATATTGAACTCTGCTATTGTCTTTCTCACAAAGTGTGTGTGTCACAAACAGTACAACAACGATAAGTAGAAAAATGAATGGTCATCCAAAACATCTTCTAAGTGTAAGTCTGCTTCTACTGTGGTCTTCTTGAGAACTTATGAAACTGCAGCTTCTATTAGTGGAGCTGGCTCAACAGAGCCTGAAAACTCTGGTTTTGAAAGTAGTGATGACTATGTGCGGGCATCTCATAAAATAAGGGGACGTCCCTCATAAAGTGACATAGAACTGCAGCTCTCTATCAGCACATGAAATGGCAGTATCTGCTCACATGGAAAGTGGCCAGCAATATGAGCAAGGCTCAAGTTGTCCTCCTCCTTCTCCTTGAGATCATCTTTCTCGTAGCCAGGCCACATGCTTAAGTAGTACATTCATTCATTACTGTCTACTGCTTTCTGTATGTAGGCCTGTTTCTTGGTTATAGCATCATTTATCCATATGCGTGGCCCGGAAAAATCAGTATGTATACAGCAATTCATTGTGGAAAATCAACTACCGCATGTCTAAGATCAACATAGTGGCTGCTATGCCTCGCGCGTTCGTCTGTATTTTGCAAAATAATGGCATGCGCTCAACCTTTATGAAGACTACCTAACCCCCATTGAAGAAAAGCACTCCTGCTTTGTACTTATACATTGCAGAGACTGTGAGCACCTCTTTGAATTTGACAAGTGCTGAAAGATGCACTCCACTGTCGACAATAGCAATTACGCCTAGGGACAGTACATGTCTTTCATGGCCTATTGGGTTAATATTTTGGAAAGTGATGATTCATTATCACATCTTCTTATCCCCAATCAACTACAACTAGCAAGATTAGTAAGGAACAGTGCCAGAAACATAGAGGCTACACTTCATTTGGGCAAACCAACACATGCTCCCTGCATAGTGTGCATCGGGAGCACTAATCGCGCTCCCTCTTTCTAAACTTTCCCCTCTCCAATCCATCCTGAATGCAGCAGCCAGGATCATATTCCTCTCCAACTGAAACACCAATGCCTCTTCCCTGTGCCTGTCATTGTACTGGTTGCCCATCCAATACTGAGTTAAATATAAACTTATCACTCTTACCCACAAAGCTCTCCATGATTCAGCACCACCATACATCTCCTCCCTCATCTTAGTCTACCACCCTACCCGTGCCCTCTGTTCGGAACGTTCTGAATCCGAACCTCCCACTCCCGTCTCAAAGATTTCTCATGTGCTGCGCCAATTCTTTGGAATGCACTACCCAGGACAATTCGATTAATTCCCAATACCCACAGCTTTAAGTGCGCCCTAAAAACTCATTTCTTTAGACTGGCCTATTGCCTTAACTCACTTGTCTAGCTGTCCCAGTTTGGCCCATATCAAAATTTTATTCAAAATCATGTTCATACCACCCATGCACTGTTTAGCCTTTGTCTGTACTGTATACATACTGGCTGGTGACAAGTTACTGTAGTGCTATGTACTTACCCTATTTAGCATATTATGGCTGTATTATACAATATTTGTACATTTTACCTTTTCTTTCCCTCTCCCTATTTCCTCATAGACGGTAAGCTAGCGAGCAAGACCCTCACTTCTTTTAATATCTGAGTTATGCTTATTTTGTAATGTCCTTTTGTCTGTTCAAGCCCCCCCCCCTAAAATTGTAAAGTGCTGCAAAATATGTTGGCGCTATAAAAATAAAAATTATTATTATTATATTATACTCTATTTCGGCTGGACAAAAAATATGACCATGGGTGCCACATTCAGGATGGTTTGAAGGAGTGAAAGCTGAGAGTTGTATTAGTCCAGATGATTATGTATAAGAGCGACAGGAAAAATTTAGCTTTTTCAAAGATGAGAAAGGTCAGATTCTGGAGATGTTTTTAAGATGCAGGTGACATGAGTGAGTGAACAATTAATATAAAGTATAAAGGAAAGTTTTATGTCAAATATGACCACAAGAAAATGAACGTGTTGTTTGGGAATTATGGTTAAACCACCCAAGGCAATTTCTGGTATAGGTTAGTAGAGAAAGAGTAGAGGGAGGAAACACGAGAAGTTCAGTTTTGGAGAATTTCAGTTTCAGAAAAAGGAAGGGGAAGGACATGATGTTAGAGGCAGACAGACAATCCCTGGTAATTTATTGTGGGATTGTTGTCAAGAGAAGATGTGTTTAAGTGGGTGTCATCAGCATAGAGATGGTAGTGGAAGCTAAATCTGTTGATGGTTTGTCCAATAGGTGCAGTGTATAGAGAAAAGTGGAGGGGAACTACAGTAGGACTCAACCCTGAGGAACTCCTACACTAAGGTGAAGATCTGGCAAAAGATCCAATGAAGAAGTATTCAAAGAGGTAGGAGGAGAACCAGGATAGAACGGTGTCCCTGAGGACGTGAAGGAGCAGTCAAAGAGGTAGGAGGAGAACCAGGATAGAACGGTGTCCTTGAGGCCGATAGAGCAGAGTATAGTGAGGATGAACTGATGATCCATAGTGTCAAAAGCAGCTGAGAGATCCAGGAGAATCAGCAGGGAGTGGTGACTATTAGGCTATGTGCCACGTAACGTTTTTGTAGCGGTTTTGCGGCGTTTTTACGGCCGCGAAAAATCCGCGAAAACGCTTGTAAAACAGTCTGCCATGCAAAGCAATGTGAATTCGGATGTGCTGTGCACATGATGCGCTACTTTGCGCACCGAATTCGCATTGCTTTGCAAAATGCAGCATGACCATTTCTACTGCGATTACGCTGCAGCGTAATCGCGGTGCGTGTGGTACATGGGATGAAGACGAGACTACAACTCCTCTTCATCCCGGCTACCACGCGGTGAAAAAAAGAAATAAAAAGTTAAAAATAAACAAAACCTGTATATTCACCTCTCCGGCGGCCCCCGGTCCGCTCTCCGGTCTCCTCCGGTCTGCTCCCGGCCGCGTCTTCTCTCTTCAGCGTCCCGCAGTGTACTGTCAGGACCTGCGGTGACGTCATTTAGTCAGCTGATGGTCACGCGACCGCTGAAGACGGCGGTCAGGTGATGGTCGCGTGACCATCAGCTGACTAAATTACGTCACTGCAGGTCCTGACAGTACACTGCGGGACGCTGAAGAGAGAAGACGCGGCCGAGAGCAGACTGGAGGAGACCGGAGAGGAGACCGGAGAGCAGATCGGGGGCTGCCGGAGAGGTGAATATACATGTTTTTTTTTTACTTTTAACGTTTTAATTCTTTTTTTTTACTATAGATGCTGCATTTAAAGCATCTAAGTTGTTCACACATTATAAATCCATGCCGGTTGCATGGATTTATATTGTGTGATCAACTTGTCAAGCACTTTTCCAAGTGATGCTCAAAATCGCTTGGAAAAGTGCTTGAAAAAACGCATGCGAAAACGCATGTAAAAACGCTGAAAAAACTCTTCTCTCTGGCAGAAAAACCGCATGTAAATCTGCATGCGTTTTTTTCTGCCAGAGAGAGGCAAAAGCGCTCTGCATCCAATCTGCTACGTGGGCACATAGCCTCAGATTTCGCTGTTGATAGCTCGCTAGAGACTTTAGTAAGGTTAGTTTCAGTAGAGTGTAAGGAGCAGAAGTCAGATTGTAAAGGGTCAAGAAGAGAGTTGTCTATGAGGTAGCGGATTAGATGAGAGTGGAGCAAGAGTTCCAGTAATTTAGAGATGAAGTGGAGATTACAGACTTGTCTGTAATTAGCAGCGCATTTCTGGTCAAGGGATTTTTTTAGTAAAGGGGTTATTGTGGCACCCCAGGGGTCTGGTTTCCACAGTAACAGCAATGTTATGTCTGAGAGCAGGTGGGAGGTCTCTTGGTCAGGGATCCTATGCATGCCACACCTCCTGCCCAGTCCTGGGAGGGGAAGAACTTCCCCTATATAAACCTAGGGCTGAGGCAGGGTTAGTGTGTAGAGAAGAAGTAGAGACAGAGAAGAGAAGCAGATATAGGAAAAGAACATCAGGAGCTCTGTGGGAGCAGTGCTATAAGGAGTCAGGGGCTGGCAGCTGCAGAGCTCGCCCTGACTGAGAAGCTATCACCGGACCCGGAGTCCGAGGCTGTGGGGACTAATCTTTACCCAGCAGCAGAAACCGCCCGGCAGGGGATTTCAGGTCCTCTGGCCAAGAAACCCGAAGGCACGGTCACACGCGTGGGACCAGCACCGCCGTCGTGGAGCGGACGCCACTAGAAGGCCCCGAGTCACCGGCCATACGGGTGAGCACCACACGGTACACTCAGGGACGTGGGCTACTTATACCCGCCTCTAGCAAGGTAGCCAGAAGAGTACAGTCAGTTTGGGAGGCCTACAACTCCGCCTGGCCAGGGGAGATCCCATCTGCTCAAGGACTGACCAGGCCCCGATCGCTAGCCAGTACTCCGGGAGGGTCTATCTTTATCACCAGTAAAGACTCTGAACTACACCGCATCGTCTCTGAGTGATTCCTGCTACCCCCATCATCCACGTCGGCTGCCCTGAGGCCATACCCCTCCCGTTGGGGGTGATACTATCACGCTGCACAATCCTACCACCGGCCTCAGCGGTCTGCCCTGCAGCGGCAGCTCCTTCGCTGCATTCAACGGGTGGCGTAGTTGTCCAACATCTACCGCTAATACAACGCCACTTAGTCTGACTCCCTGGGCACGGACCGGGTCACCGCCACGAGACTACAACCCTCAACAGATCCGGCTCCGGGTAAGCTCCTGCATGCGCAACGCTGTGCGACACAGGTCCAGGGGTGCGTCAACTTTTTGGCGTAGACGGCAGGATCTCGTGCCCGCAACCACCGGGTACTGCGTGCCTGAAAAAGACTGTTCAAACTTACCAGTGGTGAAGATTCCCGACATCCGGCGCCATCTTCTACCTTCTTCCCGCCATCCGCGAAGTTTTCCCGCCATCCGGCGCCATCTTCTGCCTTCTTCCCGCTATCCGTGGTGTTTTCCTGCCGTTGGACGCCATCTTGAAGACGCCGCGCGGGAAGAAGAGGGGCGTGGACTCCGAAAGCGCGCGAGAACTGAAGCCCCGCCTCACGTCCGGACGTTGCGTAAGGTCCTGGAAGGAGTCCAGCAGACGCCAACGTCACAGGAGCGCGACGGAAGGTCCTCAACCCTGACGATCCACTGCGGAGCCGCGGCCTACGGAAGAGGATCATCGCAAGGTAGGCCACGGTCCACTAGGGGGGAGGAAGATGTCGGATACGGAGGAGAGCTTCACTGCCTCAACCCCCGCCAGCGCTACCGCTGCTGCAGTCATGCCTTTCACCATGCCCTATATCCCGGGAGCGGCCTGGCTACCCCAGTACTCAGGGGAGTCACATACCCTGCATGACTTTAGAGAAAAGCTGGATAGCCTCTTCCAGGTGTATCCCCTCACAGAAGAGCAAAAAGTGAGCATCCTGGTGGCCCAATTAACCGGGGCAGCCCAAAGGGAGGTAAAGTCCTGGCCACCTGGGGGGAGGACTGTTGCAGGGATACTAACCCGGCTGAGGGACACCTTTGATACCCGCACCTCAGCCGAGATCAAGCTTAGATTCTACGGGTGCAAGCAGCGAGCACACGAGAGTATAAGGGACTATGCCCTGAACCTACAAGAGGCCCTGAGAGCCATTAAGCAGACCGACCCTGACGGCGTGGGAGACGAGGACAGGCTGTTGACTGAACAATTTATAGAGGGTTTATATTGCAATGCCCACCGAACCCAGTTGCGGGCAATGGCCTTACAGGACCCTCATCTGGGATTTGCACAGTTCAAGGACAGAGCCATCCGGGTGCTCCGAGAACCGGCACCAGGTGGCGTTGTGACCCACAGACGCCCCACTACCACTTACCACCAGGAGGCGGCACCCTTGTCGGCAGGGCCTGTGGGGGCTGATGCGCAGGCTTTGAACAATGACCCGGCTCCAAACCTGCACCATCAGGTCCAAGAGCTAGCTAAAAGCGTTGCCGCGCTAACCTGAACTGTGCAGTCTTTACAGGTTTCCACTCCAGGGAAGATCCAGCTGGCATCCGGACCGGAGGACATCCCATGGCGTCGACCAAGGAGGACCCCACCGGCCAGAGGAAGACCCAGCGACCGATACAACGAGGACGGACAACCCATCTGCCGCCGCTGCAATCAACCCGGACATATGGCAAGGTACTGTCCTTTAAACTGGCACAACCTGGGGTAGAGGGCCAAACCCCAGGAAAAAGATCATCAGGCCCATCGAACTGGCACGACAAATATGTGGGAGGACGTCCAGTCTTGCCTGTGGTACTGGATGGCATCCCCATGAGTGCCCTACTGGACACCGGGTCACAGGTTACCACTATCCCGTACGTGCTCTTCAAGCAGTACTGGAATGACTCGGATATCACCCGCTACCCTGACGACGACTTGAGTATCATCGCCAGCAATGGTCAGCCCGTGCCACAGATTGGATTTAAAGAGGTGACCATTAAAATCGGTAGAGTCGAATTGGCGGCACAGGGACTGATCCTTGTAGACATTGACAAGCACGAGAGTCACCCAAAGATAACTCTAGGAACTAATGTAATTGAAAATTGTCTTGCAGAGGTGATTTTCCTTTTACAGCAGGTTGCCAAGAACGCCAGCTCCGGCCAGCAGCGAGTGCTCCAGAAAGAGATCCGGGCACTGATGCGACGGCAACAGATAGAACTCTCCGGTGGTGAGATTGGTAGCGTAAGAATGTGTGACCCTTTTCCTATTGCCATGCCCCCAAAAAGTGAAATGATGATTTGGTGCCGGGCAGCTATTGGTCTGAGAGGTAGAGATTACCAGGCAATGGTAGAACCAGTTTACTCAGACAGTAGGCCCACCATTTTGACAGCACGGGGGGTGGTCAATGTACGCCATGGGAGGGTGCCCGTTCGCATAATAAATATCGGGAAGAGGGAAGTGTACCTGCCCCGGTATGCCACGCTAGCCAAATTGTATACCATCAATCAAAATTCCATACAGTCCGTAGAACCCTTGCCTCCATCTTCCCCGGAGGAAGGTAACGGCTCTAAGGAAACAATGGAGGACTGGTGTCAGCAACTACATTTGGGTACTGACTCCACTCCCTCACACCAGAGACAGGGAGTCTATCGGGTGGTTCAAGAGTACGAGAGAGTGTTTAGTAAACACCCGTTAGACTTCGGGCGAGTCAAGGGGGTAGAACACCACATCCCCACGGGAGACCATCTTCCCATAAAGAGAGGTATCGACCCGTACCCCCTGCACACTACCAACACACCAAGGGGATGCTTAGGGACATGAAGGAGGCTGGGGTGATCAGGGATAGCTGTAGCCCCTGGGCAGCTCCACTAGTCTTAGTCAAAAAGAAAGACAACACCATGAGGATGTGTGTAGATTACCGGAAAATCAACCGTATCACACACAAAGATGCGTACCCCTTACCAAGGCTAGAGGAGTCTTTGGCTGCTTTAAGATCTGCTAACTTCTTCTCTACCTTGGATCTCACTAGCGGGTACTGGCAGGTTCCTGTAGCAGAGGCGGACCGGGAGAAGACCGCATTCACCACCCCGATGGGACTTAGCGAGTTTACCTGCATGCCGTTCGGACTCTGTAACGCACCAGGAACCTTTCAACAATTAATGGAGTGCTGTCTGGGCCACAAAAACTTCGAGACGGTCCTGTTGTACCTGGACGATGTCATCGTATATTCCAAGACTTATGAGGACCACCTGAAACACCTGGCGGAAGTGTTCGAAGCAAACTACGGCCTAAAGGTAAAACCCTCCAAGTGTCACCTCCTAAAACCAAAGGTGCAGTACCTGGGACACGTGGTGAGCGCTGACGGAGTGGCTCACGACCCTGATAAGATCACCACAATTAAGGAATGGCCAAGTCCCTCCAGTGTAAAGGAAGTGCGGCAGTTCCTCGGGTTGGTAGGCTATTACCGCAGATTCATCCCCGGTTTCACCAAAAAGGCAGCTCCTATGCAGGACCTCCTGATAGGCCAGTCCCGGAAGGCCAAGAACCAGAAGCCGCCCTTCAAATGGGAGAAGTTAGAAGAAGAGTCCTTCCGCCAGCTGAAGATGGCCCTCACGGGGGATGAAATCCTGGCGTACCCTGATTACAGCCAGCCCTTTATCCTCTACACCGACGCAAGTAACATCGGGCTAGGAGCCGTACTGTCCCAGATCCAGCAGGGGAAAGAACGAGTAATCGCTTACGCCAGTCGAAAACTGCGACCCACCGAAGGAAACCCTGAGAATTACAGCTCATTTAAGCTAGAGTTCCTGGCAGTGGTGTGGGCAGTCACCGAACGCTTTAAGCACTACCTCGCTTCTTCCCGGTTCACCGTGTACACGGATAACAACCCGTTGACACACCTGGACACGGCAAGACTCGGTGCCCTAGAGCAGAGATGGATGGCCCGTCTGTCCAACTACGAGTTCACAATCAAATACCGGGCAAGACGCTCCAATACCAACGCGGACGCCCTGTCCAGGATGCCAAACCTACCGGACGTAGGAGAAGATCCAGAGGGACTGGAAGAAGTCGAACTCCCCGCGTTCCACCGTCATGGGACTATCCAGTATTCCCATCGGGTAAGGAGTAAGCAAGCCGCTACGTTTAACCCCTTGCCTCACTACAACTGGGAGGAAACGCAAGACAGTGACCCTGCCGTCCGACTGGTGAAGGAGATGCTGACTCGGCCAGAGGCTCGCCTTGACCCAGACGCTCCGGAGGAAGCCAAACAACTGTGGGCTGAGAAGAGTCGACTGTTCCTTTACAAGGGGAAGTTGTGCCGCAGAATGGTTAACTCCCGGACGCATGAACTAATCTGGCAAGTAGTGGTGCCAAGAAGAGACGCAGCTATGGTGATGGAGGCATACCACGACGGAGCTGGGCATTTCGGATGGAAGAAGCTGGAGTTCCTGCTGCGCGGGCGGTTCCATTGGGTAGGCATGAGAGGAACCATCGAGAGGTGGTGCAGAGACTGTGGCCCATGCAACTTAAGAAGGAGGGACCGTGCCAGCCAGAAGACTCCCCTGCGGTCCATCATCACCAGACAGCCGTTGGAACTGGTAGCCTTGGATCATGTAAAACTGACCCCAAGCAGAAGTGGCTACGTCTACGCGTTAACCATCGTGGATCACTACTCCCGGTTCTTGGTTGTCGTCCCCGTCAAGGACTTAACGGCTCACACAGCAGCTAGAGCCTTCCAGCAGCACTTCTGCCGTCCGCATGGATACCCGGAGCAGGTGCTGACGGACCAGGGGCCTGCCTTTGAAGCGGAGGTCTTCCAGGAGTTCTGCACCCTGTATGGATGCCGGAAGATAAGAACAACACCCTATCACCCGCAAACTAATGGACTTTGTGAGAAAATGAACCAGGTGGTGATAGATCTCCTGAAAACATTGCCCCTGGAGGAACGCAGTCTGTGGCCTGAGAAGCTGCCCGACCTGGTGGACCTATACAACCACATCCCCGTAGGTTCCACCAACTGTACCCCGGCTTACCTAATGAGGGCAAGACCTGGTAAGCTTCCTGTTGATCTGGAGATGGGAGTCCTGACACCCGAGGACACTTCACCAGAAGCCAACTGGGACACAGAGAGGCAGCAGCAATACCGAAAAGTACAGGAGAGCGTGGAGCGTAGTCTCTGTCAAGCTAGGGAAAGACAAGAGAAAACTTACAACCAGTATGCTCCCGCTGTTCCCCTGGTGCCCGGAGAGCAGGTCTTGAAGAGGAAAAGACGGCTCCACAAGTTGGACGACCAATGGGAGAAGGACCCGTACACCGTACTGCCCTCAAGCCACGACAACCCAAAGGTCTGTACAATCAGTAAAGACGGAGGGGAAACCACAGCCATTGTATCCCGGGATCACCTGAAGAAGTGTCCCGAACAGCTACGGAACCCTGAAGAGGAACAAGAAGACCCTCGACCCGTAGTGGAAAGGGAAGATATGATTAGTACTGTGCTCGGAGACTTCCCTCGGTCTTGGACTCAAGTCAATGGTGCTGTTGTGGTACCCGTCCTCACGTTCCTCCAACCAGCATCCCAAGTGCCTACGGAGACACAGGTAGAGCTGGAAGAACAGCCGGTCCAGGAGGCAGAAGACCCCACACAAGCAGACCAGGAGAATCAACCCTCTGCTTATAGTGAGCCTGCCATACCCCTAATGAGCCAAAGAGTCCGTAGACGGCTGCCCAGTTTACCCTTGACAGCTCCTATACCCTGTAGTTCAGGACCAGTCAGCCAGCTCCGTAGGTCCACTAGGGTCACTAGAGGCCAGTTGCCCATACGGTGGAGGATCTAAATGTACAAGCTATTCTATTAATGTTTACCTGTTTATTGTTGCTTGTGTATAATTTTGTGTTTCTAGTTATTTGTAGGAGTCTTTGGTGGATTTACCGGGAATCCTTTGTACATAGTTGGAGCGTAACCCAGGATGGACTAAAAGACTGACAAGGACTCGGGGCAGGACAGACCCCTACCTGGTTACGTCTCCCTGTTTTGGTGAAATGGACACCTTGCTTTTCTTCAAAACTGCACCCGGTTGCGGACACGCCGTAACCATCTTTATGTGTTTTTCTTATTGTATTATTATTGTTTATACCTTGTTATGTTTTTCTAAAAATATGTTTAGTCCCAGAGTACTAAATTTCACTAGGGGGGAATGTGGCACCCCAGGGGTCTGGTTTCCACAGTAACAGCAATGTTATGTCTGAGAGCAGGTGGGAGGTCTCTTGGTCAGGGATCCTATGCATGCCACACCTCCTGCCCAGTCCTGGGAGGGGAAGAACTTCCCCTATATAAACCTAGGGCTGAGGCAGGGTTAGTGTGTAGAGAAGAAGTAGAGACAGAGAAGAGAAGCAGATATAGGAAAAGAACATCAGGAGCTCTGTGGGAGCAGTGCTATAAGGAGTCAGGGGCTGGCAGCTGCAGAGCTCGCCCTGACTGAGAAGCTATCACCGGACCCGGAGTCCGAGGCTGTGGGGACTAATCTTTACCCAGCAGCAGAAACCGCCCGGCAGGGGATTTCAGGTCCTCTGGCCAAGAAACCCGAAGGCACGGTCACACGCGTGGGACCAGCACCGCCGTCGTGGAGCGGACGCCACTAGAAGGCCCCGAGTCACCGGCCATACGGGTGAGCACCACACGGTACACTCAGGGACGTGGGCTACTTATACCCGCCTCTAGCAAGGTAGCCAGAAGAGTACAGTCAGTTTGGGAGGCCTACAACTCCGCCTGGCCATGGGAGATCCCATCTGCTCAAGGACTGACCAGGCCCCGATCGCTAGCCAGTACTCCGGGAGGGTCTATCTTTATCACCAGTAAAGACCCTGAACTACACCGCATCGTCTCTGAGTGATTCCTGCTACCCCCATCATCCACGTCGGCTGCCCTGAGGCCATACCCCTCCCGTTGGGGGTGATACTATCACGCTGCACAATCCTACCACCGGCCTCAGCGGTCTGCCCTGCAGCGGCAGCTCCTTCGCTGCATTCAACGGGTGGCGTAGTCGTCCAATATCTACCGCTAATACAACGCCACTTAGTCTGACTCCCTGGGCACGGACCGGGTCACCGCCACGAGACTACAACCCTCAACAGATCCGGCTCCGGGTAAGCTCCTGCATGCGCAACGCTGTGCGACACAGGTCCAGGGGTGCGTCATTATGACAGTATGACAATATGCACTTTGACTTAATACAAGTAAGCTCATTTGGTGCTAAATGCTTTGACTGCTAAAATCTCCACAATGGAGAGGTTAAAATAAATGAATGCAAAAAATATTTTATTCTGCTCTGCAGCCACTATAAAAGTGAGTTTTCAGCTCAACATGAAAAATTTGGTCCACTTTAAACAGGATCTTTGCTATCACTGGCAGCCTGGTTACTATTATATGTCAGTTAGTCATATATGTTGAGGGCACTGTGGCCTTTGAACTGAGCAAGTACAGTATACATAGATAGTTGCCTTTTAAAATGTGATAATTACAGTTCTTCATGATGGAGAATAAAGTATTGTATGTTTGTCTATGAGAATCTACTACCTATCTAGTGACATAGATACACTGTCTTCAGCAGCAAAATGTCTTTTTTGCAAAATATAGCTGGAAAAGAACCTTGAATATGAAAGAATTTACATTGCCATTTTATTAACTTTTTAAAGCTTCCACCTTTTTATCTCGCATTCCTGGGAGGTCAGATGGAATGGCCAGATGTTTTTACACACAGAGACTTTTAAGAGTTCCAGGGTCACATACTTGACCCCAATCAATCACAAAAGTAATTTGCGAATTTTAATTTTATAGCTACAATAGAAAGTGCTTCCTTCTTCCCAAAAACACATTTGAAGACACAAAGCGACACCTTTCTAATAGTCCATCTCTTTTAGAAGACCACCCCTGATCTTGAACAGATTTTCAGTGACATATATATCAGCAATAATAATAAAACCACTTGCTAATATATTGAAGGTTCCTCTTATTCTGCCAAAACATTTCTGACCATTTGCAGAATAGACTACACAAGAAGCTGTCCTTTGGTATCTGGCACAGAGACTTTAGTAGCAGATTCTTTAGGTCTTGTAAGCTATGAGGTGAGGTTTTCCCAGCACATCATGCAGATGTTTGATGATATTGACATCTGGAGTATTTGAAGGCTATGTCAACATCATAATTTTTTTTATCATGTTCCCCAAAATATTCCTGAACAATTTTTGCAGTATGTAAAATTCTCCATTAGAGAATACAGTTGTCTTGATGGAGTGTACTTTGTCTTCAACAATATTCACCTAGGTGATATTGATATGTTTTAAAATAACAGCTTCATGAATGTCAGATCCCAAGGTATCCAAACAGTACATTGGCCATAGAATTTTAGTGCCTCTGCCAGCTTGCCTTATTCCATAATGGTCCATGATCAAGTTCTAATTTATTTATTTATTTATTTTACTCACTTATACAGTGCCGTTAATTCCACAGCACTTTACAGACATTATGGGCACGGTCCCCATTGGGGCTCACAATCTAAATTCCCTATCAGTAAGTCTTTGGAATGTGGGAGGAAACCGGAGAACTCGGAGGAAACCCACGCAAGCAAAAGAGAACATACAAACTCATTAGAGATGTTGTCTTTGGTGGGATTTGAATCCAGGATCCCAGCTCTAGCAAGGCTGCAATGCTAACCACTGAGCCACCGTGCTGCCCAATGTGCTCATTGTTGCTATTTTTGGTGATGTACAGAGGACAGCATAGGCACTCTGAACGATTTGTGGGTATACAATGCGATACTCAGCAGGTTGCGATGCAATGTGAGCTCTGACACCTTTCAATTGAGGACAGCATTAATGTTTTCTGTAATTTGTGCTACAATAGCTCTTTTATATCAGACTAGAGAGAAGTCGATCGATCCGGGGAGGATCGTGTTCAAATTGAATTTCCTTAAATTAGCAATTTCCCGTGAATTCAAACATTTTGAGAATCGACTCACGGCTCAAAAAAGAATTGCCTGGCTCCATTTTCCACACTGCTGAAGCGGAACTTCCACATAATACCCTGCAGCTACGACATCATATGGATTATGATACCTTGCACAGTGATTGTCAGTACCCCGATCATAAGAAATCAGTCGTTCAAAGTGGAGCACAGTTTATAGGGCATTTTCCATCTCCAGAATCACTGGGTAAGTCTCTCTCTTCTGTAAAGTGTATGTACTTATTATCTAAAGTCAGCTTTCTCTCTCTTACCTGTAAAATGTAAGCTAATATGATCAGTGAGGTCTTCTCTTACGTGCAGAGTGTAAGCTCTTATAGTATGCTGGGCCATCTCTTCATCTCTCTTTTCTGTAAATTGTATGCTTTTATTGTCAGTGGGATCTTCACTTTCTCTCCTGTAAAGTGTAAGCTCTTATGGTCAGCAAGGTACTATCACTCTTCTCTATCTCTTGTGTATTTTCTGAGAAATTACAAGCTTTAAAATAATGAAATTTTTGCAAATTTATTCGACTCAAATCACATTTTTGATGAAAATTTGGCAAAGTCAGCAAATTTGAATTTTAAAAGATGTGCTCATCTCTATGAAACCCAATGGGATAGCTATGCTGTCTGTGTGTATTAATGAGCATTGGATTCCCACAATGCTGTGGCCAGTTTACCTGCTGTCCTTTGAGATAGTTTGGGTGCTAATTAGAGATGAGCGAGCTCTATAATGCTCGGATGCTTTTTACTCGAACCTAGCAATTCCTAATGCTCCGATGCTCATTTCAAGTAAAGAGTATAATGGTAATCAAGGGGAAATCCAAGCATTTTTCCAGCAGACCCTACAAAGGGGTCTTGGGGGCAGTGAATATGGTGAAATAGATGGAAAATGTGCTGAATGAAAGAAGAAAAGCATGGGGAAGACCCCTGGAAGCATCTCTGACTCTCAGATTCCAGCTGATAACAATAGTGTCACACTTTTACTCCACTTTAAGTACTGTCAATAAAACGTTCAAAATCTACGAGAAATTGGAGTTTACAGGAAAAAAATGTTAAGAAAAATTCTTTCCTGTATAATGACTTGTACAGGGTGGGCCATTTATATGGATACACCTAAATTAAATGGGAATGGTTGGTGATATCAACTTCCTGTTTGTGGCACATTAGTATATGGGAGGGGGAAAACTTTTCCAGATGGCTGGTGACCATGGTGACCATTTTGAAGTCGGCCATTTTGGATCCAACTTTATTTTTTTCAATGGAAAGAGGATCATGTGACACATCAAACTTATTGAGAATATCATAAGAAAAACAATAGTGCGCCTGATTTTAACGTAAGTTTATTCTTTCATGAGTTTTTTACAAGTTTATGACCACTTATAAAATGTGTTCAAAGTGCTGCCCATTGTTTTGGATTGTCAATGCAACCCTCTTCTCCCACTCTTGACACACTGATAGCAACACCGCAGAAGAAATGCTAGCACAGGCTACCAGTATCCGTTGTTTCAGATGCTGCACATCTCGTATCTTCACAGCATAGACAATTGCCTTCAGATGACACCAAAGATAAAAGTCTAAGGGGGTCAGATCGGGAGACCTTGTTGGCCATTCAACTGGCCCATGATGACCAATCCACTTTCCAGGAAACTGTTCATGTAGTAATGCTCGGACTTGACACCCATAATGTGGTGGTGCACCATCTTGTTGGAAAAACTCAGGGAGCGTGCCATCTTCAGTGCATAAAGAGGTCAACACATCATCATGTAGCAATTTCAGATATCCAGTGCCATTGAGGTTTCCATTCATGAAAAATGGCCCCACTACCTTTGTACCCTATATACCACACCATACCATCAAGATTCAAGATGTGCAGCATCTGAAACAACGGATACTGGAAGCCTGTGCTAGCATTTCTTCTGCAGTGTTGCTATCACTGTGTTAAGAGTTGGAGAAGAGGGTTGCATTGACAATCCAA
The DNA here is from genome assembly GCF_046119375.1 of Phyllobates terribilis. Lineage (NCBI taxonomy): Eukaryota > Metazoa > Chordata > Amphibia > Anura > Dendrobatidae > Phyllobates > Phyllobates terribilis. The sequence goes on from NW_027362762.1 coordinate 696,699,741, forward strand.
CACAATGGGCAGAACTTTGAACACATTTTATAAGTGGTCATAGACTTGTAAAAAACTCATGAAAGAATAAAGTTATGTTAAAACCAAGCACACCATTGTTTTTCTTATGAAATTCTCAATAAGTTTGATGTGTCACATGACCCTCTTCCCATTGAAAAAAATAAAGTTGGATCCAAAATGGCCAACTTCAAAATGGCCACCATGGTCACCACCCTTCTGGAAAAGTTTTCCCCCTCCCATACACTAATGTGCCACAAACAGGAAGTTGATATCACCAACTATTCCCATTTAATTTAGGTGTATCCATATAAATGGCCCACCCTGTATATAAGGCAAAATTTAAAAAGGATTAAAAACTAATAATAATTTAAGTAAACCAAAATTTTTATTAAAATATTGGAAATTTCAGTGTAATTTATGAAGGAATCAAGGACTGCCACAAATTAGATGGAAGAGGAACTCAGATACACCCTATATTAGATATAAAGGAGGGCCTCATGCACATTCTGTTCAAAATCTCATGTAGTGGTATTACTATACTCTTAAAGGTTATGCACTAAGTGCAAAACCTGCCAAAAATTACAAGCAGGGTCAGTCATACAAACTTGAAGGCACCATCTGTAGTACCTCATTCAAATATTGTGAACAAAGTGTAGCTGTGGTACTTCTACACTCAGAAAAGCCAGGAAAAAATACCCATGAAGAAAACAATTGGCGGGCCTCATTCAAATATGGAAGATTAAAAACACTCTGTGTGCTGCTGCCATCTAGTGGTGTGTTAAAGTCGGGGATAATCCTAGCTTTATTAATTTTTATCAGAGTGAACCTGTCAGCACTTTCTGTTGACAGGTGAAAGCGCCCATCTGTTATGACTCCCCCCGGCGGCACTAAAAACCCATTCAGAGAAGACACTAGCAGCAGGGCAGCACAACACCTCCAAAGCATAAAAGGACAGCTCATGCCAAATGACCAGCTTTGAGACCCAATAGCTGAAGGTCACAGGGGAATTAGGGAGTACGCTGGTTTTGTCGGCCAGGTATTGTTTGGCGATCTTTTAAAAATGTTTCCCTCCTTGTCAAAAATACCCGGTCATCAGGGCCTGGATGCTGGGAGGGTGTCATGAAATTGGTATAGACTGTTGACAGTTTACCCCCGCCTCTGCTGTACCTGGTGTGTGTCTCCTTTACCTCTACTCCTTGGTTGGGCTAGTAAGCTTTCCCCCTGCTGCTAGCATTGTCTGATAGGAATTTTTTCAGCATATTTTCCACAATGACATTCTGGTATAAAACTATTTTAGTAGACCTGTCCCCTACAGGAAGAAGAGATGCAAGGTTCTCCTTGTAGCGTGGGTCTAATAGAGTGAACAGCGAGTATTCTTTTTTGGCCAAGTCACAGGAGTCACGGGAAAGGCAGCGGTACATAAAGCCTGCTATATGTGCCAAGATCCTTACAGCCAACTCTTCCCTGTCTCCACCACGATGACTACCCACCATCTCCTCCTCCTCCATCTCTTCCTCATTCCCCTACTCAGCCCATCCATGTAGGAGAGACGGAACGATGCTTGTGTGTGTACTAGCCTCTAATGCTTCCACTTCCTCAGGCTCCACCTTCTCATTGTTACCCAATCCATGCTAAGCAGATGAGATGAGGCTGGACTGGGTAGTATCTCCCTGTCTCATGTCTTCCTCCATCTCCACCTAGTCCACTTGCAAAGCTTCATATTTAAGTTTTGAGCAGTGACTGTTTAAGTGAGCACAGAAGCGGGATCGTTGCACTGATGGTGGCGCCATCACCGCTCATTGCACAAATGTCAGACATCCATGCCCACCCTTCAGTTGTTGTGTGCAGAGGCTGACCAGAATAACCAAGGACGTGTTGGAGCTGGTGCTTCACAGTCAGTGAGCTGGCACTTGCATGCGCTGCTGCAGCACTGCCAGAGCGGCAGCAGCTGTAGTTGGCTTTCAGAAAAGGGCGCTGATGCGGAGTACCTTGACCAGTAAATTATTTATTTAAATAATTTAAAAAATATGACATGTGACCCCTCTATTCTTGATAACCAGCTAAGATAAAGTTGACAGCTGAGGGCTGCAGCCCGTAGCTGTCAGTTTTGTCTTCTCTGGTTAGCAAGAATATAAGAGACACAAACCATCTTTTTATTTTATTAATTTACTTATTGCACAGGCGTTGGCTGGTGAATACTCGTATCAGTGGCACCTTCTCTCGCTGTTATCAGTGAGACCAGGCGTACGATGATGAGAGTAGTACTCTCATCAGCCTACGCTTGTGACCGGTGGTAACCTTTTTACCGCAGATCAGGAAACTCAGGGCTCTGACTGGCGGTAGCAAACTTACTGCTTATCAGAGCCGGTGTTACTCGCGCTGTAACATAGATAAAAGTGTGGAAAACATCAGATCTTTGGGACCCCTATTCATTTGAATGGAGTCCGGGTTTGGGTTTGAGTTCGAGTACCATTCTGGTACCCCAACCAAACTTTTTTCTGATGTTCAGCCAAACCTGACTGCCCTCAACATGTCCGCTTACTTTCTTTCTTTGGGAGGTAGTGGGGACTGCCTCCTCCTGCTTCCTGGAGGCCGATTCCCCGGTGCCTTGGCTGTAAATGACCCGGTTCAGGTAGTGCCGGAGCCCCCAACATGTAGAAATGGGTGACAGCACCCTGTGTCATCTGCACCATCGCCTGTTCTCGCATAGGAGGTTGCCCAAGGAAAGTCTGATCTTTTAGTGATGGTAGCCCCATCTTGAGCCGGCTCAATGAGCCTCTGGCAGACCCTTTTCATTTCTCAGGAAGGGTTTATTCTACTTCCTTCTATCTCTGATCACACCCACCACATATCAGTGATGTTGCTCCTCCATTTTGAGGAACGTGATCCTGTTTTCATCCATCAGCTCTTGCAGCATTCAAAGCAAGTCCTCTGTCTCTACTCTCCGCTAGTTGAACAAGATGTGATGATGGGTCCCAAACTCTTCTATGGACCCCCATTTCCGCTGCCGGTCATATGTAACGACTCACCCCAGGATGCCAACTGTTAGTACCTTGCAGGTAGCAGGCCCGCCAGCATTTCTCCAGCCTTGGTCCTGGCTTGCCTCCTTATCTCTTCCGACCAGCCTAGGCCCCACAGGCTGCCTAGCAGTTCCTGGATCTTGGCTCTCCCCTTTATGCAGTCTACAAGAACCCCAGTGATGGAGGCTGGGATCTGGGTTGGGGCTTTAGTGGTTCTGGGAAAGCAGTAAGTTCCGGACCACAGGCTCCTACCACCTCTACTATCACGCCAACTTGTTCTGGTTCCGATATTCATCTGGTCTCTCCCTCGGGGGGTCTCGCGGGATTCTGCCATCTTTGTTACCTAGTCGCCGACTGAGCACGTAATACTCTATTGAAGACTTATTGAATCCAGAAATCAAAATTAATGTTTTTTTAGAGTGTTATATACCACCAAAATGTGCTATAAATCTTGTAATACTCTATGGATGTTTAATTGAATCCATAAAAAAAATTAAAAGCTTTTTTGGAGTGTTATATACCACCAATATTTAACAAAAAGAACGTAATACACTATGAATGACTAATTGAATTCAGAAAAAAAATTTCAACACTTTTCTGGAGTGTTATATACCACAAAAATGTAATAGAAAGCACGTAACCTTTTATGAATGACAACATAGTACATTTTTTAACCCCCAAAAACAAAAATGTGGTCACATGCAGTAGATATATATTTAGCAATGGACTGCAAAGCCCTAAGCCCTTGCCTTACTGGTAGGCGATCCCCGCATGTTTATTGGCTGTATAACAGGCAGTGAACATGTGGGGCGGGCATTCAAGCTTCAAATTCGAACACCGGCTAATGCCATGCTTGCCAAGTGCCAAGCACATCCGAGCACTCAGATACTCGACTGATATCCGTGTTTCGTCGAGCATGTTCACTCATCCCTAGTGCTATCCACTGTATAGCTGAAACACCCGACCAGACTTGCCATTTTGCAAGATGCCCTAATCAAGTTGTTTAGCCATGATAATTTAGAATTTGTCGAAGTTGTCCAGATTCTTATATTTGGACAGTTTTCTGCTTCCAAACACATCAACTTTTTGAACTGAATGTTCACTTGTAGCATAATACTGCACATCTCAACCTTTACAGATACCATTTTCATAGAATAAACAATTTTCTTAATTTAACCAGTCAATGATTTTAATGTTTTGGCTTATGGTCAGTGTGTGTATTGACCGATCCTCTCATCAGATCATATTCACTGCAAAGTTGGTTGCACTCTGAAAGAAGTTTCAATGTATGCACAAATAAATCTAGACTAGTTGAACCATGTATATTTTCTACAATTTATCTATTTGACCCTGAATACAAGGAGGAAATTTGAACCCACCTATCTAACACAAGCGACAGATTATAATGAAATCCGCAATTATGTCTCTAGAATAGAAAAAGGATGATGGATTCAATCAGATTTTTGTGCATAGATTTCTTTCAATTCACTATAACCAATACATGTCTTTACTAAACTTTCCTTATAGACAAAGAAAAATGCAGATAATGGTTCTATTTCAACGTTCTTCATTTAATATAAAGAAATTGAAACTATTTCTAGTAGTAGAAGATGATGTATACTACCAAAAAATGTCTTTTAAAGTACAGTAGTGGCCAAAAGTTATGAGACTGACACAAACTTTGGTTTTCAGAAAAAAAATGTAAAGCTACTTTTCTACAACTCTAAATTGTTAAAATTGTAAAGTCATTCCTAGTCAACAAAATTAAGTTAATAATAAAAATAAAAAACTGAATCATTTTCACAGATTTTTAGCCCTACTATAAAATGAACAGCTTACATCATTTCTGTGATCTTCTCATTAGCTCAGAAGAAAGTGTGAAAAAGGACATGACATTTGATATAATTCATGCAGATTACTTTAAAAAGGAGCCCATGGTAGAAATCATTATTTTCTTCTGTTATCCATGATTATATGCAAAGAAGTACACACAGTCATCACTTCTTTGCATCAAAATAGCTTTACAGGAAAGAACATTGCTGCTTCCAATTTTCCCTGATGAAACCCTCTTCATATTGTTTTGGACATGTGAAGGAATGATTGTCTGAAGAAGACGTGAGCACTACCTTGAGTCATGTGTCATGTTAACAGTAAAGCATTTTGGAGATCATATATGTATGGGATTGCTTTTCATTCAAAGAAGTCAGTCCACTCACAATTTTGCCTTAGAACTCCGCCATGAATAAAGAATGGTACTTAACTCCTTTCTGACGTGAGACGTATCCATACTTGTACTTATTGACCAGGGATGAATGGATACATCTAGATGATTTTATGCACACATAGGTAGTGCGCGCTATCACCACCGGTTGTCACCTGATTCTGACAGCTGACACCCGGTAGTCAGTGCCAGGAGCAGTGACCACACTGCTCCTGGCACTTTAACCAGCTAAATGCTGTGATCGCTGCAAGCAGAGGGACAGAAGAATAGTGTTGAGCCACCCCCGTAGTGTTCGAGTTCGGTTCGTCGAACACCCGTGTGTTCGCTGAACTGTTCGTCGAATTGTTCGTCGAACACCTTCGAACACCGTTAAAACCAATGGCAGGCAAACAAAAACACATAGAAACACATAGAAAACACCTTCAAAGGTGTCCAAAACCTGACAAACTGCTCAGAAGACACAACTAACACATGGAAAAGTGACAAGTACATATAGTCATGCGAAAATAAAAGAGGTGGAGGAGTAAAAGGAGGGGGAGACACAGATATAGGCATGTCATGCCCTTCTAAAATCCAAAAAGTGAGAAGCCGACACGTTCAGTCCGCTCCTGCCCGTGCCACCTCCGTGTCGCCGGGTTTGTGCCAGAGCCGCGGTGAACCCTGACGGCCAGCCCCCCTCTCCCAATACTGGTGCCTGTTCGCTGGTGGGTCGAGCGAGCCCCCCTGTGGTGGAGGCAGCTCTAAGCTTTTTAATTTAAATTGTCTCTCTAATTTGAATGAATACACTTTAAATCCATTTACAAGGATCTATTGGAGGGCAAGTCTCATGCCAGCAGCCGCGTAATTCCAGCTCCAGTAGCGTCCACTAAAGCTGCTGCAGTTAAAAAGCTTTTATAAGGATCGAGCTCGGCTGTCCACCGCAAGGCATCCTACTGCCAGTCCCAGCCCCTATGCCTTGGGGTGCCTCCTGATGCTCTTCACTGAGTATCCCGTGGTCCCGAAGCATTTCCTTTGAAAAAATTAAGTGTCCAAACTACAGGTGGTGTAGCTTGCTTAACAGCCGGGATAATCCGCTGACTAGCAGACACTGCTACTAGGCACAAAGTATTTCCTGGGCTAGATGCAGTTAAAAATTTGTAATTGGATACTCTCGTTGGATGCTGAGAAAGCATTCCATAGAGTCTCCTGGCACGCCATATATGATTCTCTTAAAAAGCTTGGGGTAGGGGTCTAGGGCACCCTTTTATAGCCAAAATCACGGCCCTGTATCACAATACGTCACCTAGGCTGAAGATAAATGGAACTGTAGCACCCTGAGGGCTCGGTTGCTACAGAGGTATTGCACCTCACCCAGAGGTGTGATATCTCACTCTCAGGTAAGGATAGAGTGTGGATCAGGACCCGACACCTGCATGCATTACACCACATTGCCGTGGGGCAGGGCGACCAATATGCCTCTGAGATGGGCACGACAGTCCCTGTCCCTGGCTGGAGTGGGGGGAGTGAACACTGAGGAAGGGGAACCCTGTAGTGCAGGAGCAGGGAGGAAGCAGTTCCTGGGTGCATTGAGAAGGGAGTATAAAAGGTGAGCACCATCTTAGTTCAGTGCAGAGAAGTCTGAGCAGAAGTGGCAGGGAGCAGGGGCTCTGCATGAGCTCTGCTCCGGAGGCGGGCCTAGTAACAGAGGCCCAGGTCTGGAAGAGGGAGAAGGAAGGAAGAGGAGCGGAGAAGGCTCCAGGAACGAGGAATGAAGGGATCCCAGGGGTGCAGACGGGCGAGTCGCCACCGCACACCCGAATCCACCTGCGTGGAGGGGTCAGGCCAAAGGGGGAGACCGGTCCCCGAAACTAGTGGAGGCAGGAAACGACCCTCAGCTAGAAACCGGAGGCTGTGACATTTTATGTGGCGCAGCCCCTCGCTACACCCGCTAGGAAGGCACCACATAGGGTCAGGGAAACTGGCGCCAAGTTTACCAAGAGGAGGCCCGAGGCAGCCGGACAGAAGGGTTGGTAAGAAAGGCCAGACAAAGGACACACAAAGGGGGTCCTGTGAAGCGCTCCAAAGTTATCTGGGAGTTGTCTGATCCCCTCACCTGGTGAGCACAGTACGAAGTGGGCAGCTGTTACCTGCAGACGTGGTCTGGATAATAAGAACTGTGAGTAAAGGACCTGGACTGCATCACTGACTCCGTGTCATTACTGCTGCTGCCCTGCACCATCACCCCCATCCTCCGCATACACTGCCCTGAGGCTATACTCCTCCCGTGGGGAGTTATGCTACGCTCTGCTGCACCCACAACCCCAGCCTCAGCGGTCTGCCCTGCAGCGGCGGTTCACTCTGACCGCAATCCACGGGTGGCGTAGTCGGACATTTAAACATTAAAACCACATAAATAGTTCCGCCACTGGTTTGACCACCCTGAGCCACGGAACCGGGTCGCCGCCACGAAGACTACAACCACCAGCATCCACCAAAAAGGGTCCGGCTCCGGGTGTCCCAAGGCCCAGGGGGTGCATCAGAACATTTTCATCACCTTTCACAATCACCAATGGGACAAGGCAGGGATGTCCTCTGTCCTCTCTCTTATGCATCCTAGTGACGGAGCACCTGCTCTCATCAATTCGCCATAACCCCAATATTAGGTGGATTGAGGTGGGAGGCACCGAGTACAAGTGCTCTCTATTTGCTGATGATGTCCTAGTATATATCACTCAATCACATATATCCATCCATGCTGTTATGGCTGAAATAGATCACTTTGTTACATGGTCAAATTTTAAAATCAATGCAGCGAAGTCTGAGGCCCTCGATGTCTCCCTCCCCAAATCCATATAGGATTCCATCCATTCCAACTTTCCCTTTGCCTGGCCCTCACAGGGTATCAAATACTTAGGAATTCCTATTCATAGAGACCTCTCCCATCTATGTTATCTTAATTTTGGGCCCTTTATTGAACAACTCCATACAGACCACGGTTGGCAAGTTAGAACTGTAAGATTCACTACGTGAACCACTGGTGTTTTGTGGAAAAGCACATGTACACTGTGTTCCAAATTATTATGCAAAAATTGTTTAGGAGTGATAAGGGAAGAATTTGTTTGTTTGTCAGTTAAACTCATTGATGGTGATGTGTGTCAGGGCTCTTTATATCACTGTAAGCAATTGCAGACACCTGTGCTAATTAGTTTGGCAGGTGTGTCCAATGAAAGGCAAGACTACTTAAGAAGGCTCTCTCACATTATTAAGCAGCCTACATTTTCTGCCAAAATGGGAAAGAAAAAGGATGTGTCGGCTGCTGAGAAGCAACAAATTGTGGAGTGTTTAGGTCAAGGCATGACTACAATCAACATTGTGCGATGATCAGGATGAAGTGTCTTGGCAATCAAGAAGTATGTAGCTGATTCACAGTACACACGTGTGCGTGCTGGTAAGGGCAAATTGAGGACTCTTTCCTACAGGCAATTACGTCAGGTTAAAAGAGCAGCGGCAAAAAAGCCTTGTCATAGCAGCAGACAAGTTTTTGAAGCTGCTGGTGCCTCCAACGTCCCCCGAACAACAAGATGCAGGGTCCTTCAGAGGTTTGCAGCTGTGCATACGCCATCCTGTCGACCTCCTCTATCCATTTCACACAAGCAGAAACGGCTCCAGTGGGCTAAACATTACATGAAGACAGATTTCAAAACTGTTTTGTTCACGGATGAGTGCCGTGCAGCGCTCGATGGTCCAGATGGATGGAGTGGAGGATGGCTGGTTGATGGACACCCCACGCAAACACGGCTACAGCGCCAACAAGGAGGAGGTGGAGTAATGTTTTGGGCTGGAATCATGGGGAGAGAGATTGTCGGCCCCTTTAGGATCCCTGAAGGCGCTAAAGATGAACTCCATAATGTATGTGGATTTTCTCAAACAGCACTTCCTGCCATGGTTCAAGAAGAAGAACCGTGTATTTCACAGCAAGATCATTTTTTTGCATGATAATGCACCATCTCATGCTGCACATAAAACATCTGCATCTCTGGCTGATATGGGCATAAAAGGGGACAAACTTATGGTGTGACCCCCATGCTCCCCTGACCTCTACCCCATTCAGAACCTCTGGAGCATCATCAAAAGGAGTGTCTATGATGGCGGGAGGCAGTTCACATCTAAGCAACAGCTCTGGGAGGGTATTCTGTCCTCATGCAAAACAATTGAAGCAGAAACCATCCAGAACCTGACAAATTCAATGGACGAGAGAGTTCAGAAGCTCCTTTCGAACAAGGGGTCCTATGTGAAAATGTAACATCACCTAGAATAAAGTTTTGAGTTGAAAACTGTTTGATTTCAGTTTCTAATAACCTGCTAATGCTTATAATTTCAAAAATGACAATTTTTTTGGTCTTTATTAAAATGAAAAGGTTGATCGAAAAGTTTGGGGTATCTAAGAGTGTGGCAACCCAGTAGTCATGATTACTTCGAATTCTGACAATATGAGGGTCATGTTGCAGGTAGTGCAGCAAGAAGGCACTTATGTGTCTTGCACATCTCGGAGCCCCAAAATTATTTTACGGGCTAGATGCAGCTAAAAATTATTATTAATTTTAAATCTGGTGGAGCTTAGTATAGATGGCCTAATAGGATCAGTGCTGCACACTGCTACAAAGCCCAAATTATTTTCCAGCCAAGATACAGATAAACATGATTAGTAATTTTAAATCTGGTGGAGCTTATTATAGATGGCCTAATAGAATCAGTGCTGCACACTGCTACAAAGCCCAAATTATTTTCCAGCCAAGATACAGATAAACATGATTAGTAATTTGAAAGCTTAAAACGGTTGGTAGGGTGATTTTAACCAATCATCAAGCTTTTACTCTCCCCAGGATGACACAGGGGTAGAAAAGTCGTTTCGGATCCATGATTTGTTCATCTTTATGAACGTGAATCTGTCTACATTATCAGTGGAGAGCCGTGTGCGCTTATCTGTCAGCACACCACCAGCAGCGCTGAACACACGTTCAGACAGAACGCTGGCTGCGGGGCATGACAAGATCTCCAAGGCGTAAGTGGCTAGCTCCGGCCATTTATCCAGATTGGAAGCCCAAAAAGAGCAAGGGTCCAGTGACACAGTCATGGCTTCAATGTTTACTTGGAGATACTCCTGTACCATCGTCTCTTGGCGTTGACTATGTGTCAGACTTCTTGTCTCCTGTGGCCTTGCAAAGGATGGGCTAAAAAAGTGGTGAAATGATTCCGCAAAATTGATGTTACAAGCAGATACTGTGGTTCTGTTACGGTTTGAGTGCTGAACACTTGACGGTCCCACGGTTGGCAAGTTGGAACTGTGAGATTCACTTCGTGCACCACTGGTGTTTTGTGGAAAAGCACATGTAAGATTCTGCAACAGTCTCTGCTGATACTCCTGCATGCGTGCATCCCTTTCTATGGCAGGAATAATTTCGGCAAATTTACTTTTGTACCGGGGATCTAACAGTGTGGCAACCCAGTAGTCAGGATTATTTCTAATTCTCACAATTCGAGGGTCATGTTGCAGGTAGTGCAGCAAGAAGGCACTCATGTGTGTTGCGCATCCAGGAGCACCAAGTCCCTGTTGTGTTGGTGGCGAGGTAACAATCCTGCTTCCTTCCTCTGTCCTCTCCTCCCAACCTCGCACAACAGAAATGTGATCAAGGTCTCCCTCATCTGATGAGTCTTCCATCAGTTCGTCCTCCACTTCTTCCTGGGCTCCTGCACCTTCCTCACTTGTTTGGCTGCTACCATGCGCCCTGGTAAAACCATCTCCCCCACCCTCACATGCCTGCCGCCTTGGTGCTGCCGACCGTCTGGACATTGCAGATGTTAGCCCTTCCGCATACAACTCCTCCTCCTCTACTTCCTCCACCTCCTCTTGTGCCACCACCTGACTCCGAATTCTGTTTAACATGTGCTCCAGCATGTAAATCACCGGAATAGTCATGCTGATAATGGCATCGTCAGCACTAAACATCTTCGTCGCCATTTCAAAACTGTGCAGAAGGGTGCATAGGTCCCTGATCTGAGACCACTCCTCCAGCGTGATTTGCCCCACCTCTGGATCTCGTTGGCCCAGGCTATACGTCAGAACATATTGCACCAGGGCTTGTCGGTGCTGCCACAGTCGTTGCAACATGTGCAGAGTTGAATTCCACCGGGTAGGCACATCGCATTTTAGCCGGTGAAGTGGCAGGCCCAACGACTTCTGTAGAGATGTAAGTCGCTGAGCTGCGGGATGCGAACGGCGGAAGTGAGCACACAGCGACCGTGCCCTCTGCAGAAGGCCATCTAGTCTGGGATAGTGGGCTAAAAATTGCTGGACAACCAGGTTCAACACGTGAGCCATACAAGGCACGTGTGTGACATTGCCCCGGCGAAGGGCCGCACCCAGGTTTGCAGCATTGTCGCACACGGCCTTCCCTGGTTTCAGGTCCAGTGGAGACAACCATTCATGAAATTGGTTCTCCAGAGCTGATCACAACTCCTCAGCTGTGTGACTCACATTTCCCAGACATTTCAAAGTAAAAACCGCCTGATGACGTTGAGCCCTACTGCCAGCATAGTAAGGAGGTGTGCAGGATCCCTTCTGCGCAGTTAGAAAGCTTGTGGCATGACCAGACAGGCTTTGGGTGCAGGTGGAAGACCGAGAGGAGGTTGAGGAGGCAGAAGCAGTGGAGGAACTTTGACATAAAGAGGATTGACGCACAACTCGTGGGGATGGCAAGACTTGGACAGCAGCCCCTTGTCCTGCTGTCACCATAGTTACCCAGTGCCCAGTCAGCGACATGTAACGCCCCTGTCCATGCCTACTCGTCCAAGTGTCTGTGGTGGAATGCACCCTGTCACACACAGAGTTTCTCAAAGAAGCGGTGATGTTGTGTGCGACATGCTGGTGGAGCGCAGGCACACCTTTCTTTGAGAAGTAGTGCCGACTGGGCATCTGGTACTGGGGCACTGCGACGGACATAAGGTCTCGAAAATCCTCTGTGTCCACCAGGCGGAAAGGCAGCATTTCTGTAGCCAAGAGCTTGCAGATGGTGAAATTCAACCTCTTAGCTTTCTCATGGCTAGGAGGAAATGGTCTTTTACTTGTCCACATCTGAGGGACCGAGGGCTGGCTATTGTGCTTAGACGGGGTTGATAAGGGTGTCCCCGGCAAACTGCCGGTCTGTGAGGAAGATGCAGGCGGACATGTTAGGTTGCCTTGATCCAAAGGTGGTGCTATCGATGTCGAACAGCGCTCAACACCAGCTGGTGTTACCACCTCCAAAGAAAATGATGACCTGCCAATCACGCTGGCTGTTGCGGGTAAAGAGGTGGCAGGTCTGCGCCCCAAAACAGGTGTGACTGCTGTCCCCCCAGTCACAGAGGATGAAGAGGCCGCGGATGCACAAGATATGGCAGACGGTGGTTGGCCCGGCCGGCTAGGCCGCATTGTAGCACACTGAGCTTCCCACTGCAACTTATGCTTCATGTCCATGTGCCGGTTCATGCATGAAGTACTCAAACTATGTATTTTTTGGCCTCTACTTAGCTTTTGCTGACAAATGTTACAAATAACACGAGTTGGGTCATCTTTATCGATCTGAAAAAATGCCCAGGCTATGCAAGGCTTAGCACCCATGCGACCTGAAGAGCCACCACGACTTGTGGTGAGAGGCAGAGTTGTGTTTGAGGATGCAGTTGTTGACGTGCTTCCAGTACTACGTTTCTGTCCAGGAAGGCGCAACCTGACCTCATCGTCACTAGCATTTTCCTCCACCTCCTCTGCTGACCTCATCTCTTGGCTGACTGTGGGTTGACAGTAAGTGGGATCTCCGACCTCATCATCATCACCCTGTGCGTTATCACACCCGTCGTCCTCAGAGCCAACCTGTTCCTGCCCTGACAAAAAACTAAAGTTGTCGCTCCAATCAGGTATTTGAGTCTCATCATTGTCTTCCTCATTGTCTCCACCAACAGGAGTTACAGTTTGGGAATGAGGGTCTACATTATGGTCAGAACCTTCTGCGTCTGGTCCTGGATCCGACTCATAAAGATCCTGGGCATCAGTGCAGATCATTTCCTCGTCTGGATTCACAGAAGCGCTGGAGTCGACCTCTGATTCCCAGGCTATAGTATGAGTAAACAGCTCTGCAGACTCAACCATCTGTTCTACCTCATACTCAGACGGGCAGCTGGAGATTTGGGAGCTGTGAGGAAGCAAGTGCGATTGGGGTGACACCTTTGAGGACTGGAGTATTTGTGATGTTGAAGTTGATGTGGAGGAGAGCCCACTTAAAGGAGCACTTGATATCCGTTGAAGCACCTGCTATTTTTGTGCCTCATCTGGAATTTGTAGCGATTGGCGTGGCCGTAAGAAAGGGATCTTATCACATTGTCCGCTAAAAGAAGTAGACATTTTAGTTTGGCTGGAAGATGGTCTTTCTTCTGCAGATGTTACTGTTGCTTTAACACCTACCCCACGGACACAACCTTTTTTCCCCTTCCCAACACGCCTATTCCCCTTTCCACCAGCAGCAGGCCTTTTTCCACTCATTTTGGTGGTTAACTAATTCACAACTCTGGAGTTGTTTGCACAAAAAAACAATGGATGGGAACCGAGCAGAGCTGAGTGGCCAAACTGTGGTATTAGGCCAAAACTATTGGCTGGGTTAGATGCAGAAAAAAATTATATTCGATTTGCAACCTGATGGAGGTCAGTATAGATGGACTAATAGAACAAGTCCCACACACAGCTAGAAGCCCAAATATTTTTTCAGAGGTAGATGCAGAAATAAAATATATTCAGTTTGCAACCTGATGGAGGTCAGTATAGATGGACTAATAGAGAAAGTCCCACACACTGCTAGAAGGCTAAATATTTTTTCAGAGCTAGATGCAGACAAAAAATTATTTTGAATTTGCAACCTGATGGAGGTCAGTATAGGTGGACTAATAGAACAAGTCCCACACACTGCTAGAAGCCCAAATATTTTTTCAGAGCTAGATGCAGAAAAAAATTATATTCAGTTTGCAACCTGATGGAGGTCAGTATAGATGGACTAATAGAAAAAGTCCCACACACAGCTAGAAGCCCAAATATTTTTTCAGAGGTAGATGCAGATAAAAATTATTTTTAATTTGCAACCTGATGGAGGTCAGTATAGATGGACTAATAGAGAAAGTCCCACACACTGCTAGAAGGCCAAATATTTTTTCAGAGCTAGATGCAGAAAAAAATTATATTCAGTTTGCAACCTGATGGAGGTCAGTATAGATGGACTAATAGAACAAGTCCCACACACAGCTAGAAGCCCAAATATTTTTTCAGAGGTAGATGCAGATAAAAATTATTTTTAATTTGCAACCTGATGGAGGTCAGTATAGATGGACTAATAGAGAAAGTCCCAAACACTGCTAGAAGGCCAAATATTTTTTCAGAGCTTGATGCAGAAAAAAATTATATTCAGTTTGCAATCTGATGGAGGTCTGTATAGATGGATTAATAGAACAAGTCCCACACACAGCTAGAAGCCCAATATTTTTTCAGAGGTAGATGCAGAAAAAAAATTAATTTTAATTTGCAACCTGATGGAGGTCAGTATAGATGGACTAATAGAGAAAGTCCCACACCCTGCTAGAAGGCCAAATATTTTTTCAGAGCTAGATGCAGAAAAAAATTATATTCAGTTTGCAACCTGATGGAGGTCAGTATAGATGGACTAATAGAACAAGTCCCACACACAGCTAGAAGCCCAAATATTTTTTCAGAGGTAGATGCAGAAAAAAATTATATTAAGTTTGCAACCTGATGGAGGTCTGTATAGATGGATTAATAGAACAAGTCCCACACACAGCTAGAAACCCAATATTTTTTCAGAGGTAGATGCAGAAAAAAAATATTTTAATTTGCAACCTGATGGAGGTCAGTATAGATGGACTAATAGAGAAAGTCCCACACACTGCTAGAAGGCCAAATATTTTTTCAGAGCTAGATGCAGATAAATATTATTTTTAATTTGCAACCTGATGGAGGTCAGTATAGATGGACTAATAGTGAAAGTCTCACACACTGCTAGAAGGCCAAATATTTTTTCAGAGCTAGATGCAGAAAAAAATTATATTCAGTTTGCAACCTGATGGAGGTCAGTATAGATGGACTAATAGAACAAGTCCCACACACAGCTAGAAGCCCAAATATTTTTTCAGAGGTAGATGCAGATAAAAATTAATTTTAATTTGCAACATGATGGAGGTCAGTATAAATGGACTAATAAAGTCCCACACACTGCTAGAAGGCCAAATATTTTTTCAGAGCTAGATGCAGAAAAAAATTATATTCAGTTTGCAACCTGATGGAGGTCAGTATAGATGGACTAATAGAACAAGTCCCACACACTGCTAGAAGCCCAAATATTTTTTCAGAGCTAGATGCAGAAAAAAATTATATTCAATTTACAACCTGATGGAGGTCAGTATAGATGGACTAATAGAATGATGCTATTCCCAAAAGATTTTACTTCACTAGGTGCAGTAAAAAAATTGATATTCTATACACAGGTGGTATATCTTGCAACACAGATAGGCTACTCCACTGACTAACACACTCTGCAATAGGCCAAAAAGGATTAGCTTTGCTAGATTCAGCCAAATGCTGTGAAAAAACTTGCACAGCACTGGCACAGACCTGCCTGGCAAAAACTGATAGGAACTGATGTAACCTAGTCCTGAAAAGGACTGCAGTTACAATTAGTCTTTACTCCCACAATCTATCTATTTAAGAGCACAGACCTGCCTGATAAAAGTCGTAGGAAATGCTGTAACCTAGTCCTTAAAAGGACTGCAATCACAACTATTCCCTACTCCCAAGCTATCTGTAGATTTGTGCGAAAATTGGCTTGAAATTAACAAGGTATAGCGCACACAGCAATAGCGGTGCCGTCTAACACGCAGCTGCAACAGTGAGAAAATGGTGGCGACGGGGAAAATGGCTTGGTCTTATAGGGCAAGGACATGTGACATACACTGCCAATAGCACATGCCCTTGCTTGTGTGAAAAACAGCAGTTCGCTCCGTGTGTGCGCTGCTGATAGGCTGACAGACTGCACCTCCCCACTGCAAATGCAGGAAAGAGAGAAAAAAAATGGAGATCTTCATTATTCCTGCAGAGATCCATCCCCTGCCCCTCCCCCCACCCCGCTGTACACTCAAACTGCGTATTAACATTAATTTTCATCATTACTGAGAAAAAATCCAGTTATGATTTTGGTGCACGAACAGTTGTCGAACATAACCTCGAACAGCTGAATTTTTCTCAAATCGTTCATGTTCGCCGAACGGCTCGAACACCGCCCAAAACAGCTCGAATTTGAGATTGGCGAACAGTTCGAATAGAACAACGCTCATCTCTACAGAAGAACCTCTGCTCTTGGATCATAGAACCCACAATGTCATCACGGGGTTTTGATCATTTCTATGGTGACCCAATATCGTCATGACGATATTCGGGTCATCAGGCACTAGTAAGTTAGTTCGATCATGTCCAGTGCATGATCTAACTACCTTGAGTCTGCAGCACTGGCAGGTTATAAGGTATAGTAGTCCTTATAATTGCGATCAGACTGCAGAAAGTGAAATCGCATAATGAGACAAAGTAAAAAAGTGAAAAAAAAAGTAAAAATATTTTTGAAAAAAATCACAAAATATTAAAAAAATATATACTGTATATTGTACTCATAAATAAATATTATTATAGAAAAAAAACAATAAAAGTACACATCTTTGGTATCGCCGCGTCCAGAATGACCTTACCTATAAAACTATCCGACTAGTTAACCCTTTTAGTGAACACCGTAAAAAAAACTAAGCAAAAAACTATGCTTTATCATCATACCACAAAAAATGGAATTAAATGAATGTAAGTAAAAATGGAACCATTGAAAATATTATCTTGTCCTGCAAAAAACAAACCACCATATAGTGCCATCAGTTGAAAAATAAAAAAGTTTTAGCTCTCCGAATACAGTGATGCAAAAAAACCTATATTTTTTCTATAAAATAGTTTTGTGCAAGCAAAATAGCCAAAATATATGAAAAGATATAAATGTAGTATCACTGTAAACGTACTGATATGAAGAATAAAGCTGCGTTATCAATTTTACCACACATGGAATGGCATAAAAAAATATATATATATTCCTGAATTGTTTGTTTTTGTTTATTCTGCTTCCCAAAAATCAGAATAGAAAGTGATCAAAAAAAATCATGTGCCCGAAAATGGTACCAATAAAAATGTCACTTGTCTCGCAAAAAACAAGCTGTCACATGACTCTGTCAGCTGAAATATGGAAAAATTATGGCGATGCAAAAACTAATTTTTGCAAAAAAAAAAGTTTTTTTTAGCATGTGGCAGCAGCCAAACATAAAAAACTGATATAAATCTGGTATCACTGTATTCGCAATATAACGAGGCATGGTGTAAAAAATAAATAAAATCAATTCTTCATCTGCTGCTGATTTGTTCATGCTGCCTCCAAAAGATCACAATATGGTTAGACCCACATTTATCCTGCACTCTGAGCTGAGCACTTACACTGAGGTTTCCATGTAAATCTCTGAAATACATGATTCAGACAGAACCCCTGGTTGAAGATTCCCTGTAATGAGGCAGATGGAGGCCTGTAATCCCATGGTGTCCGTCTTTTTATTAGGCTTGCATAAAAATGCCATCGACCACACTTTTGTGAACCTCTGAAAAAAAGGAGGCCACACGGAGTCCAGAGTATCTCTGCTGCCTCATTATAGGGAATGGATCCCTTGGGGGTTTCATCTGAATTATGTCACTTGGAGATTTAAATGGAAACCAGATATCAGTGCTCAGCAAAGAACACAGGATAAATGGTAACATTTTACATAACATTTTGGATCACTATAAAAGCTTTGACTCAATCTACAAAAAAAGCAAGTCCCCACTCAGGTCTGTTAATTGTTAACGCAAATATAGGAGGCTTCCAAGTTATTAGTAGCTCTGGAAAAGCAAAATGACCTTTGCCCCCAAAAGAAATTCAGAAAATTGTGTGCTCCCAAATCCAAATGACCACTTTCCTTTTGAGCCCTACAGTGTTGCTTAAACGCAGTTAGCATCCACATATTTGGAATTTCTGTAGCGAAGAGAGCCCACCTAATTTATGGGTGCATGTCTCCAGAAGCACCAGCTGGGCATAACGTACTGGTCACTACAATGGCAGTGTGCAATTTCCACTCATCAACATCCACTGCTGTCTGTTACTGGAAAACACCTGTAGATAAAATCCTAAAGGGGCATAATTTCCAAAATGGGGTTACTTGAGGGGGGGTTCTGCTCTTCTTGCACTTAGATTCTCTGTATATAGAGTCTGCATACTATTCTATTAAAATCTGCACTCCAGGAGGCAAATAGCACTCCGTTCCACCTGAGTCTCGCCTGGATAAGGACTACTGTATAGCCACATATGGGGTATTTCTACATTCAGTAAAAAATGTGTGACAAATTTTTGTGCCATTTTTACCCATTTCCCAATGTGAAAGTGTAAAATCTGGGGCTAAAATAAAACTTTAGTGGTAGAAATGTAATTATTCTTTCTTCCCTGCCCAATTCATTGAGATATGTAGTTTCTAAAATGGGGTCTCTTATGGAGTGTTCTGCTGTTCTAGCACCTTAGGGGCTCTGCCAAAGTGACATGACACTGTCAAACCAGCCCAGCAAAATATGAACTCTAATATGGCGCTTCTTCCCTTCTGATCTTTGCGCTGTGCCTCAAAAGTAGTTTTCGACCACAGATGGGGTATCGGTGTACTCAGTAGAAACTGCACAAATTTTGGAGTCCATTTTCTCCTGCTATTCCTGTGAAAAGGAAAATATTGGGGGCTAAAACAACATTTTTGTGGGAAAAATTAATTTTTTCATTTTTATAGATCCACGTTGTAAAATACTGTGAAGCACCTGTGGGTTCAAGGTGCACACACCTAAATAAATTCCTAGAGGGGTCTAGATTCCAAATTGGTGTCACTTGTAGGGGTTTTCCACTGTGTAGGCACATCAGGGGCTCTCCAAACGCAATATGACACCCGCAGACCATTCCATCACAGTCTGCATTCCAAAATTTCACTCCTTCCTTTCTGAGCCCTGCCATGCGCCCAAACTAATTTTCGTCCACATATTGGGTATCTGCATGCTTAGGAGAAGTTGCACGACAAATTTTATGGTCCATTTTCTCATGTTATCCCTTTGAAAATAAAAATATTTTTTTATTTTCATGGCTCCAGGTTATAAACTTCTGTGAAGCACTTGGAGGTTAATGGTGCTTACCACTCATCCAGATAAGCTCCATAAGGGGTCTTGTTTCCAAAATGGTGCTACTTGTGGGGGGGTTCTACTGTTTAGGCATATCAGGGGCTCCCCAAATGAAACATGGTGTCCGCTAATTATTCAAGCAAATTTTACATTTAAAAAGTCAAATGGCACTCCTTCCCTCCCGAGCCCTGCTGTGCACCCAAACAGTAGTTTTCCACCACATATGAGGTATCCGCTTACTCCTGTTACCCTTATGAAAATGCAAAATATAGGGCTGAAAAAAATTTTTGTGGGAAAAAGGTGAAAATTGTATTTTTACGGCTCAATGTTATAAACTTCTGGGAAGCACCTGGGGGTGCAAGGTGCTCACCATATATCTAGATAAGTTCACTGAGGGGTCTAGTTTCCAAAATGGTGTCACTTGTGTGGGATCTCAACACATCAGGGGCTCCGCAAGAGGGTTTAGGCACATCAGGGGCTCCTCAAATGTGACATGGCATCTGCTAATTATTCAAGCTAATTTTACATTTAAAAAGTCAAATAGCGCTCCTTCCCTTCCGAGCCTTGCCGTGCGCCCTAACAGTGGTATTCCCCCATTGTCAGGTATTCCACAGCGACAACACAGGGAAGATCACGCAATATCTCAAAGTGCCGTCATTGTGTCACGGATCTCGTCATAACTCGCGAGCACACGATCCAGACTACTCACTACTTAGGTATCGGAAAGTGACCAGTGAGCGTATGGCATCACACCTATGGATTCAAACCCATGGAATACGTGTTTACACCCTCCGTACAGTCACTGTCAGCTTCACGATAGCCCAATTAATATTATTATTTGCTGCCACAACCGTCCAGATATGAAATATAATACAGGCCTGGGCTGACGCCTGCGTTCTTGTAGCATATATGGCTTCAGGGGAGGGAACAATTACAGGACAAAAGAAACAGAACTATTACATTTTATATTTAATCCAAGAGGGAGGCAGTGTTTAAGAAAAATATATACAAGGATTTTACAAAGGAGACATTACAATATATAATATGCAGTTACACAAAATAATAAGGATTGAAGGAGAAACTTACTCTATACCGTCACAGGAACGACTCAGCATAGGTGGAGGGGAGACGCTCCAGATTTCATTAGACTGTTATCAACAGGATCCTTTGCAAATATTAAATATGTACTGCCTCACTCAATGAATTGCCAACCTCAGGAAACTATTTTATGCTGAAGGGAGAGACTTGCCCACACCCCCCCTGTGCTGACATCATGTGGGCTTGGCTCCACCCTTCATGTTTGTATTAAAAATTTGGTTTTTGGGATAACTTATCGCTGGTTGATCCCAGAAGCCCAAAGTGGTACCATATTTTCTATTATGATTTTACCTTCATTTAGAGACCACACATGATATAGTTGCAGTCTGCTATTTTGCCACTTTTGTACTAGAGCTCCCTGGTTTGGCTTACAGCAATGAGAAAATATGCATACGTTCCTTGGCTGATCCTGCCACTTAAGATATAGGTCCTGTTATTGTAGGATGTAAGGAGCTTACAATATTTCATATTTAGTTTTCGGCTCTGAAGTGTCTGGAAAATTTTGTTAGCTTTCTTTGAACTCCCGGGAACGCAATTTCCACAGGCATCTGTAAATTTATCGCAAGCCTGCGTCTAATTGCCCCCTGCCTTTCCCAGGGAAAAAACCCTCGCATTTTAATTAGGTTGGTGACACCTATCTTGCCAGCATTTGTGTACGAGGCCTTACTCATGAGTAGAGATGAGCGTTGTTCTACTCGAACTGTTCGCCAATCTCAAATTCGAGCTGTTTTGGGCGGTGTTCGAGCCAGTCGGCGAACACGAACAATTTGAGAAAAATTCGGCTGTTCGAGGTTATGTTCGATAACTGTTCGTGCACCAAAATCATAACTGGATTTTTTCTCAGTAATGATGAAAATTAATGTTAATACGCAGTTTGAGTGTACAGCGGGGCGGGGGGAGGGGCAGGGGATGGATCTCTGCAGGAACAATGAAGATCTCCATTTTTTTTTCTCTTTCCCGCATTTGCAGTGGGGAGGTGTAATCTGTCAGCCTATCAGCAGCGCACACACGGAGCGAAGTGCTTTTTTTCACACAAGCAAGGGCATGTGTGATTGGCAGTGTATGTCACATGTCCTTGCCCTATAAGACCAAGCCATTTTCCCCGTCGCCACCATTTTCTCACTGCTGCAGCTGCGTGTTAGACGGCACCGCTGTTGCTGTGTGCGCTATACCTTGTTAATTTCAAGCCAATTTTCGCACAAATATACAGATAGCTTGGGAGTAGGGAATAGTTGTGATTGCAGTCCTTTTAAGGACTAGGTTACAGCATTTCCTACGACTTTTATCAGGCAGGTCTGTGCTCTTAAATAGATAGATTGTGGGAGTAAAGACTAATTGTAATTGGAGTCCTTTTCAGGACTAGGTTACATCAGTTCCTATCAGTTTTTGCCAGGCAGGTCTGTGCCAGTGCTGTGCAAGTTTTTTTCACAGCATTTGGCTGAATCTAGCAAAGCTAATCCTTTTTGGCCTATTGCAGAGTGTGTTAGTCAGTGGAGTAGCCTATCTGTGTTGCAAGATATACCACCTGTGTATAGAATACCAATTTTTTTACTGCACCTAGTGAAGTAAAATCTTTTGGGCATAGCATCATTCTATTAGTCCATCTATACTGACCTCCATCAGGTTGCAAACTGAATATAATTTTTTTCTGCATCTAGCTCTGAAAAAATATTTGGGCTTCTAGCAGTGTGTGGGACTTGTTCTATTAGTCCTTCTATACTGACCTCCAGCAGGTTGCAAATTGAATATAATTTTTTTCTGCATCTAGCTCTGAAAAAATATTTGGGCTTCTAGCGGTGTGTGGGACTTGGTCTATTAGTCCATCTATACTGACCTCCATCAGGTTGCAAATTAAAAATAATTTTTTTCTGCATCTAGCTCTGAAAAAATATTTGGGCTTCTAGCAGTGTGTGGGACTTGGTCTATTAGTCCATCTATACTGACCTCCATCAGGTTGCAAATTAAAAATAATTTTTTTCTTCATTTATCTCTGAAAAAATATTTGGGCTTCTAGCAGCGTGTGGGACTTGTTCTATTAGTCCATCTATACTGACCTCCATCAGGTTGCAAATTAAAAATAATTTTTTTCTGCATCTAGCTCTGAAAAAATATTTGGGCTTCTAGCAGTGTGTGGGACTTGGTCTATTAGTCCATCTATACTGACCTCCATCAGGTTGCAAATTAAAAATAATTTTTTTCTGCATCTAGCTCTGAAAAAATATTTGGGCTTCTAGCAGTGTGTGGGACTTGGTCTATTAGTCCATCTATACTGACCTCCATCAGGTTGCAAATTGAATAAAAAAATTTTCTGCATCTAGCTCTGAAAAAATATTTGGGCTTCTAGCGGTGTGTGGGACTTGGTCTATTAGTCCATCTATACTGACCTCCATCAGGTTGCAAATTAAAAATAATTTTTTTCTGCATCTAGCTCTGAAAAAATATTTGGGCTTCTAGCAGTGTGTGGGACTTGGTCTATTAGTCCATCTATACTGACCTCCATCAGGTTGCAAATTAAAAATAATTTTTTTCTTCATTTAGCTCTGAAAAAATATTTGGGCTTCTAGCAGTGTGTGGGACTTGTTCTATTAGTCCTTCTATACTGACGTCCAGCAGGTTGCAAATTGAATATAATTTTTTTCTGCATCTAGCTCTGAAAAAATATTTGGGCTTCTAGCGGTGTGTGGGACTTGGTCTATTAGTCCATCTATACTGACCTCCATCAGGTTGCAAATTAAAAATAATTTTTTTCTGCATCTAGCTCTGAAAAAATATTTGGGCTTCTAGCGTTGTGTGGGACTTGGTCTATTAGTCCATCTATACTGACCTCCATTAGGTTGCAAATTAAAAATAATTTTTTTCTGCATCTAACCCAGCCAATAGTTTTGGCCTAATACCACAGTTTGGCCACTCAGCTCTGCTCGGTTACCATCCATTGTTTTTTTGTGCAAACAACTCCAGAGTTGTGAATTAGTTAACCACCAAAATGAGTGGAAAAAGGCCTGCTGCTGGTGGAAAGGGGAATAGGCGTGTTGGGAAGGGGAAAAAAGGTTGTGTCCGTGGGGTAGGTGCAGAAGAAAGACCATCTTCCAGCCAAACTAAAATGTCTACTTATTTTAGCGGACAATGTGATAAGATGCCTTTCTTACGGCCACGCCAATCGCTACAAATTCCAGATGAGGCACAAAAACAGCAGGTGCTTCAACGGATATCAAGTGCTCCTTTAAGTGGGCTCTCCTCCACATCAACTTCAACATCACAAATACTCCAGTCCTCAAAGGTGTCACCCAAATCGCACTTGCTTCCTCACAGCTCCCAAATCTCCAGCTGCCCGTCTGAGTATGAGGTAGAACAGATGGTTGAGTCTGCAGAGCTGTTTACTCATACTATAGCCTGGGAATCAGAGGTCGACTCCAGCGCTTCTGTGAATCCAGACGAGGAAATGATCTGCACTGATGCCCAGAATCTTTATGAGTCGGATCCAGGACCAGACGCAGAAGGTTCTGACCATAATGTAGACCCTCATTCCCAAACTGTAACTCCTGTTGGTGGAGACAATGAGGAAGACGATGATAAGACTCAAATACCTGATTGGAGCGACAACTTTAGTTTTTTGTCAGGGCAGGAACAGGTTGGCTCTGAGGACGACGGGTGTGATAACGCACAGGGTGATGATGATGAGGTCGGAGATCCCACTTACTGTCAACCCACAGTCAGCCAAGAGATGAGGTCAGCAGAGGAGGTGGAGGAAGATGCTAGTGACGACGAGGTCAGGTTGCGCCTTCCTGGACAGAGACATAGTACTGGAAGCACGTCAACAACTGCATCCTCAAACACAACTCTGCCTCTCACCACAAGTCGTGGTGGCTCTTCAGGTCGCATGGGTGCTAAGCCTTGCATAGCCTGGGCATTTTTTCAGATCGATAAAGATGACCCAACTCGTGTTATCTGTAACATTTGTCAGCAAAAGCTAAGTAGAGGCCAAAAAATACATAGTTTGAGTACTTCATGCATGAACCGGCACATGGACATGAAGCATAAGTTGCAGTGGGAAGCTCAGTGTGCTACAATGCGGTCTAGCCGGCCGGGCCAACCACCGTCTGCCATATCTTGTGCATCCGCGGCCTCTTCATCCTCTGTGACTGGGGGGACAGCAGTCACACCTGTTTTGGGGCGCAGACCTGCCACCTCTTTACCTGCAACAGCCAGCGTGATTGGCAGGTCATCATTTTCTTTGGAGGTGGTAACACCAGCTGGTCTTGAGCGCTGTCCGACATCGATAGCACCACCTTTGGATCAAGGCAACCTAACATGTCCGCCTGCATCTTCCTCACAGACCGGCAGTTTGCCGGGGACACCCTTATCAACCCCGTCTAAGCACAATAGCCAGCCCTCGGTCCCTCAGATGTGGACAAGTAAAAGACCATTTCCTCCTAGCCATGAGAAAGCTAAGAGGTTGAATTTCACCATCTGCAAGCTCTTGGCTACAGAAATGCTGCCTTTCCGCCTGGTGGACACAGAGGATTTTCGAGACCTTATGTCCGTCGCAGTGCCCCAGTACCAGATGCCCAGTCGGCACTACTTCTCAAAGAAAGGTGTGCCTGCGCTCCACCAGCATGTCGCACACAACATCACCGCTTCTTTGAGAAACTCTGTGTGTGACAGGGTGCATTTCACCACAGACACTTGGACGAGTATGCATGGACAGGGGCGTTACATGTCGCTGACTGGGCACTGGGTAACTATGGTGACAGCAGGACAAGGGGCTGCTGTCCAAGTCTTGCCGTCCCCACGAGTTGTGCGTCAATCCTCTTTATGTCATTTTTCCTCCACTGCTTCTGCCTCCTCAACCTCCTCTCGGTCTTCCACCTGCACCCAAAGCCTGTCTGGTCATGCCACAAGCTTTCTAACTGCGCATAAGGGATCCTGCACACCTCCTTACTATGCTGGCAGTAGGGCTCAACGTCATCAGGCGGTTTTTACATTGAAATGTCTGGGAAATGTGAGTCACACAGCTGAGGAGTTGTGGTCAGCTCTGGAGAACCAATTTCATGAATGGTTGTCTCCACTGGACCTGAAACCAGGGAAGGCCGTGTGCGACAATGCTGCAAACCTGGGTGCGGCCCTTCGCCGGGGCAATGTCACACACGTGCCTTGTATGGCTCACGTGTTGAACCTGGTTGTCCAGCAATTTTTAGCCCACTATCCCAGACTAGATGGCCTTCTGCAGAGGGCACGGTCGCTGTGTGCTCACTTCCGCCGTTCGCATCCCGCAGCTCAGCGACTTACATCTCTACAGAAGTCGTTGGGCCTGCCACTTCACCGGCTAAAATGCGATGTGCCTACCCGGTGGAATTCAACTCTGCACATGTTGCAGCGACTGTGGCAGCACCGACAAGCCCTGGTGCAATACGTTCTGACGTATAGCCTGGGCCAACGAGATTCAGAGGTGTGGCAAATCACGCTGGAGGAGTGGTCTCAGATCAGGGACCTATGCACCCTTCTGCACAGTTTTGAAATGGCGACGAAGATGTTTAGTGCTGACGATGCCATTATCAGCATGACTATTCCGGTGATTTACATGCTGGAGCACATGTTAAACAGAATTCGGAGTCAGGTGGTGGCACAAGAGGAGGTGGAGGAAGTAGAGGAGGAGGAGTTGTATGCGGAAGGGCTAACATCTGCAAGGTCCAGACGGTCGGCAGCACCAGGGCGGGAGGCATGTGAGGGTGGGGGAGATGATTTTACCAGGGCGCATGGTAGCAGCCAAACTAGTGAGGAAGGTGCAGGAGCCCAGGAAGAAGTGGAGGACGAACTGATGGAAGACTCATCAGATGAGGGAGACCTTGATCACATTTCTGTTGTGCGAGGTTGGGGGGAGAGGACAGAGGAAGGAAGCATGATTGTTACCTCGCCACCAACACAACAGGGACTTGGTGCTCCTGGATGCGCAACACACATGAGTGCCTTCTTGCTGCACTACCTGCAACATGACCCTCGAATTGTGAGAATTAGAAATAATCCTGACTACTGGGTTGCCACACTGTTAGATCCCCGGTACAAAAGTAAATTTGCAGAAATTATTCCTGCCATAGAAAGGGATGCACGCATGCAGGAGTATCAGCAGAGACTGTTGCAGAATCTTACATGTGCTTTTCCACAAAATACCAGTGGTGCACGTAGTGAATCTCACAGTTCCAACTTGCCAACCATGGGACCGTCAAGTGTTCAGCACTCAAACCGTAACAGAACCACAGTATCTGCTGGTAACATCAATTTTGCGGAATCATTTCACCACTTTTTTAGCCCATCCTTTGCAAGGCCACAGGAGACAAGAAGTCTGACACATAGTCAACGCCTAGAGACGATGGTACAGGAGTATCTCCAAGTAAACATTGAAGCCACGACTGTGTCACTGGACCCTTGCTCTTTTTGGGCTTCCAATCTGGATAAATGGCCGGAGCTAGCCACTTACGCCTTGGAGATCTTGTCATGCCCCGCAGCCAGCGTTCTGTCTGAACGTGTGTTCAGCGCTGCTGGTGGTGTGCTGACAGATAAGCGCACGCGGCTCTCCACTGATAATGTAGACAGACTCACGTTCATAAAGATGAACAAATCATGGATCCGAAACGACTTTTCTACCCCTGTGTCATCCTGGGGAGAGTAAAAGCTTGATGATTGGTTAAAATCACCCTACCAACCGTTTTAAGCTTTCAAATTGCTAATCATGTTTATCTGTATCTTGACTGGAAAATAATTTGGGCTTTGTAGCAGTGTGCAGCACTGATCCTATTAGGCCATCTATAATAAGCTTCACCAGATTTAAAATTAAAAATAATTTTTAGCTGCATCTAGCCCGGAAAATAATTTTGGGGCTCCGAGATGCGCAAGACACATAAGTGCCTTCTTGCTGCACTACCTGCAGCATGACCCTCATATTGTCAGAATTCGAAGTAATCATGACTACTGGGTTGCCACACTCTTAGATCCCCCAAACTTTTCGATCAACCTTTTCATTTTAATAAAGACCAAAAAAATGGTCATTTTTGAAATTATAAGCATTAGCAGGTTGTTAGAAACTGAAATCAAACAGTTTTCAACTCAAAACTTTATTCTAGGTGATGTTACATTTTCACATAGGACCCCTTGTTCGAAAGGAGCTTCTGAACTCTCTCGTCCATTGAATTTGTCAGGTTTTGGATGGTTTCTGCTTCAATTGTTTTGCATGAGGACAGAATACCCTCCCAGAGCTGTTGCTTAGATGTGAACTGCCTCCCGCCATCATAGACACTCCTTTTAATGATGCTCCAAAGGTTCTGAATGGGGTAGAGGTCAGGGGAGCATGGGGGTCACACCATAAGTTTGTCCCCTTTTATGCCCATATCAGCCAGAGATGCAGATGTTTTATGTGCAGCATGAGATGGTGCATTATCATGCAGAAAAATGATCTTGCTGTGAAATACACGGTTCTTCTTCTTGAACCATGGCAGGAAGTGCTGTTTGAGAAAATCCACATACATTATGGAGTTCATCTTTAGCGCCTTCAGGGATCCTAAAGGGGCCGACAATCTCTCTCCCCATGATTCCAGCCCAAAACATTACTCCACCTCCTCCTTGTTGGCGCTGTAGCCGTGTTTGCGTGGGTTGTCCATCAACCAGCCATCCTCCACTCTATTCATCTGGACCATCGAGCGATGCACGGCACTCATCCGTGAACAAAACAGTTTTGAAATCAGTCTTCATGTAATGTTTGGCCCACTGGAGCCGTTTCTGCTTGTGTGAAGTGGATAGAGGAGGTCGACAGGATGGCGTATGCACAGCTGCAAACCTCTGAAGGACCCTGCATCTTGTTGTTCGGGGGACGTTGGAGGCACAAGCAGCTTCAAAAACTTGTCTGCTGCTATGACAAGGCTTTTTTGCCGCTGCTCTTTCAACCTGACGTAATTGCCTGTAGGAAAGAGTCCTCAATTTGCCCTTATCAGCACGCACACGTGTGTACTGTGAATCAGCTACATACTTCTTGATTGCCAAGACACTTCATCCTGATCATCGCACAATGTTGATTGTAGTCATGCCTTGACCTAAACACTCCACAATTTGTTGCTTCTCAGCAGCCGACACATCCTTTTTCTTTCCCATTTTGGCAGAAAATGTAGGCTGCTTAATAATGTGAGAGAGCCTTCTTAAGTAGTCTTGCCTTTCATTGGACACACCTGCCAAACTAATTAGCACAGGTGTCTGCAATTGCTTACAGTGATATAAAGAGCCCTGACACACATCACCATCAATGAGTTTAACTGACAAACAAACAAATTCTTCCCTTATCACTCCTAAACACTTTTTGCATAATAATTTGGAACGCGGTGTACATGTGCTTTTCCACAAAACACCAGTGGTTCACGTAGTGAATCTTACAGTTCTAACTTGCCAACCGTGGTCTGTATGGAATTGTTCAATAAAGGGCCCAAAATTAAGATAACATAGATGGGAGAGGTCTCTATGAATAGGAATTCCTAAGTATTTGATACCCTGTGAGGGCCAGGCAAAGGGAAAGTTGGACTGGATGGAATCCTATATGGATTTAGGGAGGGAGACATCGAGGGCCTCAGACTTCGCTGCATTGATTTTAAAATTTTACCATGTAACAAAGTGATCTATTTCAGCCATAACAGCAGGGATGGATATATGTGATTGAGTGATATATACTAGGACATCATCAGCAAATAGAGAGCACTTGTACTCGGTGCCTCCCACCTCAATCCACCTAATATTGGGGTTATGGCGAATTGATGAGAGCAGGTGCTCCGTCATTAGGATGTATAAGAGAGGGGACAGAGAACATCCCTGCCTTGTCCCATTGGTGATTGTGAAAGGTGATGAAAATGTTCTGACGCGCCCCCTGGGCCTTGGGACACCCGGAGTCGGACCCTTTTTGGTGGATGCTGGTGGTTGTAGTCTCCGTGGTGGCGACCCGGTTCCGTGGCTCAGGGCGGTCAAACCAGTGGCGGAACTATTTATGTGGTTTTGATGTTTAAATGTCCGACTACGCCACCCGTGGATTGCGGTCAGAGTGAACCGCCGCTCCAGGGCAGACCGCTGAGGCTGGTGTTGTGGGTGCAGCAGAGCGTAGCATAACTCCCCACGGGAGGAGTATAGCCTCAGGGCAGTGTATGCGGAGGATGGGGGTGATGGTGCAGGGCAGCAGCAGTAACGACACGGAGTCAGTGATGCAGTCCAGGGCCTTTACTCACAGTTCTTATTATCCAGACCACGTTTGCAGGTAACGGCTGCCCACGTCGTACTGTGTTCACCAGGTGAGGGGCTCAGACAACTCCCAGATAACTTTGGAGCGCTTCACAGGACCCCCTTTGTGTGTCCTTTGTCTGGCCTTTCTTACCAACCCTTCTGTCCGGCTGCCTCGGGCCTCCTCTTGGTAAACTTGGCGCCAGTTTCCTGACCCTATGTGGTACCTTCCTAGCGGGTGTAGCGAGGGGCTGCGCCACATAAAATGTCACAGCCTCCTGTTTCTAGCTGAGGGTCGTTTCCTGCCTCCACTAGTTTCGGGGACCGGTCTCCCCCTTTGGCCTGACCCCTCCACGCAGGTGGATTCGGGTGTGCGGTGGCGACTCGCCCGTCCGCACCCCTGGGATCCCTTCGTTCCTCGTTCCTGGAGCCTTCTCCGCTCCTCTTCCTTCCTTCTCCCTCTTCCAGGCCTGGGCCTCTGTTACTAGGCCCGCCTCCGGAGCAGAGCTCATGCAGAGCCCCTGCTCCCTGCCACTTCTGCTCAGACTTCTCTGCACTGAACTAAGATGGTGCCCACCTTTTATACTCCCTTCTCAATGCACCCAGGAACTGCTTCCTCCCTGCTCCTGCACTACAGGGTTCCCCTTCCTCAGTGTTCCCTCCCCCCACTCCAGCCAGGGACAGGGACTGTCGTGCCCATCTCAGGGGCATATTGGTCGCCCTGCCCCACGGCAATGTGGTGTAATGCATGCAGGTGTCGGGTCCTGATCCACACTACATCCTTACCTGAGAGTGAGATATCACACCTCTGGGTGAGGTGCAATACCTCTGTAGCAACCGAGCCCTCAGGGTGCTACAGTTCCATTTATCTTCAGCCTAGGTGACGTATTGCGATACAGGGCCGTGATTTTGGCTATAAAAGAGTCCCCTAGACCCCTACCCCAAGCTTTTTAAGAGAATCATATATGGCGTGCCAGGAGACTCTATGGAATGCTTTCTCAGCATCCAACGAGAGTATCTAATTACAAATTTTTAACTGCATCTAGCCCAGGAAATACTTTGTGCCTAGTAGCAGTGTCTGCTAGTCAGCGGATTATCCCGGCTGTTAAGCAAGCTACACCACCTGTAGTTTGGACACTTAATTTTTTCAAAGGAAATGCTTCGGGACCACGGGATACTCAGTGAAGAGCATCAGGAGGCACCCCAAGGCATAGGGGCTGGGACTGGCAGTAGGATGCCTTGCGGTGGACAGCCGAGCTCGATCCTTATAAAAGCTTTTTAACTGCAGCAGCTTTAGTGGACGCTACTGGAGCTGGAATTACGCGGCTGCTGGCATGAGACTTGCCCTCCAATAGATCCTTGTGAATGGATTTAAAGTGTATTCATTCAAATTAGAGAGACAATTTAAATTATAAAGCTTAGAGCTGCCTCCACCACAGGGGGGCTCGCTCGACCCACCAGCGGACAGGCACCAGTATTGGGAGAGGGGGGCTGGCCGTCAGGGTTCACCGCGGCTCTGGCACAAACCAGGCGACGCGGAGGTGGCACGGGCAGGAGCGGACTGAACGTGTCGGCTTCTCACTTTTTGGATTTTAGAAGGGCATGACATGCCTATATCTGTGTCTCCCCCTCCTTTTA
This sequence comes from Phyllobates terribilis, assembly GCF_046119375.1. NCBI lineage: Eukaryota > Metazoa > Chordata > Amphibia > Anura > Dendrobatidae > Phyllobates > Phyllobates terribilis. The sequence continues at coordinate 696,731,284 of NW_027362762.1, forward strand.
CTCCTCCACCTCTTTTCTTTTCGCATGACTATATGTACTTGTCACTTTTCCATGTGTTAGTTGTGTCTTCTGAGCAGTTTGTCAGCTTTTGGACACCTTTGAAGGTGTTTTCTATGTGTTTCTATGTGTTTTTGTTTGCCTGCCATTGGTTTTAACGGTGCTCGAAGGTGTTCGACGAACAGTTCGGCGAACACACGGGTGTTCGACAAACCGAACCGAACTCGAACACTACGGGGGTGGCTCAACACTACTCGGGATGTTCGGCGAGCACCGAGCATTTCCGGGTTACTCGGGCGCCCTGCATGTTTGGTGCTCTTTACAGAGCCAATGAACATGCAGGGATTGCCAGCCAGTCACTATAATGCCGCAGCCATGTTGTTTGTGGGCATTACAGTGATTGGCTGGCCGCACAGCTTCACCTCGAGTATTTAAAACCGGGTGCCGCCATCTTGTCGCTCCGGATCAGACAGTGTAGGGACAGCGCTGCTGATATAGGGAGAGATATATAGTGCGAAATAGTTAGTGTAGGGTCTGTAAAGGCTGCCAGATCAAACAAACAGTCCTTCTCAGGACTAATATCCATCCCAGATATCAGGCAGGCAGGCAGGCTGTATAGGAGACATAGTGGTTATACCAGCAAACGCTGCATTACAGTCCTGTGTGCTCCTGTTGCTGAAATTGCTGGACTTAGCTCCAGGTCTCGGGGGCAAGGAAAAATCTTTTTTTTTTCATCTAAATCCTCTTTTTTTCCCTCCTTCACACTGTACAAATACCCGTCTTATTAACCTTTTGGTGCCCCCTCCCCCCCCCAAAAAAAAAGTGTGTCTCTGATTTTTCAGACACAAATATATCTGTTGAAAATAGTCTGGTGTAGGCTAGAGAAACAGAAGTGTGGTTTTGCAGTTCCACGGTTCGAACCTCTGTATTATCCACTTTTGGGCCGTTTGTGTCTAAAAAAACAGTTTGAGTGTATCGCTCACTGTTCGGCCGCAAATATATATATTTAAAAAAGTCTGGAATACACCAGTAAATTATAACTGTGGTTTTGCTGTTCCACGGTAAAAAATCTCTATTTTCCTGCTTTTGCCGTTTTTTGACGTAAAAAAAAAATTATAGTGTCTCCCTGATTTTTCAGACACAAATATATCTGTTGAAAATAGTCTGTTGTAGGCCAGATTACTAGAACTGTGGTTTTGCAGTTCCACGGGTCAAATCTCTGTATTATTCTTCTTTTGGCATTTTTTGCCGTAAAGAAAAACAGTAGTGTCTCCTGATTGTTCAGACACAAATATATCTGTTGAAAATAGTCTGGTGTAGGCCCGAGAAATACAAGTGTGGTTTTGCAGTTCCACGGGTCACATCTCTGTATTATCCTGCTTTTTTGCATTTTTTGCTGTAAAGAAAAACAGTAGTGTCTCCTGATTGTTCAGACACAAATATATCTGATGAAAATAGTCTGGTGTAGGCCCGAGAAATACAAGTGTGTCTTTGTAGTACCACGGGTCAAATCTCTGTGTTATACTGCTGTTTTGCATTTTTTGCTGTAAAGAAAAACAGTAGTGTCTCCTGATTGTTCAGACACAAATATATCTGTTGAAAATAGTCTGGTGTAGGCCCGAGAATTACAAGTGTGGTTTTGCTGTTCCATGGGTCAAATCTCTGTATTATACTGCTTTTTTGCATTTTTTGCTGTAAAGAAAAACAGTAGTGTCTCCTGATTGTTCAGACACAAATATATCTGTTGAAAATAGCCTGGGGTTGGCCCGAGAAATACAAGTGTGGTTTTGCAGTTCCACGGGTCAAACCTCTGTATTATCCACTTTTGGGCCGATTGTATCTAAAAAAAAACAGTTTGAGTGTGAGGCTCACTGTTCTGCCGCAAATATATATATTTAAAAAAGTCTGGTATACACACCAGTAAATTATAACTGTGGTTTTGCCGTTCAACGGTAAAAAATCTCTATTATCCAGCTTTTACTATTTTTTCCGTAAAGAAAAACAGTAATAGTTTCTCCCTGATTGTTCAGATTGTTTAAAATAGTCGGGTGTAGGCCAGTGAAATAGAACTGTGGTTTTCCTCTTCCACGGTTCTAATCTACTTTCTATTACTCTTTTTCCATTGATAGTGCGAGTGTAAGCTATTTTACTTCCTTTACAATGGGCAAGGCGCGTGGCAAGGGATATGGAACTGGATGTTCTGGTGATGGTGCGTGCAGAGGACGGGGCGGTGGCCAAGGTGAAAATGTGCCACAACCAACAGCCACATCTTCTCGCTCCCACTTCTTGACCGAATTACTAGGGAAGCACAGAACAACACCAGTATTGCGAACTGATCAGTGTGAACAGGTTATTAATTGGATAGCAGATAATACTTCCAGTTACCTGGGCACCACCACCTCTGGTCTGTCTTCCACTCGGTCAACTCTTAGTAGCCGTGAGTCTCAACCGCATACTCCTCCTCACCCTGATGCTCCTTCCTCCCACCATGCCGAGTGTCGTCAGACAGCAACTGATCCCACACTTGGACACTCTGAAGAGCTGTTCACTGGTCCATTTCCAGATTTGTGCCCCTTGCCTGCATTGCTTGAAGTGGTGGAAGAGGAGATCCCATGTAGCGATGCCCAAATATTTGAGCAGCCATGGCAACAGGAAGTCGACACTGGCAACTTGTCACAAGAGGTGGACGATGACGAGACACAATTGCCAGGAAGTGAGGAGGAGGATCGTGGTGCGCAAGTGGAAGAGGAGGAGGTGGTGGATGATCTAGTGACTGACCCAACGTGGTAGGAGGACATGTGAAGCGAGGCCAGCAGCACACAGGGTGAGGGAGGCAGAGTACCCCAACAGGCAGGAAGAAGCAGTGTGGTGGCCGCACACAGAAGGCGGGCAACAGTTTCCCGTAACACCAACATGAGGGACGTTGCCAGTACAACCTGTAAGTCTTCCAGAGTCTGGAATTTTTTTAAAGACTCTGCTTATAACTAGTGTTGAGCCACCCCCGTAGTGTTCGAGTTCGGTTCGGTTCGTCGAACTGTTCGTCGAACACCTTCGAACACCGTTAAAACCAATGGCAGGCAAACAAAAACACATAGAAACACATAGAAAACACCTTCAAAGGTGTCCAAAAGCTGACAAACTGCTCAGAAGACATAACTAACACATGGAAAAGTGACAAGTACATATAGTCATGCGAAAATAAAAGAAGTGGAGGAGTAAAAGGAGGGGGAGACACAGATATAGGCATGTCATGCCCTTCTAAAATCCAAAAAGTGAGAAGCCGACACGGCCAGTCCGCTCCTGCCCGTGCCACCTCCGTGTCGCCGGGTTTGTGCCAGAGCCGCGGTGTCTAAACTACAGGTGGTGCAGCTTGCTTAACAGCCGGGATAATCCGCTCACTAGCAGATACTGCTACTAGGCACAAAGTATTTCCTGGGCTAGATGCAGTTAAAAATTTGTAATTAGATACTCTCGTTGGATGCTGAGAAAGCATTCCATAGAGTCTCCTGGCACGCCATATATGATTCTCTTAAAAAGCTTGGGGTAGGGGTCTAGGGGACCCTTTTATAGCCAAAATCACGGCCCTGTATCGCAATACGTCACCTAGGCTGAAGATAAATGGAACTGTAGCACCCTGAGGGCTCGGTTGCTACAGACGTATTGCACCTCACCCAGAGGTGTGATATCTCACTCTCAGGTAAGGATGGAGTGTGGATCAGGACCCGACACCTGCATGCATTACACCACATTGCCGTGGGGCAGGGCGACCAATATGCCCCTGAGATGGGCACGACAGTCCCTGTCCCTGGCTGGAGTGGGGGGAGGGAACACTGAGGAAGGGGAACCCTGTAGTGCAGGAGCAGGGAGGAAGCAGTTCCTGGGTGCATTGAGAAGGGAGTATAAAAGGTGGGCACCATCTTAGTTCAGTGCAGAGAAGTCTGAGCAGAAGTGGCAGGGAGCAGGGGCTCTGCATGAGCTCTGCTCCGGAGGCGGGCCTAGTAACAGAGGCCCAGGCCTGGAAGAGGGAGAAGGAAGGAAGAGGAGCGGAGAAGGCTCCAGGAACGAGGAATGAAGGGATCCCAGGGGTGCGGACGGGCGAGTCGCCACCGCACGCCCGAATCCACCTGCGTGGAGGGGTCAGGCCAAAGGGGGAGACCGGTCCCCGAACTATTGGAGGCAGGAAACGACCCTCAGCTAGAAACCGGAGGCTCTGACATTTTATGTGGCGCAGCCCCTCGCTACACCCGCTAGGAAGGCACCACATAGGGTCAGGGAAACTGGCGCCAAGTTTACCAAGAGGAGGCCCGAGGCAGCCGGACAGAAGTGTTGGTAAGAAAGGCCAGACAAAGGACACACAAAGGGGGTCCTGTGAAGTGCTCCAAAGTTATCTGGGAGTTGTCTGAGCCCCTCACCTGGTGAGCACAGTACGACGTGGGCAGCCGTTACCTGCAGACGTGGTCTGGATAATAAGAACTGTGAGTAAAGGCCCTGAACTGCATCACTGACTCCGTGTCGTTACTGCTGCTGCCCTGCACCATCACCCCCATCCTCCGCATACACTGCCCTGAGGCTATACTCCTCCCGTGGGGAGTTATGCTACGCTCTGCTGCACCCACAACACCAGCCTCAGTGGTCTGCCCTGTAGCGGCGGTTCACTCTGACCGCAATCCACGGGTGGCGTAGTCGGACATTTAAACATGAAAACCACATAAATAGTTCCGCCACTGGTTTGACCGCCCTGAGCCACGGAACTGGGTCGCCGCCACGAAGACTACAACCACCAGCATCCACCAAAAAGGGTCCGGCTCCGCGTGTCCCAAGGCCCAGGGGGTGCGTCAGAACATTTTCATCACCTTTCACAATCACCAATGGGACAAGGCAGTGATGTTCTCTGTCCCCTCTCTTATACATCCTAGTGACGGAGCACCTGCTCTCATCAATTCGCCATAACCCCAATATTAGGTGGATTGAGGTGGGAGGCACCGAGTACAAGTGCTCTCTATTTGCTGATGATGTCCTAGTATATATCACTCAATCACATATATTCATCCATGCTGTTATGGCTGAAATAGATCACTTTGTTACATGGTAAAATTTTAAAATCAATGCAGCGAAGTCTGAGGCCCTCGATGTCTCCCTCCCCAAATCCATATAGGATTCCATCCAGTCCAACTTTCCCTTTGCCTGGCCCTCACAGGGTATCAAATACTTAGGAATTCCTATTCATAGAGACCTCTCCCATCTATGTTATCTTAATTTTGGGCCCTTTATTGAACAACTCCATACAGACCACGGTTGGCAAGTTAGAACTGTAAGATTCACTACGTGAACCACTGGTGTTTTGTGGAAAAGCACATGTACACTGCGTTCCAAATTATTATACAAAAAGTGTTTAGGAGTGATAAGGGAAGAATTTGTTTGTTTGTCAGTTAAACTCATTGATGGTGATGTGTGTCAGGGCTCTTTATATCACTGTAAGCAATTGCAGACACCTGTGCTAATTAGTTTGGCAGGTGTGTCCAATGAAAGGCAAGACTACTTAAGAAGGCTCTCTCACATTATTAAGCAGCCTACATTTTCTGCCAAAATGGGAAAGAAAAAGGATGTGTCGGCTGCTGAGAAGCAACAAATTGTGGAGTGTTTAGGTCAAGGCATGACTACAATCAACATTGTGCGATGATCAGGATGAAGTGTCTTGGCAATCAAGAAGTATGTAGCTGATTCACAGTACACACGTGTGCGTGCTGATAAGGGCAAATTGAGGACTCTTTCCTACAGGCAATTACGTCAGGTTGAAAGAGCAGCGGCAAAAAAGCCTTGTCATAGCAGCAGACAAGTTTTTGAAGCTGCTTGTGCCTCCAACGTCCCCCGAACAACAAGATGCAGGGTCCTTCAGAGGTTTGCAGCTGTGCATGCGCCATCCTGTCGACCTCCTCTATCCACTTCACACAAGCAGAAACGGCTCCAGTGGGCCAAACATTACATGAAGACTGATTTCAAAACTGTTTTGTTCACGGATGAGTGCCGTGCAGCGCTCGATGGTCCAGATGGATGGAGTGGAGGATGGCTGGTTGATGGACACCCCACGCAAACACGGCTACAGCGCCAACAAGGAGGAGGTGGAGTAATGTTTTGGGCTGGAATCATGGGGAGAGAGATTGTCGGCCCCTTTAGGATCCCTGAAGGCGCTAAAGATGAACTCCATAATGTATGTGGATTTTCTCAAACAGCACTTCCTGCCATGGTTCAAGAAGAAGAACCGTGTATTTCACAGCAAGATCATTTTTCTGCATTATAATGCACCATCTCATGCTGCACATAAAACATCTGCATCTCTGGCTGATATGGGCATAAAAGGGAACAAACTTATGGTGTGACCCCCATGCTCCCCTGACCTCTACCCCATTCAGAACCTTTGGAGCATCATTAAAAGGAGTGTCTATGATGGCGGGAGGCAGTTCACATCTAAGCAACAGCTCTGGGAGGGTATTCTGTCCTCATGCAAAACAATTGAAGCAGAAACCATCCAAAACCTGACAAATTCAATGGACGAGAGAGTTCAGAAGCTCCTTTCGAACAAGGGGTCCTATGTGAAAATGTAACATCACCTAGAATAAAGTTTTGAGTTGAAAACTGTTTGATTTCAGTTTCTAACAACCTGCTAATGCTTATAATTTAAAAAATGACCATTTTTTTGGTCTTTATTAAAATGAAAAGGTTGATCGAAAAGTTTGGGGGATCTAAGAGTGTGGCAACCCAGTAGTCATGATTACTTCGAATTCTGACAATATGAGGGTCATGCTGCAGGTAGTGCAGCAAGAAGGCACTTATGTGCCTTGCGCATCTCGGAGCCCCAAAATTATTTTCCGGGCTAGATGCAGCTAAAAATTATTTTTAATTTTAAATCTGGTGAAGCTTTAGTATAGATGGCCTAATAGGATCAGTGCTGCACACTGCTACAAAGCCCAAATTATTTTCCAGTCAAGATACAGATAAACATGATTAGTAATTTGAAAGCTTAAAACGGTTGGTAGGGTGATTTTAACCAATCATCAAGCTTTTACTCTCCCCAGGATGACACAGGGGTAGAAAAGTCGTTTCGGATCCATGATTTGTTCATCTTTATGAACGTGAGTCTGTCTACATTATCAGTGGAGAGCCGCGTGCGCTTATCTGTCAGCACACCACCAGCAGCGCTGAACACACGTTCAGACAGAACGCTGGCTGCGGGGCATGACAAGATCTCCAAGGCGTAAGTGGCTAGCTCCGGCCATTTATCCAGATTGGAAGCCCAAAAAGAGCAAGGGTCCAGTGACACAGTCGTGGCTTCAATGTTTACTTGGAGATACTCCTGTACCATCGTCTCTAGGCGTTGACTATGTGTCAGACTTCTTGTCTCCTGTGGCCTTGCAAAGGATGGGCTAAAAAAGTGGTGAAATGATTCCGCAAAATTGATGTTACCAGCAGATACTGTGGTTCTGTTACGGTTTGAGTGCTGAACACTTGACGGTCCCACGGTTGGCAAGTTGGAACTGTGAGATTCACTACGTGCACCACTGGTATTTTGTGGAAAAGCACATGTAAGATTCTGCAACAGTCTCTGCTGATACTCCTGGATGCGTGCATCCCTTTCTATGGCAGGAATAATTTCTGCAAATTTACTTTTGTACCGGGGATCTAACAGTGTGGCAACCCAGTAGTCAGGATTATTTCTAATTCTCACAATTCGAGGGTCATGTTGCAGGTAGTGCAGCAAGAAGGCACTCATGTGTGTTGCGCATCCAGGAGCACCAAGTCCCTGTTGTGTTGGTGGCGAGGTAACAATCATGCTTCCTTCCTCTGTCCTCTCCCCCCAACCTCGCACAACAGAAATGTGATCAAGGTCTCCCTCATCTGATGAGTCTTCCATCAGTTCGTCCTCCACTTCTTCCTGGGCTCCTGCACCTTCCTCACTAGTTTGGCTGCTACCATGCGCCCTGGTAAAACCATCTCCCCCACCCTCACATGCCTGCCGCCTTGGTGCTGCCGACCGTCTGGACCTTGCAGATGTTAGCCCTTCCGCATACAACTCCTCCTCCTCTACTTCCTCCACCTCCTCTTGTGCCACCACCTGACTCCGAATTCTGTTTAACATGTGCTCCAGCATGTAAATCACCGGAATAGTCATGCTGATAATGGCATCGTCAGCACTAAACATCTTTGTCGCCATTTCAAAACTGTGCAGAAGGGTGCATAGGTCCCTGATCTGAGACCACTCCTCCAGCGTGATTTGCCCCACCTCTGAATCTCGTTGGCCCAGGCTATACGTCAGAACGTATTGCACCAGGGCTTGTCGGTGCTGCCACAGTCGCTGCAACATGTGCAGAGTTGAATTCCACCGGGTAGGCACATCGCATTTTAGCCGGTGAAGTGGCAGGCCCAACGACTTCTGTAGAGATGTAAGTCGCTGAGCTGCGGGATGCGAACGGCGGAAGTGAGCACACAGCGACCGTGCCCTCTGCAGAAGGCCATCTAGTCTGGGATAGTGGGCTAAAAATTGCTGGACAACCAGGTTCAACACGTGAGCCATACAAGGCACGTGTGTGACATTGCCCCGGCGAAGGGCCGCACCCAGGTTTGCAGCATTGTCGCACACGGCCTTCCCTGGTTTCAGGTCCAGTGGAGACAACCATTCATGAAATTGGTTCTCCAGAGCTGACCACAACTCCTCAGCTGTGTGACTCACATTTCCCAGACATTTCAATGTAAAAACCGCCTGATGACGTTGAGCCCTACTGCCAGCATAGTAAGGAGGTGTGCAGGATCCCTTCTGCGCAGTTAGAAAGCTTGTGGCATGACCAGACAGGCTTTGGGTGCAGGTGGAAGACCGAGAGGAGGTTGAGGAGGCAGAAGCAGTGGAGGTACTTTGACATAAAGAGGATTGACGCACAACTCGTGGGGACGGCAAGACTTGGACAGCAGCCCCTTGTCCTGCTGTCACCATAGTTACCCAGTGCCCAGTCAGCGACATGTAACGCCCCTGTCCATGCCTACTCGTCCAAGTGTCTGTGGTGAAATGCACCCTGTCACACACAGAGTTTCTCAAAAAGCGGTGATGTTGTGTGCGACATGCTGGTGGAGCGCAGGCACACCTTTCTTTGAGAAGTAGTGCCGACTGGGCATCTGGTACTGGGGCACTGCGACGGACATAAGGTCTCGAAAATCCTCTGTGTCCACCAGGCGGAAAGGCAGCATTTCTGTAGCCAAGAGCTTGCAGATGGTGAAATTCAACCTCTTAGCTTTCTCATGGCTAGGAGGAAATGGTCTTTTACTTGTCCACATCTGAGGGACCGAGGGCTGGCTATTGTGCTTAGACGGGGTTGATAAGGGTGTCCCCGGCAAACTGCCGGTCTGTGAGGAAGATGCAGGCGGACATGTTAGGTTGCCTTGATCCAAAGGTGGTGCTATCGATGTCGGACAGCGCTCAACACCAGCTGGTGTTACCACCTCCAAAGAAAATGATGACCTGCCAATCACGCTGGCTGTTGCGGGTAAAGAGGTGGCAGGTCTGCGCCCCAAAACAGGTGTGACTGCTGTCCCCCCAGTCACAGAGGATGAAGAGGCCGCGGATGCACAAGATATGGCAGACGGTGATTGGCCCGGCCGGCTAGGCCGCATTGTAGCACACTGAGCTTCCCACTGCAACTTATGCTTCATGTCCATGTGCCGGTTCATGCATGAAGTACTCAAACTATGTATTTTTTGGCCTCTACTTAGCTTTTGCTGACAAATGTTACAGATAACACGAGTTGGGTCATCTTTATCGATCTGAAAAAATGCCCAGGCTATGCAAGGCTTAGCACCCATGCGACCTGAAGAGCCACCACGACTTGTGGTGAGAGGCAGAGTTGTGTTTGAGGATGCAGTTGTTGACGTGCTTCCAGTACTACGTCTCTGTCCAGGAAGGCGCAACCTGACCTCGTCGTCACTAGCATCTTCCTCCACCTCCTCTGCTGACCTCATCTCTTGGCTGACTGTGGGTTGACAGTAAGTGGGATCTCCGACCTCATCATCATCACCCTGTGCGTTATCACACCCGTCGTCCTCAGAGCCAACCTGTTCCTGCCCTGACAAAAAACTAAAGTTGTCGCTCCAATCAGGTATTTGAGTCTTATCATCGTCTTCCTCATTGTCTCCACCAACAGGATTTACAGTTTGGGAATGAGGGTCTACATTATGGTCAGAACCTTCTGCGTCTGGTCCTGGATCCGACTCATAAAGATTCTGGGCATCAGTGCAGATCATTTCCTCGTCTGGATACACAGAAGCGCTGGAGTCGACCTCTGATTCCCAGGCTATAGTATGAGTAAACAGCTCTGCAGACTCAACCATCTGTTCTACCTCATACTCAGACGGGCAGCTGGAGATTTGGGAGCTGTGAGGAAGCAAGTGCGATTTGGGTGACACCTTTGAGGACTGGAGTATTTGTGATGTTGAAGTTGATGTGGAGGAGAGCCCACTTAAAGGAGCACTTGATATCCGTTGAAGCACCTGCTGTTTTTGTGCCTCATCTGGAATTTGTAGCGATTGGCGTGGCCGTAAGAAAGGGATCTTATCACATTGTCCGCTAAAAGAAGTAGACATTTTAGTTTGACTGGAAGATGGTCTTTCTTCTGCAGATGTTACTGTTGCTTTAACACCTACCCCACGGACACAACCTTTTTTCCCCTTCCCAACACGCCTATTCCCCTTTCCACCAGCAGCAGGCCTTTTTCCACTCATTTTGGTGGTTAACTAATTCACAACTCTGGAGTTGTTTGCACAAAAAAACAATGGATGGTAAGTGGCCAAACTGTGGTATTAGGCCAAAACTATTGGCTGGGTTAGATGCAGAAAAAAATTATTTTGAATTTGCAACCTGATGGAGGTCAGTATAGATGGACTAATACAAATAGTCCCACACACTGCTAGAAGCCCAAATATTTTTTCAGAGGTACTGTAGATGCAGACAAAAATTATTTTTAATTTGCAACCTGATGGAGGTCAGTATAGATGGACTAATAGACCAAGTCCGACACACTGCTAGAAGCCCAAATATTTTTTCAGAGCTAGATGCAGAAAAAAATTATTTTTAATTTGCAACCTGATGGAGGTCAGTATAGATGGACTAATAGACCAATTCCCACACACCGCTAGAAGCCCAACTATTTTTTCAGAGCTAGATGCAGAAAAAAATTATATTCAATTTGCAACCTGCTGGAGGTCAGTATAGAAGGACTAATAGAACAAGTCCCACACACTGCTAGAAGCCCAAATATTTTTTCAGAGCTAAATGAAGAAAAAAATTATTTTTAATTTGCAACCTGATGGAGGTCAGTATAGACGGACTAATAGACCAAGTCCCACACACTGCTAGAAGCCCAAATATTTTTTCAGAGCTAGATGCAGAAAAAAATTATTTTTAATTTGCAACCTGATGGAGGTCAGTATAGATGGACTAATAGACCAAGTCCCACACACCGCTAGAAGCCCAAATATTTTTTCAGAGCTAGATGCAGAAAAAAATTATTTTTAATTTGCAACCTGATGGAGGTCAGTATAGATGGACTAATAGACCAAGTCCCACACACTGCTAGAAGCCCAAATATTTTTTCAGAGCTAGATGCAGAAAAAAATTATTTTTAATTTGCAACCTGATGGAGGTCAGTATAGATGGACTAATAGACCAAGTCCCACACACTGCTAGAAGCCCAAATATTTTTTCAGAGCTAGATGCAGAAAAAAATTATTTTTAATTTGCAACCTGATGGAGGTCAGTATAGATGGACTAATAGACCAAGTCCCACACACTGCTAGAAGCCCAAATATTTTTTCAGAGCTAGATGCAGAAAAAAATTATTTTTAATTTGCAACCTGATGGAGGTCAGTATAGATGGACTAATAGACCAAGTCCCACACACCGCTAGAAGCCCAACTATTTTTTCAGAGCTAGATGCAGAAAAAAATTATATTCAATTTGCAACCTGCTGGAGGTCAGTATAGAAGGACTAATAGAACAAGTCCCACACACTGCTAGAAGCCCAAATATTTTTTCAGAGCTAAATGAAGAAAAAAATTATTTTTTAATTTGCAACCTGATGGAGGTCAGTATAGATGGACTAATAGACCAAGTCCCACACACTGCTAGAAGCCCAAATATTTTTTCAGAGCTAGATGCAGAAAAAAATTATTTTTAATTTGCAACCTGATGGAGGTCAGTATAGATGGACTAATAGACCAAGTCCCACACACTGCTAGAAGCCCAAATATTTTTTCAGAGCTAGATGCAGAAAAAAATTATTTTTAATTTGCAACCTGATGGAGGTCAGTATAGATGGACTAATAGACCAAGTCCCACACACTGCTAGAAGCCCAAATGTTTTTTCAGAGCTAGATGCAGAAAAAAATTATTTTTAATTTGCAACCTGATGGAGGTCAGTATAGATGGACTAATAGACCAAGTCCCACACACTGCTAGAAGCCCAAATATTTTTTCAGAGCTAGATGCAGAAAAAAATTATTTTTAATTTGCAACCTGATGGAGGTCAGTATAGATGGACTAATAGACCAAGTCCCACACACTGCTAGAAGCCCAAATATTTTTTCAGAGCTAGATGCAGAAAAAAATTATTTTTAATTTGCAACCTGATGGAGGTCAGTATAGATGGACTAATAGACCAAGTCCCACACACTGCTAGAAGCCCAAATGTTTTTTCAGAGCTAGATGCAGAAAAAAATTATTTTTAATTTGCAACCTGATGGAGGTCAGTATAGATGGACTAATAGACCAAGTCCCACACACCGCTAGAAGCCCAACTATTTTTTCAGAGCTAGATGCAGAAAAAAATTATATTCAATTTGCAACCTGCTGGAGGTCAGTATAGAAGGACTAATAGTACAAGTCCCACACACTGCTAGAAGCCCAAATATTTTTTCAGAGCTAAATGAAGAAAAAAATTATTTTTAATTTGCAACCTGATGGAGGTCAGTATAGATGGACTAATAGACCAAGTCCCACACACTGCTAGAAGCCCAAATATTTTTTCAGAGCTAGATGCAGAAAAAAATTATATTCAGTTTGCAACCTGATGGAGGTCAGTATAGATGGACTAATAGAATGATGCTATGCCCAAAAGATTTTACTTCACTAGGTGCAGTAAAAAAATTGGTATTCTATACACAGGTGTTATATCTTGCAACACAGATAGGCTACTCCACTGACTAACACACTCTGCAATAGGCCAAAAAGGATTAGCTTTGCTAGATTCAGCCAAATGCTGTGAAAAAAACTTGCACAGCACTGGCACAGACCTGCCTGGCAAAAACTGATAGGAACTCATGTAACCTAGTCCTGAAAAGGACTCCAATTACAATTAGTCTTTACTCCCACAACCTATCTATTTAAGAGCACAGACCTCCCTGATAAAAGTCGTAGGAAATGCTGTAACCTAGTCCTTAAAAGGACTGCAATCACAACTATTCCCTACTCCCAAGCTATCTGTATATTTGTGCGAAAATTGGCTTGAAATTAACAAGGTATAGCGCACACAGCAACAGCGGTGCCGTCTAACACGCAGCTGCAGCAGTGAGAAAATGGTGGCGACGGGGAAAATGGCTTGGTCTTATAGGGCAAGGACATGTGACATACACTGCCAATGACACATGCCCTTGCTTGTGTGAAAAAAAGCACTTCGCTCCATGTGTGCGCTGCTGATAGGCTGACAGATTGCACCTCCCCACTGCAAATGTGGGAAAGAGAAAAAAAAATGGAGATCTTCATTGTTCCTGCAGAGATCCATCCCCTGCCCCTCCCCCCACCCTGCTGTACACTCAAACTGCGTATTAACATTAATTTTCATCATTACTGAGAAAAAATCCAGTTATGATTTTGGTGCACGAACAGTTATCGAACATAACCTCGAACAGCCGAATTTTTCTCAAATTGTTCGTGTTCGCCGAACGGCTCGAACACCGCCCAAAACAGCTCGAATTTGAGATTGGCGAACAGTTCGAGTAGAACAACGCTCATCTCTACTTATAACCCCAAAAAGGCCATTTGTACCACCTGCCATGCCAACATCAGCAGGGGTGATAAAACTACCAGCCTGACCACCACCAGCATGATCAGGCACATGGCAGCAAAGCTTCCGACTTTGTGGGGCGAACCCCAGGGCCCACGACCAGTGTCAGCGTGTGTCACCTCTGCTTCTTCCACTTTTGTGCATGCAATAGAACCCCTTGTTGTGTGTGCAATGCAATCCCCTGTTCATACTGCATGCAAAGATGACCCCTCCTCTCAGTCTTCACTTGTTATGGCAGTTTCTCAAAAACAGCATCAATGTCCACGTCCACATCCCACCGCAGCGTTCAATTGTCCATATCCCAGACCTTTGCACGAAAGCGGAAATTCGCAGCTAACGCCCCACAGGCCACAGTCCTAAATTCACACATTTCACGACTGCTTGCGTTGGAAATGCTGCCTTTTAGGCTGGTGGAGACGGAATCCTTCCGCAACCTTATGGCGGTGGCCGTCCCTCGGTAGTCAGTCCTCAGCCGACACTATTTTGCCCAGTGTGCCATCCCCGCACTACACAAGCACGTGTCCCAAAACATCTGCCGTGCCCTCAACAACGCAGTTACTGGGAGAGTCCACCTGACAACGGATACGTGGACAAGTGTTTGTGGCAAGGGACGGTACATCTCCCTGATGGCACATTGGGTAAACATAGTTGAAGCTGGGACCCAGTCGGACCTTGGGACGGAACACATCCTCCAGACACCGAGGATTGCAGGCCCTATGTCAGTCAGAGTTGCCCCCACAGTGTACAGCTGCTGTGCATCATCCTCCTCCTCATGTTCCGCCTCCATCTCAGATATCACCACATCAGTTAGAAGCTGGAAGCACTGCAGTACTGCCTCCGCCAAGCGGCAACAGGCTGTGCTGAAACTCATAAGCTTAGGTGATAAACCTCACACTGCTTGTGAGTTGTGGACAGCTGTGAGAGAGCTGGCAGATCTGTGGCTGAGACCACTGAACCTACATCCAGGCATGGTCGTGTGTGACAATGGCCGTAACCTGGTGGCGGCTCTGAGGTGAGGCGAGATCACACACGTACCATGCCTGGCTCACGTGCTTAACCTCGTGGTTAAAATCGTAAATCGTACCCCGAGTTGCCAGATCTGCTCGTCAAAGTATGCCTCCTGTCAGCTCATTTTCGGAAGTCGGCTACAGCTTCCGCCGCCCTTGCTGTGCTGCAGCAGCGTTTGCAGCTTCTGTCACACCGACTGGTGTGTGATGTCCCCACACGTTGGAACTCTACCTTCCACATGTTGCAAAGGATTTGTGAGCAGAAGAGAGCAGTTGTGGAGTACCAGCTGCAACAAGGCCGTCGATATTCAGGTCAGACTCCACACATAAGACCTCAGGAATGGACCTGGATGTCTGACATATGTACCATCTTGACAAACTTTGAGGAGTCCACCAAGATGGTGAGTGGCAATAACGCCATCATTAGCGTCAGTATCCCACTTCTATGTCTTTTGCAATGGTCTCTGCAGAGAATTAAAGAGGAGGCATTGCAGCCAGAGTATGATGAGATGGATCAAGAAGCCGTAGCGGTCGATTACACACAGCCCAGCCTCATCTCTTCCCAACGTGCACTGGGGGACAATGAGGGAGAGGAGGAGGAGGAGGAAGAACAGGAGCTTTTATCATGCGCTGCAGACGGTAGTACCTGTACAACTGTCATACCATCGGTTCAGCATTGGTGGCCTGAGGACAGGGGGGAGGAGGAGGAGAGCATGGTCAGTCGTCATCTTGGTGAGGACAAGGAAGTTTTGCCCATTTCCAGTCTGGCACGCATGGCTGACTTTATGTTACGCTGCCTTAACCATGACCCTCGCGTTGTCAAAATGTTGGGTGACAGTCATTACTGTTTGGTGACACTTTTAGACCCCCGCTACAAGGAGAACTTTCACTCTCTTATTCCTGAGGTGGAGAGGTCTACAAAAATGGGGCAGTACCAGAAGGCCCTTGCTGCAGAACTGCTAAAAAAATTCCCATCTGAACATGCTAGCGGCAGAGGTCACAGTTCGTTGCCCAACCAAGGCGTACATGCAAGAGAGACGCAACTCCAATCCAGCAGAGGCAGGGGAACACTGTCAATGTTTTGGGACAGTATTCTCAGACCCTCCCTTCGGACAGACCCTGAGGCGCGGGGTACTCTTACAAGGAGTAGATAGTTTCAAAAGATGGTGAGGGAGTACCTAGCCGACCGTACCAGCATCCTCCGTGATTTCTCTGTGCCTTTTAATTATTGGGTATCCAAGCTGGACACTTGGAATGAACTCGCTCTGTACGACTTGGAAGTCCTGTCCTGCCCTGCCGCTAGCGTGTTATCGGAGCGTGTTTTTTGTGCCGCTGGGGGAATTATAACTGATAAGCGCACTCGCCTGTCAACTGACAATGCTGACAAGCTGACCCTTATCAAAATGCACAAGGACTGGATTGGGCCAGACTTCTCATCACCACCAAATGACAGCAGAGTAACATAAAGTCAAATCCACTGTGTTATTTCAGGAGGTGTATTCACATGCACTGCTTCACACCAACACATGGGTATACGTTTTCTCATTTCGGCTGTTTTATGTTCTTCTCCTTATCCTCAGCCTCCACCACCACTATACCACCAGGGTGACCGTGGTACGTGTTGCCATTATTTAAAGTTACTCCGTCCTTATTTTTGTCAGCTTTTGCTTGGAAGGCATTAGCGAATACTCTGAGAGACCCACTCCCCAATAATGGGAGTAATGTTTGTAATATTCTGTACTGTATGGCTCTTGTAAGGCGCATTGAAAGTTCCTCCGTCCTAATTTTTGGCAGCTTTTACTTGGAAGGCATAAGAAAATACTATGGGACACCCACTCCCCAATAATGGGTAGAAGGTTTTTAGTACGCTGTA
Source organism: Phyllobates terribilis (assembly GCF_046119375.1). NCBI lineage: Eukaryota > Metazoa > Chordata > Amphibia > Anura > Dendrobatidae > Phyllobates > Phyllobates terribilis. The sequence continues at coordinate 696,748,260 of NW_027362762.1, forward strand.
ATCCACGTCTGTTTCAAGGGGCATTGCAGTTCCTCATAATTTTTGGAAAGCCTTCCATTTGCTGCTTAGGCCAACAGTGTACAGGAGACCCAGTTGCTATAAATGGAAAAAACGGTTTAGTTAAGGCCCTCTGACCTCCATGTCATTTCCAAGGAGCATTGGAGTGCCTCAAAATTTTTGGTAGGCATTGCACTCACTGTGTGCCCTATAACTGTGTAGCTGAACCGCTCCTTTAGTTACAGAAACATATCCTACAAGACATATGTGGTTGACTGGCCTGATATTGATGTGAATGGTCCCTGTTCCTCCTGCTCTTTCTCCTTTGCCACTACCTCATCCATCATTCATCACCTGAAGCATTGTTTTAACGGGAGTCATTGAACTGGGATAGTAGCAGGAAAACATCCAGCAATCCTTGGAGGAGGTAGGATATGCGCCAAAACGCTGACCACCTCAGGCCTAGCCACTGCTACATACATGCGCTTGCATTCCAAGAAAACAAAGCAGATGCTAACTTCTATCATCATCATCATGCTCCTCACCTTGGCACTCTCAACTCCCCTGATGGAGAAGCCAGGGCCCACCGGAGGAGTCTGGTTCTCTGGTGGGCTCGTCCAATGCTGCCCTAAAGCAGGCTGGGCTAAGAAAAGTGTGTGGGGGGGAAGTTGACAGTAGAAATAAGGGCGGCTGGGGACTGTTTATGGACACCCGGCTGCCCCCAGGTGGCTGGGGACCGTGTGTGGACACCCGGCCGCGGGGCGGCTGGGGATCGAGTATGGACACCCGGCCGCTCCCTCGAGTCTGGGGACCGAGTGTGGACACCCGGCCACCTGGCAGCTGAGGACTGAGTATGTAAACCAGCCAGATTCCGCCTCCACATGCCTAAAAGGCCCAATTTCAAGTGCAAGCAAGCAGTATGGTATTGCAGCCTGGGGGTGGGTGGGTGTCAGGCTGCATACTTGCGCTTGCATTGCAAGGAATGGGAGAGGTACAATTGAACACTGCCCTGGGACAAGGACTTGAACGGGGATAGTTGCAAGTCTGCAACGACAGGTGCAGGGTGGGAGGCATCTTCGCATGTACCATGAACAGGGGTTTGGCATGCACACACTACAGCGGAATAGGCTGTCCTTCCCACTAAATGCACTGGGGAGGGCACAGGTAATGTTTTTGTATGCGCTCTTAATCTTATGTATAAGTCACACCGGGACAAATAGGGGCGGCTGGGGAGTGAGTATGGATACCAGGCCGCCAACGCAGCCATAACGCGGTGGCCAAATTCCGCCTCCACATGCATAAAAGGCCCAAATTAAAGTGCATGCAAGCAGAATGGTATTGCAGCCTGGGGGTGGGTGGGTGGCAGGCTACACACTTAAGCTTGCATTCCAAGAAAACAAAGTAGATGCTAACTTCTATCATCATCATCATGCTCCTCACCTTGGCACTCTCAACTCCCCTGATGGAGAAGCCAGGGCCCACCGGAGGAGTCTGGTTGTCTGGTGGGCTCGTCCAATGCTGCCCTAAAGCAGACCGGCTAAGAAAAGTGTGTGGGGGGAAGTTGACAGGAGAAATAGGGGCGGCTGGGGACCGTTTATAGACACCCGGCTGCCTCCAGGCGGCAGGGGACCGAGTGTGGACACCCGGCCGCCAGGCGGCTGGGTAATGAGCATGGATACCAGGCCGCCAATGCAGCCATGACGTGGTGGCAAGATTCCGCCTCCACATTAGAAATGAGCGTTGTTCGACTCGAACTGTACGCCAATCTCAAATTCGAGCTGTTTTGGGCGGTGTTCGAGCCGTTCGGCGAACACGAACGATTTGAGAAAAATTCGGCTGTTCGAGGTTATGTTCGATAACTGTTCGTGCACCAAAATTATAACTGGATTTTTTCTCAGTAATGATGAAAATTAATGTTAATACGCAGTTTGAGTGTACAGCGTGGTGAGGGGAGGGGCAGGGGATGGATCTCTGCAGGAATAATGAAGATCTCCATTTTTTTTTCTCTTTCCCGCATTTACAGTGGGGAGGTGCAATCTGTCAGCCTATCAGCAGTGCACACACGGAGCGAAGTGCTTTTTTTCACACAAGCAAGGGCATGTGTCATTGGCAGTGTATGTCACATGTCCTTGCCCTATAAGACCAAGCCATTTTCCCCGTCGCCACCATTTTCTCACTGCTGCAGCTACGTGTTAGACGGCACCGCTGTTGCTGTGTGCGCTATACCTTGTTAATTTCAAGCCAATTTTCGCACAAATCTACAGATAGCTTTGGAGTAGGGAATAGTTGTGATTGCAGTCCTTTTAAGGACTAGGTTACAGCATTTCCTACGACTTTTATCAGGCAGGTCTGTGCTCTTAAATAGATAGATTGTGGGAGTAAAGACTAATTGTAATTGCAGTCCTTTTCAGGACTAGGTTACATCAGTTCCTATCAGTTTTTGCCAGGCAGGTCTGTGCCAGTGCTGCGCAAGTTTTTTTCACAGCATTTGGCTGAATCTAGCAAAGCTAATCCTTTTTGGCCTATTGCAGAGTGTGTTAGTCAGTGGAGTAGCCTATCTGTGTTGCAAGATATACCACCTGTGTATAGAATACCAATTTTTTTACTGCACCTAGTGAAGTAAAATCTTTTGGGCATAGCATCATTCTATTAGTCCATCTATACTGACCTCCATCAGGTTAGAAATTGAATATAATTTTTTTCTGCATCTAGCTCTGAAAAAATATTTGGGCTTCTAGCAGTGTGTGGGACTTGTTCTATTAGTCCATCTATACTGACCTCCATCAAGTTGCAAACTGAATATAATTTTTTTCTGCATCTAGCTCTGAAAAAATATTTGGGCTTCTAGCAGTGTGTGGGACTTGTTCTATTAGTCCATCTATACTGACCTCCATCAGGTTGCAAACTGAATATAATTTTTTTCTGCATCTAGCTCTGAAAAAATATTTGGCCTTCTAGCAGTGTGTGGGACTTGTTCTATTAGTCCATCTATACTGACCTCCATCACGCTGCAAATTCAAAATAATTTTTTGTCTGCATCTAGCTCTGAAAAAATATTTGGCCTTCTAGCAGTGTGTGGGACTTTCTCTATTAGTCCATCTATACTGACCTCCATCAGGTTGCAAATTAAAAATAATTTTTATCTGCATCTACCTCTGAAAAAATATTTGGGCTTCTAGCTGTGTGTGGGACTTGTTCTATTAGTCCATCTATACTGACCTCCATCAGGTTGCAAACTGAATATAATTTTTTTCTGCATCTAGCTCTGAAAAAATATTTGGCCTTCTAGCAGTGTGTGGGACTTTCTCTATTAGTCCATCTATATTGACCTCCATCAGGTTGCAAATTAAAAATAATTTTTATCTGCATCTAGCTCTGAAAAAATATTTGGCCTTCTAGCAGTGTGTGGGACTTTCTCTATTAGTCCATCTATACTGACCTCCATCAGGTTGCAAATTCAAAATAATTTTTTGTCTACATCTAGCTCTGAAAAAATATTTGGCCTTCTAGCAGTGTGTGGGACTTTCTCTATTAGTCCATCTATACTGACCTCCATCAGGCTGCAAATTAAAAATAATTTTTATCTGCATCTACCTCTGAAAAAATATTTGGCCTTCTAGCTGTGTGTGGGACTTGTTCTATTAGTCCATCTATACTGACCTCCATCAGGTTGCAAACTGAATATAATTTTTTTCTGCATCTAGCTCTGAAAAAATATTTGGCCTTCTAGCAGTGTGTGGGACTTTCTCTATTAGTCCATCTATACTGACCTCCATCTGGTTGCAAATTCAAAATAATTTTTTGTCTGCATCTAGCTCTGAAAAAATATTTGGCCTTCTAGCAGTGTGTGGGACTTTCTCTATTAGTCCATCTATACTGACCTCCATCAGGCTGCAAATTAAAAATAATTTTTATCTGCATCTACCTCTGAAAAAATATTTGGCCTTCTAGCTGTGTGTGGGAATTGTTCTATTAGTCCATCTATACTGACCTCCATCAGGTTGCAAACTGAATATAATTTTTTTCTGCATCTAGCTCTGAAAAATATTTGGCCTTCTAGCAGTGTGTGGGACTTTCTCTATTAGTCCATCTATACTGACCTCCATCAGGTTGCAAATTAAAAATAATTTATATCTGCATCTAGCTCTGAAAAAATATTTGGGCTTCTAGCAGTGTGTTGGACTTTCTCTATTAGTCCATCTATGCTGACCTCCATCAGGTTGCAAATTAAAAATAATTTTTTGTCTGCATCTAGCTCTGAAAAAATATTTGGCCTTCTAGCAGTGTGTGGGACTTTCTCTATTAGTCCATCTCTACTGACCTCCATCAGGTTGCAAACTGATTATATTTTTTTTCTGCATCTACCTCTGAAAAAATATTTGGGCTTCTAGCTGTGTGTAGGAATTGTTCTATTAGTCCATCTATACTGACCTGCATCAGGTTGCAAACTGAATACAATTTTTTTCTGCATCTACCTCTGAAAAAATATTTGGGCTTCTAGCTGTGTGTGGGACTTGTTCTATTAGTCCATCTATACTGACCTCCATCAAGTTGCAAATTGAATACAAATTTTTTCTGCATCTAACCCAGCCAATAGTTTTGGCCTAATACCACAGTTTGGCCACTCAGCTCTGCTCGGTTCCCATCCATTGTTTTTTTGTGCAAACAACTCCAGAGTTGTGAATTAGTTAACCACCAAAATGAGTGGAAAAAGGCCTGCTGCTGGTGGAAAGGGGAATAGGCGTGTTGGGAAGGGGAAAAAAGGTTGTGTCCGTGGGGTAGGTGTTAAAGCAACCGTAACATCTGCAGAAGAAAGACCATCTTCCAGCCAAACTAAAATGTCTACTTCTTTTAGCGGACAATGTGATAAGATCCCTTTCTTACGGCCACGCCAATCGCTACAAATTCCAGATGAGGCACAAAAACAGCAGGTGCTTCAACGGATATCAAGTGCTCCTTTAAGTGGGCTCTCCTCCACATCAACTTCAACATCACAAATACTTCAGTCCTCAAAGGTGTCACCCCAATCACACTTGCTTCCTCACAGCTCCCAAATCTCCAGCTGCCCGTCTGAGTATGAGGTAGAACAGATGGTTGAGTCTGCAGAGCTGTTTACTCATACTATAGCCTGGGAATCAGAGGTCGACTTCAGCGCTTCTGTGAATCCAGACGAGGAAATGATCTACACTGATGCCCAGAATCTTTATTAGTCGGATCCAGGACCAGACGCAGAAGGTTTTGACCATAATGTAGACTCTCATTCCCAAACTGTAACTCCTGTTGGTGGAGACAATGAGGAAGACGATGATGAGACTCAAATACCTGATTGGAGCGACAACTTTAGTTTTTTGTCAGGGCAGGAACAGGTTGGCTCTGAGGACGACGGGTGTGATAACGCACAGGGTGATGATGATGAGGTTGGAGATCCCACTTACTGTCAACCCACAGTCAGCCAAGAGATGAGGTCAGCAGAGGAGGTGGAGGAAGATGCTAGTGACGACGAGGTCAGGTTGCGCCTTCCTGGACAGAGACGTAGTACTGGAAGCACGTCAACAACTGCATCCTCAAACACAACTCTGCCTCTCACCACAAGTCGTGGTGGCTCTTCAGGTCGCATGGGTGCTAAGCCTTGCATAGCCTGGGCATTTTTTCAGATCGATAAAGATGACCCAACTCGTGTTATCTGTAACATTTGTCAGTAAAAGCTAAGTAGAGGCCAAAAAATACATAGTTTGAGTACTTCATGCATGAATCGGCACATGGACATGAAGCATAAGTTGCAGTGGGAAGCTCAGTGTGCTACAATGCGGCCTAGCCGGCCGGGCCAACCACCGTCTGCCATATCTTGTGCATCCGTGGCTTTTCATCCTCTGTGACTGGGGGGACAGCAGTCACAACTGTTTTGGGGCGCAGACCTGCCACCTCTTTACCCGCAACAGCCAGCGTGATTGGCAGGTCATCATTTTCTTTGGAGGTGGTAACACCAGCTGGTGTTGAGCGCTGTCCGACATCGATAGCACCACCTTTGGATCAAGGCAACCTAACATGTCCGCCTGCATCTTCCTCACAGACCGGCAGTTTGCCGGGGACACCCTTATCAACCCCGTCTAAGCACAATAGCCAGCCCTCGGTCCCTCAGATGTGGACAAGTAAAAGACCATTTCCTCCTAGCCATGAGAAAGCTAAGAGGTTGAATTTCACCATCTGCAAGCTCTTGGCTACAGAAATGCTGCCTTTCCGCCTGGTGGACACAGAGGATTTTCGAGACCTTATGTCCGTCGCAGTGCCCCAGTACCAGATGCCCAGTCGGCACTACTTCTCAAAGAAAGGTGTGCCTGCGCTCCACCAGCATGTCGCACACAACATCACCGCTTCTTTGAGAAACTCTGTGTGTGACAGCATGCATTTCACCACAGACACTTGGACGAGTAGGCATGGACAGGGGCGTTACATGTCGCTGACTGGGCACTGGGTAACTATGGTGACAGCAGGACAAGGGGCTGCTGTCCAAGTCTTGCCGTCCCCACGAGTTGTGCGTCAATCCTCTTTATGTCAAAGTTCCTCCACTGCTTCTGCCTCCTCAACCTCCTCTCGGTCTTCCACCTGCACCCAAAGCCTTTCTGGTCATGCCACAAGCTTTCTAACTGCGCAGAAGGGATCCTGCACACCTCCTTACTATGCTGGCAGTAGGGCTCAACGTCATCAGGCGGTTTTTACTTTGAAATGTCTGGGAAATGTGAGTCACACAGCTGAGGAGTTGTGGTCAGCTCTGGAGAACCAATTTCATGAATGGTTGTCTCCACTGGACCTGAAACCAGGGAAGGCCGTGTGCGACAATGCTGCAAACCTGGGTGCGGCCCTTCGCTGGGGCAATGTCACACACGTGCCTTGTATGGCTCACGTGTTGAACCTGGTTGTCCAGCAATTTTTAGCCCACTATCCCAGACTAGATGGCCTTCTGCAGAGGGCACGGTCGCTGTGTGCTCACTTCCGCCGTTCGCATCCCGCAGCTCAGCGACTTACATCTCTACAGAAGTCGTTGGGCCTGCCACTTCACCGGCTAAAATGCGATGTGCCTACCCGGTGGAATTCAACTCTGCACATGTTGCAGCGACTGTGGCAGCACCGACAAGCCCTGGTGCAATACGTTCTGACGTATAGCCTGGGCCAACGAGATCCAGAGGTGGGGCAAATCACGCTGGAGGAGTGGTCTCAGATCAGGGACCTATGCACCCTTCTGCACAGTTTTGAAATGGCGACGAAGATGTTTAGTGCTGACGATGCCATTATCAGCATGACTATTCCGGTGATTTACATGCTGGAGCACATGTTAAACAGAATTTGGAGTCAGGTGGTGGCACAAGAGGAGGTGGAGGAAGTAGAGGAGGAGGAGTTGTATGCGGAAGGGCTAACATCTGCAAGGTCCAGACGGTCGGCAGCACCAAGGCGGCAGGCATGTGAGGGTGGGGGAGATGGTTTTACCAGGGCGCATGGTAGCAGCCAAACTAGTGAGGAAGGTGCAGGAGCCCAGGAAGAAGTGGAGGACGAACTGATGGAAGACTCATCAGATGAGGGAGACCTTGATCACATTTCTGTTGTGCGAGGTTGGGGGGAGAGGACAGAGGAAGGAAGCATGATTGTTACCTCGCCACCAACACAACAGGGACTTGGTGCTCCTGGATGCGCAACACACATGAGTGCCTTCTTGCTGCACTACATGCAACATGACCCTCGAATTGTGAGAATTAGAAATAATCCTGACTACTGGGTTGCCACACTGTTAGATCCCCGGTACAAAAGTAAATTGCAGAAATTATTCCTGCCATAGAAAGGGATGCACGCATGCAGGAGTATCAGCAGAGACTGTTGCAGAATCTTACATGTGCTTTTCCACAAAACACCAGTGGTGCACGTAGTGAATCTCACAGTTCCAACTTGCCAACCGTGGGACCATCAAGTGTTCAGCACTCAAACCGTAACAGAACCACAGTATCTGCTGGTAACATCAATTTTGCGGAATCATTTCACCACTTTTTTAGCCCATCCTTTCCAAGGCCACAGGAGACAAGAAGTCTGACACATAGTCAACGCCTAGAGACGATGGTACAGGAGTATCTCCAAGTAAACATTGAAGCCATGACTGTGTCACTGGACCCTTGCTCTTTTTGGGCTTCCAATCTGGATAAATGGCCGGAGCTAGCCACTTACGCCTTGGAGATCTTGTCATGCCCCGCAGCCAGCGTTCTGTCTGAACGTGTGTTCAGCGCTGCTGGTGGTGTGCTGACAGATAAGCGCACGCGGCTCTCCACTGATAATGTAGACAGACTCACGTTCATAAAGATGAACAAATCATGGATCCGAAATGACTTTTCTACCCCTGTGTCATCCTGGGGAGAGTAAAAGCTTGATGATTGGTTAAAATCACCCTACCAACCGTTTTAAGCTTTCAAATTACTAATCATGTTTATCTGTATCTTGGCTGGAATATAATTTGGGCTTTGTAGCAGTGTACAGCACTGATTCTATTAGGCCATCTATAATAAGCTCCACCAGATTTAAAATTACTAATCATGTTTATCTGTATCTTGACTGGAAAATAATTTGGGCTTTGTAGCAGTGTGCAGCACTGATCCTATTAGGCCATCTATACTAAGCTCCACCAGATTTAAAATTAATAATAATTTTTAGCTGCATCTAGCCCGGAAAATAATTTTGGGGCTCCGAGATGCGCAAGACACATAAGTGCCTTCTTGCTGCACTACCTGCAACATGACCCTCATATTGTCAGAATTCGAAGTAATCATGACTACTGGGTTGCCACACTCTTACATCCCCCAAACTTTTCGATCAACCTTTTCATTTTAATAAAGACCAAAAAAATGGTCATTTTTGAAATTATAAGCATTAGCAGGTTATTAGAAACTGAAATCAAACAGTTTTCAACTCAAAACTTTATTCTAGGTGATGTTACATTTTCACATAGGACCCCTTGTTCGAAAGGAGCTTCTGAACTCTCTCGTCCATTGAATTTGTCAGGCTTTGGATGGTTTCTGCTTCAATTGTTTTGCATGAGGACAGAATACCCTCCCAGAGCTGTTGCTTAGATGTGAACTGCCTCCCGCCATCATAGACACTCCTTTTGATGATGCTCCAGAGGTTCTGAATGGGGTAGAGGTCAGGGGAGCATGGGGGTCACACCATAAGTTTGTCCCCTTTTATGCCCATATCAGCCAGAGATGCAAATGTTTTATGTGCAGCATGAGATGGTGCATTATCATGCAAAAAAATGATCTTGCTGTGAAATACAAGGTTCTTCTTCTTGAAACATGGCAGGAAGTGCTGTTTGAGAAAATCCACATACATTATGGAGTTCATCTTTAGCGCCTTCAGGGATCCTAAAGGGGCCGACAATCTCTCTCCCCATGATTCCAGCCCAAAACATTACTCCACCTCTTCCTTGTTGGCGCTGTAGCCGTGTTTGCGTGGGGTGTCCATCAACCAGCCATCCTCCACTCCATCCATCTGGACCATCGAGCGCTGCATGGCACTCATCCGTGAACAAAACAGTTTTGAAATCAGTCTTCATGTAATGTTTGGCCCACTGGAGCCGTTTCTGCTTGTGTGAAGTGGATAGAGGAGGTCGACAGGATGGCGTATGCACAGCTGCAAACCTCTGACGGACCCTGCATCTTGTTGTTCGGGGGACGTTGGAGGCACCAGCAGCTTCAAAAACTTGTCTGCTGCTATGACAAGGCTTTTTTGCCGCTGCTCTTTTAACCTGACGTAATTGCCTGTAGGAAAGAGTCCTCAATTTGCCCTTATCAGCATGCACACGTGTGTACTGTGAATCAGCTACATACTTCTTGATTGCCAAGACACTTCATCCTGATCATCGCACAATGTTGATTGTAGTCATGCCTTGACCTAAACACTCCACAATTTGTTGCTTCTCAGCAGCCGACACATCCTTTTTCTTTCCCATTTTGGCAGAAAATGTAGGCTGCTTAATAATGTGAGACAGCCTTCTTAAGTAGTCTTGCCTTTCATTGGACACACCTGCCAAACTAATTAGCACAGGTGTCTGCAATTGCTTACAGTGATATAAAGAGCCCTGACACATCACCATCAATGAGTTTAACTGACAAACAAACAAATTCTTCCCTTATCACTCCTAAACACTTTTTGCATAATAATTTGGAACACAGTGTACATGTGCTTTTCCACAAAACAACAGTGGTTCACGTAGTGAATCTTACAGTTCTAACTTGCCAACCGTGGTCTGTATGGAGTTGTTCAATAAAGGGCCCAAAATTAAGATAACATAGATGGGAGAGGTCTCTATGTGGATTTTCTCAAACAGCACTTCCTGCCATGGTTCAAGAAGAAGAACCGTGTATTTCACAGCAAGATCATTTTTCTGCATGATAATGCACCATCTCATGCTGCACATAAAACATCTGCATCTCTGGCTGATATGGGCATAAAAGGGGACAAACTTATGGTGTGACCCCCATGCTCCCCTGACCTCTACCCCATTCAGAACCTTTGGAGCATCATTAAAAGGAGTGTCTATGATGGCGGGAGGCAGTTCACATCTAAGCAACAGCTCTGGGAGGGTATTCTGTCCTCATGCAAAACAATTGAAGCAGAAACCATCCAAAACCTGACAAATTCAATGGACGAGAGAGTTCAGAAGCTCCTTTCGAACAAGGGGTCCTATGTGAAAATGTAACATCACCTAGAATAAAGTTTTGAGTTGAAAACTGTTTGATTTCAGTTTCTAACAACCTGCTAATGCTTATAATTTCAAAAATGACCATTTTTTTGGTCTTTATTAAAATGAAAAGGTTGATCGAAAAGTTTGGGGGATCTAAGAGTGTGGCAACCCAGTAGTCATGATTACTTCGAATTCTGACAATATGAGGGTCATGCTGCAGGTAGTGCAGCAAGAAGGCACTTATGTGCCTTGCGCATCTCGGAGCCCCAAAATTATTTTCCGGGCTAGATGCAGCTAAAAATTATTTTTAATTTTAAATCTGGTGAAGCTTTAGTATAGATGGCCTAATAGGATCAGTGCTGCACACTGCTACAAAGCCCAAATTATTTTCCAGTCAAGATACAGATAAACATGATTAGTAATTTGAAAGCTTAAAACGGTTGGTAGGGTGATTTTAACCAATCATCAAGCTTTTACTCTCCCCAGGGTGACACAGGGGTAGAAAAGTCGTTTCGGATCCATGATTTGTTCATCTTTATGAACGTGAGTCTGTCTACATTATCAGTGGAGAGCCGCGTGCGCTTATCTGTCAGCACACCACCAGCAGCGCTGAACACACGTTCAGACAGAACGCTGGCTGCGGGGCATGACAAGATCTCCAAGGCGTAAGTGGCTAGCTCCGGCCATTTATCCAGATTGGAAGCCCAAAAAGAGCAAGGGTCCAGTGACACAGTCGTGGCTTCAATGTTTACTTGGAGATACTCCTGTACCATCGTCTCTAGGCGTTGACTATGTGTCAGACTTCTTGTCTCCTGTGGCCTTGCAAAGGATGGGCTAAAAAAGTGGTGAAATGATTCCGCAAAATTGATGTTACCAGCAGATACTGTGGTTCTGTTACGGTTTGAGTGCTGAACACTTGACGGTCCCACGGTTGGCAAGTTGGAACTGTGAGATTCACTACGTGCACCACTGGTATTTTGTGGAAAAGCACATGTAAGATTCTGCAACAGTCTCTGCTGATACTCCTGCATGCGTGCATCCCTTTCTATGGCAGGAATAATTTCTGCAAATTTACTTTTGTACCGGGGATCTAACAGTGTGGCAACCCAGTAGTCAGGATTATTTCTAATTCTCACAATTCGAGGGTCATGTTGCAGGTAGTGCAGCAAGAAGGCACTCATGTGTGTTGCGCATCCAGGAGCACCAAGTCCCTGTTGTGTTGGTGGCGAGGTAGCAATCATGCTTCCTTCCTCTGTCCTCTCCCCCCAACCTCGCACAACAGAAATGTGATCAAGGTCTCCCTCATCTGATGAGTCTTCCATCAGTTCGTCCTCCACTTCTTCCTGGGCTCCTGCACCTTCCTCACTAGTTTGGCTGCTACCATGCGCCCTGGTAAAATCATCTCCCCCACCCTCACATGCCTGCCGCCTTGGTGCTGCCGACCGTCTGGACCTTGCAGATGTTAGCCCTTCCGCATACAACTCCTCCTCCTCTACTTCCTCCACCTCCTCTTGTGCCACCACCTGACTCCGAATTCTGTTTAACATGTGCTCCAGCATGTAAATCACCGGAATAGTCATGCTGATAATGGCATCGTCAGCACTAAACATCTTCGTCGCCATTTCAAAACTGTGCAGAAGGGTGCATAGGTCCCTGATCTGAGACCACTCCTCCAGCGTGATTTGCCCCACCTCTGAATCTCGTTGGCCCAGGCTATACGTCAGAACGTATTGCACCAGGGCTTGTCGGTGCTGCCACAGTCGCTGCAACATGTGCAGAGTTGAATTCCACCGGGTAGGCACATCGCATTTTAGCCGGTGAAGTGGCAGGCCCAACGACTTCTGTAGAGATGTAAGTCGCTGAGCTGCGGGATGCGAACGGCGGAAGTGAGCACACAGCGACCGTGCCCTCTGCAGAAGGCCATCTAGTCTGGGATAGTGGGCTAAAAATTGCTGGACAACCAGGTTCAACACGTGAGCCATACAAGGCACGTGTGTGACATTGCCCCGGCGAAGGGCCGCACCCAGGTTTGCAGCATTGTCGCACACGGCCTTCCCTGGTTTCAGGTCCAGTGGAGACAACCATTCATGAAATTGGTTCTCCAGAGCTGACCACAACTCCTCAGCTGTGTGACTCACATTTCCCAGACATTTCAATGTAAAAACCGCCTGATGACGTTGAGCCCTACTGCCAGCATAGTAAGGAGGTGTGCAGGATCCCTTCTGCGCAGTTAGAAAGCTTGTGGCATGACCAGACAGGCTTTGGGTGCAGGTGGAAGACCGAGAGGAGGTTGAGGAGGCAGAAGCAGTGGAGGAAAAATGACATAAAGAGGATTGACGCACAACTCGTGGGGACGGCAAGACTTGGACAGCAGCCCCTTGTCCTGCTGTCACCATAGTTACCCAGTGCCCAGTCAGCGACATGTAACGCCCCTGTCCATGCCTACTCGTCCAAGTGTCTGTGGTGAAATGCACCCTGTCACACACAGAGTTTCTCAAAGAAGCGGTGATGTTGTGTGCGACATGCTGGTGGAGCGCAGGCACACCTTTCTTTGAGAAGTAGTGCCGACTGGGCATCTGGTACTGGGGCACTGCGACGGACATAAGGTCTCGAAAATCCTCTGTGTCCACCAGGCGGAAAGGCAGCATTTCTGTAGCCAAGAGCTTGCAGATGGTGAAATTCAACCTCTTAGCTTTCTCATGGCTAGGAGGAAATGGTCTTTTACTTGTCCACATCTGAGGGACCGAGGGCTGGCTATTGTGCTTAGACGGGGTTGATAAGGGTGTCCCCGGCAAACTGCCGGTCTGTGAGGAAGATGCAGGCGGACATGTTAGGTTGCCTTGATCCAAAGGTGGTGCTATCGATGTCGGACAGCGCTCAAGACCAGCTGGTGTTACCACCTCCAAAGAAAATGATGACCTGCCAATCACGCTGGCTGTTGCGGGTAAAGAGGTGGCAGGTCTGCGCCCCAAAACAGGTGTGACTGCTGTCCCCCCAGTCACAGAGGATGAAGAGGCCGCGGATGCACAAGATATGGCAGACGGTGGTTGGCCCGGCCGGCTAGACCGCATTGTAGCACACTGAGCTTCCCACTGCAACTTATGCTTCATGTCCATGTGCCGGTTCATGCATGAAGTACTCAAACTATGTATTTTTTGGCCTCTACTTAGCTTTTGCTGACAAATGTTACAGATAACACGAGTTGGGTCATCTTTATCGATCTGAAAAAATGCCCAGGCTATGCAAGGCTTAGCACCCATGCGACCTGAAGAGCCACCACGACTTGTGGTGAGAGGCAGAGTTGTGTTTGAGGATGCAGTTGTTGACGTGCTTCCAGTACTACGTCTCTGTCCAGGAAGGCGCAACCTGACCTCGTCGTCACTAGCATCTTCCTCCACCTCCTCTGCTGACCTCATCTCTTGGCTGACTGTGGGTTGACAGTAAGTGGGATCTCCGACCTCATCATCATCACCCTGTGCGTTATCACACCGTCGTCCTCAGAGCCAACCTGTTCCTGCCCTGACAAAAAACTAAAGTTGTCGCTCCAATCATGTATTTGAGTCTTATCATCGTCTTCCTCATTGTCTCCACCAACAGGAGTTACAGTTTGGGAATGAGGGTCTACATTATGGTCAGAACCTTCTGCGTCTGGTCCTGGATCCGACTCATAAAGATTCTGGGCATCAGTGCAGATCATTTCCTCGTCTGGATTCACAGAAGCGCTGGAGTCGACCTCTGATTCCCAGGCTATAGTATGAGTAAACAGCTCTGCAGACTCAACCATCTGTTCTACCTCATACTCAGACGGGCAGCTGGAGATTTGGGAGCTGTGAGGAAGCAAGTGCGATTGGGGTGACACCTTTGAGGACTGGAGTATTTGTGATGTTGAAGTTGATGTGGAGGAGAGCCCACTTAAAGGAGCACTTGATATCCGTTGAAGCACCTGCTGTTTTTGTGCCTCATCTGGAATTTGTAGCGATTGGCGTGGCCGTAAGAAAGGGATCTTATCACATTGTCCGCTAAAAGAAGTAGACATTTTAGTTTGGCTGGAAGATGGTCTTTCTTCTGCACCTACCCCACGGACACAACTTTTTTTCCCCTTCCCAACACGCCTATTCCCCTTTCCACCAGCAGCAGGCCTTTTTCCACTCATTTTGGTGGTTAACTAATTCACAACTCTGGAGTTGTTTGCACAAAAAAACAATGGATGGTAACCGAGCAGAGCTGAGTGGCCAAACTGTGGTATTAGGCCAAAACTATTGGCTGGGTTAGATGCAGAAAAAAATTATTTTTAATTTGCAACCTGATGGAGGTCAGTATAGATGGACTAATAGACCAAGTCCCACACACCGCTAGAAGCCCAAATATTTTTTCAGAGCTAGATGCAGAAAAAAATTATATTCAATTTGCAACCTGCTGGAGGTCAGTATAGAAGGACTAATAGAACAAGTCCCACACACTGCTAGAAGCCCAAATATTTTTTCAGAGCTAAATGAAGAAAAAAATTATTTTTAATTTGCAACCTGATGGAGGTCAGTATAGATGGACTAATAGACCAAGTCCCACACACTGCTAGAAGCCCAAATATTTTTTCAGAGCTAGATGCAGAAAAAAATTATATTCAGTTTGCAACCTGATGGAGGTCAGTATAGATGGACTAATAGAATGATGCTATGCCCAAAAGATTTTACTTCACTAGGTGCAGTAAAAAAATTGGTATTCTATACACAGGTGGTATATCTTGCAACACAGATAGGCTACTCCACTGACTAACACACTCTGCAATAGGCCAAAAAGGATTAGCTTTGCTAGATTCAGCCAAATGCTGTGAAAAAAACTTGCACAGCACTGGCACAGACCTGCCTGGCAAAAACTGATAGGAACTGATGTAACCTAGTCCTGAAAAGGACTCCAATTACAATTAGTCTTTACTCCCACAATCTATCTATTTAAGAGCACAGACCTGCCTGATAAAAGTCGTAGGAAATGCTGTAACCTAGTCCTTAAAAGGACTGCAATCACAACTATTCCCTACTCCCAAGCTATCTGTATATTTGTGCGAAAATTGGCTTGAAATTAACAAGGTATAGCGCACACAGCAACAGCGGTGCCGTCTAACACGCAGCTGCAGCAGTGAGAAAATGGTGGCGACGGGGAAAATGGCTTGGTCTTATAGGGCAAGGACATGTGACATACACTGCCAATCACACATGCCCTTGCTTGTGTGAAAAAAAGCACTTCGCTCCGTGTGTGCGCTGCTGATAGGCTGACAGATTGCACCTCCCCACTGCAAATGCGGGAAAGAGAAAAAAAAATGGAGATCTTCATTGTTCCTGCAGAGATCCATCCCCTGCCCCTCCCCCCGCCCCGCTGTACACTCAAACTGCGTATTAACATTAATTTTCATCATTACTGAGAAAAAATCCAGTTATGATTTTGGTGCACGAACAGTTATCGAACATAACCTCGAACAGCCGAATTTTTCTCAAATTGTTCGTGTTCGCCGACCGGCTCGAACACCGCCCAAAACAGCTCGAATTTGAGATTGGCGAACAGTTCGAGTAGAACAACGCTCATCTCTAATGCTAACTTCTATCATCATCATCATGCTCCTCACCTTGGCACTCTCAACTCCCCTGATGGAAAATCCAGGGCCCACCGGAGGAGTCTGGTTGTCTGGTGGGCTTGTCCAATGCTGCCCTAAAGCAGGCCGGGCTAAGAAAAGTGTGTGGGGGGAAGTTGACAGGAGAAATAGGGGCGGCTGGGGACCGTTTATGAACACCCGGCTGCCCCCAGGCGGCAGGGGACCGAGTGTGGACACCCAGCTGCGGGGCGGCTGGGGACCGAGTATGGACACCCGGCCACCCCCTGGTGGCTGGGGACCGAGTGTGGACACCCGGCCGCCGATGCAGCCATGATGAGGTGGCCAGATTCCGCCTTCACATGCCTAAAAGGCCCAATTTCAAGTGCAAGCAAGCAAGAAGCATGGTATTACAGCCTGTGGGTGGGTGGGTGGCAGGCTGCATATTTGCGCTTGCATTGCAAGGAATGGAGGAATGGGGGGGGTACAATTGAACACTGCCCTGGGACAAGGACTTGCACGGGGAAAGTTGCAAGTCTGCATCTTCTGATGCGGCAAGGATCACTTCTGATGGGCACACTCTTAGGCAGTGAGCTGGGTGTCAGAGATGCTTCCGGGGGTCTTCCCCATGCTGTTCCCATGTCTTTTCAGCACTGTATGCATGTGTCACACAGCACATGGCCAGATAAGGTTGTAAAATGTTAAAATTACATTTCCCGGTGAATGCATTTGTCACGGTTTAAAGCAATACAAAAGTGCAAAAACGCATAAAAAATGCTACTTGTGAACATAGCCCAAGGTGTGGAGGAGTATTTTTTTTTTGTTATTTATTTTACCTTATACACAAGTCTTTACCCTGGAAAGGAACTCCCTTAACATATTTCACAGGAAAGCAGTTTCAGTTTCGTTTTTGAACGTTTTATTGTGAGCCCTTAAAAGTGGCTTAATACCTCTGACCACATTGTTGACAGCAGTGACCTGGGGGTCAGAAATGCTTCCAGGGGCGATCCCCATGCTGTCCCCTTATCATTTGAGCACTGTCACTATCGTTTTGGGCACTTGTTAGGCTTTTAAAAGACTGCCGGGAGTGCCGCCGCAAAAATGCTCAGTTCTCCCATAGACTAACATTGGGCTCGTTGCTCAGATCGAGCACCCGAGTATCATGGCGAGCTCGGCCCGAGCTTCGAGCACCGGAGTATTTTAGTGCTCGCTCAACACTAATCAACACTGCAAATATGGAATCTTTGCATAAATTTGACATAGTTGTCAATAAAAGTTTAAAAACTTCTGAAATACTTATAATTGTACTTTGGTAACCATAGAAACATCTGACTAAATTACCTAAAAACTCTGAAACAACAATCTTTGTGAAAAACAAACTTTGTGTCACTCTCAAAACTTTTGGCCATGACTGTACACTAACTTGAATGCTAGACATAGGACTCATAGTTAATTATAAAACAGATCCCAACATAATATCCACACCACACACTGCCCCTCTCAATAATATGACCCACTCACTGCCTCTCTCCAAAATATCCCCCCACACTGCCCCTCTCCAAAATGTACCTCCCACAATGTCCCTCTAAATAATGTTCCCCCAAACTGCCCCTCCAAAATATCCCAAAAAAATAATCTCCAGCGAAGGATTCAGCCAGGTAAATATAAAATGTCAATATTTATTCATATCCTTGAAAGCCGGTACATGCATTTACTCCAGTATCTCCAAACCAATGTGTTTCGGCTACGCCTTACTCATGTTTTTTTTTTCTTTGGATGAATTGCTGCACCTGATCCTGGGTGGCTTCATGCGAAGGCATATTGGACTTCATTACCATATCTGTCCAGCGAGCTGACTCCCCTACCTCCTTTCCTTTTCCTTCATCTCCAAAATATCCCCCATGTTACCCCTTTGCTTACTGTGCCCCTTCACAATTTTCCATGTGCTTTCATGGTAAAAACAAACACCCCAACCATCCTATAATAGTCAGGATATTTATTATTCAGCTCTTCCATGGAGAACTTACTGTTTCCCACCACATCCTCACCAGCTCTGCGCTATAGTGCTCCAGATGCAATGTGCACAAAATGGCACCGGCAGTGCTTAAATAGACCCTATGACGCTGGGCGGCCAGCCAGTCACAGTAACGCCACAACCAATGTAATGCCACAACAAAGATGTCTGCGGCATTACTGAGATTAGTTAAGAAGCCCAGCATGTTAAGTGGCTGCAAAGAAGGTGCCAAAACTGCAGGACGGGACATCCGAATAGAGCGAGGCGAGTACACAAATATTTGCAGAATAACGAGGAACCCGAATACCGTACTATTCATGAGAATAGCGAATAGTAACGAATACACTCACTCATCACTAGTCACTAACTGGATGCTGGCTTATTTGCTGTCCTGGGGCGCCTGCTTGGGGGTTCATTAGCACCGGAGGAAGAAGAGGAGGAAAAGGAAAAGCAGAGGAAGGTAAGATCCTCTCCCTCAACATCAGTATCAGAGGCAAGGAAGCAGTATGCCTCCTTGGTTGAATACGTATTTGGGAACAGCGGGACATTTTATTTTTCACGTGAGTGGTGTGTGTGAGTCTATTGTGTTTTTCATGTGTGTATGTGTTGGATAACCAAATTTTAACCCCTTTACGACCTTGGACGTATGAGTATGCCCAAGGACTAATTCCTGCACTCCATGCAGGCTCTGGTACTGAGCCTGCATGTTTTTGGTCTCGGACAGCTGCATTTAACATGCCCACACCGGAAGCACGTCACTAACTCTACCCATCATTGCCCATGTCACATGATTGCGGGTCGCCGATGGGTTAGCATGACAACCTGGGGTCTTCAGGAGACCCCTTCAGTTTTCATTGCCGGGATGCTCAAAGTAAGTGAGCATTTTTGCTACACACAGGAGGGCTGAAGCCCTGCTGTGTAGCACAGGCAATCTGATGACTGCAGCTTCTAGTCTTCCATGCAGACTATTGAAGGTTGTGAAAAGCAAAATAAAATGTTTTTAAAAATATGAAAAAAAAAATTTAAAATATAAAATAAAAGTTCAAATCACCCCCTTTTGACAAATTCAAAATAAAACACTAAAAAAAAAATATACACATATTTGGTATCGCCACGTTCAGAATTGCCCGATCTATCAATATATAAAAAGAATTAGTCCAATCGATAAGCGGCCAAACAAGAAAAAAAATCAAAACTCCAAAATTAAGTTTTTTTGGTCACCACAAGATTGCAATAAAATGCAACAGGTGATTAAAAGATCGTATCTACACCAAAATAGTATCAATAAAAATGTCAGCTCAGCGCTCAAAAAATAAGCCCTCGCTCATCCCCAGATCCCGAAAAATAGATACACTACGGGTCTTGGAAAATGGCGCCTTTTTTTTTTGCAAACTTTGCATTTTTTTAACACTTAAATAAAAAATAACCTACACATGTTTGGTATCTGTGAACTCATATCGGCCTGGATAATCATATTATCAGGTCAGTTTCAGCATTTAGTGAACATGGTAAATAGAGATGAGAGTTGTTCTACTCGAACTGTTCGCCAATCTCAAATTCGAGCTGTTTTGGGCGGTGTTCGAGCCGTTCGGCGAACACGAACAATTTGAGAAAAATTCGGCTGTTCGAGGTTATGTTCGATAACTGTTCGTGCACCAAAATCATAACTGGATTTTTTCTCAGTAATGATGAAAATTAATGTTAATACGCAGTTTGAGTGTACAGCGGGGTGGGGGGAGGGGCAGGGGATGGATCTCTGCAGGAACAATGAAGATCTCCATTTTTTTTTTCTCTTTCCCGCATTTACAGTGGGGAGGTGCAATCTGTCAGCCTATCAGCAGCGCACACACGGAGCGAAGTGCTTTTTTTCACACAAGCAAGGGCATGTGTCATTGGCAGTGTATGTCACATGTCCTTGCCCTATAAGACCAAGCCATTTTCCCCGTCGCCACCATTTTCTCACTGCTGCAGCTGCGTATTAGACGGCACCGCTGTTGCTGTGTGCGCTATACCTTGTTAATTTCAAGCCAATTTTCGCACAAATCTACAGATAGCTTGGGAGTAGGGAAAAGTTGTGATTGCAGTCCTTTTAAGGACTAGGTTACAGCATTTCCTACGACTTTTATCAGGCAGGTCCGTGCTCTTAAATAGATAGATTGTGAGATTAAAGACTAATTGTAATTGGAGTCCTTTTCAGGACTAGGTTACATCAGTTCCTATCAGTTTTTGCCAGGCAGGTCTGTGCCAGTGCTGTGCAAGTTTTTTTCACAGAATTTGGCTGAATCTAGCAAAGCTAATCCTTTTTGGCCTATTGCAGAGTGTGTTAGTCAGTGGAGTAGCCTATCTGTGTTGAAAGATATACCACCTGTGTATAGAATACCAATTTTTTTACTGCACCTAGTGAAGTAAAATCTTTTGGGCATAGCATCATTCTATTAGTCCATCTATACTGACCTCCATCAGGTTGCAAAATGAATATAATTTTTTTCTGCATCTAGCTCTGAAAAAATATTGGGCTTCTAGCTGTGTGTGGGACCTGTTGTATTAGTCCATCTATACTGACCTCCATCAGGTTGCAAACTGCATATATTTTTTTCTTCATCTACCTCTGAAAAAATATTGGGCTTCTAGCTGTGTGTGGGACTTGTTCTATTAATCCATCTATACAGACCTCCATCAGGTTGCAAACTGAATATATTTTTTTCTGCATCTACCTATGAAAAAATATTGGGCTTCTAGCTGTGTGTGGGACTTGTTGTATTAGTCCATCTATACAGACCTCCATCAGGTTGCAAACTGAATATATTTTTTTCTGCATCTACCTCTGAAAAAATATTGGGCTTCTAGCTGTGTGTGGGACTTGTTGTATTAGTCCATCTATACTGACCTCCATCAGGTTGCAAACTGAATATATTTTTTCTGCATCTACCTCTGAAAAAATATTGGGCTTCTAGCTGTGTGTGGGACTTGTTCTATTAATCGATCTATACAGACCTCCATCAGGTTGCAAACTGAATATATTTTTTTCTGCATCTACCTCTGAAAAAATATTGGGCTTCTAGCTGTGTGTGGGACTTGTTGTATTAGTCCATCTATACAGACCTCCATCAGGTTGCAAACTGAATATATTTTTTTCTGCATCTACCTCTGAAAAAATATTGGGCTTCTAGCTGTGTGTGGGACTTGTTGTATTAGTCCATCTATACTGACCTCCATCAGGTTGCAAACTGAATATATTTTTTTCTGCATTTACCTCTGAAAAAATATTGGGCTTCTAGCTGTGTGTGGGACTTGTTCTATTAATCGATCTATACAGACCTCCATCAGGTTGCAAACTGAATATATTTTTTTCTGCATCTACCTCTGAAAAAATATTGGGCTTCTAGCTGTGTGTGGGACTTGTTGTATTAGTCCATCTATACAGACCTCCATCAGGTTGCAAACTGAATATATTTATTTCTGCATCTACCTCTGAAAAAATATTGGGCTTCTAGCTGTGTGTGGGACTTGTTGTATTAGTCCATCTATACTGACCTCCATCAGGTTGCAAACTGAATATATTTTTTTCTGCATCTACCTCTGAAAAAATATTGGGCTTCTAGCTGTGTGTGGGACTTGTTCTATTAATCCATCTATACAGACCTCCATCAGGTTGCAAACTGAATATATTTTTTTCTGCATCTACCTCTGAAAAAATATTGGGCTTCTAGCTGTGTGTGGGACTTGTTGTATTAGTCCATCTATACTGACCTCCATCAGGTTGCAAACTGAATATATTTTTTTCTGCATCTACCTCTGAAAAAATATTGGGCTTCTAGCTGTGTGTGGGACTTGTTGTATTAGTCCATCTATACTGACCTCCATCAGGATGCAAACTGAATATATTTTTTTCTGCATCTACCTCTGAAAAAATATTGGGCTTCTAGCTGTGTGTGGGACTTGTTCTATTAATCGATCTATACAGACCTCCATCAGGTTGCAAACTGAATATATTTTTTTCTGTATCTACCTCTGAAAAAATATTGGGCTTCTAGCTGTGTGTGGGACTTGTTGTATTAGTCCATCTATACAGACCTCCATCAGGTTGCAAACTGAATATATTTTTTTCTGCATCTACCTCTGAAAAAATATTGGGCATCTAGCTGTGTGTGGGACTTGTTGTATTAGTCCAGCTATACTGACCTCCATCAGGTTGCAAACTGAATATATTTTTTTCTGCATCTACCTCTGAAAAAATATTGGGCTTCTAGCTGTGTGTGGGACTTGTTCTATTAATCCATCTATACAGACCTCCATCAGGTTGCAAACTGAATATATTTTTTTCTGCATCTACCTCTGAAAAAATATTGGGCTTCTAGCTGTGTGTGGGACTTGTTGTATTAGTCCATCTATACTGACCTCCATCAGGTTGCAAACTGAATATATTTTTTTCTGCATCTACCTCTGAAAAAATATTGGGCTTCTAGCTGTGTGTGGGACTTGTTCTATTAATCCATCTATACAGACCTCAATCAGGTTGCAAACTGAATATATTTTTTTCTGCATCTACCTCTGAAAAAATATTGGACTTCTAGCTGTGTGTGGGACTTGTTGTATTAGTCCATCTATACAGGCCTCCATCAGGTTGCAAACTGAATATATTTTTTTCTGCATCCACCTCTGAAAAAATATTGGGCTTCTAGCTGTGTGTGGGACTTGTTCTATTAATCCATCTATACAGACCTCCATCAGGTTGCAAACTGAATATATTTTTTTCTGCATCTACCTCTGAAAAAATATTGGGCTTCTAGCTGTGTGTGGGACTTGTTGTATTAGTCCATCTATACTGACCTCCATCAGGTTGCAAACTGAATATATTTTTTTCTACATCTACCTCTGAAAAAATATTGGGCTTCTAGCTGTGTGTGGGACTTGTTCTATTAATCCATCTATACAGACCTCCATCAGGTTGCAAACTGAATATATTTTTTTCTGCATCTACCTCTGAAAAAATATTTGGCCTTCTAGCAGTGTGTGGGACTTTCTCTATTAGTCCATCTATACTGACCTCCATCAGGTTGCAAATTAAAAATAATTTTTATCTGCATCTAGCTCTGAAAAAATATTTGGCCTTCTAGCAGTGTGTGGGACTTTCTCTATTAGTCCATCTATACTGACCTCCATCAGGTTGCAAATTAAAAATAATTTTTATCTGCATCTAGCTCTGAAAAAATATTTGGCCTTCTAGCAGTGTGTGGGACTTTCTCTATTAGTCCATCTATACTGACCTCCATCAGGTTGCAAATTGAATATAATTTTTTTCTGCATCTAGCCCAGCCAATAGTTTTGGCCTAATACCACAGTTTGGCCACTCAGCTCTGCTCGGTTCCCATCCATTGTTTTTTTGTGCAAACAACTCCAGAGTTGTTAATTAGTTAACCACCAAAATGAGTGGAAAAAGGCCTGCTGCTGGTGGAAAGGGGAATAGGCGTGTTGGGAAGGGGAAAAAAGGTTGTGTCCGTGGGGTAGGTTTTAAAGCAACAGTAACATCTGCAGAAGAAAGACCATCTTCCAGCCAAACTAAAATGTCTACTTCTTTTAGCGGACAATGTGATAAGATCCCTTTCTTACGGCCACGCCAATCGCTACAAATTCCAGATGAGGCACAAAAACAGCAGGTGCTTCAACGGATATCAAGTGCTCCTTTAAGTGGGCTCTCATCCACATCAACTTCAACATCACAAATACTCCAGTCCTCAAAGGTGTCACCCCAATCGCACTTGCTTCCTCACAGCTCCCAAATCTCCAGCTGCCCGTCTGAGTATGAGGTAGAACAGATGGTTGAGTCTGCAGAGCTGTTTACTCATACTATAGCCTGGGAATCAGAGGTCGACTCCAGCGCTTCTGTGAATCCAGACGAGGAAATGATCTGCACTGATGCCCAGAATCTTTATGAGTCGGATCCAGGACCAGACGCAGAAGGTGCTGACCATAATGTAGACCCTCATTCCCAAACTGTAACTCCTGTTGGTGGAGACAATGAGGAAGACGATGATAAGACTCAAATACCTGATTGGGGCGACAACTTTAGTTTTTTGTCAGGGCAGGAACAGGTTGGCTCTGAGGACGACGGGTGTGATAACGCACAGGGTGATGATGATGAGGTCGGAGATCCCACTTACTGTCAACCCACAGTCAGCCAAGAGATGAGGTCAGCAGAGGAGGTGGAGGAAGATGCTAGTGACGACGAGGTCAGGTTGCGCCTTCCTGGACAGAGACGTAGTACTGGAAGCACGTCAACAACTGCATCCTCAAACACAACTCTGCCTCTCACCACAAGTCGTGGTGGCTCTTCAGGTCGCATGGGTGCTAAGCCTTGCATAGCCTGGGCATTTTTTCAGATCGATAAAGATGACCCAACTCGTGTTATCTGTAACATTTGTCAGCAAAAGCTAAGTAGAGGCCAAAAAATACGTAGTTTGAGTACTTCATGCATGAACCGGCACATGGACATGAAGCATAAGTTGCAGTGGGAAGCTCAGTGTGCTACAATGCGGCCTAGCCGGCCGGGCCAACCACCGTCTGCCATATCTTGTGCATCCGCGGCCTCTTCATCCTCTGTGACTGGGGGGACAGCAGTCACACCTGTTTTGGGGCGCAGACCTGCCACCTCTTTACCCGCAACAGCCAGCGTGATTGGCAGGTCATCATTTTCTTTGGAGGTGGTAACACCAGCTGGTGTTGAGCGCTGTCCGACATCGATAGCACCACCTTTGGATCAAGGCAACCTAACATGTCCGCCTGCATCTTCTTCACAGACCGGCAGTTTGCCGGGGACACCCTTATCAACCCCGTCTAAGCACAATAGCCAGCCCTCGGTCCCTCAGATGTGGACAAGTAAAAGACCATTTCCTCCTAGCCATGAGAAAGCTAAGAGGTTGAATTTCACCATCTGCAAGTTCTGGCTACAGAAATGCTGCCTTTCCGCCTGGTGGACACAGAGGATTTTCGAGACCTTATGTCCGTCGCAGTGCCCCAGTACCAGATGCCCAGTCGGCACTACTTCTCAAAGAAAGGTGTGCCTGCGCTCCACCAGCATGTCGCACACAACATCACCGCTTCTTTGAGAAACTCTGTGTGTGACAGGGTGCATTTCACCACAGACACTTGGACGAGTAGGCATGGACAGGGGCGTTACATGTCGCTGACTGGGCACTGGGTAACTATGGTGACAGCAGGACAAGGGGCTGCTGTCCAAGTCTTGCCGTCCCCACGAGTTGTGCGTCAATCCTCTTTATGTCAAAGTTCCTCCACTGCTTCTGCCTCCTCAACCTCCTCTCGGTCTTCCACCTGCACCCAAAGCCTGTCTGGTCATGCCACAAGCTTTCTAACTGCGCAGAAGGGATCCTGCACATCTCCTTACTATGCTGGCAGTAGGGCTCAACGTCATCAGGCAGTTTTTACATTGAAATGTCTGGGAAATGTGAGTCACACAGCTGAGGAGTTGTGGTCAGCTCTGGAGAACCAATTTCATGAATGGTTGTCTCCACTGGACCTGAAACCAGGGAAGGCCGTGTGCGACAATGCTGCAAACCTGGGTGCGGCCCTTCGCCGGGGCAATGTCACACACGTGCCTTGTATGGCTCACGTGTTGAACCTGGTTGTCCAGCAATTTTTAGCCCACTATCCCAGACTAGATGGCCTTCTGCAGAGGGCACGGTCGCTGTGTGCTCACTTTCGCCGTTCGCATCCCGCAGCTCAGCGACTTAAATCTCTACAGAAGTCGTTGGGCCTGCCACTTCACCGGCTAAAATGCGATGTGCCTACCCGGGGGAATTCAACTCTGCACATGTTGCAGCGACTGTGACAGCACCGACAAGCCCTGGTGCAATACGTTCTGACGTAAAGCCTGGGCCAACGAGATCCAGAGGTGGGACAAATCACGATGGAGGAGTGGTCTCAGATCAGGGACCTATGCACCCTTCTGCACAGTTTTGAAATGGCGACGAAGATGTTTAGTGCTGACGATGCCATTATCAGCATGACTATTCCGGTGATTTACATGCTGGAGCACATGTTAAACAGAATTCGGAGTCAGGTGGTGGCACAAGAGGAGGTGGAGGAAGTAGAGGAGGAGGAGTTGTATGCGGAAGGGCTAACATCTGCAAGGTCCAGACGGTCGGCAGCACCAAGGCGGCAGGCATGTGAGGGTGGGGGAGATGGTTTTACCAGGGCGCATGGTAGCAGCCAAACTAGTGAGGAAGGTGCAGGAGCCCAGGAAGAAGTGGAGGACGAACTGATGGAAGACTCATCAGATGAGGGAGACCTTGATCACATTTCTGTTGTGCGAGGTTGGGGGGAGAGGACAGAGGAAGGAAGCATGATTGTTACCTCGCCACCAACACAACAGGGACTTGGTGCTCCTGGATGCGCAACACTCATGAGTGCCTTCTTGCTGCACTACCTGCAACATGACCCTCGAATTGTGAGAATTAGAAATAATCCTGACTACTGGGTTGCCACACTGTTAGATCCCCGGTACAAAAGTAAATTTGCAGAAATTATTCCTGCCATAGAAAGGGATGCACGCATGCAGGAGTATCAGCAGAGACTGTTGCAGAATCTTACATGTGCTTTTCCACAAAATACCAGTGGTGCACGTAGTGAATCTCACAGTTCCAACTTGCCAACCGTGGGACCGTCAAGTGTTCAGCACTCAAACCGTAACAGAACCAAAGTATCTGCTGGTAACATCAATTTTGCAGAATCATTTCACCACTTTTTTAGCCCATCCTTTGCAAGGCCACAGGAGACAAGAAGTCTGACACATAGTCAACGCCTAGAGACGATGGTACAGGAGTATCTCCAAGTAAACATTGAAGCCACGACTGTGTCACTGGACCCTTGCTCTTTTTGGGCTTCCAATCTGGATAAATGGCCGGAGCTAGCCACTTACGCCTTGGAGATCTTGTCATGCCCCGCAGCCAGCGTTCTGTCTGAACGTGTGTTCAGCGCTGCTGGTGGTGTGCTGACAGATAAGCGCACGCGGCTCTCCACTGATAATGTAGACAGACTCACGTTCATAAAGATGAACAAATCATGGATCTGAAACGACTTTTCTACCCCTGTGTCATGCTGGGGAGAGTAAAAGCTTGATGATTGGTTAAAATCACCCTACCAACCGTTTTAAGCTTTCAAATTACTAATCATGTTTATCTGTATCTTGGCTGGAAAATAATTTGGGCTTTGTAGCAGTGTGCAGCACTGATTCTATTAGGCCATTAATAATAAGCTCCACCAGATTTAAAATTACTAATGATGTTTATCTGTATCTTGACTGGAAAATAATTTGGGCTTTGTAGCAGTGTGCAGCACTGATCCTATTAGGCCATCTATACTAAAGCTTCACCAGATTTAAAATTAATAATAATTTTTAGCTGCATCTAGCCCGGAAAATAATTTTGGGGCTCCGAGATGCGCAAGACACATAAGTGCCTTCTTGCTGCACTACCTGCAGCATGACCCTCATATTGTCAGAATTCGAAGTAATCATGACTACTGGGTTGCCACACTCTTAGATCCCCCCAACTTTTCGATCAACCTTTTCATTTTAATAAAGACCAAAAAAATGGTCATTTTTTAAATTATAAGCATTAGCAGGTTGTTAGAAACTGAAATCAAACAGTTTTCAACTCAAAACTTTATTCTAGGTGATGTTACATTTTCACATAGGACCCCTTGTTCGAAAGGAGCTTCTGAACTCTCTCGTCCATTGAATTTGTCAGGTTTTGGATGGTTTCTGCTTCAATTGTTTTGCATGAGGACAGAATACCCTCCCAGAGCTGTTGCTTAGATGTGAACTGCCTCCCGCCATCATAGACACTCCTTTTAATGATGCTCCAAAGGTTCTGAATGGGGTAGAGGTCAGGGGAGCATGGGGGTCACACCATAAGTTTGTCCCCTTTTATGCCCATATCAGCCAGAGATGCAGATGTTTTATGTGCAGCATGAGATGGTGCATTATCATGCAGAAAAATGATCTTGCTGTGAAATACACGGTTCTTCTTCTTGAACCATGGCAGGAAGTGCTGTTTGAGAAAATCCACATACATTATGGAGTTCATCTTTAGCGCCTTCAGGGATCCTAAAGGGGCCGACAATCTCTCTCCCCATGATTCCAGCCCAAAACATTACTCCACCTCCTCCTTGTTGGCGCTGTAGCCGTGTTTGCGTGGGGTGTCCATCAACCAGCCATCCTCCACTCCATCCATCTGGACCATCGAGCGCTGCACGGCACTCATCCGTGAACAAAACAGTTTTGAAATCAGTCTTCATGTAATGTTTGGCCCACTGGAGCCGTTTCTGCTTGTGTGAAGTGGATAGAGGAGGTCGACAGGATGGCGTATGCACAGCTGCAAACCTCTGAAGGACCCTGCATCTTGTTGTTCGGGGGACGTTGGAGGCACCAGCAGCTTCAAAAATTTGTCTGCTGCTATGACAAGGCTTTTTTGCCGCTGCTCTTTCAACCTGACGTAATTGCCTGTAGGAAAGAGTCCTCAATTTGCCCTTATCAGCACGCACACGTGTGTACTGTGAATCAGCTACATACTTCTTGATTGCCAAGACACTTCATCCTGATCATCGCACAATGTTGATTGTAGTCATGCCTTGACCTAAACACTCCACAATTTGTTGCTTCTCAGCAGCCGACACATCCTTTTTCTTTCCCATTTTGGCAGAAAATGTAGGCTGCTTAATAATGTGAGTCAGCCTTCTTAAGTAGTGTTGCCTTTCATTGGACACACCTGCCAAACTAATTAGCACAGGTGTCTGCAATTGCTTACAGTGATATAAAGAGCCCTGACACACATCACCATCAATGAGTTTAACTGACAAACAAACAAATTCTTCCCTTATCACTCCTAAACACTTTTTGCATAATAATTTGGAACACAGTGTACATGTGCTTTTCCACAAAACACCAGTGGTTCACGTAGTGAATCTTACAGTTCTAACTTGCCAACCGTGGTCTGTATGGAGTTGTTCAATAAAGGGCCCAAAATTAAGATAACATAGATGGGAGAGGTCTCTATGAATAGGAATTCCTAAGTATTTGATAACCTGTGAGGGCCAGGCAAAGGGAAAGTTGGACTGGATGGAATCCTATATGGATTTGGGGAGGGAGACATCGAGGGCCTCAGACTTCGCTGCATTGATTTTAAAATTTGACCATGTAACAAAGTGATCTATTTCAGTCATAACAGCATGGATGGATATATGTGATTGAGTGATATATACTAGGACATCATCAGCAAATAGAGAGCACTTGTACTCGGTGCCTCCCACCTCAATCCACCTAATATTGGGGTTATGGCGAATTGATGAGAGCAGGTGCTCCGTCACTAGGATGTATAAGAGAGGGGACAGAGAACATCCCTGCCTTGTCCCATTGGTGATTGTGAAAGGTGATGAAAATGTTCTGACGCGCCCCCTGGGCCTTGGGACACCCGGAGCCGGACCCTTTTTGGTGGATGCTGGTGGTTGTAGTCTCCGTGGCGGCAACCCGGTTCCGTGGCTCAGGGCGGTCAAACCAGTGGCGGAACTATTTATGTGGTTTTGATGTTTAAATGTCCGACTATGCCACCCGTGGATTGCGGTCAGAGTGAACCGCCGCTCCAGGGCAGACCGCTGAGGCTGGTGTTGTGGGTGCAGCAGAGCGTAGCATAACTCCCCACGGGAGGAGTATAGCCTCAGGGCAGTGTATGCGGAGGATGGGGGTGATGGTGCAGGGCAGCAGCAGTAATGACACGGAGTCAGTGATGCAGTCCAGGGCCTTTACTCACAGTTCTTATTATCCAGACCACGTCTGTAGGTAACGGCTGCCCACGTCGTACTGTGCTCACCAGGTGAGGGGCTCAGACAACTCCCAGATAACTTTGGAGTGCTTCACAGGACCCCCTTTGTGTGTCCTTTGTCTGGCCTTTCTTACCAACCCTTCTGTCCGGCTGCCTCGGGCCTCCTCTTGGTAAACTTGGCGCCAGTTTCCCTGACCCTATGTGGTGCCTTCCTAGCGGGTGTAGCGAGGGGCTGCGCCACATAAAATGTCACAGCCTCCTGTTTCTAGCTGAGGGTCGTTTCCTGCCTCCACTAGTTTCGGGGACCGGTCTCCCCCTTTGGCCTGACCCCTCCACGCAGGTGGATTCGGGCGTGCGGTGGTGACTCGCCCGTCCGCACCCCTGAGGTCCCTTCGTTCCTCATTCCTGGAGCCTTCTCCGCTCCTCTTCCTTCCTTCTCCCTCTTCCAGGCTTGGGCCTCTGTTACTAGGCCCGCCTCCGGAGCAGAGCTCATGCAGAGCCCCTGCTCCCTGCCACTTCTGCTCAGACTTCTCTGCACTGAACTAAGATGGTGCCCACCTTTTATACTCCCTTCTCAATGCACCCAGGAACTGCTTCCTCCCTGCTCCTGCACTACAGGGTTCCCCTTCCTCAGTGTTCCCTCCCCCCACTCCAGCCAGGGACAGGGACTGTCGTGCCCATCTCAGGGGCATATTGGTCGCCCTGCCCCACGGCAATGTGGTGTAATGCATGCAGGTGTCGGGTCCTGATCCCCACTACATCCTTACCTGAGAGTGAGATATCACACCTCTGGGTGAGGTGCAATACCTCTGTAGCAACCGAGCCCTCAGGGTGCTACAGTTCCATTTATCTTCAGCCTAGGTGACGTATTGCGATACAGGGCCGTGATTTTGGCTATAAAAGGGTCCCCTAGACCCCTACCCCAAGCTTTTTAAGAGAATCATATATGGCGTGCCAGGAGACTCTATGGAATGCTTTCTCAGCATCCAACGAGAGTATCTAATTACACATTTTTAACTGCATCTAGCCCAGGAAATACTTTGTGCCTAGTAGCAGGGTCTGCTAGTCAGCGGATTATCCCGGCTGTTAAGCAAGCTACACCACCTGTAGTTTGGACACTTCATTTTTTCAAAGGAAATGCTTCGGGACCACGGGATACTCAGTGAAGAGCACGGGAGGCACCCCAAGGCATAGGGGCTCGGACTGGCAGTAGGATGCCTTGCGGTGGACAGCCGAGCTCGATCCTTTTAAAAGCTTTTTAACTGCAGCAGCTTTAGTGGACGCTACTGGAGCTGGAATTACGCGGCTGCTGGCATGAGACTTGCCCTCCAATAGATCCTTGTAAATGGATTTAAAGTGTATTTATTCAAATTAGAGAGACAATTTAAATTAAAAAGCTTAGAGCTGCCTCCACCACAGTGGGGCTCGCTCGACCCACCAGCGGACAGGCACCAGTATTGGGAGAGGGGGGCTGGCCGTCAGGGTTCACTGCGGCTCTGGCACAAACCCGGCGACAAGGAGGTGGCACGGGCAGGAGCGGACTGAACGTGTCGGCTTCTCACTTTTTGGATTTTAGAAGGGCATGACATGCCTATATCTGTGTCTCCCCCTCCTTTTACTCCTCCACCTCTTTTCTTTTCGCATGACTATATGTACTTGTCACTTTTCCATGTGTTAGTTGTGTCTTCTGAGCAGTTTGTCAGCTTTTGGACACCTTTGAAGGTGTTTTCTATGTGTTTCTATGTGTTTTTGTTTGCCTGCCATTGGTTTTAATGGTGTTCGAAGGTGTTCGACGAACAGTTCGACGAACAGTTCGGCGAACACACGGGTGTTCGACGAACCGAACCGAACTCGAACACTACGGGGGTGGCTCAACACTAATGGTAAACAAAAAGCCCTAAAAACAACTGTGGAGTTGCACTGTTATTTCAATTTCACTGGTTTGAATTTTTTTC
The DNA here is from genome assembly GCF_046119375.1 of Phyllobates terribilis. Taxonomy (NCBI): domain Eukaryota; kingdom Metazoa; phylum Chordata; class Amphibia; order Anura; family Dendrobatidae; genus Phyllobates; species Phyllobates terribilis. The sequence continues at coordinate 696,780,358 of NW_027362762.1, forward strand.
CCATTTTCCAGTACACGATATGGTAAAACCAATGATTTGTTCTCAAAACTACAACTTGTCCTGCAAAAAACGAGCCCTCACATGACCATATTGACCAAAAAATAAAAAAGTTATGTCTGTGGGAAGACCCGGAGTAAAAAGCGAAAACACAAAAACGGATAATCCCAAGGTGATAAAGGGGTTAAAAAGATAACAATAAAAATAATATGAAAATTTGGAAAAATAAAAAAAACTTACTTAAATGATGACACTAAAATCAATTACTGAGTGCCCACAACTATATTATGCTTGTTGGCATATGCAACAGATTAGAACTTATTATAAGTGAAAGGAGGACTTTATACTAACCAGACAACAGATGGCGATAGTGTGTATTGTTATATGCTTGCTGTAAAATGGGGGAGGAAAGCTCTCAATTGTTGGTTGTTTTTACTTCCTGTGTTTTATTTCCTTTCCTGAATGTGTTATGTCAGCAGCACACGGACTGTGTGACACTGAATTGTATCTCATGTTTAACCAGTATGAAGTAAATACTGTTTACTCAAGATATCTTGCTGATTGAAGCTCTCGTAAGTACAGTGGTAACTATAAGAAGATGCACTCTGCGACAGGTTATGGGCCCAGGCCGGAACCCAGACACTAAAGCCCATACACTACAGGCCCGCACTACAAGAGGATCCTGGTTTATAACCCCAGATAACGGAGCACACAGATAAGCTCTGTAAACAGAAGGAAATAAATCCAGATACAGAGTGACAAAGAAATTCATGATCCCAGGAGCAGGATATAATTACAAAGAATTCAACACAAGCAGGACATACAGGAACTATCAGCAAGAAGAAAAAACAGGAGAATATCTTCAGTACAACTCTCTAAACAAGTAAGACTATATAAAGATGATGCGTAACACAGAACTGAAATTCACAGTAGCTAAACTGAATAGTGAAAATTATCAGTTATGGAAATTCAAAGTAGAGATGTTGTTATCTAAGGATGATTTATGGGAAGTAATTGTTACAGAAAGACCAGATCAAGATAATCAGACATGGGATAAGAAGAATAGACAAGCGAGAGCCACCATTAGCTTATTAGTGGATGATGCTCAATTAATACATATAAGAAATGAAGAAACAGCTAAAGGAATATGGGAAGAATTAAGAAAACTGTATGAAAGACCTAGCTTGAATCACAAGTTATTTTTATTAAGAAAGCTTTACAGTATGAGATTGAGTGCAAATGACGACATGCAGAAGCACATATTCTCAATGATGGAAGTGATATCACAGCTAAGATCTATTGGTGAAGACATTAAAGATAGTCATGTAGCAGCTATATTATTGTGCAGTTTACCAGATTCGTATACAGCCTTGATAAATGCCCTTGAGACAAGACCAGAAACTGACATTACATTAGATTTTGTGAAAACAAGACTAATAGATGAATATCAGAGAAGAAAAGAACAAAGAAATGATTCTTCTACTGAAAAGGACAGTGAAAACGCTCTTAAAGCTACAGAATTTAAAAAACCCTATAATAAATAGACAAGAGAATGCTTCAGATGTAAGAAAAAAGGTAATTTAAAGAAAGATGTAGCATCGGCGTCCCTGCCCTCTGCTAGGCAGGGAGGCCGTCCCTCTCACCTTCGCGCTCCTCGTGTGGGTCCTTCCAGCGCTCCTGTCTCTGTCGGCGCAGCGGCGTCCCTGCCCCATGTCAGACAGGGACACCGTCTCTCCCGCCCCCCGGCTCCTGGCGCGGCTTCTCCCTGCGCTCCGTTCGCTGCTGTGGCCGACGCGCATTCCTCCTCCAGTAGAGTGCTTAGGGCGGGCGCATGCACACTCCCCCCCCTCTTAAAGGGACAGCGCGCGTCTTCCTAAAGAGTCCCCGGCCAATGGCCAGAGGACTTCCCATATTTAAGGCACCTCCTCCAAAATGGAGGTGCCCGAGCAAAGTTGTTTGCACTGTGTCTTACCTGTGCTTCAGCCCTCAGGTTCCGCTGCTAGCTTGACTTCTCGTCCTGCCTGCCAGCCTGTTATCCATCCGTTACCTGCCGAGCTTGCCAGCCTGCTCACCTGGAGCGCTCACCTGTTACCTGCCTGTTACCTGCCTTGGCTTTCTGCCCGCTCACCTGGGAGCATCCGCCTGCCCCGTCTGTCAGACCGCTCACCTGGGAGCGTCCACCAGTTACCTGCCTGTTACCTGTCTCGTCTGTCAGACCGCTCACCTGGGAGCGTCCACCAGTTACCTGCCTGTTACCTGTCTCGTCTGTCTGCCTGCTCACCTGGGAGCGTCCACCAGTTACCTGCCTGTTACCTGCTGTGTCCGTCAGCCCGCTCACCTGGGAGCACCTGCTTGCTTTCTGCCAGCCTGCCTGGAGACCCTGCCGTCACTCGCTGTGACCACCTTCCTGGTAAACCTAAAGACTGCTACTTGCCCTGCTTTCTCGAACTGTGACCTCCTGTCAGCTACCAGAGACTTCCACCTGCTTGCCGTGTCCATCCACCATACCGGTCAGTCCCAGCCCTCTGACCCGTGGGAGCCACCTGCTCTCTTACAAGGTCGTCCCCAGAGTAGCACCTGGTCCCTTTGCCCGGATCCTCCCTGGTCACGGTGTCGTTAGCTGCCGTACGACCAGGGTCGGTTCGGGTGGATACTTAGTCACACCCCTCTGGGTCCCTCCTTGCACCTCGGCACAGAGGTTCCACCACCCGGACCCGTAACAGTTTGCTCGGGCCATGGAACCCGGTGGCACCCAAGCTCCCTCGCTCTCTGACCTATACCATGAAGTCTGCCGTCAGAAATCCCAGCAGGAGTCCATCCTGAACCACCTGCGAAATGTCAACTCCCGCCTGGACACACTGACTGCTCCACCAGCAACCACCGCTAGTGTCACGACTCGCACCCCGGCAGCGCCGCTGCCCACCAATACCATGGCATCCTGTCCCGGACCCCGGCTTTCTGCACCTCCTCGTTTCTTAGGCGACCCCGCTCAAGCTCGGGGCTTCATAAACCAGTGCACCCTGCACTTTGAACTCTTGGCTCACCAGTTTATCTCCGACCGGGCCAAAGTGGCATTCATTATGTCCCATCTCACTGGGGAGGCACTGGTTTGGCTAAATCCCCTATGGGAGAGAGGAGATCCCTGGTGTCCAACCTGCCAACCTTTCTCACGGTTTTCCGGAAAGTCTTCGACGAACCAGGGCGAAAGACCTCATCTGCCTCCTCTCTGCTACGCCTCCGCCAGGGGAGTCTCACCGTGGGCCAATATGCCATACGGTTCCGTACCCTTGCTTCCAAGCTTGCCTGGGATAACGAGGCCCTAGTGTCCGTCTTCTGGGAAGGCCTATCCGGCCGGATTAAAGATGAACTCGCCGGTCGGGACATTCCTACCTCCATGGATGACTTAGTAACACTTGCCACCCGGATTGACATCCGTTTCCAGGAGCGTACCAAAGAGGTCACCCTTGAGAGGAGGTTTCCCCGTCTTGCTCCCACTTTCCAGAGACCCGTCTCTTCCTCTGTAACTCCCCGGGTGCACTTGCCAGAGCCCATGCAGCTCGATCAGACCAAGATGGTCAAAACCCGTCAAGAGTCACGCCATACCGAGGGGAGCTGTTTCTACTGTGGCAGTAAGGAGCACCGGATCCGTTCCTGCCCGGAGAGGCCGGGAAACGCCAGTGTCTAGGATCACTCGGAGAGGTCGTCCTAGACAAAAGTAAACCCCCTCCATCTCTAATGCTGTCTGTCTCTATCATCTGCGGGGAGAACTGCTACTTTGAACTAGCTCAACTCGATTCTGGAGCTGCCGGAAACCTTATTTCCCAGTCCCTAGTAGAGAAATACCGCATTCCCACTAAACCTTTGGCTGAAAACTTATCTGTCGTCTCCATGGATGGAGGGCTCTTACCACTAACCATCCAACTCATCACCGAACCCATGACTCTGCAGGTGGGAATGCTGCACTCTGAGAGGATCTTCTTCCATGTTCTACCTGGACTCTCTCACGCCCTTTTGTTAGGCCTTCCTTGGCTCCAGAGACATGCACCCGTGCTGAATTGGCAGACCGGAGAGGTCCTTCGCTGGGGGCAGGACTGTCATAAGACTTGATTAGTTCCTGATCGTCCTGCTCATCCTTCTCCTACTCCAGCCAATCTACCCGGCCTACCGGCTCCTTATTGGTCTTATGCTGATGTTTTCAACAAGAAAGAAGCAGAGACATTACCTCCCCATAGACCATACGATTGCCCAATCGACCTGGTACCCGGCGCTACTCCACCCCGTGGGCGTATTTACCCATTGTCAGCTGCCGAGACCCGGGCCATGTCTGAATATATCAAGGAAAATCAGGCCCGGGGATTTATCCGGAAATCTACCTCCCCGGCAGGAGCAGGCTTCTTCTTCGTTAAAAAGAAGGATGGCTCACTCCGTCCCTGTATAGACTATAGAGGTCTTAACCAGATCACGGTGAAGAATAAATACCCCCTTCCGCTCATTCCTGAATTATTTGACCATCTGAGGGGTGCCAGAATCTTCACCAAGCTGGATCTCCGTGGGGCGTATAACTTAGTCTGTATTTGCCAGGGGGATGAATGGAAGACGGCATTCAACACCCGGGATGGCCACTATGAATATCTCGTAATGCCCTTCGGCCTCTGTAATGCTCCCGCCGTCTTTCAAGAGTTGGTCAATGACATCTTCCGTGACCTTCTCTACTCCTGCGTGTTGGTGTACCTGGACGACATCTTGATCTTCTCTTCGGATCTTCCCACACACCGGAGGGACGTTCGTCAGGTCCTGCTCAGGCTCAGGCACAACCACCTCTACGCAAAATTTAAGAAGTGCCTCTTTGAGCAGTCCTCGCTTCCATTTTTGGGCTACATCATCTCCCAGACCGGCCTACGAATGGATCCTGAGAAACTTTCTGCCATCCTGAAGTGGCCCCGACCGGAAGGGTTGAAGGCTATTCAGCGGTTCCTGGGCTTCGCCAATTACTACCGCCTCTTCATTCTGCACTTCTCTTCCCGGACTGCCCCTATCTCCGCGCTCACCCGTAAGGGTGCTAGTCCCAAAGAATGGCCGCCAGAGGCTGAAGAGGCCTTTCTTTCTTTGAAACAAGCTTTCTCCTCCGCTTCTGTGCTGCACCGTCCGGACTGCAACAAACAATTCTTCTTAGAAGTAGATGCTTCCTCCTCTGGAGCAGGAGTTGTGCTCACCCAAAAGTCGCCATCGGGGAGAATGGTAACCTGCGGCTTCTTCTCCAAACTCTTCTCCTCGTCTGAGCGCAATTATTCTATAGGAGACCGAGAATTGTTAGCCATTAAATTGGCACTGGAGGAGTGGCGTTACCTGCTCAAGGGGGCTCTTCACGCAGTAATAATTTATACGGACCACAAAAACTTGGCTTTCCTCCAGAGTGCCCAAAGACTTAACCCGTGCCAGGCCCGGTGGTCCTTGTTCTTCGCCTGCTTTGAATTCATTCTTCATTTCCGCCCAGCAGACAAAAATATCAAAGCCGATGCCTTGTCCCGATCCTTTCTGTGCTCCGATCTAGAGGAGGAGCCTAAGCACATCATCGACCCCGCCAAGGTAATGCAAGTGGCTCCCTTGGATCTGAATCGTCTTCCACCTGGTAAGACGTTCGTGACAGTACCTGATCGAGAGAAGGTTCTGCACTGGGGACATTCATCTAAGCTAGCCGGCCATGCTGGCCAAAAGAAGACCCTCCAGCTTATTGCCCAGCATTACTGGTGGCCATCTGTGTGCAAAGAGGTAATAGACTTTGTCTCAGCCTGTGCGTCCTGCGCCCGCAACAAGGTTCCTAGACATCTGCCAGCCGGCCGCCTTCTGCCTCTTCCCGTACCTGCTGCCCCGTGGCAACACATCGCCATGGACTTTATAACGGATCTCCCTGTCTCTGCTGGTTGTACGGTCATTTGGGTGGTCGCTGATCGCTTCTCTAAAATGGCTCACTTCATTCCCCTGCCGGGTCTTCCATCTGCATCTGAGTTGGCTAAGGACTTTATTCATCATATTTTCCATCTCCATAGTCTTCCTCTCCACATCGTGTCCGATCGAGGGGTTCAGTTCACCTCTCGCTTCTGGAGAGCCACGTGTAAACTGCTGGGGGTCACCTTGGACTTCTCTTCTGCTTATCACCCTCAGTCCAATGGTCAAGTAGAGCGGATCAACCAAATCTTAACCAGTTACCTCCGGCACTTTGTTAATGCCCACCATTACGATTGGGTGGATCTTTTACCGTGGGCCGAATTCTCCTACAATAATCATGAGAGCGAATCCTCTTCCAAATCCCCAATTTTTACAGTCTACGGCCAACATCCCCGGATCCCATTTCCCGTCTCCGCCTCGGTGGACAACCCGGTCACGGAATCTCTTGTTAGCGAATTCTCCACCATTTGGGAGAGTACCAGATCCGCACTTCTTCTGTCCTCCGAGCGGATGAAGAGACAGGCTGACAAAAGACGTCTGGATCCGGCTCAATTCCGTCCTGGAGATAAGGTCTGGCTCTCGTCCAAATTTGTCTGGCTCAAGATTCCTTCCTACAAGTTAGGGCCCCGGTTCATCGGCCCACTGGAAGTTATCAAGCAAATCAACCCGGTGGCCTATAAATTGAAACTCCCGGCCAACTTGCGGATTCCCAACTCCTTCCATATATCTCTCCTCAAACCCGTGGTACTTAACTCTTTTTCCAAGTCTTCAGGTACGCCTCCTGCCCCGGTTTCCGCTGAAGACGAGTTTGAGGTAGAGAGCATTCTGGCCACCAAGAGGGTAAGAGGAAAGACCTTTTTTTCTAGTGGATTGGAAGGGGTTTGGTCCTGAGGAGAGAACGTGGGAGCCTCGGGAGAACATCCATGCCCCGCTCATCCTTGATAAATTTCTTTCTGGCCTAAAGAGGAGGGGGCGTAAGGGGGGGGGTACTGTAGCATCGGCGTCCCTGCCCTCTGCTAGGCAGGGACGCCGTCCCTCTCACCTCCGTGTTCCTTGCGTGGGTCCCTCCAGCGCTCCTGTCTCTGCGGCGTCCCTGCCCCATGTCAGACAGGAACACCGTCTCTCCCGCCCCCCGGCTCCTGGCGCGGCTTCTCCCTGCACTCCGTTCCCTGCTGTGGCTGGCGCGCGTTCCTCCTCCAGCAGAGTGCTTAGGGCGCACGCGCGCGCACTCCCCCCTCTTAAAGGGACAGCGCGCATCTTCCTAAAGAGTCCCCGGCAAATGGCCAGAGGACTTCCCACATTTAAGGCACCTCCTCCAAAATGAAGGTGCCCAAGCAAAGTTGTTTACACTGTTTCTTACCTGTGCTTCAGCCCTCAGGTTCCACTGCTAGCCTGACTTCTCGTCCTGACTGCCAGCCTGTTATCCGTCCGTTACCTGCCGAGCTTGCCAGCCTGCTCACCTGGAGCGCTCACCTGTTACCTGCCTGTTACCTGCCTTGGCTATCTGCCCGCTCACCTGGGAGCATCCGCCTGCCCCGTCTGTCAGACCGCTCACCTGGGAGCGTCCACCAGTTACCTGCCTGTTGCTTGTCTCGTCTGTCAGACCGCTCACTTGGGAGCGTCCACCAGTTTCCTGCCTGTTACCTGTCTCGTCTGTCAGACCGCTCACCAGGGAGCGTCCACCAGTTACCTGCCTGTTACCTGTCTTGTCTGTCTGCTTGCTCAGCTGGGAGCGTCCACCAGTTACCTGCCTGTTACCTGCTGTGTCCGTCAGCCCGCTCAACTTGGAGCACCTGCTTGCTTTCTGCCAGCCTGCCTGGAGACCCTGCCGTCACTCGCTGTGACCACCTTCCTGGTAAACCTAAAGACTGCTACTTGCCCTGCTTTCTCGAACTGTGACCTCCTGTCAGGTACGAGAGACTTCCGCCTGCTTGCCGTGTCCATCCACCATACCGGTCAGTCCCAGCCCTCTGACCCGTGGGAGCCACCTGCTCTCTTACAAGGTCGTCCCCAGAGTAGCACCTGGTCCCTCTGCCCGGATCCTCCCTGGTCACAGTGTCGTTAGCTGCCGTACGACCAGGGTCGGTTCGGGTGAATACTTAGTCATGCCCCTCTGGGTCCCTCCTTGCACCTCGGCACAGAGGTTCCACCACCCAGACCCGTACAAAAGAAAAATTACAACATAAAAAGCATACACAGAAAGTAAAAAACACAATTTCTGATTCATGCGAGAATAATTGGAATGGCACATTTAAAGTAACAGACAAGAAATCATCACTTGGTTGGCTTATTGATTCAGGAGTAACGAGTCATATGACAAGTGACAAGAATTTCTTTACTGATCTTGATTTAGATAAGAAAGAAGCCATTTATCTTGCAGATGGAAGCAAAATAACCGCAGAAGGTATCGGACAAAGTATGCTAAATTTTTCAAACAAGTTCAGACAAGATTCAAAGATACTTGTATAGGATGTGTTGTATGTTCCAAAATTGGAAGGTGGATTATTATCTGTGAAACGTTTAACAGCAAAAGGACTTACAGTAAAATTCAAAGACAATGAGTGTGCAATTATTGCAGGAAACAAGGTGATCACCAAAGTCAAGGCAGATGAACAATTATATCATTTTGACACACCAAAGGAACAGATGAAGGTATGTACACATGATCACAAAAACTGTATTCACATGTGGCATAGACGTCTAGGACATAGACACCCTGACAGTATAAGGGAACTACAGAGAAAAGAATTGACAAAAGATTTAAAGATATCAGATTGCTCAATTACCGTAAGATGTGAATGTTGTATAAAATCCAAAGCCACAAGGATATCTATTCCAAAAGAAAGTGAGATGAAAAGTAAAAGAGCACTTGATTTGGTGCATACAGACGTATGTGGACCCATTTAAGTGAATACATCAGGAGGCGATAGATACATATTGACTTTTATTGACGACTACTCAAGATACACAGTCACATACTTAATTAAGAACAAAAGTGACGTTTTTGATAAACTTGAAGACTATGTAACAAGATCAAGTAACAAATTTCAAAGGAAGCCAATTGATAATGGAGGTGAATTTACAGGTCACAGAATGGAAGACTACTTAAGACAAAATGGAATAGAACACGAGAAAACTGTTCCCTACACACCTGAACAAAATGGAGTAGCAGAATGGAAAAACAGAACTCTAACAGAAATGATAAGATGTATGCTGACGGATTCCAAACTACCAGAGAAATATTGGGGAGAGGCAGCAATGACAGCTACATATCTACAGAACCGACTTTTTTCTAGAAAACTGACGAAAACTCCATATGAACTGTGGCAAGGTATGAAACCAAGTGTCAATCATTTAAATGTTTTTGGATGTAAAGTTTTTATATTCATTCCAACAGAAAAGCGTTCCAAACTTCAAAACAGATCCATGGAAGGAATATTCGTTAGATATAGTGAAAATTGCAAAGGATATAGAATCCTAGATCCCAAAACAGACAGAGTTACGGTGAGTAATAGTGTGACATTCATTGAAGATTTAAATGAAGACATTATGATTTCAGTTGAAACAAAAAAATGAGAAAAACAATAGTGACATAACTGAAGAAATATCTGATGAGAAAGAAGTAGAAATCAATGAGGAACAAAATACTGAAAGTGAAGAATCACAACTACAAACAGACACAGAACCAAGACGTTCAATGAGAGAGAACAAAGGAAAACCACCAAAACGTCTCTCATACAAGACAAGCATAAGAAAAATCTCTGAGCCTACCTCTTGGGAAGACATATCTAAACTTCCTGAAGAAGAAGCTAATAAATGGATAGAAGCAACAGAAACAGAAATTAAATCCATGCATGATTCAAATACATGGACACTAACAGATTTACCAGAAAGAAGAAAAGCCATAGGATGTAAATGGATTTTTAAAGTAAAATATCAAACAGATGGCACAGCTGAAAGATACCGAGCAAGACTCGTAGCTAAAGGGTATTCTCAAAAATATGGAGAAGACTATGATGAGACATTTGCTCCAGTTGTCAAACACAATACAATAAGAACTTTACTTACAGTTGCAGCAATGAAACAGATGGAACTGAGACATCTGGATGTAAACACAGCTTTTCTGAATGGAGATTTAACAGAAGACATTTACATGGAACAACCTCCAGGATTCAAAGATGAAAGAAATCCAAACAAAGTTTGCAAACTACAGAAAAGCATATATGGTTTAAAGCAAGCAGCTAAAGCGTGGAATGACAAAATCACGGAAGTACTTACAAATGAAAAATTTCAAAGAAGCAAAGCTGATCCATGCTTGTACACAAAAAGACTGATTAATAGATGGATTTATGTACTCATATATGTAGACGACATTTTGATTTGTTTTAAACAAGAAAGGGATAAAGAAAACATTCTAAAAATCCTGAAGCAACAGTTCGAAATCAAAGACTTGGGAAATGTGAAACAGTACCTAGGAATACAGGTAGAAATAGAAGAAGACGGAAGTTTCCTACTGAACCAAAATCACATGATTCAAGACATAACAGAAAAATTTGGATTAAAGGATGCAAAAACAGTAAAGTCTCCAATGGAAACTAATTATCTCAAAGAGATGAACAGTGAAAGAAATATGCTACCAAATAATGAAGAATACAGAACAGCAATAGGAAAACTACTGTATCTAGCGACCGTTACAAGACGAGACATCGCAGCAACAGTAGGAATCCTGAGTAGAAAGGTATCAAAACCAAATAAAGCTGATTGGAATGCCGTGAAGAGAGTAATGCGTTATTTGAAAGAAACTAGCAATGTTAAGCTGAAATTACCCACAAGTGATAATTGCATTTTAACAGGATATGTTGATGCAGATTGGGCTGGAGATCCAACTGACAGAAGATCTACCAGTGGACATATTTTTTTTCCCTCAGGTGGACCAATAAGTTGGACAAGTAAGAAACAGTCAATTGTGACACTGTCTTCAACAGAAGCAGAATATGTTGCCGCAGCACATGCGGGTCAAGAAGTACTGTGGTTAAGACAATTGTTGACAGAATTAGGACAACCACAGTTGGAACCAACAAAACTGAAAGAGGACAATCAAGGATGTCTTGTTCTTGCTCAGATGGAAAGAGTCAATCCAAGAACCATGCATATTGATGTGAAATATCATTTCTTGAGAGATCATCAGGAACAAGGAGTCTTGAAGTTAGAGTATTGTCCTACTGAAGAAATGACAGCAGACATATTCACGAAAGCATTGAATGCTGATAAACACCAGAGACTAATCAAAAAAGTTGGATTTGATTGAATAAGTCCTTACTGTTGAGAAAGTGTGTTGGCATATGCAACAGATTATAACTTATTATAAGTGAAAGGAGGACTTTATACTAACCAGACAGCAGATGGCGATAGTGTGTATAGTTATATACTTGCTGTGAAATGGGGGAGGAAAGCTCTCAATTGTTGGTTGTTTTTACTTCCTGTGTTTTATTTCCTTTCCTGAATGTGTTCTGTCAGCAGCACACGGACTGTGTGACACTGAATTGTATCTCATGTTTAACCAGTATAAAGTAAATACTGTTTACTCAAGATATCTTGCTGATTGAAGCTCTCGTAAGTACAGTGGTGACTATAAGAAGATGCACTCTGCGACAATACTAACCGTAACTCTAGACAGTAAAAAAAACTGTAGCATAAGTACTACAAGAATTTTCCACTAAAATTCTGATACTACAATTACTAAACGGACATCAGTAAAATAAAAATTACTGAGCGCCCACAACTGTCTGACACTGATTTTGATTTTATATATTAGTAGAAAAAAAACTATTCTCTAATTGCCACATGAATTTTCCACTAAAATTCTGAAACTATAATTGCTAAACGGACATCAGTAAAAACAATAAGGCCTCTCTCCCACTTGTGATTAAATCGGACAAATGTAAGCTGATAAAAAATCAGATTGCATTCGGTCCAATGTTAATCAATGATTCTGGTCTCATATGCGATTTTTTTTTCAGCTCCGAATGGATTGAGATCGGACTGAAAAAGAAAAATATCATGCTGCGATTACATGTGGAATTCGGATCACACGCACCCATGTCTATAGGTGCGTGTGAAACATCGCACTGTACTCTGATATCACCTGAGCGCAGTTTAAGTCTCGCCACGCCGGCAAAGGAGGAGATGGAGAAATTGATTGATCGGAGCACAGAGCACTGAAACTCAGCTCACTCTCACAGCAGAGCTGGAGGCGAGTGTCATTAGCACATCACATCCAAAGCTCTCACATCAGATGTGATATGCTGGTATGTCTCCGGCCTTACTAAATGGCCACTCTAATTTTAGTAGACAAGCCCAGTTAATTTCTACCTTTTGTATTTCTATGTTTTCATCCAAAAATCAAAGATAAGAGATTCTATTTAGGTGCATGTCCAGAAATTCAGCACCTGGAACAGGTCACTGTATTGTGTTGTGTATGGGTGTAAAAAATGACTAGTAAAACAGATATGCAAAATAAATTGTTTTCGACACCCACATTTTGTGAGGTAGGCAGTCGTCTGAATTTTGGGGAATTTTTTTTAAGAAAACAATCATTATCCTCTCACAAAACAATTGCACAATAAATGTAAAAACTCAGTAGAGTAACTTTTGAGAAGCAAGAACACCGACTGACACTAATTAAAAATTTTTCTCTGTAAAACGTTTGTGCAGTCTTCTGCTTTTTAGTGCATTTAGAATAAAGAAAAATATGATTAATTGTAAAATGGCAGCTACACCATATCACTGATCAATCACACTGAGTCTAGCACTGCAGCTAGCGTCAATCCTATTTCTCTCTCCCTCTATTAATTGAATCTAAATATTATTCACAAACCTCTACTACTCTCATCTTTGTCAGTGCTGCAGTTATTTAAAACACTACTGTCTGGAGTATTTGTCCAATGTTTTAAGGCTTTCTCTTCCTGTCTTTATTGCTGGTCTGTGAGCTCTGACACCCTCTCACTATCCTAAAATCACAAAATAAAATGTCTTCAGCATTTCCTGCTCAAGGTATGATATTCCCTTTTCATTCATTCTGCTATATCATATGATGTCATGAGATAAATGTAAGATATTTTGGTGAAGTCTGCACAGTTGTGCCTGCAGTCATTTCAGCCTTCTGTGACTGATATAGTCTTTTACAAAGTGTAGAAAAGCAGTGGACATTTTTGCGTTGATTCTTCCAAATTGTACAAATTTGCAAGACCTGCAAATTGCATAAATTCAATACTCATCAAATTAATTTGAACATATTTAGTCTTGATATAGGACTCATTTTTATTAGTCAGACCAAAAAACACCAAAAGATATCTCAAGTGAGACAGTTTTCATCCTTGTGAGGGTAAGTTATTTTGCATCTTTTTTTTCCCACAAAGCATTTTCTAAAAGATTTCCTAACACCTTTCTAAACTCCTCTGTTTTCTTGTTATTTGGTATTCCTGTTTGTGGGTGATGAATTTTAATCATGAGTAGTAATAATATCACTAACAAAGTGACACTATGCCAGTATATTTATAACGAAGCACCGCTGTGGGGTATTGCAGCTCTGTGTGTCACTGGCAAAGGTAGCAATGGAATTGGGGGTGACTGAAGATCGGTGTGCTTCGTAGTTGGCAAAAATGTAAATATAATATTTGGAATACAAAATGTAAAAATGCTAATTATCATAAAAATCATAGTCATTAATTTTTTCAAAATGTAAATGAGCCTAAACCAGTAACAGTTGAACTGAAAATATTATACATTCCAGATCAGACTTCTCTTCGTGGTGGTCTGATGAATGTTGTACACTATATAATATCTTCCAAATGTTTAAAATCAACAGATACTACATGACACATAAAAAGACACACATGCAGTATTCATTTCTATTTTTCCTTTTCACTATTGGGATTACTTAGCTTAAAATGAGTTTAGCTGGATATGATCATTGACTATTTATGTAACATTTCACTGGGAGTGGGATAGCATAGTCAATAGTTAAAACCGTAAAATAAACTATATTGAATTAATGGTGCGTTAAGCTTTCAACAAGGATGCTCAGATATGTTTACACTTGTGTATCTGGGAAAGCTATAAATGAAAAAAGAAATTTCTCATCAGGATTAAACTGGCAAAGAAATTGAAGATAAGTCATGAGACGAGCGTACGCTTTTTGAATTGAATCCACATAACAGTAATGGGAACGAAAGGCATCTAAGCAAAGTGAAATTTAAATAAGTCGTAAGCTGCATCAATTTTAACCTTTGCTCTTGGCATACCTCTCCAAAGCAAATGAACAGCCTTATTCATTATTGTACTTTCACCAGTGTTTTTATTGTGAATAGCTCTCAATTAGTGACTTTTTGATTTGCGACAAAATCAAACGATTTGCGTCTTTATTCAAGTTGTGTATTGTGGTTTAGTTAGTTTTCTGATTTTTAAGTCAATGTGATTCCTCCAGATGTTTTAGACAGATTCATGAAATGAGACTTTTTTAAAAAAAAGTCACAAAATTTGGCGCAACTCTACTCCAGTCAACGCCCCACCTGGAGAGATTTTATATACAGGGTGGTCCAAAAGTAGGTGGCCAGAAAATAATAACATTCATTTTGATTTATATATAAAATTATATTTACTAACACAAGCATAACATTGACAATTACATTTTATTCTGAACAATAATGCAAAAGCCCTTAAATTTTATCAATGCAGGTGCTCAAACTGTTTTCCATTACAATTTGCACAGCTTTGAAGTCTGCCTCTTACGCTCCGACAAACTTTTTTGCAGAAGTCTCTTTGGGTATTAATTTCTTGAAATGCATCTCTTATGTAATTTTTCAAATCACTGACACTTTTTGGTTTTCGACTATAAACTTTGTCCTTGAGTACTCCCCAAAAGAAAAAATCGATTGGGGTCAAGTCTGGTGAACGTGCCGGCCAATCAAGTGGGCCTCTTCGGCCAATCCATTTATTAGGAAATGTTTCATCAAGATACTCGCGGACTACTCTTGAATAATGTGGAGGGGCCCCATCTTGTTGGAAATAAAGGTCATTTGAATTAGGCTGTTGCTGTAACTGGGGAACAACTTGATTCATTAGAATTTCGAGATACTTATCTCCTGTGACAGTTCCATCAAAAAATATTGGTCCTAAATCACCAAAACTTGAAATACCACCCCAAACATTGACACCAGGCTCATTTAGTTGTTGCTCTAATGTTAAATGCATGTTCTCATTATACCAGTAAATACAATTATGTCTGTTAATATGGCCGGATAATTTGAAAGAAGCTTCATCACTCCACATAATGTTATCTAAAATTACTGGATTTTCTTCAATTTCATTAAGCATAATCTCACTAAATTGCAGCCGTCTGTCTGGATCATCCTCCAATAAACCATGAATTAGACGTGGACGATAAGTTTTCCACCCAATAGATTTCAGGATTCGCATGAAAGAAGCTCGTGAAATTCCCAATTCCAAAGAGGCTCTTATGGTGGACTTTTTTGGACTCTGAACAAATGTTTCAGCAACAAGTTGCTTATTATCTTCTGTACTGACTCTTTTGGGTCGACCAGTTTTTGGAGCATTAAGGATTGAGCCAGTGGCATTGAATTTGTCACGAATGCGGTAAATGGTTTGTCTCTTTGGGGCTTGAGTACCAAATGTTTCAACCCAATTTGCTCTAACGGTTTCAGCAATTTGAGATTTCCAAATAATCTGATAAAATCCATTTTCTTTGATCTGTATTTAAATTATTTGCCATTATGTGTTATCTGAATTATCTGAAAAGAAAACATATTTGGGGGAGATCTATCTGTGAAAACTGGATCTGTGAAACTGGCTTAGTTGCCCTTAACAACCAATCAGATTCCACCTTTCATTTTCCAAAGAGTCTGTGAGGAATGAAAAGTGGAATCTGATTGGTTGCTAAAGGCAACTGAGCCAGTTTCACTTTACACTATGTTTGATAAATCTCCCCCTTCATAACCTTATTACACTTTCTGTCCACCTACTTTTGGACCACCCTGTATATCAATAAAAAAAGTAATTTTTTTGTGCCATTTTGTAAAATGTGCTACTTTTTGGTCTAAATATTTGCAAAAACGGTTGAAGGCAGAAGAAATGACAAAATTTGGCTTTGCACAAAATGTATTTATCATGTGCGCCATTTTGATGAATTTGGGGCAAAAACGTCACAATTAAAAAAAAAAGACCTGCAAATGATTAGTCGGGCATTAAAGGGAATCTGTCACTAGGTTTTTGCTATGTAATCTGTGAGCAGCAAATAGTGGCAGAGACTCTGATTTCAGTGATGTATCACTTGCTAGTCTCCATCCGTCATTTTGATACAATCACTATTTCCTCTGCTGCAGATTTAGCAGTGCTTAGATTGCTGAGCACTGTATAACCCCGACCCACCACTGACAGGCTGCTTCCTGTGTACACTGTATATTGACAGAAAACTGCTAATCAGTGGTGAAGGCGGGGTTACCCAGAGCTGTTTATTAGGACACAGAAGACACCTAGTCCTGTAGTGATAATCTCCTTAGGATAAAATACTTATTGTATTGAAACAGTAACACACAGTGTAGTAAGTGATGCATCCCTGTAATCAGGCTCTCTGCCCCAATATCATGATGCTCTCGGGCTATTATACAGAAAAAGCCTGCTAACATATTCCCTTAAGTGTCTGTTTTCCAATTTGTAATTTTTTTTTACCTAACTGATAAAGTTGGCTTTAACTTGGGCTTCAAAAGCTTAAATGTGTTGATGATCTACCATTTTGTTTATTTCCAATTATATTCTGCTAACGTTTAGATAGTTATTGCTATCATTTGTCTGTTCTCTAACTGGGCGTGCATTATGGTAAATTTCATACCAGGTAAATTATCTACCAGCATATTTTGGCAGAGTCAATGAAAACCAGAGTTAGAGAAGCTGAGGTGTAACCTATTGCTTTGGGCCAAAATGCAAATGGTTCAAGTCTGTTAGAGGAACTAAAAAATTGTAAATTGTAAACCCATGAACAGAGCTATCTATAAATGAACTAAAAAAAAAACAAATATGCAAATCAAACTCTGTTCAGAGTGGGATCCTATATTCTTGTATTCTTTCTTTAGCCTGTCCATGAAAATCAGAAACGATCTCTAAGTGCAGCAATAAAACTTAAAGTGGTATTACCTACTAAGAGATTATGGCATATCTTAAGTATATGCCATGAATGTCTAACAGATACAGGTTCCACTACAAGGATATTCACATATCTGAAGAATGGGAATGCTCTTTTCCCCCAATCTGAACTCTAGAGAGAAGGAGTCCATGCACATGAGTAACTCACTCCATTGAAGACTATTGTTTTTTAGTAGCTGGTTGGATTTCACAATCCCTTTAAAACAGAATAGTAAGAGTTGCATACATAGCCAGCCACCATTCTAACATATCTGAAGTGCTAAATAGGGGTCAGGGAACCCCAGTCTC
The DNA here is from genome assembly GCF_046119375.1 of Phyllobates terribilis. NCBI lineage: Eukaryota > Metazoa > Chordata > Amphibia > Anura > Dendrobatidae > Phyllobates > Phyllobates terribilis. The sequence goes on from NW_027362762.1 coordinate 696,797,806, forward strand.
GTGATGCATGGAAGACCCAGATATTGTTACACAGTGCTGTATATGTGTTTGCCCACCCTTGCTCCTGAGAAATCTGCTAGTTTTCATCTTTCTGACATAAAAACTACTGTATACAGAAGTATGGGAGCCAGACAAAATGCTATGTTGGGCCACATGTTGCCAAAGGTTATGTACTTCCACAGTAAAAGTACAATATATTTATTTATGACAAAGAATAATTAAGTGACGCTTTAAGTGAAAAGGTGTAAAAAGGCTAATAAGAAGCCTACAGTGTAAGAGATTAGGCAATCTGCAGTGATGAACACTGTGTTAAACTAATTGTAATGGGAGGGTAGAAGGAAAGAAAAGGAGGGTGGAAGAAAAAGAGACTATAATCAACTGAGCTTTTTATAATCAGATGCCCAGTACAAGGCAAAGATATGCCAAATATATACCAAGCAAAAATTACAACAATCATGATTGCGGATGGGTAAAATTATCTGGATAGCAAAAGATGTATAATAAGTAGGGACTGTTTTTAAGAATAGTATAGGGATTATTGGACGACTCTTTAATGGTTTGGGTGCAGAATCCAATTTCCCCAATTTTGTCAGACTTCAAGTAATTTTTTTTTGCAGTGGCCCAAGAGCCATATCTGTTACTGTAACCCCTAGATCCACACCACCACCATGAGTACCAATAATATCTGAGATCTTTTCAAAGGACCCTTTCAATGGTGAGCTCTGGCTCAAGGAAGCCCAATCTGATAAATCTTCAGTACATGCACCTAAGGTGCTACAGACTATTGTCAGATATTGAATTAAGTGCATATTCAATTTCAATGTATAAGAATATACTCTCGAAAATACATTTCTATAATCCTAAAACTCTGAGATTGAACCTGGAGTTTTGAAATTTCATGTGGTCACAGAATAATTGACTTTATAATTTCCCTTATTTCTCAATCAGAGAAGAACAATGGATTATGAAAAGCACACAAGCAGAAAATCTTGGCAAATATATCAAATCTTCTGAACATAGTTGTCACTGTTTATGTTTTTACTGGCAATAAATGTTAAGAATGTACAACATAATTAGAAATGCAGATAAAAAATCCTATCCCTCAAAATTAGGAAAAGTGAAGAAATAAAATGCTGTTGGTTAAGCTGTAGAATACTACACTCTTTTTTGTTTTTAGTGCAATTTTTGATGCATTTTTTTGACAAATCAAAAAATTGACCCAAAAAAGAAAAAAAAAAAGTATAGAGGAAAGTCTAATATCTGTCCTTCTGTACTGGTTTCCCATTGTACTTTGAGAAAAACAAAAAAGGAAAATGAAGGTAGAAGACACATTATTTTGACATATCAAAAGTCCACATGGTTCAGTTGTTAATAAAAGACCCTGTCATTATCGGACTTTACTCCTCTTTGGTCAGACCTCATCTGGAATACGGCGTCCAGTTTTGGGCACACATTTTAAAAAAGACATTGACAAACTGGAGCAAGTTCAGAGAAGAGCGACCAGAATGGTGACCAGTCTGCAAACCATGTCCTATGAGGAACGGTTACAGGATTTGGGAATGTTTAGCTTGCAAAAAAGAAGACTGAGAGGAGACTTAATAGTGTAACGGGTCCGGGAGGCGGAACCTCTGAGCTACTATACAAGGGGGCGGCCCTTGTAAGGGAGCGGGTGGCAGTCTCTGGATGAATGGACAGGGAGATACGGCAAGTGATCAGGGCAGTCTCTGGGTGAACGGACAGGGAGATACGGCAAGTGATCAGGGCAGTCTCTGGGTAAGGGGTAGGTACGACCTGTGATGGCAGAGCCTCCGGGTAGGCTAGCAGGCAGATGGTAGATGGGTGCTCCCAGGTGAGCAAGCGAGAGTCTCTGGAATAGCAGGTGGTCACGGCACGTGACGGCGGAGCCTCCGGGTTGGCAGGCAGGCAGGTAACGGAGAAGCGCTCCCAGGTGAGCGGGCAAGAGTCTCTGGAATAGCTGGTGGTCACCGCACGTGACAACGGGACCTCCGGGCTGGCAAGCAGGCAGGTAACGGAGATGCGCTCCCAGGTGAGCGGGCAAGAGTCTCTGAGATAGCTGGTGGTCACAGCACGTGACAACGGAGCCTCCGGGCTGGCAAGCAGGCAGGTAACGGAGAAGCGCTCCCAGGTGAGCGGGCAAGCTGGTCCATAGACAGACTGACCGGAGTAGTAAAGCAGACCGTCGGACCTCAGGCAAGCAGGCAGGTAGCTGATATGCGCTCCCAGGTGAGCGGGCAGGCTGGTCCTTAGACAGACTGACAGGAGTAGTAAGGCAGACCGTCGGACCTCAGACTGGCAGACAGGTAACAAGTATTCAGGCAGGAATCAGGCAGGTAACTGGCAGGAATCAGGCAGGTAACTGGCAGGTAACTGGCAGGTAACTGGCAACGGGACCTGAGGGCTGAAGCACAGGTGAGACACAGGTGCAAACAACATTGCTCGGGCACCTCCATTTTGGAGGAGGTGCCTTTTATATGATGAAGTCCTCCGGCCATTGGCCGGGGACTCTTTAGGGCGGCGCGCGCGGCCCCTTTAAGAGGAGGGGAGCGCGCGCGCGCGCGCCCTAAGCACAGGGGCCGGGAAGGAGCGCGCGCCGAGAGCAGAGCAGGAGGAGGACGCCGGGACGGAGCGCGCGCTGACAGCAGAGCGGGGAGAGGACGCCGGGCAGGAGCGCGCGCTGACAGCAGAGCGGGGAGAGGACGCCGGGCACGGAGCAGAGCGGTGAGGGGAGCAGCGTCCCTGCCTAGCAGAGGGCAGGGACGCCAGCGCTACAAATAGTTGTCTACAAATATCTCAAGGGCTGTCACATTGAAGAAGGATCATCTTTATTCTCATTTGCACAAGGAAAGACTAGAAGCAATGGGATGAAATTGAATGGGAGGAGACACAGATTAGATACTATAAAAAACTTTTTGACAGTTAGGGTGATCAATGAGTGGAACAGGCTGCCACGAGAGGTGGTGAGTTCCCCTTCAATGGACGTCTTCAAACAGAGGCTGGACAGACATCTGTCTGAGATGATTTAGTGAATCCTGCTTTGAGCAGGGGGTTTGACCAGATGACTCAGGAGGTCCCCTCCAACTCTACCATTCTATGATTCTATGATTCTATGAACAATTACAGACCATAATACTGCATAACATAGCATAGTTGCCTATATTTCCTGGAACTAAGAGTGATAATCATGAGCAAATATGACAAAATTCATACTAGGCAGTCCATTCAAATTTGGGGAAAGAAATTTGATTTGCACCTAAATTCGTCATATCAATGGCAAATATTTGGAGCATAATAAATGCTGAGTGAAAAAAATAATACTCATCTTGCCACTCACCTGTCCCCCAGCAATCCCTTACTGACCTCCGAGCGGCTCTCTCTGGCCTCTTCTTTACTTCTGTGCCACGTTAAACTTCCTCTTTCTCCATTTTTACTATGTACCAAAATGCTGAGTAGGCCTCTGACAATATGACGTGTATTGCCCATGGACTTGGCCTCGAGTGAAACAAGTCCTGATATTGTGCCGTCAGAAGTTTACTCTGCACCAAAAACCTCAGATTGCAATGAAGGTGAAGGAGGACTATGCCATGACTGGTGCAAGAGTAAAGAAGGTGCTGGGGAGGACTGTGCCGAGAACCAAATAGGAGGCTGTAGTAGCGGGACAGGTGAACACTGAGTTGAGTATTATTTTCTTTTTCATCCATTTTCCAGCCTTCTACAATGCAATAAATGGCATGTGGCCATTATTTTTCTGAATTTGTGCAAAACAAATCACAAAAAATTGTATTAAGGTGAACTCTGGATTTTTTGTAAGATTCAACTAGATTCAATTTGCCTATTATCAATTCACTTATGTTTAACTCCTTAATGATAGCTAATTTTGATCTTAGTAAATTTTTTTGAAGCGTCTATGGCATCATCCCGTTGATTGTGAAAGAGAGAAAGGTCACCCTCTTATGAACGCTCACAGTTATTAATGTATTAGGTAGTGCTCAGCAGTAGATATAAACATATTCTGTGCAAAAAGAATGAAAAAGTGTGACACTCACCATTCCTTTAAAAATTAGTAGTTTATTCCTTGATATAGGACAAATAAGCTGCATTAGCGGAGCACCTCAGTTGCCAGAAAGGCAGAAAACAAAAGAAGTAACCCCATATTGGAAACTTCACTGTTAAGGAATTCATCTAGGGGTGTAGTGATCCACAGGTGCCTCACACAATTTTAAATCATTGGAAAGTGGAAACATAACATTTTAATGGGTAAAATGTAATTTTTTTATTTGCTGCAAATTTATCAATTACGCAAGGGTTAATTAATGAAACTGGACTCAACAATTTATTGTGCACTTTTTCCTTAACGTGGTGATATCCTCAGAAACTTCGGTTTGGCCAAACTTCAGGAGGAGGAAAAAACACTATTTGGCTTATGGAGCCCTAGAATAGTTTGTAGGCAATAACTGAAGAGCCCCCAAGATGTCACAACAGCAGATAAACCCCAAAGCTGACCGCATTTAATAAATTGCACATGTCAATGAATTCATCTACGGCTGCAGTGGCTATTGTGTAAGGGCAATGCCATGCATTTTTTCTGGAGGATTGCAAATATGCCAGTTTTTTACCCATACATTGTGCCCCCATGCAGTGTAATGCCCCAATATATTGTAGTGCCCCCATACATTGTGCCCAGCTTGTGCTTCTGGGGACACGCACCCTGTAAATTGCTAAGTGCGCTACAGTAATGCCAAATGTGGCCGTTTACTCCAGTTTAGGCACAGTTGAGCTCAGAAAGAGGGGCATTTAGATTTGGGAGTGCAGATTTCACTGGATTTACTTTAAGTAAATGGGTGCCATGTCACTTTTCCAGAACCTTTGTTCTACCAGTAACTTGGGAACCCTCTATATTTCAAGTGAGAGATAACAGACCTGAGTGGGGGCTTGTTTTGTTTGGTATAAATTAGGTGTTTTATTGGTAACATTTTGGGGTACATAACCGTTTTTGATATCTTCCAGTATAAGACTAGAGTCACAGTTTTGTGATCTATGCTAAACACTTACATCAGGGTTTTAGTGTAAATCCCACATAAATTAAATTCAGACTAAACCCCTGAAAGAGTCCCTATAATGAGGCAGCAAATGGAGAAACTTTTTTGGGGATTTACACAAAAAAAAACAGATGTAAGCTCTCAGCGAAGAGCAAAGGATAAATATGAGCTGAGCCTTATTCCAATTTTTGGGAGGTAGAATGTACAAATAGAGATCAGTACAAGAATAGTTCTTATTTTTATTTTTGGGGGGTTCACTGTGCAGTATTAGAGATAAAATGGCCTTATTCTTCGGGTAGGTGCGATTCCAGCGATACCAGATTAATAAAAAATTTTCATGGTTTGCTACTATCACACACTAAAAATGCTTTTTTTTTTATTAAAAAAGTAGTTTTTTTGTCACCATATTGTGAGAGCTGTAACTTTTTTATTTTTGAAGAACAGAGCTGTATGGGGGCTTTTTTTTCACTTATCATTTATCTGTAATAATTTTGGGGGTTGTCTTCGCAAAGAGATTGCATATCTGATTGTAGATACCAATCTTTGGATATGATTGACACATTCAAAATGTTAGCTCTATAGAGATGAGAAATACTGTAAATAATGGCTACCTATTATGTCAAGAATTTGTATTGAATGCTGCAATCATTGATACATCTGTATACACTTTTCAGGTTTTAGATTTATTACACTTTCTAATCAAAGCTCAGAGGAAGTCACATCTGTATTCGATGCATAAAAGCCTTTATATTGCTTTGCATGCGTAAAGACAATAGCCCTTTAGCAGTCAAACAGACGATCCTTTATATACTTGTTCTACTGGCTTTAGTAAATCCACTAATAGAAATGAATGTTTGTGAGCAGCAAATGCTAATAGGGAACATCTTTCAGAGTTCCAGAAGGTCTTCCTAGAAGGTGGTCTGGCTTTCTGCTCTTGGGATATTTGTGTTCTGTTTTATCAATTAAAAGAGAATTAATTTAGAGGTGCACAGGGAGTAAATGAACTTACAAATGACCGTGGAATCATTCTAAAGAAGTTTGCCAAACAGCTAACTTAATTGCAGATGGAGAAATGTTTTGATTTGAAGAAATTGAATATGATCATTTTTCAAATTAACTATCCTATTAGTTAACTATTAATATACCCTACATGACCAAAAGTATAAGGGTAGCTGACTATCACCCCTATATGTGTATTCTGGACAAACTATTCTAAATACATGAGAATAAATATGGACCTGAATCCCCTTTTGTGGCTACTGCAGCCTCTAATATTATTTCCACAAAACTTTGTTCCCATTCAGCCATTATAACATTTGCAAGAATATGAACTGATGGTGGAAAAGAAAGTCTGAAAGGTGTCATCAAATTGGGATTGCAGAAAGTCATATTCCATCACACTTAGCTCATCAAATCATGCCTTTAAGGACCTTTCTTTATATAAATGAACATAGTCCACATACAGTGTACACTATGCATTCTGGCAGGTAGTATATACTCAAAGTATTCTAAAAATAAAAAAACAGATTTATCCATCAGACTGATAGTGGTGGATGCTTGAGATTGCATATGGTAATTTTGTGCTGGCGTGTAGTTTCTCAACTATGAAAACCCATCACTAGTAGGTTATTTTTTCCCCAAATAGCTAAGCACCATATTTCTTGAAATCAGAGAAAGCTTCCTTCAAAATGTAAACCTAAAACATATCTACATATAACTAACTATTATATATACATTGATAATAGTGGTAATGTAAGCAGAAGACGCCTCAAAATACATTTCAAAATGCTCTAAGGATCACATGTAAACTACTCATTTTTTTCAAAGGGTACGTTTGAAACTTTGCCAAGAAGCTTTTTCTTCTTTGTCCTTATTTAAACCTCGGGATTCCTCTTTATATCCCTGGATAATACTGTAGCGTTACATACCATTGTAAAGTGTCCTCTTATTAGCTCGGATTAATGGATAATCTAGTTCTAATAAAGTGCCTCAAATTATAATTCTAGTTTCCACAGTTTTCAACCATTATATATAAGCAATTTTTTAATTAGTATACAATAGATCGCCATGAAGTTAACACACGTACAAATATGTTATTCTCAAAGAAAATGTTACAAAAATATTACATTTTCAAATGCATTTAAGTCAAGAAAGTTAACTTTGGAGGTCAAACATATTTGAAAGGAAATATGTCATCAGTAAATGACCTATTGTTTAAATCTAATTTTTGAGTTAAATGTATTTAAAAAAATGCCAATGTTCTATTTCCCATATCACAGTCTGTATTAACAAGTAAAAAAATAAATCTTGTAATTTTAATATAGGCTACTGTGCACATATGTATCCTGTTTCAGGAAATCCAAATGTACATTGTCATTATAGTCTGGTCTAAAATAGCCAGAGTGGCCTGGGGGAAAATTGAGAGACTTTTTTTTATTTTTTAATTAACATAAAGCTACATAAGTGTAGAATTTTATATTTTCACTAATTAAAAATCAAGTCATTTGTAGCAAAGTGAAATGCATGTGAATTTTCTGCATGAGCCATCACAAAATGATTTCCTTTGTTTAGGCAGAAATACATTTGTTTGCGACTTTGTTTTGAAGCAAAAGATGTATTAGACCACACAAGTGTTTCATGCAATTCATTTTGCTTGTCTTAACCTCCCAACAACTGTCTATCACTTTTACCCTATAAATGATCTATTTTGCTTGTTACAGCAGTAATTACCATCCCATGAAATATGCCTGGAATTTGTTCTTGGAAAAGATTTGTGAAATATTGACACTTTCTTTGATCTATAATATGCGTGAAATCTACTCTTTTTATTTTTCACCTTATTTCATATTAATTCATCATATTAAAGAAAAATAAAGGTCTAAAATAATTTATCTCAGGAGAAAAAAATGTGTAGGTAAAAAAACTGAGGAAAAATTGGTTGCATTTTAAGGTAGAGTATGTTAATAGGATATTCACATTAAATGGGTGAAACTCTACCTTTCTACATTTTTTGACTGATCATTGGAGTTTTAACTGCTGGACCACTGATGAACACGAGCTTCACACCTACAGATCAATATACATTACTCAATCTTAAAGGGTGTAATGAGGACACTGTTCTTAGTAGCCTGTCAGACCTTATTAGGGTTCCATTAGGAAGCACAGCATTAGCCACTCCATCTACTAGATCCCAAAGCTTGATCTGGCCTTTAGATTTTAACTCCTGCACAGGGATGATCTCGATTTACACAGGGGTTCCTGATTTGGTGCCATAGACTGAGCTGCTGGCTAGTGGAGCAAGCTGGCAGCAAGAAGTTCATCACATGAGCTCGATATCAGGAGGTCAAAGTCAGGGACAGAATTGGAAGTCAGAAGAATTGTCAGTAAACAGGCTGAGGTCAGAATGAGAATCAAATAGGCAGATTAGAGCTGAGCAAAAGGAGGGAACCAGAGGTAGTACAGACTAAAGCAATGAAAGACTGAGGCTTAGCAGAATATAGAGCAACAATACCCAGGCTTACTGCAGGGAGAAATTCTAAGAAGCTGGGAATTAACCCCAAAGCTTCCAGATTAGGTTGTACCACAAGTGCCAAGAGTAAAACAGGGCTAATGTTTTGTCACTTTGCACCACCTGGCAACAAAGGAATTAACAGAGAAGAGTAGTGGCATGGGTTTAAGAAGGGATTTTACAAGATAATAAAATAACCTTGACTAAGACAGGAAAGGGCACAAAATAACAAAAGACTGTATACTCATCAGTTAAGTCCCACTCTGCTCCAATACTCCTCAATGGCCTTTGTTTACTTTAATATCATCTGACACCTGATTTATGTTGCCCAATCCATGGGAAGCATGTATCAGACACTGGCTGTATGAACTCAGCCAGGTATGTTTAACTCTGAAACGTTGTGTTTCAGAGAACAACATACTTTAGTAGCCTCCGTGGACCGAGCCTGCACTATAGGCTAGTCACATAGACAAGTCACTGGTGCCTTCTCCCAGCCAGTGACTGACAGCTCTCTGCCTATGTGTGCTTATCGGCAGAGACCTGCCAATCCAGATCAGTCCTCCAGTTGTTTCTTTAGTATTTCTGATCTTTGCGACTCACTATTTCATTAACATTTTAAACATTAATGTTGCATTGGTGATATAGATGAAAATATATCCAGCAAATCCTAATTTAACATTATGGATCCGAAGGAGGTAGAAGAAATTATATTATGCAATTATGCACCAGACAATTGTAAAGGAAAACGAAAAACTAACCTAACCTTCTGTAATGACTTGGATAACTCTTCTCAATTTTACAGAATGGCCTAAATAAGATATTAGCACAGACTTAGTCATCCATTTTTGCTTTATTACATGTTAGGTTATCACTTTATGAATTTTTTTTTCTTAATTATGGTTTAGCAGTCTGATTTTTCTTTACTTTAACTTAAAATAAAGTTTTTGATGCTTTGTCTTTCTTGTGGGCTTGTGATGGGCTTTTGTTGAAATACAGCAGGCAATCTGAAGAAGAAGAGTGACAGAAGAAAGAAAATGAGCAGCATTGTAACCCAATTGTTAAAGAGGTTGTCCAGTACTATTAACAATGCCCCCATCAATTTACATTGCATAAACAAGTCTTTTTGTAATTACCTTGATTGGTCTTTATTGCCTGTGAGTGGCACTATCGCTGGCCGCTCACCAGGCATCACGTGACCCCTGGCTGGAAATAGCTCAGACATCCTCTGATGTCATGTCAAGTTCAAGCAGCAGCTGGGCGTGACCCAGTGACGTGGTCCCCCTGATTGATGGGCTGTGGACAGGGTTTCACCGCATTACACAGCCGAGCATCCACCGCGTACTTTCCCAACGAAAACATAGAGATGGAAAGTTGATGGTGGCACTTTATTGTTTTTGTAATTCCCTGTGGTAATAACGATATAAAAATGTTCCCATGCAAATGTTTTGATGCAGTTAAAATGTTTTGGAAGCAAAACGAACACAGTAAGCCATTTTATAAAGACTCAAAATGACATAATATCTTAATTTTAAAATCGGGAAAAAAATACCTTTAATGGCTTTTCTGTGGCATCTATAATATACACTGCTCAAAAAAAATAAAGGGAACACTCAAATAACACATCCTAGATCTGAATGAATGAAATATTCTCATTAAATACTTTGTTCTGTACAAAGTTGAATGTGCTGACAACAAAATCACACAAAAATCATCAAAGGAAATCAAATTTATTAACCAATGGAGGCCTGGATTTGGAGTCACCCCCTAAATTAAAGTGGAAAAACGCACTACAGACTGATCCAACTTTGATGTAATGTCCTTAAAACAAGTCAAAATGAGGCTCAGTATTGTGTGTGGCCTCCACGTGTCTGTATGACCTCCCTACAATGCCTGGGCATACTCCTGATGAGGTTGCGGATGGTCTCCTGTGGGATCTCCTCCCAGACCTGGACTAAAGCATCCGCCAACTCCTGGACACTCTGTAGTGCAACGTGACGTTGGTGGGTGGAGCGAGACATGATATCCCAGATGTTCTCAACCGGATTCAGGTGTGGGGAACGGGCAGGCCAGTCCATAGCTTCAATGCCTTCATCTTGCAGGAACTGCTGACACACTCCAGCCACATGAGGTCTGGCATTGTCCTGCATTAGGAGGAACCCAGGGCCAACCGCACCAGTATATGGTCTCACAAGGGGTCTGAGGATCTCATCTCGGTACCTAATGGCAGTAAGGCTACCTCTGGTGAACACATGGAGGGCTTTGCGGTCCTCCAAAGAAATGCCATCCCACACCATTACTGACTCACTGCCAAACCGGTCATGCTGAAAGATGCTGCAAGCAGCAGATCGCTCTTCGCAGCGTCTTCAGACTCTGTCACGTCTGTCACATGTGCTCAGTGTGAACCTGCTTTCATCTGTGAAAAGCACAGGACGCCAGTGGCGACTTTGCCAATCCTGGTGTTCTGTGGCAAATGCCAAGTGTCCTGCAAGGTGTTGGGCTGTGAGCACAACCCCCATCTGTGGACGTCGGGCCCTCATACCACCCTCATGGAGTTGGTTTCTAACCGTTTGTGCAAACACATGCACATTTGTGGCCTGCTGGAGGTTGTTTTCCAGGGCTCTGGCAGTGCTCCTCCTTTTCCTCCTTGCACAAAGGAGGAGGTAGCGGATCTGCTGCTGGGTTGTTGCCCTCCTATGGCTCCCTCCACATCTCCTGGTATCTGCTCCATGCTCTGGACACTGTGCTGACAGACACAGCTACCCTTCTTGTCACAGCTCGCACTGATGTGCCATCCTGGATGAACTGCACTACCTGAGCAACTTCTGTGGGTTGTACTGTAGACACTGCCTCATACTCCAGTACCTCTAGGGGTGAAAGCAATGGCAAAATGAAAAAGTGACCAAAACAACACAATAGCAGGAGAAATTGATTCACAATCAGTGTTGCTTCATAACTGGGCAGGTAGATTTCACAGAAGTGTTATTGACTTGGAGTTACATTGTGTTGTTTAAGTGTTCCCTTTATTTTTTTGAGCAGTGTATGTTATCTATTTAAACATCCACTTTCGGTAAAGAAGTTTGTTCTTTAAATTAGTTGCTACTGTTACGGGTCCGAGTGGTGGAACCTCTGTGCTTCGGTGCAGAGAGGCGTGACTAAGTGCCTACTCGGCCCGACCAAGGTAACACAGCGACTTAGTTGACTCCGTGAACCAGGGAGGAACTGGGCAGGTGGACCAGGTGCCATTCTGGGACCGACCTTGTGTTAGAGCAGGTGACTACCGCGGGTCAGATGGCAGGAACTGACCGGTACAGTGGATGAGCACGGCAGGAAGGCTGACGAGTGGACCGGGTAGACAAGCAGGCTGGTTCGGCAGATAGCCAAACAGTTGCTCTGGGTAGGCGAGCAGGCGGGCACGGTGGGTAACTGGCAGGTGCTCTGGGTAGACTGGCTGGCGGGCAAGGCAGGTAATGACAGGTGCTCTAGGTAGGCAGACTGGCGAGCACGGCAGGTACAGACAGGTGCTCCAGGTAAGCAGGCTGGCGGGCACAACTGTAGACAAACTGGAGGACAGAACTGTTAGAAAGGCTGGCAGGCAGGACTGATAGGCAGCGGAACCTGAGGGATGGAGCAAGTGTTAGCACACGGAACAACAACCTTGCACAGGCACCTCCATATTGGAGGAGGTGCTATAAATAAGGGAAGTCCTCTGGCCATTGGCTGGAGACATTTTAGGACAGCGCACGTGGCCCCTTTAAGAGGGAGTGAGCGCGCGCCCTAAGCATAGTGCCCGGGAAGCTGCGCACAGTGCACACCACAGTAGCAGCAGGACGGGAGCCGGAAGACGCCTGAGTAGGGCCGCGGTGGTGAGGGGAGCGGCCTCTCTGCCCAGCAGGAGGCAGAGACACTGATGCTACAGTTACAACATGGTGTGATGTCATAAACTAAATTGCTATAATGTTAATACATGGATATTTTCTTAATTTTTAATTTCCTGTTATGATCATGCTAAGAACTTGTTGACGTATAGAAAATAACTAAGATTCTTTCTATGTACTTTACACAAAAATATTTCATCAGGAAAAACAGAAGTCATTACAACTTTATTACTAACCCTTTAGCAAGTAGCAAATATTAACTTCTGGCAGACTGCCAAACAACTTAAAATATTTGGTCAGACTGCATATTAGTCGTTTTTTAACTGATTGTAGAAACTCATTGCAGAGTCAGCAGCTGCATGAAAATCATACAACTTCAGCAGTAGGTATCTGCTGTCAGATATGGCAAAACTCTCAATAAAGAAGGCAGATTGCAAGCTCTGCCTTCCTGATTACTGTATAAACATTACTAAATGAGCGCTGTGTACACAGCTCTGGAAGAGGAAACAGAGTTTCCTTCTTCCATCAATCATGTAATCATCTGACCCAGATCAGCTGTACAGTTGATTCAGGAGGCTGATTTTGTCTTGTACTTGGGGAAAATACGCCATCCCCAGTTACAGGGGAAATCAGAAATAAAAAAAAATTATTTAAATGCCCACAAATGATCTTTTATGACCTTAAGAGATACAAAATGTGTGAAATAAATGAGAAAAATGAATATGTCACAAAAGTGGGGGAAAACAGGCAAAAGAAAGAAAATACAGTAATTTCCAGTCCAAGTTGTTGTCTGCAGCCCTGTTATTTGTCTAGTACATAACAATAATTGTAATGGAAAGGGGAACTCAGCTTAAGTTGTCTTTTAGTGGTTAAAAAAAAATGTAAAACATAAAAGAGTCAAAAATGATTTGACTAACCGAATAAGAAAACATGTTGACTAGTGTTGAGCCACCCCCGTAGTGTTCGGGTTCGGTTCGGTTCGTCAAACACCGGGATGTTCGTGGAACTGTTCGTCGAACACCTTAGAACAATGTCGAACACCGTCGAACAATGTTAAAGCCAATGGCAGGCAAATAAAAACACATAGAAAACACCATCAAAGGTATCCAAAAGCTGACAAACTGCTCAGAAGACACTCTCTTTAAAAAAGCCAGCCGGCAATTCAGCATCGGTACCTGACAATTTAGAACAGAAAGAATAGAGCATCACACATAGATTAGATAGATAGAAACATGGCAGTCACATATATAAGAAATACATTGACAGTGTCGGTCACTGTACTTGTCATTTAGTGTTAAAGGATTTATTTAAAAAAATAATAGCGTTTTCATGCACCGTCTCTTTAAAAAAGCCGGCCGGCAATTCAGCATCGGTATCCGACAATTTAGAACAGAAATAATAGAGCATCACACATAGATTAGATAGATAGAAACATGTCAGTCACATATATAATAAGTACAGTGATAGTGTTGATTACTGTACTTGTCATTTATTGTTAAAATAAAGGATTTATTAAAAAAAAAATTGGCGTGGGGTTCCCTGTAATTTTAGTCTCTAGCGGAGGTTAAGCAGACGGCTGGGGCAGATGTTTGAAGCCTGGGATGGGGGTAATACCCACGGAGCTTCCCAGTCTACTAATATAAGCCCCCAGCTGAATACCTAGCCTTTACTAGCTATTAAAACGGGGGACCCCAAAAAAATGATGTGGGGTCCCCCCTATTTTAATAGCTAGGAAAGGATAGGCAGACAGCTGGGGGCTGATATTAATAGCCCAGGAAGGGTGCCATGAATATTGGCCCCCTCCCAGGCTAGAAACACTAGCCATCAGCCGCCCCAGAAATGGCACATCCATAGGCACTTAGACTCGCTCTTCCCACTGCCCTGTAGCGGTGGCAGTGGGGTAATAGGGCTGAGGTTGATGTCAGTTTATAATGCCAGCTGACATCAAGCCCAGGTTAGTAATGGAGAGGCGTCTATAAGACACCCCCATTACTAACCCCATAGTCAAAGTTAAAAAAAAAACACAAACAACCAGAATAAAGTCCTTTAATTGAAATAAACACACAATTCTTTATTGTTCTAAATTAAACCATACTTACCATCACGCCCATTCCAGCTGAAGCCAACGATCTCCTGCATTAAAAGTAAAATAATAAACCAGCATCATCCTTACCTTTCCATGGTTCCCAGGACGGCTCCAGCTATGCTACATCGAGATGACAGGCTGAATTGCAGCAGATCGCTGCCATCCAGCTTGCCATGCCGCAGACTCTGAGAAGCGCAGGCATGCTTGCGCTCCTCAGTGTCTGGCTGTGACGGCATCCAGATGAGCCGAGTTCATGTTCAATGAACTCAGCTCACCTCATGCACGTCACTGACAACGTGGGAAAATTCTCCTGCACTTGCGCTTGCCGTGAGCGCAGGAGAATTCTCTTACGCTCACCGCATGTGCAGGAGAATTCTCTCACGCTGTCAGTGACGTGCATGAGGTGAGCTGAGTTCATTGGAAATGAACTCGGCTCATCTGGATGCCGTCACAGCCAGACACTGAGGAGCGCAAGCTTGCCTGCGTTTCTCAGTGTCTGCGGCATGGCAAGCTGTATGGCAGCATTCTGCTGCGATCCAGCCAGTCATCTCGATGTAGTAGAGCTGGAGCCATCCTGGGAACCATGGAAAGGTAAGGATGATGTTGGTTTATTATTTTACTTTTATTGCAGGAGATCATTGGCTTCAGCTGGAATGGGCGTGATAGTAAGTATGGTTTAATTTAGAACAATAAAGAATTGTGTGTTTATTTCAATTAAAGGACTTTATTCTGGGTGTTTGTGTTTTTTTTTAACTTTGACTATGGGATTAGTAATGGGGGTGTCTTATAGACGCCTCTCCATTACTAATCTGGGCTTGATGTCAGCTGGCATTAAAAACTGACATCAGCCCCAGTCCTATTACCCCACTGCCACCGCTGCAGGGCAGTGGGAAGAGGGGGGCTAAGTGCCAGAATTGGCGCATCCTATGGATGCGCCATTTCTGGGGCAGCTGACGGCTGGTGTTTCTAGCCTGGGAGGGGGCCAATATTCATGGCACCTTTCCTGGGCTATTATTATCAGCCCCCAGCTGTCTGCCTAGCCTTTGCTAGCTATTAAAATAGGGGGGACCCCACATCTTTTTTTTTTGGGGTCCCCCATTTTAATAGCTAGTAAAGGCTAGGTATTCAGCTGGGGGCTGATATTAGTAGCCTGGGAAGCTCCGTAGGTATTACCCCCTTCCCAGGCTTCAAACATCTGCCCCAGCCATCTGCTTAACCTCCGCTAGAGACTAAAAGTACGGGGAACCCCACGCCAATTTTTTTTAATAAATCCTTTATTTTAACACTAAATGACAAGTACAGTAATCAACACTATCACTGTACTTATTATATATGTGACTGACATGTTTCTATCTATCTAATCTATGTGTGATGCTCTATTCTTTCTGTTCTAAATTGTCGGGTACCGATGCTGAATTGCCGGCCGGATTTTTTAAAGAGACGGTGCTTGAAAACGCTATTATTTTTTTTAATAAATCCTTTAACACTAAATGACAAGTACAGTAAGCAACACTGTCACTGTACTTCTTATATATGTGACTGACGTGTTTCTATCTATCTAATCTATGTGTGATGCTCTATTCTTTCTGTTCTAAATTGTCGGGTACCGGTGTATGCCGCTGCTGAATTGCCGGCTTTTCATGTTTCACTGTGAGCATTGTTCCCATCGATTTGGGCAACCACTGTAATGCCACAACCACCATGGCTGTGACATTACAGTGAGTGGCAGACAATCCCTGCAAGACGTGAAAAAATCCAGTTACGCTTTTGGTGTACGAACAGTTATCGAACATAACCACGAACAGTCAAATTTTTTGCAAATCCTTCGCGTTCGTCGAACGACTTGAACACCGCCCAAAACAGCTCGAATTTGAGATTGGCAAACAGTTCTAGTCGAACACCGCTCATCTCTAATGTTGACCCTTTTAAAACCATAAATTCCTGGTCAGGAGCGGGGGTGGGTTGAAAGTGGGAGAGATCGTTGTATAAAGAACAATACTGCTATTGAGTCATATTAAATACAAAATGTAAAACTAGGTATTACAATTTATTTACTGTGTAAATTTAAGTTAAATAACTTATTTCATACATATTATAAATCATTCAACTATTATACTTGGATCCAAGGTGTAACGTTTCTCCTTGCAGAGAGTGACATGTTAAGCATGTCAAGGTGAGGAGACTTTTAAGCCGCAATGCTCCTCTGGGAAATTTGCAAATTGTCTCTTCAGAGAGGAAGAGGACTAGAACTCTAGTGCCACCAATAGGAAGTAGCAATCCTAAAAGTCAAGATTTACTGTCTAACAAGCCTTGTCACTTGACTTAGGGTTAAAACCAGAACCAGAATCTCAATTTGCAGACACTGTGTTTCGGGGTACTGTCCCTCATCATTGCAAAGTGTGAGATCTGGTTTGGCTGGGTGAGAGGTATCTGACCAGGATCCAAAGGTTAACGTTTCTCCTTCCGGTGAGTGACATGTTAAGCATGTCAAGGTAAAAGTCTTCTCACCTTGACATGCTTAACATGTCACTCTCTTCAAGGAGAAACGTTACCTGTTGGATCCCGGTCAGATGCCTTTCACCCAGCCAAACCAGATCTCACACTTTGCACTGATGAGGGGAAGTACCCTAAAACACAATGTCTGCAAATTGAGATTCCGGTCTGACTTTTATCTTAAGTCATGTGACAAGACTCATTAGAGAGTAAATTTTGACTTTTAGGATTGCTACTTCCGATAGGTGGCACAATTGTTCTAGTCCTCTTCTTTTCTGAATAGACAATTTGCAACTATTATACTTTCTATCACATCATGTTATGCATGTTTTTGGTAAAAGAAAAACATTCTTTGCCAAAGGTACAGAGGCAGCATTATTAATTTAACTTGAAATAGTTTATCTATGTCGTGATGCAAAAAATATCTTAAAGCAGAAAACTATCACTTGATCACTTAACACTTAGCCCAAGAGATAGAACATGTCAAGTTAGGCATTGAGTTACAGTTTTCTGTATCAAATAGTATGAGTGACAAGTTAGGAAATACTACATCTGTATGCAAACAAAAGATCTGTTTGACAGTAAAATTTCCATATGTCAAATACCTATGACAGCCTGCCATGTAGGTTATATCTTGTGGCTTCCTTCATCTGTTAGCCACTGAATTTGAAATTTGTGCTCATGGCTACACCGCTACTGTTTCAAGTAGAAAAATATTTTTATTAGATGCTAATCTAATTTATGTTGCATTTTATGAAATTCGCAAGTCCAGGCAAATTTGATCAAATTGTAATTTGACTTACATCAATTGTCAAAAAAATGCCCACTCCGATTTTACACTTTGCAGAAGACAGCGTCAGTCACAAAAGGCTCACATGATCTTAGGTGTGGTTGTTCTCACTTGTGGTTCGTCCTGATGATGAAGTCGGATGACTTTCAAATGTGTTAATAATAAACTGCACAGAAAAATCTTTGGTCTCCTGTAGACTTTCTTCTGGTTATCTTCAGCAGCGCAGTTAACCCATTTCTTTCCAATTGATTGATTATGATCTCAGGTGTGACATAGCTGGCTTCTCCATAATGTGTTGAAGCCATCACATCTCACGGTGCAGTACAGTCAATCAGGAGGGACTATCATTACCTGAATAAAGCTGGGACAGGGAATGTAGCAGTCATTTTAGGATGATTTAGGATAGAGAAAGAACATCAGAGCAAACAGCTCAGCAATAGAGAGAAAGTTCTAAACTATTGGACCAATACTGCAGACAATAATGTGTTGTACAGCTACAAAACTGAAGAAAATAAGTGTTGTAGACTGAAAATAATACTGAGATTCAATTGATAGGGAGAAGGACAGATAGGAGAGGTTCTAGAAGCAGAAATGACAGAAATTACAGAAAATTCTACTGCATTAGTTTTACAATGTCTTCAGTCTTAATACAATAAAAAGTGGCAGGAAAGCAGGATAATATTTTATGCAGAAAGAAAATCTGAAATCAGTTTCATTCAGAAACAGTGTGCTTTCTTGTCACAGGGAACTATACTGAGCTTTTGCATTTCTTGTGCAATCTTTTTTTGTGAAGGAGGATCAATTTTGTTTTTTTAAAATACAAAATTAGGTTTTCTAAAATGGAGATATTTAACTGCAACTGTCCACCTCACAGTTTGAAAACAATTTTTTTTGCACATTAGTTTTACTAGTCAAATTTTAACTATGTACATGACACATCAATACAGCACCTTATTGTAGGTTCTGAATTTTGGATGTGTACCAATTTATAATTACTTATTGCAAACTTTTGTTAAAAAAGAATAAAAATTGAAAAAAAGGCATGCCGCCACCACCACGACTGACACCGGCTATCTAGACAGTAGTGCTAGCAAATGCAATCCACAATTGATCTCTCTTTCTCCAGCATTAGTGAGGAAGAAAGAGAAGGTATTATGGATTATATGGCATATCACTTGATCAATGACAGCAGGTCAATGTTATCTCTGACAGCTACACAATTAATTTGATTCAGTGTCTTGCACAAAATAGTCTGCCTAATCACAGATGCTTAAGATTTAGAGTTGGGCAAATTAATTTGGGTAAAATTTGTATTCTAGTCTAAATTTAAGTCATTCTCCAGAATTTTTCAGAATTCCCTCTTTGCAAATTCAGTAAAATGTCCCGCCTCCATAGAAGTACCGCAAAAGGCAAAAAAATTAATGAAAGTAATACTCACATCACTGCTCAGTGCTGAAACATTTGGTCTCTTCATGCTAGTCAAGGACTTCAGAATGGACACTGCAACCTTATGATGAGCACTATAGGCCAGAACTTCTAGCTGTGACTATGCCCAAGATGTCTATGCGCAAGCATGAAAATACTTGAGGTTTCAGCGCAATGGCGAGGGTTAGAAGAGGCGCCGAGGACTGTACTAGGGAAAATGAGTAGTGAAGGTGAGGGACATAATGGTGTTTTTTTTTTCTACATCTTGCATAAAATCTGGCGGATTTGATGAAATTGAATCTCATTAGATCCACTTGCTACCTATCTATCTTTTATCTATCATCTCTGCCTCTTAGATAAGAAAATTTATTTGATTGAAATTGAATTCAATTTGAATATACAAAATATACACATTTTAGACAATACAGATTTTTGTAAATTAGCTTTGCTCGGATTCAGCAAAATGATGGCTGGCAGCCATTTTTCTAATTCATAGATGGCCGGCAAACGTTAAAAAAAGCAAACAAATAAAAAACTTATATTCAACTGTCCAGCCCCTCTGCAGCTTGCTGACCATTCTCCAGTTGCCAGCCATTCTTTCCCCAATTTTGAAGTCTGCATCTCCCATTTGTCACACATGTTTGACGTGCAGTGACCTCTGAGGCTTTATCGTTGCCAGAAGTCCTGGTCTAGAGTGAACAAGTTGAAGATGCAAATGCAGAAACAAGAGCAAAGGATGGCAAACATCGCTGCTTGCTACCTGTCGTCTGGTCCTCAGGGCCTGTTTGACGTGCAGTGACCTCTGAGGCCTTATCGTGGCCAGAAGTCCTGGCCTAGAGTGAACAAGTTGAAGATTCAAATGCAGAAACAAGGGCAAAGGATGGCAAACAGTGCTGCTTGCTACCTGTCGTCTGGTCCTCAGGGCCTGTTTATCTTGTTGTCATAGTTCTGGCCTCTCAGCCAATAGGGATCAGGGTGGGAGATGTGGCTCGTGACAAGAGAAAAAAGAGGCAGCTCTGGGGGCCATATGGCGAGTCAGCAAGTACCAGAGCAGTCAGACAGATGAGTAGTGAGGTGAGTATAAGTTTTTTTAGTCTATGCTTTAGGGTCTGAGTAGACCGAAAAACATAATAAGGGATATTCCATTCGCAGAGAATAACTTCACTGCAAATTGAATTTTCTAATAAAATCCATGTGATTTGGTTAAATTTGAACTTTGTCACATCTGCTCATTTTTACAAAGAGGTTTAATTTTGTAACAGATTGTTTATTTAAAAACATGAAAAGTCTGTCAATTTACTGTGCTATTACTGGGTTACAATCCCTTTCTGTGGTGAGGTCACTTTAATATTACTAAACCAGTGTTTAGTAAGGGTTTGAAAAGGGTTTGCAAAACTTCTATTATACCTCTGAATGTTATACACTTCTTTCAGGGCATTTGTAAAATTGCGGCAAATCAATTAGCTGTAAAACAAATAAAAATAAATAAATTGACAAACCTGTTAGAAAGCATTATATATGGAGAAAAAAAATTACCTCAAAACCGCTTATATTTATAAGTGGCCAGGATCGTGACCTTGTGGCACTGAGGTCCTGAATTCAAATCCCACCAAGGACAACATCTGCATGGAGTTTGTATGTTCTCCGCATGTCTCCATGGGTTTCCTCTGGGTTCTCCGGCTTCCTCCCACACTGCAAAGATATACTGATAGGGAATTTATATTGTAGATCCCAGTGGGGACAGTGATGATGATGTTTATAATAAATAACTAAAAAAAATTCTGTCTCAATCTAATAAAAAAAAAGAGAAAACACACAAAAAAAGCTAAAAATAAAATCGGTATTTTAATATGAAAAGTGTTGTAGACCATTTTTTGTATTCACAGGTAAAACTCATCAATAAATCTTGAAACAGGTCACATTATCCCAGAACTGGGATTTCTGGTGAGGCCCAGTTTAGAATGTAATCTTTACATAACTGATTATACATTGCTCTTATCCTTTATATGACTATATCACTGCCTGATTTAGGCAGTTGGTTGACTTAGTTGGTTCCTGTTTTTATGTTATACAGTGTTCAGAAAACAAATAAAATGAAAATTGAACAATAATTTTAATTTTCGCAAGATCATTGACCAAATTATCATCTTGGTTTGTCTCGGGAGACTTTAGTAAAAAAAAAGTATGAGAAGTCTTGATTCAGCTAATTGTCCTCTCATGCCTAGTATTTCCTTACTCACCTAGCGTTATTTGTGCATTTCATATAGTGTCATTTTTACTTTCATTATAGTCTGTGGTACTATTCTGTGGGGACTTTACGGCACTTATTGTACACATAATGGCATTGTCAATGGTGTAACTAGTCTGATGGACCCCGGTGCAAGATTTGGACCGGCCCCCCCATCCTGAACAAATTATATATATACATATATAGTCCTCCCTCCTGGTATAAATGTCCCTCATCCTGATATATATGTCCCTCATCCTGGCCTCATCCTGGTATATATCGCCCATTCTGCTTCTGCTATATGTCCCTTATCCTGTGCCCCATCCTGGTATATATCACTCATCTTGGTATATGTTCCCCGTTCTGCCACTGTTCTTTAATGTATGGAAGAAAATAAACCATTATACTCGCCAGGGGTGTACATAGAATGTCATGGGGCTCAATAGAAGAAGTATAATGCACCCCCCCATAGTCCTCCATATAGTATAATGCATCCCATTGCCCTCCATAAAGTATAATGCACCACCATATTCATCCATAAAGTATAATGCACCCCATAGTCATCAATAAAGTATAATGCACCCCCATAGTCCGTCATAAAGTATAATTCACCCCATAGTCATCGATAAAGTATAAGGCACCCCCATAGTCACCCATATAGTATAATGCACCTCCATAGTCATCCATATAGTATAATGCACACCATAGTCATCCATAGGTTATAATGCACCCCCACAGTCATCCATAAAGTAAAATGCATCCCCATATTAATTCATAAAGTATAATGCACCCCCATAGTCATCCATAAAGTATAAAGCACCCCATAGTAATCCATAAAATATAATGCACCCCATAGTCCTTCATCAAATATAATGCACCCCATAGTCATCAATAAAGTATAGTAAAAGTCATAGATAAAGTTTAATACACCCCATAGTTATCCATGTACTAGCATGGCCACTGATTAATTAAAAAAAAAAAATACTCATCTTTCCTTCGATCCCCAGGCAGCTGACTTTGGCGTGCAATGGGAGCGTGTGACGTTACTGCCATGCTCCCCATCACGTGTATGCCGACATCAGCTGCTGGCCACTGATTGGCAGGGAACACGTATAGTGGCACGCAGATCCGATGTGTCTTTGCTTCGCAATACACATCAACTGGATGTGCACATTCAGTTGAAGTCTCTGTTGGTGTCGGCGGTGACCCTTGCTACGATAGTCATTACGCCACTTGGCAATGTTATATAGTGTATGACATTTTTTTTAGATACTGCATGCTACAATTGCTTGGCAACATTACAGAGTGCTTAGAAGCATAACATATACAATCTAAAAATTATTTTTAAATTATTGATGATTTACCATACAGTGGGGAAAATAAGTATTTGATACAATGCCGATTTTGCAAGTTTTCCCACCTACAAAGAATGGAAATGTTTGTAGTTTTTAACTATGAGAGACAGAATCTAAAAAGAAATAACAGGAAATCACAATTGTATGATTTTTAAATAATGAAATTGGATTTTATTGCATGAAATACAGTAAGTGTTTGATAATCTACCAATCAGTAAGAATTCTGTCTCTCACAGACGTGTTAGTTTTTCTTTAAGAAGTCCTCCTAGTCTACACTTATTACCTGTATTAATTGCACCTGTTTGAACTTGTTACCTGTATAAAAGACACCTGTCCACACAATTAATCACATTCCAACCTCTCTGCCATGGCCAAGACCAAAGAGCTGTCTAAGGACACCTGTGACAAAATTGTAGACCTGCACAAGGCTGGGATGGGCTACAGGACAATAGGAAAGAGCGTTGGTGAGAAGGCAACAACTGTTGGCACAATTATTAGAAATTGGAAGAAACATATGATAACTGTCAATGTTCCTTAATCTAAGGCTCCATGTAAGATCTTTCCTCGTGGGGTAAGGATGATTCTGAAAAAGCTCAGGAATCAGCCCGGAACTACACAGGAGGACCTGGTCAATGACCTGAAGAGAGCTTGGACCACATTCTCAAACATTACCATTAGTAACACACTATGCTGTCACGGATTAAAATCCTGCAGAGAACGCAAAGTTCCCCTGCTCACACCAACACATGTCCAGACTTGTTTGAAGTTTGCCAATGACCATCTGGATGATCCACAGGAGGCATGGGAGATGGTCATGTGGTCAGATGAGACCAAAATAGAACTTTTTGGTATCAACTCCACTCGCCATGTTTGGAGGAAGAAGAAGGATGAATACAACCCCAAGAATACTGTCCCAACTGTGAATCATGATGGGGGAAACATCATACTTTTGGAGTGCTTTTCTGCAAAGGGGACAGGATGACTGCACCGTATTGAAGGGAGGTTGAATGGGGTCATGTATTGCAAGATTTTGGCCAACAACCTCCTTCCTTCATTAAGAGCAATGAAGATGGGTCATGGCTGGGTCTTCCAGCATGATAATAGCCCAAAACACACAGCCAGAGCAACTAAGGAGTGGCTCCGTAAAAGCATTTCAAGGTGCTGGAGTGACCTAGCCATTCTCCAGACCTGAACCCAATAGAAAATTTTTGGAGGGAGCTAAAACTCAATGTTGCCCAATGACAGCCCTAAAACCTGAAAGATCTGGAGAAGATCTGTACTGAGAAGTGGGTCAAAATCCCTGCTTCAGTGTGTGCAAACGTGGTCAAGAACTACAGGAAATGTGTCACGCAAGGTGTGGGAAAGACTTAGTGCAACACAAAGGGAAGGGGGAAAGGGAGCCCAACTCTAGGGAAAGGAGGAGAAGTGGAGACCTTCTAGGTTGATCTAGCATCACTCTGTCTCCCCTAATGTCCCTGTATTGGCTCTTCACCAATCTCCGCACACCTACCTTGCCCTGTCTTTCCCTGGCGTTTCGCTCAGGCTAGGGAAGAGAGGAGATGAACACTAGTTGATCTCCACTAAACACCATAGACAATAAGGAAGGACAAACAGGGGGAAATTGCTTCGCTTTAGATGACTCCAGACAAATGTGCACACGTCCTCAAGCTCCAGAGAGGACAAAGTACTGCTCTTGCTAAAGCCTTCACCAGTAGTAATGAATATCGTCGGCACCTCCCCCTAGAACACACCAGGTATTTATACACCCAGGCCAGGGAGTTAATTAGCCAGAAGAAGGTAGCCGATAGGTCATAGAGACAGCCTCTAAGAAGATGTCTGCAATGCCAAATGTAGAGATCTCCTGCAACCAACTGCAGGAGGACTGTCTGTTACTTCTGACAAAATGTCTGAACTCTGTAATTACAAACAAAGGTTTCTGAACCAAATATTTAGTTCAGCTTTTCTATTGTATCAAATACTTATTTCATGCAAAAAAAATGCAAATTAATTATGTAAAAATCATACAATGTGATTTTCTGGATTTTTTTTAAGATTCTGTCTCTCACAATTGAAGTGTACCTACTATAAAAATTACAGACCTCTCCATTCTTTGAAGGTGGGAAAAGTTGAAAAATTGGCAGTGTATCAAATACATATTTTCCCCACTGTAGGTGGCTATTGAGTTGAGGTAATATTTCTTGGGTGAATAAAGAAATCCATAAGGGCACTGTATGTCTCTACTTTTAAGCAGTTTCTCTGGATTGTTGAGTTCACCAAATAATCCAAAATTGTAATAGTTTGTAAAAATATAATGGATTGTTATTGAGAAAATCCCTTTTAGGGTACACTAACATAATGCGGCCGAGTGCTATCCAATGTTTTATTGGATAGCACTTGGCCCAATGTTGTATAATGGGGCAGTGCAGATCTGAAATATTTTTTTTCATGCCGATTTGGCAAGATAAAACAATCAGAGCATGCTGCAAGTGCATCCAATAATTGGCTCGCGCACACCCATGCAAGTGTATGGGTGCGTGTGAAACATCAGACTACACTCTGATATCATCCAAGTGTAGTATGATGTACGCTCATAGAGACAATGGAGAAGATGTAAAAATTAAGTTCTCAATCTTCACCTCATTTCTGCTGCGGTTTTCACATGTGAGAGTCTCGGATCACAGCACGATGACACTAGGCTCAAACTCTAACAGAGAGAGAACAGAGAGAGGATCTACGCTAGTGTGAGCATACCCTAAAGTTGTTATTGTTTCATACAGGTTTAGAAACATTATTTTGAATGCTGGCTAAACTATTGAACATGTTTCTATTCCAATATTTGCCTCCTTAATTAAAAAAGAGTCTGATCCTATTTAAATTTCATTCAAGTTTCTAAATATTCAATGAATTCACTTCAGCAAGATTAGATTCAGTTTTCATCAAGAGTGGTAGTGTAGTCTAAGTGGGATTAAAGTTTTGAAAATATGATCATGGCATGACAACAAGAAATTAAAAAAATCTAAATATTATTTATCACCTTACCAATAATGCTGCCATAATAACATGTAAGGTCATCTTTTAATAAGATTAAAAGTTTTGAAACAAAATGATCTGTGCGTCATGTTTTCCTTATTACAGGAATAGTTGGCAGAATCTTATCTCTCATTTTTGCAGTTTTAAACAATTCTAATCTTGAAAAAAGTGAGTTGCTAAAGTAACTGCTTGAATACTTTAATTATTATTCATATTTTAACACTGGTTACAGTACAAATTTTTAACATGAATCATGCTGCCAGGATTTAATGCACCAATTATAATAGAATGTCCACTGAGGTTTATAACCAAAAATGGTACAAAGCAATAAAGTCTACAAAATAGCACAAGTAATACAAACTAGTTTTATAGTCTCTGATTAGTAACTAATGAGCACACTAATAACCGTTTCTTGACATTTGAACCATTCATCTCAATGTTAGTTTATATGTCTGCTATTCATTTTCAATATTTTTATAGCACTGTCCAAATAAAATATTCATAATGATTATTTCTGCCTTCAGTGGGGCACAAATTTGAGTTCCATTGTCTAAAAGTCTATTTACCCATCATAATGGCCCCGATTCATCACTTTCTGCAGCAATTGGTATCCACACATTGTTTGCTCCCTTGAAAATTCTTAGCTGTTATTTCATAAAATGTCCTTTTATTCTTGGTCTAATGGCCCCCATAAGCATTAGATAAATATTTATGAAATCCGCCAATTTTCTTGGGGTCAACTAACTAATTAATGTGTGTGGAGGCTGCCAGACTCTCCCTCCGACAGATGATGTTGAGAGACATAATGATCAGTTGGTTTGACATTTTTTGCTCCATCCTTCTTTTCTGCAGTCAGGTAAGTTGTTCTATGAATACTAGTAGATAACATGCATGAATACTTGGACTTGCAACTGTTATCTAAGGTGTATGGGAATCTTTAGAAGGTAAGTAGAGATGAGCTGAATGATTGACTGAGAATGGACTTTGAGACAAATTCCCTGAAATTCGCAGATCCCCACAAATTTAAACAATTTGCGATTTGATTTTCAAGGAACAAAAATTAAAAAAAATGCTCATCACCATTTCACACACTGCTTAAAAAATGCATTAGCTAGACATCAGGCACTGCTGCTTGGGCTTCCCCATAATGTCTATCACATCATATGGTATATTGCTGCCAGTCAGTGTGAACTTATACTATAAAAGATAAGGCGCAGAAAAGCAGAACCATTTTAAGATTTTATAGCCTGTGGATAATAGGTAACCACATTACACAAAGGGGATAGAAAAAGGCTTAAATATAATTGTGGTTTACTACTAAAGAACTGATGATCATTGAAAATGAGAGTGATAATCTCAGTCTATGTATAGCAATCCAAAGATTTAAGCGATAAGGAGGTGTTGTGACTGTGAATTGTGATATACTGCAGTAACAGCACCTTAATTACAAGATTTTTTTTATTTTTCACACACTGCAAGCAGGGATGACAATTAAGTACTCAACAGTTCTAATTTTGCTGCTGAAGACAAATTCTGAAACCAAGGCTTGTGTGTAAACAAAAGTGTGTCTCCTGGCTTGTGAGATGTTGAAGCCATGTTTTTTTCTTTAAATAATATAAAAAATAAAAATTTAACATTCCAGAAATATAAATGCAACTACCCTCCAAAGTAAGAATTTCTTGTTCTAATAGTCCAATATTACACCTGTACACACCACCAGCAAGACAGGCATCTGCCTCCAAAAAGGGAATTTTTTTAAAATTGTTTTTACAATTTAGGTTGCATAAAAAATCTGTTGCTGCAGTGCATTGTGAAATAGGATCCACTGATCACCATCCGTTTTCACCTATTCAGACAGGTTGAGGCCATTGTGCATTACTAAAGACGTGAGTTGTGTTAAAGTGCTCAAACGTAGAGGTGAGCAGATCAGGCAAGATTCGAATTTGCTTATTCACAAGCATTTTCCTGGCAAATTTGATTCACATAGAAGATATTCTTCATAAATGTAATGTTTCTTTTTATGCTCTAGAGCAGGGATGTCAAAGTCAAACACACAGAGGGCCAAATTGAAAAACTTGGACAAAGTCGCGGGCCAACCAGTATGCAGAATAATGGGCTCCACATAGTCCTCCAAAAAGTGTAATGGTCCATCATAGCTTTCCATACAGTATAATGGGCCCCACAAAGTTCTCCATACAGAATAATGGCCCCACATAGGAGTGGTTGTTCTGGTGTCACAGGCCAAATTTAATCACCCTGCGGGCCAGATTTGGACCACGGGCCACAGTTTGACATGTATGCTCTAGGGTCTCTGAAGACATCAGAGCATAATAAATGTAAGATGTAGACAATAATAAAAAAATCCTTATATTCACTTTACCACACACCTCTAAAGCCCTTCTTCTCCTCTCTGTCCAGTTTTTGCCGCGTCTTCTTATCACCTCAACAAGCGCTGTAATACTCAGGTCTCTCATGCTCTGATGAGGCCTGGGAGGCTCCTGCACAAGTGCAAGAAAAGTCATAACATCATGATGTGGATGCATAGAATTGTTCAGATGTCTTCAATGCTTGTGGAGGCGATCAGAAGATGTGATAAGTACCAGATGGGTGATTTTGAGGAGCAGAGGGGCCATGGAGGTGAGCAGTAAGGTGAGCATAAAGTATCTCAGTTATGTAAAGTAATCTTTAATATATACTATAAAAGTTATAATAGGGTTATGTATGTATAATATAAGATTTAGAAGGCAATTCTCTTACAGCTATAACCATTGTTTGCTTGTTTTTTTAATTCTACATGTAATCATGGTTTCCAGTTGTGTTGGATATGTGTCAATAGTGAACTTCTTGACAGCAGTTTCATGTTACAGATTGATAAATGGTTGAGCTGTATACTTGGCTCAGATCGCAATGTATTAAATGTAAATAGAAAAAACATATGCTTGATCTGATTCTTCCACATAACAAATGGTTTCAGTCAAAATGTCAAAAGTCATAAATTCACTTTTAGATACCATAGTATGTTAAAGCACCACTCCAACTTTTTTTTTTAAATTTCAGCGTTAGGGTGGTGCTACTAATCTAATTTCCCTAACCCTATCTAATCTTATACTTACCAGCCACCATCTTCAGCCGTTCCCGGCGTCGCTCTGGTCCTCCACCACCATCTTGTGACTGAAGCATTTGACTGACCGGAAGTCAGAAGTAATGATCACAAACTGTTAAAGGGGTTTTCCCTGGAAGAAAAGTTCATTTTAGTTAATGTCTGACCATGTACAGAATATAGTCTGATCATACCACATCTCCTGGGCAGGGGATGAAGCAAAAGAGTATACAGACATTACAGCACGGTATTGTGACGCCCTGTTGTGCATGGAGTCACAGACCCAAGGGGGGTGCATTTCAGGTTTTCTCCACAAGAGGCCCCCAGAGCATGCACACACCTCCACCCTACCTCAGAACCACCTGAGGTAGCCCTACAGAGAGATATAAATAGGGATGGTGGAGCTAGGCAGGAAGGGACTCAGCAGGTTTCTGCGGTGAGAGAACAGACTGGAGTCTGCTGCAGCCTGAGACAGAGAGACAGTGTGTCAGCAGGTTCTGCAAGCAGTCTAGCAGAGCAGAGGAGGAGACAGCTAGGAGCATTGCCGACGCTCTAGAGAGTGGCAGAAGAGGCAGCCAGCTAGCTGCCAGTGTGTATAGCCTAGTGAGGGCCCAGAGCAGGCCAAAGGCTAGTGGAACAGTAGTGTTGGGGACAGAGGAGCTTCATAGACTCACCCCAGAAATATACCGGACACCGGCTCCGAGTCTGCAGAGCAGTATACCCTCTGTGGAAAACAGCCGGATCTTTCCTGGAAGACTTCAGGTCTCAGGGTAGCCCAGGAGCTGACACGTAGCAGGACCAGGAGGCACGGAGGCTCCGCCATACCAGGAGCTTGCTCTTCAGCAAAAGGCCCTAACACCAAGTCAGCCGGCGCATCACAAGGACTAAGTTGGGCCTAGTTTCAGACGGGCCATAAACTACACGAAGCGGCAAGGATACAGGAGGCCCTATACCTGCTCACTGGGGAGAGACCTGCAGTGCACCCCTCACCCTACAGTGCTCCGGGCGGTACCGCAACTCCACCAGTAAAAAGGTACTGAAGCCAAACGTGAGTGTGTCTCCCATTTTTCCTTTGACCCGGATGGGTCACCGCCATATCGTGCACCTTACCAAACACCACTGCCCTGAGGCCTAGCTCCAACTGTGGGGAGCTACACCATCATAGCTGCCGTAACACCGGCCTCAGTGGACTGCCGCAGCACTGGTGGTCCTCACCAGACACCACAGGTGGCGTCACGAACATCGACATTTCATTTTCCTTTTTCCCCTTTTTAAGAGAGACCCCAGGGTACGGGCCCGGGAGCCGACCACCGCGACATCCCTCAAGACCAGGCATTAATGCCCGGGCGCCGAGTGATCCCCATCCCCTGGGCGCTACAGTATCACAGCTGATTCTTTCTTTGAAGAAAAACATTGTTTAAAAACAGGCAGTGAAATTTTTTACCTCTAAAAAAGAATCAGCTGTGATCCCCGTGCTGTAATATTTGTATACTCTTTTGCTTCTTCCCCTGCCCAGCAGCTGTGGTAAGATCAGACTGTGTTTTGTACATGGTCATACCCAGACATTACAACGGGGAACATTTATAAGAATATCTCAGCACAGGAACATTTTATATAATCATATCCAATTGTGGAACTTATTATTATTCCAAGATATATTGATTAAAATCAACTTTCGGTAGTGGGAAAACCCCTTTAATGTAAGTCTATGAGAGCCTCATTCTGACCTTGTTCTGGCTCTCATAGTCTTACCTTGAGTTGTGACTTCCAGATCGCTCAGCAAACACTGGAGCGATGCAGCAGGTCACAAACTTCTGGAGACTGTCCAGAGTGGCACCGATAAAAGGTGAAGACAGTGATTGGTAAGTATGAGATTAGGTGCAGGGAACTTAGATTATTAGCACTATTCCAGTGCTGCAATAAAAAAATGCTGAAATCTACCATTGGGTCATTAGTCAGCCAACACATTTTCAAAAGGGTTTTCTGCATTCATTACAACATATTTGGTAACATGAAATAATGATTTCGGCTGTAACTATGTGGGATTGTGCAACTAGCAAACCATAAGTGGCAATTAATATGTGTTGTAGTTGAATATAAATAATGCACATTATGCTATTATGTTCCATTTCATAGCTTTTTATTGAAGCAATAAAAATAAAATGAGGGAAAAAGTAGCAGCGCCACTTTAATCTCTATTCATGAGCTGAGGAGACTGTTTTGACAAGCAAACTAAATATTTTGTGGATTTATGATGCAACTAATATACAAAATGTTTCTTGAAGGAGATCCCCTTGTTAGCCTATAAAGATTTTCATCTACTTTGTTAATTTATAGCATTTTGTTACCAGTAAGATTTGTATTAATAATTAGAACTGCTGTTTGGATCATAAAGCTTAGCTGCTAGCATAAATTATGTAATTACTTTCTATAGCAGTTGAGTAAACCATCTATGTTTATGCACACCATTTAAAATATATGTAAGCTAAGCATCTATTTAATCTATCAATCTATCTATCTATCTATCTATCTATCTATCTATCTATCTATCTATCTATCTATCTATCTATCTATCAGATTAATCAGTGTTGCCTCTAAGGGTTCTTTAACATGAGCAGGTTCTTTAACATAATTCTCTAAAGTTTATTTGTGTAAATATTGGAAATTTGGTGAAAATGTAAAAAAATTAGCAATTTTCAATTTTTTTATTTTTCTGCCCTTAAACCAGAGAGTTATATCACAAAAATACTTAATAAATAACATTTACCACCCATTTTTAAGGGTTAAAAGCTTATCAGCAATTTCTCATTTTTCTAAATTTACAACACAATTTTTTTTAGGGACCACATCACATTTGAAGTGACTTTGAGGGGCCTATTTGACAGAAAAGTGACCCCTTTCTAAACCCCCCCCCCTGAAAGTGCTCAAAATCACATTCAAGAAGTTTATTAACTGTTCAGGTGCCTTACAGGAATTAAAGCGAAGTGAAATGAAAAAATTAACAATTTAATTTTTTTCTCAATTTTTTTATTTTCCCAAGGGTAACAGGAGAAAATGGACCTCAAGATTTGTTGTGCAATTTCTCATGAGTATGCTGATAACCCCATATGTGGTGGAAAACTACTGTTTGGCCGCACAGCAGGGCTCGGAACAGAAGGAGAGCCATTTCACTTTTGGAGATCAAAATTGTCCGGAATAGATAGCAGATACCATGTCGTGTTTGCAGAGCCTCTAATGTGCCTAAACAGTAGAAACCCACTACAAGTGACACTAATTTGGAAGCTAGACACCTCAATGAACTTATCTAGTGGTATGGTGAGCATCTTCAACCAAAGGTGCTTCACAGAAGTTTATAATGTTTATAGAAGTTTCATTTTTGTAAAAATGAAAAAATAATTTTTTTCCACAAAAACATTGCTTTAGCCCCAAATATTTCATTTTCACAAATGTAACAGGAGAAAATAGAAGATACAATTTGATGTGCAATTTCTCCTGAGTACTCCAATACCCCATATGTGGTGGAAAACTACTGTTTAGGCACTCGGCAGGGCTCGGAAGGGAAGGAGAGCCAACTGAATTCTGGAGCGCAAATGGCTCATTTGTAGTCGAGAACTACTTTTGAGACACAGTGCAAAGCTCAGAAGGGATGGAGTGCTATATTGCAGTGCAGGTTTACCGATGCCATATCACATTCTCAGAGCCCCTCAGGTGCCAGTACAGCAGAACTCCCATAAGTGACCTAATTTTACAAAATAAACCTCTCCATGAATTCATCTAGAAGTGCAGTGATCATACAGACACCACGTGTGTGTCACAGAACTTTACATCATTGGGCGGTAAAGAAAAAATAATGAAATTTTAACCACAAAAATTTTGCTTTAGCACCAGATTTTGCAAATTATCTTAGAATAGTTTGTAGACTCAATATACAGAGCCCCTAAGTGCCAGAAGAGCACTTCTGGCCATTTTGGAAATTACACCCCTCTGTGAACTTATCTATAGCTGTAGTGACTATTTTGACTCCATAAGAGTTTGCTAGAAAGAAGCACCATTGAATGTTGCTGAGCGAAAATTGCAAATCTGCCAGTACTCTGTTGCCAAAGGGTAATCAGTAGTGATGAGCGAACGTGCTCGCCACTGCTCGGTACTCGCCCGAGCATCTCACTGCTCGGTACTCTCCCGAGCATCTCACTGCTCGAGATGCTCGGCGCTCTGTATTTCCTGGTTGCTCAGGCGGGAGCTCGGGTCCCCTCCCTGCATGATTGGTGCTCTTTAGAGAGCCAATGAACATGCAGGGATTGCCTACCACACACTGTAATGCCGTAACCATGTTGGTTATGGCATTACAGTGATTGACTGGCTACACGGCGTCATCAGGTCTATATAAGACCTGATGCCGCCATGCTCGTCAGTCTACCCCGGAAACAGGTGGTGTAGGGAGAGATGCTTTTGAGCTAAGGAGAGATTTGTTTGTTAATTAGTTAGTGTAGGTATACCACAACATCTATATATATCCATCTGAACTAGCAGTCCTTCTGAGGACTACTCCAGCTGCATATTTTCAGTGGTGAAGGTCATGGCAGGAACTAGGCAGGCAGGCAGTGTATGTGGCAGACTGCAGTGCATATAGCAAGAGGGTCCATTGGACGTCCTGTTAGTCTAGGTATTCCATAACATATATACAGTACAGACCAAAAGTTTGGACACACCTTCTCATTCAAAGACTTTTCTGTATTTTCATGACTTTGAAAATTGTACTTTCACACTGAAGGCATCCAAACTATTAATTAACACATGTGGAATTATATACTTAACAAAAAAGTGTGAAACAACTGAAAATATGTCTTATATTCTAGGTTCTTCAAAGTAGCCACCTTTTGCTTTGATGACTGCTTTGCACACTCTTGGCATTCTCTTGATGAGCTTCAAGAGGTAGTCACCGGAAATGGTTTTCACTTCACAGGTGTGCCCTGTCAGATTTAATAAGTGGGATTTCTTGCCTTATAAATGGGGTTGGGACCATCATTTGTGTTGTGCAGAAGTCTGGTGGATACACAGCTGATAGTCCTACTGAATAGACTGTTAGAATTTGTATTATGGCAAGAAAAAAGCAGCTAAGTAAAGAAAAACGAGTGGCCATCATTACTTTAAAAAATGAAGGTCAGTCAGGGTGAAAAATTGGTGGTGGCGGCCGTCCCTCGGTACTCGGTCCCCAGCCGCCACTATTTCCCTCTGTGTGTGTCCCACAACATTAGCCGTGCCCTCAACAATTCAGTTACTGGGAAAGTCCACCTAACCACGGACACGTGGACAAGTGATTGTGGGCAGGGACGGTACATCTCGCTGATGGCACACTGGGTTAACATAGTGGAAGCTGGGACCCAGTCGGACCTTGGGACGGAACACGTCCTCCTGACACCGAGGTTGCCCCCACATTCTACAGCTCCTGCACCTCATCCTCCTTCTCCACTTCAGCCTCCATCTCCAAAATGACCACATCAGTCACAAGCTGGAAGCACTGCATCACTGCCTCAGTCAAGCGGCAACAGGCTGTGCTGAGGCTATTATGCTTAGGTGACAAACCGTACAATGCTGAAGTGCTGTGGACAGCTCTGAAAGAGCAGGCAGATCTGTGGCTGACACCGCTGAACCTACAGATAGGCATGATCGTGTGTGACAATGGCCGGAACCTGTTGGCGGCTCTGAGGCGAGGCGAGCTCACATACGTACCATGTCTGGCCAATGTGCTCAACTTCATGGTTCAGTGATTTCTCAAAACCTACCCGGATCTGTCAGATCTGCTTGTCAAAGTACGCCGCCTGTGTGCCCAGGGAGGAAGTTGCAGTACTCCAGGCATGAATGAAATAGAACAATTGTAGGAGCTTTTGCAGTTTCAAAGGAAAGAAAAGGTTGGATTCCTGAGATCTTTTTAAGGTTCAAGTGACATGAGCAAGTGAGCGATTGGATATAGGGAATTAAGGAAAGACAGCGAGTGTGCCGCTTGGGAGTTATGGTTGATCCATCCAAGGAAATTGCAATATTGGATAAAGGTAGATTGTAACTCACCTGTCCCATATCTATGCTTTGTTCACCTCACCCCAGTTCACTGAACTCTGTTGTGCTTCATGTCGGGCTTTGCAGGTGACCAAGTGTGCTCCAATGTTATTGTCTGCTTGGGCCTCTATAAGGTCTACCAAGAGAAACACCTGCGTCTAGGTATGAAGACTTCTAATGTTCCTGAGTCCTGTATGCCTGCAACTTCCTGTACCTCTGCAACCTGTGTCCTGATCTCCTCTCTGCCTGTGGCTTCTAGTACCTCTGCTATCTTTTTCCCAGTATCCTGCCTGCCTGCGGTCCTCAGTGCGCTACTACCCATGTCCCACGTGCCAGTCCTGTCTGCTGCACCGACGTCCATTGCCCGTGTGCCCACTCGGACCTTGGGCTTGGAGGATCCACCTCATCAGATGATCTACAAGAGAATACTAAGACTAAGGCACAGCAACAACAACACCATTGTTGTGATATACAAAGTACCTTGATTTGTGGTGCCACTTGCTGTCAGCCAGGTGAACTTGTCCAGGCTGTGCAAAATTTCCCAGCCCATATGGATGCAGTGCCTCAGACTTCTGTAGTCTTTCCATCAGATTCTCATTACCTGCTACACCCTACATGAGCAGCAAATCTACGTAGAATCACATCCCAATAGCAAGCACATGCAACTGGCTGCTGTACTCATGTGATATGTGTACACATTTAATATTAGATTATTGGAGCAACAAAGCAGGCTCAAAAAAATATTTTTAACAATGCGCATACTTTGGTGGTTTCAGAATTAGGGAGATTAATCTTTAAAAAAAATGGCAGATTGTTCTAACTTGCGTGGAATAATGGATTTGAAGAAATTTGAATCAAATTCGATCCTCATCAGATTTCTCTTATCAGAAATATCAAATTTAAGGTCCCCTACGCTAAAGTAAGACCAAATTTGTTTACCCTTAGCAAATTATTGAGGTTGTCAATCCAGTAGCCTTCCATTTGAATCTCCCCCCTCTTGTTGGAGTGCCAATATTTTTAATAAATTCTTGCCAAAAATACATTGTTTACCAATGCACCCTATTAATTCCCCTACATTCACACTTGTTAAAAGCATAATTTAATTTAAATTACAAAATATCTTTGATTCCCTGCTAGCAAAGGTGTCCTTGCAATACCTTGTGCACTCGAAAGGGTGTGGACCATTGGGAGGATTGTGGGTGTCAGCAAAATGCATCAATGATGACAATCTTATCAGAGGGTTCCACCAGTCTTTCCCTGGAAAACCTGGTCCCAAGTGCCAGAAGGCCCATCGTAAGACCTACTGTAACATCCAGGCCAGTACCTCTCCCCTCTGTTCTTACTTCAGTCTCTCGGCGGATCCACATATTTGTTGTGGCCGATAAGGAGCAGCATCACAGCAGTAAATCCTTAGCAGTTTTTAGGTGCCACTATATCTAAGAGCTTTGGGGTTAACTACTTGCTCCTTTATGTGGGTCCTGGATTGGGTTGCCTTATATTTAAATCTTTGGAACTCTAATTCTCACTGCCAGTTAACCCCTTTACACCCCAAGCCAGTTTTTATCTTCATGACCAGGTTAAATTTCACAATTCTGACCAGTGTCACTTTATGACATAATAACTCTGGAATACTTCATTGGATCTCACTGATTCTGAGAATGTTTTCTCCTGACAAATTGTACTTCATGATAGTGCTAAAATTTGTTTGATATGACTATCGTTTATTTGTGAAAAAAAATGTAAATTTTGTGAAAATTTGGAACATTTTGCAATTTTCAAACTTTTGATTTTTATGCCCTTAAAGCAGAGCGTTATGTCACACAAAATAGTTAAGAAATAACATTACCCACAAGTCTACTTTACATGAACAACATTTTTGAAACATAATTTTTTTTGTTAGGAAGTTATAAGGGTTAAAAGTTGACCAGTGATTTCTAATTTTTCCAATAAAATTGTCAAAAACTGAGCGATGGGATTCAGATGATCCCCCCGAGAGATCCATTCACTATAATGAGGCAGCAGAGTTACTCTGGACTCTGTCTGGCCTCTGCTCAGCTTTGTCCTTCTTTTCAGAACAGCACAAAACTGTGTTCGACCGCACTTTTATGCTTGTCTAAAAAACGGACAGAGCCATTTGATACAGCGCTGGCCAAAAGTATTGGCACCCCTGCAATTCTGTCAGATAATACTCAGTTTCTTCCTGAAAATGATTGCAATCACAAATTCTTTGGTATTATTCTCTTCATGTAGTTTGTCTTCAATGAAAAAAACACAAAAAAAATTGTCCTAAAGCCAAATTGGATATAATTCCACACCAAATCTAAAAAAGGGGGTGGACAAAAGTATTGGCACTGTTTGAAAAATCATGTGATGCTTCTCTAATTCGTGTAATTAACAGCACCTGTAACTTACCTGTGGCACCTAACAGGTGTTGGCAATAACTAAATCACACTTGCAGCCAGTTAACATGGATTAAAGTTGACTCAACCTCTGTCCTGTGTCCTTGTGTGTACCACATTGAGCACGGAGAAAAGAAAGAAGACCAAAGAACTGTCTGAGGACTTAAGAAACCAAATTGTGAGGAAGCATGAGCAATCTCAAGGCTACAAGTCCATCTCCAAAGACCTGAATGTTCCATTGTCTTCCGTGCGCAGTGTCATCAAGAAGTTTAAAGCCCATGGCACTGTGGCTAACCTCCCTTGATGTGGACGGAAAAGAAAAACTGACGAGAGATTTCAATGCAAGATTGTGCGGATGGTGGATAAAGCACCTCGACTAACATCCAAACAAGTTCAAGCTGCCCTGCAGTCCGAGGGTACAACAGTGTCAACCCGTACTATCCGTCGGCGTCTGAATGAAAAGGGACTGTATGGTAGGATACCCAGGAAGACCCCACTTCTTACCCCGAGACATAAAAAAGCCAGGCTGGAATTTGCCAAAACTTACCTGAGAAAGCCTAAAACGTTTTGGAAGAATGTTCTCTGGTCAGATGAGACAAAAGTAGAGCTTTTTGGGAAGAAGCATCAACATAGAGTGTAAAGGAAAAAAATACAGGCATTCAAAGAAAAGAACACGGTCCCTACAGTCAAACATGGAGGAGGTTCCCTGATGTTTTGGGGTTGCTTTGCTGCCTCTGGCACTGGGCTGCTTGACCGTGTGCATGGCATTATGAAGTCTGAAGACTACCAACAAATTTTGCAGCATAATGTAGGGCCCAGTGTGAGAAATCTGGGTCTCCCTCAGAGGTCATGGGTCTTCCAGCAGGACAATGACCCAAAACACACTTCCAAAAGCACTATAAAATGGTTTTAGAGAAAGCACTGGAGACTTCTAAGGTGGCCAGCAAGCAATGAGTCCAGACCTGAATCCCAGAGAACACCTGTGGAGAGATCTCAAAATGGCAGTTTGGAGAAGGCACCCTTCAAATATCAGGTATCTGGAGCAGTTTGCCAAAGAAGAATGGTCTACAATTCCAGCAGAGCATTGTAAGAAACTCATTGATGTTTACCGGAAGCGGTTGTTCGCAGTTATTTTGGCAAAAGGTTGTGCAACCAAGTATTAGGCTGAGGGTGCCAATACTTTTGTCCGGCCCTTTTTTGGAGTTTTGTGTGAAATGGTCAATGATTTGATTTTTGCTTCATCTCTTTTGTGTTTTTTCCTTGCAAGCAAATTAAATGAAGAGAATAATACCAAAGAATTTGTGATTGCAATCATTTTCAGGAAGAAACTGAGTATTATCTGACAGAATTGCAGGGGTGCCAGTACTTTTGGCCAGCAATGTAGGTCAGACGACATACACAATGCCTCCATCTGCCTCATTATTATAGAATATTGCGCCGGGGGTTCCATCAGAATTAACTACATCAGAGATTTATACGGAAACCCATTTAGAGCAGAGCGCAGGATAGATGTGACCCAAGCCTTACTACAGTAGGCAGAGTGAACAAGTCAATAGCAGGTGAATAATTGGTTTTATTTATTTTTTACACAGTTCTTTGTGTGGCTTAATTGATTAGATGACTTTATTCTCAGGGTCGGTGCAATTACAGTGATACCAGATTTATATTGGGTTTTTATGTTTGGCTGCTGTCACACACAAAAAGACGCTTTTTTTGCAAAAACTACTTTTAGCATCATCATATTTTGAGAGCTATAATTTTTCCATATTTCTGCCGGCAGAATCATGTGAGGGCTTGTTTTTTGCAGGACAAGTTGGCGTTTTTATTTGCACCCTTTTCAGGCACATGACAGTTTTTGATCGCTTTCTATTTCAATTTTTGGGAGGCAGAATGAACAAAAACCAGCATTGTTTTTTTTTTGTGACATTGTGCATGTGGTAAAATTGATGAGGCATCTTTATTCTTTAGGTCAGTACGATTACAGTGATTCCATATTTATACAGTTTGTTTGTGTTTTGACATTTTTACACAATAAAAACTATTTTATAGAAAAAATAATTATTTTTACATTGCTTTTCTCTGAAAGCTATAATATTTTTATTTTTCTGCCGATGGAGCTGTATGGTGGCTTTTTTTTGCAGGACAAGATGTCGTTTTTAGCAGTACCATTTTTATTTACATTTGTCTTTTTGATGGCATTTCATTCCACTTTTTGTTCGGCGGTATGATGAAAAAGCATAGTTTTTTGCCTCGTGTTTTTTTTTTACATGTGCACTGAAGGGGTTAACTAGTGGGACAGTTTAATACTTCGGGTAATTCTGGATGCAGCGATACCAAATATGTGTACTTTTTTTGTTTATTTTTTAATCTAATAATGTATTTATGGGTACAATATATTTTTTATTTTTTATTATTTTGTGATTTTTAAGAAATATTTTTACAATTCTTTTTTACTTTTATTTTATTTTTTTACTTAGTCCCTCTAGGGGATTTTCACTTTCAGCTATCTGACTGCAGTTCTAATGCATTGCAGTGCATTAGAACTGTCAGCCTGCTCTCACACAAACTTGTTAGATCATACACTGAGCATGATCTAACAAGCTTGCTAGAGTTGGCGACTAGAGATGAGCGTTGTTCTACTCGAACTGTTCGCCAATCTCAAATTCGAGCTGTTTTGGGCGGTGTTCGAGCCGGTCGGCGAACACGAACAATTTGAGAAAAATTCGGCTGTTCGAGGTTATGTTCGATAACTGTTCGTGCACCAAAATCATAACTGGATTTTTTCTCAGTAATGATGAAAATTAATGTTAATACGCAGTTTGAGTGTACAGCGGGGTGGGGGGAGGGGCAGGGGATGGATCTCTGCAGGAACAATGAAGATCTCCATTTTTTTTTCTCTTTCCCGCATTTGCAGTGGGGA
Organism: Phyllobates terribilis; assembly: GCF_046119375.1. Taxonomy (NCBI): domain Eukaryota; kingdom Metazoa; phylum Chordata; class Amphibia; order Anura; family Dendrobatidae; genus Phyllobates; species Phyllobates terribilis. The sequence goes on from NW_027362762.1 coordinate 696,838,125, forward strand.
GGTGCAATCTGTCAGCCTATCAGCAGCGCACACACGGAGCGAAGTGCTTTTTTTCACACAAGCAAGGGCATGTGTCATTGGCAGTGTATGTCACATGTCCTTGCCCTATAAGACCAAGCCATTTTCCCCGTCGCCACCATTTTCTCACTGCTGCAGCTGCGTGTTAGACGGCACCGCTGTTGCTGTGTGCGCTATACCTTGTTAATTTCAAGCCAATTTTCGCACAAATATACAGATAGCTTGGGAGTAGGGAATAGTTGTGATTGCAGTCCTTTTAAGGACTAGGTTACAGCATTTCCTACGACTTTTATCAGGGAGGTCTGTGCTCTTAAATAGATAGGTTGTGGGAGTAAAGACTAATTGTAATTGCAGTCCTTTTCAGGACTAGGTTACATGAGTTCCTATCAGTTTTTGCCAGGCAGGTCTGTGCCAGTGCTGTGCAAGTTTTTTTCACAGCATTTGGCTGAATCTAGCAAAGCTAATCCTTTTTGTCCTATTGCAGAGTGTGTTAGTCAGTGGAGTAGCCTATCTGTGTTGCAAGATATAACACCTGTGTATAGAATACCAATTTTTTTACTGCACCTAGTGAAGTAAAATCTTTTGGGCATAGCATCATTCTATTAGTCCATCTATACTGACCTCCATCAGGTTGCAAACTGAATATAATTTTTTTCTGCATCTAGCTCTGAAAAAATATTTGGGCTTCTAGCAGTGTGTGGGACTTGGTCTATTAGTCCATCTATACTGACCTCCATCAGGTTGCAAATTAAAAATAATTTTTTTCTTCATTTAGCTCTGAAAAAATATTTGGGCTTCTAGCAGTGTGTGGGACTTGTTCTATTAGTCCTTCTATACTGACCTCCAGCAGGTTGCAAATTGAATATAATTTTTTTCTGCATCTAGCTCTGAAAAAATAGTTGGGCTTCTAGCGGTGTGTGGGACTTGGTCTATTAGTCCATCTATACTGACCTCCATCAGGTTGCAAATTAAAAATAATTTTTTTCTGCATCTAGCTCTGAAAAAATATTTGGGCTTCTAGCAGTGTGTGGGACTTGGTCTATTAGTCCATCTATACTGACCTCCATCAGGTTGCAAATTAAAAATAATTTTTTTCTGCATCTAGCTCTGAAAAAATATTTGGGCTTCTAGCGGTGTGTGGGACTTGGTCTATTAGTCCATCTATACTGACCTCCATCAGGTTGCAAATTAAAAATAATTTTTTTCTGCATCTAGCTCTGAAAAAATATTTGGGCTTCTAGCAGTGTGTGGGACTTGGTCTATTAGTCCATCTATACTGACCTCCATCAGGTTGCAAATTAAAAATAATTTTTTTCTGCATCTAGCTCTGAAAAAATATTTGGGCTTCTAGCGGTGTGTGGGACTTGGTCTATTAGTCCATCTATACTGACCTCCATCAGGTTGCAAATTGAAAATAATTTTTTTCTGCATCTAGCTCTGAAAAAATATTTGGGCTTCTAGCGGTGTGTGGGACTTGGTCTATTAGTCCATCTATACTGACCTCCATCAGGTTGCAAATTAAAAATAATTTTTTTCTGCATCTAGCTCTGAAAAAATATTTGGGCTTCTAGCGGTGTGTGGGACTTGGTCTATTAGTCCATCTATACTGACCTCCATCAGGTTGCAAATTAAAAATAATTTTTTTCTGCATCTAACCCAGCCAATAGTTTTGGCCTAATACCACAGTTTGGCCACTCAGCTCTGCTCGGTTACCATCCATTGTTTTTTTGTGCAAACAACTCCAGAGTTGTGAATTAGTTAACCACCAAAATGAGTGGAAAAAGGCCTGCTGCTGGTGGAAAGGGGAATAGGCGTGTTGGGAAGGGGAAAAAAGGTTGTGTCCGTGGGGTAGGTGTTAAAGCAACAGTAACATCTGCAGAAGAAAGACCATCTTCCAGCCAAACTAAAATGTCTACTTCTTTTAGCGGACAATGTGATAAGATCCCTTTCTTACGGCCACGCCAATCGCTACAAATTCCAGATGAGGCACAAAAACAGCAGGTGCTTCAACGGATATCAAGTGCTCCTTTAAGTGGGCTCTCCTCCACATCAATTTCAACATCACAAATACTCCAGTCCTCAAAGGTGTCACCCAAATCGCACTTGCTTCCTCACAGCTCCCAAATCTCCAGCTGCCCGTCTGAGTATGAGGTAGAACAGATGGTTGAGTCTGCAGAGCTGTTTACTCATACTATAGCCTGGGAATCAGAGGTCGACTCCAGCGCTTCTGTGAATCCAGACGAGGAAATGATCTGCACTGATGCCCAGAATCTTTATGAGTCGGATCCAGGACCAGACGCAGAAGGTTCTGACCATAATGTAGACCCTCATTCCCAAACTGTAACTCCTGTTGGTGGAGACAATGAGGAAGACGATGATAAGACTCAAATACCTGATTGGAGCGACAACTTTAGTTTTTTGTCAGGGCAGGAACAGGTTGGCTCTGAGGACGACGGGTGTGATAACGCACAGGGTGATGATGATGAGGTCGGAGATCCCACTTACTGTCAACCCACAGTCAGCCAAGAGATGAGGTCAGCAGAGGAGGTGGAGGAAGATGCTAGTGACGACGAGGTCAGGTTGCGCCTTCCTGGACAGAGACGTAGTACTGGAAGCACGTCAACAACTGCATCCTCAAACACAACTCTGCCTCTCACCACAAGTCGTGGTGGCTCTTCAGGTCGCATGGGTGCTAAGCCTTGCATAGCCTGGGCATTTTTTCAGATCGATAAAGATGACCCAACTCGTGTTATCTGTAACATTTGTCAGCAAAAGCTAAGTAGAGGCCAAAAAATACATAGTTTGAGTACTTCATGCATGAACCGGCACATGGACATGAAGCATAAGTTGCAGTGGGAAGCTCAGTGTGCTACAATGCGGCCTAGCCGGCCGGGCCAATCACCGTCTGCCATATCTTGTGCAGCCGCGGCCTCTTCATCCTCTGTGACTGGGGGGACAGCAGTCACACCTGTTTTGGGGCGCAGACCTGCCACCTCTTTACCCGCAACAGCCAGCGTGATTGGCAGGTCATCATTTTCTTTGGAGGTGGTAACACCAGCTGGTGTTGAGCGCTGTCCGACATCGATAGCACCACCTTTGGATCAAGGCAACCTAACATGTCCGCCTGCATCTTCCTCACAGACCGGCAGTTTGCCGGGGACACCCTTATCAACCCCGTCTAAGCACAATAGCCAGCCCTCGGTCCCTCAGATGTGGACAAGTAAAAGACCATTTCCTCCTAGCCATGAGAAAGCTAAGAGGTTGAATTTCACCATCTGCAAGCTCTTGGCTACAGAAATGCTGCCTTTCCGCCTGGTGGACACAGAGGATTTTCGAGACCTTATGTCCGTCGCAGTGCCCCAGTACCAGATGCCCAGTCGGCACTACTTCTCAAAGAAAGGTGTGCCTGCGCTCCACCAGCATGTCGCACACAACATCACCGCTTCTTTGAGAAACTCTGTGTGTGACAGGGTGCATTTCACCACAGACACTTGGACGAGTAGGCATGGACAGGGGCGTTACATGTCGCTGACTGGGCACTGGGTAACTATGGTGACAGCAGGACAAGGGGCTGCTGTCCAAGTCTTGCCGTCCCCACGAGTTGTGCGTCAATCCTCTTTATGTCAAAGTTCCTCCACTGCTTCTGCCTCCTCAACCTCCTCTCGGTCTTCCACCTGCACCCAAAGCCTGTCTGGTCATGCCACAAGCTTTCTAACTGCGCAGAAGGGATCCTGCACACCTCCTTACTATGCTGGCAGTAGTGCTCAACGTCATCAGGCGGTTTTTACATTGAAATGTCTGGGAAATGTGAGTCACACAGCTGAGGAGTTGTGGTCAGCTCTGGAGAACCAATTTCATGAATGGTTGTCTCCACTGGACCTGAAACCAGGGAAGGCCGTGTGCGACAATGCTGCAAACCTGGGTGCGGCCCTTCGCCGGGGCAATGTCACACACGTGCCTTGTATGGCTCACGTGTTGAACCTGGTTGTCCAGCAATATTTAGCCCACTATCCCAGACTAGATGGCCTTCTGCAGAGGACACGGTCGCTGTGTGCTCACTTCCGCCGTTCGCATCCCGCAGCTCAGCGACTTACATCTCTACAGAAGTCGTTGGGCCTGCCACTTCACCGGCTAAAATGCGATGTGCCTACCCGGTGGAATTCAACTCTGCACATGTTGCAGCGACTGTGGCAGCACCGACAAGCCCTGGTGCAATACGTTCTGACGTATAGCCTGGGCCAACGAGATTCAGAGGTGGGGCAAATCACGCTGGAGGAGTGGTCTCAGATCAGGGACCTATGCACCCTTCTGCACAGTTTTGAAATGGCGACGAAGATGTTTAGTGCTGACGATGCCATTATCAGCATGACTATTCCGGTGATTTACATGCTGGAGCACATGTTAAACAGAATTCGGAGTCAGGTGGTGGCACAAGAGGAGGTGGAGGAAGTGGAGGAGGAGTTGTATGCGGAAGGGCTAACATCTGCAAGGTCCAGACGGTCGGCAGCACCAAGGCGGCAGGCATGTGAGGGTGGGGGAGATGGTTTTACCAGGGCGCATGGTAGCAGCCAAACTAGTGAGGAAGGTGCAGGAGCCCAGGAAGAAGTGGAGGACGAACTGATGGAAGACTCATCAGATGAGGGAGACCTTGATCACATTTCTGTTGTGCGAGGTTGGGGGGAGAGGACAGAGGAAGGAAGCATGATTGTTACCTCGCCACCAACACAACAGGGACTTGGTGCTCCTGGATGCGCAACACACATGAGTGTCTTCTTGCTGCACTACCTGCAACATGACCCTCGAATTGTGAGAATTAGAAATAATCCTGACTACTGGGTTGCCACACTGTTAGATCCCCGGTACAAAAGTAAATTTGCAGAAATTATTCCTGCCATAGAAAGGGATGCACGCATGCAGGAGTATCAGCAGAGACTGTTGCAGAATCTTACATGTGCTTTTCCACAAAATACCAGTGGTGCACGTAGTGAATCTCACAGTTCCAACTTGCCAACCGTGGGACCGTCAAGTGTTCAGCACTCAAACCGTAACAGAACCACAGTATCTGCTGGTAACATCAATTTTGCGGAATCATTTCACCACTTTTTTAGCCCATCCTTTGCAAGGCCACAGGAGACAAGAAGTCTGACACATAGTCAACGCCTAGAGACGATGGTACAGGAGTATCTCCAAGTAAACATTGAAGCCACGACTGTGTCACTGGACCCTTGCTCTTTTTGGGCTTCCAATCTGGATAAATGGCCGGAGCTAGCCACTTACGCCTTGGAGATCTTGTCATGCCCCACAGCCAGCGTTCTGTCTGAACGTGTGTTCAGCGCTGCTGGTGGTGTGCTGACAGATAAGCGCACGCGGCTCTCCACTGATAATGTAGACAGACTCACGTTCATAAAGATGAACAAATCATGGATCTGAAACGACTTTTCTACCCCTGTGTCATCCTGGGGAGAGTAAAAGCTTGATGATTGGTTAAAATCACCCTACCAACCGTTTTAAGCTTTCAAATTACTAATCATGTTTATCTGTATCTTGACTGGAAAATAATTTGGGCTTTGTAGCAGTGTGCAGCACTGATCCTATTAGGCCATCTATACTAAAGCTTCACCAGATTTAAAATTAAAAATAATTTTTAGCTGCATCTAGCCCGGAAAATAATTTTGGGGCTCCGAGATGCGCAAGGCACATAAGTGCCTTCTTGCTGCACTACCTGCAGCATGACCCTCATATTGTCAGAATTCGAAGTAATCATGACTACTGGGTTGCCACACTCTTAGATCCCCCAAACTTTTCGATCAACCTTTTTATTTTAATAAAGACCAAAAAAATGGTCATTTTTGAAATTATAAGCATTAGCAGGTTGTTAGAAACTGAAATCAAACAGTTTTCAACTCAAAACTTTATTCTAGGTGATGTTACATTTTCACATAGGACCCCTTGTTCGAAAGGAGCTTCTGAACTCTCTCGTCCATTGAATTTGTCAGGTTTTGGATGGTTTCTGCTTCAATTGTTTTGCATGAGGACAGAATACCCTCCCAGAGCTGTTGCTTAGATGTGAACTGCCTCCCGCCATCATAGACACTCCTTTTAATGATGCTCCAAAGGTTCTGAATGGGGTAGAGGTCAGGGGAGCATGGGGGTCACACCATAAGTTTGTCCCCTTTTATGCCCATATCAGCCAGAGATGCAGATGTTTTATGTGCAGCATGAGATGGTGCATTATCATGCAGAAAAATGATCTTGCTGTGAAATACACGGTTCTTCTTCTTGAACCATGGCAGGAAGTGCTGTTTGAGAAAATCCACATACATTATGGAGTTCATCTTTAGCGCCTTCAGGGATCCTAAAGGGGCCGACAATCTCTCTCCCCATGATTCCAGCCCAAAACATTACTCCACCTCCTCCTTGTTGGCGCTGTAGCCGTGTTTGCGTGGGGTGTCCATCAACCAGCCATCCTCCACTCCGTCTATCTGGACCATCGAGCGCTGCACGGCACTCATCCGTGAACAAAACAGTTTTGAAATCAGTCTTCATGTAATGTTTGGCCCACTGGAGCCGTTTCTGCTTGTGTGAAGTGGATAGAGGAGGTCGACAGGATGGCGCATGCACAGCTGCAAACCTCTGAAGGACCCTGCATCTTGTTGTTCGGGGGACGTTGGAGGCACAAGCAGCTTCAAAAACTTGTCTGCTGCTATGACAAGGCTTTTTTGCCGCTGCTCTTTCAACCTGACGTAATTGCCTGTAGGAAAGAGTCCTCAATTTGCCCTTATCAGCATGCACACGTGTGTACTGTGAATCAGCTACATACTTCTTGATTGCCAAGACACTTCATCCTGATCATCGCACAATGTTGATTGTAGTCATGCCTTGACCTAAACACTCCACAATTTGTTGCTTCTCAGCAGCCGACACATCCTTTTTCTTTCCCATTTTGGCAGAAAATGTAGGCTGCTTAATAATGTGAGAGAGCCTTCTTAAGTAGTCTTGCCTTTCATTGGACACACCTGCCAAACTAATTAGCACAGGTGTCTGCAATTGCTTACAGTGATATAAAGAGCCCTGACACACATCACCATCAATGAGTTTAACTGACAAACAAACAAATTCTTCCCTTATCACTCCTAAACACTTTTTGTATAATAATTTGGAACGCAGTGTACATGTGCTTTTCCACAAAACACCAGTGGTTCACGTAGTGAATCTTACAGTTCTAACTTGCCAACCGTGGTCTGTATGGAGTTGTTCAATAAAGGGCCCAAAATTAAGATAACATAGATGGGAGAGGTCTCTATGAATAGGAATTCCTAAGTATTTGATACCCTGTGAGGGCTAGGCAAAGGGAAAGTTGGACTGGATGGAATCCTATATGGATTTGGGGAGGGAGACATCGAGGGCCTCAGACTTCGCTGCATTGATTTTAAAATTTTACCATGTAACAAAGTGATCTATTTCAGCCATAACAGCATGGATGGATATATGTGATTGAGTGATATATACTAGGACATCATCAGCAAATAGAGAGCACTTGTACTCGGTGCCTCCCACCTCAATCCACCTAATATTGGGGTTATGGCGAATTGATGAGAGCAGGTGCTCCGTCACTAGGATGTATAAGAGAGGGGACAGAGGACATCACTGCCTTGTCCCATTGGTGATTGTGAAAGGTGATGAAAATGTTCTGACGCACCCCCTGGGCCTTGGGACACCCGGAGCCGGACCCTTTTTGGTGGATGCTGGTGGTTGTAGTCTTCGTGGCGGCGACCCGGTTCCGTGGCTCAGGGCGGTCAATCCAGTGGCGGAACTATTTATGTGGTTTTCATGTTTAAATGTCCGACTACGCCACCCGTGGATTGCGGTCAGAGTGAACCGCCGCTACAGGGCAGACCACTGAGGCTGGTGTTGTGGGTGCAGCAGAGCGTAGCATAACTCCCCACGGGAGGAGTATAGCCTCAGGGCAGTGTATGCGGAGGATGGGGGTGATGGTGCAGGGCAGCAACAGTAACGACACGGAGTCAGTGATGCAGTTCAGGGCCTTTACTCACAGTTCTTATTATCCAGACCACGTCTGCAGGTAACGGCTGCCCACGTCGTACTGTGCTCACCAGGTGAGGGGCTCAGACAACTCCCAGATAACTTTGGAGCACTTCACAGGACCCCCTTTGTGTGTCCTTTGTCTGGCCTTTCTTACCAACACTTCTGTCCGGCTGCCTCGGGCCTCCTCTTGGTAAACTTGGCGCCAGTTTCCCTGACCCTATGTGGTGCCTTCCTAGCGGGTGTAGCGAGGGGCTGCGCCACATAAAATGTCAGAGCCTCCGGTTTCTAGCTGAGGGTCGTTTCCTGCCTCCACTAGTTCGGGGACCGGTCTCCCCCTTTGGCCTGACCCCTCCACGCAGGTGGATTCGGGCGTGCGGTGGCGACTCGCCCGTCCGCACCCCTGGGATCCCTTCATTCCTCGTTCCTGGAGACTTCTCCGCTCCTCTTCCTTCCTTCTCCCTCTTCCAGGCCTGGGCCTCTGTTACTAGGCCCGCCTCCGGAGCAGAGCTCATGCAGAGCCCCTGCTCCCTGCCACTTCTGCTCAGACTTCTCTGCACTGAACTAAGATGGTGCCCACCTTTTATACTCCCTTCTCAATGCACCCAGGAACTGCTTCCTCCCTGCTCCTGCACTACAGGGTTCCCCTTCCTCAGTGTTCCCTCCCCCCACTCCAGCCAGGGACAGGGACTGTCGTGCCCATCTCAGGGGCATATTGGTCGCCCTGCCCCACGGCAATGTGGTGTAATGCATGCAGGTGTCGGGTCCTGATCCACACTCCATCCTTACCTGAGAGTGAGATATCACACCTCTGGGTGAGGTGCAATACGTCTGTAGCAACCGAGCCCTCAGGGTGCTACAGTTCCATTTATCTTCAGCCTAGGTGACGTATTGCGATACAGGGCCGTGATTTTGGCTATAAAAGGGTCCCCTAGACCCCTACCCCAAGCTTTTTAAGAGAATCATATATGGCGTGCCAGGAGACTCTATGGAATGCTTTCTCAGCATCCAACGAGAGTATCTAATTACAAATTTTTAACTGCATCTAGCCCAGGAAATACTTTGTGCCTAGTAGCAGTGTCTGCTAGTGAGCGGATTATCCCGGCTGTTAAGCAAGCTGCACCACCTGTAGTTTAGACACTTAATTTTTTCAAAGGAAATGCTTCGGGACCATGGGATACTTAGTGAAGAGCATCAGGAGGCACCCCAAGGCATAGGGGCTGGGACTGGCAGTAGGATGCCTTGCGGTGGACAGCCGAGCTCGATCCTTATAAAAGCTTTTTAACTGCAGCAGCTTTAGTGGACGCTACTGGAGCTGGAATTACCGCGGCTGCTGGCATGAGACTTGCCCTCCAATAGATCCTTGTAAATGGATTTAAAGTGTATTCATTCAAATTAGAGAGACAATTTAAATTAAAAAGCTTAGAGCTGCCTCCACCACAGGGGGGCTCGCTCGACCCACCAGCGGACAGGCACCAGTATTGGGAGAGGGGGGCTGGCCGTCAGGATTCACCGCGGCTCTGGCACAAACCCGGCGACACGGAGGTGGCACGGGCAGGAGCGGACTGGCCGTGTCGGCTTCTCACTTTTTGGATATTAGAAGGGCATGACATGCCTATATCTGTGTCTCCCCCTCCTTTTACTCCTCCACCTCTTTTATTTTCGCATGACTATATGTACTTGTCACTTTTCCATGTGTTAGTTATGTCTTCTGAGCAGTTTGTCAGCTTTTGGACACCTTTGAAGGTGTTTTCTATGTGTTTCTATGTGTTTTTGTTTGCCTGCCATTGGTTTTAACGGTGTTCGAAGGTGTTCGACGAACAGTTCGACGAACAGTTCGGCGAACACACGGGTGTTCGACGAACCGAACCGAACTCGAACACTACGGGGGTGGCTCAACACTATTGGCGACCTCCTTTTACCTGCCTTCTAAATGCTACAATTTATATTGATCGCAGCATTTAGGGGGTTAAAGTTCGGGGAAGGAAGAATTGCCTATCCTTTTGTCCAAGGTTGGTAAGTAGCTACTGACTTGGATGTATGGATATGTCCAAGGTCATGAAGGGGTTAAAGTTCTTCTTTGGTTCAGTTCCTATGCCATCTGCTCTTGCTGTGCTTGTTTGAATTCCTGTTTCCTAACCATTATTTTGTTTTCTACTTTCGTACCTTAACTTCCCTCCTGGTTGTGATCCAGCTACCTTGATTTCTGTCACCTTTTGTTCGCTCCTGCAGATATCAGCCCTTCTGTGGAAGCAATACAGTAAACACCATAGTACACCAGATCCTTATATAGGAATTAAAGGTAAAAGGCCGAGATTTCATTTGAATCTGTCAGATGGAGTGGCAAGCGCCAAGTCTGTTCGAGGTAGCTGTTTTAAGTTTACAATTTCTGTCAGACATTACAATCCTAATTTTGCCACTAAAGAAAAATCTTGAAACCCAGGCTTGTGTTGTCACAGAGAGTGTGCTTCCTAGTTGGTGAAATTGTTACACTAGTTTTTTAGCAAGAAAATTAAGCAAAACTCTCTACCTCACAAAATGTGCATGTTGTAAAAAATATATTTTTGCACACTATCTAGTAGTAGTCCAATATTAGACCTTTAGACTACATCTAAATACAATGGCCTGTTGCCGCTGCATGACTTTGAGGCATGAACTCTCCTAGCTTTATTTGTCTTTTGTCCTGTCATTTTTTGGTAAAGGCCTTGGGGTGTTATTTTTTTCTTTAAAAAAATTGAGCCTACTTCAACTCCTGTCCTACTGTCTCCTTCCCCTTTACCCTATAAAGTGTAAGTCCATGAGGACAAGGCCCTTTTTCCCTCTATACCAGTCTGTTACTTCGGGGACCCCTCCTTGGATCTTGCAGAACTCTCTTACAATTTGAGTAAGCTGTCCACATAATTTATGTTGCATGTGTTATTGCTTCAATTGCTCACTTATCCTCGGATCATGGACATGGTTAAATATTTGATTGTTGTCTGAATAGGTTTTTTACCTGTTTGTTGCAATACATGCTGGTTGCATGTCATGCCATCATCACTATAACCATCTCTTTTCCTGTGATCCTCCAATTTACTGTTACAATTAATCACATATGTATGTTTACTTACCCTGCACTTACCTTATACAAGTCTGCATACTCCTTGGATTTTTCTGGATCTTCTTTGGTTTAACCTCTTTTTATTCAGTGTTTCCATTGTTTTTCATGTAATTTATTGTTTTTAAAATATGTTATACTCTGTTACAATCGAACTTAGTGCTCCAGTTGTGTTGATTTGTTACGCTCGCACCCGGACTGACTGACGTGAGCGTAGTTAGTGGTCCCACTGGGCCACGAACCGAGGAGTGCCTGGAGGGGCGTGACTAGGGGCCTCGCCAGATCCGACCACAAACAAACGGCAGCTTAATCGACTCTGTGGTCCGAGGAGGGACATGAGAGGTGACCCAGGTGCTACTCCAGGTCAGACCCCGGTCACAGCTGTTGATCCACACCGGGGAATGCCGGAATGGGCTGGCACAACTGGAATGCAGACAGGTGGGTACAGGAAGGCACAGCTGGTATGCAGACAGGTGGGTAATGGCAGGCACAGCTGGTATGCAGACAGGTGGGTACTGGCAGGCACAGCTGGTATGCAGACAGGCGGGTACTGGCAGGCACAGCTGGTATGCAGACAGGCGGGTACTGGCAGGCACGGCTGGTATGCAGACAGGTGGGTACTGGCAGGCACGGCTGGTATGCAGACAGGTGGGTACTGGCAGGCACGGCTGGTATGCAGACAGGTGGGTACTGGCCGGCACGGCCGGTATGCAGACATGCAGATACTTGAAGGTAGGAACGCAGGCTGGATAAGGACCAGTACACACTGATAAACAGGAACAGAGCCGCAGGTGAGTGCGGTGAACAAGCAGAGCAGAACCGCAGGTGTGGAGGACAAGCAGAGCAGAGCAAAACCACAGGTGCGGAGGTCAAGCAGAGCAGAGCAAAACTGCAGGTGCGGAGGACAAGCAGAGCAGAGCGAAACCGCAGGTGCGGAGGACAAGCAGAGCAAAACCACAGGTGCGGAGGGCAAGCAGAGCAGAGCGAAACCACAGGTGCGGAGGGCCAGCAGAGCAGAGCGAAACCGCAGGTGCAGAGGACAAGCAGAGCAGAGCGAAACCGCAGGTGCGGAGGACAAGCGAGGCAGAGCAGAGCAGAGCATAACTGCAGAGCAGATTGTGCAGGCAGACAGGACAGGGCTCTGTTGACATGGAACAGACTGGGAAACACAGGAAAATAGCTAGAACACAGGAGGTAGAAACGGAGGCTGGGAAACGGGACAAGCAGAACCAGATACACACAAGGTACTTGCAATGAAGTAATGAGTGGATACAAAACTCACAAACAGAAGTGCAGAGACAACGAGTTGGATTTAGGTGCAGGTTCAGACACTGCAGGAAAAGGAGAGGATCGGGCATAGAGACAAACAGGTAATGGGCTAAGACACTGTTCAGACAGGAACTGAACCAGGAACAGGATACAGGAATGAGCCTGGGTACACAGCCCCCACGGTGGCAGAAACAAACTAGAAGTCACAGATACAGGTAACGGGCCTGGGTACTCAGCCCCCATGGTGGTGGAAACAGACAAGATACCTGACAGGACCTGGCAACTCAGTTGCACAGAATACACTGAAAGGAAGTGTTGCTCAAGCACCTCCTACTGGGTGGAGGGGGTTTAAGTATCCAGTGACTCACAGCAATAGGCTGGGGATGCATTAGGACTGCGCACGCTGTAACTTTAAGAAACAGGAAGCAACAGCGCCACCACCCTAAGCAATCAGACAAGAGACATGCACACAGCAAGTAATGGAGCAAAGTGTTCAGCCTGGACTGATAGGTAAGTTGGCGGTCTTGCATGGTGGTAGATGGTAAGCCGTGCCAGCACGCCGCCAGGGATGTTACATGATTCTTGTAGATTTTATATTATTAGGCATGCACTTAATATTTTAATATATTAATCCTTCCACTTGGGAAATATAATTAACGGGGATCATGTGTTTCTTTTGACATAATGCTGCCAGACTATTTATTATATAAATGTCCTGTGAATTTGATGATGTTGTTACTTTGTTTACTTTAGTCTATATATGTATAGTCTATGTATGTAATATGTATGTAACCCTAATGAAATATACAACACCATGGAATTAATGGTGCTTTAAAAATAAATAATAACAAAGCTGATGCCGTATGTTCATTTTCATCTGTAAACCTTCTAGTTTGCAAAGTAGAATTTTAAAGTTATGTTGCATTTTTGTTTGAGGGGGGGATAATTTAAAAAAAGAATAAAAATAAGATACAAAATATATTAAAGGAGCTGTCTGGTCGAACACGACAAGTCTGCAATCACTCTATCTGACTGCAGACTTGTGAATTCAAGTGTATTGTGCGAGGCCGGAAGCAATATAGTCAGATTCTGGATTCTGGCTGGGAGTATGCATATTCCATATTTGCAGTTACGTGACTGTTGTTCCTAGTGCTGCCCCTGAAGAATCCTAACAGCACGCAGTGCGTGCTAAGTGAGGGTTCCCAAGTCTACAGTCACATAGCGTGACTGCAGACTTGTCATTTTAGACAGGACAATCCCTTTAAGGTTTTACTACTGTTTTATTAGTTGAATTTAAAAGCCATACGTGATACGGAAATACTGCTGGCTATAGCCACAACTTAGTTTCCATTACCACTTAGTTTCCTAGCAACATGGTTTTTCAGGGTTATGGAAATTTTATTAGAGGGGAGTAATAAAACAAAAAATATCTATCAAAAACTACAAAAAATATTACTTTTTTGCATAACTGTTTTACTAGTTCAATTTAACAAGCATAAATGCCAAAACAATTCCGCTGGTTATTGCTGTAACTTAAATTTTGTGCGTGTAACTTAATTCTGTAAGGATACATAATTTTTTCTAAGGGGGAGGAGAAAATAAAGAAAATAATATCTATAAAATAAAGGAAAAGGTTAATGTTTTGGCTCAGTCAATGGGCGTGGCTATTATTATTTCTCACAGAAAGGGGTGCCTACTGCTTGCGCTCAGGAACCGGAGAAAGTAGATTGTTCTATTGTTCTCTAAACTTGTTTTTGAATGCAAAATACACTGCACCGAATACACTTCAAGTAGCAACTCTGGGCAGGAACAATACATGAGTTTTATGTTTTGTGAATTAGTGAAGCAAATGGGACAGGTGGTAAAATCCCCATGACTAGGAACTCTGTCTGTTTTCACCATTAGGTGGCAGTTGTCTGTCTCCTCCTACATCTTCTCTGGATAATAGTCAGACAGACAGACATGACCCCATTTCTAACAGACACATGGCACTGTGTTGATCTCACACAATGACCTAATTCTTTTTGTTCATTCAATTAAAGAGCTGTCAAGTGGTTTTAAAGCTTGAAAGGACAGGAGACAACAGACATACAGTGGACAAATTGCTACTGTCTGTCAAGTGGCAAATCTCAATCTGCCTTGCTCCACATCAACTGCAGCTGGGAAATGTCATAAGCGTTAATGCCTGGAACATTCTGTTTGTCTGGGCAAAGTAACTCATGCTCCCCGAATAGCAGACCTTCTGAAATCAATTGTGCAACATTTATTTTAGAATTTTACCTGCTTTATTAAGGTAATAGCTAAGGACAGGAAAATGCTCATTTCAACCATTTCTAAGTTGCAAAAATTTACAAAAATAAAATGGTCAGTGCACTGCCTGATTTACAATGTCACTACCCATTGGAATTCAGCAATGTATATGTTGCAGAGTCTTTACAAAAGTGGTGATGAGCTATGTAATGCTGCAGCCATTGTTTACTTTGAGATCTTCCATTGCCAGAATATGAGTGACAAGTGTTGCCTACTGAAGCCATTTAAAAAGACAACAAGATTTGTACGTAGAGACAAATGTGGAGTTAACAATGTCATCCCCCTCATATTTATCCTGGAAGAAACACTCACCAAAATGCAAAATGGGCTAGAGGAAGAACAGCAAGTAGTATATGTTCATCACTGCCATGTGTCTGTTGTGGACCTTCAAAGTCTATGTTACAAGCTGCATGATTTGGAGATGGAGGAACAGGAAAAGGGAGAGGAAGAGGAGAAGCAGTATGATGTGGAGAGGAACATAGAGTTAGCATAGAAAGGAGATAAGGCTTACATAGCGAAAATGATGACGAAGAGGCTGCCTATGACAACGAACAATCAGTGCAGAGTGATGAGAATGAACCAACGAAGCCCTCATTTGTGCTGGCAAGCATCACAAACTGTATGCTTGAATGCTTGTAGGATAAAATCTTGTGTTGTTAAAATCAAGTAGAGGGATTACTATTGGATAGCAATGTTTTATTTTACATTCTCCATCATGCAAAATAAATTCCAAATTCACTTATTACTAGGATAATTTATTTTTACTGCTCTCACCCACAAAGCTCTCCACAGTTCTGCACCGCCTTGTATTTCCTCTCTCATCTCTGTCTATCGTGACCTTTGTTCTACAATTGATCTAAGACTAACATTCCCCTTAATCCGAACCTGGCACCTCTGTCTCCAAGACTTCTCTCAGGCTGCGCCAGTTCTCTGGAATGTACTACCCCAGACAATCTGACTGATACCTAGCCCCCATGTCTTCAACCCATCTCTTTAAACAAGCCTACCACCTCAGCTCAGTAAACTAACTTTACCCTGTTCCCTCCCTCTAAATATTATTCAGAATCTGCTCCCTCCTATTCATCTGTTTCCACACCCTCCATGCACACGATAACTACATTTGATACTTGATAATTGCACTTAAACATACTGGCTGATGACCGGATCATGCAGCCTTATATGAAAATCCCTATTTATTATAATTGCTAGACCTGAAATAACAAACACTTTTCACCTACTGTGTCCCCCATTCCCTTGTAGATTGTAAGCTTGTGAGGAGGGACCTCACTCCTAACTGTTTAAACGGTCTTACCTTATATTGAATTTATTGTCTGTATATGTCCCCGCTTAATTGTGGAGTGCTGCGGAATATGTTGGTACTATATAAATAAAAATTATTATCTGCAAAGTTTTTGTTGGGTGGAAATCTGCTGACCAGCAGTGATCCCCACAAACCCCATGCTCCCTGCCTGCGCCAGCATTAGGAAAACAACAAGTAGCCAATCAGCCTCAGGTTAAGTATATTGGATATGATGTACAGGATGTTGTATCTTTCATTGTGCCAACCCGATACACTTCAGCAAGCAAAGATGCACTGGCTGAACAGCCAAGTTTAATCAATTCGCGATTGTTTTTAGACAGAAACACTGAATCATGATCCCATCAACTTTTAGGTCAGATATTAGACAAGTGGCAAAGACTGACTAAATTTGTTATTAGAGTACTGTGATATCAAGCCTCCAATGTAATGTAAGAATGGGTATTCAGCATTGTTTAGTCATTTAAACAATCACAAACCTGTTCAGGATCACAAAATGGATACTTTTTTCAGTCTAAGTAGAGAAGCTATTACTACTTCACTTTCAAAACAACATA
The DNA here is from genome assembly GCF_046119375.1 of Phyllobates terribilis. Taxonomy (NCBI): domain Eukaryota; kingdom Metazoa; phylum Chordata; class Amphibia; order Anura; family Dendrobatidae; genus Phyllobates; species Phyllobates terribilis. The sequence goes on from NW_027362762.1 coordinate 696,854,737, forward strand.
CTTGCTGTTGCTCCCTAAATAAAGTGATCATTTTTGGATGCCTTGTGATAAAATTATTTCTATCTCATTTAGCTAAGAACAAATCTCTTGATACTCTCCAAACAGGGATAATTTGTGCACCACTCCCCTTGTGAAAAAGCCATGACTTCTTATGTTTGCACTGCCTGTGCATAAACAGATGCAAGGCAGACATCTGCCCCCAAAAATCAATAATTTTTGGACTCTTATTAACAATTTAAGTAGTCTAAAAAGTCTGATATTGCAGTGTGTTGTTAAATAGGCTGTTGGTTACTATCTGTATTCCCCTTGTGAATTGGAATTTTAAAATATCTACTTATCTGTAAATAAGATCTAAGAATTAGATATAAGATATAAGAATTAATTAATTTTTAAGAATTAGTTGCAGCTTCACTTATCTCCAGACGCCAAAGGAGGTCCCAAAGATTATTACAGATCCATATCTCTCTGTGTATATTGTAAAGTACTGCTCCCATAACTAGATTTATGCAAAAATGGTCCTGGTCTGGTTGCCATGTCAGCAGTCAATGGCCGCTTAAATAAAACTCTACAAACCTCGTACTACCAGCTGATATTGCTGGAGCGTCTTCTGATTACTTGTACCAGTTTAGTTTCATGTGTGTGTGACATTGTGTTAGGATTAATAATCAGAAGAGGGGACACTGATAGGTAGGACTTCATTCACAGGCCTCTGAAGTGGCCATAGATTAGCATGGTGGCCGCTGGACCAGGGTCCTGTGAATCTTTTTGCTCAACTTTAACTGTCAATTAATCAATAATCTCGCACTATTTAATGATTACATGGTGACATTGTTCATATTCTAGTCTAGACAGCAAAACTAGAAAAACAAGTTTAAAAATGAAAAATAAAAATATTTCTCATAAGACAACTTAAACTGGAAAATTAATAAACTGGTATGAAATATTTATTAACAATCTTTGCACCCACATCAGTGGGCCGTGAGTTTAAATCCACTAAGCTTTTCTTTAAGATCAACATTAAAAACACTGGTGAAAACTTACTATACAAATTGTACATGCCTTGTACCACATGGCTTTGTGCAGCAGTGAGTGTGGCTTAACCCCTTTCTGACCTGATCAGTAATAGTATGTTGCGCTGGCCTGGGCCTATTGGATCAGGTATGTACTATTACGCATCACGGGATCGCGATCCTTGCTATGTGCAAGGAGCAATCCCGTACCGCTCCCAGCACATTAACCCCCGAAATGCTGCGATTGGAGTCGATCGCAGCATTCTGGGAGCAAAGGGAGGTAAGTGCCGCTTACTTACCTCCTCTCTGGCATCCCGCGCTGTCTGTGTCGGGTCCTGGAAGTTGTCATTGAGACCTGATGTCGTCATTACGACATCTGGGTCACCAGGCAGCATGAAGGCTGAGAGCCTGTAAACCAATAAAAGTACACATATTTGGTATCACCGCGTCCGTAACGACATGACCTATAAAATTGTCCCTCTAGTTAACCCCTTTAGTGAGCACGGTAAAAAAAAACGATGCTTTATCATCATACTGTTAAACAAAAAATGGAATAAAAGGTGATCAAAAAGATGAAAATAAGAATAAAAATGGTACCGCTGAAAACGTCATCTTGTCCCGCAAAAAAAAAGCTGCCATACAGCTCCATCAGCCAAAAAATAAAAATTTATAGCTCTCAGAATAAAGCAATACAAAAAATTATTTTTTCTATAAAATATTTTTTATTGTGTAAATATTTATATTATAAACACATCAAAACATTTTTTTAACTGTACAACCCCTTTAATTTGAACATATGTAGTCTTTGAAAGTCAACATCTTTAAAATATATTGATGTAGCAAAAAGAAAATTGAATTAATTATACTTATGTTTTTAAGAACATGTGAGTATTTAATTTCTCACCATCAAATTCACACTAGGTGTCTGTGAAGAATAGTATTAGTAAATTAAAGGCGTGCTATTTAAAACCCTGTTTCCCTGTCAGACATATCACCTATAACAGTGTTCCAAAATCAGCCATTTCTTCCATTTTCATTTTGTTGCAGTGTGTCGGTCAAGCTAATCACGCTAGGTCTCTGTATAGAATAATATAAGTAAATTACAGGCCTGCTATTTAAAACCGTGGTTCTCTGTCAGACATATCACCTATAACAGTGTTCCAAAATCAGCCAATTCTGCCTTCCATTTCGTTGCAGTGTGTTGGTCAAGCTATTCACACTAGATCTCTGTAGAATAATATTAGTAAATTACAGGCTTGATATTTAAAACCGTGGTACTCTGTCAGAGGTATCACATATAACTGTGTTCCAAAATCAACCATTTCTCGTGAATGTTGAAAATATTGTCCTCCATTTAAAATGAGCAAGGTGCGTGGCAAGGGACGGGGAAGTGGACGTGATGCTGATGGTGCATGCAGAGGCAGAGGTCAAGGACATGGCCGTGGGCAAGCTGAAATTGTGCCACAATAAACATCCACATCTTGACCTTCCTGTCCCAATTACTAGGGGACACCAGTACACCACTATTGAACCCAGAGCAGTGTCAAAAGGTTGCTGGGGAATAGCAGATAATGCTTCCAGTCACTTTGCCACCACCACCCTGTCTTCCACACGGTCAAGTCTCAGTAGCTGTGATTCTGGACCGCATATTCCTCACCCTGATCCTCCTTCCTCACATCATGCTGAGCGCCCGGAGACAACTGTTCCCACACTTGGACACTTAGAAGAGATGTTCACTTTTCCATTTGTAGATTCGGGCCTCTCGCCCGGCCAGTTTGAAGCAAGTCAAGAGGAGAAGGCGCATAGTGATGCCCAAATATTGGTGGGAAAGTACAATTACTGTCGTAAGAGGTTGATGATGATGATTGCCAGAAAGTCAGGAGGAAGACAAGGGTTTCGGAAGTGGAAGACAAGGTGGTGGATGATATAGTAACAGACCCAACCTGGCATCGGGACATACAGAGCGAGGACAGAAGTACACAGGGGGAAGGAGGCATAGCATCACAACAGGCAGAAAGAAGCAGTGTGGTGGCTGCAGACACAAGGTGGGAAATTGTTCCTCGTAACCACAATACGACGGACTGTCAAGACAGTCTGGTTGTTTTTTAAAGACTCTGCAGATAGCCCAATAAAGGCAATTTGCACCATCTGCCAGGCCAGCATCAGCAGGGGTCGCAAAACTAGCAGCCTGACCACCACTAGCATGATCATGCACATGGCAGCAAAGCACCCGACTAAGTGGGCCGAACACCAGGGTCCAGGAACAGTGTCTGCGAGTGACATCACTGCTTCTTCCGCTGTTGTGCGTGCATGCCAGTCGCTTGTCCTTGGCGCATGCCAAGATGTCTCTTGCCCTGCACGTGTCGTTGTACACTCTCAACTTGCATCATCAGCAAGCACGTCCACGTCCTTGTCCCAGTGCAGAATTCAGTTGTCCCTACCCCAGACCTTGGAACGCAAGGTAATCGGTCCCCAGCTGCCATAATTTCTCCCGGTGCGCCATCCCCGCATTACACGAGCACGTGTCCCACAACATTAGCCGTGCCATCAACAACGCAGTTACTGGGAAAGTCCACCTAACCAGGGACACATGGAAAAGTGCTTGTGGGCAGGGACGGTATATCTCGCTGAGGTTAATATAGTAGAAGCCGGGACCCAGCTGGACCTTGGGACGGAACTCGTTCCCCCGACGCCGAGGATTGCGGGCCCTGGGTCAATCAGGGTTGCCCCCACATTCCACAGGTCCTGCACCTCCTCTATGCTTAGGTGACAAATCGCATAATGCTGAAGAGTTGTGGAAACAAAACATAAAAAAAACTATATAAATGTGGTACCGCTGTAAACGTACTGACCCGAAGATAAAGCTGCCTTATAAATTTTACCACATGAGGAACGGCATAAAAAAAATAAATTCCTGAATTGTTGGTTTTTGTTTATTCTGCCTCGCAAAAATCAGAATAGAAAGCGATCAAAAAATGTCACATACCCAAAAATGGTACCAATAAAAATGTCAACTTGTCCCGCAAAAAAGAAGCCACAAATGACTCTGTAGGACGAAATATAGACAAATTATAGCTCTCAAAATATGGCGATGCAAAAACTAGTCTTTGCAAAAAAAAGGGGTTTTCAGTGTGTGACAACTGTCAATCGTAAAAACCCCATATAAATCTGGTGTCGCTGTAATCACACCGAACCATAGAATAAAGTTGTCTACTCACTTATGCCGCACGAGGAATGGCATAAAAAATAAACTCTAGGCTTAAGGTTGTGCTAGGGTTAGGGTTTTGCTAGGGTTATTGTCGTGCTAGGGTTAGGGTTGTGCTAGGGTTAGGGTTGGGCCAGAGTTAGGGTTGGATCATAGTTAGGGTTAGGCTAGGGTTAGGGTTGGGCTACGGTTAGGGTAGGGTTAGGGTTGGGCTAAGATTAGGGTTGTGCTAGGGTTAGGGTTGAGCTAGGGTTATGGTTGTGATAGGGTTAGGGTTGTTAGGATTAGGGTTGGGCTATGGTTTGGGTTGTGCTAAGATTAGGGTTGTGCTAGGGTTAAGGTTAGGGTTGGGCTAGGATTAGGGTTGGGCTAGGGTTAGGGTTGGGCTAGGGTTAGGATTAGGCTAGGGTTAGGATTGGGCTGGGGTTAGGGTAGGGTTAGAGTTGTGTTAGGGTTAGGGTTGTGCTAGGGTTAGGATTAGGGTTGTGCTAGGGTTCGGGTTTTATTAGGGTTGAGTTTAGTGTTGTGTTGGGATTGGGATTTTTTCAAAAGTAAAGAAACAAACATGACGACAATATGGCGACTAATGTTGAGCGCAAGTGCTCTCTACTTGAGTTTGCATCGGGTGCTGGGGTATGCACCGAGTTGCTTGAGTGACATGCTTGAGTCTCCGTACCATATGTTTTGTAGCTGTTGCCTGCCATGCATGAGCGATCCCCGCATGTTTTTTTTGGGGTGTCTAATAACTGTGAAACTGTGGGGACTCGAGCATGTCACTTGATTACCAACAATACTTGGTGCATACCCGAGTACCCGATGCAAACTCAAGTAGCGAGCACTTGCGCTCAAGACTAATGACAACTTATTCAATATGATGACCTAAAGTTATCAAATTATGTGTCGTACCTCTGGGTTCAAAGTGTTCACTATACCCCTTGATAAAATCCTTGAGGGGTGTAGTTTCCAAAATGAGGTTACTTGTGGGGGGTTTCCACTGTTTAGGTGCATCAGGGGTTCCCCAAACGCGACATGGCATCTGCTCTCGATTCCAGCCAATTTTGCGTTCAAAAAGTCACACAGTGCTCCTTCCCTTCTGAACCCTGCTGAGTGCCCAAACAGTGTATTTTCTCCACATATGGGGTATCGGTGTACTCAAGAAAAATTTAGCAACAGTTTTTGGGGTCTATTTTCTCCTCTTACCCTTGTGAAAATAAAAAATTTGGGGCTAAAAGATCATTTTTGTGGAAAAAGTTCGTTTTTTTTTTATTTTCACAGCTCTACGTTATAAACTTCTGTGAAGCACCTGGGGGTTCAAGGTGCTCACCACACATCTATAAAAGTTCCCTGAGGGGTCTAGTTTCCAAAAATGGGGTCAGTTGTGGGCGGTTTCCACTGTTTAGGCACATCAGGGGTTGCGACATGACAACCGCTAATTATTCAAGCAAATTTTACATTCAAAAAATCAAATGGCACTCCTTCCCTTCCGAACCCTGCCGTGTGCTCAAACAGTGGTTTTTCTCCACATATGGGGTATCGGCTTACTCAGGATAAATTGCAAAACAGATTTCATGGTGCAATTTGTCCCGTTACCCTTATGAAAATTCAAAATTGGATGCTGAAAAACATTTTTGTGGGAAAAATGTAAAAATTTTATTTTTACAGATCAATGTTATAAACTTCTGTGAAGCACCTGGGGGTTCAAATTGCTCACCACACACCTAGATAAGTTCACTGAGGGGTCTAGTTTCCAAAATGGTGTCACTTGTCGTGGGTTTCCACCGTTTAGGCACATCAGAGGCTCCCCAAACGCAACATGGTGTCCTCTAATTATTCAAGCAAATTTTACATTCAAAAAGTCAAATGGTACTCCTTCCCTTCCGAGCCCTGCCGTGTGCCCAAACAGTGGTTTTCCCCCACATACGGGGTATCGGCATGCTCAGGAGGAATTGATCAACAAATTTTGGAGTCCATTTTTCTTGATACCCGTATGAAAATAAAAAATTAGGGTCTAAAGTAACATTTTTGTGAAAAAAGTTAAATGTTCATTTTTTTATTCCACATTCCAAAAATTCCTGTGAAGCATCTGAAAGATTAATAAACTTATTGAATGTGGTTTTGAGCACCTTGAGGGGTGAAGTTTTTAGAATGGTGTCACTTTTTGGGTATTTTCTGTCATCAAGGCCCCTCAAAGTCACTTCAAATGTGATGTGGTCCCTAAAAAAAATGTTTTCGTAAATTTTGTTGGAAAAATGAGAAATCGCTGGTCAACTTTTAATCCTTCTAAAAAAAATTTTTTTCTAAAATTGTGCTGATGTAAATTAAACATGTGGGAAATGTTATTTATTAACTATTTTGTGTGACATATCTCTCTAATTTAAGGGCATGAAAATTCAAAGTTTGAAAATTGCAAAATTTTAAAAATTTTCGCCAAATTTCCGATTTTTCACAAATAAACGCAAGAGTTATGGAAGAAATTTTACCAATATCATGAAGCACAATATGTCACAAAAACAATCTCAGAATAAGTGGGATCCGTTGAAGCGTTCCAGAGTTCTTACCTCATAAAGTGACAATGGTCAGAACTGTAAAAATTGGCCTGGTCATTAATGTGCAAACCAACCTCGGAGGTAAAGGGGTTAAATAGAAAGGGGCACAAATTTCTGCCACAAAGTAATCTAACCAATTGGTGATATCTATTGGTGATGTCTATTAAGTAGCAAGTATTGATAAATATTAGTCAATATTGATAAATATGCCTAATAGAAAAATAGAAAAGAAAACAATCATCATACAAGATTGGATCATTGTTATTTTCTTAGAATGTTTTATAATGTCAAACAAGTTAGTATAATATAATATCTGTTTTTTTGTGCACTGCATTAACTAAAACCCCTTCATAACCTTGCGATTTTCCATTTTTGAGTTTTGTTTTTTCTTCCCCTTCTTCCAAGAGCCATAACTTTTTTATTTTCTATCAATATAGCCATATGAAGGCTTGTTTTTTGTGAGGCAAGTTGTACTTTTGAATGACAACATTGATTTTACCATATAGTAAACTGGAAAACAGGAAAAAAATTCCAAGTGCGGTGAAATTGCAAAAAAAGTGCAATTCCACAATTGTTTTTTGTATTTTTTATTTACCATGTTCACTATGTGGTAAAACTGACCTGCCAATATGATTCCTCAGATTAGTACGAGTATGCAGATATGAAACATGTATACGTTATTTTTAATTTAAGTAGTGAAAGAAAATTCCCCCCCAATTTTTTTTTGCTTATATTGGCTATTTAAGAGAGCTTATGTCACCTATTTTAGCGCTTTCATTTTTCGAGATCATGAGCTGAGTGACAGCTTCTTTTTTGTGCCCTGAGCTGAATCTTGATACCATTGATACCATTTTGAGGTAGATAAAATATTTTGATTGCCTCGTATTGCATTTTATTGCAATGTTGCAGCTGATAAAAAAACGTAATTCTGGCATTTTGATTCTTTTTCTTGTTACGCCGTTTACCGATCGTATTAATTTATTTTATATTTTGATAGATCAGACATCTCTGAATGCAGCGATACCAAATATGTGTATTTTTTAAATCTTTTATTTTCAATTGGGCAAAGAGGGGTGATTTGAACTTTTTTTTTATTTGTTTTTTTTCATATTTTTAAAAACTTTTCTTTTTTTACTTTTTACTTTCTTCAATAGTCCCCTTAGGAGAATTGAAGCTATGATTGTCCAATCGCCTGTGCTATACATAGCAGGGCTCCAGCCCTGCAATGTGTAGCAAAATTCACAATCACAAGCCAGCCTTCACAGGAGATTCACAATGACAGACATGGGAGTCTTCTGCAGATCCCCAGCTGTCAGGACAATCCATCGACAACCCGTGATCACGTGACAGAGTGCTGATGAGCAGCTTCCTGCTGTCGAATGTTAAATCCGGCTGTCAGTGATTGACAGAGGTATCTAATAGAGATGAGCGTTGTTCGACTCAACTTGTTCGCCAATCTCAAATTCGAGCTGTTTTGGGCGGTGTTCGAGCCGTTCGGCGAACACGAACGATTTGAAAAAAAATTCGGCTGTTCGAGGTTATGTTCGATAACTGTTCGTGCACCAAAATCATAACTGGATTTTTTCTCAGTAATGCTGAAAATTAATGTTAATACGCATTTTGAGTGTTCAGCGGGGCGGGGGGAGGGGCAGGGGATGGATCTCTGCAGGAATAATGAAGATCTCCATTTTTTTTTCTCTTTCCCGCATTTACAGTGGGGAGGTGCAATCTGTCAGCAGAGCACACACAGAGAGAAGTGCTTTTTTTCACACAAGCAAGGGCATGTGTCATTAGCAGTGTATGTCACATGTCCTTGCCCTATAAGACCCAGCCATTTTCCCCGTCGCCACCATTTTCTCACTTCTGCAGCTGTGTGTTAGACGGCACCGCTGTTGCTGTGTGTGCTATACCTTGTTAATTTAAAGCCAATTTTCACACAAATCCACAGATAGCTTGGGAGTAGGGAATAGCTGTGATTGCAGTCCTTTTAAGGACTAGGTTACAGCATTTCCTATGACTTTTATCAGGCAGGTCTGTGCTCTTAAATAGATAAGTTGGGAGTAAAGACTAATTGTAATTGCAGTCCTTTTCAGGACTAGGTTACATCAGTTCCTATCAGTTTTTGCCAGGCAGGTCTGTGACAGTGCTGTGCAAGTTTTTTTGACAGCATTTGGCTAAATCTAGCAAAGCTAATCCTTTTTGGCCTATTGCAGAGTGTGTTAGTCAGTGGAGTAGCCTATCTGTGTTGCAAGCTACACCACCTGTGTATAGAATACCAATTTTTTTACTGCACCTAGTGAAGTAAAACCTTTTGGGCATAGCATCATTCTATTAGTCCATCTATACTGACCTCCATAAGGTTGCAAATTGAATATAATTTTTTTCTGCATCTAGCTCTGAAAAAATATTTGGGCTTCTAGCAGTGTGTGGGACTTGTTCTATTAGTCCATCTATACTGACCTCCATCAGGTTGCAAATTAAAAATAATTTTTATCTGCATCTAGCTCTGAAAAAATATTTGGGCTTCTAGCAGTGTGTGGGACTTGTTCTATTAGTCCATCTATACTGACCTCCATCAGGTTGCAAATTGAATATAATTTTTTTCTGCATCTAGTTCTGAAAAAATATTTGGGCTTCTAGCAGTGTGTGGGACTTGGTCTATTAGTCCATCTATACTGACCTCCATCAGGTTGCAAATTAAAAATAATTTTTATCTGCATCTAGCTCTGAAAAAATATTTGGGCTTCTAGCAGTGTGTGGGACTTGTTCTATTAGTCCATCTATACTGACCTCCATCAGGTTGCAAACTGAATATAATTTTTTTCTGCATCTAGCTCTGAAAAAATATTTGGGCTTCTAGCAGTGTGTGGGACTTGGTCTATTAGTCCATCTACACTGACCTCCATCAGGTTGCAAATTGAATATAATTTTTTTCTGCATCTAGCTCTGAAAAAATATTTGGGCTTCTAGCAGTGTGTGGGACTTGGTTTATTAGTCCATCTATACTGACCTCCATCAGGTTGCAAATTGAATATAATTTTTTTCTGCATCTAGCTCTGAGAAAATATTTGGGCTTCTAGCAGTGTGTCGGATTTGTTCTATTAGTCCATCTATACTGACCTCCATCAGGTTGCAAATTAAAAATAATTTTTATCTGCATCTAGCTCTGAAAAAATATTTGGGCTTCTAGCAGTGTGTGGGACTTGTTCTATTAGTCCATCTATACTGACCTCCATCAGGTTGCAAATTGAATATAATTTTTTTCTGCATCTAGCTCTGAGAAAATATTTGGGCTTCTAGCAGTGTGTGGGATTTGTTCTATTAGTCCATCTATACTGACCTCCATCAAGTTGCAAATTAAAAATAATTTTTATCTGCATCTAGCTCTGAAAAAATATTTGGGCTTCTAGCAGTGTGTGGGACTTGTTCTATTAGTCCATCTATACTGACCTCCATCAGGTTGCAAATTGAATATAATTTTTTTCTGCATCTAGCTCTGAAAAAATATTTGGGCTTCTAGCAGTGTGTGGGACTTGTTCTATTAGTCCATCTATACTGACCTCCATCAGGTTGCAAATTGAATATCATTTTTTTCTGCATCTAACCAAGACAATAGTTTTGGCCTAATACCACAGTTTGGCCACTCAGCTCTGCTCGGTTCCCATCCATTGTTTTTTTGTGCAAACAACTCCAGAGTTGTGAATTAGTTAACCACCAAAATGAGTGGAAGAAGGCCTGCTGCTGGTGGAAAGGGGAATAGGCGTGTTGGGAAGGGGAAAAAAGGTTGTGTCCGTGGGGTAGGTGTTAAGCAACAGTAACATCTGCAGAAGAAAGACCATCTTCCAGCCAAACTAAAATGTCTACTTCTTTTAGCGGACAATGTGATAAGATCCCTTTCTTACGGCCACGCCAATCACTACAAATTCCAGATGAGGCACAAAAACAGCAGGTGCTTCAACGGATATCAAGTGCTCCTTTAAGTGGGCTCTCCTCCACATCAACTTCAACATCACAAATACTCCAGTCCTCAGAGGTGTCACCCCAATTGCACTTGCTTCCTCACAGCTCCCAAATCTCCAGCTGCCCGTCTGAGTATGAGGTAGAACAGATGGTTGAGTCTGCAGAGCTGTTTACTCATACTATAGCCTGGGAATCAGAGGTCGGCTCCAGCGCTTCTGTGAATCCAGACGAGGAAATGATCTGCACTGATGCCCAGAATCTTTAGGAGTTGGATCCAGGACCAGACGCAGAAGGTTCTGACCATAATGTAGACCCTCATTCCCTAACTGTAACTCCTGTTGGTGGAGACAATGAGGAAGACGATGATGAGACTCAAATACCTGATTGGAGCGACAACTTTAGTTTTTTGTCAGGGCAGGAACAGGTTGGCTCTGAGGACGACGGGTGTGATAACACACAGGGTGATGATGATGAGGTTGCAGATCCCACTTACTGTCAATCCACAGTCAGCCAAGAGATGAGGTCAGCAGAGGAGGTGGAGGAGAATGCTAGTGATGAAGAGGTCAGGTTGCGCCTTCCTGGACAGAGACGTAGTACTGGAAGTACGTCAACAACTGCATCCTCAAACACAACTCTGCCTCTGACCACAAGTCGTGGTAGCTCTTCAGGTCGCATGGGTGCTAAGCCTTGCATAGCCTGGGCATTTTTTCAGATCGATAAAGATGACCCAACTCGTGTTATCTGTAACATTTGTCAACAAAAGCTAAGTAGAGGCCAAAAAATACATAGTTTGAGTACTTCATGCATGAACCGGCACATGGACGTGAAGCATAAGTTGCAGTGGGAAGCTCACTGTGCTACAATGCGGCCTAGCCGGCCGGGCCAACCTCCGTCTGCCCCATCTTGTGCATCTGCGGCCTCTGCATCCTCTGTGACTGGGGGGACATCAGTCACACCTGTTTTGGGATTCAGACCTGCCACCTCTTTACCCGCAACAGCCAGCGTGATTGGCACATCATCATTTTCTTTGGAGGTGGTAACACCAGCTGGTGTTGAGCGCTGTCCGACATCGATAGCACCACCTTTGGATCAAGGCAACCTAACATGTCCGCCTGCATCTTCCTCACAGACCGGCAGTTTGCCGGGGACACCCTTATCAACCCCGTCTAAGCATAACAGCCAGCCCTCGGTCCCTTAGATGTAAAAGTCAAAGACCATTTCCTCCTAGCCATGGGAAAGCTAAGAGGTTGAATTTCAACATCTGCAAGCTCTTGGCTACAGAAATGCTGCCTTTCCGCCTGGTGGACACAGAGGATTTTTGAGACCTTATGTCCGTCGCAGTGCCCCAGTACAAGATGCCCAGTCGGCACTACTTCTCAAAGAAAGGTGTGCCTGCGCTCCACCAGCATGTCGCACACAACATCACCGCTTCTTTGAGAAACTCTGTGTGTGACAGGGTGCATTTCACCACCAACACTTGGACGATTAGGCATGGACAGGGGCGTTACATGTCGCTGACTGGGCACTGGGTAACTATGGTGACAGCAGGACAAGGGGCTGCTGTCCAAGTCTTGCCGTCACCACGAGTTGTGCGTCAAAACTCTTTATCTCAAAGTTCCTCCACTGCTTCTGCCTCCTCAACCTCCTCTCAGTCCTCCACCTGCACCCAAAGCCTGTCTGGTCATGCCACAAGCTTTCTAACTGCGCAGAAGGGATCCTGCACACCTCCTTACTATGCTGGCAGTAGGGCTCAACGTCATCAGGCGGTTTTTACTTTGAAATATCTGGGAAATGTGAGTCACACAGCTGAGGAGTTGTGGTCAGCTCTGGAGAACCAATTTCATGAATGGTTGTCTCCACTGGACCTGAAACCAGGGAAGGCCGTGTGCGACAATGCTGCAAACCTGGGTGCGGCCCTTCGCCGGGGCAATGTCACACACGTGCCTTGTATGGCTCACGTGTTGAACCTGGTTGTTCAGCAATTTTTAGCCCACTATCCCGGACTAGATGGCCTTCTGCAGAGGGCACGGTCGCTGTGTACTAATTTCCGCCGTCCGCATCCCGCAGCTCAGCGACTTACATCTCTACAGAAGTCGTTGGGCCTGCCACTTCACCGGCTAAAATGCGATGTGCCTACCCAGTAGAATTCAACTCTGCACATGTTGCAGCGACTGTGGCAGCACCGACAAGCCCTGGTGCAATACGTTCTGACGTATAGCCTGTGACAACGAGATCCAGAGGTGGGGCAAATCACGCTGGAGGAGTGGTCTCAGATCAGGGACCTATGCACCCTTCTGCACAGTTTTGAAATGGCGACGAAGATGTTTAGTGCTGACGATGCCATTATCAGCATGACTATTTCGGTGATTTACATGCTGGAGCACATGTTAAACAGAATTCGGAGTCAGGTGGTGGCACAAGAGGAGGTGGAGGAAGTAGAGGAGGAGGAGTTGTATGCGGAAGGGCTAACATCAGCAAGGTCCAGACGGTCGGCAGCACCAAGGCAGCAGGCATGTGAGTGTGGGGGAGATGGTTTTACCAGGGCGCATAGTAGCAGCCAAACTAGTGAAGAAGGTGCAGGAGCCCAGGAAGAAGTGGAGGACGAACTGATGGAAGACTCATCGGATGAGGGAGACCTTGATCACATTTCTGTTGTGCGAGGTTGGGGGGAGAGGACAGAGGAAGGAAGCATGATTGTTACCTCGCCACCAACACAACAGGGACTTGGTGCTCCTGGATGCGCAAGACAAATGAGTGCCTTCTTGCTGCACTACCTGCAACATGACCCTCGAATTGTGAGAATTAGAAATAATCCTGACTACTGGGTTGCCACACTGTTAGATCCCCGGTACAAAAGTAAATTTGCAGAAATTATTCCTGCCATAGAAAGGGATGCACGCATGCAGGAGTATCAGCAGAGACTGTTGCAGAATCTTACATGTGCTTTTCCACAAAACACCAGTGGTGCACGTAGTGAATCTCACAGTTCCAACTTGCCAACCGTGGGACCGTCGAGTGTTCAGCACTCAAACCGTAACAGAAACACAGTATCTGCTGGTAACATCAATTTTACGGAATCATTTCACCACTTTTTTAGCCCATCCTTTGCAAGGCCACAGGAGACAAGAAGTCTGACACATAGTCAACGCCTAGAGACGATGGAACAGGAGTTTCTCCAAGTAAACATTGAAGCCATGACTGTGTCACTGGACCCTTGCTTTTTTTGGGCTTCCAATCTGGATAAATGGCCGGAGCTCACCACTTACGCCTTGGAGATCTTGTCATGACACGCAGCCAGCGTTCTGTCTGAACGTGTGTTCAGCGCTGCTGGTGGTATGCTGACTGATAAGCGCACGCGGCTCTCCACTGATAATGTAGACAGACTCATGTTCATAAAGATGAACAAATCATGGATCCGAAACGACTTTTCTACCCCTGTGTCATCCTGGGGAGAGTAAAAGCTTGATGATTGGTTAAAATCACCCTACCAACCGTTTTAAGCTTTCAAATTACTAATCATGTTTATCTGTATCTTGGCTGGAAAATAATTTGGGCTTTGTAGCAGTGTGCAGTACTGATTCTATTAGGCCTTCTATACTAAGCTCCACCAGATTTAAAATTACTAATCATGTTTATCGGTATCTTGGCTGGAAAATAATTTGGGCTTTGTAGCAGTGTGCAGTACTGATTCTATTAGGCCATCTATACTAAGCTCCACCAGATTTAAAATTAGTAATAATTTTTAGCTGCATCTAGCCCGGAAAATAATTTTGGGGCTCCGAGATGCGCAAGACACATAAGTGACTTCTTGCTGCACTACCTGCAACATGACCCTCAGATTGTCAGAATTCGAAGTAATCCTGACTACTTGGTTGCCACACTCTTAGATCCCCACACTCTTCGATCAACCTTTTCATTTTAATAAAGACCAAAAAAATGGTCATTTTGAAATTATAAGCATTAGCAGGTTATTAGAAACTGAAATCAAACAGTTTTCAACTCAAAACTTTATTCTAGGTTATGTTACATTTGCACATAGGACCCCTTGTTCGAAAGGAGCTTCTGAACTCTCTCGTCCATTGAATTTGTCTGGTTTTGGATGGTTTCTGCTTCAATTGTTTTGCATGAGGACAGAATACCCTCCCAGAGCTGTTGCTTATATGTGAACTGCCTCCCGCCATCATAGACACTCCTTTTGATGATGCTCCAGAGGTTCTGAAAGCGGTAGAGGTCAGGGGAGCATGGGGTCACACCATAAGTTTGTCCCCTTTTATGCCCATATCAGCCAGAGATGCAGATGTGCTATGTGCAGCATGAGACGGTGCATTATCATGCATGAAAATGATGTTGCTGTGGAATACACGGTTCTTCTTCTTGAACCATGGCAGGAAGTGCTGTTTGAGAAACTCCACATACATTATGGAGTTCATCTTTACCCCTTCAGGGATCCTAAAGGGGCCGACAATCTCTCTCCCCATGATTCCAGCCCAAAACATTACTCCACCTCCTCCTTGTTGGCGCTGTAGCCGTGTTTGCGTGGGGTGTCCATCAACCAGCCATCCTTCACTCCATCCATCTGGACCATCGAGCTTTGCATGGCACTCATCCGTGAACAAAACAGTTTGGAAGTCAGTCTTCATGTATTGTTTGGCCCACTGGAGCCGTTTCTGCTTGTGTGCAGTGGATAGAGGAAGTCGACAGGATGGCGTACGCACAGCTGCAAACCTCTGAAGGACCCTGCATCTTGTTGTTCGGGGGACGTTGGAGGCACCAACAGCTTCAAAAACTTGTCTGCTGCTATGACAAGGCTTTTTTGCCGCTGCTCTTTTAACCTGACGTAATTGCCTGTAGGAAACAGTCCTCAATTTGCCCTTATCAGCACGCACATGTGTGTACTGTGAATCAGCTACATACTTCTTGATTGCCAAGACACTTCATCCTGATCATCGCACAATGTTGATTGCAGTCATGCCTTGACCTAAACACTCCACAATTTGTTGCTTCTCAGCAGCCGACACATCCTTTTTCTTTCCCATTTTGGCAGAAAATGTAGGCTGCTTAATAATATGGGACAGCCTTCTTAAGTAGTCTTGCCTTTCATTGGACACACCTGCCAAACTAATTAGCACAGGTGTCTGCAATTGCTTACAGTGATATAAAGAGCCCTGACACACATCACCATCAATGAGTTTAACTGACAAACAAACAAATTCTTCCCTTATCACTCCTAAACATTTTTTTGCATAATAATTTGGAACACAGGGTACATGTGCTTTTCCACAAAACACCAGTGGTTCACGTAGTGAATCTTACAGTTCTAACTTGCCAACCGTGGTCTGTATGGAGTTGTTCAATAAAGGGCCGAAAATTAAGATAACATAGACGGGAGAGGTCTCTATGAATAGGAATTCCTAAGTATTTGATAACCTGTGAGGGCCAGGCAAAGGGAAAGTTGGACTGGATGGAATCCTGTATGGATTTGGGGAGGGAGACATCGAGGGCCTCAGACTTCGCTGCATTGATTTTAAAATTTGACCATGTAACAAAGTGATCTATTTCAGCCATAACAGCAGGGATGGATATATGTGATTGAGTGATATATGCTAGGACATCATCAGCAAATAGAGAGCACTTGTACTCGGTGCCTTCCACCTCAATCCACCTAATATTGGGGTTATGGCGAATTGATGAGAGCAGGTGCTCCGTCACTAGGATGTATAAGAGAGGGGACATAGGACATCCCTGCCTTGTCCCATTGGTGATTAGGAAAGGTGAAGAAAATGTTCTGACGTGCCCCCTGGGCCTTGGGACATCCGGAGCCGAACCCTTTTTGGTGGATGCTGGTGGTTGTAGTCTTCGTGGCGGCGACCCGGTTCCGTGGCTCAGGGCGGTCAAACTAGTGGCAAACTATTTATGTGGTTTTGATGTTTAAATGTCCGACTACGCCACCCGTGGATTGCGGTCAGAGTGAACCGCCGCTGCAGGGCAGACCGCTGAGGCTGGTGTAGTGGGTGCAGCAGAGCGTAGCATAACTCCCCACGGGAGGAGTATAGCCTCAGGGCAGTGTATGCGGAGGATGGGGATGATGGTGCAGGGCAGCAGCAGTAATGACACGGAGTCAGTGATGCAGTCCAGGGCCTTTACTCACAGTTCTTATTATCCAGACCAGTTCTGCAGGTAACGGCTGCCCACGTCGTACTGTGCTCACCAGGTGAGGGGCTCAGACAACTCCCAGATAACTTTGGAGCGCTTCACAGGACCCCCTTTGTGTGTCCTTTCTCTGGCCTTTCTTACCAACCCTTTTGTCCGGCTGCCTCGGGCCTCCTCTTGGTAAACTTGGCGCCAGTTTCCCTGACCCTATGTGGTGCCTTCCTAGCGGGTGTAGCCTCCGGTTTCTAGCTGAGGGTCGTTTCCCGCCTCCACTAGTTTCAGGGACCGGTCTCCCCCTTTGGCCTGACCCCTCCACGCAGGTGGATTCGGGTGTTCGGTGGCGACTCGCCCGTCCACACCCCTGGGATCCCTTCGTTCCTCATTCCTGGAGCCTTCTCCGCTCCTCTTCCTTCCTTCTCCCTCTTCCAGGCCTGGGCCTCTGTTACTAGGCCTGCCTCCGGAGCAGAGCTCATGCAGAGCCCCTGCTCCCTGTCACTTCTGCTCAGACTTCTCTGCACTGAACTAAGATGGTGCCCACCTTTTATACTCCCTTCTCAATGCACCCAGGAACTGCTTCCTCCCTGCTCCTGCACTACAGGGTTCCCCTTCCTCAG
Organism: Phyllobates terribilis; assembly: GCF_046119375.1. Taxonomy (NCBI): domain Eukaryota; kingdom Metazoa; phylum Chordata; class Amphibia; order Anura; family Dendrobatidae; genus Phyllobates; species Phyllobates terribilis. The sequence goes on from NW_027362762.1 coordinate 696,872,222, forward strand.
TGTTCCCTCCCCCCACTCCAGCCAGGGAAAAGGACTGTTGTGCCCATCTCAGGGGCATATTGGTCGCCCTGCCCCACGGCAATGTGGTGTAATGCATGCAGGTGTCGGGTCCTGATCCACACTCCATCCTTACCTGAGAGTGAGATATCACACCTCTGGGTGAGGTGCAATACCTCTGTAGCAATCCAGCCATCAGGGTGCTACAGTTCCATTTATCTTCAGCCTAGGTGACGTATTGCGATACAGGGCCGTGATTTTGGCTCTAAAAGGGTCCCCTACCCCAAGCTTTTTAAGAGAATAATATTTGGCGTGCCAGGAGACTCTATGGAATGCTTTCTCAGCATCCAACGAGAGTATCTAATTACAAATTTTTAACTGCATCTAGCCCAGGAAATACTTTGTGCCTAGTAGCAGTGTCTGCTAGTCAGCGGATTATCCCGGCTGTTAAGCAAGCTACACCACCTGTAGTTTGGACACTTAATTTTTTCAAAGGAAATGCTTCGGGACCACGGGATACTCAGTGAAGAGCATCAGGAGGCACCCCAAGGCATATGGGCAGTAGGACGCCTTGTGGTGGACAGCCGAGCTCGATCCTTATAAAAGCTTTTTAACTGCAGCAGCTTTAGTGGACGCTACTGGAGCTGGAATTACGCGGCTGCTGGCATGAGACTTGCCCTCCAATAGATCCTTGTAAATGGATTTAAAGTGTATTCATTCAAATTAGAGAGACAATTTAAATTAAAAAGCTTAGAGCTGCCTCCACCACAGGGGGGCTCGCTCGACCCACCAGCGGACAGGCACCAGTATTTGAAGAGGGGGGCTGGCCGTCAGGGTCCACTGCGGCTCTGGCACAAACCCTGCGACACGGAGGTGGCACGGGCATGAACGGACTGGCCGTGTCGGCTTCTCACTTTTTGGATTTTAGAAGGGCATGACATGCCTATATCTGTGTCTCCCCCTCCTTTTACTCCTCCACCTCTTTTCTTTTCACAAGACTATATGTACTTGTCACTTTTCCATGTGTTAGTTATGTCTTCTGAGCAGTTTGTCAGCTTTTGGACACCTTTGAAGGTGTTTTCTATGTGTTTCTATGTGTTTTTGTTTGCCTGCCATTGGTTTTAACGGTGTTCGAAGGTGTTCGACGAACAGTTCGGCGAACACACGGGTGTTCGACGAACCGAACCGAACTCGAACACTACGGGGGTGGCTCAACACTAGTATTTAACTGATTAAATGCATTTGATGGTTAATTAAATCAGCCATCATTTGTGGAGAAAGATGCGGGCTCAGCCCACATCAAAGACTGGGACACGACCTTTAACGTAAATATATGTCAAAGGTCATGAAGGGGTTAACTTAAAATTTTTAGCTATTTCAAACATGATACAATCGGTTATCATTAAACTTGTGGTACAGATTTTAGAAGAGTTTATTTTGAGCAATTAGAGATTCATTTCTGGGAACACCCAATAGTGGCTGCCATGAGTTTTTTTATGATGCCTGTTACAGTAAAAACAGAAACTGGTTTATGGTGTTCAGTAATTTATAAAATTATTGTTCTGTGAAAAAAAATTGGATACAACTAATAGGACAAAAAATACTCAAGAAAAATTCCTATGAACTACTTGTAATAATTTGGGCTGGTTTAAGGAGGTTGCAAATTTGGCAGCTGTTGAGGGCACCATCTCTAAGGGGACTCAGCTAAGCTTATCATTGACCCTTTTCAAAGCATTAGACCACCAGAGAATTTGCAATTACAAATTTTATTACTCTAGACCACTTGGAATATAAAAATTTGAGGAAACTTACAAAATAATTTAGTTTGTACAGGACCCTAATTTCTATTATACCATCGCTGATAATGAATAGAACTGAATGGCCAGATTAGCTAAATCAATGAAAATGCAAATGAGCTCAGTGTTCTTAAGTATGGGGAGTTGGTAGAGATACAGTAGTTGTCAGTTGGACAATACTTCAGGTGACAGCTGTATAATGTGCATATCCTGCTTTAGGCTCTTCTCAGACTGCATATTATGTGTCTATTTATCATATGCTCTAGGAAAATTTGTTAAGCTCATCCTTAGACAGCCCCATTCCCCAATTAAAGGCCTTTGACCTCTGTTCAGCCATATATGTCATATATTTCAAGGTTTATATCGTTTTGCTGTATGGAATAGCGCAGCCACTGCACTATTCAATACAGTGCGGTCTAGTAAAATATTATTTGTTTACAGTGAAGCCCTAGGTGACATCTATTACTGCCCTCTCAAACATATACCTACAATTTTATCAGTTACTCTTTAATGTTCCACCACCCATATGTAAAAAAAAAATACTTTTTAACTTCTGTTTAGTTTATCTATGATAACAGTTTTGACATTTTCTTAATAAATGAAAAAAGGGAGACTTTTAGCCTATTCCAAAAATTTTGGAGGGATTATGGGTTCTTAGAAAGTACATTTGCCAAGTTTTTAGTGGAATGTGATATAATTCTTAATGAGTATTTTTACAAGGAGTTTTCAACCTCCTCCTCCGGAGTGCATACAGCACTATACTTCTACAACTACTTCTACAACTATATTGTGCATTTGAAAAAATAAACAAATAAATAAAAAATAAAGCATGAATTTACAAAATATTATACCATGGACAGAAACCATCTACAGCAAAAATTCTTTCAATTAAAGCAGTGACAACCACAGACAACAGATGTCCTCTCTGTATGAACCATATGATCCCCTTTCTTTCTACTATCACACCTTAGGCCACCTTCTCATTGTCTCCCTAACAATCTTCCATGATGTTGCAGTGCCTAATAAGCACTAAAGATGCCACTGAGGACCACAACAGAAAAGATGACTGAACATGGCAGGGTGAGGTGAAAGCTGGGTAAGTATATAGACAAGAGTTCCAGAAAATGTGCTGGTGGCACTGCCCTCATGAGAGCCAGCCAATGTAAACTGAGATAACCTTACAGACATCACCTCAGTGCAAAGCAGCCAAGTCCCATGGAGCACAGCGTGACACCTTGATAGGTGTCTGCTGGATTTGAAATGGGTTCATAACCATCTGTGGACTCTGTGGTCTCCCATTCTGGTCCAGCTGGGGCTGATGCTGCTCAGCATTGTCATTAGTCCCAACGCCTAGCTGGTCCACGAGATGTACAGGTTGTATCTTTGGTCTTTGTTCCTAGCAACATGAAGGATAGGTTGCGGAGGGAGACAGGGCTGATAAAGCCTAAGTCCAGGATTCTCTGTACTGCGCATGCCCGTGACATGGCGGACCATGAATGGTGGTTTGGGAGTCAGCTGATCCTGTGACCTGGCACCGCCTGATTGGTCGCGGGTGACGTCACCAATGGTGCGACGGTGGGCAGGGCTTAATCTTTAAAAAGCCTGCCCACAAACATGGCGGCACGCTCTGATCATTGAGCAGTGATGGTGTTGTGTGGACGCTTAGTCTCTTGGGCTCCACGTGTGCTTTAGTTTCTGGCAGGCAGGTTTAGTGGAAATAGGTAGGCTTAGATGAAATAGGCAGGTAGCTTCATCTGACAGTCTGGCTCCAACAAAGGGGTCGCCTTACAGCCCGAGCAGTCTGCAGACACCCTATTCCTGGTACCACCTGTAAGCCACGTGGAGAGATACTCCTTAGTCCGGTAGCACACCGGCTCAGAGCACGTATTTGCCGGCGTGAGTCACACACGCATCCTAGCACCAACTGTGTAGTCTCTGTGCTGTAACCGGACTACAGATGCATTATTTATCGCTCATCTCTGGTGCAGTTAATGGAGAATTCCTATTCCCATTCCGGTGTGCAGTAACACGGAGGGGATTGTTATTTATGTTGGTTGATTAACCTTCCCACCTGGAAGGTGTTTGGCCGCAGTCCACCAGGCTGCATCGCAGACCGCGGGTTCGGTTGCTTTCCATTATTTAATAAAGTTGTTTGCAACCGTCCTCTTAACACACCTGGCAGTTTCTCCTGCTACAATGTATGGAGCTGCATGCTTTCAATGGAGCTCCATACACTGGATGTAACAGAGTTGGGGTTCGTCATGGGACCTCATAATTATGGATTATCTGTGGAAAGATAAGGATTACTTTGATTTTTGTTTTTTATTGTGACATGCAAAAGTAGTGCTGTTGCAGAGTGTGACATGCATGTTTACTGTCTGGCTGCAGCCGTAAAGAAAGGTGGTGTGTGTGTTCTATATCTCACAGAAGTGCCCCCGCAAGTGAAAAGGATTCAAGTCAGGAGTTAAGCTAAGCACAGGTAAGGTAAAGTTCCTGAACTAGCAGTGCAGAGTATTGTCAGGCAGAAAGATAAGGACTGGAAGAAATGGTGTCACAGGGATCATCTCCCTCAGCAAACCCTCCCCCCTCCTCCATCTCACAGTGCTGTAAAGAATGCTGTGTTCATTAATGTGCCTTTGCATTAGAACTGTGCTGTGCTGTACTACTGGGAGGACTGTGAACTTCTGTGCTGCTAAGGAAAGTGTACTGTTTGTCACTGGAGCCTGTTGCTCATATGACTTAACTTGCACTGGCTGTGCGGCTTCTCATTAAATGCTACTGTTCTACCATTTATGAGGACTCTTGTCAAGTGTGTCTGGAAAGCAAGTGAAACAACCTACTTGTCTGTGCCTGAGGGTCAATACCCCTGTGTGCCTGAGAGAAGCTGCAGCACATGGTCTATGGTTGCCCTGAGTAACGCTTCCCTCAGGATTCCAAAGAATTCATGCAACCTGTCTCGCCCCGATCTGAACCTAGCGGCATGCATGTAACATTGGTGGTCCGTAAGGGAAGTCCTGAGCGGGAATTAGCATGTAGAGGGAGAAGAGGAAAAGTGTGTGGAAAAACACAGCAGCACAGCACCTCAACTCAACTCTGCTACACCAGTTAAAGAGGACCAGTCCTAAAGAAAACTCACAAGCAGCAATGGATGTGGAAATACAAATGGACAGAATTAGTGAGCTGCTTCTTCAGTTAATCTGTGAATAATTGAGAACAGTAGAAGAACATATATACACTGTGTTCCAATTTATTATGCAAAAAGTGTTTATGAGTGATAAGGTAAGAATTTTTTTGTTTGTCAGTTAAACTCATTGATGGTGATGTGTGGTGCCAGGGCTCTTTATATCACTGTAAGCAATTGCAGACACCTGTGCTAATTAGTTTGGCAGGTGTGTCCAATGAAAGGCAAGACTACTTAAGAAGGCTGTCCCACATTATAAAGCAGCCTACATTTTCTGCCAAAATGGGAAAGAAAAAGGATGCGTTGGCTGCTGAGAGGCAACAATTTGTGGAGTGTTTAGGTCAAGGCATGACTACAATCAACATTGCCAAGACACTTCATCGTGATCATCGCACAATCAAGAAGTATGTAGCTGATTCACAGTACACAGGTGTGCGTGCTGATAAGGGAAAATTGAGGACTCTTTCCTACAGGCAATTACGTCAGGTTAAAAGAACAGCGGCAAAAAAGCCTTGTCATAGCAGCAGACAAGTTTTTGAAGCTGCTGGTGCCTCCAACGTCCCCCAAACAACAAGATGCAGGTTCCTTCAGAGGTTTGCAGCTGTGCGTAAGCCATCCTGTCTACCTCCTCTATCCACTGCACACAAGCAGAAACGGCTCCAGTGGGCCAAACAATACATGAAGACTGACTTCAAAACTGTTTTGTTCACCGATGAGTGCCGTGCAACGCTCTATGGTCCAGATGGATGGAGTGGAGGATGGCTGGTTGATGGACACCCCATGCAAACACGGCTACGGCTCCAACAAGGAGGAGATGGAGCAATGTTTTGGGCTAGAATCATGGGGAGAGAGATTGTCGGCCCCTTTAGGATCCCTGAAGGGGTAAAGATGAACTCCATAATGTATGTTGAGTTTCTCAACATGGTTCAAGAAGAAGAACCATGCATTCCGCAGCAAGATCATTTTCATGCATGATAATGCACCGTCTCATGCTGCACATAACACATCTGCATCTTTGGCTGCTATAGGCATAAAAGGGGACAAACTTATGGTGTGGCACCCATGCTCCCCTGACCTCAACCCCATTGAGAACCTCTGGAGGATCATCAAAAGGAGTGTCTATGATGGCGGGAGGCAGTTCACATCTAAACAACAGCTCTGGGAGGGTATTCTGTCCTCATGCAAAACAATTGAAGCAGAAACCATCCAAATCCTGACAAATTCAATGGACGAGAGAGTTCAGAAGCTCCTTTCGAACAAGGGGTCCTATGTGCAAATGTAACATCACCTAGAATAAAGTTTTGAGTTGAAAACTGTTTAATTTCAGTTTGTAATAACCTGCTAATGCTTATAATTTCAAAAATGACCATTTTCTTGTTCTTTATTCAAATGAAAAGGTTGAAAACTCTGCTGTGCATAATAATTTGGAACATGCATTTTGAGTGCAGTTTGCGTGTTTTATTTTTTTTTAAATATACTGTTATCAGAGGCAGTTTGTACAAAAACCTTTCAATTGTACTCTAATAGTTATTTGACTGGAAAATTACAATGACTGCAATTCATATAGGTAATTTGGGAAAATCTGAGAAAATATTATTTGCATAATAATTTGGAACACAGTGTATATTTCAGAAGAACTGATTTCTAAAGCACACAACTGCAGGCAACTGTTAGCTGTCATTAATGCAAAAATGGATGAGCTGGGGGAGAAAAAGCTAAAGACATCATGGGGACATTCCTCCAGGAACTAACTCAGTTTCTAACCAGGTTGAAGTTGGAGGAAGGAGGGGCGGCACCAATTACCAAAAGTGGGAATTTCCGTCCACAGACTGAACTACAGGAATTGAAAGAACAATTCAAAGCCCTAACAACAGCTCTGCAGGAATCGACCAAAACCTCTGAACGGGTGAGAGACTCAGACAGGACCTTTAACCTGCTCGGATTAGATAAATCAGGGAGACAGTCCTCTCTAACACCACAGATCATCATAAGGAAAGAATTCAAGATACTGTGACAGATTGGAGAGTGTGAACAGAAAGAGTGGCTGTCTTATAGGAACTTGATGCACCAGATCGATGCAGGCTTACAGAAAGGCTAGCAACTAGGGATGAGTGAGTAGTGAATTAATCGGAGTCGCTATACTCGTAACGAGTTGGTCCCAATACTCGGGTACTCGTTACGAGTAGCAAGTCCAATGTAAGTCAATGGGAAAAGTGAGTAAGCCGAGTAATTGTCTTCTGGAGCCTATAAAGTGGTCTGGGGGCTGAGGAAAAGGCTGAAATGGGTGCATGATTATTGAAAAGCCGTCGGTAAAAAGACACCGGCTTTTAAACAATCACTCAGCCCCATACTTGCTTCCCCGCAGAGTCTCATCCCGATCCTCCGCTCCCCCGTCGCCTCCCATCCCGATCCTAAGTTAGGACCGGGCAGGGAGCGCAGCACCAGGGAGCGGGAAGCGAAGGACCCGGCGGGGAAGCCGGCAATGAAAAGACTTCACCGCCGGCTTTCCCGTTCGGTGCAGCGCTCCCCGCTCCCTGATGTACGCTCCCCGCTCCCTGGTGCTTTGCTCCCTGCCCGGTCCTAACTTAGGATCCGGATGCGAGGCGGCGGGGGAGCGGGGAGCGTACATCAGGGAGCGGGGAGCGCAGCACCGAACGGGAAAGCCAGCGGTGAAGTCTTTTTACTGCCAGCTTCCCCGCCCGGGTCCTTCGCTCCCCGCTCACTGATGCTGTGCTCCCCGCTCCCTGGTGCTTCGCTCCCTGCCCGGTCCTAACTTAGGATCGAGATGGGAGGCAGCGAGGGGAGGGGAGGATCGGAATGGGAGGTTACAGGGAAGCGAGTATGGGGCTGAGTGATTGTTTAAAAGCCGGCGGCTTTTTACCGACGGCTTTTAAACAATCATGCACCCAGTTCAGCCTTTTCCTCAGCCCCCAGACTGCTTTATAGGCTCCAGCAGACATTTATTCGGCTTACTCGCATTTCCCATTGACTTACATTGGACTCGCCGTCACAGCGAGACACTGAGGAGCACAAGCATGCCTGCGCTTCTCAGTGTCTGCGGGATGACAGGCTGGATGGCAGCGTTCTGCTGCGATCCAGCCTGTCATGTGATTGTAGCAGAGCTGAAGCCGTCGTGGGAACCATGGAAAAGTAAGGATGATGTTGGTCTATTATTTTACTTTTATTGCAGGAGATCGTTGGCTTCAGCTGGAATGGGTGTGACGGTAAGTATGGTTTAATTTAGAACAATAAAGAATTGTGTCTTTATTTCAATTAAAGGACTTTATTCAGGGTGTTTGTGTTTTTTTTTAACTTTGACTATGGGGTTAGTAATGGGGGTGTCTTATAGACGCCTCTCCATTACTAACCTGGGCTTGATGTCAGCTGACATTATAAGCTGACATCAACCCCAGCCCTATTACCCCACTGCCACCGCTACAGGGCACTGGGAAGAGCGAGGCTAAGTGCCATCATTGGCGCATCCTATGGATGCGCCATTTCTGGGGCGGCTGACGGCTGGTGTTTCTAGCCTGGGAGGGTGCCAATATTCATGGCACCCTTCCTGGGCTATTAATATCAGCCCCCAGCTGTCTGCCTAGCCTTTGCTAGCTATTAAAATAGGGGGGACCCCACATAATTTTTTTGAGGGGTCCCCCATTTTAATAGCTAGTAAAGGCTATGTATTCAGCTGGGGGCTGATATTAGTAGCCTAGGAAGCTCCGTGGGTGTTACCCCCTTCCCAGGCTTCAAACATCTGCCCCAGCCATCTGCTTAACCTCCGCTAGAGCCTAAAATTACGGGGAACCCCACGCCAATTTTTTTTTAAATAAATCCTTTATTTTAACACTAAATGACAAGTACAGTAATCAACACTGTCACTGTACTTCATATATATGTGACTGACATGTTTCTATCTATCTAATCTATGTGTGATTCTCTATTACTTCTATTCTAAATTGTCGGGTACCGCTGCTGAAATGCCGGCCGGCTTTTTTAAAGAGACGGTGAATGAAAACACTATTATTTTGTTTAATAAATCCTTTTCACTAAATGACAAGTATAGTAAGCAACATTGTCACTGTACTTCATATATATGTGACTGACATGTTTCTATCTATCTAATCTATGTGTGATTCTCTATTCTTTCTGTTCTAAATTGTCGGGTACCGGTGTATGCCGCTGCTGAATTGCCGGCATTTCATGTTTCACTGTGAGCACTGTTCCCATCGATTTGGGCAATCACTGTAATGCCACAACCACCATGGCTGTGGCATTACAGTGAGTGGCAGACAATCCCTGCATGATTGGTGCTCTAAATAGCGCCAGACATGCAGGACACGCTTTTGGTGCACGAACAGTTATCAAACATAACCTCGAACAGCCAAATTTTTTGCAAATCGTTCGGGTTCATCGAACAACTCGAACACCGCCCAAAACAGCTCAAATTTGAGATTGGCGAACAGTTCTAGTCGAACACCGCTCATCTCTACTGGTAACCGCGACGAGGAGGAAGCCCCAGAAGCAAATCCAAATCTCACCAATCCCCAGAATGGCGGATGAGGTAAAACGGCTGCATCAGTACTATCCCCAAGTGTGTTCTCGTATACAACAGCTGCATGGGAGACTGGGGCATCAGCAACTTAATGCCCAGTGCGGAGTTCAAATGATGTACTCCTGGGAGGATAGTAAAGATAGCCTCATCAGCCTAATCGGTGAAAGGTGCTTTATACAGTGCCAGCTAGATGGACTCCTAGTAAAAGCAATTTGGGACACTTGAGCCCAAGCGAGCCTTTTAAATGAAGAATGGAGAAGGCGCTACCTGACACACACTTTCCTTCAGTCACTAAAAGAACTCTTGGACCAGTGGAACTCCACAGCAAAGCCGTCAACCAGACCGAAATCCCTTTCATAGGCTGGGTGGAAGTGGCTTTCCAACTCAGTGCCGCGAAGAACAGTAACACCATCAAGCTATTGGTACCTTTTCTCGTGATCAGTGATCAGAACGTGGCAGAGGATCCTATCCAGGGTTATAATGTAATCAGTGAGGTCATCACGAAACACAAGGCAGAGGAGATGGTGGTGGATGCAATTGCACATCGCTCGCCATTCCCAACGCCTTGGTGGAAAATGTGATTCATAGAGTAAAGAAAGCACAGAATACAATGGACCAAAAAGAAGTCAAAGTAGGCTGGAGCCCAACCATCAACCCTGCAAACCAAATGGTGGGGGTGAGATGTGGAGTCTGGGTAGAACTGGGAAGAAAAGTCCAGAAAAGACTATCTGTTTTAATTAAAGAATGGATGAAGCTCTACCTTAGTGAAGACGGTATCCTGTATCATAAAGGAGGACAAAACCAGCAGTTAGTACTACCCAGAGTATTCCGTAGGTTGGTCTTCAAAGAACTCCATGATAACATGGGACACCTGGGAGAGGAAAGGACAACCAACTTGATCCATGAATGTACCTTCTGGCCGTACATGCAGAGAGATATTGAGAGGTACGTGACCAAGGAGTGTGGGTGTCTGAAAGATAAACATCCCAACAAATCAACCAGGGCACCTATGGGCAACATCCAAACTATGTATCCATTTGAGATGGTCTCAATAGAGTTTCTATATCTCGAGATGTGTAAGGGTGGTTACGAATGCATCTTGGTGGTGATGGACCATTTCACTCGATTTTCTCAAGCATATGCCACCACCAATGAATCTGGTTGAAAAGCGGCAGAGAAGCTCTTCAATGATTTTGCTTTGAGGTTTGGGTTCCCTACAAGGTTACACCACGACCAAGGAAGAGAATTTGCGAACCAGCTCTTTGCCAAGCTAGGAAAGTACTGTCGAATTCAAAGATCCCACACAATGCCCCATCACCCAGAGGGTAATGGACAAGTGGAACGTTTTAACCGGACATTATTGTCGATGTTGCGCACTTTAACAGGAGATGAGAAGAAAGCCTGGAAGATTTCCCTGTCAAAAGTGGTAAATGCCTATAACTGTAGAAAGAGAGATGCAATGGGTTACTCACCCTTTTTCCTATTGTATGGACGATCACCAAGACTGCCAATCGACATCATGCTCAATACTCCAGTGTCAGAGACTTACAGAATGTATCCAGATTAAGTTTGGAAATGGAAGGAACGGATGGCAAAGGCATACAACATAGCATCCAAAGTGGTCACCCAAGGACAGAGCAAGAGTAAGGAGTACTATGATCGAAAATGTTATGGAGCAGAATTGGCACCGGGAAGCCGGGTGCTAGTCAAGAACGTACGTGAGAAAGGCTGTCCAAGAAAACTTCATTCGTACTGGGAAGACAAGGTGTATGTGGTCGTAAGGAGGAAAGCTGATGACAGCCCAGTGTATGAAATCTGATTGGAAATGCGAGACAAGAAAACCAGAATAGTCCATCGAAATTTACTACTACCCTGTGATTATCTCCCACCACAACAAGACTTCCCAGAAATAGACCGACATCATCCGAGATTGACCAAGGAACCACCACAGACTGAAGCTCCGGAGGTGGATCGTGACCTTAAAAGTTCTGATGGAGACGAACACGCCATTGTATTTGTCGGACCGGCAAGGAGAGGGATATACCATCCTCAGGAGAGTGAACGAAGTCCTGAGGCTCCAGACTTCATACCAAGGTGTACAGATGAAGTCCAATTCAGATCTGATGATCAAACACTGGCCACTGAAGAGACCGATCGACACTCAGGAGGAGCTGAATTACCAGACCGTGTGGAAACAAGCGACTCAGGAGAAGTACAGGAACTTACAGAGGCAGCTCCAAGATCATCTGAGTAAGCATGGGAAATGAGGGTAATGGAAGAAACTTCTGTGACCAAAGAACCAGTGGTCTCTGAGGAACAACCCACCAGGAGGATGCCGACTCGAGAAATAAGGAGGCCCGTGATGCTGACATATGAGACACTTGGTGAACCAAGTCAAGTGTCAAGGACTGTCGACTGGAAACAGGAATCTCTGCCTGCGGACCAGGTAAGCCCACTTGAGAGGTATTCACCACCAAGAGGCAGTATGGAAGATGTTGCCTGGTGGAAAGACTTGTTTTCATGCTTTGATTTTCTTTGTATAAACAAAGAACTGTTAAAGCCTAGAGAGAGAGAGCTGGTTGAAGACGTACAAAAAGCTCCAGCTGAAGAGATGCTGATTGTTTTAATTGTGTTAATTGTTTATTTCTTACAGATATCCTACAAGAAAAAGGTCGTAAGTATAGGTTTTTATCAATGTTTATACATTTTATACCAATTTGACAATGTCCATTTGTATATAAAGTTATCCAACTTTAACCACTGTCTCAGAATTGGTCAGATTGACCAATTAAGACAAATGTCGAGGACGACATTCAAAAAGGAGGGAAGAGTGTGACATGCAGAAGTAGTGCTGTTGCTTTAAAAGCATTCAGCAACTATTAGAAGTAACACAAGCACAGGAGACAGGAAGTGTTGTGCTCCAGAAGCATCCAGCAACTAGAGGGGTAAACACAGTCACAGGAGAAGGGGAGTGTTTTAGCAGAGCCCCAGGTGGACTGTGGGGAAGTTGTTTAATGTTTGGCTGGAGCCGTAGAGAAAGGTGGTGTGTGTGTTCTGTATCGCACAGAAGCGCCCCTGCAAGTGAAAAGGATTCAAGTCAGGAGTGAAGCTAAGCACAGGTAAGGTAAAGTTTCTGAACTAGCAGTGCAGAGTATTGTCAGGCAGAAAGATAAAGACTGGAAGAAATGGTGTCACAGGGATTATCTCCTTCAGCAAACCTTTCCCCCCTCCTCCATCTCACGGTGCTGTAAAGAATGCTGTGTTCATTAATGTGCCTTTGAATTAGAACTGCACTGTCCTGTACTGCTGGGAAGACTGTGAACTGCTGTGCTGCTAAGGAAAGAGTACTGTTTGTCACTGGAGCCTGTTGTTCATATGACTTAACTTGCACTGGCTGTGCAGCTTCTTTTTAAATGCTACTGTCCTACCATTTATGAGGACTCTTGTCAAGTGTGTCTGGTCAGCAAGTGAAACAACCTACGTGTCTGTGCCTGAGAGTCAATACCCCTGTGTGCCTTATAGAAGCTGCAGCACATGGTCTATTGTCGCCCTGAGTAACGGTTCTCCCAGGATTCCAAAGAATTCATGTAACCTGTCTCACCCCGATCTGAACCTAGCGGCGTGCGTGTAACATTATTTTTATGGTAATAAATGGGAAAAAGAGTGGATTAGTCGGGGAGTGTTTTGTTCAATTAAAGGACTTTATCTGTGTGTCTTTCTTACTTTTGACTACGGGGTTAGTAATGGGGGTGTCTGGTAGATTACTAAACTCAGTTCTTCCGCTGCACTCATTACTAACCCCTGGGCTTTATGTCAGTGGACATAAAAAAGCTGATGTCAACCCCAAAACCATTGCCCCCACTGCCCCAACAGCCACCAGAATCACCCAGTGCCCAGTCAGCGAGATGTAACGCCCCTGGCCATGCTTGCTCATCCAGGTGTCAGTGGTGAAATGCACCCTGTTAGACATAGTTGGTGAAGTTTAAGCTTTTAGCTTTGGCATGTGTAGGAGGAAACAATCTTTTATGTGACAACAATTGCGGGACCGAGGTCTGACTGCTGTGCTGAAAGAGGGTGGAGTAGAGTGAACAGGAAAAACTGCTGGACTGTAGCGGGTAAGCAACTGGAAGTTCTGCGGCACGGTGATGGAGGAAGAAGCATCAGATGCAGTTGATGGTGCGGCCGATGTTTAGCGAGGCCGCTAGTCCGCATTTTAGCGCAGTGAGATTCCCAGACTAATGCATGTTTATGGCGCATGTGCCGGTTCATGTAGAAGTCAAATTTTTGCCATTTTTTCCTCTACTGAGTCATTATTTACAAAGTTGGCAGATAACATGAGTTGGGTTATCCTTTGCAATCAAAAAAGGCACAGGCTAGGCAACCCTTGCCACCCCTGCAAACTGCAGACTCACGACCGCTGCTGGCCACTTCCAGAGTTGGGGCTGAGGATGCAGTGCTTGTCATGGTTGCATCACTCAGTGTCTGTACGGGAAGCCGCAACATGACCTCCTCATCTTCCTCCTCCTCCATCTCCTTTACTGAGCTATTCAGCTGTGTGCCTCTGGGTTTACACCAAGTGGGATCTACAACCTTATAGTCATCCTCTCAGTTCTCCCACTCCTCCCCTCCTTCTCTTTCTGCCCTGACAGCACAGTACAGTCCAGATGTTCCTCAGATATCTATGTCTCATCATGATCACCTTCACCCCGGGGGTTAATATCTGGTGAAGAGGGTCAGGATTCTGCTCAGACCCTACTTTATCCAAGCAGAAAAAATCCAACTGAAAAAAAATTTGGGCATCAGTGCAGATGGTTTTTCTCCTCTTGAGTCTGTGAATCTTTGGAGCAGACCTCTGGCAGTCTGACTGCTCTAACTGTAAAGAACCCTATCTTATTTAGCTTCCGGACTTGCCTTTCTTCCATCTGTAGTGAGTGCCCCATGGTCTTTTGCAAGGTCCTTGGAAGGAATAAGCTACCTTTTTTTCTACATCACATTCAAACAATACTCCCACCATGGTAAGTGCTCCCACTGATCATTTCAACCTCATCATTGTGAAAGTGTCATGTTGTAGATATTTAGTGCCTTTGAACTGTCCTTTCTTACAGCCTGTCAGCAACAGAGACACCTCATTAAAACAGCTTATTCAAGTGTAGCATGTTTCGGCTACTTTTGCCCTATGACACAGATCAGTTTAGGTGACCAGACCCCTCTATGGACCCAAACAATTAGTGACAGTAACACTTGCAATTCCTTAAACTCGTACCTTGTGAAGTTTTAATTAAGCTTTTATTAAATATTTTTTCCTGTTTTCTGTGGTCTAGACTTGAGGTGCATTTTATAATCAAGTGCATTTTATAGTTAAAAAAATCTGGTGTATTAATTTCTGAAAATTAAAAAAAGTTAGAACAGGAAAACTGTTTGCTATGTTGTACAAAAGTTTATATTTATAAATTACTCTTGGAAAAGTAGCTGACAGATTGAAATTATTCTAGAAAAGTGCAAATCACTAATTTGTGAATTGCTATTTACAAGACAACAGGTTTTAAACATCCCAAGTCAATTTACAAATTGATTGTATAGCATTAGGACATATGTTCAACAGCAAGAAATGCTTGCGTATCATTTTGTGTAAAATCTATAAAAGGAAGTAAAATCCTTTTATGTGCGTGCGGAAAAGCACAGTTCAAAAGCACAGCAGGATCACTCTGTGTAACAACCAGTGAATGTGAGACATGGGGATTCCATACCAACATCTGTACAGAAAATGAGGAATATTACTACCTGTCTTAAATTAAAAAAAGAGAAAAAAACTTTTTTCTTGCTAAAACTGTTTCTACTGGACCAAGTGTCCCATAGTCTGGTATATTTTAAATCCAAATTAAGCATAACCATGTCACAGAATTTTTCCACTGATTCATCAAAGCTTTTATGCCAGAAAACTGGTCTACAAAGTTTTAAAAAGATGCAAAATGTATGCACAACTCATAGTTGCGCAATATGCTTGGATCTTTTGGTGGTTTCATACCAGATTCTCCCAGATGGGAATAGAGAGCAGTGAGGAGCAGCTCTTGTCACAGTGAATTACAAGTGTTAAAAAAGATAATAGAACTGCACTAGGCATCTCATCTTTATAGTTTATGAGGGCTGCTACAGTACAATTTTTTTTATGCCCCTGGAGTACTCCTTTAAAGGTTATGTCATGGATGAGTGGCCTGTGATCCTCAGTCAGCTGTGAGTGACTGGGGACATGTGCAGGGCAACTGACGCGCCCCTGGGCCTGTGTCGCGCTGCGTTGCGCACGCGGGAGCTTACCCGGAGCCGGATCTGTTGAGGGTTGTAGTCTCGTGGCGGTGACCCGGTCCGTGCCCAGGGAGTCAAACTGAGCGGCGATGTATCAGCAGTAGATGTTGGACGACTACGCCACCCGTTGAGTACAGCTAAGGAGCTGCTGCTGCAGGGCAGACCGCTGAGGCCGGTGGTAGGATTGTGCAGCGTGATAGTATAACCCCCAACGGGAGGGGTATGGCCTCAGGGCAGCCGACGTGGATGATGGGGGTAGCAGGAACCACTCAGAGACGGTACGGTGTAGTTCAGGGTCTTTACTGGTGACAAAGATAGACCCTCCCAGAGTACTGGCTAGCGATCGGGGCCTGGTCAGTCCTTGAGCAGATGGGATCTCCCCTGGCCAGGCGGAGTTGTAGGCCTCCCAAACTGACTGTACTCTTCTGGCTACCTTGCTAGAGGCGGGTATAAGTAGCCCACGTCCCTGAGTGTACCGTGTGGTGCTCACCCGTATGGCCGGTGACTCGGGGCCTTCTAGTAGCTTCCGCTCCATGACGGCGGTGCTGGTCCCATGCGTGTGACCGTGCCTTCGGGTTTCTTGGCCAGAGGACCTGAAATCCCCTGCCTGACGGATTCTGCTGCTGGGTAGGAGTTAGTCCCCACAGCCTCGGACTCCGGGTCCGGTAAGAAATCTTCTCAGTCAGGGCGAACTCTGCAGCTGCCAGCCCCTGACTCCTTGTAACACTGCTCCCACAGAGCTCCTGTTGTTTCTTCCTATGCTGCTTCTCTTCTCTGTCTCTACTTCTGGCATGGCCCAGGAGCTGGGCCCAGCCGGAGCCACAGCTCCCTGTCAGCCCTCCTGGCTGCACTCTCCCTCTGAACTCCCTAACCCTGCCTCAGCCCCAGGTTTATATAGGGGAAGTTCTTCCCTTCCCAGGACTGGGCAGGAGGTGTGGCATGCATAGGATTCCTGACCAAGAGACCTCCCACCTGCTCTCAGACATAACATTGCTGTTACTGTGGAAACCAGACCCCTGGGGTGCCACATTCCCCCCTAGTGAAATTTAGTACTCCGGGACTAAACATATTTTTAGAAAAACATAACAAGGTATAAACAATAATAATACAATAAGAAAAACACATAAAGATGGTTACGGCGTGTCCGCAACCGGGTGCAGTCTTTGAAGAAAAGCAAGGTGTCCATTTCACCAAAACAGGGAGACGTAACCAGGTAGGGGTCTGTCCTGCCCTGAGTCCTTAACAGTCTTTTAGTCCATTCCTGGGTTACGCTCCAACCAATTGTACAAGGATTCCCGGTAAATCCACCAAGGACTCCTAAAAATAACTAGAAACACATAATTATTTACAGGATATGGCCGCTCTCAGTCCTCGGCCAGGTAGAGGGAAAGAACGACCGCTCTCAGTCCTCGGTCAGTGGGGATAAGGAATGGCTGCTCACAGTCCTCAGCCTGGTTTAAGATAGGGGCACATGGGGAACAATTCACTAATCCCAACGGGGACCATATTTTAATTAGCAGCAGTCCTTGTACCCTTACGGGTAACTATTTACAGCTCTTTATTCACGCTACTTCCCTTCAGTAGCTATGTCCTCTTTGTGCTACCTCCTGAGGGTAGTCCTCAGACCCGTCCGGGTCCTCTTGGCTTTCCTCGTATTGGTAGTACTGCAGCTCCTCCTCGGTTAGCTGGGTTAGTATCTCTGCGACAGTCCTCCTCCCAGGTGGCCAGGACTTTACCTCCCTTTGGGCTGCCCCGGTTAATTGGGCCACCAGGATGCTCACTTTTTGCTCCTCTGTGAGGGGGTACACCTGGAAGAGGCTATCCAGCTTTTCTCTAAAGTTATGCAGGGTATGTGACTCCCCTGAGTACTGGGGTAGCCAGGCTGCCCCCGGGATATAGGGCATGGTGAAAGGCATGACCGCAACGGCGGTGACGCTGGCGGGGGTTGAAGCGGTGAAGCTCTCCTCCGTATCCGACATCCTTCTCCCCCCTAGTGGACCGTGGCCTACCTTGCGATGATCCTCTTCCGTAGGCCGCGGCTCCGCAGTGGATCGTCAGGGTTGAGGACCTTCCGTCGCGCTCCTGTGACGTCAGCGTCTGCTGGGCTCCTTCCAGGACCTTACGCGACGTCTGGACGTGAGGCGGGGCTTCAGTTCTCGCACGCTTTTGGAGTCCACGCCCCTCTTCTTCCCGCGTGGCGTCTTCAAGATGGCGTCCAACGGCGGGAAAACTCCACGGAAGGCGGGAAGAAGGCTGAAAATGGCGCCGGATGGCGGGAATCTTCACCGATGGCGGGAGGAAGGCTGAAGATGGCGCCGGATGGCGGGAATCTTCACCACTGGTAAGTTTGAACAGTCTTTTTCAGGCACGCAGTACCCGGTGGTTGCGGGCACGAAATCCTGCCGACTACGCCAAAAGTTGACGCGCCCCTGGGCCTGTGTCGCGCTGCGTTGCGCACGCGGGAGCTTACCCGGAGCCGGATCTGTTGAGGGTTGTAGTCTCGTGGCGGTGACCCGGTCCGTGCCCAGGGAGTCAAACTGAGCGGCGATGTATCAGCAGTAGATGTTGGACGACTACGCCACCCGTTGAGTACAGCTAAGGAGCTGCTGCTGCAGGGCAGACCGCTGAGGCCGGTGGTAGGATTGTGCAGCGTGATAGTATAACCCCCAACGGGAGGGGTATGGCCTCAGGGCAGCCGACGTGGATGATGGGGGTAGCAGGAACCACTCAGAGACGGTACGGTGTAGTTCAGGGTCTTTACTGGTGACAAAGATAGACCCTCCCGGAGTACTGGCTAGCGATCGGGGCCTGGTCAGTCCTTGAGCAGATGGGATCTCCCCTGGCCAGGCGGAGTTGTAGGCCTCCCAAACTGACTGTACTCTTCTGGCTACCTTGCTAGAGGCGGGTATAAGTAGCCCACGTCCCTGAGTGTACCGTGTGGTGCTCACCCGTATGGCCGGTGACTCGGGCCTTCTAGTAGCTTCCGCTCCATGACGGCGGTGCTGGTCCCATGCGTGTGACCGTGCCTTCGGGTTTCTTGGCCAGAGGACCTGAAATCCCCTGCCTGACGGATTCTGCTGCTGGGTAGGAGTTAGTCCCCACAGCCTCGGACTCCGAGTCCGGTAAGAAATCTTCTCAGTCAGGGCGAACTCTGCAGCTGCCAGCCCCTGACTCCTTGTAACACTGCTCCCACAGAGCTCCTGTTGTTTCTTCCTATGCTGCTTCTCTTCTCTGTCTCTACTTCTGGCATGGCCCAGGAGCTGGGCCCAGCCGGAGCCACAGCTCCCTGTCAGCCCTCCTGGCTGCACTCTCCCTCTGAACTCCCTAACCCTGCCTCAGCCCCAGGTTTATATAGGGGAAGTTCTTCCCTTCCCAGGACTGGGCAGGAGGTGTGGCATGCATAGGATTCCTGACCAAGAGACCTCCCACCTGCTCTCAGACATAACATTGCTGTTACTGTGGAAACCAGACCCCTGGGGTGCCACACAACATAGAGAACATAGAGGCCCTCCAGGCTCCACATAAAAATAATAGCAACCTTAGCAACTCGTGGTTTTGGTCCTAGGGTGCTTAATGGTGCTTGATGTTCCAGAGTGCTCGATGAGTCAAAAAAATTTCATACTGAGGTTATATTAAAACTTCTGTTGGCCGCACTGTCATATCTGCTCTTTCCGTATAACGTTGCTATTTCACCAGTTGCTGCAGCGCAGATTTGAATGTATTACATCATTTTATTAGTTACTACAGTGTGAGAAACTTGTGATGAGCACGAAAGATGAGTAGTCTGCAGTGATTCATTTTTTGTGGGCTGAGGGTGCCAATATTTATTGAAGACTTTTTGTATAGTATGGAGAAAGTGTTTTATTACAAAGAATGAATAAAGAAGTTCAAGAAAGGACAAAGATTTACTTCTGATGAAGAAGTGAAGACTGTGGTGCATTTGTGAATCTTTGTTCTGCTAGAGATACATCATTTTTCAACATAATCTAACTGTTTTTTGATATACAGTGTCCATCTGTCAAAAAGCAGGGTGATTATGTTGAAAAACTATGTACTTGTCATCCTTGTATAATACATGAGTCCATTATATGACTCATTGCTCCCCTACAGAACACTGAGTCTGTTTGGGGCCATTGTGAGCACCTAGGATATTACTAACTAGACAGTACATGGTAGATGAAGTGGGAGGATTGTTAGCAGGGAAAAACTGAGGGGAAGCAATTTAATTAATCTGTATGGGAGTCTCAGGATAGTAATTCGTAGGTGGAGTTGGTGGGCACTGAGAATGGAAGTACGGGAGCTGTGGAGTAGATAGCACTCTGGCAGATAAGCCAGAGCACACTGCCTTCTGGAAAATGTAGTCAAGAGGAACAGAGGAAGTGTGGGCAGGATATTGAAGAGGTTGTCCACTACAATAAATAATGCCTCATCAACGATTTAAACAGTGGAAAAAGTGTTTTTTTAAAATACCTTCCATTGTCATTTTTGCCTGTGAGCGATGCTATTGCTGACCGCTCACTGGGCTTCATATAACCCTGGCTGGAGTCTCCTCTGACATCTGCTGATGTCATGACAAGTTCCAGGAACCCAGATGCGTGACCCAGTGACACGCACCCCCTTGATTGAGTGGGCTGTGGGTGGCTTTTAGTGATGAGCGAGTATGTTCTGTTAACCCTTTCGGCGAGCATGCTTGGCTGAACACCTAATATCTTAGGCATGCTTGGTGTTATGTTTGAATCACTCCTGTGAGCATGATTTGCGACTGTTTGACAGCTTTAATACATCTGAAGAATGCCTGTTTCTTTGGCATTCCTCACATGTATTAAAGCTGTCAAACAGTCACAAATCATGAGCACTGAGTGACTGAAACATAACACCAAGCATGCTGAAGATACTCAGTGTTCGCCCGAGCATGCTCGTAAATCTTGAGTGACGAGCATGCTCGCTCATCAGTAGTGGCGTTTCAACGCATGTCACAGCCCAGTATCCACTGCGGTCTTTCCCTCTCCTCTCTTTATTGGCAGAGCCCCACAAGCGCGTTCTGGATACTGGGCTGTGATGTCGGGTGAAATGCCGCCCACAGCCCAGTCAATCAGGGGGGTGCGTGTCACTGGGTCACATCTGTGTGAATCCGGAACTTGATGTGACATCAACGGATGTCAGAGGAGGCTGCAGCCGGGTCACGTGATGCTCAGTGAGCGGTCAGCGATAGCGCCGCTCATAGGCAAAAATTACAATAAAAGGTATTTACAAAAGACTTCTTTCCACTCTTTAAATTGAAGGGGGCATTATTTATTGTAGTGGACAACCTCATTGAGGATAATAATTATTTTTATTTCTATAGCGCCAACATATTCCGTAGCACATTATATTTCAGAGGAGACTTGTACGCACAGTAAAGACATAACAGAGTAACACATAATTCAACAGATACCAAGAGGAGTGAGGGCCCTGCTCGTAAACTCACAAGCTATGAGAAAATAGGAGGGACACAACATGTATATGGTAAAAAGTGCTTGCATTGTATGGTCCAGACATGAATATAATTAAGGATGTAAATACCTAAAAGAAAAGTTAAGCTGCAGAAGGATGAAGGGAGCTAAAAATGGAAAATAAGTCTGTCAGGAAGTTTGGTGACTGATTACAGGTATAGCTAGATCAAATTTTTCTTTTTCTTGTGCCTGGAAGACCTTTTAAGTTCATATTTTCTTTGCAGAAATCTTGAATCCAAGAACAAACGTCATTACAATTTAATGAAAAGAAAATATAATTATGACCAGAAAGGAATCTACAACAAAGTGAACAAATAATTTGCTTTTAACATTTTTGTAATCCCTATGGTGGAAGACTGAGTTTAGAAACACTGTGAAATAATTGTATAAAACCAGTACAATTGGTTCTAAACTGAAAAAATCTGCAGCTTATCATATCTCTGTGTGTCAAGTCTGAAAGCATTTAGATACAAGTTACAGGACACACAGGAAAAATCATTCTCCAAAGTTAATGGACAATTTGTATAATCTCTATTTTTCCAGATGTGCAAATGTTTTAGCCAATGTTCTATTACTTTTGGATATCAAAAATCAGTGTCAAATTTATATGATAAATATTTCAGTTTATGCTACTAATTAATAGTAATTTAAGATGTCTAAAAAAGCACAGTAGCCCAAGCAGAGTTTCTTGGAATAGTTAAGTTGCATAGTGGTAAGTTCATTTTAGTCAAAATACACCTTGACTTTGCAGTAATACAAAACATGCCAAAGCACCTGGTCCCTAGAGCCTGAGAGCACACAAATATTCCTATTGCCTACATTAGGAGGCCAGTACTATGAATCAAGTGTGATATTTGGGAAGCAGTGTAATTAAATTTTCATCGGAACTTGTGGATTTCAAGTTATATCTTTGGAGTACTACATTAGGTATGTCAATTGTTTCATTTTATATTAACAACTGAATTCCTCCATTAAGAAGCTTTCAACTACATCCAACTATATGAAGCCAAAAAAACATAGATTATAAATCAATTTATGGCTTCATGCGCAATGATATACAGTGAACTATAAAAGGTCTGACCTATTTAGCACCCATAGAAGCCTGAGAGACTATACTTTCCTTTAGCCTTCTTCTTATTTCATCTTTCCGCTACTTTCATAAAAAAGGAAAAAACTCACACCACGTTCTTTTATATTCCATATGACTGATATAAGTGCTGTTAAAGACTTTGGCCCTGATTCCTCAAGAAGTTCCTTGTCTTCATGAAGTGGCTTGGAGGAGTCAGCTGCTCCTGATTCATGAATAGACAATACTCCAAACATCTTACGGCAGTCAGTGACTGGAGTGAGATATCTGACGTCCGGAACGCCATAGCTCATCATAAATTAGACAAGCTAGAATCACACCACCTCTACACCCCCATTCCACCCCAGCTCTCACCCATTTCAGCAGAACTGGAAGAAACTGGCCTTAAATGCCAAAAGTACCAACATTTTGAAGCAAATTCGACATTTCAAAGCTGATACATCACCTTTTTGGGGCCAAAGCTTTGATGAATTGGGGGCTTTTGTGTCTAGAGTTCTAGTTTGAAATTCATAATGAGAGCATGGCATTATAATATACCTTCATTAAAGGGGGTGTCCACTACTTGGACAACCCCTTCTCATTCCACCCGCTTGGCCCCGATAAATTAGAAAAGCTTACACTCACCTCCCGTGCAGGCGCTGGTACTGCGGTGTCAGCACTCGCTCTCCCTGGAGCACTCGTGTGGTGTTTTGACATGTGACACCGGCACCCAATCAGCATTGGAGTGATTGTTCCAACCTCCTGTTGAATTGAGCATGAAGAGGAAGCATGAAGCATGAGCGTGAAGAGGAAGTCTGAGCTGCAGCTGCTCTCTGACTTCCTCTTCATGTTAAATTCGTAAGAAGGCGGGGACAGTGATACCAGCGCTGATTGGACTCCGGGGTCACGTGTCACAATACTGAATGAGAGCCCCCGGTGCGAGCAAGTGGCAACACTATGGGAATGGCGCGGTCACGGGAGGTATGTATATGTTTTTTATTTTATCTTGGCCAAGCGTGGGGTGGAGAAGGGGTTGTCCTTGTAATGGACAACCTCTTTCATTAATTTAAAGACCTTGCTCTAATTGAGAATTGATTTTGATCCACATTTTATTGCAATATTTGATTTGGCTATATAAGCTGTAAAATAAATTTGATTAAAAAAACTCCCAAACCAATGTGAAATGCAGATTGTAAAAATACACCAATGCTGAATGCTAAATGCAGCTACCCATTTGGTTATAATTAAACAGGAAATTGCAGTTAGGAGAGACTGCTGTGTTACAGGATCCATACATTATGTAACTGGTTGACCTTTGCATAGTTGTGGTAGCAATAATTCTCCTAAAGTCATCCAAAGAGTTTAAAAGTCTCTTGTGATCTAACATTCAGTAGTGAATCAACAAATATGATCATGTTGTACATCCACATAAATTTTTTTACAAGTTTTCCATTAGCAATAAAATAACAGCGTAGTTTATAAATTTACTAAGCATTTGTGTATTCTCTAAAAATGTTTTATTACTATAAAAAAGCTGCTTATTCTATAGCAAATATGCAGATTTAACAGTTACACATAGTAAAGACACTATTGATTGTGAAATATGCAAATTGCGTGAAAATAATGACCCTCTGAAAATGATATATCATCTAATAGGTAATTTGTCAGCAAACACCTTTACTCTTTCTTCACAGGGACCTTTACATGTCACCGAGCATGCCCACAATATTCTTGAGTACCTATGAATGCAATAGGTTTTTTCTGTCTCAGGTTTCCATTGTCCAGCTGTAAATCAGATCTCTAAACTACTGTTCAGACATAAAAGTAATATCTCGGACAAGATGCCAAGGAATGCACATAAAATTAAAATAAACAATATTCAATATTTCATGTTGGGTAGCCAAATTGACTATAAAATCTATGCTCCGGCATACCCTGGCAGAATTTTTCCTTTCTTGACCTTGTTTCAGAGAATATGAATGATAACAATAAAAACTTTTTCTCCACTCATGGTTATTGGTTGGGTGAAGCCATTTATTGTCAAACTACTGTGTTTTCTCTTTTTAAATCTTAATGACAATCAAAAACATCCAAATGACCCTGATCAAAAGTTCACATACCCTGGTGCTTTTGGCCTGATAACATGCACAGAATTTGACACAAATGGGTTTAAATGGCTACTAAAGGTAACATCCTCACCTGTGACCTGTTTTCTTGTAATCAGTTTGTGTTCATAAAAGCTGAGTGAGTTTCTTTGACCCAGACAGACTCTTGCATCCTTCATCCAGCCACTGACGTTTCTGGATTGTGAGTCATGGGGAAAGCAAAAGAAATGTCAACTGATCTACGGGAAAAGGTAGTTGAACTGTATAACACAGGAAAGGGATACAAAAAAAAAGGAATTGATAATGCCAGTCAGCAGCATTGAAACTGTGATTAAC
This sequence comes from Phyllobates terribilis, assembly GCF_046119375.1. Taxonomy (NCBI): domain Eukaryota; kingdom Metazoa; phylum Chordata; class Amphibia; order Anura; family Dendrobatidae; genus Phyllobates; species Phyllobates terribilis. Next base: position 696,897,047 of record NW_027362762.1, read on the forward strand.
AAATGGAAAATCAGGGGTTATGTAAAAACCAAACCAAGGTCAGGTAGATCAACAAAAATCTGCCAGGAAAATTGTTCGGGATGCAAAAAAAACCCCGCAAATTATATCAGCTGAAATTCAGGACTCTCTGAAAACTAACGGTGTGGCTGTTTCAAGATGCACAATAAGGAGGCACTTGAAGAAAAATGGGCTGCATGGTTGAGTCACCAGAAGAAAGTCATTACTGTGCAAATGCAACAAAGTATCTCACCTAACAGCACAGAGACAAGGCTCAAAACTTCTTGAACAAGGTAATTTGGAGTGATGAGACCAAAATTAAACTTTTTGGCCACAACCATAAACGTTACACTTGGAGAGAGGTCAACAAGGCCTATGATGAAAGGAACACCATTCCTACAGTAAAGCACAGAGGTGGATCGCTGATATTTTGGGGATGTGTGAGCTACAAAGGCACAGGAAACTTGGTAAAAGTTGAAGGAAAGATGAATGCAGCACGTTATCAGCAAATACTGGAGGCAAATTTGCACTCATCAGCCCGGAAGCTGCACATGGGACGTACTTGGACATTCCAACATGACAATGATCCAAAACACAAGTCGACCTGTCATTGGCTACAGCAGAACAAAGTGAAGGTTCTGGAGTGGCCATCTCAGTCTCCTGACCTCAATATCATTGAGCCACTCTGGGAAGAACTCAAGCACGCAGTTCATGCTAGACAGCCGAGGAATTTACAGGAACTGGAGGCTTTTTGCCAAGAAGAATGGGCAGCTTTACCATCTGAGAAAATAAAGAACCTCATCCACAACTACCACAAAAGACTTCAAGCTGTCATTGATGTTAGAGGGGGCAATACATGGTATTAAGAACTGAGGTATGTGAACTTTTGATGAGGGTAAGTTGAAATCAGGATATCCCAATATGGGTGGTTTTACCAGGTAATACACTAGTTCTTCTAATACTTCCTGGTAGTCTGATGTCCAGAGAATGGGCTGCTGGGACAAAACAGTGTTGTTCTTTTTAAGTCCCATCCTGCCCACTTTCTTCCTTTTCTCCATGGGTGTTGTTGACTCTGTCAACCCCCCCAACAGGAGGTATAGGGGGGCGGCAATCCTGGAGAAGTTCTGGACGTAAGTATGATAGTAGGAGAGGAATCCTAAGATCTGCCTCAACTCCCCGACAGTAGAGGGAAACTTGTCTTTTAAGGCAAGAGCAGAGCAATTTCTGCTGGGTCCATGGTACATCCTTCTCAAGACACAATTTTCCCTAGAAATCGGACTTGACTTTTGAACAGTTCACACTTCTTTGGGGTCAACTTAACTCCGTGTTGTTGATACCGCTGGAGTACGGCTGGCAGATATCATCCATCAATCCTTCAAAACATGTCTCTATGCGTGTCTGGAATTCTGCTGGAGCTGAACTGAGCCCAAACGGTATGTGGATCCACTCATATAATCCCCATAGTGTGATGAATTCTGTCAAGGATCTACTAGACTCTTGACAAACCCTTGGTAGTATGTCTTACCCTGATCAAGGACAGAAAACCAGGTACTTCCTGATAGGCTATCCAGCATATCTTGGATCTTTGGTATCAGGTGTCGATCAGGTACTGACTTTTGGTTTTGTTCCGGGTGATCACAGCAGAGTCTCAATGTACGGTACTTCTTCCTAACACAGACAATAGGAGAGGAATAAGACGACTTTGACTTTTGGATCCATCCTCTGTTCATTAGATCTTGTAAATACTCTTTCACTTCACGGTGTAATGGTTTCGGCACATACATGTAACTTCTGGTCGTGTCTTTCAAATTGATTTTCAAATGCAAAGATGGGATACAGCTTATATTAGAGTCATCTTTGGAGAATGCATGACACTCTTCTCTCAGCATCTGTTTTGCTACCGCTAGATCTTCAGCACACAAGTGTTCCATGGGTACTGGGGGATCCCAGGACCCGGAGGTGGGTGGTGCAATTTCCTCCCCTGGGCAACTTCTGTTCCTTGGTGGGGAGACTGAATTCACGGTAGACCCCTGGGCTAGTATCACACTGGCTGGATAAACCGCTTTAATGGTTTCGATGTGACCTATCACAGTCTTTGGATCCAGTTTAATTTTGTGTTTTGTGATATTCATCACCGGTATTGTCACTCGGGCAAAACCACCAGTAGGAATCATAAGCACAGTCTCACCTTGAACTAGGCCTTCCAGAAGTTCTGAGGAGTCCTTTGGCATGAACAGAATCTTTTCTTCCCGGTTCTACCCGGACTCCACACTTCACTCTCACCATTTGGTTTGCAAGTATGATGGTTGGGCACAGGCCTACGTTATCTTCTTTTAGGTCCACTGTATTCTGTGCTTTCTTTACTCTGTGAATCACGTTTTCCGCCATGGCATTGGGTATGGCGAGTGATGTGGTGATTGCATCCACCACCAGCGTCCCTGACTTGTGTTTTGTGATGACCTCATGGATTACATTATAACCCAGGATAGGATCCTCTGCCACTTTTGATCACTGGAAACGATGAAGGCTAGCACTCAACAAAGTGGAAAGGCACGGTGCTAGTGAAGGGAGCCAGTGGTTCCGTCAGTAAAAAAACATAAAAATCACTGCACAAAAATATACAATAAGTACAAAAAATAGAAAACAACATATATATACATATGTACAAAACAATGAATGAAAACATGTCCGTGTTATAATGCTGTTCACAGGGTACATACAAAGTTCAACCACAATAAATCGCTTGTAGTGGAAAAAATGGTATATCAACATACATGCTGCATTTTGAGAGCAGGTCATAATAACCACATGACAATGATCAGGGTCAAGAGTAAGAATTTTTTTGAAGAAAAAGTGTGACTTACCAAGTGGATAGATGCATCCGGGAAAAAAGGAGAAGAATTACCAGTCAAGAAGAAGTGAGGGGCAATTCTTAAATAAGGAAACCTATAAAATATGAATGGGTTATCATTGACATGTTGATCGTGGATGGCAAAACAACGGGAGGGGAGCTTACCAATCCGGTAGGAGGTGTCTGGGTATAGACACGGATGGAGTATGCCCGTCAGTTAGAAAAGTGCTGGGTTCAGGGTGTCCTGGAGCCAAGGACCGCGTCTGCTGGGAAATTATAAGTGGCGGACAGAAAAATATGGTCTGGTGCCGTGTTGCAGTTGGCTCGGTCCTGTGTGCCACGTGTATGGGATATATTTTGTGAGATAATGTAGGAGGCGATAATGGACAGCTAGAAAGTATAAGGAGGTAAAGGTTATAAAAAGTAGTGTCAACAGGATTAATGAATAAGTCAACATTACCCCCATAGATTAAGGTCTCGGCAGGTGCGGTGCTCCAGAGAAGCCTGTACAGGGATCCATGTGGATTTAAACGTGATCCCTTAAATGTTCTGAACCCTATAATGGAAGGGGGTCAACACAAAGTAAGGAGTGGCAGGGAACAAGGTACTGGTCTGGGTGAAGGGTTACTCACTGTCATTGGAGGTTCCGGTGGAGGATGCTGTAGGCAAGCCTGTCAGGGCACAAGTGTGAGCAGGCAGTGAGTCAGCCCTGCTATATAGTGTGCTGGCCGGTCATGTGACTAATGCTGACATCACAGGAAGTAAAAGGTGTTATGGGAAACACAGTGACCTGTTAGCACTGTGTTTAGCAGTCACTATGGGAACCAGGGGTGGGAGCTGGCAGCCACGTAAGGAGACTGAGTGTATGGTAACCATGGCAGCAAGGGGCGGGACTGGTGTAACTATGTAAGTCGGAATCATGCTGCAGGAGTGTCACTGCCTTTGTAGTCCCCTGGGATGTAAGTAAAAGAAGGAGGAAGAGACGTGAGACCTAGATATAAAGGATCATAGGTGATAACATCTGTTAGATAGAGAAGCATAGCATTGCTATTGCTGATCACCCACATCTGATAAATAGCATAGCTCAGTGGATAAAATGCTTTAAGAATACAAAGGGAAACCATAAAGTGTGAAATAGTAATAGGTGGATGCCGCTAATCAGAAGAACTGAACATAGGTGGCAGCATCTGTTAGATCATGGGAAACTGCCTAGTTGAAAACCCAAAACTGGTATAAGGCATAAGTAGGCAAATAAAACCTTGTGAATAATGGTATACAATAGTCATTGGTACAAAATAGTTAATCAGAAGAACTGAAAAGTGTTTGGCACACAATTGATCACCCACATCTGGTCGATAGCAAGGAGATCAAACTAGATAGTGCATATTGCTCATCAGATGAACTGAACATTGAAAAACTAAACATTGAAAAACTCAAGACAGAAAAGCGCAACCATAATGTAGATGAAGTAGGAGTCCAACCTTTAAGGGAAGAGAAGTCAGAGGTCGTTATTATAGTGGTCTTACTGTGTATGGAGGAGGTGGAGCCATGGAACGAGAAGCTTTAGGATTGGATCTAGGGAAGAAATTTTTAGGAATATCAAATCGGATTTAGGTGTGCCAGTCGATATCACGATTAAGGCCCCGGGGGTTTAGAGTGTCAAGGGTGTAGATCCAGTATGTTTCTCTCTGTTTCAGTAGTTGTATATGGTTTCCCCCTCTCCGGGGTCTTGCAACTTTTTCTATAACTTGGAACCTAAGTTGGGATACATTGTGTTTTGCCTCCTTGAAGTGGGCTGGTAGGGGAAGCCATGTTTTGCCACACCTGATTGTGGATTTGTGGCTACGTACAGCAATCCACAGGGGCACTTGATGACATAAATCACGAAATTAGATTCGCATGTGACTCGCCCCCTGGGCCGCGGGGCACTCGGAGCCGGGCAATAGGGAGACGATGAGAGTAGTATTGGCAACCCGGTCCGTGTCTCAGGGTGGTCAGACCAGTGGTAGTCCCTTTATAAGTTTTAAGTGATATCCGACTACGCCACCCGTGGATTGCTGTGATTATGAACCGCCGCTGCAAGGTAATCCCCTGAGGCTGGTGGTGTGTGCAGCTGAGATTGCATGACTCCCCACGGGAAGAGTGTAGCCCCAGGGCAGTGCAGGGGATGGTGAGGATGATGGTGAGGAGTGTCCGGTACCGTTAGTGCTGGAGGAGCAAGGAACACGCAAACAACGTACTGCAGTCCGATGCCTTTTACTCACAGTTCATATGCTCCGGGTCACTTCTGTACAGGCAATGACCGCCCAAGCCGTGCTGCGTCCACAAGGTGAGGGGCTCGGTCAACCCCCAGGCAATTCCAGAGTAGGGCACAGGACTCCCTTCTATCCTTTCTCTGGCCTGCCTCACCAGTGACCCACTTTTGTCCAGCTGCAGCGGATCTGCACGGGTAAACGTGGGCCCCGTTTCCCGCTGTCCTATATGGTGCCTTCCTAGCAGGTTTGTTGAGGTGTCGCACCAATAAATGGTCACGACCTCCGGTCTTTGGCTGAGGGTAGTTTCTCCTCCACCAACTTGGGATCCGGTACCCTTAATCTGCCTGACCCTTCACCCGGTATTCTCATGGGTTCTTAGGGTCCCTTCCCCCTTCTTGTTCCTGAGCCCTTCTATTTCTCTCTCGCTCTTCTCCTTCTTTCCTGTTCCTTCTCTTCTTCCTTTCTCGGCCTCTTCTCTAGGCCCACTCCTGAGCAGAGCTCCTACAGAGCCTCTGCTCCCTGTCTACTTCTCTGACTGAACAGACTGACCGAACGGCTCCCCCTAATCTAACATGGTGCCCACCTTTTATACTTCCCTTAGTGTGTGAGCTCAGGTGACCAGCAACCAATGAGCTCCTATCTAGGCTCAGGAACCGCTCCTTCTTGCTCCTACATCACCGGGTTTTCCTCACCCCTCCCCACTCCAGCCAGGGATATGGTCTGTCGTGCCTGCATTACTGTCTAATGGGAGCACCGTTGAACTGTCCCCCGGAAATGGGGTGTGTGTGATGTATGCAGCTACCCGAGCCCTGGTCCATACTCCATCCTTACCCGGGAGTGGAATATCACACCTCTGGCAGAGGTGCAATACCCCTGTAGCGGCCGAGCCCTCGGAGCGCTACACATGTATAGAATTCTTTGATGGGAAAAGATTTGCCTGTACGTGGGTGTAGGCAGGGTCGGACTGGGGTGGCTAGGGCCCACCAGGGGAACTGACTCTAGGGGCCCACACTACAGCCCACCATAAACGGTTTTATTACTTGTTATGCTTTTCTATAATGTACTATAATTACATGATTGGCCGCGCTGTGGAGCACCCAGTGGCAGGACTATATTCGAACAGTCATTCCGTACTGCCAGAGTCCCTTTAATGGTAACTTGTCACCTTGAAAAACGCTATTTATCTGCAGATATAAGGGTAATCTGCAGGTAAATAGGGTTTAAAGCCTGGTTAGACGGCTTATTGGAAAAGCGTTGGCTACACAGAGAAAATTACATTTTATTCTTCCTGCCGCCACTCGCTTCCTGTTATTGGGTCAGTGCAAGGAGGGAGACATTACAGTCACCACAAACTACAAAGTGAGGGTGCTGCAATAACGTCCGGCACCTTGATTGTGACACTTCCATGGAGCCCAACCTCAGTCTAAGCTTCATTGAATGACTAACATGGCAGCAACACCTGGCAACTAGTGCTGAGTGAGTGTGGTCGGATAAGGTGTGATCCCAGCATGCTCAGGTGTTATCTGAGTATCTTGTAGTGCTCTGCTAATATGCTCGAGTCCCCGGGGTAGCATGTTTTGCGGCAGTAGACAGACGCAACACATGCAGGAATTGCCTGTTTGTTAGGTAATCCCGGCATGTGTTGCTTCTGTCTACCGCCGCAAAACATGCTACCCCGGGGACTCAAGCATATTAGCAGAGCACTACAAGATACTCAGATAACACCTGAGCATGCTGGGATCACACCTTATCCAACCACACTCACTCAGCACTAGTTGCCCGGTGTTGCTGCCATGTTAGTCATTCAATGACGCTCAGCCTGAGGTTGGGCTCCATGGAAGTGTCACAATTAAGGTGCCGGACGTTATTGCAGCATTTTTTAGCTCGCGGTGACTGTAATGTCTCTTATCCGACCACGCTCACTCAGCACTACTGGCAACCCATCAGCAACCTGCAACTGCGTCACAGGGGGCTGAAGGGAACAGGTGACTGCATGCACCGGCCATTGTGCTATCTAAATGCCGCTGTCAGTGATTGACAAGGGCACTTAAATACTCAAAACAGCAGCAATCAAGGCGAGCTCTGATCACTGCTGTTACAGGCAGACACCGGCTATGTAACACAGCCGACATCTGCCCAGTATGGAGCAGGCTCAGCTCCTGAACCCGCTTCCATACAAGCACATCCCTATGGTGACAGTTATGTCAGGGTTATCAAATTTCACTTGTCTGTTCCTAAATGTGGAAAGACAAATGGAATTCCCTAACACATGTAAGTGAGTCCTAACAGATTTAGTAAAGGTGCCTCAAGCATATGAATGTTATTACACACCACAATGCACGGTTACATACACTCATCTTACAAAAATACATATTATTCCAGATACGCAGACGCACACAAACACGCAGACGTGCACAAACACATCAGTACACGAATACATCATCTGAACCACCATCAATTGTAATGTCAGGTCAGACCCATATATCTTTGTATCGCATAAACCTACAACTCCCAGTATGTAATTAACAATAGAGATACTGAGAGTTGTTATCAGTCATCATTAGACTGCGGACCATACAGGAACCACAGTACTGATGAGACACAGGCAGGATCACAAATGAACATTTACATCCAGGTACCTTACCTGAGACGGCTTCTCTGATTAGAGTCGTTCTTTTTCTGTTCTTCCTCTTGTCCAGACTCCATGATGAGTTTTCTCATCCACAGCTCGTCTCTGCAGACTTCCATCTTCTCCGGTCTTTTGCAGCACATCCCCACATGATGCCCTTAAAGATAACAGTGTCATTATAATGCTCCTGAATAAAAATATCTACACTGAGCCCCTGAATAAACCTAACTCTTACAATGCTCCCTGCACAAAACATGACATACACTCTACCCCTCTTATGGTACCTGCTCTCCACACTGTCCTCTCCTTACCATACTGGGCCCCCTCTTCACATTGTCCTCTCACACTGTGTCCCCCCTATAGTGCCCAGTCTCTATAACGTGCCCCTTCATCACACTCCCCCTCCTCAGCATACTGTTACCTCCTTTCTGTGCCCTCACACTGTTTCCCCTATACTGCCGCATCTCTATACCTTCCCCCTCACTACCTAGTCTCTGTGCTGTGTCACCTCACACTTTTCTCCCTCCATACTGTCTCCTCACACTATTCCCCCACTCTCCATACTGTTTTCTCACACATCCCCCTTCCCCATTCTGTTCCTACACTCATTCCCATCCCTCCTCTAGTTCACCATACCGTTTCTTCACACATCTCCCCATTCTGTCTCCTAAAATTTCTCTCCCCAAATATAATAAATCATCGGAAGACCACACAGACATGCAGAAGCACGCTTACACGCACGAAAACAAGCGCACACAGACACATACTAAGGGCTCTTTCACACGTCAGTACGTGCGGTGACAGTTTCCACACGTACCAGAAACACTGGTACACGTAGACCCATTCAAATGAATGTGCACACGTCAGTGTGTTTCCACTTTCCAGAGATCATGTGATGTCCGTGGGCAAAACACGCTGACATGTCTGTTTTTTACCTGCTGCACAGGCAGCAAAACTTCCCGCACACTGATGACAGTTAGTGCTCTTCCCAAGCACCGGGTGCTGAGCGCTGCCCTCATCATAGATCCCTGCCGGCGCTGCGATCAGCAGCAGCAGGGTCAGTGATGAGAGTAGTAGTCTACTCCGCAGTGTCCAACTGTAAAAATAGGAATAAAATAAAAAAAATCCTTATACTCACCTCTCCTAAGTGTCACCCGCTGTAATCCGTGCGAGCGCTCAAACCGAGGAGAATGACTCCTGCAGCGGGCGGACCCCGGAGCTGCGCTCAACAAGCGGTGCACTGTCAATCACTGAGCGCAGCTCCGATGCCCGCTCGCTGCAGAAGTCATTCTCCTCGGCGTGAGCGCTCGCACAGATTACAGCGGGTGACACTTAGGAGAGGTGAGTATAAGGATTTTTTTATTTTATTCCTATTTTTACAGTTGGGCACGGCGGGAGTACACTACTACTCTCATCATTGACCCTGTAGCTGCTGATCACAGCGCCAGCAGGGATCCATGATGAGGGCAAGCGCTCAGCACCCGGCTCTTGGGAACAGCGCTAACTGTACACTGATTCCCAAGCACCGGTATGTGTCACACTGATGACACACAGGTGGACACATATCTCCAGTCCCGTAAATATCAGGACATGTGAAAGAGCCCTAATATACACACGCAGATACACATACTCACAGAAATGGGGACATGTACATACGCAGGCAAGCACACACAGAAATGCACACGCAACCATGCACAGACACACTCAGACAATCACACACAAAAATGCAGACATGCAGGGAAGCACGCACAAATGTGTGAAGACACATATACACGTAGACATGCAGGCACTCAAATACATACACATGCAGGTGTAGCACCCCGAGGGCTCGGCCGCTACAGGGGTATTGCACCTCTGCCAGAGGTGTGATATTCCACTCCCGGGTAAGGATGGAGTATGGACCAGGGCTCAGTTAGCTGCATACAGCACACACACCCCATTTCCGAGAGACAGCTCAACGGTGCTCCCACTAGACAGAAGTGCAGGCACGACCGACTATGTCCCTGCCTGGAGTGGGGAGGGGGGTGGAACACCCAGTGCTGTAGGGGCAGATAGGGGTTGGTTCCTGAGCGTAGATAGGAGCTCATTGGTTGCTGGTCACCTGGGCTCATGGTCAGAGGGAGGTATAAAAGGTGGGCACCATCTTAGAAAAGGGTTCAGTTCTGTCCAGAGAGGAGAAGACAGGGAGTAGAGGCTCTGTAGGAGCTCTACTCCAGAAGGGCCTAGTGAGAGGCCGAGGAGGAGGTGAAGAGGAGCTGAGATTTTGGCTCATCTCAGCTCCAAGAGAAAGGAACAGAAAGGAACAGAAACAGAAAGGAACTGCAAAGAAAGAGAGAGAGAAACAGAAGGGTTCAGGAACAAGAAGGTGGAAGGGACTAGAGATGAGCGGTGTTCGACTAGAACTGTTCGCCAATCTCAAATTCGAGCTGTTTTGGGCGGTGTTCGAGTTGTTCGACGAACCCGAACGATTTGCAAAAAATTCGGCTGTTCGAGGTTATGTTCGATAACTGTTCGTGCACCAAAAGCGTGTCCTGCATGTCTGGCGCTATTTAGAGCACCAATCATGCAGGGATTGTCTGCCACTCACTGTAATGCCACAGCCATGGTGGTTGTGGCATTACAGTGATTGCCCAAATCGATGGGAACAGTGCCAACAGTGAAACATGAAAAGCCGGCAATTCAGCAGCGGCATACACCGGTACCCGACAATTTAGAACCGAAAGAATAGAGCTTCACACATAGATTAGATAGATATAAACATGTCAGCCACATATATACGAAGTACAGTGAAAGTGCTGCTTACTGTACTTGTCATTTAGCGTAAAGGATTTATCAAAAAAAATAATAGTGTTTTCATGCACCGTCTCTTTAAAAAAGCCGGCCGGCAATTCAGCAGCGGTACCCGACAATTTATAACAGACAGAATAGAGCTTCACACATAGATTAGATAGATAGAAACATGTCAGCCACATATATACGAAGTACAGTGACAGTGTTGCTTACTGTACTTGTCATTTAGCGCAAAGGATTTATCAAAAAAAATAATAGTGTTTTCATGCACCGTCTCTTTAAAAAAGCCGGCCGGCAATTCAGCAGCGGTACCCGACAATTTATAACAGACAGAATAGAGCTTCACACATAGATTAGATAGATAGAAACATGTCAGCCACATATATACGAAGTACAGTGACAGTGTTGCTTACTGTACTTGTCATTTAGCGTAAAGGATTTATCAAAAAAAATAATAGTGTTTTCATGCACCGTCTCTTTAAAAAAGCTGGCCGGCAATTCAGCAGCGGTACCCGACAATTTATAACAGACAGAATAGAGCTTCACACATAGATTAGATAGATAGAAACATGTCAGTCACATATATATGAAGTACAGTGATAGTGTTGGTTACTGTACTTGTCATTTAGTATTAAAATAAAGGATTTATTATTAAAAAAATTGGCGTGGGGTTCCCCTTAATTTTAGGCTCTAGCGGAGGTTAAGCAGACGGCTGGGGCAGATGTTTGAAGCCTGGGAAGGGGGTAATACCCACGGAGCTTCCCAGGCTACTAATATCAGCCCCCAGCTGAATACATAGCCTTTACTAGATATTAAAATGAGGGACCCCCCCAAAAAAATGACGTGGGGTCCCCCCTAATTTAATAGCTAGCAAAGGCTAGGCAGACAGCTGGGGGCTGATATTAATAGCCCAGGAAGGGAGCCATGAATATTGGCCCCCTCCCAGGCTAGAAACACCAGCCGTCAGCCGCCCCAGAAATGGCGCATTCATAGGATGCGCCAATTCTGGCACTTAGCCTCGCTCTTCCACGCTGCCCTGGTGCGGTGGCAGGGGGTAATAGGGTTGGGGTTGATGTCAGCTTATAATGCCAGCTGACATCAAGCCCAGGTTAGTAATGGAGAGGCGTCTATAAGACACCCCCATTACTAACCCCATAGTCAAAGTTAAAAAAAACACAAACACCCAGAATAAAGTCCTTTAATTGAAATAAAGACACAATCCTTTATTGTTCTAAATTAAACCATACTTACCGTCACGCCCATTCCAGCTGAAGCCAACGATCTCCTGCAATAAAAGAAAAATAATAAAGCAACCTCATCCTTACCTTTCCATGGTTCCCACGACAGCTTCAGCTCTGCTACATCGAGATGACAGGCTGGACCGCAGCAGAACGCTGCCATCCAGCCTGTCATCCCGCAGACACTGAGAAGCGCAGGCTTGCTTGCGCTGCTCAGCGTCTCTCTGTGACGACATCCAGATGAGCCGAGTTCATGTCCAATGAACTCGGCTCACCTCATGCACGTCACTGAGAGCGTGGGAAAATTCTCACGCTGAAGCGGTGAGTGCAGGAGAATTCTCCCACGCTGTCAGTGACGTGCATAAGGTGAGCTCATGTCCAATGAACTCAGCTCACCTCCTGCATGTCACTGACAGCGTGGGAGAATTCTCCTGCACTCAGCGCTTCAGCGTGAGAATTCTCCCAGCTGAAGCGCTGAGTGCAGGAGAATTTTCCCACGCTGTCAGTGACGTGCATAAGGTGAGCTCATGTCCAATGAACTCAGCTCACCTCCTGCACGTCACTGACAGCGTGGGAGAATTCTCCTGCACTCAGCGCTTCAGTGTGAGAATTCTCCCACGCTGAAGCGCTGAGTGCAGGAGAATTTTCCCACGCTGTCAGTGACGTGCATGAGGTGAGCCGAGTTCATTGGACATTAACTCGGCTCATCTGGATGCCCTCACAGAGAGACACTGTGGAGCGCAAGCAAGCCTGCGCTTCTCAGTGTCTGCGGGATGACAGGCTGGATGGCAGCGTTCTGCTGCGGTCCAGCCTGTCATCTCGATGTAGCAGAGCTGAAGCTGTCATGGGAACCATGGAAAGGTAAGGATGATGTTGCTTTATTATTTTTCTTTTATTTCAGGAGATCGTTGGCTTCAGCTGGAATGGGCGTGATGGTAAGTATGGTTTAATTTAGAACAATAAAGAATTGTGTGTTTATTTCAATTAAAGGACTTTTTTCTGGGTGTTGTGTTTTTTTTAAATACTTTACTAGAAATTCATGGTGGTCATGTCTAATATTGGCGTGACCCCATGAATTTCGGGCTTAGGGCCAGCTGATAATGCCAAGCTGGCCCTAACCCCTTTATTACCCAGTGAGCCACTGCATCAGGGCCCTGGATGAGTTGGGTACAGCGCCAGAAGATGGCGCTTCTATGAACGCGCCATTTTCCGGGGTGGCTGCGGACTGCAATTTGCAGCGGGGGTGGCCCAGAAAGCTTGGGCCTCCCTGCGCTGCGGATTCCAGCCCCCAGCTGCCTAGTTGTACCTGGCTGGACACAAAAACAGGGCGAAGCCCCACGTCAATTTTCTTTAAATTATTTCATGAAATAATTAAGAAAAAAAGGGCTTCCCTATATTGTTGTGTCCGGCCAGGTACAAATAGGCAGCTGGTGGTTGGGGGCAGCCCGTTCCTGCCTGCTGTACCTGGCTGGACACAAATATAGTGCGAAGCCCCACGTCAATTTTTTTTAAATTATTTCATGAATTTCCTGAAATAATTTAAAAAAATTGAAGTGGGGCTTCGCACTATATTTGTGTCCAGCCAGGTACAGCAGGCAGGAACGGGCTGCCCCCATCCACCAGCTGCCTATTTGTACCTGGCCGGACACAACAATATAGGGAAGCCCTTTTTTTCTTAATTATTTCATGAATTTCATGAAATAATTAAAAAAAATTGAAGTGGGGCTTCGCACTATATTTGTGTCCAGCCAGGTACAGCAGGCAGGAACGGGCTGCCCCCAACCACCAGCTGCCTATTTGTACCTGGCCGGACACAACAATATAGGGAAGGCCTTTTTTTCTTAATTATTTCATGAATTTCATGAAATAATTAAAAAAAATTGAAGTGGGGCTTCGCACTATATTTGTGTCCAGCCAGGTACAGCAGGCAGGAACGGGCTGCCCCCAACCACCAGCTGCCTATTTGTACCTGGCCGGACACAACAATATAGGGAAGGCCTTTTTTTCTTAATTATTTCATGAATTTCATGAAATAATTAAAAAAAAAATACGTGGGGCTTCGCCCTATTTTTGTGTCCAGCCAGGTACAACTAGGCAGCTGGGGGCTGGAATCTGCAGCGCAGGGAGGCCCAAGCTTTCTGGGCCCCCCCCCGCTACAAATTGCAGTCCGCAGCCACCCCGGAAAATGGCGCGTTCATAGAAGCGCCATCTTCTGGCGCTGTACCCAACTCATCCAGGGCCCTGGTGCGGTGGCTCACTGGGTAATAAAGGGGTTAGGGCCAGCTTGGTATTATCAGCTGGCCCCAAGCCCAAAATTCATGGGTTCACGCCAGTATTAGACATGACCGCCATGAATTTCTAGTAAAGTATTTAAAAAAAACACAACACCCAGAATAAAGTCCTTTAATTGAAATAAAGACACAATTCTTTATTGTTCTAAATTAAACCATACTTACCATCACACCCATTCCAGCTAAAGCCAACGATCTCCTGCAATAAAAGAAAAATAATAAACCAACCTCATCCTTACCTTTCCATGGTTCCCACGACAGCTTCAGCTCTGCTACATCGAGATGACTGTCTGGACCGCAGCAGAACGCTGCCATCCAGTCTGTCATCCCGCAGACACTGAGAAGCGCAGGCATGCTTGCGCTCCTCACTGTCTCGCTGTGACGGCATCCAGATGAGCCGAGGTCATGTCCAATGAACTCGGCTCACCTCATGCACGTCACTGACAGCGTGGGAAAATTCTCACGCTGAAGTGCTGAGTGCAGGAGAATTCTCCCACGCTGTCAGTGATGTGCATGAGGTGAGCTCATGTCCAATGAACTCAGCTCACCTCCTGCACGTCACTGACAGCGTGGGAAAATTCTCCTGCAATCAGCGCTTCAGCGTGAGAATTTTCCCACGCTGTCAGTGACGTGCATGAGGTGAGCCGAGTTCATTGGACATGAACTCGGCTCATCTGGATGTCGTCACAGAAAGACGCTGAGCAGCGCAAGCAAGCCTGCGCTTCTCAATGTCTGCGGGATGACAGGCTGGATGGCAGCGTTCTGCTGCGGTCCAGCCTGTCATCTCGATGTAGCAGAGCTGAAGCTGTCGTGGGAACCATGGAAAGGTAAGGATGAGGTTGCTTTATTATTTTTCTTTTATTGCAGGAGATCGTTGGCTTCAGCTGGAATGGGCGTGATGGTAAGTATGGTTTAATTTAGAACAATAAAGGATTGTGTCTTTATTTCAATTAAAGGACTTTATTCTGGGTGTTTGTGTTTTTTTTAACTTTGACTATGGGGTTAGTAATGGGGGTGTCTTATAGACGCCTCTCCATTACTAACCTGGGCTTGATGTCAGCTGGCATTATAAGCTGACATCAACCCCAACCCTATTACCCCCTGCCACCGCACCAGGGCAGCGTGGAAGAGCGAGGCTAAGTGCCAGAATTGGCGCATCCTATGAATGCGCCATTTCTGGGGCGGCTGACGGCTGGTGTTTCTAGCCTGGGAGGGGGCCAATATTCATGACTCCCTTCCTGGGCTATTAATATCAGCCCCCAGCTGTCTGCCTAGCCTTTGCTAGCTATTAAATTAGGGGGGACCCCACGTCATTTTTTTTGGGGGGTCCCCCATTTTAATAGCTAGTAAAGGCTATGTATTCAGCTGGGGGCTGATATTAGTAGCCTGGGAAGCTCCGTGGGTATTACCCCCTTCCCAGGCTTCAAACATCTGCCCCAGCCGTCTGCTTAACCTCCGCTAGAGCCTAAAATTAAGGGGAACCCCACGCCAATTTTTTTAATAATAAATCCTTTATTTTAATACTAAATGACAAGTACAGTAACCAACACTATCACTGTACTTCATATATATGTGACTGACATGTTTCTATCTATCTAATCTATGTGTGATGCTCTATCTTTCTGTTCTAAATTGTCGGGTACCGCTGCTGAATTGCCGGCCGGCTTTTTTAAAGAGACAGTGCATGAAAACACTATTATTTTTTTAAATAAATCCTTTACACTAAATGACAAGTACAGTAAGCAACACTATCACTGTACTTATTATATATGTGACTGACATGTTTCTATCTATCTAATCTATGTGTGAAGCTCTATTCTTTCTGTTCTAAATTGTCGGGTACAGATGCTGAATTGCCGGCCAGCTTTTTTAAAGAGACGGTGCATGAAAACACTAATATTTTTTTTAATAAATCCTTTACACTAAATGACAAGTGCAGTAACCAACACTGTCACTGTGCTTCTTATATGTGTGACTGACATGTTTCTATCTATCTAATCTATGTGTGATGCTCTATTCCTTCTTGTCTAAATTGTCGGGTACCGGTGTATGCCGCTGCTGAATTTGCCGGCCGGCTTTTTTAAAGAGAGTGTCTTCTGAGCAGTTTGTCAGCTTTTGGACACCTTTGCAGGTGTTTTCTATGTGTTTCTATGTGTTTTTGTTTGCCTGCCATTGGTTTTAACGGTGTTCGACGGTGTTCTAAGGTGTTCGACGAACAGTTCGACGAACAGTTCCTCGAACATCCCGGTGTTCGATGAACCGAACCGAACCCGAACACTACGGGGGTGGCTCAACACTAGAAGGGACCCTAAGAACCCACGAGAATCCAGGGTGAAGGGTCAGGCAGATGAAGGGTACCGGATCCCAAGTTGGTGGAGGAGAAACTACCCTCAGCCAAAGACCGGTCGTCGTGATCATCTATTGGTGCGACACTTCATCAAACCTGCTAGGAAGGCACCATATAGGACAGCGGAGGACGGGGCCCACGTTTAACCGCACGAGTCCGCGGCAGCTGGACAAAAGTGGGTCACTGGTGAGGCAGGCCAGAGAAAGGATTAAAGGTGGTCCTGTCCCATGCTCCTGAACTGCCTGGGAGTTGACCGAGCCCCTCACCTGGTGGACGCAGCACGGCTCGGGCGGTCACTGCCGACGGAAGTGACCCGGAACAAATGAACTGTGAGTAAAGACCCTGGACTGTAACTTGTTGTCCGTGTGCTCCTTCGCTCCTCCGGCACTACCGGTACTGGGACCTTCACCACCATCACTCCCACCATCCACTACACTGCCCTGGGGCCGCACTCTTCCCGTGGGGAGTCACACTACACTAGCTGCACACTTCATCAGCCCCAGCGGTCTGCATGCAGCGGCGGTTCCTAATAACCGCAATCCACGGGTGGCGTAGTCGGACATTATCTGAAGCATGTAGCAGACTACCATTGGCCTGACCACCCTGAGCCGCGGGACCGGGCCGCCACTACTACTACCCCCATCGTTCCCCTATCGCCGGGATCCGCGTGCCCCACGGCCGAGGGGGCGAGTCACAGGCATATACACACACACACATGCAGGCATATACACACACACATGCAGGCATATATACACACACACATGCAGGCATACATATACACACACACATGCAGGCATATACACACACACTGTACACACACAGGCATATACACACACATGCAGGCATATACACACACACACAGGCATATACACACACACACAGGCATATACACACACACACAGGCATATACACATACACACAGGCACACACACACAGGCATATACACATACACAGGGATATATACACACACAGGCATATACACACACACACAGGCATATATACACACAGGCAGGCATATACACACACACAGGCATATACACACGCACACACAGGCATATACACACACACAGGCATATACACATACACACAGGCATATACACATACACAGGCACACACACACAGGCATATACACATACACAGGGATATATACACACACACAGGCATATACACACACAGGCAGGCAGCATATACATAAAAATTCATACAAACACACACAAATATTACAGTACCTGTACAGTACAGAAGCGCTCCTAAGGCGGAAGACAGCAGTCCAGGGCGTGCTGTGACGTCACTTTCAGCAGACGTGCGGCCCTGTCTGCTAAGTGTGACGCTGCAGTACAGCCCCTGCTCTGCTCTTCGGCTCTCCTGCTCCCAGGCCCCTCCCGCTACTGTCCTGGGCATCGCGGCGGCGGTGAGAGTGCGTGCGCGCAACCTTAAAGGGCCCACGATCACTTTTTTCTTCATTTTTTTAAAAATTCTCCTCTGTCTTCTCTGCAGGGGGCCCGGGCCCACCGGGAAATTTCCTGGCACCCCGCCAGGCCTGTCCGAGCCTGGGTGTAGGACTTCATTACATTTAATGACATTGGAGCAACTCATGCAACTGAGACAGGGAAAAGTGCCTGTTCTTTTTTTTAGATCTAGGCACACGCCCACCAGGAGATCGAGTAACAAGAGACGGAGATCGACAGATGGTTCTACGGTCACAGGTAGGAGTCCAAACCTGATAGTAAACATTTCAGACTACTCACTGTCCCCCCTCGAATTAAATGTACTAAACAAAGGTCTATCATTTTGACTGACCCCCCGATGGGATTCATTCCAACATGAGAGGGGTCTCCACCATTTTTACCGCAACATCAGACTCAAAGCTCACTTTGAGAACACAATTCAACCTCTCAGTCGTAACTTAGACACAATACCCATCAATGACAAGACTCACATGATCACTTTAGATTCTTTGGGCCTTAGGAACACCAGCCACTTTATGCCACCCAAAACTAACCATGCCATAGAAACATTTATTGAACTACTAGACCGGGATGTTAAAAGCACTATACATTACCAGCGTCTGGGTCTCTTCCCTATTCGCAACAACCTATCAGCTTCTGAGAAACAAGCCCTGGAGTCTATCAAAAATAACAAAAACATTATCATAAAACCAGCGGACAAGGGTGGCGCTATTGTGGTCATGAACAAAACCCAATATGTCACAGAAATCAGGAGACAACTTGCAGACATTACTACCTACAAAAAAATTCAAATAGACCCCACGGCCATGATACGGCGAAAAATCGACACCGTACTCTCCAAACATACAAACTTGCAGACTATTGACAATAAAGCTAGGACTTTCCTCACTAACCATTATCCAGTGACCCCGGTCCTATACACCCTCCCTAAAATCCATAAAGACCTACATAACCCACCCGGACGTCCAATAGTGGCCTCCACAGGTTCTATACTTAACCCTCTATCCATCTTTTTGGAGAAACTACTAACCCCCTACACCCACCAAACAAAATCTTTCATTTTAGATACAGGTGATTTCCTGAAAAAACTTACTGAGATAGGCTCCATTCCCATAGACAGTCTTCTCTGCACATTTGATGTATGTAGCCTGTATACGTCCATATCCCATGAAAAAGGCATAGAAGCAGTGACACATACCCTGGATGAGGCTAATGTGGACAGTAGAACTAAGGAACTTTGCCTTCATCTTCTCAATCTTGTCCTACGTGAAAATTTCTTTATTTTTGAAGATGAATTCTTTGTGCAGACATGTGGGACCGCAATGGGTTCGAACGTCGCTCCGGCATATGCAAATCTATACATGGACCTATTTGAGAAAGAACATGTATACTCCCACCCACTTTTCCGCATCCATGAACTTGCATGGTATCGTTACATAGACGATATTTTCTGCATCTGGAATGGGGACTTGGACAGCTTACTTGCATTCTCAAACAGCATCAATGCAGCTAGACCCGAACTTAATTTCACTAACACCCACCACATCAGTGAGATCACTTTCCTGGACACAAGGGTCATCAAAAACAACCAAGGACAGCTCCTGACAGATCTATGTAGAAAACCCACTGACCATAACAACCTCCTCTTATTTGACAGCTGCCATCCCAGCTCTATACGCAATAGCCTTCCCAGATCACAGTTCAAAAGAGTCACAAGTATCGTATCGATCCTACCATGAGAGACACCAGGCTCTGTGAGATGTCCGACAAATTCAAAGCTAGGAACTACCCGTCCGAACTTCTAGACTCAGAACTTAAGAAAGCAACCTCAGAAGCTACCCAGACTACAACCACTGCACTTAAACCACCCAGACTCCCATTCATCCATGACCACCACCCCACTATGCCCAAAATTTACCATTCAATTAGGAAGCATTGGCCCCTCCTTGCTAAGGCACATCCCAAATTAGAAATCTTCAAAAACCCACCTATCATGTGCACAAGATGACTGACCAATATCAAAGATAAAGTGGTCAGGGCTGACACAGGTGCATCCAAACCAACACATCCACGGACCCTTACCGGCCAAAAAAGAACAGGCACTTTTCCCTGTCTCAGTTGCATGAGTTGCTCCAATGTCAATAAAGGCAATGAAGTCCTACACCCACGTACAGGCAAATCTTTTCCCATCAAAGAATTCTATACATGCGAATCTAATTTCGTGATTTATGTCATCAAGTGCCCCTGTGGATTGCTGTACGTAGGCGAAACCACCCAAGCCATTAGAGACCGTATCTCAAGCCACAAATCCACAATCAGGTGTGACAAAACATGGCTTCCCCTACCAGCCCACTACAAGGAGGGAAAACACAATGTATCCCAACTTAGGTTCCAAGTTAAAGAAAAAGTTGCCAGACCCCGGACAGGGGGAAACCATATACAACTACTGAAACAGAGAGAAACATACTGGATCTACACCCTTGACACTCTAAACCCCCGGGGCCTTAACCGTGATATCGACTGGCACATCTAAATCCGATTTGATATTCCTAAAAATTTCTTCGCTTGATCCAATCCTAAAGCTTCTTGTTCCATGGCTCCACCTACTCCATACACGGTAAGACCACTATAATAATGACCTCTAACTTCTCTTCCCTTAAAGGTTGGACTCCTACTTCATCTACATTATGGTTGCGCTTTTCTGTCTTGAGTTTTTCAATGTTTAGTTTTTCAATGTTCAGTTCATCTGATGAGCAATATGCACTATCTAGTTTGATCTCCTTGCTATCGACCAGATGTGGGTGATCAATTGTGTGTCAAACAATTTTCAGTTCTTCTGATTAACTATTTTGTACCAATGACTATTGTATACCATTATTCACAAGGTTTTATTTGCCTACTTATGCCTTATACCAGTTTTGGGTTTTCAACTAGGCAGTTTCCCATGATCTAACAGATGTTGCCACCTATGTTCAGTTCTTCTGATTAGCGGCATCCACCTATTACTATTTCACACTTTATGATTTCCCTTTGTATTCTTAAAGCGTTTTATCCACTGACCTATGCTATTTATCAGATGTGGGTGATCAGCAATAGCAATGCTATGCTTCTCTATCTAACAGATGTTATCACCTATGATCCTTTATATCTAGGTCTCACGTCTCTTCCTCCCTCTTTTACTTACATCCCAGGGGACTACAAAGGCAGTGACACTCCTGCAGCATGATTCCGACTTACATAGTTACACCAGTCCCGCCCCTTGCTGCCATGGTTACCATACACTCAGTCTCCTTACGTGGCTGCCAGCTCCCACCCCTGGTTCCCATAGTGACTGCTAAACACAGTGCTAACAGGTCACTGTGTTTCCCATAGCACCTTTTACTTCCTGTGATGTCAGCATTAGTCACATGACCGGCCAGCACACTACATAGCAGGGCTGACTCACTGCCTGCTCACACTTGTGCCCTGACAGGCTTGCCTACAGCATCCTCCACCGGAACCTCCAATGACAGTAAGTAACCCTTCACCCAGACCAGTACCTTGTTCCCTGCCACTCCTTACTTTTTGTTGACCCCCTTCCCTTATAGGGTTCAGAACATTTAAGGGATCACGTTTAAATCCACACGGATCCCTGTACAGGCTTCTCTGGAGCACCGCACCTGCCAAGACCTTAATCTATGGGGGTAATGTTAACTTATTTATTAATCCTGTTGACACTACTTTTTATAACCTTTACCTCCTAATACTTTCTAGCTGTCCATTATCGCCTCCTACACTATCTCGCAAAATATATCCCATACACGTGGCACACAGGACCGAGTCAACTGCAACACGGCACCAGACCATATTTTTCTGTCCGCCACTTATAATTTTCCAGCAGACGCGGTCCTTGGCTCCAGGACACCGCGAACCCAGCACTTTTCTAACTGACGGGCATACTCCATCCGTGTCTATACCCAGACACCTCCTACCGGATTGGTAAACTCCCCCCCCCTGTTGGTTTTGCCATCCACCATCAACATGTCAATGATAACCCATTAATATTTTATAGGTTTCCTTATCTAAGAATTGCCCCTCACTTCTTCTTGACTGGTAATTCTTCTCCTTTTTTCCCGGATGCGTCTATCCACTTGGTAAGTCGCACTTTTTCTTCAAAAAAATTCTTACTCTTGACCCTGATCATTGTCATGTGGTTATTATGACCTGCTCTCAAAATGCAGCATGTATGTTGATATACCATTTTTTCCACTACAAGCGATTTATTGTGGTTGAACTTTGTCTGTACCCTGTGAACAGCATTATAACACGGACATGTTTTCATTCATTGTTTTGTACATATATGTTGTTTTCTATTTTTTGTACTTATTGTATATTTTTGTACATATTTTCTTACAGCGACTTTGTGATCAAGGCCACAGTGTTGGCCGAAACATCCACTAGTCGCCTCAAGCATCACCCTTTAAATAAAGTTTCACCTAAAGCATACCATACCTCTCTACGTGTGCAGTGATTTTTATGGTTTTTTACTTCTGATCACAGGTCATGAGAAAAAGTACCAAAATCTTGATGGTGTTGCTGTTCTTCATTGCCCTGTGTTTGAAAGTCGCTTCCACCCAGACTATGAAAGGAATTACGGTCTGGTTGAAGGCTTTGCGTGGAGTTCCACTGGTCCTAAGAGTTCTTTTAGTGACCGTAGGCAGGTATGTGGCAGGTAGTGCCTTCTCCATTCTTCATTTAAAAGGCTAGCTTGGGCTCCTGTGTCCCACAGTGCTTTTACCAGGAGTCCGTCTAGCTGGCACTGTACAAAGCACCTTTCACCGATTAGGGTGACCGAGGAATCCTCTTCCCAGGAGTATATCGTTTGACCGCCGTAATGGGAATTAATTAACTGATACCACTGTCTCTCTTGCAGCAGTTGTAGACGGGAACACACTTGGGGATAGAGTTGATGCAGCCATTTTACCTCATGTGCCATTCTGGGGGTTGGTGGCATTTGGATTTGCTTCTGGGGCCTCTTCTGTGTCCCAGTTACCAGTCAGCCCACACTGGCAATCTTCTATCTTTTAATCCAAACAATCGTGACCATTGGCATTCCTTGGCATAATGTCCTTCCTCACCACATCTTAAACAGTGGACGCATACTGCACTCGGATTTGATGAAAGGCACGCCTCAGAAGCTGGGTTTCTTCTGTTTTGGAACCCACTCCTGGGTCTGAGAGATACAGATTCTGGCCTGGAACGAATGAACTTTTTCACCTCAATCAACTCAGCTCGCAGTTCTCCTGTTACTTCTTCCCAGTCAGCGCTGGCTGTCTTCCCATTTGTTGGTGGTTTAAGGTTCACTTTCAGCGGTGGTACTGGAGGGTCTTCATGATGATCTTCGGACTGGCAACCGGGGGTCTCCAACTTCAGCTGACTCATTTTGGTGGTTTTAGGAGCAGAGCCTTTCTTTAACTTCAGTTCGCTCTCTGACTCCAAACTAGCTGTCTCATTAATTTTTTCAATTAGGACTTTGTCCAGAATGCCAGGATATTCTAGGTACTATTTTAGCTGCATATTAATATCTTTGATGATTAACCCCGTTCCCAAGAATCTCAAGAACTTCTTCTGGACTAACCCAGCATCAAACTTCTCCTCTGTCCCTACATCTCTGTATGCGAACAACAATCTATCCTTAAGTTCAATCACTCTGAACAAGAAACTTTGGGGTGATTCATTATTGTTCTGTGAGAAATTAATGATTGGGTGGAACAATTCTGAAGTACTCTCTTCTTTAGAGTGCCCTTTTAAAATCATCGTCAGCTGTGGTAAGGTCAATTGTCTTTTCATTTCTAGCATACTGCAGAGGTTCAGTCCTGAGCTGATCGCTTTCACCACCACCCCAATGATCTCATCTGGCTGGTAGCCTTTCTGTAATCCTGCATCAATCTGTGCAACAAGTTGATATAAGACAGTTTCTCTTTCTGCTCACACTCTACAATCTGTCCCATGATCTTGAACTCTTTCCTTATGGTGATTTGTGGTGTTGGAGAGGACTGTCTCCCTGATTTATCTAACCTGAGCAGGTTAAAGGTTCCTCAGAGTCTGCCACACATTTATAGGGTTTGGTAGATTTCTGCAGCGCTGTTGTTAAGGCTTTGAATTGTTGTTTCAATTCCCATAGTTCTATCTGCAGAAGGAGATTCTCGCTCTTGGTAATTGGCGCTGCCCCTCCATCTTCTGACTTCAACCCGGTTAGAAACTGTGTTAGCCCCTGGAGGAATGTCCCCATGATTCTTCAGCTTCTTTCTCCTCCAGCTCATCCATCTGTGCATTAATGGTGGCTGAAAGATGTCTGCGGGTGCGTGCTTTAGAGATCTGTTCTTCTGACATCTTTATATGTTTGGCTACTGCTCTCAATTTTTCACAGGTTAACTGAAGAAGCAGCTCACTGATTCTGTCCATTTGTGTTTCCACATCCATTGCTGCTAGTGAGTTTTCTTTAGGGCTCTGCTAACCACTCCCTGTCTCCTGTGACTGTGTTAACCCCTCTAGTTGCCAGATGCTTCTGAAGCACACCACTTCTTGTCTCCTGTGATTGTGTTAACTCTTATAGCTGTTGGATGCTTTTGAAGTAACAGCACTACTTCTGCATGTGACATATAATTCATCTAATCAGAGGGGACTATCAAAGGCAATATAAAAGATGTGGGCAGTAAAAGCACTGGACATTTTAATATTTTACCACCTAGAGAGAGGACATCAGGGTGCAGAGCTCATCATTATAGACAGGAATAGAAAGGCCTAAATTAGAGTGTGGTGTATTTATGCAGCGCTGAAAAAACATAAAAAATTGGAGTAGTGGTCAGTCTGTGAACAATAATACACAGATTGAAGTGATAGGGAGGTGCAGAACCTGCAGACTCTGAGTGACTTTGAATTGATTGATCATTGAAATACTGGACCTAATTAATACCTTTTTTACTCTATTCTTGATGTACTAAAACAAGTATGGCAGTCCTTTCCTAGTGAAGAAAAATGTTAAAACTAAGTCATGTCTGTATAAAAACGTTTGCATCCTAGCTTATGATACGGTTGAGTCATAAATGATATCTGCTTTTGCATTTCTTTTGTATTTTTGTTTGTAAAGGTAGGGTGGTTTGTTAAGAAAAATCTCAACATTCCTGCATGTTTTAAACATAATTAACATTTTTTTTTGCACACTTGTTACACACAATATTACACCCATACCTTAGGCGTAACTAGGGGTTCAGTTCGGGGGAGGGGTGTAAAACATCTGAATGGTCCCATAACCAGATAACTGTATGTACAACTATAAGTGCAGGGGAACCTCAGCAGATGACTATGCTGTTACTGAAAATATCAATGCAAAGATAGCACTGATATTACCACCATATAGTGACCACGTAGTGGTAGATACCTGTCCTGAAAAATATATAAGAAATTACAGTACTGTTATAGATTGTGACTTACAGCTGGAGTCGTTCACTTTTCCCATCTGGCCCAGACCAACATAACAACTTCTTTCTGCCATGACTCATCTGCAGAAATTACAACAAAGACACATTTGACTTCTCACATTTCAGCACTGACCCCATTTATTCCTAACTTGCACCAACTCCTTATCCTTCAGATAACCCAATGCTGAGCAGCTGCTTCTGTATCTGTCCCTACTACTGATCCTCTTAGTGCTGCACATAATAATGCCCACCACTGTGCCCTTTACAAAGTAAAATGCCTTCTTTGTGCCCGCTAGATGGTAAAATTTCTCCATAAAAAATATTACTTTCCCCTGAAAATGCCTTAGAAAACAGTACCCATATTTTGCTCTCTAAAAAGTAATAGTGCCTATTTGACAGTCATAATACTGAGTGCCCCTTTAACAATTATGCTTCTTAAGGGCCCATTAAACATTTAATAATGCCCCCTGAGTTCCCCTATTTTTAGTTCCCCTCTACACAGCATGATGCAACCCACAGCTCTCACATTCTCATGCAAGATGAGGGAAAGACTAAGTGCACAATGATGGGAAGAAGGGGAGGAAGCCCAGACACAAGGGAAAGGGGGAGTGGAGACCCCTAGGCAGGTCTGACAACAACCTGACTCCCCTAATGTCCCTAAATAGGTTCCGCACCTATCGCCGAGCAGGAAACTTAATCCCTAGAAATAGTGAAGTCCTAGCACTCACATCAGTTTCAATGCTTCTTTAACCCTACAATGCGTATCGGGGGCCTTTTAGGCCCCAGTGTTTACTTTTTTGCTATTATCTGCAAAATTACTTTAGTTAGAATTTTGAAACTCTAGATATTACACAAGTATGTCGCTGTTGGTAATATCCAGTTGCTCATATAATTTTTTGATAGGCATTTTGGTGTAACAATGCTTTTTTTGGGAAAACCACATCTGTACGGAACGGGGGCCTTTTAGGCCCCTGCTATTTTTATCATGTACTCAGCAGTGTTTGTATCTCAAGTTACTTTATTTGTAGTCAGGGTTGCTGGTGGAGGGGCCAGGGGGTGGATCATGCCATGTGAGGATGTTGTTATGATCTGCTACAAGCACTAAGTAAAGAAAGGAGATCTGTCCCTACAATAGAACTAAGCTAGATCCCTACGATGTAACGGGGAACCTGATCCTGCGATCAGACCTGCTAAAGTCCTCAGCTAGTCTGAACGAAGACCTATAGATGTGAGGGAGGGATCCCTACAAGAACTAGGGACTGGGAGAAAGATAGACACCTCCTAGCAGAAATTGTAGCAGTAAAAGACAAACAAACAACATAGAACATAGAGGTCAAAAGACCTAGCTAAACTGACTGAGAAAAGTAACAAAGCACTTGGCTAGCTTAAGAGTAGAAATTACAATGAAGTCCAGCAAGGCCAGAAGGGCGAAGCAGGATTAAATAGGCAAAAACGGTCATGTGACCAGCATAATAGAAAAAAACAAACAGGAGATTTCTAACAGTACCCCCTCTTCTATGAGGATCCTCCAGATCCCCTAGGCCCAGGCTTATCAGGAAACCTCTTGTGAAACGCTCTGACAAGTCTGGAAGCAGAAACATCACCTGCCCTCACCCATCAGTTATCCTCGGGACCGAAACCCTTCCAAGGGACGAGATACTGCAAACTCCCTCTATACCGTCTAGAATTAAGGATGTGGGAAATTTCATATTACCCATCCTCCACCACCGGAGGAACAGTGGCAGTGGCGTCTCTATCTGATACATAAGCTTTTTTCAATAGAGAAACATGAAACACCGGATTAATCTTCCAGGAGGTAGGAACCTCCAACCTAACAGCAGATTGGTTAACTACCTGAAGCACCTTAAAGGGCCCTACAAACTTGGGACCCAATTTTTTAGAAGGAATCCTCAACCGCAGATTCTTAGAGGACAACCAAACCATGTCACCAACCGTAAACAAAACCTCTTGACGTTTTCTGTCAAAGTACCTCTTAGATTTTTTATTAGCCTCCTGAAGATTACCACGCACATCCGTCCAAACTCTTTCCAAATCATAGGAAAAACTCTCCTCCTCAGTCACAGCCGATATCAATTTGGAGAATGACCCAAAAGACGGATGTCTCCCAGAACAACAAAAAAAAGGCGAACACCCAGCAGAAGAGGATGTATGGTTGTTAAGAGCAAATTCAGCAAGCGGCAGAAACTCAGACCACCCCTCTTGATTGTCTGCCACAAAACAACGCAAGAACTGCTCAACATCCTGGTTCTTCCTTTCTGTCTGGCCATTAGACTCAGGATGATATCCAGATGAAAATGACAAATGAACTCCCAACCTGTCGCAAAAGGCAAGCCAAAAACGAGCCACGAACTGAGGTCCCCTATCAGAAACAATGTCAGTTGGAACACCATGGAGTCTGACAATCTCCTTGACAAAGGCCTTAGCGAGTGTCTTAGCGCAGGGCAGTTTGATGAAGGGAACCAAGTGACACATCTTGCTAAAACGGTCCACGATCACCCAGATGACCGTGAAACCCTCAGAGGGAGGAAGGTCAGTAATAAAGTCCATAGCCAGATGTGTCCAAGGTGCACTAGGAACCTCCAGAGGGCAAAGCAACCGCGCAGCAGGAGTATGTGAAGACTTAGATCTAGCACACACAGTACATTGACGCACCCACTTAATGACCTCCTTCTGCCATCCAGGCCACCAAAAACTGCGACCCACAAGTCTCTTGGTCTCAGAAATTCCAGGATGGCCTGCCAACCGAGACTCATGACACTCAACAAACAAATCTCTCCTAAAGGTCCTAGGCACAAACAACCTCCCATGGGGAGTGTTAGATGGGGCATTCTCCTTGGCTTTCACAATCCCATCTTCCAAAACGGAGTCCAATGCTGCTATCACAACACCTTCCTGTAAAATGCTCTCCTCCTCCTCAGTACCAACCATGGGAGAAAAAATGCGAGATAAAGCATCAGCTTTTACATTCTGGGTACGCGGAATGTAAGTAACAGAAAAATTAAACCGCGAAAAAAAAAAAGTGCCCACCTAGCTTGACGGGCATTCAAGCGCTTGGCAGCATCAAGGTAGATCAGATTTTTATGATCAGTGAAAACCTGAATGGGAAAATCAGCACCTTCCAAGAGATGACGCCAGTGTTCAAATGCGAGTTTAATAGCCAGCAATTCCCGATTACCAATATCGTAATTAAGTTCAGTCTCAGAATTTTTTTTTTAAAAAAAGGCACAGGGATGTACTCCATCCTTGTTTTCCTGAGACAACACTGCACCAACCCCCACAGAAGAAGCATCAACCTCAACAAAAAACGGCTTAGTCACATCAGGCTGCATAAGGATGGGGGCAGAACTGAACCTCTCCTTGAGATACACAAAAGCTTCAATGGCCTCAGTAGTCCACTGAACCGTATTAGAGCCTTTCTTGGTGAGATCGGTAAGTGGTTTAACAATAATAGAAAAATTTTTAATGAATTTTCTGTAATAATTGGCGAAACCCAAAAACCTCTGTATCGATTTCAAACCAATAGGCCTAGGCCATTCCTGCACAGCTTGAACTTTCAACGGGTCCATCTCAAAGCCCTCGCTGGAGATAATGTAGCCCAAAAAACTAATTCTCTGTACAGCGAACTCACATTTCTCTAGCTTAGCAAAAAGCGAATTGTCAATCAATAACTGCAATACCTCACGTACGCTCCGCCAATGAGACTCCAGGTCAGGCGAATAAATCAAAATGTCATCCAAATACACAACCACATTTTTGCCGATCAAAGGTCTAAGGATGTCATTAATAAGATTCTGAAAAAATGCTTGTGAATTGGTAAGACCAAAAGGCATAACCAAATTCTCAAAATGACCCACAGGAGTGTTAAAAGCAGTCTTCCATTCATCACCCTCCTTCATGCGCAACAAATTGTTTGCCCCCCGGAGATCAATTTTAGAGAACCACTTGGCCCCCACTAACTGGTTAAACAAATCATAAATCAATGGCAGTGGGTAGGGATTGCGTACAGTAATTTTATTAATCTCGCGAAAGTTCAAACAAGGACGTAAACCGCCGTCCTTTTTTTTAACAAAAAAAAATCCAACAGCCACAGGTGACTTAGAGGGTCTGATATGAACGGCGGCCAAGCTCGTCTGTATGTATTCCTCCAAAGCCTTTCTCTCAGGAATAGTCAAATGAAATAAACGACTTTTAGGAAGAGTCGCTCCAGGGACAAATTCAATGGTACAATCGTAGTCTCTATGGGGAGGCAAAATTTGCGACTCCTCCTCAGAAAAAACTTTCCAAAAATCCTGAATAGGTACAGGTAATTCCCCTTTATCCACAGCAGCAATGTGCCCATTACAGCACTTGTCATAACACTTAGGGCTCCAGGACTTAATTTCATTGGTAGACCAATCCAGTACAGGATTGTGCAATTTTAACCCGGGCAACCCCAAAACTACTGGAGAAGGCAAATTATTTAATACCACCAAATCCAAATTTTCTTGGTGAATACCATTAATAGTGAGGGGAAATTCATAAACCTTGTGAGTAACACATTTCAAGGGAGTGCCATCGACAGAAACCACGGCAATAGGGGATGACAAAGGTTTGGGTTTTAAATTACGTTTTTCCAAGAATCCCCCATCAATCACATTCAGAGTTGAACCACAATCCACAAATACCCGAAATTCAATTAATTCTTCCTGAGCTGCGGTAGTAGCAGAAAGAAATACCCCCTTAGTATTTAAACAGGCTATACGGGCGTAACTGACCTTTTTTTTTCTTTGTTCATAGGAAGCACACAGTTCTTAATGAAATGGTCAGATTTGCCGCAATGGAAGCACAAACCTTCAGAAAACCTGTGGTCTTTTTCCTGAGAGCGGGGTGACATCGCCCCAATCTCCATCGGCTCTCCAGTGTCAGTACAGACCCTCTCAAGACTCGGAGCTGACATGGCAGAGGATTTACTCTCATTAACCCTTGCACGCAGTCTCCTGTCCACCCGTATAGCTAATTGCATTGCCTCCTGCAAGTTTCCAGGTGTAGGATAAGCAATCAGCAGATCCTTAACCCTTTCACGTAGCCCAGCAAGAAATAAACTTTTCAGAGCTGAATCGTTCCACCCCACCTGAGCAGACCACCGACGGAAGTGAGTACAATAATTTTCCACATTACCTGATCCCTGCCTCAAATGTCTCAATTCCGTCTCAGCTGATGAGACACGATCAGGATCATCATACAACAACCACAAAGCAGAAAAAAAACTATCCACTGATCTAAAGCACGGATCACTAGGTTGGAGAGAAAAGGCCCATCCCTGAGGTTCTTTGCGCAAAAGTGACATTATGAACCCTATGCGCTGTGATTCATCACCAGAGGATCTGGATCTCAAACGAAAATACAATAAACAAGCATTTTTAAAGGAAAAAAAATCTTATTGTTCACCAAAAAATAAATCAGGCAATCGTACCTTTGGCTCCACAAAATGCACTCCAGAACAGCTACTCACGTGTTGTTGGAGCTCGGCCACCTCCAGAGAGAGTCCCTGCAGGCGTTGAGCCAAATCCTGAACCGACACCATGATGGAAACTGGAGGTCTTTCCCTAGAGAATTTTTTTGGCCTGGACTTACTGTTATGATCTGCTACAAGCACTAAGGAAAGAAAGGAGATCTGTCCCTACAATAGAACTAAGCTAGATCCCTACGATGTAACGGGGAACCTGATCCTGCGATCAGACCTGCTAAAGTCCTCAGCTAGTCTGAACGAAGACCTATAGATGTGAGGGAGGGATCCCTGCAAGAACTAGAGACTGGGAGAAAGATGGACACCTCCTAGCAGAAATTGTAGCAGTAAAAGACAAACAAACAACATAGAACAAAGAGGTCAAAAGACCTAGCTAAACTGACAGAGAAAAGTAACAAAGCACCTGGCTAGCTTAAGAGTAGAAATTACAATGAAGTCCAGCAAGGCCAGAAGGGCGGAGCAGGATTAAATAGGCAAAAACGGTCATGTGACCAGCATAATAGAAAAAACCAAACAGGAGAGTTCTAACAGATGTCATGTGATTTTGGGAGGGAGTGATAAGGCCTAAAAGGAAGATGTATCGCTTCTGCAAAACATAAGTCCTGGAAAAATATCTCAAAAGAGGAACTTTATGCATATATTGGACTTTTACTGCTGGCAGGGAGTCAAAAATCGTATGATGTTCCAATCAGATAATTATTTCTGGACCCACTTTCTGATCCACACTATAAAGCGACAATGGCAGTGGACATATATGAGGAAATTAGAAGAAAGATTCGATTTGATGATGAGCAAACTCGTGCAGCGAGGTTCCAAGCAGACATATTAGCCCCTACCAATCCTAGTACTAATGTTACAGCAGATGAGCAACTTGTACCCTTCAGAGGACGTTGCAAGTTCATACAAAACATGCCCAGTAAACCAGCCAAGTATGGAATAAAAATCTTCTAGATGTGTGATTCTGCAAATTATTATAGCATAAATGGGCTTATCTACTGTGGCAAAGAAGTTGATGCACCAGTACAGAAAGATCTAGGGTCTGAGATTGTGAAAACACTTGCGGTACCAATATATAATTCAGGTAGAAACATTACCAGGGACAATTATTTTACCAATGTTACACTGGGCAATTTTCTGCTTGAAAAAGCTGTTATATTTGTTGGTACTATGAAGCCAAACCGACAAGAAATTCCTCAAGCAATGAAACACAATCCACAGCGTGCACTTTATGAGAGTGTCTTTGGTTTCAATAACAAAGCGACACTGGTATCTTACAAAGCGAAGAAGGAGAAATCCGTTATATTACTCAGTACCATGCATTATGATTGCAGTAATGACAGCAATGACAGGAAATTGAAACTAGAAATCATCCTGTATTACAATAAAACTAAAGGAGGTGTAGACAAAATGGATGAAATGGTGGGAGAATATTCATGTAAGAGGCAAACAAGACGTTGGCCTGTAGTAATTTTTTCAAATATGCTTGATGTAGCAGCCCTGAATTCATTCAATATTTATACAGAAACTCATCCAGAATTCCATGCAAGGAGGAAGGACAGGAGATGCCTATTCTTGAAGGACCTTTGCCATGAACTTGTAATGCCTCACATGATGGAGCGAAGCAACATGAAATGCTTGCCAAAGTAAACTAAAGAAGCAATGAAACGGTGTGGCGTACAGTTTCAGGATATTCCAGGGCCAGGAGAAAGAAAACGAAAGCGTTGTTTCATTTGTCCAAGAAACATAGAGAGGAAAACTAAGCAATATTGTACCACTTGTGGGGTAATCGTCTGTAAAGAACATTCTTCAGAAAAGATAAAATGTGAAAATTGTTTGGAAGACCAATAAAATTGAAAAGAAAAAGTTAGAAAAGAAATGTATCTGCAGCTAGTTTACTCTAGATTTATATACCTTTGTTTGTTTTTCATATCTTTGTTTGAAATTTTGAAAAAAATGTTTTTTGGTGTTTTCTACAAAAAATTATAATTAAAATGTTGTGGATTATTCATATCTTATTTTGCAATTTTGAAATAAACTTATAAAAGTTATTTATGTGAGTTTTTCCATATGATTTGTGTAAAAGTGTAGATTTGTGACGTCACGCATGCTAGGTTTAATGAATAGCCACATGGAAAGACGTTTCAGCCCATCCCGAGCTTTTGTCAATTGTTGACAAATAATTACAACTTCCTTTTATAGGGTACAACCCCGGAAATACCAAACAAAATTCATACATACAAAATATATATAGAAAACCACAAATAGATGAATAATCAATTAATGCATCTCAAATCAACATGGAAATAAATCAATCACATATCTACTCTAAAAAAAAAAATTAAATTATTTATATATTACATATAGTTCCACATTTGCAAAAGAGATTATTTTTAATAAATGACATTTCTATATTATTTCATACATACACATATATAAATATAAATATCTTCCCCATATTTGCCACATTTTTATTTATAATTTTTAATTTATATTAATAAAAATATAATATATTAATATCAGTTTTTTATTACATTTTATCTCATTTAATTATTATATTGCTATACCATGTTGAATCTATACTAGATCCCTGGCAATTCTGAACCAATATCTGAAACACTCATCTACAGTCTGTATGGAAGTATTTATATCCATCTTCATCCATTTATACTGTCATCTCTGGATGTTTAAATCTATCGTGCTTGTGTTGTCTGAAAAAGGAGAAAGAGGAGAGTGATATATAAAGACAGTCTTAAATACAAGGTCACAAGAAGCGGTTTATCACATATTCACTGTTCAAACCGTTAGGAGTTAGTGTATTTAAAGTGTAGATCCAATAGGCTTCTCTTTGCCATTGGATCTTTTTAATATTATCTCCTCGTCTGGGCATTTCTACCTGTATTTGGTATTTAAGCTGCGCTATGGAGTGATTTTTTTCATTGAAATGGTATGGGAGAGGTAATGTCAGATCGTTACATCGAATAGTTGACTTGTGTTTATTAATTCTACTCCCCACCTGTTGCATTATCTCTCCTACGTAAAGTAAGCCACAAGGGCATTTGATTGAATAAACAACATTTTGAGTTTTACACGTAAAAAAACCTTTTATTTCAAAATGTTTGCCCGTCCGTGGATGCATAAAATATTGGTACCTAATCACTGCACTGAGCGCAATTTAAACATGAAAATGTCCCATTATTTTTTTGAGAAAAAATATTCTGTTTAAAATTTTTTATTGCACTCCTTGCATCAGCCTGTACTAATTTGGTTTTGGAATTTTTTCCTTAAAAATAATTTGACACTAGAGGAAAAGAGAGCATTAATTGTTTTACAAAATGATAAATCTTTGGAAATAAAACCGGCCGATAAAGGGGGATCGGTTGTTGTGATGGACAGGGATAATTATTTAAAAGAAATTTTAAGGCAACTATCGTATAGGGATATCTATTTACCTTTAAAATGTAATCCCTTGTGTGAAATACAGAGTAAAATAACACAGTTAGTTCACAGGTTTAAAAATGCAGATATTATAGATAAAAAAATGTCTGAGTATTTGGTGAAAGAGGATCCTATAACACCAGTCCTATATGTATTGCCTAAAGTCCACAAAACACTAACCGATCCCCCCCGGCCGACCGATCGTGGCGTCCACGAATTCGATATTATTGCCTTTATCTATCACTTTAGAAAAACTTTTAACCCCTTTAACGAAATTAAGTAAATCATTTATTTTGGATACGGGAGATTTTCTTAGGAAAATTAAAACCATACAGGGTGTTTATTCTACAGCTATAATTGCAACTATAGATGTAGTGAGTTTGTACACTTCAATTGAACATGTAAAGGGAATTAATGCAGTATCATGGCTTTTGGACAATCTAAACTTTCCAAATAAGCAGAAAGATTTTATTCTTGAAACCTTGAAATTGGTTTTACATGAAAATTATTTCCTTTTTCAAGATACATTTTATAACCAGCAACACGGTTCAGCAATGGGCGCTAATGTGGCCCCCCCATATGCAAACATCTATATGTCTTATTTTGAAGAGAAATGTATATATACAGTGGTGGCCAAAAGTATTGGTATCCCTGCAATTCTGTCAGATAATACTCAGTTTCTTCCTGAAAATGATTGCAATCACAAATTCTTTGATATTATTATCTTCATTTAATTTGCTTGCAAGGAAAAAACACAAAAGAGAATGAAGCAAAAATCAAATCATTGATCATTTCACACAAAACTCCAAAAATGGGCCAGACAAAAGTATTGGAACCCTCAGCCTAATACTTGGTTGCACAACCTTTAGCCAAAATAACTGCGAACAACCGCTTCCGGTAACCATCAATGAGTTTCTTACAATGCTCTGCTGGAATTGTAGACCATTCTTCTTTGGCAAACTGCTCCAGGTCCCTGATATTTGAAGGGTGCCTTCTCCAAACTGCCATTTTGAGATCTCTCCACAGGTGTTCTATGGGATTCAGGTCTGGACTCATTGCTGGCCACCTTAGAAGTCTCCAGTGCTTTCTCTCAAACCATTTTATAGTGCTTTTGGAAGTGTGTTTTGGGTCATTGTCCTGCTGGAAGACCCATGACCTCTGAGGGAGACCCAGATTTCTCACACTGGGCCCTACATTATGCTGCAAAATTTGTTGGTAGTCTTCAGACTTCATAATGCCATGCACACAGTCAAGCAGTCCAGTGCCAGAGGCAGCAAAGCAACCCCAAAACATCAGGGAACCTCCGCCATGTTTGACTGTAGGGACCGTGTTCTTTTCTTTGAATGCCTCTTTTTATTTCCTGTACACTCTATGTTGATGCTTTTTCCCAAAAAGCTCTTCTTTTGTCTCATCTGACCAGAGAACATTCTTCCAAAACGTTTTAGGCTTTCTCAGGTAAGTTTTGGCAAACTCCAGCCTGGCTTTTTTATGTCTCGGGGTAAGAAGTGGGGTCTTCCTGGGTATCCTACCATACAGTCCCTTTTCATTCAGACACCGACGGATAGTACGGGTTGACACTAGTGTTGAGCATTCCGATACTGTAATATCGGGTATCGGCCGATATTCGCGGTATCGGAATTCCGATACTTAATTCCGATACTTTTACAATATCGGATACCGGAATCGGAAGTTCCCATAATGCCTGCGCTCTGCAGTGTCTGTGAAGGATGACAAGTTGGATGGCAGCGCGATCCAGCCTGTCATCAGAATGCCATCCCAGCGGGGGAGAATTCTCCTGATTGTTTAAAAGCCGGCGGGCGGTATAAAGCCGCCGGCTTTTAAACAATCACACAGCCCCATACTGCTTCCCCGCAGCCTCCCACCCCGATCCTCTGCTCCCCTCGCCACCTCCCATCCCGATCGTAAGTTAGGACCGGGCGGGGAGCGCAGCTCCAAGGAGCGGGGAGCGAAGGACCCGGGCGGGGAAGCCGGCAGTGAAAAGACTTCACTGCCGGCTTTCCCGTTCTGTGCTGCGCTTTCCCGCCGGTTATTTCAAATGAACAGCTGAGGTATCAGCTGATGCCAATCAGCTGTTCATTTGAATTAGCCGCGGTGCCCTCAGAGGGTTCATGTGAGTTCATGCTTGACTGCATGAACTCACATGAACTTTCCCACGGCCGCACAGGTCAGCCTCACCTCCCAGACGATCAGACCGTCATGATTAGTGTGTGTGCGGGGTGTGTGCGCGATGTTTGTGCGGGTGTGCGCGGTGTCTGTGCGATGTGTGCGGGTGTGTGCGGTGTGTGTGCGTGCAGGCAGACATAGGCCGATGTGACACTACTACTCCCATCGGCCTATGTCTGTCCCCCGTCCACTCCTGCCAGCAGGATCAGCTCGATGGGAGCAGTAGTTCCCATCAGACTGATCCTGCTATTTAAATTGCCCTACTGTGTCCCCAATAAATGTTAAATACATGTCATTGGTGGCCAGTGGTTACCTAAAAGAAATTAGTTCATACATTACCTGTCCCCGCCGATCGCCACCTAAAATAAAGTAAAAAATAAAAAACTACACCTATACTCACCTAGACACCTAATTCCCCGAAGCCATCGATCTCCTGTAATAAAATATAAAATAATAAACCACAACCTTATCCTTACCCCTCCGTAGCAGTCCACGAGTGTCCCACGAAGATCTCCAGTTCAGAGCAGCCACATAGAATGTGACCGCTCTGAACCGCTGCCGCCGCTAGAATGACGGGGCCGTAAGGGTTCACCGGAGTTCAGGCAGCGCTGCTCCGGTTAGCTCCTTTACGGCCCTGCTGTATCGTGAGAAATTCCCACGGTACAGCACTGCCGTAAAGGAGGTCTCCGGAGCTGCGCTGCCTGAATGCACTCCGTTGACCTCAGTCAGTGGCTCCCGCTGCCGGGAGCGGACGTGTTCCCGGCAGCGTGAGCTTACAGCAGCCATGCACAGCTGTCACCATCTCCAGATGTGACAGCTGTGCATGGGAGATCAGCGCAGGAACGTGGACAGGTAACTATTATTTTTAGTAAACTAAGAATTAAATAAAATTGTGTGTTTTATTTCAAATAAATTATTTTTTTCTGGGTGTAGTGTGTTTTTTCTTTTTAACACTTTGTAGGTTAGTAATGGGGGTGTCTTATAGACGCCCATCATTACTAACCTGGGCTTCATGGCAGCTGGCGCTGACATGAACCCCACCACTATTACCCCCTGCCACCGCACCAGGGCAGCGTGGAAGAGCGAGGCTAAGTGCCAGAGTTGGCGCATCCTATGGATGTGCCATTTCTGGGGCGGCTGACGACTGGTGTTTCTAGCCTGGGAGGGGGCCAATATTCATGGCACCCTTCCTGGGCTATTAATATCAGCCCCCAGCTGTCTGCCTAGCCTTTGCTAGCTATTAAAATAGGGGGGACCCCACGTCATTTTTTTGGGGGGGGTCCCCCATTTTAATAGCTAGTAAAGGCTAGGTATTCAGCTGGGGGCTGATATTAGTAGCCTGGGAAGCTCCGTGGGTTTTACCCCCTTCCCAGGCTTCAAACATCTGCCCCAGCCGTCTGCTTAACCTCCGCTAGAGACTAAAATTATGGGGGATCCCACGCCATTTTTTTTTTAAATAAATCCATTATTTTAACACTAAATGACATTTGAGGAGTTAATAAAGATGCAGTCCCTAAATTATTATTTATTTTTTAATTAATTTTTCCCAAAACTTTTGACGTGGGCTTCGCCATATTTTTGTATGCCAGCCAGGTACAGCATCCAGCTTCTATGAACGCGCCATTTTCCGGGGCGGCTGCGGACTGCAATTTTCAGCGGGGGGCAGAAAGCTTGGGCCTCCCTGCGCTGCAGATTCCATCCCCCAGCTGCCTAGTTGTACCTGGCTGGACACAGAAATAGGGAGAAGCTCCACGTTTTTTTTTTTTTTAATTATTTCATGAAATTCATGAAATAATTAAGAAAAAAAGGGCTTCCCTATATTGTTGTGTCCAACCAGGTACAAATAGGCAGCTGGTGGTTGGGGGCAGCCCGTTCCTGCCTGCTGTACCTGGCTGGACACAAACATAGTGCGAAGCCCCACGTCAATTTTTTTTAAATCATTTCAGGAAATTCATGAAATAATTAAAAAAAATTATGTGGGGCTTCGCCCTATATTTGTGTCCAGTCAGGTACAGCAGGCAGGAACGGGCTGCCCCCAACCACCGCATGCCTATTTGTACCTAGCCGGACACAACAATATAGGGAAGCCCTTTTTATCTTAATTATTCCATGAATTTCATGAATTTAAAAAAAAAAAAAACGTGGAGCTTCGCCCTATTTTTGTGTCCAGGGTAGTGCATTCCAGAGAATTGGCGCAGCACGCGAGAAATCTTGGAGACGGGAGTGGGAAGTTCGGATTATGGAGGATTTTAGTTTCAAGTCATTTGCAGAACGGAGGGCACGTGTAGGGTGGTAGACAGACAAGGGAGGAGATGTAGGGGGGTACTGAAGCATGGAGCGCTTTGTGGGTAAGCGTGATAAGTTTAAAACGAACTCTATATTGGATGGGCAACCAATGCAATGACTGGCACAGGGAAGAGGCATCTGAGTAGTGGTTGGCGAGGAATATGATCCTGGCTGCTGCGTTCAGGACGGATTGGAGAGGGGAGAGTTTAGTAAGAGGGAGACCGATTAGTAGAGCGTTGCAATAGTCAAGACGAGAATGAATAAGAGCGACAGTAAGAGTTTTTGCCGAGTCAAAGGTGAGAAAAGTCCTGATTCTTGAGATGTTTTTGAGGTGTAGATGACATGAACGAGCGAGTGATTTGATGTGAGGAGTGAAAGAAAGATCTGAATCAAAAATGACTCCAAGACAGCGGGCTTGTAGCTGGGGAGTAATGGTTGAGCCACAAACGGAGATGGCAATATCGGGCACAGGTAGATTAATGGAGGGAGGAAAGACGAGTAGTTCAGTTTTTGACAGATTCAGTTTTAGGTAGAGGGAGGACATAATGTTAGACACAGCAGAAAGACAGTCACTAGTCTTTTGTAGTAATGCAGGGGTGATGTCCGGAGCAGAGGTGTATAATTGGGTGTCATCAGCATAGAGATGGTACTGAAAACCGAATATACTGATTGTTTGTCCAATAGGAGCGGTGTATAAGGAGAAAAGAAGGGGGCCTAGGACTGATCCTTGAGGAACCCCGACAGTAAGAGGAAGTAGGGAGGAGGAGGAGCCGGCAAAAGACACAGAGAAGGAGCGGTCAGAGAGATAAGAGGAGAACCAGGAGAGAACCGTGTCCTTGAGGCCAATAGTGCGGAGCATAGTGAGGAGGAGCTGATGATCCACAGTGTCGAATGCTGCAGAGAGATCCAGGAGAATCAGCAGGGAGTAGTGACCATTAGATTTAGCTGTTAGTAGATCATTAGAGACTTTAGTGAGGGCAGTTTCAGTAGAATGTAAAGAGCGGAAACCAGATTGTAAAGGGTCAAGAAGAGAGTTGTCTGAGAGATAGCGGATTAGATGGGAGTGGACCAGGCGTTCCAGGAGTTTAGAGATAGAGGGAAGATTGGAAACAGGTCTGTAGTTGGCCGTACAGTTCTGGTCGAGGGATGGTTTTTTAAGTAATGGTTGTATGCTGGCGTGTTTAAAAGAAGAGGGAAAGATACCAGATGAGAGGGAAAGGCTGAAAATTTTAGTTAGGTGAGAGGTGACAGCTGGAGCAAGGGACTGAAGGAGATGTGAGGGAATAGGGTCGCTGGTGCAGGTGGTAGGGCGAGAAGATGCAAGGAGCCTGATCACTTCATCTTCCGTGACTGGTTCGAAGTCAGAAAATGAGCAAGATACAATGTGGCAGGGGGGAGCATGCATAACATTTGGGGATTGGGAGAAAATTTCCTGTCGGATATGGTCAATTTTTTCTTTGAAATAGTTAGCCAGATCGTCAGCGCTGAGGTCAGTGGTCGGGGCCTGTGCTGTTTGATTGAGGAGAGAATGAAACGTGTCAAAGAGTCGTTTAGGATTATTGGAAAGTGAGATGATGAGGTTGTTAAAGTAGGTTTGTTTGGAGAGGTGAAGGGCAGAGTTATACGTTTTCAGCATAAATTTATAGTGGAGGAAATCTTCGGGCAGATTTGATTTTCTCCACAGCCGTTCAGCGCACCTGGAGTACCTCTGGAGAAGACGTGTTTGAGGCGTGTGCCAGGGTTGTCGCCGTCTATGCCGAATTGTTCTTTGTGTAGGAGGTGCGGCTTCATCCAGGGCGCATAGCATTATTTTGTTATAATGCTTCAATGCAGAGTCGGGACATGAGAGGGAGGAGATTGGGGCCAATGATGATTGCAACCTTTTTCTAAATTTCTGGGTGTTAATGGCGCGTAAATTTCTATAAGTGTGGACGGTGGGAGTGTCTTGAGTAGAGTCACAGTTCTTGACAGAGAATGAAAGAAGATTATGGTCAGAGAGTGGAAGGGGAGAGTTAGTAAAGTCATGTACTGAGCAAAGCCGGGAGAAGATCAGGTCCAATGTGTTCCCGTCCTCATGTGTAGGAGAATTAGCAAGCTGTGAAAGGCCGAAGGAGGAGGTTAATGATAAAAGATGCGTGGCAGATGGGGAAAGAGGATCGCCAATTGGGATGTTAAAGTCTCCCATGATTATCGTGGGGATGTCGCAGGATAGAAAATTTGTAAGCCAGGCAGCAAAGTGATCCAGGAATTGACGGGGGGGACCTGGGGGGCGATAGACAACCGCCACTCGCAGGGAGAAGGGCCGGTAGAGTCTGACTGTGTGGGCCTCAAAGGACGGGAAGATAAGGGAGGGTACAGGGGGGATAACCTGAAAAGTACATTTTGTTGAAAGAAGCAGACCAACACCTCCACCTGATCTGTTGTCAGGTCGCGGGGTATGAGAGAAATGTAGGCCACCATAGGAGAGAGCTGCAGCGGCGGTGGTGTCCGACTGCTGGATCCAGGTTCCAGTGAGAGCCAGAAGGTTGAGGGAATTAGAGAGGAAAAAGTCATGGATGTAAGAGAGTTTATTACAAGCTGAGCGTGCATCCCAAAGGGCACAGTTGAATGAGACAGAAGATATGAAGGGAATATTAATGAGATTAGCAGGGTTTCTGAATGTAACAGGGAAAGAGTTAGTGTTATTATTACTGGAGGGTCCTGGGTTGGGAGAAATATCACCTGCGACTAATAGAAGGAAGATACAGAGAGTGAGCAGATGATTGAGTGATTTGTGAGAGCGTTTCCTGCGTTGTATGGTGGGAATGAATGGATCTGCGTGGTATAACATTGTGAAGAGAGCATGACAACTGTACATAGGAGAAGAGAGGAGTGAGGGATTAATATGGATGAAGTGTGCCGCATTTGTGGGAGAACGGTGAATGTGGATGATTGTAGCAACCAGAAAATAAATGGCACAGATACAAATGGTGAATACTGTTTGCCAAAAAGATGACCTGTAAGCAAGTTTGTTGGTTTGTCTTGCATGTCTTACCTGTCTCCTGCCCTGTCCAACTGCCATTTTCTAACTGCCAGGGCACTTTGCTAAATTATGGCACTTCGATAAAGTATGCATAAATGCTATATGCATAAATGCCCCCGCATAAATGCTGCCCCTTAACTAAGTCTCAATATATAGGGACGTATCTGCTTAGATCTGCACAGATTTAACTCATTAACAATCAATCACTAGCTTAAAAGACAATAGGAGACCATAAAGTGCAGGGAAAAAAAAAAAAAAAAGAGAGACTAGTAAACTCGGCATGGATCATAAACTCTTAAAGTAAGTGTGATGACCTTTAAGTATCATGGAATAAAAAAGCTAGAGGAGTGAAAAATATATACCAGAAATTGATAGGCTGCAGAGCATTGCATGGAGATATAATGCAGTTTTCAGGACAGATCACACAAGCAGTGAAAAATATATACCAGAAATTGATAGGCTGCAGAGCATTGCATGGAGATATAATGCAGTTTTCAGGACAGATCACACAAGCAGTGAAAAATATATACCTGTAAGAAGAGAAGAAAGATGAATATTAGCAATGCCATTTTCTAACTGCCAGGGCACTTTGCTAAATTATGGCACTTCGATAAAGTATGCATAAATGCTATATGCATAAATGCCCCCGCATAAATGCTGCCCCTTAACTAAGTCTCAATATATAGGGACGTATCTGCTTAGATGTGCACAGATTTAACTCATTAACAATCAATCACTAGCTTAAAAGACAATAGGAGACCATAAAGTGCAGGGAAAAAAAAAAAAAAAAAAAGAGACTAGTAAACTCGGCATGGATCATAAACTCTTAAAGTAAGTGTGATGACCTTTAAGTATCATGGAATAAAAAAGCTAGAGGAGTGAAAAAATATATACCAGAAATTGATAGGCTGCAGAGCATTGCATGGAGATATAATGCAGTTTTCAGGACAGATCACACAAGCAGTGAAAAATATATACCAGAAATTGATAGGCTGCAGAGCATTGCATGGAGATATAATGCAGTTTTCAGGACAGATCACACAAGCAGTGAAAAATATATACCTGTAAGAAGAGAAGAAAGATGAATATTAGCAATGCCATTTTCTAACTGCCAGGGCACTTTGCTAAATTATGGCACTTCGATAAAGTATGCATAAATGCTATATGCATAAATGCCCCCGCATAAATGCTGCCCCTTAACTAAGTCTCAATATATAGGGACGTATCTGCTTAGATCTGCACAGATTTAACTCATTAACAATCACTAGCTTAAAAGACAACAGGAGACCATAAAGTGCAGGGAAAAAAAAAAAAAAAAGAGAGACTAGTAAACTCGGCATGGATCATAAACTCTTAAAGTAAGTTTGATGACCTTTAAGTATCATGGAATAAAAAAGCTAGAGGAGTGAAAAATATATACCAGAAATTGATAGGCTGCAGAGCATTGCATGGAGATATAATGCAGTTTTCAGGACAGATCACACAAGCAGTGAAAAATATATACCAGAAATTGATAGGCTGCAGAGCATTGCATGGAGATATAATGCAGTTTTCAGGACAGATCACACAAGCAGTGAAAAATATATACCTGTAAGAAGAGAAGAAAGATGAATATTAGCAATGCCATTTTCTAACTGCCAGGGCACTTTGCTAAATTATGGCACTTCGATAAAGTATGCATAAATGCTATATGCATAAATGCCCCCGCATAAATGCTGCCCCTTAACTAAGTCTCAATATATAGGGA
Source organism: Phyllobates terribilis (assembly GCF_046119375.1). Classification (NCBI taxonomy): domain Eukaryota; kingdom Metazoa; phylum Chordata; class Amphibia; order Anura; family Dendrobatidae; genus Phyllobates; species Phyllobates terribilis. The sequence continues at coordinate 696,940,575 of NW_027362762.1, forward strand.
CGTATCTGCTTAGATGTGCACAGATTTAACTCATTAACAATCAATCACTAGCTTAAAAGACAATAGGAGACCATAAAGTGCAGGGAAAAAAAAAAAAAAAAAAAAAAAAGAGACTAGTAAACTCGGCATGGATCATAAACTCTTAAAGTAAGTGTGATGACCTTTAAGTATCATGGAATAAAAAAGCTAGAGGAGTGAAAAAATATATACCAGAAATTGATAGGCTGCAGAGCATTGCATGGAGATATAATGCAGTTTTCAGGACAGATCACACAAGCAGTGAAAAATATATACCAGAAATTGATAGGCTGCAGAGCATTGCATGGAGATATAATGCAGTTTTCAGGACAGATCACACAAGCAGTGAAAAATATATACCAGAAATTGATAGGCTGCAGAGCATTGCATGGAGATATAATGCAGTTTTCAGGACAGATCACACAAGCAGTGAAAAATATATACCAGAAATTGATAGGCTGCAGAGCATTGCATGGAGATATAATGCAGTTTTCAGGACAGATCACACAAGCAGTGAAAAATATATACCTGTAAGAAGAGAAGAAAGATGAATATTAGCAATGCCATTTTCTAACTGCCAGGGCACTTTGCTAAATTATGGCACTTCGATAAAGTATGCATAAATGCTATATGCATAAATGCCCCCGCATAAATGCTGCCCCTTAACTAAGTCTCAATATATAGGGACATATCTGCTTAGATCTGCACAGATTTAACTCATTAACAATCAATCACTAGCTTAAAAGACAACAGGAGACCATAAAGTGCAGGGAAAAAAAAAAAAAGAGACTAGTAAACTCGGCATGGATCATAAACTCTTAAAGTAAGTGTGATGACCTTTAAGTATCATGGAATAAAAAAGCTAGAGGAGTGAAAAATATATACCAGAAATTGATAGGCTGCAGAGCATTGCATGGAGATATAATGCAGTTTTCAGGACAGATCACATAAGCAGTGAAAAATATATACCAGAAATTGATAGGCTGCAGAGCATTGCATGGAGATATAATGCAGTTTTCAGGACAGATCACACAAGCAGTGAAAAATATATACCTGTAAGAAGAGAAGAAAGATGAATATTAGCAATGCCATTTTCTAACTGCCAGGGCACTTTGCTAAATTATGGCACTTCGATAAAGTATGCATAAATGCTATATGCATAAATGCCCCCGCATAAATGCTGCCCCTTAACTAAGTCTCAATTTATAGGGACGTATCTGCTTAGATCTGCACAGATTTAACTCATTAACAATCAATCACTAGCTTAAAAGACAACAGGAGACCATAAAGTGCAGGGAAAAAAAAAAAAAAAAGAGAGACTAGTAAACTCGGCATGGATCATAAACTCTTAAAGTAAGTGTGATGACCTTTAAGTATCATGGAATAAAAAAGCTAGAGGAGTGAAAAATATATACCAGAAATTGATAGGCTGCAGAGCATTGCATGGAGATATAATGCAGTTTTCAGGACAGATCACACAAGCAGTGAAAAATATATACCAGAAATTGATAGGCTGCAGAGCATTGCATGGAGATATAATGCAGTTTTCAGGACAGATCACACAAGCAGTGAAAAATATATACCTGTAAGAAGAGAAGAAAGATGAATATTAGCAATGCCATTTTCTAACTGCCAGGGCACTTTGCTAAATTATGGCACTTCGATAAAGTATGCATAAATGCTATATGCATAAATGCCCCCGCATAAATGCTGCCCCTTAACTAAGTCTCAATATATAGGGACGTATCTGCTTAGATGTGCACAGATTTAACTCATTAACAATCAATCACTAGCTTAAAAGACAACAGGAGACCATAAAGTGCATGGAAAAAAAAAAAAAAAGAGAGACTAGTAAACTCGGCATGGATCATAAACTCTTAAAGTAAGTGTGATGACCTTTAAGTATCATGGAATAAAAAAGCTAGAGGAGTGAAAAAATATATACCAGAAATTGATAGGCTGCAGAGCATTGCATGGAGATATAATGCAGTTTTCAGGACAGATCACACAAGCAGTGAAAAATATATACCAGAAATTGATAGGCTGCAGAGCATTGCATGGAGATATAATGCAGTTTTCAGGACAGATCACACAAGCAGTGAAAAATATATACCAGAAATTGATAGGCTGCAGAGCATTGCATGGAGATATAATGCAGTTTTCAGGACAGATCACACAAGCAGTGAAAAATATATACCAGAAATTGATAGGCTGCAGAGCATTGCATGGAGATATAATGCAGTTTTCAGAACAGATCACACAAGCAGTGAAAAATATATACCTGTAAGAAGAGAAGAAAAATGAATATTAGCAATGCCATTTTCTAACTGCCAGGGCACTTTGCTAAATTATGGCACTTCGATAAAGTATGCATAAATGCTATATGCATAAATGCCCCCGCATAAATGCTGCCCCTTAACTAAGTCTCAATATATAGGGACGTATCTGCTTAGATGTGCACAGATTTAACTCATTAACAATCAATCACTAGCTTAAAAGACAATAGGAGACCATAAAGTGCAGGGAAAAAAAAAAAAAAAAAAAAAAGAGACTAGTAAACTCGGCATGGATCATAAACTCTTAAAGTTAGTGTGATGACCTTTAAGTATCATGGAATAAAAAAGCTAGAGGAGTGAAAAAATATATACCAGAAATTGATAGGCTGCAGAGCATTGCATGGAGATATAATGCAGTTTTCAGGACAGATCACACAAGCAGTGAAAAACATATACCAGAAATTGATAGGCTGCAGAGCATTGCATGGAGATATTATGCAGTTTTCAGGACAGATCACACAAGCAGTGAAAAATATATACCAGAAATTGATAGGCTGCAGAGCATTGCATGGAGATATAATGCAGTTTTCAGGACAGATCACACAAGCAGTGAAAAATATATACCAGAAATTGATAGGCTGCAGAGCATTGCATGGAGATATAATGCAGTTTTCAGGACAGATCACACAAGCAGTGAAAAATATATACCAGAAATTGATAGGCTGCAGCGCATTGCATGGAGTTATAATGCAGTTTTCAGGACAGATCACACAAGCAGTGAAAAATATATACCAGAAATTGATAGGCTGCAGAGCATTGCATGGAGATATAATGCAGTTTTCAGGACAGATCACACAAGCAGTGAAAAATATATACCTGTAAGAAGAGAAGAAAGATGAATATTAGCAATGCCATTTTCTAACTGCCAGGGCACTTTGCTAAATTATGGCACTTCGATAAAGTATGCATAAATGCTATATGCATAAATGCCCCCGCATAAATGCTGCCCCTTAACTAAGTCTCAATATATAGGGACGTATCTGCTTAGATGTGCACAGATTTAACTCATTAACAATCAATCACTAGCTTAAAAGACAACAGGAGACCATAAAGTGCAGGGAAAAAAAAAAAAAAGAGAGACTAGTAAACTCGGCATGGATCATAAACTCTTAAAGTAAGTGTGATGACCTTTAAGTATCATGGAATAAAAAAGCTAGAGGAGTGAAAAAATATATACCAGAAATTGATAGGCTGCAGAGCATTGCATGGAGATATAATGCAGTTTTCAGGACAGATCACACAAGCAGTGAAAAATATATACCAGAAATTGATAGGCTGCAGAGCATTGCATGGAGATATAATGCAGTTTTCAGGACAGATCACACAAGCAGTGAAAAATATATACCAGAAATTGATAGGCTGCAGAGCATTGCATGGAGATATAATGCAGTTTTCAGGACAGATCACACAAGCAGTGAAAAATATATACCAGAAATTGATAGGCTGCAGAGCATTGCATGGAGATATAATGCAGTTTTCAGGACAGATCACACAAGCAGTGAAAAATATATACCTGTAAGAAGAGAAGAAAAATGAATATTAGCAATGCCATTTTCTAACTGCCAGGGCACTTTGCTAAATTATGGCACTTCGATAAAGTATGCATAAATGCTATATGCATAAATGCCCCCGCATAAATTCTGCCCCTTAACTAAGTCTCAATATATAGGGACGTATCTGCTTAGATGTGCACAGATTTAACTCATTAACAATCAATCACTAGCTTAAAAGACAATAGGAGACCATAAAGTGCAGGGAAAAAAAAAAAAAAAAAAAAGAGACTAGTAAACTCGGCATGGATCATAAACTCTTAAAGTTTGTGTGATGACCTTTAAGTATCATGGAATAAAAAAGCTAGAGGAGTGAAAAATATATACCAGAAATTGATAGGCTGCAGAGCATTGCATGGAGATATAATGCAGTTTTCAGGACAGATCACACAAGCAGTGAAAAATATATACCAGAAATTGATAGGCTGCAGAGCATTGCATGGAGATATAATGCAGTTTTCAGGACAGATCACACAAGCAGTGAAAAATATATACCAGAAATTGATAGGCTGCAGAGCATTGCATGGAGATATAATGCAGTTTTCAGGACAGATCACACAAGCAGTGAAAAATATATACCTGTAAGAAGAGAAGAAAGATGAATATTAGCAATGCCATTTTCTAACTGCCAGGGCACTTTTGGTAAATTATGGCACTTCGATAAAGTATGCATAAATGCTATATGCATAAATGCCCCCGCATAAATGCTGCCCCTTAACTAAGTCTCAATATATAGGGACGTATCTGCTTAGATGTGCACAGATTTAACTCATTAACAATCAATCACCAGCTTAAAAGACAATAGGAGACCATAAAGTGCAGGGAAAAAAAAAAAAAAAAAAGAGACTAGTAAACTCGGCATGGATCATAAACTCTTAAAGTAAGTGTGATGACCTTTAAGTATCATGGAATAAAAAAGCTAGAGGAGTGAAAAAATATATACCAGAAATTGATAGGCTGCAGAGCATTGCATGGAGATATAATGCAGTTTTCAGGACAGATCACACAAGCAGTGAAAAATATATACCAGAAATTGATAGGCTGCAGAGCATTGCATGGAGATATAATGCAGTTTTCAGGACAGATCACACAAGCAGTGAAAAATATATACCTGTAAGAAGAGAAGAAAGATGAATATTAGCAATGACATTTTTTAACTGCCAGGGCACTTTGCTAAATTATGGCACTTCGATAAAGTATGCATAAATGCTATATGCATAAATGCCCCCGCATAAATGCTGCCCCTTAACTAAGTCTCAATATATAGGGACGTATCTGCTTAGATGTGCACAGATTTAACTCATTAACAATCAATCACTAGCTTAAAAGACAACAGGAGACCATAAAGTGCAGGGAAAAAAAAAAAAAAAGAGAGACTAGTAAACTCGGCATGGATCATAAACTCTTAAAGTAAGTGTGATGACCTTTAAGTATCATGGAATAAAAAAGCTAGAGGAGTGAAAAAATATATACCAGAAATTGATAGGCTGCAGAGCATTGCATGGAGATATAATGCAGTTTTCAGGACAGATCACACAAGCAGTGAAAAATATATACCAGAAATTGATAGGCTGCAGAGCATTGCATGGAGATATAATGCAGTTTTCAGGACAGATCACACAAGCAGTGAAAAATATATACCAGAAATTGATAGGCTGCAGAGCATTGCATGGAGATATAATGCAGTTTTCAGGACAGATCACACAAGCAGTGAAAAATATATACCAGAAATTGATAGGCTGCAGAGCATTGCATGGAGATATAATGCAGTTTTCAGGACAGATCACACAAGCAGTGAAAAATATATACCAGAAATTGATAGGCTGCAGAGCATTGCATGGAGATATAATGCAGTTTTCAGGACAGATCACACAAGCAGTGAAAAATATATACCAGAAATTGATAGGCTGCAGAGCATTGCATGGAGATATAATGCAGTTTTCAGGACAGATCACACAAGCAGTGAAAAATATATACCAGAAATTGATAGGCTGCAGAGCATTGCATGGAGATATAATGCAGTTTTCAGGACAGATCACACAAGCAGTGAAAAATATATACCAGAAATTGATAGGCTGCAGAGCATTGCATGGAGATATAATGCAGTTTTCAGGACAGATCACACAAGCAGTGAAAAATATATACCAGAAATTGATAGGCTGCAGAGCATTGCATGGAGATATAATGCAGTTTTCAGGACAGATCACACAAGCAGTGAAAAATATATACCAGAAATTGATAGGCTGCAGAGCATTGCATGGAGATATAATGCAGTTTTCAGGACAGATCACACAAGCAGTGAAAAATATATACCAGAAATTGATAGGCTGCAGAGCATTGCATGGAGATATAATGCAGTTTTCAGAACAGATCACACAAGCAGTGAAAAATATATACCTGTAAGAAGAGAAGAAAAATGAATATTAGCAATGCCATTTTCTAACTGCCAGGGCACTTTGCTAAATTATGGCACTTCGATAAAGTATGCATAAATGCTATATGCATAAATGCCCCCGCATAAATGCTGCCCCTTAACTAAGTCTCAATATATAGGGACGTATCTGCTTAGATGTGCACAGATTTAACTCATTAACAATCAATCACTAGCTTAAAAGACAACAGGAGACCATAAAGTGCAGGGAAAAAAAAAAAAAAGAGAGACTAGTAAACTCGGCATGGATCATAAACTCTTAAAGTAAGTGTGATGACCTTTAAGTATCATGGAATAAAAAAGCTAGAGGAGTGAAAAAATATATACCAGAAATTGATAGGCTGCAGAGCATTGCATGGAGATATAATGCAGTTTTCAGGACAGATCACACAAGCAGTGAAAAATATATACCAGAAATTGATAGGCTGCAGAGCATTGCATGGAGATATAATGCAGTTTTCAGGACAGATCACACAAGCAGTGAAAAATATATACCAGAAATTGATAGGCTGCAGAGCATTGCATGGAGATATAATGCAGTTTTCAGGACAGATCACACAAGCAGTGAAAAATATATACCAGAAATTGATAGGCTGCAGAGCATTGCATGGAGATATAATGCAGTTTTCAGGACAGATCACACAAGCAGTGAAAAATATATACCAGAAATTGATAGGCTGCAGAGCATTGCATGGAGATATAATGCAGTTTTCAGGACAGATCACACAAGCAGTGAAAAATATATACCAGAAATTGATAGGCTGCAGAGCATTGCATGGAGATATAATGCAGTTTTCAGAACAGATCACACAAGCAGTGAAAAATATATACCTGTAAGAAGAGAAGAAAAATGAATATTAGCAATGCCATTTTCTAACTGCCAGGGCACTTTGCTAAATTATGGCACTTCGATAAAGTATGCATAAATGCTATATGCATAAATGCCCCCGCATAAATGCTGCCCCTTAACTAAGTCTCAATATATAGGGACGTATCTGCTTAGATGTGCACAGATTTAACTCATTAACAATCAATCACTAGCTTAAAAGACAATAGGAGACCATAAAGTGCAGGGAAAAAAAAAAAAAAAAAAGACTAGTAAACTCGGCATGGATCATAAACTCTTAAAGTTAGTGTGATGACCTTTAAGTATCATGGAATAAAAAAGCTAGAGGAGTGAAAAAATATATACCAGAAATTGATAGGCTGCAGAGCATTGCATGGAGATATAATGCAGTTTTCAGGACAGATCACACAAGCAGTGAAAAACATATACCAGAAATTGATAGGCTGCAGAGCATTGCATGGAGATATAATGCAGTTTTCAGGACAGATCACACAAGCAGTGAAAAATATATACCAGAAATTGATAGGCTGCAGAGCATTGCATGGAGATATAATGCAGTTTTCAGGACAGATCACACAAGCAGTGAAAAATATATACCAGAAATTGATAGGCTGCAGAGCATTGCATGGAGATATAATGCAGTTTTCAGGACAGATCACACAAGCAGTGAAAAATATATACCAGAAATTGATAGGCTGCAGAGCATTGCATGGAGATATAATGCAGTTTTCAGGACAGATCACACAAGCAGTGAAAAATATATACCAGAAATTGATAGGCTGCAGAGCATTGCATGGAGATATAATGCAGTTTTCAGGACAGATCACACAAGCAGTGAAAAATATATACCAGAAATTGATAGGCTGCAGAGCATTGCATGGAGATATAATGCAGTTTTCAGGACAGATCACACAAGCAGTGAAAAATATATACCAGAAATTGATAGGCTGCAGAGCATTGCATGGAGATATAATGCAGTTTTCAGGACAGATCACACAAGCAGTGAAAAATATATACCAGAAATTGATAGGCTGCAGAGCATTGCATGGAGATATAATGCAGTTTTCAGGACAGATCACACAAGCAGTGAAAAATATATACCAGAAATTGATAGGCTGCAGAGCATTGCATGGAGATATAATGCAGTTTTCAGGACAGATCACACAAGCAGTGAAAAATATATACCAGAAATTGATAGGCTGCAGAGCATTGCATGGAGATATAATGCAGTTTTCAGGACAGATCACACAAGCAGTGAAAAATATATACCTGTAAGAAGAGAAGAAAAATGAATATTAGCAATGCCATTTTCTAACTGCCAGGGCACTTTGCTAAATTATGGCACTTCGATAAAGTATGCATAAATGCTATATGCATAAATGCCCCCGCATAAATGCTGCCCCTTAACTAAGTCTCAATATATAGGGACGTATCTGCTTAGATGTGCACAGATTTAACTCATTAACAATCAATCACTAGCTTAAAAGACAATAGGAGACCATAAAGTGCAGGGAAAAAAAAAAAAAGAGACTAGTAAACTCGGCATGGATCATAAACTCTTAAAGTTAGTGTGATGACCTTTAAGTATCATGGAATAAAAAAGCTAGAGGAGTGAAAAAATATATACCAGAAATTGATAGGCTGCAGAGCATTGCATGGAGATATAATGCAGTTTTCAGGACAGATCACACAAGCAGTGAAAAACATATACCAGAAATTGATAGGCTGCAGAGCATTGCATGGAGATATAATGCAGTTTTCAGGACAGATCACACAAGCAGTGAAAAATATATGCCAGAAATTGATAGGCTGCAGAGCATTGCATGGAGATATAATGCAGTTTTCAGGACAGATCACACAAGCAGTGAAAAATATATACCAGAAATTGATAGGCTGCAGAGCATTGCATGGAGATATAATGCAGTTTTCAGGACAGATCACACAAGCAGTGAAAAATATATACCTGTAAGAAGAGAAGAAAGATGAATATTAGCAATGCCATTTTCTAACTGCCAGGGCACTTGGCTAAATTATGGCACTTCGATAAAGTATGCATAAATGCCCCCGCATAAATGCTGCCCCTTAACTAAGTCTCAATATATAGGGACATATCTGCTTAGATCTGCACAGATTTAACTCATTAACAATCAATCACTAGCTTAAAAGACAACAGGAGACCATAAAGTGCAGGGAAAAAAAAAAAAAAAGAGAGACTAGTAAACTCGGCATGGATCATAAACTCTTAAAGTAAGTGTGATGACCTTTAAGTATCATGGAATAAAAAAGCTAGAGGAGTGAAAAAATATATACCAGAAATTGATAGGCTGCAGAGCATTGCATGGAGATATAATGCAGTTTTCAGGACAGATCACACAAGCAGTGAAAAATATATACCAGAAATTGATAGGCTGCAGAGCATTGCATGGAGATATAATGCAGTTTTCAGGACAGATCACACAAGCAGTGAAAAATATATACCAGAAATTGATAGGCTGCAGAGCATTGCATGGAGATATAATGCAGTTTTCAGGACAGATCACACAAGCAGTGAAAAATATATACCAGAAATTGATAGGCTGCAGAGCATTGCATGGAGATATAATGCAGTTTTCAGGACAGATCACACAAGCAGTGAAAAATATATACCAGAAATTGATAGGCTGCAGAGCATTGCATGGAGATATAATGCAGTTTTCAGGACAGATCACACAAGCAGTGAAAAATATATACCAGAAATTGATAGGCTGCAGAGCATTGCATGGAGATATAATGCAGTTTTCAGGACAGATCACACAAGCAGTGAAAAATATATACCAGAAATTGATAGGCTGCAGAGCATTGCATGGAGATATAATGCAGTTTTCAGGACAGATCACACAAGCAGTGAAAAATATATACCAGAAATTGATAGGCTGCAGAGCATTGCATGGAGATATAATGCAGTTTTCAGGACAGATCACACAAGCAGTGAAAAATATATACCAGAAATTGATAGGCTGCAGAGCATTGCATGGAGATATAATGCAGTTTTCAGGACAGATCACACAAGCAGTGAAAAATATATACCAGAAATTGATAGGCTGCAGAGCATTGCATGGAGATATAATGCAGTTTTCAGAACAGATCACACAAGCAGTGAAAAATATATACCTGTAAGAAGAGAAGAAAAATGAATATTAGCAATGCCATTTTCTAACTGCCAGGGCACTTTGCTAAATTATGGCACTTCGATAAAGTATGCATAAATGCTATATGCATAAATGCCCCCGCATAAATGCTGCCCCTTAACTAAGTCTCAATATATAGGGACGTATCTGCTTAGATGTGCACAGATTTAACTCATTAACAATCAATCACTAGCTTAAAAGACAACAGGAGACCATAAAGTGCAGGGAAAAAAAAAAAAAAGAGAGACTAGTAAACTCGGCATGGATCATAAACTCTTAAAGTAAGTGTGATGACCTTTAAGTATCATGGAATAAAAAAGCTAGAGGAGTGAAAAAATATATACCAGAAATTGATAGGCTGCAGAGCATTGCATGGAGATATAATGCAGTTTTCAGGACAGATCACACAAGCAGTGAAAAATATATACCAGAAATTGATAGGCTGCAGAGCATTGCATGGAGATATAATGCAGTTTTCAGGACAGATCACACAAGCAGTGAAAAATATATACCAGAAATTGATAGGCTGCAGAGCATTGCATGGAGATATAATGCAGTTTTCAGGACAGATCACACAAGCAGTGAAAAATATATACCAGAAATTGATAGGCTGCAGAGCATTGCATGGAGATATAATGCAGTTTTCAGGACAGATCACACAAGCAGTGAAAAATATATACCAGAAATTGATAGGCTGCAGAGCATTGCATGGAGATATAATGCAGTTTTCAGGACAGATCACACAAGCAGTGAAAAATATATACCAGAAATTGATAGGCTGCAGAGCATTGCATGGAGATATAATGCAGTTTTCAGAACAGATCACACAAGCAGTGAAAAATATATACCTGTAAGAAGAGAAGAAAAATGAATATTAGCAATGCCATTTTCTAACTGCCAGGGCACTTTGCTAAATTATGGCACTTCGATAAAGTATGCATAAATGCTATATGCATAAATGCCCCCGCATAAATGCTGCCCCTTAACTAAGTCTCAATATATAGGGACGTATCTGCTTAGATGTGCACAGATTTAACTCATTAACAATCAATCACTAGCTTAAAAGACAATAGGAGACCATAAAGTGCAGGGAAAAAAAAAAAAAAAAAAGACTAGTAAACTCGGCATGGATCATAAACTCTTAAAGTTAGTGTGATGACCTTTAAGTATCATGGAATAAAAAAGCTAGAGGAGTGAAAAAATATATACCAGAAATTGATAGGCTGCAGAGCATTGCATGGAGATATAATGCAGTTTTCAGGACAGATCACACAAGCAGTGAAAAACATATACCAGAAATTGATAGGCTGCAGAGCATTGCATGGAGATATAATGCAGTTTTCAGGACAGATCACACAAGCAGTGAAAAATATATACCAGAAATTGATAGGCTGCAGAGCATTGCATGGAGATATAATGCAGTTTTCAGGACAGATCACACAAGCAGTGAAAAATATATACCAGAAATTGATAGGCTGCAGAGCATTGCATGGAGATATAATGCAGTTTTCAGGACAGATCACACAAGCAGTGAAAAATATATACCAGAAATTGATAGGCTGCAGAGCATTGCATGGAGATATAATGCAGTTTTCAGGACAGATCACACAAGCAGTGAAAAATATATACCAGAAATTGATAGGCTGCAGAGCATTGCATGGAGATATAATGCAGTTTTCAGGACAGATCACACAAGCAGTGAAAAATATATACCAGAAATTGATAGGCTGCAGAGCATTGCATGGAGATATAATGCAGTTTTCAGGACAGATCACACAAGCAGTGAAAAATATATACCAGAAATTGATAGGCTGCAGAGCATTGCATGGAGATATAATGCAGTTTTCAGGACAGATCACACAAGCAGTGAAAAATATATACCAGAAATTGATAGGCTGCAGAGCATTGCATGGAGATATAATGCAGTTTTCAGGACAGATCACACAAGCAGTGAAAAATATATACCAGAAATTGATAGGCTGCAGAGCATTGCATGGAGATATAATGCAGTTTTCAGGACAGATCACACAAGCAGTGAAAAATATATACCAGAAATTGATAGGCTGCAGAGCATTGCATGGAGATATAATGCAGTTTTCAGGACAGATCACACAAGCAGTGAAAAATATATACCTGTAAGAAGAGAAGAAAAATGAATATTAGCAATGCCATTTTCTAACTGCCAGGGCACTTTGCTAAATTATGGCACTTCGATAAAGTATGCATAAATGCTATATGCATAAATGCCCCCGCATAAATGCTGCCCCTTAACTAAGTCTCAATATATAGGGACGTATCTGCTTAGATGTGCACAGATTTAACTCATTAACAATCAATCACTAGCTTAAAAGACAATAGGAGACCATAAAGTGCAGGGAAAAAAAAAAAAAGAGACTAGTAAACTCGGCATGGATCATAAACTCTTAAAGTTAGTGTGATGACCTTTAAGTATCATGGAATAAAAAAGCTAGAGGAGTGAAAAAATATATACCAGAAATTGATAGGCTGCAGAGCATTGCATGGAGATATAATGCAGTTTTCAGGACAGATCACACAAGCAGTGAAAAACATATACCAGAAATTGATAGGCTGCAGAGCATTGCATGGAGATATAATGCAGTTTTCAGGACAGATCACACAAGCAGTGAAAAATATATGCCAGAAATTGATAGGCTGCAGAGCATTGCATGGAGATATAATGCAGTTTTCAGGACAGATCACACAAGCAGTGAAAAATATATACCAGAAATTGATAGGCTGCAGAGCATTGCATGGAGATATAATGCAGTTTTCAGGACAGATCACACAAGCAGTGAAAAATATATACCTGTAAGAAGAGAAGAAAGATGAATATTAGCAATGCCATTTTCTAACTGCCAGGGCACTTGGCTAAATTATGGCACTTCGATAAAGTATGCATAAATGCCCCCGCATAAATGCTGCCCCTTAACTAAGTCTCAATATATAGGGACATATCTGCTTAGATCTGCACAGATTTAACTCATTAACAATCAATCACTAGCTTAAAAGACAACAGGAGACCATAAAGTGCAGGGAAAAAAAAAAAAAAAGAGAGACTAGTAAACTCGGCATGGATCATAAACTCTTAAAGTAAGTGTGATGACCTTTAAGTATCATGGAATAAAAAAGCTAGAGGAGTGAAAAAATATATACCAGAAATTGATAGGCTGCAGAGCATTGCATGGAGATATAATGCAGTTTTCAGGACAGATCACACAAGCAGTGAAAAATATATACCAGAAATTGATAGGCTGCAGAGCATTGCATGGAGATATAATGCAGTTTTCAGGACAGATCACACAAGCAGTGAAAAATATATACCAGAAATTGATAGGCTGCAGAGCATTGCATGGAGATATAATGCAGTTTTCAGGATAGATCACACAAGCAGTGAAAAATATATACCAGAAATTGATAGGCTGCAGAGCATTGCATGGAGATATAATTCAGTTTTCAGGACAGATCACACAAGCAGTGAAAAATATATACCAGAAATTGATAGGCTGCAGAGCATTGCATGGAGATATAATGCAGTTTTCAGGACAGATCACACAAGCAGTGAAAAATATATACCAGAAATTGATAGGCTGCAGAGCATTGCATGGAGATATAATGCAGTTTTCAGGACAGATCACACAAGCAGTGAAAAATATATACCAGAAATTGATAGGCTGCAGAGCATTGCATGGAGATATAATGCAGTTTTCAGGACAGATCACACAAGCAGTGAAAAATATATACCAGAAATTGATAGGCTGCAGAGCATTGCATGGAGATATAATGCAGTTTTCAGGACAGATCACACAAGCAGTGAAAAATATATACCAGAAATTGATAGGCTGCAGAGCATTGCATGGAGATATAATGCAGTTTTCAGGACAGATCACACAAGCAGTGAAAAATATATACCAGAAATTGATAGGCTGCAGAGCATTGCATGGAGATATAATGCAGTTTTCAGGACAGATCACACAAGCAGTGAAAAATATATACCAGAAATTGATAGGCTGCAGAGCATTGCATGGAGATATAATGCAGTTTTCAGGACAGATCACACAAGCAGTGAAAAATATATACCAGAAATTGATAGGCTGCAGAGCATTGCATGGAGATATAATGCAGTTTTCAGGACAGATCACACAAGCAGTGAAAAATATATACCAGAAATTGATAGCCTGCAGAGCATTGCATGGAGATATAATGCAGTTTTCAGGACAGATCACACAAGCAGTGAAAAATATATACCTGTAAGAAGAGAAGAAAGATGAATATTAGCAATGCCATTTTCTAACTGCCAGGGCACTTTGCTAAATTATGGCACTTCGATAAAGTATGCTTAAATGCTATATGCATAAATGCCCCCGCATCCTGCAATAAAAGTAAAATAATAAAGCAACATCATCCTTACCTTTCCATGGCTCCCACGACAGCTTCAGCTCTGCTACATCGAGATGACAGGCTGGACCGCAGCAGAACGCTGCCATCCATCCTGTCATCCCGCAGACACTGAGAAGCGCAGGCATACTTCCACTCCTCAGTGTCTGGCTGTGACGGCATCCAGATGAGCCGAGGTCATGTCCAATGAACTCAGCTCACCTCATGTACGTCACTGACAGCGTGGGAAAATTCTCCTGCACTCAGCACTTCAGCGTGAGAATTTTCCCACGCTGTCAGTGACGTGCATGAGGTGATCTGAGTTCATTGGACATGACCTCACCTCATGTATGTCACTGACAGCGTGGGAGAATTCTCACGCTGAAGCGCTGAGTGCAGGAGAATTTTCCCACGCTGTCAGTGACGTGCATGAGGTGAGCTGAGTTCATTGGACATGAACTCGGCTCATCTGGATGACGTCACAGAGAGACACTGAGGAGCGCAAGCATGCCTGCGCTTCTCAGTGTCTGCGGGATGACAGGCTGGATGGCAGCGTTCTGCTGCGGTCCAGCCTGTCATCTCGATGTAGCAGAGCTGAAGCTGTCGTGGGAACCATGGAAAGGTAAGGATGAAGTTGCTTTATTATTTTACTTTTATTGCAGGAGATCGTTGGCTTCAGCTGGAATGGGCGTGATGGTAAGTATGGTTTAATTTAGAACAATAAAGAATTGTGTCTTTATTTCAATTAAAGGACTTTATTCTGGGTGTTTGTGTTTTCTTTTAACTTTGACTATGGGGTTAGTAATGGGGGTGTCTTATAGACGCCTCTCCATTACTAACCTGGGCTTGATGTCAGCTGGCATTATAAGCTGACATCAACCCCAACCCTATTACCCCCTGCCACCGCACCAGGGCAGCGTGGAAGAGCGAGGCTAAGTGCCAGAATTGGCGCATCCTATGGATGCGCCATTTCTGGGGCGGCTGACGGCTGGTGTTTCTAGCCTGGGAGGGGGCCAATATTCATGGCACCCTTCCTGGGCTATTAATATCAGCCCCCAGCTGTCTGCCTAGCCTGTGCTAGCTATTAAATTAGGGGGGACCCCACGTTATTTTTTTTGGGGGGGTTCCCCCATTTTAATAGCTAGTAAAGGCTAGGTATTCAGCTGGGGGCTGATATTAGTAGCCTGGGAAGCTCCGTGGGTATTACCCCCTTCCCAGGCTTCAAACATCTGCCCCAGCTGTCTGCTTAACCTCCGCTAGAGCCTAAAATTAAGGGGAACCCCACGCCAATTTTTTTTTAAATAAATCCTTTATTTTAACACTAAATGACAAGTACAGTAATCAACACTGTCACTGTACTTCATATATATGTGACTGACATGTTTCTATCTATCTAATCTATGTGTGATTCTCTATTCTTTCTATTCTAAATTGTCGGGTACAGATGCTGAATTGCCGGCCGGCTTTCTTAAAGAGATGGTGCATGAAAACACTATTATTTTTTTAAATAAATCCTTTACACTAAATGACAAGTACAGTAAGCAACACTGTCACTGTACTTCATATATATGTGACTGACATGTTTCTATCTATCTAATCTATGTGTGAAGCTCTATTCTGTCTGTTATAAATTGTCGGGTACCGCTGCTGAATTGCCGGCCGGCTTTTTTAAAGAGACGGTGCACGAAAACACTAATATTTTTTTTAATAAATCCTTTACACTAAATGACAAGTACAGTAAGCAACACTGTCACTGTACTTCATATATATGTGACTGACATGTTTCTATCTATCTAATCTATGTGTGATTCTCTATTCTTTCTATTCTAAATTGTCGGGTACAGATGCTGAATTGCCGGCCGGCTTTCTTAAAGAGACGGTGCATGAAAACACTATTATTTTTTTAAATAAATCCTTTACACTAAATGACAAGTACAGTAAGCAACACTGTCACTGTACTTCTTATATATGTGGCTGACATGTTTCTATCTATCTAATCTATGTGTGAAGCTCTATTCTGTCTGTTATAAATTGTCGGGTACCGCTGCTGAATTGCCGGCCGACTTTTTTAAAGAGACGGTGCACGAAAACACTAATATTTTTTTTAATAAATCCTTTACACTAAATGACAAGTACAGTAAGCAACACTGTCACTGTACTTCATATATATGTGACTGACATGTTTCTATCTATCTAATCTATGTGTGAAGCTCTATTCTTTCTGTTGTAAATTGTCGGGTACCGGTGTATGCCGCTGATGAATTGCCGGCTTTTCATGTCATTCTACATTATTCTTAGTTGTTTTCCTTCATGTAGAATTAACCTACAAGGAAAGAAAGGGTTTATTTTCATTCCGATATTTGTGTCCCATTGACTTGCATTGGTTTCCGGTATCGGAATCGGCGATATCCGATACTTTTTGGGTATCGGCCCGATCCAATCCGATACGATATTTCCTGATATCGGAAGGTATCGCTCAACACTAGTTGACACTGTTGTACCCTCGGACTGCAGGGCAGCTTGAACTTGTTTGGATGTTAGTCGAGGTTCTTTATCCACCATCCTCACAATCTTGCGTTGAAATCTCTCGTCAATTTTTCTTTTCCGTCCACATCTAGGGAGGTTAGCCACAGTACCATGGGCTTTAAACTTCTTGATGACACTGCGCATGGAAGACACAGGAACATTCAGGTCTTTGGAGATGGACTTGTAGCCTTGAGATTGCTCATGCTTCCTCACAATTTAGTTTCTCAAGTCCTCAGACAGTTCTTTGGTCTTCTTTGTTTTCTCCATGCTCAATGTGGTACACACAAGGACACAGGACAGAGGTTGAGTCAACTTTAATCCATGCTAACTTGCTGCAAGTGTGATTTAATTATTGCCAACACCTGTTAGGTGCCACAGGTAAGTGTTATGTTCTGCTACCAGAGCTAAGGAAAGAGAGGAGATCTGTCCCTACGATAGAACTCAGCTTAATCCCTACGATGTAACAGGGGACCTGATCCTGCGATCAGACCTGCTAAAGTCCTAAGCTAGTCTGTACGGAGACCTATAGATGAGGGGAAGGAATCCCTACAAGTACTAAGGACTGGGAGGAAAATGGGACACCTCCTAACAGAAATAGTAGCAGACAGACGAACAAACAATATATATAGAACAAAGAGGTCCGTAGACCAAGCAAACTAACAGAGTTAGATACAGAGCACAGGCTAGCTAGAAAGTAGTTAAACAATGAAGTCCAGCAAAGCCAGAAGGGCGGAGCAGGCTTAAATAGGCCAACAAGGTCATGTGACCAGCAAAGGAAAAAAAACCTAAGAGCAAGGTTCTAACAGTACCCCCCCTTCTAAGAGGATCCTCCGGATCCCCTAGGACCAGGCTTATCAGGAAATCTCCTGTGAAACGCTCTGATAAGTCTGGACGCGGAAACATCATCCGACCTCACCCAAGAGTTATCCTCGGGTCCGAAACCTTTCCAGGCCACAAGAGTCTGCAAACTACCTCTATACAGTCTAGAGTTAAGGATGCGAGAAATTTCATATTCCCCGTCCTCCACCACCGGAGGAACAGAGGCAGAGGCGTCACAATCCGATACAACAGCTTTTTTCAACAGAGAGACATGAAATACCGGATTAATTCTCCAGGAGGTAGGAACCTCCAACCTAACAGCAGATTGGTTGACAACCTGAAGCACCTTAAAGGGCCCTACAAACTTGGGACCCAATTTCTTAGAAGGAATCCTCAACCGCAGATTCCTAGAGGACAACCAAACCATGTCACCAACAGTGAACAAAACCTCCTGTCGTTTCCTATCAAAGTAGTCCTTAGATTTTCTGTTGGCCTCCTGAAGATTACCACGCACATCCGTCCAAACTCTCTCCAAATCACCGGAAAAATTCTCCTCCTCAGGCACGGCAGATGCCAACTTGGAGAACGACCCAAACGACGGATGTCTCCCAGAACAACAAAAAAAAAGGCGAACAACCAGCAGAAGAAGATGTATGATTGTTCAGAGCAAATTCAGCAAGTGGCAGAAACTCAGACCACCCCTCTTGATTGTCTGCCACAAAACAACGCAAGAACTGCTCAACATCCTGGTTTTTCCTTTCTGTCTGGCCATTAGATTCAGGATGATATCCGGACGAGAACGATAAATGAACTCCCAACCTGTCACAAAAGGCACGCCAAAAACGAGCCACGAACTGAGGACCCCTATCAGAAACAATGTCAGTAGGAACGCCATGAAGTCTGACAATTTCCTTGACAAAGGCCTTAGCGAGAGTTTTAGCGCAGGGCAGTTTGACGAAGGGAACCAAGTGACACATCTTGCTAAAACGGTCCACGACCACCCAGATGACAGTAAAACCCTCAGAGGGGGGAAGGTCAGTTATAAAGTCCATAGCCAAATGTGTCCAAGGAGCACTGGGAACCTCCAAAGAGAGTCCCTGCAGGTGTTTAGCCAAATCCAGAACCGACACCATGATGGAACAGAAAAAATCTTTCCTTAGAGCATTAGCTGGGCTGGACTTACTGTTATGTTCTGCTACCAGAGCTAAGGAAAGAGAGGAGATCTGTCCCTACGATAGAACTCAGCTTAATCCCTACGATGTAACAGGGGACCTGATCCTGCGATCAGACCTGCTAAAGTCCTAAGCTAGTCTGTACGGAGACCTATAGATGTGGGGAAGGAATCCCTACAAGTACTAAGGACTGGGAGGAAAATGGGACACCTCCTAACAGAAATAGTAGCAGACAGACGAACAAACAATATATATAGAACAAAGAGGTCCGTAGACCAAGCAAACTAACAGAGTTAGATACAGAGCACAGGCTAGCTAGAAAGTAGTTAAACAATGAAGTCCAGAAAAGCCAGAAGGGCGGAGCAGGCTTAAATAGGCCAACAAGGTCATGTGACCAGCAAAGGAAAAAAAACCTAAGAGCAAGGTTCTAACAGTAAGTTACAGGTGCTGTTAATTACACGAATTAGAGAAGCATCACATGATTTTTCAAACACTGCCAATATTTTTGTCCACCCCCTTTTTTAGGTTTGGTGTGGAATTATATCCAATTTGGCTTTAGGACAATTCTTTTTGGTGTTTTTCCATTGAAGACAAATTAAATGATGATAATAATACCAAAGAATTTGTGATTGCAATCATTTTCAGGAAGAAACTGAATATTATCTGACAGAATTGCTGGGGTGCCAATACTTTTGGCCACCACTGTAGACATGACTTAGTTAAACAGTACAATAAAATATGGTATAGATTTTTAGATAATATTTTTTGCGTATGGGAGGAGCCACCAGATACTTTGCTTCAATCTTATCGGATATTTGAACACACAGTGGAGTGAATTACAATTTACCTTTCAATATGATCTTCATCTGATTAATTTTTTGGATACGGTTATTATAAAAAATGTGAATGGGGGTTTTGATGTGGACATGTATAAAAAACAAACTGATAGAAACAGTGTCCTCCATTTTGATAGTGCACATGCACATTCTCTTCAAAAGGCGATTCCCAAATTGCAGTTTTTAATAGTACATAGAATAGTTACAAATCCGAGTACTAAAGAAATTAGATTAAGAGAAATGCGGAATAGTTTTTAATTAAGAGGTTATCCTCCACAACTGTTGCAGGAGGCAGAAAGAAAAGCCCAGATCCAACAAGCAGGAAAAGATAAAAAAGCCCATATTCCATTTGTTAGAGAATTCCATCCATTAAACACAAAAATAGATTTAATTTTGAAAAAATATTGGTATATTTTGGAGGAAGCATACCCTAATGTGATAGAATTTAAGAACCCTCCTCTGATTTGTAATAAAAAAAGTATCCAATATAAATACCAAATTAGTATGGGCTGATGCAGGGAGAGCAATAAAAAATAAAACATTTTAAATAAAAAAATTTAAACAGACTTTTTTTTCTCAAAAAATAATGGGACATTTCCATGTTTAAATTGCGCTCAGTGCAACAATGTGATTATGGGCCAATATTTTATGCATCCACGGACGGGCAAACATTTTGAAATAAAAGGTTTTTTTAAGTGTAAAACTCAAAATGCAGGAAAAAGCCTGCTGGGCGGTATTCAACCATTTAGAAAAATCATACCCCTTCTTGTCATGCCAGTAAGGGATTTCACAATTACTGACTAATTTTGATAAATTTTTGGTACAAATTAGAAAAGCCCAGAAAGTGCTGTAATGCCTTCAGGTTCTCAGGATGGTCCCAATCAAGTACAGCACGGACCTTCTCCCGATCCATCCGAAAACCCAAAGATGACAACAGGCACCCCAAAAACTGCACCTTCTGAACGGCAAAAACACATTTCTCTAGTTTGGCATATAGTTTGTTATCCCTTAATATCTGAAGCACCAGTTTAACATGCCCCCAATGTGTCTAAAAATCAAGTTAGTAAATCAAAATATCATCCAGATAGACCACCACAAACCTGCCCACCAAATTATGAAAAATATCATCAATGAAATGTTGGAACACCGCTAGTGCATAGGTCAGACCGAAAGGCATAACCAAACTCTCTGAATGTCCCTCAGGGGTATTGAACACTGTTTTCCATTCATCCCCCTCTCTGATTCTAACCAGGTTGTAGGCTCCTCTTAAATTCAATTTGGAGAACACCTTAGATCCTACAACCTAGTTGAATAAATCTGGAATCAGAGGAAGAAGGTATGGATCTCGGATGGTAATTTGATTCAATTCCCAGAAATCTATACAGTGACGGAGACCACCAACTTTCTTCTTTACGAAGAAGAACCCTGCCACCACGAGCGAAGATGAGGGTCTGATATGTCCCTTCTCCAGACTCTCAGCAATAAAATCCTTCATGGCTTGTCTCTCAGGGCCAGATAGATTGTACAGTCTGGACTTTGATTAATAGGACAGTCATATGGATGATGAGGAGGCAAATCCTGACACCCCTTTTCAGAAAATACGTCCTCAAAACCAGACAAAAACGCAGGTAAGGTCTCCGTAGAGGCTGCAGAAAGGGAAATGTTTAAGCAGTACTCATGGCAGTATTCTCCCCATTCAACAATCTCTCTGAATTGTCAATCCACTATCAGATTATGTTTCACCTAGGGTAAACCCAATTCAATTGGAGTGGGAAGGCCTTCTAGGACATAACAAGGAATTACCTCATAATGAAAAGACCCCACCTTCAGTCTTATATTGTGTATAATCTTAGTGAAAGCTTTTTACACAAGTGTTGCTGAGTTAATGGCATAAATAGGAATGGGCTTAGGTAAAGTACAGCAAGCAAGCCCATGAGTACTCACAAACTCGGCATCAACAATGCTGACTCCTGGTCCACTGTGTACAAGCACAAAAATTTTCTCAGTCCTGCTCTTTAGCACCACCTCTGCTGTAAGTACAAACCGAGATCTGCAGGTGAAAGACAAACATACCCTTGATTATCCAACTCCAGACTCCCAAGGGTTAATCGAGTCTCTTTTTGCTTAGGAATTGAGGGACAGTTCCCAATAAAATGTCCCTTCTTCCCACAAAAAAAACACACGCCATTTTTCTTGCAGATGTCAGGGGAAACATACGATGCTGAATCACCCCCTAACTGCATGGGTTCCTCTAACTCCAACAGTACTGGTTCACCCCCAGACCACCCCCCATCAAAGAGGCACTGCCCCAGAAAGAGGGCTCAGGTGAATGTGGTCTATCCACACGTATAGCCAATGACATGGAAGCCTCCAAGGACTCTGGGGTTTCGTACACTGCCAAAGCATCTTTCAACATTTCTGTAAGGACCTGACGAAATTGGCTTCTAAGAGCTGGGTCATTCCATTTGGTATAGGTTGCCTACCTACGGAATTCAGAGCTAGAAGTCTTCACTGACCGATTCCCCTGCTGAAGGTGACACAGCCTGGGTTCAGCCACAGAAATTCAGTCAGGATCATCAGAGATGAGGGACAAAGCCCAGAAAAACCCTTCTAGTGAGTGGAGACAAATAGAACCCTGTGGCAAAGAGAAAGCCCAGGATTGAGGATCTCCTTGCAACAGTGAGATCACAATCCCCACTTGCTGCTTCTCATCTCCAGAGGAGTAAGATCGAAGTGTGAAATACAATTTACAAGCTTCTTTGAATACAAAAAAACTTGTCCCTACCTCCTGAAAACCTGTCCGGGAGGGCAATTTTGGGTTCAAGCTGGACCGGCCTACCCACAGATTCCCAAACAATAGGAGTCTGCTGCCACTGCTGTTGCTGCTGAACCTCAGATCGAAGGTCAGTCACCTCTAGTGACAACCTCGACAGCTGCTCTGCCAGCACAGGGACAGGATCCATGAACCAGGCGAGAGAGGAAAAAAAACACACCAAAAAACCCTCACACAAAAAAACCCCACATGTCAGTTTTTTTTTTCTTTTTTTTATATATGTGTACGGCGGGTGATAATGTCACGCAAGGTGAGTGTGAGGCAGTGACTGGGATCGTATATGAAGGACGTTATATATCCCCCAGAATGTGTACAGAGACCTATTAAACCAGTTGGAGTGCATTGCAGTCACAGACACAGCTGCGCTGCAGTGCAGGAATAAAGGTGAGCATGGACCTGGTCAGGCTATCTGGCTAAGGCAGATTAATTAAAACTCGGCAGGGCCTTTATTTCTTGGGGGAGGCTACAGGAAGGCAGTGGGGCGGCCTCCTCCAACCAACTCGGGTTTTCGATTGGCTCTTGCCACGGGTCCTTTGGGGTATGTTATTGGCGAGGAGTTATCAAGTCCCAAATCAATAAAGTTGAAGCCATTAAGAACTGGCCTAAACCGTCAAGTACAAAGCAGGTGAAGGCATTCATTGGCATCCTTGGGAATTACCCCAGGTTTATACCTAATTTTGCTGGGAGAACGGCGGCCTTGACCGATCTCTTGAAGGGGGAAAAATTGGTAATGGTTCGGTGGAACCCTCAGGCAGAAGAAGCGTTTCAGTCCATGAAATTGGCCCTGTGTGGACAGCCGGTCCTCATCAGCCCCAACTTCAAGGAAACCTTCATTATACAGACAGATGCCTCGGAGGTAGGCCTAGGGGTGGTATTGTCACAAAAAGTGAATGGTGAAGAGCACCCGGTCACCTACTTGAGTAGAAAGCTCACCCCGGCAGAGAAAAACTATAGCGTTGTAGAGAAGGAGTGTTTGGCTATTACGTGGGCTTTGGAATCGCTACGTTATTATTTGCTCGGGCGTCAATTCCGCTTGGTGACGGACCATTCACCCTTGGTATGGATGAGAAACGACAAGGAGAGGAATGCGTGAGTCACCAGGTGGATTCTGTCACTGCAAAATTTCAGTTTCTCTGTAGAACATCGCACTAGGAAGTTGCAGACAAACGCGGATGCCTTGTCCCGGGCACCCTGTATGGTGACAAATGTTCAAACTCACAAGTTTGAACAGAAGGGGGGGGGATATGTGAGGCAGTGACTGGGATTGTATACAAGGGACGTTATATATCCCCCAGAATGTGTACAGAGACCTATTAAACCTTTGGAGTGCATTGCAGTCACAGACACAGCTGCGGCTGCAGTGCAGGAATGAAGGTGAGCATTGACCTGGTCAGGCTATCTGGCTAAGGCAGATTAAGTAAAACCCGGCAGGGCTGTTATTTCTTGGGGGAGGGTACAGGAAGGCAGTGGGGCGGCCTCCTCCCTCAAACCTGGGTTTTCCATTGGCTCTGCAATAAGGGTTAGTGGTGTTCAGTTTTGGGACCTGCTAGGAGCTTAGCAGGAAGGCTCAGAGGGCCTGTGTGTAGCTGAACCCATGCCTGGGAAGGCTCTGCACCCATCAGGCTCTTAGCGGCCCGGCACAGCTGTTGCCCATGGCAACCATTGTTTATGGACTTGTGTTAACCCGGCTGCGAACTGGAGGACTTTCTATTTACCTGTGAGTTTGCTGAATAAAAGCTACTTATGTTGGACTTGCTTGGGTCACTTCCTCAGTTTCTGCATGGTGTGAACAACGCCGCCTTACATGAGGTAAAGACTAAATGCACAATGAAAGGAAGAGGGGGAGGAAGCCCAAACACTAGGGAAAGGGGGAGTGGAGACCCCAAGGCAGATCTGACAACACCCTGACTCCCCTAACACTCCTAAATAGGTTCTGCACCTATCGCCGAGCAGGAAACCTAATCCCTGACTGCCTCTAGCAATAGTCCCTAGATAGGGAGAGGATGGGGGGAGCACTAGTCAGCCCCCCCTGCAACTAAGGACGAACAGGTAAACAGACAAGGGAGTACACTTAGCTTGGGAAGACACCAGAGAGTTCACACCAACTATCCTCCAAGGGAACTCCAAGAAGACACCTGCCAACTACTAGTACCTCAAGACTGGAAAGAGGAAAATAGAGCTATTATCAGTGACTCTCTGGAGAGACTGAGGGTATTTCAACATCCAGCAAGCATGTCAATTAACAGCAGAAGGTGGAGGTCACTGCTAGGTCCTAGAAGGAGTAGGATATCACTACACTACAGAGATGAAAATATCAAGAAGGTGCCTGCAGTGCCAAGCGCAATGACCTTCTACAGCTGGATCCAGAACGACTGTCTGTCAAACCTGACACACCTGTGACACACATACACAGCATGATGGGCCCCACGGTAGACCCATCCCTCTGAATTATGGCCCCCAATAGTCACCCCACTGTATGATAGCCTTCAGTAGCCCCCCTACTGTATGATGGCCCTTAGTAGCTCCCCAATGTATAATGGCCGCCAGTAGCCCTACTCACACTGTATGCTTTCCTTCAATACCCCCCACACTGTATGGTGGTTCTCAGTAGCCCCCCCAATGTCTGATGGCACTCAGTTTTTCACCAACACTAAATGATGGCCCCCATTAGCCTTCCCCTCACTAAATGATAGCCCTCAGTAGCCTCTCTACACTATATCATGGCTCCCAGTATTCCCCCACACTGTATGATGGTCTCCCTATGCTACTGACCAATATATACAGTCATATGAAAAAGTTTGGGCACCCCTATTAATCATAAGCTTAATGTTTTATAAAAATTGGTGTTTTTGCAACAGCTATTTCAGTTTGATATATGTAATAACTGTTGGACACAGTAATGTTTCTGCCTTGAAATGAGGTTTATTGTACTGACAGAAAATGTGCAATCTGCATTCAAACAAAATTTGACAGGTGCATAATCATATATCAAACTGAAATAGCTGTTGCAAAAACACCAATTTTTATAAAACATTAATAGTGTTGAGCCACCCCCGTAGTGTTCGAGTTCGGTTCGGTTCGTCGAACACCCGTGTGTTCGCCGAACTGTTCGTCGAACTGTTCGTCGAACACCTTCGAACACCGTTAAAACCAATGGCAGGCAAACAAAAACACATAGAAACAAAAGGTGTCCAAAAGCTGACAAACTGCTCAGAAGACACAACTAACACATGGAAAAGTGACAAGTACATATAGTCATGCGAAAAGAAAAGAGGTGGAGGAGTAAAAGGAGGGGGAGACACAGATATAGGCATGTCATGCCCTTCTAAAATCCAAAAAGTGAGAAGCCGAGACGGCCAGTCCGCTCCTGCCCGTGCCACCTCCGTGTCGCCGGGTTTGTGCCAGAGCCGCGGTGAACCCTGACGGCCAGCCCCCCTCTCCCAATACTGGTGCCTGTCCGCTGGTGGGTCGAGAGAGTCCCCCTGTGGTGGAGGCAGCTCTAAGCTTTTTAATTTAAATTGTCCCTCTAATTTGAATGAATACACTTTAAATCCATTTACAAGGATCTATTGGAGGGCAAGTCTCATGCCAGCAGCCGCGTAATTCCAGCTCCAGTAGCGTCCACTAAAGCTGCTGCAGTTAAAAAGCTTTTATAAGGATCGAGCTCGGCTGTCCACCGCAAGGCATCCTAGTGCCAGTCCCAGCCCCTATGCCTTGGGGTGCCTCCTGATGCTCTTCACTAAGTATCCCGTGGTCCCGAAGCATTTCCTTTGAAAAAATTAAGTGTCCAAACTACAGGTGGTGTAGCTTGCTTAACAGCCGGGATAATCCGCTGACTAGCAGACACTGCTACTAGGCACAAAGTATTTCCTGGGCTAGATGCAGTTAAAAATTTGTAAGTAGATACTCTCGTTGGATGCTGAGAAAGCATTCCATAGAGTCTCCTGGCACGCCATATATGATTCTCTTAAAAAGCTTGGGGTAGGGGTCTAGGGGACCCTTTTATAGCCAAAATCACGGCCCTGTATAACAATACGTCACCTAGGCTGAAGATAAATGGAACTGTAGCACCGAGGGCTCGGTTGCTACAGACGTATTGCACCTCACCCAGAGGTGTGATATCTCACTCTCAGATAAGGATGGAGTGTGGATCAGGACCCGACACCTGCATGCATTACACCACATTGCTGTGGGGCAGGGCGACCAATATGCCCCTGAGATGGGCACGACAGTCCCTGTCCCTGGCTGGAGTGGGGGGAGGGAACACTGAGGAAGGGGAACCCTGCAGTGCAGGAGCAGGGAGGAAGCAGTTCCTGGGTGCATTGAGAAGGGAGTATCAAAGGTGGGCACCATCTTAGTTCAGTGCAGAGAAGTCTGAGCAGAAGTGGCAGGGAGCAGGGGCTCTGCATGAGCTCTGCTCCGGAGGCGGGCCTAGTAACAGAGGCCCAGGCCTGCAAGAGGGAGAAGGAAGGAAGAGGAGCGGAGAAGGCTCCAGGAACGAGGAATGAAGGGATCCCAGGGGTGCGGACGGGCGAGTCGCCACCGCACGCCCGAATCCACCTGCGTGGAGGGGTCAGGCCAAAGGGGGAGACCGGTCCCCGAACTAGTGGAGGCAGGAAACGACCCTCAGCTAGAAACCGGAGGCTCTGACATTTTATGTGGCGCAGCCCCTTGCTCCACCCGCTAGGAAGGCACCACATAGGGTCAGGGAAACTGGCGCCAAGTTTACCAAGAGGAGGCCCGAGGCAGCCGGACAGAAGTGTTGGTAAGAAAGGCCAGACAAAGGACACACAAAGGGGGTCCTGTGAAGCGCTCCAAAGTTATCTGGGAGTTGTCTGAGCCCCTCACCTGGTGAGCACAGTACGACGTGGGCAGCCGTTACCTGCAGACGTGGTCTGGATAATAAGAACTGTGAGTAAATGCCCTGAACTGCATCACTGACTCCGTGTCGTTACTGCTGCTGCCCTGCACCATCACCCCCATCCTCCGCATACACTGCCCTGAGGCTATACTCCTCCCGTGGGGAGTTATGCTACGCTCTGCTGCACCCACAACACCAGCCTTAGCGGTCTGCCCTGTAGCGGCGGTTCACTCTGACCGCAATCCACGGGTGGCGTAGTCAGACATTTAAACATCAAAACCACATAAATAGTTCCGCCACTGGTTTGACCGCCCTGAGCCACGGAACCGGATTTCCGCCACGAAGACTACAACCACCAGCATCCACCAAAAAGGGTCCGGCTCCGGGTGTCCCAAGGCCCAGGGGGTGCGTCAGAACATTTTCATCACCTTTCACAATCACCAATGGGACAAGGCAGGGATGTCCTCTGTCCCCTCTCTTATACATCCTAGTGACGGAGCACCTGCTCTCATAAATTCGCCATAACCCCAATATTAGGTGGATTGAGGTGGGAGGCACCGAGTACAAGTGCTCTCTATTTGCTGATGATGTCCTAGTATATATCACTCAATCACATATATCCATCCCTGCTGTTATGGCTGAAATAGATCACTTTGTTACATGGTAAAATTTTAAAATCAATGCAGCGAAGTCTGAGGCCCTCGATGTCTCCCTCCCTAAATCCATATAGGATTCCATCCAGTCCAACTTTCCCTTTGCCTGGCCCTCACAGGGTATCAAATACTTAGGAATTCCTATTCATAGAGACCTCTCCCATCTATGTTATCTTAATTTTGGGCCCTTTATTGAACAATTCCATACAGACCACGGTTGGCAAGTTAGAACTGTAAGATTCACTACGTGAACCACTGGTGTTTTGTGGAAAAGCACATGTACACCGCGTTCCAAATTATTATGCAAAAAGTGTTTAGGAGTGATAAGGGAAGAATTTGTTTGTTTGTCAGTTAAACTCATTGATGGTGATGTGTGTCAGGGCTCTTTATATCACTGTAAGCAATTGCAGACACCTGTGCTAATTAGTTTGGCAGGTGTGTCCAATGAAAGGCAAGACTACTTAAGAAGGCTCTCTCACATTATTAAGCAGCCTACATTTTCTGCCAAAATGGGAAAGAAAAAGGATGTGTCGGCTGCTAAGAAGCAACAAATTGTGGAGTGTTTAGGTCAAGGCATGACTACAATCAACATTGTGCGATGATCAGGATGAAGTGTCTTGGCAATCAAGAAGTATGTAGCTGATTCACAGTACACACATGTGCGTGCTGATAAGGGCAAATTGAGGACTCTTTCCTACAGGCAATTACGTCAGGTTGAAAGAGCAGCGGCAAAAAAGCCTTGTCATAGCAGCAGACAAGTTTTTGAAGCTGCTTGTGCCTCCAACGTCCCCCGAACAACAAGATGCAGGGTCCTTCAGAGGTTTGCAGCTGTGCATACGCCATCCTGCCGACCTCCTCTATCCACTTCACACAAGCAGAAACGGCTCCAGTGGGCCAAACATTACATGAAGACTGATTTCAAAACAGTTTTGTTCACGGATGAGTGCCGTGCAGCGCTCGATGGTCCAGATGAATGGAGTGGAGGATGGCTGGTTGATGGACACCCCACGCAAACACGGCTACAGCGCCAACAAGGAGGAGGTGGAGTAATGTTTTGGGCTGGAATCATGGGGAGAGAGATTGTCGGCCCCTTTAGGATCCCTGAAGGCGCTAAAGATGAACTCCATAATGTATGTGGATTTTCTCAAACAGCACTTCCTGCCATGGTTCAAGAAGAAGAACCGTGTATTTCACAGCAAGATCATTTTTCTGCATGATAATGCACCATCTCATGCTGCACATAAAACATCTGCATCTCTGGCTGATATGGGCATAAAAGGGGACAAACTTATGGTGTGACCCCCATGCTCCCCTGACCTCTACCCCATTCAGAACCTTTGGAGCATCATTAAAAGGAGTGTCTATGATGGCGGGAGGCAGTTCACATCTAAGCAACAGCTCTGGGAGGGTATTCTGTCCTCATGCAAAACAATTGAAGCAGAAACCATCCAAAACCTGACAAATTCAATGGACGAGAGAGTTCAGAAGCTCCTTTCGAACAAGGGGTCCTATGTGAAAATGTAACATCACCTAGAATAAAGTTTTGAGTTGAAAACTGTTTGATTTCAGTTTCTAACAACCTGCTAATGCTTATAATTTCAAAAATGACCATTTTTTTGGTCTTTATTATTTTCCAGTCAAGATACAGATAAACATGATTAGTAATTTGAAAGCTTAAAACGGTTGGTAGGGTGATTTTAACCAATCATCAAGCTTTTACTCTCCCCAGGATGATACAGGGGTAGAAAAGTCGTTTCGGATCCATGATTTGTTCATCTTTATGAACGTGAGTCTGTCTACATTATCAGTGGAGAGCCGCGTGCGCTTATCTGTCAGCACACCACCAGCAGCGCTGAACACACGTTCAGACAGAACGCTGGCTGCGGGGCATGACAAGATCTCCAAGGCGTAAGTGGCTAGCTCCGGCCATTTATCCAGATTGGAAGCCCAAAAAGAGCAATGGTCCAGTGACACAGTCTTGGCTTCAATGTTTACTTGGAGATACTCCTGTACCATCGTCTCTAGGCGTTGACTATGTGTCAGACTTCTTGTCTCCTGTGGCCTTGCAAAGGATGGGCTAAAAAAGTGGTGAAATGATTCCGCAAAATTGATGTTACCAGCAGATACTGTGGTTCTGTTACGGTTTGAGTGCTGAACACTTGACGGTCCCACGGTTGGCAAGTTGGAACTGTGAGATTCACTACGTGCACCACTGGTATTTTGTGGAAAAGCACATGTAAGATTCTGCAACAGTCTCTGCTGATACTCCTGCATGCGTGCATCCCTTTCTATGGCAGGAATAATTTCTGCAAATTTACTTTTGTACCGGGGATCTAACAGTGTGGCAACCCAGTAGTCAGGATTATTTCTAATTCTCACAATTCGAGGGTCATGTTGCAGGTAGTGCAGCAAGAAGGCACTCATGTGTGTTGCGCATCCAGGAGCACCAAGTCCCTGTTGTGTTGGTGGCGAGGTAACAATCATGCTTCCTTCCTCTGTCCTCTCCCCCCAACCTCGCACAACAGAAATGTGATCAAGGTCTCCCTCATCTGATGAGTCTTCCATCAGTTCGTCCTCCACTTCTTCCTGGGCTCCTGCACCTTCCTCACTAGTTTGGCTGCTACCATGCGCCCTGGTTAAACCATCTCCCCCACCCTCACATGCCTGCCGCCTTGGTGCTGCCGACCGTCTGGACCTTGCAGATGTTAGCCCTTCCGCATACAACTCCTCCTCCTCTACTTCCTCCACCTCCTCTTGTGCCACCACCTGACTCCGAATTCTGTTTAACATGTGCTCCAGCATGTAAATCACCGGAATAGTCATGCTGATAATGGCATCGTCAGCACTAAACATCTTCGTCGCCATTTCAAAACTGTGCAGAAGGGTGCATAGGTCCCTGATCTGAGACCACTCCTCCAGCGTGATTTGCCCCACCTCTGAATCTCGTTGGCCCAGGCTATACGTCAGAACGTATTGCACCAGGGCTTGTCGGTGCTGCCACAGTCGCTGCAACATGTGCAGAGTTGGATTCCACCGGGTAGGCACATCGCATTTTAGCCGGTGAAGTGGCAGGCCCAACGACTTCTGTAGAGATGTAAGTCGCTGAGCTGCGGGATGCGAACGGCGGAAGTGAGCACACAGCGACCGTGCCCTCTGCAGAAGGCCATCTAGTCTGGGATAGTGGGCTAAAAATTGCTGGACAACCAGGTTCAACACGTGAGCCATACAAGGCACGTGTGTGACATTGCCCCGGCGAAGGGCCGCACCCAGGTTTGCAGCATTGTCGCACACGGCCTTCCCTGGTTTCAGGTCCAGTGGAGACAACCATTCATGAAATTGGTTCTCCAGAGCT
This sequence comes from Phyllobates terribilis, assembly GCF_046119375.1. NCBI lineage: Eukaryota > Metazoa > Chordata > Amphibia > Anura > Dendrobatidae > Phyllobates > Phyllobates terribilis. The sequence continues at coordinate 696,972,371 of NW_027362762.1, forward strand.
GACCACAACTCCTCAGCTGTGTGACTCACATTTCCCAGACATTTCAATGTAAAAACCGCCTGATGACGTTGAGCCCTACTGCCAGCATAGTAAGGAGGTGTGCAGGATCCCTTCTGCGCAGTTAGAAAGCTTGTGGCATGACCAGACAGGCTTTGGGTGCAGGTGGAAGACCGAGAGGAGGTTGAGGAGGCAGAAGCAGTGGAGGAAAAATGACATAAAGAGGATTGACGCACAACTCGTGGGGACGGCAAGACTTGGACAGCAGCCCCTTGTCCTGCTGTCACCATAGTTACCCAGTGCCCAGTCAGCGACATGTAACGCCCCTGTCCATGCCTACTCGTCCAAGTGTCTGTGGTGAAATGCACCCTGTCACACACAGAGTTTCTCAAAGAAGCGGTGATGTTGTGTGCGACATGCTGGTGGAGCGCAGGCACACCTTTCTTTGAGAAGTAGTGCTGACTGGGCATCTGGTACTGGGGCACTGCGACGGACATAAGGTCTCGAAAATCCTCTGTGTCCACCAGGCGGAAAGGCAGCATTTCTGTAGCCAAGAGCTTGCAGATGGTGAAATTCAACCTCTTAGCTTTCTCATGGCTAGGAGGAAATGGTCTTTTACTTGTCCACATCTGAGGGACCGAGGGCTGGCTATTGTGCTTAGACGGGGTTGATAAGGGTGTCCCCGGCAAGCTGCCGGTCTGTGAGGAAGATGCAGGCGGACATGTTAGGTTGCCTTGATCCAAAGGTGGTGCTATCGATGTCGGACAGCGCTCAAGACCAGCTGGTGTTACCACCTCCAAAGAAAATGATGACCTGCCAATCACGCTGGCTGTTGCGGGTAAAGAGGTGGCAGGTCTGCGCCCCAAAACAGGTGTGACTGCTGTCCCCCCAGTCACAGAGGATGAAGAGGCCGCGGATGCACAAGATATGGCAGACGGTGGTTGGCCCGGCCGGCTAGACCGCATTGTAGCACACTGAGCTTCCCACTGCAACTTATGCTTCATGTCCATGTGCCGGTTCATGCATGAAGTACTCAAACTATGTATTTTTTGGCCTCTACTTAGCTTTTGCTGACAAATGTTACAGATAACACGAGTTGGGTCATCTTTATCGATCTGAAAAAATGCCCAGGCTATGCAAGGCTTAGCACCCATGCGACCTGAAGAGCCACCACGACTTGTGGTGAGAGGCAGAGTTGTGTTTGAGGATGCAGTTGTTGACGTGCTTCCAGTACTACGTCTCTGTCCAGGAAGGCGCAACCTGACCTCGTCGTCACTAGCATCTTCCTCCACCTCCTCTGCTGACCTCATCTCTTGGCTGACTGTGGGTTGACAGTAAGTGGGATCTCCGACCTCATCATCATCACCCTGTGCGTTATCACACCCGTCGTCCTCAGAGCCAACCTGTTCCTGCCCTGACAAAAAACTAAAGTTGTCGCTCCAATCAGGTATTTGAGTCTTATCATCGTCTTCCTCATTGTCTCCACCAACAGGAGTTACAGTTTGGGAATGAGGGTCTACATTATGGTCAGAACCTTCTGCGTCTGGTCCTGGATCCGACTCATAAAGATTCTGGGCATCAGTGCAGATCATTTCCTCGTCTGGATTCACAGAAGCGCTGGAGTCGACCTCTGATTCCCAGGCTATAGTATGAGTAAACAGCTCTGCAGACTCAACCATCTGTTCTACCTCATACTCAGACGGGCAGCTGGAGATTTGGGAGCTGTGAGGAAGCAAGTGCGATTTGGGTGACACCTTTGAGGACTGGAGTATTTGTGATGTTGAAGTTGATGTGGAGGAGAGCCCACTTAAAGGAGCACTTGATATCCGTTGAAGCACCTGCTGTTTTTGTGCCTCATCTGGAATTTGTAGCGATTGGCGTGGCCGTAAGAAAGGGATCTTATCACATTGTCCGCTAAAAGAAGTAGACATTTTAGTTTGGCTGGAAGATGGTCTTTTTTCTGCACCTACCCCACGGACACAACCTTTTTTCCCCTTCCCAACATGCCTATTCCCCTTTCCACCAGCAGCAGGCCTTTTTCCACTCATTTTGGTGGTTAACTAATTCACAACTCTGGAGTTGTTTGCACAAAAAAACAATGGATGGTAACCGAGCAGAGCTGAGTGGCCAAACTGTGGTATTAGGCCAAAACTATTGGCTGGGTTAGATGCAGAAAAAAATTATTTTTAATTTGCAACCTGATGGAGGTCAGTATAGATGGACTAATAGACCAAGTCCCACACACCGCTAGAAGCCCAAATATTTTTTCAGAGCTAGATGCAGAAAATTTTTTTATTCAATTTGCAACCTGATGGAGGTCAGTATAGATGGACTAATAGACCAAGTCCCACACACCGCTAGAAGCCCAAATATTTTTTCAGAGCTAGATGCAGAAAAAAATTATATTCATTTTGCAACCTGCTGGACGTCAGTATAGAAGGACTAATAGAACAAGTCCCACACACTGCTAGAAGCCCAAATATTTTTTCAGAGCTAAATGAAGAAAAAAATTATTTTTAATTTGCAACCTGATGGAGGTCAGTATAGATGGACTAATAGACCAAGTCCCACACACTGCTAGAAGCCCAAATATTTTTTCAGAGCTAGATGCAGAAAAAAATTATTTTTAATTTGCAACCTGATGGAGGTCAGTATAGATGGACTAATAGACCAAGTCTCACACACCGCTAGAAGCCCAAATATTTTTTCAGAGCTAGATGCAGAAATTTTTTTTATTCAATTTGCAACCTGATGGAGGTCAGTATAGATGGACTAATAGACCAAGTCCCACACACTGCTAGAAGCCCAAATATTTTTTCAGAGCTAGATGCAGAAAAAAATTATTTTTAATTTGCAACCTGATGGAGGTCAGTATAGATGGACTAATAGACCAAGTCCCACACACTGCTAGAAGCCCAAATATTTTTTCAGAGCTAGATGCAGAAAAAAATTATTTTTAATTTGCAACCTGATGGAGGTCAGTATAGATGGACTAATAGACCAAGTCCCACACACCGCTAGAAGCCCAAATATTTTTTCAGAGCTAGATGCAGAAAAAAATTATATTCAATTTGCAACCTGCTGGACGTCAGTATAGAAGGACTAATAGAACAAGTCCCACACACTGCTAGAAGCCCAAATATTTTTTCAGAGCTAAATGAAGAAAAAAATTATTTTTAATTTGCAACCTGATGGAGGTCAGTATAGATGGACTAATAGACCAAGTCCCACACACTGCTAGAAGCCCAAATATTTTTTCAGAGCTAGATGCAGAAAAAAATTATTTTTAATTTGCAACCTGATGGAGGTCAGTATAGATGGACTAATAGACCAAGTCCCACACACCGCTAGAAGCCCAAATATTTTTTCAGAGCTAGATGCAGAAAAAAATTATATTCAATTTGCAACCTGCTGGACGTCAGTATAGAAGGACTAATAGAACAAGTCCCACACACTGCTAGAAGCCCAAATATTATTTCAGAGCTAGATGCAGAAAAAAATTATTTTTAATTTGCAACCTGATGGAGGTCAGTATAGATGGACTAATAGACCAAGTCCCACACACTGCTAGAAGCCCAAATATTTTTTCAGAGCTAGATGCAGAAAAAAATTATTTTTAATTTGCAACCTGATGGAGGTCAGTATAGATGGACTAATAGAACAAGTCCCACACGCTGCTAGAAGCCCAAATATTTTTTCAGAGATAAATGAAGAAAAAAATTATTTTTAATTTGCAACCTGATGGAGGTCAGTATAGATGGACTAATAGACCAAGTCCCACACACCGCTAGAAGCCCAAATATTTTTTCAGAGCTAGATGCAGAAAAAAATTATTTTTAATTTGCAACCTGATGGAGGTCAGTATAGATGGACTAATAGACCAAGTCCCACACACCGCTAGAAGCCCAAATATTTTTTCAGAGCTAGATGCAGAAAAAAATTATATTCAGTTTGCAACCTGATGGAGGTCAGTATAGATGGACTAATAGAATGATGCTATGCCCAAAAGATTTTACTTCACTAGGTGCAGTAAAAAAATTGGTATTCTATACACAGGTGGTATATCTTGCAACACAGATAGGCTACTCCACTGACTAACACACTCTGCAATAGGCCAAAAAGGATTAGCTTTGCTAGATTCAGCCAAATGCTGTGAAAAAAACTTGCACAGCACTGGCACAGACCTGCCTGGCAAAAACTGATAGGAACTGATGTAACCTAGTCCTGAAAAGGACTCCAATTACAATTAGTCTTTACTCCCACAATCTATCTATTTAAGAGCACAGACCTGCCTGATAAAAGTCGTAGGAAATGCTGTAACCTAGTCCTTAAAAGGACTGCAATCACAACTATTCCCTACTCCCAAGCTATCTGTATATTTGTGCGAAAATTGGCTTGAAATTAACAAGGTATAGCGCACACAGCAACAGCGGTGCCGTCTAACACGCAGCTGCAGCAGTGAGAAAATGGTGGCGACGGGGAAAATGGCTTGGTCTTATAGGGCAAGGACATGTGACATACACTGCCAATCACACATGCCCTTGCTTGTGTGAAAAAAAGCACTTCGCTCCGTGTGTGCGCTGCTGATAGGCTGACAGATTGCACCTCCCCACTGCAAATGCGGGAAAGAGAAAAAAAAATGGAGATCTTCATTGTTCCTGCAGAGATCCATCCCCTGCCCCTCCCCCCGCCCCGCTGTACACTCAAACTGCGTATTAACATTAATTTTCATCATTACTGAGAAAAAATCCAGTTATGATTTTGGTGCACGAACAGTTATCGAACATAACCTCGAACAGCCGAATTTTTCTCAAATTGTTCGTGTTCGCCGACCGGCTCGAACACCGCCCAAAACAGCTCGAATTTGAGATTGGCGAACAGTTCGAGTAGAACAACGCTCATCTCTAAACATTAAGCTTAAGATTAATAAGGGTGCCCAAACTTTTTCATATAACTGTACTACCCGAATACAGTGGCTTGTTGCAGGTTCTTACTTTTGGAACATGAACTTACCTAGCTTATCTTTTTAGTAAAGGCTTAAAAGATGTAATTTTTTTTTAATCTTTAAAAAAAAATACACGCTTTAATTTTTGAACACCTTTTTAGTCCAAGTTATCAACAATAAACACAACAATGCTGTTGGCATTTGCCCTATCTTCCATTTTGTGTGTGCATCTACTTCGCAATGTAGCTTTTTAGGTTTACATAACTTCTGTCAAGGAGGTGAAATTTTAAGAAAAAATATATAGAAAATAAAATACAAAAAAGGTTAACGATTTGCATAACTGCTTAACTATTTAAATTTAAAGGGAACCTGTCGTGTCAAAAAATGCTATGTACCTACAGATATGGGGTTAATTTGCAGGTCAATAGTGTTATAAAACAGCATGGCCACTCCACGGAAAGCCAGGCTTCTGGGAGGAAATTAACTTTATTCTTCCTGGCAGCCTCTGGCTTTCAGGGAACCTTTACTAAGATTTCCCTACCCAATGCCTTTTTCAAAGCTCTACTTAGGCTGCTATATTTTTAATGCTCAAGTATGCCAACATATCTCAACATACCCTACAAGTTAAATACAGTATGTGGATTCTAGAAGCAAGCAGAACTCATTTTTTAAACATTCAGCAATGCAATGAAGATTGTACTTTGATTACTTACTGTATGTGTCACGTGTAGAGATGATAAAATGTTTTGAAATATGAATTTGTCAGATCTGCCAATTTTTTTACAAAATGTATGTTTAAATAGAACCAATTTGAAACATCATCAGACACATCCTGTTTCATTTATGAAGGAGGGATTGTGAAAGTCACAAACACTATTTTTACAGACTTATTATTCTTAAAGGGCCAGCAGTCGGCTATGCTTTGTTGTTCCCATTATTAAAGAGTGGGTCTCCTATACTGTTATTGCATATGCAGGGACTGCAAGGGCTGCCAAAAATTTGGACGCAACCCAACACCCCTTTGAAGAGACATAGAGGAGGAGTTCAGTAAAAAAATATTCCCATTATAAAGGAGTGGATCTCCTATAGTGGTAATGCCCATGCTGTGACTGCAAGGGCTGCCAAAATTTGGGAAAAACCCTACTAACACACAGTAATGACATGTTCCCATTAGAAAGGAGAGGATCTGCTATCCATTTATAGGGTATGCAGTGGTTATAGGGTATGCAGTGAGTCCAATGGCTGCTAAAATTTAGGAAAAACCCCACTAACAATTTAAAAACACATAGAGCTGGGCCACAGTAAGGACATGTTCCCATTAGAAACTAGAGGGTCTGCTATAGAGTTATAGGGTATGAAGTGAGTCCAATGGCTGACAAAATTTAGGAAAAACCCCACTAACAATTTAAAGACACATAGAGCTGGGCCACAGTAATGACATGTTTACTTTAGAAAGGAGAGGGTCTACTATACAGTTATAGCATATGCAGTGAGTCCAATGGCTGCCAAATCTTAGGGAAAACCCTACTAACAATTTAAAGAAACAGAGCTGGGCCACAGTAATGACATGTTCCCATTAGAAAGGAGAGGGTCTTCTATACAGTTATAAGGTATGCAGTGAGTCAAATGGCTGCCAAAACCTAGGGAAAACCCTACTAACAATTTAAAGACACATGGAGCTGGGCTACAGTAACGAGTATGACATGTTCCCATTAAAAAAGAGTGGATCTCCCATACTGTTTGTCTATACTGTGAATGCAATGGCTGCCAAAAATTTGGAGCCACTCCAATGCCCCTTGCAAAAGACGTAGAGGTTGGTGGGTCTCCTGAAAATAATGTTCCCATTATTAGGAAGTGGGTCTCCCATATTGTTTGCCTTTGCAGTGAATGCAATGGCTGCGAAAAATTTGGAGGAACTCCAATGCCCCTTGCAATAGTAGTAGAGATTGGAGGTCCTCCTGAAAACAATGTTGCCATTATTAGGAAGCGGGTCTCCCATACTGTTTTCCTATGCAGTGAATGCAACGGCTGCCAAAAATTTGGAGGAACTCCAATGCCCCTTTCAAGAGAAGTAGATATGGTGATATGGTAGATATGGTGGTGATACGGAGGATGAGGATGAGAAGAAGGAGGAGGACAAGAGCAAATAGACAAAATCAGGAAGCATATACCCATGTCTGGGTGTGAAGACAGAGGTGCATGAGAATAAAGTTAGACCTCCCAAAAAAAACACTGTATTTGAACTTATGTTACGCTGCCATCATTCAATGGTGTTGAGAAGTCTAGCCCACTCCAGTCAGCCTGTCAGAATTTCCAGTTGACTGGTGGATGCGCCTATCAGTTATAATTCCACTGGCGGCACTAAAAACCCGCTCTGAAAAAATGCTAGCAGCAGGGCAGACCAGGACCTCCAAGGCGTAGAGAGCCAGTTCATGCCACGTGTCCAGCTTGGATACCCAATAATTATAAGGCACAAAGGAATCACGTAGGATGTTGGTACGCTCAGCAAGGTACTCCCTTACCATGTTCCGAAACGTTTCCCTCCTTGGGAGAGTACCCTGCACCTCAGGGCCTGTGCGATGGAAGGCTCTGAGAAAACTGTCCCAGAACTTTGACAGTGTTCCCCTGCCTCTGCTGGATTGCATTTGTGTCTCTCTCGCCTGTACTCCTTGGTTGTCCAACGAACTGTGACCTCTGCCGCCAGCGTTTTCAGATGCAAATTTTTTAAATAATTCTGCTACAAGGGCCTTCTCGTACTGCAACATTTTAAGAGGCGTGTCCTGCAAGGGAATAAGAGACAGAAATTTCTCCTTGTCTAGAAGTGTCACCAACCAGTAATGACTGTCACCCAAAATTTGGACAATGCGAGGGTCACGGGAAAGGCAGCGTAACATTAACTCAGCCATGTATGCCAGAATGCTACCAGGCAAGACTTCCATGTCCTCACCAAGAGTACGACTGACCATGCTCTCCTCCTCATCCTCCTCTTCCTATTCCTCCTCCTCCCTGTCCTCTGGCCATCCATGCTGAACAGACGGTATGACAGTTGTGCAGGTAGTACCATCTATAGTGCAGGAAACTAGCTCCTGTTCTTCTTCCTCATCCTCTTCCTCATTTTTACCCAATCCACGTTAGGATGAGATGAGGCTGGGCTGTGTGGAATTACCCTATATGGTTCCTTGCTGCATCTCATTGTGCTCTGTCTGCAATGCATCCTCTTTAATTGTGAGCAGAGAGCATTTCAGAAGACAGAGAAGCTGAATAGTGACGATAATTATGGCATCATCGCAGCTCACCATCTTGGTGGAGTCCTCAAAGTTTTGGACGATGGTACTTATGTCTGACATCCATGACCACTCCTGAGGTCATATGTGTGGAGTCTGATCTGAATACAGACAACCTTGATGATGCTGGTAGTCAACAACTACCCTCTTTTGCTCACAAATCCTTCCCAACATCTGTAATGTAGAGTTCCAATGTGTGGGGACATCGCAGATCAGTCTGTGACCTATTAGCTGTAAACGCTGCTGAGGTATGGCAAGGGTGGCACACAGGCAGCATACTTTGAAAAACAGTTCAGGAAGGTCTGGGTAGGTTTTGAGAAACCGCTGAACCATGAGGTTAAGCACATGGGCCAGGCATGGTAAGTGTATGAGCTCGCCTCGCCTCAGAGCCGCCATCATGTTCCAGCCATTGTCACACACGACCATGCCTGGCTGTAGTGTCAGTGGTGTCAGCCACAGATCTGCCTGCTCTTTCAGAGCTGTCCACAACTCTTCAGCATTGTGCGGTTTGTCACCTAAGCATAGAGGAGGTGAATGAGCTGTAGAATGTGGGGGCAACCCTGATTGACCCAGTGCCTGCAATCCTCGGCATTGGAAGGATGTATTCTGTCCCAATGTCCAACTGGGTCCCGGCTTCCACTATATTAACCCAGTGTGCCGTTAGCGAGATGTACCGTCTCTGTCCACAAGCAATTGTCCACGTGTTCATGGTTAGGTGGACTTTCCCAGTAACTGCATTGTTGAGGGCACGGCTAATGTTGTGGGACACGTGCTCGTGTAATGCGGGGACGGCACACCGGGATAAATCGTGGTGGCTGGGGACTGAGTACAGAGGGATGGCCGCCACCATCAGGTTGCGGAAAGCTTCCCTCTCCACGAGCCTAAAAGGCAACATTTTGACTGCAAGCATTTGCGAAACATGTGAATTTAGTAGTGTGACCTTTGGGGCGTTAGCTGCGTATTTGCTCTTGCATTCCAAGGACTGGGGTAGGGACAACTGAATGCTGCGCTGGGACAAGGACGTGGACGTGCAGGGCGGGAGGCATCTTGGCATGCGCCATGGACAGGGGATTGGCGTGCACGTACAACAGCGGATGAAGCAGTGGTGTCACCCATAGACACTGTTTCTGGACCCTGGGGTTCGGCCCACTTAGTCGGGTGTATTGCTGCCATGTGCCTGATCATGCTAGTGGTAATCAGGTTGCTAGTTTTGCTACCCTTTCTGATGCTGGCCTGGCAGGTGATGCAAATGGCCTTTTTGGGGTTATCTACAGAGTCTTTAAAAAACAACCAGACTCGGGAAGACCTAACAGTTGTTCTGGCAACTTCGGTTGTGTTGGCATTACGAGGAATGCTTTCCCACCTTGTGTCTGTGGCCACCACACTGCTTCTTCATGCCTGTTGTGGTGCTACGCCTCTCTCCCCCTGTGTGCTGCTGTCTTCGCTCTGTATGTCCCCCTGCCAGGTTGGGTCAGTTACTATATCATCCACCACCTCGTCTTCCACTTTCTCACCCTGGTCCTCCTCCTGACTTTCTGGCAATTGTGTCTCATCATCATCATCATCCACCTCTTGCGACCGTAATTGCACTTTCCCATCGTTGCCTTCGTGTGACCGTGGCTGCTCCAATATTTGGGCATCACTACCCACATTCTACTCTTGACTCGCTTGAAGCTGGCTGGGCGAGAGGCCTGAATCTACAAATGAAAAAGTGAACAGCTCTTCTGAGGGTCCAAGTGTGGGATCAGATGTCTCCGGGCACTCAGCATGGTGGGAGGAAGGAGGATCAGGGTGAGTAATATGCAATCCAGATTCACGGCTACTGAGTCTTGACCATGTGCAACACAGGGTGGTGGTGGCAAAGTGACTGAAAGCATTATCTGCTATCCAACCAACAACCTTTTGACACTGCTCTGGGTTCAATGGTGGTGTACTGCGGTCCCCTAGTAATTGGGACAGGAAGATCAAGATGTGGGTGTTTGTTGTGGCACAATTTCAGCTTGCCCATGGCCACATCCTCGACTTCGGCCTCTCATGCACCATCAGTATCACGTCCACTTCCCCGTCCATTGCCACGCACCTTGCCCATTTTAAATGGAGGACAATATTTTCCACATTCACAAGAAATGGCTGATTTTGGAATGCACTTATATGTGATACGTATGACAGAGAACCACAGTTTTAAATAGCAGGCCTGTCATTTACTAATATTATTCTACACAGAGACCTAGTGTGAATAGCTTGACTGACACACTGCAACAAAATGAAAATGGAATTAATGGCTGATTTTGGAACACTGTTATAGGTGATATGTCTGACAGAGAACCATGGTTTTAAATAGCAGGCCTGTCATTTACTAATATTATTCTACAGAGACCTAATGTAAATAGCTTGACCAACACACTGCAACAAAATGGAAGGCAGAAATGGCTGATTTTGGAACACAGTTATAGGTGATATGTCTGACAGAGAACCACGGTATTAAATAGCAGGCCTGTAATTTACTAATACTATTCTTCACAGACACCTAGTGTGAATTTGATGGTGAGAAAATAAATACTTACATGTTCTTAAAAACATAAGCATAATTAATAATATTTTCTTTTTGTTACATCAATATATTTTAAAGATGTTGACTTTCAAAGACTACATATGTTCAAATTAAAGGGGTTGTACAGTTAATTTTTTTATGTGTTTCTAATATAAATATTTATAACTCACTAATGAACTTGTTTTATGAAAGGTGCACAGATCAAAATCAAGCCAGTTCTAAGTCCAAACGGCTTCAATTCTATCTTGTGTTTCTCAAAAGAAACAGCTCATAAAGCTAGGATTAAATGAACAATCAACATACTTCATTGTTTACAGCCAAGCTAATTACTGTATTAAAATCTGTATAACTTTTTTTGTTATCTCCATTCAGTTGGCAGTCTGTTTTGATTTAAAAATATAAATTTAACTAGATGTATAATATCCATATACTTCCATTAGCAGCAAAATTTACTTTGTGGCAAATTTACTTACATATGCATTGTTATTGTAAACCGTGTGAACTTTTATATTTTATAATGGCAATTTCCTGTCAGACAGATGCCAAAATTGCCGTTGGTTTGAGTAAATTTTGTATGGATTATACTTTTAAATTATATCTGTCTGAAGCTGTTGGTTTTTTTTAACTTGTCCTGGCACAAAGCACAGCTCATTTAGCTTCCTTTCTTTACAGTAATCCATGCCAGGTTTCTTAGTTAACCACCAAAAATCCATCATCACCCCAAGCCTTATGAAGTAGACTTTGGAGCCTTGTCAAGTCCATACCAACCTCTGAGCAAGTAACCAATTTCTTACAATTATTTATATCTGGCTATCTGAAATCAAGGTAATGCATATCTTTATGTTAATCTCCAGTTAGTCTGTACTTCATTGCATTCTTGTGTTTAATTATTGCTTTGCTGGAAAAATACCAGAATGTATTTACCGTATTTTGAGAATTATAAGACGCACCGGCAAAATGGCCGCCTGAGCATGCGCCGATCGAGATCTCAAGAGACCACCGGAGCCGCAGCATCGCCCCCTACCGCCGCCACCACCACAACCTTGAATCAGGGACACTTCTTCTGAGGACGGTGCCCGCAGCATCGCCCCTCTACCGCCGCAGCCGCCATCAACCTCCTGTATCTGGGACCCTGATTCGATGCCGCCCCCCCAGGTGAAATACCTTAAGTTCGCATTATAAGACGCAGACCCTTTTTCCTCCCAAATTTGGGGAGGAAAAAGTGCGTTTTATAATCCGCAAAATATGGTACTTCTTTGTTACATCACTGCTATTAACTATTACCCTGCTGGAAGATGCAGTGCATTAGTTATCTGTTACATTGCTGCTACTACCCATTGTCTTGGAATATACCAGAGTGTATTACTGTATTCATTTCTCAGATACTCCTGTGCTTAACCATTGCCCTGCCAGAAAATGCTAAACTGCGTATTTGTGATCAACTGCTTTCCAGCTGGAAGGTACTAACTTTCTATACTGAAACTGTTCCTTTATTTAACCACACACCAAGCTCTGCTCCATCTGTGCTACCTGCTCTGCTTATTTGACTTTCTTGTGTGTCCTGCATTAACTGCTGTTATGGTCCACTATGCTAATTGACATTTTGTCCTTTAATACTCGCTCCCATACACTCTCACGATCACCACCAATCCATGTTGCTCACCTAGCGCAAGGTTTAAAAATACACCTCAGGAAGTGAGGGCATAACAGCCAAAAACAATGTTCACTTCCCTTTTAAAAACAATGTATTAAACATAACAATTGCATGAATCCATCAAAAAGGTGCACACTTGTTATAGGGGTTTATTTTTGAATGGTCCTGAAATCTATTTTGTATTATGGACCAGAAATACATTTTAAAACTATTTTTATAGTTCATTCAAATAAATGTATTTCATGTATGCAGCACTTGTAAAGAGCTGAGTCATTTCATTTTCTTAGCCCTGTATTTTAGGCTACTGTAACTGGCTTTCATGATAGTGTTGAGTAGCTGATAATGTCTACAATCTGGACTAAGCATAAAATATACTTTAGATGTCTGCTGCCATTCCAGTCTGCAGTGACCCTATACAGCTCAATGCCTATTAACAACAAACACTCAACAAAAAGTATACCATGATAATACAAAGACCTGAGTTCTAAACCCATATCGATTAACAAAGAACATTTGTCTAGTTCCTGCATTTATATAAACAGAGGCATTTGGTACAAGGAGCAGAAAACTTCAAAGTTATATTTGAGACAATGGAGTCCATCTGCAACACTATCAGATTTAGTAAGCTACCTGAGGATATCAGGTTCCATACTAGGACTCTGTTGAATATATGCTAATGTTCTGACAGAGTTTTACTGTTTTAATGCTTAACGTTTTAGGTTTAAACCTTAAGTCACTACCTTTTTAGATTTTGCTTATTTTTGGCTTTAATTTCTTTTACTTAAACTGTTATATTTGAAATAAAATATCTTATTTAAAATCTAAAATCTGTAACACTCATATAATGCATATGTATATATACAGTGGGTACGGAAAGTTTTCACTCTTTGTTTCATTGCAGCCATTTGGTAAACTCTAAAAAGTTAATTTTTTTCTCATTAAAGGACACCCCATCTTGACTGAAAAAAACAGAAATGTAGACATTTTTGTAAAATTAATTACAAAAGAAAAACTGAAATATCACATGGTCATAAGTTTTCATACCCTTGCTCAGACACTCATATTTAAGTCACATGCTGTCAATTTCCTTGTGATCCTCCTTGAGATGGTTCTACTCCTTCATTGGAGTCCAGCTGTGTCTAATTAAACTGATAGGACTTGATTTGGAAAGGCATATAGAGGTGTCTCATATAGACCTGTCTATATAAGACCTCACAGCTCACAGTGCATGTCAGACTAAATGAGAATCATGAGCTCAAAGGAACTGCCCAAGGAGCTCAGAGACAGAATTGTGGCAAGGCACAGATCTGGCCAAGGTTACAAAAGAATTTCTGCATTACTCAAGGTTCCTAAGAGCACAGTGGCCTCCATAATCCTTAAATGGAAGAAGTTTGGGACCACCAGAAGTCTTCCTAGACCTGGCCGTCCAGCCAAACTGAGCAATCATGGGTGAAGACGAGCCTTGGTGAGAGAGGTAAAGAAGAACACCAAGATCACTGTGGCTGGGCTCCAGAGATGCAGTAGCAAGTCAACTATCACTGCAGCCCTCCACCAGTCTGGCTTTAATGGCAGAGTGGCCCGACGGAAGCCTCTCCTCAGTAGAAGACATATGAAAGCTCGCATAGAGTTTGCTCAAAACACATGAAGGACTCCCAAACTATGAGAAATAAGATTCTCTGGTCTGATGAGACGAAGATAGAACTTTTAAGTTATAATTCTAAGCGATATGTGTGGAGAGAACCAGACACTGTTCATCACCTGCCCAATACAATCCCAACAGTGAAACATGGTGGTGGCAGCATCATGCTATGGGGGTATTTTTCAGCTGCTGGGACAGGATGACTGGTTGCAATTGAAGGAAACATGAATGCGGCCAATTACCAAGATATCCTGGATCAAAACCTCTTCCAGAGTGCTCTGGACCTCAAACTTGTCCAAAGGTTCACTTTCCAACAAGGCAATGACCCTAAGCACACAGCTAAAATAACAAAGGAGTGGCTTCAGAACAACTCTGTGACTATTCTTGACTGGCCCAGGCAGAACCCTGACCTAAACCCAATTGAGCATCTCTGGAGAGACCTGAAAATGGCTGTCAACCAACGTTCACCAACCAACCTGACGGAACTGGAGAGGATCTGCAAGGAAGAATGGCAAAGGATCCTCAAATCCAGGTGTGAAAAACTTGTTGCATCATTCCCTAGAAGACTCATGACTGCATTAGCTCAAAAGGGTGCTTCTACTCAATAATGAAATAAGGGTCTAAATACTTATGACCATGTGATATTTCAGTTTTTGTTTAATAAATTTGCAAAAATTTGTACATTCCTGTTTTTTTTCAGTCAAGATGGGGTTAATGAGAAAAAAAATGAACTTTTCAGAATTTACCAAATGGCTGCAATGAAACAAAGGGTGAAAAATTTAAAGGGGTCTGAATACTTTCCATACCCACTGTATATATATATATATATATATATATATATATATATATATATATATATATATATATATGCAGTGGGGAAAATTAATATTTGATATAATGCCGATTTTCCAAGTTTTTTCACCTACAAAGAACGGAGAGTTCTGTAATTTTTATCATAGGTACACTTGAACTGTGAGAGACAGAATCTAAAAAAAATCCAGAAAATCACATTTCATGATTTTTACATAATAATTTGCATTTTATTGCATGAAATAAGTATTTGATACAATAGAAACACAGAACTTAATATTTCGTACAAAAAACTTTGTAATTACAGATGTCAGATGTTTCCTGGAGCTCTTGACCAAGTTTGCACACACTGCAGCAGGGATTTTGTCCCACTCCTCCACACAGATCATCTCCAGATCTTTCAGGTTTCAGGGCTGTCGCTGGGCAACATTTAGTTTCATCTCCCTCCAAAGATTTTCTATTGGGTTCCGGTCTGGAGTCTGGCTAGACCACTTCAGTACCTTGAAATGCTTCTTAGATAGCCACTTCTTAGCTGCCTTTGCTGTGTGCTTAGGGTCATTATAATGCTGGGAGACCCAGCCACGAACCATCTTTAATGCTCTTACTGAGGGAAGGAGGTTGTTGACCAAAATCTTGCGATACATGACCCTATCCATCCTTCCTTCATTACGGTGCACTTGTTCTGTCCCCTTGGCAGAAAAACACCCCCAAAGTATGATGTTTCCCTACCATGGTTCATGGTTGGACGGTGTTCTTGGGGTTTCATTCATCCTTCTTCTTCGTCCAAACATGGCGAGTGGAGTTGATACCAAAAAGTTCTATTGTGGCCTTATCTGACCACATGACCTTCACTCATGCCTCCTCTGGATTATTCAGATGGTCATTGGCGAACTTCAAATGGGCTTGGACATGTGCTGGCGTGAGCAGGGGAACCTTGCATGTCCTGCAAGATTTTAATCCATGTTGGCGTAGTGAGTTACTAATGGTAATGTTTGAGACTGTGGTCCCAGCTCTCTTCAGGTCATTGACCAGGTCCTCCTGTGTAGTTCTGGGCTGATTCCTGACCTATCTCAGAATCAACCTTACCCTATGAGGCGAGATCTTGCATGATGTCCCAGACTTAGGAAGATTGACAGTCATCTTGAGTTTCTTTCATTTTCTAATAATTGTGCTAACAGTTGTTGCCTTCTCTCCAAGCTGCTTGCGAATTGTCCTCTAGCCCATCCCAGCAGGTGTACAATTTTATCTCTGGTGTCCTTAGACAGCTATTTGGTTTTGGCCATGGTAGAAATGTTGGAGTGTGATTGATTGAGTGTGTAGACAGGTGTATTTTATATAGGTAACAAGTTCAAACAGGTTCAATTAATACAGGTAATGAGTGCAGAGTACGAGAGCTTCTTAAAGAAAAACTAATGGGTCTGTGACAGCCAGAATTTTTTATGGTTGGTAGGTGATCAAATACTTATTTCATGCAATAAAATGAAAATTAATTATTTAAAAATCATACAATGTAATTTTCTGTTTTTTATTTTTAGGTTCTGTCTCTCACAGTTGAAGTGTACCCAAAATTAAAATTACAGACATCTTCATTCTTTGTAGGTGGGAAAACTTTCAAAATCGGCAGTGTATCAAATACTTATTTTCCCCACTATACAAAAATGAAAAAGTTAATCCAGCTCACCAAATGAAGTGGAATTCCTCAGGACA
Source organism: Phyllobates terribilis (assembly GCF_046119375.1). NCBI lineage: Eukaryota > Metazoa > Chordata > Amphibia > Anura > Dendrobatidae > Phyllobates > Phyllobates terribilis. The sequence goes on from NW_027362762.1 coordinate 696,988,958, forward strand.
TGCAGGGATTGAGAGCCTGTGTTGGTAGCAGGGTGGATCAACGGCAGGAAAGAGAGATTTATCCAGCACAAAATCCAGGGAGATGATTAACAACTTGAAATTTATTTAAACATGATTAAAAAGAGTACATGTTAAAAAATGCTCTAAACAGCATGCTATCTATAATTATTTTCCCCACTGTATTTGGCTGTATAACCTTTTTTTCACATTCTGACTGTTTTATGGCCATAATTTTTTATAGCTTATAGGTTTAACTTGTATACAGTAAGTCTGTAAGGGCAGGGCCAGCTTCTTTCTGTACAAGTCTGTCATTGGTAGCTTGTTCACTCTATTCTATATTTGTATGTCTATTAGTGATGAGCGAGTATGTTTTGTTAACCCTTTCGCCGAGTATATTCGGGCGAGCACCGAGTATTTATAGCGTGCTCGGTGATATGTTAGAATCACTCCCGTGTGCATGATTTGCGACTTTTTGACAGCTTTGATACATGTGAGGAATGTCTGCTTCTTACACATTCCTCACATGTATTAAAGCTGTCAAACCGTCGCAAATCATGCACACCGGAGTAATTCAAACATATCACCGAACACGCTATAAATACTCGGTGCTCGTCCGAGCATACTCGGCGAAAGGGTTAACAGAACATACTCGCTCATCACTAATGTATATATATATATATAAGACATATATATATATACATATATATATATATATATATATATATATAGACAGTATATATATTTATATATGTGCCTATATGTTTTATATATGTATACATATACAGTACAAACCAAAAGTTTGGACACACCTTCTCATTTAAAGATTTTTCTGTGTTTTCATGATTAGAAAATTGTACATTCACACTGAAGGCATCAAAACTATGAATTAATACATGTGGAATTATATACTTAACAAAAATGTGTGAAACAACTGAAAATATGTCTTATATTCTAGGTTCTTCAAAGTAGCCACCTTTTGCTTTGATGACTGCTTTGCACACTCTTGGCATTCTCTTGATGAGCTTCAAGAGGTAGTCACCAGAAATGGTTTTCACTTCACAGGTGTGCCCTGTCATGTTTAATAAGTGGGATTTCTTGCCTTATAAATGGGGTTGGGACCATCATTTGTGTTGTGCAGAAGTCTGGTGGATACACAGCTGATAGTCCTATTGAATAGACTGTTATAATTTGTATTATGGCAAGAAAAAAGCAGCTAAGTAAAGAAAAACGAGTGGCCATCATTACTTTAAGAAATGAAGGTCACTCAGTCCGAAAAATTGGGCAAACTCGACTGACCTTAACCCCATAGAGAATCTATGGGGTATTGTCAAGAGGAAGATGAGAGACACCAGATTCAACAATGCAGAAGAGCTGAAGGCTGATATCAAAGCAACCTGGGCTTCCATAACACATCATCAGTGCCACAGGCTAATTGCCTCCCTGCCATGCCACAGTGATGCAGTAAATTATGAAAAAGGAGCTCTGACCAAGTATTGACTGCTTTTATTGAACATACATTTCAGTAGGCCAACATTTTGGATTTTAAAAACAATTTTCAAGCTGTTGTTATAAAGTATTCTAATTTACTGAGATAATGACTTTTGCGTTTTCATTGGCTGTAAGCCATAATCATCAACATTAACAGAAATAAACACTTGAAATAGACCACTCTGTTTGTAATGACTCTATATAATATATGAGTTTCACTTTTTGTATTGAAGAACTGAAATAAATTAACTTTTTGATGATATTCTAATTTAGTGAGATGCACCTGTATATGTATATATACTGTATGTATATATCTATACTAAAACATCAGTCTGTAATAGTTTCAGCATTAATGATTTATTTGCTCTATTATTCAAATGTTTATTAAAAGGTGAATGTAAAAGATAACTGAATAAAGGGGTTTTCTAACATATTACATTTATTAAAAGGGCTCAGATCAATGAAACATAATACAATATATAATATTTACACTGACCAATCACTGCAGCAAGGGCCAGTTCAAGACAAAGTGGGGCCCTTGGCAAGAGTTAAAAGTGCATCTTCAAATGTTAACATATTGTACCATCTTACACAAACATTGTGTTTACATTAGATGAGTTCCTGCCATTAAATGAGCGCGATCGACAATATTCAAGTCATTCGGGGTCAGCATCTTCAGACAGGCAGACAAAGAATGATAGGTACAGAACGATCACTATTAGATCAATCTGTCTTCATACTGTATCATGTTATCAGCATCACAGCTGCAGTTTACACCAGGTGATGTATTGCTAAGAACAATGATTTTTGTACCGGCATAAACAATCCAATGAACTGATGAATGAGCATCATTTTGCTCATTTGTCTGGCATTTACTGACATATTTATGACTCACCCCCTGGGCCGTGGGGTACTCGGAACCGGGCCTTCTAGTGTATGGTGCTGATGGGGGTAGTAGTGGCAACCCGGTCCCGTGGCTCAGGGTGGTCAGACCAGTGGCAGCCTTCTATATGTTTTAGGTAATGTCCGACCATGCCACCCGAGGATTGCGGCTATTATGAACCGCCGCTGCAAGGCAGTCCACTGAGGCTGATGGTGTGTGCAACTGAGGTAGTATAACTCCCCACGGGAAGAGTGTAGCCTCAGGGCAGTGAGCGCAAATGGTGGGGATTGAAGTACAGGGCGACACAGTACCATTAGTGCTGGCGAAGTAAGAAGCACAAAGACAACGTGTTGCAGTCCAGGGTCTTTTACTCACAGTTAGTATACTCCAAGCCACTTCGGTACCAGTAGTGACTGCCCAAGCCGTGCCGTGTCAACAAGGCGAGGGGCTCGGTCAACCCCCAGGCAATTCAGGAGTATGGCACAGGACTCCCTTCTATCCTTCCTCTGGCTCGTGCCCCAAGCAAGGTTTAGCAGGGGGTCACACCAAGTGATGATCACGACCTCCGGTTCTTGGCTGAGGATTATTTGCCTCCACCAACTTGAGATCCAGTACCCTTTTCTTGCCTGACCCGTCACCCGTAATTTCCTGGGTCCTTAGGGTCCCTTCTGCCTTCTTGTTTCTGAGCCCTTCTGTTTCTCTGTCACTCCTAATCCTTTCCTGTTCCTTCTTCTCCTCCTTCCCTCGGCCTCTTCTCCAGGCCTACTTCTCCTTCTCCTCCCAGGCTCCGGCCTTCACCCTAGGCCTGCCTTTGAGCAGAGCTCCTACAGAGCCACCGCTCCCTGTCTTCTCCTCTCACTGACTAGACTCCTGTCCTAAGATGGTGCCCACCTTTTATACCTCCCCTCTGAGTGTGAGCTCAGGTGACCAGCACCCAATGAGCTCCTACCTATGCTCAGAAACCATCCCCTTCTGCTCCTACATCACAGGGTTTTCCTCCCCCCTCCCCACTCCAGCCAGGGACATGGTCTGTCGTGCCTGCATTACTGTTTAAATGGGGGCACCGTTGAGCTGTCCCCCGGAAATGGGGTGTGTGTGATGCATGCAGCTAACTGAGCCCTGGTTCATACTCCATCCTTACCCGGAAGTGTAATATCACACCTCTGGCAGAGGTGCAATACCCCTGTAGCGGCCGAACCCTCGGGGCGCTACATTCCCCCCTGGTAAACCACAGCACGTCCTCAGGCTGGAAAAGAGTAAAGACATTTGATTACAAGACATGCACAACTTTTTCAAAACTTTTCACATTAGAAAACGGACGACATTGTTCAGTTCCCTTTATGGGAAAAAATTTTCTCTGTTTCAACATTTTTATTTCACTAGATATTGTCACTACTTCCGGAACTCTTTTGTCATAAAAAACATTATATAAAACATTTGCATTATCACCTAGCAGCATATAAAACTCTTCATATAAAACATTTTCAAGTAAGACATATTCTTGGGTACTGGCCGCGGTGCAACTTGCGACCAGGTGTTCATTCATCTTAAAGGTGCAACAGTCCAGCAAATTTGTCCTGAGGAAGACGTTGCAGTTCTTTTATAAAACCAATAGGGGGCGCATTACGAAGCGCAACTATTTACAGGGGTGGCCGTTCTCAGTCCTCGGCCAGTTTTGGGAAGGGGAATGGCTGCTCTCAGTCCTCAGCCAGGTAAAGGAAAAGGGATGGCTGCTCTCAGTCCTCAGCCAGGTAACTTGGGGAGGGGGACAACTTTTAAACAGGTAGCAGTCCCATAATAGTCCCAACGGGGACCACACACTCAGTGGAAACAGTCCCACAACAGTTCCTTTTTACCCTGACGGGTAACTATGTACATTGGCGCTTTTTCCTTGCTCTCTACAGTCGTCCTCCATACGCGCCTTGCTCCTCCTGGTCATCTTCAGGCCCGTCCGGGCCCTCTTGACTCCCTCCATGATGATACTGCAACTCTTCCTCTGTTAGCCGGTGGACGTGGAGGGCAAACCACCCTTTTACACCCTTATGCCGGGTGTAGGTCACCACGTCACCCGGGTACAGGTCTCGTCCTCGATGTCCGTCTGGCAGGTGACTCTCGACGTCCATCCGGGTCACAAAGACGTCGCTGATGGTCTCAGGATCCTTGATGAAGCCCCAGCCATGTTACATTTGAAATTTCACCACGGTCCCGGTGACTATGGGACCGCTGGCGGCTCGGGGGTTCTGTCGGGCTCTCCTTTTCTGCTCCACACTTTGTACTTGGAGCCGCTCTTGCTGGACACGCCGCTCCCGCCGCTCTCTCTCAAACATCGCCAACTGCTGACGGCAGGAATCTCATCGACGGGCTGCGTCCGCCCGGGTTTCTTGGGTGAACCCCATCAGATTTTCTCCAGTGGGGTCCCATTCGAACTGAGCGTCCTCGAGCGGGGGCTGGGCAATGTCCATAGGCTCCGGCCTCCGCAGACAGGCTTCTCTGGAGGCACGGGTTGACATACTTGGGCGGCCAGATGAAGGGCTGCCCGTCCGGACCGGTGTGCTGGGCGAACAAGTCCTCGCCCAGGGACTGTATGGCAGGGGGCACCGGTGGGGGAGCGGTGCCCGGGGGCACTCGGCCTTGCGACCAGGCCGGTGGTCATCTTCCGGTCATACCCAGGAGCGGCACAGCTGAGTACTAGGCCAGAAGTACTAGGCCTTGCGACCCGGCCTGTGGCGTCTGTTTCTTAATCGCGCCCGGGGTTAAAGGGCACGGCGCAGGGCGGGGCGTAACAGCAGCGCTTGCAGCCTGAGGCCTAGCTGGTAGCGGCGGAGGCGTGGTGACATGTACGGTTCCCAGGGCTTCGAGCCTCGCAACAGGAGGCTGAGGCAGGCTCATGGCTTCAGGCCTGGGGGTGGTGACGTCCCCGTTACCTGCCTCGGTCGTTGCGTATTCCTCCTCAGCAGCGTCTCCGGACTCCGGTCCACCTTCACCGCCCTCGGAGGCAGGCGTGCTGCTGGGCGTTGGTAGCGCCTCCTGCGGTCGGGTCACAGCTTGCCGGGCCAACTCCTCCTTCCACCCGGCGATCACATCCCGCTGCGCCCGGACCATCCTCCGGTCCAGATCTTCTAACGCAGCTTGCGAAGGCTCCGGGTTCTTAGGGAGCTGTGCTAGCAGCTCCGCGAAGCTGCAGGGTGGCTCGGCCTGCAGCAGGCCACGCGCCAGGGTGCTGGTGCTGTTCCCTTCCTACATTCCCGGGTGCGGTCCGTACAGACTGATCCAGACCGCAGCCTGCCCCACAGTTTTCTTCTCTTTCCGCCCCCACTGGGGGTGGTCTTGGGGCCATTTGCTGACAATCACTTTCAAGGGCAGCCCACCCACCTTGATGGACATCTCCACAGCCACACTCATGGCTGTTGGGGTGGGCTCCTTCTTTGGCTCCATTCTGGGACCTGGCCCACGATGGGAGGTGGCTTTCTGTTGTCTTTTGGCGCGCACATTATGGCGCTCGTTCTTCTGGGGCGGGCGCCATCTTTAGTACAGTGAAACAGTCTCTTTTCAGGCGCGCAATACCCGTTTGTGGCGGGTTGGTCACGATCCTGCCGACTACGCCAAAGCTGACTCGCCCCCTGGGCCGTGGGGTACTCGGAACCGGGCCTTCTAGTGTACGGTGCTGATGGGGGTAGTAGTGGCAACCCGGTCCCGTGGCTCAGGGTGGTCAGACCAGTGGCAGCCTTCTATATGTTTTAGGTAATGTCCGACCACGCCACCCGTGGATTGCGGCTATTATGAACCGCCGCTGCAAGGCAGTCCACTGAGGCTGATGGTGTGTGCAGCTGAGGTAGTGTAACTCCCCACAGGAAGAGTGTAGCCTCAGGGCAGTGAGCGCAAATGGTGGGGATTGAAGTGCAGGGCGTCCCAGTACCGTTAGTGCTGGCGAAGTAAGAAGCACAAAGACAACGTGTTGCAGTCCAGGGTCTTTTACTCACAGTTAGTAAACTCCAAGCCACTTCGGTACCGGTAGTGACTGCCCAAGCCGTGCCGTGTCCACCAGGCGAGGGGCTCGGTCAACCCCCAGGCAATTCAGGAGTATGGCACAGGACTCCCTTCTATCCTTCCTCTGGCTCGTGCCCCACCAGTGACCATGCTTTTGTCCCGCTGCCGCAGATCTATGCGGGTAAGCGTGGGCCCCGTTTCCCGCTATCCTATATGGTGCCTTCCTAGCAAGGTTTAGCAGGGGGTCGCTCCAAGTGATGATCACAACCTCCGGTTCTTGGCTGAGGATTATTTGCCCCCACCAACTTGGGATCCGGTACCCTTTTCTTGCCTGACCCGTCACCCGTAATTTCCTGGGTCCTTAGGGTCCCTTCTGCCTTCTTGTTTCTGAGCCCTTCTGTTTCTCTGTCACTCCTCCTCCTTTCCTGTTCCTTCTTCTCCTCCTTCCCTCGGCCTCTTCTCCAGGCCTACTTCTCCTTCTCCTCCAGGCTCCGGCCTTCACCCTAGGCCTGCCTTTGAGCAGAGCTCCTACAGAGCCTCCGCTCCCTGTCTTCTCCTCTCCCTGACTAGACTCCTGTCCTAAGATGGTGTCCACCTTTTATACCTCCCCTCTGAGTGTGAGCTCAGGTGACCAGCACCCAATGAGCTCCTACCTATGCTCAGAAACCTTCACCTTCTGCTCCTACATCACTGAGTTTTCCTCCCCCCTCCCCACTCCAGCCAGGGACATGGTCTGTCGTGCCTGCATTACTGTTTAAATGGGAGCACCGTTGAGCTGTCCCCCGGAAATTGGGTGTGTGTGATGCATGCAGCTAACTGAGCCCTGGTTCATACTCCATCCTTACCCGGAAGTGGAATATCACACCTCTGGCAGAGGTGCAATACCCCTGTAGCGGCCGAACCCTTGGGGCGCTACATTTACACTTATGAATTCTTATCTGCACTGCCGATATTTATAAATGTGGATGCTAAATACACCCAGTATGCATACATGAACATTATGGATGAGGGATGAGTAATACTTGGATGTCACTTGAGTATCTGGGTGCCCGCCACTCTACGAGCATTGGCTGGTTCTCGGATTTGAAGATCGAAATCCCCGCCCCGCATGTATGGCGGCTGTTACACAGCCAATAAACATGCGGGTATTGCCTGACAGTCACTGTAATGCTGTTGGTGATGGCATTACTGTGATTGGCTGGCCGCATTATAATGTAGTAGAAAAAAGTGTTTCAGAGAATCAATGCAAGATGTATGTAACAAGGAGAAACAGCGCCATCTGGTGAGCATTTCAAGTTTGGACGCTGGACCCGGTCATCTGACCTCCAGCAAAGGATTTCAAAATTTAATGGTCAAGCGCGCAGTGCCTGAGGTGATTTCAGCACCAGAAACAGAGAGAGACTTGAAGCAGGCCGGACGCGCTGAAGGAACCAGCGAGAGAGACCAGGTTGAGAGAACCGTAAGGCAAGACAGGTGGCTGCCTGTGAACGAGCGCGAGAATCAGTGCAGCGGTCCCTCGGGTGTCAAGGCTACGGAAAAGAACCGGGACTTGGATACGACATTAAGGAAATGTACAAGACCCTCCTATCCACGACGTGGTAAACGGCCCCGATTGAAAGGACAAAGAGAAAATAGAAATGAGTCATGCCGGAGAGATCTCGTCAGCCGACGAGTGTCATCACTGAATAGGGCTGTCACTTAAACCGCTCCCTCACGGTACCGGGAACAATCGGATTTAAGGTATCAGGTTGGGAGGGGGACGGGTGAGGTGGAACAAGCCAAGCGGGATCTGATTGACTTTGTCAGAAAAAGACTTAAAGGCCTACCGGGAATAACCAGAGACCCCCACTAGGGCCATTTACAGTACCAATGAACTTCAGTATTAATCCCATATTTGGGCTAGATACAGTATTTTAGACAAGGATTTTATTGCTATTGTGATGTATTTTGTGTTATTGCTATTGTTATTGCTTTTGTGATAGTGTTCTCATTACTAACCCCTGTTGCAATCCCTGTCAGCTTGTTTAATACATATATATATATATATATATATATACTGTAATGCAGCAGACATCCCTTTAATGGTTCAGTGTAGTTTGAATGACCATGTACCTTCCCCTTTAACTGACTGGTCACATGACCGTGACATCACACAGGTCCTTATGCACACAGTTAAGGTCCTATCTGTGGGTGTGTGTGTGTGCTCAGTATATATAAACCCTGTGTGTTCCTGTGTGGGGGTGTTCCGATGTATAGGAGTTCCTGTGTGTTGGGAGCTCCTGTGTGGGTACCGTGTGAGAGACACGAGGCTGTTCCCTGTGTGTATGGGGGAACACCGCTCATGTGAGGCCTGGTGGACTCCAGTGGAGGTGAAGCCTGGATCCCTCTGTGAGAGTGTGGGGGATGCCAGTAAGCCTCGGAGTGCCACACAAGCGTCCTGGAAGGTGAAGCCTGGGTATGAGATGTGTAATACGCCAGTAAACCTTAAACGGAGTGACGGCTGGAGACCACGTGTGGGAAGCCGTAGAGCCACAGTGGTGGCGTATGAACAGGACTGTTACAGCTGAAGCCGGCGCAGGTAATACTCTTATGTTATGGACACTTACCTGGACTTTGTGTTAGTATTACCTTGCGGAAGGCTGTAATTAGAACCAAGTGGGCCGGTCTGCCACTTGGGCTCGTGGACATTATGTATGTGAAATACGGTTTATGAAGTGTAATACACTGTGGACTGTGAAACACGGCAAAGTAGTTGCTGGTGTGCATTGATTGATGCGCTGCAGCGAGTATCCCCCAGGATAATAAGTAGCGCTGCCTTACAATACATATATAAATTGCTATTTATAGCTATTTGACTGTCTTCATTTTGTGACTGCGCACGTTGCATTCTGACACCGGCATTACAATATCATTAGGGGTTATAAAAGAAGCGGCGCCGCCACCCTCGGTACTCTGAAGCCATTGCACAGCTCAGGGACAGTTCTTATTGGAGGGAGAAAGTGGTTGTCCATGCCTGTGTGTGCACAGTTTAACAACTCAGAGTTCTCTAGTGTGGATTTTTGTACTGATGCTGAAAAATCATATTAACAGTTCTTTTAAGGGCTAAACCTGTGCTTTGCTGTTTGTATCAGATACATTCTTCATTTATCAAAGGGAGTAACAGTTTCAGGGGCAGGGAGAGTGGCTGAATACAGTCTCTAGACAAGGCTTAGGGCTTTGCAGTCCATTGGTATGTATATAACTACTGATGTTGACCACATTCTTTTTTTTGCGGGGTGAAAAAATTGACTATATTGTTATCCATACAATTTGATGTGCTTAGTGTTACATTATGGTGGTATGTAACACTCTATAAAAGCGTTCAAAACATGTTCTGGATTCAATTAGTCATCCACAGAGTATTATGTACTTTCTGTTACATTTTTGTGGTTTATAAGACTCCAAAAAAGCGTTCAAAAATGTTTCTGGATTCAATTAGTCATCCATAGAGTATCCCATACTTTGTATTACATTTTTGTGGTATATAACACTACAAAAAAGTGTTCAAAAATGTTTCTGGATTGAATTTGCTATCCATAGAGTATTATGTGCTTTACATTACATTTCAGTGTTACGTAACACTCCAAAAAAGCGTTCAAACTTTTTTCTGGATCCAATTAGTCATCCATAGAGTATTACATACTTTCTGTTACATTTTGGTATTATATAACACTCCAAAAAAAGTTCAAAAATGTTCTGGATTGAATTTGTTATCCATAGAGTACTATGTGCTTTATGTTACATTTCGGTGGTATATAACACTCCAAGAAAGCGTTCAAAAATGTTTTTGCATTCAATTAGTCATCCACAGAGTATTACATACTTTGTATTAAATATCGGTAGTATATAACACTACAAAAAAGCATTCACAATTTTTCTGGATTGAAGTTGTTATCCATAGAGTATTACGTGTTTTGTGTTACATTTCGGTAGTATATAACACTCCAAAAAAGAGTTCAATTTTTTTTTTCTGGATTAAACTAGTCATTAGTGATGAGTGAGAATTAAATTGATCGGGTACTCGTTGCTCGGGTCGAGCAAATTGGAATACTCGAGTGCTCGACCTGAGCAACTAGCCCATTGTAAGTCTATGGGACACACGAGCATTTTTCAGGCAGCTTCCCCCGGCAGGCTGCCGAGGACCTAAAAATTGCCCAAATCGATGGGAACAGTGCTCAAATGACATGGGAACAGCATGGGGAAGACCCCTGGAAGCATTTCTGACTCCCAGGTTACTGCTGTCAACAACGTTGTCAGAGTATTACGCCACTTTTACGGACTCACAATAAAACATGCAAAAACAAAACCAAAATGGATTTTCCTGGGAAATATATTAAGGAACATCCTTTCCAGGGTAATGACTTGTCTATAAGGCAAAATAAATAACCAAAACCAAAAATACTCCTCCACAACTTGGGCTATGTTCACACGTAGCGTTTTTGATGCTTTTTTTCACTTTTGCATTGCTTTCAACCGTGACAAATGGATTCACTGGGAAATGTCATTTTAACATTTTACAACCTTATCTGGCCATGTGGTGTGTGACACATCATCAGACACATGCATACAGTGCTGAAAAGACATGGGAACAGCATGGGGAAGACCTCTGGAAGCATTTCTGACTCCCAGGTCACTGCCTAAAAGTGTATGCATCATAAGTGATCCTTGGTGCATGCGAAGATGCCTCCCGCCATGCACCTGTCATTGCAGACTTGCAACAATCACCGTCCACGTCCTTGTCCCAGTGCAGCGTTCTGTTGTCCCTACCCCATTCCTTGGAATGCAAGCGCAAGTATGCAGCCAGCCACCTACAGGCTGCAATACTATACTGCCAATTTTTTGACAGCTGCTTGCACTTGAAATATGGCCATTTAGGCTCGTGGAGGTGGAAGCTTTTCACAACCTCATACCGGCGGCGGCCAGGTGTCCATACTCGGTCCCCAGCCGCCACTGTTTCTCCCGGTGTCGTCTCTGCCTTCCACAAGCACGTGTCCCACAACATTACCCAAGCCCTCCCCAGTGCACTTACTGGGAAGGACCGCCTAACCACAAATACGTGGACAGGTGAATGTGGCCAGGGACGGTACGGAGCCAGTCCACAGCTTTTTGTGATGAGAGTTGTATTTAGCTCGGTGAAAGGACTGGTGGCATAGAGGGAAACTGTATCTACTCTGGGTGTCATTTCTCCGTCACCAGGTTCCGCCCATTTTCACACATGACCATGCCTGGCTGTATGTTCAGCAGTGAGAACCACAGATCAGGCTGCTGTGTTACAGCTTTCAACAACTCTGCAGCGCTGGGCGGTTTGTCAATTAAGCATTAAGCATGTTATCTCCAGCACAGCCTGTTGCTGCTTGGCCAAGGCAATGCTGCAGAGCTGTCAGCCTGTGACTGGTGTAATCATTTCGGAGATGGAGGAGGAGGTGCAGGAGCTGAACAATGTGATTACATAGAGGTTAAATTGGTGAAGCTGTTTTTTATACTAAAGAAAGATCCTCTTGTTTTTTTTTTTTTTACGTTATTTTTTAAGTCAAATGCATTCACAGGGAAATGTCATTTTAACATTTTACAACCTTGTCTGCCAATGTGGTGTGTGACACATCATCAAACACATCTTGTTTTATTTATGATGGAGGGACTCTGAAAGTCATAAAAGCCTATTTTTATAGGGCCATCAGATGGCCCTTACTATTCTTAAAAGGACAGCAGTCGGCCCTCGCTATTGTTAGAGAGCCATCAGCCGGCTATGCTTTGTTGTTCCCATTATTAACAAGTGGGTCTCCTTTACTGTTATTGCGTATCCAGTGACTGCAAGGGCTGCCAAAAATTTGGACGCAACCCAACACCTCTTTGAAGAGACATGGTGGAGGGTCTCAGTAAAAAAAATGTTCCCATTATAAAGGAACGGGTCTCCTATAGTGGTAATGCCCATGCTGTGACTGCAAGGGCTGCCAAAATTTGGGAAAAACAGTAACGGAAAATTACCATTAGAAAGGAGAGAGTCTGCTATACAGTTAAAGAGTATGCAGTGAGTCCAAAGGTTGACCCATTTTAGGAAAAACCCCACTAAGAATTTAAAGACACACAGAGCAGGGCCACAGTAACAAGTACGACATGTTCCCTTTAGAAAGGAGAGGGTCCGCTATACAGTTATAGGGTATGCAGTGAGTCCAACGACTGAACAATTTTAGGAAAAACACCACTAAGAATTGAAAGACACATAGAGCAGGGCCACAGTAATGACAAATTCCCATTAGAAAGGAGAGAGTCTGCTATACAGTTATAGGGTATACAGTGAGTCCAAAGGGTGACCAATTTTAGGAAAAACCCCACTAAGAATTTAAGGACACATAGAGCAGGGCCACAGTAACAAGATATTCCCATTAGAAAGGAGAGAGTCTGCTATACAGTTATAGGGTATGCAATGAGTCCAAAGGCTGACCAATTTTAGGAAAAACCCGACTAAGAATTTAAAGACACATAGAGCAGGGTCACAGTAAAGACAAATTTCCATTAGAAAGGACAGAGTCTGGTATACAGTTATAGGGTATGCAGTGAGTCCAAAGGCTGACATATTTTAGGAAAAACCCCACTAAGAATTTAAAGACACGGAGAGCAGGGCCACAGTAACAAGGTACAACATGTTCCCATTAGAAAGGAGAGGGTCTGCTATACAGTATTAGGGTATGCAGTGAGTCCAACTGCTAACCAATTTTAGGAAAAACCCCACTAAGAATTTAAAGACACACAGAGCAGGGCCACAGTAACAAATACGACATGTTCCCATTAGAAAGTAGAGGGTCTGCTATACATTTATAGGGTATGCAGTGAATCAAATGGCTGACCAATTTTAGGAAAAACCCCACTAAGAATTTAACCTTCGTCCGGCTGAGTAGGTACAATTGTAACTATTCCATTTTAAAATTGCAATAACTTTTTTTCGAAAAGCCATAGAGGGCTGAAATTTCGTGACTTCCTTTTTGGAAGTGCATTGAGGTGAAGGGTACATTGCTGGAAAAGGAAAAAAAAAAAAAAAAAACTCTTTAAATCTCTTAGTTTGCGAGTGTGAACGAGCTGCGCGTGTCTGGAGCGTAAGTGCGAACGAAAGTAAGTGTATGACTTGTTTTTCAGTGAAGAGGTATTTGGGAATCCTGCAGAAAATACCTGTGTGAATTGTGGTGAGTGCTGCATTGTGACCTGCTGAGTGCTTTTCTACCTGTTTAGATTTATTGGGCTTTTTAAAACCTATTTTCTCACTACAGTTTTAGTTTCTTAGTTTACTACCTGTGTATTTAAGGGTTAACTACATTGCACTAAAATCCTCAGGTGTAGATTTACTCACAAGGGGTTAATTAAGGGGAAGGGGTCATAATTAAGGGTTTATAAGGGGCAGCTGGTTGGACATCAAGTCCTTTGGAAGTGCATTGAGGTGAAGGGTACATTGCTGGAAAAGGAAAAAAAAAAAAAACTCTTTAAATCTCTTAGTTTGCGAGTGTGAACGAGCTGCGTGTGTCCGGAGCGTAAGTGCGAACGAAAGTAAGTGTGTGACTTGTTTTTCAGTGACTTTGGATTCAGGGAGTTTGGAAGGGAGGACTTAGGACTGAATTGCTGACTGTATTTCATCTTTCTTTACTTTACTTTTTACTTAATTAATCCACCTGACCTACTTATCTGATTCCCCCGTCCATACTTGATACTTAATTGATCCCCCGTCCATACTTTACTGATCCCCCGCCGATATCTAATTGATACACTTGTACATCCCTAATTGATCCCCGTCCATACACCTATATATAAATAATTGTGTTTTGTACTTGTATATATATACTGACTGTATCCCCATATTTAGAATGACGTCAATTTTGGCCGGAGCCGTGCAGTGTACATCTTGCGCAATGTATGCATTCCGTGAGCAACCGCTCGAGGATCCATACTGCTGCGAGAGATGTGAGCATATCGTGCACTTGGAAGCCCAAATTCTGGATCTAAGTGCTCAGATAGCGGTACTGAGGAGCATCGACAACATGGAACGGAGTTTGCTGCTCACCGAGCAGACACTCAATGGGTCAATACTGGGGGTGGAGCATAGAGGGGAAGTGCAGGCTGAACAGGCAGGGAGCTGGATAACAGTTAGGAGGGATAGAGGGAAGAAGTATAGGAAGGCTGGTTCAGAACCGGCATTATTGGAGCACGACAGATCCTCTGACCGCCGGGGGAGTGTATGCTCCAGTAATGAGGGGGAGGGGGGAAGTGTAGGGCAGGCAAGACAGGTTCTGGTAGTGGGTGACTCTATTATTAGGGGGACAGACAGGGCAATCTGTCACAAAGACCGGGATCGCCGAACGGTGTGCTGCCTCCCTGGCGCTCGAGTCCGGCACATCGCGGATCGGGTTGACAGGTTACTGGGTGGGGCTGGCGAAGACCCAGCGGTCATGGTCCACATCGGCACCAATGACAAAGTGAGTGGTAGATGGAGGGTCCTTAAAAATGATTTCAGGGACCTAGGTAGGAAGCTTAGGGCAAGGACCTCCAAGGTAGTTTTCTCAGAAATACTACCAATCCCGCAAGCCACACAGGAGCGCCAACGGGAAGTTAGGGAGGTGAATAAGTGGCTAAAGAGTTGGTGCAAGGCAGAAGGGTTTGGGTTCATGGAGAACTGGGCCGACTTCGCGGTCGGCTACAGGCTCTACCGTAGGGACGGGCTGCACCTCAATGGGGAGGGTGCAGCGGTGCTGGGGAAGAAGATGGCTAATAGGTTGGAGGAGTTTTTAAACTAGAGACGGGGGGGGGGAACCAAGGAAATAGGTGGGATGTGATGCAAGCAAGGGGGAAGGGGAGAAGTGAATATAATGAGGGTGGAGAGGGGGGTGGGGATAGTACAGTTAGATCGTTAGAGAAGAATAGGATGCTAAATAACCCCAAAGTTTTATCTTGCATGCTGACCAACGCAAGAAGCCTGACCAATAAGGCGGATGAGCTGCAGGCGCTTATATCGGAGGAGAGGTATGACATCGTAGGTATAACAGAGACTTGGCTAGACGATAGCTACGACTGGGCGGTAAATTTATTAGATTATAGTTTATTTAGAAGGGTCCGGAAACAGGGGAAAGGCGGAGGAGTCTGCTTATATGTAAAGTCATGTCTAAAACCCAGACTAAGGGAAGATATAGGAGAGGGAGAAGAGGGGGTCGAGTCCATGTGGGTAGAGATAGAGGGAACTAAAAATAATAATAAAATATTACTGGGGGTCTGCTATAAGCCACTCAATATAACAGAGGAGAATGAGAATCTGCTATTAGGACAAATAGACAAAGTAGCAAAACATAATGAAGTGATTGTAATGGGGGATTTCAACTACCCGGATATTGACTGGGAAACAGAAACCTGTAGATCTCAGAAAGGAAAAAGGTTCTTGACAAATATTATGGATAATTATCTCTCCCAACTAGTGCAGGAACCAACGAGAGGGAAGGCCGTGTTGGACTTAGTATTGACTAATAGGCCTGATAGAATAACTGAGGTACAGATAGGGGGGCACCTAGGTAATAGCGACCATAATATTATCGACTTCAAAATGCCCTTCAGTAGGGTTATCAATAAGGGAACAACAAAAACATTAAACTTTAGGAGGGCGAAGTTTGATCAGCTGAAAGAAAACCTTCAACTTATTGACTGGGACAAAGTTCTTAATCAAAGGAATACGAATAGTAAATGGGAAACCTTCAAAAGAATTCTGAATACTCAGTGCAAGAGATATATACCGTATGGGAATAAAAGGGCCAGAAATAAGAGGAAACCAATATGGTTGAACAAGAACGTAAAAGGGGCGTTAAATAGCAAAAAAGAGGCATTCAAGAGATTAAAACAGGAAATCAGTAAGGAGGCACTAATGTGTTACAAGGAAAAAACGAGAACCTGTAAAAAACAAATAAAAATAGCGAAGGAGGAAACAGAGAGACGTATTGCTAGGGAAAGTAGATCAAATCCCAAACTGTTCTTTACGTATATAAATAGTAAAAGGATTAAATCGGATAATATTGGACCGATAAAAAGTGAGGAAGGCAAAATCATAGAGAAAGATGAGGATAAAGCTAATCTATTAAATAATTTTTTTTCGACAACTTTCACAAAGGAAATAGAACTAACAGGAGAAATGAGAAGTGACAAACTTAATCCTCCACTAAGTATGACAAATCTAACCCAAGCTGGGGTACAGAAACGCCTCAGTAACATTAAAATAAACAAATCACCAGGACCTGATGGCATACACCCACGGGTACTAAGGGAACTAAGTAATGTGATAGACAGACCGTTATATCTTATATTTAAGGACTCTGTTGAGACTGGGTCTGTGCCACTTGATTGGCGACAGGCGAATGTAGTGCCAATATTCAAAAAGGGAGCGAAAAGTGACGCCGGAAACTATCGGCCGGTGAGTCTGACGTCCGTTGTGGGCAAAATTTTTGAAACTTTCATTAAAGAGGCAATTACAGAGCATCTTGATGCTAATAATCTTTTAATCCCGAACCAACATGGATTCATGAGGAATCGCTCCTGCCAAACAAACCTGATTGACTTCTACGAGGAGGTTAGCTCTCGAGTAGATCAGGGGGAACCAGTGGATGTCGTGTATCTCGACTTCTCAAAAGCGTTCGATAGCGTGCCACATAATAGGTTGGTATACAAAATGAGAATGATGGGGCTGGGGGAAAATGTCTGCAAGTGGGTAGCTAACTAGCTAAAGGATAGAAGGCAGAGGGTGGTTATAAATGGAATATTCTCAGATTGGGTAAGCGTCACTAGTGGGGTACCACAGGGATCTGTACTAGGCCCAATGTTATTTAATATCTTTATTAACGACATAGTCAAAGGGATAAATAGTAAAATATCAATATTTGCAGATGACACAAAGTTATGTAAAACAATTAATACAAAAGAGGACAGTGCAGACCTACAGAGGGATTTGGATAAGCTGGGTAGGTGGAGCATTAAATGGCAAATGAGGTTTAACGAGGAGAAATGTAAGGTCATACATATGGGAAGGAAAAATGGAAGTCACCAGTACTCACTGAATGGGAAATCATTGGGGAATTCAGAGATGGAGAAGGACTTGGGCATCTTGATTGATAGCAAACTAAATTTGAGTGCCCAAAGTCAGGCCGCTGCTGTAAGGGCAAACAGGGTAATGGGATGTATCAGAAGAGGTATAGCTGCAAAGGATGAGAACATTGTTCTTCCACTGTACAGAGCACTGGTCAGACCACACTTGGAATACTGTGCTCAGTTATGGGCCCCAATATATAGAAAGGATATAAATGAGCTTGAAAAGGTACAAAGGAGGGCAACAAAATTAATAAAGGGAATGGAGGGACTGCAATACCCAGAGAGGTTGGCAAAACTAGGACTATTCAGCCTGGAAAAGAGAAGGTTGAGGGGGGACATAATAAATGTGTACAAATATGTTAGGGGACAGTATAGAGATCTAGCCCGGGATTTGTTCAAAAGGAGGGATATTACGGTAACAAGAGGGCATTCACTAAGGCTGGAAGAGAAAAGGTTTCAGCACCAGCATAGGAAGGGGTTCTTTACGGTAAGAGCAGTGAGAATATGGAATTCACTGAGTGATGAGATGGTAATGTCGGATTCACTACACCAGTTCAAGCGGGGACTGGATGCATTTCTAGATACCAGGCAGATTTCAGCATATACTTAAAAATAAAATAAAATAGTAGGTTGATACAGGGATTTATTCTGACTGCTGGTTTCAGAGTCGGGAGGGAATTTTTCCTCAGGTGAAGATTGGCCAAATCATTTGGGGTTTTTGCCCTCCTCTGGATCAACTTTAGCAATTACAGAACTAACAGGTCGAACTTGATGGACGCAAGTCTTTATTCGGCTTTACAAACTATGTTACTATGTTACTATGTTATGACATCTCTGCAGTTTTGGTCCAGAATATATTGGCCAAATTTCTGAGATAAGGGGTCGAGATATTTTTGCATCCATAACAAGCTGCATAGGCACAAATGTACCCTCATATATTTTGAATGAAGATAATGCAAGGAAAAAAGAATAATATTTTTTTTTTATGATAATGCTATTTTATTATTATAAACAAGTAAAAAAACTGTTCATTTACATGATAAAAGAAAATGTAAGAAACTTTTTTTATTGATTTTCTTCGCAAGTAATGCATGTTGTCTTTGCTACCGAGTGTTCATCGCAAATGGGTTTCACACAAACCACACAAGACTTTCTAGTCTTGCGTTGCTTTCGCCTCAGGTCTCGGCAGACATAACAACTACCAACAACAGGGGAGGGTCCACGACTACCATGAGGTATTTGATGGCCAGCTGCTGCTTGCGATGCTACCAGAATGCATCGTCCAAGCACCATTTCTACTGCACCTCGAAGAAAATGGTTTCTCATCATCATTCGGTTTGTACTACGATCTTCAATTGCAGGCATACACAGCTGATTTGCAAGATCTTTCAGGAACTTTTTTCGTTGATCCTTTGTCCTGAAGCTTGGATTGTGTTCTCTGTAGATGATGTAGGATGCTAACCCAGTGACGTCAATCATATTGTAGAAAAATGCCAGAGGCCAACGTAATGTTCGTCGTTTCACAGTGTACTCTCCCAACATTTTATCCATAACATCAACTCCGCCTTCTGTTTTGTTGTAGTATTTTATTATCTCTGGCTTGGCTGCTAGTGTCTCTTCAACTTCTCCCGTCATGTGCATAGATGATAGAAGCACGACTAATTTGTTCTTCTTTGGTACATATGAACAGACTGTTGCATCATGATTGTAGGCAAAATTTGTCGAGTTTACAGGCCTTTCTTTGGCAGGCTGCATGTTGCTAGTAGAGATGAGCGTTGTTCTACTCGAACTGTTCGCCCGTCTCAAATTCGAGCTGTTTTGGGCGGTGTTCGAGCCGTTCGGCGAACACGAACGAATTGAGAAAAATTCGGCTGTTCGAGGTTATGTTCGATAACTGTTCGTGCACCAAAATCATAACTGGATTTTTTCTCAGTAATGATGAAAATTAATGTTAATACGCAGTTTGAGTGTACAGCGGGGTGGGGGGAGGGGCAGGGGATGGATCTCTGCAGGAATAATGAAGAACTTCATTTTTTTTTCTCTTTCCCGCATTTACAGTGGGGAGGTGCAATCTGTCAGCCTATCAGCAGCGCACACATGGAGCGAAGTGCTTTTTTTCACACAAGCAAGGGCATGTGTCATTGGCAGTGTAGGTCACATGTCCTTGCCCTATAAGACCCAGCCATTTTCCCTGTCGCCAACATTTTCTCACTGCTGCAGCTGCGTGTTAGACGGCACCGCTGTTGCTGTGTGCGCTATACCTTGTTAATTTCAAGTCAATTTTCGCACAAATATACAGATAGCTTGGGAGTAGGGAATAGTTGTGATTGCAGTCCTTTTAAGGACTAGGTTACAGCATTTCCTACGACTTTTATCAGGCAGGTCTGTGCTCTTAAATAGATAGATTGTGGGAGTAAAGACTAATTGTAATTGCAGTCCTTTTCAGGACTAGGTTACATCAGTTCCTATCAGTTTTTGCCAGGCAGGTCTGTGCCAGTGCTGTGCAAGTTTTTTTCACAGCATTTGGCTGAATTTAGCAAAGCTAATCCTTTTTGGACTATTGCAGAGTGTGTTAGTCAGTGGAGTAGCCTATCTGTGTTGCAAGACATACCACCTGTGTATAGAATACCAATTTTTTTACTGCACCTAGTGAAGTAAAATCTTTTGGGCATAGCATCATTCTAATAGTCCATCTATACTGACCTCCATCAGGTTGCAAATTGAATATAATTTTTTTCTGCATCTAGCTCTGAAAAAATATTTGGCCTTCTAGCAGTGTGTGGGACTTTCTCTATTAGTCCATCTATACTGACCTC
Organism: Phyllobates terribilis; assembly: GCF_046119375.1. Lineage (NCBI taxonomy): Eukaryota > Metazoa > Chordata > Amphibia > Anura > Dendrobatidae > Phyllobates > Phyllobates terribilis. The sequence continues at coordinate 697,009,274 of NW_027362762.1, forward strand.
CATCAGGTTGCAAATTAAAAATAATTTATATCTGCATCTAGCTCTGAAAAAATATTTGGCCTTCTAGCAGTGTGTGGGACTTTCTCTATTAGTCCATCTATACTGACCTCCATCAGGTTGCAAATTAAAAATAATTTTTTGTCTGCATCTAGCTCTGAAAAAATATTTGGCCTTCTAGCAGTGTGTGGGACTTTCTCTATTAGTCCATCTATACTGATCTCCATCAGGCTGCAAATTAAAAATCATTTTTATCTGCATCTACCTCTGAAAAAATATTTGGCCTTCTAGCTGTGTGTGGGACATGTTCTATTAGTCCATCTATACTGACCTCCATCAGGTTGCAAATTGAATATCATTTTTTTCTGCATCTACTTCTGAAAAAATGTTTGGGCTTCTAGCAGTGTGTGGGACTTGGTCTATTAGTCCATCTATACTGATCTCCATTAGGTTGCAAATTAAAAATAATTTTTATCTGCATCTAGCTCTGAAAAATTATTTGGCCTTCTAGCAGTGTGTGGGACTTGTTCTATTAGTCCATCTATACTGACCTCCATCAGGTTGCAAATTGAATATCATTTTTTTCTGCATCTACTTCTGAAAAAATGTTTGGGCTTCTAGCAGTGTGTGGGACTTGGTCCATTAGTCCATCTATACTGATCTCCATCAGGTTGCAAATTAAAAATAATTTTTATCTGCATCTAGCTCTGAAAAAATATTTGGGCTTCTAGCTGTGTGTGGGACTTGTTCTATTAGTCCATCTATACTGACCTCCATCAGGTTGCAAACTGAATATCATTTTTTTCTGCATCTACCTCAGAAAAAAAATTTGGGCTTCTAGCAGTGTGTGGGACTTGTTCTATTAGTCCATGTATACTGACCTCCATCAGGTTGCAAATTGAATATAATTTTTTTCTGCATCTACTTCTGAAAAAATATTTTGGCTTGTAGCAGTGTGTGGGACTTGGTCTATTAGTCCATCTACACTGACCTCCATCAGGTTGCAAATTAAAAATAATTTTTATCTGCATCTAGCTCTGAAAAAATATTTGGGCTTCTAGCAGTGTGTGGGACTTGGTCTATTAGTCCATCTATACTGATCTCCATCAGATTGCAAATTAAAAATAATTTTTATCTGCATCTAGCTCTGAAAAAGTATTTGGGCTTCTAGCAGTGTGTGGGACTTGGTCTATTAGTCCATCTATACTGACCTCCATCAGGTTGCAAATTGAATATCATTTTTTTCTGCATCTAGCTCTGAAAAAATATTTGGGCTTCTAGCAGTGTGTGGGACTTGTTCTATTAGTCCATCTATACTAACCTACACCAGGTTGCAAATTCAATATAATTTTATTCTGCATCTAGATCTGAAAAAATATTTGGGCTTCTAGCCGTGTGTGGGACTTGTTCTATTAGTCCATCTATACTGACCTCCATCAGGTTGCAAATTGAATATCATTTTTTTCTGCATCTACTTCTGAAAAAATGTTTGGGCTTCTAGCAGTGTGTGGGACTTGGTCCATTAGTCCATCTATACTGATCTCCATCAGGTTGCAAATTAAAAATAATTTTTATCTGCATCTAGCTCTGAAAAATATTTGGGCTTCTAGCTGTGTGTGGGACTTGTTCTATTAGTCCATCTATACTGACCTCCATCAGGTTGCAAACTGAATATCATTTTTTTCTGCATCTACTTCTGAAAAAATATTTGGGCTTCTAGCAGTGTGTGGGACTTGGTCTATTAGTCCATCTACACTGACCTCCATCAGGTTGCAAATTAAAAATTATTTTTATCTGCATCTAGCTCTGAAAAAATATTTGGGCTTCTAGCAGTGTGTGGGACTTGGTCTATTAGTACATCTATACTGATCTCCATCATGTTGCAAATTAAAAATAATTTTTATCTGCATCTAGCTCTGAAAAAGTATTTGGGCTTCTAGCAGTGTGTGGGACTTGGTCTATTAGTCCATCTATACTGACCTCCATCAGGTTGCAAATTGAATATCATTTTTTTCTGCATCTAGCTCTGAAAAAATATTTGGGCTTCTAGCAGTGAGTGGGACTTGTTCTATTAGTCCATCTATACTGACCTCCATCAGGCTGCAAATTGAATATAATTTTTTTCTGCATCTAGCTCTGAAAAAATATTTGGGCTTCTAGCAGTGTGTGGGACTGGGTCTATTAGTTCATCTATACTGACCTCCATCAGGTTGCAAATTAAAAATAATTTTTATCTGCATCTAGCTCTGAAAAAATATTTGGGCTTCAAGCAGTGTGTGAGACTCATTGTATTAGGCCATCTATACCAAGCTCCACCAGCTTTGAAATTAATAATAATTTTTATCTGCATCTAGCCCTGAAAATAATTTTTCCCAATAGTGGTAGCAATAGAAATATGGGGCGCGCGCCTGGCTAACAAAAATATACGCTTCATAACACAAAACACCAGCCTAGTGCACTGCATTAATAAGATGGCATCATCGTCTCTCCCAGTGCTAGGCCTACTACGCAGGCTTGCATTCCTGTGCCTAAAACACAATGTATGGGTCCGCGCTAGCCACTATGCTGAGGGGTATAAAGCTGCTGCTAACGCTTTATAACAATTCAATTGGCAGATTTTCACAGAGCTCTTCCACAACGCCCACCCATCGGGCAACAGTTGCCCACCCTCCCTATGGGATCTAGTGGCGAATAGTTGATGCCATTAATCAGAGCGTCAGTTGCCCCATCAACGTGGCAAGCATACGGTAAGGCATGAGAAGAGTGGACACGACTAGTAGCAGGCAGACGGGTTGACTAATGTGAACAAGCCAGATCACAAGTCACCATAGAATTTCTCTACCAGCTAATGATGAGGGGCATATCAGGAGCGTCAGCGCAGCGGTGTCTGACCGGAGTAGCATTTCACTTCCAACTACTGAATTGGGGAGATGTGACAAAGATTCATCATCAGACAATCCATAAAAGGGTGGAAAAGGGGTCAGCCAAGTCAGGAATGTAGACGTCCCGTCCCGTGTCACTAAAACTGATTTCTCACATCATATCCCTAACACCATTAACATGACACTCACAATTTGAAGCAACACTAATGTCTACTGCATTTGTGATCGCCTTCTTCGGGGCGCTATGTATAAGCGAATTAGTCCCTCAATCCAAAATTACCACCAGTGGAGGCTTATTACACCAGGACGTAGTCATAGCCAATAATGCAATACATCTACGCATACACCAATCGAAAACGGTTCCAGCGGGCAGGGGTACTTGGGTACTTCTACAACCCACAAACGGTACACTGAGTCGGGTAACAATAGTAAAAACATATCTAACCATCAGATCACAAAGTAATTTCTTCCTATCACACATTGATGGAACGCCATTATCAAGATACCTGTTCCAAGCTATATTTAATAAATACATAACATCGGCAGGGAACCACCCCAAAGATTACGGGACACACTCATTCCGCATAGGTGCGGCCACGGAAGCAGTAAGAGCAGGACTGTCAGAAACGGAAGTTCAGAGGATAGGGAGATGGCGATCCACGTGTTTGGCGAGATACATAAGACCGGACTTGTTATCCTAACGTGGTTTGTTTCTTTTACAGGTGACGCTAAGCCAACAGTGTGAGTGATAGGCCACTCGTATATATATTGGGCACAAAAAAGGGCGAAAGTCCTCCCAGGCAGGAGGAAATTAGAGTTTCATAACACATATTTCAACTGGAGAGGTATTAGAGGCCTGCTATGGCCACAGGTACTAATGGAGGTAATCAAGGTAGGGAGAGAGGCAAGAGGTCCGGTCATCTTAGTTATACAGGCCGGGGGAAACAACCTAGGTCATCACAAGAGCGCATAACTAATGGCAATAATGAAACTAGACACTGAGCGCTTCAGAGAATTTTTCACAAAATTAGCTATAGTATGGTCAGAGATTGTGCCGATAGCGGTATGGCAAGGTGCGCGAGACATCACGGCCATTGAATGGACAAGGCGGGTAATAAATATTCGGATGGCAAAATTTAGAAGAGACAGAGGCGGTGTAGTGATACGACACCGACAACTGGAAGGAGATAAAGCAGGCCTCATACGGCCCGACGGTGTTCACTTAATAGATATTGGACTGGACATATTCCTGTCAGGACTCCAGGACGGAGTGGAACAAGCGTTAAGAGTGATGGGTGGGGGTCAGAGTCCTGCATACGAGTACGCTGGATCCTCCGTGGCCTGGAAATAGAAAGGACATGTTGGAGAGTTACACTTGTTGGCCAACTTGCCGGAGTGGGGACCCAGGGCATGCTGCAACAAGCTGAATTATTTTAGAAATAAAATGCCTTTCTAATGGAATGAGTATAAAGAGTTAATAAAGCTGTGACCGATCCTCACCCATCCAGTTGTAAGAGTTACATTATTGTATTGTCCATGAAAGGGGGGCGGTAGGGGGGCTGAGCGTCTGGGTTTGGTTGGGGGTCCCCACAGTCTGCCTAGGCTAGATTCATTTAAAAATTCTTATTAGATACACAGGCGGTGCAGCTTGCTTCGCAGCTGGGCTACTACGCCCAAAGTATTGCCTAGGCTAGATGCAGTTAAAAATTCTACGCTGACTAGCAGACACTGAAGATTTGGAGCAGACCTCTGAGTAAACAGCTCTTCAGACTCAACCATCTGTGTTACCCCAAGCCATAGTGTATGTAGTTTCTTACAGTTAAAAGGGGGGGGGGTGCGACCCAACCCACCTGGAGTTGACGATGCCAATGTCACGTAAGACACAGCAAGGGGACTCCCAAAATTGTGGCACAGACACCACTTAACCCTAGAATGCATACCTGTGGCCTTGCAGGCCCGCCCAGTTAATTGTTTTCTATTTTCTGCAAGATTACTTTAGTTAGAATTTTGAAACTCTAGGTATTCTTCATGTATATAGTTGTTTGTCATTTGAGTTTGAGTTATTCCATGTTATTTGCACATGGGCCTAAAGGGCCCCAGGTATGTGAAAGTGTAGATTTTTATGGTCATGTGTTCTAGGGTTAAGTGGCATCAATTGCCCCACTGTTGCTTAAAACGGTTGGTGAGGTGATTTTACCAAATCCCCAAGCTTTTAGTCTCCCAAGGATGACACAGGGGTAGAAATGTCCTTGCGAATCCATGATTTGTTCATCTTTATGAACGTGAGTCTGTCTACATTCTCAGTGGACAGCCGCGTGCGCTTATCTGTCAGCACACCACCAGCAGCGCTGAACACACGTTCAGAGAGAACGCTGGCTGCATGGCATGACAAGATCTCCAAGGCGTGAGTGGCGAGCTCCGGCGATTATTCCAGATTGGAATACCAAAATGAGCAAGGGTCCAGTGACACAGTCATGGCTTCGATGTTCACTTGGAGATTCTCCTGTACCATCCTCTCTAGGCATTGACTATGTGTCTGACTTCTTGTCTCCTGTGGCCTTGCAAAGGATGGTCTAAAAAAGTGGTGAAACTATTCCACAAAATTGCTGTTACCAGCAGATACTGTGTTACTGTTACTGTTTGAGTGATGAAGACTCGACAGTCCCACCATTGGCAAGTTAGAACTGTGAGATTCACTACGTGCACCACTGGTGTTTTGTGGAAAAGCACATGTAAGATTCTGCAACAGCGTCTGCAGATACTCCTGCATTCGTCAATACCTTTTTATGGCAGGAATTATTTCGGCAAATATACTTTTGTACCGGGGATCTAAGAGTGGCAACCCAGTAGTCGGGATTACTTCGAATTCTGACAATCCGGGGGTCATGTTGCAGGTAGTGCAGCAAGAAGGCACTCATGTGTCTTGCGCATCCAGAAGTACCAAGTCCTTGTTGTGTTGGTAGCGAGGTAAGAATCATGCTTCCTTCCTCTGCCCTCTCCCTCCAACCTCGCACAACAGAAATGTGATCAAGGTCTCCCTCATCTGATGAGTCTTCCATGCCCATCGCCAGTTCGTCCTCCACTTCTTCCTCGGCTCCTGCACCTTCCTCAACAGTTTGGCTGCTACCATGCGCCCTGGTTAATCCCTCTCCCCCACCCTCCCATGCCTGCCGCCTTGGTGCTGCCAACCGTCTGGACCTTGGAGATGTTATCCCTTCCGCATACGACTCCTCCTCTACTTCCTCCACCTCCTCTTGTCCCACCACCTGACTCTGAATTCTGTTTAATGTGTGCTCCAGCATGTAAATCACGGGAATAGTCATGCTGATAATGGCATCGTCGTCAGCACTAAACATCTTCGTCGCCATTTCAAAACTGTGCAGAAGGGTGTGTGGCGCCCCTGAGGGTTCAGTCGCCACAGAGTTACTGCATCTCACCCAGAGGTGTGGTATCTCACCCTCAGGTAAGGAAGGCGTATGGCTCGGGACCCTGACTCCTGCATTCAACACATACCCACAGTGGGGGTAGGGCGAGATTGCTCCTAAGGGAGAGCACAGTCCCAGGTCCCTAGCTGGTTTGAGGGTCCTATGTAGTGGGTGCTTAGGGGAGCAGCTTAGGGGAGCACATGACAAGGAGAGTATAAATAGGGAGCCATCTTAGAAAGAGCAAGCCAGACAGAGGAGGAAAAGTGACTGGAGCAGAGACTAGGCATGAGCTCTGCTCCGGAGGCGGGCCTAGCCTGGGAGGCCCAGGACTGAAGGAGAGAAGAGAGGAGTGGGAGCTGGAAGGCTCCAGGAACCGAAGGGACCCTACGGCTACGGGCCGTGCAGAAGGCCACCCGTACTCCTGCTGCTACCAGGAGGTAGAGGGGTCAGGCCAGATAAGGGGAACCGGTCCCTCAACTAGCGGAGAAACAGCAAGGCTCAACTAGAAACCGGAGGCTGCTGCATTTCATGTACTGCAGGCCAAAGTCCACACCAGTCTCACTAAGAAGGTAGCCACATAGGACCCAGGGGACGGAACACACATCACCCGCCAAGGCCCGAGGATACTGGATAGAAGTGTCACTGGGTGTGAGGTGCAGGGAGAAGGCCAGAGAAAGGACACACAGAAGGGGGTCCTGCTAAGTACTCCGGAGCTATCTGGGGGTGGACTGAGCCCCTCACTGAGTATGCACAGCACGACGGGGGAGATTGCTCTGGTACCTGTAATCTGGACTACAACAACTGTGAGTAATATCTTGAGACGGCATCACACGGACTCTGTGTTCATTACTGACTCCCTGCACTACAACCACAATCATCCACCCACACTGCCCTGAAGCTACACTCTTCCTGTGGTGAGTAATAATACCGTTGCTGCAAAACCACCAGTTTCAGAGGACTGTTCCGCAGCGACAGCCCCTTTGGCTGCACTCCACAGGTGGCGTAGTCAGACATTATAAAATCCATATATACAAATTACCCTTGGATTGACCGCCCTGGGTCACGGACTGGGTCACCGCCACAGTGACTACAAACCCCAGTGTCTACCGGCCCGGCTCAGGGTACCCCATGGCCCAGGGGGCGCGTCAACTTCATAGGTCCCTGATCTGAGACCACTCCTGCAGCGTCATTTGCCCCACCTCTGGATCTCGCTGGCCCAGGCTATACGTCAGAACGTATTGCACCAGGGCTTGTCGGTGCTGCCACAGTCGGTGCAACATGTGCAGAGTTGAATTCCACCGTGTCGGCACATCGCATTTCAGCCGGTGAACTGGCAGGCCCAACGACTTCTGTAGAGATGTAAGTCGTTGAACTGCGGGATGCGAACGGCGGAAGTGAGCACACAGCGACCGTGCCCTCTGCAGAAGGCCATCTAGTCCGGGATAGTGGGCTAAAAATTGCTGGACAACCAGGTTCAACAGGTGAGCCATACAAGGCACGTGTGTGACATTGCCCCGGCGAAGTGCCGCACCCAGTTTTGCAGCATTGTCGCACATGGCCTTCCCTGGTTACAGGTCCAGTGGAGACAACCTTTCATGAAACTGGGTCTCCAGAGCTGACCACAACTCCTCAGCTGTGTGACTCACATTTCCCAGACATTTCAAAGTAAACACTGATGCCGTTGAGCCCTGCTGCCAGCATAGTAAGGAGGTGTGCAGGATTCCTTCTGCGCAGTTAGAAAGCAGGTGGCATTACCAGACAGGCTTTGGGTGCAGGTGGAGGACCGAGAGGAGGTTGAGGAGGCAGAAGCAGTGGAGGAACTTCGAGATAAAGAGGATTGACGCACAACTCGTGGGGACGGTAAGACTTGGACAGCAGCCCCTTGTCCTGCTGTCACCATAGTTACCCAGTGCCCAGTCAGCGACATGTAACGCCCCTGTCCATGCCTTCTCGTCCAAGTGTCTGTGGTGAAGTGCACCCTGTCACACACAGAGTTTCTCAAAGAAGCGGTGATGTTGTGTGCGACATGCTAGTGAAGCGCAGGCACACCTTTCTTTGAGAAGTAGTGCCGACTGGGCATCTGGTACTGGGGCACTGTGACGGACATAAGGTCTTGAAAATCCTCTGTGTCCTCCAGGTGGAAAGGCAGCATTTCTGTAGCCAACAGCTTGCAGATGGTGAAATTCAACCTCTTAGCTTTCTCATGGCTAGGAGGAAATGGTCTTTTACTTTTCCACATCTGAGGGACCGAGGGCTGGCTGTTGTGCTTAGACGGTGTTCAGTAGGGTGTCCCCGGCAAACTGCCGGTCTGTGAGGAAGATGCAGGCGGACATGTTAGGTTGCCTTGATCCAAAGGTGGTGCTCTCGATGTCGGAGAGCGCTCAACACTAGCAGGTGTTTCCACTTCCCAATGAACTGACGACCTGCCAATCACACTGGCTGTTGCGGGTAAAGAGGTGGCAGGTCTGCTTCCAAAAACATGTGTGACTGCTGTCCCCCCAGTCACAGAGGATGAAGAGGCTGCGGATGCACAAGATGGGGCAGACGGTGGTTGGCCCAGCCGGCTAGGCCGCATTGTAGCACAGTGAGCTTCCCACTGCAACTTATGCTTCATATCCATGTGACGGTACATGCATGAAGTACTCAAACTATGGATTTTTTGGCCTCTACTTAGCTTTTGCTGACAAATATTACAGATAACATGAGTTGGGTCATCCTTATCGATCTGAATAAATGCCCAGGCTATGCAAGGCTTAGAGCCCATGTGACCTGAAGAGCCACTACGACTTGTGGTCAGAGGCAGAGTTGTGGTTGAGGACGCAGTTGTTGACATGCTTCCAGTACTCCGTCTCTGTTCAGGAAGGCGCAACCTAACCTCGTCGTCAATAGCATCTGTGATGCCCCGCTGCGCTTGGTATCACAGATCCTAGAAGAGTGCATTGATGGAATCCTCCACAAGAGGCCCCCATAAACATTCACACATCTCCACCTTCCACCTCAGACCAGCAGAGGGAGCCCGTTAGGGATATAAATAGGGAAGGTGGAGCTAGGCAGTTCAGTTCCTCTGAAGAGTTCCTGCAGTAGAGAAGCCTAAGAGAGGTCTGTCTGCAGTGGAGCTCAGTCTAGTCTAGAGAACGCAGTTAATAGTTCAGCAGTGGAGCACGAGGCTCCTGCTTGCTAGATTCAGGGAGCCCAGACAGAGCTTAAGGTGTGCCGGTGCCGTAAAATCAGTGAAGCGCGGCAAGCTGCCGTTAGTGTGTATAGCCTAGTGAGGGCCCGAGTAGGCCGAAGGCGAGTGGCGAGTTAGTACATAAGGGGCAGAGGAGCTTAACCAGCTCACCCCGAAGCATTTACCGGACACAGGATCCGAGCCTACCGGTATCTCTATGACCCAGTAAGGCATAACCGGAATTCCTGGAGAACTACAAGTCCCAGGATCGCTAAGGTGCTGATATGTAACAGAGCCAGGAGACGCTTAGGCCCCGCATACTGGGAGCGTGAACTCCAAGAGAAGGCCCTACCACAAGGTCAGCCAGCGCAGGAAAGAGACAAAGTTAGGCCTAGCTCCAGGCAGGTCAGAAACTTACTACGCAGAGGCAAGAAACAGGAGGCCCTACACCCGCTCATTGGGGAGGATCCTGATATGCACCCTTCACCCTACAGTGCTCCGGGATGTGCCTGAATTTCCACCAGTAAAAGGTACTGAAGTGACTACCGTGTCCATTCCCGTTCTTGCTCTGACCCAGCTGGGTCTCGCCTGTCCTGCATTCCCCCTGCATACGCTGCCCTGAGACCTAGGTCCACCTGTGGGGAGCTATACCATCGAGCTGCCTTATCACCGGCCTCAGTGGACTGCTGCAGCGCTGGTGCTTGTCACCAGATACCACAGGTGGCGTCATGAACTCTTATAAAATTAACAATTATCCACCCTTTTAAAGAGAGACCCCAGGGTACGGGCCAGGGAGCCGACCACCGCGACATCCCCAAGGCCAGGCAAATGCCCGGGTACCGAGTCATCCCCATCCCCAGGGCTAGTCACATCCTCCTCCACCTCCTCTGCTGACCTCATCAACTGGCTGACTGTGGGTTGACAGTAAGTGGGATCTCCAACCTCGTCATCATCACCCTGTGTGTTATCACACCCGTCGTCCTCAGAGCCAACCTCTTCCTGCCCTGACCGAAAAGTCAAGTTGTCGCTCCAATCAGGTATTTGAGTCTCATCATCGTCTTCATCATTGTCTCCACCAACAGGAGTTACAGTTTGGGAACAAGGGTCTACATTATGCTCAGAACCTTCTTCATCTGGTCCTGGATCCGACTTATAAAGATTCTGGGCATCAGATCAGATCATTTCCTCATCTGGATTAACAGAAGCTCTGGAGCAGACCTCCGTTTCCCAGGCTATAGTATGAGTAAACAGCTGTGCAGACTCAACCATCTGTGCTACCCCATACTCAGACGGGCAGCTGGAGACTTGGGAGCTGTGAGGAAGCAAGTGCAATTGGGGTGACACCTCTGAGGACTGGAGTATTTGTGATGTTGAAATTGAGGTGATGGAGAGCCCACTTGAAGGAGCACTTGATATCCGTTGAAGCACCTGCTGTTTTTGTGCCTCATTTAGAATTTGTAGCGATGGGCGTGTCCGTAAGAATGGGATCGTATCACATTGTCCACGAAAAGAAGTCGACATCTTAGTTTGGCTGGAAGATGGTCTTTCTTCTGCAGATGTTACTCCCCCCCCACCGTGGGGGGCCTCGACCCACCGGCGGACAGGCACCAGTATTGGGATAGGGGGGCTGGCCATCAGGGTCCACCGCGGCTCTGGCACAAACCCGGTGACACAGAGGTGGCACGGGCAGGAACGGACTGGCCGTGTCGGCTTCTCACTTTTTGGATCTTAGAAGGGCATGACATGCCTATATCTGTGTCTCCCCCTCCTTTTACTCCTCCACCTCTTTTCTTTTCGCATAACTATATGTACTTGTCACTTTTCCATATGTTAGTTGTGTCTTCTGAGCAGTTTGTCAGCTTTTGGACACCTTTGAAGGTGTTTTCTATGTGTTTCTATGTGTTTTTGTTTGCCTGCCATTGGTTTTAACGGTGTTCGAAGGTGTTCGACGAACAGTTCGACGAACAGTTCGGCGAACGCACGGGTGTTCGACGAACCGAACCGAACTCGAACACTACGGGGGTGGCTCAACACTACTCCTATACTTGTAATGCCCATGCACTAAGTGTATGGGCTGACAAACATTTACCCCTGGGGGGTATACATGAACATACTGCAAAAAAATATTTTTTTCACGGGCATCATAAACACCCTTTAAAAAAATTATGTGTGTGTTGCCTAACGGACCACAGTCACCCTGGTGATATGGTGGTGGAGGATGAGGAGAAGCAGGAGGACAAGAGCAAATAGACAAAATCAGGAAGCGTATACCCATGTGTGGGTGTGAAAATGTACATGGGAATACGCCTCCCAAGAAAAGACACTGGATTTTAATTTATGTTACGCTGCTATCATTTGGTGGTGTTGAGAAGTCTGGCCCAATCCAGGCCTTGTTCATTTTTATAACAGTCAGCCTGTCAGCATTTTCAGTACCCCGCTCCTCAGGGCCTGTGCGCTGGGAGGGTCTGAGAAAACTCTGCCAAAACTTTGATAGTGTTCACCTGCCTCTGCTGGATTGAAGTTGTGTCTCTCGCTTGTACTCCTTGGTTGTCCAACGAAGTGTGCCCTCTGCCGGCAACATTTTCAGATGGGAATTTTTTTAGTAGTTCCGCAACAAGGGCCTTATGGTACTTCCCCATTTTTGTAGACAAGTCCGCCTCAAGAATAAGAGATATAAAATTCTCCTTGTAGCGTGGGTCTAGAGGTGTCACCAACCAGTAATGACTGTCACCCAAAATTTTGAGAACGCGAGGGTCATGGGAAAGGCAGCGTAACATAAACTCAGCCATGCGTGCCAGACTACTAACAGGCAAAACTTCCGTGTCTTCACGAAGAGGATGACTGACCATGCTCTCCTCCTCCTCTCTGTCCTCTTGCCATCCACGCTGAACAGACGGTATGACAACTGTGCAGGTAGTACCATCTATAGAGCATGAAACTAGCTCCTGTCCTTCCTGTTAGAACCCTCCTGTTAGTTTTTTCTATTTTGCTGGTCACATGACTTTTTGCCTATTTAATCCAGCTCAGCACTCCTGGCCTTGCTGGACTTCAGTGTTACATTTACTCTTAAGCTAGCCAGGTGCCTTGTACCTTACTCTGTAGTTTGCTTGGTCTTTTGACCACTAGTACTTCTGTTTGTTTGTTTGTCTTTGCTCTGCTACAATCTCTGCTAGGAGGTGTCCAACTATATCCCAGTCCTTAGTTTTTGTAGGGACCCCTCCCTTATATCTATAGGTCTGCGTTCAGACTCGCCGAGGACTTAGGCGAGTCTGTTCACAAGGAACAGGTCCCCCACTGCATCGTAGGGAATCAGCTTAGTCCTATTGTAGGGACAGTTTACCTATCTTTCCTTAGTGTTTGTAGCAGTTCATAACAGTAAGTCCAGCCCAAAAATAAAACACTCTAAGGAAAGAAATCCTGATTTCAGCATGGTGTCGGTTCAGGAGTTGGCTCAACGCCTGCAAGGACTGTCTTTGGAGGTGGCCGAGCTCCAGCAACACGTGAGTAGCTGTCCTGGAGCGCATTTTTTCGAACCGAAGGTAGGACTGCCAGATTTTTTTTATGGTAAACGGCAAGATTTTTTTTCCTTTAAAAACGCTTGTTTATTATATTTTCGTTTAAGACCCAGATCCTCGGGGAATGAATCACAGCGCATTGGGTTTATAATGTCACTTTTGCGCAAAGAACCACAGGGATGGGCCTTTTCTCTCCAACCTAATGATCCGTGTTTTAGATCTGTGGAAGATTTTTTTTTTGCTATGGGGTTGTTGTATGATGATCCTGATCGAGTCTCATCTGCTGAAACTGAATTAAGACGTTTGAAGCAGGGATCAGGTGATGTGGAAAATTATTGTACATACTTCAGAAGATGTTCAGCTGAAGTGGAAAGGAATGACTCAGCATTAAAATGTTTGTTTCTTGATGGTCTAGGTGAAAGGGTTAAGAAACTGCTGATTGCCTTCCCAAAACCTGGAACCTTGCAGGAGGCAATGCAATTAGCCATACGTGTGGACAGGAGACTGCGTGCTAGGAGTAATGAAGAGAAATTGACTGCTATGGCAGCTCCTAGTTTTCAGAGGGTCTGTTCGGAGGGTGGAGAACCGATGGAGATTGGGGCAATGTCACCCCACTCTCAGGAAAAAGACCCCAGGTTTGCTAAAGGATTGTGTTTCTATTGCGGTAAATCTGACCACTTTATTAAGAACTGTGTGCTTCCTTTGAACAAAGAAAAAAAAAAAAAGAGGTCAGTTACGCCCGCATAGCTTGTTTAAACTCAAAAGGAGTCTTTCTTTCTGGAAGCACCTCATTCCAGGAGGAGTTAATTGAATTTCGGGTATTTGTGGATTGTGGTTCTACACTCAATGTGATTGAGGGTTTTTTGGAAAAATTTAAATTAGAATCCAAACTTTTGTCATCTCCTATTTCTGTGGTTGCTGTTGATGGCTCTCCCTTGAAATGTATTACTCACAAGGTTTTTGAATTTCCCCTCACCATTAATGGTATCCACCAAGAGAATTTGGATTTGGTGGTATTAAATAATTTGCCTGCTCCAGTGGTTTTGGGGTTACCTTGGTTAAAATTGCACAATCCTGTACTGGACTGGTCTACCAATGAAATTAAGTCTTGGAGTCCTAAGTGTTATGATAGATGTTGCAACGGTCGCATTGCTGCTGTGGAAAGAGGGGAATTACCTGTACCTATTCAGGATTTTTGGAAGGTTTTTTCTGAGGTGGAGTCGCAAGTTTTGCCTCCTCATAGGGACTATGATTGTACTTTTGAGTTTGTCCCTGGAGCAACTCTTCCCAAGAGTCGCTTATTTAATCTTTCTATCCCTGAGAGAAAGGCCTTAGAGGAATACATACAGACAAGCTTGGCCGCCGGTCACATTAGACCTTCTAAGTCACCTGTGGCTGTTGGATTCTTTTTTGTAAAAAAAAAAGGACGGCGGTTTACGTCCATGTCTGGACTTTCGCGAAATTAATAAAATTACAGTACGCAATTCCTACCCACTGCCTTTAATTCCTGACTTGTTCAACCAGTTAGTGGGGGCCAAGTGGTTCTCTAAGATTGATCTCCGGGGGGCATACAATTTGTTACGTATGAAGGAAGGTGATGAGTGGAAAACTGCTTTTAACACTCCGGTAGGTCATTTTGAGAATCTGGTTATTAGTGTTGAGCCACCCCCGTAGTGTTCGAGTTCGGTTCGGTTCGTCGAACACCCGTGTGTTCGCCGAACTGTTCGTCGAACTGTTCGTCGAACACCTTCGAACACCGTTAAAACCAATGGCAGGCAAACAAAAACACATAGAAACACATAGAAAACACCTTCAAAGGTGTCCAAAAGCTGACAAACTGCTCAGAAGACATAACTAACACATGGAAAAGTGACAAGTACATATAGTCATGCGAAAATAAAAGAGGTGGAGGAGTAAAAGGAGGGGGAGACACAGATATAGGCATGTCATGCCCTTCTAAAATCCAAAAAGTGAGAAGCCGACACGGCCAGTCCGCTCCTGCCCGTGCCACCTCCGTGTCGCCGGGTTTGTGCCAGAGCCGCGGTGAACCCTGATGGCCAGCCCCCCTCTCCCAATACTGGTGCCTGTCCGCTGGTGGGTCGAGCGAGCCCCCCTGTGGTGGAGGCAGCTCTAAGCTTTTTAATTTAAATTGTCTCTCTAATTTAAATGAATACACTTTAAATCCATTTACAAGGATCTATTGGAGGGCAAGTCTCATGCCAGCAGCCGCGTAATTCCAGCTCCAGTAGCGTCCACTAAAGCTGCTGCAGTTAAAAAGCTTTTATAAGGATCGAGCTCGGCTGTCCACCGCAAGGCATCCTACTGCCAGTCCCAGCCCCTATGCCTTGGGGTGCCTCCTGATGCTCTTCACTGAGTATCCCGTGGTCCCGAAGCATTTCCTTTGAAAAAATGAAGTGTCCAAACTACAGGTGGTGTAGCTTGCTTAACAGCCGGGATAATCCGCTGAATAGCAGACCCTGCTACTAGGCACAAAGTATTTCCTGGGCTAGATGCAGTTAAAAATTTGTAAATTAGATACTCTCGTTGGATGCTGAGAAAGCATTCCATAGAGTCTCCTGGCACGCCATATATGATTCTCTTAAAAAGCTTGGGGTAGGGGTCTAGGGGACCCTTTTATAGCCAAAATCACGGCCCTGTATCGCAATACGTCACCTAGGCTGAAGATAAATGGAACTGTAGCACCCTGAGGGCTCGGTTGCTACAGAGGTATTGCACCTCACCCAGAGGTGTGATATCTCACTCTCAGGTAAGGATGTAGTGTGGATCAGGACCCGACACCTGCATGCATTACACCACATTGCCGTGGGGCAGGGCGACCAATATGCCCCTGAGATGGGCACGACAGTCCCTGTCCCTGGCTGGAGTGGGGGGAGGGAACACTGAGGAAGGGGAACCCTGTAGTGCAGGAGCAGGGAGGAAGCAGTTCCTGGGTGCATTGAGAAGGGAGTATAAAAGGTGGGCACCATCTTAGTTCAGTGCAGAGAAGTCTGAGCAGAAGTGGCAGGGAGCAGGGGCTCTGCATGAGCTCTGCTCCGGAGGCGGGCCTAGTAACAGAGGCCCAGGCCTGGAAGAGGGAGAAGGAAGGAAGAGGAGCGGAGAAGGCTCCAGGAACGAGGAACGAAGGGATCTCAGGGGTGCGGACGGGCGAGTCGCCACCGCACGCCAGAATCCACCTGCGTGGAGGGGTCAGGCCAAAGGGGGAGACCGGTCCCCGAAACTAGTGGAGGCAGGAAACGACCCTCAGCTAGAACAGGAGGCTGTGACATTTTATGTGGCGCAGCCCCTCGCTACACCCGCTAGGAAGGCACCACATAGGGTCAGGGAAACTGGCGCCAAGTTTACCAAGAGGAGGCCCGAGGCAGCCGGACAGAAGGGTTGGTAAGAAAGGCCAGACAAAGGACACACAAAGGGGGTCCTGTGAAGCACTCCAAAGTTATCTGGGAGTTGTCTGAGCCCCTCACCTGGTGAGCACAGTACGACGTGGGCAGCCGTTACCTGCAGACGTGGTCTGGATAATAAGAACTGTGAGTAAAGGCCCTGGACTGCATCACTGACTCCGTGTCATTACTGCTGCTGCCCTGCACCATCACCCCCATCCTCCGCATACAATGCCCTGAGGCTATACTCCTCCCGTGGGGAGTTATGCTACGCTCTGCTGCACCCACAACACCAGCCTCAGCGGTCTGCCCTGGAGCGGCGGTTCACTCTGACCGTAATCCATGGGTGGCGTAGTCGGACATTTAAACATCAAAACCACATAAATAGTTCCGCCACTGGTTTGACCGCCCTGAGCCACGGAACCGGGTTGCCGCCACGGAGACTACAACCACCAGCATCCACCAAAAAGGGTCCGGCTCCGGGTGTCCCAAGGCCCAGGGGGCGCGTCAGAACATTTTCATCACCTTTCACAATCACCAATGGGACAAGGCAGGGATGTTCTCTGTCCCCTCTCTTATACATCCTAGTGACGGAGCACCTGCTCTCATCAATTCGCCATAACCCCAATATTAGGTGGATTGAGGTGGGAGGCACCGAGTACAAGTGCTCTCTATTTGCTGATGATGTCCTAGTATATATCACTCAATCACATATATCCATCCATGCTGTTATGGCTGAAATAGATCACTTTGTTACATGGTCAAATTTTAAAATCAATGCAGCGAAGTCTGAGGCCCTCGATGTCTCCCTCCCCAAATCCATATAGGATTCCATCCAGTCCAACTTTCCCTTTGCCTGGCCCTCACAGGGTATCAAATACTTAGGAATTCCTATTCATAGAGACCTCTCCCATCTATGTTATCTTAATTTTTTGCCCTTTATTGAACAACTCCATACAGACCACGGTTGGCAAGTTAGAACTGTAAGATTCACTACGTGAACCACTGGTGTTTTGTGGAAAAGCACATGTACACTGTGTTCCAAATTATTATGCAAAAAGTGTTTAGGAGTGATAAGGGAAGAATTTGTTTGTTTGTCAGTTAAACTCATTGATGGTGATGTGTGTCAGGGCTCTTTATATCACTGTAAGCAATTGCAGACACCAGTGCTAATTAGTTTGTCAGGTGTGTCCAATGAAAGGCAAGACTACTTAAGAAGGCTCTCTCACATTATTCAGCAGCCTACATTTTCTGCCAAAATGGGAAAGAAAAAGGATGTGTCGGCTGCTGAGAAGCAACAAATTGTGGAGTGTTTAGGTCAAGGCATGACTACAATCAACATTGTGCGATGATCAGGATGAAGTGTCTTGGCAATCAAGAAGTATGTAGCTGATTCACAGTACACACGTGTGCGTGCTGATAACGGCAAATTGAGGACTCTTTCCTACAGGCAATTACGTCAGGTTGAAAGAGCAGCGGCAAAAAAGCCTTGTCATAGCAGCAGACAAGTTTTTGAAGCTGCTTGTGCCTCCAACGTCCCCCGAACAACAAGATGCAGGGTCCTTCAGACATTTGCAGCTGTGCATACGCCATCCTGTCGACCTCCTCTATCCACTTCACACAAGCAGAAACGGCTCCAGTGGGCCAAACATTACATGAAGACTGATTTCAAAACTGTTTTGTTCACAGATGAGTGCCGTGCAGCGCTCAATGGTCCAGATGGATGGAGTGGAGGATGGCTGGTTGATGGACACCCCACGCAAACACGGCTACAGCGCCAACAAGGAGGAGGTGGAGTAATGTTTTGGTCTGGAATCATGGGGAGAGAGATTGTCGGCCCCTTTAGGATCCCTGAAGGCGCTAAAGATGAACTCCATAATGTATGTGGATTTTCTCAAACAGCACTTCCTGCCATGGTTCAAGAAGAAGAACCGTGTATTTCACAGCAAGATCATTTTTCTGCATGATAATGCACCATCTCATGCTGCACATAAAACATCTGCATCTCTGGCTGATATGGGCATAAAAGGGGACAAACTTATGGTGTGACCCCCATGCTCCCCTGACCTCTACCCCATTCAGAACCTTTGGAGCATCATTAAAAGGAGTGTCTATGATGGCGGGAGGCAGTTCACATCTAAGCAACAGCTCTGGGAGGGTATTCTGTCCTCATGCAAAACAATTGAAGCAGAAACCATCCAAAACCTGACAAATTCAATGGACGAGAGCGTTCAGAAGCTCCTTTCGAACAAGGGGTCCTATGTGAAAATGTAACATCACCTAGAATAAAGTTTTGAGTTGAAAACTGTTTGATTTCAGTTTCTAACAACCTGCTAATGCTTATAATTTCAAAAATGACCATTTTTTTGGTCTTTATTAAAATGAAAAGGTTGATCGAAAAGTTTGGGGGATCTAAGAGTGTGGCAACCCAGTAGTCATGATTACTTCGAATTCTGACAATATGAGGGTCATGCTGCAGGTAGTGCAGCAAGAAGGCACTTATGTGTCTTGCGCATCTCGGAGCCCCAAAATTATTTTCCGGGCTAGATGCAGCTAAAAATTATTTTTAATTTTAAATCTGGTGGAGCTTATTATAGATGGCCTAATAGGATCAGTGCTGCACACGGCTACAAAGCCCAAATTAGTTTCCAGTCAAGATACAGATAAACATGATTAGTAATTTGAATGCTTAAAACGGTTGGTAGGGTGATTTTAAACAATCATCAAGCTTTTACTCTCCCCAGGATGACACAGGGGTAGAAAAGTCGTTTCGGATCCATGATTTGTTCATCTTTATGAACGTGAGTCTGTCTACATTATCAGTGGAGAGCCGCGTGCGCTTATCTGTCAGCACACCACCAGCAGCGCTGAACACACGTTCAGACAGAACGCTGGCTGCGGGGCATGACAAGATCTCCAAGGCGTAAGTGGCTAGCTCCGGCCATTTATCCAGATTGGAAGCCCAAAAAGAGCAAGGGTCCAGTGACACAGTCGTGGCTTCAATGTTTACTTGGAGATACTCCTGTACCATCGTCTCTAGGCGTTGACTATGTGTCAGACTTCTTGTCTCCTGTGGCCTTGCAAATGATGGGCTAAAAAAGTGGTGAAATGATTCCGCAAAATTGATGTTACCCCCAGATACTGTGGTTCTGTTACGGTTTGAGTGCTGAACACTTGACGGTCCCACGGTTGGCAAGTTGGAACTGTGAGATTCACTACGTGCACCACTGGTATTTTGTGGAAAAGCACATGTAAGATTCTGCAACAGTCTCTGCTGATACTCCTGCATGCGTGCATCCCTTTCTATGGCAGGAATAATTTCTGCAAATTTACTTTTGTACCGGGGATCTAACAGTGTGGCAACCCAGTAGTCAGGATTATTTCTAATTCTCACAATTCGAGGGTCATGTTGCAGGTAGTGCAGCAAGAAGGCACTCATGTGTGTTGCGCATCCAGGAGCACCAAGTCCCTGTTGTGTTGGTGGCGAGGTAACAATCATGCTTCCTTCCTCTGTCCTCTCCCCCCAACCTCGCACAACAGAAATGTGATCAAGGTCTCCCTCATCTGATGAGTCTTCCATCAGTTCGTCCTCCACTTCTTCCTGGGCTCCTGCACCTTCCTCACTAGTTTGGCTGCTACCATGCGCCCTGGTAAAACCATCTCCCCCACCCTCACATGCCTGCCGCCTTGGTGCTGCCGACCGTCTGGACCTTGCAGATGTTAGCCCTTCCGCATACAACTCCTCCTCCTCTACTTCCTCCACCTCCTCTTGTGCCACCACCTGACTCCGAATTCTGTTTAACATGTGCTCCAGCATGTAAATCACCGGAATAGTCATGCTGATAATGGCATCGTCAGCACTAAACATCTTCGTCGCCATTTCAAAACTGTGCAGAAGGGTGCATAGGTCCCTGATCTGAGACCACTCCTCCAGCGTGATTTGCCCCACCTCTGAATCTCGTTGGCCCAGGCTATACGTCAGAACGTATTGCACCAGGGCTTGTCGGTGCTGCCACAGTCGCTGCAACATGTGCAGAGTTGAATTCCACCGGGTAGGAACATCGCATTTTAGCCGGTGAAGTGGCAGGCCCAACGACTTCTGTAGAGATGTAAGTCGCTGAGCTGCAGGATGCGAACGGCGGAAGTGAGCACACAGCGACCGTGCCCTCTGCAGAAGGCCATCTAGTCTGGGATAGTGGGCTAAAAATTGCTGGACAACCAGGTTCAACACGTGAGCCATACAAGGCACGTGTGTGACATTGCCCCGGCGAAGGGCCGCACCCAGGTTTGCAGCATTGTCGCACACGACCTTCCCTGGTTTCAGGTCCAGTGGAGACAACCATTCATGAAATTGGTTCTCCAGAGCTGACCACAACTCCTCAGCTGTGTGACTCACATTTCCCAGACATTTCAATGTAAAAACCGCCTGATGACGTTGAGCCCTACTGCCAGCATAGTAAGGAGGTGTGCAGGATCCCTTCTGCGCAGTTAGAAAGCTTGTGGCATGACCAGACAGGCTTTGGGTGCAGGTGGAAGACCGAGAGGAGGTTGAGGAGGCAGAAGCAGTGGAGGAACTTTGACATAAAGAGGATTGACGCACAACTCGTGGGGACGGCAAGACCTGGACAGCAGCCCCTTGTCCTGCTGTCACCATAGTTACCCAGTGCCCAGTCAGCGACATGTAACGCCCCTGTCCATGCCTACTCGTCCAAGTGTCTGTGGTGAAATGCACCCTGTCACACACAGAGTTTCTCAAAGAAGCGGTGATGTTGTGTGCGACATGCTGGTGGAGCGCAGGCACACCTTTCTTTGAGAAGTAGTGCCGACTGGGCATCTGGTACTGGGGCACTGCGACGGACATAAGGTCTCGAAAATCCTCTGTGTCCACCAGGCGGAAAGGCAGCATTTCTGTAGCCAAGAGCTTGCAGATGGTGAAATTCAACCTCTTAGCTTTCTCATGGCTAGGAGGAAATGGTCTTTTACTTGTCCACATCTGAGGGACCGAGGGCTGGCTATTGTGCTTAGACGGGGTTGATAAGGGTGTCCCCGGCAAACTGCCGGTCTGTGAGGAAGATGCAGGCGGACATGTTAGGTTGCCTTGATCCAAAGGTGGTGCTATCGATGTCGGACAGCGCTCAACACCAGCTGCTGTTACCACCTCCAAAGAAAATGATGACCTGCCAATCACGCTGGCTGTTGCGGGTAAAGAGGTGGCAGGTCTGCGCCCCAAAACAGGTGTGACTGCTGTCCCCCCAGTCACAGAGGATGAAGAGGCCGCGGATGCACAAGATATGGCAGACGGAGGTTGGCCCGGCCGGCTAGGCCACATTGTAGCACACTGAGCTTCCCACTGCAACTTATGCTTCATGTCCATGTGCCGGTTCATGCATGAAGTACTCAAACTATGTATTTTTTGGCCTCTACTTAGCTTTTGCTGACAAATGTTACAGATAACACGAGTTGGGTCATCTTTATCGATCTGAAAAAATGCCCAGGCTATGCAAGGCTTAGCACCCATGCGACCTGAAGAGCCACCACGACTTGTGGTGAGAGGCAGAGTTGTGTTTGAGGATGCAGTTGTTGACGTGCTTCCAGTACTACGTCTCTGTCCAGGAAGGCGCAACCTGACCTCGTCGTCACTAGCATCTTCCTCCACCTCCTCTGCTGACCTCATCTCTTGGCTGACTGTGGGTTGACAGTAAGTGGGATCTCCAACCTCATCATCATCACCCTGTGTGTTATCACACCCGTCGTCCTCAGAGCCAACCTGTTCCTGCCCTGACAAAAAACTAAAGTTGTCGCTCCAATCAGGTATTTGAGTCTTATCATCGTCTTCCTCATTGTCTCCACCAACAGGAGTTACAGTTTGGGAATGAGGGTCTACATTATGGTCAGAACCTTCTGCGTCTGGTCCTGGATCCGACTCATAAAGATTCTGGGCATCAGTGCAGATCATTTCCTCGTCTGGATTTACAGAAGCGCTGGAGTCGACCTCTGATTCCCAGGCTATAGTATGAGTAAACAGCTCTGCAGACTCAACCATCTGTTCTACCTCATACTCAGACGGGCAGCTGGAGATTTGGGAGCTGTGAGGAAGCAAGTGCGATTTGGGTGACACCTTTGAGGACTGGAGTATTTGTGATGTTGAAGTTGATGTGGAGGAGAGCCCACTTAAAGGAGCACTTGATATCCGTTGAAGCACCTGCTGCTTTTGTGCCTCATTTGGAATTTGTAGCGATTGGCGTGGCCGTAAGAAAGGGATCTTATCACATTGTCCGCTAAAAGAAGTAGACATTTTAGTTTGGCTGGAAGATGGTCTTTCTTCTGCAGATGTTACTGTTGCTTTAACACCTACCCCACGGACACAACCTTTTTTCCGCTTCCCAACACGCCTATTCCCCTTTCCACCAGCAGCAGGCCTTTTTCCACTCATTTTGGTGGTTAACTAATTCACAACTCTGGAGTTGTTTGCACAAAAAAACAATGGTTGGTAACCGAGCAGAGCTGAGTGGCCAAACTGTGGTATTAGGCCAAAACTATTGGCTGGGTTAGATGCAGAAAAAAATATATTCAGTTTGCAACCTGATGGAGGTCAGTATAGATGGACTAATAGAGAAAGTCCGACACACTGCTACAAGGCCAAATATTTTTTCAGAGGTAGATGCAGAAAAAAATTATATTCAGTTTGCAACCTGATGGAGGTTTGTATAGATGGATTAATAGAACAAGACCCACACACAGCTAGAAGCCCAATATTTTTTCAGAGGTAGATGCAGAAAAAAATATATTCAGTTTGCAACCTGATGGAGGTCAGTATAGATGGACTAATACAACAAGTCCCACACACAGCTAGAAGCCCAATATTTTTTCAGAGGTAGATGCAGAAAAAAATATATTCAGTTTGCAACCTGATGGAGGTCAGTATAGATGGACTAATACAACAAGTCCCACACACAGCTAGAAGCCCAATATTTTTTCAGAGGTAGATGCAGAAAAAAATATATTCAGTTTGCAACCTGATGGAGGTCAGTATAGATGGACTAATACAACAAGTCCCACACACAGCTAGAAGCCCAAATATTTTTTCAGAGGTACTGTAGATGCAGATACAAATTATTTTTAATTTGCAACCTGATGGAGGTCAGTATAGATGGACTAATACAACAAGTCCCACACACAGCTAGAAGCCCAAATATTTTTTCAGAGGTAGATGCAGAAAAAAATATATTCAGTTTGCAACCTGATGGAGGTCAGTATAGATGGAGTAATACAACAAGTCCCACACACAGCTAGAAGCCCAAATATTTTTTCAGAGGTACTGTAGATGCAGATACAAATTATTTTTAATTTGTAACCTGATGGAGGTCAGTATAGATGGACTAATACAACAAGTCCCACACACAGCTAGAAGCCCAAATATTTTTTCAGAGGTACTGTAGATGCAGATAAAAATTATTTTTAATTTGCAACCTGATGGAGGTCAGTATAGATGGACTAATAGAGAAAGTCTGACACACTGCTAGAAGGCCAAATATTTTTTCAGAGCTAGAAGCAGAAAAAAATTATATTCAGTTTGCAACCTGATGGAGGTCAGTATAGATGGATTAATAGAACAAGACCCACACACAGCTAGAAGCCCAATATTTTTTCAGAGGTAGATGCAGAAAAAAATATATTCAGTTTGCAACCTGATGGAGGTCAGTATAGATGGACTAATACAACAAGTCCCACACACAGCTAGAAGCCCAAATATTTTTTCAGAGGTACTGTAGATGCAGATAAAAATTATTTTTAATTTGCAACCTGATGGAGGTCAGTATAGATGGACTAATACAACAAGTTCCACACACAGCTAGAAGCCCAAATATTTTTTCAGAGGTACTGTAGATGCAGATACAAATTATTTTTAATTTGCAACCTGATGGAGGTCAGTATAGATGGACTAATACAACAAGTCCCACACACAGCTAGAAGCCCAAATATTTTTTCAGAGGTAGATGCAGAAAAAAATATATTCAGTTTGCAACCTGATGGAGGTCAGTATAGATGGACTAATACAACAAGTCCCACACACAGCTAGAAGCCCAAATATTTTTTCAGAGGTACTGTAGATGCAGATACAAATTATTTTTAATTTGCAACCTGATGGAGGTCAGGATAGATGGACTAATACAACAAGTCCCACACACAGCTAGAAGCCCAAATATTTTTTCAGAGGTAGATGCAGAAAAAAATATATTCAGTTTGCAACCTGATGGAGGTCAGTATAGATGGACTAATACAACAAGTCCCACACACAGCTAGAAGCCCAAATATTTTTTCAGAGGTAGATGCAGAAAAAAATATATTCAGTTTGCAACCTGATGGAGGTCAGTATAGATGGACTAATACAACAAGTCCCACACACAGCTAGAAGCCCAAATATTTTTTCCGAGGTACTGTAGATGCAGATACAAATTATTTTTAATTTGCAACCTGATGGAGGTCAGTATAGATGGACTAATACAACAAGTCCCACACACAGCTAGAAGCCCAAATATTTTTTCAGAGGTACTGTAGATGCAGATACAAATTATTTTTAATTTGCAACCTGATGGAGGTCAGTATAGATGGACTAATACAACAAGTCCCACACACAGCTAGAAGCCCAAATATTTTTTCAGAGGTAGATGCAGAAAAAAATATATTCAGTTTGCAACCTGATGGAGGTCAGTATAGATGGACTAATACAACAAGTCCCACACACAGCTAGAAGCCCAAATATTTTTTCAGAGGTACTGTAGATGCAGATACAAATTATTTTTAATTTGTAACCTGATGGAGGTCAGTATAGATGGACTAATACAACAAGTCCCACACACAGCTAGAAGCCCAAATATTTTTTCAGAGGTACTGTAGATGCAGATAAAAATTATTTTTAATTTGCAACCTGATGGAGGTCAGTATAGATGGACTAATAGAGAAAGTCTGACACACTGCTAGAAGGCCAAATATTTTTTCAGAGCTAGATGCAGAAAAAAATTATATTCAGTTTGCAACCTAATGGAGGTCAGTATAGATGGATTAATAGAACAAGACCCACACACAGCTAGAAGCCCAAATATTTTTTCAGAGGTAGATGCAGAAAAAAATATATTCAGTTTGCAACCTGATGGAGGTCAGTATAGATGGACTAATACAACAAGTCCCACACACAGCTAGAAGCCCAAATATTTTTTCAGAGGTACTGTAGATGCAGATAAAAATTATTTTTAATTTGCAACCTGATGGAGGTCAGTATAGATGGACTAATACAACAAGTTCCACACACAGCTAGAAGCCCAAATATTTTTTCAGAGGTACTGTAGATGCAGATACAAATTATTTTTAATTTGCAACCTGATGGAGGTCAGTATAGATGGACTAATACAACAAGTCCCACACACAGCTAGAAGCCCAAATATTTTTTCAGAGGTAGATGCAGAAAAAAATATATTCAGTTTGCAACCTGATGGAGGTCAGTATAGATGGACTAATACAACAAGTCCCACACACAGCTAGAAGCTCAAATATTTTTTCAGAGGTACTGTAGATGCAGATACAAATTATTTTTAATTTGCAACCTGATGGAGGTCAGTATAGATGGACTAATACAACAAGTCCCACACACAGCTAGAAGCCCAAATATTTTTTCAGAGGTACTGTAGATGCAGATACAAATTATTTTTAATTTGCAACCTGATGGAGGTCAGTATAGATGGACTAATACAACAAGTCCCACACACAGCTAGAAGCCCAAATATTTTTTCAGAGGTACTGTAGATGCAGATACAAATTATTTTTAATTTGCAACCTGATGGAGGTCAGTATAGATGGACTAATACAACAAGTCCCACACACAGCCAGAAGCCCAAATATTTTTTCAGAGGTAGATGCAGAAAAAAATATATTCAGTTTGCAACCTGATGGAGGTCAGTATAGATGGACTAATACAACAAGTCCCACACACAGCTAGAAGCCCAAATATTTTTTCAGAGGTACTGTAGATGCAGATACAAATTATTTTTAATTTGCAACCTGATGGAGGTCAGTATAGATGGACTAATACAACAAGTCCCACACACAGCTAGAAGCCCAAATATTTTTTCAGAGGTACTGTAGATGCAGATAAAAATTATTTTTAATTTGCAACCTGATGGAGGTCAGTATAGATGGACTAATAGAGAAAGTCTGACACACTGCTAGAAGGCCAAATATTTTTTCAGAGCTAGATGCAGAAAAAAATTATATTCAGTTTGCAACCTGATGGAGGTCAGTATAGATGGATTAATAGAACAAGACCCACACACAGCTAGAAGCCCAAATATTTTTTCAGAGGTAGATGCAGAAAAAAATATATTCAGTTTGCAACCTGATGGAGGTCAGTATAGATGGACTAATACAACAAGTCCCACACACAGCTAGAAGCCCAAATATTTTTTCAGAGGTACTGTAGATGCAGATAAAAATTATTTTTAATTTGCAACCTGATGGAGGTCAGTATAGATGGACTAATACAACAAGTTCCACACACAGCTAGAAGCCCAAATATTTTTTCAGAGGTACTGTAGATGCAGATACAAATTATTTTTAATTTGCAACCTGATGGAGGTCAGTATAGATGGACTAATACAACAAGTCCCACACACAGCTAGAAGCCCAAATATTTTTTCAGAGGTAGATGCAGAAAAAAATATATTCAGTTTGCAACCTGATGGAGGTCAGTATAGATGGACTAATACAACAAGTCCCACACACAGCTAGAAGCTCAAATATTTTTTCAGAGGTACTGTAGATGCAGATACAAATTATTTTTAATTTGCAACCTGATGGAGGTCAGTATAGATGGACTAATACAACAAGTCCCACACACAGCTAGAAGCCCAAATATTTTTTCAGAGGTACTGTAGATGCAGATACAAATTATTTTTAATTTGCAACCTGATGGAGGTCAGTATAGATGGACTAATACAACAAGTCCCACACACAGCTAGAAGCCCAAATATTTTTTCAGAGGTACTGTAGATGCAGATACAAATTATTTTTAATTTGCAACCTGATGGAGGTCAGTATAGATGGACTAATACAACAAGTCCCACACACAGCCAGAAGCCCAAATATTTTTTCAGAGGTAGATGCAGAAAAAAATATATTCAGTTTGCAACCTGATGGAGGTCAGTATAGATGGACTAATACAACAAGTCCCACACACAGCTAGAAGCCCAAATATTTTTTCAGAGGTACTGTAGATGCAGATACAAATTATTTTTAATTTGCAACCTGATGGAGGTCAGTATAGATGGACTAATACAACAAGTCCCACACACAGCTAGAAGCCCAAATATTTTTTCAGAGGTACTGTAGATGCAGATAAAAAATATTTTTAATTTGCAACCTGATGGAGGTCAGTATAGATGGACTAATAGAGAAAGTCCGACACACTGCTAGAAGGCCAAATATTTTTTCAGAACTAGATGCAGAAACAAATTATATTCAGTTTGCAACCTGATGGAGGTCAGTATAGATGGATTAATAGAACAAGACCCACACACAGCTAGAAGCCCAATATTTTTTCAGAGGCAGATGCAGAAAAAAATATATTCAGTTTGCAACCTGAAGGAGGTCAGTATAGATGGACTAATACAACAAGTCCCACACACAGCTAGAAGCCCAAATATTTTTTCAGAGGTACTGTAGATGCAGATAAAAATTATTTTTAATTTGCAACCTGATGGAGGTCAGTATAGATGGACTAATACAACAAATCCCACACACAGCTAGAAGCCCAAATATTTTTTCAGAGGTACTGTAGATGCAGATACAAATTATTTTTAATTTGCAACCTGATGGAGGTCAGTATAGATGGACTAATACAACAAGTCCCACACACAGCTAGAAGCCCAAATATTTTTTCAAAGGTAGATGCAGAAAATAATATATTCAGTTTGCAACCTGATGGAGGTCAGTATAGATGGACTAATACAACAAGTCCCACACACAGCTAGAAGCCCAAATATTTTTTCAGAGGTACTGTAGATGCAGATACAAATTATTTTTAATTTGCAATCTGATGGATGTCAGGATAGATGGACTAATACAACAAAACCCACACACAGCTAGAAGCCCAAATATTTTTTCAGAGGTAGATGCAGAAAAAAAGATATTCAGTTTGCAACCTGATGGAGGACAGTATAGGTGGACTAATACAACAAGTCCCACACACAGCTAGAAGCCCAAATATTTTTTCAGAGGTACTGTAGATGCAGATACAAATTATTTTTAATTTGCAACCTGATGGAGGTCAGTATAGATGGACTAATACAACAAGTCCCACACACAGCTAGAAGCCCAAATATTTTTTCAGAGGTACTGTAGATGCAGATAAAAAATATTTTTAATTTGCAACCTGATGGAGGTCAGTATAGGTGGACTAATAGAGAAAGTCCGACACACTGCTAGAAGGCCAAATATTTTTTCAGAGCTAGATGCAGAAAAAAATTATATTCAGTTTGAAACCTGATGGAGGTCAGTATAGATGGCTTAATAGAACAAGACCCACACACAGCTAGAAGCCCAATATTTTTTCAGAGGTAGATGCAGAAAAAAATATATTCAGTTTGCAACCTGATGGAGGTCAGTATAGATGGACTAATACAACAAGTCCCACACACAGCTAGAAGCCCAAATATTTTTTCAGAGGTACTGTAGATGCAGATACAAATTATTTTTAATTTGCAACCTGATGGAGGTCAGTATAGATGGACTAATACAACAAGTCCCACACACAGCTAGAAGCCCAAATATTTTTTCAGAGGTAGATGCAGAAAAAAATATATTCAGTTTGCAACCTGATGGAGGTCAGTATAGATGGACTAATACAACAAGTCCCACACACAGCTAGAAGCCCAAATATTTTTTCAGAGGTACTGTAGATGCAGATAAAAATTATTTTTAATTTGCAACCTGATGGAGGTCAGTATAGATGGACTAATACAACAAGTCCCACACACAGCTAGAAGCCCAAATATTTTTTCAGAGGTACTGTAGATGCAGATAAAAATTATTTTTAATTTGCAACCTAATGGAGGTCAGTATAGATGGACTAATAGAGAAAGTCCGACACACTGCTAGAAGGCCAAATATTTTTTCAAAGCTAGATGCAGAAAAAAATTATATTCAGTTTGCAACCTGATGGAGGTCAGTATAGATGGATTAATAGAACAAGACCCACACACAGCTAGAAGCCCAATATTTTTTCAGAGGTAGATGCAGAAAAAAATATATTCAGTTTGCAACCTGATGGAGGTCAGTATAGATGGACTAATACAACAAGTCCCACACACAGCTAGAAGCCCAAATATTTTTTCAGAGGTAGATGCAGAAAAAAATATATTCAGTTTGCAACCTGATGGAGGTCAGTATAGATGGACTAATACAACAAGTCCCACACACAGCTAGAAGCTCAAATATTTTTTCAGAGGTACTGTAGATGCAGATACAAATTATTTTTAATTTGCAACCTGATGGAGGTCAGTATAGATGGACTAATACAACAAGTCCCACACACAGCTATAAGCCCAAATATTTTTTCAGAGGTACTGTAGATGCAGATAAAAATTATTTTTAATTTGCAACCTGATGGAGGTCAGTATAGATGGACTAATAGAGAAAGTCCGACACACTGCTAGAAGGCCAAATATTTTTTCAGAGCTAGATGCAGAAAAAAATTATATTCAGTTTGCAACCTGATGGAGGTCAGTATAGATGGATTAATAGAACAAGACCCACACACAGCTAGAAGCCCAATATTTTTTCAGAGGTAGATGCAGAAAAAAATATATTCAGTTTGCAACCTGATGGAGGTCAGTATAGATGGACTAATACAACAAGTCCCACACACAGCTAGAAGCCCAAATATTTTTTCAGAGGTACTGTAGATGCAGATAAAAATTATTTTTAATTTGCAACCTGATGGAGGTCAGTATAGATGGACTAATACAACAAGTCCCACACACAGCTAGAAGCCCAAATTTTTTTTCAGAGGTACTGTAGATGCAGATACAAATTATTTTTAATTTGCAACCTGATGGAGGTCAGTATAGATGGACTAATACAACAAGTCCCACACACAGCTAGAAGCCCAAATATTTTTTCAGAGGTAGATGCAGAAAAAAATATATTCAGTTTGCAACCTGATGGAGGTCAGTATAGATGGACTAATACAACAAGTCCCACACACAGCTAGAAGCCCAAATATTTTTTCAGAGGTACTGTAGATGCAGATACAAATTATTTTTAATTTGCAACCTGATGGAGGTCAGTATAGATGGACTAATACAACAAGTCCCACACACAGCTAGAAGCCCAAATATTTTTTCAGAGGTACTGTAGATGCAGATAAAAATTATTTTTAATTTGCAACCTGATGGAGGTCAGTATAGATGGACTAATACAACAAGTCCCACACACAGCTAGAAGCCCAAATATTTTTTCAGAGGTACTGTAGATGCAGATACAAATTATTTTTAATTTGCAACCTGATGGAGGTCAGTATAGATGGACTAATACAACAAGTCCCACACACAGCTAGAAGCCCAAATATTTTTTCAAAGGTAGATGCAGAAAATAATATATTCAGTTTGCAACCTGATGGAGGTCAGTATAGATGGACTAATACAACAAGTCCCACACACAGCTAGAAGCCCAAATATTTTTTCAGAGGTACTGTAGATGCAGATACAAATTATTTTTAATTTGCAATCTGATGGATGTCAGGATAGATGGACTAATACAACAAAACCCACACACAGCTAGAAGCCCAAATATTTTTTCAGAGGTAGATGCAGAAAAAAAGATATTCAGTTTGCAACCTGATGGAGGACAGTATAGATGGACTAATACAACAAGTCCCACACACAGCTAGAAGCCCAAATATTTTTTCAGAGGTACTGTAGATGCAGATACAAATTATTTTTAATTTGCAACCTGATGGAGGTCAGTATAGATGGACTAATACAACAAGTCCCACACACAGCTAGAAGCCCAAATATTTTTTCAGAGGTACTGTAGATGCAGATAAAAAATATTTTTAATTTGCAACCTGATGGAGGTCAGTATAGATGGACTAATAGAGAAAGTCCGACACACTGCTAGAAGGCCAAATATTTTTTCAGAGCTAGATGCAGAAAAAAATTATATTCAGTTTGAAACCTGATGGAGGTCAGTATAGATGGATTAATAGAACAATACCCACACACAGCTAGAAGCCCAATATTTTTTCAGAGGTAGATGCAGAAAAAAATATATTCAGTTTGCAACCTGATGGAGGTCAGTATAGATGGACTAATACAACAAGTCCCACACACAGCTAGAAGCCCAAATATTTTTTCAGAGGTACTGTAGATGCAGATACAAATTAT
Source organism: Phyllobates terribilis (assembly GCF_046119375.1). Taxonomy (NCBI): domain Eukaryota; kingdom Metazoa; phylum Chordata; class Amphibia; order Anura; family Dendrobatidae; genus Phyllobates; species Phyllobates terribilis. Next base: position 697,041,097 of record NW_027362762.1, read on the forward strand.
TTTTAATTTGCAACCTGATGGAGGTCAGTATAGATGGACTAATACAACAAGTCCCACACACAGCTAGAAGCCCAAATATTTTTTCAGAGGTAGATGCAGAAAAAAATATATTCAGTTTGCAACCTGATGGAGGTCAGTATAGATGGACTAATACAACAAGTCCCACACACAGCTAGAAGCCCAAATATTTTTTCAGAGGTACTGTAGATGCAGATAAAAATTATTTTTAATTTGCAACCTGATGGAGGTCAGTATAAATGGACTAATACAACAAGTCCCACACACAGCTAGAAGCCCAAATATTTTTTCAGAGGTACTGTAGATGCAGATAAAAATTATTTTTAATTTGCAACCTAATGGAGGTCAGTATAGATGGACTAATAGAGAAAGTCCGACACACTGCTAGAAGGCCAAATATTTTTTCAAAGCTAGATGCAGAAAAAAATTATATTCAGTTTGCAACCTGTTGGAGGTCAGTATAGATGGATTAATAGAACAAGACCCACACACAGCTAGAAGCCCAATATTTTTTCAGAGGTAGATGCAGAAAAAAATATATTCAGTTTGCAACCTGATGGAGGTCAGTATAGATGGACTAATACAACAAGTCCCACACACAGCTAGAAGCCCAAATATTTTTTCAGAGGTAGATGCAGAAAAAAATATATTCAGTTTGCAACCTGATGGAGGTCAGTATAGATGGACTAATACAACAAGTCCCACACACAGCTAGAAGCTCAAATATTTTTTCAGAGGTACTGTAGATGCAGATACAAATTATTTTTAATTTGCAACCTGATGGAGGTCAGTATAGATGGACTAATACAACAAGTCCCACACACAGCTAGAAGCCCAAATATTTTTTCAGAGGTACTGTAGATGCAGATAAAAATTATTTTTAATTTGCAACCTGATGGAGGTCAGTATAGATGGACTAATAGAGAAAGTCCGACACACTGCTAGAAGGCCAAATATTTTTTCAGAGCTAGATGCAGAAAAAAATTATATTCAGTTTGCAACCTGATGGAGGTCAGTATAGATGGATTAATAGAACAAGACCCACACACAGCTAGAAGCCCAATATTTTTTCAGAGGTAGATGCAGAAAAAAATATATTCAGTTTGCAACCTGATGGAGGTCAGTATAGATGGACTAATACAACAAGTCCCACACACAGCTAGAAGCCCAAATATTTTTTCAGAGGTACTGTAGATGCAGATAAAAATTATTTTTAATTTGCAACCTGATGGAGGTCAGTATAGATGGACTAATACAACAAGTCCCACACACAGCTAGAAGCCCAAATTTTTTTTCAGAGGTACTGTAGATGCAGATACAAATTATTTTTAATTTGCAACCTGATGGAGGTCAGTATAGATGGACTAATACAACAAGTCCCACACACAGCTAGAAGCCCAAATATTTTTTCAGAGGTAGATGCAGAAAAAAATATATTCAGTTTGCAACCTGATGGAGGTCAGTATAGATGGACTAATACAACAAGTCCCACACACAGCTAGAAGCCCAAATATTTTTTCAGAGGTACTGTAGATGCAGATACAAATTATTTTTAATTTGCAACCTGATGGAGGTCAGTATAGATGGACTAATACAACAAGTCCCACACACAGCTAGAAGCCCAAATATTTTTTCAGAGGTACTGTAGATGCAGATAAAAATTATTTTTAATTTGCAACCTGATGGAGGTCAGTATAGATGGACTAATAGAGAAAGTCCGACACACTGCTAGAAGGCCAAATATTTTTTCAGAGCTAGATGCAGAAAAAAATTATATTCAGTTTGCAACCTGATGGAGGTCAGTATAGATGGATTAATAGAACAAGACCCACACACAGCTAGAAGCCCAATATTTTTTCAGAGGTAGATGCAGAAAAAAATATATTCAGTTTGCAACCTGATGGAGGTCAGTATAGATGGACTAATACAACAAGTCCCACACACAGCTAGAAGCCCAAATATTTTTTCAGAGGTAGATGCAGAAAAAAATATATTCAGTTTGCAACCTGATGGAGGTCAGTATAGATGGACTAATACAACAAGTCCCACACACAGCTAGAAGCCCAAATATTTTTTCAGAGGTACTGTAGATGCAGATACAAATTATTTTTAATTTGCAACCTGATGGAGGTCAGTATAGATGGACTAATACAACAAGTCCCACACACAGCCAGAAGCCCAAATATTTTTTCAGAGGTAGATGCAGAAAAAAATATATTCAGTTTGCAACCTGATGGAGGTCAGTATAGATGGACTAATACAACAAGTCCCACACACAGCTAGAAGCCCAAATATTTTTTCAGAGGTACTGTAGATGCAGATACAAATTATTTTTAATTTGCAACCTGATGGAGGTCAGTATAGATGGACTAATACAACAAGTCCCACACACAGCTAGAAGCCCAAATATTTTTTCAGAGGTACTGTAGATGCAGATAAAAATTATTTTTAATTGGCAACCTGATGGAGGTCAGTATAGATGGACTAATAGAGAAAGTCCGACACACTGCTAGAAGGCCAAATATTTTTTCAGAGCTAGATGCAGAAAAAAATTATATTCAGTTTGCAACCTGATGGAGGTCAGTATAGATGGATTAATAGAACAAGACCCACACACAGCTAGAAGCCCAATATTTTTTCAGAGGCAGATGCAGAAAAAAATATATTCAGTTTGCAACCTGAAGGAGGTCAGTATAGATGGACTAATACAACAAGTCCCACACACAGCTAGAAGCCCAAATATTTTTTCAGAGGTACTGTAGATGCAGATAAAAATTATTTTTAATTTGCAACCTGATGGAGGTCAGTATAGATGGACTAATACAACAAGTCCCACACACAGCTAGAAGCCCAAATATTTTTTCAGAGGTACTGTAGATGCAGATACAAATTATTTTTAATTTGCAACCTGATGGAGGTCAGTATAGATGGACTAATACAACAAGTCCCACACACAGCTAGAAGCCCAAATATTTTTTCAAAGGTAGATGCAGAAAATAATATATTCAGTTTGCAACCTGATGGAGGTCAGTATAGATGGACTAATACAACAAGTCCCACAAACAGCTAGAAGCCCAAATATTTTTTCAGAGGTACTGTAGATGCAGATACAAATTATTTTTAATTTGCAATCTGATGGATGTCAGGATAGATGGACTAATACAACAAAACCCACACACAGCTAGAAGCCCAAATATTTTTTCAGAGGTAGATGCAGAAAAAAAGATATTCAGTTTGCAACCTGATGGAGGACAGTATAGATGGACTAATACAACAAGTCCCACACACAGCTAGAAGCCCAAATATTTTTTCAGAGGTACTGTAGATGCAGATACAAATTATTTTTAATTTGCAAGCTGATGGAGGTCAGTATAGATGGACTAATACAACAAGTCCCACACACAGCTAGAAGCCCAAATATTTTTTCAGAGGTACTGTAGATGCAGATAAAAAATATTTTTAATTTGCAACCTGATGGAGGTCAGTATAGATGGACTAATAGAGAAAGTCCGACACACTGCTAGAAGGCCAAATATTTTTTCAGAGCTAGATGCAGAAAAAAATTATATTCAGTTTGAAACCTGATGGAGGTCAGTATAGATGGATTAATAGAACAAGACCCACACACAGCTAGAAGCCCAATATTTTTTCAGAGGTAGATGCAGAAAAAAATATATTCAGTTTGCAACCTGATGGAGGTCAGTATAGATGGACTAATACAACAAGTCCCACACACAGCTAGAAGCCCAAATATTTTTTCAGAGGTACTGTAGATGCAGATACAAATTATTTTTAATTTGCAACCTGATGGAGGTCAGTATAGATGGACTAATACAACAAGTCCCACACACAGCTAGAAGCCCAAATATTTTTTCAGAGGTAGATGCAGAAAAAAATATATTCAGTTTGCAACCTGATGGAGGTCAGTATAGATGGACTAATACAACAAGTCCCACACACAGCTAGAAGCCCAAATATTTTTTCAGAGGTACTGTAGATGCAGATACAAATTATTTTTAATTTGCAACCTGATGGAGGTCAGTATAGATGGACTAATACAACAAGTCCCACACACAGCTAGAAGCCCAAATATTTTTTCAGAGGTACTGTAGATGCAGATAAAAATTATTTTTAATTTGCAACCTAATGGAGGTCAGTATAGATGGACTAATAGAGAAAGTCCGACACACTGCTAGAAGGCCAAATATTTTTTCAAAGCTAGATGCAGAAAAAAATTATATTCAGTTTGCAACCTGATGGAGGTCAGTATAGATGGATTAATAGAACAAGACCCACACACAGCTAGAAGCCCAATATTTTTTCAGAGGTAGATGCAGAAAAAAATATATTCAGTTTGCAACCTGATGGAGGTCAGTATAGATGGACTAATACAACAAGTCCCACACACAGCTAGAAGCCCAAATATTTTTTCAGAGGTAGATGCATAAAAAAATATATTCAGTTTGCAACCTGATGGAGGTCAGTATAGATGGACTAATACAACAAGTCCCACACACAGCTAGAAGCCCAAATTTTTTTTCAGAGGTACTGTAGATGCAGATACAAATTATTTTTAATTTGCAACCTGATATAGGTCAGTATAGATGGACTAATACAACAAGTCCCACACACAGCTAGAAGCCCAAATATTTTTTCAGAGGTAGATGCAGAAAAAAATATATTCAGTTTGCAACCTGATGGAGGTCAGTATAGATGGACTAATACAACAAGTCCCACACACAGCTAGAAGCCCAAATATTTTTTCAGAGGTACTGTGGATGCAGATACAAATTATTTTTAATTTGCAACCTGATGGAGGTCAGTATAGATGGACTAATACAACAAGTCCCACACACAGCTAGAAGCCCAAATATTTTTTCAGAGGTACTGTAGATGCAGATAAAAATTATTTTTAATTTGCAACCTGATGGAGGTCAGTATAGATGGACTAATAGAGAAAGTCCGACACACTGCTAGAAGGCCAAATATTTTTTCAGAGCTAGATGCAGAAAAAAATTATATTCAGTTTGCAACCTGATGGAGGTCAGTATAGATGGATTAATAGAACAAGACCCACACACAGCTAGAAGCCCAATATTTTTTCAGAGGTAGATGCAGAAAAAAATATATTCAGTTTGCAACCTGATGGAGGTCAGTATAGATGGACTAATACAACAAGTCCCACACACAGCTAGAAGCCCAAATATTTTTTCAGAGGTAGATGCAGAAAAAAATATATTCAGTTTGCAACCTGATGGAGGTCAGTATAGATGGACTAATACAACAAGTCCCACACACAGCTAGAAGCCCAAATATTTTTTCAGAGGTACTGTAGATGCAGATACAAATTATTTTTAATTTGCAACCTGATGGAGGTCAGTATAGATGGACTAATACAACAAGTCCCACACACAGCTAGAAGCCCAAATATTTTTTCAGAGGTACTGTAGATGCAGATAAAAATTATTTTTAATTTGCAACCTAATGGAGGTCAGTATAGATGGACTAATAGAGAAAGTCCGACACACTGCTAGAAGGCCAAATATTTTTTCAAAGCTAGATGCAGAAAAAAATTATATTCAGTTTGCAACCTGATGGAGGTCAGTATAGATGGATTAATAGAACAAGACCCACACACAGCTAGAAGCCCAATATTTTTTCAGAGGTAGATGCAGAAAAAAATATATTCAGTTTGCAACCTGATGGAGGTCAGTATAGATGGACTAATACAACAAGTCCCACACACAGCTAGAAGCCCAAATATTTTTTCAGAGGTAGATGCATAAAAAAATATATTCAGTTTGCAACCTGATGGAGGTCAGTATAGATGGACTAATACAACAAGTCCCACACACAGCTAGAAGCTCAAATATTTTTTCAGAGGTACTGTAGATGCAGATACAAATTATTTTTAATTTGCAACCTGATGGAGGTCAGTATAGATGGACTAATACAACAAGTCCCACACACAGCTAGAAGCCCAAATATTTTTTCAGAGGTACTGTAGATGCAGATAAAAATTATTTTTAATTTGCAACCTGATGGAGGTCAGTATAGATGGACTAATAGAGAAAGTCCGACACACTGCTAGAAGGCCAAATATTTTTTCAGAGCTAGATGCAGAAAAAAATTATATTCAGTTTGCAACCTGATGGAGGTCAGTATAGATGGATTAATAGAACAAGACCCACACACAGCTAGAAGCCCAATATTTTTTCAGAGGCAGATGCAGAAAAAAATATATTCAGTTTGCAACCTGAAGGAGGTCAGTATAGATGGACTAATACAACAAGTCCCACACACAGCTAGAAGCCCAAATATTTTTTCAGAGGTACTGTAGATGCAGATAAAAATTATTTTTAATTTGCAACCTGATGGAGGTCAGTATAGATGGACTAATACAACAAGTCCCACACACAGCTAGAAGCCCAAATATTTTTTCAGAGGTACTGTAGATGCAGATACAAATTATTTTTAATTTGCAACCTGATGGAGGTCAGTATAGATGGACTAATACAACAAGTCCCACACACAGCTAGAAGCCCAAATATTTTTTCAAAGGTAGATGCAGAAAATAATATATTCAGTTTGCAACCTGATGGAGGTCAGTATAGATGGACTAATACAACAAGTCCCACACACAGCTAGAAGCCCAAATATTTTTTCAGAGGTACTGTAGATGCAGATACAAATTATTTTTAATTTGCAATCTGATGGATGTCAGGATAGATGGACTAATACAACAAAACCCACACACAGCTAGAAGCCCAAATATTTTTTCAGAGGTAGATGCAGAAAAAAAGATATTCAGTTTGCAACCTGATGGAGGACAGTATAGATGGACTAATACAACAAGTCCCACACACAGCTAGAAGCCCAAATATTTTTTCAGAGGTACTGTAGATGCAGATACAAATTATTTTTAATTTGCAAGCTGATGGAGGTCAGTATAGATGGACTAATACAACAAGTCCCACACACAGCTAGAAGCCCAAATATTTTTTCAGAGGTACTGTAGATGCAGATAAAAAATATTTTTAATTTGCAACCTGATGGAGGTCAGTATAGATGGACTAATAGAGAAAGTCCGACACACTGCTAGAAGGCCAAATATTTTTTCAGAGCTAGATGCAGAAAAAAATTATATTCAGTTTGAAACCTGATGGAGGTCAGTATAGATGGATTAATAGAACAAGACCCACACACAGCTAGAAGCCCAATATTTTTTCAGAGGTAGATGCAGAAAAAAATATATTCAGTTTGCAACCTGATGGAGGTCAGTATAGATGGACTAATACAACAAGTCCCACACACAGCTAGAAGCCCAAATATTTTTTCAGAGGTACTGTAGATGCAGATACAAATTATTTTTAATTTGCAACCTGATGGAGGTCAGTATAGATGGACTAATACAACAAGTCCCACACACAGCTAGAAGCCCAAATATTTTTTCAGAGGTAGATGCAGAAAAAAATATATTCAGTTTGCAACCTGATGGAGGTCAGTATAGATGGACTAATACAACAAGTCCCACACACAGCTAGAAGCCCAAATATTTTTTCAGAGGTACTGTAGATGCAGATACAAATTATTTTTAATTTGCAACCTGATGGAGGTCAGTATAGATGGACTAATACAACAAGTCCCACACACAGCTAGAAGCCCAAATATTTTTTCAGAGGTACTGTAGATGCAGATAAAAATTATTTTTAATTTGCAACCTAATGGAGGTCAGTATAGATGGACTAATAGAGAAAGTCCGACACACTGCTAGAAGGCCAAATATTTTTTCAAAGCTAGATGCAGAAAAAAATTATATTCAGTTTGCAACCTGATGGAGGTCAGTACAGATGGATTAATAGAACAAGACCCACACACAGCTAGAAGCCCAATATTTTTTCAGAGGTAGATGCAGAAAAAAATATATTCAGTTTGCAACCTGATGGAGGTCAGTATAGATGGACTAATACAACAAGTCCCACACACAGCTAGAAGCCCAAATATTTTTTCAGAGGTAGATGCATAAAAAAATATATTCAGTTTGCAACCTGATGGAGGTCAGTATAGATGGACTAATACAACAAGTCCCACACACAGCTAGAAGCCCAAATTTTTTTTCAGAGGTACTGTAGATGCAGATACAAATTATTTTTAATTTGCAACCTGATATAGGTCAGTATAGATGGACTAATACAACAAGTCCCACACACAGCTAGAAGCCCAAATATTTTTTCAGAGGTAGATGCAGAAAAAAATATATTCAGTTTGCAACCTGATGGAGGTCAGTATAGATGGACTAATACAACAAGTCCCACACACAGCTAGAAGCCCAAATATTTTTTCAGAGGTACTGTAGATGCAGATAAAAATTATTTTTAATTTGCAACCTGATGGAGGTCAGTATAGATGGACTAATAGAGAAAGTCCGACACACTGCTAGAAGGCCAAATATTTTTTCAGAGCTAGATGCAGAAAAAAATTATATTCAGTTTGCAACCTGATGGAGGTCAGTATAGATGGATTAATAGAACAAGACCCACACACAGCTAGAAGCCCAATATTTTTTCAGAGGTAGATGCAGAAAAAAATATATTCAGTTTGCAACCTGATGGAGGTCAGTATAGATGGACTAATACAACAAGTCCCACACACAGCTAGAAGCCCAAATATTTTTTCAGAGGTAGATGCAGAAAAAAATATATTCAGTTTGCAACCTGATGGAGGTCAGTATAGATGGACTAATACAACAAGTCCCACACACAGCTAGAAGCCCAAATATTTTTTCAGAGGTACTGTAGATGCAGATACAAATTATTTTTAATTTGCAACCTGATGGAGGTCAGTATAGATGGACTAATACAACACGTCCCACACACAGCTAGAAGCCCAAATATTTTTTCAGAGGTACTGTAGATGCAGATAAAAATTATTTTTAATTTGCAACCTAATGGAGGTCAGTATAGATGGACTAATAGAGAAAGTCCGACACACTGCTAGAAGGCCAAATATTTTTTCAAAGCTAGATGCAGAAAAAAATTATATTCAGTTTGCAACCTGATGGAGGTCAGTATAGATGGATTAATAGAACAAGACCCACACACAGCTAGAAGCCCAATATTTTTTCAGAGGTAGATGCAGAAAAAAATATATTCAGTTTGCAACCTGATGGAGGTCAGTATAGATGGACTAATACAACAAGTCCCACACACAGCTAGAAGCCCAAATATTTTTTCAGAGGTAGATGCATAAAAAAATATATTCAGTTTGCAACCTGATGGAGGTCAGTATAGATGGACTAATACAACAAGTCCCACACACAGCTAGAAGCTCAAATATTTTTTCAGAGGTACTGTAGATGCAGATACAAATTATTTTTAATTTGCAACCTGATGGAGGTCAGTATAGATGGACTAATACAACAAGTCCCACACACAGCTAGAAGCCCAAATATTTTTTCAGAGGTACTGTAGATGCAGATAAAAATTATTTTTAATTTGCAACCTGATGGAGGTCAGTATAGATGGACTAATAGAGAAAGTCCGACACACTGCTAGAAGGCCAAATATTTTTTCAGAGCTAGATGCAGAAAAAAATTATATTCAGTTTGCAACCTGATGGAGGTCAGTATAGATGGATTAATAGAACAAGACCCACACACAGCTAGAAGCCCAATATTTTTTCAGAGGTAGATGCAGAAAAAAATATATTCAGTTTGCAACCTGATGGTGGTCAGTATAGATGGACTAATACAACAAGTCCCACACACAGCTAGAAGCCCAAATATTTTTTCAGAGGTACTGTAGATGCAGATAAAAATTATTTTTAATTTGCAACCTGATGGAGGTCAGTATAGATGGACTAATACAACAAGTCCCACACACAGCTAGAAGCCCAAATTGTTTTTCAGAGGTACTGTAGATGCAGATACAAATTATTTTTAATTTGCAACCTGATATAGGTCAGTATAGATGGACTAATACAACAAGTCCCACACACAGCTAGAAGCCCAAATATTTTTTCAGAGGTAGATGCAGAAAAAAATATATTCAGTTTGCAACCTGATGGAGGTCAGTATAGATGGACTAATACAACAAGTCCCACACACAGCTAGAAGCCCAAATATTTTTTCAGAGGTACTGTGGATGCAGATACAAATTATTTTTAATTTGCAACCTGATGGAGGTCAGTATAGATGGACTAATACAACAAGTCCCACACACAGCTAGAAGCCCAAATATTTTTTCAGAGGTACTGTAGATGCAGATAAAAATTATTTTTAATTTGCAACCTGATGGAGGTCAGTATAGATGGACTAATAGAGAAAGTCCGACACACTGCTAGAAGGCCAAATATTTTTTCAGAGCTAGATGCAGAAAAAAATTATATTCAGTTTGCAACCTGATGGAGGTCAGTATAGATGGATTAATAGAACAAGACCCACACACAGCTAGAAGCCCAATATTTTTTCAGAGGTAGATGCAGAAAAAAATATATTCAGTTTGCAACCTGATGGAGGTCAGTATAGATGGACTAATACAACAAGTCCCACACACAGCTAGAAGCCCAAATATTTTTTCAGAGGTAGATGCAGAAAAAAATATATTCAGTTTGCAACCTGATGGAGGTCAGTATAGATGGACTAATACAACAAGTCCCACACACAGCTAGAAGCCCAAATATTTTTTCAGAGGTACTGTAGATGCAGATAAAAATTATTTTTAATTTGCAACCTGATGGAGGTCAGTATAGATGGACTAATACAACAAGTCCCACACACAGCTAGAAGCCCAAATATTTTTTCAGAGGTACTGTAGATGCAGATACAAATTATTTTTAATTTGCAACCTGATGGAGGTCAGTATAGATGGACTAATAGAGAAAGTCCGACACACTGCTAGAAGGCCAAATATTTTTTCAGAGCTAGATGCAGAAAAAAATTATATTCAGTTTGCAACCTGATGGAGGTCAGTATAGATGGATTAATAGAACAAGACCCACACACAGCTAGAAGCCCAAATATTTTTTCAGAGGTAGATGCAGAAAAAAATATATTCAGTTTGCAACCTGATGGAGGTCAGTATAGATGGACTAATACAACAAGTCCCACACACAGCTAGAAGCCCAAATATTTTTTCAGAGGTACTGTAGATGCAGATAAAAATTAGTTTTAATTTGCAACCTGATGGAGGTCAGTATAGATGGACTAATAGAATGATGCTATGCCCAAAAGATTTTACTTCACTAGGTGCAGTAAAAAAATTGGTATTCTATACACAGGTGGTATATCTTGCAGCACAGATAAGCTACTCCACTGACTAACACACTCTGCAATTGGCCAAAAAGGATTAGCTTTGCTAGATTCAGCCAAATGCTGTGAAAAAAACTTGCACAGCACTGGCACAGACCTGCCTGGCAAAAACTGATAGGAACTGATGTAACCTAGTCCTGAATAGGACTCCAATTACAATTAGTCTTTACTCCCACAACCTATCTATTTAAGAGCACAGACCTCCCTGATAAAAGTCGTAGGAAATGCTGTAACCTAGTCCTTAAAAGGACTGCAATCACAACTATTCCCTACTCCCAAGCTATCTGTATATTTGTGCGAAAATTGGCTTGAAATTAACAAGGTATAGCGCACACAGCAACAGCGGTGCCGTCTAACACGCAGCTGCAGCAGTGAGAAAATGGTGGCGACGGGGAAAATGGCTTGGTCTTATAGGGCAAGGACATGTGACATACACTGCCAATGACACATGCCCTTGCTTGTGTGAAAAAAAGCACTTCGCACCGTGTGTGCGCTGCTGATAGGCTGACAGATTGCACCTCCCCACTGCAAATGCGGGAAAGAGAAAAAAAAATGGAGATCTTCATTGTTCCTGCAGAGATCCATCCCTTGCCCCTCCCCCCACCCCGCTGTACACTCAAACTGCGTATTAACATTAATTTTCATCATTACTGAGAAAAAATCCAGTTATGATTTTGGTGCACGAACAGTTATCGAACATAACCTCGAACAGCCGAATTTTTATCAAATTGTTCGTGTTCGCCGAACGGCTCGAACACCGCCCAAAACAGCTCGAATTTGAGATTGGCGAACAGTTCGAGTAGAACAACGCTCATCTCTACTGGTTATGCCTTTTGGTCTTACCAACGGACCAGCGTTTTTTCAGAACCTTATTAATGACATCCTAAGACCGTTGATCGGTAAGAATGTGGTGGTGTATTTGGATGACATTTTGATTTTTGCGCCGAATCTGGAGTTTCATTGGCAGAGCGTACGTAAGGTATTGCAGTTGTTAAGCGACAATTCACTTTTTGCTAAGCTGGAGAAATGTGAGTTCGCTGTGCAGAGAATTAGTTTTTTAGGCTACATTATCTCCAGCGAGGGATTTGAGATGGACCCGGGGAAGGTTCAGGCGGTTCAGGAATGGCCTAGGCCTATTGATTTGAAACCAATACAGAGATTTTTGGGCCAATTATTACAGAAAATTCATTAAAAAATTTTCTATAATTGTTAAGCCGCTGACCGATCTCACCAGGAAAGGTGCGAATACGGTCCAGTGTACTACTGAGGCCATTGAAGCTTTTGTGTATCTCAAGGAGAGGTTCAGTTCTGCCCCCATCCTTATGCAGCCAGATGAGACCAAGCCTTTTTTGGTCGAGGTTGATGCTTCTTCGGTGGGGGTCGGTGATGTTTTGTCTCAGGAAAACAAGGATGGAGTACATCCCTGTGCTTTTTTTTCAAAAAATTTTTCTGAGACCGAACTTAATTACAATGTCGGTAATCGGGAATTGCTGGCGATTAAACTCGCATTTGAACATTGGCGTCATCTCTTGGAAGGTGCTAAATTTCCCATTCAGGTTTTTACTGATCATAAGAATCTGATCTATCTTGATGCTGCAAAGCGCTTGAATGCCCGTCAAGCTAGGTGGGCACTTTTTTTTTCGCGGTTTAATTTTTCTGTTACCTACATTCCGGGTACCAAGAATGAAAAAGCTGATGCTTTATCTCGCAGTTTTTCTCCCATGGTTGGTACCGAGGAGGAGGAGAGCATTTTACAGGAAGGTGTTGTGATAGCAGCATAGGACTCCGTTTTGGAAGATGGGATTCTGAAAGCCCAGGAGGATGCCCCATCTAACACTCCCCATGGGAGGTTGTTTGTGCCTTGGAACTTTAGGAGAGATTTGTTTGTGGAGTGTCATGAGTCTCAGTTGGCAGGTCATCCAGGAATTTCGGAGACTAAGAGACTTGTAGGTCGCAGTTTTTGGTGGCCTGGGTGGCAGAAGGAAGTCATTAAGTGGGTGCGTCAATGTACTGTGTGTGCTAGATCTAAGTCTTCACATGCTCCTGCTGCGGGGTTGCTTTGCCCTCTGGAGGTTCCAAGTGCTCCTTGGACGCATCTTGCTATTGATTTTATTACTGACCTTCCTGCCTCTGAGGGTTTCACTGTTATCTGGGTGGTCGTGGACCGTTTTAGCAAGATGTGTCACTTGGTTCCCTTCATCAAACTGCCCTGCGCCAAGACACTCGCTAAGGCTTTTGTTAAAGAAATTGTCAGGCTCCATGGCGTTCCTACCGACATTGTTTCCCATAGGGGACCTCAGTTCGTGGCTCGTTTTTGGCGTGCCTTTTGTGACAGGTTGGGAGTCCATTTGTCATTTTCATCTGGTTATCATCCTGAGTCTAATGGACAGACAGAAAGAAAGAACCAGGATGTTGAACAGTTTTTGCGTTGTTTTGTGGCTGACAATCAAGAGGGGTGGTCTGAGTTTCTGCCACTGGCTGAATTTGCTCTTAACAACCATACATCCTCTTCTGCTGGGTGTTCTCCTTTTTTTTGTTGTAATGGGAGACATCCGTCGTTTGGGTCATTCTCCAAATTGGTATCGGCTGTGCCGGAGGAGGAGAATTTTTCCGGTGATTTGGAGAGAGTTTGGACTGATGTACGTTGTAACCTTCAAGAGGCTAACAAAAAATCCAAGAGGTTTTGTGTTCTGTTGGTGACATGGTTTGGTTGTCCTCAAGGAATCTGCGGTTGAGGATTCCTTTTAAGAAATTGGGCCCGAAGTTTGTGGGCCCGTTTAAGGTGCTTCAGGCAGTTAACCAATCTGCTGTTAGGTTGGAGGTTCCTACCTCCTGGAAGATTAATCCTATGTTTCATGTTTCCTTACTGAAAAAAGCTGATGTTTCTGATAGGGACGCCACTGTCTCTGTTCCTCCGGTGGAGGAAGATGGTGAATATGAAATTTCTCGCATTCTTAATTCTAGATGGCATAGAGGGAGATTGCAGTATCTCGTTGCTTGGAAAGGTTTCTGTCCCGAGGATAACTCCTGGGTAAGGGCGGATGATGTCTCTGCTCCTAGACTTGTCGGAGCATTTCACAGGAGGTTTCCTGATAGACCTGGGCGTGGAGGATCCGGAGGATCCTCATAGAAGAGGGGGTACTGTTAGAACCCTCCTGTTAGTTTTTTCTATTTTGCTGGTCACATGACTTTTTGCCTATTTAATCCAGCTCCGCCCTCCTGGCCTTGCTGGACTTCAGTGTTACATTTACTCTGAAGCTAGCCAGGTGCCTTTTACCTTACTCTGTAGTTTGCTTGGTCTTTTGACCTCTAGTACTTCTGTTTGTTTGTTTGTCTTTGCTCTGCTACAATTTCTGCTAGGAGGTGTCCAACTATATCCCAGTCCTTAGTTCTTGTAGGGACCCCTCCTTTATATCTATAGGTCTGCGTTCAGACTCGCCGAGGACTTAGGCGGGTCTGTTGGCAAGGAACAGGTCCCCCGATGCATCGTAGGGAATCAGCTTAGTCCTATTGTAGGAGCAGTTTACCTATCTTTCCTTAGTGTTTGTAGCAGTTCATAACACTTCCTCCTCCTCCCCCTCTTCCTCATTGTCACCCAATCCACATTGGGATGAGATGAGGCTTGGCTGTGTTTAATCACCCTGTATGGTTCTTTGCATCATCTCATTGTGCTCCACCTGCAATGCATCCTCTTTGATTTTGAGCAGAGAGCATTTCAGAAGACAGAGATGAGGGATGGTGACGCTAATTATGGCGTCATCGCCTCTCACCATCTTGGTGGAGTCCTCAAAGTTTTGGAGGATGGTACATATGTCTGACATCCATGTCCACTCCCGAGGTCTTATGTGTGGAGTTTGAACTGAATACCGACGGCCTTGTTGATGCTGGTACTCAACAACTGCCCTCTTCTGCTCTCAAATCGTTCATAACATCTGCAGTGTAGAGTTCCAACGCGTGGGGACATCGCACACCAGTCTGTGAGCCCCGAAGCTGCAAATGCTGCTGAAACTTTAGCTGACTTTCTAAAATGGGCACACAGGCGGCGTACTTTAACAAGCAGATCCGGCAGCTCCAGGTAAGATTTGAGAAACCGTTGAACCATGAGGTTAAGCACATGGGCCAGGCATGGTACATGTGTGAGCTTGCCTCGCCTCAGAGCCAGCACCAGATTCCGGCCATTGTCACACACAACCATGCCTGGCTGTAGGTTCAGCGGTGTGAGCCACAGATCTGCCTGCTCTTTCAGAGCTGTCCACAACTCTTCAGCATTGTGCGGTTTTTCAACTAAGAATATTAGATTCTTCCATCAGTGCTTCCAGCTTGTGACTGATGTGGTCATTTCGGAGATGGAGGCTGAAGAGGAGGAGGAGGCTGAGGAGGATGAGGTGCAGGAGCTGTAGACCATGGGGGCAACCCTGATTGATCTAGGGCCCGCAATCCTTGGTGTCGGGAGGACGTGTTCCGTCCCAAGGTCCGACTGGCTTCCACTATGTTAACCTAGTGTGCCATCAGCGAGATGTACCGTCCCTGCCCACAAGCACTTGTCCACGTGTCCGTGGTTAGGTGGACTTTACTGGTAACTGTGTTGTTGAGAGCACGGCTAATGTTTTTGGACACGTGCTTGTGTAATGCGGGGACGGCACACCGGGAGAAATAGTGGCGGCTGGGGACCGAGTACTGAGGGACAGCCGCCGCCATCAGGTTGTGGGATGCTTCCGTCTCCACGAACCTAAAAGGCAACATTTCAAGCGCAAGCAGTCGTGAAATGTGAGAATTTAGTAGTGTGGCCTGTGGGGCATTGACTGCATATTTGCGCTTGCGTTCCAAGGACTGGAGTATGGACAACTGAACGCTGCGCTGGGACAAGGACATGGACGTGCTTTCTGATGCTGCTACTTGAGAGTGTGCAACGACAGGTGCAGGGCAGGAGGCGTCTTCGCATGCACCATGGATGGGGGATTGGCTTGCATGCACAACAGAGGAAGAAGCAATGGTGCCACCCACAGACACTGTTCCTGGACCCTGGGGTTCGGCCCACAAAGTCGTGTGCTTTGCTGCCATGTGCCTGATCATGCTGGTCGTTTTGACACCCCTGTTGATGCTGGCCTGGCAGGTGGTGCAAATGGCCTTTTTGGGGTTATCGGCAGAGTCTTTTAAAAACAACCCGACTCGGAAAGACCTAACAGTTGTACTGGCAACTTCCTTCGTGTTGGTGTTACGGAGAATGGATGCCTGCCTTCTGTCTGCAGCCACCACACTGCTTCTTCCTGCCTGTTGGGGTGCCTCCCTCCCCCTGTGTGCTGCTGTCCTCGCTCTGCATGTCCTCCTGCCAGGTTGGGTCAGTTACTATATCATCCACCACCTCGTCTTCTACTTCCACACCCTGGTCCTCCTCCTGACTTTCTGGCAATTGAATCTCATCATGATCCACCTCTTGTGACACTTTCCCACCGTCGCCTTCGTGTGAGCGTAGCTGCTCAAATATTTGGGCATCACTACACGCGATCTCCTCTTGCCCCGCTTCCAGTGGACCGGGCGAGAGGCCCGATTCTATAAATGGAAAAGTGAACAGCTCTTCAGAGTGTCCAAGTGTGGGATCAATTGTCTCTGGGTACTTGGCATGGTGGGAGGAAGGAGGATCAGGGTGAGGAATATGCGGTCCAGACTCAAAGCTACTGAGACTTGACCATGTGGAAGACAGGGTGGTGGTGGTGGTGGCTAAGTGACTGGAAGCATTATTTGTTATCCAACCAACAACCTTTTGACACTGCTCTGGGTTCAATAGTGGTGTGCTGCGGTCCCCTAGAAATTGGGACAGGAAGGTCAGGCGAGAAGATGTGTGTGTTTGTTTTGGCACAATTTCAGCTCGTCCACGGCCTTGTCCTCAGCCTCTGCATGCACTATTACCATCACGTCCAGTTCCCCGTCCCTTGCCACGTGCCTTGCCCATTTTAAATAGAGGACAGTATCTTCCACGCTCACTACAAATGACTGAGTTTGGAGCTAACTTATATGTGATCCGTGTGATAGAGAAAACAGAGTTTTAAATACCTGGCCTGTAGGTAAGTAGTTTGAACAGCAAACTGTGGTGAATTGCTTCAATGACACACTAAAGGAAATATTTAATGGAGGCCAGAAATGGCAGTATTTTCTGACAACGTATATGTGATCCGTTTGATGGAGAAAACACAGTTTTAAATACCTGGCTTGTTGGTAAGTAGTTTGAACATCAAACTGATGTGAATTGCTTCAATGACACACTGAAGGAAATTTTTAATGGAGGCTAGAAATTGCAGTATTTTCTGACAACATGTATGTAATCCTTGTGACGGATAAAACAGAGTTTTAAGTACCTGCCCTGTAGGTAACTAGTTTGAACAGCAAACTGCAGTGAATTGCTTCAATGACACACTAAAAGAAATTTTTAATGGAGGCCAGAAATGGCAGTATTTTCTGACAACGTATATGTGATCCGTTTGACGGATAAAACAGAGTTTTAAATACCTAGCCTGTAGGTAAGTAGTTTGAACCGCAAACTGCTGTGAATTGCTTTACTGACATACTAAAGGAAATTTTTAATGGAGGCCAGAAATGGCAGTATTTTCTGACAACGTATATGTGATCCGGTTGATGGAGAAAACAAAGTTTTAAATACCTGGCCTGTAGGTAAGTAGTTTGAACAGCAAGCTGATGTGAATTGCTTCAATGACACCCTGAAGGAAATTTTTAATGGAGGCCAGAAATTGCAGTATTTTCTGACAACATGTACGTAATCCTTGTGACGGATAAAACAGAGTTTTAAGTACCTGGCCTGTAGGTAACTAGTTTGAACAGCAAACTGCAGTGAATTGCTTCAATGACACACTAAAGGAAATTTTTAATGGAGGCCAGAAATGGCAGTATTTTCTGACAACGTATATGTGATCCGGTTGACGGAGAAAACAAAGTTTTAAATACCTGGCCTGTAGGTAAGTAGTTTGAACAGCAAACTGATGTGAATTGCTTCAATGACACACTGAAGGAAATTTTTAATGGAGGCTAGAAATTGCAGTATTTTCTGACAACATGTATGTAATCCTTGTGACGGATAAAACAGAGTTTTAAGTACCTGCCCTGTAGGTAACTAGTTTGAACAGCAAACTGCAGTGAATTGCTTCAATGACACACTAAAAGAAATTTTTAATGGAGGCCAGAAATGGCAGTATTTTCTGACAACGTATATGTGATCCGTTTGACGGAGAAAACAGAGTTTTAAATACCTAGCCTGTAGGTAAGCAGTTTGAACCGCAAACTGCTGTGAATTGCTTTACTGACATACTAAAGGAAATTATTAATGCAGGCCAAAAAAAAAAGCAGCTATATAGTGTCCTGGAACCTACACCCAGGCATTTCTTAGCCAGGGCTGCTTCTTTACAGGGTTGAACGGGCCCACCAGAGAACCAGAGACTCCTCTGTTCCTTTAGGAGAGTTCATAGTGCAAACCTTGCAGGTCATGAGGACGATAAAGGCCAACATCTCCTTAGCTTGCTGCTGGCACTTTTCTGTGGGAATCAACTTGGCACCAACCAGCCTGGAATTTTTCTAGTGGTTTGGTATTGGCACTCAGTACCATTATCGAAGCCATCCACAATTTCCTTCTCAGGAATTTTATTTGGTTGACAGAGTGGCTGCCCAAATACATTAGTTTCTCACAAAGTAGCTGAAGATACTGAGTGGCATAAGGTACAAGTTTCTCCAGCATGTTAGATATCAGAGGTAGAACAGAGAGGGCAGCTCAGTGACTCAGTGGTTAGCACTGTAGCCTTGCAGCACTGGGGTCCTGCGATTAAATACCACCCACCAAGGACAACATCTGCAAGGAGTTTGTATGTTCTCCCCATGTTTGTGTTGGTTTCCCCTTCAGTTAAAAAGCAGCCATAGGGTGTCCGGAAACATTCCCACAGACTTTTCTTAGCCAGGGCTGCTTCTCGGCAGGGTTTGACAGGCCCACCAAAGAACCAGAGACATCTCCGGTGAGTCCTGGCTTCTCCTTCAGGAGAGTTCATAGCGCAAACCTTGCAGCTGCTCTGGAGCTCTTTAGTGGGGGAGAAAGGTGGGCCCTCTGAATCAAATCCTCTGGTGGGCCCAATGTTCTTCAGTCTGACACTGCTTCTCGGTGACAGTTGTATTTCACCTCAGCCATATTCTTTAGCTCTGTGAAGGACTGTCATAGAGGGAAACCGTAACTACTCTGGCTGTGATTTCTCCCATTAAAGTCCTCTAATGCAGCTTGTTCCATAAGCAATGAAAGCCAATCCAATATCAGCTCACACTTCTCAGTGGTGCTTCGACACACAAAGATCTTTCTTTCTTGCATTGAATTTCATGATTACAGGGATTGGCAATGCATTTTGAGAAATAATTTGCATAAGCAAAGCCAAGGTTTAGGCCACTCAAGGTCATCATTAAGCGAAACTCATACAGCTTTCCCACACACTGAAAGAGGAGTATCAAGACTTCAAAGACAGCCAAGACTTCCCTGTCCTCACCAAGAGGATGACTGTCCATGTTCTCCTCCTCCTAGTCATTATCACCCAATCCACGTTGAGATGAGATAAGGCTGGGCTGTGTAGTATCACCCTCTATAGATCCTTACTTCGCCTGCAATGCCTCCTCTTTAAATGTGAGCAGCAAGCGTTTCATTATGCAGAGAAGCAGTATGGTGATGCTAATTATGGTGTGATCACTGCTCACCATCATGGCGGAGTCCTCAAAGTTTTGTTGGATGGCACAGATGTCAGACATCCATGTCCACTCATCAGTTCTTATGTGTTGAGGCTGACCTGAATTCCGATCGGTGTGTTGAAGCTGGTACTCAATAACTGCTCTCTGAAGCTCACAAATCCTTCCCAACATCTGCAACGTTGATTTCAAACGTGTCGTGACATCGCACAACAGTCAGTGAGCTGTTAGCTGCAAACGCTGATGAAGCTCTGCCAGGGTGGTGGAAGCTGTAGCTGACTTTCTGAAATGGGTTTTGAGAAACCACTGAACCACTAAGATGAGCACATTAAGTGCTCTCGTATGACTAATGTGTACCCCTGAATGGAGAACAATATCAGCACCAAAGGATTAAAAGATGAAATATAGACTGCTTAATATACCATGATACTTAGAGAACCAATTTTGCTTATCTTGCGTACCCCTGTGACAACAATATCTGCACCAAAGAATTAATTTCACTAGAGTAGAACTAGTATAATGGTGACCGACAACTCTTCCACTGCAGCCAACCCAGCAGATGGAGACCCAATCAGGAATGTTCACACTTCAAAAAATTAGGGCCTGACACCACTATTTCCGTGGCCAACAGATTGGAGATGATGGAGTTCAAGCTCTTAGCTTTGTCATGTGTAGGAGGAAACAATCTTTTATGTGACCACAACTGCAGGTCCGAGGACTGGCTTCTTGCTGAGAGAGGGCAGAGTACGGTAAAATGGACAAACTGCTGGACCGTGAGTGAGGTCCAGGCGGAGATGTTACGGTGGATTGAGAAATGTGTGGTGTGCTCAGTTAAACAAACAGACCAGGCATGCCCGCTTCCGCTAGAGCTGATGAGCTCTCACTCAGCCTGACTGGAGCAGGTATACAACCGAAGGTTCTGCGGTGGGAGTCGTGAGTGACAATACTTGGCACGGCGGTAACAGAGGAGGAGGAAGAAGCAGCAGATGCATTTGATGGGGTGGCTGATGGTTGTTTATCATGTTTGTGTACCCCTGTGTGGATAACAATATCTGCATCAAAAAAAATTATTTCATTACAGTATAACTATTGTAAAGGAGACCAACACCTCTTCCACTACACCCAACACCTCTTCCACTACACCCAACCCAGTGGGGAGACCCAATCAGGATTCCCCACATTTCCAAAAATTAGTGGCAGACACCAGCAAAGTAGCATCATTTTCAGCACAGTAGAAATTGTAGAATTAGGAACGACACCTCTTTCCCTACAGCCACCCAGTAGATGGAGACTCAATCAGGAGTGTTCACATTTGAAAACATTTAGGCCTAAAACCACAAAAGTGGCATCAATTTCACTAGAGTATAAGTAGTATAATGGGGACCGACACCTTTTCCCCTAAAGCCAACCCAGTAGATGGAGACACTATCAGGATTCCCCACATTTCCAAAATTAGTGGCAGACACCAGCAAAGTGTCATAAATTTCAGTATAGTAGAAATTGTAGAATTAGGAATGACACTGTCCCTACAGCCAACACAGTGGATGGAGACTCAATCAGGAATGTTCACATTTCCCTAAGTTAGGGCCAAACACCACCAAAGTAACATCAATTTCACCAAAGTAGAAGTAGTTTATTGTAGACCAAAACCATTTCCCCTACAGCCAACCCAGTAGATGGAGACTCAATCAGGAGTGCACCATCCTCTTCAGTCGTTCACCACTTGTCAGACTTGTACTCTGATGTGCTGGTGCACAAGCTGGTCTAAAAAATGTGTGAGAGGACTCACAGAAATTGATTTTGCCATTTACACTACTGCTGCTGCTAATATTTTGGTGTTGACCAATTGACGTGCCGGAAGTTTAAAGTGTAGAGCTGTGATGCACTCTGTGTGCCTCACTGCTGTCTTGGGGAAAACCTATCTTAGGGTTGTGCAAAAGTGTGTTTCGATACTCCAGCATTCGCAGGTTCCTTTCCGGTGCGGGAAGCATGTGGCAAGATTTACTCTTATAACGTGGATGTAACGTGGAGTTGCAACCAAGTAGTCAGCACTATTTCGAATCATAAGTATACGGGGATCATGTTGCACATATGAGTGCAGCAAGAAGTATTTTTTTAGTGTAGATGAAGTCTGTATAACATATGAGATATTCTCCAAAGTATTTCAAACTCAGATCTAGCCTTCTGTATCACGTAAGGAACAGCAAAAAATAGATTTTTTTACTCTGCATAAGCTCTGCATACAGCTGAATTTCGCCGCCACTAAAGGACTAGCTGACTTATAGAAGAGTGTATCACGTTTGCCACGGAAAAAAGTATTTTTTGGACTCTGCCTAGCAAGAGAAAAAAATAATTTTTACTCTGAAAGCTGCTGAACTTCAACCCCACTAAAATAGTAGGCGGCTTTTAGCAGAGTGCATCACGTTTGCGACACAAACATATCTTTGGTGGACTGTGGATAGCAACAGAAAAAATATATTTTTTTAGTCTGAAAACAGCAGAAGTTCACCGCCACTAATGTAGTAGCTGACTTATAGCAGAGTGTATCACATTTGCCACAGAAAAAAATATTTTTTGGACTCTGCCTAGCAAGAGAAAAAAATCATTTTTTTTGCTGTGTACACAGCTGAATTTCACCTACCAAAAATGACAAAGTGGGCTACTATAGCTTGCACTATCACATTAGCAAATGAAAAAAAAGGTTTCTGTGCTCTGCACTGAGAAGCTCTGCAGAGTTTTCATACAGCTCAATTTCAGCCCCACAAAATCAAAAGGTGGGCTACAAGGGCTTGCTTGCTTGGTTTATCACAATAGCATGTGAAAAAATAGATTTAAGGCATACTCGTGCATGGAGCACAATACAACCAGTGCACAGCATACTTGTATTGCATGGGGCCTGCTCTTTCTCTCAGAATCTCAGTAATTGCACAAGAAAAAAAAATATGCTGAAACATCGATTTGACAGGTACACAGCACTATCTATACTATCTGACTTCCACACAAGCGCCCATCTATCTAGCTAATATCTCTCATTATACAGGAGCACACTCAGCAGCGTCTGTCACTGGCAGTAACATGGATAAAATGCTGCTGAGGGAACATGGCCGCATTTTATATAGAGAGGACATGTGATTTCAGCAGCCAATGGCAGAAACCATTGTGTCTGGACAGTGTGGATGCTTCCTGCTCTCTGATTGGATTAAACTTAAAGTTACAGTCCACAGGAAAAAAAAAGATTACAAGCGCGCCGTTGATCTGAGCTGTTCTGAGCTTTCCCCAGCCCCTCCACTCATCTAACTCATCCCCCGCTCATCATAAACGGGCACTATGCTAGCCAAACTGTTCAAAATGCTGTTGTTGCCCCGCAATCATGTTCCCGCATTTATTTGCCGAACGTTGCTGATTTTTCCCTAATTTAAGAAATTTTGCTCGCCTTTCCAATCACGAGTCCGAATGTGCCATAATCGTGTCAAATTTAAGTTGTAAGATCGGATTTCGAACAAATTCTCTCATCACTTCAAAAGTTGCACAACTTTAGTGTCCTAACATACTCCAGAAATGTACTCCAGTTTGTGACTAGAGAAACATTTCTGGTGAGGCACACAGAGTAAGTGGATATTACTCCTGTGGACCCATCACTGAGAATGACATAGGAAAAGCCAGTCTTAATTTACCAGGCCCTACGAGTTTCCTGTTTTAGACAATCATTACTCATAAATGTCTAAAGCTGGCAATACACATTAGGTAGCTGTCAGATGAATGATCATTCTTCTTGACCAAGCGTTTCATTATGTTATATGACTTATATGACAGAGCTGTTGCTAAAGTCTACTGGCAGTGACTTATTTCAGTACCAAAAGAAAGAGGCTGTTCAAATTCATCTGGTCCCCATACCCATTAGATGGCCAGATGACTTTTATCTAATATTAATGCGAGTTGGTTTGTAAATTGGCATTGAAATCACTAGAGCTCTCCAGATAACAATGGTCACTTCCTTTATATTAGATTTAAGGTTTGCGATGGGCAGTGTAAGTAATGGTAATCTTGGTAAACTATTGCCATAGAACTGTCATTTTGCCTGTTACTAATAATCATGAAGAATAAATTAATTTTATTATATACATTAAACCATGATGCTTATCAATTCAGATGCTAGCCAGTTTTGTTAATAGATAAGCAATATTTCTATTTCTTTTTTACATTTTTATTTATATTAGTTTTGGTGCATATTAATGTACATTCTACAGAGGTTGTTCTACATTCCCTGTAATTATTATTAGTGGATTGGGTGGTCTTGAGCTAGTCTTGTTAGATAATTCCCAAGATTAGTAACCTGGAAATGTTTGGCATTAATATATACTGTATATACATTCAGTAAAGCAGAGCATGGATGATCATGGGAAAATTTTTTTTTAATATAGCTCAAAAAATGTTGAACTGAGGAGATATACAAAATCTAAACATATTCTATATTTATATTTGCTGGTCCCCAATACTACCAGGTGTGTTCTCTTCACAAAAGTGCATTCATTTGTATACATTTCATTATAATGGTCTGGTCTTATAGAATAAATGAAGGAAGCGTAATACCTTTCTGGACTGCTTTTCTTTATTTGTGAGCTAAGACCATAATTAATGTTTGCTTGATGGCCTGGGATCTAGAGAATAGCTTCATGAAAGAAGGCAGCTGTGTTTATTGTCAAAGTAATAGTATCTTTGTTAGCCCTGCAAATACCAAATCTTATAAATTACTAAATCTTTGCTTTCTGATTTTTATTTTGGGACGACGCTGAAGTGAGCAAAGTTCAACAATAAATTTCTGTTTTTATTTATCCATTAGATATATACAGCGGGTGAAATAAGTATTGAACACGTCACCAATTTTTTAAATACATATATTTCTAAAGGTGTTATTAAAATGAAATTCTTACTAGATGTCAGTAAGAACCCATCCAATCCGCACAGACAAAGGAATCAAACCATAGATGTCCATAAATTAAGTTCTGAAAAGCTACTCAGACA
Source organism: Phyllobates terribilis (assembly GCF_046119375.1). Taxonomy (NCBI): domain Eukaryota; kingdom Metazoa; phylum Chordata; class Amphibia; order Anura; family Dendrobatidae; genus Phyllobates; species Phyllobates terribilis. The sequence goes on from NW_027362762.1 coordinate 697,066,166, forward strand.
TGTAATTGTTTTTGTTGGTATCAGCTCTAGCAGACTTGCCCAAGGCAAATACACAAACCTGACACATTAGCAATTACATTTTTTCCTTCCACTAGCCACTACTTCTGCGTTGGCTAAAATATTTCAATTGCTTCTAAATAAGATAACAAGTTTAAAAATCAGTATTATATACTTTACATATCTACTTACAGCCTTTGCAAAATAAAAGCATGATTTGTATCCAGTAATAAGAAAATCGTATATTTTTGATTCGCTGTATTTTGAATAGATTTTCATAAAATGTAATCTGTATGTCACTTTATATGCAGACTTGTAATATATTTTTGACTCCAGTTTTCGCATTATTTTGCCTTCTTATACATTTTGCAGAGACCCAGGAACATTTAACGACTTAATTACACTAGGCTAGTGCTCCTCAACTCGAGGTAAGTTAGTCACATATGAAGCTCATGCCCCTGGTGTTACGTAGGCACTTTAAAATTTATTTTTGAGAAACATTTTCCAAATTTAGCTCAACATATTCTGTCGTATCCAAATACTATATCAGTCCAAATAAAGCTCTTCCTGAAAAATTCAGTTTTTCAATTACTATTTGGATAATTAGGTTTTAGAGATTTCTAAGCAACCTCAGTTGAATGCCTACTCTCAACAGGACCTCAAATAGTTAAGCAGATCCTTCCTCTACATCTAAATCTGTCCAAAGATTTGCATCTCTGGTAAGTTAATACCCAAATCTTATTCTACAACTCCTTCTAGAGTAAGACATTTAGTAGTTGTTTTTTTACATCTTGAAAGGAACTAATTCCAAACACTGTTCCACTATACTGTTCTATATTACCTATGTCAGGGTATGTAGTTAATGGACTATCAATGTAATACCTCTTGACACGACTTTTTATAAATCCTAAATGCCCAGTTGACTGGTGGACTTTAAATAAATAAATGTAATGTGTAAATACTTTTCTTGAATCTTTCAGCCTTATGTTTGGTTTCCATTGAGTAGATTATATAACACAAAAGAAAACTGATATGTGAACTGTTCAAGGCTCAAGGGGCCAGTCTTTCAAAAATGCATTTTGAACTTGCTTTCAAGAGCTGTCAACTTTATTGAATTAGAAATGAACCGGGAACAGCATTCAAATGGTAAGCCAAGAGTGATGTTCATATAGCTGAAATGAAAGCCTCTAGAAAAGAAGTACAAAGTATTTAAAATAAACAGACGGGAAGTTTTTATCTAATTCTAAGATTCTGTACAAATGAAATTTATTGAAGCAGTACACCTGCTGTAACATAAAGCCTGCCAAAAACTGTGTTTGACCCAAAGCGCCTACTCCTACTGCATGTCAAATATGGATAAACAGAATATTTACATCCAGGGAAAAGTTAAGGGGTCAGAGTGGTATCCTACAACCTCAAATAACACTACATTAAGCAGTATCTGGTGACAGTAGTAAGGTCATGCATAATGAAATTCTATAGTCATTGTGAATATGAAGTGCGGCTCTGAGCTTAATGTTGTAAAAAGAATATGGAACTGATGGAGAAAGTTCAAAGATGGCTACCAGATTAATAAATAGGATAAGCAGATTATTATATACAAATAATTTGCAGATAAACTATTTCAAGAGTTGGTTGTAAAGGATAGGAAAGTACCTTACAGAATCAAGAAGCATATTTTCCTTGTGCTGGAACTTTGGCTTCATTTGAGGATGTTTTGTGTTGTCATTTTCTGAATAAAACAGCTAAGTTAATATTATTATTTATTTTTAGAGCACTATTGGTTCCATTGTGTTGTACATCAGAAGGGGTTACATATAAGTTACAAATATAAAACACTGAACAATCTAACCATGACAGACCGGTATAGAAAGAAGCTGGCCCTGCCCTTTCAGACTTACAGTCTACAAGTCAGAATGTGAAAAAAAGTTTCTATAGCCACATATCTACATTAGCAAAAGGTCTATGCACAAGGAAAAGCCTTGTTTAGTGGATCCAAATATGTGCTATGATTATACTCTTTCCAAGAATCAATGAATTTAAGAGTGAATACCCCAAAATTCAACCAAGGATTCTAGTGGAAAACTTCATATGCCTTTATATAAAATAACATGTAAGTATAATATGGGCCCACTTCAATTTAGGGTAAGTGTTCAGTATCATCGCACTTTACAACTTTTGAAACTTTCTTATTGCGAATAACTCTGCCAAGATTTCAATTCAACAAATTGCTCGAAATTTGCAGAAAAATTTGATTTACATCGAAATTATTTGAGGTGAATTAATTGTTCCTTCTTATGCTATTACCCCAAAACATAATAAATTCAGGGTGTGAAAAAAATAACACTCATCTCACTGCTTACATGTCGAATTGCCTCAACCCCCCGTCTGGTCTTTTCTTTTTACCTTCATACAATGTTCAACATCCTCTTCTGCCTTTTTTACTCTGCGCCAGGGCTTTTGGCACTGAGTAGGCATGTGCTGAGATGTCAGCGGCCAACTCAGCACCAGAAGACAGGATGCAGAGTGAAGAACGCCAAAGAGGATGTCTTTTAATGGGGAAAGGTAAAAGGAAGATACCAGGCAGAGGGCTTCGGCAGTGGTGTTCTGCAACAGCGATGTATTAACACTTTTCCCATCACTCTACTATTCAGTAAAAAAATGGCTGTCATTTTGCTGAATTCATTTTAAAAAAAAAATCTTATCTGGAAAATCTGTTGTTTTTTTTAAATTCAAGGTAAATTCATTTAATCTCAAACAAACGTGTTCATCTCCGGCACCTACTTGTGCAGATACCATTAGAAAAGTACTGTACATAGATTACAGTCAGCAGAATACTAATATCATTGCCAAATGATACATTTTACTATAAAACTCACTTGGAGTTTGACACTTGTGGCCTAGAAAACAGTGACATCTTGAGGTTTACCAAGTTTAAATTATAAAGTAATTGTAAAGTAAATTGTCAATAACATTATCTTCTTAGAATACTATTAACTATTGAACCCGTTCTACGCCCGGGTGGCTAGCATTTTTATTTATACATTTCCAGCACCATTTTTTTTTTTATGACACTGTGTCTGCGAATTTGCATATACAATGTCTTCAATAAAATTGTGCCGGATATCACAGTATGTGCACGCACTGACTCTGGAGCCATTTTATTGAGGTAATGTACTACAACACCAACATAGCAGTGCACACGCACTGGCCATAGGGATAATGGAGATGAGCGGTTGGTGCACACTGCTATGTTGACATTGTAGTGCATTACTTCAATAACATGGTGCCGGAGTTAGCCAGCATGTGAGCATACCACACGATCCAGCGCCATTTTATTGAAGACACTATATGTGCGAATTCACAGACACAGTGTCTTAAAAAATTGGTGCCACATAGAGAGGTATGCACATACGCTGACTCCGGCACCATTTTATTGAAGTATTGTTACATAGTAACATAGTAATGTAGGTTGAATAAAGACCTAAGTCCATCAAGTTCAACCTTTCTCCCCCAATTGTACTCCCTAAACTAACACTGCACTAAAATACTAATCCCTATGCCTAAATCTGTTGATCCAGTAGAAGGCAAAACCCCAGGACACATTCAGCTAATTTGCATCATGGGGAAAAATTCCTTCTTGACCCCGAGAAAAGGTGATCACACTGGATCAAACCTAATTATGATACTAGTTATGTAATTACTATTACCGTACTAAATGTACTACTATAGGTGTAACATTTTGCTTAATTTAAATGTAACCCACAATGTTATGTGTATTGAGGAAGTAATCCAGCCCTTTTTTTGAAAGCTGTTAAAGTACGGCAGGCCTTGGAAAGGAAGGAGTGACATTTGGGACATAGACTTTGATGGTATGGTCTGCGGGTGTCATGTCACATTTGGAGAGCCCCTGATGTGCCTAAACAGTGGAGAACCCAGACGAGGGAAAAATACATCCCTCAAAGATTTTATCCAGGGGTATAGTGAGCATTTTGAACCCACAGGTGCTACACAGAATTTGATAAAAAAAAATTTCACTAAAATATAGTTTTAGCCCCAAATTTATAATTTTTGCAATGGATAATAGAAGAAAACGGACCCCGTAATTTGTTATGCTATCTCTCCCGAATGCGATGATGCACCATATGTCATCAGAAATTACTGTTAGGCCACACATCAGGGCTGAGAAGGAAGGAGCACTATTTGGCTTTTGGAGCATAGATTTTGGTAGAATAGTTTGTGGGTGACATTTGCGGAGCCCCTAACTTGCCAGAACAGCAGAAAAACCCCAACAGTGACCCCCATTGTAGAAATTACACATCTCAATGAATTAATCTACTGCTGCATTGACTATTATGTAACATCCATGCCAGGCTTTATTCTGGAGAATTCCAAATATGCCAGTTTAGTGCCTATACATTGTGCCCCCATAAACTGTTATGCCCCCATATATTGTAGCACCCCCATACATTTCTACTGGTGACACACACCCCGTAAATTAAGTGCTCTCCCTGCTACAATAATATCAAACATGTGGCTGCTTAATGCGGTTTAGGCGCAGTGGGGCATTTGGATTTGGGAGCACATAATTCACTGGATTTTATTTGAGGGGGTGGGAGCTGTCACTTTCCCAGAGTCTTTGTTCTACCAGTAACATGGTATCCCATATAGTCCCCGTGACAGATGACAGACCTGAGAGGAAGCTGGTTTTGTGTGGAATAAATTAGGGGTTTTATTGGTAACATTTTGGGGTACATAATTTTTGATTGCTTCCAGAATAAGACTGGATCGCCAGTCTACACTGAGCACTTACGATGGGGTTTCCGTGTAAATCCCACAAAAATGTGATTCAGACGAAACCCCCAACAGAACCACCCACCACAAAGAGGCAGATGGAGACACTTTAAAGTCCGTTTGATGACTGCTCCGGTGGTCACCATCTTTTAGGCGTGCACAGATCTGTGGTCGTCTAAAAAAAAACTTAAAATGATGGTACACCGCCGAAACAGAGACCAGTCCAAAGGGACTCCATCGGCCTCATAAGTGATTGGCTCCATCTGGGTTTAGTCTGAATTGTGGTTTTGGTGAATTTACACGGAAATCCCAATGTAAGCGCTCAGCGGAGAGCGCAGTATAAACGTGAGCCGAGCCTTATTCCAATTTTTTGGAGGCAGAATGAAGAAATAGACAGTAGTACCAGAATAGTTCTTATTTTTATTATTTCACGGTTCACCGTGCAGTATAAGTAATAAGGTGGATTTATTCTTCAGTCCGTGCGATTACGGCAATACCAGATTTATATGTTTTTTTGTTTTTAGGCTTTGCTATCGCACAGTAAAAATGCTTTTTTATAAAAAGTAGTTATTTTCGTCGCCATATTCTGAGAGCTGTAATTTTTTTATTTTTTGGCGAACCGAGTTGTATGATGGCTTACTTTTTGCGAGATGAGTTGCAGATATTTTTGGTACCATTTTGGGGCACATAGTAATTTTTGATCGCTTTTTATTTTGATTTTTCAGGCACAGAATGAACAAAAGGCAGCAATTCAGTTATTGTTTTTATCTTTTATTTTTTGCTCCGTTTGCCGTGCGGTAAAAGTGATAAGACCGATTTGTTTGTCAGGTCGGTACGATTACAGCGATACCAGATTTATATATTTTTTTATGCTTTGCTATTTTTACACACTAAAGAAAGTATTTTACAAAAAATAATTTGATTTTGCATTGTCACATCCTGAGAGCTGTAACTTTTTTCTTTTTTTTTTCAGAATGAGCCATATTATGGCTTGTTTTTTGCAGGACGGTTTGGCCTTTTTTTTATATATGCTTATATACGACTTTTTGATTGTTTCTTATTCACTTTTTTGTGAGTCAGTATAATGAAAAAGCGTCAGTGTATGAGACCTGTCAGTGCGTCACTGAACTCATGACTGTGCCTGTGAGATCCAACTCATTGCTCGATCTCACAGGCCACCATGATCTCACATGATCTCACATGATCTCAGGGTACCATGGTAACCATCGGGACCCGCTATTCTCATCGCGGGAGTCCGATGGTTACTTAAGGGGTCTTGTAAGCACTAAAATACCGCTGTCACGATTGACAGCGGTATTTAAGGGGTTAATTTGCCCCGATCGGCATCGAGACTGGCCAGGGCTGATACCGCAGGGTGTCAGCTGTCACACACAGCTGACACCCGCAGGAATTGCCGTCGGGCGGCGCTATACACTTATTCCACAGTGGCGCATTTTCATGGCATTGCGGTGGTCGTTAAGGGGTTAAAGCTTTTACCAGTATCTATAGTTTTGGTGCTGCTACCTCTCCTTACTGCATGCCACTTGTCGGAAGGTTTCTTACAACTGTGTGTTCTGTAAACTAAAGAATGAAAAATATATAGTTATAAGGACAACAAGTCTACAATAATGTGCACTGCCAAATTGGTTCAGTCAGGCTTTGTATGTACCAAGATATTCTCCCCTACAAGTAAATCTTTTAATAGAGAATACCGCCATATATACAGCACCCAATGAAGCATGATTCAATTTTTTGACTGTCTAATTCAATATGAAAAACACATAGTATGTAATTAATAAAAAGGCATACAGAGGATGTTTGAATGGGTAACAGAGAAAAAGTAGAGATCTCTAAGGCGCCACACTATAGTACTATGCACGATCCCTAAGGAAAAATGTCAAACAAGAAAGAAGCTAATGTTGAACAAAGGTTGACCTAATTTAATAAAGCAAGAAAAAATATGTTGTAAAGATTGATCTTGTTTGGTGCTGCATTCTAACTCAGATGGGCAATGTAATGAAGTGTAAGTGTTTAATTTACACTACCGTTCAAAAGTTTGGGGTCAACCAGACAATTTTGTGTTTTCCATGAAAACTCATACTTTTATTTATCAAATGAGTTACAAAATGAATAGAAAATATAGTCCAGACATTGACAAGGGTAGAAATAGTGATTTTTATTTGAAAGGATAATTTTCTCCTTCAAACTTTGCATTTGTCAGAGAATGCTCCCTTTGCAGCAATTACAGCATTGCAGACCTTTGGCATTCTAACTGTTAATTTGCTGAGGTAATCTTGAGAAATTTCCCCCCATGCTTCCTGAAGCCCCTCCCACAAGTTGGATTGGATTGATGGGCACTTTTTGCATACCATACGGTCAAGCTGCTCCCACAACAGCTCAATGGGGTTGAGATCTGGTGACTGCGCTGGTTACTCCATTACAGATAGAATACCAGCTGCCTGCTTCTTCCCAAAATAGTTCATGCATAATTTGGAGATGTGCTTTGGGTCATTGTCCTGTTGTAGGATAAAATTGGCTCCAATCAAGCGCTGTCCACAGCGTATGGCATTGCATTGCAAAATGGAGTGATAGCCTTCCTTATTCAAAATCCCATTTACCTTGTACAAATCTCCCACTATACCATCAACAAAGCAACCCGAGACCATCACATTACCACCATCATGCTTGACAGATGGCATCAGGCACTCTTCCAGCATCTTTTCAGTTGTTCTGCGTCTCACAAATGTTCTTCTGTGTGATCCAAACAGCTCAAACTTTGATTCGTCTGTCCATAAAACTTTTTTCCAATTTTCCTCTGTCCAATGTCTTTGTTCTTTTGCCCATATTAATCTTTTCCTTTTATTAGCCAGTTTCAGATATGGCTTTTCCTTTGCCACTTTGCCCTGAAGGCCAGCATTCCGGAGTCGACTCTTCACTGTAGACGTTGACACTGGCGTTTTGCGTGTACTATTTAATGAAGCTGCCAGTTGAGGAGCTGTGAGGCGGCGATTTCTCAAACTAGAGACTCTAATGTACTTGTCTTGTTGCTCAGTTGTGCAGCGGGGCCTCCCACTTCTCTTTCTACTCTGGTTAGAGCCTGTTTGTGCTCTCCTCTGAAGGGAGTAGTACACACCGTTGTAGGAAATCTTCAGTTTCATGGCAATTTCTCGCATGGAATAGCCTTCATTTCTAAGAACAAGAATAGACTTTCAAGTTTCACATGAAAGTTCTTTTTTTCTGGCCATTTTGAGAGTTTCATAGAACAAACAAATGTAATGCTCCAGATTCTCAACTAGCTCAAAGGAAGGTCAATTTTATAGCTTCTCAAATCAGCCAAACCGTTTTCAGCTGGGCTAACATACTTGTGCAAGGGTTTTCTAGGGTTTTCTAAACATCCATTAGCTTTCTTACACAGTTAGCAAACACAATGTACCATTAAAACACTGGAGTGGTGGTTGTTGGAAATGGGCCTCTATACACCTATGTAGATATTGCAATAAAAACAAGACGTTTGCAGCTAGAATAGTCATTTACCACATTAACAATGTATAGAGTGTATTTCTGATTCATTTATTGTTAGCTTCATTGAAAAAAATGTGCTTTTCTTTCAAAAATAATGAAATTTCTAAATGACCCCAAACTTTTGAACGTTAGTGTAAGTCTATTAAGAAGAAGACAGACATATCAATATTGATGATGATTTAGTATCTACTTTACCTATTTCCTAAGTCTGTGTAGGTCATTATTGGTATAACTCACAATAAATTTATTTTCATGCTAGATGTACCGTGTTGTCAGGAATATCTAAAGATGTGATTTAATTAATTCATTGATATAATTTAATTGATTAAATTTTTTTTATTGTCCACCATTAAAGAAAAAAAACAAGCTACTGCACGCTGTTATTCTAAAAAATCGACCCGATGTCATGCATATTGTGGAAATAAGTCCCCCATCCCAAGAGATCTGTCATCAACAGTATTTATAATACTATGAAGGAAAACCACTTTTATCATTGTATGTTAAGTAGTTATATTACTTCATTTGTTTTTCTAAGATGATTTATTGGGATTTTAATTCAGCAGAGGAATTATTCAGCGGTAAAACAAATAACTATATAAATTATGCTTTTTCATCCTCCGACTGACCTTCCTGTGGGACTGTTGATGTTCGTGACTGTCTCTTCGAGAGAATACCAGGCCTATTGGACTATGGAGAATGCAGTAAATTTACCAGTTTCATATACAATGATTGCATTCTAAAGTCCATAATAACTGCTGCAAAACTACCTGCAGAAATGAACAAAGGTTCTTTGGAGATCTACGTTCAGTTAAAGAGTTTGTAAACTTTTAAAATCTATACACAGCAGTGAAATAAGTATTGAACACATCACCAATTTCTATGTAAATATATTTGTGCTTTTGATATAAAATTATCACCAGATATTGATAACAACCCATCCAGTCCACACAGGCTAAGAAATCAAACCATAGATGTCCATAAATTAAGTTATGTGTAATAATGAGAAATTACACAGGGAAAAAGTATTGAACATGTTTACTAAAATGTATTCAATACTTTGTACAAAAGACTTTGTTAGTGATGACAGCTTCAAGACACCTCCTGTATGTTCTTCCACACACTCTTCAAATCCTGAAGGTTCTGGGGGTTCCTTCTGTGAACTCTTAGCTTTAATTCCATCCATAAATTTTCTATTGGACTCAGATCGGGTGATAGGCTGGGGCATTCTAGAAGCTTTATTTTCTTTTTTCCCTGGAACCAATTGAGAGTTTCTTTGACTGTGTGTTTGAGATCATTGTCTTGCTGAAATGTTCACCCTTGTTTCATCCTCATCATCCTGATAGATGGCAGGAGATTTTTATCAAGAACTTCTCGGTACATTTGTCCATTCATCCTTCAATCATTTGAAGTTTGCCAGTGCCATATGCTGAAAAATAACCCCACACCATGATGTTCCAACATCCAAGCTTCACTTTTGGTATGATATTTTGGGGTAATATGTAGTGATGGGCGAGCACTAAAATGCTCGGGTACTCGATGTGTGGCGCCCCTGAGGGTTCAGTCGCCAGAGAGATGCTGCACCTCACCCAGAGGTGTGGTGTCTCCCTTCTCTCAGGTAAGATGGGAGTGCTGCACGGAACCCCAAACACCTACATCCAACACCACACTGCTCCAGGCCAGCAGGAGGGGCAAGACGCATTGTAGTTTTTTGCTGAGCCCCAACCCTGGCTGGAGTAGGGGGGAACCCAAAGGTAGGGGGAGCCAATAGTGGATGTGGGTGGAGGAAGTAGGTACAGAAAGCACTTATACAGTAGGTATATAAAAGGAAGCCATATTAGAGCAGGAGTGGAGAAGTGAGAGCGGTTCAGAGGAACAGTCCGGGAGCAGATGCTCAGCAGGAGCTCTGCTCCACAAGTTAGGGCCCAGGATAGAGGCCCCGGAGGGGAGCAGGGAGTAGGCTCCTTTCTAAGGAAAGGATCCCATGGGGTACGGCGCGTGCAGGACGGCACCCATATGCCCCGCTCTTGCCAGGTGTCAGGAGGGATTGGTTGCTTCATTCTAATCTCCAGGGGGTCAGGTTGGTCCCGGATCCGACGTACAGGAAGGACTTCAGCATACCTGAGCGGGATTGAGAGTGGGCAGTGTAGGGCAGCGGTGAGAAGGACTAAGAAGACGGTCAAAGTAGGAACACGAGAAAGTGGGGTTCTGCCAGGCATTCTTAAGCTGCTTGAAGGAGGACTGAACCCCTGCCCGGTGAGCACAGCGCGGCGAGGGAGGCCTTCACCTGTAAAGTGCACTTGTGAATTGCCTAAGGACTGTAAGTAAAACCTGGGATGACTGCATCGAACAGCCTCTGTCTGTTTCTTCACCTGCGCCATTTGTGCTCCCCACACCACAACGCCCAGCGCACCATCCATTCATCTACACCGCCCTGGGCCAGCCACCATGATTCCTCCCAAAGTGTACCCCGAGGCCCCGGGGGCGAGTCATCCAATTGGCGTCACGAACAGGATACGTGACCAACCAGCCATCCGCGGGTATTGTGTGCCTAGAGAAGTGTTTTCTGCTCTGGATTTGGCACCCGCCCCAGAAGAACGGGCGCCATTATGGGCGTGTTAAAGTACAACAAAATGGAGCCTCCCATCGTGGGCCGGGTCCCAAAATGGTGCCAAAAGCAGGCCCTGCCCCTTGCAACAGTGACTGTCCACGTAAATGTGTCCGTCAAAGCGGGGGGGCCGTCACAGGGAGTGACTGACAGCAGATCGCCATGGGGCCGCCCCCAGAAGAGGAGAGGAGGCGGAGAGAAATAATGGAGACAGGGGGTGGTCTCCACCTGTCTGGTCAAACCGCACCCGGCAGCCGAGATGGAAGCACGCGAAAGCCCAGCCTCCGCCTCAGGCCTGCCACTGCAACAAGTGACCCCCCTCACCCTGGAGGGAGAGAAGATGTCCTCGGAGGACGTGGAGTTTCTCGAGAGTGAGGTTCTCCAACTGGGCCAGCAGGTCGAGCGAGCCCAGCAGGCAGCGGTCGCCAAATGGAAAGGCAAGCTGCTAGAAAAGCTAAAAGTACGGTGGAGGGCAGCATCGGAAGTCAGCAGTGGCGTTCCAGCCCCGGCGGAGAACCAAGAGGCCGTGAAGAATACAGGAGCAGGTAGGAGAGAATCCCCAGTCCCGGGCGCTGCCAGTGCCGACCTGCTCCTGGGCCTCTTCCCCCCGCCTACGCCATATGCTGCCATGCCCTGGTGGGAACAGATGTGCAGCCTGGAACTTTGCCCCTGGGCGCGGAACCAGAGGGCCACCCACCAAGAGCCGTCCCGGAACTGCCACCCCTGGGCGTTGCACCGGAAGGTCACATGCATAGCGCCAGTCCGGAATCTCTAATCCCAGTCGTCGAAGCCGCGGGCCTACTGTTAGAAGCCCTCCCGCCGCCTCCGCCTCCGACCCAAGCGTGTGTCTATGGCGCACCGGCCTTCTACTGGTCCGCATGGTATGAAGACCAGCAGCCCTGACCACTCCTACCGATACCAGCGGCTCCGGTTGACAGCCCAGTCAGAGAAGAATTATGCTGGGACAACCGGGGGGGGGGACCTGATGGGGTTCTCCCAGGAAACTGAGGCCGCTGCCCGGCAGAGGAAGGAGTTCTGCCGGCGGGATCTCCGGCAGCTCGAGAAGGAGCGACGCGCGCGGAGGGTGTGCAGTGAGCGCTTCGAGGCCCGAGACAAGGCCGCCAAGGCGCAAACCCTCCAGGCAGAGACAGCCAAGCCCAGTCCCCGTGAGGAAGGCCTCATTGTTAAGTTTTACCTCAAGGCTGGGTGGAGCTTCATCCACAGTCCCGAATTCAACAGGGACATTTTTGTAAACTGGCGGGATGTGGAGCCCAGGTGTCAGGAGGGATCGGTTGCTTCATTCTAATCTCCAGGGGGTCAGGTTGGTCATGGATCCGACGTACAGGAAGGACTTCAGCATACCCGAGCGGGATTGAGAGTGGGCAGCGTAGGGCAGCGGTGAGAAGGACTAAGTAAGAAGACGGTCAAAGTAGGAACACGAGGAAGTGGGGTTCTGCCAGGCATTCTTAAGCTGCTTGAAGGAGGACTGAACCCCTGCCCGGTGAACACAGCGTGATGAGGGAGGCCTTCACCTCTAAAGTGCACTTGTGAATTGCCTAAGGACTGTAAGTAAAACCTGGGATGACTGCATCGAACAGCCTCTGTCTGTTTCTTCACCGGCGCCATTTGTCCTCCCCGCACTACAACGCCCAGAGCACCATCCATTCTTATACACTGCCCTGTGGTCCGCTCCACCTGTGGGGATCTGTACCATCTTTAGCTGCCATGACACCTGCCTCAGCGGACTGCTGCAGTGCTGGTGACCTTCACCAGACACCACAGTTGGCGTCACGAACTCTCTGAACTTTTACTGATCATTGATACCCCTTTGTGCACTGACCGCCCTGGGCCAGCCACCGTGATTCCTCCCGAAGAGTACCCTGAGGCCCCGGGGGCGAGTCAGATGCTTGGGTGGAGCAAATTGGAATGCTCGGGTGCTTGACGCGAGCAACGAGCTCAATATAAGTCTATGGGAAACGAGAGCATTTTTCAGGCAGCTCCCCCCGGCAGTCTGCAGAGGGCCTAAAAATTGCCCAAATCAATGGGAACAGTGCTCAAATGACATGGGAACAGCATGGGCAAGACCTCTGGAAGCATTTATGACTCCAAGGTCACTGCTGTCAACAACGTTGTCAGAGTTATTACGCCACTTTTACGGACTCACAATAAAACATACAAACACTAAACCAAAATGGATTTTCCTGGGAAATATGTTAAGGAACATCCTTTCCATGGTAATGACTTGTATATAAGCAAAATAAATACCCAAGACCAAAAATACTCCTCCACACCTTGGGCTATGTTCATACGTAGCGTTTTTGATGCGTTTTTGCACTTTTGCATTGCTTTCAACCGTGACAAATGCATTCATCTGGAGATGTTATTTTAACATTTTACAACCTTATCTGGCCATGTGGTGTGTGACATGATCAGACACATCCTGTTTCAATTATGGAGGAGAGACTCTGAAAGTCACAAAGCCTATTTTTATAGGGACATCAGGTGGCCTTTGCTATTCTTAAAGGGCAAGCAGTCGGCCCTCACTATTGTTATAGAGCCATCAGCAGGCTGTGCTTTGCTGTTCCCAATACTAAAGAGTGGGTATCTTTTACTGTTATTGCATATGCAGTGAGCGGCAGGGCTGGTCAAAATTTGGATGCACCCCAATACCCCTTTGAAAATTTGGACGCACCCCAATACTCCTTTGAAGAGACTTCAATGTTCCCATTATTAATAAGTGGGTCTCCCACACTGTTTGCCTATGCAGTGAATGCAAGGGCTGCCAAAAATTTGGACCTACTCCAATGCCCCTTGGAAGAGACGTACAGGAGGGCCTCCTGAAAATGAAAAAAAATGTTCCTATTATTAGAAAGTCGGTCACCCATTGTGTTTGCCTATGCAGTAAATGCAAGGGTTGCCAAAAATTTGGAGGCACTCCAATGCCCCTTGGAAGAGACGTGGAGGTCAGAGGGCCTCCTGAAAACAATGTTCCCATTATTAGGAAGTGGGTCTCCCATAATGTTGGCCTATGCAGTGAATGCAAAGGCTGCCAAAAATTGGGAGGCACTCCAATGCCCCTTGGAAAAGATGTAGGGGGCATCATGAAAAAATGTTCCCATTATTAAGAAGGGGGTCTCCCATATTGTTGGCCTATGCAGTGAATGCAAGGGCTGCCAAAAATTAGGAGGCGCTTCAATGGCCCTTCGAAGAGACGTACAGGTCCTCATGAAAAAATGTTCCCATTATTAGGAAGTGGGCCTCCCATAGTGTTGGCCTATGCAGTGAATGCAAGGGCTGCCAAAAATTGGGAGGTACTCCAATGCACCTTGGAAAAGACTTGGAGGAGTGTATGGGCTGACAAACATTTACCCCTGGGGGGTATACATGAACATACAGTATAAAAATTGTTTTTTCACTTTTTTATGGCATCATACACACCCTTTAAAAAAATTATGTGGGTGTTGCATCACGGACCACGGTCACCCTGGTGACATGGTGGTGAAGGACGAGGAGAAGGAGGAGGACAAGAGCAAATAGCCAAAATCAGGAAGCGAATACTCATGTGTGGGTGTGAAAAGATGCATGGGGTTACACCTCCCAAAAAAAGACACTGGATTTGAGTTTATGTTATGCTGCTGTAATTCAGTGGTGTTGAGTAGTCTGGCCCAATCCAGCCCTTGTTCATTTTTCTAAGAATCAGCCTTCAGCATTTTCAGTTGAAAGGCGGATGCGCTTATCAGTTATAATTCCACCAGCGGCAATAAAAACCCACTCTGATAAAATGCTAGCGGCAAGGCTGGCCAGATCCTCCAAGGCGTAGAGAGCCAGTTCATTCCACATGTCCAGCTTGGATACCCAATAATTATAAGGCACAGAGGAATCAAAAAGGACGTTGGTACTGTCGGCAAGGTACTCCCTCAGCATCTTCCCAAACTTTGCACTCCTTGTGAGAGTACCCAGCGCCTCAAGGCCTGTGTGAAGGGAGGGGCTGAGAAAACTCTCCCAGAACTTTGCCAGTGTTCCCTTGCCTCTGATGGATTGGAGTTGTGTCTCTCTCGGCTGTTGTTGGTTGTCCAATGAACTGTGACCTCTGCCGCCAGCGTTTTCAGATAAGGAATTTTTTAATAGTTCAACAACAAGGGCCTTCTGGTACTGACCCATTTTTGTAGACCTGTCCGCCTCAGGAATAAGAGATATAAAGTTCTCCTTGTAGTTTGGGTCTACAAGTGTCACCAACCAGTAATGAGTCACCCAAAATTTTGAGAATGCGAGGGTCACCGGAAAGGCAGCGTAACATAAACTCAGCCATGTGTACCAGACTGCTAACAGGCAAGACTTCCGCGTTCTCACCAAAAGGACAACTGACCATGCTCTCCTCCTTCCCTTTCTCTTCCTCCTCCCTGTCCTCAGGCCATCCATGCTGAACAGATGGTGTGACAGTTGTGCAGGTAGTACCATCTAAAGCGCATGAAACTAGTTTCGGTTCTTCCTCCTCCTCCTCCTCTTCCTCATTGTCACTCAATAAACATTGGAATGAGATGTGGCTTGGCTGTGTGTAATCACCCTGTATGGTTCCTTGCCCAATCTCATCGTGCTCTGCCTGCAATGCATCCTCTTTAATTGAGAGAAGGGAGCATTTCAGAAGACAGAGAAGCGGGATGGTGACGCTAATTATGGCGTCATCGCCGCTCATCATCTTAGTGGAGTCCTCAAAGTTTTGGAGGATGGTACCGATGTCTGACATCCATGTCCATTCCTGAAGTCTCATGTGTGGAGCCTGAACTGAATACTGACGGCCTTGTTGATGCTGGTAATGAAAAACTGCCCTCTTCTGCTCAGAAATCCTTCCCAACATCTGCAGTGTAGAGATCCAATGCGTAGGGACATCACACACCAGTGAGCCGATAGCTACAAAAGCTGCTGAAGTACGGCAAGGGCGGCGGAGGCTGTAGCTTACTTTCTAAAATGGGCACACAGGCGGCGTACTTTGACAAGCAGATCCAGCAGCTCCGAGTAGCTTTTGGGAAACCGCTGAACCATGAGGTTAAGCACATGGGCCAGGCATGGTACATGTGTGATCTCGCCTCGCCTCAGAGCCACCACTAGTTTCCGGCCATTGTCACACATGACCATGCCTGGCTGTAGGTTCAGCGGTGTCAGCCACAGATCTGCCTGCTCTTTCAGAGCTGTCCACAACTCTTCAGCACTGTGCACTTTGTCACCTAAGCATATTAGCTTCAGCACAGCCTGTTGCAGTTTGGCCGAGGCAGTGCTGCAGTGCTTCCAGCTTGTCACTGATGTGGTCATTTCAGAGATGGAGGCTGAAGATGAGGAGGAGGCTGAGGAGGATGAGATGCAGGAGCTGTAGACTGTGGGGGCAACCCTGATTGACCTAGGGCCCACAATACTTGGTGTCGGGACTGGGTCCAATCCAAGATCTGACTGGGTCCCGGCTTCCACTAATTTAACCCAGTGTGCTGTCAGCAAGATGTACCGTCCCTGCCCACAAGCACTTGTCCACGTGTCCATGGTTAGGTGGGCTTTCCCTGTAGCTGCATTGTTGAGGGCACGGCTAATGTTGTGGGACACGTGCTTGTGTAATGCGGGGATGGCACACCAGGAGAAATAGTGGCAGCAGGGGACCGAGTACCGAGGGACGGCCGCTGCCATCAAGTTGCGGAAAGCTTCCGTATCCATGAGTCTAAAAGGCAACATTTCTAGCGCAACAGTTGCACAATGTGGGAATTTAGCAGTGTGTCCTGTGGGGCGTTGGCTGCATATTTGCGCTTACGTTCCACGGACTGGAGTATGGACAACTGAACGCTGCGCTGGGAGAAGGACGTGCTTGCTGATGGTGATAGTTGAGAGTGTTCAATGACAGGTGTAGGGCAGGAGGCATCTTCACATGCACTATGGACAGGGGATTGGCTTGCACACACAACAGCAGAAGAAGCAGTGGTGTCACCCGCAGACACTGTTCCTGTCGGGTGCTTTGCTGCCATGTGCTTGATCATGCTGATGGTGGTCAGGCTGGTCATTTTCCTACCCCAGCTGATGCTGGCCTGGCAGGTGGTGCAAAGCCCAAGACTTGTTAATACGTGTCTGCGCATTGGGCTTTAAGAGACTGATGAGTATTAATACGTCTTTGCGATCGCGCGCGCACACAGGCTGTCCAGGCGCGATTGCCGCCATGTGTCAGCTGATTGTCCCAGGGAGCGGTCCCGCACATTAACCCCCGCAATGCTGCGATCGAAGTCGATTGCAACATTGCGGTGGTAAGGGGAGGTGATCAGGATACTCACCTCTCCTGTCGGCCTCCAGCACTGTTTGCCGCGGCTTCCCGGATGTTGCCATGACGACCCGATGTCATCATGACAACATCTAGACAGCAGGAAGATATTTTGATCATGCGCAGTGCATGACCAAAATATCTTCTGCATCTGCAGCACTGACAGCCTGTATATCACAGGGATGGTGCTGCATTTCTGTGCTATACAGGCAATCAGAATAAAAAAAGTGAGAGTCTCATAGTGGGAGAAAGAATAAAAATAAAAAAAGTGTCAAAGTGAAAAATTTTTTTTTAAAAAAATTGTACAAATATTTAAAAAAAAATAAAAAAAAATAATCCACCAAAAATAAAAATATAATGTACCTATCAATAAATATTATTCTGAAAAAAAAAACAATAAAAATACACATATTTGGTATCGCCATGTCTGGAACGACCTGACCTATAAAACTGTCCCACTAGTTAACCCCTTTAGTGAACATGGTAAAAAAAATAAATAAAAAACGAAGCAAAAAACAATGCTTTATCATCATACAGCCAAACACAAAATGGAATAACAAGCGATCAAAAAGACAAATATAAATAAAAATGGTACCGCTGAAAGAGTCATCTTGTCACGCAAAAAACAAGCTGCCATACAGCTCCATCAGCTGAAAAATAAAAAAGTTATAGTTCTCCGAATAAAGCAATGCAAAAAATATTTTTTTCTTCAAAATAGCTTTTATTGTGTAAAAGCGCTAAAACATAGAAAAACGATATAAATGTGATACCGCTGTAAATGTATTGACCCGAAGAATAAAGCTACCTTATACATTTTACCACACGTGGAACAGCATAAAAAAAATAAAAAAAAACCAATTCCTGAATTGTTGGTTTTTGTTTATTCTACCTCCCAAAACTCGGAATAGAAAGTGATCAAAAAGTGGCACGTGCCTGAAAATGGCACCAATAAAAACGTCAACTGAACCCGCAAAAAACAATGCATCACATGACTCTGTCGGCCAAAATATGGAAAAATTATAGCACTCAAAATATGGCGTTGCAAAAACTAGATTTTACAAAAAAATGGGTTCTGGTTAGGGTTAAGGTTGGGGCTAGGGTTAATGTTGGGCTAGAGTTAGGGTTAGGGTTGGGCTAGGGTTAGGTTTGGGCTAGGGTTAGGTTTACGTTTGGGGTTAGGGTTAGGGTTGGGCTAGGGTTTGGGTTTGAGCTAGGGTTATGGTTGGGCTAGTGTTAGGGTTGGGGTTAGGGTTGGGCTAGGGTTAGGCTAGGGTTAGGGTTTGGGTTAGGGTTGGGCTAGGGTTAGGGTTGGGCTAGGGTTAGGGTTGGGATTTTTTTCAAAATAAAAAATAAAAATGATAACTATATGGCAACTAGTGTTGAGCGCAAGTGCTCTCTACTTGAGTTTGCATCGGGTGCTCGGGTATGCACTGAGTATCGCGGGTGCTTGAGTGACATGCTCGAGTCTCCGCCCCATATGCTTCGCGGCCAAAAAAACCTTGCGGGGATTGCCTGCCTTCACGAGCGATCCCCGCATGTATTTTTTTGGGTGACTAATAACCATGAAACATGCGGGCGGGGACTCGAGGATGTCACTCGAGCACCCACGATGCATGGTGCATACCTGAGTACCCAATGCAAACTCAAGTAGCGAGCACTTGCGCTCAAGACTAATAACAACTTATTCAATATGATGACCTAATGTTATCAAATTCTGTGTCGTACCTCTGGGTTCAAAATGTTCATTATACCCCTTGATAAAATCCTTAAGGGGAGTAGTTTCCAAAATTGGGTCACTTGTGGGGGGTTTCCACTATTTAGGCACATAAGGGGCTGTCAAACGTAACATGGCGTCCGCTCTCGATTCCAGTCAATTTTGCATTCAAAAAGTCACACAGTGCTCCTTCCCTTCTGAACTCTGCAGTGAGCCCAAACACTGCATTTTCTCCATATTTTGGGTATTGGCGTACTCAGGATAAATTGCACAAAAGTTTTTGGGGTCCATTTTCTCCTCTTACCCTTGTGAAAATAAAAAAATTGGGGCTAAAACATAATTTTTGTGGAAAAAGTAAGATTTTTTTATTTTCACAGCTCCATGTTATAATCTTCTGTAAAGCACTTGGGGGTTCAGGGTGCTCACCACACATTTAGTTAAGTTCTCTGAGAGGTCTAGTTTACAAAATGGTGTTACTTGTGGGGGGTTTCCACTGTTTAGGCACATCAGGGGCACATTCGCTAAATATTCAAGCAAATTTTGCATTCAAAAAGTCAAATGATGCTCCTTCCCTTCCGAACCTTGCCGTGCGCCCAAAGAATGGTTTTCCCCCACATATCAGGTATCTTCTTATTCTGGAGAAATAGAACAACAAACTGCATGCTGCAATTTCTCCTGTTACCCTTATGAAAGTGCGAAATTGGGGCCTGAAAAACATTTTTGTTGGAAAAATGTGAAAATGTTATTTTTACGGCTCAATTTTATAAACTTCTGTGAAGCACCCGGCAGTTCAAGGTGCTCACCACACATCTACATAAGTTCCCTGAGGGGTCTAGTTTCCAAAATGGTGTCACTTGTGGTGTGTTTCCACTGTTTAGGCACATCAGGGGCTCGCCAAACGCAACATGACGTCCGCTAATTATTCAAGCAAATTTTACATTCAAAAAGTCAAATGGGGCTCCTTCCCTTACGAACCCTGCCGTGCGCCCAAAAAATGGTTTTGCCCCACATATGGGGTATCTGCGTGCCCAGGGGAAATTGCACAACAAATTTTGGGGTCCATTTTTTCGTGTTACCCCTGCGAAAATAAAAAAAAATTGGGTCTAAAGTAACATTTTTGTGAAAAAATGTTTTTCTTCCACATTCCAAAAATTCCTGTGAAGCAGCTGAAAGGTTAATAAAGTTCTTGAATGTGGCTTTGAGCACCTTGAGGGGTGCAGTTTTTAGAATGGTGTCACTTTCGGGTATTTTCTGTCATAAATACCCCTCAAAGTGACTTCAAATGTGATGTGGTTCCTAAAAAATTGTTTTGTAAATTTTGTTGGAAAAATGAGAAATCGCTGGTTAAATTTTAACCCTTAGAGCTCCCTAATAAAAAAAAATGTTGGTTCCAAAATTGTTCTGATGTAAAGTAGACATGTGGAAAATGTTATTTATTAACTTTTTTGTGTGACATATTTCTCTGATTTAGGGCATAAAAATTTAAATTTTGAAAATTGCTAAATTTTCTAAATTTTCGCCAAATTTCCGTTTTTTGCACAAATAAACGCAATTGATATCGAAGAAATTTTACCAGAATCATGAAGCACAATATGTCAGGAAAAAATATTCTCAGAATCAGGATGATACATTGAAGCGTTCCAGAGTAATTTCCTCATAAAGTGACAGTGGTCAGAATTGTAAAATTTGGCCTGGTCATTAATGTGTAAACCACCTTGGGTTTTAAAGGGGTTAAAAAACAACCAGACTCGGGACGACCTAATAGTTGTACTGGCAACTTCCGTCGTGTTGGTGTCATGGGGAATGGTTGCCTGCCTTCTCTCTGCGGCCACCACACTGCTTCTTCCTGCCTGTTGGGGTGCTCTGCCTCCCTCCCCCTGTGTGCTGCTGTCCTCGCTCTGCATGTCCTCCTGCCAGGTTGGGTCAGTTACTATATCATCCACCACCTCGTCTTCCACTTCCGCACACTGGTCCTCCTCCTGACTTTCAGGCAATTGTGTCTCATCATCGTCCACCTCTTGTGACACTTTCCCATCGTTGCCTTCGTATGACAGTGGCTGCTCAAATATTTGGGCATTGCTACATGCGATCTCCTCTTGCCCCACTTCAAGTGGACCAGGCGAAAGGCCCGAATCTATAAATGGAAAAGTGAACAGCTCTTCAGCGTGTCCAAGTATGGGATCAGTTGTCTCTGGGCACTCGGCATGATGGGAGGAAGGAGGATAAGGGTGAGGAATATGCAGTCCAGACTCACGGCAACTGAGACTTGACCATGTGGAAGACAAGGTGGTGGCTAAGTGACTGTAAACATTATCTGCTATCCAACCAATAACCTTTTCCCACTGCTCTGTGTTCAATAGTGGTGTTCTGCGGTTCCCTATTAATTGGGACAGGAAGGTCGAGTGAAAAGATGTGGGTGTTTGTTGTGGCACAATTTCAGCATGCCCACGGCCTCGGCCTCTACATGTACCATCACCATAACCATCACGTCCAGTTCCCCATCCCTTGCCACGTGCCTTGCCCATTTTAAATAGACGACAATATCTTCCATGCTAACTAAAAATGGCTGAATTTGGAGCGAACTTATATATGATCCGCATGACAGACAAACCACAGTTTTAAATAGCTGGCCTGTAGGTAACTATTTTTAACAGCAAACTGGTGTCAATAACTTCACTGACACACTGCAACAAAATTTCAGTGCAGGCCAGAAATGGCAATATTTTCAGCGCAATTATATGTGATCCGTGTGATGGACAAACCCCAGTTTTTAAATAGCTGGCCTGTATGTAACTATTTTTAACAGCCCCGACCTCGTGTCAATAAGTTCACTGACACACTGCAACAAAATTTCAATGGAGGCCAAAAATGGCAATATTTTCAGCGCAATTATATGTAATCCATGTGACAGACAAACCCCAGTTTTAAATAGCTGCCCAATAGGTAACTATATTTAACAGCGCCGACCTCGTGTCAATAAGTTCACTGACACACAGCAACAAAATTTCAATGGAGGCCAGAAATGGCAATATTTTCAGCGCAATTATATGTGATCCGTGTGACGGACAAACCACAATTTTAAATAGCTGGCCTGTAGGTAACTATTTTTAACAGCGCCGACTTTGTGTCAATAAGTTCACTGACACACTGCAACAAAATTTCAATGGAGGCCAGAAATGGCAATATTTTCAGCGCAATTATATGTGATCCGTGTGACGGACAAACCACAATTTTAAATAGCTGAATTTCTGCAATCAAATACTTAACGTGCTCACATAGCGACTTAACGATGTAGCTGTTCTCTTAATGAGATCTGCTTGGGACACTCGGGATTATGGCGGATAGGTGAGGATTATGGTGGTTTATTATTTTTTCCTTACTACTTTTTTTTTATTATTATTTTTTGCAGGGGACAAAGGCATTGGAGATTAAGTATAGGTGAGTATAATGTGCAGCAATGTTACCACTGATCAGCGCCCCTGTTTCCCGCTCTGTGAAACAGATGATAGCGCGAGAAACCAGGGATATTCGGGGCCCCATTTGGGTTTGTGTTCGGGATGACATGTAGGGGAGGGGAGAAACATTGTAATTCACACAGGAGGAGGAGATTTCTTCAGGCCCCCAGCCTGCAAGCATCAGAAACTTGATTGAATAAAAAGACATTCACAGCAACAAGACCTCTAATATGAGGCATATACATTTTTTTGTTAAGTATATAATTCCACATCTGTTAATTCATAGTTTTGATGCCTTCAGTGTGAACGTACAATTTTCATAGTCATGAAAATGCAGAAAGATCTTTAAATGAGAAGGTGTGTCCAAACTTTTGGTCTGTACTGTAGGTATGTATACATTTACATTTCAATCATCTGTATGCCCATATTAGAGGTCAGATAAGTTCTAAGGGGTGACAGATTACATTTAAACAGTTCCATAGGCACTAGTCAACAGAAGGATACCAAAAGAGTATTCTTTATTAGTGTTGAGCCACCCCCGTAGTGTTTGGGTTCGGTTCAGTTTGTCGAACACCGGTATGTTCGCCGAACTGTTCGTCAAACTGTTCGTCGAACACCATCGAACACCGTTAAAACCAATGGCAGGCAAACAAAAACACATAGAAACACATAGAAAACACCTTCAAAGGTGTCCAAAACCTGACAAACTGCTCAGAAGACACAACTAACACATTTAAAAGTGACAAGTAAATATAGTCATGCGAAAAGAAAGAGGTGGAGGAGTAAAAGGAGGGGGAGACACAGATATAGGCATGTCATGCCCTTCTAAAACCAAAATCCGTGTCGCCGGGTTTGTGCCAGAGCTGCGGTGGACCCTGACGGCCTGCCCCCCTCTCCCAATACTGGTGCCTGTCCGCGGGAGGGTCGAGCCCCCCCACGGTGGAGGCAGGTCTAAGCTCTGTAATTTAAATTGTCTCTCTAATTTGAATGAGTACACTTTAAATCCTTTTACAAGGATCTATTGGAGGGCAAGTCTCATGCTAGCAGCCGCGGCACTTCCTGGGTGTGTCAGAGTGTGGACTGCAGCTGCGGAGAGAGGTGGTGGACTGAGGAGCTCCCGGGCCGTAAGGCTTTTCCCAGCTGGAAGGACCCCCCCCTTTGGACCCAGAGGAGGGAAGGTGGTTTTTGGACTACAGTGGGGCTTGTCCCCCGTCTCCCACCCCTCGGTTGATACCGGGGGTGGGAGTCCCATTTGGACTGTTTGGACTGTGGGAGCTTTTATTTTTATTATTATTTTTATAAGCCTCCCCCAAGATGAGGGGCACCAAGGAGGCCAAGAAGAAAAAGGAGGCCAAAGTTGCCAAGGAGGCCAAGGCGGCGCAGCCGGGGAGAGGCGGCAGGGCGCCGGCCGCAGCTGGGCCTGGCGCAGAGGAGATCTCTCCTCCCGGAGGGGAACCTGGTGCTTGCTGGGGTGCAGCGGCAGTCCCCAAGGACTGGGGTGTCCAGGCCGCGGGGGAGCCCATAACCACCTATGGCTCCCGCCTGAATTTGTACCTCAGAGAGCACAAAGAGGTATGTAAGACCCTGAAGCGACTCCAGGAGGAGCTGCGGTGCGCCCAGCAGGCTGTAAACTGTGCGTCAAAGAACAGGAGGCCAGCCCTGTCGTCTCATGTGGAGGAGCTGAAAAGTTCCATTACAATAGTGGAGGAGAGGAAGATGGAGATCTTGGCAAATGCAGGACCTTTCAGAGAGAAGTTGGTGAACGACGAAAGGTTCTGGGGGCGCCAGTGGGGTCTGGCCGCCCGACCCAGGCAGAGGAGGATGAGGCCGAGGAGCCTGCCATCAAGGAGCCTGCCATCAAGGAGTCTGCTATGGAGGAGGAGGAGGAGAAGCCGGACAACCTGCCTGGGGACCTGGTAAGTGATCACCAGGTCACACATAGTGGGCAATTAGATCCTTACCAAGTCGCGCTCCCATCGGACGCCAGCAGTGTGGAGGATGATGATGGGAGTAGTGACAATGGTAGCGAGGGGGGTTGCCTCATGCGCCAGATCTGGCAGCTCGAGTCCCCGGGAGTGGATTTCTCCCAGTTTACATTTGGGGATGAGGGCTGCCTGGATGAGGCAACTGGGAAGGGGAGGAAGGGAAAAGGGAAGAATAAGATCAGAGCGGAGGAAAAACTTGTGTATGTCTCCCTTCCTGGGACCCCCCGTTCCCACTTTGTGCCCGCTTCCCACCCCGGCCTGGGTTCTGGTGTGGGCCCAGTGCAAGGGAGCGGGAAGAGAAATGTAACCATGGTGAAGGCTACCGTCCATGCTGATTGTAGCATGGATGGGGGAAAGGGACCTAACATGAGGATGGTGCCGGAGGTCCGGCTGATCCGCGACCCAACCTTGGTGGGGGAGGTTATGCTGCTGGGGTCCCTGGCAAGTGTGTCATCTACTGGGTCTGCGGGGGCCTCGGGGCCGGCTAGTAAGAGCAAGGGGTCGGCCGTGATAGCCGCCGCCATCTTACCCCCGCCCGCACCCTCGGCGGAGGGGGCCGGTTTGCCGGGGCCCCCTGCGAGCCCGCTTCCACCTGGGGCTGCGGGGGCCTCGGGGCCGGTAACATCGAAGGGCGGGAGGTGTGCCGTGGTTGAGGTACAGCCGGCCGTGTCCCGGACCGCACCGCCGGCGGTGGGGGCGGTGTCGCCGGGGTCCCCTGTGTGCCTGCCACCATCTGGGGCCATAGGGGCCTCGGCGCCGGCAGTGAGTAAGGGCGGGCGTTTGAGGGTTAAAACTACGGCTACACAGCCGGCCGTGTCCCTGACTGCCACTTTGGCAGGGGGCACGGTGCTGCCAGGGTCTGCAGAAGTCCCGGTGCCAGTTTTTAGAAAAGACAAAACCAAAAAAGCAATAATAACAGCAATAACTACAATAACAACTGAAGCCCCGCCCCCAGCCGTGGGGGGGGCCCGCCGTCAGGGGCCCCCGCTAGCATTGTCTCACCTGGGTCAGTGGGGTCTCCGGCGGTGGCTGGTCCCCCCGGGAGAAACGTTCAGCAGACAGAAGTGGAGGAGCGACGCTCTGCAGCAGCTCCCACTGTTGCTGCATGCCCTGCTCAGAAAGGAGGCATGTCCAGCTTAGACAGCAGCAGTGGTGGCTGTGGAAGGAGAGAGGAAACAACACCCATAACACCCATACCGCCCATACCTAAGCCCAGGCTCCATAGGACAACAGCAGCTGCTCCAAATCAGCACACTGTGAATAATGTGAGTAATGTGTGTAATAGGAATAACAACGAAAGGGAAAATGAAAGGGGGTCTGGAGTGAAAGTGGTAGGGAAAAGGCGGGGAGGGGGAAAATGCTGGGAGGGGAAAAAACGCAGGGTTATGGTGTGAATGGTGCCAATGGTGAAAATGGGGAATGTGTGGAAATGGATGAATGGCCGGTTTTGGGAGGCAGCAGTGTGAGTGGTGAGGCTGGTGAGGCGAGTGGGGTGAATGGTGATGTGGGGGCCGGTCCACCGTCCAATCGCGCGAGTGGTGCCGGCGCTAGTGGTGGCGCCGGAATGAATTTTTCGGGGGCTGTGGCGGGGTCTTCCTCACCCTCAGGCTCGGGTGATGGAGATTTCCACCGCCATCTCGTGCAGGCCCTGAAGCGTGGGGATCGGACGATCTCAGTAGAGGGGAGGGATGTGGACCTGTCCTTTTGGTTGGACAAATTTGGACAGGCCGCCTTCCAAGAGAAAAGGGGGGGAGAGACTGTATGGTCTCTCCCTACAGCCGGGCGGGGGGTGTACAGGAGGAATGTGGTCCGTCTCCGGTGGAGGGGTGATGATGCGTGCCCACCAAGATCAAGGGTAGTGAAACTCCTCCTGGAGATGGGATTCAGGGAGAATGACATCTTTGCCCTGATACATCCTTTTGGCGCCCCCATCTTCGATGTTAGCTTTGTTCGGCCAGAGGGCATGGAGCTTTTTTGGTCGAGCTACGAGCTGGCAAAGGAGACGCCCGGCTGGCGGGGTCTCGTCGCAGAGGCGATATCCCGCCAGAATGGGCCCAAGAATGTGACCATGCTGACATGCAATGAGTCACTTTCAGGAGTCGATATTATGACCTGGCTTAGTAGGTATGGAGAAGTGATGGAGGTACCAAAAAGATAATGGATGAGGGCATTTGGTCAGGGGGCTGGACCTTCATGATGAGGTTGAAGAGGTCCGGCGGTACTGTCACCCACATCCCTTCCTCGGCTTTCCTTGGGAGGGACAGGATCCTGGTTTTCTACCAGGGGCAGCCGAAAGTGTGCCACAGGTGCGGTGATCCCACGCACTTTAGTGCAGCATGCAGGGTGCAGAAATGCACCTTGTGTGGTGGGATAGGCCATCTCGCCACCTCCTGTGGTACGGTTCGGTGTCACCTGTGTGATGCCGTCGGGCATCCGTTCAGTCGCTGCCCTCGTTCCTTCGCCAACGCCGTCTTTGGTCAGGCGGAGGGTGGCCGTGTCGGGGTGGATCCCGGCAGTGCGCCCTCTGCTGAGCCTGAGGCTGGTGGAAGCGGGGTGGCTGAGGGGCCAGTGAAGAACAAGAGGGTCCGGGGCCCCTCTTATTATCGGAGGCTGGAGAGGCGCCTGCTTGGGGAAGGGCAGGGGGATCCCCAGGCAACTGGGGTGATGACTGCCCCCCCTCTGGGGGTCTCGACCAGTGCGACTGAGGCCCTGGGGGAGGAGGCGCTGAGTGAGGAGACCAGGAGGATGGCCAAGGAGGAGGCGGCTGCGCTCTCAGATTCCTCCCAATATGAAAGTGTTGAGGAGGATGAGGGCGCGCAGCATACAGCAGAGGGTGACAGTGAAACCAAAAAAAAGAGGCGAAGGAGGAAGAGGAAGATCAATGGGAAGGGGGTTAAAAAATCTGCCCCCCCCTTGACCAGCAAGGTGCCGGCGAAGGGCTCCACAATCTCCCCTCTGATCTCTGTCTCCAACCGGTTTGGAGTCCTCGAGGACCCTGATGTGGCGGGGGTCGAGGGCAAAGAGGCGGGGGAGCCACCTGAAGGGCCTGTGGGGGACGGC
The DNA here is from genome assembly GCF_046119375.1 of Phyllobates terribilis. Lineage (NCBI taxonomy): Eukaryota > Metazoa > Chordata > Amphibia > Anura > Dendrobatidae > Phyllobates > Phyllobates terribilis. The sequence goes on from NW_027362762.1 coordinate 697,093,587, forward strand.
GAGGTCCTTCCCTCAGGGGGTATGCCATCTTTCTCTGGGGGAGGGACTGTCCCTGAACCTGGAGGTGAGGAAAAAAGGGGAGGAGGGGGTGCTATGGATATGACAGTGTCCCTCAAACGCCGTGAGCGTGACAGCAAGGGGTCTTTGTCGGACGGTGAGGGGGGTGGAGGGAAGAAGAAAGCCATCTAATTCGATCACCCAATGGCTGCACCCACCCCGTTGACGCTGGCATCCATTAATGTCGCCAGCATAAAATCAGATGCGGCTAGATTTACGGCCTTTGATTTTCTCACCCGGTTTGAGGCTGAAATTTTATTTTTGCAGGAGACGAGACTAACGGACATGGGGGCCATTCACAAGGCAAGAAGTAAGTGGAAGTGTGGGCCCTCATACTGGTCTCTTGCAGCCGAGCCGTATAGCGGGGTGGCGGTCCTTTTTAAGACCGCAGCGGTAGAATGCCGGAGGGTTATCGAAGTAGAAATGGGGAGTTGCTTGGTTTTAGACGTCTTCATGGGGGGACAGGAGCTTCGGCTCATAAACATCTATGGTCCCCAATCAAAGTGGGACCGCAAATGTCTCCTCCTGAAGATCAAGCCCTATCTTTTTACAAGTCGGCAGGTGGTCTTTGGAGGGGACTTCAACACCGTCACAAGATTACGTGACCGGGGAGGCTCCAATGGCCGGTTAGCTTACGATAGCGTGACTCTGAACAGTATAGCTAGTGATGCTCGCCTGGTGGATGTCCACATCCGGCACACCCCAGGTCACAGTGGTTTCACCTATTATAGGGGTAGTTGTAGGTCTAGAATAGACAGTTTTTTTTTAAAGGAGGAGGCAGTCTCTTCAGCAGTGTCCGCTGTTGAGGTGGAATTCTCCGATCACTGTCTAATTTTCTTTTCCTTGAATGTTTCAGAAACCCCCCGGATGGGGAGAGGACTATGGAAGCTGAATTCATCACTGCTGGAAGAAGCGGAGGTGAGACAATCCTTTGAGGATTTTCTTCAGAGCCAGGTACCGCTGTTGGATCTGTGTAGCACTAAGTCTGAGTGGTGGGAGATGTTCAAAGATCGGGTTGCGAGTTTCTTCCGCCAGCTCTCTAGCCTCAGGAGCCTGAGCAGGTACCGCCTGTACCAGAGCCTGAGGAGGAAACTTGAGCAGCTCGTCTCGACTGGAGGTGACCGTGAGGAGATCTCCACAGTGAAGTCTTTGCTCAAGAGGAGTCAGTATGATAGACACACATCTTTGGATTTTGAGAGGGATTTCGGGAAGTACCGCTCACCTGACCCCTACAGAAACTGTAAGATGTCAGTGAATCGTAAAATAGTGACCGGCCTGATCGATGGTACAGGTTCCCTGAACAGATCCAAATCAGGGATCCTGGAAGTCGTCAGGTCGTTCTACTCACGCCTCTTGGGAAAGAGGGAACTAGATCGAGACGTGACGTCGACTTTCCTGGCCGAAGCCGTTCCTGAGCCAGGGGATGACCCCTCTCTCGGTGTTTTGACTGAGGCAATCAGGGAAGAGGAAGTGAGACTGGCCATTGATGGGCTTCGGCTCAAGAAATCGCCAGGTCCAGACGGCTTAACGTCTGAATTTTATAAGACCTTTAGGGTCTCTTTGGTCCCCCTCTTGACAGAGGTGTTCAACGAGTGCCTTTCCTCGGGTGATCTTCCCCGTTCAATGAGGAGGTCTGCCCTGATTATCCTGTCAAAGGGTAGGGACTCGTCCCGTATTGAGAATTGGCGTCCCATAGCGCTTCTCAATACGGACCGGAAGGTTCTGGCAAAGGTGCTTTTTAATCGGTTGGTGAAGTTTGGACCCCGGCTCCTCTCGGGGTCCCAGCATTGCTCTGTTCCAGGCCGCAGCACATTTAGTGCTGTACTCGGTGTCCGTGAGGCAGTGGAGCAGGGTAGGGCTGGCCTCTGGAAGGGGTTTCTGCTGTCCCTAGATCAGGCAAAGGCTTTTGATCGGGTGAGCCACGACTACCTCTGGTCTGTCCTTTTGAAGTACGGTCTGCCTGGGGAGTTCGTAAATTGGTTAAAGGCATTGTATGCAGGGGCTGAGACTTTCCCGCTGGTGAATGGTTGGTCTGGCCGCCCTTTTGAGGTGGAATCTGGGGTTCGCCAGGGCTGTCCGTTGAGCCCGCTGTTATACGTGTTCGCCCTCGACCCCTTTTTAAGGAGGATCGAGGATGGACCGTTGGCGGGAGTCCGGATGGACCGGGCGGCCCCGGAGGCCACCTTGAGGGCAGTGGCATACGTCGATGATGTCTCCTTGTTTGTATCCTCGAAGGAGGAGGCGGACTGGGTGATGTCTGAGGTTGACCGCTACTCGGAGGCATCTGGGTCTAAGATCAACCAGGAGAAGTGTGAGTGTCTCTGGCTGGGAGGGGGAGACCCTAGTTTCGGTCTCCTGGACACCCTCCCAGAACCCCAAGCCACAGCAAAGATCTTAGGCATCAATTTCGGCCCGGGTGATTACCCCCAGCTAAATTGGGAGGGCAGGCTAAAGATCGCCGCTCAAAAGGTGGACCAGTGGAAGGGTTGGACTTTGACCCTAAGGGAGCGGGTGAACCTGATCAAGGGTTACCTTCTGCCTTTGCTGAACTATTTGGGCAGCGTTTTCATTTTGCCAGAGCCTCTTTGGACACGGGTCTATGGCCTGTTTTTCCAGATGTTATGGGGAAACAGGCTCAACCTAGTCAAGAGGGAGGTCACGTACCGTACGAGGAGACTAGGCGGGTTGGGTATGGTCAACCCGGTGGTATTCTTAGTGAATGCCTTCCTTAAAACCAACATAGGGAACCTCTGGCCAGAGAGGGCTCCTCCGTGGGTTTTCTCCTGCAGGGGATGGCTTCGACCCTTCTTCCAGGAATGGGAGTCAGGAGGGCGAGTGAGGGACCTACGTACACCGCACGGGCATCTCCCGGCTTATGCTACCCTGGTTTTGAAGGTGATCCGCCAGTGGGGTCTGGGAATGTGGGAGATCAGAACTATGCCGAGGAAATTCCTTGACAGAAAGGTTCTGTTGACCCGTTTCCAGAAGCCTCTGGTCCTCAAGGATTGCCCAGGTCGGGATCTGGAGGGGGGGGCTGAGGTTGCTAAATTCTGCTCGGATTCCCTTGAAGTTTTGGGATTTGGCCTGGCGCTGCTTTCACGGGAGGCTGTATGTAAGGGGCAATTTGAAGTACAGGAATTCCGATGACCGGGGTTGGCCCCGTGAGGAATGCTGCGACGTGCTGGAAAGCATGGAGCACTTCCTCCTTCAGTGCCCCTTTAATACAGGGGTCTACAACAGGGTGGGTGCTTCCATTGGCTGGCCTAGGCTGGCTCGCCTCATCTATCCGGTGTGGGCGTACGGAGCATTCGGGTCCCCTGGTGGCCGAGATCGGTGCACGTTATTTCTAGTTAGTCTAGTGGTCAGGTTCTACACTTGGAATGCACGCTGTCTAGTGTCCACTCAGCAGAAAACCCTCCCCATGGATGAGGCGGTTAGGAACATTCTTGGTGACCTTGGTAAAATGTGCTCGCTGGAATTTGACAGGTTGGGCACTGAGAAGGCCTCCCGCCTCTGGAGGGGTCTCTCATTTGAAGTGCCTTGAGGGACAGATTAATTTTAGTTTTATAGCAGTAGGGGCAGGTATCTAGGCAGTAGGGAGAGATACGCATAGGGACAGTTAGGGACAGAGGAGGGAAAGATAGTTAGGCACGTGGTGAGGTAGATAGGGCGATAGGGGCAGGGAGGGATAGATAGGGATAGGGTTTTAATTAGGGACAGCTTTGAGATAGTGAGGGTAAGACAGGTTTATTTATTTTTTTTTGTCAGGGAAAAAGCCTGCTTTTCCGGCTCCCGGTGGTGGGCTGTTAACTTTCACTGGTAGCTTTTTGTTTTCAAGGATACTGAGGTGTATGGGGCTCGCAAGCACCGAGCCATGGCTTAAATAGAGTGGTAGGTATGGTGTTGTTATGCTATTATGTGGTTATGCTATTATGTGGTTATGCTATTATGTGGTTATGCTATTATGTTGTTATGCTGCTATGTTATTATGTTGATAAGGTGTTAGAAGGTTGTAGGATTTATAGTATATAAGGAATATGTAAATAGTAGAGAAAAAGGGAAAAAACTATGATAACAATAGATATGTGGTGGAGGGTAGGTTGGTTTTTGAGTGGGGGAAAAAAAAAAAAAATTATAAAAAATAAAAATACTAAAAAAAAATAAATAAAAAAAAAAAATATATATATATAGTGTGTGTAGTGTTAAATAAGGCTCAGTTGTAGTTTTTGGCAGAGTGCCATCGTATTTATGTTAGGGCGGTGGACCGGGTTTTGTTCTTGATTGTATGTATAATGGAATGAAAGGAATTGTAATGCGGCCCCTTTTTTTCCCTCTCTCCTATGTAATAACATCCGAGCCTGGTAGCTCCGAGGAGTAAGGGGAAGGATTCATGGACCAAGGAGATGAGCTCAGAGCCAAGAGTAAAGAACAAAGAGCACGAGCAGGAGCAAGTATGTGGATGGACTTATCCCGTATGGACTCTATGGACTCTCTGGGTTTCTTTGGACTCTTTTAAGCTTTTATGGACTCGCATAGACTCATGTTTTCTCCTCGACCTGGACCCCTAATACGCATCGCTTATTCTGCATGGGAAAGTGAAATGAACTACTCCTGGTAGGATCCCTTATTATTTTGGTTATGTTCTCCGCAAGATTCGCGGGGGGGGGGGTTCTTTTTGTGTTGTTTGATGTATATGTTTTGGTAATTTATTAGGATGAATGGTTGGACTTTATGGGAATTGTTATGTATTGTTATGTATTGGTGTGGATTTTTTTTACTTTAATAAAAAAAGAGTTCCAGCTCCAGTAGCGTCCACTAAAGCTGCTGCAGTTAAAAAGGTTTTATAAGGATCGAGCTTGGTGGTCCACCGCAAGGCGTCCTACCGCCAGTCCCAGCCCCTGTGCCTTGGGGTGACTCCCCCGATGCTCTTCACTGAGTGTCCCGGGGGCCCGAAGCATTTCCTATGAAAAAATTAAGTGTCCAAACTACAGGTGGTGTAGCTTGCTTAACTGCTGGGATAATCCGCTGACTAGCAGACACTGCTACTAGGCCCAAAGTATTGCCTGGGCTAGATGCAGTTAAAAATTTGTAATTAGATCTACAGGCGGTGGCTAATCCGCTGATTAGCAGACACTGAAGCTTTGCAGCAGACCTCAGATTCCCCGGCTACAGTATGAGTAAACAGCTCTTCAGACTCAACCATCTGTGTTACCCCAAGCCATAGTGTATGTACTTTCTTACGGTTAAAAGGGGGGGTAGAGACCTGACCCACCTGGAATTGACGATGCCAACATCATGTAAAACACAGCAAGGGGACTCCAAAAAGAGTCTCCATTTTTTCCAAAAATTGTGGCACAGACACCACTTAAGTGGCATCAATTGTCCCAGAGTTGCTTAAAATGGTTGGTGAGGTGATTTTCCAAAATCCTAAAGCTCTTAGTCTCCCCAGGATGACACAGATTGGGCAGATGGTGGTTGGACCGGCCCGCTAGGCCGCATCGTAGCACAGTGTGCTTCGCACTGCAACTTATGCTTCATATCCATTTGACGGTTCAAGCATAAAGTACTCAAACTATTGTTTTTTTGGCCTCTACGTAGCTTTTGGTGACAAATGTTACAGATAACATGAGTTGGGTCATCCTTAGACATCTCAAAAAATGCCCAGGCTATGCAAGGTTTAGAGCCCATGCGACTCTGCTACTAGCAATACTATCAAATGATTGGCTGGGTTAGATGCAGTAAAAAATTCTTATTAGATACACAGGCGGTGCAGCTTGCTTCGCAGCTGAGCTACTGCGCCCAAAGCATTGGTAGACTCTATACTAAATAAGGAAGGATTCACTGACTGTGGTGGCCCCTCCGCGGGCTGTGGCGATTGGTCATCCACTTTCGCTGCCCCTTACTCAACGAATTCACAAACATCTCCCATCGGTTTGGAGTCCCATTATGCCCAACCAAACACATAGGCCCCACAACAAAGATATCGTTCTTAGGCATTGAAATCGACACCACAGCAAGGGTGTTCCACCTCCCATGGGAAAAAATACCAAAACATTACACCTGATCTAGGTTTTTTGCGCAGTATGGAAAGTAACACTACAGCAGATGCAAGTATTACTAGGTCTCCTCGTGTTTGCGAGCTGGGTGATGCCAGTTGGAAGGGTTTTTTCTCTTCATTTATCACCCGCAACAAAAGGGGCATTTAAACTGAGTCATAAAATCAGAATAAGCAGGCAGCTACGGGCGGACTTAGAGGTGTGGAAAACCTTCTTATAATCATTCAACGGTCACACGTTATTTATGTCAGCAGAACAGTCCAACATTGAACTAAGATTATTCACCGGGGCAGCAGAATCAGGCGGATATGCAGCGATACTAAATAACCAATGGTGCACAAGCTTATGGCCTCCGTATTGGGCAGAACAAGTGCTGACAAAATAACAGACAATCCTGGAACTGTTTCCAATAGTGGTAGCAATAGAAATATGGGGTGCGCGCCTGGATATCAAAAATATACGCTTCATAACAAAAAACACCAGCCTAGCGCACTTCATTAATAATATGGCATCATCGTCTCTCCCAGTGCTAGGCCTACTACGCCGGCTAGCATTCCTGTGCCTAAAACACAATGTATGCGTCTGCGCTAGCCACGATGCTGAGGGGTCTAACGCTGCTGCTAACGCTTTATCACAATTCAATTGGCAGATTTTCACAGAGCTCCTCCCCAACGCCCACCCATCGGGCAACAGTTGCCCAGCCTCCCTATGGTATCTAGTGGCGAATAGTTGATGCCATTAATCAGAGCGTCAGTTGCCCTGTCGATGTGGCAAGCATACGGTAAGGCATGGGAAGAGTGGACACGACTAGTAGCAGGCAGACGGGTTGACTAATGTGAACAAGCCAGATTACAAGTCACCATAAAATTTCTCCACCAGCTAATGATGGGGGGCATATCAGGGGCGTCAGCGTAGCGGTGGCTGACAGGAGTAGCATTTCACTTCCAACTACTGAATTGGGGAGATGTGACAAAGAGATTCATCATCAGACAATCCAAAAAAGAGTGGAAAAGGGGTCAGCCAAGTCAGGAGTGTAGACGTCCCGTCCCGTGTCACTAAAACTGATTTCTCACATCATATCCCTAACACCATTAACATGACACTCACAATTTGAAGCAACACTACTGTCTACTGCATTTGCGATCGCCTTCTTCGGGGCACTATGCATAAGAGAATTAGTCCCTCAATCCAAAATTACCACCAGTGGAGGCTTATCACACCAGGACGTAGTCATAGCCAATAATGCAATACGTCTACGCATACGCAAATCGAAAACGGTTCCAGCAGTCAGGGGCACTTGGGTACTTCTACAACCCACAAACGGTACGCTAAGTCGGGTAACAATAGTAAAAACATATATAACCATCAGATCACAAAGTAATTTCTTCCTATCACACATTGATGGAACGCCATTATCAAGATACCAGTTCCAAGCTATATTTAATAAATGCCTAATATCGACAGGGAACCACCCCAAAGATTATGGGACACATTCATTCCGCATAGGCGCGGCCATGGAAGCAGCAAGAGCAGGACTGTCAGAAATGGAAGCTCAGAGGATAGGGAGATGGCGATCCACGTGTTTGGCGAGATACATAAGACCGGACTTGTTATCCTAACGTGGTTTGTTTCTTTTACAGGTGACGCTAAGCCAACAGTGTGGGTGATAGGCCACTCGTATATATATTGTGCAGAAAAAAGGGCAAAAGTCCGCCCAGGTGGGAGGAAATTTGAGTTTCATAACACATATTTCAACTGGAGAGGTATTAGAGGCCTGCAATGGCGACAGGTACTAATAGAGGTAATCAAGGTAGGGAGAGAGGCAAGAGGTCCGGTCATCTTAGTTATACAAGCCGGGGTATACGACATAGGTTATCACAAGAGCGCATAACTAATGGCAATAATGAAACTAGACTCTGAGCGCTTCAGAGAATTTTTCACAAAAATAACTATAGTATGGTCAGAGATTGTGCCGAGAGCGGTATGGCAAGGTGCCCGAGACATCATGGCCATTGAACGGACAAGGCGGCTAATAAATATTTGGATGGCAAAATTTATAAGAGACAGAGGCGGTGTAGTGATACGACACCGACAACTGGAAGGAGATAAAGCAGGCCTCATACGGCCCGACGGTGTTCACTTAATGGATATTGGACTGGACATATTCCTGTCAGGACTCCAGGACGGAGTAGAACAAGCGTTAAGAGTGATGGATGGGGGTCAGAGTCCTGCATACGAGTACGCAGGATCCTCCGTGGCCTGGAAATAGAAAGGACATGTTGGAGAGTTACACTTGTTGGCCAACTTGCTGTTGTGGATACTGGAGACACAGGGCATGCTGCAACAAGCTGAATTAATTTAGAAATAAAATGCCTTTCTAATGTCATGAGTATAAACAGTTAATAAAGCTGTGACCGATCCTCACCGATCCATTTGTAAGAGTTACATGATTATATTGTCAATGAAAGGGGGGCGGTAGGGGGGCTGAGCGTCTGGGTTTGGTTGGGGGTCCCCACAGTCTGCCTAGGCTAGATGCAGTTAAAAATTATTATTAGATACACAGGTGGTGCAGCTTGCTTCACAGCTTGGCTACTACGCTGACTAGCAGACACTGAAGCTTTGGAGCAGACCTGTGAGTAAACAGCTCTTCAGACTCAACCATCTGTGTTACCCCAAGCCATAGTGTATGTAGTTTCTTACGGTTAAAAGGGGGGGGGGGGAGACACAACCCACCTGTAATTGACGATGCCAACGTCACGTAAAACACAGCAAGGGGACTCCAAAAAGAGTCTCCATTTTTTCCAAAAATTTGTGGCACAGACACCACTTAAGTGGCATCAATTGCCCCAGAGTTGCTTAAAACGGTTGGTGAGGTGATTTTACCAAATCCTCAAGCTTTTACTCTCCCCATGATGATACAGGTGTAGAAAAGTCCTTGCGGATCCATGATTTGTTCATCTTTATGAACATGAGTCTGTCTACATTCTCAGTGGACAGCCGCGTGCGCTTATCTGTCAGCACACCACCAGCAGCGCTGAACACACGTTCAGAGAGAATGCTGGCTGCAGGGCACGCAAGATCTCCAAGGCGTGAGTGGCGAGCTCAGGCCATTTTTCCAGATTGGAAGCCCAAAATGAGCAAGGGTCCAGTGACACAGTCATGGCTTCGATGTTCACTTGGAGATACTCCTGTACCATCGTCTCAAGGCGTTGACTATGTGTCTGACTTCTTGTCTCCTGTGGCCTTGCAAAGGATGGGCTAAAAAAGTGGTGAAATGATTGCACAAAATTGCTGTTACCAGCAGATACTGTGTTTCTGTTACGGTTTGAGTGCTGAAGACTCGACTGTCCCACGGTTGGCAAGTTAGAACTGTGAGATTCACTACGTGCATCACTGGTGTTTTGTGGAAAAGCACATGTAAGATTCTGCAACAGTCTCTGCTGATACTCCTGCATGCATGAATCCCTTTCTATGGCAGGAATTATTTCTGCAAATTTACTTTTGTACCGGGGATCTAAGAGTGTGGCAGCCCAGTAGTCAGGATTATTTCGAATTCTGACAATCCGAGGGTCATGTTGCAGGTAGTGCAGCAAGAAGGCACTCATGTGTCTTGCACATCCAGGAGCACCAAGTCCCTGTTGTGTCGGTGGCAAGGTAAGAATCATGCTTCCTTCCTCTGCCCTCTCCCCCCAACCTCGCACAACAGAAATGTGATCAAGGTCTCCCTCATCTGATGAGTCTTCCATGCCCATCGCCAGTTCGTCCTCCACTTCTTCCTCTGCTCCTGCACCTTCCTCAACAGTTTGGCTGCTACCATGCGCCCTGGTTAATCCCTCTCCCCCACCCTCCCATGCCTGCCGCATTGGTGCTGCCAACAGTCTGGACCTTGCAGATGTTAGCCTTTCCGCATACAACTCCTCCTCCTCTACTTCCTCCACCTCCTCTTATCCCACCACCTGACTCCGAATTCTGTTTAACATGTGCTCCAGCATGTAAATCACCGGAACAGTCATGCTGATAATGGCATCGTCAGCACTAAACATCTTCGTCGCCATTTCAAAACTGTGCAGAAGGGTGCATAGGTCCCTGATCTGAGACCACTCCTCCAGCGTGATTTGCCCCACCTCTGGATCTCATTGGCCCAGGCTATACGTCACAACGTATTGCACCAGGGCTTGTCGGTGCTGCCACAGTCGCTGAAACATGTGCAGAGTTGAATTCCACCGTGTTGGCACATCGCACTTCAACCGGTGAAGTGGCAGGCCCAACGACTTCTGTAGAGATGTAAGTCACTGAGCTGCGGGATGTGAACTGCAGAAGTGAGCACACAGCGAATGTGCCCTCTACAGAAGGCCATCTAGTCCGGGATAGTGGGCTAAAAATTGCTAGACAACCAGGTTCAACACGTGAGCCATACAAGGCACGTGTGTGACATTTCCCTGACGAAGGGCCGCACCCAGGTTTGCAGCATTGTCGCACACGGCCTTCCCTGGTTGCAGGTCCAGTGGAGACAACCATTCATGAAACTGGTTCTTCAGAGCTGACCACAACTCCTCAGCTGTGTGACTCACATTTCCCAGACATTTCAAAGTAAAAACCGCCTGATGACGTTGAGCCCTGCTGCCAGCCTATTAAGGAGGTGTGCAGGATTCCTTCTGCGCAGTTAGAAAGCGGGTGGCATTACCAGACAGGCTTTAGGTGCAGGTGGAGGACCGAGAGGAGGTTAAGGAGGCAGATGCAGTGGAGGAACTTCGAGATAGAGGATTGACGCACAACTCGTGGGGATGGCAAGACTTGGACAGCAGCCCCTTTGTTATGCACACGCCCGGGCTGAGCGGCGTGTGCGTGTGATTGTAGTGATTCCACTGGACCATGAACCGGAGAGTGCCTGGAGGGGCGTGACTAAGTATCTGGCCGATCCGACCAAGATGGCACGACGGCATACGACGCCAGTGCACCAGGGAGAAACCGGGCAGAGGGACCAGGTGCTACTCCAGGTCAAACTCCGGACACGGGGGTTGACCCACACAGGGATTACTGGATCAGGCTGGTTAGGCTGGCGCACAGACTGGAGGGTATAGGCAGGCACGACTGGTATGCAGGCAGGCGGGTAAAGGCAAGCGCAGCTAGAGTGCAGACAGGGAGGCACTAGCAGGTAGGAACACAGGCGGGATAGGACCCAGTACACACTGGGACTCAGGAACAATACAGGTAGAGGGGTACAGGCAAGCACAGCTAGAGTGCAGACAGGGAGGCACTAGCAGGTAGGAACACAGGCGGGATAGGACCCAGTACACACTGGGACTCAGGAACAGGCAGGTTAGGCTGGCACAGACTGGTGGATATAAGCAAACACGGCAGGTATGCAGATGGGTGGATACAGGCGACTATGCAGGCAGGGAGGTACTGGCCGAAAGGACGGGCTGGAGCACAGAAAGGTTAAGACCCAGTACAGACTGGGTCACTGAACCGCAGATGCGGTAGACAACCACAGCAGAGAGGGAACGCCCGAAGCGGTGGGCAAGAACAGAGCAGGACGGGGCTGCAGGAGCAGCGGGCACAAGCAGGGCAGGACAGGACTGCCGGAGCAGCGGGCAGAAGCAGGGCAGGACAGGACTGCCGGAGCAGCGGGCAGAAGCAGGGCAGGACAGGACTGCCGGAGCAGCGGGCAGAAGCAGGGCAGGACAGGACTGCCGGAGCAGCGGGCAGAAGCAGGGCAGGACAGGACTGCCGGAGCAGCGGGCAGAAGCAGGGCAGGACAGGACTGCCGGAGCAGCGGGCAGAAGCAGGGCAGGACAGGACTGCCGGAGCAGCGGGCAGAAGCAGGGCAGGACAGGACTGCCGGAGCAGCGGGCAGAAGCAGGGCAGGACAGGACTGCCGGAGCAGCGGGCAGAAGCAGGGCAGGACAGGACTGCCGGAGCAGCGGGCAGAAGCAGGGCAGGACAGGACTGCCGGAGCAGTGGGCAGAAGCAGGGCAGGACAGGACTGCCGGAGCAGTGAGCAAGGAGTCAGAGCAGGCTAGAACCGCCGGAGCGGTAAGCAAAGGAGTCAGAGCAGACTAGAACCGCCGGAGCGGTGAGCAAAGGAGTCAGAGCAGGCTAGAACCGCCGGAGCGGTGAGCAAAGGAGTCAGAGCAGGCTAGGCTGAGTAGGGGGGACAGGGCTCTGTTCACACGGAACAGACAGGAAGGGAAAGGCAGAGCCAGACACCCACAGGGTACTTGCAGTGAAGTAGCGAGTGGACCACAAACTCACAAACGGGAGTACAGAGACAACAAGCAGGAGTTAGGTACGAGTTCAGACTCTGCAGAAAAAGGAAGGGAACGGACATAGAGGCAAAACAGGTAAAGGATAGGAGAGAGTTCAGACTGGAACTGAGTGTACGGAGGAGACCGACACTGCAGCGGGATACAGGAGCGGGTCTGGGAATACGGCCCCCAGAGAGGCAGGACGAACAGGCAAGGAGCGTGTTCAGACAGGACAGACAAGATACAGGAGCGGGTCTAGGTAATCAGCCCCTAGAAGGCGAGAGGAACAGGCTAGGAGCGTGTTCAGACAGGTCAGACAAGATACAGGAACAGGTCTAGGTAATCGGCCCCTAGAAGGCAGGAGGAACAGGCTAGGAGCGTGTTCAGACAGGCGTGGAAATACAGCCTCCAGGATAGGCAGACAAGAGAAAACAGAACGGGACCTGGCACCTTCAGAGTGCAAGCACACACTGAAAGAAACACTATGCTCAGGCAGGGATAGATGGGCGCAGCTGAGCTATATACCAGGTGACAGACAGCAATAGGCTGAGGACGCACAAGAGGTGTGACCCACAGCAGGTACAAAAAGCAGGAAGTGATCGGGCGCCGCCCTTAAGCAGCAGAAACAGACACAAACAGACAGCATGGAGGGAAGCCAGAGAGACATTCTGGACAGGAGATCAAGTGCGCTCTTGCACAGTGGGAGATGGACCACTATGCAAGGACGCCGCCAGATATGTTACAGTACCCCCCCCCTTACGCCCCCTCTTCTTCAGGCCTGCCAGAATCTTCCGCAGGGAATTCGAGGGCCAATTCTTCACTTCGAAGAGATCACTTCCACTGTCCACCGGAAAAACTGGTCTCCTCTGGGTAGCTAGGATGCTACCTCCCATCCAGCCACCCTTAGCAACAGACGAAACGGGTGGAGTACCAGGAACAGCACACAAGGAAGTCTCTCTCCACATATTTTCAGGTGGCACCCCAGAGGGTACAGGAGACAACTGGAAGTCCTCCACCGGGTTGGAGGGGGACAGAGACTTGGGGGTAATCTCTGCTTCGAGGTACATCTTGTCAAGCTCACAGGAAGAAATAGACGGGTTATCAGGTACATAATGAGGAAAAGTCACTGTCTCTTTGTTTTCTGGTGGTACCCCGGAGGATTCAGGAAACAACTGGAGGTCCTCCGCCGGGTCAGAAGAGTGCAGAGGCTCAGAGAAAACATCTGCTTCAGAGTACACTAGGTCGGACTCACTGGACGAAGCAGGCGAGGTATCGGGTACCGAGTATAGGAAAGTCTCTGTCCATTCTCCACCAGGTGGCACCCCGAAGGGTTCTGGAGACAACTGGCGGTCCTCCGCCTGGTCAGAGGGGTGTAGAGACTCACGGGTAACCTCTGCTTCAGAGTACACTAGGTCGGACTCACTGGACGAAGCAAGCGAGGTATCAGATCCAGGATATAGGAAAGTCTCTGTCCATTTACCACCAGGTGGCACCCCGAAGGGTTCTGGAGACAACTGGAGGTCCTCCGCCTGGTCAGAGGAGTGTAGAGACTCGGGAGTAACCACTGCTTCAGAGTACACTAGGTTGGACTCACTGGACGAAGCGAGCGAGGTATCAGGTACAGAGTATAGGAGAGTCTCTGTCCTTTCGCTACCAGGTAGCACCCCGAAGGGTTCAGGAGACAACTGGAGGTCCTCCGCCTGGTCGGAGGGGTGTAGAGACTCGGGAGTAACCTCTGCTTCGGAGTACACTAGGTTGGACTCACTGGACGAAGCGAGCGAGGTATCAGGTACAGAGTATAGGAGAGTCTCTGTCCTTTCGCTACCAGGTAGCACCCCGAAGGGTTCAGGAGACAACTGGAGGTCCTCCGCCTGGTCGGAGGGGTGTAGAGACTCAGGGGTAACTACCACTTTGGGGTACCCATTGTCAGGCTCACAGGACGAAGCGGACAAAGTATCGAGTACCGGGTGTAGAGAATTCTCTCTCCATTTGTCATTGAGTGGTATCCCGGAGGATTCAGGAGGCAACAGGGGGTCCTCCGCCAGGTAGTAGAGGTGCACAGACTCTGAGGTAACCACAGCTTTGGAGCATCCTTGGACATGCACACCGGTTAAAGTGGGTGAAGCATCTGATGCCGGGTGCAGGAAGTTCTCCTGTGTGGATTCTGGATGGGCAGAAGTCTCTTCGGGCAGGAGAACTGGTGCACTACCCACGCACATTACCCGTTGGGGCTTCTCCGGGATACAGGGAGATGAAGCTTCAGTAGGGACTTCAAGGTTGGGGTCAGGAGGTCTCAGGGAGGACAGACCCTGGCGTGACGGCTTGCCTCTACGTCTAGCACGTCTGGACTGCCTCTTGAGGTTGGGAGAAGTATTCCGGAAAGCGTAGTCACCCTGTGAGGATTCTGGGTGGGCAGTAGTCTCATTGGGCTGGAGGACTATTGCGCTACCCACACACATTACCCATTGGGGCTGCTCCGGGATATTGGGAAGTGAAGCTTCAGCAGGAGCCTCCGGGTTAGGATCATCGAAGACCATTAGAAAGGCCACCAGGAAGGCCATTAGGTCCAGGAGGATCGGATCCTGTGTTTCATATAGGGGGTTGATCCATTCCAAGGCATCACCCGCCAGGTAAGACATAATGAATGCCACCTTAACCCGATCGGTGGGAAAACATAGAGGGTAGAACTTGAAGTGTAGCATGCATTGCTCCACAAATGCACGACTTTGTCTAGGATCCCCATAATAACGTAGCGGATCCGCGGGAACGAGAGCAGATAGATCCATCTGGACGGGTGCGTAATTCGCCTGGAACTCAGCTAAAGGAAAAAAAAAATATTTATTTATTTATTTTAATGCATGTATTCGCTGGAAAACTTCTCAGAGAGCGAAGGCCGTGGGGCTCAACGGGAACCATGGCCTGAGCATGCTGTTATGCACACGCCCGGGCTGAGCGGCGTGTGCGTGTGATTGTAGTGATTCCACTGGACCATGAACCGGAGAGTGCCTGGAGGGGCGTGACTAAGTATCTGGCCGATCCGACCAAGATGGCACGACGGCATACGACGCCAGTGCACCAGGGAGAAACCGGGCAGAGGGACCAGGTGCTACTCCAGGTCAAACTCCGGACACGGGGGTTGACCCACACAGGGATTACTGGATCAGGCTGGTTAGGCTGGCGCACAGACTGGAGGGTATAGGCAGGCACGACTGGTATGCAGGCAGGCGGGTAAAGGCAAGCGCAGCTAGAGTGCAGACAGAGAGGCACTAGCAGGTAGGAACACAGGCGGGATAGGACCCAGTACACACTGGGACTCAGGAACAATACAGGTAGAGGGGTACAGGCAAGCACAGCTAGAGTGCAGACAGGGAGGCACTAGCAGGTAGGAACACAGGCGGGATAGGACCCAGTACACACTGGGACTCAGGAACAGGCAGGTTAGGCTGGCACAGACTGGTGGATATAAGCAAACACGGCAGGTATGCAGATGGGTGGATACAGGCGACTATGCAGGCAGGGAGGTACTGGCCGAAAGGACGGGCTGGAGCACAGAAAGGTTAAGACCCAGTACAGACTGGGTCACTGAACCGCAGATGCGGTAGACAACCACAGCAGAGAGGGAACGCCCGAAGCGGTGGGCAAGAACAGAGCAGGACGGGGCTGCAGGAGCAGCGGGCACAAGCAGGGCAGGACAGGACTGCCGGAGCAGCGGGCAGAAGCAGGGCAGGACAGGACTGCCGGAGCAGCGGGCAGAAGCAGGGCAGGACAGGACTGCCGGAGCAGCGGGCAGAAGCAGGGCAGGACAGGACTGCCGGAGCAGCGGGCAGAAGCAGGGCAGGACAGGACTGCCGGAGCAGCGGGCAGAAGCAGGGCAGGACAGGACTGCCGGAGCAGCGGGCAGAAGCAGGGCAGGACAGGACTGCCGGAGCAGCGGGCAGAAGCAGGGCAGGACAGGACTGCCGGAGCAGCGGGCAGAAGCAGGGCAGGACAGGACTGCCGGAGCAGCGGGCAGAAGCAGGGCAGGACAGGACTGCCGGAGCAGTGGGCAGAAGCAGGGCAGGACAGGACTGCCGGAGCAGTGAGCAAGGAGTCAGAGCAGGCTAGAACCGCCGGAGCGGTGAGCAAAGGAGTCAGAGCAGGCTAGAACCGCCGGAGCGGTGAGCAAAGGAGTCAGAGCAGGCTAGAACCGCCGGAGCGGTGAGCAAAGGAGTCAGAGCAGGCTAGGCTGAGTAGGGGGGACAGGGCTCTGTTCACACGGAACAGACAGGAAGGGAAAGGCAGAGCCAGACACCCACAGGGTACTTGCAGTGAAGTAGCGAGTGGACCACAAACTCACAAACGGGAGTACAGAGACAACAAGCAGGAGTTAGGTACGAGTTCAGACTCTGCAGAAAAAGGAAGGGAACGGACATAGAGGCAAAACAGGTAAAGGATAGGAGAGAGTTCAGACTGGAACTGAGTGTACGGAGGAGACCGACACTGCAGCGGGATACAGGAGCGGGTCTGGGAATACGGCCCCCAGAGAGGCAGGACGAACAGGCAAGGAGCGTGTTCAGACAGGACAGACAAGATACAGGAGCGGGTCTAGGTAATCAGCCCCTAGAAGGCGAGAGGAACAGGCTAGGAGCGTGTTCAGACAGGTCAGACAAGATACAGGAACAGGTCTAGGTAATCGGCCCCTAGAAGGCAGGAGGAACAGGCTAGGAGCGTGTTCAGACAGGCCTGGAAATACAGCCTCCAGGATAGGCAGACAAGAGAACACAGAATGGGACCTGGCACCTTCAGAGTGCAAGCACACACTGAAAGAAACACTATGCTCAGGCAGGGATAGATGGGCGCAGCTGAGCTATATACCAGGTGACAGACAGCAATAGGCTGAGGACGCACAAGAGGTGTGACCCACAGCAGGTACAAAAAGCAGGAAGTGATCGGGCGCCGCCCTTAAGCAGCAGAAACAGACACAAACAGACAGCATGGAGGGAAGCCAGAGAGACATTCTGAACAGGAGATCAAGTGCGCGCTCTTGCACAGTGGGAGATGGACCACTATGCAAGGACGCCGCCAGGTATGTTACACCCTTGTCCTGCTGTCACCATAGTTACCCAGTGCCCAGTCAGCGACATTGTTATAGTGTGGACTATTTTCCACCTCAAGTAGGATGCCTTCCATGACTTAATATTCCTATTATGGAGATTCACTTTACTTGTGGTTATTTAGACCCTTGTTATCTCCATATTGGCTGCCTCTGTAGGCAACCAAACATACCTCTGATAGGATGTTCCTTTTATCTACTATCTTGTAGTATGGGTTATTTCCAGTCTTTGAATGGGATGGTATTTGTGGTCTAACAGCATCTCTCATAAAGGTTACCATATTTCCTTTGGCACTCATTTAATGTCATGTATGAATCCATGCTATGTATTAATTTATATTGTTGCATTTTGCACTTTGTTGGATTTAAAAAAAAAAAAAAAAAAAATTGTATAATAATTGTGCATATCTATTCAGGTGCCTCTTACATATGGAATTGTGGGGACTCCATGAATCATATATTAATACATTGTTTGGATACTATTGATCGGGCCCATATTATTGACTATTGTCTTGAGGTCTGCCATGTGGGTAGCAGTTTGTACTCTTTTTAAATGTTTTTAAATTATTCTGTGGTCCAATAAACTTTTTTCTTACATTTCTCTATATTGGAGGTGTGCTTGCTCATTATGTAGTGCTTTCTTTCTTCCAATTCTACAGTCAGCGACATGTAACGCCCCTGTCCATGCCTACTCGTCCAAGTGTCTGTGGTGAAATGCACCCTGTCACACACAGAGTTTCTCAAAGAAGCGGTGATGTTGTGTGCGACATGCTGGTGGAGCGCAGGCACACCTTTCTTTGAGAAGTAGTGCCGACTGGGCATCTGGTACTGGGGCACTGCGACGGACATAAGGTCTCGAAAATCCTTTGTGTCCACCAAGCGGAAAGGCAGCATTTCAGTAGCCAAGAGCTTGCAGGTGGTGAAATTCAACCTCTTAGCTTTCTCATGGCTAAAAGGAAATGGTCTTTTACTTTTCCACATCTGAGGGACCGAGGGCTGGCTGTTGTGCTTAGACGGGGTTGAGTAGGGTGTCCCCGGCAAACTGCCGGTCTGCGAGGAAGATGCAGGCGGAAAAGTTAGGTTGCCTTGATCCAAAGGTGGTGCTCTCGATGTCGGAGAGCGCTCAACACCAGCTGGTGTTTCCACTTCCAAATAAAATGATGACCTGCCAATCACACTGGCTGTTGCGGGTAAAGAGGTGGCAGGTCTGTGTCCAAAAACATGTGTGACTGCTGTCCCCCCAGTCACAGAGGATGAACAGGCCGCGGATGCACAAGATGGGGCAGACAGTGGTTGGCCCGGCCCGCTAGGCCGCATTGTAGCACAGTGAGCTTCCCACTGCAACTTATGCTTCATATCCATGTGACGGTTCATGCATGAAGTACTCAAACTATGGATTTTTTGGCCTCTACTTAGGTTTTGGTAACAAATGTTACAGATAACACGAGTTGAGTCATCCTTATCAATCTGAAAAAATGCCCAGGCTATGCAAGGCTTAGAGCCCATGCGACCTGAAGAGCCACCACGACTTGTGGTCAGAGGCACAGTTGTGTTTGAGGATGCAGTTGTTGACATGCTTCCAGTACTACGTCTCTGTCCAGGAAGGCGCAACCTAACCTCATCGTCACTAGCAACCTCCTCCACTTCCTCTGCTGACCTCATCGACTGGCTGACTGTGGGTTGGCAGTAAGTGGGATCTCCAACCTCGTCATCATCACCCTGTGTGTTCTCACACCCGTTGTCCTCAGAGCCAACCTCTTCCTGCCCTGACCGAAAACTCAAATTGTCGCTCCAATCAGGTATTTGAGTCTCATCATCGTCTTCATCATTTTCTCCACCAACAGGAGCTACAGTTTGGGAATGAGGGTCTACATTATGCTCACAACCTTCTTCATCTGGTCCTGGATCCGACTCATAAAGATTCTGGGCATCAGTGCAGATCATTTCCTCTTCTGGATTCACAGAAGCTCTGGAGCAGACCTCGGATTCCCAGGCTATAGTACGAGTAAACTGTTATGATCTGCTACAGAGACTAAGGAAAGAGAGGAGATCTGTCCCTACAATAGAACTAAACTAGATCCCTACGATGTAACGGGGAACCTGATCCTGCGATCAGACCCGCTAAAGTCCTCGGCTAGTCTGAACGCAGACCTATAGATGTGAGGGAGGGATCCCTACAAGATCTAGGGACTGGGAAAAGTTGGACACCTCCTAGCAGAAATAGTAACAGTCAAAGACAAACACACAACAAAAAGGCATAGGGGTCAGAAGACCTAGCAAAACTAACAGAGAACGGCAAAAGAGCAACAAGCTAGCTCAACAGTAGTAAATACAAATGAAGTCCAGCAAAGCCAGGAGGGCGGAGCCGGAATAAATAGGCAAAATGGTCATGTGACCAGCAAACTAAAAAAAACCTAGCAGGAGAGTTGTAACAGTGCCCCCTCTTCTAAGAGGATCCTCCGGATCCCCTAGACCCAGGCTTACCAGGAAACCTCCTGTGAAACGCTCGGACAAGTCTGGGAGCAGAAACATCATCCGCCCTCACCCATGAGTTATCCTCAGGTCCGAAACCCTTCCAAGCGACGAGATACTGCAAACTCCCTCTATACCGTCTAGAATTTAGGATGCGGGAAATTTCATATTCCCCGTCCTCCACCACCGGAGGAACAGTGGCAGAGGTGTCACCATCCGACACATCAGCTTTTTTCAACAGAGAAACATGAAACACCGGATTAATCCTCCAGGACGTAGGAACCTCCAGCCTAACAGCAGATTGGTTAACTATCTGAAGTACCTTAAAGGGCACTACGAACTTGGGACCCAATTTTTTAGAAGGAATCCTCAATCGCAGATTCTTAGAGGACAACCAAACCATGTCACCAACAGCAAACAAAACCTCTTGCCATTTCCTATCAAAGTAACTCTTAGATTTCTTGTTAGCCTCCTGAAGATTACCACGCACATCCGTCCAAACTCTCTCCAAATCACCGGAAAAACTCTCCTCCTCAGGCACAGCCGAAACCAATTTGGAAAATGACCCAAAAGACGGATGTCTCCCAGAACAACAAAAAAAAGGCGAACACCCAGCAGAAGAGGATGTATGGTTGTTAAGAGCAAATTCAGCAAGTGGCAGAAACTCAGACCACCCCTCTTGATTGTCTGCCACAAAACAACGCAAGAACTGCTCAACATCCTGGTTCTTCCTTTCTGTCTGGCCATTAGACTCAGGATGATATCCGGATGAAAACGACAAATGAACTCCCAACCTGTCACAAAAGGCACGCCAAAAACGAGCCACGAACTGAGGTTCCCTATCAGAAACAATGTCAGTAGGAACACCATGTAGTCTGACAATTTCCTTGACAAAGGCCTTGGCGAGTGTCTTAGCGCAAGGCAGTTTGATGAAGGGAACCAAGTGACACATCTTGCTAAAACGGTCCACGACCACCCAGATGACCGTGAAACCTTCAGAGGGAGGAAGGTCAGTAATAAAGTCCATAGCCAGATGTGTCCAAGGTGCACTAGGAACCTCCAGAGGGCAAAGCAACCCCGCAGCAGGAGCATGCGAAGACTTGGATCTTGCACACACAGTACATTGGCGCACCCACTTAATGACTTCCTTCTGCCAAAAACTGCGACCCACAAGTCTCTTGGTCTCAGAAATTCCTGGATGACCTGCCAACCGAGACTCATGACACTCAACAAACAAATCTCTCCTAAAGGTCCTAGGCACAAACAACCTCCCATGGGGAGTGTTAGATGGGGCATTCTCCTGTGCTTTAAGAATCTCATCCTCCAAACTGGAGTCCAAAGCAGCAATCACAACACCTTCTTGTAAAATGGTCTCCTCTTCCTCCTCAACACCGACCATGGGAGAAAAGCTGCGAGACAAAGCATCCGCTTTAACATTCTTGGTACCCGGGATGTAAGTAACGGAAAAATTAAACCGCGAGAAAAAAAGTGCCCACCTAGCCTGACGGGCATTCAAGCGCTTGGCAGCATCAAGATAGATCAGATTTTTATGATCAGTGAAAACCTGAATGGGAAATTCAGCACCTTCCAAGAGATGACGCCAGTGTTCAAATGCGAGTTTAATCGCCAGCAATTCCCGATTACCAATATCGTAATTAAGTTCAGTCTCGGAAAATTTTTTTGAAAAAAAGGCACAGGGATGTACTCCATCCTTGTTTTCCTGAGACAACACCGCACCAACCCCCACCGAAGAAGCATCAACCTCAACCAAAAACGGCTTAGTCACATCAGGCTGCATAAGGATGGGAGCAGAGGTGAACCTCTCCTTTAGAAACACAAAAGCTTCAATGGCCTCAGAAGTCCACTGAACCGCATTAGCACCTTTCCTGGTGAGATCGGTCAGCGGTTTGACAATAATAGAAAATTTTTTTATGAATTTTCTGTAATAATTGGCGAAACCCAAAAACCTCTGTATCGATTTCAAACCAATAGGCCTAGGCCATTCCTGCACAGCTTGAACTTTAACCGGGTCCATCTCAAAACCTTCACTGGAGATAATGTAGCCCAAAAAACTAATTCTCTGTACAGCGAACTCACATTTCTCCAGCTTAGCAAAAAGCGAATTGTCCATTAATAACTGTAATACCTCACGTACGCTCCGCCAATGAGACTCCAGATCCGGCGAATAAATCAAAATGTCATCCAAATACACAACCACATTTTTGCCGATTAAAGGTCTAAGGATATCATTAATAAGATTCTGAAAAAATGCTGGAGCATTGGTGAGACCAAAAGGCATAACCAGATTCTCAAAATGACCCACAGGAGTGTTAAAAGCAGTCTTCCATTCATCACCCTCCTTCATGCGCAACAAATTGTATGCCCCCCGGAGATCAATTTTAGAGAACCACTTGGCCCCCACTAACTGGTTAAATAAATCAGGAATCAATGGCAGTGGGTAAGGATTGCGTACAGTAATTTTATTAATCTCACGAAAGTCCAGACAAGGACGTAAACCGCCATCTTTTTTTTTTACAAAAAAAAATCCAACAGCCACAGGAGACTTGGAAGGCCTAATGTAACCGGCGGCCAAGCTTGTCTGTATGTATTCTTACAAAGCCTTTCTTTCAGGAATAGTAAGATTAAATAAACGACTCTTAGGAAGAGTCGCGCCAGGGACAAATTCAATGGTACAATCATAGTCTCTAAGGGGAGGCAAAACCTGCGACTCCTCCTCAGAAAAAACTCTCCAAAAATCCTGAATAGGTACAGGCAATTCCCCTCTATCCACAGCAGCAATGCGCCCGTTACAACACTTGTCATAACACTTAGGGCTCCAGGACTTAATTTCATTGGTAGACCAATCCAGTACATGATTGTGCAATTTTAACCAGGGTAACCCCAATATTACTGGAGAAGGCAAATTATCCAATACCACCAAATCCAAATTCTCTTGATGAATACCATTAATAGTGAGGGGAAATTCACAGACCTTGTGAGTAACACTCTTCAAGGGAGAGCCATCGACAGAAACCACAGCAATAGGGGATGACAAAGTTTTAGGTTCTAATCTAAGTTTTTCCAAGAATCCCCCATCAATCACATTGAGAGTAGATCCACAATCCACAAATACCCGAAATTCAATTAATTCATCCTGAGCAGCAGTAGTGGCAGATAGGAATACTCCCTTAGAATTTAAACAGGCAATACGAGCATGACTGACCATTTTTTTTCTTTCTTCTTACGAAGCACACAGCTCTTAATAAAATGACCAGAATTTCCGCAATAGAAACACAAGCCTTCAGAAAGTCGGCGGTCTTTTTCCTGAGAGCGGGGTGCCATCGCCCCAATTTCCATCGGCTCTCCATTGTCAGCACAGAACCTCTCAGGACTCGAAGCTGACATAGAAGAGGATTTGCTCTCATTAACCCTTTCACGCAGTCTCCTGTCCACCCGTATAGCTAATTGCATTGCCTCCTGCAAGTTTCCAGGTGTGGGATAAGCAATCAGTAAATCCTTTACCCTTTCACATAGCCCTGCAAGAAACAAGCTTTTCAAAGCAGAATCGTTCCACCCCACCTGGGCAGACCACCGACGGAAGTGAGAACAATATTTTTCCACATTACCTGATCCCTGCCTCAAACGTCTTAATTCAGACTCAGCAGATGAGACACGATCAGGATCATCGTACAACAAACCCAAAGCAGAAAAAAAACTATCCACTGATCTAAAGCACGGATCACTAGGTTGGAGAGAGAAGGCCCATCCTTGAGGATCTTTGCGCAAAAGTGACATTATGATCCCTATGCACTGTGATTCATCACCAGAGGATCCGGGTCTCAAACGAAAATATAATAGACAAGCATTTTTAAAAGAAAAAAAATCTTGTTGTTCGCCAAAAAATAGATCAGGCAGACGTACCTTAGGTTCCACAAAATGCTCTCCAGAACAGCTACTCACGTGTTGTTGGAGCTTGGTCACCTCCAGAGAGAGTCCCTGCAAGCGTTGAGACAAATCTTGCACCGAGACCATGATGGAAAACTGGAGGTCTTTCCTTAGAGAATTTTTTTTTTTTTATGGCTGGACTTACTGTTCTGATCTGCTACAGAGACTAAGGAAAGAGAGGAGATCTGTCCCTACAATAGAACTAAACTAGATCCCTACGATGTAACGTGGGGAACCTGATCCTGCGATCAGACCCGCTAAAGTCCTCGGCTAGTCTGAACGCAGACCTATAGATGTGAGGGAGGGATCCCTACAAGATCTAGGGACTGGGAAAAGTTGGACACCTCCTAGCAGAAATAGTAGCAGTCAAAGACAAACACACAACAAAAAGGCATAGGGGTCAGAAGACCCAGCAAAACTAACAGAGAACGGCAAAAGAGCAACAAGCTAGCTCAACAGTAGTAAATACAAATGAAGTCCAGCAAAGCCAGGAGGGCGGAGCCGGATTAAATAGGCAAAATGGTCATGTGACCAGCAAACTAAAAAAAAACTAACAGGAGAGTTGTAACATAAACAGCTCTGCAGACTCAACCATCTGTGCTACCCCATACTCAGACGGGCAGCTGGAGACTTGGGAGCTGTGAGGAAGCAAGTGCGATTGGGGTGACACCTCTGAGGACTGGAGTATTTGTGATGTTGAAGTTGAGGTGGAGGAGAACCCACTTAAAGGAGCACTTGATATCCGTTGAGGCACCTGCTGTTTTTGTGCCTCATCTGGAATTTGTAACGATGGGCGTGGCCGTAAGAAAGGGATCGGATCACATTGTCCATGAAAAGAAGTAGACATTTTAGTTTGGCTGGAAGATGGTCTTTCTTCTGCAGATGTTACTGTTGCTTTAACACCTACCCCACGGACACAACCTTTTTTTTCCCTTCCCAACATGCCTATTCCCCTTTCCACCAGCAGCAGGCCTTTTGCCACTCATTTTGGTGGTTACCTAATTGACAAATCTGTAGTTGTTTGCACAAAAAACGATGGATGGAAACCGAACAGAGTTGAGTGGCCAAACTGTGGTACTAGCCCAAAAGGATTGGCTAGGTTAGAAGCAGTAAAACAATTTTATTACATACACAGGTGGTGGAGCACGGTATAGATGGCCTAATAGAATGAGTACCACACACTGCTACTATGCCCAAAATTATTTTCAGGGCTAGATGCAGCTAAAAATTATTATTAATGTCAAAGCTGGTGGAGCTTGGTATAGATGGCCTAATACAATGAGTACCACACACTGCTACTATGCCCAAAATTATTTTCCGGGCTAGATGCAGCTAAAAATTATTATTAATTTCAAAGCTGGTGAAGCTTAGTATAGATGGCCTAATAGATTGAGTACCACACACTGCTATAGGCCCAAAATTATTTTCCGGGCTAAATGCAGCTAAAAATTATTATTAATTTCAAAGCTGGTGGAGCTTAGTATAGATGGCCTAATAGATTGAGTACCACACACTGCTACTATGCCCAAAATTAATTTCCGGGCTTGATGCAGCTAAAAATTATTATTAATTTCAAAGCTGGTGGAGCTTAGTATAGATGGCCTAATAGAATGAGTACCACACACTGCTACAGGCCCAAAATTATTTTCAGGGCTATTTGCAGCTAAAAATTATTATTAATTTCAAAGCTGGTGGAGCTTGGTATAGATGGCCTAATACAATGAGTACCACACACTGCTACTATACCCAAAATGATTTTCCGGGCTAGATGCAGCTAAAAATTATTAGTAATTTCAAAGCTGGTGGAGCTTAGTATAGATGGCCTAATAGAATGAGTACCACACACTGCTACAGGCCCAAAATTATTTTCAGGGCTAGTTGCAGCTAAAAATTATTATTCATTTCAAAGCTGGTGGAGCTTGGTATAGATGGCCTAATACAATGAGTACCACACACTGCTACTATGCCCAAAATTATTTTCCGGGCTAGATGCAGCTAAAAATTATTATTAATTTCAAAGCTGGTGGAGCTTAGTATAGATGGCCTAATAGAATGAGTACCACACACTGCTACAGGCCCAAAATTATTTTCAGGGCTATTTGCAGCTAAAAATTATTATTAATTTCAAAGCTGGTGGAGCTTGGTATAGATGGCCTAATACAATGAGTACCACACACTGCTACTATACCCAAAATGATTTTCCAGGCTAGATGCAGCTAAAAATTATTAGTAATTTCAAAGCTGGTGGAGCTTAGTATAGATGGCCTAATAGAATGAGTACCACACACTGCTACAGGCCCAAAATTATTTTCAGGGCTAGTTGCAGCTAAAAATTATTATTCATTTCAAAGCTGGTGGAGCTTGGTATAGATGGCCTAATACAATGAGTAACACACACTGCTACTATGCCCAAAATTATTTTCCGGGCTAGATGCAGCTAAAAATTATTATTAATTTCAAAGCTGGTGGAGCTTAGTATAGATGGCCTAATAGAATGAGTACCACACACTGCTACAGGCCCAAAATTATTTTCCAGGCTAGATGCAGCTAAAAATTATTATTAATTTCAAAGCTGGTGGAGCTTAGTATAGATGGCCTAATAGATTGAGTACCACACACTGCTATAGGCCCAAAATTATTTTCCGGGCTAGATGCAGCTAAAAATTATTATTAATTTCAAAGCTGGTGGAGCTTAGTATAGATGGCCTAATAGAATGAGTACCACACACTGCTACAGGCCCAAAATTATTTTCAGGGCTATTTGCAGCTAAAAATTATTATTAATTTCAAAGCTGGTGGAGCTTGGTATAGATGGCCTAATACAATGAGTACCACACACTGCTACTATACCCAAAATGATTTTCCAGGCTAGATGCAGCTAAAAATTATTAGTAATTTCAAAGCTGGTGGAGCTTAGTATAGATGGCCTAATAGAATGAGTACCACACACTGCTACAGGCCCAAAATTATTTTCAGGGCTTGTTGCAGCTAAAAATTATTATTCATTTCAAAGCTGGTGGAGCTTGGTATAGATGGCCTAATACAATGAGTAACACACACTGCTACTATGCCCAAAATTATTTTCCGGGCTAGATGCAGCTAAAAATTATTATTAATTTCAAAGCTGGTGGAGCTTAGTATAGATGGCCTAATAGAATGAGTACCACACACTGCTACAGGCCCAAAATTATTTTCCAGGCTAGATGCAGCTAAAAATTATTATTAATTTCAAAGCTGGTGGAGCTTAGTATAGATGGCCTAATAGATTGAGTACCACACACTGCTATAGGCCCAAAATTATTTTCCGGGCTAGATGCAGCTAAAAATTATTATTAATTTCAAAGCTGGTGGAGCTTAGTATAGATGGCCTAATAGATTGAGTACCACACACTGCTACAGGCCCAAAATTATTTTCCGGGCTAGATGCAGCTAAAAATTATTATTAATTTCAAAACTGGTGGAGCTTAGTTTAGATGGCCTAATAGATTGAGTACCACACACTGCTACAGGCCCAAAATTATTTTCCGGGCTAGATGCAGCTAAAAATTATTATTAATTAAAAAGCTGGTGGAGCTTAGTATAGATGGCCTAATAGAATAAGTACCACACACTGCTACAGGCCCAAAATTATTTTCCAGGCTAGATGCAGCTAAAAATTATTATTAATTTCAAAGCTGGTGGAGCTTGGTATAGATGGCCTAATACAATGAGTAACACACACTGCTACTATGCCCAAAAGGTTTTACTTGGCTAGGTGCAGTAAAAAATTCGTATTACATACACAGGGGGTGTAGCTTGCAACACAGATAGGCTACTCCACTGACTAACACACACTGCAAGAGGCCCAAAAGATTTGCTTAGCTAGATTTAGCCAAATGCTGTGAAAAACACTTACACAGCACTAAAACAGACCTGCCTGGCAAAAAGTCCTAGTAAATGCTGTAACCTAGCCCTCAAAAGGGCTGCAATTACAATTAGTCCCTACTCCCAACCTATCTGTCTATTTAAGAGCAAATTCGCTTGCAATTCACACAGTTAGAAAGTTTAGTGCCCACAGCAGCAGCGGTGCCGTCTAACACTCAGCTGCAGCAGTGAGAAAATGGTGGCGACGTGGAAAATGGCTGGGTCTTGTAGGGCAAGGACATATGACATACACATCCAATGACACATGCCCTTGCTTGTGTGAAAAAAAGCACTTCGCTGCGTGTGTGCGCTGCTGATAGGCTGACAGATTGCACCTCCACACTGTAAATGCGGGAAAGAAAAAATAAATGGAGATCGTCATTATTTTTGCATAGATCCATCCCATGCCCCTCCCCCCGCCCCGCTGTACACTCAAACTGTGTATTAACATTGATTAACAGCATTACTGTGAAAAAATCCAGCTACGATTTTGGTGCACGAACAGTTATCGAACATAACCTCGAACAGCCGGATTTTTTTCAAATCGTTCGTGTTCGTCGAACGGCTCGAACACCACCCAAAACAGCTCAAATTGGAGATTGGCGAACAGTTCGAGTAGAACACCGCTCATCTCTATTCTTTATGCCTCTCTCTGGCCAGAATATGGTGGGAAATCCTCCCAACAGAAACCTCGGACAAGCATTTGCGATTAGCATATTAATTTGACATTTAGCGCAATATTATTATTTATAGTACATTAGATAGTTCATTTTTTTGCCTATGTTATGCCAATTTTGCTGGAATTTATGACTAAACATTCCAAAATTATATATAACTATTATGTTTGTAATTTATTATATATGATAGTGAAAATGTACAATGATTTTAACTGATAAAAATATGATATGATGGTAAGTAAGCACATAAAACTAATACAAGAACAATTGAGTGTGACACATAGTAAAATACATAAGCTCCCCAGGGTCTGCTTTGGATGGTGTCAGATGTAGAACATGAATTGTATATACAGTTGAAACCAGTGTATTTTAGTGTATGTAAACTTTTGACTTTGCAGAAAGTAATAAAAATGCCTTAAAACATTCTCTCTCTCTCATTATTCTGGTTTCAACTGGTTTAAACTTCTGGTTTCAACTGTATGTGCTTCATGCGTTCAATTAATTTACAAATCCTGTCTCATTTTACTCAGACTAGAGTGTTCATGCTATTTGATTAATTTGGTGTATCTTTGGACTGGCTACGTAAAATCTACATCAGTTATTAGTTGGCTTATTTTGCACCAATATTTTGCTCCAAATGTTAGCAGCAGATCCCTCAAACATGTAAAACATCCAATACATCCAACAGAAGATAAATCAGATTGAAATCTGGGAAATTTGGAGGAAACGTCAACACCTTAAAACTTTCTCACGTTTATCAAATTTCTGGTTAATTTTTTTCAGTTTGGTAAGGTTGCATTATGCTACAGTGACATTGCTCTCTTGCAAAGGAGCACAAAAACTGTCAGTCTGGATGCCAGCATAGTGGGGGATCCTCCTCAGAGACAAGTGAGGGTGTCTCTTGCACTCAATGCACTCAAATCTGTATATTCCTGGATATTGGATGGTGACTGACTCATGCAGCTTAAAGGGAATCTGGCAATAGGAGATCTATGTCTGTCCCATAGATCTAAATAGCTAATTTACATATTAAAAAAATATAAGAAATAAGGCAACGGATTGCAGATATCAAGGTATAATTTTATTCAGATTTCTTTGACCTACATACCCATATAAATGTAGATGGTTTAGAATATTTGCTCCTACTGACAGATTCCATTTAATGTGTACTTCCTAGTATTATGAAAGATGTCTGTAACATGATATAAAACAAGCAAATGTAAACGATTGCATCATCCCTATTTCCTAAAAAATTATAAGCTTCTGCTACCAAAGCCCTCACTCCAATTGTTTGATTTAGTTTTCTATTATATAATGTCTGATTTTGTTTGTACATATCACCTATAATTATTTATTTATCGCCAACATATTCTTCAGCACTTTACAAATTATAATTTGCAAAGTGCTGAAGAATATGTTGGCGATAAATAAATATATAATAAATAAATAAATAATAAATATAATAAATATATTAAATAAATATATTTTTGGACATTTGAGATATTGAACATTGTATTAAAGTTTTTACTTACACATTTATTAGTGTATTGACATACCACAGCTATTTCTTTTCTTGCCAATACATTCCTTTCTGAACTTCAATGGCTTTGTGTCAAGGCAATAAAATTTTTGTTTTTGAACAGTGGTAAATTAATTATTCTTGCAAAATGGAGTGAAGCATTTCATCCAAATCTTTCCACATGAGGACCTATGGGGAAAGAAGCAGGTTTGGTGGTGCTCCAGGAAGCAGTGGTTAGCTAAACCCTTTTGCTGCCATTGCCAGATACATAAAAGATATCAACTACAGTTTTTGAAGGTTGAAATAATATTCTTTCAAAAGTTATCTTTTAAATGGAATCCATGTTAGAAATAATTGAACATTAACAATGAAGTGTTAGAATCAATGGAACAAGTCAGTTTATATTGTCCACAGTGGGAATAACCTAAAATAGTGCAGAATACTTGGCCATGGATTCTACACTATTGATTGTAGGAGTACATTCACACAATGTAACGAAATATATTTTAACATTGTTGCGGATATGGTCCTGCTTATTTCACTTCTTTCTGACACCCTGAACTAGTTAAAAGAAATTACATGTTCATTCTTCAAGCAGCTTTTTTTCTCTGTAATGAAAGTATAGAGCTAAAGACACAGGTGGTGGAGCCATCACAAGAATAGCGACAAAGTTACGAGCAAAGCCGTTTGAGTAAAATGACTACCGGCGTTTTCCTGAACTGACTTCTCCTGGGAGAACTTGCCAATTGCATCTAAATGAGGACATGTCTCCAAATCCTCCTCAAAATCTCAAAACTCCTCAAAGGCAATGCCACCACAATGTTTTTGGGGAGATTTCGGAGCAAAGACAGAGGAGTAAATAAGCAGAAAGTCTCCAAATCCTCTCATAAATGCAAAACTCTTCAAAAAAAGGGAGCTTCCTCTTAGTTTCAGCTCCAAAATCTAAGCAAAAAGACCACGTATGCACATAGTCCTATGTGGAGATTTGAGGCAAGTGCAGAAGTAAGCTGTTAAAACATGCTGCAGATTTGAACAGAATTTGAACCTGCATAGTTTTGCAGTTTTGGGGATTAAACTGTAGCATTAAGGTATTTAGATGTCGGCACAGCCGCAAAGTTTTCCCAGGCAAGTCTGCTTCAGGAAAAGGGGAAGCCGCCAGAAGAATAGGTATTTCACTTCTTTTACGGCTTTAGGATTTCTGAAGTGGTTAAATGAAATTACATAAGACAGAACATGTGCACATAGATGCCATTTTGACCTTTAAGTTTTTTTGGTGTTTTGAGTTTTTGAGGAGGATTTGGAGAGTTTTTGCTCAGTTTTTGCTCCAAAACCTCCTAAAAAACTCAGTGTACACATACTCTTGCATGTATGTGCATATGGAATTATTTTGAGGCAGACAAACCAATGAGCTTTCTATAGTAAACCACATCAGAAAATGTTCTTTCTTTTGGTATGTGCACACAGAGTCTTATGTCTCTTTTAAACACTTCATGGTTCGTAAACCCTGAAGCAATTGAAAAGAAGTGACATGCTCATTCTTCAGTTGACTTTCACTAAGAAGCGGTCCACACTCTATAATTAAAGCACCACTCCATTTTTTTTTTTTTACTGTTGGAGTAGTGCCACTTATTTAAGTTCCCTTATCCTAGTTATATATTTTCTTGCCGCAGTATTCATCTATTATCGGCGCCACTCCTGTCGGTCTTCTTCAGGTTGTGACCCGTCAGGTCACTCCAGGGTTTGCTGGAAGAGCCAGAAGACACTACTCAATGTAAATCTATGAGAACCAGAATCATGCCGTAAATAGGCTCTCATAGACTTACACTGACATCTTTTGACAGTTGCCTCTTACTTCCAGTCAGTCAGAAATTGCATTCACAAGATAGCGGCTCAGGACCAGTGCAGAGAGAAGCTGGTGAATATAATAGTAGGGTCAGGGAACTTATGCTAATGGCACCTCTCCAACGTAAAATAAAAAAAATGCTGGAGTGGTGCTTTAACAGTATAGAGTGAAAGCTGCCAGCACCTCAGGAAAACAGCCACTGGCATCTAAATTAGGCCATGTGCAAATACCTTTTTGTGAAGTTTTGGAGAAATTTTTGTTTCCTGAAGAAATTCCTGAAGTGATTTTGAAGAGTTTTTCAACAATTTTGGAGAGATCTTTTGTTGAAGTGGTTTTGGCAGCCTTCTGATTGGACAACACCTAGTTTGAAGCATTTTTCATCAGGATTCAGTTGAAAGAAGGGACATACAGTTTTTTCTATGTAGTCTTTAACTATATTCTATCATTAGAGATGGGTTAATCTTACAAAATTTGAATCAATTAGGTTCACTCAAATTCGGTTAAGAAATTAAATTTGCATCAAATTTATTTTCTGTAAATTAAATTTTCCCCAAATGGCAGTAAAATAATTTAAAAAATAACAAATAGCTCCTTCTCAGCTCTACTGCTGGCTCCATGCCTCTGTTTCCAGTCTTCTTCTCTTCAGTTTTCAATCTTAAAATACTGACTAGTACTCATGCAATGTCATGAGAGTAACTAGGCATCAGGCAACATCATGATGTGTGTTGCCCCCAGGACCGATTCTAGCTTTCTATTAGAGGCGAAATAACTGCAATATTAACCTGCATTAAATAAATGCTATACATATACCTATCCTGGTAGGTGGTAGTGAGTAAACCACATCATTATCATATTAATTATTGCAGCAATCATCCATCCTATGCCACCCCCCCCCAAGATATGAAATTACCTTCCCCCAAAACTCTATCTTGCCCCTGATTCTTGGAGCTATAAAGGCCTGACGGTACCCAAATATTGTAATTTTCTGGCATTACCCCCAGCAGCTACCACCAACTTGAGGGCACCTCTGTCACCAAAAACACCTTCTCCATGCCACCGCCTCCCCAGTGACCCCATCCTGAAAAGTCCCAAAACTCCGCCAGGCCATTACTAATTTCTAAACACAATTGGAGGGTGCCATCTACTTGATGCACTACCTCACACCACAATTGTCCACCAATGAATAGATTGGGCAGGGCCTTTTGCTGTGGTACTGATAGAGGGCCTCCCAGCCATTCCCTTC
Organism: Phyllobates terribilis; assembly: GCF_046119375.1. Taxonomy (NCBI): domain Eukaryota; kingdom Metazoa; phylum Chordata; class Amphibia; order Anura; family Dendrobatidae; genus Phyllobates; species Phyllobates terribilis. The sequence goes on from NW_027362762.1 coordinate 697,126,642, forward strand.
CCTTTATATGTGCCCACTCTTTCTTGCAACCACTGCCATGTTACCGCCCCTTAAACTTTTGACCCCCCTAATGACTACTCACCTACCTGCAAGCTAATTAACCCCTTATTTGCCCAACAAAGATGAGTCATGGGTTACTATGCCCATGGGGCTTCAATTTGTCCTTTCTACAGTATTCAAAGCACACATCAGGAGTAGTGATGAGCGAATATGTCTCATTAACCCTTTCGATGAGCACGCTCAGGTGCTTGCCGAGTATTTTGGCGTGCTTGGCATTTCTTTTACTGTCACTGTGGCGGCATGTGTCACGGCTGTTAGACAGATGTGACAGGTGTAGAGATTTCCAGTTAAACAGGCAATCAGGAGGTCTAAGACAAATTTGAAGCTGACTGGAAAATTTGAGCCTAGTGACAAGAACACAGAACTGGCCAATTAGTGGTCACCCATCTGCAACCTTATTACCCAAGACAGTCTACTGCATAAAGATAGCAGAGGTAAGGTTTGACGTTCCACTTCTGTGTCTTGTTCTGTGGTGCTTGGGTTTCAGCCTCCTTACCTTGGACATGTCTCTGAGCACTGAACTTCTTACTTCTGGGCACTCCAGAGAGGTTGCAGTTCTGGAATAGGATTCTTCTCAAATCTTTAGCAGTTAATGAGCATTTGTTTTTTGTCAGTATGTTTTTTTCACCCTATTAACTATTTACCACAAAAGCAGGGGAGAGATAATCATTGTAAACAACAAATGGTGATGGTTTTGAGTTGTGAGCTATCTTTATCAAAGTATAATGGACAAAACATAAAAATTTTCCATATGCAATGGATACAATGCAAATTTTGCAAGTTTTCTCGCCTACAAAAAATTGAGGGGTCTGTAATTTTTGTCGTAGATACACTTCAACTGTGAGAGACAGAATCTAAAAAGAAAAAACAGAAAATCACATTGTATGATTTTTACATAATTCCTTTGCATTTTATTGCATGAAATAAGTATTTGGTATAATAGAAAAACAGAACTTAATACTTGGTGCAGAAACTTTTGTTAGCAGTTACAGAGGTCAAATGTTTCCTGTAGTTCTTGACCAAGTTTGCACACACTGCAGCAGGGATTTTGGCTCACTCCTCCATACAGATCTTCTCCAGATCTTTCAGGTTTCTGGGCTGTCGGTAGGCAACATTGAGCTCCCTCCAAAGATTTCAGAAATTTCTGAAAAGTTTCTGCATTTCTTAGCAGCAATAACACTGCAAAAAACTGGGCGTTTTGCTGTGTTTTTACCGCGTTTTTAGTTAGTTTTTGCATGTGTTATTTTACGCATTTTTTGTACAGCAATGAATGCTTTTTGGAGCTAAATAAAGCGTTTTGCTGCCAAGAGGTGCAGAAAAACTGCAGAAATGACTGCATCAAAATACTCATCGTGCGCATATACCGCTATGAGCGCACGGTGAGTATTTGATTACAGAAATTTCTGCAAAGTTTCTGCGTCATTTGCTGCGCTTTTACTACATTTTTGGTGTATTTTTGCATGCATGTTTTGCATGCGTTATTTTAAGCATTTTTGTACAGCAATGATTGCTTTTTGGAGCTAAATAAAGATATTTGAAAAAAGAAATGTGGGACATCGCTTTAACCTTTGGATTACCGTTGAACCTGAGGTGAGTATATTGGGTTAATTTAAATGATTAAAGAATGTATCCGTTTTATTTCAAATAAAGTGTTTTATTCTCGGTGTGTGTGTTTATTTAACTCTTTACTTACAAGTTTAGTAATGAGGGTGGCTGACTGGCACCTCTTCATTACTAAAGCTAGGGCTTAGAGTCAGCAACACCTAATTCCATTACCCTTAATCCCATTACTCCTAATGCTGTACTTGTTTTGTCACAAGGAATGATTATCCAAAAAAAGGATTTACTTCTTCAGAAGATTATTCAAGTTAGTAAATAGATAAAACTTATAAATAAAACATTTTTATAACAGTTTTATTTATAAGTTTTATCTATTTACTAACTTGAATAAATCTTCTGAAGAAGTAAATCCTTTTTTTGGATAATCATTCCTTGTGACCCTGGGAGCGCTCAATTGGCTGGATACATACTCTGAACCCTATTCTTACGGACTCCAGCTGGGAGATCCGTTTAATCCAGATAGAAGCTGCATACCAGTGGACCAGCTACCCACATTAGACCAGAATTGGTCGATAAGCCTTGGTACAAGATCTGCTAAAGATCTGCGCCTGTTTTTTGTTTCTCCCCCCACCAGACCTACAGCCTTGGGGTCGAACACATTGTACTTGTTTTGTCAGTATATGCGGATCCGCTGCATGTAATGACATTTCAATCGGTCAAAATCTGCAGCGGACATTGGTATCTCCTCTACAGAAATTGACATGCTGCGGGTGAGTTTATAAAAAAAAAAAAAAAAATTAAATAAAAAAAATGGGTGGGCTCCCGTGTAATTTTCAATAATTTTCAAAACCAGTAGAGGGAAAGTTGACTGGGAACTGAAATTACTAGCCAGGAAAGGGGCCATTAGCCAAAAATGTTCGCTGGCTATTAATAACAGCACACAGCTGTTTTATTGCATTTACTGGCTAGATTACAGGGGGACCCCATAAAAAATTTATGAAGTGTCCCCCAATAAAATCTGGATTTTGGCCCCCTCCGAGGCTAATAATATCTGCCCTTAGCGGCCCCAGAAATGGCAGATCCATAAGATGCACCAAACTGGTGCTTAGACTCGCTCTTCCCACTTGTCCTGGTATGGTGGCAAGTGGGGTAATAGGGTTGGAGCTCATGTCAGCCTTGTATTGGCAGCTGACATGAAGCCCAGGTTAGCAATGCTGAGGCGTCTATAACACGCACCCATTACTAACCCCATAGTAAAGGTTTTTAAATAAACACACGGCCTGAAAAAAATCCTTAATTTGAAATAAAAATCCAAATGGTTTTAATCGTTTATTTAAAAATAAAAAACACAGTTATACTCACCTAACGCCTAATCTGCTGAATCCATTGTCACCTGTAAATAAACAAAAATAAAAAACAACCATATCCCTCACCTGTCCGACGTGATGACATAATCCAGAGTGTCCCACGAAGATCTGGGTCACTTCTAGAGCAGTCACATCAGCAGTCACTTATGTGACTGTTCTAGAGGATAACTGGCTATACACTGACATGGAGTGTAATCACTCCTGTGTCAATGTATAGTGCTGAACTACGGAGACAGAGGTTACATGAGTTCATCAGCTGATGATCAGCTGATGAACTCCGGTGACCTCATTTACTGCACTTGTGTCACCCTGGCCTGGATGCCACAAATATAATAAAGCTGTGTCTGAGAGCAAGGGGGAGGTTCTCTGGTCAGGGGAACATTAGCTTGCAATACCTCCTGTCTCAGGCCAATAGGGGGAGCAGGCTGCCCCTATAAAAGCTGGAACTGGGGGCAGGGTTAGAGAGAACTGGATGACCTGTCTCTGGACTGAGACGTGTCCGAGAGCAGAGAGGGACAGTTGTATTGCAATCTAAGAAGAAGTGTGGCAGTAGGAGAGCCACAAGCCAGAGACAAGAGGCGAAGTGAGCCTGTCTTGCCAGAAAAAGAGCTCAATTCACCAGACTTTGGTGTCTGAGGCTGTGAGGATTCCACGTCCTGCAGCAGATAACCAGTCCGCAGGGGACTGTATGTTCCTTGGCCTAAGAAGCCCGGAGGCCCTGCCACAATAGAAGGGACCAGCAAAGCCGTACCAGGCCGGGAGCAGAAAGGAACCCACGTTGCAGGCCATACAGGCGAGAATACACGGAGAGGTCGGAAACGTGGGCTGTTACCCTATAAGGAGGAGATAGCCAGAAGGAGCGCAGAAAGCACGGTAGGCCTACACCCTCACCCTGACCAGGGCCAATTTCCCAATTGCTCTCAGACATCCAGGTCCCCTCCTAGCCGGGACTGTTTGTGGGTCAGTTTACCTGTTCTAGTAAAGACCCTGGACTGCAACCTGTTGTCTGTGTGCTCCTTGCTCCTCCAGCACTAATGGCACTGGGACTCTCGTCACCATCACCCCCATTTTCCATCATACTGGCCTGGGGCCGCACTCTTCCCGTGGGGAGTCACACTATCCCAGCTGCATACATCATCAGCCCCAGCGGTCTGCCTGGCAGTGGCGGTCCGCACTGACCGCAATCCACGGGTGGCGTAGTCAAACATACCAACAGCACGTAGCAGACTACCATTGGTCTGACCACCCTGAGCCATGGAACCGGGTTGCCACTACTACCCCCATCGTTCCCTACTGCCCGGATCCGAGTGCCCCACGGCCCAGGGGGCGAGTCAGCTTTGGCGTAGTCGGCAGGATCGTAACCAATCCGCCACAAACAGGTATTGTGTGCCTGAAAGAGACTACACGTACCTGAAAAGAGGTTTCCCGCCATTCGGAGCCGTTTCCTGCCATTTCCAGCCGTCTCCCGCCATCTTCCGTTGGTTCTCGCCATCTTCAGCCGCTTTCCCGCCATCGGACGCCATCTTCAGGACGCCGAAGGTCCGCCCCATGCACCGACGCTGCGCAAGGTCCTGGAAGGGAGAGAGAGACGCTGACATCACCAGGACGTGACGCAAGGTCCTCGTCTGGAGCAGCACCAGCGGAGCCGCGGCCTACAGAAGAAGATCGTCGGAAGGTAGGCCGCGCTTAACTAGGGGGGAGGAAGATGTCGGACACCAAGGCGCCCACTACCACCAGCGCAGCTGCAGCAGCGGTGATGCCCTTTTCCCTTCCCTACATCCCTGGAGCGGCCGGGCTGCCTAAGTACTCAGGGGAGCCCCATACCCTGACTGATTTTAAGGAAAGGCTGTACAGTTTGTTCCAAGTTTACCCCCTGGCAGAGGAACAGAAGGTCAGCTTACTGACGGGGCAGTTAACTGGCGCAGCCCAGCGGGAGGTAAAGTCATGGTCCGCTGAGGAGAAAAAGACTGTGAAGGACATTCTGGCCCGGCTGCGAGGTACCTTTGATACCCGTACCTCAGCAGAAATTAAAATGCGGTTCTATGGATGTAAGCAGCGGGCACAGGACAGCATCAGAGACTATGCCTTAAACTTGCAGGAAACCTTGAGGGCCATCAAACAAACTGACCCTGGCAGCGTGCAGGAAACAGATAAGCTGCTAACAGAACAATTCAGAGAAGGTCTGCTGTCTAGCGCCCACAGGGCCCAACTGCGCCTCATGTCCTTTCAGATCCCTGATCTGACCATTGCCCAATTTAAGGACAGGGCCATAAGGGTGCTCCATGAACCCGCAACCAGTGGCGCTATAAACCCCCGGCGTCCTGCTCTCACCTACCACCATGAGGAAGCGCCCTCCTCTACGGACTCTGTGGGGGCCGATTCACAGGCCCTGAACCAAGCCCCGTCGAAAGACCTGCACCACCAAGTCCAGGAGCTGACCAGGAGCGTCGCGGCATTGACCAGGACCGTCCAGGCATTGCAATTGGACCCGTCAAGACCCATCGAGTTGGCTTCAAGTCCGGAGGATGTCCCGTGGCATCGACAGAGGAGGATCCCGTCGTTCCGAGGGAGGCCCACAGACCGCTACGCATAGGATGGACAGCCCATTTGCCGTCGATGCAACCAGCCCGGACACATTTCCAGGTACTGTAATTTAAACGAGTCCAACCTGGGGCAGAGGGCCAACTCTCAGGCATAAGATCACCAGGCCCTTATAATTGGTGTGATAAGTACGTTGGGGGGCGCCCGGTTTTACCCGTGGTGCTGGACGGTATCCCCATGAGCGCCTTGCTGGATACTGGGTCGCAAGTAACCACTATCCCTTAGGTACTTTTTAAGCAGTATTGGACTGATGCTGATATCACACGGTATCCAGACAGTAACTTGAGCATCATCGCCAGTAATGGCTTACCCGTGCCGCAGATGGGGTTCAAGGAGATGACCATTAAAATTGGTAAAGTTGAACTACCGGCACAGGGAGTGATTATTGTGGACATTGACCGTCGTGAAAGTCACCCTAAAATAACTGTGGGTACTAACGTGATTGAAAATTGTCTTTCAGAGGTAATTGTAATTCTACAACAGGTGGCGGTGAATGCTAGTTCCAACCAACAGAGAGTCCTCAACAAGGAGATAAAAGCCCTGATGAGACGGCAGCAGGTAGAACTGTCTGGTGGTGAGATCGGTAGCGTAAGACTGAGTGACCCTTTCCCCATTTCCATGCCTCCCAAAAGTCAAATGATGATCTGGTGTCGGACTGCAATCGGGTTGAGAGGTAGAGACTACCAAGCCATGGTAGAACCCGTGTACTCGGACAGCAGGCCCACCATTTTGACAGCTCGGGGGGTGGTTGATGTCCGTCATGCGAGGGTGCCCGCTCGCATTCTCAACATTGGGGAGAGAGAAGTACACTTACCCAGGTACGCTACACTTGCCAAACTGTTTGTTGTCGAACACAAAGCTATCAGGGCCGTGGAACCCTTGCCTCCATCTCCACAGGAGGAGGGTAATGGCTCCCAGAAACAAAAGGAGGACTGGTGCCAGAAACTCCATGTGGGTGCTGACTCCACTCCCCTGCACCAAAAACATGGAGTCTACCGGGTGGTACAGGAGTACGAGAGAGTCTTTAGTAAGCACCCGCTGGACTTCGGCAGAGTAAAAGGGATAGAACACCACATCCCCACAGGGAGCCACCCACCAATAAAAGAGAGACACAGGCCTGTACCCCCTGCACATTATCAGAACGCTAAGGGTATGCTGTGGGAAATGAAAGAAGCTGGGGTCATTAGAGATAGCTGTAGCCCCTGGGCAGCCCCCCTGGTTCTGGTAAAAAAAAAGACGGCACCATGAGAATGTGCGTGGACTATAGACAAATCAACCGTATCACCAACAAAGACGCATATCCGCTGCCTAGAATAGAGGAGTCTTTAGCCGCAATAAAATCAGCTAACTTCTTTTCTACTTTGGACCTTACTAGCGGGTACTGGCAGGTTCCTGTGGCAGAGGCTGACAAGGAGAAGACCGCCTTCACCACCCCGATGGGACTGAGCGAGTTCAACTGTATGCCCTTCGGGCTCTGCAACGCACCAGGGACCTTCGAGAGGCTGATGGAATGCTGTCTAGGGCACCGAAACTTCGAGATGGTCCTCCTTTACCTGGACGACGTGATCATCTATTCAAAGACTTACGAGGACCATCTAAAGCACCTGACCGAGGTGTTCGAAGCCCTGGCAGGCTATGGCCTGAAGGTGAAACCATCGAAGTGTCACCTGCTGAAACCGAAGGTCCAGTACCTAGGGCACGTGGTAAGTGCGGAAGGAGTAGCTCCCGACCCTGACAAGGTCACGGCAATCAAGAGCTGGCCAAGCCCCTCAAACATCAAAGAAGTGAGGCAGTTCCTCTGGTTGGTAGGCTACTACCGAAGGTTCATCCCCGGGTTCACTAAGATGGCAGCTCCTATGCAGGACCTCCTGATAGGACAGTCTAAGTCCAGAAGCCAAAAGCCACCCTTCAAGTGGGATAAACCGGAAGAGGAGTCCTTCTGCCAGTTGAAGATGGCCCTCACGTGGGATGAGATCCTGGCCTACCCTGATTATGGCCAGTCTTTTATTCTCCACACAGACGCCAGTAATGTGGGACTGGGAGCCGTACTGTCACAAAACCAACAGGGCAGAGAAAGAGTGATCGCGTACGCCAGCCGGAGCCTGAGGCCCACCGACAGGAACCCGGAGAATTACAGCTCCTTTAAGCTAGAATTCTTGGCGGTGGTGTGGGCCATAACAGAATGCTTCAAGCATTACCTGGCCTCCGCAAAGCTCACTGTGTACACGGACAACAACCCGTTAACACACCTAGACAGTGCAAGACTTGGTGCCCTGAAACAGCGGTGGATGGCCCGTCTCTCCAATTATGACTTTGTGATCAAGTACCGGGCAGGCAAAACCAATGCCAATGCTGATGCCCAATCGAGAATGCCTCACATACCTGAAGGTGACGAAGACCCGGAAGAGCTGGAGGAGGTAGAACTCCCCGCGTTTCACCGGTATGGAGCCGCTCAATACTCCCACCGTGTGAAGGAGGAGGATTTAACAACCGTTATGATCAATCCCCTACCTCACCACAGCTGGGCCGAGACCCAAGATAGTGACCCTGCAATCCGCCTGGTGAAAGATCTGCTGACCCAGGAAGATGCCCGCTTAGGTCCGGATGCTCCAGAGGAAGCCAAGCAGCTATGGAAAGAGAAGAGCAAGCTGTTCCTCTATGAAGACAAGCTGTGCAGACGACTTGTCAACCACCGGACACACGAGCTGACCTGGCAAGTCGTGGTCCCAAGGCGGGATGCAGCTATGGTCCTGGGGGCTTACCATGACAGAGCGGGGCACTTCGGTTGGAAGAAACTGGAGTTTCTGCTAAGAGGACAGTTCTTTTGGGTCGGCATGAGAGGGGCTGTAGAGAAGTGGTGCCGGGACTGTGGCCCTTGTAAATTAAGGAGAAAAGACCGCACCAGCCAGAAGACACCCTTGAAGCCCATCGTCACCCAGCAACCTCTTGAGCTGGTAGCTCTGGACCACGTCAAATTGGCTCCAAGCCGGTCAGGATACATCTACGCCCTGACAATCGTGGACCACTATTCCCGTTTTCTAGTGGTAGTCCCGGTAAGAGACTTGACAGCCCAAACGGCGGCCAGAGCCTTCCAGCAATACTTCTGCCATCCACACGGGTATCCGGAACAAGTCCTGACAGACCAGGGTCCAGCATTCGAGGCTGAAATCTTCCAAGAGTTCTGCAACCTCTATGGCTGTAAGAAGATTCAGACAACGCCTTACCACCCACAAACCAACGGGATGTGTGAGAAAATGAACAATATAGTCATTGATCTCCTGAAGACGTTGCCCCTGGAGGAACGCAGCCTGTGGCCAGAAAAGCTGCCAGATCTAATAGACTTATACAACCATATCCCGGTGAATCCTACAAACTGCACCCCGGCTTACCTGATGCGAGCTAGACCAGGTAAGCTGCCCGTAGACCTGGAGATGGGAGTCCTAACACCTGAGGACACCTCCCCGGTTGCGGACTGGGATACGGAAAGGCGACTGCAGTACAAGAAGGTACAGGAGAGTGTGGAGAAGAGCTTGGCCCAGGTGAGAGAAAGGCATGAAAGACTCTTCAACCAACACGCCCCTGCTGGTCCCCTAGAACCTGGTGAGCAGGTCCTGAAGCGAAAGAGAAGGCTACATAAGTTGGACGACCAGTGGGAAAGGGAACCCTACACCGTACTGCAGTCTGATCACGACAACTCGAAGGTGTGCGTGATCACCAAGGACAGAGGAGAAACCACTAGTACCGTCTCCAGAGACCACCTCAAAAGATGCCCCGAGCAACTCCGTAGTGCAGAAGAGGATCAAAATGACCTTGAACCCACAGAGGACAAGGAAGAAATGATCAGCACCGTTCTCGGAGAGTTCCCTCAGTCCTGGACTCGAATAAACGATGCCATAGTGGTACCCGTCCTGCATTTCCTGCAACCGGCTCAGCAACAACCTACACCAGAGCTGGAAGGCGAAGAAGAGCAAGCAGCTCCAGAGGCAGAAGAGCCTGTACCAGCAGCCCAGGAGAGTCAACCCTCTGCTGACAGTGAGCCTGCCATGCCTGCGGTAAGCCAAAGGACCCGCAGACAGCTGCCTGCCCTACCTGTACACCCAGCTGGTAGCTGTACCCCTAACGCTAGTGGGGAAAGCCAGGTCGGTCCACCACCAGACAGTGGGTTAAGGAGGTCAACCAGGAGCATAAAGGGGCAGATACCCGCTCGCTGGAGAATATAGGGTGCGCTAAAATTGTAATTAACCCTGTTGCCAAGTGTTGAAATGTTTGCCAAGTTACCTGCATGATTATTAATAGTGTATTTCAGTTTCTTACCGTTACCGTACGGACTCAAAGGTTATGGACTTTTAATAACCGGGACTTTGTACGGACTGCGTTCGGAGCCTAACCAAGGAATGAACTAAGACTGTGAAGGACTTGGGGTAGGACAGACCCCCACCTGGTTAAGGCTCCCCGTTGTGTTGGTGATATGGACACCCGGTCACAGACCACACTGTGACCTTAAGAACTCAATCTGTGCGTCGTTTGTCTACTAATGTTTTATAGTCATGTATATTATCTTTGTTTACTGTTTAGTCCCGGAGTACTAAATTCTACTAGGGGGGAATGTGTCACCCTGGCCTGGATGCCACAAATATAATAAAGCTGTGTCTGAGAGCAAGGGGGAGGTTCTCTGGTCAGGGGAACATTAGCATGCAATACCTCCTGTCTCAGGCCAGTAGGGGGAGCAGGCTGCCCCTATAAAAGCTGGAACTGGGGGCAGGGTTAGAGAGAACTGGACGACCTGTCTCTGGACTGAGACGTGTCCCAGGGCAGAGAGGGACAGTTGTATTTCACCCTAAGAGGAAGTGTGGCAGTAGGAGATGACGCGCCCCCTGGGCCTGTGTTGCTGCTGCTGTGCAGGGGGAATACCCGGAGCCGGATCGCTGGGGGTTGTAGTTCTCCGTGGCGGTGACCCGGTCCGTGCCCAGGGTGGTCAAACCAGTGGCAGTCTAAATGTTGTAATAAGTGTCCGACTACGCCACCCGTGGATTGCAGTCAGTGGGGACCGCCGCTGCGCTGCAGACTGCTGAGGCTGATGTTGTTTGCGCAGCCGAGTATGGGATGACTCCCCACGGGAGAAGTATTGCCTCAGGGCAGCTAATGTGGAAGATGATGGGAGTGATGGTGTGAGGGTCCCAGTGCTAATGGTGCTGGAGCGGCAAGGAATCACAGAGACGTGAGGTGCAGTTCAGGGTCTTTACTGATGGTACAAGGCAGACCCTCCCGGGAGTACTGGCTAGTATAAGGGGCCTGGTCAGTCTGCGAGCAAGCAGGAGTTCCCCTGGCCAGGTGGAGTTGAAGGCCTCCCCTTTTATCTGCACTCTTCCTGGCTACCTTGCTGTCAGCGGTTACAAGTAGCCCACGTCCCTGAGTATACCGTGTGGTGCTCACCCGTATGGCTGGTGACTTGGGGCCTTCTGTTAGCCTCCGCTCCTGGATGGCGGTGCTGGTCCCTTCTTTGTGACTGAGCCTCCGGGCTTCTATGGCCAGAGGACCTGGAATCCCCTGCCGGCTGGTTTCTGCTGCTGGGTGTAGATCAGTCCCCACAGCCTCGGACTCCTGTGTCCGGTTTTAGTGTCCTTGTCCAGGGCGAGCTCTGCTCAGCTCCAGCCCCTGGACTTCTGCTACTGCTCCTCCAGAGCTCCTGTTCTTGCTTTCCCTCTCCAGGCTCTGACTGCTCTAATCCCGCCCCAGACCCAGTTTAAAAGGGCAGATTCCTCCCCTCCCAGGTCTGGGCGGACCGTGTTGCATGTTTAGGGATCCTGACCAGAGAAACCTCCCACTTGCTCTCAGACATAATATCTCTATTACTGTGGCAACCAGACCCCTGGGGTGTCACATTCCCCCCTAGTAAATTTTAGTACTCCGGGACTAAACACATTTTTAAAAGAAACATAAATACAAGGTATAACAATAATACAATAACATATTCACAAGAAACTTTAGTCTGTAGAGGTCACGGCGTTTCCGTGACCGGGTGTCCATATCACCCAAGGTGAAGTTTGTAAAACAAGGAGGTGTCCATGTCACCCAAGGTGGAACTTTAAGCGAAGTAGGGGACCTGTCCAAAGCAAACCCCTTGCGTTGTCCTTGGGCGTGGCTGCAAGGCTGGAGCTAACTACTTTGGGCTGCAAGTAGGCCACGCCAGACAGGTTTTTTCTTCTGCGGCCGTCTTCGCAAGAGGCACCAAGGTGCAACTATCTACAAAACTGTTCCGGTTATCCAGTGTCCATAACCTGTTAGTCCAAATAAATCTGCAGGGTAACTGAGAAACATAATTAGTAACAGGCAACCAACATAAACCATAAAAATTTTTCAATAAACAGTCAACTCTACAGTGCATTGGTTTAGATTCTCCAGCGAGCGGGCATCTGACCTCTAGTGACTCTAGTGGACCTACGGAGCTCACTAACTGGTTCTGCCCTACAGGGTGTAGGAGGTGTTATGGGCAAGCTGGGCAGCTTTCTGCACACTCTTTGGCTCACTAGGGGCACGGCAGGCTCACTACTAGCAGAGGGTTGATCCTCCTGTACTGCTGGTGTGGACTCTTCTGCCTCTTGGGCCGGCTGCTCTTCCAGCTCTACCAGTTCCTCTGTAGGCACTTGCGGGACTGGCTGGAGAAAGGTGAGGACGGGTACCACGACAGCGCCGTTTACTTGTGTCCAAGACCGGGGGAAGTCTCCGAGTACGGTACTGATCATTTCTTCCCTTTCCTCTGCGGGTTGAGGGTTTTCTTGATCTTCTTCAGGGCTTTGCAGCTGCTCGGGACACTTCTTCAGGTGGTCTCTGGAGACAATGGCTGTGGTTTCTCCTCCATCCTTACTGATTACGCAGATTTTTGGGTTCTCATGGCTTGATGGCAGTACGGTGTACGGGTCCTTCTCCCACTGGTCGTCCAACTTGTGGAGTCGCCTCTTCCTCTTCAAGACCTGCTCTCCAGGTACCAGGGGAACAGCGGGAGCATACTGGTTATAAGCCTTCTCTTGCCTTTCTCTAGTTTGAGACAGACTTCGCTCGACGCTCTCCTGTACTTTCCGATACTGCTGCTGCCGTTCTGTATCCCAGTCTGCCTCTGGCGAGGTGTCCTCAGGCGTCAGGACTCCCATATCCAGGTCAATAGGCAGCTTACCAGGTCTTGCTCTCATTAGGTAAGCCGGGGTACAGTTGGTGGAACCTACAGGGATGTGGTTATACAGGTCCACCAGATCGGGCAGTTTCTCAGGCCACAGACTGCGTTCTTCCAGGGGCAATGTTTTTAGCAGATCTATCACCACCTGATTCATCTTCTCGCAGAGTCCATTGGTTTGAGGGTGATAGGGCGTTGTTCTTATCTTCTTGCAGCCATACAGGTTGCAGAACTCCTGGAAGACCTCCGCTTCGAAGGCTGGTCCTTGGTCTGTCAACACTTGGTCCGGGTACCCGTGTGGACGGCAGAAGTGCTGCTGGAAGGCTCTAGCTGCTGTTTGAGCCGTTAAGTCCTTGACCGGGACCACAACCAGGAACCGGGAGTAATGATCTACGATTGTGAGGGCGTAGACATACCCAGATCTGCTTGGAGCCAGTTTCACATGGTCCAGGGCTACCAGTTCCAGTGGCTGTCTGGTGATGATGGGCTGCAGGGGAGTCTTCTGGCTGGCTCGGTCTTTTCTTCTCAGGTGGCACGGGCCACAGTCTCTGCACCACCTCTCGATGGCTCCTCTCATGCCTACCCAGTAGAACCGTTCACGCAACAAGAACTCCAGCTTCTTCCATCCGAAATGCCCTGCTCCGTTGTGGTATGCCTCCAGAACCATAGCCGCGTCTCGTCTTGGGACCACTACTTGCCAGGTCAACTCATGTGTTCGAGAGTTAACCATTCTCCGGCACAGCTTCTCCCTGTAGAGGAACAGCTTACTTTTCTCCTTCCACAGTTGCTTGGTCTCCTCCGGAGCGTCTGGGTCAAGACAGGCATCGGCTTGGGTCAGCATTTCCTTCACCAAATGGACTGCGGGATCACTGTCTTGCGTCTCCGCCCAGTTGTTGTGGGGCAAGGGATTGAATGTCACGGAGCGCCTGTCCTTCACACGGTGGGAATACAGGGTAATCCCATGACGGTGGAACGCAGGGAGCTCAACTTCTTCCAGATCTTCTGGATCTTCCCCTACGTCCGGTAAGTTCGGCATTCTAGACAGGGCATCCGCGTTGGCATTTGAGCGTCCTGTCCGGTATTTGATGGTGAATTCAAAGTTGGACAGGCGGGCCATCCATCTCTGTTCCAGGGCACCGAGCCTTGCAGTGTCCAGGTGTGTCAACGGGTTGTTATCCGTGTACACGGTGAATTTGGAGGAGGCAAGGTAATGCTTGAAACGTTCGGTCACTGCCCACACTACTGCCAGGAACTCCAGCTTGAATGAGCTAAAATTCTCAGGGTTCCTCTCCGTGGGCCGTAGCTTTCGGCTGGCGTAAGCGATTACCCGTTCTTTCCCTTGCTGGATCTGGGACAGTACGGCTCCTAGCCCGATGTTCCTTGCGTCTGTGTGGAGGATAAAGGGCTGGCTGTAGTCTGGATATGCCAGGATTTCATCCCCCGTGAGGGCCATCTTCAGCTGGCAGAAGGAATCCTCTTCCAGCTTTTCCCACCTGAAGGGCGGCTTCTGGTTTTTGGCTTTCCGAGATTGACCTATCAGGAGGTCCTGCATAGGTGCTGCCATTTTGGTGAAACCGGGAATGAATCTTCGGTAGTAGCCTACCAACCCGAGGAACTGCCGCACTTCCTTTATGCTGGAGGGTCTTGGCCAGTCCTTAATCACGGTGATCTTATCAGGGTCGGGAGCCACTCCGTCAGCACTCACCACGTGTCCCAGGTATTGCACCTTTGGTTTCAGGAGGTGATACTTGGAGGATATCACCTTTAGGCCGTAGTTTGCCAGAGCTTCGAACACTTCTGCCAGGTGTTTCAGGTGGTCCTCGTAGGTCTTGGAATAGACGATGACATCGTCCAGGTATAACAGGACCGTCTCGAAGTTCCGGTGTCCCAGACAGCATTCCATCAACCGTTGGAAGGTTCCTGGTGCGTTGCAGAGCCCGAACGGCATACAGTTAAATTCGCTGAGACCCATCGGGGTGGTGAATGCGGTCTTCTCCCGGTCCGCCTCTGCTACAGGAACCTGCCAGTACCCGCTAGTGAGATCCAAAGTAGAGAAGAAGTTAGCAGATTTTAATGCAGCTAAGGACTCTTCTATCCTTGGTAACGGGTACGCATCTTTGTGTGTGATACGGTTGACCTTCCTGTAGTCTACACACATCCTCATGGTGTTGTCTTTCTTTTTCACTAAGACTAGTGGAGCTGCCCAGGGGCTACAGCTGTCCCTGATTACCCCAGCCTCCTTCATGTCTCTAAGCATCCCCTTGGCGTGTTGGTAGTGTGCCGGGGGTACGGGTCGGTATCTCTCCTTTATGGGAGGATGGTCTCCGTGGGGATGTGGTGCTCTACCCCCTTTACTCACCCGAAGTCTAGCGGGTGTTTACTAAACACTCTCTCGTACTCTCGAACCACCCGATAGACTCCCTGTTTCTGGTGTGAGGGAGTGGAGTCAGTACCCAAATGCAGTTACTGACACCAGTCCTCCATTGGTTTCTTAGAGCCGTTACCTTCCTCTGGTTGAGATGGAGGCAAGGGTTCCACGGCCTGTACAGAATTCTGGTTTATGGTGAACAATTTGGCTAGCGTGGCATACCGGGGCAGGTGTACTTCTCTCTCCCCGATATTTATGATGCGAACGGGCACCCTCCCATGGCGTACATCGACCACCCCCCGTGCTGTCAAAATGGTGGGCCTACTGTCTGAGTAGACGGGTTCTACCATTGCTTGGTAGTCTCTACCTCTTAGACCAATAGCTGCCCGGCACCAAATCATCATCTCACTTTTTGGGGGCATGGCGATAGGGAACGGGTCACACATTCTCACGCTACCTATCTCACCACCAGATAGTTCCACCTGTTGCCGCTTCATCAGTGCCCGGATCTCTTTTTGGAGCACACGCTGCTGGCCGGAACTGGCGTTCTTGGCAACCTGCTGTAAAATGAGAATCACCTCTGCAAGACAATTTTCAATCACATTAGTTCCCAAGGTTATTCTAGGGTGACTCTCATGACGGTCTATGTCCACTATAATCAGTCCTTGTGCCGCCAGTTCGACTTTACCGATCTTAATGGTCACCTCTTTGAAACCCACCTGCGGCACGGGCTGACCATTGCTGGCGATGATACTCAGGTCGTCATCTGGGTAGCGGGTTATGTCCGAGTCATTCCAGTACTGCTTGAAGAGCACGTACGGGATGGTGGTGACCTGTGACCCGGTGTCTAGTAGGGCACTCATAGGAATGCCATCCAGTACCATAGGCAAGATTGGACGTCCCCCTACGTATTTATCACGCCAGTTTGATGGGCCTGATGGTCTTATGCCTGGGGGTTGGCCCTCTACCCCAGGTTGTGCTCATTTAAATGACAGTACCTTGCTACATGTCCGGGTTGATTGCAGCGGCGGCAGATGGGTTGTCCGTCCTCGTTGTATCTGTCGCTGGGTCTTCCTCTGGCCGGTGGGGTCCTCCTCAGTCGGCGCCACGGGACGTCCTCCGGTCCGGATGCCAGCTGGATCTTTCCTGGAGAAGAGACCTGTAAAGACTGCACAGTTCTGGTTAGCGCGGCAACGCTCTTAGTCAGCTCTTGGACCTGATGGTGCAGGTCTGTAGCCGGGTCACTGTTTAAAGCCTGCGCATCAGCTCCCACAGGCCCTGCAGACAAGGGCGCCGCGTCCTGGTGATAAGTGATAGCAGGGTGCCTGTGGGTCACAGCGCCACCTGGTGCCGGTTCTCGGAGCACCCGGATGGCTCTGTCCTTGAACTGTGCAAAGTCCAGGTCAGGGTCCTGTAAGGCCATTGCCCGCAACTGGGTTCGGTGGGCATTGCACAGTAGACCCTCAATAAATTGTTCAGTCAACAGCTTATCTTCATTTCCCATGCTGTCAGGGTCTGTCTGCTTAATGGCTCTCAGGGCCTCTTGTAGGTTTAGAGCATAGTCTCTTATACTATCATGTGCCCGTTGTTTGCACCCATAAAATCTTAGTTTTATTTCGGCTGAGGTGCGGGTGTCAAATGTGTCTTTCAGCCTGGTTAGTATGTCTCTGACAGTCCTCTTCCTCCCAGGTGGCCAGGACTTTACCTCCCTTTGGGCTGCCCCGATTAATTGGGCCACCAGGATGCTCACTTTTTGCTCTTCTGTGAGGGGGTACACCTGGAAGAGGCTATCCAGTCTTTCTCTAAAGTCATTTAGAGTATGTGACATCCCTGAGTACTGGGGTAGCCAGGTTGCCCCCGGGATATAGGGCATGGTGAATTGCATGACTGCTGCAGCGGTTGCGCTGGCGGTGGCTGTGGCAGTAGAGCTCCCCTTGGTATCCGACATCCTCCATCCCCCTAGTGGACCGTGGCCTACCTTGCGATGCTCTTCTTCCGTAGGCCGCGGCTCCGCAGTCGATCGTCAGGGTTGAGGACCTGGCGTCGTGCTCCGATAACGTCAGCGTCGCTCTTCCTCCCTTCCAGGACCTTGCGCAGCGTCAGAGCGTGGGGCGGAGCGTGGGGCGGAGCTTCGGATCTCGCGCGCTTTCGGCGTCCACGCCCCTCTTCTTCCCGTGCGGCGTCCCGAAGATGGCGTCCGAAGGCGGGAAGCAGCTGCGGATGGCGGGAAGAAGGCAGAAGACGGCGGGAAACGGTCCAAGATGGCGTCTGATGGCGGGAATCGGCTCCGGATGGCGGGAAATGACTCCGGACGGCGGGAAACTTCACCACAGGTAAGTATAAAAGTCTCTTTTTCAGGCACGCAGTACCCGGTGGTCGCGGGCACGAAATCCTGCCGACTAGACCAAAGTTGACGCGCCCCCTGGGCCTGTGTTGCTGCTGCTGTGCAGGGGGAATACCCGGAGCCGGATCGCTGGGGGTTGTAGTTCTCCGTGGCGGTGACCCGGTCCGTGCCCAGGGTGGTCAAACCAGTGGCAGTCTAAATGTTGTAATAAGTGTCCGACTACGCCACCCATGGATTGCGGTCAGTGGGGACCGCCGCTGCGCTGCAGACCGCTGAGGCTGATGTTGTTTGCGCAGCCGAGTATGGGATGACTCCCCACGGGAGAAGTATTGCCTCAGGGCAGCTAATGTGGAAGATGATGGGAGTGATGGTGTGAGGGTCCCAGTGCTAATGGTGCTGGAGCGGCAATGAATCACAGAGACGTGAGGTGCAGTTCAGGGTCTTTACTGATGGTACAAGGCAGACCCTCCCGGGAGTACTGGCTAGTATAAGGGGCCTGGTCAGTCTGCGAGCAAGCAGGAGTTCCCCTGGCCAGGAAGAGTTGTAGGCCTCCCCTTTTATCTGTACTCTTCCTGGCTACCTTGCTGTCAGCGGTTACAAGTAGCCCACGTCCCTGAGTATACCGTGTGGTGCTCACCCGTATGGCTGGTGACTTGGGGCCTTCTGTTAGCCTCCGCTCCTGGATGGCGGTGCTGGTCCCTTCTTTGTGACTGAGCCTCCGGGCTTCTATGGCCAGAGGACCTGGAATCCCCCGCCGGCTGGTTTCTGCTGCTGGGTGTAGATCAGTCCCCACAGCCTCGGACTCCTGTGTCCGGTTTTAGTGTCCTTGTCCAGGGCGAGCTCTGCTCAGCTCCAGCCCCTGGACTTCTGCTACTGCTCCTCCAGAGCTCCTGTTTTTGCTTTCCCTCTCCAGGCTCTGACTGCTCTAATCCCACCCCAGATCCAGTTTAAAAGGGCAGATTCCTCCCCTCCCAGGTCTGGGCGGACTGTGTTGCATGTTTAGGGATCCTGACCAGAGAAACCTCCCACTTGCTCTCAGACATAATATCTCTATTACTGTGGCAACCAGACCCCTGGGGTGTCACAGAGAGCCACAAGCCAGAGATAAGAGGCGAAGTGAGCCTGTCTTGGCAGACAAAGAACTCAATTCACCAGACTTTGGTGTCTGAGGCTGTGAGGATTCCACGTCCTGCAGCAGATAACCAGTCCGCAGGGGACTGTATGTTCCTTGGCCTAAGAAGCCCGGAGGCCCTGCCACAATAGAAGGGACCAGCAAAGCCGTACCAGGCCGGGAGCAGAAAGGAACTCACGTTGCAGGCCATACAGGCGAGAATACACGGAGAGCTCGGAAACGTGGGCTGTTACCCTATAAGGAGGAGATAGCCAGAAGGAGCGCAGAAAGCACGGTAGGCCTACACCCTCACCCTGACCAGGGCCAATTTCCCAATTGCTCTCAGACATCCAGGTCCCCTCCTAGCCGGGACTGTTTGTGGGTCAGTTTACCTGTTCTAGTAAAGACCCTGGACTGCAACCTGTTGTCTGTGTGCTCCTTGCTCCTCCAGCACTAACGGCACTGTGACTCTCGTCACCATCACCCCCATCTTCCATCATACTGCCCTGGGGCCGCACTCTTCCCGTGGGGAGTCACACTATCCCAGCTGCATACATCATCAGCCCCAGCGGTCTGCCTGGCATTGGCGGTCCGCACTGACCGCAATCCACGGGTGGCATAGTCGAACATACCAACAGCACGTAGCAGACTACCATTGGTCTGACCACCCTGAGCCACGGAACCGGGTTGCCACTACTACCCCCATCGTTCCCTACTGCCCGGATCCGAGTGTCCCACGGCCCAGGGGGCGAGTCACACTGATGCAGCGTGAGAAAATTCTCATGCAGCACCGATGCCCTAAGTGAGGTCACCAGAGCTCATTAGCTGATCATCCACTGATGAACTCATGTGACCTCTCTCCCGTCAGCTCAGTGCTATGCACTGCCAGGAGCAATCACGCTCTTGTCAGTGTATAGAGTGCTGCTGGGTCATTGGATGGTCGTGGGACACTAGGAACTGCAGCGCAAAGGTGAGTATAATCAGTTTTTTATTTTAATATCCATTTTATTTTTTTTTACACTGTGAGCATCGGTGTCGGCTGATGAGATGACTTCTCCCATCAGCAGTACCTTCCCTCACTGTTCACAGTGAGAGTGGGGGCCACCTGATGGGGGTAGTAGTCCCATCATCCAGCGCCTATGTCCCGCAGTAAGCTGTTTACCGCGGGTCACTGTCACAGCTGCGGTATCTATCTGACATCTGACAGCGTGATCCCATAGCGCTCTGACCCACGGTAACAATGTTACCACTGATTAGCGCCCCTTTTTCGTGCGCTGTCATGCAAAAGACAGCATGGGAAACCAGGCATGTTCGAGCCCCATTCGGGCTCGTGTTCGGGCTCAGGTGCATGAACACGACTCTTTTTTTAATGTTTGGGTAAAGTCGACGAACCCAAATATGAAAAGGTTTGCTCATCTCTAGTAATGAGTTTAGAGTAGGAGGGCTTCCTACTAATAGGTCTGTGAGAGCCAGAATTCTTGCTTGTTGGTAGGTGATCAAATACTTATTTCATGCAATAAAATGCAATTTAATTATTTAAAAATCATACAATGTGATTTTCTGTTTTTTCTTTCTAGATTCTGTCTCTCACAGTTGAAGTGTACCTACAATAAAAATTACAGACTTCTCCATTCTTTGTAGGTGGGAAAACTTGCAAAATCGGCAGTGTATCAAATACGTATTTTCTCCACTGTATGTACAACACTGCACACTTAAAAAAGTCAGAAGTTTATGTTTACAAAAACGTTAACATTTTTAAAAATTAAAAATAAAATAAGATCAATTAATGGTGATTAAGTCTTTAGTCAAATTATTAAAACATTGACCATCCCATTATATTTTATCTTGCCCTGACTACAGTGGATTGAAGGCCATTAGACAATACCAGAAAAGGTGGGTGAGCACTCACTACGATTACATAGACGTTTGGATTTATTCCACATAAATTCTATAAAAATATATTATAGATTAGGGACTAATTCTAGGTAGACATGTCCATACGCACTGCCCATCCCTTCCTTCTTATCTCTTATATTTGTTATCTCTTCCATCACTCAAGAAACAGATAAGAAGTAACAGTATACCATATTGCATAACATTCCTGACTTCCCAGATATTTGGGTTGTGTTCCAAATCACATGTTCCAGAACAATGTTTTTTTCAGATAATTTTGAATATACATTATAACTACATTCATTCAGTACTGCTAATCTGGTACATTGCATTACATTAGCTACAAAAAGACATTTTATTCCAGATTTCCATGGAAATCTAGCCTACACAGTCAAGAGTCTTATCAACACAAATCACTTATTTGGCCATTATTTGACTGCATTGCCTCCAGAAAGTGTAAGTCCAAAATAATAAAAGTGACTCTATAAAATTAATTTAGCTCCATATTGTTCCAATAGATTTGCTCCTATAAAAACTATTTAATTCAAATTCAAACGAAGGGGCTTGGGTGCACCCTTCGCCTGGATCTGTGAAATTTTTATTTTGTGGACGTCCTCTGCTTCTGATTGACATTGCTAGCTTGCCAAGAGTGAACGCTACCTGAATACAGCCTGTGTGCGCTCCGACACTGCCTAAGCAAGGCCATCTGAACACAGCTTCGGTGTATGCTGCTGTTTTTTTCACCGTGGCTGCTTAGTATGGTTGCCACTCTCTTACACCCGCAAGTATAGAGAGCAAGAGACTTCAGAAAGGAGAAGAGGGCAGGGAAGATATTTTAGACATGTGGCTCCCAACTTTATTCAATCCACCTTCTTTTCTGATATTAAGCTGATCACTTGCAACACTTCCAGATATAACATTGAAGCAAATGAACACCGCAAAGAAGTGTCACAGAGGAGAACGCTCCAGTCCACACTGTTTGTGAGCTGACAGTGACACTGTGTGTGCATAGCCAAGCTCAGGAAGTGTCAGTGCGCACGCGCAGACATATGGGCATTTCAGGCAACACTCACTCTTTGCAAACTAACGTTGTTAATCAGGAAAAGCAAAGGAAGCCTCTGATATGCAAGTTGAGAAGGAGTATTGATGTATTAAGTCTTGAATCTTGAAGGTATCCTCAAGTGCAGTCTTTATTCTTGTTTGCGGTCATCAGGTGCAGCTTTTATGCAGCAATTCGACCATAAAGACCTTCTTTTCGCAGTGTCCTGTGGACCAGTTAATGTTGATTTACGTCTCTTAATTGATGTCTTTGTATTAATTATGAGTAGAGATGAGCGTTGTTCGACTCGAACTGTTCGCCAATCTCAAATTCGAGCTGCTTTGGGCGGTGTTCGAGCCGTTCGGCGAACACGAACGATTTGAGAAAAAATCGGCTGTTCGAGGTTATGTTCAATAACTGTTCGTGCACCAAAATCATAACTGGATTTTTTCTCAGTAATGATGAAAATTAATGTTAATACGCAGTTTGAGTGTACAGCGGGGTGGGGGGAGGGGCAGGGGATGGATCTCTGCAGGAATGATGAAGATCTCCATTTTTTTTTCTCTTTCCCGCATTTACAGTGGGGAGGTGCAATCTGTCAGCCTATCAACAGCGCACACACGGAGCGAAGTGCTTTTTTTTCACACAAGCAAGGGCATGTGTCATTGGCAGTGTATGTCACATGTCCTTGCCCTATAAGACCAAGCCATTTTCCCCGTCGCCACCATTTTCTCACTGCTGCAGCTGCGTGTTAGACGGCACCGCTGTTGCTGTGTGCGCTATACCTTGTTAATTTCAAGCCAATTTTCGCACAAATCTACAGATAGCTTGGGAGTAGGGAATAGTTGTGATTGCAGTCATTTTAAGGACTAGGTTACAGCATTTCCTACGACTTTTATCAGGCAGGTCTGTGCTCTTAAATAGATAGATTGTGGGAGTAAAGACTAATTGTAATTGCAGTCCTTTTCAGGACTAGGTTACATCAGTTCCTATCAGTTTTTGCCAGGCAGGTCTGTGCCAGTGCTGTGCAAGTTTTTTTCACAGCATTTGGCTAAATCTAGCAAAGCTAATCCTTTTTGGCCTATTGCAGAGTGTGTTAGTCAGTGGAGTAGCCTATCTGTGTTGCAAGATATACCACCTGAGTACAGAATACCAATTTTTTTACTGCACCTAGTGAAGTAAAATCTTTTGGGCATAGCATCATTCTATTAGTCCATCTATACTGACCTCCATCAGGTTGCAAATTGAATATAATTTTTTTCTGCATCTAGCTCTGAAAAAATATTTGGGCTTCTAGCAGTGTGTGGGACTTGTTCTATTAGTCCATCTATACTGACCTCCATCAGGTTGCAAACTGAATATAATTTTTTTCTGCATCTAGCTCTGAAAAAATATTTGGCCTTCTAGCAGTGTGTGGGACTTGTTCTATTAGTCCATCTATACTGACCTCCATCACGCTGCAAATTCAAAATAATTTTTTGTCTGCATCTAGCTCTGAAAAAATATTTGGCCTTCTAGCAGTGTGTGGGACTTTCTCTATTAGTCCATCTATACTGACCTCCATCAGGTTGCAAATTAAAAATAATTTTTATCTGCATCTACCTCTGAAAAATATTTGGGCTTCCAGCTGTGTGTGGGACTTGTTCTTTTAGTCCATCTATACTGACCTCCATCAGGTTGCAAACTGAATATAATTTTTTTCTGCATCTAGCTCTGAAAAAACATTTGGCCTTCTAGCAGTGTGTGGGACTTTCTCTATTAGTCCATCTATACTGACCCCCATCAGGTTGCAAATTAAAAATAATTTTTATCTGCATCTAGCTCTTAAGAAATATTTGGCCTTCTAGCAGTGTGTGGGACTTCCTCTATTAGTCCATCTATACTGACCTCCATCAGGTTGCAAATTAAAAATAATTTTTTGTCTGCATCTAGCTCTGAAAAAATATTTGGCCTTCTAGCAGTGTGTGGGACTTTCTCTATTAGTCCATATATACTGACCTCCATCAGGTTGCAAATTCAAAATAATTTTTTGTCTGCATCTAGCTCTGAAAAAATATTTGGCCTTCTAGCAGTGTGTGGGACTTTCTCTATTAGTCCATCTATACTGACCTCCATCAGGCTGCAAATTAAAAATAATTTTTATCTGCATCTACCTCTGAAAAAATATTTGGCCTTCTAGCTGTGTGTGGGACTTGTTCTATTAGTCCATCTATACTGACCTCCATCAGGTTGCAAACTGAATATAATTTTTTTCTGCATCTAGCTCTGAAAAAATATTTGGCCTTCTAGCAGTGTGTGGGACTTTCTCTATTAGTCCATCTATACTGACCTCCATCAGGTTGCAAATTTAAAAATAATTTATATCTGCATCTAGCTCTTAAAAAATATTTGGCCTTCTAGCAGTGTGTGGGACTTTCTCTATTAGTCCATCTATACTGACCTCCATCAGGTTGCAAATTAAAAATAATTTTTTGTCGGCATCTAGCTCTGAAAAAATATTTGGCCTTCTAGCAGTGTGTGGGACTTTCTCTATTAGTCCATCTATACTGACCTCCATCAGGCTGCAAATTGAATATAATTTTTTTCTGCATCTAACCCAGCCAATAGTTTTGGCCTAATACCACAGTTTGGCCACTCAGCTCTGCTCGGTTCCCATCCATTGTTTTTTTGTGCAAACAACTCCAGAGTTGTGAATTAGTTAACCACCAAAATGAGTGGAAAAATGCCTGCTGCTGGTGGAAAGGGGAATAGGCGTGTTGGGAAGGGGAAAAAAGGTTGTGTCCGTGGGGTAGGTGTTAAAGCAACAGTAACATCTGCAGAAGAAAGACCATCTTCCAGCCAAACTAAAATGTCTACTTCTTTTATCGGACAATGTGATAAGATCCCTTTCTTACGGCCACGCCAATCGCTACAAATTCCAGATGAGGCACAAAAACAGCAGGTGCTTCAATGGATATCAAGTGCTCCTTTAAGTGGGCTCTCCTCCACATCAACTTCAACATCACAAATGCTCCAGTCCTCAAAGGTGTCACCCCAATCGCACTTGCTTCCTCACAGCTCCCAAAACTCCAGCTGCCCGTCTGAGTATGAAGTAGTACAGATGGTTGAGTCTGCAGAGCTGTTTACTCATACTATAGCCTGGGAATCAGAGGTCGACTCCAGCGCTTCTGTGAATCCAGACGAGGAAATGATCTGCACTGATGCCCAGAATCTTTATGAGTCGGATCCAGGACCAGACGCAGAAGGTTCTGACCATAATGTAGACCCTCATTTCCAAACTGTAACTCCTGTTGGTGGAGACAATGAGGAGGACGATGATGAGACTCAAATACCTGATTGGAGCGACAACTTTAGTTTTTTGTCAGGGCAGGAACAGGTTGGCTCTGAGGACGACGGGTGTGATAACGCACAGGGTGATGATGATGAGGTTGGAGATCCCACATACTGTCAAACCACAGTCAGCCAAGAGATGAGGTCAGCAGAGGAGGTGGAGGAAGATGCTAGTGACGACAAGGTCAGGTTGCGCCTTCCTGGACAGAGACGTAGTACTGGAAGTACGTCAACAACTGCATCCTCAAACACAACTCTGCCTCTCACCACAAGTCGTGGTGGCTCTTCAGGTCGCATGGGTGCTAAGCCTTGCATAACCTGAGCATTTTTTCAGATCGATAAAGATGACCCAACTCGTGTTATCTGTAACATTTGTCAGCAAAAGCTAAGTAGAGGCCAAAAAATACATAGTTTGAGTACTTCATGCATGAACCGGCACATGGACATGAAGCATAAGTTGCAGTGGGAAGCTCAGTGTGCTACAATGCGGCCTAGCCGGCCGGGCCAACCACCGTCTGCCATATCTTGTGCATCCGCGGCCTCTTCATCCTCTGTGACTGGGGGGACAGCAGTCACACCTGTTTTGGGGCGCAGACCTGCCACCTCTTTACCCGCAACAGCCAGCGTGATTGGCAGGTCATCATTTTCTTTGGAGGTGGTAACACCAGCTGGTGTTGAGCGCTGTCCGACATCGATAGCACCACCTTTGGATCAAGGCAACCTAACATGTCTGCCTGCATCTTCCTCACAGACCGGCAGTTTGCCGGGGACACCCTTATCAACCCCGTCTAAGCACAATAGCCAGCCCTCGGTCCCTCAGATGTGGACAAGTAAAATACCATTTCCTCCTAGCCATGAGAAAGCTAAGAGGTTGAATTTCACCATCTGCAAGCTCTTGGCTACAGAAATGCTGCCTTTCCGCCTGGTGGACACAGAGGATTTTCGAGACCTTATGTCCGTCGCAGTGCCCCAGTACCAGATGCCCAGTCGGCACTACTTCTCAAAGAAAGGTGTGCCTGCGCTCCACCAGCATGTCGCACACAACATCACCGCTTCTTTGAGAAACTCTGTGTGTGACAGGGTGCATTTCACCACAGACACTTGGACGAGTAAGCATGGACAGGGGCGTTACATGTCGCTGACTGGGCACTGGGTAACTATGGTGACAGCAGGACAAGGGGCTGCTCTCCAAGTCTTGCCGTCCCCACGAGTTGTGCGTCAATCCTCTTTATGTCAAAGTTCCTCCACTGCTTCTGCCTCCTCAACCTCCTCTCGGTCTTCCACATGCACCCAAAGCCTGTCTGGTCATGCCACAAGCTTTCTAACTGCGCAGAAGGGATCCTGCACACCTCCTTACTATGCTGGCAGTAGGGCTCAACGTCATCAGGCGGTTTTTACTTTGAAATGTCTGGGAAATGTGAGTCACACAGCTGAGGAGTTGTGGTCAGCTCTGGAGAGCCAATTTCATGAATGGTTGTCTCCACTGGACCTGAAACCAGGGAAGGCCGTGTCCGACAATGCTGCAAACCTGGGTGCTGCCCTTCGCCGGGGCAATGTCACACACGTGCCTTGTATGGCTCACGTGTTGAACCTGGTTGTCCAGCAATTTTTAGCCCACTATCCCAGACTAGATGGCCTTCTGCAGAGGGCACAGTCGCTGTGTGCTCACTTCCGCCGTTCGCATCCCGCAGCTCAGCGACTTACATCTCTACAGAAGTCGTTGGGCCTGCCACTTCACCGGCTAAAATGCGATGTGCCTACCCGGTGGAATTCAACTCTGCACATGTTGCAGCGACTGTGGCAGCACCGACAAGCCCTGGTCCAATACGTTTTGACGTATAGCCTGGGCCAACGAGATCCAGAGGTGGGGCAAATCACGCTGGAGGAGTGGTCTCAGATCAGGGACCTATGCACCCTTCTGCACAGTTTTGAAATGGCGACGAAGATGTTTAGTGCTGACGATGCCATTATCAGCATGACTATTCCGGTGATTTACATGCTGGAGCACATGTTAAACAGAATTCAGAGTCAGGTGGTGGCACAAGAGGAGGTGGAGGAAGTAGAGGAGGAGGAGTTGTATGCGGAAGGGCTAACATCTGCAAGGTCCAGACGGTCGGCAGCACCAAGGCGGCAGGCATGTGAGGGTGGGGGAGATGGTTTTACCAGGGCGCATGGTAGCAGCCAAACTAGTGAGGAAGGTGCAGGAGCCCAGGAAGAAGTGGAGGACGAAATGATGGAAGACTCATCAGATGAGGGAGACCTTGATCACATTTCTGTTGTGCGTGGTTGGGGGGAGAGGACAGAGGAAGGAAGCATGATTGTTACCTCGCCACCAACACAACAGGGACTTGGTGCTCCTGGATGCACAACACACATGAGTGCCTTCTTGCTGCACTACCTGCAACATGACCCTCGAATTGTGAGAATTAGAAATAATCCTGACTACTGGGTTGCCACACTGTTAGATCCCCGGTACAAAATTAAATTTGCAGAAATTATTCCTGCCATAGAAAGGGATGCACGCATGCAGGAGTATCAGCAGAGACTGTTGCAGAATCTTACATGTGCTTTTCCACAAAACACCAGTGGTGCACGTAGCGAATCTCACAGTTCCAACCTGCCAACCGTGGGACCGTCAAGTGTTCAGCACTCAAACCGTAACAGAACCACAGTATCTGCTGGTAACATCAATTTTGCGGAATCATTTCACCACTTTTTTAGCCCATCCTTTGCAAGGCCACAGGAGACAAGAAGTCTGACACATAGTCAACGCCTAGAGACGATGGTACAGGAGTATCTCCAAGTAAACATTGAAGCCATGACTGTGTCACTGGACCCTTGCTCTTTTTGGGCTTCCAATCTGGATAAATGGCCGGAGCTAGCCACTTACGCCTTGGAGATCTTGTCATGCCCCGCAGCCAGCGTTCTGTCTGAACGTGTGTTCAGCGCTGCTGGTGGTGTGCTGACAGATAAGCGCAAGCGGCTCTCCACTGATAATGTAGACAGACTCACGTTCATAAAGATGAACAAATCATGGATCCGAAACGACTTTTCTACCCCTGTGTCATCCTGGGGAGAGTAAAAGCTTGATGATTGGTTAAAATCACCCTACCAACCGTTTTAAGCTTTCAAATTACTAATCATGTTTATCTGTATCTTGGCTGGAAAATAATTTGGGCTTTGTAGCAGTGTGCAGCACTGATTCTATTAGGCCATCTATAATAAGCTCCACCAGATTTAAAATTACTAATCATGTTTATCTGTATCTTGACTGGAAAATAATTTGGGCTTTGTAGCAGTGTGCAGCACTGATCCTATTAGGCCATCTATACTAAGCTCTACCAGATTTAAAATTAATAATAATTTTTAGCTGCATCTAGCCCGGAAAATAATTTTGGGGCTCCGAGATGCGCAAGACACATAAGTGCCTTCTTGCTGCACTACCTGCAACATGACCTTCATATTGTCAGAATTCGAAGTAATCATGACTACTGGGTTGCCACACTCTTAGATCCCCCAAACTTTTCGATCAACCTTTTCATTTTAATAAAGACCAAAAAAATGGTCATTTTTGAAATTATAAGCATTAGCAGGTTGTTAGAAACTGAAATCAAACAGTTTTCAACTCAAAACTTTATTCTAGGTGATGTTACATTTTCACATAGGACCCCTTGTTTGAAAGGAGCTTCTGAACTCTCTCGTCCATTGAATTTGTCAGGTTTTGGATGGTTTCTGCTTCAATTGTTTTGCATGAGGACAGAATACCCTCCCAGAGCTGTTGCTTAGATGTGAACTGCCTCCCGCCATCATAGACACTCCTTTTGATGATGCTCCAGAGGTTCTGAATGGGGTAGAGGTCAGGGGAGCATGGGGGTCACACCATAAGTTTGTCCCCTTTTATGCCCATATCAGCCAGAGATGCAGATGTTTTATGTGCAGCATGAGATGGTGCATTATCATGCAAAAAAATGATCTTGCTGTGAAATACACGGTTCTTCTTCTTGAACCATGGCAGGAAGTGCTGTTTGAGAAAATCCACATACATTATGGAGTTCATCTTTAGCGCCTTCAGGGATCCTAAAGGGGCCGACAATCTCTCTCCCCATGATTCCAGCCCAAAACATTACTCCACCTCCTCCTTGTTGGCGCTGTAGCCGTGTTTGCGTGGGGTGTCCATCAACCAGCCATCCTCCACTCCATCCATCTGGACCATCGAGCGCTGCATGGCACTCATCCGTGAACAAAACAGTTTTGAAATCAGTCTTCATGTAATGTTTGGCCCACTGGAGCCGTTTCTGCTTGTGTGAAGTGGATAGAGGAGGTCGACAGGATGGCGTATGCACAGCTGCAAACCTCTGAAGGACCCTGCATCTTGTTGTTTGGGGGACGTTGGAGGCACCAGCAGCTTCAAAAACTTGTCTGCTGCTATGACAAGGCTTTTTTGCCGCTGCTCTTTTAACCTGACGTAATTGCCTGCAGGAAAGAGTCCTCAATTTGCCCTTATCAGCACGCACACGTGTGTACTGTGAATCAGCTACATACTTCTTGATTGACAAGACACTTCATCCTGATCATCGCACAATGTTGATTGTAGTCATGCCTTGACCTAAACACTCCACAATTTGTTGCTTCTCAGCAGCCGACATATCCTTTTTCTTTCCCATTTTGGCAGAAAATGTAGGCTGCTTAATAATGTGAGACAGCCTTCTTAAGTAGTCTTGCCTTTCATTGGACACACCTGCCAAACTAATTAGCACAGGTGTCTGCAATTGCTTACAGTGATATAAAGAGCCCTGACACACATCACCATCAATGAGTTTAACTGACAAACAAACAAATTCTTCCCTTATCACTCCTAAACACTTTTTGCATAATAATTTGGAACACAGTGTACATGTGCTTTTCCACAAAACACCAGTGGTTCACGTAGTGAATCTTACAGTTCTAACTTGCCAACCGTGGTCTGTATGGAGTTGTTCAATAAAGGGCCCAAAATTAAGATAACATAGATGGGAGAGGTCTCTATGAATAGGAATTCCTAAGTATTTGATACCCTGTGAGGGCCAGGCAAAGGGAAAGTTGGACTGGATGGAATCCTATATGGATTTGGGGAGGGAGACATCGAGGGCCTCAGACTTCGCTGCATTGATTTTAAAATTTGACCATGTAACAAAGTGATCTATTTCAGCCATAACAGCATGGATGGATATATGTGATTGAGTGATATATACTAGGACATCATCAGCAAATAAAGAGCACTTGTACTCGGTGCCTCCCACGTCAATTCACCTAATATTGGGGTTATGGCGAATTGATGAGAGCAGGTGCTCCGTCACTAGGATGTATAAGAGAGGGGACAGAGGACATCCCTGCCTTGTCCCATTGGTGATTGTGAAAGGTGATGAAAATGTTCTGATGCACCCCCTGGGCCTTGGGACACCCGGAGCCGGACCCTTTTTGGTGGATGCTGGTGGTTGTAGTCTTCGTGGCGGCGACCCGGTTCCGTGGCTCAGGGTGGTTAAACCAGTGGCGGAACTATTTATGTGGTTTTGATGTTTAAATGTCCGACTACGCCACCCGTGGATTGCGGTCAGAGTGAACCGCCGCTGCAGGGCAGACCGCTGAGGCTGGTGTTGTGGGTGCAGCAGAGCGTAGCATAACTCCCCACGGGAAGAGTATAGCCTCAGGGCAGTGTATGCGGAGGATGGGGGTGATGGTACAGGGCAGCAGCAGTAATGACACGGAGTCAGTGATGCAGTCCAGGGCCTTTACTCACAATTCTTATTATCCAGACCACGTCTGCAGGTAACGGCTGCCCACGTCGTGCTGTGCTCACCAGGTGAGGGGCTCAGACAACTCCCAGATAACTTTGGAGCGCTTCACAGGACCCCCTTTGTGTGTCCTTTGTCTGGCCTTTCTTACCAACCCTTCTGTCCGGCTGCCTCGGGCCTCCTCTTGGTAAACTTGGCGCCAGTTTCCCTGACCCTATGTGGTGCCTTCCTAGCGGGTGTAGCGAGGGGCTGCGCCACATAAAATGTCACAGCCTCCGGTTTCTAGCTGAGGGTCGTTTCCTGCCTCCACTAGTTTCGGGGACCGGTCTCCCCCTTTGGCCTGACCCCTCCACGCAGGTGGATTCGGGCGTGCGGTGGCGACTCGCCCGTCCGCACCCCTGGGATCCCTTCATTCCTCGTTCCTGGAGCCTTCTCCGCTCCTCTTCCTTCCTTCTCCCTCTTCCAGGCCTAGGCCTCTGTTACTAGGCCCGCCTTCGGAGCAGAGCTCATGCAGAGCCCCTGCTCCCTGCCACTTCTGCTCAGACTTCTCTGCACTGAACTAAGATGGTGCCCACCTTTTATACTCCCTTCTCAATGCACCCAGGAACTGCTTCCTCCCTGCTCCTGCACTACAGGGTTCCCCTTCCTCAGTGTTCCCTCCCTCCACTCCAGCCAGGGACAGGGACTGTCGTGCCCATCTCAGAGGCATATTGGTCGCCCTGCCCCACGGCAATGTGGTGTAATGCATGCAGGTGTCGGGTCCTGATCCACACTCCATCCTTACCTGAGAGTGAGATATCACACCTCTGGGTGAGGTGCAATACCTCTGTAGCAACCGAGCCCTCAGGGTGCTACAGTTCCATTTATCTTCATCCTAGGTGACGTATTGTGATACAGGGCCGTGATTTTGGCTATAAAAGGGTCCCCTAGACCCCTACCCCAAGCTTTTTAAAAGAATCATATATGGCGTGCCAGGAGACTCTATGGAATGCTTTCTCAGCAACCAACGAGAGTATCTAATTACAAATTTTTAACTGCATCTAGCCCAGGAAATACTTTGTGCCTAGTAGCAGTGTCTGCTAGTCAGCAGATTATCCCGGCTGTTAAGCAAGCTACACCACCTGTAGTTTGGACACTTAATTTTTTCAAAGGAAATGCTTCGGGACCACGGGATACTCAGTGAAGAGCATCAGGAGGCACCCCAAGGCATAGGGGCTGGGACTGGCAGTAGGATGCCTTGCGGTGGACAGCCGAGCTCGATCCTTATAAAAGCTTTTTAACTGCAGCAGCTTTAGTGGACGCTACTGGAGCTGGAATTACGCGGCTGCTGGCATGAGACTTGCCCTCCAATAGATCCTTGTAAATGGATTTAAAGTGTATTCATTCAAATTAGAGAGACAATTTAAATTAAAAATCTTAGAGCTGCCTCCACCACAGGGGGGCTCGCTCGACCCACCAGCGGACAGGCACCAGTATTGGGAGAGGGGGGCTGGCCGTCAGGGTTCACCGCGGCTCTGGCACAAACCCGGCGACACGGAGGTGGCATGGGCAGGAGCGGACTGAATGTGTCGGCTTCTCACTTTTTGGATTTTAGAAGGGCATGACATGCCTATGTCTGTGTCTCCCCCTCCTTTTACTCCTCCACCTCTTTTCTTTTCGCATGACTATATGTACTTGTCACTTTTCCATGTGTTAGTTGTGTCTTCTGAGCAGTTTGTCAGCTTTTGGACACCTTTGAAGGTGTTTTCTATGTGTTTCTATGTGTTTTTGTTTGCCTGCCATTGGTTTTAACGGTGTTCGAAGGTGTTCGACGAACAGTTCGACGAACAGTTCGGCGAACACACGGGTGTTCGACGAACCGAACCGAACTCGAACACTACTGGGGTGGCTCAACACTAATTATGAGGGCTGTTATCTGAGGTGCTGTCAATTTGGGGATTCTAAGGCTGGTAACTCTGATGAACCTCTACAGCAAACGTAATTTTTTTTTTCCTTTCCTGGGGTAGTCTTTGTGCTAGTTTTATCATAAAGATTAATGGTTTTCATGACTGCACTTGAGGATATCTAGCAATTTTTTGCATTAACCTTGATATCACAGGTCAAAAACCACCACAAAGAGAAATAATGACATAGTAACATAGTAACAAAGGTTGAATAAAGACCTAGGTCCATCAAGTACAACCTTCCTCCCCCAATTATATTCCCTACACTAACACTGCACTAACTTACTAACTAACTGAGCTAGGCCTCACCAATGTATTATTTATTTCCATTTTTATTATTGCTGCACTTTTACAATTAAAAATGAACCCGTTTATAATTTTTATAATTTTATATATATTTTGTATTACTCTTGTGATTCTAATAAAGGTATTATTAAATCCCTATACCTAAATCTGTTGATCCAGAAGAAGGCAAAGACCCCAGAACACCTTCAGCCAATTTGCGTCATGGGGAAAAATTCCTTCTTGACCCCAAGAAAAGGCAATCAGTCCAAGAACCCTGGATAAAACCTAATTATAATAATAGTTAAGTAATTATTATTACCGTACTAAACATACTAGTATACGTGTAACATTTTGCCTAATTTAACTGTAACCCACAATGTTATGTGTATCAAGGAAATCGTCCATCCCTTTTTTGTAAGCTGTTATAGTGTCTGCCATCACTACCTCTTGTGGTCAGGCATTCCATAGTCCGTCTGCTCTGACTGTAAAGAACCCTTTCCTGTTTAGGTGCCAGAATCGCTTTTCTTCCACCCGTAATGAGTGTCACCTGGTCCATAGTATGGTCTTTGGAAGGAATAAGTCATGTGCTAGTCCTTTGTACTGGCCACACATATATTTATTCATGTAAATAAGATCCTCTCTGAGGCGTCATTTTTCTAAGCTAAACAAGCTCAACTTTTTCAACCTCTCACCATATGAGAGGCCTTCCATCCCTTGTAATAATCTAGCTGCCAGCCTTTGATCTGACTCTAACTTCTGAATATCCTTTCTAAAATGTGGAACCCAAAATTGGATACCATATTCCAGATGTGGCCTCACCAGTGATTTATAAAGGGGCAACAGTATGTTGGGATCGCGGGATTTTATTTCTCTTTTCATACATCCTAAAATCTTGTTTGCTTTTGCATTTGCTGCTTGACATTGAGTACTGCTGCTCAGCTGACTTGTAACCAGAATACTCAAGTCCTTCTGTTCTGTTTTCCCGCGTATACTCCCATTTAATGTATATGCAGCAATAGGATTACTCCTTCCTAGGTTCATTACTCTACATTTATCTACATTAAACCTCATCTGCAAAGTGTTTGTCCATTCAGACATCTTATTCAGATCATTCTGCAATATCGTAATGTCAAGATCAGACTTTAATATCCTACATAGTTTGGTGTTGTCAGCAAAGACTCACACTTTACCCATCTCCAAGGTCATTAATAAAAAGGTTAAAAAGAATCGGTCCTAACACAGGTCCTTGCGGCACCCCACTGCTGACTATATCCCATTTAGAGAATGCACCATTTATGACGACCCTTTGTTTCCTATCATTTAGCCAATTCTTTACCCATCTACATATAGTTCCCCCAAGTCCTTGCATCTGTAGCTTCAGTATAAGGCTATGTGCCCACGATGCAAAAATGCTCAGGATTTTTCCCTGAGCGTTTCTGCATCTCCCTGGCAGAAAAAACGCATGCGGATTGTACATGCATTTTTCCTGCCAGGGACAAGCGGATGTGAAGCGTTCTTCACATGCATTTCCGCATGTGGGTTGACACGCGCTTTCCAAGCAATTTTAGCATCACTTGGAAAGTGCTTGTCAACTTGGTCACACTATATAAATCCATGCAACCGGCATGGATTTATATAGTGTGACCTTAAAGAATGGTAAAAAATAAAAAAATAAATCTAGACTTACCTTCTCATGGCCCCCGCAGTCTTTATTTGCTCCGTCCTGGCTTGCCGGCAGCTCACGGTACACTACACTGAAGGACCTGCCGTCACATGACTAAATGACGTCAGCGCAGGTCCTTCAGTCCACCGTGATCTGCCGGCAAGCTAAGACAAGTAGACCGGAGGCCATCAGAAGGTAAGTATAATATTTATTTTTTATTTTATTCTGTTTTTACAGGTTCTATGGTACCCAGGTCCGGAGGAGAGTCTCCTGTCCTTCACACCCAGGTACCATCCGCACATTGAAAAGTTTGGATTCCACATGTACAGATCCAGTGATGCAGAATCCAAGCGTTCCAAGGAAAGTCAATGGCTACGCTTCCGCAAAATAATTGGTAGTGCTACGTTTTTTTCCGCAATGATAACATGCAGCGGAAATTTCCGCAGCATGTGCACAGCACATGCGGATTATCATTGGGGAACATGGCAGGTCTTTTTTAAGCGTTTCTGCAGCGTTTTTTCCGCTGCGGAAATGCTTAAAAAACGCATTGTGAGCACAGCCTAAGGCTGTTATGTGGTACAGTATCAAATGCCTTTGCAAAGTCCAGATAAATCACATCAGCTGCATTACCAACATCCAGATTTACACTTACCTCCTCATAGAAACCAAACATGCTGGTTAGACAAACCTATTTTTCATGAATCCATGCTGATTATCATTTATTACATAATTCTCTGCGATATAACTGTGCAGGTCATCTCTTATGATGCCCTCAAAAACACTGCACACTAATGATGTCAGACTTACCGGATGGTAGTTACCTGGATCCACCTTCTTACTGTTCTTAAATATCGGTACCACATTGGCTATCCTCCAATCCTGTGGCACTACCCAGAGAGTCTAAAAAAAATCAGTGGCTTTTCAATTACTGAGCTGAATTCCCTCAGTATCCGTGGATGAATACCATCTTGACCGAGGGATTTGTCAATGTTTAATTTGCTCAGATGCAGGCATACTTCTTTTTGTGTTGTACTAGTTATATTATGTGGTGAACTTTGATTTTTGCCCTGTTGAAAGATCCCAGGAACAGACTGTTTGCTTGTGAACATGAATGAAAAGTGCAAGTTTAATATCTCAGCCTTTTCTTTGTTCTCTATAATTATCTTGTTATTATCGTCTTTTAAGGGGCCGATACCATCTGTTTTTTTTTTTTTTTTTGGCATTGATGAATTTATAGAAATTTTGGGGATTTATTTTAATGTTTCT
The DNA here is from genome assembly GCF_046119375.1 of Phyllobates terribilis. Taxonomy (NCBI): domain Eukaryota; kingdom Metazoa; phylum Chordata; class Amphibia; order Anura; family Dendrobatidae; genus Phyllobates; species Phyllobates terribilis. The sequence goes on from NW_027362762.1 coordinate 697,162,411, forward strand.
GGCGATTTGTTTCTCTGTCGAAAATTTTGCTAGCTTGATTTCTTTTTTACATTTTTTATTAAGGTCTTTATACTACTGAAATGCTATTTCTGTATTCTCGGCCTTCAGGATTTTGAATGCCATTTGTTTTTGTCTTATTAAACTTTGTACTGTCTTATTTATCCATAATGGTTTCTTTTTATTCCTGGACATTTTATTACCAGAGGGTATACATTTTCTACAGGATTCTAGTAATATTTCCTTAAACATTGCCCATTTACGTTTGGTATCCCCAGTTACCATGACATGGTCCCAGTCTATACGATTAAGCTGCAACAGACCACAGTACTATTGTCAAAATGCTGAGTAAAATGTATTTTCTCAATATATGTTGAGATACATATTGATAAATTCAAATCACATGTATGATGCTTTTTTTTTCCTGGTTTTGGTTTGATATATTGATTATAGCTTGATCTTGATTGATTTTCACAGAATGTCATATAATTTTCTTCATACTATGACTAAGGGCATTTACTGCCAGAAATGTGTCATTTTTGGTTTTATTGATGGATCCAGTCTGGTTTTAAACCTTTTCCAATAAAAATTTCAATAAGCATTTATTTTTATTACCGGATGGTTGTGCCAAAAATATTTTCTTATTTCCCTCACGTGAACTGAGGATTGCAGGGCATTGGGCATTATGGGAAAGCCCGCACAATCGCACCTGATGTCATTAGTATGCTCACTCAGTCTTCAGAAATATGTGAAATGGCGCCATTTTTTTCTCCCGATCCTCCCAAGTCAAATTGCATAGTATTCAAATTTTAATTTCAGGAAATGCAACTCGAACTTGATCCTCAACGGATCTATCCACTCATCTCTAGCAATTAAGATCTGCCACATGGGATTTTCACCTTACTTTGAATAAACATTTTAAGATTACAGTTTGAACCGCATAAACTGGTTTATTTTTTCAACCTTAACAACTATGAAAGTTGTTCATTTCTTGTTTATATGGAAACTCATAGGATAACATAGTATGCAATTTATATGTATTGTAGGGGTTTGGTTCTCACTCAGCTGCGGTTCAGGTAGGAACAGGAAATATTTTCATAAAAATGTTCAGGCAGGTTTATTCAGACTTCATAAGCCACTTAGCAGAGGCAAACAAAAAGGCAGCCTTTTCCGGCACAAAGGGATAACACAAAGCCCAATGTCCATGCAATGGTGCGGGCTCGCCCGCTACATGTCAGTGTCCAGTTCTCAAGGCCTTAGCACAGACCAACACACTGGAGATCCACACGTCTCCAGACACAGACACCAAATGAGACACTTGGCCTCCATTTTATTTACAACAAGCAACACCCTGAGGTGGGGATATGTGAGCAGCCACTCCCACACATCTCTTATGACAGCTCGTAAAAACTGACCCTGATACGCCCTATTAACCCTCTCAGCACTATACGTGCTGGAGCATGCTTTTCCAATTTCACATCATCGAAGCTACCAACCTTGGTGATGCATTTTTCCCGTTAAGGAGCTGTCTGGTGGCCATCTTACAGCATACACAAAACATTAGATTTAGATATGTAAGGTTGTTTATATTTCCATTAAGCATGGATCATACAGCGGCTTGCTTCTCTGTGGGGATGTTGTTCTTGCGGTGGTGAGCTGTGTTGGTTTGGCGCAAAAAAGTTAAATTTTGGTCTTATCTGACTACAGCACCTTCCTCCATATATTTGGGAAGTTTCTCACATGACTTTTGGTAAATTCAAAATGAGCCTTACAATTTTTGTGTGTAAGTAAAGGCTTTTTTCTACCCACTCTCCCGTAAAGGCCACCTCTATGGAGTGTATGGCTTATTGTGGTCATATAGACAGATACTCCAGTCTCTGTTTGGGAACTCTGCAGCTCCTTCAGGAATACCTTTGATCTCTGTGATGCCTCTTTGATTAATTCCCTTCTTGCCCCAACTGAGAGTTTTGGTGGGTGGCCCTCTTTTGGCAGGTTTGTTGTGGGACTATGTTCTTTCCATTTGATGATAATGGATTGGATGGTGATCATTAGAGGTTAGGATAATTTTTAGTAACCCAACCCTGACTAGTACTTCTCAACAACTTTGTGCCTGACTTGTTTGGAGATCTTCTTGGTCTTCATGGAAATGTTTGATTAGTGGTGCTTCTTGCCTAATGGTGTTGCAGCCTCTGTGGCCTTTCAGAAAAGATGTCTATATACTGACAGACCATGTGACACTTAGATTGCACACAGGTTCACTAAGCATGTGACTTATGAAAGTAATTGCTTGCACCAGAAAATGTTAGGGGCTCCATAGCAAAAGGGGTGAATACATAAGCACATGCCAATTTTTAGCTATTTGATTGCATAAATTTAATTTATGCCTATATTTTTCTCACTTCACTAATTTGAACTATTTTTTGCTGATGCATCACGGACAAATTGAATTAGAAAAAAATGTATTCATGTGTTGTAATGAAGCAAAATAGGTAAAAAGCCAAGGGGGTGAATGGTTTTGCAATCCCTTGTATATTATGGACTTTCTGTCTAGTAATGTTCAAAATAATTACTTTAGATGGTTTCTTTTTGTCATGGTTAGTTATTTTCCCAAAATGTTGCAGCATTTCTGGCAGTTTATTAAAAATATTGTATTTATTTGGGTTGCTGTGAGGTTTTTGTGATATTCCCTAATATTAGGCATTCTGGGAGTTGTTTTATTGTCTTCTGAGCTGATTTTAATATACTCCCATGGTGAACATATTACATATGATTTCCTCTATAAAAAGATTTTATTAAATCATTACTTTAATCATATTTGAATGACATAAGAAGATTTGGATCTGCTTCTGCTACAGAATAAAAAACATAAATTTCTTCCAGGGGAGAGAAATCAAGTTTAATGCTGTTAGTCATATTTCTGCCAGTGTTAACCTTAACAGATATTATTTCTTAACTGCCAGTCATTTGTGCATGTCATACACTCTACATACTGTAAGTAAATGCAGATGTTTTGCTCAAGGAAAAATTACAACTATGAAGTTAAACCTTTTATTTTTACATTTTTGCCAATTTTGTTTTGGCCTAACAAGCTTTATATCTGTTTATCTGACACTTGTAAATGTAACTTAAGCTGAACTAGAGCGTGCCAATAATAAAATACTGTAACCTTTACAATACTTTCACAGTGATGTATAGTTAGACAATAACTAACATTCTTATTTAATATTTACAACATAAAGAACATTAAAGGATTATATGAGATTATAAATGCATGGCTGCTTTCTTTCAGAAACAGCGCAACTTTCTTGCATGGGTTTTGCCTGGTCTTCTAATTTACTTGAATGGAGCTGTGCTGCTAGACCAGATATACCCATGAACAAGAGGGGTGCTGTTGATGAAACTGACCAGTTACTTTTAAAATCTTATACATCCCCTTTAAAGGGACTTTTCTTTTTCAGGAAAGTGGAACCCAATCATTCAAAAATACCCAAAATAACAAATAGAGCACACATCCATCCTCCCCGGGTCTGGCATCATCTCCACACTGCTGCTCTAGTCTGGGTGTCTTGGCTGCACAGGTGACATCATGTCAACAGCATGCATCAATGCTATAAGCCAGTCACTAAGCTAATTGGCTAAGCATTGGGGTAGATGATGTGAGCAACTGAGATCAGTGATTAGCTACAGCGGTGATGTCTGCTGTCAACTTGATGTCACTATTGCAGCCAAAATACAGAGACTAGAGGAGTAGTTGGGAGCCGGAGCTAGACCTGGGGTGGTTACTTACCTGCTCTGTTTGTTATTTTAGGTACTGTATCTAAGGGTGTTTGGGTTATACTCTCCTGAATGTGGAAAATCCCTACCTGAATATATTCTCCTACCTGAAAATTCAAAATGAACACAAGTGAAAATCTTCAGCAAAGAGAGGAATGTTTCTGAGAGGAATTGGATGTTTCGCCCCCAGCAGTTCGCCCCCATCAGTTCGCCCCCAGGTACATTTCGCCCCTGCACATTTCGTCCCCAGCATTTGGCCCCCAGGATGTTTTGCCCCCGCACATCTCACCCCCGCACATATCGCCCCCAGTTTGAAACGTGCGGGGGTGAAACGTGCGGGGGCGAAATGTGCGGGGGCGAATCTTCCTGTTGGCGAAATGATGGGGGTGAAATGTGAGGGGGCGAAATGTACCTGGGGGCGAACAGATGGGGGCGAACTGCTGGGGGCAAATTGCTGGGGGTGAACTGCTGGGGGCGAAACTTCCTATAACCGTTTCTGAGATGCAGTGTGTCACCAAACTATGCATGGGATAATTATTACAATTTTAAAAGCTTGTCCTCTAATCATGTCTATTGATTCAATAGTGAATTTCAATCCATAGTGGGACATCCCTTAGATTGAAAACATACTGGATACAGTCTTGGATGGTTATTTTATCAATCAATAGGATTATTTAGTTTCTGGTTCCTGTGTTGTCTAGTGGCTTCAGACAGTAGAAAGACAAAAGATGTTCCCAGCATGTGAAACTTTCAGTAGTTAACCCACAGCTGAATTACATTGTTATTTATTAATGTTAAAAAATTAATGAAAGAATTAGAGTTCCACATATTATTATTACAGTATAAGATTGACTACATAAGCTCTGGAAAAATTAGTGAATGGTAGAAAAAAAAGAAATACAAATAGAACTACCGCGCACACTAACAAATTCAAGAGGATACATAATTAATTTGTATAAATCTTGCTATTTCAAAAATCCCTTCAACTCTCCCAACAATAAATGCATTACTGAAAAAATTGTGCATATAGAAAAAATTATTTGCATACAAACAAATTAGACTTGAAAAATATTAAAATACATTAGCTGGTCATTGGCCAATGTTTTTAACTTTGCAAATTAGTGAATGGCATTAGTCTAGACTTTAGTTTACTGTACATTTGTGTCTTAGGATATGTGTCTCCTTTTAGTAACATTGGTTATGAACTCCATCTTGGAAGGCTTGAAAAGTTTAATCTCAGCTTGAAAATTAGGAGCAATAATAGGTGAAGAAACTTAAAAAATTCATATCACTAACTATATTTTTACCCGAGGGCTGTTTTTATAATTCATGATAATTATAAAACAGCCCACTAGGTAGTCTTAGGAAACTACAAAGTATTGTCTAATCTTGCCAAAAAGAACAACACTAACTGTTCTTGTGGTAACCCAATAAATTCTTATTGAACTGAGAAGAGGGCAAGTCAAATAATCTTCCTTTGTGGGAATGTGTCTGTCAGGAAAACTATTGAATTCTTAAAACTATATATTTTTAATAGAAACAAATTATCAAATACAAGCTGAGAATAATATAAATTTGAGGGAAAAGAACAATTAAAGTTTTAGAGTAACAAATCAGTCTGTGCCATACAGTAGATGTGTCTCACCATATATTTCCACAGCTGCAACAAAGATTAGTGGCTGACAATATAGTGCATGACTAAGCCAGCAAAGTTCCCTCTAAACCTTAGTAGCCAATATCTGTAACTTTTCCATTTAGGATGTGTTTACATCAGGAGTGGGTAAATAATTTTCCTGAGTGGCAACTGTTGTGACGAGCCAAACTAATAGGCTGAAATTAGTTCTGCTCAATATTAATTTTACCATATTTTTATTAGCATTATATTACACAGTATGATGGCCCCATATCTCTCCAAACAGTATGATTCCTCAAATTTCCCATACACAGTATGATCTCCCACAGCTCACCAACACAGAATAATGGCTCGCACAGCCCCCAAAATTATGGTATCCCCACAGTCTCGCACACAATATGGTTCCCTACAGCCTCCCACACAGTATGAAGGCCACACAGCCTCTTACACAGTATAATGTATCCATAACCCTCCCACATATACAGTATGATGCCCCTACAATCCACCATACAGTATGATTGCCTCGTAGCCCTCAAACAGTATGATTCTCTCACAGCCCCCCAACACAGTATGATCTCACACAGTATAATTGCTCCCTCAACCCCCCACACGGTATCACAACAGCCTCAGACAGACACACACATCAAACAGTATGATTCTCTCAAAATCACTCAGCACAATATGATGGCCCCCACAGGTTTCATACAGTATAATCCACCACAGCCACCTTCACAGGATGAAAGTTGACGCGCCCCTGGGCCTGTGTCGCGCTGCGTTGCGCACGCGGGAGCTTACCCGGAGCCGGATCTGTTGAGGGTTGTAGTCTCTTGGCGGTGATCCGGTCCGTGCCCAGGGAGTCAGACTAAGTGGCGCTGTATTAGCAGTAGATGTTGGATGACTACGCCACCCGTTGAGTACAGCTAAGGAGCTGCTGCTGCAGGGCAGACCGCTGAGGCCGGTGGTAGGATTGTGCAGCGTGATAGTATAACCCCCAACGGGAGGGGTATGGCCTCAGGGCAGCCGACGTGGATGATGGGGGTAGCAGGAACCACTCGGAGACGGTACTGTGTAGTTCAGGGTCTTTACTGGTGACAAAGATAGACCCTCCCGGAGTACTGGCTAGCGATTGGGGCCTGGTCAGTCCTTGAGCAGATGGGATCTCCCCTGGCCAGGCGGAGTTGTAGGCCTCCCAAACTAACGATACTCTTCTGGCTACCTTGCTAGAGGCGGGTATAAGTAGCCCACGTCCCTGAGTGTACCGTGTGGTGCTCACCCGTATGGCCGGTGACTCGGGGCCTTCGGGTTTCTGGGCCAGAGGACCTGCAATCCCCTGCCGGTCGGTTTCTGCTGCTGGATAGGAGTTAGTCCCCACAGCCTCGGACTCCGGGTCCGGTGATAACTTCTCAGTCAGGGCGAGCTCTGCAGCTGCCAGCCCCTGACTCCTTGTAACACTGCTCCCACAGAGCTCCTGTTGTTTCTTCCTATATTTGCTTCTTTTCTCTGCTTCTTCTCTACTCACTCACCCTGCCTCAGCCCTAGGTTTATATAGGGGAAGTTCTTCCCCTCCCAGGACTGGGCAGGAGGTGTGGCATGCATAGGATCCCTGACCAAGAGACCTCCCACCTGCTCTCAGACATAACATTGCTGTTACTGTGGAAAACCAGACCCCTGGGGTGCCACATTCCCCCCTAGTGAAATTTAGTACTCCGGGACTAAACATATTTTAGAAAAACATAACAAGATATAACAATAACAATAAGGAAACACATAAAGGTGGTCACGGCATGTCCGTAACCGGGTGCAGTCTTTGAAGAAAGCAAGGTGTCCATTTCACCAAAACAGGGAGACGTAACCAGGTAGGGGTCTGTCCTGCCCCGAGTCCTTAACAGTCTTTAGTCCGTCCTGGGTTACGCTCCAACTATGTACAAAGGATTCCCGGTAAATCCACCAAGGACTCCTAAAAATAACTAGAAACACATAATTATACACAAGCAACAATAAACAGGTAACCACAAATAAAACAATTTATACACTTCAAATCCTCCAACGTGCGGGTAACTGGCCCCTAGTGGCCCTAGTGGACCTACGGAGCTGACTGTCTGGCCCTGAACTACAGGGTGTAGGAGCTGTTAAGGGTAAACTGGGCAGCGGTCTACGGGCCCTTTGGCTCACTAGGGATATGGCAGGCTCACTGCAAGCAGAAGGTTGATCCTCCTGGTCTGCTGGTGTGGGGTCTTCTGCCTCCTGGACCGGCTGTTCTTCCAGCTCTACCTGTTGCTCCGTAGGTGCTTGGGATGCTGGTTGGAGGAAGGTGAGTACGGGTACCACAACTGCACCATTGACTTGAGTCCAAGACCGAGGGAAGTCTCCGAGCACAGTATTAACCATGTCTTCCCTTTCCTCTACGGGTCGAGGGTCTTCTTGTTCCTCTTCAGGGTTCCGTAGCTGTTCGGGACACTTCTTCAGGTGATCCCGGGATACAATGGTTGTGGTTTCCCCTCCGTCTTTACTGATGGTACAGACCTTTGGGTTGTCGTGGCTTGAGGGCAGTACGGTGTACGGGTCCTTCTCCCACTGGTCGTCCAACTTGTGGAGCCGTCTTTTTCTCTTCAAGACCTGCTCTCCGGGTACCAGGGGAACAGCGGGAGCATACTGGTTGTAAGTTTTCTCTTGTCTTTCCCTAGCCTAACAGAGACTTCGCTCCACGCTCTCCTGTACTCTCCGGTACTGCTGCTGCCTCTCTGTGTCCCAGTCTGCTTCTGGTGAAGTGTCCTCAGGTGTCAGGACTCCCATTTCCAGGTCAACAGGTAACTTACCAGGTCTCGCCCTCATTAGGTAAGCCGGGGTACAGTTGGTGGAACCTACCGGGATGTGGTTGTATAGGTCCACCAGATCGGGCAGCTTCTCAGTCCACAGACTGCGTTCTTCCAGGGGAAACGTTTTCAGAAGATCCATTACCACCTGGTTCATTTTCTCACAAAGTCCATTAGTTTGCGGATGATAGGGTGTCGTCCTTATCTTCCGGCAGCCATACAGAGTGCAGAATTCTTGGAAGACCTCCGCTTCAAAGGCAGGTCCCTGGTCTGTCAAAACTTGGTCCGGGTACCCGTGTGGACGGCAGAAATGCTGCTGGAAGGCTCTCGCTGCTGTTCGAGCTGTTAAGTCCTTGACGGGGACGACAACCAAGAACCGGGAGTAGTGATCCACGATGGTTAGTGCGTAGACGTAGCCACTTCTGCTTGGGGTCAGTTTTACATGATCCAAGGCTACCAGTTCCAACGGCTGCCGGGTGACGATGGACTGCAGGGGAGTCTTCTGGCTGGCACGGTCCTTCCTTCTTAGGTTGCACGGGCCACAGTCTCTGCACCACCTCTCGATGGTTCCCCTCATGCCTACCCAGTGGAACCGCTCGCGCAGCAGGAACTCCAGCTTCTTCCATCCGAAGTGTCCAGCCCCGTCGTGGTATGCCTCCATCACCATGGCTGCGTCTCTTCGTGGCACCACTACTTGCCAGATTAGTTCATGCGTCCGGGAGTTAACCATTCTGCGGCACAACTTCCCCTTATAAAGGAACAGTCGACTCTTCTCAGCCCACAGTTGCTTGGCTTCCTCCGGAGCGTCTGGGTCAAGGCGAGCCTCTGGCCGAGTCAGCATCTCCTTCACCAGTCGGACGGCAGGGTCACTGTCTTGCGTTTCCTCCCAGTTGTAGTGAGGCAAGGGGTTAAACGTAGCGGCTTGCTTACTCCTTACCCGGTGGGAATACTGGATAGTCCCATACCGGTGGAACGCAGGGAGTTCGACTTCTTCCAGTCCCTCTGGATCTTCTCCTACGTCCGGTAGGTTTGGCATCCTGGACAGGGCGTCCGCGTTGGTATTGGAGCGTCCTGCCCGGTATTTGATTGTGAACTCGTAGTTGGACAGACGGGCCATCCATCTCTGCTCTAGGGCACCGAGTCTTGCTGTGTCCAGGTGTGTCAACGGGTTGTTATCCGTGTACACGACGAACCGGGAAGAAGCGAGGTAGTGCTTAAAGCGTTCGGTGACTGCCCACACCACTGCCAGGAACTCTAGCTTAAATGAGCTGTAATTCTCAGGGTTTCTCTCGGTGGGTCGCAGTTTTCGGCTGGCGTAAGCGATTACTCGTTCTTTCCCCTGCTGGATCTGGGACAGCACGGCTCCTAGCCCGATGTTACTTGCGTCGGTGTAGAGGATAAAGGCTGGCTGTAATCCGGGTACGCCAGGATTTCATCCCCCGTGAGGGCCATCTTCAGCTGGCGGAAGGACTCCTCTTCCAACTTCTCCCATCTGAAGGGCGGCTTCTGGTTCTTGGCCTTCCGGGACTGGCCTATCAGGAGGTCCTGCATAGGAGCTGCCTTTTTGGTGAAACCGGGGATGAACCTGCGGTAGTAGCCTACCAACCCGAGGAACTGCCGCACTTCCTTTACACTGGAGGGACTTGGCCATTCCTTAATTGCGGTGATCTTAACAGGGTCAGGAGCCACTCCGTCAGCGCTCACCACGTGTCCCAGGTACTGCACCTTTGGTTTCAGGAGGTGACACTTGGAGGGTTTCACCTTTAGGCCGTAGCTTGCCAGAGCTTCGAACACTTCCACCAGGTGTTTCAGGTGGTCCTCATAAGTCTTAGAATATACGATGACATCGTCCAGGTACAACAGGACCGTCTCGAAGTTTCTATGGTCCAGACAGCACTCCATTAATCGTTGGAAGGTTCCTGGTGCGTTGCAGAGTCCGAACGGCATGCAGGTAAACTCGCTAAGTCCCATCGGGGTGGTGAATGCGGTCTTCTCCCGGTCCGCCTCTGCTACAGGAACCTGCCAGTACCCACTAGTGAGATCCAAGGTAGAGAAGAAGTTAGCAGATCTTAAAGCAGCCAAAGACTCCTCTATCCTTGGTAAGGGGTACGCATCCTTGTGTGTGATACGGTTGATTTTCCGGTAATCTACACACATCCTCATGGTGTTGTCTTTCTTTTTGACTAAGACTAGTGGAGCTGCCCAGGGGCTACAGCTATCCCTGATCACCCCAGCCTCCTTCATGTCTCTAAGCATCCCCTTGGCGTGTTGGTAGTGTGCAGGGGGTACGGGTCGATACCTCTCTTTTATGGGAGGATGGTCTCCCGTGGGGATGTGGTGTTCTACCCCCTTGACTCGCCCGAAGTCTAACGGGTGTTTACTAAACACTCTCTCGTACTCTTGAACCACCCGATAGACTCCCTGTTTCTGATGTGAGGGAGTGGAGTCAGTACCCAAATGTAGTTGCTGACACCAGTCCTCCATTGTTTTCTTAGAGCCGTTACCTTCCTCCGGGTGAGATGGAGGCAAGGGTTCCACAGATTGTATAGCATTTTGGTTAATGGTATATAATTTGGCTAGCGTGGCATACCGGGGCAGGTACACTTCCCTCTTCCCGATATTGATTATGCGAACGGGCACCCTCCCATGGCGTACATTAACCACCCCCCGTGCTGTCAAGATGGTGGGCCTACTGTCTGAGTAAACTGGTTCTACCATTGCCTGGTAATCTCTACCTCTCAGACCAATAGCTGCCCGGCACCAAATCATCATTTCACTTTTTGGGGGCATGGCAATAGGGAAAGGGTCACACATCCTCACGCTACCAATCTCACCGCCGGAGAGTTCCACCTGTTGCCGTCGCATCAGTGCCCGGATCTCTTTTTGGAGCACTCGCTGCTCGCCGGAGCTGGCGTCCTTGGCAACCTGCTGTAAAAGGAAAATCACCTCTGCAAGACAATTTTCAATTACATTAGTTCCTAGAGTTATCTTTGGGTGACTCTCGTGTTTGTCAATGTCTACAATGATTAGTCCCTGTGCTGCCAGTTCAACTCTACCAATTTTAATGGTCACCTCTTTAAATCCGATCTGTGGCACGGGCTGACCATTGCTGGCGATGATACTCAAGTCGTCGTCAGGGTAGCGGGTAATATCCGAGTCATTCCAGTACTGCTTGAAGAGCACGTACGGGATGGTGGTGACCTGTGACCCGGTGTCCAGTAGGGCACTCATAGGAATGCCATCCAGTACCACAGGCAAGACTGGACGTCCTCCCACATATTTGTCGCGCCAGTTTGATGGGCCTGATGATCTTTTTCCTAGGGGTTGGCCCTCTACCCTAGGTTGTGCCAGTTTAAAGGACAGTACCTTGCCATATGTCCGGGTTGATTACAGCGGCGGCAGATGGGTCGTCCGTCCTCGTTGTATCAGTCGCTGGGTCTTCCTCTGGCCGGTGGGGTCCTCCTTGGTCGACGCCACGGGATGTCCTCCGGTCCGGATGCCAGCTGGATCTTCCCTGGAGTGGAAACCTGTAAAGACTGCACAGTTCGGGTTAGCGCAGCAACGCTTTTAGCTAGCTCTTGGACCTGATGGTGCAGGTCTGGAGCCGAGTCATTGTTCAAAGCCTGCGCATCAGCTCCCACAGGCCCTGCCGACAAGGGCGCCGCCTCCTGGTGGTAGGTGGTAGTGGAGCGTCTGTGGGTCACAACGCCACCTGGTGCCGGTTCTCGGAGCACCCGGATGGCTCTGTCCTTGAACTGTGCAAATCCCAGATGAGGGTCCTGTAAGGCCATTGCCCGCAACTGGGTTCGGTGGGCATTGCAATATAAACCCTCTATAAATTGTTCAGTTAACAGCCTGTCCTCGTCTCCCACGCCGTCAGGGTCGGTCTGCTTAATGGCTCTCAGGGCCTCTTGTAGGTTCAGGGCATAGTCCCTTATACTCTCATGTGCCCGCTGTTTGCACCCGTAGAATCTAAGCTTGATCTCGGCTGAGGTGCGGGTATCAAAGGTGTCCCTCAGCCGGGTTAGTATCCCTGCGACAGTCCTCCCCCCAGGTGGCCAGGACTTTACCTTCCTTTGGGCTGCCCCGGTTAATTGGGCCACCAGGATGCTTACTTTTTGCTCTTCTGTGAGGGGGTACACCTGGAAGAGGCTATCCAGTTTTTCTCTAAAGTCCTGCAGGGTATGTGACTCCCCTGAGTACTGGGGTAGCCAGGCTGCCCCCGGGATATAGGGCATGGTGAAAGGCATGACCGCAACAGCGGTGGCGCTGGCGGGGGTTGGAGCGGTGAAGCTCTCCTCCGTATCCGACATCCTTCTCCCCCCTAGTGGACCGTGGCCTACCTTGCGATGATCCTCTTCCGTAGGCCGCGGCTCCGCAGTGGATCGTCAGGGTTGAGGACCTTCCGTCGCGCTCCTGTGACGTCGGCGTCTGCTGGGCTCCTTCCAGGACCTTACGCAACGTCCGGACGTGAGGCGGGGCTTCAGTTCTCGCGCGTTTTCGGAGTCCACGCCCCTCTTCTTCCCGCGCGGCGTCCTCAAGATGGCGTCCAATGGCGGGAAAACTCCACGGATGGCGGGAAGAAGGCCGAAGATGGCGCCGGGTGGCGGGAAAACTCCACCGATGGCGGGAAGAAAGCGGAAGATGGCGCCGGATGGCGGGAATCTTCACCACGGGTAAGTTTTCACAGTCTTTTTCAGGCACGCAGTACCCGGTGGTTGCGGGCACGAAATCCTGCCGACTACGCCAAAAGTTGACGCGCCCCTGGGCCTGTGTCGCGCTGCGTTGCGCACGCGGGAGCTTACCCGGAGCCGGATCTGTTGAGGGTTGTAGTCTCGTGGCGGTGATCCGGTCCGTGCCCAGGGAGTCAGACTAAGTGGCGCTGTATTAGCAGTAGATGTTGGATGACTACGCCACCCGTTGAGTACAGCTAAGGAGCTGCTGCTGCAGGGCAGACCGCTGAGGCCGGTGGTAGGATTGTGCAGCGTGATAGTATAACCCCCAACGGGAGGGGTTTGGCCTCAGGGCAGCCGACGTGGATGATGGGGGTAGCAGGAACCACTCGGAGACGGTACTGTGAAGTTCAGGGTCTTTACTGGTGACAAAGATAGACCCTCCCGGAGTACTGGCTAGCGATTGGGGCCTGGTCAGTCCTTGAGCAGATGGGATCTCCCCTGGCCAGGTGGAGTTGTAGGCCTCCCAAACTAACGATACTCTTCTGGCTACCTTGCTAGAGGCGGGTATAAGTAGCCCACGTCCCTGAGTGTACCGTGTGGTGCTCACCCGTATGGCCGGTGACTCGGGGCCTTCGGGTTTCTGGGCCAGAGGACCTGCAATCCCCTGCCGGTCGGTTTCTGCTGCTGGATAGGAGTTAGTCCCCACAGCCTCGGACTCCGGGTCCGGTGATAACTTCTCAGTCAGGGCGAGCTCTGCAGCTGCCAGCCCCTGACTCCTTGTAACACTGCTCCCACAGAGCTCCTGTTGTTTCTTCCTATATTTGCTTCTTTTCTCTGCTTCTTTTCTACTCACTCACCCTGCCTCAGCCCTAGGTTTATATAGGGGAAGTTCTTCCCCTCCCAGGACTGGGCAGGAGGTGTGGCATGCATAGGATCCCTGACCAAGAGACCTCCCACCTGCTCTCAGACATAACATTGCTGTTACTGTGGAAAACCAGACCCCTGGGGTGCCACAATAGCATTCCACAACTTCCTCACACAACATGATATCTCACAGCTTCTCAACAGTAGATGTCCCCACAGACACCCAAACTGTATGATGTTCTTGTATCCCCCAAAACAGAACAGACCCTAACAACCGTCTCACAGCCCTCATAGCCTTTTACACAGTTTGATTGCCTCCCCAGCCTCCCACACAGTATGATGCCCACTACAGACCCCTAACACAGTATGATGACCATCAAGGCCCCCACCCCTCACTCAGTATGATCTTTTACAGTGCCCTAAATAGTATGATGGTCCCAAAGTTTCCCCCCACAAGTGAATGACAATTAAAAAAGAACAAATACTACTCACCTCGCTTCCATTCTGCCAGCATGCTTCTCCAGTCTTTCCTGTGTGCAGACTGAGGCTCCATGCACCAGATGTGATCTAGTGACAACATCACGCCTGCTACATTGAGGATGCAGGTACTAGTGAATCTAGGAACTGGGTAGGGAGAAGCTGCATGGTACTTCCTGCAGCCCTATGTTACCAGTCCTTTAGCTATCCAGGTCCATGGGCTGGATAGGAACAGCCAAGGGGCTGGATCCATCGTATAATAAAAGAGTGTCCTTTTTGCATATTCTAGGGAGGTAAATGTCTGTATAATTTATATAACTATATGGAATAGTATAGCAGACTGCACTTTTATATACAGACTGCACTGAATATGCCCAAATCTTCTGACAGAGGGAAGAGCTTAATCGTGTAGACTGGGAACATGTCATGGTAACTGGGGATACTGAACATAAATGGCGCATGTTTAAGGAAATACTACTAGAATCCGGTAGAAAACTTATACCCTCTGGTAATAAAATGTCCAGGAATAAAAATAAACCTTTATGGATAAATAAGACAGTACAAAGTTTCTTAAGACAAAACAAAGGACATTAATCTTGAAGGCTGAGAATATAGAAATATCATTTCAGAAGTATAAAGATCTTAATAAAAATGTTAAAAAGGAATCAAGCTAGCAAAGCTGGCTACTGAAACACAAATCGCCAGTGACATTAAAATAAATTCCCCAAAATCTTATAAATATATCAATGCCTAAAAGAAAAAAATGGATGGTATCGGCACCTTAAAAGATGATAAAAACAAGATAATGATAGAGGACAAAAAAAAGGCTGAGGTATTAAACAGGTACTTTTCTTCCATGTTCACCAGTGAACTGACTATTCCAGGGATCATTCAGCAAGGCAAAATCAAAGTTCACTGATATAACCAGTTTAACATAAGAAAAAGTACGCCTGCATCTGAGCAAATTAAATATTGACAAATACCCCGGGCCATTGATATTGAGGGAACTGAGCTCAGTAATTGATAGATTGCTGTATGTCATCTTCTTAGACTCTCTTGTAACAGGGGTGGTACCACAGGATTGGAGGATAGCCGATGTGGTACCTATATTTAAGGAAGCTAAGAAGGTGGATCCAGGCAACTACCGTCCGGTAAGACTGACATCAGTAGTGTGCAAAGATTTGAGGGAATCATAAGAGATGACCTGCAGAAATATGTCACAGAGAATAATATAATAACTGACAACCAGCATGGATTCATGAAAGATAAGTCATGTCTAACCAACATGTTGGGTATCTATGACGAGGTTAGTGCAAATCTGGATGCTGGTAATGCACCTGATGTGATATATCTGGACTTTACCAAGGCATTTGATACTGTATCACATAACAGCCTTATACTGAAGCTACAGAAACAGGGACTGGAGGGAAACTATATGCAGATGAGTAAGGAATTGGCTAAATGACAGGAAACAAAGAGTCAGCCTAAATGGTTCTCTAAATGGGATATAGTCAGCAGTGGGGTGCCGCAGGGATCTGTGCTGGGACTGATTCCTTTTAATCTCTTTATTAATGACATTGTGGCTGGGATTGAAAGTAAAATATCAGTCTTTGCTGATGACACCAAACTTTGTAGGATATTAAAAACTGACCTTGATAATACAATATTACAAAACGATCTGGATAAGATGACTGAATGGGCAAACACTTGGCAGATGAGGTTTAATGTAGATAAATGTAGAGTAATGCACCTAGGATGGAGTAATCCTATAGCTGCATATACATTAAACGGGAATTTACTCGGGACTACAGAACAGGAGAAGGACTCGGGCATTCTGGTTACAAGTTAGCTGAGTAGTAGTACTCAATATCAACGTCAAGCAGCAGATGCAAAAGCAAACAAGATTTTAGGCATTGATGTGATACACATGGGGATCCGGGGGGGGGCAATGTCAGGAAGACACTTGCCCAGAAGGAGTTACAATGGATCATGCGTTTGAATACATTAACACCTAATGGCCTTAATGAGTCTCTAAGTTTCTCTCCATTCCTGTAGCAGTAGCTAGCCCTGCACATCTCCATCCCTACACGTTTGTATTATTACATGTGAAGGAGGTGATTTCAAGAGGAATCAGTTTTTATGTGGTTTTAATATTATCATTATTTTTATTGTTTCTCTCCTTTCCTCTTTTATTAGTATACATCTGTGAAGTTTCTGTGACCCCTGTCCATGTTTGGAGATTAATAAGAAGTGGATATCTACATTGGATCTGTGGTCTAGATGGGACATATAACTATCATGATTGGATGACGTGCTGCATATACTGTACAGACCAAAAGTTTGGACACACCTTCTCATTTAAAGATTTTTCTGTATATTCTTGACTATGGAAATTGTACATTCACACTGAAGGCATCAAAACTATGAATTAACACATGTGGAATTATATACTTAACAAAAAAGTGTGAAACAACTAAAAATATGTCTTATATTCTAGGTTCTTCAAAGCAGCCACCTTTTGCTTTGATGACTGCTTTGCACACTCTTGGCATTCTCTTGATGAGCTTCAAGAGGTAGTCACCAGAAATGGTCTAGCCTTTACTAGCTATTAAAATGGGGGACCCCCCAAAAAATGACGTGGGGTCCCCCCTATTTTAATAGCTAGCAAAGGCTAGGCAGACAGCTGGGGGCTGATATTAATAGCCGTCGTGGGAACCATGGAAAGGTAAGGATGATGTTGCATTATTATTTTACTTTTATTGCAAGGGATCGTTGGCTTCAGCTGGAATGGGTGTGATGGTAAGTATGGTTTAATTTAGAACAATAAAGAATTGTGTCTTTTTTTCAATTAAAGTACTTTATTCTGGGTGTTTGTGTTTGTTTTTAACTTTGACTATGGGGTTAGTAATGGGGGTGTCTTATAGACGCCTCTCCATTACTAACCTGGGCTTCATGTCAGCTGGCATTATAAGCTGACATCAACCCCAACCCCATTACCCCACTGCCACCGCTACAGGGCAGTGGAAAGAGCGAGGCTAAGTGCCAGAATTGGCACATCCTATGGATGCGCCATTTCTGGGGCGGCTGACGGCTGGTGTTTCTAGCCTGGGAGGGGGCCAATATTCATGGCACCCTTCCTGGGCTATTAATATCAGCCCCCAGCTGTCTGCCTAGCCTTTGCTAGCTATTAAAATAGCGGGGACCCCACGTCATTTTTTTTAGGGGGTCCCCCATTTTAATAGCTAGTAAAGGCTAGGTATTCTGCTGGGGGCTGTTATTAGTAGCCTGGGAAGCTCCATGGGTATTACCCCCTTCCCAGGCTTCAAACATCTGCCCCAGCCGTCTGCTTAACCTCCGCTAGAGACTAAAATTACGGGGAACCCCACGCCAATTTTTTTTTTAATAAATCCTTTATTTTAACACTAAATGACAAGTACAGTAATCAACACTGTCACTGTACTTCTTATATATGTGACTGACATGTTTCTATCTATCTAATCTATGTGTGATGCTCTATCTTTCTGTTCTAAATTGTCGGGTACAGATGCTGAATTGCCGGCCGGCTTTTTTAAAGAGACGGTGCATGAAAACACTAATATTTTTTTAAATAAATCCTTTACACTAAATGACAAGTACAGTAAGCAACACTGTCACTGTACTTATTATATATGTGACTGACATGTTTCTATCTATCTAATCTATGTGTGATGCTCTATTCCTTCTTGTCTAAATTGTCGGTTACCGGTGTATGCCGCTGCTGAATTTGCCGGCCGGCTTTTTTAAAGAGAGCGTCTTCTGAGCAGTTTGTCAGCTTTTGGACACCTTTGAAGGTGTTTTCTATGTGTTTCTATGTGTTTTTGTTTGCCTGCCATTGGTTTTAACGGTGTTCGACGGTGTTCTAAGGTGTTCGACGAACAGTTCGACGAACAGTTCCTCGAACATCCCGGTGTTCGATGAACCGAACCGAACCCGAACACTACGGGGGTGGCTCAACACTAATTACTATATTCATCCTACCTGGACGCACTTTATCATCTGACACTACCTCTATGTCTGAATTCTATTTTTATCTCTTCTGTGTATTATATTTAATTAAACATTAAATATTTGTTGCAAATTATTGCTGTGTTATTCTCCTCTCTTTTTGATGTTACTTTTCAGCATGCATGTGGTCAATCATCTGTAATTTTACAGAATATTGTCCACTCTCTTTTTTCTGACATTTATGGCATTCTTTTGTTATAAGATTTTAGGATGTATAAAAAGAGAAATAAAATCGCTTGATTCTAACGTATTGTTACCCCTTTATAAATCACTGATAAGGCCACATCAAGTATATGGGATCCAGTTTTGGGCTCCACATTTTAAAAAGGATATTCAGAAGTTAGAGTCAGTTCAAAGGTGGGCAACTAGATTATTACAAGGGATGGAAGGCCTCTCATATGATGAGAGATTGGAAAAGTTGAGCTTGTTTAGCTTAGAAAAAAAGACGCCTCAGAGGAGATCTCATTTACATGTATAAATATATGTGTGGGCAGTACAAAGGACTAGCACATGACTTATTCCTTCCAAACATTGTACTAAGGACCAGTAGGCACTCATTATGGGTGGAAGAAAGGCGATTCTGGCAGCTAAATAGGAAAGAGTTTTCTACAGTTAGAGCAGTCGGACTGTGGAATGCCCTACCACAAGAGGTAATAATAATAATCTTTTTATTTATATAGCGCTAACATATTCCACAGTGCTTTACAACTCAGACAATTTACAGACATTATTGGCACTGTCCCCATTGGGGCTCACAATCTACATTCCCTATCAGTATGTCTTTGGAGTGTGGGAGGAAGCTGGAGAACCCAGAGGAAACCCACGTAAACATGGGGAGAGCATACAAACTCCTTGCAGATGTTGCCCTTGGTGGGATTGCAAACACAGGACCCCAGCGCTGCTAAGCGACAGTGCTAACCACTGAGCCACCGTGGTGCAGTGATGACAGACAGTATAACAGCTTTTAAAAAAGAAGGGTTTGGACGATTTCCTCGATACACATAAAATTGTGGGTTATAGATTATTTAATGATAAAATGTATAATTGGTGGAGAAAGGTTGAACTTGATGGACCTAGGTCTTTTTTCAACCTATGTAACGGTATAACTATGTAAGAGGTATATGTCACAACTCACTCTTTAGTTCCAACATATGCTTCTGATGAAAAGTTCTGATGTAATATGAACCAGACCAAAGTCAGTGTTGCAGAACAGTGACAAATATACATCAAAGAGGTACTTCTGGGAGATAAAAAATTATTCTAATGGTCACGCCTTCATAAACAATAAAGTTAACATGAATAGTGATGTTTGTAACCCTTACAGTACCTATTCATGTTAACTTTATTGTTTATGAAAGCGTGGCCATAAGAATAATTTTTTATCTTCCCAGAGAACCTCTTTAACAGTCAGAGCTTTAATAATTAGCAAGTATGAATCAGTGAAGTGGTTAAAGGCTAATTTATATAATTTAGCAGATTTAAAGCCGCACAAAGCTAGAACAATAATAATAACAAACAGAAGATGAGCTTATGTGAAGCTCGCAGCCCAACCCTGAGAAGATGTGGGGTTACTCGGAGCCAGATCAGATGTTTGGTGGGTTGTAGCCGTGGCCTGGACCCGTTCCGTGCCCAGGGCCATCACATTACAAGATGTAATGGGCTTTTAGAGTTGGTGTTAATCGAGTGGTTGTGTTGACTACGCCACCTGTGGTTTCTGGTGATCCTCCACCAGCGCTGCGTTCAGTCCTCTGAGGCGGGATGTAGTGGCAGCAGAAGATGGTACTACTCTCCACAGGCGGAGCAGGGCCTCAGGGCAGGGGAGGCAGGAGAATGGGAATTATAGTGGGAGATGTGGTGCGGTGTGGTGTGGTGCCGCGTTGCAATAAGTAACCGGAGGCCATAGGGGAAGTCTTCCAAGCTTTACTCACGGTAGAATGCACAGCCGCAAGGCTTCTCCCTGCTCCTCATGGCGCGCTGCGGCCACCAGGACTGGGGGTCCGACTACCTCCGAGTAGTTCATGTGCTTTGGTCAGAACCCCGCACCAGAGTGTTCCTAGACTTTCCACTAGGTCCTCTCCTGTCCGTGTGTCATGCGTGTACTAAGGCCCGGTCTCCCTCTGGACTATGCACAGAACAAGGGTACGAGTGGCGACTTCGCTTCATCCGTTACCAGGTGGGATCCACTGAGCCTCCGGGCTTCTCCGAATAAGACATGAAGTGACAGAGTCAGATATCGAGGGCCGGTACCCCTTTTGCAGCAGGACTCCCTCTGGCTACGCCATAATAGTGAGGACAGGTGGCGTATGCCGCTCCGTCTGCATCCTCCTGGGATCCTTTTGCCTGTGGAGCTTTTCTCCTCTACTCCCCTCCAGGCCTTCTTAGGTAGGGACCTTGACCGGGTAGAGACAACTGTTAACTCTAGCCTGCTCCTCGCCTCAAGGCCAGAGCATGAGGACCGTGTCCCCATCAACTGCAGGTTCACACAGAAAGCCACGTTCAGTGATGAAGATCACAATCAAAGACCTTGAACCTAAGATGGCCATTGGTTAAATATGAATTATTAAGTGTAACCTAAATGTGCGTCCTCCACCCTCACCCACTACTAGGTTCACCCTAACTTTGGTTCCCCCATCTCCTCTTATCCCGGCTGGGGCAGCACCCTGGTGCATATTAGCCCCCATCAGGTGGGAGAGATGTAGTGTTGAATGCAGAGGTGGGGTCCTGACAGCTGCACCATCCTTACCTCGAAGGAGAGATACCACACCTCATTAAGAGATGCAGTACCCCTGTGGCGACTGAACCCTCAGGGGCGCCACACTTACTCCCATGCTTTGTCAGTTAGTAGTAATATCCGCATATTACCTAAACAAAAATTACCTAAATAAAAGTCTTGAAAAAAAATCTGCAAAGAACATAGGGGTAGTCTTCAGCTTATCTATTCTGGGAATGCCTGAGGAGTGGAGCTTATCCAGGTTGGAGTAGTAGTGGAATTGAACTATCTATGAGGGTCTGACTTACAAACTTACAAATTGACACTCTCAAGATTGTGAGAAAGATGGAACATAACGGATCTCCTAGAACACATTTAATATATTTCACTATTCTTAGCTTTAAGTGAGATAAAATGAAAAAAACAAACAGACAAGGAAAAAAAATGAAAGGGTAACAATACTTTGCTGGGATATATAGTTTTTATTTTTAGTGAATTATTTTTTGGGTCTATTCTATGCTCTGCGTTCCTTTGTAGTCCATCACCCTTCAGTTAGTCGCAACAAAATACAAAAAATATTAGTCGCATGGGGCCCATGGGACCCCAGTTTTCATATAGAAAAATAAGCAACATATATTAACCCCTTTACGACCTTGGACGTACTCATGATGAGGACGAATGCTTTCGGGCACATGACGGCTGATCTGATCAGTTGTCATGTGCCACTAACAGCCGGGGATGGAATAGCAATCCAACCGCTGCTATAAACATGTTAAATACTGTTGTCAATCTCTGACAGCGGCATTTAAATGTCCGTGGCAGAAGGACGTCACTAGGCCCTCCCATCAGCGCCCATGTTACATGACCGTGGGTCGCCGATGGGCTGGCATGACAACCCACTCAGAGTCTGCAGTTGTCATTGCCGGATAGCCCAATGGTCGATGCTCATAGAAAGTGAGAACTTTAGCTACACACAGCAGGGCTTAAACCCTGCTATTTGTAGCACAGGCAATTGATTGATTGCAACTTCTAGCATATCATGGAGATTATTGAAGCAAGTGAAAAGTAAAATAAAGGGTTTTAAAAATATAAAATTTAAAAAATATAAAAGTTCAAATCACCCCTTCGCCTTATTCAAAATAAAACAATAAAAAAATCAAATGTACATATATTTAGTATTGTTGTGTTCACAATCACCCGATCTATCAATAAATAAAAAATTATTTATCCGATTGGTACGCGGCACAACGAGAAAAAAAAAAAAAATGCCAGAATTACGTTTTTAGTCACCACAACATTGAAATAAATTGCAATGAAAGGCGATCAAAATATTGTATCTACCCCAAAATGGTATCAATAAAACATTAGCTTGGCATGCAAAAAATAAGCCCTCACCCTGACCCAGATCATGAAAAATGGAGACGCTACGGGTCTCGGAAAATGACGACTTTTTTTTTTTTTTTGTAAACTTTGGAATTTTTTCCACCACTTAAATGAAAAAGAACCTATACATGTTTGGTGTCTACGAACTCGTAATGACCTGGAGAAAAATAATAGCAGGGCAGTTTCAATATTTAGCGAACATTGTAAAAAAACCTCTAGAAATCAATTGTGAAATTGTACTTTTTAGCAAATTCACCGCATTTTGAATTATTTTCCCATTTTCCAGTACACGATATGGTAAAACCAATGGTGTCTTTCAAAAGTACAACTTGTCCCGTAAAAAACAAGCACATGGCCATATTGACGGAAAAATAAAAAAGTTATGGCTCAGAAGAAGAGGAGCAATAAACGAACACGCAAAAACGGAAAAACCCAAGGTGGAAAATGGGTTAAAGAAGAATTGTTACTTTTTTTTAGGAACTTAAGGTACAACATCTTAGCTAAATGATAAAAGAAAATTTTTAATAATTAACAAAATTTAAACACCTACTTATGTACTATGAAAAACAAGTAATTACTTGGCACAAGAATCACATCTTCTTATAGTGCTCATTGCACATCATTTTCTTGCAATTATCACATTTGATTTTGGTTTTTCAGTCACTAGATCTCACACACAAATGACATTGACCTTCGTCGAACATTTCTGAATCCCATAGGAGTCAATGGGGGGACCAAAAAAATGCATATACAACACCTAGAAACGGGACCAAAAGCTGCCAAAACACATCAAATTAGGTGTAGACACCAGGGAAGTGCCATCAATTGACCCAGAGTACAAGTACTATATTTATTATTACTGTGACAGCGACATTTATTCAGTTGCGCTTTACATTAGAGATGAGCGGTGTTCGAATCGAACTGTTCGCCAATCTCAAATTCGAGCTGTTTTGGGCGGTGTTCGAGCCATTCGACGAACCCGAACGATTTGTAAAAAATCCGGCTGTTCGAGGTTATGTTCGATAACTGTTCGTGCACCAAAATCGTAACTGGATTTTTTCACAGTAATGCTGATAATCAATGTTAATACGCAGTTTGAGTGTTCAGCGGGGCGGGGGGAGGGGCAGGGGATGGATCTCTGCAGAAATAATGAAGATCTCCATTTTTTTTTCTCTTCCCGCATTTACAGTGGGGAGGTGCAGTCTGTCAGCCTATCAGCAGTGCACACACGGAGCAAAGTGCTTTTTTTCACACAAGCAAGGGCATGTGTCATTGGCTGTGTATATCACATGTCCTTGCCCTATAAGACCTAGCCATTTTCCCCATCGCCACCATTTTCTCACTGCTGCAGCTGAGTGTTAGATGGCACTGCTGCTGCTGTGTGCGCGCTATACAGTATAACTGTGTGAATTGCAACCGAATTGTATCTGAAATAGACAGATAGCTTGGGAGTAGGGACTAGTTCTAATTGCAGCCCTTTTGAGGGCTAGGTTACAGCATTTCCTATGACTTTTAGCAGGCAGGTCTGTGCTCTTAAATAGACAGATAGGTTGGGAGCAGTGACTAGTTTGTAATTGCAGCCCTTTTGAGGGCTAGGTTACATCAGTTCCTATCACTTTTTGCCAGGCATGTCTGTTTTAGTGCTGTGCAAGTGTTTTTCACAGCATTTGGCTAAATCTAGCTAAGCAAATCCTTTTGGGCCTCTTGCAGTGTGTGTTAGTCAGTGGAGTAGCCTGTGTTGCAAGCTACACCACCTGGGCATGTAATACAAATTTTTTACTGCACCTAGCCAAGTAAAACCTTTTGGGCATATTAGCAGTGTGTGTTAGTCAGTGGAGTAGCCTATCTGTGTTGTAAGCTACACCACCTGTGTATGTAATACAAATTTTTACTGCACCTAGCCAAGTAAAACCTTTTGGGCATATTAGCAGTGTGTGGTACTCATTTTATTAGGCCATCTATACTAAGCTCCACCAGCTTTCAAATTACTAATTATTTTTAGCTGCATCTTGCCTGGAAAATAATTTTGGGCATAGTAGCAGTGTGTGGTAGTCATTCTATTAGGCCATCTATACTAAGCTCCACCAGCTTTCAAATCACTAATAATTTTTAGCTGCATCTTGCCTGGAAAATAATTTTGGGCATAGTAGCAGTGTGTTGTACTCATTCTATTAGGCCATCTATAGTAAGCTCCACCAGCTTTCAAATTACTAACAATTTTTAGCTGCATCTTGCCTGGAAAATTATTTTGGGCTTGTAGCAGTGTGTGGTACTCATTCTATTAGGCCATCTATAGTAAGCTCCACCAGCTTTCAAATTACTAATTATTTTTAGCTGCATCTTGCCTGGAAAATAATTTTGGGCATAGTAGCAGTGTGTGGTAGTCATTCTATTAGGCCATCTATACTAAGCTCCACCAGCTTTCAAATCACTAATAATTTTTAGCTGCATCTTGCCTGGAAAATAATTTTGGGCATAGTAGCAGTGTGTTGTACTCATTCTATTAGGCCATCTATAGTAAGCTCCACCAGCTTTCAAATTACTAATTATTTTTAGCTGCATCTTGCCTGGAAAATAATTTTGGGCATAGTAGCAGTGTGTGGTACTCATTCTATTAGGCCATCTATAGTAAGTTCCACCAGCTTTCAAATTACTAATAATTTTTAGCTGCATCATGCCTGGAAAATAATTTTGGGCCTGTAGCAGCTTGTGGTACTCACAAAAACAGCAGGTGCTTCAATGGATATCAAGTTCTCCTTTAAGTGGGCTCTCCTCCACCTCAACTTCAACATCACAAATACTCCAGTCCTCAGAGGTGTCACCCCAATCGCACTTGCTTCCTCACAGCTCCCAAGACTCCAGCTGCGCGTCTGAGTATGGGGTAGAACAGATGGATGAGTCTGCAGAGCTGTTTACTCATACTATAGCCTGGGAATCAGAGGTCGGCTCCAGAGCTTCTGTGAATCCAGACGAGGAAATGATCTGCACTGATGCCCAGAATCTTTATGAGTCAGATCCAGGACCAGATGAAGAAGGTTCTGAGCATAATGTAGACCCTCGTTCCCAAACTGTAACTCCTGTTGGTGGAGACACTGAGGAAGACGATGATGAGACTCAAATACCTGATTGGAGCGACAATTTAAGTTTTTTGTCAGGGCAGGAAGAGGTTGGCTTTGAGGACGACGGGTGTGAGAACACACAGGGTGATGATGACGAGGTTGCAGATCCCACTTACTGTCAACCCACAGTCAGCCAGTCGATGAGGTCAGCAGAGGAGGTGGAGGAGGATGCTAGTGACGACGAGGTCAGGTTGCGCCTTCCTGGACAAAGACGTAGTGCTGGAAGCACGTCAACAACTGCATCCTCAAACACAACTTTGCCTCTGACCACAAGTCGTGGTGGCGCTTCAGGTCGCATGGGTTCTAAGCCTTGCATAGCCTGGGCATTTTTTCAGATCGATAAGGATGACCCAACTCATGTTATCTGTAACATTTGTCACCAAAAGCTAAATAGAGGCCAAAAAATCCATAGTAAGAGTACTTCATGCATGAACCGTCCCATGGATATGAAGCATAAGTTGCAGTGAGAAGCTCACTGTGCTACAATGCGGCCTAGCGGGCCGGGCCAACCACCGTCTGCCCCATCTTGTGCATCCGCGGCCTCTTCATCCTCTGTGACTGGGGGGACAGCAGTCACACCTGTTTTGGGACGCAGACCTGCCACCTCTTTACCCGCAACAGCCAGTGTGATTAGCAGGTCATCATTTCATTTGGAAGTGGAAACACCAGCTGGTGTTGAGCGCTCTCCGACATCGAGAGCACCACCTTTGGATCAAGGCAACCTAACTTTTCCACCTGCATCTTCCTCACAAACCGTCAGTTTGCCGGGGACACCCTACTCAACCCTGTCTAAGCACAACAGCCAGCCCTCGATCCCTCAGATGTGGACTGGACAAGTAAAAGACCATTTCCACCTAGCCATGACAAAGCTAAGAGTTTGAATTTCACCATCTGCAAGCTCTTGGCTACAGAAATGCTGCCTTTCCACCTGGTAGACACAGAGGATTTTCGAGACCTTATGTCCGTCGCAGTGCCCCAGTACCAGATGCCCAGTCGGCACTACTTCTCAAAGAAAGGTGTGCCTGAGCTCCACCAGCATGTCGCACACAATATCACCTCTTCTTTGAGAAACTCTGTGTGTGACAGGGTGAATTTCACCACAGACACTTGGACGAGTAGGCATTGACAGGGGTGTTTCATGTCGCTGACTGGGCCCTGGGTAACTATGGTGACAGCAGGACACGGGGCTGCTGTCCAAGTCTTGCCGTCCCCACGAGTTGACTTGTCAATCCTCTTTATCTCGAAGTTCCTTCACTGCTTCTGCCTCCTCAACCTCCTCTCGGTCCTCCAAATGCACCCAAAGCCTGTCTGGTCATGCCACCCACTTTCTAACTGCGCAGAAGGGATCCTGCACACCTCCTTACTATGCTGGCAGCAGGGTTCAACGTCATCAGGTGGTTTTTACTTTGAAATGTCTGGGAAATGTGAGTCACACAGCTGAGGAGTTGTGGTCAGCTCTGGAGAACCAGTTTCATGAATGGTTGTCTCCACTGGACCTGAAACCAGGGAAGGCCGTGTGTGACAATGCTGCAAACCTGGGCGCGGCCCTTCGCCGGGGCAATGTCACACACGTGCCTTGTATGGCTCACGTGTTGAACCTGGTTGTCCAGCAATTTTTAGCCCACTATCCCAGACTAGATGGTCTTCTGCAGAGGGCACGGTCTCTGTGTGCTCACTTCCGCCGTTCGCATCCCGCAGTTCAGCGACTTACATCTCTACAGAAGTCGTTGGGCCTGCCACTCCATCGGCTAAAATGCGACGTGCCAACACGGTGGAATTCAACTCTGCACATGTTGCAGCGACTGTGGCAGCACCGACAAGCCCTGGTGCAATACGTTCTGACTTATAGCCTAGGCCAACGAGATCTAGAGGTGGGGCAAATCACGCTGGAGGAGTGGTCTCAGATCAGGGACCTATGCACCCTTCTGCACAGTTTTGAAATGGCGACAAAGATGTTTAGTGCTGACGATGCCACTATCAGCATGACTATTCCGGTGATTTACATGCTGGAGCACATGTTAAACAGAATACGGAGTCAGGTGGTGGCACAAGAGGAGGTGGAGGAAGTAGAGGAGGAGGAGTTGTATGCGGAAGGGCTAACATCTGCAAGGTCCAGACGGTCGGCAGCACCAAGGCGGCAGGCATTGGAGGGTGGGGGAGAGGGATTTACCAGGGCGCATGGTAGCAGCCAAACTAGTGAGGAAGGTGCAGGAGCCCAGGAAGAAGTGGAGGACGAACTGGCGATGGGCATGGAAGACTCATCAGATGAGGGAGACCTTGATCACATTTCTGTTGTGCGAGGTTGGGGGGAGAGGGCAGAGGAAGGAAGCATGATTGTTACCTCGCCACCAACACAACAGGGTCTTGGTGCTCCTGGATGCGCAAGACACATGAGTGCCTTCTTGCTGCACTACCTGCAACATGACTCTCGAATTGTCAGAATTCGGAATAATCCTGAATACTGGGTTGCCTCACTCTTAGATCCCCAGTACAAAAGTAAATTTGCCAAAATAATTCCTGCCATAGAAAGGGATTCACGCATGCAGGAGTATCAGCAGAGACTGTTGCAGAATATTACATGTGCTATTCCACAAAACACCAGTGGTGCATGTAGTGAATCTCACAGTTCTAACTTGCCAACCGTGGGACTGTCGAGTCTTCAGCACTCAAACCGTAACAGAAATACAGTATCTGCTGGTAACAGCAATTTTGCGGAATCCTTTCACCACTTTTTTAGCCCATCCTTTGCAAGGCCACAGGAGACAAGAAGTCAGACACATAGTCAACGCCTAGAGACGATGGTACAGGAGTATCTCCAAGGGAACATCGAAGCCATGACTGTGTCACTGGACCCTTGCTCTTTTTGGGCTTCCAATCTGGATAAATGGCCAGAGCTCGCCACTCACGCCTTGGAGATCTTGTCATGCCCCGCAGCCAGCGTTCTCTCTGAACGTGTGTTCAGCGCTGCTGGTGGTGTGCTGACAGATAAGCGCACGCGGCTGTCCACTGACAATGTAGACAGACTCAAGTTCATAAAGATGAACAAATCATGGATCCGCACGGACTTTTCTACCCCCGTGTCATCCTGGGGAGAGTAAAAGCTTGAGGATTTGTTAAAATCACCTCACCAACCGTTTTAAGCTTTCAAATTAATAATATTTTTTAGCTGCATCTAGCCCGGAAAATAATTTTGGGCCTGTAGCAGTGTGTGGTACTCATTCTATTAGGCCATCTATACTAAGCTCCACCAGCTTTCAAATTACTAATAATTTTTAGCTGCATCTTGCCTGGAAAATAATTTTGGGCCTGTAGCAGTGTGTGGTACTCATTCTATTAGGACATCTATACTAAGCTCCACCAGCTTTCAAATTACTAATAATTTTTAGCTGCATCTTGTCTGGAAAATAATATTGGGCATAGTAGCAGTGTGTGGTACTCATTCTATTAGGCCATCTATACTAAACTCCACCAGCTTTCAAATTAATAATAATTTTTGTTCTCTCTGAACGTGTGTTCAGCGCTGCTTGTGGTGTGCTGACAGATAAGCGCACGTGGCTGTCACTGACAAGGTAGACAGACTCACGTTCATAAAGATGAACAAATCATGGATCCGCAAGGACTTTTCTACCCCTGTGTCTTCCTGGGGAGAGTAAAAGCTTGAGGATTTGTTAAAATCACCTCACCAACTGTTTTAAGCAACTCTGGGGCAATTGATGCCACTTAAGTGGTGTCTGTGCCCAAAATTTTTGGAAAAAACGGAGACTCTTTTTGTAGTCCCCTTGCTGTGTTTTACGTGACGTTGGCATCGTCAATTACAGGTGTGTTGGTCCCCCCCCCCCCTTTTAACATTAAGAAACTACATACACTATGGCTTGGGGTAACACAGATGGTTGAGTCTGAAGAGCTGTTTACTCAGAGGTCTGCTCCAAAGCTTCAGTGTCTGATAGTCAGCGTAGTAACCCAGCTGCGAAGCAAGCTGCACCGCCTGTGTATCTAATAATGATTTTTAACTGCATCTAGCCTAGGCAGACTGTGGTGACCCCTAACAAAACCCAGACGCAAATCCCCCTACCGCCCCCCTTTCATTGACAATACAATCATGTAACTCTTACAACTGGATGGGTGAGGATCGGTCACAGCTTTATTAACTGTTTATACTCATTACATTATAAAGGCATTTTATTTCTAAAATAATTCAGCTAGTTGCAGCATGCCCTGTGTCTCCAGTATCCACAACGGCAAGTTGGCCAACAAGTGTAACTCTCCAACATGTCCTTTCTATTTCCAGGCCACGGAGGATCCTGCGTACTCGTATGCAGGACTCTGACCCCCATCCATCACTCTTAACGCTTGTTCCACTCTGTCCTGGAGTCCTGACAGGAATATGTCCAGTCCAATATCCATTAAGTGAACACAGTCGGGCCGTATGAGGCCTGCTTTATCTCCTTCCAGTTGTCCGCCTCTGCCTCTTATAAATTTTGGCATCCAAATATTTATTAGCCGCATTGTCCGTTCGATGGCCGTGATGTCTTGGGCAACTTGCCATACCGCGCTCGTCACAATCTCTGACTATTTTTGTGAAAAATTCTCTGAAGCGCTCAGTGTCTAGTTTCATTTTTGCCATTAGTTATTCCTCTCTTGTGATAACCTAGGTCGTTTCCCCCGGCCTGTATAACTAAGATGACCGGACATCTTGCCTCTCTCCCTACCTTGATTACCTCCATTAGTACCTGTGGCCATAGCAGGCCTCTAATACCTCTCCAGTTGAAATATGTGTTATGAAACTCTAATTTTCTCCAGCCTGGGCGGACTTTCGCCCTTTTTTCTGCCCAATATATATACGAGTGGCCTATCACCCACACTGTTGGCTTAGCATCACCTGTAAAAGAAACAAACCACGTTAGGATAACAAGTCCGGTCTTATGTATCTTGCCAAACATGTGGATCGCCATCTCCCTATCCTCTGAACTTCCGTTTGTGACAGTCCTGCTCTTGCTGCTTCCATGGCCGCGCCTATGCGGAATGAGTATGTTTCATAATCTTTGGGGTGGTTCCCTGCCGATGTTATGCATTTATTAAATATAGCTTGGAACTGGTATTTTGATAATGGCGTTCCATCAATGTTTGATAGGAAGAAATTACTTTGTGATCTGATAGTTATATATGTTTTTACTATTGTTACCCGACTCAGCGTACCATTTGTGGGTTGTAGAAGTACCCAAGTGCCCCTGCCCGCTGGAACCGTTTTCGATTTGCGTATGCGTAGACGTATTGCATTATTGGCTATGACTACGTCCTGGTGTAATAAGCCTCCACTGGTGTTAATTTTGGATTGAGGGACTAATTCGCTTATGCATAGCACCCCGAAGAAGGCGATCGCAAATACAGTAGACAGTAGTGTTGCTTCAAATTGTGAGTATCATGTTAATGGTGTTAGGGATATGATGTGAGAAATCAGTTTTAGTGACACGGGACGGGACGTCTACACTCCTGACTTGGCTGACCCCTTTTCCACCCTTTTATGGATTGCATGATGATGAATCTCTTTGTCACATGTCCCCAATTCAGTAGTTGGAAGTGAAATGCTACTCCGGTCATCCACCGCTGCGCTGACGCCCCTGATATGCCCCTCATCATTAGCTGGTGGAGAAATTCTATGGTGACTTGTAATCTGGCTTGTTCACATTGGTCAACCCGTCTGCCTGCTACTAGTCGTGTCCACTGTTCCCATGCCTTACCGTATGCTTGCCACATCGACGGGGCAACTGACGCTCTGATTAAAGGCATCAACTATTTTCCACTAGATCCCATAGGGAGGCTGGGCAACTGTTTGCCGATGGGTGGGCGTTGGGGAGGAGCTCTGTGAAAATCTGCCAATTGAATTGTGATAAAGCGTTAGCAGCAGCGTTAGACCCCTCTGCATCGTGGTTATTTAGTATCGCTGCATATCCGCCTGATTCTGCCGCCCCGGTGAATAATCTTAGTTGAATGTTGGACTGTTCTGCTGACATAAATAACGTGTGACCGTTGAATGATTATAAGAAGGTTTTCCACACCTCTAAGTCCACCCGTAGCTGCCTGCTGATTCTGGTTGTATGACTCGGTTTAGATGCCCCTTTTGTTGCGGGCGATAAATGAAGAGAAAAAACCCTTCCAACTGGCATCACCCGGCTCGCAAACACGAGGAGACCTAGTAATACTTGCATCTGCTGTAGTGTTACTTTCCATACTGCGCAAAAAAACTAGATCAGGTGTAATGTTTTGGTATTTTTTCCCATGGGAGGCAGAGCAACCTTGCTGTGGTGTCGATTTCGATGCCTAAGAACGATTTTTTTTAGTTGTGGGGCCTATGTTTTTGGTTGGGCATAATGGGACTCCAAACCGACGGGAGATGTTTGTGAATTCGTTGAGTAAGGGGCAGCGAAAGTGGATGACCAATCGCCACATGGCAGAAAAAGAAAGGAAAACATCAGCTCACCCACCTAGAAGATCAACAGCACGGAGCCAGGAGTGCTACCAGACGAACATGAGGAACCAGGAAGATCCAGCTGAACAAATCTTCTAAAATCCACTTTTTATTGGGTCATACAAAAAATATTTTAAAAGTCCACCTTGGAGAAGAACAGCAAACGCGTTTCGAACTAAAGGTTCTTAATCGTTGCAAAGCAAAAAAACAGCAAGGAAGTGGTATTTATATGTCATGTCCTGCTATGCACCTGTTCAAGGCTGAGTTAATCAGAAATTTAAACACACATACCATGTTAAAATCATATAGCATAGAAACAATGCATATAAATGTAAATAATCCAAAAGAAAAAGAAAAGAAGAAAAAAGGAATATATATATATAATAATCTATAAATGATCATTCATAATTAGTGTTGAGCCACCCCCGTAGTGTTCGAGTTCGATTCGGTTCGTCGAACACCCGTGTG
Organism: Phyllobates terribilis; assembly: GCF_046119375.1. Taxonomy (NCBI): domain Eukaryota; kingdom Metazoa; phylum Chordata; class Amphibia; order Anura; family Dendrobatidae; genus Phyllobates; species Phyllobates terribilis. The sequence goes on from NW_027362762.1 coordinate 697,194,835, forward strand.
TTCGCCGAACTGTTCGTCAAACTGTTCGTCGAACACCTTCGAACACCGTTAAAAACAATGGCAGGCAAACAAAAACACATAGAAACACATAGAAAACACCTTCAAAGGTGTCCAAAAGCTGACAAACTGCTCAGAAGACATAACTAACACATGGAAAAGTGACAAGTACATATAGTCATGCGAAAATAAAAGAGGTGGAGGAGTAAAAGGAGGGGGAGACACAGATATAGGCATGTCATGCCCTTCTAAAATCCAAAAAGTGAGAAGCCGACACGGCCAGTCCGCTCCTGCCCGTGCCACCTCCGTGTCGCCGGGTTTGTGCCAGAGCCGCGGTGAACCCTGACGGCCAGCCCCCCTCTCCCAATACTGGTGCCTGTCCGCTGGTGGGTCGAGCGAGCCCCCCTGTGGTGGAGGCAGCTCTAAGCTTTTTAATTTAAATTGTCTCTCTAATTTGAATGAATACACTTTAAATCCATTTACAAGGATCTATTGGAGGGCAAGTCTCATGCCAGCAGCCGCGTAATTCCAGCTCCAGTAGCGTCCACTAAAGCTGCTGCAGTTAAAAAGCTTTTATAAGGATCGAGCTCGGCTGTCCACCGCAAGGCATCCTAATGCCAGTCCCAGCCCCTATGCCTTGGGGTGCCTCCTGATGCTCTTCACTAAGTATCCCATGGTCCCGAATCATTTCCTTTGAAAAAATTAAGTGTCTAAACTACAGGTGGAATAGCTTGCTTAACAGCCGTGATAATCCGCTGACTAGCAGACACTGCTACTAGGCACAAAGTATTTCCTGGGCTAGATGCAGTTAAAAATTTGTAATTAGATACTCTCGTTGGATGCTGAGAAAGCATTCCATAGAGTCTCCTGGCACGCCATATATGATTCTCTTAAAAAGCTTGGGGTAGGGGTCTAGGGGACCCATTTATAGCCAAAATCACGGCCCTGTATCGCAATACGTCACCTAGGCTGAAGATAAATGGAACTGTAGCACCCTGAGGGCTCGGTTGCTACAGACGTATTGCACCTCACCCAGAGGTGTGATATCTCACTCTCAGGTAAGGATGGAGTGTGGATCAGGACCCGACACCTGCATGCATTACACCACATTGCCGTGGGGCAGGGCGACCAATATGCCCCTGAGATGGGCACGACAGTCCCTGTCCCTGGCTGGAGTGGGGGGAGGGAACACTGAGGAAGGGGAACCCTGTAGTTCAGGAGCAGGGAGGAAGCAGTTCCTGGGTGAATTGAGAAGGGAGTATAAAAGGTGGGCACCATCTTAGTTCAGTGCAGAGAAGTCTGAGCAGAAGTGGCAGGGAGCAGGGGCTCTGCATGAGCTCTGCTCCGGAGACGGGCCTAGTAACAGAGGCCCAGGCCTGGAAGAGGGAGAAGGAAGGAAGAGGAGCGGAGAAGGCTCCAGGAACGAGGAATGAAGGGATCCCAGGGGTGCGGACGGGCGAGTCGCCACCGCACGCCCGAATCCACCTGCGTGGAGGGGTCAGGCCAAAGGGGGAGACCGGTCCCCGAACTAGTGGAGGCAGGAAACGACCCTCAGCTAGAAACCGGAGGCTCTGACATTTTATGTGGCGCAGCCCCTCGCTACACCCGCTAGGAAGGCACCACATAGGGTCAGGGAAACTGGCGCCAAGTTTACCAAGAGGAGGCCCGAGGCAGCCGGACAGAAGTGTTGGTAAGAAAGGCCAGACAAAGGACACACAAAGGGGGTCCTGTGAAGTGCTCCAAAGTTATCTGGGAGTTGTCTGAGCCCCTCACCTGGTGAGCACAGTACGACGTGGGCAGCCGTTACCTGCAGACGTGGTCTGGATAATAAGAACTGTGAGTAAAGGCCCTGGACTGCATCACTGACTCCGTGTCGTTACTGCTGCTGCCCTGCACCATCACCCCCATCCTCCGCATACACTGCCCTGAGGCTATACTCCTCCCGTGGGGAGTTATGCTACGCTCTGCTGCACCCACAACACCAGCCTCAGCGGTCTGCCCTGTAGCAGCGGTTCACTCTGACCGCAATCCACGGGTGGCGTAGTCGGACATTTAAACATCAAAACCACATAAATAGTTCCGCCACTGGTTTGACCGCCCTGAGCCACGGAACCGGGTCGCCGCCACGAAGACTACAACCACCAGCATCCACCAAAAAGGGTCCGGCTCCGGGTGTCCCAAGGCCCAGGGGGTGCGTCAGAACATTTTCATCACCTTTCACAATCACCAATGGGACAAGGCAGGGATGTCCTCTGTCCCCTCTCTTATACATCCTAGTGACGGAGCACCTGCTCTCATCAATTCGCCATAACCCCAATATTAGGTGGATTGAGGTGGGAGGCACCGAGTACAAGTGCTCTCTATTTGCTGATGATGTCCTAGTATATATCACTCAATCACATATATCCATCCCTGCTGTTATGGCTGAAATAGATCACTTTGTTACATGGTCAAATTTTAAAATCAATGCAGCGAAGTCTGAGGCCCTCGATGTCTCCCTCCCCAAATCCATATAGGATTCCATCCAGTCCAACTTTCCCTTTGCCTGTCCCTCACAGGGTATCAAATACTTAGGAATTCCTATTCATAGAGACCTCTCCCATCTATGTTATCTTAATTTTGGGCCCTTTATTGAACAACTCCATACAGACCACGGTTGGCAAGTTAGAACTGTAAGATTCACTACGTGAACCGCTGGTGTTTTGTGGAAAAGCACATGTACACTGCGTTCCAAATTATTATGCAAAAAGTGTTTAGGAGTGATAAGGGAAGAATTTGTTTGTTTGTCAGTTAAACTCATTGATGGTGATGTGTGTCAGGGCTCTTTATATCACTGTAAGCAATTGCAGACACCTGTGCTAATTAGTTTGGCAGGTGTGTACAATGAAAGGCAAGACTACTTAAGAAGGCTCTCTCACATTATTAAGCAGCCTACATTTTCTGCCAAAATGGGAAAGAAAAAGGATGTGTCGGCTGCTGAGAAGCAACAAATTGTAGAGTGTTTAGGTCAAGGCATGACTACAATCAACATTGTGCGATGATCAGGATGAAGTGTCTTGGCAATCAAGAAGTATGTAGCTGATTCACAGTACACACGTGTGCGTGCTGATAAGGGCAAATTGAGGACTCTTTCCTACAGGCAATTACGTCAGGTTGAAAGAGCAGCGGCCAAAAAGCCTTGTCATAGCAGCAGACAAGTTTTTGAAGCTGCTTGTGCCTCCAACGTCCCCCGAACAACAAGATGCAGGGTCCTTCAGAGGTTTGCAGCTGTGCATACGCCATCCTGTCGACCTCCTCTATCCACTTCACACAAGCAGAAACGGCTCCAGTGGGCCAAACATTACATGAAGACTGATTTCAAAACAGTTTTGTTCACGGATGAGTGCCGTGCAGCGCTCGATGGTCCAGATGGATGGAGTGGAGGATGGCTGGTTGATGGACACCCCACGCAAACACGGCTACAGCGCCAACAAGGAGGAGGTGGAGTAATGTTTTGGGCTGGAATCATGGGGAGAGAGATTGTCGGCCCCTTTAGGATCCCTGAAGGCGCTAAAGATGAACTCCATAATGTATGTGGATTTTCTCAAACAGCACTTCCTGCCATGGTTCAAGAAGAAGAACCGTGTATTTCACAGCAAGATCATTTTTCTGCATGATAATGCACCATCTCATGCTGCACATAAAACATCTGCATCTCTGGCTGATATGGGCATAAAAGGGGACAAACTTATGGTGTGACCCCCATGCTCCCCTGACCTCTACCCCATTCAGAACCTTTGGAGCATCATTAAAAGGAGTGTCTATGATGGCGGGAGGCAGTTCACATCTAAGCAACAGCTCTGGGAGGGTATTCTGTCCTCATGCAAAACAATTGAAGCAGAAACCATCCAAAACCTGACAAATTCAATGGACGAGAGAGTTCAGAAGCTCCTTTCGAACAAGGGGTACTATGTGAAAATGTAACATCACCTAGAATAAAGTTTTGAGTTGAAAACTGTTTGATTTCAGTTTCTAACAACCTGCTAATGCTTATAATTTCAAAAATGACCATTTTTTTGGTCTTAATTAAAATGAAAAGGTTGATCGAAAAGTTTGGGGGATCTAAGAGTGTGGCAACCCAGTAGTCATGATTACTTCGAATTCTGACAATATGAGGGTCATGCTGCAGGTAGTGCAGCAAGAAGGCACTTATGTGTCTTGCGCATCTCGGAGCCCCAAAATTATTTTCCGGGCTAGATGCAGCTAAAAATTATTTTTAATTTTAAATCTGGTGAAGCTTTAGTATAGATGGCCTAATAGGATCAGTGCTGCACACTGCTACAAAGCCCAAATTATTTTCCAGTCAAGATACAGATAAACATGATTAGTAATTTGAAAGCTTAAAACGGTTGGTAGGGTGATTTTAACCAATCATCAAGCTTTTACTCTCCCCAGGATGACACAGGGGTAGAAAAGTCGTTTCGGATCCATGATTTGTTCATCTTTATGAACGTGAGTCTGTCTACATTATCAGTGGAGAGCCGCGTGCGCTTATCTGTCAGCACACCACCAGCAGCGCTGAACACACGTTCAGACAGAATGCTGGCTGCGGGGCATGACAAGATCTCCAAGGCGTAAGTGGCTAGCTCCGGCCATTTATCCAGATTGGAAGCCCAAAAAGAGCAAGGGTCCAGTGACACAGTCGTGGCTTCAATGTTTACTTGGAGATACTCCTGTACCATCGTCTCTAGGCGTTGACTATGTGTCAGACTTCTTGTCTCCTGTGGCCTTGCAAAGGATGGGCTAAAAAAGTGGTGAAATGATTCCGCAAAATTGATGTTACCAGCAGATACTGTGGTTCTGTTACGGTTTGAGTGCTGAACACTTGACGGTCCCACGGTTGGCAAGTTGGAACTGTGAGATTCACTACGTGCACCACTGGTATTTTGTGGAAAAGCACATGTAAGATTCTGCAACAGTCTCTGCTGATACTCCTGCATGCGTGCATCCCTTTCTATGGCAGGAATAATTTCTGAAAATTTACTTTTGTACCGGGGATCTAACAGTGTGGCAACCCAGTAGTCAGGATTATTTCTAATTCTCACAATTCGAGGGTCATGTTGCAGGTAGTGCAGCAAGAAGGCACTCATGTGTGTTTCGCATCCAGGAGCACCAAGTCCCTGTTGTGTTGGTGGCGAGGTAACAATCATGCTTCCTTCCTCTGTCCTCTCCCCCCAACCTCGCACAACAGAAATGTGATCAAGGTCTCCCTCATCTGATGAGTCTTCCATCAGTTCGTCCTCCACTTCTTCCTGGGCTCCTGCACCTTCCTCACTAGTTTGTCTGCTACCATGCACCCTGGTAAAACCATCTCCCCCACCCTCACATGCCTGCCGCCTTGGTGCTGCCGACCGTCTGGACCTTGCAGATGTTAGCCCTTCCGCATACAACTCCTCCTCCTCTACTTCCTCCACCTCCTCTTGTGCCACCACCTGACTCCGAATTCTGTTTAACATGTGCTCCAGCATGTAAATCACCGGAATAGTCATGCTGATAATGGCATCGTCAGCACTAAACATCTTCGTCGCCATTTCAAAACTGTGCAGAAGGGTGCATAGGTCCCTGATCTGAGACCACTCCTCCAGCGTGATTTGCCCCACCTCTGAATCTCGTTGGCCCAGGCTATACGTCAGAACGTATTGCACCAGGGCTTGTCGGTGCTGCCACAGTCGCTGCAACATGTGCAGAGTTGAATTCCACCGGGTAGGCACATCGCATTTTAGCCGGTAAAGTGGCAGGCCCAACGACTTCTGTAGAGATGTAAGTCGCTGAGCTGCGGGATGCGAACGGCGGAAGAGGGCACACAGCGACCGTGCCCTCTGCAGAAGGCCATCTAGTCTGGGATAGTGGGCTAAAAATTGCTGTACAACCAGGTTCAACACGTGAGCCATACAAGGCACGTGTGTGACATTGCCCCGGCGAAGGGCCGCACCCAGGTTTGCAGCATTGTCGCACACGGCCTTCCCTGGTTTCAGGTCCAGTGGAGACAACCATTCATGAAATTGGTTCTCCAGAGCTGACCACAACTCCTCAGCTGTGTGACTCACATTTCCCAGACATTTCAATGTAAAAACCGCCTGATGACGTTGAGCCCTACTGCCAGCATAGTAAGGAGGTGTGCAGGATCCCTTCTGCGCAGTTAGAAAGCTTGTGGCATGACCAGACAGGCTTTGGGTGCAGGTGGAAGACCGAGAGGAGGTTGAGGAGGCAGAAGCAGTGGAGGAACTTTGACATAAAGAGGATTGACGCACAACTCGTGGGGACGGCAAGACTTGGACAGCAGCCCCTTGTCCTGCTGTCACCATAGTTACCCAGTGCCCAGTCAGCGACATGTAACGCCCCTGTCCATGCCTACTCGTCCAAGTGTCTGTGGTGAAATGCACCCTGTCACACACAGAGTTTCTCAAAGAAGCGGAGATGTTGTGTGCGACATGCTGGTGGAGCGCAGGCACACCTTTCTTTGAGAAGTAGTGCCGACTGGGCATCTGGTACTGGGGCACTGCGACGGACATAAGGTCTCGAAAATCCTCTGTGTCCACCAGGCAGAAAGGCAGCATTTCTGTAGCCAAGAGCTTGCAGATGGTGAAATTCAACCTCTTAGCTTTCTCATGGCTAGGAGGAAATGGTCTTTTACTTGTCCACATCTGAGGGACCGAGGGCTGGCTATTGTGCTTAAACGGGGTTGATAAGGGTGTCCCCGGCAAACTGCCGGTCTGTGAGGAAGATGCAGGCGGACATGTTAGGTTGCCTTGATCCAAAGGTGGTGCTATCGATGTCGGACAGCGCTCAACACCAGCTGGTGTTCCCACCTCCAAAGAAAATGATGACCTGCCAATCACGCTGGCTGTTGCGGGTAAAGAGGTGGCAGGTCTGCGCCCCAAAACAGGTGTGACTGCTGTCCACCCAGTCACAGAGGATGAAGAGGCCGCGGATGCACAAGATATGGCAGACGGTGGTTGGCCCGGCCGGCTAGGCCGCATTGTAGCACACTGAGCTTCCCACTGCAACTTATGCTTCATGTCCATGTGCCGGTTCATGCATGAAGTACTCAAACTATGTATTTTTTGGCCTCTACTTAGCTTTTGCTGACAAATGTTACAGATAACACGAGTTGGGTCATCTTTATCGATCTGAAAAAATGCCCAGGCTATGCAAGGCTTAGCACCCATGCGACCTGAAGAGCCACCACGACTTGTGGTGAGAGGCAGAGTTGTGTTTGAGGATGCAGTTGTTGACGTGCTTCCAGTACTACGTCTCTGTCCAGGAAGGCGCAACCTGACCTCGTCGTCACTAGCATCTTCCTCCACCTCCTCTGCTGACCTCATCTCTTGGCTGACTGTGGGTTGACAGTAAGTGGGTTCTCCAACCTCATCATCATCACCCTGTGTGTTATCACACCCGTCGTCCTCAGAGCCAACCTGTTCCTGCCCTGACAAAAAACTAAAGTTGTCGCTCCAATCAGGTATTTGAGTCTTATCATCGTCTTCCTCATTGTCTCCACCAACAGGAGTTACAGTTTGGGAATGAGGGTCTACATTATGGTCAGAACCTTCTGCGTCTGGTCCTGGATCCGACTCATAAAGATTCTGGGCATCAGTGCAGATCATTTCCTCGTCTGGATTCACAGAAGCGCTGGAGTCGACCTCTGATTCCCAGGCTATAGTATGAGTAAACAGCTCTGCAGACTCAACCATCTGTTCTACCTCATACTCAGACGGGCAGCTGGAGATTTGGGAGCTGTGAGGAAGCAAGTGCGATTTGGGTGACACCTTTGAGGACTGGAGTATTTGTGATGTTGAAGTTGATGTGGAGGAGAGCCCACTTAAAGGAGCACTTGATATCCGTTGAAGCACCTGCTGTTTTTGTGCCTCATCTGGAATTTGTAGCGATTGGCGTGGCCGTAAGAAAGGGATCTTATCACATTGTCCGCTAAAAGAAGTAGACATTTTAGTTTGGCTGGAAGATGGTCTTTCTTCTGCAGATGTTACTGTTGCTTTAACACCTACCCCACGGACACAACCTTTTTTCCCCTTCCCAACACGCCTATTCCCCTTTCCACCAGCAGCAGGCCTTTTTCCACTCATTTTGGTGGTTAACTAATTCACAACTCTGGAGTTGTTTGCACAACAAAACAATGGATGGTAACCGAGCAGAGCTGAGTGGCCAAACTGTGGTATTAGGCCAAAACTATTGGCTGGGTTAGATGCAGAAAAAAATTATATTCAATTTGCAACCTGATGGAGGTCAGTATAGATGGACTAATACAACAAGTCCCACACACAGCTAGAAGCCCAATATTTTTTCAGAGGTAGATGCAGAAAAAATTATATTCAGTTTGCAACCTGATGGAGGTCAGTATAGATGGATTAATAGAACAAGACCCACACACAGCTAGAAGCCCAATATTTTTTCAGAGCTAGATGCAGAAAAAAATTATATTCAGTTTGCAACCTGATGGAGGTCAGTATAGATCGATTAATAGAACAAGACCCACACACAGCTAGAAGCCCAATATTTTTTCAGAGGTAGATGCAGAAAAAATTATATTCAGTTTGCAACCTGATGGAGGTCAGTATAGATGGATTAATAGAACAAGACCCACACACAGCTAGAAGCCCAATATTTTTTCAGAGCTAGATGCAGAAAAAAATTATATTCAGTTTGCAACCTGATGGAGGTCAGTATAGATGGATTAATAGAACAAGACCCACACATAGCTAGAAGCCCAATATTTCTTCAGAGCTAGATGCAGAAAAAAATATATTCAGTTTGCAACCTGATGGAGGTCAGTATAGATGGACTAATACAACAAGTCCCACACACAGCTAGAAGGCCAATATTTTTTCAGAGGTAGATGCAGAAAAAAATATATTCAGTTTGCAACCTGATGGAGGTCAGTATAGATGGATTAATAGAACAAGACCCACACACAGCTAGAAGCCCAATATTTTTTCAGAGCTAGATGCAGAAAAAAATTATATTCAGTTTGCAACCTGATGGAGGTCAGTATAGATGGATTAATAGAACAAGACCCACACACAGCTAGAAGCCCAATATTTTTTCAGAGCTAGATGCAGAAAAAAATTATATTCAGTTTGCAACCTGATGGAGGTCAGTATAGATGGACTAATAGAATGATGCTATGCCCAAAAGATTTTACTTCACTAGGTGCAGTAAAAAAATTTGTATTCTATACACAGGTGGTATATCTTGCAACACAGATAGGCTACTCCACTGACTAACACACTCTGCAATAGGCCAAAAAGGATTAGCTTTGCTAGATTCAGCCAAATGCTGTGAAAAAAACTTGCACAGCACTGGCACAGACCTGCCTGGCAAGAACTGATAGGAACTGATGTAACCTAGTCCTGAAAAGGACTCCAATTACAATTAGTCTTTACTTCCACAACCTATCTATTTAAGAGCACAGACCTGCCTGATAAAAGTCGTAGGAAATGCTGTAACCTAGTCCTTAAAAGGACTGCAATCACAACTATTCCCTACTCCCAAGCTATCTGTATATTTGTGCGAAAATTGGCTTGAAATTAACAAGGTATAGCGCACACAGCAACAGCGGTGCCGTCTAACACGCAGCTGCAACAGTGAGAAAATGGTGGCGACGGGGAAAATGGCTTGGTCTTATAGGGCAAGGACATGTGACATACACTGCCAATGACACATGCCCTTGCTTGTGTGAAAAAAAACACTTCGCTCCGTGTGTGTGCTGCTGATAGGCTGACAGATTGCACCTCCCCACTGTAAATGCGGGAAAGAGAAAAAAAAATGGAGATCTTCATTGTTCCTGCAGAGATCCATCCCCTGCCCCTCCCCCCACCCCGCTGTACACTCAAACTGCATATTAACATTAATTTTCATCATTACTGAGAAAAAATCCAGTTATGATTTTGGTGCACGAACAGTTATCGAACATAACCTCGAACAGCCGAATTTTTCTCAAATTGTTCGTGTTCGCCGAACGGCTCGAACACCGCCCAAAACAGCTCGAATTTGAGATTGGCGAACAGTTCGAGTAGAACAACGCTCATCTCTATTCATAATGATACATCAAATCATGTCTGATGTTTAAACCCGCTGGTACACGTGTATTTAAAGTATAAATCCACCAACTTTCTCTATTAAGGAGCTTTCTACTATAATTATCCACCAAATCTCCACCAATCGCCATGGCCCACGGAGGGGCCACCACAGTCAGTGAATCCTTCCTTATTTAGTATAGAGTCTACCAATACTTTGGGCGTATTAGCCCAGCTGCGAAGCAAGCAGCACCGCCTGTGTATCTAATAATAATTTTTAACTGCATCTAGCCTAGGCAGACTGTGGGGACCCCCAACCAAACCCAGACGCTCTGCATCTAACCCAGCCAATCATTTGATAGTATTGCTAGTAGCAGAGTCGCATGGGCTCTAAACCTTGCATAGCCTGTGCATTTTTTCAGATCGATAAGGATGACCCAACTCGTGTTATCTGTAACATTTGTCACCAAAAGCTAAGTAGAGGCCAAGAAATCCATAGTTTGTGTACTTCATGCATGAACTGTCACACGGATATGATGCATAAGTTGCAGTGCGAAGCTCACTGTGCTACAATGCGGCCTAGCGGGCCGGGACAACCACCATCTGCCCCACCTGTGTCATTCTGGGGAGACTAAAAGCTTGAGGATTTTGGAAAATCACCTCACCAACCATTTTAAGCAACTCTGGGACAATTGATGCCACTAAAGGGGTGTCTGTGCCACATTTTTGGGAAAAAATGGAGACTCTTTTTGGAGTCCCCTTGCTGTGTTTTACATGACATTGCCATCGGGTCTCTCCCCCCCTCTTTTAACCGTAAGAAACTACATACACTATGGCTTGGGGTAACACAGATGGTTGAGTCTGAAGAGCTGTTTACTCATACTATAGCCTGAGAATCAGAGGTCTGCTCCAAAGCTTCAGTGTCTGCTAGTCAGCGGAGTAGCCACCGCCTGTAGATCTAATTACAATTTTTTTTTTCAAATTCAAGTTTTTTTTTATTTTTGTGTTGAAAAAGTACAAGAAAATACAATATACATAGTAAAAGGGGTAGTATAACTATAAATCTATGCATAATGACAGTACATTGGGGGGTACAGGGAGGGTTTTCCATCAATATCCAGATCAATCATGTATTTTTCCATATGAAAGATAGAGAGAGAGGGAGCAGACCACGGCAGACCACCAATCAATAGAGTGCGATTACGATCATTGTTGTGCCGACATCACGGATAACTTTAGTTGGGGGCTAGATGGTAGGCGTCAGAGTTTTGCAAATCAATCCAATCCCTCCAAATCACACAGTATCTATCAACATCACCCGGTGAGATGGCAATCAGATGCTCGATCCTATTAAGGAGGGAGATCTCCGCAAACCATTCCTCCACAGTGGGTGGGTCTCTGCTTTTCTTTGTCGTCGAATGACATTCTTAGCTGCCTGTATTAGGTAGCCTATTGATGACCTTTTCTAACTACGTTTACTTACTGGTAACATTGATAAAAGGAGGGCTTCTGGCGTATTAGGGATAGTCAAACCAGTTATTTTCTCAATCATGGGAACCACCTTTGCCCAAAATGCATTTATTATAGGGAATGCCCACCATATGTGTGACATTGTCCCTTCCCCCTCCCCTCATCTCCAACATCTATCTGAGACCACTGGATACTATCTATGAAGGACTGCTGGTACCCGGTACCATCTAGAGAGAATTTTGAAGGAGGTTTACTGAGCTTTGGTCCCCATTGAGGTTTTATGTGTTAGGAAGAAACATTTATCCCATTGTGAGTCAGAGAAGGACTTCCCCAGTTCCCTTTCCCATGCACCGCAGAATCCTGGCCTATTGTCAGTTACCTGGGCAATGAGGAGATTATACAGTAGGGAGATGACAATGATAGGCTCAATTTTTCAAAGTTTGTGAGATCTCTATGAAGATGTGTGCGCTTCTTCACAGTTGAACAGAAGTGTTGTAACTGGCTATATTCAAAATTAGCCTTCGGGGAAGTGGCTCTTCCCTGTAACAAATCATTGAGGGGGAGCAGCGAAGTATTGGAGATGACATGAGAAAATAATATCGGATGGGATTTATTTGAATCGAGAAATCTATTTGCAGATAGTCCTGGTGGGAAATCTGGATTATCTGAAATCGGGAGCAAGGGGCCCTGGGGGTCGATTGAGGATAAGCTTTTTTTTGGGGATCTCAAAGCCAAAGCAGTGGCATAAGTACTATATGACATGATGACAAGAGAGGGGACAATTAAATGGGCGCACCATGGGAGAGTGGTAAGAGCTTTAGGACAAATGGATTGAGCTATTTTGACCCACAATTTCCCCTCCGAATGATGGAAGAAGTCCAGGATTCTAGCGTGTACTGCTGCCATGTAATACCTTCTACAATCCGGAAGGCTAAGGCCCCCCTTTTGTTTGTGTCTGATCAGAACGTCCCCCCCGAATGCGTGGACGCCCACTTGCCCAGATAAATCTGCAAAAGCTACTGCGTAGTCTTTTCCAAAAATTTGAGGGAATTACCACGGGAATGGTTTGGAAGGGGTATAAGAGTTTAGTTGGGACGTTCATTTTTAGTATATTTATTCCGCCGAACCAGGAAAAATCCTTCGCCGGCCAAGAAGTAAGATCTCTATGGAGTTGTTCAATAAGGGGCCCAAAATTAAGATAAAATTGTTAGAATCCTCCTGTTAGCTTTTTCTGTTTTGTGGTCACGTGACCTTCTGCTTATTTATTCCAGCTCTGCCCTCCTGGCTTTGCTGGACTTCAGTGTTACTTTGACTCTTAATCTAGCCAGGTGCTTTGTACCTATCTCAATAATTTGCTTGGTCCTTGGACCTCTTAGTACTTTTTGTCTGTTTGTCTTTTTGCTCCGCTACAACTTCTGCTAGGAGGTGTCCAATTTTGTCCCAGCCCTTAGTTCTTTTAGGGACCCCTCCCTTATATCTATAGGTCTGCGTTCAGACTAGCTGAGGACGAAGGCGGGTCTGTTCACAAGGAACAGGTTGCCCGCTGCATCGTAGGGAATCAGCTTAGTCCTATTGTAGGGACAGTTTTCCTTTCTTTCCTTACTGATGTGATCTGCTACAAGAACTAAGTCCAGCCCAAAATCAAAAAAAAAAACCTCTTAGGAAAGAAATCCTTAGATGAGCATGGTGTCTGTTCAGGAATTGGCTCAACGCCTGCAGGGATTGTCTCTGGAGGTGTCCGAGCTCCGGCAACATGTGAGTAGCTGTCCTGGAGCGCATTTTGTGGAATCGAAGGTAGGACTGCCTGATTTTTTTTATGGTAAACAACAAAATTTTTTTTCCTTTAAAAATGCTTGCTTATTATATTTTCGTTTGAGACCCAGGTCCTCTGGGAATGAATCACAGCGCATTGGGTTTATCATGTCACTTTTGCGCAAGGAACCACAGGGATGGGCCTTTTCTCTCCAACCTATTGATCCGTGTTTTAGATCAGTGGAAGATTTTTTTTCTGCTATGGGGTTGTTGTATGACGATCCTAATCGAGTCTCATCTGCTGAGATAGAATTGAGACGTTTGAAGCAGGGGTCAGGTAATATTGAAAATTATTGTACACACTTCAGAAGGTGGTCTTCTGAAGTGGAATGGAATGATTCGGCGTTAAAATGTTTGTTTCTTGCTGGTCTAAGGGAAAGGGTTAAGGATCTGCTGATTGCTTTCCCTGCAACTGGAACCTTGCAAGAAGCCATGCAATTAGCTATACGTGTGGACAGGAGACTACGTGACAGGGTTTATGAGGAGAAAACTCCTGCTATGGCAGCTCCTAGTCATCAGAGGTTCTGCTCGGACAACGGAGAACCGATGGAGATTGGGGCGATGTCACTCCGCTCTCAGGAAAAAGACCGCAGGTTTTCTAAGGGATTGTGTTTTTATTGTGGTAAATCTGACTATTTGATTAAGAACTGTGAGCTTCGGTTAAACAAAGAAAAAAAAAAGGTCAGTTACGCCGTATTGCTTGTTTGAACTCTAAGGGAATATTTCTTTCAGGGAGTACCTCATTGCAGGAGGAGTTGATTGAATTTCAGGTATTTGTGGATTGTGGTTCTACACTGAATGTGATTGATAAGGGATTTTTGGAAAAACTTAAATTAGAATCCAAACCTTTGTCATCTCCTATTTCTGTGGTTGCTGTTGATAACACTCCTTTGAAATGTATTACTCACAAGGTTGCTGAATTTCCCCTCACTATTAATGGTATTCACCAAGAGAATTTGGATTTGGTGGTATTGGATAATTTACCTTCTCCAGTAGTTTTAGGTTTACCTTGGTTAAAACTGCACAATCCTTTACTGGACTGGTCTACTAATGAGATTAAGTCATGGAGTCCTAAGTGTTATGATAAATGCTGTAACGGTCGCATTGCTGCTGTGGAAAAAGGGGAATTACCTGTACCTATTCAGGATTTTTGAAAGGTTTTTTCAGAGGAGGAGTCGCAAATTTTACCTCCTCATAGGGATTATGATTGCACCATTGAGTTTATTCTGGGAGCTACTCTTCCCAAGAGTCGTTTATTTAATCTGACTATCCCTGAAAGAAAGGCCTTGGAGGAATACATACAAGCGAGCTTGGCTGCTGGTCACATTAGACCTTCTAAGTCACCTGTGACTGTTGGATTTTTTTTTGCAAAAAAAAAAAAGGACGGCGGTTTACGTCCATCTCTGGACTTTCACGAAATTAATAAAATTACCGTACGCAATTCCTACCCACTGTCGTTAATTCCTGATTTGTTTAACCAGTTAGTGGGGGCCAAGTGGTTCTCTAAAATTGATCTCCGGGGGGCATACAATTTGTTGCGAATGAAGGAAGGTGATGAATGGAAAACTGCTTTTAACACTCCGGTGGGTCATTTTGAGAATCTGGTTATGCCTTTTGGTCTTACCAATGCACCAGCGTTTTTTCAGAACCTTATTAATGACATCCTGAGATCTTTGATTGATAAGAATGTGGTTGTGTATTTGGATGACATTTTGATTTATTCGCCGGATCTGGAGTCTCATTGGCAGAGCGTACGTGAGGTATTGCAGTTATTAAGTGACAATTCACTTTTTGCTAAGCTGGAGAAATGCGAGTTCGCTGTGCAGAGGATTAGTTTTTTGGGCTACATTATCTCCAGCGAGGGCTTTGAGATGGACCCGGTGAAGGTTCAGGCTGTGCAGGAATGGCCTAGGCCTATTGATTTGAAATCGATACAGAGATTTTTGGGTTTCGCCAATTATTACAGAAAATTCATTAAGAATTTTTCTATAATTGTTAAACCACTGACCAATCTCACCAGGAAAGGTGCGAATACGGTCCAGTGGACTACTGAGGTCATTGAAGTTTTTGTGTATCTCAAGGAGAGGTTCAGTTCTGCCCCCATCCTTATGCAACCTGATGAGACCAAGCCTTTTTTGGTTGAGGTTGATGCTTCTTCAGTGGGGTTGGTGCGGTTTTGTCTCAGGAGAACAAGGATGGAGTTCATCCCTGTGCCTTTTTTTTAAAAAAAATTTCTGAAACCGAACTTAATTATGATGTTGGTAATCGGGAATTGCTGGCTATTAAACTCGCATTTGAACATTGGCGTCATTTCTTGGAATGTGCTAAATTTCCCATTCAGGTTTTCACTGATCATAAGAATCTGATCTATCTAGATGCTGCCAAGCGCTTGAATGCCCGTCAGGATAGGTGGGCACTTTTTTTTTCGCGGTTTAATTTTTCTGTTACTTACATCCCGGGTACTAAGAATGTTAAAGCCGATGCTTTATCTCGCAGCTTTTCTCCCATGGTTGGTACCGAGGAGGAGGAGAGCATTTTACAGGAAGGAGTTGTGATAGCAGCATTGGACTCCGTTTTGAAGATGGGATTCTGAAAGCCCAGGAGGATGCCCCATCTAACACTCCCCACGGGAGGTTGTTTGTGCCTAGAACCTTTAGAAGAGATTTGTTTGTTGAGTATCATGAGTCTCGGTTGAGAGGTCATCCAGGAATTTCTGAGACTAAGAGACTGGTAGGTCGCAGTTTTTGGTGGCCTGGGTGGCAGAAGGAAGTCATTAAGTGGGTGCGTCAATGTAATGTGTGTGCTAGATCAAAGGCTTCACATGCTCCTGCTGCGGGGTTGCTTTGCCCTCTGGAGGTTGCTAGTGCACCTTGGACGCATCTTGCAATGGATTTTATTACTGACCTTCCTGTGTCCGAGGGTTTCACTGTCATCTGGGTGGTCGTGGACCGTTTTAGCAAGATGTGTCACTTGGTTCCTTTCATTAAACTACCCTGCGCTAAGACACTCGCTAAGGCTTTTGTTAAGGAAACTGTCAGACTCCATGGCGTTCCCACCGACATTGTTTCTGATAGGGGGCCCCAGTTTGTGGCTCATTTTTGGCGTGCCTTTTGTGACAGGTTGGGAGTCCATTTGTCATTTTCATCTGGGTATCATCCTGAGTCTAATGGACAGACAGAAAGAAAGAACCAGGATGTTGAACAGTTTTTGCGTTGTTTTGTGGCAGACAATCAAGAGGGGCGGTCTGAGTTTCTGCCACTTGCTGAATTTGCTCTTAACAACCATACATCCTCTTCTGTTGGGTGTTCTCCGTTTTTTTGTTGTACTGGGAGACATCCATCGTTTGGTTCGTTCTCCAAATTGGTGTCGACTGTGCTGGAGGAGGAGAATTTTTCCGGTGATTTGGAGAGAGTTTGGACTGATGTACGTTGTAACCTTCAAGAGGCTAACAAAAAGTCCAAGAAGTATTTTAACAGGAAACGTCAAGAGGTTTTGTTTACGGTTGGTGACATGGTTTGGTTGTCCTCAAAGAATCTGTGGTTGAGGATTCCTTCTAAGAAATTGGGTCCGAAGTTTGTGGGACCATTTAAGGTGCTTCAGGTGGTGAACCAGTCTGCAGTTAGGTTGGAGGTTCCCACCTCCTCGAAGATTAATCCGGTGTTTCATGTTTCCTTGTTGAAAAAAGCTGATGTATCGGATAGGGATGCCACTGTCACAGTTCCTCAGGTGGTGGAAGACGGTGAATATGAAATTTCTCGTATCCTGAATTCCAGAAGGCATAGAGGGAGATTGCAGTATCTCGTCGCTTGGAAAGGTTTCGGTCCTGAGGATAACTCCTGGGTAAGGGCGGATGATGTCTCTGCTCCTAGACTTATCAGAGCGTTTCACAGGAGGTTTCCTCATAGGCCTGGGCCTGGAGGATCCGGAGGATCCTCATAGGAGAGGGGGTACTGTTAGAACCCTCCTGTTAGTTTTTTCTATTTTGTGGTCACGTGACCTTCTGCTTATTTATTCCAGCTCCGCCAACCTGGCTTTGCTGGACTTCAGTGTTACTTTGACTCTTAATCTAGCCAGGTGCTTTATACCTATCTCTATAATTTGCTTGGTCCTTGGACCTCTTAGTACTTTTTGTCTGTTTGTCTTTTTGCTCCTTTACAACTTCTGCTAGGAGGTGTCCAATTTTGTCCCAGTCCTTAGTTCTTTTAGGGACCCCTCCCTTATATCTATAGGTCTGCGTTCAGACTAGCTGAGGACGAAGGCGGGTCTGTTCACAAGGAACAAGTTGCCCGCTGCATCGTAGGGAATCAGCTTAGTCCTATTGTAGGGACAGTTTTCCTTTCTTTCCTTAGTTCTTGTAGCAGATCATAGCAAAAATAGACGGGAGAGGTCTCTATGAATACGAATTCACAAGTATTTGATACCCTGTGAGGGCCAGGCAAAGGGAAAGTTGGACTGGATAGAATCCTGTATGGATTTGGGGAGGGAGACATCGAGGGCCTCAGACTTCGCTGCATTGATTTTAAAATTTGACCATGTACCAAAGTGATCTATTTCAGCCATAACAGCAGTGATGGATATATGTGGTTGAGTGATATATACTAGGACATCATCAGCAAATGCAGAGCACTTGTACTCGGTGCCTCCCACCTCAATCCCCTTAATATTGGGGTTATCGTGAATTGATGAGAGCAGGTGCTCCATCACTAGGATGTATAAGAGAGGGGACAGAGGACCTCCCTGCCATGTCCCATTGGTGATTATGAAAGGTGATGATAATGTTCCATTTATCTTCAGCCTAGCT
The DNA here is from genome assembly GCF_046119375.1 of Phyllobates terribilis. Lineage (NCBI taxonomy): Eukaryota > Metazoa > Chordata > Amphibia > Anura > Dendrobatidae > Phyllobates > Phyllobates terribilis. Next base: position 697,212,988 of record NW_027362762.1, read on the forward strand.
GACGGATTGCGATACAGGGCCATGATTTTGGCTATAAAAGGGTCCCCTACCCCAAGCTTTTTAAGAGAATAATATATGGCGTGCCAGGAGACTCTATGGAATGCTTTCTCAGCATCCAACGAGAGTATCGAATTACAAATTTTTAACTGCATCTAGCCCAAGCAATACTTTGGGCCTAGTAGCAGTGTCTGCTAGTCAGCGGATTAACCCAGCTGTTAAGCAAGCTTCACCACCTGTAGTTTGGACACTTAATTTTTTCAAAGGAAATGGTTCGGGCCCCCGGGACGCTCAGTGAAGAGCATCGGGGAGGCACCCCAAGGCACAGGGGCTGGGACTGGCGGTAGGACACCTTGCGGTGTACCGCCAAGCTCGGTGGACGCTACTGGATCTGGAACTCTTTTTTTATTTTATAGAAAAAGTACAAAAACATAAAAACCCCGCAACACTCCATCAAACCCTCCCCATGTCATATATCACCAACAATTTTCCAGAACAAAAGAGAGGCTAAGCCGCCAATAAATAACACACAATATGTAAACCCAGAAACTATAACCCCCCCTATGTCATACAATAACCAAACTGAAAAGAAGGCTAAGCTGCCTTAAAAATAAGCAAGGAATGATACTAAACATACCATGAAAGTCCCCGCTAGGTCCAGATGAAAGTCTAGGTGCGGGTTCTCCATTCAGAGCCACAGGAGTCCATTGAGTCCGTAAGAGTCCTTGAGAGAGTCCAAGAGAGTCCCAGAGTCCTAGAGTCCGTGAGTCCTCACATTAAAGTTTATGCTCGGCTCGGCTCTGCTCCGCTCCACCCCTGCTCTTTTTGCTCTTTTTTGCTCCTCTCCTTTGGCCTTGCTACTTTCTTATTCCCTTTCCATCCGCCTCCTTCCCGGCTCGATGTTCCATATAGGAAGAGAAACAGAAAAAGGGGACCGCATTACCATACCTTCAGACCAACCACAGACAACCTTAACACACAGCCTGAAAATAAAACCTGGTCCATCGCCCAACATAACATACCCAACATAAGCATAATAACCACTGTGGAAGAAAAAAAAAAAAAACAACCCTAACTGAAACTTAGAACCCTACATACACAACCATGTGTTGTTTTTTTTGTGTGTTTTTTTTTATTTTTTTATTTTTTTAATTTATTTATTTATTTAGTTTTTATTTTTTATTTTTTATTTTTTTTTCCTACTGGCATAAAATATAACATACACTAATACTACCACATGACAATACTACTACATGACAATACTACTACTTAAATAATTTTTTTTTTTTTTTTTTTTCGATATCTCGGTGGGGTTTACCTTCACCCCACCTTATTACCCTACTACCCTACTGCCTTATATGGAATACCTCACAACTTAGCATAATAACTCAACAACTTAACAACATTATAACCTGACTGACGACAATCTAACAATTACCACTTACACTTTAAGCCATGGCTCGGTGCTTGCGAGCCCCATACACCTCAGTACTTCTTGAAAACAAAAAGCTACCAGTGAAAGTTGACAGCCCACCACCAGGAGCCGGAAAAGCAGGCACTCTCCCTGATACAAGGAAAAATATAAATATATACCTACCTTTCCCTTACTATCTAAAAAGCTATCCCTAATTTAAAAGACCTGTCCCTATCTGTCCCTCCCTGCCCCTATCGCCCTATCTACCTCACCTCGTGCCTAACTATCTTTCCCTCCTCTGTCCCTAACTGTCCCTATGAATATCTCTCGCTACTGCCTAAATACCTGCCCCTACTACTATAAAAATAAAATTAATCTGGCCCTCCAGGCACTTCAAATGAGAGACCCCTCCAAAGGCGGGAGGCCTTCCCAGTGCCCAGCCTGTCAAATTCCAGCGAGCGCATTTTACCGAGGTCACCCAGAATGTTCCTAACCACCTCTTCCATGGGGAGGTTTTTCTGTTGGGTAGAAACTAAGCAGCGTGCGTTCCACGTGTAGAACCTAACCACTAAGCTGACTAGAAATAACGTGCCCCGATCTCGGCCACCCAGGGACCCGAATGCTCCGTACGCCCACTCCGGATAGGAGAGGCGAGCCAGCCTAGGCCAGCCTATGGAAGCACCCACCCTGTTGCAGACCCCTGCATTAAAGGGGCACTGAAGGAGGAAGTGCTCCATGCTTTCCTGCACATTGCAGCATTCCTCACGGGGGCAACCCCGGTCATCGGAATTCCTGTACTTCAAATTGCCCCTTACATACAGCCTCCCGTGAAAGCAGCGCCAGGCCAAGTCCCAAAACTTCAAGGGGATCCGAGTAGAATTTAACAACCTCAGCCCCACCTCCAGATCCCGACCTGGGCAATCCTTGAGGGCCAGAGGCTTCTGGAAATGGGTCAACAAAACCCTCCTGTCAAGGAATTTCCTCGGCATGGTTCTGATCTCCCACATTCCCAGACTCCACCGGCGTATCACTTTCAAAACCAGGGTAGCATAAGCCGGGAGATGCCCGTGCGGTGTGCGTAGGTCCTTCACTCGCCCTCCTGACTCCCATTCCTGGAAGAAGGGTCGAAGCCATCCCCTGCAGGAAAATACCCACGGAGGAGCCCTCTCTGGCCAGAGGTTCGCTATGTTGATTTTAAGGAAGGCATTCACTAAGAATACCACCGGGTTGACCATACCCAACCCGCCTAGTCTCCTCGTACGGTACGTGACCTCTCTTTTGACTAGGTTGAGCCTGTTTCCCCATAACATCTGAAAAAACAGGCCGTAGACCCGTGTCCAAAGAGGCTCTGGCAAAATGCAGACGCTGCCCAAATAGTTCAGCAAAGGCAGAAGGTAACCCTTGATCAGGTTCACCCGCTCTCTTAGGGTTAAAGTCCAACCCTTCCACTGGTCCACCTTTTGAGCGGCAATCTTCAGCCTGCCCTCCATATTTAGCTGGGGGTAATCACCCGGGCTGAAATTGATGCCTAAGATCTTAGCTGTTGGTTGAGGTTCTGGGAGGGTGTCCGGGAGACCAAAACTAGGGTCTCCCCCTCCCAGCCAGAGACTCTCACACTTCCCCTGGTTGATCTTAGACCCAGATGCCTCCGAGTAGCGGTCAACCTCAGACATCACCCAGTCCGCCTCCTCTTTCGAGGATACAAACAAGGAGACATCATCGGCATATGCCACTGCCCTCAAGGTGGCCTCCGGAGCCGCCTAGTCCATCCGGACTCCTGCCAAAGGTCCACCCTCGATCCTCCTTAAAAAGGGGTCGATGGCGAACACGTATAACAGCGGGCTCAACGGACAGCCCTGGCGAACCCCAGATTCCACATCAAAAGGGCGGCCAGACCAACCATTCACCAGCGGGAAAGTCTCAGCCCCTGCATACAATGCCTTTAACCAATTTACGAACCCCCCGGGCAGACCGTACCTCAAAAGGACAGACCAGAGGTAGTCGTGGTTCACCCGATCAAAAGCCTTTGCCTGATCTAGGGACAGCAGAAACCCCTTCCAGAGTCCTGCCCTACCCTGCTCCACTGCCTCCCGGACACCGAGTACAGCACTAAATGTGCTGCGGCCTGGAACAGAGCAATGCTGGGACCCGGAAAGGAGCCGGGGCGCAAATTTCACCAACCAATTAAAGAGCACCCTTGCCAGAACCTTCCGGTCCGTATTGAGAAGCGCTATGGGACGCCAGTTCTCAATACGGGACGAGTCCTTACCCTTTGACAGGATAATCAGGGCAGACCTCCTCATTGAACGGGGAAGAGCACCCGAGGAAAAGCACTCGTTGAACACCTCCGTCAAGAGGGGGACCAAGGAGTCCCTAAAGGTCTTATAAAATTCAGACGTTAAGCCGTCTGGACCTGGCGATTTCTTGAGCCGAAGCTCATCAATGGCCAGTCTCACTTCCTCTCCCCTGATTGCCTCAGTCAAAGCGCTGAGAGAGGGGTCATCCCCTGGCTCAGGAACGGCTTCGGCCAGGAAAGTCGACGTCACGTCTCGATCTAGTTCAGTCTTTCCCAAGAGGCGTGAGTAGAACGACCTGACGACTTCCAGGATCCCTGATTTGGATCTGTTCAGGGAACCTGTACTATCGATCAGGCCAGTCACTACTTTACGATTCACTGACATCTTACAGTTTCTGTAGGGGTCAGGCGAGCGGTACTTCCCGAAATCCCTCTCAAAAACCAAAGATGTGTGTCTATCATACTGACTCCTCCTGAGCAAAGACTTCACTCCGGAGATCTCCTCAAGGTCACCTCCAGTCGAGACGAGCTGTTCGAGTTTCCTCCTCAGGCTCTGGTACAGGCGGTACCTACTCAGGCTCCTGAGGCTAGAGAGTAGAGATGAGCGTTGTTCTACTCGAACTGTTCGCCAATCTCAAATTCGAGCTGTTTTGGGCGGTGTTCGAGCCGTTCGGCGAACACGAACAATTTGAGAAAAATTCGGCTGTTCGAGGTTATGTTCGATAACTGTTCGTGCATCAAAATCATAACTGGATTTTTTCTCAGTAATGATGAAAATTAATGTTAATACGCAGTTTGAGTGTACAGCGGGGTGGGGGGAGGGGCAGGGGATGGATCTCTGCAGGAACAATGAAGATCTCCATTTTTTTTCTCTTTCCCGCATTTACAGTGGGGAGGTGCAATCTGTCAGCCTATCAGCAGCGCACACACGGAGCGAAGTGCTTTTTTTCACACAAGCAAGGGCATGTGTCATTGGCAGTGTATGTCACATGTCCTTGCCCTATAAGACCAAGCCATTTTCCCCGTCGCCACCATTTTCTCACTGCTGCAGCTGCGTGTTAGACGGCACCGCTGTTGCTGTGTGCGCTATACCTTGATAATTTCAAGCCAATTTTCGCACAAATATACAGATAGCTTGGGAGTAGGGAATAGTTGTGATTGCAGTCCTTTTAAGGACTAGGTTACAGCATTTCCTACGACTTTTATCAGTGCTCTTAAATAGATAGGTTGTGGGAGTAAAGACTAATTGTAATTGGAGTCCTTTTCAGGACTAGGTTACATCAGTTCCTATCAGTTTTTGCCAGGCAGGTCTGTGCCAGTGCTGTGCAAGTTTTTTTCACAGCATTTGGCTGAATCTAGCAAAGCTAATCCTTTTTGGACTATTGCAGAGTGTGTTAGTCAGTGGAGTAGCCTATCTGTGTTGCAAGATATACCACCTGTGTATAGAATACCAATTTTTTTACTGCACCTAGTGAAGTAAAATCTTTTGGGCATAGCATCATTCTATTAGTCCATCTATACTGACCTCCATCAGGTTGCAAACTGAATCTAATTTTTTTCTGCATCTAGCTCTGAAAAAATATTTGGCCTTCTAGCAGTGTGTGGGACTTGTTCTATTAGTCCACCTATACTGACCTCCATCAGGTTGCAAACTGAATATATTTTTTTCTGCATCTACCTCTGAAAAAATATTGGGCTTCTAGCTGTGTGTGGGACTTGTTGTATTAGTCCATCTATACTGACCTCCATCAGGTTGCAAACTGAATATATTTTTTTCTGCATCTACCTCTGAAAAAATATTGGGCTTCTAGCTGTGTGTGGGTCTTGTTCTATTAATCCATCTATACAGACCTCCATCAGGTTGCAAACTGAATATAATTTTTTTCTGCATCTAGCTCTGAAAAAATATTTGGCCTTCTAGTAGTGTGTGGGACTTTCTCTGTTAGTCCATCTATACTGACCTCCATCAGGTTGCAAACTGAATATATTTTTTTCTGCATCTACCTCTGAAAAAATATTGGGCTTCTAGCTGTATGTGGGTCTTGTTCTATTAATCCATCTATACTGACCTCCATCAGGTTGCAAACTGAATATATTTTTTTTCTGCATCTAGCTCTGAAAAAATATTTGGCCTTCTAGTAGTGTGTCGGACTTTCTCTATTAGTCCATCTATACTGACCTCAATCAGGTTGCAAATTAAAAATAATTTTTATCTGTATCTACAGTACCTCTGAAAAAATATTTGGGCTTCTAGCTGTGTGTGGGACTTGTTGTATTAGTCCATCTATACTGACCTCCATCAGGTTGCAAACTGAATATAATTTTTTTCTGCATCTAGCTCTGAAAAAATATTTGGCCTTCTAGTAGTGTGTGGGACTTTCTCTGTTAGTCCATCTATACTGACCTACATCAGGTTGCAAACTGAATATATTTTTTTCTGCATTTACCTCTGAAAAAATATTGGGCTTCTAGCTGTGTGTGGGTCTTGTTCTATTAATCCATCTATACTGACCTCCATCAGGTTGCAAACTGAATATATTTTTTTTCTGCATCTAGCTCTGAAAAAATATTTGGCCTTCTAGTAGTGTGTCGGACTTTCTCTATTAGTCCATCTATACTGACCTCAATCAGGTTGCAAATTAAAAATAATTTTTATCTGCATCTACAGTACCTCTGAAAAAATATTTGGGCTTCTAGCTGTGTGTGGGACTTGTTGTATTAGTCCATCTATACTGACCTCCATCAGGTTGCAAACTGAATATATTTTTTTCTGCATCTACAGTACCTCTGAAAAAATATTGGGCTTCTAGCTGTGTGTGGGACTTGTTGTATTAGTCCATCTATACTGACCTCCATCAGGTTGCAAACTGAATATATTTTTTTCTGCATCTACCTCTGAAAAAATATTGGGCTTCTAGCTGTGTGTGGGTCTTGTTCTATTAATCCATCTATACAGACCTCCATCAGGTTGCAAACTGAATATAATTTTTTTCTGCATCTAGCTCTGAAAAAATATTTGGCCTTCTAGCAGTGTGTGGGACTTGTTCTATTAGTCCACCTATACTGACCTCCATCAGGTTGCAAATTCAAAATAATTTTTTGTATGCATCTAGCTCTGAAAAAATATTTGGACTTCTAGCAGTGTGTGGGACTTTCTCTGTTAGTTCATCTATACTGACCTCCATCAGGTTTCAAACTGAATCTAATTTTTTTCTGCATCTAGCTCTGAAAAAATATTTGGCCTTCTAGCAGTGTGTCGGACTTTCTCTATTAGTCCATCTATACTGACCTCCATCAGTTTGCAAATTAAAAATAATTTTTATCTGCATCTACAGTACCTCTGAAAAAATATTTGGGCTTCTAGCTGTGTGTGGGACTTGTTGTATTAGTCCATCTATACTGACCTCCATCAGGTTGCAAACTGAATATATTTTTTTCTGCATCTACCTCTGAAAAAATATTGTGCTTCTAGCTGTGTGTGGGTCTTGTTCTATTAATCCATCTATACAGACCTCCATCAGGTTGCAAACTGAATATAATTTTTTTCTGCATCTACCTCTGAAAAAATATTGGGCTTCTAGCTGTGTGTGGGACTTGTTGTATTAGTCCATCTATACTGACCTCCATCAGGTTGCAAACTGAATATATTTTTTTCTGCATCTACCTCTGAAAAAATATTGGGCTTCTAGCTGTGTGTGGGACTTGATCTATTAATCCATCTATACAGACCTCCATCAGGTTGCAAACTGAATATATTTTTTTCTGCATCTACCTCTGAAAAAATATTGGGCTTCTAGCTGTGTGTGGGACTTGTTGTATTAGTCCATCTATACTGACCTCCATCAGGTTGCAAACTGAATATATTTTTTTCTGCATCTACCTCTGAAAAAATATTGGGCTTCTAGCTGTGTGTGGGACTTGTTGTATTAGTCCATCTATACTGACCTCCATCAGGTTGCAAATTGAATATAATTTTTTTCTGCATCTAACCCAGCCAATAGTTTTGGCTTAATACCACAGTTTGGCCACTCAGCTCTGCTCGGTTACCATCCATTGTTTTTTTGTGCAAACAACTCCAGAGTTGTGAATTAGTTAACCACCAAAATGAGTGGAAAAAGGCCTGCTGCTGGTGGAAAGGGGAATAGGCGTGTTGGGAAGGGGAAAAAAGGTTGTGTCCGTGGGGTAGGTGTTAAAGCAACAGTAACATCTGCAGAAGAAAGACCATCTTCCAGCCAAACTAAAATGTCTACTTCTTTTAGCGGACAATGTGATAAGATCCCTTTCTTACGGCCACGCCAATCGCTACAAATTCCAGATGAGGCACAAAAACAGGAGGTGCTTCAACGGATATCAAGTGCTCCTTTAAGTGGGCTCTCCTCCACATCAACTTCAACATCACAAATACTCCAGTCTTCAAAGGTGTCACCCAAATCGCACTTGCTTCCTCACAGCTCCCAAATCTCCAGCTGCCCGTCTGAGTATGAGGTAGAACAGATGGTTGAGTCTGCAGAGCTGTTTACTCATACTATAGCCTGGGAATCAGAGGTCGACTCCAGCGCTTCTGTGAATCCAGACGAGGAAATGATCTGCACTGATGCCCAGAATCTTTATGAGTCGGATCCAGGACCAGACGCAGAAGGTTCTGACCATAATGTAGACCCTCATTCCCAAACTGTAACTCCTGTTGGTGGAGACAATGAGGAAGACGATGATAAGACTCAAATACCTGATTGGAGCGACAACTTTAGTTTTTTGTCAGGGCAGGAACAGGTTGGCTCTGAGGACGACGGGTGTGATAACGCACAGGGTGATGATGATGAGGTCGGAGATCCCACTTACTGTCAACCCACAGTCAGCCAAGAGATGAGGTCAGCAGAGGAGGTGGAGGAAGATGCTAGTGACGACGAGGTCAGGTTGCGCCTTCCTGGACAGAGACGTAGTACTGGAAGCACGTCAACAACTGCATCCTCAAACACAACTCTGCCTCTCACCACAAGTCGTGGTGGCTCTTCAGGTCGCATGGGTGCTAAGCCTTGCATAGCCTGGGCATTTTTTAAGATCGATAAAGATGACCCAACTCGTGTTATCTGTAACATTTGTCAGCAAAAGCTAAGTAGAGGCCAAAAAATACATAGTTTGAGTACTTCATGCATGAACCGGCACATGGACATGAAGCATAAGTTGCAGTGGGAAGCTCAGTGTGCTACAATGCGGCCTAGCCGGCCGGGCCAACCACCGTCTGCCATATCTTGTGCATCCGCGGCCTCTTCATCCTCTGTGACTGGGGGGACAGCAGTCACACCTGTTTTGGGACGCAGACCTGCCACCTCTTTACCCGCAACAGCCAGCGTGATTGGCAGGTCATCATTTTCTTTGGAGGTGGTAACACCAGCTGGTGTTGAGCGCTGTCCGACATTGATAGCACCACCTTTGGATCAAGGCAACGTAACATGTCCGCCTGCATCTTCCTCACAGACCGGCAGTTTGCCGGGGACACCCTTATCAACCCCGTCTAAGCACAATAGCCAGCCCTCGGTCCCTCAGATGTGGACAAGTAAAAGACCATTTCCTCCTAGCCATGAGAAAGCTAAGAGGTTGAATTTCACCATCTGCAAGCTCTTGGCTACAGAAATGCTGCCTTTCCGCCTGGTGGACACAGAGGATTTTCGAGACCTTATGTCCGTCGCAGTGCCCCAGTACCAGATGCCCAGTCGGCACTACTTCTCAAAGAAAGGTGTGCCTGCGCTCCACCAGAATGTCGCACACAACATCACCGCTTCTTTGAGAAACTCTGTGTGACAGGGTGCATTTCACCACAGACACTTGGACGAGTAGGCATGGACAGGGGCGTTACATGTCGCTGACTGGGCACTGGGTAACTATGGTGACAGCAGGACAAGGGGCTGCTGTCCAAGTCTTGCCGTCCCCACGAGTTGTGCGTCAATCCTCTTTATGTCAAAGTTCCTCCACTGCTTCTGCCTCCTCAACCTCCTCTCGGTCTTCCACCTGCACCCAAAGCCTGTCTGGTCATGCCACAAGCTTTCTAACTGCGCAGAAGGGATCCTGCACACCTCCTTACTATGCTGGCAGTAGGGCTCAACGTCATCAGGCGGTTTTTACTTTGAAATGTCTGGGAAATGTGAGTCACACAGCTGAGGAGTTGTGGTCAGCTCTGGAGAACCAATTTCATGAATGGCTGTCTCCACTGGACCTGAAACCAGGGAAGGCCGTGTGCGACAATGCTGCAAACCTGGGTGCGGCCCTTCGCCGGGGCAATGTCACACACGTGCCTTGTATGGCTCACGTGTTGAACATGGTTGTCCAGCAATTTTTAGCCCACTATCCCAGACTAGATGGCCTTCTGCAGAGGGCACGGTCGCTGTGTGCTCTCTTCCGCCGTTCGCATCCCGCAGCTCAGCGACTTACATCTCTACAGAAGTCGTTGGGCCTGCCACTTCACCGGCTAAAATGCGATGTGCCTACCCGGTGGAATTCAACTCTGCACATGTTGCAGCGACTGTGGCAGCACCGACAAGCCCTGGTGCAATACGTTCTGACGTATAGCCTGGGCCAACGAGATCCAGAGGTGGGGCAAATCACGCTGGAGGAGTGGTCTCAGATCAGGGACCTATGCACCCTTCTGCACAGTTTTGAAATGGCGACGAAGATGTTTAGTGCTGATGATGCCATTATCAGCATGACTATTCCGGTGATTTACATGCTGGAGCACATGTTAAACAGAATTCGGAGTCAGGTGGTGGCACAAGAGGAGGTGGAGGAAGTAGAGGAGGAGGAGTTGTATGCGGAAGGGCTAACATCTGCAAGGTCCAGACGGTCGGCAGCACCAAGGCGGCAGGCATGTGAGGGTGGGGGAGATGGTTTTACCAGGGCGCATGGTAGCAGCCAAACTAGTGAGGAAGGTGCAGGAGCCCAGGAAGAAGTGGAGGACGAACTGATGGAAGACTCATCAGATGAGGGAGACCTTGATCACATTTCTGTTGTGCGAGGTTGGGGGGAGAGGACAGAGGAAGGAAGCATGATTGTTACCTCGCCACCAACACAACAGGGACTTGGTGCTCCTGGATGCGCAACACACATGAGTGCCTTCTTGCTGCACTACCTGCAACATGACCCTCGAATTGTGAGAATTAGAAATAATCCTGACTACTGGGTTGCCACACTGTTAGATCCCCGGTACAAAAGTAAATTTGCCGAAATTATTCCTGCCATAGAAAGGGATGCACGCATGCAGGAGTATCAGCAGAGACTGTTGCAGAATCTTACATGTGCTTTTCCACAAAATACCAGTGGTGCACGTAGTGAATCTCACAGTTCCAACTTGCCAACCGTGGGACCGTCAAGTGTTCAGCACTCAAACCGTAACAGAACCACAGTATCTGCTGGTAACATCAATTTTGCGGAATCATTTCACCACTTTTTTAGCCCATCCTTTGCAAGGCCACAGGAGACAAGAAGTCTGACACATAGTCAACGCCTAGAGACGATGGTACAGGAGTATCTCCAAGCAAACATTGAAGCCACGACTGTGTCACTGGACCCTTGCTCTTTTTGGGCTTCCAATCTGGATAAATGGCCGGAGCTAGCCACTTACGCCTTGGAGATCTTGTCATGCCCCGCAGCCAGCGTTCTGTCTGAACGTGTGTTCAGCGCTGCTGGTGGTGTGCTGACAGATAAGCGCACGCGGCTCTCCACTGATAATGTAGACAGACTCACGTTCATAAAGATGAACAAATCATGGATCCGAAACGACTTTTCTACCCCTGTGTCATCCTGGGGAGAGTAAAAGCTTGATGATTGGTTAAAATCACCCTACCAACCGTTTTAAGCTTTCAAATTACTAATCATGTTTATCTGTATCTTGACTGGAAAATAATTTGGGCTTTGCAGCAGTGTGCAGCACTGATCCTATTAGGCCATCTATAATAAGCTCCACCAGATTTAAAATTAAAAATAATTTTTAGCTGCATCTAGCCCGGAAAATAATTTTGGGGCTCCGAGATGCGCAAGACACATAAGTGCCTTCTTGCTGCACTACCTGCAGCATGACCCTCATATTGTCAGAATTCGAAGTAATCATGACTACTGGGTTGCCACACTCTTAGATCCCCCAAACTTTTCGATCAACCTTTTCATTTTAATAAAGACCAAAAAAAATGGTCATTTTTGAAATTATAAGCATTAGCAGGTTGTTAGAAACTGAAATCAAACAGTTTTCAACTCAAAACTTTATTCTAGGTGATGTTACATTTTCACATAGGACCCCTTGTTCGAAAGGAGCTTCTGAACTCTCTCGTCCATTGAATTTGTCAGGTTTTGGATGGTTTCTGCTTCAATTGTTTTGCATGAGGACAGAATACCCTCCCAGAGCTGTTGCTTAGATGTGAACTGCCTCCCGCCATCATAGACACTCCTTTTAATGATGCTCCAAAGGTTCTGAATGGGGTAGAGGTCAGGGGAGCATGGGGGTCACACCATAAGTTTGTCCCCTTTTATGCCCATATCAGCCAGAGATGCAGATGTTTTATGTGCAGCATGAGATGGTGCATCATCATGCAGAAAAATGATCTTGCTGTGAAATACACGGTTCTTCTTCTTGAACCATGGCAGGAAGTGCTGTTTGAGAAAATCCACATACATTATGGAGTTCATCTTTAGCGCCTTCAGGGATCCTAAAGGGGCCGACAATCTCTCTCCCCATGATTCCAGACCAAAACATTACTCCACCTCCTCCTTGTTGGCGCTGTAGCCGTGTTTGCGTGGGGTGTCCATCAACCAGCCATCCTCCACTCCATCCATCTGGACCATCGAGCGCTGCATGGCACTCATCCGTGAACAAAACAGTTTTGAAATCAGTCTTCATGTAATGTTTGGCCCACTGGAGCCGTTTCTGCTTGTGTGAAGTGGATAGAGGAGGTCGACAGGATGGCGTATGCACAGCTGCAAACCTCTGAAGGACCCTGCATCTTGTTGTTCGGGGGACGTTGGAGGCACAAGCAGCTTCAAAAACTTGTCTGCTGCTATGACAAGGCTTTTTTGCCGCTGCTCTTTCAACCTGACGTAATTGCCTGTAGGAAAGAGTCCTCAATTTGCCCTTATCAGCACGCACACGTGTGTACTGTGAATCAGCTACATACTTCTTGATTGCCAAGACACTTCATCCTGATCATCGCACAATGTTGATTGTAGTCATGCCTTGACCTAAACACTCCACAATTTGTTGCTTCTCAGCAGCCGACACATCCTTTTTCTTTCCCATTTTGGCAGAAAATGTAGGCTGCTTAATAATGTGAGAGAGCCTTCTTAAGTAGTCTTGCCTTTCATTGGACACACCTGCCAAACTAATTAGCACAGGTGTCTGCAATTGCTTACAGTGATATAAAGAGCCCTGACACACATCACCATCAATGAGTTTAACTGACAAACAAACAAATTCTTCCCTTATCACTCCTAAACACTTTTTGCATAATAATTTGGAACATGTGCTTTTCCACAAAACACCAGTGGTTCACGTAGTGAATCTTACAGTTCTAACTTGCCAACCGTGGTCTGTATGGAATTGTTCAATAAAGGGCCCAAAATTAAGATAACATAGATGGGAGAGGTCTCTATGAATAGGAATTCCTAAGTATTTGATACCCTGTGAGGGCCAGGCAAAGGGAAAGTTGGACTGGATGGAATCCTATATGGATTTGGGGAGGGAGACATCGAGGGCCTCAGACTTCGCTGCATTGATTTTAAAATTTGACCATGTAACAAAGTGATCTATTTCAGCCATAACAGCAGGGATGGATATATGTGATTGAGTGATATATACTAGGACATCATCAGCAAATAGAGAGCACTTGTACTCGGTGCCTTCCACCTCAATCCACCTAATATTGGGGTTATGGCGAATTGATGAGAGCAGGTGCTCCGTCACTAGGATGTATAAGAGAGGGGACAGAGGACATCCCTGCCTTGTCCCATTGGTGATTGTGAAAGGTGATGAAAATGTTCTGACGCACCCCTTGGGCCTTGGGACACCCGGAGCCGGACCCTTTTTGGTGGATGCTGGTGGTTGTAGTCTTCGTGGCGGCGACCCGGTTCCGTGGCTCAGGGCGGTCAAACCAGTGGCGGAACTATTTATGTGGTTTTGATGTTTAAATGTCCGACTACGCCACCCGTGGATTGCGGTCAGAGTGAACCGCCGCTACAGGGCAGACCGCTGAGGCTGGTGTTGTGGGTGCAGCAGAGCGTAGCATAACTCCCCACGGGAGGAGTATAGCCTCAGGGCAGTGTATGCGGAGGATGGGGGTGATGGTGCAGGGCAGCAGCAGTAACGACACGGAGTCAGTGATGCAGTCCAGGGCCTTTACTCACAGTTCTTATTATCCAGACCACATCTGCAGGTAACGTCTGCCAACGTCGTACTGTGCTCACCAGGTGAGGGGCTCAGACAACTCCCAGATAACTTTGGAGCACTTCACAGGACCCCCTTTGTGTGTCCTTTGTCTGGCCTTTCTTACCAACCCTTCTGTCCGGCTGCCTCGGGCCTCCTCTTGGTAAACTTGGCGCCAGTTTCCCTGACCCTATGTGGTGCCTTCCTAGCGGGTGTAGCGAGGGGCTGCGCCACATAAAATGTCAGAGCCTCCGGTTTCTAGCTGAGGGTCGTTTCCTGCCTCCACTAGTTCGGGGACCGGTCTCCCCCTTTGGCCTGACCCCTCCACGCAGGTGGATTCGGGCGTGCGATGGCGACTCGCCCGTCCGCACCCCTGGGATCCCTTCATTCCTCGTTCCTGGAGCCTTCTCCGCTCCTCTTCCTTCCTTCTCCCTCTTCCAGGCCTGGGCCTCTGTTACTTTCCCCGCCTCCGGAGCAGAGCTCATGCAGAGCCCCTGCACCCTGCCACTTCTGCTCAGACTTCTCTGCACTGAACTAAGATGGTGCCCACCTTTTATACTCCCTTCTCAATGCACCCAGGAACTGCTTCCTCCCTGCTCCTGCACTACAGGGTTCCCCTTCCTCAGTGTTCCCTCCCCCCACTCCAGCCAGGGACAGGGACTGTCGGGCCCATCTCAGGGGCATATTGGTCGCCCTGCCCCACGGCAATGTGGTGTAATGCATGCAGGTGTCGGGTCCTGATCCACACTCCATCCTTACCTGAGAGTGAGATATCACACCTCTGGGTGAGGTGCAATACGTCTGTAGCAACCGAGCCCTCAGGGTGCTACAGTTCCATTTATCTTCAGCCTAGGTGACGTATTGCGATACAGGGCCGTGATTTTGGCTATAAAAGGGTCCCCTAGACCCCTACCCCAAGCTTTTTAAGAGAATCATATATGGTGTGCCAGGAGACTCTATGGAATGCTTTCTCAGCATCCAACGAGAGTATCTAATTACAAATTTTTAACTGCATCTAGCCCAGGAAATACTTTGTGCCTAGTAGCAGTGTCTGCTAGTCAGCGGATTATCCCGGCTGTTAAGCAAGCTACACCACCTGTAGTTTAGACTCTTAATTTTTTCAAAGGAAATGCTTCGGGACCATGGGATACTTAGTGAAGAGCATCAGGAGGCACCCCAAGGCATAGGGGCTGGGACTGGCAGTAGGATGCCTTGCGGTGGACAGCCGAGCTCGATCCTTATAAAAGCTTTTTAACTGCAGCAGCTTTAGTGGACGCTACTGGAGCTGGAACTCTTTTTTTTATTTTATATAAAAGTACAAAAACACAAAAACAAAACACAAATATAAACCACAAATACAAACATTATACAAGAAAAACAAAAAACCCCAGCAAGACATAGCCCAAATCCAAAAATTATATAGAGTCCAACAAACTAACACATGACACTTGACACGAAACACAAGACACAAAACGTCTTCGTTCTTTCCAAAAGACCCCCCAGCAAGGGAAGACCTTCCGTACCTACCAGCCAGGCCACGCCCTTAAGCACACAAGACCCCTAACATCCGCAACATTCATACCTGCACATTCACACCTAACCCCAAAAAGGAAAACTAAATAACCGGCCCACCGCAAAAAATAAGAGATGGGCCACCTGGCCAAAACTAACACTCTGCACACAATTTTTTTTTTTTTTTTTTTTCCCCCACCACCATTTTTAAACACCCAAGGTCCCACGAAAGTCTGTGGCCTCTTAACACCAACAAGGTCCCACGAAAGTTTGTGGCCATTTACGCGCAAAAAGGGTCCCTTTCCCGCATCCCGCAGGATGTCCATTTTTCTTTTTTTTTTTATAAAAACACCCCTTCCCCCCCCCCCGAAACCCCCCACCCAACCTAAAACTACATCCCCCCACGCGCAATACACATATATATACATATAATACACATATACATACAATACACAACATAAAAAGTCTGTTTTAACACTTAGCAGTAACATGATAATTTCAAACCACAAAGAACCAACCATAAATCAAAAATCAGACCCAAGTTCAGTGCTTGCAAGCCCTATATTCCGATTCCAATACCGCAAAACAAAAAACTACAATGTGAGGGGAGCAGCCCACCACCAGGAAACTGGAGACTACAGAGGCTCTCACCCTAATCTAACACACAACACCCTGTCCCTCCCTATTAAAGAAAAGAAAAAAACCTGTCCCTAGCGCCCTACCAATCTTTCCCTACCTGTCCCTACCTGTCCCTCACTGACCCTCACTACCAACCTAATACTAAACTACCTATCCCTGATGACTGTCCCTGTCTGTCCCTCCCTGACCCTACACAACGACCTGACCCTACAAAAAAAAAAATATAAAGTATAGAAGGAGATTAACTCACCCTATCACAGACACGCATAACCTAACTCTCCCTAGGGCACATTGAATGAGAACCCCCTCCATAGAAGGGAAGCCCTCCCTGCACCCAGCCTCTCATACTCCAGCGAGCGCACTTTTGCCAGGTCACCCAGGATGTTCCTAATCACCTCTTCCCGGGGGAGGGCTTTCTGCTGGGTGGACACTAAGCACCGCGCGTTCCACGTGTAAAACCTAGTCACTAAGCTAACTAAGAAAACAGTGCCCCGATCTCGGCCACCCAGGGACCTGAATGCCCCATAGGCCCACTCCGCATAGGAAAGGCCTGCCAGCCTGGGCCAGCCAATGGAAGCACCCACCCTACTGTAGACCTCTGTATTAAAGGGACACCGAAGCAGGAAGTGCTCCATGCTCTCAAGCATGCCGCCACACTCCTCGCGGGGACAATCCCGGTCATCAGAGTTCCTGTACTTCAGGTTGTCCCTCACATACAGTCTCCCATGGAAGCAGCGCCAAGCCAAGTCCCAAAACTTCAAGGGGATCCGTTTAGAGTTCAATAACCCAAGCCCTACCTCCAGATCCCGGCTTGGGCAATCCTTGAGCGCCAGGGGCTTCTGAAAGTGGGTCAACAGGACCCTATTGTCAAGTAACCTCCTTGACAAGGTCCTGATCTCCCACACTCCCAGACCCCACCGACGGATCACCTTCAGAACCGGGGTAGCATAAGCCGGAAGATGCCCATGAGGCGTTCGAAGGTCCTTCACCTGCCCTCCTGTCTCCCATTCCTGGAAGAAAGGCCGAAACCACCTCCTACAGGAGAATACCCACGGAGGAGCCCTCTCTAACCAGAGGTTGGCGATGTTTGCCTTAATAAAGGTGTTTACTAGGAACACCACTGGGTTGACCATACCCAACCCTCCAAGTCTCCTCGTGCGGTACGTGACCTCCCTCCTGATTAGGTTCAGCCTATTCCCCCATAATAGTTGAAAGAACAGGCTGTAGACCCGTGTCCAAAGAGGCTCTGGCAAGATGCAGACACTGCCCAGGTATATTAGTAAAGGAAGCAAATACCCTTTGGCCAGGCTAACCCTTTCCCTCAGGGTCAAGGACCAGCCCTTCCACTGATCCACCTTCTGGGCGGCAATCTTAAGTCTGCCCTCCCAGTTTTGCTGGGGGTAGTCCCCCGGGCCGAAACTGATGCCTAGTATTTATGCTGTGGCCTGAGGCCCTGGAAGAGTGTCCGGGAGATCAAAACTAGGATCTCCCCCTCCCAGCCAGAGACTTTCACACTTATCCCGGTTGATCATGGACCCGGATGCCACCGAGTAGCGCTCAACCTCAGACATGACCAAATCTGCCTCCCCTCTCGAGGTTACAAAAAGGGAAACGTCATCGGCGTACGCCACTACCCTCAAGGTGGCATCTGGCTCCACCTGGTCCATCCTGACTCCCACCAACGGTCCACGCTCCACCCTCCTTAGAAGGGGGTCAATCGCAAATACGTATAACAGTGGGCTCAGTGGACAGCCCTGGCGGACACCAGACTTCACCTCAAAAGGGGGTCCGACCCAACCGTTCACAAGTGGAAAAGTCTCTGCCCCATTGTATAAAACTCTCAACCAACCAACAAACCTCCCGGGCAGACAGTACCTCAGAAGGATGGACCAGAGGTACTCGTGGTTAACCCGGTCAAAGGCTTTCGCCTGGTCTAAGGACAGCAAGTACCCCTTCCAGTGACCTGACCTGCTCTGCTCCACTGCCTCTCGGACACCGAGCACAGCACTAAATGTGCTGCGGCCTGGAACAGAGCAGTGCTGGGCCCCCGAAAGGAGCTGGGGTGCAAATTTCACCAACCGATTAAAAAGCACCTTTGCCAGAACCTTTAGGTCCGTATTGAGAAGCGCTATGGGACACCAATTCTCAATACGTGACGAGTCTTTACCCTTTGACAGAATAATCAGGGCTGACTTCCTCATTGAACTGGGCAGAGCGTCCGAGGAGAGACACTCATTAAACACCTCAGTCAAGAGGGGGACCAAGGAGTCCCTAAAAGTCTTGTAAAACTCGGATGTTAAGCCATCCGGACCAGGCGACTTTTTGGGCCGGAGCCCATCAACCGCCCGTCTCACTTCCTCTTCCCTGATTGCTTCCACCAAAACATGAAGAGAGGGGTCATCCCCTGGCTCAGGGATGGTTTCAGCCAGGAAAGCCGACATCTCATCCCGATCAGGTTCCCTCCCCCCCAAGAGGTGCGAGTAGAAGGATCTGACCACCTCCAGGATCCCTGATTTGGATCTGTTCAGGTACCCCGTACTGTCGATCAGTCCTGTTACCACCTTACAACTCACTGACATCCTGCAGTTCCTGTAAGGGTCGGGCGAGCGGTACCACCGAAATCCCTCTCAAAAACCAAGGATGTGTGCCTATCATACTGGCACCCCTTGAGCAAGGCCTTCACCCTAGAGACTTCCTCACGGTCCCCTCCAGTCGAGACGAGCTGCTCGAGTTTCCTCCCCAGATCCCGATACAGGCGGTGCCTGTTCAGGCACCTGAGGCTCGAGAGCTGACGGAAGAACCTTGCAACCCTTCTTTTGAAGATCTCCCACCACTCAGACTTAGTACTACAGAGACCCAAGAGAGGTACCTGGCTCTGAAGAAATTCCTCAAAGGATTGTCTTACATCAGCTTCTTCCAACAGGGACGAATTCAGCTTCCACAGGCCTCTCCCCATCCGGGGGGTCTCTGTAACATTCAAGGAAAAGAAAATGAAACAGTGATCGGAGAATTCCACCTCCACAGTGGACACTGCAGAAGAGACGGCCTCCTCCTTTAAATAAAACCTATCTATCCTAGACCTACTGCTACCCCTATGAAAGGTGAAACCCCCGTGACCTGGGGTGTGCCGGATGTGGACATCCACCAGGCGAGCTTCACTTGCTATGCTATTCAGGGCTATGCTATCATAAGCCAGCCGGTCTCCGGGGCCTCCCCTATCACGGGATCTAGTTACAGTGTTAAAATCCCCACCGAAGACCACCTGCCGGCTTGTAAAAAGATAGGGCTTGACCTTCAGGAAGAGACATTTACGGTCCCACTTAGATTGCGGGCCGTAGATATTAATGAGCCGGAGCTCCTGTCCCCTCATGAAGACGTCAAGAACCAAGCACCTCCCCATTTCTACCTCAATCACCCGTCTGCATTCCACCGAAGCGGCCTTAAAAAGGACCGCTACCCCGCTATACGGCTCGGCCGCAAGAGACCAGTATGAGGGCCCACACCTCCACTCCCTCTTTGCTTTATAAATGGCCCCCATGTCCGTTAGTCTGGTCTCCTGCAAAAATAAAATGTCAGCCTCAACTCGGGTGAAAAAATCAAAGGCCGTAAATCTGGCCGCATCTGACTTTATACTGGCGACATTAATCGACGCCAGAGTCAACGGGGTAGGTTCTGCCATCATGGGTGATTGAGTTAGATGGCCTTCTTTTTCCCCGTACCCCCCTTTTTCCTCTCGCCTTCTGAGGAGGAGCCCGAGTCACCCCTCCTCTTTAGGGATACCGAGGTGTCCATGCCCGCCCCTCCAGCATCGGACACTTCCTTCCTAGCACAGGTTTCCTCGCCTCCAGACCCCGGGGCAGTCCCCCCCCCCAGGGGCAGCCGAGTCCCCCGGGGGACAGACCCCGCCGCCCCCTGAAGGCACCCCAGATGTTGTCTCCGGCTCCTTACCCCCAACCTCCGACACAGCAGAGTCATCGAGGGCTTGGAACCGATTGGAGAGGGGGATCAGAGGGGAGCCGGTGAGCCCTTCCGTAGGCACCGTAGTGGTCAAGGGGGGGGGGCTTTAGTTTTTTTTACCCTTTTCCTGTTCTTTTTCCTCCGACTACTGGTACTTTTGTCACCTGATTTTTTTGGCTGCTCCACCACCTCCTCATCCAGACTTTCATACTGGGAGGAGTTATCGGAAGCAGCCGCCTCCTCCCTCTCCATCCTCCTGATCTCCTCGCTCACCGCCTTTTCCCCCAGGGCCTCAGAGGCTCCGGCTGCAACCTCCGGGGAGGGGACAGTCATCACCCCAGTCGCCTGGGGCTTATCCTGCCCCCTGTCCCTTCGGCGCCTCACCTGTTGCCACTGGTGGGCAGGTGTATTTGCCTCGCCTTTCCTCCCTGACCCCTCAACTCCCCTCCCGCCCCCACCTCCAGTTCCAGCAGAAGATGAACCACTGGGGACCCCCCCGCGGCCCTCCTCCGCCTGACCAGAGATGGTGTTGGAAAAGGAATGTGGGCAGCGGCTATACGGGTGACCTAGATCACCACACAGGTGACATCTAATGTCACCACAGGCCGCGGCCAGATGACCTACCCCGCCACACAAGGCACATTTCTGCACCTTGCAGCCCGCGCTGAAGTGGCGGGGGTCACCGCACCTGTGGCAGACCTTCGGCTGCCCCTGGTAGAAGATCAGGATCCTGTCCCTCCCCAGGAATGCCGAGGAGGGGATGTGAGTGACAGTACCACCTGAAACCTTCAATTTCATCATGAAGGTCCAGCCCCCTGACCAAATGCCGAACTCGTCCCTGTTCTTCTTTGGGACCTCTGTGACTTCCCCATAATGAGAAAGCCACGTCATAATATCGATCCCTGAGAGTGACTCGTTATTTGTTAGAACGGTCACCCTCTTTACGCCATTTTGGCGAGACACCGCCTGTACGGCAAAGTCTCGCCAGCCGGGCTCCCCCTTCACCAGTTCAAAATTCGACCAGAAAAGCTCTAAGCCCTCCGGCCGAACAAAACTGATGTCAAAGATGGAGGTACCAAAAGGATGGATCAGGGCAAAGATGTCAATCGCCCTGAAGTCCATCTTCAGGAGGAGCTCCACGACCCTCGCTCTAGGCGGGCACGCTTCACTACCCCTCCACCGAAGACGGACTACATTCCTCCTGGCCACCCCCTGCCCGGCTGTCGGGAGGGACCACACTGTTTCCCCCTCCCTTTTATCTTGGAAGGCAGCCTGGCCATGCCTGTCCAGCCAAAAGGCCAGATCCACCTCTCTTTCCTCTACTGTGATCGTCCGTTCTCCCTTCTTGAGGGCCTCCAGAAAACGGCGTCGCAAATCACCGTCCCTGAGGTCCAGAGGCGAGGAAACCCCCTGAGAGGACCCCGAGGCCCCAGCCACTACCCCCGCAAAACTCCGGGGCTCGCGGCCGGGGGAGCAGATGGACCAGTCCCCCCCCCGTGCTCCCCGCTACCAACAGACACTCCATTTACGCACCCTACCGCAGACACCCCACCATTTGCATCCCCAGCCACAGACACATTCGTACCCACACCATCCCCATTTGTGTCTACAATCACCCCACTCGCCCCGCTCCCACTCCCATGTGCACCGGGGTCAATGTTTTTCTTTTTTTGTGTACACTTTCTGGGCACAGTTTCACTACCACCGTCCATATTACTTGTGTTGCCAGTACTGCCGCCTGCTGGTGGCATCTTCCCTGCCAGGGGGTTCACTTTTAATGCTGCTGGCCTATCAAGCACCACACTGCAGGACTTAAGCAGTGCAGGACCACTGCTCCCAGCATACCTGGAGCTTCCTGATTTACTGGCAGGAAGAGAGCCAGGTGTAGCTCCTCCCACTGCACCATCCAGCCCTGCTGCAGCTTTCCTGGATACCCGCAGTGCTGGATCCCCTGCCCCAGGTAAGCCCCCAGACACAGCGGACCCCGGCACACAGGCACCCGCATCAGCTACAGCGGCAGCCCCCACACTGGCACTGGCCGCAGCTGTGGTGTCTGTTGCTCCAGGAGCAGCCACCGGCGCCAGCGCTAAGCCCCGCCCCCGGGCGTGGCCACGCCCACATGGGCAGACACGGCTCGGGAAGCCACGCCCCCAGCGCCCGGCAGCACAGTGCTGCTCACTGTGGCCACTCCTACATGGGCGGCCCCCACCTGTGAAGCCACACCCCCTGCACCCGGCAGCACAGTGCGGCCCTCCGTGGCCACTCCCACATGGGTGGGGGACGCCAGGGAGGCCACGCCCCCCAAAAATGGCCGCGACGGGACCCCCAAAACCGGCCCGGAGCCGGGTCTACTCTCGGGGGTCCCTGATCCAGCGGCATCAATTCCCGGAGGCACAGCTCCCCTCACCGTCACTCCCTTAGCCACAAAGAGCTTGGCCACAGCAACTCCGGCGGCCGGCCCCAGGCTAGGCCACTCCCCCTCGGCATCCACCGGCGGCAGAGCCCTCAGCGCCGACCCCTTACTGGGTCCCTGCGCTGGGGGCCCCGACTTCGCCACGGACCCCGCCGGGGGAGCAGGCCCCACCACCTTCCTTTTACGAACCGGCTCTGCCGGAGCTGCAGGCCCCGCACTTTTTGCCCCGCCAGATGCCTTACCGGATGCCTGGGTCCCCAAAAGTGATCCAGATTTAACGGATCCGTGAGTGAGGGACCCAGACACTTTCCCAGCACACGCCGCCGGAGATGCGGCCCCGGCTGCCGGTGTGCCGCCAGCAGAGCAGGTGGCAGCGGCAGTTACGCTCGCCGCCCCCCGCACGCCAGCAGGCACACCAGGTGCCAGGCCAGCCCCCTCTCTCACAGGGGACCCAGCCTGAGCACCACCATGGTTTTTGCCCGCCGCCGGGCCGCCCTCCGTGCCATGCTCCATGTCAGACACACCACCTTCATTACTACAAACAGAGGCGGCGCTCTGCGTACCATGGCCTATAGTCTCCCCGCCCCCTCGCTGCAGACCCACATCAGGGCCCGAGCCGGGGTGGGTGGCGGGTGCCGCACAACGGGACCGGGGTGCCCCAGAGAGGGGGACATACACAAATTTATGTGATACCGATGTTTTCTTTTTCATAGCTCTCTTCGCTTTCCTCTTCATCTCCCTCCCGGTTGCCTCGTCCTCGCAGATCTCATCCCCGAACGTCAGCTGGTTAAAACGTACCGGGGACTCAATCTGCCTGATCTGCTTCATGACGAGGCAGCCCCCCTCACTAGTACTACCACCATCCTCATCCTCCCCTTCGCTCCCGCTGCCCTCTGAAGGGCTAGAGTCAGACGGGAGAGCCATCTGCTGAGGGGCTATCCCGCTATGCGATGCCTGGAGATCACTTACCAGGCCACCAGATGGCGGGTAGTGTGCAACCTCCTCCTCAAAGTCCTCTTCCTCCTCATCCTCCACCGCCACCACCTGGCTGGAGCTCCGTGACCCCTCCAGAGATCCACCGGCCATGGCTCTGAACCGGTCGTCGTTCTCCAACTTTTCTCTGAATGGCCCGCTGCCGGCCAGGATGGTACACCGCCGGTTCTCCACCTCCTGGATGGCCTTCTTAATCCTCCTGACCGCGGCAGATAGCTCAGGCTTCTTGCTGCTAGAGGCCCTGTCGGACCTCTACTGAGCTACCCTCAACTCCCCCCAGAGGGATTTTAGCTTCCTAGAGGCGTCCTCATACTCGCAGAGGTGCGCATGGATGCGGGAGCCATAGATGACAGTGGACTCCTTCGCCACCTTGGTGCCCCAATCAGGGGGCACCGCTGCAGCACCCCTGCACGTACTCGGCCTACCTCCGGGGGGAGGAGCTGCCGCAGCCGTGGCCTCGGGGGTCCCTCTGGTCTTCATGCCGGACGCCTTGCCTTTTCCGGACCTGGTCATCCCAGCCACGATGGTATTCCTCCTGCCCCCCGCCGGCTTGGACCGGGGGGCAGGAGCTGGGGGCCCAGCCCCGGAGGCCAATCCCACAGCAAGCCTCCTTTCCTGGGAAGGGGGCAGACAAAAAGTCCCAGATGGTAAAGGCAAAACCTCCCTTCCCAGGAGCTCTCTCCACACACCAAACACAGCAGCACACGGCAGGCTCCACCTCTTCCTCCTCCTGCAACCGTGGCTGCTGGCATGAGACTTGCCCTCCAATAGATCCTTGTAAATGGATTTAAAGTGTATTCATTCAAATTAGAGAGACAATTTAAATTAAAAAGCTTAGAGCTGCCTCCACCACAGGGGGGCTCGCTCGACCCACCAGCGGACAGGCACCAGTATTGGGAGAGGGGGGCTGGCCGTCAGGGTTCACCGCGGCTCTGGCACAAACCCGGCGACACGGAGGTGGCACGGGCAGGAGCGGACTGGCCGTGTCGGCTTCTCACTTTTTGGATTTTAGAAGGGCATGACATGCCTATATCTGTGTCTCCCCCTCCTTTTACTCCTCCACCTCTTTTATTTTCGCATGACTATATGTACTTGTCACTTTTCCATGTGTTAGTTATGTCTTCTGAGCAGTTTGTCAGCTTTTGGACACCTTTGAAGGTGTTTTCTATGTGTTTCTATGTGTTTTTGTTTGCCTGCCATTGGTTTTAACGGTGTTCGAAGGTGTTCGACGAACAGTTCGGCGAACACACGGGTGTTCGACGAACCGAACCGAACTCGAACACTACGGGGGTGGCTCAACACTACTAGAGAGCTGGCGGAAGAAACTCGCAACCCGATCTTTGAACATCTCCCACCACTCAGACTTAGTGCTACACAGATCCAACAGCGGTACCTGGCTCTGAAGAAAATCCTCAAAGGATTGTCTCACCTCCGCTTCTTCCAGCAGTGATGAATTCAGCTTCCATAGTCCTCTCCCCATCCGGGGGGTTTCTGAAACATTCAAGGAAAAGAAAATTAGACAGTGATCGGAGAATTCCACCTCCACAGCGGACACTGCTGAAGAGACGGCCTCCTCCTTTAAAAAAAACCTGTCTATTTTAGACCTACAACTACCCCTATAATAGGTGAAACCACTGTGACCTGGGGTGTGCCGGATGTGGACATCCACCAGGCGAGCATCACTAGCTATGCTTTTCAGAGTCACGCTATCATAAGCCAGCCGGCCATTGGAGCCTCCCCGGTCACGTAATCTTGTGACGGTGTTGAAGTCCCCTCCAAAGACCACCTTCCGACTCGTAAAAAGATAGGGCTTGATCTTCAGGAGGAGACATTTGCGGTCCCACTTTGATTGGGGACCATAGATGTTTATGAGCTGAAGCTCCTGTCCCCCCATGAAGACGTCTAAAACCAAGCACCTTCCCATTTCTACTTCGATAACCATTCTACCGCTGCGGTCTTAAAAAGGACCGCCACCCCGCTATACGGCTCGGCCGCAAGACACCAGTATGAGGGCCCACACCTCCACTCACTCCTTGCCTTGTGAATGGCCCCCATGTCCGTTAGTCTGGTCTCCTGCAAAAATAAAATTTCAGCCTCAAACCGGGTGAGAAAATCAAAGGCCGTAAATCTAACCGCATCTGATTTTATGCTGGCAACATTAATGGACGCCAGCGTCAACGGGGTGGGTGCAGCCATTGGGTGATCGAATTAGATGGCTTTCTTCTTCCCTCCACCCCCCTCACCGTCCGACAAAGACCCCTTGCTGTCACGCTCACGGCGTTTGAGGGACACTGTCATATCCATAAAACCCCCCCCTCCCCTTTCTACCTCACCCCCAGGTTCAGGGACAGTCCCTCCCCCAGTGGAAGATGGTATACCCCCTGAGGGAAGGACTTCGCCATCCCCCACAGGCCCCTCAGGTGGCTCCCCCAGCTCTTTGCCCTCGACCCCCGCCACATCAGGGTCCTCGAGGACTCCAAACCTGTTGGTGACAGAGATCAGAGGGGAGATTGTGGAGCCTTCCGCCGGCACCTTGCTGGTCAGGGGGGGGGCAGATTTTTTAACCCCCTTCCCATTGATCTTCCTCTTCCTCCTTCGCCGTTTTTTGGGGGTTTCACTGTCACCCTTTGCTGTAGGCTGCGCAACCTCGTCCTCCTCAACACTTTCATATTGGGAGGAATCTGAGAGCGCAGCCGCCTCCTCCCTCTCCATCCTCCTGGTCTCTTCTCTCAGCGCCTCCTCCCCCAGGGCCTCAGCGGCACCGGTTGAGACCCCTGGAGGGGGGACAGTCATCACCCCAGTTGCCTGGGGATCCCCCTGCCCTTCCCCAACCAGGCGCCTCTCCTGCCTCCGATGATAAGAGGGGCCCCGGACCTTCCTGTTCTTCACTGGCCCCTCAGCCCCCTCGCTTCCACCAGCCCCAGGCTCAGCAGAGGGTGCACTGCCAGGATCCACCCCAGCACGGCCACCCTCCACCTGACCAAAGACGGCGTTGGCGAAAGAACGAGGGCAGCGACTGAACGGATGCCTGACGACATCACACAGGTGGCACCGAACCGTACCACAGGAGGCGGCGAGATGGCCTATCCCACCACACAGGGTGCATTTCTGCACCCTGCATGCTGCACTAAAGTGCGTGGGATCACCGCACCTGTGGCACACTTTCGGCTGCCCCTGGTAGAAAACCAGGATCCTGTCCCTCTCAAGGAAAGCCGAGGAAGGGATGTGGGTGACAGTGCCGCCGGACCTCTTCAACCTCATCATGAAGGTCCAGCCCCCTGACCAAATGCCCTCATCCATTATTTTTTTTGGAACCTCCACCACTTCTCCATGCCTACTGAGCCAGGTCATAATGTCGACTCCTGAAAGTGACTCATTGCATGTCAGCACGGTCACCTTCTTGGGCCCATTCTGGCGGGATATCGCCTCCGCGACGAGACCCCGCCAGCCGGGCGTCTCCTTTGCCAGCTCGTAGTTCGACCAAAAAAGCTCCATGCCCTCCGGCCGAACAAAGCTAACATCAAAGATGGGGGTGCCAAAAGGATGTATCAGGGCAAAGATGTCATTCGCCCTGAAACCCATCTCCAGGAGGAGCTTCACCACCCTTGATCTTGATGGGCACGCATCATCACCCCTCCACCGGAGACGGACCACATTCCTCCTGGACACCCCCCGCCCGGCTGTAGGGAGAGACCATACAGTCTCTCCCCCCCTTTTCTCTTGGAAGGCGGCCTGTCCGAATTTGTCCAACCAAAAGGACAGGTCCACATCCCTCCCCTCTACTGAGATCGTCCGATCCCCACGCCTCAGGGCCTGCACGAGACAGCGATGGAAATCTCCGTCTCCTGAGCCTGAAGGTGAGGAACACCCCACCACAGCCCCAGAAAAATTCAAAACATTGCCTGCAGGGAGCGATGGACCGGCCCCCCCACTGTCACCACTCACCCCTCTTGTATCACCTCTCACATTGCCCCCCCCTGGCAGGGCTGGCCATTCCTCCATTTCTATACACTCCCCATTCTCTCCAATCACACTTCCACCTAAACCCTCATTCACACCATGCGCTTTTTTCCCTCCCACCCCATCATTCACACCATGCGTTTTTTCCCCTCCCCTCATATTATTCACACCCTGCGTTCTCCCTGCTCCACTTAGGCTATGTGCCCACGTTGCGGACCTGAAGCATATTTTTTACGCTTCTCCCTGGCGGGAAAATCGCATGCGGATATTACATGCGGTTTTCCCGCCAGGCAGAAGCGTTTATGAGGCGTCTTTGCATGCATTTCCGCATGCGGGTTATCAAGCACTTCTCCAAGCATCACTTGGAAAAGTGCTTGACAACTTGTTCAGAATGGTAAAAAAAAAATAAATAAACTTTATACTCACCTTCTGATGCATTCTCTGCCCCGTCCGGAGGCTTGAGCGGCTCACGCTGTTGTGTGCAGGACCTGCGGTGACGTCATTGAGTCATGTGGTGGGTCACATGACTCAATGACGTGGCAGGTCCTTCAGACAACAGCGCGACAGAGGGAAAACATCAGAAGATAAGTATAAACTTTATTTTATTCTTTTTTTTACAGGTTCTTTGGTACCCAGGTCTGGATGAGAGTCTCCTCTCATCCAGACTTGGGTACCATCCGCACATTGATTCCGCTGCGCTTCCGTAAAATTAATGAACATGCTGCGGATTTTTGACCCCAGCATATACGCTGCGGAAAAATCCGCAGCATGGGCATTGACATTGCGGAATGCCATTGGGGACCATGGGGTGCGGATATACATGCGTTTTTCAAGCGTTTACGCTGCAGAAATTCCGCAGCATATACGCTTGAAAAATGCTACGTGGGCACACAGCCTTACAGGTGCAGCCCCTTTCTCTGCTCTTCCCTTGCCGGTGTTGTTACTTCCTGGACTTTTGCTTGGGAGATTCTGGCTGGTTGCCGCTTTAAGATTTTTCTCGCGTACTGCCACTTTAAGGGATTCACAGCCACTGCTGGAAAAAGGTACACCCAGCTTTCCAGCAGAGCATGCAGCAGCAACAGCCAGCTCAGCAGCAGAACATTCCTCCTGCACTCCATGCTGCAGGACATCGCGCCCTGAGGGAGCAGCCACTGCCGAGGACCCTGCCGACCCAGGTGACAAAATGCCAACAGGGGACCCCGACGGTGCGACCCCCCCCCTGTGGCTGGGGGCGGGGCTTCCATGTTTACTACTTTGGATGTTTTTTGGGATGTTTTTGATGTTATTTTCACCTCATTTGCACTGCACATGTCCTTTACTTTAACCGGCACCGGGGTCCCTGCCACCACAGGTGATACAAGGCTGGCAGGAGACCCCGGCAGCACCGCACCCCCTGCCGGGGTTGCAATCAGGGACGCGGCCAGCTGTGTTGCCACGGTTTTAACTCTTAAGCTCCCGTCCTTACATATTGTCGGTGCCGAGGCCCCTGCGGCCCCAGATGGTGGCAGGCACACAGGGGACCCCGGAAACACCGCCCCCACCGCCGGTGGTGCGGTCCGGAACACGGCCGGCTGTACCTCAGCCACGACACTCCTCTCGCCCTTTGATGTTACCGGCGCCGAGGCCCCCGCAGCCCCAGGTGGAAGCGGGCTCACAGGAGGCCCCGGCTGGACGGCCCCCCCCGCCGAGGGTGCGGGCGGGGGTAGGATGGCGGCGGCTATCACGGCCGACCCCTTGCTCTTACTAGTTGGCCCCAGGGCCCCCGCAGACACAGTAGATGACACACTTGCCAGGGACCCCGGCAGCACAACCTCCCCCACCAAGGTGGGGTCGCGGGTCAGCCGGACCTCCAGCACCATCCTCATGTTAGGTCCCTTTCCCCCATCCATGCTACGATCAGCATGGATGGTAGCCTTCACCGTGATTACATTTCTCTTCCCGCCCCCTTGCACTGGGCCCACACCAGAACCCAGGCCGGGGTGGGAAGCGGGCACATAGTGGGACCGGGGGGTCCCAGGAAGGGGGACATAGACAAGTTTTTCCTCCATTCTGATCTTATTCTTCCCTTTTTTATTCCTCCCCTTCCCAGTTGCCTCTTCCAGGCAGTAGTGTTGAGCCACCCCCGTAGTGTTCGAGTTCGGTTCGAAAAAGAAAAGAGGTGGAGGAGTAAAAGGAGGGGGAGACACAGATATAGGCATGTCATGCCCTTCTAAAATCCAAAAAGTGAGAAGCCGACACGTTCAGTCCGCTCCTGCCCGTGCCACATCCGTGTCGCCGGGTTTGTGCCAGAGCCGCGGTGAACCCTGACGGCCAGCCCCCCTCTCCCAATACTGGTGCCTGTCCGCTGGTGGGTCGAGCGAGCCCCCCTGTGGTGGAGGCAGCTCTAAGCTTTTTAATTTAAATTGTCTCTCTAATTTGAATGAATACACTTTAAATCCATTTACAAGGATCTATTGGAGGGCAAGTCTCATGCCAGCAGCCGCGTAATTCCAGCTCCAGTAGCGTCCACTAAAGCTGCTGTAGTTAAAAAGCTTTTATAAGGATCGAGCTCGGCTGTCCACCGCAAAGCATCCTACTGCCAGTCCCAGCCCCTATGCCTTGGGGTGCCTCCTGATGCTCTTCACTGAGCATCCCGTGGTCCCGAAGCATTTCCTTTGAAAAAATTAAGTGTCAAAACTACAGGTGGTGTAGCTTGCTTAACAGCCGGGATAATCCGCTGACTAGCAGACACTGCTACTAGGCACAAAGTATTTCCTGGGCTAGATGCATTTAAAAATTTGTAATTAGATACTCTCGTTGGATGCTGAGAAAGCATTCCATAGAGTCTCCTGGCACGCCATATATGATTCTCTTAAAAAGCTTGGGGTAGGGGTCTAGGGGACCCTTTTATAGCCAAAATCACGGCCCTGTATCGCAATACGTCACCTAGGCTGAAGATAAATGGAACTGTATTACCCTGAGGGCTCGGTTGCTACAGAGGTATTGCACGTCACCCCGAGGTGTGATATCTCACTCTCAGGTAAGGATGGAGTGTGGATCAGGACCCGACACCTGCATGCATTACACCACATTGCCATGGGGCAGGGCGACCAATATGCCCCTGAGATGGGCACGACAGTCCCTGTCCCTGGCTGGAGTGGGGGGAGGGAACACTGAGGAAGGGGAACCCTGTAGTGCAGGAGCAGGGAGGAAGCAGTTCCTGGGTGCATTGAGAAGGGAGTATAAAAGGTGGGCACCATCTTAGTTCAGTGCAGAGAAGTCTGAGCAGAAGTGGCAGGGAGCAGGAGCTCTGCATGAGCTCTGCTCCGGAGGCAGGCCTAGTAACAGAGGCCCAGGCCTGGAAGAGGGAGAAGGAAGGAAGAGGAGCGGAGAAGGCTCTAGGAACGAGGAACGAAGGGATCCCAGGGGTGCGGACGGGCGAGTCGCCACCGCACGCCCGAATCCACCTGCGTGGAGGGGTCAGGCCAAAGGGGGAGACCTGTCACCGAAACTAGTGGAGGCAGGAAACGACCCTCAGCTAGAAACAGGAGGCTGTGACATTTTATGTGGCGCAGCCCCTCGCTACACCCGCTAGGAAGGCACCACATAGGGTCAGGGAAAATGGCGCCAAGTTTACCAAGAGGAGGCCCGAGGCAGCCGGACAGAAGGGTTGGTAAGAAAGGCCAGACAAAGGACACACAAAGGGGGTCCTGTGAAGCGCTCCAAAGTTATCTGGGAGTTGTCTGAGCCCCTCACCTGGTGAGCACAGTACGACGTGGGCAGCCGTTACCTGCAGACGTGGTCTGGATAATAAGAACTGTGAGTAAAGGCCCTGGACTGCATCACTGACTCCGTGTCGTTACTGCTGCTGCCCTGCACCATCACCCCCATCCTCCGCATACACTGCCCTGAGGCTATACTCCTCCCGTGGGGAGTTATGCTACGCTCTGCTGCACCCACAACACCAGCCTCAGCGGTCTGCCCTGCAGCGGCGGTTCACTCTGACCGCAATCCACGGGTGGCGTAGTCGGACATTTAAACATCAAAACCACATAAATAGTTCCGCCACTGGTTTGACCGCCCTGAGCCACGGAACCGAGTCGCCGCCACGGAGACTACAACCACCAGCATCCACCAAAAAGGGTCCGGCTCCGGGTGTCCCAAGGCCCAGGGGGCGCGTCAGAACATTTTCATCACCTTTCACAATCACCAATGGGACAAGGCAGGGATGTTCTCTGTCCCCTCTCTTATACATCCTAGTGACGGAGCACCTGCTCTCATCAATTCGCCATACCCCAATATTAGGTGGATTGAGGTGGGAGGCACCGAGTACAAGTGCTCTCTATTTGCTGATGATGTCCTAGTATATATCACTCAATCACATATATCCATCCCTGCTGTTATGGCTGAAATAGATCACTTTGTTACATGGTCAAATTTTAAAATTAATGCAGCGAAGTCTGAGGCCCTCGATGTCTCCCTCCCCAAATCCATATAGGATTCCATCCAGTCCAACTTTCCCTTTGCCTGGCCCTCACAGGGTATCCAATACTTAGGAATTCCTATTCATAGAGACCTCTCCCATCTATGTTATCTTAATTTTGGGCCATTTATTGAACAACTCCATACAGACCACGGTTGGCAAGTTAGAACTGTAAGCTTCACTATGTGAACCACTGGTGTTTTGTGGAAAAGCACATGTTCCAAATTATTATGCAAAAAGTGTTTAGGAGTGATAAGGGAAGAATTTGTTTGTTTGTCAGTTAAACTCATTGATGGTGATGTGTGTCAGGGCTCTTTATATCACTGTAAGCAATTGCAGACACCTGTGCTAATTAGTTTGGCAGGTGTGTCCAATGAAAGGCAAGACTACTTAAGAAGGCTGTCTCACATTATTAAGCAGCCTACATTTTCTGCCAAAATGGGAAAGAAAAAGGATGTGTCGGCTGCTGAGAAGCAACAAATTGTGGAGTGTTTAGGTCAAGGCATGACTACAATCAACATTGTGCGATGATCAGGATGAAGTGTCTTGGCAATCAAGAAGTATGTAGCTGATTCACAGTACACACGTGTGCGTGCTGATAAGGGCAAATTGAGGACTCTTTCCTACAGGCAATTACGTCAGGTTAAAAGAGCAGCGGCAAAAAAGCCTTGTCATAGCAGCAGACAAGTTTTTGAAGCTGCTGGTGCCTCCAACGTCCCCCGAACAACAAGATGCAGGGTCCTTCAGAGGTTTGCAGCTGTGCATACGCCATCCTGTCGACCTCCTCTATCCACTTCACACAAGCAGAAACGGCTCCAGTGGGCCAAACATTACATGAAGACTGATTTCAAAACTGTTTTGTTCACGGATGAGTGCCGTGCAGCGCTCGATGGTCCAGATGGATGGAGTGGAGGATGGCTGGTTGATGGACACCCCACGCAAACACGGCTACAGCGCCAACAAGGAGGAGGTGGAGTAATGTTTTGGGCTGGAATCATGGGGAGAGAGATTGTCGGCCCCTTTAGGATCCCTGAAGGCGCTAAAGATGAACTCCATAATGTATGTGGATTTTCTCAAACAGCACTTCCTGCCATGGTTCAAGAAGAAGAACCGTGTATTTCACAGCAAGATCATTTTTTTGCATGATAATGCACCATCTCATGCTGCACATAAAACATCTGCATCTCTGGCTGATAAGGGCATAAAAGGGGACAAACTTATGGTGTGACCCTAATGCTCCCCTGACCTCTACCCCATTCAGAACCTCTGGAGCATCATCAAAAGGAGTGTCTATGATGGCGGGAGGCAGTTCACATCTAAGCAACAGCTCTGGGAGGGTATTCTGTCCTCATGCAAAACAATTGAAGCAGAAACCATCCAAAACCTGACAAATTCAATGGACGAGAGAGTTCAGAAGCTCCTTTCGAACAAGGGGTCCTATGTGAAAATGTAACATCACCTAGAATAAAGTTTTGAGTTGAAAACTGTTTGATTTCAGTTTCTAATAACCTGCTAATGCTTATAATTTCAAAAATGACCATTTTTTTGGTCTTTATTAAAATGAAAAGGTTGATCGAAAAGTTTGGGGGATCTAAGAGTGTGGCAACCCAGTAGTCATGATTACTTCGAATTCTGACAATATGAGGGTCATGTTGCAGGTAGTGCAGCAAGAAGGCACTTATGTGTCTTGCGCATCTCGGAGCCCCAAAATTATTTTCCGGGCTAGATGCAGCTAAAAATTATTATTAATTTTAAATCTGGTGGAGCTTATTATAGATGGCCTAATAGAATCAGTGCTGCACACTGCTACAAAGCCCAAATTATTTTCCAGCCAAGATACAGATAAACATGATTAGTAATTTGAAAGCTTAAAACGGTTGGTAGGGTGATTTTAACCAATCATCCATCTTTTACTCTCCCCAGGATGACACAGGGGTAGAAAAGTCGTTTCGGATCCATGATTTGTTCATCTTTATGAACGTGAGTCTGTCTACATTATCAGTGGAGAGCCGCGTGTGCTTATCTGTCAGCACACCACCAGCAGCGCTGAACACACGTTCAGACAGAATGCTGGCTGCGGGGCATGACAAGATCTCCAAGGCGTAAGTGGCTAGCTCTGGCCATTTATCCAGATTGGAAGCCCAAAAAGAGCAAGGGTCCAGTGACACAGTCATGGCTTCAATGTTTACTTGGAGATACTCCTGTACCATCGTCTCTAGGCGTTGACTATGTGTCAGACTTCTTGTCTCCTGTGGCCTTGCAAAGGATGGGCTAAAAAAGTGGTGAAATGATTCCGCAAAATTGATGTTACCAGCAGATACTTTGGTTCTGTTACAGTTTGAGTGCTGAACATTTGACCTTCCCACGGTTGGCAAGTTGGAACTGTGAGATTCACTACGTGCACCACTGGTGTTTTGTGGAAAAGCACATGTAAGATTCTGCAACAGTCTCTGCTGATACTCCTGCATGCGTGCATCCCTTTCTATGGCAGGAATAATTTCTGCAAATTTACTTTTGTACCGGGGATCTAACAGTGTGGCAACCCAGTAGTCAGGATTATTTCTAATTCTCACAATTCGAGGGTCATGTTGCAGGTAGTGCAGCAAGAAGGCACTCATGTGTGTTGCGCATCCAGGAGCACCAAGTCCCTGTTGTGTTGGTGGCGAGGTAACAATCATGCTTCCTTCCTCTGTCCTCTCCCCCCAACCTCGCACAACAGAAATGTGATCAAGGTCTCCCTCATCTGATGAGTCTTCCATCAGTTCGTCCTCCACTTCTTCCTGGGCTCCTGCACCTTCCTCACTAGTTTGGCTTCTACCATGCGCCCTGGTAAAATCATCTCCCCCACCCTCACATGCCTGCCGCCTTGGTGCTGCCGACCGTCTGGACCTTGCAGATGTTAGCCCTTCCGCATACAACTCCTCCTCCTCTACTTCCTCCACCTCCTCTTGTGCCACCACCTGACTCCGAATTCTGTTTAACATGTGCTCCAGCATGTAAATCACCGGAATAGTCATGCTGATAATGGCATCGTCAGCACTAAACATCTTCGTCGCCATTTCAAAACTGTGCAGAAGGGTGCATAGGTCCCTGATCTGAGACCACTCCTCCAGTGTGATTTGCCCCACGTCTGGATCTCGTTGGCCCAGGCTATACGTCAGAACGTATTGCACCAGGGCTTGTCGGTGCTGCCACAGTCGCTGCAACATGTGCAGAGTTGAATTCCACCGGGTAGGCACATCGCATTTTAGCCGGTGAAGTGGCAGGCCCAACGACTTCTGTAGAGATGTAAGTCGCTGAGCTGCGGGATGCGAACGGCGGAAGTGAGCACACAGCGACCGTGCCCTCTGCAGAAGGCCATCTAGTCTGGGATAGTGGGCTAAAAATTGCTGGACAACCAGGTTCAACACGTGAGCCATACAAGGCTTTGCCCCGGCGAAGGGCCGCACCCAGGTTTGCAGCATTGTCGCACACGGCCTTCCCTGGTTTCAGGTCCAGTGGAGACAACCATTCATGAAATTGGTTCTCCAGAGCTGACCACAACTCCTCAGCTGTGTGACTCACATTTCCCAGACATTTCAAAGTAAAAACCGCCTGATGACGTTGAGCCCTACTGCCAGCATAGTAAGGAGGTGTGCAGGATCCCTTCTGCGCAGTTAGAAAGCTTGTGGCATGACCAGACAGGCTTTGGGTGCAGGTGGAAGACCGAGAGGAGGTTGAGGAGGCAGAAGCAGTGGAGGAACTTTGACATAAAGAGGATTGATGCACAACTCGTGGGGACGGCAAGACTTGGACAGCAGCCCCTTGTCCTGCTGTCACCATAGTTACCCAGTGCCCAGTCAGCGACATGTAACGCCCCTGTCCATGCCTACTCGTCCAAGTGTCTGTGGTGAAATGCACCCTGTCACACACAGAGTTTCTCAAAGAAGCGGTGATGTTGTGTGCGACATGCTGGTGGAGCGCAGGCACACCTTTCTTTGAGAAGTAGTGCCGACTGGGCATCTGGTACTGGGGCACTGCGACGGACATAAGGCCTCGAAAATCCTCTGTGTCCACCAGGCGGAAAGGCAGCATTTCTGTAGCCAAGAGCTTGCAGATGGTGAAATTCAACCTCTTAGCTTTCTCATGGCTAGGAGGAAATGGTCTTTTACTTGTCCACATCTGAGGGACCGAGGGCTGGCTATTGTGCTTAGACGGGGTTGATAAGGGTGTCCCCGGCAAACTGCCGGTCTGTGAGGAAGATGCAGGCGGACATGTTAGGTTGCCTTGATCCAAAGGTGGTGCTATCGATGTCGGACAGCGCTCAACACCAGCTGGTGTTACCACCTCCAAAGAAAATGATGACCTGCCAATCACGCTGGCTGTTGCGGGTAAAGAGGTGGCAGGTCTGCGCCCCAAAACAGGTGTGACTGCTGTCCCCCCAGTCACAGAGGATGAAGAGGCCGCGGATGCACAAGATATGGCAGACGGTGGTTGGCCCGGCCGGCTAGGCCGCATTGTAGCACACTGAGCTTCCCACTGCAACTTATGCTTCATGTCCATGTGCCGGTTCATGCATGAAGTACTCAAACTATGTATTTTTTGGCCTCTACTTAGCTTTTGCTGACAAATGTTACAGATAACCCGAGTTGGGTCATCTTTATCGATCTGAAAAA
This sequence comes from Phyllobates terribilis, assembly GCF_046119375.1. Lineage (NCBI taxonomy): Eukaryota > Metazoa > Chordata > Amphibia > Anura > Dendrobatidae > Phyllobates > Phyllobates terribilis. Next base: position 697,249,685 of record NW_027362762.1, read on the forward strand.
ATGCCCAGGCTATGCAAGGCTTAGCACCCATGCGACCTGAAGAGCCACCACGACTTGTGGTGAGAGGCAGAGTTGTGTTTGAGGATGCAGTTGTTGACGTGCTTCCAGTACTACGTCTCTGTCCAGGAAGGCGCAACCTGACCTCGTCGTCACTAGCATCTTCCTCCACCTCCTCTGCTGACCTCATCTCTTGGCTGACTGTGGGTTGACAGTAAGTGGGATCTCCGACCTCATCATCATCACCCTGTGCGTTATCACACCCGTCGTCCTCAGAGCCAACCTGTTCCTGCCCTGACAAAAAACTAAAGTTGTCGCTCCAATCAGGTATTTGAGTCTTATCATCGTCTTCCTCATTGTCTCCACCAACAGGAGTTACAGTTTGGGAATGAGGGTCTACATTATGGTCAGAACCTTCTGCGTCTGGTCCTGAATCCGACTCATAAAGATTCTGGGCATCAGTGCAGATCATTTCCTCGTCTGGATTCACAGAAGCGCTGGAGTCGACCTCTGATTCCCAGGCTATAGTATGAGTAAACAGCTCTGCAGACTCAACCATCTGTTCTACCTCATACTCAGACGGGCAGCTGGAGATTTGGGAGCTGTGAGGAAGCAAGTGCGATTGGGGTGACACCTTTGAGGACTGGTGTATTTGTGATGTTGAAGTTGATGTGGAGGAGAGCCCACTTAAAGGAGCACTTGATATCCGTTGAAGCACCTGCTGTTTTTGTGCCTCATCTGGAATTTGTAGCGATTGGCGTGGCCGTAAGAAAGAGATCTTATCACATTGTCCGCTAAAAGAAGTAGACATTTTAGTTTGGCTGGAAGATGGTCTTTCTTCTGCAGATGTTACTGTTGCTTTAACACCTACCCCACGGACACAACCTTTTTTCCCCTTCCCAACACGCCTATTCCCCTTTCCACCAGCAGCAGGCCTTTTTCCACTCATTTTGGTGGTTAACTAATTCACAACTCTGGAGTTGTTTGCACAAAAAAACAATGGATGGGAACCGAGCAGAGCTGAGTGGCCAAACTGTGGTATTAGGCCAAAACTATTGGCTGGGTTAGATGCAGAAAAAAATTATATTCAATTTGCAACCTGATGGAGGTCAGTATAGATGGACTAATAGAACAAGTCCCACACACAGCTAGAAGCCCAAATATTTTTTCAGAGGTAGATGCAGAAAAAAATATATTCAGTTTGCAACCTGATGGAGGTCAGTATAGATGGACTAATAGAGAAAGTCCCACACACTGCTAGAAGGCCAAATATTTTTTCAGAGCTAGATGCAGACAAAAAATTATTTTGAATTTGCAACCTGATGGAGGTCTGTATAGATGGATTAATAGAACAAGTCCCACACACAGCTAGAAGCCCAATATTTTTTCAGAGGTAGATGCAGAAAAAAAATATATTCAGTTTGCAACCTGATGGAGGTCAGTATAGATGGACTAATACAACAAGTCCCACACACAGCTAGAAGCCCAATATTTTTTCAGAGTTAGATGCAGAAAAAAGTTATATTCAATTTGCAACCTGATGGAGGTCAGTATAGATGGAGTAATAGAACAAGTCCCACACACAGCTAGAAGCCCAAATATTTTTTCAGAGGTAGATGCAGAAAAAAATATATTCAGTTTGCAACCTGATGGAGGTCAGTATAGATGGACTAATAGAATGATGCTATGCCCAAAAGATTTTACTTCACTAGGTGCAGTAAAAAAATTGGTATTCTATACACAGGTGGTATATCTTGCAACACAGATAGGCTACTCCACTGACTAACACACTCTGCAATAGGCCAAAAAGGATTAGCTTTGCTAGATTCAGCCAAATGCTGTGAAAAAAACTTGCACAGCACTGGCACAGACCTGCCTGGCAAAAACTGATAGGAACTCATGTAACCTAGTCCTGAAAAGGACTCCAATTACAATTAGTCTTTACTCCCACAACCTATCTATTTAAGAGTAGAGATGAGCGTTGTTCTACTCGAACTGTTCGCCAATCTCAAATTCGAGCTGTTTTTGGCGGTGTTCGAGCCGTTCGGCGAACACGAAGAATTTGAGAAAAATTCGGCTGTTCGAGGTTATGTTCGATAACTGTTCGTGCACCAAAATCATAACTGGATTTTTTCTCAGTAATGATGAAAATTAATGTTAATACGCAGTTTGAGTGTACAGCGGGGTGGGGGGAGGGGCAGGGGATGGATCTCTGCAGGAACAATGAAGATCTCCATTTTTTTTTTCTCTTTCCCGCATTTACAGTGGGGAGGTGCAATCTGTCAGCCTATCAGCAGCGCACACACGGAGCGAAGTGCTTTTTTTCACACAAGCAAGGGCATGTGTCATTGGCAGTGTATGTCACATGTCCTTGCCCTATAAGACCAAGCCATTTTCCCCGTCGCCACCATTTTCTCACTGCTGCAGCTGCGTGTTAGACGGCACCGCTGTTGCTGTGTGCGCTATACCTTGTTAATTTCAAGCCAATTTTCGCACAAATATACAGATAGCTTGGGAGTAGGGAATAGTTGTGATTGCAGTCCTTTTAAGGACTAGGTTACAGCATTTCCTACGACTTTTATCAGGCAGGTCTGTGCTCTTAAATAGATAGGTTGTGGGAGTAAAGACTAATTGTAATTGGAGTCCTTTTCAGGACTAGGTTACATCAGTTCCTATCAGTTTTTGCCAGGCAGGTCTGTGCCAGTGCTGTGCAAGTTTTTTTCACAGCATTTGGCTGAATCTAGCAAAGCTAATCCTTTTTGGCCTATTGCAGAGTGTGTTAGTCAGTGGAGTAGCCTATCTGTGTTGCAAGATATACCACCTGTGTATAGAATACCATTTTTTTTACTGCACCTAGTGAAGTAAAATCTTTTGGGCATAGCATCATTCTATTAGTCCATCTATACTGACCTCCATCAGGTTGCAAACTGAATCTAATTTTTTTCTGCATCTAGCTCTGAAAAAATATTGGGCTTCTAGCTGTGTGTGGGTCTTGTTCTATTAATCCATCTATACTGACCTCCATCAGGTTGAAAACTGAATATATTTTTTTCTGCATCTACCTCTGAAAAAATATTGGGCTTCTAGCTGTGTGTGGGACTTGTTGTATTAGTCCATCTATACTGACCTCCATCAGGTTGCAAATTGAATATAATTTTTTTCTGCATCTAACCCAGCCAATAGTTTTGGCCTAATACCACAGTTTGGCCACTCAGCTCTGCTCGGTTACCATCCATTGTTTTTTTGTGCAAACAACTCCAGAGTTGTGAATTAGTTAACCACCAAAATGAGTGGAAAAAGGCCTGCTGCTGGTGGAAAGGGGAATAGGCGTGTTGGGAAGGGGAAAAAAGGTTGTGTCCGTGGGGTAGGTGTTAAAGCAACAGTAACATCTGCAGAAGAAAGACCATCTTCCAGCCAAACTAAAATGTCTACTTCTTTTAGCGGACAATGTGATAAGATCCCTTTCTTACGGCCACGCCAATCGCTACAAATTCCAGATGAGGCACAAAAACAGCAGGTGCTTCAACGGATATCAAGTGCTCCTTTAAGTGGGCTCTCCTCCACATCAACTTCAACATCACAAATACTCCAGTCCTCAAAGGTGTCACCCCAATCGCACTTGCTTCCTCTCAGCTCCCAAATCTCCAGCTGCCCGTCTGAGTATGAGGTAGAACAGATGGTTGAGTCTGCAGAGCTGTTTACTCATACTATAGCCTGGGAATCAGAGGTCGACTCCAGCGCTTCTGTGAATCCAGACGAGGAAATGATCTGCACTGATGCCCAGAATCTTTATGAGTCGGATCCAGGACCAGACGCAGAAGGTTCTGACCATAATGTAGACCCTCATTCCCAAACTGTAACTCCTGTTGGTGGAGACAATGAGGAAGACGATGATAAGACTCAAATACCTGATTGGAGCGACAACTTTAGTTTTTTGTCAGGGCAGGAACAGGTTGGCTCTGAGGACGACGGGTGTGATAACGCACAGGGTGATGATGATGAGGTCGGAGATCCCACTTACTGTCAACCCACAGTCAGCCAAGAGATGAGGTCAGCAGAGGAGGTGGAGGAAGATGCTAGTGACGACGAGGTCAGGTTGCGCCTTCCTGGACAGAGACGTAGTACTGGAAGCACGTCAACAACTGCATCCTCAAACACAACTCTGCCTCTCACCACAAGTCGTGGTGGCTCTTCAGGTCGCATGGGTGCTAAGCCTTGCATAGCCTGGGCATTTTTTCAGATCGATAAAGATGACCCAACTCGTGTTATCTGTAACATTTGTCAGCAAAAGCTAAGTAGAGGCGAAAAAATACATAGTTTGAGTACTTCATGCATGAACCGGCACATGGACATGAAGCATAAGTTGCAGTGGGAAGCTCAGTGTGCTACAATGCGGCCTAGCCGGCCGGGCCAACCACCGTCTGCCATATCTTGTGCATCCGCGGCCTCTTCATCCTCTGTGACTGGGGGGACAGCAGTCACACCTGTTTTGGGGCGCAGACCTGCCACCTCTTTACCCGCAACAGCCAGCGTGATTGGCAGGTCATCATTTTCTTTGGAGGTGGGAACACCAGCTGGTGTTGAGCGCTGTCCGACATCGATAGCACCACCTTTGGATCAAGGCAACCTAACATGTCCGCCTGCATCTTCCTCACAGACCGGCAGTTTGCCGGGGACACCCTTATCAACCCCGTCTAAGCACAATAGCCAGCCCTCGGTCCCTCAGATGTGGACAAGTAAAAGACCATTTCCTCCTAGCCATGAGAAAGCTAAGAGGTTGAATTTCACCATCTGCAAGCTCTTGGCTACAGAAATGCTGCCTTTCCGCCTGGTGGACACAGAGGATTTTCGAGACCTTATGTCCGTCGCAGTGCCCCAGTACCAGATGCCCAGTCGGCACTACTTCTCAAAGAAAGGTGTGCCTGCGCTCCACCAGCATGTCGCACACAACATCACCGCTTCTTTGAGAAACTCTGTGTGTGACAGGGTGCATTTCACCACAGACACTTGGACGAGTAGGCATGGACAGGGGCGTTACATGTCGCTGACTGGGCACTGGGTAACTATGGTGACAGCAGGACAAGGGGCTGCTGTCCAAGTCTTGGCGTCCCCACGAGTTGTGCGTCAATCCTCTTTATGTCAAAGTTCCTCCACTGCTTCTGCCTCCTCAACCTCCTCTCGGTCTTCCACCTGCACCCAAAGCCTGTCTGGTCATGCCACAAGCTTTCTAACTGCGCAGAAGGGATCCTGCACACCTCCTTACTATGCTGGCAGTAGGGCTCAACGTCATCAGGCGGTTTTTACATTGAAATGTCTGGGAAATGTGAGTCACACAGCTGAGGAGTTGTGGTCAGCTCTGGAGAACCAATTTCATGAATGGTTGTCTCCACTGGACCTGAAACCAGGGAAGGCCGTGTGCGACAATGCTGCAAACATGGGTGCGGCCCTTCGCCGGGGCAATGTCACACATGTGCCTTGTATGGCTCACGTGTTGAACCTGGTTGTCCAGCAATTTTTAGCCCACTATCCCAGACTAGATGGCCTTCTGCAGAGGGCACGGTCGCTGTGTGCTCACTTCCGCCGTTCGCATCCCGTAGCTCAGCGACTTGCATCTCTACAGAAGTCGTTGGGCCTGCCACTTCACCGGCTAAAATGCGATGTGCCTACCCGGTGGAATTCAACTCTGCACATGTTGCAGCGACTGTGGCAGCACCGACAAGCCCTGGTGCAATACGTTCTGACGTATAGCCTGGGCCAACGAGATTCAGAGGTGGGGCAAATCACGCTGGAGGAGTGGTCTCAGATCAGGGACCTATGCACCCTTCTGCACAGTTTTGAAATGGCGACGAAGATGTTTAGTGCTGACGATGCCATTATCAGCATGACTATTCCGGTGATTTACATGCTGGTGCACATGTTAAACAGAATTCGGAGTCAGGTGGTGGCACAAGAGGAGGTGGAGGAAGTAGAGGAGGAGGAGTTGTATGCGGAAGGGCTAACATCTGCAAGGTCCAGACGGTCGGCAGCACCAAGGCGGCAGGCATGTGAGGGTGGGGGAGATGGTTTTACCAGGGCGCATGGTAGCAGCCAAACTAGTGAGGAAGGTGCAGGAGCCCAGGAAGAAGTGGAGGACGAACTGATGGAAGACTCATCAGATGAGGGAGACCTTGATCACATTTCTGTTGTGCGAGGTTGGGGGGAGAGGACAGAGGAAGGAAGCATGATTGTTACCTCGCCACCAACACAACAGGGACTTGGTGCTCCTGGATGCGCAACACACATGAGTGCCTTCTTGCTGCACTACCTGCAACATGACCCTCGAATTGTGAGAATTAGAAATAATCCTGACTACTGGGTTGCCACACTGTTAGATCCCCGGTACAAAAGTAAATTTGCAGAAATTATTCCTGCCATAGAAAGGGATGCACGCATGCAGGAGTATCAGCAGAGACTGTTGCAGAATCTTACATGTGCTTTTCCACAAAATACCAGTGGTGCACGTAGTGAATCTCACAGTTCCAACTTGCCAACCGTGGGACCGTCAAGTGTTCAGCACTCAAACCGTAACAGAACCACAGTATCTGCTGGTAACATCAATTTTGCGGAATCATTTCACCACTTTTTTAGCCCATCCTTTGCAAGGCCACAGGAGACAAGAAGTCTGACACATAGTCAACGCCTAGAGACGATGGTACAGGAGTATCTCCAAGTAAACATTGAAGCCACGACTGTGTCACTGGACCCTTGCTCTTTTTGGGCTTCCAATCTGGATAAATGGCCGGAGCTAGCCACTTACGCCTTGGAGATCTTGTCATGCCCCGCAGCCAGCGTTCTGTCTGAACGTGTGTTCAGCGCTGCTGGTGGTGTGCTGACAGATAAGCGCACGCGGCTCTCCACTGATAATGTAGACAGACTCACGTTCATAAAGATGAACAAATCATGGATCCGAAACGACTTTTCTACCCCTGTGTCATCCTGGGGAGAGTAAAAGCTTGATGATTGGTTAAAATCACCCTACCAACCGTTTTAAGCTTTCAAATTACTAATCATGTTTATCTGTATCTTGACTGGAAAATAATTTGGGCTTTGTAGCAGTGTGCAGCACTGATCCTATTAGGCCATCTATACTAAAGCTTCACCAGATTTAAAATTAAAAATAATTTTTAGCTGCATCTAGCCCGGAAAATAATTTTGGGGCTCCGAGATGCGCAAGGCACATAAGTGCCTTCTTGCTGCACTACCTGCAGCATGACCCTCATATTGTCAGAATTCGAAGTAATCATGACTACTGGGTTGCCACACTCTTAGATCCCCCAAACTTTTCGATCAACCTTTTCATTTTAATAAAGACCAAAAAAATGGTCATTTTTGAAATTATAAGCATTAGCAGGTTGTTAGAAACTGAAATCAAACAGTTTTCAACTCAAAACTTTATTCTAGGTGATGTTACATTTTCACATAGGACCCCTTGTTCGAAAGGAGCTTCTGAACTCTCTCGTCCATTGAATTTGTCAGGTTTTGGATGGTTTCTGCTTCAATTGTTTTGCATGAGGACAGAATACCCTCCCAGAGCTGTTGCTTAGATGTGAACTGCCTCCCGCCATCATAGACACTCCTTTTAATGATGCTCCAAAGGTTCTGAATGGGGTAGAGGTCAGGGGAGCATGGGGGTCACACCATAAGTTTGTCCCCTTTTATGCCCATATCAGCCAGAGATGCAGATGTTTTATGTGCAGCATGAGATGGTGCATTATCATGCAGAAAAATGATCTTGCTGTGAAATACACGGTTCTTCTTCTTGAACCATGGCAGGAAGTGCTGTTTGAGAAAATCCACATACATTATGGAGTTCATCTTTAGCGCCTTCAGGGATCCTAAAGGGGCCGACAATCTCTCTCCCCATGATTCCAGACAAAACATTACTCCACCTCCTCCTTGTTGGCGCTGTAGCCGTGTTTGCGTGGGGTGTCCATCAACCAGCCATCCTCCACTCCATCCATCTGGACCATCGAGCGCTGCACGGCACTCATCCGTGAACAAAACTGTTTTGAAATCAGTCTTCATGTAATGTTTGGCCCACTGGAGCCGTTTCTGCTTGTGTGAAGTGGATAGAGGAGGTCGACAGGATGGCATATGCACAGCTGCAAACCTCTGAAGGACCCTGCATCTTGTTGTTCAGGGGACGTTGGAGGCACAAGCAGCTTCAAAAACTTGTCTGCTGCTATGACAAGGCTTTTTGGCCGCTGCTCTTTTAACCTGACGTAATTGCCTGTAGGAAAGAGTCCTCAATTTGCCCTTATCAGCACGCACACGTGTGTACTGTGAATCAGCTACATACTTCTTGATTGCCAAGACACTTCATCCTGATCATCGCACAATGTTGATTGTAGTCATGCCTTGACCTAAACACTCCACAATTTGTTGCTTCTCAGCAGCCGACACATCCTTTTTCTTTCCCATTTTGGCAGAAAATGTAGGCTGCTTAATAATGTGAGAGAGCCTTCTTAAGTAGTCTTGCCTTTCATTGGACACACCTGCCAAACTAATTAGCACAGGTGTCTGCAATTGCTTACAGTGATATAAAGAGCCCTGACACACATCACCATCAATGAGTTTAACTGACAAACAAACAAATTCTTCCCTTATCACTCCTAAACACTTTTTGCATAATAATTTGGAACGCAGTGTACATGTGCTTTTCCACAAAACACCAGCGGTTCACGTAGTGAATCTTACAGTTCTAACTTGCCAACCGTGGTCTGTATGGAGTTGTTCAATAAAGGGCCCAAAATTAAGATAACATAGATGGGAGAGGTCTCTATGAATAGGAATTCCTAAGTATTTGATACCCTGTGAGGGCCAGGCAAAGGGAAAGTTGGACTGGATGGAATCCTATATGGATTTGGGGAGGGAGACATCGAGGGCCTCAGACTTCGCTGCATTGATTTTAAAATTTGACCATGTAACAAAGTGATCTATTTCAGCCATAACAGCATGGATGGATATATGTGATTGAGTGATATATACTAGGACATCATCAGCAAATAGAGAGCACTTGTACTCGGTGCCTCCCACCTCAATCCACCTAATATTGGGGTTATGGCGAATTGATGAGAGCAGGTGCTCCGTCACTAGGATGTATAAGAGAGGGGACAGAGGACATCCCTGCCTTGTCCCATTGGTGATTGTGAAAGGTGATGAAAATGTTCTGACGCACCCCCTGGGCCTTGGGACACCCGGAGCCGGACCCTTTTTGGTGGATGCTGGTGGTTGTAGTCTTCGTGGCGGCGACCCGGTTCCGTGGCTCAGGGCGGTCAAACCAGTGGCGGAACTATTTATGTGGTTTTCATGTTTAAATGTCCGACTACGCCACCCGTGGATTGCGGTCAGAGTGAACCGCTGCTACAGGGCAGACCGCTGAGGCTGGTGTTGTGGGTGCAGCAGAGCGTAGCATAACTCCCCACGGGAGGAGTATAGCCTCAGGGCAGTGTATGCGGAGGATGGGGGTGATGGTGCAGGGCAGCAGCAGTAACGACACGGAGTCAGTGATGCAGTCCAGGGCCTTTACTCACAGTTCTTATTATCCAGACCACGTCTGCAGGTAACGGCTGCCCACGTCGTACTGTGCTCACCAGGTGAGGGGCTCAGACAACTCCCAGATAACTTTGGAGCACTTCACAGGACCCCCTTTGTGTGTCATTTGTCTGGCCTTTCTTACCAACACTTCTGTCCGGCTGCCTCGGGCCTCCTCTTGGTAAACTTGGCGCCAGTTTCCCTGACCCTATGTGGTGCCTTCCTAGCGGGTGTAGCGAGGGGCTGCGCCACATAAAATGTCAGAGCCTCCGGTTTCTAGCTGAGGGTCGTTTCCTGCCTCCACTAGTTCGGGGACCGGTCTCCCCCTTTGGCCTGACCCCTCCACGCAGGTGGATTCGGGCGTGCGGTGGCGACTCGCCCGTCCGCACCCCTGGGATCCCTTCATTCCTCATTCCTGGAGCCTTCTCCGCTCCTCTTCCTTCCTTCTCCCTCTTCCAGGCCTGGGCCTCTGTTACTAGGCCCGCCTCCGGAGCAGAGCTCATGCAGAGCCCCTGGTCCCTGCCACTTCTGCTCAGACTTCTCTGCACTGAACTAAGATGGTGCCCACCTTTTATACTCCCTTCTCAATGCACCCAGGAACTGCTTCCTCCCTGCTCCTGCACTACAGGGTTCCCCTTCCTCAATGTTCCCTCCCCCCACTCCAGCCAGGGACAGGGACTGTCGTGCCCATCTCAGGGGCATATTGGTCGCCCTGCCCGACGGCAATGTGGTGTAATGCATGCAGGTGTCGGGTCCTGATCCACACTCCATCCTTACCTGAGAGTGAGATATCACACCTCTGGGTGAGGTGCAATACGTCTGTAGCAACCGAGCCCTCAGGGTGCTACAGTTCCATTTATCTTCAGCCTAGGTGACGTATTGCGATACAGGGCCGTGATTTTGGCTATAAAAGGGTCCCCTAGACCCTTACCCCAAGCTTTTTAAGAGAATCATATATGGCGTGCCAGGAGACTCTATGGAATGCTTTCTCAGCATCCAACGAGAGTATCTAATTACAAATTTTTAACTGCATCTAGCCCAGGAAATACTTTGTGCCTAGTAGCAGTGTCTGCTAGTCAGCGGATTATCCCGGCTGTTAAGCAAGCTACACCACCTGTAGTTTAGACACTTAATTTTTTCAAAGGAAATGATTCGGGACCATGGGATACTTAGTGAAGAGCATCAGGAGGCACCCCAAGGCATAGGGGCTGGGACTGGCATTAGGATGCCTTGCGGTGGACAGCCGAGCTCGATCCTTATAAAAGCTTTTTAACTGCAGCAGCTTTAGTGGACGCTACTGGAGCTGGAATTACGCGGCTGCTGGCATGAGACTTGCCCTCCAATAGATCCTTGTAAATGGATTTAAAGTGTATTCATTCAAATTAGAGAGACAATTTAAATTAAAAAGCTTAGAGCTGCCTCCACCACAGGGGGGCTCGCTCGACCCACCAGCGGACAGGCACCAGTATTGGGAGAGGGGGGCTGGCCGTCGGGGTTCACCGCGGCTCTGGCACAAACCCGGCGACACGGAGGTGGCACGGGCAGGAGCGGACTGGCCGTGTCGGCTTCTCACTTTTTGGATTTTAGAAGGGCATGACATGCCTATATCTGTGTCTCCCCCTCCTTTTACTCCTCCACCTCTTTTATTTTCGCATGACTATATGTACTTGTCACTTTTCCATGTGTTAGTTATGTCTTCTGAGCAGTTTGTCAGCTTTTGGACACCTTTGAAGGTGTTTTCTATGTGTTTCTATGTGTTTTTGTTTGCCTGCCATTGTTTTTAACGGTGTTCGACGAACAGTTCGACGAACACACGGGTGTTCGACGAACCGAACCGAACTCGAACACTACGGGGGTGGCTCAACACTATTTAAGAGTGTAGCACCCTGAGGATTCGGCTGCTACAGGGGTATTGCACCTCAACCCAGAGGTGTGATATTCCACTCCCGGGTAAGGATGGAGTGTGGAACTGAGCTCAGTTAGCTGCATGCACTACACACATCCCATTTCCGAGGGACAGACCGATGGTACTCCCACTAGAGAAATGTGCAGGTACGACAGTGTCTGTTCCTGGCTGGAGTGGGAGGGGGGTGGAACATCCCAGTAGTGTAGGGGCAGATAGGGGGAGCAGCCTGGGTAAAGCTAGGAGCTCATTGGGTGCTGGTCACCTGAGCTCACACATAGAGGGAGTATATAAGGTGGGAACCATCTTAGATCAGGGTCAGTCAGTCAGTCAGTCTTCTGTAGAGGGTTGGTCAGTCCTGAGAGAGGTCCAGGAGAGCCTGAAGAGAGAGAGAGAGGAGAAGAGAAGGACCCAGAGGGGGAGAAGAAGGAACCCCAAGAACCCAGAATTAAACCAGAAGGGTGAAGGGTTGGCACGCTAGGGAACCGGATCCCAAATTAGTGGAGGAGAGAAACAACCCTCAGCTAAGAACCGGAGGCTGCGACATTTCATGTGGAGCAGCCCCTCACTAAGTCCACTAAGAAGGCACACCAGGTATAGGGTCAGGGAACCCTGAAGAGGTGCACCCACCAAGAGGCCCGAGGGAGCCGGACTTAGGTGGATCCCTGGTGAGGAAGGCCAGTAGAAAGGACAGTCAGAAAGGGAGCTCAGGACCACGCTCCAGAATTGCTTGGGGGTTGGCCGAGTCCAGGACCTGGTGGATGCAGCACGGCTCGGGCGGTCACTTAAGGCCAGAGTGACCACAAGAACAGCAGTAAGTAAAAACCCTGAACTGCACAGCCCGACTCTGAGACTTCTTACCATCCACACTGCACCACCACTACCACCATCCTCTACACCTGACCCCCTGAGGCTATACCCCTCCCGTTGGGGGTTATACTACCCGAAGCTGCACACATACCACCAGCCTCAGCGGACCCTGCTGCAGCGGCGGCCTTTTGACCGCAAATCAACGGGTGGCGTAGTCGACACAAAGAACACTAATAACATCTGTAAGGACTGCCACACACTGAGCTTGACACCCTGGGCACGGACCGGGTCACCGCCACTCGGAGACTACAACCCCCATCTGATCCGGCTCCGGGTATCCCCCAAACAACACTGGCCCAGGGGGCGCGTCAAGAGCACAGACTGATAAAAGTCGTAGGAAATGCTGTAACCTAGTCCTTAAAAGGACTGCAATCACAACTATTCCCTACTCCCAAGCTATCTGTAGATTTGTGCGAAAATTGGCTTGAAATTAACAAGGTATAGCACACACAGCAACAGCGGTGCCGTCTAACACGCAGCTGCAGCAGTGAGAAAATGGTGGCGACGGGGAAAATGGCTTGGTCTTATAGGGCAAGGACATGTGACATACACTGCCAATGACACATGCCCTTGCTTGTGTGAAAAAAAGCACTTCGCTCCGTGTGTGCGCTGCTGATAGGCTGACAGATTGCACCTCCCCACTGTAAATGCGGGAAAGAGAAAAAAAAATTGAGATCTTCATTATTCCTGCAGAGATCCATCCCCTGCCCCTCCCCCCACCCCGCTGTACACTCAAACTGCGTATTAACATTAATTTTCATCATTACTGAGAAAAAATCCAGTTATGATTTTGGTGCACGAACAGTTATCGAACATAACCTCGAACAGCCGAATTTTTCTCGAATCGTTCGTGTTCGCCGAACGGCTCGAACACCGCCCAAAACAGCTCGAATTTGAGATTGGCGAACAGTTCGAGTAGAACAACGCTCATCTCTACCAGGCAGCCCTCGTCCCCAAATGTAAGCTGGGAGAGATCCACTCCCGGGGACTCGAGCTGCCGGATCTGGCGCATGAGGCAACCCCCCTCGCTACCACTGTCACTACTCCCATCATCATCCTCCACACTGCTGGCGTCCGATGGGAGCGCGACTTGGTGATGATCTAATTGCCCACTATGTGTGACCTGGTGATCACTTACCAGGTCCCCAGGCAGGCTGTCCGGCTTCTCCTCCTCCTCCTCCTCCTCCTCCTCCTCCATAGCAGATTCCCCAGCCTCCTCCTCCTCTGCCTGGGTCGAGCGGCCAGACCCCTCTAGCGCCCCTCTGGCGGCCGTGGTGGTGGTAGTGGTTATTCCCAAGAACCTCTCATCGTTGTCAAGTTTCTCTTGGAAGGGACTGGCATTAGCCAGAATCTCTTGCTTCCTCTTCTCCAAGGCCTTTATTGAGCTTTTCAGCTCCTTTACTTTAGCTGACAGGGCCAACCTAGGGCCACGAGATGCGCTGTTTGTGGCTAGCTGAGCACACCGCAGCTCCTCCCGAAGCCGCCTCAAGGTCTTTATGGCTTCCCCGTGTTCACTGAGGTACATGCCCAGGCGAGAGCCGAAGGTGGAAGTTGGCTCCCCCTCAGCCTGGACACCCCAGTCCTCATGGACGGCCATTGTACCCCGGCAAGCACCAGGCTCTTCCCCAGGAGGAGAGATCTGTCCCACTTGCGGCCCGGCTACGGCCCCGGCCGGTACCCTGCCGCTCCTCTTTGCCTGTTTAGCCTCCTTGGCCTTAGCCTCCATCGCTCTCACATCTTTGGCTTTTCCTTCCTTGGCCTTTTTGGCCTTAGAGGTGCTGCCTTTCATTGTAGGGGCTCAGTACAAAATAAAGTAACCATAAAGTTCAAAAATAAAGTCCAAAAACAGGACTCCCACCCCCGGTATCAACCGAGGGGTGGGAGACGCGGACAAGCCCCACTGATGTCCTCAACCACCCTCCCTCTCCTGGATCCAAGAGGGGGGGGTCCTTCCATGTGAAAAACAAGCCTCACGGCCCAGGAGCTCCTCAGTCCACCACCTCTCTCCTCAGCTGCAGTCCACACATTGACACACCCAGGAATTCCCGCAGCTGCTGGCATCAGACTTGCCCTTAAATAGATCCTTGAAAAAGGATTTAAAGTGTACTCATTCAAATTAGAGAGACAATTTAAATTAAAAAGATTAGACCTGCCTCCACCGCAGGGGGGCTCGCTCGACCCACCAGCGGACAGGCACCAGTATTGGGAGAGGGGGGCTGGCCGTCAGGGTCCACCGCAGCTTTGGCACAAACCGGGCGACACGGAGGTCGCACGGGCAGGAACGGACTGGCCGTGTCGGCTTCTCACTTTTTGGATTTTAGAAGGGCATGACATGCCTATATCTGTGTCTCCCCCTCCTTTTACTCCTCCACCTCTTTTATTTTCGCATGACTATATGTACTTGTCAATTTTCCATGTGTTAGTTGTGTCTTCTGAGCAGTTTGTCAGCTTTTGGACACCTTTGAAGGTGTTTTCTATGTGTTTCTATGTGTTTTTGTTTGCCTGCCATTGGTTTTAACGGTGTTCGAAGGTGTTCGACGAACAGTTCGACGAACAGTTCGGCGAACATACGGGTGTTCCACGAACAGAACCGAACTTGAACACTACGGGGTGGCTCAACACTACTTTACATGTCAAAAGGGGTCACCGACTGGTACAACAGGAGAGAGGACCCTGCCTGCAAGGGCGCACTGTCACGGTCGTGCTTTGTGGAACCACTGTGCCATGGACCCCTGGAGAGCCAGGAGGGGCGTGACTAAGTGAGCACCGGACTGTTCACTAGAGCCTCTGATGGTGAGATTAGACTTGGCTCCCGATGAACGATAGGTGCCACTCCAGGACAGACCAATGGACGCGCAGCAGCGGGACCCAGTAGGACAGACTAGATGGTTCAGCCGGCAGAGCCTGTATCAGGAGTGGAGCAGGCAGAGTCTGTATCAGGAGTGGAGCAGGCAGAGTTTGTATCAGAGTGCAGCAGGCAGAGTTTGTATCAGAGTGCAGCAGGCAGAGTCTACATCAGAGTGCAGCAGGCAGAGTCTGTATCAGGAGTGTTGCAGGCAGAGTCTGTGTTAGGAGGGCGGTTGCTAACAACTTTAATATAATGGAACGCAACTGACCCCGCAGTCCCCCCCTCTAACATCCCCCTCCACTTGACGCTCATTTTCCTCAACGAGCAGGGGGGCATGAATGTGGTCCACCGATTCACAGGGAAGATCCTCAGATCCGTGACCCCTCCGGTGTACAGTGTACCCTTTTTTCCCACGAACCATTTTAGATCCCATAATAGCCTGCAGCTCGAGATTATCACCCCAGGTGACTGTAGCAGGTTGGGGTTCAGCGAGTTTTGACAGGTGAACGGGTCTAAGGAGCGACACATGGAAAGTGTCCTGACTCCTCAGGTGTCGTGGTAGCTGTAACTGGTACATTACAGGGTTTACCTGGACCAATAAAGCGAGGAGAAAACTTAGCAGATCTCCCGCATACTCTAGTATTGCGGGCCAAGAGCCACACTCTGTCGCCCGGGTAGAATACGGGGGCAGGACGACGATAAGTGTCAGCCGACTCTCTATCTGTGGAGACCGTCACGGGTGATGGATGGAGAAGATCAGCTGGATTTAGACAGAATGATTTATTTCTCGCACAGAAGGCACACGCGAGAACAAAATCCTTGACGTCCTGGCGCCACCGGGGCCACCAATAGGACCGTTGAAGGGACTTAGTGGTACGTTTGACCCTAAGATGGGCTCCGATCTTAGGGGCATGAGCCCAGGAGAGGATCTCATCTTGTATATTAGGGGGAACAAACATCCTCCCTGAAGTAACCTGGTTCTTTTTGACAGAATCTGACAAGACCTGGGTCTCGGGGACAGACAGAGGATCTGTGCCGGGGGCCACATCGGTAGAAGGGTCAGAGACTACCCTCCGGGTGACAGTAGCCATACACTGAGACACACAATTCTCACTCCAGGAAGAAATTCTCCCCGTATTCCAGTCAATGTGTGGAGTGTGACAACGCAACCATGGAAGACCCAATAACACCTCATCTAATCCACCGGGAATAATAAGAAAGGAGATAACCTCCCGGTTACCCTGAGGAAAAGACATGGTGAGGGGAATCGACCGGTGGGTGATTTGTGTGTCCAGGAGTGAACCGTTGACTACCCTAATGTTCATTGGTCTTGGCAGTAACTCTATAGGAATGGCATGCCTCTGGGCAAACATAGATGTCAAAAAATTGCCATCGGCGCCAGAATCCACCCACGCCTTGGCAGTAAGCACGGTTGTTCCGAAGGACAATGTCACCTTATACAATAATTTGGAGGAAGAAGCCCCAGAATCCAACACACCTCCTCCAACGGTGGTTAGACACACTCGTTTACCTGACAGCTTGGAACCTTTATTAATGGGGGGCTCCAAGAGATGAGCTGGTCGGGAACGAGAAGAGTTAGACTCAGTTCGAGATATATCCATAGCCTCAGGCTCTGGGTCGGGAGTCTCGGGTTTGGAAATGGGTCTAGAGAAGGATGGTGCCAACTGATACTGAGGTCTGGCGACCTCCAGCTCTAACTTGTGTTCAGCATGACGCAAGTCTATACGGTTAGCGAGAGATATTAACTCCTCCAGGGAGGTTGGGATCTCTCTGGTAGATAGAGCATTTTTAATATGCCCAGCCAGACCCTTCCAGAACACCGGGATAAGCGACCGCTCAGACCAATCCAGTTCAGCCGCTGGGTTCTGAACTGAATGGCATAGTGGCTGGCGGTGGCCGAACCCTGGATCAACGCAAGAAGCTTAAGAGCCGTATCATGCGTGACCTGAGAACCTAGGAATACAGGGTCTTAAGGAAAAGACCCGCATTTGCTGCAACCGGATCATCCCGCTCCCATATCATGCCTCCATCAACTCCTAATGAATGGAGCATAAATTAACAAAACCCCTGCATAATTTACTGTCCCCAGAAAATTTTTCCAGGAGAGCAAAACGGAGTAATGGGGCACTTACAGTGGTTGCAGTATTCACCGCAGCCGAGTTAATAATATTGACTGCTAGAGAAGCCGCCTGGGTAGCTACTGCAGTGATATCAGCGACCGGGACAGCTTGTTCCAGTGATAACTCTCTTACATCCATGACTTTTTCCTCTCTAATTCCCTCAACCTTCTTGCTCTCACTGAAACCTGGATCCAGCAGTCGGACACCACTGCCGCGGCAGCTCTCTCCTATGGTGGCCTACATTTCTCTCATACCACGCGACCTGACAACAGATCAGGGGTAGGTGTTGGTCTGCTTCTTTCAACAAAATTTACTTTTCAGGTTATCCTCCCTGTACCCTCCCTTATCTTCCCGTCTTTTGAGGCTCACACAGTCAGACTCTACCGGCCCTTCTCCCTGCAAGTGGCGGTTGTCTATCGCCCTCCAGGTCCCCCCCGTCAATTCCTGGATCACTTTGCTGCCTGGCTTCCAAATTTTCTATCCTGCGACATCCCCACGATAATCATGGGAGATTTTAACATCCCAATTTTCCCCACCTGCCACGCATCTTTTATCACTAACCTCCTCCTTCGGCCTTTCACAGCTTGCTAATTCTCCTACACATGAAGACGGGAACACATTGGACCTGATCTTCTCCCGGCTTTGCTCAGTACATGACTTTACTAACTCTCCCCTTCCACTTTCTGACCATAATATTCTTTCATTCTCTGTCAAGAACTGTGACTCTACTCAAGACACTCCCACCGTCCACAGTTATAGAAATGTACGCGCCATTAACATCCAGAAATTTATAGAAAGGTTGCAATCATCATTGGCCCCAATCTCCTCCCTCTCATGTCCCGACTCTGCATTGAAGCATTATAACAAAATAATGCTATGAGCCCTGGATGAAGACGCACCTCCTACACAAAGAAAAATTCAGCATAGACGGCGACAACCCTGGCACACGCATCAAACATGTCTTCTCCAGACGTACTCCAGGTGCGCTGAACGGCTGTGGAGAAAATCAAATCTGCCCGAAGATTTCCTCCATTATAAATTTATGCTGAAAACATATAACTCTGCCCTTCACCTCTCCAAACAAACCTACTTTAACAACCTCATCATCTCACTTTCCAATAATCCTAAACGACTCTTTGACACGTTTCATTCTCTCCTCAATCAAACAACACAGGCCCCGACCACCGACCTCAGCGCTGACGATCTGGCCAATTATTTCAGAGAAAAAATTGACCATATCCGACAGGAAATCTTCTCCCAATCCCCAAATGTTATGCATGCTCTCCCCCGCCACATTGTATCCTGCTCACTTTCTGACTTCGAACCAGTCACGGAAGATGAAGTGATCAGGCTCCTTGCATCTTCTCGCCCTACCACCTGCACCAGTGACCCTATTCCCTCGCATCACCTTCAGTCCCTTGCTCCAGCTGTCACCACTCACCTAACTAAAATCTTCAACCTTTCCCTCTCATCTGGTATCTTTCCCTCTTCTTTTAAACACGCCAGCATACAACCATTACTTAAAAAACCATCCCTTGAACAAAACTGCACGGCCAACTACAGACCTGTTTCTAATCTTCCCTTTATCTCTAAACTCCTGGAATGCCTGGTCCACTCCCGTCTCATCTGCTCTCTCTCAGACAACTCAGACAACTCTCTTCTTGACCCTTTACAATCTGGTTTCCGCTCTATACATTCTACTGAAACTGCCCTCACTAAAGTCTCTAATGATTTACTAACAGCTAAATCTAATGGTCACTACTCCCTGCTGATTCTCCAGGATCTCTCTGCAGCATTCGACACTGGATCACCAGCTCCTCCTCACTATGCTCCGCACTATTGGCCTCAAGGACACTGTTCTCTCCTGGTTCTCCTCCTATCTCTCTGACCGCTCCTTCTCTGTGTCTTTTGCCGGCTCCTCCTCCTCCCTACTTCCCCTTACTGTCGGGGTTCCTCAAGGATCAGTCCTAGGCCCCCTTCTTTTCTCCTTATACACCACTCCTATTGGACAAACAATCAGCAGATTCGGTTTTCAGTACTATCTCTATGCTGATGACACCCAATTATACACCTCTGCTCCGGACATCACCCCTGCATTACTACAAAAGACCAGTGATTGTCTTTCTGCTGTGTCTAACATTATGTCCTCCCTCTACCTAAAACTGAATCTGTCAAAAACTGAACTACTCGTCTTTTCTCCCTCCACTAACCTACCTCTGCCCGATATTGCCATTTCTGTTTGTGGCTCAACCATTACTCCCCAGCAACAAGCCCGCTGTCTTGGGGTCATTTTTGATTCAGATCTTTCTTTCACTCCTCACATCAAATCACTCGCTCGTTCATGTCATCTACACCTCAAAAACATCTCAAGAATCAGGACTTTTCTCACCTTCGACTCCGCAAAAACTCTTACTGTAGCTCTTATTCATTCTCGTCTTGACTATTGCAACGCTCTACTAATCGGTCTCCCTCTTACTAAACTCTCCCCTCTCCAACCTGTCCTTAACGCAGCAGCCAGGATCATATTCCTCGCCAACCGCTACACCGATGCCTCTTCCCTGTGCCAGTCATTGCATTGGTTGCCCATCCAATATAGAGTTCAATTTAAACTTATCACGCTTACCCACAAAGCGCTCCATGCTTCAGTACCCCCCTACATCTCCTGTCTTGTCTCAGTCTACCACCCTACATGTGCCCTCCGTTCTGCAAATGACTTCAAATAAAATCCTCCATAATCCGAACTTCCCACTCCCGTCTCCAAGATTTCTCGCGTGCTGCGCCAATTCTTTGGAATGCACTACCCAGGACAGTTCGATTAATTCCCAATACCCACAGTTTCAAGCGAACCCTAAAAACACATTTCATTAGACTGGCGTATCGCCTAAACACACTCTGTCCGTCTCAATTTTCCCCCATACTAAAATCTTCTTCAACTTCAGGTTCATACCAACCATGCACTTAATAGCCTCTGTCAGGACTGTACACAAACTGGCTGGCGACCAGTCCATGTATAATTATTTATCCTATTTAGTATATCAAGGCTGCATTATACAATATATGTACTTTTTACCTTATGTGTCTCCCCCATTTCCTCATAGACTGTAAGCTTGCGATCAGGGCCCTCACTCCTTTCGATATGAGATATGCTTATTCTGTATTGTCTGTATATGTGCCCCCTAAAATTTGTAAAGTGCTGCGGAATATGTTGGCGCTATAAAAATAAAAACTATTATTATTATTATTTAAGTCTGGCCTCAATTCGCTGTAGATAGTGCAGCAGTTGTTGGTTGTCGGCCATGTTCGGCAAGACCCTGGCGCGCTCTGATACTGTTAGGAGGGTGGTTGCAAACAACTTTAATATAATGGAACGCAACCGACCCCGGGGTCCGCGATGCAGCCTGGTGGACTGCTGCCGAACACTTCCCGGGTGAAAAGGGAAGCAACCAACTTAAATGATAAACCCTTCTGTGTTACTGCACACAGGAACGGGTATAGCGGTTCGCTCTATCTCCGTTAACAGCAAGGGAGATGTGCGACCAGGAAACTATCTGTAGCCCTGATACTGCACAGGGACTATTCTGGCGGCGCTAGGATGCGTGTGTGACTACGCCGACGGGTACACATGCCTCCAGCCAGCGTGCTACCAGACTGAAGGGTACTACTCCACGTGGCTGACAGGCGATAGCCGTGGATAGGACGTCTGCAGGCTGCTCGGGGTGTTAGACGATCCCTTTGGCTGAGCCAGGCTGCAAGACGAAGCTACCTGTCTATTTCCACTAGCCTGCCTATTTCCATTAGCCTGGCTATGGAAACTACGTGGAACACAGTCATCCACACAACAGCATCACTTGCTCAATGATCAGAGCGCGCCGCCATGTTTGTGGGCGGGCCTTTTAAAGACTAAGCCCATCCCACCGACGCACCATTAGTGACGCCACCCGTGGACCAATCACTACATCTAGTGGACCAGCTAGGCGTTGGGGCTGACGACGATGCAGCATCAGCCCCGGCTGGACCGGAATGGGAGACCACAGAAGGTTCTGGACCCATTTCGAATCCAGCAACAGCCCGACGCCTAACAGTCTGTATCTGGAGTGTAGCAGGCAGAGTCTGTATTAGGAGTGAAGCAGGCAAAGTCTGTATCAGGAGTGCAGCAAGGACTGGTACACAACCTTACACAACTTAGACTGCAGAACAGGAAGGGTCCACTACAGCCAACCCAATAGATGGAGACCCAATCAGGATTCCCCACATTTAAAAAAAATAGTGGCAAATCCCACAAGGTGGCATCAATTTCACTACTGTAGAAATAGTGTAAATAAGACCCACACCTCTTCCAGTACAGCCAACCCAGGAGATGGAGCCCTAACCAGGAGTGTTCAGATTGCCCTAAATGAGGGCCTAACACCACCAAAGTGACATCAAAGTCATCAGACTACAAGCAGATTAACGCAGACCCATACCTGTCCCACTACAGCCAACCCAGGAGATGCAGACTCAATCGGAAGTGTTTACATTTAAAAAAATACGGCCTAAGACCACCATTTCCGTGGCCAATGATTGGAGATGGTGGAGTTCAACCTCTTAGCTTTGTCATGCATAGGATGAAACAATATTTTACGTGACCACAATTACGGGACCCAGGGCTGGCTAAGGTGCTGAGAGAGGGCGGAGTATGGTGAACGGGAAAAACTGGTGGAGATTGAGTGAGGTGCAGATGTTACGGTGGATTGAGAAACATGCGGTGTGCTCGGTGAAACAAACACAGCAGGCATGTTCGCTTCCATTACAGTTGACGGGCTGTCACTCAGCCTGACTGGAGCGGGTAAATAACAGGAGGTTCTGCGATGGCAGACCCGAGAGACAATACTTGACACGGTAACAGAGGAAGAGGAAGAAGCAGCGGATGCGTTTGATGGGGCAGCTGATGGTTGTTGAGGTGCGCTGGTCTGCATTTCAGTGCGGTAAGATTCCCAGCGTAAAGAATGTTGTTTGAGCATGTGAAGGTTCATGCATGTAGTAGTCAAATTATTGCAGTTTTTCCCTCTACTGAGTTTTTTATCGCAAAGTTTGCAGATCATGTGAGTTGGCTCATCCTTTGCGGTGACAACAAAGGCCCATGCTAGGCAACACTTGCTGCCCCTGCGAGCTGCAGACCCGTGACCGCTGCTGGTCACAGTCACGGTTGTGGCTAAGAATGCAGTGCTCCTCGTGCTTGCATCACTCCAGGTCTGTGCCGTAGGGTGAATTGTAACCTCCTCGTCATCCTCCTCCACCTCCTCAGATGAGCTACTCAGCTATATGACTCTGGGTTCACACCAAGTAAGATCTTCAAACTCATCATCATTCACGTGACCCCTCTCCTCTTGTTGCCCTGACAGCACAGTACAGTCCGCATGAGCCTCAGGTATCTGAATCTCATCGGCATCACCTCTTCCCCTGCTGTTAACGTCTGGTGAAGAGGGTCAGGAACCTGCATGGACCCTACTTCGTCCTGCCCCGAATCCAAGCTAAAAAAAATTTGGGCATCGGTGCAGATGCTTTCCTCCCCTTGACTATGTGACTGTTTGGAGTACACTTCTGATGCCCATGGTGTAGAATGGGTGAAGAGTTCTACAGACTCGCCCATCTGTGGTTCGCTACAGTCAGTTGGTCAGTTGTAACGCGGGGGGGAAGCATGAGTAATTGGGGTGCCACCTCTGTGGACTGTACTGCATGTAATGTTGAGGTGGAGGAAGAAGAGGAGAAGCCACTGGAAGCAGAGCTTGCCATCTACTGGAGCACCTGCTCTTTCTGGGCCTTATCAAAAAGGCGCATCACTGTGCGGCTGCCAAAGGAAGGGAGTGCAGTAGGCAGTCCACTAACATAAGTTGGCAGCTGTCTTTGCATAGGACCTGTTTGTGTTGCTTCACTTTTGCTTTCTCTAACATTACCACGCACCCCACGTACACCTTTTACACCAAGCCTATTCCCCCTTCCACCACGCCCTCTCTTATTCCCACTCATGCTGGTCAGATACATTGGTAGGAGCACAAAATTAACTAAAGAAAAATATGTTTTTTTCCTGTGCAATACACCTGAATTTCAGTGACACTAAATGACAAGGTACGATATGGCCTGCCGTATAACTTTACTAACTGACAAAAGAAATTTGTTAGTTTGCATGAGGCCGATAAAACCTATAAGATATTCTCCAAACAATTTCAAACTGAGATGTCCCCTGTTGTATTTGACGCGCCCCCTGGGCCTGTGCTGTGCAGGGGATACCCGGAGCCGGATCACTGGGGGTTGTAGTCCTCCGTGGCTGTGACCCGGTCCGTGCCCAGGGCGGTCAAACCAGTGGCAGTCTGAGTGTGATGACAAATGTCCGACTACGCCACCCATGGATTGCGGTCAGTGGGGACCGCCGCTGCGCTGCAGACCGCTGATGCTGATGTTGTATGCGCAGCCAAGCATGGGATAACTCCCCACGGGAGAAGTATTGCCTCAGGGCAGCTAGAGTGGATGATGGGAGTGATGGTGTGAGCGTCCCAGTATTGATGGTGCTGGTGCGGCGATGAAACACAGAGACGTGTGGTGCAGTTCAGGGTCTTTACTGATGGTATAACGCAGACCCTCCCGGGAGTACTGGATAGCAGTAGGGGCCTGGTCAGTCTGTGAGCAAGCAGGATCTCCCCTGGCCAGGTGGAGTTGTAGGCCTCCCCGTCTCTCTGCACTCTTTCCTGGCTACCTCGCTGTGTGCGGGTAGAAGTAGCCCACGTCCCTGAGTATACAGTGTGGTGCTCACACGTATGGCCGGTGACTTGGGGCCTTCCGTTAGCCTCCGCTTCATGATGGCGGTGCTGGTCCCTTGCTTGTGACCGTGCCTCCGGGCTTCTATGGCCAGAGGACATGGAATCCCCTGCCGGTTGGATTCTGCTGCTGGACCTGGATGTCCCCACAGCCTCGGACTCCGTGTCTGGGTTTAGTGTCTTCAGCCAAGGCGAGCTATCTAGCTTCCAGCCTCTGGCACTCGCTCCTGCTCCTACAGAGCTCCTAGTTCTTGCTTTCCCTGTGTCTGCTGTCCTCCAGATCTGACTGCGTCTCTGTCTGGGACTTCACTCTAGGCTCTGACTGACCTAATCTCGCCCCAGACCCAGTTTATAAGGGCAGATTCCTCCCCTCCCTGGTCTGGGCGGGCAGTGTTGCATGCTTAGGGCTCCTGACCAGAAAAACCTCCCACTTGCTCTCAGACATAATATTTCTATTACTGTGGCAACCAGACCCCTGGGGTGCCACATTCCCCCCTAGTAAATTTTAGTACTCCGGGACTAAACACATTTTTAAAGAAACATAAATGCAGGGTATAACAATAACACAATAACATATTTACAAGTAGCTTTAGTTCTTTAAAGGTCACGACGTGTCCGCAACCGGGTGTCCATATCACCCAAGGTGAAGTTTGTGAAACAAGAGGGTGTCCATGTCACCCAAGGTGAAGCTTTAAGCGAAGTAGGGGACCTGTCCAAAGCAAACCCCTTGCGTTGGCCCTGGGCGTGGCTGCAAGGCTGAAGCTAGCTACTTTGGGCCGCAAGGAGGCCACGCCAGACAGGTTTTCTTTTCCGCGGCCGTCTTCGCAAGAGGCACCAAGGTGCAACTATCTACAAGAATTGTTCCGGTTATCCAGTGTCCATAACCTGTTAGTCCATAGAAATCTGCAGGGTAACTGAGAAACATAATTAATAACAGGCAACAAACATAAACCATAAACAGTTAAACAGATAAATTCACAGTGCATTAGTTTAGATTTTCCAGCGAGCGGGCATCTGACCTCTAGTGACTCTAGTGGACCTACGGAGCTCACTAACTGGTCCTGCACTACAGGGTGTAGGAGGTGTTATGGGTAAGCTGGGCAGCTGTCTGCGTACTCTTTGGCTCACTAGGGGCACGGCAGGCTCACTACTAGCAGAGGGTTGATCCTCCTGTGCTGCTGGTGTGGATTCTTCTGCCTCCTGGGCCGGCTGCTCTTCCAGCTCTACCTGGTCTTCTGTAGGCACTTGAGGGGCTGGCTGGAGAAAGGTGAGGACGGGCACCACGATAGCGTTGTTTACTTGTGTCCAGGACCGGGGAAAGTCTCCGAGTACGGTGCTGATCATTTCCTCCTTTTCCTCTACGGGTTGATGGTCTTCCTGATCTTCATCCATGCTTTGCAACTTCTCGGGTCACTTTTTCAGGTGGTCTCTGGAGACAGTGGCTGTGGTCTCTCCTCCATCCTTGCTGATGACGTACACCTTTGGATTATTGTGGCTTGAGGGCAGTACGGTGTACGGGTCCTTTTCCCACTGGTCGTCCAACTTATGGAGCCGCCTTTTTCTTTTCAAGACCTGATCTCCAGGTACCAGGGGAACAGCGGGAGCATGTTGGTTAGAAGTCCTCTCCTGCCTTTCTCTTGATTGACAGAGACTTCTCTCGACGCTCTCCTGTACTTTCCGGTACTGCTGCTGCCGTTCTGTTTCCCAGTCTGCCTCTGGCGAGGTGTCCTCGGGTATCAGGACTCCCATATCCAGGTCAACAGGCAGCTTACCAGGTCTTGCTCACATTAGGTAAGCCGGGGTACAGTTGGTGGAACCTACCGGGATGTGGTTATACAGGTCCACCAGATCGGGCAGTTTCTCAGGCCACAGACTGCGTTCTTCCAGGGGCAATGTTTTTAGCAGATCTATCACCACCTGGTTCATCTTCTCGCAGAGTCCATTGGTTTGGGGGTGATAGGGCGTTGTTCTTATCTTCTTGCAGCCATACAGGTTGCAGAACTCCTGGAAGACCTCCGCTTCGAAGGCTGGTCCTTGGTCCGTCAGCACTTGGTCCGGGTACCCGTGTGGGCGGCAGAAGTGCAGCTGGAAGGCTCTGGCTGATGTCTGAGCCGTCAGGTCTTTGACAGGGACCACCACCAGGAATCGGGAGTAGTGATCCTCGATGGTTAGGGCGTATACATACCCGCTTCTGCTTGGGGCCAGTTTAACATGGTCCAGAGCGACCAGTTCCAGCGGCTGCCTGGTGATGATGGGCTGCAGGGAAGTCCTCTGGCTGGCACGGTCCCTTCTTCTTAGATTGCACGGGCCACAGTCTCTACACCACCTCTCAATGGCTCCTCTCATGCCTATCCAGTAGAACCGTTCACGCAGCAGGAACTCCAGCTTCTTCCATCCGAAGTGCCCTGCCCCATTGTGGTAGGCCTCCAGCACCATAGCTGCGTCCCGTCTCGGTACCACAACCTGCCAGATCAGCTCATGTGTCCGGGAATTGACCATTCTGCGGCACAACTTCTCCTTATAGAGAAACAGTCTGCTCTTTTCCGTCCACAGTTGCTTGGTCTCTTCCGGAGCGTCTGGGTCCAGGCGGGCGTCAGCCTGGGTCAGCATTTCCTTCACCAGACAGACTGCGGGGTCACTGTCTTGTGTCTCCGCCCAGTTGTAGTGGGGTAAGGGGTTGAACGTAGCGGATCGCTGGCCCCTCACACGGTGGGAATACTGGGTAATCCCATGACGGTGAAACGCAGGGAGTTCGATCTCTTCCAATTCTTCTGGATCCTCCCCTTCGTCCGGTAGGTTTGGCATCCTGAACAGGGCGTCCGCGTTGGTAATGGAGCGTCCTGCCCGGTATTTGATTGTGAACTCAAAATTGGACAGGCGGGCCATCCATCTCGGCTCCAGGGCACCCAGTCTTGCAGTGTCCAGGTGTGTCAACGGGTTGTTGTCCGTGTACACGGTGAACCTGGAAGAGGCAAGGTAATGCTTGAAACGTTCGGTTACTGCCCACACCACTGCCAGGAACTCTAGCTTGAACGAGCTGTAATTCTCAGGGTTTCTTTCGCGTGGGTCGCAGTTTTCGGCTGGCGTAAGCAATTACCCGTTCTCTCCCCTGCTGGATCTGGGACAGTACGGCTCTTAGCCCGATGTTGCTTGCGTCCGTGTGGAGGATAAAGGGCTGGCTGTAATCAGGGTACGCGAGGACTTGATCCCCCGTGAGGGCCATCTTCAGCTGGCGGAAGGACTCCTCTTCCAGCTTTTCCCATTTGAAGGGTGGCTTCTGGTTTTTGGCCTTCCTGGACTGGCCTATCAGGAGGTCCTGCATAGGAGCTGCCTTCTTGGTAAAACCGGGAATGAATCTTCGGTAGTAGCCTACCAACCCGAGGAACTGCCGCACTTCCTTTATGCTGGATGGTCTTGGCCAGTCCTTAATCACGGTGATCTTGTCAGGGTCGGGGGCCACTCTGTCAGCACTCACCACGTGTCCCAGGTACTGTACCTTTGGCTTCAGTAGATGACACTTTGAGGGTTTTAACTTTAGGCCATAGTTTGCCAGGGCTTCAAACACTTCTGTCAGGTGTTCCAGATGGTCCTCATAGGTCTTGGAATAGACGATGACATCGTCCAGGTATAATAGGACCGTCTCGAAGTTCCGGCGTCCCAGACAGCATTCCATCAACCGTTGGAAGGTTCCTGGTGCGTTGCAGAGCCCTAACGGCATACAGTTAAATTCGCTGAGTCCCATCGGGGTGGTGAATGCGGTCTTCTCCCGGTCCGCCTCTGCTACAGGAACCTGCCAGTACCCGCTAGTGAGATCCAAAGTAGAGAAGAAGTTAGCAGATTTTAAGGCAGCTAAGGACTCTTCTATCCTTGGTAACGGTTACGCATCTTTGTGTGTGATACGGTTGACCTTCCTGTAGTCTACACACATTCTCATGGTGTTGTCTTTCTTTTTCACTAAGACTAGTGGAGCTGCCCAGGGGCTACAGCTGTCCCTAATTACCCCAGCCTCCTTCATGTCTTTTAGCATCCCCTTGGCGTGTTGATAGTGTGCAGGGGGTACGGGTCGGTATCTCTCCATTATGGGAGGATGGTCTCCCGTGGGGATGTGATGTTCTACCCCCTTTACTCGCCCGAAGTCCAGCGGGTGTTTACTAAACACTCTCTCGTACTCTTGAACCACCCGATAGACTCCTTGTTTTTGGTGTGAGGGAGTGGAGTCAGTACCCAAATGCAATTGCTGACACCAGTCCTCCATTGGTTTCTTAGAGCCGTTACCTTCCTCTGGTTGAGATGGAGGCAAGGGTTCCATGGCCTGTACAGAGTTCTGGTTGATGGTGAACAATTTGGCTAGCGTGGGATACCGGGGCAGGTATACTTCTCTCTCCCCAATATTTATGATGCGGACGGGCACCCTCCCATGGCGTACGTCGACTACCCCCCGTGCTGTCAAAATGGTGGGCCTACTGTCTGAGTAGACGGGTTCTACCATTGCTTGGTAGTCTCTACCTCGTAGACCAATAGCTGCCCGGCACCAAATCATCATCTCACTTTTTGGGGGCATGGCAATAGGGAACGGGTCACACATTCTCACGCTACCTATCTCACCACCAGATAGTTCCACCTGTTGCCGTTTCATCAGTGCCCGGATCTCTTTTTGGAGGACACGCTGCTGGCTGGAACTGGCGTTCTTGGCAACCTGTTGCAAAATAAGAATCACCTCTGCAAGACAGTTTTCTATTACGTTAGTACCTAGGGTTATCTTTGGGTGACTCTCGCGACGGTCAATGTCCACAATGATCAGTCTTTGTGCCGGCAGTTCAACTTTACCGACCTTGATGGTCACTTCCTTAAATCCTATCTGTGGCACTGGCTGACCATTGCTGGCGATAATGCTCAGGTCGTCATCTGGGTAGCGGGTTATGTCCAAGTCATTCCAGTACCGCTTAAAGAGCACGTACGGGATGGTGGTGACCTGTGACCCGGTGTCTAGTAGGGCACTCATAGGAATGCCGTCCAGTAACACAGGCAAGACCGGATGTCCCCCTACGTATTTGTCACGCCAGTTCGATGGGCCTGATGATCTTATGCCTGGGGGTTGGCCCTCTACCCCAGGTTGTGCCCGTTTAAATGACAGTACCTTGCCATATGTCCGGGTTGATTGCAGCGGCGGCAGATGTGTCGTCCGTCCTCGTTGTATCTGTCGCTGGGTCTTCCTCTGGCCGGTGGGGTCCTCCTCAGTCGGCGCCACGGGACGTCCTCCGGTCCGGATGCCAGCTGGATCTTTCCTGGAGAAGAGACCTGTAAAGACTGCACAGTTCTGGTTAGCGCGGCAACGCTCTTAGTCAGCTCTTGGACCTGAGGGTTCAGGTCTGTTGCCGGGTCATTGTTCAAAGCCTGCGCATCAGCTCCCACAGGCCCTGCAGACAAGGGCGCTGTCTCCTGGTGATAAGTGATAGCAGGGTGCCTGTGGGTCGCAGCGCCACCTGGTGCCGCTTCTCGGAGCACCCGGATGGCTCTGTCCTTGAACTGTGCAAAGTCCAGGTCAGGGTCCTGTAAGGCCATTGCCCGCAACTGGGTTCGGTGGGCATTGCACAGTAGATCCTCAATAAATTGTTCGGTCAACAGCTTGTCTTCATTCCCCACGCTGTCAGGGTCTGCCTGCTTAATGGCTCTCAGGGCCTCTTGTAAGTTTAGAGCATAGTCCCTTATACTTTCATGTGCCCGCTGTTTGCACCCGTAAAATCTGAGCTTTATTTCGGCTGAGGTGTGGGTGTCAAATGTGTCTTTCAGCCGGGCTAGTATTTCTCTGACAGTCCTCTTCTTCCCAGGTGACCAGGACTTTACCTCCCTTTGGGCTGCCTAGATTAACTGGGCCACCAGGATGCTTACTTTTTGCTCTTCCGTGAGGGGGTATACCTGGAAGAGCCTATCCAGTCTTTCCCTAAAGTCACTTAGGGTATGTGACTCCCCTGAGTACTGGGGTAGCCAGGTTGCCTCCGGAATATAGAGCATTGTGAATGGCATGACCACTGCAGCGGTTGCGCTGGCGGTGGCTGTGGCAGTGGAGCTCCCCTCGTTGTCCGACATCCTCCTTCCCCCCTAGTGGAACGTGGCCTACCTTGTGAGGCTCTTCTTCCGTAGGCCGCGGCTCCACAGTCAATCGTCGGGGTCGAGGACCTGGCGTCGCGCTCCGATGACATCAGCGTCACTCTTTCTCCCTTCCAGGACCTTGCACAGCGTCGGTGCGTGGGGCGGAGCTTCGGATCTCGCGCGCTTTCGGCGTCCATACCCCTCTTCTTCCCGTGCGGTGTCCTGAAGATGGCGTCCGATGGCGGGAAGACTGCAGAAGACGGCGGGAAACGGTCCAAGATGGCGTCCGATGGCGGGAAACGACTCCGGACGGCGGGAAACTTCACAGGTAAGTATAAAAGTCTTTTTCAGGCACGCAGTACCCGGTGGTTGCGGGCACGAAATCCTGCCGACTACGCCAAAGTTGACGCGCCCCCTGGGCCTGTGCTGTGCAGGGGATACCCGGAGCCGGATCGCTGGGGGTTGTAGTCCTCCGTGGCTGTGACCCGGTCCGTGCCCAGGGCGGTCAAACCAGTGGCAGTCTGAGTGTGATGACAAATGTCCGACTATGCCACCCGTGGATTGCGGTCAGTGGGGACCGCCGCTGCGCTGCAGACCGCTGAGGCTGATGTTGTATGCGCAGCCAAGCATGGGATAACTCCCCACGGGAGAAGTATTGCCTCAGGGCAGCTAGAGTGGATGATGGGAGTGATGGTGTGAGCGTCCCAGTACTGATGGTGCTGGTGTGGCGATGAAACACAGAGACGTGTGGTGCAGTTCAGGGTCTTTACTGATGGTATAACGCAGACCCTCCAGGGAGTACTGGATAGCAGTAGGGGCCTGGTCAGTCTGTGAGCAAGCAGGATCCCCCCTGGCCAGGTGGAGTTGTAGGCCTCCCCGTCTCTCTGCACTCTTTCCTGGCTACCTTGCTGTGTGTGAGTAGAAGTAGCCAACGTCCCTGAGTATACCGTGTGGTGCTCACCCGTATGGCCGGTGACTTGGGGCCTTCCGTTAGCCTCCGCTTCACGATGGCGGTGCTGGTCCCTTGCTTGTGACCGTGCCTCCGGGCTTCTATGGCCAGAGGACATGGAATCCCCTGCCGGTTGGATTCTGCTGCTGGACCTGGATGTCCCCACAGCCTCGGACTCCGTGTCTGGGTTTAGTGTCTTCAGCCAAGGCGAGCTATCTAGCTTCCAGCCTCTGGCACTCGCTCCTGCTCCTACAGAGCTCCTAGTTCTTGCTTTCCCTGTGTCTGCTGTCCTCCAGACCTGACTGCGTCTCTGTCTGTGACTTCACTCTAGGCTCTGACTGACCTAATCCCGCCCCAGACCCAGTTTATAAGGGCAGATTCCTCCCCTCCCAGGTCTGGGCGGGCAGTGTTGCATGCTTAGGGCTCCTGACCAGAGAAACCTCCCACTTGCTCTCAGACATAATATTTCTATTACTGTGGCAACCAGACCCCTGGGGTGCCACATATTACTTTAGGAACAGAAGAATTTTTTTTTTTGAATGTGGATGAGGCCAGTATGACATAGAATATATGCTCCAAAATACTTCAAACTCAGATCTAGCAAGCTGTATCACTTTACTCAGAGCAAAAAATATTTTTGGGTTACTCTGCATAAGCTCTGAATCCAGATGACTTTGACCGCCACTGACGTAGTAGCTGGCTTATAGCACTGTATGACTTTTGGCACAGAAAAAATATTTTTTGGACTGGGCCTAGTAAGAGAAGTTTTTTTTTTTTTTTACTGTGAAACCAGGACAAGTTTAAAGCAACTTTAATAGGATCTGCCTTTTAGTAGATTGGATCAACTTTGCTACAGTTATAAACCTTTGGTGGACTCTGCCTGCCAACCAAAAATATATATAGGTTTGACGGTGCGTACAAGCTGAATTTGACCACCACTGACGTAGTAGCAGGCTTATAGCACTGAATGACTTTTGGCACAGCTCTATGTGTCTTTAAATTGTTAGTGGGATTTTTCCCAAATTTTAGCAGCCCTTGCAGTCACAGCATGGGCATTACCACTATGGGAGACCTGCTCCTTTATAATGGGAACATTTTTTTTACTGAGACCCTCCTCTATGTCTCTTCAAAGGGATATTGGGTTGTGTCCAAATTTTTGGCAGCCCTTGCAGTCACTGCATATGCAATAAGAGTATAGGAGACCCACTTGCTAATAATGGGAACAACAAAGCATAACCGACAACTGGCCCTTTAAGAATATTAAGGGCCTCCTGATGGCCCTATAAAAATAGTCTTTGTGACTTGCAAAGTACCTCCATCATAAATGAAACAGGATGTGTCTGATGATGTGTTACACACCACATGGCCAAATAAGGTTGTAAAATGTTAAAATGACATTTTCCGGTGAATGCATTTGTCTTGGTTGAAAGCAATGCTAAAGTGCAAAAACACATCAAAAACGCTACGTATGAACAAAGCCCAAGGTGTAGAGGAGCATTTTTGTTTTTGGTTATTTATTTTGCCATATATAGAAATCATTACCTTGGAAAGGATGTTCCTTAACATATTTCCCAGGAAAATCCATTTTGGTTTCGTTTTTGTATGCTTTATTGTGAGTCCGTAAAAGTGGCGTAATACCTCTGACAACATTGTTGACAGCAGTGACCTAGGAGTCAGAAATGCTTCCAGGGGTCTACGCCATGCTGTTCCCATGTCATTTGAGCACTGTTCCCATCGATTTGGGAAATTTTTAGGCCCTCTGCAGATCGCTGGGAGAAGCCAGAAAAATGCTCAAGTTTCCCATAGACTTATATTGGGCTCGTTACGTGGACCAAGCACTCGAGCATTCCAATTTGCTCGACTCGAACAGAGAGTACCCAAGAGTTTTAGTGCTCGCTCATCACTAATCATTATTAGTGATGAGCGAGCAAGCTCGCTACTGCTCGGTGCTCGCCGAGTATTTCCGGGGTTGCTCGGCGGGAGCTCGGGTCCCCTCCCTACATGTTTGGCGCTCTTTAGAGTAATGCCGTAGCCATGTTGGTTGTGGCATTACAGTGATTGGCTGGCCGCACAGCGTCATCAGGTCTATATCAGACCTGGCGCCGCCATGCTCGTCACAGTCACTCCGGAATCAGACAGTGTAGGGAGAGGTGCTGCTGCATCAGGGAGAGAGTTGCTTGTGTATTAGGTAGTGTAACCGTACATTACACATATCCATCTTAACAGTCCTTTTGAGGACTAACTAATCCATCAGCAGAGATATCAGGCAGTGTATATAGGCAGGCAGGCAGGGTATATAGCAGACTGCAGTGCATATAGCACAAGAGGCTCCATTCCAATTCTGCCTTCTGCTGCTGTTAGATATTTCTATACAAAGGCCCAGGTCTCAGGGGCCAGGAATACTCTTTTTGGGATCTTAATTCTCATTATTTGCTTAAAAAGCAATCCAGACAGCACCGTTTTTCTGCGCCATTTGCTTGTTGGCATTGCAGAATACAGCCAGGTCCTTTCCATATTACAGCGCTAGAAATCCAGCTATTTAAAACTGTGTTTTCTCCGTCAAACGGATCACATATACGTTGTCAGAAAATACTGCCATTTCTGGCCTCCATTAAAAATGTGTTTCAGTGTGTCAGTGAAGCAATTGACACCAGATTGCTGTTCAAAATAGTTACCTACAGGCCAGGTATTTAAAACTCTGTTTTCTCCGTCACAAGGATCACATATACGTTGTCAGAAAATACTGCCATTTCTGGCCTCCATTAAAAATGTGTTTCAGTCTGTCAGTGAAGCAATTCACAGCAGTTTGCTGTTCAAACTACTTACCTACAGGCCAGGTATTTAAAACTGTTTTCTCCGTCACACGGATCACATATAAGTTCGCTCCAAACTCAGTCATTTGCAGTGAGCGTGGAAGATACTGTACTCCATTTAAAATGGGCAAGGCACGTGGCAAGGAACGGGGAACTGGACTAGATGGTGATGGTGCATGCAGAGGCCGAGGACAAGGCAGTGGGCAAGCTGAGATTGTGCCACAACAAACACCCACATCTTCTCGCTTGACCTTCCTGTCCCAATTCCTAGGGGACCGCAGCACACCACTATTGGACCCAGAGCAGTGTCAAAAGGTTGTTGGTTGGATAGCGGATAATGCTTCCAGTCATTTAGCCACCATCACCTCCACCACCCTGTCTTCCACACGGTCAAGTCTCAGTAGCCATGAGTCTGGACCGCATATTCCTCACCCTGATCCTCCTTCCTCTCATCATGCCAAGTACCCAGAGACAATTGATCCCACACTTGGACACTCTGAAGAGCTGCTCACTTTTCCATTTATAGATTCGGGCCTCTCGCCCGGTCCACTTGAAGCGGGGCAAGAGGAGATCGCGTGTAGCGATGCCCAAATATTTGAGCAGCCACGGTCACACGAAGGCGACGGTGGGAAAGTGTCACAAGAGGTGGACAAAGATGAGACACAATTGCCAGAAAAGAAGAATAAATTAAACCCGGCACTCAAAGAGCTTTTGCTTGATTTCTTTTTGATTTTAATCAAGTGAGTACAGTGTAACAAACGTTTCGGTCGCTCAGGACCTTCATCAGTGTACTAAAACAAAAAATATAGACATAAATAGTGATAAATATATGGTCAAAAATTGCAAAAGGACTATTTGTGATCAACATTAAATAAACATCACATGACGTGTGACTTGTGCATATACAGCGGGTCTACCTGCTCTGGGGGGAACAAGGAACACAGGGCAGGAGATGCGAGGTTGGATGTCCCATAGAAAGAAAAAAAGACAACATACCAGTATGTAAATAGAGTTCCCTAGAGGTGGACAAAATCCACTGAGGAAGCTGTAATGAGAGAAATGGCCTTAGTGAGAGAGGCATATGTAGCCTTACAGAATTAGAGGGAGCTATGTGGTAGGAACATACCTGAAGTGGGAAATGGTTCTGTGTGGCGTTCCAGAACGCGGTATCCACCGCTTGTTCATCTGGTGTGTGAGGTGTATAGATCGTCTACCTGATTTATACATGCTGGGGGGGCAGACCAGAAGGTAATTAGCAACATTGGTTGAAGTGGGACGCCGACAATTCGCGCGCAATAGGACCTGTCAAACCGGAAATGACGCGGGAGCGCGTCATCAGGTCCTGAAGTCATGTGACGGTCACGTGGGCGGAAGTGCCTACTGCTTGCATTCCATAGCGGAGTTTGTGCATTCCACAGCGTAGTAATGGTGAGTGGCTGGCTATTAAAGGGAGCATATGGGAGAAGAGAAGAAGTCCAGAATAGGGACATCCAAAAGGAGCAGGGAAGGAGGCTGGGATCTAGACAGGATTCTAGGAAGAAAAAGAACAGCAGTTACAATATGTACATAATAGGAAATGAAAGTATTATCTCACAGCCTATACGGGCAATATCTTAAATCATGAGCAGGATGTACATATAATTTGCAGTTAAAGTACATATTTTTATATGGAAAAGCTTCAAAAGAAACATGATAATAACCAACATATGAAAAAGTCACATATTCAGTCCTGTTGTAAAATAAATGGAATCTTTCAAACCTTGTGGTCGGGTTTGCATATCTTTGGCAATCAACGTGGTGTTATTTAGATAAATGACAGTAAGTCATAATCTCTGTTCAATCCTCTGGGAGTGAGTGATTGTAGTTCGTGAATCCAGAACGATTCACGACGTTTCAGCATGCAGATGCGATCACCCCCTCGGCGTGGTAATGGTACGTGATCTATCACTTGAAATTTAAGCTGTGAGACTGTGTGCCCGGCTGACAAAAAATGGTAGGGCAGTGGTAATAGTAGATTCTTGCACCGTATGGTGGACTTATGTTTGGATATGCGGTCTTTGACCGGTTGTGTGGTCTCCCCAATGTAAATCAGACCGCAGGGGCATTTAATTAGATAAATTATGAATGAGGAGTTGCACGTGAAATAGTCCTTGATACGATACTGTTTGCCTGAGTGGGGGTGAAAGAATGTATTTCCTCTAGTCACATTGTTACATTGATGGCATTGGAGACAGGGAAAAGTACCAGTTTTTGGATTGGAGAGAAATCTCTGTCTGGGTAAGGATCCACATTTGGTTAGGTTAGCTCGAATGAGTTGATCCTTGATGTTAGGGGCTCTCTGAAAGCAAGGTAGAAAAGGGTTCTTAAACTCCGGGACAGTGGGGTATGCTGTTTGTAAAATCTTCCAGTGTTGACGGATTTTTTTGTGGAGAATGCGTACCGCTGGATGGTATGTGGGAACAAAAGGGAGACGGTCAGAGATAGTTGGGCGTGAATTGGTCTCAGGATTGAGAGATTTTTTTAGAAGATCAGGGGGGTATCCTCGTTCCAAAAATTTGTGCTGCATCTCTTTGAGTCGGGTGTCAAGGGTGGTAGTGTCACTGACTATACGTTTCACCCGATGAAATTGGGATTTAGGTATGGAAAAAATTGTGGATTTTGGATGTGAGCTGTCGAAGTGGAGTATTCCATTCCTATCGGTAGGTTTTACGTATAGGTCGGTGGATAATAACCCCTCTTTGTTTTTGATCACTCCACAAAAGTGTCCAGAAAATTGATAGGTTCCAAATCTGAAGAGATTGTGAATCTAAGGCCCTCCCATGCTGTGTTGATGATGTTAAAGAAGGTTTGTAGTGATTCAGCTGAGCCACCCCATATGCAAAATATGTCATCTATATATATTTTCCATGTGATGGCATGTGTTTTGTATAGATCTTTAGAGTAAATGACATCCTCTTCAAACTTGGCCATATAACAATTAGCATACGGGGGTGCTAGGTTGGAGCCCATCGCGGTCCCCTGTCTTTGAATGTAGTAGGTGTTCTCAAAAAGAAAAAAGGTCTTAGTGAGAACTAGAGTCAAGAGTAGAGATGAGCGTTGTTCTAC
Source organism: Phyllobates terribilis (assembly GCF_046119375.1). Taxonomy (NCBI): domain Eukaryota; kingdom Metazoa; phylum Chordata; class Amphibia; order Anura; family Dendrobatidae; genus Phyllobates; species Phyllobates terribilis. Next base: position 697,286,765 of record NW_027362762.1, read on the forward strand.
TCGAACTGTTCGCCAATCTCAAATTCGAGCTGTTTTGGGCGGTGTTCGAGCCGGTCGGCGAACACGAACAATTTGAGAAAAATTCGGCTGTTCGAGGTTATGTTCGATAACTGTTCGTGCACCAAAATCATAACTGGATTTTTTCTCAGTAATGATGAAAATTAATGTTAATACGCAGTTTGAGTGTACAGAGGGGCGGGGGGAGGGGCAGGGGATGGATCTCTGCAGGAACAATGAAGATCTCCATTTTTTTTTCTCTTTCCCGCATTTGCAGTGGGCAGGTGCAATCTGTCAGCCTATCAGCAGCGCACACACGGAGCGAAGTGCTTTTTTTCACACAAGCAAGGGCATGTGTGATTGGCAGTGTATGTCACATGTCCTTGCCCTATAAGACCAAGCCATTTTCCCCGTCGCCACCATTTTCTCACTGCTGCAGCTGCGTGTTAGACGGCACCGCTGTTGCTGTGTGTGCTATACCTTGTTAATTTCAAGCCAATTTTCGCACAAATATACAGATAGCTTGGGAGTAGGGAATAGTTGTGATTGCAGTCCTTTTAAGGACTAGGTTACAGCATTTCCTACGACTTTTATCAGGGAGGTCTGTGCTCTTAAATAGATAGGTTGTGGGAGTAAAGACTAATTGTAATTGGAGTCCTTTTCAGGACTAGGTTACATGAGTTCCTATCAGTTTTTGCCAGGCAGGTCTGTGCCAGTGCTGTGCAAGTTTTTTTCACAGCATTTGGCTGAATCTAGCAAAGCTAATCCTTTTTGGCCTATTGCAGAGTGTGTTAGTCAGTGGAGTAGCCTATCTGTGTTGCAAGATATAACACCTGTGTATAGAATACCAATTTTTTTACTGCACCTAGTGAAGTAAAATCTTTTGGGCATAGCATCATTCTATTAGTCCATCTATACTGACCTCCATCAGGTTGCAAACTGAATATAATTTTTTTCTGCATCTAGCTCTGAAAAAATATTTGGGCTTCTAGCGGTGTGTGGGACTTGGTCTATTAGTCCATCTATACTGACCTCCATCTGGTTGCAAATTGAATAAAAAAATTTTCTGCATCTAGCTCTGAAAAAATATTTGGGCTTCTAGCGGTGTGTGGGACTTGGTCTATTAGTCCATCTATACTGACCTCCATCAGGTTGCAAATTAAAAATAATTTTTTTCTGCATCTAGCTCTGAAAAAATATTTGGGCTTCTAGCAGTGTGTGGGACTTGGTCTATTAGTCCATCTATACTGACCTCCATCAGGTTGCAAATTAAAAATAATTTTTTTCTGCATCTAGCTCTGAAAAAATATTTGGGCTTCTAGCGGTGTGTGGGACTTGGTCTATTAGTCCATCTATACTGACCTCCATCAGGTTGCAAATTAAAAATAATTTTTTTCTGCATCTAGCTCTGAAAAAATATTTGGGCTTCTAGCAGTGTGTGGGACTTGGTCTATTAGTCCATCTATACTGACCTCCATCAGGTTGCAAATTGAATAAAAAAAATTTCTGCATCTAGCTCTGAAAAAATATTTGGGCTTCTAGCGGTGTGTGGGACTCGGTCTATTAGTCCATCTATACTGACCTCCATCAGGTTGCAAATTAAAAATAATTTTTTTCTGCATCTAGCTCTGAAAAAATATTTGGGCTTCTAGCAGTGTGTGGGACTTGGTCTATTAGTCCATCTATACTGACCTCCATCAGGTTGCAAATTAAAAATAATTTTTTTCTGCATCTAGCTCTGAAAAAATATTTGGGCTTCTAGCAGTGTGTGGGACTTGGTCTATTAGTCCATCTATACTGACCTCCATCAGGTTGCAAATTAAAAATAATTTTTTTCTGCATCTAGCTCTGAAAAAATATTTGGGCTTCTAGCAGTGTGTGGGACTTGGTCTATTAGTCCATCTATACTGACCTCCATCAGGTTGCAAATTGAATAAAAAAATTTTCTGCATCTAGCTCTGAAAAAATATTTGGGCTTCTAGCGGTGTGTGGGACTTGGTCTATTAGTCCATCTATACTGACCTCCATCAGGTTGCAAATTAAAAATATTTTTTTTCTGCATCTAGCTCTGAAAAAATATTTGGGCTTCTAGCAGTGTGTGGGACTTGGTCTATTAGTCCATCTATACTGACCTCCATCAGGTTGCAAATTAAAAATAATTTTTTTCTGCATCTAGCTCTGAAAAAATATTTGGGCTTCTAGCGGTGTGTGGGACTTGGTCTATTAGTCCATCTATACTGACCTCCATCAGGTTGCAAATTAAAAATAATTTTTTTCTGCATCTAGCTCTGAAAAAATATTTGGGCTTCTAGCAGTGTGTGGGACTTGGTCTATTAGTCCATCTATACTGACCTACATCAGGTTGCAAATTAAAAATAATTTTTTTCTGCATCTAGCTCTGAAAAAATATTTGGGCTTCTAGCGGTGTGTGGGACTTGGTCTATTAGTCCATCTATACTGACCTCCATCAGGTTGCAAATTAAAAATAATTTTTTTCTGCATCTAGCTCTGAAAAAATATTTGGGCTTCTAGCAGTGTGTGGGACTTGGTCTATTAGTCCATCTATACTGACCTCCATCAGGTTGCAAATTAAAAATAATTTTTTTCTGCATCTAGCTCTGAAAAAATATTTGGGCTTCTAGCAGTGTGTGGGACTTGGTCTATTAGTCCATCTATACTGACCTCCATCAGGTTGCAAATTGAATAAAAAAAATTTCTGCATCTAGCTCTGAAAAAATATTTGGGCTTCTAGCGGTGTGTGGGACTTGGTCTATTAGTCCATCTATACTGACCTCCATCAGGTTGCAAATTAAAAATAATTTTTTTCTGCATCTAGCTCTGAAAAAATATTTGGGCTTCTAGCAGTGTGTGGGACTTGGTCTATTAGTCCATCTATACTGACCTCCATCAGGTTGCAAATTAAAAATAATTTTTTTCTGCATCTAGCTCTGAAAAAATATTTGGGCTTCTAGCAGTGTGTGGGACTTGGTCTATTAGTCCATCTATACTGACCTCCATCAGGTTGCAAATTAAAAATAATTTTTTTCTGCATCTAGCTCTGAAAAAATATTTGGGCTTCTAGCAGTGTGTGGGACTTGGTCTATTAGTCCATCTATACTGACCTCCATCAGGTTGCAAATTGAATAAAAAAAATTTCTGCATCTAGCTCTGAAAAAATATTTGGGCTTCTAGCGGTGTGTGGGACTTGGTCTATTAGTCCATCTATACTGACCTCCATCAGGTTGCAAATTAAAAATAATTTTTTTCTGCATCTAACCCAGCCAATAGTTTTGGCCTAATACCACAGTTTGGCCACTCAGCTCTGCTCGGTTACCATCCATTGTTTTTTTGTGCAAACAACTCCAGAGTTGTGAATTAGTTAACCACCAAAATGAGTGGAAAAAGGCCTGCTGCTGGTGGAAAGGGGAATAGGCGTGTTGGGAAGGGGAAAAAAGGTTGTGTCCGTGGGGTAGGTGCAGAAGAAAGACCATCTTCCAGCCAAACTAAAATGTCTACTTCTTTTAGCGGACAATGTGATAAGATCCCTTTCTTACGGCCACGCCAATCGCTACAAATTCCAGATGAGGCACAAAAACAGCAGGTGCTTCAACGGATATCAAGTGCTCCTTTAAGTGGGCTCTCCTCCACATCAACTTCAACATCACAAATACTCCAGTCCTCAAAGGTGTCACCCAAATCGCACTTGCTTCCTCACAGCTCCCAAATCTCCAGCTGCCAGTCTGAGTGTGAGGTAGAACAGATGGTTGAGTCTGCAGAGCTGTTTACTCATACTATAGCCTGGGAATCAGAGGTCGACTCCAGCGCTTCTGTGAATCCAGACGAGGAAATGATCTGCACTGATGCCCAGAATCTTTATGAGTCGGATCCAGGACCAGACGCAGAAGGTTCTGACCATAATGTAGACCCTCATTCCCAAACTGTAACTCCTGTTGGTGGAGACAATGAGGAAGACGATGATAAGACTCAAATACCTGATTGGAGCGACAACTTTAGTTTTTTGTCAGGGCAGGAACAGGTTGGCTCTGAGGACGACGGGTGTGATAACGCACAGGGTGATGATGATGAGGTCGGAGATCCCACTTACTGTCAACCCACAGTCAGCCAAGAGATGAGGTCAGCAGAGGAGGTGGAGGAAGATGCTAGTGACGACGAGGTCAGGTTGCGCCTTCCTGGACAGAGACGTAGTACTGGAAGCACGTCAACAACTGCATCCTCAAACACAACTCTGCCTCTCACCACAAGTCGTGGTGGCTCTTCAGGTCGCATGGGTGCTAAGCCTTGCATAGCCTGGGCATTTTTTCAGATCGATAAAGATGACCCAACTCGTGTTATCTGTAACATTTGTCAGCAAAAGCTAAGTAGAGGCCAAAAAATACATAGTTTGAGTACTTCATGCATGAACCGGCACATGGACATGAAGCATAAGTTGCAGTGGGAAGCTCAGTGTGCTACAATGCGGCCTAGCCGGCCGGGCCAATCACCGTCTGCCATATCTTGTGCATCCACGGCCTCTTCATCCTCTGTGACTGGGGGGACAGCAGTCACACCTGTTTTGGGGCGCAGACCTGCCACCTCTTTACCCGCAACAGCCAGCGTGATTGGCAGGTCATCATTTTCTTTGGAGGTGGTAACACCAGCTGGTGTTGAGCGCTGTCCGACATCGATAGCACCACCTTTGGATCAAGGCAACCTAACATGTCCGCCTGCATCTTCCTCACAGACCGGCAGTTTGCCGGGGACACCCTTATCAACCCCGTCTAAGCACAATAGCCAGCCCTCGGTCCCTCAGATGTGGACAAGTAAAAGACCATTTCCTCCTAGCCATGAGAAAGCTAAGAGGTTGAATTTCACCATCTGCAAGCTCTTGGCTACAGAAATGCTGCCTTTCCGCCTGGTGGACACAGAGGATTTTCGAGACCTTATGTCCGTCGCAGTGCCCCAGTACCAGATGCCCAGTCGGCACTACTTCTCAAAGAAAGGTGTGCCTGCGCTCCACCAGCATGTCGCACACAACATCACCGCTTCTTTGAGAAACTCTGTGTGTGACAGGGTGCATTTCACCACAGACACTTGGACGAGTAGGCATGGACAGGGGCGTTACATGTCGCTGACTGGGCACTGGGTAACTATGGTGACAGCAGGACAAGGGGCTGCTGTCCAAGTCTTGGCGTCCCCACGAGTTGTGCGTCAATCCTCTTTATGTCAAAGTTCCTCCACTGCTTCTGCCTCCTCAACCTCCTCTCGGTCTTCCACCTGCACCCAAAGCCTGTCTGGTCATGCCACAAGCTTTCTAACTGCGCAGAAGGGATCCTGCACACCTCCTTACTATGCTGGCAGTAGCGCTCAACGTCATCAGGCGGTTTTTACATTGAAAAGTCTGGGAAATGTGAGTCACACAGCTGAGGAGTTGTGGTCAGCTCTGGAGAACCAATTTCATGAATGGTTGTCTCCACTGGACCTGAAACCAGGGAAGGCCGTGTGCGACAATGCTGCAAACCTGGGTGCGGCCCTTCGCCGGGGCAATGTCACACACGTGCCTTGTATGGCTCACGTGTTGAACCTGGTTGTCCAGCAATTTTTAGCCCACTATCCCAGACTAGATGGCCTTCTGCAGAGGGCACGGTCGCTATGTGCTCACTTCCGCCGTTCGCATCCCGCAGCTCAGCGACTTGCATCTCTACAGAAGTCGTTGGGCCTGCCACTTCACCGGCTAAAATGCGATGTGCCTACCCGGTGGAATTCAACTCTGCACATGTTGCAGCGACTGTGGCAGCACCGACAAGCCCTGGTGCAATACGTTCTGACGTATAGCCTGGGCCAACGAGATTCAGAGGTGGGGCAAATCACACTGGAGGAGTGGTCTCAGATCAGGGACCTATGCACCCTTCTGCACAGTTTTGAAATGGCGACGAAGATGTTTAGTGCTGACGCTGCCATTATCAGCATGACTATTCCGGTGATTTACATGCTGGAGCACATGTTAAACAGAATTCGGAGTCAGGTGGTGGCACAAGAGGAGGTGGAGGAAGTAGAGGAGGAGGAGTTGTATGCGGAAGGGCTAACATCTGCAAGGTCCAGACGGTCGGCAGCACCAAGGCGGCAGGCATGTGAGGGTGGGGGAGATGGTTTTACCAGGGCGCATGATAGCAGCCAAAGTAGTGAGGAAGGTGCAGGAGCCCAGGAAGAAGTGGAGGACGAACTGATGGAAGACTCATCAGATGAGGGAGACCTTGATCACATTTCTGTTGTGCGAGGTTGGGGGGAGAGGACAGAGGAAGGAAGCATGATTGTTACCTCGCCACCAACACAACAGGGACTTGGTGCTCCTGGATGCGCAACACACATGAGTGCCTTCTTGCTGCACTACCTGCAACATGACCCTCGAATTGTGAGAATTAGAAATAATCCTGACTACTGGGTTGCCACACTGTTAGATCCCCGGTACAAAAGTAAATTTGCAGAAATTATTCCTGCCATAGAAAGGGATGCACGCATGCAGGAGTATCAGCAGAGACTGTTGCAGAATCTTACATGTGCTTTTCCACAAAATACCAGTGGTGCACGTAGTGAATCTCACAGTTCCAACTTGCCAACCGTGGGACCGTCAAGTGTTCAGCACTCAAACCATAACAGAACCACAGTATCTGCTGGTAACATCAATTTTGCGGAATCATTTCACCACTTTTTTAGCCCATCCTTTGCAAGGCCACAGGAGACAAGAAGTCTGACACATAGTCAACGCCTAGAGACGATGGTACAGGAGTATCTCCAAGTAAACATTGAAGCCACGACTGTGTCACTGGACCCTTGCTCTTTTTGGGCTTCCAATCTGGATAAATAGCCGGAGCTAGCCACTTACGCCTTGGAGATCTTGTCATGCCCCGCAGCCAGCGTTCTGTCTGAACGTGTGTTCAGCGCTGCTGGTGGTGTGCTGACAGATAAGCGCACGCGGCTCTCCACTGATAATGTAGACAGACTCACGTTCATAAAGATGAACAAATCATGGATCCGAAACGACTTTTCTACCCCTGTGTCATCCTGGGGAGAGTAAAAGCTTGATGATTGGTTAAAATCACCCTACCAACCGTTTTAAGCTTTCAAATTACTAATCATGTTTATCTGTATCTTGACTGGAAAATAATTTGGGCTTTGTAGCAGTGTGCAGCACTGATCCTATTAGGCCATCTATACTAAAGCTTCACCAGATTTAAAATTAAAAATAATTTTTAGCTGCATCTAGCCCGGAAAATAATTTTGGGGCTCCGAGATGCGCAAGGCACATAAGTGCCTTCTTGCTGCACTACCTGCAGCATGACCCTCATATTGTCAGAATTCGAAGTAATCATGACTACTGGGTTGCCACACTCTTAGATCCCCCAAACTTTTCGATCAACCTTTTCATTTTAATAAAGACCAAAAAAATGTTCATTTTTGAAATTATAAGCATTAGCAGGTTGTTAGAAACTGAAATCAAACAGTTTTCAACTCAAAACTTTATTCTAGGTGATGTTACATTTTCACATAGGACCCCTTGTTCGAAAGGAGCTTCTGAACTCTCTCGTCCATTGAATTTGTCAGGTTTTGGATGGTTTCTGCTTCAATTGTTTTGCATGAGGACAGAATACCCTCCCAGAGCTGTTGCTTAGATGTGAACTGCCTCCCGCCATCATAGACACTCCTTTTAATGATGCTCCAAAGGTTCTGAATGGGGTAGAGGTCAGGGGAGCATGGGGGTCACACCATAAGTTTGTCCCCTTTTATGCCCATATCAGCCAGAGATGCAGATGTTTTATGTGCAGCATGAGATGGTGCATTATCATGCAGAAAAATGATCTTGCTGTGAAATACACGGTTCTTCTTCTTGAACCATGGCAGGAAGTGCTGTTTGAGAAAATCCACATACATTATGGAGTTCATCTTTAGCGCCTTCAGGGATCCTAAAGGGGCCGACAATCTCTCTCCCCATGATTCCAGCCCAAAACATTACTCCACCTCCTCCTTGTTGGCACTGTAGCCGTGTTTGCGTGGGGTGTCCATCAACCAGCCATCCTCCACTCCATCCATCTGGACCATCGAGCGCTGCACGGCACTCATCCGTGAACAAAACAGTTTTGAAATCAGTCTTCATGTAATGTTTGGCCCACTGGAGCCGTTTCTGCTTGTGTGAAGTGGATAGAGGAGGTCGACAGGATGGCGCATGCACAGCTGCAAACCTCTGAAGGACCCTGCATCTTGTTGTTCGGGGGACGTTGGAGGCACAAGCAGCTTCAAAAACTTGTCTGCTGCTATGACAAGGCTTTTTTGCCGCTGCTCTTTCAACCTGACGTAATTGCCTGTAGGAAAGAGTCCTCAATTTGCCCTTATCAGCACGCACACGTGTGTACTGTGAATCAGCTACATACTTCTTGATTGCCAGGACACTTCATCCTGATCATCGCACAATGTTGATTGTAGTCATGCCTTGACCTAAACACTCCACAATTTGTTGCTTCTCAGCAGCCGACACATCCTTTTTCTTTCCCATTTTGGCAGAAAATGTAGGCTGCTTAATAATGTGAGAGAGCCTTCTTAAGTAGTCTTGCCTTTCATTGGACACACCTGCCAAACTAATTAGCACAGGTGTCTGCAATTGCTTACAGTGATATAAAGAGCCCTGACACACATCACCATCAATGAGTTTAACTGACAAACAAACAAATTCTTCCCTTATCACTCCTAAACACTTTTTGTATAATAATTTGGAACGCAGTGTACATGTGCTTTTCCACAAAACACCAGTGGTTCACGTAGTGAATCTTACAGTTCTAACTTGCCAACCGTGGTCTGTATGGAGTTGTTCAATAAAGGGCCCAAAATTAAGATAACATAGATGGGAGAGGTCTCTATGAATAGGAATTCCTAAGTATTTGATACCCTGTGAGGGCCAGGCAAAGGGAAAGTTGGACTGGATGGAATCCTATATGGATTTGGGGAGGGAGACATCGAGGGCCTCAGACTTCGCTGCATTGATTTTAAAATTTTACCATGTAACAAAGTGATCTATTTCAGCCATAACAGCATGGATGGATATATGTGATTGAGTGATATATACTAGGACATCATCAGCAAATAGAGAGCACTTGTACTCGGTGCCTCCCACCTCAATCCACCTAATATTGGGGTTATGGCGAATTGATGAGAGCAGGTGCTCCGTCACTAGGATGTATAAGAGAGGGGACAGAGGACATCACTGCCTTGTCCCATTGGTGATTGTGAAAGGTGATGAAAATGTTCTGACGCACCCCCTGGGCCTTGGGACACCCGGAGCCGGACCCTTTTTGGTGGATGCTGGTGGTTGTAGTCTTCGTGGCGGCGACCCAGTTCCGTGGCTCAGGGCGGTCAAACCAGTGGCGGAACTATTTATGTGGTTTTCATGTTTAAATGTCCGACTACGCCACCCGTGGATTGCGGTCAGAGTGAACCGCCGCTACAGGGCAGACCACTGAGGCTGGTGTTGTGGGTGCAGCAGAGCGTAGCATAACTCCCCACGGGAGGAGTATAGCCTCAGGGCAGTGTATGCGGAGGATGGGGGTGATGGTGCAGGGCAGCAGCAGTAACGACACGGAGTCAGTGATGCAGTTCAGGGCCTTTACTCACAGTTCTTATTATCCAGACCACGTCTGCAGGTAACGGCTGCCCACGTCGTACTGTGCTCACCAGGTGAGGGGCTCAGACAACTCCCAGATAACTTTGGAGCACTTCACAGGACCCCCTTTGTGTGTCCTTTGTCTGGCCTTTCTTACCAACACTTCTGTCCGGCTGCCTCGGGCCTCCTCTTGGTAAACTTGGCGCCAGTTTCCCTGACCCTATGTGGTGCCTTCCTAGCGGGTGTAGCGAGGGGCTGCGCCACATAAAATGTCAGAGCCTCCGGTTTCTAGCTGAGGGTCGTTTCCTGCCTCCACTAGTTCGGGGACCGGTCTCCCCCTTTGGCCTGACCCCTCCACGCAGGTGGATTCGGGCGTGCGGTGGCGACTCGCCCGTCCGCACCCCTGGGATCCCTTCATTCCTCGTTCCTGGAGCCTTCTCCGCTCCTCTTACTTCCTTCTCCCTCTTCCAGGCCTGGGCCTCTGTTACTAGGCCCGCCTCCGGAGCAGAGCTCATGCAGAGCCCCTGCTCCCTGCCACTTCTGCTCAGACTTCTCTGCACTGAACTAAGATGGTGCCCACCTTTTATACTCCCTTCTCAATGCACCCAGGAACTGCTTCCTCCCTGCTCCTGCACTACAGGGTTCCCCTTCCTCAGTGTTCCCTCCCCCCACTCCAGCCAGGGACAGGGACTGTCGTGCCCATCTCAGGGGCATATTGGTCGCCCTGCCCCACGGCAATGTGGTGTAATGCATGCAGGTGTCGGGTCCTGATCCACACTCCATCCTTACCTGAGAGTGAGATATCACACCTCTGGGTGAGGTGCAATACGTCTTTAGCAACCGAGCCCTCAGGGTGCTACAGTTCCATTTATCTTCAGCCTAGGTGACGTATTGCGATACAGGGCCGTGATTTTGGCTATAAAAGGGTCCCCTAGACCCCTACCCCAAGCTTTTTAAGAGAATCATATATGGCGTGCCAGGAGACTCTATGGAATGCTTTCTCAGCATCCAACGAGAGTATCTAATTACAAATTTTTAACTGCATCTAGCCCAGGAAATACTTTGTGCCTAGTAGCAGTGTCTGCTAGTAAGCGGATTATCCCGGCTGTTAAGCAAGCTGCACCACCTGTAGTTTAGACACTTAATTTTTTCAAAGGAAATGCTTCGGGACCATGGGATACTTAGTGAAGAGCATCAGGAGGCACCCCAAGGCATAGGGGCTGGGACTGGCAGTAGGATGCCTTGCGGTGGACAGCCGAGCTCGATCCTTATAAAAGCTTTTTAACTGCAGCAGCTTTAGTGGACGCTACTGGAGCTGGAATTACCGCGGCTGCTGGCATGAGACTTGCCCTCCAATAGATCCTTGTAAATGGATTTAAAGTGTATTCATTCAAATTAGAGAGACAATTTAAATTAAAAAGCTTAGAGCTGCCTCCACCACAGGGGGGCTCGCTCGACCCACCAGCGGACAGGCACCAGTATTGGGAGAGGGGGGCTGGCCGTCAGGGTTCACCGCGGCTCTGGCACAAACCCGGCGACACGGAGGTGGCACGGGCAGGAGCGGACTGGCCGTGTCGGCTTCTCACTTTTTGGATTTTAGAAGGGCATGACATGCCTATATCTGTGTCTCCCCCTCCTTTTACTCCTCCACCTCTTTTATTTTCGCATGACTATATGTACTTGTCACTTTTCCATGTGTTAGTTATGTCTTCTGAGCAGTTTGTCAGCTTTTGGACACCTTTGAAGGTGTTTTCTATGTGTTTCTATGTGTTTTTGTTTGCCTGCCATTGGTTTTAACGGTGTTCGAAGGTGTTTGACGAACAGTTCGGCGAACACACGGGTGTTCGACGAACCGAACCGAACTCGAACACTACGGGGGTGGCTCAACACTAGTCAAGAGGTCAATACAAAGATCTCGTGTCCTAGGGGATGTATCAAATGTGTCCAATAGGTTTCCTACACATTCTATGCCCTTAGGGTGCGGGATGGATGTGTACAGGTTATTCACGTCTAGAGTGACTAGGAATGCATCCGGTGGTACCTGGTGGATTGTGCGAACCATATAAAGGAAGGCTCCTGTGTCTAGTATAAAAGATGGGCTCTTTTGAGGTAATGGAGTGAGTATTTTCTCGAGGAAGATGGATAAGGGGGACAACATGGAATCAGTGGAAGCAACAATCAGTTGTCCTGGTGGATTTTCCTGGCATTTATGTATTTTAGGGAGTGTGTAGAAAACAGGTGTAATGGGAAATTTCTTAATCAGAAAATCACATGTTTTGAGATATATGATGTTGTTACTGAGATAGTGATCTACTACCCCTTGGATGGAAGAACCGATGCTCTGAGAGGGATTGGTTTGTAATTTGGAATATACCCTGGTGTCCTCGAGTTGCTGTTGTATCTCTGTGATGTATTTAGTTTTATCCATAACCACAATGGCTCCACCTTTATCGGCGGGTTTGATTATAATGGATGGATCCGTTTGAAGTGCTTTAAGAGCCTGTTTATCTACACTGGATAAGTTATGCTGGTAATGAATGAGGCCTCTCTCCATGTCTTCTCTTAATTGTTCAAAGGAATTATTGATAAATCCAATAAAGGTCTCTACTGCATGTTTATCTCGTGGTGGACGATATGTGCTCTTGGATTTAAGACCCAATGCTGCTGCAGTGATCTGGACTGGACCTATTGAAGATGAGTTAGGGGTATGAGGAGAAGGGAGCTCTTGTGAGAAATGGGCTTTAAGCCGAATGGACCGATAGAATTTTTGTAGTTCCATATCCAGTGTGAATGTATTGCATTTGCTGGAGGGGCAGAAGTTGAGACCCTTTTGGAGGACAGAAATTTCAGCTATGCTTAGGGAGCGTGAAGAGATGTTTACAACAAGTGTGGCTGTACCTGTGAGCGGGTTATTCGAGTGAAGTCCATAGTGTTTCTTACAGGTACCTCCTCTCCTGGTCCTTTTCTTCTGGGATTCCTCTTTCGATTAGCTAAAAAATGAGTTGACACGGTGGGGTCTCGTCTCTCTGTATCCGAAACTGAGGTGGATTGGTCTGTAGAAGAATGTCCGAAGCGTGTGTAGTTGCGTCTTGGATCTTGTTTGTCTCGCCATCTGTAGACACGATCCTGTTGGCAATCCTCTGAATCCCTAGCAAATTTGGTGCGTTTCCTGCTCTCAGTGTCCCGTCTATGTTGTTCGATGGTGGTCTGGGTTTTCTTTTTCAGGATTTCGTATTCTTCAGGCGGGATCAGTGTCTCGATATTGGTGATTTGTTCCTTAGAGGAAGAGATGGCTTTCTGTAAAAATTCAATAGTCAGAGTCATTAAATCAAAACAACATTTGTTGAGAATTCTCTCAAACTTAGCACAGTATTCCCCTTTATCACTGAATAGAGTAGGGCGTAGAGGTACCCTCAGGCCTCGTAGAATGCGCTCGTATTCGGATAGAGTGGCACAGTGGAGTTCAATGTTGGTTAGATGTCTCAGTTCTCTTTCCCAGTCCTTTCCTCGTGTCTCCTTGGGTGGAACTTGAAGGAAGTCGCAGGACAAATTAGATTGAGAAATGATATGGGAGGTTTCTTCAGCATTATATGAGAAGGTATTGGTAGTGGTCATGACCAATCAGGGTGCTGATATATAGGGATCTTATACTTGTATGCAAAAACTATCGCACAATCCTGATTTGTGGTAACTTGGTGCTCGGGTATATGTACATCCTGCTCATGATTTAAGATATTGCCCGTATAGGCTGTGAGATAATACTTTCATTTCCTATTATGTACATATTATAACTGCTGTTCTTTTTCTTCCTAGAATCCTGCCTAGATCCCAGCCTCCTTCCCTGCTCCTTTTGGATGTCCCTATTCTGGACTTCTTCTCTTCTCCCATATGCTCCCTTTAATAGCCAGCCACTCACCATTACTACGCTGTGGAATGCACAAACTCCGCTATGGAATGGAAGCACTAGGCACTTCCGCCCACGTGACCGTCACATGACTTCAGGACCTGATGACGCGCTCCCGCATCATTTCCGGTTTGACAGGTCCTATTGTGCGCAAATTGTCGGCGTCCCACTTCAACCAATGTTGCTAATTACCTTCTGGTCTGCCCCCCAAGCATATAAAAATCAGGTAGACGATCTATACACCTCACACACCAGATGAACAAGCGGTGGATACCGCGTTCTGGAACGCCACACAGAACCATTTCCCACTTCAGGTATGTTCCTACCACATAGCTCTCTCTAATTTTGTAGGGCTACATATGCCTCTCTCACTAAGGCCATTTCTCTCATTACAGCTTCCTCAGTGGACCCGCTGTATATGCACAAGTCACACGTCATGTGATGTTTATTTAATGTTGATCACAAATAGTCCTTTTGCAATTTTTGACCATATATTTATCTCTATTTATATCTATATTTTTTGTTTTAGTACACTGATGAATGTCCTGAGCGACTGAAACGTTTGTTACACTGTACTCACTTGATTAAAATCAAAAAGAAATCAAACAAAAGCTCTTTGAGTGCCGGGTTTAATTATTTCTACTTTGGCTTGGCACCTTACCTGAGCACCAAGTTACCACAAATCAGGATTGTGCGATAGTTTTTGCATACAATTGCCAGAAAATCAGGAGGAGGACCAGGGTGCGGAAGTGGAAGACGAAGTGGTGGATGATATAGTAACTGATCCAACCTGGAAGGAGGACATGCAGAGCGAGGACAGCAGCACACAGGGGGAGGGAGGTAGAGCACACCAACAGGCAGGAAGAAGCAGTATGGTGGACGCAGACAGAAGGCAGGCAACCGTTCCCCGAAACACTAACACGAAGGAAGTTGCCAGTACAACTGTTAGGTCTTCCAAAGTCTGGTTGTTTTTTAAAGACTCTGCCGATAACCCCAAAAAGGCCATTTGCACCACCTGCCAGGCCAGCATCAGCAGGGGTGGCAAAACGACCAGCCTGACCACCAGCATGATCGGGCACATGGCAGCAAAGCACCCGACTTTGTGGGCCGAACCCCAGGGTCCAGGAACAGTGTCTGCAGGTGGCACCATTGCTTCTTCCGCTGTTGTGCATGCAAGCCAATCCCCTGTCCACGGTGCATGCGAAGAAGCCTCCAGCCCTGCACCTGTCATTGTGCACTCTCAAGTAGCATCATCAGGAAGCACGTCCATGTCTTTGTCCCAGCGCAGCGTTCAGTAGTCCATATCCCAGTCCTTGGAACGCAAGCACAAATATGCAGCCAATGCACCACAGGCCACACTACTAAATTCTCACATTTCACGACTGCTTGTGCTCGAAATGTTGCCTTTTAGGCTCGTGGAGACAGAAGCATTCCGCAACCTGATTGCGGCGGCCGTCCCTCGGTACTCGGTCCCCAGCCGCCACTATTTCTCCCAGCTTGCCGTCCCCGCATTACAAAAGCACGTGTCCCAAAATATTAGCTATGCCCTCAAAAACGCAGTTACCTGGAAAGTCCACCTAACCACGGACACGTGGACAAGTGCTTGTGGGCAGGGACGGTACATCTCGCTGATGGCACACTGGGTTAACATACGTAACAATCAAAGAGGAAAGAAGATATGCTTTCTAGCGGTGATCACCCAAATAATCAACAATAAACCATTTACCATAAATATACATCATATGTAAATATGTATATTTATGGTAAAATTGGTAAATTGTTTATTGTTGATTATTTGGGTGATCACCGCTAGAAAGCATATCTTCTTTCCTCTTTGATTGTTACGTGTACTATGTTGTGATATGCTGTGGTTAGATCCCGAGTATTAGATGGTGCCCTCCTAATAAGTGGTGTTTGTACACTGGGTTAACATAGTGGAAGCCGGGACCCAGTCGGACCTTGGGACGGAACACGTCCTCCCATGCCAAGGATTGTGGGCCCTAGGTCAATCAGGGTTTCCCCCACGGTCTACAGCTCCTGGACCTCATCCTCCTCAGCCTCTTTTTCCTCTTCAGCCTCCATCTCTGAAATTACCACATCAGTCACAAGCTGGAAGCACTGCAGGCAGATCTGTGGCTCACACCGCTGAACCTACAGCCAGGCATAGTCGTGTGTGACAATGGCTGGAACCTGGTGGCGGCTCTGAGGCGAGGCGATCTCACACACATACCATGCCTGGCCCATGTGCTTAACCTCGTGGTTCAGTGGTCTCTCAAATATTATGGGGAGCTGCCGGATCTGCTTGTTAAAGTACGCCACCTGTGTGCCCATTTTATAAAGTCATCTACAGCTTCCGCCGCCCTTGCCGTGTTTCAGCAGCGTTTGCAGCTTCCGGCTCACAGACTGGTGTGTGATGTCCCCACGCGTTGGAACTCTACACTGCAGATGTTGGGAAGGATTTGTGAGCAGAAGAGGGCAGTTGTTGAGTACCAGCATCAACAAGGCCGTCGGTATTCAGTTCCGACTCCACACATAAGATCTCAGGAGTGGACATGAATGTCAGACATATGTACCATACTCCAAAACTTTGAGGACTCCACAAAGATGGTGAGCGGCGATGACGCAATAATTAGCATCACAATCCCGCTTCTCTGTCTTCTGAAATGCTCTCTGCTCACAATCAAAGAGGATGCATTGCAGGCGGAGCACGATGAGATGGAGCAAGAAACCATACAGGGTGATTACACACAGCCAAGCCTCATCTCATCCCAACGTGGATTGGGTGACAATGAGGAAGAGGAGGAGGAGGAAGGACAGGAGCTAGTTTCATGCACTATAGATGGTACTAACTGCACAGCTGTCATACCGTCTGTTCAGCGTGAATGGCCAGAGGACAGAGAGGAGGAGGAGGAGGAGAGCATGGTCAGTCATCCTCTTGGTGAGGACACGGAAGTCTTGCCTGTTAGTAGTCTGGCATGCATGGCTGAGTTTATGTTACGCTACCTTTCCCATGACCCTCGCGTTCTCAAAATTTTGGGTGACAGTCATTACTGGTTGGTGTCACTTCTAGACCCACGCTACAAGGATAACTTTATATCTCCTATTCCTGAGGCAGACAGGTCTACAAAAATGGGGCTGTACCAGAAGGCCCTTGTTGTGGAAGTATTAAAAAAATTCCCATCTGAATACGCTGGCGGCAGAGGGCACACTTCGTTGGACAACCAAGGAGTACAGGCGAGAGGGACACAACTTCAATCCATCAGAGGCTGGGGAACACTGTCAAAGTTCTGGGAGAGTTTTCTCAGACCCTCCCATCGCACAGGCCCTCAGGCACGGGGTACTCTCACAAGGAGTGCAAAGTTTGGGAAGATGCTGAGGGAGTACCTTGCCAACCGTACCAACGTCCTCCGTGATTCCTCTGTGCCTTATAATTATTGGGTATCCAAGCTGGATACGTGGAATGAACTGGCTCCCTATGCCTTGGAGGTCCAGGCCTGCCGTGCTGCCTGCATTTTATCAGAGTGGGTTTTTAGTGCCACTGGTGGAATTATAACTGATAAGCGCATCCGCCTGTCAACTGAAAATGCTGACAGGCTGACTCTTACAAGAATGAACAATGGCTGGATGGGGCCTGACTTCTCAACACCACCAAATGGTAGCAGCGTAGCATAAACTCAAATCCAGTGTCTTTTCTTGGGAGGTGTATTCCCATGCACCTTTTCACACCCACACATGGGTATACGCTTCCTGATTTTGGCTATTTGCTCTTGTCCTCCTCCTTTTCCTTATCCTCCACCACCATATCACCAGGGTGACCATGGTCCGTGATGCAACACCCACATAATTTTTTTTAAAGGGTGTTTATGATGCCCGTAAAAAAAATTTTTTATACAGTATGTTTATGTATACCCCCCAGGGGTAAATGTTTGTCAGCCCATACACTTAGTGCATGGGCATTACAAGTATAGGAGACCCGCTCCTTTCTAATGGGAACATTTTTTTATGAGGCCCTCCTCCATGTCTCTTCCAAGGGGCAGTGCATTCACTGCAAAGGCCAACGCTATGGGAGACTTTCTCCTTTCTAATGGGAATTTGTCCTTACTGTGGCCCTGCTCTATGTGTCTTTAATTTCTTAGTGGGGTTTTTCCTAAATTTGGTCAGCCGTTGGACTCACTACATACCCTATAACTGTATAGCAGACCCTCTCCTTTCTAATGGGAACATGTCGTACCTTGTTACTGTGACCCTGCTCTATTGGTCTTTAAATTCATAGTTGGGTTTTTCCTAAAATTGGTCAGCCGTTGGACTCACTGTATACCCTATAACTGTATTGCAGACTCTCTCCTTTCTAAATGGAATTTGTCATTACTGTGGCCCTGCTCCATGTGTCTTTAAATTCTTAGTGGGGCTTTTATAATGGGAACAACAAAGCATAGCCGGCTGATGGCTCTCTAACAATAGCGAGGGCCAACTGATGGCCTTTTAAGAATAGTAAGATCCATCTGATGTCCCTATAAAAATAGGCTTTATGACTTTCAGAGTCCCTCCATCATAAATGAAACAGGATGTGTCTGATGATGTGTCACACACCACATTGCCAGATAAGGTTGTAAAATGTTAAAATGACATTTCCCGGTGAATGCATTTGTCTTAAAAATAACGTAAAAAACCCCAAAACAATAGGATCTTTCTTTAGTATAATAAACAGCGTCACCAAATTAACCTCAATGTAATCACATTGTTCAGCTCCTGCACCTCCTCCTCCATCTCCGAAATGACAACATCAGTCACTAGCTGACAGCACTGCTGCACTGCCTTGGCCGAGCGGCAACAGGCTGTGCTGAAGACAACATGCTTAATGCTTAATTGACAAACCGCCCAGCGCTGCAGAGTTGTTGAAAGCTGTAACACAGCAGCCTGATCTGTGGCTCTCACCGCTGAACATACAGCCAGGCATGGTAGTGTGTGACAATGGGCGGAACCTGGTATCGGAGAAATGACAGCCGGAGTAGATATGGTTTCCCTCTATGCCAGTCCTTTCACCGAGCTAAATACAACTCTGAGCAAAAAAAGCTGTGGACTGCTCCATACCGTCCCTGGCCACATTCACCTGTCCACGTGTTTGTGAGTAGGTGGTCCTTTCCATTAACTGCACTGGGGAGGGCACGGGTAATGTTGTGGGACCCGTGCTTGTGGAAGGTGAAGACGATACCGGGAGAAAGAGTGGCGGCTGGGGACCGAGTATTGACACCCGTCCGCCACCGGCATGAGGTTGTGAAAAGCTTCTGCCTCCACGAGCCTAAAAGGCCATATTTCAAGTGCAAGCATCTGCCCAGAAATCTCGCAGTTTAGTGCTGCGGCCTGTGGGTGGGTGGCAGGCTGCATACTTGCGCTTGCATTCCAAGTAAAAGAAAACTAAGCAGATGGTGGCCTCTATCATCATCATGGCCTCACCTGGGCACTATGAACTCTCCTGAAGGAGAAGCCAGAACCCACCGGAGGAGTCTCCGGTTCTCTGGTGGGCCTGTCCAACCCTGGCAAGAAGCAGCCCTGGCTAAGAAAAGTGTAGGGGAAGGTTCCCGGACACTCTATGGCTGCTTTTTTAATGTGGAACGGACATGCTTATGCATGTTATTTCTTAAATCGCATAGCAGATCAGGCCATTGTCCAACTCTGTATTAATGAAATTAAATGCGCAAAGAAAGATGTTTGTGTGTCAAAGCACCACCGACAAGTGCGAGTTGATGTTGGGCAGGCTGCCATTGCTTCTGCAACAAGCTGCATTAGAGGACTTCCTGGGAGAAATGACACCCAGGGTAGATATGGTTTCCCTATATGCTAGTCCTTTCATCGAGCTAAATACAACTCTTAGCAAAAAAAAGCTGTGGACTGGCTCCGTACCGCCCCTGGCCACATTCACCTGTCCATTTGTTTGTGGTTAGGCGGTCCTTCCCAGTAAGTGCACTGGGGAGGGCATGGGTAATGTTGTGGGACCCGTGCTTGTGGAAGGCGGAGACTATACCGGGAGAAATAGTGGCGGCTGGGGACCAAGTATGGACACCCGGCCGCCGCCGGCAGGAGGTTATGAAAAGCTTCCGCCTCCACTAGCCTAAAAGGCCACATTTCAAGTGAAAGCAGCTTTAGAGGACTTCCTGGGAGAAATGACAGCTGGGTAGATATGGTTTCCCAAGTCCTTTCACCAAGCTAAAAAATATGGCTGTGGTGAAATACAGCTCAGCAAAAAAAGCTGTGTACTGGCTCTGTACCGTCCCTGGCCACATTCACCTGTCCACGTGTTTGTGGCTAGGCGGTCCTTCCCAGTAAGTGCACTGGGGAGGGCACGGGTAAGGTTGTGGGACCCATGCTTGTGGAAGGCGGAGACGACACCGGGAGAAACAGTGGCGGCTGGGGACCGAGTATGGACACCCGGCCGCAGCCGGCATAAGGTTATGAAAAGCTTCCGCCTCCATGAGCCTAAAAGGCCACATTTCAAGTGCAAGCAGCTGTCAAAAATTTGGCAGTATAGTATTGGAGCCTGTGGGTGGGTGGGTGGGTGGCTGGCTGCATACTTGCGCTGGCATTCCAAGGAATGGGGTAGGGACAACTGAACGCTGCAGTGGGACAAGGACGTGGACGGTGATTGTTGCAATTCTACAACGACAGGTGCATGGCGGGAGGCCTCTTCGCGTGCGCCAAGGATCACATATGATGGGCACATTTATAGGCAATGACCTGGGAGTCAGAAATGCTTCCAGAGGTCTTCCCCATGCTGTTCCCATGTCTTTTCTGCACTGTATGCATGTGTCTGATGATGTGTCACACACCAGATGGCCAGATAAGGTTGTAAAATGTTAAAATTACATTTCCCAGTGAATGGATTTGTCTTTGTTGAAAGCAATGCAAAAGTGCAAAAACGCATCAAAAATGCTACGTGTGAACATAGCCCAAGGTGTGGAGGAGTATTTTTGTTTTTGTTTACTTATTTTGCCTTATATACAAGTCATTACCCTGGAAAGGATGTGTGGCACCCCAAGGGTCCGGTTGCCACAGTGGCATTGCCTCCCTCAAAAGAGGTAATGCCATGCCTGGAAGCAAGCAGGGGTCCCCTAGTCAGGTATACTAAGCATGCAACACTTTCCTGGCTCCAGACCAGCAAGGGGAGCCCCCTCCCCTTGGCAACTGGTATCTGGGGGCTGGGTTAGTTGATCTTAGTGTGAGGAGTTGAAGAGAGGACATCGAGGAGAGAGGAGCTGGGGACTGGAGCTGCGCGGCAGCTCACCCCAGACGAATCGCACAGAAAAACTGGACACCGGAGTCCGAGGCTGCGGGGCACTGAAGGCCCAGCCGCAGAAACCGGAGGGCAGGAGATTGCAAGTCTCCTGGCCCCATCAGACGCCCGGAGGCTCAGCAGCACCGCAGGGTCCAGCACCGCCACGCATGAGCGTCGCGCCAGCAAGGCCCGAGCTGCCTGCCATACGGGTGAGCACAGAAACGTTACACTCAGGGACGAGGACCACCGCACAGCTACAAGTAGCAGGGCCAAAGAGATTAGAGGAAAGGGAAGGCCTCCAACTTTACCTGGCCAGGAGGATTCTTTGTTTGCTTCCAGGCTGCCCGGACTCCCACTTCTAGACAGTACTCTAGTCCAGGCTTGTCTAATCAGAACCAGTAAAGACCCTGGGACTGCACTTCCTTGTCTCTGTGTTTCTTGCTGAACCATCAACCCCTGCACTACAACGCCCAGCACATCCTGCAACATCACCTACACTGCCCTGGAGCTAGCTCTTCCTGTGGAGAGCCACACCACCCCTGCTGCAGTAACATCAGCTTCAGAGGACTACTCCGCAGCGGCGGCTCCCTTTAGCCGCATTGCACAGGTGGCGTCACGAACTCTATAAAAACTCTATAAATCCCCTATACATAACCCCTTTTATTGACCGCCCTGGGTCACGGACCGGGTCACCGCCACTGTGACATTCCCCTAGCATCTACCGGCCCGGCACCGGGTACCCCACGGCCCAGGGGGCGCGTCAGATGTTCCTTAATATATTTCCCAGGAAAATCCATTTTGGTTTTGTTTTTTTAATGTTTTATTGTGAATCCGTAAAAGTGGCGTAATACTCTGACAACGTTGTTTACAGCAGTGACCTGGGAATCAGAAATGCTTCCTGGGGTCTTTCCCATGCTGTTCCAATGTCATTTGAGCACTGTTCCCATCGATTTGGGCAATTTTTAGGCCCTCTGCAGACCGCCGGGGGGGAGCCGCCTGAAAAATGCTCGAGTTTCCCATAGACTTACATTGGGCTCGTTGCTTGGGTTGAGCACCCGAGTATTCCAATTTGCTCGACTCGAGCAACGAGTGCCCGAGCATTTTAGTGCTCGCTCATCACTAATCATTATTCATATTCTTATTAAGATAAGCATTTATTGTTGATTAGAGATGAGCGGTGTTCGACTAGAACTGTTCGCCAATCTCAAATTCGAGCTGTTTTGGGCGGTGTTCGAGTTGTTCGACGAACCCGAACGATTTGCAAAAAATTCGGCTGTTCGAGGTTATGTTCGATAACTGTTCGTGCACCAAAAGCGTGTCCTGCATGGCTGGCGCTATTTAGAGCACCAATCATGCAGGGATTGTCTGCCACTCACTGTAATGCCACAGCCATGGAGGTTGTGGCATTACAGTGATTACCCAAATCGATGGGAACAGTGCCAACAGTGAAACATGAAAAGCCGGCAATTCAGCAGTGGCATACACCGGTACCCGACAATTTAGAACCGAAAGAATAGAGCTTCACACATAGATTAGATAGATATAAACATGTCAGCCACATATATACGAAGTACAGTGAAAGTGCTGCTTACTGTACTTGTCATTTAGCGTAAAGGATTTATCAAAAAAAATAATAGTGTTTTCATGCACCGTCTCTTTAAGAAAGCCGGCCGGCAATTCAGCAGCGGTACCCGACAATTTAGAATAGAAGGAATAGAGAATCACACATAGATTAGATAGATAGAAACATGTCAGTCACATATATATGAAGTACAGTGACAGTGTTGCTTACTGTACTTGTCATTTAGTGTAAAGGATTTATTAAAAAAAATAATAGTGTTTTCATGCACCGTCTCTTTAAGAAAGCCGGCCGGCAATTCAGCATCTGTACCCGACAATTTATAACAGACAGAATAGAGCTTCACACATAGATTAGATAGATAGAAACATGTCAGTCACATATATATGAAGTACAGTGATAGTGTTGGTTACTGTACTTGTCATTTAGTATTAAAATAAAGGATTTATTATTAAAAAAATTGGCGTGGGGTTCCCCTTAATTTTAGTCTCTAGCGGAGGTTAAGCAGACAGCTGGGGCAGATGTTTGAAGCCTGGGAAGGGGGTAATACCCACGGAGCTTCCCAGGCTACTAATATCAGCCCCCAGCTGAATACATAGCCTTTACTAGCTATTAAAATGGGGGACCCCCCCAAAAAAAATGACGTGGGGTCCCCCCTAATTTAATAGCTAGCAAAGGCTAGGCAGACAGCTGGGGGCTGATATTAATAGCCCAGGAAGGGAGCCATGAATATTGGCCCCCTCCCAGGCTAGAAACACCAGCCGTCAGCCACCCCAGAAATGGCGCATTCATAGGATGCGCCAATTCTGGCACTTAGCCTCGCTCTTCCACGCTGCCCTGTAGCGGTGGCAGGGGGTAATAGGGCTGGGGTTGATGTCAGCTTATAATGCCAGCTGACATCAAGCCCAGGTTAGTAATGGAGAGGCGTCTATAAGACACCCCCATTACTAACCCCATAGTCAAAGTTAAAAAAAACACAAACACCCAGAATAAAGTCCTTTAATTGAAATAAAGACACAATTCTTTATTGTTCTAAATTAAACCATACTTACCGTCACGCCCATTCCAGCTGAAGCCAACGATCTCCTGTAATAAAAATAAAATAATAAAGCAACCTCATCTTTACCTTTCCATGGTTCCCACGACAGCTTCAGCTCTGCTACATCGAGATGACAGGCTGGACCGCAGCAGAACGCCGCCATCCAGCCTGTCATCCCGCAGACACTGAGAAGAGCAGGCTTGCTTGCGCTCCACATTGTCTCTCTGTGACGGCATAAAGATGAGCCGAGGTCATGTCCAATGAACTCGGCTCACCTCATGCACGTCACTTACAGCGTGGGAGAATTCTCACGCTGAAGCGCTGAGTGCAGGAGAATTTTCCCACGCTGTCAGTGAGGTGCATGAGGTGAGCTGAGTTCATTGGACATGAGCTCACCTCATGCACGTCACTGACAGCGTGGGAGAATTCTCCTGCACTGAGCGCTTCAGCGTGAGAATTCTCCCACGCTGTCAGTGACGTGCATGAGGTGAGCCGAGTTCATTGGACATGACCTCGGCTCATCTGGATGCCGTCACAGCGAGACACTGAGGAGCGCAAGCATGCCTGCTCTTCTCAGTGTCTGCGGGATGACAGGCTGGATGGCAGCGTTCTGCTGCGGTCCAGCCTGTCATCTTGATGTAGCAGAGCTGAAGCTGTCGTGGGAACCATGGAAAGGTAAGGATGAGGTTGGTTTATTATTTTTCTTTTATTGCAGGAGATCGTTGGCTTCAGCCGGAATGGGCGTGATGGTAAGTATGGTTTAATTTAGAACAATAAAGAATTGTGTGTTTATTTCAATTAAAGGACTTTATTCTGGGTGTTGTGTTTTTTTTAAATACTTTACTAGAAATTCATGGCGGTCATGTCTAATACTGGCGTGACCCCATGAATTTTGGGCTTGGGGCCAGCTGATAATACCAAGCTGGCCCTAACCCCTTTATTACCCAGTGAGCCACCGCACCAGGGCCCTGGATGAGTTGGGTACAGCGCCAGAAGATGGCGCTTCTATGAACGCGCCATTTTCCGGGGTGGCTGCGGACTGCAATTTGCAGCGGGGGGGGGGCCAGAAAGCTTGTGCCTCCCTGCGCTGCAGATTCCAGCCCCCAGCTGCCTAGTTGTACCTGGCCGGACACAAAAATAGGGCGAAGCCCCACGTATTTTTTTTTTAATTATTTCATGAAATTCATGAAATAATTAAGAAAAAAAGGCCTTCCCTATATTGTTGTGTCCGGCCAGGTACAAATAGGCAGCTGGTGGTTGGGGGCAGCCCATTCCTGCCTGCTGTACCTGGCTGGACACAAATATAGTGCGAAGCCCCACTTCAATTTTTTTAAATTATTTCAGGAAATTCATGAAATAATTTAAAAAAAATTGACGTGGGGCTTCGCACTATATTTGTGTCCAGTCAGGTGCAGCAGGCAGGAACAGGCTGCCCCCAACCACCAGCTGCCTATTTGTACCTGGCCGGACACAACAATATAGGGAAGCCCTTTTTTCTTAATTATTTCATGAAATAATTTAAAGAAAATTGACGTGGGGCTTCGCCCTGTTTTTGTGTCCAGCCAGGTACAACTAGGCAGCTGGGGGCTGGAATCCGCAGCGCAGGGAGGCCCAAGCTTTCTGGGCCACCCCCGCTGCAAATTGCAGTCCGCAGCCACCCCGGAAAATGGCGCGTTCATAGAAGCGCCATCTTCTGGCGCTGTACCCAACTCATCCAGGGCCCTGATGCGGTGGCTCACTGGGTAATAAAGGGGTTAGGGCCAGCTTGGCATTATCAGCTGGCCCTAAGCCCAAAATTCATGGGGTCACGCCAATATTAGACATGACCACCATGAATTTCTAGTAAAGTATTTAAAAAAACACAACACCCAGAAAAAAGTCCTTTAATTGAAATAAACACACAATTCTTTATTGTTCTAAATTAAACCATACTTACCGTCACGCCCATTCCAGCTGAAGCCAACAATCTCCTGAAATAAAAGAAAAATAATAAAGCAACATCATCCTTACCTTTCCATGGTTCCCATGACAGCTTCAAGCTCTGCTACATCGAGATGACAGGCTGGACCGCAGCAGAACGCTGCCATCCAGCCTGTCATCCCTCAGACACTGAGAAGCGCAGGCTTGCTTGCGCTCCACAGTGTCTCTCTGTGAGGGCATCCAGATGAGCCGAGTTAATGTCCAATGAACTCTGCTCACCTCATGCACGTCACTGACAGCGTGGGAAAATTCTCCTGCACTCAGCGCTTCAGCGTGGGAGAATTCTCACACTGAAGCGCTGAGTGCAGGAGAATTCTCCCACGCTGTCAGTGACGTGCAGGAGGTGAGCTGAGTTCATTGGACATGAGCTCACCTTATGCACGTCACTGACAGCGTGGGAGAATTCTCCTGCACTCAGCGCTTCAGCGTGAGAATTTTCCCACGCTGTCAGTGACGTGCATGAGGTGCGCCGAGTTCATTGGACATGAACTCGTCTCATCTTTATGCCGTCACAGCCAGACACTGCAGAGCGCAAGCATGCCTGCGCTTCTCAGTGTCTGCGGGATGACAGGCTGGATGGCAGCGTTCTGCTGCGGTCCAGCCTGTCATCTCGATGTAGCAGAGCTGAAGCTGTCGTGGGAACCATGGAAAGGTAAGGATGAGGTTGCTTTATTATTTTTCTTTTATTGCAGGAGATCGTTGGCTTCAGCTGGAATGGGCGTGATGGTAAGTATGGTTTAATTTAGAACAATAAAGGATTGTGTCTTTATTTCAATTAATGGACTTTATTCTGGGTGTTTGTGTTTTCTTTTAACTTTGACTATGGGGTTAGTAATGGGGGTGTCTTATAGACGCCTCTCCATTACTAACCTGGGCTTGATGTCAGCTGGCATTATAAGCTGACATCAACCCCAGCCCTATTACCCCCTGCCACCGCTACAGGGCAGCGTGGAAGAGCGAGGCTAAGTGCCAGAATTGGCGCATCCTATGAATGCGCCATTTCTGGGGCGGCTGACGGCTGGTGTTTCTAGCCTGGGCGGGGGCCAATATTCATGGCTCCCTTCCTGGGCTATTAATATCAGCCCCCAGCTGTCTGCCTAGCCTTTGCTAGCTATTAAATTAGGGAGGACCCCACGTCATTTTTTGGGGGGGTCCCCCATTTTAATAGCTAGTAAAGGCTATGTATTCAGCTGGGGGCTCATATTAGTAGCCTGGGAAGCTCCGTGGGTATTACCCCCTTCCCAGGCTTCAAACATCTGCCCCAGCTGTCTGCTTAACCTCCGCTAGAGACTAAAATTAAGGGGAACCCCACGCCAATTTTTTTTAATAATAAATCCTTTATTTTAATACTAAATGACAAGTACAGTAACCAACACTATCACTGTACTTCATATATATGTGACTGACATGTTTCTATCTATCTAATCTATGTGTGAAGCTCTATTCTGTCTGTTATAAATTGTCGGGTACAGATGCTGAATTGCCGGCCGGCTTTTTTAAAGAGACGGTGCATGAAAACACTATTATTTTTTTTAATAAATCCTTTACACTAAATGACAAGTACAGTAAGCAACATTGTCACTGTACTTCATATATATGTGACTGACATGTTTCTATCTATCTAATCTATGTGTGAAGCTCTATTCTGTCTGTTATAAATTGTCGGGTACAGATGCTGAATTGCCAGCCGGCTTTTTTAAAGAGACAGTGCATGAAAACACTATTATATTTTTTAATAAATCCTTTACACTAAATGACAAGTACAGTAAGCAACACTGTCACTGTACTTCATATATATGTGACTGACATGTTTCTATCTATCTAATCTATGTGTGAGGCTCTATTCCTTCTTGTCTAAATTGTCGGGTACCGGTGTATGCCGCTGCTGAATTGCCGGCCGTCTTTTTTAAAGAAAGCGTCTTCTGAGCAGTTTGTCAGCTTTTGGACACCTTTGAAGGTGTTTTCTATGTGTTTCTATGTGTTTTTGTTTGCCTGCCATTGGTTTTAACGGTGTTCGACAGTGTTCTAAGGTGTTCGACGAACAGTTCGACGAACAGTTCCTCGAACATCCCGTTGTTCGATGAACCGAACCGAACCCGAACACTACGGGGGTGGCTCAACACTATTGTTGATACATTGAAGAGATGAAAAAATATGACCATAGGATATCTCTTAGTGCACCGAGCAGCGTTATAAGTTCTGAAGTTTGTCGTGTGTATCAATGCCACCCTTGGTTTTATTGTAAAAGTCTATTATTTCTGCATTCTTCTGATCACTTTTACATATACTGTAACTTTATCATGATGCATAATAGACAGTAATGTAACTACCTTTAATTTTTGTGTTACATATAAAACAAGAGTAAGATCTTTATTGAAACAAAACTTTGAAGAATTCACTTCGGCAATTTTGAGGTAAGAGCTGTGAGCACTTCGCTGTGGCATGTGTAGTCGATGCCGCATCTTGCAATGCACTGAGGAGGGAGGGGAGCCCTAGCTAGGAAGCTACTGAAAAGAACCATCACCTGCATTCCATACTTGTGAAAATATGATGAAAAAAACAATGCTTGAGGTCCATTGGACCCCACACGACTAATTAAAGGTAAGTAACAGCAAAATTGTAAACATAGTTCTTGCTCAGAAATGTAAGAAAGTTTAGTAAATCTGTTGTACATGTAATAGACATGCCAATTTTGCCAAAATTAGCAAAGTCTCATTTTAGTAATCCAGCAAAATCTTGCTCAGTTGAGAAGAGGGCAAGATAAAACTCATTCATAATTTCATAAATCACTTTTTTTAAAATGTGTCTATTAGTCAGGTTCTGTTAAATATGTAAAAAAACTCAGTAATTTTATTGGAGACCGATGGGAAATTCACAGCTAGCACAGAACAATGCAGATTGCCAATGTGTAATGCTTGTCTCAGCAATATATTCAGTACAAATGAATAACTTCAGAAAAGATGGAATGTCGAAACCTTTAATTATGTTTAAGAGTGTTCTAAAAGGTATTTGTAAGTCTACAAACTAAGAGTGCAACTCTTTAAATGTATGTATTCAAGAAGTCAAACCACACATAACTCCCAAGGGGATTTCAACACCTCCATTTGTTGAAGTTAAATCAAACATTTTTTACATCTTTAAATTATACAGACAGTATACTTCTGTTTGCGGAAATTGATTCGTTTTTATTATTTGTCATTTTCTATGTGTAATTCCCACTTTGTTTAAACTGTGTTATCTACAATAAAACAAGATTTTTATAATCATATATTAAGTTCTTAAGAACAAGCAAATATTGTGTGTCTTGGGAAAAGCCAAGCAGAGATGACAGTAGTCAAAGAGGTACAGTAGGATGTTTTGACTTAGAGAACACTCAAACAAATATAGGGAGCAATACATTTAACTGTTTAGAAATTACAGGTATTATAGTTTTTCCATTTTCTCAGACTCAAAAGTAATTAGACAAGAGACATATAAACTAGTTCATAGTCATGTGCGGCTTTTATGATAAATTAAATGGTATAGCTCATTACAAGTGTTGAATTTGCATCACATACTGTAACTGTTCATTGGAACTCTCACTATGCAAACCAAAGACATGTTAATGCAAGTAATGGAGGTCATCATTAGGCAAAAAATAAAGTAAATAGTAGCAGTCTCTTAATAGGCAATTTGGTATACTTCTTAAGACAAGGAATGCCCTCACAAGCTCTGCAAAACCAAAAGGCCAGAAAGAGCATGAAAGATAAATAAAGTAATTGATTGCTAAATTGTTTGAATGGTAGCATTGATTTAGCTGGGAACTCTCAGGGAAGTAGTAATACTCACAGTCCACAATCAAGAAACGTCATAATGAAAGTAAGTTCAGAGGGTTTATGTACTGAGATGATGAAAACAATAGCAAGGGTATAGTGTAACGTGGCAAGGGGTTGCAAACTTGGGCCAGGTACTCGTGCTCTAATCAAAATACTGTAGATTTGAAAAAAATGCTTTGATGGTTTAAATTTGCAAGGATAAGAAATCAGCATGTGCATGAGATAACAGAAATCTTATTTACTTAGCTAGTAAGGCAAAACAAGCATTTTTTCCATGGAAAAAATGTGGCAAAAATGCAGAGTTTGAACAAGATCTGTGAAGAAATAAAAAAAAGAAGGGCTTATGATTAGTGTTGAGCCACCCCCGTAGTGTTCGGGTTCGGTTCGGTTCATCGAACACCGGGATGCTCGTGGAACTGTTCGTCGAACACCTTAGAACACCGTCGAACACCGTTAAAACCAATGGCAGGCAAACAAAAACACATAGAAACACATAGAAAACACATAGAAAACACCTTCAAAGGTGTCCAAAAGCTTACAAACTGCTCAGAAGACACTCTCTTTAAAATAGCTGGCCGGCAATTCAGCAGCGGCATACACCGGTACCCGACAATTTAGAACAGAAAGAATAGAGCATCACAAATAGATTAGATAGATAAAAACATGTCAGTCACATATATAAGAAGTACAGTGACAGTGTTGCTTAATGTACTTGTCATTTAGTGTTAAAGGATTTATTAAAAAAAATAATAGTGTTTTCATGCACCGTCTCTTTAAAAAAGCCGGCCGGCAATTCAGCATCGGTACCCGACAATTTAGAATAGAAAGAATAGAGCATCACACATAGATTAGATACATAGAAACATGTCAGTCAGATATATAAGAAGTACAGTGATAGTGTTGATTACTGTACTTGTCATTTAGTGTTAAAATAAAGGATTTATTAAAAAAAAAATTGGCGTGGGGTTCCCCATAATTTTAGTCTCTAGCGGAGGTTAAGCAGACTGCTGGGGCAGATGTTTGAAGCCTGGGAAGGGGGTAATACCCATAGAGCTTCCCAGGCTACTAATATCAGCCCCCAGCTGAATACCTAGCCTTTACTAACTATTAAAATGGGGGACCCCCAAAAAAATGACGTGGGGTCCCCCCCTATTTTAATAGCTAACAAAGGCTAGGCAGACAGCTGGGGGCTGATAATAATAGCCCAGGAAGGGTGCCATGAATATTGGCCCCCTCCCAGGCTAGAAACACCAGCCGTCAGCCGCCCCAGAAATGGCACATCCATAGGATGCGCCAATTCTGACACTTAGCCTCGCTCTTCCCACTGCCCTGTAGCGGTGGAAGTGGGGTAATAGGGCTGGGGTTGATGTCAGCTTATAATGCCAGCTGACATCAAGCCCAGGTTAGTAATGAAGAGGCGTCTATAAGACACCCCCTTTACTAACCCCATAGTCAAAGTTAAAAAAAAAGACAAATACCCAGAATAAAGTCCTTTAATTTAAATAAACACAAAATTCTTTATTGTTCTAAATTAAACCATACTTACCATCACGCCCATTCCAGCTGAAGCCAATGTCTTCTGCAATAAAAGTAAAATAATAAACCAACATCATCCTTACTTTTCCATGGTTCCCACGATGGCTCCAGCTCTGCTACATTCACATGACAGGCTGGATCGCAGCCGAAAGCTGCCATCCAGCTTGCCATGCCGCAGACACTGAGAAGCGCAGGCATGCTTGCACTCCTCAGTGTCTTGCTGTGACGGCATCCAGATGAGCCGAGCTCATGTCCAATGAACTCAGCTCACCTCATGCACGTCACTGACACAACCACCATGGCTGTGGCATTAGAGTGAGTGGCAGACAATCCCTGCATGATTGGTACTCTAAATAGCGCCAGACATGCAGGACACGCTTTTGGTGCACGAACAGTTATCGAACATAACCTCGAACAGCCAAATTTTTTGCAAATCATTCGCGTTCGTCGAACGGCTCGAACACCGCCCAAAAGAGCTTGAATTTGAGATTGGCGAACAGTTCTAGTCGAACACCGCTCATCTCTACTTATGATCTAATGTTTACCATATAATCTGTCAAATGTGGTAGTGAAACTGTTATGGCTTCTATTAGAATTTATAAACTATTAACAATGTGATAAAGTCAAATGCACTAAAACTGAAAAGATGATGCTTCACAGTACAGTTAGATAATGACTAGAGTTGAGCGAACACTAAAATGCTCGGGTGCTCGAAGCTCGGGCCGAGCTCGCCGTGATACTCGGGTGCTCAACCCGAGCAACGAGCCCAATGTTAGTCTATGGGAGACCAGAGAAATGCAAGCGCAAATATGCAGCCAACCACCCACCCAACCCCAGGCTGCAATACCATACTGCTTGATTGCACTTGAAATTGGGCCTTTTAGGCATGTGGAGGCGGAATCTGGCCACCACGTCATGGCTGCGTTGGCGGCCTGCAATCCATACTCAGTCCCCAGCCGCCCGGCGGCCGGGTGTCCACACTCGGTCCCCAGCCGCCAGGGGGTGGCCAGGTGTCCATACTCGGTCCCCAGCCGCCCGGCGGCCGGGTGTCCACGCTCGGTCCCCAGCCGCCAGGGGGCGGCCGGGTGTCCAAACTCGGTCCCCAGCCGCCCCGCAGCGGGTGTCCACACACGGTCCCCAGCCGCCTGGGGACAGCTGGGTGTCCACGCTCGGTCCCCAGCCGCCAGGGGGCGGCCGGGTGTCCAAACTCGGTCCCCAGCTGCCCCGCGGCCGGGTGTCCACACACGGTCCCCAGCCGCCTGGGGGCAGCTGGGTGTCCATAAACGGTCTCCAGCCGCCCCTATTTCTCCTTGGAACTTCCCCACTCACACTTTTCTTAGCCCGGCCTGCTTTAGGGCAGCATTGGACGAGCCCACCAGAGAACCAGACTCCTCCGGTGGGCCCTGGCTTCTCCATAAGGGGAGTTGAGAGTGCCAAGGTGAGGAGCATGATGATAATGATAGAAGTTAGCATCTGCTTTGTTTTCTTGGAATGCAAGCACATGTATGTAGTAGCGGCTAGGCCTGAGGTGGTCATCGTTTTGGCGCATATCCTACCTCCTCCGAGGATTGCTGGATGTTTTCCTGCTGCTATCCCAGTTCTATGACTTAAAACAAAGCTTTAGGTGATAAATGATGGATGAGGCAGTGGCAAAGGAGAAAGAGCAGGAGGAACAGGGACCATTCACATCAATATCAGGCCAGTCAACAACATATGTCTTGTAGGATATGTTTCTGTAACAAAAGGAGCGGTTCGGCTACACAGTTATAGGGCATTAGAGATGAGCGTTGTTCTACTCGAACTGTTCGCCAATCTCAAATTCGAGCTGTTTTGGGCGGTGTTCGAGCCGTTCGGCGAACACGAACAATTTGAGAAAAATTCGGCTGTTCGAGGTTATGTTCGATAACTGTTCGTGCACCAAAATCATAACTGGATTTTTTCTCAGTAATGATGAAAATTAATGTTAATATGCAGTTTGAGTGTACAGCGGGGTGGGGGGAGGGGCAGGGGATGGATCTCTGCAGGAACAATGAAGATCTCCATTTTTTTTTCTCTTTCCCGCATTTGCAGTGGGGAGGTGCAATCTGTCAGCCTATCAGCAGCGCACACACGGAGCGAAGTGCTTTTTTTCACACAAGCAAGGGCATGTGTCATTGGCAGTGTATGTCACATGTCCTTGCCCTATAAGACCAAGCCATTTTCCCCGTCGCCACCATTTTCTCACTGCTGCAGCTGCGTGTTAGACGGCACCGCTGTTGCTGTGTGCGCTATACCTTGTTAATTTCAAGCATATTTTCGCACAAATATACAGATAGCTTGGGAGTAGGGAATAGTTGTGATTGCAGTCCTTTTAAGGACTAGGTTACAGCATTTCCTACGACTTTTATCAGGGAGGTCTGTGCTCTTAAATAGATAGGTTGTGGGAGTAAAGACTAATTGTAATTGGAGTCCTTTTCAGGACTAGGTTACATCAGTTCCTATCAGTTTTTGCCAGGCAGGTCTGTGCCAGTGCTGTGCAAGTTTTTTTCACAGCATTTGGCTGAATCTAACAAAGCTAATCCTTTTTGGCCTATTGCAGAGTGTGTTAGTCAGTGGAGTAGCCTATCTGTGCTGCAAGATATAACACCTGTGTATAGAATACCAATTTTTTTACTGCACCTAGTGAAGTAAAATCTTTTGGGCATAGCATCATTCTATTAGTCCATCTATACTGACCTCCATCAGGTTGCAAATTAAAACAAATTTTTATCTGCATCTACAGTACCTCTGAAAAAATATTTGGGCTTCTAGCTGTGTGTGGGACTTGTTGTATTAGTCCATCTATACTGACCTCCATCAGGTTGCAAACTGAATATATTTTTTTCTGCATCTACCTCTGAAAAAATATTGGGCTTCTAGCTGTGTGTGGGTCTTGTTCTATTAATCCATCTATACTGACCTCCATCAGGTTGCAAACTGAATATAATTTTTTTCTGCATCTAGCTCTGAAAAAATATTTGGCCTTCTAGTAGTGTGTCGGACTTTCTCTATTAGTCCATCTATACTGACCTCCATCAGGTTGCAAATTAAAACTAATTTTTATCTGCATCTACAGTACCTCTGAAAAAATATTTGGGCTTCTAGCTGTGTGTGGGACTTGTTGTATTAGTCCATCTATACTGACCTCCATCAGGTTGTAAACTGAATATATTTTTTTCCTGCATCTACCTCTGAAAAAATATTGGGCTTCTAGCTGTGTGTGGGTCTTGTTCTATTAATCCATCTATACTGACCTCCATCAGGTTGCAAACTGAATATAATTTTTTTCTGCATCTAGCTCTGAAAAAATATTTGGCCTTCTAGTAGTGTGTCAGACTTTCTCTATTAGTCCATCTATACTGACCTCCATCAGGTTGCAAATTAAAACTAATTTTTATCTGCATCTACAGTACCTCTGAAAAAATATTTGGGCTTCTAGCTGTGTGTGGGACTTGTTGTATTAGTCCATCTATACTGACCTCCATCAGGTTGCAAACTGAATATATTTTTTTCCTGCATCTACCTCTGAAAAAATATTGGGCTTCTAGCTGTGTGTGGGTCTTGTTCTATTAATCCATCTATACTGACCTCCATCAGGTTGCAAACTGAATATAATTTTTTTCTGCATCTAGCTCTAAAAAAATATTTGGCCTTCTAGTAGTGTGTCGGACTTTCTCTATTAGTCCATCTATACTGACCTCCATCAGGTTGCAAATTAAAACTAATTTTTATCTGCATCTACAGTACCTCTGAAAAAATATTTGGGCTTCTAGCTGTGTGTGGGACTTGTTGTATTAGTCCATCTATACTGACGTCCATCAGGTTGCAAACTGAATATATTTTTTTCCTGCATCTACCTCTGAAAAAATATTGGGCTTCTAGCTGTGTGTGGGTCTTGTTCTATTAATCCATCTATACTGACCTCCATCAGGTTGCAAATTCAAAATAATTTTTTTCTGCATCTAACCCAGCCAATAGTTTTGGCCTAATACCACAGTTTGGCCACTCAGCTCTGCTCGGTTACCATCCATTGTTTTTTTGTGCTAACAACTCCAGAGTTGTGAATTAGTTAACCACCAAAATGAGTGGAAAAAGGCCTGCTGCTGGTGGAAAGGGGAATAGGCGTGTTGGGAAGGGGAAAAAAGGTAGTGTCCGTGGGGTAGGTGTTAAAGCAACAGTAACATCTGCAGAAGAAAGACCATCTTCCAGCCAAACTAAAATGTCTACTTCTTTTAGCGGACAATGTGATAAGATCCCTTTCTTACGGCCACGCCAATCGCTACAAATTCCAGATGAGGCACAAAAACAGCAGGTGCTTCAACGGATATCAAGTGCTCCTTTAAGTGAGCTCTCCTCCACATCAACTTCAACATCACAAATACTCCAGTCCTCAAAGGTGTCACCCAAATCGCACTTGCTTCCTCACAGCTCCCAAATCTCCAGCTGCCCGTCTGAGTATGAGGTAGAACAGATGGTTGAGTCTGCAGAGCTGTTTACTCATACTATAGCCTGGGAATCAGAGGTCGACTCCAGCGCTTCTGTGAATCCAGACGAGGAAATGATCTGCACTGATGCCCAGAATCTTTATGAGTCGGATCCAGGACCAGACGCAGAAGGTTCTGACCATAATGGAGACCCTCATTCCCAAACTGTAACTCCTGTTGGTGGAGACAATGAGGAAGACGATGATAAGACTCAAATACCTGATTGGAGCGACAACTTTAGTTTTTTGTCAGGGCAGGAACAGGTTGGCTCTGAGGACGACGGGTGTGATAACGCACAGGGTGATGATGATGAGGTCGGAGATCCCACTTACTGTCAACCCACAGTCAGCCAAGAGATGAGGTCAGCAGAGGAGGTGGAGGAAGATGCTAGTGACGACGAGGTCAGGTTGCGCCTTCCTGGACAGAGACGTAGTACTGGAAGCACGTCAACAACTGCATCCTCAAACACAACTCTGCCTCTCACCACAAGTCGTGGTGGCTCTTCAGGTCGCATGGGTGCTAAGCCTTGCATAGCCTGGGCATTTTTTCAGATCGATAAAGATGACCCAACTCGTGTTATCTGTAACATTTGTCAGCAAAAGCTAAGTAGAGGCCAAAAAATACATAGTTTGAGTACTTCATGCATGAACCGGCACATGGACATGAAGCATAAGTTGCAGTGGGAAGCTCAGTGTGCTACAATGCGGCCTAGCCGGCCGGGCCAACCACCGTCTGCCATATCTTGTGCATCCGCGGCCTCCTCATCCTCTGTGACTGGGGGGACAGCAGTCACACCTGTTTTGGGGCGCAGACCTGCCACCTCTTTACCCGCAACAGCCAGCGTGATTGGCAGGTCATCATTTTCTTTGGAGGTGGTAACACCAGCTGGTGTTGAGCGCTGTCCGACATCGATAGCACCACCTTTGGATCAAGGCAACCTAACATGTCCGCCTGCATCTTCCTCACAGACCGGCAGTTTGCCGGGGACACCCTTATCAACCCCGTCTAAGCACAATAGCCAGCCCTCGGTCCCTCAGATGTGGACAAGTAAAAGACCATTTCCTCCTAGCCATGAGAAAGCTAAGAGGTTGAATTTCACCATCTGCAAGCTCTTGGCTACAGAAATGCTGCCTTTCCGCCTGGTGGACACAGAGGATTTTCGAGACCTTATGTCCGTCGCAGTGCCCCAGTACCAGATGCCCAGTCGGCACTACTTCTCAAAGAAAGGTGTGCCTGCGCTCCACCAGCATGTCGCACATAACATCACCGCTTCTTTGAGAAACTCTGTGTGTGACAGGGTGCATTTCACCACAGACACTTGGACGAGTAGGCATGGACAGGGGCGTTACATGTCGCTGACTGGGCACTGGGTAACTATGGTGACAGCAGGACAAGGGGCTGCTGTCCAAGTCTTGCCGTCCCCACGAGTTGTGCGTCAATCCTCTTTATGTCAAAGTTCCTCCACTGCTTCTGCCTCCTCAACCTCCTCTCGGTCTTCCACCTGCACCCAAAGCCTGTCTGGTCATGCCACAAGCTTTCTAACTGCGCAGAAGGGATCCTGCACACCTCCTTACTATGCTGGCAGTAGGGCTCAACGTCATCAGGCGGTTTTTACTTTGAAATGTCTGGGAAATGTGAGTCACACAGCTGAGGAGTTGTGGTCAGCTCTGGAGAACCAATTTCATGAATGGTTGTATCCACTGGACCTGAAACCAGGGAAGGCCGTGTGCGACAATGCTGCAAACCTGGGTGCGGCCCTTCGCCGGGGCAATGTCACACACGTGCCTTGTATGGCTCACGTGTTGAACCTGGTTGTCCAGCAATTTTTAGCCCACTATCCCAGACTAGATGGCCTTCTGCAGAGGGCACGGTCGCTGTGTGCTCACTTCCGCCGTTCGCATCCCGCAGCTCAGCGACTTACATCTCTACAGAAGTCGTTGGGCCTGCCACTTCACCGGCTAAAATGCGATGTGCCTACCCGGTGGAATTCAACTCTGCACATGTTGCAGCGACTGTGGCAGCACCGACAAGCCCTGGTGCAATACGTTCTGACGTATAGCCTGGGCCAACGAGATTCAGAGGTGGGGCAAATCACGCTGGAGGAGTGGTCTCAGATCAGGGACCTATGCACCCTTCTGCACAGTTTTGAAATGGCGACGAAGATGTTTAGTGCTGACGATGCCATTATCAGCATGACTATTCCGGTGATTTACATGCTGGAGCACATGTTAAACAGAATTCGGAGTCAGGTGGTGGCACAAGAGGAGGTGGAGGAAGTAGAGGAGGAGGAGTTGTATGCGGAAGGGCTAACATCTGCAAGGTCCAGACGGTCGGCAGCACCAAGGCGGCAGGCATGTGAGGGTGGGGGAGATGATTTTACCAGGGCGCATGGTAGCAGCCAAACTAGTGAGGAAGGTGCAGGAGCCCAGGAAGAAGTGGAGGACGAACTGATGGAAGACTCATCAGATGAGGGAGACCTTGATCACATTTCTGTTGTGCGAGGTTGGGGGGAGAGGACAGAGGAAGGAAGCATGATTGTTACCTCGCCACCAACACAACAGGGACTTGGTGCTCCTGGATGCGCAACACACATGAGTGCCTTCTTGCTGCACTACCTGCAACATGACCCTCGAATTGTGAGAATTAGAAATAATCCTGACTACTGGGTTGCCACACTGTTAGATCCCCGGTACAAAAGTAAATTTGCAGAAATTATTCCTGCCATAGAAAGGGATGCACGCATGCAGGAGTATCAGCAGAGACTGTTGCAGAATCTTACATGTGCTTTTCCACAAAATACCAGTGGTGCACGTAGTGAATCTCACAGTTCCAACTTGCCAACCGTGGGACCGTCAAGTGTTCAGCACTCAAACCGTAACAGAACCACAGTATCTGCTGGTAACATCAATTTTGCGGAATCATTTCACCACTTTTTTAGCCCATCCTTTGCAAGGCCACAGGAGACAAGAAGTCTGACACATAGTCAACGCCTAGAGACGATGGTACAGGAGTATCTCCAAGTAAACATTGAAGCCACGACTGTGTCACTGGACCCTTGCTCTTTTTGGGCTTCCAATCTGGATAAATGGCCGGAGCTAGCCACTTACGCCTTGGAGATCTTGTCATGCCCCGCAGCCAGCGTTCTGTCTGAACGTGTGTTCAGCGCTGCTGGTGGTGTGCTGACAGATAAGCGCACGCGGCTCTCCACTGATAATGTAGACAGACTCACGTTCATAAAGATGAACAAATCATGGATCCGAAACGACTTTTCTACCCCTGTGTCATCCTGGGCAGAGTAAAAGCTTGATGATAGGTTAAAATCACCCTACCAACCGTTTTAAGCTTTCAAATTACTAATCATGTTTATCTGTATCTTGACTGGAAAATAATTTGGGCTTTGTAGCAGTGTGCAGCACTGATCCTATTAGGCCATCTATACTAAAGCTTCACCAGATTTAAAATTAAAAATAATTTTTAGCTGCATCTAGCCCGGAAAATAATTTTGGGGCTCCGAGATGCGCAAGGCACATAAGTGCCTTCTTGCTGCACTACCTGCAGCATGACCCTCATATTGTCAGAATTCGAAGTAATCATGACTA
This sequence comes from Phyllobates terribilis, assembly GCF_046119375.1. Lineage (NCBI taxonomy): Eukaryota > Metazoa > Chordata > Amphibia > Anura > Dendrobatidae > Phyllobates > Phyllobates terribilis. The sequence goes on from NW_027362762.1 coordinate 697,325,632, forward strand.
CTGGGTTGCCACACTCTTAGATCCCCCAAACTTTTCGATCAACCTTTTCATTTTAATAAAGACCAAAAAAATGGTCATTTTTGAAATTATAAGCATTAGCAGGTTGTTAGAAACTGAAATCAAACAGTTTTCAACTCAAAATTTTATTCTAGGTGATGTTACATTTTCACATAGGACCCCTTGTTCGAAAGGAGCTTCTGAACTCTCTCGTCCATTGAATTTGTCAGGTTTTGGATGGTTTCTGCTTCAATTGTTTTGCATGAGGACAGAATACCCTCCCAGAGCTGTTGCTTAGATGTGAACTGCCTCCCGCCATCATAGACACTCCTTTTAATGATGCTCCAAAGGTTCTGAATGGGGTAGAGGTCAGGGGAGCATGGGGGTCACACCATAAGTTTGTCCCCTTTTATGCCCATATCAGCCAGAGATGCAGATGTTTTATGTGCAGCATGAGATGGTGCATTATCATGCAGAAAAATGATCTTGCTGTGAAATACACGGTTCTTCTTCTTGAACCATGGCAGGAAGTGCTGTTTGAGAAAATCCACATACATTATGGAGTTCATCTTTAGCGCCTTCAGGGATCCTAAAGGGGCCGACAATCTCTCTCCCCATGATTCCAGCCCAAAACATTACTCCACCTCCTCCTTGTTGGCGCTGTAGCCGTGTTTGCGTGGGGTGTCCATCAACCAGCCATCCTCCACTCCATCCATCTGGACCATCGAGCGCTGCACGGCACTCATCCGTGAACAAAACAGTTTTGAAATCAGTCTTCATGTAATGTTTGGCCCACTGGAGCCGTTTCTGCTTGTGTGAAGTGGATAGAGGAGGTCGACAGGATGGCGCATGCACAGCTGCAAACCTCTGAAGGACCCTGCATCTTGTTGTTCGGGGGACGTTGGAGGCACAAGCAGCTTCAAAAACTTGTCTGCTGCTATGACAAGGCTTTTTTGCCGCTGCTCTTTCAACCTGACGTAATTGCCTGTAGGAAAGAGTCCTCAATTTGCCCTTATCAGCACGCACACGTGTGTACTGTGAATCAGCTACATACTTCTTGATTGCCAAGACACTTCATCCTGATCATCGCACAATGTTGATTGTAGTCATGCCTTGACCTAAACACTCCACAATTTGTTGCTTCTCAGCAGCCGACACATCCTTTTTCTTTCCCATTTTGGCAGAAAATGTAGGCTGCTTAATAATGTGAGAGAGCCTTCTTAAGTAGTCTTGCCTTTCATTGGACACACCTGCCAAACTAATTAGCACAGGTGTCTGCAATTGCTTACAGTGATATAAAGAGCCCTGACACACATCACCATCAATGAGTTTAACTGACAAACAAACAAATTCTTCCCTTATCACTCCTAAACACTTTTTGCATAATAATTTGGAACGCAGTGTACATGTGCTTTTCCACAAAACACCAGTGGTTCACGTAGTGAATCTTACAGTTCTAACTTGCCAACCGTGGTCTGTATGGAGTTGTTCAATAAAGGGCCCAAAATTAAGATAACATAGATGGGAGAGGTCTCTATGAATAGGAATTCCTAAGTATTTGATACCCTGTGAGGGCCAGGCAAAGGGAAAGTTGGACTGGATGGGATCCTATATGGATTTGGGGAGGGAGACATCCAGGGCCTCAGACTTCGCTGCATTGATTTTAAAATTTTACCATGTAACAAAGTGATCTATTTCAGCCATAACAGCATGGATGGATATATGTGATTGAGTGATATATACTAGGACATCATCAGCAAATAGAGAGCACTTGTACTCGGTGCCTCCCACCTCAATCCACCTAATATTGGGGTTATGGCGAATTGATGAGAGCAGGTGCTCCGTCACTAGGATGTATAAGAGAGGGGACAGAGGACATCCCTGCCTTGTCCCATTGGTGATTGTGAAAGGTGATGAAAATGTTCTGACGCACCCCCTGGGCCTTGGGACACCCGGAGCCGGACCCTTTTTGGTGGATGCTGGTGGTTGTAGTCTTCGTGGCGGCGACCCGGTTCCGTGGCTCAGGGCGGTCAAACCAGTGGCGGAACTATTTATGTGGTTTTGATGTTTAAATGTCCGACTACGCCACCCGTGGATTGCGGTCAGAGTGAACCGCCGCTACAGGGCAGACCGCTGAGGCTGGTGTTGTGGGTGCAGCAGAGCGTAGCATAACTCCCCACGGGAGGAGTATAGCCTCAGGGCAGTGTATGCGGAGGATGGGGGTGATGGTGCAGGGCAGCAGCAGTAACGACACGGAGTCAGTGATGCAGTTCAGGGCCTTTACTCACAGTTCTTATTATCCAGACCACGTCTGCAGGTAACGGCTGCCCACGTCATACTGTGCTCACCAGGTGAGGGGCTCAGACAACTCCCAGATAACTTTGGAGCACTTCACAGGACCCCCTTTGTGTGTCCTTTGTCTGGCCTTTCTTACCAACACTTCTGTCCGGCTGCCTCGGGCCTCCTCTTGGTAAACTTGGCGCCAGTTTCCCTGACCCTATGTGGTGCCTTCCTAGCGGGTGTAGCGAGGGGCTGCGCCACATAAAATGTCAGAGCCTCCGGTTTCTAGCTGAGGGTCATTTCCTGCCTCCACTAGTTCGGGGACCGGTCTCCCCCTTTGGCCTGACCCCTCCACGCAGGTGGATTCGGGCGTGCGGTGGCGACTCGCCCGTCCGCACCCCTGGGATCCCTTCATTCCTCGTTCCTGGAGCCTTCTCCGCTCCTCTTCCTTCCTTCTCCCTCTTCCAGGCCTGGGCCTCTCTTACTAGGCCCGCCTCCGGAGCAGAGCTCATGCAGAGCCCCTGCTCCCTGCCACTTCTGCTCAGACTTCTCTGCACTGAACTAAGATGGTGCCCACCTTTTATACTCCCTTCTCAATGCACCCAGGAACTGCTTCCTCCCTGCTCCTGCACTACAGGGTTCCCCTTCCTCAGTGTTCCCTCCCCCCACTCCAGCCAGGGACAGGGACTGTCGTGCCCATCTCAGGGGCATATTGGTCACCCTGCCCCACGGCAATGTGGTGTAATGCATGCATGTGTCGGGTCCTGATCCACACTCCATCCTTACCTGAGAGTGAGATATCACACCTCTGGGTGAGGTGCAATACGTCTGTAGCAACCGAGCCCTCAGGGTGCTACAGTTCCATTTATCTTCAGCCTAGGTGATGTATTGCGATACAGGGCCGTGATTTTGGCTATAAAAGGGTCCCCTAGACCCCTACCCCAAGCTTTTTAAGAGAATCATATATGGCGTGCCAGGAGACTCTATGGAATGCTTTCTCAGCATCCAACGAGAGTATCTAATTACAAATTTTTAACTGCATCTAGCCCAGGAAATACTTTGTGCCTAGTAGCAGTGTCTGCTAGTCAGCGGATTATCCCGGCTGTTAAGCAAGCTACACCACCTGTAGTTTAGACACTTAATTTTTTCAAAGGAAATGCTTTGGGACCATGGGATACTTAGTGAAGAGCATCAGGAGGCACCCCAAGGCATAGGGGCTGGGACTGGCAGTAGGATGCCTTGCGGTGGACAGCCGAGCTCGATCCTTATAAAAGCTTTTTAACTGCAGCAGCTTTAGTGGACGCTACTGGAGCTGGAATTACCGCGGCTGCTGGCATGAGACTTGCCCTCCAATAGATCCTTGTAAATGGATTTAAAGTGTATTCATTCAAATTAGAGAGACAATTTAAATTAAAAAGCTTAGAGCTGCCTCCACCACAGGGGGGCTCGCTCGACCCACCAGCGGACAGGCACCAGTATTGGGAGAGGGGGGCTGGCCGTCAGGGTTCACCGTGGCTCTGGCACAAACCCGGCGACACGGAGGTGGCACGGGCAGGAGCGGACTGGCCGTGTCGGCTTCTCACTTTTTGGATTTTAGAAGGGCATGACATGCCTATATCTGTGTCTCCCCCTCCTTTTACTCCTCCACCTCTTTTATTTTCGCATGACTATATGTACTTGTCACTTTTCTATGTGTTAGTTATGTCTTCTGAGCAGTTTGTCAGCTTTTGGACACCTTTGAAGGTGTTTTCTATGTGTTTCTATGTGTTTTTGTTTTCCTGCCATTGGTTTTAACGGTGTTCGAAGGTGTTCGACGAACAGTTAGACGAACAGTTCGGCGAACACACGGGTGTTCGACGAACCGAACCGAACTCGAACACTACGGGGGTGGCTCAACACTATAGGGCATGCAGTGAGAGCAATGCCTACCAAAAATTTTGAGGCACTCCAATGCCCCTTGGAAATGACATGGAGGTCAGAGGGCCCTAACTAAACCGTTTTTTACATTTATAGGAACTGGGTCTCCTGTACACTGTTGGCCTAAGCAGTGAATGGAAGGCTTTCCAAAAATTATGAGGAACTGCAATGCCCCTTGAAACAGACGTGGATTGCAGCGTACTAAAAACCTTCTACCCGTTATTTGGGAGTGGGTCTCCCTTAGTTTTCGCCTTTGCATTGAAAAGCAAAAGCTGACTAAAATTAGGAGGAAATGCAGTGCCCTTTGGAAGAGTCGTGGAGGTTAGAGGTAATTAAAAACAACATTTCAATGCCCCTTGGAAGAGCTGTGGAGTTCAAAGTGGCTTAAGAAGATGCTTTTAATGCCCCTTTGAAGAGACGTGGAGGTCACAGTATCTTAACAAGACGGTTTTAATGCCCCTTACAAGAGCCATACAGTACAGCATATTAAAAACATTATTCGCATTATTGGGGAGTATGTCTCCCATAGTCTTTGCTTATGCCTTCCAAGCAAAAGCTGCCAAAAATTAGGAGGAAATGCAATGCCCGTTCGAAGAGTTGTGGAGGTTAGAGTTAATTAAAAACAACATTTCAATGCCCCTTAGAAGTGCTGTGGAGTTCAGAGTGGTTTAACAAGACGCTTTTAATGCCCCTCGGAAAAGTGGTGGAGGTCCCAGTAGCTTAACAAGACGCTTTTAATGCCCCTCGGAAAAGTGGTGGAGGTCACAGTATCTTAACAAGATGCTTTTAATGCCCCTCGGAAAAGTGGTGGAGGTCCCAGTAGCTTAACAAGACGCTTTTAATGCCCCTCGGAAAAGTGGTGGAGGTCCCAGTAGCTTAACAAGATGCTTTAAATGCCCCTCGGAAAAGTGGTGGAGGTCACAGTAGCTTAACAAGACGCTTTTAATGCCCCTCGGAAAAGTGATGGAGGTCCCAGTAGCTTAACAAGACGCTTTTAATGCCCCTTGGAAAAGTGGTGGAGGTCACAGTAGCTTAACAAGATGCTTTTAATGTCCCTCGGAAAAGTGGTGGAGGCTGCAGTAGCTTAACAAGACGCTTTTAATGCCCCTTACAAGAGCCATACAGTACAGCATCTTAAAAATATTATTTCCTTTATTGGGGAGTGGGTCTCCCACAGTCTTTGCTTATGCCTTCCAAGCAAAAGCTGACAAAAATAAGGACGCAGGAACTTTCAATAAGGGCAACACGGACCACGGTCACCCTGGTGGTATAGTGGTGGTGGAGGCTGAGGATAAGGAGAAGAACATAAAACAGCCGAAATGAGGAAGCATATACCCATGTGTGGTTGTGAAGCGGTGCATGTGAATACACCTCCCGAAATAACACAGTGGATTTGACTTTATGTTACTCTGCTGTCATTTGGTGGTGATGTTAAGTCTGGCCCAATCCAGCCCTTGTTCATTTTGATAAGGGTCAGCTTGTTAGCATTGTCAGTTGACAGGCGAGTGCGCTTATCAGTTATAATTCCCCCAGCGGCACTAAAAACACGCTCCGATAACACGCTAGCGGCAGGGCAGGCCAGGACCTCCAAGGCGTACAGAGCGAGTTCATTCCAAGTGTCCAGCTTGGATACCCAATAATTAAAAGGCACAGAGGAATCACGGAGGACGCTGGTACGGACGGCAAGGTACTCCCTCACCATCTTTTGAAACTTTCCACTCCTTGTGAGAGTACCCCGCGCCTCAGGGCCTGTAAGCTGGGCGGGTCTCCGAAAACTGTCCCAGAACGTTGACAGTGTTCCCCTGCCTCTGCTGGATTGGAGTTGCCTCTCTCTCGCTTGTACGCCTTGGTTGGTCAACGAACTGTGACCTCTGCCGCTAGCGTGTTCAGATGGGAATTTTTTTAACAGTTCTGCAGCAAGGGCCTTCTGGTACTGCCCCATTTTTGTAGACCTCTCCACCTCAGGAATAAGAGAGTGAAAGTTCTCCTTGTAGCGGGGGTCTAAAAGTGTCACCAACCATTAACGACTGTCACCCAACATTTTGACAACGCGAGGGTAAAGGTTAAGGCAGCGTAACATAAAGTCAGCCATGCGTGCCAGACTGGTAACGGGCAAGACTTCCGTGTCCTCACCAAGATGATGACTGACCATGATCTCCTCCTCCTCTTCCTCCTCCCCCCTGTCCTCAGGCCACCCACGCTGAATCGACGGTATGACAGTTGTACAGGTACTACCATCTACAGCGCATGATACAAGCTCCTGTTCTTCCTCCTCCTCTCCATCATTGTCCCCCAATGCACGTTCTGATGAGATGAGGCTGGGCTGTGTGTAATCGACCGCTACGGCTTCTTGATCCATCTCATCATACTCTGGCTGCAATGCCTCCTATTTAATTCTCTGCAGAGAGCGTTGCAAAAGACAGACAAGTGGAATGCTGACGCTAATGATGGCGTCATCGCCACTCACCATCTGGGTGGACTCCTCAAAGTTTGACAAGATGGTACAGATGTCAGACATCCAGATCCACTCCTGAGGTCTTATGTGTGGAGTCTGACCTGAATATCGACAGCCTTGTTGCAGCTGGTACTCCACAACTGCTCTCTTCTGCTCACAAATCCTTTGCAACATGTGGAGGGTTGAGTTCCAACGTGTGGGGACATCACACACCAGTCGGTGTGATGGAAGCTGCAAACGCTGCTGCAACACAGCAAGGGCGGCGGAAGCTGTAGCCGACTTGCGAAAATGAGCTGACAGGCAGCGTACTTTGACGAGCAGATCTGGCAACTCAGGGTACGATTTAAGAAACCGCTGAACCACGAGGTTAAGCACATGAGCCAGGCATGGTACGTGTGTGATCTCGCCTCGCCTCAGAGCCGCCACCAGGTTACGGCCATTGTCACACACGACCATGCCTGGATGTAGGTTCAGCGGTCTCCGCCACAGATCTGCCTGCTCTTTCAAAGCTGTTCACAACTCACAAGCAGTGTGAGGTTTCTCACGTAAGCTTAGGAGTTTCAGCACAGCCTGTTGCCGCTTGGCGGAGGCAGTACTGTACTGCAGTGCTTCCAGCTTGTAACTGATGTGGCGATATCTGAGATGGAGGCTGAACATGAGGAGGGGGAGGAGGATGATGCGCAGGAGCTGTACACTGAGGGGCAACTCTGACTGACATAGGGCCCGCAATCCTCGGTGTGGGGAGGATGTGTTCCGTCTCAAGGTCCGACTGGGTCCCCACTATGTTTACCCAGTGTGCCGTCAGGGAGATGTACCGTCCCTGGCCACAAGCACTTGTCCACATGTCCATTGTCAGGTGGACTCTCCCAGTAACTGCGTTGTTGAGGGCACGGCAGATGTTTTGGGACACGTGCTTGTGTAGTGCGGGGATGGCACACCGGGCAAAAGAGTGTCGGCTGGGGACCGAGTACCGAGGGTCGGCCACCGCCATAAGGTTGCGGAAGGATTCCGTCTCCACCAGCCTAAAAGGCAGCATTTCCAACGCAAGCAGTCGTGAAATGTGCAAATTTAGGACTGTGGCCTGTGGGGCGTTAGCTACAAATTTCCACTTTCGTTCAAAGGTCTGGGATATGGACAATTGAATGCTGCGGTGGGACATGGACATGGACGTTGATGCTGTTTCTTGAGAAACTGCCATAACAAGTGAAGACTGAGAGGAGGGGGCATCTTTGCATTCAGTATGGACAGGGGATTGCCTTGCACACAAAAAAGGAGTTTCTATTGCACGCACAACAGTGGAAGAAGCAGTGGTGACACCTGCTGACATTGGTCGTGGACCCTGTAGTTCGCCCCACAAAGTCGGGTGCTTTGCTGCCATGTGCCTGATCATGCTGGTGGTGGTCAGGCTGGTAGTTTTGTCACCCCTGCTGATGCTGGCATGGCAGATGGTACAAATGGCCTTTTTGGGGTTATCAGCAGAGTCTTTAAAAAAATTCCAGACTCTGGAAGACCTACCGCTTGTACTGGCAACGTCCCTCGTGTTGGTGTTACGGCAAACAGTTGCCCGCCTTCTGTCTGCGGCCACCACACTGCTTCTTCCTGCATGTTGGGGTACTCTGCCTCCCTCCCCCTGTGTGCTGCTGGCCTCACTCTGCATGTCCTCCTGCCACGTTGGGTCAGTTACTAGATCATCCACCACCTCCTCCTCTTCCACTTGCGCACCACGATCCTCCTCCTCACTTCCTGGCAATTGTGTCTCGTCATCGTCCACCTCTTGTGACAAATTGCCAGCGTCGACTTCCTGTGGCCGTGGCTGTTCAAATATTTGGGCATCGCTACATGGGATCTCCTTTTCCACCACTTCAAGCGGAGCAGGCGAGGGGCACAAATCTGGAAATGGACCAGTGAACAGCTCTTCAGACTGTCCACTTGTGGGATCACTTGCTGTCTGACGACACTCGGCATGGTGGGAGGAAGGAGCATCAGAGTGAGGAGGAGTATGCGGTCGAGACTCACGGCTACTAAAAGTCGACCGTGTGGAAGACAGGCCTGAGGTGGTGGTGCCCATATAACTGAAAGTATTATCTGCTATCCAATTAATAACCTGTTCACACTGATCAGTTCGCAATACTGGTGTTGTTCTGCGCTTCCCTAGTAATTCGGTCAAGAAGTGGGAGCGAGAAGATGTGGCTGTTGGTTGTGGCACATTTTCACCTTGGCCACGGCCCAGTCCTCTGCACGCACCATCACCAGAACGTCTACTTCCACGTCCCTTGCCACACGCCTTGCCCATTGTAAAGGAAGTAAAATAGCTTACACTCGCACTCAATGGAAAAAGGGTAATAAAAAGTAGATTAGAACCGTGGAAGAGGAAAACCACAGTTCTATTTCTCTGGCCTACACCCGACTCTTTTAAACAATCTGAACAATCAGGGAGAAAATATTACTGTTTTTCTTTACTCAAAAAATGCTAAAAGCAGGATAATAGAGATTTTTTACAGTGGAACAGCAAAACCACAGTTATAATTAACTGGTGTATACCAGACTTTTTAAAATATATATATATTTGCGGCTGAACACTGAGCGACACACTCAAACTGTTTTTTTTAGATACAAATGGCCCAAAAGTGGATAATAAAGAGGTTTGAACCGTGGAACTGCAAAACCAAACACTTGTATTTCTCGGGCCTACACCAGACTATTTTCAACAGATATATTTGTGTCTGAACAATCAGGAGACACTATTTATTTTTTACGGCAAAAAATGCCAAAAGCAGGATAATAGAGATTTTTTACCGTGGAACAGCAAAACCACAGTCATAATTTACTGGTGTATACCAGACTTTTTTAAATATCTACAGTATATATTTGCGGCTGAACAGTGAGCGACACACTCAAACTGTTTTTTTTAGATACAAATGGCCCAAAAGTGGATAATAAAGAGGTTTGAACCGTGGAACTGCAAAACCAAACACTTGTATTTCTCGGGCCTACACCAGACTATTTTCAACAGATATATTTGTGTCTGAACAATCAGGGAGACACTATTTATTTTTTACGGCAAAAAATGCCAAAAGCAGGATAATAGAGATTTTTTACCATGGAACAGCAAAAGCACACTTCTGTGTCTCTTGCCTACACCAGACTATTTTCAACAGATATATTTGTGTCTGAAAAATCAGGGAGACACTATTATTATTTTTTTTACAGCAAAAAATGCCAAGAGCAGGATAATAGAGATTTTTTACCGTGGAACAGCAAAAACACAGTTATAATTTACTGGTGTATACCAGACTTTTTTAAATATATAGATTTGCAGCTGAACAGTGAGTGACACACTCAAACTGTTTTTTTTAGACACAAATGGCCTATGGAACTACAAAACCACACTTCTATTTCTCTGGCCTACACCAGACTATTTTCAACAGATATATTTGTGTCTGAAAAATCAGAGACACACCTTTTTAGGGGGGGGGGGGGCACCAAAAGGTTTATAAGACGGGTATTTGTACAGTGTGAAGGAGGAAAAAAAAAAGAGGATTTAGATGAAAAAAAAAGGATTTTTCCTGGCCCACGAGACCTTGAGCTAAGTCCAGCAATTTCAGCAGCAGTAGCACACAGGACTGTAATGCATCGTTTGCTGGTATAACCACTGCGTCTTCTATACAGCCTGCCTGCCTGATATCTGGGATGGATATTAGTCCTGAGAAGGACTGTTTGTTTGATCTGGCAGCCTTTACAGACCCTACACTAACTATTTCACAGGATATATCTCTCCCTAAATCAGCAGCGCTGTCCCTATACTGTCTGATCGAGAGTGACTGTGTCCAAGATGGCGGCGCCCGGTTTTAAATACTCGAGGTGACGCTGTGCGGCCAGCCAATCACTGTAATGCCCACAACCAACATGGCTGCGGCATTACAGTGACTGGCTTGCAATCACTGCATGTTCATAGGCTCTGTAAAGAGCGCCAAACATTCCGGGCGGAGACCTGAGCTCCCGCCCGAGTAACCCGGAAATGCTCGGTGCTCGCCGAGCATCCCGAGTAGCGTGATGCTCGGGCGAGTACCGAGCAGTGTCGAGCATGCTAGCTCAACACTAATAATGACCCCAAAATATACAGCAAAATAAACCTAAAAACTTAGTCATCTGTCCACAGCCTGATTGAACATGCTTTTCACTTAATAATAGAGAAGAGTAGATCTGATAAAATGCGAATTCAACAAATCGTGAAAATTTTCCCATGAAATTTGATTTCCAGCAAAGTTATTCTCAATGAATTGAAAGTCCATTATTATGCTCTGGAGTCTCTTTAGACCCCAAAGTATGATAAATATAAGATGTAAAAAAAAATCTTACTTCACTGCTCATCTGTTCAGCTCCTCATCTGCTTTCTCTCCACTTTCCAAACTCCACCGCATTTCAACTCTCCCAGCCTGTTCATGCTAGGCCGGAACTTCCAGAATCTCGAAGTCCCAGCTTAGAGTAAACAGGCTAGAACTATTATGGCAGAAAAAAATAGGCTCTGAGGATCAGACGATGGGTGGCGAGCAGCGTTGACCACCATCCAGTCCTCTAATTTCCATTTTCACATCTTTGATCTGTTCACTCTAAGCTGGGACTTCCGACCGTGAATGAGACTAAAAGGTCTCTGCAAGTCATGCATCTGTGGCCTGAGACACACAGTGGCTACTGAGAGTGAGCAGGCCACATGAAGGGGGGAAAAAGAGGCTGCTCTGAAGACCAGATAATAATACTTTTTATATATATCTATCTCCAAAATATTCGGCAGCACTTTACAATTAAGACAATACAGATAGTAAAGACAATAAAAACATCACAAAGTAGCCCATAACTCAACAGTTATAGGATGAGTAAGAGCTCTGTTCGCAAGCTTACAAGCTGGTCATGTATGGTCCAACCATCATTATAGTAAATAGGACTTTTCAAATAAGCTGCATGATCAGGTAACCAGCCAGTATTTGTCTAGGTGCAATTGCACAGTGCTATTGAATGAAAGGAGGATTAAGACACAGATGAATAGACGGGACCAGATTCTGAGTAAAATTTATAAAGAGGGAACAGGAGAGAGTTAGTTTAGTGAATTGAGGTAAAGGGGCCTGTCTAAAGAGATGTGGTTTTAAAACACTCTTAAAAATGTGGGATCTAGGTATTAGTAGAATCTTAAGGTGTAGTGCATTTCAGAAAACTAGTACAACATGAGAGAAGTCTTGGAGATGGAAATGGGAGGTTTGGATTATGGAAGATGATAGTCTTAGACCAGTTGCAGAATGGAGGGCAAGGGTAGGGTGATATACAGCGATGAGGGAGGAGATATAGGGTGGGGCAGAACTGTGGAGAGCTTTGGGCGAATGGGCAACCAGTGCAATGATGGGCACAAGGTTGAGGCATCCATGAAGCGGCTGCTGCATTCAGGATGAATTGGAGACCGATCAGTAGAGATTGCAGTGGTCCAGATGAAAATGAATGAGAGTGACAGTAAAGGTTTTGCAGTTTCAAAGGGGAGAAAAGGTTGGATTCTGTAGATGTTTTTAAGATGCAGGTAATATGAGTGAGTGGGTGATTGGATATAGGGAATAAAGGAAAGTTCTGTGTCTAATATAACCCCAGCAAGCGTACTGCTGTGAGTTTTGGTTGAACCACTCAAGGTAATTTCAATATTGGTTACAGGTAGGTTACTAGAGGATGGAAACACGAGAAGTTCAGTTTTAGAGAGATTCAGTTTCAGATACAGTGACGACATGATGTTAGAGACAGCGGACAATCAATCCATGATATTTTGTATTAAGGTAGGGGTAATGTCAGAAGAAGATGTGTATAATTGGGTGTTATCAGCATAGAGATGATACTGGAAACCAAATCTGCTGATAGTTTGTCTAATAGAGGCGGTGTGTAGAGAGAAGAGGAGGAGGCCTTGGACTGAGTCTTCAGGAAACCCGATAGTAAGGGGAAGATTACAGGAGTAAAACTCGGCAAAAGATATAATGAAGGAGCGGTGAGATATGTAGGAGGAGAACCAACAGAGAACGGTATCCTTGAGGCAGATAAAGAGGCGCATAGTGAGAAGGAGCTGGGGATACACAGTGTCGAATGTTGTAGAGAGATCAAGGAGAATCAGCAAGGAATAGTAGCCTTTAGATTTTGCTGTTTGTAGATCGTTAGAGACTTTAGTGAGGGAGGTTTCAGTAGCGTTCAACCATTTCACGACCTTTGACGTATCAGTACGTTAAAGGTCATGTGACTCCCTTTGATGTGGGCTCTGGAACTGAGCCCACATCTTTCCCGGCACATGAAAGCAGATCTGATAAGCTGTCATGTGCCTCTAACAGACGCGGGTGGAATCATGAACCACCTGCGGCTGTTAACTTGTTAAATGACGTTATCAATGACTAATGATTGTTAAATGCTGTTAACTTGTTAATGCTGTTAACTTGTTAAATGCCGCTATCCATATACACCCCTTTTACATGATTGCGGGGCGCCGACGGTTTGGCATGGCAGATGGTGGTCTGCAGAAGATTCCTGTGCTTGTCATTACAGATCTCCCATCAACACTAGCCCGTGACTGGCGTTCAAAGGAGATGATGATTTCTGCTACACTTAGCAGGGCTAATGCTATATGTAGCACAGGTGATCCGAAGATCTCAGCTTCAAGGCTCCTAAGGAGACTGTTTAAACAAATAAAAATTAAAAAAGAATGTTTAAAAAAATATTGAAAAAATATAAAAGTTCAAATCACCCCCATTTTTTCCAATTTAAAATAAAAATAATACAATAATAATAAAAAAAACACATGTTTGGTATCGCTGTGTTCAGAAATGTCCAATCTATCAAAATATAAAGAAAATTAATCAGATAGGTAAATGGTGTAACAAAAAAAAGATAAACATATTTACATAGTTTATAAGGCCGAAAAAAGACAAGCGTCCATCCAGTTCAGCCTATTTCTTGTGCACTGCAGCTATTCCACCGCGTTGATCCAGGGGAAGGCAAAAAAAAAACATGCGGTATAGGCCAATTTACATCATTGAGGAAAAATTCACTTCCCGACTCCAATCTGGCAGTCAGATTAAAACCCTGGATTAATTAACTATCACTAAGCATAAGATGTAATTTTATTGTTCTCAAGAAAGGCATCCAGGCCTCTCTTGAACTCATTAAGTGAGTTGGACATCCCCACTTCCTCTCCCAGAGAGTTCCAGGGTCTCACGGCTCTGACCGTAAAGAATCCCCTTCTATGCTGGTGTAGGAACCTCCTTTCCTCCAGATGCATAGTGTGCCCCCTCGTCTTTGTCACCATCCTTGGTATAAACAGGTCATGGGAGAGATCTCTGTACTGCCCCCTGATGTATTTATACATGTTTATGAGGTCTCCCCTAAGCCTTCTCTTTTCCAACGTAAATAGGCCTAATTTTGACAACCTCTCTGGGTATTCTAGTCCCTCCATTCCCTTTATTATCTTAGTCGCCCTCCTTTGTACCCTCTCTAGCTCCAATATGTCTTTCCTGTGCACCGGAGCCCAGAACTGTGCACAATATTCTAAGTGCGGCCTTACCAGCGCTTTATACAGAGGAAGAACAATGTTTTTTTTGGTCACCACAACAATGCAATAAAATGCAATAACAGGCGATCAAAACATTGTATCGACCCCAGAATGGTATCGGAAAATGGCGCCATTTTTTTACATTTCTTTTTACAAATTTAGAATTTTTTCACCACTTAAATAAAAAATAACATATTCATGTTAGGTATCTGCGTACTCATACTAACACTGAGAATCGTAATTTCCATTAAGTTTTAGCATTTAGTGAACATGGTAAAACAAACCTTCAAAAAACAATTGTGGAATTTAACTTTTTTTTGCAAGTTCACTGCACTTGGAATATTTTATTGTTTTCCAGTACACTACAGTGCTCTTGACGTCAAGCCCACATATACCTTTGGGCAGCCACACGTGGCATAATATACCACGTGGGTCGTGCCATAGGAAATATATTGGTTGATGTTAAACTGGCGCATTCCATCGACAGAGCTGAAGGTGGTGGCACGGGATATATTAGCACATGCCGCACAGTGGCCACATGGAAAGCAGCCTTGTAGAGAGCATCTAGCACCGAATGGATTGGGGGTGTGGGGAGCATAATGGCTCCGAGTTAGAATATCCTTGAGATTCTTTGAACGCCTTGCAGTCATCAATGGGGTGGCTCCAAGGCTTTCCGCCAAGCAAGGTTCCGTCATGAGGATCGGCCAATGTTTTTTCATGGCCGCCCTCATGGTGTCCCATTCATGGTTAAATGTGGAGATGTACCTGATCTTCTGATCATATCCACGTCCACCCACTCTGGGTCGGAATAATTGGCCACGAGTAGTGTTTTTGGCCCTATTATATCCGTCCCTCACATTCCTATGGCTATACCCTCTTTGGAGGAACCTGTCCCTAAGATCACCGGCCTGCTTCTCAAACCGCTCATCTGTGGAGCATATCCGTCTCATTCGAAGGTACTGACCAACCGGGATGGCCCTGATGGTGGCACTGTGATGAGCCAATGAGGCATTCATGAGAGAATTCACTGATGCTTCTTTCCTAAAGATGTCAGTCTGGAGGAAGGATAGTTCATCCACCTCCAGACTGACGTCAAGAAAATCAATATGTTTAGTACTATATTTATAAGTAAGTTTAATGTTTAGCGAATTCTCATTCAAGCTGCCCATAAAGTTGTTGAGATCCCCCAAAGTACCCTGCCAAAAAAATAGAACATAGATTCCTTTGTGCGAATCTCTAAATTGTTTGTAATATATATATATGTATTTGTGCATCTATTTGTTGTAATTGTTCTTAGGGGTGGGATTTATGTGGCTGCCCTTGCCCATCTGTGGCATCTGTGATGCGGTGCGCATGCGCTCGCCTCTTGCCCGGTGCTGTGTCCCTTGCGGTGTCGCACAGGGCTATGCGCATGACCGGAAGCCCTGTGATGCGCCCCGGCTCCCGCGCATGCGCTCGGTGCGTGACGCCTGTGGGGGGGGGGGGGGCGGTAGCTCGGTTGAGTGGGGACGCATGCACCGTTAGAACCATCACCTACTGGCTGAGGCTATACCATGTGACTCATCACATGGTATAAGAAGGTCCTGGAAGGTATAGGAGCATATTCCCCCGTGATGAAGCGGTCTCTTATACAAGCGAAACATGCGTAGGGGATGTGGGGAATCCTCTCACCAGGTTGACAGTCCCATTGGCATCCATCTTTAACTGCTGGGTATGTTTATGAGTCCAATTAATTAATACATTTTCCCTTTAGCCTATCGATAGTTACCAAGATGCACTAGGTATTATACCTTTTTCCTTTGGTTCAGGGCATAATTTATGGACTCACTAGACACTATCAGCATGTATTGTGTACAGGAAATTCCTTTTGGCATATTCACTATTTATTAAAACATATTGTAATCGGCGCCACTGGCCACTCACAGCCTGAGGTCTGTGTTGATCACATTTTTGTGCATAAATGTTATATGGGTGTCTTCTGTAACTGATTTTAATTTTTATATGCAATAAAATTTGAATAATTGTTCTAAGCAATTTAAGGCTCCATTTTTCTCTTCGTTATAAATTTGTGTCTGACCGTGTACGGAACATACCACATCTCCGGGGCAGGGGAGGAAGCAAAAGACAATGCAGACATTACAGCAGGGGATTGCAGAGGATTCATTTTGTGAGGTACAATATTGTTTAAAAACAGGCAGTGAAATATTTTACCTCACAAAATGAATCCTCTGTGATCCCGTGCTGTAATGTCTGTATTGTCTTTTGATTCCTCCCCTGCCCAGGAGCTGTGGTATGTTCTGTACATGGTCAGACACAGACAATTTTTAAAATTAACTTTTGTTCATGGGAAAACCCCTTTAAGGATGCAGTCAGTCTGGCTACCAGATAGATGAGCTAGAGGAGAAGTGGTAGAAGGGTAAATGGAGCATTGAGCATTAGTCAGATTGCTGACCAGCATGCTCTTCCCACTGCATGTGATTATGGAGAGAGTAGTTCTTAGTCTATTAGAGCATGGAAGTCAATGGATTCTTTTTCTCCTACAAAGTCTGCACACTGTACAAGATTCATTGGTTGGCAATGTGCAAAGAAACCTCACATCTGAGATGCCCGCAGGAAGGACTTTCAATCACCATGACCAAAGCTTTCTGGTGCTGTTTAGTCTTCTCTACCAACAGAACTGGTATAGCTTATTAGACTAAAGATCTGAAGTGTTATTGACAGAATTGTCGGCCCCCAGCGATCTCGACAACTAGGTTCTGAAATGCCTTATCGGAATGTAGCAGGGGCCATTTGACTTTTTTTTATCATTCCCATAAAGAATGAATGAAGGTTCTACTACACATTTGGATGCAATTTTCAATGCCTAATTAAACAACTAGTAAGTAATATTTAAACTATGCTATTATTGTTCATATTGAGTAAATATATTGACATATGTTGAATAAATACTAAAGTAAAATAAGGCATTGACAAGGTTATATAATAATTACAACTGGCTTCAACATTCTGTCATAGACAAAAGTTAATGACAACCCTATCATTTGGGAATTAATCAATCTGCTGAGATGCTGAGCAAAGGAGCAATACAGTAAAAAAGGGGGGGGGGGATTCAACTATAAGAACTAGAGCAATTAAGAAACAGAATGAATTCAGGTAACCTCCAACAATAAGGTCTTTTATAATTGGAACATTTCAATTCTAATATAAAGACCAATGAAGTGTGCATGAGTTAATGGACAGAGACATAAATCATTGCAGCTCCGGCACAAGATGACTTTTGTTACAGTAAATAACAATGCTATTTGCTACATTACAATGACTTTCAGAAAATTCGAACAATTGTCTTTGAAATGTCTATGTCTCAAACATCGATTGTTTCACAAACTGGATCACAACAAGAAAATTCAGAGAATAATACTACAGGTGCTTCTCGCAAAATTAGAATATCCTCAAAAATGTAAGTTATTTCAGTTCTTCAATACAAAAAGTGAAACTCATATTATATAGAGTCATTACAAACAGACTGATCTATTTCAAGTGTTTATTTCTGTTAATGTTGATGATTATGGCTTACTGCTAGTGATGAGGTCTAAGGGGTAACGTTTCTCCTTATGGAGAGTGACACACCAGCTCTGGCACGTGAAGGTAAGGAGGCTTATTCGCCGTGCAATGCTCCTCTGGGAAATTTAATATGCAAATTGCCTCTTCAGAGAAAAAGAGGACTTGTACTCTATAGCGCCACCTGCTTCCAGTACAAGTCCTCTTTTTCTCTGAAGAGGCAATTTTCATAACTAGTGATGAGTGAGCACTAAAATGCTCGGGGCGAGCAATTTGGAATACTCGGGGGCTCGACCCGAGCAACGAGCCCAATGTAAGTCTATGGGAAACTTGAGCATTTTTCAGGCAGCTCCCTCTGGCGGTCTGCAGAGGACCTAAAAATTTCTCAAATCGATGGAAACATTGCTCAAATGGCATGGGAACAGCATGGGGAAGACCCCTGGAAGCATTTTTGACTCCCAGGTCACTGCTGTCAACAACGTTGTCAGAGGTATTATGCCACTTTTACGGACTCACAATAAAACATACAAAAACGAAACCAAAATGGATTTTCCTGGGAAATATGTTAAGGAACATTCTTTCCAGAGTAATGACATGTATATATGGCAATATAAATATACAAAAACAAAAATGCTCCTCCACACCTTGGGCTATGTTCACACGTAATGTTTTCAATGCGTTTTTGCACTTTTGCATTGCTTTCCACCAAGACAAATGCATTCACTGGGAAATGTCATTTTAACATTTTACAACCTTATCTGGCCATGTGGTGTGTGACACATCATCAGATACATCCTGTTTCATTTATGATGGAGGGACTCTGAAAGTCACACAGCCTATTTTTATAGGGCCATCAGGCGGCCCTTACTATTCTTAAAGGGCCAGCAGTTGGCCCTCACTATTGTTGGAGAGCCATCAGCCGGCTATGCTTTCTTTTTCCCATTATTAACGAGTGGGTCTCCTATACTATTATTGCATATGCAATGACTGCAAGGGCTACCAAAAATTTGGAGACACTACAATGCCCGTTGCAAGAGACGTAGAGGTCAGAGATCGCCCTAAAAACAATGTTCCCATTATTAGTAAGTGAGACTCCCATAGTGTTTGCCTATGTAGTGAATGCAAAAGCTGCCAAACATTTGGAGGCACTCCAATTCCCCTTGCAAGAGACATAGAGGTTGGAGAGCCTCCTAAAAACAAATTTCCCATTATTAGGACGTGGGTCTCCCATAGTGTTTACCTATGCTGTGAATGCAAAAGCTGCCAAAAATTTGGAGGCACTCCAATGCCCCTTGGAAGAGACATAGAGGTCGGAGAGCCTCCTAAAAACAATGTTCCCATTATTAGGAAGTGGGTCTCCCATAGTGTTTGCCTATGCAGTGAATACAAAAGCTGCCAAAAATTTGGAGGCACTCCAATGCCCCTTGGAAGAGATGGGTCGGAGAGCCTAATAAAAACAATGTTCCCATTATTAGGAAGTGGGTCTCCCATAGTATTTGCCTATGCAGTGAATGCAAAAACTGCCAAAAATTTGGAGGCACTCCAATGCCCCTTGGAAGAGACGTAGAGGTCAGAGAGCCTTCTAAAAACAATGTTCCCATGATTAGGAAGTGGGTCTCCCATAGTATTTGCCTATGCAGTGAATGCAAAAGCTGCCAAAACTTTGGAGAAACTCCAATGCCCCTTGCAAGACACGTAGAGGAGGTGATATGGTAGATATGGTGGTGAATTATATGGTGATGGAGGATGAGGAGAAGGAGGAGGACAAGAGCAATTAGACAAAATCAGGAAGCATATACCCATGTCTGGGTGTGAAGACAGAGGTGCTATCATTCGGTGGTGTTGAGAAGTCTGGCCCAATCCAGCCAGTGTTAATTTTTATAAGAGTCAGCCTGTCAGCATTTTCAGTTGACACGCAGATGCGCCTATCGGTTATAATTCCACCGGCTGCACTAAATACCCGCTCTGACAAAACGCTAGTGGCAGGGCAGGCCAGGACCTCCAAGGCATAGAGAGCCAGTTCGTGCCACGTGTACAGCTTGGATACCCAATAATTATAAGGCACAGAGGAATCATGGAGGATGTTGTTACGGTTGGCAAGGTACTCCCTCACCGTCTTCCTAAACTTTGCACTACTTGTGAAACTACCCCGTGCCTCAGGGCCTGTGTGATGGGAGGGTCTGAGAAAACTTTGACAGTGTTTCTCTGCCTCTGCTGGATTGGAGTTGTGTTTCTCTCGCCTGTACTCCTTGGTTGTCCAATGAAAGTTCTCCTGTAGCCTGGGTCTAGAAGTGTCACCAACCAGTAATGACTGTCACCCAAAATTTGGAGAACAAGAGGGTCATGAGAAAGGCAGCGTAACATAAACTCAGCCATGCGTGCCAGACTGCTAACAGGCAAGACTTCCGTGTCCTCACCAAGAGGACGACTGACCATGCTCTCCTCCTCCTTCCTGTCCTCAGGCCGTCCACGTTGAAGAGGTGGTATTACAGTTGTGCAGGTAGTACCGTCTATAGCACATGAAACTAGCTCCTCCTCCTCCTCTTCCTCATTGACACCCAATCCACGTTGGCATGAGATGAGAGCGGGCTGTGTGTAATCACCCTGTATGGTTCCTTGCTCCATCTCATCATGCTCTGCCTGCAATGCATCCTCTTTGATTGTGAACAGAGAACGTTTCAGAAGACAGAGAAGTGGGATGGTGATGTTAATTATGGCGTCATCGCCGCTCACCATCTTGGTGGAGTTCTCAAAGTTTTGGAGGATGATACATTTGTCTGACATCCATGTCTACTCCTGAGGTCTTATGTGTGGAGTCTGAACTGAATATCGATGGCCTTGTTGATGCTGGTACTCAACAACTGCCCTTTTCTGCTCACAAACCCTTCCCAACATCTGCAATGCAGAGTTCCAGCGCGTGGGGACATCACACACCAGTCGGTGAGCCGGAAGCTGCAATCGCTGCTGAAACACGGCAAGGACAGCGGAAGCTGTAGGTGACTTTCTAAAATGGGCACACAGGCGGCGTATTTTTACAGGCAGATCCGGCAGCTCCAGGTAGGTTTTGAGAGACCGCTGAACCACGAGGTTAAGCACATTGGCCAGGCATGATACGTGTGTGAGCTCGCCTCGCCTCAGAGCCGCCAGCAAATTCCGGCCATTGTCACACACGACCATGCCTGGCTGTAGGTTCAGCGGTGTCAGCCACAAATCTGCCTGCCCTTTCAAAGCTGTCTACAACTCTTCAGCGTTGTGTGGTTTGTCACCTAAGTATATTAGCTTCAGCACAGCCTGTTGCAACTTGGCCGAGGCAGTGCTGCAGTATATTGTCCCTGCCCACAAGCACTTGTCCACGTGTCCGTGGTTAGGTCGAATTTCCCAGTAACTGCATTGTTGAGGGCACGGCTAATGTTGTGGGACACATGCTTGTGTAATGCGGGGATGCCAGGAGAAATAGTTGCGACTGGGGACCAAGTACCAAGGGACGTCTGCCGCCATCAGGTTGCGGAGAGCTTCCATCTCCATGAGCCTAAAAGGCAACATTTCGAGCGCAAGCAGTCGCGAAATGTGTGAATTTAGTAGTGAGGCCTGAGGGTCGGTGGCTGTGTATTTGCACTTACATTCCAAGGACTGTGTACGGACAACTGAACGCTGCGCTGGGACAAGGACCTGGATGTGCTTGCTGATGGTGCTACTTGAGAGTGTGCAACGACAGGTGCAGGGCAGGAGGTATCTTCACATGCGCTTTGGACAGAGGATTGGCTTGCATGCACAACAGCGGAACAAGCAGTGGTGCCACCCGCAGACACTGTTGCTGGACCTTGGTGTTCGGCCCACTTAGTCGGGTGCTTTGCTACCATGTGCCTGATCATGCTGGTGGTGGTCAGGCTGCTAGTTTTGCTACCCATGCTGATGCTGGCCTGGCAGGTAGTGCAAATGGCCTTTTTGACGTTATCGACAGAGTCTTTAAAAAACAACTAGACTCGGGAAGACCTAGCAGTTGTACTGGCAACTTCTGTCATGTTGATGGTACGGGGAGTAGTTGCCCGTCTTATGTCTGCAGCCACCCCACTGCTTCTTCCTGCCTGTTGTGGTCCTCTGCCTCCCTCCCCCTGTGTGCTGCTGTCCTCGCTCTGTATGTCCCCCTGCAGGTTGGGTCAGTTACAATATCATCCACCACCTCGTCTTCCACTTCTGCACCTGGTCCTTCTCCTGACTTTCGGGCAATTGTGTCTCATCTTCGTCCACCTCTTGTGACAGTTTCCCACAGTCGCCTTAGTGTGACCGTTGCTGCTCAAATATTTGGGCATCGCTACATGCGATCTCCTCTTGCCCCGCCTCAAGTGGACTGGGCGAGAGGCCCAAATCTATAAATGGAAAAGTGAACAGCTCTTTGGAGTGTCCAAATGTGGGATCAGTTGTCTCCGGGCACTCGGCATGGTGGTAGGAAGGAGGATCAGGGTGAGGAATATGCAGTCCAGACTTATGGCTACTGAGACTTGACCGTGTGGAAGACAGGGTGGTGGTGGCTTAGTGACTGGAAGCATTATCTGCTATCCAACCAATAACCTTTTCACACTGCTCTGTGTTCAATGGTGGTGTTTTGTGGTCCCCTATTAATTGGGACAGGAAGGTCAAGCGAGAAGATGTGGGTGTTTATTGTGGCACAATTTCAGCTAGCCCACAGCCTCAGCCTCGTCCTCAGCATGCACCATCATCACCATCACGTCCACTTCCCCTTCCCTTGCCACGTGCCTTGCCCATTTTAAATGGAGGACAATATTTTCCACGTTCAGTACAAATGGCTGGATTTGAACCGCAAAGGTATGTAATATGTGTGACGGAAAACCACAGTTTTAAATAGCTGGCCTGTAGGTAAGTATTTTTAACAGCGACCTCGTGTCAATAACTTCGCTGACACACTGCAACAAAATTTCAATGGAGGCCAGAAATGGCAGAAATTTCAGCACAATTATATGTGATCCATGTGACGAACAAACCACAGTTTTAAATAGATGGATTTTTAACTCTGTTATATGTTAAGGATCTGGCTGTATTCTACAGTGCCAACAATCAAATAGAGCAGAAAAACAATGTTTTATGGATAGGTTTTTAACCAAATAATCAGGATTAAGATTCCCCAAAAAAATTATTCCTGGCACCGGATACCTGGGGCTATTTCTAGAAATATCTGTAAAAGCACCAGCAGACAGAACTGGACCCTCTTGCTATATGCACTGCAGTCTGCCACATACACTGCCTGCCTGCCTAGCACTGATATCTATGCAGCTGGATTAGTCCTCAGAAGTACTGTTAGGTGAGATGGATACAGTATGTGTAGAATATGTTGTGGTATACCTACACTAACTAAGAAACAAGCAAATCTCTCCCAAGCTCAGCAGCACCTCTCCCTACACTGCCTGATTCCGGAGAAGACTGTGACAAGCATGGCGGCGCCAGGTCTGATATAGACCTGATGAAGCTGTGTGGCCAGACAATCACTGCAATGCCACAACCAACATGGCTGCGGCATTACAGTGTGTGGCAGTAGTAAGAGCACCCACCTCTCGTCAACACGCCCACTTCCGGTTTTTGACAGGTGCCCCGCCCCTTTTGGCACCTGCCCCGCCTCAACTTCCGGTCTAAACCCCTCCCATCTCCTCCCCATTCTCTGCCCACTCTCCGCCCCTATGTGTGTCAATACCTGTTACGTCAGTTCCGTCCCCGCCCCGAAAACAGCCCATGTTCAGCCTCTGTTACGTCCCCCATGACCGCCCACATGCCCTTCACCCATGGTTGTAGGTTAATGTGTAAGCGCCGTATGTAAGAAAAACATGTCAAGACATGTTTTTGTGAGAAAAGGCAGCCCCAGGATCCCTAGGGTTAGCATTCTGTAGCGTTCATAATAATAACGTAATAAAAGTGTTTAAAAAAATATACATTTATTGCAGATTCACTTAGAGGTATACACAAATCAAGAAATGGAAAAAGGTGTAAATAGATTTCAAAATACAACATTATACAAGCAAATCTATAGGTTACAATACATTTCAATGCTAATATTTAAAAAGTTAACCATGCGCTCGGCGACAGCGTCTCTGTAAGGTTGTAGGATAATGTGTAAACTTGGCACATAACCCATTAACAGCGGCTCGATTCTCTGTAAGGTAATAGGTTAATGTGTAAGCACCTTATGTAAGAAAAAACATGTCAATACATGTTTTTTTGTGAGAAAAGGCAGTTCCAGGGTTAATGTTAACAGGCACAGCAAAATAGATTGAATGATTTATTGAACAAGAAATACTAAGATATAAACATTTTTAGTACACATTACAAAAAGGAAATATCGTTATAAAACCACATTAGTTCTATAGCAGAAATAGAGCAAGATCATGTTTCGCAGGGCGGTTTGCAAACCTGATTATAATCGCATAATGGCGTATGTAAAATCGTGATAGAGTTAGAAAGATTTTGTACAAATGCATCTACTAGACGATCATTATGTTTTAAATCATTTGTAAAGTTTTTCAGTAATCGCTTCAATGTTATTCCCGCAGCGACGTGATACAACACATAAATACAAAACTGTCCGCAAAAACTCGACATAGAGTCTTGCAGCTGGCGGTTCTGATAGCAATACGTTGTGGTGTTTCTTCTTAAAAATTGTATAATCGTATTCGGAAATACGGCGGCGTCAGGTTGTAACCCGTATCTGTCAAAAAATAAGGATTTGTTCCTGCATAGAATAATGAGTAGCCAATGCGTACCGGGCTCTTCCGAAGAATCTGTGTTGACGATATAGGCTCTAGGTCTATACCTGATAACGTGGCGTGGTAAGAGGTCGCAGGGAAATACGCCGCCAAACATACTCCGAGTAACGGGATTTTGGCTCAAAATGCATGACAGTTGCATAGTATTCATTATAGACGAAGTCCACTGTGGCGTCACAAAAGTTTAATTAAAGTCGTATAGGATTTCTCGACGTTGGTTAATCTCCAGTACAGCCGTGTTGACCGCATAAACGATCATATTCACCATGTGTGGTGTGGCATCCGTAAAATGAATTTTGACCCATAGGTTACCCGTTTTAATGAGCCAAAAGTGAGCGCTCGGTTCCTGATCCGGCGACAAATCGAACGCGAAGAAAGTGTAGCCTCTCATAAAATCATCACGGTCTATGCTTAATCCTGCGTCGGCTTTTTGTTTTCTGGAGATGTGAACGAGAGCCAAATATTCCCTCACAGCATGTTCAGCGTCAAAATTAGGGTGAAACGGCTTGGCGGGGGTCTGCTGTCCGTCCTAATACAGAGCAGCGTGGTTGATCCTATAATGGTGAAAGCAAAGTGGGCTTTTCTGGTAACTGCCGCTGAAGGCCTCGTTGTCCACAAAGCAAAGAATCACCGTTTTTGGTATCTGGCCCAGAAAAAGATTTTCATGATTACTATTTCTCGTTCCTCCAGGGATGCTATAGACTTTCAAACAGGCTCTGTCTAGAGCGTATTTAGCGGGGCTTGATAGAAGAGCTTGGCTGTGACCAATCCTGACGGCTGGAGAGACTTGTACTCTCTTTACGTAGAGGGCTGCGTTCACGATCTGAACCTTAAACTGTTCGTAGACGGGCTGCGTGGGCTCTGCGGGCGAACCCTTGATTTTGATTATCGCCGTCGAGTACGGTGGTCTGGTGATGGCCTGCAGTGTCTTTATAGAATAACCCCACTGTAAATTGCGATCTCAACGCTTGCGTACTGTAGTTTAAAAGCGTTTCAATGTAGGCCTGGTAACTATAAAGGTTATCAGATTGTGAAATCAAACGGTCCCCCAGAGTAATGTCCACCTGATTGAAAAGTGTGGCTATGGGGAAATTAATAAGTCCCACACGTGTGCCGGCAGCGAGAACCGTACCGTCCTGTTTCAGGATGCGACACTGGACATTCAAGAGTGTATTATTTAAATCATAATAATATTCTCCGCTTTCCGATACGAAAAATTCCAGGGGTGCGTTATCGGTACTGCTCTTCTAAAAAGACTTCTAAGCAGACCACCAAGTCCGGCACCGTACATGTATTCATCACCGCGGAACCCCTCTAAGCCATGCCCTGCTTGAGCTACATAGTACCGGGCGTACAAAGCGGGATCGCCGTAAACTCTTTGAGACATCATTTTTACCGTGGCATAGTATTGCGAGGCCTAAAATGTAATCGCACTATACACTTTCCGTACCTGAATTTAACCGGCATACCCTGGTCCTACATGACAGTAACAGTTACGGAGTCAAAGTGTTGTTTGCACAGTGGTATGTAATCTGGCCGTGAGTAGTGCACTGTGACAATATCGTTATCATCGCCGCTAACTTCTACGGTCTGTAACAGTTGAACGTAGCTGTCGCCCACAAGCTGATGTTGTATTATATCAGTGTATACAAAAAGCGAATAAAAACCCGCCTTTGAATCGGAGTAAAAGAGGTGATTCCGCGGCATTAAAGCTGCAGGTAAATCATCGATGGTCTGTAGTCCGAAAATAAATTTTAGCTTAGTACCCAGAGCAAACTGTATAGGGGATGGGTCGGGTAGGATTACCTCTCGACGTAGATCATCATAACGTATCCTATAGGCAGGCGTGGATAAATTCAGCGATTCTATTCGCGCATTGACTGTACCGACCAGCTTTTGAATGTTCGGGGCGTTGCATTCAGAAGCGGATCCCTGCGCTCATTCAGAGGAAGAGAGGGCTCTGACGGGTACGTGGTGCACGATAGAGGTAGAAATGGCTTTGGAGAAGGGTTACAGACTCGCACACATTTACGAGGTGTGGCATTTTGAGGAGACGACGACCGATCTATTTGCGCAATACATCAATTTACATCTTAGACACAAACAGGAAGCCTCGGGGCATCCCTCCTGGTGCACGGACGAAACCAAGAAAAAAGACTATGTAGCCGCCTATCTTGAAAAAGAAGGTATAAAGTTAGACCCCGATCATATAGAACCAAATTCAGCTAAAAGACAAATCGACAAACTATTCTTAAACTCTTTATGGGGAAAGTTTGCGCAGCGTTCTAATTTACCTACCACCAGCGTCGTGAACAGCGCCGATGAACTCTTTGAGTATGCCCTTCTTCCGAACTATGAGATTTCTGAATTAAACTTTATCAGCGACGATACGGCAACTGTCAATTGGAAATGCACAAAAGAACACCACACCGTCAACAAAAACACCAACATTTTCATTGCATGCTTCACTACAGCTTATGCGCGCTTAGAATTGTACACCCCTCTAGACAAACTGCAGGAGCGCTGTCTTTACCACGACACAGACTCCGTCATTTTTGTAAATCGTGACGGCGAGTGGCAGCCTCCCATAGGTGATTACCTGGGTGAACTCAGCAGCAAAATACCCCAGGGGAGTCACATCACCGAATTTGTATCCGCCGGTCCGAAAACTTACGGCTTCAAATTAAACATGAGTGACACGATCTTGAAAGTGAAAGGTATCACGCTTAATATCGCTAATGCTGGCGTTATCAATTTCGACTGTCTAAAAGATTTAGTGTTAGCTTACAAGAACTCTGCAGATCTTGGAAATGAAAAGACGATCGTTGTAGAGCAGAATGGTATTGTGCGGATCAAAAAGTACTGGAATATTGTAACGCGACCCCTACGCAAAACTCAACGCTGCGTCTATACCAAGAGTCAGTTGTTTGATGACTTTACTTCTTTACCCTACGGGTATTAACGATGAATTCCCTTTTCTTCAATCAACTGACGTACCTTTATCTCCGCTACAGGTGCAGAATACGCTACAGACTACCGTACCATCAAACGACCGACGCGTAGCTATAGATAGAGTCGTGAAGTCTAAAGAGAAACGTGCTCGACGAAATTACTTCGTGGCGCAACAGGTCTTAAACATACAACATCATGGATCCCCGGTTACAACACCAATTCTCATGCATTCTAGCGGGCCCCTCTAACTCAGGAAAATTCTATTTTGTCAAACAGGTTTTAGCTCACGCGACAACACATTTATTTCACAAACCCGATAATATTGTTTGGTTTTATTCTTGTTGGCAAAAAATGTACGATGAACTGAGTCATTCCTTCCCCAGTATTCACTTTATCGAAGATTTGCCGCAGACGTTTGTAGATGACGAACTATTCCCGCCTGACATGATCAACTTGGCGGTGGTGGACGATCTCATGGAGGCCGCTAGCTGTAATTCAGAACTGGAAAAAGCATTTACTAAATACGTTCATCATAGAAGCTTGAGCCTGTTCTATTTGGTTCAAAATGTTTTTTGTCAGGGGAAAAAGAGTAGAACCATCACCTTGAATACCAAGTACATGGTTCTATTTAATAACCCCCGCGATAAAATACAAATTGTGACGCTAGCCAGACAGATGTATCTGAGGAACTCGCGTTTCTTCTTAGAAGCTTTCGAAGACGCTACGCGAGAGCCTTACGGATTCTTGCTCGTAGATTTGAGAGGTGATACGCCCGAGGAATATTGCTTAAGAACCGGTTTGTTTCCACCAGCTTTACCAGCAGCGTATGTTCAAAAAGGTAAAACTCATTCTAAAAAGTGAATTTTTTACACTGCTGAGATTATTCATACCCGTAACCTTCATTCTGTCAACATGTCTGAGAGAGTGAGGCGTAACTTGGCTCTCTTGAAAAAGCTGGTAAAAGCAAACGCGTCGGAAAGAAAGCTTATTCTGAAGACCGCCGGCAGAGATTTAATCGCTGCCATCGCGGAAATAGCTCTCAATATTCTGAAAGGGCGGCTTCCTCTCAAAGAGCGCCAAAGACAAATATTACAAAAATGGCGTAGAGCTATAAGAAATCTGAGTGACAAAAAAGTGTCCATTTGGAGAAAATAGTATCTATTGAATCAGTCTGGAGGCTTCATAGAGCCGCTTCTAGCTATTGCTATACCACTAATAACGAGTTTAATAACCGGTAGATGATGGAACGTGCTGAGAAAATGTACTTGGTTCTGGCGCATGAGATTAACAGACTAAAAAACGTCGCTCCGCCGGTGCCTACCGTGCATCAGACGACACTCCAAAGGTTAGACGACGAAATCGGCGACATTCTACACTGCACTGATTTGCCTGATGACGTAAAGATTAAAATATACACCGAAATACTACAGAGAAGTTTTCTGCATGCTAAGCGCGAAGGTTCTGAACTTACACGTTTAAACCTTGTGATCCCTCCTGACGGTGAACAAGCACCATCACCAGCGGGTGAAATAGAGATACGCCCCTCTGCCCCTCAGTTTGTAGATCACCTTAACCACCGTTTCCGAAAAAATGCAGATATACTACTCAACAGTTTCTTGCAACACAAAGACATTGCTACATGGACTGAGAAAGGTGAATTTGTCTACAAAGGGACCGTCATTCCCGGCACCCATATGTTGGACCTTGTACAGAGCACTCTGCAAAGTCACGGACTAACCAAAAAGAACACTCCACAAGGATGGGACGTTTTTATGAGGGCTATGGCCGAGTTAAACATCCCTTCGACCGTGATCGGTCACCATAGGACCAGAGACGCTCTGAATGAATTAAAAATGATGTTGAGTGCTCGCTACCTCATCACAAGTACTCGCTACCTCAACGCCAGCCGCTAGAGGACGTTTGCTGTCGAAACAGAGAATCGCGCCGCTGTTGCATGGCGCATGGTTAACTTTTTAAATATTAGCATTGAAATGTATTGTAACCTATAGATTTGCTTGTATAATGTTGTATTTTGAAATCTATTTACACCTTTTTCCATTTCTTGATTTGTGTATACCTCTAAGTGAATCTACAATAAATGTATATTTTTTTAAACACTTTTATTACGTCATTATTATGAACGCTACAGAATGCTAACCCTAGGGATCCTGGGGCTGCCTTTTCTCACAAAAACATGTCTTGACATGTTTTTCTTACATACGGTGCTTACACATTAACCTACAACCTTGGGTGAAGGGCATGTGGGCGGTCATGGGGGACGTAACAGAGGCTGAACATGGGCTGCTTCTGGGGCGGGGACGGAACTGACGTAACAGATATTGACACACATAGGGGTGGTAAGGGTTAGCTTCCGGGGGCGGGGACGGAACTGACGTACAGGTATAGGGGCGGAGAGTGGGCGGAGAATGGGGAGGAGAGGGAAGGGGTTTAGACCAAAAGTGGAGGCGGGACAGGTGCCAAAAAGGGGCGGGGTACCTGTCAAAAACCGGAAGTGGGCGTGTTGACGAGAGGTGGGTGCTCTTACTTCTTGTGGCAGACATTCCCTGCATGTTCATTGGCGCTCTAAACATGCAGGGAGGAGACCCAAGCTTCCTCCGAGCAACCCTAGAAATACTCGCGAGCATCTCGAGCAGTGAGATGCTCGGGCGAGCACCAAGCAGTAGCGAGCATGCTCGCTCATCACTAATTACACCCAATGAAAACACAAAAGTCATTATCTCAGTAAATTAGAATACTTTATAACACCTTAGAGAAAAATGTTTCTAAAATCCAAAATGTTGGCCTATTGAAATCTATGTTCAGTAAATGCACTCAATAGTTGGTCGGGGCTCCTTTTGCATCAATTACTGCATTAATGCAGTGTGGCATTGAGGCGATCAGCCTGTGGCACTGCTGAGGTGTTATGCAAGCCCAGGTTGCTGTGATAGCAGCCTTCAGCTTGCCTGTATTGCTGGGTATGGTGTCTCTCATCTTCCTCTTGACAATACCCTATAAATTCTCTATGGGGTTAAAGTCAGGCAAGTTTGCTGGCCAATCAAGCACAGTGATACTGTTGTTTTTAACCAGGAATTGGTACTTTTGGCAGTGTGGACAGGTGCCACGTCCTGCTGGGGAATGAAATTTCCATCTCCAAAAAGCTTGTCGGCAGAGGGAATCATGAAGTACTCTAAAATTTCCTGGTAGATGGCTGCGCTGACTTTGGTCTTGATAAAACACAGTGGACCTACACCAGCAGATGACATGGCTCCCCAAACCATCACTGATTGTGAAAACTTCACACTAGACCTCAAGCAGCTTGGATTGTGTGCCTCTCCACTCTTCCTCAAGACTCTGGGACCTTGATTTCCAAAATAAATGCAAAATTTACTTTCACCTGAAAACAACACCTTGGACTACTGAGCAACAGTCAAGGTCTTTTTCTCCTTGGCCCAGGTAAGACTCTTCTGGCGTTGTCTATTGGTCATGAGTGGCTTGACACAAGGAATGCGACACTTGTAGCCCATGTCCTGGATACGTCTGTGTGTGGTGGCTCTTGAAGCAATGATTCCAGCAGCAGTCAATTCCTTGTGAATCTCCCCCAAATTTTTGAATGGCCTTTTCTTAACAATCCTTTCAAGGCTGCGGTTATTCTGGTTGCTTGTGCACCTTTTTCTACCACACTTTTTCCTTCCACTTAACTTTCCATTAATATGCTTGGATACAGGACTCTGTGAACAGCCAGCTTCCTTAGCAATGACCTTTTGTGGCTTACCCTCCTTGTGGTGGGTGTTAATGACTGCCTTCTGGACATCTGTCAAGTCAGCACTCTTCCTCATGATTGTGGAGCCCACTGAAACAGACTAAGGGACCTTTTAAATGCTTAGAAAGCCTTTTTCAGGTGTTTTTGTTAATTATTCTAATTTACTGAGATAATGACTTTTGTGTTTTCATTGGCTGTTAACCATAATCATCAACATCAACATTAACAGAAATAAACACTTGAAATAGATCACTCTGTTTACAATGACTCTATATAATGTATGAGTTTCACTTGTTGTATTGAAGAACTGAAATAAATTACATTTTTGATGATATTCTAATTTTGTGAAACACACCTGTATATGTGACTGAAAACTGAGTTTTATACACTATTAAACATATAATATATAAAATAGCATTAATAAACTGATATAACACTAATAAACATTAATACAATTATCAATTTAGTGTCACCTTCCATATCAAATTATTACACAAGTTTATGATGATGGTGGTAATAGTAATGATAATAATAATAATAATAATAATAATAAAAAGAATATATTTTCAAGAAAGCACAAAAATATTAGCCAATAATTTTAAGCTTCCAGCTGTTGCATTTTTCTTTACCTTACATTGTAGCTAATTTGTAATTAAAATTATTTTTGTTAATTTACCTGGTTCCTCAGCTCCACAGTCACCAGATCTGAACCCAATCGAGATGGTTTGGGGTGAGCTGGACCCCAGAGTGAAGGCAAAAGGGCCAACAAGTGCTAAGCATCTCTGGGAACTCCTTCAAGATTGTTGAAAGACCATTTCTGGTGACTACCTCTTGAAGCTCATCAAGAGAATGCCAAGAGTGTGCAAAGCAGTCATCAAAGCAAAAGGTGGCTACTTTGAAGCACCTAGAATATAAGACATATTTTTAGTTGTTTCACACTTTTTTGCTAAGTATATAATTCCACATGTGTTAATTCATAGTTTTGATGCCTTCAGTGTGAATGTACAATTTTCAAAGTCATGAAAATGCAGAAAAATCTTTAAATGAGAAGGTGTGTCCAAACTTTTGGTCTATACTGTATACACTGCTCAAAAAAATAAAGGGAACACTTAAACAACACAATTTAACTCCAAGTCAATAACATGTCTGTGAAATCTACCTGTCCAGTTATGAAGCAACACTGGTTGTGAATCAATTTCTCCTGCTGTTGTGCAAATGGAACAGGCAACTGGTAGAAATGATAGGCAATTAGCAAGATACCCCCTATAAAGGAGTGGTTCTGCAGGTGGTGACCACAGAACATTTCTCTGTTCTCATCCTTTTTGGCTGTTTTGGTCACATTTTCATTTTGCCATTGCTCTCACCCCTAGAGGTACAGTAGCATGAGGCGGTGTCTACAGTACAACCCACAGAAGTTGCTTAGGTAGTGCAGTTCATCCAGGATGGCACATCAGTGCGAGCTGTGGCAAGAAGGATAGCTGTGTCTGTCAGCACAGTGTCCAGAGCATGGAGCAGATACCAGGAGATGTGGAGGGAGCCATAAAAGGGCAACAACCCAGCAGCAGGACCGTTACCTCCTCCTTTGTGCAAGGAGGAACAGGAGGAGCACTGCCAGAGCCTTGCAAAATGACCTCCAGCAGGCCACAAATGTGCATGTGTCTGCACAAATGGTTAGAAACCGACTCCATGAGGGGGGTATGAGGGCCCAACGTTCACAGATGGGGGTTGTGAACACAGCCCAACACCGTACAGGACGCTTTGCATTTGCCCCAGAACACCAGGATTGGCAAAGTCGCCACTGGCGCCCTGTGCTCTTCACAGATGAAAGCAGGTTCACACTGAGCACATGTGACAGACATGAAAGAGTCTGGAGACGCCGTGGAAAGCGATCTGCTGCCTGCAACATCCTTCAGCATCACCGGTTTGGCATTGGGTCAGTAATGGTGTGGGGTGGCATTTTTTTGGAGGGCTGCACATCCCTCCATGTGCTCTCCAGAGGTAGCCTGACTGCCATTAGGTACCGAGATGAGATCCTCAGACCCCATGTAAGACAATATTCTGGTGCGGTTAGCCCTGGGTTCCTCCTAATGCAGGACAATACCAGACCTCATGTGACTGGAGTGTGTCAGCAGTTTCTGCAAGATGAAGGCATTGAAGCTATGGACTTGCCCGCCCGTTCCCCAGACCTGAATCCGATTGAGAACATCTGGGACATCATGTCTCGCTCCATCCACCAACGTCACATTGCACCACAGACTATCCAGGAGTTGGTGGATGCTTTAGTCCAGGTCTGGGAGGAGATCCCACAGGAGACCACCTGCAACCTCATCAGGAGCATGCCCAGGCATTGTAGGGAGGTCATACAGGCACATGGAGGGTACACAAAATACTAAGCCTCATTTTGACTTGTTTTAAGTACATTATATCAAAAGTTGGATCAGCCTGTTGTGTGTTTTCCACTTTAATTTTGGGGGTGACTCCAAATCCAGGCCTCCATTGGTTAATAAGTTTGATTTCCATTGATGATTTTTGTCTGATTTTGTTGTCAGCACATTCAACTTTGTACAGAACAAAGTATTCAATGAGAATATTTCATTCATTCAGATCTAGGATGTGTTATTTGAGTGTTCCCTTTATTTTTTTGAGCAGTGTATATATATTGGCACCCCTGCAATTCTGTCATATAATACTCAGTTTCTTCCTGAAAATGATTGCAATCACAAATTTGGTATTATCATCTTCATTTAATTGGATATAATTCCACACCAAACCTAAAAAAGGGGGTGGACAAAAGTATTGGTACTGTTTGAAAAATCATGTGATGCTTCTTCAATTCGTGTAATTAACAGCACCTGTAACTTACCTGTGGCACCTAACAGGTGTTGGCAATAACTAAATCACACTTGCAGCCAATTAACATGGATTAAAGTTGACTCAACCTCTGTCCTGTGTCCTTGTGTGTACCACATTGAGCATGGAGAAAAGAAAGAAGACCAAAGAACTGTCTGAGGACTTGAGAAACCAAATCGTGAGGAAGCATGAGCAATCTCAAGGCTACAAGTCCATCTCCATAGACCTGAATGTTCCTGTGTCTTCCGTGCGCAGTGTCATCAAGAAGTTTAAAGTCCATGGCACTGTGGCTAACCTCCCTACATGTGGACGGAAAAGATAAATTGCTGAGAGATTTCAACGCAAGATTGTGCGGATGGTGGATAAAGAACCTCGACTAACATCCAAACAAGTTCAAGCTGCCCTGCAGTCCGAGGGTACAACAGTGTCAACCCGTACTATCCGTCGGCGTCTGAATGAAAAGGGACTGTATGGTAGGATACCCAGCAAGACCCCACTTCTTACCCCGAGACATAAAAAAGCCAGGCTGGAGTTTGCCAAAACTTACCTGAGAAAGCCTAAAACGTTTTGGAAGAATGTTCTCTGGTCAGATGAGACAAAAGTAGAGCTTTTTGGGAAAAAGCATCAACATAGAGTGTACAGGAAAAAAAAAGAGGCATTCAAAGAAAAGAACACGGTCCCTACAGTCAAACATGGCGGAGGTTCCCTGATGTTTTGGGGTTGCTTTGCTGCCTCTGGCACTGGACTGCTTGACCGTGTGCATGGCATTATGAAGTCTGAAGACTACCAACAAATTTTGCAGCATAATGTAGGGCCCAGTGTGAGAAAGCTGGGTCTCCCTCAGAGGTCATGGGTCTTCCAGCAGGACAATGACCCAAAACACACTTCCAAAAGCACTATAAAATGGTTTGAGAGAAAGCACTGGAGACTTCTAAGGTGGCCAGTAGAGATGAGCGTTGTTCTACTCGAACTGTTCGCCAATCTCAAATTCGAGCTGTTTTGGGCGGTGTTCGAGCCGTTCGGCGAACACGAACAATTTGAGAAAAATTCGGCTGTTCGAGGTTATGTTCGATAACTGTTCGTGCACCAAAATCATAACTGGATTTTTTCTCAGTAATGATGAAAATTAATGTTAATACGCAGTTTGAGTGTACAGCGGGGTGGGGGGAGGGGCAGGGGATGGATCTCTGCAGGAACAATGAAGATCTCCATTTTTTTTTCTCTTTCCAGCATTTACAGTGGGGAGGTGCAATCTGTCAGCCTATCAGCAGCGCACACACGGAGCGAAGTGCTTTTTTTCACACAAGCAAGGGCATGTGTCATTGGCAGTGTATGTCACATGTCCTTGCCCTATAAGACCAAGCCATTTTCCCCGTCGCCACCATTTTCTCACTGCTGCAGCTGCGTGTTAGACGGCACCGCTGTTGCTGTGTGCGCTATACCTTGTTAATTTCAAGCCAATTTTCGCACAAATATACAGATAGCTTGGGAGTAGGGAATAGTTGTGATTGCAGTCCTTTTAAGGACTAGGTTACAGCATTTCCTATGACTTTTATCAGGGAGGTCTGTGCTCTTAAATAGATAGGTTGTGGGAGTAAAGACTAATTGTAATTGGAGTCCTTTTCAGGACTAGGTTACATGAGTTCCTATCAGTTTTTGCCAGGCAGGTCTGTGCCAGTGCTGTGCAAGTTTTTTTCACAGCATTTGGCTGAATCTAGCAAAGCTAATCCTTTTTGGCCTATTGCAGAGTGTGTTAGTCAGTGGAGTAGCCTATCTGTGTTGCAAGATATACCACCTGTGTATAGAATACCAATTTTTTTACTGCACCTAGTGAAGTAAAATCTTTTGGGCATAGCATCATTCTATTAGTCCATCTATACTGACCTCCATCAGGTTGCAAACTGAATATATTTTTTTCTGCATCTACCTCTGAAAAAATATTTGGCCTTCTAGTAGTGTGTCGGACTTTCTCTATTAGTCCATCTATACTGACCTCCATCAGGTTGCAAATTAAAACTAATTTTTATCTGCATCTACAGTACCTCTGAAAAAATATTTGGGCTTCAAGCAGTGTGTGGGACTTGTTCTATTAGTCCATCTATACTGACCTCCATCAGGTTGCAAACTGAATATATTTTTTTCTGCATCTACCTCTGAAAAAATATTGGGCTTCTAGCTGTGTGTGGGTCTTGTTCTATTAATCCATCTATACTGACATCCATCAGGTTGCAAACTGAATATATTTTTTTCTGCATCTACCTCTGAAAAAATATTTGGCCTTCTAGTAGTGTGTCGGACTTTCTCTATTAGTCCATCTATACTGACCTCCATCAGGTTGCAAATTAAAACTAATTTTTATCTGCATCTACAGTACCTCTGAAAAAATATTTGGGCTTCTAGCAGTGTGTGGGACTTGTTCTATTAGTCCATCTATACTGACCTCCATCAGGTTGCAAACTGAATATATTTTTTTCTGCATCTACCTCTGAAAAAATATTTGGCCTTCTAGTAGTGTGTCGGACTTTCTCTATTAGTCCGTCTATACTGACCTCCATCAGGTTGCAAATTAAAACTAATTTTTATCTGCATCTACAGTACCTCTGAAAAAATATTTGGGCTTCTAGCAGTGTGTGGGACTTGTTCTATTAGTCCATGTATACTGACCTCCATCAGGTTGCAAACTGAATATATTTTTTTCTGCATCTACCTCTGAAAAAATATTTGGCCTTCTAGTAGTGTGTCGGACTTTCTCTATTATTCCATCTATACTGACCTCCATCAGGTTGCAAATTCAAAATAATTTTTTTCTGCATCTAACCCAGCCAATAGTTTTGGCCTAATACCACAGTTTGGCCACTCAGCTCTGCTCGGTTACCATCCATTGTTTTTTTGTGCAAACAACTCCAGAGTTGTGAATTAGTTAACCACCAAAATGAGTGGAAAAAGGCCTGCTGCTGGTGGAAAGGGGAATAGGCGTGTTGGGAAGGGGAAAAAAGGTTGTGTCCGTGGGGTAGGTGTTAAAGCAACAGTAACATCTGCAGAAGAAAGACCATCTTCCAGCCAAACTAAAATGTCTACTTCTTTTAGCGGACAATGTGATAAGATCCCTTTCTTACGGCCACGCCAATCGCTACAAATTCCAGATGAGGCACAAAAACAGCAGGTGCTTCAACGGATATCAAGTGCTCCTTTAAGTGGGCTCTCCTCCACATCAACTTCAACATCACAAATACTCCAGTCCTCAAAGGTGTCACCCAAATCGCACTTGCTTCCTCACAGCTCCCAAATCTCCAGCTGCCCGTCTGAGTATGAGGTAGAACAGATGGTTGAGTCTGCAGAGCTGTTTACTCATACTATAGCCTGGGAATCAGAGGTCGACTCCAGCGCTTCTGTGAATCCAGACGAGGAAATGATCTGCACTGATGCCCAGAATCTTTTAGTCGGATCCAGGACCAGACGCAGAAGGTTCTGACCATAATGTAGACCCTCATTCCCAAACTGTAACTCCTGTTGGTGGAGACAATGAGGAAGACGATGATAAGACTCACATACCTGATTGGAGCGACAACTTTAGTTTTTTGTCAGGGCAGGAACAGGTTGGCTCTGAGGACGACGGGTGTGATAACGCACAGGGTGATGATGATGAGGTCGGAGATCCCACTTACTGTCAACCCACAGTCAGCCAAGAGATGAGGTCAGCAGAGGAGGTGGAGGAAGATGCTAGTGACGACGAGGTCAGGTTGCGCCTTCCTGGACAGAGACGTAGTACTGGAAGCACGTCAACAACTGCATCCTCAAACACAACTCTGCCTCTCACCACAAGTCGTGGTGGCTCTTCAGGTCGCATGGGTGCTAAGCCTTGCATAGCCTGGGCATTTTTTCAGATCGATAAAGATGACCCAACTCGTGTTATCTGTAACATTTGTCAGCAAAAGCTAAGTAGAGGCCAAAAAATACATAGTTTGAGTACTTCATGCATGAACTGGCACATGGACATGAAGCATAAGTTGCAGTGGGAAGCTCAGTGTGCTACAATGCGGCCTAGCCGGCCGGGCCAACCACCGTCTGCCATATCTTGTGCATCCGCGGCCTCTTCATCCTCTGTGACTGGGGGGACAGCAGTCACACCTGTTTTGGGGCGCAGACCTGCCACCTCTTTACCCGCAACAGCCAGCGTGATTGGCAGGTCATCATTTTCTTTGGAGGTGGTAACACCAGCTGGTGTTGAGCGCTGTCCGACATCGATAGCACCACCTTTGGATGAAGGCAACCTAACATGTCCGCCTGCATCTTCCTCACAGACCGGCAGTTTGCCGGGGACACCCTTATCAACCCCGTCTAAGCACAATAGCCAGCCCTCGGTCCCTCAGATGTGGACAAGTAAAAGACCATTTCCTCCTAGCCATGAGAAAGCTAAGAGGTTGAATTTCACCATCTGCAAGCTCTTGGCTACAGAAATGCTGCCTTTCCGCCTGGTGGACACAGAGGATTTTCGAGACCTTATGTCCGTCGCAGTGCCCCAGTACCAGATGCCCAGTCGGCACTACTTCTCAAAGAAAGGTGTGCCTGCGCTCCACCAGCATGTCGCACACAACATCACCGCTTCTTTGAGAAACTCTGTGTGTGACAGGGTGCATTTCACCACAGACACTTGGATGAGTAGGCATGGACAGGGGCGTTACATGTCGCTGACTGGGCACTGGGTAACTATGGTGACAGCAGGACAAGGGGCTGCTGTCCAAGTCTTGCCGTCCCCACGAGTTGTGCGTCAATCCTCTTTATGTCAAAGTTCCTCCACTGCTTCTGCCTCCTCAACCTCCTCTCGGTCTTCCACATGCACCCAAAGCCTGTCTGGTCATGCCACAAGCTTTCTAACTGCGCAGAAGGGATCCTGCACACCTCCTTACTATGCTGGCAGTAGGGCTCAACGTCATCAGGCGGTTTTTACATTGAAATGTCTGGGAAATGTGAGTCACACAGCTGAGGAGTTGTGGTCAGCTCTGGAGAACCAATTTCATGAATGGTTGTCTCCACTGGACCTGAAACCAGGGAAGGCCGTGTGCGACAATGCTGCAAACCTGGGTGCGGCCCTTCGCCGGGGCAATGTCACACACGTGCCTTGTATGGCTCACGTGTTGAACCTGGTTGTCCAGCAATTTTTAGCCCACTATCCCAGACTAGATGGCCTTCTGCAGAGGGCACGGTCGCTGTGTGCTCACTTCCGCCGTTCGCATCCCGCAGCTCAGCGACTTACATCTCTACAGAAGTCGTTGGGCCTGCCACTTCACCAGCTAAAATGCGATGTGCCTACCCGGTGGAATTCAACTCTGCACATGTTGCAGCGACCGTGGCAGCACCGACAAGCCCTGGTGCAATACGTTCTGACGTATAGCCTGGGCCAACGAGATTCAGAGGTGGGGCAAATCACGCTGGAGGAGTGGTCTCAGATCAGGGACCTATGCACCCTTCTGCACAGTTTTGAAATGGCGACGAAGATGTTTAGTGCTGACGATGCCATTATCAGCATGACTATTCCGGTGATTTACATGCTGGAGCACATGTTAAACAGAATTCGGAGTCAGGTGGTGGCACAAGAGGAGGTGGAGGAAGTAGAGGAGGAGGAGTTGTATGCGGAAGGGCTAACATCTGCAAGGTCCAGACGGTCGGCAGCACCAAGGCGGCAGGCATGTGAGGGTGGGGGAGATGGTTTTACCAGGGCGCATGGTAGCAGCCAAACTAGTGAGGAAGGTGCAGGACCCCAGGAAGAAGTGGAGGACGAACTGATGGAAGACTCATCAGATGAGGGAGACCTTGATCACATTTCTGTTGTGCGAGGTTCGGGGGAGAGGACAGAGGAAGGAAGCATGATTGTTACCTCGCCACCAACACAACAGGGAC
The DNA here is from genome assembly GCF_046119375.1 of Phyllobates terribilis. Classification (NCBI taxonomy): domain Eukaryota; kingdom Metazoa; phylum Chordata; class Amphibia; order Anura; family Dendrobatidae; genus Phyllobates; species Phyllobates terribilis. Next base: position 697,365,633 of record NW_027362762.1, read on the forward strand.
TTGGTGCTCCTGGATGCGCAACACACATGAGTGCCTTCTTGCTGCACTACCTGCAACATGACCCTCGAATTGTGAGAATTAGAAATAATCCTGACTACTGGGTTGCCACACTGTTAGATCCCCGGTACAAAAGTAAATTTGCAGAAATTATTCCTGCCATAGAAAGGGATGCACGCATGCAGGAGTATCAGCAGAGACTGTTGCAGAATCTTACATGTGCTTTTCCACAAAACACCAGTGGTGCACGTAGTGAATCTCACAGTTCCAACTTGCCAACCGTGGGACTGTCAAGTGTTCAGCACTCAAACCGTAACAGAACCACAGTATCTGCTGGTAACATCAATTTTACGCAATCATTTCACCACTTTTTTAGCCCATCCTTTACAAGGCCACAGGAGACAAGAAGTCTGACACATAGTCAACACCTAGAGACAATGGTACAGGAGTATCTCCAAGTAAACATTGAAGCCATGACTGTGTCACTGGACCCTTGCTCTTTTTGGGCTTCCAATCTGGATAAATGGCCGGAGCTAGCCACTTACGCCTTGGAGATCTTGTCATGCCCCGCAGCCAGCGTTCTGTCTGAACGTGTGTTCAGCGCTGCTGGTGGTGTGCTGACAGATAAGCGCACGCGGCTCTCCACTGATAATGTAGACAGACTCACGTTCATGAAGATGAACAAATCATGGATCCGAAACGACTTTTCTACCCCTGTGTCATCCTGGTGAGAGTAAAAGCTTGATGATTGGTTAAAATCACCCTACCAACCGTTTTAAGCTTTCAAATTACTAATCATGTTTATCTGTATCTTGACTGGAAAATAATTTGGGCTTTGTAGCAGTGTGGAGCACTGATCCTATTAGCCCATCTATACTAAGCTCCACCAGATTTAAAATTAATAATAATTTTTAGCTGCATCTAGCCCGGAAAATAATTTTTGGGCTCCGAGATGCGCAAGACACATAAGTGCCTTCTTGCTGCACTACCTGCAACATGACCCTCATATTGTCAGAATTCGAAGTAATCATGACTACTGGGTTGCTTTTCGATCAACCATTTCATTTTAATAAAGACCAAAAAAATGGTCATTTTTGAAATTATAAGCATTAGCAGGTTATTAGAAACTGAAATCAAACAGTTTTCAACTCAAAACTTTATTCTAGGTGGTGTTACATTTTCACATAGGACCACTTGTTCGAAAGGAGCTTCTGAACTCTCTCGTCCATTGAATTTGTCAGGTTTTGGATGGTTTCTGCTTCAATTGTTATGCATGAGGACAGAATACCCTCCCAGAGCTGTTGCTTAGATGTGAACTGCCTCCCGCCATCATAGACACTCCTTTTAATGATGCTCCAAAGGTTCGGAATGGGGTAGAGGTCAGGGGAGCATGGGGGTCACACCATAAGTTTGTCCCCTTTTATGCCCATATCAGCCAGAGATGCAGATGTTTTATGTGCAGCATGAGATGGTGCATTATCATGCAGAAAAATGATCTTGCTGTGAAATACACAGTTCTTCTTCTTGAACCATGGCAGGAAGTGCTGTTTGAGAAAATCCACATACATTATGGAGTTCATCTTTAGCACCTTCAGGGATCCTAAAGGGGCCGACAATCTCTCTCCCCATGATTCCAGCCCAAAACATTACTCCACCTCCTCCTTGTTGGCGCTGTAGCCATGTTTGCATGGGGTGTCCATCAACCAGCCATCCTCCACTCCATCCATCTGGACCATCGAGCGCTGCACGGCACTCATCCGTGAACAAAACAGTTTTGAAATCAGTCTTCATGTAATGTTTGGCCCACTGGAGCCGTTTCTGCTTGTGTGAAGTGGATAGAGGAGGTCGACAGGATGGCGTATGCACAGCTGCAAACCTCTGAAGGACCCTGCATCTTGTTGTTCGGGGGACGTTGGAGGCACAAGCAGCTTCAAAAACTTGTCTGCTGCTATGACAAGGCTTTTTTGCCGCTGCTCTTTCAACCTGACGTAATTGCCTGTAGGAAAGAGTCCTCAATTTGCCCTTATCAGCACGCACACGTGTGTACTGTGAATCAGCTACATACTTCTTGATTGCCAAGACACTTCATCCTGATCATCGCACAATGTTGATTGTAGTCATGCCTTGACCTAAACACTCCACAATTTGTTGCTTCTCAGCAGCCGACACATCCTTTTTCTTTCCCATTTTGGCAGAAAATGTAGGCTGCTTAATAATGTGAGAGAGCCTTCTTAAGTAGTCTTGCCTTTCATTGGACACACCTGCCAAACTAATTAGCACAGGTGTCTGCAATTGCTTACAGTGATATAAAGAGCCCTGACACACATCACCATCAATGAGTTTAACTGACAAACAAACAAATTCTTCCCTTATCACTCCTAAACACTTTTTGCATAATAATTTGGAACGCGGTGTACATGTGCTTTTCCACAAAACACCAGCGGTTCACGTAGTGAATCTTACAGTTCTAACTTGCCAACCGTGGTCTGTATGGAATTGTTCAATAAAGGGCCCAAAATTAAGATAACATAGATGGGAGAGGTCTCTATGAATAGGAATTCCTAAGTATTTGATACCCTGTGAGGGCCAGGCAAAGGGAAAGTTGGACTGGATGGAATCCTATATGGATTTGGGGAGGGAGACATCGAGGGCCTCAGACTTCGCTGCATTGATTTTAAAATTTTACCATGTAACAAAGTGATCTATTTCAGCCATAACAGCATGGATGGATATATGTGATTGAGTGATATATAATAGGACATCATCAGCAAATAGAGAGCACTTGTACTCGGTGCCTCCCACCTCAAACCACCTCAATCCACCTAATATTGGGGTTATGGCGAATTGATGAGAGCAGGTGCTCCGTCACTAGGATGTATAAGAGAGGGGACAGAGGACATCACTGCCTTGTCCCATTGGTGATTGTGAAAGGTGATGAAAATGTTCTGACGCACCCCCTGGGCCTTGGGACACCCGGAGCCGGACCCTTTTTGGTGGATGCTGGTGGTTGTAGTCTTCGTGGCGGCGACCCGGTTCCGTGGCTCAGGGCGGTCAAACCAGTGGCGGAACTATTTATGTGGTTTTGATGTTTAAATGTCGACTACGCCACCCGTGGATTGCGGTCAGAGTGAACCGCCGCTACAGGGCAGACCGCTGAGGCTGGTGTTGTGGGTGCAGCAGAGCGTAGCATAACTCCCCACGGGAGGAGTATAGCCTCAGGGCAGTGTATGCGGAGGATGGGGGTGATGGTGCAGGGCAGCAGCAGTAACGACACGGAGTCAGTGATGCAGTTCAGGGCCTTTACTCACAGTTCTTATTATCCAGACCACGTCTGCAGGTAACGGCTGCCCACGTCGTACTGTGCTCACCAGGTGAGGGGCTCAGACAACTCCCAGATAACTTTGGAGCACTTCACAGGACCCCCTTTGTGTGTCCTTTGTCTGGCCTTTCTTACCAACACTTCTGTCCGGCTGCCTCGGGCCTCCTCTTGGTAAACTTGGCGCCAGTTTCCCTGACCCTATGTGGTGCCTTCCTAGCGGGTGTAGCGAGGGGCTGCGCCACATAAAATGTCAGAGCCTCCGGTTTCTAGCTGAGGGTCGTTTCCTGCCTCCACTAGTTCGGGGACCGGTCTCCCCCTTTGGCCTGACCCCTCCACGCAGGTGGATTCGGGCGTGCGGTGGCGACTCGCCCGTCCGCACCCCTGGGATCCCTTCATTCCTCGTTCCTGGAGCCTTCTCCGCTCCTCTTCCTTCCTTCTCCCTCTTCCAGGCCTGGGCCTCTGTTACTAGGCCCGCCTCCGGAGCAGAGCTCATGCAGAGCCCCTGCTCCCTGCCACTTCTGCTCAGACTTCTCTGCACTGAACTAAGATGGTGCCCACCTTTTATACTCCCTTCTCAATGCACCCAGGAACTGCTTCCTCCCAGCTCCTGCACTACAGGGTTCCCCTTCCTCAGTGTTCCCTCCCCCCACTCCAGCCAGGGACAGGGACTGTCGTGCCCGTCTCAGGGGCATATTGGTCGCCCTGCCCCACGGCAATGTGGTGTAATGCATGCAGGTGTCGGGTCCTGATCCACATTCCATCCTTACCTGAGAGTGAGATATCACACCTCTGGGTGAGGTGCAATACGTCTGTAGCAACCGAGCCCTCAGGGTGCTACAGTTCCATTTATCTTCAGCCTAGGTGACGTATTGCGATACAGGGCCGTGATTTTGGCTATAAAAGGGTCCCCTAGACCCCTACCCCAAGCTTTTTAAGAGAATCATATATGGCGTGCCAGGAGACTCTATGGAATGCTTTCTCAGCATCCAACGAGAGTATCTAATTACAAATTTTTAACTGCATCTAGCCCAGGAAATACTTTGTGCCTAGTAGCAGTGTCTGCTAGTCAGCGGATTATCCCGGCTGTTAAGCAAGCTACACCACCTGTAGTTTAGACACTTAATTTTTTCAAAGGAAATCGGGACCATGGGATACTCAGTGAAGAGCATCAGGAGGCACCCCAAGGCATAGGGGCTGGGACTGGCAGTAGGATGCCTTGCGGTGGACAGCCGAGCTCGATCCTTATAAAAGCTTTTTAACTGCAGCAGCTTTAGTGGACGCTACTGGAGCTGGAATTACGCGGCTGCTGGCATGAGACTTGCCCTCCAATAGATCCTTGTAAATGGATTTAAAGTGTATTCATTCAAATTAGAGAGACAATTTAAATTAAAAAGCTTAGAGCTGCCTCCACCACAGGGGGGCTCGCTCGACCCACCAGCGGACAGGCACCAGTATTGGGAGAGGGGGGCTGGCCATCAGGGTTCACCGCGGCTCTGGCACAAACCCGGCGACACGGAGGTGGCACGGGCAGGAGCGGACTGGCCGTGTCGGCTTCTCACTTTTTGGATTTTAGAAGGGCATGACATGCCTATATCTGTGTCTCCCCCTCCTTTTACTCCTCCACCTCTTATTTTCGCATGACTATATGTACTTGTCACTTTTCCATGTGTTAGTTGTGTCTTCTGAGCAGTTTGTCAGCTTTTGGACACCTTTGAAGGTGTTTTCTATGTGTTTCTATGTGTTTTTGTTTGCCTGCCATTGGTTTTAACGGTGTTCGAAGGTGTTCGACGAACAGTTCGACGAACAGTTCGGCGAACACACGGGTGTTCGACGAACCGAACCGAACTCGAACACTACGGGGGTGGCTCAACACTAGTGGCCAGCAATGAGTCCAGACCTGAATCCCATAGAACACCTGTGGAGAGATCTCAAAATGGCAGTTTGGAGAAGGCACCCTTCAAATATCAGGGACCTGGAGCAGTTTGCCAAAGAAGAATGGTCTACAATTCCAGCAGAGCATTGTAAGAAACTCATTGATGGTTACTGGAAGCGGTTGTTCGCATTTATTTTGGCTAAAGGTTGTGCAACCAAGTATTAGGCTGAGGGTGCCAATACTTTTGTCTGGCCCATTTTTGGAGTTTTGTGTGAAATGATCAATGATTTTTGCTTCATTCTCTTTTGTGCTTTTTCCTTGCAAGCAAATTAAATGAAGATAATAAGACCAAATAATTTGTGATTGCAATCATTTTCTGGAAGAAACTGAGTATTATCTGACAGAATTGCAGGGGTGCCAATACTTTTGGCCACCACTGTATGTATATATATATATATATATATATATATATATAAATATACACACGTGGTCAAAATTGTTGGTACCCCTCGTTTCATTAAAGAAATAACTTCAATCTGACAAATGTAATAATAAATTAAAAATCTATGAAAATTAACAAATGAAAGTTTAAAAAATTAAACTCATGAAATAGGCCTGGACAGAAATGATGGAACCCCTGAAAATAATGTGACAAAAGGGACATGTCAAATCAAGTTGTGTCCACTAATTAGCATCACAGGTGTCTACAATCTTGTAATCAGTCAGTGGGCCTGTATATAGGGCTACAGATACTCACTGTGCTGTTTGGTAACATGGTGTGTACCACACTCAACATGGACCAGAGGAAGCAAAGGAAAGAGTTGTCTCAGGAGATTAGAAAGAAAATTACAGACAAGCATGTTAAAGGTAAAGGTTTTAAGACCATCTCCAAGCAGCTTGATGTTCCTGTGACTACAGTTGCACATATTATTCAGAAGTTTAAGATCCATGGGACTGTAGCCAACCTCCCTGGACGTGGCCGCAGGAGGAAAATTTATGACAAATCAAAGAGACGGATAATACGAATGGTAACAAAAGAGCCCAGGAAAACTTCTAGAGGCATTAAAGGTGAACTTCAAGCTCAAGGAAAATCAGTGTCAGACCATCCGTCGTTGTTTGATCCAAAGTGGACTTCATGGGAGACGACCGAGGAGAACACCATTGTTGAAAAAAAAATCGTAAAATAGCCAGACTGGAATTTGCCAAACTACATGTTGACAAGCCACAAAACTTCTGGGAGAATGTCCTATGAACAGATGAGACAAACGGAAAAAAGAAGCATATCAAGAAAAGAACACTGTCCCTACTGTGAAACATGGAAGAGGCTCTGTTATGTTCTGGGACTGCTTTGCTGCATCTGGCACAGGGTATCTTGAATCTGTGCAGGGTACAATGAAATCTCAAGACTATTAAGGGATTCTAGAGAGAAATGTGCTGCCCAGTGTCAGAAAGCTTTGTCTCAATCGCAGGTCATGGGTCATGCAACTGGATAATGACCCAAAACACACAGCTAAAAACACCCAAGAATGGCTAAGATGAAAACATTGGACTATTCTGAAGAGGTCTTCTATGAGGTATGACCTAAATCCTATTGAGCATCTTTGGAAAGAACTGAAACATGCCGTCTGGAAAAGGCAACCTTCAAACACGAGACAACTGGAGCAGTTTGCTCATGAGGAGTGGGCCAAAATACCTGTCGAGAGGTGCAGGAGTCTCATTGACAGTTACAGGAATCGTTTGATTGCAGTGATTGCCTCAAAAGGTTGTTCAGCAAAATATTAAGTTAAGAGTAGTATCATTTCTGTCCAGGCCTATTTCGTGAATCGTGAGTTTAATTTTTTAAAAAAATTCTGTGGAAGCGGGGTTGAAAAGCAATGTCTGACTTTCATTTGTTCATTTTCATAAATTTTTAATTTATTATTACTTTTGTCAGATTCAAGTTATTTCTGTGACCATTGTGGGTTTTTCTTTCATTAAACGAGGGGTACCAACAATTTTGACCATGTGTGTATATATATATATATATATATATATAAATATATATAAATATATATATATATGCATATATATATATATATATATATATATATATATATATATATATATATATATATACATATATATATATATATATATATATATATATATATATATATGCATTGTAGGAATTCCCTCTCAGCAGGTAATGTTCACACAGGCAACATGGTCTGGTTCAAATGTGTGCAGCTTTATTGCTTTAACAAAACTGCAAAAGGTTCAAAAACAGCCTCTTCTGGGCTCAATGGAATAACAGTGCATGCACCAGCAGGTAATGATTACCAAAGTGTCCTCACCCTTTCAGAATTCAGTCCTTCGCTCATTGCAGGTTAAACAATGCCAGAGTCTCTCCCAGGCAGTAGCTGAGGTTCCACACCAAGCTTAGTGTGCTTCATATTAGCTAATTACTCACAAGCTCTAACACTTCTCAGCCTCTGGTTGACTATCCACTATTAAACGGTATTTTTTCCTCTCTAACATCAGACTGCTCAGCTCCCTAGCTGACGGACAAGTGAATACCCAGTTTGTCCCTCTAGACATAGCTAGCCATGTGTACCTAATTAAGACCTGTAGTGCTAAGAATTAAACCAGTCACTCCTGGTTTTCCTACATACCCTCCCCCTCTGCCCAAAGCAAAGGGCAGGGCACAATCTGCCAACACACAGTGCCTACAGGGGGCCACTTTACCAAAACTGACTTTGTGTGGAGGCGTGGCCAGTTCAGTATTGCCTTCTCCGAGACTACCTCCCGGAGGGCCTCAGATATTATACTAGGCTTTAAATTGACCAGAGTGGGAGGCTCATGCTTGATGACACGAGTGTGACCTAGTAACTCTAAGAACCAGCCCCTATTTTTGGGTACCAATTTCCACCCGTGTTATGTTTGGGAAAGTTACAAATTTCCTGTTACTTTGACATCCAGAATATAGGCTTCTGACTAGGCTAACAAGCAAGGGGTTTGGAGCAGGCTCTAATCCTTCTAGGGTTTTAGCAGATTGCCATAATATATGGGAAATGGCTACCTTTTCCCTGGTCCTTGTACTTTATAGTTGACTTTTCCCACCTTTTCCACAACCTTATAGGGTCTCTGCCACTGGGTAAGGGACGTGTTCTTCCCTGTGGGCACTAACACAAGTATTCGATTCCCAGGCTTAAATTGTGTCACTTAAGTTAATCAATTATACCTCCTGGATTGTGCCCTTTGTGCTTGAGGAGGCGCTCTTTTACCTGGTCCATAATTTTTGTCCCTCAACACCACAAAACACTATGTCTAGCCCATTGCGGAAAACTGGTTAATGGCTCCTGGGCAACACAATTTAACACACTTACTTTTTCTAGAGTACTTTTTACCATTAGGTTTCTGAGCTGGGCAGTCCAAAATTTGTCCTGGGACTCCTTCAGATCAGGAATATTGGCTCCAGGGGAGGCTTCCTCATCCTCCTCTTTAGCCAGTACAATGAAAGAAAATTTACCCTTTACATTATGTGACCTTGTTCCCATAGCCGAGTCATGGGGGCATACTGGACTACTGGGTGCTACAGCTTTAGCCCATAAGTCCCAGAACAATGAAAACTTATGTGCGATAACCATAGCATGCAATAAGTCATTGACCACTGCCACTTGTTGAGACATTGAACCACAGTCTGTGTTTATGTTGACCTGGTCCCCTCTATTGATGAGTGAACATCTCGCCACTACTCGGTACTCGCCCGAGCATCACGGCGTTCGACAAGCTCGGCGAGTATTTCCAGGTTGCTCTGGCGGGAACTCGGATCCCCGCCCTGCATGTTTAGTGCTCTTTAGAGGGCCAATGAACATGCAGAGATTGCAGAGGTGGTGGATGATATAGTAACTGACCCAACCTGGCAGTGAGACATGCAGAGCGAGGACAACAGCACACAGGGGGAGGGAGGCATAGCACCACAACAGTCAGGAAGAAGCAGTGTGGTGGCCACTGACACAAGGCGGGAAAGCGTTTCCCGTAACGACAGCACAACGGAAGTTGCCAGTACAACTGTTACATCTTCCCGAGTCTGGTTGTTTTTTAAAGGCTCTGCAGATAACCCCAAAAAGGCCACTTGCACCACCTGCCAGGCCAGCATCAGCAGGGATAGCAAAACTACCATCCTGACCACCACCAGCATGATCAGGCACACAGCAGCAAGTCATCCGACTAAGTGGGCCAAACCCCAGGGTTCAGAAACAGTCTCTGCGGTTGACAAAACTGCTACTTCCCCGATTCATGGCTCATGCGAAGATGTCTCCCGCCCTGCACGTGTCATTGCACACTCTCAAGTAGCACCATCAGCAAGCACTTCCACGTCCTTGATCCAGCGCAGCGTTCAGTTGTTCTTACCCCCGTCCTTGGAACGCAAGCGCCAACACGCAGCCAAGGCCCCACAGGCCACACTACTGCACTCGACATATTGCCTTTCATGCTCGTGTAGATGGAAGCTTTCCGAAACCTGATGACGGCGGCCGTCCCTCGGTACTCAGTCTCCAGCCACCACTATTTCTCCTGGTGTGTCGTTTCCGCATTACACGAGCATGTGTCCAACAACATTAGCCGAGCCCTCAACAATGCAGCAACTGGGAAAGTCAACCTAACCACGGACACAAGGACAAGTGCTTGCGGTTAGGGAAGGTACATCTCGCTTACGGCACACTGGGTTAATATAGCGGACCCAGTCTGACATTGGGAAGGAACACATCCTCCGACGCAGAAGATTGCGGGCCCTGGATCAATCAGAGTTGCCCCCACATTCTACTGCTCCTGCACCTCCTCCTCCTCTTCAGACTCCATCTCTGAAATGATCACATCAGTCAGGAGCTGAAAGCACTGCAGCACTGCCTCTGCCAAGCGGCAACAGGCTGTGCTGAAGCTAATATGCTTAGGGGACAAACCACACTACACTGTGTTCCAAATTATTATGCAAATAATATTTTCTCAGATTTTCCCAAATTACCTATATGAATTGCAGTCATTGTAATTTTCCAGTCAAATAACTATTAGAGTACAATTGAAAGGTTTTTGTACAAACTGTCTATGATAAGAGTATATTTTTAAAAAAATAAAAAACTCAAACTGCACTCAAAATGTATGTTCCAAATTATTATGCACAGCAGAGTTTTCAACCTTTTCATTTTAATAAAGAACAAAAAAATGGTCATTTTTGAAATTATAAGCATTAGCAGATTATTACAAACTGAAATCAAACAGTTTTCAACTCAAAACTTTATTCTAGGTGATGTTACATTTGCACATAGGACCGCTTGTTCGAAAGGAGCTTCTGAACTCTCTCGTCCATTGAATTTGTCAGGTTTTGGATGGTTTCTGCTTCAATTGTTTTGCATGAGGACAGAATACCCTCCCAGAGCTGTTGCTTAGATGTGAACTGCCTCCCGCCATCATAGACACTCCTTTTAATGATGCTCCAAAGGTTCTGAATGGGGTTGAGGTCAGGGGAGCATGGGTGCCACACCATAAGTTTGTCCCCTTTTAAGCCCATAGCAGCCAGAGATGCAGATGTGTTATGTGCAGCATGAGACGGGGCATTATCATGCATGAATATGATCTTGCTGCGGAATGCACGGTTCTTCTTCTTGAACCATGGAAGGAAGTGCTGTTTGAGAAACTCAACGTACATTATGGTGTTCATCTTTACCCCTTCAGGGATCCTAAAAGGGCCGACAATCTCTCTCTCCATGATTCCAGCCCAAAACATTACTCCACCTCCTCCTTGTTAGCCCCGTAGCCGTGTTTGCATGGGGTGTTCATCAACCAGCCATCCTCCACTCCATCCATCTGGACCATCGAGATCATTTCATGCATGATAATGCCCCGTCTCATGCTGCACATAACACATCTGCATCTCTTGCTGCTATGGGCATAAAAGGGGACAAACTTGTGGTGTGGCACCCATGCTCCCCTGACCTCAACCACATTCAGAACCTCTGGAGCATTATCAAAAGGAGTGTCTATGATGACGGGAGGCAGTTCACATCTAAGCAACAGCTCTGGGAGGGTATTCTGTCCTCATGAAAAAACAATTAAAGCAGAAACCATCCAAAACCTGACAAATTCAAAGGACGAGAGAGTTCAGAAGCTCCTTTCGAACAAGGGGTCCTATGTGCAAATGTAACATCACCTAGAATAAAGTTTTGAGTTGAAAACTGTTTGATTTCAGTTTGTAATAACCTGCTAATGCTTATAATTTCAAAAATGACCATTTTATTGCTCTTTATTAAAATGAAAAGGTTGAAAACTCTGCTGTGCATAATAATTTGGAACATGCATTTTGAGTGCAGTTTGAGTTTTTTATTTTTTTTAAAATATACTCTTATCATAGGCAGTTTGTACAAAAACCTTTCAATTGTACTCTAATAGTTATTTGACTGGAAAATTACAATGACTGCAATTCATATAGGTAATTTGGGAAAATCTGAGAAAATATTATTTGCCTAATAATTTGGAACACAGCGTATACTGAAGAGTTGTGGACAGCCTGAGAAGCAGGCAGATCTGTGGCTGACACCGCTGACCCTACAGCCAGGCATGGTCATGTGTGACAATGGCCGGAACCTGGTGGTGGCTCTGAGGCGAGGCGAGCTCACACACATACCATGCCTGGCCCATGTGCTTAACCTTGTAGTTCAGCGGTTTATCAAAACCTACCCGGATCTGCCGGATCTGCTTGTCAAAGTACGCCACCTGTGTGCCCATTTTAGAAAGTCAGCTGCAGCTTCCGCCACCCTTACCGTGCTTCAGCAGTGTTTGTAACTTCCAGCTCACCGACTGGTGTGCGATGTCCCCACGCACTTAGAACTCTAGATTGCAGATGTTGGGAAGGATTTGTGAGCAGAAGTGGGCATTTGTTGACTACAAGCATCAACAAGGCCTTCAGTATTCAGGTCAGACTCCACACATAAGACCTCAGGAGTGACATGGATGTCAGACATCTGTACCATCTTCCAAAACTTTGAGGACTCCATCAAGATGGTGAGCCTTGATGACGCCATAAGTAGTGTCATCATTCCGCTTCTCTGTCTTCTGAAACGCTCTCTGCTCACAATCAAAGAGGATTCATTCCTGGCGGAGCATGATGAGATGGAGCAAGGAACCATACAGGGTGATTTTACACAGCCCAACCTCATCTCATCCCAACGTGGATTGGGTGACAATGAGGAAGAGGAGGAGGAGGAAGAACAGAAGCTAGCTTCCTGCGCTATAAACTATACTACCTGCACAACTGTCATACCGTTTGTTCAGCATGGAAGGCCTGAGGACAGGGGGGAGGAGGAGGATGAGGAGGAGAGCATGGTCAGTCATCCTCTTGGTGAGAACATGGAAGTTTTGCCTGTTAGCAGTCTGCCACACATGGCTGAGTTTATGTTACACTGCTTTTCCCATGACCCTCCCATTGTACAAATTTTGGATGACAACAAGGAGAACTTTCTGTCTCTTATACCCATGCCGGACATGCCTAATAAAAGGGGCAATAACAGAAGGCCCTTGTTGCGGAATTATTAAAAAAATTCCCATCTGAAAACACTGGCAGCAGAGGTCACAGTTCGTTGGACAACCAAGGAGCACATGCGAAAGAGACATAAATGCAATCCAGCAGAGGCAGGGAAACACTGTCAAGTTCTGGGACAGTTTTCTCAGACCCTCCCATCGCACAAGCCCTGAAGCGTGGGGTACTCTCAAAAGGAGGGAACGTTTCGGAAGATGCTGAGGGAGTACCTTGCCGACCGTACCAACGTCCTTCATGATTCCTCTGTGCCTTATAGTTAATGGGTATCAAAGCTGGACATGTGTCATGAACTGGCTCTCTAATCCTTGGTGTTGGCCTGCCCTGCTGTTAGCGTTTTGTCAGAGTGGGTTTTTAGTGCTGATGGTGAAATTTAAACTGATAGGAGCATCCGTGTTACGGATCCGGGTGGTGGAACCTCTGTGCTGCGGTGCAAGGAGGGACCAGAGGGGCATAACTAGGTATCAACTCGGACTGACCAAGGTCGCACGGCGGCTCAATCGACTCCGTGAACCAGGGAAGGACCGAGCAGAGGGACCAGGTGCTACTCTGGGCCTTTCCTTGTATGAGAGCAGGTGACTCACAAGCCAGGCCCATAGACAGACTGGGGGGTTGGGATCGTAGGCAGACCGTCGGACTGGAGAGTACACTTGGCAGGCGGAGACAGGTAGTCAGGCTGGCGGACAGAACTGGTAGTCAGGCTGGTGGACTAGACTGGGACTCAGGCTGGCGGACTGGACTGGTAGTCAGGCTGGCGGACTGGACTGGTAGTCAGGCTGGCGGACTGGACTGGTAGGCTGGCGGACTGGACTGGTAGTCAAGCTGGCGGACTGGACTGGTAGTCAGGCTGGCAGACTGGACTGGTAGGTCTGAAGTAGAGTTTAGGACACAAAACTACAACCTTGCACGGGCACCTCCATTTTGGAGGAGGTGCCTTTTATATGAGAAGTCCTCCTGCCATTGGCCGGGGACTCCTTAGGACGGCACGCCCGGCCCCTTTAAGAGGGAGGGAGCGCACGTGCGCCCTAAGCACAGTGCCCGAGAAGCTGCACGCGCCGGCAGCAGCAGCAGGAGAGCCGGATGATGCCAGGCCGGGAGCGCGTCGGTAAGAGGGACGGCATCTCTGCCTGTCAGGGGGCAGAGACACCGATACTACAGTACCCCCACTTTACGCCCCCTCTTTTTTAGGCCTGAAAGAAATTTTTTAAGGAGAAGCGGGGCATGGATGTTCTCCCTGGGTTCCCAAGTTCTCTCCTCTGGGCCAAACCCCTTCCAACCCACCAGAAAAAAGGTTTTTCCTCTTACCCTCTTGGTGGCCAGAATGTTCTCTACCTCATAGACGTCCTCAGCGGAGACCGGAGCTGGGGAGGTATCTGGATTGTCGGAAAAAGAATTAAGCACAACTGGTTAGAGGAGAGATGCATGGAAGGAGTTGGGAATCCGTAAGGTGGCCGGGAGTATTAATTTGTAGGCTACTGGTTTGATTTGCTTGAGGACTTCGAATGGACCGATGAACCATGGACCCAACTTATAGGAGGGTATTTTGAGGCGAACATGTTTGGAGGAGAGCCAAACCTTGTCCCCCAGATGGAATTGAGGCGGATCCAGATGTCTCTTATCAGCATGTTTCTTCATCCACTCGGAGGATTGAAGATGTGCGGACCTAGTGTCTTCCCAAATGGTGGAAAATTCGTTGACCAGAGACTCCGCGGCAGGGTTGTCCACAGAAGCGGAGACAGGAAACGGAATCCGGGGATGTTGACCGTAGACCACAAAGAACCGGGACTTGAAAGAAGATTCGCTCTCATGGTTGTTAAAGGAGAACTCGGCACATGGTAGGAGCAGCAGCAGTAGAGCCGGAAGACGCCGGGCCGGGAGTGCGGCGGTAAGAGGGATGGCGTCTCTGCCTGTCAGGGGGCAGAGACGCCGATACTACAATCCGCCAGTCAACATTGTTTTCAGGAGGCCCTCCGACCTCTACGTCTATTGCAAGGGACATTGGAGTTCCTCCAAATTTTTGGCAGCTGTTGCAGTCACTGCATATGGAAGAACAGTAAGGGAGGCCCACTACTTTTTAATGTGAACATGTCGTTACTGTGGCCTAGCTATATGTGTCTTTAAATTGTTATTGGGGTTTTTCCTAAATTTGGCAGTTGTTAAACTTACTGCATACCCTATAACTGGATTGCAGACCCGCTCTTTTCTAAAGGGAACATGTCGTTACTGTGGCCCACCTCTATGTGTCTTTAAATTGCTATTGAGATTTTTCCTAAATTTTGGCAGGCGTTAGACTCACTGCATACCCTATAACTGCATAGCAGACCCGCTCCTTTCTAATGGGAACATGTCGTTACAGTGGCCCAGCTCTACGTATCTTTAAATTGTTAGTGGGTTTTTTCCTAAATTTTGTCAGCCATTGGACTCACTGCATACCCTATAACTGTATAGCAGACCCTCTGCTTTCTAATGGGAACATGTCGTTACTGAGGCCCAGCTCTATGTGTCTTTATATTGTTATTGGGGTTTTTCCTAAATTTTTGCAGCCGTTGGACTCACTGCATGCCATATAACATGTTGTCACTGTGGCCCCGCTGTTTTTCTTTTTCTTTTGCCTGGACTAAATGCTGTTTGTTTGCATTTTTCTTTTGACGATTTATGAAGCCAATAAACTGCTATGGACATTTAAAGGAACATGCCTCCTTTTTGCCTCTCATATCACCTGATTGCGTACATTCCCTACAATTGGTGTTAGACATTCAGGCAGCGTTCCCAGCAGATACGTGTGATTGCTATATAGAGGATTGCTTGTCCTGGGTGAAATCCGCTAGCCAGCAGGGGACACCCGGCAGCTGGTGCCGGCTAATCTCCAGCAGCATCAACAGAAGCAGCAGCAGTGGCAACAACAGCAGCAGATGCAGCACAATCAGCAGATGGAGCTCCTAGCCGAGGGGATCCGTGTTAGGGCAACCGGCCCACCCCCAAGTTCAGGTGATGATTCACACTTCAGGAAGATGGTAAGAAGAGCATTACAGAAAATGACCCCGGGGGATGAGATAGAGGCCTTCCTGACTGTGTTTGAAAGGGTCGCCGAGAGGGAGAAACTTCCACCAGAGCAGTGGGCCAAGGTGCTGGCGCCTTACTTGACTGGGGAGCCCCAGAGGGCTCTATAGACGGAAGGTGTTGTGCATGGCCCATTCACATGTCTTGGTGGGACATCTGGGAGTGGAAAAGATGCAGGAACGAATCGTGCAAAGGTTCTATTGGCCAAGATGTCACCGGGAAATATTGAAGTATTGCAGGTCTTGCCCTACATGCCAGTTAACCACCCCCATCTCTCACTTTCGAAGTCCCCTCATGCCAATTATTGAAGTGCCATTTGAGAGAATTGCTATGTCCCCTGGTTAAATCTGCTCGAGAGCATCAATATATATTGGCTATCCTGGACAATGCCTGAAGCGATTCCACTGAGAAACTCCTGTGCATAGAGTTTAGCCCACAAGTTGATCCACCTTTTTTCTCAAACAGACTGACCAGGGAACTCTCTTTATAAGTAAGGTGATGAGAGAGTTATCAAAGTCCTGCAAATATCCCAACTGAGGACTTCAGTATACCATTTTCAGACAGATGGCCTTGTGGAAAGGTTTAACAAGACTCTGAAGAGTATGCTCTGGAAAGCCATAGAAAAGGACGGTAGAGACTGGGACTGTCTCCTACCATATTTATTTTTCTCCATCCGAGAGGTTCCACAGGCCTCTACGGGGTTCTCGCCATTCAAACTCCTGTATGGCCGACATCCACGGGGTCTCCAAGATGTCGCAAAGGAAACCTGGGAAGCCGATATCACGCCCCACATCGAGCATGTTGCTCTATGCAGGAGAGGATTGCGAAGGTGATGCCCATAGTAAAGAAACATCTCCTCCAGGCACAAGAAGCTTAGGCCAGGGTCTACAACTGGTAAGCCAGAGTGAGGCAATTCAATCCGGGAGACTGAGTCCTTGTGCTATTTCCTACGGTGGAGAGTAAGTTCTTGGCCAAATGGCAAAGGCCGTATGAGGTGGTGGAAAAAATTGGTGAAGTGAACTACAAGGTTCATCAACCAGGACGACGTAGGTCATACTAGATATACCACGTCAACCTCATCGAGCACTGGCAAGACAGAGAGGCTGTGGAAGCTACATGCTTGCTGGACAAGCCAGAAGGTGATGTTGAATGAGTCGCAATAGCAGAAACGCTAACGAAGGCCCAGAAACAGCAGTGTCGGGAGTTGCTACAGAAGAACCGGGATCTGTTCTCGGAATTGCCGGGCTGCACAGGAATCATAGAACACAATGTTCTGAAGGAGCCATATGTGCGGGTGTGAACTTAAAGCCCTATCGGATACCTGAGGCCCGACGAGAGTTGATCTCCAAAGAGGTGGCTCGTATGCTGAAGTTCGGGGTCATTGGGGAATCCAAGAGTGGGTGGTCGAGCCCGATTGTGAACTTAAAGTCCTATCGGATACCTGAGGCCCGACGAGAGTTGATCTCCAAAGAGGTGGCTCGTATGCTGAAGTTCGGGGTCATTGGGGAATCCAAGAGCGGGTGGTCGAGACCGATTGTCCTGGTCCCAAAGCTCAATGGGAAATGGAGGTTCTTCAACGACTATCGGAAGTTGAATGAGGTCTCCAAGATCGATGCATATCCCATGCCACGAGTCGATGAACTGATCGAGCGACTTGGGCCAGTAAGGTACATAACCACCTTGGATTTGACGAAGGGTTATTGGCAGATCCCCATGGCACTGGAAGCCAAAGAGAAGACTGCATTTTCTACGCCGTACGGATGCTTCCAGTACGTCTGGATGCCGTTTGGATTGCAGGGGGCCCCTGTCAACTTTCAGAGAGCTGTGGATCGAATCCTTGCTCACCTTAAGCAATACGCCGCAGCATAGCTTGACGATATTGTTATCTTCAGTCCAGACTGGGAGAGTCATCTGGAAAAGGTCCAGGCAGTGTTTGATGCTCTAAGGAAGGGGGGGTTTTCAATAAACTCAAAGAAATGTTCCATGGGGAAAGAAGAAGCCAAATACCTGGGTTATGTAGTTGGTAGAGGCGAGACCAAACCCCAAATCAGTAAAGTGGAGGCAATCCGTACCTGGCCGAGACCGCTGTCAAAAAAGCAGGTCACAGACACGCCTGGGGATCGTGGGATACTACAGGAAGTTCATCCCAAACTTCGCCATGATGGCCGCACCCCTGACTGACCTCATTAAGGGGACAAAATCAGCCATGGCCAAGTGGACTACAAAGGCAGAGAAGGCTTTTCAAGAGATGACAGTGGCTCGGTGTAGGCAACCGGTCCTGGTTGCCCCCGATTTCAATAAAGAGTTTATACTCCAGACATATCCCTCAGATGTCGGTTTAGGAGCAGTCCATTCCCAGGAGAGAAATGGGGAGGAGCACCCTGTCCTCTACCTGAGCAGAAAGCCGTCCTACTGCGAGAAAAATTATTCAGTCATAGAGAAGGAGTGCTTGACCATAAAGTGGGTGGTGGACACGTTATGGTACTATTTGTTAGGTCAAAAATTTAGATGGATGAGGGACCCAAAGGGAAAAATGCCAGGATCACTGTTTTTTAGCACTACAGGACTTCAAATTCCATGTAGAACATAGAGCATGGAAGCTACATGGTAATGCCGATGCCCTCTCGAGAATCCCCTGTCTGGTAGTAGAAGGTGCCAAGCCCCACGGCTTTAGTCAGAGGGGGGAGGTATGTAAGGTGGCTAATGATCACATAGTTGATGGGAGCTATGTATCACAGAGATGGCTGGTCTCTGTGATGTAACCTGGAGTATTTTCTCTAGTGCACGCACGCACTAAGAGGACTAATTGGTGCACCTGGGACCGGGTTATAGGTAGCTATGAAGAGTTGGGCGGATCTAGCTACCCACATACCTCACTTCTAAGTGTGGATAACAGTCTATATAATGGATGCTGTTGTTTGGCACATGGCCTGTGTTTGGAGGGAGAAGGCCTCCTGTGAGTTGTCTACTGACTGAGCTGTGTGCTGGATGCTTACCAGCCGGTGTGACTACAGGTCCGGTTTCCAGAGACTTTGCTAAAGGGACTGTTTTCCTTTTGCTTTTGCCAGGACTAAAAGCTGTTTGTTTGCATTTTTCTTTTATCGGTTTATGAAGCCAATAAATTGCTATGGACATTTAAAGGATCATGCTTCCTTTTTGCCTCTCATCACACCTCAGTTAGTCCAATTCCTAAAATATACATATATATATATTTATATATATATATATATATATATATATATATATATATATATATATATATATATATATATATGTATATATATACACACAATATATATAGCTGTAGATATATGCAAAATATGAAATTTTGTAGCAACACACACACTTTGTGAAGTAATCAGTTGATTTTGAAATATCTAAATAGAGATATATCTCAATGTAGATATATATTTATATATTTAAAATCATCTGATTACTAGAGATGAGCGAACACTAAAATGCTCGGGTACTCGTTGCTCGGGTCGAGCAAATTGGAATGCTCGAGTGCTCGGTCCGAGTAACGACCCCGATGTAAGTCTATAGGAAACTCAAACATTTTTCTAGCGGCCCCGCCCGATGGTCTGCAGAAGGCCTAACAATTGTCCAAATCGATGGAAACAGTACTCAAATGACATGGGAACAGCATGGGGAAGACCCCTGGAAGCATTTCTGACTCCCAGGTCACTGCTGTCAACAATTTTGTCAGAGGTATTACGTCACTTTTACAGACTCACATTAAACATACAAAAACAAAACCAAAATAGAATTACCTGGGAAATATGTTAAGGAACATCCTTTCCAGTGTAATGACTTGTATATAAGGCAAAATAAATAACCAAAAACAAAAAGGCTCCTCTACACCTTGGGCTATGTTCATATGTAGCGTTTTTGATGCGTTTTTGCAGCTTTGCATTGCTTTCAACCAAGACAAATGTATTCACTGGGAAATGTC
The DNA here is from genome assembly GCF_046119375.1 of Phyllobates terribilis. Lineage (NCBI taxonomy): Eukaryota > Metazoa > Chordata > Amphibia > Anura > Dendrobatidae > Phyllobates > Phyllobates terribilis. Next base: position 697,385,401 of record NW_027362762.1, read on the forward strand.
ATTTTAACATTTTACAACCTTATCTGGCCGTGTGGTGTGTGACACATCATCAGACACATCCTGTTTCATTTATGAAGGAGGGATTGTGAAAGTCACAAACACTATTTTTACAGCCTTACTATTCTTAAAGGGCCAGCACTCGGCTATGCTTTGTTGTTCCCATTATTAAAGAGTGGGTCTCCTATACTGTTATTGCGTATGCAGTAACTGCAAAGGCTGTCAAAAATGTGTATGCAACTGAATTCCTCTTTGAAGACATATAGAGAAGGGTCTCAGTAAAAAAAATGTTCCCATTATAAATGAATGGGTCTCCTATAGTGGTAATACCCATGCTGTGACTGCAAGAGCAGCCAAAATTTTGGAAAAGCCCCAATAACAATTTAAAGACACATAGAGCTGGGCCACAGTAACAACATGTTCCCATTAGAAAGGAGAGGGTCTGCTATCCAGTTATAGGGTATGCAGTGAGTCCAACGGCTGCCAAAATTTAGTAAAAACCCCACTATCAATTAAAAGACACATAGAGCTGGGCCACACTAATGACATGTTCCCATTAGAAAGGAGAGGGTCTGCTATACAGTTATAGGGTATGCAGTGAGTCCAATGGCTGGCAAAATTTTGTAAAAACCCTACTAACAATTTAAAGACACATGGAGCTGGGCTACAGTAATGAGTATGACATGTTCCCATTATTAGGAAGTGTGTCTCCCATACTGTTTGCCTATGCAGTGAATGCAAAGGCTGCCATAAATTTGGAGGCACACCAATGCCCCATGCAAGAGACATAGAGGTCAGAGGGCCTCCTGAAAACAATGTTCCCATTATGAGGAAGTTGGTCTCCCGTACTGTTTGCCTATGCATTGAATGCAGCGGCTGCCAAAAATTTGGAGGTACTCCAATGCCCCTTGCAAGAGACGTAGAGGTCGAAGGGCCTCATGAAAACAATGGTGATATGGAGGAGGATGAGGATGAGGAGAAGAAGGAGGACAAGAGCAAATAGACAAAATCAGGAAGCATATACCCATGTCTGGGTGTGAAGACAGAGGTGCATGGGAATAGCGTTAGACCTCCCAAAAAAGAGACTGTCTTTGAGTTTATGTTACGTGGCTATCATTCAATGGTGTTGAGAAGTCTGGCCCAATCCAGCCCTTGTTCATTTTTAAGAGTCAGCCTGTCAGCATTTTAAGTTGACAGGCGGATGCACCTATTGTTTATAATTCCACCGGCGACAATAAAAACCCACTCTGACAAAAAGCTAGAGGCAGGGCAGGCCATGACTTCCAAGGCGTAGAGAGCCAGTTCATGCCACGTGACCAGCTTGGATACCCAAAAATTATAAGGCACAGAGGAAAAAGTGAAAGTACCCCATGCCTCAGGGCCTGTGTGATGGGAGGACCTGACAAAACTGTCCCAGAACTTTGACAGTGTTCCTCTGCCTCTGCTGGATTGCATTTGTGTCTCTCTCGCCTGTACTACTTGGTTGTCCAACGAAATGTGACCTTTGCCGCCAGCCTTTTTCAGATGGAAATTTTTTAAATAATTCTGCAAAAAGGGCCTTCTCATACTGCATCATTTTATTAGTCCTGTACTGCAAGGGAATAAAAGACAGAAAGTTCTCCTTGTTGGTCTAGAAGTGTCACCAGCCAGTAATGACTGTCACCCAAAATTTGTACAACGCGAGGGTCACGGGAAAGGCAGCATATTATAAACCTCAACCATGTGTGCCAGACTGCTAACAGGCAAGACTTCCCTGTTCTCACCAAGAGGACAACTGACCATGCTCTCCTCCTCCTCCTCCATGTCATCAGGCCATCCACGCTGAACAGACTGTATGACAGTTGTGCAGGTAGTACCGTCTATAGCGCAGTAAACTAGCTCCTGTTATTCCTCCTCTTCCTCTTCCTCATTGTCACCCAATCAACGTTGGGATGAGATGAAGCAGGGCTGTGTGGAATCGCCCTGTATAGCTCCTTGCTTCATCTCATCGTGCTTCGCCTGCAATGCATCCTCTTCAATTGTGAGCAGAGTATTTCAGAAGACAGAGAAGCGGGATGGTGATGATAATTATGGCGTCATCGCCACTCACCATCTTGGTGGAGTCCTGAAATTTTTGGAAGATGGTACATATGTCTGACATCCATGTCCACTCCTGAGGTCTTATGTGTGGAATCTGACCTGAATACCGACGGCCTTGTTGATGCTGGTAGACAACAACTGCCCACTTCTGCTCACAAATCCTTCCCAACATGTTCAATGTAGAGTTCCAATATGTGGGGACATCGCAGATCAGTCGGTGAGCTGGAAGCTGCAAACACTGCTGAAGCACAGTAAGGGTGGCGGAAGCTGTAGCTGACTTTCTAAAATGGGCACACAAGTGGCGTACTTTAATAAGCAGATCCAGCAGATCCGGGTAGGTTTGAGAAACCGCTGAACCATGAGGTTAAGCACATGGGCCAGGCAAGGTATGTTTGTGAGCTCCCCTCGCCTCAGAGCCGCCACCAGGTTTCGGCCATTGTCACACATGACCAAGTCTGGCTGTAGGGTCAGTGGTGTCTGCCACAGATCTGCCTGCTCTTTCGGAGCTGTCCACAACTCTTCAGCGTTGTGCATTTTGTCACCTAAGCATATTAGCTTCAGCACAACCTGTTGCTGCTTGGCCGTGGTAGTGCTACCAGCTTGCAACTCATGTGGTCATTTTGGAGATGGAGGCTGAAGAGAAGGAGGAGGAAGAGGAGGTGAAGGAGCTGTGGAATGTGGGGGCAACCCTGATTGACACCAGGCCCGCAATCCGACTGGGTCCAGGCGTCCACTATTTTAACCCAGTGTGCCATCAACGAGATGTACCGTCCTTGCCCAAAAGCACTTTTCCACATGTCCATGGTTAGGTGGACTTTACCAGTAACTGTGTTGTTGAGGGCACGGCTAATGTTGCTGCACACGTGCTCGTGTAATGTGGGGATGGCACACCAGGAGAAATAGTGGCGAGTACCAAAGACCGGCCGCCGCCATCAGATTGTGGAGAGATTCCATCTCCACGAGCCTTAAAGACAAAATTTCGAGCGCAAGCAGTCGCAAAATATGTAAATTACTAATGTGGCCTGTGGGGCGTTGGCTGCGTATTTGAGCTTACTTTCCAAGGACTGAGGTAGGGACAACTGAATGCTGCACTGGGACAAGGACGTGGACATGCTTGCTGATGGTGCTAGTTGAAAGTGTGCAACGACACGTGCAGGGCAGGAGGTATCTTGGCATGCGCCGTGGACAGGGGATTGGCGTGCATGCACAACAGCGGAAGAACTAGTGGTGTCACCCGCTGTCACTGTTTCTGGACCCTGGGGTTCGGCCCACTTAGTCGGGTGCTTTGCTGTCATGTGCCTAATCATGCTGGTGGTGGTCAGCTGCTAGTTTTGCTACCCATGCTGATGCTGGCCTGGCAGGTGGTGCAAATGGCCTTTCTGAGGTTATCTGCAGAGTCTTTAAAAAACAACCAGACTCGGGAAGTTCTAACACTTGGACTGGCAACTTCCGACTTGTTGGCGTTACAAGGAACGCTTTCCCACCTTGTGTCTGCATCCAACACACTGATTCTTCCTGCTTGTTGTGGTGCTACGCCTCCCTCCCCCTGTGTGCTGCTGTCCTCGCTCTGTATGTCCCCCTGTCCGGTTGGGTCAGTTACTATATCATCCACCACCTCGTCTTCCTCTTCAGCACCCTGGTCCTCCTCCCGACTTTCTGGCAATTGTGTCTCATCATCATCATCCACCTTTTGCGACAGTAATTGCACTTTCCCACCGTTGCCTTCATGTGACCGCGGCTGCTCCAATATTTGGACATCGCTACATGCGTTCTCCTCTTGACCCGCTTGAAGCTGGCCGGGCGAGAAGCCCGAATCTACAAATGGAAATGTGAACAGCTCTTCTGAGTGTCCAAGTGTGCATCAGTTGTCTCCGGGCACTTGGAATGGTGAGAGGCTCAAGGTGAGGAATATGCGGTCCAGACTCACGGGTACTGAGACTTGACCGTGTGGAAGACAGGGTTGTGGTGATGGCAAAGTGACTGGAAGCAGTATCTCCTATCAAACCAACAACATTTTGACACTGCTCTGGGTTCAATAGTGGTATACTGCAGTCCCCTAGTAATTGGGACAGGAAGGTCTGGCGACAAGATGTGGGTGTTTGTTGTGGCACAATTTCAGCTTGCCCATGGCCACGGCCACAGCCTCGGCCTCTGCATGCACCATCACATCCACTTCTCCATCCTTTGCCACGCACCTTGCCCATTTTAAATGGAGGACAATATTTTCCACGTTCACGAAAAATGGCTGATTTTGGAACACAGTTATATTTGATACATCTGACAAAGAACCACGGTTTAAATAGCGGGCCTGTAATTTACTAATATTATTCTACACAGAGACCTAGTGTGAATAGCTTGACTGACACACTGCAATGAAATGGAAGGCAGAAATGGCTGATTTTGGAACACTGTTATAGGTGATATGTCTGATAGAGAACCACCGTTTTAAATAGCAGGCCTGTAATTTACTAATATTATTCTATAGAGACCTAGTGTGAATAGCTTGATCAACACACTGCAATGAAATGGTTGGCAGAAATGGCTGATTTTGGAACACTGTTATAGGTGATATGTCTGACAGAGACCCACGGTTTTAAATAACAGGCCTGTTTACTTATATTATTCTATGTGAACAGCTTGACCGACACACTGCAACAAAACGGAAAAAGAGGCCAATATTTTCCACGTTCAGTTCAAATTTCTGGATTTTTATCGCTGAAATATGGAAGAGATCTGTCTGTATTCTGCAGTGCTATCAAGCAAATGGAGCAGAAAAATAGTGTACTCTGGATTGCTTTTTAAGCAAATTACCACGATTAAGATAAAACAAAAATTGCCCTGGCCCCTGATATCTGGGCTATGTCTACAAATATCTGTAATTATTACAGCAGCAGCTGACAGGGCCTTCAATGGAACCTCTTGCGCTTTATGCACTGCAGTCTGCCACATACACTGCCTGCCTGCCTGCCTAACTCCTGCTATTACCTTCACCACTGAAAATATGCACCTGGATTAGTCCTCGGAAGGACTGTTCAGGTGGATATATATATATATATATATATATATATATATATATATTGTGGAATACCTATACTAACTATAAACAAGCAAATCTCTCCCTAGCTCAGTAGCATCTCTCCATACTCTGCCTGTTTCCGGGGTAGACTGTGACGAACATAGCGGCGACAGGTCTTACATATATGCCCTTACATATGGGCCGCACACAGAAAAAATTTGAATTTGGGGGGGGCGCATTCTTTGCAGGACAAAGTTATTTTTTTTTTCTATACACCTTTTGAACATTTTTGCTGTGTTTATTTTATTTTTTTTATAGATTGGGTCGTTACAGATGTGGCGATAACAAACGTGCACTGTTTTGTTTACTTTAGTTTATATATAAAGCAGCATTTTTAGTGGCAAAATATTTTTTCAAGCTTTTTTTTTTTAACAATTTTGTTTCCCCCAATTGGCCACAAACAGTAATATTGTCTTACAATTAGCACCATATAGTAATTCTGACAAACATCTTGTAGTAATGTGCCCCATCCTGGTCCCCATCTTGTAGTAATGCCCCATCCTGGTCCTCATCTTGTTGTAATGTCCCCCATCCTGGTCCCCATCTTGAAGTAATGCCCCATCCTGGTCCTCATCTTGTAGTAATGTGCCCCATCCTGGTCCCCATCTTGTAATAATGCTCCACTCAGGTCCTCATATTGTAGGTACTGCATGTCCCCATCCAGGTCCCCATATTGTAGAGCCATGCTGATACATGGAGCCTCAGGGCAGGTCTCTCTTTATATCCAGCATGACATCATCTTATATAGGTGTTTAATAGTAATACATGGTAGCAATATAATTGGCTCAGCTAATCTCTAAATATGTTCTAGCATTAGCATACATCTCACTGGCTAAAGGTAATCCTGTCTACACCCTGCTGAACAGTCTAGGTGTGTCTCTCACTTAGGTTTCATTTCTCAATTATGTCTTCTCTAAGTCCCTTAGACAAAGACATTCCTAAGGGACGCCTTATCACAAAACACACATACTGGCTCAAGCTCCATCTTGGAAAACAGGAGAGAATTTCCAAAATAAAGTTAAGACAGATAAAATATAAATCCTGCTCTCACAACCAGAAGTTAGAAAAAGGGATGAATGTTCATGGTAGTGTAATATACTAATACAGTTACAGATTCTTAGTAATACTTATACATAAACAACAATGTTTGTAAGTTTGTTTTAAATGAATATGCAGAAATTCGCAGACCATTTTTGATAGAGAGTAGAATTAAAACTGCTAAAAACTAGGACTTTAACAAAGTATTTCACTTTGAGCCATGGGCAACTAGCCAGAAAAGCATAACTCTAGTTTTCTAAGAACAAGATATTTAATGTTCTAAAGCTTTGGGCATAAGAAGAGAATAGAGACTGCATGTGTTTGTCCTACCACAGAGTCTAAGATGATTACGTAGGACAGAGGGGAGGAAAAGGACATATAACAGATTATCTGTCTCATGTTCACAATCATGCCTTGTTTAAAAGAAAATTATCCCCTCTAGCAAGACACATGAACCAGAATGCATTAATGTTTGTTGGCAGAGCATAAGTAGACTTGAGCCAAAAACTGTGAGTGTTTGCCTAAAAGGTCATTTTATTATAATTGTGTCTTATCATGCATCTTCCAGAAAGGCCCTTTGCCCCACTGGTGCATCTCTCAGCTTATTAAATATGTGTAGCCATGATTTTAACTAGTAAATGTATAACTGATATTAGCAATGATTCTATACCTAGAATTATAGTATTAATGTTTATTTCTCCCGTCCTACAACTTAGTTTCTTATTTTCACTAGTATTAGTAGCAGTATTGTCAGTGCTACTACGTACCAGTCCTCATATAGTGTAGCAACAGGGTAAATCTCAGTATGAAAAATTACATTTGGAAAGTCACAAAACTTTTTCCCAAAGAATTGAGCTAAAATTTAGCAACTTTTGGCTTTTTGAAGCAGCTCCATCAAAATAGGCAGAACTGGGGAGGAATAGTGACAGGAGAGAGCATGGCTATGACCGCCCATCAAATTCTCAGAAACGTCCTATTTTACAGGAATAATGCTACTCCAGTCCCCCACTGGAGTAGAATTTCTGGCAAGGTGCATGGAGGTGCACACCACTGAGAAGATGTGCTGAAATCATTAAGTGACGTGCGCCTCTAAATGAATTTGGCACAACAAACTCATTGTATACACCAGTCTTAATGTATCCGCAAGCCCTTATCTGTTTCTCTGCCTGAGTCTCACTGTAATCCTTTCCCCCCTACCCCTCCATAGACTTCAAAGGCATCTGTAACTTAAATGAGCTGGCAGTCTGTCTCGTGGAAGATGAATTTGAGCTGTTTTTCAGAGTAATACTGAACCATATACAGTTGTGCTCAAAAGTTAACATACCCTGGCAGAATTTTTCCTTTCTTGGCTTGTTTCAGAGAATATGAATGATAACAAAAAAACTTTTTCTCCACTCATGGTTATTGGTTGGGTGAAGCCATTTATTGTCAAACTACTGTGTTTTCACTTTTTAAATCTTAATGACAACCAAAAACATCCAAATAACCCTGATCAAAAGTTCACATACCCTGGTGATTTTGGCCTGATAAAATGCATAGAATTTGACACAAATGGGTTTGAATGACTACTAAAGGTAACATCCTCACCTGTGACCTGTTTGCTTATAATCAGTGTGTGTGCATAAAAGCTGAGTGAGTTTATGGGATCCAGACAGGCTCTTGCATCTTTCATCCAGCTACTGACGTTTTGGGATTGTGAGTCATGGGGAAAGCAAAGAATTGTCAACGGCTCTACGGGAAAAGGTAGCTGAACTGTATAACACAGGAAAGGGATACAAAAAAATATCCAAGGAATTGATAATGCCAGTCAGCAACGATCAAACTGTGATTAACAAATGGAAAATCAGGGACTCTGTAAAAACCAAATTGTGTCAAATTCTGTGCATGTTATCAGGTCAAAATCACCAGGGTATGTGAACTTTTAATCATGGTCATTTGGATGTTTTTTGTTGTCATTGAGATTTAAAAAGAGAAAACACAGTAGTTTGACAATAAATGGCTTCACCAAACCAATAACCATGAGTGGAGAAAAAGTTTTTTTTGTTATCATTCATATTCTCTAAAACAAGGCCAAAAAAGGAAAAATTCTGCCGGGGTATGTAAACTTTTGAGCACAACTGTAGCTATGAATGTGTAACATCCCTGGCGGCGTGCTGGCATGGCTTACCACCTCCCACCATGCAAGACTGCCATCTTACCTATCAGTCCAAGCTGCACACTTTGCTCCAGTACCTGCTGTGTGCATGTCTCTTGTCTGATTGCTTAGGGCGGCGGTGCGGTTACTGCCTGTTTCTTATAGTTACTGTGTGCACAGTTATAATGTCTCTCCAGCCTATTGCTGTGAGTCACTGGATACTTAAACCCCCTCCACCCAGTAGGAGGTGCCTGAGCAACACTTTCAGTGTATTCTGTGCAACTGAGTTGCCAGGTCCTGTCCTGTATCTTGTCTGTTTCCGCCACCCTGGGGGCTGTATACCCTGGCCTGTTACCTGTATCTGTGACTTCTAGTCTGTTCCGCCACCATGGGGGCTGTATACCCAGGCCCGTTACCTGTATCTGTGACTTCTAGTCTGTTTCCGCCACACTGGGGGCTGAGTTCCCAGGCTCGTTCTTGTATCTTGTTCCTGGTTCAATTCCTGTCTGAACAGTGTCCTAGCCCGTTACTTGTTTGTCTCTACGGAATCTTCCCTTTTCCTGCAGTGTCTGAACCTGCACCTAACTCCAACTCGTTGTCTCTGTACTTCTGTTTGTGAGTTTAGTGTCCACTCGCTACTTCATTGTAAGTACCTTGTGTGTATTTGCTCTGCTCTGCTTGTCTACCGCAATTGCGGGTTTTGCTCTGCTTGTCTACCGCACCTGCGGGTTTTTCTATGCTCTGCTTGTCTACCACACCTGCGGGTTTTGCTCTGCTCTGCTTGTCTACCACACCTGCGGGTTTTGCTTTGCTCTGCTTGTCTACTGCACCTGCAGGTTTTGCTCTGCTCTGCTTGTCTACCGCACCTACGGGTTTTGCTCTGCTCTGCTTCTCTACCACACCTGCGGGTTTTGCTCTGCTCTGCTTGTCTACCGCACCTGTGGGTTTTGCTCTGCTTTTCTTGTCTACTGCACCTGCGGCTTTTGCTCCGCTCTGCTTGTTTACCGCACCTGCGGGTTTTGCTCTGCTCTGCTTGTCTACCACACCTGCGGGTTTTGTTCTGCTTGACTACCGCACCTGCGGGTTTTGCTCTGCTCTGCTTGTCTTCCGCACCTGTGGCTCTTGCTCTGCTCTGCTTGTCTACCGCACCTACGGCTCTTGCTCTGCTCTGCTTGTCTATCGTACCTGCGGCTCTTGCTCTGCTCTGCTTGTCTACCGCATCTGCGGGTTTTGCTCTGCTCTGCTTGTCTACCGCACCTGGGGCTCTGTTCCTGTATCCCATTCTGTACTGGTCCCTATCCTGCCTGCGTTCCTACCTGCCAGTACCCACCTGTCTGTATGCTAGCCTAACCTGCCTGTTCCTGCATTCCCCGGTGTGGGTCAACAGCTGTGATTGGGGTCTGACCTGGAGTAGCACCTGGTCCCTCTGCTCGGTTCCTCCCTGGTTCACGGAGTCGACTGAGCCACCGTGCAACCTTGGTGGGACCGAGTTGATAGTTAGTCACTCCCCTCCAGGCACTCCTCGGTTCATGGTCCAGTGGGATCACTAACCACGCTCACGCCAGTCAGTCCGGGCTTGTGCATAACAGAATGTAGTACAGGGGTAAAAAAACGATTACTAAAAAGCTGCAACACTATATGTTTCTCTACCTGTGTCTCACTGTACTCCTGCCCCATCTCCTTCCCTCTTTATCAACCTTAATAAGATCTGATACTGATACTTTAGTGAGCTGATAGAGCTGATACTTTAGTGAGCTTGCAGTCTGTCTTGTCTTGTGCAAGATGAATTTCAGCTGATTTTTTAGAGTGAATGATAAGTTCAGGTGGTGGGTGGAGAAAATGTGGTTCATAAGTGGAGAAAAAATCATTTTTCTGTGCTAAGATACATTATAGAGTAACTTAGAGTTATTTGTTCTACTGCTTTATATGGAGTTTGTTGAAAGGACAGTGATCATTTAAGCATATGTTTCAGGGTTACTTTTGAGCTATTCAGGCAATAATACTACTAACTACTTTAGCTTTGTACCTACATTGTGTCCATACTGCGTAAGTCTAGAAACTATAAGCACTAGGGAAATGACACTAGAGGCCAGGTAAAGGAGTAAGCAGCTCACAACGTTAGGTGGATGCAATGTTGGCATGCCAAATGGGAGATCTATAGGTCAAGATATAAACTTGTTTGAAGAGGTATATTTTCTTTGAACATTTGTAAGGGTTTTTAGGGTTGAAGATAAAATAAGTGAATTCTAAAAGAAAAGAGGAAGCACAAGAGAATTACCATATTTTTCGGACTATAAGACGCACCGGACCCTAAGACGCACCTAGGTTTTAGAGGAGGAAAATAGAAAAAAAATGTAAGCAAAAAATATGGTCATGATGCACTGTTAAGGGGGAGGGGGTCTGCTGCTGACACTGTTACAGGGGTAATGTCCCCCAATTCTGTTAATATCCCCCATCGTGGTATATATGGCCCCATCCTTCCTGTTGAATGTGGCCCCCGTCCCCATCCTGATATACATGACACCCCTAATTCCTCATCCTGGTATGTATGACATCCCTTATCCCTCATCCTGGTATGCATGACACCCCTAATTCCTCATTCTGGTATGTATGACACCCCTTATCCCTCATCTTGGTATGCATGGTACCCCTGATCCCCACCTTGGTATGCATGGCACCCCCTAATTCCCATCCTGGTATGCATGGCACCCCGTGATCCCCATCCTGGTATGCTTGGCACCCCACCATCCTTGTATGCTTTGAACCCCCTGATCGCCATCACGCTGCACACACAAAAATAAACAATTATATTCACCTACTCTCTCCTCCAGTGCTGCGTCCTGCTCTGTTGCCGATAGGGATCTCACTGTGTGAGATGTGCATGGTGTGAGATGCTGTGCCGGAATCGTAACTGCTCCGCGCGCAAAAACTGTGTGCGTGGGGAGAAGTGACCATGCATTCTTCTTAATAGCGCGCACACTGTAGACACAATGCGGCTCCTGCTGCGGCTGGCGGTCTGTGTGCCCGCTATTAAAGACCATGAAAATTCACTGCAACCCAAGGGAGTGGATTGTAGTGAATATTCATGGTCTTTAATAGCGGGCACACAGAAATGTAATGTAGCAGTACGTCAGTTATACGGGAGGGGTTCGTTGACTGCATAGGAGGATGTGACAGGAAATCCCATCAATCATAGCTTCTCAGTAATTATTCTGAAGTCTTAACTAGATGAGGGCAGATGAGAAAAGATGATCGAATATTTTGAAATTCTCCAGGATTGGCAACTTTTTTTCAAAAACGCGATTTCCTCCAAATTAATTTGCCGTGAATCACAGATATTCCCCAAAAAGAGGTGTAGAACATGGTGGTCTCCTAGGACTAAATTCAACCCTTTTTAATTTTGTTAATACAAGCACAGCATTGGTGTTACGGGTCCGGGTGGTGGAACCTCTGTGCTTCGGTGCAAGGAGGGACCAGAGGGTGTTACGGATCCGGGTGGTGGAACCTCTGTGCTGCGGTGCAAGGAGGGACCAGAGGGGCGTGACTAAGTACCGACTCGGTCTGACCAAGGTCGCACAGCGGCTCAATCGACTCCGTGAACCAGGGAGGGACCGAGCAGGGGGTCCAGGTGCCACTCTGGGACCGACCTTGTATGAGAGCAGGTCACTCCTATGGGTCAGATGGCGGGAACTGACCAGTACAGCGGATAAGCATGGCAGGCAGGCTGACGGGTGGTCTGGGTAGACAGGCAGGCTGATTCGGCTGATAGCCAGACGGGTGTTCTGGGTAGGCAGGCTGGCGAGCACAACGGGTAACTGGCAGGTACTTCCAGGTAAGCAGGCTGGTGGGCATGGCAGGTAACAGGCAGGTGCTTCCAGGTAAGCAGGTGGGCAGAGCCCATAGACAGACTGGCAGACTGGACTGTAGACAGACTGTCGGGCTGGATAGTAGTCAGACTGGCGGGCTGGACTGAAGAACAGACTGGAGGACAGGACTGACTTGCAGAGGGACCTGAGGGCTGAAACAACAGTAAGAATCACAGAGCAACAACCTTGCACGGGCACCTCCATATTGGAGGAGGTGCTTTAAATAGGGAAAGTTCTTCGGCCTTTGGCCGGGGACTTTTTAGGACGACGCGAGCGGCCCCTTTAAGAGGGAGGAAGTGCACGCGCCCTAAGCACAGTGCCGGGGAAGCTGCATGCACCAGCAGCAGCAGCAGGGAGGCTGGAAGACGCCGGACCAGGAGCGCAGCGGTAAGGAGGACGGCATCTCTGCCTGGCATGGTGCAGAGACGCCGATGCTACAGAGGGGCGTGAATAAATGCTTACTCGGCCTGACCAATGTCGCACGGCGGCTCAATCGACTCCATGAACCAGGGAGGGACCGAGCAGGGGGACCAGGTGCCACTCTGTGACCGACCTTGTGTGAGAGCAGGTGACTCCCACGGGTCAGATGGCGGGAACTGACCGGTACAGCAGATAAGCATGGCAGGCAGGCTGACGGGTGGTCTGGGTAGACAGGCAGGCTGATTCGGCTGATAGCCAGATGGGTGTTCCAGGTAGGCAGGCTGGCGAGCACAAAGGGTAACTGGCAGGTGCTTCCAGGTAAGCAGGCTGGCGGGTACGGCAGGTAACATGCAGGTGCTTCCAGGTAAGCAGGCGGGCAGAGCCCATAGACAGACTGGCGAACTAAACTGTAGAAAGACTGTCGGGCTGGATAGTAGTCAGACTGGTGGGCTGGACTGAAGAACAGACTGGCGGACAGGACTGACTTGCAGAGGGACCTGAGGGCTGAAGCAACAGTAAGAATCACAGAGCAACAACCTTGCACGGTCACCTCCATATTGGAGGAGGTGCGTTAAATAGGGAAAGTCCTCCGGCCATTGGCCGGGGACTTTTTAGGACGGCGCGCGTGGCCCCTTTAAGAGGGAAGAAGCACGCGCCATAAGCACAGTGCCAGGAAGCTGCGTGCACTAGCAGCAGCAGGGAGGCCGGAAGACGCCAGACCAGGAGCGCGGTGGTAAGGAGAACGGCATCTCTGCCTGGCATGGGGCAGAGACGCCGATGCTACAGTACCCCCCCTTTATGCCCACTCTTTTTTAGGCCTGCAAGAAATTCTTTAAGAAGAAGAGGGGCATGGATGTTCTCCCTTGGTTCCCAAGACCTCTCCTTCAGGCTAAACCCCTTCCAATCCACCAGAAAAAAGGTTTTTCCTCTTACCTTTTTGGTGGCCAAGATGTTCTCTACCTCATAGACGTCCTCAGCGGAGACCGGAGCTGGGGTGGTACCTGGATCGTCAGAAAAAGAATTAAGAACAACTGGTTTGAGGAGAGATACGTGGAAAGAGTTGGGAATCCGTAAGGTGGCCAGGAGATTTAGCTTGTAAGCCACGGAATTGATTTGGTTGAGAACCTCAAATGGACCGATGAACCGCAGACCCAACTTATACGATGGTATTTTGAGACGAACATATTTGGAGGAGAGCCAGACCCTGTCTCCTGGACGGAATTGAGGAGGATACAGACGTCTCTTATCAGCATATTTCTTCATCCGCTCGGAGGACTGAAGAAGTGCGTGTCTAGTGTCTTCCCAAATAGTAGAAAATTCGCTGACCAGAGACTCAGCGGCAAGATTTCCACTGAAGCGGAGACGGGAAACAGAATCCGGGGGTGTTGATCGTAGACCACAAAGAACGGGGATTTGTAAGAAGACTCGTTCTCATGGTTGTTATAGGAGAACTCGGTCCATGGTAGGAGCTCAACCTAATCGTTATGGTGAGCATTGACGAAGTGCCGGAGAAAGCTGGTAAGGACCTGGTTGATACGTTCCACATGACCATTGGACTGAGGATGATAAGCAGAGGAGAAATTCAAGGAGACATCCAGCAGCTTTCACGTAGCTCTCCAGAAGCGCAAAGTGAACTGGACCCCGCGATCAGACACAATGTGGAGGGGTAGGCGTGGAGACAAAAGATGTGATGGATGAAGTCCTTAGCCAGCAGAGATGCAGATGGGAGACCGGGCAGAGGGATGAAGTGGGCCATTTTAGAAAAGTGGTCAGCGACCACCCAAATGACAGTACAACCGGCAGAAACAGGGAGATCAGTAATAAAGTCCATAGCAATGTGTTGCCACGGGGCAGAAGGTACTGGAAGAGGAAGGAGACGGCCAGCTGAGAGATGCCTGGGAACCTTGTAACTGCACAGGAGGAACAAGCCATGATGAAATCCGCAACATCCTTGCGTAGGGAAGGCCACCAGTAATGCCGGGCAATGAGCAGGAAGGTCTTCCTCTGGCCAGCATGGCCGGCTAATTTGGATGAATGGCCCCAGAGAAGAACCTTCTTACGATCCGGAACCGCTACAAAGGTCTTACCGGGTGGAAGACGAGATAGGTCAAACGGAGCCACAGTCATTACTTTGGAGGGGTCGATGATATGCAGAGGCACCTCCTCTTGGTCGGAAGACAGGAAAGAGCGGGATAGAGCGTCGGCTTTTATGTTCTTGTCCGCAGGGCGGTAATGTAGAGTAAAGCAGAATCAGGCAAAGAACAGAGACCACCGGGCCTGATGCGGATGGAGTCTTTGGGCAATTTGTAAATAGGCCAGGTTTTTGTGGTCAGTGTAGATGACCACCGGGTGCAGGGTCCCTTCCAGCAGGTAGCGCCACTCCTCCAGCGCCAATTTGATGGCAAGCAGCTCACGATCTCCTATGGAGTAGTTGCGCTTGGACGAACAGAAGAGCTTGGAGAAGAAGCTGCAGGTTACCATTCTCCCGGACGGGGATTTCTGGGTGAGCACTGCTCCGGCTCCGGAGGAGAAAGCATTAACCTCCAGGAAGAACTGCTTGTTGCAATCCAGACTGTGCAGCACAGGGGTGGAGGAGAAGGCTTGTTTTAGGGAGACAAAGGCCTCCTCCCCTTCGGAAGTCCATTTTTTGGGATTTGCCCCCTTACGGGTGAGCTCGGAGATTTCAGCGGTCCAGGAGGAGAAATGAGGGATGAAGAGGCAGTAATAATTTGCGAATCCCAGGAATCGCTGAATTGCCTTCAACTCCTCCGGTCGGGGCCACTTTAAGACGGCAGAAACCTTCTCCGGATCCATTCGAAGACCAGTCTCGGAGATAATATATCCCAGGAACGGGAGGGAAGTCTGCTTGAAGAGACATTTCTCAAATTTTGCATAGAGGTGATTCTGCCGGAGCCTTTGCAGAACCTGACGAACATCCCTCTGGTGTGTGGGCAGATCCGGAGAGAAAATCAAGATATCGTCCAGGTACACCACCACGCAAGAATACAGGAGATCACGGAAGATGTCATTAACCAGCTCCTGGAAGATGGCTGGGGCATTACAGAGACCAAAGGGCATCACGCGATATTCATAATGGCCGTCCCGGGTGTTGAATGCCATCTTCCACTCATCTACCTGGCAGATCCGAACAAAATTGTTCGCCCCACGAAGATCGAGCTTGGTGAAGATCTTCGCGCCTTTATGGCGGCCGAACAGCTCTTAGATGAGAGGCAGGGGGTACTTATTCTTGATGGTGATCTGGTTAAGACCCCTGTAGTCGAAACATGGACGTAGCGAGCCGTCTTTCTTCTTAACGAAGAAGAATCTGCTCCAGCCGGGGAGGTAGATTTTTGGATGAATCCCCTAGCAAGATTCTCTTCAATGTACTCAGACATGGCCCGGGTCACAGCCAGCGAAAAGGGATAGATAAGCCCGCAGGGAGGTGAAGCATCAGGTACCAGGTCGATTGGGCAATCATACGGCCTATGAGGTGGTAGTGTCTCAGCTTCCTTTTTGTCTAAGACGTCCGCATAGGACCAGTGTGGGTGCCAGCAGACCAGGTAGATTAGCCGGAGTAGACAGGGGTCGAGCTGGATGAACAGGAACCAGGATGGACTCATGGCAATCCTGCCCCCAATGGAGCACCTCACCAGATTGCCAATTCAGGATGGGTTCATGTCTCTGTAACCAGGGTAGACCAAGCAAGAGGGAGTGAGAGAGACCGGACAGCACATGAAAGGAGATCCTCTCCAAGTGCAGCATTCCCACCTGAAGGGTTAAAGGCTCTGTGACGAACAAGATGGTCTCCGGAAGAAGTCTCCCATCCACGGAAGCGACTGCCAATGTTTCAGCAAGACGTATGATAGGAATCTGATACCGCTCCACGAGGGCCAGAGAAATTAGATTCCCAGTGGCTCCGGAATCCAGGTGGGCGGTCTCAAAGAAGCGGGTCTTACCACTGGAAATAGAAACAGATAGAGTCAAGGACGGAGAGGATTTACTCTTGCCTAGGACGACCTCTCCGAGCGGTCCTACACACTGAAGTTTCCCGGCTCCACCGGGCAGGAACGGATCAGATGCTCCTTACTGCCACAGTAGAAGCAACTCCCTTCGGCTCGGTGCATCTCCTGGTGAGACTTGACCATCTTGGTTTGGTCAATTTGCATGGGTTCAGGCGAGCGTGCCCAGGGAATTTCTGGTTGGGAGGCAGACTTTTGGAATACCGGAGCGAGATGCGGAAATCTTCTCTCCCGGGTAGTCTCCTTAGCTCATTCCAAAAAACAGATGTCAATCCAGGTAGCTAGTGACACCAGGTCGTCCAGGGTGGAAGGGATGTCACGACCGGCTAGCTCATCCTTCATCCGTCCGGAAAGACCATCCCAGAAGGTGGACACCAGGGCCTCGTTGTTCCAGGCAAGCTCAGATGCGAGGGTACGGAACTGTATGGCATACTGGCCCACAGTGAAACTTCCTTGGCGGAGACGAAGAAGTGAGGAGACAGTAGAAGTCTTTCGTCCGGGCTCATCGAAGACCTTCGGGAAGGCAGTGAGGAGAGCCGGAAGATCGGACACCAGGGGATCCTCTCTCTCCCACAGAGGGTGTAGCCATGCCAATGCCTCCCTGGTGAGGTGAGACATGATGAACGCCACCTTGGCCCGGTCGGAGGGAAACTGATGTGCCAGGAGTTCAAAGTGCAGCGTGCACTGTTTTAGAAAACCCCAACATAAGACGGGGTCATCACCAAACCGTGGAGGCGCAGAGAGCCGGGGACCAGAGCTGGATGCCATGGCTCTAGTAGGCTGAGGTGTCGCCGGAGTGGGTGCCGCTCAGCTCAAGACGGACTCAGATGGGGTGGGCGCGCGCCCTAAGCACAGTGCCTGGGAAGCTGCGTGCACCAGCAGCAGCAGGGAGGCCGGAAGATGCCGGACCAGGAGTGCGGCGGTAAGGAGTACGGCGTCTCTGCCTAGCAACCTTTAATGAATAGAACCTTTTATATTTTTTTAAAAATTAAAAAATTGCCTGAAAAATGTCCCTCTTAATCATTTGTGATCAGGCAAACCATTCTGTGGAAAAAACTTTAACCCCATAGTAACCTAATAATGAACACTGGTACAAAATAATTTTCTTCCCAAACTTCTTTATGTACAAAGTGGAGGTGCTTGAGAAAGGATAGTTCCCCTAAACATCACAACAGTTGCTGATGGCAATCCCTAATGCCACATCTCTGCAGCATTTGGCTGAAATGGAGCTGTGAACATCTTATCTCATGGACTTTTTTTTTTTGCATTGTAAATTTGTGCTGCAACATTTGAAGGTGTACATAAAAAAAGCTTTTGAATAAAAGACTCCATTGTTGGATTTCATATTACAGCATTAAGGGAGCCGATCCATAGTATATAGTTATATGAGGTGGTTATTCATTTTTCAAGAAGGGTCAGCAGTCGGGAAGATTATAATCATTTCATAACACAGTGTACTGAAAGACTTTTCACGGTTTTTAAAATGAAAAAATGGTCCATAAATCATTCCCCTTAGTCATTTGTGACCTGTCAGACCATTGCGTGCAGAACATTGACTCAAACTGACAGTGTCATTGTAAGAAAGAACATCACCCTGGTGTAGCTAAGATAAGGGATATGCCATATAGTTCATAATACCCTCTGCTTCCTCCCCAGTAATAGGCTAGTAGGAGGCAAAGGAGGCTTATTGTGGCCTGCGTTTGGTGGTTGTGGAAGATCCTCTGCCCCTGCCAGAAGATCCCACATTTTTAGCTGTGGTATGGAGTTTTTTTTCTTTTACATTACCCTGATAAATTATCAGGCTCATAATTTTTTTTTTCCAGCACCAGTCCCACACGACAGAAGCGATAGAGTGAGCTAACCTCATTATGCAACGCTACATGAGTCTCCCCATAATGCCCTGCAGTGATGACATCTTACTGATTATCCTACCTTGTACATTGGTGGTCAATACCTGGGCCATCACAGATCAACCGTTCCCAGTATAGCACAGTTTTTTCATCTCCAGAGTAACTGAGTAAGACTCTCTCTTTTGTAGTGTGAAAGGTCTTATGATTAGTGTTGAGCCACCCCCGTAGTGTTCGAGTTCGGTTCGGTTCGTCGAACACCCGTGTGTTCGCCGAACTGTTCGTCAAACTGTTCGTCGAACACCTTCGAACACCGTTACAAAACTAAAGGCAGGCAAACAAAAACACATAGAAACACATAGAAAACACCTTCAAAGGTGTCCAAAAGCTGACAAACTGCTCAGAAGACACAACTAACACATGGAAAAGTGACAAGTACATATAGTCATGAGAAAAGAAAAGAGGTGGAGGAGTAAAAGGAGGGGGAGACACAGATATAGGCATGTCATGCCCTTCTAAAATCCAAAGAGTGAGAAGCCGACACGTTCAGTCCGCTCCTGCCCGTGCCACCTCCGTGTCGCCGGGTTTGTGCCAGAGCCGCGGTGAACCCTGACGGCCAGCCCCCCTCTCCCAATACTGGTGCCTGTCCGCTGGTGGGTCGAGCGAGCCCCCCTGTGGTGGAGGCAGCTCTAAGCTTTTTAATTTAAATTGTCTCTCTAATTTGAATGAATACACTTTAAATCCATTTACAAGGATCTATTGGAGGGCAAGTCTCATGCCAGCAGCCGCGTAATTCCAGCTCCAGTAGCGTCCACTAAAGCTGCTGCAGTTAAAAAGCTTTTATAAGGATCGAGCTCGGCTGTCCACCGCAAGGCATTCTACTGCCAGTCCCAGCCCCTATGCCTTGGGGTGCCTCCTGATGCTCTTCACTGAGTATCCCGTGGTCCCGAAGCATTTCCTTTGAAAAAATTAAGTGTCCAAACTACAGGTGGTGTAGCTTGCTTAACAGCCGGGATAATCCGCTGACTAGCAGACATTGCTACTAGGCACAAAGTATTTCCTGGGCTAGATGCAGTTAAAAATTTGTAATTAGATACTCTCGTTGGATGCTGAGAAAGCATTCCATAGAGTCTCCTGGCACGCCATATATGATTCTCTTAAAAAGCTTGGGGTAGGGGTCTAGGGGACCCTTTTATAGCCAAAATCACGGCCCTGTATCGCAATACGTCACCTAGGCTGAAGATAAATGGAACTGTCGCACCCTGAGGGCTCGGTTGCTACAGAGGTATTGCACCTCACCCAGAGGTGTGATATCTCACTCTCAGGTAAGGATGGAGTGTGGATCAGGACCCGACACCTGCATGCATTACACCACATTGCCGTGGGGCAGGGCAACCAATATGCCCCTGAGATGGGCACGACAGTCCCTGTCCCTGGCTGGAGTGGGGGGAGGGAACACTGAGGAAGGGGAACCCTGTAGTGCAGGAGCAGGGAGGAAGCAGTTCCTGGGTGCATTGAGAAGGGAGTATAAAAGGTGGGCACCATCTTAGTTCAGTGCAGAGAAGTCTGAGCAGAAGTGGCAGGGAGCAGGGGCTCTGCATGAGCTCTGCTCCGGAGGCGGGCCTAGTAACAGAGGCCCAGGCCTGGAAGAGGGAGAAGGAAGGAAGATGAGCGGAGAAGGCTCCAGGAACGAGGAACAAAGGGATCCCAGGGGTGCGGACGGGCGAGTCGCCACCGCACGCCCGAATCCACCTGCATGGAGGGGTCAGGCCAAAGGGGGAGACCGGTCCCCGAAACTAGTGGAGGCAGGAAACGACCCTCAGCTAGAAACCGGAGGCTGTGACATTTTATGTGGCACAGCCCCTCGCTACACCCGCTAGGAGGGCAGCACATAGGATCAGGGAAACTGGCGCCAAGTTTACCAAGAGGAGGCCCGAGGCAGCCGGACAGAAGGGTTGGTAAGAAAGGCCAGACAAAGGACACACAAAGGGGGTCCTGTGAAGCGCTCCAAAGTTATCTGGGAGTTGTCTGAGCCCCTCACCTGGTGAGCACAGTACAACGTGGGCAGCCGTTACCTGCAGACATGGTCTGGATAATAAGAACTGTGAGTAAAGGCCCTGGACTGCATCACTGACTCCATGTCGTTACTGCTGCTGCCCTGCACCATCACCCCCATCCTCCGCATACACTGCCCTGAGGCTATACTCCACCCGTGGGGAGTTATGCTACGCTCTGCTGCACCCACAACACCAGCCTCAGCGGTCTGCCCTGCAGCGGCGGTTCACTCTGACCGCAATCCACGGGTGGCGTAGTCGGACATTTAAACATCAAAACCACATAAATAGTTCCGCCACTGGTTTGACCACCCTGAGCCACGGAACCGGGTCGCCACCGCGAAGACTACAACCACCAGCATCCACCAAAAAGGGTCCGGCTCCGGGTGTCCCAAGGCCCAGGGGGTGCATCAGAACATTTTCATCACCTTTCACAATCACCAATGGGACAAGGCAGGGATGTCCTCTGTCCCCTCTCTTATACATCCTAGTGACGGAGCACCTGCCCTCATCAATTCGCCATAACCCCAATATTAGGTGGATTGAGGTGGGAGGCACCGAGTACAAGTGCTCTCTATTTGCTGATGGTGTACTAGTATATATCACTCAATCACATATATCCATCCATGCTGTTATGGCTGAAATAGATCACTTTGTTACATGGTCAAATTTTAAAATCAATGCAGCGAAGTCTGAGGCCCTCGATGTCTCCCTCCCCAAATCCATATAGGATTCCATCCAGTCCAACTTTCCCTTTGCCTGGCCCTCACAGGGTATCAAATACTTAGGAATTCCTATTCATAGAGACCTCTCCCATGTATGTTATCTTAATTTTGGGCCCT
This sequence comes from Phyllobates terribilis, assembly GCF_046119375.1. Lineage (NCBI taxonomy): Eukaryota > Metazoa > Chordata > Amphibia > Anura > Dendrobatidae > Phyllobates > Phyllobates terribilis. The sequence goes on from NW_027362762.1 coordinate 697,406,773, forward strand.
TTATTGAACAACTCCATACAGACCACGGTTGGCAAGTTAGAACTGTAAGATTCACTACGTGAACCACTGGTGTTTTGTGGAAAAGCACATGTACACTGTGTTCCAAATTATTAAGCAAAAAGTGTTTAGGAGTGATAAGGGAAGAATTTGTTTGTTTGTCAGTTAAACTCATTGATGGTGATGTGTGTCAGGGCTCTTTATATCACTGTAAGCAATTGCAGACACCTGTGCTAATTAGTTTGGCAGGTGTGTCCAATGAAAGGCTAGACTACTTAAGAAGGCTGTCTCACATTATTAAGCAGCCTACATTTTCTGCCAAAATGGGAAAGAGAAAGGATGTGTCGGCTGCTGAGAAGCAACAAATTGTGGAGTGTTTAGGTCAAGGCATGACTACAATCAACATTGTGCGATGATCAGGATGAAGTGTCTTGGCAATCAAGAAGTATGTAGCTGATTCACAGTACACACGTGTGCGTGCTGATAAGGGCAAATTGAGGACTCTTTCCTACAGGCAATTACGTCAGGTTAAAAGAGCAGCGGCAAAAAAGCCTTGTCATAGCAGCAGACAAGTTTTTGAAGCTGCTGGTGCCTCCAACGTCCCCCGAACAACAAGATGCAGGGTCCTTCAGAGGTTTGCAGCTGTGCATATGCCATCCTGTCGACCTCCTCTATCCACTTCACACAAGCAGAAACGGCTCCAGTGGGCCAAACATTACATGAAGACTGATTTCAAAACTGTTTTGTTCACGGATGAGTGCCGTGCAGCGCTCGATGGTCCAGATGGATGGAGTGGAGGATGGCTGGTTGATGGACACTAGTGTTGAGCCACCCCCGTAGTGTTCGGGTTCGGTTCGGTTCGTCGAACACCGGGATGTTCGAGGAACTGTTCGTCGAACTGTTCGCCGAACACCTTAGAACACCGTCGAACACCGTTAAAACCAATGGCAGGCAAACAAAAACACATAGAAACACATAGAAAACACCTTCAAAGGTGTCCAAAAGCTGACAAACTGCTCAGAAGACGCTTTCTTTAAAAAAGCCGGCCGGCAATTCAGCAGCGGCATACACCGGTACCCGACAATTTAGAAAAGAAGGAATAGAGCCTCACACATAGATTAGATAGATAGAAACATGTCAGTCACATATATATGAAGTACAGTGACAGTGTTGCTTACTGTACTTGTCATTTAGTGTAAAGGATTTATTAAAAAATATAATAGTGTTTTCATGCACTGTCTCTTTAAAAAAGCCGGCCGGCAATTCAGCATCTGTACCCGACAATTTATAACAGACAGAATAGAGCTTCACACATAGATTAGATAGATAGAAACATGTCAGTCACATATATATGAAGTACAGTGACAATGTTGCTTACTGTACTTGTCATTTAGTGTAAAGGATTTATTAAAAAAAATAATAGTGTTTTCATGCACCGTCTCTTTAAAAAAGCCGGCCGGCAATTCAGCATCTGTACCCGACAATTTATAACAGACAGAATAGAGCTTCACACATAGATTAGATAGATAGAAACATGTCAGTCACATATATATGAAGTACAGTGATAGTGTTGGTTACTGTACTTGTCATTTAGTATTAAAATAAAGGATTTATTATTAAAAAAAATTGGCGTGGGGTTCCCCTTAATTTTAGTCTCTAGCGGAGGTTAAGCAGACAGCTGGGGCAGATGTTTGAAGCCTGGGAAGGGGGTAATACCCACGGAGCTTCCCAGGCTACTAATATGAGCCCCCAGCTGAATACATAGCCTTTACTAGCTATTAAAATGGGGGACCCCCCCAAAAAAATGACGTGGGGTCCCCCCTAATTTAATAGTTAGCAAAGGCTAGGCAGACAGCTGGGGGCTGATATTAATAGCCCAGTAAGGGAGCCATGAATATTGGCCCCCTCCCAGGCTAGAAACACCAGCCGTCAGCCGCCCCAGAAATGGAGCATTCATAGGATGCGCCAATTCTGGCACTTAGCCTCGCTCTTCCACGCTGCCCTGTAGCGGTGGCAGGGGGTAATAGGGCTGGGGTTGATGTCAGCTTATAATGCCAGCTGACATCAAGCCCAGGTTAGTAATGGAGAGGCGTCTATAAGACACCCCCATTACTAACCCCATAGTCAAAGTTAAAAGAAAACACAAACACCCAGAATAAAGTCCTTTAATTGAAATAAAGACACAATCCTTTATTGTTCTAAATTAAACCATACTTACCATCACGCCCATTCCAGCTGAAGCCAACGATCTCCTGCAATAAAAGAAAAATAATAAAGCAACATCATCCTTACCTTTCCATGGTTCCCACGACAGCTTCAGCTCTGCTACATCGAGATGACAGGCTGGGCCGCAGCAGAACGCTGCCATCCAGCCTGTCATCCCGCAGACACTGAGAAGCGCAGGCATGCTTGCGCTCTGCAGTGTCTGGCTGTGACGGCATAAAGATGAGACGAGTTCATGTCCAATGAACTCGGCGCACCTCATGCACGTCACTGACAGCGTGGGAAAATTCTCACGCTGAAGCGCTGAGTGCAGGAGAATTCTCCCCCGCTGTCAGTGACGTGCATAAGGTGAGCTCATGTCCAATGAACTCAGCTCACCTCCTGCATGTCACTGACAGCGTGGGAGAATTCTCCTGCACTCAGCGCTTCAGTGTGAGAATTCTCCCACGCTGAAGCGCTGAGTGCAGGAGAATTTTCCCACGCTGTCAGTGACGTGCATAAGGTGAGCTCATGTCCAATGAACTCAGCTCACCTCCTGCACGTCACTGAGAGCGTGGGAGAATTCTCCTGCACTCAGCGCTTCAGTGTGAGAATTCTCCCACGCTGAAGCGCTGAGTGCAGGAGAATTTTCCCACACTGTCAGTGACGTGCATGAGGTGAGCCGAGTTCATTGGACATTAACTCGGCTCATCTGGATGCCCTCACAGAGAGACACTGTGGAGCGCAAGCAAGCCTGCGCTTCTCAGTGTCTGCGGGATGACAGGCTGGATGCCAGCGTTCTGCTGCGGTCCAGCCTGTCATCTCGATGTAGCAGAGCTGAAGCTGTCATGGGAACCATGGAAAGGTAAGGATGATGTTGCTTTATTATTTTTCTTTTATTTCAGGAGATCGTTGGCTTCAGCTGGAATGGGCGTGACGGTAAGTATGGTTTAATTTAAAACAATAAAGAATTGTGTGTTTATTTCAATTAAAGGACTTTTTTCTGGGTGTTGTGTTTTTTTAAATACTTTACTAGAAATTAATGGTGGTCATGTCTAATATTGGCGTGACCCCATGAATTTTGGGCTTAGGGCCAGCTGATAATGCCAAGCTGGCCCTAACCCCTTTATTACCCAGTGAGCCACCGCATCAGGGCCCTGGATGAGTTGGGTACAGCGCCAGAAGATGGCGCTTCTATGAACGCGCCATTTTCCGGGGTGGCTGCGGACTGCAATTTGCAGCGGGGGTGGCCCAGAAAGCTTGGGCCTCCCTGCGCTGCGGATTCCAGCCCCCAGCTGCCTAGTTGTACCTGGCTGGACACAAAAACAGGGCGAAGCCCCACGTCAATTTTCTTTAAATTATTTCATGAAATAATTAAGAATAAAAGGGCTTCCCTATATTGTTGTGTCCGGCCAGGTACAAATAGGCAGCTGGTGGTTGGGGGCAGCCCGTTCCTGCCTGCTGCACCTGACTGGACACAAATATAGTGCGAAGCCCCACGTCAATTTTTTTTTAATTATTTCATGAATTTCCTGAAATAATTTAAAAAAATTGAAGTGGGGCTTCGCACTATATTTGTGTCCAGCCAGGTACAGCAGGCAGGAATGGGCTGCCCCCAACCACCAGCTGCCTATTTGTACCTGGCCGGACACAACAATATAGGGAAGGCCTTTTTTTCTTAATTATTTCATGAATTTCATGAAATAATTAAAAAAAATTGAAGTGGGGCTTCGCACTATATTTGTGTCCAGCCAGGTACAGCAGGCAGGAACGGGCTGCCCCCAACCACCAGCTGACTATTTGTACCTGGCCGGACACAACAATATAGGGAAGGCCTTTTTTTCTTAATTATTTCATGAATTTCATGAAATAATTAAAAAAAAAAATACGTGGGGCTTCGCCCTATTTTTGTGTCCAGCCAGGTACAACTAGGCAGCTGGGGGCTGGAATCTGCAGCGCAGGGAGGCCCAAGCTTTCTGGGCCCCCCCGCTGCAAATTGCAGTCCGCAGCCACCCCGGAAAATGGCGCGTTCATAGAAGCGCCATCTTCTGGCGCTGTACCCAACTCATCCAGGGCCCTGGTGCGGTGGCTCACTGGGTAATAAAGGGGTTAGGGCCAGCTTGGTATTATCAGCTGGCCCCAAGCCCAAAATTCAAGGGGTCACGCCAGTATTAGACATGACCGCCATGAATTTCTAGCAAAGTATTTAAAAAAAACACAACACCCAGAATAAAGTCCTTTAATTGAAATAAACACACAATTCTTTATTGTTCTAAATTAAACTATCCTTACCATCACGCCCATTCCAGCTGAAGCCAACGATCTCCTGCAATAAAAGAAAAATAATAAACCAACCTCATCCTTACCTTTCCATGGTTCCCACGACAGCTTCAGCTCTGCTACATCGAGATGACAGGCTGGACCGCAGCAGAACGCTGCCATCCAGCCTGTCATGCCGCAGACACTGAGAAGAGCAGGCATGCTTGCGCTCCTCAGTGTCTCGCTGTGACGGCATCCAGATGAGCCGAGGTCATGTCCAATGAACTCGGCTCACCTCATGCACGTCACTGACAGCGTGGGAAAATTCTCACGCTGAAGTGCTGAGTGCAGGAGAATTCTCCCACGCTGTCAGTGACGTGCATGAGGTGAGCTCATGTCCAATGAACTCAGCTCACCTCATGCACCTCACTGACAGCGTGGGAAAATTCTCCTGCACTCAGCGCTTCAGCGTGAGAATTCTCCCACGCTGTAAGTGACGTGCATGAGGTGAGCCGAGTTCATTGGACATGACCTCGGCTCATCTTTATGCCGTCACAGAGAGACAATGTGGAGCGCAAGCAAGCCTGCTCTTCTCAGTGTCTGCGGGATGACAGGCTGGATGGCGGCGTTCTGCTGCGGTCCAGCCTGTCATCTCGATGTAGCAGAGCTGAAGCTGTCGTGGGAACCATGGAAAGGTAAAGATGAGGTTGCTTTATTATTTTATTTTTATTACAGGAGATCGTTGGCTTCAGCTGGAATGGGCGTGACGGTAAGTATGGTTTAATTTAGAACAATAAAGAATTGTGTCTTTATTTCAATTAAAGGACTTTATTCTGGGTGTTTGTGTTTTTTTTAACTTTGACTATGGGGTTAGTAATGGGGGTGTCTTATAGACGCCTCTCCATTACTAACCTGGGCTTGATGTCAGCTGGCATTATAAGCTGACATCAACCCCAGCCCTATTACCCCCTGCCACCGCACCAGGGCAGCGTGGAAGAGCGAGGCTAAGTGCCAGATTTGGCGCATCCTATGAATGCACCATTTCTAGGGCGGCTGACGGCTGGTGTTTCTAGCCTGGGAGGGGGCCAATATTCATGGCTCCCTTCCTGGGCAATTAATATCAGCCCCCAGCTGTCTGCCTAGCCTTTGCTAGCTATTAAATTAGGGGGGACCCCACGTCATTTTTTTGGGGGGGTCCCCCATTTTAATAGCTAGTAAAGGCTATGTATTCAGCTGGGGGCTGATATTAGTAGCCTGGGAAGCTCCGTGGGTATTACCCCCTTCCCAGGCTTCAAACATCTGCCCCAGCTGTCTGCTTAACCTCCACTAGAGCCTAAAATTAAGGAGAACCCCACGCCAATTTTTTTAATAATAAATCCTTTATTTTAATACTAAATGACAAGTACAGTAACCAACACTATCACTGTACTTCATATATATGTGACTGACATGTTTCTATCTATCTAATCTATGTGTGAAGCTCTATTCTGTCTGTTATAAATTGTCGGGTACAGATGCTGAATTGCCGGCCGGCTTTCTTAAAGAGACGGTGCATGAAAACACTATTATTTTTTTTAATAAATCCTTTACACTAAATGACAAGTACAGTAAGCAACACTGTCACTGTACTTCATATATATGTGACTGACATGTTTCTATCTATCTAATCTATGTGTGATTCTCTGTTCCTTCTATTCTAAATTGTTGGGTACAGATGCTGAATTGCCGGCTGGCTTTTTTAAAGAGACGGTGCATGAAAACACTATTATTTTTTTTGATAAATCCTTTACACTAAATGACAAGTACAGTAATCAACACTGTCACTGTACTTCATATATATGTGACTGACATGTTTCTATCTATCTAATCTATGTGTGATTCTCTATTCCTTCTATTCTAAATTGTCGGGTACCGCTGCTGAATTGCCGGCCGGCTTTTTTAAAGAGACGGTGCATGAAAACACTATTATTTTTTTTGATAAATCCTTTACGCTAAATGACAAGTACAGTAAGAAGCACTTTCACTGTACTTCGTATATATGTGGCTGACATGTTTATATCTATCTAATCTATGTGTGAAGCTCTATTCTTTCAGTTCTAAATTGTCGGGTACCGGTGTATGCCGCTGCTGAATTGCCGGCTTTTCATGTTTCACTGTTGGCACTGTTCCCATCGATTTGGGCAATCACTGTAATGCCACAACCACCATGGCTGTGGCATTACAGTGAGTGGCAGACAATCCCTGCATGATTGGTGCTCTAAATAGCACCAGACATGCAGGACACGCTTTTGGTGCACGAACAGTTATCGAACATAACCTCGAACAGCCGAATTTTTTGCAAATCGTTCGGGGTCGTCGAACAACTCGAACACCGCCCAAAACAGCTCGAATTTGAGATTGGCGAACAGTTCTAGTCGAACACCGCTCATCTCTAATGGACACCCCACGCAAACACGGCTACAGCGCCAACAAGGAGGAGGTGGAGTAATGTTTTGGGCTGGAATCATGGGGAGAGAGATTGTCGGCCCCTTTAGGATCCCTGAAGGCGCTAAAGATGAACTCCATAATGTATGTGGATTTTCTCAAACAGCACTTCCTGCCATGGTTCAAGAAGAAGAACCATGTATTTCACAGCAAGATCATTTTTTTGCATGATAGTGCACCATCTCATGCTGCACATAAAACATCTGCATCTCTGGCTGATATGGGCATAAAAGGGGACAAACTTATGGTGTGACCCCCATGCTCCCCTGACCTCTACCCCATTCAGAACCTCTGGAGCATCATCAAAAGGAGTGTCTATTATGGCCGGAGGCAGTTCACATCTAAGCAACAGCTCTGGGAGGGTATTCTGTCCTCATGCAAAACAATTGAAGCAGAAACCATCCAAAACCTGACAAATTCAATGGACGAGAGAGTTCAGAAGCTCCTTTCGAACAAGGGGTCCTATGTGAAAATGTAACATCACCTAGAATAAAGTTTTGAGTTGAAAACTGTTTGACTTCAGTTTCTAATAACCTGCTAATGCTTATAACTTCAAAAATGACCATTTTTTTGGTCTTTATTAAAATGAAATGGTTGATCGAAAAGCAACCCAGTAGTCATGATTACTTCGAATTCTGACAATATGAGGGTCATGTTGCAGGTAGTGCAGCAAGAAGGCACTTATGTGTCTTGCGCATCTCGGAGCCCAAAAATTATTTTCCGGGCTAGATGCAGCTAAAAATTATTATTAATTTTAAATCTGGTGGAGCTTAGTATAGATGGGCTAATAGGATCAGTGCTCCACACTGCTACAAAGCCCAAATTATTTTCCAGTCAAGATACAGATAAACATGATTAGTAATTTGAAAGCTTAAAACGGTTGGTAGGGTGATTTTAACCAATCATCAAGCTTTTACTCTCCCCAGGATGACAAAGGGGTAGAAAAGTCGTTTCGGATCCATGATTTGTTCATCTTCATGAACGTGAGTCTGTCTACATTATCAGTGGAGAGCCGCGTGCGCTTATCTGTCAGCACACCACCAGCAGCGCTGAACACACGTTCAGACAGAACGCTGGCTGCGGGGCATGACAAGATCTCCAAGGCGTAAGTGGCTAGCTCCGGCCATTTATCCAGATTGGAAGCCCAAAAAGAGCAAGGGTCCAGTGACACAGTCATGGCTTCAATGTTTACTTGGAGATACTCCTGTACCATTGTCTCTAGGTGTTGACTATGTGTCAGACTTCTTGTCTCCTGTGGCCTTGTAAAGGATGGGCTAAAAAAGTGGTGAAATGATTGCGTAAAATTGATGTTACCAGCAGATACTGTGGTTCTGTTACGGTTTGAGTGCTGAACACTTGACAGTCCCACGGTTGGCAAGTTGGAACTGTGAGATTCACTACGTGCACCACTGGTGTTTTGTGGAAAAGCACATGTAAGATTCTGCAACAGTCTCTGCTGATACTCCTGCATGCGTGCATCCCTTTCTATGGCAGGAATAATTTCTGCAAATTTACTTTTGTACCGGGGATCTAACAGTGTGGCAACCCAGTAGTCAGGATTATTTCTAATTCTCACAATTCGAGGGTCATGTTGCAGGTAGTGCAGCAAGAAGGCACTCATGTGTGTTGCGCATCCAGGAGCACCAAGTCCCTGTTGTGTTGGTGGCGAGGTAACAATCATGCTTCCTTCCTCTGTCCTCTCCCCCCAACCTCGCACAACAGAAATGTGATCAAGGTCTCCCTCATCTGATGAGTCTTCCATCAGTTCGTCCTCCACTTCTTCCTGGGGTCCTGCACCTTCCTCACTAGTTTGGCTGCTACCATGCGCCCTGGTAAAACCATCTCCCCCACCCTCACATGCCTGCCGCCTTGGTGCTGCCGACCGTCTGGACCTTGCAGATGTTAGCCCTTCCGCATACAACTCCTCCTCCTCTACTTCCTCCACCTCCTCTTGTGCCACCACCTGACTCCGAATTCTGTTTAACATGTGCTCCAGCATGTAAATCACCGGAATAGTCATGCTGATAATGGCATCGTCAGCACTAAACATCTTCGTCGCCATTTCAAAACTGTGCAGAAGGGTGCATAGGTCCCTGATCTGAGACCACTCCTCCAGCGTGACTTGCCCCACCTCCGGATCTCGTTGGCCCAGGCTATACGTCAAAACGTATTGCACCAGGGCTTGTCGGTGCTGCCACAGTCGCTGCAACATGTGCAGAGTTGAATTCCACCGGGTAGGCACATCGCATTTTAGCCGGTGAAGTGGCAGGCCCAACGACTTCTGTAGAGATGTAAGTCGCTGAACTGCGGGATGCGAACGGCGGAAGTGAGCACACAGCAACCGTGCCCTCTGCAGAAGGCCATCTAGTCTGGGATAGTGGGCTAAAAATTGCTGGACAACCAGGTTCAACACGTGAGCCATACAAGGCACGTGTGTGACATTGCCCCGGCGAAGGGCCGCACCCAGGTTTGCAGCATTGTCGCACACAGCCTTCCCTGGTTTCAGGTCCAGTGGAGACAACCATTCATGAAATTGGTTCTCCAGAGCTGACCACAACTCCTCAGCTGTGTGACTCACATTTCCCAGACATTTCAAAGTAAAAACTGCCTGATGACGTTGAGTCCTACTGCCCGCATAGTAAGGAGGTGTGCAGGATCCCTTCTGCGCAGTTAGAAAGCTTGTGGCATGACCAGACAGGCTTTGGGTGCAGGTGGAAGACCGAGAGGAGGTTGAGGAGGCAGAAGCAGTGGAGGAACTTTGACATAAAGAGGATTGACGCACAACTCGTGGGGACGGCAAGACTTGGACAGCAGCCCCTTGTCCTGCTGTCACCATAGTTACCCAGTGCCCAGTCAGCGACATGTAACGCCCCTGTCCATGCCTACTCGTCCAAGTGTCTGTGGTGAAATGCACCCTGTCACACACAGAGTTTCTCAAAGAAGCGGTGATGTTGTGTGCGACATTCTGGTGGAGCGCAGGCACACCTTTCTTTGAGAAGTAGTGCCGACTGGGCATCTGGTACTGGGGCACTGCGACGGACATAAGGTCTCGAAAATCCTCTGTGTCCACCAGGCGGAAAGGCAGCATTTCTGTAGCCAAGAGCTTGCAGATGGTGAAATTCAACCTCTTAGCTTTCTCATGGCTAGGAGGAAATGGTCTTTTACTTGTCCACATCTGAGGGACCGAGGGCTGGCTATTGTGCTTAGACAGGGTTGATAAGGGTGTCCCCGGCAAACTGCCGGTCTGTGAGGAAGATGCAGGCGGACATGTTAGGTTGCCTTGATCCAAAGGTGGTGCTATCGATGTCGGACAGCGCTCAACACCAGCTGGTGTTACCACCTCCAAAGAAAATGATGACCTGCCAATCACGCTGGCTGTTGCGGGTAAAGAGGTGGCAGGTCTGCGCCCCAAAACAGGTGTGACTGCTGTCCCCCCAGTCACAGAGGATGAAGAGGCCGCGGATGCACAAGATATGGCAGACGGTGGTTGGCCCGGCCGGCTAGGCCGCATTGTAGCACACTGAGCTTCCCACTGCAACTTATTCTTCATGTCCATGTGCCGGTTCATGCATGAAGTACTCAAACTATGTATTTTTTGGCCTCTACTTAGCTTTTGCTGACAAATGTTACAGATAACACGAGTTGGGTCATCTTTATCGATCTGAAAAAATGCCCAGGCTATGCAAGGCTTAGCACCCATGCGACCTGAAGAGCCACCACGACTTGTGGTGAGAGGTAGAGTTGTGTTTGAGGATGCAGTTGTTGACGTGCTTCCAGTACTACGTCTCTGTCCAGGAAGGCGCAACCTGACCTCGTCGTCACTAGCATCTTCCTCCACCTCCTCTGCTGACCTCATCTCTTGGCTGACTGTGGGTTGACAGTAAGTGGGATCTCCAACCTCATCATCATCACCCTGTGCGTTATCACACCCGTCGTCCTCAGAGCCAACCTGTTCCTGCCCTGACAAAAAACTAAAGTTGTCGCTCCAATCAGGTATTTGAGTCTCATCATCGTCTTCCTCATTGTCTCCACCAACAGGAGTTACAGTTTGGGAATGAGGGTCTACATTATGGTCAGAACCTTCTGCGTCTGGTCCTGGATCCGATTCATAAAGATTCTGGGCATCAGTGCAGATCATTTCCTCGTCTGGATTCACAGAAGCGCTGGAGTCGACCTCTGATTCCCAGGCTATAGTATGAGTAAACAGCTCTGCAGACTCAACCATCTGTTCTACCTCATACTCAGACGGGCAGCTGGAGATTTGGGAGCTGAGAGGAAGCAAGTGCGATTGGGGTGACACCTTTGAGGACTGGAGTATTTGTGATGTTGAAGTTGATGTGGAGGAGAGCCCACTTAAAGAAGCACTTGATATCCGTTGAAGCACCTGCTGTTTTTGTGCCTCATCTGGAATTTGTAGCGATTGGCGTGGCCGTAAGAAAGGGATCTTATCACATTGTCCGCTAAAAGAAGTAGACATTTTAGTTTGGCTGGAAGATGGTCTTTCTTCTGCAGATGTTACTGTTGCTTTAACACCTACCCCACGGACACAACCTTTTTTCCCCTTCCCAACACGCCTATTCCCCTTTCCACCAGCAGCAGGCCTTTTTCCACTCATTTTGGTGGTTAACTAATTCACAACTCTGGAGTTGTTTGCACAAAAAAACAATGGATGGGAACCGAGCAGAGCTGTGTGGCCAAACTGTGGTATTAGGCCAAAACTATTGGCTGGGTTAGATGCAGAAAAAAATTATATTCAATTTGCAACCTGATGGAGGTCAGTATAGATGGACTAATAGAGAAAGTCCCACACACAGCTAGAAGCCCAAATATTTTTTCAGAGGTAGATGCAGAAAAAAATTATATTCAGTTTGCAACCTGATGGAGGTCTGTATAGATGGATTAATAGAACAAGTCCCACACACAGCTAGAAGCCCAATATTTTTTCAGAGGTAGATGCAGAAAAAAAATATATTCAGTTTGCAACCTGATGGAGGTCAGTATAGATGGACTAATAGAGAAAGTCCCACACACTGCTAGAAGGCCAAATATTTTTTCAGAGCTAGATGCAGACAAAAAAATTTTTTAATTTGCAACCTGATGGAGGTCAGTATAGATGGACTAATAGAGAAAGTCCCACACACTGCTAGAAGGCCAAATATTTTTTCAGAGCTAGATGCAGACAAAAAAATATTTTTAATTTGCAACCTGATGGAGGTCAGTATAGATGGACTAATAGAGAAAGTCCCACACACAGCTAGAAGCCCAAATATTTTTTCAGAGCTAGATGCAGTAAAAAATAATATTGAGTTTGCAACCTGATGGAGGTCAGTATAGATGGACTAATAGAACAAGTCCCACACACAGCTAGAAGTCCAAATATTTTTTCAGAGGTAAATGCAGAAAAAAAATATATTCAGTTTGCAACCTGATGGAGGTCAGTATAGATGGACTAATAGAGAAAGTCCCACACACTGCTAGAAGGCCAAATATTTTTTCAGAGCTAGATGCAGACAAAAAATTATTTTTAATTTGCAACCTGGTGGAGGTCAGTATAGATGGACTAATAGAGAAAGTCCCACACACAGCTAGAAGCCCAAATATTTTTTCAGAGCTAGATGCAGAAAAAAATTATATTCAGTTTGCAACCTGATGGAGGTCAGTATAGATGGACTAATAGAACAAGTCCCACACACAGCTAGAAGCCCAAATATTTTTTCAGAGGTAGATGCAGAAAAAAATTATATTCAGTTTGCAACCTGATGGAGGTCTGTATAGATGGATTAATAGAACAAGTCCCACACACAGCTAGAAGCCCAATATTTTTTCAGAGGTAGATGCAGAAAAAAAATATATTCAGTTTGCAACCTGATGGAGGTCAGTATAGATGGACTAATAGAGAAAGTCCCACACACTGCTAGAAGGCCAAATATTTTTTCAGAGCTAGATGCAGAAAAAAATTATATTCAGTTTGCAACCTGATGGAGGTCAGTATAGATGGACTAATAAAACAAGTCCCACACACTGCTAGAAGCCCAAATATTTTTTCAGAGCTAGATGCAGAAAAAAATTATATTCAATTTGCAACCTGATGGAGGTCAGTATAAATGGACTAATAGAACAAGTCCCACACACTGCTAGAAGCCCAAATATTTTTTCAGAGCTAGATGCAGAAAAAAATTATATTCAATTTGCAACCTGATGGAGGTCAGTATAGATGGACTAATAGAATGATGCTATGCCCAAAAGATTTTACTTCACTTGGTGCAGTAAAAAAATTGGTATTCTATACACAGGTGGTATATCTTGCAACACAGATAGGCTACTCCACTGACTAACACACTCTACAATAGGCCAAAAAGGATTAGCTTTGCTAGATTCAGCCAAATGCTGTGAAAAAAACTTGCACAGCACTGGCACAGACCTGCCTGGCAAAAACTGATAGGAACTGATGTAACCTAGTCCTGAAAAGGACTGCAATTACAATTAGTCTTTACTCCCACAATCTATCTATTTAAGAGCACAGACCTGCCTGATAAAAGTCGTAGGAAATGCTGTAACCTAGTCCTTAAAAGGACTGCAATCACAACTATTCCCTACTCCCAAGCTATTTGTAGATTTGTGCGAAAATTGGCTTGAAATTAACAAGGTATAGCGCACACAGCAACAGCGGTGCCGTCTAACACGCAGCTGCAGCAGTGAGAAAATGGTGGCGACGGGGAAAATGGCTTGGTCTTATAGGGCAAGGACATGTGACATACACTGCCAATGACACATGCCCTTGCTTGTGTGAAAAAAGCACTTCGCTCCGTGTGTGCGCTGCTGATAGGCTGACAGATTGCACCTCCCCACTGTAAATGCGGGAAAAAGAAAAAAAATGGAGATCTTCATTATTCCTGCAGAGATCCATCCCCTGCCCCTCCCCCCGCCCCGCTGTACACTCAAACTGCGTATTAACATTAATTTTCATCATTACTGAGAAAAAAACCAGTTATGATTTTGGTGCACGAACAGTTATCGAACATAACCTCGAACAGCCGAATTTTTCTCAAATCGTTCGTGTTCGCCGAACGGCTCGAACACCGCCCAAAACAGCTCGAATTTGAGATTGGCGAACAGTTCGAGTAGAACAACGCTCATCTCTACTTATGATCAGTATGGTCCTCTTTCCTGCAGATTGTATGCATGCTCTTATGGTTTTATGGCTTTTTTTCAAGAGTGTACAGCAATACCAGTATATAGTGAAAATCTCGGTTTGTCTTGGAGCTTAGCCTATGGCCACGACCCGACTATCAATATTTGGTCAGTATTTTTTCTCAGGAGTTGGAGACAAATCCAGGTGAGGAAAAATCAGAGAAAAGATATAATAGAAACAAGTCACCAATTCTGCATTTATCACCCACTCCTGGTTTTGGCTCCCACTCCTGAGAAAAAATACTGACCGAATACTGATAGTGGAGCCAAGGCTCTTGAAGATGGGGAGATAAAAAAAACTCAAAATGGAAACTGGCAATGTCTAAAATGGGTTAATATTAGTTATGAGCGAGCATGGGAACAGCATGGGGAAGACCTCTGGAAGCATCTCTGACTACCAGATCACTGCCTAAAAGTGTGCCCATCATAAGTGATCCTTGGCGCATGCGAAGATGCCTCCCACCATGCACCTGTCATTGCAGACAATCACCGTCCACATCCTTGTTCCACTGCATCGTTCAGTTGTCCCTACCCCATTCCTTGGAATTCAAGTGCAAGTATGCAGGCAGCCAGCCACCCACCCACCCACAGGCTGCAATACTATACTGCCAAATTTTTGACAGCTGCTTGCACTTGAAATGTGGCCTATTAAGCTCATGGAGGTGGAAGCTTTTCACAACCTCATGACGGCGGCGGCCGGGTGTCCATACTCGGTCCCCAACCACGACTATATTTCCCGGTATCGCCTCCGCTTTCCACAAGCACGTGTCCCACAACATTATCCATGCCCTCCCCAGTGCACTTACTGGGAAGGACCGCCTAACCACAAACACGTGGACAGGTGAATGTGGCCAGGGATGGTACGGAGCCAGTCCACAACTTTTTTTGCTGACAGTTGTATTTAGCTCGGTGAAAGGACTGGCATAGAGGGAAACCCTATCTAGCCTGCATGTCATTTCTCACAGGAAGTCCTGTAAAGCTGCTTGCACTTGAAATGTGGCCTTTTAGGCTCGTGGAGGCGGAAGCTTTTCACAACCACATGCCTCATGCCTCGTGTCCATACTCGTCACTATTTCTCCCAGTGTTGTCTCCGTCTTCTACAAGCGCGGGTCCCTGAACATTACTGCTGGTACTTTTCTGTGTGAATTTGCTTGCCTCCTACCAGCCTGGAATATTTCCAGCAAACTATGGTACGACGCCATGGTATTAGCACTGCCCCCAGTACCAGTAGCGAAGCCATCCCCAATTTCCTTCTCAGGAATTTTATTTGGTAGACTGAGTGGCTGCCCAAATACATTTTCTCACAAAGGAGCTGAAGATAGAGTGGCAGCAGGTGCAAGTTTCTCCAGCCTGTTAGATATTAGAGGGTGAACGGCAGCACATTGGATCAGTGGTTAGCACTAAAGACTTGCAGCGCTGGGATCCTGGGTTCAAATCCCAGCAAGGACAACATCTGCAAGGACTTTTTATGTTCTCCCGATGTTTGCATGGGTTTCCACCTCAGTAAAAAAGCAGCCATAGATTGTCCGGGAATCTTTCCACACACTTTTCTTAGCCAGGACTGCTTCTCGGCAGGGTTGGATGGTCCCACCAGAGAATCCTCTGGTGTGCCTTGGCATCTACCTCAGGAGAGTTCATGAGAGCGCTAACTTTGCAGCTGCTATGGGGCTCTTGAGCGGGGGAGAAAGGTTAGCCCTCAGAATCAAATCCTCTGGTGGGCACAATGTTTTTCAATCTGGAACAGCTTCTCAGTGGGAGTTGTATTTCACCACAGTCATATTATTCAGCTCGGTGAAAGGACTGGCATAGAGGGAAACTGTGTCTACCCTGGCTGTCATTTCTCCGTCATCTGGTTCCGCCCATTGTCACACACTACCATGCCTGGCTGTATGTTCAGCGGTGAGAGCCACAGATCAGGCTGCTGTGTTACAGCTTTCAACAACTCTGCAGCGCTGGGCGGTTTGTCAATTAAGCATTAGGAATGTTATCTTCAGCACAGCCTGTTGCCGCTTGGCCAAGGCAGTGCTGCAGTGCTGTCAGCTTGTGACTGATGTGGTCATTTCAGAGATGGAGGAGGAGGTGCATGAGCTGAACAATGTGATTACATTGTTGTTAAATTGGTGACGCTGTTATTTATACTAAAGAAAGATCCTATTGTTTTGTTTTTTTTAAGCATTTTTTTAAGACAAATGCATTCACCGGGAAATGTCATTTTAACATTTTACAACCTTAGCTGGCAATGTGGTGTGTGACCCATCATCAGACACTTCCTGTTTTATTTATGATGGAGGGACTCTGAAAGTCATAAAGCCTATTTTTATAGGGACATCAGACGGCCCTTACTATTTTTAAAAGGCCAGCAGTCGGCCATAGTTATTGTTAGAGAGCCATAAGCCGGCTATGCTTTGTTGTTCTCATTATTAACAAGTGGGTTTCCTATACTGTTATTGCATATCCAGTGACTGCAAGGGCTGCCAAAAATTTGGATGCAACCCAATATCCCTTTGAAGAGACATAGAGGAGGGTCTCAGAAAAAAAAATGTTCCCATTATAAAGGAGCAGGTCTCCTACAGTGGAAATGCCCATGCTGTGACTGCAAGGGCTGGCAAAATTTGGGAAAAACCCCACTAAGAATTTAAAGACACACGGAGCAGGGCCACAGTAACAAGGTACGACATGTTCCCATTAGAAAGGAGAGGGTCTGCTATACAGTTATAGGGTATGCAGTGTGTCCAACGGCTGACCAATTTTAGGAAAAACCCCACTAAGAATTTAAAGACACATAGAGCAGGGCCACTGTAAAGACAAATTCCCATTAGAAAGGAGAGAGTCTCCCATAGTGTTGGCCTATGCAGTGAATGCAAGGGCTGCCAAAAATTTGGAGGCACTTCAATGCCCCTTGGAAGAGACGTGGAGGAGGGCCTCAGAAAAAAATGTTCCCATTAGAAAGGAGCGGGCCTTCTATACTTGCAATGCCCATGCTCTAAGTGTATGGACTGACAAACAATTACCCCTGGGGGGTATACGTGAACATACTGTATCCAAATTTTTTTTTACGGCCATCATAAGCACCCTTTAAAAAAATTAGGTGGGTGTTGCATCACAGACCAACCACGGTCATCCTGGTGATACGGTGGTGGAGGATGAGGAGAAGGAGGAGGACAAAAGCAAATAGCCAAAATAAGGAAGCGTATACCCATTTGTGGGTGTGAAAAGGTGCATGGGAATACACCTCTCAAGAAAAGACACTGGATTGGAGTTTATGTTACGCTGCTATCATTCAATGGTGTTGAGTAGACTTGCCCAATCCAGCCCTTGTTCATTTTTATAAAAGTCAGCCTGTCAGCATTTTCAGTTGACAGGCGGATGCGCTTATCAGTTATAATTCCACCAGTGGCACTAAAAACCCGCTCTGATAAAACGCTGGTGGCAAAGCAGGCCAGGACCACCAAGGCATAGAGAGCCAGTTCATTCCACGTATCCAGCTTGGATACCCAATAATTATAAGGCACAGTGGAATCACGGAAGACGTTGGTATGGTCGGCAAGGTACTCCCTCAGCATCTTCCCAAACTTTGCACTCCTTGTGAGAGTACCCCGCGCCTCAGGGCCTGTCCGATGGGAGGGTCTGAGAAAACTCTCCCAGAACTTTGACAGTGTTCCCCTGCCTCTGCTGGATTGAAGTTGTGTCTCTCTCGCCTGTACTCCTTGGTTGTCCAACGAAGTGTGCCCTCTGCCGCCAGCGTTTTCAGATGGGAATTTTTTTAATAGTTCCGCAACAAGGGCCTACTGGTACAGCCCCATTTTTGTAGACATGTCCGCCTCAGGAATAAGAGATATAAAGTAATGGCTGTCACCCAAAATTTTGAGAATGTGAGGGCCATGGGAAGGGCAGCGTAACATGTAGTATTGGCGTCTCTGCCCCCTGACAGGCAGAGACGCCGTCCCTCTTACCGCCGCGCTCCCCACCCAGCATTCTCCGGCGCTCCTGCTTCTGCTGCTGCCGGCGCTCGCAGCTTCCCGGGCACTGTGCTTAGGGCGCGCGACTCTAAAAGGTGCCGCGCGCGCCGTCCTAAGGAGTCCCCGGCCAATGGAGACCGGAGGACCTCTCATATATAAGGCACCTCCTCCAAAATGGAGGTGCCCGTGCAAGGTTGTAGCTTTGTGTGTTATACTTTGCTTCAGCCCTCAGGTCCTGCTGCTAGCCTGACTACCAGTCCAGCCCGCCAGCCTGACTACAAGTCCAGCCCGCCAGCTTGACTACAAGTCCAGCCCGCCAGCCTGACTACAAGTCGAGCCCGCCGGCCTGACTACAAGTCCAGCCCGCCAGCCTGACAACAAGTCCAGTCCGCCGGCCTGACTACAAGTCCAATCCGCCAGCCTGACTACAAGTCCAGTCCGCCAGCTTGTCTAATCTCCAGCCAGACAATCTGTCTACAGTCCAGTCCGCCAGTCTGTCTATGGGCCCTGCCTGCCTGCTTATCTGGAAGCACCTGCCCGTTACCTGCCGGCCTGCCAGCCCGCTTACCTGGAAGCACCTGCCTGTTACCTGGCGTGCCTGCCAGCCCGCTTACCTAGAAGCACCTGCCTGTTACCTGCCATGCCTACCAGCCAGTCTACCTGGAGGGTCCTGCTTGTTACCTGCCGTGTCTGCCAGTCCGTCTGCCTGGATCACCCGTCAGCCTGCCTGCCTTGCTCATCTGCTGTACCGGTCAGTCCCTGCCTTCTGACCTGTGGGAGTCACCTGCTCTCATACAAGGTCGGTCCCAGAGTAGCACCTGGTCCCTCTGCTCGGACCTTCCCTGGTCACGGAGTTGATTGAGGCACCTTAAGACCTTGGTCGGTCCGAGTTGATACCTAATTACGCCCCTATGGTCCCTCCTTGCACCGCAGCACAGACGTTCCACCACCTGGATCCGTGACAGTTTGCACGGGCCATGGAACACGGTGGCCCCCAGGCCCCTTCACTTGCTGACCTGTACCAGGAGGTTTCTCGTCAGAGATCCCAACAAGAAACCATCCTGACCTACCTGCGGTCTGTCCACTCTCGCCTGGACTTGCTGTCTGTTCCACCTGTGTCCGCCTCAAGTCGTGCGACACCTGCTCCGGCAGCGCCGCTTCCTACCAATACCACGGCATCCAGCCTAAGACCCCGGCTTTCGGCGCCTCCTCGTTTTGGAGGTGACCCCGTCCTATGTCGGGGCTTTCTGAACAAGTGCACGCTGCACTTTGAACTTCTGCCACATCAGTTTCCCTCCGACCAGGCCAAGGTGACGTTCATCATGTCTCACCTCACCGGGGAAGCATTGGCATGGCTAAACCCTCTATGGGAGAGAGGGGATTCCCTGGTGTCCGCTCTTCCGGCTTTCCTCACTGCCTTCCGGAAGGTCTTCGATGAACCCGGACAAAGGATTTCTACTGCCTCCTCATTGCTCCGTCTCCACCAAGGGAGTCTCACAGCGGGCCAGTATGCCATACGGTTCCGTACCCTCGCTTCTGAGCTTGCCTGGACAACGAGGCCCTGGTGTCCACCTTCTGGGAGGGTCTTTCCGGTCGGATTAAGGACGAGTTAGCCGGCCGGGACATTCCTACCACCCTGGATGACCTGGTGTCACTAGCTACCCGGATTGACATCCGTTTCCTAGAACGTGCTAAGGAGACTACCCGGGAGAGAAGATTTCCCCTTCTAGCTCCTGTTTTCCCGAAACCGGCTTCCCAAACAGCAACTCCCCCTGGCACGCTAGCCGGAAACCATGCAGATCGACCAGACCAAGATGGTCAAGTCTCGCCAAGAAACACGCCGAGCCGAGGGGAGCTGTTTCTACTGTGGTAGTAAGGAGCACCTGATCTGCTCCTGTCCGGTGAAACCGGGAAACTCCAGTGTCTAGGACTGCTCGAAGAGGTCGTCCTAGGCAAGAGTAAATACTCTCCATTCTTGACTTTGTCCATCTCTATCTCCTGTGGAGAGAACCGCTTCTTTGAAACCGCACATCTGGATTTCGGAGCCTCTGGGAATCTCATTTCCCAGTCCCTTGTAGAGAAGTATCAGATTCCTACCAAACCTCTGGCTGAACCATTGGCAGTCGCTTCCATGGATGGAAGACTCCTTCCGGTGACCATCTTGCTTTTCACAGAGTCCGTAACCCTGCAGGTGGGAATGCTGCACTCTGAGAGGTTCTCCTTCCTTGTGCTTTCTGGACTCTCTCACCCCCTTTTGCTAGGTCTACCCTGGCTACAGAGACATGAACCCGCTCTGAATTGGCAATCTGGTGACGTGCTCCGTTGGGGGCAGGATTGCCATGAGACCTGCCTGGTTCCGGTTCACCTGGCTCGACCTCCATCTACTCTGGCTAATTTACTTGGTCTACCAGCACCTTACTGGTCCTATGTTGATGTCTTCAACAAGAAGGATGCTGAGACATTTCCACCTCATAGGCCATATGATTGCCCTATCGACCTCGTACCCGGTGCCACTCCACCCCATGCGTGTATTTACCCGTTGTCGTTGTCCGAAACCCGGCCATGTCGGAATACACCGAAGAGAATCTGGCTAGGGGATTCATCTGGAAATCTTGCTCCCTGGCTGGAGCCGGATTCTTCTTCGTAAGAAAGAAAGATGGTTCACTACGCCCCTGTATCAATTATAGAGGACTCAACCAAATTACTATCAAAAACAAATACCCCCTGCCGCTCATCTCTGAGCTGTTCGACCTCCTTAAAGGCGCGAAGATCTTCACCAAGCTCGATCTTCGCGGGGCGTATAATTTGGTTCGGATCCGCCAAGGAGACGAGTGGAAGACGGCATTCAATACCCGTGACGGTCACTATGAATACCGTGTGATGCCCTTCGGTCTCTGTAACGCTCCCGCCGTCTTCCAAGAATTAGTTAACGACATCTTCCGTGACCTCTTATATTCTTGCGTAGTGGTGTACCTGGGTGACATCTTGGTCTTCTCTCCGGATCTTCCTACACACTGGAGGGATGTTCGTCAGGTCCTGCTTAGGCTCAGGCAGAATCACCTATATGCAAAATTTGAGAAATGCCTCTTCGAGCAGACCTCTCTTCCGTTCCTGGGCTATATTATCTCTAAGACAGGTCTACGGATGGACCCCGAGAAGGTCTCTGCCATCTTAAAGTGGCCCCGTCCAGAGGGGTTGAAGGCGATTCAGCGATTCCTGGGCTTCGCTAACTATTACTGTCTCTTCATCTGACATTTCTCTTCTCGGACTGTTCCCATCTCTGCGCTCACCTGAAAGGGAGAAAATCCTAAGCAATGGCCGTCCGAAGCGGAGGAGGCCTTCCTCTCCTTAAATCAAGCCTTCTCTTCTGCCCCTGTGCTGCACCGTCCAGATAGCAACAAACAGTTATTTCTGGAGGTTGATGCTTCCTCTTCCGGAGCTGGAGCGGTGCTCACCCAGAAATCTTCATCCGGGAGAATGGTAACCTGTGGCTTCTTCTCCAAGCTCTTCTCCCCGTCTGAGCACAACTACTCCATAGGAGACCGAGAACTGCTAGCCATCAAATTGGCGTTGGAGTAGTGGCGTTACCTGCTCGAGGGGACTCTGCACCCGGTGGTCATCTATACTGACCACAAAAACCTGGCATACCTACAGAATGCCCAAAGACTCAATCCGCGTCAGGCCCGGTGATCTTTGTTCTTCGCCCGCTTCAACCTTACCCTACATTACCGCACAGAGGTTCCACCACCCGGATCGGTAACATAACATAAACTCAGACAGGCTTGCCAGACTAGTAACAGGAAACACTTCTGTGTCCTCACCAAGAGGATGACTGACCATGCTCTCCTCCTCCTCCTTTCTGTCCTCTGGCCATCCACACTGAACAGACGGTATAACAGCTGTGCAGGTAGTACCGTCTATAGTGCATGAAACTAGCTCCTGTCCTTCCTCCTCCTCCTCCTCTTCCTCATTGTCACCCAATCCATGTTGGGATGAGATGAGGCTTGGCTGTGTGTAATCACCTTGTATGGTTCCTTGGTCCATCTCATCGTGCTCCGCCTGTAATGCATCCTCTTTGATTGTGAGCAGAGAGCGATTCAGAAGACAGAGAAGCAGGATGGTAACGCTAATTATGGCGTCATCGCCGCTCACCATCTTGGTGGAGTCCTCAAAGTTTTGGAGGATGGTACATATGTCTGACATCCATGTCCACTCCTGAGGTCTTATGTGTGGAGTCTGAACTGAATACCGATGGCCTTGATGATGCTGGTACTCAACAACTGCCCTCTTCTGCTCACAAATCCTTCCCAACATCTGCAGTGTAGAGTTCCAACGCGTGGGGACATCACACACCAGTCTGTGAGCCGGAAGCTGCAAACACTGCTGAAACACTGCAAGGGCGGCGGAAGCAGTAGCTGACTTTCTAAAATGGGCACACAGGCGGCGTACTTTAACAAGCAGATCTGGCAGCTCCGGGTAGAATTTGAGAAACCGCTGAAAAACAAGGTTAAGCACATGGGCGACGCATGGTACGTGTGTGAGCTCGCCTCGCCTCAGAGCCGCCACCAGGTTCCGGCCATTGTCACACACGACCACGCCTGGCTGTAGGTTCAGCGGTATGAGCCACAGATCTGCCTGCTCTTTCAGAGCTGTCCACAACTCTTCAGCATTGTGCAGTTTTTCACCTAAGCATATTAGCTTCAGCATAGCCTGTTGCCGCTTGGCCGAGGCAGTGCTGCAATGCTTCCAGCTTGTGACTGATGTGGTCATTTCGGAGATGGAGGCTGAAGAGGAGGAGGAGGCTGAGGAAGATTAGGTGCAGGAGCTATAGACCGTGGGGGCAACCCTGATTGACCTAGGGCCCACAATCCTTGGCGTCGGGAGTGTTCCGTCCCAAGGTCCGACTGGGTCCCAGCTTCCACTATGTTAAGCCAGTGTGCCGTCAGCGAGATGTACTGTCCCTTCCCACAAGCACTTGTCCACATGTCCGTGGTTAGGTGGACTTTACCGGTAACTGCGTTGTTGAGAGCACGGCTAATGTTTTGGGACACGTGCTTGCGTAATGCGGGGACGACACACTGGGAGAAATAGTGGTGGCTGGGGACCGAGGACTGAGGGACGGCCGCAGCCATCAGGTTGCAGAATGCTTCCGTCTCCACGAGCCTAAAAGGCAACATTTCGAGCGCAAGCAATCGTGAAATGTGAGAATTTACAAGTGTTGCGTGTGGGGCGTTGGCTGCATATTTGCGCTTGCATTCCAAGGTATGGACAACTGAACGCTGCGCTGGGACAAGGACATGGACGTGCTTCCTGATGCTGCTACTTGAGAGTGTGCAACGACAGGTGCAGAGCAGGAGGCATCTTCGCATGCACCATGGACAGGGGATTGGCTTGCATCCACAACAGCGGAAGAAGCAATGGTGCCACCTGCAGACACTGTTCCTGGACCCTGGGGTTCGGCCCACAAAGTCGGGTGCTTTGCTGCCACGTGCCTGATCATGCTGGTGGTGGTCAGGCTGGTCATTTTGCCACCCCTGCTGATGATGGCCTGGCAGATGGTGCAAATGGTCTTTTTGGGGTTATCGGCAGAGTCTTTAAAAAACAACCAGACTCGGGAAGACCTAACAGTTGTACTGGCAACTTCCTTCGTGTTGGTGTTATGGGGAACGGTTGCCTCCCTTCTGTCTGCAGCCACTACACTGCTTCTTCCTGCCTGTTGGGGTGCTCTGCCTCCCTCCCCCTGTGTGCTGCTGTCCTCGCTCTGCATGTCCTCCTGCCAGGTTGGGTCAGTTACTATATCGTCCACCACCTCGTCTTCCACTTCCACACCCTGGTCCTCCTCTTTACTTTCTGGCAATTGTGTCTCCTCATCGTCCACCTTTTGTGACACTTTCCCACCGTCACCTTCGTGTGACCGTGGCTGCTCAAATATTTGGGCATCGCTACACGCGATCTCCTCTTGCCCCGCTTCAAGTGGACCGGGCGAGAGGCCAGAATCTATAAATGGAAAAGTCAACAGTTCTTCAGAGTGTCCAAGTGTGGGATCAGTTGTTTCTGGGTACTCGGCATGGTGGGAGGAAGGAGGATCAAGGTGAGGAATATGCGGTCCAGACTCACGGCTCCTGAGACTTGACCATGTGGAAGACAGGGTGGTGGTGGTGGTGGCTAAGAGACTGGAAGCATTATCCGCTATCCAACCAACAACCTTTTGACACTGCTCTGGGTTCAACAGTGGTGTGCTGCAGTCCCATAGAAATTGGGACAGGAAGGTCAGGTGAGAAGATGTGGGTGTTTGTTGTGGCACAATTTTGGCTTGCCCACGGCCTTGTCCTCGGCCTCTGCATGCAACATTACCATCACGTCCAGTTCCCTGTCCCTTGCCACATTCCTTGCCCATTTTAAATGGAGGACAGTATCTTCCACGCTCACTACAAATGACTGAGTTTGGAGCGAACTTATATGTGAGCCGTTTGACGGAGAAAACACAGTTTTAAATACCTGGCCTGTAGGTAAGTAGTTTGAACAGCAAACTGCTGTGAATTGCTTCACTGACACACTGAAATTTTTTTTTAATGGAGGCCAGAAATGGCAGTATTTTCTGAAAACTTTTATGTTATCCGTGTGATGGAGAAAACACAGTTTTAAATACCTGGCCTGTAGGTAACTGTTTTTAACAGCAAACCAGTGTCAAAAACTTTGCTGACACACTGAAAGAAATTTTTAATGGAGGCCAGAAATGGCAGTATTTTCTGACAACGTATATGTGATCCGTGTGATGCAGAAAACACAGTTTTAAATACCTGGCCTGTAGGTATTTATTTTGAACAGCAATCTGGTGTCAATTGCTTCACTGACACACTGAAATTTTTTTTTAATGGAGGCCAGAAATGGCAGTATTTTGTGAAAACGTATATGTAATCCGTGTGACGGAGAAAACATAGTTTTAAATACCTGGCCTGTAGGTAATTGTTTTGAACAGCAAACCAGTGTCAAAAACTTTGCTGACACACTGAAATTTTTTTTTAATGGAGGCCAGAAATGGCAGTATTTTCTGAAAACGTATATGTAATCCGTGTGACGGAGAAAATACAGTTTTAAATACCTGGCCTGTAGGTAACTGTTTTGAACAGCAAACCAGTGTCAAAAACTTTGCTGACACACTGGAAATTTTTTTTAATGGAGGCCCGAAATGGCAGTATTTTTTGAAAACGTATATGTAATCCGTGTGACGGAGAAAACACAGTTTTAAATAGCTGGATTTTTAGCGCTGTAATATGGAAAGGACCTGGCTGTATTTTGCAGTGCCAACAAGCAAATTGCGCAGAAAAACAGTGTTCTCTGGATTGCTTTTTAAGCAAATTATGATGATTAAGATACAAAAAAAAAATATTCCTGGCCCCTGAAACCTGGGCCTATTTCTAAAAATATAACAGCAGCAGAAGGCAGAACTGGAATGGAGCCTCCTGTCCTATGTGTATTGCAGTCTGTTATATACCCTGCCTGCCTGCCTATATACACTGCCTGCCTGATATCTCTGCAGATGGATTAGTTAGTCCTCAAAAGGACTGTTTGTTAAGATGGATATGTGTAATGTATGGCTTTTCTCCCTACACTACCTAATACACGATTAAATCTCTCCCTGACACAGCAGAAGCTCTCCCTACACTGTCTGATCCGGAGTGACTGTGACGAGCATGGCGGCTCCAGGTCTTATATAGACCTGATGACGCTGTGTGGCCAGCCAATCACTGTATTGCCCACAACCAACATGGCTACTGTAGCATCGGCGTCTCTGCCCCGTGCTAGGCAGAGACGCCGTCCCTCTCACCTCCCCACTCCTGGCGCGGCGTCCTCCAGCGCTTCTCTCCCCGCTGCTTCCGGCATGCGCTCCTTCCCCGGCAGTGTGCTTAGGGCATGCGCGCGCGCGCTCCCCCGCTCTTAAAGGGACCGCGCGCGCCGTCCTAAGGAGTCCCCGGCCAATTGCCGGAGGACCTCCCATTTATAAGGCACCTCCTCCAAAATGGAGGTGCCCGAGCTATGTTGTTTGCACTGTGTCTCACCTGTGCTTCAGCCCTCAGGTTCCGCTGCTAGCCTGACTTCCAACCAACAACCTTTTGACACTGCTCTGGGTTCAACAGTGGTGTGCTGCAGTCCCATAGAAATTGGGACAGGAAGGTCAGGTGAGAAGATGTGGGTGTTTGTTGTGGCACAATTTTGGCTTGCCCACGGCCTTGTCCTCGGCCTCTGCATGCAACATTACCATCACGTCCAGTTCCCTGTCCCTTGCCACATTCCTTGCCCATTTTAAATGGAGGACAGTATCTTCCACGCTCACTACAAATGACTGAGTTTGGAGCGAACTTATATGTGAGCCGTTTGACGGAGAAAACACAGTTTTAAATACCTGGCCTGTAGGTAAGTAGTTTGAACAGCAAACTGCTGTGAATTGCTTCACTGACACACTGAAATTTTATTTTAATGGAGGCCAGAAATGGCAGTATTTTCTGAAAACTTTTATGTTATCCGTGTGATGGAGAAAACACAGTTTTAAATACCTGGCCTGTAGGTAACTGTTTTTAACAGCAAACCAGTGTCAAAAACTTTGCTGACACACTGAAAGAAATTTTTAATGGAGGCCAGAAATGGCAGTATTTTCTGACAACGTATATGTGATCCGTGTGATGCAGAAAACACAGTTTTAAATACCTGGCCTGTAGGTATCTATTTTGAACAGCAATCTGGTGTCAATTGCTTCACTGACACACTGAAATTTTTTTTTAATGGAGGCCAGAAATGGCAGTATTTTGTGAAAACGTATATGTAATCCGTGTGACGGAGAAAACATAGTTTTAAATACCTGGCCTGTAGGTAATTGTTTTGAACAGCAAACCAGTGTCAAAAACTTTGCTGACACACTGAAATTTTTTTTTAATGGAGGCCAGAAATGGCAGTATTTTCTGAAAACGTATATGTAATCCGTGTGACGGAGAAAATACAGTTTTAAATACCTGGCCTGTAGGTAACTGTTTTGAACAGCAAACCAGTGTCAAAAACTTTGCTGACACACTGGAAATTTTTTTTAATGGAGGCCCGAAATGGCAGTATTTTTTGAAAACGTATATGTAATCCGTGTGACGGAGAAAACACAGTTTTAAATAGCTGGATTTTTAGCGCTGTAATATGGAAAGGACCTGGCTGTATTTTGCAGTGCCAACAAGCAAATTGCGCAGAAAAACAGTGTTCTCTGGATTGCTTTTTAAGCAAATTATGATGATTAAGATACAAAAAAAAAATATTCCTGGCCCCTGAAACCTGGGCCTATTTCTAAAAATATAACAGCAGCAGAAGGCAGAACTGGAATGGAGCCTCCTGTCCTATGTGTATTGCAGTCTGTTATATACCCTGCCTGCCTGCCTATATACAATGCCTGCCTGATATCTCTGCAGATGGATTAGTTAGTCCTCAAAAGGACTGTTTGTTAAGATGGATATGTGTAATGTATGGCTTTTCTCCCTACACTACCTAATACACGATTAAATCTCTCCCTGACACAGCAGAAGCTCTCCCTACACTGTCTGATCCGGAGTGACTGTGACGAGCATGGCGGCTCCAGGTCTTATATAGACCTGATGACGCTGTGTGGCCAGCCAATCACTGTATTGCCCACAACCAACATGGCTACTGTAGCATCGGCGTCTCTGCCCCGTGCTAGGCAGAGACGCCGTCCCTCTCACCTCCCCACTCCTGGCGCGGCGTCCTCCAGTGCTTCTCTCCCCGCTGCTTCCGGCACGCGCTCCTTCCCCGGCAGTGTGCTTAGGGCATGCGCGCGCGCGCTCCCCCGCTCTTAAAGGGACCGCGCGCGCCGTCCTAAGGAGTCCCCGGCCAATTGCCGGAGGACCTCCCATTTATAAGGCACCTCCTCCAAAATGGAGGTGCCCGAGCTATGTTGTTTGCACTGTGTCTCACCTGTGCTTCAGCCCTCAGGTTCCGCTGCTAGCCTGACTTCCCGTCCTGCATGCCAGCCTGTTACTTGCCTAGTCCGTCAGACCGCTCACCTGGGAGCATCTTCTACTTACCTGCCTTGTCTGCTGACTGCTCACCTGGGAGCGCCCACCAGTCACCTGCCTGTCTCCTGCCTCGTCTGTCAGACTGCTCACCTGGGAGCGTCCACCAGTTACCTGACTGTTTCCTGCTGTCTCAGTCTGCCCGCTCACCTGGGAGCGCCCGCCAGCTACCTGTCAGGTACCCGCCTCGCCTGTCTACCCAGAGACTGCCCCGGTCACTTGCCGTGACCACCTGCCTATCTACCCAGAGACTGCCCCAGTCACTTGCCGTGACCACCTGCCTATCTACCCAGAGACTGCCCCGGTCACTTGCCGTGACCACCTGCCTATCTACCCAGAGACTGCCCCGGTCACTTGCCGTGACCTCCTGCCTATCTACCCAGAGACTGCCCCCATCACTTGCCGTGACCACCTGCCTGTCTACCCAGAGACTGTCCCCGTCACTTGCTGTGACTACCTGCTTGCCCTCCCTGGGAGTCACCCGCTTCCTTACAAGGACTTCCCCCTTGTATTGCAGCTCAGAGGTTCCACTTCCCGGACCCGTAACAGTTAGCTCGGGCCATGGAACCCGGTGGCACCCAAGCTCCCTCGCTCTCTGACCTATACCATGAACTCTCCCGTCAGAGATCCCAGCAGGAGTCCATCCTGAACCACCTGCAGAATGTCAACTCCCGCCTGGACACACTGTCTGCTCCACCAGCAACCACCGCTAGTGTCACGACTCGCACCCCGGCAGCACCGTTGCCCACCAATACCATGGCATCCTGTCCCGGACCCCGGCTGTCTGCACCTCCTCGCTTCGGAGGCGACCCCGCTCAAGCTCGGGGCTTCATAAACCAGTGCACCCTGCACTTTGAACTCTTGACTCACCAGTTTATCTCCGACCGGGCCAAAGTGGCATTCATCATGTTCCATCTCACTGGGGAGGCACTGGCATGGCTTAACCCCCTGTGGGAGAGAGGGGATCCCCTGGTGTCTGACCTGTCGTCTTTCCTCATTGCTTTCCGGAGAGTCTTCGATGAACCGGGACGAAAGAATTCATCTGCCTCCTCTTTGCTACGTCTCCGTCAAGGGAGTCTCACCGTGGGCCAATATGCCATACGGTTCCGCACCCTCGCTTCTGAGCTTGCCTGGGATAATGAGGCCCTGGTGTCCGTCTTCTGGGAGGGCCTTTCCGGTCGGATTAAAGATGAGCTCGCCGGTCGGGATATTCCTACCACCCTGGATGACCTGGTGTCGTTGGCTACCCGGATTGACATCCGGTTTCAAGAACGCACCAAAGAGACCACCCGTGAGAGAAGGTTTCCCCGCCTAGCTCCTACTTTCCAGAAACCTGTCTCCTCATCTGTCACTCCCCGGGCACACTCACCCGAGCCCATGCAGGTCGACCAGACCAAGATGGTCAAATCTCGCCAAGAGTCTCGCCGAGCCGAGGGGAGCTGCTTCTATTGTGGCAGTAAGGAGCACTTGATTCGTTCCTGCCCGGAGAGGCCGGGAAACTCCAGTGTCTAGGACCGCTCGGAGAGGTCGCCCTAGACAAAAATAAATCCTCTCCAACCCTGACTTTGTCTGTATCTATCTCCTGGGGAGAGACCCGTCACTTTGAACTCGCCCACCTGGATTCTGGATCCGCTGGAAACCTCATCTCCCAGTCCCTGGTTGAGAAATACCGTATTCCCACCAAGTCTCTGGCTGAACCCTTGTCGGTCGCCTCAGTGGATGGAAGACTCCTTCCGGTGACCATCCTGCTCGCCACAGAACCCATAACCCTGCAGGTGGGAATGCTGCACTCTGAGGTAATCTCCTTCCATGTGTTGCCCGGACTCTCCCACTCCCTATTGCTAGGTCTACCTTGGCTCCAAACACACGAACCCGTGTTGAACTGGCATTCCGGTGAAGTACTCTGGTGGGGGCCGGACTGCCATAAGACCTGCCTGGTTCCGGTTCGTCCGGTTCGTCCTCCACCTACCCCAGCTAATTTACCCGGTCTTCCGGCTCCTTACTGGACCTATGCTGACGTCTTTGGTAAGAAGGAAGCAGAGACATTGCCACCTCATAGGCCATATGATTGCCCGATTGACCTGGTTCCTGGCGCCACTCCACCCCGTGGGCGTATTTATCCGTTGTCTGCGGCCGAAACCCGGGCCATGTCTGAGTACATAGAGGAGAATCTGGCCAGGGGATTCATCCGGAAGTCTACTTCCCCGGCTGGAGCCGGATTCTTCTTTGTCAAAAAAAAGGATGGCTCGCTACGCCCCTGTATTGACTATAGAGGACTCAATCAGATCACGGTTAAAAATAAATACCCCCTTCCGCTCATCTCCGAGTTATTTGATCGCCTTAAAGGCGCCAGGATCTTTTCCAAGCTGGATCTACGTGGAGCGTATAACCTGGTCCGTATCCGTCAGGGAGACGAGTGGAAAACGGCATTTAATACCCGTGACGGACACTATGAGTACCGTGTGATGCCCTTCGGTCTCTGCAATGCTCCCGCCGTCTTCCAAGAACTGGTCAACGACATCTTCCGTGACCTTCTTTACTCCTGCGTGGTGGTATACCTGGACGACATCTTGGTCTTCTCTCCGGATCTTCCCTCACACCGGAGGGATGTTCGTCAGGTCCTGCTGAGGCTCAGGCAGAACCACCTCTATGCTAAATACGAGAAGTGCCTTTTTGAGCAGACCTCTCTTCCATTCCTGGGCTATGTTATCTCCCAGACGGGTTTGCGAATGGATCCCGAGAAGCTCTCTGCTGTCCTAAAGTGGCCCCGTCCGGAGGGCTTGAAGGCGATACAGCGATTCCTGGGCTTCGCTAATTACTATCGTCTCTTCATTCCTCACTTCTCGTCTCGGACTGCGCCCATATCTGCGCTCACCCGTAAGGGAGCAAATCCCAAGGTATGGCCACCCGAAGCTGAGGAGGCCTTCCTTTCCCTGAAGCAAGCCTTCTCCTCTGCCCCTGTGCTGCACCGTCCGGACTGCAACAAACAGTTCTACCTGGAGGTTGATGCTTCCTCCTCTGGAGCCGGAGCGGTGCTCACCCAAAAGTCTTCTTCCAGGAGAATGGTAACCTGCGGCTTCTTCTCTAAAATCTTCTCCTCCTCTGAGCGCAATTACTCCATTGGAGACCGAGAACTGTTAGCTGTTAAATTGGCGCTGGAGGAGTGGCGTTACCTGCTTGAAGGGGCTCTATACCCGGTGATCATCTACACGGATCACAAAAACCTGGCATATCTCCAAAATGCCCAGAGACTTAATCCACGTCAGGCCCGGTGGTCTTTGTTTTTTGCCCGCTTCGATTTCATCCTTCATTTCCGCCCGGCGGACAAGAATGTCAAAGCTGATGCCTTGTCCCGATCCTTCCTGTCCTCCGACCAAGAGAAGGAGCCTATGCACATTATCGACCCCTCCAAGGTGATGAATGTGGCCCCCCTGGATTTGACTCGTCTTCCACCCGGCAAGACGTTCGTGGCGCCTCCTGACCGTGAGAAGGTTCTTCACTGGGGTCATTCTTCTAAACTTGCTGGCCATGCCGGCCAAAAAAAGACCTTCCTACTCATTTCCCGGCATTACTGGTGGCCTACCCTGCGTAAGGATGTGGTAGACTTCGTCTCTGCATGTTCATCTTGTGGCCGCAACAAGGTTCCCAGACACTTACCAGCTGGTCATCTCCTGCCGCTTCCCATACCTGTTGCCCCGTGGCAACACATCGCTATGGACTTCATTACCGATCTTCCTGTCTCTGCCGGGTGTACTGTCATTTGGGTGGTCGCTGACCGCTTTTCTAAAATGGCCCACTTCATTCCCCTGCCTGGTCTTCCATCTGCACCTGAGCTGGCTAAGGACTTTATCCGCCATATCTTCCGTCTTCATGGCCTACCCCTCCACATCGTGTCGGATCGAGGAGTTCAGTTCACCTCGCGCTTCTGGAGAGCCACATGTAAACTGCTGGACGTCACCCTGGACTTCTCCTCCGCTTACCACCCTCAGTCCAATGGTCAAGTGGAGCGGATCAATCAGATCCTTACCAGCTATCTCCCGCACTTTGTTAATGCCCACCATTCTGATTGGGTGGACCTCCTCCCTTGGGCCGAGTTTTCTTACAATAACCACGAGAGCGAGTCCTCTTCCAAATCCCCGTTCTTTGTTGTCTTTGGCCAGCACCCCCGGATTCCGTTTCCCGTCTCCGCCTCTGTGGACAACCCTGCCGCGCAGTCTCTTGTCAGCGAGTTTTCTACCATTTGGGAGAGTACTAGATCCACACTTCTTCTGTCCTCCGAGCGGATGAAGAGATATGCTGATAAGAGACGTCTGGATCCGCCTCAATTTCGTCCGGGAGACAAGGTTTGGCTCTCCTCCAAACATGTACGGCTCAAGATACCCTCCTACAAGTTAGGTCCTCGCTTCATCAGCCCATTCGAAATCCTCAGGCAAATAAATCCGGTGGCCTACAAACTAAAACTCCCGGCCACCTTACGGATTCCTAACTCCTTCCATGTGTCTCCCCTCAAACCCGTTGTCTTTAACTCTTTTTCCAATAATCCAGGTGCCCCTCCTGCTCCGGTTTCCGCTGATGACGTCTTTGAGGTAGAGAGTATTCTGGCCTCCAAGAGGGTAAAAGGAAAGACCTTTTTTCTGGTAGATTGGAGGGGGTTTGGTCCTGAGGAGAGAACTTGGGAGCCCAGGGAGAACATCAACGCCCCGCTTCTCCTTGAAAAATTTCTTTCTGGCCAAAAAAAGAGGGGGCCTAAAGGGGGGGGTACTGTAGCATCGGCGTCTCTGCCCCATGCTAGGCAGAGACGCCGTCCCTCTCACCTCCCCACTCCTGGCGCGGCGTCCTCCAGCGCTTCTCTCCCCGCTGCTTCCGGCACGCGCTCCTTCCCCGGCAGTGTGCTTAGGGCACGCGCGCGCGCGCTCCCCCTCTCTTAAAGGGACCGCGCGCGCCGTCCTAAGGAGTCCCCGGCCAATTGCCGGAGGACCTCCCATTTATAAGGCACCTCCTCCAAAATGGAGGTGCCCGAGCTATGTTGTTTGCACTGTGTCTCACCTGTGCTTCAGCCCTCAGGTTCCGCTGCTAGCCTGACTTCCCGTCCTGCATGCCAGCCTGTTACTTGCCTAGTCCGTCAGACCGCTCACCTGAGAGCATCTTCTACTTACCTGCCTTGTCTGCCAGTCCGCTCACCTGGGAGCGTCCTTCAGTTACCTGCCTGTTACCTGCCTCGTCTGTCAGACCGCTCACCTGGGAGCGTACACCAGTTACTTGCCTGTTACCTGCCTTGTCTGCTGACTGCTCACCTGGGAGCGCCCACCAGTCACCTGCCTGTCTCCTGCCTCGTCTGTCAGACTGCTCACCTGGGAGCGTCCACCAGTTACCTGACTGTTTCCTGCTGTCTCAGTCTGCCCGCTCACCTGGGAGCGCCCGCCAGCTACCTGTCAGGTACCCGCCTCGCCTATCTACCCAGAGACTGCCCAGGTCACTTGCCGTGACCACCTCCCTATCTACCCAGAGACTGCCCCGGTCACTTGCCGTGACCTCCTGCCTATCTACCCAGAGACTGTCCCCGTCACTTGCTGTGACTACCTGCTTGCCCTCCCTGGGAGTCACCCGCTTCCTTACAAGGACTTCCCCCTTGCATTGCAGCTCAGAGGTTCCACTTCCCGGACCCGTAACAGCTACGGCATTACAGTGCATGTCAGGCAATCCCTGCATGTTCATTGGCTCTCTAAAGAGCGCTAAACACGCAGGGAGGGGACCCGAGTTCCCCCCCGAGCAACCTGGAAATACTCGCTGAGCTTGTCGAGCACCATGATGCTCGGGCGAGTACCGAGTAGTGGCGAGTGCGTTCGCTCATCACTAGTTAATATGTAACTGTTGATTCAGGAGGACTTGTCTGTGTCTGCCTATAGTTCCTTCCTATGGATGTAATCTCATCCCCCAGTAATGTGAAAAATGTAGTCACTGAAGACAAATTCTCATTTTTTACACTTTTGTTTTTTCCTCCCTATCTTCCAAAAGCCATAACTTTTTTATTTTTCCATCGTCTTTTCTATAGGGATGCAAGATGAACTAATAAAGCCAATTTAGGAATAGCACTTTTTTCTTTACCATGTTTACCATTTTCAGGGAAATATACAACATTTTGATAACTTTTTATTGCATTTTTGCAGGGAGCTGCAGTGGGCCTTGAACATGTGTTCCCTTAGAGAGATTCTGTTGGATGGCTCAATCCTGCTAAGCTGTCATGCTATATGGGCATGCAGGTCATATATAGCCAAATAGAATGATACATTGATATCTGCAATCTGATTTTTTATTCCAGAGAAATTCATGTTTTTCCTATATATAAATGACCTCTTCCAGGATATGGGGAGGATTTTGCCCGGAATATAACTCCGCCTCCAGAGCTTATTTTAAATAAAAGGGGGAGTTACCAGTGTGAGACAAGTAACTAACACAGAACAGGAGAAATTAAATTTGTCTTCTTGAAAACACATTTTTTGCTGCTCTCTGAGCTCTGCTGTGTTGCAACGATTTTGCAACCCTGTCTGCATGTAAGATGGAAGAACAGAGAGGAACATGCAGATGTGTCAGTTATGATCACACACAACTCTGCAGTGAGATCAAGAGAGTAGAGAGAGACCATTACATATCACACTGGACTGGTAACTCCCCCTTCATGTAAAATAAGCTCTGGAGGCAGAATTATCTTCCAGGCAACATTCTCTCCATAGCCTAAAAGAGGTTATTTAATTAAAGTTATAAAATACGATTTTTCCACAACCAGGC
Organism: Phyllobates terribilis; assembly: GCF_046119375.1. Lineage (NCBI taxonomy): Eukaryota > Metazoa > Chordata > Amphibia > Anura > Dendrobatidae > Phyllobates > Phyllobates terribilis. The sequence goes on from NW_027362762.1 coordinate 697,441,715, forward strand.
ATCTGATATGGGGCATACAGATATCACTCTTTTCAGCAGTCTATAACCTGTATGCCCATATTAATAGTTTAGATAGGTCAAATGTGGTGACATATTCCCTTTAATCTCATGTGCTATATACTAATTAATATTTTTACAGTTATCACTGTTAATTGGGTAATGTATAGCACAATAGTTTTAACAGAATTCAAATGAAAGACAAAACTTTGTACAAGAGATGAGAATGATCTATGGTGGATTGACTTCAAGTTGAATTTTATGAAATTCACTCTGTGATTTGAGGATTGGCTAAAATCAATGTCTAGCACAATTTCACACATTGCTACATACTTAGAGAGCAGGCTAGTGGTGTCAGGTGCAGCTTTACAGTAATTTACTGAAACTATCACATCAGATGGTCTAACTCAGCCAATCATCTGAGCTATCACAGCTAGAGATGAGCAAACTTCTGAATGTTCAGGTTCAGCGAGTTTTGCTGAACAGCTATAAGAACTTTGTTTTAGGGTACCCGATCCTGAACCCAAAGGAGTCCCTGAATATCCATGGTTTCCCACGCTGTCATCTGCGTGACGGCGCAGGAAAAAGGGGTGTTAGTATCGTTACCGCCGGACAGAGCACTGCAGGATCACGCAGTCAGATGTCAGCGTGAACCTGCAACTGTAACTGTGACGAGCGGTAAAAAACTAAACCGCGGGTCATAGGCGTCGGGTAATGAGACTACTACTCCCATCAGCCGACGCCTGCTGCCACTGTACACAGTGAGTGCAGGAGCCGCTAAAGGGATTATTCATCAGCCTGTGCCTGTGCTCAGAGTAAAAAAAAAAAAAAAGTTAAAATTAATAAATATTCAAATAAAAAACACAGTTATACTCACCTGCACTTAATCCCTAATGGCCTTATCCCTTGGAAAAAAAAAAAAACTATAATACTCACCATAATGCCTAATCCCCGATGCCCTTTCACCTGTAAAAAAGAAAAAATAATAAACCACCATATAACTCACCTGTCTGCCGTATCCCAGGTAATCCATAATGTCTCACGTCGTTCTCACTTGTAGAAAAGTCACATTAGCAGATGTGACTGTACTACCCGGCCGCCGACTGCACACTGACAGGAAAGTAATCATTTCTGCAGTGTATAGCGTTGAGCTACCACGAGAGAGGTCAAAAGAGTTCATCAGCTGATGAGCTCTGGTGATCTCACTTTCTGCACCGCTGATGCGTGAGAAAATTCTCACGCAGCAGTGGTGCCGTGAGATCACTGGAGCTCATCAGCTGATGAACTCCGGTGACATCTCTCACGGCAGCTCAGTGCTACACACTGCCTGTGTCAGAGTGTAGCCGGCTGTCCTGTAAAGCAGTCACATCTATTGAGGTGACTGTTCTAAAAGAGAGATCTGCGTGGAATGGTATGAATTATTTCATCATGTTGGACAGGTGAGGGATATTGTTTTTTTTTATTTTTGTTATTTTATAGGTGACAATGACTTTAGATGGATTAGGCATTAGAGTATAAGGTTGCTTTTTTATTTTCTGTTTTTTTTACAGGGGAAAATGGCTTCAGTGATTAGGCATTAGGTGAGTATAACTGTGTTTTTTATTTTTAAATAAATATGTAAAAAATGGTGAGGACTTTTATTTAAAATAAAGGATTTTATTCTTGCTGTGTCTTTATTTAAAAACTTTTACTACAAGGTTAGTAATGAGAGTGCCTTATAGATGCCTCTCCATTGTTAATCTTGGCTTCATGTCAGCTGCCAATACAAGGCTGACATGAACCCCAATCTTATTGCTCTTACTTGCCACGGCATCAGGGCAAGTGGGAAGAGTTAGGCTAAGCCCCAGACTTGTTGCATCTTATTGATGTGATATTTCTGGGGTGGCTGATGACTGATGTTATTAGCCTCGGAGGGGGCCAATATCCATACAGCTAACAGCTGTGTGGTTAGACTTTGCTGGTTAAAATTTGTAGGGGGACCCTACATCATTTTTTTCTGGGGTCCCCCTGTAATATAGTCAGTAAATGCTAATCAAATAGCTGTGGGCTTTTATTAACCCCTTTACAACCCAATGTGGTTTGCACGTTAATGACCAGGCCAATTTTTACAATTCTGACCACTGTCACTTTATGAGGTAATTACTCTGGAACGCTTCAACGGATCCCCCTGATTCTGAGATTGTTTATTCGTGACATATTGTACTTCATAATTGTGGTAAAATTTCTTCGATATCACTTGCGTTTATTTGTGAAAAAAAAACGGAAATTTGGTGAAAATTTTGAAAATTTAGCAATTTTCAAAATTTGAATTTTTATGCCCTTAAATTAGAGAGATATGTCACACAAAATAGTTAATAAATAACATTTCCCACATGTCTACTTTACATCAGCACAATGTTGGAACCAAATTTTTTTTTATTTAGGAGCTATAAGGGTTAAAAGTTGACCAGCGATTTCTCATTTTTCCAACAAAATTTACAAAACCATTTTTTTAGGGACCACATCATATTTAAAGTCACTTTGAGGGGTCTTCATGACAGAGAATACCCAAAAGTGACTCCATTCTAAAAACTGCACCCCTCAAGGTGCTCAAAACCACATTCAAGAACTTTATTAACCCTTCAGGTGCTTCACAGGAATTTTTGGAATGTGGAAGAAAAAAATTAACATTTAACTTTTTTCATAAAAATGTTACTTTAGACCCAATTTTTTTTATGTTTTCAGGGGCAACAGGAAAAAACTGGACCCCAAAATTTGTTGTGTAGTTTCTCCTGAGTAAGCAGATACCCTATATGTGGGGGAAAACCACTGTTTGTGTGCACGGCAGGGTTCGGAAGGGAAGGAGTGCCATTTGACTTTTTGAATGTAAAATTTGCTTGAATAATTAGCGGATGCCATGTTGCATTTGGGGAGCCCCTGATGTGCCTAAACAGTGGAAACCCCCCACAAGTGACACCATTTTGGAAACTAGACCCCTCAGGGAACTTATATAGATGTGTGGTGAGCACTTTGAACCCCCAGGTGCTTCACAGAAGTTTATAACATTGAGCCATAAAAATAAAATTTTCACATTTTTCCCACAAAAATGTTTTTCAGCCCCCACTTTTGCATTTTCATAAGGGTAACAGGAGAAATTGCACCATGCAGTTTGTTATGCAATTTCTCTTGAGTAAGCAGATACCCCATATGTGGGGGAAAACCACTGTTTGGGCGCACGGCAGGGTTCGGAAGGGAAGGAGCGCCATTTGACTTTTTGAATTTAAAATTTGCTTGAATAATTAGTGGATGCCATGTTGCATTTGGGGAGCCCCTGATGTGCCTAAACAGTGGAAACCCCCCACAAGTGACACCATTTTGGAAACTATACCCCTCAGGGAACTTATCTAGATGTGTGGTGTGCACCTTGAACCCCCAAGTCCTTTACAGAAGTTTATAACATGGAGATGTGAAAATAAAAAAATCAAACTTTTTCCACAAAAATGATGTTTTAGCCCCAATTTTTTTATTTTCACGAGGGTAAGAGGAGAAAATGAACCCCAAAAACGTTTGTGCAATTTCTCCTGAGTACGCCAATACCCCATATGTGGGGAAAATACAGTGCTTGGGCGCACGGCAGAGTTCAGAAGGGAAGGAGCACTGTGTGACTTTTTGAACGCAAAATCGTGTGGAATCGAGAGCGGACGCCATGTCGCGTTTGGAGAGCCCCTGATGTGCCTAAATAGTTGAAACCCCCCACAAGTGACCACATTTTGGAAACTACACCCCTCAAGGATTTTATCAAAGGGTATAGTGAACATTTTGAACCCAGAGGTACGACACAGATTTGATGACATTAGGTCATCATATTGAATAAGTTGTTATTAGTCTTGAGCGCAAGTGCTCGCTACTGAAGTTTGCATCGGGTACTCAGGTATGCACCATGTATCACGGGTGCTCAAGTAAAATGCTCGAGTCCCCGCCCGCATGTTTCACGGTTATTAGACACCCAAAAAAAAACATGCGGGGATCGCTCGTGCATGGCAGGCAATCCCCGCAAGGTTTTTTTGGCCGCGAAGCATATGGGGCGGAGACTCAAGCACCCGCGATACTCAATGCATACCCGAGCACCCGATGCAAACTCAAGTAGCGAGCACTTGCGTTCAACACTAGTTGCCATATCGTCATATTTTTTTTTTTTTTTTTTTTAAATTTTGAAAAAAATAACAACCCTAACCCCAACCCTAACATTAACACAACCCTAACCCCAACCCCAGCCCTAGCGTTTATTTTTTATGCCTTTCCTAGTGCAGTATAAGTGATTAGACTACCTTATTCTTCAGGTCGGTGCGACTACAGAGATACCAGACTGATATCGGGTTTTTATGATTGACAGCTGTCACACACTAAAAGACACATATTTTGTAAAATCTAGTTTTTGCATCGTCATATTTTGAGAGCTATAATTTTTCCATATTTTGGCTGACAGAGTCATGTGATGGCTTGTTTTTTGCGGGATGAGTTGACGTTTTTATTGGTGCCATTTTCAGGTGCGTGACATTTTTTGATCGCTTTCTATTCCAGCTTTTGGGAGGCAGAATAAACTATAGCCAACAATTCAGGAATTGTTTTTTTTTTTTTTTTTTTTAATTCTACTCCGCGCGTGGTAAAATTGATAAGGTAGCTTTATTCTTCGGGTCAGTATGTTTACAGCGGTACCACATTTATATCGTTTTTCTACGTTTTGGTGCTTTTACACAATAAAAGCTATTTTACAGATAAAAATATTTTTTTGCATCGCTTTATTCTGAGAGCTATAACTTTTTGATTTTTCGTATGATGGAGCTGTATGGTGGCTTGTTTTTTTCAGGACAAGATGAAATTTTCAGTGGTACCATTTTTATTTATATTCATCTTTTTAATCGCGTGTTATTACATTTTTTGTTTGGCGGTAGGATGATAAAGCATTGTTTTTTGCTTCGTTTTTTATTTTTATTTTTTACCGTGTTCACTGAAGGGGTTAACTAGTGGGACAGTTTTATAGGTCAGGTCCTTACGGACGCGGCAATACCAAATATGTGTACTTTTATTGTTTGTTTTTTTTCATAATAATATTTATTGATAGGTACATTATATTTTTATTTTTGGTGGATTATTTTTTTTTTTTATTTTTTTTATAGTTTTACAATTTTATTTTAATTTTTTTTCACTTTCTGAAAGTTTTTTTTACTTTTCTACTTTGTCCCACTCTGGGACTTTCACTTTTTTTTATTCTGATCGCCTGCATAGCATAGGGATGGAGCACCATCCCTGTGCCATGCAAGCAGTCAGCGCTGCACAGTGAGAAGATTGTTTGGTCATGCACTGCGCATGACCAAACAATCTTCCTGCTGTCTGGTGACCCGGATATTGTCATGACGACATCGGGTCATCGTGGCAACACCCGGAAAGCCGCGGCAGACAGCGCTGGAGGCCGGGAGATGAGGTGAGTATTGCGATCACCTCCCCTTAGCCACCGCAAAGCTGCGATCAACTTCGATCGCAGCATTGCGGGGGTTAATGTGCTGAGAGCGGTGCAGGACCGCTCCCTGCACATAGTACCGGGTGTCAGCTGTGACAATCAGCTGACACCCAACGGCGATCGCGCCCGCACAGCCTGTGTGAGCGCGCGATCGCGATGACGTACTATTACCGGTCAGGCTCTTAAGTCCCAGGACACAGACGCATATTAGTACGTCATGGGCTTTAAAGGGGTTAATAGCCAGGGAACATTTGGGCTTAATATTCCCTTCCTAGGATATTAATATCAGCCCGCAGCTGTCTGTTTAGCCTTTGCTGGTTAGTGAATATAGGGGGGACCCCATGTCAACTTTTTGGGTGGTCTCCCCTATAATAACCAGTAAAGGCTATCCATCTATCTATCTATCAATCTATCTTTCTATCTATCTATCTAATCAATATCTATATCTAGTGATATAGCGGGAAGTTCTCTCTCTTTCTCATCTCTCTTTTCTCTCTCTCACTCTCTCTAACTTTCTCTCCTTGCTCTCTTTTTCAAAAGCAATTAGTGACCTTTCAATATTTCGACTCACAGTAAATTTATTTGGCCTAAATCCAATTTTTATGGTGAAAATTTGGTGAACCCGATGAATTCAAATTTTAAAAGATCAGCTCAGGAGGATAGCTGATAGAGAGGTTTGTAATGTGACACAGCTAAATTCAGTTGCACTGCCCCTTCCCCTTATTGACTCATTCAGATGGTTAGTCAGGTGATCAGAACTGTATCATTACATTTCACCCACTGAAAAACCTCCTAAGCAAAGCTATGTTCTTCTTTCCTTTGAGTGTTATCTGCTTATTATTGAGCAACAGGGGGACGAAGTAGACAATGTACTACTAGACATCCCCAAAAAAACTATGTGATAGCACCCACTTGGACTTAACAAAAATTAGCTCATTAGAGCCCAAATACTTTGTTTGCTAATGTCTCTGCAACGGAGAGGCGAAACAAGAAAAAATACAAAAAATTCCATTTATTATGCTTTGCAGTTACTAGTACATCCTATGTCTGTTCAGCATGAAAAATTTGGTGAAAGGTCCTCTTGAGTTGAAAATAGAAAAAATTATAACTTAATTTCCCGGAAATTAGAAAAATCATCAGTTAGTTGAACTAAATCTTTGTAATGAACAAAGAAAACATTACTCATCTCAACTAACATTTTGCTTTTCTTTTTTTCTCAGTTTGGAATGATTAGACTGTTTGATGCTTCTCCAGTAACTAAATGTTTTGGAATTTCATCACAGCTGAATACAGTTCATTCTCTTCTTCATAGTTTATAAACATATTAGTTTATTAAATGTATTTGATTGTTGTGCCATTTTCAAGTCACAGTTATTAGAAATAGCCTGTACTTATTAACGCTATGAGGCAGAGTTATTTATAGTCTCCAAAAGGAAACCTTAGATCAGGCAAGCATAAGGTTTACCAATCGTAGTTTGTCCTGATGAAGAAGTAGTAAAACTTTGAAACGTGTTGACTAGTGTTGAGCATTCCGATACTGAAATATCGGGTATCGGCCGATATTCGCGGTATCGGAATTCCGATACTTAATTCCGATACTTTTGCAATATCGTATACCGGAATCGGAAGTTCCCATAATGCAATGAGACATTTTCATTTTATTCAGCCAATGAGGATCCTAAGAAGTGTGGGCACATCCTGTTAGGCATGTAGGCATCTTAACTAATGGCATGGCTGTGATTGGCTGCTGAAATGATGTCATGATGCACTATAACAGCCACCGCCGCCATTTTGAGCTCACTCTGCTGTGAATTCAGTTAGGGATAGGACGCTGTTGTTCTGAGGGACAGTTTTAGCTACCTATTTGCTCTATACTGCTTTACCCAAGCTACTTTCTAAATCACTGTGCCTTGCAGTGCTAGTGCACAGTTCCCTGTGCTGTTCACCACTGTCTGCAAGGTCTGTGTGTGTGAGTGCAGCTCACCCTGTAGTGTGTGCTTCAGCCAAGTCTGGTTGTAGTGCACTCAGTGTGTGTCACTGCCTCATACATTGTCCTTTTTTGCCAATTCATAATTTTTCCTGATATCTCCTATTAGTGTGGTGGTTCCATCCGTATTCAGCTAAATTGGTTCCAAACACACTATATAGGAGTAGATAGAGAAATTTTTTTGGTCTTGCAGCGCTAGTGCACAGTGCTCTGCATCTGTACTGTTCACCGCTGTCTGCAAGGTCTGGTGTGTGAGTGCAGCTCACCCTGTAGTGTGTGCTTCAACCCCGTCTGGTTGTAGTGCACTCAGTGTGTGTCACTGCCTCATACATTGTCCTTTATTGCCAATTCATAATTTTTCCTGATATCTCCTATTAGTGTGGTGGTTCCATCCGTATTCAGCTAAATTGATTCCAAACACACTATATAGGAGTAGATAGAGGAGCCTTTCTGCAGCATTGGGCCCTGCAGCCCCAGCCAGATTAGTATTAGCCTATTTTTTGCAGCCTCATCTATTGCATTGTAGGTTACCTTCCTACATTGTAATAGCTACAAAAAGTTTGTGATACTATCGTTATTACATCTTTAGGCACATCCAGTGTCTTTTTGTGACAAAAAAAAACCTAAATAAAGTTCACCAAACACTCCACTTTACAGTTGTGTAGGCCACATTAGCTCATATTAAAGTCTAGTCCACACTTTATAAAATTAGTGTTTCTTATACCTGTTAGCAGCTGTTGAGGAATAAGCACACTAAGCCCTTAGTACTTTTCTGCCTATCTTTATCAGTCTACCAAGATGAAGAAGGCAGGGAGTAAGGCATGTGGTCGTGGGCGTGGGCGTGGGCGTGGAGTTTCTGCAGGGAGAGGACGTGAGGATTCTGTGCCTGCAGGGAGAGGACGTGGGAATTCTGTGCCTGCTGCGGGCACCAGTGACTCAGCATCCCCCAGTTTTACCAGGGAACAGTCCTTTATGCGCAGCTTTGTAGGAGCTAGCCGTACCCCACTGCTGCGCGAGGACCAAATTGAAGCCGTTGTCGGATGGATGGCAGCTAACGCATCGACTTCAATTAGTTCCAGATCCTCTCAGGTCCTGAGCACTGAAGAGCACCCAGCTGTCTCTTCACCACCTGCCAAATTGCCCAGGCAGTCAGAGAGCCCTGGACAGGAGCCATCTCTACTTCTGTTCTCTGAATCTCTTGGCTTGGAAAGAGGGGGCCAGCCAAGCAGAATTCGAGAATTTGAAGAAGAGGTAGTATGCAGTGATGCGCAACCGTTTTGTCTCTCTGAATCTGAAGAGGCGGGTGGGCCAGTGCCTATGGTCAGCAGCACACCTCAGTACGCATCTGATGATGAGACTCAGGTGCCACTTTCTGGTGCGTACTGTGCTGTCGAGACTACCCAGGAGAAGCAGTTGTTTGAAGAGGGTGGTGTAGATGATGAGGTCCTTGACCCATCATGGCGTGAGGGACAGGAAGGTGGTGGGAGCAGCTCTGAGGAAGAGATTCCCCGAACGGCCCAAAAAGGAGGGAGAGGGAGGGGGCAGACTTTGTTGCCTGTAGCCTCCACTTCGGCACTCATTAGGAGCATGGCTCTTCCAAAATCCAAAGCGGGCGCTCCCAAGACTTGCAGTGCCTGGTCCTTTTTTGACACAGTTGCAGATGACATTTGCTTTGTCAAATGCAAGCTGTGTAATCAGAAGGTGAAAAGAGGGAAAAGTGTCAGCAACCTCAATACCACAAATATGTGGAAACATGTGCGGACCAAGCACGTGGTGGAGTTACACAAACACACTGAAGACCTAGGCCAACCTACAGCGCCACCTACCACCTCTTCAGCTCGTGTTGTAGCCTCTTCCTCCAGCTCACACACAGCTGGTTCGGCTTCCTCACAGGATCGCCATGGAAGAATCTCTGGCACTGTTGTACAGAGACACAGTGTAATTCCACCCACAGCACCACTTTCCCAGTCATCCTCACACTCCCAGGCCAGTCTACAGCCATCGTTAGCACAGGCATGGGAGAAAAGGCGCCCATACTCGGCAAACCACCCCCGAGCACAGGCTCTGAATGCTGGCATTGCTAAACTACTGGCCCTTGAAATGCTATCATTCAGGCTGGTGGAGACTGACACATTCCGTAACTTTATGGCATTGGCAGTCCCACAATACAACGTGCCCAGCCGCTTTTATTTCAACAGGCAAGCCGTCCCTGCCCTGCAACATCATGTGGAGGGAAAAATTAAACATGCGCTACAAAACGCCGTCAGTAGCAAGGTCCACCTGACCACTGATGCGTGGACCAGTAAGCATGGACAGGGACGATACCTTTCCCTCACTGCCCATTGGGTAAATGTTGTGGAGCCGGGTACAGATCTTGAGAGTGGCGCTGTACGTGTTCTGCCAACTCCAAGGATTGCAGGAATCCAGTCTGTACACATTGACTCCTCCTCATACTCCAGTTCCTCTGAATCAGCGCTGCAGGAGCCGTCACGGTCTACCTCCACATCGACCCGTGAACGGTTACCTGTTATGATGACCGATATGAGCACAGCCGTGGCCAAACGTCAACAGGCCGTATTAAAATTAATTTCTTTGGGGAATCGAAGCCACACAGCGCAGGAGCTCTGGAATGCCATCAAGCAGCAGAGTGACGTGTGGTTTGTGCCAGCGAATCTCCAGCCAGGCATGGTAGTGTGTGACAATGGCCGAAATCTGGTGGCAGCTCTGGGCCTAGGCAACCTCACTCACATCCCATGTCTGGCACATGTGCTCAACTTGGTCGTGCAGAGTTTTTTGAGGGACTATCCGGATCTTGATGCACTGCTTCACAAGGTCCGCATAGAGTGCGCTCACTTGCGGCGTTCCAGCAATGCAAGATCACGCATTGCAGCTCTGCAGCGCCGATTATGTCTTCCGGAACAAAGCATCATATGTGACCTACCCACCAGGTGGAATTCAACGTTACATATGTTGGAGAGGTTGTGTGAGCAGCAGGCAGCAGTAATGGAGTACCAGCTGCAGCAGGCGCAAACAAGTCGCAGTGCGCGCCGTTCACACTTCACCACCACTGAGTGGGCCTCTATGAAGGACATTTGCCACGTTTTGCGTGCCTTCGATTATTCCACGCGGATGGCGAGTGCAGATGATGCACTAGTCAGCATGACTATCCCCCTTATCTGCCTGCTTGAAAAAACACTGCAAGCACTAAGGGACGAGGTTTTGGAAGAGGTGGAGGATGAGGAGTCACAAATGCCATCTGCTTCTCTACAGTCTGCGCAACGTGGTTCCTCACAAAGGCCTAGGCAGGGGACACTTTGTGAGGAGGATGAGGAGGAGTCAATGGATGAGGAAGACATCTGTCCAGAGGAGGGAGGTACACAATGCTCTAGTAGTCAGTATCTAGAGCGAGGGTGGGGTGATGCAGAGCAGGCAGAGATCACGCCTCAAGCAGGGGACAGCGTTTCTTGGCCAGTTGGCAGTCTGCAGCACATGGTTGATTTCATGCTGCAGTGCCTGAGAAACGACCGCCACATCGCCCACATTCTCAACACGGCTGATTATTGGGTGTCCACCCTCCTAGATCCTCGCTACCGGGACAACTTACAAAGCCTCATAACACCGTTGAACCGGGAGCGTAAAATGCGGGAGTACCAAGACGCACTGGTGCATTCCATCATGTTCTCCATTCCAACTGAGAGCAGTGCTGCTAGTGCTTTACAAAGCAGCTCAGTGCGTCGAGGCAGTGGAGGAAGCTCTGCACAAAGAGGGAGCAGAAGCAGCGCCTCAGCACAAGGCAAGACCAGTATGGCCGAAATGTGGCAAAGTTTTGTGTCCCCGCCGCCACAAATGTCTACACCATCACAGACGGCTCCAGTCAGCAGGAGGCAACGTTTCCGTCAGATGGTGACAGACTACATGTCTTGCCCTCTTAGTGTACTCCCAGACGGCTCTTCTCCCTTCAAGTTTTGGGTCTGTAAGCTGGATACATGGCCAGAGCTTAGTCAGTATGCACTGGAGGTGCTAGCTTGCCCTGCTGCTAGTGTATTATCGGAACGCGTCATTAGTGCCGCAGGTGGTGTACTAACAGACCGTCGCATGCGACTATCCTCCGATAACGTTGACCGGCTTACTTTTCTCAAAATGAACAAGGCCTGGATCTCTCATGAATTTGCCAGTCCTCTTCCAGAATAAATAATTGGTTGGCAACAGTATCCATGTTAGAACCTTGCTGTTAGGTTTTTTTTCCTTTGCTGGTCACATGACCTTGTTGGCCTATTTAATCCTGCTCCGCCCTTCTGGCTTTGCTGGACTTCATTGTATATCTACTTTCTAGCTAGCCTGTGCTCTGTATCTAACTCTGTTAGTTTGCTTGGTCTACGGACCTCTATGTTCTATCTATTTTGTTTGTTCGTCTGTCTGCTACTATTTCTGTTAGGAGGTGTCCCATATTCCTCCCAGTCCTTAGTACTTGTAGGGATTCCCTCCCCACATCTATAGGTCTCCGTACAGACTAGATTAGGACTTTAGCAGGTCTGATCGCAGGATCAGGTTCCCTGTTACATCGTAGGGATTCAGCTGAGTCCTATAGTAGGGACAGATCTCCTCTCTTTCCTTAGCTTTGGTAGCAGAACATAACAATCCAGGTCTCCTGTTCTGTTCATGTTTCTACCACCTGAACTGTAATCCCTGAGCTCCAACACCGCCAGTTGGCGCTCGGAAGTGCCGTCTGCACAGTCAACACTTGCTACCATGTTATTGGGGTTCAGTAACGTCAGCTGTTCCCCTGCTGTGCGGACGGCAATTTCTCCTGCTCTGTCCACATTCTCACTACTACAGATTTTAAAGTTGCTCCAATTACACCTCTGGCTCCTCTGTTTTCAGTATTATCCCTGAGCTCCAACACCGCCAGTTGGCGCTCGGAAGTGCCGTCTGCACAGTCAACACTTGCTACCATGTTATTGGGGTTCAGTAACGTCAGCTGTTCCCCTGCTGTGCGGACGGCAATTTCTCCTGCTCTGTCCACATTCTCACTACTACAGATTTTAAAGTTGCTCCAATTACACCTCTGGCTCCTCTGTTTTCAGTATTATCCCTGAGCTCCAACACCGCCATTTGGCGCTCGGAAGTGCCGTCTGCACAGTCAACACTTGCTACCATGTTATTGGGGTTCAGTAACGTCAGCTGTTCCCCTGCTGTGCGGACGGCAATTTCTCCTGCTCTGTCCACATTCTCACTACTACAGATTTTAAAGTTGCTCCAATTACACCTCTGGCTCCTCTGTTTTCAGTATTATCCCTGAGCTCCAACACCGCCAGTTGGCGCTCGGAATTGCCGTCTGCACAGTCAACACTTGCTGCCGTGTTATTGGGGTTCAGTAACGTCAGCTGTTCCCCTGCTGTGCGGACGGCAATTTCTCCTGCTCTGTCCACATTCTCACTACTACAGATTTTAAAGTTGCTCCAATTACACCTCTGGCTCCTCTGTTTTCAGTATTATCTCTGAGCTCCAACACCGCCAGTTGGCGCTCGGAAGTGCCGTCTGCACAGTCAACACTTGCTACCATGTTATTGGGGTTCAGTAACGTCAGCTGTTCCCCTGCTGTGCGGACGGCAATTTCTCCTGCTCTGTCCACATTCTCACTACTACAGATTTTAAAGTTGCTCCAATTACACCTCTGGCTCCTCTGTTTTCAGTATTATCCCTGAGCTCCAACACCGCCAGTTGGCGCTCGGAAGTGCCGACTGCACAGTCAACACTTGCTACCATGTTATTGGGGTTCAGTAACGTCAGCTGTTCCCCTGCTGTGCAGACGGCAATTTCTCCTGCTCTGTCCACATTCTCACTACTACAGATTTTAAAGTTGCTCCAATTACACCTCTGGCTCCTCTGTTTTCAGTATTATCCCTGAGCTCCAACACCGCCAGTTGGCGCTCGGAAGTGCCGTCTGCACAGTCAACACTTGCTGCTGTGTTATTGGGGTTCAGTAACGTCAGCTGTTCCCCTGCTGTGCGGACGGCAATTTCTCCTGCTCTGTCCACATTCTCACTACTACAGATTTTAAAGTTGCTCCAATTACACCTCTGGCTCCTCTGTTTTCAGTATTATCCCTGAGCTCCAACACCGCCAGTTGGCGCTCGGAAGTGCCGTCTGCACAGTCAACACTTGCTACCATGTTATTGGGGTTCAGTAACGTCAGCTGTTCCCCTGCTGTGCGGACGGCAATTTCTCCTGCTCTGTCCACATTCTCACTACTACAGATTTTAAAGTTGCTCCAATTACACCTCTGGCTCCTCTGTTTTCAGTATTATCCCTGAGCTCCAACACCGCCAGTTGGCGCTCGGAAGTGCCGTCTGCACAGTCAACACTTGCTGCCGTGTTATTGGGGTTCAGTAACGTCAGCTGTTCCCCTGCTGTGCGGACGGCAATTTCTCCTGCTTTGTCCACATCCACTGTACTACACATTTTAAAGTTGCTCCAATTACACCTCTGGCTCCTCTGTTTTCATTCTTATCCCTGGGCTCCAGCACCGCCAGTTGGCGCTCGGAAGTGCCGTCTGCACAGTCAACACTTGCTGCGGTGTTATTGGGGTTCAGTAACGTCAGCTGTTCCCCTGCTGTGTTCACGGCAATTTCTACTGCTCTGTCCATATTCACTGTGCTACTTTTTTAAAACTTGCTCCAATTACACCTCTGGCTCCTCTCTATTTTTATTCTTATCCCTGGGCTCCAGCACCGCCAGTTGGCGCTCGGAAGTGCCGTCTGCACAGTCAACACTTGCTGCCGTGTTATTGGGGTTCGGTAACGTCAGCTGTTCCCCTGCTGTGTTCACGGCAATTTCTCCTGCTCTGTCCATATTCACTGTGCTACTTATTTAAAACTTGCTCCAATTACACCTCTGGCTCCTCTCTATTTTTATTCTTATCCCTGGGCTCCAGCACCACCAGTTGGCGATCGGAAGTGCTGTCTGCACAGTCAACACTTGCTGCCGTGTTATTGGGGTTCGGTAACGTCAGCTGTTCCCCTGCTGTACGGACGGCAATTTCTCCTGCTTTGTCCACATCCACTGTACTACACATTTTAAAGTTGCTCCAATTACACCTCTGGCTCCTCTGTTTTCATTCTTATCCCCGGGCTCCAGCACCGCCAGTTGGCGCTCGGAAGTGCCGTCTGCACAGTCAACACTTGCTGCGGTGTTATTGGGGTTCGGTAACGTCAGCTGTTCCCCTGCTGTGTTCACGGCAATTTCTCCTGCTCTGTCCATATTCACTGTGCTACTTATTTAAAACTTGCTCCAATTACACCTCTGGCTCCTCCGTTTTTAGTATTTACCCTGGGCTCCAATACCGCTAGTTGCTGCTCAGAAGTGCCGTCTGCACAGTCAACACTTGCTGCCGTGTTATTGGGGTTCGGTAACGTTAGCTGTTCCCCTGCTGTACGGACGGCAATTTCTCCTGCTTTGTCCACATCCACTGTACTACACATTTTAAAGTTGCTCCAATTACACCTCTGGCTCCTCTGTTTTCATTCTTATCCCTGGGCTCCAGCACCGCCAGTTGGCGCTCGGAAGTGCCGTCTGCACAGTCAACACTTGCTGCCGTGCTATTGGGGTTCAGTAACGTCAGCTGTTCCCCTGCTGTGCGGACGGCAATTTCTCCTGCTCTGTCCACATCCACTGTACTACTGATTTAAAACCTCCTCCAAATACACCTCTGGCTCCTCTCTTTTCAGTATTATCCTTGAGCTCCAACACCGCCAGTTGGCTCTCGGAAGTGCCGTCTGCACAGTCAACACTTGCTACCATGTTATTGGGGTTCAGTAACGTCAGCTGTTCCCCTGCTGTGTTCACGGCAATTTCTCCTGCTCTGTCCATATTCACTGTGCTACTTATTTAAAACTTGCTCCAATTACACCTCTGGCTCCTCCGTTTTTAGTATTTACCCTGGGCTCCAATACCGCTAGTTGCTGCTCAGAAGTGCCGTCTGCACAGTCAACACTTGCTGCCGTGTTATTGGGGTTCGGTAACGTCAGCTGTTCCCCTGCTGTACGGACGGCAATTTCTCCTGCTTTGTCCACATCCACTGTACTACACATTTTAAAGTTGCTCCAATTACACCTCTGGCTCCTCTGTTTTCATTCTTATCCCTGGGCTCCAGCACCGCCAGTTGGCGCTCGGAAGTGCCGTCTGCACAGTCAACACTTGCTGCGGTGTTATTGGGGTTCGATAACGTCAGCTGTTCCCCTGCTGTGTTCACGGCAATTTCTCCTGCTCTGTCCATATTCACTGTGCTACTTATTTAAAACTTGCTCCAATTACACCTCTGGCTCCTCCGTTTTTAGTATTTACCCTGGGCTCCAATACCGCTAGTTGCTGCTCAGAAGTGCCGTCTGCACAGTCAACGCTTGCTCCAGTGTTATTGGGGTTCAGTAACGTCAGCTGATCCCCAGCTGTGTGTCCGGCAAATTCTCCTGCTTTGTCCACATCCACTGTACTACGGATTTAAAACCTCCTCCAAATACACCTCTGGCTCCTCTGTTTTTAGTATTTACCCTGGGCTCCAGCACCGCCAGCTGGTTCTCGGCAGTTCCATTGGCTCTTGTACCTTCTGCTACCCATCCGGGTTCCAGTACCGTCAGCTGGTCCTCGGTAGTTCCATTTGCTCTTGTATCTTCTGCTACCCATCCGGGTTCCAGTACCGTCAGCTGGTTCTCGGCAGTGTCTTTGGCACGGGTACTCCCTCCTGCCCAGCCTGGTTCCAGCACGCCAGCTGTTTCCGGGTAGTGTCAACGTCACTTTGCCTCCAATGCGTTGTCCTGTCGTGTTGCGGTCGGGTTAGCCGACTCTATGGTGCCTGCAGTTTAGGTGACTCCTATGTGGGCTGCGGGATCTGGCAATGAAGGCTGGTTCCATAGTGCCAATAGGACAAGCACCCCCTGTAGGACTGTGGGTTTTGGTAACTGCGGCCGGCTCGCGGCCTTGAACTTTTTTTTACATGGGTACCTTCTGCTACCCATCCGGGTTCCAGTACCGTCAGCTGGTTCTCGGCAGTGCCTTTGGATTAGGTGCCTCCTTCTCGGTATCCAAGTTCCACCAACGTCTGCTGGTCCTTGGTAGTGCTTTCTGGCACAGGTACCTCCTGCTTAGTAACCGAGTTCCAGTAACATCAGCTGGTCCTCGGTAGTTCCATTGGCTCTTGTACCTTCTGCTACCCATCCGGGTTCCAGTACCGTCAGCTGGTCCTCGGTAGTTCCATTTGCTCTTGTATCTTCTGCTACCCATCCGGGTTCCAGTACCGTCAGCTGGTTCTCGGCAGTGTCTTTGGCACGGGTACTCCCTCCTGCCCAGCCTGGTTCCAGCACGCCAGCTGTTTCCGGGTAGTGTCAACGTCACTTTGCCTCCAATGCGTTGTCCTGTCGTGTTGCGGTCGGGTTAGCCGACTCTATGGTGCCTGCAGTTTAGGTGACTCCTATGTGGGCTGCGGGATCTGGCAATGAAGGCTGGTTCCATAGTGCCAATAGGACAAGCACCCCCTGTAGGACTGTGGGTTTTGGTAACTGCGGCCGGCTCGCGGCCTTGAACTTTTTTTTACATGGGTACCTTCTGCTACCCATCCGGGTTCCAGTACCGTCAGCTGGTTCTCGGCAGTGCCTTTGGATTAGGTGCCTCCTTCTCGGTATCCAAGTTCCACCAACGTCTGCTGGTCCTTGGTAGTGCTTTCTGGCACAGGTACCTCCTGCTTAATAACCGAGTTCCAGTAACATCAGCTGGTCCTCGGTAGTTCCATTGGCTCTTGTACCTTCTGCTACCCATCCGGGTTCCAGTACCGTCAGCTGGTCCTCGGTAGTTCCATTTGCTCTTGTATCTTCTGCTACCCATCCGGGTTCCAGTACCGTCAGCTGGTTCTCGGCAGTGTCTTTGGCACGGGTACTCCCTCCTGCCCAGCCTGGTTCCAGCACGCCAGCTGTTTCCGGGTAGTGTCAACGTCCCTTTGCCTCCAATGCGTTGTCCTGTCGTGTTGCGGTCGGGTTAGCCGACTCTATGGTGCCTGCAGTTTAGGTGACTCCTATGTGGGCTGCGGGATCTGGCAATGAAGGCTGGTTCCATAGTGCCAATAGGACAAGCACCCCCTGTAGGACTGTGGGTTTTGGTAACTGCGGCCGGCTCGCGGCCTTGAACTTTTTTTTACATGGGTACCTTCTGCTACCCATCCGGGTTCCAGTACCGTCAGCTGGTTCTCGGCAGTGCCTTTGGATTAGGTGCCTCCTTCTCGGTATCCAAGTTCCACCAACGTCTGCTGGTCCTTGGTAGTGCTTTCTGGCACAGGTACCTCCTGCTTAGTAACCGAGTTCCAGTAACATCAGCTGGTCCTCGGTAGTTCCATTGGCTCTTGTACCTTCTGCTACCCATCCGGGTTCCAGTACCGTCAGCTGGTCCTCGGTAGTTCCATTTGCTCTTGTATCTTCTGCTACCCATCCGGGTTCCAGTACCGTCAGCTGGTTCTCGGCAGTGTCTTTGGCACGGGTACTCCCTCCTGCCCAGCCTGGTTCCAGCACGCCAGCTGTTTCCGGGTAGTGTCAACGTCACTTTGCCTCCAATGCGTTGTCCTGTCGTGTTGCGGTCGGGTTAGCCGACTCTATGGTGCCTGCAGTTTAGGTGACTCCTATGTGGGCTGCGGGATCTGGCAATGAAGGCTGGTTCCATAGTGCCAATAGGACAAGCACCCCCTGTAGGACTGTGGGTTTTGGTAACTGCGGCCGGCTCGCGGCCTTGAACTTTTTTTTACATGGGTACCTTCTGCTACCCATCCGGGTTCCAGTACCGTCAGCTGGTTCTCGGCAGTGCCTTTGGATTAGGTGCCTCCTTCTCGGTATCCAAGTTCCACCAACGTCTGCTGGTCCTTGGTAGTGCTTTCTGGCACAGGTACCTCCTGCTTAGTAACCGAGTTCAAGTAACATCAGCTGGTCCTCGGTAGTTTCATTGGCTCTTGTACCTTCTGCTACCCATCCGGGTTCCAGTACCGTCAGCTGGTCCTCGGTAGTTCCTCAGCTTTCTTGTACCTTCTGCTACATTTCCAAGTTCAAGCTTTTTGAAATGGTTCTTGGTAATCACTCTGGATCTCCCTGACGAGGACCCTGAAGACGAGGACCCTGAAGACCAACCCTAAGAAGACGAGGACCCCGAAGACAATGACCCTGAAGACGAGGACCCTGAAGACTACCCCGAAGAAGACGAGGACCCTGAAGACCACCCCGAAGAAGACGAGGACCCTGAAGACCACCCCGAAGAAGACGAGGACCCCGAAGACGAGGACCCAGAAGACCAACCCGAAGAAGACGAGGACCCCGAAGACGAGGACCCCCGAAGACGACGACCCTGAAGACCACCCCGAAGAAGACCAAGAAGATGACCCTGAAGAAGTTGACCAAGAAGACAAAGAAGAGAAGACAAGCACCAAGATACAGAAGAACAAGAGACAGAAAACCAAGAAGCAGAAATACAAGAAGCTGCAGAACAAAAAGCGGAAGAACATTAAGCATAAGACTAAAAATCAGAGCAAAAGATAATATCTAAATTATAAGCAGAAGATGACTAAGCAGTGTATGGGGGTGAGTCCATTCCTCCTCGTGGTGCCCCTGGAAAAGACCTGCTGCTGCAGACCAAACTGAACGCGGACAAATCCTGTTGTAAATCTTTTGTGACGGGCAGAACGAAAGGTGTAATGTCCAACCTTTTATAGATAACAACTACAGGAATGCCTGTCACAAATAAGAATATGATGAAGAAGAAGAATATGAAGAAGATGAAGAAGTAGAATATGAAGAATGTAAAAAAAAGAATAATACGAAGAAGGTGAAGAAGAAGAAGGTGAAGAAGAAGTGGATGAAAAAGATGCTGAGGATGATGAAGGAGAAAGTGTGGGAGAAGTAAAAAAGAAGGTGAAGAGCATGGAAGTAGTGAAACATAAATATCTGACAAAATATAAAAATACTTAACATAGTTAATATTTCCGTAACTCAGAACATAATAAAAAAATAGTAATTCCTGCTATTCCATTTGACTGGGCTAAACCTCTATGCCTTTATTGTCTCCCCCACCTCCCCCAATACATTCTACATTATTCTTAGTTGTTTTCCTTCATGTAGAAATAACCTACAAGGAAACAAAGGGTTTATTTTAATTCCGATATTTATGTCCCATTGACTTGCATTGGTTTCCGGTATCGGAATCGGCGATATCCGATACTTTTTCGGTATCGGTCCGATCCAATCCGATCCGATATTTCCCGATATCGGAAGGTATCGCTCAACACTAGTGTTGACGAATAAACGGCTTACATTTGGATTCTACATCTCTTCATTCTACTTCAACGGCAGCACAGATTAACCCATTTGTTTCCAGTTTTTATCTCCTGAATCTCCTTGTGGGTCTGCAGCAGCCTTAAACTATAAGGTGTGCACACAAGCACACCGGGTGAGCACCACTGTGTATGTTCTATTAACAATTGTAACCCAGATAAGACCCTATTTATGCTTTTAATCCTTTCCAGTGTTCTTCGATTCATGACACACCACTCCTTGTATCAATGCCAAGCATTGCATCATGTATATATCCAGTTGCGTCCAGGAATTTATTGTATGTCCACTGTAAAAATTATAGAATTCGCATTACTCACCTATTAGAGATCCAGAATTGCCTCTCTGCCATGGCTATATATGCATTGGTCACCTGACGACTACAGCACAGTTGTGACATCATCACTGGAGACTGTCAACAAAAAGCAGAGTTGTAGTTGAGAGATAGTGCTAGACCAGCGGTAGTTGAGTAAAATGGAATTAATTTTTTTAGCAGTGCGCACATTCATATTTCAATCAGTCCTCAGATATATGGAGACCTGGTAGCATTGTTGAAGGTGAATATATATCAGGAGATACAGTACATCAGTCCTAGTGTGGCTGCTCATGATTGAAGCTCCAAAACTGCAAGGGCACAGCACCTTAGGCACTCCATCAAATGTATAGTTGTCATGGTCAGGTACTACACATCCACCCCTATTTGACTGAATAGGAGTGGATCTGCAATACCCCAATGCAGCCTCTGTATAGCTAACAAAGCTATGCCACAACACAACTGATCACATCCGGCCACCGCCTGCATTGGTAAAAGCTGATCGGCATGGGTGCCAGGTGATGCACCCCAAGGTCGAATCAGGTTGAATAAGGATTGGAGTTAACCTGACCAGGTGAAGTTTGTGGTAGCTAATAGTTTGTTAGCTAATTTATAATATTTTGTCTGTATCCACATCAGTATCTTCTTCGCAGCATGGGTTAGAACTGCATCCATTTTTACTCTAGTATTTGTTATAGCAATGTGAATATAGTGTGAGGATGACTTGGGTTATTTTAATAACAGAAAACTACCTGTGACTCCACTTTCATATCAAGGTTGTCATAGTTCCACATATAATTATGTCATCTTTCATGACATTGTAAGGTACCCAGAATGGTAGCCGTGTCCCAGTCCATATGAGTTGTGCTGTGTACATTGCATTGCACTCACTTGCAGGCCGGAGGCCTTCGCTGTTTCCACATTCTCAGTTTCAGGAAAAGCTGCACACACATCTGAGGACACCCAGTTCATTTTAACAAGTTCAACTTTGTGAACAGTTGAAGTGCATCAGTCTTTAACACATAGTATCAGACACAGCACCCTTCAGTTCTTGCTCCATCAACACAGTAAATTGAAAGCATTTGCCTACGTTCAGCTCGGACAGTTACTGCCTGCCTTAAGGATTCCTTGTCCGGCACTGCAGTTTTTTCAAGATCCACTATGTTTCCCTTACGCAGTTCCCCATCCAGATTCCTCTATATGAGAGGGATAAGGCACTCTCCTCAGTGGCAAGTTCAGGCCGTAGACCCCTGACATTGCAGGAAGGTCCGCAGGAAATTTGATATGATCTCATACCACCATAACAATACTTTACGTGGCTCCAGCCCACTGCAACTTGAACTTGGCCTTGTGTGGCGCCCCTGAGGGTTCGGTCGCCACAAAGTTATTGCATCTCACCCAGAGATGTGATACCTCACTCTCAGGTATGGAAGGAGTATGGCTCAGGACCCTAACACTACATCCACTACGCCACATTTCCGGGGGACAGGGCGATAATGCTCCTACAGTAGAGCACAAGTGTCCCTGATCCCTGGCTGGAGTGGGGAGGAACCACTTAGAGAGGGGGAACTATGAAGTGGATGGGTGGAGAACGTAGATCCTGGGCGCACTGAGTAGGAGATATAAAAGTAAGGAACCATCTTGGTTCACGGGGAAGTCAGTCAGTCTGAGGAGGAAGGTGACAGGAGCAGAGGCTCTGTACGAGCTCAGCTCCAGAGGCGGGCCTAGTCAGGAGGCCTGAGCCTGGAAGGAGTGAAGAGAGGAAAGAGGGAGCAGGAAGGCTCCAGTACAGGAACCGAAGGGACCCTAGGGGTACGGGCCGTGAAACCGCCACCCGTATGCCCGCCGCTGCCAGGAGGTAGGGGTGGTCAGGCCAGAAGAATGGAACTGGGTCCCTCAACCAGCAGAGACTACAGGGCTCAACTGGGAACCTGAGGCTGCAGCACTTCAAGTATAGCAGGCCGTCCACACCAGCCACTAGGAAAGTAGCCACATAGGGTCAGGGGAAGGAACACACGTCGCCCGCCAAGGCCCGAGGACACTGGACAGAGGTGCCGCTAGGTGTGAGGTACAAGGAGAGAGGCCAGAGAGGACACACAGAAGGGGGTTCTGAAAAGCACTCCAGAGTTACCTGTGGGTCGACCGAGCCCCTTGCTGCATGAGCACAGGACGCCGTGGGCTCTTACACTGGCCCTGTAAGTGGAACTGCTTAAACCGTGAGTAAAGGATCTGGGACTGCATCATCTGGACTCTGTGATCATTCTTGCACCGCGACACATTGCACCATCACCACCATCATCCACTCACGCTGCCCTGAAGCTACACTCCACCTGTGGGGAGTCACATCACCTTGCTGCATATACCACCAGCTTCAGCGGACTGCCCCGCTGCGGCGGTTACCAATAACCGTAATCCACAGGTGGCGTAGTCGGACATTGATATTAGTGCACATAGACTACCCTTGTTTGACCGCCCTGGGTCACGGACCGGGTCACCTCCACGGTGACTACAACCCCCAGCATCTACGAGGCCCGGCTCCGGGTATCCCCACGGCCCAGGGGGCGCGTCACTAGTCTCTCACAAACACTCTAACTCTTACTAACTAAACCAGGAAGTAGTTACATTTTCTACTTGCCCTAATTTTCCCCCAATCTGGACTATTCCCAAAATATTAACTGTATCGTGCCCTACTGTACATACAGTAACTGTCTATCTTTATCCTAAGCACTAAACTATATCCAGTTCTTTCCCTATACCTGAGTACCAGAGTTATCTTAGGTTTTACCTTTGCAGTACCCACACAGCCGCATCAGTACCTATCACATTTAACATTGTTTACATTGTAAAAAAAACACAGTAAAAACACATGACAGTATTCACACTATGCAAATTGTTGTCTTCAGGGGCAGGAACACAACAGTTTCTGCCACACTCTTATAACATGATCAACTCTGGTTTCATCCAATTGCAGTGTGCTAGTGAATACTTTCCACTTACTAACCATGATGCAAAACTAGTGTTGAGCAAATTTGTTCGGCATTTCAAATTTGGATTCAGGCATTTGGACATTAACAGACAGGCCCGATCAGATACCATGATGGAGAGAGATGGATTCTTGGCACCCAGATTAAATCATGTAAGAGGAAGAGTTTCCTAGTCTTGAGGTACTCAATGTCCAAATTCTGACATCACAAGCTACCAGAAATCCAGTACTACCATAAGCACTGACATTTATGGCAACACATTTCTATGGAATAATGGACACTACCATCAGGACAACAGAAGACTACTTTTTATATTTGAAGAAAACAGTGAATTTACATGTTGTGGCTGCATAAATATGTATGTGCTTACAATCTACAGCTTATTAACAACAGATTGAAAGCCTGTTGTTGGCTGCAGCCAAATCTGCTGGGTTAGACAAGTCATTGCAATGGGCCGCAGATCCTGTCAGATCATGTGGCATATGACTTTCAATTTCACAGATAATAGCTTTACCAACAAGAAATTGGACATGCAGTGATGAAAAAATTCTCTCAGTTGGTATAAATAAAAAAAAGAGAGAGACCATACCCATCGATAATCACAAAAGCCAAACCCTGAAATACAATGCACATGGTTAAAATTACCACAATATGATAAGAAACCTGTCATTAGGACTAACAGACCTCCTCATGTTGGTGTTCTTCTTATTGAGGTGTTCCTCTAGGAAATCATCTAGCATATTAAAGGCCTCCATCTGCATACAGCAAAAATGATGACATTTTTGGCACCTGTAAAGAAACATATGAAACCGTTATTTTTAAATAATTAGCAATACCCTAAAATACATAAAGTTAAAAAAAAGATTTTCTGACTGTTGCAACGCCTTCTAGATGTACCCATTAAATAGGTATTTGCAAGTTGTTTAATTGCTTTAATCAGTTATACAGTATGAAATTAAGCAAGTTTGCAATTGACTTGGCTTTTCTATCTACTTTTATTCTCCTGCAATGAGAGCTTTTTATCTTATATAGTGTACTGCTGGTTTCTATGGAGCTTGGCCACTAGTGCCTGCCCAGTCCCTTGCCAAGAGTATGCAGTAGTTACATTCCAGAAGAATTCCAGTTGTCTCTAGCCCATTGATTTTGGTGGTTCTCAGCACTCGCCGTCCAGAGCCAATTGCTTGTTAAAATACCTTTTTCCATGGAGATACTGTTTTGCTTCTGCAAAATGAAAAATGGGATAATTTAATTTAATAATAGAATTTTAATATCAGAGGGAAAAATAGAAACAAAAAGACTTATGTACACCTTCACACTGATTTTTGTTTATGTTCATATGTATTAATTGTTTGTTTTTTTTCTTTTTTCTTTTTTTTCAGTACCTCTACCATTCATCAAAATGGCAGCTAGCTGGCCGTCATTTTGTTGAATTCACGAAGAGCTAATTACAAAAAATTGGTAGTCTGGGGAAAAAAGGATTTCTGTAACAGTTGGGTAGAATTCAATTCCACTTGAATAAATTTGCCCTTCTCTAAATGAGATAAAGGGACTAACTGTTTCTGAAAAAAGAGTCAAATGAACTTTGCATAGCAAACTACTAAGCTTAAAGCAGAGAGACTTCATACAGTTACTGCTCATGATGATTTAGGAGAAATGGGAAGTTTTCAATTTTGGCTCGAGGTTTGATTCAATCCAACCATAATACAGATACATTTATTTAATTAATTTGTTATAAGACACTTAGGAAGTTCTATGTTCTTGGTTCCTTGACTTCTCATGCCCTGATAAAGAAATTAGACTCAAGTCATCAAGATGTTTTTGCCAGTATTCTTGTGTAAAACAGCATGAAATATGGCAAACAATCACCAGTATTGGCCAGCTATCCCAAAGTGGGCGAAGCTTGAGCGGGTTTGACGATGTGCATCCAGAAAATTCATAAAAATGTATGCCCTAGGTGTAACTTACAACAAAAATGTATTCTATTTCAGGCTGAGGAGCACAGCAGTTGTAATATGCTCCTAATTTATTACAAATTTTATCATCTTAAATTCTTTGGGTCAGTTTGTATGTGAATTTGCAGATGAAAATCATCAGTCTGTAACTCAAAATGGATCAGTTTCAGACACAGTCATAATAATGGAATTTGCAAATGTCCCTGACATAAGATTAATAGAGATACACACACATTGTGTTCCATTACTTCTGCTTTCTTTTGTTTGTGTTACTGTTTATTAATAATCCTTGATTAAAAATGTGTTGGAAACTCAATATTTTAAATGTGAAGTTTATTTAAACATTCATTGATCTCTAATGGTCTCTGGTCAAAAATGACTCAAATTCAAAGTATTTAAATGTGGCAATAATTATGCAAACCTATTTAAAGCCTATCTCTGTTTGCTACATTCTCTTAGTGGAGATAAAACACAACTTTACTGTTTCCAAATGTTACAGATGTCCAGCACTCTTAATAAAATCTAGAAACTTTGCTCCAGACAAATAATAAACTGGTTAATCAGCCCGTTTTTATATAAGTAATTCCTTAGTCAGAGCTTGGATTAACTAAACACTAGCCTCACTGATATTCACCAGGTGTAAAGGCATGTCCCCAAGGTCATTAAAATGTAAACATCCACACATTAACACACTAATATATATATATACATATATATATATATATATATATATATATATATATATATATATATATATATATGTACAGCGGGGGAAATAAGTATTTGATCCCTTGCTGTTTTTGTAAGTTTGCCCACTGACAAAGACATGAACAGTCTATAATTTTTAAGGGTAGGTTAATTTTAACATTGAGAGATAGAATAGCCAAAAAAAATTAAGAAAATCACATTGTATAAATTAGATACATTTTTTTGCATTTTGTAGTGAGAAATAAGTATTTCATCCCTCTGGCAAACAACACTTAATACTTGGTGGCAAAACCCTTGTTGGCAAGCACAGCAGTCAGATGTTTTTTGTAGTTGATGATGAGGGTTGCACACATGTCAAGAGGAATTTTGGTCCACTCCTCTTTGCAGATCATCTCTAAATCATTAAGATTTTGAGGCTGTCTTTTGACAACTCGGAGCTTCAACTTACTCCATAAGTTTTCTATGACATTAAAGTCTGGAGACTGGCTAAGCCACTCCATGACCTTACTGTGCTTCTTTTTGAGTCACTCCTTTGTTGCCTTGGCTGTATGTTTTGGGTCATTGTCTTGCTGGAAGACATCTTCATGCATCTTCAATGCTCTTACTGAGGGAAAGAGGTTGTTGACCAAAATTTTGCGATACATGATCCCATCCATCTTCCCTTCAATACGGTTTAGTCGTCATGTCACCTTTGCAGAAAAGCACCCCCAAAGTACAATGTTTCCTCCACCATGCTTCACGTTTGGGACAATGTTTTTAGGGTTGCACTCATCTTTCTTCTTCCTCCAAACACGGCGAGTTGAGTTAATGCCAAATAGCTCAATTTTTGTTTCATCTGACCACAGCACCTTCTCCCAATAACTCACAGAATCATACAGGTGTTCACTCGCAAACTTCAGATGGGCCTGCACATGTGCCTTCTTGACACTGACAAAGACATGAACAGTCTATAATTTTAAGGGTAGGTTAATTTTAATATTGAAAGATAGAATATCCAAAAAAAATGAAGAAAATCACATTGCATAAATTAGAAATATGTATTTGCATTTTGCAGGGAGAAATAAGTACTTGATTCCCCTGGCAAACAACACTTAATACTTGGTGGCAAAACCCTTGTTTGCAATCACAGCAGTCAGACGTTTTATGTAGTTGACGATGAGGGTTGCGCACATGTCAGGGGGAATTTTGGTCCACTCCTCTTTGCAGGTCATCTCTAAATCATTAAGATTTTCAGGCTGTCGCTTGGCAACTTGGAGCTTCAAGTCCCTCCATAAGTTTTCTATGGGATTAAGGTCTGGAGACTGGCTAGGCTTTTCTTTGAGCCACTCCTTTGTTGCCTTGGCTGTATGTTTTGGGTCATCGTCTTGCTGGAAGACCCAGCCATGACCCATTTTTAATGCCCTGGTTGAGGGAAGGAGGTTGTCAATCAGGATTTTACGGTACATGGCTCCATTCATTCTCCCATTGATGCAGTGAAGTAGTCCTGTGCCCTTAGCAGAGAAACACCCCCAAAACATAATGTTTCCACCTTGACAGTGTGAATGTTCTTTAGGTCATAGGCAGCATTTCTCTTCCTCCAAACATGGCGAGTTGAGTTAATGCCAAAGAGCTCAATTTTTGTCTCATATGACCACAGCACCTTCTCCCAATAACTGACAGAATCATCCAGGTGTTCATTGGCAAACTTCAGATGGGCCTGTACATGTGCCTTCTTGAGCAGGGGGACCTTGCGGGCACTGCAGGATTTTAAACCTTTAAGGCGTAATGTGCTACCAATGGTTTTCTTGGTGACTGTGCTTTGAGATCATTAACAAGTTCCCCCCGTGTAGTTTTAGGCTGATCTCTCACCTTCCTCATGATCAAGGATACCCCACGAGGTGAGATTTTGCATGGTGCCCCAGAATGACAGTCATTTTGTATTTCTTACATTTTCTTACTATTGCACCAACAGTTGTCTCCTCAGCATCTTTCTTATGGTTTTGTAGCCCATTCCAGCTTTTTGCAGGTCTATGATCTTGTCTCTGACATCCTTAGAAAGCTCTTTGGTCTTGCCCATGTTATAGAGGTTACAGTCTGACTGATTAATTGAGTTTGTGGACAGGAATATTTTATACAGGTGACTATGTAAGACAGCTATCTTTAATGCAGGTAATGAGTTGATTGAGAGCGTTTAACTGGTCTGTAGGAGCCAGAACTCATAATGGTTGTGTGATCAAATACTTATTTCTCACTGCAAAATGCAAAAAAAATTATCTAATTTATACAATGTGATTTTCTTGATTTTTTTTTAGGATATTCTATCTCTCAATGTTAAAATTATCCTACCCTAAAATTATAGACTGTTCATGTCTTTGTCAGTGGGCAAACTTACAAAAACAGCAAAGGATCAAATACTTATTTCCCCCACTGTATATAGCATTTTAGCTAAAGATACAATACTTGCTAAAGATTCACTACTTGGACAACCCTTTCTGAATGCCTATGTTTTCCCCCAGTAAAATAATAACTTACACTCACTTCTGAAGCTAGCGCCGTTCCATTGGTGTTGTCAATGATTCTCCTGGGAATTGTATGATATTTTTATGTTAAGCAATCACTGCAGGCATTCAGGGCTGGCTTCACTCTCCTCTCTTACAGATGTAATTGATGTGAGAGCTGCGGCTGCTCTCTCACTTCTTCCAGATGTCTTAAGAAAGGGTGAGCAAAGCCACTGGAATGGCACTGGTACTGGAGGTTAGTATAAGTGTTATTATTTTACTGGGGGTAAAGATAGGAATGGCTCACAGAAAAGGACAAAAAAATCAAAAAACATCGGGATGCAGCAGGCCCCATGATAAGCGCGGGGGTAGCAAAGGTGCAAAATACTGATGCAAACACCCATTCACAAATCTACCAATTCATGGGGGGGTGGCTGTGTAGTATTAAAAATACACATAGATGGGGCTTGCATTAGACTCCAGTCACGCAAATAAGTGTGATGCACAGTGTCTGGCTTACAGCCTATTGATGACGCCCATACTATTAGATCAGACGGGATTCCCAGCACTATATACGTGCACCCCACAAGACAGATGCCCCTATTCATCCAACCAACACTAAAGGGCCTGGCTGCACCTTGCAAAATGGAAAAAAGTGCAATAAAAAGATGAAAAATAATATATAAGATAAATATATTACATGAGGTATGAGAATCACCCCTGACTGTTAACCCCCTAAATGCTGCAATTGAACTTGACTGCAGCATTCAGAAGTTAGGCAGATGGACTAGAGCTCCCACTGCCTACAGATCGGCGCCCCTACAACATCATCGCCGGGGCCTGATCATTGCCATGGTGACCTGGGGGCATCATGATGACCCCTGGGTCACAAAACTATGGAAAGCTTCTGAGACCATGCTCAAAGCATGATCTAAGAACCTCTCAGTATAGGTATAATTCACTGCCATGCTAGTGCATTGCAATACATTATACCTGTGAAAAAAGTTAAAGTCCCATAGAGGAACTAGGTAAATAAAGTAAAAAATGTAAAAAAAAATTGAAAAAATATTTAAAATATATTTAAAAGTAATAAAAAATATTGCACAAATAAATACACATTTTTATGAAAAAAATAAAAATAATATAAAAAAGTACACATATTTGGTATCACTAATTCCGGAACTAAAAAAGTGTCACACTAGTTAATCCCTTAAGTGAACGCTATAAAAAAAAATCAAACGTAGCAAATAATGTTTTATCATCGTACTGCTGGAAAAAAATGGAATAAAAAGCGATCAAAAAAACGAATATAAATAAAAATGGTATCATTGAAAATGTTATCTTGTCCCACAAAACACAAGCTGCTAAAAAGCTCCATCAGCCAAATAATAAAAAAGTTATAGCTCTCAAAATAATGTGATGCAAAAATAATTATTTTTTCTAAAGAAGTTTTTATTGTATAAAAGCGTCAAAACATAAATAAACAATATAAATGGGGTATTTCTGGAAATCGTACTGACCCGAAGAATAAAGCTGCCTGATCAATTTTACCACACGCAGAATGGCATAAAAAAAAAAAAAAACTATTCCTGATTTGCTGTTTTTTTGTTTATTCTACTACCCCAAAAATTGGAATAGAAAGTGATCAAAAAATGTCATGTGCCCGAAATTGTACCAATAAAAACGTCAACTCATCCCACAAAAAACAAGCTCTAACATAACTTTGTCGGCATAAATATGGAAAAATTATAGGTGTCAAAAAATGGCGATGTCAATAAAAAGCGTCTTTAAGTGTGTGACAGCAGCCAAACATAAATCCTGATATAAATCTGGTATAGCTGTATTCGCACAGACCCAAAGAATAAAGTCCTCTAATCTCTTATGCCACACGAGGAACAGCGTAAAAAATAAAAACAATTCTTCACCTGCTATTGATTTGGTCATTCTGCTTCCCAAAGGTCGCAGTGAGGCTCGGCGCACATTTATCCTGCGCTCTGCGCTGAGCGCTTACGCCGTAAATCTCTGAAATACGTGATTCAGACGGAACCCCCGGAGGAAGATTCCCTGTAATAAGGGCATATTGAGGCACCGGTGATGCTGTCTGGCCTATGATCTGGTGGTGTATGTCTTTCTATTAGGCGTGCACAAAAGAGCCGTCGGCCACAGTTTTGTGCACCTGTGAAAAGGACACCACTGAGCAGAGGCGAGATGCATTTCTGAGTAACTCTGCTGCCTCATTATAGTGATTGGATTTTTTGGGGATTTCATCTGACTCATGTCATTTGGAGATTTAGATGGAAACCCCGATATAAGTGCTCTGTGTAGAGCACTGGATAAATGTGATCCAAAATGTTATGCAAAATGTTCCTAACAAAAGCTTCAAATCAATCCACAAAAAAAGCAAGTCCCCACTCCAGCCCATCATCTGATAAGAGAAATATAAGGGCTTCCACATTACTGGTAGCACAAAGGCTCTGGAAAAGCAAAATGGCTCCTTGCACCTATAAAAGAAATGCAGTGAATTCTGTGCTCCCAAATCCAAATGCCCCCCACCCTATGAGCCCTAGTGTGGCTAAACCACATTTAGCATCCACATGTTTGGCAGGGGTATAATTTCCAAAATGGGATCATTTGAGGGGGAAATTCTACTCTTCTTGTCTTCTTTCACTTAGAGGTTCTGTATATGGATTCCACAAACTATTCTAGGAAAATCTGAATATCAGGAGTCAAATAGTGCTCCCTCCCTCCTGAGTCTCGCTGTGTGGCTAAGCAGTACTGTACAGCCACATATGGGGTATTGCCACGTTCATCAGAAATTGTGTGATAAATTTTGGTGCCATTTTTACCCATTTCCCAGTGTGAAAATGTAAAATCTAGGGCTAAACAACGTTTTTGTGGTAAAAATGGAATTATTTTTTCTTCACTGCCCCATAAAATTCTGTGACTCACCTGTGGTATCAATATGATCACTGCACTCCTAGATGAATTCATTGAGAAGTGTAGTTTGTAAAATGGGGTCACTTATGGGGTATCTGCTGTTCTGGCACCTCAAGGGTTCTGCCAATGTGACATGGCACCCGCAAAACAAGTTCAGCAAAATCTGAACTCCAATATGGCGCTTCTTACTAGAGATGAGCGTTGTTCTACTCGAACTGTTCGCCAATCTCAAATTCGAGCTGTTTTGGGCGGTGTTCGAGCCGTTCGGCGAACACGAACGATTTGAGAAAAATTCGGCTGTTCGAGGTTATGTTCGATAACTGTTCGTGCACCAAAATCATAACTGGATTTTTTCTCAGTAATGATTAAAATTAATGTTAATACGCAGTTTGAGTGTACAGCGGGGCGGGGAGAGGGGCAGGGGATGGATCTCTGCAGGAATAATGAAGATCTCCATTTTTTTTTCTCTTTCCCGCATTTACAGTGGGGAGGTGCAATCTGTCAGCCTATCAGCAGCGCACACACGGAGCGAAGTGCTTTTTTCACACAAGCAAGGGCATGTGTCATTGGCAGTGTATGTGACGCGCCCCCTGGGCCTGTGCTGCTGCTGCTGTGCAGGGGGAATACCCGGAGCCGGATCGCTGGGGGTTGTAGTTCTCCGTGGCGGTGACCCGGTCCGTGCCCAGGGCGATCAAACCAGTGGCAGTCTATTTGTATGGTAATAAGTGTCCGACTACGCCACCCGTGGATTGCGGTCCGTGGGGACCGCCGCTGCACTGCAGACCGATGAGGCTGATGTTGTTTGCGCAGCTGAGTATGGGATGACTCCCCACGGGAGAAGTATTGCCTCAGGGCAGCTAATGTGGAAGATGATGGGAGTGATGGTCTGAGGGTCCCAGTGCTAATGGTGCAGGAGCGGCAAGGAATCACAGAGACGTGAGGTGCAGTTCAGGGTCTTTACTGATGGTACAAGGCAGACCCTCCCGGGAGTACTGGCTAGTATAAGGGGCCTGGTCAGTCTGCGAGCAAGCAGGAGTTCCCCTGGCCAGGTGGAGTTGTAGGCCTCCCCGTTTATCTGCACTCTTCCTGGCTACCTTGCTGTCAGCGGTTACAAGTAGCCCACGTCCCTGAGTATACCGTGTGGTGCTCACCCGTATGGCTGGTGACTTGGGGCCTTCTGTTAGCCTCCGCTCCTGGATGGCGGCGCTGGTCCCTTCTCTGTGACTGAGCCTCCGGGCTTCTATGGCCAGAGGACCTGGAATCCCCTGCCGGCTGGTTTCTGCTGCTGGGTGTAGATCAGTCCCCACAGCCTCGGACTCCTGTGTCCGGTTTTAGTGTCCTTGTCCAGGGCGAGCTCTGCTCAGC
Source organism: Phyllobates terribilis (assembly GCF_046119375.1). Lineage (NCBI taxonomy): Eukaryota > Metazoa > Chordata > Amphibia > Anura > Dendrobatidae > Phyllobates > Phyllobates terribilis. The sequence continues at coordinate 697,474,282 of NW_027362762.1, forward strand.
TCCAGCCCCTGGACTTCTGCTACTGCTCCTACAGAGCTCCTAGTTCTACCTTTCCCTCTCCAGGCTCTGACTGCTCTAATCCCGCCCCAGACCCATTTTATAAGGGCAGATTCCTCCCCTCCCAGGTCTGGGCGGACCGTGTTGCATGCTTAGGGATCCTGACCAGAGAAACCTCCCACTTGCTCTCAGACATAATATCTCTATTACTGTGGCAACCAGACCCCTGGGGTGTCACATTCCCCCCTAGTAAATTTTAGTACTCCGGGACTAAACACATTTTTAAAGAAACATAAATACAGGGTATAACAATAACAAGACAACATATTTACAAGAAGCTTTAGTCTGTAGAGGTCACGGCGTTTCCGTGACCGGGTGTCCATATCACCCAAGGTGAAGTTTATGAAACAAAGGGGGTGTCCATGTCACCCAACAAGGCGAAGTCTTGGCACAGAATAGGGGACCTGTCCAAAGCAAACCCCTTGCGTTGGCCCTGGGCGTGGCTGCAAGGCTAGAGCTAGCTACTTTGGGCCGCAAGTAGGCCACGCCAGACAGGTTTTCTCTTCCGCGGCCGTCTTCGCAAGAGGCACCAAGGTGCAACTATCTACAAAACTGTTCCAGTTATCCAGTGTCCATAACCTGTTAGTCCAAATAAATCTGCAGGGTAACTGAGAAACATAATTAGTAACAGGCAACCAACATAAACCATAAACATTTTTCAATAAACAGTCAACTTTACAGTGCATTGGTTTAGATTCTCCAGCGAGCGGGTATCTGACCTCTAGTGACTCTAGTGGACCTACGGAGCTCACTAACTGGTTCTGCACTACAGGGTGTAGGAGGTGTTATGGGCAAGCTGGGCAGCTTTCTGCGCACTCTTTGGCTCACTAGGGGCACAGCAGGCTCACTACTAGCAGAGGGTTGAACCTCCTGTACTGCTGGTGTGGACTCTTCTACCTCTTGGGCCGGCTGCTCTTCCAGCTCTACCGGTTCCTCTGTAGGCACTTGCGGGGCTGGCTGGAGAAAGGTGAGGACGGGTACCACGACAGCGCCGTTTACTTGTGTCCAAGACCGGGGGAAGTCTCCGAGTACGGTACTGATCATTTCTTCCCTTTCCTCTGCGGGTTGAGGGTTTTCTTGATCTTCTTCAGGGCTTTGCAGCTGCTCGGGACACTTCTTCAGGTGGTCTCTGGAGACAATGGCTGTGGTTTCTCCTCCATCCTTACTGATTACGCAGATTTTTGGGTTCTCATGGCTTGATGGCAGTACGGTGTACGGGTCCTTCTCCCACTGGTCGTCCAACTTGTGGAGCCGCCTCTTCCTCTTCAAGACCTGCTCTCCAGGTACCAGGGGAACAGCGGGAGCATACTGGTTATAAGCCTTCTCTTGCCTTTCTCTAGCTTGAGACAGACTTCGCTCGACGCTTTCCTGTACTTTCCGATACTGCTGCTGCCGTTCTGTATCCCAGTCTGCCTCTGGCGAGGTGTCCTCAGGTGTCAGGACTCCCATATCCAGGTCAATAGGCAGCTTACCAGGTCTTGCTCTCATTAGGTAAGCCGGGGTACAGTTGGTGGAACCTACAGGGATGTGGTTATACAGGTCCACCAGATCGGGCAGTTTCTCAGGCCACAGACTGCGTTCTTCCAGGGGCAGTGTTTTTAGCAGATCTATCACCACCTGGTTCATCTTCTCGCAGAGTCCATTGGTTTGAGGGTGATAGGGCGTTGTTCTTATCTTCTTGCAGCCATACAGGTTGCAGAACTCCTGGAAGACCTCCGCTTCGAATGCTGGTCCTTGGTCTGTCAACACTTGGTCCGGGTACCCGTGTGGACGGCAGAAGTGCTGCTGGAAGGCACTAGCTGCTGTTTGAGCCGTTTAGTCCTTGACCGGGACCACCACCAGGAACCGGGAGTAATGATCTACGATTGTGAGGGCGTAGACATACCCAGATCTGCTTGGAGCCAGTTTCACATGGTCCAGGGCTACCAGTTCCAGTGGCTGTCTGGTGATGATGGGCTGCAAGGGAGTCTTCTGGCTAGCACGGTCCTTTCTTCTCAGGTGGCACGGGCCACAGTCTCTGCACCACCTCTCGATGGCTCCTCTCATGCCTACCCAGTAGAACCGTTCACGCAACAAGAAATCCAGCTTCTTCCATCCGAAATGCCCTGCTCCGTTGTGGTATGCCTCCAGAACCATAGCCGCATCTCGTCTTGGGACCACTACCTGCCAGGTCAACTCATGCGTTCGAGAGTTAACCATTCTCCGGCACAGCTTCTCCCTGTAGAGGAACAGCTTACTTTTCTCCTTCCACAGTTGCTTGGTCTCCTCCGGAGCGTCTGGGTCAAGACTGGCATCGGCCTGGGTCAGCATTTCCTTCACCAAACGGACTGCGGGATCACTGTCTTGCGTCTCCGCCCAGTTGTAGTGGAGCAAGGGATTGAACGTCACGGAGCGCCTGTCCTTCACACGGTGGGAATACAGGGTAATCCCATGACGGTGGAACGCAGGGAGCTCAACTTCTTCCAGATCTTCTGGATCTTCCCCTACGTCCGGTAAGTTCGGCATTCTAGACAGGGCATCCGCGTTGGCATTTGAGCGTCCTGCCCGGTATTTGATGGTGAATTCAAAATTGGACAGGCGGGCCATCCATCTCTGTTCCAGGGCACCGAGCCTTGCAGTGTCCAGGTGTGTCAACGGGTTGTTATCCGTGTACACGGTGAATTTGGAGGAGGCAAGGTAATGCTTGAAACGTTCGGTCACTGCCCACACTACTGCCAGGAACTCCAGATTGAATGAGCTATAATTCTCAGGGTTCCTCTCCGTGGGCCGTAGCTTTCGGCTGGCGTAAGCGATTACCCGTTCTTTCCCTTGCTGGATCTGGGACAGTACGGCTCCTAGCCCGATGTTGCTTGCGTCCGTGTGGAGGATAAAGGGCTGGCTGTAGTCTGGATATGCCAGGATTTCATCCCCCGTGAGGGCCATCTTCAGCTGGCAAAAGGACTCCTCTTCCAGCTTTTCCCACCTGAAGGGCGGCTTCTGGTTTTTGGCTTTCCGAGATTGACCTATCAGGAGGTCCTGCATAGGGGCTGCCATTTTGGTGAAACCGGGAATGAATCTTCGGTAGTAGCCTACCAACCCGAGGAACTGCCGCACTTCCTTTATGCTGGAGGGTCTTGGCCAGTCCTTAATTACGGTGATCTTATCAGGGTCGGGAGCCACTCCGTCAGCACTCACCACGTGTCCCAGGTACTGCACCTTTGGTTTCAGGAGGTGACACTTGGAGGGTTTCACCTTTAGGCCGTAGTTTGCCAGAGCTTCAAACACTTCTGCCAGGTGTTTCAGGTGGTCCTCGTAGGTCTTGGAATAGACGATGACATCGTCCAGGTATAACAGGACCGTCTCGAAGTTCCGGTGTCCCAGACAGCATTCCATCAACCGTTGGAAGGTTCCTGGTGGTTGCAGAGCCCGAACAGCATACAGTTAAATTCACTGAGACCCATCGGGGTGGTGAATGCGGTCTTCTCCCGGTCCGCCTCTGCTACAGGAACCTGCCAGTACCCGCTAGTAAGATGCAAAGTAGAGAAGAAGTTAGCAGATTTTAATGCAGCTAAGGACTCTTCTATCCTTGGTAATGGGTACGCATCTTTGTGTGTGATACGGTTGACCTTCCTGTAGTCTACACACATTCTCATGGTGTTGTCTTTCTTTTTCACTAAGACTAGTGGAGCTGCCCAGGGGCTACAGCTGTCCCTGATTACCCCAGCCTCCTTCATGTCTCTAAGCATCCCCTTGGCGTGTTGGTAGTGTGCCGGGGGTACGGGTCGGTATCTCTCCTTTATGGGAGGATGGTCTCCCGTGGGGATGTGGTGTTCTACCCCCTTTACTCGCCCGAAGTCTAGCGGGTGTTTACTAAACACTCTCTCGTACTCTCGAACCACCCGATAGACCCCCTGTTTTTGGTGTGAGGGAGTGGAGTCAGTACCCAAATGCAGTTGCTGACACCAGTCCTCCATTGGTTTCTTAGAGCCGTTACCTTCCTCTGGTTGAGATGGAGGCAAGGGTTCCACGGCCTGTACAGAATTCTGGTTTATGGTGAACAATTTGGCTAGCGTGGCATACCGGGGCAGGTGTACTTCTCTCTCCCCGATATTTATGATGCGAACAGGCACCCTCCCATGGCGTACATCGACCACCCCCCGTGCTGTCAAAATGGTGGGCCTACTGTCTGAGTAGACGGGTTCTACCATTGCTTGGTAGTCTCTACCTCTTAGACCAATAGCTGCCCGGCACCAAATCATCATCTCACTTTTTGGGAGCATGGCAATAGGGAACGGGTCACACATTCTCACGCTACCTATCTCACCACCAGATAGTTCCACCTGTTGCCGCTACATCAGTGCCCGGATCTCTTTTTGGAGCACACGCTGCTGGCCGGAACCGGCGTTCTTGGCAACCTGCTGTAAAATGAGAATCACCTCTGCAAGACAATTTTCAATCACATTAGTTCCCAAGGTTATTCTAGGGTGACTCTCATGACGGTCTATGTCCACTATTATCAGTCCTTGTGCCGCCAGTTCGACTTTACCGATCTTAATGGTCACCTCTTTGAATCCCACCTGCGGCACGGGCTGACCATTGCTGGCGATGATACTCAGGTCGTCATCTGGGTAGCGGGTTATGTCCGAGTCATTCCAGTACTGTTTAAAGAGCACGTACGGGATGGTGGTCACCTGTGACCCAGTGTCTAGTAGGGCACTCATAGGAATGCAATCCAGTACCACAGGCAAGATTGGACGTCCCCCTACGTATTTATCATGCCAGTTTGATGGGCCTGATGGTCTTATGCCTGGGGGTTGGCCCTCTACCCCAGGTTGTGCCCGTTTAAATGACAGTACCTTGCCACATGTCTGGGTTGATTGCAGCGGCGGCAGATGGGTCGTCCGTCCTCGTTGTATCTGTCGCTGGGTCTTCCTCTGGCCGGTGGGGTCCTCCTCAGTCGGCGCCACGGGACGTCCTCCGGGCCGGATGCCAGCTGGATCTTTCCTGGAGAAGAGACCTGTAAAGACTGCACAGTTCTGGTTAGCGCGGCAACGCTCTTAGTCAGCTCTTGGACCTAATGGTGCAGGTCTGTAGCCGGGTCACTGTTTAAAGACTGCGCATCAGCTCCCACAGGCCCTGCAGACAAGGGCGCCGTCTCCTGGTGGTAAGTGATAGCAGGGCGCCTGTGGGTCACAGCGCCACCTGGTGCCGGTTCTCGGAGCACGCGGATGGCTCTGTCCTTGAACTGTGCAAAGTCCAGGTCAGGGTCCTGTAAGGCCATTGCCCGCAACTGGGTTCGGTGGCCATTGCACAGTAGACCCTCAATAAATTGTTCAGTCAACAGCTTATCTTCATTTCCCACGCTGTCAGGGTCTGCCTGCTTAATGGCTCTCAGGGCCTCTTGTAGGTTTAGTGCATAGTCTCTTATACTCTCATGTGCCCGTTGTTTGCACCCATAAAATCTTAGTTTTATTTCGGCTGAGGTGCGGGTGTCAAATGTGTCTTTCAGCCGGGTTAGTATGTCTCTGACAGTCCTCTTCCTCCCAGGTGGCCAGGACTTTACCTCCCTTTGGGCTGCCCCGATTAATTGGGCCACCAGGATGCTCACTTTTTGCTCTTCTGTGAGGGGGTACACCTGGAAGAGGCTATCCAGTCTTTCTCTAAAGTCATTTAGGGTGTGTGACTCCCCTGAGTACTGGGGTAGCCTGGCTGCCCCCGGGATATAGGGCATGGTGAATGGCATGACTGTTGCAGCGGTTGCGCTGGCGGTGGCTGTGGCAGTGGAGCTCCCCTCGGTGTCCGGCATCCTCCTCCCCTCTAGTGGACCGTGGCCTACCTTGCGATGCTCTTCTTCCGTAGGCCGCGGCTCCGCAGTCGATTGTCGGGGTTGAGGACCTGGGGTCGCGCTCCGATGATGTCAGCGTCGCTCTTCCTCCCTTCCAGGACCTTGCGCAGCGTCAGAGCGTGGGGCGGAGCTTCGGATCGCACGCGCTTTCGGCGTCCACGCCCCTCTTCTTCCCGTGCGGCGTCCCGAAGATGGCGTCCGAAGGCGGGAAGCAGCTGCGCATGGCGGGAAGAAGGCAGAAGACGGCGGGAAACGGTCCAAGATGGCGTCTGATGGCGGGAATCGGCTCCGGATGGCGGGAAACTTCACCACAGGTAAGTTCAAAAGTCTTTTTCAGGCACGCAGAAATCCTGCCGACTACGCCAAAGTTTACTCGCCCCCTGGGCCTGTGCTGCTGCTGCTGTGCAGGGGGAATACCCGGAGCCGGATCTCTGGGGGTTGTAGTTCTTCGTGGCGGTGACCCGGTCCGTGCCCAGGGCGGTCAAACCAGTGGCAGTCTATTTGTATGGTAATAAGTGTCCGACTACGCCACCCGTGGATTGCGGTCAGTGGGGACCGCCACTGCGCTGCAGACCGCTGAGGCTGATGTTGTTTGCGCAGCTGAGTATGGGATGACTCCCCACGGGAGAAGTATTGCCTCAGGGCAGCTAATGTGAAAGATGATGGGAGTGATGGTCTTAGGGTCCCAGTGCTAATGGTGCAGGAGCGGCAAGGAATCACAGAGACGTGAGGTGCAGTTCAGGGTCTTTACTGATGGTACAAGGCAGACCCTCCCGGGAGTACTGGCTAGTATAAGGGGCCTGGTCAGTCTGCGAGCAAGCAGGAGTTCCCCTGGCCAGGTGGAGTTGTAGGCCTCCCCATTTATCTGCACTCTTCCTGGCTACCTTGCTGTCAGCGGTTACAAGTAGCCCACGTCCCTGAGTATACCGTGTGGTGCTCACCCGTATGGCTGGTGACTTGGGGCCTTCTGTTAGCCTCCGCTCCTGGATGGCGGCGCTGGTCCCTTCTCTGTGACTGAGCCTCCGGGCTTCTATGGCCAGAGGACCTGGAATCCCCTGCCGGCTGGTTTCTGCTGCTGGGTGTAGATCAGTCCCCACAGCCTCGGACTCCTGTGTCCGGTTTTAGTGTCCTTGTCCAGGGCGAGCTCTGCTCAGCTCCAGCCCCTGGACTTCTGCTACTGCTCCTACAGAGCTCCTAGTTCTTCCTTTCCCTCTCCAGGCTCTGACTGCTCTAATCCCGCCCCAGACCCAGTTTATAAGGGCAGATTCCTCCCCTCCCAGGTCTGGGCGGACCGTGTTGCATGCTTAGGGATCCTGACCAGAGAAACCTCCCACTTGCTCTCAGACATAATATCTCTATTACTGTGGCAACCAGACCCCTGGGGTGTCACATATGTCACATGTCCTTGCCCTATAAGACCAAGCCATTTTCCCCGTCGCCACCATTTTCTCACTGCTGCAGCTGCGTGTTAGACTGCACCGCTGTTGCTGTGTGCGCTATACCTTGTTAATTTCAAGCCAATTTTCGCACAAATCTACAGATAGCTTGGGAGTAGGGAATAGTTGAGATTGCAGTCCTTTTAAGGACTAGGTTACAGCATTTCCTACGACTTTTATCAGGCAGGTCTGTGCTCTTAAATAGATAGATTGTGGGAGTAAAGATTAATTGTAATTGCAGTCCTTTTCAGGACTAGGTTACATCAGTTCCTATCAGTTTTTGCCAGGCAGGTCTGTGCCAGTGCTGTGCAAGTTTTTTTCACAGCATTTGGCTGAATCTAGCAAAGCTAATCCTTTTTGGCCTATTGCAGAGTGTGTTAGTCAGTGGAGTAGCCTATCTGTGTTGCAAGATATACCACCTGTGTATAGAATACCAATTTTTTTACTGCACCTAGTGAAGTAAAATCTTTTGGGCATAGCATCATTCTATTAGTCCATCTATACTGACCTCCATCAGGTTGCAAATTGAATATAATTTTTTTCTGCATCTAGCTCTGAAAAAATATTTGGCCTTCTAGCAGTGTGTGGGACTTTCTCTATTAGTCCATCTATACTGACCTCCATCAGGTTGCAAACTGAAAATAATTTTTTGTCTGCATCTAGCTCTGAAAAAATATTTGGCCTTCTAGCAGTGTGTGGGACTTTCTCTATTAGTCCATCTATACTGACCTCCATCAGGTTGCAAATTAAAAATAATTTTTATCTGCATCCTGCTCTGAAAAAATATTTGGCCTTCTAGCAGTGTGTGGGACTTTCTCTAATAGTCCATCTATACTGACCTCCATCAGGTTGCAAATTAAAAATAATTTTTTGTCTGCATCTAGCTCTGAAAAAATATTTGGCCTTCTAGCAGTGTGTGGGACTTTCTCTATTAGTCCATCTATACTGACCTCCATCAGGTTGCAAACTGAATATATTTTTTTTCTGCATCTACCTCTGAAAAAATATTGGGCTTCTAGCTGTGTGTGGGACTTGTTCTATTAATCCATCTATACAGACCTCCATCAGGTTGCAAACTGAATATAATTTTTTTCTGCATCTACCTCTGAAAAAATATTTGGGCTTCTAGCTGTGTGTGGGACTTGTTCTATTAGTCCATCTATACGGACCTCCATCATGTTGCAAACTTAAAATAATTTTTTGTCTGCATCTAGCTCTGAAAAAATATTTGGCCTTCTAGCAGTGTGTGGGACTTTCTCTATTAGTCCATCTATACTGACCTCCATCAGGTTGCAAATTAAAAATAATTTTTATCTGCATCTAGCTCTGAAAAAATATTTGGCCTTCTAGCAGTGTGTGGGACTTTCTCTATTAGTCCATCTATACTGACCTCCATCAGGTTGCAAACTGAAAATAATTTTTTGTCTGCATCTAGCTCTGAAAAAATATTTGGCCTTCTAGCAGTGTGTGGGACTTTCTCTATTAGTCCATCTATACTGACCTCCATCAGGTTGCAAATTAAAAATAATTTTTATCTGCATCCTGCTCTGAAAAAATATTTGGCCTTCTAGCAGTGTGTGGGACTTTCTCTAATAGTCCATCTATACTGACCTCCATCAGGTTGCAAATTAAAAATAATTTTTTGTCTGCATCTAGCTCTGAAAAAATATTTGGCCTTCTAGCAGTGTGTGGGACTTTCTCTATTAGTCCATCTATACTGACCTCCATCAGGTTGCAAACTGAATATATTTTTTTTCTGCATCTACCTCTGAAAAAATATTGGGCTTCTAGCTGTGTGTGGGACTTGTTCTATTAATCCATCTATACAGACCTCCATCAGGTTGCAAACTGAATATAATTTTTTTCTGCATCTACCTCTGAAAAAATATTTGGGCTTCTAGCTGTGTGTGGGACTTGTTCTATTAGTCCATCTATACGGACCTCCATCATGTTGCAAACTTAAAATAATTTTTTGTCTGCATCTAGCTCTGAAAAAATATTTGGCCTTCTAGCAGTGTGTGGGACTTTCTCTATTAGTCCATCTATACTGACCTCCATCAGGTTGCAAATTAAAAATATTTTTTATCTGCATCTACCTCTGAAAAAATATTTGCGCTTCTAGCTGTGTGTGGGACTTGTTCTATTAGTCCATCTATACTGACCTCCATCAGGTTGCAAACTGAATATAATTTTTTTCTGCATCTAGCTCTGAAAAAATATTTGGCCTTCTAGCAGTGTGTGGGACTTTCTCTATTAGTCCATCTATACTGACCTCCATCAGGTTGCAAATTAAAAATAATTTTTATCTGCATCCAGCTCTGAAAAAATATTTGGCCTTCTAGCAGTGTGTGGGACTTTCTCTATTAGTCCATCTATACTGACCTCCATCAGGTTGCAAATTAAAAATAATTTTTTTCTGCATCTAACCCAGCCAATAGTTTTGGCCTAATACCACAGTTTGGCCACTCAGCTCTGCTCGGTTCCCATCCATTGTTTTTTTGTGCAAACAACTCCAGAGTTGTGAATTAGTTAACCACCAAAATGAGTGGAAAAAGGCCTGCTGCTGGTGGAAAAGGGAATAGGCGTGTTGGGAAGGGGAAAAAAGGTTGTGTCCGTGGGGTAGGTGTTAAAGCAACAGTAACATCTGCAGAAGAAAGACCATCTTCCAGCCAAACTAAAATGTCTACTTCTTTTAGCGGACAATGTGATAAGATCCCTTTCTTACGGCCACGCCAATCGCTACAAATTCCAGATGAGGCACAAAAACAGCAGGTGCTTCAACGGATATCAAGTGCTCCTTTAAGTGGGCTCTCCTCCACATCAACTTCAACATCACAAATACTCCAGTCCTCAAAGGTGTCACCCCAATCGCACTTGCTTCCTCACAGCTCCCAAATCTCCAGCTGCCCGTCTGAGTATGAGGTAGAACAGATGGTTGAGTCTGCAGAGCTGTTTACTCATACTATAGCCTGGGAATCAGATGTCGACTCCAGCGCTTCTGTGAATCCAGACGAGGAAATGATCTGCACTGATCCCCAGAATCTTTATGAATCGGATCCAGGACCAGACGCAGAAGGTTCTGACCATAATGTAGACCCTCATTCCCAAACTGTAACTCCTGTTGGTGGAGACAATGAGGAAGACGATGATGAGACTCAAATACCTGATTGGAGCGACAACTTTAGTTTTTTGTCAGGGCAGGAACAGGTTGGCTCTGAGGACGACGGGTGTGATAACGCACAGGGTGATGATGATGAGGTTGGAGATCCCACTTACTGTCAACCCACAGTCAGCCAAGAGATGAGGTCAGCAGAGGAGGTGGAGGAAGATGCTAGTGACGACGAGGTCAGGTTGCGCCTTCCTGGACAGAGACGTAGTACTGGAAGCACGTCAACAACTGCATCCTCAAACACAACTCTGCCTCTCACCACAAGTCGTGGTGGCTCTTCAGGTCGCATGGGTGCTAAGCCTTGCATAGCCTGGGCATTTTTTCAGATCGATAAAGATGACCCAACTCGTGTTATCTGTAACATTTGTCAGCAAAAGCTAAGTAGAGGCCAAAAAATACATAGTTTGAGTACTTCATGCATGAACCGGCACATGGACATGAAGCATAAGTTGCAGTGGGAAGCTCAGTGTGCTACAATGCGCCCTAGCCGGCCGGGCCAACCACCGTCTGCCATATCTTGTGCATCCGCGGCCTCTTCATCCTCTGTGACTGGGGGGACAGCAGTCACACCTGTTTTGGGGCGCAGACCTGCCACCTCTTTACCCGCAACAGCCAGCGTGATTGGCAGGTCATCATTTTCTTTGGAGGTGGTAACACCAGCTGGTGTTGAGCGCTGTCCGACATCGATAGCACCACCTTTGGATCAAGGCAACCTAACATGTCCGCCTGCATCTTCCTCACAGACCGGCAGTTTGCCGGGGACACCCTTATCAACCCCGTCTAAGCACAATAGCCAGCCCTCGGTCCCTCAGATGTGGACAAGTAAAAGACCATTTCCTCCTAGCCATGAGAAAGCTAAGAGGTTGAATTTCACCATCTGCAAGCTCTTGGCTGCAGAAATGCTGCCTTTCCGCCAAGGTGGACACAGAGGATTTTCGAGACCTTATGTCCGTCGCAGTGCCCCAGTACCAGATGCCCAGTCGGCACTACTTCTCAAAGAAAGGTGTGCCTGCGCTCCACCAGCATGTCGCACACAACATCACCGCTTCTTTGAGAAACTCTGTGTGTGACAGGGTGCATTTCACCACAGACACTTGGACGAGTAGGCATGGACAGGGGCGTTACATGTCGCTGACTGGGCACTGGGTAACTATGGTGACAGCAGGACAAGGGGCTGCTGTCCAAGTCTTGCCGTCCCCACGAGTTGTGCGTCAATTCTCTTTATGTCAAAGTTCCTCCACTGCTTCTGCCTCCTCAACCTCCTCTCGGTCTTCCACCTGCACCCAAAGCCTGTCTGGTCATGCCACAAGCTTTCTAACTGCGCAGAAGGGATCCTGCACACCTCCTTACTATGATGGCAGTAGGGCTCAACGTCATCAGGCGGTTTTTACTTTGAAATGTCTGGGAAATGTGAGTCACACAGCTGAGGAGTTGTGGTCAGCTCTGGAGAACCAATTTCATGAATGGTTGTCTCCACTGGACCTGAAACCAGGGAAGGCCGTGTGCGACAATGCTGCAGACCTGGGTGCGGCCCTTCGCTGGGGCAATGTCACACACGTGCCTTGTATGGCTCACGTGTTGAACCTGGTTGTCCAGCAATTTTTAGCCCACTATCCCAGACTAGATGGCCTTCTGCAGAGGGCACGGTCGCTGTGTGCTCACTTCCGCCGTTCGCATCCCGCAGCTCAGCGACTTACATCTCTACAGAAGTCGTTGGGCCTGCCACTTCACCGGCTAAAATGCGATGTGCCTACCCGGTGGAATTCAACTCTGCACATGTTGCAGCGACTGTGGCAGCACCGACAAGCCCTGGTGCAATACGTTCTGACGTATAGCCTGGGCCAACGAGATCCGGAGGTGGGGCAAATCACGCTGGAGGAGTGGTCTCAGATCAGGGACCTATGCACCCTTCTGCACAGTTTTGAAATGACGACGAAGATGTTTAGTGCTGACGATGCCATTATCAGCATGACTATTCCGGTGATTTACATGCTGGAGCACATGTTAAACAGAATTCGGAGTCAGGTGGTGGCACAAGAGGAGGCGGAGGAAGCAGAGGAGGAGGAGTTGTATGCGGATGGGCTAACATCTGCAAGGTCCAGACGGTCGGCAGCACCAAGGCATTTGAGGGTGGGGGAGATGGTTTTACCAGGGCGCATGGTAGCAGCCAAACTAGTGAGGAAGGTGCAGGAGCCCAGGAAGAAGTGGAGGACGAACTGATGGAAGACTCATCAGATGAGGGAGACCTTGATCACATTTCTGTTGTGCGAGGTTGGGGGGAGAGGACAGAGGAAGGAAGCATGATTGTTACCTCGCCACCAACACAACAGGGACTTGTTGCTCCTGGATGCGCAACACACATGAGTGCCTTCTTGCTGCACTACCTGCAACATGACCCTCGAATTGTGAGAATTAGAAATAATCCTGACTACTGGGTTGCCATACTGTTAGATCCCCGGTACAAAAGTAAATTTGCAGAAATTATTCCTGCCATAGAAAGGGATGCACGCATGCAGGAGTATCAGCAAAGACTGTTGCAGAATCTTACATGTGCTTTTCCACAAAACACCAGTGGTGCACGTAGTGAATCTCACAGTTCCAACTTGCCAACCGTGGGACCGTCAAGTGTTCAGCACTCAAACCGTAACAGAACCACAGTATCTGCTGGTAACATCAATTTTGCGGAATCATTTCACCACTTTTTTAGCCCATCCTTTGCAAGGCCACAGGAGACAAGAAGTCTGACACATAGTCAACGCCTAGAGACGATGGTACAGGAGTATCTCCAAGTAAACATTGAAGCCATGACTGTGTCACTGGACCCTTGCTCTTTTTGGGCTTCCAATCTGGATAAATGGCCGGAGCTAGCCACTTACGCCTTGGAGATCTTGTCATGCCCCGCAGCCAGCGTTCTGTCTGAACGTGTGTTCAGCGCTGCTGGTGGTGTGCTGACAGATAAGCGCACGCGGCTCTCCACTGATAATGTAGACAGACTCACGTTCATAAAGATGAACAAATCATGGATCCGAAACGACTTTTCTACCCCTGTGTCATCCTGGGGAGAGTAAAAGCTTGATGATTGGTTAAAATCACCCTACCAACCGTTTTAAGCTTTCAAATTACTAATCATGTTTATCTGTATCTTGACTGGAAAATAATTTGGGCTTTGTAGCAGTGTGCAGCACTGATCCTATTAGCCCATCTATACTAAGCTCCACCAGATTTAAAATTAATAATAATTTTTAGCTGCATCTAGCCCGGGAAATAATTTTGGGGCTCCGAGATGCGCAAGACACATAAGTGCCTTCTTGCTGCACTACCTGCAACATGACCCTCATATTGTCAGAATTCGAAGTAATCATGACTACTGGGTTGCCACACTCTTAGATCCCCCAAACTTTTCGATCAACCTTTTCATTTTAATAAAGACCAAAAAAATGGTCATTTTTGAAATTATAAGCATTAGCAGGTTATTAGAAACTGAAATCAAACAGTTTTCAACTCAAAACTTTATTCTAGGTGATGTTACATTTTCACATAGGACCCCTTGTTCGAAATGAGCTTCTGAACTCTCTCGTCCATTGAATTTGTCAGGTTTTGGATGGTTTCTGCTTCAATTGTTTTGCATGAGGACAGAATACCCTCCCAGAGCTGTTGCTTAGATGTGAACTGCCTCCCGCCATCATAGACACTCCTTTTGATGATGCTCCAGAGGTTCTGAATGGGGTAGAGGTCAGGGGAGCATGGAGGTCACACCATAAGTTTGTCCCCTTTTATGCCCATATCAGCCAGAGATGCAGATGTTTTATGTGCAGCATGAGATGGTGCATTATCATGCAAAAAAATGATCTTGCTGTGAAATACATGGTTCTTCTTCTTGAACCATGGCAGGAAGTGCTGTTTGAGAAAATCCACATACATTATGGAGTTCATCTTTAGCGCCTTCAGGGATCCTAAAGGGGCCGACAATCTCTCTAACCATGATTCCAACCCATAACATTACTCCATCTCCTCCTTGTTGGCGCTGTAGCCGTGTTTGCGTAGGGTGTCCATCAACCAGCCATCCTCCACTCCATCCATCTGGACCATCGAGCGCTGCACGGCACTCATCCGTGAACAAAACAGTTTTGAAATCAGTCTTCATGTAATGTTTGGCCCACTGGAGCCGTTTCTGCTTGTGTGAAGTGGATAGAGGAGGTCGACAGGATGGCATATGCACAGCTGCAAACCTCTGAAGGACCCTGCATCTTGTTGTTCGGGGGACGTTGGAGGCACCAGCAGCTTCAAAAACTTGTCTGCTGCTATGACAAGGCTTTTTTGCCGCTGCTCTTTTAACCTGACGTAATTGCCTGTAGGAAAGAGTCCTCAATTTGCCCTTATCAGCACGCACACGTGTGTACTGTGAATCAGCTACATACTTCTTGATTGCCAAGACACTTCATCCTGATCATCGCACAATGTTGATTGTAGTCATGCCTTGACCTAAACACTCCACAATTTGTTGCTTCTCAGCAGCCGACACATCCTTTTTCTTTCCCATTTTGGCAGAAAATGTAGGCTGCTTAATAATCTGAGACAGCCTTCTTAAGTAGTCTTGCCTTTCATTGGACACACCTGCCAAACTAATTAGCACAGGTGTCTGCAATTGCTTACAGTGATATAAAGAGCCCTGACACACATCACCATCAATGAGTTTAACTGACAAACAAACAAATTCTTCCCTTATCACTCCTAAACACTTTTTGCATAATAATTTGGAACACAGTGTACATGTGCTTTTCCACAAAACACCAGTGGTTCACGTAGTGAATCTTACAGTTCTAACTTGCCAACCGTGGTCTGTATGGAGTTGTTCAATAAAGGGCCCAAAATTAAGATAACATAGATGGGAGAGGTCTCTATGAATAGGAATTCCCAAGTATTTGATACCCTGTGAGGGCCAGGCAAAGGGAAAGTTGGACTGGATGGAATCCTATATGGATTTGGGGAGGGAGACATCGAGGGCCTCAGACTTCGCTGCATTGATTTTAAAATTTGACCATGTAACAAAGTGATCTATTTCAGCCATAACAGCATGGATGGATATATGTGATTGAGTGATATATACTAGTACATCATCAGCAAATAGAGAGCACTTGTACTCGGTGCCTTCCACCTCAATCCACCTAATATTGGGGTTATGGCGAATTGATGAGAGCAGGTGCTCCGTCACTAGGATGTATAAGAGAGGGGACAGAGGACATCCCTGCCTTGTCCCATTGGTGATTGTGAACGGTGATGAAAATGTTCTGATGCACCCCCTGGGCCTTGGGACACCCGGAGCCGGACCCTTTTTGGTGGATGCTGGTGGTTGTAGTCTTCGTGGCGGCGACCCGGTTCCGTGGCTCAGGGTGGTCAAACCAGTGGCGGAACTATTTATGTGGTTTTGATGTTTAAATGTCCGACTACGCCACCCGTGGATTGCGGTCAGAGTGAACCGCCGCTGCAGGGCAGACCGCTGAGGCTGGTGTTGTGGGTGCAGCAGAGCGTAGCATAACTCCCCACGGGAGGAGTATAGCCTCAGGGCAGTGTATGCGGAGGATGGGGGTGATGGTGCAGGGCAGCAGCAGTAACGACACGGAGTCAGTGATGCAGTCCAGGGCCTTTACTCACAGTTCTTATTATCCAGACCACGTCTGCAGGTAACGGCTGCCCACGTCGTACTGTGCTCACCAGGTGAGGGGCTCAGACAACTCCCAGATAACTTTGGAGCGCTTCACAGGACCCCCTTTGTGTGTCCTTTGTCCGGCCTTTCTTACCAACCCTTTTGTCCGGCTGCCTCGGGCCTCCTCTTGGTAAACTTGGCGCCAGTTTCCCTGACCCTATGTGCTGCCCTCCTAGCGGGTGTAGCGAGGGGCTGCGCCACATAAAATGTCACAGCCTCCGGTTTCTAGCTGAGGGTCGTTTCCTGCCTCCACTAGTTTCAGGGACCGGTCTCCCCCTTTGGCCTGACCCCTCCATGCAGGTGGATTCGGGCGTGCGGTGGCGAATCGCCCGTCCGCACCCCTGGGATCCCTTCGTTCCTCGTTCCTGGAGCCTTCTCCGCTCCTCTTCCTTCCTTCTCCCTCTTCCAGGCCTGGGCCTCTGTTACTAGGCCCGCCTCCGGAGCAGAGCTCATGCAGAGCCCCTGCTCCCTGCCACTTCTGCTCAGACTTCTCTGCACTGAACTAAGATGGTGCCCACCTTTTATACTCCCTTCTCAATGCACCCAGGAACTGCTTCCTCCCTGCTCCTGCACTACAGGGTTCCCCTTCCTCAGTGTTCCCTCCCCCCACTCCAGCCAGGGACAGGGACTGTCGTGCCCATCTCAGGGGCATATTGGTCGCCCTGCCCCACGGCAATGTGGTGTAATGCATGCAGGTGTCGGGTCCTGATCCACACTCCATCCTTACCTGAGAGTGAGATATCACACCTCTGGGTGAGGTGCAATACCTCTGTAGCAACCGAGCCCTCAGGGTGCTACAGTTCCATTTATCTTCAGCCTAGGTGACGTATTGCGATACAGGGCCATGATTTTGGCTATAAAAGGGTCCCCTAGACCCCTACCCCAAGCTTTTTAAGAGAATCATATATGGCGTGCCAGGAGACTCTATGGAATGCTTTCTCAGCATCCAACGAGAGTATCTAATTACAAATTTTTAACTGCATCTAGCATAGGAAATACTTTGTGCCTAGTAGCAGTGTCTGCTAGTCAGCGGATTATCCCGGCTGTTAAGCAAGCTACACCACCTGTAGTTTGGACACTTAATTTTTTCAAAGGAAATGCTTCGGGACCACGGGATACTCAGTGAAGAGCATCAGGAGGCACCCCAAGGCATAGGGGCTGGGACTGGCAGTAGGATGCCTTGCGGTGGACAGCCGAGCTCGATCCTTATAAAAGCTTTTTAACTGCAGCAGCTTTAGTGGACGCTACTGGAGCTGGAATTACGCGGCTGCTGGCATGAGACTTGCCCTCCAATAGATCCTTGTAAATGGATTTAAAGTGTATTCATTCAAATTAGAGAGACAATTTAAATTAAAAAGCTTAGAGCTGCCTCCACCACAGGGGGGCTCGCTCGACCCACCAGCGGACAGGCACCAGTATTGGGAGAGGGGGGCTGGCCGTCAGGGTTCACCGCGGCTCTGGCACAAACCCGGCGACACGGAGGTGGCACGGGCAGGAGCGGACTGAACGTGTCGGCTTCTCACTTTTTGGATTTTAGAAGGACATGACATGCCTATATCTGTGTCTCCCCCTCCTTTTACTCCTCCACCTCTTTTCTTTTCGCATGACTATATGTACTTGTCACTTTTCCATGTGTTAGTTGTGTCTTCTGAGCAGTTTGTCAGCTTTTGGACACCTTTGAAGGTGTTTTCTATGTGTTTCTATGTGTTTTTGTTTGCCTGCCATTGGTTTTAACGGTGTTCGAAGGTGTTCGACGAACAGTTCGGCGAACACACGAACCGAACCAAACTCGAACACTACGGGGGTGGCTCAACACTACTTCTTACCTTCTGAGCTTTGCATTGTACCTCTAAGGCAGTTTTTCCCACACAGGGGGTATTGGCATACTCAGGAAAAATTACACAGCAAATTTTGGGGTCCTTTGTGAAAAGAAAAAATTTACAGCTAAAAGAAAATTTTTGTGGGAAAAATGTGATTTTTTTTTTTTTTTTCACGGCTCTACTTTATAATCTTCAGTGAAGCACCTGGGGTTCAATGTGCTCACCACACATCTAGATAATTTCCGTGAGGGGTCTATATTCTAAATGTGGTAATTTGTGGGGGGTTTCCACTGTTTGGGCACATCAGGGGTTGTCCAAATGTGACATGGCATCCACACTCGATTCCAGCCAATTTTGCGCTGAAAAAGTCAAATGATGCTCCTTCCCTTCCAAGCTCTGCTGTGCATCTAAACAGTGGTTTTCCCCCACATATGGGGTATTGGCATTCAAATACAAAATTACAGAACAATTTGTGGGGTCCATTTTCTCCTGCTACCCTTGTGACTATAAAAAAATTGGGTCTTAAATTACATTTTAGTGAAAAAAAGTTAAATGTTAATTTTTTCCTTCCACATTGCTTTGGTTCCTGTAAAGCACCTGAAGGGTTAATAAACTTCTTGAATGTGGTTTTGAGGACCTTGAAGATTGCAGTTTTTAGAATGGTGTCACTTTTGGACATTTTCTGTCATAAAGGCCCCTCAAAGTCACTTCAAATGTGATGTGGTCCCTAAAAATGTTTTGTATATTTTGTTGGAATAATGAGAAATCGCTGATCAACTTATAATTTCCTAACAAAAAAAATTATATTTCAAAAATTGTGCTGATGTAAAGTAGGCATGCGGGAAATGTTATTTATTATTTGTGTGCCATATATTTTGTGTGCCATAAGTCTCTGATTTAAGGGCATTAAAATTCAAAGTTTGAAAATTGTGAAATTTTCAAAATTTTGCCACATTTCCGATTTTTCACAAATCAACACAGGTCATATCGAAGAATTTTTACCACTTTCATGAAGTACAATATGTCACAAAAAAACAATCTCAGAATCAGCAGGATCCATTGAATCGGGCCAGAGTTATTACTTCAAAATGACGCTGGTGCGATTTAAGGGGTTAATGTTTTCAAATTCACATAAAACCTAAAATTTGAGGAAATTTGACTGAAATTCAATCCTTCATGGATCAATTCTCTCATTTCATTATTATTAGAGATGATTAAATTGATTTGCTTTACATCAACTTTGAGTCGAATTTCATGAAATTTTCAGGCCCCAGTGCATTCAAGTAATTTGCGATTTTATTTAATAGGTGCTTCTATTTTCCACATTGCCAAAGGTTACATTAATCAGAGAGAAGGCTGACATGATATCAGGCATGGGTGTTACAAAAAAGAACTTCTTTTATTTTGCCATACAAGATGTAACTTTTCGCCTTAATACAGGTTTTTATCAAGAATAAAGACCTGTATTAGGTTGAAACATTTCAGTCCTGTATGCAGAATAAAATAAGTTATTTTTGAACCACTCAAGCCTGGATGCTGTCTACTATTTTCTAATTGCATATTTTTCCAAGTGAGCTCCTTGAGATATGGACTACGCGTCACCTTGTAGTGATAAATACCCAGATTCCCACTTATCCCGGGTTAAGTGCTGAGGACAACCTTTTTCACTATTGATGGTATTAGGCATAGTCACACGGGCTTCCCCATAATGACTTGTAGTTATCATATTGTATGGATTAGCGTAGCCAATCAGTAGGAAGTATCATAATCACTATAAAAGATAAGGCAAGGGAGGCCATTTTGATGTTTTACAGCCTAGGAAGAGGAGGTCAGAGTGCACAGTTCATCATTTAAAACAAATATAAAAAGGCCTCAAACAGTATGATGTACTACTGCAGCACTGAAGAACAGAGAAAATGCTAATCTTGGATTTATAATATACATAGATTCTAGCGCTCTAAGCATAAACATAAAAGCCATGCATATTGTTTCCTTTGGCACTGTTCACATTCACCAACAAAATTCGCAATGTTAAATGCTATTTTTATCTATATTTTGCTCTTTTTAAAGATCACTATGCAGACTTAATCTGATATATTTTTGGAACAATCTGATTAGTATGCATTCAATGCCATGTACTATTTTGTCTGGTACTATTCACACTCATTCAGAAATAATATGCTTCTAAACACACTCTGTAACGATATTGAGGTTTTTCTTCTATTGATTACTGTTTGGACTATATTTGATAGTTTCTCAGGATAATCCAACAAAGCATATATTTAAGGCTATTAGAATATAGTTAGTAATTTCACTATTTTGTTTTGAAATGCTTTCTTATCAAGCCAAGTGGAATGTGTCCCAACCTGGAATATTTGGGGTTAATGAACATCCTTATTTTGGATACTAAAAAAACAGAATCTTTCAAATACAATGGCTAGTAATGACTAAGCACCAGGGAGTTCCAAGGCTTGAGAATGCGGCGTAATAACTTCATTTTTTACAGACTATTTGCCTAAACTTTTTATGGAGTATACTAAGGGCCGCCATCAGGGCATTACTGCCCTTACTGCTGTATGGGCCCTGGTGACCAGAAGCAAAAAGGGGGGGCCTCGCCAGCACAGGCCCCAAGCCCACAGCCCGGGGTATCCCCTCTCTTTGCTTCTGCTTACCAGGCCCTTAGGGACAGCAGCTCGGAGCATGATGCACCCGGAGGACGGAAATTAGTGCTGTACCTTTAATCCGCCGGGTGCATCATGGTCCTGTGACAGGCTATGCGGCTGTGCGTGCTCATTTTGAGTCTATTGCGGCCGGGGACAGCAGCGACCGGTCAAGCAAGTGTGTGCATGCATGTGTGTGTATGTCAAGCAGTGTGTGTGTTTGTGTGTTAGTGAGGAGGCGGTGGGCAGTGTGTCTGTGAGTGATAGTGAGGGGGAGGCTGCTGAGAGGGAGGCTACTGAGGGGAGGCTATTGAGAGGGAGGCTACTGAGGCTGAGGGGAGGCTGCTGAGTGGGAGGCTGCTAAGAGGGATGCTACTGAGGGGAGGCCACTGAGATGCATGCTGAGGGGAGGCTGATGAGAGGGAGGCTACTGAGGGGATGCTGATGAGAAGGAGTCTACTGAGGGGAGGCTGATGAGAGGGAGGCTACTGAGGGAAGGCTGATGAGAGGGAGGCTACTGAGGGGATGCTGATGAGAGGGAGGCTACTGAGGGGAGACTGATGAGAGGGAGGCTACTGAGGGGATGCTGATGAGAAGGAGTCTACTGAGGAGAGGCTGCTGAGAGGGAGGCTACTGATGGGAGGCTGCTGAGTGGGAGGCTGCTGAGAGGGATGCTACTGAGGGGAGGCTACTGAGAGGGATGCAGCTGAGGGGAGGCTGATGAGAGGGAGGCTACTGAGGGGATGCTGATGAGAAGGAGTCTACTGAGGGGAGGCTGATGAGAGGGAGGCTACTGAGGGAAGGCTGATGAGAGGGAAGCTACTGAGGGTATGCTGATGAGAGGGAGACTACTGAGGGGAGACTGCTGAGAGGGAGGCTACCGAGGGAAGGCTGATGAGAGGGAGGCTATTGAGGGTATGCTGATGAGAGGGAGACTACTGAGGGGAGGCTGCTGAGAGGGAGGCTACTGAGGAGAGGCTACTGAGTGGGAGGCTGCTGAGAGGGATGCTACTGAGGGGAGGCTACTGAGAGGGATGCTGCTGAGGGGAGGCTGATGAGAGGGAGGCTACTGAGGGGATGCTGATGAGAAGGAGTCTACTGTGGGGAGGCTGATGAGAGGGAGGCTGCCGATGGAAGGCTGATGAGAGGGAGGCTACTGAGGGAAGGCTGATGAGAGGGAGGCTACTGAGGGAAGGCTGATGAGAGGGAGGCTACTGAGGGAAGGCTGATGAGAGGGAGGCTACTGAGGGCATGCTGATGAGAAGAAGGCTACTGAGGGGAGGCGGGTTAGGGGAGGCTGATAAGAGGGAGGCTGATGAGGACATGGTGCAGAATGGAGTTTTTCCAAGAGTGGGCAGTGAGACTGTGGAAGGTTTAAGGGGTGGAGGCGGAGCCGGGGTGGAGCCTGGTGGAGTCTCAAGGGGGCCCGGAAATTTTGACAGTATGGGGCCCTGAAATTCCTAGTGGCAGCCCTGAGTATACACTTGTGAAGATGTATTTAATAATTTTGGAATTAACATTGATTTTATCTACTCACGTGTTCTGGATTCCCTTCTAACACAGATTTAAGTGATGGGGGAGATAGAGATAAAGATAAAGGAGGTGCAAGAACTGTGTGATCATTAATGTGTGATCATTAGTTGGTTGATCCATGAAATACTTCAATACAGAACCTTTTTCAAATGCCTGTGAATTCAACTACACATATTTTCTTTCATTCTTAAATCACTGTGCACCAGGTATGCAGTTTAAGTCATCACTTTCAGTCCTATTCTTCTTAATCAACTAACATACTGAAAGTAGGCATTTCTGAGAAAGTGTTTTTCCTGGCTTGTGAAACTAACAAGCTATAAATAACAAATAGAAAATATGCATTTCCAATAATACATTATAGATTTAAATGAGGGTGCTGCATAGGTATAGGTCTTGAAAACACATTGGCAAAAGAAGGGGAAAGACAATGCATATCACAATGCGAACACCCACAAGATAAATACATTGTTTATTTATGAACAACAAATCGATATTCCATGAATAAAACCAATTAAAAACCTGAATATAAATATATTACAGCACTGACATCATAGATACATAAAGTATATTCTCCAGCATAGAGAAAATATGGATACTGCATATGTACACACATGGACAAAATTGTTCTGTTAAAGTAATAAACACCCACTGGTGTTGCCCTCTGCAACTTCTGGTGTTTAGTGAAAAATTCAGCTCATCACATAGCCATATATGTTTAGGTCACTTTGACATTAAAAAGTCTGGGTTAAAAAAAATTGAAAGGGGTTGGATAGAGTCCTAGGAGACCTCAGAGAGTCATACATAACTTTCAGGGCAATTAAAGGCTTTGGAATACTTTCGCATTGAATCAATTTGTTTCATATCAAATTTCCTGGCAAAATTTATCAAAGCTGGAGAATAAAAAATTTAAAATATCTCTGCTCCCAAACAACAAAATTAACATCATATCAGGTCTCATATGTTTATTCTTTCCAATGCTTTTGCTTTTTAATACTTTTATAATGTATCCAGAAGTTAAACTATAAATATTCAAATCCTGATATACTGTATTCACGGTGGCCCAAAAGCAGGTATACAACTAAATCAATTCAATTTATCATAACAGATTATACAGGTAAACATACCCACAAACACACAAGAAAATAAGTTTGTTTTGCATTGTATTGTTTCAAAATGTCTTCCATCAACGTTGCAATTAATGTTGAGCATTCCGATACTGAAATATCGGGTATCGGACGATATTCGCGGTATCGGAATTCCGATACTTAGTTCCGATACTTTTAGAATATCGGATACCGGAATCGGAAGTTCCCATAATGCAATGAGCCAGTTTCATTTTATTCAGCCAATAAGGATCCTAAGAAGTGTGGGCACATCCTGTTAGGCATGTAGGCATGTTAACTAATGGCATGGCTTGATTGGCTGCTGAAATGATGTCATGATGCACTATAAAAGCTGCCGCCGCCATTTTGAGCTCACTCTGCTGTGAATTCAGTTAGGGATTGGACGCTGCTGTTCTGAGGGACAGTTTTAGCTACCTATTTGCTCTATTCTGCTTTACCCAAGCTACTTTATAAAGCGCTGTGCCTTGCAGCACTAGTGCACAGTTCTCTGTGCTGTTCACAGCTGTCTGCAAGGTCTCTGTGTGTTAGTGCAGCTCATGCTGTAGTGTGTGCTTCAGCCACGTCTGGTTGTAGTGCGCTCAGCGTGCGTCACTGCCTCATACATTGTGCTTTTTTGCTAATTGATAATTTTTCCTGATTTCTCCTATTAGTGTGGTGGTTCTATCCATATCCAGCTAGATTGGTTCCAAACACATTATATATATAGGAGTAGATATAGAAGCTTTATTTTGCCTTGCAGCGCTAGGGCACAGTGCTCTGCATCTGCACTGTTCACGGCTGTCTGAAAGGTCTGTGTGTGTGAGTGCAGCTCACGCTGTAGTGTGTGCTACAGCCACGCCTGGCTGTAGTGCGCTCAGCGTGCGTCACTGCCTCATACATTGTCATTTTTTGCTAATTGATCATTTTTCCTGATTTCTCCTATTAGTGTGGTGGTTCCAAAGCGGGCTCTCCCAAGACTTGCAGTGCCTGGTCCTTTTTTGACACAGTTGCAGATGACATTTGCTTTGTCAAATACAAGCTGTGTAATCAGAAGTTGAAAAGAGGGAAAAGTGTCAGCAACCTCAATACCACAAATGTGTGGAAACATGTGCGGACTGTAACGGGACTGGGAGGCGGAACCTCTGAGCTACTATACAAGGGGGCGGTCCTTGTAAGGGAGCGGGTGGCGACCAGGGTAGACAGGCAGGCAGTCACAGCAGGTGACTGGGACAGTCTCTGAATGAACGGACAGGAGGTCACGGCAAGTGACCGGGGCAGTCTCAGGATGAACGGGCAGGAGGTCACGGCAAGTGACCGGGGCAGTCTCTGAGTAAAGGATTGGTACGACCTGTGGCGGCAGATGATAGACGTGAGCTCCCAGGTGAGCAGGCGAGAGTCTCTGGATAATCGGGTGGTCACAGCATGTGACGGCGGAGCCTCCAGGAAGACCAACAGACAGGTAGCAGATGAGCGCTCCCAGGTGAGCAGGCAGGAGTCTCTGGACAGGCGGGTGGTCACAGCACGTGACGGCGGAGCCTCCTGGTAGGCTAGCAGACAGGCAGCAGATGAGCGCTCCCAGGTGAGCGGGCAAGCTGGTCCTTAGACAGACTGACAGGAATTGGAAGGCAGACCGTCGGACCTCAGGCAAGCAGGCAGGTAGAAGATGTGCGCTCCCAGGTGAGCGGGCAAGCTGGTCCTTAGACAGACTGACAGAAGTTGGAAGGCAGACCGTCGGACCTCAGGCTAGAAGGCAGGTAGCAGGATATCAGGCAGGAATTAGACAGCAGACTGGCAGGAATCTGGCAGGTATCTGGCAGGTAACTGGCAACGGGACCTGAGGGCTGAAGCAGAGTAGTGAACAGTGCTACAACATTGCTCGGGCACCTCTATTTTGGAGGAGGTGCCTTTTATATGGGAGGTCCTCCGGCAATTGGCCGGGGACTCCTTAGGACGGCGCGCGCGGTCCCTTTAAGAGAGGGGGAGCGCGCGCGCGCCCTAAGCACACTGCCGGGGAAGGAGCGCGTGCCGGAAGCAGCGGGGAGAGAAGCGCTGGAGGACGCCACGCCAGGAGCGGGGAGGTGAGAGGGACGGCGTCTCTGCCTAGAACGGGGCAGAGACGCCGATGCTACAGTACCCCCCCCTTTAGGCCCCCTCTTTTTTTGGCCAGAAAGAAATTTCTCAAGGAGAAGCGGGGCGTTGATGTTCTCCCTGGGTTCCCAAGTTCTCTCCTCAGGACCAAACCCCTTCCAATCTACCAGAAAAAAGGTTTTTCCTCTTACCCTCTTGGAGGCCAGAATACTCTCTACCTCAAAGATGTCATCAGCGGAAACCGGAGCAGGAGGGGCACCTGGATTTTTGGAAAAAAAGTTAAAGACAACGGGTTTGAGGAGAGATACGTGGAAGGAGTTGGGGATCCGTAGGGTGGCCGGGAGTTTTAATTTGTAGGCCACAGGGTTAATTTGCCTGAGGACTTCGAAGGGGCCGATGAATCGAGGACCCAACTTGTAGGAGGGTACTTTGAGCCGCACATGTTTGGATGAGAGCCAAACCTTGTCTCCCGGACGGAATTGGGGCGGATCCAGACGTCTCTTATCAGCATATCTCTTCATCCGCTCAGAGGAGAGAAGAAGAGCGGACCTGGTGCTCTCCCAAATAGTAGAAAATTCGCTGACAAGAGACTCCGCAGCAGGGTTGTCCACAGAAACGGAGACAGGAAGTGGAATCCGGGGATATTGGCCACCGACTATAAAGAACGGGGATTTGGAAGAGGACTCGCTCTCATGGTAGTTATAAGAGAACTCGGCCCATGGTAGGAGATCCACCCAGTCCGAGTGGTGAGCATCAACGAAGTGCCGGAGGTAGCTGGACAAGATCTGATTGATCCGCTCCACTTGACCATTGGACTGAGGGTGGTAAGCGGAGGAGAAATCCAGGGTAATGTCCAGCAGCTTACATGTGGCTCTCCAGAAGCGAGAGGTGAACTGAACCCCACGATCCGACACGATGTGGAGGGGCAGACCATGGAGACGGAAGATGTGGCGGATAAAGTCTTTAGCCAGCTCGGGTGCAGACGGAAGACCAGGCAGGGGAATGAAGTGGGCCATCTTAGAAAAACGGTCAGCGACAACCCAAATGACAGTACAACCGGCAGAAACTGGAAGGTCAGTGATAAAGTCCATAGCGATGTGTTGCCAAGGAGCAGCAGGTACGGGAAGGGGCAGGAGATGGCCGGCAGGTAGATGTCGGGGAACTTTGTTACGGGCACAGGATAAACAGGCCGCGACGAAGTCTACCACGTCCTTACGCAGGGTAGGCCACCAGTAATGCCGGGTAATAAGTTGGAAGGTCTTCTTTTGGCCAGCATGGCCAGCTAGTTTAGAAGAATGTCCCCAGCGAAGAACCCTCTCCCGATCTGGCACAGCTATGAACGTCTTACCGGGTGGAAGACGAGTCAGATCCAAGGGGGCCACATTCATCACCTTGGAGGAGTCGATGATGTGCGTAGGTTCCTCCTCTTGATCGGAGGACAGTAAGGACCGGGACAAGGCATCAGCTTTGACGTTCTTGTCCGCCGGACGGAAATGAAGAATGAAGTCGAAGCGGGCAAAAAACAACGACCACCGGGCCTGGCGAGGATTGAGTCTCTGGGCATTTTGGAGATATGCCAGGTTTTTGTGATCCGTGTAGATAATTACCGGGTAGAGAGCCCCTTCAAGCAGATAGCGCCACTCTCCCAGTGCCAATTTGATGGCTAGCAATTCCCGGTCTCCAATGGAGTAGTTGCGCTCTGACGAGGAGAAGATTTTGGAGAAGAAGCCGCACGTTACCATTCTCCCGGTAGAAGACTTCTGGGTGAGCACCGCTCCGGCTCCGGAGGAGGAGGCATCAACCTCCAGGTAGAATTGTTTATTACAGTCCGGACGGTGCAGGACGGGAGCAGAGGCGAAGGCTTTCTTTAGGGAAAGGAAGGCCTCCTCGGCTTCAGGCGACCATGTCCTGGGTTTAGCCCCCTTACGGGTAAGTGCAGATATGGGAGCAGTCCGAGACGAGAAGTGTGGGATGAAAAGACGATAATAATTAGCGAAGCCCAGGAATCGCTGTATCGCCTTCAAACCTTCAGGACGAGGCCATTTTAGAACGGAAGAGAGCTTCTCGGGATCCATTTGCAGACCTGTTTGGGAGATGACATAGCCCAAGAATGGAAGGGAGGTCTGATCGAAGAGGCACTTCTCGTATTTGGCGTAAAGGTGGTTCTGCCGAAGCCTAAGCAGGACCTGATGAACATCCCTCCAGTGTGTGGGGAGATCCGGAGAGAAGACCAAGATATCGTCCAGGTATACCACTATGCAGGAGTACAGGAGGTCACGGAAGATGTCGTTGACTAGTTCCTGAAAGACCGCGGGAGCATTACAGAGACCGAAGGGCATCACAAGGTACTCGTAGTGACCGTCCCGGGTATTGAATGCCGTCTTCCACTCGTCTCCTTGACGGATACGGACCAGATTATACGCTCCTCGTAGATCCAGCTTGGAGAAGATCCTGGCGCCCTTGAGACGGTCAAACAATTCGGAGATGAGTGGCAGGGGATATTTGTTTTTTACCGTGATGAGATTGAGTCCTCTGTAGTCAATACAGGGACGTAGCGAGCCGTCTTTCTTTTTGACAAAGAAGAATCCGGCTCCAGACGGGGAGGTAGATTTTCGGATAAATCCCCTAGCCAGATTCTCTTCAATGTACTCAGACATGGCTCGGGTCTCGGCTGCAGACAACGGGTAGATACGCCCACGGGGAGGAGTGGTGCCAGGTACCAGGTCGATCGGGCAATCGTATGGCCTATGGGGTGGCAACGTCTCAGCTTCCTTCTTACCGAAGACGTCCGCATAGGGCCAGTAGGGAGCCGGGAGACCAGGTAAGTTAGCTGGAGTAGGCTGAGGGCTAAATGGACGGACCGGGACCAGGCAGGTCCTATGGCAGTCAGGACCCCATCGGAGTACTTCACCGGACCACCAGTTCAATACGGGTTCATGTGTCTGGAGCCAAGGTAGACCTAGCAACAGGGAGTGAGAAAGTCCGGACAGCACATGGAATGAGATCTCCTCAGAGTGCAGCATTCCCACCTGCAGGGTTATGGGTTCGGTGACGAGCAGGATGGTCTCCGAGAGAAGTCTTCCATCCACGGATGCGACTGACAATGGTTTAGCCAGGGACTTGGTGGGAATATGGTATCTCTCTACCAGAGACTGGGAGATGAGGTTTCCAGCAGCTCCAGAATCCAGATGGGCGAGTTCAAAGAGACGGTTTTCTCCCCAAGCAATAGAGACCGGTAAGGTCAGAGACGGAGAGGGCTTACTTTTGTCTAGGACGACCTCTCCGAGTGGTCCTAGACACTGGCGTTTCCCGGCTTTTCCGGGCGGGAATGGATGAAGTGCTTCATACTGCCACAATAGAAACAGCCTCCCTCGGCTCGGCGAGATTCTTGGCGAGAACCGACCATCTTGGTCTGGTCGACCTGCATAGGCTCAGGAGAGTGTAGCTGAGCAGAGACGGAGGGAGTGACGGGTTTCTGAAAAGTAGGAGCTAGACGTGGAAACCTCCTCTCACGGGTGACCTCTTTGGCACGCTCCTGGAACCGCAGGTCAATCCGGGTGGCAAGAGTTATTAGGTCATCAAGAGTGGTAGGAATGTCCCGACCGGCAAGTTCATCTTTAATACGGCCGGACAGACCCTCCCAGAAGACGGAAACCAGAGCGTCATTATCCCAGGCCAGCTCCGAGGCAAGGGTACGGAACCGTATGGCATATTGGCCCACGGTGAGACTTCCCTGACGGAGGCGTAGCAGAGATGATGCGGATGAGGTCTTCCGTCCGGGTTCGTCGAAGACTTTCCGGAAAGCCGTGAGAATGGCAGGCAAGTCGGACACCAGGGGGTCTCCTCTCTCCCATAGAGGATTTAGCCAGGCCAGGGCCTCTCCGGTGAGATGGGACATGATGAAGGCAATTTTGGCCCGGTCGGTTTTAAACTGGTGAGACAGGAGTTCAAAGTGCAGGGTGCACTGATTTATGAAGCCCCGAGCCTGGGCGGAGTCGCCTCCGAAACGAGGAGGTGCAGAAAGCCGGGGTCCGGGGTAGGATACCATGTTATTAGTGGGCAGTGGAGCTGCCGGATTGCAAGTCATGGCACTGGCGGTGGTTGCAGGCAGAGCAGTCAGAGTGTCCAGGCGAGAATTGACATTCCGCAGGTGACCCAGGATGGACTCCTGTTGGGACCTCTGACGGGACAGTTCATGACACAGGTCCGAGAGCGAGGGAGCTTGGGTGCCACCGGGTTCCATGGCCCGAGCAAACTGTAACGGGACTGGGAGGCGGAACCTCTGAGCTACTATACAAGGGGGCGGTCCTTGTAAGGGAGCGGGTGGCGACCAGGGTAGACAGGCAGGCAGTCACAGCAGGTGACTGGGACAGTCTCTGAATGAATGGACAGGAGGTCACGGCACGTGACCGGGGCAGTCTCAGGATGAACGGGCAGGAGGTCACGGCAAGTGACCGGGGCAGTCTCTGAGTAAAGGATTGGTACGACCTGTGGGGGCAGATGATAGACGTGAGCTCCCAGGTGAGCAGGCGAGAGTCTCTGGATAATCGGGTGGTCACAGCATGTGACGGCGGAGCCTCCAGGAAGACCAACAGACAGGTAGCAGATGAGCGCTCCCAGGTGAGCGGGCAGGAGTCTCTGGACAGGCGGGTGGTCACAGCACGTGACGGCGGAGCCTCCTGGTAGGCTAGCAGACAGGCAGCAGATGAGCGCTCCCAGGTGAGCAGGCAAGCTGGTCCTTAGACAGACTGACAGGAATTGGAAGGCAGACCGTCGGACCTCAGGCAAGCAGGCAGGTAGAAGATGTGCGCTCCCAGGTGAGCGGGCAAGCTGGTCCTTAGACAGACTGACAGAAGTTGGAAGGCAGACCGTCGGACCTCAGGCTAGCAGGCAGGTAGCAGGATATCAGGCAGGAATTAGACAGCAGACTGGCAGGAATCTGGCAGGTATCTGGCAGGTAACTGGCAACGGGACCTGAGGGCTGAAGCAGAGTAGTGAACAGTGCTACAACATTGCTCGGGCACCTCCATTTTGGAGGAGGTGCCTTTTATATGGGAGGTCCTCCGGCAATTGGCCGGGGACTCCTTAGGACGGCGCACGCGGTCCCTTCAAGAGAGGGGGAGCGCGCGCGCGCCCTAAGCACACTGCCGGGGAAGGAGCGCGTGCCGGAAGCAGCGGGGAGAGAAGCGCTGGAGGACGCCGCGCCAGGAGCGGGGAGGTGAGAGGGACGGCGTCTCTGCCTAGAACGGGGCAGAGACGTCGATGCTACACGGACCAAGCACGTGGTGGAGTTACAAAGACACACTGAAGACCTAGGCCAACCTACAGCGCCACTTACCACCTCTTCAGCTCGTGTTGTAGCCTCTTCTTCCAGCTCACACACTGCTGGTTCGGCTTCCTCACAGGATCGCCATGGAAGAACCTCTGGCACTGTTGTACAGAGACACAGTGTCATTCCACCCACAGCACCACGTTCCCTGTCATCCTCACACTCCCAGGCTAGTGTACAGCCATCGTTAGCACAGGCATGGGAGAAAAGGCACCCATACTCGGTAAACCACCCCCGAGCACAGGCTCTAAATTCTGGCATTGCAAAACTACTGGCCCTTGAAATGCTATCATTCAGGCTGGTGGAGACTGACACCTTCCGTAACTTCATGGCATTGGCAGTCCCACAATACAATGTGCCCAGCCGCTTTTATTTCAGCAGGCAAGCCGTCCCTGCCTTGCAACAGCATGTGGATGGAAAAATTAAACATGCGCTACAAAACGCCGTCAGCAGCAAGGTCCACCTGACCACCAATGCGTGGACCAGTAAGCATGGACAGGGACGATACCTTTCCCTCACTGCCCATTGGGTAAATGTTGTGGAGCCGGGTACAGATCTTGAGAGTGGCGCTGTACATGTTCTGCCAACTCCAAGGATTACAGGAATCCAGTCTGTACACATTGACTCCTCCTCATACTCCAGTTCCTCTGAATCAGCGCTGCAGGAGCCGTCATGTTCTACCTCCACATCGACCCGTGAACGGTTACTTGTTACGACCGATATGAGCACAGCTGTGGCCAAACGTCAACAGGCCATATTAAAATTTATTTCTTTGGGGAATCGAAGCCACACAGCGCAGGAGCTCTGGAATGCCATCAAGCAGCAGAGCGACGTGTGGTTTGTGCCAGCGAATCGCCAGCCAGGCATGGTAGTGTGTGACAATGGCCGAAATCTGGTGGCAGCTCTGGGCCTAGGCAACCTCACTCACATCCCATGTCTGGCACATGTGCTCAACTTGGTTGTGCAGAGTTTTTTGAGGGACTATCCGGATCTTGATGCACTGCTGCAGAAGGTCCGCATAGAGTGCGCTCACTTGCGGCGTTCCAGCAACGCAAGATCACGCATTGCAGCTCTGCAGCGCCGATTACGTCTTCCGGAACATCGCATCATATGTGACCTACCCACCAGGTGGAATTCAACGTTACATATGTTGGAGAGGTTGTGTGAGCAGCAGGCAGCAGTAATGGAGTACCAGCTGCAGCAGGCGCAAACAAGTCGCTGTGCGTGCCGTTCACACTTCACCACCACTGAGTGGGCCTCTATGAAGGACATTTGCCATGTTTTGTGTGCCTTCGATTATTCCACGCGGATGGCAAGTGCAGATGATGCACTAGTCAGCATGACTATCCCCCTTATCTGCCAGCTTGAAAAAACACTGCAAGCACTAAGGGAGAAGGTTTTGGAAGAGGTGGAGGATAAGGAGTCACAAATGCCATCGGCTTCTGTACAGTCTGCGCAACATGGTTCCTCACAAAGGCCTAGGCAGGGGACACTTTGTGAGGAGGATGAGGAGGAGTCAATGGAGGAGGAAGACATCTGTCCAGAGGAGGGAGGTACACAATGCTCTAGTAGTCAGTATCTAGAGCGAGGGTGGGGTGATGCAGAGCAGGCAGAGATCACGCTTCAAGCAGGGGACAGCGTTTCTTGGCCAGTTGGCAGTCTGCAGCACATGGTTGATTTCATGCTGCAGTGCCTGAGAAACGACCGCCGCATCGCCCACATTCTCAACACGGCTGATTATTGGGTGTCCACCCTCCTAGATCCTCGCTACCGGGACAACTTACAAAGCCTCACAACACCGTTGAACCGGGAGCGTAAAATGCGGGAGTACCAAGACGCACTGGTGCACTCCATCATTTTCTCCATTCCACCCGAGAGCAGTGCTGCTAGTGCTTTACAAAGCATCTCAGTGCGTCGAGGCAGTGGAGGAAGCTCTGCACAAAGGGGAGCAGAAGCATGGCCTCAGCACAAGGCAAGACCAGTAAGGCCCAAATGTGGCAAAGTTTTGTGTCCCCGCCACAAATGTCTACACCATCACAGACGGCTCCAGTCAGCAGGAGGCAACGTTTCTGTCAGATGGTGACAGACTACATGTCTTGCCCTCTCAGTGTACTCCCAGACGGCTCTTCCCCTTTCAAGTTTTGGGTCTCTAAGCTGGATACATGGCCAGAGCGTAGCCAGTATGCATTGGAGGTGCTGGCTTGCCCTGCTGCTAGTGTATTATTGGAACGCGTCTTTAGTGCCGCAGGTGGTGTACTAACAGACCGTCGCATACGACTATCCTCCGATAACATTCACCCGCTTACTTTTCTGAAAATGAACAAGGCCTGTATCTCGCATGAATTTGCCAGTCCTCTTTGAGAATAAATAATTGGTTGGCAACAGTATCCAGGTCTCCTGTTGTGTTCATGTTTCTACCACCTGAACTGTAATCCCTGGGCTCCAACACTGCCAGTTGCTGCTCAGAAGTGCTGTCTGCACAGTCAACACTTGGTCCAGTGTTATTGGGATTCAGTATTGTCAGCTGATCCCCTGCTGTGTGTCCGGCAAATTCTCCTGCTCTGTCCACATCCACTCTACAACAGATTTAAAACTTGCTCCAATTACACCTCTGGCTCCTCTCTGTTTTCAGTATTATCCCTGAGCTCCAACACCGCCAGTTGCCGCTCAGAAGTGCCGTTTGCACAGTCAACACTTGCTGCCGTGTTATTGGGGTTCAGTAACGTCAGCTGATCCCCTGCTGTGTGTCCGGCAAATTCTACTGCTCTGTCCAGATCCACTCTACTACTAATTCAAAACTTGCTCCAATTACACCTCTGGCTCTTCTCTGTTTTCAGTATTATCCCTGAGCTCCAACACCGCCAGTTGCTGCTCAGAAGTGCTGTCTGAACAGTCAACACTTGGTCCAGTGTCATTGGGGTTCAGTAACGTCAGCTGATCCCCTGCTGTGTGTCCAGCAAATTCTCCTGCTCTGTCCACATCCACTCAACTACAGTTTTAAAACTTGCTCCAATTACACCTCTGGCTCCTCTCTGCTTTCAGTATTATCCCTGAACTCCAACACCGCCAGTTGCCGCTCAGAAGTGCCGTCTGCACAGTCAACACTTGCTGCTGTGTTATTGGGGTTCAGTAACGTCAGCTGATCCCCAGCTGTGTGTCCGACAAATTCTCCTGCTCTGTCCACATTCTCACTACTACTACAGATTTATAACTTGCTCCAATTACACCTCTGGCTCTTCTCTGTTTTCAGTATTATCCCTGAGCTCCAACACCGCCAGTTGCTGCTCAGAAGTGCTGTCTGCACAGTCAACACTTGGTCCAGTGTTATTGGGGTTCATTAACGTTAGATGATCCCCTGCTGTGTGTCTGGCAAATTCTCCTGCTCTGTCCACATCCACGGCTGATTATTGGGTGTTCACCCTCCTAGATCCTCGCTACCGGGACAACTTACAAAGCCTCATAACACCGTTGAACCGGAAGCCTAAAATGCGGGAGTACCAAGACGCACTGGTGCATTCCGTCATGTTCTCCATTCCACCCAAGATCAGTGCGGCTAGTACTTTACAAAGCATATCAGTGCGTTGAGGCAGTGGACGAAGCTCTGCACAAAGAGGGAGCAGAAGCATGGCCTCAGCACAAGGCAAGACCAGTATGGCCAAAATGTGGCAAAGTTTTGTGTCCCCGCCACAAATGTCTACACCATCAAAGATGGCTCCAGTCAGCAGGGGGCAACGTTTCTGTCAGCTGATCCCCTGCTGTGTGTCCGGCAAATTCTCCTGCTCTGTCCACATCCACTCTACTACAGATTTAAAACTTGCTCCAATTAAACCTCTGGCTCCTCTCCATTTTCAGTATTATCCCTGAGCTCCAACACCGCCAGTTGCCGCTCAGAAGTGCCGTCTGCACATTCAACGCTTGCTCCACTGCTATTGGGGTTCAGTAACGTAAGCTGATCCCCAGCTGTGTGTCTGGCAAATTCTCCTGCTCTGTCCAGATCCACTCTACTACAGATTTATAACTTGCTCCAATTACACCTCTGGCTACTCTCTGTTTTCAGTATTATCCCTGAGCTCCAAAACCGCCAGTTGCCGCTCAGAAGTGCCGTCTGCACAGTCAACACTTGCTGCCGTGTTATTGGGGTTCAGTAACGTCAGCTGATCCCCAGCTGTGTGTCCGGCAAATTCTCCTGCTCTGTCCACATTCTCACTACTACTACAGATTTAAAACTTGCTCCAATTACACCTCTGGCTCTTCTCTGTTTTCAGTATTATCCCTGAGCAACAACACTGCCAGTTGCTGCTCAGAAGTGCTGTCTGCACAGTCAACACTTGGTCCAGTGTTATTGGGGTTCATTAACGTCAGCTGAACCCCTGCTGTGTGTCTGGCAAATTCTCCTGCTCTGTCCACATCCACGGCTGATTATTGGGTGTCCACCCTCCTAGATCCTCGCTACCGGGACAACTTACAAAGCCTCATAACACCGTTGAACCGGGAGCCTAAAATGCGGGAGTACCAAGACGCACTGGTGCATTCCATCATTTTCTCCATTCCACCCGAGAGCAGTGCTGCTAGTGCTTTACAAAGCATCTCAGTGCGTCGAGGCAGTGGAGGAAGCTCTGCACAAAGAGGGAGCAGAAGCATGGCCTCAGCACAAGGCAAGACCAGTATGGTCCAAATGTGGCAAAGTTTTGTTTCCCCGCCACAAATGTCTACACCATCACAGATGGCTCCAGTCAGCAGGAGGCAACGTTTCTGTCAGATGGTGACAGACTACATGTCTTGCCCTTTCAGTGTACTCCCAGACGGCTCTTCCCCTCTCAAGTTTTGGGTCTCTAAGCTGGATACATGGCCAGAGCTTAGCCAGTATGCATTGGAGGTGCTGGCTTTCCCTGCTGCAAGTGTATTATCGGAACGCGTCTTTAGTGCCGCAGGTGGTGTACTAACAGACCGTCGCATGCGACTATCCTCCGATAGCATTGACCCACTTACTTTTCTGCAAATGAACAAGGCCTGTATCTCGCATGAATTTGCCAGTCCTCTTCCAGAATAAATAATTGGTTGGCAACAGTATCCAGGTCTCCTGTTGGGTTCATGCTTCTACCACCTGAACTGTAATCCCTGGGCTTCAACACTGCCAGTTGCTGCTCAGAAGTGCTGTCTGCACAGTCAACACTTGGTCCAGTGTTATTGGGGTTCAGTAACGTCAGCTGATCCCCTGCTGTGTGTCTGGCAAATTCTCCTGCTCTGTCCACATCCACTCTACTACAGATTTAAAACTTTCTCCAATTACACCTCTGGCTCCTCTGTGTTTTCAGTATTATCCCTGAGCTCCAACACCGCCAGTTGCCGCTCAGAAGTGCCGTCTGCACATTCATCACTTGCTCCAGTGTTATTGGGGTTCAGTAGCGTAAGCTGATCCCCAGCTGTGTGTCCGGCAAATTCTCCTGCTCTGTCCACATCCACTCTACTACAGATTTAAAACTTGCTCCAATTACACCTCTGGCTCCTCTCTGTTTTCAGTATTATCCCTGAGCTCCAACACTGCCAGTTGCCGCTCAGAAGTGCCGTTTGCACAGTCAACACTTGCTGCCTTTTTATTGGGGTTCAGTAACGTCAGCTGATCCCCTGCTGTGTGTCCGGCAAATTCTCCTGCTCTGTCCAGATCCACTCTACTACTAATTTAAAACTTGCTCCAATTACACCTCTGGCTCTTCTCTGTTTTCAGTATTATCCCTGAGCTCCAACACCGCCAGTTGCTGCTCAGAAGTGCTGTCTGAACAGTCAACACTTGGTCCAGTGTCATTGGGGTTCAGTAACGTCAGCTGATCCCCTGCTGTGTGTCCAGCAAATTCTCCTGCTCTGTCCACATCCACTCTACTACAGTTTTAAAACTTGCTCCAATTACACCTCTGGCTCCTCTCCGTTTTCAGTATTATCCCTGAGCTCCAACACCGCCAGTTGCCGCTCAGAAGTGCCGTCTGCACATTTAACGCTTGCTCCAGTGTTATTGGGGTTCAGTAACGTAAGCTGTTCCCCAGCTGTGTGTCCGGCAAAATTCTCCTGCTCTGTCCAGATCCACTCTACTACAGATTTATAACTTGCTCCAATTACACCTCTGGCTACTCTCTGTTTTCAGTATTATCCCTGAGCTCCAACACCGCCAGTTGCCACTCAGAAGTGCAGTCTGCACAGTCAACACTTGCTGCCATGTTATTTGGGTTCAGTAACGTCAGCTGATCCCCTGCTGTGTGTCCGGCAAATTCTCCTGCTCTGTCCACATCCATTCTACTACTAATTTAAAACTTGCTCTAATTACACCTCTGCCTCTTCTCTGTTTTCAGTATTATCCCTGAGCTCCAACACCGCCAGTTGCTGCTCAGAAGTGCTTTCTGAACAGTCAACACTTGGCCCAGTGTCATTGGGGTTCAGTAACGTCAGCTGATCCCCTGCTGTGTGTCCAGCAAATTCTCCTGCTCTGTCCACATCCACTCTACTACAGTTTTAAAACTTGCTCCAATTACACCTCTGGCTCCTCTCTGCTTTCTGTATTATCCCTGAACTCCAACACCGCCAGTTGCCGCTCAGAAGTGCCATCTGCACAGTCAACACTTGCTGCCGTGTTATTGGGGTTCAGTAACGTCAGCTGATCCCCAGCTGTGTGTCCGGCAATTTCTCCTGCTCTGTCCACATTCTCACTACTACTACAGATTTAAAACTTGCTCCAATTACACCTCTGGCTCTTCTCTGTTTTCAGTATTATCCCTGAGCTCCAACACCGCCAGTTGCTGCTCATAAGTTCTGTCTGCACAGTCAACACTTGGTCCAGTGTTATTGGGGTTCATTAACGTTAGCTGATCCCCTGCTGTGAGTCAGGCAAATTCTCCTGCTCTGTCCACATCCACGGCTGATTATTGGGTGTCCACCCTCCTAGATCCTCGCTACCGGGACAACTTACAAAGCCTCATAACACCGTTGAATCGGGAGCGTAAAATGCGGTAGTACCAAGACGCACTGGTGCATTCCATCATGTTCTCCATTCCACCCGAGAGCAGTGCTGCTAGTGCTTTACAAAGTATCTCAGTGCGTCGAGGCAGTGGAGGAAGCTCTGCTCAAAGAGGGAGCAGAAGCATGGCCTCAGCACAAGGCAAGGCCAGTATGGCCCAAATGTGGCAAAGTTTTGTGTCCCCGCCACAAATGTCTACACCATCACAGACGGCTCCAGTCAGCAGGGGGCAACGTTTCTGTCAGATGGTGACAGACTACATGTCTTGCTCTCTCAGTGTACTCCCAGACAGCTCTTCCCCTTTCAAGTTTTGGGTCTCTAAGCTGGATACATGGCCAGAGCTTAGCCAGTATGCATTGGAGGTGCTGGCTTGCCCTGCTGCTAGTGTATTATCGGAACGCGTCTTTAGTGCCGCAGGTGGTGTACTAACAGACCGTCGCATGCGACTATCCTTCGATAACATTGACCCGCTTACTTTTCTGAAAATGAACAAGGCCTGTATGTTGCATGAATTTGCCCGTCCTCTTCCAGAATAAATAATTGGTTGGCAAGAGTATCCAGGTCTCCTGTTGTGTTCATGTTTCTACCACCTGAACTGTAATCCCTGGGCTCCAACACTGCCAGTTGCTGCTCAGAAGTGCTGTCTGCAAAGTCAACACTTGGTCCAGTGTTATTGGGGTTCAGTAACGTCAGCTGATCCCCTGCTGTGTGTCCGGCAAATTCTCCTGCTCTGTCCACATCCACTCTACTACAGATTTAAAACTTGGTCCAATTACACCTCTGGCTCCTCTCCGTTTTCAGTATTATCCCTGAGCTCCAACACATCCAGTTGCCGCTCAGAAGTGCCGTCTGCACATTCAACGCTTGCTCCAGTGTTATTGGGGTTCAGTAACGTCAGCTGATCCTCTGCTGTGTGTCCGGCAAATTCTCCTGCTCTGTCCACATCCACTCTACTACAGATTTAAAACTTGCTCCAATTACACCTCTGGCTCCTCTCTGTGTTCAGTATTATCCTTGAGCTCCAACACCGCCAGTTGCTGCTCAGAAGTGCTGTCTGAACAGTTAACACTTGCTGCCGTGTTATTTGGGTTCAGTAACGTCAGCTGATCCCCTGCTGTGTGTCCGGCAAATTCTCCTGCTCTGTCCACATCCACTCTACTACTAATTTAAAACTTGCTCCAATTACACCTCTGGCTCTTCTCTGTTTTCAGTATAATCCCTGAGCTCCAACACTGCCAGTTGCCGCTCAGAAGTGCAGTCTGCACAGTCAACACTTGCTGTTGTGTTATTGGGGTTCAGTAACGTCAGCTGATCCCCAGCTGTGTGTCCTGCAAATTCTCCTGCTCTGTCCACATTCTCACTACTACTACATATTTAAAACTTGCTCCAATTACACCATTGGCTCCACACTTTTTTCAGTATTTACCCTGGGTTATAGCCCTGCCAGCTGTTTCCCGGAAGTGTCTTTGGCACGGGTACTCCCTCCTGCCCAGCCTGGTTCCAGCATGCCAGCTGTTTCCGGGTAGTGTCAACGTCACTTTGCCTCCAATACGTTGTCCTGTCGTGTTGCGGTCGGGTTTTCCGACAATATGGTGCCTGCAGTTTAGGTGACTCCTATGTGGGCTGCGGGATCTGGCAATGAAGGCTGGTTCCATAGTGCCAATAGGACAAGAACCCTCTGTAGGACTGTGGGTTTCGGTAACTCAAGCTGGCTCGCGGCCTTGCAACTTTTATTTTCATGTGTACCTTCTGCTACCCATCCAGGTTCCAGTACTGTCAGCTGGTTCTCGGCAGTGCCTTTGGCTTAGGTGCCTCCTTCTAGGTATCCAAGTTCCACCAATGTCTGCTGGTCCTTGGTAGTGCTCTCTGGCACAGGTACCTCCTGCTTAGTGATCGGTTTCCAGTACCGTCAGCTGGTCCTCGGTATTTCCATTTGCTCTTATACCTTCTGCTACCCATCCGGGTTCCAGTACCGTCAGCCGGTTCTCGGCAGTGCCTTTGGCTTAGGTGCCTCCTTCTTGGTATCCAAGTTCCACCAACGTCTGCTGGTCCTTCTTAGAGCTTTCTGGCTCAGGAACCTCCTGCATAGTAACCGGGTTCCAGTACCGTCAGCTGGTCCTCGGTAGTTCCATTGGCTCTAGTACCTTCTGCTACCCATCCGGGTTCCAGTACCGTCAGCTGTTTCCCGGCAGTGTCTTTGGCACAGGTACTCACTCCTGCCCAGCCTGGTTCCAGCACGCCAGCTGTTTTCGGGTAGTGTCAACGTCACTTTGCCTCCAAAACGTTGTCCTGTCGTGTTGCGGTCGGGTTAGCCGACTCTATGGTGCCTGCAGTTTAGGTGACTCCTATGTGGGCTGCGGGATCTGGCAATGAAGGCTGGTTACATAGTGCCAATAGGACTAGCACCCCCTGTAGGACTGCGGGTTTCGGCATCTCAGGCCGGCTCGCGGCCATGCAACTTTTTTTTCATGTGCACCTTCTGCTACCCATCCGGGTTCCAGTACTGTCAGCTGGTTTTCGGCAGTGCCTTTGGCTTAGGTGCCTCCTTCTCGGTATCCAAGTTACACCAACGTCTGCTGGTCCTTGGTAGTGCTTTCTGGCACAGGTACCCCCTGCTTAGTAACCGGGTTCCAGTACCGTCAGCTAGTCCTCAGTAGATCCATTGGCTCTAGTACCTTCTGCTACCCATCCGGGTTCCAGTACCGTCAGCTGTTTCCCGGAAGTGTCTTTGGCACGGGTACTCACTCCTGCCCAGCCTGGTTCCAGCACACCAGCTGTTTCCGGGTAGTGTCAACGTCACTTTGCCTCCAATACGTTGTCCTGTCGTGTTGCGGTTGGGTTAGCCGACTCTAAGGTGCCTGCAGTTTAGGTGACTCCTATGTGGGCTGCGGGATCTGGCAATGAAGGCTGGTTCCATAGTGCCAATAGGACAAGCACCCCCTGTAGGACTGTGGGTTTCGGTAACTCAGGCCGGCATGCGGCCTTTCAACTTTTTTTTTCATGTGTACCTTCTCCTACCCATCCGGGTTCCAGTACCGTCAGCTGGTCCTCGGCAGTGCCTTTGGCTTAGGTGCCTCCTTCTCGGTATCCAAGTTCCACCATCGTCTGCTGGTCCTTGGTAGTGCTTTCTGGCACAAGTACCTCCTGCATAGTAACCGGGTTCCAGTACCATCAGCTGGTCCTCGATAGTTCCATTGGCTCTTGTACCTTCTGCTACCCATCCGGGTTCCAGTATCGTCAGCTGGTCCTCGGTAGTTCCATTTGCTCTAGTACCTTCTGCTACCCATCCGGGTTCCAGTACCGTTAGCTGTTTCCTGGCAGTGTCTTTGGCATGGGTGCTCCCTCCTGCCCAGCCTGGTTCCAGCACGCCAGCTGTTTACGGGTAGTGTCAATGTCACTTTGCCTCCAATACGTTGTCCTGTCGTGTTGCGGTCGGGTTAGCCGACTCTTTGGTGCCTGCAGGTTAGGTGACTCCTATGTGGG
Organism: Phyllobates terribilis; assembly: GCF_046119375.1. Classification (NCBI taxonomy): domain Eukaryota; kingdom Metazoa; phylum Chordata; class Amphibia; order Anura; family Dendrobatidae; genus Phyllobates; species Phyllobates terribilis. The sequence continues at coordinate 697,515,491 of NW_027362762.1, forward strand.
CTGCGTGATTTGGCAATGAAGGCTGGTTCCATAGTGCCAATAGGACAAGAACCCCCTGTAGGACTGTGGGTTTTGGTAACTCAGGCCGGCTCGCGGCCTTGCAACTTTTTTTTTCATGTGTACCTTCTGCTACCCATCAGGGTTCCAGTACCGTCAGCTGGTTCTCGGCAGTGCCTTTGGCTTAGGTGCCTCCTTCTCGGTATCCAAGTTCCACCAACGTCTCCTGGTCCTTGGTAGTGCTTTCTGGCACAGGTAGCTCCTGCTTAGTAACCGGGTTCCAGTACAATCAGCTGCTCCTCGGTAGTTCCATTGGCTCTTGTACCTTCTGCTACCCATCAGGGTTCCAGTACCGTCAGCTGGTCCTCGGTAGTTCCATTTGCTCTTGTACCTTCTGCTACCATTCCGGGTTCCAGTACCGTCAGCTGTTTCCCAGCAGTGTCTTTGGCACGGGTACTTCCTCCTGCCCAGCCTGGTTCCAGCACGCCAGCTGTTTACGGGTAGTGTCAATGTCACTTTGCCTCCAATACGTTGTCCTGTCGTGTTGCGGTCAGGTTAGCCGACTCTATGGTGCCTGCAGTTTAGGTGACTCCTATGTGGGCTGCGGGATCTGGCAATGAAGGCTGGTTCCATAGTGCCAATAGGACAAGCACCCCCTGTAGGACTGTGGGTTTCAGTAGCTCAGGCCGGCTCGCGGCCTTGCAACTGGAACATTAAGCATAAGACTAAAAATCAAAGCAAAAGATATTATCTAAATTATAAGCAGAAGAAGACTAAGCAATGTATGGGGGTGAGTCCGTTCCTCCTCGTGGTGCCCCTGGAAAAGACCTGCTGCTGCACGCCAAACTGAACGTGGACAAATCCTGTTGTAAATCTTTTGTGACAGGCAGAACGAAAGGTGTAATCTTCAAACTTTTAGAGATAACTACAGGAATGCCTGTCACAAATAAGAATATGATGAAGAAGAAGAATATGAAGAAGATGAAGAAGTAGAATATGAAGAAGAATAATAGTTGTATAAGAAGAATATGAAGAATGTAAAAAAAAAGAATAATACGAAGAAGGTGAAGAAGAAGAAGATGAAGAAGGTGAAGAAGAAGTTGATGAAAAAGATGCTGATGCTGAGGATGATGAAGGAGAAAGTGTGGGAGAAGTAAAAAAGAAGGTGAAGTAGTGAAACATAAATATCTGACAAAATATAAAAAAACTTAACATAGTCAATATTTTTGTAACTCAGAACGTCTTAAAAAAAATATTAATTCCTGCTATTAGATTTGATTGGGATAAACCTCTATGCCTTTATTGTCTCCCCCACCTTCCCCAATACATTCTACATTATTCTTAGTTGTTTTCCTTCATGTAGAATTAACCTACAAGGAAAGAAAGGGTTTATTTTCATTCCGATATATGTGTCCCATTGACTTGCATTGGTTTCCGGTATCGGAATCGGCGATATCCGATATTTTTTGGGTATCGGTCCGATCCAATCCGATCCGATATTTCCCGATATCGGAAGGTATCGCTCAACACTAGTTGCAATATTTTTTGAACTCGTCTAGTGCACTGTGACACAAAGTATAACATACGATAAATTCTAGTCTGCATCAATGTCCACAAATACTTCCAAGGGGAATCTTTTCATTTGTCTATTGTCTAGGGCTTCCATTCAAGAACTTTATTCTTTACTACAACCCCAAAAAAGAAGTTGCTGTGTATTAAAGAGGACCTTTCATTCAATTTTAGCATGTTAAACTGGTCACCTCAAGGAATAGTGGCTGCAGGGCTGCAGAGCTTGAAAAAAATGTTTCTTTTGTGTTTTATTTTCTTTTTTCCATTGTGGATATCAGCTTGTAAAGTTAATGTTATAATTTCTAAGCCCAACTGACGGTAAGTCTATGGGAAACTCGAGCATTTTTCAGGCGGCTCCCCCCGGCGATTTGCAGAGGGCCTAAAAATTGTTGCCCAAATCGAAGGGAACAGTGCTCAAATGATGTGGGAACAGCATGGGGAAGACCCCTGGAAGCATTTCTGACTCCCAGGTCACTGCTGTCAACAACGTTGTCAGAGGTATTATGCCACTTTTACGGACTCAAAAAAAACCATCTAATAACAAAACCAAAATATGTTAAAGAACATCCTTTCCAGAGTAATGACTTGTATATAAGGAAAAATGAATAACCAAAAACAAAAATGCTCCTCCACACCTTGGGCTATGTTCACACGTAGCGTTTTTGATGCGTTTTTGCACTTTTGCATTGCTTTCAGCCAAGACAAATGCATTCACTGGGAAATGTCATTTTAACATTTTACAACCTTATCTGGCCATGTGATGTGTGGCACATCATCAGAAACATGCATACAGGGCTGAAAAGACATGGGAACAGCATGGGGAAGAGTCCTGGAAGCATCTCTGACTCCCAGGTCACTGCCTAAAAGTGTGCCCATCATAAGTGATCCATGGCGCATGTGAAGATACCTTGCGCGATGTACCTGTCATTGCAAGCTTGCAGCAATCACCGTCCACATCCTTGAACCAGTGCAGCGTTCAATTGTCTCTACTCCATTCCTTGGAATGCAAACGCAAGTATGCAGCCAGCCATCCACCCACCCACCCACAGGCTGCAATACTATACTGCCAAATTTTTGACAGCTGCTTGCACTTATGGCGGCGGCAGCCGGGTGTCCATACTCGGTCCCCAGCCGCCACTATTTCTCCCGGTGTCATCTCTGCCTTCCACAAGCAAGGGTACCACAACATTACTTGTGCCCTCCCCAGTGCACTTAGGTGGGAAGTACCGCCTAACCACAAACACGTGGACAGGTGAATGTGGCCAGGGACGGTACGGAGCTAGTCCACATTAAAAATACAGCCATAGAGTGTCCGGGAACATTCCCAAACACATTTCTTAGCCAGGGCTGCTTCTCGGCAGGGTTGGACAGGCCCACTAGAGAATCCTCAGGTGGGCCCTGGCTTCTCCATCAGGAGAGTTCATGATGGCTCTAACTTTGCAGCTGCTATGGGGCTCTTGAGCGGGGGAGAAAAGGTGAGCCCTCAGAATCAAATCCTCTGGTGGGCCCAATGATTTTCAGTTGGAAACTGCTTCTCAGTGGGAGTTGTATTTCACCACAGCCATATTCTTTAGCTTGGTGAAAGGACTGGCATAGAGGGAAAACGTATCTACTCCTGCTGTCATTTCTCCATTGCCAGGTTCTGCTCATTGTCACACATGACCATGCCTGGCTTTATGTTCAGCGATGAGAGCCACAGATCAGGCTGCTGTGTTACAGCTTTCAACAACTCTGCAGCGGTTTGCGGTTTGTCACCTAAGCATTAAGCATGTTATCTTCAGCACAGCCTGTTGCCGCTTGGCCAATGTAGATCTGCAGTACTTTCAGCTTGTGACTGAAGTGGTAATTTCGGAGATAGAGGTCGAACTGGAGGAGGAGGTGCAGGAGCTGAACAATGTGATTACATTGAGGTTACATTGGAGAGTCTGGGTTTTATACTAAACAAATATCCTATTGTGCTTTTATTTTTTTATTTATTTATTTATTTTTTTACATTATTTTTTAGGACAATTCATTCACCAAGAAATGTCATTTTAACAATTTACAAGTTTATCTGGCCATGTGGTGTGTGACACATCATCAGACACATCCTGCTTCATTTATGATGGAGGGACTCTGAAAGTCACAAAAAACTATTTTTATAGGGCCATCAGAGGCCCGTATTATTTTTAAAAGGCCAGCAAAAGGCCCTCGCTATTGTTAGAGAGCTATAAGCCGGCTATGCTTTGTTGCTCCAATTATTAAAGAGTGTGTCTCCTATACTGTTATTGCGCATGCAGTGACTGTAAGGGCTGCCAAAAGTTTGGACGCAACCCAATACCAGTTTGAAGAGACATAGAGGAGGGTCTCAGTAAAAAAAAATGTTCCCATTATAAAGGAGCAGGTCTCCTATAGTGGTAATGTCCATGCTGTGACTGCAAGGGCTGCCAAAATTTGGGTAAAACCCCACTAACAATTTAAAGACACAAAGAGCAGGAACACAGTAACGACATGTTCCCATTAGAAAGGAGAGGGTCTGCTATACAGTTATAGGGTATGCAGTGAGTCCAACGGCTGCCAAAATTTAGGAAAAACCCCACTAACAATTTAAAGGCACATAAAGCAGGGCCACAGTAACGACATGTTCCCATTAGAAAGGAGACGGTCTGCTATACAGTTATAGGGTATGCAGTGAGTCCAATGGCTGCCAAAATTTAGGAAAAACCCCACTAACAATTTAAAGACACATGGAGCTGGGCCACAGTAAAGACATGTTTCCATTCGAAAGGAGCGGGTCTGCTATACTGTTATAGGGTATGCAGTGAGTCCAACAGCTTCCAAAATTTAGGAAAACGCCACTAATAATTTAAAGACACAAAGAGCAAGGCCATAGTAACAAAATATTACCATTAGAAAGGAGCGGGTCTCCCATACTGTTTGCCTATGCAGTGAAGCAATGGCTGCCAAAAATTTGGAGGAACTCCAATGACCTTTGTAAGAGACGTAGAGGTTGGAGGGCCTCCTGAAAACAATGTTCCCATTATTAGGAAGTGTGTCTCCCATACTGTTTGCCTATGCAGTGAAGCAATGGCTGCCAAAAATTTGGAAGAAATCCAATGCCCCTTGCAAGAGACGTAGAGGTCGGAGGGCCTCCTGTAAAAAATGTTCCCATTATTAGGAATTGTGTCTCCCATACTGTTTGCCTATGCAGTGAAGCAATGGCTGCCAAAAATTTGGAGGAACTCCAATGCCCCTTGCAAGAGACGTAGATATGTTGATATGGTACATATGGTGGTGATATGGTGGTGGAGAATGAGAATGCGGAGAAGGAGAAGGACAAGAGCAAATAGACAAAATCAGGAAGCATATACCCATGTCTTGGTGTGCAGACAGAGGAGTATGGGAATAGAGTTAGACCTCCAACAAAAAATACACTATATTTAAGTTTATATTACGCTGCTATCATTTGGTGGTGATGAGAAGTCTGGTCCAATCCAGCTCTTATTAAAGCTCTTATTAATTTTTATAAGAGTCAGCCTTTCAGCATTTTCAGTTGACAGGCAGATGCGCCTATCGGTTATAATTCCACCTGCGGCACTAAAAACCCACTCTGACAAAACGCTAGCGGCAGGGCAGGCCAGGACGTCCAAGGAGTAGAGAGCCAGTTCGTGACACATTTCCTGCTTGCATACCCAATAATTATAAGGCACGGAGGACTTTGGTACGGTAAGCAAGGTACTCCCTCACCATCTTCCGAAACTTTGCACTCCTTGTGAGAATACCCCACACCTCAGGGCCTGTGCGATGGGAGGGTCTGAGAAAACTGTCCCAGAACTTGGACAGTGTTCCCCTGCCTCTGCTGGATTGCATTTTTGGCTCTCTCGCCTGTACTCCTTGGTTGTCCAACGAACTGTGACCTCTGCCGCCAGCGTTTTCAGATGGGAATTTTTTAAAATAATTCCACAACGGCCTTCTCGTACTGCACCATTTTATTAAGCCTGTCCTGCAAAGAAATATGGGACATAAAGTTTTCCCATCTTTTGATTTGGAAGATACCGAATTAATAGACAGGTGGAAAAAGGCCGCTAATACTTGTTCTATGGAATTTTTACAGACTATCATTGATAAAAATACCATATCTCTGAATGCCATAGACAAAAAAATTGATGAACTATACAACAGTTTACGTAGAGAAATCAGTTCTGATAGGCTAGACTCTTACCTTAAAACATTGGAAATTGATATTGACAAATGAGAGACAGACATCAGTAAAACCAAACAAAAGAAATATGTGCGGGACCTTCAAGACTATGAAAACAATAAAGTTTTCTGGTGGCAACTAACAAAATATAAAACCTCTAACCAATCCAAAACAAGGATGCTGCTAAACAGTGATGCTTTGGGCTCTGAAGCCAGTACTTCATGCAGCGAGTCTGAAGAGACCCCCGTATATAACAGACCAAATACAAGATTCCAGCAAAAGAAATATCCAGAAATATTTCTTAAAAAACCGAGTAACAAATCGAATGATCGACTGAAGGTAGTTAATTTGTCTAATCTGGTATTAACCAAAACACAAATCAATGTTTTGGAAAAAGGTCTAACTTTTTCTCCATGCTCCTACTTAGATCCATTCACAGTGGTGAAAGATTTACACCTCTTCGCCAGAAAAGTAATATTACAAAAACTTCATTTCAAAGCTGATCTGGAACATCTTTTCCCAACTGAATTGGAAAGAAAAGCCCTCAAAGATCTTGAGGATTTAGAAAAAGAAAGTCAACTAAGCATAGGAGGTAGGTTTCCAATGCATCTGATACACAAATCCAAGAACTTTCCTCCTCTTTCCACATGTTCTGCTGTAGATGTGTTTACCAGGTTGGTAAGCAGTGAAATCGAATCACTGCCTTATGCCCCAAAAAATCATCTAAATTTAGACCAAGAAGAAAGAAAAGCCCTTGCAGATTTAAAAAAATTACCTAACGTGGTCATCAAGCCAGCCGATAAGGGTGGTAATCTGGTCATTTGGCCACACCACCTTTATGAAAAACAGGCTAACAAAATCCTTGACTTTCCGGACTGTTACCAAAAACTCACATATAACCCATTAAATCAATTTCAATCTCAACTGGTTACAATTTTAGAAAAAGCAGTAGAAGCCAATATTATTCCCAGGAAATTGGTTGAATTAATCAAAAAATTGCATCCCAAATTACCAACTTTCTACCTCTTACCCAAACTGCACAAAGATCCGATAGATCCCACTGGGAGACCTATCATTTCCGGCAATGGGAGTTTGTGTGAAAGCTTATGCACTATTGTAGATTTTTATTTACAACCATTAGTTCATACGCTACCTTCATATATAAAAGATTCCACAGAAGCCCTTAAGAGAATAGATTCAATACATCTTGAACCTGGATCTGTAATGGTGACTGCGGATGTGGAGGCCCTTTATTCATCTATTAGACATCATGATGGATTGGAGGCAGTGTCTTTGTTTTTACAAGAAAGCAATATTGATAAATCCATGTGTGAGCTGATTATCACCCTTCTCCAGTTTATTCTTGAACACAATACCTTTATTTTTAACAAGAAGATCTATTTGCAGAAACAGGGAACTGCGATGGGGGCCTCTTGTGCCCCCTGGTATGCAAATTTGTTCCTAGGAGCATGGGAAAGACAACTTTTCCATGATGACGTCGATGGCATCCACCTCATACAGGGGTGGATGAGATACATCGATGACATTTGGTTCATTTGGGAAGGCTCCACCATACAATTGGAAAGATTTTTTGAATGTCTTAATCAAAATCGCCTAAATATCAAATTGACATTCCAATATGGTAGAGAGGTCAATTTTTTGGATTTACATATTTGGGCCAACTCAAATAGATATCTAATGACTGATGTATATAGAAAAGACACTGCCACCAATACCATACTTCATGGCTCTTCCTCTCATTCGCCAGCTACCATCAAGGGTATTCCAGTAGGTCAGTTCCTGCGATTAAGAAGAATATGCACTGACAATGAGTCATTTCATCATCAATCACAAGATCTTACAAGGCGCTTCAAGGATCGGGGGTACAGCAATAGAACAATTAAAGCTGGATACAAAAGGGCACTTAAGACCAATAGACAACAATTACTGTATGGTAAGAAACTCATGAATGAAGACACATCAAACCATATTAGATTAATTTCAGATTATAATATGCAATGGCCGGAACTTGGTGAGATTCTGAAAAAACATTGGGATGTATTATTGACAGATCCGGTATTATGAAAAACCCTACCACAAAAACCAATTCTAGTTGCTAGACGCTCCAAAAATCTGAGAGATTTTTTGGTACATAGTCATTATGATAGAAATCCCACCTCATGTCTAATCGACAGAAATAAATATGGATTCTACACATGCGGAAAATGTAAAGCATGCAAAAATATGATTAATAGTAAAGAATTCAGCAACTATGACAACAGTAGAACATATGAGATTAGAAAGACTCTATCCTGCAATTCTAAGGGAGTCATCTACTATGCCCAATGCCCCTGTAGAAAAATTTACATTTGTCTCACTACTCGAGAATTAAAAACAAGAACTAGAGAACATGTGCTGGACATTGAGAAAACAATGTCTATGGAAGAAATAACCAAATTAAGAACTCTACTGAGACACTTTAAGCTCCACCATAACAGTGATTCCAGTGGCTTAAAAATAAGAGGCATTGATCAGATTGACTTGGGTCCTAGAGGAGGCGATTTGGGCCAGGCCCTGGCAAGACTGGAGAGTAGATGGATATTTAGACTGGGTACTATATCACCCCAAGGCCTAAATGAACAGTTCGGTTTCTCCGCTTTTCTATAATTGTTTCACCAATCTCTACGTATCTCTCTGATATTTACATATTTTTCCCTAAAATTATTTAAACCCTCTCTTTTACCCTTTTGATCCTTTAGAGTCACCTTTTTAAGTATGTTTGGTTTTTTAAATGATTTTAACTGCCTTATTTTTCATACAGTACTTACCTTTGGCTGTTTTTGTGTGATCCCCGGATGCTGTCTCTCGGTTTCCTTTCGAGGCAGATTCTCTGGGACGTGGAGTCATTTATTCCTGTCCTACTGAGATAAAGAAAGAAAAAAGAAGAAAAAAGAAAATTAGCATTATGCTGAATAAAGGACTTTTTTGGTCGCTCCATCCTATGAGCTATGTATATGGTACCATACATGTATTGGGATGTATCTGTAACACATTAGAATTGTAATACTTAACACATTGGTATTGTGATACTTTAGGTTATTTTATATAACTTGTACATTATGGTTTATTTACACTTATCTGACATTACATATATTTGCACCACACACATTCTGCACTACCTATACCATAACTCTTTCTTCTTTTTCTTGTATTAATCTCACTCTTACACATCAATATTATCTTTATTTTACTTGACCTTTATGAAATTCTTCGCAATATTACTATTATCATTTTTTATACACACTTTCTCTTTCTTGCATTAATTTCACCCCAACACATTATCATCATTTTATTCGCCTTTTACATTATTTCTATGAAGTCTTTTGCAATATCATTAATATCACATTTCCTTTCTCATCTCCCATGTCACCTTCCTTCACTGTTCACTATTTACCTCTCTATTCATTTCTACATTCTTTGTCCTTCCTCTTTTCACATGCCTCTCTTTCCTTTTTATTTTTATTTTTATCTTCTCACTTTCTCCTTTCCATGTAAATTTTTGTGTGATTCTCATATTTTCAATTTCTACCTTCACTCATTATTATTATTTTGGTGGTACAAATCATCTGTCTATTGGGTATATGTTCTTAGTTCATTCACATAATTATACTTGCTTTCTTATTGTCCCATTCACGGTATATGCTCTTAGTTCATCCACATAACTATACTTGCTTTCTTATTGTCCCATTCATGATATGGATATGCGTTTTCTGAACTCCGCTATTAATATATGAGGATTCCATAGTGGAGAAGTGCCCGTAGAAACCCGCGGATCTCCGGTTTGTGCCCGCCCACTTACTGTCCCACTCATGACGTTGACATGCCCCTTTTGAACTACGCTACCAACATATGGGGATTCCATAGTGGAGAAGTGCGCATGTACGCATACAGACCCGTGGACTTCCGGTTTTGCGCACTAGACACTGCATGGGTTCCATCGCATGCGTGTCAGCCGCTATACTCCGGAAGTCACTTTTTGACACACGGAGTCATGTAGCGTGCGCATGCGCCAAGCACACTCCACTATTTACGGGGACTCAAAACAGATGATCGTTAACCTATAAATAACCACTTCATACATTCATACTGCACGCCCCATCGAAGAAGCACACCTGCGAAACGGCGTCGTCGGGCGGATCCCTGCGAGATTGTCTCCATATTCCTGAAACATTCATGTAAGTGTATTGTTTGGACTTCATTGATGCTGATTGTTCATGCATGATTCTAATGAGTACTTATCGTTTTAAGCGCTGTCTTGATAAATTGGAATAGTCTGACTTAATTTGACTGATGGAAACTTACTTTTACACTTGTAATCAATTTATTGGTACTTCTATCAGTCATATTTTCATGAACTCTTTAAGAATTTTGCAATCCATAGCACATTGCTGAATGGAAATTCTGCACTTATATATATTTCTAAAAACTGTGGATTATATATTTATAATATTTTCTATGGGGACAATAATTATTTGATTAATACTTGACCTATTTATGTGTATAGCGGTAATTGACACTATAATATTATATTTATTGGTCTTATGTTTACATCACCCTTCCCCCTTTTTTTCTTGTGCAATAGTGCAGTGTTTACTGTATTAACATTGTGATTCATTAATTGGATGACTTCTTGCATGGGATCAACAGGCCACTGCTTTCTTATGGTTTTTATTGAAGTTTTTAAATTTGATGCAATAAAAATAAATAATTTTTAAATATTATTTGTTTTACATCCTCTTTTCAAAAATCTGGTTTACGTAAACGCAGGTTTTTATGGGTATTGATAAAGTTTTCCCTGTAGCGTGGGTCTAGAAGTGTCACCAACCAGTAATGACTGTCACCCAAAATTTGGACAATGCGAGGGTCACGAGAAAGGCAGCGTAACATAAGCTCAGCCATGTGTGCCGGACTGCAAAGAGGCAAGACTTCTGTGTCCTCACCAAGAGGATGACTGACCATGCTCTTCTCCTTATCCTCCTCCTCTTCCTCCTCCTCCCTCTACTCAGGCTATCCACACTGAACAGACGGTATAACAGTAGTGCAGGTAGTACCTTCTATAGCGCAGGAAACTTGCTCCTGTTCCTCCTCCTCTTCCTCATTGTCACCCAATCCACATTGGGATGAGATGAAGCTGGGCTGTGTGTAATCACCATGTATGGTTACTTGCTCCATCTCATCGTGCTCCGTCTGCAATGCATCCTCTTTAATTGAGAGCAGAGAGCATTTCAAAAGACAGAGAAGAGGGATGGTGACTATAATTATGCTGTCATCGCCGCTCACCATCTTGGTGGAGTCCTCAAAGTTTTGGAGGATGGTACAGATGTCTAACATCCATGTCCACTCCTGAGGTCTTATGTGTGGAGTCTAACCTGAATACCGATGCTGGTAGTCAACAACTGCCCTCTTCTGCTCACAAATCCTTCCCAACATCTGCACTGTAGAGATCCACCACGTTGGGACATCACAAACCAGTCGGTGAGCCGGAAGCTGCAAATGCTGCTGAAGCACGGCAAGGGTGGCGGAAGCTGTAGCTGACTTTTGGCGGCTTACTTTGACAAGCAGATCTGGCAGATCCAGGTAGGTTTTGAGAAACCGCTGAACCATGAGGTTAAGCACATGGGCCAGGCATGGTACGAGTGTGAGCTCGCCTTGCCTCAAAGCCGCCACCAGGTTCCGGCCATTGTCACACACAACCATACCTGGCTGTAGGTTCAGCGGTGTCAGCCACAGATCTGCCTGCTCTTTGAGAGCTGTCCACAACTCTTCAGCATTGTGCTGTTTGCTGCTTGGCTGAGGCAGTGCTGCAGTGCTTCTAGATTGTGACTGATGTGGTCATATTGGAGATGGAGGCTGAAGAGGAGGAGAAGGAGGAGGTGCAGAAGCTGTAGAATGTGGGGGCAACCCTGATTAACCTAGGGCCCACAATCCTCGGCGTTGGGAGGATGTGTTCCGTCCCAAGGTCCGACTGGGTCCCGGCTTCCACTATGTTAACCCAGTGTGCCGTCAGCGAGATGTACAGTCCCTGCCCGCAAGCCCTTGTCCACATGTCCGTGGTTAGGTAGACTTTCCCAGTAACTGCATTGTTGAGGGCACGGCTAATGTTGTGGGATTCGTGCTTGTGTAATGCAGGGACGGCACACTGTGAGAAATAGTGGCAGCTGGGGATTGAGTACCAAGGGACGGCCGCCGCCATCAGGTTGCAGAAAGCTTTCGTCTCCACGAGCCTAAAAGCTAACATTTCGAGCGAAAGCATTCGCGAAATGTGTGAATGTAGTAGTGTGGCCTGAGGGGCATTAGCTGCGTATTTGTGTTTTGGTTCCAAGGGACAACTGATCGCTGCACTGGGACAAGGACGTGGACGTGCTTGCTGCTGGTGCTAGTTGAGAGTGTTCAACGACAGGTGCAGGGCAGGAGGCATCTTGGCATGCGCCATGGACAGGGGATTGGCGTGCATGCACAACAGCAGAAGAAGCAGTGGTGTTACCTGCAGACACTGTTGCTGGACCCTGGGGTTCAGCCCACTTAGTCGGGTGCTTTGCTGCCATGTGCCTGATCATGCTGGTGGTGGTCAGGCTGGTAGTTTTGCTACCCCTGCTGATGCTGGCCTGGCAGGTGGTGCAAATGGCCTTTTTGGGGTTATAGGCAGAGTCTTTAAAAAACAACCAGACTCGGGAAGACCTAACAGTTGTACTGGCAACTTCCGTTTTGTTGATGTTACGGGAAACGGTTGCCTGCCTTCTGTCTGCACCCACCGCACTGCTTGTTCTTGTCTTTTGTTGTGCTCATTCCCCCTGTGTGCTGCTGTCCTCACTCTGCATGTCAACTTGCCAGGTTGGGTCAGTGACTTCATCGTCCACCACCTCATCTTCCACTTCCGCACCCTGGTTCTCCTCCTGACTTTCTGGCAATTGTGTCTCATCATCATCCACCTGTTTTGACAGTTTCTCACCGATACCTTCGTGTGACCGTGGCGGCTCAAATATTTGGGCATCGCTACATGCAATCTCCTCTTGCCCCGCTTCAAGTGGACCGGGCGAGTGGCCCGAATCTATAAATGGAACAGTAACAGCTCTTCTTAGTGTCCAAGTTGTGGATCAGTTGTCTCCGGGCACTCAGAATGGTGGGAGGCAGGAAGATCAGGGTGAGGAATATGTGGTCTACACTCACGGCTACTGAGACTTGACTGTGTGGAAGACAGGATGGTGGTGGCTTATCTGCTATCCAACCAATAATCTTTTCACACTGCTCTGTGTTCAATAGTGGTGTTCTGCGGTCCCCTATTAATTGGGACAGGAAGGTCGAGCGACAAGATGTGGGTGTTTATTGTGGCACAATTTCAGCTTGCCCACGGCCTCGTCCTCTGCATGCACCATCACCATCACGTCCACTTCCCCGTCCCTTTTCCACGGGCTTTGCACATTTTAAATGGAGGACGATATTTTCCACGTTCACTACAAATGGCTGAATTTGAACCGCAGTGATATGTGATATGTGTTACAGAAAACCATAGTTTTAAATAGCTGGCCTGTAGGTTACTATTTTTAACAGCAACCTCGTGTCAATAAATTCACTGACACACTGCAACAAAATTTTAATGGGGGCATAAATGGCTGAATTTGGAGCGCACTTATATGTGATACGTGTGACGGTAAACCACAGTTTTAAATAGCTAGCATGTAGGTTACTATTTTTCACGGCGACCTTGTGTCAATAACTTCACTGACACACTGCAACAAAATATAAATGGAGGCCAATATTTTCCACATTCACCACAAATTTCTGGATTTTTATCGCTGTAATATGTAAAGGATCTGGCTTCATTCTGCAGTGTCAACTGTTACGCGTCCGGGTGGTGGAACCTCTGTTCTGAGATAAGAGGAGGGACCAGAGGGGCGTAAGTGCCTATCCCCACCAACCCTGGCTACACAGCGGCTTAATCAATTCCGATAACCAAGGAGGGACCGGGAAGGTGGACCAGGTGCCACTCTGGGATTGACTTCATGTGAGAGCTGGCGACTCCCACGGGACTGATGGCCGGAGCCGACAGGCACGACAGATGAGCACGGCTGGTAGACAATGCAGATAGACAGGCAGGCTTGGCAGGCAGACTGACAGATGGACACAGCTGATAGACAGGCTGGCGGGCCCGGGGACCTAAGGACTGGAAAGAGTGTTTAGAACACAAACCACAACTTTGCACAGGCACCTCCATTTTGGAGGAGGTGCCTTAAATAGGGTCAGTCCTCTGGCCATTGGACTGATGGCTGAAGCCGACAGGCACAACAGATGAGAACGGCTGGTAGACAATGCAGGTAGACAGGCAGGCTTGGCCTGCAGACTGACAGGTGGACACGGCTGATAGACAGACTGGCGGGCGTGACTGATAGAAAGGCTGGCAGGCACGGCTGATAGACTGGCTGGCAAGCACAAATGATAGACAGGCTGGCAGGCACGGCTGATAGACAGGCTGCCGGGCACGGCTGATAGACAGGCAGCACTGGGACCTGAGGGCTGGAGAGAGTGTTTAGAACACAAATCACAACTTTGCATAGGCACCTCCATTTTGATGGAGGTGCGTTAAATATGGGCAGTCCTCTGGCCATTGGCAGGGGACTTTTCAGGACGGCACGCGTGGCCCCTTCAAGAAGGAATAAGTACAGTGCCCGGGGGTCTGCGCGCAGTGTGCGCAACCCGGCAGATGCTGTGGTGAGACCAGAGGAAGGAGCGGGGAACACCGGACCGGAGCCGCAATGGCAAGTGGACCGGCGTCTCTGCCGGGCACGAGGCAGAGATGCCGACGCTACACCAACAAGCAAATGGAGCAGAAAAATGGTGTACTCTGGATTGCTTTTTAAGCAAATAACCAGGATTAAGATAAAAAAAAATTTCCTTGGCCCCTGATATCTGGGGCTATGTCTACAATTATTTGTAAGAACAGCAGCTGCAGAAATGGTCAATGGACCCTCTTGAACTATATGCACTTTAGTCTGCCACATACACTGCCTGCCTGCCTAGCACGTATATTATGCTGCTGGATTAGTCCTCAGAAGGACTGTTAGTTCAGATGGATATTATAGATATATGTTGTGGAATACCTATACTAACTCTAAACAAGCAAATCTCTCCCTGATGAAGCAGCACCTCTCCCTACTCTGCCTGATCCTAGGGTAGACCGTGAGGGGCATGGCGGCGCCCGGTGTTATATACACCTGATGATGCTGTGCGGCCAGCCAATCACTGTAATGCCCACAACCAACATGGCTACGGAATTACAGTGCATGGCAGGCAATCCCTGCATGTTCATTGGCTCTCTAAATCGCACCAAACAAGAAGGGAGGAGACCCGAGCTCCCACCCGAGCAACCTGGAAATACTCGAGTGCCGAGCATCTCGAGTTGTGAGATGCTCGGGCGAGTACCGAGCAGTGGCGAGCACGTTCACTCATCACTAGTGTTGAGCGAACATGCTCGACACTGCTCGGTACTCGCCCAAGCATCACGCTACTCGGGATGTTTGGCGAGCACCGAGCATTTCCGGGTTACTCGGGCGGGACCTCGGGTCTCCGCCCTGCATGTTTGGCGCTCTTTACAGAGCCAATGAACATGCAGAGATTGCCAGGCAATCACTGTAATGCCGCAGCCATGTTGTTTGTGGGCATTACAGTGATTGGCTGGCCGCACAGCGTCACCTCGAGTATTTAAAACCGGGCGCCGCCATCTTGGACACAGTCGCTCCGGATCAGACAGTGTAGGGACAGCGCTGCTGATTTAAGGAGAGATATATCCTGCAAAATAGTTAGTGTAGGGTCTGTAAAGGCTGCCAGATCAAACAAACAGTCCTTCTCAGGACTAATATCCATCCCAGGTATATCAGGCAGGCAGGCAGGCAGGCTGTATAGGAGACGCAGTGGTTATACAAGCAAACGCTGCATTACAGTCCTGTGTGCTGCTCCTGTTGCTGAAATTGCTGGACTTAGCTCCAGGTCCCGGGGGCCAGGAAAAATCCTTTTTTTTTATCTAAATCCTCTTTTTTTTTTTCCTCCTTCACAATGTACAAATACCCATCTTATTAACCTTTTGGTGCCCCCCCACCAAAAAAAAAAAAGTGTGCCTCTGATTTTTCAGACACAAATATATCTGTTGAAAATAGTCTGGTGTAAGCCAGAGAAATAGAAGTGTGGTTTTGCAGTTCTATGGGCCATTTGTATCTAAAAAAAACAGTTTGAGTGTGTCGCTCACTGTTCAGCCGCAAATATATATATATTTTAAAAAGCCTGGTATACACCAGTAAATTATTACTGTGGTTTTGATGTTCCACGGTAAAACATCTCTATTATCCTGTTTTTGGCATTTTTTGCTGTATAAAAATAATAAGTGTCTCCCTGATTTTTCAGACACAAATATATCTGTTGAAAATAGTCTGGTGTATGCCGGAGAGACAGAAGTGTGCTTTTGCTGTTCCACGGTAAAAAATCTCTATTATCCTGCTTTTTGCATTTTTTGCTGTAAAAAAAAAAAAAAAAATAGTGTCTCCCTGACTTTTCAGACACAAATATATCTGTTGAAAATAGTCTGGTGTAGGCCCGAGAAATACAAGTGTGGTTTTGCAGTTCCACGGTACACACCTCTGTATTATCCACTTTTGGGCCATTTGTATCTAAAAAAAACAGTTTGAGTGTGTCGCTCACTGTTCAGCCGCAAATATATATATATTTAAAAAGCCTGGTATACACCAGTAAATTATTACTGTGGTTTTGATGTTCCACGGTAAAACATCTCTATTATCCTGTTTTTGGCATTTTTTGCTGTATAAAAATAATAATAGTGTCTCCCTGATTTTTCAGACACAAATATATCTGTTGAAAATAGTCTGGTGTAGGCCAGAGAGACAGAAGTGTGCTTTTGCTGTTCCACGGTAAAAAATCTCTATTATCCTGCTTTTTGCATTTTTTGCTGTAAAAAAAAAAAAAATAGTGTCTCCCTGATTTTTCAGACACAAATATATCTGTTGAAAACAGTCTGGTGTAGGCCTGAGAAATACCAGTGTGGTTTTGCAGTTCCACGGTACAAACCTCTGCATTATCCACTTTTGGGCCATTTGTATCTAAAAAAAACAGTTTGAGTGTGTCGCTCACTGTTCAGCCGCAAATATATATATATTTTAAAAAGCCTGGTATACACCAGTAAATTATTACTGTGGTTTTGCTGTTCCACGGTAAAAAATCTCTATTATTTAGGTTTTGGTAGTTTTTTCCGTAAAGAAAAACAGTAGTGTCTCCTGACTGTTGTGACACAAAAATATATCTGTTGAAAATAGTCTTGTGTAGGCCCGACATCCCAGTGTGGTTTCGCAGTTCCACGGGTCAATTCGCTGTACTATCCAGTTTTGGGCCTTTGGTATCTAAAAAAAAGCAGTTTGAGTGTGTCGCTCACTGTTCAGCCGCAAATATCTCTATTTAAAAAAGTGTGGTATACCCCAGTAAACAATGACTGTGGTTTTCCTCTTCCATGGTTCTAATCTACTCTTTATTACCCTTTTTCCATTGATAGTGCAAGTGTAAGCTATTTTACTTCATTTACAATGGGCAAGGCGCGTGGCAAGGGACGTGGAAGTGGACGCTCTGGTGATGGTTCGTGCAGAGGACGGGGCCGTGGCCAAGGTGAAACTGTGCCACAACCAACAGCCACATCTTCTCGCTCCCACTTCTTGACCGAATTACTAGGGAAGCATAGAACAACACCAGTATTGAGAACTGATCAGTGTGAACAGGTTATTAATTGGATAGCAGACAATACTTCCAGTTACCTGGGCACCACCACCTCCGGTCTGTCTTCCACACGGTCAACTCTTAGTAGCCGTGAGTCTCGACCTCATACTCCTCCTCACCCTGATGCTCCTTCCTCCCACCATGCCGAGTGTCGTCAGACAGCAAGTGATCCCACACTTGGACACTCTGAAGAGCGGTTCACTGGTCCATTTCCAGATTTGGGCCCCTCGCCTGATACGCTTGAAGTGGTGGAAGAGGAGATCCCATGTTGCGATGCCCAAATATTTGAACAGCCACGGCCACAGGAAGTCGACGTTGCCAATCTGTCACAAGAGGTGGACGATGACGAGACACAATTGCCAGGAAGTGAGGAGGAGGATCGTGGTGCGCAAGTGGAAGAGGAGGAGGTGGTGGATGATCTAGAAACTGACCCAATGTGGAAGGAAGACATGCAGAGTGAGGCCAGCAGCACACAGGGGGAGGGAGGCAGAGTACCCCAACAGGCAGGAAGAAGCAGTGTGGTGGCCGCAGACAGAAGGCAGGCAACCGTTACCCGTAACACCAACACGAGGGACGTTGCCAGTACAAGCGGTAGGTCTTCCAGAGTCTGGAATTTTTTTAAAGACTCTGCTGATAATCCCAAAAAGGCCATATGTTCCACCTGCCATGCCAGCATCAGCAGGGGTGACAAAACTACCAGCCTGACCACCACCAGCATGATCAGGCACATGGCAGCAAAGCACCCGACTTTGTGGGGCGAAACCCAGAGTCCACGACCAGTGTCAGCGGGTGTCACCACTGCTTCTTCCACTGTTGTGCGTGCAATAGAACCCCCTGTTGTGTGTGCAAGGAAATCCCCTGTCCATACTGCATGTAAAGATGCCCCCTCCTCTCAGTCTTCACTTGTTATGGCAGTTTCTCAAGAAACAGCATCAACGTCCACGTCCACGTCCCACCGCAGCGTTCAATTGTCCATATCCCAGACCTTTGAACGAAAGCGGAAATTCGCAGCTAACGCCCCACAGGCCACAGTCCTA
The DNA here is from genome assembly GCF_046119375.1 of Phyllobates terribilis. Classification (NCBI taxonomy): domain Eukaryota; kingdom Metazoa; phylum Chordata; class Amphibia; order Anura; family Dendrobatidae; genus Phyllobates; species Phyllobates terribilis. The sequence goes on from NW_027362762.1 coordinate 697,534,100, forward strand.
AATTCGCACATTTCACGACTGCTTGCATTGGAAATGCTGCCTTTTAGGCTGGTGGAGACGGAATCCTTCCGCAATCTTATGGCGGTGGCCGTCCCTCGGTACTCGGTCCCCAGCCGATACTATTTTCAACGGTGTGCCATCCCCGCATTACACAAGCACATGTCCCAAAGCATCTGCCGTGCCCTCAACAACGCAGTTACTGGGAGAGTCCACCTGACAACGGACACGTGGACAAGTGCTTGTGGTCAGGGACGGTACATCTCTCTGACGGCACACTGGGTAAACATAGTGGAAGCCGGGACCCAGTCAGACCTTGGGACGGAACACATCCTCCCCACACCGAGGATTGCGGGCCCTATGTCAGTCAGAGTTGCCCCCACAGTGTACAGCTCCTGCGCATCCTCCTCCTCCTCCTCCTCCTCATGTTTAGCCTCCATCTCAGATATCACCACATCAGTTACAAGCTGGAAGCATTGCAGTACTGCCTCCGCCAAGCGGCAACAGGCTGTGCTGAAACTCATAAGCTTAGGTGATAAACCTCACACTGCTTGTGAGTTGTGGACAGCTGTGAAAGAGCAGGCAGATCTGTGGCTGAGACCGCTGAACCTACATCCCGGCATGGTCGTGTGTGACAATGGCCGTAACCTGGTGGCGGCTCTGAGGCGAGGTGAGATCACACACGTACCATGCCTGGCTCATGTGCTTAACCTCGTGGTTCAGCGGTTTCTTAAATCGTACCCCGAGTTGCCAGATCTGCTCGTGAAAGTACGCCGCCTGTCAGCTCATTTTCGCAAGTCGGCTACAGCTTCCGCCACCCTTGCTGTGTTGCAGCAGCGTTTGCTGCTTCCGGCACACCAACTGGTGTGTGATGTCCCCACACATTGGAACTCTACCCTCCACATGTTGCAAAGGATTTGTGAGCAGAAGAGAGCAGTTGTGGAGTACCAGCTGCAACAAGGCCGTCGATATTCAGGTCAGACTCCACACATAAGACCTCAGGAGTGGACCTGGATGTCTGACATATGTACCATCCTGACAAACTTTGAGGAGGCCAACAAGATGATGAGTGGCGATGACGCCATCATTAGTGTCAGCATCCCACTTGTCTGTCTTTTGCAACGCTCTCTGCAGAGAATTAAAGAGGAGGCATTGCAGCCAGAGTATGATGAGATGGATCAAGAAGCCGTAGCGGGCGATTACACACAGCCCAGCCTCATCTCATCCCAACGTGCATTGGGGGACAATGAGGGAGAGGAGGAGGAGGAGGAGGAGGAAGAACAGGAGCTGCTATCATGCGTTGTAGACGGTAGTACCTGTACAAGTGTCATACCGTCGGTTCAGCGTGGGTAGCCTGAGGACAGGGGGGAGGAGGAGGAGGAGGAGGAGGAGAGCATGGTCAGTCGTCATCTTGGTGAGGACACGGAAATCTTGCCCGTTACCAGTCTGGCACGCATGGCTGACTTTATGTTACGCTGCCTTAACCGTGACCCTCGCGTTGTCAAAATGTTGGGTGACAGTCATTACTGGTTGGTGACACTTGTAGACCCCCGCTACAAGGAGAACTTTCACTCTCTTATTCCTGAGGTGGAGAGGTCTACAAAAATGGGGCAATACCAGAAGGCCTTTGCTGCAGAACTCTTAAAAAAATTCCCATCTGAACACGCTAGCGGCAGAGGTCACAGTTCGTTGCCCAACCAAGGCGTACAGGCGAGAGAGATGCAACTCCAATCCAGCAGAGGCAGGGGAACACTGTCAACGTTCTGGGACAGTTTTCTAACACCCGCCCAGCTTACAGGCCCTGAGGCGCGGGGTACTCTCACAAGGAGTGGAAAGTTTCAAAAGATGGTGAGGGAGTACCTTGCCGATCGTACCAGCGTCCTCCTTGATTCCTCTGTGCCTTTTAATTATTGGGTATCCAAGCTGGACACTTGGAATGAACTCGCTCTGTACGCCTTTGAGGTCCTGGCCTGCCATGCCGCTAGCGTGTTATCGGAGCGTGTTTTTAGTGCCGCTGGGGGAATTATAACTGATAAGCTCACTCGCCTGTCAACTGACAATGCTGACAAGCTGACCCTTATCAAAATGAACAAGGGCTGGATTGGGCCAGACTTCTCATCACCACCAAATGACAGCAGAGTAACATAAAGTCAAATCCACTGTGTTATTTCGGGAGGTGTATTCACATGCACCGCTTCACACCCACACATGGGTATACGCTTCCTCGTTTCGGCTGTTTAATCTTCTTCTCCTTATCCTCAGCCTCCACCACCACTATACCACCAGGGTGCCAGCATTGCAAGTTCCTCCGTCCTAATTTTTGGCAGCTTTTGCTGGGAAAGCATAAGCAAATACCATGGGACACCCACTCCCCAATAATGGGACTTATGTTTGTAATATGCTGTACTGCATGGCTCTTGTAAGGGGCATTGCAAGTTGCTCCGTCCTAATTTTTGGCAGCTTTTGCTGGGAAAGCATAAGCAAATACTATGGGAGACCCACTCCCCAATATTGAGACTTATGTTTGTAATATGCTGTACTGCATGGCTCTTGTAAGGGGCATTGCAAGTTGCTCCGTCCTAATTTTTGGCAGCTTTTGCTGGGAAAGCATAAGCAAATACTATGGGAGACCCACTCCCCAATAATGGGACTTATGTTTGTAATATGCTGTACTGCATGGCTCTTGTAAGGGGCATTGCAAGTTGCTCCATCCTAATTTTTGGCAGCTTTTGCTGGGAAAGCATAAGCAAATACTATGGGAGACCCACTTCCCAATAATGGGACTTATGTTTGTAATATGCTGTACTGCATGGCTCTTGTAAGGGGCATTGCAAGTTGCTCCGTCCTAATTTTTGGCAGCTTTTGCTGGGAAAGCATAAGCAAATACTATGAGAGACTCACTCCCCAATAATGGGACTTATGTTTGTAATATGCTGTACTGCATGGCTCTTGTAAGGGGCATTGCAAGTTGCTCCGTCCTAATTTTTGGCAGCTTTTGCTTGCAAGGCATAAGCAAATACTATGGGACACCCACTCCCCAATAATGGAACTTATGTTTGTAATATGCTGTACTGCATGTGACGCGCCCCCTGGGCCGTGTGTACACGTGTGTGGGATACCCGGTGCCGGGTCTCTGGGGTCTGTAGTCTCCGTGGCGGTGACCCAGTCCCGTGGCTCAGGCTGGTCAAACCAGTGGCAATCTTTCTTAGGTTTTGAGGTGAATTGTCCGACTGCGCCACCCGTGGATTGCGGTCAGGAAGTACCACCGCTGCGAGGCAGACCGCCGAGGCTGGTGTTGTGTGCGCAGCATAAAATGGGATAACTCCCCTCGGGAGGAGTATAGCCTCAGGGCAGTGAGTGTGGATGATGGGGGTGATGGTGCACGAGCGCAGCAGGAATGACTCAGAGTCTTTGCAGTGCAGTTCAGGGTCTTTACTGATGATTATAAGGTAGACCCTCCCGGGAGCACTGGCCAGCATAAGAGGCCTGGTCAGTCTGTGAGCAAGCAGGAGTTCCCCTGGCCAGGTGGAGTTGTAGGCCTCCCCGTCTGTCTGCACTCTTCCTGGCTACCTTGCTGTAAGCGGGTAGAAGTAGCCCACGTCCCTGAGTGTACTGTGTAGTGCTCACCCATATGGCTGGTGACTTGGGGCCTTCTGTTAGCCTCCGCTCCACGACGGCTGTGCTGGTCCCTTGCTTGTGACTGAGCCTCCGGGCTTCTATGGCCAGAGGACCTGAAATCCCCTGCCGGCTGGTTTCTGCTGCTGGATATATAAGTCCTCACAGCTTCGGACTCCTGTATCCGGTTACTATTGTCTTCTGGCAGGGCGAGCTCTGCTCAGCTTCCAGCCCCTGGTCTTTAGCTCCTAGCTCCTACAGAGCTACTTGCTGTTACTTTCCCTTGCTCTCACTCTGACTCTGACTGTTCTCTGTTCTCTGACTCACTCAACCCCACCCCAGATCCAGTTTATAAGGGCAGAATTCTCCCCTCCCAGGACTGGGGCAGGAAGATGTTGCATGTTTAAGGGATCCTGACCAGGAAACCTCCAACTTGCTCTCCGACGTAATCTCTATTACTGTGGTGACCAGACCTCTGGGGTGCCACACATGGCTCTTGTAAGGGGCATTGCAGTACCTCATAATTTTTGGAAAGAATTCCATTCACTGCTTAGGCCAACAGTGCACAGGAGACCCAGTTGCTATAAATGGAAAAAAAGGTTTAGTTAACGCCCTCTGACCTCCATGTCATTTCCAAGGGGCATTAGAGTGCCTCGAAATTTTTGGTAGGCATTGCACTCACTGTATGCCCTATAACTGTGTAGCCGAACCGCTCCTTTTGTTACAGAAACATATCCTACAAGACATATCTGGTTGACTGGCCTGATATTGATGTGAATGGTCCCTGTTCCTCCTGCTCTTTCTCCTTTGCCAGTACCTCATCCATCATTTATCACCTGAAGCTTTGTTTTAACGGGAGTCATAGAACTTGGATAGTAGCAGGAAAACATCCAGCAATCCTCGGAGGAGGTAGGATATGCGCCAAAACGCTGACCTACTCAGGCCTAGCCGCTACTACATACATGCGCTTGCATTACAACAAAACAAAGCAGATGCTAACTTCTATCATCCTCATCATGCTCCTCACCTTGGCACTCTCAACTCCCCTGATGGAGAAGCCAGGGCCCACCGGAGGAGTCTAATAGTCCGGTGGGCTCGGCCAATGCTGCCCTAAAGCAGGCCAGGCTAAGAAAAGTGTGGGAAAGGTTACCGGTACAAATAGGGGTGGCTGGGGACCGAGTATGGACACCCGGCCACCCCCTGGAGGCTGGGGAGCAAGCGGGGACACCCGGCCACCAGGCGGCTGGGGACTGAGTATGGATACCAGGCCGCCGACACAGCCATGGCGTGGTGGCCAGATTCCGCCTCCACATGCCTAAAAGGCCCAATTTAAAGTGCAAGCAAGCAAGCAGTATGGTATTGCAGCCTGGGGATGGGTGGGTGGCAGGCGGCATACTTGCGCTTGCATTGCAAGGAGTGGGAGAGGTACAATTGAACACTGCCCTGGGACAAGGACTTGAATGGGGATAGTTGCAAGTCTGCAATGACAGGTGCAAGGTGGGAGGCATCTTCGCATGTACCATGAACAGGGGTTTGGCATGCACACACTACAGCGGAATAGGCTCTCCTTCCCACTAAATGCACTGGGGAGGGCACAAGTAATGTTTTGGTATACGCGCTTAATCTTATGTATAAGGCACACCAGGACAAATAGGGGCGGCTGGGGACTGAGTATGGATACCTCGCTGCCGAAGCAGCCATGAGGTAGTGGCCAGCTTCGGCCTCCTCTAAACTAAAAGGCCCCATTTCAAGTGCAAGCTAGCAGTATGAATTGCAGTCTGGGGGTGGGTGGGTGGCAGGCTGCACACTTACACTTGCATTAAAAGAAAACATAGCAGATGCTAACTTCTGTCATCATCATCATGCTCCTCACCTTGGCACGCTCAACTCCACCGATGGAGAAGTCAGGGCTCACCGGAGGAGTTTGGTTCTCTGGTGGGCTCATCCAATGCTGCCTAAAGCAGGCAGGACTAAGAAAAGTGTGTGGGGGGATGTTCCAAGGAGAAATGGGGGCGGCTGGGGACCATTTATGGACACCCGACTGCCCCCAGGCAGCTGGGGACCGTGTGGACACTCGGCCGCGGGGCGGCTGGGGACTGAGTATGGACACCCGGCCGCCGGGTGTCTGGGGACTGAGTATGGATTCCAGGCCGCCAACACAGCCATGACGTGGTGGCCAGATTCCGCCTCCACATGCCTAAAAGGCCCAATTTCAAGTTCAAGCAAGCAAGCAGTATGGTATTGCAGCCTGGGGGTGGGTGGGTGGCAGGCTGCATACTTGCGCTTGTATTGCAAGGAATGGGGGAGGTACAATTGAACACTGCCCTGGGACTAGAACTTGCATGGGGATAGTTGCAAGTCTGCATCTTCTGATGCGGCAAGGATCACTTATGATGGGCACACTTTTAGACAGTGACCTGGGAGTCAGAGATGCTTCCAGGGGTCTTCCTCATGCTGTTCCCATGTCTTTTCAGCACTTTATGCATGTGTCACACAGCACATGGCCAGATAAGGTTGTAAAATGTTAAAATGACATTTCCCGGTGAATGCATTTGTCATAGTTGAAAGCAATACAAAAGTGCAAAAACGCATAAAAAATACTACTTGTGAACATAGCCGAAGGTGTGGAGGAGTATTTTTGTTTTTGGTCATTTATTTTAACTTATACACAAGTCTTTTCCCTGGAAAGGATGTTCCTTAACATATTTCACAGGAAAAAAGTTTCACTTTCATTTTATTGTGAGCCTGTAAAAGTGGCTTAATACCTCTGACCACGTTGTTGACAGCAGTGACCTGGGGGTCAGAAATGCTTCCTGGGGCGATCCCCATGCTGTCCCCGTGTCATTTGAGCACTGTCACTATCGTTTTGGGCACTTGTTAGGCTTTTAAAAGACTGCCGGGGTGCCACCGCAAAAATGCTCGAGTCTCCCATAGACTAACATTGGGCTCGTTGCTCGGGTCGAGCACCCGAGTATCACGGCGAGCTCGGCCCGAGCTTCGAGCACCCGAGCATTTTAGTGCTCACTCAACACTACTCATCACTAATTGCCACCAGATAATGACCGAATACTGCAATACTGATCATTAATAAAAAAACACAATACCAATATTACCATAAGTGCCATTATACACAGGAGTTCTGTACATAGTATACAGTGTATACCACCAAGAGAAAAGAGCGGAGCTTTTTAGGCAAAGATAAAAAGGTATAAATTTTATTGACACAGAGTATAAGACAACACAAAAACATATAATAAAAAGACATGTGCAAGTATACAGTGTATAGCGTCAGTGAACAGATAACACACTGACTCACCGGTGACGTCACTAGTTGAAGTCCTTTATCTTTGCTTTTCTCCTTCACCCAGAGCAGACCACCATTACTTCTTCCAGCCAGCACTAATTTCTGCATAAAATATCACACAGTTATCTAGAGCACATTCCCCAACTTCTACACTACACAGCTGAATACAGACGTGCATCGACCATTAATATATAATTAGCTATTATGCAACCCACCATTCCAAATATAAATTGTAATCCACCACTGTGCCCCCACTAACTGTAAAAAGTCACTTTCCCCACCTAATAAATTTATAAATTAATTATCACCTGTACTCTTTCCCCCAATTCATTACCAGTCACACTCCGTCATCCTCAATGCCCCCATTTCCCAATTCATTATATTTACATGCCACCCTCTGCCCCAATTCATTTTGTCATGTTCTTTCTCTTTCCCACCCCCACTGCATCATCATTTACTCTCCCACAGCCCCCAATTCATCATTTGTTGTCCTCCACCCTCAATTCATCATCATTTGCCCCACCCCCACCCCCACGCTCTATTCATCATTATTTGCGCTGCTCCACCCTCAAATCATTATTTGCTCTCCCCATCCCCAATTAATCTGTTCTCCCCACCCCCCACTCCCAATTTATCATTTGCTCTCCTGACTCCCAGTTCATTATTTGCACTCCCCACCACCCACTCCCAGTTCATCATGTGCTCTCCCAATCTCCCACTCCAAGTTCATCATATGCTCTCCCCATCCCCCACTCCCTGTCCATCATATGCTCTGCCCACGCCACAGTTCCAGTTCTTCATATGCTCTGCCCGCTCTCCAGTCCATCATATGCTCTGCCCACCCTCCACCCCCAGTTCATATGCTCTGCTCACTCCCCAGTCCCATTTCATAATATGCTCTGCCCACGCCCCAGTCCTAGTTCATCATATGCTCTGCCCACTCTCCAGTCACAGTTCATCATGTGCTCTGCCCACTCCCCAGTCACAGTTCATCATATGCTCTGCCCACTCCCCAGTCACAGTTTATCATATTCTCTGCCCACTACCCAGTCCCAGTTTATCATATGCTCTGCGCACTCCCCAGTTTCAGTTCATCATATGCTTTGCCCACTATCAAGTCCCAGTTCATCAGGTGCTCTGCCCACTCCCCAGTTCCAGTTCATCATATGCTCTGCCCACTTCCCAGTTCCAGTTCATCATATGCTCTGCCCACTCCCAAGTCCCAATACATTATATGCTCTGCCTACTCCCTACTCCCAGTTCCTCATATGCTCTGCCCCTCCCAAGATCTTTTAATTCTATTAAAAAAAATTAAAATTTCATACTTACCTCTCATACGATCCCTGCAGCTCCTCTTCCGGATTGGCATCCTGGCGCTCGATGCCGGTGGGTACACGATGACATCATTGCCAATGCAACGACTCCAGCGCTTCACAGAAGAGGCGGAGGGACTCCCTTGGAGCTGCACGGCATATGGCCATGATTATTATTGTGATTTTTATTCATTTATTCTAAGAATAAAAATTTGCCTTTTATACCAATAGCACTCTTGTGCTCCATTTTCTATAATTCCATTTGAGTGGGCATATATTATTCTAGTTCAGACAGATTTTCTGACCGGACTTTCAGCATTCTTCTTTATACTTTGTATTAGGCCTTCATTTGTATATTTAATTGCGAGTATAATGGCTGAGCTCCAGTGTGGGTGGAGAGTGAACATCTAGACCTGTACAATCAGTCAAGTGGAGTGCAAATAAAATCGCCAAGGATTCCAGATTTTTTTAAATCATGCTTGTCTTTTAAAGGGGTTGTCCAATACTAAGAAAACCCCTTCTTGATAAAAATATTTGGCTCCATAAAATACTAAAGACTATAATTACCTCCCGTGCTGGCATCATTCCTGCAGTGTCGGCACTCGGGGTCCCGGTGCTGCAGTGCTGTTGTTGTGACACGTGAACCAGCACCCAATCAGCGCTGGCATCACTGTCTCCACCTTCAAACAAATCGAACTTGAAGAGGAAGTCTGGGCTGTGTCTGATCCCTGACTTCCTCTTCATGCTCAATTCCACAGGACGCGGGGACAGTGATGCCAGCTCTCATTGGGCACAGGCATCACGTGTCACATCAACAGCACAGCTGCCCCGGGACCACGAGTGCAGACACCGCAGAAATGGTGCCAGCACGGAAGATGAGTATAGGCTTTAATATTTTATGGGGGGCCAAGCAAAGGGCATGAACAGGGGTTGTCCAAGTAGTGGACAACTTCTTTAAGTTCACAAGTTTAGAGTTCTTCAAGTCTGTATATAAGTTCTACTTTAGATTTCCATTGGGTGATAGGTGCTATGTTGGATTTCCACATAGTCAGGCATTTATGCTCTTCTTATTGGACATCAATAGTATCTCAGATCCATTTTATTTTTATTTATTTGTAAATATGAATAAGGACTAGAGTAACCTGAAAGGCATAACATAGTGATACTCTGCTTTTGGTGTTTTTATGTTTGCCCATTTTCAATAAGAAAATAAAATCTAATTATTTTTTTCATTGATGCTGGCTTATCTGCCACTTTTGTGTTTTCAAGGTAGCCCATTATTACAAAAACATAATGTGGAGGTGCCTCACTGCCCCATCTTGTTGGAAGAGTAGTTTGATATAGATAACCCGTTTTGTGAGTTGTAGCACTCACCACGTCGAGCAACATGTTTAGATAATTCTTACTATCAACAGTTATTGTGTGCCAGTGTACATGTATATGTATGTGTGGCACCCCAGGGGTCTGGTTTCCACAGTAATAGCAATATTACGTCTGAGAGCAGGTGGGAGGTCTCCTGGTCAGGAATCCTATGCATGCCACACCTCCTGCCCAGTCCTGGGAGGGGAAGTTCCCCTATATAAAACTAGGGCTGAGGCAGGGTTAGGGGAAAAAGAGGAGAAGAGGAGTCCCAGACAGAGACATAGTCTGGTCTGGAGAGGAGCAGCTATAGGAAAGAAAGATCAGGAGCTCAGTGGGAGCAGTGCTAAAAGGAGTCAGGGGCTGGAAGCTGTAGAGCTTGCCCTGATTGAAGAGTTCTCACCGGACCCGGAGTCCGAGGCTGTGGGACTAATCCTTACCCAGCAGCAGAAACCGACCGGCAGGGGATTTCAGGTCCTCTGGCCAAGAAACCCGAAGGCACGGTCACACGCAAGGGACCAGCACCGCCGTCGTGGAGCGGAAGCTACCAGAAGGCCCCGAGTCACCGGCCATACGGGTGAGGACCACACGGTACACTCAGGGACGTGGGCTACTTTTACCCGCCTCTAGCAAGGTAGCCAGAAGAGTACAATTAGTTGGGGAGGCCTACAACTCCGCCTGGCCAGGGGAGATCCCATCTGCTCACGGACTGACCAGGCCCCGATCGCTAGCCAGTACTCCGGGAGGGTCTACCTTTGTCATCAGTAAAGACCCTGAACTACACCGCACCGTCTCTGAGTGGTTCCTGCTACCTGCATGCTATTCTGCTACCCCCTTCAAACACGTCGGCTGCCCTGAGGCCATACCCCTCCCGTTGGGGGTTATACCATCTACGCTGCACAATCGTACCACCGGCCTCAGTGGTCTGCCCTGCAGCGGCGGCCTCATAGCTGCATTCAACGGGTGGCGTAGTCGAACACCGTACCATCTTCTGCTAAACTCTGCCACTCAGCTTGACTCCCTGGGCACGGACCGGGTCACCGCCACGAGACTACTACCCCTATCAGATCCGGCTCGGGGTAGGCTCCCGCGTGCGCAACGCTGCGCGACTCAGGCCCAGGGGCGCGTCAACTTTGGCGTAGTCGGCAGGATTCCGTGCCCGCAACCACCGGGTACTGCGTGCCTGAAAGAAGACTGTTAAACTTACCTGTGGTGAAGATTCCCGCCATCCGGCGCCATCTTCTGCCTTCTTCCCGCCATCCGTGAAGTTTTCCCGCCATCCGGCGCCATCTTCTGCCTTCTTCCCGCCATCCGTGGAGTTTTCCCGCCGTTGGACGCCATCTTGAAGACGCCGCGCGGGAAGAAGAGGGGCGTGGACTCTGAAAGCGCGCGAGAACTGAAGCCCCGCCTCACGTCAGGACGTTGCGTAAGGTCCTGGAAGGAGCCCAGCAGACGCCGACGTCACAGGAGCGCGACGGAAGGTCCTCAACCCTGACGATCCACTGCGGAACCGCGGCCTACGGAAAAGGATCATCGCAAGGTAGGCCACGGTCCACTAGGGGGGAGGAGGATGTCGGATACGGAGGAGAGCTTCACTGCCACAGCCACCGCCAGCGCCGCCGCTGCTGCGGTCATTCCTTTCACCATGCCCTATATCCCGGGGGCAGCCTGGCTACCCCAGTACTCAGGGGAGTCACATACCCTGAATGACTTTAGAGAAAAGCTGGATAGCCTCTTCCAGGTGTACCCCCTCACAGAAGAGCAAAAAGTGAGCATCCTGGTGGCCCAACTAACCGGGGCAGCCCAAAGGGAGGTAAAGTCCTGGCCACCTGGGAGGAGGACTGTCGCAGGGATATTAACCCGGCTGAAGGACACCTTTGATACCCGCACCTCAGCCGAGATTAAGCTTAGATTCTACGGGTGCAAACAGCGAGCACATGAGAATATAAGGGACTATGCACTAAACCTACAAGAGGCCCTGAGAGCCATTAAGCAGACCGACCCTGACGGCGTGGGAAACGAGGACAGGCTGTTGACCGAACAATTTATAGAGGGACTATATTGCAATGCCCACCGAACCCAGTTGCGGGCAATGGCCTTACAGGATCCTCATCTGGACTTTGCACAGTTCAAGGACAGAGCCATCCGGGTGCTCCGAGAACCGGCACCGGGTGGCGTGGTGACCCACAGGCGCCCTACTACCGCTTACCACCAGGAGGCGGCGTCCTTGTCGGCAGGGCCTGTGGGAGCTGACGCGCAGGCTTTGAACAATGACCCGGCTCCAGACCTGCACCATCAGGTCCAAGAGCTAGCTAAAAGCGTTGCTGCGCTAATCCGAACTGTGCAGTCTTTACAGGTTTCTGCTCCAGGGAAGATCCAGCTGGCATCCGGACCGGAGGACATCCCGTGGCGTCGACCAAGGAGGACCCCACCGGCCAGAGGAAGACCCAGCGACCGATACAACGAGGACGGACAACCCATCTGCCGCCGCTGCAATCAACCCGGACATATGGCAAGGTACTGTCCTTTAAACTGGCACAACCTGGGGTAGAGGGCCAACCCCTAGGAATAAGATCACCAGGCCCATCGAACTGGCGTGACAAATACGTGGGAGGACGTCCAGTCTTGCCTGTGGTACTGGATGGCATTCCTATGAGTGCCCTACTTGACACCGGGTCACAGGTCACCACCATCCCGTACGTGCTCTTCAAGCAGTACTGGAATGACTCGGATATAACCCGCTACCCTGACGACGACTTGAGTATCATTGCCAGCAATGGTCAGCCCGTGCCACAGATCGGATTTAAAGAGATGACCATTAAAATCAGTAGAGTCGAACTGGCAGCACAGGGACTGATCATTGTAGACATTGACAAGCGCGAGAGTCACCCAAAGATAACTCTAGGAACTAATGTGATTGAAAATTGTCTTGCAGAGGTGATTTTCATTTTACAGCAGGTTGCCAAGAACGCCAGCTCCGGCCAGCAGCGAGTGCTCCAAAAAGAGATCTGGGCACTGATGCGGCGGCAACAGGTGGAACTCTCCGGTGGTGAGATAGGAAGCGTGAGAATGTGTGACCCTTTCCCTATTGCCATGCCCCCGAAAAGTGAAATGATGATTTGGTGCCGGGCAGCTATTGGTCTGAGAGGTAGAGATTACCAGGCAATGGTAGAACCAGTCTACTCAGACAGTAGGCCCACCATTTTGACGGCACGGGGGGTGGTTGATGTACGCCATGGGAGGGTGCCCGTTCGCATAATAAATATCGGGAAGAGGGAAGTATACCTGCCCCGGTATGCCACGCTAGCCAAATTGTATACCATCGACCAAAATTCTGTACAGTCAGTGGAACCCTTGCCTCCATCTCACCCAGAGGAAGGTAACGGCTCTAAGAAACCAATGGAGGACTGGTGTCAGCAACTACATTTGGGTACTGACTCCACTCCCTCACACCAGAAACAGGGAGTCTATCGGGTGGTTCAAGAGTAGAGATGAGCGGTGTTCGACTAGAACTGTTCACCAATCTCAAATTCGAGCTGTTTTGGGCGGTGTTCGAGTTGTTCCACGAACCCGAACGATTTGCAAAAAATTCGGCTGTTCGAGGTTATGTTCGATAACTGTTCGTGCACCAAAAGCGTGTCCTGCATGTCTGGCGCTATTTAGAGCACCAATCATGCAGGGATTGTCTGCCACTCACTGTAATGCCACAGCCATGGTGGTTGTGGCATTACAGTGGTTGCCCAAATCGATGGGAACAGTGCCAACAGTGAAACATGAAAAGCCGGCAATTCAGCAGCGGCATACACCGGTACCCGACAATTTAGAACCGAAAGAATAGGGCATCACACATAGATTAGATAGATAGAAACATGTCAGCCACATATATACGAAGTACAGTGAAAGTGTTGCTTACTGTACTTGTCATTTAGCGTAAAGGATTTATCAAAAAAAATAATAGTGTTTTCATGCACTGTCTCTTTAAAAAAGCCGGCCGGCAATTCAGCAGCGGTACCCGACAATTTATAACAGACAGAATAGAGCTTCACACATAGATTAGATAGATAGAAACATGTCAGTCACATATATATGAAGTACAGTGATAGTGTTGGTTACTGTACTTGTCATTTAGTATTAAAATAAAGGATTTATTATTAAAAAAATTGGCGTGGGGTTCCCCTTAATTTTAGGCTCTAGCGGAGGTTAAGCAGACGGCTGGGGCAGATGTTTGAAGCCTGGGAAGGGGGTAATACCCACAGAGCTTCCCAGGCTACTAATATCAGCCCCCAGCTGAATACATAGCCTTTACTAGCTATTAAAATGGGGGACACCCCAAAAAAAATGACGTGGGGTCCCCCCTAATTTAATAGCTAGCAAAGGCTAGGCAGACAGCTGGGGGCTGATATTAATAGCCCAGGAAGGGAGCCATGAATATTGGCCCCCTCCCAGGCTAGAAACACCAGCCGTCAGCCGCCCCAGAAATGGCGCATTCATAGGATGCGCCAATTCTGGCACTTAGCCTCGCTCTTCCACGCTGCCCTGGTGCGGTGGCAGGGGGTAATAGGGTTGGGGTTGATGTCAGCTTATAATGCCAGCTGACATCAAGCCCAGGTTAGTAATGGAGAGGCGTCTATAAGACACCCCCATTACTAACCCCATAGTCAAAGTTAAAAAAAAACACAAACACCCAGAATAAAGTCCTTTAATTGAAATAAAGACACAATCCTTTATTGTTCTAAATTAAACCATACTTACTGTCACGCCCATTCCAGCTGAAGCCAACGATCTCCTGCAATAAAAGAAAAATAATAAAGCAACCTCATCCTTACCTTTCCATGGTTCCCACGACAGCTTCAGCTCTGCTACATCGAGATGACAGGCTGGACCGCAGCAGAACGCTGCCATCCAGCCTCTCATCCCGCAGACACTGAGAAGCGCAGGCTTGCTTGCGCTGCTCAGCGTCTCTCTGTGACGACATCCAGATGAGCCGAGTTCATGTCCAATGAACTCGGCTCACCTCATGCACGTCACTGACAGCGTGGGAAAATTCTCACGCTGAAGCGGTGAGTGCAGGAGAATTCTCCCACGCTGTCAGTGACGTGCATAAGGTGAGCTCATGTCCAATGAACTCAGCTCACCTCCTGCACTTCACTGACAGCGTGGGAGAATTCTCCTGCACTCAGCGCTTCAGCGTGAGAATTCTCCCACGCTGAAGCGCTGAGTGCAGGAGAATTTTCCCACGCTGTCAGTGACGTGCATAAGGTGAGCTCATGTCCAATGAACTCAGCTCACCTCCTGCACGTCACTGACAGCGTGGGAGAATTCTCCTGCACTCAGCGCTTCAGTGTGAGAATTCTCCCACGCTGAAGCGCTGAGTGCAGGAGAATTTTCCCACGCTGTCAGTGACGTGCATGAGGTGAGCCGAGTTCATTGGACATTAACTCGGCTCATCTGGATGCCCTCACAGAGAGACACTGTGGAGCGCAAGCAAGCCTGCGCTTCTCAGTGTCTGCGGGATGAGAGGCTGGATGGCAGCGTTCTGCTGCGGTCCAGCCTGTCATCTCGATGTAGCAGAGCTGAAGCTGTCATGGGAACCATGGAAAGGTAAGGATGATGTTGCTTTATTATTTTTCTTTTATTTCAGGAGATCGTTGGCTTCAGCTGGAATGGGCGTGATGGTAAGTATGGTTTAATTTAGAACAATAAAGAATTGTGTGTTTATTTCAATTAAAGGACTTTTTTCTGGGTGTTGTGTTTTTTTTAAATACTTTACTAGAAATTCATGGTGGTCATGTCTAATATTGGCGTGACCCCATGAATTTCGGGCTTAGGGCCAGCTGATAATGCCAAGCTGGCCCTAACCCCTTTATTACCCAGTGAGCCACCGCACCAGGGCCCTGGATGAGTTGGGTACAGCGCCAGAAGATGGCGCTTCTATGAACGCGCCATTTTCCGGGGTGGCTGCGGACTGCAATTTGTAGCGGGGGGGGCCCAGAAAGCTTGGGCCTCCCTGCGCTGCAGATTCCAGCCCCCAGCTGCCTAGTTGTACCTGGCTGGACACAAAAATAGGGCGAAGCCCCACGTACTTTTTTTTTAATTATTTCATGAATTTCATGAAATAATTAAGAAAAAAAGGCCTTCCCTATATTGTTGTGTCCGGCCAGGTACAAATAGGCAGCTGGTGGTTGGGGGCAGCCCGTTCCTGCCTGCTGTACCTGGCTGGACACAAATATAGTGCGAAGCCCCACGTCAATTTTTTTTAAATTATTTCATGAATTTCCTGAAATAATTTAAAAAAATTGAAGTGGGGCTTCGCACTATATTTGTGTCCAGCCAGGTACAGCAGGCAGGAACGGGCTGCCCCCATCCACCAGCTGCCTATTTGTACCTGGCCGGACACAACAATATAGGGAAGCCCTTTTTTTCTTAATTATTTCATGAATTTCATGAAATAATTAAAAAAAATTGAAGTGGGGCTTCGCACTATATTTGTGTCCAGCCAGGTACAGCAGGCAGGAACGGGCTGCCCCCAACCACCAGCTGCCTATTTGTACCTGGCCGGACACAACAATATAGGGAAGGCCTTTTTTTCTTAATTATTTCATGAAATTCATGAAATAATTAAAAAAAAAGTACGTGGGGCTTCGCCCTATTTTTGTGTCCAGCCAGGTACAACTAGGCAGCTGGGGGCTGGAATCTGCAGCGCAGGGAGGCCCAAGCTTTCTGGGCCCCCCCCCGCTACAAATTGCAGTCCGCAGCCACCCCGGAAAATGGCGCGTTCATAGAAGCGCCATCTTCTGGCGCTGTACCCAACTCATCCAGGGCCCTGGTGCGGTGGCTCACTGGGTAATAAAGGGGTTAGGGCCAGCTTGGTATTATCAGCTGGCCCCAAGCCCAAAATTCATGGGGTCACGCCAGTATTAGACATGACCGCCATGAATTTCTAGTAAAGTATTTAAAAAAAACACAACACCCAGAATAAAGTCCTTTAATTGAAATAAAGACACAATTCTTTATTGTTCTAAATTAAACCATACTTACCATCACACCCATTCCAGCTGAAGCCAACGATCTCCTGCAATAAAAGAAAAATAATAAACCAACCTCATCCTTACCTTTCCATGGTTCCCACGACAGCTTCAGCTCTGCTACATCGAGATGACTGGCTGGACCGCAGCAGAACGCCGCCATCCAGTCTGTCATCCCGCAGACACTGAGAAGCGCAGGCATGCTTGCGCTCCTCACTGTCTCGCTGTGACGGCATCCAGATGAGCCGAGGTCATGTCCAATGAACTCGGCTCACCTCATGCACGTCACTGACAGCGTGGGAAAATTCTCACGCTGAAGTGCTGAGTGCAGGAGAATTCTCCCACGCTGTCAGTGATGTGCATGAGGTGAGCTCATGTCCAATGAACTCAGCTCACCTCCTGCACGTCACTGACAGCGTGGGAAAATTCTCCTGCAATCAGCGCTTCAGCGTGAGAATTTTCCCACGCTGTCAGTGACGTGCATGAGGTGAGCCGAGTTCATTGGACATGAACTCGGCTCATCTGGATGTCGTCACAGAGAGACGCTGAGCAGCGCAAGCAAGCCTGCGCTTCTCAGTGTCTGCGGGATGACAGGCTGGATGGCGGCGTTCTGCTGCGGTCCAGCCTGTCATCTCGATGTAGCAGAGCTGAAGCTGTCGTGGGAACCATGGAGAGGTAAGGATGAGGTTGCTTTATTATTTTTCTTTTATTGCAGGAGATCGTTGGCTTCAGCTGGAATGGGCGTGATGGTAGGTATGGTTTAATTTAGAACAATAAAGGATTGTGTCTTTATTTCAATTAAAGGACTTTATTCTGGGTGTTTGTGTTTTTTTTAACTTTGACTATGGGGTTAGTAATGGGGGTGTCTTATAGACGCCTCTCCATTACTAACCTGGGCTTGATGTTAGCTGGCATTATAAGCTGACATCAACCCCAACCCTATTACCCCCTGCCACCGCACCAGGGCAGCGTGGAAGAGCGAGGCTAAGTGCCAGAATTGGCGCATCCTATGAATGCGCCATTTCTGGGGCGGCTGACGGCTGGTGTTTCTAGCCTGGGAGGGGGCCAATATTCATGGCTCCCTTCCTGGGCTATTAATATCAGCCCCCAGCTGTCTGCCTAGCCTTTGCTAGCTATTAAATTAGGGGGGACCCCACGTCATTTTTTTGGGGGGTCCCCCATTTTAATAGCTAGTAAAGGCTATGTATTCAGCTGGGGGCTGATATTAGTAGCCTGGGAAGCTCCGTGGGTATTACCCCCTTCCCAGGCTTCAAACATCTGCCCCAGCCGTCTGCTTAACCTCCGCTAGAGCCTAAAATTAAGGGGAACCCCACGCCAATTTTTTTAATAATAAATCCTTTATTTTAATACTAAATGACAAGTACAGTAACCAACACTATCACTGTACTTCATATATATGTGACTGACATGTTTCTATCTATCTAATCTATGTGTGATGCTCTATCTTTCTGTTCTAAATTGTCGGGTACCGCTGCTGAATTGCCGGCCGGCTTTTTTAAAGAGACAGTGCATGAAAACACTATTATTTTTTTAAATAAATCCTTTACACTAAATGACAAGTACAGTAAGCAACACTATCACTGTACTTATTATATATGTGACTGACATGTTTCTATCTATCTAATCTATGTGTGAAGCTCTATTCTTTCTGTTCTAAATTGTCGGGTACAGATGCTGAATTGCCGGCCGGCTTTTTTAAAGAGACGGTGCATGAAAACACTAATATTTTTTTTAATAAATCCTTTACACTAAATGACAAATGCAGTAACCAACACTGTCACTGTGCTTCTTATATGTGTGACTGACATGTTTCTATCTATCTAATCTATGTGTGATGCTCTATTCCTTCTTGTCTAAATTGTCGGGTACCGGTGTATGCCGCTGCTGAATTTGCCGGCCGGCTTTTTTAAACAGAGTGTCTTCTGAGCAGTTTGTCAGCTTTTGGACACCTTTGCAGGTGTTTTCTATGTGTTTCTATGTGTTTTTGTTTGCCTGCCATTGGTTTTAACGGTGTTCGACGGTGTTCTAAGGTGTTCGACGAACAGTTCGACGAACAGTTCCTCGAACATCCCGGTGTTCGACGAACCGAACCGAACCCGAACACTACGGGGGTGGCTCAACACTATTCAAGAGTACGAGAGAGTGTTTAGTAAACACCCGTTAGACTTCGGGCGAGTAAAGGGGGTAGAACACCACATCCCCACGGGAGACCATCCTCCCATAAAGGAAAGATACCGACCCGTACCCCCTGCACACTACCAACACGCCAAGGGGATGCTTAGAGACATGAAGGAGGCTGGGGTAATCAGCGATAGCTGTAGCCCCTGGGCAGCTCCACTAGTCTTGGTTAAAAAGAAGGACAACACCATGAGAATGTGTGTAGATTACCGGAAAATCAACCGTATCACACACAAAGATGCGTACCCCTTACCAAGGATAGAGGAGTCTTTGGCTGCTTTAAAATCTGCTAACTTCTTCTCCACTTTGGATCTCACTAGCGGGTACTGGCAGGTTCCTGTAGCAGAGGCGGACCGGGAGAAGACTGCATTCACCACCCCGATGGGACTTAGCGAGTTTACCTGCATGCCGTTCGGACTCTGCAACGCACCAGGAACCTTCCAACGATTGATGGAATGCTGTCTGGGACACCGAAACTTTGAGACGGTCCTGTTATACCTGGACGATGTCATCGTCTACTCCAAAACCTACGAGGACCACCTGAAACACCTGGCAGAAGTGTTCGAAGCCCTGGCAAACTACGGCCTAAAGGTGAAACCCTCCAAGTGTCACCTCCTGAAACCAAAGGTGCAGTACCTGGGACACGTGGTGAGTGCTGACGGAGTGGCTCCCGACCCTGATAAGATCACCGCGATTAAGGAATGGCCAAGACCCTCCAGCGTAAAGGAAGTGCGGCAGTTCCTCGGGTTGGTAGGCTACTACCGAAGATTCATTCCCGGTTTCACCAAAAAGGCAGCTCCTATGCCGGACCTCCTGATAGGCCAGTCCAGGAAGGCCAAGAACCAGAAGCCACCCTTCAAATGGGAGAAGCTGGAAGAAGAGTCCTTCCGCCAGCTGAAGATGGCCCTCACGGGGGATGAAATCCTGGCGTACCCTGATTACAGCCAGCCCTTTATCCTCTACACCGACGCAAGTAACATCGGGCTAGGAGCCGTACTGTCCCAGATCCAGCAGGGGAAAGAACGGGTAATTGCTTACGCCAGCCGAAAACTGCGACCCACCGAAAGAAACCCTGAGAATTACAGCTCATTCAAGCTAGAGTTCCTGGCAGTGGTGTGGGCAGTCACCGAACGCTTTAGGCACTACCTTACCTCTTCCCGGTTCACCGTGTACACGGATAACAACCCGTTGACACTTCTGGACACTGCAAGACTCGGTGCCCTGGAGCAGAGATGGATGGCCCGTCTGTCCAACTATGAATTTACGATCAAATACCAGGCAGGACGCTCCAATACCAATGCGGATGCCTTGTCCAGAATGCCAAACCTACCGGACGTAGGGGAAGATCCAGAGGAATTGGAAGAAGTTGAACTCCCCGCGTTCCACCGTCATGGGACTATCCAGTATTCCCACCGTGTAAGGGGTAAGCAATCCGCTACGTTCAACCCCTTACCTCATTACAACTGGGCGGAAACGCAAGACAGTGACCCCGCCGTCCGACTGGTGAAGGAGATGCTGACTCAGCCAGATGCCCGCCTTGACCCAGACGCTCCGGAGGAGACCAAGCAACTGTGGGTTGAGAAGAGTCGACTGTTCCTTTACAAGGGGAAGTTGTGCCGCAGAATGGTTAACTCCCGGACGCATGAACTGATCTGGCAAGTAGTGGTGCCAAGAAGAGACGCGGCTATGGTACTGGAGGCATACCACAACGGAGCTGGGCACTTCGGATGGAAGAAGCTGGAGTTCCTGCTGCGCGGGCGGTTCCATTGGGTAGGCATGAGAGGAACCATCGAGAGGTGGTGCAGAGACTGTGGCCCATGCAACCTAAGAAGGAAGGACCGTGCTAGCCAGAAGACTCCCCTGCAGTCCATCGTCACCAAGCAGCCGTTGGAACTGGTAGCCTTGGATCATGTAAAACTGACCCCCAGCAGAAGTGGCTACGTCTATGCGTTAACCATCGTGGATCACTACTCCCGGTTCTTGGTTGTCGTCCCCGTCAAGGACTTAACGGCTCAAACAGCAGCTAGAAACTTCCAGCAGCACTTCTGCCGTCCACACGGATACCCAGAGCAGGTGCTGACGGACCAGGGACCTGCCTTTGAAGCGGAGGTCTTCCAGGAGTTCTGCACTCTGTATGGCTGCCGGAAGATAAGAACAACACCCTATCATCCACAAACCAATGGACTCTGCGAGAAAATGAACCAGGTGGTGATAGACCTTTTGAAAACATTGCCCCTGGAAGAACGCAGTCTGTGGCCTGAGAAACTGCCTGATCTGGTGGACCTATACAACCACATCCCTGTAGGTTCTACCAACTGTACCCCGGCTTACCTAATGAGAGCAAGACCTGGTAAGCTGCCTGTTGACCTGGATATGGGAGTCCTGACACCCGAGGACACTTCACCAGAAGCAGACTGGGACACAGAGAGGCAGCAGCAGTACCGGAAAGTACAGGAGAGCGTGGAGCGAAGTCTCTGTCAAGCTAGAGAAAGACAGGAGAAGACTTACAACCAGTATGCTCCCGCTGTTCCCCTGGTACCTGGAGAGCAGGTCTTGAAGAGGAAGAGACGGCTCCACAAGTTGGACGACCAGTGGGAGAAGGACCCGTACACCGTACTGCCCTCAAGCCATGAGAACCCGAAAGTCTGCACAATCAGTAAGGATGGAGGAGAAACCACAGCCATTGTATCCCGAGATCACCTGAAGAAGTGTCCCGAACAGCTACGGAACCCTGAAGAAGAACAGGAAGACCCTCGACCCGCAGAGGAAAGGGAAGATATGGTTAGTACTGTACTCGGAGACTTCCCTCGGTCTTGGACTCAAGTAAATGGCGCTGTTGTGGTACCCGTCCTCACCTTCCTCCAACCAGCATCCCAAGTGCCTACGGAGAAACAGGTAGAGCTGGAAGAGCAGCCGGTCCAGGAGGCAGAAGACCCCACACAAGCAGACCAGGAGGATCAACCCTCTGCTTATAGTGAGCCTGCCGTACCCCTAGTGAGCCAAAGAGCCCGTAGACAGCTGCCCAGTTTATCTTTGACAGCTCCTACACCCCGTAGCTCAGGACCAGTCAGTCAGCTCCGTAGGTCTACTAGGGCCACTAAAGGCCAGTTGCCCGTACGTTGGAGGATCTAAAGTGTTTAGACTGTTTTATTTGTATGTACCTGTTTATAGTTGCTTGTAAATAATTATGTATTTCTAGTTATTTTATAGGTGTCTTTTATGGATTATCCGGAATCCTTTGTATATATGTTTGGAGCGTAACCCAGGAAAGGACTAAGACTGTTAAAGACTCGGGGCAGGACAGACCCCTACCTGGTTACAGCTCCCTGTTCTTTGGTGGAATGGACACCCTTGTTTTCTTCAAAAACTGCACCCGGTTGCGGACACGCCGTGACCATCCTAATGTGTTTTTCTTTATTGTACTGTTTCTGTTTATAACTTGTTATGTTTACAAAAATATGTTTAGTCCCGGAGTACTAAATTTTACTAGGGGGGAATGTGGCACCCCAGGGGTCTGGTTTCCACAGTAATAGCAATATTACGTCTGAGAGCAGGTGGGAGGTCTCCTGGTCAGGAATCCTATGCATGCCACACCTCCTGCCCAGTCCTGGGAGGGGAAGAACTTCCCCTATATAAAACTAGGGCTGAGGCAGGGTTAGGGGAAAAAGAGGAGAAGAGGAGTCCCAGACAGAGACATAGTCTGGTCTGGAGAGGAGCAGCTATAGGAAAGAAAGATCAGGAGCTCAGTGGGAGCAGTGCTAAAAGGAGTCAGGGGCTGGAAGCTGTAGAGCTCGCCCTGATTGAAGAGTTCTCACCGGACCCGGAGTCCGAGGCTGTGGGGACTAATCCTTACCCAGCAGCAGAAACCGACCGGCAGGGGATTTCAGGTCCTCTGGCCAAGAAACCCGAAGGCACGGTCACACGCAAGGGACCAGCACCGCCGTCGTGGAGCGGAAGCTACCAGAAGGCCCCGAGTCACCGGCCATACGGGTCAGCACCACACGGTACACTCAGGGACGTGGGCTACTTTTACCCGCCTCTAGCAAGGTAGCCAGAAGAGTACAATTAGTTGGGGAGGCCTACAACTCCGCCTGGCCAGGGGAGATTCCATCTGCTCACGGACTGACCAGGCCCCGATCGCTAGCCAGTACTCCGGGAGGGTCTACCTTTGTCATCAGTAAAGACCCTGAACTACACCGCACCGTCTCTGAGTGGTTCCTGCTACCTGCATGCTATTCTGCTACCCCCTTCAAACACGTCGGCTGCCCTGAGGCCATACCCCTCCCGTTGGGGGTTATACCATCTACGCTGCACAATCGTACCACCGGCCTCAGCGGTCTGCCCTGCAGCGGCGGCCTCATAGCCGCATTCAACGGGTGGCGTAGTCGAACACCGTACCATCTTCTGCTAAACTCTGCCACTCAGCTTGACTCCCTGGGCACGGACCGGGTCACCGCCACGAGACTACTACCCCTATCAGATCCGGCTCCGGGTAGGCTCCCGCGTGCGCAACGCTGCGCGACTCAGGCCCAGGGGCGCGTCATATGCATAAAATGTCATAGAATTTTATCATTTTAAGGCTATGTGCCCACGTTGCATTTATGAAGCAGAAAATTTCTGCTGCATAAATGCAAGTCCTCTCCCGGAAAAACGCATGCGGAATTCCGCACGCGTTTATCGCGCATTTTTCGCGCGTTTATCACGCGTTTTCCACATGCGGAATTGCCTTGCGTTTTTTATGCATTGGACAAAGGCAATTCCGCTTGCGGAAACGCAAAATTAAATGACATGCTGCGGATTTTTGAACGCGGCATAAACGCTGCGGAAAAATCCGCAGCATGTGCATAGAACTTGCGGAATCCCATTGGGGACCATGTGGTGCGGATATACATGCGTTTTTCCGGGAGAGGACTTGCATTTATGCAGCAGAAATTTTCTGCTTCATAAATGCAACGTGGGCACATAGCCTAACTGTACATCTATTTTGGGTCACTTGGTATATTTAAAAAGTAAACACTCCTATGTTGGTCCATTACAAGCACATTTGTTTCACTTTGTCCTAAAATGCTTCAGTGCTATAATTAAACTGATAGTATCTATATATTGACGTGAGACAGGAACCAATTTGTCACTTGGCTGACTTGCATATATGAGTTTGTTACATAAAACTCCTGCAGATTGTAAAATATGTTTACAAATAAACACAGATCTTGGAATGATTTGATGTTGCTGTGAAATGCCTTAAAGACTTTAGTAAAAGTATACAATGCTGAACTGAAATAGGTTATTTAAAAGTTAACTATGATATCAACATGATGTGTCACAATACAGTACAATAAATTATAACAACTTACCAGTTTTCATGACATATAACTTGCCTGAAACCATTTTCCACATTGCTGAAGCATCAGAGAGCGGGCAAATGTCTTTTAGTGTGACACTGCAGGCCTCCCAATAATGCCCTGCAGCTATGACATTTAACGGGTTATCATACCTTGTACAGTGATTGTCAGTGTCTGGACCATCTGAAATCAGCAGTTGCCAGTGGAGCACAGTTTGTACAGCAGAGTCATCACCAGAGTCACTGGGTAAGTCTTTCTCTTCTGTAGAGTGCAAAATCTTATGGTCATCAGGGTCCTCTCTCTCTCTTTCTCTCCTGTGTAGTGTGTATGCTCTTATGGCCAGCAAGTTGTTCTCTCTCTCTCAAATGATAGAAAATTCTAATAAAATTTTTAGCTTAATACCTTCATGAAAATGTAGCAAAATGGAAACCCACCAATCATTGTTTTGCTGATTTACAGAGAGATGGAAAAGGGCAGACATTAATAATATATTTTTTCTTTACTATAAGGGCTAATAATTTTTATATTTTGATAATTTTGATAGACCAGATGTTAACAGATGCTACGATACCAAGTATGTTATTTTTTTCTTATTTATTTACTTTTAATGAGTGATAAGACAAGGTAAATCAAATGTTTATTTTTTGTTACATATATTATTCTTTCATTTATTTTTAGTCCCATTAGGGAACTTAAACTTGAGATCTTCTGTTCTGATGACTTACACGAGTACAGTCTCTTGCGAAAGTATTCACCCGCCTTTGGCATTTTTTTGTGTTTTACTACCTCACAATCTTGACTGTTTTTTTGAGGGTTTGCATCAGTTCATGTGAAGAACATGCCTACAACTGTGAACATTTTGTTTTCTTTTTATTGTGAAATAAACAAAAAATAGGATAAAATAACTGAAAGCTTTAATTGTGCATAACTATTTACCCCCCTAAAGACAGTACTTTGTAGAGCCTTCTTTTGTGGCAGTTACAGCTGCAAGTCACTTTGGATAAGTTTCTATGAGCTTGCCACTGGGATTTTTGACCAGTCCTCAAGGCAAAACTGCTTTAGTTCCTTCAAGTTATATGGTTTCCTCTGGTGAACAGTAATTTTCAAGTCTGATCAAAGATTCTCAATTGGATTAAAGTGTGGGCTTTGACTAGGCCACTCCAAAACATTTTCACATTTCCCCTTAAACCACTCAAGTGTTGGTTTAGCAGTATGCTTTGGGTCATTGTCTTGTGGAAAGGTGAACTTCCATCCCAGTCTCAAATCACTGACAGACTGAAACAAGAATATCCCTGTATTTTGCACCATCCATCTTCCCCTTGATTCAAATCACTTTCCTGTCCCTGCTGCTGAAAAACATCCCTACAACATGAAGCTACCACTGGTATGTTTCACTTTGGGGATGATGTTCTTGGGGTGAGCATTGTTGATTTGGCGCCAGACATAGCTTTTACCTTGGTGGCCAAAAGTTACATTTTGGTCTCCTCTCACCACAGCACCTGCCTCCATACACATGTCTTTTGGCAAACTCAAAATGAGCCTTACAATTTTTGTGTGTAAGTAAAGGCTTTTTTATGCCCACTCTTCCATAAAGGTTACCTCTATGGAGTGTGCGGCTTATCGTGGTTGTATGGACAGATACTTCATGCTCTGCTTGGGAACTCTGCAGCTCCTTTAGGATTACCTTTGGTCTGTGTGCTGCCACTCTGATTAATGCCCTCCATGCCTGGCTGAGAGTTTTGGTCGGTGCCCCTTTCTTGGCACATTTGTTGTGGTACCATGCTCTTTCTATTTGATGATAATGGATTTTATGGTGCTCCAGGGGATCATCAGAGATTGGGATATTTATTTTATAACCCAAACCTGGCTTGTACTTCTCAACAATGTTGTCCCTTACTTGTTTTGAAAACTCTCTTTGCACTTCATGATGTTGTTTGGTTAGTGTTGCCTCTTGCTAAATGGTGTTGCAGCCTCTGTGGCCTTTCAGAAAAGATGTGTATA
This sequence comes from Phyllobates terribilis, assembly GCF_046119375.1. Classification (NCBI taxonomy): domain Eukaryota; kingdom Metazoa; phylum Chordata; class Amphibia; order Anura; family Dendrobatidae; genus Phyllobates; species Phyllobates terribilis. The sequence continues at coordinate 697,560,255 of NW_027362762.1, forward strand.
TATTGACAGACCATGCAATACTTAGATTGCACAAAGGTGGACTTTTTCTACTCATGTGACTTACCAAGGTAATTGCTTGCACCAGATATTTTTGAGGGCTTCATAGCAAAAGGAGTGAATACCAGTGATGTGCGAGCATGCTAGTCACTACTTGTTACTCGCCCGAGCATCACAGTGCTCGAGATGCTCGGTACTCAGTGAGTATTTTTTGAATGTTCGGGCAGGAGCTTGAGTCACCGCCCCGCATGTTTGGCGCATTTTAGGCAGCCAATTAACATACAGGAATTGCCTGACAGTCACTGTAATGCCATATCCAAGTTGGTAGTGGCATTACAATGATTGCCTGGCCGCATAGCGTCATCAGGTCTATATGAGACCCGGGACCCTATGCTTGTCACTGTCTACCCTGTACACAGTCAAAGTAGGCAGAGGTGCGGCAGCTGAGCGAGGGAAATAATTTTACCTGCATTTAGGTAAGGATTCCACACAACTTCTATTTATTTCATCTACACTAAGAGTCCTTGTAAGGGCTCATTCTGATGAATATTAATACTGCTGTTAGCACTAGTTAGGCAGAGTTTGTGGAGAGATAGTCTAGGCCAGGATAGGGTTCATTGCACGTTCTTTCTGTTGCTGGAACTCATATCAGTAGCTCTAGATATCAGGAATATTATTCTTTTTGCTCTGAATCCTGATAATTTTTGTGAAAAGCAATATAATATACCATTTATACTGGTCCATTTGTTTGATAATAACATACAGCCAGACGTGGTTGATTTGAATAGCATTGCTATTTAATGAAAGCAGTGAAACTTGTCCATCTGAGGTGGACAAATATTACTGCTGTAATAATCCTGAATTGTTTTGGAAGCAGAGAAATATTATACACCATTTAAAGGGTACCAGTTGTGCGTTCAAAACATATATCCAGACATGGCCGCTGACCAAAAGCATTGCTATACTGCTATTGCAGAGAAACCTGGCTATCTGAGGTGGTCAAATTTTACTGAGGTAATAATCCTGAAATTTTTTTGAAGCTGAGAAATATACTCCATTTAAAATGGGCAAGGCACGTGGTAAGGGATGGGGAAGTGCAAGTGATGCTGATGGTGAACGCAGAGGCTGAGGACATTGGCAAGATAAAACTATGCCTGCTGATGGATCACAAAAAACCCACATCATGTCTACCTAGCTTACTGTCCCACTTTTTAGGGGGGCGCAGAACACTACTCTTGAAGTCAGACCTGTTTTTTTCCCTATTAATACTGCTGATAGCTGCATTTAGAATAGGGACAGGTGCTATGTATCATCAGCTGGAAATAAGTGTTCATTCTGGTCACATACATCTCTTTCACTGTCCATAACTTGATTGATTTCTTCTATGCATTTATTGACTGATCCTTAATTTTTATGGTGATCTGTGCTCATAAATTCATCAAAGTTGAGAGAAATTTATCATAGTTAACAAAATTGACTGATTTAATGTGTCATTAGCAGTTTCTCTTTAGCTTCTTTATGTAAGAGGTAGTGGTGTGAGACTTGACGCTACTGGAGCTGGAATTACTACTTCAGAATACTTCAGTGTTTTGTTTCCATTCATTTCTGGGTGCTTCTTGAAGTATGTTTGAGGTCATTGTTCTGCTGCAAGACCCATGACCTAGGATGCAAATCCAGCTTTATGACACTGGGCACTACATTGCCATCCAAAATCCTTTGCAAATCTTTACATTTCATGATGTCTTGCACACATTCAAGGCACCCAATCCCAGAGGCAGCAAAACAAACCTTAAATATCTTTGAACCTCCACCATATTTGACGGAGAGTACTGTGTTCTTTTATTTGTAAGCCTCATTCCATTTACAGTAAACAGTTGAATGATGTGCTTTACCAAAAAGCTCTTGGTCTCACCTGTAGCGTCGGCGTCTCTGCCTCCTGCCCGGCAGAGACGCCGCTCCCCTTACCGCCGCAGCCCTGGTCCGGCATCCTCCGCTGCTCCCTCCTGCTCCCACTCCGTGTCTGCACGGGGTGCTGGCGCCGCGCACAGATCCCCAGGCACTGTTCTTAGGTCATGCACCCGTGCGCTCCCCGTTTCTTAAAGGGGCCCCTGCACGCAGTCCTGACACGCTCGCTAATCACTAATGGCAATGCAAAGAATAGTCGCCTGCTGGCCCTCCAAGTTTTAAGCCTTAAAGTATTAATGCGAAAAATAAAATTTGGCCATCTCAGATGGATAAAATATATTGCAGTAGCATCTCCAATCTGTTGGCCACGGAAATGCTTCCTTTCTGCCTGGTAGATACAGATGGTTTCTGAAAGCTGACGGCCGTCGCAGTCTCCTAGTACCAGTTGCCCAGTCGCCATTACTTCTCTAAGAAAGATGTGCCTGTACTACGCCAGCATGTCGCAGACAACATCACTAGTGTTGATCGAGCACTAAAATGCTCGGGTGCTCGAAGATCGGGCCAAGCTCACTGTGATACTCGGGTGCTCGACCCGAGCAACGAGCCCAATGTTAGTCTATGGGAGACCCGAGCATTTTTGCGGTGGAACCCCTGGCAGTCTGTAGAAAGCCTAAAAAGTGCCCAAAACGATAGTGACAGTGTTCAAATGACATGGGGACAGCATGGGGATTGCCCCAGGAAGCATTTCTGACCCCCAGGTCACTGCTGTCAACAACGTGGTAAGAGGTATTAAACCACTTTTACGGGCTCACAATAGAATGTTCAAAAACGAAACTGAAACTGTTTTCCTGTGAAATTTGTTAAGGAACTTCCTTTCCAGGGTAAAGACTTGTGTATAAGGTAAAATAAATAACCAAAAACAAAAATACTCCTCCACACCTTGGGCTATGTTCACAAGTAGCATTTTTTATGCGTTTTTGCACTTTTGTATTGCTTTCAACCGTGACAAATGCATTCATCGGGAAATGTCATTTTAACATTTTGCAATCTTATCTGGCCATGTGCTGTGTGACACATGCATACAGTAATGAAAAGTCATGGGAACAGCATAGGGAAGACCCCTGGAAGCATCTCTGACACCCAGGTCACTGCTTAAAAGTGTGCCCATCAGAAGTGATCCTTGCCGCATCAGAAGATGCAGATTTGCAACTATCCCTGTGCAAGTCCTTGTCCCAGGGCAGTGTTCAATTGTACCTCCCCCATTCCTTGCAATGCAAGCGCAAGTATGCAGCCTGCCACCCACCCACCCCCAGGCTGCAATACCATACTGCTTGCTTGCACTTGAAATTGGGCCTTTTAGGCATGTGGAGACAGACGCTGGCCACCAAGTCATGGCTGTGTTGGCGGCCTGGTATCCATACTCTGTCCCCAGCAGCCTGGTGGCCGGGTGTCCACGCTCGGTCCCCCAGCCGCCAAGGGGCGGCCGGGGGTCCATACTCAGTCCCCAGCCGCCCCGCGGCCGGGTGTCCACATACGGTCCCCAGCCACCTGGGGGCTGCCGGGTGTCCATAAACAGTCCCCAGCCACCCCTATTTCTCCTGTGAACTTCCCCCACACTTTTCTTAGCCTGGCCTGCTTTAGGGCCGCATTGGATGAGCCCACCAGAGAACCAGACTCCTCCGGTGGGCCCTGGCTTCTCCATCAGAAGAGTTGAGAGTGCCAAGGTGAGAAGCATGATGATTATGATAGAAGTTAGCATCTGCTTTGTTTTCTTGGAATGCAAGCGTAAGTGTGCAACCTGCCACCCACCCACCCCCAGGCTGCAATACCATACTGCTAGCTTGCTTGCACTTGAAATCGGGCCTTTTAGGCATGTGGAGGCAGACGCCGGCCACCATGTCATGGCTGCGTCGGCGGCCTGGTATCCATACTCAGTCCCCAGCCGGCCGGCGGTCGGGTGTCCACTCTTGGTCCCCAGCCGCCAGTGGGCGGCAGGATGTCCATACTCGGTCCTCAGCCGCCACGTGGCAGGGTGTCCACATACGGTCCCCAGCCGCCTAGGGGCAGCTGGGTGTCCATAAACGGTCCCTAGCCACCCATATTTCTCCTGTGAACTTCCCCCACACATTTCTTAGCCTGGCCTGCTTTAGGGCAGCATTGGACGAGCCCACCAGACAACCAGACTCCTCCGGTGGGCCCTGGCTTCTCCATCAGGGAAGTTGAGAGTGCCAAGGGGAGGAGCATGATGATGATGATAGTAGTTAGCATCTGCTTTGTTTTCTTGGAATGCAAGCGCATGTATGTAGTAGCGGCTAGGCCTGAGGTGGTCAGCGTTTTGGCGCATATCCTACCTCCTTCGAGGATTGCTGGATGTTTTCCTGCTACTATCTGCGTTCTATGACTCCAGTTAAAACAAAGCTTCAGGTGATGAATGATGGATGAGGTGGTGGCAAAGGAGAAAGAGCAGGAGGAACAGGGACCATTCACATCAATATCAGGCCAGTCAACCACACAAGTCTTGTAGGATATGTTTCTGTACCAAAAGGAGCGGTTCGGCTACACAGTTATAGGGCATACAGTGAGCGCAATGCCTGCCAAAAATTTTGAGGCACTCCAATGACCCTTGGAAGTGACATGGAGGTCAGAGTGCCTTAACTAAACCATTTTTTCCATTTATAGCAACTGGGTCTCCTGTGCACTGTTGGCCTAAGCAGTGAATGGAAGGATATCCAAAAACTATGAGGGACTGCAATGCCCCTTGAAAGAGATGTGGATTACAGCATACTAAAAGCCATCTACCCAATTATTGGGGAATGAGTCTCCATTAGTGTTCGCCTATGCATTGAAAAGCAATAGCTGACTAAAATTAGGAGGAAATGCAATGCCCGTTGGAAGAGTCGTGGAGGTTAGAGTTAATTAAAAAAGCTGTGCAGTTCAGAGTGGTTTAAAAAGACGCTTTTAATGTCCCTTGGAAGAGACGTGGAGGTCGCAGTAGCTTAACAAGACTGTTTAATGCCCCTTTAAAAAGACGTGGAGGGCGCAGTAGCTTAACAAGACGGTTTTAATGCCCCTTGGAAAAGTGGTGGAGTTCGCAGTAGCTTAACAAGATGCTTTTAATGCCCCTTGGAAGAGACGTGGAGGTCGCAGTAGCTTAACAAGACGGATTTAATGCCCCTTGGAAGAGACGTGGAGGTCGCAGTAGGTTTACAAGACGGTTTAATGCCCCTTAGAAAAGTGGTGGAGTTCGCAGTAGCTTAACAAGACTGTTTTAATGCCCCTTGGAAGAGACGTGGAGGTCGCAGTAGCTTAACAAGACTGTTTTAATGCCCCTTGGAAGAGACGTGGAGGTCGCAGTAGCTTAACAAGACGGTTTTAATGCCCCTTGGAATTGTGGTGGAGGTCGAAGTAGCTTAAAAAGACGGTTTTAATGCCCCTTGGAAGAATGGTGGAGGTCTCAGTGGAATAAAAATACAATATCAATGCCCCTTGGAAAAGTGGTGAAGGTCGCAGTATCTTATCTAGACGGTTTTAATGTCCCTTACAAGATACGTGGAGGTCGCAGAAGCTTAACAAGATGGTTTTAATGCCCCTTGGAAGAGACGTGGAGGTCGCAGAAGCTTAACAAGACGGTTTTAAGGCCCCTTGGAAGAGACGTGGAGGTCGCAGTAGCTTAACAAGACGGTTTTAATGCCCCTTGGAAAAGTGGTGGAGGTCGCAGAAGGTTAACAAGATGGTTTTAATGCAGCTTGCAAGAGACGTGGAGGTCTCAGTAGCTTAACAAGACTGTTTTAATGCCCCTTGGAAGAGAAGTGGAGGTCGCAGTAGCTTAACAAGATGGTTTTAATGCCCCTTGGAAAAGTGGTGGAGGTCGCAGTAGCTTAACTAGACGGTTTTAATGCCCCTTGGAAAAGTGGTGGAGGTTGCAGTAGCTTAACAAGATGGTTTTAATGCCCCTTGGAAGAGACGTGGAGGTTGCAGTAGCTTAACAAGAAGGTTTTAATGCCCCTTGGAAGAGACGTGGAGGTTGCAGTAGCTTAACAAGATGGTTTTAATGCCCCTTGGAAGAGACGTGGAGGTCGCAGGAACTTAACAAGATGGTTTTAATGCCCCTTGGAAGAATGGTGGAGGTCGCAGTAGCTTTACAAGATGGTTTTAATGCCCCTTGGAAAAGTGGTGGAGTTCGCAGAAGGTTATCAAGACGGTTTTAAAGCCCCTTAGAAGAGACTTGGAGGTCGCAGTAGCTTAACAAGACGATTTTAATGCCCCTTGGAAAAGTGGTGGAGGTCGCAGAAGCTTAACAAGGCGGTTGTAATGCCCCTTGGAAGAGACGTGAAGGTTGCAGTAGCTTAACAAGACAGTCTTAATGCCCCTTGGAAGAGAGGTGGAGGTCGCAGTAGCTTAACAAGACGGTTTTAATGCCCCTTGGAAAAGTGGTGGAGTTCGCAGTAGCTTAACAAGATGCTTTTAATGCCCCTTGGAAGAGACGTGGAGGTTGCAGTAGCTTAACAAGATGGTTTTAATGCCCCTTGGAAGAGACGTGGAGGTCGCAGTAGCTTTACAAGACGGTTTAATGCCCCTTGGAAAAGTGGTGGAGTTCGCAGTAGCTTAACAAGACGTTTTTAATGCCCCTTGGAAGAGACGTGGAGGTCGCAGTAGCTTAACAAGACGGATTTAATGCCCCTTGGAAAAGTGGTGGAGGTCGCAGAAGCTTAAAAAGGCGGTTTTAATGCCTCTTGGAAGAGACGTGAAGGTCGCAGTAGCTTAACAAGACAGTCTTAATGCCCCTTGGAAGAGAGGTGGAGGTCGCAGTAGCTTAACAAGACGGTTTTAATGCCCCTTGGAAAAGTGGTGGAGTTAGCAGTAGCTTAACAAGATGCTTTTAATGCCCCTTGGAAGAGACGTGGAGGTCGCAGTAGCTTAACAAGACGGTTTTAATGCCCCTTGGAAGAGACGTGGAGGTCGCAGTAGGTTTACAAGACGGTTTAATGCCCCTTGGAAAAGTGGTGGAGTTCGCAGTAGCTTAACAAGACTGTTTTAATGCCCCTTGGAAGAGACGTGGAGGTGGCAGTAGCTTAACAAGACTGTTTTAATGCCCCTTGTAAGAGACGTGGAGGTCGCAGTAGCTTAACAAGACGGTTTTAATGCCCCTTGGAATTGTGGTGGAGGTCGAAGTAACTTAAAAAGACGGTTTTAATGCCCCTTGGAAGAATGGTGGAGGTCTCAGTGGAATAAAAATACAATATCAATGCCCCTTGGAAAATTGGTGAAGGTCGCAGCAGCTTATCTAGACGGTTTTAATGTCCCTTACAAGATACGTGGAGGTCGCAGAAGCTTAACAAGATGGTTTTAATGCCCCTTGGAAGAGACGTGGAGGTCGCAGAAGCTTAACAAGACGGTTTTAATGCCCCTTGGAAAAGTGGTGGAGGTCGCAGAAGGTTAACAAGACGGTTTTAATGCAGCTTGCAAGAGACGTGGAGGTCTCAGTAGCTTAACAAGACTGTTTTAATGCCCCTTGGAAGAGAAGTGGAGGTCGCAGTAGCTTAACAAGATGGTTTTAATGCCCCTTGGAAAAGTGGTGGAGGTCGCAGTAGCTTAACTAGACGGTTTTAATACCCCTTGGAAAAGTGGTGGAGGTTGCAGTAGCTTAACAAGATGGTTTTAATGCCCCTTGGAAGAGACGTGGAGGTTGCAGTAGCTTAACAAGAAGGTTTTAATGCCCCTTGGAAGAGACGTGGAGGTCGCAGTAGCTTAACAAGATGGTTTTAATGCCCCTTGGAAGAGACGTGGAGGTCGCACGAACTTACCAAGACGGTTTTAATGCCCTTGGAAGAATGGTGGAGGTCGCAGTATCTTTACAAGATGGGTTTAATGCCGCTTGGAAAAGTGGTGGAGTTCGCAGAAGGTTAACAAGACTGTTTTAATGCCCCTTAGAAGAGACTTGGAGGTCGCAGTAGCTTAACAAGACGGTTTTAATGCCCCTTGGAAAAGTGGTGGAGGTCGCAGAAGCTTAACAAGGCGGTTGTAATGCCCCTTGGAAGAGACGTGAAGGTCGCAGTAGCTTAACAAGACAGTCTTAATGCCCCTTGGAAGAGAGGTGGAGGTCGCAGTAGCTTAACAAGACGGTTTTAATGCCCCTTGGAAAAGTGGTGGAGTTCGCAGTAGCTTAACAAGATGCTTTTAATGCCCCTTGGAAGAGACGTGGAGGTCGCAGTAGCTTAACAAGATGGTTTTAATGCCCCTTGGAAGAGACGTGGAGGTCGCAGTAGCTTTACAAGACGGTTTAATGCCCCTTGGAAAAGTGGTGGAGTTCGCAGTAGCTTAACAAGACTTTTTTAATGCCCCTTGGAAGAGTCGTGGAGGTCGCAGTAGCTTAACAAGACTGTTTTAATGCCCCTTGGAAGAGACGTGGAGGTCGAAGTAGCTTAACAAGATGGTTTTAATGCCCCTTGGAATTGTGGTGGAGGTCGAAGTAGCTTAAAAAGACGGTTTTCATGCCCCTTGGAAGAATGGTGGAGGTCTCAGTGGAATAAAAATACAATATCAATGCCCCTTGGAAAAGTGGTGAAGGTCGCAGTAGCTTAACTAGACGGTTTTAATGTCCCTTAGAAGATACGTGGAGGTCGCAGAAGCTTAACAAGATGGTTTTAATGCCCCTTGGAAGAGACGTGGAAGTCGCAGAAGCTTAACAAGACGGTTTTAATGCCCCTTGGAAGCGACATGGAGGTCGCAGTAGCTTAACAAGACGGTTTTAATGCCCCTTGGAAAAGTGGTGGAGGTCGCAGAAGGTTAACAAGACGGTTTTAATGCAGCTTGCAAGAGACGTGGAGGTCTCAGTAGCTTAACAAGACTGTTTTAATGCCCCTTGGAAGAGACGTGGTGGTCGCAGTAGCTTATCAAGACGGTTTTAATGCCCCTTGGAAAAGTGGTGGAGGTCGCAGTAGCTTAACAAGATGGTTTTAATGCCCCTTGGAAAAGTGGTGGAGGTCGCAGTAGCTTAACAAGACGGTTTTAATGCCCCTTGGAAGAATGGTGGAGGTCGCAGTGGAATAAAAAGACAATATCAATGCCCCTTGGAAAAGTGGAGGAGGTCGCAGTAGCTTAACTAGACAGTTTTAATGCCCATTGGAAGAGACGTGGAAGTCGCAGTAGCTTAACAAGATGGTTTTAATGCCCATTGGAAGAGACATGGAAGTCGCAGTAGCTTAACAAGACAGTTTTAATGCCCCTTGGAAGAGACGTGGAGGCCGCAGAAGCTTAACAAGACGGTTTTAATGCCCCTTGGAAGAGACGTGGAGGTCACAGTAGCTTAACAAGATGGTTTTAATGCCCCTTGGAAAAGTGGTGGAGGTCGCAGTAGCTTAAAAATACGGTTTTAATACCCCTTGGAAGAGACGTGGAGGTCGCAATAACTTAACAAGACGGTTTTAATGCCCCTTGGAAGAGACGTGGAGGTCGCAGTAGCTTAAAAAGACGGTTTTAATGCCCCTTGGAAGAATGGTGGAGGTCGCAGTAGCTTAACAAGACGGTTTTAATGCCCCTTGGAAAAGTGGTGGAGTTCGCAGCAGCTTAACAAGACGGTTTTAATGCCCCTTGGAAGAGATGTGGAGGTCGCAGTAGCTTAACAAGACGGTTTTAATGCCCCTTGGAAGAATGGTGGGGGTCGCAGTGGATTTAAAAGACTATATCAATGAGCCTTGGAACAGTGGTGGAGGTCGCAGTAGCTTAACAAGACGGTTTTAATGTCCCTTGGAAAAGAAGTGGAGGTCGCAGTAGCTGAAAAACACAGTTTTAATGCCTATTGGAAGAGAGGTGGAGGTCGCAGTGGCTTAACAAGACGGTTTTAATGCCCCTTGGAAGAATGGTGGAGTTTGAGTAGCTTAACAACATGGTTTTAATGCCCCTTGGAAGAGACGAGGAGGTCGCAGCAGCTTAACAAGACGGTTTTAATGCCCCTTGGAAGAATGGTGGAGTTTGCAGAAGCTTAACACGACGGTTTTAATGCCCCTTGGAAGAGACGTGGAGGTCGCAGTAGTTTAACAAGACGGTTTTAATGCCCCTTGGATAGTGGTGGAGGTCGCATTAGCTTAATAAGATAGTTTTTATGCCCCTTGGAAGAGACGTGGAGGTCGCAGTAGATTAACAAGACGGTTTTAATGCCCCTTGGAAGAGACGTGGAGTTCGCAGTAGCTTAACAACACGGGTTTAATGCCCCTTGGAAAAGTGGTGGAGTTAGCAGTAGCTTAACAAGATGGTTTTAATGCCCCTTGGAAGAGAGGTGGAGGTCGCAGTAGCTTAATAAGACTGTTTTAATGCCCCTTGGAAGAGATATGGAGGTCGCAGTAGCTTAACAAGACGGTATTAATGTCAGTTGGAAAAGTGGTGGAGGTCGCAGTAGCTTAACAAGATGGTTTTAATGCCCCTTGGAAAAGTGGTGGAGGTCGCAGTAGCTTAACAAGACGGTTTTAATGCCCCTTGGAAAAGTGGTGGAGTTTGCAGTAGCTTAACTAGACGGTTTTAATGCCCCTTGGAAGAGACGTGAAGGTCGCAGTAGCTTAACAAGACGGTTTTAATGCCTCTTGGAAGAGACGTGAAGGTCGCAGTAGCTTAACAAGACGGTTTTAATGCCCCTTGGAAGAATGGTGGGGGTCGCAGTAGCTTAAAAACACAGTTTTAATGCCCCTTGGAAGAGAGGTGGAGGTCGCAGTGGCTTAACAAGACGGTTTTAATGCCCCTTGGAAGAATGGTGGAGTTTGCAGTAGCTTAACAACATGGTTTTAATGCCCCTTGGAAGAGACGTGGAGGTCGCAGCAGCTTAACAAGACGGTTTTAATGCCCCTTGGAAGAATGGTGGAGTTTGCAGTAGCTTAACACGACGGTTTTAATGCCCCTTGGAAGAGACGTGGAGGTCGCAGTAGTTTAACAAGACGGTTTTAATGCCCCTTGGAATAGTGGTGGAGGTCCCATTAGCTTAATAAGATGGTTTTTATGCCCCTTGGAAGAGACGTGGAGGTCGCAGTAGATTAACAAGACGGTTTTAATGCCCCTTGGAAGAGACGTGGAGTTCGCAGTAGCTTAACAAGACGGGTTTAATGCCCCTTGGAAAAGTGGTGGAGTTAGCAGTAGCTTAACAAGATGGTTTTAATGCCCCTTGGAAGAGAGGTGGAGGTCGCAGTAGCTTAATAAGACTGTTTTAATGCCCCTTGGAAGAGATATGGAGGTCGCAGTAGCTTAACAAGACGGTTTTAATGCCAGTTGGAAAAGTGGTGGAGGTCGCAGTAGCTTAACAAGATGGTTTTAATGCCCCTTGGAAAAGTGGTGGAGGTCGCAGTGGAATAAAAAGACAATATCAATGCCCCTTGGAAAAGTGGTGATGGTTGCAGTAGCTTAACTAGACGGTTTTAATGCCCATTGGAAGAGACGTGGAAGTCGCAGTAGCTTAACAAGACTGTTTTAATGCCCCTTGGAAGAGACGTGGAGGTGGCAGAAGCTTAACAAAACGGTTTTAATGCCCCTTGGAAGAGACGTGGAGGTCGCAGTAGCTTAACAAGATGGTTTAAATGACCCTTGGAAAAGTGGTGGAGGTCGCTTAACTAGAAGGTTTTAATGCCCCTTGGAAAAGTGGTGGAGGTCGCAGAAGCTTAACAAGACAGTTTTAATGCCGCTTGGAAGAGACGTGGAGGTCGCAGTAGCTTAACAAGACGGTTTTAATGCCCCTTGGAAAAGTGGTGGAGTTCGCAGTAGCTTAACAAGATGGTTTTAATGCCCCTTGGAAGAGACGTGGAGGTCGCAGTAGCTTAACAAGACGGTTTTAATGCCCCTTGGAAGAATGGTGGGGGTCGCAGTGGATTTAAAAGACTATATCAATGAGCCTTGGAACAGTGGTGGAGGTCGCAGTAGCTTAACAAGACGGTTTTAATGTCCCTTGGAAAAGAAGTGGAGGTCGCAGTAGCTTAAAAACACAGTTTTAATGCCCCTTGGAAGAGAGGTGGAGGTCGCAGTGGCTTAACAAGACGGTTTTAATGCCCCTTGGAAGAATGGTGGAGTTTGCAGTAGCTTAACAACAAGGTTTTAATGCCCCTTGGAAGAGACGTGGAGGTCGCAGCAGCTTAACAAGACGGTTTTAATGCCCCTTGGAAGAATGGTGGAGTTTGCAGTAGCTTAACACGACGGTTTTAATGCCCCTTGGAAGAGACGTGGAGGTCGCAGTAGTTTAACAAGACGGTTTTAATGCCCCTTGGAATAGTGGTGGAGGTCGCATTAGCTTAATAAGATGGTTTTTATGCCCCTTGGAAGAGACGTGGAGGTCGCAGTAGATTAACAAGACGGTTTTAATGCCCCTTGGAAGAGACGTGGAGTTCGCAGTAGCTTAACAAGACGGGTTTAATGCCCCTTGGAAAAGTGGTGGAGTTAGCAGTAGCTTAACAAGATGGTTTTAATGCCCCTTGGAAGAGAGGTGGAGGTCGCAGTAGCTTAATAAGACTGTTTTAATGCCCCTTGGAAGAGATATGGAGGTCGCAGTAGCTTAACAAGACGGTTTTAATGCCAGTTGGAAAAGTGGTGGAGGTCGCAGTAGCTTAACAAGATGGTTATAATGCCCCTTGGAAAAGTGGTGGAGGTCGCAGTGGAATAAAAGACAATATCAATGCCCCTTGGAAAAGTGGTGATGGTTGCAGTAGCTTAACTAGACGGTTTTAATGCCCATTGGAAGAGACGTGGAAGTCGCAGTAGCTTAACAAGACTGTTTTAATGCCCCTTGGAAGAGACGTGGAGGTGGCAGAAGCTTAACAAAACGGTTTTAATGCCCCTTGGAAGAGACGTGGAGGTCGCAGTAGCTTAACAAGATGGTTTAAATGACCCTTGGAAAAGTGGTGGAGGTCGCAGTAGCTTAACTAGAAGGTTTTAATGCCCCTTGGAAAAGTGGTGGAGGTCGCAGAAGCTTAACAAGACAGTTTTAATGCCCCTTGGAAGAGACGTGGAGGTCGCAGTAGCATAACAAGACGGTTTTAATGCGCCTTGGAAGAGACGTGGAGGTTGCAGAAGCTTAACAAGATGGTTTTAATGCCCCATGGAAGAGACGTGGAGGTCGCAGTAGCTTAACAAGACGGTTTTAATGCCCCTTGGAAGAGACGTGGAGGTCGCAGCAGCTTAACAAGACTGTTTTAATGACCCTTGGAAGAGACGTAGAGGTCGCAGTAGCTTAACTAGACCTTTTTAATGCCCCTTGGAAAAGTGGTGGAGGTCGCAGTAGCTTAACAAGATGGTTTTAATGCCCCTTGGAAAAATCGTGGAGGTCGCAGTAGCTTAACAAGATGGTTTTAATGCCCCTTGGAAGAATGGTGGAGGTTGAAGTGGAATGAAAAGACAATATCAATGCCCCTTGGAAAAGTCGTGAAGGTCGCAGTAGCTTAACTAGACGGTTTTATTGCCCATTGGAAGAGATGTGGAAGTCGCAGTAGCTTAACAAGACAGTTTTAATGCCCCTTGGAAGAGACGTGGAGGTCGCTGTAGTTTAACAAGACGGTTTTAATGCCCCTTGGAAAAGTGGTGGAGGTCGCAGTAGCTTAACTAGACGGTTTTAATGCCCCTTGGAAAAGTGGTGGAGGTCGCAGTAGCTTAACAAAATGGTTTTAATGCCCCTTGTAAGAGACGTGGAGGTAGCAGTAGCTTAACAAGACGGTTTTAATGCCCCTTGGAAGAATGGTGGAGGTCGCAGTGGAATAAAAAGACAATATCAATGCCCCTTGGAAAAGTGGTGATGGTTGCAGTAGCTTAACTAGACGGTTTTAATGCCCATTGGAAGAGACGTGGAGTCGCAGTAGCTTAACAAGACTGTTTTAATGCCCCTTGGAAGAGACGTGGAGGTGGCAGAAGCTTAACAAAATGGTTTTAATGCCCCTTGGAAGAGACGTGGAGGTCGCAGTAGCTTAACAAGATGGTTTAAATGACCCTTGGAAAAGTGGTGGAGGTCGCAGTAGCTTAACTAGAAGGTTTTAATGCCCCTTGGAAAAGTGGTGGAGGTCGCAGAAGCTTAACAAGACAGTTTTAATGCCCCTTGGAAGAGACGTGGCGGTCGCAGTAGCATAACAAGACGGTTTTAATGCGCCTTGGAAGAGACGTGGAGGTTGCAGAAGCTTAACAAGCTGGTTTTAATGCCCCATGGAAGAGACGTGGAGGTCGCAGTAGCTTAACAAGACGGTTTTAATGCCCCTTGGAAGAGACGTGGAGGTCGCAGCAGCTTAACAAGACTGTTTTAATGACCCTTGGAAGAGACGTAGAGGTCGCAGTAGCTTAACTAGACCTTTTTAATGCCCCATGGAAAAGTGGTGGAGGTCGCAGTAGCTTAACAAGATGGTTTTAATGCCCCTTGGAAAAATCGTGGAGGTCGCAGTAGCTTAACAAGATGGTTTTAATGCCCCTTGGAAGAATGGTGGAGGTTGAAGTGGAATGAAAAGACAATATCAATGCCCCTTGGAAAAGTCGTGAAGGTCGCAGTAGCTTAACTAGACGGTTTTATTGCCCATTGGAAGAGATGTGGAAGTCGCAGTAGCTTAACAAGACAGTTTTAATGCCCCTTGGAAGAGACGTGGAGGTCGCTGTAGTTTAACAAGACGGTTTTAATGCCCCTTGGAAAAGTGGTGGAGGTCGCAGTAGCTTAACTAGACGGTTTAAATGCCCCTTGGAAAAGTGGTGGAGGTCGCAGTAGCTTAACAAAATGGTTTTAATGCCCCTTGTAAGAGACGTGGAGGTAGCAGTAGCTTAACAAGACGGTTTTAATGCCCCTTGGAAGAGATGTGGAGGTTGCAGTAGCTTAACAAGATGGTTTTAATGCCCCTTGGAAGAGACGTGGAAGTCGTAGTAGCTTAACAAGACGGTTTTAATGCCCCTTGGAAAAGTGGTGGAGTTCGCAGTAGCTTAACTAGACGGTTTTAATGCCCCTTGGAAGAGACGTGAAGGTCGCAGTAGCTTAACAAGACAGTTTTAATGCCTCTTGGAAGAGACGTGGAGGTCGCAGTAGCTTAACAAGACGGTTTTAATGCCCCTTGGAAAAGTGGTGGAGTTCGCAGTAGCTTAACAAGATGGTTTTAATGCCCCTTGGAAGAGACGTGGAGGTCGCAGTAGCTTAATAAGACTGTTTTAATGCCCCTTGGAAGAGATATGGATGTCGCAGTAGCTTAACAACTGTTTTAATGCCCCTTGGAAGAATGGTGGAGTTTGCAGTAGCTTAACAAGAAGGTTTTAATGCCCCTTGGAAGACACGTGGAGGTCGCAGCAGCTTAACAAGACGGTTTTAATGCCCCTTGGAAGAATGGTGGAGTTTGCAGTAGCTTAACACGACGGTTTTAATGCCCCTTGGAAGAGAAGTGGAGGTTGCAGTAGCTTAACAAGACGGTTTTAATGCCCCTTGGAAGAATGGTGGAGGTCGCAGTAGCTTAACAAGACGGTTTTAATGCCCCTTGGAAGAGATGTGGAGGTCGCAGTAGCTTAACAAGACGGTTTTAATGCCCCTTGGAAGAATGGTGGGGGTCGCAGTGGATTTAAAAGACTATATCAATGAGCCTTGGAACAGTGGTGGAGGTCGCAGTAGCTTAACAAGACGGTTTTAATGTCCCTTGGAAAAGAAGTGGAGGTCGCAGTAGCTTAAAAACACAGTTTTAATGCCCCTTGGAAGAGAGGTGGAGGACGCAGTGGCTTAACAAGACGGTTTTAATGCCCCTTGGAAGAATGGTGGAGTTTGCAGTAGCTTAACAACATGGTTTTAATGCCCCTTGGAAGAGACGTGGAGGTCGCAGCAGCTTAACAAGACGGTTTTAATGCCCCTTGGAAGAATGGTGGAGTTTGCAGTAGCTTAACACGACGGTTTTAATGCCCCTTGGAAGAGACGTGGAGGTCGCAGTAGTTTAACAAGACGGTTTTAATGCCCCTTGGAATAGTGGTGGAGGTCGCATTAGCTTAATAAGATGGTTTTTATGCCCCTTGGAAGAGACGTGGAGGTCGCAGTAGATTAACAAGACGGTTTTAATGCCCCTTGGAAGAGACGTGGAGTTCGCAGTAGCTTAACAAGACGGGTTTAATGCCCCTTGGAAAAGTGGTGGAGTTAGCAGTAGCTTAACAAGATGGTTTTAATGCCCCTTGGAAGAGAGGTGGAGGTCGCAGTAGCTTAATAAGACTGTTTTAATGCCCCTTGGAAGAGATATGGAGGTCGCAGTAGCTTAAAAAGACGGTTTTAATGCCAGTTGGAAAAGTGGTGGAGGTCGCAGTAGCTTAACAAGATGGTTTTAATGCCCCTTGGAAAAGTGGTGGAGGTCGCAGTAGCTTAACAAGACGGTTTTAATGCCCCTTGGAAGAATGGTGGAGGTCGCAGTGGAATAAAAAGACAATATCAATGCCCCTTGGAAAAGTGGTGATGGTTGCAGTAGCTTAACTAGACGGTTTTAATGCCCATTGGAAGAGACGTGGAAGTTGCAGTAGCTTAACAAGACTGTTTTAATGCCCCTTGGAAGAGACGTGGAGGTGGCAGAAGCTTAACAAAACGGTTTTAATGCCCCTTGGAAGAGACGTGGAGGTCGCAGTAGCTTAACAAGATGGTTTAAATGACCCTTGGAAAAGTGGTGGAGGTCGCAGTAGCTTAACTAGAAGGTTTTAATGCCCCTTGGAAAAGTGGTGGAGGTCGCAGAAGCTTAACAAGACAGTTTTAATGCCCCTTGGAGGAGACGTGGAGGTCGCAGTAGCATAACAAGACGGTTTTAATGCGCCTTGGAAGAGACGTGGAGGTTGCAGAAGCTTAACAAGATGGTTTTAATGCCCCATGGAAGAGACGTGGAGGTCGCAGTAGCTTAACAAGACGGTTTTAATGCCCCTTGGAAGAGACGTGGAGGTCGCAGCAGCTTAACAAGACTGTTTTAATGACCCTTGGAAGAGACGTAGAGGTCGCAGTAGCTTAACTAGACCTTTTTAATGCCCCTTGGAAAAGTGGTGGAGGTCGCAGTAGCTTAACAAGATGGTTTTAATGCCCCTTGGAAAAATCGTGGAGGTCGCAGTAGCTTAACAAGATGGTTTTAATGCCCCTTGGAAGAATGGTGGAGGTTGAAGTGGAATGAAAAGACAATATCAATGCCCCTTGGAAAAGTCGTGAAGGTCGCAGTAGCTTAACTAGACGGTTTTATTGCCCATTGGAAGAGATGTGGAAGTCGCAGTAGCTTAACAAGACAGTTTTAATGCCCCTTGGAAGAGACGTGGAGGTCGCTGTAGTTTAACAAGACGATTTTAATGCCCCTTGGAAAAGTGGTGGAGGTCGCAGTAGCTTAACAAAATGGTTTTAATGCCCCTTGGAAGAGACGTGGAGGTAGCAGTAGCTTAACAAGACGGTTTTAATGTCCCTTGGAAGAGATGTGGAGGTTGCAGTAGCTTAACAAGATGGTTTTAATGCCCCTTGGAAGAGACGTGGAAGTCGCAGTAGCTTAACAAGACGGTTTTAATGCCCCTTGGAAAAGAGGTGGAGTTCGCAGTAGCTTAACTAGACGGTTTTAATGCCCCTTGGAAGAGACGTGAAGGTCGCAGTAGCTTAACAAGACAGTTTTAATGCCTCTTGGAAGAGACGTGTAGGTCGCAGTAGCTTAACAAGATGGTTTTAATGCCCCTTGGAAAAGTGGTGGAGTTCGCAGTAGCTTAACAAGATGGTTTTAATGCCCCTTGGAAGAGACGTGGAGGTCGCAGTAGCTTAATAAGACTGTTTTAATGCCCCTTGGAAGAGATATGGAGGTCGCAGTAGCTTAACAAGATGGTTTTAATGCCCCTTGGAGGAATGGTGGAGGTTGAAGTGGAATGAAAAGACAATATCAATGCCCCTTGGAAAAGTCGTGAAGGTCGCAGTAGCTTAACTAGACGGTTTTATTGCCCATTGGAAGAGATGTGGAAGTCGCAGTAGCTTAACAAGACAGTTTTAATGCCCCTTGGAAGACACGTGGAGGTCGCTGTAGTTTAACAAGACGGTTTTAATGCCCCTTGGAAAAGTGGTGGAGGTCGCAGTAGCTTAACAAAATGGTTTTAATGCCCCTTGGAAGAGACGTGGAGGTAGCAGTAGCTTAACAAGACGGTTTTAATGTCCCTTGGAAGAGATGTGGAGGTTGCAGTAGCTTAACAAGATGGTTTTAATGCCCCTTGGAAGAGACGTGGAAGTCGCAGTAGCTTAACAAGACGGTTTTAATGCCCCTTGGAAAAGTGGTGGAGTTCGCAGTAGCTTAACTAGACGGTTTTAATGCCCCTTGGAAGAGACGTGAAGGTCGCAGTAGCTTAACAAGACAGTTTTAATGCCTCTTGGAAGAGACGTGTAGGTCGCAGTAGCTTAACAAGATGGTTTTAATGCCCCTTGGAAAAGTGGTGGAGTTCGCAGTAGCTTAACAAGATGGTTTTAATGCCCCTTGGAAGAGACGTGGAGGTCGCAGTAGCTTAATAAGACTGTTTTAATGCCCCTTGGAAGAGATATGGAGGTCGCAGTAGCTTAACAAGACTGTTTTAATGCCGCTTGGAAGAATGGTGGAGTTTGCAGTAGCTTAACAAGAAGGTTTTAATGCCCCTTGGAAGAGACGTGGAGGTCGCAGCAGCTTAACAAGACGGTTTTAATGCCCCTTGGAAGAATGGTGGAGTTTGCAGTAGCTTAACACGACAGTTTTAATGCCCCTTGGAAGAGACGTGGAGGTCGCAGTAGCTTAACAAGACAGTTTTAACGCCCCTTGGAATAGTGGTGGAGGTCGCATTAGCTTAATAAGATGGTTTTTATGCCCCTTGGAAGAGACGTGGAGGTCGCAGTAGCTTAACAAGACTGTTTTAATGCCCCTTGGAAGAGACGTGGAGTTCGCAGTAGCTTAACAAGACAGGTTTAATGCCCCTTGGAAAAGTGGTGGAGTTAGCAGTAGCTTAACAAGACGGTTTTAATGGCCCTTGGAAGAGACGCGAAGGTCGCAGTAGATTAACAAGACGGTTTTAATACCTCTTGGAAAAGACGTGGAGGTCGCAGTAGCTTAACAAGATGGTTTTAATGCCCCTAGGAAAAGTGGTGGACTTCGCAGTAGCTTAACAACATGGTTTTAATGGCCCTTGGAAGAGACGTGGAGGTCGCAGTAGCTTAATAAGACTGTTTTAATGCCCCTTGGAAGAGATATGGAGGTCGCAGTAGCTTAACAAGACGGTTTAAATGCCCTTTGGAAAAGTGGTGGAGGTCGCAGTAGCTTAACAAGACGGTTTAAATGCCAGTTGGAAAAGTGGTAGAGGTCGCAGTAGCTTAACAAGATGGTTTTAATGCCCCTTGGAAAAGTGGTGGAGGTCGCAGTAGCTTAACAAGATGGTTTTAATGCCCCTTGGAAAAGTGGTGGAGGTCGCAGTAGCTTAACAAGACGGTTTTAATGCCCCTTGGAGGAATGGTGGAGGTCGCAGTGGAATAAAAAGACAATATCAATGCCCCTTGGAAAAGTGGTGATGGTTGCAGTAGCTTAACTAGATCGTTTTAATGCCCCTTGGAAGAGACGTGGAGGTCGCAGAAGCTTAACAAGACAGTTTTAATGCCCCTTGGAAGAGACGTGGAGGTCGCAGTAGCTTAACAAGATGGTTTAAATGACCCTTGGAAAAGTGGTGGAGGTCGCAGTAGCTTAACTAGAAGGTTTTAATGCCCCTTGGAAAAGTGGTGGAGGTCGCAGAAGCTTAACAAGACAGTTTTAATGCCCCTTGGAAGAGACGTGGAGGTTGCAGTAGCTTAACAAGATGGTTTTAATGCCCCATGGAAGAGACGAGGAGGTCGCAGTAGCTTAACAAGACAGTTTTAATGCCCCTTGGAAGAGACGTGGAGGTCGCAGCAGCTTAACAAGACTGTTTTAATGACCCTTGGAAGAGACGTAGAGGTCGCAGTAGCTTAACTAGAACTTTTTAATGATCCTTGGAAATGTGGTGGAGGTCGCAGTAGCTTAACAAGATGGTTTTAATTCCCCTTGGAAGAATGGTGGAGGTTGCAGTGGAATGAAAAGACAATATCAATGCCCCTTGGAAAAGTCGTGAAGGTCGCAGTAGCTTAACTAGACGGTTTTATTGCCCATTGGAAGAGATGTGGAAGTCGCAGTAGCTTAACAAGACAGTTTTAATGCCCCTTGGAAGAGACGTGGAGGTTGCTGTAGTTTAACAAGACGGCTTTAATGCCCCTTGGAAGAGATGTGGAGGTTGCAGTAGCTTAACAAGATGGTTTTAATGCCCCTTGGAAGAGACGTGGAGGTCGCAGTAGCTTAACAAGACGGTTTTAATGCCCCTTGGAAAAGTGGTGGAGTTTGCAGTAGCTTAACTAGACGGTTTTAATGCCCCTTGGAAGAGACGTGAAGGTCGCAGTAGCTTAACAAGACGGTTTTAATGCCTCTTGGAAGAGACGTGGAGGTCGCAGTAGCTTAACAAGACGGTTTTAATGCCCCTTGGAAAAGTGGTGGAGTTCGCAGTAGCTTAACAAGATGGTTTTAATGCCCCTTGGAAGAGACGTGAAGGTCGCAGTAGCTTAATAAGACTGTTTTAATGCCCCTTGGAAGAGATATGGAGGTAGCAGTAGCTTAACAAGACGGTTTTAATGCCCCTTGGAAAAGTGTTGGAGGTCGCAGTAGCTTAACAAGATGGTTTTAATGCCCCTTGGAAAAGTGGTGGAGGTCGCAATAGCTTAACAAGACGGTTTTAATGCCCCTTGGAAAAATGGTGGAGGTCGCAGTGGAATAAAAAGACAATATCAATGCCCCTTGGAAAAGTGGTGATGGTTGCAGTAGCTTAACTAGACGGCTTTAATGCCCATTGGAAGAGATGTGGAAGTCGCAGTAGCTTAACAAGACTGTTTTAATGCCCCTTGGAAGAGACATGGAGGTCGCAGAAGCTTATCAAAACGGTTTAAATTCCCCTTGGAAGAGACGTGGAGGTCGCAGTAGCTTAACAAGATGGTTTAAATGACCCTTGGAAAAGTGGTGGAGGTCGCAGTAGCTTAACTAGAAGGTTTTAATGCCCCTTGGAAAAGTGGTGGAGGTCACAGAAGCTTAACAAGACGGTTTTAATGCCCCTTGGAAGAGACGTAGAGGCTGCAGTAGCTTATTAAGATGGTTTTAATGCCCCATGGAAGAGACGTGGAGGTCGCAGTAGCTTAACAAGACGGTTTTAATGCCCCTTGGAAAAGTGGTGGAGTTCGCAGTAGCTTAAAAAGACGGTTTTAATGCCCCTATGAAGAGACCTGGAGGTCGCAGTAGCTTAACAAGACTGTTTAAATGACCCTTGGAAGAGACGTAGAGGTCGCAGTAGCTTAACTAGACCTTTTTAATGCCCCTTGGAAAAGTGGTGGAGGTCGCAGTAGCTTAACAAGATGGTTTTAATGCCCCTTAGAAAAATGGTGGAGGTCACAGTAGCTTAACAAGATGGTTTTAATGCACCTTGGAAGAATGGTGGAGGTCACAGTGGAATAAAAAGACAATATCAATGCCCCTTGGAAAAGTCTTGAAGGTCGCAGTAGCTTAACTAGACGGTTTTAATGCCCATTGGAAGAGATGTGGAAGTCGCAGTAGCTTAACAAGACAGTTTTAATGCCCCTTGGAAGAGAAGTGGAGGTCGCAGTAGCATAACAAGACGGTTTTAATGCCCCTTGGAAGAGACGTGGAGGTTGCAGTAGCTTAACAAGATGGTTTTAATGCCCCATGGAAGAGACGTGGAGGTCGCAGTAGCTTAACAAGACGGTTTTAATGCCCCTTGGAAAAGTGGTGGAGTTCGCAGTAGCTTAAAAAGACGGTTTTAATGCCCCTTGGAAGAGACGTGGAGGTCGCAGTAGCTTAACAAGACTGTTTTAATGACCCTTGGAAGAGACGTAGAGGTCGCAGTAGCTTAACTAGACCTTTTTAATGCCCCTTGGAAAAGTGGTGGAGGTCGCAGTAGCTTAACAAGATGGTTTTAATGCCCCGTGGAAAAATTGTGGAGGTCGCAGTAGCGTAACAAGATGGTTTTAATGCCCCTTGGAAGAATGGTGGAGGTCGCAGTGGAATAAAAAGACAATATCAATGCCCCTTGGAAAAGTCGTGAAGGTCGCAGTAGCTTAACTAGACGGTTTTAATGCCCATTGGAAGAGATGTGGAAGTCGCAGTACCTTAACAAGACAGTTTTAATGCCCCTTGGAAGAGACGTGGAGGTCGCAGAAACTTAACAAGACAGTTTTAATGCCCCTTGGAAGAGACGTGGAGGTCGCTGTAGTTTAACAAGACGGTTTTAATGCCCCTTGGAAGAATGGTGGAGCTTGCAGTAGCTTATCACAATGGTTTTAATGCCCCTTGGAAGAGACTTGGAGGTCGCAGTAGCTTAACAAGACGGCTTTAATGCCCCTTGGAAAAGTGGTGGAGGTCGCAGTAGCTTAACAAGATGGTTTTAATGCCCCTTGGAAGAATGGTGGAGGTCGCAGTGGAATATAAAGACAATATCAATGCCACTTGGAAAAGTGGTGGAGTTCGCAGTAGCTTAACAATAAGGTTTTAATGCCCCTTGGAAGAGACGTGGAGGTCGCAGTAGCTTAACAAGACGGTTTTAGTGCCCCTTGGAAGAGACATGGAGGTTGCAGTAGCTTAACAAGACGGTTTTACTGCCCCTTGGAAGAGATGTGGAGGTCGCAGTAGCTTAACAAGACGATTTTAATGCCCCTTACAAGAGCCATGCAGTACAGCATATTAAAAACATTATTTCCATTATTGGGGAGTGCGTCTCCCACAGTCTTTGCCTATGCCTTCCAAGCAAAAACTGCCAAAAATTAGGAAGGAGGAACTTGCAATGCCGGCAACATGAACCACGGTCACCCTGGTGGTATAGTGGTGGTGGAGGCTGAGGATAAGGAGAAGAGCAAAAAACAGCTGAAATGAGGAAGCGTATACCCTTGTGAGGGTGTGAAGCGGAGCATGGGAATACAACTCCCGAAATAACACAGTGGATTTGACTTTATGTTACTCTGCTGTCATTTGGTGGTGATGAGAAGTCTGGCCCAATCCAGCCCTTGTTCATTTTGATAAGGGTCAACTTGTCAGCATTGTCAGTTGACAGTCGAGTGCGCTAATTCCCCCAGCGGCACTAAAAACACGCTCCGATAACGCGCTAGCGGCAGGTCAGGCAAGGACCTCCAAGGCGTACAAAGCGAGTTCATTCCAAGTGTCCAGCTTGGATACCCAATAATTAAAAGGCACAGAGGAATCACGGAGGATGCTGGTACGGTCGGCAAGGTACTCCCTCACCATCTTTTGAAACTTTCTACTCCTTGTGAGAGTACCCCGCGCCTCAGGGCCTGTAAGCTTGGCGGGTCTCAGAAAACTGTCCCAGAATGTTGACAGTGCTCCCCTGCCTCTGCTTGATTGGAGTTGCGTCTCTCTCGCCTATACGCCTTGGTTGGTCAACGAACTGTGACTTCTGCCGCTAGCGTGTTCAGATGGGAATTTTTTTAACAGTTCTGCAGCAAGGGCCTTCTGGTACTGCCATATTTTTGTAGACCTCTCCACCCTCAGGAATAGGAGAGTGAAAGTTCTCCTTGTAGCGGGGATATAAAAGTGGCACCAACCAGTAATGACTGTCACCCAACATTTTGACAACGCGAGGGTCACGGTTAAGGCAGCGTAACATAAAGTCAGCCATGCGTGCCAAACTGGTAACGGGCAAGACTTCCGTATCCTTACCAAGATGATGACTGACCATGCTGTCCTCCTCCTCCTCCTCCTCCCCCTGTCCTCAGGCCACCCACGCTGAACTGACTGTATGACAGTTGTACAGGTACTACCATCTACAGTGCATGATACCAGCTCCTGTTCTTCCTCCTCCTCTCCCTCATTGTCCCCCAATGCACGTTGGGATGAGATGAGGCTGGGCTGTGTGTAATCGCCCACTACAGCTTCTTGATCCATCTCATCATACTCTGGCTGCAATGCCTCCTCTTTAGATCTCTGCAGAGAGCGTTGCAAAAGACAAAGTTTGTCAGGATGGTACATATGTCAGACATCCAGGTCCACTCCTGAGGTCTTATGTGTGAAGTCTGACCTGAATATCGACGGCCTTGTTGCAGCTGGTACTCCACAACTGCTCTCTTCTGCTCACAAATCCTTTGCAACATGTGGTGTGCCAGAAGCTGCAAACACTGCTGCAACACAGCAAGGGCAGCGGAAGCTGTAGCCAACTTCCGAAAATGAGCCGACAGGCGGCGTACTTTGACCAGCAGATCTGGCAACTCGGGGTACGATTTAAGAAACCGCTGAACCACGAGGTTAAGCACATGAGCCAGGCATGGTACGTGTGTGATCTCGCCTCGCCTCAGAGCCGCCACCAGGTTACGGCCATTGTGACACACGGCCATGCCTGGATGTAGGTTCAGCGGTCTCAGCCACAGATCTGCCTGCTCTTTCACAGCTGTCCACAACTCACAAGCAGTGTGAGTAGTGTTGAGCGATACCTTCCGATATCGGGAAATATCGGATCGGATTGGATCGGACCGATACCCAAAAAATATCGGATATTGCCGATTCCGATACCGAAAACCAATGCAAGTCAATGGGACACAAATATCGGAATGAAATCCCAGCGTGAGAGAATTCTCCTGATTGTTTAAAAGCCGGCGGGCGGTAAAAAGCCGCCGGCTTTTAAACAATCACACAGCCCCATACTGCTTCCCCTCAGCCTCCCATCCCGATCCTCCGCTCCCCCCGCCACCTCCCAACCCGATCCTAAGTTAGGACCGGGCGGGGAGCGCAGCCCGAAGGAGTGGGGAGCGAAGGACCCGGGCGGGGAAGCCGGCAGTGAAAAGACTTCACCGCTGGCTTTCCCGTTCTGTGCTGCGCTCCCCGCTCCCTGATGTACGCTCCCCGCACCCTGGTGCTTCGCTCCCCTCCCGGTCCTAACTTAGGATTGGGATGTGAGGTGGCGGGGAGCACACATCAGGGAGCGGGTAGCGCAGCACAGAACTGGAAAGCCGGCGGTTAAGTCTTTTCACTGCCGGCTTTCCCGCCCGTTATTTCAAATGAACAGCTGAGGTATCAGCTGATGCTGATCAGCTGTTCATTTGAAATAACCGGCGGGAAAGCCGGCAGTGAAAAGACTTCACCGCCGGCTTTCCAGCTCTGTTCTGCACTACCCACTCCCTGATGTGCGCTCCCCGCTCCCCCGCCACCTCCCATCCCGATCCTCCGCTCCCCCCGCCTCCTCCCATCCTGATCCTAAGTTAGGACCAGGCGGGGAGCGAAGCACCAGGGTGCGGGGAGCGAAGCACCAGGGTGCGGGGAGCATACATCAGGGAGCGGGGAGCACAGCACAGAACGGGAAAGCCGGCGGTGAAGTCTTTTCACTGCCGGCTTCCCCGCCCGGGTCCTTTGCTCCCCAATCCTTGGTGCTGCGCTCCCTGCCCGGTCCTAACTTAGGATCGGGATGAGAGGTGGCGGGGGGAGTGGAGGATCGGGATGGGAGGCTGCGGGGAAGCAGTATGGGGCTGTGTGATTGTTTAAAAGTCGGCGGCTTTTTACCGCCCGCCGGCTTTTAAACAATTAGGAGAATTCTCTCACGCTGGGATGGCATTCTGATGACAGGCTGGATCACAGCTGAGCGCTGCCATCCAGCTTGTCATCCTTCAGAGACACTGCAGAGCACAGGCATTATGGGAACTTCCGATTCAGGTATCCGATATTCTAAAAGTATCGGAACTCGATACCCGATATTACAGTATCGGAATGCTCAACACTATTTGTGAGGTTTATCACCTATGCTTGGCTGAGGCAGTACTGCAGTGCTTCTAGCTTGTAACTGATGTGGTGATATCTGAGATGGAGGCTGAACATGAGGAGGAGGAGGATGATGCGCAGGAGCTGTACACTGTGGGGGCAACTCTGACTGACATAGGGCCCGCAATCCGCGGTGTGGGGAGGATGTGTTCCGTCCCAAAGTCTGACTGGGTCCCGGCTTCCACTATGTTTACCCAGTGTGCCGTCAGGGAGCTGTACCGTTCCTGGCCACAAGCACTTGTCCACGTGTCCGTTGTCAGGTGGACTCTCCCAGTAGCTGCGTTGTTGAGGGCACAGCAGATGTTTTGGGACACGTGCTTGTGTAGTGCAGGGATGGCACACCGGGCAAAATAGTGTCGGCTGGGGACCGAGTACCGAGGGACGGCCACCGCCATAAGTTTGCGGAAGGATTCCGTCTCCACCAGCCTAAAAGGCAGCATTTCCAACGCAAGCAGTCATGAAATGTGCAAATTTAGGACTGAGGCCTGAACGGCGTTGGCTGCAAATTTGCTCTTTCGTTCAAAGGTCTGGGATATGGACAATTGAACGCTGCTATGGGACGTGGACGTGGACGTTGATGCTGTTTCTTGAGAAACTGCTATAACAAGTGAAGACTGAGAGGGGGGGCATCTTTGCATGCAGTATGGACACGCAACAGGGGGTTCTATTACACGCACAACAGCAAAAGAAGCAGTGGTGACACCTGCTGACACTGGTCGTGGACCATGGGGTTCGCCCCACAAAGCCGGGTGCTTTGCTGACATGTGCCTGATCATGCTGGTGGTGGTCAGGCTGGTAGTTTTGTCACCCCTGCTGATGCTGGCATGGCAGGTGGTACAAATGGCCTTTTTGGGGTTATCAGCAGAGTCTTTAAAACATTTCCAGACTCTGGAAGAAATACCGGTTGTACTGGCAACGTCCCTCGTGTTGGTGTTACGGGGAACTGTTCCCCGCCTTCTGTGTGCGGCCACCACACTGCTTCTTCCTGCCTGTTGGGGTACTCTGCCTCCCTCCCCCTGTGTGCTGCTGGCCTTGCTCTGCGTGTCCTCCTGCCAAGTTGGGTCAGTTACTAGATCATCCACCACCTCCTCCTCTTCCACTTGCGCACCACGGTCCTCCTCCTCACTTCGTGGCAATTGTGTCTCGTCATCGTCCACCTCTTGTGACAAATTGCCAGCGTCGACTTCCTGTGGCGGTGGCTGTTCAAATATTTGGGCATCGCTACATGGGATCTCCTCTTCCACCACTTCAAGCGGAGCAGGCAAGGGGCACAAATATGGAAAGGGACCAGTGAACAGCTCTTCAGAGTGTCCAAGTGTGGGATCAGTTGCTGTCTGATGACACTCGGCATGATGGGAGGAAGGAGCATCAGGGTGAGGAGGAGTATGTGTGGCACCCCAGGGGTCTGGTTTTCCACAGTAATGTAATGTTATGTCTGAGAGCAGGTGGGAGGTCCTTTGGTCAGGGATCCTGTGCATGCCACACCTCCTGCCCAGTCTTGGGAGTGGAAGAACTTCCCCTGTATAAACCCTGGGCTGAGGCAGGGTTAGTCAGTCAAGGAGAGTAGAGACAGAGAAGCAGCATAGGAAGAAACAGCAGAAGCTCATTGGGAGCAATATTACTACGAGTCAGGGGCTGGCAGCTGCAGAGCTCGCCCTGACTGAGAAGCTTTCTTACCGGACCCGGCGTCCGAGGCTGTGGGGACTAACTCTTACCCAGCAGCAGAAGCCGACCGGCAGGGGATTTCAGGTCCTCAGGCCCAGAAACCCGAAGGCACGGTCACACGCGTGGGACCAGCACCGCCATCGTGGAGCGGAAGCCATTAGAAGGCCCCGAGTCACCGGCCATACGGGTGAGCACCACACGGTACACTCAGGGACGCGGGCTACTTATATCCGCTTCTAGCAAGGTAGCCAGAAGAGTACAGTCAGTTTGGGAGGCCTACAACTCCGCCTGGCCAGGGGAGATCCCATCTGCTCAAGGACTGACCAGGCCCCGTTCACTAGCAAGTACTCCGGGAGGGTCTATCGTTGTTACCAGTAAAGACCCTGAATTACACCGCACCGTCTCTGAGTGGTTCCTGCTACCCCCATCATCCACATCTGCTGCCCTGAGGCCATACCCCTCCCGTTGGGGGTTATACCATCTACGCTGCACCATCCATCCACCGGCCTCAGCGGACTGTCCTGCAGCGGCAGCTCCATAGCTGCATTCAACGGGTGGCGTAGTCGTCCTGCATCTACCGCTGTTACATCGCCGCTCAGTTTGACTCCCTGGGCACGGACCGGGTCACCGCCACGAGACTACAACCCTCAAGAGATCCGGCTCCGGGTAAGCTCCCGCGTGCGCAACGCAGCGCGACACAGGCCCAGGGGCGCGTCATATGCAGTCGAGACCTCCGTACTGCACAGCCAGAGCTCACCGCAATCAGGCACTGTTTAAATTAATATGCCTTGGAGATCGTAGTCACACAGCTCAAGAGTTGTGGACAGCTATCCAGGCCAAGTTTGAGCAATGGCTGTCTTCATTGAACCTGCAGCCAGGGAAAGCCATGTGTGATACTGGTGCAAACCAGGTGGCGGCCCTACACCGGGGCAGCCTCGCACACATGCCTTGCATGTCTCACATCCTCAACCTGGTAATACAGCAATTTCTCTGTCATCAGGGCGGGTTTGGACCCTTTTACATTTTGGTCTTCAAAAATGGAAGGGTGGCCTGAGATCGCCTGTCATGCCTTGGAGGTTTTGTCATGGCCATGCAGACCGTGTACCGGGGAGATCTCTCTCAGAATACAGCACCCCGAGGACAAATATTACCAGACAATTTGTTAGGGAACCACTTTTTTACAAGGAATGGAAACTGGGTTACCCCAGCAATGCAAGAAAGAAAAATAGATAAATTTCACACACACCTAGCCCAGAACAGCTAGGACCCCTGCGTTGCACAACCAATAGGCCCAGGATGTACTATAAGATAAACTATAATTTGCGTGACCTGTGGTTCCACCTAATGTGGTAACCAAGAGAGTTACCCAGAGCAAGGATGTAATCAGATGGGTCCAAGAGACGGACCCTGCAGTGGTGCAGCACAGAGATTCACAAACTTAACAATTCTCTAAGATTACAATTCTGTTATGCTATTTATACACAAGCTCATCCACTGAGGGGAGTATCTAGCTAAGGTTCACACAGTGCTATTAGCAAACAATGTCTCTAAATCCAACTGTATTCATCCCCCCAAAATGATTCTTCCTTTCTGGCAGGAGTCACGGGCAAAGTTACACTTTCCTCAAAGTTCTGCTCAGCTCACAGCACACTGCACACACACACAGAGCTTCAGAATCCCACACGATTCACCTGCTCTACTTACTTCATGCTTACACTGACTAAAACACCATCAAGTCCACCATAGAGTTCCTTTCAGAGGCAACAGAGACCTCTTGTGGCCGGAGGCCGGTACTGCAACAATGTCCAAACATTCCCATCTCACACCCGGCATCCAGTGTTCTCTCAGAACATGTCTACAGCGCTGCTGGTGCTGTCCTGATGTATAAGCGTGTCTGGCTGTCTCCTGAAAGTGTAAACCTCTTAACTTCCAACAAGATGAACAAGTCATGGATCTCCAATGACTTTTACACCCCAGTTGCAGACTGGCAGACTAGGCGATGGTGTCATTTTTAGTGTGCTGCATTGACCTCACGTTATTGTAGTCTGTGACACCTTTGTCGTGGCTTTTGTGCCTTCTATTGCTACTGCTACTGATGTTACTAACAATTTTTTGAAATGTGGAGACTCAAAGTTGGGTCTCCGTCTGGTGGGCTGCCTGTAGTGGAAGGGGTATCATGGCCCCATTATACTATTTCTACTCTGGGGAAATTGATGCCCCTTTAGTGGTGTCTGCCCCTAATTTTTTTAAATGTTTGCACTCCAAGTTGGGTCTCCTTCATGCATGTTGCCTTTAGCTGACCAGCAGGCCTGCACTTACTTTCAGTCAGGTACCTGTGTTAGTTTCCTTAAATTTTTCTAACAATAGTAGAATTCAAAGTTGATATATGTGCCACCTGAGTGTGGCTGAGCAGAAAAGCAGTTTGAGCTGTTCCATGAGGTATCAGGGCTCCCAGCATAGCAGGCCTACACTGGTCCCTAACCCACCTCTTAATTTGAACCTAAATTCAAAGCTGTAAATTCTGGCCCAGACTCTGTTTCATGCATAGCCAATGCCTGACTGCTGCTATGCCATTATAAAATTTCTACTGTGGGTCAAATGATACCAATTTTTCTGGTGTTTGCCCCTTATTTTTGGAAATATTTGGGCTCTAATTTGGGTCTCCTTCATGTGTGTTGCCTGAATTTGGCAGGGCTCTCAGAGCACCTGGCCTACACCTGTCACTCATCCACCTGTTACTGATCAATGTTTAAGCTAAAAATGCTGGTCCAAGTCCTGTTCAAGGCCTTGTCCCATGCATCCATGCTGCGCAATTATACTATTTTTACTCTGGGTCAATTGATGCCACTTTTCCTAGTGTCTATCCCTAATTTGAGCTATTTGGCAGCTTTTGGCCCCCCTGAAGTTGTCTATGCGTTTGGTTTTGCCTCTCATTGAATTCAGTGTGGTTCAGATATGTTCGACGAACTGTTCTGCGAACATCGGGAAGTTCGCTGATCCAAACCAAACCAATCCTTGAAAGGTTCGCTTATCTATAGTCTTGAACAGTCACCTTAACTGAGGAAAGTGTGGCCTGAAGTTCTTTGGATGTTCTTGTGGGGTCTTTTGTGACCTCTTGGATGAGTTGTCGCTGCGCTCTTTGGATAATTTTGATTGGCTGGCCACGCCTGGGATGGTTCACTACTGTTACATGTTTTCGGCATTTGTGGTTAATGTCTCTCATGCCGTGGGATTATTAACCAGTGCATGCTGCACTTCGAGCTCTTGGCCCATCAGTGTGTTTCTGATAGAGCCAAAGTGGCCTTCATTATGTCCCATCTCTCTGGCGAAGCTCTGGTGTTGCTCAATCCCCTATGGGAGCAATAAGATCCCCTGGTGTAAATCCTTCATTCCTTCTTAGAGGCCTTCTTTACGGTCTTTGATGAGCCTGGCCATGCTTTGTCTGCAGCCTTATCTCTGCTCAGTTTACGCCAGGTTAACCTGATGGTTGCCCAGTATGCAGTTCATTTTCGAATCCTGTCATCCGAACTCCCTTGGAATAGGTGGCTACCTTTTGAATGGGCCTCTCCGGGTGAATCAAGGACGAGCTGGCCAGTCGGGAAATACCCATCTCAACAGATGACCTGGTGTCTCTGGCAACCTGGATTGACATCAGGTTCCAGAAGCGAACCAAAGAGATGACCCATGAAAGAAGTCTGTGTGCCTAGCTCCCTCCTTCCAAAGGTCAATCATCCAGCAAGCCCCTACTGCGGTTCCTCTCCTTGAATTTATGCAGATTGACCAGGTGAAGTTGGCTAAGTGCTATCAGGGGGTTCATCGCACAGTAGGAACATGCTTCTATTGTGGCTGTCCCAAACACCTAATCCAATCCTGCCCAGAGAAATTGGGAAACTCCAGTGCCTAGGGTCTGTTGGTGAGGCTACCTAGGGCAGGAATCACTCCCCTCCTTTGCTGACTCTGACAGTATTGGTCTCCTGCTGCAACATTCGCTTTGTCGAGTCGGCCTACCTGGACTCCGGTTCTGCAGGCAATCTCATCCAACAAGCTGTTGTCGAGCAGTATAAAATCCAGATCCAACGTCTGCAGGATCCGTTGGTTGTTTCATCGGTGGATGGAACGCCTATTGCTGAGACCATTCAGTTCGTTACTGAGCCCGTGCAACTTCGGGTAGGGATGCTGCACTCTGAGAAGATTCCCCTCTAAGTGCTGTCAGGTCTGTCTCACCCTCTGCTATTGGGTTTGCCATGGCTGAAGAGACATGAGCCTGTCTTGGACTGGATATATGGAGAAGTACTCTATAGGGGAAAGGAATTCCACAAAACCTGTCTGGCCCCTATTCGTCCAGGTTGACGTCAGGCTTCTCCATTCCACCTCCCTGGCTTACCAGCACCGTATTGGACATACGCCGATGTCTTTGACAAGAAGGAGGCTGAGACCCTGCCACCCTTGGCCATATGACTGCCTTATTGACCTCCTTCCAGGCGCATCACCTCCACGAGGTCGAATCTACCTCTTGTCGCAGGCCGAGACCCGAGACATGTCTGAATATATCAAAGAGAATCTGGCCAGGGGATTTATCCAGAAATCTTCTTCCCCGGCTGGAGCAAGATTCTTCTTTGTAAAAAAGAAGGACGGTTCGCTGTGCCCCTCTATTGACTATAGGGGACTAGATCAAATAATGATAAAAATGAAATACCCTCTGCTTCTCATTACCGAGCTATTCAAACACCTTAAAGGTTCCAGAGTCTTCATGAAACTCAACCTTCGGGGGGTGTACAACCTGATCCGTATCTGCCATATTTGCCAGGGAGATGAATGGAAAACTGACAAACTGACTGTAATATCCGTGATGAGCATCATGTTATGCCCTTTGTGCTCTGTAATGTACCAGCAGTCTTTCAGGAACTGGTGAAAACATCTTCCGGGATCTTCTCTACACGTGTGTAGTGGTGTACTTGGACGATATCTTGGTGTTCTCCCACGATCTGCCTTCACGTCGTAGAGATGCTCGCCAGGTTCTGCAGAGGCTTAGGAGGAACCGTCTGTATGCCAAATTTGAGAAGTGCGTTGCTTGAGCAGACTTCTCTTCTGTTTCTGAGATGCATAATCTCTGAGGCCGGTCAGAAAATGGATCCCGAAAAGGTATCCATCAACCTGAAGTGGCCCAGTCAAGATGGTCTTAAAGTCATTCAGCGGTTTCTGGGATTCAGAAATTACTACCACCAGTTTATCCTCCACTTCTCTTCTTGGACTGCTACTAGCTCTGCCCTAAGATATGGACGCCTGAGGCTGAAAGAGCCTTTGTATCTTTAAAGCAGGCCTTCTCCTCTGCTCCTGTGCTGCATCGTTCGGACAATTATAAGCAGTTCTTTCTGGATGTAGATGCTTCCTCCTTAGGGGCTGGAGCCGTTCTTACCCATAAGTCTTCTTCCAGTTGCATGGTGACTTGTGGTTTGTTTTAAAAGATCTTTTCTGCTCCAGAACACAATTACACAATTGGTGATTGGGAACTGCTTGCGATAACAATGGCTCTGGAGGAGTGGGGGTTCTTGCTGGAGGGGGCTATACATCCAGTGGTTAACTACATGGACCTCAACAACCTAGCCTATTTGCCGACTGAACAATGACTTAACCTACGACAGGCCAGGTGGTCATTACTCTTCGCATGCTTCAACTTTGTTCTCCATTTCCAGCCGGCGGAGAAGAACATCAAGGCAGATGCACTTTCCAGATCATTCTGCTCTTCTGATAAGGAGGAGGAGCCTCAACATATTATTGAGCCCTCCAAAATAATTACAGTTGCCTCGTTGGATTTGTCTCATCTTCCCTCCGGAAAGACATATGTTGCCGAATCGGATAGAAAGCGGGTTCTTCCTTGGAGTCACTCATCTAAGCTGGTGGGTCGTGCCGGGCAGAAGACGACACTTCTCCTCACTTCACTATTGGTGACCGACCCTACACAAGGATGTCACAGATTTCGTCTCTACCTGTTGTGGCAAGACAACTCACTCAGCTCTCCCGGAGGCAGACTCAGGACACACGTCCTCAGGTTACCTTTCTGCTGGTATTATTATCTGGCATAAACTCATGCAGGGTTCCACAGGAAAAATAAACAATACCCCTCTGGGTTAAACGGGAAATCAAAACAAAATATAGCTCAGTCCATAGGTGAGTGGGTTCCGCCCGCTCTCAGTAGTATAACTGCTCTGGCAAAGTCCTTGTAACAAGCTCTGCAGCTTCCACAACACTGTCTGGAGACTTCACTCTCCAGACCACACTCCAGAGGAAAAAAAAAGGACTGAGCTTTTACACATTGCTCAGCCACACCCTGATGGGAGGTAGGGGGAATGGCGTCTCATTCTCTTTGCCATTCTCATAAAACCGCACACCCTTTAACAGAGTAAACCCACCAGCATATAACATGCTGGCAGAAAATAAAGTAGGTCTTAATTCACACAGGAGAGCATCCTGAGTGACACATACCTACCCTCACATATAAAACCAGTGACACTGTCACACTGTCCTTCTTGTGCCCAAAACAAAACAGCTTCCTGGTGGTTGGTTGCTTCCCTTGCCCATGCCTTCAGCTCCCTGGCAGCATATTGCTATGGATTTCATCACGGATCTGCCTGTGTCAGCCAAGTGTACTGTCATCTGGGTGGTTGTGGATAGTTTCTCCAAGATGGCTCACTTCACCCATTCCCCGGTCTTCCATCTGCGCCAGTGCTTGCAGAGAAGTTTTTACAGTGGGTATGGAAAGTATTCAGACCCCTTTAAATTTTTCAATCTTTGTTTCATTGCAGCCATTTGGTAAATTCTAAAAAGTTCATTTTTTTTCTCATTAAAGTACACTCTGCACCCCATCTTGACTGAAAAAAACAGAAATGTAGAAATTTTTGTACATTTATTAAAAAAGAAAAACTGAAATATCACATGGTCATAAATATTCAGACCCTTTGCTCAGTATTGAGTAGAAGCACCCTTTTGAGCTAGTACAGCCATGAGTCTTCTTGGGAATGAAGCAACAAGTTTTTCACACCTGGATTTGGGGATCCTCTGCCATTCTTCCTTGCAGATCCTCTCTAGTTCCATCAGGTTGGATGGTGAATGTTGGCGGATAGCCATTTTCAGGTCTTTCCAGAGATGCTCAGTTGGGTTTAGGTCAGGGCTCTGGCTGGGCCAGTCAAGAATGGTCACAGAGTTGTTCAGAAGCCACTCCTTTATTATTTTAGCTGTGTGTCTCTGAGCTCCTTGGGCAGTTCCTTTGAGCTCATGATTCTCATTTGGTCTGACATGCACTGTGAGCTGTGAGGTCTTATATAGACAGGTGTGTGCCTTTCCAAATCAAGTCCTATCAGTTTAATTAAACACAGTTTGACTCCAATGAAGGAGTAGAACCATCTCAAGGAGGATAACAAGGAAATGGACAGCATGTGACTTAAATATGAGTGTCTGAGCAAAGGGTCTGAATACTTATGACTATGTGATATTTCAGTTTTTCTTTTTTAATAAATTTTCAAAAATTTCTACATTTCTGTTTTTTTCAGCTAAGATGGGGTGCAGAGTGTACATTAATGAGAAAAAAGTAAACTTTTTAGAATTTACCAAATGGCTGCAATGAAACAAACAGTGAAAAATTTAAAGGGGTCTGAATACTTTCCGTACCCACTGTTAGTTTACTTCTCTGTTCTGGAGGGCCACCTGCAAGCTACTGAATTTTTCCTTGGATTTTTCTTCGGCTTACCTTCCACAGTCCACTGGCCAGGTGTAGCTGATCAATAAGATCCTGACTAATTTCCTTCAGCACTTCATCAATGCCCACCAAAGTGACTGGGTCAAACTCCTGCCTTGGGCCGAATTCTCTTATAATAACCATGTGAGTGAATCTTCGGCCAAATCTCCGTTCTTTGTAGTCTATGGACAACATCCCCATATCCCGTTCCCTGTGTTGACCACCTCCGATATTCCTGCTGGTGATTCCCTTGTTAAGAGCTTTTCTGAAATCTGAAGGGACACCAAGTCTTCCTTATTAAAGTCCTCTGAATGGATGAAAAGACACGCAGACAAGAGATGTCTGAATTCGTCTATTTCATTCTGGGGATAAGGTCTGACTGTCATCCAGGTATGTCCATCTCAAGATACCATCATATAAATTGGGTCTTCGCTTCATCGATACCTTCGAGGTGTTGAAACAAATTAATTCGGTAGCACACAATCTCAAACTTCCAGCATCCTTACGAATCCCCTATTCCTTTCATGTGTCTCTTCCCAAACCTATTGTCCTCAGTTCTTTCTTCAAAGACCCTGGTACTACTTTTACTCCAGTCAGCACTGAGGATGTGTTCGAGGTAGAGAACATTCTGTCCACCAAGAGATTAAGGAGAAATACCTTGCCGCGTGTGTGCCATCCTAAAGTATTTAGTATTTAAGGCACCTATTCCAACATGGAGGTGCCTGAGTATCATTGTAAGTGGGGGTCAGCTGCCATCCACCCAAGGTCAGTCCCGGAGTAGCACCTGGTCCGCCTCCCTCGTCACTCCTCGGATCACACTATTGTCAAGCCGCCATACATCCAAGTTCGGACTTGGTGAAGTCCCAAGTCACGCTCCTCCAGGCTCTCCTCGGATCACGGCACAGTAGTTCCACCACCCAGCCCATTACAGTATGACAAACATTCAAATGAATAAGAAATCAGGAAGGGGGCAAACACTTTTTCACACCACTGTATATTATTCTCCTGAATCGCGTTTGTAATGAAATTGAATAAAATCATACCTACTAAGTAGCATGACATATTTTTTTTCCCTTTCATGTAAGGGTTCTGTGCTTTGTTATACCAACAAATAGAATGTACTTTTTTTTATGAAGAAATGACTTTCCATTGATATAAATCTGTATAAAATTTAACCCATCAGTATTTCTAAAAAAATTAGCTGCCTTTATGTTTAAGAATGTTCTAGATTATTCATCTCCAAGAATAATGCTAATCTGTTATTACAAACTAGATTTTAACTGACTTTTTTGTCAGTCTCTGACAGTTAATATCATGAAATTAAGACTTTGTAGGAATTTTTCATTTTAAATAAAGAACAACTGAACAATGGGGTTACAGTTTACTGGATTAATCCTTTATAGGTCTGGTGACAATAGGTGCATAAAATGTTACTTTGAAAAGCGTGAATTTAAAACAGATGTGAACTGAGTCCACTTACATTGGCTAATAAAATGACTAAGAAAGCAATTTCTGATACATTACCAATCTTGGAAGGAGCTTCTATTACAGATATAAAGGTCTGCTTACGGATCAGTCCTGCAGTTCTCTTAACCAGGTGCAGCCAATAAATTACCTTCAAACAACATTTTTATTTTGGTTTAAAAAAATTATTTTGCATCTATCTGTATTGTAAAAAAAGTAATCATAGAAATAAACAACATATAACATCAATGCTTGAACAAACTTGCGAAAAGTTTCCCTGAATCAAACACCATGAACACAAGGTTCCTGGGATATTTTTTTTTGTATTTTACATTTGTTCTTGCACACAAAAAAAAGAAACCTATCTTGCAAGTGTCATCAAGTAGAGTTTTCTCCCTAAAAGTCAATGTCTGACTCCGTAACAAGCTTTGCAACATAACCAGGGATATCAGTGAAGCAAGATACTCAATCACACACAACTGTTTTGGGGTCCTTGCCTCTCATCAGTACATATCAGATTTTTTATCTAGTGTTGAGCATGCTCGCTCAACACTAGATAAAACACAGTGGACCTACACCGGCAGATGACATGGCTCCCCAAACCATCACTGATTGTGGAAACTTCACAGTAGACCTCAAGCAGCTTGGATTGTGTGCCTCTCCACTCTTCCTCCAGACTCTGGAACCTTGATTTTCAAATGAAAATTGGAACTCTGGGACCTTGTGGAGTGTGTCAATGACTGCCTTCTTGACATCTGTCAAATCAGCAGTCTTCCCCATGATTGTGGAGCCTACTGAAAAAGACTAAGGGACCTTTTTAAATCCTTAGGAAGCCTTTGCAGGTGTTTTTTGTTAATTATTTTAATTTACTGAGATAGAGTTTTCTCCCTAAAAGTCAATGTCTGACTCCGTAACAAACTTTGCAACATAACCAGGGATATCAGTGAAGCAAGATACTCAACCACACACAACTGTTTTGGGGTCCTTGCCTCTCATCAGTACATATCAGATTTTAGTTTGCATTTGCTAGCTGTGTATATGGTCTTGCTGGCTGCATATCATTTAAAAAAGTATGGAATTTAGCTGTCTCCCAGAACGAAAGAAAACTATCTCGCAAGTGCTACCTTGTATACACAGCTATTCAAAAAGTCAATGTTTAACCATATATTGAGCTTTGCCACATGATCAGGAATATTAGCCAAGCCAGACACTCCTCTGCAGACAGCTTTGTCAAGGTGCTTGCCCCTTTATCTTTGGTTCTGCGAGAGAGATAATTTGCCCATCTTTTTTTTTGGAGCAATGCAGTAAGGCATTTGATCTTTTTAACCTCTTTCTGACGTGATCAGTAATAGTACGTTTTACTGACCTGGGCCTGTTGGACAGGCACCTACTATTATGCATCACGGGATCGGGCCCGCACACAAGCTGTGCGGGGCGATTGGCGCCGGGTGTCAGCAGATTCTCACAGCTGACACCCAGTGCTATGTGCAAGGAGCGGTCCCACACCGCTCCCAGCACATTAACCCCCAAAATGCTGTGATTAAAGTCAATCGAAGCATTCCGGGAGCAAGGGGAGGTAAGCGCCGATTGCTTACCTCCTCTCCAGCATCCCGCACTGTCTGTTATGGGTCCCGGTAGTTGTCATAGTGGCCCAATGTCGTCATGACATCCGGGTCACCAGGCAGCAGGAAGTTACTTTGATCATGCGCAGAGCCTGTGCAGCACTGAACGGCTGCTGCATTTCTATGCTATATGAGCGATCAGCCTGTAAAAAGAGAACATTCCATAGTGTAAAACGAAAAAAAAGTATCAGAAAGTGAAAAAAATAAAAATTGAAAAAATATAAAAAAATGAAAGAAAATAATCCCCAAAAATAAAAATATACTGTACTCATAAATAAATATTATTATGAAAAAAAAACAAAACAATAAAAGTACACATATTTGGTATCGCCGCGTCCAAAACGACCTGACCTATAAAACTGTCCTACTAGTTAACCCATTTAGTAAACATGGTAAAAAAATAAATAAAAAACGAAGCAAAAAATGATGCTTTATCATCACACTGCCAAAAAATACCGGAATAAAACGCGATCAAAAAGATGAATATAAATAAAAATGGTGCCGCTGAAAACATCATTTTGTCCTGCAAAAAACATACAGCTCCATCAGCCGAAAAATAAAAAAATTATAGCTCTCAGAATAAAGCGATACAAAATTATTTTTTTTATATAAAAGAGTTTATAGTGTGTAAAAGCGCCAAAACATAAAAAACTATATAAATGTGGTACCGCTGTAAATGTACTGACCCGAAGAATAAAGATGCCTTATCAATTTTACCAAAATATGTCACATGCCCGAAAATGGTACCAATAAAAACGTCAACTCGTCACGCAAAAAATAAGCCATCACATGACTCTGTCAGCCGAAATATGCAAAAAATATAGCTCTCAAAAACTAGTGTTTGCAAAAAAAAAGCGTCTTTTAGTGTATGACAGCTGTCAATCATAAAACCCGATATGAATCTGGCATCGCTGTAATTGCACCGGTCCAAAGAACAAAGCTGTCTAATCACTTATACCGCATGAGGAACGGCGTAAAAAATTAACTCTAGGGTTAGGGTTGTGCTAGGGTTAGGGTTGTGCTAGGGTTAGGGTTAGGGTTGTGTTAGGGTCAGGGTTGTATTAGGGTTAGGGTTGTGTTAGGGTTAGGGTTAGGGTTGTGCTAGGGTTATTTTTGTGTTAGGGTTAGTGTTGTGCTAGGGTTAAGGTTAGGGTTGTGCTGGGGTTGGGATTTTTTCAAAAGTAAAGAAAAAAAGTGAGGACGATATGGTGACTGGTGTTGAGCGCAAGTGCTTGCTACTTGAGTTTTTCATCGGGTGCTCGGGTATGTACTGAGTATTGCGGGTGTTTGAGTGACATGCTCGAGTCTCCACCCATATGCTTCACAGCCAAAAAAACATCACGGGGATTGCCTGCCATGCACGAGCATATTTTACATTCAAAAACTCAAATGGTACTCCTTCCCTTCCAAACCTTGCCGAGTGCCCAAACAGTGGTTTTCCCCACATATGGGGTATGGGCGTGCTCAGGAGGAATTGCACAATAAATTTTGTGGTCCATTTTTTCCTGTTACCATTGCGAAGATAAAAAAATTGGGGTCTAAATTAACATTTTTGTGAAAAAAGTTAAATGTTCATTTTTTCTTCCACATTCCATAATATTCTGTGTAGCACCTGAAGGGTTAATAAACTTCTTGTATGTGGTTTTGAGCACCTTGTGGAGTGCAGTTTTTAGAATGCTGTCACTTTTCGGTATTTTCTGTCATAAAGGCCCCTCAAAGCCACTTCAAATGTGATGTGTTCCCTAAGAAAACGGTTTTGTAAATTTTGTTGGAAAAATGAGAAATCGATGGTCAACTTTTAACCCTTATAACTTCCTAATAAAAAAAAAAAATGTTGGTTCCAAAATTGTGCTGATGTAAAGTAGACATGTGGGAAATGTTATTTATTATCTATTTTGTGTGACATATCTCTCTGATTTAAGGGCATGAAAATTAAAATTTTCAAAATTACGACATTTTCAAAATTTTTGCCAAATATCAGATTTTTTCACAAATAAACGCAAGTTATATCAAAGAAGTTTTACCACTGTCATGAAGTACAATATGTCACGAAAAAACATTCTCAAAATCAGTGGGATCCGTTGAAGCGTTCCAGAGTTATTACCTCATAAAATGACAGTGGTCAGAATTGTAAAAATTGGCCTGGTCATTAACGTGCAAACGACCCATGGGGTAAAGGGGTTAAAGGTGGTTTTTCAGATTCATAAAAAATCTCTGTCCCCAGGCACATTATGCTTAAAAAATAAAACTATGATTTACTCACTTTCCTCAAGCCAAGCCCAGAGTCATTATCCCTGACATGGTCTCACGTTAAAAGTAGAGATGAGCGAACCTGAACTCAAAAGTTTTGGTTTCGTACCAGACAGTTAGTATCCGGTGCTAAAAACCGCAATGTTAGGAGTTCCAGGGAATGTCCGTTGCAGAAAGAGCAAGAGAGAGAAAATATTTTCCAGATCAAAAGTTCAGGTCCCCATTGTTTCAATGGGTTTCGAGTTCTGGCGCGAGTTTGAGTACAGTTCTGGTACCAGAACCGAACTTTAGAGTAAAGTTTGCATTGGGTATCAGAACCAAAACTTCCACGTGTCCGCTCATTGCTAGTTAAAAACGCTGCAGCCAAGCACTGAACTCAGTAGCTTATGTCGCCTACGCAGTTGGCTGCAGAACTATCAGTATGACATCAGAGCTGAAGAGCTGAAAACAGAACTTTTCTGAAACAGAAAATCCCTTCATGTGCAACCAGCTCTCCCCAAACATCCAAAGATTGATATTTTTCTGTATCAATACATACACATGTCGTCAAAATTGTTGGTACCCCTCATTTAATGAAAGAAAAACCCACAATGGTCACAGAAATAACTTAAATCTGACTAAAATAATAATAAAATTAAAAATCTATGAAAATGAACAAATGAAAGTCAGTCATTGCTTTTCAACCCTGCTTCCACAAAATTTAAAAAAAAAATTAACTCATGAAATAGGCCTGGACAGAAATTATGGTACCCCTGAAAATAATTTGACAAAAGGGACATGTTAAATC
Organism: Phyllobates terribilis; assembly: GCF_046119375.1. Lineage (NCBI taxonomy): Eukaryota > Metazoa > Chordata > Amphibia > Anura > Dendrobatidae > Phyllobates > Phyllobates terribilis. Next base: position 697,601,460 of record NW_027362762.1, read on the forward strand.
AAGTTGTGTCCACTAATTAGCATCACAGGTGTCTACAATCTTGCAATCAGTCAGTGGGCCTGTATATAGGGCTACAGATACTCACTGTGCTGTTTGGTGACATGGTGTGTACCACACTCAACATGGACCAGAGGAAGCAAAGGAAAGAGTTGTCTTAGGAGGTTAGAAAGAAAATTATAGACAAGCATGTAAAAGGTAAAGGTTATAAGACCATCTCCAAGCAGCTTGATGTTCCTGTGACTACAGTTGCAAATATTATTCAGAAATTTAAGATCCATGGGACTGTAGCCAACCTCCCTGGATGTGGCCGGAGGAGGAAAATTGATGACAAATCAAAGAGATGGATAATACGAATGGTAACAAAAGAGCCCAGGATAACTTCTAAAGAGATTAAAGGTGAACTTCAAGATCCAGGAACATCAGTGTCAGATCGCACCATCTGTCATTGTTTGATCCAAAGTGGACTTCATGGGAGACGACCAAGAAGAACACCATTGTTGAAAAAAATCATAAAAAGGCAGATTGGAATTTGCCACCGGGTACTGCGTGCCTGAAAAGCAAAGACTGTTCAAACTTACCAGTGGTGAAGGTTTCCCGCCATCCGGCGCCATCTTCTACCTTCTTCCCGCCATCCGCGAAGTTTTCCCGCCATCCGGCGCCATCTTCGACCTTCTTCCCGCCATCCGTGGAGTTTTCCCGCCATTGGACGCCATCTTGAGGACGCCGCGCGGGAAGAAGAGGGGCGTGGACTCCGAAAGCGCGCGAGAACTGAAGCCCCGCCTCACGTCCGGACGTTGCGTAAGGTCCTGGAAGGAGCCCAGCAGACGCCGACGTCACAGGAGCGCGACGGAAGGTCCTCAACCCTGACGATTCACTGCGGAGCCGCGGCCTACGGAAGAGGATCATCGCAAGGTAGGCCACGGTCCACTAGGGGGGAGGAAGATGTCGGATACGGAGGAGAGCTTCACTGCCTCAACCCCCGCCAGCGCTACCGCTGCTGCAGTTATGCCCTTCACCATGCCCTATATCCCGGGAGCAGCTTGGCTACCCCAGTACTCAGGGGAGTCACATACCCTGCATGACTTTAGAGAAAAGCTGGATAGCCTCTTCCAGGTGTACCCCCTCACAGAAGAGCAAAAAGTGAGCATCCTGGTGGCCCAACTAACCGGGGCAGCCAAAAGGGAAGTAAAATCCTGGCCACCTGGGAGGAAGACTGTCGCAGGGATACTAACCCGGCTGAAGGACACCTTTGATACCCGCACCTCAGCCGAGATTAAGCTTAGATTCTACGGGTGCAAGCAGCGAGCGCATGAGAGTATAAGGGACTATGCACTAAACCTACAAGAGGCCCTGAGGGCCATAAAGCAGACCGACCCTGATGGGGTGGGAAACGAGGACAGGCTATTGACTGAACAATTTATAGAGGGTTTATATTGCAATGCCCACCGAACCCAGTTGCGGGCAATGGCCTTACAGGATCCCCATCTGGACTTTGCACAGTTCAAGGATAGAGCTATCCGGGTGCTCCGAGAACCAGCACCGGGTGGCGTTGTTACCCACAGGCGCCCAGCTATCACTTACCACCAGGAGGCGGCGCCCTTGTCGGCAGGGCCTGTGGGAGCTGATGCGCAGGCTTTGGACAATGACCCGGCTCCAGACCTACACCATCAGGTCCAAGAGCTAGCTAAGAGCGTTGCTGCGCTAACCCGAACTGTGCAGTCTTTACAGGTTTCCACCCCAGGGAAGATCCAGCTGGCATCCGGACCGGAGGACATCCCGTGGCGTCGACCAAGGAGGACCCCACCGGCCAGAGGAAGACCCAGTGACCGATACAGCGAGGACGGACGACCCATCTGCCGCCGCTGCAATCAACCCGGACATATGGAAAGGTACTGTTCTTTAAACGGGCACAACCTGGGGTAGAGGGCCCACCCCCAGGAAAAAGATCACCAGGCCCATCGAACTGGCGCGACAGATATGTGGGAGGACGTCCAGTCTTGCCTGTGGTACTGGATGGCATTCCCATGAGTGCCCTACTGGATACCGGGTCACAGGTCACCACCATCCCGTACATGCTCTTCAAGCAGTACTGGAATGACTCGGATATTACCCGCTACCCTGACGACGACTTGAGTATCATCGCCAGCAATGGCCAGCCCGTGCCACAGATCGGATTTAAAGAGGTGACCCTCAAAATCGGTAGAGTCGAACTGGCCGCACAGGGACTGATCATTGTAGATATTGATAAACATGAGAGTCACCCAAAAATAACTCTAGGAACTAACGTAATTGAAAATTGTCTTGCAGAGGTGATTTTCCTTTTACAGCAGGTTGCCAAGAACGCCAGCTCCGGCGAGCAGCGGGTGCTCCAGAAAGAGATCCGGGCACTGATGCAACGGCAACAAGTGGAACTCTCCGGCGGTGAGATTGGTAGCGTAAGAATATGTGACCCTTTTCCTATTGCCATGCCCCCAAAAAGTGAAATGATGATTTGGTGCCGGGCAGCTATTGGTCTGAGAGGTAGAGATTACCAGGCAATGGTAGAACCAGTTTACTCAGACAGTAGGCCCACCATTTTGACAGCACGGGGGGTGGTCAATGTACGCCATGGGAGGGTGCCCATTCGCATAATAAATATCGGGGAGAGGGAAGTGTACCTGCCCCGGTATGCCACGCTAGCCAAATTATATACCACTAATCAAAATTCTATACAATCTGTGGAACCCTTGCCTCCATCTCACCCGGAGGAAGGTAACGGCTCTAAGAAAGACATGGAGGACTGGTGTCAGCAACTACATTTGGGTACTGATTCCACTCCCTCACATCAGAAACAAGGAGTCTATCGGGTGGTTCAAGAGTATGAGAGAGTGTTTAGTAAACACCCGTTAGACTTCGGGCGAGTCAAGGGGGTAGAACACCGCATCCCCACGGGAGATCATCCTCCCATAAAAGAGAGGTATCGACCCGTACCCCCTGCACATTACCAACACGCCAAGGGGATGCTTAGAGACATGAAGGAGGCTGGGGTAATCCGGGATAGCTGTAGCCCCTGGGCAGCCCCACTAGTTTTAGTCAAAAAGAAAGACAACACCATGAGGATGTGTGTAGATTACCGGAAAATCAACCGTATCACACACAAGGATGCGTACCCCTTACCAAGGATAGAGGAGTCATTGGCTGCTTTAAGATCTGCTAACTTCTTCTCTACCTTGGATCTCACTAGCGGGTACTGGCAGGTTCCTGTAGCAGAGGCGGACCGGGAGAAGACCGCATTCACCACCCCGATGGGACTTAGCGAGTTCACCTGCATGCCGTTCGGACTCTGCAACGCCCCAGGAACCTTCCAACGATTAATGGAGTGCTGTCTGGGCCACAGAAACTTCGAGACGGTCCTGTTGTACCTGGACGATGTCATCGTATACTCCAAAACTTATGAGGACCACCTGAAACACCTGGCGGAGGTGTTCGAAGCTCTGGCGAGTTACGGCCTAAAGGTGAAGCCCTCCAAGTGTCACCTCCTGAAACCAAAGGTGCAATACCTGGGACACGTGGTGAGCGCTGACGGAGTGGCTCCCGACCCCGATAAGATCACCGCAATTAAGGGATGGCCAAGCCCCTCCAGCGTAAAAGAAGTGCGGCAGTTCCTAGGGTTGGTAGGCTACTACCGAAGGTTTATTCCCGGTTTCACCAAAAAGGCAGCGCCTATGCAGGACCTCCTGATAGGCCAGTCCCGAAAGGCCAAGAACCAGAAGCCGCCCTTCAAATGGGAAGAGCTAGAAGAAGAGTCCTTCCGCCAGCTGAAGATGGCCCTCACGGGGGATGAAATCTTGGCGTACCCGGACTATAGCCAGCCCTTCATCCTCTACACCGACGCCAGTAACATCGGGCTAGGAGCCGTACTGTCCCAGATTCAGCAGGGGAGAGAACGAGTAATCTCCTATGCCAGCCGAAAACTGCGACCCACCGAAAGGAACCCCGAGAATTACAGCTCATTTAAGCTAGAGTTCCTGGCCGTGGTATGGGCAGTCACCGAGCGCTTTAGGCATTACCTCGCTTCTTCCCGGTTCACCGTATACACGGATAACAACCCGTTGACACACCTGGACACGGCAAGACTCGGTGCCCTGGAGCAGAGGTGGATGGCCCGTCTGTCCAACTACGAGTTCACAATCAAATACCGGGCAGGACGCTCCAATACTAACGCGGATGCCCTGTCCAGGATGCCCAACCTGCCGGACGAAGGAGAAGATCCGGAGGGACTGGAAGAAGTTGAACTCCCTGCGTTCCACCGTCATGGGACTATCCAGTATTCCCACCAGGTAAGGGGTAAGCAGGCTGCTACGTTGAACCCCTTACCCCACTACAACTGGGCGGAAACGCAAGACAGCGACCCTGCCGTCCGACTGGTGAAGGAGATGCTGACTCGGCCGGAGGCTCGCCTTGAACCAGACGCTCCGGAGGAAGCCAAACAATTATGGGCGGAGAAGAGTCGACTATTCCTTTGCAAGGGGAAGTTGTGCCGCAGAATGGTCAACTCCCGGACGCATGAACTACTCTGGCAAGTAGTGGTGCCACGAAGAGACGCAGCCATGGTGATGGAGGCATACCACGACGGAGCTGGACACTTCGGGTGGAAAAAGCTGGAGTTCCTGCTGCGCGAGCGGTTCCACTGGGTAGGCATGAGGGGAACCATCGAGAAGTGGTGCAGAGACTGTGGCCCGTGCAATCTGAGAAGGAAGGACCGGGCCAGCCAGAAGACTCCCCTGCAGTCCATCGTCACCCGGCAACCGTTGGAACTGGTAGCCTTGGATCATGTAAAACTGACCCCAAGCAGAAGTGGCTACGTCTACGCGTTAACCATCGTGGATCATTACTCCCGGTTCTTGGTTGTCGTCCCCGTCAAGGACTTAACGGCTCAAACAGCAGCTAGAGCCTTCCAGCAGCACTTCTGCCGTCCACACGGGTACCCGGACCAAGTGCTGACGGACCAGGGACCTGCCTTTGAAGCGGAGGTCTTCCAGGAATTCTGCAATCTGTATGGCTGCCGGAAGATAAGGACGACACCCTACCATCCGCAAACTAATGGACTTTGTGAAAAAATGAACCAGGTGGTAATGGATCTGCTAAAAACATTGCCCCTGGAAGAACGCAGTCTGTGGCCTGAGAAGTTGCCCGATCTGGTGGACCTATACAACCACATCCCGGTAGGTTCCACCAACTGTACCCCGGCTTACCTAATGAGGGCGAGACCTGGTAAGTTACCTGTTGACCTGGAAATGGGAGTCCTGACACCTGAGGACACTTCACCAGAAACAGACTGGGACACAGAGAGGCAGCAGCAGTACCGGAGAGTACAAGAGAGCGTGGAGCGAAGTCTCTGTCAGGCTAGGGAAAGACAAGAGAAGACTTACAACCAGTATGCTCCCGCTGTTCCCCTGGTACCCGGAGAGCAGGTCTTGAAGAGGAAAAGACGGCTCCACAAGTTGGATGACCAGTGGGAGGAGGACCCGTACACCGTACTGCCCTCAAGCCACGAGAACCCGAAGGTCTGTACCATCAGTAAAGACGGAGGGGAAACCACAGCCATTGTATCCCGGGACCACCTGAAGAAGTGTCCCGAACAACTGAGGAACCCTGAAGAGGAACACGAAGACCATCGACCCGTGGAAGAAAGGGAAGATATGGTTAGTACCGTGCTCGGGGACTTCCCTCGGTCTTGGACTCAAGTCAATGGTGCAGTTGTGGTACCCGTACTCACCTTCCTCCAACCATCATCCCAAGAACCTACGGAGCAACGGGTAGAGCTGGAAGAACAGCCAGTCCAGGAGGCAGAAGACTCCACATGAGTAGAACAGGAGAATCAACCCTCTGCTCATAGTGAGCCTGCCGTACCCCTAGTGAGACAAAGAGCCGGTAGACAGCTGCCCAGTTTACCCTTGACAGCTCCTATACCCTGTAGTTCAGGGCCAGACAGTCAGCTCCGTAGGTCCACTAGGGCCACTAGAGGCCAGTTACCCGCACGCTGGAGAATTTGAAGTGTAAAAATAGTTTTATTTATGTTTATCTGTGTATTGTTGCTTGTGTATAATTTTGTGTTTCCAGTTGTTTTTAGGAAACCTTGGTGGATTTACCGGGAATCCTTGTATATAGTTGGAGCGTAACCCAGGATGGACTAGAGACTGTTAAGGACTCGGGGTAGGACAGACCCCTACCTGGTTACGTCTCCCTGTGTTGGTGAAATGGACACCTTTGCTTTTCTTCAAAGACTGCATCCGGTTGCGGACACGCCGTAACCATCTTATGTGTTTTTCTTATAGTATTGTTATTGTTATACTTTGTTATGTTTTTCTAAATGTGTTTAGTCCCGGAGTACTAAATTTCACTAGGGGGGAATGTGGCACCCCAGGGGTCTGGTTTTCCACAGTAATGTAATGTTATGTCTGAGAGCAGGTGGGAGGTCCTTTGGTCAGGGATCCTGTGCATGCCACACCTCCTGCCCAGTCTTGGGAGGGGAAGAACTTCCCCTGTATAAACCCGGGGCTGAGGCAGGGTGAGTCAGACAAGGAGAGTGGAGACAAGAAGCAGCATAGGAAACAGCAGAGTTCCAAGGAGTCAGGGGCTGGCAGCTGCAGCGCTCGCCCTGACTAAGAAGATTCTTTACCGGACCCGGAGTCCGAGGCTGTGGGGACTAACTTCTACCCAGCAGCAGAATCCGTCAGGCAGGGGATTTCAGGTCCTCTGGCCCAGAAGCCCGAAGGCACGGTCACACGCGTGGGACCAGCACCGCCATCGTGGAGCGGAAGCCATTAGAAGGCCCCGAGTCACCGGCCATACGGGTGAGCACCACACGGTACACTCAGGGACGTGGGCTACTTACATCAGCTTCTAGCAAGGTAGCCAGAAGAGTACAGTCAGTTTGTGAGGCCTACAACTACGCCTGGCCAGGGGAGATCCCATCTGCTCAAAGACTGACCAGGCCCCGTTTGCTAGCAAGTACTCCGGGAGGGTCTATCGTTGTTACCAGTAAAGACCCTGAACTACACCGTACCGTCTCTGAGTGGTTCCTGCTACCCCCATCATCCACGTCGGCTGCCCTGAGGCCATACCCCTCCCGTTGGGGGTTATACTATCACGCTGCACAATCCTACCACCGGCCTCAGCGGTCTGCCCTGCAGCAGCAGCTCCCTGGCTGCACTCAACGGGTGGCGTAGTCATCAACTATTTACTACTAATAGACTGCCGTCTAGTTTGACTCCCTGGGCACGGACCGGGTCACCGCCACGAGACTACAACCCTCTACTGATCCGGCTCCGGGTAGGCTCCCGCATGCGCAACGCAGCGCGACACAGGCCCAGGGGCGCGTCATATACACTGCACAGTACCTCTCCTCCTGTCCTGTATATAAACACTGCACAGTACCACGCCTCCTGTCCTGTATATATACACTGCACAGTACCACTCCTCCTGTCCTGTGTATATACACTGCACAGTACCACCTCTCCGGAATACAGTTAGGTCCATATATATTTGGACAGAGACAACATTTTTCTAATTTTGGTTCTAGACATTACCACAATGAATTTTAAACAAAACAATTCAGATGCAGTTGAAGTTCAGACTTTCAGCTTTCATTTGAGGGTATCCACATTAAAATTGGATGAAGGGTTTAGGAGTTTCAGCTCCTTAACATGTGCCACCCTGTTTTTAAAGGGACCAAAAGTAATTAGACAATTGACTCCAAGGCTATTTCATGGACAGGTGTGGGCAATCCCTTCGTTATGTCATTCTCAGTTAAGCAGATAAAAGGCCTGGAGTTGATATGAGGCATGGTGCTTGCATTTGGAAGGTTTTGCTGTGAAGTAAACATGTGGTCAAAGGAGCTCTCCATGCAGGTGAAACAAGCCATCCTTAAGCTGCAAAAACAGAAAAAACCCATCCGAGAAATTGCTACAATATTAGGAGTGGCAAAATCTACAGTTTGGTACAGTTTGTCCTGTATATATACACCGCACAGTACCACTTCTCCTCTCCTGTATATATACACTGCACAGTACCACTCATCCTGTACTGTATGTGTGTGTATGTATAGATATATATATATATATATATATATACTGTATGTGTACATAGATATATATATATATATATTTATATATATAAATATATATATTATTATTATTTATTATTATAGCACCATTTATTCCATGGTGCATTACATGTGATAGGGATATACATAGCAAAAACATTTACATAATCTTAACAAAACGAGTCAGCGACTGGTACAGGAGGAGCGAGGACCCTGCCCGCGAGCGCTCACAGTCTACAAGGGATGGGTGTGGATACAGTAGGTGGGGGTAGAGGAGGTCATGCAGTAATGTGGTGGAGCAGTGGTTACTGCAGGTGGCAGGCTTGTCGGAAGAGGTAGGTCTTCAGGTTTCTTTTGAAGGCTTCCATGGTAGCTGAGAGTCTGATGTGTTGGAGTACAGAGTTCCAGAGTACGGGGGATGCACGGGAAAAATCTTGTATGCGATTGTGGGAAGAGGAGATAAGAGGGGAGTAGAGAAGGAGATCTTGTGAGGATCGGAGGTTGCGTGCAGGTAAGTACTGGGAGACTAGGTCACAGATGTATGGAGGAGACAGGTTGTGGATGGCTTTGTATGCCATGGTTAGGGTTTTGAACTGGAGTCTCTGGGCAATGGGGAGCCAGTGAAGGGATTGACAGAGGGGGAGGCCGGGGAATAGTGGGGGGACAGGTGGATTAGTCGAGCAGCAGAGTTTAGGATAGATTGGAGGGGCGCAAGAGTGTTGGAAGGGAGGCCACAGAGCAGGAGGTTGCAGTAGTTGAGGCGGAAGATGATGAGGGCATGCGCTAGTGTTTTTGCAGAGTCTTTGCTGAGGAATGCATGGATCCAGGAGATATTTTTGAGTTGGAGTCGGCAGGAAGTGGAAAGGGCTTGGATATGTGGCTTGAAGGAGAGATCAGAGTCCAGGGTTACCTCAAGGCAGCGAGCTTGTGGGACTGGGGAGAGTGAACAGCCATTGACATTGATGGATAGGTCAGATGGGGGATATGAATGAGAGGGTGGAAAGATGATGAACTCGGTTTTATCCATGTTGAGTTTTAGAAATCTGGCAGAGAAGAAGGATGAGATGGCGGACAGACATTGTGGGATTTTGGTTAGTAGGGAGGAGATATCGGGTCCAGAGAGGTAGATCTGTGCATAGAGGTGATGCTGAAAGCCGTGAGACTCTATAAGCTGTCCCAGGCCAAAGGTGTAGATGCAGAAGAGCAGAGGTCCTAGAACTGAACCTTGGGGGACACCGACAGATAGGGGGCGAGATGAGGAGGTGGTGCGTGAGTAGGAGACGCTGAATGTCCTGTCTGTTAAGTATGAGGAGATCCAAGATAGGGCCAAGTCCGTGATGCCAAGAGATGAGAGAATCTGTAGTAAGAGGGAATGGTCCACTGTGTCGAAGGCAGATGACAGGTCCAGAAGGAGGAGGATGGAGTAGTGTCGCTTGGATTTGGTGTTTAGTAGGTCGTTGGTGACTTTGGTCAGGGCAGTTTCAGTCGAGTGATGCGGTCGGAAGCCAGATTGCAGGCGGTCGAAGAGGAAACAGGAGGAGAGGTGGGAGGACAGTTCAAGGTGGACATGTTGTTCTAGAAGTTTTGAGGCAAAGGGGAGAAATGATATGCGGCGGTAGCTAGTCAGAGATGGGATGGGTACCACTTCTTGTTTATATATATACAGTATATATATGTATATATATATATATATGTATATATATATATATATATATACCATGCATAGTACCACTTTTTGAGTCCTGTAGTCAGAGAGGCAACATTAGACTTTGGGAGGGTTAATATTGGTTTATTATTTTCAATATTCCAACGGGAAAATAAGAATAAATATTGGAAAACCTGTTTAAACGGATCCCAAGTAATCCCCTATCCTGAGAACTTTTCAATCACTGGGGGTCCGACCACTGAGATCCCCATGATCCCGAGATCCAGAGCTCTGAAGAGCACCATGTAAGTGGGGCTATGGTGATTTATACACACTGCTGTGCCATTCATATGTGGCTCATCAAATAACTCCTTTAAGAGAGTAATGAGGGGCACGACAAAGTATAGCCAAATTTACTGATCGGGGATAATGAGTGTTATAGTATGTGGGCTGGTGGGGTTTGTGTGGCAGGGCTGCTTTTTTGTCCCAGTCCGACCCTGCTCAACATCATCTGTCAGGGGGAGAGTTGTGGGGCCTTCATGCATATTAGACGGCTAGTCAGTTCCACAGGAATCAGTGGGTTCAAATAAGTTTACTATAGAGGTATAAAATGTCTATTGTGTTTATCTGTGTTCTATATAGAGTTAGCTACATATTGATACAGTGCTGGGCAGATATCTCATATTAAAAAGATGACAACTTTATACTCACACATAAAATGTCTACCACATGTCCTCCATAAGTGCCATGCAACTAATTACTCCCATTGGTGCCTTCAATAAGATTCCTACATATAATGCATTACTCCCCCCACATACTGTACATAACAGACATATACATCATCAGCCAAATGTTCAGATACAAAGTAATTGCCATATGCCCAAAAATGCAAAGTAACAGCCAGTTGTCCCCATAAAAAATGCCAACATAAGTGACTACCATATCTGTCACCCATGAAGAAAGCTGCATGTCGTGTGATGCTGGTTACCTGCCAAACCCCTCAAAGCTACATACTCTCATTGGCACATTGATACACACTTTTCTTCAAAATAAACTTTGTATTCACAGATCAGACATCTTGAACTTTTGTATAGTGGTTTTCATTTTAAAATAAAATGAGCAATTATTAAAAAGGTAAAGAAAATGCACAGTTCATACATCAACAAAAGAGTTCACTGAAAAGTAAAGCATTTTGTTTTCAATGATAACAGCTACATAGTTTTGAACATAGCTGCGGTTGAAGCAAGGCACATGTCCACTGAAAGCAAAATTTCTGTTAATGCTAGACTTGGAGCAAACTTTATTTTTTTAGTTTCTTTTAACATGACATGTTAACTAATGGATAATTCCCAAAGAAGTGTAGCACAAAATGTGTTCTTGGCAAATCATCAGAGATTTTCATTCTCTTACTTTTTATGATGATTCAACCTAAATAGAGGACTTGTTTAGCTTCAAAGGGAAGTTAGAAGCCTGCTCATCTTCATCTTCCTAATGTGTATAACACAATTCATACAATGTTCTTAGTGCTAAATGTTTCATTTACACAGCAGAAAATTCTATGTTATAGTCTGGAACAAAGGTGAAATCTCTTATAGCAGCAAAAATAGAGATTCATTAAAATGTAAATTTTACTAATAGACTGTTAAAAAGTAATCACCAACAATAACAAGACATATAGTGTCCTGAACTAATATTTAAATTACAACAGTAATGAGTACGTGAATAACAACCAGGCCACTTAATTATCACAGCACAAATATCTGCAGAGATATATTCAGATGATAAATTGCTCATATGTACACCCACAGCATTGGCCCATACTCAGTGGTTACCTGGGTGTTCATAAACAGATGTTAGAACAAAACAAGAAAAATGAAAAAAAGTGGAACCGTCTCACCCATCCTTGTCGTTTTCATATAGGATGGACTGTATTCCACTCTGACGTCTGTGCTTGGAATGCCAATATCGGAAGAAGTGAGGTAGGAGAAGAGTGGGGACCCTATTGTACTCTGTCAGGGTTGCTCTGGCCCTCAACACCCCAGACTCCTGTCCTTACAAGGACAGTCCACAGCTGGCCCTCTTCATAGATGTCCCTATTGCAAATTTTCATGCGTCTCCGTCTCAGGATATATGTATAATCTTTTTGGCCCTGAGAGACAAGCCATGAAGGATTTCATTGCGGAAAGACTGGAGAAGGGACATATCAAACCCTCATCTTCACCCATGGCGGCAGAGTTCTTCTTTGTGAAGAAAAAAGATGGAAGTCTCGGTCCCTGTTTAGATCTCTGGGAATTAAAACAAATTACCATCCGTGTTCCATACCCTCTTCATCTGATTCCTAATTGTTACAGCCAGGTTGTGGGAGCTATGGTATTCTCCAAGTTGGATTTAAGGGGAGCCCTAACCTGGTTAGCATCAGAGAAAACTAATGGACTAAGGGACAAATGGAAAACAGTGTTCAATATACCGGAAGGACATTTCGAGATTCTGGTTATGACTTTTTGGTTTTACCAATGCACCTGCGGTATTCCAGCATTTCATAAATTATATTTTCCATCATTTCGATATTTTGGTTTACTCACCTGATTTTGAGACTCTTCGGGGGCATGTTAAGCAGGTGCTCCAGATATTAAGGGATAAGAAACTTTATGCCAAACTAGAAAAATGTATTTTCGCTGTCCAGGAGGTGCAGTTTTTGGGATACTTGTTGTCATCTTCGGGTTTTCGGATGGATCCAGAGAAGATCCATGTAGTCTTTGACTGGCAACGTCCCGAGAACCTGAAGGCTCTACAAAGTTTTTTGGGCTTTACTAATTTTTACCGGAAATTCATCCAAAATTACTCTGTTATAGTGAAATCCTTTACTGACATGACTAAGAAGGGATCTGATTTTTCCAAATGGTCGGATGCTTCCCTCCAGACTTTTTCTTCCTTAAAGAATCATTTTGCCACTGCACCTATACTCAGTCAACCCGATGTTTCTCAACCCTTTATTGTGGAGGTTGATGCATCGGATATCGGGGTTGGGGCCTTCTTTTCTAAAAACAAAATTGTCTTCGGCTGAGGGAAATTATGACTTGGGTAATTGGGAACTTTTGGCGATCAAATTGGTGATCGAGGAATGGCGACATTGGTTGGAGGGGACTGTCTATCCTATTACTGTTATTACTGACTATAAGAACCTGTCATATCTCCAGTCAGCTAAATGCCTCAACCCTAGGCAAGCCAGATGGTCCCTGTTTTTTACTAGGTTCAATTTTATTGTCACTTTTCCTCCAGGGGTCAAAAATGTCAAGGCTGATGCTTTGTCCCGGAGCTTCCCTGGTGATGGTGATCATGAGAACTCTGCCACGATATTACAGAAAGGGGTAGTCATTTCGGGACTTTATCCTGAACTGGAGTGTGAGGCGTTGGAGGCACAGGGGGACGTCCCTGCCTCCTGCCTTTCAGGAAAGTTATTTGTACCATCTAATCTGCGCCGCAAAGTAATTAAACATAACTCTGTGCTTGCTGGGCATCCAGGAGGAAAGGCAACCGCAGACCTCCTCTCTTGTCGTTTTTGGTGGCCGGGGTTGCATCGGGATGTAATTGAACACGTAGCTGCTTGTAGTATTTGCGCACGTTCTAAGGTTTTGCATACCCATCCTTCTGGTACTCTTCTTCCGCTACCTATTCCTAGTAGGCCATGGACACATTTGTCCATGGATTTTATTACTGACCTACCAATTTCTGCAGGCAAAATGGTGGTTTTAGTAGTAGTACATAGGTTCAGTAAAATGGTTAATTTTGTCGCATTGCCTGCTCTTCCAAATGCCAAGACACTCAGGTGTTCATAAATGAGATTGTGAAACTTCACGGGGTTCCCTCCGATGTGGTGTCAGATCAGGGGACCCAGTTTGTTTCCAAGTTCTGGAAGGCGTTCAGTTCTCGACTGGGGGTGCAGCTGTCCTTTTCCTCTGCCTTCCACCCTCAGTCGAATGGACAGACCGAGCATGCCAAACAGAATTTGGAGACCTTCCTCAGGTGTTTCATTTCTGAAAATCAGGAGGATTGGGCATCCTACCTACCGCTGGCAGAATTTGCCATTAATAATCATCGTCAAGAATCCACTGGCAGGTCACCGTTCTTTCATTCATATGGCTATCACCCACAGTTTGGTACCTTTAGTGGGGGAGAAACTTCAGGAGTTCCTGAAGAGGAACGGTTTGCTTCGTCACTCTCCTTGGTATGGCAGGGTGTGCTGAGTAATTTAAAGATCATGGGAGACAGGTATAAACTTTTGGCTGACAGAAAACCCTTGCCAGTAATGTGAATGACTTTGTGTGGTTGTCTACCAGGAATATAAGTTCCTTCTTGGAAGCTGGGCCCTAGGTTTATTGGTCCTTATAAAATAACTGCTGTCATTAACCCAGCAGCATTTCGTCTTGAACTTCCTCAGGCCATTAAAGTCCACAACGTGTTCCTTAAATCCTTACTTAAAAAATATGTGGAACCTCTTGATCCCTCACCTCAACCACCCCCCCCAGTAATGGTTGATGGTAAACTGGAGTTCCAGATTTTGAGGATTGTAGATTCTCATCTAAAACGTCGTTCTCTACAATACTGTGCTGGAAAGGCTATGGTCCAGAGGAGAGGATGTGTGTTTCAGCGTCAGAGGTGAACGCTCCCAGATTGGTTCGCTCATTTCACATCTCTTTTCCTGAGAAACCCGCTCCTGAGGCCACTCGTAGAAGGGGGGTACTGTCACGGTTGTGTCGGAAGTGACAGACAGTCCCCCTGCAGTTGGTTGCAGGAGATCTCTACGTTTGGCATTACAGATATCTTCTTAGAGGCTGGCTAGCTAGGATCCAGAAGCTACCCCCCTCTGGCTAATTGGCTCCCTGGCCTGGGTGTATAAATATCTGGTGTGTCTGAGAGGGAGGTGCCGGTGATATTTATTACTACATGTGAGGCTTTAGCAAGAGCAGTACTTCGTCCTCTCTGGAGCTTGAGGCCGCGTGCGCATTTGTTTGGAGTTGTCTAAAGCTAAGCAATTCCCCCCTGTTTGTCTTCCCTTGCTGTCTATAGAGTTTAGTCGACTAGTGCTCATCTCCTTCCTTCCCTAGCCTTAGCCATATGCCAGGGAAAGTCAGGGCGAGGCACGCGTGTGGCGATTGGTGAAGAGCCAATATAGGAACAGTAGTTGAGACAGGGTGACACTAGACCAGACTAGTAGGTCTCCACTGCCACCTTTTCCTAGTGTCTTGGCTCCCTTTCCCTCTTCTCTCTGTATTGCACTAAGTCTTATCCACACCTTGAGTGACACCCATCCTGTTATGTGCTGGCCCCATTCTGCGCCCCCATCCTGTTATGTGCGCCCCCTTCCTGGTATGTGCTGCCCCCATCCTGCACCCCCATCCTATGTGCTGCCCCCATCCTGCGCCCCCATCCTATGTGCTGCCCTCATCCTGCACCCCATCCTGTTATGTGCTCCCCCATCCTGGTATGTGCTCCCCCATCCTGTTTTGTGCTGCCCCCATCCTGTTATGTGCTGCCCGATCCTGTTATATGCGCCCCCCATCCTGCACCCACATGCTGTTATGTGCTGCCCCCATTCTTCACCACCATCCTGTTATGTGCTCTCCCATCCTGCGCCCCCATCCTGTTATGTACTGCCCACATCCTGTGCCCTCATCCTGTTTTGTGCTCCCCCATCCTGTTATGTGCTACCCCCATCCTGTTATGTGCACCCCAATCCTGTTATGTGCACCCCCATCCTGTTATGTGCTCCACCATCCTGTTACGTGCGACTACGTCCATCCTGTTATGTTCTGCCCCCATCCTGTTATGTTCTGCCCCATCCTGTTATGTGCTCCCCCATCCTGTTATGTGCTGCCCCATCCTGTTTTGTGCTCCCCCATTCTGTTTTGTGCTCCCCCATCCTGTTATGTGCTGCCTCATCCTGTTTTGTGCTCTCACATCCTGTTATGGGCTTCCCCCATCCTGTTATGTGCTGCCCCAATCCTGATCCTCCCACCAGTTATGTGCTGCCCCATCCTGCGCCCCCATCCTGTTTTGTGCTCCCCCATCCTTTTTTGTGCTCTCTCATTCTGTTATGTGCTCCCCCATCCTGTTATGTGCTCCCCATCCTCTTATATGCACCCCCATCCTGTTATATTCTGCCCCAATCCTCTTACGTTCTGCCCCCATCCTTTAATATTCTGCCCCATTCTGTTATGCGCTCCCCCGTCCTGTTACGTGCTCCCCCATCCTGTTATGCATTGCCCCCATCCTGTTATGTGCTGTTCCCATCCTGCTCCCCATCCTGTTATGTTCTGCCCCCAACCTGTTATGTGCTGCCCCCATCCTGCTCCCCATCCTGTTATGTGCGCCTCCATCCTGTTATGTGCTTCCCCCATCCTGCTCCCCCATCCTGTTATGTGCTGCCCCATCCTGTTTTGTGCTCCCCCATCCTGTTTTGTGCTCCCCCATCCTGTTATGTGCTGCCTCATCCTGTTTTGTGCTCTCACATCCTGTTATGGGCTTCCCCCATCCTGTTATGTGCTGCCCCAATCCTGCTCCTCCCACCAGTTATGTGCTGCCCCCATCCTGCGCCCCCATCCAGTTTTGTGCTCCCCCATCCTTTTTTGTGCTCTCTCATTCTGTTATGTGCTCCCCCATCCTGTTATGTGCTCCCTCATCCTCTTATATGCACCCCCATCCTGTTATATTCTGCCCCAATCCTCTTACGTTCTGTCCCCATCCTTTAATATTCTGCCCCATTCTGTTATGCGCTCCCCCATCCTGTTACGTGCTCCCCCATCCTGTTATGCGCTGCCCCCATCCTGTTATGTGCTGTTCCCATCCTGCTCCCCATCCTGTTATGTTCTGCCCCCAACCTGTTATGTGCTGCCCCCATCCTGCTCCCCATCCTGTTATGTACGCCTCCATCCTGTTATGTGCTTCCCCCATCCTGCTCCCCCATCCTGTTATGTGCTCTCCCATCCTGTTATGTGCTCTCACATCCTATTATGTGCTGCCCCCATCCTGTTATGTGCTGCCCCCATCCTGTTACCTATCCTGTTATGTGCTGCCCCCATTCTGGTTTATGCTCCCCCATCCTGTTATGTGCGCCTCCATCCTGTTATGTGCTTCCCCCATCCTACTCTCCCATTCTGTTATGTGCTGCCCACATCCTGTTTTCCCATCCTGTTATGTGCTGTCCCCATCCTGTTATGTGCTGCCCATATCCTGTGCCCCCATCCTGTTATGTGCTGTCCCCATCCTGCGCCCCCATCCTGTTATGTGCTGCTCCACCCTGTTATGTGCTGCACCCATCCTGCGCCCCCATCCTGTTATGTGCTGCCCCCATCCTGCTCCCCCATCTTGTTATCTGCATCCCCATCCTGGTGTGTGCTGCCCCCATCCTGCACCCCATCCTGTTATGTGTTGCCCCATCTTGCTGCATCATCCTATTATGTGTTGCTCCCATCCTGCTCCCTCATCCTGTGATGTGCTGCCCCAATCCTGCTCCCCCATCCTGTTATGTGCTGCCCCCATCCTGCTCTCCCATCCTGTTATGTGCTGCCTCCATCCTGTGCCCCATTCTGAATTGTGCTGCCCCCATCATGTTATGTGCTTCCCCCCATCCTGTTATGTTCTGCCCCATCCTGTTATGTGCTCCTCCACCCTGTTATGTGCTCCCCCATCCTGTTATGTGCTGTCCCCATCCTGTTATGTGTTGCCCCCATCCTGTTATGTGCTGCCCTCATGCTGCTTCCTATCCTGTTATGTGTTGCCCCCATTCTGGTATATGCTCCCCCATCCTGTTATGTGCACCTCCATCCTGTTATGTGCTTCCCCCATCCTGCTTCACCATCCTGTTATGTGCTCCCCAATCTTGCTATGTGCTCCCCCATCCTGTTATGTGCTGCCCCCATCCTGTTATGTGCTGCCCCCATCCTGCTACCCCATCCTGTTATGTG
The DNA here is from genome assembly GCF_046119375.1 of Phyllobates terribilis. NCBI lineage: Eukaryota > Metazoa > Chordata > Amphibia > Anura > Dendrobatidae > Phyllobates > Phyllobates terribilis. Next base: position 697,619,155 of record NW_027362762.1, read on the forward strand.
CTGCCCCCATCCTGCTCTCCTATCCTGTTATGTGCTGCCCCCATCCTGTGCCCACATCCTGTTATGTGCTGCCCATATCCTCTGCCCCCATCCTGTTATGGGCTACCCAATCCTGTTATGTGCTCCCCATCTTCTTTTGTGCTGCCCCATCTTGTTTTGTGAAATCTCCATCCTGCGCCCATCCTGTTATGTGCTGCCCCCATCCTGTTATGTGCTGCACCCATCCTGTGCCCCCCTCCTGTTATGTGCTGCCCCCATTCTGCCCCCCCATCCTGTTTTGTGTTTCCCCATCCTGGTATGTTCTGCCCTCATCCTGCTCCCCCATCCTCTTATATGCTGCCCCCATCCTGCTCCCTCATCCTGTCATGTGCTGCCCCCATCCTGCTCTCCCATTCTGTTATGTGCTGCCCCCCTCCTGTGCCATCATCCTGTTATGTGCTGCCCCCATCCTGCACTCCCATCCTGTTATGTGCTCCCCATCTTCTTTTGTGCTGCCCCATCCTCTTTTGTGCAACCCCCATCCTGTGCCCAATCCTGTTTTGTGCTGTCCCCCTCCTGCGCCCCCATCCTGCTACCCCATGCTGGTATTTTCACCCCCATCATGGTCCATGCTCCCCTATCCTGGTATTTGTGCCCCCATCCTGGTACCCCCATCCTGGTATTTGTGCTGCACCCTTCCTGTCCTGTTTTGTGCTGCCCACATCCTGTGTTGTGCTGCTCTCATCCAGCACCCCCATCCTGTTTTATGCTGCCCCCATCCTGTTTTGTGCTGCCCCCATCCTGTGCCCCCATCCTGTTTTGTGCAGCCCTAATCTTGCTCCCCAACCCTGGTATGTTCTGCCCCCATCCCGCTCCCCCATCCTGTTATGTGATGCCCCATTCTGCCCCCTCATTCTGTTTTGGGATGCCCATTCTGCTCCCCCATCCTGATATTTCTGGTCCTCCATCCTGATATTCGTGCCCTCATCCTGGTCCCACATCCTGGTATTTGTGCTCCCCCATCCTGGTATGTGTGCTGCCCCCATCCATACAAAAAAACAACAACACTCCTACTCACCTTTTTCCCCTCTCCCTTGCAGCACATCCTCATTCTCCGGCTAGTCTGGAGGAAGAGTGTGGTGCTGGAGTTCGCGCCTGCACATAGCGAGATCTCCGGCGCCATTTTGTTGAAGACAAATTTGCAGTGTGCAAATTTGTCTTCAACAAAATGGTGCCAGAGATCGCGCTAGGCGCAGGGGAGAACTCCGGCACCACACTCCTCCTCCAGACTCGCCGGAGATCAAGGTATGTGTCCTAATGGTGCTGGAGATAGCGGTATGCGATAAGTGCTTACGCATACCGCGATCTCCGGCACCACAGTCCTTCATTCTCGTCCTCCTCCCTCTGACCTATAACGGCTGATGTTTTTTCTTCTGTGTCTGGCCAGACTGCGCAGGCACATCGTACCTGCGCAATCTATAGAGGCTTTGGACAGATGGACACTTCCTCCGTTATATTATAGATATCTTAGAGGAGCAGCATTCCAATGGACACAGTCTATGCTTCAAGTGACATTTTTATTTACTTTTATATGGTTCAAGATCCAAGCTTATTCTGTGCAATTCCATGTACCATGACATTCCTGAAAAAAATCTGCTGACATCTACCAGGATGAAGATGAAACAACGGTGGACATTTCAGCAAGACAATGATCCGAAACACACAACCAAGAAAACTCTCAATTGGTTTCAGAAAAAGAAAATAAACCTTCTGGAAAGGCTAAGCCAATCACCTGACCTGAATCCAACAGAATATTGTCATGGCTCAGTTTCAGGACTCGATCAGGTGACCTGTTGCTGCGTAGTTGGTTTCCCCTTCTGCTGAACCACAGCCTGTTTGGTCTCTGTCCAACTGCTGATAGTTCTCTCGTCTTTGCTTTCCTTTCCTTGGTTTTCTTCTTTTCAGGGGTGTCTCTCACTGCCTCATTTAGTTCTGTCCTATAAAATCTTGGGAGGGGCTATTTATAATCATCATGCACCTGTCTCCTCTGTTGGCTATACTTGAAGATTGATGGATGTTTGGAGTGACAGCTCCTCAGCTAGGGATTATGTTGCCTGGTTAATCTCTGTTGCATTTGCTGTGTTTTGTTTGTGAGTCTTCCTCTCCAGTACCTTTCATTTTCTTGTATGCTTTGAGTCTGGGAAGTTTCCATGTGTTCCATTTGTTTTAGCTCTTCTTATCTTCCTCCATCTTCTCTGTATGACTGTGTGGACATGATCATAGGCCTGTGCTTCAATCTTAGATTTAAGTGTATAGCATTTTATAGTTATAATTGTTTCAGTGCTGCACAGCATCTATAGATAGGGAGCAGTTAAGGATATTCATGGTCAGTTGACTCTTTGACGCCATTTACTTAGGGTGCCAACTTCTGCAGTCTGGCAGGGACAAATCAGGGTCAGTTTAGGGACTTTCCTAGTTTGAACAGGGACCTGTTCTTTGCAGATGTTGTGCCTTCCTGGTTTGTATGTTACCCCTGTGAGTGTGTTTACACAGTTATAACAATTTTTTATGGAAGGAACTAAAGCTCAGAGTTCATAGAAAGAGCCCATGGAACCTTCAGGTTTAGAGGAGTGTTTGTGTGGAAGAATGGGCCAAAATCACACTTGCACTCAGCAATGCATGCGACTAGTTTCTCCATACAGGAGGCGTCTTGAAGGTGTCATCACCAGCAAAGTCTTTTGTACGAAGTATTAATTAAATTTCAGTGTGTTCAATACTTTTGCCCTGTGTCATTTCTCATTATCAAATAACTTAATTTATGGACATCAATAGTTTCATTTCTTTGCCGCTGTGGATTGGATAGGTTGTTACCGACATCTAGTGAAAATTTCATGTCAAGAGCACCTTTAGAAATATATTAACTTAGAAAATTGGTGACAAGTTCAATACTTTTTTAACCCACTGTATGTACAGGTGGATAGCACATGCAAAAAAGCAGGTGCACATCTGTAAAAAAAATCACATTGAAAAATATCTGGCATACATCAAGAATATTTTATTGGGTACTTAGAAAGATACTGTTATATAGATCAAATAGTAATTGAAATTGCGCTAAAATTTGCTATAGTTTAGTCTATTTTGTAAAATGTTAATTGTTTTCTACTAAAGTAAAAAACAAAGACACAAAACCATGTCAAGTTTAGTCATATGTGAAATTGTGTTAAATATATTCTTCTGACTGTTTTGCTAACTTGAGTAAATGGACGAGAGTTAATAGGTAATTTAATTTACTTTGGCATATGAATATAGTACAATAAAAATAGAATCTTACTATATTTAGCAAATCAATATAGAAACATAAATAAAAAATATATGGGAATTTAATGATAAATTAGACTCTGCTCAAACATATCGTCACAATTTAGCAGTCTGCAGTAACACAAAATGCAAACTTTCTCAGCCAGCAAAACCTTTTAAATGCTGCTGTTATGCACACGCCCGGACTGACTGGCGTGTGCGGGTGTTGTGGTTCCACTGGACCATGGACCGGAGAGTGCCTGGAGGGGCGTGACTAAGTATCTGGCCGATCCGACCAAGGTGGCACGACGGCATACGACGCCAGTGCACCAGGGAGAAACCGGGCAGAGGGACCAGGTGCTACTCCAGGTCAAACTCCGGACACGGGGGTTGACCCACACTGGGATTACTGGAACAGGCAGGTTAGGCTGGCACAGACTGGTGGATGTAAGCAAACACGGCAGGTATGCAGATGGGTGGATACAGGCGAGTATGCAGGCAGGGAGGTACTGGCCGAAAGGACGGGCTGGAGCACAGAAAGGTTAAGACCCAGTACAGACTGGGTCACAGAACCGCAGATGCGGTAGACAACCACAGCAGAGAGGGAACGCCCAAAGCGGTGGGCAAGAACAGAGCAGGACGGGGCTGCAGGAGCAGCGAGCACAAGCAGGGCAGGACAGGACTGCCGGAGCAGCGGGCAGAAGCAGGGCAGGACAGGACTGCCGGAGCAGCGGGCACAAGCAGGGCAGGACAGGACTGCCGGAGCAGCGGGCAGAAGCAGGGCAGGACAGGACTGCCGGAGCAGCGGGCAGAAGCAGGGCAGGACAGGACTGCCGGAGCAGCGGGCAGAAGCAGGGCAGGACAGGACTGCCGGAGCAGCGGGCAGAAGCAGGGCAGGACAGGACTGCCGGAGCAGCGGGCAGAAGCAGGGCAGGACAGGACTGCCGGAGCAGCGGGCAGAAGCAGGGCAGGACAGGACTGCCGGAGCAGTGAACAAAAGGGTCAGAGCGGAGCAAGGCTGCCGGAGCAGTGAGCAAAAGGGTCAGAGCGGAGCAAGGCTGCCGGAGCAGTGAGCAAGGAGTCAGAGCAGGACGGACAGGGCTCTGTTCACACGGAACAGACAGGAAGGGAAAGGCAGAGCCAGATACCCACAGGGTATTTGCAGTGAAGTAGCAAGTGGACCACAAACTCACAAACAGGAGTACAGAGACAACAAGCAGGAGTTAGGTACGAGTTCAGACTCTGCAGAAAAAGGAAAGGAACGGACATAGAGGCAAAACAGGTAAAGGATAGGAGAGAGTTCAGACTGGAACTGAGTGTACGAAAGAGACCGACACTGCAGCGGGATACAGGAGCGGGTCTGGGAATACGGCCCCCAGAGAGGCGGGACGAACAGGCAAGGAGCGTGTTCAGACAGGACAGACAAGATACAGGAACGGATCTAGGTAATCGGCCCCTAGAAGGCGGGAGGAACAGGCTAGGAGCGTGTTCAGACAGGCCTGGAAATACAGCCTCCAGGAAAGGCAGCAGGCAAGAGTACACAGACAGGACTCAGTTCAGACACGGGAACTGACATCGCAAGGCAGGAGACATAGACAGGACTCAGTTCAGACAGGAACAGATACCGCAAGGCAGGGACACAAACAGGACTCTGTTCAGACGGGAACAGATACCGCAAGGCAGAGACACAAACAGGACTCTGTTCAGACGGGAACAGATACCGCAAGGCACAGACAGGCAGATCTAGGAATATGGCCCTTAGAAGGCGAAAGAACAGGCAAGAAGCGTGTTCACAAGAACAGACCACAGTTCAGACACAGAACTGGAAAACAGGCAGGAAAACAGGATAGGACCTGGCATGTCAGAGACAAAAAGCCGACTGACAGGACACAATGCTCAGGCGCCATCTTGAGGAAGAAGGTGGTATAAATACCCAAAGATGGACAGCAATAGGCTGAAGGTGCAACAGGGGCGTGTCCGCAGCAGGTACAAGAAACAGGAAGTTCAGCGGGCGTCGCCCTATGCAGCCAAAACAGACAAACAGACAGCAAGGAGGGAAGCCAGAGAGACATTCTGGACTGGAGATCAAGTGCGCGCTCTTGCACAGTGGGAGATGGACCACCATGCAAGGACGCCACCAGGTATGTTACAGTACCCCCCCCTTACGCCCCCTCTTCTTCAGGCCTGCCAGAATCTTCCGCAGGGAATTCGAGGACCAGTCGTTCACTTCAAGGAGATCACTTCCACTGTCCACAGGAAAAATTTATCTCATCTGGTTAGCTAGGATGCTACCTCCTATCCAGCCATCCTTAGCAACAGACGAAACGGGTGGAGTACCAGGAACAGCACACAAGGAAGTCTCTCTCCACATATTTTCAGGTGGCACCCCAGAGGGTACAGGAGACAACTGGAAGTCCCTCACCGGGTTGGAGGGGGACAGAGACTTGGGGGTAATCTCTGCTTCGAGGTACATCTTGTCAAGCTCACAGGAAGAAATAGACGGGTTATCAGGTACATAATGAGGAAAAGTCACTGTCTCTTTATTATCTGGTGGTACCCCGGAGAATTCAGGAAACAACTGGAGGTCCTCCGCCGGGTCAGAAGAGTGCAGAGGCTCAGAGAAAACATCTGCTTCAGAGTACACTAGGTCGGACTCACTGGAGGAAGCAGGCGAGGTATCGGGTACCGAGTATAGGAAAGTCTCTGTCCATTCACCACCAGGTGGCACCCCGAAGGGTTCTGGAGACAACTGGAGGTCCACCGCCTGGTCAGAGGGGTGTAGAGACTCAAGGGTAACCTCTGCTTCAGAGTACACAAGGTCGGACTCACTGGACGAAGCAAGCGAGGTATCAGATCCAGGATATAGGAAAGTCTCTGTCCATTCACCACCAGGTGGCACCCCGAAGGGTTCTGGAGACAACTGGAGGTCCTCCGCCTGGTCGGAGGGGTGTAGAGACTCGGGAGTAACCTCTGCTTCGGAGTACACTAGGTTGGACTCACTGGACGAAGCGAGCGAGGTATCAGGTACAGAGTATAGGAGAGTCTCTGTCCTTTCGCTACCAGGTAGCACCCCGAAGGGTTCTGGAGACAACTGGAGGTCCTCCGCCTGGTCGGAGGGGTGTAGAGACTCGGGGGTAACTACCACTTTGGGTTACCCATTGTCAGGCTCACAGGACGAAGCGGACAAAGTATCGAGTACCGAGTGTAGAGAAGTCTCTCTCCATTTGTCATCGAGTGGTATCCCGGAGGATTCAGGAGGCAACAGGGGGTCCTCCGCCAGGTAGTAGAGGTGCACAGACTCAGAGGTAACCACAGCTTTGGAGCATCCTTGGACATGCACACCGGTTAAAGTGGGTGAAGCATCTGATGCCGGGTGCAGGAAGTTCTCCTGTGTGGAGTCTGGATGGGCAGAAGTCTCTTCGGGCAGGAGAACCGGAGCACTACCCACGCACATTACCCGTTGGGGCTTCTCCGGGATACAGGGAGATGAAGCTTCAGTAGGGACTTCAAGGTTGGGGTAAGGAGGTCTCAGGGAGGACAGACCCTGGCGTGACGGCTTGCCTCTACGTCTAGCACGTCTGGACTGCCTCTTGAGGTTGGGAGAAGTATTCCGGAAAGCGTAGTCACCCTGTGAGGATTCTGGGTGGGCAGTAGTCTCATTGGGCTGGAGGACTATTGCGCTACCCACACACATTACCCATCGGGGCTGCTCCGGGATATTGGGAGGTGAAGCTTCAGCAGGAGCCTCCGGGTTAGGATCATCGAAGACCATTAGAAAGGCCACCAGGAAGGCCATTAGGTCCAGGAGGATCCTGTGTTTCATATAGGGGGTTGATCCATTCCAAGGCATCACCCGCCAGGTAAGACATAATGAATGCCACCTTAACCCGATCGGTGGGAAAACATAGAGGGTAGAACTTGAAGTGTAGCATGCATTGCTCCACAAATGCACGACTTTGTCTTGGATCCCCATAGTAACGTGGCGGATCCGCAGGAACGAGAGCAGATAGATCCATCTGGACGGGTGCGTAATTCGCCTGGAACTCAGCTGAGAAAAAAAAATAAATTTTATTTATTTATTTTTAATGCATGTATTCGCTGGAAAACTTCTCAGAGAGCGAAGGCCGTGGGGCTCAACGGGAACCATGGCCTGAGCATGCTGTTATGCACACGCCCGGACTGACTGGCGTGTGCGGGTGTTGTGGTTCCACTGGACCATGGACCGGAGAGTGCCTGGAGGGGCGTGACTAAGTATCTGGCCGATCCGACCAAGGTGGCACGACGGCATACGACGCCAGTGCACCAGGGAGAAACCGGGCAGAGGGACCAGGTGCTATTCCAGGTCAAACTCCGGACACGGGGGTTGACCCACACTGGGATTACTGGAACAGGCAGGTTAGGCTGGCACAGACTGGTGGATGTAAGCAAACACGGCAGGTATGCAGATGGGTGGATACAGGCGAGTATGCAGGCAGGGAGGTACTGGCCGAAAGGACGGGCTGGAGGACAGAAAGGTTAAGACCCAGTACAGACTGGGTCACAGAACCGCAGATGCGGTAGACAACCACAGCAGAGAGGGAATGCCCAAAGCGGTGGGCAAGAACAGAGCAGGACGGGGCTGCAGGAGCAGCGAGCACAAGCAGGGCAGGACAGGACTGCCGGAGCAGCGGGCAGAAGCAGGGCAGGACAGGACTGCCGGAGCAGCGGGCAGAAGCAGGGCAGGACAGGACTGCCGGAGCAGTGGGCAGAAGCAGGGCAGGACAGGACTGCCGGAGCAGCGGGCAGAAGCAGGGCAGGACAGGACTGCCGGAGCAGCGGGCAGAAGCAGGGCAGGACAGGACTGCCAGAGCAGCGGGCAGAAGCAGGGCAGGACAGGACTGCCGGAGCAGCGGGCAGAAGCAGGGCAGGACAGGACTGCCGGAGCAGCGGGCAGAAGCAAGGCAGGACAGGACTGCCGGAGCAGTGGGCAGAAGCAGGGCAGGACAGGACTGCCGGAGCAGTGAACAAAAGGGTCAGAGCGGAGCAAGGCTGCCGGAGCAGTGAGCAAAAGGGTCAGAGCGGAGCAAGGCTGCCGGAGCAGTGAGCAAGGAGTCAGAGCAGGACGGACAGGGCTCTGTTCACACGGAACAGACAGGAAGGGAAAGGCAGAGCCAGATACCCACAGGGTATTTGCAGTGAAGTAGCAAGTGGACCACAAATTCACAAACGGGAGTACAGAGACAACAAGCAGGAGTTAGGTACGAGTTCAGACTCTGCAGAAAAAGGAAAGGAACGGACATAGAGGCAAAACAGGTAAAGGATAGGAGAGAGTTCAGACTGGAACTGAGTGTACGAAAGAGACCGACACTGCAGCGGGATACAGGAGCGGGTCTGGGAATACGGCCCCCAGAGAGGCGGGACGAACAGGCAAGGAGCGTGTTCAGACAGGACAGACAAGATACAGGAACGGATCTAGGTAATCGGCCCCTAGAAGGCGGGAGGAACAGGCTAGGAGCGTGTTCAGACAGGCCTGGAAATACAGCCTCCAGGAAAGGCAGCAGGCAAGAGTACACAGACAGGACTCAGTTCAGACACGGGAACTGACACCGCAAGGCAGGAGACATAGACAGGACTCAGTTCAGACAGGAACAGATACCGCAAGGCAGGGACACAAACAGGACTCTGTTCAGACGGGAACAGATACCGCAAGGCAGAGACACAAACAGGACTCTGTTCAGACGGGAACAGATACCGCAAGGCACAGACAGGCAGATCTAGGAATATGGCCCTTAGAAGGCGAAAGAACAGGCAAGAAGCGTGTTCACAAGAACAGACCACAGTTCAGACACAGAACTGGAAAACAGGCAGGAAAACAGGATAGGACCTGGCATGTCAGAGACAAAAAGCCGACTGACAGGACACAATGCTCAGGCGCCATCTTGAGGAAGAAGGTGGTATAAATACCCAAAGATGGACAGCAATAGGCTGAAGGTGCAACAGGGGCGTGTCCGCAGCAGGTACAAGAAACAGGAAGTTCAGCGGGCGTCGCCCTATGCAGCCAAAACAGACAAACAGACAGCAAGGAGGGAAGCCAGAGAGACATTCTGGACTGGAGATCAAGTGCGCGCTCTTGCACAGTGGGAGATGGACCACCATGCAAGGACGCCGCCAGGTATGTTACAGCTACTTTCACATGTACTGCATTCTTTGCCAGATTTAAAAAAAAAATGGGACCCAACAGAATAGGGTGATGAAGTCGAGACCTCCATGGAATAGATGTATTCAGAAAACATGCAGCGAGTGAGTAAATTAAACATTCAAACTGACGATCCAACCTCAAGCACACAATTTCAGTATATTACAAAGGGAAAGCTTCCAATTGTTGCTTATATACAGGTGCATCTCACTAAATTAGAATATCATCAAATAGTTAATTTATGTCAGTTCTTCAATACAGAAAGTGAAACTCATATATTACATAGAGTCATTACAAACAGACTGATCTATTTCAAGTGTTTATTTCTGTTAATGTTGATGATTATGGCTTACAGCCAATGAAAACACAAAAGTCATTATCTCAGTAAATTAAAATAATTAACAAAAAACACCTGCAAAGGCTTCCTAAGGATTTAAAAAGGTCCCTTAGTCTTTTTCAGTAGGCTCCACAATCATGGGGAAGACTGCTGATTTGACAGATGTCAAGAAGGCAGTCATTGACACACTCCACAAGGTCCCAGAGTTCCAATTTTCATTTGAAAATCAAGGTTCCAGAGTCTGGAGGAAGAGTGGAGAGGCACACAATCCAAGCTGCTTGAGGTCTAGTGTGAAGTTTCCACAATCAGTGATGGTTTGGGGAGCCATGTCATCTGCTGGTGTAGGTCCACTGTGTTTTATCTAGTGTTGAGCGAGCATGCTCACTACTGCTCAGTGCTCGCCCGAGCATCTAGCTGCTCGAGATGCTCAGCGCTTGCTGAGTATTTCCGGGCTTGCTCGGCAGGAGCTCGGGTCCCCTCCCTGCATGTTTGGCATTCTTTAGAGCACCAATCAACATGCAGGGATTGTCTGCCACACATAGTAATGCCGCAGCCATGTTGCTTGTGGCATTATAGTGATTGGCTGACCGCACAGCGTCATCAGACCTGGTGCCGCCATGCTTGTCACAGTCTACTCTGCAATCAAGCAGTGTAGGTAGAGGTGCTGCTGAGGTAGGGTGAGATTCGGTTGTTTATTAGTTAGTGTACGTATTCTACAAGATTCTCTACAAATCCATCTCAACTAAAAGTCCTTCTGAGGACAAATCCAGCTGCAGAGATATCAGTGCTAGGCAGGAAGGCAGGGTATATAGCAGACTGCAGTGCACATAGCAAGAGGATCCATTCCAGTTCTGTCTGCTGGTGCTTTTTAGTGTTGAGCCACCCCCGTAGTGTTCGAGTTCGGATCGGTTCATCGAAAACCCGTGTGTTTGCCGAACTGTTCATCGAACTGTTCGTCGAACACCTTCGAACACCGTTAAAACCAATGGCAGGCAAACAAAAACACATAGAAACACATAAAAAACACCTTCAAAGGTGTCCAAAAGCTGACAAACTGCTCAGAAGACATAACTAACACATGGAAAAGTGACAAGTACATATAGTCATGCGAAAAGAAAAGAGGTGGAGGAGTAAAAGGAGGGGGAGACACAGATATAGGCATGTCATGCCATTCTAAAATCCAAAAAGTGAGAAGCCGACACGGCCAGTCCGTTCCTGCCCGTGCCACCTCCGTGTCGCCGGGTTTGTGCCAGAGCCGCGGTGGACCCTGACGGCCAGCCCCCCTCTCCCAATACTGGTCCCTGTCCGCTGGTGGGTCGAGCCCCCCCGGGGTGGGGGGGGGTAACATCTGCAGAAGAAAGACCATCTTCCAGCCAAACTAAGATGTCAACTTCTTATCGTGGACAATGTGATACGATCCCTTGCTTACGGACACACCCATCGCTACAAATTCCAGATGAGGCACAAAAACAGCAGGTGCTTCAGCGGATATCAAGTGCTCCTTCAAGTGGGCTCTCCTCCATCTCAATTTCAACATCACAAATACTCCAGTCCTCAGAGGTGTCACCCCAATCGCACTTGCTTCCTCACAGCTCCCAAGTCTCCAGCTGCCCGTCTGAGTATGGGGTAACACAGATGGTTGAGTCTGCAGAGCTGTTTACTCATACTATAGCCTGGGAAACGGAGGTCTACTCCAGAGATTCTGTTAATCCAGACGAGGAAATGATCTGCACTGATGCCCAGAATCTTTATAAGTCGGATCCAGGACCAGATGAAGAAGGTTCTGAGCATAATGTAGACCCTCGTTCCCAAACTGTAACTCCTGTTGGTGGAGACAATGATGAAGACGATGATGAGACTCAAATACCTGATTGGAGCCACAACTTGACTTTTCGGTCAGGACAGGAAGAGGTTGGCTTTGAGGACGACGGGTGTGATAGCACACAGGGTGATGATGACGAGGTTGGAGATCCCACTTACTGTCAACCCACAGTCAGCCAGTCGATGAGGTCAGCGGAGGAGGTGGAGGAGGTTGTGACTAGCCCAGGGGTTGGGGATGACTCGGTACCCGGGCCTTTGCCTGGCCTTGGGGATGTCGCGGTGGTCGGCTCCCTGGCCCATACCCTGGGGTCACTCTTTAATAGGGTGGATAATTGTTAATTTTATAAGAGTTCGTGACGCCACCTGTGGTATCTGGTGAGAAGCACCAGTGCTGCAGCAGTCCACTGAGACCCGTGATAAGGCAGCTCGATGGTATAGCTCCCCACAGGTGGAGCTAGGTCTCAGGGCAGCGTATGCAGGGGGAATGCAGGACAGGCAAGACCCAGCTGGGTCAGAGCAAGAACGGGAACGGACACGGTAGTCACTTCAGTACCTTTTACTGGAGGAAATTCAGGCACATCCCGGAGCACTGTAGGGTGAAGGGTGCATATCAGGATCCTCCCCAATGAGCCGGTGTAGAGCCTCCTGTTTCTTGCCTCTGCGTAGTAAGTTTCTGACCTGCCTGGAGCTAGGCCTAACTTTGTCTCTGTCCTGCGCTGGCTGACCTTGTGGTAGGGCCTTCTCTTGGAGTTCACGCTCATAGTATGCGGGGCCTAAGCGTCTCCTGGCTCTGTTACGTATCAGCCCCTTAGCGATCCTGGGACTTGTAGTTCTCCAGGGATTCCGGTTATGCCTTAATGGGTCATAGAGATCCTGGTAAGCTCGGATCCGGTGTCCGGTAAATGCTTCGGGGTGAGCTGGTTAAGCTCCTTTGCCCCTTATGTACTAACTCGCCACTCGCCTTCGGCCTACTCGGGCCCTCACTAGGCTATACACACTAACGGCAGCTTGCCGCATTTCACCGATCTTATGGCGCCGGCACACCTTAAGCTCTATCTGGGCTCCCTGAATCTAGCTAGTAGGAGCCTCGTGCTCTACTGCTGAACTATTAACTGAGTTCTCTAGACTAGACTGAGCTCCACTGCAGACTGACCTCTCTTAGGCTTATCTACTGCCGGAACTCTTCAGAGGAACTGAACTGCCTAGCTCCACCTTCACTATTTATATCCCTAACGGGCTCCCTCTGCTGGTCTGAGGTGGAAGGTGGAGATGTGTGAATGTTTATGGGGGCCTCTTGTGCAGGATTCCATCAATACACTCTTCTAGGATCTGTGATACCAAGCGCAGCGGGGCGTCACAGATGCTATTGACGACGAGGTTAGGTTGCACCTTCCTGGACAGAGATGGAGTACTGGAATCAAGTCAACAACTGCATCCTCAACCACGACTCTGCCTCTGACCACAAGTCGTAGTGGCTCTTCAGGTCGCATGGGCTCTAAGCCTTGCATAGCCTGGGCATTTATTCAGATCGATAAGGATGACCCAACTCGTGTTATCTGTAATATTTGTCACCAAAAGTAGAGCCCAAAAAATCCATAGTTTGAGTACTTCTTGCATGTACCGTCACATGGATATGAAGCATAAGTTGCAGTGGGAAGCTCACTTTGCTACAATGCGGCATAGCAGGCTGGGCCAACCACCATCTGCCCCATCTTGTGCATCCGCGGCCTCTTCATCCTCTGTGACAGGGGGACAGCAGTCACACATGTTTTTGGACGCAGACCTGCCACCTCTTTACCTGCAACAGCCAGTGTGATTGGCAGGTCGTCAGTTCATTGGGAAGTGGAAACACCTGCTGGTGTTGAGCGCTCTCTGACATCGAGAGCACCACCTTTGGATCAAGGCAACCTAACATGTCCGCCTGCATCTTCCTCACAGACCGGCAGTTTGCCGGGGACACCCTACTCAACCCCGTCTAAGCACAACAGCCAGCCCTCGGTCCCTCATATGTGGAAAAGTAAAATACCATTTCCTCCTAGCCATGACAAAGCTAAGAGGTTGAATTTCACCATCTGTAAGCTGTTGGCTACAGAAATGCTGCCTTTCCGCCTGGAGGACACAGTGGATTTTCGAGACCTTAAGTCCGTCGCAGTGCCCCAGTACCAGATGCCCAGTCGGCACTACTTCTCAAAGAAAGGTGTGCCTGCGCTCCACCAGTATGTTGCACACAACATCACCGCTTCTTTGAGAAACTCTGTGTGTGACAGGGTGCATTTCACCACAGACACTTGGACGAGTAGGCATGGACAGGGGCATTACATGTCGCTGACTGGGCACTGGGTAACTATGGTGACAGCAGGACAAGGGGCTGCTGTCCAAGTCTTACCGTCCCCACGAGTTGTGCGTCAATCCTCTTTATCTCGAAGTTCCTCCACTGCTTCTGCCTTCTCAACCTCCTCTCGGTCCTCCACCTGCACCCAAAGCATGTCTGGTAATGCCACCTGCTTTCTAACTGCGCAGAAGGAATCCTGCACACCGCCTTACTATGCTGGCAGCAGGGCTCAACGGCATCAGTGTTTACTTTGAAATGTCTGGGAAATGTGAATCACACAGCTGAGGAGTTGTGGTCAGCTCTGGAGACCCAGTTTCATGAACGGTTGTCTCCACTGGACCTGCAACCAGGGAAGGCCGTGTGCGACAATGCTGCAAACCTGGGTGCGGCCCTTCACCGTGGCAATGTCACACACGTGCCTTGTATGGCTCACGTGTTGAACCTGGTTGTCCATAAATTTTTAGCCCACTATCCCGGACTAGATGGCCTTCTGCAGAGGGCACGGTCGCTGTGTGCTCACTTCCGCCGTTCGCATCCCGCAGCTCAACGACTTACATCTCTACAGAAGTCGTTGGGCCTGCCAGTTCACCGGCTGAAATGCGATGTGCCGACACGGTGGAATTCAACTCTGCACATGTTGCAGCGACTGTGGCAGCACCGACAAGCCCTGGTGCAATACGTTCTGACGTACAGCCTGGGCCAACGAGATCCAGAGGTGGGGCAAATCACGCTGCAGGAGTGGTCTCAGATCAGGGACCTATGAAGTTGACGCACCCCCTGGGCCGTGGGGTACCCTGAGCCGGGCCGGTAGACGCTGGGGGTTGTAGTCACTGTGGCGGTGACCCGGTCCGTGACCCAGGGCGGTCAATCCAAGGGTAATTTGTATATATGGATTTTATAATGTCCGACTACGCCACCTGTGGAGTGCGGCCAAAGGGGCCGCCGCTGCGGAACAGTCCTCTGAAGCTGGTGGTTTTGCAGCAATGGTATTATTACTCACCACAGGAAGAGTGTAGCTTCAGGGCAGTGTGGGTGGATGATGGTGGTTGTAGTGCAGGGAGTCAGTAATGAACACAGAGTCCGTGTGATGCAGTCCCAAGATCTTTACTCACAGTTGTTGCAGTCCAGATTACAGGTACCAGAGCAATTTCACCCGTCGGGCCGTGCGTACTCAGTGTGGGGCTCAGTCCACCCCCAGATAGCTCCGGAGAACTTAGCTGGACCCCCTTCTGTGTGTCCTTTCTCTGGCCTTCTCCCTGCACCTCACACCCAGTGACACTTCTATCCGGTATCCTCGGGCCTTGGCGGGCGACTTGTGCTCCGTCCCCTGGGTCCTATGTGGCTACCTTCTTAGTGAGACTGGTGTGGACTTTTGCCTGCAATACATGAAATGCTGCAGCCTCCGGTTTCTAGTTGAGCCTTGCTGTTTCTCCGCTAGTTGAGGGACCGGTTCCCCTTATCTGGCCTGACCCCTCTACCTCCTGGTAGCAGCGGGAGTACGGGTGGCCTTCTGCACGGCCCGTAGCCCTAGGGTCCCTTCGGTTCCTGTTCCCACTCCTCTCTTCTCTCCTTCAGTCCTGGGCCTCCCAGGCTAGGCCCGCCTCCGGAGCAGAGCTCATGCCGAGCCTCTGCTCCTGTCACTTTTCCTCCTCTGACTGGCTTGCTCTTTCTAAGATGGCTTCCTATTTATACTCTCCCTGTCATGTGCTCCCCTAAGCTGCTCCCCTAAGCACCCACTACATAGGACCCTCCCACCAGCTAGGGACCTGGGACTGTGCTCTCCCTTAGGAGCAATCTCGCCCTACCCCCACTGCGGGTATGTGTTGGATGCAGGTGTTAGGGTCCCGAGCCATACGCCTTCCTTACCTGAGGGTGAGATACCACACCTCTGGGTGAGTTGCAGTAACTCTGTGGCGACTGAACCCTCAGGGGCGCCACACACCCTTCTGCACAGTTTTGAAATGGCGACGAAGATGTTTAGTGCTGACGACGATGCCATTATCAGCATGACTATTCCGGTGATTTACATGCTGGAGCACACATTAAACAGAATTCAGAATCAGGTGGTGGGACAAGAGGAGGTGGAGGAAGTAGAGGAGGAGTCGTATGCGGAAGGCATAACATCTCCAAGGTCCAGATGGTTGGCAGCACCAAGGCGGCAGGCATGGGAGGGTGGGGGAGAGGGATTAACCAGGGCGCATGGTAGCAGCCAAACTGTTGGGGAAGGTGCAGGAGCCAAGGAAGAATTGGAGGACGAACTGGCGATGGGCATGGAAGACTCATCAGATGAGGGAGACCTTGATCACATTTCTGTTGTGCGAGGTTGGGTGGAGAGGGCAGAGGAAGGAAGCATGATTTTTACCTCGCTACCAACACAACAAGGACTTGGTCCTCCTGGATTCGCAAGACACACTGCACACTTGCTGCACTACATGCAACATGACCCTCGGATTGTCAGAATTCGAAGTAATCCCGACTACTGGGTTGCCACACTCTTAGATTCCCGGTACAAAAGTAAATTTGCCGAAATAATTCCTGCCATAAAAAGGGATTGACGCATGCAGACGCTGTTGCAGAATCTTACATGTGCTTTTCCACAAAACACCAGTGGTGCACGTAGTGAATCTCACAGTTCTAACTTGCCAACCGTGGGACTGTCGAGTCTTCATCACTCAAACCGTAACAGTAACACAGTATCTGCTGGTAACAGCAATTTTGTGGAATCGTTTCACCACTTTTTTAGACCATCCTTTGCAAGGCCACAGGAGACAAGAAGTCTGACACATAGTCAATGCCTAAAGAGGATGGTGCAGGAGTATCTCCAAGTGAGCATCGAAGCCATGACTGTGTCACTGGACCCTTGCTCATTTTGGTATTCCAATCTGGAAAAATGGCCGGAGCTCGCCACTCATGCCTTGGAGATCTTGTCATGCCCTGCAGCCAGTGTTCTCTCTGAACGTGTGTTCAGTGCTGCTGGTGGTGTGCTGACAGATTATCGCACGCGGCTGTCCACTGAGAATGTAGACAGACTCACGTTCATAAAGATGAACAAATCATGGATTCGCAAGGACTTTTCTACCCCTGTGTTATCCTTGGGAGACTAAAAGCTTGAGGATTTGGTAAAATCACCTCACCAACCGTTTTAAGCAACTGTGGGGCAATTGATGCCACTTAACCCTAGAACGCATGACCATAAAAATCTACACTTTCATATACCTGGGGCCTTTTAGGCCCGTGTGCAAATAACATGGAATAACTCAAACTCAAATGACAAACAACTATATACATGAAGAATACCTAGAGTTTCAAAATTCTAACTAAAGTAATCTTGCAGAAAATAGAAAACAATTAACAGGGCGGGCCTGCGAGGCCCCAGGTATGCGTTCTAGGGTTAAGTGGTGTCTGTGCCACAATTTTGGGAAAAAATGGAGACTCTTTTTGAAGTCCCCTTGCTGTGTCTTACGTGACGTTGGCATCGTCAATTCCAGGTGGGTTGGGTCACTCCCACCCCCCTTTTAACTGTAAGAAACTACATACACTATGGCTTGGGGTAACACAGATGGTTGCGTCTGAAGAGCTGTTTACTCAGAGGTCTGCTCCAAATCTTCAGTGTCTGCTAGTCAGCGTAGAATTTTTAACTGCATCTAGCCTAGGCAATACTTTGGGCGTAGTAGCCCAGCTGCGAAGCAAGCTGCACCGCCTGTGTATCTAATAAGAATTTTTAAATGCATCTAGCCTAGGCAGACTGTGGGGACCCCCAACCAAACCCAGACGCTCAGCCCTCCTACCGCCCCCCTTTCCTTGACAATACAATAATGTAACTCTTACAAATGGATGGGTGAGGATCGGTCACAGCTTTATTAACTCTTTATACTCATTCCATTAGAAAGGCATTTTATTTCTAAAATAATTCAGCTTGTTGCAGCATGCCCTGGGTCTCCACTCCGGCAAGTTGGCCAACAAGTGTAACTCTCCAACATGTCCTTTCTATTTCCAGGCCAAGGAGGATCCTGCGTACTCGTATGCAGGACTCTGACCCCCACCCATCACTCTTAATGCTTGTTCCACTCCGTCCTGGAGTCCTGACAGGAATATGTCCAGCACAATATCCATTAAGTGAACACCGTCGGGCCGTATGAGGCCGGCTTTATCTCCTTCCAGTTGTCGGTGTCGTACCACTACACCGCCTCTGTCTCTTCTAAATTTTGCCATCCGAATATTTATTACCCGCCTTGTCCGTTCGATGGCCGTGATGTCTCGCGCACCTTGCCTTACCGCTATCGGCACAATCTCTGACCATACTATAGCTAGTTTTGTGAAAAATTCTCTGAAGCGCTCATTGTCTAGTTTCATTATTGCCATTAGTTATGCGCTCTTGTGGTGACCTAGGTTGTTTCCCCCGGCCTGTATAACTAAGATGACTGGACATCTTGCCTCTCTCCCTACCTTGATTACCTCCATTAGTACCTGTGGCCATAGCAGGCCTCTAACACCTCTCCAGTTGAAATACGTGTTATGAAACTTTAATTTCCTCCTGCCTGGGCGGACTTTCGCCCTTTTTTCTGCCCAATATATATATGAGTGGCCTATCACCCACACTGTTGGCTTAGCGTCACCTGTAAAAGAAACAAACCACGTTAGGATAACAAGTCCGGTTTCATGTATCTTGCCAAACACGTGGATTGCCATCTCCCTATCCTCTGAACTTCCGTTTCTGACAGTCCTGCTCTTGCTGCTTCCGTGGCCGCGCCTATGCGGAATGAGTGTGTCCCATAATCTTTGGGGTGGTTCCCTGCCGATGTTATGCATTTATTAAATATAGCTGGTATCTTGATAATGGCGTTCCATCAATGTGTGATAGGAAGAAATTACTTTGTGATCTGATGGTTAGATATGATTTTACTATTGTTACCCGACTCAGTGTACCATTTGTGGGTTGTAGAAGTACCCAAGTGCCCCTGCCCGCTGGAACCGTTTTCGATTTGTGTATGCGTAGACGTATTGCATTATTGGCTATGACTACGTCCTGGTGTAATAAGCCTCCACTGGTGGTAATTTTGGATTGAGGGACTAATTTGCTTATGCATAGCGCTCCGAAGAAGGCGATCACGAATGCAGTAGACAGTAGTGTTGCTTCAAATTGTGAGTGTCATGTTAATGGCGTTAGGGATATGATGTGAGAAATCAGTTTTAGTGACACGGGACGGGACGTCTACACTCCTGACTTGGCTGACCCCTTTTCCACCATTTTATGGATTGTCTGATGATGAATCTTTGTCACATCTCCCCAATTCAGTAGTTGGAAGTGAAATGCTACTCCGGTCAGACACCGCTGCGCTGACGCCCCTGATATGCCCCTCATCATTAGCTGGTGGAGAAATTCTATGGTGACTTGTGATCTGGCTTGTTCACATTGGTCAACCCGTCAGCCTGCTACTAGTCGTGTCCACTCTTCCCATGCCTTACCGTATGCTTGCCACATCGACGGGGCAACTGATGCTCTGATTAATGGCATCAATTATTCGCCACTAGATCCCATAGGGAAGGTGGGCAACTGTTGCCCGATGGGTGGGCGTTGTGGAAGAGCTTTGTGAAAATCCGCCAATTGAATTGTTATAAAGCGTTAGCAGCAGCTTTAGACCCCTCAGCATAGTGGCTAGCGCGGACCCATACATTGTGTTTTAGACACAGGAATGCTAGCCTGGGTAGTAGGCCTAGCACTGGGAGAGACGATGATGCCATCTTATTAATGCAGTGCGCTAGGCTGGTGTTTTTTGTTATGAAGCGTATATTTTTGTAAGCCAGGCGCGCGCCCCATATTTCTATTGCTACCACTATTGGGAAGAAAAATTATTTTCAGGGCTAGATGCAGCTAAAAATTATTATTAATTTAAAAGCTGGTGGAGCTTGGTATAGATGGCCTAATACAATGAGTCCCACACACTGCTAGAAGCCCAAATATTTTTTCAGAGCTAGATGCAGAAAAAAATTATATTCAATTTGCAACCTGATGGAGGTCAGTATAGATGGACTAATAGAACAAGTCCCACACACTGCTAGAAGCCCAAATATTTTTTCAGAGCTAGATGCAGAAAAAAATTATATTCAATTTGCAACCTGATGGAGGTCAGTATAGATGGACTAATAGACCATGTCCCACACACTGCTAGAAGCCCAGTTATTTTTTCAGTGCTAGATGCAGAAAAAAATTATATTCAATTTGCAACCTGATGGAGGTCAGTATAGATGGACTAATAGACCAAGTCCCACACACTGCTAGAAGCCCAAATATTTTTTCAGAGCTAGATGCAAAAAAAAAATATATTCAGTTTGCAACCTGATGGAGGTCAGTATAGATGGACTAATAGAATGATGCTATGCCCAAAAGGTTTTACTTCACTAGGTGCAGTAAAAAAATTGGTATTCTATACACAGGTGGTGTAGCTTGCAACACAGATAGGCTACTCCACTGACTAACACACTCTGCAATAGGCCAAAAAGGATTAGCTTTGCTAGATTTAGCCAAATGCTGTGAAAAAACTTGCACAGCACTGGCACAGACCTGCCTGGCAAAAACTGATAGGAACTGATGTAACTTAGTCCTGAAAAGGACTGCAATTACAATTAGTCTTTACTCCCAACCTATCTATTTAAGAGCACAGACCTGCCTGATAAAAGTTGTAGGAAATGCTGTAACCTAGTCCTTAAAAGGACTGCAATCACAACTATTCCCTACTTCCAAGCTATCTGTAGATTTGTGCGAAAATTGACTTTAAATTAACAAGGTATAGCGCACACAGCAACAGCGGTGCCGTCTAACACGCAGCTGCAGCAGTGAGAAAATGGTGGCGACAGGGAAAATGACTGGGTCTTATAGGGCAAGAACATGTGACATACACTGCCAATGACACATGCCCTTGCTTGTGTGAAAAAAAAGCAGTTTGCTCCGTGTGTGCTCTGCTGATAGGCTGACAGATTGCACCTCCCCACTGTAAATGCGGGAAAGAGAAAAAAAATGGAGATCTTCATTATTCCTGCAGAGATCCATCCCCTGCCCCTCCCCCCGCCCCACTGTACACTCAAACTGCGTATTAACATTAATTTTCATCATTACTGAGAAAAAATCCAGTTATGATTTTGGTGCATGATCAGTTATCGAACATAACCTCGAACAGCCGAATTTTTTTCAAATCGTTCGTGTTCGCCGAACGGCTCGAACACCGCACAAAACAGCTCGAATTTGAGATTGGCGAACAGTTTGAGTCGAACAACACTCATCTCTAGTGCTTTTACAGATATTTGTAGAAATAGCCTCAGGTATCAGGGGCCAGGAATAATTTTTTTTTATCTTAATCCTGATTATTTGCTTAAAAAGCAATCCAGAGAACACCATTTTTCTGCGCCATTTGCTTGTTGGCACTGCAGAATACAGCCAGGTCATTTCCATATTACAGCGCTAAAAATCCAGGTATTTAAAACTGTGGTTTGTCCGTTACACGGATCATATATAATTGCGCTGAAAATATTGCCATCACTGGCCTACATTGAAATTTTATTGCAGTGTGTCAGCGAACTTATTGACACGAGGTCGGAGCTGTTAAAAATAGTTACCTACAGGCCAGCTATTTAAAACTGTGGTTTGTCTGTCACGCGGATCACATATAATTGCGCTGAAAATATTGCCATTTCTGTCCTCCATTGAAATTTTGTTGAAGTGTGTCAGTGAACTTATTTACACGTGGTCGGCGCTGTTAAAAATAGTTACCTACAGGCCAGCTATTTAAAACTGTGGTTTGTCCGTCACACGGATCACATATAATTGCGCTGAAAATTCTGCCATTTCTGGCCTCCTTTAAAATTTTGTTTCAGTGTGTCAGAGAAGTTATGGACACCAGTTTGCTGTTAAAAATAGTTACCTACAGGCCAGCTATTTAAAACTGTGGTTTTTCCATCACATGGATCACATATAAGTTCACTCCAAATTCAGCCATTTGCAGTGAGCGTGGAAAATATTGTCCTCCATTTAAAATGGCAAGGCACGTGGCAAAGGACGGGGAACTGGACTTTATGGTGCATGCAGAGGCCGAGGCCGTGGGCAAGATGAAATTGTGCCACAACAAACACCCACATCTTCTCGCTCGACCTTCCTGTCCGATTAATAAGGGACCACAGAACACCACTATTGTACACAGAGTAGTGTGAAAAGGTTATTGGTTGGATAGGAGATAATGCTTCCAGTCACTTAGCCACCACCACCACAACCTTGTATTCCACACGGTCAAGTCTCAGTAGCCGTGAGTCTGGACCGCATATTCCTCACCTTGATCCTCCTTCCTCCCACCATGCCAAGTGCCCAGAGAAAACTGATCCTAAACTTGAACACTCCGAAGAGCTGTTCACTTTTCCATTGATAGATTTGGGCCTCTCGCCTGGTCTACTTGAAGCAGGGCAAGAGGAGATCGCATGTTGCAATGCCCAAATATTTGAGAAGCCACGGTCATATGAAGGCAAAAGTGGGAAAGCGTCATGAGATGTGGACAATGATGAGACACAATTGCCAGAAAGTCAGGAGGATCAGGATGCGGAAGTGGAAGACGAGGTGGTGGATGATATAGTAACTGACCCAACCTGGCAGGAGGACATGCAGAGCAAGGACAGCAGCACACAGGGGGAGGGAGGCAGAGCACCACAAGAGGCAGGAAGAAGCAGTGTGGTGGCTGCAGACACAAGGCGGGAAAGTGTTACTCGTAACGCCAAGATGACGGAAGTTTCCAGTACAACTGTTAGGTCTTCCAGAGTCTGGTTGTTTTTTAAAGACTCTGCAGATAACCCCAAAAAGGCCATTTGCACCACCAGCCAGGCCAGCATCAGCAGGGGCAGCAAAACTACCAGCCTGACCACCAGTATGATCAGGCACATGGCAGCAAAGCACCCGACTTTGTGGGCTGAACCCCAGGGTCCTGGAACAGTGTCTGCGGGTGACACCACTGCTTCTTTTGCTGTTGTACATGCAAGCCAATCCCCTCTCCATGCGAAGATGCCTCTTGCCCTGCACCAGTCATTGCACACTCTCAACCAGCACTATCAGCAAGCACGTCCTTGTCTCAGTGCAGCGTTCAGTTGTCCATACCCCGGGCCTTGGAATGCAAGCGCAAATACGCAGTCAACGCCCCACCGGCCACACTACTAAATTCCCACATTTCATGCCTGATTGCGCTCAAAATGTTGCCTTTTAGAATTGTGGAGATGGAAGCTTTCGGCAACCTGACAGCAGCGGCCGTCCTTCGGTACTCCGTCCCCAGCCGACAATATTTCTCCCAGTGTGCCGTCCTCGCATTACCAAGCACGTTTCCCACAACATTGGCCTTGCACTCAACAATGCAGTAACTGGGAAAGTTCACCTAACCACGGACACGTGGACAAGTGCTTGTGGGCAGGGACGGTACATCTCGCTGATGGCACACTGGGTTAACATAGTGGAAGCCGGGACCCAGTCGGACCTTGGGACGGAACACGTCCTCACGATGACAAGGATTGTGAGCCCTTGGTCAATCAGGGTTGCCCCCACAGTCTACAACTCCTGAACCTCATCCTCCTTAGCCTCCTCCTCCTCTTTAGCCTCCATCTCCAAAATGACCACATCAGTCACAAGCTGGAAGCACTGCAGCACTGCCTCAGCCAAATGGCAACAGGCTGTGCTGAAACTAATATGCTTAGGTGACAAACCGCACAATGCTGAAAAGTTTTGGACAGCTCTAAAAGAGCAGGCAGATCTGTGGCTGACACCGCTGAACCTACAGCCAGGCATTGTTGTGTGTGACCTACCTGGAGCTGCCGGATATGCTTGTCAAAGTACGCCATCTGTGTGCCCATTTTAGAAAGTCAGCTACAGCTTCCGCTGCCCTTGCCATGCTTCAGCAGCATTTGCAGCTTCCGGCTCACCGACTGGTTTGTGATGTCCCCACATGTTGGAACTCTACACTGCAGATGTTGGGAAGGATTTATGAGCAGAAGAGAGCAGTTGTTGACTACTAGCATCAACAAGGCCATTGGTATTTATTTCAGACTCCACACATAAGATCTCAGGAGTGGACATGAATGTCAGACATATGTACCATCCTCCAAAACTTTGAGGACTCCACCAAGATGGTGAGCGGCGATGACACCATAATCAGTGTCACCATCCTGCTTCTCTGTCTTTTGAAATGCTCTCTGCTCACAATCAAAGAGGATGCATTGCAGGCGGAGCACAATGAGATGGAGCAAGGAACCATACAGGGTGATTACACACAGCCCAGCCTCTTCTCATCCCAACATGAATTGGGTGACAATAAGGAAGAGGAGGAGGAGGAAGAATAGGAGCTAGTTTCATGTGCTATAGACGGTACTACCTGCACAACTGTCATACCGTCTGTTCACCATGGATGGCCTGAGGACAGGGAGGAGGAAGAGATGGAGGAAGAGGAGGAGGAGAGCATGGTCAGTCATCCTCTTGGTGAGGACATGGAAGTCTTGCCTGTTAGCAGTCTGGCACGCATGGCTGAGTTTATGTTACACTGCCTTTCCCGTGACCCTCACATTCTCAAAATTTTGGGTGACAGTAATTACTGGTTGGTGACACTTCTAGACCCACGCTACAAGGAGAACTTTATGTCTCTTATTCCTGAGGCTTACAGGTCTACAAAAAATGGGGCAGTACCAGAAGGCCCTTGTTGCGGAACTATTAAAAAAATTCCCATCTGAAAACGTTGGCGGCATAGGTCACAGGTCGTTGTACAACCAAGGAATATAGCCGAGAGCGACACAACTCCAATCCAGCAGAGGCAGGGGAACACTGTCAAAGTTCTGGGAGAGTTTTTTCATCCCCTTCCATCGCACAGGTTCTGAGGCAGGGGGTAGTCTCACAAGGAGTGCAAAGTTTGGGAAGATTCTGAGGGAGTACCTTGCCGACCGTACCAATGTCCTCCGTGATTCCTCTGTGCCTTATAATTATTGGGTATCCAAGCTGGACACGTGGAATGAACTGGCTCTCTATGCTTTGGAGGTCCTGGCCTGCCCTGCCGCTAGCGTTTTATCAGTCTGGGTTTTTAGTGCGCTAGTGGAATTATAACTGATAAGCGCATCCATCTGTCAACTGAAAATTCTGACAGGCTGACTCTTATAAAAATGAACAAGGACTGGATTGGGCCAGACTTCTCAACACCATCGAATGACAGCAGCGTAACATAAACTCAAATCCAGTGTCTTTTTTTGGGGGGTGTTTTCCCATGCGCCTTTTCACACCCACAATGGGCATATGCTTCCTGATTGGGGCTATTTGCTCTTGTCCGCATCCTTCTCCCCATCCTCATCCTCCACCAATATACCACCAGAGTGACCATGGTCCGTGATGCAACACCCACATAATTTTTTTAAAAGGTGAATATGATGCCCGTAAAAAAAAAATTTTATACAGTATGTTCATGTATACCCCCCAGAGGTAAATGTTTGTCAGCCCATACACTTAGTGCATAGGCATTGCATGTATAGGAGACCCGCTTCTTTCTAATGGGAACAATTTTTTATGAGGCCCTCCTCCACGTCTTTTCCAAGGTGCATTGGAGAGCCTCCCAATTTTAGGCAGCCCTTGCATTCACTGCATAGGCCAACATTATGGAAGGCCCACTTCCTAATAATGGGAACATTTTTAATGAGGCCCTCTACGTCTCTTCCAAGGAGTATTGGAGTGCCTTCCAATTTTTACAGCCCTTGCATTCACTGCATAGGCCAACATTATGGAAGACCCACTTCCTAATACTGGGAACATTTTTTCATGAGGCCTTCTACGTCTCTTCCAAGGGGCATTGGAGTGCCTCCCAATTTTTTGCAGCCCTTGCATTCACTGCATAGGCCAACACTATGGGTATCCACTGCCTAATAATGGGAACAATTTTTTTCATGAGGCCCTCTACGTCTCTTCCAAGGGGCATTGGAGTGCCTCCAAATTTTTGGCAACCCTTGCATTTACTGCATAGGCAAAGACAAATGGAGACCCACTTCCTAATAATAGGAACATTATTTACAGGAGGCCCTCCTCTAAGTCTCTTCAAATGGGTATTGGGGTGCGCCCAAATTTTTTTCGTTTTTGTATGTTTTATTGTGAGTCCGCAAAATTGGCGTAATACCTCTGACAACGTTGTTGACAGCAGTGACCTGGGAGTCAGAAATGCTTCCAGGGGTCTTCCCAATGCTGTTCCCATGTCATTTGAGCACTGTTCCCTTCGATTTGGGCAGACCGCCGGGGGAAGCCGCCTGAAAAATGGTTGAGTTTCCCATAAACTTACATTGGGCTTGTTTCTCGGGTCGAGCACCCGAGCATTCCAATTTGCTCGACCCGAGCATCGAGCACCTGAGCATTTTACTGCTCGCCCATCACTAATCAAGACCAAAGTCAGCGCAGCCGTCTACCAAGAAATTTTAGAGCACTTTATGCTTCCTTCTGCCGACAAGCTTTTTGGAGATGGAAATTTCATTCTCCAGGAGAACTTGGCACTTGTCCACACTGCCAAAAGTACCAATACCTGGTTTAAAAACAACAGTATCACTGTGCTTGATTGGCCAGCAAACTCGCCTGACCTTAACCCCATAGAGAATCTATTGTCAAGAGGAAGATGAGAGACACCAGACCCAACAATGGCTGCTCACATGGAGAGATCAGTGGGGGTTGACAGGATGCAGCGTTGGAGGAGAGAGAAGAAAGGTAAGTATGAGTGTTTATTTTTTTTTATGTGCAGCCTGATGGGGATTAGTGGGACCATGCATACCAGGATAGGGATTAGGGGTGCCATGCATATCAGGATGGGGAGGAGGGGGCCATGCATACCAGGACACGGATGAGGGGTGCCATGCTTATCAGGATAGGGATGAGGGGTGCCATGCATACCAGGATAGGGATTGCTGTGCCATGCATACCATGATGGGGATTGCTGTGCCATGCATACCATGAAAGGGATTAGCGGTGCTATGCATACCAGGATAGGGATTAGGGGTGCTATGCAAACCAGGATAGGGATTAGAGGTGCCATGCATACCAGGATAGGGATTAGGGGCACCATGCATACCAGGATAGGGATTAGGGGTGCCATGCATACCAGGACAGGGATGAGGGGTGCCATGCATACCAGGACAGGGATGAGGGGTGCCATACATACCAGGACAGGGATGAGGGGTGCCATGCATACCAGGATGGAGGGGTGCCAGGCATACCAGGATGGGGATGGGGACCATGTATAAAAGGAAGAGGGGGCATATCTACCAGGATAGGGGATATTGTCAGAATTGGAGGATATTACCCCTCCCCCTTAAAATTCCATCATGAACACATTTTTTGCTTAAATTTTTTTTTTTTATTATTTTCCTCCTCTGAAACCTAGGTGCGTCTTATGGTCCGGTGTGTCTTATAGTCCAAAAATTACGGTAACTTTTTGATGATATACTAATTTAGTGAGATGCACCTGTATGTGTTAGTTGTACCACCAGCTGTATTGAACCGGACAGACAACTTTGTTTTGGAACTTCACTGGATCACAACCTGTATGACAAACAGAGCAATCAGTAGTGAGTCACAGCGCATCCTCCCTTATGGCATCCTGGATGCACGATGACACATTTTGTCCTGTAGGTCCTTTATTGGGGTACAGGTATAAAAATATCTTGGCAGTGTATGCAATAATAATGTGAAATTTTGGAATATATACACACTGTTAGTCAGGGTCGGACTGGCCTGGCGGGGTATTGGGGAATTCTCCGGTGGGCCCGGCCCCCTGCAGCACAGGAGAGGGAGGAGAAAAAGAAAAAAAAAGCCTGGCAGGCAGAGTATGTGCAGGGATGTGTGCACACAGCGTTCATTTCCTGCACCACCGCATCGCACGTCCCGCTGAACACTAATGATCTGGCGTCGCCGGCGTTTAACGTCAGTGTAATGCGCTGGCTGCGACAGGTGTACTCACATCAGCTGCTGGCCTCTGCTAGGTTGGCAGCCATGAGCGCTCTGGATCTGAAGTGGAGGACACCACATGGCGCTGGTAGCTCAGGAAGGTAAGAGAAATCTTCTGTGGATGCGGGATGATGCCGGGGCAAGGACAAGGGGCCAAGATGGCTATATGGGGGGCCTCTATGAATATATGGGGGGCCTCCATAGATATATGGGGGGCAGGACAAGGGATATGTCGGGCCTGTATGGTTATATTGGGGGACCTGAATGAATTTATATGGGTTCCTGCATGGATATATAGGGGGGCCGCCTGCATTGATATATTGTGTGCATGGCAAGAAATATGGAGGCCTGTATGGATATACGGTGGGGCCTGTATGGATATATGGGGAGCAGGACAAGGGATATGGGGGCCTGCATGGATATATGGGGGGGCCTGCATGGATATATAGAGGGGCCCAGCATGGATATATGGGGGGCAGCATGGATATATGGGGGCAGGACAAGGGATATGGGGGGTCTGTATGTGACGCGCCCCCTGGGCTGTGTGTGTAGGGGAATACCTGGAGCCAGGCCTCTGTGTAACGCTGGGGTTTGTAGTCTCCATGGCGGCAACCCGGTCCCGTGGCTCAGGGTGGTTAAACCAGTGGCGGATCTGTCTCTTTGGCTTTTGTAATGCTTAAATGTCTGACTACGCCACCCGTGGATTGCGGTCACTGAGAACCGCCGCTGCGGGCAGACCGCTGAGGCTGATGTTGTGTGCGCAGCAGGGGGTAGGATAACTCCCCACGGGAGGAGTATAGCCTCAGGGCAGTGAGTGCAGATGGTGGGGATGATGCGCGGGAACAGCAGTAATGACTCAGAGTCCAGTGATGCAGTCCAGGGTCTTTACTCACAGTTTTACACTCCAAGCCACTTCTGCAGATGATGGCTGCCCACGGCGTGCTGTGCTCACCAGGTGAGGGGCTCGGCCAACTCCCAGGTACCTTTGGGATGCTTTTCAGGACACCCTTCGTGTGTCCTTTCTCTGGCCTGCCGTACCTCCTAAGTGACCACGTTTCTGTCCAGCTGCCTCGGGCCTCGGCGGGCAAACATATGTTCCGTTTCCCTGGGTCCTATGTGGTGCCTTCCTAACGGGTGTACTGAGGGGCCGTGCATGTACAATGCCACGGCCTCCGGTTACTAGCTGAGGGTAGATGCTCTCCTCCACTAGATGAGGAATCCAGTTCCCTTTTCTTGGCCTGACCCCCCTACTCTGGTAGCGGCTGGCATGCGGTGGCGGCTGGCCGGTCCGCACCCCTGGGGTCCCTTCAGTCTTCTCCTAGAGCTTCCTCCATTCCTCTCCTCTCCGTTCCTCTCCTCCAGGACCAGGCCTTGAGACTTGGCCTGCCTGCGGAGCAGAGCCCATGCAGAGCCTCTGCTCCCAGCCTCCTTCTCTCTCTCTGCTCTCTCTCTTCTTCTCTTCTCCTTTCTCTCTGACTCTAAGATGGTGCCCACCATATATACTCCTCTATACAGTGCACCTGGGATCTACTCTCCCCACCCACACACTACCGGGTTCCCCCTTTCTAGGTGTCCCCTCCCCCCACTCCAGCCAGGGACAGGGACAGTTGTGCTCACTCTTGGGAACATTGTCGCCCTGTCCCCCGGAAATGTGGTGTAGTGCATGTGGGTGTTAGGGTCCTGAGCCACACTCCATCCTTACCTGGAAGTGAGATATCACATCCCTGGGTGAGATGCAATACCTCTGTAGCGACCGAACCCTCGGGGCGCTACACATGTATTTATAGGGGGGCCACCTGCATAAATATATGCGGGCAGGACAAGGGATATGGGGGTCTGTATGGATATACGGGGGGCCTGCATGGATATATGGGGAGCAGAACATGGGATATGGGGGCCTGCATGGATATATGGGGAGCAGGACAAGGGATATGTGGGGTCCAGCATGGATATTTGGGGGGCCAGCAGGTATATATGGGGGACCTGCATGGATATATTGGAGCAGGACAAGGGATATGGGCGGCCTGCATGGATTTATAGGGGGTCTGCATGGATATATATGGGGGTGCGCCTGCATGGATATATGGTGTGCAGGACAAGGGATATGGGGGTCTGTATGGATATATGGGGGGCCTGCATGGATATACAGTTAGGTCCATATATATTTGGACAGAGACAACATTTTTCTCATTTTGGTTCAAGACATTACCACAATGAATTTTAAACAAAACAATTCAGATGCAGCTGAAGTTCAGACTTTCAGCTTTCATTTGAGAGTATCCACATTAAAATTGGATGAAGGGTTTAGGAGTTTCAGCTCCTTAACATGTGCCACCCTGTGTTTAAAGGGACCAAAAGTAATTGAACAGATTAAACAATTGTAAATAAAATGTTCATTTCTAGTACTTTTTGAAAAACCCTTTTTTGGCAATGACTGCCTGAAGTCTTGAACTTGTGGACATCACCAGACGCTGTGTTTCCTCCTTTTTGATGTTCTGCCAGGCCTTCACTGTGGTGGTTTTCAGTTACTGTTTGTTTGTGGGCCTTTCTGTCTGAAGTTTAGTCTTTAACAAGTGAAATGCATGCTCAATTGGGTTGAGATCAGGTGACTGACTTGGCCATTCAAGAATATTCCACTTCTTTGCTTTAATAAACTCCTGGGTTGCTTTGGCTTTATGTTTTGGGTCATTGTCCATCTGTAGTTTAAAACGATGACCAATCAGTTTGGCTGCATTTGGCTGGATCTGAGCACACAGTATGGCTCTGAATACATCAGAATTCATTCGGCTGCTACTGTCCTGTGTCACATCATCAATAAACACTAGTGACCCAGTGCCACTGGCAGCCATGCATGCCCAAGCCGTCACACTGCCTCCGCCGTGTTTTACAGATGATGTGGTATGCTTTGGATCATGAGCTGTACTACGCCTTCGCCATACTTTTCTCTTTCCATCATTCTGGTAGAGGTTGATCTTGGTTTCATCTGTCCAAAGAATGTTCTTCCTGAACTGTGCTGGCATTTTTAGATGTTTTCTAGCAAAGTCCAGTCTAGCCTTTTTATTCTTGATGCTTATGAGTGGCTTGCACCCTGCAGTGAACCCTCTGTATTTACTTTCATGCAGTCTTCTCTTTATGTTAGATTTGGATTTTGATACGCCTACCTCCTGGAGAGTGTTGTTCACTTGGTTGGCTGTTGTGAAGGGGTTTCTCTTCACCATGGAGATTATTCTGCGATCATCCACCACTGTTGTCTTCCGTGGGCGCCCAGGTCTTTTTGCATTGTTGAGTTCACCAGTGCTTTCTTTCTTTCTCAGGATGTACCAAACTGTAGATTTTGCCACTCCTAATATTGTAGCAATTTCTCGAATGGGTTTTTCTGTTTTTGCAGCTTAAGGATGGCTTGTTTCACCTGCATGGAGAGCTCCTTTGACCGCATGTTTACTTCACAGCAAAACCTTCCAAATGCAAGCACCACACCTCAAATCAACTCCAGGCCTTTTATCTGCTTAATTGAGAATGACATAACAAAGGGATTGCCCACACCTGTCCATGAAATAGCCTTGGAGTCAATTGTCCAATTACTTTTGGTCCCTTTAAAAACAGGGTGGCACATGTTAAGGAGCTGAAACTCCTAAACGCTTCATCCAATTTTAATGTGGATACCCTCAAATGAAAGCTGAAAGTCTGAACTTCAACTGCATATGAATTGTTTTATTTAAAATTCATTGTGGTAATGTCTAGAACCAAAATTAGAAAAATGTTGTCTCTGTTCAAATATATATGGACCTAACTGTATGGTGAGCAGGACAAGGGATATGGGGGCCAGCATGGATATATGGTGGGGCCGGACAATGGACATATGGGGGCCCAGATGGCTATATGGGAGGGAGCAGGACAAGAAATATAGGGGCCAGGATGGATATATAGGGGGGCAGGAAAAAGGATATTGGGACCAGGATGGATATGTGGGGGAGGGCAGGACAATTGATATGGAGGCCAGTATGGATATATGGCAATCCAGGGCAAGGGAAATATGGGGGCCATGATGGCTATATGGGGGGGGCAGGACAAGGAATATGGGGCCTCGATGGACATATAGGGGGCAGTACAAGAGATATATGGGAGACAGAATGACTATATGAGGGGAGAAGGACAAGGGACATATGAGGACAGGATGGCTATATGGAGGGGGAGGAACAAGGGATATGGGGGCCAGGATGGACATATGGGGGTGCAGTACAAGGGATATATGGGTGCCAGGATTGCTATATGCGGGGGGCAGGACAAGGGACAAATGGGGGCCAGGATGGAAATTTGGGGGAGCCAGGACAAGGGATATATGGGGGCCAGGATGGCTATATGACGGGAGACCAAGACAAGGAACATATGGGGGCCAGGATGAGGGACAGGCTGGAAAAGGGACATATCGGGCCAGGATGGATATTTGGGGGCCAGGACAAGGGACATATGGTGGCCAGAATGGATATCTGGGGGCCAGGCTGGACAAGAAACATAGGGGGCAAGGCTGGGGCACATTATGAAATAAAGGGGGCCTGGATGAGGGACTAGGGATTTAAATACTGTTTGGGGGTCCGATTGAGGAACATACATTATTAGTTTATGGTGGCAAGTGGGGAACATAATTACTTTTTAGGGTCCAATTAGGGACATTAATTTATTACTACTGTAATATAGTTTACTTTTTAGGAAACTGTGTTTCATGGGGGGAACAAAAAGCGAGTTCCTGTTAGCACTACATCACTTTTTTTATACATCTGGCGTGTTGTAGAAGATGGGGAAAAAGTGAGGAATGTGCTCTATAAGCGATCAGCTATTGATGACTGTTATTTTATGCTGAGGTGAGTCCTGGCTGGCAGAAGTGATCGTGGTTTGTGCCAGATGAAGAAGAAAAGCGAAGATGAAGGACTCCACCTAGAGACGTCACTGGTGAGTAAGTGTATTACATGTACATGCACACTATACACTATATACAGAGCTCCCTGTGTATAACGTCACTGGTGATCCCTGTATTACCTGTACACTATATACAGAGCGCCTGTGTATAATATCACTGTTGATCACTGTATTATCTGTACACTATACACTATATACAGAGCTCCTATGTATAATGTCACTGGTGATCACTGTATTACCTGTACACCATATACAGAGCTCCTGTGTATAATATCACTGGTGATCACTGTCCTACCTGTACACGGACACTATATACAGAGCTCATGTGTATAATGTCACTGGTTGTAATAGTGTTGTTAGTATTGTGGTTTGTATTCATTATCAGTATTGTAGTAGTCGGTCACTATGGGATGGTAATGGAGTGGCAGTATTTGTTTCTTGTTTGTGGTATTATTCGATCATTATGTGGTCTGGTCATGGTGTGGCGGTCGTTGTTCCTTGTATGTGGTATAATTCGGTCACTATATAGTGGTGATATGTGATCTGGTCATGGTGTAGTGGTATTTGTCCCTTATATGTGGTATTATTCAGTCACTATATAGTAGTAATATGTGATCTGGTCATGGTGTGGCAGTATTTGTCCCTTGTATGTGGTATTATTTGGTCGCTATATGCTGGTAATATGTGATCTGGTAATATGTGATCTGGTCATGGTGTTGCAGTCTTTTTTTCCTTGTATGTGGTATTATTCGGTCACTATATGGTGGTAATATGTGATCTGGTCATGGTGTGGTGGTATTTGTCCCTTGTATATGGTATTATTGGTCTTGGTATAGTGGATTGTGTTGTGTATGGGAGTTATTTGTTCTCTTTGGTATTAATTAGAGAAGATTCTTTATTTCCATTAGAGATTAAATACTTGGAACACAGTGGCAGAGATGCACTTACAGGGGTTCTCCGGTGAAAAAAAGTAATCACATCTCCACTGGATAAGTGATAATGTATTGATTGGAGGGGGTCTGACTGCTGGGACCCAATCCACAGAATGTGGAGCTTTAATCCCCACTAGACTGGATTGGCATGTTAGACTTAACCACTGATCCATTCATTTCCTCAGTGGCTGCGAGTGCTGTGTTTGTTTTTTTCTGGAACCCCAAAGAGAATGAATGTTTCTGCAGTCAGACATCCCACCTGCCGCTCCACTATAATAGGGATAACGGCTAACAGGTATTTGCGTATAGCTGTAGGGTGGGCCCCAAGAGTCAATTCCTCCTGTGGACCCCAGACATCCCAGTCCAACCCTGCTGTTAGTAGCTTTATGCCAATCCAATATGTAATCCTTTGTGCTGTAGATAATGTTGGCTGACAAACAGCAAGTATTCTATTTAACAAAGATTAGTACAAAAATGCATATTTGTCAGATCTTATTTAAAAGGGAATTTGAAAGAAGACATCAAAGGAATGCTTTATCCTCCTTTCAGGCTCTTTAAATGTAATTGGGGCATAGCTGGCAAAGCTTTTAAGCGTAAAGACATGTCTTGGCAATGTCTTCCTTTGTTAATGATAATGCAATTTTTTGATTAATAATTGTACGTTAGTATCTAACAATGAAATTTTGCATAGCTGTATACAGTAAATAATGCATATTTTTAATTAAGAATGGTTATACAAGATATGTACTGTACATTGGTCTTTAACACACTAGAACTACTGATGGAGTCATTTTGACTCCTTTCATTTTTTATTTCTCTTCTGTGACTACATTTTTCAGAATTCCGGCTTGAAACTCGGTGACTTTTCCTCAAATATGATGTGAAAAAAGACTTTGAGAGAATAAATAATTTTGGTGAAAAATTTGCGCGTTTTTTTCAAAATTTACCAAGAACTACTGAAGGGAGTCATTTTGACTCCCTACTATATTTTGAGGTCCTTTTGTCACTAAATGTTGCTATAAAGTTTTGTGCATAATTTTTTCACTCTGTCTTATTTACCCTGATGTTCATATAGATGTAATTCAATTTACATGTCAACTTTTCACATTTTCCTTGTGTTTTACCTGCTTGTATTACTGTGTAATGCTGAACAAAATAGCTTGTTTACTCTAGGCTCTTATCTTATGCTAATGAAGGGTGGTGTTTTTCTAAGGTCCTAGCAGGAAACAGTATTCTGGATAGTAACTTTACTTTCAGTTCAGCTGAAGAGACAAAGAGAACAGACGCATACATATGAGCTCTGAAGACTCATACAGGTATGAATTGTTATGAAATAGTTTAGCTGTCTGTCAACTGATTCAGCCCACCTACTTTTGAAGGTGGCAGAACAGTTATTATTTCTTTTAGTTTTCATTTCATTTCTATTTTTCAGCAGGGAACTATATAGAATTATGGAATTTGTGAGGAATATGGAGAGAAGACGTTTGATAAAGCCTCAGGATATTCTGGCTACTTTGCAATCCATACCGGAGGATGAATCGGAATCCGAATTGCAGGAACATGTATTTGATTCTGACAGTGATGAAGATTTCATTCCTCAGAACATATCAAGTGAATCTGAAGACTCAGAAGGAACAAATCCAGAAGGTAAGTAGTTATGTGTATTTATTTGTTCTTCCACACACTGAGTTAGGGCCTGTGCACACTAGCAGAATTCTGGCTGAATAGCCATCTGGATATTCTTGTCGCAATACAGGCCGTACCTGCCCGCTC
The DNA here is from genome assembly GCF_046119375.1 of Phyllobates terribilis. Classification (NCBI taxonomy): domain Eukaryota; kingdom Metazoa; phylum Chordata; class Amphibia; order Anura; family Dendrobatidae; genus Phyllobates; species Phyllobates terribilis. The sequence goes on from NW_027362762.1 coordinate 697,654,690, forward strand.
ATGCCTGAAGCTCCGCTCCGAACCCCGGGCTGGAGCCGCTGTCAGGGACAGAGCAGCGCTTGCTTACGCGCGAGCACGGCTCCGTCCCAGACAGCGGCTCCAGCCCGGGGTTCGGAGCGGAGCTTCAGGTATGAAACTCCGCTCTGTACCTGAGCGGGCAGGTACGGGCCGGATTGTGGTGAGAATATCCGGTCGGATATTCCGCCGCTAATCCAGCCAGTGTGCACGGACCCTTACAAAACAAAAATTCTAAATATTCATCAACTTTTTTACAGATATTCCAAGCACATCAACTGGGGATCGGGCTCATGCAGTTATGTTGCCTCGTGACCATCCTCCTGGTCGTGGACAGAAAAAATCAGCAAAACGTCCCAGAAATGAAAGAACAACAGATAACGATGGCGGCGAAGGTAATGCAACAACAAACACCAGAGAAGGCGAATCTGAAGGAATACTAGTTTCAGCGGATGGTATTCAATGGAAACCTGATGAAATTGGAGAACACTTGCCTGGTAGGCGTGACAGCCAAAATATTCTTCGAGAAGCACCTGGCCCTACAGGATACGCCAGAAGAAATATCATTATCGATAGTCCTTTGAGCGCATGGCGTTTATTTTTTGATTCATATATATTGACACATATAAAGAACTGTACGCTTGCAGAAGCATGCAGGAACAATAATTTACAGTTTACTCTATCTGATGAGGAGCTAGATGCATTCATTGCGATATTCTATGCTCGTGGAATATCTGCCACGAACCGTCACTCGATTAGCAGTATTTGGTGTAATGACTGGGGAATACCGTTTTGCAAAGCGACAATGTCTAGGGACCGCTTTGTTGAAATTATGAGGTTTCTCAGATTTGATGAGAAATCTACTCGATCGGAGAGACTGCAAGTTTGCTCTATTTTCTACTGTGTGGGACAGGTTTATTGAAAATTGTATTGCGTGTTACAAACCTGGCCCATACATAACGGTGGATGAGCAACTTTTCCCAAGCAAAACTAGGTGTCCATTCACGCAGTACATGCCTTCCAAACCAGATAAATATGGCCACAAATATTGGCTAGCTGTTGATAAGAGGAGCAAATATCTGGCAAATGGCTTCCCTTGTCTAGGCAAAGATGACACACGCCGTGCTGAGGACCGTTTAGCTGACCATGTGGTAATGAAGTTATTGGACCCGTTTTTGAAAAAAGGTCGCAATGTTACAACCGATAATTATTTTACTTCAGTAAAATTAGCTAAACAGCTAAAAAGCAAAGAAACAACCATCGTGGGAACACTGAACAAGATAAGGCGAGAAGGGCCTAAAGAAATAAAATCCATGAAAGAGGAATTGTACAACACTAAAGTGTTTAGAAATGAAGACAATTTTACACTTACAGTATATCAAGGAAAGCCCAACAAAAATGTTGTCATTTTGAGTTCCGTCCATCCAGATGTTGTTGTTGCGTCTGATTCCGCTAAAAAAACTCCAGAAACGGTAAAGTTTTACAATGAAACAAAATATGGAGTAGATGTAGTGGATCAGATGGCACGAAAATATACCACACGAACATGCACAAGGAGATGGCCTGTTCATGCATTTGAAAATGCCTTAGACTTTGCGGGTATAAATGCATGGATAATATTCAAGGAGATTACCCACCAAAAAATGTCACGCAAGGCATTTTTGCAAACGCTTGTGAGAGAGTTGAGTGGTCCTTATGTCACAGATAGGGAAAAGGGTTCCACGTCCCAAGTTTCTACATGCTCAGAAGTGATGGTTCAAACAAAATTTTGCCAGATCAAAGAAAAGTGCAAGAAAAATAGATCTGTCGGAAATTGTAAGACTTGTGGTAAGTCTTTGTGTGGGCAATGTACTGCCATAAATCAAAGGCAATGCCTAAAATGCGAAACACCAAATGTTTAGAAGGTGAATTCTGCGCCATATTTTCATTTTTATGCTCCTCCACCTACATTTTCTCTGCTTTTTGTTCTTCAGTTGTTGTTTATATGTGTGCACTTGAATAAAAAAAAATGTTTGAAAAACGTCTATTATAATTATTGTTATTTTCTGCAGAAAAATAAGAAAAGCAGAAAAAAAACAATCAAAAGCATTACTGTTGGATCTCACAATAATAATACATTACAAAAAATATAATTATTAATAAATAACCACAAATGAAACTCTAAAAATAAACGAAAACAAGCAAGGAGTCAAAATGACTCCTTTCAGTAGTTCTAGGCGGGGTCACGAGTCCAGTAGTCCTAGTGTTAATTACATCTAAGAAGGCCATTATAAGCTGAAAATTGTTTAACTTGAAACCATACTTTATCTCTAAGGAAGAATGGAAATTAGTTTCAAAGAGACTAAAATGTCAACCAAAAATAAGTAATTAAATTTAAGGTTTAATCCAGGTTTTTAAAATGTATGGCCTATTTTTAGGATTGGTGGGGTAGTAATTCTCGGGACACCTGGCAATCAGCTATTTTGATGTGTTGTATCAGTGTCACTCATCTGTCCTGATTCCAGCGCTGGTCTGCATATTCCACCTTCTCCATGGCATTCTCTCTCAGCCCATGTTGATATGTAACCTGGCACGTATCTCTGATGTCATCTTGTTAGGACTCTTAGGGTCACTTAGACAAGCAAAATGCTATCTGAGTTATTCGTCAGGGGAAAACACTGCTATTGTTTCTTAAGTTAGTACAATAATCTACCCACCTCTGCTAATATTGGGCTCTGCTACAGCTACGTCAAAGTATGCCACTCAGCAAACACTATTTTGGTCTGCTATAACAAGATATCTGAATGCCAACTCAGCTCTGCTGTTTAAGAGTGCAGTTCGCATATTCATTCAGTTCAGCTAACATGAGGTGCCTGACTGCCAACGCAGCTATGTTTCTGGATTCTGACGGCACGCTTTGCTCCACTAAAACAAGGTGCCTGACTGCTGACTCAGCTCTGCTGTTCCAAGGTACTGACCATACACTCAACTCAGCTGCATCAAGATACTTACTTGCTTATTTTTCTCCATAGATCTAACGCGCTTTCTGCACACTCAACTCTGCTGCATAAAGTACCTGCTTATCTTTTTATTTCTATTGATTCCATTCCAATGATTGTACTGTCTGTTCTCTTGCATATAGCACTGACAGCTGCTATGATCTATGTGCCACCCTGCATAACCATCTATATTATTCCTCACGACTCCACAAGCTATTCGACTAACCCCACTTTGCTGCATCAACATCTTCAGTTTGTGCTGCACACATTAAAAAAGTGAGGTACGTAGTAAACATTGCTTTATCAAAAAGCATGAAAGCCATTTAACCACAAAGAGATGACCTCAATATGGATGGTCCCTACCTGATGACACTCAGCTCTGCTATTCTTGGGTGCTGATTAGTGTTGAGCGAGCATGATCGACATTGCTCGGTACTCGCCCGAGCATCTCACTACTCGGGATGTTCGGCGAGCACCAAGCATTTTCGGGCTCCTTGGCGGGAGCTCGGGTCTCGGCCCTGCATGTTTGGCGCTCTTTACAGAGCCAATGAACATGCAGGGATTTCCAGCCAGTCACTGTAATGCCGCAGCCATGTTGGTTGTGGGCATTGCAGTGATTGGCTGGCCGCACAGCGTCACCTCGAGTATTTAAAACCAGGCGCCGCCATCTTGGACACAGTCGCTCCAGATCAAACAGTGTAGGGAGAGTGCTGCTGAGCTAGGGAGAGATTTATACTGCAAAATAGGTAGTGTAGGGTCTCTAAAGCCTGCAAAATCAAACAAACAGTCCTTCTGAGGACTAATATCCATCCCAGATATCAGGCAGGCAGGCTGTATAGGAGATGCAGTAGTTATACCAACATACACTGCATTACAGTTCTGTGTGCTACCGCTTCTCAAATTGCTAGACTTAGCCCCAGGTCTCAGGGGCCAGGAAAAATCCTTTTTTTTCATATAAATCCTCTTTTTTTTTTCCTCAGTCAGACTGTACAATTACCCGTCTTATTAACCTTTTGGTATTCCCCCCCAACCCCCCAAAAAAATTGAGTGTGTCTGTGAGTGTTCAGACACAAATATATCTGTTTAAAAGATTCTGGTGTAGGCCAGAGAAATAGAACTGTGGTTTTCCTCTTCCACGGTTCAAATCTGGGTGTAATCCACCTTTTTGCATAAAAAAAACATTTTGAGTGTCTCGCTGACTGTTCAGACACAAATATATCTGTTTAAAAGATTCTGTGTAGGCCAGAGAACTAGAACTGTGGTTTTCCTCTTCCACGGTTCAAATCTGGATGTTATCCACCTTTTTGCATAAAAAAACAGTTTGAGTGTCTCGCTGACTGTTCAGATACAAATATATCTGTTTAAAAGATTCTGGTGTAGGCCAGAGAAATAGGACTGTGGTTTTCATCTTCCACGGTTCCAATCTGGGTGTAATCCACCTTTTTGCCTTTTTTACATAAAAAAAAACAGTTTCAGTGTCTCGCTGACTGTTCAGACACAAATATATCTGTTTAAAAGATTCTGGTGTAGGCAAGAGAAATAGAACTGTGGTTTTCCTCTTCCACGGTTCAAATCTGGGTGTAATCCACCTTTTTGCATACAAAAAACAGTTTGAGTGTCTCGCTGACTGTTCAGACACAAATATATCTGTTTAAAAGATTCTGGTGTAGGCCAGAGAACTAGAACTGTGGTTTTCCTCTTCCACGATTCAAATCTGGGTGTAATCCACCTTTTTGCATAAAAAAACAGTTTGAGTGCCTCACTGACTGTTCAGACACAAATATATCTGTTTAAAAGATTCTGGTGTAGGCCAGAGAACTAAAACTATGGTTTTCCTCTTCCACGGTTGTAATCCTCTTTTTATTACCCTTTTGCCATTGATAGTGCGAGTGTAAGCTATTTTACTTCATTTACAATGGGCAAGGCGCGTGGCAAGGGACGTGGAACTGGATGTTCTGGTGATGGTGTGTGCAGAGGACGGGGCCGTGGCCAAGGTGAAAACGTGCCACAACCAACAGCCACATCTTCTCGCTCCCAGTTCTTCGCTGAATTACTAGGGAAGCACACAATAACACCACTATTGCGAACTGATCAGTGTGAACAGGTTATAAATTGGATAGCAGGTAATACTTCCAGTCACCTGGGCACCACCACCTCCGGTCTGTCTTCCACCCGGTCAAGTCTTAGTAGCCGTGAGTCTCGACCGCATACTCCTCCTCACCCTGATGCTCCTTCCTCCCACCATGCCGAGAGTCGTCAGACAGCAACTGATCCCACACTTGGACACTCAGAAGAGCTGTTCACTGGTCCATTTCCATATTTGGGCCCCTCGCCTTCTCCGCTTGAAGTGGTGGAAGAGGAGATCCCATGTAGCGATGGCCAAATATTTGAACAGCCACGGCCACAGGAAGGCGACGCTGGCAATTTGTCACAAGAGGTGGACGATGACGAGACACAATTGCCACGAAGTGAGGAGGAGGACCGTGGTGCGCAAGTGGAAGAGGAGGAGGTGGTGGATGATCTAGTAACTGACCCAACGTGGCAGGAGGACATGCAGAGCGAGGCCAGCAGCACACAGGGGGGGGGGAGGCAGAGTACCCCAACAGGCAGGAAGAAGCAGTGTGGTGGCTGCAAACAGAAGGCGGGCAATTGTTCCCTGTAACACCAACACAAGGGACGTTGCAGGTACAACCGGTAGGTCTTCCAGAGTCTGGAATTTTTTTAAAGACTCTGCTAATAACCAGAAAAAGGCAATTTGTACCACCTGCCAGGCCAACATCAGCAGGGGTGACAAAACTACCAGCCTGACCACCACCAGCATGATCAGGCACATGTCAGCAAAGCACCCGACTTGTGGAGCGAACCCCAGGGTCCACGACCAGTGTCAGCGGGTGTCACCATTGCTTCTTCCGCTGTTGTGCCTGTAAGAGAACCCCTTGTTGTGCGTGCAAGGCAATCCCCTGTCCATACTGCATGCAAAGATGCCCCCTCCTCTCAGTCTTCTCTTGTTATGGCAGTTTCTCAAGAAACAGCATCAACGTCCACGTCTATATCCCACCGCAGTGTTCAATTGTCCATATCCCAGACCTTTGAACGAAAGCGCAAATTCGCAGCCAACGCCCCACAGGCCACAGTCCTAAATTCGCACATTTCACGACTGCTTGCGTTGGAAATGCTGCCTTTTAGACTGGTGGAGACGGAATCCTTATGACGGTGGTCATCCCTCAGTACTCGGTCCCCAGCCAACACTATTTTGCCCTGCGTGCCATCCCCGCAATACACAAGCACGTGTCCCAAAACATCTGCCGTGCCCTCAACAACGCAGTTACTGTGAGAGTCCAGCTGAAACGGACACGTGGACAAGTGATTGTGACCAGGGATGGTACATCTCTCTGGCGGCACACTGGGTAAACATAGTGGAAGCCGGGACCCAGTCAGACCTTGAGACGGAACACATCCTCCCCACACCGACAATTGCGGGAGAATGTCAGTCAGAGTTGCCCCCACAGTGTACAGCTCCTGCGCATCATCCTCCTCCTCCTCATGTTCAGCCTCCATCTCAGATATCACCACATCAGTTACAAGCTGGAAGCACTGCAGTACTGCCTCAGCCAAGCAGCAACAGACTGTGCTGAAGCTCATAAGCTTAGGTGATAAACCTCACACTGCTTGTGAATTGTGGACAGCTGTGAAAGAGCAGGCAGATCTGTGGCTGAGACCGCTGAACCTACATCCAGGCATGGTTGTGTGTGATAATGGCCATAACCTGGTGGCGGCTCTGAGGCGAGGCAAGATCACACACGTATCATGCCTGGCTCATGTTCTTAACCTCGTGGTTCAGCGGTTTCTTAAATCGTACCGCGAGTTGCCACATCTGCTCGTCAAAGTACGCCGCCTGTCATCTCATTTTCGGAAGTCGGTTACAGCTTCCGGCTCCCTTGCTGTGTTGCAGCAGCGCTTGCAGATTCCGGCACAGCGACTGGTTTGTGATGTCCCCACACATTGGAACTCTACCCTCCACATGTTGCAAAGGATTTGTGAGCAGAAGAGAGCAGTTGTGGAGTACCAGCTGCAACAAGGCCGTTGATATTCATGTCAGACTCCACTCATAAGACCTCAGGAGTGGACCTGGATGTCAGACATATGTACCATCCTGACAAACTTTGAGGAGTCCACCAAGATGGTGAGTGGCGATGACGCCATCATTAGCGTCAGCATCCCACTTGTCTGTCTTTTGCAATGCTCTCTGCAGAGAATTAAAGAGGAGGCATTGCATCCATAGTATGAGGAGATGGAACAAGAAGCCATAGCGGGCGATTACACACAGCCCAGCCTCATTTCATCCCAACGTGCATTGGGGGACAATGAGGGAGAGGAGGAGGAGGAGGAAGAACAGGAGCTGGTATCATGCGCTGTAGACGGTAGTACCCGTACAACTGTCATACCGTCGGTTCAGCGTGGGTGGCCTGAGGACAGGGGGAGGAGGAGGAGGAGGAGAGCATGGTCAGTCATCATCTTGGTGAGGACACGGAAGTCTTGCCCGTTACCAGTCTGGCACACATGGCTGACTTTATGTTATGCTGCCTTAACCGTGACACTCGCATTGTCAAAATGTTTGGTGACAGTCATTACTGGTTTGTGACACTATTAGACCCCCGCTACAAGGAGAACTTTCACTCTCTTATTACTGAGGTGGAGAGGTCTACAAAAATGGGGCAGTACCAGAAGGCTCTTGCTGCAAAACTGTTATAAAAATTCCCTTCTGAACACGCTAGCGGCAGAGGTCAAAGTTCGTTGCCCAACCAAGGCGTACAGGCGAGAGAGAAGCAACTCCAATCCAGCAGAGGCAGGGGAGCACTGTCAACATTCTGGGACAGTTTTCTGAGACCCGCCCAGCTTACAGGCCCTGAGGCGTGGGGTACTCTCACAAGGAGTGGAAAGTTTCAAAAGATGATGAGGGAGTACCTTGCCAACCGTACCAGCATCCTCCGTGATTCCTCTGTGCCTTTTAATTATTGGGTATTTAAGCTGGACACTTGGAATGAACTCGCTCTGTATGCCTTGGAGGTCCTGGCCTGCCCTGCCACTAGCGTGTTATCGGAGCGTGTTTTTAGTGCCGCTGGGGGAATTATAACTGATAAGCGCACTCGCCTGTCAACTGACAATGCTGACAAGCTGACCCTTATCAAAATGAACAAGGGCTGGATTGGGACAGACTTCTCATTACCACAAAATGACAGCAGAGTAACATAAAGTCAAATCCACTGTGTTATTTCGGGAGGTGTATTCCCATGCACCGCTTCACACCCACACATGGGTAAACGCTTCCTCATTTCGGCTGTTGTTTTCTCTTCTCCTTATCCTCAGCCTCCACCACCACTATACCACCAGGATGACCATGGTCCATGTTACCAGCATTGCAAGTTCCTCCATCCTAATTTTTGGCAGCTTTTGCTTGGAAGGCATAGGCAAAGACTATGGGAGACCCACTCCCCAATAATGGTAATAATGTTTTTAATATGCTGTACTGCATGGCTCTTGTAAGGGGCATTGCAAGTTCCTCCATCCTAATTTTTGGCAGCTTTTGCTTGGAAGGCATAGGCAAAGACTATGGGAGTCCCACTCCCCAATAATGGGAATAATGTTTTTAATATGCTGTACTGCATGGCTCTTGTAAGGGGCATTGCAAGTTCCTCCGTCCTAATTTTTGGCAGCTTTTGCTTGGATGGCATAGGCAAAGACTATGGGCGACCCACTCCCCAATAATGGGAATATATTTTTAATATGCTGTACTGCATGGCTCTTGTAAGGGGTATTGCAAGTTCCTCCATCCTAATTTTTGGCAGCTTTTGGTTGGAAGGCATAGGCAAAGACTATGGGAGACCCACTCCCCAATAATGGGAATAATGTTTTTAATATGCTGTACAGCATTGCTCTTGTAAGGGGCATTGCAAGTTCCTCCGTCCTAATTTTTGGCAGCTTTTGCTTTGAAGGCATAGACAAAGACTATGGGAGACCCACTCCCCAATAATGGAAATAATGTTTTTAATATGCTGTACTGCATGGCTCTTGTAAGGGGCATTAAAATAGTCTTGTTAAACTACTGTGACCTCAACGTCTCTTCCAAGGGTCATTGATATTGTCTTTTTATTCCACTGTGACCTCCACCACTCTTCCAAGGGGCATTAAAACCGTGTTGTTAAACCACTCTGAACTCCACGTCTCTTCCATGGGGCATTAAAACCATCTTGTTAAACTACTGTGACCTCCATGTCTCTTCCAAGGGGCATTTAAACTGTCTTGTTAAACCACTCTGAACTCCACGTCTCTTCCAAGGGGCATTAAAACCGTCTTGTTAAACCTCTCTGAACTCCACGTCTCTTCCAAGGGACATTAAAATCGTCTTGTTAAGCTACTGTGACCTCCACGTCTCTTCCAAGGGTCATTGATGTTGTCTTTTTATTCCACTGGGACCTCCACCACTCTTCCAAGGGGCATTGATATTGTCTTTTTATTCCACTGCGACCTCCACCACTCTTCCAAGGGGCATTGATATTGTCTTTTTATTCCACTGGGACCTCCACCACTCTTCCAAGGGGCATTGATGTTGTCTTTTTATTCCACTGCGACCTCCACCATTCTTCCAAGGGGCATTGATATTGCCTTTTTATTCCACTGTGACCTCCACCGCTCTTCCAAGGGGCATTGATATTGTCTTTTTATTCCACTGGGACCTCCACGTCTCTTCCAAGGGGCATTAAAACCGTATTGTTAAGCTACTGTGACCTCTACGTCTCTTGTCTCTTCCAAGGGGCATTAAAGCCGTCTTGTTAAACCACTCTGAACTCCATGTCTCTTCCAAGGGGCATTAAAATCGTCTTGTTAAGCTACTGTGACCTCCACATCTCTTCCAAGGGTCATTGATATCGTCCTTTTATTCCACTGGTACCTACACCACTCTTCCAAGGGGCATTGATATTATCTTTTTATTCCACTGCGACCTCCACCACTCTTCCAAGGGGCATTGATGTTGTCTTTTTATTCCACTGGGACCTCCACCACTCTACCAAGGGGCATTGATATTGTCTTTTTATTCCAATGGGACCTTCACGTCACTTATAAGGGGCATTAAAACTGCCTTGTTAAACCACTCTGAACTCCACGTTTCTTCCAACGGGCATTAAATCGTCTAGTTAAGCTACTGTGACCTCCATGTCTCTTCCAAGGCGCATTAAAACCGTCTTGTTAAACCACTCTGAACTCCACGTCTCTGCCAAGGGGCATTAAAACCGTCTTGTTAAGCTACTGTGACCTCCACGTCTCTTCTAAGGGGCATTAAAACCATCTTGTTAAACCACTCTGGACTACTCGTCTCTTCAAGGGGCATTAAAACCATCTTGTTAAGCTACTGTGACCTCTACGTCTCTTCCAAGGGGCATTAAAACCGTTTTGTTAAACCACTCTGAACTCCACTGCTCTTCCAAAGGGCCTTGAAATGTTGTTTTTAATTACCTCTAACCTCCACGACTCTTCCAACGGGCATTGCATTTCCTCCTAATTTTAGTCAGCTTTTGCTTTTCAATGCATAGGCGAACACTAAGGGAGACCCACTCCCCAATAATGGGTAGAAGGTTTTTAGTACGCTGTAATCCACGTCTGTTTCAAGGGGCATTGCAGTTCCTCATCATTTTTGGAAAGCCTTCCATTCACTGCTTAGGCCAGCAGTGTACAGGAGACTCAGTTGCTATAAATGGAAAAAACGGTTTAGTTAAGGCCCTCTGACCTCCATGTCACTTCCAAGGGGCATTGGAGTGCCTCAAAATTTTTGGTAGGCATTGCACTCACTGTATGCCCGATAACTGTGTAGCCGAACCGCTCCTTTTGGTACAGAAACATATCCTACAAGACATGTGTGGTTGACTGGCCTTGATATTGATGTGAATGGTCCCTGCTCCTCCTGCTCTTTCTCCTTTGCCACCATCTCTTCCATCATTCATCACCTGAAGCTTTGTTTTAATGGGAGTCATAGAACTGGGATAGTAGCAGGAAAACATCCAGCAATCCTCGGAGGAGGTAGGATATGCGCCAAAACGCTGACCACCTCAGGCCAAGCCGCTACTACATACTGTACATGCGCTTGCATTCCAAGGAACAGAAAGCTATGGAGATGGATGGCCTCATGATCATGAATAATTTACTCGTTGTGTAGGAGGCCGACCACTGCTGCTGTCTATCTTCTGAACTTTGTGTTGAAGCCTGATTGACCCAGGACCTGCAATCCTCTATGTCTGGAGGACGTGTTGCATCCCAGTGTCCAATTGTGTCCCGGTTTCCACAATATTACCCCAGTGTGAAGGCGTCAGTGAGATGGACCATCCGTGGCCACATTCACTTGTCCACGTGTTTGTGGTTAGGCTGTCCTTCAAGCTAAATGCATTGGGGAGGGCACAGGTAATGTTTTGGTATGTGGTATGCACGCTTGTGTATAAGACGCACCGGGACAAATACGGGCGGCTGGGGACCGAGTATGGACACCCGGCCGCCCCCTGGCGGCTGGGGACCGAGTGTGGACACCCGGCCGGCGGGCAGCTGGGGACTGAGTATGGATACCAGGCCGCCGACGCAGCCATGACATGGTGGCCTGCATCTGCCTCCACATGCCTAAAAGGCCTCATTTCACGTGCAAGCAAGCTAGCAGTATGGTATTGCAGCCTGGGGGTGGGTGGGTGGCAGGCTGCACACTTATGCTTGCATTCCTAGAAAACAAAGCAGATGCTAACTTCTATCATCATTATCATGCTCCTTACCTTGGCACTCTCACCTCCCCTGATGGAGAAGCCAGGGCCCACCGGAGGAGTCTGGTTGTCTGGTGGGCTTATCCAATGCTGCCCTTAAGCAGGCCAGGCTAAGAAACATGTGGGGAAGGTTCCCGGGACAAATAGTGGCTGCTGGGGACTGAGTATGGAGACCTCGCCGCCAATGCAGCCATGAGGTAGTGGCCAGCTTCGGCCTCCTCCAAACTAAAAGGCCACATTTCAAGTGCAAGCTAGCAGTATAGTATTGCAGCCTGCGGGTGGGTGGGTGGTTGGCTGCATATTTGCGCTTGTATTGCAAGGAAAGGGGGAGGTACAATTGAACACTGCCCTGGGACAAGGACTTGCATGGGGATAGTTGCAAGTCTGCATCTTCTGAAGCGGCAAGCATCACTTCTGATGGGCACACTTTTAGGCAGTGACCTGGGTGTCAGAGATGCTTCCTGGGGTCTTCCCCATGCTGTTCCCATGTCTTTTCAGCACTGTATGCATGTGTCACACAGCACATGGCCAGATAAGGTTGTAAAATGTTAAAATGACATTTCCTGGTGAATGCATTTGTCATGGTTGAAAGCAATACAAAAGTGCAAAAATGCATAAAAAATGCTACTTGTGAACATAGCCCAAGGTGTGGAGGAGTATTTTTGTTTTTGGTTATTTATTTTACCTTATACACAAGTCTTTACCCTGGAAAGGATGTTCCTTAACATATTTCACAGGAAAACCGTGTCTGTTTCGTTTTTGAACATTTTATTGTGAGCCCTTAAAATTGGCTTAATACCTCTGACCACTTTGTTGACAGCAGTGACCTAGGGGTCAGAAATGCTTCTTGGGGAGATCCCCATGCTGTCCCCATGTAATTTGAGCACTGTCACTATCGTTTTGGGCACTTTTTAAGCTTTCTACAGACTGCCGGGGGTCTCCCATAGACTAACATTGGGCTCATTGCTCGGGTCGAGCACCCGAGCATCACGGTGAGCTCGGCCCGAGCTTCGAGCAACCGAGCATTTTAGTGCTCACACAACACTAGTTAGAAGAAGTCGAAACTTGAAAAGAAAGTTGAGACGAGAGCTCACCATCAGTTTTTGCTTGTAGCCATAGTAACTCCAACTGGTTTAGGGATGAAGCACTTTAATCAGGCCTCCTTAATTAAATCAATGTAATATCCAGATAAATGTATGGACATGCTGGGTCCTCCAGAGCAGGAGACCTTCTTTCTGGTTGCATGTCATAGGAAAATTGTAAAATCTATAAAGACATTTCCAGAGAGGGGGCATATCACCCTGACATTGAACATATGGGATTAATTATAACTAGGGAAGTGAGAAAGTGCTGACACTTCAACCTCCATTGAAGTATGACCTCCTGCTGTGAAAAGGTAATTAAAAACTAGGGATCTCTGAAAACAAGTCAACAAGATTATGATTTGTATAGTCAGAGGCGTAGAAGTACAAGGGCTTCCTCTGTTCAAAGGAATCAGCTCCCTCTATTCAAAGGAATTATCTCAGACTTTCCAGAGCCAGTGATCAGTGATGAATATGGACCAACTGCCGGGCTATACACTTTGAGGATGAGTTACATAGCGGCACAGCCTCCAGATACTGTGTCGCATAGTCGAGTACCACCAGGATATACTGATGCCCTCTGGAGGACTTGACCAGAGGGCCCCACCAAATCCATGGCTATGCGATGAAACTGCACATCAATGATAGGTAATGGCACTAAGGGGCTCTGAAGGCGTGTCACCAAGGAGGTCAGCTGGCGGGTGGGACAGGACCTACAATAAACCGGGCCAATAGAACCTCTGGAGGATTTGATCCTGTGTTTTTTCTACCCCCAGGTGACCACCTAACACATGTGCATGGGCCATGTGTAATACCTTACGCCTGTATGTTCCCGGCACCAGAAACTGCTCGACGAGCTCCCCTCTCACCTTGGTGACTCGGTATAGCAATTCCCCATTGATGGCAAAGTATGGGTATCTGGTGTCACCCCCCGACACTTGAGTAACACTGTTAAGTACAGACACATTATCAAATGCCCCTTTAAGAGTTAAATCCTTGAGTTGGGCAGTTCCAAAGTTTCCCTCGGACATCTCCAGCTCAGGGATGTTGGCGACAGCAGATGCTGCCCCATCTTCATTACCAACAAACACACACATGGAAAACTCATCGGTTACGGCCTGCAGTGAGGTTTCTTCAGGGCTGTTCTGGCTGTCATCTGAGCAACCAGGTGTCACCGCTTTCCACCACATGTCCCAGAACAATGCACAGCCCCGTCCAATTATTATAGGGTGCAACAAGTCTTTAACGACCCCCACTTCCAGAGCTGTAGTGCAGTCCGCGTTTAGATCCACCTGGGCGACAAGATAGTTTTTAGGGTCTCAATGGATACACCGGACACCCACCACCTCCAGTGAACCAGCCGATGAAGGAGTTTTGCACTTATCTGGGTTACTAAACTTCCTGAGTCCAGCAGTCCATACACTTGCATCCCATTCACGGACACTAAGCACGCCTGATGGTCCTTGCCATCTTGAGGAATCGCGCTACAGGTGGGGTAGGCAAAGTAGGAGCAACGCCAGCCTACGTTGCAGTCCATTGGCTCAGAGTTCATGGGACACCAGGTGGCTATAGGGCCAGGGGCATGACACCCCCAACAGAGGATGTATTGGGACTGATTCCCCAGCTGCGATTCAGTGCCTCCAGGGGCTTTTGATGCCCACCCAGTGAGGATTTAGTCCCTTTCTTTTGGGAGCCATCCCCCCTTTGGGAGCCCCAGAAAGGTGACTTAACCCCCGCTTGACCACCCAGGGAACCCTCTACCACCCGGTATCTCTCCACTAGACGCACCAGGTCGTCCGCATTTTGGGGATCCCCTGGGCAACCCAGGACTGAATTGGCTTCAGCAGAGAGTGGATAAACCAATCCATGACCACTCTCTCGACCGTCTGGGCTGGGGAACAAGTTTCTGACTGCAGCCACTTCTGGACTAGGTGCAGAAGGTCAAACATTTGCAACCGGGGTGGTTTGTTACTGTGGAAGTCCCAGAGGTGATCTTGTTGTGCCCGGACTGCCAAGGTTACGCCCAGCCATGCCAGGATCTCAGCCTTAAGCTTGCTATATTCTTTAGAATATTGCAGGGCCAAATCAAAGTACGCCTTCTGTATTTCCCCGGTCAGATATGACGCTAAAACCTCTGCCCACTGCTCTGGTGATAGTCCCTCATGGTCCGCCACTCTCTCAAACATGGCCAGGAACGCCTCGACTTCATCCCCCGGAGTCATCTTTTGCAACACCCCTCTCACTGTTTTCCTCATCTTGGTCTCGTCGCTTCTGCCTGTAGGTGGTGCAGTTTCTCTGACACGAACAGCCTCAGCCAGGAGCGTCATCTGTTCCTGCTGCTGTCGCTGCTGCTGCATCTGTTGTTGAAGCTGGAACTGCTGTATTAACAGCTTATATGTCTCCTGTTGAGCTTGCTATGGATGCATATTCGCCTGCACCAGTTGCTTAATCTGCTCCTCCATACTCATGCTACCGGACAAACCTTGCTGGCTTCAACATCCCTGGTGGCGTGCTTGCATGGCTTACCACCTCCCACCATGCAAGACCGCAATCTTACCTATCAGGCCAGGCTGCATACTTTGTTCCAGTACCTGCTATTTGTATGTCTCTTGTCTGCTTGCTTAGGGTGGCGGCGCTGTTACTTCCTGATTCTTAAAGCTACAGTGTGCGCAGTCCTAATGCGTCCCCAGCCTATTGCTGTGAGTCACTGGATACTTAAACCCCCTCCACCCAGAAGGAGGTGCCTGAACAACACTTTCTAATCTGTGTGTTCCTTGCAACTGAGATGCCAGGTCCTGTCCTGTATCTAGTCTGTTTATGCCACCCTCGGGGCTGTATACTCAGGACTGTTACCTGTACCTGTGACTTCTAGTCAGTTTCTGCCACCCTGGGGGCTGAGTTCCCAGGCTCGCTCCTGTATCTTGTTCCTGGTTCAGATTCTGTCTGACCAGTGTCCTAGTCCTTTACCTGTTTGTCTTTATGTCTGTACCTTCCCCTTTTCCTGCAGTATCTGAAGCTGCACCTAACTCCAACTCGTTGTCTCTGTACTTCTGTTTGTGAGTTTTGTGTCCACTCTCTACTTCATTGCAAGTACATTGTGTGTATCTGGTTCTGCTCGTTCTGTTTCCCTGCCTCCGTTTCTAACTCCTGTGTTCCAGCTATCTTCTTGTGTTTTCCAGTCTGTTCCATGTGAACAGAGCCCTGTCCTGTCTACTGCATCTGCGGCTTTTGCTCTGCTTATCTACCGCATCTGCGGGTTTTGCTCTGCTCTGCTTGTCTACCGCATCTGCGGGTTTTGCTCTGCTCTGCTTGTCTACCGCATCTGCGGGTTTTGCTCTGCTCTGCTTGTCTTCCGCATCTGCGGGTTTTGCTCTGCTCTGCTTGTTTACAGCATCTGCGGGTTTTGCTCTGTTCTGCTTGTCTACTGCACCTGCGGGTTTTGCTTTGCTCTGCTTGTCTACCGCACCTGCGGGCTTTGCTCTGCTCTGCTTATCTACCGCACCTGCGGGTCTTGCTCTGCTATGCTTGTCTACCGCACCTGTGGGTTTTGCTCTGCTCTGCTTGTCTACCGCACCTGCGCCCTGTTCCTGTATCCTAGTCTGTACTTGCTCCTATCTTGCCTGTGTTCCTACCTGCCAGTACCCACCTGTCTGCATATCAGCTTATCAGCTGTGCTTGCCAGATCTCACCTGTCTGCATACCAGCAATGCATGCCAGTACCTACCTGTCTGCATACCAGCCATGTCTGCCAGTATCTACCTGTCTGTATGCCAGCCTAATCTGCCTGTTCCTGCACTCCCTGGTGTGGGTCAACAGCTCTGACTGGGGTCTGGCCTGGAGTGGCACCTTGTCCCTCTGCTCGGTTCCTCCCTGGTTCACGGAGTCGATTGAGCCGCCGTGCGACCTTGGTCGGACCGGGTTGATACTTAGTCACGCCCCTCCAGGCTCTCCTCGGTTCATGGTCCAGTGGGATCACTAATCACGCTCATGCCAGTCTGCCCGGGCATGTGCGTAACAGTTTGCTCAGGCCATGGTTCCGTTGAGCCCCACGGCCCTTCGCTCTCAGAGACATTTGAATCCTTGTCTGGCGAATATGTGCACCAAGAAAATTTTTTTTCTCAAACTGAGGTCCAGGCGATTTACGCACCAGCCCAAATGGAGCTATCAGCACTCGTTCCTGCTTATCCACCATGGTATTATGGGGACCCAAAACAAAGCCATTTGTTTGTGGAGCAATGCATGCTACATTTCAAATTTTATGCTCACTATTTTCCCACTGATCGGGTTAAAGTAGCATTTCTCATGTCCTACCTTGCGGGTGATGCCTTGAAATGGATTACCCCCTATGGGAAGCATGGGATCCTATCGTCTTGGACCTGCAGGCCTTCCTGGTGGCCTTTTTAATGGTCTTCGATGACCCTAATCCTGAAGCTTCTGATAAAGCTTCCCTTCCCAATATCTTGGAGCAGCCCCGATGGGTAATGTGTGTAGGTAGCCTACCAGCTCTCCAGCCTGAAGAGACTGCTGCCCACACAGAATCTACACAGGATGACAATGCTCCACAGAATACTTGTCTTCCCAACCTCAAGAGGCAGTCCAGACATGCAAGGCGTAGAGGTAAACCATCACACCAGGTTCTGTCCTCCCAAAGACCTCCTATTCCCCAGGCTGTAGAGGCAGCTATCCGCACAGAATCCATGAAGGATGATTATGTTCGTCAGGCAAAGCAGAGGCCAGAACTCAGTCACAAAATCAGATTGCGGCCCCTCTGCGGTTGCTTGGGACCCTCTGACGGTCTTTGTCCAGCGAAGGTTGGAGAATCCCAAGACATTAGGTCTGTGGGAGAGGATGCCCTTGGCGTTAGTGTTTCCTCTCCACAGATGACCATGACTGTCTCAGCGGCAAGTGAAGGCCTCGGATTAACCGGAAGTTTCGGGCTTAAAGCCTTGAAGAGTCGGTGTGTGATTCCCGTCCGACAACTCCAGAAGCCGGTTTGGGCATTGTCAGCGGAAGGAAAAGCCCTACTCAGAAACAGTCAAAATATGTCTGTACAAATTAAGCTCCAGATTGGAGCATTACACATGAAGAAGTTCACATTCCAGGTGCTGTCTGGTTTACCCACAGGTCGTCCAGAGACGAGAGATCTAGTGCCCGCTCAGGTCTGGAGATCCTGCATGGTGTTTCCTGGGGGACTGCTGAGGTGCAAGGAGTGTTCAGTCCCCATATCTTCAGGACAGTCAGCAGTTTCTTCTTCTTCTTCACCAGATCTGCTAGTCGCTGACTCGCTGTGCGCTGAAGTCTCCGAAGGAAGGGAATCGGAGGCAATGTCCCCACACAGTCTCGACGATTGTACCAATGATCTGGCTTCAGGTACCGCCCCACCTCACTGACGTGTCAACTCAGAAACCAGACTGAAGTTGGTCCCTAAGCAAGGATCCTCTATCTCTAATAAATCTAGCAATACGTCCATCAAGGCGGTGGCTACCTTCAAGTCTCTGCACCCCTCGAATCAGGCGGAGGACCTCCTGTTGTCTCCTGACTCCTCCGGGGTTCTACCTGATAACAAATGGAGTGAGACTTTTCTACACCCTGTACCTGGTACTTCGCCTACTTCATCCAGTAAGCTTGGCAAAGTGTACGTCAAAGCGATGGTTAACCCTGATTCTCTGCACCCCTCCAACCCGGTGGAGGACTTCCAGTTGTCCCGTGAATCCTTTGGGGTACTACCTGATATTAACAAATGGAGAGAGACTTTCCTGTGTCCTGTTCCTGGTACTTCACCCACTTCATCTGTTGCTGAGGATGGCTCGATGGGAGAAAGCATCCTAGTCACAAAGATGGTGAGACCAGTTTCATTCACTCTAGTGCACAGAAGAGGTAATCTTCTTGAAGAGAAGGATTGGCCTCCAAATTTTCTGCAGGAAATCCTTGCAGGCTTGAAGAAGAGGGGGCGTAAAGGGGGGATACTGTAACATCCCTGGTGGCGTGCTTGTATGGCTTACGACCTCCCACCATGCAAGACCGCAATCTTACCTATCAGGCCAGGCTGCATACTTTGCTCCAGTACCTGCTGTTTGTATGTCTGTTGTCTGCTGGCTTTGGGTGGCGGCGCTGTAACTTCCTGATTCTTAAAGCTACAGTGTGCGCAGTCCTAACGTGTCCCCAGCCTATTGCTGTGAGTCACTGGATACTTAAACCTCCTCCACCCAGTAAGAGGTGCCTGAGCAACACTTTCCATCTGTGTGTTCCTTGCAACTGAGTTGCCAGGTCCTGTCCTGTATCTAGTCTGTTTCTGCCACCCTTGGGACTGTATACCCAGGCCTGTTACCTGTACCTGTGACTTCAAGTCAGTTTCCGCCACCCTGGGGCTGAGTTCCCAGGTAGTGTTGAGCCACCCCCGAAGTGTTCGGGTTTGGTTCAGTTCATCAAACACCGGGATGTTTGTGGAACTGTTCGTCGAACACCATTAAAACCAATGGCAGGCAAACAAAAACACATAGAAAACACCTTCAAAGGTGTCCAAAAGCTGACAAACTGCTCAGAAGACATTTATTTAAAAAAGCCGGCTGGCAATTCAGCATCGGTACCCGACAATTTAGAACAGAAAGAATAGAGCATCACACATAAATAAGATAGATAGAAACATGGCAGTCACATATATAATAAGTACAGTGATAGTGTTGATTACTGTTCTTGTCATTTAGTGTTAAAATAAAGGATTTATTAAAAAAAAAATTGGCTTGGGGTTCCCCGTAATTTTAGTCTCTAGTGGAGGTTAAGCAGACAGCTGAGGCAGATGTTGAAGCCTGGGAAGGAGATAATACCCACGGAGCTTCCCAGGCTACTAATTAGAGATGAGCGTTGTTCGACTCGAACTGTTCGCCAATCTCAAATTCGAGCTGTTTTGGGCGGTGTTCGAGCCGTTCGGCGAACACGAACGATTTGAAAAAAATTCGGCTGTTCGAGGTTATGTTCGATAACGGTTCGTGCACCAAAATCATAACTGGATTTTTTCTCAGTAATGATGAAAATTAATGTTAATACGCAGTTTGCGTGTACAGCGGGGCGGGGGGAGGGGTAGGGGATGGATCTCTGCAGGAATAATGAAGATCTCCATTTTTTTTTTCTCTTTCCCGCATTTACAGTGGGGAGGTGCAATCTGTCAGCCTATCAGCAGCACACACACGGAGCGAAGTGCTTTTCTTCACACAAGCAAGGGCATGTGTCATTGGCAGTGTATGTCACATGTCCTTACCCTATAAGACCCAGCCATTTTCCCCGTCGCCACCATTTTCTCACTCCTGCAGCTGCGTGTTAGACGGCACCGCTGTTGCTGTGTGCGCTATACCTTGTTAATTTCAAGCCAATTTTCGCACAAATCTACAGATAGCTTGGGAGTAAGGAATAGTTGTGATTGCAGTCCTTTTAAGGACTAGGTTACAGCATTTCCTACAACTTTTATCAGGCAGGTCTATGCTCTTAAATAGATAGGTTGGGAGTAAAGACTAATTGTAATTGCAGTCCTTTTCAGGACTAAGTTACATCAGTTCCTATCAATTTTTGCCAGGCAGGTCTGTACCATTGCTGTGCAAGTTTTTTTTCACAGCATTTGGCTAAATCTAGCAAAGCTAATCCTTTTTGGCCTATTGCAGAGTGTGTTAGTCAGTGGAGTAGCCTATCTGTGTTGCAAGCTACACCACCTGTGTATAGAATACCAATTTTTTTACTGCACCTAGTGAAGTAAAACCTTTTGGGCATGGCATCATTCTATTAGTCCATCTATACTGACCTCCATCAGGTTGCAAACTGTATATAATTTTTTTCTGCATCTTGCTCTGAAAAAATATTTGGCCTTCTAGCAGTGTGTGGGACTTGTTCTATTAGTCCATCTATACTGACCTCCATCAGGTTGCAAACTGAATATAATTTTTTTCTGCATCTTGCTCTGAAAAAATATTTGGCCTTCTAGCAGTGTGTGGGACTTGTTCTATTAGTCCATCTATACTGACCTCCATCAGGTTGCAAACTGAATATAATTTTTTTCTGCATCTAGCTCTGAAAAAATATTTGGCCTTCTAGCAGTGTGTGGGACTTGTTCTATTAGTCCATCTATACTGACCTCCATCAGATTGCAAACTGAATATAATTTTTTTCTGCATCTACCTCTGAAAAAATATTTGGGCTTCTAGCAGTGTGTGGGACTTGTTCTATTAGTCCATATATACTGACCTCCATCAGGTTGCAAACTGAATATAATTTTTTTCTGCATCTAGCTCTGAAAAAATATTTGGCCTTCTAGCAGTGTGTGGGACTTGTTCTATTAGTCCATCTATACTGACCTCCATCAGATTGCAAATTGAATATAATTTTTTTCTGCATCTAGCTCTGAAAAAATATTTGGCCTTCTAGCAGTGTGTGGGACTTGTTCTATTAGTTCATCTATACTGACCTCCATCAGGTTGCAAACTGAATATAATATTTTTCTGCATCTAGCTCTGAAAAAATATTTGGCCTTCTAGCAGTGTGTGGGACTTGTTCTATTAGTCCATCTATACTGACCTCCATCAGGTTGCAAATTGAATATAATTATTTTCTGCATCTAGCTCTGAAAAAATATTTGGCCTTCTAGCAGTGTGTGGGACTTGTTCTATTAGTCCATCTATACTGACCTCCATCAGGTTGCAAACTGAATATAATTTTTTTCTGCATCTAGCTCTGAAAAAATATTTGGCCTTCTAGCAGTGTGTGGGACTTGTTCTATTAGTCCATCTATACTGACCTCCATCAGGTTGCTAATTGAATATAAGTTTTTTCTGCATCTAGCTCTGAAAAAATATTTGGCCTTCTAGCAGTGTGTGGGACTTGTTCTATTAGGCCACCTATACTGACCTCCATCAGGTTGCAAATTGAATATAATTTTTTTCTGCATCTAGCTCTGAAAAAATATTTGGCCTTCTAGCAGTGTGTGGGACTTGTTCTATTAGTACATCTATACTGACCTCCATCAGTTTGCAAATTGAATACAGATTTTTTCTGCATCTAGCTGTGAAAAAATATTTGGCCTTCTAGCTGTGTGTGGGACTTGTTCTATTAGTCCATCTATACTGACCTCCATCAGGTTGCAAACTGAATATAATTTTTTTCTGCATCTAACCCAGACAATAGTTTTGGCCTAATACCACAGTTTGGCCACTCAGCTCTGCTCGGTTCCCATCCATTGTTTTTTTGTGCAAACAACTCCAAAGTTGTGAATTAGTTAACCACCAAAATGAGTGGAAAAAGGCCTGCTGCTGGTGGAAAGGGGAATAGGCGTGTTGGGAAGGGGAATAAAGGTTGTGTCCGTGGAGTAGGTGTTAAAGCAACAGTAACATCTGCAGAAGAAAGACCATCTTCCAGCAAAACTAAAATGTCTACTTCTTTTAGCGGACAATGTGATAAGATCCCTTTCTTACGGCCACGCCAATCGCTACAAATTCCAGATGAGGCACAAAAACAGCAGGTGCTTCAACGGATATCAAGTGAGCTCTCCTCCACATCAACTTCAACATCACAAATACTCCAGTCCTCAGAGGTGTCACCCCAATCGCACTTGCTTCCTCAGAGCTCCCAAATCTCCAGCTGTCTGTCTGAGTATGAGGTAGAACAGATGGTTGAGTCTGCAGAGCAGTTTACTCATACTATAGCCTGGGAATCAGAGGTCGGCTCCAGCGCTTCTGTGAATAGAGACGAGGAAATGATCTGCACTGATGCCCAGAATCTTTATGAGTCGGATCCAGGACCAGACGCAGAAGGTTCTGACCATAATGTAGACCCTCATTCCCAAACTGTAACTCCTGTTGGTGGAGACAATGAGGAAGACGATGATGAGACTCAAATACCTGATTGGAGCGACAACTTCAGTTTTTTGTCAGGGTACGTACAGGTTGGCTCTGAGGACGACGGGGGTGATAACACACAGGGTGATGATGATGAGGTTGGAGATCCCACTTACTGTCAACCCACAGTCAGCCAAGAGATGAGGTCAGCAGAGGAGGTGGAGGAGGATGCTAGTGACGACGAGGTCAGGTTGCGCCTTCCTGGACAGAGACGTAGTACTGGAAGCACGTCAACAACTGCATCCTCAAACACAACTCTGCCTCTGACCACAAGTCGTGGTGGCTCTTCAGGTCGCATGGGTGCTAAGTCTTGCATAGCCTGGGCATTTTTTCAGATCGATAAAGATGACCCAACTTGTGTTATCTGTAACATTTGTCAACAAAAGCTAAGTAGAGGCCAAAAAATACATAGTTTGAGTACTTCATGCATGAACCGGCACATGGACATGAAGCATAAGTTGCAGTGGGAAGCTCACTGTGCTACAATGCAGCCTAGCCGGCCGGGCCAACCACCGTCTGCCCCATCTTGTGCATCTGTGGCCTCTTCATCCTCTGTGACTGGGGGGACAGCAGTCACACCTGTTTTGGGATGCAGACCTGCCACCTCTTTACCCGCAACAGCCAGCGTGATTGTCAGGTCATCATTTTCTTTGGAGGTGGTAACACCAGCTGGTGTTGAGCGCTGTCCGACATCGATAGCACCACCTTTGGATCAAGGCAACCTAACATGTCCGCCTGCATCTTCCTCACAGACCGGCAGTTTGCCGGGGACACCCTTATCAACCCCATCTAAACACAACAGCCAGCCCTCAGTCCCTCAGATGTGGACAAGTAAAAGAGCATTTCCTCCTAGCCATGAGAAAGCTAAGAGGTTGAATTTCACCATCTGCAAGCTCTTGGCTACAGAAATGCTGCCTTTCCGCCTGGTGGACACAGAGGATTTTCGAGACCTTATGTCCGTCGCAGTGCCCCAGTACCAGATGCCCAGTCGGCACTACTTCTCAAAGAAAGGTGTGCCTGCGCTCCACCAGCATGTCGCACACAACATCACCGCTTCTTTGAGAAACTCTGTGTGTGACAGGGTGCATTTCACCACAGACACTTGGACGAGTAGGCATAGACAGAGGCGTTACATGTCGCTGACTGGGCACTGGGTAACTATGGTGACAGCAGGACAAGGGGCTGCTGTCCAAGTCTTGCCGTCCCCACGAGTTGTGCGTCAATCCTCTTTATGTCAAAGTTCCTCCACTGCTTCTGCCTCCTCAACCTCCTCTCGGTCTTCCACCTGCACCCAAAGCCTGTCTGGTCATGCCACAAGCTTTCTAACTGCGCAGAAGGGATCCTGCACACCTCCTTACTATGCTGGCAGTAGGGCTCAACGTCATCAGGCGGTTTTTACTTTGAAATGTCTGGGAAATGTGAGTCACACAGCTGAGGAGTTGTGGTCAGCTCTGGAGAACCAATTTCATGAATGGTTGTCTCCACTGGACCTGAAACCAGGGAAGGACGTGTGCGACAATGCTGCAAACCTGGGTGCGGCCCTTCGCCGGGGCAATGTCACACACGTGCCTTGTATGGCTCACGTGTTGAACCTGGTTGTCCAGCAATTTTTAGCCCACTATCCCGGACTATATGGCCTTCTGCAGAGGGCACAGTCGATGTGTGCTCACTTCCGCCGTTCGCATCCCTCAACTCAGCGACTTACATCTCTACAGAAGTCGTTGGGCCTGCCACTTCACCGGCTAAAATGCGATGTGCCTACCCAGTGGAATTCAACTCTGCACATGTTGCAGCGACTGTGGCAGCACCGACAAGCCCTGGTGCAATACGTTCTGACGTATAGCCTGGGCCAACGGGATCCAGAGGTGGGGCAAATCACGCTGGAGGAGTGGTCTCAGATCAGGGACCTATGCACCCTTCTGCACAGTTTTGAAATGGCGACGAAGATGTTTAGTGCTGACGATGCCATTATCAGCATGACTATTCCGGTGATTTACATGCTGGAGCACATGTTAAACAGAATTCGGAGTCAGGTGGTGGCACAAGAGGAGGTGGAGGAAGTAGAGGAGGAGGAGTTGTATGCGGAAGGGCTAACATCTGCAAGGTCCAGACGGTCGGCAGCACCAAGGCGGCAGGCATGTGAGGATGGGGGAGATGGTTTTACCAGGGTGCAAGGTAGCAGCCAAACTAGTGAGGAAGGTGCAGGAGCCCAGGAAGAAGTGGAGGACGAACTGATGGAAGACTCATCAGATGAGGGAGACCTTGATCACATTTCTGTTGTGCGAGGTTGGGGGGAGAGGACAGTGGAAGGAAGCATGATCGTTACCTCGCCACCAACACAACAGGGACTTGGTGCTCCTGGATGCGCAAGACACATGAGTACCTTCTTGCTGCACTACCTGCAACATGACCCTCGAATTGGGAGAATTAGAAATAATCCTGACTACTGGGTTGCCACACTGCTAGATCCCCGGTACAAAATTAAATTTGCAGAAATAATTCCTGCCATAGAAAGGGATGCACGCATGCAGAAGTATCAGCAGAGACTGTTGCAGAATCTTACATGTGCTTTTCCACAAAACACCAGTGGTGCACGTAGTGAATCTCACAGTTCCAACTTGCCAACCGTGGGACCGTCGAGTGTTCAGCACTCAAACCGTAACAGAAACACAGTATCTGCTGGTAACATCAATTTTGCGGAATAATTTCACCACTTTTTTAGCTCATCCTTTGCAAGGCCAAAGGAGACAAGAAGTCTGACACATAGTCAGTGCCTAGGGACGATGGTACAGGAGTATCTCCAAGTAAACATTGAAGCCATGACTGTGTCACTGGACCCTTGCTCTTTTTGGACTTCCAATCTGGATAAATGGCCGGAGCTCGCCACTTACGCCTTGGAGATCTTGTCATGCCCCGCAGCCAGCGTTCTGTCTGAACGTGTGTTTAGCGCTGCTGGTGGTGTGCTGACAGATAAGCGCACGCGGCTCTCCACTGATAATATAGACAGACTCACGTTCATAAAGATGAACAAATCATGGATCTGAAACAACTTTTCTACCCCTGTGTCATCCTGGGGAGAGTAAAAGCTTGATGATTGGTTAAAATCACCTCACCAACCGTTTTAAGCTTTCAAATTACTAATCATGTTTATCTGTATCTTGGCTGGAAAATAATTTGGGCTATGTAGCAGTGTGCAGTACTGATTCTATTAGGCCATCTATACTAAGCTCCACCAGATTTAAAATTGCTAATCATGTTTATCTGCATCTTGGCTGGAAAATAATTTGGGCTTTGTAGCAGTGTGCAGTACTGATTCTATTAGGCCATCTATACTAAGCACCACCAGATTTAAAATTAATAATAATTTTTAGCTGCATCTAGCCCGGAAAATAATTTTGGGGCTCCGAGATGCGCAAGACACATAAGTGCCTTCTTGCTGCACAACCTGCAACATGACCCTCAGATTGTCAGAATTCGAAGTAATCCTGACTACTGGGTTGCCACACCCTTAGATCCCCCACACTCTTCGATCAACCTTTTCATTTTAATAAAGAACAAAAAAATGGTCATTTTTGAAATTATAAGCATTAGCAGGCTATTAGAAACTGAAATCAAACAGTTTTCAACTCAAAACTTTATTCTAGGTGATGTTACATTTGCACATAGGACCCCTTGTTCGAAAGGAGCTTCTGAACTCTCTCGTCCATTGAATTTGTCAGGTTTTGGATGGTTTCTGCTTCAATTGTTTTGCATGAGGACAGAATACCCTCCCGGAACTGTTGCTTAGATGTGAACTGCCTCCCGCCATCATAGACACTCCTTTTGATGATGCTCCAGAGGTTCTGAATGGGGTAGAGGTCAGGGGAGCATGGGGGGGTCACACCATAAGTTTGTCCCCTTTTATGCCCATATCAGCCAGAGATGCAGATGTGTTATGTGCAGCATGAGACGGTGCATTATCATGCATGAAAATGATCTTGCTGTGGAATACACGGTTCTTCTTCTTGAACCATGGCAGGAAGTGCTGTTTGAGAAACTCCACATACATTATGGAGTTCATCTTTACCCCTTCAGGGATCCTAAAGGGGCTGACAATCTCACTCCCCATGATTCCAGCCCAAAACATTACTCCACCTCCTCCTTGTTGGCGCTGTAGCCGTGTTTGCGTGGGGTGTCCATCAACCAGCCATCCTCCACTCCATCCATCTGGACCATCGAGCGTTGCACGGCACTTATCCGTGAACAAAACAGTTTTGAAATCAGTTTTCATGTAATGTTTGGCCCACTGGAGCAGTTTCTGCTTGTGTGCAGTGGATAGAGGAGGTCGACAGGATGGTGTACGCACAGCTGCAAACCTCTGAAGGACCCTGCATCTTGTTGTTCGGGAGACGTTGGAGGCACCAGCAGCTTCAAAAACTTGTCTGCTGCTATGACAAGGCTTTTTTGCCGCTACTCTTTTAACCTGACGTAATTGCCTGTAGGAAAGAGTCCTCAATTTGCCCTTATCAGCACGCACACGTGTGTACTGTGAATCAGCTACATACTTCTTGATTGCCAAGACACTTCATCCTGATCATCGCACAATGTTGATTGTAGTCATGCCTTGACCTAAACACTCCACAATTTGTTGCCTCTCAGCAGCCGACACATCCTTTTTCTTTCCCATTTTGGCAGAAAATGTAGGCTGCTTAATAATGTGCGACAGCCTTCTTAAGTAGTCTTGCCGTTCATTGGACACACCTGCCAAACTAATTAGCACAGGTGGCTGCAATTGCTTACAGTGATATAAAGAGCCCTGACACACATCACCATCAATGAGTTTAACTGACAAACAAACAAATTCTTCCCTTATCACTCCTAAACACTTTTTGCATAATAATTTGGAACACAGTGTACATGTGCTTTTCCACAAAACACCAGTGGTTCACGTAGTGAATCTTACAGTTCTAACTTGCCAACCGTGGTCTGTATGGAGTTGTTCAATAAAGGGCCCAAAATTAAGATAACATAGATGGGAGAGGTCTCTATGAATAGGAATTCCTAAGAATTTGATACCCTGTGAGGGCCAGGCAAAGGGAAAGTTGGACTGGTTGGAATCCTGTATGTATTTGGGGAGGGAGACATCGAGGGCCTCAGACTTCGCTGTATTGATTTTAAAATTTGACCATGTATCAAAGTGATCTATTTCAGCCATAACAGCCTGCTGATGGATATATGTGATTGACATCATCAGCAAATGCAGAGCACTTGTACTCGGTGCCTCCCACCTCAATCCACCTAATATTGGGGTTATGGCGAATTGATGAGAGCAGGTGCTCCGTCACTAGGATGTATAAGAGAGGGGAGAGAGGACATCCCAGCCTTGTCCCATTGGTGATTATGAAAGGTGATGAAAATGTTCTGACGCGCCCCCTGGGCCTTGGGACATCCGGAGCCGGACCCTTTTTGGTGGATGCTGGTGGTTGTAGTCTCCGTGGCGGCGACCCGGTTCCGTGGCTCAGGGCGGTCAAACCAGTGGCGGAACTATTTATGTGGTTTTGATGTTTAAATGTCCGACTACGCCACCCGTGGATTGCGGTCAGAGTCAACCGCCGCTGCAGGGCAGACCGTTGAGGCTGGTGTTGTGGGTGCAGCAGAGCGTAGCATAACTCCCCACGGGAGGAGTATAGCCTCAGGGCACTGTATGCGGAGGATGGGGGTGATGGTGCAGGGCAGCAGCAGTAACGACACAGAGTCAGTGATGCAGTCCAGGGCCTTTACTCACAGTTCTTATTATCCAGACCACTTCTGCAGGTAACGGCTGCCCACGTCGTACTGTGCTCACCAGATGAGGGGCTCAGACAACTTCCAGATAACTTTGGAGTGCTTCACAGGACCCCCTTTGTATGTCCTTTGTCTGGCCTTTCTTACCAACCCTTCTGTCCGGCTGCCTCGGGCCTCCTCTTGGTAAACTTGGCGCCAGTTTCCCTGACCCTATGTGCTGCCCTCCTAGCGGGTGTAGCGAGGGGCTGCGCCACATAAAATGTCACAGCCTCCGGTTTCTAGCTGAGGGTTGTTTCCTGCCTCCACTAGTTTCGGGGACCGGTCTCCCCCTTTGGCCTGACCCCTCCACGCAGGTGGAATCGGGCGTGCGGTGTCGACTCGCCCGTCCACACCCCTGGGATCCCTTCGTTCCTCGTTCCTGGAGCCTTCTCCGCTCCTCTTCCTTCCTTCTCCCTCTTCCAGGCCTGGGCCTCTGTTACTAGGCCCGCCTCTGGAGAAGAGCTCATGCAGAGCCCCTGCTCCCTGTCACTTCTGCTCAGACTTCTCTGCACTGAACTAAGATGGTGCCCACCTTTTATACTCCCTTCTCAATGCACCCAGGAACTGCTTCCTCCCTGCTCCTGCACTACAGGGTTCCCCTTCCTCAGTGTTCCCTCCCCCCACTCCAGCAAGGGACAGGGACTGTCGTGCCCATCTCAGGGGCATATTGGTCGCCCTGCCCCACTGCAATGTGGTGTAATGCATGCAGGTGTCGGGGTCCTGATCCACACTCCATCCTTACCTGAGAGTGAGATATCACACCTCTGGGTGAGGTGCAATACCTCTGCAGCAACCGAGCCGTCGGGGTGCTACAGTTCCATTTATCTTCAGCCTAGGTGACGCATTGCGATACAGGGCCGTGATTTTGGCTATAAAAGGGTCCCCTAGACCCCTACCCCAAGCTTTTTAAGAGAATAATATATGGCATGCCAGGAGACTCTATGGAATGCTTTCTCAGCATCCAACGAGAGTATCTAATTACAAATTTTTAACTGCATCTAGCCCAGGAAAAACTTTGTGCCTAGTAGCAGTGTCTGCTAGTCAGCGGATTATCCCAGCTGTTAAGCAAGCTACACCACCTGTAGTTTGGACACTTAATTTTTTCAAAGGAAATGCTTCGGGACCACGGGATAGAGCATCAGGAGGCACCCCAAGGCATAGGGGCTGGGACTGGCGGTAGGACGCCTTGCGGTGGATAGCCTAGCTCGATCCTCATAAAAGCTTTTTAACTGCAGCAGCTTTAGTGGATGCTACTGAAGCTGGAATTACGCGGCTGCTGGCATGAGACTTACACTTCAATAGATCCTTGTAAAAGGATTTAAAGTGTATTCATTCAAATTAGAGAGACAATTTAAATTAAAAAGCTTAGAGCTGCCTCCACCACAGGGGGGCTCGCTCGACCCACCAGCGGATAGGCACCAGTATTGGGAGATGGGGGCTGGCCGTCAGGGTCCACCGCGGCTCTGGCACAAACGGAGGTGGCACGTGCAGGAACGGACTGGCCGTGTCGGCTTCTCACTTTTTGGATTTTAGAAGGGCATGACATGCCTATATCTGTGTCTCCCCCTCCTTTTACTCCTCCACCTCTTTTCTTTTCGCATGACTATATGTACTTGTCACTTTTCCATGTGTTAGTTATGTCTTCTGAGCAGTTTGTCAGCTTTTGGACACCTTTGAAGGTGTTTTCTATGTGTTTCTATGTGTTTTTGTTTGCCTGCCATTGGTTTTAATGGTGTTCGAAGGTGTTCGACGAACAGTTCGGCGAACACAAGGGTGTTCGACGAACCGAACCGAACTCGAACACTACGGGGGTAGCTCAACACTACTACTAATATCATCCCCAAGCGGAATACCTAGCCTTTACTAGCTATTAAAATGGGGGACCCCAAAAAAAAATTACGTGGGGTTCCCCCTATTTTAATAGCTAGCAAAGGCTAGGGAGACAGCTGGGGGCTGATATTAGCAGCCCAGGAAGGGTGCCATGAATATTGGCCCCCTCCCAGGCTAGAAACACCAGCCGTCAGCCACCCCAGAAATGGCGCATCCATAGGATGCGCCAATTCTGGCACTTAGCCTCGCTCTTCCCACTGCCCTGTAGCACCCATGTCAAAATTTTTGGGAAAAATTAATTAAAAAATAATTAAAAAAAAACAATAATTTAGTGACTGCATCTTTATTAACCCCTCAAGTGGAGGGGTTAATAAAGATGCAGTCCCTAAATGTGTTTTTTTTTATTTTTTAATGAATTTTTCACTAAAAATTTGACTTGGCCTTCGCCATATTTTTGTGTCCAGCCAGGTACAGCAGGCAGGAACGGGCTGCCCCCAACCCCCAGATGCCTATTTGTACCTGGCTGGAAACAAAAATACAGGGAAGCCCTTTTTTAATTATTTCACGAATTTCATGAAGTAATTAAAAAAAAATTGACGTGGGGATTCGCCCTATTTTTGTGTCTAGCCAGGTACAATTAAGCAGCTGGGGGCTGGAATCTGCAGCGCAGGGAGGCCCAAGCAAATTGCAGTCCGCAGCCACCCCAGAAAATGGTGCGTTCATAGAAGCACCATCATCTGGCGCTGTACCCATCTCATCCAGGGCCCTGGTGCGGTGGCCCACTGGGTAATAAAGGGTTTAAGGACAGCTTGGTATTATCAGCTGGCCCTAAGCCCGAAATTCATGGGGTCACGCCAATATTAGAGATAACCACCATGAATTTCTAGTAAAGTATTTAAAACACCCAGAATAAAGTCCTTTAATTGAAATAAAGACACAATTCTTTAATGCTCTAAATTAAACCATACTTATCGTCACGCCCATTCCAGCTGAAGCCAATGTCTTCTGCAATGAAAGTAAAATAATAAACCAACCTCATCCTTACCTTTTCATGGTTCCCAGGACAGCTTCAGCTCTGCTACATCAAGATGACAGGCTGGAGCACAGCAGAACACTGCCATCCAGCTTGCCATGCCACAGACACTGAGAAGCTCCTCAGTGAAGCTCCTCAGTGTCTCGCTGTGATGGCATCCAGATGAGCCGAGTTCATGTCCAATGAACTCATCTCACCTCATGCACGTCACTGACAGAGTGGGAGAATTCTCCTGCGCATGCGGTGAGCGTGAGAGAATTCTCCTGCGCTCACCGCATGCGCAGGAGAATTCTCCCATGCTGTCAGTGACATGCATGAGGTGAGCTGAGTTCATTGGACATGTCCAATGAACTCAGCTCACCTCAAGCACGTCACTGACAGCGTGAGAGAATTCTCCTGCTTATGCGGTGAGTGTGAGAGAATTCTCCTGCGCTCACCGCATGCGCAGGAGAATTCTCACATCACTGACAGCATGGGAGAATTCTCCTGTGCTCACCGCATGCGCAGGAGAATTCTCCCACGCTGTCAGTGACGTGCATGAGGTGAGCTGAGTTCATCGAACATTCTCCCACGCTGTCAGTGACATATCAGTGACTACTCGAACACCGCCCAAAGCAGCTCGAATTTGAGATTGGCGAACAGTTCTAGTTGAACACCGCTCATCTCTATTCCCAGGCTCATTCCTGTATCTTGTTCCTGGATCAGATCTTGTCTGAACAGTGTCCTAGTCCGTTACCTGTTTGTCTCTATGTCTGTACCTTCCCCTTTTCCTGCAGTATCTGAACCTGAACCTAACTCCAACTTGTTGTCTCTGTACTTCTGTTTGCAAGTTTTGTGTCCATTGTAAGTACCTTGTGTGTATCTGGTTCTGCTCATTCTGTTTCCCTGCCTCCGAATCTAACTCCTGTGTTCCAGCTATCATCTTGTGTTTTCCAGTCTGTTCCATGTTAACAGAGCCCTGTCCTGTCTACCACATCGGCGAGTTTTGCTCTGCTCTGCTTGTCTACCGCTTTTGCGGGTTTTGCTCTGCTCTGCTTGTCTATGACATCTGCGGGTTTTGCTCTGCTCTGATTGTCTACCGCATCTGCGGGTTTTGCTCTGCTCTGCTTGTTTACCGCATCTGCAGGTTTTGCTCTGCTCTGCTTGTTGACCTCATCTGCGTGTTTTGCTCTGCTCTGCTTGTCTATCGCATCTGCGGCTTTTGCTCTGCTCTGCTTGTCTACCGCATCTGTGGGTTTTGCTCTGCTCTGATTGTCTACCGCATCTGCGGATTTTGCTCTGCTCTGCTTGTCTACCGCATCTGCGGGTTTTGCTCTGCTCTGCTTGTCTACCGCATCTGCGCGTTTTGCTCTGCTCTGCTTGTCTACCGCATCTGCGGGTTTTGCTCTACTCTGCTTGTTTACCACATCTGCGGGTTTTGCTCTGCTCGTCTACTGCATCTGCGGGTTTTGCTCTGCTCTGCTTGTTTACCGCACCTGCGGGTTTTGCTCTGGTCTGCTTGTCTACCACACCTGCGGGTTTTGCTCTGCTCTGCTTGTCTACCGCACCTGCGGCCCTGGTCCTGTATCCTAGTCTGTACTGATTTTTGTCTTGCCTGTGTTCCTACCTGCCAGTACCCACCTGTCTGCATATCAGCTGTGCTTGCCAGTACCCACCTGTCTGCATATCAGCCATGTCTGCCAGTATCCACCTGTCTGTATGCCAGCCTAACCTGCCTGTTCCTGCATTCCCCGGTGTGGGTCAACAGCTCTGACCGGGGTCTGACCTGGAGTAGCACCTGGTCCCTCTGCTCGGTTCCTCCCTGGTTCACGGAGTCGATTGAGCCGCCGTGCGACCTTGGTCGGACCGGGTTGATACTTAGTCACGCCCCTCCAAGCACTCCTCGGTTCATGGTCCAGTGGGATCACTAATCACGCTCACGCCAGTCTGTCCGGGCGTGTGCATAACACTGGCTGGCAGCCTTCTCCCAGGACATGTACAGTTTCCTGTAACAGTCACATTTCCCCTTGGGATTTGTTCCCTCAATTCTAGCACTAAATTGTGACAGATCAGCTCTTGGGTAGGCGCAGGTTCACACAGGAATGCAGTCTGCATGGTCCAAAACAAACTGGTAGTTTATTAAATGTCCATAAATCACCCAGGAAAATAAAACATTGGAGCCTCTTTCTGGCACAAAAGGTATAACAGAACAAAACTCAAAATAACCAGTCCATACAGCATGGCCTCAGACGTTAAAATGTAGTGCTTTTCTCTGCTTCCAGCAGACTCTGAACAGCACATGCAAGGTCTGCTCACCTTGCACAGCACACAGCACACTGAGACAGGCGCAGCTGTCTTAATTCAGTCCTTCCAAGACCCGGACTGGAGGTAAGTGAGCAGCTGTTCCCCCTCAGCAATTTCAGCTGCTTAGAAAACCCGGCCTGTTAATCCGGGCCTATTAACTCCCTCTCAGCACTATGTGTTCTGGAGTCTGCTTCTCTGGGTCCTACATCACTGAAGTTTGGTACTTCGGAGACACATACCTCCCGTCCACGACCTGTCAGGCAGCAGCTTTAATATATACATATATATTTATATATATATATATATATTTCATGTGCAAGTCTATATGCCATACACTCACTGTGAGTTCCCCATGTGCTAGAATCGGAGGTCTATATACCATACACTCACTGTGAGTTCCCCAATAACTGACCTATTACTGTAAACAGCCACTGCCTCATCCATAACTTGTTATTCAATTGCGTAATTGCCCTGATGATTAGAGGAAGCAGAGTTGTGTATCTTGACATATTGGTGGCAACAGTGGGATCTGCATGGTTT
This sequence comes from Phyllobates terribilis, assembly GCF_046119375.1. Lineage (NCBI taxonomy): Eukaryota > Metazoa > Chordata > Amphibia > Anura > Dendrobatidae > Phyllobates > Phyllobates terribilis. The sequence goes on from NW_027362762.1 coordinate 697,688,923, forward strand.
CACATGCTGTTATCTCTAACAAATTGGTAGCAGCAGTGGGATCTGCGTGATCTCTTAGGTGTTATCCCCTGACATTGCACTACACTCTATTAGATGAGAGCACTGAATATGGGACCTTCCACTGAATTCTATAATACTAAATTTGAATTAATATTTGGAAAAAGTATTCTAAAACTATTTGAAAAACCATTTGGAATGAGTTCTCTACACCAGATATGCTTATAGAATATGGCAGTGTGAGAGCGTATTCATGCTTTCTCTGCACTGATGTATGGATTAGTTGTTTCAGAGAAGACAAAAAAAGAAATTGGACTGTCTAATGTAAGGATGCTTCAAGTGAATGAAGTGATATTTAGAGTGAGGACACAAAATGCAGAAAGCCACTATTGTATAAAATGTCCATTTTGAGGGTTGGTAAGGACAGCGCAATAGAGAAAAAAAAGGAAAAGAATGACTCTAGAGTGCAAAGATTCCATTGAGAAAATATTCTAAACGAAATCATGTGATGTCCACATTCATGGTAAATGACATTTCAAATAGCTGCTTCCTGTTGCCCTTGTGCATCTAAGATAAAAATGCAGATTTCTAGCTCCAAAAGAAGCCTACAGGCACAAAACTGGAATTCCATTTCTATTATATTGCTTTGTGACAACATCACATTTTGTGACAGCTGTATTTGTGCATTCACTTATAATTTTTTATACATTACACATTTACCATGAAATACTGTAAACAGATTGCACTTTTGCATTAGCCATTGTACTTTCTGATATAGTCGCGTAAACAATAAAGAGGCATACCATAATCATACTGAAGCCTATATTTTCCACTAGTATAAAAAATATTAATAAGGAGAGATGAGCAGATTGATATGCTGCGGATTAACTTTGAGTAAAATTTCCTGAAATTCCCAGGTCCCCGTAAATTTGAAAAATGTTCAATTAGATTGTTGAGGATCTCAAAAATAAAATGCCATGTTCCCTTTCACACAGTGCTTAAGACTGCAGCAGCCAGAGAGTGGGCTTTACCATAGAGCCTTGCAGCTATAACACCACATGGTTTAGCGCAGCCAACAAAGGGGGCTATCAAATCCACTATAAAAGGGCGGTCGAGCCATCATTTTAGGATTTTACAGCCTAGGGAATGGAGGTCAGAGTGTGCAGAAAAAGGCCTAAATCTAGTTGTGCTATACTAATGCAATTATGAATCCCATTAAAGATGGTAGTGGTAGTCTCAGTCTATGAACAATAATCCATGGATTCAAGTGGTAGGGAGGTTCTGTATATGCATAGTCAATGTTACTGCAAATTGATTGAGCTGTGATATACTGCAGTAATAGCATCTTAATAACAGCATTTTTTATTCATCACATACTGAAAACAAGGAGAGTAGTTTAATACCCTTATATCCTAATTTTGCTTATAAAGAAAAATTCTGGAACCAAGGCTCATGTTTCACAAAGAGTGCTTCCGGGCTTGTGAGATAGACCTATCATGTTTTTTATTAAAGACAAAACAAAAATGTTCACTTTCCATAAACTTAAACACAACTGTCTACCTCACACAGTTTGCATGTTGTAAACATAAAATATGTTTTTGCACTCTTCTTTGGTGTAATAATAGTCTAATATTAGACTTGTACATGTCACCTGAATACAATGGCCTGTTGCAGGTACTTTTGGACATAAACCCATCTAGCTTTTCTTGTCCCATTCTTTTTGATGTTATTTACTCTTTTATTTTTTTAAAGACACATTTTAGTTTTTAAATAGCTGTTTTAAGAGTTTAAGAATAGTACAAAACGAAGGTCACACTTAGCATACTTTGCCTGTGGCAACTGAATCACTGGGGAGGAAGTGGAACATAAGTCACATCACCATCTCAGTCAAAGCAGAGTGATGAAGCCTCTGACAGCAACACCATTGGCTTGAGTCAATATTCAGTCCAGCTCATCCACCACCATAACACTTAATGCTGTACATAGTGGAACATAAATTCTATCAATGACAACCATTTCTGTTCCGCTCATTAGTCTCCTAACCCACAGCACCTCAAAGCTAAGAAAAATACTTCACCAGAAAAACATGTTCTAGATGATTTATTGAAAGAGACTGAATAGCAAGCCTTTGTACCCAAATGACATTGGGCCAGAGGAGATGTAGAGCACGATTCTAACCCCATACTGTGTTGCTGGTTCTGCAAGCTGTGGTGTTAGGGGTACTGTCATTGGTCTTAGCACTCTGAGCAAGGACAAATCTAGAGGTGAAAATTAGGTGTGGGGGCAAGAAGCTCATGCATATTTCCACAAGAGGCAACTGTGAGCCAAATTTTTGATAATGCTGAAGGTGATAGAAAATGAAATCATGGTGCTGAGGAGGTGATTTCATAAGAGAGGGAGGGAAAGTATAACTGGCATTAAATAGTAGAGCCAATGTGGACAAAAGATTTGCTTGGTCTAATAAATAAATAAACATCAAGTAGCATAAGTATAAGGTGGTCATGTACCAGATTCAAATCTAACAGACTGCAAAAAGGTACATCACCAGGGTTATTCAAAATTAATATTACTTTTTATTTCATAAATATGTATAAACTATTGATGAGCGAATGTGCTCGCCACTGCTCAGTATTCGCCCGAGCATCACGGTGCTCGACAAGCTCGGCGAGTATTTCCGGGTTGCTCGGGTGTGAACTCGGGTCCCCTCCCTGCATGTTCGGTGCTCTTTAGAGAGACAATGAACATGCAGGGATTGCCTGCCACACAGTGTAATGCTGTAGCCATGTTGGTTGTGGCATTACAGTGATTGCCTGGCCGCACAGCGTCATCAGGTCTATATAAGACCTGGCGCCGCCATGCTGGTCACAGTCTACCCCGGAATCAGGCAGTGTAGGGAGAGGTGCTGCTGAGCTAGGGAGAGATTTGGTTGTTTATTAGTTAGTGTAGGTATTCCACAACATATATATACAGTGGGTACGGAAAGTATTCAGACCCCTTTAAATTTTTCACTCTTTGTTTCATTGCAGCCTTTTGGTAAATTCTAAAAAGTTAATTTTTTTTCTCATTAAAGTACAAGCTGCACCCCATCTTGACTGAAGAAAAACAGAAATGTAGAAATTTTTGCAAATTTATTAAAAAAGAAAAACTGAAATATCACATGGTCATAAGTATTCAGACTTTTTGCTCATTATTGAGTAGAAGCACCCTTTTGAGCTAGTACAGCCATGAGTCTTCTTGGGAATGATGCAACAAGTTTTTCACACCTGGATTGGGGGATCCTCTGCCTTTCTTCCTTGTAGATCCTCTCCAGTTCCATCAAGTTGGATGGTGAACGTTGGTGGACAGCCATTTTCAGGTCTCTCCAGAAATGCTCAATTGGGTTTAGGTCAGGGCTCTGGCTTGGCCAGTCAAAGGTCACAGGGTTGTTCTGAAGCCACTCCTTTGTTATTTTAGCTATGTGCTTAGGGTCATTGTCTTGTTGGAAGGTGAAATTTTGGCCAAGTCTGAGGTCCAGCGCACTCTGGAAGAGGTTTTCATCCAGGATATCTCTGTACTTGGCCACATTCATGTTTCCTTCAATTGCAACCAGTCATTTTGCCACCACCATGTTTCACTGCAGGGATTGTATTGGGCAGGTGATGAGCAGCTTGTTTTCTTCACACATACCACACATACCACTTAGAATTATCACCAAAAAGTTCTATTTTCATCTCGTCAGGCCAGAGAATCTTATTTCTCATAGTCTTTGAGTCCTTCATGTGTTTTTGAGCAAACTCTATGCGGGTATTCATATGTCTTGCACTGAGGAGAGGCTTCCGTCAGGCCACTCTGCCACAAAGGCCTGACTGGTGGAGGGCTGCAGTGATAGTTGATTTTGTGGAACTTTCTCCCATCTCCCTACTGCATCTCTGGAGCACAGCCACAGTGATCTTGGGGTTCTTCTTTACCTCTCTCACCAAGGCTCTTCTCCCACAATTGCTCAGTTTGGCTGGACGGCCAGATTTAGGAAGACTTCTGGTGGTCCCAAACTTTTTCCATTTAAGGATTATGGAGGCCACTGTGCTCTTAGGAACCTTGAGTAATGCAGAAATTCTTTTGTAACCTTGGCCAGATCTGTAACTTACCACAATTCTGTCTCTGAGCTCCTTGGGCAGTTCCTTTGAGCTCATGATTGTCATTTGGTCTGACATGCACTGTGAGCTGTGAGGTCTTATATAGACAGGTGTGTGCCTTTCCAAATCAAGTCCTATCAGTTTAATTAAACACAGCTGGACTCCAATGAAGGAGTAGAACCATCTCAAGGAAGATCACAAGGAAATGGACAGCATGTGACTTAAATATGAGTATCTGAGGAAAGGTTCTGAATACTTATGACTATGTGATATTTCAGTTTTTCTTTTTTAATAAATTAGTAGTGTTGAGCGAACATGCTCGACACTGCTCGGTACTCGCCCGAGCATCACGCTATTCGGGATGTTCGGTGAGCACCGAGCATTTCCGGGTTACTCGGGCGGGAGCTCGGGTCTCCGCCCTGCATGTTTGGCGTTCTTTACAGAGCCAATGAACATGCAGGGATTGCCAGCCAGTCACTGGAATGCTGCAGCCATGTTGGTTGTGGGCATTACAGTGATTGGCTGGCCGCACAGCGTCACCTCGAGTATTTAAAACCGGGCGCCTCCATCTTGGACACAGTCGCTCCGGATTAGACAGTGTATGGACAGCACTGCTGATTTAGGGAGAGATATAAACTGCGAAATAGTCAGTGTAGGGTCTGCAAAGGCTGCCAGAACAAACAAACAGTCCTTTTCAGGACTAATATCCATCCCAGATACCAGGCAGGCAGGCTGTATAGGAGACACAGTGGTTATACCAGCAAACGCTGCATTACAGTCCTGTGTGCTCCTGTTGCTGAAATTGCTGGACTTAGCACCAGGTGTCGGGGGCCAGGAAAAATCCTTTTTTTTTCATCTAAATCCTCTTTTTTTTTCCTCCTTCACACTGTACAAATACCCATCTTATTAACCTTTTGGTGTGTCCCCCCCCCCTCAAAAAAAAAGCGTGTCTCTGATTTTTCAGACACAAATATAACTGTTGAAAATAGTCTGGTGTAGCCTAGAGAAACAGAAGTGTTGTTTTGCACTTCCACGGTTCAAACCTCTGTATTATCCATTTTGGGCCATTTGTATCTAAAAAAAAAAACAGTTTGACTGTGTCGCTCACTGTTCAGCCGCAAATCTATATATTTAAAAAAGTCTGGTATACCCCAGTAAACAATAACTGTGGTTTTGCCATCCCACGGTAAAAAATCTCTATTATTCAGGTTTTGGTATATTTTCCGTAAAGGAAAACAGTAGTGTCTCCTGACTGTTGTGACACAAAAATATATCTGTTGAAAATAGTCTTGTGTAGGCCCAACATCCCAGTGTGGTTTCGCAGTTCCATGGGTCAAATCGCTGTACTATCCAGTTTTGGGCCTTTGGTATCTAAAAAAAAAGCAGTTTGAGTGTGTCGCTCACTGTTCAGCTGCAAATATCTCTATTTAAAAAAGTGTGCTATACCCCAGTAAACAATAACTGTGGTTTTGCCATCCCACGGTAAAAAATCTCTACTATTCAGGTTTTGGTATATTTTCCGTAAAGAAAAACTGTAGTGTCTCCTGACTGTTGTGACACAAAAATATATCTGTTGAAAATAGTCTTGTGTAGGCCCAACATCCCAGTGTGGTTTCGCAGTTCCATGGGTCAAATCGCTGTACTATCCAGTTTTGGGCCTTTGGTATCTAAAAAAAAAGCAGTTTGAGTGTGTCGCTCACTGTTCAGCCGCAAATATCTCTATTTGAAAAAGTGTGGTATACCCCAGTAAACAATAACTGTGGTTTTGCCATCCCACGGTCAAAAATCTCTATTATTCATGTTTTGGTATATTCTCCATAAAGAAAAACAGTAGTGTCTCCTGACTGTTGTGACACAAAAATATATCTGTTGAAAATAGTCTTGTGTAGGCCCGACATCCCAGTGTGGTTTTGCAGTCCCACGGGTCAAATCGCTGTACTATCCAGTTTTGGGCCTTTGGTATCTAAAAAAAAAAGCAGTTTGAGTGTGTTGCTCACTGTTCAGCCGCAAATATCTCTATTTAAAAAAGTGTGGTATACCCCAGTAAACAATAACTGTGGTTTTCCTCTTCCACGGTTCTAATCTACTCTTTATTACCCTTTTTCCATTTATAGTGCAAGTGTAAGCTATTTTACTTCATTTACAATGGGCAAGGCGCGTGGCAAGGGACATGGAAGTGGACGTTCTGGTGATGGTTCGTGCAGAGGACGGGGCTGTGGCCAAGGTGAAAATGTGCCGCAACCAACAGCCACATCTTCTCGCTCCCATTTCTTGACCGAATTACTAGGGAAGCACAGAACAATACCAGTATTGAGAACTGATCAGTGTGAACAGGTTATTAATGTGATAGCAGATAATACTTCCAGTTACCTGGGCACCACCACCTCCGGTCTGTCTTCCACACGGTCAACTCTTAGTAGCCATGAGTCTCGACCGCATACTGTTATGTTCTGCTACCAGAGCTAAGGAAAGAGAGGAGATCTGTCCCTACGATAGAACTCAGCTTAATCCCTACGATGTAACAGGGAACCTGATCCTGCGATCAGACCTGCTAAAGTCCTAAGCTAGTCTGTACGGAGACCTATAGATGTGGGGAAGGAATCCCTACAAGTACTAAGGACTGGGAGGAATATGGGACACCTCCTAACAGAAATAGTAGCAGACAGACGAACAAACAAAATATATAGAACATAGAGGTCAGTAGACCAAGCAAACTAACAGAGCAAGACACAGAGCACAGGCTAGCTAGAAAGTAGATATACAATGAAGTCCAGCAAAGCCAGAAGGGCGGAGCAGGATTAAATAGGCCAACAAGGTCATGTGACCAGCAAAGGAAAAAACCTAAGAGCAAGGTTCTAACAGTACCCCCCCTTCTAAGAGGATCCTCCGGATCCCCTAGGACCAGGCTTATCAGGAAATCTCCTGTGAAACGCTCTGATAAGTCTGGACGCGGAAACATCATCCGACCTCACCCAAGAGTTATCCTCGGGACCGAAACCTTTCCAGGCCACAAGATACTGCAAACTACCTCTATACCGTCTAGAGTTAAGGATGCGAGAAATTTCATATTCCCCGTCCTCCACCACCGGAGGAACAGAGGCAGAGGCGTCACAATCCGATACAACAGCTTTTTTCAACAGAGAGACATGAAATACCGGATTAATTCTCCAGGAGGTAGGAACCTCCAACCTAACAGCAGATTGGTTGACAACCTGAAGCACCTTAAAGGGCCCTACAAACTTGGGACCCAATTTCTTTGAAGGAATCCTCAACCGCAGATTCCTAGAGGACAACCAAACCATGTCACCAACAGCGAACAAAACCTCCTGTCGTTTCCTATCAAAGTAGTCTTTAGATTTTCTGTTGGCCTCCTGAAGATTACCACGCACATCCGTCCAAACTCTCTCCAAATCACCGGAAAAATTCTCCTCCTCAGGCACGGCAGATCCCAACTTGGAGAACGACCCAAACGACGGATGTCTCCCAGAACAACAAAAAAAAGGCGAACAACCAGCAGAAGAAGATGTATGATTGTTCAGAGCAAATTCAGCAAGTGGCAGAAACTCAGACCACCCCTCTTGATTGTCTGCCACAAAACAACGCAAGAACTGCTCAACATCCTGGTTTTTCCTTTCTGTCTGGCCATTAGATTCAGGATGATATCCGGACGAGAACGACAAATGAACTCCCAACCTATCACAAAAGGCACGCCAAAAACGAGCCACGAACTGAGGACCCCTATCAGAAACAATGTCAGTAGGAACGCCATGAAGTCTGACAATTTCCTTGACAAAGGCCTTAGCGAGAGTTTTAGCGCAGGGCAGTTTGACGAAAGGAACCAAGTGACACATCTTGCTAAAACGGTCCACGACCACCCAGATGACAGTAAAACCCTCAGAGGGGGGAAGGTCAGTTATAAAGTCCATAGCCAAATGTGTCCAAGGAGCACTGGGAACCTCCAAAGGACAAAGCAACCCCGCAGCAGGAGTATGTGAGGACTTAGATCTAGCACATATAGTACATTGACGCACCCACTTAATGACTTCCTTCTGCCATCCAGGCCACCAAAAACTGCGACCCACCAGTCTCTTGGTCTCAGAGATTCCGGGATGACCTGCCAACCGAGATTCGTGACACTCAACAAACAAATCTCTCCTAAAGGTCCCAGGCACAAACAACCTCCCATGAGGAGTGTTAGAAGGGGCATTCTCCTGTGCTTTAAGAATCTCATTTTCCAAAACGGAGTCCAAAGCAGCTATCACAACACCTTCTTGTAAAATGTTCTCCTCTTTCTCAGCACCGACTATGGGAGAAAAACTGCGAGACAAGGCATCCGCCTTAACATTCTTAGTACCAGGGATGTAAGTAACGGAGAAATTAAACCGCGAGAAAAACAGTGCCCACCTAGCCTGACGGGCATTCAGGCGATTGGCAGCATCAAGATATATCAGATTTTTATGATCCGTAAGAACCTGAACGGGAAATTCCGCACCTTCCAAGAAGTGGCGCCAGTGTTCAAATGCGAGTTTAATAGCCAATAATTCCCGATTACCAATATCGTAATTCAGTTCAGTCTCCGAAAATTTTTTTGAAAAAAAGGCACAGGGATGTAATCCATCCCCGTTATCCTGAGACAATACTGCGCCAACCCCCACAGAGGAAGCATCAACCTCAACCAAAAACGGCCTAGTAACATCAGGCTGCATAAGGATGGGAGCAGAGGTGAACCTCTCCTTGAGATGCACAAAAGCTTCAATGGCCTCAGAAGACCACTGAACCGCATCAGCACCTTTCCTGGTGAGATCAGTCAGAGGTTTGACAATACTAGAAAAATTTTTTATGAATTTTCTATAGTAATTGGCGAAACCCAAAAACCTCTGTATCGATTTCAAACCAATAGGCCTAGGCCATTCCTGCACAGCCTGAACCTTAACCAGATCCATCTCAAAACCTTTGCTGGAGATAATGTAGCCCAAAAAACTAATTCTCTGTACAGCGAACTCACATTTCTCCAGCTTAGCAAAAAGCGAATTGTCCATTAATACCTCACGCACGCTCCGCCAATGAGACTCCAGATCCGGCGAATAAATCAAAATGTCATCCAAATACACAACCACATTTTTACCGATCAAAGGTCTAAGGATGTCATTAATCAGATTCTGAAAAAATGCAGGAGCATTAGTAAGACCAAAAGGCATAACCAGATTCTCAAAATGACCCACAGGAGTGTTAAAAGCAGTCTTCCATTCGTCACCCTCCTTCATGCGCAACAGATTGTATGCCCCCTTAAGGTCAATTTTAGAGAACCACTTGGCCCCCATTAACTGGTTAAACAGATCAGGAATCAATGGCAGTGGGTAAGGATTGCGTACAGTAATTTTGTTAATCTCACGAAAATCCAGACAAGGACGTAAACCGCCGTCCTTTTTTTTTACAAAAAAAAAATCCAACCGCCACAGGAGACTTAGAGGGCCTAATGTGACCGGCGGCCACACTTGTCTGTATGTATTCCTCCAAAGCCTTCCTCTCAGGAATAGTAAGGTTAAATAAACGACTTTTAGGAAGAGTCGCTCCAGGGACAAATTCAATAGAACAATCATAGTCTCTATGGGGAGGCAAAACCTGCGATTCCTTCTCAGAAAAAACTCTCCAAAAATCCTGAATAGGAACAGGCAATTCTCCCCTATCCAAAGCTGCAATACGCCCATTACAACACTTGTCATAACATTTATGGCTCCAGGATTTAATTTCACTGGTAGACCAATCCAGTACAGGATTGTGAAATTTTAACCAGGGCAATCCCAATATTACTGGAGAAGGCAAGTTATTCAACACTACCAAATCCAATTTCTCATGATGAACACCATTAATAGTGAGAGGAAATTCACAGACCTTGAGAGTAATATTCTTCAAAGGGGAACCATCCACAGAAACCACAGCAATGGGGGATGATAAAGGTTCAGGTTTTAAATTGAGTCTTTCCACGAATCCCCCATCAATAACATTCAGAGTAGACCCACAATCGACAAACACCCGAAATTCCATTAATTTTTCCTGAGCAATCGTGGAAGCAGCTAAAAATACACCCTTGGAATTTAAACAGGCAATACGGGCATGACTGACCATTTTTTTTTCTTTCTTCATACGAAGCTCACAGCCTTTAATCAAATGACCAGATTTTCCGCAATAGAAACACAAGCCTTCAAAAAATCGACGGTCTTTTTCTTGAGAGCGAGGTGCCACCGATCCAATCTCCATCGGTTCACCACTGTTAGTACACACATTCTCATAACCAGAAACTGACATAGCAGAGGATTTGCTCTCATTAACCCTTGCACGCAGTCTTCTATCCACCCGTATAGCTAATTGCATAGCCTGTTGCAAATCTTCAGGTGTAGGATAAGCAATTAGCAGGTCTTTAAGCCTTTCACTGAGCCCAGCAAGAAATAGACTTTTCAGAGCAGAATCGTTCCACCCTGTTTGAGTAGACCAACGACGGAAATGAGTACAATATTTTTCCACATTACCTGATCCTTGTTTTAAACGTCTCAACTCAGTCTCAGCTGATGCGACACGGTCAGGATCATCATATAATAGTCCCAAAGCAGAAAAAAAACTATCCACTGATCTGAAGCATATATCACTAGGTTGCAAAGAAAAGGCCCACTCCTGAGGCTCTTTGCGCAAAAGTGACATTATGAACCCTACGCGCTGGGATTCATCCCCAGAGGACTTAGGTCTCAAACGAAAATACAATAAGCAAGCATTTTTGAATGAAAAAAATTCTCGGTGTTCACCAAAAAATAAATCCGGCAAACATACCTTAGGCTCCAAGAAATGTGCTCCAGGACAGTTACTCACGTGCTGACGGAGCTCGGCCACCTCCAGAGAGAGTCCCTGCAGGCGATGAACCAAATCCTGAACCGACACCATGATGGAACAGAAAAATCTTTCCTTAGAGAATTTGCTGGCTGGACTTACTGTTATGTTCTGCTACCAGAGCTAAGGAAAGAGAGGAGATCTGTCCCTACGATAGAACTCAGCTTAATCCCTACGATGTAACAGGGAACCTGATCCTGCGATCAGACCTGCTAAAGTCCTAAGCTAGTCTGTACGGAGACCTATAGATGTGGGGAAGGAATCCCTACAAGTACTAAGGACTGGGAGGAATATGGGACACCTCCTAACAGAAATAGTAGCAGACAGACGAACAAACAAAATATATAGAACATAGAGGTCAGTAGACCAAGCAAACTAACAGAGCAAGACACAGAGCACAGGCTAGCTAGAAAGTAGATATACAATGAAGTCCAGCAAAGCCAGAAGGGCGGAGCAGGATTAAATAGGCCAACAAGGTCATGTGACCAGCAAAGGAAAAAACCTAAGATCAAGGTTCTAACACATACTCCTCCTCATCCTGATGCTCCTTCCTCCCACCATGCCGAGTGTCGTCAGACAGCAAGTGATCCCACACTTGGACACTCTGAAGAGCTGTTCACTGGTCCATTTCCATATTTGGGCCCCTCGCCTGATACGCTTGAAGGGGTGGAAGAGGAGATCCCATGTTGTGATGCCCAAATATTTGAACAGCCACGGCCACAGGAAGTCGACGTTGGCAATCTGTCACAAGAGGTGGACGATGACGAGACACAATTGCCAGGAAGTGAGGAGGAGGATCGTGGTGCGCAAGTGGAAGAGGAGGAGGTGGTGGATGATCTAGTAACTGACCCAACGTGGAAGGAGAACATGCAGAGTGAGGCCAGCAGCACACAGGGGGAGGGAGGCAGAGTACCCCAACAGGCAGGAAGAAGCAGTGTGGTGGCCGCAGACAGAAGGCAGGCAACCGTTCCCCGCAATACCAACACGAGGGACGTTGCCAGTACAAGCGGTAGGTCTTCCAGAGTCTGGAATTTTTTTAAAGACTCTGCTGATAACCCCAAAAAGGCCATATGTTCCACCTGCCATGCCAGCATCAGCAGGGGTGACAAAACTACCAGCCTGACCACCACCAGCATGATCAGGCACATGGCAGCAAGGCACCTGACTTTGTGGGGCGAAACCCAGGGTCCACCACCAGTGTCAGCAGGTGTCACCACTGCTTCTTCCACTGTTGTGCGTGCTATAGAACCCCCTGTTGTGTGTGCAAGGCAATCTTCTGTCCATACTGCATGTAAAGATGCCCCCTCCTCTCAGTCTTCACTTGTTATGGCAGTTTCTCAAGAAACAGCATCAACGTCCACGTCCCACCGCAGCGTTCAATTGTCCATATCCCAGACCTTTGAACGAAAGCGGAAATTCGCAGCTAACGCCCCACAGGCCACAGTCCTAAATTCGCACATTTCACGACTGCTTGCGTTGGAAATGCTGCCTTTAGGCTGTTGGAGACGGAATCCTTCCGCAATCTTATGGCGGTGGCCGTCCCTCGGTACTCGGTCCCCAGCCGACACTATTTTGCCCGATGTGCCATCCCCGCACTACACAAGCACGTGTCCCAAAGCATCTGCCGTGCCCTCAACAACGCAGTTACTGGGACAGTCCACCTGACAACGGACACGTGGACAAGTGCTTGTGGCCAGGGACGGTACATCTCTCTGACGGCACACTGGGTAAACATAGTGGAAGCCGGGACCCAGTCTGACCTTGGGACGGAACACATCCTCCCCACACCGAGGATTGCGGGCCCTATGTCAGTCAGAGTTGCCCCCCACAGTGTACAGCTCCGGCGTATCCTCCTCCTCCTCATGTTCAGCCTCCATCTCAGATATCACCACATCAGTTACAAGCTGGAAGCATTGCAGTACTGCCTCCGCCAAGCGGCAACAGGCTGTGCTGAAACTCATAAGCTTAGGTGATAAACCTCACACTGCTTGTGAGTTGTGGACAGCTGTTAAAGAGCAGGCAGATCTGTGGCTGAGACCGCTGAACCTACATCCCGGCATGGTCGTGTGTGACAATGGTCGTAACCTGGTGGCGGCTCTGAGGCGAGGTGAGATCACACACGTACCATGCCTGGCTCATGTGCTTAATCTCGTGGTTCAGCGGTTTCTTAAATCGAGTTGCCAGATCTGCTCTTGAAAGTACGCCGCCTGTCAGCTCATTTTCGCAAGTCGGCTACAGCTTCCGCCGCCCTTGCTGTGTTGCAGCAGCGTTTGCAGCTTCCGGCACACCGACTGGTGTGTAATGTCCCCACACATTGGAACTCTACCCTCCACATGTTGCAAAGGATTTGTGAGCAGAAGAGAGCAGTTGTGGAGTACCAGCTGCAACAAGGCCGTCGATATTCAGGTCAGACTCCACACATAAGACCTCAGGAGTGGACCTGGATGTCTGACATATGTACCATCCTGACAAACTTTGAGGAGGCCACCAAGATGGTGAGTGGCGATGACGCCATCATTAGTGTCAGCATCCCACTTGTCTGTCTTTTGCAACGCTCTCTGCAGAGAATTAAACAGGAGGCATTGCAGCCAGAGTATGATGAGATGGATCAAGAAGCCGTAGCGGGCAATTACACACAGCCCAGCCTCATCTCATCCCAACGTGCATTGGGGGACAATGAGGGAGAGGAGGAGGAGGAGGAGGAGGAAGAACAGGAGCTGCTATCATGCGTTGTAGACTTTAGTACCTGTACAAGTGTCATACCGTCGGTTCAGCGTGGGTGGCCTGAGGACAGGGGGGAGGAGGAAGAGGAGGAGGAGGAGAGCATGGTCAGTCGTCATCTTGGTGAGGACACGGAAATCTTGCCCGTTACCACTCTGGCACGCATGGCTGACTTTATGTTACGCTGCCTTAACCGTGACCCTCGTGTTGTCAAAATGTTGGGTGACAGTCATTACTGGTAGGTGACACTTGTAGACCCCTGCTACAAGGAGAACTTTCACTCTCTTATTCCTGAGGTGGAGAGGTCTACAAAAATGGGGCAGTACCAGAAGGCGATTGCTGCAGAACTCTTAAAAAAATTCCCTATCTGAACACGCTAGCGGCAGAGGTCACAGTTCGTTGCCCAACCAAGGCGTACAGGCGAGAGAGATGCAACTCCAATCCAGCAGAGGCAGGGGAACACTGTCAACGTTCTGGGACAGTTTTCTGACACCCGCCCAGCTTACAGGCCCTGAGGCGCGGGGTACTCTCACAAGGAGTGGAAAGTTTCAAAAGATGGTGAGGGAGTACCTTGCCGACCGTACCAGCGTCCTCCGTGATTCCTCTGTGCCTTTTAATTATTGGGTATCCAAGCTGGACACTTGGAATGAACTCACTCTGTACGCCTTGGAGGTCCTGGCCTGCCCTGCTGCTAGCGCGTTATCGGAGCGTGTTTTTAGTGCCGCTGGGGGAATTATAACTGATAAGGCAATGCTGATAAGCTGACCCTTATCAAAATGAACAAGGGCTGGTTTGGGCCAGACTTCTCATCACCACCAAATGACAGCAGAGTAACATAAAGTCAAATCCACTGTGTTATTTCGGGAGGTGTATTCACGTGCACCGCTTCACACCCACACATGGGTATACGCTTCCTCGTTTCGGCTGTTTTATCTTCTTCTCCTTATCCTCAGCCTCCACCACCACTATACCACCAGGGTGCCAGCATTGCAAGTTCCTCCGTCCTTATTTTTGGCAGCTTTTGCTTGCAAGGCATAAGCAAATACTATGGGACACCCACTCCCCAATAATGGGACTTATGTTTGTAATATGCTGTACTGCATGGCTCTTGTAAGGGGCATTGCAAGTTGCTCCGTACTAATTTTTGGCAGCTTTTGCTTGCAAGGCATAAGCAAATACTATGGGAGACCCACTCCCCAATAATGGGACTTATGTTTGTAATATGCTGTACTGCATGGCTCTTGTAAAGGGCATTGCTAGTTGCTCCGTCCTAATTTTTGGCAGCTTTTGCTTGCAAGGCATAAGCAAATACTATGGGAGACCCACTCCCCAATAATGGAACTTATGTTTGTAATATGCTGTACTGCATGGCTCTTGTAAGGGGCATTGCAAGTTCCTCCGTACTAATTTTTGGCAGCTTTTGCTTGCAAGGCATAAGCAAATACTATGGGAGACCCACTCCCCAATGATTGGACTTATGTTTGTAATATGCTGTACTGCATGGCTCTTGTAAGGGGCATTGCAAGTTGCTCTGTCCTAATTTTTGCCAGCTTTTGCTTGGAAAGCATAAGCAAATACTATGGGAGACCGACTCCCCAATAATGGGACTTATGTTTGTAATATGCTGTACTGCATGTGACGCGCCCCCTGGGCCGTGTGTACACGTGTGTGGGATACCCGGTGCCGGGTCTCTGGGGTCTGTAGTCTCCGTGGCGGTGACCCGGTCCTGTGGCTCAGGCTGGTCAAACCAGTGGCAGTCTTTCTTAGGTTGTCCGACTGCGCCACCCGTGGATTGCGGTCAGGGAGTACCACCACTGCGAGGCAGACCGCTGAGGCTGGTGTTGTGTGCGCAGCAGAGAATGGGATAACTCCCCACGGGAGGAGTATAGCCTCAGGGCAGTGAGTGTGGATGATGGGGGTTATGGTGCACGAGTGCAGCAGGAACGACTCAGAGTCTTTGCAGTGCAGTTCAGGGTCTTTACTGATGATTATAAGGTAGACCCTCCCAGGAGTACTGGCTAGCATAAGAGGCCTGGTCAGTCTGTGAGCAAGCAGGAGTTCCCCTGGCCAGGTGGAGTTGTAGGCCTCCCCGTCTGTCTGCACTCTTCCTGGCTACCTTGCTGTAAGCGGGTAGAAGTAGCCCACGTCCTTGAGTGTACCGTGTAGTGCTCACCCGTATGGCTGGTGATTGGGGCCTTCTGTTAGCCTCCGCTCCACGACAGCGGTGCTGGTCCCTTGCTTGTGACTGAGCCTCCGGGCTTCTATGGCCAGAGGACCTGAAATCCCCTGCCGGCTGGTTTCTGCTGCTGGATATATAAGTCCTCACAGCCTCGGACTCCTGTGTTCGGTTCCTATTGTCTTCTGCCAGGGTGAGCTCTGCTCAGCTTCCAGACCCTGGTCTTTAGCTCCTAGCTCCTACAGAGCTCCTTGCTGTTACTTTCCCTTGCTCTCACTCTGACTCTGACTGTTCTCTGTTCTCTGACTCACTCAACCCCGCCCCAGATCCAGTTTATAAGGGCAGAATTCTCCCCTCCCAGGACTGGGGCAGGAGGATGCTGCTGTTATGTTCTGCTACCAGAGCTAAGGAAAGAGAGGAGATCTGTCCCTACGATAGAACTCAGCTGAATCCCTACGATGTAACAGGGAACCTGATCCTGCGATCAGACCTGCTAAAGTCCTAACCTAGTCTGTACGGAGACCTATAGATGTGGGGAAGGAATCCCTACAAGTACTAAGGACTGGGAGGAAAATGGGACACCTCCTAACAGAAATAGTAGCAGACAGACGAACAAACAAAATATATAGAACATAGAGGTCCGTAGACCAAGCAAACTAACAGAGTTAGATACAGAGCACAGGCTAGCTAGAAAGTAGTTATACAATGAAGTCCAGCAAAGCCAGAAGGGCGGAGCAGGATTAAATAGGCCAACAAGGTCATGTGACCAGCAAAGGAAAAAACCTAAGAGCAAGGTTCTAACAGTACCCCCCCCCTTCTAAGAGGATCCTCCGGATCCCCTAGGACCAGGCTTATCAGGAAATCTCCTGTGAAACGCTCTGATAAGTCTGGACACGGAAACATCATCTGACCTCACCCAAGAGTTATCCTCGGGTCCGAAACATTTCCAGGCCACAAGATACTGCAAACTACCTCTATACCGTCTAGAGTTAAGGATGCGAGAAATTTCATATTCCCCGTCCTCCACCACCGGAGGAACAGAGGCAGAGGCGTCACCATCCGACACAACAGCTTTTTTTAACAGAGAGACATGAAATACCGGATTAATTCTCCAGGAGGTAGGAACCCCCAACCTAACAGCAGATTGGTTGACAACCTGAAGCACCTTAAAGGGCCCTACAAACTTGGGACCCAATTTCTTAGAAGGAATCCTCAACCGCAGATTCCTAGAGGACAACCAAACCATGTCACCAACAGCGAACAAAACCTCCTGTCGTTTCCTATCAAAGTAGTCTTTAGATTTTCTGTTGGCCTCCTGAAGATTACCACGCACATCCGTCCAAACTCTCTCCAAATCACCGGAAAAATTCTCCTCCTCAGGCACGGCAGATCCCAACTTGGAGAACAACCCAAACGACGGATGTCTCCCAGAACAACAAAAAAAAGGCGAACAACCAGCAGAAGAAGATGTATGATTGTTCAGAGCAAATTCAGCAAGTGGCAGAAACTCAGACCACCCCTCTTGATTGTCTGCCACAAAACAACGCAAGAACTGCTCAACATCCTGGTTTTTCCTTTCTGTCTGGCCATTAGATTCAGGATGATATCCGGACGAGAACGACAAATGAACTCCCAACCTGTCACAAAAGGCACGCCAAAAACGAGCCACGAACTGAGGACCCCTGTCAGAAACAATGTCAGTAGGAACGCCATGAAGTCTGACAATTTCCTTGACAAAGGCCTTAGCGAGAGTTTTAGCGCAGGGCAGTTTGACGAAGGGAACCAAGTGACACATCTTGCTAAAACGGTCCACGACCACCCAGATGACAGTAAAACCCTCAGAGGGGGGAAGGTCAGTTATAAAGTCCATAGCCAAATGTGTCCAAGGAGCACTGGGAACCTCCAAAGGACAAAGCAACCCCGCAGCAGGAGTATGTGAGGACTTAGATCTAGCACATATAGTACATTGACGCACCCACTTAATGACCTCCTTCTGCCATCCAGGCCACCAAAAACTGCGACCCACCAGTCTCTTGGTCTCAGAGATTCCGGGATGACCTGCCAACCGAGACTCGTGACACTCAACAAACAAATCTCTCCTAAAGGTCCCAGGCACAAACAACCTCCCATGAGGAGTGTTAGATGGGGCATTCTCCTGTGCTTTAAGAATCTCATCTTCCAAAACGGAGTCCAAAGCAGCTATCACAACACCTTCTTGTAAAATGTTCTCCTCTTTCTCAGCACCGACTATGGGAGAAAAACTGCGAGACAAGGCATCCGCCTTAACATTCTTAGTACCAGGGATATAAGTAACGGAGAAATTAAACCGCGAGAAAAACAGTGCCCACCTAGACTGACGGGCATTCAGGCGCTTGGCAGCATCAAGATATATCAGATTTTTATGATCCGTAAGAACCTGAACGGGAAATTCCGCACCTTCCAAGAAGTGGCGCCAGTGTTCAAATGCGAGTTTAATAGCCAATAATTCCCGATTACCAATATCGTAATTCAGTTTAGTCTCCGAAAATTTTTTTGAAAAAAAGGCACAGGGATGTAATCCATCCCCATTATCCTGAGACAATACTGCGCCAACCCCCACAGAGGAAGCATCAACCTCAACCAAAAACGGCTTAGTCACATCAGGTTGCATAAGGATGGGAGCAGAGGTGAACCTCTCCTTGAGATACACAAAAGCTTCAATGGCCTCAGAAGACCACTGAACCGCATCAGCACCTTTCCTGGTGAGATCGGTCAGAGGTTTGACAATACTAGAAAAATTTTTTATGAATTTTCTGTAATAATTGGCGAAACCTAAAAACCTCTGTATCGATTTCAAACCAATAGGCCTAGGCCATTCCTATACAGCTTGAACTTTAACCGGGTCCATCTCAAAACCTTCGCTGGAGATAATGTAACCCAAAAAACTAATTCTCTGTACAGCGAACTCACATTTCTCCAGCTTAGCAAAAAGCGAATTGTCCATTAATAACTGTAATACCTCACGTACGTTCCGCCAATGAGACTCCAGATCCGGCGAATAAATCAAAATGTCATCCAAATACACAACCACATTTTTGCCGACCAAAGGTCTAAGGATGTCATTAATAAGATTCTGAAAAAATGCAGGAGCATTAGTAAGACCAAAAGGCATAACCAGATTCTCAAAATGACCCACAGGAGTGTTAAAAGCAGTCTTCCATTCGTCACCCTCCTTCATGCGCAACAGATTGTATGCCCCCTTAAGGTCAATTTTAGAGAACCACTAGGCCCCCATTAACTGGTTAAACAGATCAGGAATCAATGGCAGTGGGTAAGGATTGCGTACAGTAATTTTGTTAATCTCACGAAAATCCAGACAAGGACGTAAACCGCCGTCCTTTTTTTTTACAAAAAAAAATCCAACCGCCACAGGAGACTTAGAGGGCCTAATGTGACCGGCGGCCAAACTTGTCTGTATGTATTCCTCCAAAGCCTTCCTCTCAGGAATAGTAAGGTTAAATAAACGACTTTTAGGAAGAGTCGCTCCAGGGACAAATTCAATAGAACAATCATAGTCTCTATGGGGAGGCAAAACCTGCGATTCCTTCTCAGAAAAAACTCTCCAAAAATCCTGAATAGGAACAGGCAATTCTCCCCTATCCAAAGCTGCAATACGCCCGTTACAACACTTGTCATAACATTTATGGCTCCAGGATTTAATTTCATTGGTAGACCAATCCAGTACAGGATTGTGAAATTTTAACCAGGGCAATCCCAATATTACTGGAGAAGGCAAGTTATTCAAAACTACCAAATCCAATTTCTCATGGTGAACACCATTAATAGTGAGAGGAAATTCACAGACCTTCAGAGTAATATTCTTCAAAGGGGAACCTTCCACAGAAACCACAGCAATGGGGGATGATAAAGGTTCGGGTTTTAAATTGAGTCTTTCCAAGAATCCCCCATCAATTACATTCAGAGTAGACCCACAATCAACAAACACCCGAAATTCCATGAATTTTTCCTGAGCAATCGTGGAAGCAGCTAAAAATACACCCTTGGAATTTAAACAGGCAATACGGGCATGACTGACCATTTTTATTTCTTTCTTCATACGAAGCTCACAGCCTTTAATCAAATGACCAGATTTTCCCCAATAGAAACACAAGCCTTCAAAAAATCTACGGTCTTTTTCTTGAGAGCGAGGTGCCACCGATCCTGCTAAAGTCCTAAGCTAGTCTGTACGGAGACCTATAGATGTGGGGAAGGAATCCCTACAAGTACTAAGGACTGGGAGGAAAATGGGACACCTCCTAACAGAAATAGTAGCAGACAGACGAACAAACAAAATATATAGAACATAGAGGTCCGTAGACCAAGCAAACTAACAGAGTTAGATACAGAGCACAGGCTAGCTAGAAAGTAGTTATACAATGAAGTCCAGCAAAGCCAGAAGGGCGGAGCAGGATTAAATAGGCCAACAAGGTCATGTGACCAGCAAAGGAAAAAACCTAAGAGCAAGGTTCTAACAGCTGCTTGTTTAAGGGATCCTGACCAGGAAACCTCCCACTTGCTCTCCGACATAATATCTCTATTACTGTGGTGACCAGACCCCTGGGGTGCTACACATGGCTCTTGTAAGGGGCATTGCAGTTCCTCATAATTTTTGTAAAGCCTTCCATTCACTGCTTAGGCCAACAGTGCACAGGAGACCCAGTTGCTATAAATGGAAAAAAAGATTTAGTTAACGCCCTCTGACCTCCATGTCATTTCAAAGGGGCGTTGGAGTGCCTCGAAATTTTTGGTAGGCATTGCACTCACTGTATGCCCTATAACTGTGTAGCCGAACCGCTCCTTTTGTTACAGAAACATATCCTACAAGACATATCTGGTTGACTGGCCTGATATTGATGTGAATGGTCCCTGTTCCTCCTGCTCTTTCTCCTTTGCCACTACCTCATCCATCATTTATCACCTGAAGCTTTGTTTTAACGGGTGTCATAGAACTTGGATAGTAGCAGGAAAACATCCAGCCATCCTCGGAGGAGGTAGGATATGCGCCAAAACGCTGACCACCTCAGGCCTAGCCGCTACTACATACATGCGCTTGCATTACAACAAAAGAAAGCAGATGCTAACTTCTATCATCCTCATCATGCTCCTCACCTTGGCACTCTCAACTCCCCTGATGGAGAAGCCAGGGCCCACCGGAAGAGTCTGTTAGTCCGGTGGGCTCGGCCAATGCTGCCCTAAAGCAGGCCAGGCTAAGAAAAGTGTGGGAAAGGTTACCGGGACAAATAGGGGTGGCTGGGGACTGAGTTTGGACACACTGCCACCCCCTGGAGGCTGGGGAGCAAGCAGGGACACCCGGCCACCAGGCGGCTGGGGACTGAGTATGGATACCAGGCCGCCGACACAGCCATGGCATGGTGGCCAGATTCCGCCTCCACATGTCTAAAAGGCCCAATTTAAAGTGCAAGCAAGCAGTATGGTATTGCAGCCTGGGGGTGGGTGGGTGGCAGGCTGCATACTTGCGCTTGCATTGCAAGGAATGGGAGAGGTACAATTGAACACTGCCCTGGGACAAGGACTTGAATGGGGATAGTTGCAAGTCTGCAACGACAGGTGCAAGGTGGGAGGCATCTTCGCATGTACAATGAACAGGGGTTTGGCATGCACACACTACAGTGGATTAGGCTCTCCTTCCCACTAAATGCACTGGGGAGGGCACAGGTAATGTTTTGGTATACGCGCTTAATCTTATGTATAAGGCACACCAGAACAAATAGGGGCGGCTGGGGACTGAGTATGGATACCTCGCTGCCGACGCAGCCATGAGGTGGTAGCCAGCTTCGGCCTCCTCCAAACTAAAAGGCCCCATTTCAAGTGCAAGCTAGCAGTATGGAATTGCAGTCTGGGGGTGGGTGGGTGGCAGGCTGCACACTTACATTTGCATTAAAAGAACACATAGCAGATGCTAACTTCTGTCATCATCATCATGCTCCTCACCTTGGCACTCTCAACTCCACCGATGGAGAAGTCAGGGCCCACCGGAGGAGTCTGGTTCTCTGGTGGGCTCGTCCAATGCTGCCTAAAGCAGGCCGGGCTAAGAAAAGTGTGTGGGGGGATGTTCCATGGAGAAATAGGGGTGGCTGGGGACCGTTTATGGACACCCGGCTGTCCCCAGGCGGCTGGGGACCGTGTGTGGACACCCGGCCGCGGGGCGGCTGGGGACCGAGTATGGACACCTGGCCGCCGGGCGGCTGGGGACTGAGTATGGATTCCAGGCCGCCAACACAGCCATGACGTGGTGGCCAGATTCCGCCTCCACATGCCTAAAAGGCCCAATTTCAAGTTCAAGCAAGCAAGCAGTATGGTATTGCAGCCTGGGGGTGGGTGGGTGGCAGGCTGCATACTTGTGCTTGTATTGCAAGGAAAGGGGGAGGTACAATTGAACACTGCCCTGGGACTAGAACTTGCATGGGGATAGTTGCAAGTCTGCATCTTCTGATGCGGCAAGGATCACTTATGATGGGCACACTTTTAGACAGTGACCTGGGAGTCAGAGATGCTTCCAGGGGTCTTCCCCATGCTGTTCCCATGTCTTTTCAGCACTTTATGCATGTGTCACACAGCACATGGCCAGATAAGGTTGTAAAATGTTAAAATGACATTTCCCGGTGAATGCATTTGTCATAGTTGAAAGCAATGCAAAAGTGCAAAAACGCATAAAAAATGCTACTTGTGAACATAGCCGAAGGTGTGGAGGAATATTTTTGTTTTTGGTCATTTATTTTAACTTATACACAAGTCTTTTCCCTGGAAAGGATGTTCCTTCACATATTTCACAGGAAAAAAGTTTCACTTTCGTTTTTGAATGTTTTATTGTGAGCCCATAAAAGTGGCTTAATACCTCTGACCACGTTGTTGACAGCAGTGACCTGGGGGTCAGAAATGCTTCCTGGGGCGATCCCCATGCTGTCCCCTTGTCATTTGAGCACTGTCACTATCGTTTTGGGCACTTGTTAGGCTTTTAAAAGACTGCCGGGGGTGCCACCGCAAAAATGCTCGAGTCTCCCATAGACTAACATTGGGCTCGTTGCTCGGGTCGAGCACCCGAGTATCACGGCGAGCTTGGCCCGAGCTTCGAGCACCCGAGCATTTTAGTGCTCGCTCAACACTATAAATGAACAAAAATTTCTACATTTCTGTTTTTTTTCAGTCAAGGTGGGGTCCAGAGTGTACTTCATTGAGAAAAAAAAATTGAACTTTTTAGAATTTACCAAATGGCTGCAATGAAACAAAGAGTGAAACATTTAAAGGGGTCTGAATACTTTCCGTACGCACTGTATATCCATCTGAACTAACAGTCCTTCTGAGGACTAATCCAGCTGCATATTTTCAGTGGTGAAGGTGATAGCAGGAGTTAGGCAGGCAGGCAGTATAAGTGGCAGACTGCAGTGCATATAGCAAGAGGGTACATTGAACGTCCTGTTAGTCTAGGTATTCCACAACAAATATACAGTGGGGAAAAAAAGTATTTAGTCAGCCACCAATTGTGCAAGTTCTCCCACTTAAAAAGATGAGAGAAGCCTCTAAGTGACATCATAGGTAGACCTCAACTATGACAGACAAAATGATAACACAAATCCTGAAAATCACATTGTCTGATTTGGAAAGAAATTGTTTTCAAATTTTAGTGGAAAATAAGTATTTGGTCACCTACAAACAAGCAAGATTTCTGGCTCTCACAGACCTGTAACTTCTTCTTTAAGAGGCACCTCTGTCCTACACTCATTACCTGTAGTACTGGCACCTGTTTGAACTTGTTATCAGTATAAAAAACACCTGTCCGCAACCTCAAACAGTCACACTCCAAACTCCACTATGGTGAAGACCAAAGTGCCGTCGATTGACACCAGAAACAAAATTGTAGCCCTCCACCAGGCTGGGGAGACTGAATCTGCAATAGGCAAGCAGCTTGGTGTGAAGAAATCAACTGTGGGAGCAATCATTAGAAAATGGAAGACATACAAGACTACTGATAATCTCCCTCGATCTGTGGCTCCACACAAGATCTCACCCCGTGGGGTCAAAATAATCTCAAGAATGGTGAGAAAAAATCCCAGAACCACATGGGGGGACCTAGTGAATGACCTGCAGAAAGCTGGGACCAACGTTACACAGGCTACCATCAGTAGCACACTACGCCGTCAGGGACTCAGATCCTGCAGTGCCAGACGTGTCCCCCAGCTTAAGCCATTACATGTCCGGGCCCGTCTGAAGTTTGTTAGAGAGCATTTGGATGATCCAGAAGAGTATTGGGAGAATGTCATATGGTCAGATGAAACCAAAGTAGAACTGTTTGGTAGAAACACAACTCGTCGTGTTTGGAGGAGAAAGAATGCTGAGTTGCATCCAAAGAACACCATACTTACTGTGAAGCATGGGAGTGGCAACATCATTCTTTTGGGCTGTTTCTCTGCCAAGGGACCAGGACGACAGATCCGTGTACATTAAAGAATCAATGGGGCCATATATCGTGGGATTTTGAGTGCAAATCTCCTTCCATCAGCAAGTGCATTAAAGATGAAAGGAGGCTGGGGCTTTCAGCATGACAATGATCCCAAGCACACCACCAGGGCAACAAAGGATTGGCTTCGTAAGAAGCATTTCAAGGTCCTGGAGTGGCCTAGCCAGCCTCCAGATCTAAACCTTATAGAAAATCTTTGGAGGGAGTTGAAAGTCTGTGTTGCCCAGCGACAGCCCCAAAACATCAAAGCTCTAGAGGAGATCTGAATGGAGGAATGGGCCAACATACTATCAACAGTGTGTGTCAACCTCATAGAAAACATTTGACCTCTGTCATCGCCAACAAAGGATATATAACAAAGTATTGACATGAACTTTTGTAATTGACCAAATACTCTATTTCCACTAAAATTTTAAAAAAATTTCTTTCCAAATCAGACAATGTGATTTTCAGGATTTGTTTTCTCATTTTGTCTCTCATAGTTTAGGTTTACCTATGATGTCAATTACAGGCCTCTCTCATCTTCATAAGTAGGAGAATTGGTGGCTGACTAAATACTTTTTTTCCCCACTGTGTAAATATATTTATTTGTATATATATACAGTACAGACCAAAAGTTTGGACACACCTTCTCATTTAAAGATTTTTCTGTATTTTCATGACTTTGAAAATTGTACATTCACACTGAAGGCATCAAAACTATTAATTAACACATGTGGAATTATATACTTAACAAAAAAGTGTGAAACAACTGAAAATATGTCTTATATTCTAGGTTCTTCAAAGTAGCCACCTTTCGCTTTGATGACTGCTTTGTACACTCTTGGCATTCTCTTGATGAGCTTCAAGAGCTAGTCACCGGAAATGGTCTTCCAACAATCTTGAAGGAGTTAGCCCTTGTTGGCCCTTTTGCCTACACTCTGCGGTCCAGCTCACCCCAAACCATCTCGATTCCGTTCAGGTCTGGTGACTGTGGAGGCAAGGTCTTCTGGCGTAGCACCCCATCACTCTCCTTCTTGGTCAAATAGCCCTTACACAGCCTGGAGGTGTGTTTTGGGTCATTGTCCTGTTGAAAAATAAATGATGGTCCAAATAAACGCAAACCGGATGGAATAGCATGCCGCTGCAAGATGCTGTGGTAGCCAGGTTGGTTCCGTATGCCTTCAATTTTGAATAAATCCCCAACAGTGTCACCATCAAAGCACCCCCACACCATCACACCTTCGCCTCCATGCTTCACAGTGGGAACCAGGCATGTACAGTCCATCCGTTCACCTTTTCTGCTTCGCACAAAGACACGGTGATTGGAACCAAAGATCTCAAATTTGGACTCATCAGACCAAAGCACAGATGTCCGTTCCTTGTGTTCTTTAGCCCAAACAAGTCTCTTCTGCTTGCTGCCTGTCCTTAGCAGTGGTTTCCTAGCAGCTATTTTACCATGAAGGCCTGCTGCACAAAGTCTCCTCTTAACAGTTGTTGTAGAGATGTGTCTGCTGCTAGAACTCTGTGTGGCATTGACCTGGTCTCTAATCTGAGCTGCTGTTAACCTGCGATTTCTGAGGCTGGTGACTTGGATAAACTTATCCTCAGAAGCAGAGGTGACTCTTGGTCTTCCTTTCCTGGGGCAGTCCTCATGTGAGTCAGTTTCTTTGTAGCGCTTGATGGTTTTTGCAACTGTACTTGGGGACACTTTCAAAGCTTTCCCAATTTTTCGGACTGACTGACCTTCATTTCTTAAAGTAATGATGGCCACTCGTTTTTCTTTACTTAGCTGCTTTTTTCTTGCCATAATACAAATTCTAACAGTCTGTTCAGTAGGACTATCAGCTGTGTATCCACCTGACTTCTGCACAACACAACTGATGGTGCCAACCCCATTTATAAGGCAACAAATCCCACTTATTAAGCCTGACAGGGTACACGTGTGAAGTGAAAACCATGTCCGGTGACTACCTCTTGAAGCTCATCAAGAGAATGCCAAGAGTGTGCAAAGCAGTCATCAAAGCAAAGGGTGGCTACTTTGAAGAACCTAGAATATAAGACATATTTTCAGTTGTTTCACACTTTTTTGTTAACTATATAATTCCATGTGTTAATTCATAGTTTTGATGCCTTCAGTGTGAATGTACAATTTTCATAGTCATGAAAATACAGAAAAATCTTTACATAAGAAGGTGTGTCCAAACTTTTGGCCTGTACTGTATATATATATATATATATATATATATATATATATATATATATATATACATATATATATTTATATATATATATATATCAGAGCTAGGCAGTAGTGTATGTGGCAGACTGCAGTGCATACAGCACAAGAGACTCCATTCCAGTTCTGTCTGCCCCTGCTGTTCCAGATATTTCTAGAAATAGCCCCAGGTATCAGGGGCCAGGGATAATTATTTTTTTGATCTTAATCCTGATTATTTGCTTAAAAAGCAATCCAGAGAACAGCGTTTTTCTGCTCCATTTGCTTGTTGCCACAGCAGAATATAGCCAGATTCTTAAAATATTACAGCGATAAAAATCCAGAAATTTTTAGTGGACGTGGAAAATATTGTCCTCCATTTCAATTTTGTTGCAGTGTGTCAGTGAAGTTACTGACATGAGGTCGCTGTGAAAAATAGTAACTTACAGGCCAGCTATTTAAAACTGTGGTTTTCCGTCACAAGTATTACATATATGTGTGCTCCAAATTCAGCCATTTCAGGCCTCAATTTCAATTTTGTTGCAGTGTGGCAGTGAAGTTATTGACACGAGGTCGCTGTGAAAAATAGTAACCTACAGGCCAGCTATTTAAAAATGTGGTTTTCCGTCACATGTATCACATATAAGTGAACTCCAAATTCAGGCATTTCAGGCCTCCATTTCAATTTTGTTGCAGTGTGTCAGTGAAGTTATTGACATGAGGTTGCTCTTAAAAATTGTAACCTACAGGTCAGCTATGTGGAAAATATTGTCCTCCATTTAAAATGAGCAAGGTGCGTGGCAAGGGAGGGGCAAGTTGACGTGATGGTGATGGTACATGCAGAGGACGAGGCCGAAGCCGTGGGCAAGCTGAAATTCTGCCACAACAAAGAGCCACATTTTATCGCTCAACCTTCCTATCCCAATTAACAGGGGATCTCAGAACACCACTATTGAACACAGAGCAGTGTGAAAAGGTTATTGGTTGGATAGCAGATAATGCTTCCAGTCACTTAGCCACCACCACCCTGTCTTCCACACGATCAAGTCTCAGTAGCCATGAGTCTGGACTGCATATTCCTCACCCTGATCATCCTTCCTCCCACCATGCAGAGTGCCCGGAGACAACTGATCCCACACTTGGACACTCCAAAGAGCTGTTCACTTTTCCATTTATAGATAAGGGCCTCTTGCCCAGTTCACTTGAAGCGGGGCAAGAGGAGATCGCATGTAGCCATGCCCAAATATTTGAGCAGCCACGGTCACACGAAGGCGATGGTGGGAAACTGTCAGAAGAGGTGGATGATGATGAGACACAATTGCCAGAAAGTCAGGAGGAGGACCAGGGTGCGGAAGTGGAAGACGAGGTGGTGGATGATATAGTAACTGACCCAACCTGGCAGGGGGGCGTGCAGAGCGAGGACAGCAGCACACAGGGGGAGGGAGGCATAGCATCACAACAGGCAGGAAGAAGCAGCATGGTGGCCGCAGACACAAGGCGGGAAAGCGTTCCTCGTAATGCCAACATGACGGAAGTTGCCAGTACAACTGTTAGGTCTTCCCGAGTCTGGTTGTTTTCTAAAGACTCTACCGATAACCCCAAAAAGGCCATTTGCACCACCTGCCAGGCCATTTTCAGCAGGGATAGCAAAACTACCAGCCTGACCACCACCACCATGATCAGGCACATGGCAGCAAAGCACCCGACTAAGTGGGTCGAACCCCAGGGTCCAGCAACAGTGTCTGAGGGTAACACCACTGCTTGTTCTGCTGTTGTGCGTGCACGCCACTCCCCTGTCCATGGCGCATGCCAAGATGCCTCCCGCCCTGCACCTGTCATTGAACACTGTCAACTATCATCATCAGCAAGCACGTCCACGTCCTTGTCCCAGCGCAGCGTTCAGTTGTCCTTACCTCAGTCATCGGAACGCAAGCACAAATACACAGTTAATTCCACGCAGGCCACACTGCTAAATTCACACATTTCGCAAATGATTGCACTTGAAATGTTACCTTTTAGGCCCGTGGAGACAGAAGCTTTCCGCAAACTGATGGCGGCGGCCTTCTCTCAGTACTCAGTCCCCAGCCGCCACTATTTTTCCTGGTGTGTCGTCCCCGCATTACACAAGCACGTGTCCCACAACATTGGCCTTGCACTCAACAATGCAGTTATGGGGAAAGTCCACCTAACCACGGACACGTGGACAAGTGTTCGTGGGCAGAGACGGTACATCTCGCTGACGGCACACTGGGTTAACATAGTGGAAGCCGGGACCCTGTCGGACCTTGGGACGGAACACGTCCTCCTAACGCTGAGGATTGCGGACCCTAGGTCAATCAGGGTTGCCCCCACGTTCTACAGCTCCTTCACCTCCTTCTCCTTCACCTAGAGTCTCCATCTCCGAAGTGACCACATCAGTCACAAGCTGGAAGCACTGCAGCACTGCCTCAGCCAAGCGGCAATAGTCTGTGCTGAAGCTAATATGCTTAGGTGACAAACTTCACAATGCTGAAGAGTTGTGGACAGCTTTGAAAGATCAGGCAGATCAGTGGCTGACACCTCTGAACCTACAGCCAGGCATGGTCGCATGTGACAATGGCAGGAACCTGGTGGCGGCTCTGAGGCGAGGCGAGCTCACACATGTTCCATTCCTGGCCCATGTGCTTAACCTCTTGGTTCAGCGGTTTCTAAAAACCTACCCGGATCTGTCGTATCGGCTTTTCAAATTATGCTGCCTGTGTGCCCATTTTAGAAAGTCAGCTACAGCTTCCACCGCCCTTGCTGTGCTTCAGCAGCATTTTCAGCTTACAGCTCACCGACTGATGTGCGATGTCCCCACGCGTTGGAACTCTACATTGCAGATGTTGGGAAGGATTTGTGAGCAGAAGAGGGCAGTTGTTGACTACCAGCATCAACAAGGCCCTTGATATTCAGGTCAGAGTCTACTCTACTCAACCTCAGGAGTGGACATGAATGTCAGACATATATACCATCCTCCAAAACTTTGTGGACTCCACCAAGATGATGAGCGGCCATGATGCCATGATTAGCGTCACCATCCCGCTTCTCTGTCTTCTGAAATACTCACTGCTCTCAATTAAAGAGGATGCATTGCAGGCGGAGCACGATGAGATGGAGCAAGGAACCATACAGGGAGATTACAAACAGCCCAGCCTCATCTCATCCCAACAGCAAAATAAGCTGTGGACTGGCTCCGTACCGTCCATGGACACATTCACTTGACCACGTGTTTGTGGTTAGGCGGTCCTTCTCAGTAAGTGCACTGGGGAGGGTACGGGTAATGTTGCAAGACCCGCGCTTGTGAAAGGCGGAGACGACACCGGGAGAAATAATGGCGGCTGAGGACCGAGTATGGACACCCGGCAGCCGCCGCCATGAGGTTGTGGACAGCTTCTGCCTCCACGAGCCTAAAAGGCCACATTTCAAGTGCAAGCAGCTGTCAAAAAATGTGGAAGTATAGTATTGCAGCCTGTGGGTTGGTGGGTGTTTATCTGCATACTTTGTTCTTTATTAAAATGAAAAGGTTGAAAACTCTGCTGTGCATAATAATTTGGAACATGCATTTTGAGTGCAGTTTGAGTTTTTTATTTTTTTAAAAATATACTGTTATCATAGGCAGTTTGTACAAAAATCTTTCAATTGTGCTCTAATAGTTATTTGACTGGAAAATTACAATGACTGCAATTCATATAGGTAATTTGGGAAAATCTGAGAAAATATTATTTGCATAATAATTTGGAACACAGTGTAAAGCTACATGATTCAGTCATCAGGCAGTGTATTTAAGTGCAATTATCAAGTATCAAGTGCAGTTATCATATGCATAAAGGCAGGGGCGGACACTGACAGCTTGGGGCCCCTGTGCAAGTGTAGACCATGTACCGGGGAGGTCTCTCTCAGAATACAGCAGGTCAAGGACAAAGGATACTAGCAGACACTTTGTTAGGGAACCATTTTTTACTAAGAACAAAAACTGGGTTGCCCCGGCTGATCGGGCACTTAGCTGGGAGACTGAGGAGAGGGTCCTGACCTTATCACAGGAGGACAGTTTTCAGTCTGTCAGACTAGCAAAAGGCCCTTCACGTCACTCAGATGCCCTGGGGGATTCCAGCTCTGCATCCAACCGTAGTCGTCGCCCCAAAGGTGATTCTTTCTCTTTGGCCAGTGTAACAGGCAAGGCTTCACCTTCACTCAAAGGACTGTTACACTCCCAGCACGCTGCACACATTAAGCTCTTAGGATGCAGCACCACACTGTCCTTCCCCTCTTCACTACTTGTTTTTGCAGACTCACACACCATCAAGTTCACCATAGAGTCACATTTAGAGGCAACAGAGACCTCTTGTGGCCAGAGGCTGATACCGCAGCAATGTCCACACATCTCCTTCTCACATGCCACCCCAATAGAGGTTGGCGTCCTCGACACACTTTTTCCAGATGAAGTCGTCCTGCACATAGCGTTGTGGCGGTATGCCTGCGGTAGTCCGAGTGGACTGGGGCTGTCGACTCCCCTGGTGCATTAATGCTGGGGGCAGTCACAGGTTGAGCAGGGGCAGTCATTTCTTCCTACATGTTGACTCTGAGAGGAACCACAGGTTGTGAAACAGTCTCTCTGAAGGACATCATTACAACAGAAGGGGCTCCCATTTGCAAGGGAGAGGATGCGGCCCACCCATCAGCATCCATGGGCGGGTCCACTTCCCTCGGCTCAGGTTCGGAGTCGCAGTCGCAATAGTCTGTTCTCTAAACTGACACCGCCCCAACATGTTGCAATGGAGATTTCTCGTAGGCCCTCCAGTTCCCCTCATACACAGGGTTATTGGCACCTACTCTCCTTTTTATAACATACGCCACCGCCTCCCACCGATCATCTAACTTCCCCGATCGTTTTTTCACTCTGACCAGCACTCTTCCCCCTGAGGCAAACACTTCCTGCTGCACCGGTCTGAGATCATGATGGGTCACCTGTCTCAACCGTTCACTCACCACCCACTATACTGTTCTCAGGTGCCACCGATGCTCCTGGGCCCAGGCGGTAGTGGATCGAGGCAGGTCCGCCATGGGATCAGGCATGTATAGATCTTCAATCTCCCTGCCTGCCCTACCGAACATCAACATGTGGGGCGAGTACCCTGTCATGTTGTGGACTCAGGCCAGCGCAATTTTTGATCATTCTCCAGGGTCCTCAGCATTTGCAGGAGGGTGCAGTTGAAACTTTCACATGCTTCGCTTCCTTGCGGATGATAGGGCGTCATCCTAGACTGTTCAATACCATAAAGGAGATAAAGTTCCTTCATTAAGGCGCACTGGAAGTAAGCTCCCTGACTAGAATGAAGTGGCGACATACTGCCTCTGCGGCTGATTCTGCGGTCGGGTCTCTGGTAGGTACTGCCACTGCGTATTTAGTGAAATGATCCATCATCACCAAAGAATACGAGTGTCCCGAACTAGAGTACCCTATTTGTACATAGTCTATCATGAGTATCTCCAAGGGAGCGGACGTATAGATGGTCTGAACGGGAGCTCGTTCTTCCAGACTCTTGCTCAGCCCACACGCTCGGCATTTTCGACACGCTTCACCTGCCATCTACTCTAGGTCCGGGCAATATACCATTCTCTGTAGCCACTCATAAGTCTTCTCGCTCCCGAAATGAGCCCCTCTCTCATGGGCTTCTCGAGCGGCAACTGGACCCACCGACATGGGAATCACCACCTGTTGGCTGTGCTGCAACTCTGAGGGTAGGTAAATCTGACGACATAAGAGACCTTGCACCACATTCAGAATATCCCATTGACGCAGCAGTTTTTCACCTTCCAGGGACAATCTCTCCCGCTCCTCTGGCTGGGGCCATACATTAGCCTTGACCCAGTGTTTCACGCATCTCACATCTCTGTTCTCATCCTGGGCCTGCTCCCAATCTGCAGTAGTTTTTCTGAGCACTGTAGGCATTCCAGAGGCCACCCCATTTGAATGAACCATTCTCCGGAAGACAGGCAGTCGGCCCAGGTCAGGTGTCTCAGTGTCCTCCAGTTCATCATCGATACTCCCCGCTGGTGGCCCCATCGGAAACTGAGTCTGCGTTTCCATTCTCCCTTCCTGATCGCAACTTGACATGGTAGTTGAACTTAGTCAGCCGTGCCATCCACCTCTGCTCCAGTGCTCCCAGTTTGGCGTTCTCCAGGTGGGCCAGTGGATTATTATCCATCACGACTACCACTTCAGCCCCTGTTAAGTACTCTGTAAATCGTTAGGTCATCGCCCAAACCAAGGCCAGCAGCTATAGCCTGAAAGAACTATAATTCGCGGGGTTACGTTATGTCTCTCTTAGGGAACGGCTTCCATATGCGATCACTCTCTCCCAGCCATCTTGTACCTACGACAGCACTGCTCCCAAACCATGCAGTCCCCATCGGTGTAGAGCAGGAACGGAGCATCAAATTGGACATAAGCCAGAATTGGTGTGCTGGTTAAGGCGGCTTTCACCTCATCAAAGGCATTCTGCTACTGAGAGCTCCACTGAATAGGGCGATTCTTGGGTTCTCGAGTTGTGCTTTTCAGGAGTTCATTCAAGGGACCAACCAGATGAGCGAACTTGGGGACAAACCGTCGGTAATATCCCGCTAGTCCCAAAAAGACTCTCACCTCTCGCAACGTTCTAGGCTGAGGCCACTTATGGACAGCCTCAACCTTACTGGCAGCTGGTTATACTCCTTTGGGAGTCACCACATGACCCAGGTATTCTATACGGTCTTGAAATAATTGGCATTTTTGAGGCTTGATCTTCAACCCGTGGTCACAAAGTCACTGTAGAACCAGCAGCAGCTTCTGGAAATGATCCTCAAACGATGTCCCGAACACCACCACATTGTCCAGATAGATCAACATGGACTCGAAGTTGAGGTCGCCCAAGCAATGTTCCATTAATTGCTGAAAGATTCCAGGCACATTGGAAAGACCAAATAGCATTTTGTTAAATTCATAGAGTCCCATTCGTAGGATGAACGCCATCTTCGCCTTGTCTTTCTCCACCACCGGGACTTGCCAGTATCCACTGGCCAAATCAAGAGTAGAAAAGTAGTTAGCCCGACCCAGGGCTGATAGCGATTCTTCAATCTGGGGGAGAGGGTAGTCGTCCCATACAGTGTAGGCATTCAATTTTCAGTAATCGACACAGAATCGAAGGGATCCGTCTTTTTTTAATACCAAGACCACTGGCGCTGCCTATGGACTCTGGCTCTCTCGTATGACCTGGTTGTCCAGCATGTTGCCTACCATGTTCTTTACTTCTTGATACACCTTCGGAGGGAACTGTCGATAACGTTCCCAAATTGGGGGCATGTCCCCAGTTGGAATCTCATGCTCGATGGTAGAGGAACACCCGAAATCTTCGCCATGATGGGTGAAAGCCTCCTGGAATTCCCATAGGGTATCCTCCAGGAACCTCTGTTGGGCAAGAGTGAGGGCCCTCTGATCCACTCCCATCCAATCCATTATGATTCGGCCGTTCCACTCAGCAGTCAGGTCTTCTTTCCTGGTCAGCTCAATGGCATAAGTACAGGCTGACCTCCTATCGGTCCAGAGGTTAAACCTTGCTTGTCAGAATATCTCTCCATCAGACGCATAGACTTCTGCCAGCAATGTACCCCCGGGTATAGTAACTTTGCTATCCAGCACATTAATGAAATGGATAGGCACACAGCCATCTCTCACTGTTGCTAGTGCACGGGCCACCAAGGGTTTCGTTTGGGTCGATTCCTCGAACATTGGCTCAATCAGCACTGTACGCGAGATTCCCACAGGCAGCATCAGAAGTTGTTCTCTTTTTGGTGTGATGACCACTGGAGTACGGGAGGAAATCTTGATTAGGCCTATGGGTCGACCAGACGTGGCACTTTTCTGAAAGCTACAACTTCTCACCATCCGCTGAAGAAACCTCTGAGTTGGCCGGTGGGTTGCAGTGCATTGCCAGTACCACGGTCTTAACTTAGTGAACAGGTGGTGATCCAGATCTCGTAATACGCTCATCCCCAAGGTTACGACCATTCCTCTCCAAGGGGGATGATTCCCCAGGACGACTCCTTTCGTATCAATGTCTTGACCACATATCTTCACTCTAATCCACATGATTCCCTTCACGAGTGAGCAGCTGGCCAGTGTTTGCTGCTGTAAGATGAATAACGCTCTCATCTTCTGGTTCCATCATATTGCCGAAGAAGCTTTCGAAGAGCTCTACTGGCATAATGGTGCATTCAGACCCGGTTTCCACCAAGCACTTCACCTTCTGTCCTTCAAAATCAGCCTCTAGAATTGGACTGCATGAATACAAATCGTTTTCTCCACGTTGTGGGCTTTGCAAATCGGGGACCACTGCAAGGGGCCCAGCTACTGCAGCGGTTGGTAGTTTAAAGCTGGTGCCATCATCTTGAGGTCAGTACCGTCATCGCAATCCCTGGTAAGGTGGCCAAAACGACGACAATTTCTGCAGAAAGGCGTCCTGAGTCTCTTTGCACCAGATGGGTTTCCTCCATTTGGCCTCTGCACCTGAGTCGGGACAGATGGAGGATCTCGGGGAGCTGGAGCTGTTTTCAGAGGTTGGACCGACCTCATTTACATCTGGGACACTTTGAGTCGTAGATCTTTTATTTCTGCCCGCAGAGCCTGGACCATATTCTTCAGAGTCTCCGCATCTTCAGACCTCATCCGGATGTCCATCACTTGAGCGCTACTCACTGTTTTCTCAACCACAGGAGTGGACTGCTCTTCCCTCTATATTGCAGCAAGGTAAACATTGTAAAACGTCAGATCAGCTGTCACCCGGGTCATCTCTTGCAATTTGATCCCGCAACAGCCTATCCACCTCCTGGAAAGCTCCCATAGCCTTGGGAACCTGCCACTGTACTTCATTCAATGTTTTTTTCAAGGCATTGGTGTATTGCATTAGAGTCTTGCCTTCCCGCTGTGGCCGGTTGAAAAAGAAACTTTGCAGTTGAGTCACTTTGGCACGACCCCCGTGGGTTCCTTCCAGCAGCATGAGTATTTTGTCTAAGGTGTCCCTTTCGGACTCGGGCCGTACCATTACTGTCTGCCTGGTGTCACCCTCTAGTGCATTCAATGTTATCTCTGCTCGCAACACCAGGATCAGATTGCACATTTTAATCATACTCCAAGCCCTTTCTATCCAATCTTGCAACAACATGTTTTTACCGTCATATTTTGGCAAATGCTGTAATAGCGTCTGAAGCTCAGACAGGAGGAGGCGGGTTCAGTACCTGGGCCGGAGCCACCGCTAATGATGGGTTGTCTCCCTCCATGTCACCGTCCAAGGCAATCACTGTATGCTGCCGACTACGCCAAGTTGTAGACCGTGTACCGGTGAGGTCTCTCAGAATACAGCGGGCAGAGGACAAAGGATACTAGCAGACACTTTGTTAGGGAACCACTTTTTACTAAGAACAAAAACTGGGTTGCCCCGGTAACGTAAGAAAAGAACACAAGCTTCACACACACCCATCTCTGGCAGCTGAGACCCCTGCGCTGCACAACTGACAGGACCAGGATGTACTACAACATGAACTATAATTTGCCTAACCAGTGGTTCCACCTAGTGCGGTAACTGAGTGTTACCCATAGAAATTATGTAATCAGATGGGTGCACTAGGCAGCCACTGTAGTGGTTGCAGCATAAATGTTCACAAACCAAACAACATTCTACGTTTACAATACTGTTATTCTATCTATACACAAGCTCACCACTGGGGGGAGTCTCTAGCTAAGGTTCACTCAAACCTGCCGACAACTAATGGATTAAATTGGGAACCTGTGTTTGGCACCAAACTCTTCCTGCTGTTTGCAAGCATGCATTCACCGAGATCTCTGTGGTGATGCCTGATATCAGGAATTACCGGCCGTTAAGAAGGCCTCTGAAGAAGCTGTCTGATCGGGCACTTAGCTGGGAGACTGAGGAGAGGGTCCTGACCTTGTCACAGGAGCGCAGTTTTCAGTCTGTCAGACTAACAGAAGGCCCTTCACGTCACTCAGATGCCTTGGGAGGAATCCAACTCTGCATCCAATCATAGTCATCCCCCCAAGGTGATTCTTTCTCTTAGCCAGAGTCACAGGCAAGGATTCACCTTCACTCAAAGGTCTGTTATGCTTCCAGCATGCTGCACACACCAAGCTCTTAGGATGCAGCACCACACGGTCTTTCCTCTCTTCACTACTTGTTTTTCCAGAAACACACCATCAAGTTCACCATAGAGTAACTTTTAAAGGCAACAGCGACCTCTTGTGGCCGGAGGCTGATATCGCAGCAATGTCCACACATCTCCTTTTCACACAAGAAATGTGTCTGAGCCTCCCTCCCTTCCCGGCATGCCGCTTATGATTAGGGCAATCTGTCAATGGGACCCCCGGAGTCTTCGGCTACGTTCAATAGACCAGGTTGCCCTCATTACCGCCCAGCAAGCAGGGGCATACATAGAAATCACAGGCCCCATAGCAAAAGTTCTATTTGGGTCTCCCCACATCTCTAAAAATGATTTTTATTTTTTTACTGAGATGGAGAGATATATGCTGTGTATATACAGTGGTGGCCAAAAGTATTGGCACCCCTGCAATTCTGTCAGATAATACTCAGTTTCTTCCTGAAAATGATTGCAATCATAAATTCTTTGGTCTTATTATCTTCATTTAATTTGTCTTCAATGAAAAAACACAAAAAGAATTGTCCTAAAGCCAAATTGGATATAATTCCACACCAAACCTAAAAAAGGGGGTGGACAAAAGTATTGGCACTGTTTGAAAAATCATGTGATGCTTCTCTAATTCGTGTAATTAACAGCACCTGTAACTTACCTGTGGCACCTAACAGGTGTTAGCAATAACTAAATCACACTTGCAGCCAGTTAACATGGATTAAAGTTGACTCAACCTCTGTCCTGTGTCCTTGTGTGTACCACATTGAGCATGGAGAAAAGAAAGGAGACCAAAGAACTGTCTGAGGACTTGAGAAACCAAATTGTGAGGAAGCATGAGCAATCTCAAGGCTACAAGTCCATCTCCAAAGACCTGAATGTTCCTGTGTCTTCCGTGCGCAGTGTCATCAAGAAGTTTAAAGCCCATGGCACTGTGGCTAACCTCCCTAGATGTGGACGGAAAAGAAAAATTGACAAGAGATTTCAATGCAAGATTGTGCGGATGGTGGATAAAGAACCTCGACTAACATCCAAACAAGTTCAAGCTGCCCTGCAGTCCAAGAGTACAACAGTGTCAACCCGTACTATCTGTCAGCGTCTGAATGAAAAGGGACTGTATGGTAGGATACCCAGGAAGACTCCACTTCTTACCCCGAGACATAAAAAAGCCAGGCTGGAGTTTGCCAAAACTTACCTGAGAAAGTCTAAAACATATTGGAAGAATTTTCTCTGGTCAGATGAGACAAAAGTAGAGCTTTTTGGGAAAAAGCATCAACATAGAGCGTACAGGAAAAAAAAGAGGCATTCAAAGAAAAGAACACGGTCCCTACAGTCAAACATGGTGGAGGTTCCCTGATGTTTTGGGGTTGCTTTGCTGCCTCTGACACTGGACTGCTTGACCGTGTGCATGGCATTATGAAGTCTGAAGACTACCAACAAATTTTGCAGCATAATGTAGGGCCCAGTGTGAGAAAGCTGGGTCTCCCTCAGAGGTCATGGGTCTTCCAGCAGGACAATGACCCAAAACACACTTCCAAAAGCACTATAAAATGGTTTGAGAGAAAGCACTGGAGACTTCTAAGGTGGCCAGCAATGAGTCCACACCTGAATCCCATAGAACACCTGTGGAGAGATCTCAAAATGGCAGTTTGGAGAAGGCACCCTTCAAATATCAGGGACCTGAAGCAGTTTGCCAAATAAGAATGGTCTACAATTCCAGCAGAGCGTTGTAAGAAACTCATTGATGGTTACCGGAAGCGGTTGTTCGCAGTTATTTTGGCTAAAGGTTGTGCAACCAAGTATTAGGCTGAGGGTGCCAATACTTTTGTCTGGCCCATTTTTAGAGTTTTGTGTGAAATGATCAATGATTTGATTTTTGCTTCATTCTCTTTTTGTTTTTTCCTTGCAAGCAAATTAAATGAAGATAATAATACCAAAGAATTTGTGATTGCAATCATTTTCAGGAAGAAACTGAGTATTATCTGACAGAATTGCAGGGGTGCCAATACTTGTGGACACCACTGTGTATATATATATATATACAGTCATATGAAAAAGTTTGGGCACTCCTATTAATCTTAAGCTTAATGTTCTATAAAAATTGGTGTTTTTGCAACAGCTATTTCAGTTTGATATATGTAATAACTGTTGGATACAGTAATGTTTCTGCCTTGAAATGAGGTTCATTGTACTAACAGAAAATGTGCAATCTGCATTCAAACAAAATTTGACAGGTGCATAAGTATGGGCACCTCACCAGAAAAGTGACATTAATAGTTAGTAGATCCTCCTTTTGCAAAAAAACAGCCTCTAGTCGCTTCCTGTAGCTTTTAATGAGTTCCTGGATCCTGGATGAAGGTATTTTTGACCATTCCTCTTTACAAAACAATTCCAGTTCAGTTAAGTTTGATGGTCATCGAGCATGGACAGCCCTCTTCAAATGATCCCACAGATGTTCAAT
This sequence comes from Phyllobates terribilis, assembly GCF_046119375.1. Classification (NCBI taxonomy): domain Eukaryota; kingdom Metazoa; phylum Chordata; class Amphibia; order Anura; family Dendrobatidae; genus Phyllobates; species Phyllobates terribilis. Next base: position 697,728,196 of record NW_027362762.1, read on the forward strand.
GATATTCAGGTCTGGGGACTGGGATGGCCATTCCAGAACATTGTAGTTGTTCCTCTGCATGAATGCCTGAGTAGATTTGGAGCGGTGTTTTGGATCATTGTCTTGCTGAAAGATCCATCCACTTTGTAACTTCATATTTATCACTGATTCTTGAACACTATTGTCAAGAATCTGCTGATACTGAGTGGAATCAAGTGCGTCCCTCAACTTTAACAAGATTCCTAGTGCCAGCATTGACCACACAGCCCCAAAGCATGATGGAACCTCCACCAAATTTTACTGTGGGTAGCAAGTGTTTTTCTTGGAATGCTGTGTTTTTTTGCCACCATGCATAACGCCTTTTTGTATGACCAAATAATTCAATCTTGATTTCATCAGTCCACAGGACCTTCTTCCAAAAAGAAATTGGCTTCTCCAAATGTGCTTTTGCATACCTCAGCCAACTCTGTTTGTGGCGTGCTTGCAGAAACGGCTTCTTTCGCATCACTCTCCCATGCAGCTTCTCCTTGTGCAAAGTGCCTTGTATAGTTGACCGATGCACAGTGACACCATCTGCAGCAAGTTGATGCTGCAGCTCTCTGGAGGTGGTCTGAGGATTGTCCTTGACTGATCTCACCATTCTTCTTCTCTGCCTTTCTGATGTTTTTCTTGGCCTGCCACTTCTGGCCTTAACAAGAACTGTCCCTGTGTTCTTCCATTTCCTTACTATGTTCCTCACAGTGGAAACTGACAGGTTAAATCTCTGAGACAGCTTTTTGTATGCTTCCCCTGAACAACTATGTTGAATAATCTTTGTTTTCAGATCATTTGACAGTTGTTTTGAGGAGCACATGATGCCACTCTTCAGAGGAGATTCAAACAGGAGAACAACTTGCAAGTGGCCACTTTAAGTAGCTTTTCTCATGATTGCATACACCTGGCTATAAAGTTCAAAGCTCCATGAGGTTACAAAACCAAAAAAGTGCTTTAGTAAGTCAGTAAAAAGTAGGTAGGAGTATTTAAAACAAGAAAATGATAAGGGTGCCCATACTTATGCACCTTTCAAATTTTGTTTGAATGCAGATTGCACATTTTCTGTTAGTACAATAAACCTCATTTCAAGGCAGAAACATTACTGTGTCCAACAGTTATTACATATATCAAACTGAAATAGCTGTTGCAAAAACACCAATTTTTATAAAACATTAAGCTTAAGATTAATAGGGGTGCCCAAACTTTTTCATATGACTGTATATATATATATACTGTATATATAATATAAATCCATTAGTAATCGGTTCTGCAAGTTCCAGCGCAGTCAGACTTGCAGTCAAGTGACAACTGGAGTGTCAGTTATGTCAGTGAATAGAACACTGCAAGATGTGGCTGAGAGACTCTAGTTGGCACATGACAGCAAGCAGAGCCCAACCATATACAGCTCTGGTAAAAATTAAGAGACCACTGCAAAATTTGCAGTTTCTCTGATTTTTCTCTTTATATGTATATTTTTGAGTAAAATGTACATTGTTGTTTTAGTCTATAAACTACTGACAACATGTCTCTGAAATTCAAAGCTAAAAATTTAGTATTTATTTGCAGCAAATGATAAAGCGTCAAAATACTAAAAAAGAATCAGTGCTTTCAGACTTCAAATTACTCATGTTTTAACTCAGGAAGAGTTCAGAAATCAATATTTGGTGGACTAACCATGATTTTTAATCACAGCTTTCATGCGTCTTGGCATGATTTCCACCAGTCTTTCCATGCTTTCGAATAGAAAACTGTTCAGTGGTCTCTTAATTTTTGCCAGAGCTGTATATATTATATTACATTATATGTCTGCTACCTGTATCATCTGGTATCTACTTTATTCATTGTCTGTGGAACTGATGGAAATAGCAGAGCGCAGCACTCAGCAGCTCATAGATAATGAATAGAGCAGAGGTCAAGCCGACACAACTCTGCTCCATTCAGGACAAGACTGCAGAGCTGTGTTCTCAGAATCTCTGGGGGGCCCAGTGGTCGAATCTCCAGTGATCAGCAAGTTATCCCCAAGCCAATGGATCGGGGATAACTTGATTATTTTGTGAATAACCCTTTAAAGAGCCATGTTGATCCTAATATTCTAATATTATCAGTAACCAATAACTGGAAGGAGAGTATACAGTGCAATCAATACATAATCAGCAATCAGCTGGGATGCAAATGATTACATCAGCCATGCAATGTGCTTGCCTGACTGACTATTGTCTGTATTTTAAACAGTTCTTCTCTCACCAGAGCTGATGAACCATAGTGAGTCGCATGTCTATTTCCTGTCCATGAAGTCATCTATACTCTAGTACTGCTGCTGCCAGGACTGCTGTTGCTGGTCCTACAGTTTCAGACATCTTCTTGCCTTGCCATCATATTGTTTTACTGTACAGTGTGCTATAATGTACTGCTGCTGAGAAGGATACTCTCTAGAGGATATTAAAACATAGAACAGCTCCAAGTCTTTACTTCTTCAAGTTGACTATGGCAAACCTGTTTCTGCTCCCCAAAAAGGGATGATTTGTGGACAGCTTGATAAAAAAAAAGTTGGAAATTGTTTAATCATTTTGACAAATCTGTTAAGAGTCCCAAAAAAGTGATTTTTTTCACTCCTGGTTGAGAAGCCATTACTTCTTCACTTTCGAAACAGCTAACCTGTTCTTGCTTCCTAAATAAAGGGATAATTTTTGGACGGCTTGTGAAAAAGCTTTCACTTTGTCATTTAGTAAAAAAAAAAAGTTCTGCATCTTGATACTCCATAAACTGGAATATTTTTTTGCTGCCCCAATTGAAAAAGCCACAGCATCTTCCATTTGCCCATCCTATGTATAAGCACCAGCAAGACAGGCATCTGCCCCCAAAAAAGGGATCATTTTGTTGGGTAAGAGACCTTTTAATGGGAAAAATTTCTCCTTGTTGAGAATGACAAGTAGGCCAAGAAATTTCCAAAACAATACACAGTCAGAGGCCTCCCACTTAGCTTAATCAGACCACTTGCTTTGCACTGGTAATTTTTTTGCACCTCAAAATATGTGTCTGCAAATGGAGTTTCTGTTTTTTTAAGTCTTTTTTCAAGGCTTAAAGGGTTGATATTGGCTTTTAGGATTGTTACATCCAATTGGTCGCACTAGAGGTCCAGTCGTCTTCTTTACTGAAGAGGCTATTTCCATATCTAAATTCCCAGATGAACATTGCATGGCCTATATGTCTCATTACACTGATTTAGCAAAGTCATTGTGCCCAAACATGTGAATGCACAGCCTTGGCTGCGCTGCTCTATACACAGCATGCAAAAAAAAATTTTTGAAAACTATTTATGCATTAGCATAAAGAGCATACTTATAGAAGCTCATGCTTCTATGTAAATCAAACCATACTGTTAATTTATTTAAAGACCTGCAACTTTTACTGACATAACTAGTAAAAGAGAGTAATAGCTAAAATAGGGATAGCTTATTATTATCACCTGAATTTAACTGTATTAGAATATTTTTCTTTTATTTCAAATACTATATATTAAAAGCTATGCAGAAGACTCCTAACAAATGAAATGAATATGCTATGACACATTAGTCATGATAGGACTGATACCCAAAGTAATTTGTAAGCACAAAACACCATCAAAGGTATCTATTTTGAGGCATGCAAAAGAGTAGCACAATATTGTTTTGCAAAACTGACTTAGCGATGTGCAATATTAAACGACTGCTGACCGGCAACCTGCTTGCATTTTGATGGTCGATTGAAAGCCTGTTTACCAATCCTGGTAACATTACCAAAAAGTTAAATGTTCATTTTTTTCTTCCACATTCCAAAAATTCCTGTGAAGCACCTGAAGGGTTAATAAAGTTCTTGAATGTGGTTTTGAGCACCTTGAGGGTTGCAGTTTTTAGAATGGTGTCACTTTTGGGTATTTTCTGTCATAAAGACCCCTCAAAGTGACTTTAAATATGATGTGGTCCCTAAAAAAATGGTTTTGTAAATTTTGTTGGAAAAATGAGAAATCGCTGGTCAACTTTTAACCCTTATAGCTCCTTAATAAAAAAAAAAGTTGGTTCCAAAACTGTGTTGATCTAAAGTAGACATGTGGGAAATGTTATTTATTAACTATTTTGTGTGACATATCTCTCTGATTTAAGGGCATAAAATGCAAATTTTGAAAATTGCAAAACTATCTAAATTTTCGCCAAATTTCCATTTTTTTACACAAATAAACGCAAGTGATATCGAAGAAATTTTACCACAATCATGAAGTACAATATGTCACGAAAAAACAGTCTCAGAATCAGGGGGATCCGTTGAAGCGTTCCAGAGTAATTACCTCATAAAGTGACAGTGGTCAGAATTGTAAAAATTGGCCTGGTCATTAACGTGCAAACCACCCTCGGGGGTAAAGGGTTTAAAGGTGTTTTCTGGGATTTTTTTTTTATTTTAGGCATAGAATAGGTGTATTAGATATTGAGTAGTTAATGTTCTAAAATAACTAGAGTAGCATTACGTGCCCCATAAAGTGGAATTTAAAGGTCTATATTATTACCCTTAAAGTAGTGATTTAAAGGGATTTTCTCAAAAAATTATTGTTTTGCTACATGATCTTCGACTGTTTAAAAATAACAAATAGAGCTTTACTTACCAACTGCTGCTACAGTGTAGGCTCGCTGCCATTGTCCCTGGTCTTTGTTGTCAGTAATAAAGTGCAAGTGACTGGTACAGCCAGCCAGTGGGGTTAGTGGGCTCGACTGTCAGTTGTGGATCAGGAGTTGGTGAGTAAAGCTCGGTTTGTTAGTTTTAAATAGTGAAAGCTTATATGGTAAAGAAAAAAAGAATTATTGGAAAACCCCTTTAATTCTCCATTGCTTCAGTCCCATCCCTACAGCAGTCGCTGCTAGTACTGAAAATGATGACATCTTGGCAATCAGTTAATAGAGCATTGCAGCCAATTATTGGCATCAATTGAGACATTTTTGTGTATGTCATGTAACCTCTGAGGTTAGTAATTGAATACAATGGTCAGGTGAGTGATGGATTGTACATCACCTTTTGTGATAGTGGCAGGGACCACCAAAACATCAGTTGAATCAAGAAGTAATGAATGCATGTTTCAATATTTTAGGACATTTTTCCTAATTTTAAAAAGCCAATATACCACTTTAAATCAAGTTTTTAATATTAGCTACAATAGGGGCAGTGGTCATCTTATTACCATCAGAGGCAGGAGAACAATGAAAAGTAATGACTTGGTTATAAAGGTGTTGGAAGAAAACACCCCATTACACTTTTAACAATAGATTATTGAGGACAGCTCAGCTCATTCTGCCCTGGATTGCAAAGAGCATGCCCACTACAATAGTTTATTTAGGTTAAATTAAGCCTCTCACTCCAAGCCCTCAAACAAAACTGTTTATACATTCTCATTGGGGACATAGTCCCTATAAAAATCATATTTGTGATTCTGATTTAAATTATTTTGATTTATGTAAAAATGTTTGAATTAGCTATGTATATGGCAGATACATGGTGCACCCTTGGTGTTACCAAGAGGTCAGCGCACCATTCCATCCCCTCAATTACCATCTTACTCCCCTACCCTTATTACTGATTCTCAGCCCTGCACACTGACACTGCAGCAACTGAAAACACCCAGAAGGTCAGTGTATGCAGCTCCCTCTGATCTCCCTGTCCTATCTGCTGAGGCTGCTGACTGCACATAGAATTGCACAGGGATGAGGGATGAGACTGCGCGCACACTGATGCACCATGTCTGAGCGTGAGTTCTTCTTCCTCTTCTGTCAGTGTCAGCTGCTTGATGTTGTGCTATCCTGTGTGCAGCGAGCGGCCACTGCAGACAGGACAAGGGATCAAAGCACATCAGTACACACTTACATTGCGTTAGCTCTCAGCTCCTGCAGCATCACTGAGGGTTCAAAACAAGCAGCACTTCTTGAAGCGCTGTCAATCATCTCAAAGATAGGAGTGAAAGATGCTAATTGATTGGGCAAAACTTGGCCATGCCAATGCTTCAGCGATGCCCTATCATTTGCGTATCTAATAAAACAGTTTTTATATAAAACAAAATAATTAAAGTATGTTTCACAACTATGATGGCTAAGTCCCCTATATGAATAGATCAAAGGTTTAATTTGAGTATTGGGGTTCCAGACAGCCTTTGAACCTCTCTATTTAATTTATCATCAATAACAACTATAAAATAAATTTTAGCAATTCCAGAGTTAGACACATCATTGAAACTTAGAGCAAGCATGCAGAATTATATTTGTGTACTTCATGCAGCTGTCTTAGGGAAAAATCAAGAAGTGAATATTTGATTTCCTGTAATCTGAGAGTTTCTTTGTCGCTTTTTGTGTAGGTTTCCAAAAAAGCTAAAATCTTAAAGGTCATCTCTGTGAGCGGGCGACGTGTTACAGAGAGTTTAGTTTGTGTGACAATAAACAAATTCAGAGGTCATTGTTGTTTATGATATTCTGCATGCCCTTTTTGTAGAGACATCCTCAATTGTCAGTGAATATAAATGATTCTTCTCACTGCCCCTGTTAACTCTAAAGGCCAGTCAGCAAATGGAGCTGTATGTTTGCTGTAGCTATCATTCTAAAGATTTAAAAAAAAAAAAAAAAGCACACGGCGTTCTAAATTATCATGCAAATGCTATTTTTCTCTTCTTTTCCTCAATGCTTGATGTAAATGAGTCAGTATGATGTTAAAATAATCAACTATTGGCGTATAAATCAAATTTTATTGGACAATCTTTCCAATGATAACAGTACTTTTTTCAAAAGTAAAAAAAAACTCAAAATGCACTGTTCCAAATTATTATGCACAACAGACTTTCCAAACCTTTTGTATTTTGTCAAAAACTTAAAATGGACATTTGTTGAATTTGCAGCATTAAGAGATCACATTTTCTGAAATGAAAAGCGTCAATCAAAAACATCTTAACAGGCCAAGATCTTTGATATCACCTTCACAATTCTTGCATCCATTGAACTTGTGAGTTTTTGGATAGCTTCTGCTCTAACTTATTTGCGGGCTCCCAGAGCTGCTGTTTTGATGTAAACTGCCTCCCTCTCTCATACATCTTGTGCTTGTAGATACTCCAAAGGTTCTCAACAAGGTGGAGGTCAGGGGAGGATGGTGGTTACACCATGAGTATCTCTACTTTTATGCCCACAGCAGCCAATGACACAAAGGAATTCTTTGCAGCATGAGATGGTGAATTGTCATGCATAAAGATGATTTCTCTAAACATGGCAAGGTTCTTCTATTTGTAAAATGGAAGAAAGTGGTCAGTGAAAAACTCAAAATACTTTGCCAAGGTCTTTTTCACACCCTCAGGGACCCTAAAGGGGCCTACCAGCTCTCTCCCCCTGGTTTTGGCCGCAAACATTACTCCATCACCTCCTTGCTGACATTGCAGCCTTGTTGGGACATGTTGGCCATCCACCAATCATCCACCTCTCCATCCATCTGAACCATCCAGGGTTGCACGGCACTCATCAGTAAAAAAGACTGTTTTAAAATTAGTTTTCATGAATGTCTGGCCCCACTGCAACCGTTTCTGCTTGTTATGACTATTTAGGGGAGGCCGAATAGTAGGTTTATACACACCTGCAAGCCTCTGGAGGATCGTACACCTTGAGGTTCAGCGGACTATAGTGGCACCGGCAGCTTCAAATACCTGTTTGCTGCTTTGTAATGGTATTTTAGCAGCTGCCTTCATAATCTGATGAATTTGTCTGGCAGAAACTTTCCTCTTTATGCCTTTATCTGCATGACCCTGTCTGTCCTCTTTATCAGCCACAAATCTCTTCACAGCACGATGGTCATTCTTTTCATGAAATATCTAATGTTTTCATACCTCATTCCTTCTTAAGTAGTTTTTAGTGTTGAGCGAACATGCTCGACACTGCTCGGTACTCGCCCGAGCATCACGCTACTCGGGATGTTCGGCGAGCACCGAGCATTTCCGGGTTACTCGGGCGGGAGCTCGGGTCTCCGCCCTGCATGTTTGGTGCTCTTTACAGAGCCAATGAACATGCAGGGATTGCCAGCCAGTCACTGTAATGCCGCAGCCATGTTGTTTGTGGGCATTACAGTGATTGGCTGGCCGCACAGCGTCACCTCCCACACGATCAGCCCGTCATGATTGGTGTGTGTGGGTGTCTGTGCGTGTGTGTGTGGGTGTCTGCGCGATGTCTGTGGGTGTGTGCGGTGTCTGTGCGATGTCTGCGGGTGTGCGCGGTGTCTGTGCGATGTCTGCGGGTGTGAGCGGTGTCTGTGCGATGTCTGCGGTGTCTGTGCGATGTCTGCGGGTGTGTGCGTGCAGGCAGACATAGGCCGATGTGACACTACTACTCCCATCGGCCTATGTCTGTCCCCGGTCCACTCGTGCCAGCAGGATCAGCTCGATGGGAGCAGTAGTTCCCATCAGCCTGATCCTGCTATATAAATTGCCCTACTGTGTCCCCAATAAATGTTAAATACATGTCATTGGTGGCCAGTGGTTGACTACAATAAATTAGTTCATACATTACCTGTCCCCGCCGATCGCCACCTAAAATAAAGTAAAAAATAAAAAACTACACCTATACTCACCTAGACACCTAATTCCCCGAAGCCATCGATCTCCTGTAATAAAATATAAAATAATAAACCACAACCTTATCCTTACCCCTCCGTAGTAGTCCACGAGTGTCCCACGATGATCTCCAGTTTAGAGCAGCCACATAGAATGTGACCGCTCTGAACCGCTGCCGCCGCTAGAATGATGGGGCCGTAAAGCAGCCCCGTCATTGCATGAGCAGGTTCGCCGGAGTTCAGGCAGCGCTGCTCCGGTTAGCTCCTTTACGGCCCTGCTGTATCGTGAGAAATTCCCACGGTACAGCAGTGCCGTAAAGGAGGTCTCCGGAGCTGCGCTGCCTGAATGCACTCCGGTGACCTCAGTCAGTGGCTCCCGCTGCCGGGAGCGGATGTGTTCCCGGCAGTGTGAGCTTACAGCAGCCATGCACAGCTGTCACCATCTCCAGATGTGACAGCTGTGCATGGGAGATCAGCGCAGGAACGTGGAAAGGTAACTATTTTTTTTTAGTAAACTAAGAATTAAATAAAATTGTGTGTTTTATTTCAAATAAATTATTTTTTTCTGGGTGTAGGGTGTTTTTTCTTTTTAATATTTTGTAGGTTAGTAATGGGGGTGTCTTATAGACGCCCATCATTACTAACCTGGGCTTCATGGCAGCTGGCGCTGACATGAACCCCAACCCTATTACCCCCTGCCACCGCACCAGGGCAGCGTGGAAGAGCGAGGCTAAGTGCCAGAATTGGCGCATCCTATGGATGCGCCATTTCTGGGGCGGCTGACGGCTGGTGTTTCTAGCCTGGGAGGGGGCCAATATTCATGGCACCCTTCCTGAGCTATTAATATCAGCCCCCAGCTGTCTGCCTAGCCTTTGCTAGCTATTAAATAGGGGGTACCCCATGTCATTTTTTGGGGGGGTCCCCCATTTTAATAGCTAGTAAAGGCTAGGTATTCAGCTGGGGGCTGATATTAGTAGTCTGGGAAGCTCCGTGGGTATTACCCACTTCCCAGGCTTCAAACATCTGCCCCAGCCGTCTGCTTAACCTCCGCTAGAGCCTAAAATTATGGGGGATCCCACGTCAATTTTTTTTTAAATAAATCCTTTATTTTAACACTAAATGACATTTGAGGAGTTAATAAAGATGCAGTCCCTAAATTATTATTTATTTTTTAATTAATTTTTCCCAAAAATTTTGACGTGGGCTTTGCCATATTTTTATATGCCAGCCAGATACAGCATCCAGCTTCTATGAACGCGCCATTTTCCGGGGTGGCTGCGGACTGCAATTTGCACCGGGGGGGGGGGCAGAAAGCTTGGGCCTCCCTGCGCTGCAGATTCCATCCCCCAGCTGCCTAGTTGTACCTGGCTGGACACACAAATAGGGAGAAGCCCCACGTATTTTTTTTTTAAATTATTTCATGAAATTCATGAAATAATAAAGAAAAAAAGGGCTTCCCTATATTGTTGTGTCCGGCCAGGTACAAATAGGCAGCTGGTGGTTGGGCGCAGCCCGTTCCTGCCTGCTGTACCTGGCTGGACACAAATATAGTGCGAAGCCCCACATCAATTTTTTTTTTATTATTTCAGGAAATTCATGAAATAATTAAAAAAAAATTGATGTGGGGCTTCGCCCTATATTTGTGTCCAGCCAGGTACAGCAAGCAGGAACGGGCTGCGCCCAACCACCAGCTGCCTATTTGTACCTGGTTGGACACAACAATATAGGGAAGCCCTTTTTTTCTTAATTATTTCATGAATTTCATGAAATGATAAAAAAAAAAAAATACGTGGGGCTTCGCCCTATTTTTGTGTCCAGCCAAGTACAACTAGGCAGCTGGGGGCTGGAATCCGCAGCGCAGGGAGGCCCAAGCTTTCTGGGCCCCACCCGCTGCAAATTGCAGTCCGCAGCCGCCCCGGAAAATGGCGCGTTCATAGAAGCGCCATCTTCTGGCACTGTACCCAACTCATCCAGGGCCCTGGTGCGGTGGCTCACTGGGTAATAAAGGGGTTAAGGCCAGCTTGGCATTATCAGCTGGCCCTAAGCCCGAAATTCATGGGTTCACGCCAATATTAGACATGACCACCATGAATTTCTAGTAAAGTATTTAAAAAAAACACAACACCCAGAATAAAGTCCTTTAATTGAAATAAACACACAATTCTTTATTGTTCTAAATTAAACTATACTTACCATCACGCCCATTCCAGCTGAAGCCAACGATCTCCTGCAATAAAAGAAAAATAATAAAGCAACCTCATCCTTACCTTTCCATGGTTCCCACGACAGCTCCAGCTCTGCTACATCGAGATGACAGGCTGGACCGCAGCAGAACGCTGCCATCCAGCCTGTCATCCCGCAGACACTGAGAAGCGCAGGCATGCTTGCGCTCCTCAGTGTCTCTCTGTGACGGCATAAAGATGAGCCGAGGTCATGTCCAATGAACTTGGCTCACCTCATGCACGTCACTGACAGCGTGGGAAAATTCTCCTGCACTCAGCGCTTCAGCGTGAGAATTTTCCCACGCTGTCAGTGACGTGAATGAGGTGAGGTCATGTCCAATGAACTCAGCTCACCTCATGCACGTCACTGACAGCGTGGGAAAATTCTCACGCTGAAGCGCTGAGTGCAGGAGAATTCTCCCACACTGTCAGTGACGTGCATGCGGTGAGCTGAGTTCATTGGACATGAACTCGGCTCATCTGGGTGCCGTCACAGAGAGACACTGAGGAGCGCAAGCATGCCTGCACTTCTCAGTGTCCGCGGGATGACAGGCTGGATGGCAGCGTTCTCCAGCGGTCCAGCCTGTCATCTCGATGTAGCAGAGCTGAAGCTGTCCTGGGAACCATGGAAACGTAAGGATGAGGTTGCTTTATTATTTTTCTTTTATTGCAGGAGATCGTTGGCTTCAGCTGGAATGGGCGTGATGGTAAGTAGAGTTTAATTTAGAACAATAAAGAATTGTTTGTTTATTTCAATTAAAGGACTTTATTCTGGGTGTTTGTGTTTTTTTTTTTTAACTTTGACTATGGGGTTAGAAATGGGGGTGTCTTATAGACGCCTCTCCATTACTAACCTGGGCTTGATGTCAGCTGGCATTATAAGCTGACATCAACCCCAACCCTATTACCCTACTGCCACCGCTACAGGGCAGTGGGAAGAGCGAGGCTAAGTGCCAGAATGGGCGCATCCTATGGATGCGCCATTTCTGGGGCGGCTGACGGCTGGTGTTTCTAGCCTGGGAGGGGGCCAATATTCATGGCACCCTTCCTGGGCTATTAATATCAGCCTCCAGCTGTCTGCCTAGCCTTTGCTAGCTATTAAATTAGGGGGGACCCTACGTCATTTTTTTGAGGGGGTCCCCCATTTTAATGGCTAGTAAAGGCTAGGTATTCAGCTGGGGGCTGATATTAGTAGCCTGGGAAGCTCCGTGGGTATTACCCCCTTCCCAGGCTTCAAACATCTGCCCCAGCCGTCTGCTTAACCTCCGCTAGAGACTAAAATTAAGGGGAACACCACGCCAATTTTTTTTAAAATAAATCCTTTATTTTAACACTAAATGACAAGTACAGTAATCAACACTGTCACTGTACTTCATATATATGTGACTTACATGTTTCTATCTATCTAATCTATGTGTGAAGCTCTATTCTGTCTGTTATAAATTGTCGAGTACTGCAGCTGAATTGCCGGCCGGCTTTTTTAAAGAGACAGTGCATGAAAACACAATTATTTTTTTAAATAAATCCTTTACACTAAATGACAAGTACAGTAAGCAACACTGTCACTGTACTTCATATATATGTGACTGACATGTTTCTATCTATCTAATCTATGTGTGAAGCTCTATTCTTTCTGTTGTAAATTGTCGGGTACCGGTGTATGCCGCTGATGAATTGCCGGCTTTTCGCGTAATACATTCTACATTTTTCTTAGTTGTTTTACTTCATGTAGAATTAACCTACAAGGAAAGAAAGGGTTTATTTTCATTCCGATATTTGTGTCCCATTGACTTGCATTGGTTTCCGTTATCGGAATCGGCGATATCCGATACTTTTTGGGTATCGGTCCGATCCAATCCGATCTGATATTTCCCGATATAGGAAGGTATCGCTCAACACTATCCTTAACATATTTCACAGGAAAGCACTTTCACTTTCGTTTTTGAACGTTTTATTTTGAGCCTGTAAAAGTGGCTTAATACCTCTGACCACGTTGTTGACAGCAGTGACCTGGGGGTCAGAAATGCTTCCTGGGGCGATCCCCATGCTGTCCCCATGTCATTTGAGCACTGTCACTATCGTTTTGGGCACTTGTTAGGCTTTTAAAAGACTGCCGGGGGAGCCGCCGCAAAAATGCTCGAGTCTCCCATAGACTAACATTGGGCTCGTTGCTCGGGTCGAGCACCCGAGTATCACGGCGAGCTCGGCCCGAGCTTCGAGCACCCGAGCATTTTAGTGCTCGCTCAACACTAGTAGTTTTCCTTTAATTTTCCTTTAATTTGCTCACCTGGCAAACAAATTATTACAGGTGTTTGAGATTGTTTCATTGATCCAAAGAGCCCTGAGACAAAATACCATCCATGAGTTTATTTGAAAAATAAAAAATTTAATCTATTACACATAAATCCAATTTTCATAATAATTTGGAACGCGGTGTAAAATATACAGTATATGTACATATTGGTCTAAAAAGCCTATACACCTCTGTTAAAATGCCAGGTTTTTGTTAGGCAAAAGAAATGTACCAAGAAAAATCATTCCAGAACTTGTTCCACCTTTAATATTATCCATGATATGTACAATTCAATTGAAAAATAAACTGAAATCCTTTTGGGTTGAAATAGAAAAAAAAAGAATTAAATTAATGTGGTTGCATAAATATGTATACCCTTAAACTGATACTTTGTTGAAGTACTCTTTGAATTTATGACAGCATTCAGTCATTTTTGGTAGGAGTATATCAGCGTGGCACATCTAGGAATGTAATTATTTACCCACTTTTCCTTGCACTAGCTCTCCAAATCTGTCAGATTGTGAGGGCATCGCCTGTGAACAGCTCCCTTTTCAGGTCAACCTGTAGATTTTCAATTAGATTCAGGTCTGGGCATTGTTATTTGAAAAAACAAAGGCCGGTTAGTTTCATGGTCCACATATTAAGCAGCTCATCAAAGATGACCATTTCACTGGGATAATGTCAGAACTCCAAAAGAATGCTTGGTTATGATTTAAAGACCTTGTCAAGGAATTTTTTGGAAATGCACGAGCAATCAATTACAGTAAAATTGTCCAGAAACTCTTGGAGAGTTACAAAATACTTAGTTGCAACATGAGCATCAAGGTGCATTTTCTGAATAGCCATCTTGCTAACTTCTCTGAAAACCTTGGTGTAGTCAGTGATGTACAAGGTGAACGATTCTACCCAGATTTGAAGATCATGGAGGGATGGCATCAAGGTAGATGGGATGTACATATGATTGCTGACTATTTTGGGAGCATCTGGCAAACAAATTGAGCACTCCAGGAAAAGGTATTAGAGTTAATTTTTACCCTAACTGCAACCTAATTTTACTACTTGCACACAATTTGACTTACATTAACAATATATCCTTTGTATGAACAAAATAACTTTAAATAAACATTACATTTGGGTTATTTTTTGTATTATTTTCCATTGTATGTACATTTTGTATGGTTTTGGAGACGAAGGGAGGGTTTCCTGTAGCTTAAAAAGTTGTTTTAATAGAGAAAAACAGAGGTCACTTTTGAATTCAGAAGCCAAAAACTAGTCAAAAACAGGTTTCAAATCTAACTCAATGAAAATTGTGTTCCTGCATTTTAGTATTATCCCCAACAGGACCGCATAGCAGTTTTACTACTCCTTTACTAACACAGTGCTTGTGCCGCGGAGCTCTAGATGGTGATAGGGAGTCCAATAGGCGGCTATTCATGCCTTGAAAGATAGATACAAAATATAGACAAACATTACAATATTCAATAAAAAATGTATTGTATTTCAATATCTATTCAAATGTTTAGCAGATAGAATAAAAAAAATCCCTTGAGCAGAATAATTTAACAGAAAGCATTTAGGAGATTATTTCTTTTCTTCACCACACCTTCTTTCAGCGTCTATAAGGTGTAAAGCAGAATATTCCCCATGTACTAGAGCCATAACAATGATTTCGATTCAAATAACCCATGAAATTGATGCATTGCTACATGATGCAACAATTATAGAGTACATCTGAATCCAACACTTTAACTACTGTGTTACCAAGGGAAGTATTAATTTCCATAGTTCAACTACAGGTGCAATCATTCACTTTACACTTGGGCCCTGTCAGAAAGTTAGCAATGCAGCTTCTATTATTTTCAACCACCCAGCTGTGGTTTACATAACTCTAAGTGTCAGCTAGCCGTTTCCCTTTCCAGTATTACGCCAATAGACTGCATTTTTTTTATCAAACCAGAAACTGACAAAACGCAAATCTCCTAAACATAAAAGTCTTAAAGTTCTAATAATTAACCACCTACACCCACTAAACAATGAAGCTTTAATACATCCATGTTAATACCATTATCTTGGAAAACAATGATGTTCTGCTTACCAAAATGTATGACCTGGAAACATATCAACTGCTTTAGACCACCATGTATAAAGTTGCAGGTTGAAATTTGAGTGTTGGAAAGCAGTAACTTAATGCAGTAGAAATACATACAAGTTGGTGGTCTGTTCATTGTACAGAAAGCATTCACTTGATGGTCTTGACAAATCAAAAATATATACTGTATATTTTCTTTTTAAATCAAACTGTGAATTTCCATTGGCTTAAAGCTGGATTGTTGATACACACATCCAGGCCCAGATTCATTAAGACGTATTGAAGAGAACGCTGGAGTCTGGTGTGACTAATTCATTAAGAGGAAAGTGCCTCCTTAAAAATTGGTCGCATGTTACAACTAGAGATGAGCAAATAAATTTAAGCGGAATTGAATTCTACTTGAATTTTTTAAAAAACTGCAATTGCAAAAATGCTGATTGGTTTGTAATTTTATTTTACATGAATTCAGAAAAATGTTTTTTCTGAACTGTGATGGATCATCCAAAGATTGAAAAATAAAAAAAAAATTATATTAATCTCACTGCTAACTTCTACAGCCCCTCCGCTTCTCACCGCCACAAGTCCGGTCCGTTCCGACCGTGATTGTTAACTTTAACACTTTAGCATTTAACACTAACCAGGCATGGATGTGCATCATTCTCTCCGCCCATCTGCGCGCCCATGACGTGATCACAGGTTGCCAATGGGTTATCATGATAGCCAGGGCTCAGCTGATGACCCCTTTGCCTGTCATTACTTTGAAACCTTGACTGTGGCTGGGCTTCAAAGGACACCGTGATTTCTGCAATATACAGTGATGCTCTGGCATCACTGAATATTGCACAAGCATTCAGATGATTGCATCTTCAAGGCCCGTATTGAGAATAACATGAACAGTGAAAAGTAAAAAAATGTTTTAAAAAAAATGAAAATAATAAAAAAACATAAACATTCAAACCCCCCTCTTTTTCCCCCATTGAAAAGAAAAATATATAAAAAAAAAATGCACTTATGGGGTATCACTGCATTTAGTAAAGTATGATCTATCAAAATATAAAAACAATTAATCTAATCGGTAACCACCGTAAATGAAAAAAATAAAAAAAAAAACAAAATGAAATATTTTTGGTTGTCACAATTCCGCAAAAAATGCTGTAACAAGCATTGAAAAAGCCACAGCTATCCCAAAAAAGTGTTAATTAAAACGTTGGCTCGTCCTGCAAAAAAATACAGCTCCATCGGTCAAACAATGAAAACGTTACAAGTCTTGGAAAATGGTGACACAACCCAAAAAATATTTTTTTTCAAACTTGTGATTTTTTCACCACTAAAATCATAAAAAACTAGACATGTTGGATATCACCACAATTGTATTGATAAGGAAAATCATATTACAAGGTCATTTTTAGGCGTGAGCGAACATTTCAATGTTCGGTTCGGAAAAGTTCGCCGAACAAATTGATATTCGCCAAATTTATTTGCCGAATGTTCGTCGAACATTTCCGAATCCCATAGGAGTCAATGGGGGGGACCAAAAAAATACATATACAACACCTAGAAACGGGACCAAAGCTGCCAAAACGCAGGTGTAGACACCAGGGAAGTGCCATCAATTGACCTAGAGTACAAGTACTATAATTATTATTACTGTGACAGCGACATTTATTCAGTTGCGCTTTACATGTCAAAAGGGGTCACCAACTGGTACAACAGGAGAGAGGACCCTGCCTGCGAGGGCGCACTATCAATGATGTGGTTTGTGGAACCACTGTGCCATGGACCCCGGAGAGCCTGGAGGGACGTGACTAAGCGAGCACCGGACTGTTCACTAGAGCCTCTGATGGTGAGGTTAGACTTGGCTCCCGATGAATGATAGGTACCACTCCAGTATCAAAGTGCAGCAGGCAGGGTCTGTATCAGAGTGCAGCAGGCAGAGTCTGTATCAGAGTGCAGCAGGCAGAGTCTGTATCAGGAGTGCAGAAGGCAGAGTATGCATCAGGAGTGTTGCAGGCAGAGTCTGTATCAGGAGTGCAGCAGGCAGAATCTGTATCAGGAGTTCAGCAGGCAGAGTCTGTATCAGAGTGCAGCAGGCAGAGTCTGTATCAGGAGTGTAGCAGGCAGAGTCTGTATCAGAGTGCAGCAGGCAGAGTCTGTATCAGGAGTGCAACAGGCAGAGTCTGTATCAGAGTGCAACAGGCATAGTCTGTATCAGGAGTGTAGCAGACAAAGTCTGTATCAGGAGTGTAGCAGGCAGAGTATGTATCAGGAGTGTAGCAGGCAGAGTCTGTATCAGGAGTGCAGCAGGCAGAGTCTGTATCAGAGTGCAGCAGGCAGAGTCTGTATCAAGAGTGCAGCGGCAGAGTCTGTATCAGGAGTGCAGCAGGCAGAGTCTGTATCAGGAGTGCAGCAGGCAGAGTCTGTATCAGGAGTTCAGCAAGGACTGGTATGCAAACTTGCATAACTTAGACTGCAGAACAGGAAGGTTCCACTGCAGCCAACCCAATTCTCCACATTTCAAACAATTGGTGGCAGACACTAGCAATATCTGATCAATTTCACTACAGTAGAAATAGTGTAAATAAGACCCAAACCTGTTCCAGTACAGCCAACCTAAGAGATGGAGACCTAACCAGGAGTGTTCACATTGCCCTAAATGAGGGCCTAACAGCACTGAAGTGGCATGAATTTCACTAGAGTATAAGTATTGCAAAGGAGGCCTAAACCAGTTCCACTAGAGCCAACCCAATAGATGGAGACCCAATCAGGTTTTCCCACATTTAAAAAAATTTGTGGTAGACGCCAGCAAAGTGGCATCAATTTCACTACTGTACAAATAGTGTAAATAAGACCCACACCTCTTCCAGTACAGACAACCCAGGAGATGGAGACCTACCAGGAATGTTCACATTGCCGTAAAGGAGGGCCTAACACCATCGAAGTGGCATCAATGTCATCAGACAACAAGTAGTTTAACGCAGACCCAAACCTGTCCCACTACAGCCAACCCAATGGATTGAGACACAATCCGAATTCTCCACATTTCCCAAAATTAGGGCCTAAAACCTGCAGCAGCAGCAAGAGCAGGCACAGAAGCCATATCACAGACTGCAATTTCAATAGATCAATGCAGCACACTCAAAAAGACAACATTGCCTACTCTGTACAGTCTGCAATTGGGGTGCAAAAGTTCTTGGAGATCCATGACTTGTTCATCTTGATGAAAGTTAGGCAGTCTACACTTTCAGGAGACAGCCAGGTGCACTTATCCGTCAAGATACTAACAGCAGCGCTGAAGACACGTTCAGAGAGAACGCTGGCTGCCAGGCATGATAAAACCTCCAAGGCATGAGAGGTGAGCTCAGGCCATTCATCCTTTTTTGAAGACCAAAATGTAAAAGGGTCCAAACCCTCCCTGATGGTATTGATATTGAACTCTAGATATTCCTGCACCATCCTCTCCAGTCATTCACCACATGTCAGACTTGTACTCTGTTGTGCTGGTGAATGAGCTGGTGCAAATAAATGTGTGAAAGGACTCCAAGAAATTGCTTCTGCCACTTACTTTGCTGCTGCTAATGTTTTGGCGTTGACGAACTGATGTGCCGGAGGTTGAAAGACTACAGCTGCGATGCACACTGTGTGCCTCACTGTTATCTTGGGGAAAACCTCTATTAAGGTTGCTTGAAAGCTTGTTTCCATACTCCAGCATAAGCGGGTCCCTTTCCAGGGCGGGAAGCATCTGGCAAAATTGACTCTTATAACGTGTATCTAACAGAGTGGCAACCCAGTAGTGCATCAAGAAGGCACTCATATGTCGGGATTTTCCAGGAGGTCCAAAGCCAGGCTGTAGACTGGGCTGCGTAACACTGATGCTTGTTTCCTCCATCCGCTCCTGCCAACCACGTTCAAACGAGAGGGGATGATTATCCTCTTCATCCTCTGACAGCTGCTCGCCCATCACCTCTTCCTCCTCCATTAGTTTCTTGGCTCTTGTACCTTCACTAACAGTTTGCCTGGTATCACTAAACTCCCTTGATCGCTGTAATCCACCATCACTTGGCATCCGCCTGTGTGACAACAGTCTGGAAATTTGAGACATTGGTGCCCCTTCCGCATCCTCCTCTTCTTCTGGGGCCACCACCTCCTGCTGCAGGTTATTCAAAATTTTCTACAGCATGTATATGAATAGTGATGCTGATGACGGCATTGTCAGCGCTAACCAGGTTAGTAGCCATTTCAAAACCATGCAGAAGGATGCAGAGGTCCTTAATCTGTTCCCACTCCGCAAACATGATATGCCCCAAGTCCGTACGGCGTTGCCCCAAGCTATACGTCATGACATACTGCGTCAGAGCTTGCTGTTTCTGGCACAGTCGCTGCAACATGTGCAGAGTGGAATTCCACTGCGTTGGCACATCGCAGATCAACATGTTAACTGGCACGGACAAAGACCTCATTATCGATGCAAGTCGATGACATGAGGTGTGCGAACGGCGGAAGTGAGCACACAGCTTCCGTACTTTGTGAAGCAGCTCATCCATTCCAGGATAGTGGTGGAGAAATCGCTGTACCACCAGGTTGAGGACGTGAGCCATGCAAGGTACACGTGCGAGCTTGCCTCAGCCTAGGGCCGCTAACAGGTTCGCATCGTTATTGCACACGGCCTTCCCTGGCTCTAGGTTCAGCGGAAACAGCCATTGCTCAAACTGAGCCTGGAGAGCTGCCCACAACTCTTCACCTGTATGACTGCGATCTCCAAGGCATATTAATTTGAAGACTGCCTGATTACGGTGAGCCCTGACTGCACAGTATGAAAGTGGTGTGTATTTGCTCCACACTCTTGGAATGTGTGTCTCGTTAAGGCAGAGGTTGAGTGCACAGGTGGAGGCCCTAGATAAGGTGGAGGATGCAGAAGCAGCGGGGGACGTGGGAAATACAGAGATTACTTCTGAAAGCTTTGGGGATTCCAAGATTTGTAGAGCAACCCCTTCCCCGCCTGCCCCCACAGCCACCAGAGTCACCCAGTGCCCAGTCAGTGAGATGTAATCCCACTCGTCCAGGTGTCTGTGGTGAAATGCACCCTGGCACACATAGATTTAGACAAGGAACGGGTGATGTTGTCTGCGACATGCTGGTGTAGCGCAGGCACAGCTTTCTCAGAGAAATAATTGCGACTGGGCAACCGGTACTGGGGGAATGCGACAGCCATCAGTTTTAAGAAACCATCTGTATCTACCAGGCAGAAAGGCAGCATTTCTGTGGCCAACATATTGGAGATGGTGGAGTTCAACCTCTTAGCTTTGTCATGCGTAGGATGAAACAATCTTTTGCGTGACCACAACTGCGGGACCGAGGGCTGGCTAATGTGCTGAGAGAGGACGGAGTATGGTGAATCAGAAAAACTGGTGGAGCGTGAGTGAGGTGCAGATGTTAAAGTGGATTGAGAAACATGTGGTGCGCTCGATGAAATAAACACAGCAGGCGTGTCCACTTCCATTACAGCTGACGGGCTGTCACTCAGCCTGACCGGAGCGGGTAAAGAACCGGAGTTTCTGCGATGGGAGACTTGCGTGACAATACTTGGCATGGTAACAGAGGAGGAGGAAGAAGCAGTGGATGTATTTTATGGGGCAGCTGATGGTTGTTGCGATGCTCTGATCCGCATTTTAGCGCGGTAAGATTCCCAGCGTAAATAATGCTGTTTGAGCATGTGAACGTTCATGCATGTATTAGTCAAATTATTGCAGTTTTTCCCTCTACTGAGCATTCTGCTACCATCCAGCCTGCCATCTCAAAGTCGTCCCAGCGTGGTAGAATTCTCCTGCTCAAGCACCGCATTTGCCGGCACCGCATGCGCAGGAGAATTCTCCCACGCTGTCAGTGACGTGCATGAGGTGAGCTGAGTTCATTGGACATGAACTTGGCTCATCTGGATGCCATCACAGCCAGACACTGAGGAGCTTCTCAGTGTCTGCGGCATGGCAAGCTGGATGGCAGCGTTCTGCTACGATCCAGCCTGTCATGTTAATGTAGCAGAGCTGAAGCCCTCCTGGGAACCATGGAAAGGTAAGGATGAGGTTGGTTTATTATTTTACTTTTACTGCAGGAGATCATTGGCTTCAGCTGGAATGGGCGTGATGGTAAGCAGAGTTTAATTTAGAACATTAAAGAATTGTGTCTTTATTTCAATTAAAGGACTTTATTCTGGGTGTTTTTGGTTTTTTTTAACTTTGACTATGGGGTTAGTAATGGGGGCGTCTTATAGACGCCTCTCCATTACTAACCTGGGCTTGATGTAAGCTGGCATTATAAGCTGACATCAACCCCAACCCTATTACTCCACTGCCACCGCTACAGGGCAGTGGGAAGAGCGAGGCTAAGTGCCAGAATTGGCGCATCCCATGGATGCGCCATTTCTGGGGCGGCTGAGGGCTGGTGTTTCTAGCCTGGGAGGGGGCCAATATTCATGGCACCCTTCCTGGGCTATTAATATCAGCCCCCAGCTGTCTGCCTAGCCTTTGCTAGCTATTAAAATAGGTGGGACCCCACGTCATTTTTTTTTGGGTCCCCCATTTTAATAGCTAGTGAAGGCTAGGTATTCAGCTGGGGGCTGATATTAGTAGCCTGGGAAGCTCCATGCGTATTACCCCCTTCCCAGGCTTCAAACATCAGCCCCAGCCATGTGCTTAACCTCTGCTAGAGACTAAAATTACGGGGAACCCCACGCCAATTTTTTTTTTAATAAATCCTTTATTTTAACACTAAATGACAAGTACAGTAACCAACACTGTCACTGTACTTATTATATATGTGACTGACATGTTTCTATCTATCTAATCTATGTGTGATGCTCTATTCTTTCTGTTCTAAATTGTCGGGTACTGATGTATGCCGCTGATGAATTGCCGGCCGGCTTTTTTAAAGAGACGGGTGCATGAAAACACTATTATTATTTTTTTTTAATAAATCCTTTATTTTAACACTAAATAACAAGTGTCGGCTTTTCATGTTTCACTGTGAGCACTGTTCCCATCGATTTGGGCAATCACTGTAATGCCACAACCACCATGGCTGTGACATTACAGTGAGTGGCAGACAATCCCTGCATGATTGGTGCTCTAAATAGTGCCAAACATGCAGGACGGGGACCCGAGCATCTCGAAAGTACTCGGCGAGCTCCGAGCATCTCGAGTACTGAGATGCTCGGGCGAGTACCGAGCAGTGGCGAGCATGCTCGCTCATCATTAATAATCAACATGTTGGGTTTCTATGAGGAGGTAAGTGCAAATCCGGATGTTGGTAATGCGGCTGATGTGATTTATCTGGACTTTGCAAAGGCATTTGATACTGTACCACACAACAGGCTTATACTGAAGATACAGAAGCAAGGACTTAGGGGAACTATATATAGATGGGTAAATAAATGACTAAATGACAGGAAACAAAGGGTCGTCATAAATGGTACATTCTCTAAATGGGATATAGTCAGCAGTGGGGTGCCACAGGGATCAGTGCTAGGACCGATTCTTTTTAACCTCTTTATTAATGACCTTGGGGATGGGATTGTGAGTAAAGTGTCAATTTTTGCTGATGATACCAAACTGTGTAGTATATTAAATTCAGATCTTGACATTACGATATTGCAGAACGATCTGGATAAGATGACTGAATGGGCTAACACTTGGCAGATGAAGTTTAATGTAGATAAATGTAGAGTAGTGCACCTAGGATGGAATAATACTATTGCTACATATACAGTAGTTTGACAATAAATTGCTTCACCCAACCAATAACCATGAGTGGAGAAAAAGTTTTTTTGTTATCATTCATATTCTCTGAAACAAGGCCAAGAAATCAAAAATTCCGCCTGGGTATGTAAACTTTTGAGCACAACTGTACATTAAATGGGAGTATACTCAGGACTACAGAAAAGGAGAAGTATTTGGGTATTCTGGTTAGGAATTGGATGTTTTGCCCCCAGCAGTTCGCCCCCAGCATTTCGCCCCCAGCAGTTTGCCCCCAGCAATTCGCCCCCGGGTACATTTCGCCCCCCGGGTACATTTCGCCCCCAGCATTTCGCCCCCAGGATGTTTTGCCCCTGCAAATTTCACCCCCGCACATATCACCCCAGTTCGCCCCCGGATGTTTCGCCCCCAGCAGTTCGCCCCCGGATGTTTCACCCCCGGCAGTTCGCCCCCGAATGTTTCGCCCCCAGCAGTTCGCCCCCTGATATTTCGCCCCCAGCAGTTCGCCCCCGGATGTTTCACCCCGGCAGTTCGCCCCCGAATGTTTCGCCCCCAGCAGTTCGCCCCCGGATGTTTCGCCCCCAGCAGTTCACCCGTGGATGTTTTGCCACCAGCAGTTCGCCTCTGGATGTTTGTACCCTGTTTTGCTCCCAGAATTTTGTGTTTGGATGCTTCGCCAGTTTGTCCTTGTGGTTCATAAATTCCCGTCCGTCGTCAATCCTCATGTCACCAAAGTACTGTACAGAGTGCTGCACTTTTGCGACATGTTAAATCAACTGTTTCCATCAGAGCATTTTGCTTAAAAAATGTAGTGTGAATGAGGCCTGATTTATGTGGGGAATGTAAAAAAAATAAACGGATTCAAAAAATGTAGTGTGAATGAGACCTGATTTATGTGGGAAATGTAAACCACTCTAAAATCTAAACATTTTGTGAACTTTTACCTGACCCAGCACTGACCTGCTTTTTTGCAAGTTTTGTTGCAGATGTAACAATTTGCATGTCAGGTGTCCTGCAAGTTGCATTAGACTAGCTTTTATTCCATATTTACATCAGAATATAGCAGTTTCTAAAATCTCTACAAAGAGAGAGGTGTAGGAGCACAAAAAAATCAGTCAGCTTTCACAGCAATTCACTGTCTACAAGTATGAATTCAGTCATATCCAAACGTGGGAAGAAGAAGTTGGTCTACGAGAATCACATTTAAGTATTTTCCAAACGAACGTCTGACTATGTCCATTCCATCTGGGTGTGTGAAAAATGGTCAACTTGCAAGGGACGTATTTGGACCAAGGAAGCATCTGGTAAAGTGGTGAAAGTAACCAATCCCCACAACCACGCAGCACAAGTAGCAAGACCTGAAGCAATCCGACTTGTCAATGAGGCAGTCACCAGGGCAAGGACAACACAGGAGACACCACAACAGATTCTCACATAAGTAATTTCAGGAGCCCTTGTCTGATTGGCTGGAATCTTCTAAACATCTGGGGGCGAAACATCCGGGGGCGAAACGTGCAGGGGCGAAATGTGCGGGGGCAAATCTTCCTGGGGGCGAAATGATAGGGGTGAAATGTGCGGGGGCGAAATGTACCTGGGGGCGAACTGAAGGGGGCGAACTGATGGGGGCAAACTGCTAGGGGCAAATTGTTGGGGGCGAAACTTCCTATAACCATTCCGGTTACAAGTAAGCTGAACAGCAGTACTCAATGTCAAGCAGCAGCTGCAAAAGCAAATAAGATTTTAGGGTGTATAAAAAGAGAAATAAAATCTCGCGATCCCAATGTATTGTTACCCCTTTATAAATCACTGGTGAGGCCACATCTGGAATATGGGATCCAGTTTTGGGCTCCACATTTTAAAAAGGATATTCAGAAGTTAGAGTCAGTTCAAAGGCGGGCAACTAGATTATTATACGTGATGGAAGGCCTCTCATATGATGAGAGGATGAAAAAGTTCAACTTGTTTAGCTTAGAAAAACGACACCACAGAGGGGATCTCATTTACATGTATTAATATATATGTAGTCAGTGCAAAGGTCTAGCACATGACTTATTCCTTCCAAAGACTATACTAAGGACCAGAGGGCACTCATTGCGGGTGGAAGAAAGTCGATTCCGGCACTTAAACAGGAAAGGGTTCTTTACAGTCAGAGCAGTCGGGCTGTGGAATTCCCTACCACAAGAGGTAATAATGGCAGACACTGTAAAACCTTTCAAAAAAGGGCTGGATGATATCCTCGATACATTTAACATTGTGGGTTACAGTTAAATTAGACAAAATGTTACACCTATAGTAGTACATTTGATCCAGGGTTCTAGGACTGATCGCCTTTTCTCGGGGTCAAGAAGGAATTTTTCCCCGTGATGCAAATTGGCTGAATGTGTCCTGTTTTTTTTTTTGCCTTCTTCTGGATTAACATATTTAGGTACAGGGATTTTAGTAATACCATAAGAGTAATACAAAAGAATAAAACTACTTAAAAAATTATAAACTGGTTCATTTATAAT
This sequence comes from Phyllobates terribilis, assembly GCF_046119375.1. Lineage (NCBI taxonomy): Eukaryota > Metazoa > Chordata > Amphibia > Anura > Dendrobatidae > Phyllobates > Phyllobates terribilis. The sequence continues at coordinate 697,753,656 of NW_027362762.1, forward strand.
TGTAATAGTGCAGTAATGCCAAAAATGAAAATACATTTGTAAGGCCTAGCTCGAGTAAGTTAGTGTAGGGCATACAATTGGGGGAGAAAGGTTGAACTTGATGGACCTAGGTCTTTATTCAACCTATGTTACTATGTTACTTTGTTAAGCCATGAATACATACAGAAATAGATTCTTTGCTATTCCCTTTCACATTCATTCCTGAATACAGTTCTGTTTTAGAAAATGACATTAGTTACACCACCAAAAACTGAATGAAAATGGAATGTGTGAAAGCAGCTTCAAAGGAGTTGTCTAATGTTATATATGGTAATTAAATTTGGTATGCAAATTTGTTATCGTTACATCATTATTTATTGTTTAATACAATGTATCCTTGTTAGCATTCTTGTATGAGATATACCGTATATAGAAGCTGCACAGATCTATCCATTGTCCTAATTTTCACACAAACAGAAATCTGATATACTGCTCTTCACTCAAACTTATAGAAAGCTAAATAGTTTTTTTGTAAATGGTTAATCAGATAAAATCTGTCTGAAAAATTATACAATGTGCATCAAAATCTATCTGCCAGTCTTAATTATCATAACACACCAAAGGAACGAACATGAGCAAACATCCACATCTTCATTGACACAAAATCTTGAGTAATGTCACAATGAAGGAGAACTCATCTGACGGAACGTCACAGGAAGATGACAGTAAGGATCACACGACTACAGGAACAAAACTTGATAGGTCAAAAATTTATTTTGAAAAATCTTTCTTTTTCATGTTTTAGCTCAGTGAACCAATTTTAAAAAAACAACCCCTTTAAATTGATATATACTACTTAAGTTTTTTTTTAGACCAAACCCAGAGTTGTTTATGCCCTTAAACCATATAGTTATATCATACAAAATAGTTTATAAATAACCTTTTCCACATGTCCACTTTACATCTGCAATCTACAATCATTTTTTAAACATATTTTTTTGTTACGAAGTTAGAAGGGTTAAAAGTTTGTCAGCAATTTCTCATTTTTCTAACAACATTTACAAAACCATTTTTTTAAGGACCACATCACATTTGAAGTGACTTTGAGGGTCCTATGTGACAGAAAATACTCAAAAATGACACCATTCTAAACCTGCTCCTATTAAAGTGCTCAAAACCACATTTAAGAAGTTTATTAACTATTTACGTGTATTAAAGCATTGTGCAAGGAGAAAATTAACATTTAAATTTTTCCCACAAAAATGTTCATTTAGCCCCAAATTTGCATTTTTACAAGGGTAACAGGAGAAAATGAACCACACAATTTGTTGTGCAATTTCTCTTGAGTACATCGATACTCCACATGTGGAGGAAAACTAATTTTTGGGCGTACAGCAGGGCTCAGAAGGGGAAAAGCGCCATGTGTCTTTTGGAGCACAAAATTGTCTGGAATAGATAGTGGATGCCATGTCATGTTTCAAGAGCCCCTGATGTGCATAAACAGTGGAAATCTCACACAAGTGACCCCATTTTGGAAACTGCAGCCCTTAAGTAATTTATCTAGATGTGTGGTGAGAACCTTAAACCCACAGATGATTCACAGGATTTTATAACGTTGAGCTGTGAAAATGAAAAAATTTATTTTCGCAAATATTTAATTTTCACAAGGGTAACAAAAGAAAATAGAACACAAAATTTGTTGTGAAATTTCTCCTGAGTACATCGATACTTAGTATGCGATGGAAAACTACTGTTTGGGCACACGGTAGCGCTCAAAAAAGAAGGAGCGTCAATTGAATTCTAGATACCAATTTTTGCTGGAATAGATTTCAGATGCCATGTCACATTTGAAAAGCCCCTAACATGACAAAAAAGCAAAAATTCCCACAAGTGACCCCATTTTGGAAACTATCCCACTTAAGGAATTCTTCTAGAGGTGTAGGGAGCATTTTGACCCTTCAGGCGATTCACAGAATTGTATAACATTGCGTTGAGTCAATGGAAAATGACTATTTTTTCAGCAAAAATGTTGGTTTGACCCTAAGTTTTCAAATTTCTAAAGAGATAATAGGAAAACATAAACAGTACAATTTGTTATGCAATTTCTCCTGAGTGCGCCATTACCCTATATGTGGTCAAAAACTACTTTTGATGCACAGTGCAAAGCTCGGAAGGGATGGAGCACCATATTGTAGTGCAGATTTTGCTGGAATGGTTTGAGGAAATCATGTCACATTGGCAGAGGTCCTGAGGTGCTAGAACAGCATAGCCCCTCTATATTTGACCTCATTTTGCAAACTACACTTAATGAATTCATCTAAGGGTGCACTGATCATATGAACACCATGGGTATATTTTATTTTATAAGTTTATTTTGATTCTTCTCTTCTGCCTAATTTCCAGAAGAGGAGAATCCCCCATTAAGTGATCCCATTTTGGAAATTACACTACAGGTGTGGTGACAATTTTGACCCCATGGATGTTTACCAGAAACAAGCGGCAGTGAATGTTGCTGAGTGAAAATTGCAAATCTGCTATTGTACTTCCCTTACTTTATAGTGCCTTTACATTGTAGTGCCCATACATTATGCCCAGCTCATGCTTTTGGAGACATGGATCCCATAAATTAAGTGGGCTCTCTTTGCTACAGAAATTCCAAACATGTGGATGCTAAATATAATTTAGGCACACTGAGGCTCAGAAGGGAGGGGACATTTTAATTTGGGAGCGCCAAAGTAGCTGGATTTTTTTTGTGGGGGCGCAAGGAGCCATATTGCTCTTTTCCAGAGCCTTTGTACTACCAGCAACGTGGAAACCCCCTATATTTCAATTGACAGATGAATGACCTGAGTGGGGATTTTCTTTTTTTGTGGATTGAGTTGAAGCTTTTATTGGGAACATTTTACATAACATTTTACATCATATTTATCCTGCTCTCTACGCTCAGCACTTATATTGAGGTTTTCATCTAAATCTCCAAATTACATGATTCAAAGTAAACCCCCGACAGGTATATTCACTATAATGAGGCAGTGGAATTACTCTGGACTCCATTTGGCCTCTGTTCAGCGGTGTCTTTCTTTTCAGACCATGTAATGTGTTGAAAAAGACATGGACCGCACATCCAAAAAATCATACAACAATGCTCCAGCAGGGCGACCTAGTGCCTCACAGCACCCATACTGAGCCCCCATGATTCCAGGCCACACCGCCCCACAAGCACAAAACCACAGCAACAATGGCCGCTACACAGCACTGACACCAAGCAAAAGGAGCAGAAAAAACTCACCTTCCACAAGCTCTCAGACTGTGAAAAAAACAGCAGCACTCTGACCAGATATACGGTCATGTTGTTACTAGGCATAGGACGGTAACCATTGGCAGGGTACTTGTCTCCTGCACCCCGGCACGTTACATGAAAGTGGGGGTCCTGACTTGGTGGACTTGTGTCATAGGGGCAGTATGCCCCTGCAGGCCGCAGGCAACTAATGATACTGATTTGCCAGGACCAGATGTTAACCAGTTCATGAAAGGAGACCCGCATTCATTTTACTGAAGAATAACTTGATATGAATTATATACAGCAGATAGTAGGGATTTATCTTTAAGGACGTTTCTTTAACCACATGCGACATGTACACACACATCTCCTTCTTTCGTTAAAACACTCTATCTTCTTCACTTATTCCTATAATCTATGCACATCCCAGCACACTTTCTTGGGAGCTTCCGTTTTCCTCTGTAGGACCGCACAGATTGAAATATAATACTACAGCCCCTTTTCCCCTGTGGACAATGCACAGATCAAGGTATTATGCTACGGCCCCTCACAGCTACTCTCAGTTTCCAGTCCACAAGAGTCATAGACTCCATCCTGTAGCAACGGATCCTGTGATTTCTCCATATGAGAGGATGTGTGCCATTATGGTGACATTTGACTTTCTTTACTATAGATGCTTAGTAGCTACAATGATATGCACATTCTCTTCCTTTTGCTTCCCTTTACTTTTGCCTTCCGATACCTCTCAGACGAAGACTCCGTACCATTCTGCTAGGCTTCTTGCCCCAGGCCCAGATATTCTTTCTCTCACTCTCCCAGTCCTGATTCTGGTCTGCTACTCGCTTCTCCTCTCAGCTATCTCTACTCTTACAGGCTCTAACTATCTGTTCTGTTAGTTCCTCTGTTGCCACAGAGACACCCACTGCATGCAGCACTGCTCACACTAGATCGGAGGTCTTTACTCTGCACACTCTGGGCTCTTTCTGACTAGCTACCAGGACGTCCTTTCTGATCCTGCTGCATGGCCCCTCTCTGGGCTAAACTCTGGATTTAACTCTATCTTACCCCACTCACTGTCTGGTGCTGGGCAAACTACAGCAACGCTATTGCCATCTTGTGGACATTATACTTAACATCACATAACATTACGTATCACACATTACACACTACACATTATACTGTACAACATTACATGAAGTCTTCTCAAGGGGGATAGACAACGAGCCCATTCCCCTATATTGTAAATGTAGCCTAATAAATAGCCTTTTGCATTCAACCCACAAATTCCAAAATAGCACTGGTTGAAACCTTCCATATGGCAGTTCACTGAGCGCAAAGAGCCCCTGTGAAAGAATTCCCCTCTCCTAAGTAACACATTTCATGCAATCAGCCATGTTGTGCACAACTCAGAACATATAATAACACATGTCACACAAGCGCAGTGCATGCATCACACAATCAGTGCACACTTATGTCATATAACCATTATGCATATGCGTCACAGTTTTTACCACATCCAATGCTCATGTCTGACATGGAAAGTTCCTATGGAAAGCTCTGCTCATACATTAATCTCCACCCCCCATTCCTGACCAAGAGCTATTTCTTCAAAAATATCTTTTAACCCCCATCCAAATTTTGTGCTGCTGAACAGACAATATGCTCCCCCTAATCCAAAGGGCAGATTTCATGTCTGCAGTAGGTGAGAGAGGCATAAAAGTAGGAACCTGAAGCAACCCTATCTCTGCACTCACAAAATGTTCCAATATCAGACTCCAGAAGAGGGCCTTATGTGCACTGCCTGCAAGACCTGTCCAGTCTCATTACATTCCTATATCTGTAGGATTGAAAGTGGACCAGGAAAGGTAGGGGCAGGCATTCCACTGTGTGTCTCAACTGTACGGCCCACCAGAAATCTGCTTGGTAAGGCAAATAGCCAGTCTAGTCCTGAATATTTTCAATCAAATGCTACAAATGTCTTAAAAAATGTTCTATTCATCAATGTTCATTAGTTTCAAGCTCTTCATTGTCTATAAGTGAATACTTGACCTGGAAAGCAAGAAGAAGCAGCCATTGAACCATATTTCAACCTAAAATCCTAAATTGTGGATCCACAAAAAAGGTTAGAGTCTGAACAAAGAATATTGTGTACGGGGAAACAAATCCTTCCTGACTCCAAAAAGACAATTAGAATAAATACTATTCATCTCTAGTAAACCAATGCACAACGTTTGTGATATTACCTAAAAATAAAAATAAACCATCTAGAGGCCTAAAAATATGCTCCACAAATTATTCATCACAACATCCTGTGGTATTTTTTTTTGTACATAAAGAATTTCATACTTCTGCCTTCCGCTCTTGACATCCTCTTTGTCCATCTTCTCTCTATACTGAAGCTTCCAGTGCCAAGAAAGCCTCTGATGCCACAGAGCATGAGGTCTAATCAGCATCGTGTGCCATTACATTAGAGGCCCACTTGGCCTTGTAGAAAGAAGAAGGCCAGAGAGAACATCACACATTGCAGGAAGGAGGAAAGAAGTGGTTGAATGAAAGTATGGGCTTTTGAGGTGCTGGAGCTGGTGAGTGGTAATGAGTAGAGATGAGCGAACCCGAACTTAAAAGTTTGGGGTTCGCACTGGACAGTTAGTGACCGGTGCTAAACGCTGAACATAGACTTCTCCTGGAAGTCCTCTACAATGTTCAAAGTTCTGGGGGAAGAGAGAGAAAGACTCAAAAGTTTGGGTCCTCATTGTTTTCAAGGGGGTTCAGGTTCTGGTTGTAGTTCATGTAAAATTCTTGTACCAGAGCCAAACTTTGGAATAAAGTTCGGGTAGGGTACCAGAACGTGAACTTCCACAAGTCCACTAATCCTTATTAACGAGTATTTTTTTTCTGTTTTACAATCAATGTTTACTATGCTCTGGGGTCTTGAGAGACGGCGAGCATAATTAACAACATTCGATTTGCATCAAATAACCGATGCAAATCGTGTTCCCCTGCCAAATTCGAGCGGTCTGACGAATTTGAAACTCTACTAATTCGATTGTCTCTACTGGCAGTAAATGAAGTATTTTTTCCACACACATTAATGTAAAATATCTACTAACAGAATTTAAAATATATATCTTAAGAGTAAAGGATTTTATTCATTAGTTGTAGTACATAGCATGGGTAATATGCAATATCATACAGGATTTTAATATTCATGCACTATTAGAAAAGTAAATGTGTCTATTTTCTAAACTTCAGCTTTATGTTCTCTGCTGAATGCAGCTCTTTCATGGATTGATATTCTCTCTACTGCAGATCGAGTGAGATAGTATTTGACTACAGTTTGGAAGTGAATGACCACTATAGTTTTTCTAATATATTCTTAACAATTACGCCACTTGTCATCAGCTTTTCATTCCCTAACTTTATCAAACAAAACCCTCCTAATTAGAGTAGATTTTTAGCAAGGATGTTGGGTTACAGGGTACTTGCATTTGCAGTAATTCTTTTCTATCGTCGTCACCTAATAATTGTTTTTTTATTTTTTATTTTGAGGCACTGGAACGAAATAGAAAATATGTAAATTAGAGCGATAAAATGGCTCTAAATGCAGTTTTTCAGAAAAGTTCCATGTAAAATTAGGTTTTGTTTGTAAATTTTAATTTATCTTTAAAATATTGTATACGGTAATTATTATTGCATACCTTGATGTTTTAAGCTGAGTGCGTCCATTTTTCATACGCTAATCTCTCGATTAGTTACAATACATGTACAATCTATTTGTATACATCATCTGAACAATTTCCAAGTATATAAAAAGCAATCAAAGCCATAAAGTTCTGGGAGTCTAACATTTTTATATTTGTTGCTCTGCTGCCATCTAGTGGTAGTTTATCCTAACACATCCAAATAAAGTGACAAATGTTTATAATATGCCATTAAAGGGGTTTTAGAGGACTATTTTATTTTTTCCTATTAGGCTAAGAACTGATAGGCAAGTAATTGCTAACTTCATGCTTGTTTTGCCCAGCACTGGCTCAGCCATCACAGACCACTCCTGCCAGTGGTTCTGCTGCTTCACATCAACAGAGTAGCTCTTCTACTGTTGACGTCATGTTGTTTGACAGCCAGCTCCCCAAAGTTAGGTGTCAGAGAGCCGGCTGTCAATCAGCATGACATCAGCTGTCACTCCCCATCAGCAGAGCATAAGGAATGAGAAGCAGCTGCTCTGTCAATGTGACCGAAAGCCGCAGAATCACTAAGTGACTGCTTTGAGCTGGCAGAGATCGGCACTGGGCATACCAAGCAGGTAGTCAGCAACTAACTGCCTATAAGTTCTTAGGCCCAGGAGAAATAGAAAGTAAATAGTCCAGGATAAACCCTTTAATCTTATTATGTTGAAAGTGTGTTTACGCTTTAAATGACCTGACACTTTTTAGTGATTTTGTAAAAACAGTAGTTATTAGAGATGAATTAATAAATTAGAAACAAATTATATTCCTTTTGAATTTCACAAAAATTTTGCATTCACTAGAATGCCATATTTTGTGATTCGATCAGCTAGTGTCATTTTAGGGCTGAGAAAAGGTTAAAAAATTATACTCACCTCTTTTCAGCTTTCAACTGTCCCTCCATGCAGATCTTTTACTTGGTTCTCTGTACAGCTAACTCCCTCGGATCCAATCTTCCGTCTTCACAGTGCTGTTTGGCGCCTTTGGTCCTCAGTAGTCCTCAGAAGGTATCTTGATGTTATTAATCAACGTACAGTACAGACCAAAAGTTTGGACACACCTTCTCATTTAAAGATTTTTCTGCATTTTCATGACTATGAAAATTGTACATTCACACTGAAGGCATCAAAACTATGAATTAACACATGTGGAATTATATACTTAACAAAAAAGTGTGAAACAACTGAAAATATGTCTTATATTCTAGGTTCTTCAAAGTAGCCACCTTTTGCTTTGATGACTGCTTTGCACACTCTTGGCATTTTCTTGATGAGCTTCAAGAGGTAGTCACCGGAAATGGTCTTCCAACAATCTTGAAGGAGTTCCCAGAGATGCTTAGCACTTGTTGGCCCCTTTGTCTTCACTCTGCGGTCCAGTTCACCCCAAACCATCTCGATTGGGTTCAGGTCTGGTGACTGTGAAGGCGAGGTCATCTGGCGTAGCACCCCATCACTCTCCTTCTTGGTCAAATAGCACTTACACAGCCTGGAGGTGTGTTTGGGGTCATTGTCCTGTGTTCACCAGGGAAAGGGTTCAGCAACCCTCAAGTCTCTCAGGAGTACTTAAACAGGACCCCGCTTTATGTTCCTTTCACGGTTGTCTTCCTGCGCTGGCTCTCGCTGTTATGATCTGCAACAAAACTAAGGAAAGAAAGGAAAGTTGTCCCTACAGTAATACTAAGCTGAATCCCTATGATGTAGCGGGCTGCCTGTTCCTTGTGAACAGACCCGCCTTCGTCCTCGGCTAGTCTGAACGGAGACCTATAGAATTAAGGGAGGGGTCCCTAAAAGAACTAAGGACTGGGACAAAAATGGGACACCTCCTAAACAGAAGTTGTTGCAGAGCAAAAAGGACAAACTGACAAAAAGTACTAATGGTCTCAGAGGACCAAGAACTGACAGAGATAGGCACTGAAGCACCTGGCTTGAGAGACAGTCTAAACAACACTGAAGTCCAGCATAGCCAGAATGGTGGAGCTGGAATATATAGGCAGCTGGTCACGTGACCGCAAAACACAAGATAGCAAAAACTAACAGGAGGGTTCTAACACTCGCCCTCCTGCCCTGCGCCTCACGATCAGTGTCCCAAGCCGGTAGCCTCGGGTCTTGTCGAGCGACGTGCAGTCCCCTGGACCCTACGCGGCCACCTTTTCGGCGATATAATCGTGGTGGTTGGCTGCTGCACCTTGCAAATGCAGCAGCCTCCCGTTATCTAGCTGAGTGTAATCATTCTCCACTTGTTAGGGGCCGGTCCCCTCTGTGGCCTGATCCCTCCACGTCCGTGTAGATTCAGGCACACTGGTGGCTTCCTGCACTCACCGTGCCACTGGGATCCCCTCTGATTCTGGAGCCTTCCCTCCACTCCCGTCCTCTCTCTCAGTCTTTCCTCTTGGGCCTCACAGACTGGGCCCTGCTCCTTTCTCCACTCCTCCTGAGCAGAGCTCCTCCTGAGCTCCTGCTCCTAACTCTCTCTCCTCTGACTGAACTCTCTCCACAGACTGATCTCCTGCTCCAAGCACTCGAGTCAGGAGCATGGACCCTTCCAGATGTTTCTCTCTGTCTTTTATACCCTTTCTGTCTGTGCTCCCCTGATCTACTTCCTCCACCCACACTCATTACATGGTTCCCCCTCTCTTGGTTCCCCCCCTTCCAACCAGGAACAGGGCTCAGCACTGTACGCATGCATCTTGCCCCTCCTGCTGGTCTGGAATGGTGTAGTGTTGGATGCAGGTGGGTGGGTCCCGGGCAGTACCCCATCCTTACCTGAGAGTGGGGTACCACATCTCTGGGTGAGATGCAGTATCTCTGTGGCGACTGAACCCACAGGGGCGCCACAATGCCTAGTCACTACCTTCAAGGGGCTGTCCAAAACTTTGACATTGTTCATCCTTCGTTAAAATAAAAACACTTATACTCACCTCTGGCGCTGGTGCCGCTCCAGCGATGCCAACTCTAGCGTGCCTGGGCTCACGTGAGGTTATGTCAAATGAGCCTTGCGCTGGCATCACTGTCCCTGCCATTGGACAAATTGAATGAGAAAGTCAGGATCAGCCGCAGCCCTTACTTCCTGCTGATGTTCAATACATCCGAAGGCGGGGACAGTGAATCTGGCACTGATTGAGCACTCGTGTGACGTGACATCCTCACGTGAGCCCCAGGAATGGTGCAGGCACAAAAGGTGAGTATAGGTGTTTTTATTTTAACAGGGCCAAATGACTAGCCCAGGGGATGGGGATGACTCGGTACCCAGGCCTTTGCCTGGCCTTTAGGGATGTCGCGGTGGTCGGCTCCCGGGTCCGTACCCTGGGGTCACTCTTTAAAAGCGTGGATATTATACTGGGATAATAGGTTTGTTATTTTTATGAAAGTTCATGACGCCACCTGTGGCTTCTGATGATAATCACCAGCGCTGCGCAGTTCACTGAGGCCGGTGATAAGGCAGCTCGTTGGTATCACTCCCCACAGTTGGAACTAGGCCTCAGGGCAGCGTACAGAAAGGCGAATGTGTGGCACCCCAGGGGTCTGGTTTCCACAGTAATAGCAATATTACGTCTGAGAGCAGGTGGGAGGTCTCCTGGTCAGGAATCCTATGCATGCCACACCTCCTGCCCAGTCCTGGGAGGGGAAGAACTTCCCCTATATAAGACTGGGGCTGAGGCAGGGTTAGAGAAAAAGGGAGAAAGAGGAGAAGAGGAGTCCCAGACAGAGACATAGTCTGGTCTGGAGAGGAGCAGCTACAGGAAAGAAAGATCAGGAGCTCAGTGGGAGCAGTGCTAAAAGGAGTCAGGGGCTGGAAGCTGTAGAGCTCGCCCTGATTGAAGAGTTCTCACCGGACCCGGAGTCCGAGGCTGTGGGGACTAATCCTTACCCAGCAGCAGAAACCGACCGGCAGGGGATTTCAGGTCCTCTGGCCAAGAAACCCGAAGGCACGGTCACACGCAAGGGACCAGCACCGCCGTCGTGGAGCGGAAGCTACCAGAAGGCCCCGAGTCACCGGCCATACGGGTGAGCACCACACGGTACACTCAGGGACGTGGGCTACTTTTACCCGCCTCTAGCAAGGTAGCCAGAAGAGTACAATTAGTTGGGGAGGCCTACAACTCCGCCTGGCCAGGGGAGATCCCATCTGCTCACGGACTGACCAGGCCCCGATCGCTAGCCAGTACTCCGGGAGGGTCTACCTTTGTCATCAGTAAAGACCCTGAACTACACCGCACCGTCTCTGAGTGGTTCCTGCTACCTGCATGCTATTCTGCTACCCCCTTCAAACACGTCGGCTGCCCTGAGGCCATACCCCTCCCGTTGGGGGTTATACCATCTACGCTGCACAATCGTACCACCGGCCTCAGCGGTCTGCCCTGCAGCGGCGGCCTCATAGCCGCATTCAACGGGTGGCGTAGTCGAACATTCTAACATCTACTGCTAAACTCTGCCACTCAGCTTGACTCCCTGGGCACGGACCGGGTCACCGCCACGAGACTACTACCCCTATCAGATCCGTCTCCGGGTAGGCTCCCGCGTGCGCAACGCTGCGCGACTCAGGCCCAGGGGCGCGTCAACTTTGGCGTAGTCGGCAGGATTCCGTGCCCGCAACCACCGGGTACTGCGTGCCTGAAAGAAGACTGTTAAACTTACCTGTGGTGAAGATTCCCGCCATCCGGCGCCATCTTCTGCCTTCTTCCCGCCATCCGTGAAGTTTTCCCGCCATCCGGCGCCATCTTCTGCCTTCTTCCCGCCATCCGTGGAGTTTTCCCGCCGTTGGACGCCATCTTGAAGACGCCGCGCGGGAAGAAGAGGGGCGTGGACTCTGAAAGCGCGCGAGAACTGAAGCCCCGCCTCACGTCAGGACGTTGCGTAAGGTCCTGGAAGGAGCCCAGCAGACGCCGACGTCACAGGAGCGCGACGGAAGGTCCTCAACCCTGACGATCCACTGCGGAACCGCGGCCTATGGAAGAGGATCATCGCAAGGTAGGCCACGGTCCACTAGGGGGGAGGAGGATGCCGGATACGGAGGAGAGCTTCACTGCCACAGCCACCGCCAGCGCCGCCGTTGCTGCGGTCATGCCTTTCACCATGCCCTATATCCCGGGGGCAGCCTGGCTACCCCAGTACTCATGGGAGTCACATACCCTGAATGACTTTAGAGAAAAGCTGGATAGCCTCTTCCAGGTGTACCCCCTCACAGAAGAGCAAAAAGTGAGCATCCTGGTGGCCCAACTAACCGGGGCAGCCCAAAGGGAGGTAAAGTCCTGGCCACCTGGGAGGAGGACTGTCGCAGGGATATTAACCGGGCTGAAGGACACCTTTGATACCCGCACCTCAGCCGAGATTAAGCTTAGATTCTACGGGTGCAAACAGCGAGCACATGAGAATATAAGGGACTATGCACTAAACCTACAAGAGGCCCTGAGAGCCATTAAGCAGACCGACCCTGACGGCATGGGAAACGAGGACAGGCTGTTGACCGAACAATTTATAGAGGGACCTAATTGCAATGCCCACCGAACCCAGTTGCGGGCAATGGCCTTACAGGATCCTCATCTGGACTTTGCACAGTTCAAGGACAGAGCCATCCGGGTGCTCCGAGAACCGGCACCGGGTGGCGTTGTGACCCACAGGCGCCCTACTACCGCTTACCACCAGGAGGCGGCGCCCTTGTCGGCAGGGCCTGTGGGAGCTGATGCGCAGGCTTTGAACAATGACCCGGCTCCAGACCTGCACCATCAGGTCCAAGAGCTAGCTAAAAACGTTGCTGCGCTAACCCGAACTGTGCAGTCTTTACAGGTTTCTGCTCCAGGGAGGATCCAGCTGGCATCCGGACCGGAGGACATCCCGTGGCGTCGACCAAGGAGGACCCCACCGGCCAGAGGAAGACACAGCGACCGATACAACGAGGACGGACAACCCATCTGCCGCCGCTGCAATCAACCCGGACATATGGCAAGGTACTGTCCTTTAAACTGGCACAACCTGGGGTAGAGGGCCAACCCCCAGGAATAAGATCACCAGGCCCATCGAACTGGCGTGACAAATACGTGGGAGGACGTCCAGTCTTGCCTGTGGTACTGGATGGCATTCCTATGAGTGCCCTACTTGACACCGGGTCACAGGTCACCACCATCCCGTACGTGCTCTTCAAGCAGTACTGGAATGACTCGGATATAACCCGCTACCCTGACGACGACTTGAGTATCATTGCCAGCAATGGTCAGCCCGTGCCACAGATCGGATTTAAAGAGATGACCATTAAAATCGGTAGAGTCGAACTGGCAGCACAGGGACTGATCATTGTAGACGTTGACAAGCGCGAGAGTCACCCAAAGATAACTCTAGGAACTAATGTGATTGAAAATTGTCTTGCAGAGGTGATTTTCATTTTACAGCAGGTTGCCAAGAACGCCAGCTCCGGCCAGCAGCGAGTGCTCCAAAAAGAGATCCGGGCACTGATGCGGCGGCAACAGGTGGAACTCTCCGGTGGTGAGATAGGAAGCGTGAGAATGTGTGACCCTTTCCCTATTGCCATGCCCCCGAAAAGTGAAATGATGATTTGGTGCCGGGCAGCTATTGGTCTGAGAGGTAGAGATTACCAGGCAATGGTAGAACCAGTCTACTCAGACAGTAGGCCCACCATTTTGACGGCACGGGGGGTGGTTGATGTACGCCATGGGAGGGTGCCCGTTCGCATAATAAATATCGGGAAGAGGGAAGTATACCTGCCCCGGTATGCCACGCTAGCCAAATTGTATACCATCGACCAAAATTCTGTACAGTCAGTGGAACCCTTGCCTCCATCTCACCCAGAGGAAGGTAACGGCTCTAAAAAACCAATGGAGGACTGGTGTCAACAACTACATTTGGGAACTGACTCCACTCCCTCACACCAGAAACAGGGAGTCTATCGGGTGGTTCAAGAGTACGAGAGAGTGTTTAGTAAACACCCGTTAGACTTCGGGCGAGTAAAGGGGGTAGAACACCACATCCCCACGGGAGACCATCCTCCCATAAAGGAGAGATACCGACCCGTACCCCCTGCACACTACCAACACGCCAAGGGGATGCTTAGAGACATGAAGGAGGCTGGAGTAATCAGGGATAGCTGTAGCCCCTGGGCAGCTCCACTAGTCTTGGTTAAAAAGAAGGACAACACCATGAGAATGTGTGTAGATTACCGGAAAATCAACCGTATCACACACAAAGATGCGTACCCCTTACCAAGGATAGAGGAGTCTTTGGCTGCTTTAAAATCTGCTAACTTCTTCTCCACTTTGGATCTCACTAGCGGGTACTGGCAGGTTCCTGTAGCAGAGGCGGACCGGGAGAAGACCGCATTCACCACCCCGATGGGACTTAGCGAGTTTACCTGCATGCCGTTCGGAATCTGCAACGCACCAGGAACCTTCCAACGATTGATGGAATGCTGTCTGGGACACCGAAACTTCGAGACGGTCCTGTTATACCTGGACGATGTCATCGTCTACTCCAAGACCTACGAGGACCACCTGAAACACCTGGCAGAAGTGTTCGAAGCCCTGGCAAACTACGGCCTAAAGGTGAAACCCTCCAAGTGTCACCTCCTGAAACCAAAGGTGCAGTACCTGGGACACGTGGTGAGTGCTGACGGAGTGGCTCCCGACCCTGATAAGATCACCGCAATTAAGGAATGGCCAAGCCCCTCCAGCGTAAAGGAAGTGCGGCAGTTCCTCGGGTTGGTAGGCTACTACCGAAGATTCATTCCCGGTTTCACCAAAAAGGCAGCTCCTATGCAGGACCTCCTGATAGGCCAGTCCAGGAAGGCCAAGAACCAGAAGCCACCCTTCAAATGGGAGAAGCTGGAAGAAGAGTCCTTTTCGCAGCTGAAGATGGCCCTCACGGGGGATGAAATCCTGGCGTACCCTGATTACAGCCAGCCCTTTATCCTCTACACCGACGCAAGTAACATCGGGCTAGGAGCCGTACTGTCCCAGAACCAGCAGGGGAAAGAACAGGTAATTGCTTACGCCAGCCGAAAACTGCGACCCACCGAAAGAAACCCTGAGAATTACAGCTCATTCAAGCTAGAGTTCCTGGCAGTGGTGTGGGCAGTCACCGAACGCTTTAGGCACTACCTCGCCTCTTCCCGGTTCACCGTGTACACGGATAACAACCCGTTGACACATCTGGACACTGCAAGACTCGGTGCCCTGGAGCAGAGATGGATGGCCCGCCTGTCCAATTATGAGTTCACGATCAAATACCGGGCAGGACGCTCCAATACCAACGCAGATGCCTTGTCCAGAATGCCAAACCTACCGGACGTAGGGGAAGATCCAGAGGAACTGGAAGAAGTTGAACTCCCCGCGTTCCACCGTCATGGGACTATCCAGTATTCCCACCGTGTAAGGGGTAAGCAATCTGCTACGTTCAACCCCTTACCTCATTACAACTGGGCGGAAACGCAAGACAGTGACCCCGCCGTCCGACTGGTGAAGGAGATGCTGACTCAGCCAGATGCCCGCCTTGACCCAGACGCTCCGGAGGAGGCCAAGCAACTGTGGGTTGAGAAGAGTCGACTGTTCCTTTACAAGGGGAAGTTGTGCCGCAGAATGGTTAACTCCCGGACGCATGAACTGATCTGGCAAGTAGTGGTGCCAAGAAGAGACGCGGCTATGGTACTGGAGGCATACCACAACGAAGCTGGGCACTTCGGATGGAAGAAGCTGGAGTTCCTGCTGCGCGGGCGGTTCCATTGGGTAGGCATGAGAGGAACCATCGAGAGGTGGTGCAGAGACTGTGGCCCATGTAACCTAAGAAGGAAGGACCGTGCTAGCCAAAAGACTCCCCTGCAGTCCATCGTCACCAAGCAGCCGTTGGAACTGGTAGCCTTGGATCATGTAAAACTGACCCCCAGCAGAAGTGGCTACGTCTATGCGTTAACCATCGTGGATCAATACTCCCGGTTCTTGGTTGTCGTCCCCGTCAAGGACTTAACGGCTCAAACAGCAGCTAGAGCCTTCCAGCAGCACTTCTGCCGTCCACACGGATACCCAGAGCAGGTGCTGACGGACCAGGGACCTGCCTTTGAAGCGGAGGTCTTCCAGGAGTTCTGCACTCTGTATGGCTGCCGGAAGATAAGAACAACACCCTATCATCCACAAACCAATGGACTCTGCGAGAAAATGAACCAGGTGGTGATAGACCTTTTGAAAACATTGCCCCTGGAAGAACGCAGTCTGTGGCCTGAGAAACTGCCTGATCTGGTGGACCTATACAACCACATCCCTGTAGGTTCTACCAACTGTACCCCGGCTTACCTAATGAGAGCAAGACCTGGTAAGCTGCCTGTTGACCTGGATATGGGAGTCCTGACACCCGAGGACACTTCACCAGAAGCAGACTGGGACACAGAGAGGCAGCAGCAGTACCGGAAAGTACAGGAGAGCGTGGAGCGAAGTCTCTGTCAAGCTAGAGAAAGACAGGAGAAGACTTACAACCAGTATGCTCCCGCTGTTCCCCTGGTACCTGGAGAGCAGGTCTTGAAGAGGAAGAGACGGCTCCACAAGTTGGACGACCAGTGGGAGAAGGACCCGTACACCGTACTGCCCTCAAGCCATGAGAACCCGAAAGTCTGCACAATCAGTAAGGATGGAGGAGAAACCACAGCCATTGTATCCCGAGATCACCTGAAGAAGTGTCCCGAACAGCTACGGAACCCTGAAGAAGAACAGGAAGACCCTCGACCCGCAAAGGAAAGGGAAGATATGGTCAGTACTGTGCTCGGAGACTTCCCTCGGTCTTGGACTCAAGTCAATGGCGCTGTTGTGGTACCCGTCCTCACCTTCCTCCAACCAGCATCTCAAGTACCTACGGAGAAACAGGTAGAGCTGGAAGAGCAGCCGGTCCAGGAGGCAGAAGACCCCACACAAGCAGACCAGGAGGATCAACCCTCTGCTTATAGTGAGCCTGCCGTGCCCCTAGTGAGCCAAAGAGCTCATAGACAGCTGCCCAGTTTACCTTTGACAGCCCCTACACCCTGTAACTCAGGACCAGTCAGTCAGCTCCGTAGGTCTACTAGGGTCACTAGAGGCCAGTTGCCCGTACGTTGGAGGATTTAAAGTGCTCAAACTGTTTTATTTGTATTTACCTGTTTATTGTTGCTTGTGAATAATTGTGTATTTCTAGTTATTTTATAGGTGTCGTTTATGGATTATCCGGAATCCTTTGTACATATGTTTGGAGCGTAACCCAGGAACGGACTAAAGACTGTTAAAGACTCGGGGCAGGACAGACCCCTACCTGGTTACGGCTCCCTGTTCTTTGGTGGAATGGACACCATTGTTTTCTTCAAAAACTGCACACGGTTGCGGACACGCCGTGACCATCCTAATGTGTTTTTCTTTATTGTACTGTTTCTGTTTATAACTTGTTATGTTTACAAAAGTATGTTTAGTCCCGGAGTACTAAATTTCACTAGGGGGGAATGTGGCACCCCAGGGGTCTGGTTTCCACAGTAATAGCAATATTACGTCTGAGAGCAGGTGGGAGGTCTCCTGGTCAGGAATCCTATGCATGCCACACCTCCTGCCCAGTCCTGGGAGGGGAAGAACTTCCCCTATATAAGACTGCGGCTGAGGCAGGGTTAGAGAAAAAGGGAGAAAGAGGAGAAGAGGAGTCCCAGACAGAGACATAGTCTGGTCAGGAGAGGAGCAGCTACAGGAAAGAAAGATCAGGAGCTCAGTGGGAGCAGTGCTAAAAGGAGTCAGGGGCTGGAAGCTGTAGAGCTCGCCCTGATTGAAGAGTTCTCACCGGACCCGTAGTCCGAGGCTGTGGGGACTAATTCTTACCCAGCAGCAGAAACCGACCGGCAGGGGATTTCAGGTCCTCTGGCCAAGAAACCCGAAGGCACGGTCACACGCAAGGGACCAGCACCGCCGTCGTGGAGCGGAAGCTACCAGAAGGCCCCGAGTCACCGGCCATACGGGTGAGCACCACACGGTACACTCAGGGACGTGGGCTACTTTTACCCGCCTCTAGCAAGGTAGCCAGAAGAGTACAATTAGTTGGGGAGGCCTACAACTCCGCCTGGCCAGGGGAGATCCCATCTGCTCACGGACTGACCAGGCCCCGATCGCTAGCCAGTACTCCGGGAGGGTCTACCTTTGTCATCAGTAAAGACCCTGAACTACACCGCACCGTCTCTGAGTGGTTCCTGCTACCTGCATGCTATTCTGCTACCCCCTTCAAACACATCGGCTGCCCTGAGGCCATACCCCTCCCGTTGGGGGTTATACCATCTACGCTGCACAATCGTACCACCGGCCTCAGCGGTCTGCCCTGCAGCGGCGGCCTCATAGCCGCATTCAACGGGTGGTGTAGTCGAACATTCTAACATCTACTGCTAAACTCTGCCACTCAGCTTGACTCCCTGGGCACGGACCGGGTCACCGCCACGAGACTACTACCCCTATCAGATCCGGCTCCGGGTAGGCTCCCGCGTGCGCGACGCTGCGCGACTCAGGCCCAGGGGCGCGTCAAATGCAGGACAGGCGAGACCCAGCCGGGTCAGAGTAAGAACGGGGACAGACACGATAGTCACTTCAGTACCTTTTACTGATGGAAATTCAGGCATGTCCCGGAGCACTATAGGGTGAAGGGTGCATATCAGGATCCTCCCCAATGAGCGAGTGTAGGGCCTCCTGTTTCTTGACTCTGCGTAGTAAGTTTCTGATCTGCCTGGAGCTAG
The DNA here is from genome assembly GCF_046119375.1 of Phyllobates terribilis. Lineage (NCBI taxonomy): Eukaryota > Metazoa > Chordata > Amphibia > Anura > Dendrobatidae > Phyllobates > Phyllobates terribilis. The sequence continues at coordinate 697,772,358 of NW_027362762.1, forward strand.
GCCTAACTTTGTCTCTGTCCTGCGCTGGCTGACCTTGTGGTAGGGCCTTTTCTTGGAGTACATGCTCCTCAGCTTGCGGGGTTTATGTGTCTCCCGGCTCTGTTACTTATCAGCACTTTAGCGATCCTGGGACTTGTAGTTCTCCAGGGATTCCGGTTATGCCTTACTGGGTCGTAGAGATCCTGGTAAGCTCGGACCCGGTGTCCGGTAACTGTTTCGGGGTGAGCCAGTTAAGCTCCTCTGCCCCCTATGTACAAACTCTCCACTCGCCTTCAGCCTACTCGGGCCCTCACTAGGCTATACACACTAACGCCAGCTTGCCGCGCTTCGCCGATCTTATGGCGCCGGCAACCCTAAAGCTCACTATTTTGAGCTACAACTGAGTCTGGACTGTGCTCCACTGCAGGCTAAACTCTCTCAGGCTTTTCTACTGCAGGAACTCTCTCAACAGACTCAACTGCCTGACTCCACCTTCCCTATTTATATCCCTAACGGGCTCCCTCTGCTGGTCTGAGGTGGAAGGTGGAGATGTGTGAATGTTTATGGAGGCCTCTTGTGGAGGAATCCATCAATGCACTCTTCCAGGATCTGTGATACCAAGCGCAGCTGGGCGTCACACAAACACGAGCACTGTGCTCAATGGACAACACATTTAATAAGCATTAGAGTCATTGAAGAGCACTGTGAAGGCAGAAAACCAGACTGAAGAAAGCTAGGTGTGTGCCGGACAGTATTGGAGAGCTGCGCAGAGAAACAGGTGAGGACCTTTATTTTTTTTTAAACCTACTTTTATTAGGTTTTATTAGTTTATTATACTCTACGGTCTTATTATTAATTATTTTTGCATCAAATAATTTTGTTGAGACTCATATTTCCTTGCTGAATTCTAATTAGCCTGATGAATTTTGTCAGATTTGTTAATTTCTAGCAGGTATCTAGGGAAAATATATATTCTTGTACCGTGTTAGCCAGTAGATAGAAAAAGATTTAGATTTGAGAGTCCTCAGTGGTTGATACCTTTTAATGGCTAACTGAAAAGTTGGTAACAAATTGATGTAGTTGATGTAGAATGACATAAATACATGTGACACATTCATTCCTGCTCTGAAAGTGTTAAAGGTCATCATCAGTTTATATTCTGGGATGAAATCGATTAAAGTGTTCATGGAACGTCTTCAGCTGTTGGTCAGACCCCGTCCAGATGATTAAAATATCGTCAATAAAACGATAGTAGGCCAGAGGCCTGATGGGACATGAGGACAAAATGTCACATTCAAGCTTGGCCATGAAAAGATTTGCGTACTGTGGAGCCATTTTACTTCCCATCGCTGTACCAGTTTCATGTAGATATATGCTGTTAACAAATTCAAAGTAATTGTGGGTGAGGATGAATTCTGTAAGTTTGACCACTGAATCAGCAACAATTCCTGTATTTTCTATGAAGATTTTGCAGGCATTTAATCCATCCTTGTGTGGGATATTAGAATACAAAGATTCCACATCCATGGTGGCCAGGATTGTTCCTTCAGGTAGAGGACCTACTGCTGCTAGTTTATTCAGTAGGTCTGTGGTGTGCTTAATGTAGCTGGGTGTACTCTTTACCAGGGGTTTAAGAACACACTCTACCCATCCAGAAACTTGCTCAGTAAGGGTGCCCACACTTTAAATAATTGGTCTTCCTGGATTTCCAAATTTGTGAATTTTGGGGAGCATATAGAATGTCCCCATTCTTGGACTCTCTGGTATCAGGTTATCGGCTCTTATGGATTCGTCAGGCAGAAACGATACCAACTTGTTTAGTTCCTTGTAATAGTCCTGCGTAGGATCAGACTCCAGTTTTTTGTAGTAGCGCGTGTCCACCAGTTGTCTGTTTGCTTCCTTCATGTAGTCTGATGTGTTCATCATCACTATTGCACAACCCTTGTCAGCAGGTTTAATGATGATTTCTTTGTTGGTTTTCAAAGATTGTATGGCCTTTCTCTCCTGGGCACTGATGTTGGATGCTTGTCTCCTGTTTGTGTCTAAGATGGTGGATTTTATCACATGTCTGAAGGAGTCTATATATGTATCCAAATGAGGGTTTCGTCCAGGTGGAGGTGTCCAATCTGACCTCTTATTGGTTGTCAAAATCCCTTTTCCTTCAGTTAAGGTGGGTTCTGAATCTTCTGTAGCATTGAAGTATTCCGTCAGGTGTAGTCTCCTGAAATAATTTTCCATATCACTACAGAGTTCAGTTTTATCTAGGGCCTTAGTAGGACACCAGAATATTGAGGAATCATCTCCTACATTGCAAAACTAAACAAGAAAGCAACCGGGTGCCTCTAGTTGTCACCTTGAATCCAAATCTGGAGGCGCTAAGAAGAGCTGCACGGAAAACTACAACCCTTACTACAAAAAGATGCCCGATAACAATCCATATTTCCAGACCCCCCACTTCTGTGTTTCAGGCAGCCCCCAAATCTAAGAAGCATCATTGTCAGAAGCTCCCTGTCATCTCCACCAGCTACAGGTACCTTTCCTTGCAACCAGAAAAAATGTAAAACCTGTCCATGTATAACGACCACAGACAAGATAAAGATCCCCAATTCACAACAGGACTATAAGATCCCAGGTACGTTCAGCTGTATCACATCTAATGTAGTGTACTTAATTATATGTACCAAATGTCCAGCTGGGGGTCTTTTTGTAGAGGAGAGAGGGCAAAAACTTAGAACAAGGATGAATCATCATCGCCACACAATAAAAGAAAAAAGAATACATCTACCTGTAGCCAAGCATTTTTGTTCCCCTGATCGCAGCATAAAAGATATGAAATTACTAGTATTAAAATGTAACTTCAAATCTCAAACAGAAAGAAGAATCTCAGAATATAAACTGATGATGACCTTTAACACTTTCAGAGCAGGAATGAATGTGTCACATGGATTTATGTCATTCTACATCAACAAAGGAATGTGCTCCTCAGACTCTCAGACCTGTGAGGTCATCACAACACTGGACACAGGACAATGAAACCTTCACACTCCTTATCTATTAACTGCTAAAATATTTATAGCCAGAACTGTTTATTTCTTCCATAATAACTCTGCTTTTCATCACCTGTCCTACCTATTGCATTTTTTTTTCTTGTGTGTCTTATTGTGTATAAATATGTGACTCTTCATATTTTGTGTTATACTATATCTGATGAAGAGACCTGAGTAGTCTCGAAAGCTTGCAATTTGTTACCATCTTTTCAGTTAGCCATTAAAAGGTATCAACCACTGAGGAATCTCAAATCTAAATATTTTAGTAGGTATCTATAATTTCCATTAGAAAAATGATTTTTTAATAATTTCCTCAAAGGTAACTTGCCAGACTGAGCAATGGGCAACAACTAATAAAATGGTATTTAATAGGAAGAAAGGCAAGATTCTATATCCGAGCAAGAAAAACAAAAATGATATCTACAGAATGGGAGGAATAGAACTTGGGTATACTAATAGATCACAGACTGCACATGAGTCAACAGTGTGATGCGGTAGAAAAAAAAGCAAACTCAGTTCTGGGATGTATTAAAAGAAGCATAGAGTCTAGACAATGAGAAGTAATTATCCCCCTATACTCCTTCTTGGTCAGACCTCATCTGGAATACTGTGTGTAATGTACATGGTAGTGGAACCACTGTACCGTGGACAGAGGAAAGCCTGTAGGGGCTTACAGGGGGACAGGTCCACCTGTCTCTCTGCTAGAGCCCCTGATGGTGTGGTTAGACTTGGCTCCAGATGGACACCAGGTGCTAGTCCTGGACTGACCTTGGATACACGACAGATGACCCCCAAACTGGCCGGAAGCTGGAATGGCCAGTTGCTGGTAGGCATGGCTGGTATTCAGGCAGGCACAACAAATGCAGGCAAGTACGGCAGGTATACAGGCAGGCACGACAGGTGCTGGCAGGTACAGCTGGTATAGAGGTAGGAACGATAGGTACTGTCAGGTATGACTGGTATACAGGTAGGCACTGAGGTGCAGGCAGACACGGCAGGTATACTGGCAGGTACGACAGGTACTGGTAGACAAGGCAGGTATACTGAAAGATACAACTGGAATACTGGCAGGCACGGCAAGTGCGGGTAGACAGGACTAGTATACTGAGAAACGAGCACATGGGACCTGAGAACTAGCAATCATGCAGACAACTGATTAAACACATTTCTCAGGCACCTTCCAACAGGTGGAGGTGCCGTAAATAACAATTGTCTCCCAGCCCCTGTACAATTTAGGATAGCATGCACTGTCTCTGTAAGAGATTGGCAGTGCACGTGTGCCCTAAGTGCAGGGATTTGCCAGGCGAGCGCTGAGTCTGGAAGGCAGCAGCAGGAAGAGAAAGTGTGGGGCGAGGGGCAGTGAGTGAGTTGATGTCCCAGCCACGGGAGACGAGGATGGTAAACGCTACAGTACCCCTTCCTTTATGACGCCTCTTCTTCAAGCCTGTAAGAAATCTCTCCAGGAAGAGAGGGGCATGGATGTTATCCTTGGGCTCCCATGACCTCTCATCAGGACCGAACCCCTTCCAATCCACAAGAAAAAAGTTTTTTCCTCCTACTCCTCTCTGCTTGGATCCTGCTGATGCTTTGAAGTGCCGTCTCTTCAGCTGAGAGCCCCTGTGATATGCTTTCTATAGACAAGCAGCACACCACAGCGCTTGTCAGCTGAAGGCACGTCACTCCAAAGCATCGGCAGAATCCAGACAGAGGAAGAGAGTGAAGTCTGATCTGAGCATGCATGATCAGACTGCTCTCACTCACAGAAATAGCCCCACCCCTACCAGTGACGTGCCCTGCTCTGTTCATCCGATTCCGGTCCCCAGATTCCCCAGAAGTAGCAGAGTCAGAATCACAAAAGAGCAAATTATTACACACAGAGATTAGCTTACAGGAGCAGGGCAGGTAATAGGAGTATATTAGAAAACTGATAGGAAGAGTTAGGACATAGGAAAGGGGGTGAAATTAGTAGTGGAAAACCTCTTTAAACTTCCAGCTTACTGCTGGAAGCTGCTCAGAAATAGTTTTGTGCTCCTCTAATTAAGTTCTGTGTCTTTGCTACTGTTTAGTGTTTGTGTTCGCTGTTTGACCCTTGCTTGTTTATTGACATTTCTCCTGTCTGACAATTTTGTACCTTTGCTGCCCTCTAGGTTTTGACCCAGCTAACTGACCATTCTCTAGCCTTTGATCACTCCTCCGGACAGCAGTCCTTCTATGGAAGTAATCCAGTGGATCCTAGTTTTAAAACCAGATCCCTGTACAGGGATTAAATGGTGAAGTTTGGGGTTCATTTGGTATCTGCCAGACGGAGAGACTTTTTGTCAAGTTTGTCCGACATAACCTTTTGGGCCTAAGGCTTCTGTGAGACGTACACACGTGGTCAAAATTGTTGGTACATCTCGTTTAATGAAAGAAAAACCCACAATGGTCACAGAAATAACTTGAATCTGACAAAAGTAATAATAAATTAAAAATCTATGAAAATGAACAAATTAAAGTCAGTCATTGCTTTTCAACCCTGCTTCCATAGAATTTTTAATAAATTAAACTCATGAAGTAGGCCTGAACAGAAATTATGGTACCCCTGAAAATAATGTGACAAAAGGGACATATTAAATAGTGTTGAGCCACCCCCGTAGTGTTCGGGTTCGGTTCGGTTCGTCGAACACCGGGATGTTCGAGGAACTGTTCGTCGAACTGTTCGTCGAACACCTTAGAACACCGTCGAACACCGTTAAAACCAATGGCAGGCAAACAAAAACACATAGAAACACATAGAAAACACCTGCAAAGGTGTCCAAAAGCTGACAAACTGCTCAGAAGACACTCTCTTTAAAAAAGCCGGCCGGCAAATTCAGCAGCGGCATACACCGGTACCCGACAATTTAGACAAGAAGGAATAGAGCCTCACACATAGATTAGATAGATAGAAACATGTCAGTCACACATATAAGAAGCACAGTGACAGTGTTGGTTACTGCACTTGTCATTTAGTGTAAAGGATTTATTAAAAAAAATATTAGTGTTTTCATGCACCGTCTCTTTAAAAAAGCCGGCCGGCAATTCAGCATCTGTACCCGACAATTTAGAACAGAAAGAATAGAACTTCACACATAGATTAGATAGATAGAAACATGTCAGTCACATATATAATAAGTACAGTGATAGTGTTGCTTACTGTACTTGTCATTTAGTGTAAAGGATTTATTTAAAAAAATAATAGTGTTTTCATGCACTGTCTCTTTAAAAAAGCCGGCCGGCAATTCAGCAGCGGTACCCGACAATTTAGAACAGAAAGATAGAGCATCACACATAGATTAGATAGATAGAAACATGTCAGTCACATATATATGAAGTACAGTGATAGTGTTGGTTACTGTACTTGTCATTTAGTATTAAAATAAAGGATTTATTATTAAAAAAATTGGCGTGGGGTTCCCCTTAATTTTAGGCTCTAGCGGAGGTTAAGCAGACGGCTGGGGCAGATGTTTGAAGCCTGGGAAGGGGGTAATACCCACGGAGCTTCCCAGGCTACTAATATCAGCCCCCAGCTGAATACATAGCCTTTACTAGCTATTAAAATGGGGGACCCCCCAAAAAAATGACGTGGGGTCCCCCCTAATTTAATAGCTAGCAAAGGCTAGGCAGACAGCTGGGGGCTGATATTAATAGCCCAGGAAGGGAGCCATGAATATTGGCCCCCTCCCAGGTTAGAAACACCAGCCGTCAGCCGCCCCAGAAATGGCGCATTCATAGGATGCGCCAATTCTGGCACTTAGCCTCGCTCTTCCACGCTGCCCTGGTGCGGTGGCAGGGGGTAATAGGGTTGGGGTTGATGTCAGCTTATAATGCCAGCTGACATCAAGCCCAGGTTAGTAATGGAGAGGCGTCTATAAGACACCCCCATTACTAACCCCATAGTCAAAGTTAAAAAAAACACAAACACCCAGAATAAAGTCCTTTAATTGAAATAAAGACACAATCCTTTATTGTTCTAAATTAAACCATACTTACCATCACGCCCATTCCAGCTGAAGCCAACGATCTCCTGCAATAAAAGAAAAATAATAAAGCAACCTCATCCTTACCTTTCCATGGTTCCCACGACAGCTTCAGCTCTGCTACATCGAGATGACAGGCTGGACCGCAGCAGAACGCTGCCATCCAGCCTGTCATCCCGCAGACACTGAGAAGCGCAGGCTTGCTTGCGCTGCTCAGCGTCTCTCTGTGATGACATCCAGATGGGCCGAGTTCATGTCCAATGAACTCGGCTCACCTCATGCACGTCACTGACAGCGTGGGAAAATTCTCACGCTGAAGCGCTGATTGCAGGAGAATTTTCCCACGCTGTCAGTGACGTGCAGGAGGTGAGCTGAGTTCATTGGACATGAGCTCACCTCATGCACATCACTGACAGCGTGGGAGAATTCTCCTGCACTCAGCACTTCAGCGTGAGAATTTTCCCACGCTGTCAGTGACGTGCATGAGGTGAGCCGAGTTCATTGGACATGACCTCGGCTCATCTGGATGCCGTCACAGCGAGACAGTGAGGAGCGCAAGCATGCCTGCGCTTCTCAGTGTCTGCGGGATGACAGACTGGATGGCAGCGTTCTGCTGCGGTCCAGCCAGTCATCTCGATGTAGCAGAGCTGAAGCTGTCGTGGGAACCATGGAAAGGTAAGGATGAGGTTGGTTTATTATTTTTCTTTTATTGCAGGAGATCGTTGGCTTCAGCTGGAATGGGTGTGATGGTAAGTATGGTTTAATTTAGAACAATAAAGAATTGTGTCTTTATTTCAATTAAAGGACTTTATTCTGGGTGTTGTGTTTTTTTTAAATACTTAACTAGAAATTCATGGCGGTCATGTCTAATACTGGCGTGACCCGATGAATTTTGGGCTTGGGGCCAGCTGATAATACCAAGCTGGCCCTAACCCCTTTATTACCCAGTGAGCCACCGCACCAGGGCCCTGGATGAGTTGGGTACAGCGCCAGAAGATGGCGCTTCTATGAACGCGCCATTTTCCGGGGTGGCTGCGGACTGCAATTTGTAGCGGGGGGGGGGCCCAGAAAGCTTGGGCCTCCCTGCGCTGCAGATTCCAGCCCCCAGCTGCCTAGTTGTACCTGGCTGGACACAAAAATAGGGCGAAGCCCCACGTACTTTTTTTTTAATTATTTCATGAAATTCATGAAATAATTAAGAAAAAAAGGGCTTCCCTATATTGTTGTGTCTGGCCAGGTATAAATAGGCAGCTGGTGGATGGGGGCAGCCCGTTCCTGCCTGCTGTACCTGGCTGGACACTAATATAGTGCGAAGCCCCACTTCAATTTTTTTTAATTATTTCATGAAATTCATGAAATAATTAAGAAAAAAAGGGCTTCCCTATATTGTTGTGTCCGGCCAGGTACAAATAGGCAGCTGGTGGTTGGGGGCAGCACGTTCCTGCCTGCTGTACCTGGCTGGACACAAATATAGTGCGAAGCCCCACTTCAATTTTTTTTAATTATTTCATGAAATTCATGAAATAATTAAGAAAAAAAGGGCTTCCCTATATTGTTGTGTCCGGCCAGGTACAAATAGGCAGCTGGTGGATGGGGGCAGCCCGTTCCTGCCTGCTGTACCTGGCTGGACACAAATATAGTGCGAAGCCCCACTTCAATTTTTTTAAATTATTTCAGGAAATTCATGAAATAATTTAAAAAAAATTGACGTGGGGCTTCGCACTATATTTGTGTCCAGCCAGGTACAGCAGGCAGGAACGGGCTGCCCCCAACCACCAGCTGCCTATTTGTACCTGGCCGGACACAACAATATAGGGAAGCCCTTTTTTTCTTAATTATTTCATGAAATAATTTAAAGAAAATTGACGTGGGGCTTCGCCCTGTTTTTGTGTCCAGCCAGGTACAACTAGGCAGCTGGGGGCTGGAATCCGCAGCGCAGGGAGGCCCAAGCTTTCTGGGCCCCACCCGCTGCAAATTGCAGTCCGCAGCCACCCCGGAAAATGGCGCGTTCATAGAAGCGCCATCTTCTGGCGCTGTACCCAACTCATCCAGGGCCCTGATGCGGTGGCTCACTGGGTAATAAAGGGGTTAGGGCCAGCTTGGCATTATCAGCTGGCCCTAAGCCCGAAATTCATGGGGTCACGCCAATATTAGACATGACCACCATGAATTTCTAGTAAAGTATTTAAAAAAAACACAACACCCAGAAAAAAGTCCTTTAATTGAAATAAACACACAATTCTTTATTGTTCTAAATTAAACCATACTTACCATCACGCCCATTCCAGCTGAAGCCAACGATCTCCTGAAATAAAAGAAAAATAATAAAGCAACATCATCCTTACCTTTCCATGGTTCCCATGACAGCTTCAGCTCTGCTACATCGAGATGACAGGCTGGACCGCAGCAGAACGCTGCCATCCAGCCTGTCATCCCGCAGACACTGAGAAGCGCAGGCTTGCTTGCGCTCCACGGTGTCTCTCTGTGAGGGCATCGAGATGAGCCGAGTTAATGTCCAATGAACTCGGCTCACCTCATGCACGTCACTGACAGCGTGGGAAAATTCTCCTGCACTCAGCGCTTCAGCGTGGGAGAATTCTCACACTGAAGCGCTGAGTGCAGGAGAATTCTCCCACGCTGTCAGTGACGTGCAGGAGGTGAGCTGAGTTCATTGGACATGAGCTCACCTTATGCACGTCACTGACAGCGTGGGAGAATTCTCCTGCACTCACCGCTTCAGCGTGAGAATTTTCCCACGCTGTCAGTGACGTGCATGAGGTGAGCCGAGTTCATTGGACATGAACTCGGCTCATCTGGATGTCGTCACAGAGAGACGCTGAGCAGCGCAAGCAAGCCTGCGCTTCTCAGTGTCTGCGGGATGAGAGGCTGGATGGCAGCGTTCTGCTGCGGTCCAGCCTGTCACCTCGATGTAGCAGAGCTGAAGCTGTCGTGGGAACCATGGAAAGGTAAGGATGAGGATGCTTTATTATTTTTCTTTTATTGCAGGGGATCGTTGGCTTCAGCTGAAATGGGCGTGACGGTAAGTATGGTTTAATTTAGAACAATAAAGGATTGTGTCTTTATTTCAATTAAAGGACTTTATTCTGGGTGTTTGTGTTTTTTTCAACTTTGACTATGGGGTTAGTAATGGGGGTGTCTTATAGACGCCTCTCCATTACTAACCTGGGCTTGATGTCAGCTGGCATTATAAGCTGACATCAACCCCAACCCTATTACCCCCTGCCACCGCACCAGGGCAGCGTGGAAGAGCGAGGCTAAGTGCCAGAATTGGCGCATCCTATGAATGCGCCATTTCTGGGGCGGCTGACGGCTGGTGTTTCTAGCCTGGGAGGGGGCCAATATTCATGGCTCCCTTCCTGGGCTATTAATATCAGCCCCCAGCTGTCTGCCTAGCCTTTGCTAACTATTAAATTAGGGGGGACCCCACGTCATTTTTTTTGGGGGGTCCCCCATTTTAATAGCTAGTAAAGGCTATATATTCAGCTGGGGGCTGATATTAGTAGCCTGGGAAGCTCCGTGGGTATTACCCCCTTCCCAGGCTTCAAACATCTGCCCCAGCCGTCTGCTTAACCTCCGCTAGAGCCTAAAATTAAGGGGAACCCCACGCCAATTTTTTTAATAATAAATCCTTTATTTTAATACTAAATGACAAGTACAGTAACCAACACTATCACTGTACTTCATATATATGTGACTGACATGTTTCTATCTATCTAATCTATGTGTGAAGCTCTATTCTGTCTGTTATAAATTGTCGGGTACCGCTGCTGAATTGCCGGCCGGCTTTTTTAAAGAGACAGTGCATGAAAACACTATTATTTTTTTTGATAAATCCTTTACGCTAAATGACAAGTACAGTAAGCAACACTGTCACTGTACTTCGTATATATGTGGCTGACATGTTTCTATCTATCTAATCTATGTATGATGCTCTATTCTGTCTGTTATAAATTGTCGGGTACCGCTGCTGAATTGCCGGCCGGCTTTTTTAAAGAGACAGTGCATGAAAACACTATTATTTTTTTTGATAAATCCTTTACGCTAAATGACAAGTACAGTAAGCAACACTTTCACTGTACTTCGTATATATGTGACTGACATGTTTATATCTATCTAATCTATGTGTGAAGCTCTATTCTTTCGGTTCTAAATTGTCGGGTACAGGTGTATGCCGCTGCTGAATTGCCGGCTTTTCATGTTTCACTGTTGGCACTGTTCCCATCGATTTGGGCAATCACTGTAATGCCACAACCACCATGGCTGTGGCATTACAGTGAGTGGCAGACAATCCCTGCATGATTGGTGCTCTAAATAGCACCAGACATGCAGGACACGCTTTTGGTGCACGAACAGTTATCGAACATAACCTCGAACAGCCGAATTTTTTGCAAATCGTTCGGGTTCGTCGAACAACTCGAACACCGCCCAAAACAGCTCGAATTTGAGATTGGCGAACAGTTCTAGTCGAACACCACTCATCTCTAATATTAAATCAAGTTGTGTCCACTAATTAGCATCACAGGTGTCTACAATCTTGTAATCAGTGGACCTGTATATAGGGCTACAGATACTCACTGTGCTGTTTGACAACATGGACCAGAAGAAGCAAAGGAAAGAGTTGTCTCAGGAGATTAGAAAGAAATTTATTGACAAGCATGTTAAAGGTAAAGGTTATAAGACCATCTCCAAGCTGCTTGATGTTCCTGTGACTACAGTTGCACATATTATTCAGAAATTTAAGATCCATGGGACTGTAGCCAACCTCCCTGGATGCGGCCGCAGGAGGAAAATTGATGAGAAATCAAAGAGATGGATAATACGAATGGTAAAAAAAAAGAGCCCAGGATAATTTCTAAAGAGATGAAAAGTGAACTTCAAGCTCAAGGAACATCAGTGTCATATCACACCATCCGTCGTTGTTTAATCCAAAGTGGACATCATGGGAGACGACCAAGGAGAACACCATTGTTGAAAAAAAATCATAAAAAAGCCAATCTGGAATTTGCCAAACTACATGTTGACAAGCCACAAAGCTTCTGGGAGAATGTCCTATGGACAGATGAGACAAAAATGGAAGTTTTTGGCAAGGCACATCAGCTCTATGTTCACAGACTGAAAAATGAAGCATATCAAGAAAAGAACACTGTCCCTACTGTGAAACATGGAGGAGGCTCTGTTATGTTCTGGAGCTGCTTTGCTGCATCTGGCACAGGGTGTCTTGAATCTGTGCAAGGTACAATGAAATCTTAAGACTATCAAGGCATTCTAGGCACAGAAAAATGAAGGCACAGAAAAATGTGCTGCCCAGTGTCAGAAAGCTTGGTCTCAGTCGCAGGTCAAGGGTCATGCAACAGGATAATGACCCAAAACACACAGCTAAAAACACCCAAAAATGACTAAGAGGAAAACATTGGACTATTCTGATGTGGCCTTCTATGAGCACTGACCTAAATTCCATTGAGCATCTTTGGAAAGAGCTGAAACATGCCGTCTGGAGAAGGCAACCTTCAAACACGAAACAATTGGAGCAGTTTGCTCATGAGGAGTGGGCCAAAATACCTGTCGAGAGGTGCAGAAGTCTCATTGACAGTTACAGGAATCGTTTGCTTGCAGTGGTTGCCTCAAAAGGTTGTTGAACAAAATATTAAGTTAAGGGTACCATCATTTCTGTCCAGGCCTATTTCATGAGTTTAATTTTTTAAAAATTTCTGTGGAAGTAGGGTTGAAAAGCAATGACTGACTTTCATTTGTTCATTTTCATAGATTTTTAATTTATTATTACTTTTGTTAGATTCAAGTTATTTCTGTAACCATTGTGGCTTTTTCTTTCACTAAACGAAGGGTAGCAACACTTTTGACCACGTGTGTAACACTTCTAGAGCACCATTATATTATAGCGCCATTATATATAGCAACATAGTGTTTTACATATATTGTCATCTCTTTCTGCATTGGAGCTCACAATCTGAATTCCACATCAATATATATTTGGAGTGTAAAAAAAACCCACACAAACACGGGAAAACATGCAAACGCCTTACAGATATTGTCCTTGGTGGGATTTGAACCCTTGATCCCAGTGCTGCAAGACTACAGTGCTAACTACTGAGCCACCATACTTTAATATCTATCATTATATTTTAGACCATAGTTAAAGAAAGTCCCGAATGTGGCTATTATTGAGCAATCCAGGTGATTATTCCAGCTCTGTGCTATCAGTGTGAAAGATCAAACCCTGGAAATATTGGTCATAGAGGATCATTCTACCTTTATTTATATCTGCAGAATTTATAAAATAAAAAAAAGCTTAAACTTATCTCTGACACCAGCTCTACTTGAGAAATGTCGGGGCCGGATCTTCCATTACTCACGTAACATTGTGATGCCACATGAGCACTACAGCCATAATTCCATATGACATCCGATGTTCATCCAAGGGAAGGATGAGCACTACAGCTCATCAGCAGCAACTAATAGGAAGCAGTGTACTCATGGCATAACAATGTCACACAAGCGCTAGATAATTGGATTGGTGCTGGTGTGTAGAAGTGAGCATCAGTTTATTTTTCTTATCACATTTGGGTCTATAACATTTAAGAGGAGGTTAACTGAGAAGTATGCAAGCTCTTGAATTGTGGTTTAATGGCTTAAGCCTTAAGTGATTAGAATCAGTAGTTTAGCTGTTAGGCGACGGCCCCACTATCAGTATTTGGTCAGTATTCGGTCAGTATTTTTTCTCAGGAGTGGGAGACAAAACCAGGAGTGGGTGATAAATGCAGAATTGGTGACTAGTTTCTATTATACCTTTTCTCTGATTGCTCCTCACCTGGTTTTGTCTCCCACTCCTGAGTAAAAATACAGAGATATTAGGCTTTTGATGCTTTTTCGTAGTTATACTTTTTGCAGCAGTGACAGCAGTAAGTAGAAATATATTGATGCAAATTTTATTTTGAACATTTTTAAAAAAAACAGCGGAAAAAAGGCAGCCTTATCTACCAAAATACGTCAGAAAACGAATGCACTTACAGGATGCAGTAGCCCCCCCGAATAAAAGCGGAGATAACACAGGTGCAAAACACTAATGAACCAACCACTCAAAAACCTATCAGTTCATGGAGGGAGTGGTTGCCTATTATTACAACTGTACACGGATAAGGCTTGTATAGGGCGCTAGTCACACACATGTAGCCGATAGTGTCTGGCTTACAGCCTATTAGTGAGTCTAGTGACGCCCATACTAGCAGGTCAGACAGGCTGCCCAGCACTATTTAAGTGCACCTAAAAGGGACAGGCACCCTAGTTTGTAAAGCCAGCATTGATAGGTTGGGCTGCATCCTGAATAAAAATAAAAAAATGTGCTGTAAAATACACTGCATATAATATGCATGAGGTATTGGTCGATATTTTGGCGAAAATATGCAAGCTTGCAACCCAAGTCAAGTGTCCTTGTTGTCTTGCAAGTCCTTACACTAAAATCAAAGCAAAACACAGCAAAAGGACAAAAAAATGTAAAAAAACATAGCTGAAAAAAGGCAGCCATATTTATCAATTAGGGGTGGACATTTCGCCAGTGAAGTTGCACCGGGACTCGGAGGTGGAGGAGGACCCGCCAACACAAGCGCTGTTTCAGCTTAAATGTATTGCGGCACAGAGGACCCACCAACTCCCTGCGCTACAATACACAGCCAATCGGGCTCTGGCAGGTGATGTCAGCATGCCAGCGACTGAGGGTCCATTACAGTGACATCATGCATTATGGCGGGGACACCAAAGTCAGCTGCCGGCTCATGCACCAGATATAGAAGAAGACTGGGCACAGCGTGGGAGAGGGGAAAGGTGAGAATAATCTTTTTTTATGTGTTTTGAGAACAGGGCACATTAACCCCAGAAAAGGTACCAGAATGTGGCACATTAACCCTAAGAAGGGGACCAGGATGAGACACATTAAACCCCAAGATGGGGCACATTAATTCCAGCAAGGAGACCAGGATGGAGGACATATTATATGGGGGGGCCAAAACTTATGTTTTATAGGATGTAGAATGCTACAAGGGCCCATACATCTGACTAGCATGCAGGTGGGGTCCCATGTCCAAATTCTCACATTCGTGTGATATGCCCGTGTGCTGCCAGATTTTTTTAACAGATGGCACACGGACTTAGAATTTCATAGATTCATTCAGGTCTAAGGGGTAACGTTTCTCCTTGTGGAGAGTGACATACTGGCCCTGGCATGCCAAGTTATGAAGGCTTATTCGCCATGCAATGCTGCTCTGGGAAATTTAATATGCTAATTGCCTCTTCAGAAAGAAAGGGGACTTGAACCCTATAGCTCCACCTGTTTATCTAAAAGTTCTCATACTTTGCACTGATGAGGGGCAATACCTCGAAACACCATGTCTGCAAATTGAGATTCTAATTTAATTTGGCTTTTATCCTAAGTCATATTGCAAGACTCGTTAAAGGGTCGATAGTGACTAGTAGGATTGCTGTTTCCAAAAGGTGGCGCTATAGAGTTCAAGTCTTCTTCCTCTTTGAAGAGACAATTTGCATATTAAATTACCCAGAGGAGAATTGCACAGCGAATAAGCCTCCTTACCTTGGCATGCCAGAGTCGGTATGTCACTTTCCACAAGGAGAAACATTACCCCTTAGACCTCAGTCCAGAACCTTTCACCTAGCCAAATCAGTTCTCATACTTTGCACTGACAAGGAGCAACACCCTGAAACACCGTGTCTGCACAATGAGATTCTAATTTAATTTGGCTTTTATCCTAAGTCATATTGCAAGACTTGTTAAAGAGTCGATAGTGACTAGTAGGATTTCTGCTTCCAACAGGTGGCGCTATAGAATTCAAGTCTCTTCCTCTCTGAAGAGGCATTTTGCATATAGATTCATTCACAAATCCATGAAAATCATGGATCCGAGAATGAGATCTGTGAGACTCAGAACATGTCTATTTCTGATCTGATTTTGAGGATCAGATTAGGTCTTACTCAGTGGGTTTTTGAGCTGTCTGAGAAAAAAATCATGTAGTACATGGATACAGATATGTAGCCTTATTATGTATATTACAGTCCCGTAGTATACAGTGTATGTTCTTGTTATATATAGAGCATTGCCTAGTTACATAGTTTCCTCATATATTATATATAACTCCATTCCTTATCAATTAGAATCCTCTCTAGTTATGTATGACGACATCTGTTTTTATACAACGGGTGAAATAAGTATTGAACATGTCACCAATTTTCCAAGTAAATATATTTCTAAAGGTGCTATTGACATAACTTCCTCTTCAGATGTCAGTAACAACCCATCCAATCCACACAGGCAAAGGAATCAAACCATAGGTGTCCATAAAATTAATTTATGTGTAATAACAAGAAATAACACAGGGAAAAAGTATTGAACACATAAAGAAAAGGGTAAAAAACCATGGAAATTTATGACACTAGTTGAAATCTATCAGTAATTAGAAAGCATTCCTGCCACTTGGTCAAAAATAATATCAGCTTCTTCAACTGATGGCCTATGAAAAGGTGTCTCATTATCAAGGTGCCACACAAGAAACATCTCATGATGGGTAAAACCAATGAGCTGGCTCAAGACTTTTTACTGCTTTTACTATTGCAAAACATACTGATGGTTACAGAAGAATTTTTATACTACTGAATGGTCCAGTGAGCACTGTTAGGGCCATAATTCGGAAGTGGTTAGAACATCATTTCATCATAAACCGACGAAGACCAGGTGATCCCTGCAAAGTTTCAGATAGGAATGAAAAGTTGTCCAAGAGCCAAAGAACACCTGTGGAGAGCTAAAGAAAGACCAAAAATCAGGAGGTACAATTGTTTCAAAGAAAATAATAAGTAATGCACTCAGCCTCCATGGCCTGTATGCATACTCACCACGGAAGACTCCAAGGCTGAACAAAAAGCATGTTCAAGCGCGTTTAAAGTTTGGTCAACAACATTTAGACAAGCCTGTAAAATACTGGTAGAATATAGTCTGTCAGATGAAATCAAAACTGAACTCTTTGAGTGCCATAATACACACCTTGTTTGGAGGCCAAAAAGCACTGCATATCACCCCAAAACCAAAACCATACCAACAGTGAAGTTTGGAGGTGGGAACATGATGATGTGGGGCTGTTTTTCAGCATATCGCACTGGCAAACTTCATATGCTTGAAGGAAGAATGAATGGACAAATGTACCTAGACTTTCTTGAAAAAAATCTGCTACCATCTACCAGGATGATGAAGATGAAACGAGGGTGCACAGTTTGGCAAGACAATAATCCCAAACAAACAGTCAAGAGAAATAACGAAGGTTTTTGTGCAAAGAATTAAATAAATTTAAGTAACATAGTAACATAGTTTTTAAGGTTGAAGGAAGACTAAGTCCATCTAGTTCAACCCACAGCCTAACATGTTGATCCAGGGGAAGGCAAAAAAAACCCATGTGGCAAACACTAAGCTCCACATTGGGGAAAAAAAATTCCTTCCTGACTCCACATATGGCTATCAGACTAGTTCCCTGGATCAACGCCCTATCAAGGAATCTAGTATATATAGCCTGTAATATTATACTTTTCAAGAAAGGCATCCATGCCCTTCTTAAATTTTAGTAGTGAATCACTCATTACAACATCATGCGGCAGAGAGTTCCATAGTCTCACTGCTCTTACAGTAAAGAATCGGCGTCCGTGATTATGATTAAACCTTCTTTCCTTCAGACTTAGAAGATGCCCCTTTGTCCCCGTCTCAGGCCTCAGAGTAAAAAGATCAGTAGAAAAGTCTTTGTACTGTCCCCTCATATACTTGTACATAGTAATAAGATTACCCCTAAGCCGTTGTTTTTCCAAACTAAATAACCCCAAGTGTAATAACCTGTCTTGGTATTGCAGACTCCCCAGTCCTCAAATAACCTTGGTCGCTCTTCTCTGCACCCGCTCTAGTTCAGCTATGTCTTTCTTATACACCGGAGACCACAGTATTCTAAGTGTGGTCACACTAGTGACTTGTATAGAGGTAAAATTATGTTCTCCTCATGAGCATCTAAGCCTCTTTTAATGCATCCCATTATTTTATTTGCCTTTGCAGCAGCTGCCTGACACTGGCCACCAAACGTGAGCTTGTCGTCCACCAATACACCCAGGTCTTTTTCAGTTACAGTTTTGCCCAGTGTTTTACAATTAAGCATATAATTATACATCTTATTTCCTCAGCCCAAGTGCATTACCTTACATTTATCCCCATTAAAGCTCATTTGCCATTTATCAGCCCAAGCTTCTAGTTTACATAGATCATCCTGTAATATCAAATTGTCCTCCTCTGTATTGATTACTCTGCAGAGTTTAGTGTCATCTGCAAATATTGAAATACTACTCTGTATGCCCCCTACAAGGTCATTAATAAATATGTTAAAGAGAAGCGGGCCCAGTACTGACCCCTGTGGTACCCCACTGTTAACTGTGACCTAGTCTGAGTGTGTTCCATTAATAACCACCCTTTGTTTCCTATCACTGAGCCAGTTCTTATCCCACTTACATATATTTTCCCCTATCCCCATTGTTCTCATTTTATATATCAACCTTTTGTGAGGAACCGTATCAAAAGCTTTTGAAAAGTCCATATACACAACATCCACTGCATTTCCTTGGTCCAGTCCGGAACTTACCTCTTCATAAAAGCTGATCAGATTAGTTTGACAGGAACGGTCCCTCGTAAACCCATGTTGATATTGGGTCATGAGGTTATTTTTCTTCAGATACTCTAGTATAGCATCTCTTAGGAAACCCTCCAGGATTTTACCCACAGTAGAGGTTAAGCTTACTGGCCTATAATTTCCAAGTTCAGTTTTTGTCCCCTTTTTGAATATTGGCACCACATTTGCTATACGCCAGTCGTGTGGTACAGACCCTGTTGTTATGGAATCTTTAAAGATTAAAAATAATGGTCTATCTATGACTTTACTTAATTCCTGCAGTACTCGTGGGTGTATCCCATCCGGGCCCGGGGATTTGTCAACTTTAGTGATTTTTAGACACCGCCGTACTTCCTGCTGGGTTAAGCAAGTGATATTTAATGGAGAATTTTTGTTATCACTGATCATGTTTTCTGTCATGAGATTTTCTTGTATAAATACTGTTGAAAAAAAATCATTTAGCATATTGGCTTTTTCCTCATCTTCATCCACCATTTCACCCAGACTATTTTTAAGTGGGCCAACACTATAATTTTTTAGTTTCTTAATATTTATGTAGATAAAGAATATTTTGGGATTATTTTTCCTTTCTCTGGCAATGAGTCTCTCTGTCTCAATCTTTGCTGCCTTGATTTGGCTTTTACAGAATTTATTTAATTTTCTATATTTATTTAATGCCTCATCACTACCTACTTGCTTTAGTTCTCTAAATGCTTTCTTTTTGTCACTTATTGCGCCCCTTACAGCTCAATTTAGCACTAGTAGTTTCCTCCTATTTCTAGCATGTTTATTTTCATAGAGTATATATTGTGCACAGGTCCTATTTAGGATGCTAATATATGTCTCCCATTTGCTTTGTGTAGTTTTATGTCTCAGAATATCGTCCCAGTTTATTGCACTAAGATCATCTCTCAACCATTGGAAATTTGCCTTCCTGAAGTTTAGTGTCCTTGTAACCCCTCTACTACTCATCTTATTAAAGGATACATGAAAACTTATTAATTTGTGATCACTATTACCCAAGTGACCCCCAACTCATATATTTGACATGCGGTCTGGCCTGTTGGTTAATATTAGGTCTAGCAGTGCCCCCCTTCTTGTTGGGTTCTGAACCAGTTGTGAAAGGTAATTGTCTCTCATAGTTGTCAAAAACCTATTACCTTTGCTTAAAACTACAGGTTTCTGTTCCCCAATGTATTTCAGGGTAGTTGAAATAATAATGGCTTCTCCTTGAGTCGCTGCTTCATCTATTTGCTTTATGAGGATATTCTCTGCTGCTTCCATTATTTTTGGAGACTTATAACAAACCCCTATCAGTAACTTATTATTTTTTCCCCTCCCCTTATCTCAACCCATAGGGACTCTACATTTTCACATTTTCATTAGATTTACATATATTCTCACGCAAGATAGGTTTTAAGGATGATTTTACATATAACCCCCCCCCTCGCTTATTTGTACGGTCATTTCTGAACAGACTATAGCCCTGTAAATTAACTGCCCAGTCATAGCTCTCATCCAGCCATGTCTCAGATATCCCCACCATGTCATAATTATTTTCCAGCAAAATTAATTCTAATTCCTCCATTTTGTTGGTGAGGCTTCTGGCATTAGTGTACATGCATTTTATGTATCTCTCTGTACCTCTATTCCTTCTTACTATATTGACTGTTCTAACCCCATCCCAATTTCTTTATTTGTGCCCAGGTCACTATCTGCTCTATCTTTCCCACCTATAAAACGAAAACCCTCCCCCCCATCCCTAGTTTGAACACTCCTCCAAAATTCTAGCCATTTTCAAGCCAAGTAAGCATGTGCAATAATTTTTGCCTGTGTCATTTCTCATTATTACACATAACTTAATTTATGGACATCTATGGTTGCATTTCTTTGGCTGAGTGGATTGGATGGGTTCTTACCAAAATTTGGTGAGAATTTAATGTCAACATCACTTTTAGAAATATATTTACTTAGAAGATTGGTGATGTTTTCAATACTTATTTCACACGCTGTATATGTCCACTATTGTTATGTTTAGCAACGTCTCTTACACAGTGTAATCTTGTTATTCACAGCACCCTCTCTTTATTACATAGAGTTCTCTCATGTTAGATGTAAAATGACTGCTGATGGAGCAGCCGGTGACCAAAAGACCAATCCATCACTCTCTTCCATTGGAAAAGAATCTTTACCACGTTCCATCAGCAGTCATTGCATTTTATATCTAACAAGAGAGGATGCTATGTGATAAAGACAGGGCGCTATAAATAACAAAAATGACAAGAGAATCTGATATGTAAGGAAGAGTCAGTACATAACAAGTGAGGGCACTGTGTAATAAGGGACGGCATATACATAATGAGAGGAGATTATATGTATATCTGTAGCTTTGCCGCCAGAAAAGGCAGGGTCCCAAACACATTTCTTGCACAGAAGCCCCAAGCTGTCAATGTCTGCCCCTGTTACTAACACAGACCAGAAAACTTATGCACTGACAGAATACAACTCTTATGTTGTCAGAATGCCCTGGAAATATCAAAATGACGACTTGCCAACACTTTCTGTTGTTTCTTGGCAAATATGGTCACTGCAACTGATTAGAAAAAAACCTCACTGTAAATTATCTCTGTAGGTAAACAGTCTTAACGTATTTGCTATGTTTCTCCAAGTTCTTATTAATTAGCTTGTCTTTAAAAATGTAGGATATCTTTAAAAGTTCAAATTACCTACAAAAGGTAAACAAAAAAGTAAAAATTTATTTTAACTACATAAAAAACATTATTATCATATTTTAGAACATGCAATGAAGATTGTCTATGTTTTAAATAACCTAGTTTAACCTTTTTTTTAAAACCTAACCAATATAATTGTATTATTTTAATTTAAGATTTCCATCTGTACAACAAAAACATACTTGATTGCAAAATACCATCATGTTAGCATTTGGCATTGGCAGAAAGGTTAGCTAGGATTAGAAAACAAGGCTGGTTAATTTATATATTTGTATTTGTTTCCGAGAACTATTTTAGAAGGCCGTTTTAAATTGCAAGTTGTAGTCCAGGGCATAGTTTGCTTCTTAAGTCTATTATAGGAAACCAGTTCATATAGCTGTGTAGCTATCAATGACAAGCACCAGCAATGTTTCCTTCAAGAAGGCAACCACCATAAGGTTCACATTTCAAAACACCAGTGGAAATTCTGTACTGAATCTAAGAAAGAAACATGACCTATGTATTTTAATTTATAATAGAGTTCTAAGATAAACTCTAGGGATTTAATTCTTTTTCTCTGTGAACAAACACACACGATGGGTAGTTTTATCGCTACAGTAGTCTTAAAAAATGTGAATAAATCAAAATATTTATTATTGTATTTGGTTTGGATGGAGCTGTGTGCTTGTATAGCAACAAATCAGGTTTCTATGACTTTGTGCTACAATACTATAGCGTCTGGGTGTCGCCTTATGGTGCCTCCAAACACTACCATATTCTCAACAAGTAGCAAGGCTTCTAGGGAAGAAAATTTCTTCCTTAGAATACTTTCATCAGCTTTTGATGATATATCTCTTAATATTTTTCACAGATTCCATATCAGTCCATAAGGAAAAAAAAATTTTTTATAAGAAGGTAAAGCGTGGGCCCATGAATACTTATGGGTGCCATAACATAGATCCACACATGAGATCTTATTGAAATATCCAACTAACCAAATACTTAAAACCTCAGTAGTCTAGTAACCACAACAGTACAAAACAGATTTTCTGGAATATTGGCTCTTCATATAATGTTAGAAAACAGGTTGCCATGAAGTGACGAGTGGATTTTAATTATTTGGTTAAAAAGTGTTTTCAGAAACTCATGCAATGACCTCTGAGGCATGGTCATGACCTAATGTCCGAGTCTATAGTGAAGAACATGAAAAATGTCTTACGATTTACATTATTGCTGTACTAGATTGTCCCTGTCAAAGGTCACACCCGTTCGAAACGTTGGACCATATCTGTTTTGACTTACAGTCTCATTTTCTTTTTATGGTGCTGAGATTCCTACTAATAAGTTTGAACCACAAGTCCCTTCCTCAAGCACACAATTTTTTTTAAAAGGACCGTGTGCCGGTCTTTCTCCTTCAAACTTCTGTAGTAAAGAACAGGCAGATTAAGTGTTGGACGACTTTAAAAAGAGGCCCTGAGGACAGGATGGAGGGCCAAGAGCAAAGTATTGCAGTGTGCATGCGCTGGGAAAGGGCAAAAGAGCACCGGTGCATGCGATCTGTAGTACTTTGCTCTGTCCTCGGCAGGGCAGAGAGAAATGCGCCTGTGCAAAAGCGCAAAGGAAAGCACTATGTGGATGACTTATGATGCGTCTTCCACACGGAGCTCAGAAGGAGGACGGCATTGCAAAAATAAAGAAGACACTGGACAAAGACCGGCGATGCCCATTGGACTGGACCACCACATAGGTGAATATAATAAAAGGGGTTTTTTTTGCCCTGCAGGGCGAATTGGAGTCATATGTGCAGCATTAGAGAATGTTGTCAAATGGGGCTGAAAGGTGGTAGCCGTCAGTTATATAGGAAAAAACTGGTGACATGTTCCCTTTAACCGGTTCAGGACCGCCCACTGTACATAAACGTCGGCGCTGCCTGGGCTCTGTGCAGCGCCGACGTTTAAAAACGGTGGGTGGTCCCGCAGCGCTCAGGACCCCCAGGGTCCTGCTAGCACTGCGGTACCAGTTCAGAGCGATAGCTCTGACATGTGGCATCATGGGGACCTGATTGGATCAGGTCCCCATGATGTTAACCTGTTCCTATCTTCTAGATGCCGCGATCCATAGCGATCGCGGCATTTAAAAGATAGGGACAGCCGGTGGTCGGCGATCGGGACCCCCCACATACCTGTCAGCGGCGGGGATCCCGGTGCTGTGACCTCTGACATCATCGAGACCTGATTGGCTCAGGTCTCGATGATGTCAGCGTCACACCAGCCAATCAGAGAGATCACCAGGGAAGTTTGTTTTAGCAACAAACTTTCCCGGGCGATCTGCCTGATAAATGTAGTTTCTCCTCCGATCTCAGTGAGAGAGCAGAGGAGAAACAGTGTGACAAGAGCTGTCAGCCTTGCCACTGTGAAAGTAAAAAAAAAATAAAATAAAAAAGAAAGTAAGAGTTAGGGTTAGTGAGTCTGTCAGATCAGTCAGTCCTGTCAGATCAGTCCCGTCAGATCTGTCAGTCAGTCAGTCCTGTCAGATCAGTCCAGTCAGATCTGTCAGTCCTGTCAGATCTGTCAGTCAGTCAGTCCTGTCATATCTGTCAGTCAGTCAGTCCTGTCAGATCTGTCAGTCAGTCAGTCCTGTCAGATCTGTCAGATCTGTCAGTCAGTCAGTCCTGTCAGATCTGTCAGTCAGTCAGTCCTGTCAGATCTGTCAGTCAGTCAGTCCTGTCAGATCTGTCAGTCAGTCAGATCTGTCAGTCAGTCAGTCCTGTCAGATCAGTCAGTCAGTCCTGTCAGATCAGTCAGTCAGTCCTGTCAGATCTGTCAGTCAGTCAGTCCTGTCAGATCTGTCAGTCAGTCAGTCCTGTCAGATCAGTCCAGTCAGTCCTGTCACATCAGTAATCAGTCCTGTCAGATCAGTCAGTCAGTCCTGTCAGATCAGTCAGTCAGTCCTGTCAGATCAGTCCGGTCAGTCCAGTCCGGTCCCGTCCTTTCAGTCCGGTCCGTTCAGTCCAGTCAAAAAATATAAAAATAAAATGGCCCGTCAGACTTATACCGCAGAGGAGGTGTATGCCCTGCTGTGTTCTGACACTGATGACAGCGCAATCTCAGATGGAGATATGGATTTTGAGGGCTTTAGTAGCGGCGACACTGAGAGCCCAGAAATGAGAAGTGATTCTGTTCCATCCTCAAGCCCAAGGACCAGTACAGCAATAGGGGCAAATAGCGCTACTGGAGAAACGTCTCCAAATCAGGGAACACTGCCCAGTACAAGCGCTGTCCCTGCTACTAGTGAATTGGCGCACGCCAGTGTACAAGGGGCGTTGCCACATGATCTAGCATTTCCCAGATGGGAGGCTTCAGATTCGGCTGCTCCATTCAGCCCTGATTTCAACGCCATTCCTGGTATAAATGTGGAGGTGGAAGATTTTGGACCAATTCATTTTTTTAATTTGTTTTTTACAGACAGCTTGCTAGAGCATATTGTCGTGCAAACAAATTTATATGCGTCCCAATTCATAAGCCAGAATCCCCGATCTTACTATGCTAGGGCAAATTTATGGACACCAACTAATGTCCCGGAAATAAAAAAAATTTTAGGACTTACATTTGCCATGGGGCTTGTTAAAAAACCGAGCATTCGATCCTACTGGTCCAACCACCCTGTTCAAGCCACCCCTATGTTTTCAGTTATTCTGCCTAGGACCCGTTATGAAATGCTCATGCGGTTTTGGCATTTTAACGACAATAGTCAATGCCTGCCCAGAAATGCCCCAGAACATGACAGGTTATATAAAATTAGACCCTTCATTGAAAATTTGTCAGAAAAATTCTTAAGCCTCTACACCCCAACACAAAATATTTCTATAGACGAGTCCCTTGTAAAATTCAAAGGAAGACTGCACCTCAAGCAATTTATCCCATCTAAAAGGGCAAGGTTTGGAATAAAGCTCTATAAAATGTGCGAAAGTTCAACCGGATACACATCCGCTTTTCGCATATATGAGGGGAAAGATAGCCAACTAAACCCACCAGGATGCCCTACTTATCTGGGGACATCTGGAAAAATTGTTTGGGAGCTGATAAGTCCATTTTTTCAAAAAGGCTACAATCTATATGTGGACAATTATTACACCAGCATACCCCTATTTAAAAGTCTGGTTGAACACAACATCGGGGCTTGTGGGACCATCCGTAAAAACCGTCAGGGGTTTCCACAACCATTGGTCAACCAAAAGTTTCAAAATGGGCAGTCAGGGGCTGTACGCAACGGAGAGCTGCTTGCCCTGAAATATAGGGATAAGAGGGATATTTTTGTCCTCAGCTCAATCCACACAGATGCCACAAGGGCCACTGTAGAACTAGGATCCACCACTCCGAAGCAAAAACCTGTGTCAGTCATTGACTACAACAAACACATGGGGGGTGTGGACCTTGCAGACCAGGTTCTACAGCCATACCAGGTATCAAGAAAGTCCTATACCTGGTATAAAAAGTTGGTTATTTATTTGTTTCAGGTGGCCACATACAATTCTTTTGTGTTGTACAAAAAAGCAGGAAATTCAGATCCTTTTCTTGATTATCCAGAAAAGGTAATTGAAAATCTTGTCTTTCAAAGTGTTAGCCCCGCTCATCCATTAGAATCTGAGGATGTGAAAAGACTCACTGAGCGACATTTTATTGCACTTATTCCAGCAACGGAAACAAGAAGGAACCCCCAGAAAAGATGTCGTGTATGTACTAAGAGAGGAATGAGGCGTGATACCCGCTACTATTGCCCACAATGCCCATCATTGCCAGCCTTATGCGTCACTGACTGCTTTAAAATCTTCCACACAGAACCACGTTTTTAAACTGTAAAAATGTATCCCAATTTGTCATTCAAACATTTGGTTCATTTAGTGAATGACACATTCGAGTAGAGCTCACTTAATTTCCAGGGGGGGTTCTCCAGAATCTAAACCTTCCATTGCGTGCTTGTTTCTGGAAATCATCCATTGAGTTAAAATGGTCACTAAACCCATAGATGAATTCCCAGAGGGGTTTCATTTCCAAAATGGGGTCACTTCAGGGGGGATTCTTTAGCTCTGGTACTCTGAAAAGTGCCAAAACAGCATAATCCCCCCTGAAGTGACCCCATTATAGAAATGACACCTCTGTGGGTAATCATCTATGGGTTTAGTGACCATTTACCTATCTACTTATTTTCCCACCACTAGATTAATTTATACAGAGGAGTAGATTGTAAAATTCGGTCACTTGTTGTGGGTTTCCTCTGTTTAGGCACCTCAGGGGCTCTCCAAATGCAACATGGCGTCCGCTATCCATTCCAGTCAAATTTCCATTCCAAAAGTCAAATGGCGCTCCTTACCTTCCAAGCCATGCCGTGCGCCCAAACAGTGGCTTTGCACCACATATGGGGTATCAGCGTGCTCAGGAGAAATTGCACAACACATTTTGGTTCCATTTTTTCTGGCTGCCCTTGTGAAAATTAAAAATTTGAGGGTAAAGTAGCATTTTTGTGTTAAAAATGTGTTTTTTTATTTTCACACTTCAACATTATAAAATTCTGTGAAGCCCCTGGGGGTTCAAGGTGCTCACCACACATCTAGATAAGTTCCTTGAGGGGTCTAGTTTCCAAAATGGGGTCACTTGTTGGGGGTTTCCTCTGTTTAGGCACCTCAGGGGCTCTCCAAATGCAACATGGCGTCCGCTATCCATTCCAGTCAAATTTCCATTCCAAAAGTCAAATGGCGCTCCTTATCTTCCAAGCCATGCCGTGCGCCCAAACAGTGGCTTTGCACCACATATGGGGTATCAGCGTGCTCAGGAGAAATTGCACAACACATTTTGGGGTCCATTTTTTCTGGCTGCCCTTGTGAAAATTAAAAATTTGAGGCTAAAGTAGCAGTTTTGTGTTAAAAATTTGTTTTTTTATTTTCACACTTCAACATTATAAAATTCTGTGAAGCCCCTGGGGGTTCAAGGTGCTCACCACACATCTAGATAAGTTCCTTGAGGGCTCTAGTTTCCAAAATGGGGTCACTTGTTGGGGGTTTCCTCTATTTAGGCACCTCAGGGGCTCTCCAAATGCAACATGGCGTCCGCTATCCATTCCAGTCAAATTTCCATTCCAAAAGTCAAATGGCGCTCCTTACCTTCCAAGCCATGCCGTGCGCCCAAGCAGTGGCTTTGCACCACATATGGGGTATCAGCGTGCTCAGGAGAAATTGCACAACACAATTTTGGGGTCCATTTTTTCTGGCTGCCCTTGTGAAAATTAAAAATTTGAGGCTAAAGTAGCAGTTTTGTGTTAAAAATGTGTTTTTTTATTTTCACACTTCAACATTATAAAATTCTGTGAAGCCCCTGGGGGTTCAAGGTGCTCACCACACATCTAGATAAGTTCCTTGAGGGGTCTAGTTTCCAAAATGGGGTCACTTGTTGGGGGTTTCCTCTGTTTAGGCACCTCAGGGGCTCTCCAAATGCAACATGGCGTCCGCTATCCATTCCAGTCAAATTTCCATTCCAAAAGTCAAATGGCGCTCCTTACCTTCCAAGCCATGCCGTGCACCCAAACAGTGGCTTTGCACCACATATGGGGTATCAGCGTGCTCAGGAGAAATTACCCAACACATTTTGTGGTCCATTTTTTCTGGCTGCCCTTGTGAAAATTAAAAATTTGAGGTTAAAGTAGCAGTTTTGTGAAAAAAAGTTAAATGTTCATTGTTTTCTTCCACATTCCAAAAATTCCTGTGAAGCACCTGAAGGGTTAATAAACTTCTTGAATGTGGTTTTGAGCACCTTGAGGGGTGCAGTTTTTAGAATGGTATCACTTTTGGGTATTTTCTGTCATAAAGGCTCCTCAAAGTCACTTCAAATAAGATGTGGTCCCTAAAAAAATGTTTTTGTAAATTTTGTTGTAAAAATGAGAAATCGCTGGTCAACTTTTAACCCTTATAGCTTCCTAACAAAAAAAAATTTTGGTTCCAAAATTGTGCTGATGTGAAGTAGACATGTGGGCAATGTTATTTATTAACTATTTTGTGTGATATATCTCTCTGATTAAAGGGCATGAAAATTCAAAGTTTGAAAATTGCAAAATTTTCAAAATTTTCACCAAATTTCCGATTTTTTCACAATCAAACGCAAGTGATATCAAAGAAATTTTACCACTATCATGAAGTACAATATGTCACAAAAAAACAATCTCAGAATCAGGGGGATCCGTTGAAGCGTTCCAGAGTAATTACCTCATAAAGTGACAGTGGTCAGAATTGAAAAAATTGGCCCGGTCACGAAGGCAAAAACAGGCTCTGGCGCGAAGTGGTTAAAGCAAGTCACTTTTCACTAAATCACATCGCATCTTGTCACACGGGGCATGACAAGTATCTAAAACACCTAATAAAGACGTTAGTATTCCAACTAATATTGTATAATCTCTCTTTTTAGCTACTAAATTCAGGATACCTGCCACAGCAAAATGACTGTGTTTTCTTGCTAAAACTGTGCCTTCATTTTTTGACGTATGCATTTTGTCTTTGTGCAGTACTGTAATTATGTTTGAATTATGTCAGTTTCTTTTTTCTCTTTTTTTTCAATTTGTCAGTGCTGCTTTTCTTATACTATTAAATATTGTACTTTTGTTCTGCTCTGTGACACATTTTCTCGATGGGTATGTACTGTATCTTAGCGTATTTTAGCTAAATAATTCCACCATGCAGCTGGATGACCACCTGACACGCTAAAGCATTTAAATAAATGTAGGCCAATAGAGGCTGATTTGACACCTAATAGTTTATACTGTAGAGGATACTGTGGCCTGCTCTCGAGGAAGAATAAAAACACTGCCATGCAATCCACACACCAGGGTAGCAGAGAGCGGCTCCTGTTACACTCACAGTCAGCATGAAATGTACAAAATGATGTGGGAGGTATAAAATGGGGATGCAGAAGGAACTTGTCTCATCCAAACTCACTCCACTCTGCCCTATGCCCTGCGTCCTGCTCTCAGCAGTGTAGAGGAGAGGGCCTCCCAATACACTAGCATCTGTCATTGGCTCATTTGCTCCTGCTTCAAAAACTTATGGCTGGCTGATCCTGCTGTATTCTCCATCCAGTATGATTTGGCATGTATGAAGCCAGATTGGGTGGTGCTCATCATCTTCTGTGGACACTGGTTCCTTCTGCAATTAGTACCTTCATCAAAGCACTGTACTGGAATGTACTGTGTGATGTGGGCGCTAGCAATCACAAGGGAGTCCATGCTTAACGGCTCCTGTGCCAGGTTGTTCCTGTGTCAAGAGGTGCTAAAGCACAAGGTGAGGGTTGAAGTACACTTGGTTTTTGGATCAGTGGGTCTTGTACCCAACAGATCCTATCGCATTCAGCTCATTCATCGATGCACTAAGGGGAAAGTTGAAGAAGAAGGCCATGCCTTCTCACACTGCGCTGTGCCCTGCACTCAACAATATAGCGGAGGGTGGCTCCTGGTACTCTGAGCTGAATTTTGACTGAGTAGGATAGTGGGGCAACACACAAACGGACCTACATGTTGGTTTGTTCTGAGTATTTTGTGTGTTTGAAATAGCTAATGCCTTTAAAACTTTTATTCCTAAATGTAAAGAAAATTGCTGTGTTGGCTAATCTTTTAAACAATTCAGTAGAGTAATTTAGATCAGACTGAGAGCACTGGATTATCCTGATATAACTAGAAATAAATGAATCAGTTAATTCTGATTGAATTAGTGTAGAATTTTTAACAATTTGCTGAACCTTGCAAAATTGAACAATTTGAAATTTGTTTTTCGTGCATTGTCAAAAATGGCTAACGCCATTTTAAATATTGTAGAAGATTGCAGCGACCACAGAAGGCTCATTTGACTTGATCGCAGCTTGAAATCCCTTGCATGCTATCATACCACAGGGTGCAGCCAGTCAATCAGGAGGGGCTATCATAGACTGTATAAAAGCATAGGCAGCAAATGCAGCAGTCATTTTGTGATGAATCTGGATAGTGAAAGGATGTCACAGTGCAAAGTTTCGTAATAGAGATAGGTAGAGAAAGCCATAAAACACGTGAGCAAATTCCAGAGATAGTGTGTGCTGTAAAATAGTAGTAGTGAAGAAGATTGGTGTACTGTGTAGTCTTTGAAGAAAAAAAGAGAACAATACAAAGATTCAATTGATAGGGCGAGGCAAAGAGAAAAATAGAAGAGCTGCAACTGCATTTCAATTACATATTTTTCTTTTCATTCATCATGCAGAAGCAAGCCAATAATATTACTGAAAGAAAAAACTTAGGGACCGATTCATCAAGACTGGCGTAGTGGTGCTTCACCAGTCTTGCTGGAGTAGGAGGTACCGAATTAATTAAGAGGTGCCTGACACTTAATGAATTTGACGCCTCTTCTCAGTGGCATTTGCCTCTATGCGCTACATAGTTACATAGTTACATAGTTACATAGTTTATAGGGCAGAAAAAAAGACAAGCGTCCATCCAGTTCAGCCTATTTCTTGTGCACTGCAGCTATTCCGCAGCGTTTATCCAGGGGAAGGCAAAAAAAAAAACATGCGGTATAGGCCAATTTACATCATTGAGGAAAAATTAATTTCCCGACTCCAATCTGGCAGTCAGATTAAATCCCTGGATTAATTAACTATCACTAAGCATAAGATGTAATTTTATTGCTCTCAAGAAAGGCGTCCAGGCCTCTCTTGAACTCATTAAGTGAGTTGGACATCACCACTTCCTCTCCCAGAGAGTTCCAGAGTCACACGGCTCTGACCGTAAAGAATCCCCTTCTATGCTGGTGCAGGAACCTCCTTTCCTCCAGACGCATAGTGTGCCCCCTCGTCTTTGTCACCATCCTTGGTATAAACAGGTCATGGGAGAGATCTCTGTACTGCCCCCTGATGTATTTATACATGTTTATGAGGTCTCCCCTAAGCCTTCTCTTTTCCAACATAAATAGGCCTAATTTTGACAACTTCTCTGGGTATTCTAGTCCCTCCATTCCCTTTATTACCTTAGTCGCCCTCCTTTGTACCCTCTCTAGCTCCAATATGTCTTTCCTGAGCACCGGAGCCCAGAACTGTGCACAATATTCTAAGTGCGGCCTTACCAGCGCTTTATACAGAGGAAGAACAATGTTCTCATCATCTGTCCCTATTCCTCTTCTGATGCATGCCATGACTCTATTTGCTTTCACAGCTGCTGCCTGACACTGGGCACTCCAATTTAATTTGCTGTTAACCAAGACGCCCAGGTCCTTCTCCATGTCAGATTTCCCCAACGGTTTCCCATTTAATATGTATGGGTGACTGCTGTTTTTCTTTCCCATGTGCATGACCTTACATTTATCGGCATTGAACCCCATTTTTTTGGCCCAACTCCCCAATTTATCTAAATCCTCCTGTAGCTGTTCCCTATCCTCATCTGTATTAACTACTTTACAAAGTTTAGTATCATCTGCAAATATTGCTATTTTACTATGCAACCCTTCCACTAGATCATTAATAAATATATTAAATAATATAGGGCCCAAGACAGACCCTTGAGGCACCCCGCTAGTAACCCTGACACACCCTGAGCTTACTCCATTGATAACCACCCTCTGCTTTCTATCACTCAGCCAGCTATTTACCCACTTGCACACATTATCCCCCAGACCAAGCATTCTCATTTTATATACCAACCTTTTGTGTAGCACGGTATCAAACGCTTTGGAGAAGTCAAGGTATACAACATCCACTGACTCTCCCCGGTCCAGCTGTGAGCTCACCTCCTCGTAGAAGGCGATCAGGTTTGTTTAGCAGGAGCGATCCCTCATGAATCCATGTTGATATGGAGTTAGACAGTTATTATCATTAAGATATTCTACAATAGCATCTCTAATAAATCCTTCAAACAATTTACCCACAACAGACATTAAGCTTACTGGTCTATAGTTCCCAGGGTCACTTTTAGACCCCTTTTTGAATATTGGTACCACATTTGCTTGGCGCCAGTCTAGTGGGACAGTCCCTGTCCATAAAGAGTGCTTGAATATAAGATACAGCGGTCTGTCTATCACATTACTTAATTCTTTTAGTACCCGGGGGTGTATGTCATCTGGGCCTGGTGACTTGTCTATTTTGATATTATTTAGGCGTTTCTGAACTTCCTCCTGGGTTAGGTGGGTGATATTTAGCGGAGGGTTTACTTTATCACTCTGCATTTCCTCCGATAAATTGTTTTCTTTTGTGAAAACAGTGGAGAAGAAGCAATTGAGTAGGTTTGCTTTACCCTCATCGCCCTCTATGATTTTACCCAGGTTATTTTTCCATGGGCCAACTCCATCAGTTTTAATCCTTTTACTGCTTATATAGTTAAAGAACAGTTTGGGATTCGTTTTACTTTTCTTGGCAATTAGTCTCTCTGTCTCCTCTTTTGCTATTCTTATTTGTTTCTTACAGATTTTGTTTTTTTCCCTATACGATATTAGCGCTTCCTCGCTGCCTTCTTGTTTAAGTTTACCGAAAGCCCTTTTTTTGTTTTTCATTGCCCTCTTGACTTCCTTATTTAGCCACATTGGCTTCCTGCTATTCCTAGCCCTTTTATTCCCATAAGGTATGTACCTTCTACAGTGACTATGTAGGACTGTTTTGAAAATTTCCCATTTTCTATCTGTGCTCCTATTACTGAAGGTACTATCCCAGTCTATAAGGTGAAGGGCATCTCTTAGCTGATCAAACTTTTCCCTCCTGAAGTTCAGTGTTTTTGTGACTCCCTTGCTGGGCACCCTACTGAAGCACATGTGGAATTGTATAATGTTGTGGTCACTATTTCCCAGGTGCCCCCCGACCTGCACCTCAGTTATTCTGTCTGGCCTGTTAGTTAATATTAAGTCTAAAAGGGCTGTCCCTCTAGTTGGTTCCTGCACAAGTTGTGACAAATAATTGTCTTTGATAATTGACAGAAACCTGTTTCCTTTCTGAAATCTACAGCTTTCGGTTTCCCAGTCTATATCGGGGTAGTTGAAGTCCCCCATAATAATCACCTCATTATTTTTTGCTACTTCGTCTATTTGTCTCATTAATAGACTTTCCGTGGCTTCTGCTATATTTGGTGGTTTATAACAGACTCCTATGATAATTTTATTATTGTTTTTTGCCCCATGTATCTCCACCCATAAGGACTCGACCTCCTCATTTCCCTCCCATACATCCTCCGATATTGTAGGCTTTAGACACTTCTTTAAATATAGACAGACTCCACCCCCTTTCTGTTTTCTTTGATCCCTTCTAAACAGACTGTAACCCTGTAAGTTAACTGCCCAGTCATCGCTTTCATCTAACCATGTCTCGGTTATTCCCACTATGTCATAGTTACCTGTAGATATTTCTGCTTCCAGTTCATCCATCTTGTTTGTCAGGCTTCTGGCATTTGCTAGCACGCAGTTTACACAATTTTGTTTTGTTCCAATCTTCTCCCTGTGGATTGTATTAGAAATTTTCTTACCTCCCTTCCAAGTCTCTTGTCTTGGACTTTCTTTGTCGCACTTCATATCTTTCATTAGTATGTTCTCTGGTTTCATGTTCGTGTCTGGCGTTTTTCTTCCCATCCCCTCTTCTTCTAGTTTAACGCCCTCCTGATGAGTGTTGCGAGTCTCCTGGCGAATGTGTGTTTCCCGGGTTTGTTGAGGTGTAGTCCGTCTCTGGCAAGGAGTCCGTCATAGAGGTAATTCACACCGTGGTCCAGGAATCCAAATCCTTGTTGTCTGCACCATCGTCTCAGCCAGTTGTTCACATCAAGGATCCTGTTCCATCTCCTGACGCCATGCTCGTCTACTGGAAGGATAGAAGAAAAAACTACCTGCGCATCCAGTTCTTTTACTTTCTTCCCCAATGCTTCAAAGTCCTTGCAGATTGTCGGTAGGTCCTTCCTTGCCGTGTCATTGGTGCCAACATGTATCAGAAGAAATGGGTGGACATCCTTGGAACAGATGAGCTTCGGTATCCTATCGGTAACATCCTTGATCTTCGCACCTGGGAGGCAGCATACTTCTCTTGCGGTTATGTCCGGTCTGCAGATAGCTGCTTCTGTTCCTCTCAGTAGTGAGTCTCCCACCACCACCACTCTTCTTCCCTTCTTGGCTGTCCTTTTTCTTGTCGCTACTGGGTGTTTCTGGGTGCTCTTTTCTTCTTTGCTTGCTGGTAGTGCCTCATCCTTAGGTGTGCCATCTTTGTCCTCCACAAGTCCTTAAAATCTGTTTCTCAGTTGTGTGGTTGGTGGTGTCTCCATGGTCTTCTTGCTTCTTTTGGTTACTTGCCTCCACTTGTCTGCCTCTGGAGGTTCTCTGATGCTTCCTTCACTTTCCGTGACCAGTAGTGATGCTTCTGTTCTGTCCAGGAAGTCTTCATTTTCCTTGATGAGTTTTAATGTCGCAATTCTTTCTTCCAGTCCCCGCACCTTTTCTTCTAAAAGAGCCAGTAGTCTACACTTCTGGCAGGTGAAGTTGGTTTCATCTTCTGGTCGATCTGTGAACATGTAGCACATGTTGCAGCTCACCATGTAGGTTGTCACATCTGCCATGCTGCTCCTTGTCCCTGCTGACTTGATGTCTGTCTTTCTTGTGATACCCTAGGATAAACAAATTGGCAATGCTTTCCAAGCAGCTGGTCCCGGCAGTACCCAACGATCTTCTAGCTGAGGGAGACTCTTCGCTTTTCCCAGAGGGCACCTGGAATATGCAAAATGTCCTCTTCAAGCTTCAATCCCTGGTTTGGCAAAGCTTTCCAAGCAGCTGGTCCCAGCTGTACCCAACGATCTTCTAGCTGAGGGAGACTCTTCACTTTTCCCAGAAGGCACCTGGAATATGCAAATTGTCCTCTTCAAGCTTCAATCCCTGGTTTGGCGATGCTTTCCAAGCAGCTGGTCCCGGCTGTACCCAACGATCTTCTAGCTGAGGGAGACTCTTCGCTTTTCCCAGAAGGCACCTGGAATAAACAAATTGTCCTCTTCAAGCTTCAATCCCTGGTTTGGCGATGCTTTCCAAGCAGCTGGTCCCGGCTGTACCCAACAATCTTCTAGCTGAAGGAGACTCTTCGCTTTTCCCAGAAGGCACCTGGAATATGCAAATTGTCCTCTTCAAGCTTCAATCCCTGGTTATAAATCCAGTCTCATAAATGCTGCTCCATTTTGAGACTGGAGTAGCATTTTTGGTGTATACAATGATGAATTTGATGTATTGCCTGGCTCCTTCCCGGCTTCATCCATAGAGCTCTTTCAAACAGGCATAAAAACTTCATAAATCACAATATTTTTGAGCAATTCTCTGTTGTACAAACATTTTGCAACTTATCAGAGCATTTACACTACTTTTTTGGCATAAAATATTTGCTGAATTGGCTCATTAATGTCTGCCCAACAACAATATATCATTAGAGGGGCCTAATCAAAAACCATCACCAGAAAAAACCCTTCCTAAAATATCCTTTATTTATATAATATTTATAAATTGATCAAAAACCACAAAAATAAACAAACACAAAAGAAATAAATAAGATATCAACCTGGGGCTGTTGAAAGTGCTAGGAGGTCCATAACAGGAACTCTCACTTTGCCCCTGCCTGGCTGCGGAGGTCGACACCCTATAGGAAGGTCAAGATTGGTGCCCCTACTCAGCATAGGCTGACCCTATCGGTCCATAACCAGCCCTATAAACTTGTTTCTATAACTACAACACTCAATCCATACTCCCATATGCAGTACACAAATTTTGTGCATTTTTATGTATGTGTTTTGTTTGTTCATGCACACTGCACTTTGGGTGTAATCTATTAATTTTTAGAGTAATCTCATTAAAAGTTATTTTCTAACCCATTGGCTATATTGAACTAATTAATTGGG
Organism: Phyllobates terribilis; assembly: GCF_046119375.1. Lineage (NCBI taxonomy): Eukaryota > Metazoa > Chordata > Amphibia > Anura > Dendrobatidae > Phyllobates > Phyllobates terribilis. Next base: position 697,808,717 of record NW_027362762.1, read on the forward strand.
TAACCACATATACTATTACATTGACAATTAGAATCAGTCGACGAGGAGTGGTTGCACCAGTACACAGTAGGGTGTTAACCTCCGCTGAGAGGCAGGGACATCTAGATGGCTATATTTGGGCCCCAAGAGAAAATCTAATTCCTACATCTGTATTGATCTATGCCCTGTTTTCATTTTTTGACTTGCTTTGGTCACCATAAAAACCCAGGCAGTCTCTACTTTTTTGTGAATTAAATGTTTGGTATAGTGACACCACCATTGAGTGTTATAGTTGTAGAAACAAGTCTATAGGACTGGTTAGGGACCGATAGGGTCAGCCTATGCTGAGTGGGGTCACCAATCTCAACTTTCCTATAGGGTGCCGACCTCTGCAGCCAGGCAGGGGAATAGTGAGGGTTCCTGTTAGGGACCTCCTAGCACTTTCAACAGCCCCAGGTTGATATCTTATTTATTTATTTAGTGTTTATTTATTTCAGTGGTCTTTGATCAATTTTTAAATATTATATAAATAAAGGATATTTTAGGAAGGGTTTTTTTCTCATTAGTGTCTGCCACACAAAGCATGTTAGTGGGGATGGAACATTTGGCACATCAATTTTCTCAGTCAAAGCAGGATGATATTATCTCTAATAATGACACTGTCAGTTTCAGTCAGCTTTCTGTATAATCCTCTGTCATTACAGTTAATACTTTAGATTGCTGACTTTCAAGTCTTTCAATGACTTCTGGGTCTTTACTGCCACTCAGTCATCTGAGCATCAGCATTCTGGGAGCTAAGGAAGATATTTTAGAACAACAATTATTTCTTCCAGTTGATGTATTGGATGAGATGAACAGTCACCATTTGAACTTTTAAGAGATGGTGGCACAGAAGGTGCCATGCATGATGTTGGTGACTATCAGTCATGCTGTAGGTGCACTGACAGTGACAGTCAAGGGGGTAGTGGCCTTCTGTGTAGGGGCAAATCAAAAGGTAGGAATCAGGAGAGTAAGAACGGAGCTCAGAACATTTCCCACACTGTCAGTCTAGTCAAGTATGATGATGATAATGATGATGATTGTGTGGTGACAGAAGCTGGAAAACCGATCAGGATGATGAGGATATGATAAAAATGTGGCGCTTCTGCTGCACATGAGTGCCACAGATCCTAGAGGGGTGCATGGATGGATTCCTCCACAAGAGGCCCCTACAGCATACACACACATCCACTTTCCTCTTCAGACCACCAGAGGGAGCCAGTTAGGGATAAAAATAGGGAAGGTGGAGCTAGGCAGTGAGTAGTTCCTCTGGAGAGTTCAGCAAGTACAGGACTGAATACAGAGTCGAGCTCAGTCCAGAGAATAGAGTCCCTGCTCAGAGCCAGAGAGAAACAGAGTTCTCAGTTCAGTTCCTCTAGTGGAAAAGCCTAGAGTGAAGCTCAGGTTAATGAGCCAAGGCGTGCCGACGCCATAAGAGTGGTGAAGCACGGCAAGCTGCCGCTAGTGTGTATAGCCTAGTGAGGGCCTCAAGCTAGAGGAGTAAGCGAGCTACAAAGGGGGCAGAGGAGCTGTTCAAGCTCACCCCTGAAAACATATACCGGACACCGGGTCCACGTCTACAGGGCCGTATATTCCCCTGTAGAGACAACCGGAGACCCATGGAAGACTTCAGGTCCCAGGATCACCCAAGAGCTGATACGTACCAGAGCCAGAAGTCATGGAGGCCCCGCAAGCTGGGAGCGTGTACTCCAAGAGAAGGCCCTATCACAAAGTCAGCCGGTGCAGGACAGAGACAAAGTTAAGCCTAGCTCCAGGCAGGTCAGAAACTTACTACACAAAGGCAAGAAACAGGAGGCACTATACCCGCTCACTGGGGAGAATCCTGATATGCACCCTTCACCCTACAGTGCTCCAGAATGTGCCTGGACTTCCATCAGTAAAAGGTACTGAAGTGACTATCGTGTCCCTGTCCCGGCTGGGTCCCATCTGTCCTGCATCCTACATCCACACTGCCCTGTGGCCTAGCTCCACCTGTGGGGAGCTATACCACCCAAGCTGCCTTAACACCGGCCTCAGTGGGCTGCCGCAGCGCTGGTGGTCCTCACCAGGCACCACAGGTGGCATCACGAACATTCACATAATTATCCACCCTTTTAAAGAGAGGCCCAGGGTACGGGCCCGGGAGCTGACTACCGCGACATCCCCCAAAACTGACAACAAGGGCCGGGCGCCGAGTCCTTTCCATCCCCTGGGTGCGTCATCTCTTTCCTGGTGTCATGAACAGGATTCCGTTGCAATGACGGAGTGTTATGCCCGTTGCCACAGGGTACTGTGCAGCTTTAATCAAAAACTGTGTATTAAACTGTGGCGAAGATTGCCACGATTGTTGGGCCGCCGAGCGGGAAGAAGGGCGTACCCGCGGGAAACTGAGAGGCGTACCTGCAAAAGCGAGCGAAGCCCCGGACACACCCCACGCCTCGACGTCAAACCAGGATGCGCCAGGTCCTGGAAGGAGCGTCACTGAACGCTCTGACGTGGGACGCAAGCGATGCAAGTAGAGATGAGCGGTGTTGGACTCAAACTGTTCGCCAATCTCAAATTTGAGCTGTTTTGGGCGGTGTTCAAGTCGTTCGACGAACACGAACGATTTGCAAAAAATTTGGTTGTTTGAGATTATGTTCGATAACTGTTCATGCACCAAAAGCGTAACTGGATTTTTTCACATCATGCAGGGATTGTCTGCCACTCACTGTAATGCCACAGCCATGGTGGTTGTGGCATTACAGTGATTGCCCAAATCGATGGGAGCAGTGCTCTAAGTGAAACATGAAAAGGCGGCAATTCAGCAGCGGCATACACCGGTACCCAACAATTTAGAACAGAAAGAATAGAGCATCACACATAGATTAGATAGATAGAAACATGTCAGTCACATATATAAGAAGTACAGTGACAGTGTTGGTTACGCTACTAATCATTTAGTGTTAAAATAAAGGATTTACTAAAAAAAAAATTGGCGTGGGGTTCCCCGTAATTTTAGTCTCTAGCGGAGGTTAAGCAGACAGATGGGGCAGATGTTTGAAGCCTGGGAAAGGGGTAATACCCACGGAGCTTCCCAGGCTAATATCAGCCCCCAGCTGAATACCTAGCCTTTACTAGCTATTAAAATGGGGGACCCCCCAAAAAATGACGTGGGGTCCCCCCTATTTTAATAGCTAGCAGAGGCTAGGCAGACAGCTGGGGCTGATATTAATAGCCCAGGAAGGGTGCCATGAATATTGGCCCCCTCCCAGGCTAGAAACACCAGCCGTCAGCTGCCCCAGAAATGGCCAATCCATAGGATGCGCCAATTCTGGCACTTAGCCTCGCTCTTCCCACTGCCCTGTAGCCGTGGCAGTGGGGTATTAGGGCTGTGGTTGATGTCAGCTTATAATGCCAGCTGACATCAAACCCAGGTTAGTAATGGAGATGCGTCTATAAGACGCCCACATTACTAACCCCATAGTCAAAGTTAAAAAAAACCCACAAACACCCAGAATAAAGTCCTTTAATTGAAATAAACACACAATTCTTTATTGTTCAAAATTAAACCATACTTACCATCACGCCCATTCCCGCTGAAGCCAATGTCTTCTGCAATAAAAGTAAAATAAAAAAGCAACCTCATCCTTACATTTCCACGGTTCCCAGGACAGCTTCAGCTCTGCTACATTCACATGACAGGCTGGATCGCAGCCATCCAGCTTGCCATGCCGCAGACAATGAGAAGCGCAGGCATGTTTGCGCTCCTCAGTGTCTGGTTGTGACGGCATCCAGATGAGCCGAGTTCATGTCCAATTAACTCAGCTCACCTCATTCACGTCACTGACAGCGTGGGAGAATTCTCCTGCGTATGCGGTGAGCGTGAGAGAATTCTCCTGCGCTCACGGAAAGCGCAAGCGCAGGAGAAATTTCCCAAGCTGTCAGTGACGTGCATGAGGTGAGCTGAGTTCAATGAACTCAGCTCACCTCATGCACGTCACTGACAGCGTGGGAAAACTCTCCTGCGCTTGGCGTGAGCGCAGGAGAATTCTCTCACGCTCACGGCAAGCGCAGGAGAATTTTCCCACGCTGTCAGTGATGTGCATGAGGTGAGCTGAGTTCATTGGACATGAACTCGGCTCATCTGGACGCCATCACAGCCAGACACTGAGGAGCGCAAGCATGCCTGCGCTTCTCAGTGTCTGCGGCATGGCAAGCTGGATGGCAGCTTTCGGCTGCGATCCAGCCTGTCATGTGAATGTAGCAGAGGTGGAGCCGTCCTGGGAACCATGGAAAGGTAAGGATGATGTTGGTTTGTTATTTTACTTTTATTGCAGGAGATTGTTGGCCTCAGCTGGAATGGGCATTATGGTAAGTATGGTTTAATTTAGAACATTAAAAAATTGTGTGTTTAATTCAATTAAAGGACTTTATTCTGGGTGTTGTGTTTTTTTAAATAGTTTACTAGAAATTCATGGCGGTCATGTCTAATATTGGCGTGACCCCATGAATTTTGGGCTTAGGGCCAGCTGATAATACCAAGCTGGCCCTATCCCCTTTATTACCCAGTGAGCCACCGCACCAGGGCCCTGGATGAGTTGGGTACAGCGCCAGAAGATGGCGCTTCTATGAACGCGCCATTTTCTGGGGTGGCTGCGGACTGCAATTTGCAGCGGGGGTGGCCCATAAAGCTTGAGCCTCCCTGCGCTGCAGATTCCATCCCCCAGCTGCCTAGTTGTACCTGGCTGGACACAAAAATAGGGCGAAGCCCCACGTATTTTTTTTTTTAATTATTTCATGAAATTCATGAAATAATTTAAAAAAAAGGGCTTCTCTATATTGTTGTGTCCGGCCAGGTACAAATAGGCAGCTGGTGGTTGGGGGCAGCCCGTTCCTGCCTGCTGTACCTGGCTGGACACAAAAATAGGGCGAAGCCCCACGTCAATTTTTTTTTAATTATTTCATGAAATTCATGAAATAAATCCTGTCTGGATTTAAACGGAAAATATGCGGTATACTGGACATGTACTCTATGACTCTAAGCAGAGAGCCGCTGTTGTATTAGGACAATTGACTGGTGCTGCGGGACAAGAAGTAGAAACCTGGTCGGCCGCAGACCAGGAGTCAGTGTCCGCAATCTTTAAAAAGTTACAGACTGTCTTTGAAAAACGTACTGAGACAGACCTCCGGATGAGGTTCTACAACTGCTCTCAGAAACCGGAGGACAGTGTTCGGGACTATGCCTGGCATTTACAAGGGGCCCTGCGGGCTCTGAAACAGGTTAGTCCAACCAGCATCAACGATGAAAATAAAATGCTGAAGGAACAGTTTGTCCGGGGACTGAGGTCCCAAGAGGAGAGCAGGACAGTGCGTTGGTGGTCCCTGGAACATCCAGATGCCACCTTTGACACCCTTAAGGACATGGCTATAAAAGGACTGCAGACCCTGGAAACAACTGCTATCCAATGTTACCAGGGTGGGGCCACCCCAGTGCCTGCAGCGTCCACCTTTTCCCCAGTGGCTGCTGAAGCCAAGGTGCAAGTAACATCCCCTAGTGAGCTGGACAGTCTGCGCTCTGAAGTGCGTCAGTTGAGCAAAACCCTGACCACTGTACTAAGTGCCCTGTAGCTGCGGACGGAGCCCGAGGAGGAGGGAAGGATCCTGCTAGACGACAGCCCTGAGGATGTCCCCTGGATTAGAAGGAGGAAGAGGACAACGCCACCCCCTGGGAGAATCAGCAACCAACGCCGTCCACCGAGGGACCATGTCTGCCACCGCTGCCACAAGTCAGGTCACACCATCCAGAGCTGTCCTTTAAACGAGAAAACCCTGGGTCCGAGGGCCAACACCCAGGAAAAGACTCAGCAGGCCCCTCAGACTGGCACAGCAGGTAGGTGGGAGGAAGACCTTTCCTGTCCATAATCCTGGACGGCATTGCGATACCTGCCCTGCTGGACACTGGATCTCAGGCAACAATTATGCCTGATGTCCTTTACAAAAGATACTGGTCCATGGACAGTATACAACCCCCGAACTCAGATTTTTCAGTATATGCCTGTAACGGCCTCCCTCTTAACCTAGTCGGGGTTAAGGATGTGTCGGTAAAGGTGGGGAGAATGGAGCTGAAGGACCAGGGACTCATTGTAGTAGAGACTGTCTCTGATGACTCAGGACTGAATATGGTACTAGGCACTAACATTGTTGGTAACTGTTTGGAGGAAGTGGTGTTTTGCTCCAACAGCTCGCTAAAGCTGCCAGACCGGGGCAGAGAAGAGCGATCCAGAAGGAGATCCGAGCCCTGATGTACCAGCAGCAAGTAAAGCTATCCGGTGGTGAGATTGGTAATGTGCGGGTAACAGACCCCATACCCATTGTGATCCCCCCAATGAGTGAAATGCTTATCTGGTGTAGAGCAGCAATAGGTCTTAAAGGACAGAGCTACCAGGCGGTAGTAGAACTCCTTAGCTCAGAGCACAGACCTACTCTCTTAACCGCCAGAGGGGTAGTAGATGTACGCAATGGGAGGGTGCCCGTCCATCTTCTCAACTATGGGGAAGATGAGGTCAGGTTACCACGCTATGCCACTGTTGCCAAGTTACACGCTGTAAATAACAACTCCATTCACACGGCGGAGCCCTTAACCTCACCAGAAGAAGTGGAGGCTAATGACCCGGCAACCCAGGTGGAGGATTGGTGTCAACAGCTCCATGTTGGGACAGACACCACTCCTGCCCATCAAAAGCAGGGTGTACACTGGGTGGTTCAGGAATACGCGCAGGTATTCAGCAAGCACCCACTTGACTTTGGGAGGATTAAGGGGGTACAACATCACATCCCCACAGGTGATCATCCACCCATCAAAGAACGTTACAGGCCTATACCACCAGCACACTACCAGAAAGCCAAGGAGATGTTGCACGACATGAAGAAGGCAGGGGTAGTAAGGGATAGTTGTAGTCCCTGGGCAGCTCCCCTAGTGCTAGTCAGGAAAAAGGATGGAAGCATGAGAATGTGTGTAGATTACAGACAAGTAAATTGCATTACACATAAAGATGCATACCCTTTACCACGTATTGAGGAATCCCTGGCTGCCTTAAAGTCTGCAAACTACTTTTCCACCCTTGACCTCACTAGTGGGTACTGGCAAGTAGCTGTGGCTGAGGAGGATCGAGAGAAGATGGCTTTCACCACCACGATGGGACTTCCATCAGTAAAAGGTACTGAAGTGACTATCGTGTCTGTCCCTGTTCTTACTCTGACCTGGCTGGGTCCCATCTGTCGTGCATCCTACATCCACGTTGCCCTGAGGCCTAGCTCCACCTGTGGGTAGCTATACCACCCAAGCTGCCTTAGCACCGGCCTCAGTGGGCTGCCGCAACGCTGGTGGTCCTCACCAGGCACCACAGGTGGCGTCATGAACTTTCACATAATTATCCACCCTTTTAAAGAGAGGCCCAGGGTACAGGCCCGGGAGCCGACTACCGCGACATCCCCCAAAACCGATAACAAGACCTGGGCGCTGAGTCCTCCCCATCCCCTTGGCGCGTCAAAAGCATCAGAGGGGGTGGGTGATTTTGTAAAATAAAGAGTGGAACCAAAGTTCAGCCAAAAGACCTTCTAGCGGCAAATGTGCTTCTACTATGGTCAGTTCAGGAGTAGGTGATGACACAACTGTTATGGATAAAGAAGACGCAGCAGTAGCTGAAAACTTTTGTGATGGTCGTTGTGTTGGTGAGTCCTATGTGCATTGTGCAGGCATACTGTATGTGGCTGTCCATCAGCCCATGAAGCGGCATCTCCTGCTCATGTGGAAAAAGCAATCTGGCCAGTAATATGAATTGGGCTCAAATTGTCTTACTACTAGTGTTGAGCCACCCCCGTAGTGTTCGGGTTCGGTTCGTCGAACACCGGGATGTTCGAGGAACTGTTCGTCGAACTGTTCGTCGAACACCTTAGAACACCGTCGAACACCGTTAAAACCAATGGCAGGCAAACAAAAACACATAGAAACACATAGAAAACACCTTCAAAGGTGTCCAAAAGCTGACAAACTGCTCAGAAGACGCTTTCTTTAAAAAAGCCGGCCGGCAATTCAGCAGCGGCATACACCGGTACCCGACAATTTAGACAAGAAGGAATAGAGCCTCACACATAGATTAGATAGAAAGAAACATGTCAGTCACATATATATGAAGTACAGTGACAGTGTTGCTTACTGTACTTGTCATTTAGTGTAAATGATTTATTAAAAAATATAATAGTGTTTTCATGCACTGTCTCTTTAAAAAAGCCGGCCGGCAATTCAGCATCTGTACCCGACAATTTATAACAGACAGAATAGAGCTTCACACATAGATTAGATAGATAGAAACATGTCAGTCACATATATATGAAGTACAGTGACAATGTTGCTTACTGTACTTGTCATTTAGTGTAAAGGATTTATTAAAAAATATAATAGTGTTTTCATGCACTGTCTCTTTAAAAAAGCCGGCCGGCAATTCAGCATCTGTACCCGACAATTTATAACAGACAGAATAGAGCTTCACACATAGATTAGATAGATAGAAACATGTCAGTCACATATATATGAAGTACAGTGACAGTGTTGCTTACTGTACTTGTCATTTAGTGTAAAGGATTTATTAAAAAAAATAATAGTGTTTTCATGCACCGTCTCTTTAAAAAAGCCGGCCGGCAATTCAGCATCGGTACCCGACAATTTATAACAGACAGAATAGAGCTTCACACATAGATTAGATAGATAGAAACATGTCAGTCACATATATATGAAGTACAGTGACAATGTTGCTTACTGTACTTGTCATTTAGTGTAAAGGATTTATTAAAAAATATAATAGTGTTTTCATGCACTGTCTCTTTAAAAAAGCCGGCCGGCAATTCAGCATCTGTACCCGACAATTTATAACAGACAGAATAGAGCTTCACACATAGATTAGATAGATAGAAACATGTCAGTCACATATATATGAAGTACAGTGACAGTGTTGCTTACTGTACTTGTCATTTAGTGTAAAGGATTTATTAAAAAAAATAATAGTGTTTTCATGCACCGTCTCTTTAAAAAAGCCGGCCGGCAATTCAGCATCGGTACCCGACAATTTATAACAGACAGAATAGAGCTTCACACATAGATTAGATAGATAGAAACATGTCAGTCACATATATATGAAGTACAGTGACAATGTTGCTTACTGTACTTGTCATTTAGTGTAAAGGATTTATTAAAAAATATAATAGTGTTTTCATGCACTGTCTCTTTAAAAAAGCCGGCCGGCAATTCAGCATCTGTACCCGACAATTTATAACAGACAGAATAGAGCTTCACACATAGATTAGATAGATAGAAACATGTCAGTCACATATATATGAAGTACAGTGACAGTGTTGCTTACTGTACTTGTCATTTAGTGTAAAGGATTTATTAAAAAAAATAATAGTGTTTTCATGCACCGTCTCTTTAAAAAAGCCGGCCGGCAATTCAGCATCGGTACCCGACAATTTATAACAGACAGAATAGAGCTTCACACATAGATTAGATAGATAGAAACATGTCAGTCACATATATATGAAGTACAGTGGCAGTGTTGCTTACTGTACTTGTCATTTAGTGTAAAGGATTTATTAAAAAATATAATAGTGTTTTCATGCACTGTCTCTTTAAAAAAGCCGGCCGGCAATTCAGCATCTGTACCCGACAATTTATAACAGACAGAATAGAGCTTCACACATAGATTAGATAGATAGAAACATGTCAGTCACATATATATGAAGTACAGTGACAGTGTTGCTTACTGTACTTGTCATTTAGTGTAAAGGATTTATTAAAAAAAATAATAGTGTTTTCATGCACCGTCTCTTTAAAAAAGCCGGCCGGCAATTCAGCAGCGGTACCCGACAATTTATAACAGACAGAATAGAGCATCACACATAGATTAGATAGATAGAAACATGTCAGTCACATATATATGAAGTACAGTGACAGTGTTGCTTACTGTACTTGTCATTTAGTGTAAAGGATTTATTAAAAAAACTAATAGTGTTTTCATGCACCGTCTCTTTAAAAAAGCCGGCCGGCAATTCAGCATCGGTACCCGACAATTTATAACAGACAGAATAGAGCTTCACACATAGATTAGATAGATAGAAACATGTCAGTCACATATATATGAAGTACAGTGGCAGTGTTGCTTACTGTACTTGTCATTTAGTGTAAAGGATTTATTAAAAAATATAATAGTGTTTTCATGCACTGTCTCTTTAAAAAAGCCGGCCGGCAATTCAGCATCTGTACCCGACAATTTATAACAGACAGAATAGAGCTTCACACATAGATTAGATAGATAGAAACATGTCAGTCACATATATATGAAGTACAGTGATAGTGTTGGTTACTGTACTTGTCATTTAGTATTAAAATAAAGGATTTATTATTAAAAAAAATGGCGTGGGGTTCCCCTTAATTTTAGTCTCTAGCGGAGGTTAAGCAGACAGCTGGGGCAGATGTTTGAAGCCTGGGAAGGGGGTAATACCCACGGAGCTTCCCAGGCTACTAATATGAGCCCCCAGCTGAATACATAGCCTTTACTAGCTATTAAAATGGGGGACCCCCCCAAAAAAATGACGTGGGGTCCCCCCTAATTTAATAGCTAGCAAAGGCTAGGCAGACAGCTGGGGGCTGATATTAATAGCCCAGGAAGGGAGCCATGAATATTGGCCCCCTCCCAGGCTAGAAACACCAGCCGTCAGCCGCCCCAGAAATGGCGCATTCATAGGATGCGCCAATTCTGGCACTTAGCCTCGCTCTTCCACGCTGCCCTGTAGCGGTGGCAGGGGGTAATAGGGCTGGGGTTGATGTCAGCTTATAATGCCACCTGACATCAAGCCCAGGTTAGTAATGGAGAGGCGTCTATAAGACACCCCCATTACTAACCCCATAGTCAAAGTTAAAAGAAAACACAAACACCCAGAATAAAGTCCTTTAATTGAAATAAAGACACAATCCTTTATTGTTCTAAATTAAACCATACTTACCATCACGCCCATTCCAGCTGAAGCCAACGATCTCCTGCAATAAAAGAAAAATAATAAAGCAACATCATCCTTACCTTTCCATGGTTCCCACGACAGCTTCAGCTCTGCTACATCGAGATGACAGGCTGGACCGCAGCAGAACGCTGCCATCCAGCCTGTCATCCCGCAGACACTGAGAAGAGCAGGCTTGCTTGCGCTCTGCAGTGTCTGGCTGTGACGGCATAAAGATGAGACGAGTTCATGTCCAATGAACTCGGCGCACCTCATGCACGTCACTGACAGCGTGGGAAAATTCTCACGCTGAAGCGCTGAGTGCAGGAGAATTCTCCCACGCTGTCAGTGACGTGCATAAGGTGAGCTCATGTCCAATGAACTCAGCTCACCTCCTGCACGTCACTGACAGCGTGGGAGAATTCTCCTGCACTCAGCGCTTCAGCATGAGAATTCTCCCACGCTGAAGCGCTGAGTGCAGGAGAATTTTCCCACGCTGTCAGTGACGTGCATAAGGTGAGCTCATGTCCAATGAACTCAGCTCACCTCCTGCACGTCACTGACAGCGTGGGAGAATTCTCCTGCACTCAGCGCTTCAGTGTGAGAATTCTCCCACGCTGAAGCGCTGAGTGCAGGAGAATTTTCCCACGCTGTCAGTGACGTGCATGAGGTGAGCCGAGTTCATTGGACATTAACTCGGCTCATCTGGATGCCCTCACAGAGAGACACGGTGGAGCGCAAGCAAGCCTGCGCTTCTCAGTGTCTGCGGGATGACAGGCTGGATGGCAGCGTTCTGCTGCGGTCCAGCCTGTCATCTCGATGTAGCAGAGCTGAAGCTGTCATGGGAACCATGGAAAGGTAAGGATGATGTTGCTTTATTATTTTTCTTTTATTTCAGGAGATCGTTGGCTTCAGCTGGAATGGGTGTGACGGTAAGTATGGTTTAATTTAGAACAATAAAGAATTGTGTGTTTATTTCAATTAAAGGACTTTTTTCTGGGTGTTGTGTTTTTTTTAAATATTTTACTAGAAATTCATGGTGGTCATGTCTAATATTGGCGTGACCCCATGAATTTTGGGCTTAGGGCCAGCTGATAATGCCAAGCTGGCCCTAACCCCTTTATTACCCAGTGAGCCACCGCATCAGGGCCCTGGATGAGTTGGGTACAGCGCCAGAAGATGGCGCTTCTATGAACGCGCCATTTTCCGGGGTGGCTGCGGACTGCAATTTGCAGCGGGGGTGGCCCAGAAAGCTTGGGCCTCCCTGCGCTGCGGATTCCAGCCCCCAGCTGCATAGTTGTACCTGGCTGGACACAAAAACAGGGCGAAGCCCCACGTCAATTTTCTTTAAATTATTTCATGAAATAATTAAGAAAAAAAGGGCTTCCCTATATTGTTGTGTCCGGCCAGGTACAAATAGGCAGCTGGTGGTTGGGGGCAGCCCGTTCCTGCCTGCTGCACCTGACTGGACACAAATATAGTGCGAAGCCATACGTCAATTTTTTTTTAATTATTTCATGAATTTCCTGAAATAATTAAAAAAATTGAAGTGGGGCTTCGCACTATATTTGTGTCCAGCCAGGTACAGCAGGCAGGAACGGGCTGCCCCCAACCACCAGCTGACTATTTGTACCTGGCCGGACACAACAATATAGGGAAGGCCTTTTTTTCTTAATTATTTCATGAATTTCATGAAATAATTAAAAAAAAAATACGTGGGGCTTCGCCCTATTTTTGTGTCCAGCCAGGTACAACTAGGTAGCTGGGGGCTGGAATCTGCAGCGCAGGGAGGCCCAAGCTTTCTGGGCCCCCCCCGCTGCAAATTGCAGTCCGCAGCCACCCCGCAAAATGGCGCGTTCATAGAAGCGCCATCTTCTGGCGCTGTACCCAACTCATCCAGGGCCCTGGTGCGGTGGCTCACTGGGTAATAAAGGGGTTAGGGCCAGCTTGGTATTATCAGCTGGCCCCAAGCCCAAAATTCATGGAGTCACGCCAGTATTAGACATGACCGCCATGAATTTCTAGTAAAGTATTTAAAAAAAACACAACACCCAGAATAAAGTCCTTTAATTGAAATAAACACACAATTCTTTATTGTTCTAAATTAAACTATACTTACCATCACGCCCATTCCAGCTGAAGCCAACGATCTCCTGTAATAAAAGAAAAATAATAAAGCAACCTCATCCTTACCTTTCCATGGTTCCCACGACAGCTTCAGCTCTGCTACATCGAGATAACAGGCTGGACCGCAGCAGAACGCTGCCATCCAGCCTGTCATGCCGCAGACACTGAGAAGAGCAGGCAAGCTTGCGCTCCTCAGTGTCTCGCTGTGACGGCATCCAGATGAGCCGAGGTCATGTCCAATGAACTCGGCTCACCTCATGCACGTCACTTACAGCGTGGGAGAATTCTCACGCTGAAGCGCTGAGTGCAGGAGAATTTTCCCACGCTGTCAGTGACGTGCATGACGTGAGCTCATGTCCAATGAACTCAGCTCACCTCATGCACCTCACTGACAGCGTGGGAAAATTCTCCTGCACTCAGCGCTTCAGCGTGAGAATTCTCCCACGCTGTAAGTGACGTGCATGAGGTGAGCCGAGTTCATTGGACATGACCTCGGCTCATCTTTATGCCGTCACAGAGAGACAATGTGGAGCGCAAGCAAGCCTGCTCTTCTCAGTGTCTGCGGGATGACAGGCTGGATGGCAGCGTTCTGCTGCGGTCCAGCCTGTTATCTCGATGTAGCAGAGCTGAAGCTGTCGTGGGAACCATGGAAAGGTAAGGATGAGGTTGCTTTATTATTTTATTTTTATTACAGGAGATCGTTGGCTTCAGCTGGAATGGGCGTGACGGTAAGTAATGTTTAATTTAGAACAATAAAGAATTGTGTCTTTATTTCAATTAAAGGACTTTATTCTGGGTGTTTGTGTTTTTTTTAACTTTGACTATGGGGTTAGTAATGGGGGTGTCTTATAGACGCCTCTCCATTACTAACCTGGGCTTGATGTCAGCTGGCATTATAAGCTGACATCAAGCCCAACCCTATTACCCCCTGCCACCGCACCAGGGCAGCGTGGAAGAGCGAGGCTAAGTGCCAGAATTGGCGCATCCTATGAATGCGCCATTTCTGGGGTGGCTGACGGCTGGTGTTTCTAGCCTGGGAGGGGGCCAATATTCATGGCTCCCTTCCTGGGCTATTAATATCAGCCCCCAGCTGTCTGCCTAGCCTTTGCTAGCTATTAAATTAGGGGGGACCCCACGTCATTTTTTTGGGGGGGTCCCCCATTTTAATAGCTAGTAAAGGCTATGTATTCAGCTGGGGGCTGATATTCGTAGCCTGGGAAGCTCCGTGGGTATTACCCCCTTCCCAGGCTTCAAACATCTGCCCCAGCTGTCTGCTTAACCTCCGCTAGAGCCTAAAATTAAGGGGAACCCCACGCCAATTTTTTTAATAATAAATCCTTTATTTTAATACTAAATGACAAGTACAGTAACCAACACTATCACTGTACTTCATATATATGTGACTGACATGTTTCTATCTATCTAATCTATGTGTGAAGCTCTATTCTGTCTGTTATAAATTGTCGGGTACAGATGCTGAATTGCCGGCCGGCTTTCTTAAAGAGACGGTGCATGAAACCACTATTATTTTTTTTAATAAATCCTTTACACTAAATGACAAGTACAGTAAGCAACACTGTCACTGTACTTCATATATATGTGACTGACATGTTTCTATCTATCTAATTTATGTGTGATTCTCTATTCCTTCTATTCTAAATTGTCGGGTACAGATGCTGAAATGCCGGCCGGCTTTTTTATAGAGATGGTGCATGAAAACACTATTATTTTTTTTGATAAATCCTTTACACTAAATGACAAGTACAGTAATCAACACTGTCACTGTACTTCATATATATGTGACTGACATGTTTCTATCTATCTAATCTATGTGTGAAGCTCTATTCTGTCTGTTATAAATTGTCGGGTACAGATGCTGAATTGCCGGCCGGCTTTTTTAAAGAGACGGTGCATGAAAACACTATTATTTTTTTTGATAAATCCTTTACGCTAAATGACAAGTACAGAAAGCAGCACTTTCACTGTACTTCGTATATATGTGGCTGACATGTTTCTATCTATCTAATCTATGTGTGAAGTTCTATTCTTTCGGTTCTAAATTGTCAGGTACCTGTGTACGCCGCTGCTGAATTGCCGGCTTTTCGTGTTTCACTGTGAGCACTGTGGGCAACCACTGTAATGCCACAACCACCATGGCTATGGCATTACAGTGAGTGGCAGATAATCCCTGCATGATTGGTGCTCTAAATAGCACCAGACATGCAGGACACGCTTTTGGTGCACGAACAGTTATCGAACATAACCTCGAACAGCCGAATTTTTTGCAAATCGTTCGGGTTCGTCGAACAACTCGAACACCGCCCAAAACAGCTCGAATTTGAGATTGGCGAACAGTTCTAGTCGAACACCGCTCATCTCTACTTACTACCCCTTCTTGCTCTTGTTTTTGAAGTAGCCACGTAGCATTCTCAAATAGTACCTGGTTGGTGTCATCATCATCATCATCATCTTCTTATGGCACTACTACTACTATGATTCCTTTTTCTCCATCATGCCATCAGAAATTCATACTTAATTGCATGCCCAGAAAACAACTATACGCTCCAGTCATCCACTTGAGTGCCAACACAACTCCCACCTGGTCACATTTGTGGTGGTGCTGTCGCTACCATACCACTTGCGGATTCCATTGACATTCTGGAAATGATGTTGAGTTTTCCATCTGGCTGGAAGATAACCCCACTGATCTAATTTCTCGCTGAAAAAGGTGCCTGCTCTGTACTTTCACGTGCAGAAGAATGTGGGGCACTCTCAACTTCATTGAGCTCCAAAGTGATATGTGAAGCAGAAATTATGGAAATGAATAGTACTTTTCTCACAGCCTACTTTTGAGTGACAGCAATGCACGAAAGCAAACAGAACAGGTGGTGAAGTCTTAATTTTTGGGCATTAGGTTTGGTTCCAATACCAGGCTGCGCTAATCCACCTTCTCTTACACCTTGTCTAGATCCTATCCAACAGCCATAGGGCAGAAGATTGCATCAACTCCCTGCCCTCAGTCTTTTCGTTATTTTGAACTTTAGCACTGCATTAATAATTTTGCAGTTTATGAGCATGGGTGACAAAAACCATACAGTTGATGAGTTTCTCAAGGAGAAAATGTCACACTGCATGGCTCCAAGTCAACAGTACCTGAGCAGTGTAGTAAACGAAAATGCCTGTAAGACTGTGGCTCCAATATGTGTATGTAACTCATGTTTGCAAGGTGTACATCCTAAATTTGATCATGCAATCCACTAGAAGAGGGTGGTGGTTATGACCTGGAGAGTATCTGGGTATTTCAATCATTCATACATGATGAAGCCTGCCCTGCAGGCTTTGTAAAAACAGAATGGTCTGCCTGAGCTTTGCCTGGTTTGCAATATTACCAATGTGATGGAATTCAACACTGCTGGAGCGTCTGTACAATCACTGTGAAGTGATGACTGATTATATTTTGCCGCAGGCAAACTGGAGCTTGGGTTACTTCGAAATCCGCCACTGAAAGCTGATAAGGGACATGTATTGCCTACTGAGGCTTTTTCGAAGAGGCTACTAAATTTGAGACAACTGAGGCATCAAGGTTGTCATCCCCCTCATATTTATATTGGAAAAAACTATTACATAGATGAAACAAGGGATGAAGAGAGAACAGCAGGGACAATGTCACATGCAACAAGATGCAGAGGGTGGAGGGGGATACCCTTTCTGAAGAAGCCATTAGGTGAAACGCACGTATAAGGGCTGTGTGGTAAACTAACTCTTATTTGTTATATATGTTTTTTCCCTCCCCCCTATGTAACCATTGTGTATTACTACTAAGACTCTATGCACTTTAGTACCGATAGGTTACATACTATTGGTATCTCTATATATTCAATAACCTTTTTGAATTTATCAATATGCACTATGCACTTTTGATAGCACCTTAGAATTATTTTTCACTTTAGTTTAACCACTTCGCGCCAGAGCCTGTTTTTGCCTTCGTGACCGGGCCAATTTTTTCAATTCTGACCACTGTCACTTTATGAGGTAATTACTCTGGAACGCTTCAACGTATTCCCCTGATTCTGAGACTGTCTTTTCGTGACATATTGTACTTCATGATAGTGGTAAAATTTCTTCGATATAACTTGTGTTTATTTGTGAAAAAATCGGAAATTTGGCAAAAATTTTGAAAATTTTGCAATTTTCAAACTTTGAATTTTCATGCCCTTAAATCAGAGAGATATGTCACACAAAATAGTTAATAAATAACATTTCCCCCATGTCTACTTTACATCAGCACAATTTTGGAACCAAAATTTTTTTTTGTTAGGGAGCTATAAGGGTTAAAAGTTGACCAGCGATTTCTCATTTTTCCAACAAAATTTACAAAAACATTTTTTTAGGGACCACATCATATTTGAAGTCACTTTGAGGGGTCTTTATGAGAGAAAATACCCAAAAATGACACCATTCTAAAAACTGCACCCCTCAAGGTGCTCAAAACCACATTCAAGAACTTTATTAACCCTTCAGGTGCTTCACAGGAATTTTTGGAATGTGGAAGAAAAAAATTAACATTTAACTTTTTTCACAAAAATGTTACTTTAGACCCAATTTTTTTTATTTTCACAGGGGTAAAATGAAAAAATGGACCCCAAATTTTTTTGTGCAATTTCTCTTGAGCGTGCTGATACCCCATATGTGAGGGAAAACCACTGTTTGGGCACACGGCAGGGTTCGGAAGGGAAGGAGCGCCATTAGACTTTTTGAATGTAAAATTTGTCTGAATAATTAGCAGACGCTATGTTGCGTTTGGAGAGCTCCTGATGTGCCTAAACAGTGGAAACCCCCCACAAGTGACACCATTTTGGAAACTAGACCCCTTAGGGAACTTATCTAGATGTGTGGTGAGCACCTTGAACCCCAAGGTGCTTCACAGAAGTTTATAATATTGAGCCGTAAAAATAAAATTTTCACATTTTTCCCACAAAACCGTTTTTCATCCCTTAATTTTGCATTATCATAAGGGTAATAGGATAAATTGCACCATGAAATTTGTTATGCAATTTCTCCTGAACACGCTGATACCCCATATGTGGAGGCAAATTACTGTTTGGGCACATGGCAGGGTTGGAAAGGGAAGGAGCGCCATTTGACTTTTTGAATGTAAAATTTGTTTGAATAATTAGCGGATGTCATGTCACATTTGGGGAGCCCCTAATGTGCCTAAACAGTGGAAACCCCCCACAAGTGCCACCATTTTGGAAACTAGACCCCTTAGGGAACTTATCTAGATGTGTGGTGAGCACCTTGCACCCCCAGCTGCTTCACACAAGTTTATAATATTGAGCCGTAAAAATAAAATTTTCACATTTTTCCCTCAAAAAATGTTTTTCATTCCCTAATTTTGTATTATCATAAGGGTAACAAGATAAATTGCACCATGAAATTTGTTGTGCAATTTCTCCTGAACACGCCAATACCCAATATGTGGAGGCAAATTACTGTTTGGGCACATGGCAGGGTTTGAAAGGGAAGGAGCGCCATTTGACTTTTTGAATGTAAAATTTGTTTGAATAATTAGTGGACGCCATGTCACATTTGGGGAGCCCCTAATGTGCCTAAACAGTAGAAACCCCCACAAGTGCCACCATTTTGGAAACTATACCCCTTAGGGAACTTATCTAGATGTGTTGTGAGCACGTTGCACCCCCAGCTGCTTCACAGAAGTTTATAATATTGAGCCGTAAAAATAAAATTTTCACATTTTTCCCATAAAAAATGTTTTTCATTCCCTAATTTTGCATTATCATAAGGGTAACAGGATAAATTGCACCATGAAATTTGTTGTACAATTTCTCCTGAGTACGCCGATACCCCATATGTGGGGGAAAACCACTGCTTTGGTGTACGGCAGGGTTCGGAAGAGAAAGAAGCGCTATGTTGGCTGGGAAAGGCAGCAGACACCATGTCACATTTGAAGAGTCGCTGACATGCCAAAACAGCAGAAACCCCCACAAGTGACCCCATTTTGTAAACTACACCTCTCAAGGAATTCATCTAGGGAAGTAGTGAGCATTTTTTAATTTTTACATTTATACCATTGGGCAGTGAAAAAAGCATAATTATATTTTTACCACAAAAAAATGTTTTACCCTCAGATTTTACATTTTCACACAGGGCAATGGGTAAAAATGGTGCCGAAATGTGTCACACAATTTCTTCTAAAAGTGTCAATACCCCATATGTGGCTGTATCGTACCACTTAGCCATACGGTGAGATTTGAGGGGGAAGGAGTGCTATTTGACAATTGGAGTACAAATTATTGTAGAATAGGCATTTGGATTTGGGAGCACAAAATTTTCTGAATTTCTTTTGGGGGGCAAGGACCATTTTGCTTTTCCAGAGCCTTTCTGCTACCAGTAACTTGGAAGTCCCTTATATTTTTAACAGATGATGGACCTGAGTGGGGACTAGCTTTTTTTGAGGACTGAGTTGAAGCTTTTATTGGGAACATTTTACGTAACATTTATCTGGCGCTCTAGGCTGAGCACTTACATCGGGGTTTCCATCTAAATTTCCAAGTGATGTAATTCAGATGAAACCCTTGCGGGATCCATTCACTGTAATGAGGCAGCAGAGTTACTCTGGACTCCGTCTGGCCTCTGTTTAGTGGTGTCCTTTTTTTCAGAAGTGCACAAAACTGTGGCCAACCGCACTTTTATGCACGCCTAAAACAAATGACACCGTGGGATCCCAGGCTAGACGGCGTCCACAGTGGCCTATATCTGCCTCATTACAGGGAATTTTCCATCATGGGTTCTGGCTGAATCACGTATTTCAGAGATTTACACGGAAACTCTGGTGTAAGTGCTCAGCGCAGAGCACAGGATAAATGTGAGCAGAGCCTTACTGGGATCTTTGGGAGACATAATAAACAAATCAGTAGCAGGTGAATAATATTTGTTTTATTTATTTTTTATGCCGTTCCTAGTGTGATATAACTGATTAGATTACTTTATTCTTCGGGTCGGTGCGATTACAGAGATACCAGATTTATATCGGGTTTTTATGACTGACAGCTGTCACACACTAAAATACGCTTTTTTTGCAAAATCTAGTTTTTGCATCACCATATTTTGAGAGCTATAATTTTTCCATATTTCGGCCGATAGAGTCATGTGACGGCTTGTTTTTTGCGGGACGAGTTGACATTTTTATTGGAACCATTTTTGGGTACGTGACATTTTTTGATCGCTTTCTATTCCGTTTTTTGGGAGGTAAAGTTAACAAAAACAAACACTTCAGGAATTGTTTTTTGAGTTTTTTTTTATGCCGTTCTGCGTGTGGTAAAAGTGATCAGGCAGCGTTATTCTTCGGGTCAGTATGTTTACAGCGATACTACACTTACTGTATTTTTTTTATGTTTTGGCGCTTTTACACAATAAAACAATTTTATAGAAAAAAAAATATTTTTTTTGCATTGCTTTATTCTGAGCACTATAACTTTTTTATTTTTCGGCTGATGGAGCTGTATGGCGGCCTTTTTTTGCGGAACAAGATGAAGTTTTCAGTGGTACCATTTTTATTTCTATTCTGCTTTTTGATCGCATTTTTTTCCACTTTTTGTTTGGCGATATGATGAAAAAGCATATTTTTTTTGCTCCGTTTTTTATTTATTTTTATTACGGTGTGCACAGAAGGAGTTAATTAGTGTGACAGTTTTATAGCTCGGGTTGTTTCGGACGCGGCGATACCAAATATGTGTACTTTTTTTGGTTTTGTAATAATATACGGATTTATTGGTTTAATATTTTATTTATTTATTTTTATATATTTTGTGATTTTTTTTTTTAATAGTTTAAAAACTTTTTTTTTACTTTTTTTTACATTTTTACTTAGTCCCTGTATGGGACATTAATTTTTATTTTTCTGATCACTGATCTCATGTAATGTAATAGACATATATTACATTACATGAGATCTTCACTGACTGTTTCAGTCAGTCTCCTGTCTGGCATCAGCTACATACAGGCTGAAGCCAGACAGGAAGGACACCATATATGGCAGAGCTGGAGGCAGTCATGTGACCTCCAGCTGCCATAGCAACCCCAGGTCCTCAAACGAAACGGAGGTCTTCGGAGGTAAGTAAGACGACCCCCTCTCTTCCTGCTGTCTCCTATATGCCGCGATCACTATAGATCGCAGCATATAGAAGACAGCAAAGGGTTAACATCACTGGGACCTGATCTAATCAGGTCCCGATGATGTACCCTGTCAGAGCTAACGCTCTGCACCGGAATCGCAGTGCTTGCAGGACCCTGGGGGTCCTGAGCACTGCGAGACCACCCACCGTTTTTAAGCGTCGGCGCTGCACAGAGCCCAGGCAGCGCCGACGTTTATCTACAGTGGGCGGTCAGGAACCGGTTATTTGTATTATACATTTCTATATTAGAGGACACTGTTATTCTTAATTATAATTTATATCTATAAATGATTGAATAATATGACATGACATATGTGACCCTCTTATCTTGTTTTTTTGCTATGTTTTGATGGGTCTTCCTAGGTAATCAGGGAGATGAAAAGAATATTTTTACATAATAACATCTTAGATACCGCAATTTTTCCTGTGCTTGTTTTCCTGTTTTTATATGTGTGTTATGTATTTTTAATCGTGTCTAATAAAGATGTAAAACTATTTTAAATTACTTTTTGGGTAGTTCTACCTTCTTGTTTGGTGTTTGGAACAGAAGGGGAGAAGGCCCTGCCCTTGCCGTGTTACAGTATACAGGGTAATGGTGAAGGAGACAGTAAGTTGGGGGTGTTACAGCAGCTCCAGAGGTGGTGAGGTGGCAGCAGAATCATTGCAGGCTGTCAGTTTTCTTGAAGAGATGGGTTTTCAAGTTTTGCATGAAAGTTCCAAATGTGGTGGATAATTGAATGCGTGGGGTCACGAAATTCCAGAGGATGGGGGATACTTGGAAGAAGTCTTGGAGGTGATTGGGTCAGAAACATACAAGTGTGGAAGAAAGAAGAAGGTCTTGAGAGATATAAGGGGGATACAGATTATGGACGGCTTTGTAGGTCAATGTTAGAAGTTTGAATTAAATACATTGAGGAATTGGGAGCCAATGAAGGGATTTGCAGAGGGGAGAAGTGGAGGAGTAGAGAGGAGAGAGGTTGATTAGTCAGGCAGCAAAGCTAAGGTTGGACTGGAGAAGTCTGAGAGGGTTAGCAGGGAGACCACAAGGGAGGATATTGCAGTAGTAGAGGCGGGAGATTATGAGAGCATGCACTAACATTTTAGTAGATTAGATGTGAGGAAGGGATAAACTCTGGAAATATTTTGTAGTTGGAGGGAGAAATAGGTAGTGAGAGCTTGGATTTGTGGCTTGAAAGACATGCCAAAGTGAAGATTTACTCTGAGGCAGCGGACTTGCGGTAAAGCATGACATTGTTTATAGTAATAGACAGATAGATCGATAGATTAGATCGATAGACAGATAGAGTTGAGAGTCAACATGGACATTTCATGTATTATAAGAGCATTGACTCCCAAGTGGATACATGAACTCTGGATAATACTTAAGAAATTGACCATGAGCTGTAGAGGGGGTTGAAAAAGTTGTGAGGCAGGAAGGGAATTATTTTCTGTGCTCTGTTAATAGAATAAAGAGAGCACTTACATGTAAATAGACATTCTATCTTCAGCTTCTTGGAAGGTACAAAACCTCTGTGGTGTTTGGATTACAAACCATTGTTTTTCAAATTGCCCTCTTATCACCAACCAAAACGCAGATGAACCGATCCTCAGGCCGCTTGACACGAAGACCTTTTGGCTATATAAAAGGCGCCATCTGCAGTAAGATGAAGACCTCTGCAATCACGTTTAACCCTTGACCCTTTATCCATTCTGGACCCAAGAACGCCACCATCAGGAAAGTGTCTGCATCAGCAGCCATGTGCATGTTTCTAGAAAACTCAGAAGACTGTGACCTGATTGGATAGTGCCTTTATGTGGAGAAGTTACAGGGATGAGCAATGTATGGGCCATGTCTGACTGTGTGGTGGATATAAAGGTAGCACATCAATCTGGTTAGGCATTCTTCCCACTTCCCATTCTCTACCCCCCCTCTCCTTTTAGCTTTTCCCTTTCATTGTACCCTTGTCCCTTAGTTAGCTTTCCCTTATGTATGTTATTGTAAATATACTATTTGTAATAAATACAATAAATGTAATCACTTCACTTTCTGACTCCGGAGGGTGTGGACATGCCTGTCTGCCTCTCTGCTAGATTGTGGAGACAATACGGCGCCGGACTACTGGCAGCCCATTGCAGCAGCAGAAGCTTCTACTTTATTTCAGTTACAGTTTTGTTACAGTTATTTTATTTTATTATTTTATTACCTTCTTTGGATTGCAACGTTCCTGTATACTTGTCTATTGGGGATGGAAGATACAACACTTCCCACACTATCAACTGCTGCTGGGCACACAGCACGAGATCTGCACCTGGATCTTCTTCCACCACTTACAAGTCTCCTGCAGGTACAGACACTCTGGGGCACGCAATACGGACCATCTCAGCTAATGCTACTGAAGGATGCATGCTGCTACCCACAGCCTGTGACAGGGATACAGCCATATGTGAGCAGTGGAGGTCACTGCATACGATTTGCCATGGAGAGGACTGGTGTGACAGGTGGAAACAATGACGGGATGGTGGACCCTAGGTCTGTTGCTAAACGAGCAGTGTATTCTAGGGATCGTCTTCTGGAACTGCACAGGATAAAGTCTTCTCCAGCAGTGGCAATACTGAATGTTCCACGGGAAATAAGGAGACCTTTCAGAGGCTGCAGAGCAGGCAAGAAGATCAAGTCCTGGAGGAGAAGGTTTAAACCAGTGGTCCCATCCATTATCATGGGTAACGTACGATCGCTGGGAAATAAGTCGGATGAACTGCTGGCTCTGAGTAAGACCCAGAAGGAGTTTAGGGAATGCAGTCTCATGTGCTTTACAGAAACCTGGCTGCATGAGGAGGTCCCAGATTCATGTGTCTCGGTACCAGGGTTTCAAATGGTTCGGGCTGATAGAGAGAGAGTTAGATGCGGCAAGAAAAAAGGTGGAGGAGTGATACTCTACATTAACAACAGATGGTGCAATCAGGGGCATGTAACTGTTAAGGAGAAACATTGCTGTCCAAATATTGAACTGTTAGCAGTGAGCCTCAGGCCTTACTATCTGCCAAGAGAATTCACTCTTGTTATTGTAGTTGTGATGTATATACCACCATGTGCGAACCCAGAGGCTGCTGGGGATGTGTTGTCAGGGGTGATGGCCCGGCTTCAGACTAAACACCCAAACTATCTAGCTGTAATTTCTGGGGATTTCAATCGAGTAAAGATCTCATCTGCAATACCAAAGTTCTATCAATATGTCAAATGTCCTACACGGGACAACAACACACTGGATCTCCTCTTTGCTAATGTTAAGAATGCTTATTCATCGGCTGCATTACCCCCCCTGGGGAAATCTGACCACAACCTCATACTATTGTCTCCTGCTTACCAACCAGACGTCCGCAAACAACCAGTGACAATTAAAAAGATAAGGAAGTGGTGTCCAGCAGCAGAGGAGGCGTTACAAGACTGCTTTGATTGTACAGACTGGGAGGTGTTGTGTACCATGAAAGAGAATTGTGATGTTAATGAGATTACTGGCAGAGTTACTGATTACATCAACTTCTGTATGGACATTGTAGTACCTGTTCAAGAGATTCGGTGTTATGCAAACAATAAGCCATGGATTACAAAAGAGTTGAAACATTTACTAAACATGAAAACACTGGCTTTTAAAAGGAAGGACAAGGGGGCATTGAAAATTATACAGCGAGACCTAAAGGGGAAAATTAAGATTGCCCGTGAGGCATTCAGAGTTAAATTAGAAAATCAATTTGCACAAAAAAGCTCCAGAGAGGTGTGGGCTGGAATGAAGCTAGTGACTGGGTTTAAGGCAAGGTCGGAGCAGGGGGGTGGTGGACTTAGACTGGCTAATGAAATGAATAAGTTCTTCAATAGATTCAGCAATAAAGGTGCGGTAGCAGCAGGGAAGGGGGAGGAGGCCGGGGAACAACTAGCTAAATTAACAGGGGGTGAAATAGATCATTTCTCGGTCTCCAAAAATGACGTGAGGGACCAGTTTAGTAAGCTGGCCATTGGCAAAGCAGCAGGGCCTGACGGTCTCAGTCCACGTGTCCTCAGAGTGTGTGCAAATGAGTTGTGTACTGTCTTCCAGCATCTCTTTAACCAGAGCTTACAATCAAAGAGAGTACCAGTGCTATGGAAGACTTCCTGCCTGGTGCCGGTTCCCAAGACTACCTTCCCGGCTTCCCCGGGGGACTATAGACCGGTGGCCTTAACATCGCATGCGATGAAGTCCTTGGAGAGAATAGTACTTGCTCACTTGTGTCCGAGGGTGATGGCGCATACTGATGCTCTTCAGTTTGCGTACAGGCAGGGGCAGGGGGTGGACGATGCTGTAGCGTATCTGCTACAAACAGTACATTCCTTTTTGGACAATGATGGAACCACAGTGCGTGCTTTGTTCTTTGATTTCTCTAGTGCGTTCAACACATTACAGCCACTCTTACTGCGTGGAAAGTTGATTAAAATGGCGGTGGATGAGGGACTTGTGAATTGGATAATTGACTACCTGTCGGACAGGCCACAGTTTGTTAGGTGGGGGACGGCTACATCAGATAGTGTACTGAGCAGTGTCGCAGCCCCGCAGGGAACAGTGCTGTCGCCATTCCTCTTTACATTGTACACAGCTGACTTTCAGTATAAATCAGACCGTTGTCACCTCCAGAAGTACTCGGATGACTCTGTGATAGTTGGCGGTATTGGGAAGGACCAGGATGAAGAGGAATATAGAAGGGTGGTTGCGGACTTTGTAGTATGGTGCCAGGCTAACCATCTAGAACTAAATGTTAAGAAAACCAGGGAGTTGGTGATGAGCTATGGAAGGTGCAAGAAGGTATGCCTACCTGTTACCATTGACGGTCAGGATGTGGAGATGGTGGACAGTTTCAAATATTTGGGGGTTTACCTGGATAGCAAGCTAGACTGGAAGTGCCACATGGAGAATGTCTACAAGAAGGGGATGAGTAGATTGTACTTCCTAAGGAAGTTAAGGTCTTTTAATGTGTGTGGCAAAATGCTTGAGGTGTTCTACCAATCCATTGTGGCTAGTGCCACCTTTGCGGCAATAATTTGCTGGGGTAACAGTGTGCGTGTTGCTGACGCCAACAAGCTCAACAAACTTATAAAGAAGGCTAGCGCGACGGTGGGCCTACAGCTTGGGACTTTTGAAGAGGTGGTAGAGGATAGGATTAAGAAGAAGTGCAGAGCTATAATGGGCAACAACACACACCCGCTTTATGAACTGTTTGCGAAACAGAAGAGCACATTCAGCAATCGCCTAATACAACTAAGGTGTAAAAAGGAAAAATACAGGAGATCGTTTGTTCCAACAGCTATGGGGGTGTTTAACAAATGTCTGAAAAGCAATGTCTAAAGCATTCCAAATGTTATGTTATCATATCTGTCATGTTCGAGATCTGTGTTCTGCTGCTGTGATACCGCAATTTCCTCCGGGATAAATAAAGTATATCTTATCTTATCTTATCTTATCTTATCTTAAATCCTCTTTTAAAGATCCAGTAGCTCTTATTAATTAATATTAACTGGCATCCCAAAACTCAGCAAATTCTAATTTTGGCACCCCAGATGGGACTGTGATTAAATTCCATAGAGAATCCGCAAGAAATGAATTTGCTTTAGTCCACTTTTTGAATAGCCATGGAGATCAAAGAACCGAGGAGTCTGGATCTTGGTTGAAATGGAAACACTGGTGAGTTAAGAATTTCCTTATAAACTTTTTTTGTATGCTGATCCTAATGATTTTGGTGTTGCTGTGTATCAAGTTATACATTGTGTTGTGTTAGTGTGTCGCTGGATGTATTTCATAAAACTGAAATAGCATTGTATTTGGTAGAATAGTTTATATCAGAATCAGATTGGAATTCTGTGTTTGGAAAGTGTGGAAGTAGTGAAAAGAGTTTAGACCTTTGGGAAGTTTCTAGTATAAGGTCTAGCGTTAAGTTCCTTCAGTTTTAATTTTGCTTGTAAGTGTTTACAGTTTGTTGCTGAAAATGGAGTTTGTGGATCTAATTGTGAGTTCGGATATTGTCCATGCGGGGTTCCAATAGATGATACAGGAAGTCATGTCACTTTGAGTTGTCCCAGGTCAAAAGTAATGTGGCGCTCCTGAGGGTTCAATCGCCACAGAGGTACTGCACCTCACCCAGAGGTGTGGTATCTCCTTCTCTCAGGTAAGGAGGGAGTGCTGCCCGGAACCCCAACACCTGCATCCAACACTACACTGCTCCAGGCCGACTGGAAGGGCAAGATGCATGTGCACAGTGCTGAGCCCTGTCCCTGGCTGGAGTGGGGGGAACCCAAAGGTAGGGGGAATCAGTAGTGGGTGTGGGTGGAGCAAGCAGTTTAGGGGAGCACCATTGTAGGAGTATTTAAAGAGAAGCCATCTTAGGGTGGCAGTTCAGTCAGTAAGAGGAGAGAGTGAAGACAGTCTGGGAGCAGAATCTCTTTAGGAGCTATTCTCCACAAGTTGGGGCCTAGTGCTAGAGGCCCAGGAGGGGAGCAGAGGAGGAAGGCTCCATTCTATTGAAGGGATCCCAGGGGGTACGGCGAGTGCAGGACGGCACCCGTACGCCTCGAATCTGTCAGAAGACAGAGGGATCAGGCCGCAAGAAGGGGACCGACCCCTGGACCAGTCGTGTTACTCCAGGTCTCGGCTGGAAAAACCGGAGGCTTCTGGCTTTTATAGTTCAGTCGCCAAAGCGTCATTCTAATCTCCGTGAGGGTCAAGCATGTCCGGGAACTCCAGTTAGACAGGAGGGACTGCAGAGCACCCGAGCGGGATTGTGAGTGTGGAAGCGCAGGGCAGGAGGGAGAAGACCCAGCGTGAAGACGGTCTAGAGAGGAACACAAGAAAGCGGGGTTCCGTCAGGTGCTTCTAACCTACCTGAGGAAGAGCTGAACCGCCAGTCTGATGAACGCAGCGCGACGTGGGAGGCTGGCACCCACGCAGTGTATCGGTGGAACGTACATGAGAACTGTGAGTAAAGACTCGGATGACTGCACCGCACTGCCTCCGTCCATTATTTCAGCTGCGCCATCTTTCCCCCTGCACTACAACGCCCAGCACAACCAACAATTTCTACACTGCCCTGGAGCTAGCTCTTCCTGTGGAGAGCCACACCATCCCTGCTGCAGTAACATCAGCTTCAGAGGACTGCTCCGCAGCAGCGGCTCCCTTTGGCCGCATTCCACAGGTGGCGTCACGAACACTTACAAATCCCCTATAAATAATCCCCCTTTTTGTTGACCGCCCTGGGCCACGGACCGGGCCAGCCACCGTGATATCCCCCACCAGCATCCATAGGCCCGGCTGCCGAGTACCCCACGGCTCTGGGGGCGCGTCACTAAAGATGGAGAAAATAAGATTATGAGTATCAGGACTGAGCCTTGAAGGACAATAACACAGAGTGGGCAGAATGAGGAAGTAGTATGGGAATGGGAGATGCTAAATGTGAAATTAGAAAGGTGTGAGGAGATCCAGGAGAGTGCAAGGTCTTTTATGCCAAGAGAAGAGAGGATCTGGAGTAGGAGGGAGTAGTTGATGGTGTCAAAGGAAGAAAACAGGTCTAGAAGGAGGAGTATAGAGAACTGTTTGTTAGCTTTGGCAGTAAGTAAGTCATTAATAATATTAGTTAAGGCAGTTTCAATGGAGTGGTGGGGACAGAAGCTAGAATGTAGATTTTTGAAGGGCGAGTTGGATGAGAGGTGGGAAAAAAGTTTAATGTGGATGTGCTGCTTAAGAAGTTTGAAGGCAAACGGGAGCAGCAATACGAGATGATAGCTGGATATGAAGGTTAGTTCTATAGATAATTTTTTCAAAATAGGTGTGATTGTTGGATGTTTGAAAGCAGAAGGGAAGACACCAGAGGTTAATGATAGATTGAAGAGATGGGATAGGGCTGGGATAAGCATGATGGTGAGGATGAGGAGGTGGTGGAATGGGATCGGGTAAAGTGCACAACTGGTGAGATGTGAATTTTGAGAGAAGATGCGTAAGCTTTCCTTTAGTCATGCTAGTAAGAAAGATTTTGGGAGAAGGGCACTGGAAGGGCATTGCTTATAAAATCAATATGGGAGGTGCGGCTTCCAAAAGGGAGGGACCCTAATAATGTCTGCATCAGCAAATTATACCAATGATAAGATCTAGCCCAGTTTGCCATGCACGTACATTGTATTGTCCAGCCAGCAGTGTACTATGAGCAAGGGTACTCAGTAGTGATGAGCGAGCACTAAAATGCTCTGGCATTCATTGCTCGAGTCAAGCAAATTGGAATGCTCGAGTGCTCGGTCCGAGTAACGAGCCCAATGTAAGTCTATGGGAAACTCAAGCATTTTTCCGGTGGCCCCCCCGGCGGTCTGCAGAGGGCCTAAAAATTGCCCAAATCAATGGGAACAGTGCTCAAATGGCATGGGAACATTCCTGGGAAATATGTTAAGGAACATCCTTTCCAGGGTAATGACTTGTATATAAGGCAAAATAAATATACAAAAACAAAAATGTTCCTCCACACCTTAGGCTATGTTCACACGTAGCGTTTTTAATGCATTTTTGCATTGCTTTTAACCGTGACAAATGCATTCACCGGGAAATGTGATTTTAACATTTTACAACCTTATCTGGCCATGTGGTGTGTGACACATCATCAGACACATCCTGTTTCACTTATGATGGAGGGACTCTGAAATTCACAAAGCCTATTTTTATAGGGCCATCAGGCGGCCCTTGCTATTCTTAAATGGCCAGCAGTCGGCCCTTGCTATTGTTAGAGAGCCATCAGCCGGCTATGCTTTGTTGTTCCCATTATTAATGAGTATGTCTCCTATACTATTATTGCGTATGCAGAGACTGCAAGGGCTGCCCAAAATTTGGACGCAACCCAATACCCCTTTGAAGAGACATAGAGAAGGGCCTCAGTAAAAAAAATGTTCCCATTATAAAGGAGCAGGTCTCCTATAGTGGTAATGCCCATGCAGAGAAGAAAGGGCTGCCAAAATTTGGGAAAAACTCCACTAACAATTTAAAGATACATAGAGCTGGGCCACAGTAACGACATGTTCCCATTAGAAAGGAGATGGTCTGCTATACAGCTATAGGGTATGCAGTGCGTCCAATAGCTGCCAAAATTTACGAAAAACCCCACAAACAATTTAAACACACATAGAGCTGGGCCAAAGTAACGGCATGTTCCCATTAGAAAAGAGAGGGTCTGCTATACAGTTATAGGGTAAGAAGTGAGTCCAACGGCTGCCAAAATTTAGGAAAAAACCCACTAACAGTTTAAAGACACAAAGAGCAGGGCCACAATAACGACATGTTTCCATTAGAAAGGAGTGGGTCTGCTATACAGTTATAGGGTATGCAGTGAGTCCAATGGCTGCCAAAATTTAGGAAAAACCCCAGTATCAATTTAAAGACACATAGAGCTGGGCAAAAGTAACGACATATTCCCATCAGAAATGAAAGGGTCTGCTATACAGTTATAGGGTATGCAGTGAGTTCAACAGCTGCCAAAATTTAGGAAAAACCCCAATACCAATTTAAAGACACATAGAGGTGGGCGTCAGTAACAACATATTGCCATTAGAAAGGAGAGGGTCTCCCATACTGTTTGCTTATGCAATGACTGCAACGGCTGTCAAAAATTTGGAGGCACTCCAATGCCCCTCGCAAAAGACGTAGAGGTCGGAGGACTCCTGAAAACTATGTTCCCATTATTAGGAAGTGGTTCTCCCATACTGTTTGCCTATGCAGTAAAGCAATGGCTGGAAAAAATTGGAGGAACTCCTATGCTCCTTGCAAGAGACATAGAGGTCGGAGGGCCTCCTGAAAAAATGCTCCCATTATTAGGAAGTGGGTCTCCCCTACTGTATACCTATGCAGTGAAGAAACGGCTGCCAAAAATTTGGAGGAACTCTAATGCCCCTTGCAAGAGATGTAGAGGTCACAAGGCCTCCTGAAAAAAATGGTCCTATTATTAGGAAGTGGGTCTCCCATACTGTTTGCTTATGCAATGAATGCAACGGCTGCCAAAAATTTGGAGGAACTCCCATGCCCCTTGCAAGAGACGTAGAGGTCAGAGGGCCTACTGAAAACAATGTTCCCATTATTAGGAAGTGGGTCTCCCATACTGTTTGCCTATGCAGTGAATGCAACGACTGCCAAATAATTGGAGGCACTCCAATGCCCCTTGCAAGAGACATAGAGGTCGGAGGGCCTCCTGAAAACAATGCACCCATTATTAGGAAGTGGGTCTCCCATACTGTTTGCCTATACAGTGAATGCAACGGCTGTCAAAAATTTGGAGGTACTCCATTGCCCCTTGCAAGAGACGTAGATATGTTGATATGGTACATATGGTGGTTGATAATGTGATGGAGGATGAGGATGCGGAAAAGGAGGAGGACAAGAGCAAATAGACAAAATCAGGAAGCGTATACGCATGTCTGGGTGTGAAGACATAGTTGAATGAGAATAGAGTTAGACCTCCCTAAAAAAAGACACTGTATTTGAGTTTATATTACGCTGCTATTATTTAGTGGTTTTCAGAAGTCGGCCCAATCCAGCCCTTGTTCATTTTTATAAGAGTCAGTCTGTCAGCATTTTCAGTTGACAGGCGGATGCGCCTATCGGTTATAATTCCACCGCTGGCACTAAAAACCCGCTCTGATAAAACGAAGCAACAGGGCATGCCGGGACCTCCAAGGTGCAGAGAGCCAGTTAATGCCACGTGTCCAGCTTGGATGCCCAATAGTTATAAGGCACAGAAGAATCACAGAGGATGTTCGTACGGTCAGCAAGGAACTCCCTCACCATCTTCCAAAACTTTATTTCCTTGTGAAACTCCGTGCATCAGGGCCTGTACGAATGGGAGGGTCTGAGAAAACTGTCCCAGAACTTTGACAGTGTTCCCCTGCCTCTGCTGGATTGCATTTGAGTCTCTCTCGCCTGTACTCCTCGGTTGTCCAACGAACTGTGACCTCTGCCACCAGCGTTTTCAGATGGGAATTTTTTCAATAATTCTGCAACAAGGGTCTTCTTGTACTGCCCCATTTTATTAGGCCTGTCCTGCGTGGGAATAAGAGACAGAAAGTTCTCCTTGTAGCGTGGGTCTAGAAGTGTCACCAACCGATAATGACTGTCACACAAAATTTGGACAACGCGAGGGTCACGGGAAAGGCAGCATAACATAAACTCAGCCATGTGTGCCTGACTGCAAAGAAGCAAGACTTCTGTGTCCTCACCAAGAGGACAACTGACCATGCTCTCCTCCTCATCCTCATCCTCTTCCTCCTCCTCCCTGTTCTCAGGCCATCCACGCTGAACAGGCGGTATGACAGTTGTGCAGGTAGTACCGTCGATAGCACAGGAAGCTAGCTCCTGTTCTTCCTCCTCCTCCTCTATCTTATTGTCACCCAGTCCACGTTGGGAAGAGATGAGACTGGGCTGTGTGGAATCACCCTGTATGGTTCCTTGCTCCATCTCATCATGCTCTGCCTGCAATGCATCCTCTTTTATTGAGAGAAGAGAGCGTTTCAGAAAACAGAGAAGCGGGATGGTGATGCTAATTATGGCATCATCGCCGCTCACCATCTTGGTAGAGTCCTCAAAGTTTTAAATTATGGTACATATGTCTGACATCCATGTCCACTCCTGAGGTCTTATGTGTGGAGTCTGAACTGAATACCGACGGTCACAAATCTTTCCCAACATCTGCAATGTAGTGTTCCAATGCATGGGGACATCACAGATTAGTCCGTGAGCTGGAAGCTGCAAACGCTGCTGAAGCATGCCAAGGGCTACGGAAGCTGCAGCTGACTTTCTAAAATGGGCATACAGGCGGCGTACTTTGGCAAGCAGATCTGACAGATAAGGGTAGGCTTTGAGAAACCGCTGAACCACGAGGTTAAGCACATGGGCCAGGCATGGTACGTGTGTGAGATCACCTCGTCTCACAGACGGCACCAGGTTCCGGCCATTGTCACACATGACTATGCCTGGCTGTAGGGTCAGCGGTGTTAGCCACAGATCTGCCTACTCTTTCAGAACTGTCCACAACTGTTTAGCGTTGTGTGGTTTGTCACCTAAGCATATTAGCTTCAGCACAGCCTGTTGTCGCTTGGCCGAGGCAGTGCTGCAGTGCTTCCAGCTTGCGACTGATGTGGTCATTTCGGAGATGGAGGCTGAAGAGGAGGAGGAGGAGGTGCAGGAGCATAAAATGTGGGGGCAACCCTGATTGACCCAGGGCCCGCAATTTTCAGCGCCGGGAGGACGTGTTCCGTCCCAAGGTCCAACTGGGTCGCGACTTCCACTATTGTAACCCAGTGTGCTGTCAGCGAGATGTATCAGCCCTTCCCACAAGCACTTGTCCACATGTCTGTGGTTAGATGGACTTTCCCACTAACTGCGTTGTGAAGGGCACAGCTAATGTTGTGGGACACGTGCTTATGTAATGCAGGAATGGCACACCGGGAGAAATAGTGGGGGCTGGGGACCGAGTACCGAGGGAAGGCGGCAGCCATGAGGATGCGGAAAGCTTCCGTCTCCACGAGCCTAAAATGCAACATTTCGAGCACAAGCATTTGCAAAATGTGTGAATTTAGTAGTTTGGCCAGTGAGGCATTGGCTGCCTATTTGCTCTTGCGTTCCAAGGACTGGGGTAGTGACAACTGAACGCTGCGCTGGGACAAGGACGTGGACATGCTTGCTGATGGTGCTAGTTAAGCGTGTGCAATGACAGGTGCAATGGGGGAGGCATCTTGGCATGTGCCATGGACAGGGGATTGGCATGCATTCACAACAGCGTAAGAAGCAGTGGTGTCACCCACAGACACAGTTGCTGGACCCTGTGGTTCGGCCCACTTAGTCGGATGCTTTGCTGCCATGTGAATGATCATGCTGGTGGTGGTCAAGCTGGTAGTTTTGCTACCCCTACTGATGCTGGCCTCGCAGGTGGTGAAAATGGCCTTTTTGGGGTTATCCGCAGGGTCTTTAAAAAATATCCAGACTAGGGAAGACCTAATAGTTGTACTGTCAACTTCTGTCGCGTTGGCGTTACGAGGAACGCTTTCCCTCCTTGTGTCTGCGGCCACAACACTGCTTCTTCCAGCCTGTTGTGGTGCTACACTCCCCCCCCCCTGTGTGCTGCCGTCCTCACTTTGTATGTCCTCCTTCCAGGTTGGGTCAGTTAATATATCATCCACCACCTCGTCTTCCACTTCCGCACCCTGGTTCTCCTCCTGACTTTCTGGCAATATTGTCTCATCACATCATCATCATCTACCTCTTGCGACAGTAATTGCACTGTACCACCGTCGCCTTCGTGTGACCGTGGCTGCACCAATATTTGGGCATCGCTACACGCATTCTCCTCTTGACTCGCTTGAAGCTGGCCGGGCGAGAGGCCCGAATCTACAAATGGAAAAGTGAACAGCTCTTCTGAGTGTCCAAGTGTGGGATCAGTTGTCACTCGGCATGGTGGGAGGAAGGAGGATCAGGGTGAGGAATATGCGGTCCAGACTCACGGCTACTGAGACTTGACCGTGTGAAAGTCAGGGTGGTGGTGGCTAAGTGCCTGGAAGCATTATCTGCTAATCAACCTTTTGACACTGCTCTGCTTTCAATAGTGGTGTACAGCGGTCGTCTACTAATTGGGACAGGAAGGTTGAGCGACAAGATGTGGGTGTTTGTTGTGGCACAATTTCAGCTTGCCCACGGCCACAGCCACGTCCTTGTCCTCGGCCTCTGCATGCACCATCACATCCAATTCCCCGTCCCTTGCCACGCACCTTACATATTTTAAATGGAGGACAATATTTTCCATGTTCACGAGAAATGGTTGATTTTGGAACACAGTTATATGTGATACATCTGAAAGAGAACCACGATTTTAAATAGCAGTACTGTAATTTACTAACATTATTCTACACAGATACCTAGTGTGAATAGCTTGACCGACACACTGCAACAGAATGGAAATGGAAGAAATGCCTGATTTTGGAACAGTCTTATAGGTGATATGTCTGACAGAGAACCACGGTTTTAAGTAGCAGGCCTTTAATTTACTAATACTATTCTCCACAGACACCTAGTGTGAATTGTTAGAAACCTCCTGTTTGTTTTTTCCATCTTGTGTTTTGCGGTCACGTGACCATCTGCCTTTATATTACAGCTCCGCCCTTTTTGCTGTGCTGGACTTCAGTGTTGTTTGACTGCTTTGCTAGCCAGGAGCTTCGGTGCCTTTCTCTGTCAGTTAGCTTGGTCCTTCTGGGACCTCTAGTACCTTTTTGTCCCCTTATGCTATAGGTCTTCATTCAGACTAGCCGAGGACTAAGGCGGGTCTGTTCGCAATGAACAGGCAGCCTGCTACATTGTAGGGATTCAGTTTAGTCTTACTGTAGGGACAGCCTTCCCCTTTCTTTCCTTAGTACATGTTGCAGATCATAACAGTAAGTCCAGCCCAAAAACCTAAAAGGAAAGAAATTCGGGGATCAGTATGGTTTCCGTCCAGGATTTGGCTCAACGCTTGCAGGGATTGTCTCTGGAGGTGGCCGAGCTCCAGCAACATGTGAGTAGCTGCTCTGGAGCGCATTTTGTGGAACCCAAGGTAGGACTGCCTGATGTTTTTTATGGTAAACAGCAAGATTTTTTTTCTTTTAAAAATGCTTGTTTGTTATGTTTTCGTTTGAGACCAAGGTCCTCTGGGAATGAATCACAGCACATTGTTTTTTTTGCGCAATGAACCACAGGGGTGGCCTTTTCTCTCCAACCTAATGATTCATGCTTAAGGTCGGTAGAAGAATTTTTTTTCTGCTATGGGGCCATTATATGACGATCCTGATCGAATCTCATCTGCTGAGGCAGAACTCAGGCGTTTGATTCAGGGGTCAGGTGATGTTGAAAATTATTGCACACACTTTAGAAGATGGGCTTTTGAAGTTAAATGGAATGATCCTCATAGGGATTATGATTGCGCCATTGAGTTTGTTCCGGGAACTACTCTTCCCAAGAGTCGCTTGTTTAATCTGACTATCCCTGAAAAAAAGGCCTTGGAGAAGTACATACAGATGAGCCTGGCTGCTGATCACATTAGACCTTCTAAGTCGCCTGTGGCAGTTGGATTTTTTTTTGTTAAAAAAAAGGACATGGGTTTACGTCCTTGTCTGGATTTTCGTGAAATTAATAAGATTACCGTACGCAATTCCTACCCATTGCCATTAATTCCTGACTTGTTTAACCAGTTGGTGGGGGCCAAGTGGTTCTCTAAAATTGATCTCCGGGGGGCATACAATTTGTTACGAGTGAAGGAGGGTGATGAATGGAAAACTGCTTTTAACCCTCTGGTAGGTCATTTTGAGAATCTGGTGATGCCTTTTGGTCTTACCAATGCACCTGCATTTTTTCAGAACCTTATTAATGACATCTTGAGACCTTTGATTGGTAAGAATGTGGTTGTGTATTTGGATGACATTTTGATTTATTCACCAGATATGGAGTCCAATTGGCAGAGTGTACATGAAGTTTTGCAGTTATTGAGTGATAATTCACTCTTTGCTAAGCTGGAGAAATGTGAGTTCGCTGTTCAGAAAATTTGTTTTTTGGGCTACATTGTCTTCATCGAGGGCTTTGAGATGGACCCGGTGAAGGTTTAGGCTATGCAGGAATGGCCTAGGCCTATTGGTTTGAAATCTATACAGAGATTTTTGGGTTTTGCCAATTATCACAGGAAATTCATTAAGAATTTTTCTGTAATTGTTAAGCCTCTAACCGATCTCACCAGGAAAGGTGCGAATACGGTCAAGTGGACTACTGAGGCCATTGAAGCGTTTAAGTATCTCAAAGAGAGGTTCAGTTCTGCCCCTATCCTTATGCAGCCTGCCTGATGTTAGCTTGGTCCTTCTGGGACCTCTAGTGCCTTTTTGTCAGTTTGTCTTTTTGTGTTCTGCAACAACTTTCTCTGTCAGGAGGTGTCCCATTTTTGTTCCTGTCCTTAGTTCTTTTAGGGACCCCTCCCCTTATGCTACAGGTCTTCATTCAGACTAGCCGAGGACTAAGGTGGGTCTGTTCGCAAGGAACAGGCAGCCCACTACATCATAGGGATTCAGCTTAGTCTTACTGTAGGGACAGCCTTCCCCTTTCTTTCCTTAGTACATGTTGCAGATCATAACATGAATAGCTTGACCAACACACTGCAACAGAATGGAAATGGAAGAAATGTCTGATTTTGGAACAGTCTTATAGGTGATATGTGTTATGATCTGCAACATAAACTAAGGAAAGATAGGGGAAAGCTGTCCCTACAGTAAGACTAAGCTGAATCCCTACGATGCAGCGGGCTGCCTGTTCCTAGTGAACAGACCCGCCTTCATCCTCGGCTAGTCTGAACGAAGACCTATAGAATTAAGGAAGGGGTCCCTAATAGAATTAAGGACTGGGACAAAAATGGGACACCTCCTAAACAGAAGTTGTTGTAGAACTCAAAAGACAAACTGACAAAAAGTACTTGAGGTCCCAGAGGACCGAGCAAACTGACAGAGATAGGCACCGAAGCACCTGGCTAGAGAGACAGTCAAACAACACTGAAGTCCAGCTAAGCCAGAAGGGCGGAGCTGGAATATATAGGCAGATGGTCACGTGACCGCAAAACACAAGATAGAAAAAGCTAACAGGAGGGTTCTAACAGTACCCCCTCTTTTATGAGGATCCTCCGTATCCTCCAGGCCCAGGCCTATCCGGAAACCTCCTGTGGAAAGCTTTAACAAGCCTAAGAGCAGAGACATCATCTGTCCTTACACAGGAGTTGTCTTCGGGACCAAAACCCTTCCAGGAGACAAGATACTGTAATCTCCCTCTATGCCATCTAGAATTCAAGATACGCAAAATCTCAAATTCGCCGTCTTTCACTACAGGAGGAACTGTGACAGTGGTGTCCCTATCAGAAACGTCAGCCTTTTTCAACAAGGAAACATGAAACACAAGATTAATCTTCCAGGAAGTAGGGACATCCAACCTAACAGCAGTTGTTGTAGAACACAAAAGACAAACTGACAAAAAGTACTAAAGGTCCCAGAGGACCAAGCAAACGGACAGAGATAGGCACCGAAGCACCTGGCTAGAGAGACAGTCAAACAACACTGAAGTCCAGCAAAGCCAGAAGGGCAGAGCTGGAATATATAGGCAGATGGTCACATGACCGCAAAACACAAGATAGAAAAAACTAACAGGAGGGTTCTAACAATATGTCTGACAGAGAACAACGGTTTTAAATAGCAGGCCTATAATTTACTAATACTATTCCACAGACACCTAGTGTGAATAGCTTGACTGACACACTGCAATAGAATGGAAATGGAAGAAATGTCTGATTTTGGAACAGTCTTATAGGTGATATGTCTGACAGAGTACCACAGTTTTAAATAGCAGGCCTGTAATTTACTAATACTAGTCTTCACAGACACCTAGTGTGAATAGCTTGATCGACATACTGCAACAAAATGGAAATGGAAGAAATGTCTGATTTTGGAATAGTCTTATAGGTGATATGTCTGACAGAGAACAACGATTTTAAAAAGTAAGCCTATAATTTACTAATACTATTATTCGCACCTAGTGTGAATAGCTTGACCGACACACTGCAACAGAATGGAAATGGAAGAAATGTCTGCTTTTAGAACAGTCTTATAGGTGATATGTCTAACAGAGAACCACAGTTTTAAATAGCAGGCCTGTAATTTACTAATACCATTCTTCACAGACACCTAGTGTGAATAGCTTGAACGACAGTCTGCAACCGAATGGAAATGGAAGAAATGTCTGATTTTGGAACAAACTGATAGGTGATGTGTCTGACAGAGAGCCACGGTTTTAAATAGCAGGCCTGTACTTTACTATTAATATTCTTCACAAGCACCTAGTGTGAATAGCTTGACCAACACACTGCAACAGAATGGAAATGGAAGAAGTGTCTGATTTGGGAAGTCTTATAGGTGATATGTCTGACAGAGTACCACAGTTTTAAATAGCAGGGCTGTAATTTACTAATACTATTCTTCACAGACACCTAGTGTGATTAGCTTCACTGACACACTGCAACAGAATGGAAAAAGAGGCTAATAATTTCCACCTTTGGTTCAAATATCTGGATTTTTATCGCTGAAATATGGTACAAATCTGGCTTTATTCTACAGTGCTAACAAGCAAATGGAGCAGAAAAAATGTGTACTATGGATTGCTTTTTAAGCAAATAACCAGGGTTAAGTCAAATTTTTTTTTACCCTGGCCCCTGATATCTGGGGCTATGTCTAAAATTATCTGTAATTATTATAGCAGCAGCAGACAGAACGTTCAATGGACCCACTTGTGCTGTATCATACACTGCCTGCCTGCCTAGCACTGATTATATGCAGCTAGATCAGTCCTCAGAAGGACTGTTGGTTAAGATGGATATATAAATATATATATATATATATACATACAGTGGGTACGGAAAGTATTCAGACCCCTTTAAATGTTTCATTCTTTGTTTTATTGCAGCCATTTGGTAAATTCTAAAAAGTAAATTTTTTTTCTCATTAAAGTACACTCTGCACCCCATCTTGACTGAAAAAAAACAGAAATGTATACATTTTTGCAAATTTATTAAAAAAGAAAAACTTAAATATCACATGGTCATAAGTATTCAGACTCTTTGCTCAAACACTCATATTTAAGTCACATGCTGTCAATTTCCTTGTGATCCTCCTTGAGATTGTTCTACTCCTTCATTAGAGTCCCGCTGTGTTTAAATAAACTGATAGGACTTGATTTGGAAAGGCACACTCCTGTCTATATAAGACCTCACAGCTCACAGTGCATGTTAACCAAATGAGAATCATGAGCTCAAATGAACTGCCCAAGATGGGGTGCAGAGTATACGTTAATAAGAAAAAAATGAACTTTTTATAATTTACCCAATGGCTGCAATGTAACAAAGAGTGAAAAATTGAAAAGGATTTGAATACTTTCCGTACCCAATGTATATGTTGTGGAATACATATAATAACAGGACGATCAATGGACCCTCTTGTGCTATATCATGAATTGCAGTCTGCCACATACCCTGTCTGCTTGCCTAACTCCTGCTATCACCACTGAATATATGCAGCTGGATTAGTCCTCAGAAGGACTGTTAGTTCAGTTGCATATATATATATATATGTTGTGGAATACCTATACTAACTATAAACAACCAAATCTCTCCTAGACTCAGCAGCACCTCTCCCTACTCAGCCTGTTTCCAGGGTAGACTGTGATGAGCATAGCGGCACCAGGTCTTATATAGACCTGATAATGCTGTGCGGCCAGCCAATCACTGTAATGCCCACAACCAACATGGCTACGGCATTAGAGTGTGTGGCAGGCAATCCCTGCATGCTCATTGGCTCTCTGAAGAGCGCCAAACATGCAGGGAGGGGACCTGAGTTCCCGCCCGAGCAACCCGGAAATACTCACTGAGCGCCGAGTTTGTTGAGCACAGTGATGCTCGGGCAAGTACTGAGTAGTGGCGAGCACGTTCGCTCATCACTATTGTTTGTATTACCATAATTATAGCAAATGAGAGGAAAATAGAAAAGCAGCAACTAATTGGACCCGTAGAAGCACCAAACAGGTGCGAAACGGCCGTCGCCCTCTTCCCCTCTCCCCACACTGCTCACTCTTGCCTTGCAATGAACCGCTTGCTGGATTAGCAGTTTTTCCGGATTAAAGGACTTTTAATTGCAACAGGATCGGTGAGTTTCTGCTTTTCTATTTTCCTCTCATTTACTTGAATATTTGTCGACTTTTGCACCACCAATAAATTCCTGTTACAGCTGAGCCAACCAGCCAGCCACAATACCTCTGGAGACTGGTGCCAATTTACCCATTATTTCACATTACCATAATTAGAAACCTGTAACATTTTTATTTTCATACGTACTTGTTTTTGTTCTCTGAGCTGATATT
This sequence comes from Phyllobates terribilis, assembly GCF_046119375.1. Lineage (NCBI taxonomy): Eukaryota > Metazoa > Chordata > Amphibia > Anura > Dendrobatidae > Phyllobates > Phyllobates terribilis. The sequence goes on from NW_027362762.1 coordinate 697,850,082, forward strand.
CTAATTGATACCATTTCAGGGCACATTTGATATTTTGATCACTTTTTTTAACTTATTGTGGTGACTGTAACATGGCAATTTTCCTCACCCTGATCTTCCTTCCTCCCACCATGCCGAGTGCCTGGAGACAACTGATCCCACACTTGGACACTCAGAAGAGCTGTTCACTTTTCCTTTTGTAGATTCGGGCCTCTCGCCCGGCCAGCTTCAAGCGAGTCAAGAGGAGAACGTGTATAGCGATGCCCAAATATTGGAGCAGCCACGAATTCAACGGTGGGAAAGTGCAATTACTGCTGCAAGGGGTGGATGATGATGATGATGAGACACAATTGCCGCAAAATCAGGAGGAGGACCAGGCTTAGGAAGTGGAAGACGAGGTGGGGGATGATATATTAACTGACCCAACCTGGCAGGGGGACATACAGAGCGAGGACAGCAGCACACAGGGGGTGGGAGGTGTAGCACCACAACAGGCAGGAAGAATCAGTGCTGTGGCCACAGACACAAGGCGGGAAAGCGTTCCTCGTAACGTCAACACAGCGGAAGTTGCCAGTAAAACTGTTAGGTTTTCCTAAGTCTCGTTGTTTTTTAAAGACTCTGCAGATAACCCCAAAAAGGCCATTTGCACCACCTGCCAGGCCGGCATCAGCAGGGGTAGCAAAACTACCAGCCTGACCACAACTGGCATGATCAGGCACATGGCAGCAAATCACCCGACTAAGTGGGCTGAATTCAGGGCCCAGAAACCGTGTCTGTGGGTGACACTACTGCTTCTTCCGCTGTTGTGTGTGCACGCCAATCCCCAAGATGGTTAGTGGCAATGACACCATAATTAGGGTCACCATCCCGCTTCTCTGTATTCTGAAACGCTCTCGGCTCACAATTAAAGAGGATGCATTGCAGGTGGAGCACGATGAGATGGAGCAAGGAACCATACAGGGTGATTGCACACAGCCCTGCCTCATCTCATCCCAACGTGGATTGGGTGACAATGAGGAAGAGGAGGAGGAAGATGAGTGTTATGCTGGCATGTCCTTTAATAAAATAAAACTTAAAGGACACGTCAGGGCCCACCGGACTGCAGAGTAGTGTTGAGCCACCCCCGTAGTGTTCGAGTTCGGTTCGTCGAACACCCTTGTGTTCGCCAAACTGTTTGTCGAACTGTTCGTCGAACACCTTCGAACACCGTTAAAACCAATGGCAGGCAAACAAAAACACATAGAAGCACATAGAAAACACCTTCAAAGGTGTCCAAAAGCTGACAAACTGCTCAGAAGACATAACTAACACATGGAAAAGTGACAAGTACATATAGTAATGCGAAAAGAAAAGAGGTGGAGGAGTAAAAGGAGGGGGAGACACAGATATAGGCATGTCATGCCCTTCTAAAATACAAAAAGTGAGAAGCCGACACAGCCAGTCCGTTCCTGCCCGTGCCACCTCCGTGTCGCCGGGTTTGTGCCAGAGCCGCGGTGGACCCTGACGGCCACCCCCCTCTCCCAATACTGGTGCCTGTCCGCTGGTGGGTCGAGCGAGCCCCCCTGTGGTGAAGGCAGGTCTAAGCTTTTTAATTTAAATTGTCTCTCTAATTTGAAAGAATACACTTTAAATCCTTTTACAAGGATCTATTGGAGGGCAAGTCTCATGCCAGCAGCCGTGTAATTCCAGCTCCAGTAGCGTCCACTAAAGCTGCTGCAGTTAAAAAGCTTTTATAAGGATCGAGCTTGGCAGTCCACCGCAAGACGTCCTACCGCCAGTCCCAGCCCCTATGCCTTGGGGTGCCTCCTGATGCTCTTCACTGAGTATACCGGGGTCCCGAAGCATTTCCTTTGAAAAAATTAAGTGTCCAAACTACAGGTGGTGTAGCTTGCTTAACAGCTGGGATAATCCGCTGACTAGCAGACACTGCTACTAGGCACAAAGTATTTCCTGGGATACATGCAGTTAAAAATTTGTAATTAGATACTCTCGTTGGATGCTGAGAAAGCATTCCATAGAGTCTCCTGGCACGCCATATACTATTCTCTTAAAAAGCTTGGGGTAGGGGTCTAGGGGACCCTTTTATAGCCAAAATCACGGCCCTGTATTGCAATACGTCACCTAGGCTGAAGATAAATGGAACTGCAGCACCCCGAGGGCTCGGTTGTTACTGAGGTATTGCACCTCACCCAGAGGTGTGATATCTCACTCTCAGGTTAGGATGGAGTGTGGATCAGGACCCCGACACCTGCATGCATTACACCACATTGCCGTGGGGCAGGGCGACCAATATGCCCCTGTGATGGGCACGACAGTCCCTGTTCCTGGCTGGAGTGGGGGGAGGTAACACTGAGGAAGGGGAACCCTGTAGTGCAGGAGCAGGGAGGAAGCAGTTCCTGGGTGCATTGTGAAGGGAGTATAAAAGGTGGGCACCATCTTAGTTCAGTGCAGAGAAGTCTGAGCAGAAGTGACAGGGAGCAGGGGCTCTGCATGAGCTCTGCTCCGGAGGCAGGCCTAGTAACAGAGGCCCAGGCAAGGAAGAGGGAGAAGGGAGGAAGAGGAGCGGAGAAGGCTCTAGGAAAGAGGAACGAAGGGATCCCAGGGGTGCGGACGGGCGAGTCGCCACCGCACGCCCGAATCCACCTGCGTGGACGGGTCAGGATAAAGGGGGAGACCGGTCCCCGAAACTAGTGGAGGCGGGAAACGACCCTCAGCTAGAAAACGGAGGCTGTGACATTTTATGTGGCGCAGACCCTCGCTACACCCGCTAGGAAGGCACCACATAGGGTCAGGGAAACTGGCGCCAAGTTTACCAAGAGGAGGCCCGAGGCAGCCGGACAGAAGGGTTGGTAAGAAAGGCCAGACAAAGGACACACAAAGGGGGTCCTGTGAAGCGCTCCAAAGTTATCTGGGAGTTGTCTGAGCCCCTCACCTGGTGAGCACAGTACGACGTGGGCAGCCGTTACCTGCAGAAGTGGTCTGGATGATAAGAACTGTGAGTAAAGGCCCTGGACTGCATTACTGACTCCGTGTCGTTACTGCTGCTGCCCTGCACCATCACCCCCATCCTCCGCATACACTGCCCTAAGGCTATACTCCTCCCGTGGGGAGTTATGCTACGCTCTGCTGCACCCACAACACCAGCCTCAGCGGTCTGCCCTGCAGCGGTGGTTCACTCTGACCGCAATCCACGGGTGGTGTAGTCGGACATTTAAACATCAAAACCACATAAATAGTTCCGCCACTGGTTTGACCGCCCTGAGCCACGGAACCGGGTCGCCGCCACGGAGACTACAACCACCAGCATCCACCAAAAAGGGTCCGGCTCCGGGTGTCCCAAGGCCCAGGGGGCGTTTCAGAACATTTTCATCACCTTTCATAATCAACAATGGGACAAGGCAAGGATGTCCTCTGTCCCCTCTCTTATACATCCTAGTGACGGAGCACCTGCTCTCATCAATTCGCCATAACCCCAATATTAGGTGGATTGAGGTGGGAGGCACCGAGTACAAATGCTCTGCATTTGCTGATGATGTCCTAGTATATATCACTCAATCACATATATCCACCCCTGCTGTTATGGCTGAAATAGATCACTTTGTTACATGGTCAAATTTTAAAATCAATGCAGCGAAGTCTGAGGCCGTCAATGTCTCCCTCCCCAAATCCGTACAGGATTCCATCCAGTACCACTTTCACTTTGCCTGGCCCTCACAGGGTATCAAATACTTAGGAATTCCTATTCATAGAGACCTCTCCCATCTATGTTATCTTAATTTTGGGCCCTTTATTGAACAACTCCATACAGACCACGGTTGGCAAGTTAGAACTGTAAGATTCACTACGTGAACCACTGGTGTTTTGTGGAAAAGCACATGTACACTGTGTTCCAAATTATTATGCAAAAAGTGTTTAGGAGTGATAAGGGAAGAATTTGTTTGTTTGTCAGTTAAACTCATTGATGGTGATGTGTGTCAGGGCTCTTTATATCACTGTAAGCAATTGCAGACACCTGTGCTAATTAGTTTGGCAGGTGTGTCCAATGAAAGGCAAGACTACATAAGAAGGCTGTCTCACATTATTAAGCAGCCTACATTTTCTGCCAAAATGGGAAAGAAAAAGGATGTGTCGGCTGCTGAGAAGCAACAAATTGTGGAGTGTTTAGGTCAAGGCATGACTACAATCAACATTGTGCGATGATCAGGGTGAAGTGTCTTGGCAATCAAGAAGTATGTAGCTGATTCACAGTACACACGTGTGCGTGCTGATAAGGGCACATTGAGGACTCTTTCCTACAGGCAATTACGTAAGGTTAAAAGATCAGCGGCAAAAAAGCCTTGTCATAGCAGCAGACAAGTTTTTGAAGCTGCTGGTGCCTCCAACGTCCCCCGGACAACAAGATGCTGAGTCCTTCAGAGGTTTACAGCTGTGCGTAAGCCATCCTGTCGACCTCCTCTATCCACTGCACACAAGCAGAAATGGCTCCAGTGGGCCAAACAATACATGAAGACTGACTTCAAAACTATTTTGTTCACGGATGAGTGCCGTGCAACACTCGATGGTCCAGATGGATGGAGTGGAGGATGGCTGGTTGATGGACACCCCATGCAAACACGGCTACAGCGCCAACAAGTAGGAGGTGGAGTAATGTTTTGGGCTGGAATCATGGGGAGAGAGATTGTCGGCCCCTTTAGGATCCCTGAAGGGGTAAAGATCAACTCCATAATGTATGTGGAGTTTCTCAAACAGCACTTCCTGCCATGGTTCTAGAAGAAGAACCGTTTATTCCACAGCAAGATCATTTTCATGCATGATAATGCACCGTCTCATGTTGCACATAACACATCTGCATCTCTGGCTGATATGGGCATAAAAGGGGACAAACTTATGGTGTGACCCCCATGCTCCCCTGACCTCTACCCCATTCAGAACCTCTGGAGCATCATCAAAAGGAGTGTCTATGATGGCGGGAGGCAGTTCACATCTAAGCAACAGCTCTGGGAGGGTATTCTGTCCTCATGCAAAACAATTGAAGCAGAAACCATCCAAAACCTGACAAATTCAATGGATGAGAAAGTTCAGAAGCTCCTTTCGAACAAGGGGTCCTATGTGCAAATGTAACATCACCTAGAATAAAGTTTTGAGTTGAAAACTGTTTGATTTCAGTTTCTAATAACCTGCTAATGCTTATAATTTCAAAAATGACCATTTTTTGTTCTTTATTAAAATGAAAAGGTTGATCGATGAGTGTGGGGGATCTAAGAGTGTGGCAACCCAGTAGTCAGGATTACTTCGAATTCTGACAATCTGAGGGTCATGTTGCAGGTAGTGCAGCAAGAAGGCACTCATGTGTCTTGCACATCTAGGAGCCCCAGAATTATTTTCCGGGTTAGATGCAGCTAAAAATTATTATTCATTTTAAATCTGGTGGAGCTTAGTATAGATGGCCTGATAGAATCAGTACTGCACACTGCTACAAAGCCCAAATTATTTTCCAGCCAAGATACAGATAAACATGATTATTAATTTTAAATCTGGTGGAGCTTAGTATAGATGGCCTAATAGAATCAGTACTGCACACTACTACAAAGCCCAAATAATTTTCCAGCCAAGATACAGATAAACATGATTAGTAATTTGAAAGCTTAAAACGGTTGGTGAGGTGATTTTAACCAATCATCAAGCTTTTACTCTCTCCAGGATGACACAGGGGTAGAAAAGTCGTTTCGGATCCATGATTTGTTCATCTTTATGAACGTGAGTCTGTCTACATTATCAGTGGAGAGCCGCGTGCGCTTATCTGTCAGCACACCACCAGCAGCACTGAACTCACGTTCAGACAGAACGCTGGCTGCGGGGCATGACAAGATCTCCAAGGCGTAAGTGGCTAGCTCCGGCCATTTATCCAGATTGGAAGCCCAAAAAGAGCAAGGGTCCAGTGACACAGTCATGGCTTCAATGTTTACTTGGAGATACTCCTGTACCATCGTCTCTAGGCGTTGACTATGTGTCAGACTTCTTGTCTCCTGTGGCCTTGCAAAGGATGGGCTAAAAAAGTGGTGAAATGATTCCGCAAAATTGATGTTACCAGCAGATACTGTGTTTCTGTTACGGTTTGAGTGCTGAACACTCGACGGTCCCACGATTAGCAAGTTGGAACTGTGAGATTCACTACGTGCACCACTGGTGTTTTGTGGAAAAGCACATGTAAGATTCTGCAACAGTCTTTGCTGATACTCCTGCATGCGTGCATCCCTTTCTATGGCAGGAATAATTTCTGCAAATTTACTTTTGTACCGGGGATCTAACAGTGTGGCAACCCAGTAGTCAGGATTATTTCTAATTCTCACAATTCGAGGGTCATGTTGCAGGGAGTGCAGCAAGAAGGCACTCATGTGTGCTGCGCATCCAGGAGCACCAAGTCCCTGTTGTGTTGCTGGAAAGGTAACAATCATGCTTCCTTCCTCTGTCCTCTCCCCCCAACCTCGCACAACAGAAATGTGATCAAGGTCTCCCTCATCTGATGAGTCTTCCATCAGTTCGTCCTCAACTTCTTCCTGGGCTCCTGCACCTTCCTCACTACTTTGGCTGCTACCATGCGCCCTGGTAAAACCATCTCCCCTACCCTCACATGCCTGTCGCTTTGGTGATGCCGACCGTCTGGACCTTGCAGATGTTAGCCCTTCCGCATACAACTCCTCCTCCTCTACTTCCTCCACCTCCTCTTGTGCCACCACCTGACTCCGAATTCTGTTTAACATGTGCTCCAGCATGTAAATCACAGGAATAGTCATGCTGATAATGGCATCGTCAGCACTAAACATCTTCGTCGCCATTTCAAAACTCTGCAGAAGGGTGCATAGGTCCCTGATCTGAGACCACTCCTCCAGCGTGATTTGCCCCACCTCTGGATCTTGTTGGCCCAGGCTATACGTCAGAACGTATTGCACCAGGGCTTGTCGGTGCTGCCACAGTCGCTGCAACATGTGCAGAGTTGAATTCCACCGGGTAGGCACATCGCATTTTAGCCGGTGAAGTGGCAGGCCCAACGACTTCTGTAGAGATGTAAGTCGCTGAGCTGCGGGATGCGAACGGCGGAAGTGAGCACACAGCGACAGTGACCTCTGCAGAAGGCCATCTAGTCCGGGATAGTGGGCTAAAAATTGCTGGACAACCAGGTTCAACACGTGAACCATACAAGGCACATGTGTGACATTGCCCCGGCGAAGGGCCGCACCCAGGTTTGCAGCATTGTCGCACACGGCCTTCCCTGGTTTCAGGTCCAGTGGAGACAACCATTCATGAAATTGGTTCTCCAGAGCTGACCACAACTGCTCTGCTGTGTGACTCACATTTCTCAGACATTTCAAAGTAAAAACCTCCTGATGACGTTGAGCCCTACTGCTAGCATAGTAAGGAGGTGTGCAGGATCCCTTCTGCGCAGTTAGAAAGCTTGTGGCATGACCAGACATGCTTTGGGTGCAGGTGGAGGACCGAGAGGAGGTTAAGGAGGCAGAAGCAGTGGAGGAACTTTGAGATAAAGAGGATTGACGCACAACTCGTGGGGACGGCAAGACTTGGACAGCAGCCCCTTGTCCTGCTGTCACCATAGTTACCCAGTGCCCAGTCAGCGACATGTAATGCCCCTGTCCATGCCTACTCGTCCAAGTGTCTGTGGTGAAATGCACCCTGTCACACACAGAGTTTCTCAAAGAAGCGGTGATGTTGTGTGCGACATGCTGGTGGAGCACAGGCACACCTTTCTTTGAGAAGTAGTGCCGACTGGGCATCTGGTACTGGGGCACTGCGACGGACAAAAGGTCTCGAAAATCCTCTGTGTCCACCAGGCGGAAAGGCATTATTTCTGTAGCCAAGAGCTTGCAGATGGTGATATTCAACCTCTTAGCTTTCTCATGGCTAGGAGGAAATGGTCTTTTACTTGTCCACATCTGAGGGACCGAGGGCTGGCTGTTGTGCTTAGGCCGGGTTGATAAGGTTGTCCCCCGGCAAACTGCCGGTCTGTGAGGAAGATGCAGGCGGACATGTTAGGTTGCCTTGATCCAAAGGTGGTGCTATCGATGTCGGACAGCGCTCAACACCAGCTGGTGTTACCACCTCCAAAGAAAATGATGACCTGCCAATCACGCTGGCTGTTGCGGGTAAAGAGGTGGCAGGTCTGCGTCCCAAAACAGGTGTGACTACTGTCCACCCAGTCACAGAGGATGAAGAGGCCGTGGAAGCACAAGATGGGGCAGACGGTGGTTGGCCCGGCCGGCTAAGCCGCATTGTAGCACAGTGAGCTTCCCACTGCAACTTATGCTTCATGTCCATGTGCCGCTTCATGCATGAAGTACTCAAACTATGTATTTTTTGGCCTCTACTTAGCTTTTGCTGACAAATGTTACAGATAACACGAGTTGGGTCATCCTTATCGATCTGAAAAAATGCCCAGGCTATGCAAGGCTTAGCACCCATGCGACCTGAAGAGCCACCATGACTTGTGGTCAGAGGCAGAGTTGTGTTTGAGGATGCAGTTGTTGACGTGCTTCCAGTACTACGTCTCTGTCCAGGAAGGCGCAACCTGACCTCGTCGTCACTAGCATCCTCCTCCACCTCCTCTGCTGACCTCATCTCTTGGCTGACTGTGGGTTGACAGTAAGTGGGATCTCCAACCTCATCATCATCACCTTGTGTGTTATCATACCCGTCGTTCTCAGAGCCAACCTGTTCCTGCCCTGACAAAAAAGTAAAGTTGTCGCTCCAATCAGGTATTTGAGTCTCATAAACGTCTTCCTCATTGTCTCCACCAACAGGAGTTACAGTTTGGGAATGAGGGTCTACATTATGGTCAGAACCTTCTGCGTCTGGTCCTGGATCCGACTCATAAAGATTCTGGGCATCAGTGCATATCAATTCCTCGTCTGGATTCACAGAAGCTCTGGAGCCGACCTCTGATTCCCAGGCTATAGTATGAACAGCTCTGCAGACTCAACCATCTGTTCTACCCCATACTCAGACGGGCAGCTGGAGATTTGGGAGCTGTGAGGAAGCAAGTGCGATTGGGGTGATACCTCTGAGGACTGGAGTATTTGTGATGTTGAAGTTGAGGTGGAGGAGAGCCCACTTAAAGGAGCAATTGATATCCGTTGAAGCACCTGCTGTTTTTGTGCCTCATCTGGAATTTGTAGCGATTGGCGTGGCCGTAAGAAAGGGATCTTATCACATTGTCCGCTAAAAGAAGTAGACATTTTAGTTTGGCTGGAAGATGGTCTTTCTTCTGCAGATGTTACTGTTGCTTTAACACCTACCCCACGGACACAACCTTTTTTCCCCTTCCCAACACGCCTATTCCCCTTTCCACCAGCAGCAGGCCTTTTTCCACTCATTTTGGTGGTTAACTAATTCACAACTCTGGAGTTGTTTGCACAAAAAAACAATGGATGGGAACCGAGCAGAGCTGAGTGGCCAAACTGTGGTATTAGGCCAAAAGTATTGGCTGGGTTAGATGCAGATAAAAATTATATTGAATTTGCAACCTGATGGAGGTCAGTATAGATGGACTAATAGAACAAGTCCCACACACTTCTACAAGCTGAAATATTTTTTCAGAGCTAGATGCAGAAAAAAATTATATTCAATTTGCAACCTGATGGAAGTCAGTATAGATGGACTAATAGAACAAGTCCCACACACTGCTACAAGCTGAAATATTTTTTCAGAGCTAGATGCAGATAAAAATTATTTTTAATTTGCAAGCTGATGGAGGTCAGTATAGATGGACTAATAGAACAAGTCCCAAGCACTGCTAGAAGCCCAAATATTTTTTCAGAGGTAGATGCAGATAAAAATTATTTTTAATTTGCAACATGATGGAGGTCAGTATAGATGGACTAATAGAACAAGTTCCACACACTGCTACAAGCTGAAATATTTTTTCAGAGCTAGATGCAGATAAAAATTATTTTCAATTTACAACCTGATGGAGGTCAGTATAGACGGACTAATAGACCATGTCCCACACACTGCTAGAAGCCCAAATATTTTTTCAGAGCTAGATGCAGATAAAAGTTATTTTTAATTTGCAACATGATGGAGGTCAGTATAGATGGACTAATAGACCAAGTCCCACACAATTCTAGAAGCCCAAATATTTTTTCAGAGCTAGATCCAGAAAAAAATTATATTCAATTTGCAACCTGATGGAGGTCAGTATAGATGGACTAATAGAACAAGTTCCACACACTGCTACAAACTGAAATATTTTTTCAGAGCTAGATGCAGATAAAAATTATTTTCAATTTACAACCTGATGGAGGTCGGTATAGACGGACTAATAGACCAAGTCCCACACACTGCTAGAAGCCCAAATATTTTTTCAGAGCTAGATGCAGAAAAAAATTATATTCAATTTGCAACCTGATATAGGTCAGTATAGATGGACTAATAGATCAAGTCCCACACACTGCTAGAAGCCCAAATATTTCTTCAGAGCTAGATGCAGAAAAAAATTATATTGAATTTGCAACCTGATGGAAGTCAGTTTAGATGGACTAATAGAACAAGTCCCACACACTGCTACAAGCTGAAATATTTTTTCAGAGCTAGATGCAGATGAAAATTATTTTTAATTTGCAACCTGATGGAGGTCAGTATAGATGGACTAATAGACCAAGTCCCACACACTGCTAGAAGCCCAAATATTTTTTCAGAGCTAGATGCAGAAAAAAATTATATTCAATTTGCAACCTGATGGAGGTCAGCATAGATGGACTAGTAGACCAAGTCCCACACACTGCTAGAAGCCCAAATATTTTTTCAGAGCTAGATGCAGAAAAAAATTATATTCAATTTGCAACCTGATGGAGGTCAGTATAGATGGACTATTAGACCAAGTCCCACACACTGCTAGAAGCCCAAATATTTTTTCAGATCTAGATGCAGAAAAAAATTATATTGAATTTGCAACCTGATGGAAGTCAGTATATATGGACTAATAGAACAAGTCCCACACACTGCTACAAGCTGAAATATTTTTTCAGAGCTAGATGCAGATAAAAATTAATTTTAATTTGCAACCTGATGGAGGTCAGTATAGATGGACTAATAGACCAAGTCCCACACACTGCTAGAAGCTCAAATATTTTTTCAGAGCTAGATGCAGAAAAAATTATATTGAATTTGCAACCTGATGGAGGTCAGTATAGATGGACTAATAGAACAAGTCCCACACACTGCTAGAAGCCCAAATATTTTTTCAGAGCTAGATGCAGATAAAAAATATTTTTAATTTGAAACCTGATGGAGGTCAGTATAGATGGACTAATAGACCAAGTCCCACACACTGCTAGAAGCCCAAATATTTTTTCAGAGCTAGATGCAGAAAAAAATTATATTCAATTTGCAACCTGATGGAGGTCAGTATAGATGGACTAATAGAACAAGTCCCACACACTGCTAGAAGCCCAAATATTTTTTCAGAGCAAGATGCAGATAAAAATTATTTTTAATATGCAACCTGATGGAGGTCAGTATAGATGGACTAATAGACTAAGTCCCACACACTGCTAGAAGACCAAATATTTTTTCAGAGCTAGATGCAGAAAAAAATTATATTCAATTTGCAACCTGATGGAGGTCAGAATAGATGGACAAATAGACCAAGTCCCACACACTGCTAGAAGTCCAAATATTTTTTCAGAGCTAGATGCAGAAAAAAATTATATTGAATTTGCAACCTGATGGAGGTCAGTATAGATAGACTAATAGAACAAGAACCACACACTGCTACAAGCTGAAATATTTTTTCAGAGCTAGATGCAGATAAAAATTATTTTTAATTTGCAACCTGATGGAGGTCAGTATAGATGGACTAATAGACCAAGTCCCACACACTGCTAGAAGCTCAAATATTTTTTCAGAGCTAGATGCAGAAAAAAATTATATTGAATTTGCAACCTGATGGAGGTCAGTATAGATGGACTAATAGAACAAGTCCCACACCCTGCTAGAAGCCCAAATATTTTTTCAGAGCTAGATGCAGATAAAAATTATTTTTAATTTGCAACCTGATGGAGGTCAGTATAGATGGACTAATAGACCAGTCCCACACACTGCTAGAGCCCAAATATTTTTTCAGAGCTAGATGCAGGAAAAAATTATGTTCAATTTGCCACCTGATGGAGGTCAGCATAGATGGACTAATAGACCAGTCCCACACACTGCTAGAGCCCAAATATTTTTTCAGAGCTAGATGCAGAAAAAAATTATATTGAATTTGCAACCTGATGGAAGTCAGTATAGATGGACTAATAGAACAAGTCCCACACACTGCTACAAGCTGAAATATTTTTTCAGAGTTAGATGCGGATAACAATTATTTTTAATTTGCAACATGATGGAGGTCAGTATAGATGGACTAATAGAACAAGTCCCACACACTGCTAGAAGCCCAAATATTTTTTCAGAGCTAGATCCAGAAAAAATTATATTGAATTTGCAACCTGATGGAGGTCAGTATAGATGGACTAATAGAACAAGTCCCATACACTGCTAGAAGCACAAATATTTTTTCAGAGCTAGATGCAGATAAAAATTATTTTTAATTTGCAACGTGATGGAGGTCAGTATAGATGGACTAATAGACCAAGTCCCACACACTGCTAGAAGCCCAAATATTTTTTCAGAGCTAGATGCAGAAAAAAATTATATTCAATTTGCAACCTGATGGAGGTCAGTATAGATGGACTAATAGAACAAGTCCCACACACTGCTACAAGCTGAAATATTTTTTCAAAGCTAGATGCAGATAAAAATTATTTTTAATTTGCAACCTGATGGGGACAGTATAGATGGACTAATAGACCAAGTCCCACACACTGCTAGAAGCCCAAATATTTTTTCAGAGCTAGATGCAGAAAAAAATTATATTCAATTTGCAACCTGATGGAGGTCAGTATAGATGGACTATTAGACCAAGTCCCACACACTGCTAGAAGCCCAAATATTTTTTCACATCTAGATGCAGAAAAAAATTATATTGAATTTGCAACCTGATGGACGTCAGTATAGATGGACTAATAGAACAAGTTCCACACACTGCTACAAGCTGAAATATTTTTTCAGAGCTAGATGCAGATAAAAATTATTTTTAATTTGCAACCTGATGGAGGTCAGTATAGATGGACTAATAGAACAAGTCCCACACACTGCTAGAAGCCCAAATATTTTTTCAGAGCTAGATGCAGAAAAAATTATATTGAATTTGCAACCTGATGGAGGTCAGTATAGATGGACTAATAGAACAAGTCCAACACACTGCTAGAAGCCCAAATATTTTTTCAGAGCTAGATGCAGAAAAAAATTATATTCAATTTGCAACCTAATGGAGGTCAGTTTAGATGGACTAATAGAACAAGTCCCACACACTGCTACAAGCTGAAATATTTTTTCAGAGCAAGATGCAGATAAAAAATATTTTTAATTTGCAACCTGATGGAGGTCAGTATAGATGGATTAATAGACCAAGTCCCACGCACTGCTAGAAGCCCAAATATTTTTTCAGAGCTAGATGCAGAAAAAAATTATATTCAATTTGCAACTTGATGGAGGTCAGTATAGATGGACTAATAGACCAAGTCCCACACACTGCTAAAAGCCCAAATATTTTTTCAGAGCTAGATGCAGATAAAAATTATATTCAATTTGCAACCTGGTGGAGGTCAGTATAGATGGACTAATAGAACAAGTCCCACACACTGCTACAAGCTGAAATATTTTTTCAGAGCTAGATGCAGATAAAAATTATTTTTATTTTGCAACCTGATGGGTCAGTATAGATGGACTAATAGACCAAGTCCCACACACTGCTAGAAGCCCAAATATTTTTTCAGAGCTAGATGCAGAAAAAAATGATATTCAATTTGCATCCTGATGGACGTCAGTATAGATGGACTAATAGAACAAGTCCCACACACTTCTAGAAGCCCAAATATTTTTTCAGAGCTAGATGCAGATAAAAATTATTTTAATTTGCAACCTGATGGAGGTCAGTATAGATGGACTAATAGACCAAGTCCCACACACTGCTAGAAGCCCAAATATTTTTTCACAGCTAGATGCAGAAAAAAATTATATTCAATTTGCAACCTGATGGAGGTCAGCATAGATGGACTAGTAGACCAAGTCCCACACCCTGCTAGAAGCACAAATATTTTTTCAGAGCTTGATGCAGAAAAAATTATATTGAATTTGCAACCTGATGGAGGTCAGTATACATGGACTAATAGAACAAGTCACATACACTGCTAGAAGCACAAATATTTTTTCAGAGCTAGATGCAGATAAAAATTATTTTTAATTTGCAACGTGATGGAGGTCAGTATAGATGGACTAATTGACCAAGTCCCACACACTGCTAGAAGCCCAAATATTTTTTCAGAGCTAGATGCAGAAAAAAATTATATTCAATTTGCAACCTGATGGAGGTCAGTAAAGATGGACTAATAGAACAAGTCCCACACACTGCTAGAAGCCCAAATATTTTTTCAGAGCTAGATCCAGAAAAAAATTATATTCAATTTGCAACCTGATGGAGGTCAGTATAGATGGACTAATAGAACAAGTTCCACACACTGCTACAAACTGAAATATTTTTTCAGAGCTAGATGCAGATAAAAATTATTTTCAATTTACAACCTGATGGAGGTCAGTATAGACGGACTAATAGACCAAGTCCCACACACTGCTAGAAGCCCAAATATTTTTTCAGAGCTAGATGCAGAAAAAAATTATATTCAATTTGCAACCTGATATAGGTCAGTATAGATGGACTAATAGATCAAGTCCCACACACTGCTAGAAGCCCAAATATTTCTTCAGAGCTAGATGCAGAAAAAAATTATATTGAATTTGCAACCTGATGGAAGTCAGTTTAGATGGACTAATAGAACAAGTCCCACACACTGCTACAAGCTGAAATATTTTTTCAGAGCTAGATGCAGATAAAAATTATTTTTAATTTGCAACCTGATGGAGGTCAGTATAGATGGACCAATAGAACAAGTCCCACACACTGCTAGAAGCCCAAATATTTTTTCAGACCTAGATGCAGATAAAAATTAATTTTAATTTGCAACATGATGGAGGTCAGTATAGATGGACTAATAGAACAAGTTCCACACACTGCTACAAGCTGAAATATTTTTTCAGAGCTAGATCCAGAAAAAAATTATATTCAATTTGCAACCTGATGGAGGTCAGTATAGATGGACTAATAGAACAAGTCCCACACACTGCTAGAAGCCCAAATATTTTTTCAGAGCTAGATGCAGAAAAAAATTATATTCAATTTGCAACCTAATGGAGGTCAGTATAGATGGACTAATAGAACAAGTCCCACACACTGCTAGAAGCCCAAATATTTTTTCAGAGCTAGATGCAGATAAAAATTATATTGAATTTGCAACCTGATGGAGGTCAGTATAGATGGACTAATAGAACAAGTCCCACACACTTCTAGAAGCCCAAATATTTTTTCAGAGCTAGATGTAGATAAAAATTATTTCTAATTTGCAACCTGATGGAGGTCAGTATAGATGGACTAATAGACCAAGTCCCACACTCTGCTAGAAGCCGAAATATTTTTTTCAGAGCTAGATGCAGAAAAAAATTATATTCAGTTTGCAACTTGATGGAGGTCAGTATAGATGGACTAATAGACCAAGTCCACACACTGCTAGAAGCCCAAATATTTTTTCAGAGCTAGATGCAGAAAAAAATTATATTCAATTTGCAACCTGATGGAGGTCAGTATAGATGGACTAATAGAACAAGTCCCACACACTGCTACACGCTGAAATATTTTTTCAGAGCTAGATGCAGATGAAAATTATTTTTAATTTGCAACCTGATGGAGGTCAGTATAGATGGACTAATAGACCAAGTCCCACACACTGCTAGAAGCCCAAATATTTTTTCAGAGCTAGATGCAGAAAAAAATTATATTCAATTTGCAACCTGATGGAGGTCAGCATAGATGGACTAGTAGACCAAGTCCCACACACTGCTAGAAGCCCAAATATTTTTTCAGAGCTAGATGCAGAAAAAAATTATATTCAATTTGCAACCTGATGGAGGTCAGTATAGATGGACTATTAGACCAAGTCCCACACACTGCTAGAAGCCCAAATATTTTTTCAGATCTAGATGCAGAAAAAAAATATATTGAATTTGCAACCTGATGGAAGTCAGTATATATGGACTAATAGAACAAGTCCCACACACTGCTACAAGCTGAAATATTTTTTCAGAGCTAGATGCAGATAAAAATTAATTTTAATTTGCAACCTGATGGAGGTCAGTATAGATGGACTAATAGACCAAGTCCCACACACTGCTAGAAGCTCACATATTTTTTCAGAGCTAGATGCAGAAAAAATTATATTGAATTTGCAACCTGATGGAGGTCAGTATAGATGGACTAATAGAACAAGTCCCACACACTGCTAGAAGCCCAAATATTTTTTCAGAGCTAGATGCAGAAAAAAATTATATTGAATTTGCAACCTGATGGAGGTCAGTATAGATGGACTAATAGAACAAGAACCACACACTGCTACAAGCTGAAATATTTTTTCAGAGCTAGATGCAGATAAAAATTATTTTTAATTTGCAACCTGATGGAGGTCAGTATAGATGGACTAATAGACCAAGTCCCACACACTGCTAGAAGCTCAAATATTTTTTCAGAGCTAGATGCAGAAAAAAATTATATCGAATTTGCAACCTGATGGACGTCAGTATAGATGGACTAATAGAACAAGTCCCACACACTGCTAGAAGCCCAAATATTTTTTCAGAGCTAGATGCAGATAAAAATTATTTTTAATTTGCAACCTGATGGAGGTCAGTATAGATGGACTAATAGACCAGTCCCACACACTGCTAGAGCCCAAATATTTTTTCAGAGCTAGATGCAGGAAAAAATTATATTCAATTTGCCACCTGATGGAGGTCAGCATAGATGGACTAATAGACCAGTCCCACACACTGCTAGAGCCCAAATATTTTTTCAGAGCTAGATGCAGAAAAAAATTATATTGAATTTGCAACCTGATGGAAGTCAGTATAGATGGACTAATAGAACAAGTCCCACACACTGCTACAAGCTGAAATATTTTTTCAGAGTTAGATGCGGATAACAATTATTTTTAATTTGCAACATGATGGAGGTCAGTATAGATGGACTAATAGAACAAGTCCCACACACTGCTAGAAGCCCAAATATTTTTTCAGAGCTAGATCCAGAAAAAATTATATTGAATTTGCAACCTGATGGAGGTCAGTATAGATGGACTAATAGAACAAGTCCCATACACTGCTAGAAGCACAAATATTTTTTCAGAGCTAGATGCAGATAAAAATTATTTTTAATTTGCAACGTGATGGAGGTCAGTATAGATGGACTAATAGACCAAGTCCCACACACTGCTAGAAGCCCAAATATTTTTTCAGAGCTAGATGCAGAAAAAAATTATATTCAATTTGCAACCTGATGGAGGTCAGTATAGATGGACTAATAGAACAAGTCCCACACACTGCTACAAGCTGAAATATTTTTTCAAAGCTAGATGCAGATAAAAATTATTTTTAATTTGCAACCTGATGGGGACAGTATAGATGGACTAAGAGACCAAGTCCCACACACTGCTAGAAGCCCAAATATTTTTTCAGAGCTAGATGCAGAAAAAAATTATATTCAATTTGCAACCTGATGGAGGTCAGAATAGATGGACTAGTAGACCAAGTCCCACACACTGCTAGAAGCCCAAATATTTTTTCAGAGCTAGATGCAGAAAAAAATTATATTCAATTTGCAACCTGATGGAGGTCAGTATAGATGGACTATTAGACCAAGTCCCACACACTGCTAGAAGCCCAAATATTTTTTCACATCTAGATGCAGAAAAAAATTATATTGAATTTGCAACCTGATGGACGTCAGTATAGATGGACTAATAGAACAAGTTCCACACACTGCTACAAGCTGAAATATTTTTTCAGAGCTAGATGCAGATAAAAATTATTTTTAATTTGCAACCTGATGGAGGTCAGTATAGATGGACTAATAGAACAAGTCCCACACACTGCTAGAAGCCCAAATATTTTTTCAGAGCTAGATGCAGAAAAAATTATATTGAATTTGCAACCTGATGGAGGTCAGTATAGATGGACTAATAGAACAAGTCCAACACACTGCTGGAAGCCCAAATATTTTTTCAGAGCTAGATGGAGAAAAAAATTATATTCAATTTGCAACCTAATGGAGGTCAGTTTAGATGGACTAATAGAACAAGTCCCACACACTGCTACAAGCTGAAATATTTTTTCAGAGCAAGATGCAGATAAAAAATATTTTTAATTTGCAACCTGATGGAGGTCAGTATAGATGGATTAATAGACCAAGTCCCACGCACTGCTAGAAGCCCAAATATTTTTTCAGAGCTAGATGCAGAAAAAAATTATATTCAATTTGCAACTTGATGGAGGTCAGTATAGATGGACTAATAGACCAAGTCCCACACACTGCTAAAAGCCCAAATATTTTTTCAGAGCTAGATGCAGATAAAAATTATATTCAATTTGCAACCTGGTGGAGGTCAGTATAGATGGACTAATAGAACAAGTCCCACACACTGCTACAAGCTGAAATATTTTTTCAGAGCTAGATGCAGATAAAAATTATTTTTATTTTGCAACCTGATGGGTCAGTATAGATGGACTAATAGACCAAGTCCCACACACTGCTAGAAGCCCAAATATTTTTTCAGAGCTAGATGCAGAAAAAAATGATATTCAATTTGCATCCTGATGGAGGTCAGTATAGATGGACTAATAGAACAAGTCCCACACACTTCTAGAAGCCCAAATATTTTTTCAGAGCTAGATGCAGATAAAAATTATTTTAATTTGCAACCTGATGGAGGTCAGTATAGATGGACTAATAGACCAAGTCCCACACACTGCTAGAAGCCCAAATATTTTTTCACAGCTAGATGCAGAAAAAAATTATATTCAATTTGCAACCTGATGGAGGTCAGCATAGATGGACTAGTAGACCAAGTCCCACACCCTGCTAGAAGCACAAATATTTTTTCAGAGCTTGATGCAGAAAAAATTATATTGAATTTGCAACCTGATGGAGGTCAGTATACATGGACTAATAGAACAAGTCACATACACTGCTAGAAGCACAAATATTTTTTCAGAGCTAGATGCAGATAAAAATTATTTTTAATTTGCAACGTGATGGAGGTCAGTATAGATGGACTAATTGACCAAGTCCCACACACTGCTAGAAGCCCAAATATTTTTTCAGAGCTAGATGCAGAAAAAAATTATATTCAATTTGCAACCTGATGGAGGTCAGTAAAGATGGACTAATAGAACAAGTCCAACACACTGCTAGAAGCCCAAATATTTTTTCAGAGCTAGATGCAGAAAAAAATGATATTCAATTTGCAACCTAATGGAGGTCAGTATAGATGGACTAATAGAACAAGTCCCACACACTGCTACAAGCTGAAATATTTTTTCAGAGCAAGATGCAGGTAAAAAATATTTTTAATTTGCAACCTGATGGAGGTCAGTATAGATGGATTAATAGATTAAGTCCCACGCACTGCTAGAATCCCAAATATTTTTTCAGAGCTAGATGCAGAAAAAAATTATATTCAATTTGCAACTTGATGGAGGTCAGTATAGATGGACTAATAGACCAAGTCGCACACACTGCTAGAAGCCCAAATATTTTTTCAGAGCTAGATGCAGAAAAAAATGATATTCAATTTGCATCCTGATGGAGGTCAGTATAGATGGACTAATAGAACAAGTCCCACACACTGCTAGAAGCCCAAATATTTTTTCAGAGCTAGATGCAGATAAAAATTATTTTAATTTGCAACCTGATGGAGGTCAGTATAGATGGACTAATAGACCAAGTCCCACACACTGCTAGAAGCCCAAATATTTTTTCACAGCTAGATGCAGATAAAAATTATTTTTAATTTGCAACGTGATGGAGGTCAGTATAGATGGACTAATTGACCAAGTCCCACACACTGCTAGAAGCCCAAATATTTTTTCAGAGCTAGATGCAGAAAAAAATTATATTCAATTTGCAACCTGATGGAGGTCAGTAAAGATGGACTAATAGAACAAGTCCAACACACTGCTAGAAGCCCAAATATTTTTTCAGCGCTAGATGCAGAAAAAAATTATATTCAATTTGCAACCTAATGGAGGTCAGTATAGATGGACTAATAGAACAAGTCCCACACACTGCTACAAGCTGAAATATTTTTTCAGAGCAAGATGCAGGTAAAAAATATTTTTAATTTGCAACCTGATGGAGGTCAGTATAGATGGATTAATAGATTAAGTCCCACGCACTGCTAGAATCCCAAATATTTTTTCAGAGCTAGATGCAGAAAAAAATTATATTCAATTTGCAACTTGATGGAGGTCAGTATAGATGGGCTAATAGACCAAGTCCCACACACTGCTAGAAGCCCAAATATTTTTTCAGAGCTAGATGCAGATAAAAATTATATTCAATTTGCAACCTGGTGGAGGTCAGTATACATGGACTAATAGAACAAGTCCCACACACTGCTAGAAGCCCAAATATTTTTTCAGAGCTAGATGCAGATAAAAATTATTTTCAACATGCAACCTGATGGAGGTCAGTATAGATGGACTAATAGACCAAGTCCCACACACTGCTAGAAGTTCAAATATTTTTTCAGAGCTAGATGCAGAAAAAAATTATATTGAATTTGCAACCTGATGGAGGTCAGTATAGATGGACTAATAGAACAAGTCCCACACACTGCTACAAGCTAAAATATTTTTTCAGAGCTAGATGCAGATAAAAATTATTTTTAATTTGCAACCTGATGGAGGTCAGTATAGATGGACTAATAGACCAAGTCCCACACACTGCTAGAAGCCAAAATATTTTTTCAGAGCTAGATGCAGAAAAAAATTATATTCAATTTGCATTCTGATGGAGGTCAGTATAGATGGACTAATAGAACAAGTCCCACACACTGCTAGAAGCCCAAATATTTTTTCAGAGCTAGATGCGGATAGAAATTATTTTAATTTGCAACCTGATGGAGGTCAGTATAGATGGACTAATAGACCCGGTCCCACACACTGCTAGAAGCCCAAATATTTTTTCACAGCTAGATGCAGAAAAAAATTATATTCAATTTGCAACCTGATGGAGGTCAGCATAGATGGACTAGTAGACGAAGTCCCACACACTGCTAGAAGCACAAATATTTTTTCAGCGCTAGATGCAGAAAAAAATTATATTCAATTTGCAACCTGATGGAGGTCAGTATAGATGGACTAATAGACCAATCCCACACACTGCTAGAAGCCCAAATATTTTTTCAGAGCTAGATGCAGAAAAAAATTATATTGAATTTGCAACCTGATGGAGGTCAGTATAGATGGACTAATAGAACAAGTCCCATACACTGCTAGAGGCACAAATATTTTTTCAGAGCTAGATGCAGATAAAAATTATTTTTAATTTGCAACGTGATGGAGGTCAGTATAGATGGACTAATAGACCAAGTCCCACACACTGCTAGAAGCCGAAATATTTTTTCAGAGCTAGATGCAGAAAAAAATTAAATTCAATTTGCAACCTGATGGAGGTTAGTATAGATGGACTAATAGAACAAGTCCCACACACTGCTACAAGCTGAAATATTCTTTCAAAGCTAGATGCAGATAAAAATTATTTTTAATTTGCAACCTGATGGTGGTCAGTATAGATGGACGAATAGACCAAGTCCCACACACTGCTAGAAGCCCAAATATTTTTTCAGAGCTAGATGCAGAAATAAATTATATTCAATTTGCAACCTGATGGAGGTCAGCATAGATGGACTAGTAGACCAAGTCCCACACACTGCTAGAAGACCAAATACTTTTTCAGAGTTAGATGCAGAAAAAAATTATATTCAATTTGCAACCTGATGGAGGTCAGTATAGATGGACTATTAGACCAAGTCCCACACACTGCTAGAAGCCCAAATATTTTTTCAGAGCTAGATGCAGAAAAAAATTAAATTGAACTTGCAACCTGATGGAAGTCAGTATTGATGGACTAATAGAACAAGTCCCACACACTGCTACAAGCTGAAATATTTTTTCAGAGCTAGATGCAGATAAAAATTATTTTTAATTTGCAACCTGATGGAGGTCAGTATAGATGGACTAATAGACCAAGTCCCACACACTGCTTGAAGTCCAAATATTTTTTCAGAGCTAGATTCAGAAAAAAATTATATTGAATTTGCAACCTGATGGAGGACAGTATAGATGGACTAATAGAACAAGTCCCACACACTGCTACAAGCTGAAATATTTTTTCAGAGCTAGATGCAGATAAAAATTATTTTTAATTTGCAACCTGATGGAGGTCAGTATAGATGGACTAATAGACCAAGTCCCACACATTGCTAGAAGCCCAAATATTTTTTCACAGCTAGATGCAGAAAAAAATTATATTCAATTTGCTTCCTGATGGAGGTCAGCATAGATGGACTAGTAGACCAAGTCCCACACACTGCTAGAAGCTCAAATATTTTTTCAGAGCTAGATGCAGAAAAAAATTATATTCAATTTGCAACCTGATGGAGGTCAGTATAGATGGACTATTAGACCAATCCCACACACTGCTAGAAGCCCAAATATTTTTTCAGAGCTAGATGCAGAAAAAAATTATATTGAATTTGCAACCTGATGGAGGTCAGTATAGATGGACTAATAGAACAAGTCCCATACACTGCTAGAGGCACAAATATTTTATCAGAGCTAGATGCAGATAAAAATTATTTTTAATTTGCAACGTGATGGAGGTCAGTATAGATGGACTAATAGACCAAGTCCCACACACTGCTAGAAGCCCAAATATTTTTTCAGAGCTAGATGCAGAAAAAAATTATATTGAATTTGCAACCTGATGGAGGTCAGTATAGATGGACTAATAGAACAAGTCCCACACACTGCTAGAGGCCCAAATATTTTTTCAGAGCTAGATGCAGAAAAAAATTATATTGAATTTGCAACCTGATGGAGGTCAGTATAGATGGACTAATAGAACAAGTCCCACACACTGCTACAAGCTGAAATATTTTTTCAGAGCGAGATGCAGTAAAAAATTATTTTTAATTTGCAACCTGATGGAGGTCAGTATAGATGGACTAATAGACCAAGTCCCACACACTGCTAGAAGCCCAAATATTTTTTCAGAGCTAGATGCAGAAAAAAATTATATTCAATTTGCAACCTGATGGAGGTCAGCATAGATGGACTAGTAGACCAAGTCCCACACACTGCTAGAAGCCCAAATATTTTTTCAGAGCTAGATGCAGAAAAAAATTATATTCAATTTGCAACCTGATGGAGGTCAGTATAGATGGACAATTAGACCAAGTCCCACACACTGCTAGAAGCCCAAATACTTTTTCAGAGCTAGATGCAGAAAAAAATTATATTGAATTTGCAACCTGATGGAGGTCAGTATAGATGGACTAATAGAACAAGTCCCACGCACTGCTACAAGCTGAAATATTTTTTCAGAGCTAGATGCAGATAAAAATTATTTTTAATTTGCAACCTGATGGAGGTCAGTATAGATGGACTAATAGACCAAGTCCCACACACTGCTAGAAGCCCAAATATTTTTTCAGAGCTAGATGCAGAAAAAAATTATATTGAATTTGCAACCTGATGGAAGTCAGTATAGATGGACTAATAGAACAAGTCCCACACACTGCTACAAGCTGAAATATTTTTTCAGAGCTAGATGCAGATAAAAATTATTTTTAATTTGCAACCTGATGGAGGTCAGTATAGATGGACTAAGAGACCAAGTCCCACACACTGCTAGAAGTCCAAATATTTTTTCAGAGCTAGAAGCAGAAAAAAATTATATTGAATTTGCAACCTGATGGAGGACAGTATAGATGGACTAATAGAACAAGTCCCACACACTGCTACAAGCTGAAATATTTTTTCAGAGCTAGATGCAGATAAAAATTATTTTTAATTTGCAACCTGATGGAGGTCAGTATAGATGGACTAATAGACCAAGTCCCACACATTGCTAGAAGCCCAAATATTTTTTCACAGCTAGATGCAGAAAAAAATTATATTCAATTTGCTTCCTGATGGAGGTCAGCATAGATGGACTAGTAGACCAAGTCCCACACACTGCTAGAAGCCCAAATATTTTTTCAGAGCTAGATGCAGAAAAAAATTATATTCAATTTGCAACCTGATGGAGGTCAGTATAGATGGACTATTAGACCAATCCCACACGCTGCTAGAAGCCCAAATATTTTTTCAGAGCTAGATGCAGAAAAAAATTATATTGAATTTGCAACCTGATGGAGGTCAGTATAGATGGACTAATAGAACAAGTCCCATACACTGCTAGAGGCACAAATATTTTATCAGAGCTAGATGCAGATAAAAATTATTTTTAATTTGCAACGTGATGGAGGTCAGTATAGATGGACTAATAGACCAAGTCCCACACACTGCTAGAAGCCGAAATATTTTTTCAGAGCTAGATGCAGAAAAAAATTAAATTCAATTTGCAACCTGATGGAGGTCAGTATAGATGGACTAATAGAACAAGTCCCACACACTGCTACAAGCTGAAATATTTTTTCAGAGCTAGATGCAGATAAAAATTATTTTTAATTTGCAACCTGATGGAGGTCAGTATAGATGGACGAATAGACCAAGTCCCACACATTGCTAGAAGCCCAAATATTTTTTCAGAGCTAGATGCAGAAATAAATTATATTCAATTTGCAACCTGATGGAGGTCAGCATAGATGGACTAGGAGACCAAGTCCCACACACTGCTAGAAGCCCAAATATTTTTTCAGAGCTAGATGCAGAAAAAAATTATATTCAATTTGCAACCTGATGGAGGTCAGTATAGATGGACTAATAGACGAAGTCTCACACACTGCTAGAAGCCCAAATATTTTTTCAGAGCTAGATGCAGAAAAAAATTATATTGAATTTGCAACCTGATGGAAGTCAGTATAGATGGACTAATAGAACAAGTCCCACACACTGCTACAAGCTGAAATATTTTTTCAGAGCTAGATGCAGATAAAAATTATTTTTAATTTGCAACCTGATGGAGGTCAGTATAGATGGACTAATAGAACAAGTCCCACACACTGCTAGAAGCCCAAATATTTTTTCAGAGCTAGATGCAGAAAAAATTATATTGAATTTGCAACCTGATGGAGGTCAGTATAGATGGACTAATAGAACAAGTCACATACACTGCTAGAAGCACAAATATTTTTTCAGAGCTAGATGCAGATAAAAATTATTTTTAATTTGCAATGTGATGGAGGTCTGTATAGATGGACTAATAGACCAAGTCCCACACACTGCTAGAAGCCCAAATATATTTTCAGAGCTAGATGCAGAAAAAAATTATATTCAATTTGCATCCTGATGGAGGTCAGTATAGATGGACTAATAGAACAAGTCCCACACACTGCTAGAAGCCCAAATATTTTTTCAGAGCTAGATGCAGAAAAAAATTATATTCAATTTACAACCTAATGGAGGTCAGTATAGATGGACTAATAGAACAAGTCCCACACACTGCTACAAGCTGAAATATTTTTTCAGAGCTAGATGCAGATAAAAATTATTTTTAATTTGCAACCTGATGGAGGTCAGTATAGATGGACTAATAGACCAAGTCCCACACACTGCTAGAAGCCCAAATATTTTTTCAGAGCTAGATGCAGAAAAAAATTATATTCCATTTGCAACTTGATGGAGGTCAGTATAGATGGACTAATAGACCAAGTCCCACACACTGCTAGAAGCCAAATATTTTTTCAGAGCTAGATGCAGAAAGAAATTATATTGAATTTGCAACCTGATGGAGGTCAGTATAGATGGACTAATAGAACAAGCCCCACACACTGCTACAAGCTGAAATATTTTTTCAGAACTAGATGCAGATAAAAATTATTTTTCATTTGCAACCTGATGGAGGTCAGTATAGATGGACTAATAGACCAAGTCCCACACACTGCTAGAAGCCCAAATATTTTTTCAGAGCTAGATGCAGAAAAAAAATATTTTTAATTTGCAACCTGATGGAGGTCAGTATAGATGGACTAATAGACCAAGTCCCACACACTGCTAGAAGCCCAAATATTTTTTCAGAGCTAGATGCAGAAAAAAATTATATTGAATTTGCAACCTGATGGAGGTCAGTATAGATGGACTAATAGAACAAGTCCCACACACTGCTAGAAGCCCAAATATTTTTTCTGAGCTAGATGCAGATAAAAATTATTTTTAATTTGCAACCTGATGGAGGTCAGTATAGATGGACTAATAGACCAAGTCCCACACACTGCTAGAAGCCCAAATATTTTTTCAGAGCTAGATGCAGAAAAAAATTATATTGAATTTGCAACCTGATGGAGGTCAGTATAGATGGACTAATAGAACAAGTCCCACACACTGCTACAAGCTGAAATATTTTTTCAGAGCGAGATGCAGTAAAAAATTATTTTTAATTTGCAACCTGATGGAGGTCAGTATAGATGGACTAATAGACCAAGTCCCACACACTGCTAGAAGCCCAAATATTTTTTCAGAGCTAGATGCAGAAAAAAATTATATTCAATTTGCAACCTGATGGAGGTCAGCATAGATGGACTAGTAGACCAAGTCCCACACACTGCTAGAAGCCCAAATATTTTTTCAGAGCTAGATGCAGAAAAGAATTATATTCAATTTGCAACCTGATGGAGGTCAGTATAGATGGACTATTAGACCAAGTCCCACACACTGCTAGAAGCCCAAATATTTTTTCAGAGCTAGATGCAGAAAAAAATTATATTGAATTTGCAACCTGATGGAGGTCAGTATAGATGGACTAATAGAACAAGTCCCACGCACTGCTACAAGCTGAAATATTTTTTCAGAGCTAGATGCAGATAAAAATTATTTTTAATTTGCAACCTGATGGAGGTCAGTATAGATGGACTAATAGACCAAGTCCCACACACTGCTAGAAGCCCAAATATTTTTTCAGAGCTAGATGCAGAAAAAAATTATATTGAATTTGCAACCTGATGGAAGTCAGTATAGATGGACTAATAGAACAAGTCCCACACACTGCTACAAGCTGAAATATTTTTTCAGAGCTAGATGCAGATAAAAATTATTTTTAATTTGCAACCTGATGGAGGTCAGTATATATGGACTAATAGAACAAGTCCCACACACTGCTAGAAGCCCAAATATTTTTTCAGAGTTAGATGCAGAAAAAAATATATTGAATTTGCAACCTGATGGAGGTCAGCATAGATGGACTAGTAGACAAAGTCCCACACACTGCTAGAAGCCCAAATATTTTTTCAGAGCTAGATGCAGAAAAAAATTATATTCAATTTGCAACCTGATGGAGGTCAGTATAGATGGACTATTAGACCAAGTCCCACACACTGCTAGAAGCCCAAATATTTTTTCAGAGCTAGATGCAGAAAAAAATTATATTGAATTTGCAACCTGATGGAAGTCAGTATAGATGGACTAATAGAACAAGTCCCACACACTGCTACAAGCTGAAATATTTTTTCAGAGCTAGATGCAGATAAAACTATTTTTAATTTGCAACCTGATGGAGGTCTGTATAGATGGACTAATAGAACAAGTCCCACACACTGGTAGAAGCCCAAATATTTTTTCAGAGCTAGATGCAGAAAAAAATTATATTGAATTTGCAACCTGATGGAGGTCAGTATAGATGGACTAATAGAACAAGTCCCACACACTGCTACAAGCTGAAATATTTTTTCAGAGCTAGATGCAGATAAAAATTATTTTTAATTTGCAACCTGATGGAGGTCAGTATAGATGGACTAATAGACCAAGTCCCACACACTGCTAGAAGCCCAAATATTTTTTCAGAGCTAGATGCAGAAAAAAATTATATTGAATTTGCAACCTGATGGAAGTCAGTATAGATGGACTAATAGAACAAGTCCCACACATTGCTACAAGCTGAAATATTTTTTCAGAGCTAGATGCAGATAAAAATTAATTTTAATTTGCAACCTGATGGAGGTCAGTATAGATGGACTAATAGAACAAGTCCCACACACTGCTAGAAGCCCAAATATTTTTTCAGAGCTAGATGCAGAAAAAATTATATTGAATTTGCAACCTGATGGAGGTCAGTATAGATGGACTAATAGAACAAGTCACATACACTGCTAGAAGCACAAATATTTTTTCAGAGCTAGATGCAGATAAAAATTATTTTTAATTTGCAACGTGATGGAGGTCTGTATAGATGGACTAATAGACCAAGTCCCACACACTGCTAGAAGCCCAAATATTTTTTCAGAGCTAGATGCAGAAAAAAATTATATTCAATTTGCAACCTGATGGAGGTCAGTATAGATGGACTAATAGAACAAGTCCCAAACACTGCTACAAGCTGAAATATTTTTTCAGAGCTAGATGCAGATAAAAATTATTTTTAATTTGCAACCTGATGGAGGTCAGAATAGATGGACTAATAGACCAAGTCCCACACACTGCTAGAAGCCCAAAAATTTTTTCAGAGCTAGATGCAGAAAAAAATTATATTCAATTTGCAACTTGATGGAGGTCAGTATAGATGGACTAATAGAGCAAGTCCCACACACTGCTAGAAGCCCAAATATTTTTTCAGAGCTAGATGCAGAAAAAAATTATATTCAATTTGCAAGATGATGGAGGTCAGTATAGATGGACTTATAGAACAAGTCCCACACACTGCTATAAGCCCAAATATTTTTTCAGAGCTAGATGCAGATAAAAATAATTTTTAATATGCAACCTGATGGAGGTCAGCATAGATGGACTAATAGACCAAGTCAAACACACTGCTAGAAGCCCAAATATTTTTTCAGTGCTAGATGCAGAAAAAAATTATATTCAATTTGCAACCTGATGGAGGTCACAATAGATGGACTAATAGAACAAGTCCCACACACTGCTAGAAGCGCAAATATTTTTTCAGAGCTAGATGCAGATAAAAATTATTTTTAATTTGCAACCTGATGGAAGTCAGTATAGATGGACTAAAAGACCAAGTCCCACACACTGCTAGAAGCCCAAATATTTTTTCAGTGCTAGATGCAGAAAAAAATTATATTCAATTTGCAACCTGATGGAGGTCAGAATAGATGGACTAAGAGACCAAGTCCCACACAATGCTAGAAGCCCAAATATTTTTTCAGAGCTAGATGCAGAAAAAAATTATATTCAATTTGCAACCTGATGGAGGTCAGTATTGATGGACTATTAGACCAAGTCCCACACACTGCTAGAAGCCCAGATATTTTTTCAGAGCTAGATGCAGAAAAAAATTATATTGAAATTACAACCTGATGGAAGTCAGTATAGATGGACTAATAGAACAAGTCCCACACACTGCTACAAGCTGAAATATTTTTTCAGAGCTAGATGCAGATAAATCTATTTTTAATTTGCAACCTGATAGGGTCTGTATAGATGGACTAATAGAACAAGTCCCACACACTGCTAGAAGCCCAAATATTTTTTCAGAGCTAGATGCAGAAAAAAATTATATTGAATTTGCAACCTGATGGAGGTCAGTATAGATGGACTAATAGAACAAGTCCCACACACTGCTACAAGCTGAAATATTTTTTTCAGAGCTAGATGCAGATAAAAATTATTTTTAATTTGCAACCTGATGGAGGTCAGTATAGATGGACTAATAGACCAAGTCCCACACACTGCTAGAAGCCCAAATATTTTTTCAGAGCTAGATGCAGAAAAAAATTATATTGAATTTGCAACCAGATGGAAGTCAGTATAGATGGACTAATAGAACAAGTCCCACACACTGCTACAAGCTGAAATATTTTTTCAGAGCTAGATGCAGATAAAAATTATTTTTAATTTGCAACCTGATGGAGGTCAGTATAGATGGACTAATAGAACAAGTCCCACACACTGCTAGAAGCCCAAAAATTTTTTCAGAGCTAGATGCAGAAAAAATTATATTGAATTTGCAACCTGATGGAGGTCAGTATAGATGGACTAATAGAACAAGTCACATACACTGCTAGAAGCACAAATATTTTTTCAGAGCTAGATGCAGATAAAAATTATTTTTAATTTGCAACGTGATGGAGGTCTGTATAGATGGACTAATAGAACAAGTCCCACACACTGCTAGAAGCCCAAATATTTTTTCAGAGCTAGATACAGAAAAAAATTATATTCAATTTGCAACCTGATGGAGGTCAGTATAGATGGACTAATAGAACAAGTCCCACACACTGCTAGAAGCCCAAATATTTTTTCAGAGCTAGATGCAGAAAAAAATTACACTCAATATACAACCTAATGGAGGTCAGTATAGATGGACTAATAGAACAAGTCCCACACACTGCTACAAGCTGAAATATTTTTTCAGAGCTAGATGCAGATAAAAATTATTTTTAATTTGCAACCTGATGGAGGTCAGTATAGATGGACTAATAGACCAAGTCCCACACACTGCTAGAAGCCCAAAAAATTTTTCAGAGCTAGATGCAGAAAAAAATTATATTCAATTTTCAACTTGATGGAGGTCAGTATAGATGGACTAATAGAACAAGTCCCACACACTGCTAGAAGCCCAAATATTTTTTCAGAGCTAGATGCAGAAAAAAATTATATTCAATTTGCAACCTGATGGAGGTCAGTATAGATGGACTAATAGAACAAGTCCCACACATTGCTAGAAGCCCAAATATTTTTTCAGAGCTAGATGCAGATAAAAATTATTTTTAATATGCAACCTGATGGAGGTCAGCATAGATGGACTAATAGACCAAGTCCCACACACTGCTAGAAGCCCAAAAATTTTTTCAGAGCTAGATGCAGAAAAAAATTATATTCAATTTGCAACTTGATGGAGGTCAGTATAGATGGACTAATAGAGCAAGTCCCACACACTGCTAGAAGCCCAAATATTTTTTCAGAGCTAGATGCAGAAAAAAATTATATTCAATTTGCAAGATGATGGAGGTCAGTATAGATGGACTTATAGAACAAGTCCCACACACTGCTATAAGCCCAAATATTTTTTCAGAGCTAGATGCAGATAAAAATTATTTTTAATATGCAACCTGATGGAGGTCAGCATAGATGGACTAATAGACCAAGTCAAACACACTGCTAGAAGCCCAAATATTTTTTCAGTGCTAGATGCAGAAAAAAATTATATTCAATTTGCAACCTGATGGAGGTCAGAATAGATGGACTAATAGAACAAGTCCCACACACTGCTAGAAGCGCAAATATTTTTTCAGAGCTAGATGCAGATAAAATTTATTTTTAATTTGCAACCTGATGGAAGTCAGTATAGATGGACTAAAAGACCAAGTCCCACACACTGCTAGAAGCCCAAATATTTTTTCAGTGCTAGATGCAGAAAAAAATTATATTCAATTTGCAACCTGATGGAGGTCAGAATAGATGGACTAAGAGACCAAGTCCCACACAATGCTAGAAGCCCAAATATTTTTTCAGAGCTAGATGCAGAAAAAAATTATATTCAATTTGCAACCTGATGGAGGTCAGTATTGATGGACTATTAGACCAAGTCCCACACACTGCTAGAAGCCCAAATATTTTTTCAGAGCTAGATGCAGAAAAAAATTATATTGAAATTACAACCTGATGGAAGTCAGTATAGATGGACTAATAGAACAAGTCCCACACACTGCTACAAGCTGAAATATTTTTTCAGAGCTAGATGCAGATAAATCTATTTTTAATTTGCAACCTGATAGGGTCTGTATAGATGGACTAATAGAACAAGTCCCACACACTGCTAGAAGCCCAAATATTTTTTCAGAGCTAGATGCAGAAAAAAATTATATTGAATTTGCAACCTGATGGAGGTCAGTATAGATGGACTAATAGAACAAGTCCCACACACTGCTACAAGCTGAAATATTTTTTCAGAGCTAGATGCAGATAAAAATTATTTTTAATTTGCAACCTGATGGAGGTCAGTATAGATGGACTAATAGACCAAGTCCCACACACTGCTAGAAGCCCAAATATTTTTTCAGAGCTAGATGCAGAAAAAAATTATATTGAATTTGCAACCAGATGGAAGTCAGTATAGATGGACTAATAGAACAAGTCCCACACACTGCTACAAGCTGAAATATTTTTTCAGAGCTAGATGCAGATAAAAATTATTTTTAATTTGCAACCTGATGGAGGTCAGTATAGATGGACTAATAGAACAAGTCCCACACACTGCTAGAAGCCCAAAAATTTTTTCAGAGCTAGATGCAGAAAAAATTATATTGAATTTGCAACCTGATGGAGGTCAGTATAGATGGACTAATAGAACAAGTCACATACACTGCTAGAAGCACAAATATTTTTTCAGAGCTAGATGCAGATAAAAATTATTTTTAATTTGCAACGTGATGGAGGTCTGTATAGATGGACTAATAGAACAAGTCCCACACACTGCTAGAAGCCCAAATATTTTTTCAGAGCTAGATACAGAAAAAAATTATATTCAATTTGCAACCTGATGGAGGTCAGTATAGATGGACTAATAGAACAAGTCCCACACACTGCTAGAAGCCCAAATATTTTTTCAGAGCTAGATGCAGAAAAAAATTACACTCAATATACAACCTAATGGAGGTCAGTATAGATGGACTAATAGAACAAGTCCCACACACTGCTACAAGCTGAAATATTTTTTCAGAGCTAGATGCAGATAAAAATTATTTTTAATATGCAACCTGATGGAGGTCAGCATAGATGGACTAATAGACCAAGTCCCACACACTGCTAGAAGCCCAAATATTTTTTCAGTGCTAGATGCAGAAAAAAATTATATTCAATTTGCACCTGATGGAGGTCAGAATAGATGGACTAATAGACCAAGTCCCACACACTGCAAGAAGCCCAAATATTTTTTCAGAGCTAGATGCAGAAAAAAATTATATTGAATTTCCAACCTGATGGAGGTCAGTATAGATGGACTAATAGAACAAACCCCACACACTGCTACAAGCTGAAATATTTTTCAGAGCTAGATGCAGATAAAAATTATTTTTAATTTGCAACCTGATGGAGGTCAGTATAGATGGACTAAAAGACCAAGTCCCACACACTGCTAGAAGCCCAAATATTTTTTCAGAGCTAGATGCAGAAAAAAATTATATTGAATTTGCAACCCGATGGAGTTCAGTATAGATGGACTAATAGAACAAGTCCCACACACTGCTACAAGCTGAAATATTTTTTCAGAGCTAGATGTAGATAAAAATTATTTTTAATTTGCAACCTGATGGAGGTCAGTATAGATGGACTAATAGACCAAGTCCCACACACTGCTAGAAGCCCAAATATTTTTTCACAGCTAGATGCAGAAAAAAATTATATTGAATTTGCAACCTGATGGAGGTCAGTATAGATGGACTAATAGAACAAGTCCCACACACTGCTAGAAGCCCAAATATTTTTTCAGACCTAGATGCAGAAAAAAATTATTTTTAATTTGCAACCTGATGGAGGGCAGTATAGATGGACTAATAGACCAAGTCCCACACACTGCTAGAAGCCCAAATATTTTTTCAGAGCTAGATGCAGAAAAAAATTATATTCAATTTGCAACCTGATGGAGGTCAGTATAGATGGACTAATAGAACAAGTCCCACACACTGCTACAAGCTGAAATATTTTTTCAGAGCTAGATGCAGATAAAAATTATTTTTAATTTGCAACCTGATGGAGGTCAGTATAGATGGACTAATAGACCAAGTCCCACACACTGCTAGAAGCCCAAATATTTTTTCAGAGCTAGATGCAGAAAAAAATTATATTGAATTTGCAACCTGATGGAGGTCAGTATAGATGGACTAATAGAACAAGTCCCACACACTGCTAGAAGCCCAAATATTTTTTCAGAGCTAGATGCAGATAAAAATTATATTCAATTTGCAACCTGATGGAGGTCAGTATAGATGGACTAATAGACCAAGTCCCACACACTGCTAGAAGCCCAAATATTTTTTCAGAGCTAGATGCAGAAAAAAATTATATTGAATTTGCAACCTGATGGAAGTCAGTATAGATGGACTAATAGAACAAGTCCCACACATTGCTACAAGCTGAAATATTTTTTCAGAGCTAGATGCAGAAAAAAATTATTTTTAATTTGCAACCTGATGGAGGTCAGTATAGATGGACTAATAGAACAAGTCCCACACACTGCTAGAAGCCCAAATATTTTTTCAGAGCTAGATGCAGAAAAAATTATATTGAATTTGCAACCTGATGGTGTTAGAACCTTGCTGTTAGGTTTTTTTTCCTTTGCTGGTCACATGACCTTGTTGGCCTATTTAATCCTGCTCCGCCCTTCTGGCTTTGCTGGACTTCATTGTATATCTACTTTCTAGCTAGCCTGTGCTCTGTATCTAACTCTGTTAGTTTGCTTGGTCTACGGACCTCTATGTTCTATCTATTTTGTTTGTTCGTCTGTCTGCTACTATTTCTGTTAGGAGGTGTCCCATATTCCTCCCAGTCCTTAGTACTTGTAGGGATTCCCTCCCCACATCTATAGGTCTCCGTACAGACTAGATTAGGACTTTAGCAGGTCTGATCGCAGGATCAGGTTCCCTGTTACATCGTACGGATTCAGCTGAGTCCTATAGTAGGGACAGATCTCCTTTCTTTCCTTAGCTTTGGTAGCAGAACATAACAGTAAGTCCAGCCAGCAAATTCTCTAAGGAAAGATTTTTCTGTTCCATCATGGTGTCGGTTCAGGATTTGGCTCATCGCCTGCAGGGACTCTCTCTGGAGGTGGCCGAGCTCCGTCAGCACGTGAGTAACTGTCCTGGAGCACATTTCTTGGAGCCTAAGGTACGTTTGCCGGATTTATTTTTTGGTGAACACCGAGAATTTTTTTCATTTAAAAATGCTTGCTTATTGTATTTTCGTTTGAGACCTAAGTCCTCTGGGGATGAATCCCAGCGCGTAGGGTTCATAATGTCACTTTTGCGCAAAGAGCCTCAGGAGTGGGCCTTTTCTTTGCAACCTAGTGATTCATGCTTCAGATCAGTGGATAGTTTTTTTTCTGCTTTGGGGCTATTATATGATGATCCTGACCGTGTCGCATCAGCTGAGACTGAGTTGAGACGTTTAAAACAAGGATCGGGTAATGTGGAAAAATATTGTACTCATTTCCGTCGTTGGTCCACTCAAACAGGGTGGAACGATTCTGCTCTGAAAAGTCTATTTCTTGCTGGGCTCAGTGAAAGGGTTAAAGACCTGCTAATTGCTTATCCTACACCTGAGGATTTGCAACAGGCTATGCAATTAGCTATACGGGTGGATAGGAGACTGCGTGCTAGGGTTAATGAGAGCAAATCCTCTGCTATGTCAGTTTCTGGTTATGATAATGTGTGTACTAACAGTGGTGAACCGATGGAGATTGGATCGGTGGCACCTCGCTCTCAAGAAAAAGACCGTCGTTTTTCGGAAGGCTTGTGTTTCTATTGCGGAAAATCTGATCATTTGATTAAAGGCTGTGAGCTTCGTATGAAGAAAGAAAAAAAATTGGTCAGTCATGCCCGTATTGCCTGTTTAAATTCCAAGGGTGTATTTTTAGCTGCTTCCACGATTGCTCGGAAAAAATTAATGGAATTTCGGGTGTTTGTTGATTGCGGGTCTACACTGAATGTAATTGATGGGGGATTCGTGGAAAAACTCAATTTAAAACCTGAACCTTTATCATCCCCCATTGCTGTGGTTTCTGTGGATGGCTCCCCTTTGAAGAATATTACTCTCAAGGTCTGTGAATTTCCTCTCACTATTAATGGTGTTCACCATGAGAAATTGGATTTGGTAGTGTTGAATAACTTGCCTTCTCCAGTAATATTGGGATTGCCCTGGTTAAAATTTCACAATCCTGTACTGGATTGGTCTACCAGTGAAATTAAATCCTGGAGCCATAAATGTTATGACAAGTGTTGTAACGGGCGTATTGCAGCTTTGGATAGGGGAGAATTGCCTGTTCCTATTCAGGATTTTTGGAGAGTTTTTTCTGAGAAAGAATCGCAGGTTTTGCCTCCCCATAGAGACTATGATTGTTCTATTGAATTTGTCCCTGGAGCGACTCTTCCTAAAAGTCGTTTAT
Source organism: Phyllobates terribilis (assembly GCF_046119375.1). Taxonomy (NCBI): domain Eukaryota; kingdom Metazoa; phylum Chordata; class Amphibia; order Anura; family Dendrobatidae; genus Phyllobates; species Phyllobates terribilis. Next base: position 697,886,389 of record NW_027362762.1, read on the forward strand.
TTAACCTTACTATTCCTGAGAGGAAGGCTTTGGAGGAATACATACAGACAAGTTTGGCCGCCGGTCACATTAGGCCCTCTAAGTCTCCTGTGGCGGTTGGATTTTTTTTTGTAAAAAAAAAGGACGGCGGTTTACGTCCTTGTCTGGATTTTCGTGAGATTAACAAAATTACGGTACGCAATCCTTACCCACTGCCATTGATTCCTGATCTGTTTAACCAGTTATTGGGGGCCAAGTGGTTCTCTAAAATTGACCTTAAGGGGGCATACAATCTGTTGCGCATGAAGGAGGGTGATGAATGGAAGACTGCTTTTAACACTCCTGTGGGTCATTTTGAGAATCTGGTTATGCCTTTTGGTCTTACTAATGCTCCTGCATTTTTTCAGAATCTGATTAATGACATCCTTAGACCTTTGATCGGTAAAAATGTGGTTGTGTATTTGGATGACATTTTGATTTATTCGCCAGATCTGGAGTCTCATTGGCGGAGCGTGCGTGAGGTATTACAGTTATTAATGGACAATTCGCTTTTTGCTAAGCTGGAGAAATGTGAGTTCGCTGTACAGAGAATTAGTTTTTTGGGCTACATTATCTCCAGCAAAGGTTTTGAGATGGATCCGGTTAAGGTTCAGGCTGTGCAGGAATTGGCTAGGCCTATTGGTTTGAAATCGATACAGAGGTTTTTGGGTTTCGCCAATTACTATAGAAAATTCATAAAAAAATTTTCTAGTATTGTCAAACCTCTGACTGATCTCACCAGGAAAGGTGCTGATGCGGTTCAGTGGTCTTCTGAGGCCATTGAAGCTTTTGTGTATCTCAAGGAGAGGTTCACCTCTGCTCCCATCCTTATGCAGCCTGATGTTACTAGGCCGTTTTTGGTTGAGGTTGATGCTTCCTCTGTGGGGGTTGGCGCAGTATTGTCTCAGGATAACGGGGATGGATTACATCCCTGTGCCTTTTTTTCAAAAAAATTTTCGGAGACTGAATTGAATTACGATATTGGTAATCGGGAATTATTGGCTATTAAACTCGCATTTGAACACTGGCGCCACTTCTTGGAAGGTGCGGAATTTCCCGTTCAGGTTCTTACAGATCATAAAAATCTGATATATCTTGATGCTGCCAAGCGCCTGAATCCCCGTCAGGCTAGGTGGGCACTGTTTTTCTCGCGGTTTAATTTCTCCGTTACTTACATCCCTGGTACTAAGAATGTTAAGGCGGATGCCTTGTCTCGCAGTTTTTCTCCCATAGTCGGTGCTGAGAAAGAGGAAAACATTTTACAAGAAGGTGTTGTGATAGCTGCTTTGGACTCCGTTTTGGAAGATGAGATTCTTAAAGCTCAGGAGAATGCCCCATCTAACACTCCTCATGGGAGGTTGTTTGTGCCGGGGACCTTTAGGAGAGATTTGTTTGTTGAGTGTCACGAATCTCGGTTGGCAGGTCATCCCGGAATCTCTGAGACCAAGAGACTGGTGGGTCGCAGTTTTTGGTGGCCTGGATGGCAGAAGGAAGTCATTAAGTGGGTGCGCCAATGTACTATATGTGCTAGATCTAAGTCCTCACATACTCCTGCTGCGGGGTTGCTTTGTCCTTTGGAGGTTCCCAGTGCTCCTTGGACACATTTGGCTATGGACTTTATAACTGACCTTCCCCCCTCTGAGGGTTTTACTGTCATCTGGGTGGTCGTGGACCGTTTTAGCAAGATGTGTCACTTGGTTCCCTTCGTCAAACTGCCCTGCGCTAAAACTCTCGCTAAGGCCTTTGTCAAGGAAATTGTCAGACTTCATGGCGTTCCTACTGACTAGTGTTGAGCCACCCCCGTAGTGTTCGAGTTCGGTTCGGTTCGTCGAACACCCGTGTGTTCGCCGAACTGTTAGTCGAACTGTTCGTCGAACACCTTCGAACACCGTTAAAACCAATGGCAGGCAAACAAAAACACATAGAAACACATAGAAAACACCTTCAAAGGTGTCCAAAAGCTGACAAACTGCTCAGAAGACATAACTAACACATGGAAAAGTGACAAGTACATATAGTCATGCGAAAATAAAAGAGGTGGAGGAGTAAAAGGAGGGGGAGACACAGATATAGGCATGTCATGCCCTTCTAAAATCCAAAAAGTGAGAAGCCGACACGGCCAGTCCGCTCCTGCCCGTGCCACCTCCGTGTCGCCGGGTTTGTGCCAGAGCCGCGGTGAACCCTGACGGCCAGCCCCCCTCTCCCAATACTGGTGCCTGTCCGCTGGTGGGTCGAGCGAGCCCCCTTGTGGTGGAGGCAGCTCTAAGCTTTTTAATTTAAATTGTCTCTCTAATTTGAATGAATACACTTTAAATCCATTTACAAGGATCTATTGGAGGGCAAGTCTCATGCCAGCAGCCGCGGTAATTCCAGCTCCAGTAGCGTCCACTAAAGCTGCTGCAGTTAAAAAGCTTTTATAAGGATCGAGCTCGGCTGTCCACCGCAAGGCATCCTACTGCCAGTCCCAGCCCCTATGCCTTGGGGTGCCTCCTGATGCTCTTCACTAAGTATCCCATGGTCCCGAAGCATTTCCTTTGAAAAAATTAAGTGTCTAAACTACAGGTGGTGCAGCTTGCTTAACAGCCGGGATAATCCGCTTACTAGCAGACACTGCTACTAGGCACAAAGTATTTTCTGGGCTAGATGCAGTTAAAAATTTGTAATTAGATACTCTCGTTGGATGCTGAGAAAGCATTCCATAGAGTCTCCTGGCACGCCATATATGATTCTCTTAAAAAGCTTGGGGTAGGGGTCTAGGGGAACCTTTTATAGCCAAAATCACGGCCCTGTATCGCAATACGTCACCTAGGCTGAAGATAAATGGAACTGTAGCACCCTGAGGGCTCGGTTGCTAAAGACGTATTGCACCTCACCCAGAGGTGTGATATCTCACTCTCAGGTAAGGATGGAGTGTGGATCAGGACCCGACACCTGCATGCATTACACCACATTGCCGTGGGGCAGGGCGACCAATATGCCCCTGAGATGGGCACGACAGTCCCTGTCCCTGGCTGGAGTGGGGGGAGGGAACACTGAGGAAGGGGAACCCTGTAGTGCAGGAGCAGGGAGGAAGCAGTTCCTGGGTGCATTGAGAAGGGAGTATAAAAGGTGGGCACCATCTTAGTTCAGTGCAGAGAAGTCTGAGCAGAAGTGGCAGGGAGCAGGGGCTCTGCATGAGCTCTGCTCCGGAGGCGGGCCTAGTAACAGAGGCCCAGGCCTGGAAGAGGGAGAAGGAAGGAAGAGGAGCGGAGAAGGCTCCAGGAACGAGGAATGAAGGGATCCCAGGGGTGCGGACGGGCGAGTCGCCACCGCACGCCCGAATCCACCTGCGTGGAGGGGTCAGGCCAAAGGGGGAGACCGGTCCCCGAACTAGTGGAGGCAGGAAACGACCCTCAGCTAGAAACCGGAGGCTCTGACATTTTATGTGGCGCAGCCCCTCGCTACACCCGCTAGGAAGGCACCACATAGGGTCAGGGAAACTGGCGCCAAGTTTACCAAGAGGAGGCCCGAGGCAGCCGGACAGAAGTGTTGGTAAGAAAGGCCAGACAAAGGACACACAAAGGGGGTCCTGTGAAGTGCTCCAAAGTTATCTGGGAGTTGTCTGAGCCCCTCACCTGGTGAGCACAGTACGACGTGGGCAGCCGTTACCTGCAGACGTGGTCTGGATAATAAGAACTGTGAGTAAAGGCCCTGAACTGCATCACTGACTCCGTGTCGTTACTGCTGCTGCCCTGCACCATCACCCCCATCCTCCGCATACACTGCCCTGAGGCTATACTCCTCCCGTGGGGAGTTATGCTACGCTCTGCTGCACCCACAACACCAGCCTCAGTGGTCTGCCCTGTAGCGGCGGTTCACTCTGACCGCAATCCACGGGTGGCGTAGTCGGACATTTAAACATCAAAACCACATAAATAGTTCCGCCACTGGTTTGACCGCCCTGAGCCACGGAACTGGGTCGCCGCCACGAAGACTACAACCACCAGCATCCACCAAAAAGGGTCCGGCTCCGGGTGTCCCAAGGCCCAGGGGGTGCGTCAGAACATTTTCATCACCTTTCACAATCACCAATGGGACAAGGCAGTGATGTCCTCTGTCCCCTCTCTTATACATCCTAGTGATGGAGCACCTGCTCTCATCAATTCGCCATAACCCCAATATTAGGTGGATTGAGGTGGGAGGCACCGAGTACAAGTGCTCTCTATTTGCTGATGATGTCCTAGTATATATCACTCAATCACGTATATCCATCCATGCTGTTATGGCTGAAATAGATCACTTTGTTACATGGTAAAATTTTAAAATCAATGCAGCGAAGTCTGAGGCCCTCGATGTCTCCCTCCCCAAATCCATATAGGATTCCATCCAGTCCAACTTTCCCTTTGCCTGGCCCTCACAGGGTATCAAATACTTAGGAATTCCTATTCATAGAGACCTCTCCCATCTATGTTATCTTAATTTTGGGCCCTTTATTGAACAACTCCATACAGACCACGGTTGGCAAGTTAGAACTGTAAGATTCACTACGTGAACCACTGGTGTTTTGTGGAAAAGCACATGTACACTGCGTTCCAAATTATTATACAAAAAGTGTTTAGGAGTGATAAGGGAAGAATTTGTTTGTTTGTCAGTTAAACTCATTGATGGTGATGTGTGTCAGGGCTCTTTATATCACTGTAAGCAATTGCAGACACCTGTGCTAATTAGTTTGGCAGGTGTGTCCAATGAAAGGCAAGACTACTTAAGAAGGCTCTCTCACATTATTAAGCAGCCTACATTTTCTGCCAAAATGGGAAAGAAAAAGGATGTGTCGGCTGCTGAGAAGCAACAAATTGTGGAGTGTTTAGGTCAAGGCATGACTACAATCAACATTGTGCGATGATCAGGATGAAGTGTCTTGGCAATCAAGAAGTATGTAGCTGATTCACAGTACACACGTGTGCGTGCTGATAAGGGCAAATTGAGGACTCTTTCCTACAGGCAATTACGTCAGGTTGAAAGAGCAGCGGCAAAAAAGCCTTGTCATAGCAGCAGACAAGTTTTTGAAGCTGCTTGTGCCTCCAACGTCCCCCGAACAACAAGATGCAGGGTCCTTCAGAGGTTTGCAGCTGTGCATGCGCCATCCTGTCGACCTCCTCTATCCACTTCACACAAGCAGAAACGGCTCCAGTGGGCCAAACATTACATGAAGACTGATTTCAAAACTGTTTTGTTCACGGATGAGTGCCGTGCAGCGCTCGATGGTCCAGATGGATGGAGTGGAGGATGGCTGGTTGATGGACACCCCACGCAAACACGGCTACAGCGCCAACAAGGAGGAGGTGGAGTAATGTTTTGGGCTGGAATCATGGGGAGAGAGATTGTCGGCCCCTTTAGGATCCCTGAAGGCGCTAAAGATGAACTCCATAATGTATGTGGATTTTCTCAAACAGCACTTCCTGCCATGGTTCAAGAAGAAGAACCGTGTATTTCACAGCAAGATCATTTTTCTGCATGATAATGCACCATCTCATGCTGCACATAAAACATCTGCATCTCTGGCTGATATGGGCATAAAAGGGGACAAACTTATGGTGTGACCCCCATGCTCCCCTGACCTCTACCCCATTCAGAACCTTTGGAGCATCATTAAAAGGAGTGTCTATGATGGCGGGAGGCAGTTCACATCTAAGCAACAGCTCTGGGAGGGTATTCTGTCCTCGTGCAAAACAATTGAAGCAGAAACCATCCAAAACCTGACAAATTCAATGGACGAGAGAGTTCAGAAGCTCCTTTCGAACAAGGGGTCCTATGTGAAAATGTAACATCACCTAGAATAAAGTTTTGAGTTGAAAACTGTTTGATTTCAGTTTCTAACAACCTGCTAATGCTTATAATTTCAAAAATGACCATTTTTTTGGTCTTTATTAAAATGAAAAGGTTGATCGAAAAGTTTGGGGGATCTAAGAGTGTGGCAACCCAGTAGTCATGATTACTTCGAATTCTGACAATATGAGGGTCATGCTGCAGGTAGTGCAGCAAGAAGGCACTTATGTGCCTTGCGCATCTCGGAGCCCCAAATTATTTTCCGGGCTAGATGCAGCTAAAAATTATTTTTAATTTTAAATCTGGTGAAGCTTTAGTATAGATGGCCTAATAGGATCAGTGCTGCACACTGCTACAAAGCCCAAATTATTTTCCAGTCAAGATACAGATAAACATGATTAGTAATTTGAAAGCTTAAAACGGTTGGTAGGGTGATTTTAACCAATCATCAAGCTTTTACTCTCCCCAGGATGACACAGGGGTAGAAAAGTCGTTTCGGATCCATGATTTGTTCATCTTTATGAACGTGAGTCTGTCTACATTATCAGTGGAGAGCCGCGTGCGCTTATCTGTCAGCACACCACCAGCAGCGCTGAACACACGTTCAGACAGAACGCTGGCTGCGGGGCATGACAAGATCTCCAAGGCGTAAGTGGCTAGCTCCGGCCATTTATCCAGATTGGAAGCCCAAAAAGAGCAAGGGTCCAGTGACACAGTCGTGGCTTCAATGTTTACTTGGAGATACTCCTGTACCATCGTCTCTAGGCGTTGACTATGTGTCAGACTTCTTGTCTCCTGTGGCCTTGCAAAGGATGGGCTAAAAAAGTGGTGAAATGATTCCGCAAAATTGATGTTACCAGCAGATACTGTGGTTCTGTCACGGTTTGAGTGCTGAACACTTGACGGTCCCACGGTTGGCAAGTTGGAACTGTGAGATTCACTACGTGCACCACTGGTATTTTGTGGAAAAGCACATGTAAGATTCTGCAACAGTCTCTGCTGATACTCCTGCATGCGTGCATCCCTTTCTATGGCAGGAATAATTTCTGCAAATTTACTTTTGTACCGGGGATCTAACAGTGTGGCAACCCAGTAGTCAGGATTATTTCTAATTCTCACAATTCGAGGGTCATGTTGCAGGTAGTGCAGCAAGAAGGCACTCATGTGTGTTGCGCATCCAGGAGCACCAAGTCCCTGTTGTGTTGGTGGCGAGGTAACAATCATGCTTCCTTCCTCTGTCCTCTCCCCCCAACCTCGCACAACAGAAATGTGATCAAGGTCTCCCTCATCTGATGAGTCTTCCATCAGTTCGTCCTCCACTTCTTCCTGGGCTCCTGCACCTTCCTCACTAGTTTGGCTGCTACCATGCGCCCTGGTAAAACCATCTCCCCCACCCTCACATGCCTGCCGCCTTGGTGCTGCCGACCGTCTGGACCTTGCAGATGTTAGCCCTTCCGCATACAACTCCTCCTCCTCTACTTCCTCCACCTCCTCTTGTGCCACCACCTGACTCCGAATTCTGTTTAACATGTGCTCCAGCATGTAAATCACCGGAATAGTCATGCTGATAATGGCATCGTCAGCACTAAACATCTTCGTCGCCATTTCAAAACTGTGCAGAAGGGTGCATAGGTGCCTGATCTGAGACCACTCCTCCAGCGTGATTTGCCCCACCTCTGAATCTCGTTGGCCCAGGCTATACGTCAGAACGTATTGCACCAGGGCTTGTCGGTGCTGCCACAGTCGCTGCAACATGTGCAGAGTTGAATTCCACCGGGTAGGCACATCGCATTTTAGCCGGTGAAGTGGCAGGCCCAACGACTTCTGTAGAGATGTAAGTCGCTGAGCTGCGGGATGCGAACGGCGGAAGTGAGCACACAGCGACCGTGCCCTCTGCAGAAGGCCATCTAGTCTGGGATAGTGGGCTAAAAATTGCTGGACAACCAGGTTCAACACGTGAGCCATACAAGGCACGTGTGTGACATTGCCCCGGCGAAGGGCCGCACCCAGGTTTGCAGCATTGTCGCACACGGCCTTCCCTGGTTTCAGGTCCAGTGGAGACAACCATTCATGAAATTGGTTCTCCAGAGCTGACCACAACTCCTCAGCTGTGTGACTCACATTTCCCAGACATTTCAATGTAAAATCCGCCTGATGACGTTGAGCCCTACTGCCAGCATAGTAAGGAGGTGTGCAGGATCCCTTCTGCGCAGTTAGAAAGCTTGTGGCATGACCAGACAGGCTTTGGGTGCAGGTGGAAGACCGAGAGGAGGTTGAGGAGGCAGAAGCAGTGGTGGAAAAATAACATAAAGAGGATTGACGCACAACTCGTGGGGACGGCAAGACTTGGACAGCAGCCCCTTGTCCTGCTGTCACCATAGTTACCCAGTGCCCAGTCAGCGACATGTAACGCCCCTGTCCATGCCTACTCGTCCAAGTGTCTGTGGTGAAATGCACCCTGTCACACACAGAGTTTCTCAAAGAAGCGGTGATGTTGTGTGCGACATGCTGGTGGAGCGCAGGCACACCTTTCTTTGAGAAGTAGTGCCGACTGGGCATCTGGTACTGGGGCACTGCGACGGACATAAGGTCTCGAAAATCCTCTGTGTCCACCAGGCGGAAAGGCAGCATTTCTGTAGCCAAGAGCTTGCAGATGGTGAAATTCAACCTCTTAGCTTTCTCATGGCTAGGAGGAAATGGTCTTTTACTTGTCCACATCTGAGGGACCGAGGGCTGGCTATTGTGCTTAGACGGGGTTGATAAGGGTGTCCCCGGCAAACTGCCGGTCTGTGAGGAAGATGCAGGCGGACATGTTAGGTTGCCTTGATCCAAAGGTGGTGCTATCGATGTCGGACAGCGCTCAAGACCAGCTGGTGTTACCACCTCCAAAGAAAATGATGACCTGCCAATCACGCTGGCTGTTGCGGGTAAAGAGGTGGCAGGTCTGCGCCCCAAAACAGGTGTGACTGCTGTCCCCCCAGTCACAGAGGATGAAGAGGCCGCGGATGCACAAGATATGGCAGACGGTGGTTGGCCCGGCCGGCTAGACCGCATTGTAGCACACTGAGCTTCCCACTGCAACTTATGCTTCATGTCCATGTGCCGGTTCATGCATGAAGTACTCAAACTATGTATTTTTTGGCCTCTACTTAGCTTTTGCTGACAAATGTTACAGATAACACGAGTTGGGTCATCTTTATCGATCTGAAAAAATGCCCAGGCTATGCAAGGCTTAGCACCCATGCGACCTGAAGAGCCACCACGACTTGTGGTGAGAGGCAGAGTTGTGTTTGAGGATGCAGTTGTTGACGTGCTTCCAGTACTACGTCTCTGTCCAGGAAGGCGCAACCTGACCTCGTCGTCACTAGCATCTTCCTCCACCTCCTCTGCTGACCTCATCTCTTGGCTGACTGTGGGTTGACAGTAAGTGGGATCTCCGACCTCATCATCATCACCCTGTGCGTTATCACACCCGTCGTCCTCAGAGCCAACCTGTTCCTGCCCTGACAAAAAACTAAAGTTGTCGCTCCAATCAGGTATTTGAGTCTTATCATCGTCTTCCTCATTGTCTCCACCAACAGGAGTTACAGTTTGGGAATGAGGGTCTACATTATGGTCAGAACCTTCTGCGTCTGGTCCTGGATCCGACTCATAAAGATTCTGGGCATCAGTGGAGATCATTTCCTCGTCTGGATTCACAGAAGCGCTGGAGTCGACCTCTGATTCCCAGGCTATAGTATGAGTAAACAGCTCTGCAGACTCAACCATCTGTTCTACCTCATACTCAGACGGGCAGCTGGAGATTTGGGAGCTGTGAGGAAGCAAGTGCGATTTGGGTGACACCTTTGAGGACTGGAGTATTTGTGATGTTGAAGTTGATGTGGAGGAGAGCCCACTTAAAGGAGCACTTGATATCCGTTGAAGCACCTGCTGTTTTTGTGCCTCATCTGGAATTTGTAGCGATTGGCGTGGCCGTAAGAAAGGGATCTTATCACATTGTCCGCTAAAAGAAGTAGACATTTTAGTTTGGCTGGAAGATGGTCTTTCTTCTGCAGATGTTACTGTTGCTTTAACACCTACCCCACGGACACAACCTTTTTTCCCCTTCCCAACACGCCTATTCCCCTTTCCACCAGCAGCAGGCCTTTTTCCACTCATTTTGGTGGTTAACTAATTCACAACTCTGGAGTTGTTTGCACAAAAAAACAATGGATGGTAACCGAGCAGAGCTGAGTGGCCAAACTGTGGTATTAGGCCAAAACTATTGGCTGGGTTAGATGCAGAAAAAAATTATTTTTAATTTGCAACCTGATGGAGGTCAGTATAGATGGACTAATAGACCAAGTCCCACACACCGCTAGAAGCCCAAATAATTTTTCAGAGCTAGATGCAGAAAAAAAATATTTTTAATTTGCAACCTGATGGAGGTCAGTATAGATGGACTAATAGACCAAGTCCCACACACCGCTAGAAGCCCAAATATTTTTTCAGAGCTAGATGCAGAAAAAAATTATATTCAATTTGCAACCTGCTGGAGGTCAGTATAGAAGGACTAATAGAACAAGTCCCACACACTGCTAGAAGCCCAAATATTTTTTCAGATCTAAATGAAGAAAAAAATTATTTTTAATTTGCAACCTGATGGAGGTCAGTATAGATGGACTAATAGACCAAGTCCCACACACCGCTAGAAGCCCAAATATTTTTTCAGAGCTAGATGCAGAAATTTTTTTTATTCAATTTGCAACCTGATGGAGGTCAGTATAGATGGACTAATAGACCAAGTCCCACACACTGCTAGAAGCCCAAATATTTTTTCAGAGCTAGATGCAGAAAAAAATTATTTTTAATTTGCAACCTGATGGAGGTCAGTATAGATGGACTAATAGACCAAGTCCCACACACTGCTAGAAGCCCAAATATTTTTTCAGAGCTAGATGCAGAAAAAAATTATTTTTAATTTGCAACCTGATGGAGGTCAGAATAGATGGACTAATAGAACAAGTCCCACACGCTGCTAGAAGCTCAAATATTTTTTCAGAGATAAATGAAGAAAAAAATTATTTTTAATTTGCAACGTGATGGAGGTCAGTATAGATGGACTAATAGACCAAGTCCCACACACCGCTAGAAGCCCAAATATTTTTTCAGAGCTAGATGCAGAAAAAAATTATTTTTAATTTGCAACCTGATGGAGGTCAGTATAGATGGACTAATAGACCAAGTCCCACACACTGCTAGAAGCCCAAATATTTTTTCAGAGCTAGATGCAGAAAAAAATTATATTCAATTTGCAAGATGATGGAGGTCAGTATAGATGGACTTATAGAACAAGTCCCACACACTGCTAGAAGCCCAAATATTTTTTCAGAGCTAGATGCAGATAAAAATTATTTTTAATATGCAACCTGATGGAGGACAGCATAGATGGACTAATAGACCAAGTCCCACACACTGCTAGAAGCCCAAATATTTTTTCAGTGCTAGATGCAGAAAAAAATTATATTCAATTTGCAACCTGATGGAGGTCAGAATAGATGGACTAATAGAACAAGTCCCACACACTGCTAGAAGCGCAAATATTTTTTCAGAGCTAGATGCAGATAAAAATTACGTTTAATTTGCAACCTGATGGAGGTCAGTATAGATGGACTAAAAGACCAAGTCCCACACACTGCTAGAAGCCCAAATATTTTTTCAGTGCTAGATGCAGAAAAAAATTATATTCAATTTGCAACCTGATGGAGGTCAGAATAGATGGACTAAGAGACCAAGTCACACACAATGCTAGAAGCCCAAATATTTTTTCAGAGCTAGATGCAGAAAAAAATTATATTCAATTTGCAACCTGATGGAGGTCAGTATTGATGGACTATTAGACCAAGTCCCACACACTGCTAGAAGCCCAAATATTTTTTCAGAGCTAGATGCAGATAACAATTATTTTTAATTTGCAACGTGATGGAGGTCAGAATAGATGGACTAATAGAACAAGTCCCACACTCTGCTACAAGCTGAAATATTTTTTCAGAGCTAGATGCAGATAAAAATTATTTTTAATTTGCAACCTGATGGAGGTCAGCATAGATGGACTAGAAGACCAAGACGCACACACTGCTAGAAGCCCAAATATTTTTTCAGAGCTAGATGCAGAAAAAAATTATATTCAATTTGCAACCTGATGCAGGTCAATATAGATGGACTATTAGACCAAGTCCCACACACTGCTAGAAGCCCAAATATTTTTTCAGAGATAGATGCAGAAAAAAATTATAATGAATTTGCAACCTGATGGAAGTCAGTATAGATGGACTAATAGAACAAGTCCCACACACTGCTACAAGCTGAAATATTATTTCAGAGCTAGATGCAGATAAAAATTATTTTTAATTTGCAACCTGATGGAGGGCAGTATAGATGGACTAATAGACCAAGTCCCACACACTGCTAGAAGCCCAAATATTTTTTCAGAGCTAGATGCAGAAAAAAATTATATTCAATTTGCAACCTGATGGAAGTCAGTATAGATGGACTAATAGAACAAGTCCCACACACTGCTACAAGCTGAAATATTTTTTCAGAGCGAGATGCAGATAAAAATTATTTTTAATTTGCAACCTGATGGAGGTCAGTATAGATGGACTAAAAGAACAAGTCCCACACACTTCTAGAAACCCAAATATTTTTTCGGAGCTAGATGCAGAAAAAATTATATTGAATTTGCAACCTGATGGAGGTCAGTATAGATGAAATAATAGAACAAGTCCCATACACTGCTAGAAGCACAAATATTTTTTCAGAGCTAGATGCAGTTAACAATTATTTTTAATTTGCAACGTGATGGAGGTCAGAATAGATGGACTAATAGACCAAGTCCCACACATTGCTAGAAGCCGAAATATTTTTTCAGAGCTAGATGCAGAAAAAAATTATATTGAATTTGCAACCTGATGGAGGTCAGTATAGATGGACTAATAGAACAAGTCCTACACACTGCTACAAGCTGAAATATTTTTTCAGAGCTAGATGCAGATAAAAATTATTTTTATTTTGCAACCTGATGGAGGTCATTATAGATGGACTAATAGACCAAGTCCCGCACACTGCTAGAAGCCCAAATATTTTTCAGAGCTAGATGCAGAAATAAATTATATTCAATTTGCAACCTGATGGAGGTCAGCATAGATGGACTAGTAGACCAAGTCCCACACACTGCTAGAAGCCCAAATATTTTTTCAGAGCTAGAGGCAGATAAAAATTATATTCAATTTGCAACCTGATGGAAGTCAGTATAGATGGACTAATAGAACAAGTCCCATACACTGCTACAAGCTGAAATATTTTTTCAGAGCTAGATGCAGAAAAAAATTATTTTTAATTTGCAACCTGATGGAGGTCAGTATAGATGGACTAATAGAACAAGTCCCACACACTGCTAGAAGCCCAAATATTTTTTCAGAGCTAGATGCAGAAAAAATTATATTGAATTTGCAACCTGATGGAGGTCAGTATAGATGGACTAATAGAACAAGTCACATACACTGCTAGAAGCACAAATATTTTTTCAGAGCTAGATGCAGATAAAAATTATTTTTAATTTGCAACGTGATGGAGGTCAGTATAGATGGACTAATAGACCAAGTCCCACACACTGCTAGAAGCAAAAATATTTTTTCAGAGCTAGATGCAGAAAAAAATTATATTCAATTTGCAACCTGATGGAGGTCAGTATTAGAGATGAGCGTTGTTCTACTCGAACTGTTCGCCAATCTCAAATTCGAGCTGTTTTGGGCGGTGTTCGAGCCGTTCGGCGAACACGAACAATTTGATAAAAATTCGGATGTTCGAGGTTATGTTCGATAACTGTTCGTGCACCAAAATCATAACTGGATTTTTTCTCAGTAATGATGAAAATTAATGTTAATACGCAGTTTGAGTGTACAGCGGGGTGGGGGAGGGGCAGGGGATGGATCTCTGCAGGAACAATGAAGATCTCCATTTTTTTTTCTCTTTCCCGCATTTGCAGTGGGGAGGTGCAATCTGTCAGCCTATCAGCAGCGCACACACGGAGCGAAGTGCTTTTTTTCACACAAGCAAGGGCATGTGTCATTGGCAGTGTATGTCACATGTCTTTGCCCTATAAGACCAAGCCATTTTCCCCGTCGCCACCATTTTCTCACTGCTGCAGCTGCGTGTTAGACGGCACCGCTGTTGCTGTGTGCGCTATACCTTGTTAATTTCAAGCCAATTTTCGCACAAATATACAGATAGCTTGGGAGTAGGGAATAGTTGTGATTGCAGTCCTTTTAAGGACTAGGTTACAGCATTTCCTACGACTTTTATCAGGGAGGTCTGTGCTCTTAAATAGATAGGTTGTGGGAGTAAAGACTAATTGTAATTGGAGTCCTTTTCAGGACTAGGTTACATGAGTTCCTATCAGTTTTTGCCAGGCAGGTCTGTGCCAGTGCTGTGCAAGTTTTTTTCACAGCATTTGGCTGAATCTAGCAAAGCTAATCCTTTTTGGCCTATTGCAGAGTGTGTTAGTCCGTGGAGTAGCCTATCTGTGCTGCAAGATATACCAACTGTGTATAGAATACCAATTTTTTTACTGCACCTAGTGAAGTAAAATCTTTTGGGCATAGCATCATTCTATTAGTCCATCTATACTGACCTCCATCAGGTTGCAAATTAAAACTAATTTTTATCTGCATCTACAGTACCTCTGAAAAAATATTTGGGCTTCTAGCTGTGTGTGGGACTTGTAGTATTAGTCCATCAACACTGACCTCCATCAGGTTGCAAACTGAATATATTTTTTTCTGCATCTACCTCTGAAAAAATATTTGGGCTTCTAGCTGTGTGTGGGTCTTGTTCTATTAATCCAGCTATACTGACCTCCATCAGGTTGCAAACTGAATATAATTTTTTTCTGCATCTAGCTCTGAAAAAATATTTGGCCTTCTAGCAGTGTGTCGGACTTTCTCTATTAGTCCATCTATACTGACCTCCATCAGGTTGCAAATTAAAAATAATTTGTATCTGCATCTACAGTACCTCTGAAAAAATATTTGGGCTTCTAGCTGTGTGTGGGACTTGTTGTATTAGTCCATCTATACTGACCTCCATCAGGTTGCAAATTAAAAATAATTTTTATCTGCATCTACAGTACCTCTGAAAAAATATTTGGGCTTCTAGCTGTGTGTGGGACTTGTTGTATTAGTCCATCTATACTGACCTCCATCAGGTTGCAAACTGAATATATTTTTTTCTGCATCTACCTCTGAAACAATATTTGGGCTTCTAGCTGTGTGTGGGTCTTGTTCTATTAATCCATCTATACTGACCTCCATCAGGTTGCAAACTGAATATAATTTTTTTCTGCATCTAGCTCTGAAAAAATATTTGGCCTTCTAGCAGTGTGTCGGACTTTCTCTATTAGTCCATCTATACTGACCTCCAACAGGTTGCAAATTAAAAATAATTTGTATCTGCATCTACAGTACCTCTGAAAAAATATTTGGGCTTCTAGCTGTGTGTGGGACTTGTTGTATTAGTCCATCTATACTGACCTCCATCAGGTTGCAAATTAAAAATAATTTTTATCTGCATCTACAGTACCTCTGAAAAAATATTTGGGCTTCTAGCTGTGTGTGGGACTTGTTGTATTAGTCCATCTATACTGACCTCCATCAGGTTGCAAACTAAATATATTTTTTTCTGCATCTACCTCTGAAAAAATATTTGGGCTTCTAGCTGTGTGTGGGACTTGTTGTATTAGTCCATCTATACTGACCTCCAACAGGTTGCAAATTAAAGATAATTTGTATCTGCATCTACAGCACCTCTGAAAAAATATTTGGGCTTCTAGCTGTGTGTGGGACTTGTTGTATTAGTCCATCTATACTGACCTCCATCAGGTTGCAAATTAAAAACAATTTTTATCTGCATCTACAGTACCTCTGAAAAAATATTTGGGCTTCTAGCTTTGTGTGGGACTTGTTGTATTAGTCCATCTATACAGACCTCCATCAGGTTGCAAACTGAATATATTTTTTTCTGCATCTACCTCTGAAAAAATATTGGGCTTCTAGCTGTGTGTGGGTCTTGTTCTATTAATCCATCTATACTGACCTCCATCAGGTTGCAAATTAAAAATAATTTTTATCTGCATCTACAGTACCTCTGAAAAAATATTTGGGCTTCTAGCTGTGTGTGGGACTTGTTGTATTAGTCCATCTATACTGACCTCCATCAGGTTGCAAATTAAAAATAATTTGTATCTGCATCTACAGTACCTCTGAAAAAATATTTGGGCTTCTAGCTGTGTGTGGGACTTGTTGTATTAGTCCATCTATACTGACCTCCATCAGGTTGCAAACTGAATATATTTTTTTCTGCATCTACTTCTGAAAAAATATTTGGGCTTCTAGCTGTGTGTGGGACTTGCTGTATTAGTCCATCTATACTGACCTCCATCAGGTTGCAAATTAAAAATAATTTGTATCTGCATCTACAGTACCTCTGAAAAAATATTTGGGCTTCTAGCTGTGTGTGGGACTTGTTGTATTATTCCATCTATAGTGACCTCCATCAGGTTGCAAACTGAATATATTTTTTTCTGCATCTACCTCTGAAAAAATATTGGGCTTCTAGTTGTGTGTGGGTCTTGTTCTATTAATCCATCTATACTGACCTCCATCAGGTTGCAAACTGAATATAATTTTTTTCTGCATCTAGCTCTGAAAAAATATTTGGCCTTCTAGCAGTGTGTGGGACTTTCTCTATTAGTCCATCTATACTGACCTCCATCAGGTTGCAAATTAAAAATAATTTTTATCTGCATCTACAGTACCTCTGAAAAAATATTTGGGCTTCTAGCTGTGTGTGGGACTTGTTGTATTAGTCCATCTATACTGACCTCCATCAGGTTGCAAATTAAAAATAATTTGTATCTGCATCTACAGTACCTCTGAAAAAATATTTGGGCTTCTAGCTGTGTGTGGGACTTGTTGTATTAGTCCATCTATACTGACCTCCATCAGGTTGCAAACTGAATATATTTTTTTCTGCATCTACCTCTGAAAAAATATTGGGCTTCTAGCTGTGTGTGGGACTTGTTGTATTAGTCCATCTATACTGACCTCCATCAGGTTGCAAACTGAATATATTTTTTTCTGCATCTACCTCTGAAAAAATATTGGGCTTCTAGCTGTGTGTGGGTCTTGTTCTATTAATCCATCTATACAGACCTCCATCAGGTTGCAAACTGAATATAATTTTTTTCTGCATCTACCTCTGAAAAAATATTTGGCCTTGTAGCAGTGTGTCGGACTTTCTCTATTAGTCAATCTATACTGACCTCCATCAGGTTGCAAACTGAATATATTTTTTTCTGCATCTAACCCAGCCAATAGTTTTGGCCTAATACCACAGTTTGGCCACTCAGCTCTGCTCGGTTACCATCCATTGTTTTTTTGTGCAAACAACTCCAGAGTTGTGAATTAGTCAACCACCAAAATGAGTGGAAAAAGGCCTGCTGCTGGTGGAAAGGGGAATAGGCGTGTTGGGAAGGGGAAAAAAGGTTGTGTCCGTGGGGTAGGTGTTAAAGCAACAGTAACATCTGCAGAAGAAACACCATCTTCCAGCCAAACTAAAATGTCTACTTCTTTTAGCGGACAATGTGATAAGATCCCTTTCTTACGGCCACGCCAATCGCTACAAATTCCAGATGAGGCACAAAAACAGCAGGTGCTTCAACGGATATCAAGTGCTCCTTTAAGTGGGCTCTCCTCCACATCAACTTCAATGTCACAAATACTCCAGTCCTCAAAGGTGTCACCCAAATCGCACTTGCTTCCTCACAGCTCCCAAATCTCCAGCTGCCCGTCTGAGTATGAGGTAGAACAGATGGTTGAGTCTGCAGAGCTGTTTACTCATACTATAGCCTGGGAATCAGAGGTCGACTCCAGCGCTTCTGTGAATCCAGACGAGGAAATGATCTGCACTGATGCCCAGAATCTTTATGAGTCGGATCCAGGACCAGA
This sequence comes from Phyllobates terribilis, assembly GCF_046119375.1. Classification (NCBI taxonomy): domain Eukaryota; kingdom Metazoa; phylum Chordata; class Amphibia; order Anura; family Dendrobatidae; genus Phyllobates; species Phyllobates terribilis. Next base: position 697,904,256 of record NW_027362762.1, read on the forward strand.
CGCAGAAGGTTCTGACCATAATGTAGACCCTCATTCCCAAACTGTAACTCCTGTTGGTGGAGACAATGAGGAAGACGATGATAAGACTCAAATACCTGATTGGAGTGACAACTTTAGTTTTTTGTCAGGGCAGGAACAGGTTGGCTCTGAGGACGACGGGTGTGATAACACACAGGGTGATGATGATGAGGTTGGAGATCCCACTTACTGTCAACCCACAGTCAGCCAAGAGATGAGGTCAGCAGAGAAGGTGGAGGAAGATGCTAGTGACGACGAGGTCAGGTTGCGCCTTCCTGGACAGAGATGTAGTACTGGAAGCACGTCAACAACTGCATCCTCAAACACAACTCTGCCTCTCACCACAAGTCGTGGTGGCTCTTCAGGTCGCATGGGTGCTAAACCTTGCATAGCCTGGGCATTTTTTCAGATCGATAAAGATGACCCAACTCGTGTTATCTGTAACATTTGTCAGCAAAAGCTAAGTAGAGGCCAAAAAATACATAGTTTGAGTACTTCATGCATGAACCGGCACATGGACATGAAGCATAAGTTGCAGTGGGAAGCTCAGTGTGCTACAATGCGGCCTAGCCGGCCGGGCCAACCACCGTCTGCCATATCTTGTGCATCCGCGGCCTCTTCATCCTCTGTGACTGGGGGGACAGCAGTCACACCTGTTTTGGGGCGCAGACCTGCCACCTCTTTACCCGCAACAGCCAGCGTGATTGGCAGGTCATCATTTTCTTTGGAGGTGGTAACAGCAGCTGGTGTTGAGCGCTGTCCGACATCGATAGCACCACCTTTGGATCAAGGCAACCTAACATGTCCGCCTGCATCTTCCTCACAGACCGGCAGTTTGCCGGGGACACCCTTATCAACCCCGTCTAAGCACAATAGCCAGACCTCGGTCCCTCAGATGTGGACAAGTAAAAGACCATTTCCTCCTAGCCATGAGAAAGCTAAGAGGTTGAATTTCACCATCTGCAAGCTCTTGGCTACAGAAATGCTGCCTTTCCGCCTGGTGGACACAAAGGATTTTCGAGACCTTATGTCCATCGCAGTGCCCCAGTACCAGATGCCCAGTCGGCACTACTTCTCAAAGAAAGGTGTGCCTGCGCTCCACCAGCATGTCGCACACAACATCACCGCTTCTTTGATAAACTCTGTGTGTGACAGGGTGCATTTCACCACAGACACTTGGACGAGTAGGCATGGACAGGGGCGTTACATGTCGCTGACTGGGCACTGGGTAACTATGGTGACAGCAGGACAAGGGGCTGCTGTCCAAGTCTTGCCGTCCCCACGAGTTGTGCGTCAATCCTCTTTATGTCAAAGTTCCTCCACTGCTTCTGCCTCCTCAACCTCCTCTCGGTCTTCCACCTGCACCCATAGCCTGTCTGGTCATGCCACAAGCTTTCTAACTGCGCAGAAGGGATCCTGCACACCTCCTTACTATGCTGGCAGTAGGGCTCAACGTCATCAGGCGGTTTTTACATTGAAATGTCTGGGAAATGTGAGTCACACAGCTGAGGAGTTGTGGTCAGCTCTGGAGAACCAATTTCATGAATGGTTGTCTCCACTGGACCTGAAACCAGGGAAGGCCGTGTGCGACAATGCTGCAAACCTGGGTGCGGCCCTTCGCCGGGGCAATGTCACACACGTGCCTTGTATGGCTCACGTGTTGAACCTGGTTGTCCAGCAATTTTTAGCCCACTATCCCAGACTAGATGGCCTTCTGCAGAGGGCACGGCCGCTGTGTGCTCACTTCCGCCGTTCGCATCCCGCAGCTCAGCGACTTACATCTCTACAGAAGTCGTTGGGCCTGCCACTTCACCGGCTAAAATGCGATGTGCCTACCCGGTGGAATTCAACTCTGCACATGTTGCAGCGACTGTGGCAGCACCGACAAGCCCTGGTGCAATACGTTCTGACGTATAGCCTGGGCCAACGAGATTCAGAGGTGGGGCAAATCACGCTGGAGGAGTGGTCTCAGATCAGGGACCTATGCACCCTTCTGCACAGTTTTGAAATGGCGACGAAGATGTTTATTGCTGACGATGCCATTATCAGCATGACTATTCCGGTGATTTACATGCTGGAGCACATGTTAAACAGAATTCGGAGTCAGGTGGTGGCACAAGAGGAGGTGGAGGAAGTAGAGGAGGAGGAGTTGTATGCGGAAGGGCTAACATCTGCAAGGTCCAGACGGTCGGCAGCACCAAGGCGGCAGGCATGTGAGGGTGGGGGAGATGGTTTTACCAGGGCGCATGGTAGCAGCCAAACTAGTGAGGAAGGTGCAGGAGCCCAGGAAGAAGTGGAGGATGAACTGGCGATGGGCATGGAAGACTCATCAGATGAGGGAGACCTTGATCACATTTCTGTTGTGCGAGGTTGGGGGGAGAGGACAGAGGAAGGAATCATGATTGTTACCTCGCCACCAACACAACAGGGACTTGGTGCTCCTGGATGCGCAACACACATGAATGCCTTCTTGCTGCACTACCTGCAACATGACCCTCGAATTGTGAGAATTAGAAATAATCCTGACTACTGGGTTGCCACACTGTTAGATCCCCGGTACAAAAGTAAATTTGCAGAAATTATTCCTGCCATAGAAAGGGATGCACGCATGCAGGAGTATCAGCAGAGACTGTTGCAGAATCTTACATGTGCTTTTCCACAAAATACCAGTGGTGCACGTAGTGAATAGAGATGAGCGTTGTTCGACTAGAACTGTTCGCCAATCTCAAATTCGAGCTGTTTTGGGTGGTGTTCGAGTTGTTCGACGAACCCGAACGATTTGCAAAAAATTCGGCTGTTCGAGGTTAGGTTCGATAACTGTTCGTGCACCAAAAGCGTGTCCTGCATGTCTGGCGCTATTTAGAGCACCAATCATGCAGGGATTGTCTGCCACTCACTGTAATGCCACAGCCATGGTGGTTGTGGCATTACAGTGATTGCCCAAATCGATGGGAACAGTGCCAACAGTGAAACATGAAAAGCCGGCAATTCAGCAGCGGCATACACCTGTACCCGACAATTTAGAACCGAAAGAATAGAGCTTCACACATAGATTAGATAGATATAAACATGTCAGCCACATATATACGAAGTACAGTGAAAGTGCTGCTTACTGTACTTGTCATTTAGCGTAAAGGATTTATCAAAAAAAATAATAGTGTTTTCATGCACTGTCTCTTTAAAAAAGCCGGCCGGCAATTCAGCAGCGGTACCCGACAATTTATAACAGACAGAATAGAGCTTCACACATAGATTTGATAGATAGAAACATGTCAGTCACACATATAAGAAGCACAGTGACAGTGTTGCTTACTGTACTTGTCATTTAGTGTAAAGGATTTATCAAAAAAAATAATAGTGTTTTCATGCACTGTCTCTTTAAAAAAGCCGGCTGGCAATTCAGCATCTGTACCCGACAATTTAGAATAGAAGGAATAGAGAATCACACATAGATTAGATAGATAGAAACATGTCAGCCACATATATACGAAGTACAGTGACAGTGTTGCTTACTGTACTTGTCATTTAGTGTAAAGGATTTATTAAAAAATATAATAGTGTTTTCGTGCACCGTCTCTTTAAAAAAGCCGGCCGGCAATTCAGCAGCGGTACCCGACAATTTATAACAGACAGAATAGAGCTTCACACATAGATTAGATAGATAGAAACATGTCAGTCACATATATATGAAGTACTTTGACAGTGTTGCTTACTGTACTTGTCATTTACTGCAAAGGATTTATTAAAAAAAATAATAGTGTTTTCATGCACCGTCTCTTTAAAAAAGCCGGCCGGCAATTCAGCATCTGTACCCGACAATTTATAACAGACAGAATAGAGCTTCACACATAGATTAGATAGATAGAAACATGTCAGTCACATATATAATAAGTACAGTGATAGTGTTGGTTACTGTACTTGTCATTTAGTATTAAAATAAAGGATTTATTATTAAAAAAAATTGGCGTGGGGTTCCCCGTAATTTTAGTCTCTAGCGGAGGTTAAGCAGACAGCTGGGGCAGATGTTTGAAGCCTGGGAAGGGGGTAATACCCACGGAGCTTCCCAGGCTACTAATATCAGCCCCCAGCTGAATACCTAGCCTTTACTAGCTATTAAAATGGAGGACCCCCCCAAAAAAAATGACGCGGGGTCCCCCCTAATTTAATAGCTAGCAAAGGCTAGGCAGACAGCTGGGGGCTGATATTAATAGCCCAGGAAGGGAGCCATGAATATTGGCCCCCTCCCAGGCTAGAAACACCAGCCGTCAGCCGCCCCAGAAATGGCGCATCCATAGGATGCGCCAATTCTGGCACTTAGCCTCGCTCTTCCACGCTGCCCTGGTGCGGTGGCAGGGGGTAATAGGGTTGGGGTTGATGTCAGCTTATAATGCCAGCTGACATCAAGCCCAGGTTAGTAATGGAGAGGCGTCTATAAGACACCCCCATTACTAACCCCATAGTCAAAGTTAAAAGAAAACACAAACACCCAGAATAAAGTCCTTTAATTGAAATAAAGACACATTCCTTTATTGTTCTAAATTAAACCATACTTACCATCACGCCCATTCCAGCTGAAGCCAATGATCTCCTGCAATAAAAGAAAAATAATAAAGCAACCTCATCCTTACCTTTCCATGGTTCCCACGACAGCTTCAGCTCTGCTACATCGAGATGACAGGCTGGACCGCAGCAGAAAGCTGCCATCCAGCCTGTCATCCCGCAGACACTGAGAAGCGCAGGCATGCTTGCGCTCCTCAGTGTCTGACTGTGACGGCATCCAGATGAGCCGACAATGAACTCGGCTCACCTCATGTACGTCACTGACAGCGTGGGAGAATTCTCCTGCACTCAGCACTTCAGCGTGAGAATTCTCCCACGCTGTCAGTGACGTGCATGAGGTCAGCTGAGTTCATTGGACATGAATGAGCTCACCTCATGCACGTCACTGACAGCGTGGGAGAATTCTCACGCTGTAGCGCTGAGTGAAGGAGAATTTTCCCACGCTGTCAGTGACGTGCATGAGGTGAGCTCATTCATGTCCAATGAACTCAGCTGACCTCATGTATGTCACTGACAGCGTGGGTGAATTTTCACGCTGAAGTGCTGAGAGCAGGAGAATTCTCCCACGCTGTCAGTGACGTGCATGAGGTGCGCCGAGTTCATTGGACATGAGCTTGTCTCATCTTTATGCCGTCACAGAGAGACACTGAGGAGCGCAAGCATTAGAGATGAGCGTTGTTCTACTCGAACTGTTCGCCAATCTCAAATTCGAGCTGTTTTGGGCGGTGTTCGAGCCGGTCGGCGAACACGAACAATTTGAGAAAAATTCGGCTGTTCGAGGTTATGTTCGATAACTGTTCGTGCACCAAAATCATAACTGGATTTTTTCTCAGTAATGATGAAAATTAATGTTAATACGCAGTTTGAGTGTACAGCGGGGCGGGGGGAGGGGCAGGGGATGGATCTCTGCAGGAACAATGAAGATCTCCATTTTTTTTTCTCTTTCCCGCATTTGCAGTGGGGAGGTGCAATCTGTCAGCCTATCAGCAGTGCACACACGGAGCGAAGTGCTTTTTTTCACACAAGCAAGGGCATGTGTGATTGGCAGTGTATGTCACATGTCCTTGCCCTATAAGACCAAGCCATTTTCCCCGTCGCCACCATTTTCTCACTGCTGCAGCTGCGTGTTAGACGGCACCGCTGTTGCTGTGTGTGCTATACCTTGTTAATTTCAAGCCAATTTTCGCACAAATATACAGATAGCTTGGGAGTAGGGAATAGTTGTGATTGCAGTCCTTTTAAGGACTAGGTTACAGCATTTCCTACGACTTTTATCAGGGAGGTCTGTGCTCTTAAATAGATAGGTTGTGGGAGTAAAGACTAATTGTAATTGGAGTCCTTTTCAGGACTAGGTTACATGAGTTCCTATCAGTTTTTGCCAGGCAGGTCTGTGCCAGTGCTGTGCAAGTTTTTTTCACAGCATTTGGCTGAATCTAGCAAAGCTAATCCTTTTTGGCCTATTGCAGAGTGTGTTAGTCAGTGGAGTAGCCTATCTGTGTTGCAAGATATAACACCTGTGTATAGAATACCAATTTTTTTACTGCACCTAGTGAAGTAAAATCTTTTGGGCATAGCATCATTCTATTAGTCCATCTATACTGACCTCCATCAGGTTGCAAACTGAATATAATTTTTTTCTGCATCTAGCTCTGAAAAAATATTTGGGCTTCTAGCGGTGTGTGGGACTTGGTCTATTAGTCCATCTATACTGACCTCCATCAGGTTGCAAATTAAAAATAATTTTTTTCTGCATCTACCTCTGAAAAAATATTTGGGCTTCTAGCAGTGTGTGGGACTTGGTCTATTAGTCCATCTATACTGACCTACATCAGGTTGCAAATTAAAAATAATTTTTTTCTGCATCTAGCTCTGAAAAAATATTTGGGCTTCTAGCGGTGTGTGGGACTTGGTCTATTAGTCCATCTATACTGACCTCCATCAGGTTGCAAATTAAAAATAATTTTTTTCTGCATCTAGCTCTGAAAAAATATTTGGGCTTCTAGCGGTGTGTGGGACTTGGTCTATTAGTCCATCTATACTGACCTCCATCAGGTTGCAAATTAAAAATAATTTTTTTCTGCATCTAGCTCTGAAAAAATATTTGGGCTTCTAGCAGTGTGTGGGACTTGGTCTATTAGTCCATCTATACTGACCTCCATCAGGTTGCAAATTAAAAATAATTTTTTTCTGCATCTAGCTCTGAAAAAATATTTGGGCTTCTAGCAGTGTGTGGGACTTGGTCTATTAGTCCATCTATACTGACCTCCATCAGGTTGCAAATTAAAAATAATTTTTTTCTGCATCTAGCTCTGAAAAAATATTTGGGCTTCTAGCGGTGTGTGGGACTTGGTCTATTAGTCCATCTATACTGACCTCCATCAGGTTGCAAATTAAAAATAATTTTTTTCTGCATCTAGCTCTGAAAAAATATTTGGGCTTCTAGCAGTGTGTGGGACTTGGTCTATTAGTCCATCTATACTGACCTACATCAGGTTGCAAATTAAAAATAATTTTTTTCTGCATCTAGCTCTGAAAAAATATTTGGGCTTCTAGCGGTGTGTGGGACTTGGTCAATTAGTCCATCTGTACTGACCTCCATCAGGTTGCAAATTAAAAATAATTTTTTTCTGCATCTAGCTCTGAAAAAATATTTGGGCTTCTAGCAGTGTGTGGGACTTGGTCTATTAGTCCATCTATACTGACCTACATCAGGTTGCAAATTAAAAATAATTTTTTTCTGCATCTAGCTCTGAAAAAATATTTGGGCTTCTAGCGGTGTGTGGGACTTGGTCTATTAGTCCATCTATACTGACCTCCATCAGGTTGCAAATTAAAAATAATTTTTTTCTGCATCTAGCTCTGAAAAAATATTTGGGCTTCTAGCAGTGTGTGGGACTTGGTCTATTAGTCCATCTATACTGACCTCCATCAGGTTGCAAATTAAAAATAATTTTTTTCTTCATTTATCTCTGAAAAAATATTTGGGCTTCTAGCAGCATGTGGGAATTGTTCTATTAGTCCATCTATACTGACCTCCATCAGGTTGCAAATTAAAAATAATTTTTTTCTGCATCTAGCTCTGAAAAAATATTTGGGCTTCTAGCAGTGTGTGGGACTTGGTCTATTAGTCCATCTATACTGACCTCCATCAGGTTGCAAATAAAAAATAATTTTTTTCTGCATCTAGCTCTGAAAAAATATTTGGGCTTCTAGCAGTGTGTGGGACTTGGTCTATTAGTCCATCTATACTGACCTCCATCAGGTTGCAAATTGAATAAAAAAAATTTCTGCATCTAGCTCTGAAAAAATATTTGGGCTTCTAGCGGTGTGTGGGACTTGGTCTATTAGTCCATCTATACTGACCTCCATCAGGTTGCAAATTAAAAATAATTTTTTTCTGCATCTAACCCAGCCAATAGTTTTGGCCTAATACCACAGTTTGGCCACTCAGCTCTGCTCGGTTACCATCCATTGTTTTTTTGTGCAAACAACTCCAGAGTTGTGAATTAGTTAACCACCAAAATGAGTGGAAAAAGGCCTGCTGCTGGTGGAAAGGGGAATAGGCGTGTTGGGAAGGGGAAAAAAGGTTGTGTCCGTGGGGTAGGTGCAGAAGAAAGACCATCTTCCAGCCAAACTAAAATGTCTACTTCTTTTAGCGGACAATGTGATAAGATCCCTTTCTTACGGCCACGCCAATCGCTACAAATTCCAGATGAGGCACAAAAACAGCAGGTGCTTCAACGGATATCAAGTGCTCCTTTAAGTGGGCTCTCCTCCACATCAACTTCAACATCACAAATACTCCAGTCCTCAAAGGTGTCACCCAAATCGCACTTGCTTCCTCACAGCTCCCAAATCTCCAGCTGCCCGTCTGAGTGTGAGGTAGAACAGATGGTTGAGTCTGCAGAGCTGTTTACTCATACTATAGCCTGGGAATCAGAGGTCGACTCCAGCGCTTCTGTGAATCCAGACGAGGAAATGATCTGCACTGATGCCCAGAATCTTTATGAGTCGGATCCAGGACCAGACGCAGAAGGTTCTGACCATAATGTAGACCCTCATTCCCAAACTGTAACTCCTGTTGGTGGAGACAATGAGGAAGACGATGATAAGACTCAAATACCTGATTGGAGCGACAACTTTAGTTTTTTGTCAGGGCAGGAACAGGTTGGCTCTGAGGACGACGGGTGTGATAACGCACAGGGTGATGATGATGAGGTCGGAGATCCCACTTACTGTCAACCCACAGTCAGCCAAGAGATGAGGTCAGCAGAGGAGGTGGAGGAAGATGCTAGTGACGACGAGGTCAGGTTGCGCCTTCCTGGACAGAGACGTAGTACTGGAAGCACGTCAACAACTGCATCCTCAAACACAACTCTGCCTCTCACCACAAGTCGTGGTGGCTCTTCAGGTCGCATGGGTGCTAAGCCTTGCATAGCCTGGGCATTTTTTCAGATCGATAAAGATGACCCAACTCGTGTTATCTGTAACATTTGTCAGCAAAAGCTAAGTAGAGGCCAAAAAATACATAGTTTGAGTACTTCATGCATGAACCGGCACATGGACATGAAGCATAAGTTGCAGTGGGAAGCTCAGTGTGCTACAATGCGGCCTAGCCGGCCGGGCCAACCACCGTCTGCCATATCTTGTGCATCCGCAGCCTCTTCATCCTCTGTGACTGGGGGGACAGCAGTCACACCTGTTTTGGGGCGCAGACCTGCCACCTCTTTACCCGCAACAGCCAGCGTGATTGGCAGGTCATCATTTTCTTTGGAGGTGGTAACACCAGCTGGTGTTGAGCGCTGTCCGACATCGATAGCACCACCTTTGGATCAAGGCAACCTAACATGTCCGCCTGCATCTTCCTCACAGACCGGCAGTTTGCCGGGGACACCCTTATCAACCCCGTCTAAGCACAATAGCCAGCCCTCGGTCCCTCAGATGTGGACAAGTAAAAGACCATTTCCTCCTAGCCATGAGAAAGCTAAGAGGTTGAATTTCACCATCTGCAAGCTCTTGGCTACAGAAATGCTGCCTTTCCGCCTGGTGGACACAGAGGATTTTCGAGACCTTATGTCCGTCGCAGTGCCCCAGTACCAGATGCCCAGTCGGCACTACTTCTCAAAGAAAGGTGTGCCTGCGCTCCACCAGCATGTCGCACACAACATCACCGCTTCTTTGAGAAACTCTGTGTGTGACAGGGTGCATTTCACCACAGACACTTGGACGAGTAGGCATGGACAGGGGCGTTACATGTCGCTGACTGGGCACTGGGTAACTATGGTGACAGCAGGACAAGGGGCTGCTGTCCAAGTCTTGCCGTCCCCACGAGTTGTGCGTCAATCCTCTTTATGTCAAAGTTCCTCCACTGCTTCTGCCTCCTCAACCTCCTCTCGGTCTTCCACCTGCACCCAAAGCCTGTCTGGTCATGCCACAAGCTTTCTAACTGCGCAGAAGGGATCCTGCACACCTCCTTACTATGCTGGCAGTAGGGCTCAACGTCATCAGGCGGTTTTTACATTGAAATGTCTGGGAAATGTGAGTCACACAGCTGAGGAGTTGTGGTCAGCTCTGGAGAACCAATTTCATGAATGGTTGTCTCCACTGGACCTGAAACCAGGGAAGGCCGTGTGCGACAATGCTGCAAACCTGGGTGCGGCCCTTCGCCGGGGCAATGTCACACACGTGCCTTGTATGGCTCACGTGTTGAACCTGGTTGTCCAGCAATTTTTAGCCCACTATCCCAGACTAGATGGCCTTCTGCAGAGGGCACGGTCGCTGTGTGCTCACTTCCGCCGTTCGCATCCCGCAGCTCAGCGACTTACATCTCTACAGAAGTCGTTGGGCCTGCCACTTCACCGGCTAAAATGCGATGTGCCTACCCGGTGGAATTCAACTCTGCACATGTTGCAGCGACTGTGGCAGCACCGACAAGCCCTGGTGCAATACGTTCTGACGTATAGCCTGGGCCAACGAGATTCAGAGGTGGGGCAAATCACGCTGGAGGAGTGGTCTCAGATCAGGGACCTATGCACCCTTCTGCACAGTTTTGAAATGGCGACGAAGATGTTTAGTGCTGACGATGCCATTATCAGCATGACTATTCCGGTGATTTACATGCTGGAGCACATGTTAAACAGAATTCGGAGTCAGGTGGTGGCACAAGAGGAGGTGGAGGAAGTAGAGGAGGAGGAGTTGTATGCGGAAGGGCTAACATCTGCAAGGTCCAGACGGTCGGCAGCACCAAGGCGGCAGGCATGTGAGGGTGGGGGAGATGGTTTTACCAGGGCGCATGGTAGCAGCCAAACTAGTGAGGAAGGTGCAGGAGCCCAGGAAGAAGTGGAGGATGAACTGATGGAAGACTCATCAGATGAGGGAGACCTTGATCACATTTCTGTTGTGCGAGGTTGGGGGGAGAGGACAGAGGAAGGAAGCATGATTGTTACCTCGCCACCAACACAACAGGGACTTGGTGCTCCTGGATGCGCAACACACATGAGTGCCTTCTTGCTGCACTACCTGCAACATGACCCTCGAATTGTGAGAATTAGAAATAATCCTGACTACTGGGTTGCCACACTGTTAGATCCCCGGTACAAAAGTAAATTTGCAGAAATTATTCCTGCCATAGAAAGGGATGCACGCATGCAGGAGTATCAGCAGAGACTGTTGCAGAATCTTACTTGTGCTTTTCCACAAAATACCAGTGGTGCACGTAGTGAATCTCACAGTTCCAACTTGCCAACCGTGGGACCGTCAAGTGTTCAGCACTCAAACCGTGACAGAACCACAGTATCTGCTGGTAACATCAATTTTGCGGAATCATTTCACCACTTTTTTAGCCCATCCTTTGCAAGGCCACAGGAGACAAGAAGTCTGACACATAGTCAACGCCTAGAGACGATGGTACAGGAGTATCTCCAAGTAAACATTGAAGCCACGACTGTGTCACTGGACCCTTGCTCTTTTTGGGCTTCCAATCTGGATAAATGGCCGGAGCTAGCCACTTACGCCTTGGAGATCTTGTCATGCCCCGCAGCCAGCGTTCTGTCTGAACGTGTGTTCAGCACTGCTGGTGGTGTGCTGACAGATAAGCGCACGCGGCTCTCCACTGATAATGTAGACAGACTCACGTTTATAAAGATGAACAAATCATGGATCCGAAACGACTTTTCTACCCCTGTGTCATCCTGGGGAGAGTAAAAGCTTGATGATTGGTTAAAATCACCCTACCAACCGTTTTAAGCTTTCAAATTACTAATCATGTTTATCTGTATCTTGACTGGAAAATAATTTGGGCTTTGTAGCAGTGTGCAGCACTGATCCTATTAGGCCATCTATACTAAAGCTTCGCCAGATTTAAAATTAAAAATAATTTTTAGCTGCATCTAGCCCGGAAAATAATTTTGGGGCTCCGAGATGCGCAAGGCACATAAGTGCCTTCTTGCTGCACTACCTGCAGCATGACCCTCATATTGTCAGAATTCGAAGTAATCATGACTACTGGGTTGCCACACTCTTAGATCCCCCAAACTTTTCGATCAACCTTTTCATTTTAATAAAGACCAAAAAAATGGTCATTTTTGAAATTATAAGCATTAGCAGGTTGTTAGAAACTGAAATCAAACAGTTTTCAACTCAAAACTTTATTCTAGGTGATGTTACATTTTCACATAGGACCCCTTGTTCGAAAGGAGCTTCTGAACTCTCTCGTCCATTGAATTTGTCAGGTTTTGGATGGTTTCTGCTTCAATTGTTTTGCATGAGGACAGAATACCCTCCCAGAGCTGTTGCTTAGATGTGAACTGCCTCCCACCATCATAGACACTCCTTTTAATGATGCTCCAAAGGTTCTGAATGGGGTAGAGGTCAGGGGAGCATGGGGGTCACACCATAAGTTTGTCCCCTTTTATGCCCATATCAGCCAGAGATGCAGATGTTTTATGTGCAGCATGAGATGGTGCATTATCATGCAGAAAAATGATCTTGCTGTGAAATACACGGTTCTTCTTCTTGAACCATGGCAGGAAGTGCTGTTTGAGAAAATCCACATACATTATGGAGTTCATCTTTAGCGCCTTCAGGGATCCTAAAGGGGCCGACAATCTCTCTCCCCATGATTCCAGCCCAAAACATTACTCCACCTCCTCCTTGTTGGCGCTGTAGCCGTGTTTGCGTGGGGTGTCCATCAACCAGCCATCCTCCACTCCATCCATCTGGACCATCGAGCGCTGCACGGCACTCATCCATGAACAAAACAGTTTTGAAATCAGTCTTCATGTAATGTTTGGCCCACTGGAGCCGTTTCTGCTTGTGTGAAGTGGATAGAGGAGGTCGACAGGATGGCGTATGCACAGCTGCAAACCTCTGAAGGACCCTGCATCTTGTTGTTCGGGGGACGTTGGAGGCACAAGCAGCTTCAAAAACTTGTCTGCTGCTGTGACAAGGCTTTTTTGCCGCTGCTCTTTCAACCTGACGTAATTGCCTGTAGGAATGAGTCCTCAATTTGCCCTTATCAGCACGCACACGTCTGTACTGTGAATCAGCTACATACTTCTTGATTGCCAAGACACTTCATCCTGATCATCGTACAATGTTGATTGTAGTCATGCCTTGACCTAAACACTCCACAATTTGTTGCTTCTCAGCAGCCGACACATCCTTTTTCTTTCCCATTTTGGCAGAAAATGTAGGCTGCTGAATAATGTGAGAGAGCCTTCTTAAGTAGTCTTGGCTTTCATTGGACACACCTGCCAAACTAATTAGCACTGGTGTCTGCAATTGCTTACAGTGATATAAAGAGCCCTGACACACATCACCATCAATGAGTTTAACTGACAAACAAACAAATTCTTCCCTTATCACTCCTAAACACTTTTTGCATAATAATTTGGAACACAGTGTACATGTGCTTTTCCACAAAACACCAGTGGTTCACGTAGTGAATCTTACAGTTCTAACTTGCCAACCGTGGTCTGTATGGAGTTGTTCAATAAAGGGCCCAAAATTAAGATAACATAGATGGGAGAGGTCTCTATGAATAGGAATTCCTAAGTATTTGATACCCTGTGAGGGCCAGGCAAAGGGAAAGTTGGACTGGATGGAATCCTATATGGATTTGGGGAGGGAGACATCGAGGGCCTCAGACTTCGCTGCATTGATTTTAAAATTTGACCATGTAACAAAGTGATCTATTTCAGCCATAACAGCATGGATGGATATATGTGATTGAGTGATATATACTAGGACATCATCAGCAAATAGAGAGCACTTGTACTCGGTGCCTCCCACCTCAATCCACCTAATATTGGGGTTATGGCGAATTGATGAGAGCAGGTGCTCCGTCACTAGAATGTATAAGAGAGGGGACAGAGAACATCCCTGCCTTGTCCCATTGGTGATTGTGAAAGGTGATGAAAATGTTCTGACGCGCCCCCTGGGCCTTGGGACACCCGGAGCCGGACCCTTTTTGGTGGATGCTGGTGGCTGTAGTCTCCGTGGCGGCAACCCGGTTCCGTGGCTCAGGGCGGTCAAACCAGTGGCGGAACTATTTATGTGGTTTTGATGTTTAAATGTCCGACTACGCCACCCTTGGATTGCGGTCAGAGTGAACCGCCGCTCCAGGGCAGACCGCTGAGGCTGGTGTTGTGGGTGCAGCAGAGCGTAGCATAACTCCCCACGGGAGGAGTATAGCCTCAGGGCAGTGTATGCGGAGGATGGGGGTGATGGTGCAGGGCAGCAGCAGTAATGACACAGAGTCAGTGATGCAGTCCAGGGCCTTTACTCACAGTTCTTATTATCCAGACCAAGTCTGCAGGTAACGGCTGCCCACGTCGTACTGTGCTCACCAGGTGAGGGGCTCAGACAACTCCCAGATAACTTTGGAGCGCTTCACAGGACCCCCTTTGTGTGTCCTTTGTCTGGCCTTTCTTACCAACCCTTCTGTCCGGCTACCTCGGGCCTCCTCTTGGTAAACTTGGCGCCAGTTTCCCTGACCCTATGTGGTGCCTTCCTAGCGGGTGTAGCGAGGGGCTGCGCCACATAAAATGTCACAGCCTCCTGTTTCTAGCTGAGGGTCGTTTCCTGCCTCCACTAGTTTCGGGGACCGGTCTCCCCCTTTGGCCTGACCCCTCCATGCAGGTGGATTCTGGCGTGCGGTGGCGACTCGCCCGTCCGCACCCCTGAGATCCCTTCGTTCCTCGTTCCTGGAGCCTTCTCCGCTCCTCTTCCTTCCTTCTCCCTCTTCCAGGCCTGGGCCTCTGTTACTAGGCCCGCCTCCGGAGCAGAGCTCATGCAGAGCCCCTGCTCCCTGCCACTTCTGCTCAGACTTCTCTGCACTGAACTAAGATGGTGCCCACCTTTTATACTCCCTTCTCAATGCACCCAGGAACTGCTTCCTCCCTGCTCCTGCACTACAGGGTTCCCCTTCCTCAGTGTTCCCTCCCCCCACTCCAGCCAGGGACAGGGACTGTCGTGCCCATCTCAGGAGCATATTGGTCGCCCTGCCCCACGGCAATGTGGTGTAATGCATGCAGGTGTTGGGTCCTGATCCACACTACATCCTTACCTGAGAGTGAGATATCACACCTCTGGGTGAGGTGCAATACCTCTGTAGCAACCGAGCCCTCAGGGTGCTACAGTTCCATTTATCTTCAGCCTAGGTGACGTATTGCGATACAGGGCCGTGATTTTGGCTATAAAAGGGTCCCCTAGACCCCTACCCCAAGCTTTTTAAGAGAATCATATATGGCGTGCCAGGAGACTCTATGGAATGCTTTCTCAGCATCCAACGAGAGTATCTAATTACAAATTTTTAACTGCATCTAGCCCAGGAAATACTTTGTGCCTAGTAGCAGGGTCTGCTAGTCAGCGGATTATCCCGGCGGTTAAGCAAGCTACACCACCTGTAGTTTGGACACTTCATTTTTTCAAAGGAAATGCTTCGGTACCACGGGATACTCAGTGAAGAGCATCAGGAGGCACCCCAAGGCATAGGGGCTGGGACTGGCAGTAGGATGCCTTGCGGTGGACAGCTGAGCTCGATCCTTATAAAAGCTTTTTAACTGCAGCAGCTTTAGTGGACGCTACTGGAGCTGGAATTACGCGGCTGCTGGCATGAGACTTGCCCTCCAATAGATCCTTGTAAATGGATTTAAAGTGTATTCATTCAAATTAGAGAGACAATTTAAATTAAAAAGGGGGGCCACCACAGGGGGGCTCGCTCGACCCACCAGCGGACAGGCACCAGTATTGGGAGAGGGGGGCTGGCCATCAGGGTTCACCGCGGCTCTGGCACAAACCCGGCGACACGGAGGTGGCACGGGCAGGAACGGACTGGCCGTGTCGGCTTCTCACTTTTTGGATTTTAGAAGGGCATGACATGCCTATATCTGTGTCTCCCCCTCCTTTTACTCCTCCACCTCTTTTATTTTCGCATGACTATATGTACTTGTCACTTTTCCATGTGTTAGTTATGTCTTCTGAGCAGTTTGTCAGCTTTTGGACACCTTTGAAGGTGTTTTCTATGTGTTTCTATGTGTTTTTGTTTGCCTGCCATTGGTTTTAACGGTGTTCGAAGGTGTTCGACGAACAGTTCGACGAACAGTTCGGTGAACACACGGGTGTTCGACGAACCGAACCGAACTCGAACACTACGGGGGTGGCTCAACACTAGTCAATATAGATGGACTAATAGAACAAGTCCCACACACTGCTAGAAGCCCAAATATCTTTTCAGAGCTAGATGCAGAAAAAAATTATATTCAATTTGCAACCTAATGGAGGTCAGTATAAATGGACTAATAGAACAAGTCCCACACACTGCTACAAGCTGAAATATTTTTTCAGAGCTAGATGCAGATAAAAATTATTTTTAATTTGCAACCTGATGGAGGTCAGTATAGATGGACTAATAGACCAAGTCCCACACACTGCTAGAAGCCCAAATATTTTTTCAGAGCTAGATGCAGAAAAAATTATATTGAATTTGCAACCTGATGGAGGTCAGTATAGATAGACTAATAGAACAAGTCACATACACTACTAGAAGCACAAATATTTTTTCAGAGCTAGATGCAGATAAAAATTATTTTTAATTTGCAACGTGATGGAGGTCAGTATAGATGGACTAATAGACCAAGTCCCACACACTGCTAGAAGCAAAAATATTTTTTCAGAGCTAGATGCAGAAAAAAATTATATTCAATTTGCAACCTGATGGAGGTCAGTATAGATAGACTAATAGAACAAGTCCCACACACTGCTAGAAGCCCAAATATTTTTTCAGAGCTAGATGCAGAAAAAAATTATATTCAATTTGCAACCTAATGGAGGTCAGTATAAATGGACTAATAGAACAAGTCCCACACACTGCTACAAGCTGAAATATTTTTTCAGAGCTAGATGCAGATAAAAATTATTTTTAATTTGCAACCTGATGGAGGTCAGTATAGATGGACTAATAGACCAAGTCCCACACACAGCTAGAAGCCCAAATATTTTTTCAGAGCTAGATGCAGAAAAAAATTATATTCAATTTGCAACTTGATGGAGGTCAGTATAGATCGACTAATAGACCAAGTCCCACACACTGCTAGAAGCCCAAATATTTTTTCAGAGCTAGATGCAGAAAAAAATTATATTGAATTTGCAACCTGATGGAAGTTAGTATAGATGGACTAATAGAACAAGTCCCACACACTGCTACAAGCTGAAATATTTTTTCAGAGCTAGATGCAGAAAAAAATTATTTTTAATTTGCAACCTGATGGAGGTCAGTATAGATGGACTAATAGAACAAGTCCCACACACTGCTAGAAGCCCAAATATTTTTTCAGAGCTAGATGCAGAAAAAATTATATTGAATTTGCAACCTGATGGAGGTCAGTATAGATGGACTAATAGAACAAGTCACATACACTGCTAGAAGCACAAATATTTTTTCAGAGCTAGATGCAGATAAAAATTATTTTTAATTTACAACGTGATGGAGGTCAGTATAGATGGACTAATAGACCAAGTCCCACACACTGTTGGAAGCAAAAATATTTTTTCAGAGCTAGATGCAGAAAAAAGTTATATTCAATTTGCAACCTGATGGAGGTCAGTATAGATGGACTAATAGAACAAGTCCCACACACTGCTAGAAGCCCAAATATTTTTTCAGAGCTAGATGCAGAAAGAAATTATATTCAATTTGCAACCTAATGGAGGTCAGTATAAATGGACTAATAGAACAAGTCCCACACACTGCTACAAGCCCAAATATTTTTTCAGAGCTAGATCCAGATAAAAATTATTTTTAATTTGCAACCTGATGGAGGTCAGTATAGATGGACTAATAGACCAAGTCCCACACACTGCTAGAAGCCCAAATATTTTTTCAGAGCTAGATGCAGAAAAAAATTATATTCAATTTGCAACTTGATGGAGGTCAGTATAGATGGACTAATAGACCAAGTCCCACACACTGCTAGAAGCCCAAATATTTTTTCAGAGCTAGATGCAGAAAAAAATTATATTCAATTTGCAACCTGATGGAGGTCAGTATAGATGGACTAATAGAACAAGTCCCACACACTGCTAGAAGCCCAAATATTTTTTCAGAGCTAGATGCAGATAAAAATTATTTTTAATTTGCAACCTGATGGAGGTCAGTATAGATGGACTAATAGACCAAGTCCCACACACTGCTAAAAGCCCAAATATTTTTTCAGAGCTAGATGCAGAGAAAAATTATATTCAATTTGCAACCTGATGGAAGTCAGTATAGATGGACTAATAGAACAAGTCCCACACACTGCTACAAGCTGAAACATTTTTTCAGAGCTAGATGCAGAAAAAAATTATTTTTAATTTGCAACCTGATGGAGGTCAGTATAGATGGACTAATAGAACAAGTCCCACACACTGCTAGAAGCCCAAATATTTTTTCAGAGCTAGATGCAGAAATAATTATATTGAATTTGCAACCTGATGGAGGTCAGTATAGATGGACTTATAGAACAAGTCACATACACTGCTAGAAGCACAAATATTTTTTCAGAGCTAGATGCAGATAAAAATTATTTTTAATTTGCAACGTGATGGAGGTCAGTATAGATGGACTAATAGACCAAGTCCCACACACTGCTAGAAGCCCAAATATTTTTTCAGAGCTAGATGCAGAAAAAAATTATATTCAATTTGCAACCTGATGGAGGTCAGTATAGATGGACTAATAGAACAAGTCCCACACACTGCTAGAAGCCCAAATATTTTTTCAGCGCTAGATGCAGAAAAATATTATATTCAATTTGCAACCTAATGGAGGTCACTATAAATGGACTAATAGATCAAGTCCCACACACTGCTACAAGCTGAAATATTTTTTCAGAGCTAGATGCAGATAAAAAATATTTTTAATTTGCAACCTGATGGAGGTCAGTATAGATGGACTAATAGACCAAGTCCCACACACTGCTAGAAGCCCAAATATTTTTTCAGAGCTAGATGCAGAAAAAAATTATATTCAATTTGCAACTTGATGGAGGTCAGTATAGATGGACTAATAGACCAAGTCCCACACACTGCTAGAAGCCCAAATATTTTTTCAGAGCTAGATGCAGAAAAAAAATATATTCAATTTGCAACTTGATGGAGGTAAATATAGATGGACTAATAGACCAAATCCCACACACAGCTAGAAGCCCAAATATTTTTTCAGAGCTACATGCAGAAAAAAATGATATTCAATTTGCAACCTGATGGAGGTCAGCATAGATGGACTAGTAGACCACATCCCACACACTGCTAGAAGCCCAAATATTTTTTCAGAGCTAGATGCAGAAAAAAATTATATTCAATTTGCAACCTGATGGAGGTCAGTATAGATGGACTATTAGACCAAGTCCCACACACTGCTAGAAGCCCAAATATTTTTTCAGAGCTAGATGCAGAAAAAAATTATATTCAATTTGCAACTTGATGGAGGTCAGTATAGATGGACTAATAGACCAAGTCCCACACACTGCTCGAAGCCCAAATATTTTTTCAGAGCTAGATGCAGAAAAAAATTATATTCAGTTTGCAACCTGATGGAGGTCAGTATAGATGGACTAATAGAACAAGTCCCACACACTGCTAGAAGCCCAAATATTTTTTCAGAGCTAGATGCAGATAAAAATTATTTTTAATTTGCAACCTGATGGAGGTCAGTATAGATGGACTAATAGACCAAGTCCCACACACTGCTAAAAGCCCAAATATGTTTACAGAGCTAGATGCAGAGAAAAATTATATTCAATTTGCAACCTGATGGAAGTCAGTATAGATGGACTAATATAACAAGTTCCACACACTGCTACAAGCTGAAATATTTTTTCAGAGCTAGATGCAGAAAAAAATTATTTTTAATTTGCAACCTGATGGAGGTCAGTAAAGATGGACTAATAGAACAAGTCCCACACACTGCTAGAAGCCCAAATATTTTTTCAGAGCTAGATGCAGAAAAAACTATATTGAATTTGCAGCCTGATGGAGGTCAGTATAGATGGACTAATGTAACAAGTCACATACACTGCTAGAAGCACAAATATTTTTTCAGAGCTAGATGCAGATAAAAATTATTTTTAATTTGCAACGTGATGGAGGTCAGTATAGATGGACTAATAGACCAAGTCCCACACACTGCTAGAAGCAAAAATATTTTTTCAGAGCTAGATGCAGAAAAAAATTATATTCAATTTGCAACCTGATGGAGGTCAGTATAGATGCACTAATAGACCAAGTCCCACACACTGCTAGAAGCCCAAATATTTTTTCAGAGCTAGATGCAGAAAAATATTATATTCAATTTGCAACCTAATGGAGGTCAGTATAAATGGACTAATAGAACAAGTCCCACACACTGCTACAAGCTGAAATATTTTTTCAGAGCTAGATGCAGATAAAAAATATTTTTAATTTGCAACCTGATGGAGGTCAGTATAGATGGACTAATAGACCAAGTCCCACACACTGCTAAAAGCCCAAATATTTTTTCAGAGCTAGATGCAGAGAAAAATTATATTCAGTTTGCAACCTGATGGAAGTCAGTATAGATGGACTAATAGAACAAGTCCCACACACTGCTACAAGCTGAAACATTTTTTCAGAGCTAGATGCAGAAAAAAATTATTTTTAATTTGCAACCTGATGGAGGTCAGTATAGATGGACTAATAGAACAAGTCCCACACACTGCTAGAAGCCCAAATATTTTTTCAGAGCTAGATGCAGAAAAAATTATATTGAATTTGCAACCTGATGGAGGTCAGTATAGATGGACTTATAGAACAAGTCACATACACTGCTAGAAGCACAAATATTTTTTCAGAGCTAGATGCAGATAAAAATTATTTTTAATTTGCAACGTGATGGAGGTCAGTATAGATGGACTAATAGACCAAGTCCCACACACTGCTAGAAGCAAAAATATTTTTTCAGAGCTAGATGCATTAAAAAATTATATTCAATTTGCAACCTGATGGAGGTCAGTATAGATGGACTAATAGAACAAGTCCCACACACTGCTAGAAGCCCAAATATTTTTTCAGAGCTAGATGCAGAAAAATATTATATTCAATTTGCAACCTAATGGAGGTCACTATAAATGGACTAATAGAACAAGTCCCACACACTGCTACAAGCTGAAATATTTTTTCAGAGCTAGATGCAGATAAAAAATATTTTTAATTTGCAACCTGATGGAGGTCAGTATAGATGGACTAATAGACCAAGTCCCACACACTGCTAGAAGCCCAAATATTTTTTCAGAGCTAGATGCAGAAAAAAATTATATTCAATTTGCAACTTGATGGAGGTCAGTATAGATGGACTAATAGACCAAGTCCCACACACTGCTAGAAGCCCAAATATTTTTTCAGAGCTAGATGCAGAAAAAAATTATATTCAATTTGCAACTTGATGGAGGTAAGTATAGATGGACTAATAGACCAAATCCCACACACAGCTAGAAGCCCAAATATTTTTTCAGAGCTAGATGCAGAAAAAAATGATATTCAATTTGCAACCTGATGGAGGTCAGCATAGATGGACTAGTAGACCACGTCCCACACACTGCTAGAAGCCCAAATATTTTTTCAGGGCTAGATGCAGAAAAAAATTATATTCAATTTGCAACCTGATGGAGGTCAGTATAGATGGACTATTAGACCAAGTCCCACACACTGCTAGAAGCCCAAATATTTTTTCAGAGCTAGATGCAGAAAAAAATTATATTCAATTTGCAACTTGATGGAGGTCAGTATAGATGGACTAATAGACCAAGTCCCACACACTGCTAGAAGCCCAAATATTTTTTCAGAGCTAGATGCAGAGAAAAAATATATTCAGTTTGCAACCTGATGGAAGTCAGTATAGATGGACTAATAGAACAAGTCCCACACACTGCTACAAGCTGAAACATTTTTTCAGAGCTAGATGCAGAAAAAAATTATTTTTAATTTGCAACCTGATGGAGGTCAGTATAGATGGACTAATAGAACAAGTCCCACACACTGCTAGAAGCCCAAATATTTTTTCAGAGCTAGATGCAGAAAAAATTATATTGAATTTGCAACCTGATGGAGGTCAGTATAGATGGACTTATAGAACAAGTCACATACACTGCTAGAAGCACAAATATTTTTTCAGAGCTAGATGCAGATAAAAATTATTTTTAATTTGCAACGTGATGGAGGTCAGTATAGATGGACTAATAGACCAAGTCCCACACACTGCTAGAAGCAAAAATATTTTTTCAGAGCTAGATGCAGAAAAAAATTATATTCAATTTGCAACCTGATGGAGGTCAGTATAGATGGACTAATAGAACAAGTCCCACACACTGCTAGAAGCCCAAATATTTTTTCAGAGCTAGATGCAGAAAAATATTATATTCAATTTGCAACCTAATGGAGGTCACTATAAATGGACTAATAGAACAAGTCCCACACACTGCTACAAGCTGAAATATTTTTTCAGAGCTAGATGCAGATAAAAAATATTTTTAATTTGCAACCTGATGGAGGTCAGTATAGATGGACTAATAGACCAAGTCCCACACACTGCTAGAAGCCCAAATATTTTTTCAGAGCTAGATGCAGAAAAAAATTATATTCAATTTGCAACTTGATGGAGGTCAGTATAGATGGACTAATAGACCAAGTCCCACACACTGCTAGAAGCCCAAATATTTTTTCAGAGCTAGAT
This sequence comes from Phyllobates terribilis, assembly GCF_046119375.1. Classification (NCBI taxonomy): domain Eukaryota; kingdom Metazoa; phylum Chordata; class Amphibia; order Anura; family Dendrobatidae; genus Phyllobates; species Phyllobates terribilis. The sequence continues at coordinate 697,927,063 of NW_027362762.1, forward strand.
GCAGAAAAAAATTATATTCAATTTGCAACTTGATGGAGGTAAGTATAGATGGACTAATAGACCAAATCCCACACACAGCTAGAAGCCCAAATATTTTTTCAGAGCTAGATGCAGAAAAAAATGATATTCAATTTGCAACCTGATGGAGGTCAGCATAGATGGACTAGTAGACCACGTCCCACACACTGCTAGAAGCCCAAATATTTTTTCAGGGCTAGATGCAGAAAAAAATTATATTCAATTTGCAACCTGATGGAGGTCAGTATAGATGGACTATTAGACCAAGTCCCACACACTGCTAGAAGCCCAAATATTTTTTCAGAGCTAGATGCAGAAAAAAATTATATTCAATTTGCAACCTGATGGAGGTCAGTATAGATGGACTAATAGAACAAGTCCCACACACTGCTAGAAGCCCAAATATTTTTTCAGAGCTAGATGCAGAAAAATATTATATTCAATTTGCAACCTAATGGAGGTCACTATAAATGGACTAATAGAACAAGTCCCACACACTGCTACAAGCTGAAATATTTTTTCAGAGCTAGATGCAGATAAAAAATATTTTTAATTTGCAACCTGATGGAGGTCAGTATAGATGGACTAATAGACCAAGTCCCACACACTGCTAGAAGCCCAAATATTTTTTCAGAGCTAGATGCAGAAAAAAATTATATTCAATTTGCAACTTGATGGAGGTCAGTATAGATGGACTAATAGACCAAGTCCCACACACTGCTAGAAGCCCAAATATTTTTTCAGAGCTAGATGCAGAAAAAAATTATATTCAATTTGCAACTTGATGGAGGTAAGTATAGATGGACTAATAGACCAAATCCCACACACAGCTAGAAGCCCAAATATTTTTTCAGAGCTAGATGCAGAAAAAAATGATATTCAATTTGCAACCTGATGGAGGTCAGCATAGATGGACTAGTAGACCACGTCCCACACACTGCTAGAAGCCCAAATATTTTTTCAGGGCTAGATGCAGAAAAAAATTATATTCAATTTGCAACCTGATGGAGGTCAGTATAGATGGACTATTAGACCAAGTCCCACACACTGCTAGAAGCCCAAATATTTTTTCAGAGCTAGATGCAGAAAAAAATTATATTCAATTTGCAACTTGATGGAGGTCAGTATAGATGGACTAATAGACCAAGTCCCACACACTGCTAGAAGCCCAAATATTTTTTCAGAGCTAGATGCAGAAAAAAATTATATTCAGTTTGCAACCTGATGGAGGTCAGTATAGATGGACTAATAGAACAAGTCCCACACACTGCTAGAAGCCCAAATATTTTTTCAGAGCTAGATTCAGATAAAAATTATTTTTAATTTGCAACCTGATGGAGGTCAGTATAGATGGACTAATAGACCAAGTCCCACACACTGCTAAAACCCAAATATGTTTTCAGAGCTAGATGCAGAGAAAAATTATATTCAATTTGCAACCTGATGGAAGTCAGTATAGATGGACTAATAGAACAAGTCCCACACACTGCTACAAGCTGAAATATTTTTTCAGAGCTAGATGCAGAAAAAAATTATTTTTAATTTGCAACCTGATGGAGGTCAGTATAGATGGACTAATAGAACAAGTCCCACACACTGCTAGAAGCCCAAATATTTTTTCAGAGCTAGATGCAGAAAAAATTATATTGAATTTGCAACCTGATGGAGGTCAGTATAGATGGACTAATAGAACAAGTCACATACACTGCTAGAAGCACAAATATTTTTTCAGAGCTAGATGCAGATAAAAATTATTTTTAATTTGCAACGTGATGGAGGTCAGTATAGATGGACTAATAGACCAAGTCCCACACACTGCTAGAAGCAAAAATATTTTCTCAGAGCTAGATGCAGAAAAAAAATATACTCAATTTGCAACCTGATGGAGGTCAGTATAGATGGACTAATAGACCAAGTCCCACACACTGCTAGAAGCCCAAATATTTTTTCAGAGCTAGATGCAGAAAAATATTATATTCAATTTGCAACCTAATGGAGGTCAGTATAAATGGACTAATAGAACAAGTCCCACACACTGCTAGAAGCCCAAATATTTTTTCAGAGCTATATGCAGATAAAAATTATTTTTAATTTGCAACCTGATGGAGGTCAGTATAGTTGGACTAATAGAACAAGTCCCACACACTGCTAGAAGCCCAAATATTTTTTCAGAGCTAGATGCAGAAAAAATTATATTGACTTTGCAACCTGATGGAGGTCAGTATAGATGGACTTATAGAACAAGACACATACACTGCTAGAAGCACAAATATTTTTTCAGAGCTAGATGCAGATAAAAATTATTTTTAATTTGCAACGTGATGGAGGTCAGTATAGATGGACTAATAGACCAAGTCCCACACACTGCTAGAAGCAAAAATATTTTTTCAGAGCTAGATGCAGAAAAAAATTATATTCAATTTGCAACCTGATGGAGGTCAGTATAGATGGACTAATAGAACAAGTCCCACACACTGCTAGAAGCCCAAATATTTTTTCAGAGCTAGATGCAGAAAAATGTTATATTCAATTTGCAACCTAATGGGGGTCAGTATAAATGAACTAATAGAACAAGTCCCACACACTGCTACAAGCTGAAATATTTTTTCAGAGCTAGATGTAGATAAAAAATATTTTTAATTTGCAACCTGATGGAGGTCAGTATAGATGGACTAATAGACCCAGTCCCACACACTGCTAGAAGCCCAAATATTTTTTCAGAGCTAGATGCAGAAAAAAATTATATTCAATTTGCAACTTGATGGAGGTCAGTATAGATGGACTAATAGACCAAGTCCCACACACTGCTAGAAGCCCAAATATTTTTTCAGAGCTAGATGCAGAAAAAAATTATATTCAATTTGCAACTTGATGGAGGTAAGTATAGATGGACTAATAGACCAAATCCCACACACAGCTAGAAGCCCAAATATTTTTTCAGAGCTAGATGCAGAAAAAAATTATATTCAATTTGCAACCTGATGGAGGTCAGCATAGATGGACTAGTAGACCACGTCCCACACACTGCTAGAAGCCCAAATATTTTTTCAGAGCTAGATGCAGAAAAAAATTATATTCAATTTGCAACCTGATGGAGGTCAGTATAGATGGACTATTAGACCAAGTCCCACACACTGCTAGAAGCCCAAATATTTTTTCAGAGCTAGATGCAGAAAAAAATTATATTCAATTTGCAACTTGATGGAGGTCAGTATAGATGGACTAATAGACCAAGTCCCACACACTGCTAAAAGCCCAAATATGTTTTCAGAGCTAGATGCAGAGAAAAATTATATTCAATTTGCAACCTGATGGAAGTCAGTATAGATGGACTAATAGAACAAGTCCCACACACTGCTACAAGCTGAAATATTTTTTCAGAGCTAGATGCAGAAAAAAATTATTTTTAATTTGCAACCTGATGGAGGTCAGTATAGATGGACGAATAGAACAAGTCCCACACACTGCTAGAAGCCCAAATATTTTTTCAGAGCTAGATGCAGAAAAAATTATATTGAATTTGCAACCTGATGGAGGTCAGTATAGATGGACTAATAGAACAAGTCACATACACTGCTAGAAGCACAAATATTTTTTCAGAGCTAGATGCAGATAAAAATTATTTTTAATTTGCAACGTGATGGAGGTCAGTATAGATGGACTAATAGACCAAGTCCCACACACTGCTAGAAGCAAAAATATTTTTTCAGAGCTAGATGCAGAAAAAAATTATATTCAATTTGCAACCTGATGGAGGTCAGTATAGATGGACTAATAGACCAAGTCCCACACACTGCTAGAAGCCCAAATATTTTTTCAGAGCTAGATGCAGAAAAATATTATATTCAATTTGCAACCTAATGGAGGTCAGTATAAATGGACTAATAGAACAAGTCCCACACACTGCTACAAGCTGAAATATTTTTTCAGAGCTAGATGCAGATAAAAAATATTTTTAATTTGCAGCCTGATGGAGGTCAGTATAGATGGACTAATAGACCAAGTCCCACACACTGCTAGAAGCCCAAATATTTTTTCAGAGCTAGATGCAGAAAGAAATTATATTCAATTTGCAACCTAATGGAGGTCAGTATAAATGGACTAATAGAACAAGTCCCACACACTGCTACAAGCCCAAATATTTTTTCAGAGCTAGATGCAGATAAAAATTATTTTTAATTTGCAACCTGATGGAGGTCAGTATAGATGGACTAATAGACCAAGTCCCACACACTGCTAGAAGCCCAAATATTTTTTCAGAGCTAGATGCAGAAAAAAATTATATTCAATTTGGAACTTGATGAAGGTCAGTATAGATGGACTAATAGACCAAGTCCCACACACTGCTAGAAGCAAAAATATTTTTTCAGAGCTAGATGCAGAAAAAAATTATATTCAATTTGCAACCTGATGGAGGTCAGTATAGATGGACTAATAGAACAAGTCCCACACACTGCTAGAAGCCCAAATATTTTTTCAGAGGTAGATGCAGATAAAAATTATTTTTAATTTGCAACCTGATGGAGGTCAGTATAGATGGACTAATAGACCAAGTCCCACACACTGCTAAAAGCCCAAATATTTTTTCAGAGCTAGATGCAGAGAAAAATTATATTCAATTTGCAACCTGATGGAAGTCAGTATAGATGGACTAATAGAACAAGTCCCACACACTGCTACAAGCTGAAATATTTTTTCAGAGCTAGATGCAGATAAAAATTATTTTTAATTTGCAAGCTGATGGAGGTCAGTATAGATGGACTAATAGACCAAGTCCCACACACTGCTAGAAGCCCAAATATTTTTTCAGAGCTAGATGCAGAAAAAAATTATATTCAATTTGCAACCTGATGGAGGTCAGTATAGATGGACTAATAGAACAAGTCCCACACACTGCTAGAAGCCCAAATATTTTTTCAGAGCTATATGCAGATAAAAATTATTTTTAATTTGCAACCTGATGGAGGTCAGTATAGATGGACTAATAGACCAAATCCCACACACTGCTAAAAGCCCAAATATTTTTTCAGAGCTAGATGCAGAGAAAAATTATATTGAATTTGCAACCTGATGGAAGTCAGTATAGATGGACTAATAGAACAAGTCCCACACACTGCTACAAGCTGAAATATTTTTTCAGAGATAGATGCAGAAAAAAATTATTCTTAATTTGCAACCTGATGGAGGTCAGTATAGTTGGACTAATAGAACAAGTCCCACACACTGCTAGAAGCCCAAATATTTTTTCAGAGCTAGATGCAGAAAAAATTATATTGACTTTGCAACCTGATGGAGGTCAGTATAGATGGACTTATAGAACAAGTCACATACACTGCTAGAAGCACAAATATTTTTTCAGAGCTAGATGCAGATAAAAATTATTTTTAATTTGCAACGTGATGGAGGTCAGTATAGATGGACTAATAGACCAAATCCCACACACTGCTAGAAGCAAAAATATTTTTTCAGAGCTAGATGCAGAAAAAAATTATATTCAATTTGCAACCTGATGGAGGTCAGTATAGATGGACTAATAGAACAAGTCCCACACACTGCTAGAAGCCCAAATATTTTTTCAGAGCTAGATGCAGAAAAATGTTATATTCAATTTGCAACCTAATGGAGCTCAGTATAAATGAACTAATAGAACAAGTCCCACACACTGCTACAAGCTGAAATATTTTTTCAGAGCTAGATGCAGATAAAAAATATTTTTAATTTGCAACCTGATGGAGGTCAGTATAGATGGACTAATAGACCAAGTCCCACACACTGCTAGAAGCCCAAATATTTTTTCAGAGCTAGATGCAGAAAAATATTATATTGAATTTGCAACCTGATGGAAGTTAGTATAGATGGACTAATAGAACAAGTCCCACACACTGCTACAAGCTGAAATACTTTTTCAGAGCTAGATGCAGAAAAAAATTATTTTTAATTTGCAACCTGATTGAGGTCAGTATAGATGGACTAATAGAACAAGTCCCACACACTGCTAGAAGCCCAAATATTTTTTCAGAGCTAGATGCAGAAAAAATTATATTGAATTTGCAACCTGATGGAGGTCAGTATAGATGGACTAATAGAACAAGTCACATACACTGCTAGAAGCACAAATATTTTTTCAGAGCTAGATGCAGATAAAAATTATTTTTAATTTGCAACGTGATGGAGGTCAGTATAGATGGACTAATAGACCAAGTCCCACACACTGTTGGAAGCAAAAATATTTTTTCAGAGCTAGATGCAGAAAAAAGTTATATTCAATTTGCAACCTGATGGAGGTCAGTATAGATGGACTAATAGAACAAGTCCCACACACTGCTAGAAGCCCAAATATTTTTTCAGAGCTAGATGCAGAAAGAAATTATATTCAGTTTGCAACCTAATGGAGGTCAGTATAAATGGACTAATAGAACAAGTCCCACACACTGCTACAAGCCCAAATATTTTTTCAGAGCTAGATGCAGATAAAAATTATTTTTAATTTGCAACCTGATGGAGGTCAGTATAGATGGACTAATAGACCAAGTCCCACACACTGCTAGAAGCCCAAATATTTTTTCAGAGCTAGATGCAGAAAAAAATTATATTCAATTTGCAACCTGATGGAGGTCAGTATAGATGGACTAATAGAACAAGTCCCACACACTGCTAGAAGCCCAAATATTTTTTCAGAGCTAGATGCAGATAAAAATTATTTTTAATTTGCAACCTGATGGAGGTCAGTATAGATGGACTAATAGACCAAGTCCCACACACTGCTAAAAGCCCAAATATTTTTTCAGAGCTAGATGCAGAGAAAAATTATATTCAATTTGCAACCTGATGGAAGTCAGTATAGATGGACTAATAGAACAAGTCCCACACACTGCTACAAGCTGAAATATTTTTTCAGAGCTAGATGCAGATAAAAATTATTTTTAATTTGCAACCTGATGGAGGTCAGTATAGATGGACTAATAGACCAAGTCCCACACACTGCTAGAAGCCCAAATATTTTTTCAGAGCTAGATGCAGAAAAAAATTATATTCAATTTGCAACTTGATGGAGGTCACTATAGATGGACTAATAGACCAAGTCCCACACACTGCTAGAAGCCCAAATATTTTTTCAGAGCTAGATGCAGAAAAAAATTATATTCAATTTGCAACCTGATGGAGGTCAGTATAGATGGACTAATAGAACAAGTCCCACACACTGCTAGAAGCCCAAATATTTTTTCAGAGCTAGATGCAGATAAAAATTATTTTTAATTTGCAACCTGATGGAGGTCAGTATAGATGGACTAATAGACCAAATCCCACACACTGCTAAAAGCCCAAATATTTTTTCAGAGCTAGATGCAGAGAAAAATTATAATCAATTTGCAACCTGATGGAAGTCAGTATAGATGGACTAATAGAACAAGTCCCACACACTGCTACAAGCTGAAATATTTTTTCAGAGCTAGATGCAGAAAAAAATTATTCTTAATTTGCAACCTGATGGAGGTCAGTATAGTTGGACTAATAGAACAAGTCCCACACACTGCTAGAAGCCCAAATATTTTTTCAGAGCTAGATGCAGAAAAAATTATATTGACTTTGCAACCTGATGGAGGTCAGTATAGATGGACTTATAGAACAAGTCACATACACTGCTAGAAGCACAAATATTTTTTCAGAGCTAGATGCAGATAAAAATTATTTTTAATTTGCAACGTGATGGAGGTCAGTATAGATGGACTAATAGACCAAGTCCCACACACTGCTAGAAGCAAAAATATTTTTTCAGAGCTAGATGCAGAAAAAAATTATATTCAATTTGCAACCTGATGGAGGTCAGTATAGATGCACTAATAGACCAAGTCCCACACACTGCTAGAAGCCCAAATATTTTTTCAGAGCTAGATGCAGAAAAATATTATATTCAATTTGCAACCTAATGGAGGTCAGTATAAATGGACTAATAGAACAAGTCCCACACACTGCTACAAGCTGAAATATTTTTTCAGAGCTAGATGCAGATAAAAAATATTTTTAATTTGCAACCTGATGGAGGTCAGTATAGATGGACTAATAGACCAAGTCCCACACACTGCTAAAAGCCCAAATATTTTTTCAGAGCTAGATGCAGAGAAAAATTATATTCAGTTTGCAACCTGATGGAAGTCAGTATAGATGGACTAATAGAACAAGTCCCACACACTGCTACAAGCTGAAACATTTTTTCAGAGCTAGATGCAGAAAAAAATTATTTTTAATTTGCAACCTGATGGAGGTCAGTATAGATGGACTAATAGAACAAGTCCCACACACTGCTAGAAGCCCAAATATTTTTTCAGAGCTAGATGCAGAAAAAATTATATTGAATTTGCAACCTGATGGAGGTCAGTATAGATGGACTTATAGAACAAGTCACATACACTGCTAGAAGCACAAATATTTTTTCAGAGCTAGATGCAGATAAAAATTATTTTTAATTTGCAACGTGATGGAGGTCAGTATAGATGGACTAATAGACCAAGTCCCACACACTGCTAGAAGCAAAAATATTTTTTCAGAGCTAGATGCATTAAAAAATTATATTCAATTTGCAACCTGATGGAGGTCAGTATAGATGGACTAATAGAACAAGTCCCACACACTGCTAGAAGCCCAAATATTTTTTCAGAGCTAGATGCAGAAAAATATTATATTCAATTTGCAACCTAATGGAGGTCACTATAAATGGACTAATAGAACAAGTCCCACACACTGCTACAAGCTGAAATATTTTTTCAGAGCTAGATGCAGATAAAAAATATTTTTAATTTGCAACCTGATGGAGGTCAGTATAGATGGACTAATAGACCAAGTCCCACACACTGCTAGAAGCCCAAATATTTTTTCAGAGCTAGATGCAGAAAAAAATTATATTCAATTTGCAACTTGATGGAGGTCAGTATAGATGGACTAATAGACCAAGTCCCACACACTGCTAGAAGCCCAAATATTTTTTCAGAGCTAGATGCAGAAAAAAATTATATTCAATTTGCAACTTGATGGAGGTAAGTATAGATGGACTAATAGACCAAATCCCACACACAGCTAGAAGCCCAAATATTTTTTCAGAGCTAGATGCAGAAAAAAATGATATTCAATTTGCAACCTGATGGAGGTCAGCATAGATGGACTAGTAGACCACGTCCCACACACTGCTAGAAGCCCAAATATTTTTTCAGGGCTAGATGCAGAAAAAAATTATATTCAATTTGCAACCTGATGGAGGTCAGTATAGATGGACTATTAGACCAAGTCCCACACACTGCTAGAAGCCCAAATATTTTTTCAGAGCTAGATGCAGAAAAAAATTATATTCAATTTGCAACTTGATGGAGGTCAGTATAGATGGACTAATAGACCAAGTCCCACACACTGCTAGAAGCCCAAATATTTTTTCAGAGCTAGATGCAGAGAAAAAATATATTCAGTTTGCAACCTGATGGAAGTCAGTATAGATGGACTAATAGAACAAGTCCCACACACTGCTACAAGCTGAAACATTTTTTCAGAGCTAGATGCAGAAAAAAATTATTTTTAATTTGCAACCTGATGGAGGTCAGTATAGATGGACTAATAGAACAAGTCCCACACACTGCTAGAAGCCCAAATATTTTTTCAGAGCTAGATGCAGAAAAAATTATATTGAATTTGCAACCTGATGGAGGTCAGTATAGATGGACTTATAGAACAAGTCACATACACTGCTAGAAGCACAAATATTTTTTCAGAGCTAGATGCAGATAAAAATTATTTTTAATTTGCAACGTGATGGAGGTCAGTATAGATGGACTAATAGACCAAGTCCCACACACTGCTAGAAGCAAAAATATTTTTTCAGAGCTAGATGCAGAAAAAAATTATATTCAATTTGCAACCTGATGGAGGTCAGTATAGATGGACTAATAGAACAAGTCCCACACACTGCTAGAAGCCCAAATATTTTTTCAGAGCTAGATGCAGAAAAATATTATATTCAATTTGCAACCTAATGGAGGTCACTATAAATGGACTAATAGAACAAGTCCCACACACTGCTACAAGCTGAAATATTTTTTCAGAGCTAGATGCAGATAAAAAATATTTTTAATTTGCAACCTGATGGAGGTCAGTATAGATGGACTAATAGACCAAGTCCCACACACTGCTAGAAGCCCAAATATTTTTTCAGAGCTAGATGCAGAAAAAAATTATATTCAATTTGCAACTTGATGGAGGTCAGTATAGATGGACTAATAGACCAAGTCCCACACACTGCTAGAAGCCCAAATATTTTTTCAGAGCTAGATGCAGAAAAAAATTATATTCAATTTGCAACTTGATGGAGGTAAGTATAGATGGACTAATAGACCAAATCCCACACACAGCTAGAAGCCCAAATATTTTTTCAGAGCTAGATGCAGAAAAAAATGATATTCAATTTGCAACCTGATGGAGGTCAGCATAGATGGACTAGTAGACCACGTCCCACACACTGCTAGAAGCCCAAATATTTTTTCAGGGCTAGATGCAGAAAAAAATTATATTCAATTTGCAACCTGATGGAGGTCAGTATAGATGGACTATTAGACCAAGTCCCACACACTGCTAGAAGCCCAAATATTTTTTCAGAGCTAGATGCAGAAAAAAATTATATTCAATTTGCAACCTGATGGAGGTCAGTATAGATGGACTAATAGAACAAGTCCCACACACTGCTAGAAGCCCAAATATTTTTTCAGAGCTAGATGCAGAAAAATATTATATTCAATTTGCAACCTAATGGAGGTCACTATAAATGGACTAATAGAACAAGTCCCACACACTGCTACAAGCTGAAATATTTTTTCAGAGCTAGATGCAGATAAAAAATATTTTTAATTTGCAACCTGATGGAGGTCAGTATAGATGGACTAATAGACCAAGTCCCACACACTGCTAGAAGCCCAAATATTTTTTCAGAGCTAGATGCAGAAAAAAATTATATTCAATTTGCAACTTGATGGAGGTCAGTATAGATGGACTAATAGACCAAGTCCCACACACTGCTAGAAGCCCAAATATTTTTTCAGAGCTAGATGCAGAAAAAAATTATATTCAATTTGCAACTTGATGGAGGTAAGTATAGATGGACTAATAGACCAAATCCCACACACAGCTAGAAGCCCAAATATTTTTTCAGAGCTAGATGCAGAAAAAAATGATATTCAATTTGCAACCTGATGGAGGTCAGCATAGATGGACTAGTAGACCACGTCCCACACACTGCTAGAAGCCCAAATATTTTTTCAGGGCTAGATGCAGAAAAAAATTATATTCAATTTGCAACCTGATGGAGGTCAGTATAGATGGACTATTAGACCAAGTCCCACACACTGCTAGAAGCCCAAATATTTTTTCAGAGCTAGATGCAGAAAAAAATTATATTCAATTTGCAACTTGATGGAGGTCAGTATAGATGGACTAATAGACCAAGTCCCACACACTGCTAGAAGCCCAAATATTTTTTCAGAGCTAGATGCAGAAAAAAATTATATTCAGTTTGCAACCTGATGGAGGTCAGTATAGATGGACTAATAGAACAAGTCCCACACACTGCTAGAAGCCCAAATATTTTTTCAGAGCTAGATTCAGATAAAAATTATTTTTAATTTGCAACCTGATGGAGGTCAGTATAGATGGACTAATAGACCAAGTCCCACACACTGCTAAAACCCAAATATGTTTTCAGAGCTAGATGCAGAGAAAAATTATATTCAATTTGCAACCTGATGGAAGTCAGTATAGATGGACTAATAGAACAAGTCCCACACACTGCTACAAGCTGAAATATTTTTTCAGAGCTAGATGCAGAAAAAAATTATTTTTAATTTGCAACCTGATGGAGGTCAGTATAGATGGACTAATAGAACAAGTCCCACACACTGCTAGAAGCCCAAATATTTTTTCAGAGCTAGATGCAGAAAAAATTATATTGAATTTGCAACCTGATGGAGGTCAGTATAGATGGACTAATAGAACAAGTCACATACACTGCTAGAAGCACAAATATTTTTTCAGAGCTAGATGCAGATAAAAATTATTTTTAATTTGCAACGTGATGGAGGTCAGTATAGATGGACTAATAGACCAAGTCCCACACACTGCTAGAAGCAAAAATATTTTCTCAGAGCTAGATGCAGAAAAAAAATATACTCAATTTGCAACCTGATGGAGGTCAGTATAGATGGACTAATAGACCAAGTCCCACACACTGCTAGAAGCCCAAATATTTTTTCAGAGCTAGATGCAGAAAAATATTATATTCAATTTGCAACCTAATGGAGGTCAGTATAAATGGACTAATAGAACAAGTCCCACACACTGCTAGAAGCCCAAATATTTTTTCAGAGCTATATGCAGATAAAAATTATTTTTAATTTGCAACCTGATGGAGGTCAGTATAGTTGGACTAATAGAACAAGTCCCACACACTGCTAGAAGCCCAAATATTTTTTCAGAGCTAGATGCAGAAAAAATTATATTGACTTTGCAACCTGATGGAGGTCAGTATAGATGGACTTATAGAACAAGACACATACACTGCTAGAAGCACAAATATTTTTTCAGAGCTAGATGCAGATAAAAATTATTTTTAATTTGCAACGTGATGGAGGTCAGTATAGATGGACTAATAGACCAAGTCCCACACACTGCTAGAAGCAAAAATATTTTTTCAGAGCTAGATGCAGAAAAAAATTATATTCAATTTGCAACCTGATGGAGGTCAGTATAGATGGACTAATAGAACAAGTCCCACACACTGCTAGAAGCCCAAATATTTTTTCAGAGCTAGATGCAGAAAAATGTTATATTCAATTTGCAACCTAATGGGGGTCAGTATAAATGAACTAATAGAACAAGTCCCACACACTGCTACAAGCTGAAATATTTTTTCAGAGCTAGATGTAGATAAAAAATATTTTTAATTTGCAACCTGATGGAGGTCAGTATAGATGGACTAATAGACCCAGTCCCACACACTGCTAGAAGCCCAAATATTTTTTCAGAGCTAGATGCAGAAAAAAATTATATTCAATTTGCAACTTGATGGAGGTCAGTATAGATGGACTAATAGACCAAGTCCCACACACTGCTAGAAGCCCAAATATTTTTTCAGAGCTAGATGCAGAAAAAAATTATATTCAATTTGCAACTTGATGGAGGTAAGTATAGATGGACTAATAGACCAAATCCCACACACAGCTAGAAGCCCAAATATTTTTTCAGAGCTAGATGCAGAAAAAAATTATATTCAATTTGCAACCTGATGGAGGTCAGCATAGATGGACTAGTAGACCACGTCCCACACACTGCTAGAAGCCCAAATATTTTTTCAGAGCTAGATGCAGAAAAAAATTATATTCAATTTGCAACCTGATGGAGGTCAGTATAGATGGACTATTAGACCAAGTCCCACACACTGCTAGAAGCCCAAATATTTTTTCAGAGCTAGATGCAGAAAAAAATTATATTCAATTTGCAACTTGATGGAGGTCAGTATAGATGGACTAATAGACCAAGTCCCACACACTGCTAAAAGCCCAAATATGTTTTCAGAGCTAGATGCAGAGAAAAATTATATTCAATTTGCAACCTGATGGAAGTCAGTATAGATGGACTAATAGAACAAGTCCCACACACTGCTACAAGCTGAAATATTTTTTCAGAGCTAGATGCAGAAAAAAATTATTTTTAATTTGCAACCTGATGGAGGTCAGTATAGATGGACGAATAGAACAAGTCCCACACACTGCTAGAAGCCCAAATATTTTTTCAGAGCTAGATGCAGAAAAAATTATATTGAATTTGCAACCTGATGGAGGTCAGTATAGATGGACTAATAGAACAAGTCACATACACTGCTAGAAGCACAAATATTTTTTCAGAGCTAGATGCAGATAAAAATTATTTTTAATTTGCAACGTGATGGAGGTCAGTATAGATGGACTAATAGACCAAGTCCCACACACTGCTAGAAGCAAAAATATTTTTTCAGAGCTAGATGCAGAAAAAAATTATATTCAATTTGCAACCTGATGGAGGTCAGTATAGATGGACTAATAGACCAAGTCCCACACACTGCTAGAAGCCCAAATATTTTTTCAGAGCTAGATGCAGAAAAATATTATATTCAATTTGCAACCTAATGGAGGTCAGTATAAATGGACTAATAGAACAAGTCCCACACACTGCTACAAGCTGAAATATTTTTTCAGAGCTAGATGCAGATAAAAAATATTTTTAATTTGCAGCCTGATGGAGGTCAGTATAGATGGACTAATAGACCAAGTCCCACACACTGCTAGAAGCCCAAATATTTTTTCAGAGCTAGATGCAGAAAGAAATTATATTCAATTTGCAACCTAATGGAGGTCAGTATAAATGGACTAATAGAACAAGTCCCACACACTGCTACAAGCCCAAATATTTTTTCAGAGCTAGATGCAGATAAAAATTATTTTTAATTTGCAACCTGATGGAGGTCAGTATAGATGGACTAATAGACCAAGTCCCACACACTGCTAGAAGCCCAAATATTTTTTCAGAGCTAGATGCAGAAAAAAATTATATTCAATTTGGAACTTGATGAAGGTCAGTATAGATGGACTAATAGACCAAGTCCCACACACTGCTAGAAGCAAAAATATTTTTTCAGAGCTAGATGCAGAAAAAAATTATATTCAATTTGCAACCTGATGGAGGTCAGTATAGATGGACTAATAGAACAAGTCCCACACACTGCTAGAAGCCCAAATATTTTTTCAGAGGTAGATGCAGATAAAAATTATTTTTAATTTGCAACCTGATGGAGGTCAGTATAGATGGACTAATAGACCAAGTCCCACACACTGCTAAAAGCCCAAATATTTTTTCAGAGCTAGATGCAGAGAAAAATTATATTCAATTTGCAACCTGATGGAAGTCAGTATAGATGGACTAATAGAACAAGTCCCACACACTGCTACAAGCTGAAATATTTTTTCAGAGCTAGATGCAGATAAAAATTATTTTTAATTTGCAAGCTGATGGAGGTCAGTATAGATGGACTAATAGACCAAGTCCCACACACTGCTAGAAGCCCAAATATTTTTTCAGAGCTAGATGCAGAAAAAAATTATATTCAATTTGCAACCTGATGGAGGTCAGTATAGATGGACTAATAGAACAAGTCCCACACACTGCTAGAAGCCCAAATATTTTTTCAGAGCTATATGCAGATAAAAATTATTTTTAATTTGCAACCTGATGGAGGTCAGTATAGATGGACTAATAGACCAAATCCCACACACTGCTAAAAGCCCAAATATTTTTTCAGAGCTAGATGCAGAGAAAAATTATATTGAATTTGCAACCTGATGGAAGTCAGTATAGATGGACTAATAGAACAAGTCCCACACACTGCTACAAGCTGAAATATTTTTTCAGAGATAGATGCAGAAAAAAATTATTCTTAATTTGCAACCTGATGGAGGTCAGTATAGTTGGACTAATAGAACAAGTCCCACACACTGCTAGAAGCCCAAATATTTTTTCAGAGCTAGATGCAGAAAAAATTATATTGACTTTGCAACCTGATGGAGGTCAGTATAGATGGACTTATAGAACAAGTCACATACACTGCTAGAAGCACAAATATTTTTTCAGAGCTAGATGCAGATAAAAATTATTTTTAATTTGCAACGTGATGGAGGTCAGTATAGATGGACTAATAGACCAAATCCCACACACTGCTAGAAGCAAAAATATTTTTTCAGAGCTAGATGCAGAAAAAAATTATATTCAATTTGCAACCTGATGGAGGTCAGTATAGATGGACTAATAGAACAAGTCCCACACACTGCTAGAAGCCCAAATATTTTTTCAGAGCTAGATGCAGAAAAATGTTATATTCAATTTGCAACCTAATGGAGCTCAGTATAAATGAACTAATAGAACAAGTCCCACACACTGCTACAAGCTGAAATATTTTTTCAGAGCTAGATGCAGATAAAAAATATTTTTAATTTGCAACCTGATGGAGGTCAGTATAGATGGACTAATAGACCAAGTCCCACACACTGCTAGAAGCCCAAATATTTTTTCAGAGCTAGATGCAGAAAAATATTATATTGAATTTGCAACCTGATGGAAGTTAGTATAGATGGACTAATAGAACAAGTCCCACACACTGCTACAAGCTGAAATACTTTTTCAGAGCTAGATGCAGAAAAAAATTATTTTTAATTTGCAACCTGATTGAGGTCAGTATAGATGGACTAATAGAACAAGTCCCACACACTGCTAGAAGCCCAAATATTTTTTCAGAGCTAGATGCAGAAAAAATTATATTGAATTTGCAACCTGATGGAGGTCAGTATAGATGGACTAATAGAACAAGTCACATACACTGCTAGAAGCACAAATATTTTTTCAGAGCTAGATGCAGATAAAAATTATTTTTAATTTGCAACGTGATGGAGGTCAGTATAGATGGACTAATAGACCAAGTCCCACACACTGTTGGAAGCAAAAATATTTTTTCAGAGCTAGATGCAGAAAAAAGTTATATTCAATTTGCAACCTGATGGAGGTCAGTATAGATGGACTAATAGAACAAGTCCCACACACTGCTAGAAGCCCAAATATTTTTTCAGAGCTAGATGCAGAAAGAAATTATATTCAGTTTGCAACCTAATGGAGGTCAGTATAAATGGACTAATAGAACAAGTCCCACACACTGCTACAAGCCCAAATATTTTTTCAGAGCTAGATGCAGATAAAAATTATTTTTAATTTGCAACCTGATGGAGGTCAGTATAGATGGACTAATAGACCAAGTCCCACACACTGCTAGAAGCCCAAATATTTTTTCAGAGCTAGATGCAGAAAAAAATTATATTCAATTTGCAACCTGATGGAGGTCAGTATAGATGGACTAATAGAACAAGTCCCACACACTGCTAGAAGCCCAAATATTTTTTCAGAGCTAGATGCAGATAAAAATTATTTTTAATTTGCAACCTGATGGAGGTCAGTATAGATGGACTAATAGACCAAGTCCCACACACTGCTAAAAGCCCAAATATTTTTTCAGAGCTAGATGCAGAGAAAAATTATATTCAATTTGCAACCTGATGGAAGTCAGTATAGATGGACTAATAGAACAAGTCCCACACACTGCTACAAGCTGAAATATTTTTTCAGAGCTAGATGCAGATAAAAATTATTTTTAATTTGCAACCTGATGGAGGTCAGTATAGATGGACTAATAGACCAAGTCCCACACACTGCTAGAAGCCCAAATATTTTTTCAGAGCTAGATGCAGAAAAAAATTATATTCAATTTGCAACTTGATGGAGGTCACTATAGATGGACTAATAGACCAAGTCCCACACACTGCTAGAAGCCCAAATATTTTTTCAGAGCTAGATGCAGAAAAAAATTATATTCAATTTGCAACCTGATGGAGGTCAGTATAGATGGACTAATAGAACAAGTCCCACACACTGCTAGAAGCCCAAATATTTTTTCAGAGCTAGATGCAGATAAAAATTATTTTTAATTTGCAACCTGATGGAGGTCAGTATAGATGGACTAATAGACCAAATCCCACACACTGCTAAAAGCCCAAATATTTTTTCAGAGCTAGATGCAGAGAAAAATTATAATCAATTTGCAACCTGATGGAAGTCAGTATAGATGGACTAATAGAACAAGTCCCACACACTGCTACAAGCTGAAATATTTTTTCAGAGCTAGATGCAGAAAAAAATTATTCTTAATTTGCAACCTGATGGAGGTCAGTATAGTTGGACTAATAGAACAAGTCCCACACACTGCTAGAAGCCCAAATATTTTTTCAGAGCTAGATGCAGAAAAAATTATATTGACTTTGCAACCTGATGGAGGTCAGTATAGATGGACTTATAGAACAAGTCACATACACTGCTAGAAGCACAAATATTTTTTCAGAGCTAGATGCAGATAAAAATTATTTTTAATTTGCAACGTGATGGAGGTCAGTATAGATGGACTAATAGACCAAGTCCCACACACTGCTAGAAGCAAAAATATTTTTTCAGAGCTAGATGCAGAAAAAAATTATATTCAATTTGCAACCTGATGGAGGTCAGTATAGATGGACTAATAGAACAAGTCCCACACACTGCTAGAAGCCCAAATATTTTTTCAGAGCTGGATGCAGAAAAATATTATATTCAATTTGCAACCTAATGGAGGTCAGTATAAATGAACTAATAGAACAAGTCCCACACACTGCTACAAGCTGAAATATTTTTTCAGAGCTAGATGCAGATAAAAAATATTTTTAATTTGCAACCTGATGGAGGTCAGTATAGATGGACTAATAGACCAAGTCCCACACACTGCTAGAAGCCCAAATATTTTTTCAGAGCTAGATGCAGAAAAAAATTATATTCAATTTGCAACTTGATGGAGGTCAGTATAGATGGACTAATAGAACAAGTCCCACACACTGCTAGAAGCCCAAATATTTTTTCAGAGCTAGATGCAGAAAAAAATTATATTGAATTTGCAACCTGATGGAAGTTAGTATAGATGGACTAATAGAACAAGTCCCACACACTGCTACAAGCTGAAATATTTTTTCAGAGCTAGATGCAGAAAAAAATTATTTTTAATTTGCAACCTGATGGAGGTCAGTATAGATGGACTAATAGACCAAGTCCCACACACTGTTGGAAGGAAAAATATTTTTTCAGAGCTAGATGCAGAAAAAAGTTATATTCAATTTGCAACCTGATGGAGGTCAGTATAGATGGACTAATAGAACAAGTCCCACACACTGCTAGAAGCCCAAATATTTTTTCAGAGCTAGATGCAGAAAGAAATTATATTCAATTTGCAACCTAATGGAGGTCAGTATAAATGGACTAATAGAACAAGTCCCACACACTGCTACAAGCCCAAATATTTTTTCAGAGCTAGATGCAGATAAAAATTATTTTTAATTTGCAACCTGATGGAGGTCAGTATAGATGGACTAATAGACCAAGTCCCACATA
Organism: Phyllobates terribilis; assembly: GCF_046119375.1. Lineage (NCBI taxonomy): Eukaryota > Metazoa > Chordata > Amphibia > Anura > Dendrobatidae > Phyllobates > Phyllobates terribilis. Next base: position 697,946,152 of record NW_027362762.1, read on the forward strand.
CTGCTAGAAGCCCAAATATTTTTTCAGAGCTAGATGCAGAAAAACATTATATTCAATTTGCAACTTGATGGAGGTCAGTATAGATGGACTAATAGACCAAGTCCCACACACTGCTAGAAGCCCAAATATTTTTTCAGAGCTAGATGCAGAAAAAAATTATATTCAATTTGCAACCTGATGGAGGTCAGTATAGATGGACTAATAGAACAAGTCCCACACACTGCTAGAAGCACAAATATTTTTTCAGAGCTAGATGCAGATAAAAATTATTTTTAATTTGCAACCTGATGGAGGTCAGTATAGATGGACTAATAGACCAAGTCCCACACACTGCTAAAAGCCCAAATATTTTTTCAGAGCTAGATGCAGAGAAAAATTATATTCAATTTGCAACCTGATGGATGTCAGTATAGATGGACTAATAGAACAAGTCCCACACACTGCTACAAGCTGAAATATTTTTTCAGAGCTAGGTGCAGATAAAAATTATTTTTAATTTGCAACCTGATGGAGGTCAGTATAGATGGACTAATAGACCAAGTCCCACACACTGCTACAAGCCCAAATATTTTTTCAGAGCTAGATGCAGAAAAAAATTATATTCAATTTGCAACTTGATGGAGGTCAGTATAGATGGACTAATAGACCAAGTCCCACACACTGCTAGAAGCCCAAATATTTTTTCAGAGCTAGATGCAGAAAAAAATTATATTCAATTTGCAACCTGATGGAGGTCAGTATAGATGTACTAATAGAACAAGTCCCACACACTGCTAGAAGCCCAAATATTTTTTCAGAGCTAGATGCAGATAAAAATTATTTTTAATTTGCAACCTGATGGAGGTCAGTATAGATGGACTAATAGACCAAGTTCCACACACTGCTAAAAGCCCAAATATTTTTTCAGAGCTATATGCAGAGAAAAATTATATTCAATTTGCAACCTGATGGAAGTCAGTATAGATGGACTAATAGAACAATTCCCACACACTGCTACACGCTGAAATATTTTTTCAGAGCTAGATGCAGATAAAAATTATTTTTAATTTGCAACCTGATGGAGGTCAGTATAGATGGACTAATAGACCAAGTCCCACACACTGCTAGAAGCCCAAATATTTTTTCAGAGCTAGATGCAGAAAAAAATTATATTCAATTTGCAACTTGATGGAGGTCAGTATAGATGGACTAATAGACCAAGTCCCACACACTGCTAGAAGCCCAAATATTTTTTCAGAGCTAGATGCAGAAAAAAATTATATTCAATTTGCAACCTGATGGAGGTCAGTATAGATGGACTAATAGAAAAAGTCCCACACACTGCTAGAAGCCCAAATATTTTTTCAGAGCTAGATGCAGATAAAAATTATTTTTAATTTGCAACCTGATGGAGGTCAGTATAGATGGACTAATAGACCAAGTCCCACACACTGCTAAAAGCCCAAATATTTTTTCAGAGCTAGATGCAGAGAAAAATTATATTCAATTTGCAACCTGATGGAAGTCAGTATAGATGGACTAATAGAACAAGTCCCACACACTGCTACAAGCTGAAATATTTTTTCAGAGCTAGATGCAGATAAAAATTATTTTTAATTTGCAACCTGATGGAGGTCAGTATAGATGGACTAATAGACCAAGTCCCACACACTGCTAGAAGCCCAAATATTTTTTCAGAGCTAGATGCAGAAAAAAATTATATTCAATTTGCAACTTGATGGAGGTCAGTATAGATGGACTAATAGACCAAGTCCCACACACTGCTAGAAGCCCAAATATTTTTTCAGAGCTAGATGCAGAAAAAAATTATATTCAATTTGCAACCTGATGGAGGTCAGTATAGATGGACTAATAGAACAAGTCCCACACACTGCTAGAAGCCCAAATATTTTTTCAGAGCTAGATGCAGATAAAAATTATTTTTAATTTGCAACCTGATGGAGGTCAGTATAGATGGACTAATAGACCAAGTCCCACACACTGCTAAAAGCCCAAATATTTTTTCAGAGCTAGATGCAGAGAAAAATTATATTCAATTTGCAACCTGATGGAAGTCAGTATAGATGGACTAATAGAACAAGTCCCACACACTGCTACAAGCTGAAATATTTTTTCAGAGCTAGATGCAGAAAAAAATTATTTTTAATTTGCAACCTGATGGAGGTCAGTATAGATGGACTAATAGAACAAGTCCCACACACTGCTAGAAGCCCAAATATTTTTTCAGAGCTAGATGCAGAAAAAATTATATTGAATTTGCAACCTGATGGAGGTCAGTATAGATGGACTTATAGAACAAGTCACATACACTGCTAGAAGCACAAATATTTTTTCAGAGCTAGATGCAGATAAAAATTATTTTTAATTTGCAACGTGATGGAGGTCAGTATAGATGGACTAATAGACCAAGTCCCACACACTGCTAGAAGCAAAAATATTTTTTCAGAGCTAGATGCAGAAAAAAATTATATTCAATTTGCAACCTGATGGAGGTCAGTATAGATGGACTAATAGAACAAGTCCCACACACTGCTAGAAGCCCAAATATTTTTTCATAGCTAGATGCAGAAAAATATTATATTCAATTTGCAACCTAATGGAGGTTAGTATAAATGGACTAATAGAACAAGTCCCACACACTGCTACAAGCTGAAATATTTTTTCAGAGCTAGATGCAGATAAAAAATATTTTTAATTTGCAACCTGATGGAGGTCAGTATAGATGGACTAATAGACCAAGTCCCACACACTGCTAGAAGCCCAAATATTTTTTCAGAGCTAGATGCAGAAAAAAATTATATTCAATTTGCAACTTGATGGAGGTCAGTATAGATGGACTGATAGACCAAGTCCCACACACTGCTAGAAGCCCAAATATTTTTTCAGAGGTAGATGCAGAAAAAAATTATATTCAATTTGCAACTTGATGGAGGTAAGTATAGATGGACTAATAGACCAAATCCCACACACAGCTAGAAGCCCAAATATTTTTTCAGAGCTAGATGCAGAAAAAAATGATATTCAATTTGCAACCTGATGGAGGTCAGCATAGATGGACTAATAGACCAAGTCCCACACACTGCTAGAAGCACAAATATTTTTTCAGAGCTAGATGCAGATAAAAATTATTTTTAATTTGCAACGTGATGGAGGTCAGTATAGATGGACTAATAGACCAAGTCCCACACACTGCTAGAAGCAAAAATATTTTTTCAGAGCTAGATGCAGAAAAAAATTATATTCAATTTGCAACCTGATGGAGGTCAGTATAGATGGACTAATAGAACAAGTCCCACACACTGCTAGAAGCCCAAATATTTTTTCAGAGCTAGATGCAGAAAAATGTTATATTCAATTTGCAACCTAATGGAGCTCAGTATAAATGAACTAATAGAACAAGTCCCACACACTGCTACAAGCTGAAATATTTTTTCAGAGCTAGATGCAGATAAAAAATATTTTTAATTTGCAACCTGATGGAGGTCAGTATAGATGGACTAATAGACCAAGTCCCACACACTGCTAGAAGCCCAAATATTTTTTCAGAGCTAGATGCAGAAAAAAATTATATTCAATTTGCAACTTGATGGAGGTCAGTATAGATGGACTAATAGACCAAGTCCCACACACTGCTAGAAGCCCAAATATTTTTTCAGAGCTAGATGCAGAAAAAAATTATATTGAATTTGCAACCTGATGGAAGTTAGTATAGATGGACTAATAGAACAAGTCCCACACACTGCTACAAGCTGAAATACTTTTTCAGAGCTAGATGCAGAAAAAAATTATTTTTAATTTGCAACCTGATTGAGGTCAGTATAGATGGACTAATAGAACAAGTCCCACACACTGCTAGAAGCCCAAATATTTTTTCAGAGCTAGATGCAGAAAAAATTATATTGAATTTGCAACCTGATGGAGGTCAGTATAGATGGACTAATAGAACAAGTCACATACACTGCTAGAAGCACAAATATTTTTTCAGAGCTAGATGCAGATAAAAATTATTTTTAATTTGCAACGTGATGGAGGTCAGTATAGATGGACTAATAGACCAAGTCCCACACACTGTTGGAAGCAAAAATATTTTTTCAGAGCTAGATGCAGAAAAAAGTTATATTCAATTTGCAACCTGATGGAGGTCAGTATAGATGGACTAATAGAACAAGTCCCACACACTGCTAGAAGCCCAAATATTTTTTCAGAGCTAGATGCAGAAAGAAATTATATTCAATTTGCAACCTAATGGAGGTCAGTATAAATGGACTAATAGAACAAGTCCCACACACTGCTACAAGCCCAAATATTTTTTCAGAGCTAGATGCAGATAAAAATTATTTTTAATTTGCAACCTGATGGAGGTCAGTATAGATGGACTAATAGACCAAGTCCCACACACTGCTAGAAGCCCAAATATTTTTTCAGAGCTAGATGCAGAAAAAAATTATATTCAATTTGCAACCTGATGGAGGTCAGTATAGATGGACTAATAGAACATGTCCCACACACTGCTAGAAGCCCAAATATTTTTTCAGAGCTAGATGCAGATAAAAATTATTTTTAATTTGCAACCTGATGGAGGTCAGTATAGATGGACTAATAGACCAAGTCCCACACACTGCTAAAAGCCCAAATATTTTTTCAGAGCTAGATGCAGAGAAAAATTATATTCAATTTGCAACCTGATGGAAGTCAGTATAGATGGACTAATAGAACAAGTCCCACACACTGCTACAAGCTGAAATATTTTTTCAGAGCTAGATGCAGATAAAAATTATTTTTAATTTGCAACCTGATGGAGGTCAGTATAGATGGACTAATAGACCAAGTCCCACACACTGCTAGAAGCCCAAATATTTTTTCAGAGCTAGATGCAGAAAAAAATTATATTCAATTTGCAACTTGATGGAGGTCAGTATAGATGGACTAATAGACCAAGTCCCACACACTGCTAGAAGCCCAAATATTTTTTCAGAGCTAGATGCAGAAAAAAATTATATTCAATTTGCAACCTGATGGAGGTCAGTATAGATGGACTAATAGAACAAGTCCCACACACTGCTAGAAGCCCAAATATTTTTTCAGAGCTAGATGCAGATAAAAATTATTTTTAATTTGCAACCTGATGGAGGTCAGTATAGATGGACTAATAGACCAAATCCCACACACTGCTAAAAGCCCAAATATTTTTTCAGAGCTAGATGCAGAGAAAAATTATAATCAATTTGCAACCTGATGGAAGTCAGTATAGATGGACTAATAGAACAAGTCCCACACACTGCTACAAGCTGAAATATTTTTTCAGAGCTAGATGCAGAAAAAAATTATTCTTAATTTGCAACCTGATGGAGGTCAGTATAGTTGGACTAATAGAACAAGTCCCACACACTGCTAGAAGCCCAAATATTTTTTCAGAGCTAGATGCAGAAAAAATTATATTGACTTTGCAACCTGATGGAGGTCAGTATAGATGGACTTATAGAACAAGTCACATACACTGCTAGAAGCACAAATATTTTTTCAGAGCTAGATGCAGATAAAAATTATTTTTAATTTGCAACGTGATGGAGGTCAGTATAGATGGACTAATAGACCAAGTCCCACACACTGCTAGAAGCAAAAATATTTTTTCAGAGCTAGATGCAGAAAAAAATTATATTCAATTTGCAACCTGATGGAGGTCAGTATAGATGGACTAATAGAACAAGTCCCACACACTGCTAGAAGCCCAAATATTTTTTCAGAGCTGGATGCAGAAAAATATTATATTCAATTTGCAACCTAATGGAGGTCAGTATAAATGAACTAATAGAACAAGTCCCACACACTGCTACAAGCTGAAATATTTTTTCAGAGCTAGATGCAGATAAAAAATATTTTTAATTTGCAACCTGATGGAGGTCAGTATAGATGGACTAATAGACCAAGTCCCACACACTGCTAGAAGCCCAAATATTTTTTCAGAGCTAGATGCAGAAAAAAATTATATTCAATTTGCAACTTGATGGAGGTCAGTATAGATGGACTAATAGACCAAGTCCCACACACTGCTAGAAGCCCAAATATTTTTTCAGAGCTAGATGCAGAAAAAAATTATATTGAATTTGCAACCTGATGGAAGTTAGTATAGATGGACTAATAGAACAAGTCCCACACACTGCAACAAGCTGAAATATTTTTTCAGAGCTAGATGCAGAAAAAAATTATTTTTAATTTGCAACCTGATGGAGGTCAGTATAGATGGACTAATAGACCAAGTCCCACACACTGTTGGAAGCAAAAATATTTTTTCAGAGCTAGATGCAGAAAAAAGTTATATTCAATTTGCAACCTGATGGAGGTCAGTATAGATGGACTAATAGAACAAGTCCCACACACTGCTAGAAGCCCAAATATTTTTTCAGAGCTAGATGCAGAAAGAAATTATATTCAATTTGCAACCTAATGGAGGTCAGTATAAATGGACTAATAGAACAAGTCCCACACACTGCTACAAGCCCAAATATTTTTTCAGAGCTAGATGCAGATAAAAATTATTTTTAATTTGCAACCTGATGGAGGTCAGTATAGATGGGCTAATAGACCAAGTCCCACACACTGCTAGAAGCCCAAATATTTTTTCAGAGCTAGATGCAGAAAAACATTATATTCAATTTGCAACTTGATGGAGGTCAGTATAGATGGACTAATAGACCAAGTCCCACACACTGCTAGAAGCCCAAATATTTTTTCAGAGCTAGATGCAGAAAAAAATTATATTCAATTTGCAACCTGATGGAGGTCAGTATAGATGGACTAATAGAACAAGTCCCACACACTGCTAGAAGCCCAAATATTTTTTCAGAGCTAGATGCAGATAAAAATTATTTTTAATTTGCAACCTGATGGAGGTCAGTATAGATGGACTAATAGACCAAGTCCCACACACTGCTAAAAGCCCAAATATTTTTTCAGAGCTAGATGCAGAGAAAAATTATATTCAATTTGCAACCTGATGGAAGTCAGTATAGATGGACTAATAGAACAAGTCCCACACACTGCTACAAGCTGAAATATTTTTTCAGAGCTAGGTGCAGATAAAAATTATTTTTAATTTGCAACCTGATGGAGGTCAGTATAGATGGACTAATAGACCAAGTCCCACACACTGCTTCAAGCCCAAATATTTTTTCAGAGCTAGATGCAGAAAAAAATTATATTCAATTTGCAACTTGATGGAGGTCAGTATAGATGGACTAATAGACCAAGTCCCACACACTGCTAGAAGCCCAAATATTTTTTCAGAGCTAGATGCAGAAAAAAATTATATTCAATTTGCAACCTGATGGAGGTCAGTATAGATGGACTAATAGAACAAGTCCCACACACTGCTAGAAGCCCAAATATTTTTTCAGAGCTAGATGCAGATAAAAATTATTTTTAATTTGCAACCTGATGGAGGTCAGTATAGATGGACTAATAGACCAAGTTCCACACACTGCTAAAAGCCCAAATATTTTTTCAGAGCTATATGCAGAGAAAAATTATATTCAATTTGCAACCTGATGGAAGTCAGTATAGATGGACTAATAGAACAATTCCCACACACTGCTACACGCTGAAATATTTTTTCAGAGCTAGATGCAGATAAAAATTATTTTTAATTTGCAACCTGATGGAGGTCAGTATAGATGGACTAATAGACCAAGTCCCACACACTGCTAGAAGCCCAAATATTTTTTCAGAGCTAGATGCAGAAAAAAATTATATTCAATTTGCAACTTGATGGAGGTCAGTATAGATGGACTAATAGACCAAGTCCCACACACTGCTAGAAGCCCAAATATTTTTTCAGAGCTAGATGCAGAAAAAAATTATATTCAATTTGCAACCTGATGGAGGTCAGTATAGATGGACTAATAGAACAAGTCCCACACACTGCTAGAAGCCCAAATATTTTTTCAGAGCTAGATGCAGATAAAAATTATTTTTAATTTGCAACCTGATGGAGGTCAGTATAGATGGACTAATAGACCAAGTCCCACACACTGCTAAAAGCCCAAATATTTTTTCAGAGCTAGATGCAGAGAAAAATTATATTCAATTTGCAACCTGATGGAAGTCAGTATAGATGGACTAATAGAACAAGTCCCACACACTGCTACAAGCTGAAATATTTTTTCAGAGCTAGATGCAGATAAAAATTATTTTTAATTTGCAACCTGATGGAGGTCAGTATAGATGGACTAATAGACCAAGTCCCACACACTGCTAGAAGCCCAAATATTTTTTCAGAGCTAGATGCAGAAAAAAATTATATTCAATTTGCAACTTGATGGAGGTCAGTATAGATGGACTAATAGACCAAGTCCCACACACTGCTAGAAGCCCAAATATTTTTTCAGAGCTAGATGCAGAAAAAAATTATATTCAATTTGCAACCTGATGGAGGTCAGTATAGATGGACTAATAGAACAAGTCCCACACACTGCTAGAAGCCCAAATATTTTTTCAGAGCTAGATGCAGATAAAAATTATTTTTAATTTGCAACCTGATGGAGGTCAGTATAGATGGACTAATAGACCAAGTCCCACACACTGCTAAAAGCCCAAATATTTTTTCAGAGCTAGATGCAGAGAAAAATTATATTCAATTTGCAACCTGATGGAAGTCAGTATAGATGGACTAATAGAACAAGTCCCACAAACTGCTACAAGCTGAAATATTTTTTCAGAGCTAGATGCAGAAAAAAATTATTTTTAATTTGCAACCTGATGGAGGTCAGTATAGATGGACTAATAGAACAAGTCCCACACACTGCTAGAAGCCCAAATATTTTTTCAGAGCTAGATGCAGAAAAAATTATATTGAATTTGCAACCTGATGGAGGTCAGTATAGATGGACTTATAGAACAAGTCACATACACTGCGAGAAGCACAAATATTTTTTCAGAGCTAGATGCAGATAAAAATTATTTTTAATTTGCAACGTGATGGAGGTCAGTATAGATGGACTAATAGACCAAGTCCCACACACTGCTAGAAGCAAAAATATTTTTTCAGAGCTAGATGCAGAAAAAAATTATTTTCAATTTGCAACCTGATGGAGGTCAGTATAGATGGACTAATAGAACAAGTCCCACACACTGCTAGAAGCCCAAATATTTTTTCATAGCTAGATGCAGAAAAATATTATATTCAATTTGCAACCTAATGGAGGTTAGTATAAATGGACTAATAGAACAAGTCCCACACACTGCTACAAGCTGAAATATTTTTTCAGAGCTAGATGCAGATAAAAAATATTTTTAATTTGCAACCTGATGGAGGTCAGTATAGATGGACTAATAGACCAAGTCCCACACACTGCTAGAAGCCCAAATATTTTTTCAGAGCTAGATGCAGAAAAAAATTATATTCAATTTGCAACTTGATGGAGGTCAGTATAGATGGACTGATAGACCAAGTCCCACACACTGCTAGAAGCCCAAATATTTTTTCAGAGGTAGATGCAGAAAAAAATTATATTCAATTTGCAACTTGATGGAGGTAAGTATAGATGGACTAATAGACCAAATCCCACACACAGCTAGAAGCCCAAATATTTTTTCAGAGCTAGATGCAGAAAAAAATGATATTCAATTTGCAACCTGATGGAGGTCAGCATAGATGGACTAATAGACCAAGTCCCACACACTGCTAGAAGCAAAAATATTTTTTCAGAGCTAGATGCAGAAAAAAATTATATTCAATTTGCAACCTGATGGAGGTCAGTATAGATGGACTAATAGAACAAGTCCCACACACTGCTAGAAGCCCAAATATTTTTTCAGAGCTGGATGCAGAAAAATATTATATTCAATTTGCAACCTAATGGAGGTCAGTATAAATGAACTAATAGAACAAGTCCCACACACTGCTACAAGCTGAAATATTTTTTCAGAGCTAGATGCAGATAAAAAATATTTTTAATTTGCAACCTGATGGAGGTCAGTATAGATGGACTAATAGACCAAGTCCCACACACTGCTAGAAGCCCAAATATTTTTTCAGAGCTAGATGCAGAAAAACATTATATTCAATTTGCAACTTGATGGAGGTCAGTATAGATGGACTAATAGACCAAGTCCCACACACTGCTAGAAGCCCAAATATTTTTTCAGAGCTAGATGCAGAAAAAAATTATATTCAATTTGCAACCTGATGGAGGTCAGTATAGATGGACTAATAGAACAAGTCCCACACACTGCTAGAAGCCCAAATATTTTTTCAGAGCTAGATGCAGATAAAAATTATTTTTAATTTGCAACCTGATGGAGGTCAGTATAGATGGACTAATAGACCAAGTCCCACACACTGCTAAAAGCCCAAATATTTTTTCAGAGCTAGATGCAGAGAAAAATTATATTCAATTTGCAACCTGATGGAAGTCAGTATAGATGGACTAATAGAACAAGTCCCACACACTGCTACAAGCTGAAATATTTTTTCAGAGCTAGATGCAGATAAAAATTATTTTTAATTTGCAACCTGATGGAGGTCAGTATAGATGGACTAATAGACCAAGTCCCACACACTGCTAGAAGCCCAAATATTTTTTCAGAGCTAGATGCAGAAAAAAATTATATTCAATTTGCAACTTGATGGAGGTCAGTATAGATGGACTAATAGACCAAGTCCCACACACTGCTAGAAGCCCAAATATTTTTTCAGAGCTAGATGCAGAAAAAAATTATATTCAATTTGCAACCTGATGGAGGTCAGTATAGATGGACTAATAGAACAAGTCCCGCACACTGCTAGAAGCCCAAATATTTTTTCAGAGCTAGATGCAGAAAAAATTATATTGAATTTGCAACCTGATGGAGGTCAGTATAGATGGACTAATAGAACAAGTCACATACACTGCTAGAAGCCCAAATATTTTTTCAGAGCTAGATGCAGAAAAAAATTATATTGAATTTGCAACCTGATGGAAGTTAGTATAGATGGACTAATAGAACAAGTCCCACACACTGCTACAAGCTGAAATATTTTTTCAGAGCTAGATGCAGAAAAAAATTATTTTTAATTTGCAACCTGATGGAGGTCAGTATAGATGGACTAATAGAACAAGTCCCGCACACTGCTAGAAGCCCAAATATTTTTTCAGAGCTAGATGCAGAAAAAATTATATTGAATTTGCAACCTGATGGAGGTCAGTATAGATGGACTAATAGAACAAGTCACATACACTGCTAGAAGCACAAATATTTTTTCAGAGCTAGCTGCAGATAAAAATTATTTTTAATTTGCAACGTGATGGAGGTCAGTATAGATGGACTAATAGACCAAGTCCCACACACTGTTGGAAGCAAAAATATTTTTTCAGAGCTAGATGCAGAAAAAAGTTATATTCAATTTGCAACCTGATGGAGGTCAGTATAGATGGACTAATAGAACAAGTCCCACACACTGCTAGAAGCCCAAATATTTTTTCAGAGCTAGATGCAGAAAGAAATTATATTCAATTTGCAACCTAATGGAGGTCAGTATAAATGGACTTATAGAACAATTCCCACACACTGCTACAAGCCCAAATATTTTTTCAGAGCTAGATGCAGATAAAAATTATTTTTAGTTTGCAACCTGATGGAGGTCAGTATAGATGGACTAATAGACCAAGTCCCACACACTGCTAGAAGCCCAAATATTTTTTCAGAGCTAGATGCAGAAAAACATTATATTCAATTTGCAACTTGATGGAGGTCAGTATAGATGGACTAATAGACCAAGTCCCACACACTGCTAGAAGCCCAAATATTTTTTCAGAGCTAGATGCAGAAAAAAATTATATTCAATTTGCAACCTGATGGAGGTCAGTATAGATGGACTAATAGAACAAGTCCCACACACTGCTAGAAGCCCAAATATTTTTTCAGAGCTAGATGCAGATAAAAATTATTTTTAATTTGCAACCTGATGGAGGTCAGTATAGATGGACTAATAGACCAAGTCCCACACACTGCTAAAAGCCCAAATATTTTTTCAGAGCTAGATGCAGAGAAAAATTATATTCAATTTGCAACCTGATGGAAGTCAGTATAGATGGACTAATAGAACAAGTCCCACACACTGCTACAAGCTGAAATATTTTTTCAGAGCTAGATGCAGATAAAAATTATTTTTAATTTGCAACCTGATGGAGGTCAGTATAGATGGACTAATAGACCAAGTCCCACACACTGCTAGAAGCCCAAATATTTTTTCAGAGCTAGATGCAGAAAAAAATTATATTCAATTTGCAACTTGATGGAGGTCAGTATAGATGGACTAATAGACCAAGTCCCACACACTGCTAGAAGCCCAAATATTTTTTCAGAGCTAGATGCAGAAAAAAATTATATTCAATTTGCAACCTGATGGAGGTCAGTATAGATGGACTAATAGAACAAGTCCCACACACTGCTAGAAGCCCAAATATTTTTTCAGAGCTAGATGCAGATAAAAATTATTTTTAATTTGCAACCTGATGGAGGTCAGTATAGATGGACTAATAGACCAAGTTCCACACACTGCTAAAAGCCCAAATATTTTTTCAGAGCTATATGCAGAGAAAAATTATATTCAATTTGCAACCTGATGGAAGTCAGTATAGATGGACTAATAGAACAATTCCCACACACTGCTACACGCTGAAATATTTTTTCAGAGCTAGATGCAGATAAAAATTATTTTTAATTTGCAACCTGATGGAGGTCAGTATAGATGGACTAATAGACCAAGTCCCACACACTGCTAGAAGCCCAAATATTTTTTCAGAGCTAGATGCAGAAAAAAATTATATTCAATTTGCAACTTGATGGAGGTCAGTATAGATGGACTAATAGACCAAGTCCCACACACTGCTAGAAGCCCAAATATTTTTTCAGAGCTAGATGCAGAAAAAAATTATATTCAATTTGCAACCTGATGGAGGTCAGTATAGATGGACTAATAGAACAAGTCCCACACACTGCTAGAAGCCCAAATATTTTTTCAGAGCTAGATGCAGATAAAAATTATTTTTAATTTGCAACCTGATGGAGGTCAGTATAGATGGACTAATAGACCAAGTCCCACACACTGCTAAAAGCCCAAATATTTTTTCAGAGCTAGATGCAGAAAAAAATGATATTCAATTTGCAACCTGATGGAGGTCAGCATAGATGGACTAGTAGACCACGTCCCACACACTGCTAGAAGCCCAAATATTTTTTCAGAGCTAGATGCAGAAAAAAATTATATTCAATTTGCAACCTGATGGAGGTCAGTATAGATGGACTATTAGACCAAGTCCCACACACTGCTAGAAGCCCAAATATTTTTTCAGAGCTAGATGCAGATAAAAATTATTTTTAATTTGCAACCTGATGGAGGTCAGTATAGATGGACTAATAGACCAAGTCCCACACACTGCTAAAAGCCCAAATATTTTTTCAGAGCTAGATGCAGAGAAAAATTATATTCAATTTGCAACCTGATGGAAGTCAGTATAGATGGACTAATAGAACAAGTCCCACACACTGCTACAAGCTGAAATATTTTTTCAGAGCTAGATGCAGAAAAAAATTATTTTTAATTTGCAACCTGATGGAGGTCAGTATAGATGGACTAATAGAACAAGTCCCGCACACTGCTAGAAGCCCAAATATTTTTTCAGAGCTAGATGCAGAAAAAATTATATTGAATTTGCAACCTGATGGAGGTCAGTATAGATGGACTAATAGAACAAGTCACATACACTGCTAGAAGCCCAAATATTTTTTCAGAGCTAGATGCAGAAAAAAATTATATTGAATTTGCAACCTGATGGAAGTTAGTATAGATGGACTAATAGAACAAGTCCCACACACTGCTACAAGCTGAAATATTTTTTCAGAGCTAGATGCAGAAAAAAATTATTTTTAATTTGCAACCTGATGGAGGTCAGTATAGATGGACTAATAGAACAAGTCCCGCACACTGCTAGAAGCCCAAATATTTTTTCAGAGCTAGATGCAGAAAAAATTATATTGAATTTGCAACCTGATGGAGGTCAGTATAGATGGACTAATAGAACAAGTCACATACACTGCTAGAAGCACAAATATTTTTTCAGAGCTAGCTGCAGATAAAAATTATTTTTAATTTGCAACGTGATGGAGGTCAGTATAGATGGACTAATAGACCAAGTCCCACACACTGTTGGAAGCAAAAATATTTTTTCAGAGCTAGATGCAGAAAAAAGTTATATTCAATTTGCAACCTGATGGAGGTCAGTATAGATGGACTAATAGAACAAGTCCCACACACTGCTAGAAGCCCAAATATTTTTTCAGAGCTAGATGCAGAAAGAAATTATATTCAATTTGCAACCTAATGGAGGTCAGTATAAATGGACTTATAGAACAATTCCCACACACTGCTACAAGCCCAAATATTTTTTCAGAGCTAGATGCAGATAAAAATTATTTTTAGTTTGCAACCTGATGGAGGTCAGTATAGATGGACTAATAGACCAAGTCCCACACACTGCTAGAAGCCCAAATATTTTTTCAGAGCTAGATGCAGAAAAACATTATATTCAATTTGCAACTTGATGGAGGTCAGTATAGATGGACTAATAGACCAAGTCCCACACACTGCTAGAAGCCCAAATATTTTTTCAGAGCTAGATGCAGAAAAAAATTATATTCAATTTGCAACCTGATGGAGGTCAGTATAGATGGACTAATAGAACAAGTCCCACACACTGCTAGAAGCCCAAATATTTTTTCAGAGCTAGATGCAGATAAAAATTATTTTTAATTTGCAACCTGATGGAGGTCAGTATAGATGGACTAATAGACCAAGTCCCACACACTGCTAAAAGCCCAAATATTTTTTCAGAGCTAGATGCAGAGAAAAATTATATTCAATTTGCAACCTGATGGAAGTCAGTATAGATGGACTAATAGAACAAGTCCCACACACTGCTACAAGCTGAAATATTTTTTCAGAGCTAGATGCAGATAAAAATTATTTTTAATTTGCAACCTGATGGAGGTCAGTATAGATGGACTAATAGACCAAGTCCCACACACTGCTAGAAGCCCAAATATTTTTTCAGAGCTAGATGCAGAAAAAAATTATATTCAATTTGCAACTTGATGGAGGTCAGTATAGATGGACTAATAGACCAAGTCCCACACACTGCTAGAAGCCCAAATATTTTTTCAGAGCTAGATGCAGAAAAAAATTATATTCAATTTGCAACCTGATGGAGGTCAGTATAGATGGACTAATAGAACAAGTCCCACACACTGCTAGAAGCCCAAATATTTTTTCAGAGCTAGATGCAGATAAAAATTATTTTTAATTTGCAACCTGATGGAGGTCAGTATAGATGGACTAATAGACCAAGTTCCACACACTGCTAAAAGCCCAAATATTTTTTCAGAGCTATATGCAGAGAAAAATTATATTCAATTTGCAACCTGATGGAAGTCAGTATAGATGGACTAATAGAACAATTCCCACACACTGCTACACGCTGAAATATTTTTTCAGAGCTAGATGCAGATAAAAATTATTTTTAATTTGCAACCTGATGGAGGTCAGTATAGATGGACTAATAGACCAAGTCCCACACACTGCTAGAAGCCCAAATATTTTTTCAGAGCTAGATGCAGAAAAAAATTATATTCAATTTGCAACTTGATGGAGGTCAGTATAGATGGACTAATAGACCAAGTCCCACACACTGCTAGAAGCCCAAATATTTTTTCAGAGCTAGATGCAGAAAAAAATTATATTCAATTTGCAACCTGATGGAGGTCAGTATAGATGGACTAATAGAACAAGTCCCACACACTGCTAGAAGCCCAAATATTTTTTCAGAGCTAGATGCAGATAAAAATTATTTTTAATTTGCAACCTGATGGAGGTCAGTATAGATGGACTAATAGACCAAGTCCCACACACTGCTAAAAGCCCAAATATTTTTTCAGAGCTAGATGCAGAAAAAAATGATATTCAATTTGCAACCTGATGGAGGTCAGCATAGATGGACTAGTAGACCACGTCCCACACACTGCTAGAAGCCCAAATATTTTTTCAGAGCTAGATGCAGAAAAAAATTATATTCAATTTGCAACCTGATGGAGGTCAGTATAGATGGACTATTAGACCAAGTCCCACACACTGCTAGAAGCCCAAATATTTTTTCAGAGCTAGATGCAGATAAAAATTATTTTTAATTTGCAACCTGATGGAGGTCAGTATAGATGGACTAATAGACCAAGTCCCACACACTGCTAAAAGCCCAAATATTTTTTCAGAGCTAGATGCAGAGAAAAATTATATTCAATTTGCAACCTGATGGAAGTCAGTATAGATGGACTAATAGAACAAGTCCCACACACTGCTACAAGCTGAAATATTTTTTCAGAGCTAGATGCAGAAAAAAATTATTTTTAATTTGCAACCTGATGGAGGTCAGTATAGATGGACTAATAGAACAAGTCCCACACACTGCTAGAAGCCCAAATATTTTTTCAGAGCTAGATGCAGAAAAAATTATATTGAATTTGCAACCTGATGGAGGTCAGTATAGATGGACTAATAGAACAAGTCACATACACTGCTAGAAGCACAAATATTTTTTCAGAGCTAGATGCAGATAAAAATTATTTTTAATTTGCAACGTGATGGAGGTCAGTATAGATGGACTAATAGACCAAGTCCCACACACTGCTAGAAGCAAAAATATTTTTTCAGAGCTGGATGCAGAAAAAAATTATATTCAATTTGCAACCTGATGGAGGTCAGTATAGATGGACTAATAGAACAAGTCCCACACACTGCTAGAAGTCCAAATATTTTTTCAGAGCTAGATGTAGAAAAATATTATATTCAATTTGCAACCTAATGGAGGTCAGTATAAATGGACTAATAGAACAAGTCCCACACACTGCTACAAGCTGAAATATTTTTTCAGAGCTAGATGCAGATAAAAAATATTTTTAATTTGCAACATGATGGAGGTCAGTATAGATGGACTAATAGACCAATTCCCACACACTGCTAGAAGCCCAAATATTTTTTCAGAGCTAGATGCAGAAAGAAATTATATTCAATTTGCAACCTAATGGAGGTCAGTATAAATGGACTAATAGAACAAGTCCCACACACTGCTACAAGCCCAAATATTTTTTCAGAGCTAGATGCAGATAAAAATTATTTTTAATTTGCAACCTGATGGAGGTCAGTATAGATGGACTAATAGACCAAGTCCCACACACTGCTAGAAGCCCAAATATTTTTTCAGAGCTAGATGCAGAAAAAAATTATATTCAATTTGCAACCTGATGGAGGTCAGTATAGATGGACTAATAGAACAAGTCCCACACACTGCTAGAAGCCCAAATATTTTTTCAGAGCTAGATGCAGATAAAAATTATTTTTAATTTGCAACCTGATGGAGGTCAGTATAGATGGACTAATAGACCAAGTCCCACACACTGCTAAAAGCCCAAATATTTTTTCAGAGCTAGATGCAGAGAAAAATTATATTCAATTTGCAACCTGATGGAAGTCAGTATAGATGGACTAATAGAACAAGTCCCACACAGTGCTACAAGCTGAAATATTTTTTCAGAGCTAGATGCAGATAAAAATTATTTTTAATTTGCAACCTGATGGAGGTCAGTATAGATGGACTAATAGACCAAGTCCCACACACTGCTAGAAGCCCAAATATTTTTTCAGAGCTAGATGCAGAAAAAAATTATATTCAATTTGCAACTTGATGGAGGTCAGTATAGATGGACTAATAGACCAAGTCCCACACACTGCTAAAAGCCCAAATATTTTTTCAGAGCTAGATGCAGAGAAAAATTATATTCAATTTGCAACCTGATGGAAGTCAGTATAGATGGACTAATAGAACAAGTCCCACACACTGCTACAAGCTGAAATATTTTTTCAGAGCTAGATGCAGAAAAAAATTATTTTTAATTTGCAACCTGATGGAGGTCAGCATAGATGGACTAATAGAACAAGTCCCACACACTGCTAGAAGCCCAAATATTTTTTCAGAGCTAGATGCAGAAAAAATTATATTGAATTTGCAACCTGATGGAGGTCAGTATAGATGGACTTATAGAACAAGTCACATACACTGCTAGAAGCACAAATATTTTTTCAGAGCTAGATGCAGATAAAAATTATTTTTAATTTGCAACGTGATGGAGGTCAGTATAGATGGACTAATAGACCAAGTCCCACACACTGCTAGAAGCAAAAATATTTTTTCAGAGCTAGATGCAGAAAAAAATTATATTCAATTTGCAACCTGATGGAGGTCAGTATAGATGGACTAATAGAACAAGTCCCACACACTGCTAGAAGCCCAAATATTTTTTCAGAGCTAGATGCAGAAAAATATTATATTCAATTTGCAACCTAATGGAGGTCAGTATAGATGGACTATTAGACCAAGTCCCACACACTGCTAGAAGCCCAAATATTTTTTCAGAGCTAGATGCAGAAAAAAATTATATTCAATTTGCAACTTGATGGAGGTCAGTATAGATGGACTAATAGACCAAGTCCCACACACTGCTAGAAGCCCAAATATTTTTTCAGAGCTAGATGCAGAAAAAAATTATATTCAATTTGCAACCTGATGGAAGTCAGTATAGATGGACTAATAGAACAAGTCCCACACACTGCTACAAGCTGAAATATTTTTTCAGAGCTAGATGCAGAAAAAAATTATTTTTAATTGGCAACCTGATGGAGGTCAGTATAGATGGACTAATAGAACAAGTCCCACACACTGCTAGAAGCCCAAATATTTTTTCAGAGCTAGATGCAGAAATAATTATATTGAATTTGCAACCTGATGGAGGTCAGTATAGATGGACTAATAGAACAAGCCACATACACTGCTAGAAGCACAAATATTTTTTCAGAGCTAGATGCAGATAAAAATTATTTTTAATTTGCAATGTTATGGAGGTCAGTATAGATGGACTAATAGACCAAGTCCCACACACTGCTAGAAGCAAAAATATTTTTTCAGAGCTAGATGCAGAAAAAAATTATATTCAATTTGCAACCTGATGGAGGTCAGTATAGATGGACTAATAGAACAAGTCCCACACACTGCTAGAAGCCCAAATATTTTTTCAGAGCTAGATGCAGAAAAATATTATATTCAATTTGCAACCTAATGGAGGTCAGTATAAATGGACTAATAGAACAAGTCCCACACACTGCTACAAGCTGAAATATTTTTTCAGAGCTAGATGCAGATAAAAAATATTTTTAATTTGCAACCTGATGGAGGTCAGTATAGATGGACTAATAGACCAAGTCCCACACACTGCTAGAAGCCCAAATATTTTTTCAGAGCTAGATGCAGAAAAAAATTATATTCAATTTGCAACTTGATGTAGGTCAGTATAGATGGACTAATAGACCAAGTCCCACACACTGCTAGAAGCCCAAATATTTTTTCAGAGCTAGATGCAGAAAAAAATGATATTCAATTTGCAACCTGATGGAGGTCAGTATAGATGGACTAATAGAACAAGTCCCACACACTGCTAGAAGCCCAAATATTTTTTCAGAGCTAGATGCAGATAAAAATTATTTTTAATTTGCAACCTGATGGAGGTCAGTATAGATGGACTAATAGACCAAGTTCCACACACTGCTAAAAGCCCAAATATTTTTTCAGAGCTAGATGCAGATAAAAATTATATTCAATTTGCAACCTGATGGAAGTCAGTATAGATGGACTAATAGAACAAGTCCCACACACTGCTACAAGCTGAAATATTTTTTCAGAGCTAGATGCAGAAAAAAATTATTTTTAATTTGCAACCTGATGGAGGTCAGTATAGATGGACTAATAGACCAAGTCCCACACACTGCTAGAAGCCCAAATATTTTTTCAGAGCTAGATGCAGATAAAAATTATATTCAATTTGCAACCTGATGGAAGTCAGTATAGATGGACTAATAGAACAAGTCCCACACACTGCTACAAGCTGAAATATTTTTTCAGAGCTAGATGCAGAAAAAAATTATTTTTAATTTGCAACCTGATGGAGGTCAGTATAGATGGACTAATAGAACAAGTCCCACACACTGCTAGAAGCCCAAATATTTTTTCAGAGCTAGATGCAGAAAAAATTATATTGAATTTGCAACCTGATGGAGGTCAGCATAGATGGACTAATAGAACAAGTCACATACACTGCTAGAAGCACAAATATTTTTTCACAGCTAGATGCAGATAAAAATTATTTTTAATTTGCAACGTGATGGAGGTCAGTATAGATGGACTAATAGACCAAGTCCCACACACTGCTAGAAGCAAAAATGTTTTTTCAGAGCTAGATGCAGAAAAAAATTATATTCAATTTGCAACCTGATGGAGGTCAGTATAAATGGACTAATAGAACAAGTCCCACACACTGCTAGAAGCCCAAATATTTTTTCAGAGCTAGATGCAGAAAAAAATTATATTCAATTTGCAACCTAATGGAGGTCAGTATAAATGGACTAATAGAACAAGTCCCACACACTGCTACAAGCTGAAATATTTTTTCAGAGCTAGATGCAGATAAAAATTATTTTTAATTTGCAACCTGATGGAGGTCAGTATAGATGGACTAATAGACCAAGTCCCACACACTGCTAGAAGCCCAAATATTTTTTCAGAGCTAGATGCAGAAAAAAATTATATTCAATTTGCAACTTGATGGAGGTCAGTATAGATGGACTAATAGACCAAGTCCCACACACTGCTAGAAGCCCAAATATTTTTTCAGAGCTAGATGCAGAAAAAATGATATTCAATTTCCAACCTGATGGAGGTCAGCATAGATGGACTAGTAGACCAAGTCCCACACACTGCTAGAAGCCCAAATATTTTTTCAGAGCTAGATGCAGAAAAAAATTATATTAAATTTGCAGTCTGATGGAGATCAGTCTAGATGGACTATTAGACCAAGTCCCACACACTGCTAGAAGCCCAAATATTTATTCAGAGCTAGATGCAGAAAAAAATTATATTGAATTTGCAACCTGATGGAAGTTAGTATAGATGGACTAATAGAACAAGTCCCACACACTGCTAGAAGCCCAAATATTTTTTCAGAGCTAGATGCAGAAAAAATTATATTGAATTTGCAACCTGATGGAGGTCAGTATAGATGGACTAATAGAACAAGTCACATACACTGCTAGAAGCACAAATATTTTTTCAGAGCTAGATGCAGATAAAAATTATTTTTAATTTGCAACGTGATGGAGGTCAGTATAGATGGACTAATAGACCAAGTCCCACACACTGTTGGAAGCAAAAATATTTTTTCAGAGCTAGATGCAGAAAAAAATTATATTCAATTTGAAACCTGATGGAGGTCAGTATAGATGGACTAATAGAACCAGTCCCACACACTGCTAGAAGCCCAAATATTTTTTCAGAGCTAGATGCAGAAAAAAATTATATTCAATTTGCAACCTAATGGAGGTCAGTATAAATGGACTAATAGAACAAGTCCCACACACTGCTACAAGCTTAAAAATTTTTTCAGAGCTAGATGCAGATAAAAATTATTTTTAATTTGAAACCTGATGGAGGTCAGTATAGATGGACTAATAGACCAAGTCCCACACACTGCTAGAAGCCCAAATATTTTTTCAGAGCTAGATGTAGAAAAAAATTATATTGAATTTGCAACCTGATGGAGGTCAGTATAGATGGACTAATAGAACAAGTTCCACACACTGCTAGAAGCCCAAATATTTTTTCAGAGCTAGATGCAGAAAAAATTATATTGAATTTGCAACCTGATGGAGGTCAGTATAGATGGACTAATAGAAAAAGTCCCACACACTGCTAGAAGCACAAATATTTTTTCAGAGCTAGATGCAGAAAAAAATTATATTCAATTTGCAAACTAATGGAGGTCAGTATAAAAGGACTAATAGAACAAGTCCCACACACTGCTACAAGCTGAAATATTTTTTCAGAGCTAGATGCAGATAAAAATTATTTTTAATTTGCAACCTGATGGAGGTCAGTATAGATGGACTAATAGACCAAGTCCCACACACTGCTAGAAGCCCAAATATTTTTTCAGAGCTAGATGCAAAAAAAATTATATTCAATTTGCAACTTGATGGAGGTCAGTATACATGGACTAATAGACCAAGTCCCATACACTGCTAGAAGCCCAAATATTTTTTCAGAGCTAGATGCAGAAAAAAATGATATTCAATTTGCAACCTGATGGGGGTCAGTATAGATGGACTAATAGAACAAGTCCCACACACTGCTAGAAGCCCAAATATTTTTTCAGAGCTAGATGCAGAAAAAAATTATATTGAATTTGCAACCTGACGGAAGTCAGTATGGATGGACGAATAGAACAAGTCCCACACACTGCTACAAGCTGAAATATTTTTTCAGAGCTATATGCAGACAAAAATTGTTTTTAATTTGCAACCTGATGGAGGTCAGTATAGATGGACTAATAGAACAAGTCCCACACACTGCTAGAAGCCCAAATTTTTTTTCAGAGCTAGATGCAGAAAAAATTATATTGAATTTGCAACCTGATGGAGGTCAGTATAGATGGACTAATAGACCAAGTCCCACACACTGCTAGAAGCCCAAATATTTTTTCAGAGCTAGATGCAGATAAAAATTATTTTTAATTTGCAACCTGATGGAGGTCAGTATAGATGGACTAATAGAACAAGTCCCACACACTGCTAGAAGCCCAAATATTTTTTCAGAGCTAGATGCAGAAAAAAATTATATTCAATTTGCAACCTGATGGAGGTCAGTATAGATGGACTAATAGACAAAGTCCCACACACTGCTGGAAGCCCAAATATTTTTTCAGAGCTAGATGCAGAAAAAAATGATATTCAATTTGCAACCTGATGGAGGTCAGTATAGATGGACTAATAGAACAAGTCCCACACACTGCTAGAAGCCCAAATATTTTTTCAGAGCTAGATGCAGATAAAAATTATTTTTAATTTGCAACCTGATGGAGGTCAGTATAGATGGACTAATAGACCAAGTCCCACACACTGCTAGAAGCCCAAATATTTTTTCAGAGCTAGATGCAGATAAAAATTATATTCAATTTGCAACCTGATGGAAGTCAGTATAGATGGACTAATAGAACAAGTCCCACACACTGCTACAAGCTGAAATATTTTTTCAGAGCTAGATGCAGAAAAAAATTATTTTTAATTTGCAACCTGATGGAGGTCAGTATAGATGGACTAATAGAACAAGTCCCACACACTGCTAGAAGCCCAAATATTTTTTCAGAGCTAGATGCAGAAAAAAATTATTTTTAATTTGCAACCTGATGGAGGTCAGTATAGATGGACTAATAGACCAAGTCCCACACACTGCTAGAAGCCCAAATATTTTTTCAGAGCTAGATGCAGATAAAAATTATATTCAATTTGCAACCTGATGGAAGTCAGTATAGATGGACTAATAGAACAAGTCCCACACACTGCTACAAGCTGAAATATTTTTTCAGAGCTAGATGCAGAAAAAAATTATTTTTAATTTGCAACCTGATGGAGGTCAGTATAGATGGACTAATAGAACAAGTCCCACACACTGCTAGAAGCCCAAATATTTTTTCAGAGCTAGATGCAGAAAAAATTATATTCAATTTGCAACCTGATGGAGGTCAGCATAGATGGACTAATAGAACAAGTCACATACACTGCTAGAAGCACAAATATTTTTTCACAGCTAGATGCAGATAAAAATTATTTTTAATTTGCAACGTGATGGAGGTCAGTATAGATGGACTAATAGACCAAGTCCCACACACTGCTAGAAGCAAAAATATTTTTTCAGAGCTAGATGCAGAAAAAAATTATATTCAATTTGCAACCTGATGGAGGTCAGTATAAATGGACGAATAGAACAAGTCCCACACACTGCTAGAAGCCCAAATATTTTTTCAGAGCTAGATGCAGAAAAAAATTATATTCAATTTGCAACCTAATGGAGGTCAGTATAAATGGACTAATAGAACAAGTCCCACACACTGCTACAAGCTGAAATATTTTTTCAGAGCTAGATGCAGATAAAAATTATTTTTAATTTGCAACCTGATGGAGGTCAGTATAGATGGACTAATAGACCAAGTCCCACACACTGCTAGAAGCCCAAATATTTTTTCAGAGCTAGATGCAGAAAAAAATTATATTCAATTTGCAACTTGATGGAGGTCAGTATAGATGGACTAATAGACCAAGTCCCACACACTGCTAGAAGCCCAAATATTTTTTCAGAGCTAGATGCAGAAAAAAATTATATTCAATTTGCAACTTGATGGAGGTCAGTATAGATGGACTAATAGACCAAGTCCCACACACTGCTAGAAGCCCAAATATTTTTTCAGAGCTAGATGCAGAAAAAATTATATTCAATTTCCAACCTGATGGAGGTCAGCATAGATGGACTAGTAGACCAAGTCCCACACACTGCTAGAAGCCCAAATATTTTTTCAGAGCTAGATGCAGAAAAAAATTATATTAAATTTGCAGCCTGATGGAGATCAGTCTAGATGGACTATTAGACCAAGTCCCACACACTGCTAGAAGCCCAAATATTTATTCAGAGCTAGATGCAGAAAAAAATTATATTGAATTTGCAACCTGATGGAAGTTAGTATAGATGGACTAATAGAACAAGTCCCACACACTGCTAGAAGCCCAAATATTTTTTCAGAGCTAGATGCAGAAAAAATTATATTGAATTTGCAACCTGATGGAGGTCAGTATAGATGGACTAATAGAACAAGTCACATACACTGCTAGAAGCACAAATATTTTTTCAGAGCTAGATGCAGATAAAAATTATTTTTAATTTGCAACGTGATGGAGGTCAGTATAGATGGACTAATAGACCAAGTCCCACACACTGTTGGAAGCAAAAATATTTTTTCAGAGCTAGATGCAGAAAAAAATTATATTCAATTTGCAACCTGATGGAGGTCAGTATAGATGGACTAATAGAACCAGTCCCACACACTGCTAGAAGCCCAAATATTTTTTCAGAGCTAGATGCAGAAAAAAATTATATTCAATTTGCAACCTAATAGAGGTCAGTATAAATGGACTAATAGAACAAGTCCCACACACTGCTACTAGCTTAAATATTTTTTCAGAGCTAGATGCAGATAAAAATTATTTTTAATTTGAAACCTGATGGAGGTCAGTATAGATGGACTAATAGACCAAGTCCCACACACTGCTAGAAGCCCAAATATTTTTTCAGAGCTAGATGCAGAAAAAAATTATATTGAATGTGCAACCTGATTGAGGTCAGTATAGATGGACTAATAGAACAAGTCCCACACACTGCTACAAGCTGAAATATTTTTTCAGAGCTAGATGCAGAAAAAAATTATATTGAATTTGCAACCTGATGGAGGTCAGTATAGATGGACTAATAGAACAAGTCCCACACACTGCTAGAAGCCCAAATATTTTTTCAGAGCTAGATGCAGATAAAAATTATATTCAATTTGCAACCTGATGGAAGTCAGTATAGATGGACTAATAGAACAAGTCCCACACACTGCTACAAGCTGAAATATTTTTTCAGAGCTAGATGCAGAAAAAAATTATTTTTAATTTGCAACCTGATGGAGGTCAGTATAGATGGACTAATAGAACAAGTCCCACACACTGCTAGAAGCCCAAATATTTTTTCAGAGCTAGATGCAGAAAAAATTATATTCAATTTGCAACCTGATGGAGGTCAGCATAGATGGACTAATAGAACAAGTCACATACACTGCTAGAAGCACAAATATTTTTTCACAGCTAGATGCAGATAAAAATTATTTTTAATTTGCAACGTGATGGAGGTCAGTATAGATGGACTAATAGACCAAGTCCCACACACTGCTAGAAGCAAAAATATTTTTTCAGAGCTAGATGCAGAAAAAAATTATATTCAATTTGCAACCTGATGGAGGTCAGTATAAATGGACTAATAGAACAAGTCCCACACACTGCTAGAAGCCCAAATATTTTTTCAGAGCTAGATGCAGAAAAAAATTATATTCAATTTGCAACCTAATGGAGGTCAGTATAAATGGACTAATAGAACAAGTCCCACACACTGCTACAAGCTGAAATATTTTTTCAGAGCTAGATGCAGATAAAAATTATTTTTAATTTGCAACCTGATGGAGGTCAGTATAGATGGACTAATAGACCAAGTCCCACACACTGCTAGAAGCCCAAATATTTTTTCAGAGCTAGATGCAGAAAAAAATTATGTTCAATTTGCAACTTGATGGAGGTCAGTATAGATGGACTAATAGACCAAGTCCCACACACTGCTAGAAGCCCAAATATTTTTTCAGAGCTAGATGCAGAAAAAATTATATTCAATTTCCAACCTGATGGAGGTCAGCATAGATGGACTAGTAGACCAAGTCCCACACACTGCTAGAAGCCCAAATATTTTTTCAGAGCTAGATGCAGAAAAAAATTATATTAAATTTGCAGCCTGATGGAGATCAGTCTAGATGGACTATTAGACCAAGTCCCACACACTGCTAGAAGCCCAAATATTTATTCAGAGCTAGATGCAGAAAAAAATTATATTGAATTTGCAACCTGATGGAAGTTAGTATAGATGGACTAATAGAACAAGTCCCACACACTGCTAGAAGCCCAAATATTTTTTCAGAGCTAGATGCAGAAAAAATTATATTGAATTTGCAACCTGATGGAGGTCAGTATAGATGGACTAATAGAACAAGTCACATACACTGCTAGAAGCACAAATATTTTTTCAGAGCTAGATGCAGATAAAAATTATTTTTAATTTGCAACGTGATGGAGGTCAGTATAGATGGACTAATAGACCAAGTCCCACACACTGTTGGAAGCAAAAATATTTTTTCAGAGCTAGATGCAGAAAAAAATTATATTCAATTTGCAACCTGATGGAGGTCAGTATAGATGGACTAATAGAACCAGTCCCACACACTGCTAGAAGCCCAAATATTTTTTCAGAGCTAGATGCAGAAAAAAATTATATTCAATTTGCAACCTAATGGAGGTCAGTATAAATGGACTAATAGAACAAGTCCCACACACTGCTACAAGCTTAAATATTTTTTCAGAGCTAGATGCAGATAAAAATTATTTTTAATTTGAAACCTGATGGAGGTCAGTATAGATGGACTAATAGACCAAGTCCCACACACTGCTAGAAGCCCAAATATTTTTTCAGAGCTAGATGCAGAAAAAAATTATATTGAATGTGCAACCTGATTGAGGTCAGTATAGATGGACTAATAGAACAAGTCCCACACACTGCTACAAGCTGAAATATTTTTTCAGAGCTAGATGCAGAAAAAAATTATATTGAATTTGCAACCTGATGGAGGTCAGTATAGATGGACTAATAGAACAAGTCCCACACACTGCTAGAAGCCCAAATATTTTTTCAGAGCTAGATGCAGAAAAAATTATATTGAATTTGCAACCTGATGGAGGTCAGTATAGATGGACTAATAGAAAAAGTCCCACACACTGCTAGAAGCACAAATATTTTTTCAGAGCTAGATGCAGAAAAAAATTATATTCAATTTGCAAACTAATGGAGGTCAGTATAAAAGGACTAATAGAACAAGTCCCACACACTGCTACAAGCTGAAATATTTTTTCAGAGCTAGATGCAGATAAAAATTATTTTTAATTTGCAACCTGATGGAGGTCAGTATAGATGGACTAATAGACCAAGTCCCACACACTGTTAGAAGCCCAAATATTTTTTCAGAGCTAGATGCAAAAAAAATTATATTCAATTTGCAACTTGATGGAGGTCAGTATACATGGACTAATAGACCAAGTCCCATACACTGCTAGAAGCCCAAATATTTTTTCAGAGCTAGATGCAGAAAAAAATGATATTCAATTTGCAACCTGATGGGGGTCAGTATAGATGGACTAATAGAACAAGTCCCACACACTGCTAGAAGCCCAAATATTTTTTCAGAGCTAGATGCAGAAAAAAATTATATTGAATTTGCAACCTGACGGAAGTCAGTATGGATGGACTAATAGAACAAGTCCCACACACTGCTACAAGCTGAAATATTTTTTCAGAGCTATATGCAGACAAAAATTGTTTTTAATTTGCAACCTGATGGAGGTCAGTATAGATGGACTAATAGAACAAGTCCCACACACTGCTAGAAGCCCAAATTTTTTTTCAGAGCTAGATGCAGAAAAAATTATATTGAATTTGCAACCTGATGGAGGTCAGTATAGATGGACTAATAGACCAAGTCCCACACACTGCTAGAAGCCCAAATATTTTTTCAGAGCTAGATGCAGAAAAAAATTATGTTGAATTTGCAACCTGATGGAGGTCAGTATAGATGGACTAATAGAACAAGTCCCACACACTGCCACAAGCTGAAATATTTTTTCAGAGCTAGATGCAGATAAAAATTATTTTTAATTTGCAACCTGATGGAGGTCAGTATAGATGCACTAATAGACGAAGTCCCACACACTGCTAGAAGCCCAAATATTTTTTCAGAGCTAGATGCAGAAAAAAATTATATTCAATTTGCAACCTGGTAGAGGTCAGTATAGGTCAGTATAGATGGACTAATAGAATGATGCTATGCCCAAAAGGTTTTACTTCACTAGGTGCAGTAAAAAAATTGGTATTCTATACACAGTTGGTGTAGCTTGCAACACAGATAGGCTACTCCACTGACTAACACACTGTGCAATAAGCCAAAAAGAATTTGCTTTGCTAGATTTAGCCAAATGCTGTGAAAAAAACTTGCACAGCACTGGCACAGACCTGCCTGTCAAAAACTAATAGGAACTGATGTAACTTAGTCTTGAAAAGGACTGCAATTACAATTAGTCTTTACTCCCAACCTATCTATTTAAGAGCACAGACCTGCCTGATAAAAGTCGTAGGAAATAATGTAACTTAGTCCTTAAAACTCTTCCCTACTCCCAAGCTATCTGTAGATTTGTGCGAAAATTGGCTTTAAATTAACAAAGTATAGCGCACTCAGCAACAGCGGTGCCGTCTAACACGCAGCTGCAGCAGTGAGAAAATGGTGGCGACGGGGAAAATGGCTGGGTCTTATAGGGCAAGGACATGTGACATACACTGCCAATGACACATGCCCTTGCTTGTGTGAAAAAAAGCACTTCGCTCCGTGTGTGCGCTGCTGATAGGCTGACAGACTGCACCGCCCCACTGTAAATGCGAGGAAGAGAAAAAAAAATGGAGATCTTCATTATTTCTGCAGAGATCCATCCCCTGCCCCGCTGTACACTCAAACTGCGTATTAACATTAATTTTCAGCATTACTGAGAAAAAATCCAGTTATGATTTTGGTGCACGAACAGTTATCGAACATAACCTCGAACAGCCGAATTTTTTTCAAATTGTTCGTGTTCGCCGAACGGCTCGAACACCGACCAAAACAGCTCGAATTTGAGATTGGCCAACAGTTTGAGTCGAACACCGCTCATCTCTACTGCAGAGGAGCTGCAGCAGCTGAGTCCCAGAGGAATGTTCAGCTAAGCACAAAGAAAGAAATAAACTAGTGTGTTAAGTGCACACACAAGTAGTAACTAAAGAAGATGCAATGCTGGGAGTTAGCAACTCTCCAGTAACGCAACTAATAAACTTCTGCACTGCAAGACACCGCTGTGTAGAGCAGGAAGGATTTGGCAGCATGAAACGCCTGAGCACTAGATGGCGACGTGTAAAGCTGTAGATAGCTGCTGGCCAGGAAAGGCCTGGAACCTAAGTTCCTAAAGAGGAGGAGGATCTCTGCAGCACCCAACACATGGGTGTAAAAGCGGCAGTGTGACCACACATACAATGGCGGACCCTGGAATGCTGGATCGGTAGCAAGGATGCCTCCGTGGCATGGACACCAACCGGTGAACCGACACGGTAGAGCATTCCCCTAGCCCTAATTGATGGCTAGGATGAGTAGGGAGCTTTCAGCAGGAACCGTTGACAACGACTCTCACACACTGCATTTACTGCCAGAGATCTCACCCCAGGTTAGAAAGAGATAGACTAGGCACCGGGGCGGAGCCCACGGAGCACTTAAATACAATAGAGACACCCCCAGACCCCCAGGACAACCAACAACGCTGTGCTAGACAGCAGGGGGCATGGCTTAGCAACACATGCCTGCAAGGGTGTGGCTTATGGTACATGATCGCACGGGGGCGTGGCTTAGCGGCACATGACCATACGGGGCGTGACTTAGAGGCACATGCGCAGAAACCACACTAGAAATCCCTAGAACGGAACCTAAATGCTGACAATTACTGACCAGCAGGAAAGGGCCTGGCCGGACGCCACGAGAAAGCCCTTCTCCTGCGTACCGGCCTAACAAAGAGGAGCTAGTTTCCTGCACTTTAGACGGTACTACCTGAAGAACTGTCATAGCGTCTGTTCAACGTGGATTACCTGAGGACAGGGAGGAGGAGGAAAAGGAGGATGAGGATGAGGAGGAGAATATGGTCAGTCATCCGCTTGGTGAGGACATGGAAGTCTTGCCTCTTTGAAGTTTGGCACACATGGCTGAGATTATGTTACGCTGACTTTCTCGTGACCCTCGTGTTGTCCAACTTTTGTGTGACAGACATTACTGGTTGGTGACACTTCTAGACCCACGCTACAGGAGAACTTTCTGTCTCTTATTCCCATGCAGGACAGGCCTAATGAAATGGGGCAGTACAAAATAACCCTTGTTGCGGAATTATTGAAAAAATTCCCATCTGAAAACGCTGGCGGCAGAGTTTGCAGTTCATTGGACAACCAAGGAGTACAGGCGAGAGAGACACAAATGCAATTCAACAGAGGCAGGGGAACACTGTCAGAATTTTGGGACAGTTTCCTCAGACCCTCCCATTGCACAGGCCCTGAGATGCGGGGTACTCTCGCAAGGAGGGAAACGTTTCGGAAGTTGGTGAGGGAGTACCTTGCCGACCGTACCAACGTCCTCCATAATTACTTTGTGCCTTATAATTATTGGGCATACAAGCTGGAGACGTGGCATGAACTGGCTCTCTACACCTTGGAGGTCCTGCAAGCGTTTTGTCAGAGTGGGTTTTTAGTGCCGCTGGTGGAATTATAACCGATAGGCCCATCCGCCTGTCAACGGAAAATGCTGACAGGCTGACTCTTATAAAAATTAAGATGGGCTCGATTGGGCCAGACTTCTCAACACCAGCGAATGATAGCAGCGAAACATAAACTCAAATACAGTGTTTTTTTTGTGAGGTCTAACTCTATTCCCATGCACCTCTGTCTTCACACCCAGACATGGGTATAGTCTTCCTGATTTTGTCTATTTGCTCTTGTCCTCCTCCTTCTCCTCATCCTAAAACCTTCACATCCTCCTCCATATCACCACCATATCTACCATATCACCATATCTACGTCACTTGCAAGGGACATTGGAGTTCCTCCAAATTTTTGGCAGCCGTTGCATTCTCTGCATAGGCAAACAGTATGGGAGACCCGCTTCCTAATAATGGGAACATTGTTTCAGGAGACCTTCCGACCTCTATGTCTCTTGCAAGGGGCATTGGATTGCCTTTAATCATTTGGCAGTCGTTGCATTCACTGCATGGCCATACAGTTTGGGAGACCCACTTCCTAATAATGGGAACATTGTTTTCAGGAGGCCCTCCGACCCCTACGTCTCTTGCAAGGGGCAGCCCATGTGTCTTTAAATTGTTAATAGGGTTTTTCCTAAAATTTGGCAGCCGTTGGACTCACTGCATACCGTATAACTGTATAGAAGACCCTCTTCTTTCTAATAGGAAGATGTCGTTACTGTAGCCCAGCTCTATGTGTGTTTAAATTGTTAGTGGGGTTTTTCCTAAATTTTGTCAGCCGTTGGACTCATTGCATACCCTATGATTCTATAGCAGACCCTCTCCTTTCTAATGGGAACATGTCATTACTGTGGCCCAGCTCTATGTGTCTTTAAATTGTTAGTGGAGTTTTTCGTAAATTTTGGCAGCTCTTGCAGTCACTGCATGGGCATTACCATTATAGGAGACCCACTCCTTTATAAAGGGAACATTTTTTCACTGAGACCCTCCTCTATGTCTCTTCAAAGGGGTATTGGGGTGCATTCAAATTTTTGGCAGCCCTAGCAATCACTGCATACGCAATAACAGTATAGGAGATCCACTCTTTAATAATGCGAACAACAAAGCAGAGCCGACTGCTGGCCCTTTAAGAATAGTAAGACTGTAAAAATAGTGGTTTTCACTTTCACAATCCCTCCTTCATGAATGAAACAGGATGAGTCTGATGATGTTTCACACACCACATGGCCAGATAAGGTTGTAAAATGTTAAAATGATATTTCCCGGTGAATGCATTTGTCTTGGTTGAAAGCAATGCAAAAGTGCAAAAATGCATCAAAAACGCTATGTGTGAACATAGCCCAAGGTGTTTTTGGCTATTTATTTTGCCTTATATACAAGTCATTATCCTGAAAGGATGTTCCTTAACATATTTCCCAGGAAAATCCATTTTGGTTTCGTTTTTGTATGTTTTATTGTGAGTCCGTAAAAGTGGCGTAATACCTCTGACAACGTTGTTGACAGCAGTGACCTGGAAGTCAGAAATGCTTCCAGGGGTCTTCCCCATGCTGTCTCCATGTCATTTGAGCACTGTTCCTATCGGTTTGGGCAATTTTTAGGCCCTCTGCAGACCGCCGAGGGTATCCGCCGGAAAAATGCTCGTGTTTCCCAAAGTCTTACATTGGGCTTGTTTTTCGGACCGAGCACTCGAGCATTTCAGTTTGCTCAACCCGAGCAACAAGTACCCAAGCATTTTAGTGCTCGCTCACCACTACTTACTGTACTTACTATATACTATAGTACTCCTTTATTGGAGTATATAGAAAAATTGCCGATCTCCTATGAAGCTCAGTCTGTTGCTTAACTTCACAGGAGGACCAACATGGTAGTTATAGGGCTCTTCAGCAGGCCGCTGGCTGACAAGATAACTCCTTGCTTCTCCCACAATCACATCACTGGGGACATACGAGAACACTCCGGTAATGACATTACTTAAATTCTGCTGTCATAGATTAACTGCAGCTTTCAAATGGTTAAACTATAGTAACTGGAGCAAGATCCAGTTGCTGCTGTTACAGGCAGATGCAGGCTTTGTAACACAGCAGGCATCTGCCTAGTGTAGTGAGCTGGCCGGCTCTGGCTGTTCTGTGATAATTGATATAGAGCCTGTTACAGAAGTGATTACACAGGATGATGTTGCCACCTTGTGGCCAGAGGTTGCACCTGTGCAGGGTGTGATGACAGAGAAAAAGACTGAACCTCCTGTGTCCCGCCCTAGAGAGTCACGTGACCAAAGTGGGAAGCAGGAAAAAGCGCGCGAAGAGTCTGCTGTGGTCTGTGAAAAGAGCCAGGACGGTGTGCAGGCCCTCGTGTGTGGCGCAGGAGAGACTCTCAACGTGATTTCTTCTATCTAACACCATATCCTTGGAACCTTCCCCAGCTTCTGCACTGCTGAAGGATTCAGCTGTTACACTCCCTGCTACTGGAGTGTGGACTACATAAGGGGACCCACCAGAGCTTCTATCCGGATGAGAGAGACTGCAAGTGGGACCTCTGGCGAGAGGCCGAAGTACCTCTTCCTTTCTTTCCGCGAATTCTGCTGTTCCTGTTTTTTTTTCCGGCTGGGACGCCCTCCTGCAAAGACAGACAGGCCTGCGATGGGGGACACATCCTTCTGGAGTAAAGGACTGGTAACGTGTGAGTAGGGACAGTGAGGGTCAGCTTATCAGTACACGTTATTACTGTGCATATTTACGGTAGTCATTTATTGTTTTTCTTTGCTGTGTTAAAAATGTATACGAGTAAAGATACGGTTATCAAGATAGAGTCTGTGTGTGGGGATCTTGCTGGGCCGGATCATAGATACCAATGCGCGGCCTTGCCCGCGGTCACTTCATCTAGCGTAGTCGGCAGGATCTGTGACCAACAAGATTCCCACCCAGGCCACGTGTACAGTCAGAAACCCCCGCCGGTGTCTATTGTGAATCAGGTCAGGAAATTTGGCGGACGAAACTACCCTGTACCAGAGTGAGCGGAACAAGTCCGGATACTGGGGGAAATGTATAATATTGACCCTAAGACCTTGGCAGAAATGGCGGTACTGACGCTAGAGGGGGAGGCATGGACGACAGTCAGACTGGAGACTGTCAGGGGCCAGCGTACAGTAGATGATTTGGTGCGGGTGCTGGAGAACACCTATGGGCCGACCACATACCAGGGAACACTGCGACACATGTTCTTTAGACAGACGCAGCTTGAATGGGAGGATGTTCCCAAATATGCGAACGCCCTTCAGGTACTCCTTGAACAATCCTGTGGAAAAGGGGAGCAACTAGCTGGTATGGCTTCTCGTGACCTGGTACTGAGAGACCAATTTGTAATAGGACTGAGAGACCAGTATCTTAACCGAACGTTACAGGACTTGATCCGGATGATGCCGGCTCTTACTTTAGCTGAAGTCAAACAGGAAGCCATAGAACGTTCAAGGGGACCCGTCATGGATGTGGGGATTCAAGGTGCTGCGTGCAGATCCATATCTGACATTAAAAATCCGAACAGTGACACGGAAGACCTGAAACAGATGGTAGCAGACTTACAGAGACAGATATTACAGTTAACATTAGACCGACAGGGAGACCAGCGAAGACAGCCTAGTCGTCCCGTGGGACAGTGTTGGTCATGCGTTGATCCTCGCCATAGGGCAAATCGTTGTCCTCAACACTTCCCTCCGCAACAACCTCCGTCGCACCAACGAACAAACCCTCAGTCACCCCAGCGAAGGGAATTTTGATCAGACCAGCGAATGGAACCCCAGCCATATCCACAAGCAGAGCCACCACGCCGGACCTCACCACAATGGCCGCCGTTAAACTAGACACCCCTGCAGCTGAGGCTCGCGCAGCAGGGGAGGCCAAGGAGAGGGGTGTGGAAAAACAGAGCCGATGGCGGAGTGCTCTTGCCGCAAATAGCCCAACACTTGAAGTTGTCCTGGAAGGAATTGCCATACAGGGACTGATGGACACTGGGTCACAAGTGACCACGATCTCTGAACAGTTTTACGAAAATTACCTCAAACCAAGAACTGCTCGTGACCGAGACACCGCCATTATGATTATTGCGGCTAATAATCTACTCATTCCAGTGACCGGAGTTGCTTGGATGGACACAAAGGCCTGCGGACAGGACTTAGGGAAACGAGGGATCGTCATCGTCAAGGAAGGTTTCGGCTCCGAAACCCCAGTGATAGTTGGAATGAACATCTTGAAAGATCTAGATCTTATGCTGTTGACAAGAAAAGGACCCAAATACTGGCAGAAAGTCACCAAACATAAGCCGACTCGTCTGGCTTTCCAGCGCGTAATCCGGACCGTTGGACTTCAACAGATGGCAGAGGAACAACTACCCCTAGCCGCCATTACGGTGCCACGCCGTACCCGGATTACTTTGCCCGCTGAAAAAGAGACAGTCATTTCCTTACCCCTTAACACCCACCGACAACTTGAGGGGGTTGAAGTGTTGATTGAGCCGAGGACCCCAAGTGGGGGTAAGCTAAACCCATTAGTTGCTCGCACTCTAGCCGTCGTGAGGAACGGGAGAGTCCCTGTCAGGCTAAACAACACTGCAGACGTAGGCCTAGCCCTTGAAGCCGGCACTCAACTTGCCCGGGTATATGCTCTACCCACGGAATTGAATCCCATTGGGCCCCTAGAATTCACCCCGTCTACAGAAGGCGACTGGACGGTAACCGTCTCAGCCATAAACGCTCAAGTAGACGATGAAGACATTGGGCGAAAACTACGGGAAAAAGTGCAGCTAGACACGTCTCAGTACACCAAACAAGAATTGTCTCAAGTGGAGGAACTCCTGCGGGAACACCAAGACTCCTTTGCAAAGCATGACACAGACTTTGGGTGTACCACCAGTATCCAGCACGAGATACCCACGGGCGATACCCCCCCTATCTGCGAGAGGTACCGGCAGATACCACCTCAGCAATACCAGGAGGTGAAAAGCCTGTTAGAATCTATGCTACACGCCGGAGTGGTACGTGAAAGCCAGAGCCCGTGGGCTGCACCCGTGGTGATAGTCAAAAAGAAAGATGGTTCCCTGAGATTTTGCGTGGACTACCATAGGCTGAACGCTTGCACTATCCGGGACTCATATCCACTTCCCCGGATCGAAGAGTCACTGACCGCCCTGAAGAAGGCCAAATATTTTTCGTCCCTAGACCTGGCCCCTGGATATTGGCAGGTTCCAATGAGTGAGAAGGACAGGGAAAAGACCGCCTTCATCCTTCCCATGGGCCTGTATGAGTTCGACCGGATGCCGTTCGGCTTGAATAACGCACCAGGGACCGTTCAGAGACTGATGGAACGCTGTCTGGGAGACTTTAACTTTGAGTTTACGCTGATATACCTTGACGACATCGTGATATACTCCGCCACCTTCGAGGATCATCTTCACAAGCTTGGCCAAGTGTTCCAGCGCTTGAGGGGACACGGCTTGAAGTTGAAACCCAGCAAGTGCCGTCTGTTCCAGCAGGAAATAAACTACTTGGGTCACCGGATCTCGGCCGAAGGTGTCCAGCCCTCTCCGGAGAAGATAGCAGCCGTTCAAGAGTGGCCGCAGCCAACTACCGTCAAAGAAGTCCGGGCTTTTCTGGGACTAGCAGGCTACTACCGTCGGTTTGTCAAGGACTTTGCTCGGCTTGCTGAACCACTGCATGAGGTTCTACGAGGGATCGCAAACAGTCCCAGAGGACGACGCATCAGTTGGGGGCCTGACCGAGAAAAATCCTTTCAGGCACTTAAGGCTGCTCTAACATCACCCCCTGTTCTGGCGTATGCAGATTACACATTACCGTTTCAGTTGCACACCGACGCCAGCCTTCAAGGTCTAGGGGCGGTCCTCTCTCAAGTTCAAGATAATAAAGAACGCGTGAAGGCCTATGCCAGTAGGTCTCTCCGTGACACCGAAAAGAATCCCGTCAACTACAGCTCCTTTCGCTTAGAACTCTTGGCTCTGACTAGGGCTATGACGGAGAAATTTGCTGGCTATCTGACAGGAGCGGAGGTGCTGGTCATGACGGACAACAATCCTCTTGCCCACCTAGAGAATGCCAAACTAGGGGCAATGGAACAGCGCTGGATGGCCAGGCTCTCTAGATTCCAGTACAAAATTAAATACAGAGCGGGGAATGAGAATCAGAATGCGGACAGCCTGTCTAGAGTGACATCATCCCCGCCAGTGGGGGACCGGGATGAAGAGTTGGAGGAAGATGAGATGCCTGACTTTGCCCGACTCGCAAAGCAAATAGAAGATAGCCGCCAGTATGCGGTAGGAGGGATTGAAGCCGTAGTGGGATCTCCCCTGTCCCAGCAAGAATGGGCCAAGCTTCAAGAACGAGATCCCGAGCACGTCTTACTGAAACAGTATGTGAATAAACAAGAGAAACCGCCCTCGGAAGTGAGAGCCCGACTATCGACCGGAGCCTTGGCTCTGCTTGCCCAGTGGGATCGGCTGATCGTGAAAGATGGAGTCCTGTGTCGCAGGGCCCTTTTATCCCATATGCTGGAGGAGTGTTTGCAGATTTTCGTCCCGGTGCAGTTGGCCCATGAGATGGTGGGCGAAGCTCACAGGAGGAACGGCCACTTCGGCATAGACAAGACCCTCCGGTGGACCCAGCAGTTCATTTTTTGTCCGGGGCTCCGTAAGTTGGTTGAAAACGTCTGTCAAGCATGCCGTACCTGTGAATTCCACAAGTCCGCGGAGCAGCGTGCCCCCGTCCAGACTATTAAGACGTCGAGGCCCTGTTGATGGTGGACTATCTGTTGATCGGAAAGGCGAATAGTGGCTACCAGTACTGTCTGGTGATGGTGGACCACTTCACGAAATTCGCTGTCGCTGTTGCTACCAAGGATCAGACTGCTGAATCAGCTGCACAGGCTATCTGTCAGCAATTCGTTCGGGTCTACGGGTGTCCGGAGCGGCTACACTCTGATCAGGGGGCTTGTTTCGAAGGGCGAGTCATTGAAAAACTCCAACGGATGTATGGAATCAAGAAGTCCAGGACCACCCCTTACCATCCACAAGGGAATGGCCCGTGTGAACGCTTTAACCGGACCCTCTTACAACTGATCCGGACTTTGGCTGAAGACAAAAAGTCCGACTGGCCTCGATTCCTCCCGGAACTGCTGTGGGCCTATAATAATCAGGTCCATTCCGTCACCGGATACACCCCATACACCCTTCTCTTTGGCCGTCCAGGCAAAGACATCCATGAGTTGCAACTGTCTAGCTCCGAAGAAGATACCTGTGGTACCTATCCTTCATGGCTACAAACACACCGCCAGAGAATGGAGACTGTCTACCGGCTAGTAGGCCGACAAATTCAGGATCAAGTGCACGCTGACCCACTTCCGGTACAAGAAGACCCACTGAATGTAGGTCAACTGGTCCTAGTCCGAATAAAGAAGCCGCAAGGGAAACTCCGGCCCAAGTGGGAGACCGAAGTCTATCGAGTAATTGGACAGCCGTACCCCGGTGGCCCCATCTATCGAGTGCAGGGCGAAGACAGCGGCAGCATCCGAACTTTGCACCGTAATATGTTGTGCCCCTGCCGTTCCCAGCCTGACTCCCCTACTGTGATACCTAGAGAGATGGATATCACTAATACTGTCGGAGATACTGACCTCGGGGATGTAGAGACTGAATGCATGCCTACCCCTGTCCGTCCGACTGACGCACTTGAACCGATTACCTCCTCTACTGACATGTCGACTGGGAAAGAGAGTGGGGTGACTGATAGGACAGAGGGGATCCAACCCGTTAGGCGGACAACGAGGACCACTGCAGGGGTACCTCCAGGACAGTCCTACAGAGACCAATATGTGTGGCCCTCTTCCCAGCCGCTCCCTGTCACATCCACAGCCATCGCCGCCCTGGAGCCGGTCGTTGGCAGGGACTGCCAACCTTTGAGTGGGTGGGCGTGTAGTGAGCTGGCCGGCTCTGGCTGTTCTGTGATAATTGATATAGAGCCTGTTACAGAAGTGATTACACAGGATGATGTTGCCACCTTAAGGCCAGAGGTTGCACCTGCGCAGGGTGTGATGACAGAGAAAAAGACTGAGCCTCCTGTGTCCCGCCCTAGAGAGTCACGTGACCAAAGTGGGGAGCAGGAAAAAGCGCGCGAAGAGTCTGCTGTGGTCTGTGAAAAGAGCCAGGACGGTGTGCAGGCCCTCGTGTGTGGCGCAGGAGAGACTCTCAACGTGATTTCTTCTATCTAACACCATATCCTCGGAGCCTTCCCCAGCTTCTGCACTGCTGAAGGATTCAGCTGTTACACTCCCTGCTACTGGAGTGTGGACTACATAAGGGGACCCACCAGAGCTTCTATCCGGATCAGAGAGACTGTAAGCGGGACCTCTGGCGAGAGGCCGAAGTACCCCTTCCTTTCTTTCCGCGAATTCTGCTGTTCCTGTTTTTTCCGGCTGGGACGCCCTGCTGCAAAGACAGACAGGCCTGCGACGGGGGACACATCCTTCTGGAGTAAAGGACTGGTAACGTGTGAGTAGGGACAGTGAGGGTCAGCTTATCAGTACACGTTATTACTGTGCATATTTACAGTTGTCATTTATTGTTTTTCTTTGCTGTGTTTAAAATGTATACGAGTAAAGATACGGTTATCAAGATAGAGTCTGTGTGTGGGGATCTTGCTGGGCCAGATCATAGATACCAATGCGCGGCCTTGCCCGTGGTCACTTCACTAGTATGAAGACAGCTCAGTTCCTGAGCTGGCATAAGATATTCCTACCAACCTATGATGAAAATGTATGTCACAGGTCAATAAGAGATTAATACACTTTTTATAAATAAATGTGCAACCTAATTAAAACTGACAAGTTTGTTATCCCTGTAACTGTAACAACCCATACAATACAGTGAACAGATTATCTACAGTGAACGGCATAAAAAATATTGTAATTCTTTTTCCTTTTTCATTAAACCCCCCAAAAAGTTACTTCACATGTAAAACTTACATACGTATTAGGCAAAATGGCACTTAAAAAATAATAAAGCTTTTCTCATAAAAAAAGAAGACCTTATTTATTTGAAGCTTACTGTACATAAAAAAGTTTTGGTTGTTACCTTTATGAATGGATGAAAAAAAAAAATCTTTTGGTCATTTTAACTATTTCATCACAAAAATGTCATTGCATATAGATTTATCGTCTTTAAGTGCTTATTTATATATGCTTGTGTGCATGTATGTATTATGTATATGTATGTGTAATGTTCTAATAAACTAGTAATTTATTATCAAATATATAGATATATCTAAATACAGTATATGCCTTGGCGTACACTGTGTCAGTTTTCAACTGAAATATTGCCAATATTTTCCCTGTATGACTCATAAGCCACTGCAAAAGTCCCTGGCAGGAGGGAGGAGGGAGTAGCTGTGTCAGTAGTAGAAGAAGGGCTAAATGAGCTATTGTAAGTACACAGTGCTATATAATATGATGATTGCTATATATTAAGAATATAAAATCTTTGATGGGAGTGCTTCAACCCCTTAAGCCCCGGAGCATTTTTCGTTTTTGCATTTTCGTTTTTGCTCCCCTTGTTCCCAGAGCCATAGCGTTTTTATTTTTTGGTCAATATGGCCATGTGAGGGCTTATTTTTGTGGGACGAGTTGTACTTTTCAACGCCATTACTAGTTTTACCATATCCTGTACGGGAAAACGGGAAAAAAATTCCAAGTGCGGTAAAATTTCAAAAAAAGTGCAATACCACAGTTGTTTTTTATTTATTTTTTTTACCACGTTCACTGAATGCTAAAACTGACCTGCCCTTCTCATTCTACAGGTCATTACGAGTTCATAGACACCAAACATGTATAGGTTCTTTTATATTTAAGTGGTGAAAA
The DNA here is from genome assembly GCF_046119375.1 of Phyllobates terribilis. Lineage (NCBI taxonomy): Eukaryota > Metazoa > Chordata > Amphibia > Anura > Dendrobatidae > Phyllobates > Phyllobates terribilis. The sequence goes on from NW_027362762.1 coordinate 697,987,237, forward strand.
AAAATTCCAAAATTTGGTAAAAAAAAAAATAAAAAAATAGCGCCATTTTCTAACACCCGTAGTGTCTCCATTTTTCGTGATCTGGGGCTGGTTGATGGCTTATTTTTTGCGCACCGGGCTGACGTTTTTATTGATAACATTTGGGGTAGATCGGATGTTTTGATCGCCCGTTATTGCATTTTATTGCAATTTTGCGGCGACCAAAAAAGGTAATTCAGGCGTTTAGAATTTTTTTCTCGTTACGCCGTTTACCAATCGGATTAATTATTTTTTTATATTGATAGATCGGGCGATTCTGAACGCGGCGATACCAAATATGTGTATGTGGGTTTTTTTTTTATATATTTTATTTTGAATGGGGCGAAAGGGGGGTGATTTAAACTTTTATATTTTTTTTTTTTTTTTTTTATATTTTTAAAAACTTTTTTTTTTACTTTTTGCATACTTCTATAGTCTCCATAGGAGACTAGAAGCAGCAACTATCCGATCGCCTCTGCTACATACAGGGGACGAGCAGGTCCCCTGCATGCAGCAGAAATGGTCCTGTGCTATGAGCGCCGACCATGTAAGAATCAGCTGACATGTGCTCCGCTCAGTGAGGGCTCAGCGCAGCAAATATGCGTACTAATACGTCCCCGGTAAGTAAGGGGTTAAAGATTCATATGCTGTATGTGTGGCGGTAATAATTGTAATTTATGTAAATTTATGTTGAAGTCAACTAGAATTTCTTCTAATGACAATAGGACATTGTCCATCAAATCCTATATAAATTGCAATACCACACATGTAGTATATATGGCAACCTGAATATCATTTCAAAATTATTATATTGGCGGCAGTTCTTGTATTCTTAAAAACAAAATATCGACCACATTTCTGCAGCCTCACCAGATTCCTGACAAATTGATCGTTCATATTCTGGTTTATCCAAGCATTTTTTGGAAACACATCACAGTAATATATTGTTACACGCACACCACTAGGTTCAGATAGGACAAGACGGGTTTCATGAATTCTTTGGAATCCCGGTGGAACCGTTACTCAGGGCGACCATAGGCTGCAGCTTCTCTCAGGCACGCGATAGATTCAATTGCTCATGAGACAGTTTAACAGTGGAATTTAATCTGAAGCATGGCCAGTGCAATTCACGGATATTACAGCAACAATTTTCATTACAATACAGTCTGAGTTTCTTGAGCAACCGGCTCCAGTAGCAATACAGTAGTTTCTTCACAAGGCACAGTATTACAGTCTCTTCAGTAGCATAATTTAGCAGATTAGATCTATGCATACACAACCACAGGCTTTTCCTTCACAAGGACATGATAGCACACAGCATTCTTTATGCTGCATGGAGATGGAGGGGGGGGCGGGTCGGATGAGGGAGATGATCCCTGTGACAGGATTCCTTCCAGTCATTATCTTTCTGCCTGATAATACTCTGCACTATTAATTCAGGGAGTCTATCTGACCCGTGTTTAGCTTCCCTCCTGACCTGAATTATGTTCACTTGCCTTCTGTGAGATACAGATCATACACCACCTTTCTCTTAGGCTGAAGCCAGACTAATTAACAAGTTCCCCACAATTCCCCTGGGGCTCTGCTAAACACTCTCTGTCTCCTGTGACTGTGTTAACCCCTCTAGTTGCTGGATGCTTTTGAAGCAACAGCACTACTTCTGCATGTCACAATATCATTATTGAGAATAATTGATATTGAAAATGTTAATACACCTAAGAGTGAAGGAGACTGGGCGAAGAAGCTATTTGCACATGAAGCTTTTTGAATCCTTGAATTAAACGCAAGTTTTCCAGCAGGGTGTAATTATCGTTGAGAATTAATGTATTTTTTCTAACAAATTTTTCCCCTTTTCCCCCTAATAATGATATGTTTTCTTTCACTTCCTCTCTTTTTTAATTTGTTTTTCCATTTATTGTGACAAATTGAATATACAGTAACTTCAGTATGGTAACTAGTGGACATACTAATTGCTTATATATTAACATACATCTTTATTGAATCTACTTATTGTGTTAGCATTTTTTCTAAAGACCATTTGTCAGCTAAAATAACATTTGTTATAGTCTGAAATTATTTTCAACAGGTGTATTAACCGATTTTTGTGCGGTGTAAGATTATTTGAAGGTATTTCCAGGGATATACCTTGTTTTTTGAAAATTTAAAGTTAGCATTTTCAGGACTGAGGTCTGAAACGCGTAAGACTAACACTAGTGATGAGCAAGCACTAAAATTCTCGGGTACTCGTTGCTCGGGTCGAGCAAATTGGAATACTCGGGTGCTCGACCCGAGCAACGAGCCCAATGTAAGTCTATGGGAAACTCGAGCATTTTTCATGCGGCTCCCCCTGGCGGTCTGCAGAGGGCCTAAAAATTGCCGAAATCGATGGGAACAGTGCTCAAATGACATGGGGACAGCATGGGGAAGACCCCTGGAAGCATTTCTGACTCCCAGGTCACTTCTGTCAACGATGTTGTCAGAGGTATTATGCCACTTTTACGGACTCACAGTAAAACATACCAAAACGAAACAAAAATGGATTTTCCTGGGAAATATGTTAAGGAACATCCTTTCCATGACATGTACAATGTATATAAAGCAAAATAAATAACCAAAAACAAAAATACTCCTCCATACCTTGGGCTATGTTTTTGATGCGTTTTTGCACTTTTGCATTGCTTTCAACCAAGACAAATGCATTCACCAGGAAATTTCATTTTAACATTTTACAACCTTATCTGGCCATGTGGTGTGTGACACATCATCAGACACATGCATACAGTGCTGAAAAGTCATGGGAACAGCATGGGGAAGACCTCTAGAAGCATCTCTGACTCCCAGGTCACTGCCTAACAGTGTGCCCATCATAAGTGATCCTTGGCACATGCAAAGATGCCTCCCGCCATGAACCTGTCGTTGCAGACTTGCAACAATCACCGTCCACGTCCTTGTCCCAGTGCAGCGTTCAGTTGTCCCTACCCAATTCTTGGAATGCAAGCGCAATTATGCAGGCAGCCAGCCACCCACCCACCCACAGGCTGCAATACTATACTGCCAAATTTTTGACAGCTGCTTGCACTTGAAATGTGTCCTTTTAGGCTCGTGGAGGCGGAAGCCTTTCATAACCTCATGCCGGCGGCAGCCGGGTGTCCATACTCGGTCCCCAGCCGCCACTATATTTCCCGGTATCGCCTCCGCCTTCCACAAGCACAGATCCAACAACATTACGCGTGCCCTCCCCAGTGCACTTACTGGGAAGGACCGCCTTACCACAAACACGTGGACAGGTGAATGTGGCCAGGGATGGTACGGAGCCAGTCCACAACTTTTTTTGCTGACAGTTGTATTTAGCTCGGTGAAAGGACTGACATAGAGGGAAACCCTATCTGCCCTGCATGTCATTTCTCACAAGAAGTCCTGTAATGCAGCTTTTTGCAGAAGCAATGGCAGCCTGTCCAACATCAACTCACCCTTGTCGGTTGTGCTTTGACACACACACACATCTTTCTTTGCACATTTAATTTCTTAAATACAGAGTTGGACAATGGCCTGATCTGTAATGTGGTTTGAGAAATAACATGCATAAGCATGGCCGATCCACATTATAAAACCAGCCATAGAGTGTCCGGGAAGCTTCTCCCACACTTTTCTTAGCCAGGGCAGCTTTTCGGCAGGGTTGGACGGGCCCACCAGAGAACCGGAGACTCCTCCGGCGGGCCCTGGCTTCTCCTTCAGGAGAGATCATATTGCCGAGGTGAGGCCATGATGATGATAGAGGCCACCATCTGCTTAGTTTTCTGTTACTTGGAATGCAAGTGCAAGTATGCAGCCAGCCAGCCACCCACCCACCCACAGGCCGCAACACTAAACTGCCAGATTTCTGGGCAGGTTTTTGCACTTGAAATATGGCCTTTTAGGCTCGTGGAGGCGGAAGCTTTTCACAACCTCATGCCGGCGGCGGTCGGGTGTCCATACTCGGTCCCCAGCCGCCACTATATTTCCTGGTGTCGCCTCCGCCTTCCACAAGCACGGGTCCCACAACATTACCCGTGCCCTCCCCAGTGCACTTACTGGGAAGGACCACCTAACCACAAACACATGGACAGGTGAATGTGGCCAGGGACAGTACGGAGCCAGTCCACAACTTTTTTTGCTGACAGTTGTATTTAGCTCGGTGAAAGGACTGGCATAGAGGGAAACCCTATGTATCCTGAGTGTCATTTCTCACAGGAAGTCCTGTAAAGCAGTTTTCACTTGAAATGTGGCCTTTTAGGCTTGTGGAGGTGGAAGCTTTTCACAACCACATGCCTCGTGTCCATACTCGGTCCCCAGCCGTCACTATTTCTCCCGGTGTTGTTTCCGTCTTCTACAAGCGCGGGTCCCTGAACATTACTGCTGGTACTTTTCTGCGGGAATTTGCTTGCCTCCTACCAGCCTGGAATATTTGCAGCAAACTATCGTACGACGCCATGGTATTAGCACTGCCTCCAGTACCAGTAGAAAAGCCATCCCCAATTTCCTTCTCAGGAATTTTATTTGGTAGACTGAGTGGCTGCCCAAATACATTTTCTCACAAAGGAGCTTAAGATAGAGTGGCAGTAGGTGCAAGTTTCTCCAGCCTGTTAGATATTAGAGGGTTAATGGCAGCATATTGGATCAGTGGTTAGCACTGAAGACTTGCAGCACTGGGGTCCTGTGTTCAAATCCCAGCAAGGACAATATCTGCAAGGACTTTGTATGTTCTCCCCATGTTTGCGTGTGTTGCATTTCACCAAAGCCATATTCTTTAGCTCGGTGAAAGGACTGGCATAGAGGGAAACTGTATCTACCGCGGCTGTCATTTCTCCATCACCAGGTTCCGCCCATTGTCACACACGACCATACCTGGCTGTATGTTCAGCGGTGAGAGCCGCAGAACAGGCTGCTGTGTTACAGCTTTCAACAGCTCAGCAGCGCTGGGCGGTTTGTCAATTAAGCATTAAGCATGTTATCTTCAGCACAGCCTGTTGACGCTTGGACAAGGCAGTGCTGCAGTGCTGTTAGCTTGTGACTGATGTGGTCATTTCGGAGATGGAGGAGGAGGTGCATGAGCTGAACAATGTGATTACATTGTTCTTAAATTGGTGACGCTGTTTTTTATACTAAAGAAAGATCCAATTGTTTTTGTTTTTTTTCGTTTTTTAAAGACAAATGCATTCAAAGGGAAATGTCATTTTAACATTTTACAACCTTACTGTTATGATCTGCAACATGTACTAAGGAAAGATAGGGGAAAGCAGTCCCTACAGTAAGACTAAGCAGAATCCCTACGATGTATCAGGCTGCCTGTTCCTGGCGAACAGACCCGCCTTAGTCCTCGGCTAGTCTAAACGAAGACCTATAGAATTAAGGGAGGGGTCCCTAAAAGAACTAAGGACTGGGACAAAAATGGGACACCTCCTAAACAGAGAAGTTGTTGCAGAACACAAAAAGACAAACTGACAAAATGTACTAGAGGTCCCAGAAGGACCAAGCGAACTGTCAGAGAAAGGCACCGAAGTACCAGACTAGAGAAACAGTCAAACACTGAAGTCCAGCACAGCCAGAAGGGGGGAGCTGGACTATAAAGGCAGATGGTCACGTGACCGCAAAACACAAGATGGAAAGAACAAACAGGAGGGTTCTAACAGTACCCCCTCTTTTATGAGGATCCTCCGGATCCTCCAGGCCCAGGCCTATCCGGAAACCTCTTGTTGAGAGCTTTAACAAGCCTAGGAGCTGATACATCATCCATCCTTACCCAGGAGTTGTCTTTGGGACCGAAACCCTTCCATGAGTCAAGATACTATAATCTCCCTCTATGCCATCTAGAATTCAAGATATGAGAAATTTCATATTCGCCGTCTTTCACCACAGGAGGAACTGTGACAGTGGCGTCCCTATCAGATACATCAGCCTTTTTCAACAAGGAAACATGAAACACAGGATTAATCTTCCAGGAAGTAGGGGCATCCAACCTAACAGCAGATGGGTTAACAACCTGAAGCACTTTAAATGGACCCACAAACTTAGGACCCAGTTTTTTAGAGGGAATCCTCAACCGCAGGTTTTTCGAGGACAACCAAACCATGTCACCCACAGCAAACAAAACCTCCTTACGTTTACTGTCAAAATACTTCATGGACTTCTTGCTAGCCTCTTGAAGGTTGCAATGTACATTAGTCCAAACTCTCTCCAAATCACCGGAAAAATTCTCCTCCTCCAGCACCGCCGACCCCAATTTGGAGAACGAACCAAAAGACGGATGTCTCCCAGTACAACAAAAAAAAGGAGAACACCCAGCAGAGGAGTATGTATGATTGTTAAGAGCAAATTCTGCGAGAGGCAGAAACTCAGACCACACCTCTTGATTGTCCGCCACAAGACAACGCAAAAACTGTTCAACATCCTGGTTCTTTCTTTCAGTCTGTCCATTCGTTTCAGGATGATAACCAGATGAAAATGACAAATGGACTCCCAACCTGTCACAAAAAGCACGCCAAAAGTGAGCCACAAACTGAGGTCCTCTATCAGAAACAATATCCGTGGGAACGCCATGGAGCTTGACAATCTCCTTAACAAACGCCTTAGCGAGTGTCTTGGTGCAGGGCAACTTAATGAATGGAAGCAAATGACACATCTTACTAAAATGGTCCAAGACCACCCAGATGATAGTAAAACCCTCGGACACAGGAAGATCAGTAATAAAATCCATTGTGAGATGCGTCCAAGGCGCACTAGGAACCTCCAGAGGGCAAAGCAACCCCGCAGCAGGAGTATGTGAAGCCTTTGACCTAGCACACACAGTACATTGACACACCCACTTGATGACTTCCTTCTGCCATCCAGGCCACCAAAAACTGCAACTGAAAAGTCTCTTAGTCTCCGAAATTCCTGGATGACATGCCAACCGAGACTCATGACACTCCACAAACAAATCTCTCCTAAAGGCTCCAGGCACGAACAACCTCCCATGGAGAGTAATAGATGGAGCATCATCTTGAGCTTTCAGAATCCCATTCTCCAAAACGGAGTCCAATGCCGCCACCACAACTCCGTCCTGTAAAATGCTCTCCTTCTCCTCGGCACCGACCGTAGGAGAGAAGCTGCGAGATAAAGCATCGGCTTTAACATTCTTAGTACCAGGGATATAGGTAACAGAAATATGAAACCGAGAAAAAAAAAGTGCCCACCTAGCTTGATGGGCATTCAAGCGCTTGGCAGCATCCAGATAGATCAAATTCTTATGATCTGTGAAAACCTGAATAGGAAATCTAGACGCCTTCCAAAAAATGATGCCAATGTTCAAACGCGAGTTTAATAGCCAGCAACTCCCGATTTCCAACATCATAATTCAGTTCGGTTTCCGAATTATGTACTCCACCCTTGTTCTCCTGAGACAAAACTGCTTCGACCCCCACCGATGAAGCATCGACCTCGACCAAAAAAGGCTTGGTCTCAACAGGCGGCATAAGGATAGGGGCAGAACTGAACCTCTCTTTGAGATACTCAAACGCTTCAATGGCCTCAGTAGTCCACTGGGCCGTATTCGCACCTTTCCTGGTGAGATTGGTCAGAGGTTTAACAATTACAGAAAAATTCTTAATGAATTTCCTGTAATAATTTGCAAAACCCAAAAATCTCTGTATAGATTTCAAACCAATAGGCCTAGGCCATTCCTGCACAGTCTGAACCTTCACCGGGTCCATCTCAAAGCCCTCGCTGGAGACAATGTAGCCCAAAAAACTAATTTTCTGCACAGCAAACTCACAATTCTCCAGCTTAGCAAAGAGTGAATTATCACTCAATAACTGCAAAACTTCACGTACAATCCCCCAATGGGACTCTAAATCTGGTGAATAAATCAAAATGTCATCCAAATACACAACCACATTCTTACCAATCAAAGGTCTCAGGATGTCATTAATAAGGGTCTGAAAAAATGCAGGTGCATTGGTAAGACCAAAAGGCATCACCAGATACTCAAAATGACCTACCGGAGTGTTAAAGGCATGTTTTACATTCATCACCCTCCTTCACTCGTAACAAATTGTATGCCCCCCGGAGATCAATTTTAGAGAACCACTTGGCCCCCACCAAGTGGTTAAACAAGTCAGGAATTAACGGCCATGGGTAGGAATTGCGTACGGTAATCTTATTAATTTCACGAAAATCCAGACATGGACGTAATCCCCCGTCCTTTTTTTAACAAAGAAAAATCCAACTGCCACCGGCGACTTAGAAGGTCTAATGTGACCAGCAGCCAGGCTAGTCATTATGTACTCCTCCAAGGCCTTTCTTTCAGGAATAGTCAGATTAAACAAGTGACTCTTGTGAAGAGTAGCTCCAGGAACAAACTCAATGGCGCAATCATAATCCCTATGAGGAGGTAAAACTTGCGACTCCACCTCCGAAAAAACCCTCCAAAAATATTGACTAGGTACAGGTAATTCCCTTTTTTCCACAGCCGCAATGCAACCATTACAACATTTATCATAGCACTTTGGACTCCAAGACTTAATCACATTAGTAGACCAGTCCAGTAATGGATTGTGCAGTTTTAACCAAGGCAAACCTAGAATGACCGGAGAGGGTAAATTATCTAATACAACCAAGTTCAAAATTTCTTGGTGAACTCCATTGATAGTGAGGGGAAATGCCGCAACCTTGTGAGTAATACATTTCAAGGGAGTGTTATCAATTGCAATCACAGAAATAGGTGATGATGACAAAGGTTTGGATTTCAATTTAAGGTTTTCCAAAAACCTTTTATTAATCACATTAAGTGGTGAACCACAATCCACAAATACCTGAAATTCAATCAAATTTTCCTGCAAAGTATTACTCCCAGAAAGAAATACTCCTGCAGAGCGTAAACAAGCTATACGGGCGTAACTGACTTTTTTATTCTTTACTTAAACGAAGCTCACAATACTTAATCAAATGGTCAGTTTTACCACAATAAAGACACAATCCCTCGGCGAACCTCCGGTCTCTTTCCTGAGAGGAGAGCGACTTCGCCCCCACCTCCATCGGTTCTCCGCCATCAGAGCAGATTTTCTGGGGACTAGGACCTGATATTGCAGAAGTCTTTACCTCATTCACCCTGGACCTCAGTCTCCTGTCCACACGAACGGCTAATTGCATGGCATCCTGCAGAGTCTCAGGTGCGGGGAATGCAATTAGAAAATCCTTAACCCTTTCAGACCATCAAGAAATAAACATTTCAACTCAGGATCAATCCATTTGTCTTCTGAAGCCCATATCCTGATGTGTGTGCAATAATTTTCAACATCACCCGACCCCTGATTCAAACGCCTGAGTTCTGCCTCAGCAGATGAGATTCGATCAGGATCGTCATATAACAGACCCATAGCAGAAAAAAAAATTCTTCTACCGACCTTAAGCATGGATCATTAGGTTTGAGAGAAAAGACCCACCCTTGTGGTTCATTGCGCAAAATTGACATAATAAAACCAATGCGCTGTGATTCATTCCCAGAGGACCTTGGTTTCAAATGAAAATATAACAAACAAGCATTTTTAAAGGAAAAAAAATCTTGCTGTTTACCATAAAAAACATCAGGCAGTCCTACCTAGGGTTCAACAAAATGCACTCCAGACCAACTACTCACGTGTTGCTGAAGCTCTGCCACTTCCAGAGACAATCTCTGCAGGCGTTGAGCCAAATCCTGGATGGAAACCGTAATGATCCCCGAATTTCTTATCTTTTAGTTTTTTGGGCTGGACTTACTGTTATGATCTGCAACATGTACTAAGGAAAGATAGGGGAAAGCTGTCCATACAGTAAGACAAAGCTGAATCCCTACGATGTAGCAGGCTGTCTGTTCCTGGCGAACAGACCCGCCTTAGTCCTCGGCTAGTGTAAACGAAGACCTATAGCATTAAAGGAGGGGTCCCTAAAAGAACTAAAGACTGGGACAAAAATGTGACACTAAACAGAGAAGTTGTTGCAGAACACAAAAAGACAAGCTGACAAAAGGGTACTAGAGGTTCCAGAAGGACCAAGCGAGCTGACAGAAAGGCACCGAAGCACCAGGCTAGAGAACAGTCAAACACTGAAGTCCAGCACAGTCAGAAGGGCGGAGCTGGAATATAAAGGCAGATGGTCACATGACCGCAAAACATAAGATGGAAAAAAACAAACAGGAGGGTTCTAACACTTATCTGGCAATGTGGTGTGTGACACATCATCAGACACATCCTGTTTTATTTATGATGGAGGGACTCTGAAAGTCATAAAGCCTATTTTTATAGGGACTTCAGACGGCCCTTACTATTCTTAAAAGGCCTGCAGTCGGCCCTAGCTATTGTTAGAGAGCCATCAGCAGGCTATGCTTTGTTGTTCCCATTATTAACAAGTGGGTCTCCTATACTGTTATTGCGTATCAAGTGACTGCAAGGGCTGACAAAAATTGGGATGCAACCCAATACCCCTTTGAAGAGACATAGAGGAGGGTCTCAGTAAAAAAAATGTTCCCATTATAAAGGAGCGGGTCTCCTATAGTGGTAATGCCCATGCTGTGACTGCAAGGGCTGCCAAAATTTGGGAAAAACTCCACTAAGAATTTAAAGACACATAGAGCAGGGCCACAGTAACAAGGTACGACATGTTCCCATTAGAAAGGAGAGGGTCTGCTATACAGTTATAGGGTATGCAGTGAGTCCAACAGCTGACAATTTTAGGAAAAACCCCACTAAGAATTTAAAGACACATGGAGCAGGGCCACAGTAACAAGGTACGATATGTTCCCATTAGAAAGGAGAGGGTCTGCCATACAGTTATAGGGTATGCAGTGAGTCCAATGGCTGACCAATATTAGTAAAAACACCACTAAGAATTTAAAGACACATGGAGCAGGGCCACAGTAACAAGGTACGACATGTTCCCATTAGAAAGGAGAGGGTCTGCCATACAGTTATAGGGTATGCAGTGAGTCCAACGGCTGACCAATTTTAGTAAAAACACCACTAAGAATTTAAAGACACATGGAGCAGGGCCACAGTAACAAGGTACGACATGTTCCCATTAGAAAGGAGAGGGTCTGCTATACAGTTATAGGGTAAGCAGTGAGTCCAACGGCTGACAATTTTAGGAAAAAACCCCACTAAGAATTTAAAGACACACAGAGCAGGGCCACAGTAACAAGGTACAACATGTTCCCATTAGAAAGGAGAGGGTCTGCTATACAGTTATAGGGTATGCAGTTAGTCCAACGGCTGACCAATTTTAGTAAAAACACCACTAAGAATTTAAAGACACATGGAGCAGGGCCACAGTAACAAGTACAACATGTTCCCATTAGATAGGAGAGGGTCTGCAATACAGTTATAGGGTATGCAGTGAGTCCAACGGCTCACAATTTTAGGAAAAACCCCACTAACAATTTATAGACACATGGAGCGGGGCCAAAGTAACAAGTACGACATGTTCCCATTAGAAAGGAGAGAGTCTGCTATACAGTTATAGGGTATGCAGTGAGTCCAATGGCTGACAATTTTAGGAAAAAACCCTATAAGAATTTAAAGACACCCAGAGCAGGGTCACAGTAACAAGGTATGACATGTTCCCATTAGAAAGGAGAGGGTCTGCTATACAGTTTAAGGGTATGCAGTGAGTCCAACGGCTCACAATTTTAGGAAAAACCCCACTAACAATTTATAGACACATGGAGCGGGGCCAAAGTAACAAGTACGACATGTTCCCATTAGAAAGGAGAGAGTCTGCTATACAGTTATAGGGTATGCAGTGAGTCCAATGGCTGACAATTTTAGGAAAAAACCCTATAAGAATTTAAAGACACCCAGAGCAGGGTCACAGTAACAAGGTATGACATGTTCCCATTAGAAAGGAGAGGGTCTGCTATACAGTTTAAGGGTATGCAGTGAGTCCAACGGCTCACAATTTTAGGAAAAACCCCACTAACAATTTATAGACACATGGAGCAGGGCCAAAGTAACAAGTACGACATGTTCCCATTAGAAAGGAGAGAGTCTGCTATACAGTTATAGGGTATGCAGTGAGTCCAATGGCTGACAATTTTAGGAAAAAACCCAATAAGAATTTAAAGACACCCAGAGCAGGGTCACAGTAACAAGGTATGACATGTTCCCATTAGAAAGGAGAGGGTCTGCTATACAGTTTAAGGGTATGCAGTGAGTCCAACGGCTTACCAATTTTAGTAAAAACCCCACTAAGAATTTAAAGACACATAGTGCAGGGCCACAGTAACGACAAATTCCCATTAGAATGGAGAGAGTCTCCCATTGTGTTGGCCTATGCAGTGAATGCAAGGGCTGCCAAAAATTTGGAGGCACTTCAATGCCCCTTGGAAGAGACGTGGAGGAGGGCCTCATAAAAAAATGTTCCCATTAGAAAAGAACCGGCTTCCTATACTTGTACTGCCAATGTACTAAGTGTTTGGGCTGAGGGGTATACATGAACATACTGTATAAAAAATTTTTTTTACGGGCATCATAAACACCCTTTAAAAAATTAGGTGGGTGTTGCATCATAGACCACGGTCACCCTGGTGATATGGTGGTGGAGGATGAGGAGAAGGAGGAGGACAAGAGCAAATAGCCAAATCAGGAAGTGTATACCCATGTGTGGGTGTGAGAAGGTGCATGGGAATATACCTCCCAAGAAAAGACACTGGATTGGAGTTTATGTTACGCAGCTATCATTCGGTGGTGTTGAGAAGTCTGGCCAAATCCAGCCCTTGTTCATTTTTATAAGAGTCAGCCTGTCAGCAATTTCAGTTGACAGGCGGATGTGCTTATCAGTTATAATTGCACCAGCGGCACTAAAAACCTGCTCTCATAAAACGCTGGCCAGGACCTCCAAGGCATAGAGAGCCAGTTCATTCCACGTATCCAGCTTGGATACCCAATAATTATAAGGCACAGCGGAATCATGGAGGACGTTGGTACGGTCGGCAAGGTACTCCCTCAGTATCTTCCCAAACTTTGCACTCCTTGTGAGAGTACCCCGCGCCTCAGGGCCTGTCCGATGGGAGGGTCTGAGAAAACTCTCCCAGAACTTTGACAGTGTTGCCCTGCCTCTGCTGGATTGAAGTTGTGTCTCTCTCGCCTGTACTCCTTGGTTGTTCAACGAAGTGTGCCCTCTGCCGCCAGCGTTTTCAGATGGGAATTTTTTTAATAGTTCCGCAACAAGGGCCTTCTGGTACAGCACCATTTTTGTAGACCTGTCCGCCTCAGAACTAAGAGATATAAAGTTCTCCTTGTAGCATGGGTCTAGAAGTGTCACCAACCAGTAATGACTGTCACCCAAAATTTTGAGAACACGAGGGTCATGGGAAAGGCAGCGTAACATAAACTCGGCCATGCGTTCCAGACTACTAACAGGCAAGACTTCTGTGTCCTCACCAAGAGGATGACTGACCATGCTCTCCTCCTCCTCCTCCTCTCTATCCTCTGGCCATCCACGCTGAACAGACGCTATGACAGCTGTGCAGGTAGCACCGTCTATAGTGCATGAAACTAGCTCCTGTCCTTCCTCCTCCTCCTCCTCTTCCTCATTGTCACCCAATCCACATTGGGATGAGATGAGGCTTGGCTGTGTGTAATCACCCTGTATGGTTCTTTGCTCCATCTCATCATGCTCCGCCTGCAATGCACCCTCTTTGATTGTGAGCAGAGAGCATTTCAGAAGACAGAGAAGCGGGATGGTGACGCTAATAATGGCGTCATCGCCGCTCGCCATCTTGGTGGAGTCCTCAAAGTTTTGGTGGATGGTACATATGTCTGACATCCATGTCCACTCCTGAGGTCTTATGTGTGGAGTCTGAACTGAATACCGACGGACTTGTTGATGCTGGTACTCAACAACTTCCCTCTTCTGCTCACAAATCCTTCCCAACATCTGCAGTGTAGAGTTCCAACGTGTGGGGACATCACACACCAGTTTGTGAGCCGGAAGCTGCAAATGCTGCTGAAACACTGGAAGGGTGGCGGAAGCTGTAGCTGATTTTCTAAAATGGGCACACAGGCGGCGTACTTTAACAAGCAGATCCGGCAGCTCCGGGTAGGATTTGAGAAACCGCTGAACCAAGAGGTTGAGCACATGGGCCAGGCATGGTACGTGTGTGATCTCGCCTCACCTCAGAGCCGCCACCAGGTTGTGGCCATTGTCAAACACGACCATGCCTGGCTGTAGGTTCAGCGGTGTGAGCCACAGATCAGCCTGCTCTTTCAGAGCTGACCACAACTCTTCAGCATTGTGTGGTTTTTCACCTAAGCATTTTAGCTTCAGCGCTAACCTGTTGCCGCTTGGCCGAGGCAGTGCTGCAGTGCTTCCAGCTTGTGACTGATGTGGTCATTTCGGAGATGGAGGCTGAAGAGGAGGAGGAGGCTGAGGAGGGTGAGGTGCAGGATCTGCAGACCGTGGGGGCAACCCTGATTGACTAGGGCCCGCAATCCTCGATGTCGGGAGGACGTGTTCCATCCCATGGTCGGACTGGGTCTCGGCTTCCACTATGTTAAACCAGTGTGCCGTTAGCGAGATGTACTGTCCCTGCCCACAAGCACTTGTCCACGTGTCCATGGTTAGGTGGACTTTACAGGTAACTGTGTTGTTGAGAGCACGGCTAATGTTTTGGGACACGTGCTTGTGTAATGCGGGGATGGCACACTGGGAGAAATAGTGGCGGCTGGGGACCGAGTACCGAAGGATGGCCACCGCCATCATGTTGCAGAATGCTTCCATCTCCATGAGCCTGAAAGGCAACATTTCGAGTGCAAGCAGTCATGAAATGTGAGAATTTAGTAGTGTAGCCTGTGGGGCGTTGGCTGCTTATTTGTGCTTGCGTTCCAAGGACTGAGGTATGGACAATTGAACGCTGCGCAGGGACAAGGACATGGACGTGCTTCCTGATGCTGCTACTTGAGAGTGTGCAATGACAGGTGCAGGGCAGGAGGCATCTTCGCATGCACCATGGACAAGGGATATGCTTGCATGCACAACAGCAGAAGAAGCAATGGTGCCACCCGCAGACACTGTTCCTGGACCCTGGGGTTCGGCCCACAAAGTCAGGTGCTTTGCTGCCATGTGCCTGATCATGCTGGTGGTGGTCAGGCTGGTCGTTTTGCTACCCCTGCTGATGCTGGCCTGGCAGGTGTTGCAAATGACCTTTTTGGGGTTATCGGCAGAGTCTTTAAAAAACAACCAGACTCGGGAAGACCTAACAGTTGTACTGGCAACTTCCTTCGTGTTGGTGTTCTGGGGAACGGTTGTCTGCCTTCTGTCTGCGGCCAACACACTGCTACTTCCTGCCTGTTAGGGTGCTCTGCCTCCCTCCCCCTCGGTGCTGCTGTCCTCGCTCTGCATGTCCTACTGCCAGGTTGGGTCAGTTACTATATCATCCACCACCTCTTCTTCCACTTCTGCACCCTGATCCTCCTCCTGACTTTCTGGCAATTGTGTCGCCTTCGTGTGACCGTGGCTGCTCAAATATTGGGGCATTGCTACACGCGATCTCCTCTTGCCCCGTTACAAATGGACCGGGCGAGAGGCCCGAATTTATAAATGGAAAAGTGAACAGCTCTTCAGAGTGTCCAAGTGTGGGATCATTTGTCTCTGGGTACTTGGCATGGTGGGAGGATGAGGGTGAGGAATATGCTGTCCAGACTCACGGCTACTGAGACTTGACCGTGTGGAAGACAGGGTGGTGGTGGTAGCTAAGTGACTGGAAGCATTATCCGCTATCCAACCAACAACCTTTTGATACTGCTCTGGGTTCAATAGTGGTGTGCTGCGGTCCCCTAGAAATTGGGACAGGAAGGTCAGGCGAGAAGATGTGGGTGTTTGTTGTGACACAATTTCGGCTTGCCCACGGCCTTGTCCTCGGCCTCTGCATGCACCATTACCATCACGACCAGTTCCCCGTCCCTTGCCATGTGCCTTGCCCATTTTAAATGGAAGCCAGTATCTTCCACGCTCACTACAAATGACTGAGTTTGGAGCGAATTTATATGTTATCCGTGTGACGGAGCAAACAGAGTTTTAAATACTTGGCTTGTAGGTAAGTAGTTTGACCAGCAAACTGCTGTGAATTGCTTCACTGACACACTGAAAGAAATTTTTAATGGAGGCCAGCAATGGCAGTATTTTCTGACAACATATATGTGAGCCTTGTGATGGAGAAAACACGTTTTTAAATACCTGGCCTGTAGGTAACTATTTTGAACAGCAATCTGGTGTCAATTGCTTCACTGACACACTGAAATTTTTTTTTAATGGAGGCCAGAAATGGCAGTATTTTCTGAAAACGTATATGTGATCTGTGTGATGGAAAAAACACATTTTTAAATAGATGAATTTTTAGCGCTGTAATATGGAAAGGACCTGGCTGTATTCTGCAGTGCCAATAAGGAAATGACGCAGAAAAACGGTGTTCTCTGGATTGCTTTTTAAGCAAATAATGAGGATTAAGATGCAAAAAAAATTATTCCTGGCCCCTGAGACCTGTGCCTATTTCCAGAAATATCTAGCAGCAGCAGCGACAGAACTGGAATGGAGCCTCTTGTGCTATGTGCACTGCAGTCTGCTATATATCCTGACTGGCTATATACACTGCCTGATATCTCTGCAGATGGATTAGTTAGTCCTCAAAAGGACTGTTTGTTAAGATGGATATGTGTAATGTACGGCTTTTCTCCCTACACTACCTAATGCACAAGCAAATCTCTCCCTGACACAGCAGCAGCTCTCCCTACACTGTCTGATCCAGAGTGACTGTGACGAGCATGGCGGCGCCGGGTCTGATATACACCTGATGACGCTGTGCAGCCAGCCAATCACTGTAAGGTCCACAACCAACATGACTACGGCATTACAGTGCATGGCATGGCAGGCAATCCCTGCCTGTTCATGTTCTAAAGAGCGCCAAACATGCAGGGAGGGGACCCGAGTTCCCGCTCGAGCAACCCGGAAATACTCCCCGAGCTTGTCGAGCACCATGATGCTCGGGTGAGTACCGAGTAGTGGCGAGCACATTCGCTCATCACTAACTAACGCACATGATTTTTCCCCTGCATGTTTTTATCTTTTTTCTATAAATATGTTGTTTAGTAAATAAAAATAAAGGAATTATAGTTTTTAATTTTTCCATTGCTACTTTTCCTAATTGGACTCAATTTACCTGAGAATAATGGCTTTGAGTTTTTCCTAGCATCGTTCCAGATTTATGTCTCAATGTGATGGTGAGCTGATGCATACATTTTTTTCTTTTTTAGAGTGTAAGCCTATGGAGAATCAGAATTTCAGATAATCTGAATAGCGGCAACGTCACTCAGAAGAGGAGCAGAATGGCACTTTATACAGGAGAAGATGGCAGTAGGTGAGTATATCAAAGGGAATCTGTCATTAGGATCAACCATTCTAAGCTGTCTATATGGCCATGTCCGATGATCCGATGTCTTATGTCAGGGATATAAATGTTTTTCTAAATGAGCTGTTCTAGGCTATGGGCCAGACACCAATCTGCATGAGAATCTGACTCCAGAGATTATATTAAAATTAAGAGGGAGTTACCAGTGCTTCAACATATCTGACTGATTCTGAGAATGTTT
Source organism: Phyllobates terribilis (assembly GCF_046119375.1). Lineage (NCBI taxonomy): Eukaryota > Metazoa > Chordata > Amphibia > Anura > Dendrobatidae > Phyllobates > Phyllobates terribilis. Next base: position 698,004,885 of record NW_027362762.1, read on the forward strand.
TTTCATGACACATTGTACTTTATGTTAGTGATAAATTTAGGTTAATATGTTTTGCGTTTATTTGTGAAAATATCAGAAATTTGGAAAACGTCGCAATTTTCAAACTTTCGATTTTTATATCTTTAAACCACTTAATAATTCTGTAGAAAATAATTAATAAATAACATTTCCCATATGTCTACTTTACTTCTGCATTCATTTTAAAAAGTCTTTTTATTTTGTTGGGACTTTAGAAAAGCAGCAATTTCTAATTTTTTCAAGACATTTACAAAACCTGTTTCTATAGGGACCTATGCAGTTTAAATGGACTTTAAGGGAGCTATATATTGGAAACTTCCCAAAAGTGATACCGTTTTAAAAACCGCATCCCTCAAATACTTCAAAACTGCTGTCAAGGAAAATTTCTGCAGGAATTAATGCAGAGTGCAATGAAAAAAAAAATTGTTATTGGTCCTCTGAAATGTTGATTTAGATTAAATGTTTCATTTTAACAAGGAATAGCATGAAAAAGTAGACCATAAAATTTGTTAGAAAACGATTGAAGTCCAGTATCCAAAAACTCGTTTAAAAGTCCATGTTTAAACCACGCTGGTACTCCACATGTGGTCAGAAACCTGTGTGTGGATAAACGGCAGGGCTCAGAAGGGAAGGAGCACCATTTTAATTTTGGAACACAAATTAGACTGAAATAGGTTGTGGACGTCATGTTGCATTTGCAGGGCCCCTAATAGGCCTAAACATCAGAAACCCTAAACACAAGTGGCGCCATTTTCGAAACTTGAAGAATTTTATCCAGAGGTAGAGAGAGAATTTTGACCTCACAGATACTACAAAGAATTTGATATCATTAGGACATCATATTGAAAATTTTCAGGAAAATGTTGTTATAGCCCCACATTTTTTAATTTAGCAAGCAGAATCATGAGAAAGTGGACATCACAGGTTTTTTATCCAATTTCTTCTAACCTCGAAGATACCCCACGTGTAGTCAAAAATTATTGTTTGGACACACGGCAGCGCTCGGAATGGGAAAATTTGGTATTTGGAATGTAAATTTAGCTGGAATAGATTACAGACACCATGCCTCATTTTCAGAGCCCCTGAGGTACAAAAACAGCAGAAACTCCCACAAGTGACCCCATTTTGAAAACTCATTTAGGGCTGTGTCGAGCATGTTGAACCTGTAGGTGCTTCACAAAACTTTTTAAAATGTACATATGAAAACGAAAGTTACGTTTTTTCCTCTACAATTCTGCTTTGGCCCCAAATTTGTAATTTTCACATTGGATAATAGGAAAAAACAGACCCCATAATTTTTTATGCATTATCACCCAAATGTGATGATACCCCATGCGTGGTCAAAAACTGCTGTTTGGGTACATAGCAGGGCTTGGAAAGGAAATAGGGATATTTGATTTTTGGATCTTAAATTTGTCTGGAATAGATTGTGAATATGATGTCGCATTTGCAGAGCACCTGACATACCAAAGCAGCAGGAACCCCCCACAATTGACCCCATTTTGTAAACTAGATGCCTCAAGGAATTCAGCTAGTGATGTACTGAACATTTTTAACCTACAGGTGATTCACAAAACTTTATAAAATTTAGATGTGAAAACAAAAAATTATTTTTTTTCCACCAATTAATAACTTCCATGAGGGGTAACAGGAGAAAATCAACCCCATAATTTGTTATGCAATTTCTCCCGAATGTGGCAGTACCTTACATGTGGTTGTACACTACTGTTTGAGCACACAGGATCAGAAGGGAAGGAGCACTACTTGGCTCTTAGAATGCAGATTCCGTTTGAATAGATTGTGGGTGCTATTAGCTGAGCCTTTGAGGTGCCAGAACAGCAGAAAACCCCACAAGTGACCCCATATTGCAAACCTCACTGTTTAAGGAATTCATTTTGGGATGCATTGAGTATTTTTAACTGACAGGTGCACCAAAGAATTTCATAAAACTGGGACTTAGAAATATAACTTTTTAGTTTTAAAAATGTATTGTTTTTATTTGCTGCAAATTTGTCAGTTACACAAGGATTAATAGGTGAACCTGGACCCCAAAATTTATTGCACAATTTCTCCTGAACACGTTGATGCCCCATATGTTGTCAGAAACTACTATTAGGCTACACGTCAGGGCTGAGAAGGCAGGAGAGCTATTTGGATGTTGGAGCACATATTTTTCTAGAATAGTTTGCGGGCGACATTTGCGAAGCCCCTAACGTGCAAGAACAGCAGAAAAAAAAAAAAGTGACCCCACAATAGAAAATGCACCTCTCAATGAATTCATCAATGGCTGCAGTGACTATTTTGGAACTAACATCCAGAACATTTTTTATTCTGGAGAATTGCAAATCTGCCAGTTTAGTGCCCATACATTATGCCGCCATACAGTGTGCAGTTTCCCCATATATTGTAGCGCACCCATCCATTGTGCCCAGCTTGTGCTTCTGGAGACACACTCATAAATTGTTAATTGAGCTCGCCCATTGTAATAATGCCAAACATGTGGCTGCTTACTGCAGTTTAGGCACAGTGGGGCTCAGAAGGAAGGGGGGCATTTGGATTTGGGAACGCAGAATTCACTGAATTGTATTTAAGGGGATATTGGAGCTATGTCGCTTTTCCATAGTCTCTGTTCAACCAATAACATGGGAACCCCTGTATTTCCAGTGACAGATGACGGACCTGAGTGGGGTTTGGTTTTGTGCAGGATTACTTGGGGTTTTATTGGTAATATTTTGGGTACATAATATTTTATGATCTTTTGATCGCTTTCTGTTTAAGGCTGGGTTCACATTCTTGTGTCCTACGCTATGTAAATGCCACAAAAATGAGGTTCAGTAAAACGTGAAGCAGAACCACCCACAATAATGAGTCCGATGGAGACATTTTGGACTCCGTTTGGCATCTGTTCTGGTCGTGTCCATATTTTTAGGCGTGCACAGATCTGTGGTCGACCACACTTGTGAGCTAAAAAGACACCTAAAATGACAGGGCACAAAGAGACCACATGGAGCCTAAAGTGACTCCTTCTGCCTCATTATTGTGAGTGGCTCCATTGGGAGTTTTGTGTGAATCCTAATTTTTGGAATTTACATGGAAACCGTGAGGTAAGCCCCCGGCAGAGAACACGGGATAAATGTGAGCCGAGCCTTATTCTGATTTTTGGGAGGTAGAATGAACAAATAGCAGTACAGAATAGTTCTTATTTTTATGTGGTTCACCGTGAGGTATAAGCGATTGCAGTGATACAAGATATATATCATTTTTTTTATATTTTGCTACTATCACACAGAAAAAATGCTTTTTTATTTAAAAAAAATAGTTACCATAATTTGAGAGCTGTAACTTTTTGGCGAACAGAGCTGTGTGAGGGCTTATTTTCAGTGTGACGACTTAGAGATTTTTTGGGTACCTTTTTGGGGTATATAGTATTTTTTGATCGTTGTTATTCAGATTTTTCAGACAATGAACAAAAACCAGCAATTTAGTTATTTTTATTAATTTTTTTTGTGCGTTTCACAGTGCGGTTTTAGTGACAAGACAAATTTATTCTTCAGGTCAGTATGATTACAGCAATAATATGTTTCAATTTTTTTTTACGTTTTGTTAATTTTACACTCAAAAAACAATATCTTACAAAAATGACTTTGTTTTTGCATTGCCATATTCTGAGATCTGTAACTTTTTTATTTTTTGCAGAATGAGTCATATTGGGCTTGTTTTTTTGCGGGATGGCTTGGCATTTGCAGTTATACCATTTTTTTACATATGACTTTTTGTTCTCTTTTTATTCAATCTTTTGTGTCAGTGTGATGAAAATGCAGCATTTTTGGTGTGTTTTTTATTATTTTTTTATGGTTTTCACAACATGGAATCAATAACATGACAGTTTTATAGATTGGAATGTTCCGGATGTGGCGATGCCAATTATGTTTACCTTTTTTTATTTATTTTTGCTTTATCTCAAAGGATGCATTTTTAGTGGCAAATTGGCTTTTCATGATTTTTATGCTCTTTTTCTTAGGTTTTTCTGTTTTTAGACAATTTATTTCACTTTTTTACTGTTTCACTTACTCCCATTGTGGGACATGAATATTTTTTACTTTGATCTCGGGTCTCATTCATTGCAGTACTCGTATACTGAAGTGCATGAGACCTGTCAGTCACTCACTGACAGAGACTGTTAGACTCTGCTTTTAGCAGGATCTAACAGGCCACCATATCCTGGGGTCATCAGATTACTTCAGAGTACCATGGTAATGATCGCCACCCGTGTTTATGATCGCGGGTGGTCGATCCTCTCAAAGGGGGTCTTTTAACCCCCTTTTAACAACTTAGATGCTTCTGTTGCGATTGGCAGTGGTATTTTATGGGTTACTCGCCCCCGATTGGTTCCAAAACTAACCGTGGCCGATGCCAAAGGGTGTCAGCTGGAATGTTGCCCATGGGAGGTGCTATTCACTCATTCCTGGTTGTCATTTAAAAATGGCAACGAGGGAAAAGACCCCTTAACGGCCGCCGTTTTAATGCGTATCGGCCGTCGGTAAAAGGTTAGGGGGAGCACTCAGAATACCATTAAAAAAAACATTTCTTTTTACATTTTTTAGTGAAGGGCAAAAAATATCTCTTTCAAAATTAGGATCTTAATCCCAAGATTAGTTTTGAAGAGACATCCACTGCCAACCTATGAATGTCATAGATACAGTGGTGAAAATAAGTATTTGATACACTGCCAATTTTACAAGTGTTCCCACCTACAAAGATTGGGGAGGTCGGTAATTTTTATCGTAGGTACACTTCAACTGTAGCAAACAGAATCATAAAAAAAATTAGAAAATCACATTGTATGATATTTAAATAATTAATTTGCTTTTCATTGCATGAAATAAATATTTGATACAATAGAAAAACAGAACTTAATATTTGGTACAGAAACTTTTGTTTGTTTGACGCCTCATGCTTGAAAAAGCCCTTTAGTTTACCCTGGGTGATGGGGGACTCGGAGTCGGGTCCCGTGATGGAGAGATGGGGTGCAGCCATGGCCCGGACCCGACCCATGCTCAGGGCCGTCACATTAAAAAGGAGATGGGGTGGGCTCATCTGGGTTGAGTGGCTGATTTAACGACTACACCACCTGTGGCACCTGGTGAAGGCCACCAGCGCCGCTTCAGTCCGCTGAGGCATGATGTTATGGTGGCCAAAGTTATTACTACTCCCCACAGGCGGAGCAGGACCTCAGGGCAAAGGGACAGGAGGATGGGGGTAGTAGTAGAGGGAGACGGGCGCCACGTCTCGCGGTGTGGCGCAGAAATAACAGTCCAGAGGCCATAGGGGTGAACTTCCAAGGCTTTACTCACTTTAGAGATGGCAGAAGGAAGGTGACTCCCTGCTCCTCGCGGAGTCCTGCGGTCACCAGGGACGGGGGTCCGACAACCTCCCAGTAAGTCCAGCATTCAGTCGGGACCCTACACCAGAGTGTTCCTGAACTACAGACCAAATCATTTCCTGTCCGTATGTGTGCAAATAGGCTGGGACTCCCTCTAAGCTCCTCTCAGAACTAGGGTACGGGTGGCAGCTCCGCTCCGTCCGATACCTGGTGGGATCCTCTGGGCCTACCGGGCTTTCCCGACCAGGACTTGGAGTGGCAAGGTCGGGTGTCGGGGGCCGGTACCCCTTTTGCAGCCGGAGTCCCTCTGAATATATCAGGTTTGCGAGGACAGGTGGCGTACACCGCTCCGTCTGCATCCTGCCTGGGATCCATTTGCTTGTGGAGCCACACTCTTAAGCTCTGGGCCTTCTTGATCCTGGTCCTTGGCCGGGTTGAGACATTCCTTGTCTGCAACCTACCGCTCATCCCAAGGCCAGGGTACGAGGGCTGTGTCCCTTGCCGGTGCAGGCCCACACAGGATCTGCGCTCCAGGAGGGAGGTCACATTACACACAGTATTTGACAGCACAGAGAACAGCCGACAGACTAGCAAAGGCTAGACAAAGTACCAAGATCCAAGATGGCTTTTTATTAAATTTGAAATTTAAAGTGTAACTTACTTGTAGGTCCTCCACCCTCACCCACTTACTGGTTCCCCTAAATCTTGGTTCCCCAGTCTCCCTGTAACCAGGGGAGCAGCACCTAGTGCATACTAGCTCCCTCTGGTGGAGAAATGTGGTGTTGGATGCAAAGGTTGGGTCACGACTATCACACTGTTCTTACCTCAGAGGAGGAACACTACACTCCATTAGAGAAGTGCAGCATCCCTGTGGCGGTCGAACCCTCAGGGGCGCCACATTCCCCCCTGGTAAAACACAGCACGTCCGCGGGCTGCAAAAGAAGTAACACCAAGGAAATTTTCTTTGTAATATAAACATGAACTATCTTCCCTTTATGGGAGGCACATCTCCTTAAACGTTGCATAACAGGGTATATATTACAAAAATACAAAAGTATAAAATTATAAAAGTGCTAGCATTTTCCAGAGACATTTTGGTGCAAACAAACGGGTTGAAGTGCAAAGACGCAGAGTCAGTTCAGAAGTGCGAGGGACCTGCCCTGAACCCTCAACGTGGGCCCTGGGGTGGCTACAGGGCATGAAGATCCTGAGTTAGACCTCCCGGAGAGCCACCCTAACAGGTTTTTCTTCTGAGGTTTTGTGGTAGAAATGTCCGCGGTTTTGTATAAAACCAATAGGGAGCACCTAAAAAGATGCAAACTTTATACAGGGAAAAGAGTCTGTCTGCTGCCAGTCTGCAGGGACATATGTCTCTAGAAACCGGGGATTAGTAGAAAATCAAAAATAGAAAAGTCAACACATTAAAACTTGTAAACAAAACTGTAACAGCCGGGGGCTGCTTTAGACCTCGAGCGCTCTCCTTGGAAAGGGCTCATTCCTCCCAACGGAGGCTAACCAGTCCCCTGAGGCTGAGCACGGGGTGGCGTCGCTCCCGGACACTTTGTGCACGTCCAGGGCGTACCACCCTCGCACCCCCTGGTGGCGAGAAAAGGTTACTGTGTCGCCCGGGAAGAGGTTCTGGCCAGGGTGTCCTTTCTTCAGACGCGGCTCGACGTCCTCCCGCCGGCTGACGAAGACGTCGTCCTGGTACTGGGGACTTCGGATGAACCCCCACCCCGCCTCATGGTGGAAGCGGACGACTTGGCCTTCCACTCGGGGACTGGGATGGGTGGCCTCTTCCTGACGAGCCCGGGATTTGGCAGCTTTGGCCCGTACCTCAAGGCGCTCGCAGCGCTGCTCCCGTTGGAGCTGCTCCCGAGCGAGCTGGAAAATCTGGTCGCTGCACCACTGGCTCCTCCTCCACGCTTCAGCCCGGGTCTCCCAGGGGAAGCCCATCAGGTCGCCCCCCTGGTTTTCCCAGGCCCACTCCTCAGCCTCGGGCCAGGTTACTGCTGGTGCTGGTAGCGGACCATAAAGGGTTGCTGCGGGTCCTCTACAGGCGCGGACCAGTCCGGGTTGGAACCGGTAGTCTCTTCCGCCGTTTCAGGCACCTCCGATTCAGGGTTTGGGCGGCATCGCAGATCCCCACCCATAGCTGCCGCTTGCAGCTCCGGAGCCAATGCCTGCTCCCAGGTGGCCGCGTGTGGAAATAAATACTCCATCATGAGGTCCAGGATTGTCACGGTAGGCTCTGCAGCCGGGGCATGGGTTGCGCACTCACCCGCCGCTGGGCCGTCCTCGACCTCTGTCACCGCATCGCCTTGTCCTGGGACCTCTGCTCCTTGGCGGCGGTCCCGGATACACAGCAGCATCTCCTCCCACCACACAGCCGTCGCTGCCTCGTGGGCCTCTCTCTGCCTTCTCAAGAGTCCCGGAGCCTCCTGCCAGAGAAATTCAAAATCTCCCGATGTTAACACGCTTCCGGGTGAAGGGCCTGAACTGGGTTCAGTTGGTTAAGAAGGTTGCGCACCAGAAGCGTCCATGTCTGCCTCTGTTGATTACCAAACTCCGACTGCAATGGCCGCACCCTGTTGCTTTTCTTCTTCCTCCTCTTTCGGGGTGGTTCCTTGGCGGCATGTTGACAGGCCCGCCTTCGTTCAGCCCATCCGGTTTGACTGGCATTACCACGCGGACAGTCTCTGATGGAAGGGGCAGTCCACATTTTTGGCGCCATGCGGGAGCCCAGCCCACGATGGGGGGCATTCAAAGACAGTTTTTTCACAGCATTATGGCGCCTGTTCTTCTTGGCCGGGCGCCATTTTAAATGTAAAACAACAGTTCAAGGTGAAAGGCACACAGTACCTGGTAGCAATGGGTACTTACTTCCTTTGCTGCGGGCACGCGATCCTGCCGACTACGCCAGGTTAGTGACGCCTCATGCTCAAAAAAGCCCTTTAGTTTACCCTAGGTGATGGGGGACTCGGAGTCGGGTCCCGTGATGAAGAGATGGGGTGCAGCCATGGCCCGGACCCGACCCATGCTCAGGGCCGTCACATTAAAAAGGAGATGGGGTTGGCTCATCCGGGTTGAGTGGCTGATTTAACGACTACGCCACCTGTGGCACCAGGTGAAGGCCACCAGCGCCGCTTCAGTCCAGTGAGGCATGATTTTATGGTGGCCAAAGTTATTACTACTCCCCACAGGCGGAGCAGGACCTCAGGGCAAAGGGACAGGCAGGAGGATGGGGGTAGTAGTAGAGGGAGACGGGCGCCGCGTCTCGCGGTGTGGCGCAGAAATAACAGTCCGGAGGCCATAGGGGTGAACTTCCAAGGCTTTACTCACTTTAGAGATGGCAGAAGGAAGGTGACTCCCTGCTCCTTGCGGAGTCCTGCGGTCACCAGGGACGGGGGTCCGACAACCTCCCAGTAAGTCCAGCATTCAGTCGGGACCCTACACCAGTGTTCCTGAACTACAGACCGAATCCTTTCCTGTCCGTATGTGTGCAAATAGGCCGGGACTCCCTCTAAGCTCCTCTCAGAACTAGGGCATGGGTGGCAGGTCCGCTCCATCCGATACCTGGTGGGATCCTCTGGGCCTACCGGGCTTTCCCGACCAGGACTTGGAGTGGCAAGGTCGGATGTCGGGGGCCGGTACCCCTTTTGCAGCCGGAGTCCCTCTGAATATATCAGGTTGGCAAGGACAGGTGGCGTACACCGCTCCGTCTGCATCCTGCCTGGGATCCATTTGCTTGTGGAGCCACACTCTTAAGCTCCGGGCCTTCTTGATCCTGGTCCTTGGCCGGGTTGAGACATTCCTTGTCTGCAACCTACCGCTCGTCCCAAGGCCAGGGTACGAGGGCTGTGTCCCTTGCCGGTGCAGGCCCACACAGGATCTGCGCTCCGGGAGGGAGGTCACATTACACACAGTATTTGACAGCACAGAGAACAGCCGACAGACTAGCAAAGGCTAGACAAAGGACCAAGATCCAAGATGGCTTTTTATTAAATATGAAATTTAAAGTGTAACTAACTTGTAGGTCCTCCACCCTCACTCACTAACTGGCTCCCCTAACTCTTGGTTCCCAAGTCTCCCTGTAACCAGGGGAGCAGCACCTAGTGCATACTATCTCCCTCTGGTGGAGAAATGTGGTGTTGGATGCAAAGGATGGGTCACGACTATCACACTGTTCTTACCTCAGAGGAGGAACACTACACTCCATTAGAGAAGTGCAGCATCCCTGTGGCGGTTGAACCCTCAGGGGCGCCACATTTGCAATTACAGAGGTCAGACATTTCCTGTAGTTCTTGATCAATTGTGCACACTCTGCAGCAGGGATTTTGGCCCACTCCTCCATACAGATCTTCTCCAGATCTTTCAGGTTTCGGGGCTGTCACTGGACAACATTGAGTTTCAGTTCCCTCCAAAGATTTTCAATTGGATTCAGGTTTGGAGACTGGCTAGGCCACTCTAGGACCTTGAAATGCTTCCTACAAAGTCACTCCTTAGTTGCCCTGGCTGTGTGTTTTGGGTTATTGTCATGCTGGAAGACCCAGCCACGACTTATCTACAATTCTCTTACTGAGGGAAGGAGGTTGTTGGTCAAAATCTCTCGATACATGACCCCATCCATTCTCCCTTCAATATGGTGCAGTCGCCATGTCCCCTTTGCAGAAAAGCACCCCCAAAGTATGATGTTTTCCCCACCATGCTTCACAGTTGGGACAGTGTTCTTGGGGTTGTACTCATTCTTCTTCTTCCTCCAAACATGGCGAGTGGAGTTGATACCAAAAAGTTATATTTTGGTGTCATCTAACCAGAAGCCCTTCTCCCATGCCTTCTCTGGATCATCCAGATGGTCATTGGCAGACTCCAAATGGGACTGGACATGTGCTGGCATGAGCAGGGGGACCTTGCGTGCCCTGCAGGATTTTAATCCATGACATAAAGTGTACATACGATAAAAAATACAGACCTCTCCATTCTTTGTAGGTAGGAAAACTTTCAAAATCAGCAGTGTATCAAATACTTATTTTCCCCACTTTACATTAGACTGAAGTGAATAGTTTTATTGATTGTCACAGAAAGGCGCCTTTACACAGACACTTGCTGGGGAAATGATATTATAACAGAGAAACACTTTCAACATTGTTATCAGTCTCTTGCTGAGCCCCAGTGAATGTATACCACACCACAAATCCTCCTGGAGGTCATGGAGCACACAAGATGCCTAACGGCTTTTGACCTGCATGACTATGACACCATGATTCAAATGGAGGCACTAGTCTATTGAGAAGTTTACCCTGGAGTCTTCAAGAGTTTTTAGACTTTTCTCAGATTAATGTCTCCTGACCACCCATATCAGTGTATGCACAGCATGTAAACTCTTGTGTTTAGTCTAGAAAATGATGATCTCTGGTCTATACAGTCTAAGTCCACATTCTTTAGTAGCAGCTGCCACCTCTAGAAGAAAACAACAAGATCGATGGCCCCTGGCTTCAGATCTTCAGAGCAGTGAAAACCGTAAGTTCTACTGCAATAACTGACCCTCTCTCTGAGTAAAATTATGGAGTATGGTCTCTCTAGTTGAAGCTAGAATAGACTAGGTTTTCCAGTAAAAAAAACACTTCAGGTACTTGGCCTTTGTCTTTTTTATGTCTTTCGTCTATTGGAGTTGCATGGGGAATATAACAGATGGTTTATTTGCATTATGAGCTGCATTATTTCCATATTTTTTTCAACTGATCCAATGATTACACAGTAAACTTATTGCATGTAATATAGAATTTTCTGTTACTTTTATTACTCTCTGTATATATTTTAAATTGCATTTCTTCTATGCATAGACCTTTAGCTGTGTCTGGATTATGAACCTTGCATGGCTTTGACGCACACAAGTGATTCATGTTCCGTATTACTTCAATTTAAGGAATTCATTTGCTGCAGTGTCCAAAAAACAAATGTAAACAGCAAGTTTTTTGAGACTTCTTTTAGAAGTTCATTGTGATTGCTGCTGCCAAGTGCTTAATTAAGTTGAGAAAGTTTCTCCTAGCATATGTTAAAAAGGCCAGGGACAGCATCTCATTCCAGAATGCTTCACATGACTAACCAGACATAGCTCAGATTCATGTGACTGAACACATTATCATCAAAGTATTCTTGCCAGGTCCTCAGAACACTGACGCATCACACCTGTTGTATTGCTCCCTTGGAACCCTATGTGAAATTAGAGTATCCCTAATAGACTTTCCAAGGAGTTTGATTCATGCATTCGAGAAGAAAAGTAGACTAGCTGTCTTGTTACTAAGAAATTATGTAGGGAATTATGCATTGCTACAGATAACATAAATTTGCATTATGTAACATTTATCTTTAAATTATAAACCCACCTCCGTTTCTGCTTAACAGCCGCCCGGGCTGTAATACCCTCACCCACCCAATGCAGTAAATTGGTATAACAAGATGGTTAATTTATGCAGGATGGAGGAACTTTCGGCGGATTGTACTGGGGCGTCCAACAAATTTTGGAAGATTTGGAGTGGATGCATATTATTTCAAGATTCTCCAGATTTTTATCGTTTGTTCTAATGGAACAGACTATAGTAAGAGTTTTGGATTGGTGCTAGTGGAATTATGCAAAATATACATTGAAATTGGAGGACCCACCCTGAACCCCGCCCTCCCTTTCTCTTCCACCTTTTTGGTATTTCTCTTCTTTTTTGTATTTTTCTTTTTCTCTTCTTGGTATAGAGGTATCACACGGAAACCCTATTCCATAAGTGATGTCAGTATTTAATGCAATATCATTTCGGTTTGCAGTTCTTCATGTTAGTAAAATTGTTCAGGATATAACCTCTCAAATCACTAATAACTATTGCTTAAAAGTTTTCTGAAGTTTGTTCGTTTGCTTTAATCTTTTGTAATCTTTCATATTCTAATATGATGTAACTGAAAATTTTTCTGCTGTTTTTCTATAAAATAGATTGCACATAAATAATAAACCCAATACTTTGAAGTCTTATATGTTCAATAGAAACAAGGGAATCAAATCGAGTCAAATCACATTCCTTTCGAACTTCTCAAAACTTTAGATTCATCCTCCAGAACCCTGATTTTTTTGCGATTCAATTTGCACAAATCAAGCAATATGTGAACAATCATTTTGCTAGTTTCTGAAAAGCCAGGAAGGAGTTAATAAAAACATTATACTTACTACACTCTTCACCTGTTCTGCCATAATAGTTAAAGAGGTTGGTCACTCACTACAACATCTGATCTGTGGTGGTGCCATAAGTTTTTTATTGATGGCCTATCCACTGGATAGGCTATTAATTTCTAATTGGTGAGGGTACAACACCCAGCATCCTTGCTGATCACCTGTTACTGGCAATGGCAGTGGTCGGCAGTGGTCGGAAGTTCGTGGATGCCGCTGGAATACAGCAGCTCCGTCATTTCTATACCAACCCCTTTAATACTAGTCTTATATAACCCTTTGGGAAAATATAAAAAAGGGATTTGTGTAAGGAGAGTAATTTTTGCTTGAGAAAGGGTGCATTTTCCCGAAACGCAGCCTAAGTCAGTGCATTTGGAACTGGCTGCTCCTCTGTTTGATACATGTCTGGGAGTATGGATCATATATTGGAGGCATTTGTTCCAAAATAAAATGTTTACAATTGCCAAACAAGAATTAAGGGCAATTGATCTGTATATGGTAACGTTTGAAATATTAATTTGCTATTGAAATCGTAACTAAAAGAAATTACATACACCATACATATAGTATATTAATGCTGTTTGGAGTGCATTTTTTCAATTTGCTATGTTTTTTGGATAGGAAGAATCCATGTATGCACTCAATTCTCTAACTCTAATGTAATGTATGTAATTTAATGTAATGTTTAGATTTTGAACATTGTGGATTGTCTAGGGAGAGCAATTTTTTTTTATCAAATTATGAAAATGACTTAAAGAGGTTGTCCACTACTATATAAAATGCCCCTATTTATTTAAACATTTACCTCTCATTATTGCAGTTGCAGCTTTTGCAGTGTTTTTCATAACAGGGAGCTTTTCATTTTACCTTCAGTTTTCCATAAAAGTGAAGAGCAAAAATTTTTGATCTATCTGCATAAATTTACTTAAAGCACTTGTGGTTAAGGTTATTTTAAGCGAAGGAGCAGCAATAAGGCTCCTTCATAGTGTTGATTTCAGTCACACCTGTGACTAAAAGAGCAAGTCTGCCCTTAGGGATAAAGGTCATTTAATCCCGGCAAGGTGGCATTAAGTGTGGCAGTTCCCTTTAAGGGCTTTTAAAGAAAACCCATCAATCTCAATAGTTTTTCATGACTTTATTTGCAAGCATTTTTGGGGGCATTTTTTATTTTGCAACATTTTGACCATGCATTTTTTCTGCCACTTTAAAGTCCTATAGAGAAAGCAATAAAAAAACAGAGAAAATGTCATTCCAGAAAATGCTGAGTTTTATCTTAAGTCAGTGACTCCAAAATGTCTGCAGAAACACAATGCTACTTCCAGTAGGTGGCATTAGAGTTCAAGTTCTCTCCCTCACTGAAAAGGCAATTTGCATATTTCATTTCACAGAGGAGCATTGCATGGCCTATAAGTCTCCTTACATTGGAGAAACGCTGCCACTTAGTCTCTAGTCAGAGGCATCACATATAGCCAATTCAGATTTCTTGCTTCGCAGTGAGGAGGGGTAACATTCAACACATGCGCATGCATATAGAGATTCTGGTTCGACTGTTATCCTACGTCATGTAGTAAGGATTACTACTTCCAATAGATGGGACTAGAGTTCTTGACCTTTTCCTCTCTGTAGAGGCAATTTGCAAAAATTCAACAAACCAAAATGCTTTGATGTCTTTTCTGTATTTAATTTAATTTTTGACCTTATTAATAACATGAATGGAGCAAAGAAAGCACTACAAATAGAGCAGCAAAGCTGTACACTTTTACAGCCAAATAGAGTATAAAGTCTTTCATTTGTGAAAAAATAGTGAAATGTAAAAACCCTCCTTTTTGATACTATGTTTTTTTACATTTAATTTTTTACATATTTAACTTTTGACAGATTGCATATTTACATAGCTGAAAATTAATATACAGTAAATAATTTGTTGCAGAAAGCAAATATGAGTTCTATACATATGAACAAAGTTGTTTTGACGTGAAGCACACTGATTTGTGCACGCACATTTAGATGCATAGGATCTGAAGTGTATTATAAAGGGTCATGGCTGAATTTTCCACAAAAAAAATTGACTGACAGCAAATAAATTTGCACATATCTCAATATTGAAAAGCTTTCAATTGTTCAAGTAATACACAAGGGAGAGAGGAGAGGAGAGAAAAAACCTGCTGTCCATAAGAGCTGATACTTTACAGAATGAACGAAAGAACCCCGCAGACCATGAGAGCTTACATTCTAAAGGCGAAAGAAAGAGAGGACCCTGCTGACCATAAGAAATTACACTCTGCAGGCAAGAGAGAGGCCCCCACTATTCTTAAGAGCTTACACTCTACAGCAGAGATAGATAGATAGAGTTTACAATCTACAGAACAGAGAGCGGAACCCTCTGACCATAAGAGCTTACATTCTACAGAAGCAAGAGGACCCTGCTGACCAGATGAGCTTACACCCACCAGAAAAGAGAGAGGAAACCACTGACCATAAGAGCTCACACTCTACAGAAGAAAGGAAACTGCTGACCCTAAGAGCTCACATTCTACAGAAGAAAGGAAACCGTTGACCATAAGAGCTTACTTTATACAGGAGATATAGACTTAACTAATGACTCTAGGAATGGAAATGACTCTGTTGTACAAACTCCACTGGGAACCGCTGATCTGTGATGACCCAGATTCTGACCACTACTGTACAGATTATGATAGTCCATAAGATGGCATAGCTGTTGGCCATTATGGAGAAGCCCATGCGGCCATGCAAAAATGACATTAACCCCCTCTTTGATGCTTCAGCATTGTGATAAATGGTGCTGGTCAAGTTTTTTCTTTTTTTTGGTGCACCAAAAATCGAATTTCAAAGTGTTCAAATTCATGTGACGCCACCAATTTCAAGAAATTCGACTCAAACTCAATCCTCTGTGGATCAATCTGCTAATGTAAATCTCCTATTTTGGTGATTTGTTGTTGCAAAATATAAAATGTAAGGAAATAACACAGGTATTTTTATAAAATTTTATTTGCATGAAATTAGTTACCATTTTAACTTTTACAGTTTCTTGAAGACACCTGAAAGCTCAGAGTATTTTAATATTTATATTAAATTGAAAGTAAAACCAGGCACTAAAATGTTAAATGACCAGATAAGATTTTTGGAATAATTAACGCTCTGGCAAATGCTAATGATGGTTCATTTTAAAATTTATTCAGAACTATATTTTTCGTATATGTCTCACAGTCCATTTTACTACTATAACATCAAACGAGGCATTCAATGACTATAATAGCAGTTTCAAACTATTTTTTTTTTCATTTGACAAGACATTTGCGCTAACTAGATGGTAATACCCTAACAAAAAGCCATTTGCTAAAATATAAATATAAATTGCTGTGTCTATTTTTCTTGTTTTACTATGTTGCTGCATATTTTTGTGTCCTCCTCTGCCTTTTTCCAAACCAAAATGATTTAACTGTAAGGAGAATGGTGAGGAGGAAAACATTCAGAAAGATATTATCATATCAATTTAACACATAGCAATCAATCAAATTGTCTAAAACACTGACATAGCTACACATCAGTTTTAAAGGTTGCTACTCTTACATGAAAAGAAATCTGAAAATTTTATGTTGTGTTAATTTGTGAAATACAGGGCGATTATAAAAGATTCATCAGATTTTGCATTCATATTACTGCAAAGATATAAATTTCACCCCTTTGTAATAATAACATATCGAAAAGTCACATCTCAGAGTTTGTAACTCGCGCGTGTAGACTCGCTTGTGACTCACCGGGTGACAGGCGGCATCAAATCCCAAAATGGCAACAATACGAAGAAAGGGTTTTGTGTTTTAGAGTATGAGAAGTGCAAACAATTGTTACCGTGTAGTGAGCATTCTGAAGACAGTATGAACGTGGCCCACCTGGTCACCAGAGCTCTGCGGTGGTATCAACAAATTAAGGACACAGGATGCTTGCATAAATGTAAAAGCCCAGATGACCGAGTGTTACAGGCGAAGCAGTTGAGAGGGTTCAAGAGACCTTTGCACCTAGCCCACAGAAAACAACGCATCACTCAAGTTGTGAACTTGGCATTCCTCAGCCTACTGTTTGGAAGACTCTGCGCCAGAAACCATATGCAATATTTATGGCCAGCCGACCACGGCATCCGATACGTATTCTGTGTTCTTTTCTGGCAGCATTGGAAGATGACGAATTTTCTTTTCTTCCCGGCTAGTGTTCAGTGACGAGGCAACCTTCCACATAAGTGGAAAGGTGAACCGTCACAATGTCCAAATATGGGGAATGGAAAATCCCAATGCCACTGTGGAAATTGAAAGAGATTCTCCGAAAGTAAATGTTTCCTGTGCAGTCTCAAAAACAAAGGTGTATGGGCCCTTTATTTTGGCTGAAAAGACGGTGACAGGTACATCACACCTCAATATGGTTGTTATGGTTATCAGTTATCAGTTATGGTTGTTTCCGCAACTGACAATTGATTTCAAAAATTTCATTTTCCAACAAGACGGAGTTCCACCCCACTGGCCTTCAGAGATTGCTATCTCAACGAGATAGTCCCAAATACGTGCATTGGGCTCTGTACTGATGTTGACTTGGCACTCTTCAGATGACCTCCCAGGTCTCCCGATCTGATATTGTGTGACTTCTTCCTTTGTGGGTACGTCAAAGA
The DNA here is from genome assembly GCF_046119375.1 of Phyllobates terribilis. NCBI lineage: Eukaryota > Metazoa > Chordata > Amphibia > Anura > Dendrobatidae > Phyllobates > Phyllobates terribilis. The sequence goes on from NW_027362762.1 coordinate 698,022,174, forward strand.
CATTTTCTACATGCCACCTTTGCCAGCAACACTGGATTAGCACCGGGATCGCATTACCACCGATCAAATGACCATCGACGGAGACATGCTGCAGCATGTTTGGGTCGAATTGGATTACCGCATGGATGTGTGTCATGTGACCAAAGTAGAATGCTTGGAACATTTTTAAACATTATGTGCTAAACTTGGAGAGTTTATGTTCTTAATCAGGTGTCATTCACTATTGTGCAAGTAATACATTTTGAAACATACTTCTTTGAAATCTGAAGAATCTTTTATATTCACCCTGTACTTCTAAAACTCCATTTTACAAAAGGGACATGTTTAAGGTCTCGGTCTTCATGTAAAATTTATGACTGGGCCCTCCACTGCATATGTGGCATTAATTGTACTGGTTTCTGATCTTTAGGTTGAAGAGCAAACAGTTACTATCTTTCCACCCTCTACCGTAATTCCACAGATTGCACTTGTAATATCATAGAATTAACCAATTTTGTATTATTACAGTATCAGCAATATAGCTGCAACAGTGTCATATTTGCTTTCTAGTCAAAAATACAATTATTTTTTGTTTATAGTAATTCATTGGAAAACCTACGAACCAAATTTCTTACTTTTCCTTGGGATAGATCATAATTGAATGTTTACTTCGAGTCTGATGCTGGAGCATCCCCAATCATAAGGATCCTATGTTCCTCACTGCACTGCAGCTCTCACAGACTCATAGAAGTGATTGAAGAGGTTAGAGTTTCAGCAGTCAGACTATTAATGATTAGAGATGCATGAATCTGGCGAGGTTTGAATTTGTGAAATTTGCTGCAAATGTATTCTGCGCAAACTGAATGCCCCTTATTATGCTATGGGGTCTAGTGAGATTTACCCGCGACGTTACTGCTCATGTGTAGTCTTGACTAGTGTTGAGCCACCCCCGTAGTGTTCGGGTTCGGTTCGTCGAACACCGGGATGTTCGAGGAACTGTTCGTCGAACTGTTCGTCGAACACCTTAGAACACCGTCGAACACCGTTAAAACCAATGGCAGGCAAACAAAAACACATAGGAACACATAGAAAACACCTTCAAAGGTGTCTAAAAGCTCACAAACTGCTCAGAAGACGCTTTCTTTAAAAAAGCCGGCCGGCAATTCAGCAGCGGCATACACCGGTACCCGACAATTTAGACATGAAGGAATAGAGCATCACACATAGATTAGATAGATAGAAACATGTCAGTCACATATATATGAAGTACAGTGACAGTGTTGCTTGCTGTACTTGTCATTTAGTGTAAAGGATTTATTAAAAAATATAATAGTGTTTTCGTGCACCGTCTCTTTAAAAAAGCCGGCCGGCAATTCAGCAGCGGTACCCGACAATTTATAACAGACAGAATAGAGCTTGACACATAGATTAGATAGATAGAAACATGTCAGTCACATATATATGAAGTACTGTGACAGTGTTGCTTACTGTACTTGTCATTTACTGCAAAGGATTTATTAAAAAAAATAATAGTGTTTTCATGCACCGTCTCTTTAAAAAAGCCGGCTGGCAATTCAGCATCTGTACTCGACAATTTAGAATAGAAGGAATAGAGAATCACACATAGATTAGATAGATAGAAACATGTCAGCCACATATATACGAAGTACAGTGACAGTGTTGCTTACTGTAATTGTCATTTAGTGTAAAGGATTTATCAAAAAAAATAATAGTGTTTTCATGCACTGTCTCTTTAAGAAAGCCGGCCGGCAATTCAGCAGCGGTACCCGACAATTTATAACAGACAGAATAGAGCTTCACACATAGATTAGATAGATAGAAACATGTCAGTCACATATATAATAAGTACAGTGATAGTGTTGGTTACTGTACTTGTCATTTAGTATTAAAATAAAGGATTTATTATTAAAAAAAATTGGCGTGGGGTTCCCCGTAATTTTAGTCTCTAGCGCAGGTTAAGCAGACAGCTGGGGCAGATGTTTGAAGCCTGGGAAGGGGGTAATACCCACGGAGCTTCCCAGGCTACTAATATCAGCCCCCAGCTGAATAACTAGCCTTTACTAGCTATTAAAATGGAGGACCCCCCCCAAAAAATGACGTGGGGTCCCCCCTAATTTAATAGCTAGCAAAGGCTAGGCAGACAGCTGGGGGCTGATATTAATAGCCCAGGAAGGGAGCCATGAATATTGGCCCCCTCCCAGGCTAGAAACACCAGCCGTCAGCTGCCCCAGAAATGGCGCATCCATAGGATGCGCCAATTCTGGCACTTAGCCTCGCTCTTCCACGCTGCCCTGGTGCGGTGGCAGGGGGTAATAGGGTTGGGGTTGATGTCAGCTTATAATGCCAGCTGACATCAAGCCCAGGTTAGTAATGGAGAGACGTCTATAAGACACCCCCATTACTAACCCCATAGTCAAAGTTAAAAAAAAAAACACAAACACCCAGAATAAAGTCCTTTAATTGAAATAAAGACACAATTCTTTATTGTTCTAAATTAAACCATACTTACCATCACGCCCATTCCAGCTGAAGCCAACGATCTCCTGCAATAAAAGAAAAATAATAAAGCAACCTCATCCTTACCTTTCCATGGTTCCCAGGACAGCTCCAGCTCTGCTACATCGAGATGACAGGCTGGACCTGCAGAACGCTGCCATCCAGCCTGTCATCCCGCAGACACTGAGAAGCGCAGGCATGCTTGCACTCCTCAGTGTCTGACTGTGACGACATCCAGATGAGCCGACAATGAACTCGGCTCACCTCATGTACGTCACTGACAGCGTGGGAAAATTCTCCTGCACTCAGCGCTTCAGCGTGAGAATTTTCCCACGCTGTCAGTGACGTGCATGAGGTGAGCTGAGTTCATTGGACATGACCTCGGCTCATCTGGATGCCGTTACAGCCAGACACTGAGTAGCGCAAGCAAGCCTGCGCTTCTCAGTGTCCGCGGGATGACAGGCTGGATGGCAGCGTTCTGCTGCGGTCCAGCCTGTCATCTCGATGTAGGAGAGCTGAAGCTGTCGTGGGAACCATGGAAAGGTAAGGATGATGTTGCTTTATTATTTTTCTTTTATTGCAGGAGATCGTTGGCTTCAGCTGGAATGGGCGTGGCGGTAAGTATGGTTTAATTTAGAACAATAAAGAATTGTGTGTTTATTTCAATTAAAGGACTTTTTTCTGGGTGTTTGTGTTTTTTTTAAATACTTTACTAGAAATTCATGGTGGTCATGTCTAATATTGGCGTGACCCCATGAATTTCGGGCTTAGGGCCAGCTGATAATGCCAAGCTGGCCTTAACCCCTTTATTACCCAGTGAGCCACCGCGCCAGGGCCCTGGATGAGTTGGGTACAGCGCCAGAAAAATGAAAAAATTAAAAAAAAATTGACGTGGGGCTTCGCACTATATTTGTGTCCAGCCAGGTACAGCAGGCAGGGACGGGCTGCCCCCAACCACCAGCTGCCTATTTGTACCTGGTTGGACACAACAATATAGGGAAGCCCTTTTTTTCTTAATTATTCCATGAATTTCATGAAATAATTTAAAAAAAAAATGCGTGGGGCTTCGCCCTATTTTTGTGCCCAGCCAGGTACAACTAGGCAGCTGGGAGCTGGAATCCGCAGCGCAGGGAGGCCCAAGCTTTCTGGGCCCCACCCGCTGCAAATTGCAGTCCGCAGCCGCCCCAGAAAATGGCGCGTTCATAGAAGCGCCATCTTCTGGCGCTGTACCCAACTCATCCAGGGCCCTGGTGCGGTGGCTCACTGGGTAATAAAGGGGTTAAGGCCAGCTTGGCATTATCAGCTGGCCCTAAGCCCGAAATTCATGGGGTCACGCCAATATTAGACATGACCACCATGAATTTCTAGTAAAGTATTTAAAAAAACACAACACCCAGAATAAAGTCCTTTAATTGAAATAAACACACAATTCTTTATTGTTCTAAATTAAACCATACTTACCACCACGCCCATTCCAGCTGAAGCCAATGTCTTCTGCAATAAAAGTAAAATAATTAAGCAACCTCATCCTTACATTTCCATGGTTCCCACGACAGCTTCAGCTCTGCTACATCGAGATGACAGGCTGGACCGCAGCAGAAAGCTGCCATACAGCCTGTCATCCCGCGGACACTGAGAAGCGCAGGCATGCTTGCGCTCCTCAGTGTCTCGCTGTGACGGCATAAAGATGAGACAAGTTCATGTCCAATGAACTCGGCGCACCTCATGCACGTCACTGACAGCGTGGGAGAATTCTCCTGCACTCAGCACTTCAGCGTGAAAATTCTCCCACGCTGTCAGTGACGTACATGAGGTCAGCTGAGTTCATTGGACATGAATGAGCTCACCTCATGCACGTCACTGACAGCGTGGGAAAATTCTCACGCTGAAGCGCTGAGTGCAGGAGAATTTTCCCACGCTGTCAGTGACGTGCATGAGGTGAGCTCATTCATGTCCAATGATCTCAGCTCACCTCATGCACGTCACTGACAGCGTGGGAAAATTCTCCTGCACTCAGCGCTACAGCGTGAGAATTCTCCCACGCTGTCAGTGACGTGCATGAGGTGAGCTCATTCATGTCCAATGAACTCAGCTGACCTCATGTACGTCACTGACAGCGTGGGAGAATTCTCACGCTGAAGTGCTGAGTGCAGGAGAACTCTCCCACGCTGTCAGTGACGTGCATGAGGTGCGCCGAGTTCTTTGGACATGAACTCGTCTCATCTTTATGCCGTCACAGCCAGACACTGAGGAGCGCAAGCATGCCTGCGCTTCTCAGTGTCTGTGGGATGACAGGCTGGATGGCAGCGTTCTGCTGCGGTCCAGCCTGTCATCTCGATGTAGCAGAGCTGAAGCTGTCCTGGGAACCATGGAAAGGTAAGGATGAGGTTGCTTTATTATTTTTCTTTTATTTTAGGAGATCGTTGGCTTCAGCTGGAATGGGCGTGATGGTAAGTATGGTTTAATTTAGAACAATAAAGGAATGTGTCTTTATTTCAATTAAAGGACTTTATTCTGGGTGTTTGTGTTTTCTTTTAACTTTGACTACGGGGTTAGTAATGGGGGTGTCTTATAGACGCCTCTCCATTACTAACCTGGGCTTGATGTCAGCTGGCATTATAAGCTGACATCAACCCCAACTCTATTACCCCACTGCCACCGCTACAGGGCAGTGGGAAGAGCGAGGCTAAGTGCCAGAATTGGCGCATCTTATGGATGCGCCATTTCTGGGGCGGCTTACGGCTGGTGTTTCTAGCCAGGGAGGGGGCCAATATTCATGGCCCCCTTCCTGAGCCTTAATATCAGCCCCCAGCTGTCTGCCTAGCCTTTGCTAGCTATTAAAATAGGGGGGACCCCACGTCATTTTTTTGGGGGGTCACCCATTTTAATAGGTAGTAAAGGCTAGGTATTCAGCTGGGGGCTGATATTAGTAGCCTGGGAAGCTCCGTGGGTATTACCCACTTCCCAGGCTTCAAACATCTGCCCCAGCCGTCTGGTTAACCTCCGCTAGAGCCTAAAATTACGGGGAACCCCACGCCAATTTTTTTTAAAATAAATCCTTTATTTTAACACTAAATGACAATTACAGTAAGCAACACTGTCACTGTACTTCATATATATGTGACTGACATGTTTCTATCTATCTAATCTATGTGTGATTCTCTATTCCTTCTATTCTAAATTGTCGGGTACAGATGCTGAATTGCCGGCCGGCTTTTTTAAAGAGACAGTGCATGAAAACACTATTATTTTTTTTAATAAATCCTTTATACTAAATGACAAGTACAGTAAGCAACACTGTCACTGTACTTCATATATATGTGACTGACATGTTTCTATCTACCTAATCTATGTGTGATTCTCTATTCCTTCTATTCTAAATTGTCGGGTACAGATGCTGAATTGCCGGCCGGCTTTTTTAAAGAGACGGTGCATGAAAACACTATTATTTTTTTTGATAAATCCTTTACACTAAATGACAAGTACAGTAAGCAACACTGTCACTGTGCTTCTTATATGTGTGACTGACATGTTTCTATCTATCTAATCTATGTGTGAAGCTCTATTCTGTCTGTTATAAATTGTCGGGTATCGGTGTATGCGCTGATGAATTGCCGGCTTTTCATGTTTCACTGTTGGCACTGTTCCCATCGATTTGGGCAATCACTGTAATGCCACAACCACCATGGCTGTGGCATTACAGTGAGTGGCAGACAATCCCTGCATGATTGGTGCTCTAAATAGCGCCAGACATGCAGGACACACTTTTGGTGCGCGAACAGTTATCGAACATAACCTCGAACAGCCGAATTTTTTGCAAATCGTTCGGGTTCGTCGAACAACTCGAACACCGCCCAAAACAGCTCGAATTTGAGATTGGCGAACAGTTCTAGTCGAACACCGCTCATCTCTAGTCTTGACTGGAAGTCCAAGCCCGGAGTCAGTATAATAAGGTTGTGGAGACCTTACAATGTGCATGCGCAGTGATGTCCTAGTCCTCATTACACACTCTAGGCCTGGAGATGTGCAGTGAAGTCCCAGGCTCAGTCGCAGCCAGAAGTTCCATCCTAATGTGAAGATGCCTGAGTTTTCAGTGCAAGGCTGTGGTAAAAAGAGGTACCAAGGATCGTACGGGGAACAGCGAGCAGCGTAAGTTGTCATAGAAGTGAGTGGTGAAGTGTCCATTAGCTCTTTGTCTTTTTTTTTACCTTTTGATGGTCCTCTACCATTCTACATAGTGTTGGCCAGCCAGCCACCATTTTTCTGAATTTGCTAGTTACAAAAAAATCCACATTATGGAGAATACAGAAGTTTGAGTACAATCAAATTCCCCTTCACTAAATGTGTCCAACTCTATCAGTTATCAAACATTTATCACCTATCCTATGAATAGGTAGTTAATGTTGTTTGTGGGATAACCGTTATAATATGAGTTTGTAATATTTTCAATGTCCATTCACTTTCAAGAGTAAAAAATAATTAACATTAGTAATATTGCCATATAAAGTTTTGAAAATTTACAATAATTTACAGAAACCAAAGTTAATAAGTTTACATTAATTACATTTATATTTGATGAAACATTTATACATTACTATAAAAAGAATGACAGTTTTAAGCTTTACCATTTTTGTCTGGAATACATGATCCATTATTTTTCTTTAGAGAAGATGTGCTTACCGATCGTGTTAAATTATTTAAACTAATTTTATCTGTTTCTGTAGGTAAACTTTGCCGTTCTTCATTTTCTGTTTCTCTGTGATAGAAGTAATTAAAGTTTGATACAATAACTGGAACTGGAAGGGCAATAGTCAGAACTCCTGCAATAGCACACAGAGTACCTACTGCTTTACCCCCTAATGTGATTGGACACATATCTCCATATCCAACAGTTGTCATTGTTACAACAGCCCACCAGAAGCCATCAGGGATGCTGATGAACTGAGATTTAGGTTCATCAACCTCAGCAAAATATACTGCACTAGAAAACAAAATTACACCAATAAAAAGAAAAAATATTAACAACCCCAGTTCTCTCATGCTGGCTTTTAGGGTTTGTCCTAATATCTGAAGCCCTTTTGAATGTCTTGAGAGCTTGAAAATTCGGAAGACTCTAACTAGTCGAACAATTCTTAAAATAGCAAGAGACATGTTTTGTTGTCCATTATCCTCTGTTTCTTTCGCAACTTCTGTAATAAGTGTTACAAAATATGGAATGATTGATACAATGTCAATTATATTCATAATATTTTGAAAGAACTCGGATGAACTTGGGCAGACGATAAACCGAACAGCAAGTTCAAATGAAAACCAAATAATGCAAGTAGTCTCCACAAGGAAAAATGGATCCGTGAAGGTATTAAGGTAAGCAGCCTCCTTCGTAAAATTGCTTGAATATTTAAATAAATTTTCTTCTCTAAATTCTGGTAATGTTTCTAGACAGAATATTAGTATGGAGATGACAATAACTAATACAGAAACTAACGCCATGCCTCTTGCTGCGCTTGAGCTTTCCGGGTATTCAAATAGCAACCAAAATTGCTTATGGTAATCATTTGTTGGTAAGGGGATTTCTGGATCCTTTAAAAAACCTTCATCATCTCGAAATTGATCTAAAGCTTCATTTCCAAGCTCATAGAAAACTATTTCATCTGCAAACACATCTATTGGAACATTTGCTGGACGCCGTATTTTTCCACCAGATTGATAGTAATATAAGATTCCATCAAAGCTAGGACGATTTCTATCAAAAAAATATTCATTTCTCATGGAATCAAAATAATGAATTCTTTTTTGAGGATCTCCAAGCAGTGTGTCAGGAAATTCACTTAGTGTTTTAAGTTGGGTCTCATATCTAAGACCTGCAATATTGATAAATACCCTTTGGTTCCCTTCTTCCAATATCATTTGTTCTGTAACTATGTTGTCGTGACATTCTTTAGAAATCCTGGAAAGATCAGTTTCATTTGATGTTTCATTCATATACAGTTTCCAGGTGGTATTTTGATCTGCAGAGACATGACTTTCATCTCCAGTAGCTTTGGTACATTTTGAATCAGTAGAAGATTCTTCATGATTTTGGACAGCCTTCTGAATGGTATCCATGATGTAACTTTAGTATTGACTAATTCTTATTACATTTTCTAAAAAAAAAGAAGAATATAAAAAAAAGTTAAAGAAAAAGATTGTAGAATGCAAGCCAACAAACCTCATGCACATGACAGCTTTAGCGCTCTGGGCAGCCGATTATAAGAAGCCATAAAGCAGCACTCATACAAATCTATGGGACTGTACTGTACATATTGTTTCTGTAGTAATGCTCGATTAGATTCCATATTATTGCTGCAAACTAAGGAAGCATTTAAAAGGGGTTATCCTTTCTCAACCATTTGAGGCACATTAACAGGATATGGCATAAATGTCTGATAGATGCTAATTACAGACCGGTCTCTAATCTTCCTTTCATCTCTAAATGCCTGGAATGCTTGGTCCACTCCCATCTAATCCGCTATCTCTCAGATAACTCTCTTCTCGACCCTCTACAATCTGGTTTCCGCTCTTTACACTCCACTGAAACTGCCCTCACTAAAGTATCTAATGATCTACTAACAGCTAAATCCAAAGGTCACTTCTCCCTGCTGATTCTCCTGGATCTCTCTGCTGAATTTGACACTGTGGATCACCAGCTCCTCCTCACTATGCTCCACTCTATAGGCCTCAAGGAAACCGTTCTCTCCTGGTTCTCCTCCTACCTCTTTGACCGCTCCTTCACTGTATCTTTTGCCGGCTAATCTTCCTCTCCTCGTCCCCTTACTATCAGGGTTCCACAGGGCTCAGTCCTAGGCCCCCTCCTCTTCTCTCTATACACTGCCCCTATTGGACAAACAATCAGCAGATTTGGGTTCCATTATCATCTCTATGCTGACGACACCCAATTATACACTTCTTCCCCTGACATCACCCCTACCCTAATACAAAATACCAAGAATTGTCTGTCTGCTGTCTCTAACATCATGTCCTCCTTCTATCTTAAACTGAATCTCTCCAAAACTGAACTTCTTGTGTTTCTCCCCTCTACTAACCTAACTCTACCTAACATCAAAATTACCTTGGCGGGTTCAACCATAACTCCCAAGCAGCACGCCCTCTGCCTTGGGATCATTTTCTACACTAACCTTTCCTTTACTCCCTATATCCGATCACTTACTCGCTCTTGTCACCTGCATCTTAAAAACATCTCCAGAATCCGACCTTTTCTCACCTTTGAAACTGCTAAAACTCTTACTGTTGCTCTTATTCACTCTCGTCTGGACTACTGCAACTCTCTTCTGATTGGTCTCCCTCTTACCAAACTTTCTCCTCTCCAATCCGTCCTGAATGTGGCAGCCAGGGTCGTATTTCTGTCCAGCCGCTCCACCGATGCCTCCACCTTGTGCCAGTCATTACACTGGTTGCCCATTTGCTACAGGGTCCAATATACACTGTGTGCAGAATTATTAGGCAAATGAGTATTTTGATCACATGATACTTTTTATACATGTTGTCCTACTCCAAGCTGCATAGGCTTGAGAGCCAACCACCAATTAAGTAAATCTGGTGATGTGCATCTCTGAAATGAGGAGGGGTGTTGACTAATGACATCAACACCCTATATAAGGTGTGCTTAATTATTAGGCAACTTCCTTTACTTTGGCAAAATGGGTCAGAAGAGAGATTTGATACGCTCTGAAAAGTCCAAAATTGTGAGATGTATTGCAGAGGGATGCTGCAGCCTTGAAATTTCCAAACCTTTGAAGCGTGATCACCGAACAATCAAGCGTTTCATGGCAAATAGCCAACAGGGTCGCAAGAAGCGTGTTGGCCAAAAATGGCGCAAAATAACTGCCCATGAATTGAGGAAAATCAAGCGTGAAGCTGCCAAGATGCCATTTGCCACCAGTTTTGCCATATTTCAGAGCTGCAACGTTATGGGAGTATCAAAAAGCACAAGATGTGCGATACTCAGGGACATGGCCAAGGTAAGGAAGTCTGAAAAACGACCACCTTTGAACAAGAAACATAAGATAAAACGTCAAGAATGGGCCAAAAAATATCTTAAGACTGATTTTTCAAAGGTTTTATGGACTGATGAAATGAGAGTGACTCTTGATGGGCCAGATGGATGGGCCAGAGGCTGGATCAGTAAAGGGCAGAGAGCTCCACTCCGACTCAGACGCCAGTAAGGTGGAGGTGGGGTACTGGTATAGGCTGGTATCATCAAAGATGTGGGACATTTTTGGGTTGAGGATGGAGTGAAGCTCAACTCCCAGACTTACTGCCAGTTTCTGGAAGACAACTTCTTCAAGCAGTGGTACAGGAAGAAGTCGGTATCGTTCAAGAAAAACATGATTTTCATGCAGGACAATGCTCCATCACATGCATCCAACTACTCCACAGCGTGGCTGGCCAGTAAAGGTCTAAAAGAAGAAAAAATAATGACATGGCCCCCTTGTTCACCTGATCTGAACCCCATAGAGAACCTGTGGTCCATCATAAAATGTGAGATCTACAGGAAGGGAAAACAATACACCTCTCGGAACAGTGTCTGGGAGGCATGGTGGCTGCTGCACGCAATGTTGATCAAAAACAGATCAAGCAACTGACAGAATCTATGGATGGAAGGCTGTTGAGTGTCATCATAAAGAAAGGTGGCTATATTGACCACAAATTTTTTTGGTTTTTGTTTTTGCATGTCAGAAATGTTTATTTCTAAATTTTGTGCACTGATATTGGTTTACCTGGTGAAAATAAACAATTGAGATGGGATTATATTTGGTTTTTATTAAGTTGCCTAATAATTCTGCACAGTAATAGTTACCTGCACAAACAGATATCCTCCTAAGATAGCCAAATCAAAAAAAAACCCACTCCAACTTCCAAAAATATTAAGCTTGGATATTTATGAGTCTTTTGGGTTGATTGAGAACATAGTTGCTGATCAATAATAAAAATAATCCTCTAAAATACAACTTGCCTAATAATTCTGCACACAGTGAAAACTCATCGCTCTCACCCACAAAGCTCTCCACAGTTCAGCACCGCCTTATATCTCCTACACATGCCCTCCGTTCTAAAAATGACCTAAGACTAACATCCCCCATAATCCGAACCTCGCACCTCCGTCTCCAAGACTTCTGCAGCAGTTCTCTGGAATGCACTACCCCAGACGATCCGACTGATGCCTAGCCCCCATGACTTCAAGTGCGCTTTAAAAACCCATCTCTTTAAACAAGCCTACCACCTCAACTACTCAGTAAACTAACTTTTCCCTGCCCCCTCCTTCTAAATATTATTCAGAATCTGCACCCTTCTAGTCATCTGTCTCCACACCCTCCATGCACACGATAACTGCACTCGATTCTTGAGTATTGTACTTAAACATACTGGCTGAGGACCGGATCATGCAACTTTATATGAAAATCCCTATTTATTATAATTGCCAGACCTGAAATAACAAGCACTTTTCACCTATTGTGTTCACCCATTTCCTTGTAGAATGTAAGCTTGCGAGCAGGGACCTCACTCCTAATGTAACTGTTTAAACTGTCTTAAATTGTACTGAATTTATTGTCTGTACATGTCCCCGCTTAATTGTAAAGTGCTGCGGAATATGTTGGCGCTATATAAATACAAATTATTAAAATTATTATTATAGATGCAACACTGGAATCTGCATCTATCTTGAGAACAGGGCTCTATTGCATGCTATCTCAAAAGGAGAGATGGCCAAAAGTGGGGCCTGCATTTATCAGATAGTTTGAAATGGGAATAAGTCTTTAAATGGAGTCTGTCAGTGCAAATTGACAGTATATACTAAGCACATAGCCCATTAGGGAATTTAGCCTGTATAAAAATTGCTGCCTCCGTTCTGCAGAAACTGAAGTTAAACCAAATATGCCAAGTAGTGTGCTCGGTGCATCCTTTGTATTGAAAATAAGCTCTATATACCTTTCCACCCACTGGTTTTCATGCCCTCACCTCCCTCACTGGTTAATGAAAACATTGGCTTGCCTGAAGTGAGCACTATCAGCAGATAAAACTCAGCTGAAACTGTGTTGTCAATCAACAGCAAGACAGGCATTCAAAGCCAGGTCACAGAACAGTTCATTAGTTTATACCATCAGTTTGGATGACAGACTTCCTTTAAGGCAAAATATGTGACAGACTTTCTTTAGAGAAAAATATGTGGCAGGCTCCCTTTAAAGGGAATCTGTCAGTAAGATCAAACCTCTTAAGCCATCTATATGAGTGTGTAGGTCATAATACACTGAATAAAATAATTCCTTGATATCTGTGATCCAATGTATTATTCAGGAGATATCCATGTTTTTCTTATATGTAAATGAGCAGTTCAAGGCTATTGGTGGGACACTGATCTGCATGAGAATCTGCCTCAAGAGATTACTTTACATGAATGGGGGAGTTACCAGTGTGATATATATCTAACACAGAGCAGTAGATATGAACTTTGCCTCATTATAAATATGTTAGCAGCTGCAGATCTCACAGCTCTGCTGTATTACAACAATATTGCAGCCCTGTCTGCCTGTGAGATGGAAGCTGAGAGGAACCTGCAGATGTGTCAGTTATAATCACACACAGCTCTGCAGTGAGATCAGGAGAGCAGAGAGCGGCCATTACATATCACACTGGGAACTCCCCCTTATATTTAAAACAAGCTCTGGAGGCAGATTCTCATACAGAGCAGTGTCCGGCTCATAGTCCTGAACAGCTCCATTACATATAAGAAAATGTGGATTTTTCTGTAATACAACATTAGCTCATAGATATCAAGGTATCATTTTATTCAGCTTCCTATGACCTACATGCCCATATAGATGGCTTAGGAGGATTAACCCTACTGACAGATTCCCTTTAAAACAAATTATCTCCATAATAAGGTGGAGTGTTTAAGGCTCCATAGAAAAGAACCATCTATGACTTTCTTGCACCATAAAATATATCACATTGATAAACCACTGATACTCTTTATGGGGCACAGGAACTGTGACATTGTCAGCTGTTTGATGATTACGTAGTGGAATCCAACTTTGTTTATGGCTTCCATTCCATTAGCATGAAGCACAACACATACTGCGATATTCATATCACATAACGGCTTTATATTTCCGACAACAGACTTTTCTTTCAGTACTTATTATGAAAGAAAAATTCTATTTGTCAAAAGTAAAATTAGTATGTGACAGCAGGTGAAATGAGTTAATGGAAAGAAAAGCAGCACGTACTTGAGAACACTACATTAACTGGCTTATAGGATCGTGTGTTCAAAAGTTAAAGAGGAAAGTTTTCCTATATTGCAGTTAGAAATTGCTTTGCTTTTAGGTAAAAAAATAAAATATAGTATATCATTTTAGTAATTTACTGTTTCTGAATATAGCTACTATTACTAATTGTCTATGGGTGTCCTGAGTAGAAAATTCATTTTCAAAAACTATGTAATACTGAATTGGCTTCAAACAGGGTATCTCACTCTGGAGGATCATAAATGTTCATCCATTTTGCAGACAGCCCATTAGTTTTACCTGGCACCAAGAAGGGCTCATTCACACACAAGTTTTCGTGTATGAAGTGCGATCTGTGTTTTTTCCCAGATAGCACTCATACCTGTGACAGCCTATGGGGCTGTTCACATGTTTGCGATTTTTTGTGGACGATTCAAAATCGTGGAGACATATCTAACAGACTATGGATCAGAAAAAAAAAACATGCTGAAAATCACTGTTGAAACTTGGTTCATTTTTCTCGTACGGTAAAGAAACTGACGTCTAAATGAGACCTTATTCTACAGCAGCAGGACAACCTAGTAACAGCTAATAGTTGTGGCACACTTCTAACAGCAGAACGTCCAAGGTGAACGACCCTTGAAATATAAAGGGTCAATTTTTTTACATTATAATTTTATATCATAATCATTTTCCTAACAATATCTAATTGAATATCAACTCTGTTAATGCATCTTGCTGTGTTTTTAGAAGTCTAAGTGGTAGCTTGTCAATAGATGATTCTGAAGGGCAAAGCTTCAGTCATTGCTTTGACCAATCACATTCATCATTGCTCAACAGCTTCTGTTATATTGCATTATGTACCTGTCAGCAGTGAGCATATACAGGTAATGAATCATTGATGTATTAAAAAGTATTTTTACATTTTGAAGATTTGTTGCAGAATTTTGAAAAATAAAAACAATCTACCGTAGTCTATGCATCTGAGTGAGGTTGTTAGGGCTGCATGATTTCTGATAGCGGAAAATTTTTGCAACAGTGTTAATATAATCTTTGTCAAGAATCTTTGCAGAAAACTGTCTACTTTCTATTCTCTAAAACTTTAAGGCTATGTGCCCACGATGCAGAAATGCTCCGGATTTTTTTTGAGCGTTTCTGCATCTCCCTGGCAGAAAAAACGCATGCGGATTGTACATGTGGATTGTACATGAGGATTGTACATGCGTTTTTCCTGCCAGGGACGAGCGGATGTGAAGCGTTCTTCACATGCATTTCCGCATGCGGGTTGACAAGCGCTTTCCAAGCTATTTTAGCATCACTTGGAAAGTGCTTCACAACTTGGTCACACTATATAAATCCATGCAAACGGCATGGATTTATGTAGTGTGACCCCAAAGAATGTCAAAAAATTGAAAAATAAATCTATACTTACCTTTCGATGGACCCCGCAGTCTTGCTTAACTTCTTCCTGGCTTGCCGGCAACTCACGGTACACTACACTGAAGGACCTGCCGTCACATGACTATGACGTCAGCGCAGGCCCTTCAGTCCACTGCGAGCTGCCGGCAAGTGAAGACAAGGAGACCGGGGGCCATCAGAAGGTAAACATAATATTTATTTTTTATTTTATTCTTTTTTTTACAGGTTCTATGGTACCCGGGTCCGGAGGAGAGTCTCCTGTCCTCCACACCCTGGTACCATCCGCACATTGAAACGCTTGGATTCTGCATGTACATATGCAGTGATGCGTAATAGATGCGTTCCAATGCAAGTCAACGGTGGCGAAAACGCAGCGCTTCCGCAAAATAATTGGTAGTGCTGCGCTTTTCCGCAATGATAACCCGCAGTGGAAATTTCCGCAGCATGTGCACAGCACATGTGGATTATCATTGGGGAACATGGCAGGCCTTCTACCATGCGTTTTTTAAGCGTTTCTGCAGCCTTTTTGCCGCTGCGGAAATGCTTAAAAAACGCATCGTGGGCACACAGCCTAAAGGGAACCCGTCGTCAGGTTTTTTCCATATAAAATAGAGCGAGCATCTTTAAGCCCTTTGTTATAGCATACTAGAATGCTGTATACATGTCCATAATGCGCTCTGCATAACACAACAAAAGCTTTTTTTATACTCCCCTATGGCGCATTTCGGTCCAATGGGAGTCACTGGTCTTGATTGGGCGCCTGATCTCTTATTTTACGATCACTGTCCTATGGTCATCCACACATAATGATAATGCCCCGTCTCATGCTGCACATAACACATCTGCATCTCTGGCTGCTATGGGCATAAAAGGGGACAAACTTATGGTGTGGCCCCAATGCTCCCCTGACCTCAACCCCATTGAGAACCTCTGGAGCATCATCAAAAGGAGTGTCTATGATGGCGGGAGGCAGTTCACATTAAGCAACAGCTCTGGGAGGGTATTCTGTCCTCATGCAAAACAATTGAAGCAGAAACCATCCAAAACCTGACAAATTCAATGGACGAGAGAGTTCAGAAGCTCCTTTCGAACAAGCGGTCCTATGTGCAAATGTAACATCACCTAGAATAAAGTTTGGAGTTGAAAACTGTTTGATTTCAGTTTGTAATAACCTGCTAATGCTTATAATTTCAAAAATGACCATTTTTTTTATTAAAATGAAAAGGTTGAAAACTCTGCTGTGCATAATAATTTGGAACATGCATTTTGAGTGCAGTTTGAGTTTTTTATTTTTTTAAAAATATACTGTTATCATAGGCAGTTTGTACAAAAACCTTTCAATTGTACTCTAATAGTTATTTGACTGGAAAATTACAATGACTGCAATTCATATAGGTAATTTTGGAAAATCTAAGAAAATATTATTTGCATAATAATTTGGAACACAGTGTACAGTACAGGCCAAAAGTTTGGACACACCTTCTCATTTCAAGATTTTTCTGTATTTTCATGACTATGAAAATTGTACATTCACAATGAAGGCATCAAAACTATGAATTAACACATGTGGAATTATATACTTAACAAAAAAGTGTGAAACAACTGAAAATATGTCTTATATTCTAGGTTCTTCAAAGTAGCCACCTTTTGCTTTGATGACTGCTTTGCACACTCTTGGCATTCTCTTGATAAGCTTCAAGAGGTAGTCACCGGAAATGGTTTTCACTTCACAGGTGTGCCCTGTCAGGTTTAATAAGTGGTATTTCTTGCCTTATAAAAGGGGTTGGGACCATCAGTTGTGTTGTGCAGAAGTCTGGTGGATACACAGCTGATAGTCCTACTTAATAGACTGTTAGAATTTGTATTATGGCAAGAAAAAAGCAGCTAAGTAAAGAAAAATGAGTGGCCATCATTACTTTAAGAAATGAAGGTCAGTCAGTGCGAAAAATTAGTAAAACTTTGAAAGTGTCCCCAAGTGCAGCTGCAAAAACCATCAAGCGCTGCAAAGAAACTGGCTCACATGAGGACCGCCCCAGGAAAGGAAGACCAAGAGTCACCTCTGCTTCTGAGGATAAGTTTATCCAAGTCACCAGCCTCAGAAATCGCAGGTTAACAGCAGCTCAGATTAGAAACCAGATCAATGCCACACAGAGTTCTAGCAGCAGACACATCTCTTCAACAACTGTTAAGAGGAGACTTTGTGCAGCAGGCCTTCACGGTAAAATAGCTGCTAGGAAACCACTGCTAAGGACAAGCAACAAGCAGAAGAGACTTGTTTGGGCTAAAGAACACAACCACCGTGTTTTTGTGCGACGCAGAAAAGGTGAACGGATGGACTCTACATGCCTGGTTCCCACCGTGAAGCATGGAGGAGGAGGTGTGATGGTGTGGGGGTGCTTTGCTGGTGACACTGTTGGGGATTTATTCAAAATTGAAGGCATACTGAACCAGAATGGCTACCACAGCATCTTGCAGCGGCATGCTATTCCATCTGGTTTGCGTTTAGTTGGACCATCATTTATTTTTCAACAGTACAATGACCCCAAACATACCTCCATGCTGTGTAAGGGCTATTTGACCAAGAAGGAGAGTGATGGGGTGCTACGCCAGATGACCTGGCCTCCACAGTCACCAGACCTGAACCCAATCGAGATGGTTTGGGGTGAGCTGGACCGCAGAGTGAAGGCAAAAGGGCCAACAGGTGCTTAGCATCTCTGGGAACTCCTTCAAGATTGTTGGAAGACCATTTCTGGTGACTACCTCTTGAAGCTCATCAAGAGAATGCCTAGAGTGTGCAAAGCAGTCATCAAAGCAAAAGGTGGCTACTTTGAAGAACCTAGAATATAAGACATATTTTCATTTGTTTCACACTTTATTAAGTATATAATTCCACATGTGTTCATAGTTTTGATGCTTTCAGTGTGAATGCAGTGTGAATGTACAATTTTCATAGTCATGAAAATACAGAAAAATCTTTAAATGAGAAGGTGTGTCCAAACTTTTGGTCTGTACTATATATATATATATATATATATATATATATATATACAGTCATATGAAAAAGTTTGGGCACCCCTATTAATCTTAAGCTTAATGTTTTATAAAAATTAGTGTTTTTGCAACAGCTATTTCAGTTTGATATATGTAATAACTGTTGGACACAGTAATGTTTCTGCCTTGAAATGAGGTTTATTGTACTAACAGAAAATATGCAATCTGCATTCAAACAAAATTTGACAGGTGCATAAGTATGGGCACCCTTATCATTTTCTTGTTTTAAATACTCCTACCTACTTTTTACTGACTTACTAACGCACTTTTTTTTGTTTTGTAACCTCAATGAGCTTTGAACTTCATAGCCAGGTGTATGCAATCGTGAGAAAAGCTACTTAAAGTG
Source organism: Phyllobates terribilis (assembly GCF_046119375.1). Classification (NCBI taxonomy): domain Eukaryota; kingdom Metazoa; phylum Chordata; class Amphibia; order Anura; family Dendrobatidae; genus Phyllobates; species Phyllobates terribilis. Next base: position 698,040,768 of record NW_027362762.1, read on the forward strand.
GCCACTTGCAAGTTGTTCTCCTGTTTGAATCTCCTCTGAAGAGTGGCATCATGGGCTCCTCAAAACAACTGTCAAATGATCTGAAAACAAAGATTATTCAACATAGTTGTTCAGGGGAAGGATACAAAAAGCTGTCTCAGAGATTTAACCTGTCAGTTTCCACTGTGAGGAACATAGTAAGGAAATGGAAGAACACAGGGACAGTTCTTGTTAAGGCCAGAAGTGGCAGGCCAAGAAAAACATCAGCAAAGCAGAGAAGAAGAATGGTGAGATCAGTCAAGGACAATCCTCAGACCACCTCCAGAGAGCTGCAGCATCAACTTGCTGCAGATGGTGTCACTGTGCATCGGTCAACTATACAACGCACTTTGCACAAGGAGAAGCTGTATGGGAGAGTGATGCGAAAGAAGCCGTTTCTGCAAGCACGCCACAAACAGAGTCGGCTGAGGTATGCAAAAGCACATTTAGAGAAGCCAATTTCTTTTTGGAAGAAGGTCCTGTGGACTGATGAAACCAAGATTGAGTTGTTTGGTCATACAAAAAGGCGTTATGCATGGCAGCAAAAACACACAGCATTCCAAGAAAAACACTTGCTACCCACAGTAAAATTTGATGGAGGTTCCATCATGCTTTGGGGCTGTGTGGCCAATGCCGGCACTGGGAATCTTGTTAAAGTTGAGGGACGCATGGATTCCACTCAGTATCAGCAGATTCTTGACAATAATGTTCAAGAATCAGTGATAAAGTTGAAGTTACGCAGGGGATGGATCTTTCAGAAAGACAATAATCCAAAACACCGCTCCAAATCTACTCAGGCATTCATGCAAAGGAACAATTACAATGGTCTGGAATGGCAATCCCAGTCCTCAGACCTGAATATCATTGAACATCTGTGGGATCATTTGAAGAGGGCTGTCCATGCTCGGCGACCATCAAACTTAACTGAACTGGAATTGTTTTGTAAAGAGGAATGGTCAAAAATACCTTCATCCAGGATCCAGGAAATCATTAAAAGCTACAGGAAGCGACTAGAGGCAAAAGGAGGATCTACTAAATATTAATGTCACTTTTCTGGTGAGGTGTCCATACTTATGCACCTGTCAAATTTTGTTTGAATGCAGATTGCACATTTTCTGTTAGTACAAAAAACCTCATTTCAAGGCAGAAACATTACTGTGTCCAACAGTTATTACATATATCAAACTGAAAGAGCTGCTGCAAAAACACAAATTTTTATAAAACATTAAGCTTAAGATTAATAGGGGTGCCCAAACTTTTTCATATAACTGTATATATTTATATATATAGTATATATATATATACCTATTGAAGTGACTTACTTTTCATGTGTACTTATTACTATTTTTCTTATGGTATTTCTCTTTTTTGAAGTGCTGCATTCATTTGAGCCCATCTCTCACACATTTCTGCTGCGCTTTTCTTTTCTTATTGACTGTTATTATTTATAATGAATATGTGACTTTGGTCTGACTCATTGTAATTCTAGCATTGTTTATATGGTGGTACTTTTGCTTATATATATGTCTATCTGTATTTATAAAATTTATACACAATTTCTTTTGACCCCATATATTATTGGGTTACAGTGCCTTTTCCCCCAGTTTGAATGCACCATCTTTGAGTATCTTTTTCCTTGATTTTTACTTGTTTTTAAATACTACGATTAATAAAAATTATTTATTTTATGAATACTCAGCTGTGTGTCATGTCTATAGCTTATTTATCATTGGACTGAACCACTGCATAAATGAGTATAAGAAAAGTAAATTTTTGTGTTATGCAGAGCGCATTGGGGACATACAGTACATACAGCTTTCAGAATGCTGTAACAGAGGGATTACAGGCACTGGCCCTACTTTATATGGGAAAAACCTGGTGACAGGTTACCTTTAATGAACAATATGATGAACCGCCTATTTAGTACACATTTTACTTGATCTCTCTGTAGCTACTTACCCGTCTGTTGCCATCAGCTCGGAGGTTTCTGAATAGAAAGAACAACTGCTGCATCTTTATCATCTTCATCCATTCTATGTAGAAACAGAAACAGTAATGTCCATGTCAAGAAGAAATATAATAAAATATAATAAATATTTGTAACTGGAAACCTTATCATATATTGTCTTTTATGTACTCTTTAAAATTTTGAAACTTAAAGAGGATCTACCCAAGTTAAAGGGGTTTTCTACCCCCATGATTCTCTGAAAAACAGCTGTCAATGGTATATGTTAAAGGAAATGTATCACATCATTTTTGTTTTGCATTTGACTCGCCCATGGGGATATGGGGGGACTCTGTACCCGGGTCTTTACCTTCTTTATAGGATGTCACGGTAGTCGGCTCCCGGGCCCGTCATCTGGGGTCACTCTTTAAAGGGGGCTTGTTAACAGTTTTGTCTCGTGACGCCACCTGTGGTTCCCGGTAATGAGTACCGGTGCTTCTGCAGACCTCCGGGGATGATGGGATGGCAGCTGGGATGTTTATGCTCCCCATAGGCGGAGCGGGCCCCCGAGGCAGTGTAGTGGCAGATGGTGATGCTGGTGCGTTGTACTGCAGGCGCGGTAGCATGGTGGAAATAACTGACAGAGACATTGGAGTGCAGTCATCCGAGTTTACTCACAGTTCTTTTTAGGTTCCTCGGGTACATTGTCCAGGTGTCAGACTCCCGCGTCGCACTGTGTTTGCCAGGTAGGGGTTCAGCACTCCTTCAGGTGTATCAGAAGCACTTATCGGGACCCCCTTTCTTTATGTTCCTTCCTTGACCGCCTTCCTGCACTGGGTCTTCTCCCTCCTGCCCTGCTCTTCCCCACACATAGTCCCGGTCGGGTACTCTGAGATCCCTCTGGGCAACCTGGAGTTCCCGGACCTACTTGGTGACCTTCACGGCGGCTAGGGTGAGGTTGTGGCAACTGCACCATGGAAGTGCAGAAGCCTCCAGTTTTTCCAGCCGAGACCTGGAGTAATACGGCTGGGCCAGGGACCGGTTCCCTTCCTGCGGCTGATCCCTCTGACTCTTGGCAGATTCGGGTGTACGGGTGCCGTCCTGCACTCACTGTATCCCCTGGGATCCCTTCTGTAATGGAGCCTTCCTCCCTGACTCCCCTCTCTCTCCAGGGTCTCTCTTACTAGGCTCCACTATGGAGCAGCGCTCCTGAAGAGACTCTGTTCCACTCCTCCTTTCTCTCACTGCATCACTCACTGAACCAACTCTCCAACTAACTAAGATGGCTCCCTATATATATCTATTCTCTAAGTGCTCCCCTGGTCTACGTCCTCCACCCACACCCACTACTAGTTCCCCCTCTCTTTGGTTCCCCCCACTCCAGTCACGGACGGGCAGCAGAAGAAGTGCATAATGCCCTTCCAGCCGGCCTGGAGTAGTGTAGTGTTGAGTGCAGGTGTTGGGGTCCCGGGCAGTACTCCATCCTTACCTGAAAGAAGGAGATACAACACCTCTGGGTGAGGTGCAGTACCTCTGTGGCGACTGAACGCTCTGGGGCGCCACACATTAATGTAAAAAAGTTTTTATATTTTCTACTGATAACTGTTTAAAATTAACTCTTGTAATATTTATTTTTTTAATTATTATTTATTAGTTCAAACACTGGGGGCTGCCATTTTAATTTTCTGGTGTATAAGTGTCAGTGCACACCACTTACACACAATAAATACTGCAGACATAGGGCATAGTAAGTCTTCTGCATCCAACACTATCTCCATCCCTTGCAGCTGCCTCAGCTGAGTATTGAGCATGTCCCTGGGCATGGCCAATTCATAACTGTAGGTGGAGCCTGACAAAATTTTATTAAAGCCCCGCATTATGCACTGGACTACAATTTTCCTCTGTCACTACAACTTACTGTGATAAGAGTGGAGCAGTCAAATCTTTGCTGGCTGTAGCACTCAGATCACAGTATTCACCAGTGTGCAGTGATATCAGATCTGGGCATCAGGGCTCCAATGATGTATTAACCAGGTATTATCATATTTGCCAGTGTATTAACAAGACAATGGATGAAGTCACCATTGCAGCCCTTGTCATCAGACCTGCTGTCACCATACACCGGTAATCACTGTGATCAGAGCATAAGAGCTAGCAAAGATTTGAATTCTCCGCTATGATCACTGTAAGCTCTGAAGAGTGTTAACCAGGGCTGGCTAACTGCCCTCTCTCTTCCTCTAAAGCCTCCTCTTATCTTATTAGGCTCTTCAACTGCTGTTATTTGTTTATATTTCTGGAAAGCTGGGCAATAAGTTTTCCAAGGAACAGCTTTGCCAGGGACTCAACTTTACCAGGAACATATACAACTAACAGTGGCTGAAAACCCTATCTGTAGCTGGGAAAGCCGATGAAAGCTTGGTAGCTAGCTTTCCTTGGAATAGATGAGTTCTTCAGCCAGCGTTAGTTTAATTTGTACCTGGGAAGGCTGGCTGGCAAGTTTTCCAAGGAACAACTTTCCCAGGAACAGATGTAAAGTGCAGCAGAACGGTAGTGGCGATCGAGCTGCTATCTGGTTACAGACAAGGGGTGTCCCAGTCCTAGTGTGCTGTAGGGTGTCTGGTGCATTACACTCACTTGTTTGCCACAGGTCTCCACTGCCTCCAGGCTTCCATTCTCAGGAGCCGCTGCACACAATGCATGGGACATCAGATTATTTGCAACAGTCAAACTTTTACTAAATAGTCCAAGTTCATCAGGTGGATACAGGTGCGATAGGGCACAGCAATTCACACTTCCATCATCCTTAATACAACTTCTCTTCTGTCTTGCCACCCATTCTGGACGACCCCAAAACCCGCTGACTCCAATAGCCTCAGGGATTCACAGTCCATTTTGGCAGTTCACCCGGGACCGGCCACCTCTCCCCCATGTAATTCCACGTCCACCGACCTCGTGATGTCAGAAGACCAGGCCCGCTCCTTGGTACCTTGCCCGAGCCCTAGGCTCCAGAAGCTGTTGAATGTCCGTCAGGGAACTCCATATGGCCTCCCAGTGCCTCAAATGGTTGGCACATGTTGCCCCTAGCAATCCACAGCACCTGAACGTGGCCTTCACTAGGCACTTCACTAATTGACATTGAACTTCCTTTAACCAGGAAGTGCCCCCTTTTTATCAGCACTAGTGCCAACCCACTGGGCTAGTTCTATCTCATTTCCTATCCCATATGCTAAACCTATTATCCTTTTTCTATGTATTATGCTATCCTAAGCTTATCCTATACTATACTTATGACTCATCCAGCGGGATATGGGGGAATCGGTACCCGGGCCTTTACCTTCTTGGGATGTCACGGCGGTCGGCTCCCGGGCCCATACCCTGGGGTCACTCTTTAAAAGGGGTTGTTGCTGGAAGGGATGAATAACAGTTTTGTCTCGTGATGCCACCTGTGGTTCCCGGTAATGGGTACCGGCGCTGCGGCAGACCTCTAGAGCAGATGTTAGGGCAGCTTGGTTGGTGCGGCTCTCCACAGGCAGAGCACAGCTCCAGGGCGGTGTAAGTGCAGATGGTGATGCTGGGCGTTGTAGTGCAGGAGGGATAACGTGGTAGAAATAAGTGACAGAAACAGTGGGGTGCAGTCATCCGAGTTTACTCACAGTTATTTAGGTTCTTCAGGTGGCACTGTACAGGTGTCAGCCTCCCACGTCGCGCTGCGTTTACCAGGCAGGGGTTCAGCACTCCCTCAAGTATCTCAAGAGCACTTAACGGGACCCCTCTCATTATTTTCCTTTCTTAGCCGACTTCCCGCGCTGGGTCTCTCCCTCCTGCCCTGCGCCTCGCCACACAAAGTCCCGATAGGGTACTTTGAGACCCCTCTGGGCAACTTGAAGTTCCCGGACCTGACTTGGTGCCCTTTTTCGGCGGCTTAGGTGCGAATGTGGCAACTACACCCTGAAAGTGCAGAAGCCCCCGGTTTTCCAGCCGAGACTTGAAGTAACTCGGCTAGTCCAGGGACCTGTGCCCTTCTTGCGGCCTAATCCCTCTGACGTCTGGCAGATTCGGGCGTACGGGTGCCGTGCTGCACTCACCGTACCCCCAGGGATCCCTTCTATTCCTGGAGCCTTCCTCCCTGACTCCCCTCTGGCTCGTGGGCCTCTCTTACTAGGCCCCACTCTGGAGCAGAGCTCCATAGGAGACTCTGCTCCTCTCCTCTTCTCTCTCACTGAATCCACTGACCTGCTACTCTAAGATGGCTCCCCTTTATATACACATTCTATTCAAGTGCTCCCCTGGTCTGTGTCCTCCACCCACACCCACCACTTGGTTCCCCCTCACTTTTGGTTCCCCCCACTCCAGCCAGGGACGGGGCAGCAGAAGAAGGTCATATGCCCTTCCAGCCGGCCTGGAGTAGTGTAGTGTTGAGTGCAGGTGTTGGGGTCCTGGGCAGTACTCCATCCTTACCTGAGAGAAGGAGATGCCACACCTCTGGGTGAGGTGCAGTACCTCTGTGGCGACTGAACCCTCAGGGGCGCCACGCTTATATTATGCATTAACATTTCACATGCTGTACATCACCATAATACATGACATGAGACGCACATCACTTTTACATACAAAACCACATGACAGTATTCACATGACGCGTCTGTTGTCTTCAGGGACAGGAACAGGGTAAGACAGTCCACATCCCTACACAGATACAACTAACAGTGGCTGAAGTACCTAATAATATTGGAGGCATTAGAGGCAGATTGTAGTTTGTGTACCACCGCACACCGCAAAAGAAAAATGTAATCTTCTTCCCTATTGCCATCAGCTCAAAATTAAGCAACAAACAGCATGACCCAGCTACACCCAACCTCTGTTCAGAGAAGTCTGGTCAGAAGCTGTCTTTGTGGAAGAAATACAGCCAAAAAGTCAACCCTTTTGCATAGAAACAAGACCAAATGGCTCAATTCAACGTAAGAAGGTTTCCAGCTCAAGATAAAAAATTAAAATTTTATTAGAAAAAAATTTTAAAAGGATAAATACATGACCACAGTCACCAATCTCTCCCAGAATGTAATTATACGCACACGCATTTTGGACCACTGTTCTTATTCATTGCATGTCACACAGGATATAGACACTAACCTTATATACCTGTTCCAGGTTAGTGTCTACTCATAAGTGCAGAAAATGGCAGCAGGTGCTCTGCAGTTATGAGTAGAGATGAGTAAACCTTTCAAGGTTCAATTCGGTTCAGCTCGACGAATTTCCCAATGAACAGTTTGTCGAACATATCCGAATCCCATTGTATTCAATGGGCGGCAAAACCAAACACTTACACAACAACTTCAAAGGGGCCCAAAAGCTGCCAAAACAGCTCAAATTAGGGGAAGACACCAGGTAAAGTGGCATCAATTGGCCCACAGTACAAATAGTATAATTATTATTATAATTTATTATTATAGCGCCATTTATTCCCTGGTGCTTTACATGTGAAAAGGGGTATACATAGCAAACAACAAGAACAATAATCTTGAACAAAAAATGTCTCCAACTGGTACAGGAGGAGAGACACTGCCTGTGAGGGCTCAAAAACAAACTACAAGGGATGGTTGAGGCTACAGTAGGTGAGGTAGAGCTGGTCGTGCAGCGGAATGGTGGAGCGGTGGTTACTGCAGGTTGTAGGCTTGTCAGAAGAGGTAGGTCTTCAGGTTCCCTTTGAAGGTTTCCTCTGTAGGCGAGAGTATGATATATTGGGTAGACAAATCTTGTATGCGATTGTGGTAAGAGGTGATAAGAGGGTAGTATAGAAGGAGATCTTGTGAGGAATGGAGTTTGCGTGCAGGTAAGTACTGGGAGACTAGGTCGCAGATGTATTTCCGTGTTGCTGGGGCGGGAACTCGGGACCCCTTCCTGCATGTTTGGTGCTCTCTACAGAGCCAATGAACATGCAGAGATTGCCTGCCATGCGCTCTAATGCCGTAGCCATGTTGGTTGTGCGCATTACAGTGAATGGCTGGCCGCACAGCGTCATCAGGTGTATATAAGACCGGGCGCCGCCATGCTTGTCACAGTCTACCCCAGAATCAGGCAGAGTAGCGAGAGGTGCTGCTGCGTCAGGGAGAGATTTGCTTCTTCATAGTTAGTATAGGTATTCCACAACATATATCTATAACCATCTGAAACAGCAGTCCTTCTGAGGACTAATCAAGCTGTATATAATCAGTGCTAGGCAGGCAGGCAGTGCATGTGGCAGACTGCAGTGTATAATACAGCATAAGAGGGTCCATTGAACGTCCTGCTAGTCTAGGTATTCCACAACATATATATATACTGTACATATATATCAGAGCTAGGCAGGCAGGCAGTGTGTGTGGCAGACTGCAGTGTATAATACAGCACTGCAGTCTGCTGTAATGAGCGGGTCCATTGAACGTCCTGTCTGCTGCTGTAATAATAACAGATAGTTCTAGACAGCCCCAGATATCAAGGGCCAGTGAAATTTTTTTTTTTTATCTTAATCCTGGTTATTTCCTTAAAAATCAATCTAGAAAAAGCAACACCATTTTTATGCTCCATTTGCTTCTTCTCACTGCAGAATAAAGCCAGATCTGTTCCATATTTCAGCGATAAAAATCCAGAAATTTAAACTGAACATGGAAAATATTGGCCTCCTTTTCCATTCTGTTGCAGTGTGTCGGTCAAGCTATTCACATTAAGTGTCTGTGAAGGATAGTATTAGCAAATTACAAGCCTGCTATTTAAAACCATGGTTCTCTGTCAGACCTAACATCTATAAGAGTGTTAAAAATTCAGACATTTCTTCCATATTCAATCTGCTGCAGTGTGTCGGTCAAGCTATTCACACTAGGTGTCTGTGAAGGATAGTATTGGCAAGTAACAGGCCTACTATTTAAAACAATGGTTCTCTGTCAGATATAACACCTATAAGAGTGTTCCAAAATCAGACATTTCTTCCATTTTCATTCCATTGCAGTGTGTCGGTAAAGCTATTCACACTAGGTGTCTGTGAAGGATAGTATAAGCAAATTACAGGCCTGCTATTTAAAACTGTGGATCTCTGTCATACATAACACCTATAAGAGTGTTCCAAAATCAGAACTTTTTCCCATTTTCATTCTATTGCAGTGTGTCGGTCAAGCTATTCAGACTAGGTGTCTGTGAAGGATAGTATTAGCAAATTACAGGCCTGCTATTTAAAACCATGGTTCTCTGTCAGACATAACACCTATAACAGTGTTCCAAAATCAGACATTTCTTCCATTTTCATTCCATGGCAGTGTGTCGGTCAAGCTATTCACACTAGGTGTCTGTGAAGGATAGTATTAGCAAAATACAGGCCTGCTATTTAAAACCGTGGTTCTCTGTCAGACATAATACCTATAAGAGTGTTCCAAAATCAGACATTTCTTCCATTTTCATTCCGTTGCAGTGTGTCGGTCAACCTATTCACATTAGGTGTCTGTGAAGGATAGTATTAGGCTATGTGCCCATGATGCAGAAATGCTCTGCATCTCCCTGGCAGAAAAAAAACGCATGTGGATTGTGTATGGTTTTTCCTGCCAGGGACTTGCGGATGTGAAGCATTCTTCACATGCATTTCCGCATGCAGGTTGACAAGCGCTTTCCAAGCGATTTTAGCATCACTTGGAAAGTGCTTGTCAACTTGGTCACACTATATAAATCCATGCAAACGGCAAGGATTTATATAGTGTGACTTTAAAGAATGGTTAAAAATAAAAAAATGAATCTATACTTACCTTCTGATGGCCCCCGGAGTCTTGCTTCGCTTCATCGTGGCTGCAGGCAGATCGCGGTGCACTGCACTGAAGGACCTGCCGTCACATGACTAAATGACGTCAGCACAGGTCCTTTAGTCCACCACGATCTGACGGCAAGGGAGGACGAGCGCAACAGGGGCCATCAGAAGGTAAATATAACATTTATTTTTTATTTTATTCTTTTTTTCACAGGTTGCATGGTACCCGGGTCCAGAGGAGAGTCTCCTGTCCTCTAGACCCGGGTACCATCCGCACATTGAAATGCGTGGAATGCGCATCTACTGTACATATGCAGTGATGCGAAATCCATGCGTTTCAATGCAAGTCAATGGCGGCGCAAATTCAGCACTTCCGCAAAATAATTGGTAGTGCTGCGTTTTTTTCCGCAATGATAATCCGTAGCGGAAATTTCCGCAGCATGTGCACAGCACATGTGGATTATCATTGGGGAACATGGCAGGTCTACCATGCGTTTTTCAAGCGTTTCTGCAGCGTTTTTGCTGCTGCAGAAACGCTTAAAAAACGCATCGTGGGCACACAGCCTTAGCTAATTACAGGCCTGCTATTTAAAACCATGGTTCTCTGTCAGGCCTAACACCTATAAGAGTGTTCCAAAATCAGACATTTCTTCCATTTTTATTCCATTGCAGTGTGTCGGTCAAGCTATTCACACTAGGTGTCTGTGAAGGATAGTATTACCAGATTACAGGCCTGCTATTTAAAACCGTGGTTCTCTGTCAGACATATCACATATAACAGTGTTCTAAAATCAGACATTTCTTCCATTTTCATTCCGTTGCAGTGTGTCGGTCAAGCTATTCACACTAGCTGTCTGTGAAGGATAATATTAGCAAATTACAGGGCTGCTATTTAAAACCGTGGTTCTCTGTCAGACATATCACATATGGAAGAGAAAGGGGGAAAAAGCACGCTGTGTGAAGGACCTGATAGGTAGATGTGACGGAAACAGCCAAAAGGCCACTCACCTATTGGAGTTGTGCACCCCTGCACAACTCCGGTGTTGGTGTGAGGATGGAAGGAGCAGGCACGTCTCACCGCAAGGTACAGGTAGGAGAGTACAGCCCCCAACCGCAGGTCCTGAGTTGAGCAGCCAAAGGGGAATTTTATAGTGGGGGGATTTGAGAATGATTAACTAGAAGCTGCTCCTGCCGCTAACCCCCAAAGGGGGGCTGAAAGTGTTCTAAATTAAATAAAATAAAAAAGCAGTCTATAGGGCGCTAAAAGAATGAACACGAGGTGAAAAATTTTTTAGGGCTAAAAAATAAATTTAATGAGCCCTAAAAAAATTTTCACCTCTAGTGTTCATTCTTTTAGCGCCCTATAGACCGCTTTTTTATTTTATTTTATTTAATTTAGACATATCACATACAACAGTGTTCCAAAATCAGACATTTCTTCCATTTTCATTCTGTTGCAGTGTGTCGGTCAAGTTATTCACACTAGATGTCTGTGAAGGATAGTATTAGCAAATTACAGGCCGGCTATTTAAAAACGTGGATCTCTGTCAGACATATCACATATAACTGGGTTCCAAAATCAGCCATTTCTCGTGAACATGGAAAATATTGTTCTCCATTAAAAATTAGCAAAGTGCGTGGCAAGGGATGGGGAAGTGGACGTGATGGTGATGGTGCATGCAGAGGCCGAGGACGTGGCCGTGGGCAAGGTGAAATTGTGCCACATCAAACACCCACATCTTCTTGCTCGACCTTCCTGTCCCAATTACTAGGGGACTGCAGAGCAGTGTCAAAAGGTTATTGGTTGGATAGCAGATAATGCTTCCAGTCACTTGGCCACCACCACCTCCACCCTGTCTTCCACATGGTCAAGTCTCAGTAGCCGTGAGTCTGGACCGCATATTCCTCACCCTGGTCCTCCTTCCTCCCACCATGCCGAGTGCCCGGAGACAACTGATCCTACACTTGGACACTCAGAAGGGCTGTTCAGTTTTCCATTTGTAGATTCGGGCCTCTCACCCAGCCAGCTTCAAGTGAGTCAAGAAGAGAACACATGTAGCGATGCCCAAATATTGGAGCAGCCACAGTCATACAAAGGCAATGATGGTAAAGTGCAATCAGAGTCGCAAGAGGTGGATGATGATGATGATACACAATTGCCAGAAAGTCAGGAGGAGGACCAGGGCGGAAGTGGAAGACGAGGTAGTGGATGATATAGTAACTGATCCAACCTGGCAGGGGGACACACAGAGTGAGGACAGAAGCACACAAGGGGAGGGAGGCGTAACACTACAACAGGCAGGAAGAAGCAGTGTGGTGGCCGCAGACCCAAGACGGGAAAGCGTTCTTTGTAAAGCCAACACGGCAGAAGTTGCCAGTAAAACTGTTAGGTCTTCCCGAGTCTGGTTATTTTTTAAAGACTTTGCAGATAACCCCAAAAAGGCCATTTGCATCACCTGCCAGGCCAGCATCAGTAGGGTTAGCAAAACTAGCAGCCTGACCACCACCAGCATGATCAGGCACATGGCAGCAAAGCACCTGACTAAGTGGGCCGAAACCCAGGGTCCAACAACAGTGTCTGCGGGTGACACCACTGCTTCTGCCGCTGTTGAGCATGCACGCCAATCCCCTGTCCATGGTGCAAGCCAAGATGCCTCCTGTCCTGCACATGTTGTTGCACACTCTCAAGTAGCACCATCAGCAAGCATGTCCACGTCCTTGTCCCAGCGCAGCATACAGTTGTCCCTACCCCAGTCCTTGGAATGCAAGCTTAAATACGCCCCAAAGGCCACACTGCTAAATTCAGACATTTCGCATCCATGTGGACATTCATAGCAACTGTCACGGGTGTGTCAGAGGTGACAAACAGTCGCCTTGCAATGGAGTCACCCTGCAATGGTTTGTAGGAGATCTCCACTTTTGGCAATGCAGACAGCTGCCTAGATAGGAGGCTGTCTTTAGGACCCAGCAACTACCTCCATTTAGTCTGGGTGTATATATACCTGGTGTGTCTATGTGGGCGTCGCCGGTTATATTCATTCCTACTTGGAACTTGGCTGAAGCAGCATCACGTCCTCTTTGGATCCTTGAGGCAATGTGTCCTGTTGGAGTTCTTCTTAAGCTAAGTTATTATTTCCCTGTGTTGTCTTCCCCTTTTGTCTTTAGAGTGCTAGTGTAGGTTGACTAGTGCTCATTTCCTTCCACCCCCAGCTTTAGCCTTGCGCAGGGGATAGTAGGGCGAGACATGTGACCGGCGACAGCTGCGGAGGCTGTATAGGGACGTTAGAGGGGACAGGGTGACATTAGTCCTGATTAGGAGGTTATCTCTTCCCCCTTTCCCTACTGACTGGGCTTCCTTTCCCTTTCCCCTCTGTGTTTCACTCACACCTGGCATGACACTGAGGTCGCCCCACTGCACAGACACCTGGTCTCACTCAGGGGACAAGTAAGTACCGTATTCCTCATAATAGCTGCACAGCATCACCTCAAGTTATGCCCCTGTATCCTGGAACCAGTGGACTGCTTTTTGAATTCTGAAACAGCCAGAATCGCTATTCCACATACGTGCATATAGATCACTAGTGTACAATCTGAAGAAGGTCGACTTGACCGAAGCGTTATTTTTAGTTGCCAATTTTAGAAAGTCAGCTTCAGCTTTCGCCGCTCTTGCCGTGCTTCAGCAGTGTTTGCATCTTCCAGCTCACTGACTGATCTGCGATGTCCCCTCACGTTGGAACTCTACATTGCAGATGTTGGGAAGGATTTGTGAGCAGAAGAGGGCAGTTGTTGACTACCAGCATCAACAAGGCCGTCGGTATTCAGGTCAGACTCCACACATAAAACCTAAGGAGTGGACAAGGATGTCAGACATCAGTACCATCCTCCAAAATTTTGAGGACTCCACCAAGATGGTGAGCGGCGATGATGCCATACTTAGCATCACCATCCCGCTTCTCTGTCTTCTGAAATGCTCTCTGCTCTCAATTAAAGAGGATGCATTGCAGGCGGAGCACAATGAGATGGAGCAAGGAACCATACAAGGTGAGTACACACAGCCCAGCCTCATCTCATCCCAATGTGGAGTGGCCGTCAATGAGGAAGAGGAGGAGGATGAACAGGAGCTAGTTTCCTGTGCTATAGGCGGTATTACCTACACAACTGTCATACCATCTGTTCAGGGTGTATGGCCTGAGGACAGGGAGGAGGAGGATGAGGAGGAGGATGAGGAGGGGAGCATGGTCAGTAGTCCTCTTGGTGAGGACACGGAAGTCTTGCCTCTTTGTAGTCTGGCACACATGGCTGAGTTTATGTTATGCTGCCTTTCCCGTGACCCTCGCGTTGTCCAAATTTTGGGTGACAGTCATTACTAGTTGGTGACGCTTCTAGACCCATGCTACAGGGAGAACTATATGTCTCTTATTGCCTTGCAGGACAGGCCTAATAAAATGGAGCAGTAAGAGAAGGCCCTTGTTGTGGCATTATTTAAAAAATTCCCATCTGAAAGCGCTGGCGGCAGAGGTCACTGTTCGTTTTACAACCAAGGTGTATCGGCGAGAGAGACACAAATGCAATCTAGCAGATGCAGGGGAACACTGTCAAAGTTCTAGGACAGTTTTCTCAGACCCTCCCATCGCACAGGCCCTGAGGCGCAGGGTACTCTCACAAGGAGTGAAAAGTTTCAGAAGATGGTGAGGGAGTACCTTGCCGACCGTACCAACATCCTCCTTGATTCTTAGGTGACTTATAATTATTGGGTATCCAAGCTGGACACGTGGCATAAACTGGCTCTCTACGCCTTGGAGGTCCTGGCCTGCCCTGCCACTAGCGTTTTGTCAGAGCTGATTTTAAGTGCCGCTGGTGGAATTATAACCGATAGGTGCATCCGCCTTTCAACTGAAAATGCTGACAGGCTGACTCTTATAAAAATGAACAAGGGCTGGATTGGGCCAGACTTCTCAATACAACCGAATGATAGCAGCGTAACATAAACTTAAATACAGTGCCTTTTTTTGGGAGGTCTAACTCTATTCCATTGCTCCTCTGTCTTCACACCCAGACATGGGTATACACTTCCTGATTTTGTCTATTTCCTCTTGTCCTCCTCCTTCTCCACATCCTCATCCTCCACTACCATATCACCACCATATGTACCATATCAACATATACACGTCTCTTGCAAGGGGCATTGGAGTTCCTCCAAATTTTTGGCAGCCGTTGTTTCAGTGTATAAGCAAACGTATGGGAGACCCACTTCCTAATAATGGGAACATTGTTTTCAGAAAGCCCTCCGACCTTTACGTCTTTTGCAAGGGGCATTGGAGTTCCTCCAAATTTTTGGCAGCCGTAGCTTTATTGCATAGGCAAATAGTATGGGAGACACACTTCCTAATAATGGGAACATTGTTTTCAGGAGGCCCTCCGACCTTTACATCTTTTGCAAGGGGCATTGGAGTTTCTCTAAATTTTTGGCAGCCGTAGATTCACTGTATAGGAAAATAGTATGGGAGACACACTTCCTAATAATAGGAACATTGTTTTCAGGAGGCCCTACAACCTTTACGTCTCTTGCAAGGGGCATTGAAGTTCCTCCAAATTTTTGGCAGACGTTGATTCACTGCATAGGCAAACAGTATGGGAGACCCGCTCCTTTCTTATGTGAATTTGTCGTTACTGAGACCGACCTCTATGTGTCTTTAAATTGTTAGTGGGGTTTTACCTAAATTTGGCCAGCCGTTCGACTCACTGCATATGACGCGCCCCCTGGGCCAGTGCTGTAGTGCGGCGTGCGTGCGCGCGGGGAATACCCGGAGCCGGATCCGATGGGGGTAGTAGTCTTCGTGTGGCGGTGACCCGGTCCGTGCCCAGGGTGGTCAAACTAAGTGGCAGTTATTGGTATGATGGTATTAGTGTCCGACTACGCCACCCGTTGAATGCGGCTATGAAGCCGCCGCTGCAGGGCAGTCCGCTGAGGCCGGTGGTACGGATGTGCAGCGTGGATGGTATAACCCCCAACGGGAGGGGTATGGCCTCAGGGCAGAGGATGAGGTTGATGTTGGGAGTGATGGTGTGGATGTCCCAGCACTAATGGTGCGACAAGGAAGCACGGAGACGCCAGGGTACAGTTCAGGGTCTTTACTGATGGTACAAGGCAAATTCCCCCGGGAGTACTTGCTAGTAGTTGGGGCCTGGTTAGTCTGCGAGTAAGCCGGAGTTCCCCTGGCCAGGTGGAGTTGTAGGCCTTCCCGTTAGTCTGTACCCTTCCTGGCTACCCTGCTTTCGGCGGTTACAAGTAGCCCACGTCCCTGGGCATACCGTGTGGTGCTCACCCGTATGGCTGGTGACCTGGGGCCTCCTGTTAGCCTCCGCTCCGGGATGGCGGTGCTGGTCCCTTCGTTGTGACTGAGCCTCCGGGCTTTTATGGCCAGAGGACCTGGAATCCCCTGCCGGATGGATTCTGCTGCTGGGTATATCTTAGTCCCCACAGCCTCGGACTCCTGTGTCCGGTTTTAGTACCTTCTCCCAGGGCGAGCTCTGCACAGCTCCAGCCCCTGGCGCTTCTCCTTGGCTCCTACAGAGCTCCTGATGTCTATCTGTCCCTGTTTCTGCGTGTCCAGACCAGACTCCGTCTCTGTCTGGAACTCCTCTCTTCTAACCCTGCCTCAGCCCCAGTTTATGTAGGGGAGCTGGGCAGGAGGTGTGGCATGCTTAGGATTCCTGCCCAGGAGACCTCCCACCTGCTCACAGACGTAATATTGCTATTACTGTGGAAACCAGACCCCTGGGGTGCCACATTCCCCCCTAGTGAAATTTAGTACTCCCGGACTAAACATATATATTTTTTTTTCAAAAACATAACAGGGTATAAACAATAACAATTAAATACATGAGATGGTCACGGCGTGTCCGTAACCGGGAAGCAATAAGGGTGTCCATTTCACCAAAGAACAGGGAGCCGTAACCAGGTAGGGGTCTGTCCTGCCCCGAGTCTTTAACAGTCTGTAGTTCATTCCTGGGTTACGCTCCAAACATATTTACAACAGAGTTCCGGTTGCTCACTGTCCATAACCTGTCAGTCCATATAAAGAAATCTGCAACTGAAAAACATAATTAGCAACGGCTACAACAAAACAGGTAAACATAAAATAGTTAAAGCAATTAGCTAACTTAGATTCTCCAACGTACGGGCATCTGGCCTCTGGTAACCCTAGTGGACCTATGGAGTTCACTCACTGGTCCTGCACTACAGGGTGTAGGAGGTGTTATGGGCAGGCTGGGCAGCTTTCTGCGCACTCTTTGGCTCACTAGGGGCACGGCAGGCTCACTACTAGCAGAGGGTTGATCCTCCTGTACTGCTGGTGTGGACTCTTCTGCCTCTTGGGCCGGCTGCTCTTCCAGCTCTACTGGTTCTTCTGTAGGCACTTGCGGGGCTGGCTGGAGAAAGGTGAGGACGGGTACCACGACAGCACCGTTTACTTGTGTCCAAGACCGGGGGAAGTCTCCGAGTACAGTCCTGATCATTTCTTCCCTTTCCCTTTCCTCTGCGGGTCGAGGGTTTTCTTGATCTTCTTCTTCAGGGCTTTGCAGCTGCTCGGGACACTTCTTCAGGTGGTCTCTGGAGACAACGGCTGTGGTTTCTCCTCCATCCTTACTGATCACGCAAATCTTTGGGTTCTCATGGCTTGATGGCAGTACGGTGTACGGGTCCTTCTCCCACTGGTCGTCCAACTTGTGGAGCCGTCTTTTCCTCTTCAAGACCTGCTCTCCAGGTACCAGGGGAACAGCGGGAGCATACTGATTATAAGCCCTCTCTTGCCTTTCTCTAGCTTGAGACAGACTTCGCTCGACGCTCTCCTGTACTTTCCGATACTGCTGCTGCCGTTCTGTATCCCAGTCTGCCTCTGGCGAGGTGTCCTCGGGCGTCAGGACTCCCATATCCAGGTCGATAGGCAGCTTACCAGGTCTCGCTCTCATTAGGTAAGCCGGGGTACAGTTGGTAGAACCTACAGGGATGTGGTTGTATAGGTCCACCAGATCAGGCAGCTTCTCAGGCCACATACTGCGTTCTTCCAGGGGCAATGCTTTCAGGAGGTCTATCACCACCTGGTTCATCTTCTCGGAGAGTCCATTGGTTTGAGGGTGATAGGGCGTTGTTCTTATCTTCGTGCAGCCATACAGGTTGCAGAACTCCTGGAAGACTTCCGCTTCGAAGGCTGGCCCTTGGTCTGTCAGCACTTGGTCCGGGTACCCGTGTGGACGGCAGAAGTGCTGCTGGAAGGCTCTAGCTGCTGTTTGAGCCGTTAAGTCCTTGACCGGAACCACCACCAGGAACCGGGAGTAATGATCTACGATTGTGAGGGCGTAGACATACCCAGATCTGCTTGGAGCCAGTTTCACATGGTCCAGGGCTACCAGTTCCAGTGGCTGTCGGGTGATGATGGGCTGCAAGGGAGTCTTCTGGCTGGCACGGTCCTTCCTTCTTAGGTGGCACGGTCCACAGTCTCTGCACCACCTCTCCATGGCTCCCCTCATGCCTACCCAGTAGAACTGTTCACGCAACAAGAACTCCAGCTTCTTCCACCCGAAATGTCCTGCTCCGTTGTGGTACGCCTCCAGAATCATAGCCGCGTCTCGTCTGGGGACCACTACCTGCCAGGTCAACTCATGTGTTCGAGAGTTAACCATTCTCCGGCACAACTTCTCCCTGTAGAGGAACAGCCTACTTTTCTCCTTCCACAGTTGCTTAGTCTCCTCTGGGGCGTCTGGGTCCAGACTGGCATCGGCTTGGGTCAGCATTTCCTTCACCAGACGGACTGCGGGATCACTGTCTTGCGTCTCCGCCCAGTTGTAGTGGGGCAAGGGATTGAACGTCGCGGAGCGCCTGCCCTTCACACGGTGGGAATACAGGGTAATCCCATGACGGTGGAACGCAGGGAGCTCAACTTCTACCAGATCTTCTGGATCTTCCCCTACGTCCGGTAAGTTCGGCATTCTAGACAGGGCATCCGCGTTGGCATTGGAGCGTCCTGCCCGGTATTTGATGGTGAATTCAAAGTTGGACAGGCGAGCCATCCATCTCTGTTCCAGAGCACCGAGCCTTGCAGTGTCCAGGTGTGTCAACGGGTTGTTATCCGTGTACACGATGAATTTGGAGGAGGCAAGGTAATGCTTGAAACGTTCGGTCACTGCCCACACTACTGCCAGGAACTCCAGCTTGAATGAGCTATAATTCTCAGGGTTCCTCTCGGTGGGTCGTAGCTTTCGGCTAGCGTAAGCGATTACCCGTTCTTTTCCTTGCTGGATCTGGGACAGCACGGCTCCTAGCCCGATGTTGCTTGCGTCCATGTGGAGGATAAAGGGCTGGCTGTAGTCTGGATATGCCAGGATTTCATCCCCCGTGAGGGCCATCTTCAGCTGGCAAAAGGACTCCTCTTCCAGCTTTTCCCACCTGAAGGGCGGCTTCTGGTTTTTGGCTTTTCGAGATTGACCTATCAGGAGGTCCTGCATAGGGGCTGCCATTTTGGTGAAACTGGGAATGAATCTTCGGTAGTAGCCTACCAACCCGAGGAACTGCCGCACTTCCTTTATGCTGGAGGGTCTTGGCCAGTCCTTAATCACGGTGATCTTATCAGGGTCAGGAGCCACTCCGTCAGCACTCACCACGTGTCCCAGGTATTGCACCTTCGGTTTCAGGAGGTGACACTTGGAGGGTTTCACCATTAGGCCGTAGTTTGCCAGAGCTTCGAACACTTCTGCCAGGTGTTTCAGGTGGTCCTCGTAGGTCTTGGAATAGACGATGACATCGTCCAGGTATAACAGGACCGTCTCGAAGTTCCGGTGTCCCAGACAGCATTCCATCAACCGTTGGAAGGTTCCTGGTGCGTTGCAGAGCCCGAACGGCATGCAGTTAAATTCACTGAGACCCATCGGGGTGGTGAATGCGGTCTTCTCCCGGTCCGCCTCTGCTACAGGAACCTGCCAGTACCCGCTAGTGAGATCCAAAGTAGAGAAGAAGTTAGCAGATTTTAATGCAGCTAAGGACTCTTCTATCCTTGGTAACGGGTACGCATCTTTATGTGTGATACGTTTGACCTTCCTGTAGTCTACACACATTCTCATGGTGTTGTCTTTCTTTTTCACTAAGACTAGTGGAGCTGCCCAGGGGCTACAGCTGTCCCTGATTACCCCAGCCTCCTTCATGTCTCTAAGCATCCCCTTGGCGTGTTGGTAGTGTGCCGGGGGTACGGGTCGGTATCTCTCCTTTATGGGAGGATGGTCTCCCGTTGGGATGTGATGTTCTACCCCCTTTACTCGCCCGAAGTCTAGCGGGTGTTTACTAAACACTCTCTCATACTCTCGAACCACCCGATAGACTCCCTGTTTTTGGTGTGAGGGAGTGGAGTCAGTACCCAAATGCAGTTGCTGACACCAGTCCTCCATTGGTTTCTTAGAGCCGTTACCTTCCTCTGGTTGAGATGGAGGCAAGGGTTCCACGGCCTGTACAGAATTCTGGTTTATGGTGAACAATTTGGCTAGCGTGGCATACCGGGGCAGGTGTACTTCTCTCTCCCCGATATTTATGATGCGAACGGGCACCCTCCCATGGCGTACATCGACCACCCCCCGTGCTGTCAAAATGGTGGGCCTACTGTCTAAGTAGACGGGTTCTACCATTGCTTGGTAGTCTCTACCTCTTAGACCAATAGCTGCCCGACACCAAATCATCATCTCACTTTTTGGGGGCATGGCAATAGGGAACAGGTCACACATTCTCACGCTACCTATCTCACCACCAGATAGTTCCACCTGTTGCCGCTTCATCAGTGCCCGGATCTCTTTTTGGAGCACACGCTGCTGGCCGGAACTGGCGTTCTTGGCAACCTGCTGTAAAATGAGAATCACCTCTGCAAGACAATTTTCAATTACATTGGTTCCCAGGGTGATTCTAGGGTGACTCTCATGACGGTCGATGTCCACTATAATCAGTCCTTGTGCCGCTAGTTCGACTTTACCGATTTTAATGGTCACCTCCTTGAATCCCACCTGCGGCACGGGCTGACCATTGCTGGCGATGATACTCAGGTCGTCGTCTGGGTAGCGGGTTATGTCCGAATCATTCCAGTACTGCTTGAAGAGCACATACGGGATGGTGGTGACCTGTGACCCAGTGTCTAGTAGGGCACTCATAGGAATGCCATCCAGTACCACAGGCAAGATTGGACGTCCCCCTACGTATTTATCACGCCAGTTTGATGGGCCTGATGGTCTTATGCCTGGGGGTTGGCCCTCTACCCCAGGTTGTGCCCGTTTAAATGACAGTACCTTGCCACATGTCCGGGTTGATTGCAGCGGCGGCAAATAGGTCGTCCGTCCTCGTTGTATCGATCGCTGGGTCTTCCTCTGGCCGGTGGGGTCCTCCTTGGTCGGCGCCACGGGATGTCCTCCGGTCCGGATGCCAGCTCGATCTTCCCTGCAGTGGAAACCTGTAAAGACTGCACAGTTCGGGTTAGCGCGGCAACGCTTTTAGTTAGCTCTTGGACCTGATGGTGCAGGTCTGTAGCTGGGTCATTGTTTAAAGCCTGCGCATCAGCTCCCACAGGCCCTGCAGACAAGGGTGCCGTCTCCTGGTGATAAGTGATAGCAGGGCGCCTGTGGGTCACAGCGCCACCTGGTGCCGGTTCTCGGAGCACCCGGATGGCTCTGTCCTTGAACTGTGCAAAGTCCAGGTCAGGGTCCTGTAAGGCCATTGCCCGCAACTGGGTTCGGTGGGCATTGCACAGTAGACCCTCAATGAATTGTTCAGTTAACAGCTTATCTTCATTTCCCACGCTGTCAGGGTCTGCCTGCTTAATGGCTCTCAGGGCCTCTTGTAGGTTTAGAGCATAGTCTCTTATACTCTCATGTGCCCGTTGTTTGCACCCATAAAATCTTAGTTTTATTTCGGCTGAGGTGCGGGTGTCAAATGTGTCTTTCAGCCGGGTTAGTATGTCTCTGACAGTCCTCTTCCTCCCAGGTGGCCAGGACTTTACCTCCCTTTGGGCTGCCCCGATTAATTGGGCCACCAGGATGCTCACTTTTTGCGCCTCCGTGAGGGGATACACCTGGAAGAGGCTATCCAGCCTTTCTCTGAAGTCATTTAGGGTATGTGACTCCCCTGAGTACTGGGGTAGCCAGGCTGCCCCCGGGATATAGGGCATGGTGAAAGGCATGACCGCAGCAGCGGTGGTGCTGGCGGCGGTTGTGGCGGTGAAGCTCTCCTCCGTATCCGACATCCTCCTCCCCCCTAGTGGATCGTGGCCTACCTTGCGATGCTCTTCTTCCGTAGGCCGCGGCTCCGCAGTCGATCGTCGGGGTTGAGGACCTGGCGTCGCGCTCCGATGACGTCAGCGTCGCTCTTCCTCCCTTCCAGGACCTTGCGCAGCGTCACTGTGTGGGGCGGAGCGTGGGGCGGAGCTTCGGTTCTCGCGCGCTTTTGGCGTCCACGCCCCTCTTCTTCCTGTGCGGCGTCCCGAAGATGGCGTCCGAAGGCGGGAAGCAGCTGCGGATGGCGGGAAGAAGGCAGAAGACGGCGGGAAACGGTCCAAGATGGCGTCTGATGGCGGGAATCGGCTCCGGATGGCGGGAAACGACTCCGGACTGCGGGAAACTTCACCACAGGTAAGTATAAAAGTCTCTTTTTCAGGCACGCAGTACCCGGTGGTTGCGGGCACGAAATCCTGCCGACTACGCCAAAGTTGACGCGCCCCCTGGGCCAGTGCTGTAGTGCGGCGTGCGTGCGCGCGGGGAATACCCGGAGCCGGATCCGATGGGGGTAGTAGTCTTCGTGTGGCGGTGACCCGGTCCGTGCCCAGGGTGGTCAAACTAAGTGGCAGTTATTGGTATGATGGTATTAGTGTCCGACTACGCCACCCGTTGAATGCGGCTATGAAGCCGCCGCTGCAGGGCAGTCCGCTGAGGCCGGTGGTACGGATGTGCAGCGTGGATGGTATAACCCCCAACGGGACGGGTATGGCCTCAGGGCAGAGGATGAGGTTGATGTTGGTAGTGATGGTGTGGATGTCCCAGCACTAATGGTGCGACAAGGAAGCACGGAGACACGAGGGTACAGTTCAGGGTCTTTACTGATGGTACAAGGCAAATTCCCCCGGGAGTACTGGCTAGTAGTTGGGGCCTGGTTAGTCTGCGAGTAAGCCAGAGTTCCCCTGGCCAGGTGGAGTTGTAGGCCTTCCCGTTAGTCTGTACCCTTCCTGGCTACCCTGCTTTCGGCGGTTACAAGTAGCCCACGTCCCTGGGTATACCGTGTGGTGCTCACCCGTATGGCTGGTGACCTGGGGCCTCCTGTTAGCCTCCGCTCCGGGATGGCGGTGCTGGTCCCTTCGTTGTGACTGAGCCTCCGGGCTTTTATGGCCAGAGGACCTGGAATCCCCTGCCGGATGGATTCTGCTGCTGGGTATATCTTAGTCCCCACAGCCTCGGACTCCTGTGTCCGGTTTTAGTACCTTCTCCCAGGGCGAGCTCTGCACAGCTCCAGCCCCTGGCGCTTCTCCTTGGCTCCTACAGAGCTCCTGATGTCTATCTGTCCCTGTTTCTGCGTGTCCAGACCAGACTCCGTCTCTGTCTGGAACTCCTCTCTTCTAACCCTGCCTCAGCCCCAGTTTATGTAGGGGAAGTTCTTCCCCTCCCAGGACTGGGCAGGAGGTGTGGCATGCTTAGGATTCCTGCCCAGGAGACCTCCCACCTGCTCACAGACGTAATATTGCTATTACTGTGGAAACCAGACCCCTACGGTGCCACACATACCCTATAACTGTATAGCAGACTCTCTCCTTTCTAATGGGAACATGTCGTACTTGTTACTGTGGCCCTGCTCTACGTGTCTTTAAATTCTTAGTGGGGTTTTTCCTAAATTTGGTCAACCGTTGGACTCACTGCATACCCTACAACTGTATAGCAAACTTTCTCCTTTCTAATGGGAATTTGTCGTTACTGTGGCCCTGCTCTATGTGCCTTTAAATTCTTAGTGGGGTTTTTCCTAAATTTGGACAACCATTGGACTCACTGCATACCCTATAACTGTATAGCAGACTCTCTCCTTTCTAATGGGAACATGTCATACTTGTTACTGTGGCCCTGCTCTATGTGTCTTTAAATTCTTATTGGGGTTTTTCCTCCTAAAATTGGTCAGCTGTTGGACTCACTGCATATCCTATAACTGTATAGCAGACCCTCTCCTTTCTAATGGGAACATGTCGTACTTGTTACTGTGGCCTTGCTCTATGTGTCTTTAAACTGTTAGTGGGGTTTTTCCTAAATTTGGTCAGCCGTTGGACTCACTGCATACCCTATAACTGTAGAGCAGACTCTCTCCTTTCTTATGGGAACATGTTGTACTTTTTACTGTGGCCCTGCTCTATGTGTCTTTAAATTCTTAGTGGGGTTTTTCCTAAAATTTGTCAGTCATTGGACTCACTGCATACCCTATAACTGTATAGCAGACCCTCTCCTTTCTAATGGGAACATGTCAAATTTGTTACTGTGGCCCTGCTCTATGTGTCTTTAAATTCTTAGTGGGGGTTTTCCTAAAATTGGTCAGCTGTTGGACTCACTGGATACGATATAACTGTATAGCAGACCCTCTCCTTTCTAATAGGAACATGTCGTACTCATTACTGTGGCCCTGCTCTATGTGTCTTTAAATTGTTAGTGGCGTTTTTCCCAAATTTTGGCAGCCCTTGCAGTCACAGCATGGGCATTACAACTATAGGAGAACCGCTCCTTTATAATGGGAGCATTTTTTTTTACTGAGACCATCCTCTATGTCTCTTCAACGGGGTATTGGATTGCGTCTGAATTTTTGGCATCCCTTGCAGTCACTGCATATGCAATAACAGTATAGAAGACCCACTTGTTAATAATGGGAACAACAAAGCATAGCCGGCTGATGGCTCTCTGACAATAGCGAGGGCCAACTGCTGGCCTTTTAAGAATAGTAAGGGCCGCCTGATGGCCCTGTAAAAATAGCCTTTATGACTTTCAGAGTCCCCCCATCATAAATGAAACAGGATGTGTCTGATGATGTGTCACACACCACATTGCCAGATAAGCTTGTAAACTGTTAAAATGACATTTCCCGGTGAATGCATTTGTGTTAAAAAATAACATAAAAAACCCCTAAAACAATAGGATCTTTCTTTAGTATAAAAAACAGCATCGCCAATGTAACCTCAATGTAATAACATTGTTCAGCTCCTCCTCCATCTCCGAAATGACCATATCAGTCACAAGCTGACAGCACTGCTGCATTGCCTTGGCCAAGCGGCAACAGGCTGCTCTGAAGATAACATGCTTAATGCTTAGGTGACAAACCGCCCAGCGCTGCAGAGTTGTTGAAAGCTGTAACACAGCAGCCTGATCTGTGGCTCTCACCGCTGAACATACAGCCATGCATGGTCATGTGTGACAATGGGCGGAACCAGGTGACGGAGAAATGACAGCCGGAGTAGATACGGTTTCCCTCTATGCCAGTCCTTTCACCGAGTTAAAGAATATGGCTGTGGTGAAATACAACTCTCAGCAAAAAAAGCTGTGGACTGGCTCTGTCCGGCCCTGGCCACATTCACCTGTCCACGTGTTTGTGGTTAGGTGGTCCTTCCCAGTAAGTGCACTGGGGAGGGCACAGGTAATGTTGTGGGACCAGTGCTTGTGGAAGGCGGAGACAATACCAGCAGAAATAGCGGCGGCTTGGGACCAAGTATGGACACCTGGCACCGCCGGCATGAGGTTATGGAAAGCTTCCACCTCCACGAGCCTAAAAGGCCACATTTCACGGGGATTGCCTGCCATGCACGAGCGATCCCCGCATGTTTTTTTTGGGGTGTCTAATAACCGTGAAACATGTGGACGGGGACTCAAGCATGTTACTCGAGCATGCGCGATACATGGCGCATACCTGAGTACCTGATACCACATATGGGGTATCGGTGTGCTCAGGAGGAATTACACAACAAATTGCATAGTGCAATTTCTCCTGTTACCCTTATGAATATGCAAAATTGGAGGCTGAAAAACATTTTTGTTGCAAAAATGTGAAAATTTTATTTTTACGGCTCAATGTTCTAAACTTCTGTGAAGCACCTGGGGGTTCAAGGTGCTCACCACACATCTAGATAAGTTCCCTAAGGGGTCTAGTTTCCAAAATGGTGTCACTTGTGGGGGGTTTCCACTGTTTAGGCATATCAGGGGCTCTCCAAACGCAACATGGCGTCAGCTAATTATTCAAGCAAATTTTACAATCAAAAAGTCAAATTGCGCTGCTTCCCTTACGAACACTGCCGTGCACCCAAACAGTGGTTTTCCTCCACATATGGGTTATCTGCTTACTCAGGAGAAATTGCACAACAAACTGCATGGTGCAATTTCTCCTGTTACTGTTATGAAAATGCCAAATTGGGGGCTGAAAAACATTTTTGTGGGAAGAATGTGAAAATTTTATTTTCACTGCTCCCAGTTATAAACTTCTGTGAAGCACTTGGGGGTTCAAGGTGCTCACCATACATCTAGATATGTTCCCGAAGGGGTCTAGTTTCCAAAATGGTGTCACTTGTGGGGGGTTTTCACTGTTTAGGCACATTAGGGGCTCTCCAAACACAATATAGCGTCCACTAATTATTCAAGCAAATTTTACATTCAAAAAGTCAAATGGCGCTCCTTCCCTTCTGAACCCTGCCATGCACCCAAACAGTGTTTTTTCCCCACATATGGGGTATCTGTGTGCTCAGGGAAAATTACACAATAAATTTCGGAGTCCATTTTTTCCTGCTACCATTGCAAAAATAAAAAAAATTGGGTCTAAAGTAACATTTTTGTGAAAAAAATTAAATGTTATTTTTTTTCATCCACATTCCAAAAATTCCTGTGAAGCACCTCAAGGGTTATTAATAATACAATAATAGGGCATAATAATACATATCTGGTCCAATAGGCCCAGGGAGCAGATAAGTATTATTACACCCCACATCAGAAAGTTGTTAAAAATGCCCAAAGTCACAAAATATTAGTCCAACTCCGCAAAAATTTGGTGATTTCTCAAAGTGTTTTTTGCCAGTTTTCTGTTGAAACACTTTGATGAATCACCCCTTACTGTTTCTGAGATAGCAGACAAACAAATGGCTGAGGAAATGAGAAACAATGATTCAGAAGCATTGGGTATATTTCATGTACATCAAAAAGTGTGCTAACGATTGTTAAGCAAGCTACCTGATCCCCTGCAGAGTCTTCATCATGAACATGAAGGCACTTATCTAGAAGTGACTTCAGTGAAGACAATGTGTCATCTTATAAAGTTATAAAGGTGACCTAGTTATTTTTGTAAAAGCCATCACAGTTTTCCCAGAGCATGGAAGGCTGCATATGAGCAACAGTAGCTTCCCCCTTGCATCTCCTCCTATTGGTATATTCTGCTGGGAGATAAAATAGACTAAACTAAGTAAAAATAAAATAAAGCTAAAAAGCTTAGATACAGGGTTTCTCATAAATACAATCAGGTAATCAGGGAAAAAAATCGTTTTCACAAAATATATATCAGTATAATGTTGCAATTGAAGGATTTTTCCATAGTGAAAATAAAAACCAGTAGCTCAAAACAAATAGCAATGATCTGGTGATATTTCAGTAAAACATGAATTCCACATTTTGGAATACTACCTTGCAAGATCAGAAGGAACTTTATTTTGTTTTTTTGTCATGGTCTTTCATGTATGTGACTCAGCATCATTATCTCCTTCATTTCTTTACATTATGATTGCCAAGCTGAGAATGCAAAAATATTGGTAGCAAACATTTAAAAAAGACTACCCATAACAAAAGGGATAATTGAATCATGACATCCTTGTTATCCCAATCTATGGTAGTGCCAAAGATGAGATCAGAAATGAATAGACATTTCTAGCATATTCTATGGATATGCCATGAGTGTAATTTGCTGAACTAGCCCTTTAAAGAGGACCCTTCACTAAATTTTTCATGTTGAAGTGGATACAATTTGTAATAGCAGCTGAAGAGCTGAATAGTAAGTAAACTTTTTTAAGTCCAAGTAGGTATTATCAGATAGTTTTCCCAGAGTGGAGTGGACTTCTCCCTGTATGATTCTGACCAATTATAAGCAGGTAGCAACACTCAAAAAAATGAAGAACATGCCCCCATCATAGCTTAGAGCAGTATTCTCAATGTGTGAGATGTAATTATACAGCTCTGATCTCCTGGTCTAACCTCCTGCATGAGTCAGTGTGATGGGAGGGGCAGTGCAACTGAGTGTAGCTGTGTCACGTTTCAAATCCTATCATCACCTCTCCTCCTCTCATAGCACTGTCAGCTCTGATGTACTGCCCCTCTCCCACACTGCCTGTCTGTAGATGAGATCTCAAAGTTTAAGTGTCACACTTTTTTGCACTGTCTGTTGTGCTCAACTTGTAATCAGTCTGCAGTGAGGTCAGAGCAGGGTGTCATTGTATCTCACACAGGCGTAGTCCAGAACAGGCAGGTTACTCCTATACATATATAATGACCGCCTGCTCTGATCTCACTGCCGAGTGCGTACAAGTTGCTTGAGCACAGCAGACATAAGTGTGATACTGACACACTCAGGAATTAGGAGAGCTGATAGAAGGGTTTGTAATGTGAGACAGCAAAACTCAGCTGTACTTCCCCTCCCCCATATTGACTCATGCAGGAGGCTAGGCCAGGAAATCAAAGCTGTATCATTACATCTCACACTGAGAAACCTGCACTTAGCGATTGTGAGCATTTTTCTTTGCATTGAGCAATTCTGCCTGCTTATGATTTGTCAGCATCATATAGGGAAAAATACAAACCTCCAGAGAAAACTATTTGATAACACACATTTGGATTAAAAAACTAAAGTCATTAGGTGCCAAAATTTTTGATTGGATCCAGTTGGATAAACATGTAAGTGGGCTGCACGTTCTTAATAAAAAGCCTTTTTATCATCATCATCTCTGAAGAATTGTTATACTTCAGCAGCGCAGCCCACTTACGTGTTTATCCAACTAGATCCAATATCTCCTGGAGGATTCATCTTCCAGCGATGGGGCAGCAGCAGCTGTTTTTCTTCATGCCTTCATAGGAGTTGTGCCTGTCACAACTCCATCAGGTGAGTGTAACCAGCACTCTCTTACTCTCCCTCCATAGGGTATCACCCTATTGTGCGCTCTGTTCCCCACATTTAGATAAACATAACATTTTTGATTGTTAATATCTTCACAACTGAGAGGTGAAATTAAAAGAAAAAACAGACAAATATGTTTTATTTTGCTCTGCAGCCATTATTACATCGCGTATCCAGTTCAGCATAAAAAATTTTGGTGAAATTTCAGGCCAAGATTATGGCATTAGTCAGATATTTGACATTTTTAGCCAATATATTTTCTCTGAAACTTTAGAAATTGGGTCAAATTTATTATGTAATGTAATTGTAATGAATCTGTATCAATGTGATTTTTAGATGTTTGTTTTCCTGTTTCCATATGAAACTTTATTGCTTTATTTTTCTAATTTTTTAGTGTACTACTTTCCCCAAAGTGCAAATAGTAAACACAAGTTGCTTTTTCATTTTCAATTATCCATAGCTGGAATCATGTTTTTCTCTAGACTTATAAACACTGAAGATAAATATAATTTTCTGATCACTGGAATTTCCTTAGATCTTGTAAATAAACTATTTTCTGTACAACAATGATGGAATTGATCAAAAAACATACTGGAAAGAAACTTTGCATATTTCACACACATGTAGCAGATTATTCATTGGCAATTTATGTTATCTACAATCTGTTAATTGAGCTAACAGTATTTCAGAATTTTTGTGCATTTTAGTTGCTTTTTTAATTTATGACACCTTGTGCAAACAATTTTTCAGGCATATTTTAAAGGGAGTCTGTCAGCTGTGTAAACCTGCTGGCAGGGATTGATAGGTGAATACACGGTGGCTCAGTGGTTAGCATTGAAGCATTGCAGTGCTGGGGTCCTGGGTTCAAAGACAACATCTGCAAAGAGTTTGTATGTTCCCCACATGTTTGCCTGGGTTTCCTCCCACACTCCAAAGACATACTGATAGGGAATATAGATTGTGAGCCCC
Source organism: Phyllobates terribilis (assembly GCF_046119375.1). Lineage (NCBI taxonomy): Eukaryota > Metazoa > Chordata > Amphibia > Anura > Dendrobatidae > Phyllobates > Phyllobates terribilis. The sequence continues at coordinate 698,070,645 of NW_027362762.1, forward strand.
AATGGGGACAGTGCTGATATTGTCTGTGAATGAGTAAAATAAATAAATAGGAGACATCTGTATAAACTACCTGTAATTTTCAAGCATATGGCAGCATGACTTTTGAAATCCAATTTTACTTCAGCGTCTGTTGGTCCCGCAACTGCTCTGGGGTCTGATTGTAGCTCTGAAGTGCACTCCAGTGCCTTTACTGGAACTACCCGAAACCGTCCCTCTCTGTGTTTGATTGATTGCTATAGTGGGCTAATGACTGCACGCTATGGGAATGTGATGTTTCGCCCCCCACACATTTCGTCCCGAGGATGTTTTACCCCCGCACATATTGCCCCCAGTTCGCCCCCGGATGTTTCGCCCCACGAAACGTCCGTGGGTGAAATGTGCGGGGGCGAATATTCCTGGGGGCGAAATGATAGGGGCGAAATGTGCGGGGCAAAATGTACCTGGGGGTGAACTGATGGGGGCAAACTGCTGGGGGCAAATTGCTGGGGGCGAACTGCTGGGGGCGAAACTTCCTATAACCACATCCTACAGCTAGCAATCAAGTATAGAGGGGGTTTTGGAGAGCGCTCAAGTACAGAGACTGGAGTGCACTTCGGAGCAAAGATCTGCCTACAAGTCAAATTAGGGAGTGGAAAGCCCTGGCGCAAAACTTACAGGAATAGATGACCAAATTTTTTCATTGAATTCTCCTTGAATTTTACAACAATTCAGAATCTCCAGTATACGTGTATTTGTAATTTGCTCAGGGTGAATTCAGATAAATGGTGGCCAGCTGTAGAGGCAGGTGGTGAAAAAAAAATGTAATAATACTCACTTCACTAGTGATGAGCAAGCACTAAAATGCTTGGGTACTCGTTGCTCAGGTCGAGCAAGTTGGAATACTCGGATGCTCGACCCGAGCAACGAGCCCAATGTAAGTCTATGGGAAACTCGAGCATTTTTGAGGCAGCTCCCCCCGGCGGTCTGCAGAGGGCCTAAAAATTGCCCAAATCGATGGGAACAGTGCTCAAATGACATGGGAACAGCATGGGGAAGACCCCTGGAAGCATTTCTGACTCCCAGGTCACTACTGTCAACCATGTTGTCAGAGTATTTCGCCACTTTCAACCAAGATAAATGCATTCACTGGGAAGTGTCATTTTAACATTTTACAACCTTATCTGGCCATGTGGTGTGTGACACATCATCAGACACATGCAAACAGTGCTGAAAAGACATGGGAACAGCATGGGGAAGACCTCTGGAAGCATATCTGACTCTCAGATCACTGACTAAAAGTGTGCTCATCATAAGTGATCCTTGGCACAAGCGAAGATACCTCCCACCATGCACCTGTCATTGCAGACTTGCAACAATCACCGTTCACGTCCTTGTCCCAGTGCAGCGTTCAGTTGTCCCTACCCAATTCCTTGGAATGCAAGCGCAAGTATGCAGCCAGCAACCCACAGGCTGCAATACTATACTGCCAAATTTTTGACAGCTGCTTGCACTTGAAATCTGGCCTTTTAGGCTCGTTTAGGCGGAAGCTGTCCACAATCTTATGGAGGCGGCAACCGGGTATCCATATTCAGTCCCCAGCCGCCACTACTTGTCCCAGTGTAGTCTCCGCCTTCCACAAGCACGGGTCCCACAACACTACCGTGCCCTCCCCAGTGCACTTACTGGGAAGGACCACCTAACCACAAACATGTGGACAGGTGAATGTGGCCAGGGACGGTACGGAGCCAGTCCACAGCTTTTTTTGCTGAGAGTTGTATTTCACCACAGCCATATTCTTTAGCTCGGTGAAAGGACTGGCATAGAGGGAAAGCGTATCTACTCTGGGTGTCATTTCTCCCAGGAAGTCCTCTAATGCGGCTATGCTTTGTTGTTCCCATTATTAACAAGTGGGTCTCCTTTACTGTTATTGCGTATGCAGTGACTGCAAGGGCGGACAAAAATTTGGACGATACCCAATAACCCTTTGAAGAGACATAGAGAAGGGTCTCAGTAAAAAAAATGTTCCCATTATAAAGGAGCGGCTCTCCTATAGTGGTAATGCCCATGCTGTGACTGCAAGGGCTGCCAAAATTTGGGAAAAACGCCACTAACAATTTAAAGACACATAGAGCTGGGCCACAGTAACGAGTACGACATGTTCCTATTAGAAAGGAGAGGGTCTGCTATACAGTTATATCGTATGCAGTGAGTCCAACAGCTGACCAATTTTAGGAAAAACCCCACTAAGAATAAAAAGACACATAGAGCAAGGCCACAGTAAAAAGAACGACATGTTCCCATTAGAAAGGAGAGAGTCTGCTGTACAGTTATAGGGTATGCAGTGAGTCCAACGGCTGACCAAATTTAGGAAAAACCCCACTAACAATTTAAAGACAGATAGAGCAAGGCCACAGTAACAAGTACGACATGTTACCATTAGAAAGTAGAGGGTCTGCTATACAGTTATAGGGTATGAAGTGAGTCCAACGGCTGACCAAATTTAGGAAAAAACCCACTAACAATTTAAAGACAAATGGAGCAGGGACACAGTAACGACAAATTTCCATTAGAAAGGAGAGGGTCTCCCATACTGTTGGCTTATGCAGTGAATTCAAGGGCTGACAAAAATTTGGAGGCACTCCAATGCCCCTTGGAAGAGACTAAGAGGGCCTCATAAAAAAAAAATTCCCATTATAAAGCAGCTGGTCTCCTATACTTGTAATGCCCATTCATTAAGTGTATGGGTTGACAAACATTTACCCCTGGGGTGTATACATGAACATACTGTATATTTTTTTTTTTACGGGCATCATAAACACCCTTTAAATAATTATTAGGTGTTGCATCACAGACCACGGTCACCCTGGTGATATGGTGGTGGAGGATGAGGATGACGAGAAGGAGGAGGACAAGAGCAAATAGCCAAAATCAGGAAGCGTATACCCATGTGTGGGTGTGAATAGGTGCATGGGAATACACCAAAAAAAGACACTGGAATTGAGTTTATGTTACGCTGCTATCATTCGGTGGTGTTGAGAAGTCTGGCCCAAACCAGCCCTTGTTCATTTTTATAAGAGTCAGCCTGTTAGCATTTTCAGTTGACAAGTGGATGTGCTTATCAGTTATAATCCCACCAGCGACACTAAAATCCCGCTCTGATAAAACGCTTAGCGGCAGGGCAGCCCAGGACCTCCAAGGCGTAGAAACCAAGTTCTTTCCACGTATCCAGCTTGGATACCCAATAATTATAAGACACAGAGGAATCACGGAGGACGTTGGTACGGTAGGCAAGGTACTCTCTCAGCATCTTCCCAAACTTTGCACTCCTTGTGAGAGTACCCCGCACCTTAGGGCTTGTGCGATGGGAGGGTCTGAGAAAACTGTCCCAGAACTTTGACAGTGTTCCCCTGCCTCTGCTGGATTGCATTTGTGTCTCTCTCGCCTGTACTACTTGGTTGTCCAACGAACTGTGACCTCTGCAGCCAGCGTTTTCAGATGGGAATTTTTTTAATAGTTCCTCAGCCAGGGCCTTCTGGTACTGCCCCATTTTTGTAGACCAGTCCGCTTCAGGAATAAGAGATATAAAGTTCTCCTTGTAGCGTGGGTCTAGAAGTGTCACCAACTAGTAATGACTGTTACCCAAAATTTTGAGAACGCGAGGGTCATGGGAAAGGCAGTGTAACATAAACTCAGCCATGCGTGTCAGACTGCTAACAGGCAAGACTTCCGTGTCCTCACCAAGAGAATGACTGACCATGCTCTCCTCCTCCTCCTCCTCTCTGTCCTCTGGCCACCCACGCTGAACAGACCGTATGACAGTTCTGCAGGTAGTCTATAGCACATGAAACTTGTTCCTGTTCTTCCTCCTCCTCCTCTTCCTCATTATCACCCAATCCACATTGGGATGAGATGAGGCTGGGCTGTGTGTATGGTTCTTTGCTCCATCACATCGTGCTCTGCCTGCAATGCATCCTCTTTGATTGTGAGCAGAGAGCGTTTCAGAAGACTGAGAAGCGGGATGGTGACTCTAATTATGGCGTCATCGCCGCTCACCATTTTGGTGGAGTCCTCAAAGTTTTGGAGGATGGTACATATGTCTGACACCTATGTCCACTCCTGAGGTCTTATGTGTGAAGTCTGAACTGAATGCTGACAGCCTTGTTGATGCTGGTAGTCAACCACTGCCTGCTTATGCTCACAAATCCTTCCCAACATCTGCAGTGTAGAGTTCCAACACATGGGGACATCACATACCATTCTGTGAGCCGAAAGCTGCAAACGCTGCTGAAACACGGCAAGGGCGGTGGAAGCTGTAGGTGACTTTCTAAAATTGACACACAGGCGGCATACTTTAACAAGCAGATCTGGCAGCTCTGGGTATGATTTGAGAAACCGCTGAACCACGAGGTTAAGCACATGGGCCAGGCATGTTACCTGTGTGATCTCGCATCGCCTCAGAGCTGCCACCAGGTTCCGGCCATTGTCACGCACGACCATGCCTGGCTGTAGGTTCAGTGGTGTGAGCCACAGATCTACCTGCTCTTTTAGAGCTGTCCACAACTCTTCAGCATTGTGCGGTTTTTCACCTAAGCATATTAGCTTCAGCACAGTCTGTTGCCGCTTGGCCGAGGCAGTGCTGCAGTGCTTCCAGCTTGTGACTGATGTGGTCATTTTGGAGATGGAGGCTGAAGAGGAGGAGGAGGCTAAGGAGGATGAGGTGCAGGAACTTTAGACTGTGGGGGCAACCCTGATTGACCTAGGGCCCGCAATTCTTGGCGTCGGGAGGACGTGTAACGTCCCAAGATCCGACTGGGTCCCAGATTCCACTATGTTATCCCAGTGTGCCATCAGCGAGATGTACCATTCCTGCCCACAAGCACTTGTCCACATGTCCGTGGTTAGTTGTACTTTCCCGGTAACTGCATTGTTGAGGGCACGGCTAATATTTTCGGACACATGCTTGTGTAATGTGGGGACGGCACACCCGAAGAAATAGTGGCGGCTGGGGACCAAGTACCAAGGGATGGCCGCAACCATCAGGTTGCGGAATGCTTCTGTCTCCACAAGCCTAAAAGGCAACATTTCAAGTGCAAGCAGTCGTGAAATGTGGGAATTTAGTACTGTGGCCTGTGGGGCGTTGGCTGCGTATTTGCGCTTGCATTCCAAGGACTGGGGTATGGACAACTGAATGCTGCTATGGACAACTGAATGCTGCGCTGGAACAAGGATGTGGATGTGCTTCCTGATGCTGATACCTGAGAGTGTGCAACAACAGGTGCAGGGCAGGAGGCATCTTCGCATGCACCATGAAGAGGGGATTGGCTTGCATGCACAACAGCAGAAGAAGCAAAGGTGCCACCCGCAGACACTATTCCTAGACCTTGGGGTTCGACCCACAAAGTCAGGTGCTTTGTTGCCATGTGCCTGATCATGCTGGTGGTGGTCAGGCTGGTCGTTTTGCCAACCCTGCTGATGCTGACCAGGCTGGTGGTGCAAATGGCCTTTTTGGGGTTATCGGCAGAATCTTTAAAAAGCAACCAGACTCGGGAAGACCTAACAGTTGTACTGGCAACTTCCTTCATGCTGGTGTTGCGAGGAACGGTTGCCTGCCTTCTTTCTGCGGCCACCACACTGCTTCCTCCTGCCTGTTGGGGTGCTGTGGCTCCCTCCCCCTGTGTGCTGCTCTCCTCGCTCTGCATGTCCTCCTGCCAGGTTGGGTCAGTTACTATATCATCCACCACCTCGTCTTCCACTTCCGCACTCTGGTCCTCCTCCTGACTTTCTGGCAATTGTGTCTCATCATTGTCCACCTCTTGTGACACTTTCCCACCGTCGCCTTCGTGTGACTGTGGCTGCTCAATTATTTGTGCATTGCTACATGCGATCTCCTCTTGCCCCGCTTCAAGTGGACCGGGCGAGAGGCCTGAATCTATAAATTGAAAAGTGAACAGCTTTTCGGAGTGTCCAGGTGTGGGATCTGTTTGCTCTGGGCACTCAGCATGGTGGGAGGAAGGAGTTCCAGGGTCAGGAATATGCGGTCCAGACTCACAGCTGCTGAGACTTGACTGTGTGGAAGACAAGGTGGTGGAGGTGGCTAAGTGACTGGAAGCATTATCTGCTATCCAACCAATAACCTTTTGACACTGCTCTGTGTTCAATAGTGGTGTTCTGCCGTCCCCTATTAATTGGGACAGGAAGGTAGAGCGAGAAGATGTGGGTGTTTGTTGTGGCACAATTTCAGCTTGCCCATGGCCTCGGCCTCTGCATGCACCATCATCACCATCACGTCTAGTTCCCTGTCCCTTGCAACGTGCCTTGCCCATTTTAAATGGAGGACAATATCTTCCATGCTCACAACAAATGACTGAATTTAGAGCAGAATTATATGTGATCCGTGTGACGGAGAAAACACAATTTTAAATTCCTGGCCTGCAGGTAACTATTTTGAACAGCAATCTGGTGTCAATTGCTTCACTGACACACTGAAACAAATTTTTAATAGAGGTCAGAAATGGCAGTATTTTCAGCGCAATTATATGTGATCTATATGACGGACAAACCACAGTTTTAAATAGCTGGAATTTTAGCTCTGTAATATGGAAAGGGCCTGGCTGTAATCTGCAGTGCCAACAAGCAAATGGTGCAGAAAAACTGTGTTCTCTGGATTGTTTTTTAAGTAAATAATGAGGATTAAGATCCCCCAAAAAATTATTCCTGGCCCCTGAGACCTGGGCCAATTTCTAGAAATATCTAAGAGCAGCAGCAGACAAAACTGGAATGGAGCCTCTTGTCCTATGTGCACTGCAGTCTGCTATATACCCTGCCTGCCTGCCTACCTATATACACTGCCTGCCTGATATCTCTGCAGATGCATTCGTCCTCAGAAGGACTGTTTGTTGACATGGATATGTGTCTCTAATATAGTTTGGTACACCTACACTAACTAGAAACAAACAAATCTCTCCCTAGCTCAGCAGCACCTCTCCCTACACTGTCTGATTCCAGAGTGACTGTGACGAGCATGGCAGCACCAGGTCTGATATAGACCTGATGACGCTGTGCGGCCAGCCAATCACTGTAATGCCACAACCAACATGGCTACAGCATTACAGTGAGTGGCAGGCAATCCCTGCATGTTCATTGGCGCCAAACATGCAGGGAGGAGACCCGAGCTCCGGCAGAGCAATCCCGGAAGCAGTGAGATGCTCGGGCGAGCACTGAGCAGTAGCGAACATGCTCGGTCTTTTCCCTCACTCCCATTTCACGTTTTTTCTCCCAAGCCATGACTTCGGGGACCAACTAGGCATCTGATGTCCATGCAGTCACTCGGGCAAGGCATATTTTAACGTTCTGATTTCACGACCTGTGCCATAAGGACGTCAGAGGCCTAGTTGTGCCGGAAGTCATGGCCTGGAGAGAAGAAGCCAAAGAGAATGCATGCAACAGGGGAAGGGGAAAAGAAGAGGACTGCAAGGGTGGGTTAGGTGAGCAGTGAGGCGAGTATTATTATGATTTATTTATTTTTATCTTTTTCCTACATTTTTAATCTCAGCAGGTATATTTTCGCAGGTATATCCCATCATCATGTCCCTGTCAGGAGTTTTGAAAAATCAAAACTGCTAACAGGTTTATCTTTAAGTTTTCTTTATGGAGAAAATGCCTAAAAGAATATAATAGCTAGGTCTCCATCAGTATTTTAGAGTGCACTTATTTTTTAATATATCTGTGAGATGATCAGGACTCTACATGTATTATTTTAGGGTACATTTTTACAAGATTCAGACCTGATTTACTGTAGGAATACACTTGTTTCAGTACTACAGTAGCATTCAGCATCAGGCACCATCTGGTAGACATAAATAACTTTCTAGGGAGACCTAACAGGTGCAGCGAACAATAGAATGTATGAAAAAAGGGGTTGGCACAGTACTGAGCTAATGCTTCTTTACTTCTATTCTTTCACTATGTAAATGTTTAATGAACATTTTTCCTTTAACTATATCCTCTTTTCATTAAAGAATTATTATTATTACAACCATTAAATTTTTATTTTTTTTGCTATTCCAATTTTTCCCTGTGATCTGAAAATGTACCAAACAAATAAGTTTGCCTCAGTATTTTCAGAGAAAATTTCAAAGACCTATCTCTCAGTAGGGGGTTTCACATGTTGCATAGCAAAAATAGCATATTTTTGTGTCAAAAACACTAGGGCTCTAAGTCAATAGAAAATTATGAAAAGTATAACAAACTGTACATTTTGTGCACTTTTTGGGTCCCCAGGTAAAAATGCATGGATAAAGCATGAATGTCTATATTTAAAAAAGCAAAAAAGCTTGTCAAAAACACAAACATGTAAGCACAAATAAAAAAATGTAAAGAAACTCTTAGTCTGCTTTCATATATTTTTACAAACTCCATTCAAAAAAATTTCATGTATTTCAGATTAAGGAGTTTCTCCAACGGAAATATGTCATGTACCCTAATTCCTTTATCACCATATTTCTTTGTGTAAAAGAATGCTAACCCTCTTTTGTTAAATACTCAAGGTTTGTGAACATTTACCCTTTGGGTATGTCCACACAACATGTTTTTCAGAACTTTTTCCAGAAGTATCAGACTAGTGCATGCTGAGATTTTTTTACATGGTCTGTGTAAAAAAATTCTGATGTGCACTGTCTTATAGTTAGTTATTGGGTCAGTGTGCTGGCTGTTGCAAGACGCTAAGTTAATACTGACCCAATAACAAGTACATTTTTAGAAATGTGTTGTTTTGCTCATAATTCACCCAGCAGACCCCATTAACCTTGATTGATATAATCTATCAGGTTTCTGTCATAGTACAGTATATATCACTGAGTGAAGATGGTGCAATTGGGTCTGGTATTTTTGGCCAAATCTATGACAAAAATTCTGAATGGGATCTTCAACATAGATTTGAACATTGCCCAAGATGGACGGAATTAATATAACACCAACCAGTCTGGCACTTGATCGATTGCAGTTCAGAGATGGCCTGCACACTCTTCATTATGGCCAGCATTTTTAAGCCCTGGTATTTACAAGTAGACACAGTACTTTATATTCATATTCTTAAGCATTATGAGTTTAATGAGAAATAAAAGAAAGAGGCATGAATTATAGAAAAAAAGGTAGAAAATATTAAATTATTGGGGGTTCAACCACAGGGGTCATTACTCATTATTTGAATAGGGGATGATCATGTGTAGTAGTGGAAGTAGCTTCCCTTTGGCACTAAAATGGTTAAAAAGCATGTTACCAAAAGCTAGATCTCTCTGGGCTGCAGTTAGGTCCAGTTAAGGGGTTAGCTGTGATAATTTAGCCCAGTAGAGGGAGGGGGAACCAAGTGCTATTGTTGAGCACAGGAAGTGAATGGCTCAGTAGTGTACAGGACTTCAGAAAAATGACATGCTCCATATATTGTCTGCTAGGCTAGATGTTGGCCTTTGTATTCCTGATAGTGTATCATCAGGCACAAGAATCTCTTCACAAGAGTCCTCTTAGCCAGCCTGGAAACCTCAAAAGAGTCGTCGGGGACCTAGGGGTGCATTCTGTCTGCAGGACTGCAGAAGAAGTTAGGACTCAAGGATAGTACGTGGAGAGAACTAAGATCCGGATATACTGTCACTGGTGAGGAAGATTCTTGAAGGCTAGAGAACAGAGCAACAGAGATGGTTCACTTCACTTGGGAACCAGGCTTGAAGTTGTATCAAGTACCTGCGGGAAAGATGACAATCCATTGGGCCTTATCCTTTATACCTGCCTGTAAATATTGTAGATACTCCCAGTTACCCAGTAAAGTCCCAGTTATTGTTATGAACTTTGTGTCCTCTGAATTCATTGCTGCCCTGGTTCCAGAAGAGAAATCCCTGGAGACGGAAGAGACTGGCTGGTCGGAAGTAAATGGGAAACACCACATACACCACAGCACAACAGAGGGAGGACACACTTTGTCTGTAGGGTGCCAAAGCGAACATGGGCTACAGCTCGCCCACAACTACCTCGCTGAGGCACCTTACACATGGACCCCTTTCCAACTCAGCCACTCATCTAAGACAAAGAGTGGCAGGAGTGGCAGTCAAGTGTGCATGCTATCACTCTACACAAACCTGAAGAAACAGAGAGAGCTGAGCACGATTAGTTGGTTTAGTTTTTCATCTATCAACTTTTTTATTCATTTGGTATTTTTTCTGCCTATATGACTAAATTAATTTTGTGAAGTGACTAAACAAGCCTTATTTATTTAAATGTGTTAATATTTTCTAAAGGGGTGGTCTGAAATTGATATTGATTTTCATCCTAGGGGCTTGCTTTCACTTGCGACTAAATTGGATGAGTGCAATCCAATAAAAAATCAGATTGCATTCCTACGAATTTAATCCTATGATGGTGTGTCCAGTGTTTTTTTTTCCAGCATCGATCGTATTGGTATCGGACTGAAAAAAAAATCATAGCCTGCTGTGATTGCATGCTGGATTTAAATTAGCATTCTTTATATTTTTATTGAAAACTAGATGTTTTAAAAGTACAAATACTACTATAGGATATTATAATAAAATAGAAAAAAAAAAAGAAAATAATATACATTTTTTGGGAATATGTTGGGAAACAAGGAAAGATATTTAGATGATTGGAGCTCTTTGACTGTGCATCTGTAGCCATCTGTGAATTGCTTGAATAACGAGGAGCTGTACCTGTCAACTTCTTTTTTCTCTTTTAGTAAATTAAATATTCAATTTAGGAACATTTTTTATTATTAAATAGCCAAATGTTAATGCTTATCCTCCTGCTGTACCATTCCCTCTCTAATCTAACTGCTTTGTTTTATTTTTTTTCCCTATTCCATTTTGATGACGCTTCTTTTGAGAATTTCCAGTGCATGCTTGGATTCTTTAACGGGAAGTCATCAGGGGCAGAGGCCACGATCACTTTCACAGACTCTGTTCCCATCCTGAAACGTAGCATCAGTGACGTCCATTTCAGGGGCTGGACTAGTCCTTTCTATACTGAGCTTGAATTGGTTGTAAATTTTTATGTATACTCAGTACGAGCGCCCTTCTTAATGTGAAATATTTTTCTCAGTACACAGGTACAGTGCGCTCCCTCACCACCTCTAATTAGAAGTGATGAGCCAGCAACAGAGTGCACTGTCAGTGAGCATTGCATGGAGAGAATGTGGAGAGCAGAGACCAGCTGCACCTCGTCACTTCTAATTAGAGCCTGCAAGGGAGCGCACTGTCACTTTACACTGAAGAATAGAGCTCGCATTGAGCATACGTCAGAATTGACAACCGATGCATGCTTAGTACAGCAGGGACTAGTCCAGCCCCTGAAACAGACATCACAGATGACGCTTCGATTCAGGGTGAAGACAAAAGCTGCAGCAGTGACCGCAGCCTCTGCTCCATGATGAAGTCTCATTTGAGTATCCCAGCATGCACTGGGTATTCTCAAATGTAGCGTTATCAAAACTGAAACAGGTAAAAAAAAAGAAGCTGTCAAATGAAAGAGGGAACGGTAGGGATTTTTAAATTAAACCATATTAAAAAAAACTATTATATTATTCGGACCACACCTTTAAGTTAGCATTCTTTATATATTTTTTGAATACTAAATGTTTTAAAAGTGCAGATACTATTTTAGGATGTTATAATAAAATAGAATAAAAAAATGAAAATAATATGCATTTTTGAGGAACATGGCAAGAAACAAGGAAAAATATCTAGATGACTGGAGCTCTTTGATTTGCATCTGCAGCCATCTGTATGCATTGCTTGAATAATGAGGAGCTGTACCTGTCAGCTTCATTTTTCTTTTTTAGCAAATAAATGATAATATTCTGGAACATCTTCTGTTATGAAATAGCCAAATGTTAATGATTAGCTTCCTCCTGTTCACTGTGATCATTAATAAAATGTCAAGAGTGGTCTTGTTGCTTCAATGCCAATAAAAAACTGAAAATAGGCTTCTACCACATACTTTTCGTCCATTTGAACAATAGGACAGGAAATTTCCTCATTTTGTTCTTCCTTACTGAAGGACTACGAAACTGGTTCAAGCTAAGAAAATGGCCTTCTTGTCCATTTTGAAAACAATAAGATGAGTAAAAAATATATTATCAGGAAGATAACACTAGCCACAATAATATAAAAAAATTAACAATTAAGGTCAACCTCTGAGTTACTAACTCAAACCCAACCTGATCTATTACCTGTCAGCTTCATCAATGCCAGAATAATCAACTAGGTTGACTTAGTGTACTGTGTATGACAAATACAATTACATCAATTTAAGTGAATATTGACATAAATAAAATGCCCAGCCAAGCAACTTCTCTTTTTTTCCCTAGGCCCTTCTTCCTAGACTAATTGAAGAACTGAAAAACTGAAAGGGAATCTGCCACTAGATGTTTTGCTACTTAATTTAAGAGCAACATAACAGAGACAGAGATCTTGATGTGTTATTTCGCTGCTTGCTGAAGTTTTGACAAAAATCATTGTTTTATTAGAAGATTAATTGTAGAGGACTAGTAAATTTACTGCCATATAGTCCTCCATATTCATGAGCTCTGAATAACCTCGCCCCCACCACTAATTGGCAACTTTCTGCCTATGCACAGTGTACACAGAAAGCTGCCAATCAGCGATGCGAGCGGAGTTTTACAGGGCTCAGCATTCAGAGAACTGATACATCTGCCGCAGATAAAATTGGGATTTTATCAAAACTGAAGCAAGAAGCTCAGTAAGTAAATATTCCTGGAATTATGGTCACTGTCTCTACATCATGTTTCTTTCAGATTAAGTAGCAAATATTTGGTGACTGATCCTCTTTAAGGTATAAACTTGGTCTGCTTCTTCCTCATCTGTGGTCACTTGGCGGGACAAGACTGCAAGGACAACAACCAGAGGCATTGCTCAGAGCATACATTTGTATAAGTTCAACGCATTGGTGTGCATTCACACAGTGGCCATTATAGGCTGTGTGCCCACTATGCGTTTTTTAAGCGTTTCTACAGCGGCAATTCCGTCACAGAAACTCTTAAAAAACGCTTGGTAGAGGGTCTGCAATGTTCCCCAATGATAATCCGCATGTGCTGTGCACATGCTGCGGAAATTTCCCCTGCGGATTATCATTGCTGAAAAATCCGCAGCACTACCAATTATTTTGCGTTTTTGCCGCCATTGACTTGCATTGAATCGCAATATCCGCATGACTACATGTGCACATGCGGATATTAAGCGATTCAATGTGCGTATGGTACCCGGGTCTGGAGAAGAGGAGACTCTCATCTAGACCCGGGGACCATAGTACCTGTAAAAAAATGAATTTAAAATAAAAAAAAACATCATACTTACCTTCTGATGGCCCCCGGTCTCCATAGTGATGCATTCTGGCTCTCCGGCAGCTTGCGATGGTCTAAAAGGACCTGCCATGATGTCATTTAGTCATGTGACGAGTCACGCAACCGCTGACGTCGGCGGTTGCGTGACCTGTCACATGACTAAATGACGTCATGGAAGGTCCTTTTACACAACCGCGAGACACCAGGGAGACCGGACGCATTGGATAAGGAGACCGGGGGTCATCGGAAGGTGAGTATAATGTTTTGGGGTTTTTTTTACCATTTTTAGCTTTTTTTTAACTAACTTGGTCAGGCTGCGTGCACACGATGCGTTTTTCATGTGTTTATGCTGCGGAATTCCGGCAGCGGAAACGCCTCAAAAACGCATGGTAATCTGCACCCCATGGTCCCCAATGGCATTCCGCAATGTCAATGCACATGCTGCGGATTTTTCCGCAGCGTTTCTGCAGCGCAAATAAATCCGCAGCATGTTCATTAATTTTGCCGCCATTGACTTGCATTGAGACGCATAGAATCCGTGTCTGTACATTTGTACAAGCGGCTTCTATGCGTCTCTATGTGCAGATGGTACCCAGTTCTGGAGGAGAGAAGACTCTCATCCAGACCTGGGTACCATTGTACCTGTAAAAAAAATAATAAAATAATAAATAAAGTTTATATTCACCTGTCCGGCGGCCCCTGCAGCGCTTACCTTCCAGGACCTGAGATGACGTCGCGGTCATGTGACCGCAGGCTGTCTCGCGAGATGCCGGCAACCCGGAAGAAGCCAGGACGAGCGCGACAGCACACGCGGCGGGGGATCGGGGGTAAGTATAGCTTTATTTTTGGATTTTTACGGTCACACTATATAAATCCATGCCTTTTGCATGGATTTATATAGTGTGACCTAGTTGTCAAGCACTTTCCAAGTGATGCTATCGCCTGGAAAGTGCTTGTCAGTCCGCATGCGGAAACACATGCGTTAACGCATGTGGGTAAGCATGTGAATCCGCATGTATTCTGCAGGAAAAACGCATGCACAATCTGCATGCGTTTTTTCTGCCAGGGAGATGCAGAAATGCTGCAGAAATTTTCTGCTTCATTTCTGCATCGTGGGCACATAGCCTCACACTATATTGCATGAATTTATATAGTGTGACCAAGTTGTCAAGCACTTTCCAAGTGATGCTAAAATCGCTTGGAAAGCGCTTGACAACGCACATCCAGAGCATTTCTGCATCGTGGGCACTTAGCCTTATAGTCGGTTCTGTCTGAAAAATGGCCACAGTGTGAATGCACACCTATGTATTGCATCTATGATTTTAATTAAAACAGTAACAGAACAAATCACTGCTCTGTAAGTTATTTGTTTCTGCCTGTACATAATACAAATTCTTTTGTGGAAAGTCGTTATTGCTTCTTTAATGTTGCTTCTTTACAAGTTGACATACACCAAATTAATAAAAAGCAAAGAATCCAACAGGGGAAAAGACTATATGTGGGAAACACCAACACAGTTGGTCAAAGGTATTAATAAGACTATCATGATTCTGTAGAAATTCATATATAATAGCAGCTCAACCCAAGAAAGAGGAAAAAATTATAACATGGCAGCTGGGCAAATTAGCATGCATTAACAATTTATGTTCCAATAAATAAAATGACAATACATAATAAATATAGCCAGCAATACGTAGTGTAATGTAATTGCCCAGGTGCATGGGATACAGCAAGCTACAATGCAAATAAGCGCAGCAAATGCTGTAAAAATTTATAATAGCAGCTGAACCCAGAAGAGAAAAGGTAGTATAACAAATGGGCAAATTAACAAACATAAATGATTTATATATCAAAAAGTAAAGTGACAATACATAATAAATATAGCTAGCAATGCATGGTGTAAGATAAAGTGCCTAGGTGCATAGGAAACTGCAGACCACAGTGCAAACAACCACAACAGATTAAAGTAACATATTGTATTCAATGAGTATGTCCCAAACAAACTCCCAATGCGCGTTTCGCCTTTCTGAGGGCTTTGACGAGGTTGTATGCTAATTTGCTCAGCTGCCATATTTTAATTTTTGCCTCTTTCTTGGGTTGAGTTGCTATTATATATGAATTTCTACAGAATGATAGTCTTATTAATACCTTTGACCCAGTGTGTTGGTGTTTCCCACATATAGTGTATGTTAGTATGTAGTTTGGTATTCAATAAATTATGTACTTATTTGGAAATTTTGCTGTGTTATCATTTGTAGGTTTGATTTATCTGTATGGTAACACAGTAGTCTATGTGTTCCTCTTTTTTTGATATTTAATTCTTTACAAGTTGCAAAACATCAGGCTGGGATATTGTGTGGTGCCATCTTGCAATACTGCTGCAGCTAGCCACAAAGGTACATAGTGAAGAAAGTGTAGAATTAGCCAGGTGGTGATGAAGAGATGTGTGACATGATGTGCACCCCAGGATATTATAGGGGCTGCTGGGAGGAGCAATCAGGGGTTTTAAGAGAAAATTCATCTTCAATTACACTTTGAGGAAGTTAAGACTAACGCTTGCTCCGCCTGGGAAGCTTGAGGTGCCAGAATCTGCTGGTGGTTTGGATTTTAGTAGTGGTGGTGGACTGGATGCTTAGCAGTTAGCCTACTAATGATTGGTTGGGAAGACGTTGTAACACTGTGGCTGGTTGACAGTCTCAGTCTGCGGTGTCTGTAGAGATAATGTCAGCCCGGAGAGACCTGGGGAGAGTTGAGTGACACTGATTTTAACTCAGAAGATCCTATAGCTGGGTCCAATCAGCCCTGTGGGTCTCCAGTTCTATGGGAACTAGAAAGAAGCTGTAGTGGGGACTCTATTACCAGAAGATCTAAGGTGAAGCTTGGAAATTCAGTTTTGTGGTACAACAGACTAAGCAAAGTTGTCCATGAAAGGCATGGTGGTATTAGTGTTCCAGAGCAGTGGGGTCAGGCACGTGAAGTTCAGTGATTAGTCAAAGAAGAATAAGGCTATTGAAGAGGTTGACAGGGTCTGAGTCCTAGAGGTTAGGGCCTGATTAGGTAGATTATTAGGTAGAAGCAGTGTTCTATGAAATGTGGCCTGGTTGGTAGAAACAAGAAAGGGATTGACTATTGAGGCAGTTCTGAAGTAACTGGGTCCTGGACATGACCACTGTAAAGTGAACAGCAGCTTCTGCTCATTGAAACCATTGGGCATATTGTGTCTCTTAAAGTGAAAGAAATCAACTGCTTGTGCCACCCTATGTTCAGTCATATTTAGTAAAGTTAAGCTATTTTAATTTCATTGATCTTCAGTTGCCTTCTACTAAAGATGAACTACTCAACAGGGAGCCCTGACAGCACAGACATACTGTAAAGGCACGTGACTGCTGCAGCTAATCACTGGTTGCAGTTTTCCCACTTACTTACTGGTATAATCAGTTATTATTAACATAAGAAGGATATCCTATCCTTCCACTGAAAACAAAGAAACAAATTAATGTTTTCTCTCTTTTCTAAATGAAATAGATAATTGGACATGTAAAACCCATGCAGTAACTTCCATAAATGCATTTAACCTTACATACAGCAAAAAAGCCCTCAAATTCTTCATTTAGAATGGGGCCTCAACATTAATAGCCAGAAGTAACCTATTAAAAAAGACACATACATCATAGATCTATTATAATGACGACTTTAAATATTGTTTCAAAAATATAATAAAATATATCTATATTAAAAAAATGGCAGATCTTTATTCACCCATGTATGCTTATCGTTTCGGCTCTTCAATTTGTGAGCCTTTTTCATATGTACATGGAGGCTGCTGGTCCGGCACCCTTTTCAAATATGAAATTTGTATATTGCTACTTTATCTATCTATCTATCTATATCTATCTATCTATCCATATATCTATTTTCTATCTATCCATTTATCTATCTATCTATCTATATATCTATTATCTATCTATCTATCTATCTATCTATCATAGAACGACCAATCATATACAACTAATACACACAAAAGAAACCTTGGTCTGACCCTTGAAATTAAACTATCTAGAAAATTATATAAACTAGTAAAGTACAGTATGGAGGCTCCAGTCTTGACTAGAGGAGCATGATTAGAAGATGTGAGGCAGGACGAAATATCCTGCTGGACTAGCTGCTCCGCATTAGCATATGTAACATGGCAGAATAAAATTTCATTTTTCAAATGCTGCAGCTTTAGTCTGGCACATAAAACCCCTAATTCAGATTAGAGAAATCTGTACCCATATTGTGATTATTAGAGACTAAATTGAGACAATTTAGGGACAGGTTCCCTTTAAAAGATAACAATGCTAAATACAGAAACCATCCAATATGCAAATATAACACTTACATATTAAATGCCACATTAAAGACATATTATAGTTAGGCACTTATCCTAAGAAATCCATTTTATTCTATACGTCAATTAATCTGCGCAGAAATAGAAACTATACTATGGGCACATTTTACTTACCAATGTATTAGAAATGATTAAAGCTTTTCTCATAGTACATGAATATTCTCGTATTTTAGCATTAGTAAAACGTATATATATAAACTGCATATGTTAAGGCATTTATTTAAAAAAAGGTTTTAATACCAATAATCGTTCTGTCAAGGGAATCCTGATACAACATTCAATATATACTCTGAATGATGGTGGAATACTAATCCATCAGTGTTACATTGGAGCTGTGGAAGTGTCTGTGCACAGCCAAGTAAAATAGGATTACCTTACATAATAGGAAGAATTATGACATGTCTAAGGAGAAATCCGCCCAAGCAATGGAATACAGTGGGAAAGGGGTTAATCAAGCAGTGTCTCTATGATCTATGATATCTAAGTTATACTGTAGTCATTGTAGCTAGTATTTATAAACGGAGAGTTAACAAATTAGAAGTTTAGATGGCTTCTTATATTTCCCTTACCTGTAATAATTGTACAATAAGCCTTGTCAGATAACCAGGATTTCACTATTCATATATTTTTCAGTTTAATGCTTGCAAATTTACATATTGCACATCTAGAAAAGTAATTGAAACAATATTTCAAAACATTACTATTTGCCGCTGAGGTTATTCTAAAAAATAATTCTAATGTATAAAAACAACAGTAAAATCATATTAAGCAACAATATAAGTCCATGTAGTGGTCAAAAACAAAAAAAAAAATATGTTTGGCCTCAATAAGTATAAAACTAATTAATCACAGCTAGTACGGACATTTTTTAATATGAGATATTACAGTTTTGTAATAGAAAGTAGAATAAAATAAAATAAATTAAATTAATTACAAAGTAAAATCCTTGGTTTAGCCCTATTTCTAGACCTATGTCTGTTCCTGTTCGTAAAATATCTTGTATATATCTGTATCTATATATATGCATAAATACAAAAAAATACATATATATATATATATACATATAAGTATATATATATATAAACATACACACACATGTAGATATACTGTATATATCACATATCTATCTATGTTAACGTTAAACTAAATAACCAATAAGCAGTAATCCAAGGTTATCATATTGAAACTGGTCAAACATTGTTAATTGTAAGCACTGATAATAGGGACACTTACCTGGTTCTAATCTTGGGTTTTCTGGAAATGTGACCCACAAAATATTTACATTAAGGCTTTTCAGAGCTCTGACACGAATCTAGTTAAGTAGTAGACTGAAGAACAACATGTGTTTGACTCCACCAAGACTCAGATTCAGTAATCCTACCCTTGAATGTAACTCTATCTTGCTTTGTTGTTTCCATACTCTGAGTGCCTACACAGTCAGGTAAAAGTCTTGGTTCTGTTCTGAAGAGAAAGGGGTACAAGTCTTATAACTTAAATACATTTTAGATTAGAGATTCCTCGAATGCAGATATCCCTGAACATAAATAGCTACATTGCTTATCATACTGATTATTTGGGCACAAGGTTTGAAGTCCGGTCCCGGCATAATGACAGGAGTGACACATCAATGTCAATCTGGAGAAAAGATTAAACTGATGACTAATACATTATGGGAACTAATAACATACTAATCTATATAATGTATATCATAAGTTTTATTGTTATTTGGAGGCACACTAAAAAAATATATTAATCCTGGATCACCATTCAAAAAACTACCTCTCTCCCTGCAGTACAGGATCTGTAGAGAAGTGTCAGGAGGAGTTTATAGATGAACCACACTAAGGCCAATTTCACACATCTATGTTTCATGGTCATGGGCCGTGAAGTACAGACCTCATAGCCATATTTGAGGTTGTTGAGTTCAGGTCAGGATCTTAATCAGTGCGTACATCACCATCCATACTCAGACCATAAATCATATGTATGAAAACAGCCTTACACTTTGCTCTGAAATTCCACCCGGTCCTACCAATATATAGGGTTAAAAATGTTTTTACCTGTTGAATGAAGCAGCTATATAAGTAGCACTTTGACCTTGATTTTTTCAATAATGTGTATAAATTATGTCATGTAACTCCCATTTGTCTTTGCTTAGTTTAGATGATCCCACTGTCCGGCTCCCGATACACCAGCTAACAGATCATTTTGTCAAATACCATGATCAGAGTTCTTGGCAAAATCCCTTCAGAGATAACTAGCTTTTAAATTATAATAGCTATAATGTGATAACATAGTATTATACTGTATATCTCATATAACTATTCTATTCATTAAATGTTAGATCCATCAGAGAATCCATTATTTGTAGCAATTACAGCTACAATCAATTGTAGCAGTTACATATTTGCCCAACCATCCATTTTTACAGATATTCAATAAAGCAGTGACCTGATGATATGGCCAATTAATACATCATAGACTGTAGGCTCACACTCTTTTACACTAAATTGGTTTTGCACAGATTCAGTCTTGTAGCCGCTCCTTTCTACGGTGCTCACTGAACTAAGCACCATCAAGATCTGACATTCAGTGGGGACAACCTTTCCATGCACAAACATTGAAAGCGAGAAGTTCATGATCAAACCAGAGCATCTCTGCAACTAATACTTAGATGAAGTGATCTCATTTTTCGTCCATGTGCTGCACTGATAGAACTTCTACAACAAAAACTGATGTCTGAATGAGGCCTAAGGGTACTGACCTAAACGGCAGCCAATAGCAGGCAAATATAAAGGTTTGATTCAGCCCACGTTGCAATCCAAAGCTGTTTTCAAATAGATTGCTTATTGTTAATAATAACCTAATGGTTTGCAGATTTATCTGTAAACCCATGCAGACATTAATTAAAATAATATAATCATTGTTTGTTAATTAATTATCATTTACAAAACCAATAACAGTTTGCACTGCACCAGCTTTGCAACTATATGGACACCCTGTATATTCCTTTATTAGGAAGACCTCATTCAGTCGATTTTTTAAATACTTTACTAGAAATTCATGGCGGTCATGTCTAATATTCGCGTGACACCATGAATTTCGGGCTTAGGGCCAGCGGATAATACAAAGCTGGCCCTAACCCCTTTATTACCCAGTGAGCCACCGCACCGGGGCCCTGGATGAGTTGGGTACAGCGCCAGAAAATGGCGCTTCTATGAACGCGCCATAGTCTGGGGTGGCTGCGGACTGCAATTCGCAGCGGGGGGGGGGGCAGAAAGCTTGGGCCTCCCTGCACTGCGGATTCCAGCCCCCAGCTGCTTAGTTGTACCTGGCTGGACACAAAAATAGGGCGAAGCCCCACGTATTTTTTTTTAATTATTTCATGAAATTCATGAAATAATAATAAAAAAGGGCTTCCCTATATTGTTGTGTCTGGCCAGGTACAAATAGGCAGCTGGGGGTTGGGGGCAGCCCGTTCCTGGATGCTGTACCTGGCTGGCATACAAAAATATGGCAAAGCCCACGTCAAAATTTTTGGGAAAAATTAATTAAAAAATAAAAAAAATAATAATAATTTAAGGACTGCATCTTTTTTAACCCCTCAAGTGTCATTTAGTGTTAAAATAAAGGATTCATTTAAAAAAAAATTGGCGTGGGATCCCCCATAATTTTAGTCTCTAGCAGAGGTTAAGCAGATGGCTGGGGCAGATGTTTGAAGCCTGGGAAGGGGACATGAACTCGGCTCATCTGGATGCCGTCACAGCGAGACACTGAGGAGCTTCTCAGTGTCTGCGGCATTAAAGGAATATGTGTTTATTTCAATTCAAGGATGTTATTCTGGGTGTTGGTGTTTTTATTTTACATTTGCCTTACACTATGGGGTTAGTAATGGGGGAGTCTTATAGACGCCTCTCCATTACTATCCTGGGCTTGATGTCAGCTGGCATTATAAGCTGACATCAACCCTAGGCCTATTACCCCACTGTCACCACTACAGGGCAGTGGGAAGAGCGAGGTTAAGTGCCAGAATTGGCACATCCTATGGATGCGCCATTTCTGGGGCGGCTGAGGGCTGGTGTTTCTAGCCTGGGAGGGGGCCAATATTCATGGCACCCTTCCTGGGCTATTAATATCAGCCCCCAGCTGTCTGCTTAGCCTTTGCTAGCTATTAAAATAGGGGGACCCCACATCATTTTTTTGGGGGGTCCCCCATTTTAATAGCTAGTAAAGGCTAGGTATTCAGCTGGGGGCTGATATTAGTAGCCTGGGAAGCTCTGTGGGTATTACCCCCTTCCCGAAATTCATGGAGTCACGCCAATATTAGACATGACCGCCATGAATTTCTAGTAAAGTATTTAAAAAAAATACAACACATAGAAAAAATATTTCATTAGAAATAAAGCAAAAAAACACTTAGAGACTCCATCTTTATGAAAAAAATTATCTTCCGTCCGACGTAGTCCAATGTAGTCTTCTTCTTTAGCTCAGCTACATCTCTGGTAGAGAATCTCTACCAGAGATGTAGCTGAGCTGTGCGGCCGTGGGAAAGTTCATGTGAGTTCATGCAGTCAAGCATGAACTCACATGAACCCTCTGAGGGCACTGCGGCTACTTCAAATGAACAGCTGATCAGCATCAGCTGATACCTCAGCTGTTCATTTGAAATAACTGGCGGGAAAGCCGGCAGTGAAAAGACTTCAGTGCCGGCTTTCCCGTTCGGTGCTGCGCTCCCCACTCCCTGATGTACGCTCCCCGCTCCCCCGATGCCTCCCATCCCGATCCTAAGTTAGGACCGGGAGGGGAGCAAAGCACTAGGGAGCGTGGAGCGTACATCAGGGAGACGGGAGTGGCGGTGAAGTCTTTTCACTGACGGCTTCCCCGCACGGGTCCTTCGCTCCCTGCTCCCTGGTGCTGCGCTCCCTGCCCGGTCCTAACTTAGAATCGGGATGGGAGGTGGTGGGTGGAGCGGAGGATTGGGATGGGAGGCTACGGGGAAGCTAGTATGGGGCTGAGTGATTGTTTAAAAGCCGGTGGCTACTTTCCGCCGGCTTTTAAACAATCATACAGCTTATTCGCATTTCCCATGAACTTACATTGTACTCGTTACTCCTATCAAGTAATCACAAGGAAACTCAGGGAGTAACGAGTCGCCCGGGTACCGTACTATTCGGCGAGTATCGAATAGTAACGAGTATACTCGCTCATCCCTACTCTCTGGCACATAGACTGACAGTCTGCAGCCTGCTTGTGTGTGTGCAGAGAAGGCTGTCTATCTATTACAGCATGATGTGTAGTGTAGTGAGCAGTGACTGTAACAGCTGCCTGCACCTCCCCAACTGGAAGCGAGCAGTTGCAGGGAGAAAAAAGCTTAATTTTCTCTATATAGCCGCTTCTCAAGTAAGCTAGCTACATAGGATTTAAGCACTATACACCTTCAGATTAGCCCTAGATGCACCGATAAATATAATGTCTGGACGTGACAGGTTCCCTGCAGGAAAAGTTGCAGTATACACATAAAGAAATACACACTTGGTCAAAATTGTTAGTACTCATCGTTTAATGAAAGAAAAACCCACAATGGTCACAGAAATAACTTGAATCTGACAAAAGTAATAATAAATTAAAAATCTATTAAAATGAATAAATGAAAGTCAGACATTGCTTTTCAACCCTGCTTCCACAGATTTTTTTAAAAAAATTAACTCATGAAATAGGCCTGGACAGAAATGATGGTACCCCTGAAAATAATGTGACAAAAGGGACATGTTTAATCAAGTTGTGTCCACTAATTAGCATCACAGGTGTCTACAATCTTGTAATCACTCAGTGGGCCTGTATATAGGGCTACAGATACTCACTGTGCTGTTTAGTGACATGGTGTGTACCACACTCAACACGGACCAGAGGAAGCAAAGGAAAGAGTTGTCTCAGGAGATTAGAAAGAAAATTATAGACAAGCATGTCAAAGGTAAAGGTTATAAGACCATCTCCAAGCAGCTTGATGTTCCTGTGACTACAGTTGCACATATTATTCAGAAATTTAAGATACATTGAACTGTAGCCAACCTCCCTGGACGTGGCCGCAGGAAGAAAATTGATGACAAATCAAAGAGACTGATAATATGAATGGTAACAAAAGAGCCCAGGATAACTTCTAAAGAGATTAAAGGTGAACTTCAAGCTCAAAGAACATCAGTGTCAGATCGTACCATCCGTCGTTGTTTGATCCAAAGTGGACTTCATGGGAGACGACCAAGGAGAACACCATTGTTGAAAAAAAATCATAAAAAAAGACAGACTGAAATTTGCCAAACTACACGTTGACAAGCCACAAAGCTTCTGGGAGAATGTCCTATGGACAGATGAGACAAAAATGGAAGTTTATGGCAAGGCACATTAGCTCTATGTTCACAGAGGGAAAAATGAAGCATATCAAGAAAAGAACCCTGTCCCTACTGTGAAACATGGAGGAGGCTCTGTTATGTTCTGGGGCTGCTTTGCTGCATCTGGCACAGGGTGTCTTGAATCTATGCAGGGTACAATGAAATCTCAAGATTATCAAGGGATTCTAGAGAGAAATGTGCTGCCCAGTGTTAGAAAGCTTGGTCTCAGTCGCAGGTCATGGCTCTTGCAACAGGATAATGACCCTGGGTTGAAAAGCAATGTCTGACTTTCATTTGTTCATTTTCATAGATTTTTAATCTATTATTACTTTGTCAGATTCAAGTTATTTCTGTGACCATTGTGGGTTTTTTCTTTCATTAAATGAGGGGTACCAACAATTTTGACCACGTGTGTAGCTAAGGGAATAAAGAAATTGTTATCCAGATTAACATATGAGATCAGAGGCGGTTCCACTCACCTGATATGGTTGTGTGAGACAAAGCTGAAAAGGTATCAAAAATGGTTCCAACTGCTGCAGCTCTACACTTTGGGTAGTTTGGAAACAGTGGGTGACCTGCACTGCTGGTATACATCGATGAAGGAGTCAGAATCAAACAAAAGTATTGACGGCGTATTTTAATCTCTACGTGTTGCAAAGTATGACAACTTCTTCAGGAAGACCAAAGAGATATTATACAGCAGCAAATAACAGTCTTAACTGCTGTGAAAATTCAAAAATGAGCACCACATGGAATGTGGTTGGTTCATCCATTGTCACTGCAAAAAAAGTTCAAGAAAAAAAGACGAAGAAAAGAAACAAGAAAAAAGGGGTGCTGTATACTATCTATGTGGTTCTCCTGAAGAAGAAGCTGTAATACTTTGAAAAGCATAGAGAATAAACCATATTGTCAATACTTTTTACTTTTGTTTGAATCTGACTCCTTCATCAGATGTATACCAGCAACGCAGGTCACCTGCTATTTCCAACTGCCCAGTATACACATAAAGGCAGGGCTATAAAAAATAATGAGATTGGAGCATAAGATCTAATATTAAATATGATTAAACTTTTCTTGTTTTTTTACTTTGCTTAAAGGGGTTGTCCGGTTTAAAATGAAAAGTCTGCAGTCTGTAGTGGAACGTTTGTGGTCATTATCTGCGCTGCCAGCTGACGAACAAAAGTCAAATTGCCAGAGATAATCTAAAATAACATTTTTTTTATTGGTTTTTGTTTCCTGAAGAAGAAATTGGCTAGAATTTGAAACTCATAGAAAAAAACAACAACAACATTATTTTACATTATCACTGGCATTCGATGTTTCTTCAACGTGTAGGATCGCTTTGCAACTTCTTTTTGCAGGTAACGTGCTATTTGCTGCAAGTTCCTTTTTTTCCTGAAGTGTTTATACCAGCACTACCGGCCGAAATGCTAAAAACACTGTGTTACGATCTTCTGACCTACCTGAGCTATCCTGGACTCTACAACATTACATGCAGCAGCATTCATATACCTACCTCCGATCTTAACAGAGCTCTACTTTTACTGACAATAGAAGAATTCTCCAATCGCGGCGGTTTGACATCCTGTCTACACAGGTAGGCTTAGTGTCAACTGTGACTTCCATTCATATGACCCTTTTCTTTTATACATCGCATTGGGCGCACAGTACTATATAGCGCATGCATACTACATCCGCTTAATTTCTATTTTAGCATTTCCACGCTCAAAGGCAGTTAGTGCGTTTATTCATGCAGTTTTTGGTACTTACAGTATATAGGATAGTGAAAGCACTTGTGCATAGTAAACCTATATGTTTTAGGTACCAGCTCTGCTTCACCAGACTGAACCAGTGATGTAGGAGAACTGCACCTGAAAACAATTCAAAGGCATTTTAAATAGAGGAAAATATTCTTCACCTACGTTGTTGCTTCAATGATGTTCTCGTCTGCAATTCTGGAGCACGATTTAAGGATCCAGCAGCACATAAGCTTAAGTTTACACAATGAGTTTTTTGACGCTGAGTATTTTCACTGCACCACAAAAACAGGGTCTTACAGTTTCAGCAAAGTGGATGGGATTTATAGAAATTTCATGTCCATTGTGCTTTTCTTTCTGTAGCGTAAATTTATTTACAACATGACTTACCAAAAAGAGACAAAAACCGCAACTGCAAAAACACATTAATAACACATGTAAAAAACCCCACTTAAAAGCGTAAAAAAAACCCGCAAGTAACCTAATTTACCTAATAGGTGCAAGAAGAATTCAGAAAATCTGCAACATCAAAAACGCCCAAAAACCTGTTTAAAAGAACTTAGGTGTATCTTCTTCATACCACAATACTATTGATACGGAGGATGAGCCAGTGCCCAAGCAAATATTTAAGTTTTATACAATTGGATAAACAGAGCATGTTTCAAAGTGTCTGCTAAGACAAGATGCCCGCCAAAAAGTGAAAGCTAGAAACACAAAACCACAGATGTACACCAACTTTTTCAGTCAAATCAAGCGACATAAGGCCCAAATAGATCAGCCAATAAATGGAGACAACTTCCATTCACATTTTTTCATAGTTTTTACAAACATAGTTGGCTTTTTGCTTGTTATACATATTCTACACTTTATAGTAACACAGATTTCCCATCCTGGTCACTCCCAATACTGTGCAAGGGTCACAATCCTACTCATCCTAATCACTTACATGGTCTATGTAAGTAATCACCTAGGCAGGTTAAATGATGCAACAATATTTTATTGATCACAGCCATGGTAATAAAGCAATTCCAGGTAAATGGCCAAAATACAGATCTGTCAGTCCTCAAATTCCCAATTTGGGTTCAGTAGTTCCACTGGCTTCGTATAAGGCCATACTCACTGTCTCACAACTTTTGGTTGGCCCACAGATTTCATATCTCCAGCCAGTATAGTCTGTAGCCACAGTCCATGATCCTCTAGACGGCAGATAAAGTGATGAAAGCACAGGTATCCAGTAGCAGCAGTCCTTTTAAGAAAGTGTAAATCCAAACGACATAATCCATAATGGTAACATGTTCATCCATTCATCCTTCCAAGTCCACGGTCTCCATCCTCTTCCTTCAATCCTTCCACACCACTCTCCCTAAAAAAATGACTCTCCTTTCTTTCCCTGTGATCAATCCCCTCCCAGGTCAGAAGTGATCACCCTCCTCCTCAAGCATTCACTGTAAGCCAAAAAGCAATGAAGAATTTTGTAGAAGCCTTCATCTGAGACTGCCTGTATGACCCCCTGTGGTGACAGCTTCACTGTGTCTCAATCCACACTCACCTAATGAGACCATTGGCTGTTGAAACAATGGACTCCTGAGATAAAGATGAGATTAGTGGAATGCTGGACATTTTACAAGTGAATCTTACATACTGACAAGTGAGCAGAACAATATAAAACATAACAAGTAAATCACTAATAATACACAATACTAATATTGACAAAAATGGTGGTCCGTTGCTGGAAAAGTATGATAGTCTTTAGTAAGTGGGCAGCTCCTCACAGTCTATATCTCAGGAATGTGGAATGAAACTAGGTAAATACTCCCTGGCTTCATCAGCAAATTGTTGATGTCACGGCAGGTATGAACTTGTGTGCTTGCGCAATATTTCAATCACCTGAGAGATTACCTGGGCAATTTGCAAAATGTCTGCCACATTTAAGGGGTGTAAATGATGAATATGATGTCAGACTCTTCTGTGGAAGTGACTTAAGGATATGGGAGACGAGGTTTCCATGCACGTGTGGCGCCCTGCTGCGCATTGGTGCCACAGATCCCAGAGGGGTGCATGGACGGATTCCTCCACAAGAGGCCCTCATAACATTCACACCCCTCCACCTTCCACCTCAGACCAGCAGAGGGAGCCTGGATAGGGATATAAAAAGGGAAGGTGGAGCCAGGCAGCTCAGTCTGGAATCTACAGTCTAGTCTGTAAGAAGTCTAAGTCGGGAGTCCACAGAGAGTGAAGTCTGTGAGAAAGTCAGTCCAGCCCAGACTCAGGGAGCTCAGGTTTGTTAGCCTAAGGCATGCTGACGCCATAAGAGCGGTGAAGAGTAGCGAGGCCTACTGCCAGTGTGAAGCCTAGTGAGGGCCCCAAGCGTGGCCGAAGGCAAGTGGAGTAAGCGAGCTACATAGGGGACAGAGGAGCTTAGCCAGCTCACCCCAAGACCATATACCGGACACCGAGTCCGTGTCTGCAAGGATCTCTACGACCAGCAGAAACTACCAGAACCCCTGGCGAACTATATGTCCCAGGAACACCAAAAGCTGACCATAATACCAGGGTCAGAAGTCACTGAGGCCCAAGAGACCAGGGAGTGTGATCTCCAACAGAAGGCCCTACCACCAGGTCAGCCGGTGCAAGATAGAGACCAAGTTAGGCCTAGCTCCAGGCAGGTCATAAACTTATCAGGAAAAGGCAAGAAACAGGAGGCCCCACACCCGCTCACTGGGGAGAGTCCTGATATGCACCCTTCACCCTACAGTGCCCTGGATCGTGCCTGAAACACCACCAGTAAAGGTACTGAAGTGAACTGTTGTGAGTGTGCCTATTCTTCTTCCGACCCGGCTGGGTCCCCTCTGTCCTGCATCCCTTCTCCTACACTGCCCTGAGGCCCTGCTCCACCTGTGGGGAGCCACACCAACTAAGCTGCCTGACCACAGGCCTCAGAGGACTGCAGCAGCGCTGGTGAACCTCACCAGTCACCACAGGTGGCGTCACGAACTTTCCCCTTTCCCATACACCTTTCCCCCAATTCCTTGCTTTTAAGAGTGACCTGGTACGGGCCCGGGAGCCGGCCACTGCGACATCCCCCAAAACTAGCAGCAAGGCCCGGGCGCCGAGTCATCCCCATCCCCTGGGCGCGTCACACGCACTTAAGAGTTGCAATGTTTACATGCATTGTTGTTCAATACAGTGGGTGCCATAGGAGAATTTTTTCTTAAGTAATAAGTGGTCTAAACAAAATTGGTAAATCCTGGAAACTCATTTAAAGATTATATGCCAACCAAATGGAATTTCAGTGATAATATAGTTAGAAGATCCAGCTGGACACCATTGCCAAAGACAAGACAAGTCTGGCTTTTCCCAGTGCTATAGGTGATCCACAGGCGTAAATGCTATGACATAGACCGTCAATCACTTTGAGTGGTGTAGGGAGAAGGTGGCTAAGGGCGGCGCCAGATTAGTATCATCTCTGGGTATGATTCCCTGCCAAATCTTCCAACTATATATTCTTTAAATATGAGCGCATTTAAGGTAAAAATCTAACTGGCTGAAAACATGCAGCTAGTCATCGATTCATCAAATCACGCTGCCCAGGGTTTGGGCAGCATGAATCAGGTGACAGGTTTCGTTTAAGTTACCCCATCATATCCCTCACCCAACCACCCACACACACTTTGTTTCATATAGCAGTAGAACCGGTCCCACTTTATCATCTGACCTTTTTGGAGACCTCATTAAACAATGTCGTGCAGCTCAGATGTTCCCAGAGCCTGCCCTGTTCTGCAGCTTGCTCCTGCTCCATGTAACTAGGGTTGCAGAATATGAAAAGATATATCTTCACTTCTCATCACTTCGCTGTGAGGAGCACAGATTGGTACAGCTCTGATCAATTCCTACTGATGTTCTACCAAACAGCGTTCCCAGTTAATACTAGAGAGTTAAAGCTGGCACTGGTGTCAGAACGTAATCTTTCATTGCACCTCAGCGCTCAGTAGAGAACACTGCGTGCGCATGCTCACAGAGCAAGAAGAAATGAATGGGCCGGCGGCCATCAAAATACAGCTGCCGGCCCAAGTACTGCAGTCCCAGGAATCTGCAAATAAATAGAGAGGAACACCGAATGTAGGGTCCAAAAACCAACAAAAAGATTATTGAGAAAGGTAAAAAACCTTTATTAGGTTATAGTGGTACTACATGGACAAGAATTACATCCTGACACCAGTGCCACTAAAAAATGATAATAAATCAAGACATAATGTCATCAACAAAGAATAAAAGGACCGCAATTGAAAGATATATATGCATAGATATGAATAAAATATACCATACAGCATTGGATAGATATTAGATTGTGCAACACCACGTATAAATAGTATATAAACAATATGTAATACCTGTGGTGTATATTAACATTACACAAAATGTACACACTGGCGAACAAAATACTCAGCCACCAGGGATATGCTGTCACTGAATGCATTCAATTCATAAATAAAATGACAATGGTAATGTTCAAATTCCACCCCTATTGTATAACAATATATGAGACCACTCCTAGGGCAAGCAAGGGAAAAGGGGGGAGGGAGGGAATGAGGGACAGGAGAGGAAAGAGTAATAAATCATGTAAGATAAGCAGGAGGTCTGTCATGTAGGATTGAGTCTACATAGGACTACAGATGATAGCATAGTATGGTTAGTCAGAACATGTAACCCTAGGGAGGGCAAAGGGTATAGCAATTATCTGACAGGAGCGATCCAAGAAAATCGAGTAGTGCGGCTCAGCCCCAACGTGCGGCTCTGCCCCGACGTGCGTTTCGGACCAAAGTCCTTCATCAGGGGGAGAGTCCCAGGAATCTGCCAAAGGGCCGGATAATAGGTCATTGAGGGCCGTAAACGGCTCGTGAGCCTGAGTTTCCCCACCCCTGCTCTACTGAGTAGTATCTCTCAGGGGGCAGCACAATCATCAAGCTGATTTTGCGACCTGCACAGGACATAATGTGGATGCCCCAGAGTGCCACTTGAGGCAAGATGCATGGCAGATGTGCCAAGGTAGATTTATCTACTGCATGATGGGCCAGATGTGCCTGATACAGTACGTCTCATTGACTTACTGTATATTAAGGTTTGTCATTTCTGCAAGGTGTCCGTCATTAATTATAGAGATCCATGTAATGCTATTTTTCTCATCAAGAATGCTGGAATCTCAGTCTCTGCAGATGTGAACATAGCCTAAGACTATTACAACGGAATTGCAACACGATCATGTTCTGCAGCTGCTGCAACCCATCATAGTCCTTTATTGTAAAGGTTATTATAAAAAAATCACACTCATATTATCACACCAGTATAAAATGTCTTTCTTATTAAGATTTATATTCAGTTTATTGCTGTCTTTCTGGTTATTCTACTGAACCTTTCACATATAGAATGGACAGTTAAAGATTCCACAGCTGTAGTTATTATGTGATTTTGGCAGGCGTATGATAAGAAGTATGTGGAGCACAGCATACTCTATGGGTGCTTAATCCTTTTGCATCTGCTTCTACTATGTGACTTCCCGTCTGAGATCATACCACTGCTATTTTTATCTCTTGTTGACCCTTGTTTAAGATACATTGAATTTCATGTTGTCAGTGTATGTTCTGGGTAATTCAAAGCCAGGATTTCTCACCCACCATGTGTCCTTTATAATGGAGGCAGCTTCTTATGTGGTCAAGGAGCCCTTCTACATCAAGGCCAAGTTGCAAATCTTATCTTTGTGTCCCCATGTAGCCTTTAAGCGTCAGCCAATAATTTTCCTTTATTTTCTGTTTGACAATCATTTTTCCACTACAATCTATGTGATAGGTATAAAACAGTTCACATATAATTAATGACATGTGAAGGCACAGGTCAGGGCTGAGTGCCAACCGCACTGGAATCTACAGTGTCATGTAAAAGTTTGGGCACCCCTGGTCAAAATGACTGTTATTGTGAATAGAAAAAGCAAGACAAACATGAAATGATCTCTAAAAGGCCTAATGTTAAAGATGACATATTTTCTTTGTATCTTAGGTAGCGATGAGCGAACACTAAAATGCTTGGGTGCTTGCTGATCGGGTTGAGCAAATCGTAATGCTTGGGTGCTCGACCCAAGTAACGAGCCCAATGTAAGTCAATGGGAAACTCGAGCATTTTTCCGGCGGCCCCCCCAGAGGTCTGGAGGGGGCCTAAAAGTTGGTCAAATCAATATAATAAGTGCTCAAATGAAATAAGAACAGCATGGGGAAGACCCCTGGAAGCATCTCTGACTTCCAGGTCACTGCTGTGAACAGTGCTGTCAGAGTATAACGCTACTTTTATGGACTGACAATAAAACATACTAAAATGAAGCTAAAATGTTAAGAAACATTCTTTCCAGGGAAATAACTTATATAAAGCAAAATAAATAAGGTAAAATAAATAACCAAAAGCAAAAATGCTCCTCCACACCTTGGGCTATGTTCACACATAGTGTTTTTGATGCATTTTTGCACTTTTGAATTTCTTTCAACAGTGAAAAATACATTCACCAGTAAATGTAATTGTAACATTTTGCTTCCTTATCTGGCCATGTGGTGTGTGAGACCTGATCAGACACATCCAAAATGAACACTCATTTCCAGCTGATAATACCATTTAGCACCTGTCCCTAATTTAAAAGCTTCTAACAGCGTTATCAATAGGGAAGTCCTATTCCCTGGGATTTGCTCCTTTACAGGTGAGCGCGGAGATGGGAGCAGTCCAGGAGGAGAAATGAGGAATGAAGAGGCGGTAATAATTTGCGAAGCCCAGGAATCGCTGAATCGCCGAATCGCCTTCAACCCCTCCGGTCGGGGCCACTTTAAGACCGCAGAGACCTTCTCGGGATCCATCTACAGACCAGTCTCGGAGATAATATAGCCCAGGAACGGTAGAGAGGTCTGCTCAAAGAGGCATTTCTCGAATTTAGTGTATAGGTGATTCTGCCGGAGCCTTAGCAGGACCTGACGGACATCCCTCCGGTGTGAGAGCAGATCTGGAGAAAAGACCAATATATCGTCCAGGTACACCACCACGCAAGAGTACAGGAGATCATGGAAGATGTCATTAACCAGCTCCTGGAAGACGGCTGGAGCATTACAGAGACCAAAGGGCATCACGCGGTATTCGTAGTGACCGTCCCGGGTGTTGAAAGCCGTCTTCCACTCGTCTCCCTGGCGGATCTGGACCAAATTGTACGGCCCACAAAGATCGAGCTTGATGAAGCTCTTCGCGCCTTTAAGGCGGTCGAACAGCTCTGAGATGAGAGGCAGGGGGCAATTATTTTCGATGGTAATCTTGTTAAGACCCCTGTAATCTATACAGGGACGTAGAGAGCCGTCTTTCTTCTTGACGAAGAAGAATCCTGCTCCAGCCGAAGATTCTCCTCTATGTACTCAGACATGGCCCAGGTCTCAGCCAGCGACAGGGGGTAGATACGCCCCTGGGGAGGAGAAGCATCATGGACCAGGTCGATGGGGCAATCATACGGCCTATGATGTGGTAGTGTCTCTGCTTCCTTCTTGTCAAAGACGTCCGCAAAGGACCAGTAGGGTGTCAGCACACCAGGTAGATTAGCCGGAGTAGACGGGGGCCGAGCTCTATGAAACGGAACCAGACAGGACTCATGGCATTCCTGACCCCAACGGAGCACTTCACCAGATCTCCAATTCAGGATGGGCTCATGTCTTTGTAACCAGGGTAGACCAAGCAAGAGGGGGTGAGAGAGACCGGACAGCACATGAAAGGAGATCTTCTCCGAGTGCAGCATTCCCACCTGAAGGGTTACAGGCTCAGTGATAAGCAAGTTGGTCTCCGGAAGAAGCTTCCCATCCACGGAAGCAACCGCCAACGGTTCAGCCAGACGTACAGTAGGAATCTGATACCGCTCCACAACAGCCTGTTGAATGAGATTCCCAGCAGCTCCGGAATCCGGATGGGCAATCTCGAAGAAGCGGGTCTTACCACTGGAAATAGAAACAGACAGAGTCAAGAACGGAGAGGATTTACTGTTGCCTAGGATGACCTCCCTGAGCGGTCCTAGACACAGGAGTTTCCCGGCCTCACCGGGCAGGAACGGATCAGATGCTCTTTACTGCCACAGTAGAAGCAACTCCCCTCGGCTCGGCGTGTCTCCTGGCGAGACTTGACCATCTTGGTTTGGTCAATTTGCATAGGCTCAGGCGAACATGCCTGGGGAATTGCTGGTTGCGAGGCTGGCTTTTGGAATACAGGAGCGAGACGCGGAAATCTTCTCTCCCTGGTAGTCTCCTTAGCACGTTCCAGAAAACAGATGTCAATCCGGGTAGCTAATGACACCAGGTCATCCAGGGTGGAAGGGATGTCACGACCGGCTAGCTCATCCTTGAGCCGTCCGGAAAGACCCTCCCAGAAGGTGGACACAAGGGCCTCGTTGTTCCAGGCAAGCTCAGATACGAGGGTTCCGTAACTTATGGCATACTGGCCCACAGTGAGACTCCCTTGGCGGAGACGGAGAAGTGAGGAGGCAGTAGAAGATTTTCGTCCGGGCTCATTGAAGACCTTCCGGAAGGCAGCGAGGAAAGCCAGAAGATCAGACACCAGGGGATCCGCTCTTTCCCCCAGAGGGTTTAGCCATGCCAATGCTTCCCCGGTGAGGTGAGACATGATGAATGCCACCTTGGCCCTGTCGGGGGGGAACTGATGTGCCAGGAGTTCAAAGTGCAGCATGCACTGATTTAAGAAGCCCCAACATAAGACGGGGTCACTACCAAAGCGTGGGGGCACAGGGAGCCGGGGACCAGAGCCAGGTGCCATAGCA
This sequence comes from Phyllobates terribilis, assembly GCF_046119375.1. NCBI lineage: Eukaryota > Metazoa > Chordata > Amphibia > Anura > Dendrobatidae > Phyllobates > Phyllobates terribilis. The sequence goes on from NW_027362762.1 coordinate 698,105,353, forward strand.
ACAGTGGGTTGAGGTGCCACCGGAGCGGGTGCTACTCAGCTAGAGACGGACACAGACGGGGTGGACAGCGTGTCCAGGCGGGAGTTGACAGTCCACAGATACGACAGGATAGTTTCCTGTTGAGATCTCTGATGTGAGACCTCCTGGTACAGGTCAGAGAGCGAAGAAGCCTGGGGGCCACCGGGTTCCATGGCCTGTGAAAACTGTTATTGGTCCGGGTGGTGGAACCTCTGTGCTTCGGTGCAAGGAGGGAGCAGAGGGGCGTGACTAAGTGCCTACTCGGACTGACCAAGGTCACATGGCGGCTTAGTTGACACCGTGAACTAGTGAGGGACCGGGCAGGTCGACCAGGTGCCACTCTGGGACCGACCTTGTGTGAGAGCAGGTGACTCCCATGGATCAGATGGCAGGAACTGACCAGTACAGCAGATGAGCACGGCTGGAAGGTTGACGGGTGGTCCAGGTGGATAAGCAGGCTGGTTCGGCAGATAGGCTGACAGGTGCTCCAGGTAGGCTGGCTGGTGGGCACAACAAGTAACAGACAGGTGCTTCAGGTAAGCAGGCTGGCGGACACAACTGTAGACAGACTGTAGACAGGCTGGCGGGCTGGACTGACAGATAGACTGGCAGGCAGGACTGACAGGCAGCGGGACCTGAGGGCTGGAGCAAGTGTTAGCACACGGAACAACAACCTTGCACAGGCACCTCCATTTTGGAGGAGGTGCCTTATATAGGGGAAGTCCTCCGGCCATTGGGAATCTATAGGACGGTGCGCACGTCCACTTTAAGAGGGAGGGAGCATGCCCTAAGCACAGTGCCTGGAAAGCTGGGCGCGGTGCGCGCCACAGCAGCAGGGGAGCGGGAAGATGCCGGACCTGGACCACTGCGGTGAGGGGAACGGCATCTCTGCCTGGCAGGAGGCAGGACGCCAATGCTACAGCGATCAGCCTGTGGCACTGCTGAGGTGTTATGGAGGCCCAGGTTGCTTTGATATGGTCTGGTGTCTCTCATCTTCCTCTTGACAATACCCCATAGATTGTCTATGGGGTTAAGGTCAGGCGAGTTTGCTGGCCAATCAAGTACAGTGATACTGTTAATTTTAAACTAGGTGTTGGTACTTTTGGCAGTGTGGACAGGTGCCAAGTCGTGTTGGATAATGAAATTTCCATCTCCAAAAATCTTGTCAGCAGAGGGAAGCATGAAGTGCTCTAAAATTTCCTGGTAAATGGCTGCGCTGACTTTGGTCTTTATAAAACACAGTGGATCTACACCAGCAGATGACATGGCTCCCCAAACCATCACTGATTGTGGAAACTTCACACTAGACCTCAAGCAGCTTGGATTGTGAGCCTCTCCACTCTTCCTCCAGACTCTGGGACCTTGATTTCCAAATGAAATGCAAAATTTTCTTTCTTCTGAAAATAACACCTTGGACCACTGAGCAACAGTTCAGGTCTTTTTCTCCTTGGCCTTGGTAAGGCGCTTCTGGCGTTGTCTATTGGTCATGAGTGGCTTGACACAAGGAATGCATCACTTGTAGCCCATGTCCTGGATACGTCTGTGTGTGGTGGCTCTTGAAGCAATGACTCCAACAGCAGTCCACTCCTTGTGAATCTCCCCCAAATTTTTGAAAGGCCTTTTCTTAACAATCCCGGTTGCTTGTGCACATTTTTCTACCACACTTTTTCCTTCCACTCAACTTTCCATTAATATGCATGAATACAGCACTCTGTGAACAGCCAGCTTCTTTAGCAATGACCTTTTGTATCTTACACTCCTTGTGGAGTGTGTCAATGACTGCCTTCTGGACATCTGTCAAGTCAACAGTCTTCTCCATAATTGTGGAGCCTACTGAAACAGACTAAGGAACCTTTTTAAACGCTTAGGAAGCCTTTGCAGGTGTTTTTTGTTAATTATTCTAATTTACTAAGATAATGACTTTTGTGATTTCATTGGCTGTAAGCCATAATCATAAACATTAACAGAAATAAACACTTGAAAAAGATCACTCTGTTTGTAATGAATTTATATAATACAGTACGAGTATATGAGTTTCACTTTTTGTATTGAAGAACTGAAATATATTAACTTTTTGATGATGTTCTAATTTTGTGAGAAGCACCTGTATGTGACCAGAATGAACACTTATTTCCAGCTGATAATACCATCTACAACCTGTCACTATTTTAAAAGCAGCTAAAAGCGTTATCAATAGTGAATAGATTTTTTTCAGCACGGAGTATAATACAGTAATCCCTGACTAAATGCCTGTAAGACATTATCCCAACTGCTGTAGGTCACCCGTACACGAATCTCAGATAAGAGAGGTAATATTGTACAATAAAAAAAAAGATTTTAACCGGCCCCAAAGAGTTTTTTTTGGATATGGTAGCAACACACTGTGATGGGACACAAGAAACTCTGCCTGCTTTCAAGAATTTGTGAGTAAAGATCATCGTTAAAAAATATGAATCTGTCAACGAGTGCATGGAAAATATCAATCAAGTAATGCAATGTGGAAAAGATGTATTCGACGACAATGAACAACACTCATCTCCAGCTGATGATATCTTGCACCTGTCCCTATTGTAAATTCAGCTAACAGCAGTATCAATAGGGTATAGAAGAGAGTTTATTGTTTTTGGTAGCAGCAGTACGCAATATAAGGCAATAATACTTGGCTGGACTGGTGTAATATGCTATCCATACTGCGATAGCTCACCATTAAACGAATTTCAGATAAGAGAGGTAATATTGTACAATATAGAATCGATTTGAATTGGCCTTCCCATTATTAAGGAGTGGATCTCCTATACAGTTATTGCGTATAACCTCCGGTGTCTCTAAAAAACATCTCTGACAAAACACTAGCAGCCAGGACCTCCAAGGCATAGAGAGACAGTTCATGCCATATGTCCAGCTTGGATACAAAATAGTTATAAGGCACAGAGGAATCACAGAGGACGCTGATACGGTCACCAAGGTAGTCCTTCAGCATCTTCCTAAAACTTTTCCCTCCTTGTCAGAGTAACCCGCGCATCTGGGCCTGGGCGCTGGGAGGATCTGAGAAAACTGTCCCAGACCTTTGACAGCCTTCTCCTGCCTCTGCTGCATCTGCTTTGTTTCTCCCTCACCTGTATTCCTTGGTTGTCCAAGAAACTGTGACCTCTGCCGCCAGCGTTGTCAGATAGATCCATTATAAAGGAGTGGGTGTCCTATACTGTTATTGCGCATGCAGTATCCAGGGACGAAGCATTTCCTGTGCGAAATGCGCGTCGAGTAGGTGGTGGGTGCCTGGACCGCAGACGTACGCTCCCTGGTAAATATGGTTTCCTCTTATGTACATATTAGGTAATTCTGGTATGGGCTTTCTATTGCAACCTATGTGGTTCCACAAGGATACTGTTGACATTTAATCTCCATGTATATGATTACTGGATGTGCTATTTTATCTATATCTGCTGTTCACATGCCGTGAACCATATAGCATCCAACGTTGTTTACTTATTTACATTTAATGGATTATCATATACAGTACAGAACAAAATTTTGGACACACCTTCTCATTTAAAGATTTTTCTGTATTTTCATGACTATGAAAATTGTACATTCACACTGAAGGCATCAAAACTATGAATTAACACATGTGGTATTATATACTTAACAAAAAAGTGTGAAACAACTGAAAATATGTCATATTCTAGGTTCTTCAAAGTAGCCACCTTTTGCTTTGATGACTGCTTTGCACACTCTTGGCATTCTCTTGATGAGCTTCAAGAGGCAGTCACCGGAAATGGTTTTCACTTCACAGGTGTGCCCTGTCAGGTTTAATAAGTGGGATTTCTTGCCTTATAAATGGGGTTGGGACCATCAGTTGTGTTGTGCAGAAGTCAGGTGGATACACAGCTGATAGTCCTACTGAATAAACTGTTAGAATTTGTATTATGGCAAGAAAAAAGCAGCTAAGTAAAGAAAAACACGTAGCCATCATTACTTTAATAAATGAAGGTCAGTCAGTCTGAAAAACTGGGCAAACTTTGAAAGTGTCCCCAAGTGAAGTTGCAAAAACCATCAAGCACTACAAAGAAACTGGCTCACAGGAGGACCGCCCCAGGAAAGGAAGACCAAGAGTCACCTCTGTTTCTGAGGATAAGTTTATCCGAGTCACCAGCCTCTGAAATCACAGATTAACAGCAGCTCAGATTAGAGACCAGGTCAATGCCACACAGAGTTCTAGCAGCAGACACATCCCTACAACAACTGTTAAGAGGAGACTTTGTGCAGCAGGCCTTCATGGTAAAATAGCTGCTAGGAAACCACTGCTAATGACAAGCAACAAGTAGAAGAGACTTGTTTGGGCTAAAGAACACAAGGAATGGACATTAGACCAGTGGAAATCTATGCTTTGATCTGATGAGTCCAAATTTGAGATCTTTGGTTCCAACCACCGTGTCTTTGGGCAACGCAGAAAAGGTGAATGGATGGACTCTACAAGCCTGGTTCCCACCGTGAAGCATGGAGGAGGAGGTGTGATGGTGTGGGGGTGCTTTGCATTCTGAACCAGCATTGCTACCACAGCATCTTGTAGCGGCATGCTATTCCATCCGGTTTGCATTTAGTTGGACCATCATTTACTTTTCAACAGGACAATGACCCCAAACACAACTCCAGGCTGTGTAAGGGCTATTTGACCAAGAGGGAGAGTGATGGGGTGCTACGCCAGATGACCTGGCCTCCACAGTCACCAGTCCTGAACCCAATCGAGATGGTTTGGGGTGAGCTGGACCACAGAGTGAAGGCAAAAGGGCCAACAAGTGCTAAGCATCTCTGGAAACTCCTTCAAGATTGTTGGAAAACCATTTCCGGTGACTATCTCTTGAAGCTCATCAAGAGAATGCCAAGAGTGTGCAAAGCAGTCATCAAAGCAAAAGGTGGCTACTTTGAAGAACCTAGAATATAAGACATATTTTCAGTTGTTTCACACTTTTTTGTTAAGTATATAATTCCACATGTGTTAATTCATAGTTTTGATGCCTTCAGTGTGAATGTACAATTTTCATAGTCATAAAAATACAGAAAAATCTTTAAATGAGAAGGTGTGTCCAAACTTTTGGTCTGTACTGTATCTGATGTTGTACACCCACCTGTTGGAGCATTGTGTGGTATATATTTTATACTTTCTTGTAACTATATCTACATTATATAGGTCCAGATGTTCCACCTATTTATTCATCTGTGGTGTGTCTTTCTGTTTTTCCTTTGTGTATTTTTGTCCCCTATACAGTATGTCTTAATAAAGTTTTGGCAATTTTTAACTTGGGCCATGTAGTTAATTTTTGCTCTATATATATTGGTGCTGTTCATTCTAGACTGGGCCCAAATGATTTATTGGTGTTCACTGCAGAATACAGTCAGATCTTTTCCATCATCAATGATCCTATATTACAGCAATAAAAATCCTGAAATTTGTAGTGAACGTGGAAAATATTGTCCTCCATTTAGAGCTTGTAGCAGCGTGTCAGTGAATCTATTCACATGTGGTCGCTGTGAAGAATAGTAAACTACAAGCCCGCTAGTTAAAACTGTGGGTGTCCGTCAGATGTATCACATATAACTGTAGCACAAATCCAGCCATTTGTATGGAACGTGTAAAATATTATCCTCCATTTAAAGTTTGCAGCAGTGTGTGAGTGGAGCTATTCACATGTGGTCGTTGTGAAGAATAGTAAACTACAAGCCCGCTATTTAAAACCTTTGGTGTCCGTCAGACGTATCACATATAACTGAGGTACAAATCCAGCCATTTGTAGTGTATGTGGAAAATATTGTCCTCCATTTCGAGTTTGTAGCAGTGTGTCAGTGAAGCTATTCACACCTGGTCACTGTGAAGAATAGTAAACTACAAGCCCGATATTTAAAACCATGGGTGTCCATTAGACATACCACATATAAGTGCAGTACAAATCCAGCCATTTGTATTGAACATGGAAAATATTATCCTCCATTTCAAGTTTGTAACAGTGTGTCAGTGAAGCTATTCACACTTTGTCGATGTGAAGAATAGTAAACTACAAGCCTGCTATTTAAAACCGTGGGTGTCTGTCAGACGTATCACATATAACTGCGTTAGAAATCCAGCCATTTGTAGTGAATGTGGAAAATATTGTCCTCCATTTAGAGTTTGTAGCAATGTGTCAGTGTACACCATTTTACTGCTCCATTTGCTTGTTTGCAGAATACAGCCAGATTTTTTTTATTTTATTCACATTACAAGATTGTGGAAGCAGAGAAACGTTTTTTCAATGATCAGATGTGATCACATATGACTGCCATAATAATACAGAAATTTTGTGGAGCGTGACAAATATTCCACTAAATTTAAAGTCAGAGAAAAACCAAAGACAAGAAAAATACCCAAATAACTGGAAGTAAATGGGTAGATCGCACAGTGCAAAAAAAAAATAAATAAATAATGAAGGGTATTTAGTTAACATAATTTTGATCAAAATAATGTAAAAGCTATCCCGCCACGTCACGGCAACCCTTATGGGACAGTCCTAACTCCAATATTAAAAACCCTTACCATTTGTCAAGTGACATACATATGGACAAGGGCAGAGAGACTGGATCTCTAGTATAAGCATAGACCCGAGGCAGAATAAGCGTCTCAGCTCAGACAATGGGCGGCCACACCCTTTTATATGCACTAAAGCACACTGAACTACAAAGAAACCTGGAGGTCTGAACTGAAACGTAAATTGATGTGCATGCAAAATGTAAATGCATGTTCACACAAGGCCATTAGACAGAGAAAAACCAAAGACTTTGGTTTTTCTCTGTCTAATGGCCTTGTGTGAACATGCATTTACGTTTTGCATGCACATCAATTTACGTTTCAGTTCAGACCTCCAGGTTTCTTTGAATTTAAAGTCAGCCAGCTGTGTTTTGTTGAACCAATTGACACTTGGTCGCTAACAAATAGCATACTATTAGGTAACTGCCTGAAACCGTGGCCATCAGACGTGATCCCATATGACTGTCGCAATAATTTAGCAATTTTTGTGAGCGTGTCAAACATTAAACTCCATTTAAAGTATTGCAATTGTGAGTTCAAACCTATTCACAGTTGGTCGCTGTAAAATAGCATATTTGTGAACAATGTTGTCAGAGTATTATGCCACTTTTATGGACTGACAAAAAAAACATACAAAAAACAAGCTAAAATGGAAAAAATGTTAAGAAACATTCTTTCCAGGGTAATGACTTGTATATAAGGCCAAATAAATACTAAAAAAAATTGTGGACTGTAGAAGACATTTATGCGACCAGAATAAACATGAACACTCATCTAGAGCTGATGATACCACCTAGCAGCACCTGTCCCTATTGTAAATGCATCTAACAGCATTATCGATAGGGAATAGAGTAGATTTTAATTTTTTTTGGCAGCACCAGCAGCATGCTGGCTGGATCAGTGTAATATGCTATCCATACTGCGATGCCTCACCCATAAGCGAATTTCAGATAATACAGTTAATATTCTAGAACATAGAATCTATTTGAATTGTCCTTCCCATTATTAAGGAGTGGGTATCCTTTGCTGTTATTGCATATGGAGCAATTTCAAGGGCTGCTAAAAATTAGGATGCACTCCAATACACATTTGAAGAGATGTAAATAAATAAATAAATAGAAACACAGTAGGATCTTTCTTTAATATAAAAACCAGATTCGCCAATGTAACCTCAATGTAGTCACATTGTTCAGCTCCTGCACCTCCTCCTCCTGTCCGGCCTCCATCTCCAAAATGACCACATAAGTCACCTCTGCAAAGTTGTTGAAAGCTGTAACACAGCAGGCTGATCTGAGGCTCTCACCGCTGAAAATATAGCCATGCATGGTCTTGTGTGATAGTGGCCAGAACCTGGTGGCAGAGAAATGACAGCGGTAGTAGATACGGTTTCCCTGTATGCCAGTCCTTTCATCTGACTTGAAGAATATGGCTGTGGTGAAATACAACTCTCTATTTCTCAAACCGCATTGCAGATCAGGCCATTGCCCAACTCTGTAGTCATGAAATTCAAGGTGCAAAGAAAGATCTTTGTGTCAAAGCACCACCGAGAAGTCTGAGCTGATGTTGGATGGGCTGCCATTGCTTATGCAGCAAGCTGCATTACAGGACTTCCTGGGAGAAATGACAGCCGGAGTAGATACAGTTTCCCTCTATGCCAGTCCTTTCACCGAGTTAAAGAATATGGCTGTGGTGAAATACAATTCTCACCGAGAAGCAGTGTCAGACTCAAGAACATTGGGCCCACCAGAGGATTTGATTCTGAGGGCCCACCTTTCTCCCCCACTCAAGAGCCCCATAGCAGCTGCAAAGTTTGTGCTATATGAACTCTCCTGATGAAGAAGCCAGGGCCCATCGGAGGATTCTCTGGTGGGCATGTCCAACCTTGCTGAGAAGCAGCCCTGGCTAAGAAAAGTCTGTATGAACGTTCCTGGACACTCTATGGCTGCTTTTTTACTGAGGGGGAAACCCACGCAAACACGGGGAGAACATACAAAATCCTTGCAGATGTTGTCCTTGCTGGGGTTTGAATGAAGGACCCCATCGCTCCAAGGCTTCAGTGCTAACCACTGAGGCACTGTGCTGCCCTCTCTGTTCTCCCTCTGACATGTAACATTCTGGAGAAACTTGCACCTGATGCCACTCAGTATCTTCAGCTCCTTTGTGAGAAACTAATGTATTTGGGCAGCCACTCAGTCTACCAAATAAAATTCATGTGAAGGAAATTGTGGATGGCTTTGCTACTGGTGTTGGGGGCACTGCTAATACCATGGCGTCATGCCGTAGTTCAAAGGAAATATTCCAGGCTAGTAGGAGCCAAGCCGATTCCCACAGAAAAGTACCAGCAGCAAGCTAAGGAGATGGTGGGCTCTATCACCATCACGACCTGCAAGGTTTGCAATAAAAACTCTCCTGAAGAAGAAGCCAGAGCCTACCGGACGAGTCTCCGGTTCTCTGGTGGGCCCGTCCAATCCTGCTGAGAAGCAGCCCTGGCTAAAAAAAGTCTGTGGGAAGGTTCCCGGACACTCTATGGTTGCTTTTTTACTGTGGACTGCCTCCAGAAATATATAAGATTGCAATTGATAAGATCCCTTCACTGGCTCACTATTGCCCAGAGACTCCATTTCAAAACCCTAACCATGACATGCAAAGCCATCCACAACCTGTCTCCTCCATATATCTGTGATCTAGTCTCTGGGTACATACCTGCACGCAACCTCCGATCCTCAAAGATCTCCTTCTCTACTCCCGTCTTATCTCCTATTCTCACAATCACCTCCCTCTATTAACCTTACTATACCTGACTTTTACTAACCTACCTATATCTGACTTTTACTAACCTACCTATACCTGACTTTGCAATTTCCTTTAGGTGGTGCCACCATAGCTCCCACAATGCACGCCTGCTGTCTTGGGGTCATATTTGACACACAACTTTTCTTTATTCAATGTGGAAAATCACTCACTCACTCATGTCACCTTCACTTTAAAAACATCTCCAGAATTCGACCTTTTCTCATCTTTGATACTGCTAAAACTCTTAGTGTTGCTCTTAGTCACTACTGAAACTCTCTTCTATTTGGTCTCCCTCTTAACAAACTGTCTCCTCCCCAATCCCTTCTGAATGCAGCAGCCAGGGTCATATTTCTATCAAGCCGCTTCACCGAATCCTCTACCCTGTGCCAGGCATTGCACTGGTTAAGTTAAAAAATCACTACAGAATACAATACAAACTCATCTCTCTCAACGACGAAGCTGTCCAAAGTTCTGCAAGGCCCTATATCTCATCCCTCATTTCTATGTATCACTCCTCCCGTGCCCTCCGTCCTGCAACTGATCTAAAACTGACATCCTCCTTAATCAGTACCTCACACCTACGTCTCCAAGAATTCTCTTGTGTCGTGCCAGTTTTCTGTAGTGCCCAAAATGCGTAAAACGTGATGGTCATGGTAAAGGCAACGGAACATAAATTCGGACATGTGTGCCAGACTGACAACAACCAAGAATTCCCTGTTCTCACCAAGAGGATGACTGTCCATGTTCTCTTCCTCCCCCTCCTCATTATCACCCAATCCGCGTATAGATGAGATGAGGCTGGGCTGAGTAGCATCATCCTGTATAGTTCCTTGCTCTGCCTGCAATGCCTCCTCTTTAACTGTGAGCAGCGAGCATTTCAGTAGTCAGAGAAGTGGGATGGTGATGCTAATTATGGCATCATCGCCACTCACCATCTTGGAGGAGCCCTCAAAGTTTTGGGGGACGGCACAGATATCAGACATCCATGCTCACTCATCAGCTCTTATGAGCGGAGACTGACCTAAATGCCGACGGACATGTTGAAGCTGGTACTCAACAACTGCTCTCTGCTGCTCAAAATCATTCCAAACATCTGCAACGTTGATTTCTAATGGGTGGTCATAGCGCACAACAGGCGGTGAGCTGGAAGCTGCAAACGGTGCTGAAGCCCTGCCAGGGCGATGGAAGCTGTAGCTGGCTTTATGAAATGGCCACACAAGCGACATACTTTCACAAGCCACTCTGGCAGATCCGGGTAGGTTTTGAGAAACCGCTGAGCTACTAAGTTGAGCACATGGGTCAGGAATGGTATGTGTGCGAGCTTGCCTAGCTTCAGAGCCACCACCCGGTTCTCTGATACAGCTTTCAACATCTCTGCAACTGTGTGCGGTTTGTCGCCTAAGCATACAGTCCTGCTTATTGGTTTTGGCACCCACAAAGTTTAAGTACATAATCTGGAATATCTTCTGAAAAAATGAATCAAGTGATGTAGATGGAGGCTGAAGAGGAAGAGGAGGAGGTGATACAGGAGCTGTAGAATGTGGGGGCAACCCTGATTGACTCAATACTCTGTGTTTGGAGGACGTATTGCATCCTAGGGTGCCACTGGGTCCCTGCTTCCACAATATTAACCCAGTGAAATGTGTCAGTGAGATGTACCATCCCTGGACACATTCACTTGTCCACGTGTTTGTGGTTACGTGGTCCTTCCCATTAAGTGCGCTGGGGAGGGCACGGGTAAAGTTCTCGGACCCATGCTTGTGTAAGGTGGGGATGATACCAGGAGAAATAGTGGTGGCTGGGGACCACGTACGGAGCCCCGTTTGCCGCCATGATGTTGTGGAAAGCTTCTACCTCCACGAGCCTAAAAGGCAACATTTCAAGTGTAAGCAGTCCAGAAATGTGGCAGTTTAGTATTGCGGCCAGTGGTGGGTGGGTGGCTGGCTGCATACTTGCGCTTGCATTCCATGGACTGGGGTAGGGACCACTGAATGCTGCGCTGGGACAAGGACGTGGACGGTGATGGTTTCAAATCTGCAATGACAGGTGCAGGGCGGGAGGCATCTTTGCATGCGCCATGGACAAGGGATTGGCATGCACGCACAACATGCAGAAGAGGCAGTGGTGTCACCTGCATACACTGTTTCTGGACCTTGGGTGCTTTGCTGTCATGTGCCTGAGCATGCTTGTGGTGGTCAGGCTGCTAGTTTTGGTATTCTTGCTGATGCTCGCCTGGCAGATGTTGCAAATGGCCTTTTTGAGGTTATCTAAACAGTCTTTAAAAAAGAAGCAGACTCGAGAAAACCTAACAGTTGTACTGACAACTTCCGTCGTGTTGATGTATGTTCTGGGGAGCAGTTGCCAGCCTTGTGTCTGTGGCCACCACACTGCTTTTTCCTGCCTGTTGTGGTTATATGCCTTCCTCCCCCTGTGTGCTGCTGTCCTCACTCTGCATGTCCCCTTGCCAGGTTGGATCAGTGACTTCATCGTCCATTGTTTCGTCTTCCACTTCTTCACCCTGGTCCTCCTCCTGACTTTCTGTCCATTGTGTCTCATCATTATCCACCTCTTGCGACAGTAATTGCACTTTCCCACCATCACCTTTGGGTGACCATGGCTGCTCAAATCGCTACCTGCGATCATCTGCTGCCCTGCTTGAAGGTGGCCAGGTGACAGGCCCGAATCTATCATGGAAAAGTGAACAGCTCTTGGGGAGGTGACGCGTCCAGGGGATGGGGACGACTCGGCGCCCGAGCCTTGTTGTTTGTTTTGGGGGATGCCGAGGTGGCCGGTTCCCGAGGCCGTACCCTGGGGTCACTCTTAAAAAGCAAGGAATAATGGGGGAAAGGTGTATGGGATAGGAAAAGTTCGTGACTCCACCTGTGGTGTCTGGTGAGGATCACCAGCGCTGCTGCAGTCCTCTGAGGCCGGTGGTCCGGCAGCTTAGTTGGTGCAGCTCCCCACAGGTGGAGCAGGGCCTCAGGGCAGCGTAGGAGAGGGGATGCAGGACAGGTGGGACCCGCTGGATCAGAAGAAGAAAAGGCACACACACGACAGTTCACTTCAGTACCTTTACTGGTGGTGTTTCAGGCACGATCCAGGGCACTGTAGGGTGAAGGGGGCATTTCAGGACTCTCCCCAGTGAGCGGGTGTGGGGCCTCCTGTTTCTTGCCTTTTCCTGTTAAGTTTATGACCTGCCTGGAGCTAGGCCTAACTTGGTCTCTGTCTTGCGCCTGCTGACCTGGTGGTAGGGCCTTCTGTTGGAGATCACACTCCCTGGTCTCTTGGGCCTCAGTGATTCCTGACCCTGGTATAATGGTCAGCTTTTGGTATTCCTGGGACATGTAGTTCGCCAGGGGTTCAAGTTGTTTCTGCTGGTCGTAGAGATCCTTGCAGACATGGACCCGTTGTCCAGTATATGGTCTTGGGGTGAGCTGGCTAAGCTTCTCTGCCCCCTATGTAGCTCGCTTACTCCACTTGCCTTCGGCCGCTCAGGGCCCTCACTAGGCTTCACACTGACAGTAGGACTCGCTACTCTTCACCGCTCTTATGGCGTCGGCACGCCTTAGGCTCACTAACCTGAGCTCAATGAGTCTGGACTGTGCTCCACTGCAGGGTGGCTTCTGCAGGAGCTCCTCTCAACAGGCTTCCTTCTACAGACTGGATTCTCACAGACTGGAACTAGCTCTGTCCTAGAGGAAACTGTTCTCCAGACTGCTTACAGACTGAGCTGCCTAGCTCCACCTTTCCTATTTATATCCCTAACGGGCTCCATCTGCTGGTCTGAGGTGGAAGGTGGAGGTGTGTGAATGCTACGAGGTCCTCTTGTGGAGGAATCCGTCCATGCACCCCTCTAGGATCTGTGGCACTAATGCACAGCAGGGCGCCACAGTAACTCTTGACTCTAATCTCTCCTTCAAACCACATATCCAAGCTCTTTCCGCTTCTGAGCGGACCAAGCGAGAGGTCAGAATCTATGAACGGAAAGATGAACAAAACAGCTCTTCAAAGTGTCTAAGTGTGGGATCAGTTGTCTTAGGGCATTCGGACTGGTGGGAGGAAGGAGGATCAAGGTGAGGAAGATGCTGACTCCAAGTAAAAAAAATGTCCCACATCCGCACATTCCTTTACCATGAATCTGCAAAAACACTAGTGCATGCCCTCATCATCTCCTGTCTCGATGACTGCAACCTCCTGCTCTGTGGCCTCCCTTCTAACTCTCGCAATCCTCCAATCTATCCTAAACTATGTTGCCCAATTAAACCTCCTGTCCCCTCACTATTCCCTGGCCTCTCCTCTCTGTCAATACCTTCACTGGCTCCCCATTGCCCAGAGACTCCAGTTCAAAACCCTAACCTTGGCATGCAAAGCCATCCACAACCTGTCTCCTCCATACATCTGTTACCTAGTCTCCCGGTACTTACATGCACGTGACTCACCCCCTGGGCCGTGGGGTACCCGGAACCGGGCTTCTGTACGATGCTGGGGGTAGTAGTGGCAACCCGATCCCGTGGCTCAGGGTGGTCAGACCAAATTGTGGCAGTCTATTTATCAGTGTTTTGAATGTCCGACTACGCTACCCGTGGATTGCGGTCAGTGATAACCGCCGCTGCAGGGCAGACCGCTGAGGCTGGTGTTGGTGTGCAGCACAGGGGTAGGATAACTCCCCACGGGAAGAGTGTAGCCTCAGGGCAGTGTAGGTGGATGCTGGGGGTGATAGTGCAGGCCGCAATAGTAAGAGTTCCGAGTCCACTTCAAACAGTCCAGGATATTTATTGTAGGTATTATTAATGACCCAACAGTGGTACCGGTTAGGAATGAGCCTGGGTGTCTGAGAGCATTCGGGCGAGCCCCACTGGTCAGGGTGAGTGTGTAGGCCTACCGTTCTCTCTATGCTCTTTCTGACTATCCCCTTTTTCGTGGTGTAATAGCCCACGTCCCTGAGCTGGCCATGTACTTCTCGTCCGTATGGCTTGCAACTTGGGTTCCTTTTACCTTTGGCCTCTCTTGGCCTTGCTGGTCCCTTCTGTTGTGGCGGAGCCTCTGGGCTTCTTAGGCCAAAGGACATGAAATCCCTCGCGGATTGGTTTTCTGCTGTGGGACTTAGAGTCTTTACAGCCTCGGACCCCAATGTCCGGTTAGATTGGTTCTCTGCCAGGACCGGGTCTCGACGCCTCTGTCCCTGGCTTGCAGTTTCTCCTCTGCCTCACAAACTCCTCAGCTACAGCTGAACTGTCCCTCCTTCTCTGGGACTAGTCTCAGTCCTGAGCTAGGTCTTCCAGTTCTCACAAACCCTGCCCCCAGTTCCAGCTTTTATAGGGGCAGCCAGCTCCCCCTACTGGCCTGGGACAGGAGGTTCTGTATGCTAATTGTCCTTTACCAGGGAACCTCCCTCCTGCTCTCAGACACAGCCTTTAATATTTGTGGCATCCAGGCCTGGGGTGACACATTCCCCCCTAGTAAAGTTTAGTACTCCGGGACTAAGCCTTTTTGGCCAACAACAAACAGGGTATAAATGACAACATAACATATTTACAAGTACATTTTGTCCTTAAGGTCACGGCGCTTCCGTGACCGGGTGTCCATATCACCCAATAAGGTGAAGTTTTCCACAGTGTGGGGACCTGTCCCTATAAACCCCAAGTTCCTGGCCTTGGGCGTGGCAGCAAGGTAAAAGCTAACTACTTTGGACCACAAGGAGGCCACGCCGGACAGGTTTTTCTTCTGTGGCCATCTTCGCAAGAGGGCATGAAGTGCAACTATCTACATGGTAGTTCCTGTTATTCACTGTCCATAACCTGTCAGTCCATTGTATCTAGAAAAACTGGGAAAACAGTATTAATAACCGGGTAGCAAACATAAAACATTTGCAATATACAGCATTCAGATCTTCCAGCGAGCTGGTATTTGACCCCTAGTGCTCCGGGTTGACCTGCGTAACCCACTGTCTGGTGGTGGTCTAACCTGGCTTTCCCCACTACCAATTAGGGTACAGCTACTAGCTGGGTTTACAGGCAGGGCAGGCAGCTGTCTGTGGGTCCTTTGGTCTACCGCAGGCATGGCAGGCTCACTGTCAGCAGAGGGTTGACTCTCCTGGGCTGCTGGCATGGGTTCTTCTGCCCCTGGGGCTGCTTGTTCTTCCTGCTCTCCTGTAGGCTCCTGCTGGGTAGGTTGAAGGAAGTGTAGGATGGGTACCACTATGGCATCGTTTATTTGAGTCCAGGACCGGGGGAACTCTCCAAGAACTGTGCTGACCATTTCTTCCTTGTCCACTGCGGGCTCAAGGTCATCTTGATCTTCACTTGGACTCTGCAGTTGCTCGGGGCACCGTTTTAGGTGGTCTCTGGAGACAGTGCTAGTGGTTTCTCCTCCATCCTTGGTAATTACACATACCTTCGGGTTGTTGTGGTCGGACTGCAGAACTGTGTACGGGTCTCTCTCCCACTGGTCATCTAGCTTGTGAAGCTTTCTCTTCCGCTTCAGGACCTGCTCACCAGGTTCCAGGGGACCAGCAGGGGCGTGTTGGTTGAAGAGCCTCTCTTGCTTTTCTCTCGCTTGAGCCAGACTCCTCTCCACACTCTCCTGTACCTTCTTGTACTGTAGCCGCCGTTCCGTATCCCAGTCCGCATCTGGGGAGGTGTCCTCGGGTGTCAGGACTCCCACTTCCAGGTCTATCGGCAGCTTACCTGGTCTTGCTCGCATGAGGTAAGCCGGGGTGCAGTTGGTAGCATTCACCGGGATATGGTTGTATAAGTCTATCAGGTCTGGCAGCTTCTCCGGCCACAGGCTGCGTTCTTCCAGAGGCAATGTCTTGAGGGGATCAATGACGATATTATTCATTTTCTCACACAGCCCGTTGGTTTGCGGGTGGTAAGGCGTTGTCCGAATCTTCTTACAGCCGTAGAGGTTGCAGAACTTCTGGAAGATTTCCGCCTCGAACGCTGGACCTTGATCTGTCAAGACCTGTTCCGGATACCCGTGTGGACGGCAGAAGTGTTGTTGGAAGGCTCTGGCCGCTGTTTGGGCTGTCAAGTCTTTAACGGGAACCACCACCAGGAACCGGGAATAGTGGTCCACTATTGTCAGGGCATAGACGTAGCCCGACCGGCTTGGAGCCAATTTCACATGGTCCAGAGCTACCAGCTCAAGAGGCTGCCTGGTGACGATGGGCCTCAAGGGTGTCTTCTGGCTGGTACAGTCCTTCCTTCTGAGGTTACATGGGCCGCAGTCCCTGCACCACTTCTCTTTGGCCCCTCTCATACCGACCCAGTAGAACCGCTCTCTCAGTAGGAACTCCAGTTTCTTCCACCCGAAGTGTCCCGCTCTGTCATGGTAGGCCTCCAGGACCATTGCTGCATCTCGTCTCGGGACCACTATCTGCCAGGTCAGCTCGTGAGTCCGGTGGTTGACAAGCCTTCGGCACAGCTTACCTTCATAGAGGAATAGCCTGCTTTTCTCCTTCCATAACTGCTTGGCTTCCTCTGGAGCGTCCGGGCCAGGGCTAGCATCTGCCTGGGTCAACAGGTCTTTCACCAGGTGAATTGCAGGATCACTATCTTGCGTTTCAGCCCTGCCGTGGTGGTGTAAGGGGTTTAACATGACGGTGGTTAGGTCTCTGTCTCTTACCCGGTGAGAATACTGAGTGGCCCCATACCGGTGGAACGCAGGGAGCTCTACTTCCTCCAGCTCTTCTGAGTCTTCTTCTCCTTCGGGTAGGTGGGGCATTCTTGATAGGGCGTCTGCGTTGGCATTGGTTCTGCCTGCCCGGTATTTGATTGTGAAGTCATAATTTGATAGCCGGGCCATCCACTGCTGTTCTAGGGCACCAAGTCTTGCATTGTAGAGGTGTGTCAATGGGTTGTTGTCCGTGTACACAGTGAAATTTGCGGAGGCCAGGTAATATTTAAACCGTTCTGTGACCGCCCACACCACCGCCAAGAATTCTAGCTTGAAGGAGCTGTAATTCTCCGGGTTTCTCTCGGTGGGCCTCAGCTTCCGGCTGGCGTATGCGATCACCCTTTCTCTGCCCTGTTGGTTCTGTGACAGTACAGCTCCCAGCCCCACATTACTGGCGTCTGTGTGGAGGATAAAAGGCTGGCCAAAATCGGGGTAGGTCAGGATCTCATCCCCCGTGAGCGCCATCTTCAGCTGGCGGAAGGACTCCTCTTCCGGCTTGTCAAACTTGAATGGTGGCTTGTGACTTCTGGATTTAGATTGTCCTATAAGGAGGTCCTGCATAGGGGCTGCCATCTTGGTGAACCCAGGGATGAACCTTCGGTAGTAGCCTACCAAACCGAGGAACTGCCTCACTTCTTTTATGTTAGAGGGGCTTGGCCAGTTCTTTATTGCCGTCATTTTGTCAGGGTCGGGGGCTACTCCTTCTGCACTCACCACGTGTCCCAGGTACTGTACCTTCGGCTTTAACAAATGGCACTTGGAGGGTTTCACATTCATGCCAAAGCCTGCCAGGGCCTCGAACACCTCGGCCAGGTGCTTTAGATGGTCCTCGTAAGTCTTCGAATAGACAATCACGTCGTCCAGGTAAAGTAGGACCGTCTGAAAGTTTCGGTGCCCTAGACAGCATTCCATCAGCCTCTGGAAGGTCCCGGGTGCGTTGCAGAGCCCGAATGGCATACAGTTGAATTCACTTAGTCCCATCGGGGTGGTGAAGGCTGTCTTCTCCTTTTCAGCCTCTGCCACAGGAACCTGCCAGTACCCGCTAGTAAGATCCAAAGTAGAGAAGAAGTTAGCTGATTTTGGTGCGGCTAAAGACTCCTCTATCCTAGGTAACGGGTACGCATCTTTATGGGTGATACGATTGACCTTTCTATAGTCCACGTACATTCTCATGGTACCGTCATTCTTTTTTACGAAAACTAAGGGAGCTGCCCAGGGGCTACAGCTATCTCTAATGACCCCAGCTTCTTTCATTTCTCTCAGCATGCCCTTTGCGTTCTGATAATGTGCAGGGGGTACAGGTCTGTGTCTCTCTTTTATTGGTAGGTGGCTCCCCGTGGGGATGTGGTGTTCTACCCCTTTCACTCTGCCGAAGTCCAGCGGGTGCTTACTAAAGATTAGTGTTGAGCCACCCCCGTAGTGTTCGAGTTCGGTTCGGTTCGTCGAACACCCGTGTGTTCGCCGAACTGTTCGTCGAACTGTTCGTCGAACACCTTCGAACACCGTTAAAACCAATGGCAGGCAAACAAAAACACATAGAAACACATAGAAAACACCTTCAAAGGTGTCCAAAAGCTGACAAACTGCTCAGAAGACATAACTAACACATGGAAAAGTGACAAGTACATATAGTCATGCGAAAATAAAAGAGGTGGAGGAGTAAAAGGAGGGGGAGACACAGATATAGGCATGTCATGCCCTTCTAAATTCCAAAAAGTGAGAAGCCGACATGGCCAGTCCGCTCCTGCCTGTGCCTCCTGCGTGTCGCCGGGTTTGTGCCAGAGCCGCGGTGAACCCTGATGGCCAGCCCCCCTCTCCCAATACTGGTGCCTGTCCGCTGGTGGGTCGAGCGAGCCCCCCTGTGGTGGAGGCAGCTCTAAGCTTTTTAATTTAAATTGTCTCTCTAATTTGAATGAATACACTTTAAATCCATTTACAAGGATCTATTGGAGGGCAAGTCTCATGCCAGCAGCCGCGTAATTCCAGCTCCAGTAGCGTCCACTAAAGCTGCTGCAGTTAAAAAGCTTTTATAAGGATCGAGCTCGGCTGTCCACCGCAAGGCATCCTACTGCCAGTCCCAGCCCCTATGCCTTGGGGTGCCTCCTGATGCTCTTCACTGAGTATCCCATGGTCCCGAAGCATTTCCTTTGAAAAAATTAAGTGTCTAAACTACAGGTGGTGTAGCTTGCTTAACAGCCGGGATAATCCACTGACTAGCAGACACTGCTACTAGGCACAAAGTATTTCCTGGGCTAGATGCAGTTAAAAATTTGTAATTAGATACTCTCGTTGGATGCTGAGAAAGCATTCCATAGAGTCTCCTGGCACGCCATATATGATTCTCTTAAAAAGCTTGGGGTAGGGGTCTAGGGGACCCTTTTATAGCCAAAATCACGGCCCTGTATCACAATACGTCACCTAGGCTGAAGATAAATGGAACTGTAGCACCCTGAGGGCTCGGTTGCTACAGAGGTATTGCACCTCACCCAGAGGTGTGATATCTCACTCTCAGGTAAGGATGGAGTGTGGATCAGGACCCGACACCTGCATGCATTACACCACATTGCCGTGGGGCAGGGCGACCAATATGCCTCTGAGATGGGCACGACAGTCCCTGTCCCTGGCTGGAGTGGGGGGAGGGAACACAGAGGAAGGGGAACCCTATAGTGCAAGAGCAGGGAGGAAGCAGTTCCTGGGTGCATTGAGAAGGGAGTATAAAAGGTGGGCACCATCTTAGTTCAGTGCAGAGAAGTCTGAGCAGAAGTGGCAGGGAGCAGGGGCTCTGCATGAGCTCTGCTCCGGAGGCGGGCCTAGTAACAGAGGCCAGGCCTGGAAGAGGGAGAAGGAAGGAAGAGGAGCGGAGAAGGCTCCAGGAACGAGGAATGAAGGGATCCCAGGGGTGCGGACGGGCGAGTCACCACCGCACGCCCGAATCCACCTGCGTGGAGGGGTCAGGCCAAAGGGGAGACCGGTCCCCGAAACTAGTGGAGGCAGGAAATGACCCTCAGCTAGAAACCGGAGGCTGTGACATTTTATGTGGCGCAGCCCCTCGCTACACCCGCTAGGAAGGCACCACATAGGGTCAGGGAAACTGGCGCCAAGTTTACCAAGAGGAGGCCCGAGGCAGCCGGACAGAAGGGTTGGTAAGAAAGGCCAGACAAAGGACACACAAAGGGGGTCCTGTGAAGCGCTCAAAAGTTATCTGGGAGTTGTCTGAGCCCCTCACCTGGTGAGCACAGTACGACGTGGGCAGCCGTTACCTGCAGACGTGGTCTGGATAATAAGAACTGTGAGTAAAGGCCCTGGACTGCATCACTGACTCCGTGTCATTACTGCTGCTGCCCTGCACCATCACCCCCATCCTCCGCATACATTGCCCTGAGGCTATACTCCTCCCGTGGGGAGTTATGCTACGCTCTGCTGCACCCACAACACCAGCCTCAGCGGTCTGCCCTGCAGCGGCGGTTCACTCTGACCGCAATCCACGGGTGGCGTAGTCGGACATTTAAACATCAAAACCACATAAATAGTTCCGCCACTGGTTTGACCACCCTGAGCCACGGAACCGGGTCGCCGCCACGAAGACTACAACCACCAGCATCCACCAAAAAGGGTCCGGCTCCAGGTGTCCCAAGGCCCAGGGGGTGCATCAGAACATTTTCATCACCTTTCACAATCACCAATGGGACAAGGCAGGGATGTCCTCTGTCCCTTCTCTTATACATCCTAGTGACGGAGCACCTGCTCTCATCAATTCGCCATAACCCCAATATTAGGTGGATTGAGGTGGGAGGCACCGAGTACAAGTGCTCTCTATTTGCTGATGATGTCCTAGTATATATCACTCAATCACATATATCCATCCATGCTGTTATGGCTGAAATAGATCACTTTGTTACATGGTCAAATTTTAAAATCAATGCAGCGAAGTCTGAGGCCCTCGATGTCTCCCTCCCCAAATCCATATAGGATTCCATCCAGTCCAACTTTCCCTTTGCCTGGCCCTCACAGGGTATCAAATACTTAGGAATTCCTATTCATAGAGACCTCTCCCATCTATGTTATCTTAATTTTGGGCCCTTTATTGAACAACTCCATACAGACCACGGTTGGCAAGTTAGAACTGTAAGATTCACTACGTGAACCACTGGTGTTTTGTGGAAAAACACATGTACACTGCGTTCCAAATTATTATGTAAAAAGTGTTTAGGAGTGATAAGGGAAAAATTTGTTTGTTTGTCAGTTAAACTCATTGATGGTGATGTGTGTCAGGGCTCTTTATATCACTGTAAGCAATTGCAGACACCTGTGCTAATTAGTTTGGCAGGTGTGTCCAATGAAAGGCAAGACTACTTAAGAAGGCTGTCTCACATTATTAAGCAGCCTACATTTTCTGCCAAAAAAGAAAAAGGATGTGTCGGCTGCTGAGAAGCAACAAATTGTGGAGTGTTTAGGTCAAGGCATGACTACAATCAACATTGTGCGATGATCAGGATGAAGTGTCTTGGCAATCAAGAAGTATGTAGCTGATTCACAGTACACACGTGTGCGTGCTGATAAGGGCAAATTGAGGACTCTTTCCTACAGGCAATTACATCAGGTTGAAAGAGCAGTGGCAAAAAAGCCTTGTCATAGCAGCAGACAAGTTTTTGAAGCTGCTTGTGCCTCCAACGTCCCCCGAACAACAAGATGCAGGGTCCTTCAGAGGTTTGCAGCTGTGCATGCGCCATCCTGTCGACCTCCTCTATCCACTTCACACAAGCAGAAACGGCTCCAGTGGGCCAAACATTACATGAAGACTGATTTCAAAACTGTTTTGTTCACGGATGAGTGCCGTGCAGCGCTCGATGGTCCAGATGGATGGAGTGGAGGATGGCTGGTTGATGGACACCCCACGCAAACACGGCTACAGCGCCAACAAGGAGGAGGTGGAGTAATGTTTTGGGCTGGAATCATGGGGAGAGAGATTGTCGGCCCCTGTAGGATCCCTGAAGGCGCTAAAGATGAACTCCATAATGTATGTGGATTTTCTCAAACAGCACTTCCTGCCATGGTTCAAGAAGAAGAACCGTGTATTTCACAGCAAGATCATTTTTCTGCATGATAATGCACCATCTCATGCTGCACATAAAACATCTGCATCTCTGGCTGATATGGGCATAAAAGGGGACAAACTTATGGTGTGACCCCCATGCTCCCCTGACCTGTACCCCATTCAGAACCTTTGGAGCATCATTAAAAGGAGTGTCTATGATGGCGGGAGGCAGTTCACATCTAAGCAACAGCTCTGGGAGGGTATTCTGTCCTCATGCAAAACAATTGAAGCAGAAACCATCCAAAACCTGACAAATTCAATGGACGAGAGAGTTCAGAAGCTCCTTTCGAACAAGGGGTCCTATGTGAAAATGTAACATCACCTAGAATAAAGTTTTGAGTTGAAAACTGTTTGATTTCAGTTTCTAACAACCTGCTAATGCTTATAATTTCAAAAATGACCATTTTTTTGGTCTTTATTAAAATGAAAAGGTTGATCGAAAAGTTTGGGGGATCTAAGAGTGTGGCAACCCAGTAGTCATGATTACTTCGAATTCTGACAATATGAGGGTCATGCTGCAGGTAGTGCAGCAAGAAGGCACTTATGTGTCTTGCGCATCTCGGAGCCCCAAAATTATTTTCCGGGCTAGATGCAGCTAAAAATTATTATTAATTTTAAGTCTGGTGAAGCTTTAGTATAGATGGCCTAATAGGATCAGTGCTGCACACTGCTACAAAGCCCAAATTATTTTCCAGTCAAGATACAGATAAACATGATTAGTAATTTTAAATCTGGTGGAGCTTATTATAGATGGCCTCATAGAATCAGTGCTGCACACTGCTACAAAGCCCAAATAATTTTCCAGCCAAGATACAGATAAACATGATTAGTAATTTGAAAGCTTACAACGGTTGGTAGGGTGATTTTAACCAATCATCAAGCTTTTACTCTCCCCAGGATGACACAGGGGTAGAAAAGTCGTTTCGGATCCATGATTTGTTCATCTTTATGAACGTGAGTCTGTCTTCATTATCAGTGGAGAGCCGCGTGCGCTTATCTGTCAGCACACCACCAGCAGCGCTGAACACACGTTCAGACAGAACGCTGGCTGCGGGGCATGACAAGATCTCCAAGGCGTAAGTGGCTAGCTCCGGCCATTTATCCAGATTGGAAGCCCAAAAAGAGCAAAGGTCCAGTGACACAGTCGTGGCTTCAATGTTTACTTGGAGATACTCCTGTACCATCGTCTCTAGGCGTTGACTATGTGTCAGACTTCTTGTCTCCTGTGGCCTTGCAAAGGATGGGCTAAAAAAGTGGTGAAATGATTCCGCAAAATTGATGTTACCAGCAGATACTGTGGTTCTGTTACGGTTTGAGTGCTGAACACTTGACGGTCCCACGGTTGGCAAGTTGGAACTGTGAGATTCACTACATGCACCACTGGTATTTTGTGGAAAAGCACATGTAAGATTCTGCAACAGTCTCTGCTGATACTCCTGCATGCGTGCATCCCTTTCTATGGCAGGAATAATTTCTGCAAATTTACTTTTGTACCGGGGATCTAACAGTGTGGCAACCCAGTAGTCAGGATTATTTCTAATTCTCACAATTCGAGGGTCATGTTGCAGGTAGTGCAGCAAGAAGGCACTCATGTGTGTTGCGCATCCAGGAGCACCAAGTCCCTGTTGTGTTGGTGGCGAGGTAACAATCATGCTTCCTTCCTCTGTCCTCTCCCCCCAACCTCGCACAACAGAAATGTGATCAAGGTCTCCCTCATCTGATGAGTCTTCCATCAGTTCGTCCTCCACTTCTTCCTGGGCTCCTGCACCTTCCTCACTAGTTTGGCTGCTACCATGCGCCCTGGTAAAACCATCTCCCCCACCCTCACATGCCTGCCGCCTTGGTACTGCCAACCGTCTGGACCTTGCAGATGTTAGCCCTTCCGCATACAACTCCTCCTCCTCTACTTCCTCCACCTCCTCTTGTGCCACCACCTGACTCCGAATTCTGTTTAACATGTGCTCCAGCATGTAAATCACCGGAATAGTCATGCTGATAATGGCATCGTCAGCACTAAACATCTTCGTCGCCATTTCAAAACTGTGCAGAAGGGTGCATAGGTCCCTGATCTGAGACCACTCCTCCAGCGTGATTTGCCCCACCTCTGAATCTCGTTGGCCCAGGCTATACGTCAGAACGTATTGCACCAGGGCTTGTCGGTGCTGCCACAGTCGCTGCAACATGTGCAGAGTTGAATTCCACCGGGTAGGCACATCGCATTTTAGCCGGTGAAGTGGCAGGCCCAACGACTTCTGTAGAGATGTAAGTCGCTGAGCTGCGGGATGCGAACGGCGGAAGTGAGCACACAGCGACCGTGCCCTCTGCAGAAGGCCATCTAGTCTGGGATAGTGGGCTAAAAATTGCTGGACAACCAGGTTCAACACGTGAGCCATACAAGGCACGTGTGTGACATTGCCCCGGCGAAGGGCCGCACCCAGGTTTGCAGCATTGTCGCACACGGCCTTCCCTGGTTTCAGGTCCAGTGGAGACAACCATTCATGAAATTGGTTCTCCAGAGCTGACCACAACTCCTCAGCTGTGTGACTCACATTTCCCAGACATTTCAATGTAAAAACCGCCTGATGACGTTGAGCCCTACTGCCAGCATAGTAAGGAGGTGTGCAGGATCCCTTCTGCGCAGTTAGAAAGCTTGTGGCATGACCAGACAGGCTTTGGGTGCAGGTGGAAGACCGAGAGGAGGTTGAGGAGGCAGAAGCAGTGGAGGAACTTTGACATAAAGAGGATTGACGCACAACTCGTGGGGACGGCAAGACTTGGACAGCAGCCCCTTGTCCTGCTGTCACCATAGTTACCCAGTGCCCAGTCAGCGACATGTAACGCCCCTGTCCATGCCTACTCGTCCAAGTGTCTGTGGTGAAATGCACCCTGTCACACACAGAGTTTCTCAAAGAAGCGGTGATGTTGTGTGCGACATGCTGGTGGAGCGCAGGCACACCTTTCTTTGAGAAGTAGTGCCGACTGGGCATCTGGTACTGGGGCACTGCGACGGACATAAGGTCTCGAAAATCCTCTGTGTCCACCAGGCGGAAAGGCAGCATTTCTGTAGCCAAGAGCTTGCAGATGGTGAAATTCAACCTCTTAGCTTTCTCATGGCTAGGAGGAAATGGTCTTTTACTTGTCCACATCTGAGGGACCGAGGGCTGGCTATTGTGCTTAGACGGGGTTGATAAGGGTGTCCCCGGCAAACTGCCGGTCTGTGAGGAAGATGCAGGCGGACATGTTAGGTTGCCTTGATCCAAAGGTGGTGCTATCGATGTCGGACAGCGCTCAACACCAGCTGGTGTTACCACCTCCAAAGAAAATGATGACCTGCCAATCACGCTGGCTGTTGCGGGTAAAGAGGTGGCAGGTCTGCGCCCCAAAACAGGTGTGATTGCTGTCCCCCCAGTCACAGAGGATGAAGAGGCCGCGGATGCACAAGATATGGCAGACGGTGGTTGGCCCGGCCGGCAAGGCCGCATTGTAGCACACTGAGCTTCCCACTGCAACTTATGCTTCATGTCCATGTGCCGGTTCATGCATGAAGTACTCAAACTATGTATTTTTTGGCCTCTACTTAGCTTTTGCTGACAAATGTTACAGATAACACGAGTTGGGTCATCTTTATCGATCTGAAAAAATGCCCAGGCTATGCAAGGCTTAGCACCCATGCGACCTGAAGAGCCACCACGACTTGTGGTGAGAGGCAGAGTTGTGTTTGAGGATGCAGTTGTTGACGTGCTTCCAGTACTACGTCTCTGTCCAGGAAGGCGCAACCTGACCTCGTCGTCACTAGCATCTTCCTCCACCTCCTCTGCTGACCTCATCTCTTGGCTGACTGTGGGTTGACAGTAAGTGGGATCTCCAGCCTCATCATCATCACCCTGTGCGTTATCACACCCGTCGTCCTCAGAGCCAACCTGTTCCTGCCCTGACAAAAAACTAAAGTTGTCGCTCCAATCAGGTATTTGAGTCTTATCATCGTCTTCCTCATTGTCTCCACCAACAGGAGTTACAGTTTGGGAATGAGGGTCTACATTATGGTCAGAACCTTCTGCGTCTGGTCCTGGATCCGACTCATAAAGATTCTGGGCATCAGTGCAGATCATTTCCTCATCTGGATTCACAGAAGCGCTGGAGTCGACCTCTGATTCCCAGGTTATAGTATGAGTAAACAGCTTTGCAGACTCAACCATCTGTTCTACCTCATACTCAGACGGGCAGCTGGAGATTTGGGAGCTGTGAGGAAGCAGGTGCGATTGGGGTGACACCTTTGAGGACTGGAGTATTTGTGATGTTGAAGTTGATGTGGAGGAGAGCCCACTTAAAGGAGCACTTGATATCCGTTGAAGCACCTGCTGTTTTTGTGCCTCATCTGGAATTTGTAGCGATTGGCGTGGCCGTAAGAAAGGGATCTTATCACATTGTCCGCTAAAAGAAGTAGACATTTTAGTTTGGCTGGAAGATGGTCTTTCTTCTGCAGATGTTACTGTTGCTTTAACACCTACCCCACGGACACAACCTTTTTTCCCCTTCCCAACACGCCTATTCCCCTTTCCACCAGCAGCACGCATTTTTCCACTCATTTTGGTGGTTAACTAATTCACAACTCTGGAGTTGTTTGCACAAAAAAACAATGGATGGGAACCGAGCAGAGCTGAGTGGCCAAACTGTGGTATTAGGCCAAAACTATTGGCTGGGTTAGATGCAGAAAAAAATTATATTCAAATTGCAACCTGATGGAGGTCTGTATAGATGGATCAATAGAACAAGTCCCACACACAGCTAGAAGCCCAATATTTTTTCAGAGGTAGATGCAGAAAAAAATATATTCAGTTTTCAACCTGATGGAGGTCTGTATAGATGGATTAATAGAACAAGTCCCACACACAGCTAGAAGCCCAATATTTTTTCAGAGGTAGATGCAGAAAAAAATATTTTCAGTTTGCAACCTGATAGAGGTCTGTATAGATGGATTAATAGAACAAGTCCCACACACAGCTAGAAGCCCAATATTTTTTCAGAGGTAGATGCAGAAAAAATTATATCCAATTTGCAACCTGATGGAGGTCTGTATAGATGGATTAATAGAACAAGTCCCACACACAGCTAGAAGCCCAATATTTTTTCAGAGGTAGATGCAGAAAAAAATATATTCAGTTTGCAACCTGATGGAGGTCAGTATAGATGGACTAATACAACAAGTCCCACACACAGCTAGAAGCCCAATATTTTTTCAGAGGTAGATGCAGAAAAAAATATATTCAGTTTGCAACCTGATGGAGGTCAGTATAGATGGACTAATACAACAAGTCCCACACACAGCTAGAAGCCCAATATTTTTTCAGAGGTAGATGCAGAAAAAAATATATTCAGTTTGCAACCTGATGGAGGTCTGTATAGATGGATTAATAGAACAAGTCCCACACACAGCTAGAAGCCCAATATTTTTTCAGAGGTAGATGCAGAAAAAAATATATTCAGTTTGCAACCTGATGGAGGTCTGTATAGATGGATTAATAGAACAAGTCCCACACACAGCTAGAAGCCCAATATTTTTTCAGAGGTAGATGCAGATAAAAATATATTCAGTTTGCAACCTGATGGAGGTCTGTATAGATGGATTAATAGAACAAGTCCCACACACAGCTAGAAGCCCAATATTTTTTCAGAGGTAGATGCAGAAAAAAATATATTCAGTTTGCAACCTGATGGAGGTCAGTATAGATGGACTAATACAACAAGTCCCACACACAGCTAGAAGCCCAATATTTTTTCAGAGGTAGATGCAGAAAAAAATATATTCAGTTTGCAACCTGATGGAGGTCAGTATAGATGGACTAATACAACAAGTCCCACACACAGCTAGAAGCCCAATATTTTTTCAGAGGTAGATGCAGAAAAAAATATATTCAGTTTGCAACCTGATGGAGGTCTGTATAGATGGATTAATAGAACAAGTGCCACACACAGCTAGAAGCCCAATATTTTTTCAGAGGTAGATGCAGAAAAATATATATTCAGTTTGCAACCTGATGGAGGTCTGTATAGATGGATAAATAAAACAAGTCCCACACACAGCTAGAAGCCCAATATTTTTTCAGAGGTAGATGCAGAAAAAAATATATTCAGTTTGCAACCTGATGGAGGTCTGTATAGATGGATTAATAGAACAAGTCCCACACACAGCTAGAAGCCCAATATTTTTTCAGAGGTAGATGCAGAAAAAAATATATTCAATTTGCAACCTGATGGAGGTCAGTATAGATGGACTAATAGAATGATGCTATGCCCAAAAGATTTTACTTCACTAGGTGCAGTAAAAAAATTGGTATTCTATACACAGGTGGTATATCTTGCAACACAGATAGGCTACTCCACTGACTAACACACTCTGCAATAGGCCAAAAAGGATTAGCATTGCTAGATTCAGCCAAATGCTGTGAAAAAAACTTGCACAGCACTGGCACAGACCTGCCTGGCAAAAACTGATAGGAACTGATGTAACCTAGTCCTGAAAAGGACTCCAATTACAATTAGTCTTTACTCCCACAATCTATCTATTTAAGAGCACAGACCTGCCTGATAAAAGTCGTAGGAAATGCTGTAACCTAGTCCTTAAAAGGACTGCAATCACAACTATTCCCTACTCCCAAGCTATCTGTAGATTTGTGCGAAAATTGGCTTGAAATTAACAAGGTATAGCGCACACAGCAACAGCGGTGCCGTCTAACACGCAGCTGCAGCAGTGAGAAAATGGTGGCGACGGGGAAAATGGCTTGGTCTTATAGGGCAAGGACATGTGACATACACTGCCAATGACACATGCCCTTGCTTGTGTGAAAAAAAGCACTTCGCTCCATGTGTGCGCTGCTGATAGGCTGACAGATTGCACCTCCCCACTGCAAATGCGGGAAAGAGAAAAAAAAATGGAGATCTTCATTGTTCCTGCAGAGATCCATCCCCTGCCCCTCCCCCCACCCCGCTGTACACTCAAACTGCGTATTAGCATTAATTTTCATCATTACTGAGAAAAAATCCAGTTATGATTTTGGTGCACGAACAGTTATCGAACATAACCTCGAACAGCCGAATTTTTCTTAAATTGTTCGTGTTCGCCGAACGGCTCGAACACCGCCCAAAACAGCTCGAATTTGAGATTGGCAAACAGTTCGAGTAGAACAACGCTCATCTCTACTAAAGATTCTCTGGTACTCCTGAACCACCCGGTAGACTCCTTGTTTTTGGTGCAGGGGAGTGGAGTCAGCACCCACATGGAGTTTCTGGCACCAGTCCTCCTTGTGTTTCTGGGAGCCATTATCCTCCACCGGTGGAGATGGAGGCAAGGGTTCCACGACCCTGAGAGCATTGTGTTCGACAGCAAACAATTTGGCTAATGTAGCGTACCGGGGCAAATGTACTTCCCTTTCCCCAATGTTTAAGATCCAGACGGGCACCCTTCCATGGCGGACTTCAACCACCCCCCGGGCTATCAAAATGGTGGGCCTGCTGTCTGAGTACACGGGTTCTACCATGGCTTGGTAGTCTCTCCCTATTAACCCGATTGCAGTCCGACACCAGATCATCATTTCACTTTTGGGAGGCATGGCAAAGGGGAACGGGTCGCTCATCCTCACGCTACCGATCTCACCACCAGACAGTTTTACCTGTTGCCGTCTCATCAGGGCTCTTATCTCTTTCTGGAGGACCCTCTGTTGACTGGAGCTAGCATTCATCGCCACCTGTTGCAAAATTAAAATTACTTCTGAAAGACAATTTTCAATCACGTTAGTACCCAAGGTTATTTTAGGGTGACTTTCTCGATGGTCAATGTCCACAATAATCACTCCCTGTGCCGGCAGTTCAACCTTGCCAATCTTGATGGTCATCTCCCTGAACCCCACCTGCGGCACGGGTTGATTATTGCTGGCGATGATGCTCAAGTCATTGTCTGGATAACGGGTTATATCAGTGTCACTCCAGTACTGCTTGAAAAGTACGTAGGGGATGGTCCTTACTTGTGACCCGGTATCCAGCAGTGCACTCATGGGGATACCGTCCAGCACTAGGGGTAAAGCTGGGCGTCCCCCCATGTACTTATCACGCCAATTAGACGGGCCTGATGACCTTATGCCTGGGGGTTGGCCCTCTGCCCCAGGTCGGACCCATTTAAAGTACAGTACCTGGCTACGTGTCCCGGCTGGCTGCAACGGCGGCAAATCGGCTGTCCATCCTCAGTGTAACGATCGGCGGGCCTCCCTCTGAACGACGGGATCCTCCTCCGTCGACGCCACGTGACATCCTCCAGACTGGAAGCCAGCTTGATTGGTCCTGACGGGTCCATCTGTAACGACTGTACGGTCCTGGTCAATGAAGCAACACTCTTTGTTAGTTCTTGGACCTGATGGTGCAGGTTTGCAGGCGGGGATGGATTTAGGGCCTGCTCATCAGCCCCCACAAGGTCCACGGGGTAGGGCGCCGCCCCCTGGTGGTAAGTGATGGCAGGGTGCCGGGAAGCTACAGCGCCACCCGGTGCAGGCTCTCGGAGCACCCGGATGGCCCTATCTTTGAACTGTGCAAAAGTCAAATCGGGGTTCTGTAGGGCCATGAGGCACAGCTGGATTCTGTGGGCGCTGGACAGCAGACCTTCTATGAACTGGTCAGTCAATAGTTTATCTGGATCCTGCACGCTGCCAGGGTCAGCTTGCTTAATTGCCCCCAAGGCTTCCTGTAAATTTAGGGCATAATCTCTGATGCTATCTTGAACTCGCTGCTTACATCCATAGAACCGCATTTTGATTTCTGCTGAGGTACGGGTATCAAAGGTGTCCCGTAGATGGGTCAGAACCCCCCTTACAGTCCTTTTCTCCTCAGCTGTCCAAGACTTTACCTCCCGCTGGGCCGCACCAGTTAACTGCCAGATCAGTATGCTTACTTTCTGTTCTTCTGTCAGGGGGTAAACTTTGAACAGGCTATACAGCCTTTCTTTAAAGTCGCCCAAGGTATGCGACTCGCCGGCATACTGTGGCAGCCAGGCCACTCCGGGGATATAGGGCATGGAACACGGCATCACAGCTGCAGCGGCTATGCTGGTGGTAGAGGGTCCCTCCGCGTCCGACATCTTCCTCCCCCCTAGTTAACCGTGGCCTATCTTCCGGCGATCCTCTTCTGTAGGCCGCGGCTCCGCTCTCGATGCTCTGGGCGAGGACCTTGCGTCGCTCGGTGATGACGTCGGCGTCCGCTGGATCTCCTTCCAGGACCTTGCGCAGCGTCTCAGCGTAGGGCGGGGCTTCAGGTCTCGTGCGTTTTTGACGTCCACGCCCCTCTTCTTCCCGCGCGGCGTCCCGAAGATGGCGCCCGATGGTGGGAAACGGCTCCGATTGGCGGGAAATGGCCCCGAATGGCGGGAAACTTCACTAAGGTGAGTATAAAGTCTTTTTCAGGCACGCAATACCCGTTTGTGGTGGGTTGGTCACAATCCTGCCGACTACGCCAAAGCTGACTCACCCCCTGGGCCGTGGGGTACCCGGAACCGAGCTTCTGTACGATGCTGGGGGTTGTAGTGGCAACCCGATCCCGAGGCTCAGGGTGGTCAGACCAAATTGTGGCAGTCTATTTATCAATGTTTTGAATGTCCGACTATGCCACCCGTGGATTGTGGTCAGGGATAACCGCCGCTGCAGGGCAAACCGCTGAGGCTGGTGTTTGGTGTGCAGCACAGGGGTAGGATAACTCCCCACGGGAAGAGTGTAGCCTCAGTGCAGTGTAGGTGGATGCTGGGGATGATAGTGCAGGCCACAATAGTAAGAGTTCAGAGTCCACTTCAAACAGTCCAGGGTCTTTATTGTAGGCATTATTAATGACCCAACAGTGGTACCGGTTAGGAATGAGCTTGGGTGTCTGAGAGCATTTGGGCGAGCCCCACTGGTCAGGGTGAGTGTGTAGGCCTACCGTTCTCTATATGCTCTTTCTGACTATCCCCCTTTTCGTGGTGCAATAGCCCATGTCCCTGAGCTGGCCATGTACTTCTCGCCCGTATGGCTTACAACTTGGGTTCCTTTTACCTTTGGCCTCTCTTGGCCTTGCTGGTCCCTTCTGTTGTGGCGGAGCCTCCGGGCTTCTTAGGCCAAAGGACATGAAATCCCTCGCGGATTGGTTCTCTGCTGTGGGACTTAGAGTCTTTACAGCCTCGGACCCCAATGTCCGGTTAGATTGGTTCTCTGCCAGGACCGGGTCTCGACGCCTCTGTCCCTGGCTTGCAGTTTCTCCTCTGCCTTATGGACTCCTCAGCTAAAGCTGAACTGTCCCTCCTTCTCTGGGACTAGTCTCAGTCCTGAGCTAGGTCGTCCAGTTCTCACTAACCCTGTCCCCAGTTCCAGCTTTTAGGCTGGGTGCCCACGTAGCGTTTTTCAAGCGTTTATGCTGCGGAATTTCCGCAGCATAAACGCTTGTGAAATGCTAGGTAATCCGCACCCCATGGTCCCCAAGGGGATTCCGCATGTTCTATGCACATGCTGCGGATTTTTCCGCAGCGTTTATGCTGCGTACAAAAATCCGCATCATGTCATTTAATTTTGCGGAAGCGCAGTGGAACTCCCGCCATTGACTTGCATTGAGACGCATAGAAACCGCGACTGTACATTGGTACAAGCGGCTTCTATGCGTCTCTATGTGCGGATGGTACCCAGTTCTGGAGGAGAGAAGACTCTCATCCAGACCTGGGTACCATTGTACCTGTAAAAAAAGAATAAAATAACAAATAAAGTTTATATTCACATGTCCGGCGGCTTCTCTCTGAATGCCGGCATCGCTTGAGGACCTGAGGTGACGTCACAGTCATGTGACCGCAGGCCCTTCACCGCTCTGTCTCGCGATATGCCGGCAGCCGGGAACCAGACAGGAACGAGCGCTGCAGCCACGCCGGGGCCTCAGGGGTGAGTATAGCTTTATTTGTTTTCATTTTTATGGTTCACACTGTATAAATCCATGCTGTTTGCATGGATTTATACAGTGTGACCTAGTTGTCAAGCACTTTCCAAGTGATGCTATCGCCTGGAAAGCGCTTGTCAATCTGCATGCGGAAACGCATGTGAATCCGCATGTATTCTGCAAGAAAAACGCATGCACAATCTGCATGCGTTTTTTCTGCCAGGGAGATGCAGAAATGCTGCAGAAATTTTCTGCTTCATTTCTGCATCGTGGGCACATAGCCTTATAGGGGCAGCCAGCTCCCCCTACTGGCCTGGGACAGGAGGTGCTGTATGCTAATTGTCCCTAACCAGGGAACCTCCCTCCTGCTCTCAGACACAGCCTTTATTATTTGTGGCATCCAGGCCTGGGGTGACACACACGCAACCTCCAAACCTCACAAGATCTCCTTCTCTACTTCCATCTTATCTCCTATTCCCACAATTGCATAGAAGATTTCTCCCATGCATCCCCCCCCTTCTCTGGAACTCTCTACCCCACCATTTCTGACTCTCGCCTACTGTTGAAACCATCAAAAGGCACCTAAAGATCCACCTCTTCCAGCAAGCGTACAACCTGCAGTAACCTTCGCTCCACTATACTGCTGCCCGACCAGCTCTATCCTCACCTAATGTATTCTCACACATCCCTTGTAGACTGTGAGCCCTCATGGGCAGGGTCCTCTCCTCTCCTGTACCAGTCGCTGTCACATTTTTGTTCAAGATTATTGTAATTGTTTTTGCGATGTATACCCCTTTTTCACAAGTAACGCGCCATGGAATAAATGGTGATAAAGTAATAATAATAATGTGGTCCAGACTCATGGCTACTGCCAAATCTCAGCGCAAAAGAATTAGAAGCTGAGATGTTGCCTGTAGTGATGAGTGAGCATACTCGTTACTCGAGATTTACGAGCATGCTCGGGTGTTTTCCGAGTATCTTCCATGTGCTCGGGTGTTATGTTTAAGTCACTCCGCCCGCATGATTTGAGACTGTTTGACAGCTTTGATACATGTGAGGAATGCTTGTTTCTTAGGCATTCCTCACATGTATTAAAGCTGTCAAACAACTGCAAATCATGTACACGAAGTGACTCAACCATAATACCTGAGCACGCTGAAGATACTCGGCGCACCCGAGCATGCTCGCCGAAAGGGTTAACAGAACATGCTTGCTCATCACTAGTGGCCTGCTGTATGTGTTATGATAGTAACAGAAGAAATTCAATATTTTTTCTACTGTGGACGAGCTCTGGATACAGCTGAATCTCAACCCCAAAAAATGACAAGCTCATATGTGGCCTGCTATATCTTTCACTGTAGTAACAGAATAAATTTGATTTTTTTGTATCGTGGACAAGCCCTGTATACAGCTGAATCTCAGCACAAAAAAATACAAGCTCAGAAGTGACCTGCTATATGTTTCAAGTTAGTAACAGAAATTTTTTTAATTTTTTTTATACTGTGGATGAGCCCTGTATACAGCTGAATCTCACTGCAAAAGAATTACAAGCTCAGATGTGGCCTGTTTAGGTATCATGGCAGGAACAGAAAAAATGTGAGTTTGAAAGGTGTACTCCTGCATGGAGCACAATATCAGCAATGCGCAACAGAGTTCTATGCTGAAATGTGGCCTGCTGTCACTGTCTGGACCACACTAATAGCAAAAATGCTTGATCTGCTTGGTCGATTTCCCAGCCACACAGGATTCTATCTATCTAAACTATCTGACTTAGAAGCAACCGCCTAGCTAACTATCTCAAATCTCTCAGTATCCAGGAGCAGCATCAGGAGCAGCCTCTCTGCACTGTTACACTGACAAAATGGAGCTAAAACAACATGTGACTTCAGCAGCCAAAGACAGAAGCCCCTGTGTCTGGACATTGTGGATGGTTCCTGCACCCTGATTGGCTTGCCGAAATCTGCACACATTAAGTTAAGAAAAAAATAAAATAAAATTAGCAGCCCACTGCTACTCTGACCTCTCCCCACCCACTACCCTCATCAAACACGCCCCCCCGCTCATCATGTAGCACCACTATCCTAACCAAATTGCTAAAAAATACAGTAGAGGAAGCGCAATCATTTACTGCTCTTTTGCCGAATTGGGCCAATTTTCGGTAAAAACGCTTGGGTGTCTGATGACGAATCCGAATGTGCAATGTTCTTGCCAAATTTGAAAAAAACGAACATTTTCCAAACATGTTTGCTCATCTTTGAGCATGGAGATTGTTGTCATTACTGCACTAGCCACGGGTCGATGCATCTGGTCCATCCACAGTCAATTTCATCTCATCAATCCATGAAACCTTTGAAAAATCTATATTCAGATATTCCTTGGCCCAGTCTTGACTTTTCAACTTCTGTGTCTTGTTCAGTGTTGGTTGGGTTTCAGCCTTCCTTCCCTTGGCCATGTCTCTGAGTAATGAACACTTTGCAGCTTCTTCTGAAAACTTGGACAATTAATGGGCATATTTTTTTCTCAAATTGTTTGTGCAACCTTGTTGATAATTTGATACAAAAAATTTCTTGGTTCTGTGATTACAACCCCATATCTACATCAGCTACTGATGATCGACCCTACCATTCATATTTCATTCAAGCTTGAAGTAGTTTTCCTTCTGTACAGATGACATGGGAAAGCTACAGCCAATAAGCAGGTGCTTTTTGCTTGCAATGGTCATGTGAAGCCCAAAGCACACCCCCCGCACCGCCCCTGATGTTGATGCAGGGAGAACAGTAGGGACAGAGTGCTGAGTATATAGGGGTGGTGAAGGTATCAGGTTTTTTTCTTACTTTGTTCACCTCTCTGGCCCATTCAAAGGAATCTTTCAGGTTTTGCTGTTTCAACTGTGAGTAGTAGACAACTCATTTAAAACTCCCCCACCCCTCCCACACACTCACACACTTGCAGATGTGGAAAAAATGCTGCAAACTAATAATGCTTTAAAAAATAGATCTATGCCTGATAAAGAGTAGTAGTAGTCTCAAAAGCTTGCTATTTGTTACCATCTTTTCAGTTAAGCACTAAAAAAGGTATCAACCAAAGAGGATTCCCAAATTGTAATGTTTTCAAAAATGAAATCTGCAGCGCAGGGAGGCCCAAGCTTTCTGCCCCCCCCCCCCGCTGCAAATTGCAGTCCGCAGCCACCCCGGAAAATGGCGTGTTCAAAGAAGTGCCATCTTCTGGCGCTGTACCCAACTCATCCAGGGCCCTGGTGCGGTGGCTCACTGGGTAATAAAGGGGTTAGGGCCAGCTTGGTATTATCAGCTGGCCCTAAGCCCGAAATTCATGGGGTCACGCCAATATTAGACATGACCGCCATGAATTTCTAGTAAAGTATTTAAAAAAACCACACCACCCAGAATAAAGTCCTTTAATTGAAATAAACACACAATTCTTTATTGTTCTAAATTAAACCATACCTACCATCATGCCCATTCCAGCTGAAGCCAACGATCTCCTGCAAAAAAGAAAAATAATAAACAAACATCATCCTTACCTTTCGATGGTTCCCAGGACAGCTCCAGCTCTGCTACATCGAGATGACAGACTGGATCGCAGCAGAAAGCTGCCATCCAGCCTGTCATCCCGCAGACACTGAGAAGCGCAGGCACAGCGCTGGATACAGCGCCAAAAGATGGCGCTTCTATGAACGCAACATTTTCTGGGGTGGCTGCGGACTGCAGTTCGCAGCAGGGGGGGCCCACAAAGCTTGGGCCAACCTGCGCTGTGGATTCCAGACCCCAGCTACTTAGTTGTACCTGGCTGGACACAAAAATAGGGCGAAGCCCCACATATTTTTTTTTTTTAAACTTATTTCATGAAATTCATGAAATAATAAAATGAAAAGGGCTTCCCTATATTGTTGTGTCCGGCCAGGTACAAATAGGCAGCTGGGAGTTGGGGGCAGCCCGTTCCTGGATTCTGTACCTGGCTGGCATACAAAAATGTAGCAAAGCCCACGTCAAAATTTTTGGGAAAAATTAATTAAAAATTAAATAATAATTTAGGGACTGCATCTTTATTAACCCCTCAAGTGTCATTTAGTGTTAAAATAAAGGATTTAATAAAAAAAAAATAGTCGTGGGATCCCCCATAATTTTAGTCTCTAGCGGAGGTTAAGCAGACAGCTGGGGCAGATGTTTGAAGCCTGGGAAGGGGGTAATACCCACGGAGCTTCCCAGGCTGCTAATATCAGCCCCCAGCTGAATACCTAGCCTTTACTAGCTATTAAAATGGGAGACCCCGCCAAAAAAATGACGTGGGGTCCCCCCTATTTTAATAACTAGCAAAGGCTAGGCAGACAGCTGGGGGCTGATATTAATAGCCCAGGAAGGGTGCCATGAATATTGGCCCCTTCCCAGGCTAGAAACACCAGCCGTCAGCCGCCCCAGAAATGGCGCATCCATAGGATGCGCCAATTCTGGCACTTAGCCTTGCTCTTCCACGCTGCCCTGGTGCGGTGGCAGGGGGTAATAGGGTTGGGGTTCATGTCAGCGCCAGCTGCCATGAAGCCCAGGTTAGTATTGATGGGCGTCTATAAGACTCCCCCATTACTAACCTACAAAGTGTTAAAAAGAAAAAACACACACTACACCCAGAAAAAAATAATTTATTTGAAATAAAACACACCATTTTATTTAATTCTTAGTTTACTAAAAAAAAATAGTTACCTGTCCACTTTCCTGTGCTGATCTCCCATGCACAGCTGTCACATCTGGAGATGGTGACAGCTGTGCATGGCTGCTGTAAGCTCACACTGCCAGGAACACGTCCGCTCCCGGCAGCGGGAGCCACTGACTGAGGTCACCGGAGTGCATTCAGTCAGCGCAGCTCTGGAGACCTCCTTTACGGCACTGCTGTACCGTGGGAATTTCTCACGGTACAGCAGGGCCGTAAAGGAGCTGACCGGAGCAGCGCTGCCTGAACTCCGGCGAACCCGCTTTTGCAATGACCGGGCTGCTTTACGGCCCCGTCATTCTAGCGGCGGCAGCAGTTCAGAGCAGTCACATTCTATGTGGCTGCTCTAACCTGGAGATCTTCGTGGGACACTCGTGGACTACTACGGAGGGGTAAGGATAAGGTTGTGGTTTATTATTTTATATTTTATTACAGGAGATCGATGGCTTCGGGGAATTAGGTGTCTAGGTGAGTATAGGTGTATTTTTTTGTTTTACTTTATTTTAGGTGGCGATCGGCGGGGACAGGTAATGTATAAACTAATTTATTTTAGGTAACCACTGACCACCAATGAAATGTATTTAAAATTTATTGGGGACAAAGTAGGGCAATTTAAATAGCAGGATCAGGCTGATGGGAACTACTGCTCCCATCGAGCTGATCCTGCTGGCACGAGTGGACGGGGGACAGACATAGGCCGATGGGAGTAGTAGTGTCACATCGGCCTATGTCTGCCTGCACGCACACACTAATCATGACGGGTCTGATGGTCTGCGAGGTGAGGCTGACCTGTGTGGCCGTGGGAAAGCTCATGTGAGTTCATGCAATGCAGTCAAGCATGAACTCACATGAACCCTCTGAGGGCACCACGACGACTTCAAATGAACAGCTGATCAGCATCACCTGATACCTCAGCTGTTCATTTGAAATAACTGGCGGGAAAGCGCAGCACAGAACGGGAAAGCCGGCGGTGAAGTGTTTTCAAGCGAGTATGGGGCTGTGTGATTGTTTAAAAGCCGGCAGGCGGTAAAAAGCCGCCGGCTTTTAAACAATCAGGAGAATTCTCTCACGCTGGGATGGCATTCTGATGACAGGCTGGATCGCAGCTGAGCGCTGCCATCCAGCTTGTCATCCTTCAGAGACACTGCAGAGCGCAGGCATTATGGGAACTTCCAATTCCGGTATCCGATATTGTAAAAATATCGGAACTCAGTATCGGAACTCCGATATCGCGAATATCGGCCGATACCCGATATTACAGTATCGGAATGCTCAACACTCTGCTGCTGCAGAATATACATTGAGCCAATCAGAAGGCTCACTGATGGTATTGCATGATAGATAAGTATCCACCTGAATTTATCATCATTGAGAACACCTAGAAATGGGCAATGTTGAGATCCGTCATGCATAGACAGCTGTCCTATACAAACAAGCACAGATCTGCTATATAAACACAAACACAGCTTTGCAACATAAACACACACATACTTACAAATACGCTGATTTTAGATTAAGTGTATATACTACTCCAAATTTTGTTGTTCCTTCCAGGTACGTAACTGATCACATGAATAAAGAGGTCGCTCAACTAACCGGTAGGTGATATGCAGGTCCTGGTAGCTTTGTCTCCTGCACTGGATTGATCAGACTTACCGTGTCAGGCAGGCGGAGAGAGAACTGTGTCTGCAATCCCCTTTGATCATAGGATGCTGCCTCCAGAATATAAGACACACACATACATTTTAGTAAGATTTTTTCTTACTAAAAAGTGTGTCTTATAGTCCAAAAAATATGAGTAACACTTCTAAATAATACACTTACCATATAACAAATATTATTTCCATACTGTTACTGAATAAAACCTTCTATACGAATAGCAATATTTCCAACAATAATACCACACATACAAGAGACAAATACTGCTCCACTATGACCAAATACTACCGCACATACTGTACAATGGTGACCAAATAATATTACCATATTAATCACTAACAAAAACACTATACTAACTCTAATAGTATTATCAGTAACAGGTATGACATACTGTATATATCACTATAGAGAGTATAATTGCATACAGTACATGGTAATCCAGTGATATCTCCAATTGAAGTCGATACTGCACATACGAGATGTGCAGTATCTGAAACAACGAATACTGGAAGCCTATGTTAGCATTTCTTCTGCAGTGTTGATATCAGTGTGTCAAGAGTGGGAGAAGAGGGTTGCATTGACAATCCAACACAATGGGCAGCACTTTGAACACATTTTATAAGTGGTCATAAACTTGTAAAAAACTCATGAAAGAATAAAGTTACATTAAAACCAATCACACCATTGTTTTTCTTATGAAATTCTCAATAAGTTTGATGTGTCACATGACCCTCTTTCCACTGAAAATAATAAAGTTGGACTCAAAATGGCCGACTTCAAAATGGCCGCCATAGTCACCACCCATAGCACCACCTTGTAGCATTCTAGATCCTATACATTTTCACCCCG
Organism: Phyllobates terribilis; assembly: GCF_046119375.1. NCBI lineage: Eukaryota > Metazoa > Chordata > Amphibia > Anura > Dendrobatidae > Phyllobates > Phyllobates terribilis. Next base: position 698,145,651 of record NW_027362762.1, read on the forward strand.
TTTGGAATATTGTCTCCCATCCTGACCCCTTCCTGTAATAATATCACCGATCCTAACCCCTTCCTGTAATAATATACCCGGTCCTGGGCCCCTTCTAATAATAAGATCTCTCATCCTGGGTCCCTTCCTATAATAATGTACCCCAACCTTGGCTCCATGCTGTAATTATGTCCCACATCTTGAGCCCTTCCTGGTATAATGTACCCCATCCTGGGCCCTCAACCTGTAATAATGTCCACAGTTTGGCCTCTTCCTGTAATAATGTCCTCCATCCTGTCCCCTTTAATTGCTAATGTCCCCTATACTGGTAAACTTTCCCCCATCCTGGGCTCCTTTTAGTAATAATGCCCTCTGTTCTGCCGCTTTTTTCAATAACAATTAACCCCTTTACAACCCAAGGTGGTTTGCACGTTAATGACGAGGCCAATTTTTACAATTCTGACCACTGTCACTTTATGAGGTAATTACTCTGGAATGCTTAAACAGATCCCCCTGATTCTGACATAGTTTTTTCGTGACAGATTGTACTTCATGATTGTGGTAAAATTTCTTCGATATCACTTGCGTTTATTTGTGAAAAAAACAGAAATTTGGCGAAAATTTCGAAAATTTTGCAATTTTCAAAATTTGAATTTTTATGCCCTTAAATCAGAGAGCTACAGTACAGACCAAAAATTTGGACACACCTTCTCATTTAAAGATTTTTCTGTATTTTCATGACTATGAAAATTGTACATTCACACTGAAGGCATCAAAACTATGAATTAACACATGTGGAATTATATACTTAACAAAAAAGTGTGAAACAACTGAAAATATGTCTTATATTCTAGGTTCTTCAAAGTAGCCACCTTTTGCTTTGATGACTGATTTGCACACTCTTGGCATTCTCTTGATGAGCTTCAAGAGGTAGTCACCGGAAATGGTCTCCCAACAATCTTGAAGGAGTTCCCAGAGATGCTTTGCACTTGTTGGCCCTTTTGCCTTCATTCTGCGGTCCAGCTCACCCCAAACCATCTTGATTGGGTTCAGGTCTGGTGACTGTGGAGGACAGGTCATCAGGCGTAGCATCCCATCACTCTCCATCTTGGTCAAATAGCCCTTACACAGCCTGGAGGTGTGTTTGGGGTCATTGTCCTGTTGAAAAATAAATGATGGTCCAACTAAACGCAAACGGGAAGGAATAGCATGCTGCTGTAAGATGCTGTGGTAGCCATGCTGGTTCAGTATGCCTTCAATTTTGAATAAATCCCCAACAGTGTCACCAGCAAAGCACCCTCACACCATCACACCTCCTCCTCCATGCTTCACGGTGGGAACCAGGCATGTAGAGTCCATCCGTTCACCTTTTCTGCGTCGCACAAAGACACGGTGGTTGGAACCAAAGATCTCAAATTTGGACTCATCAGACCAAAGCATAGATTTCCACTGGTCTAATATCCATTCCTTGTGTTCTTTAGCCCAAGCAAGTCTCTTCTGCTTGTTGCCTGTGCTTAGCAGTGGTTTCCTAGCAGCTATTTACCATGAAGGCCTTCTACACAAAGTCTCCTCTTAACAGTTGTTGTAGAGATGTGTCTGCTGCTAGAACTCTGTGTGGCATTGACCTGGTCTCTAATCTGAGCAGCTGTTAACCTGCGATTTCTGAGGCTGGTGACTCAGATAAACTTATCCTCAGAAGGAGTGGTGACTCTTGGTCTTCCTTTCCTGGGGATGTCCTCATGTGAGCCAGTTTCTTTGTAGCGCTTGATGGTTTTTGAAACTGCACTTGGGGACACTTTCAAAGTTTTCCCAATTTTTCGCACTGACTGACCTTCATTTCTTAAAGTAATGATGGCCACTCGTTTTTCTTTACTTAGCTGCTTTTTTCTTGCCATAATACAAATTCTAACAATCTATTCAGTAGGACTATCAGCTGTGTATCCACCAGACTTCTGCACAACACAACTGATGGTCCCAACCCCATTTATAAGGCAAGAAATCCCACTTATTAAACCTGACAGGGCACACCTGTGAAGTGAAAACCATTTCCGGTGACTACCTCTTGAAGCTCGTCAAGAGAATGCCAAGAGTGTGCAAATCAGTCATCAAAGCAAAAGGTGGCTGCTTTGAAGAACCTAGAATATAAGACATATTTTCAGTTGTTTCACACTTTTTTGTTAAGTATATAATTCCACATGTGTTAATTCATAATTTTGATGCCTTCAGTGTGAATGTACAATTTTCATAGTCGTGAAAATACAGAAAAATCTTTAAATGAGGTGTGTCCAAACTTTTGGTCTGTACTGTATGTGTAATAGTGGGGAAGGGCGTAGCCTTCCCTTGAGACTGAGAGAGTAAAAGGAAGAGTTCCTGAAGACAGACCTCCCCAACTGTGGTAGGCCAAGCTAAGGGGGTTAGCTTTAGTGGTCCGGTTGGTAGAGCAGAGGGGGAACTTAGTGCCCTTATCAAGCCTAGAGAGATATAGAGCTTGTTCCTGGTATAGTTCCTTCTGGGCTGTAGTACCTGAAAACAGCCACAAGATGCCACTGTTCGGGGTGCAGATGTCAGGATGAGTCTGCTAGCCGAGCTATAGACAGTGATGGGTTAAGGTTCTGTGATGACAGCTCACTGAGGGTGGGCATATTAGGAAAGTCTCTGTTTTAATTTCCTGAATCAGGAAGTGATAGAGTAGTACAAGAAGGGATTGCGACCTGATGAGACAGCCTTACTATAGTGGCTGCTAGGGTAGACGGGAGCTCCGAACCCTCAGACAGTGAGATCCCAGTGCGCAGTTCTCCCCACGCAAGAGCACGAGTCCTGTTCGCTCGCCGTAGAAACTCACCAAAGCGTAGTGAGGACACGGGGCACTTCTGGTCTGCAGGCAGCAGAGGAAGCTAAACAGTACTCCAAGCAAAGACGTGGGGGGAGAGATATCGGATCCGTTCACTGTTAATACAGAGGAGTCTCTAGGGCCAGGAATTATAGCCACAGAGATGCTCCACTTAAAGAAGGAACCAGGGCTGAAGCAGTTAACGGCGCCTGTGAGGGAGATGATTACCTGTCGGGCCTTATCCATTATATCTGACTGTAAATACTGTAAATATTCCTCTTCCCCAAGTAAAGTCCAAGTTCTGGTTAAGAACCTCGTGTCCTCTGAAATTATTGCTGCCCTGGTCCCAGAAGAAAATTGCCTGGAGACAGCCGCGATCAGATGGCGTGAAGTAAGTGAAGAGCACTACATACACAGCCACACTTCAGAGAGAGGACACGTATTGTCTGTAGGGTGCCATAGCGAGAGGGGGCTACAGCTCGCCCACGACTACCTCGCTGGGGCACCTTACATTTGGCGTAGTCGGCAGTGGAGATGAGCGTTGTTCTACTCGAACTGTTCGCCAATCTCAAATTCGAGCTGTTTTGGGCGGTGTTCGAGCCGTTCGGCGAACACGAATAATTTGAGAAAAATTCGGCTGTTCGAGGTTATGTTCGATAACTGTTCGTGCACCAAAATCATAACTGGATTTTTTCTCAGTAATGATGAAGATTAATGTTAATACGCAGTTTGAGTGTACAGCGGGGTGGGGGGAGGGGCAGGGGATGGATCTCTGCAGGAACAATGAAGATCTCCATTTTTTTTTCTCTTTCCCGCATTTGCAGTGGGGAGGTGCAATCTGTCAGCCTATCAGCAGCGCACACACGGAGCGAAGTGCTTTTTTTCACACAAGCAAGGGCATGTGTCATTGGCAGTGTATGTCACATGTCCTTGCCCTATAAGACCAAGCCATTTTCCCCGTCGCCACCATTTTCTCACTGCTGCAGCTGCGTGTTAGACGGCACCGCTGTTGCTGTGTGCGCTATACCTTGTTAATTTCAAGCCAATTTTCGCACAAATATACAGATAGCTTGGGAGTAGGGAATAGTTGTGATTGCAGTCCTTTTAAGGACTAGGTTACAGCATTTCCTACGACTTTTATCAGGGAGGTCTGTGCTCTTAAATAGATAGGTTGTGGGAGTAAAGACTAATTGTAATTGGAGTCCTTTTCAGGACTAGGTTACATCAGTTCCTATCAGTTTTTGCCAGGCAGGTCTGTGCCAGTGCTGTGCAAGTTTTTTTCACAGCATTTGGCTGAATCTAGCAAAGCTAATCCTTTTTGGCCTATTGCAGAGTGTGTTAGTCAGTGGAGTAGCCTATCTGTGTTGCAAGATATACCACCTGTGTATAGAATACCAATTTTTTTACTGCACCTAGTGAAGTAAAATCTTTTGGGCATAGCATCATTCTATTAGTCCATCTATACTGACCTCCATCAGGTTGCAAATTAAAACTAATTTTTATCTGCATCTACAGTACCTCTGAAAAAATATTTGGGCTTCTACCTGTGTGTGGGACTTGTTGTATTAGTCCATCTATACTGACCTCCATCAGGTTGCAAACTGAATATATTTTTTTCCTGCATCTACCTCTGAAAAAATATTGGGCTTCTAGCTGTGTGTGGGTCTTGTTCTATTAATCCATCTATACTGACCTCCATCAGGTTGCAAACTGAATATAATTTTTTTCTGCATCTAGCTCTGAAAAAATATTTGGCCTTCTAGTAGTGTGTCGGACTTGGTCTATTAGTCCATCTATACTGACCTCCATCAGGTTGCAAATTAAAACTAATTTTTATCTGCATCTACAGTACCTCTGAAAAAATATTTGGGCTTCTAGCTGTGTGTGGGACTTGTTGTATTAGTCCATCTATACTGACCTCCATCAGGTTGCAAACTGAATATATTTTTTTCTGCATCTACCTCTGAAAAAATATTGGGCTTCTAGCTGTGTGTGGGTCTTGTTCTATTAATCCATCTATACTGACCTCCATCAGGTTGCAAACTGAATATAATTTTTTTCTGCATCTAGCTCTGAAAAAATATTTGGCCTTCTAGTAGTGTGTCGGACTTTCTCTATTAGTCCATCTATACTGACCTCCATCAGGTTGCAAATTAAAACTAATTTTTATCTGCATCTACAGTACCTCTGAAAAAATATTTGGGCTTCTAGCTGTGTGTGGGACTTGTTGTATTAGTCCATCTATACTGACCTCCATCAGGTTGCAAACTGAATATATTTTTTTCTCCATCTACCTCTGAAAAAATATTGGGCTTCTAGCTGTGTGTGGAACTTGTTGTATTAGTCCATCTATACTGACCTCCATCAGGTTGCAAACTGAATATATTTTTTTCTGCATCTACCTCTGAAAAAATATTGGGCTTCTAGCTGTGTGTGGGTCTTGTTCTATTAATCCATCTATACTGACCTCCATCAGGTTGCAAACTGAATATAATTTTTTTCTGCATCTAGCTCTGAAAAAATATTTGGCCTTCTAGTAGTGTGTCGGACTTTCTCTATTAGTCCATCTATACTGACCTCCATCAGGTTGCAAATTAAAACTAATTTTTATCTGCATCTACAGTACCTCTGAAAAAATATTTGGGCTTCTAGCTGTGTGTGGGACTTGTATTAGTCCATCTATACTGACCTCCATCAGGTTGCAAACTGAATATATTTTTTTCTGCATCTACCTCTGAAAAAATATTGGGCTTCTAGCTGTGTGTGGGACTTGTTGTATTAGTCCATCTATACTGACCTCCATCAGGTTGCAAACTGAATATATTTTTTTCTGCATCTACCTCTGAAAAAATATAGGGCTTCTAGCTGTGTGTGGGTCTTGTTCTATTAATCCATCTATACTGACCTCCATCAGGTTGCAAATTCAAAATAATTTTTTTCTGCATCTAACCCAGCCAATAGTTTTGGCCTAATACCACAGTTTGGCCACTCAGCTCTGCTCGGTTACCATCCATTGTTTTTTGGTGCAAACAACTCCAGAGTTGTGAATTAGTTAACCACCAAAATGAGTGGAAAAAGGCCTGCTGCTGGTGGAAAGGGGAATAGGCGTGTTGGGAAGGGGAAAAAAGGTTGTGTCCGTGGGGTAGGTGTTAAAGCAACAGTAACATCTGCAGAAGAAAGACCATCTTCCAGCCAAACTAAAATGTCTACTTCTTTTAGCGGACAATGTGATAAGATCCCTTTCTTACGGCCACGCCAATCGCTACAAATTCCAGATGAGGCACAAAAACAGCAGGTGCTTCAACGGATATCAAGTGCTCCTTTAAGTGGGCTCTCCTCCACATCAACTTCAACATCACAAATACTCCAGTCCTCAAAGGTGTCACCCAAATCGCACTTGCTTCCTCACAGCTCCCAAATCTCCAGCTGCCCGTCTGAGTATGAGGTAGAACAGATGGTTGAGTCTGCAGAGCTGTTTACTCATACTATAGCCTGGGAATCAGAGGTCGACTCCAGCGCTTCTGTGAATCCAGACGAGGAAATGATCTGCACTGATGCCCAGAATCTTTATGAGTCGGATCCAGGACCAGATGCAGAAGGTTCTGACCATAATGTAGACCCTCATTCCCAAACTGTAACTCCTGTTGGTGGAGACAATGAGGAAGACGATGATAAGACTCAAATACCTGATTGGAGCGACAACTTTAGTTTTTTGTCAGGGCAGGAACAGGTTGGCTCTGAGGACGACGGGTGTGATAACGCACAGGGTGATGATGATGAGGTCGGAGATCCCACTTACTGTCAACCCACAGTCAGCCAAGAGATGAGGTCAGCAGAGGAGGGGGAGGAAGATGCTAGTGACGACGAGGTCAGGTTGCGCCTTCCTGGACAGAGACGTAGTACTGGAAGCACGTCAACAACTGCATCCTCAAACACAACTCTGCCTCTCACCACAAGTCGTGGTGGCTCTTCAGGTCGCATGGGTGCTAAGCCTTGCATAGCCTGGGCATTTTTTCAGATCGATAAAGATGACCCAACTCGTGTTATCTGTAACATTTGTCAGCAAAAGCTAAGTAGAGGCCAAAAAATACATAGTTTGAGTACTTCATGCATGAACCGGCACATGGCCATGAAGCATAAGTTGCAGTGGGAAGCTCAGTGTGCTACAATGCGGCCTAGCCGGCCGGGCGAACCACCGTCTGCCATATCTTGTGCATCCGCGGCCTCTTCATCCTCTGTGACTGGGGGGACAGCAGTCACACCTGTTTTGGGGCGCAGACCTGCCACCTCTTTACCCGCAACAGCCAGCGTGATTGGCAGGTCATCATTTTCTTTGGAGGTGGTAACACCAGCTGGTGTTGAGCGCTGTCCGACATCGATAGCACCACCTTTGGATCAAGGCAACCTAACATGTCCGCCTGCATCTTCCTCACAGACCGGCAGTTTGCCGGGGACACCCTTATCAACCCCGTCTAAGCACAATAGCCAGCCCTCGGTCCCTCAGATGTGGACAAGTAAAAGACCATTTCCTCCTAGCCATGAGAAAGCTAAGAGGTTGAATTTCACCATCTGCAAGCTCTTGGCTACAGAAATGCTGCCTTTCCGCCTGGTGGACACAGAGGATTTTCGAGACCTTATGTCCGTCGCAGTGCCCCAGTACCAGATGCCCAGTCGGCACTACTTCTCAAAGAAAGGTGTGCCTGCGCTCCACCAGCATGTCGCACATAACATCACCGCTTCTTTGAGAAACTCTGTGTGTGACAGGGTGCATTTCACCACAGACACTTGGACGAGTAGGCATGGACAGGGGCGTTACATGTCGCTGACTGGGCACTGGGTAACTATGGTGACAGCAGGACAAGGGGCTACTGTCCAAGTCTTGCCGTCCCCACGAGTTGTGCGTCAATCCTCTTTATGTCAAAGTTCCTCCACTGTTTCTGCCTCCTCAACCTCCTCTCGGTCTTCCACCTGCACCCAAAGCCTGTCTGGTCATGCCACAAGCTTTCTAACTGCGCAGAAGGGATCCTGCACACCTCCTTACTATGCTGGCAGTAGGGCTCAACGTCATCAGGCGGTTTTTACATTGAAATGTCTGGGAAATGTGAGTCACACAGCTGAGGAGTTGTGGTCAGCTCTGGAGAACCAATTTCATGAATGGTTGTCTCCACTGGACCTGAAACCAGGGAAGGCCGTGTGCGACAATGCTGCAAACCTGGGTGCGGCCCTTCGCCGGGGCAATGTCACACACGTGCCTTGTATGGCTCACGCTTTGAACCTGGCTGTCCAGCAATTTTTAGCCCACTATCCCAGACTAGATGGCCTTCTGCAGAGGGCACGGTCGCTGTGTGCTCACTTCCGCCGTTCGCATCCCGCAGCTCAGCGACTTACATCTCTACAGAAGTAGTTGGGCCTGCCACTTCACCGGCTAAAATGCGATGTGCCTACCCGGTGGAATTCAACTCTGCACATGTTGCAGCGACTGTGGCAGCACCGACAAGCCCTGGTGCAATACGTTCTGACGTATAGCCTGGGCCAACGAGATTCAGAGGTGGGGCAAATCACGCTGGAGGAGTGGTCTCAGATCAGGGACCTATGCACCCTTCTGCACAGTTTTGAAATGGCGACGAAGATGTTTAGTGCTGACGATGCCATTATCAGCATGACTATTCCGGTGATTTACATGCTGGAGCACATGTTAAACAGAATTCGGAGTCAGGTGGTGGCACAAGAGGAGGTGGAGGAAGTAGAGGAGGAGGAGTTGTATGTGGAAGGGCTAACATCTGCAAGGTCCAGACGGTCGGCAGCACCAAGGCGGCAGGCATGTGAGGGTGGGGGAGATGGTTTTACAAGGGCGCATGGTAGCAGCCAAACTAGTGAGGAAGGTGCAGGAGCCCAGGAAGAAGTGGAGGACGAACTGATGGAAGACTCATCAGATGAGGGAGACCTTGATCACATTTCTGTTGTGCGAGGTTGGGGGGAGAGGACAGAGGAAGGAAGCATGATTGTTACCTCGCCACCAACACAACAGGGACTTGGTGCTCCTGGATGCGCAACACACATGAGTGCCTTCTTGCTGCACTACCTGCAACATGACCCTCGAATTGTGAGAATTAGAAATAATCCTGACTACTGGGTTGCCACACTGTTAGATCCCCGGTACAAAAGTAAATTTGCAGAAATTATTCCTGCCATAGAAAGGGATGCACGCATGCAGGAGTATCAGCAGAGACTGTTGCAGAATCTTACATGTGCTTTTCCACAAAATACCAGTGGTGCACGTAGTGAATCTCACAGTTCCAACTTGCCAACCGTGGGACCGTCAAGTGTTCAGCACTCAAACCGTAACAGAACCACAGTATCTGCTGGTAACATCAATTTTGCGGAATCATTTCACCACTTTTTTAGCCCATCCTTTGCAAGGCCACAGGAGACAAGAAGTCTGACACATAGTCAACGCCTAGAGACGATGGTACAGGAGTATCTCCAAGTAAACATTGAAGCCACGACTGTGTCACTGGACCCTTGCTCTTTTTGGGCTTCCAATCTGGATAAATGGCCGGAGCTAGCCACTTACGCCTTGGAGATCTTGTCATGCCCCGCAGCCAGCGTTCTGTCTGAACGTGTGTTCAGCGCTGCTGGTGGTGTGCTGACAGATAAGAGCACGCGGCTCTCCACTGATAATGTAGACAGACTCACGTTCATAAAGATGAACAAATCATGGATCCGAAACGACTTTTCTACCCCTGTGTCATCCTGGGGAGAGTAAAAGCTTGATGATTGGTTAAAATCACCCTACCAACCGTTTTAAGCTTTCAAATTACTAATCATGTTTATCTGTATCTTGACTGGAAAATAATTTGGGCTTTGTAGCAGTGTGCAGCACTGATCCTATTAGGCCATCTATACTAAAGCTTCACCAGATTTAAAATTAAAAATAATTTTTAGCTGCATCTAGCCCGGAAAATAATTTTGGGGCTCCGAGATGCGCAAGGCACATAAGTGCCTTCTTGCTGCACTACCTGCAGCATGACCCTCATATTGTCAGAATTCGAAGTAATCATGACTACTGGGTTGCCACACTCTTAGATCCCCCAAACTTTTCGATCAACCTTTTCATTTTAATAAAGACCAAAAAAATGGTCATTTTTGAAATTATAAGCATTAGCAGGTTGTTAGAAACTGAAATCAAACAGTTTTCAACTCAAAACTTTATTCTAGGTGATGTTACATTTTCACATAGGACCCCTTGTTCGAAAGGAGCTTCTGAACTCTCTCGTCCATTGAATTTGTCAGGTTTTGGATGGTTTCTGCTTCAATTGTTTTGCATGAGGACAGAATACCCTCCCAGAGCTGTTGCTTAGATGTGAACTGCCTCCCGCCATCATAGACACTCCTTTTAATGATGCTCCAAAGGTTCTGAATGGGGTAGAGGTCAGGGGAGCATGGGGGTCACACCATAAGTTTGTCCCTTTTTATGCCCATATCAGCCAGAGATGCAGATGTTTTATGTGCAGCATGAGATGGTGCATTATCATGCAGAAAAATGATCTTGCTGTGAAATACACTGCTCTTCTTCTTGAACCATGGCAGGAAGTGCTGTTTGAGAAAATCCACATACATTATGGAGTTCATCTTTAGCGCCTTCAGGGATCCTAAAGGGGCCGACAATCTCTCTCCCCATGATTCCAGCCCAAAACATTACTCCACCTCCTCCTTGTTGGCGCTGTAGCCGTGTTTGCGTGGGGTGTCCATCAACCAGCCATCCTCCACTCCATCCATCTGGACCATCGAGCGCTGCACGGCACTCATCCGTGAACAAAACAGTTTTGAAATCAGTCTTCATGTAATGTTTGGCCCACTGGAGCCATTTCTGCTTGTGTGAAGTGGATAGAGGAGGTCGACAGGATGGCGCATGCACAGCTGCAAACCTCTGAAGGACCCTGCATCTTGTTGTTCGGGGGACGTTGGAGGCACAAGCAGCTTCAAAAACTTGTCTGCTGCTATGACAAGGCTTTTTTGCCGCTGCTCTTTCAACCTGACGTAATTGCCTGTAGGAAAGAGTCCTCAATTTGCCCTTATCAGCACGCACACGTGTGTACTGTGAATCAGCTACATACTTCTTGATTGCCAAGACACTTCATCCTGATCATCGCACAATGTTGATTGTAGTCATGCCTTGACCTAAACACTCCACAATTTGTTGCTTCTCAGCAGCCGACACATCCTTTTTCTTTCCCATTTTGGCAGAAAATGTAGGCTGCTTAATAATGTGAGAGAGCCTTCTTAAGTAGTCTTGCCTTTCATTGGACACACCTGCCAAACTAATTAGCACAGGTGTCTGCAATTGCTTACAGTGATATAAAGAGCCCTGACACACATCACCATCAATGAGTTTAAATGACAAACAAACAAATTCTTCCCTTATCACTCCTAAACACTTTTTGCATAATAATTTGGAACGCAGTGTACATGTGCTTTTCCACAAAACACCAGTGGTTCACGTAGTGAATCTTACAGTTCTAACTTGCCAACCGTGGTCTGTATGGAGTTGTTCAATAAAGGGCCCAAAATTAAGATAACATAGATGGGAGAGGTCTCTATGAATAGGAATTCCTAAGTATTTGATACCCTGTGAGGGCCAGGCAAAGGGAAAGTTGGACTGGATGGAATCCTATATGGATTTGGGGAGGGAGACATCGAGGGCCTCAGACTTCGCTGCATTGATTTTAAAATTTTACCATGTAACAAAGTGATCTATTTCAGCCATAACAGCATGGATGGATATATGTGATTGAGTGATATATACTAGGACATCATCAGCAAATAGAGAGCACTTGTACTCGGTGCCTCCCACCTCAATCCACCTAATATTGGGGTTATGGCGAATTGATGAGAGCAGGTGCTGCGTCACTAGGATGTATAAGAGAGGGGACAGAGGACATCACTGCCTTGTCCCATTGGTGATTGTGAAAGGTGATGAAAATGTTTTGACGCACCCCCTGGGCCTTGGGACACCCGGAGCCGGACCCTTTTTGGTGGATGCTGGTGGTTGTAGTCTTCGTGGCGGCGACCCGGTTCCGTGGCTCAGGGCGGTCAAACCAGTGGCGGAACTATTTATGTGGTTTTGATGTTTAAATGTCCGACTACGCCACCCGTGGATTGCGGTCAGAGTGAACCGCCGCTACAGGGCAGACCGCTGAGGCTGGTGTTGTGGGTGCAGCAGAGCGTAGCATAACTCCCCACGGGAGGAGTATAGCCTCAGGGCAGTGTATGCGGAGGATGGGGGTGATGGTGCAGGGCAGCAGCAGTAACGACACGGAGTCAGTGATGCAGTTCAGGGCCTTTACTCACAGTTCTTATTATCCAGACCACGTCTGCAGGTAACGGCTGCCCACGTCGTACTGTGCTCACCAGGTGAGGGGCTCAGACAACTCCCAGATAACTTTGGAGCACTTCACAGGACCCCCTTTGTGTGTCCTTTGTCTGGCCTTTCTTACCAACACTTCTGTCCGGCTGCCTCGGGCCTCCTCTTGGTAAACTTGGCGCCAGTTTCCCTGACCCTATGTGGTGCCTTCCTAGAGGGTGTAGCGAGGTGCTGCGCCACATAAAATGTCAGAGCCTCCGGTTTCTAGCTGAGGGTCGTTTCCTGCCTCCACTAGTTCGGGGACCGGTCTCCCCCTTTGGCCTGACCCCTCCACGCAGGTGGATTTGGGCGTGCGGTGGCGACTCGCCCGTCCGCACCCCTGGGATCCCTTCATTCCTCGTTCCTGGAGCCTTCTCCGCTCCTCTTCCTTCCTTCTCCCTCTTCCAGGCCTGGGCCTCTGTTACTAGGCCCGCCTCCGGAGCAGAGCTCATGCAGAGCCCCTGCTCCCTGCCACTTCTGCTCAGACTTCTCTGCACTGAACTAAGATGGTGCCCACCTTTTATACTCCCTTCTCAATGCACCCAGGAACTGCTTCCTCCCTGCTCCTGCACTACAGGGTTCCCCTTCCTCAGTGTTCCCTCCCCCCACTCCAGCCAGGGACAGGGACTGTCGTGCCCATCTCAGGGGCATATTGGTCGCCCTGCCCCACGGCAATGTGGTGTAATGCATGCAGGTGTCGGGTCCTGATCCACACTCCATCCTTACCTGAGAGTGAGATATCACACCTCTGGGTGAGGTGCAATACGTCTGTAGCAACCGAGCCCTCAGGGTGCTACAGTTCCATTTATCTTCAGCCTAGGTGACGTATTGCGATACAGGGCCGTGATTTTGGCTATAAAAGGGTCCCCTAGACCCCTACCCCAAGCTTTTTAAGAGAATCATATATGGCGTGCCAGGAGACTCTATGGAATGCTTTCTCAGCATCCAACGAAAGTATCTAATTACAAATTTTTAACTGCATCTAGCCCAGGAAATACTTTGTGCCTAGTAGCAGTGTCTGCTAGTCAGCGGATTATCCCGGCTGTTAAGCAAGCTGCACCACCTGTAGTTTAGACACTTAATTTTTTCAAAGGAAATGCTTCGGGACCATGGGATACTTAGTGAAGAGCATCAGGAGGCACCCCAAGGCATAGGGACTGGGACTGGCAGTAGGATGCCTTGCGGTGGACAGCCGAGCTTGATCCTTATAAAAGCTTTTTAACTGCAGCAGCTTTAGTGGACGCTACTGGAGCTGGAATTACCGCGGCTGCTGGCATGAGACTTGCCCTCCAATAGATCCTTGTAAATGGATTTAAAGTGTATTCATTCAAATTAGAGAGACAATTTAAATTAAAAAGCTTAGAGCTGCCTCCACCACAGGGGGGCTCGCTCTACCCACCAGCGGACAGGCACCAGTATTGGGAGAGGGGGGCTGGCCATCAGGGTTCACCGCGGCTCTGGCACAAACCCGGCGACACGCAGGAGGCACAGGCAGGAGCGGACTGGCCGTGTCGGCTTCTCACTTTTTGGATTTTAGAAGGGCATGACATGCCTATATCTGTGTCTCCCCCTCCTTTTACTCCTCCACCTCTTTTATTTTCGCATGACTATATGTACTTGTCACTTTTCGATGTGTTAGTTATGTCTTCTGAGCAGTTTGTCAGCTTTTGGACACCTTTGAAGGTGTTTTCTATGTGTTTCTATGTGTTTTTGTTTGCCTGCCATTGGTTTTAACAGTGTTCGAAGGTGTTCGACGAACAGTTCGACGAACAGTTCGGCGAACACACGGGTGTTCGACGAACCGAACCGAACTCGAACACTACGGGGGTGGCTCAACACTAGTCGGCAGGATGCGAGCTCCTCGCATGAAGAAAGCGGGGAAGAGCCGACACAGAACACTGAGGAGAAAGTGTTGGAAGGCATGCGGCCCAAGATGGCGGCCCAAAGCATGGATTCCAAGATGGTGACGACGGCGGTAAAGTCTGGGAGAAGAACCGCCCATCGTGGGAGTGGACGGCGCTGGAGAGCGCGAAAAGATGTCCAGCCCCTACGAGTTCCGGCCCGAAGGGGGATGGGCCCAGCGGTGAAGATGCGCCCCAGGATGGGACGTCCAGTGAGGAAGAGGGCGCGGCGCAAAGTGAAGTCCGGCCCCGTGAGTATCAGCGCGCACAGAGAGGGGGCGCGGCTGAAGGCGGAGCGGCCGAGAGTGACGAGTGACGCGGCGGTCGCGTCAGAGGTCCGGCCCAGGAAGAGGCGGAGCTGGACGCGCAGGACGCGCGTCACCGGTAAGCGACCGGCGCCATTTTCTGTCCGGCACGTAAGGAGAAGGAGGTGCGGCAGCAGACGTCCTGAAAGGATGGCAGCCCCAGAGCCTGACAACGTGCGCGAGGCAAGCGGTGAGGAGGAACCCCTGAAGATCACTACACCAGGGGCCGCGGCTGGAAGTCGTCCGCCGGCGGGCGCTGCCCGCGATCCGCTGCCTTTACCCCCAGTGGCTGTTCAGTGGGCCACTAGGCCTGATCCGGAGCTGGGCCTGCTAGTCCACGAGCTTCACATGTGGTGCTGGAGCCGGATGCCGGAGGAAACGTCCCCCTCGGCTGAGGGAGGAGAACATCCAGGTGGGGCCGGAGCAATAGCTGCAGCGAAGCTTACAGAAGGTGAGCGGTCCATGCCCCAGCGGCCGGTCACGTCTGCGGTACCTGCCCCAGTAGTTTCCGTGGCAACAGAGGCCCCCAGGCCTTCAGGGGATGGTGCGGAAGGGAAGCCCCCTAAAAGAAAGGCCCCGCGGGAGAATTTCTGGTCGTTGGCCTTGGAGGCCCTACATTCCCCCTCGGCAGAGCGGTACGCCGAGCCCAGGAGTCCTAAGTGGGCTACCCGGGACCCCCCGATGACCGCGCGAGAACAGCGGCGATGGACCGATACCTTCCTGAGAGGCTGGCTGGAGGGGTCCAACGCGGCAAGAAGGGAGTCAGTGGACGAAGCTCAGACCCGGGGGCGGGTCATAGAATTCCGTATCCATGAGGGGTACGGGTTTCTGGAAGAAGAATGGACCGGGCACGAGGTGTTCGTGTCCCGCGAGGCGGTAAAACGGGACTATCTGCCTGACCGTTTACACAACCTGCACGTGGGGGACATCGTGCACTTTGTAAAATGTGAGTGCCAAAACGGGTGGTATGCGGCTGCGGTCACCCGCCCATATAAATGGGAAGACGTCCTAGAGAAGGACCGACAGGTCTTCGAGAGGAGGGCCAAAAGAGAGGCTAAGCAACGCTGGGCTGGGGAAGCCCCTAAAGGCTTTCTGTCCCCACCTAAGGCCAGTACTCCACCGACAGAGGAGCCTGGAAGGCGGCAGTGGGGAGATATTGTGAGCGACGAGGAGGAGGATGTCGCCAGCAGCAAGGAAGCCGATTTCCTTAGTGAGGTGCCAGAGAAGGAGTCGGCACCATAACACCCAGGAGGGGCTGAGGCAGTTGAGCAGGGGGCTGCCAGAGAGACTCAGGCTGGTGTTAGCCAGGAGGTCCATCATTTTTCTGTCACCAGCTACGGCCCTACCCAGGTCGGCTGTGGCAGTGCTACGTCCTCGGACGAGGACCCCGGGCCTAGCAGATACCCCGATCAGCCGTGGAAGTGGAGGAAGCCACCTTCATCTGCAGCATGGGCCGCCTTCATGACGGAACAGAGGGAGGCCCGGAAGAAGTGAGCTAAGTGGGCTAAAAGGTCCGTTGACCTTTCACTTCTTCTCCTACTAGGACCCATCGGTGGTGGTCCTTTCTGTAGTTTGGGACTGTTACCCAGTGGGGGCGAAGTGCCCCATGTTGACTTCAGTTGAAACAGAAAAAAATGGAGGACTGTTCCCCTACCTCCTAGGCCAGGAAGGCCTTAAGCAGCACCCAAAAGTTGCGTGCCCGGGAGAGCTGCTCTTTTTGTTTTTATTTTTGTTTTCTTTTTGTTGCGCTTGTTGCACCTTTTTCTGCTGGAATTTAAATTGCTGAGGCACACCTTGAGGATGGATATCCTCCGAATCTAAGAGACTTGCGGCCTAGCGGGAAGAACCGGTGACCCCCGCTAGGGCCAAGAAGAAAAGAGACTCACAGGGTGTTACCTGTGACGGTGTGCCTCAGAATGTAGCCCCAGGAGGGGATTAAGGGCTATTGAAGAGTTGACCTGATTTAAAAATGTGGACATGGACACTTCGTTTCCAGGGTCCTTACCAAGAAGGACCGGTGCCTCTGAAAAAGTTGATAGTGGACTGTCCTGAATTGCTGTTCCAGGGCCCTTAACCGAGAAGGGCTGGTCTTCCATCCAAGAAGATGACATCAGGACCAGTCGCTTACTAAGAATGTTTTAGTAAAATTTAGTAATGTAATTTTATAACTATTGATTGATGTTTATTGCCTAGTGTGGTCAGGGATGACCAACATTAAAGTGTCGGGGAATGTAATAGTGGGGAAGGGCGTAGCCTTCCCTTGAGACTGAGAGAGTAAAAGGAAGAGTTCCTGAAGACAGACCTCCCCAACTGTGGTAGGCCAAGCTAAGGGGGTTAGCTTTAGTGGTCCGGTTGGTAGAGCAGAGGGGGAACTTAGTGCCCTTATCAAACCTAGAGAGATATAGAGCTTGTTCCTGGTATAGTTCCTTCTGGGCTGTAGTACCTGAAAACAGCCACAAGATGCCACTGTTCGGGGTGCAGATGTCAGGATGAGTCTGCTAGCCGAGCTATAGACAGTGATGGGTTAAGGTTCTGTGATGACAGCTCACTGAGGGTGGGCATATTAGGAAAGTCTCTGTTTTAATTTCCTGAATCAGGAAGTGATTTAGAGTAGTACAAGAAGGGATTGCGACCTGATGAGACAGCCTTACTATAGTGGCTGCTAGGGTAGACGGGAGCTCCGAACCCTCAGACAGTGAGATCCCAGTGCGCAGTTCTCCCCACGCAAGAGCACGAGTCCTGTTCGCTCGCCGTAGAAACTCACCAAAGCATAGTGAGGACACGGGGCACTTCTGGTCTGCAGGCAGCAGAGGAAGCTAAACAGTACTCCAAGCAAAGACGTGGGGGGAGAGATATCGGATCCGTTCACTGTTAATACAGAGGAGTCTCTAGGGCCAGGAATTATAGCCACAGAGATGCTCCGCTTAAAGAAGGAACCAGGGCTGAAGCAGTTAACGGCGCCTGTGAGGGAGATGATTACCTGTCGGGCCTTATCCATTATATCTGACTGTAAATACTGTAAATATTCCTCTTCCCCAAGTAAAGTCCAAGTTCTGGTTAAGAACCTCGTGTCCTCTGAAATTATTGCTGCCCTGGTCCCAGAAGAAAATTGCCTGGAGACAGCCGCGATCGGATGGCGTGAAGTAAGTGAAGAGCACTACATACACAGCCACACTTCAGAGAGAGGACACGTATTGTCTGTAGGGTGCCATAGCGAGAGGGGGCTACAGCTCGCCCACGACTACCTCGCTGGGGCACCTTACATATGTCACACAGAATAGTTAATACATAACATTTCCCACATGTTTACTTTACATCAGCACAATTTTGGAACCAAATTTTTTTTTATTAGGGAGCTATAAGGGTTAAAAGTTGACGAGCGAGTTCTCATTTTTCCAACAAAATTTACAAAACCATTTTTTTAGGGACCACATCATATTTGAAGTCACTTTGAGGGGTCTTTATGACAGAAAATACCCAAAAGTGACACCATTCTAAAAACTGCACTCCTCAAGGTGCTGAAAACCACATTCAAGAACTTTATTAACCCTTCAGGTGCTTCACAGCAATTTTTGGAATGTGAAAAAAAATAATTAACATTTAACTTTTTTCACAAAAATGTTACTTTAGACCCAATTTTTTTATTTTTGCAGGGGTACAAGGAAAAAATGGGCCCCAAAATTTGCTGTACAATTTCCCCTGGGCACGCAGATATCTCATATGTGGGGAAAAAATACTGTTTGTGCGCACGGCAGGGCTCGGAAGGGAAGGAGCGCCATTTGACTTTTTGAATGTAAAATTTGCTTGAATAATTAGCGGATGCCATGTTGCATTTGGGGAGCCCCTGATGTGCCTAAACAGTGGAAACCCCCCACAAGTGACACCATTTTGGAAACTAGACCCCTCAGGGAACTTATTTAGATGTGTGGTGAGCATCTTGAACCCCCAGGTGCTTCACAGAAGTTAATAACATTGAGCCGTAAAAATACAATTTTCACATTTTTCCCACAAAATTGTTTTTCAGCCCCCAATTTAGAATTTTCAAAAGGGTAACAGGAGAAATTGCACCAAGCAGTTTGTTGTGCAATTTCTCCTGAGTAAGAAGATACCCCATATGTGGGGGAATACCACTGTTTGGGCGCACGGCAGGGTTCGGAAGAGAAGAAGCGCCATTTGACTTTTTGATTGTAAAATTTGCTTGAATAATTAGCGGATGCCATGTTGCGTTTGAAGAACCCCTGATGGGCCTAAACAGTAGAAACCCCCCACAAGTGACACCATTTTGTAAACTAGACCCCTCAGGGAACTTATTTAAATGTGTGGTGAGCATCTTGAACCCCCAGGTGCTTCACAGAAGTTTAGAACATTGAGCCGTAAAAATAAAATTTTCACATTTTTCCCACAAAAATGTTTTTCAGCCCCAAATTTTACATTTTTATAAGGGTAACAGGAGAAATTGCACCATGCCGTTTGTTGTACAATTTCTCCTGAGTAAGCAGATACCCCATATGTGGGGGAAAACCACTGTTTGGGCGCACGGCAAGGTTCGGAAGGGAAGGAGCGCCATTTGACTTTTTGATTGTAAAACTTGCTTGAATAATTAGCGGACGCCATGTTGCGTTTGGAGAGCCCCTGATGTGCCAAAACAGTGGAAACCCCCCACAAGTGACCTCATTTTGGAAACTACACCCCTCAAGGATTTTATCAAGGGGTATAGTGAACATTTTGAACCCAGAGGTACGACACAGAATTTGATAACATTAGGCCATCATATTGAATAAGTTGTCATTAGTCTTGAGCGCAAGTGCTCGCTACTTGAGTTTGCATCGGGTACTCAGGAATGCACCATGTATCAAGGGTGCTCGAGTGACATGCTCGAGTCCCCGCCTGCATGTTTCACGGTTATTAGACAGCCAAAAAAAAACATGCGGAGATCGCTCGTGCATGGCAGGCAATCCCTGCGAGGTTTTTTTGGTCGCGAAGCATATGGGACAGAGACTCGAGCATGTCACTCGAGCACCCACAATACTCAATGCATACCTGAGCACCCGATGCAAACTCAAGTAGTGAGCACTTGCGCTCAACACTAGTTGCCATATCGTCATCTTTTTTTTTTTTTACTTTTGAAAAAAATCCCAACCCTAACCCTAGCCCAACTCTAACCCCAACCCTAACCCTAGCCCAACTCTAACCCCAACCCTAACCCTAGCCCAACCCTAACCCCAACCCTAACCCTAGCCCAACCCTAGCCCTAACCCCACCCTAACCCCAACCCTAACCCAAGCACAAACCTAGCCCAACCCTAGCCCAACCCTAACCCTAGCCCAACCCTAACCCTAGCCCAACCCTAACACCAACCCCAACCCTAACCCTAGCACAACCCTAGCCCCAACCCCAACCCTAACCCGAGAGTTTATTTTTTATGCCGTTCCTCATGCGGTATAAGTGATTACATGACTTTATTCTTCAGGTCGGTGCGACTACAGAGATACCAGAATCATATCGGGTTTTAATGATTGACAGCTGTCACACACTAAAAGGCGCATTTTTTTGTAAAATCTAGTTTTTGCATCGCCATATTTTGAGAGCTATAATTTTTCCATATTTTGGCCAACAGAGTCATGTGACAGCTTGTTTTTTGCAGGATGAGTTGACGTTTTTATTGGTGCCATTTTCAGGCACGTGACATTTTTTGATCGCTTTCTATTCTGATTTTTGGGAGGCAGAATAAACAAAAACCAACAATTCAGGAATTGCTTTTTTTAAAAAAAAATTTATTCTGCTCCGCATGTGGTAAAATTGATAAGGTAGCTTTATTCTTCGAGTCAGTACGTTTACAGTGGTACCACATTTATACCGTTTTTCTATGTTCTGGCGCTTTTACATAATAAAAGCAATTTTATAGAAAAAAATTTTTTTTTGCATCGCTTTATTCAGAGAGCTATAACTTTTTTATATTTCGGCTGATAGATCTGTATGGTGACTTGTTTTTTGCGGGATGAGATGGTGTTTTCAGCGGTATCATTTTTATTTATATTCGTCTTTTTGATCGTGTGTTATTTCATTTTTTGTTTGGCGGTATGATGACAAAGCATTGTTTTCTGCTTTGTTTTTTTTTTACCGTGTTCACTGAAGGGGTCAACTAGTGGGGCAATTTTATAGGTCAGGTCGTTCTGGACGCGGCGATACCAAATATGTGTACTTTTATTGTTTTTGTTTTTTTTCATAATAATATTTATTGATGGGTACATTATATTTTTATTTTTGGTGGATTATTTTTTTAATTTTTTTTTAAATATTTTTACAATTTTTTTTTTCACTTTCTGACAGTTTTTTTACTTTTACACTCTGTCCCACTATGGGAATTTCACTTTTTTTATTCTGATCACCTGCATAGCACAGGAATGGAGCACCATACCTGTGCTATGCAGGCTGTCAGCGCTGCACAGGGAGAAGATAGTTTGGTCATGCACTGCGCATGACCAAAAAATCTTCCTGCTGTTTGGTGACCCGGATGTTGTCATGACGACATTGGGTCATCATGGCAACATCTGGGAAGCCGCGGCAGACAGCGCTGGAGGCCGGAAGAGGAGGTGAGTATTGAGATCACCTCCCCTTAGCCACCGCAATGCTGCAATCGACTTCGATCGCAGCATTGCAGTGTTAATGTGCGGGGAGTGGTGCGGGACTACTCCTTGCACATAGCACCGGGTGTCAGCTGTGATCCGGCGATGCCTGTGTGTGGGTGTAAGGGGGAAGACCGGGGCGTAAGTGCTTTCAGAGCAAGGGATCATGACTGCGATGAAGATATGGAGGTGGATGAGACCCGTAGCTTCCGTTTCGTGGGACCGCTGACCGCGGCGCAGGGACAGATCGGAGAGACGTCAGAAGAACAAGTGCTAGGGCGGCCAAGAGATGACTGGATCCGACTTCAACAGACTGACAGGGAAGTTGCTCAATTACATCAATGTGTGGCTTTGCGGCAAGTCCCCAGTCAAGAAGAGAGGAGTACCCTGTCCCCGGGAGCACTGAAAATGCTGGGACAATGGGAGAGACTGTGTTTGCGAGATGGGCTGCTGTACCGACGGGTGCTGCTACTGCGAGAGTTCGGGACCACCTGGCAAGTGGTGATCCCAGAGAAGTTGGTCGGAGTAGTGGCCAAGGAGGCTCATGAATGAGGGGCTCACTTCGGACCAGAGAAGACATTTCAGTGGTTGCAGAGGCTGGTGTATCATCCCCGACTGCGAGTAACAATAGAAGACACTTGTCGAAGATGTCGGAACTGTGAGCTGGTTAAGCGTGTCCCCATACAAACCATTGTGACTTCAGCCCCCTTGGAGGTGCTGATGATCGACTATTTGGCTGTTGGACCGGCGCATCTCGGGTATGAACATTGCCTGGTAATGACAGACCACTTCACAAAGTTTGCGGTGGTGACCCCGACCTGGGACCAGACCGCCGAGTCAGCTGCACAGGCCATCTGCCGAGACTTCATTCGGGTGTACGGCTGCCCAAAGAGGATCCATTCCGATCAAGGCGTCTGCTTCCAAGGCCGGGTGATGGAAGAGCTGCACCGGTTGTACAAGATTGAGAAGTCACGGACCACTCCTTACCACCCTGAAGGAAATGGGGCCTGTGAACGCTTAAATCGGACACTGATCCAAATGCTCCGCACGGAGGAAGATCGGAAGGTACGATGGCCTGAGTTTGTGGCCGAGCTGGTGTGGGTCTACAACAACCGAGTGAATAGTACGACGGGGTTCACTCCTTATACCTTGCTGTTCGGGCGAAAGGGGCAAGAGATCATCGAGTTAGAGCTGGACCTCGAGGAGGACTACCCACGGACGGGGATGTCTTCCTGGGTCCGGGAACATCGGCATCGACTGCAGACCCTCCGACGGTTGGTACAACAAAAGTTTCAGGAACTCAAACATCATGAGACATTGCCTCATTGAGGGACAGCTCTGAGGCCCGGGGAGCGGGTGTTGGTTCGGGACAGGCGTCTCCGGAGCAAATTGAGTAATTGGTGGGAACGGACCCCGCACCGAGTGAAGCGCAGGATTGGCGCTGAAGGACCTGTGTATGAAGTTCAACCTGAGGGGACTGAAGGAAACCCTACCAGAGTGGTTCATCGTAGTATGCTGCGGCCCTGTCTGTCTAAAGATGACAAGGATGAAGAAGAATCACCTGCTTCTAGAGAAGGTCCTGTCACAGTTGCCCCAAGCCACGAGGTGGACGAAGAAGAATTGTTGATTCTACCTCCGAGCCCCAGCACTCGATTACCTGCAGTCCCCAGTGCAGGCGGCGAGGGAACAACATCAGTTGAAGCCACCCGGCAGGCAGAGATTGGGAATCTCAGTGACCCTGCACCCCCATCGGTCAAACTGAGTTACGCCGATCAGAACGGACAACAGCAGGAGTGCCTCCTCAACGTTAAGAACAAGATCAATTTATATGGCACCGTATCGTCCAGGAAGTCCAAGAGTGTGAACGTTTGATGAAGGAACTCTCGTCCGTGGAATGGCAAGTTAAAGGAGAGCGGGAATGTAAGGGGGAAGACCGGGGTGTAAGTGCTTTCAGAGCAAGGGATGCGGAACTGCCGGGGCCGTACCTCCTGTTGCAGGGGGGAGACAGACTGCTAGCACAGGGGTCATGTGACTGGGAAGTTGGGGGTGTGTCCAGAGACAGAGCTGGGAAGTCAGGTGACAGAGGGACTCCTGGTGTGTCTGGAGTGAGGAAGAGACGAGGACGTTTTGCGCGGGAAAGCGGAGCCGAGTCCTGCGCAGGAGAACAGTGTGAGAGGGTCCAGGTTCCTGGCTCGAGTACTTGGAGCAGGAGTCGGTTACAGTGGACCGGAGGAGCCAAGCCTGACTATAGAGACAAGGTACGCAGGGTCCGTTGAGCCGAGCACGTGAGGTGCCGTGTTATGGACTAGGGGCTCAGCAGGTAAAACCGGATACCGCCTGCTGCCGCCAGAAGACGGAGCATTGTTTGGGTGGGGAAGCCTGAAGAAATCATCACCTGCATCCGCTGGTGACTGCCTTGTGAGGAGCAAGAATCAGCTAAGTGTACAAACTGACGTTTACAACCAGTTCGGCTCTGCTACATCTTGTCAGACTGTGAACTGTTAGTTATAGACTTTCACCTGCTACTTCCCTTGTTATTCCCCATATTTTCCTTGTTGCTCCCTGCGTGGAGATTGACCTTGTTCTTATAAACCTTCCCTGTTTATTAACCCCGTATTGGCTGCTCTGTGTTTCTTTCTGTGTCACTGCATCTAAAGAACCCGTGTTACATGGGTGCGATCGCAAAGACGTACTAATACGTATCAGGATCTTAAATCCAAGGGTGCAGATAAGTATTACTACGTCTTGGGCTTTAAAGGGATCAAAAAATATATAACGGCGTTCTCTTTCACAACCAGCACAGAAGCTGGCAGCTAACTTTGGTGTGTCAGCCATGGGCGATACATGATGTCTCTGCAATTCGCCACCCATGACAGCATGCTGATGTCAGCACCGGCCTCTGATTGGCCGATGGAATGTATCACAGTGCAGGGAGCAGTTCACAGTTCAGCTGTGCATCATCAGACGCATATCCAGCTAAAATAGCCAATTACATCACATTACATTTTCCTGCATGGGGCTGGTCGCGGTCGCACTCTCTACAACTGCAATAATTATGCCCCTGCTCAGGGTCCAACAGGTTTAGTGTCAGCACTTTGTACTTTTACTTATTGTTAGCATTAGAGATGAGCGGTGTTCGACTAGAACTGTTCGCCAATCTCAAATTCGAGCTGTTTTGGGCGGTGTTCGAGTTGTTCGACGAACCCGAACGATTTGCAAAAAATTCGGCTGTTCGAGGTTATGTTCGATAACTGTTCGTGCACCAAAAGCGTGTCCTGCATGTCTGGCGCTATTTAGAGCACCAATCATGCAGGGATTGTCTGCCACTCACTGTAATGCCACAGCCATGGTGGTTGTGGCATTACAGTGATTGCCCAAATCGATGGGAACAGTGCCAACAGTGAAACATGAAAAGCCGGCAATTCAGCAGCGGCATACACCTGTACCCGACAATTTAGAACCGAGAGAATAGAGCTTCACACATAGATTAGATAGATATAAACATGTCAGCCACATATATACGAAGTACAGTGAAAGTGCTGCTTACTGTACTTGTCATTTAGCGTAAAGGATTTATCAAAAAAAATAATAGTGTTTTCATGCACCGTCTCTTTAAAAAAGCCAGCCGGCAATTCAGCAGCGGTACCCGACAATTTAGAATAGAAGGAATAGAGAATCACACATAGATTAGATAGATAGAAACATGTCAGTCACATATATAAAAAGTGCAGTGACAGTGTTGATTACTGTACTTGTCATTTAGTGTAAAGGATTTATTTAAAAAAATAATAGTGTTTTCATGCACTGTCTCTTTAAAAAAGCCGGCTGGCAATTCAGCAGCGGTACCCGACAATTTATAACAGACAGAATAGAGCATCATACATAGATTAGATAGATAGAAACATGTCAGCCACATATATACGAAGTACAGTGACAGTGTTGCTTACTGTACTTGTCATTTAGCGTAAAGGATTTATCAAAAAAAATAATAGTGTTTTCATGCACTGTCTCTTTAAAAAAGCCGGCCGGCAATTCAGCAGCGGTACCCGACAATTTATAACAGACAGAATAGAGCTTCACACATAGATTAGATAGATAGAAACATGTCAGTCACATATATATGAAGTACAGTGATAGTGTTGGTTACTGTACTTGTCATTTAGTATTAAAATAAAGGATTTATTATTAAAAAAATTGGCGTGGGGTTCCCCTTAATTTTAGGCTCTAGCGGAGGTTAAGCAGACGGCTGGGGCAGATGTTTGAAGCCTGGGAAGGGGGTAATACCCACGGAGCTTCCCAGGCTACTAATATCAGCCCCCAGCTGAATACATAGCCTTTACTAGCTATTAAAATGGGGGACCCCCCAAAAAAATGACGTGGGGTCCCCCCTAATTTAATAGCTAGCAAAGGCTAGGCAGACAGCTGGGGGCTGATATTAATAGCCCAGGAAGGGAGCCATGAATATTGGCCCCCTCCCAGGCTAGAAACACCAGCCGTCAGCCGCCCCAGAAATGGCGCATTCATAGGATGCGCCAATTCTGGCACTTAGCCTCGCTCTTCCACGCTGCCCTGGTGCGGTGGCAGGGGGTAATAGGGTTGGGGTTGATGTCAGCTTATAATGCCAGCTGACATCAAGCCCAGGTTAGTAATGGAGAGGCGTCTATAAGACACCCCCATTACTAACCCCATAGTCAAAGTTAAAAAAAGCACAAACACCCAGAATAAAGTCATTTAATTGAAATAAAGACACAAGCCTTTATTGTTCTAAATTAAACCATACTTACCGTCACGCCCATTCCAGCTGAAGCCAACGATCTCCTGCAATAAAAGAAAAATAATAAAGCAACCTCATCCTTACCTTTCCATGGTTCCCACGACAGCTTCAGCTCTGCTACATCGAGATGACAGGCTGGACCGCAGCAGAACGCTGCCATCCAGCCTCTCATCCCGCAGACACTGAGAAGCGCAGGCTTGCTTGCGCTTCTCAGCGTCTCTCTGTGACGACATCCAGATGAGCCGAGTTCATGTCCAATGAACTCGGCTCACCTCATGCACGTCACTGACAGCGTGGGAAAATTCTCAAGCTGAAGCGGTGAGTGCAGGAGAATTCTCCCACGCTGTCAGTGACGTGCATAAGGTGAGCTCATGTCCAATGAACTCAGCTCACCTCCTGCACGTCACTGACAGCGTGGGAGAATTCTCCTGCACTCAGCGCTTCAGCGTGAGAATTCTCCCGCTGAAGCGCTGAGTGCAGGAGAATTTTCCCACACTGTCAGTGACGTGCATAAGGTGAGCTCATGTCCAATGAACTCAGCTCACCTCCTGCACGTCACTGACAGCGTGGGAGAATTCTCCTGCACTCAGCGCTTCAGTGTGAGAATTCTCCCACGCTGAAGCGCTGAGTGCAGGAGAATTTTCCCACGCTGTCAGTGACGTGCATGAGGTGAGCCGAGTTCATTGGACATTAACTCGGCTCATCTGGATGCCCTCACAGAGAGACACTGTGGAGCGCAAGCAAGCCTGCGCTTCTCAGTGTCTGCGGGATGACAGGCTGGATGGCAGCGTTCTGCAGCAGTCCAGCCTGTCATCTCGATGTAGCAGAGCTGAAGCTGTCATGGGAACCATGGAAAGGTAAGGATGATGTTGCTTTATTATTTTTCTTTTATTTCAGGAGATCGTTGGCTTCAGCTGGAATGGGCGTGATGGTAAGTATGGTTTAATTTAGAACAATAAAGAATTGTGTGTTTATTTCAATTAAAGGACTTTTTTCTGGGTGTTGTGTTTTTTTTAAATACTTTACTAGAAATTCATGGTGGTCATGTCTAATATTGGCGTGACCCCATGAATTTCGGGCTTAGGGCCAGCTGATAATGCCAAGCTGGCCCTAACCCCTTTATTACCCAGTGAGCCACCGCATCAGGGCCCTGGATGAGTTGGGTACAGCGCCAGAAGATGGCGCTTCTATGAACGCGCCATTTTCCGGGGTGGCTGCGGACTGCAATTTGCAGCGGGGGTGGCCCAGAAAGCTTGGGCCTCCCTGCGCTGCGGATTCCAGCCCCCAGCTGCCTAGTTGTACCTGGCTGGACACAAAAACAGGGCGAAGCCCCACGTCAATTTTCTTTAAATTATTTCATGAAATAATTAAGAAAAAAAGGGCTTCCCTATATTGTTGTGTCCGGCCAGGTACAAATAGGCAGCTGGCGGTTGGGGGCAGCTCGTTCCTGCCTGCTGTACCTAGCTGGACACAAATATAGTGCGAAGCCCCACGTCAATTTTTTTTAAATTATTTCATGAATTTCCTGAAATAATTTAAAAAAATTGAAGTGGGGCTTCGCACTATATTTGTGTCCAGCCAGGTACAGCAGGCAGGAACTGGCTGCCCCCATCCACCAGCTGCCTATTTGTACCTGGCCGGACACAACAATATAGGGAAGCCCTTTTTTTCTTAATTATTTCATGAATTTCATGAAATAATTAAAAAAAATTGAAGTGGGGCTTCGCACTATATTTGTGTCCAGCCAGGTACAGCAGGCAGGAACGGGCTGCCCCCAACCACCAGCTGCCTATTTGTACCTGGCCGGACACAACAATATAGGGAAGGCCTTTTTTTCTTAATTATTTCATGAATTTCATGAAATAATTAAAAAAAAAGTACGTGGGGCTTCGCCCTATTTTTGTGTCCAGCCAGGTACAACTAGGCAGCTGGGGGCTGGAATCTGCAGCGCAGGGAGGCCCAAGCTTTCTGGGCCCCCCCCCGCTACAAATTGCAGTCCGCAGCCACCCCGGAAAATGGCGCGTTCATAGAAGCGCCATCTTCTGGCGCTGTACCCAACTCATCCAGGGCCCTGGTGCGGTGGCTCACTGGGTAATAAAGGGGTTAGGGCCAGCTTGGTATTATCAGCTGGCCCCAAGCCCAAAATTCATGGGGTCACGCCAGTATTAGACATGACCGCCATGAATTTCTAGTAAAGTATTTAAAAAAAACACAACACCCAGAATAAAGTCCTTTAATTGAAATAAAGACACAATTCTTTATTGTTCTAAATTAAACCATACTTACCATCACACCCATTCCAGCTGAAGCCAACGATCTCCTGCAATAAAAGAAAAATAATAAACCAACCTCATCCTTACCTTTCCATGGTTCCCACGACAGCTTCAGCTCTGCTACATCGAGATGACTGGCTGGACCGCAGCAGAACGCTGCCATCCAGTCTGTCATCCCGCAGACACTGAGAAGCGCAGGCATGCTTGCGCTCCTCACTGTCTCGCTGTGACGGCATCCAGATGAGCCGAGGTCATGTCCAATGAACTCGGCTCACCTCATGCACGTCACTGACAGCGTGGGAAAATTCTCACGCTGAAGTGCTGAGTGCAGGAGAATTCTCCCACGCTGTCAGTGATGTGCATGAGGTGAGCTCATGTCCAATGAACTCAGCTCACCTCCTGCACGTCACTGACAGCGTGGGAAAATTATCCTGCAATCAGCGCTTCAGCGTGAGAATTTTCCCACGCTGTCAGTGACGTGCATGAGGTGAGCCGAGTTCATTGGACATGAACTCGGCTCATCTGGATGTCGTCACAGAGAGACGCTGAGCAGCGCAAGCAAGCCTGCGCTTCTCAGTGTCTGCGGGATGACAGGCTGGATGGCAGCGTTCTGCTGCGGTCCAGCCTGTCATCTCGATGTAGCAGAGCTGAAGCTGTCGTGGGAACCATGGAAAGGTAAGGATGAGGTTGCTTTATTATTTTTCTTTTATTGCAGGAGATCGTTGGCTTCAGCTGGAATGGGCGTGACGGTAAGTATGGTTTAATTTAGAACAATAAAGGATTGTGTCTTTATTTCAATTAAAGGACTTTATTCTGGGTGTTTGTGTTTTTTTTAACTTTGACTATGGGGTTAGTAATGGGGGTGTCTTATAGACGCCTCTCCATTACTAACCTGGGCTTGATGTCAGCTGGCATTATAAGCTGACATCAACCCCAACCCTATTACCCCCTGCCACCGCACCAGGGCAGCGTGGAAGAGCGAGGCTAAGTGCCAGAATTGGCGCATCCTATGAATGCGCCATTTCTGGGGCGGCTGACGGCTGGTGTTTCTAGCCTGGGAGGGGGCCAATATTCATGGCTCCCTTCCTGGGCTATTAATATCAGCCCCCAGCTGTCTGCCTAGCCTTTGCTAGCTATTAAATTAGGGGGGACCCCACGTCATTTTTTTTGGGGGGTCCCCCATTTTAATAGCTAGTAAAGGCTATGTATTCAGCTGGGGGCTGATATTAGTAGCCTGGGAAGCTCCGTGGGTATTACCCCCTTCACAGGCTTCAAACATCTGCCCCAGCCGTCTGCTTAACCTCCGCTAGAGCCTAAAATTAAGGGGAACCCCACGCCAATTTTTTTAATAATAAATCCTTTATTTTAATACTAAATGACAAGTACAGTAACCAACACTATCACTGTACTTCATATATATGTGACTGACATGTTTCTATCTATCTAATCTATGTGTGAAGCTCTATTCTGTCTGTTATAAATTGTCGGGTACCGCTGCTGAATTGCCGGCCGGCTTTTTTAAAGAGACAGTGCATGAAAACACTATTATTTTTTTTGATAAATCCTTTACGCTAAATGACAAGTACAGTAAGCAACACTGTCACTGTACTTCATATATATGTGACTGACATGTTTCTATCTATCTAATCTATGTGTGATTCTCTATTCCTTCTATTCTAAATTGTCGGGTACCGCTGCTGAATTGCCGGCCGGCTTTTTTAAAGAGACGGTGCATGAAAACACTATTATTTTTTTTGATAAATCCTTTACGCTAAATGACAAGTACAGTAAGCAACACTTTCACTGTACTTCGTATATATGTGGCTGACATGTTTCTATCTATCTAATCTATGTGTGATGCCCTATTCTTTCGGTTCTAAATTGTCGGGTACAGGTGTATGCCGCTGCTGAATTGCCGGCTTTTCATGTTTCACTGTTGGCACTGTTCCCATCGATTTGGGCAATCACTGTAATGCCACAACCACCATGGCCTGTGGCATTACAGTGAGTGGCAGACAATCCCTGCATGATTGGTGCTCTAAATAGCGCCAGACATGCAGGACACGCTTTTGGTGCACGAACAGTTATCGAACATAACCTCGAACAGCCGAATTTTTTGCAAATCGTTCGGGTTCGTGGAACAACTCGAACACCGCCCAAAACAGCTCGAATTTGAGATTGGCGAACAGTTCTAGTCGAACACCGCTCATCTCTAGTTAATACGCAGTTTGAGTGTACAGCGGGCGGGGGGAGGGGCAGGGGATGGATCTCTGCAGGAATAATGAAGATCTCCAATTTTTTTATCTTTCCCGCATTTACAGTGGGGAGGTACAATCTGTCAGCCTATCAGCAGCGCACACACGGAGCGAAG
The DNA here is from genome assembly GCF_046119375.1 of Phyllobates terribilis. NCBI lineage: Eukaryota > Metazoa > Chordata > Amphibia > Anura > Dendrobatidae > Phyllobates > Phyllobates terribilis. The sequence continues at coordinate 698,176,113 of NW_027362762.1, forward strand.
TGCTTTTTTTCACACAAGCAAGGGCATGTGTCATTGGCAGTGTATGTCACATGTCCTTGCCCTATAAGATCCAGCCATTTTCCCCGTCGCCACCATTTTCTCACTGCTGCAGCTGCGTGTTAGACGGCACCGCTGTTGCTGTGTGCGCTATACCTTGTTAATTTCAAGCCAATTTTCGCACAAATCTACAGATAGCTTGGGAGTAGGGAATAGTTGTGATTGCAGTCCTTTTAAGGACTAGGTTACAGCATTTCCTACGACTTTTATCTGGCTGGTCTGTGCTCTTAAATAGATAGGTTGTGGGAGTAAAGACTAATTGTAATTGCAGTCCTTTTCAGGACTAAGTTACATCAGTTCCTATCAGTTTTTGCCAGGCAGGTCTGTGCCAGTGCTGTGCAAGTTTTTTTCACAGCATTTGGCTGATTCTAGCAAAGCTAATCCTTTTTGGCCTATTGCAGAGTGTGTTAGTCAGTAGAGTAGCCTATCTGTGATGCAAGATACACCACCTGTGTATAGAATACCAATTTTTTTACTGCACCTAGTGAAGTAAAACCTTTTGGGCATAGCATCATTCTATTAGTCCATCTATACTGACCTCCATAAGGTTGCAAATTGAATATAATTTTTTTCTGCATCTAGCTCTGAAAAAAAATTTGTCCTTCTAGCAGTGTGTCGGACTTGTTCTACTAGTCCATCTATACTGACCTCCATCAGGTTGCAAATTAAAAATAATTTTTTGTCTGCATCTAGCTCTGAAAAAATATTTGGCCTTCTAGCAGTGTGTGGGACTTGGTCTATTAGTCCATCTATACTGACTTCCATCAGGTTGCAAATTAAAAATATTTATTTGTCTGCATCTAGCTCTGAAAAAATATTTGGCCTTCTAGCAGTGTGTGGGACTTGTTCTATTAGTCCATCTATACTGACCTCCATCAGGTTGCAAATTAAAAATAATTTTTATCTGCATCTAGCTCTGAAAAAATATTTGGGCTTCTAGCAGTGTGTGGGACTTGTTCTATTAGTCCATCTAGACTGACCTCCATCAGGTTCCAAATTAAAAATAATTTTTATCTGCATCTAGCTCTGAAAAAATATTTGGCCTTCTAGCAGTGTGTGAGACTTGTTCTATTAGTCCATCTATACTGACCTCCATCAGGTTGCAAATTAAAAATATTTTTTTGTCTGCATCTAGCTCTGAAAAAATATTTGGCCTTCTAGCAGTGTGTGGGACTGTTCTATTAGTCCATCTATACTGACCTCCATCAGGTATGCAAACTGAATATAATTTTTTTCTGCATCTACCTCTGAAGAAATATTTGGGCTTCTAGCAGTGTGTGGGACTTGTTTTATTAGTCCATCTATACTGACCTCCATCAGGTTGCAAATTCAAAATATTTTTTTTTCTGCATCTAGCTCTGAAAAAATATTTGTCCTTCTAGCAGTGTGTAGGACTTGTTCTACTAGTCAATCTATACTGACCTCCATCAGGTTGCAAATTAAAAATAATTTTTATCTGCATCTAGCTCTGAAAAAATATTTGTCCTTCTAGCAGTGTGTGGGACTTGTTCTACTAGTCAATCTATACTGACCTCCATCAGGTTGCAAACTGAATATAATTTTTTTCTGCATCTACCTCTGAAAAAATATTTGGGCTTCTAGCAGTGTGTGGGACTTGTTTTATTAGTCCATCTATACTGACCTCCATCTGGTTGCAAATTAAAAATAATTTTTATCTGCATCTAGCTCTGAAAAAATATTTGGCCTTCTAGCAGTGTGTGGGACTTGTTCTATTAGTCCATCTATACTGACCTCCATCAGGTTGCAAACTGAATATAATTTTTTTCTGCATCTACCTCTGAAAAAATATTTGGGCTTCTAGCAGTGTGTGGGACTTGTTCTATTTGTCCATCTATACTGACCTCCATCAGGTTGCAAATTAAAAATATTTTTTTGTCTGCATCTAGCTCTGAAAAAATATTTGGCCTGCTAGCAGTGTGTGGGACTTGGTCTATTAGTCCATCTATACTGACCTCCATCAGGTTGCAAATTGAATATAATTTTTTTCTGCATCTAGCTCTGAAGAAATGTTTGTCCTTCTAGCAGTGTGTGGGAATTGTTCTACTAGTCCATCTATACTGACCTCCATCAGGTTGCAAATTCAAAATATTTTTTTTTCTGCATCTAGCTCTGAAAAAATATTTGTCCTTCTAGCAGTGTGTGGGACTTGTTCTACTAGTCCATCTATACTGACCTCCATCAGGTTGCAAATTAAAAATAATTTTTATCTGCATCTAGCTCTGAAAAAATATTTGTCCTTCTAGCAGTGTGTGGGACTTGTTTTATTAGTCCATCTATACTGACATCCATCAGGTTGCAAATTAAAAATAATTTTTATCTGCATCTAGCTCTGAAAAAATATTTGGCCTTCTAGCAGTGTGTGGGACTTGTTCTATTAGTCCATCTATACTGACCTCCATCAGGTTGCAAACTGAATATAATTTTTTTCTGCATCTACCTCTGAAAAAATATTTGGGCTTCTAGCAGTGTGTGGGACTTGTTCTATTAGTCCATCTATACTGACCTCCATCTGGTTGCAAATTAAAAATATTTTTTTGACTGCATCTAGCTCTGAAAAATTATTTGGCCTTCTAGCAGTGTGTGCGACTTGTTCTGCTAGTCCATCTATACTGACCTCCATCAGGTTGCAAATTCAAAATAATTTTTTGTCTGCATCTAGCTCTGATAAAATATTTCGCCTTCTAGCAGTGTGTGGGACTTGTTCTATTAGTCCATCTATACTGACCTCCATCAGGTTGCAAACTGAATATAATTTTTTTCTGCATCTACCTCTGAAAAAATATTTGGGCTTCTAGCTGTGTGTGGGACTTGTTCTATTAGTCCATCTATACTGACCTCCATCAGGTTGCAAATTGAAAATAATTTTTTTCTGCATCTAACCCAGCCAATAGTTTTGGCCTAATACCACAGTTTGGCCACTCAGCTCTGCTCGGTTCCCATCCATTGTTTTTCTGTGCAAACAACTCCAGAGTTGTGAATTAGTTAACCACCAAAATGAGTGGAAAAAGGCCTGCTGCTGGTGGAAAGGGGAATAGGCGTGTTGGGAAGAGAAAAAAAGGTTGTGTCCGTGGGGTAGGTGTTAAAGCAACAGTAACATCTGCAGAAGCAAGACCATCTTCCAGCCCAACTAAAATGTCTACTTCTTTTAGCGGACAATGTGATAAGATGCCTTTCTTACGGCCACGCCAATCGCTACAAATTCCAGATGAGGCACAAAAACAGCAGGTGCTTCAGGGGATATCAAGTGTTCCTTTAAGTGGGCTCTCCTCCACATCAACTTCAACATCACAAATACTCCAGTCCTCAAAGGTGTCACCCCAATCGCACTTGCTTCCTCACAGCTCCCAAATCTCCAGCTGCCCGTCTGAGTATGAGGTAGAACAGATGGTTGAGTCTGCAGAGCTGTTTACTCATACTATAGCCTGGGAATCAGAGGTCGGCTCCAGCGCTTCTGTGAATCCAGACGAGGAAATGATCTGCACTGGTGCCCAGAATCTTTAAAAGTCGGATCCAGGACCAGACGCTGAAGGTTCTGACAATATTGTAGACCCTCATTCCCAAACTGTATCTCCTGTTGGTGGAGACAATGAGGAAGACGATGATGAGACTCAAATACCTGATTGGAGCGACAACTTTAGTTTTTTGTCAGGGCAGGAACAGGTTGGCTCTGAGGACGACGGGTGTGATAACGCACAGGGTGATGATGATGAGGTTGGAGATCCCACTTACTGTCAACCCACAGTCAGCCAAGAGATGAGGTCAGCAGAGGAGGTGGAGGAGAATGCTAGTGACGACGAGGTCAGGTTGCGCCTTCCTGGACAGAGACGTAGTACTGGAAGCACGTCAACAACTGCATCCTCAAACACAACTCTGCCTCTCACCACAAGTCGTGGTGGCTCTTCAGGTCGCATGGGTGCTAAGCCTTGCATAGCCTGGGCATTTTTTCAGATCGATAAAGATGACCCAACTCGTGTTATCTGTAACATTTGTCAGCAAAAGCTAAGTAGAGGCCAAAAAATACATAGTTTGAGTACTTCATGCATGAACCGGCACATGAATATGAAGCATAAGTTGCAGTGGGAAGCTCACTGTGCTACAATGCGGCCTAGCCGGCCGGGCCAACCATCATCTGCCATATCTTGTGCATCCACGGCCTCTTCATACTCTGTGACTGGGGGGCCAGCAGTCACACCTGTTTTGGGCCGCAGACCTACCACCTCTTTACCCGCAACAGCCAACGTGATTGGCAGGTCATCATTTTCTTTGGAGGTGTTAACACCAGCTGGTGTTGAGCGCTGTCCGACATCGATAGCACCACCTTTGGATCAAGGCAACCTATCATGTCCGCCTGCATCTTCCTCACAGACCGGCAGTTTGCCGGGGACACCCTTATCAACCCCGTCTAAGCACAATAGCCAGCCCTCGGTCCCTCAGATGTGGAAAAGTAAAAGATCATTTCCTCCTAGCCATGAGAAAGCTAAGAGGTTGAATTTCACCATCTGCAAGCTCTTGGCTACAGAAATGCTGCCTTTCCGCCTGGTGGACACAGAGGATTTTCGAGACCTTATGTCCGTCGCAGTGCCCCAGTACCAGATGCCCAGTCGGCACTACTTCTCAAAGAAAGGTGTGCCTGCGCTCCACCAGCATGTCGCACACAACATCACCGCTTCTTTGAGAAACTCTGTGTGTGACAGGGTGCATTTTACCACAGACACATGGACGAGTAGGCATGGACAGGGGCGTTACATGTCGCTGACTGGGCACTGGGTAACTATGGTGACAGCAGGACAAGGGGCTGCTGTCCAAGTTTTGCAGTCCCCACGAGTTGTGCATCAATCCTCTTTATCTCAAAGTTCCTCCACTGCTTCTGCCTCCTCAACCTCCTCTCAGTCCTCCACCTGCACCCAAAGCCTGTCTGGTCATGCCACAAGCTTTCTAACTGCGCAGAAGGGATCCTGCACACCTCCTTACTATGCTGGCAGTAGGGCTCAACGTCATCAGGCGGATTTACTTTGAAATGTCTGGGAAATGTGAGTCACACAGCTGAGGAGTTGTGGTCAGCTCTGGAGAACCAATTTCACGAATGGTTGTCTCCACTGGACCTGAAACCAGGGAAGGCCGTGTGCGACAATGCTGCAAACCTGGGTGCGGCCCTTCGCCGGGGCAATGTCACACACGTGCTTTGTATGGCTCAAGTGTTGAACCTGGTTGTCCAGCAATTTTTAGCTCACTATCCAGGACTAGATGGCCTTCTGCAGAGGGCACGGTCGCTGTGTGCTCACTTCCGCCGTTCGCATCCCGCAGCTCAGCGACTTACATCTCTACAGAAGTCGTTGGGCCTGCCACTTCACCGGCTAAAATGCGATGTGCCTACCCGGTGGAATTCAACTCTGCACATGTTGCAGCGACTGTGGCAGCACCGACAAGCCCTGGTGCAATACCTTCTGACGTATAGCCTGGGCCAACGAGATCCAGAGGTGGGGCAAATCACGCTGGAGGAGTGGTCTCAGATTAGGGACCTATGCACCCTTCTGCACAGTTTTGAAATGGCGACGAAGATGTTTAGTGCTGACGATGCCATTATCAGCATGACTATTCCGGTGATTTACATGCTGGAGCACATATTAAACAGAATTCGGAGTCAGATGGTGGCACAAGAGGAGGTGGAGGAAGTAGAGGAGGAGGAGTTGTATGCGGAAGGGCTAACATCTGCAAGGTTCAGACGGTCGGCAACACCAAGGCGGCAGGCATGTGAGGGTGGGGTAGATGGTTTTACCAGGGCGCATGGTAGCAGCCAAACTAGTGAGGAAGGTGCAGGAGCCCAGGAAGAAGTGGAGGACGAACTGATGGAAGACTCATCAGATGAGTGAGACCTTGATCACATTTCTGTTGTGCGAGGTTGGGGGGAGAGGACAGAGGAAGGAAGCATGATTGTTACCTCACCACTAGTGTTGAGCCACCCCCGTAGTGTTCGAGTTCGGTTCGGTTCGTCGAACACCCGTGTGTTCGCCGAACTGTTCGTCGAACTGTTCGTCGAACACCTTCGAACACCGTTAAAATCAATGGCAGGCAAACAAAAACACATAGAAACACATAGAAAACACCTTCAAAGGTGTCCAAAAGCTGACAAACTGCTCAGAAGACACAACTAACACATGGAAAAGTGACAAGTACATATAGTCATGCGAAAAGAAAAGAGGTGAAGGAGTAAAAGGAGGGGGAGACACAGATATAGGCATGTCATGCCCTTCTAAAATCCAAAAAGTGAGAAGCCGAGACGGCAAGTCCGCTCCTGCCCGTGCCACCTCCGTGTCGCCGGGTTTGTGCCAGAGCCGCGGTGAACCCTGACGGCCAGCCCCCCTCTCCCAATACTGGTGCCTGTCCGCTGGTGGGTCGAGAGAGCCCCCCTGTGGTGGAGGCAGCTCTAAGCTTTTTAATTTAAATTGTCCCTCTAATTTGAATGAATACACTTTAAATCCATTTACAAGGATCTATTGGAGGGCAAGTCTCATGCCAGCAGCCGCGTAATTCCAGCTCCAGTAGCGTCCACTAAAGCTGCTGCAGTTAAAAAGCTTTTATAAGGATCGAGCTCGGCTGTCCACCGCAAGGCATCCTAGTGCCAGTCCCAGCCCCTATGCCTTGGGGTGCCTCCTGATGCTCTTCACTAAGTATCCCGTGGTCCCGAAGCATTTCCTTTGAAAAAATTAAGTGTCCAAACTACAGGTGGTGTAGCTTGCTTAACAGCCGGGATAATCCGCTGACTAGCAGACACTGCTACTAGGCACAAAGTATTTCCTGGGCTAGATGCAGTTAAAAATTTGTAAGTAGATACTCTCGTTGGATGCTGAGAAAGCATTCCATAGAGTCTCCTGGCACGCCATATATGATTCTCTTAAAAAGCTTGGGGTAGGGGTCTAGGGGACCCTTTTATAGCCAAAATCACGGCCCTGTATCACAATACGTCACCTAGGCTGACGATAAATGGAACTGTAGCACCGAGGGCTCGGTTGCTACAGACGTATTGCACCTCACCCAGAGGTGTGATATCTCACTCTCAGATAAGGATGGAGTGTGGATCAGGACCCGACACCTGCATGCATTACACCACATTGCCGTGGGGCAGGGCGACCAATATGCCCCTGAGATGGGCACGACAGTCCCTGTCCCTGGCTGGAGTGGGGGGAGGGAACACTGAGGAAGGGGAACCCTGCAGTGCAGGAGCAGGGAGGAAGCAGCTCCTGGGTGCATTGAGAAGGGAGTATAAAAGGTGGGCACCATCTTAGTTCAGTGCAGAGAAGTCTGAGCAGAAGTGGCAGGGAGCAGGGGCTCTGCATGAGCTCTGCTCCGGAGGCGGGCCTAGTAACAGAGGCCCAGGCCTGCAAGAGGGAGAAGGAAGGAAGAGGAGCGGAGAAGGCTCCAGGAACGAGGAATGAAGGGATCCCAGGGGTGCGGACGGGCGAGTCGCCACCGCACGCCCGAATCCACCTGCGTGGAGGGGTCAGGCCAAAGGGGGAGACCGGTCCCCGAACTAGTGGAGGCAGGAAACGACCCTCAGCTAGAAACCGGAGGCTCTGACATTTTATGTGGCGCAGCCCCTTGCTCCACCCGCTAGGAAGGCACCACATAGGGTCAGGGAAACTGGCGCCAAGTTTACCAAGAGGAGGCCCGAGGCAGCCGGACAGAAGTGTTGGTAAGAAAGGCCAGACAAAGGACACACAAAGGGGGTCCTGTGAAGCGCTCCAAAGTTATCTGGGAGTTGTCTGAGCCCCTCACCTGGTGAGCACAGTACGACGTGGGCAGCCGTTACCTGCAGACGTGGTCTGGATAATAAGAACTGTGAGTAAAGGCCCTGAACTGCATCACTGACTCCGTGTCGTTACTGCTGCTGCCCTGCACCATCACCCCCATCCTCCGCATACACTGCCCTGAGGCTATACTCCTCCCGTGGGGAGTTATGCTACGCTCTGCTGCACCCACAACACCAGCCTTAGCGGTCTGCCCTGTAGCGGCGGTTCACTCTGACCGCAATCCACGGGTGGCGTAGTCGGACATTTAAACATCAAAACCACATAAATAGTTCCGCCACTGGTTTGACCGCCCTGAGCCACGGAACCGGATCGCCGCCACGAAGACTACAACCACCAGCATCCATCAAAAAGGGTCCGGCTCCGGGTGTCCCAAGACCCAGGGGGTGCGTCAGAACATTTTCATCACCTTTCACAATCACCAATGGGACAAGGCAGGGATGTCCTCTGTCCCCTCTCTTATACATCCTAGTGACGGAGCACCTGCTCTCATCAATTCGCCATAACCCCAATATTAGGTGGATTGAGGTGGGAGGCACCGAGTACAAGTGCTCTCTATTTGCTGATGATGTCCTAGTATATATCACTCAATCACATATATCCATCCCTGCTGTTATGGCTGAAATAGATCACTTTGTTACATGGTAAAATTTTAAAATCAATGCAGCGAAGTCTGAGGCCCTCGATGTCTCCCTCCCTAAATCCATATAGGATTCCATCCAGTCCAACTTTCCCTTTGCCTGGCCCTCACAGGGTATCAAATACTTAGGAATTCCTATTCATAGAGACCTCTCCCATCTATGTTATCTTAATTTTGGGCCCTTTATTGAACAATTCCATACAGACCACGGTTGGCAAGTTGGAACTGTGAGATTCACTACGTGCACCACTGGTATTTTGTGGAAAAGCACATGTAAGATTCTGCAACAGTCTCTGCTGATACTCCTGCATGCGTGCATCCCTTTCTATGGCAGGAATAATTTCTGCAAATTTACTTTTGTACCGGGGATCTAACAGTGTGGCAACCCAGTAGTCAGGATTATTTCTAATTCTCACAATTCGAGGGTCATGTTGCAGGTAGTGCAGCAAGAAGGCACTCATGTGTGTTGCGCATCCAGGAGCACCAAGTCCCTGTTGTGTTGGTGGCGAGGTAACAATCATGCTTCCTTCCTCTGTCCTCTCCCCCCAACCTCGCACAACAGAAATGTGATCAAGGTCTCCCTCATCTGATGAGTCTTCCATCAGTTCGTCCTCCACTTCTTCCTGGGCTCCTGCACCTTCCTCACTAGTTTGGCTGCTACCATGCGCCCTGGTAAAATCATCTCCCCCACCCTCACATGCCTGCCGCCCTGGTGCTGCCGACCGTCTGGACCTTGCAGATGTTAGCCCTTCCGCATACAACTCCTCCTCCTCTACTTCCTCCACCTCCTCTTGTGCCACCACCTGACTCCGAATTCTGTTTAACATGTGCTCCAGCATGTAAATCACCGGAATAGTCATGCTGATAATGGCATCGTCAGCACTAAACATCTTCGTCGCCATTTCAAAACTGTGCAGAAGGGTGCATAGGTCCCTGATCTGAGACCACTCCTCCAGCGTGATTTGCCCCACCTCTGAATCTCGTTGGCCCAGGCTATACGTCAGAACGTATTGCACCAGGGCTTGTCGGTGCTGCCACAGTCGCTGCAACATGTGCAGAGTTGAATTCCACCGGGTAGGCACATCGCATTTTAGCCGGTGAAGTGGCAGGCCCAACGACTTCTGTAGAGATGTAAGTCGCTGAGCTGCGGGATGCGAACGGCGGAAGTGAGCACACAGCGACCGTGCCCTCTGCAGAAGGCCATCTAGTCTGGGATAGTGGGCTAAAAATTGCTGGACAACCAGGTTCAACACGTGAGCCATACAAGGCACGTGTGTGACATTGCCCCGGCGAAGGGCCGCACCCAGGTTTGCAGTATTGTCGCACACGGCCTTCCCTGGTTTCAGGTCCAGTGGAGACAACCATTCATGAAATTGGTTCTCCAGAGCTGACCACAACTCCTCAGCTGTGTGACTCACATTTCCCAGACATTTCAATGTAAAAACCGCCTGATGACGTTGAGCCCTACTGCCAGCATAGTAAGGAGGTGTGCAGGATCCCTTCTGCGCAGTTAGAAAGCTTGTGGCATGACCAGACAGGCTTTGGGTGCAGGTGGAAGACCGAGAGGAGGTTGAGGAGGCAGAAGCAGTGGAGGAAAAATGACATAAAGAGGATTGACGCACAACTCGTGGGGACGGCAAGACTTGGACAGCAGCCCCTTGTCCTGCTGTCACCATAGTTACCCAGTGCCCAGTCAGCGACATGTAACGCCCCTGTCCATGCCTACTCGTCCAAGTGTCTGTGGTGAAATGCACCCTGTCACACACAGAGTTTCTCAAAGAAGCGGTGATGTTGTGTGCGACATGCTGGTGGAGCGCAGGCACACCTTTCTTTGAGAAGTAGTGCCGACTGGGCATCTGGTACTGGGGCACTGCGACGGACATAAGGTCTCGAAAATCCTCTGTGTCCACCAGGCGGAAAGGCAGCATTTCTGTAGCCAAGAGCTTGCAGATGGTGAAATTCAACCTCTTAGCTTTCTCATGGCTAGGAGGAAATGGTCTTTTACTTGTCCACATCTGAGGGACCGAGGCCTGGCTATTGTGCTTAGACGGGGTTGATAAGGGTGTCCCCGGCAAACTGCCGGTCTGTGAGGAAGATGCAGGCGGACATGTTAGGTTGCCTTGATCCAAAGGTGGTGCTATCGATGTCGGACAGCGCTCAAGACCAGCTGGTGTTACCACCTCCAAAGAAAATGATGACCTGCCAATCACGCTGGCTGTTGCGGGTAAAGAGGTGGCAGGTCTGCGCCCCAAAACAGGTGTGACTGCTGTCCCCCCAGTCACAGAGGATGAAGAGGCCGCGGATGCACAAGATATGGCAGACGGTGGTTGGCCCGGCCGGCTAGACCGCATTGTAGCACACTGAGCTTCCCACTGCAACTTATGCTTCATGTCCATGTGCCGGTTCATGCATGAAGTACTCAAACTATGTATTTTTTGGCCTCTACTTAGCTTTTGCTGACAAATGTTACAGATAACACGAGTTGGGTCATCTTTATCGATCTGAAAAAATGCCCAGGCTATGCAAGGCTTAGCACCCATGCGACCTGAAGAGCCACCGCGACTTGTGGTGAGAGGCAGAGTTGTGTTTGAGGATGCAGTTGTTGACGTGCTTCCAGTACTACGTCTCTGTCCAGGAAGGCGCAACCTGACCTCGTCGTCACTAGCATCTTCCTCCACCTCCTCTGCTGACCTCATCTCTTGGCTGACTGTGGGTTGACAGTAAGTGGGATCTCCGACCTCATCATCATCACCCTGTGCGTTATCACACCCATCGTCCTCAGAGCCAACCTGTTCCTGCCCTGACAAAAAACTAAAGTTGTCGCTCCAATCAGGTATTTGAGTCTTATCATCGTCTTCCTCATTGTCTCCACCAACAGGAGTTACAGTTTGGGAATGAGGGTCTACATTATGGTCAGAACCTTCTGCGTCTGGTCCTGGATCCGACTCATAAAGATTCTGGGCATCAGTGCAGATCATTTCCTCGTCTGGATTCACAGAAGTGCTGGAGTCGACCTCTGATTCCCAGGCTATAGTATGAGTAAACAGCTCTGCAGACTCAACCATCTGTTCTACCTCATACTCAGACGGGCAGCTGGAGATTTGGGAGCTGTGAGGAAGCAAGTGCGATTTGGGTGACACCTTTGAGGACTGGAGTATTTGTGATGTTGAAGTTGATGTGGAGGAGAGCCCACTTAAAGGAGCACTTGATATCCGTTGAAGCACCTGCTGTTTTTGTGCCTCATCTGGAATTTGTAGCGATTGGCGTGGCCGTAAGAAAGGGATCTTATCACATTGTCCGCTAAAAGAAGTAGACATTTTAGTTTGGCTGGAAGATGGTCTTTCTTCTGCACCTACCCCACGGACACAACCTTTTTTCCCCTTCCCAACATGCCTATTCCCCTTTCCACCAGCAGCAGGCCTTTTTCCACTCATTTTGGTGGTTAACTAATTCACAACTCTGGAGTTGTTTGCACAAAAAAACAATGGATGGTAACCGAGCAGAGCTGAGTGGCCAAACTGTGGTATTAGGCCAAAACTATTGGCTGGGTTAGATGCAGAAAAAAATTATTTTTAATTTGCAACCTGATGGAGGTCAGTATAGATGGACTAATAGACCAAGTCCCACACACCGCTAGAAGCCCAAATATTTTTTCAGAGCTAGATGCAGAAAATTTTTTTATTCAATTTGCAACCTGATGGAGGTCAGTATAGATGGACTAATAGACCAAGTCCCACACACTGCTAGAAGCCCAAATATTTTTTCAGAGCTAGATGCAGAAAAAAATTATTTTTAATTTGCAACCTGATGGAGGTCAGTATAGATGGACTAATAGACCAAGTCCCACACACTGCTAGAAGCCCAAATATTTTTTCAGAGCTAGATGCAGAAAAAAATTATTTTTAATTTGCAACCTGATGGAGGTCAGTATAGATGGACTAATAGAACAAGTCCCACACGCTGCTAGAAGCCCAAATATTTTTTCAGAGATAAATGAAGAAAAAAATTATTTTTAATTTGCAACCTGATGGAGGTCAGTATAGATGGACTAATAGACCAAGTCCCACACACTGCTAGAAGCCCAAATATTTTTTCAGAGCTAGATGCAGAAAAAAATTATTTTTAATTTGCAACCTGATGGAGGTCAGTATAGATGGACTAATAGACCAAGTCCCACACACCGCTAGAAGCCCAAATATTTTTTCAGAGCTAGATGCAGAAAAAAATTATATTCAATTTGCAACCTGCTGGAGGTCAGTATAGAAGGACTAATAGAACAAGTCCCACACACTGCTAGAAGCCCAAATATTTTTTCAGAGCTAAATGAAGAAAAAAATTATTTTTAATTTGCAACCTGATGGAGGTCAGTATAGATGGACTAATAGACCAAGTCCCACACACTGCAAGAAGCCCAAATATTTTTTCAGAGCTAGATGCAGAAAAAAATTATATTCAGTTTGCAACCTGATGGAGGTCAGTATAGATGGACTAATAGAATGATGCTATGCCCAAAAGATTTTACTTCACTAGGTGCAGTAAAAAAATTGGTATTCTATACACAGGTGGTATATCTTGCAACACAGATAGGCTACTCCACTGACTAACACACTCTGCAATAGGCCAAAAAGGATTAGCTTTGCTAGATTCAGCCAAATGCTGTGAAAAAAACTTGCACAGCACTGGCACAGACCTGCCTGGCAAAAACTGATAGGAACTGATGTAACCTAGTCCTGAAAAGGACTCCAATTACAATTAGTCTTTACTCCCACAATCTATCTATTTAAGAGCACAGACCTGCCTGATAAAAGTCGTAGGAAATGCTGTAACCTAGTCCTTAAAAGGACTGCAATCACAACTATTCCCTACTCCCAAGCTATCTGTATATTTGTGCGAAAATTGGCTTGAAATTAACAAGGTATAGCGCACACAGCAACAGCGGTGCCGTCTAACACGCAGCTGCAGCAGTGAGAAAATGGTGGCGACGGGGAAAATGGCTTGGTCTTATAGGGCAAGGACATGTGACATACACTGCCAATCACACATGCCCTTGCTTGTGTGAAAAAAAGCACTTCGCTCCGTGTGTGCGCTGCTGATAGGCTGACAGATTGCACCTCCCCACTGCAAATGCGGGAAAGAGAAAAAAAAATGGAGATCTTCATTGTTCCTGCAGAGATCCATCCCCCCGCCCCGCTGTACACTCAAACTGCGTATTAACATTAATTTTCATCATTACTGAGAAAAAATCCAGTTATGATTTTGGTGCACGAACAGTTATCGAACATAACCTCGAACAGCCGAATTTTTCTCAAATTGTTCGTGTTCGCCGACCGGCTCGAACACCGCCCAAAACAGCTCGAATTTGAGATTGGCGAACAGTTCGAGTAGAACAACGCTCATCTCTACTCACCACCAACACAACAGGGACTTGGTGCTCCTGGATGCGCAACACACATGAGTGCCTTCTTGCTGCAATACCTGCAACATGACCCTCGAATTGTGAGAATTAGAAATAATCCTGACTACTGGGTTGCCACACTGTTAGATCCCCGGTACAAAAGTAAATTTGCAGAAATTATTCCTGCCATAGAAAGGGATGCACGCATGCAGGAGTATCAGCAGAGACTGTTGCAGAATCTTACGTGTGCTCTTCCACAAAACACCAGTGGTGCACGTACTGAATCTCACAGTTCCAACTTGCCAACCGTGGGACCGTCGAGTGTTCAGCACTCAAACCGTAACAGAAACACAGTATCTGCTGGTAACATCAATTTTGCGGAATCATTTCACCACTTTTTTAGCCCATCCTTTGCAAGGCCACAGGAGACAAGAAGTATGACACATAGTCAACGCCTAGAGACGATGGTACAGGAGTATCTCCAAGTAAACATTGAAGCCATGACTGTGTCACTGGACCCTTGCTCTTTTTGGGCTTCCAATCTGGATAAATGGCCGGAGCTAGCCACTTACGCCTTGGAGATCTTGTCAAGCCCCGCAGCCAGCGTTCTGTCTGAACGTGTGTTCAGCACTGCTGGTGGTGTGCTGACAGATAAGCGCACGCGGCTCTCCACTGATAATGTAGACAGACTCACGTTTATAAAGATGAACAAATCATGGATACGAAACGACTTTTCTACCCCTGTGTCATCCTGGGAAGAGTAAAAGCTTGATGATTGGTTAAAATCACCCTACCAACCATTTTAAGCTTTCAAATTACTAATCATGTTTATCTGTATCTTGGCTGGAAAATAATTTGGGCTTTGTAGCAGTGTGCAGTACTGATTCTATTAGGCCATCTATACTAAGCTCCACCAGATTTAAAATTAATAATAATTTTTAGCTGCATCTAGCCCGGAAAATAATTTTCGGGCTCCGAGATGCGGAAGACACATAAGTGCCTTCTTGCTGCACTACCTGCAACATGACCCTCAGATTGTCAGAATTCGAAGTAATCCTGACTACTGGGTTGCCACACTCTTAGATCCCCCACACTCTTCGATCAACCTTTGTATTTTAATAAAGTAAAAAAAATGGTCATTTTTGAAATTATAAGCATTAGCAGGTTATTAAAAACTGAAATCAAACAGTTTTCAACTCAAAACTTTATTCTAGGTGATGTTACATTTGCACATAGGACCCCTTGTTCGAAAGGAGCTTCTGAACTCTCTCGTCCATTGAATTTGTCAGGTTTTGGATGGTTTCTGCTTCAATTGTTTTGCATGAGGACAGAATACCCTCCCAGAGCTGTTGCTTAGATGTGAACTGCCTCCCGCCATCATAGACACTCCTTTTGATGATGCTCCAGAGGTTCTGAATGGGGTAGAGGTCAGGGGAGCATGGGGGTCACACCATAAGTTTGTCCCCTTTTATGCCCATATCAGCCAGAGATGCAGATGTGTTATGTGCAGCATGAGACGGTGCATTATCATGCATAAAAATGATCTTGCTGTGGAATACACGGTTCTTCTTCTTGAACCATGGCAGGAAGTGCTGTTTGAGAAACTCCACATACCTTATGGAGTTCATTTTTACCCTTTCAGGGATCCTAAAGGGGCCGACAATCTCTCTCCCCATGATTCCAGCCCAAAACATTACTCCACCTCCTCCTTGTTGGCGCTGTAGCCGTGTTTGCGTGGGGTGTCCATCAACCAGCCATCCTCCACTCCATCCATCTGGACCATCGAGCGTTGCACGGCACTCATCCGTGAACAAAACTGTTTTGAAATCAGTCTTCATGTAATGTTTGGCCCACTGGAGCCGTTTATGCTTGTGTGAAGTGGATAGAGGAGGTCGACAGGATGGCGTATGCACAGCTGCAAACCTCTGAAGGACCCTGCATCTTGTTGTTCGGGGGACGTTGGAGGCAACAGCAGCTTCAAAAACATGTCTGCTGCTATGACAAGGCTTTTTTGCCGCTGCTCTTTTAACCTGACATAATTGCCTGTAGGAAAGAGTCCTCAATTTGCCCTTATCAGCACGCACACGTGTGTACTGTGAATCAGCTACATACTTCTTGATTGCCAAGACACTTCATCCTGATAATCGCACAATGTTGATTGTAGTCATGCCTTGACCTAAACACTCCACAATTTGTTGCTTCTCAGCAGCCGACACATCCTTTTTCTTTCCCATTTTGGCAGAAATGTAGGCTGCTTAATAATGTGGGACAGCCTTCTTAAGTAGTCTTGTCTTTCATTGGACACACCTGCCAAACTAATTAGCACAGGTGTCAGCAATTGCTTGCAGTGATATAAAGAGCCCTGACACACATCACCATCAATGAGTTTAACTGACAAACAAACAAATTCTTCCCTTATCACTCCTAAACACTTTTTGCATAATAATTTGGAACACAGTGTACATGTGCTTTTCCACAAAACACCAGTGGTTCACGTAGTGAATCTTACAGTTCTAACTTGCCAACCGTGGTCTGTATGGAGTTGCTCAATAAAGGGCCCAAAATTAAGATAACATAGATGGGAGAGGTCTCTATGAATAGGAATTCCTAAGTATTTGATACCCTGTGAGGGCCAGGCAAAGGGAAAGTTGGACTGGATGGAATCCTGTATGGATTTGGGGAGGGAGACATCGAGGGCCTCAGACTTCGCTGTATTGATTTTAAAATTTGACCATGTAACAAAGTGATCTATTTCAGCCATAACAGCAGGGATGGATATATGTGATTGAGTGATATATACTAGGACATCATCAGCAAATAGAGAGCACTTGTACTCGGTGTCTCCCACCTCAATCCACCTAATATTGGGGTTATGGCAAATAGATGAGAGCAGGTGCTCCGTCACTAGGATGTATAAGAGAGGGGACAGAGGACATCCCTGCCTTGTCCCATTGGTGATTATGAAAGGTGATGAAAATGTTCTGATGCGCCCCCTGGGCCTTGGGACACCCGGAGCCGGACCCTTTTTGGTGGATGCTGGTGGTTGTAGTCTGCGTGGCGGCGACCCGGTTCTGTAGCTCAGGGCGGTCAAACCAGTGGCGGAACTATTTATGTGGTTTTGATGTTTAAATGTCCGACTACGCCACCTGTGGATTGCGGTCAGAGTGAACCGCCGCTGCAGGGCAGACCGCTGAGGCTGGTGTTGTGGGTGCAGCAGGGCGTAGCATAACTCCCCACGGGAGGAGTATAGCCTCAGGGCAGTGTATACGGAGGATGGGGGTGATGGTGCAGGGCAGCAGCAGTAACGACACGGAGTCAGTGATGCAGTTCAGGGCCTTTACTCACAGTTCTTATTATCCAGACCACGTCTGCAGGTAACGGCTGCCCACGTCGTACTGTGCTCACCAGGTGAGGGGCTCAGACAACTCCCAAATAACTTTGGAGCGCTTCACAGGACCCCCTTTGTGTGTCCTTTGTCTGGCCTTTCTTACCAACCCTTCTGTCCGGATGCCTCGGGCCTCCTCTTGGTAAACTTGGCGCCAGTTTCCCTGACCCTATGTGGTGCCTTCCTAGCGGGTGTAGCGAGGGGCTGCGTCACATAAAATGTCACAGCCTCTGGTTTCGAGCTGAGGGTCGTTTCCCGCCTCCACTAGTTTCGGGGACCGGTCTCCCCCTTTGGCCTGACCCCTCCACGCAGGTGGATTCGGGCGTGCGGTGGCGACTCGCCCGTCCGCACCCCTGGGATCCCTTCGTTCCTCGTTCCTGGAGCCTTCTCCGCTCTTCTTCCTTCCTTCTCCCTCTTCCAGGCCTGGGCCTCTGTTACTAGGCCCGCCTCCGGAGCAGAGCTCATGCAGAGCCCCTGCTCCCTGTTACTTCTGCTCAGACTTCTCTGCACTGAACTAAGATGGTGCCCACCTTTTATACTCCCTTCTCAATGCACCCAGGAACTGCTTCCTCCCTGCTCCTGCACTACAGGGTTCCCCTTCCTCAGTGTTCCCTCCCCCCACTCCAGCCAGGGACAGGGACTGTCGTGCCCATCTCAGGGGCATATTGGTCGCCCTGCCCCACGGCAATGTGGTGTAATGCATGCAGGTGTCGGGTCCTGATCCACACTCCATCCTTACCTGAGAGTGAGATATCACACCTCTGGGTGAGGTGCAATACCTCTGTAGCAACCGAGCCCTCAGGGTGCTACAGTTCCATTTATCTTCAGCCTAGAGGACGTATTGCGATACAGGGCCATGATTTTGGCTATAAAAGGGTCCCCTAGACCCCTACCCCAAACTGTTTAAGAGAATAATATATGGCGTGCCAGGAGACTCTATGGAATGCTTTCTCAGCATCCAACGAGAGTATCTAATTACAAATTTTTAACTGCATCTAGCCCAGGATATACTTTGTGCCTAGTAGCAGTGTCTGCTAGTCAGCGGATTATCCCGGCTGTTAAGCAAGCTACACCACCTGTAGTTTGAACACTTAATTTTTTCAAAAGAAATGCTTCAGGACCACGGGATACTCAGTGAAGAGCATCAGGAGGCACCCCAAGGCATAGGGGCTGGGACTGGCAGTAGGATGCCTTGCGGTGGACAGCCGAGCTCGATCCTTATAAAAGCTTTTTAACTGCAGCAGCTTTAGTGGACGCTACTGGAGCTGGAATTACGCGGCTGCTGGCATGAGACTTGCCCTCCAATAGATCCTTGTAAATGGATTTAAAGTGTATTCATTCAAATTAGAGAGACAATTTAAATTAAAAAGCTTAGAGCTGCCTCCACCACAGGGGGGCTCGCTCGACCCACCAGCGGACAGGCACCAGTATTGGGAGAGGGGGGCTGGCTGTCAGGGTCCACCACGGCTCTGGCACAAACCCGGCGACACGGAGGTGGCATGGGCAGGAACGGACTGGCCGTGTCGGCTTCTCACTTTTTGGATTTTAGAAGGGCATGACATGCCTATATCTGTGTCTCCCCCTCCTTTTACTCCTCCACCTCTTTTCTTTTCGCATGACTATATGTACTTGTCACTTTTCCATGTGTTAGTTATGTCTTCTGAGCAGTTTGTCAGCTTTTGGACACCTTTGAAGGTGTTTTCTATGTGTTTCTATGTGTTTTTGTTTGCCTGCCATTGGTTTTAACGGTGTTCGAAGGTGTTCGACGAAAAGTTCGACGAACAGTTCGGCGAACACAAGGGTGTTCGACGAACCGAACTCGAACACTACGGGGGTGGCTCAACACTAATTATTACAGGAAGGGGTTAGGATTGGGGATATTATTACAGGAAGGGGCCCGGATTTGAGACATTATTCCAAACGGGGCGAACATGTATAGGATCTAGAATGCTACAAGGGCCCTTACATGGTGGAGCGCATGTGATTTCCGGACGTGACGTGGATGGGGGGGGTGTGCGACATGCATGCCACATCCTGTTTTTGCGTTCCACATCCTGGGACGCACGCCGTACTAGGGCCGCCAATGTCTCCTTATTGCATACATCTTCTGTCATCACTTAACAATGGTCACATGTTTTCTTTACTCTGATATATAAACATGAGCCATTCACTGGCTCATTACCCCTGACGAAGCTGCTGGTTAGCAGCAATACGCGTTGGGTCCACACACATTGCAGGTAACTACAGTGGTGGCCAAAAGTATTGGCACCCCTGCAATTCTGTCAGATAATACTAAGTTTCTTCCTGAAAATGATTGCAATCACAAATTCTTTGGTATTATTATCTTCATTTAATTTGCTTGCAAGGAAAAAACACAAAAGAGAATGAAGTAAACATCAAATCATTGATCATTTTGCACAAAACTCCAAAAATGGGCCGGACAAAAGTATTGGCACCCTCAGCCTAATACTTGGTTGCACAACCTTTAGCCAAAATAACTGCGAACAACCGCTTCGGTAGCCATCAATGAGTTTCTTACAATGCTCTGCTGGAATTGTAGACCATTCTTCTTTGGCAAACTGCTCCAGGTCCCTGATATTTGAAGAGTGCCTTCTCCAAACTGCCATTTTGAGATGTCTCCACAGGTGTTCTATGGGATTCAGGTCTGGACTCATTGTTGGCCACCCTAGAAGTCTCCAGTGCTTTCTCTCAAACCATTTTATAGTGCTTTTGGAAGTGTGTTTTGGGTCATTGACCTGCTGGAAGACCCATGACCTCTGAGGGAGACCCAGCTTTCTCACACTGGGCCCTACATTATGCTGCCAAATTTGTTGTTCTTCAGACTTCATAATGCCATGCACATGGTCAAGCAGTCCAGTACCAGAGGCAGAAAAGCAATCCCAAAACATCAGGGAACCTCCGCCATGTTTGACTGTAGGGACCGTGTTGTTTTCTTTGAATGCCTCTTTTTTTTTCCTGTACACTCTATGTTGATGCTTTTTCCCAAAAAGCTCTACTTTTGTCTCATCTGACCAGAGAACATTCTTCCAAAACGTTTTAGGCTTTCTCAGGTAAGTTTTGGCAAACTCCAGCTTGGCTTTTTTATGTCTCGGGGTAAGAAGTGGGGTCTTCCTGGGTATCCTACCATACAGTCCCTTTTCATTCAGACGCCGACGGATAGTACGGGTTGACACTGTTGTACTCTCGGACTGCAGGGCAGCTTGAACTTGTTTGCATGTTAGTCGAGGTTCTTTATCCACCATCCGCACAATCTTGCATTGAAATCTCTCGACAATTTTTGTTTTCCGTCCACATCTAGGGAGGTTAGCCACAGTGCCATGGGGTTTAAACTTCTTGATGACACTGCGCACGGAAGACACAGGAACATTCAGGTCTTTGGAGATGGACTTGTAGCCTTGAGATTGCTCATGCTTCCTCACAATTTGGTTTCTCAAGTCCTCAGACAGTTCTTTGGTCTTCTTTCTTTTCTCCATGCTCAATGTGGTACACACAAGGACACAGGACAGAGGTTGAGTCAGCTTTAATCCATGTTAACTGGCTGCAAGTGTGATTTAGTTATTGCCAACACCTATTAGGTGCCACAGGTAATTTACAGGTGCTGTTACACGAATTAGAGAAGCATCACATGATTTTTCAATCAGTGCCAATACTTTTGTCCACCCCCTTTTTTAGGTTTGGTGTGGAATTATATCCAATTTGGCTTTAGGACAATTCTTTCTGTGTTTTTTCATTGAAGACAAATTAAATGAAGATAATAATACCAAAGAATTTGTGATTGCAATCATTTTCAGGAAGAAACTGAGTATTATCTGACAGAATTGCAGGGGTGCCAATACTTTTGGCCACCACTGTATATATATTATTTACCCCACATATACCTGTTACCGCACATATCGATTGTGTACTAATATAATAGTGGTGTGGTAGGCTGCTGATCTGGGGTGTTGTCTTAGTTTATTCTACCCGGACTTAACATATAAGGGATATTTTACAGTGCCTGCAAAGTTAAGAGGTTTTTTACACCCTTTGGCTACCATGTCCATACCTCTTGGTTTATAATGCAGCCTGCATATTATTTGTGTTTTAATTGTTTTTAAATTTTGCTTGTGTTTTGCTTGTGTATTGTAAATAAAGATTTTTGATATTTTTCATTATACTTGGGAGTGCACGGCTTTTGTTTTGCCCAACGTCTTTTTGTCTTTTCTATATGAATTGATTCCTATGTGGGGTTCCTGTAGCAACCCTCTATGTGTATGTATATTTAATTATTGAGCTGTGCCTGCCAATTCTTTTGTTTGGAATTGCTTTGATCGGAAGCGCTTGAGTCCCCAATAATAGACTCCCTAGCTTCAATTAATAAAAAAGATTATATACATTATGCATCAGAGCTACTTAACCCCTTTCAGATTATATAGGATGGCCAGAGCGCAACATGACTCTTGTCATAAGTGTCATCATACTTCCCATGCTGATTTATATAATCTAATATGGGATTGTAATGAGATTCAAAGATTTTGGTTGAAAATTGTAAACATTTTATTAGAAGAAATGTAGGCCACTATAGATTAAACAGCAGAAATATGTTCATTTGGAATCTTAGATGATGAACTATGGTGTCATCATGATAAGGTTTTCTTGAGAGAAGCACTCTTTATGAGCTGAAAGGCAATTGCTGTGCACTGGATGGGGGAATGAATGCCTTTTATACAGTATGGGAATGGAAAAAATAGTTAATACTGCAGTTTCATGTGGAAATATACACTGCTCAAAAAAATAAAGGGAACACTCAAATAACACATCCTAGATCTTAATGAATGAAATATTCTCATTGAATACTTTGATGAGGTTGCGGATGGTCTCCTGTGGGATCTCCTACCAGACCTGGACTAAAGCATCCGCCAACTCCTGGACAGTCTGTGGTGCAACGTGATGTTGGTGGATGGAGCGAGACATGATGTTCCAGATGTGCTCAATCAAATTCAGGTCTGGGGAACGGGCGGACCAGTCCATAGCTTCAATGCCTTCATCTTGCAGGAACTGCTAACACACACCAGCCACATGAGGTCTGGCATTGTCCTGCATTAGGAGGAACCCAGGGCCAACCGCACCAGCATATGGTCTCACAAGGGGTCTGAGGATCTCACCTCGGTACCTATTTGCAGTCAGGCTACCTCTGGCGAGCACATGGAGGGCTGTGCGGCCCTCCAAAGAAATGCCATCCCGCACCATTAATGACCCACTGCCAAACTGGTCATGCTGAAGGATGTTGCAGGCAGCAGATCACTCTCCACGGTGTCTCCAGACTCTGTCACGTCTGGCACATGTGCTCAGTGTGAACCGGCTTTCATCTGTGAAGAGCACAGGACGCCAGTGGCGACTTTGCATATCCTGGTGTTCTGTGGCAAATGCCAAGCATCCTGCACGGTGTTGGGCTGTGAGCACAACCCCCATCTGTGGATGTCGGGCCCTCATACCACCCTTATGGAGTCGGTTTCTAACCATTTGTGCAGACACATTCACATTTGTGGCCTGCTGGAGGTCATTTTGCAGGGCTCTGGCAGTGCTCCTACTGTTCCTCCTTGCACAAACGCGGAGGTAGCGGTCCTGCTGCTGGGTTGTTGCCCTCCTACGGCCCCCTCCACGTCTCCTAGTGTACTGGCCTGTCTCCTGGAAGCGCCTCCAGCCTCTGGATACTACGCTGACAGACACAGCAAACCTTCTTGCCACAGCTCGCATTGATGCGCCATCCTGGATGAGCTGCACTATCTGAGCAACTTCTGTGGGTTGTAGAGTCCGTCTCATGCTACCACGAGTGTGAAAGCACAACCAACTTTTAAAAGTGACCAAAACATCAGCCAGAAAGCATTGGTACTGAGATATGGTCTACATAAATAAATTCAAAACACCAATTTGCACTTTCTACATATACTGTTAGCTCCATATATATTTGGACAGAGACAACATTTTTCTAGTTTTGGTTCTAGACATTACCACAATGAATTTTAAACAAAACAATTCAGATGCAGTTGAAGTTCAGACATTCAGCTTTCATTTGAGGGTATCCACATTAAAATTGCATTGAGGGTTTAGGAGTTTCAGCTCCTTAACATGTGCCACCCTGTTTTTAAAGGGACGAAAAGTAATTGGACAGATTAAATAATTGTAAATAAAATGTTCATTTCTAGTACTTGGTTGAAAACCGTTTGTTGGCAATGACTGCCTGAAGTCTTGAACTCATGGACATCACCAGACGCTGTGTTTCCTCCTTTTTGATGCTCTGCCAGGCCTTCACAGCGGTGGTTTTCAGTTGCTGTTTGTTTGTGGGCCTTTCTGTCTGAAGTTTAGTCTTTAACAAGTAAAATGCATGCTCAATTGGGTTGAGATCAGGTGACTGACTTGGCCATTCAAGAATATTTCACTTCTTTGCTTTAATAAACTCCTGGGTTGCTTTGGCTTTATGTTTTGGGTCATTGTCCATCTGTAGTGTGAAACGACGACCAATCAGTTTGGCTGCACATGGCTGGATCTGAGCACACAGTATGGCTTTGAATACATCAGAATTCATTCGGCTGCTTCTGTCCTGTGTCACATCATCAATAAACACTAGTGACCCAGTGCCACTGGCAGCCATGCATGCCCAAGCCATCACACTGCCTCCGCCGTGTTTTACAGATGATGTAGTATGCTTTGGATCATGAGCTGTAGCATGCCTTCACCATACTTTTCTCTTTCCATCATTCTGGTAGAGGTTGATCTTGGTTTCATCTGTTCAAAGAATGTTCTTCCAGAACTGTGCTGGTTTTTATAGATGTTTTTTAGCAAAGTCCAGTTTAGCCTTTTTATTCTTGATGCTTATGAGTGGCTTGCACCGTGCAGTGAACCCTCTGTATTTACTTTCATGCAGTCTTCTCTTTATAGTAGATTTGGATATTGATACGCTTACCTCCTGGAGAGTGTTGTTCACTTGGTTGGCTGTTGTGAAGGGGTTTCTCTTCACCATGGAGATTATTCTGCAATCATCCACCACTGTTGTCTTCCGTGGGCGCCCAGGTCTTTTTGCATTGATGAGTTCACCAGTGCTTTCTTTCTTTCTCAGGATGTACCAAACTGTAGATTTTGCCACTCCTAATATTGTAGCAATTTCTCGGATGGGTTTTTTCTGTTTTTGCAGCTTAAGGATGGCTTGTTTCACCTGCATGGAGAGCTCCTTTGACCGCATGTTTACTTCACAGCAAAACCTTCCAAATGCAAGCACCACACCTCAAATCAACTCCAGGCCTTTTATCTGCTTAATTGAGAATGACATAATGAAGGGATTGCCCACACCTGTCCATGAAATAGCCTTGGAGTCAATTGTCCAATTACTTTTGGTCCCTTTAAAAGCAGGGTGGCACATGTTAAGGAGCTGAAACTCCTAAACCCTTCATCCAATTTTAATGTGGATACCCTCAAATGAAAGCTGAAAGTCTGAACTTCAACTGCATCTGAATTGTTTTGTTTAAAATTCATTGTGGTAATGTCTAGAATCAAAATTAGAAAAATGTTGTCTCTGTCCAAATATATATGGACCTAATTGTATACACAGATACATTCTCACTACATACTGTACATGTACCCCCAGACGTGTAGCCTTAATAAATGCTGGTATGAAGCTATGTGTATGTAGTAGAAGGCAAAATGCCATCAGAAGAGCTCTTGCAGGATGTGCCAGAGATGAGGAAATATTGCCATCTGCTGGCCAGACGCAATCATGCGGAACCAAGTTGTGCTAGAGAAGTTGAAGAGTGAGCAACGTCCGGGCGTGCGGGAAAGACCTCTGTCGAAATGGGATAGTGCTGACCACAGGATCTGGAGGCAAAGGGCCCACTGTAACCTTGGGCATGAATATGCTGAAAGAGGTCAGACAGTTCTTGGCCGAGGGCCCCGATAAAAACAATTGAACCAGAGCCACTCGAGATCCGGCCAGGAAGAGAGTACTCTTGGTTGCTCACACCCTAGCCACCATGTGGCAGGGGCGGGTGCCTGTAAGTTGCATCAACCTAAGCATAACGAGTATACAGTTGTTACCCCGACAAGAAGTGACTCGAGTTTGTATAATGCCAGAGGATCTCATCAGAGCTGATGCTATAGGATTGACACCTATGAAGGGAGAATCATTGACCCTAGAGATGTGACTCAACAGTCAAGAGAATGGAAGACACCATCACTTGGAAAAGAGGGAGGCTAACCTTACCGAGTTTTCGGCAAGCCAAGTCAGGCAAGTTGACCAACTACTACAGCATTACCAGGGGATGTTTGCACAGCATGAAGATGACTTTGGGTGCACCCAAGACATTCAGGACGAAATACCCACAGGAAATATGTTGCCCATTCGAGAGAGGTATCGGCAGATCCCATCTCAGATATATCAGGAGGTGAAAGAATTGTTGGCTCACATGTTGCGAAATGGCGTGATCCCTGGGAGTCAGAGTCCTTGAGCAGCCACTATTTTGTTAGTTCAGAAGGACAGCACCTTGAGGTATCGGAGGCTTAATGCATGTACTGTGGGGGACTCTCATCGAAGAGTCCCTATCTTCTCTAGGAAGCATCAAATTCTTCTCTTCCCTCTACCTGGCTAGTGGCAAGTTCCTGTAGCTGAGAAGGACCGTCCAAAGACAGCCTTTGTTCTACCTATTGGCTTGTTCAAGTTCAATCGGATGCCGTTCGGACTGACAATGCACCAGGGACCTTGCAAAGGCTGATGGAAAGATGCTTGGGGGATCTCAACTTCGAAGCCACTTTGATATATCTAGATGATATAATTATCTATTCCGCTACATTTGACAATCACCTTGGCCGACTGGAACAAGTGTTAGAGCGACTTCAGAGATATGGACTTAAAGTTAAGCCTCGCAAGTGTCATCTATTCAAGTCGGAAAATGAATGTCTGGGGCACACCGTGTCCAGTGCGGAAGTGCACCCCACCGCAATCGTCATAAGCAACACATATACAACATAAAATCAGGCCAATCCGAACACTCAATGCGATCCATGGTGTATGGATATAGTCGCAACTACATATGTTATTGTTTAGATAGTGATTACTAAGTTTGGGGAGGATCCCAATCATATAGCTAATCATAATCCAGGAGGCGTATCTCAAGAAAGGACTCCCTCTCATCATCCCTCCCCATCCACATATCAAAAGAGGATAGGGAGGCGTGACTAGGATTCCATCAGCATAAGTGCACATCGCATCACCGAACAGGAAGAGGGCGCATTCCACGAATGCGTCATAGCCGTCAGCACGACCACGGGACCCGTGGCCATGCCCCCAATGCACGTGACCAGTCACATGATCGGACCGCCTGCAAGGCTGATACATTCTACGGTGGTGCGCGCGTGTGTGATGGACACCACAATCTCCAATACATGGATCTACCTGATTGGCGTTACAACTATGGAAGGAGAACAAATATATCTATAATGAATATGCAGTCTGAGGGTAAGTATCTACATAATAAACCCATGTAAAACATAGAACCACACTATTACCATAACAACAATGATTAAGCATAAATGCATAATACATGATTAAATATACAACTGTGAAACATGATGTGTTTAAAAAAAATAAAGTAGAGAAATAAGTGAAAATAAATAATAAAATTGTGTAGCAGGAGAATATGCCAAAAAGTATACCACATAAAAAGTGTGAATACTGTATATGAGTAAGAATATCAGATAAAAAAACATATGGCAAAAAATTTTTTTTGTAAAGTGTACATGTATATATGCACATATACATAAAGATACATGTACATATATATATATATAAAAATGTAAAGTGCATATATACAAAGTATACATATGTGTATATAGAGTGTAAAGTGCCATAACAATGTCAAAAAGTGATAAATGTACATCACACACATACGTGTAATGTATTCAGTATACATAAAGTGCAAAGAGCAACATCATTAAAACAAAAATCCTGACAATATGCAATCCAAAAAAGACATACTTAATAAACATATTTATGTGAATCTATTCACAATTCTATAAAGATATCAATATATATATGGGTATAGAAAAAGGAGGCATAAATTAACCAAAAAGTAATATAAAAATATACAATTTCTTCACCCCAAAGGAAAGGGGGTCTATATCACTAAATAAGTCCCGAAGGTGTCAATGATGCAAGTTCTTAGGGTATCCAATCCATATGTGTATCCTTTCTCACAGATCTAACAAATGCAACTCCCAATAATGTCCTTGTGAAAAATACCTGCTCAACAAAAAATAAATATAAATAATTAAAAACAAGACAAACATATTAAAAAGGTGTGATAAAAAATGAAGCAGATGAAATCAGAGGAATGAAACAAAATTAATTAATTCATTCAGGCCACATGGTTGCATGGATTTCAAGGTCCAAATCCATTTAGTTTTGAGTAGTGTTGAGAGAGCACTAAAATGCTCGGGTGCTCGAAGCTCGGGCTGAGCTCACCGGGATACTTGGGTGCTCGACCCGAGCAACAAGCCCAATGTTAGTCTATGGGAGACCCGAGCATTTTTGCGGCGGCACCCCCGGCAGTCTGTAGAAAGCCTAAAAAGTGCCCAAAACGATAGTGACAGTGCTCAAATGACATGGGGACAGCATGGGGACTGCTCCAGGAAGCATTTCTGACCCCCAGGTCACTGCTGTCAACAACATGGTCAGAGGTATTAAGCCACTTTTACAGGCTCACAATAAAACATTCAAAAACTAAACTGAAACAGTTTTTCTGCGAAATATGTTAAGGAACATCCTTTCCAGGGTAAAGACTTGTGTATAAGGTAAAATAAATAGCCCAAAACAAAAATACTCCTCCACACCTTGGGCTATGTTCACAAGTAGCATTTTTTATGCGTTTTTGCACTTTTGTATTGCTTTCAACCGTGACAAATGCATTCACCGGGAAATGTCATTTTAACATTTTACAACCTTATCTGGCCATGTGCTGTGTGACACATGTATACAGTGCTGAAAAGACATGGGAACAGCATGGGGAAGACCCCTGTAAGCATCTCTGACACCCAGGTCACTGCATAAAAGTGTGCCCATCAGAAGTGATCCTTTCCGCATCAGAAGATGCAGACTTGCAACTATCCCAGTGCAAGTCCTTGTGCCAGGGCAGTGTTCAATTGTACCTCCCCCATTCCTTGCTATGCAAGTGCAAATATGCAGCCAACCACCCACCCGCAGGCTGCAATACTATACTGCTAGCTTGCACTTGAAATGGGGCCTTTTAGTTTGGAGGAGGCCAAAGCTGGCCACTACCTCATGGCTGCTTCAGCAGCGAGGTCTCCATACTCAGGCCCCAGCTGCCACTATTTGTCCCGGTAACCTTCCCCACACTTTTCTTAGCCTGGCCTGCTTTAGGACAGCATTGGACGAGCCCACCAGAGAACCCGACTCCTCCAGTGGGCCCTGGCTTCTCCATCAGGGGAGTTGAGAGTGCCAAGGTGAGGAGCATGATGATGATGATAGTAGTTAGCATCTGCTTTGTTTTCTTGGAATGCAAGCGTAAGTGTGCAGCCTACCACCCACCCACCCCCAGGCTTCAATACCATACTGCTAGCTTGCTTGCACTTGAAATGAGGCCTTTTAGGCTTGTGGAGGCAGACGCCGGCCACCATGTCATGGCTGCGTTGGTGGCCTGGTATCCATACTCAGTCCCCAGCCGCCCGGCGGCCGGGTGTCCACGCTTGGTACCCAGCCGCCAGGGGGCGGCCGGGTGTCCATAAACGGTCCCCAGCCGCCCCTATTTGTCCCGATGCACCTTATACACAAGCGCACATACCAAAACATTACCTGTGCCCTCCCCAGTGCATTTAGTGGGAAGGACAGCCTAACTACAAACACGTGGACAAGTGAATGTGGCCAGGAATGGTCCATCTCACTGACGCTTTCACACTGGGGCAATATTGTGGAAGCCGGGACACAGTTGGACACTGGGATGCAACACGTCCTCCAGACATAGAGAATTGCGGGTCCTGGGTCAATCAGGCTTCAACACAAAGTTCAGAAGGTAGACAGCAGCAGTGTTCGGCCTCCAACACAACGAGTAAATTATTCATGATCATGAGGCCATCCATCTCCTTAGCTGAGGTGGTCAGCGTTTTGGCGCATATCCTACCTCCTCCGAGGATTGCTGGATGTTTTCCTGCTACTATCCCAGTTCTATGACTCCCGTTAAAACAAAGCTTCAGGTGATAAATGATGGATGAGGTGGTGGCAAAGGAGAAAGAGCAGGAGGAACAGGGACCATTCACATCAATATCAGGCCAGTCAACAACACATGTCTTGTAGGATATGTTTCTGTACCAAAAGGAGCGGTTTGGCAACACAGTTATAGGGCATACTTTGAGTGCAATTCCTACCTAAAATTTCGAGGCATGAAATGCCCCTTGGAAGTGACATGGAGGTCAGAGGGTCTTAACTAAACTGTTTTTCCCATTTATAGCAACTGGGTCTCCTGTACACTGTTGGCCTAAGCAGTGAATGAAAGGCTTTACAAAAATTATGAGGAACTGCAATGCCCCTTGAAACAGATGTTGATTACAGCGTACTAAAAACCTTCTACCCATTATTGGGGAGTGGGCAAGGGCGGACACAGACTGTAGTGGGCCCCTGTGCAAGAAGTTTTTGGGGGCCCCCCCCCTGCCCTTCATAGGGGGCATGAAGGGCCTCCCCCCCGTGCATCTCTCATCCCCCTGTGCATCTCTGATTCCCCTCACTCCTAGTTAATTAATTGTATTTAAAAAAAATAAAACTGGTTATACTTACCTCCAGGTTTTTGTGGGCCCTGGGCGACAGAGTTTCAGTGGCCCCTTTAACACATACCATGATTCATGATGCACAGATACCACAGAGAAATATATATATAGTACAAGGCCAAGGATTTCACTTACTACATTACATGAGCGATATCTACTGTAAATTCTACAATAGCTCAGAAACTGGTGAATCCTCACAGCGCACAGTGCAGACCGGACAGTATAGTCCTCCATACAGCATTATGGGCACCATATAATGCTCCATACAGGATACTGACCCCCTTATAATGCTCCATACAGGATACTGGTCCCCATATAATGCTCCATACTGGATACTGGTCCCCATATAACGTTCCATACAGGATACTGGTCCCCATATAACGCTTCATACAGGATACTGGTCCCCATATAACACTGGATACAGAATACTAGCCCCCATAAATTTCTCCATACAGAATACTGACCCCCATATAACGCTCCATACAGAATACTGACCCCCATATAACGCTCCATACAGAATACTGACCCCCATATAACGCTCCATACAGAATATTGGCCCCCATGTAACGCTCCATGCAGGCTGTTCCCCCCCTTATAATGCCCCATGCAGGATGACACCCCCCTTTTAATGCCCTATGCAGGTATCACCTCTCCCCCCCATATAATGCCCCTTGCAGGATGTCACTTCCCCCCTTTTCAATGCCCCATGCACTGTCAGACCACCCCCTCCCTTATAATGCCCCATGCAGGAGGTCACTCATCCCACCTCCTTATAATGTCCCATGCAGTATGTCACACACCCACCCTCCTTATAATCCTCCATGCAGGATGTCAATTCCCCCCTCCCCCTCTTATAATGCCCCATGCAGGATGTCACCCCCCCACCATATAATGCCCCATGCCCCCATACATGAAAAAAATGAAAAAATCCAATACTCACCTCACTTCTTACCTGCTGCTGGCGCTGCTCCGGATTCCAGCGTTGTGTGCGCCTTCCCTCTCTGCACTGTGACAGGTCAGGAGAGAGCGCGCACGGTGTAAAGACATCACCGCGCCCTCTGACCTGAGACGTCACAGTCAGAGGACGCGGAAGACGCTGCGGAGGCACGGGGAGGGGTAAGTATTGTGCTGGCGCCATCACATGACCGGAGATGTCCCTGCGCTCAGCATGCTGAGCGCAGGGACATCTCTGGTCATGTGACGGAGGGGGGTGATGTGACGGCGGGGGGTCCTGCGGGGGGGCCCCATGAAGAGAAGCACAAGAGGGGGGCCCCAACGGGGCTCTGAGGGGGGCCCCGACCGGCCCGGGCCCCATGCTGGAGTCAGGGCAGTCATGCCCTGATGGCGGCCCTGCTGGAGGCTGGAGGGGCCCCCTCTCCCTTGGGGGCCCCAGTTCAATGAACCTCCTTATAATGTCCCATGCAGTATGTCACACACCCACCCTCCTTATAATGCCCCATGCAGGATGTCAATTCCCCCCTCCCCCTCTTATAATGCCCCATGCAGGATGTCACCCCCCCGCCATATAATGCCCCATGCCCCCATACATGAAAAAAATAAAAAAAATCCAATACTCACCTCACTTCTTACCTGCTGCTAGCGCTGCTCCGGATTCCAGCGTTGTGCGCGTCTTCCCGCTCTGCACTGTGACAGGTCAGGAGAGAGCGCGCGCGGTGTAAAGACATCACCGCGCCCTCTGACCTGAGACGTCACAGTCAGAGGATGCGGAAGACGCTGCGGAGGCACGGGGAGGGGTAAGTATTGTGCTGGCGCCGTCACATGACTGGAGATGTCCCTGCGCTCAGCATGCTGAGCGCAGGGACATCTCCGGTCATGTGACGGTGGGGGGTGATGTGACGGCGGGGGGTCCTGCGGGGGGGCCCCATGAAGAGATGCACAAGAGGGGGGCCCCAAAGGGGCTCCGAGGGGGCCCCGACCGGCCCGGGCCCCATGCTGGAGTCAGGGCAGTCATGCCCTGATGGCGGCCCTGCTGGAGGCTGGAGGGGCCCCCTCTCCCTCGGGGGCCCCAGTTCAATGAACCAGCTGCAGGGGCGGTAGGTCCGCCCCTGGGAGTGGGTCTCCCTTAGTGTTCGCCTATGCATTGAAAAGCAAAAGCTGACTAAAATTATGAGGAAATGCAATGCCCGTTGGAAGAGTCGTGGAGGTTAGAGGTAATTAAAAACAACATTTCAATGCCCCTTGGAAGAGCTGTGGAGTTCAGAGTGGTTTAACAAGACGGTTTTAATGCCCCTTTCAAGAGACGTGGAGGTCACAGTAGCTAAACAAGACGGTTTTAATGCCCCTTGGAAGAGTGGTGGAGGTTACAGTGGAATAAAAAGACAATATCAATGCCCCGTGGAAGAGACGTGGAGGTCACAGTAGCTTAACAAGACGGTTTTAATGCCCCTTGGAAGAGTGCTGGAGGTCACAGTGGAATAAAAAGACAATATCAATGCCCCTTGGAAGAGACGTGGAGGTCCCAGTGGAATAAAAAGACAATATCAATGACCCTTGGAAGAGATGAGACAAACAAGATGATTTTAATGCCCCTTACAAGAGCCAAGTAGTACAGCATATTAAAAACATTATTCCCAGTATTGGGGAGTGGGTCTCCCATAGTCTTTGCCTATGCCTTCCAAGCAAAAGCTGCCAAAAATTAGGATGGAGGAACTTGCAATGCCCCTTAAAAGAGCCAAGCAATACAGCATATTAAAAACATTATTCCCATTATTGAGGAGTGGGTCTCCCATAGTCTTTGTCTATGCCTTCCAAGCAAAAGCTGCCTAAAATTAGGACGTAGGAACTTGCAATGCCCCTTACAAGAGCCATGCAGTACAGCATATTAAAAATATTATTCCCATTATTGGGGAGTGGGTCTCCCATAGTCTTTGCCTATGCCTTCCAAGCAAAAGCTGCCAAAAATTAGGACAGAGGAACTTGCAATGCCTCTTAAAAGAGCCATGTAATACAGCATATTAAAAACATTATTCCCATTATTGAGGAGTGGGTCTCCCATAGTCTTTGTCTATGCCTTCCAAGCAAAAGCTGCCAAAAATTAGGACGGAGGAACTTGCAATGCCCCTTACAAGAGCCATGCAGTACAGCATATTAAAAATATTATTCCAATTATTGGGGAGTGGGTCTCCCATAGTCTTTGCCTATGCCTTCCAAGCAAAAGCTGCCAAAAATTAGGACGGAGGAACTTGCAATGCTGGCAACACTGACCACGGTAACCCTGGTGGGATAGTGGTGGTGGAGGCTGAGGATAAGGAGAAGAGCAAAAAACAGCCGAAATGAGGAAGGGAATACCCATGTGTGGGTGTGAAGCGGTGCATGGGAATACACCTCCCAAAATAACACTGTGGATTTTACTTTATGTTACTCTGATGTCATTTGGTGGTGATGAGAAGTCTGGCCCAATCCAGCCCTTGTTCATTTTGATAAGGGTCAGCTTGTCAGCATTGTCAGTTGACAAGCGAGTGCGCTTATCAGTTATAATTCCCCCAGCGGCACTAAAAGCATGCTCCGATAACACGCTAGCGGCAGGGCAGGCCAGGACCTCCAAGGCATACAGAGCGAGTTCATTCCAAGTTTCCAGCTTGGATACCCAATAATTAAAAGGCACAGAGGAATCACGGAGGACGCTGGTATGGTCGGCAAGGTTCTCCCTCACCATCTTTTGAAACTTTCCATTCCTTGTGAGATTACCCCGCGCCTCAGGGCCTGTAAGCTGGGCGGGTCTCAGAAAACTGTCCCAGAACGTTGACAGTGATCCCCTGCCTCTGCTGGATTGGAGTTGCGTCTCTCTCGCCTGTACGCCTTGGTTGGGCAACGAACTGTGACCTCTGCCGCTAGCGTGTTCAGATGGGAATTTTTTTAACAGTTCTGCAGCAAGGGCCTTCTGGTACTGCCCCATTTTTGTAGACCTCTCCACCTCAGGAATAAGAGAGTGAAAGTTCTCCTTGTAGCGTGGGTCTGAAAGTGTCACCAACCAGTAATGACTGTCACCCAACATTTTGACAACGCTAGGGTCACGGTTAAGGCAGCATAACATAAAGTCAGCCATGCGTGCCAAAATGGTAACAGGCAAGACATCCGTGTCCTCACCAAGATAACTACTGACCATGCTCTCCTACTCCTCCTCCCCCCTGTCCTCAGGCCACCCACGCTGAATCGACGGTATGACAGTTGTAGAGGTACTACCGTCTACAGCGCATGATACCAGCTCCTGTTCTTCCTCCTCCTCCTCCTCTCCCTCATTGTCCCCCAATGCACGTTGGGATGAGATGAGGCTGGGCTGTGTGTAATCGCCCGCTACGACTTCTTGATCCATCTCATCATACTCTGGTTGTAATGCCTCCTCTTTAAATCTCTGCAGAGAGCGTTGCAAAAGACAGACAAGTGGGATGCTGATGCTAATGATGGCATCATCGCCACTCACCATCTTGGTGGACTCCTCAAAGTTTGTCAGGATGGTACATATGTCAGACATCCAGGTCCACTCCTGAGGTCTTATGTGTGGAGTCTGACCTGAATATCGACGGCCTTGTTGCAGCTGGTACTCCACAACTGCTCTCTTCTGCTCACAAATCCTTTGCAACATGTGGAGGGTAGAGTTCCAACGTGTGGGGACATCACACACCAGTCAGTGTGCCGGAAGCTGCAAACGCTGCTGCAACACAGCAAGGGTGGCAGAAGCTGTAGCCAACTTCCAAAAATGAGCTGACAGGCGGTGTACTTTGACGAGCAGATCTGGCATCTCAGGGTACGATTTAAGAAACCGCTGAACCGCATACCAGGCATGGTACGTGTGTGATCTCGCCTCGCCTCAGAGCCGCCACCACGTTACAGCCATTGTCACACACAACAATGGCCTGGATGTAGGTTCAGCGGTCTCAGCCACAGATCTGCCTGCTCTTTCACAACTGTCCACCACCCACAAGCAGTGTGAGGTTTATCACCTAACCTTATGAGTTTCAGCACAGCCTGTTGCCACTTGGCTGAGGCAGTACTGCAGTGCTTCCAGCTTGTAACTGATGTGGGGATATCTGAGATGGAGGCTGAACATGAGGAGGAGGAGGAGGATGATGCGCAGGAGCTGTACACTGTGGGGGCAACTCTGACTGACATAGGGCCCGCAATTCTCAGTGTGGGGAGGATATGTTCCATCCCAAGGTTCGACTGGGTCCCGGCTTCCACTATGTTTACCCAGTGTGCCGTCAGGGAGATGTACCGTCCCTGGTCACAAGCACTTGTCCACGTGCCTGTTGTCAGGTGGACTCTCCCAGTAACTGCGTTGTTGAGGGCACGGCAGATGTTTTGGGACACATGCTTGTGTAGTGCGGGGATGGTGCACCGGGCAAAATAGTGTCGGCTGGGGACCGAGTAATGAGGGACGGCCACCGCCATAAGGTTGCGGAAGAATTCTGTCTCCACCAGACTAAAAGGCAGCATTTCCAACGCAAGCTGTCGTGAAATGTGCGAATTTAGGACTGGGGCCTGTGGGGCGCTGGCTGCGAATTTGCACTTCCATTCAAAGGTCTGGGATATGGAAAATTGAACGCTGCGGTGGGATGTGGACGTGGACGTTGATGCTCTTTCTTGAGAAACTGCCATAACAAGTGAAGACTGAGAGGAGGGGGCATCTTTGCATGCAGTATGGACAGGGGATTGCCTTGCACGCACAACAGGGGGTTCTCTTACACACACAACAGTGGAAGAAGCAGTGGTGACAACCGCTGACACTGGTGGTGGACCCTGGGGTTCGCCCCACAAAGTCGGGTGCTTTGCTGATATGTGCCTGATCATGCTGGTGGTGGTTAGGCTGGTAGTTTTGTCACCCCTGCTGATGCTGACCTGGCAGGTGGTACAAATGGCCTTTTTGGGGTTATCAGCAGAGTCATTAAAAAAATTCCAGACTCTGGAAAACCTACTGCTGGACTGGCAACGTCCCGCGTGTTGGTGTTATGGGGAACGGTTGCCCGCCTTCTGTCTGCGGCCACCACACTGCTTCTTCCTGCCTGTTGGGGTACTCTGCCTCCCTCCCCCTGTGTGCTGCTGGCCTCGCTCTGTGTGTCCTCCTGCCACGTTGGATCAGTTACTAGATCACCACCTCCTCTTCCACTTCCGCACCATGGTCCTCCTCCTCACTTCGTGGCAATTGTGTCTCGTCATCGTCCACCTCTTGTGACAAATTGCCAGCATCGCCTTCCTGTGGCCGTGACTGTTCAAATATTTGGCCATCGCTACATGGGATTTCCTTTTCCACCACTTCAAGTGGAGCAAGCGAGGGGCCCAAATCTGGAAATGGACCAGTGAACAGCTCTTCAGAGTGTCCAACTGTGGGATCAGTTGCTGTCTGACGACACTCGGCATGGTGGGAGGAAGGAGCATCATGGTGAGGATGAGTATGTGGTCGAGACTCACGGCTACTAAGACTTGACCTTGTGGAAGACAGACTGGAGGTGGTGGTGCCAAGGTGACTGGAAGTATTATCTGCTATCCAATTAATAACCTGTTCACACTGATCAGTTGGCAATAGTGGTGTTGTTGTGTGCTTCCCTAGTAATTCAGTCAAGAACTGGGAATGAGAAGATGTGGCTGTTGGTTGTGGCACATTTTCACCTTGGCCACGGCCCCGTCCTCTGCACGCACCATCACTAGTTCCATGTCCCTTGCCACGCGCCTTGCCCATTGTAAATGAAGTAAAATAGCTTACACTCGCACTATCAATGGCAAAAGGGTAATAAAAAGGAGATTTGAACTGTGGAAGAGGAAAACCACAGTTCTAGTTCTCTGGCCTACACCAGAATCTTTTAAACAGATATATTTGTGTCTGAACAGTCAGCGAGACACTCAAACTGTTTTTTTTTATGTAAAAAAGTCAAAAAGGTGGATTACACCCAGATTTGAACCGTGGAAGAGGAAAACCACAGTTCTAATTTCCTGGCGTATACCAGACTTTTTTAAATAAATATATTTGTGTCTGAACAGTCAGCGAGACACTCAAACTGTTTTCGTTTATGGAAAAAAGGCAAAATAGTGGATAATACAGAAATTTGAACCGCGGAAATGCAAAACCACAGTTTTAGTTATCTGGCTGAAATCAGACTCTTTTAAATAGATATATTTGTGTCTGAACACTCACAGACACACTCAATTTTTTTTTTTTGGGGGGGGGGGGGATACCAAAAGGTTAATAAGACTGGTATTTGTACAGTCTGACTGAGGAAGAAAAAAAAAAAGAGCATTTAGATGAAAAAAAAAGGATTTTTCCTGGCCCCTGAGACCTGAGGCTAAGTCTAGCAATTTGAGCAGCAGCAGTACACAGGACTGTAATGCAGTGTTTGTTGGTATAACCACTGAGTCTCCTATACAGCCTGCCTGCCTGATATCTGGAATGGATATTAGTCCTGAGAAGGACTGTTTGTTTGATTTTGCAGACTTTAGAGACCCTACACTACCTATTTCGCAGTATAAATCTCTCCCTAGCTCAGCAGCACTCTCCCTATACTGTCTGATCCGGAGCAACTGTGTCCAAGATGGCGGCGCCCGGTTTTAAATACTCGAGGTGACGCTGTGCAGCCAGCCAATCACTGTAATGCCCACAACCAACATGGCTACGGAATTACAGTGACTGGCTGGCAATCCCTTCATGTTCATTGGCTCTGTAAAGAGCGCCAAACATGCAGGGTGGAGACCCGAGCTCCCGCCCGAGTAACCCGAAAATGCTCGGTGCTCGCCGAACATCCCGAGTAGTGAGATGCTCGGGCGAGTGCCGAGCAGTGTCGAGCATGCTCGCTCAACACTAATTTTGAGTTGTGCGAGGGGACAGCTAACTCCACCTCCATGTACCCCCTACACAATACAGTCGATCCCCCTTACTTTAAGGCCCTTAGGATCACATTGGTGGTGTGATTTAAAATGTCTGGGAACGGTACGAAGTTGGTCAACATTTGTCTCTTCTTTGGCTGCAATTATGTCCCGCACATGCTTTCTTACTCTTACTTTCAGAGCTCTAGTTGTTAATCCGACATACAAGGACAAATTGCACAATACACCACTGCTTTGGTAGAGCATGTTATTGTTTGTTTAATTTTAAATTCTTTACTGCCGTCTGAAGAATGAAATGTAGTGGCAAGCTCGATGTTCGGGCATACCACAATTTCCCACAAAGGGAGCACCCACACTTTGGTTTCTTGAATTGGGAGAAAGGTAAAGTCCTCTGGTCACTTTTGTTATAGTGACTCTGCACGAGGGAATCACCAAGATTCTTACTGCGCCTTGCTGTAATACTCGCTTGAGGTGATAAGTACAATTTCAAAGTCTAATCTGCCAAAAGGATGGGCCAATACTTCACAATACATTTCCTCATAAGGTCCCATTGAGAATGGTATTTAGTAATTAACCTTACTTTTCTGTCTGCAGCCCCCAAACATGTAGTATGAATAAGTTCTTGTCGAGTATGTTTCCGTGCTATGTTATATGCTCGTTTAATCGATCTATTACTGAATCATGAAACCTTTTCTTCATTTCCATTACTTTTTCTTCAAAATCTGTATCGGAAGAGCAAATACGGCAGATGCGTAAAAATTGTCCGGTAAGTATAGATTGTATAACTTCTTTAGGGTGAGCAGACTTGGCATGTAGAACTGAATTTACAGAGGTTTCCTTTCTGTAAAGATCCGTTTGCTAAAAAACGTCCTGACCACATCTAACCGCAACATCAAGAAAATCAATTTTATCACGGTTAAACTTGAAAGTTAGCCGTAGGTTGAGATGGTTATCATTTAGATGTTGAAAAAAGATAGTTAAATCCTGTGGATTTCCTTGCCAGATCAAAAACACATCGTCAATGTACCCTGCCCAAAAGGGGACACGGTCCATGAACGGGTATCGATCTGACAGGAATAGGTCCCTCTCCCACTCTGATGCAAACTCTGTCTGCTGCACTCTGATGCAAATTCCACCTGCTGCACTCTGATGCAAACTCTGCCTGCTGTACTCTGGTGCTAACCTGGCCTGCTACACTTCGCTACAAACTCAGCCTACTGCACCATCCAGGCTGTCCTACTGGGTCTAGCTGCGAAGCGTCCATTGGTCTGTCCTGGAGTGGCATTTGGCGTTCAATGGGAGCCAAGTCTAACCTCACCATCAGAGGCTCTAGTGAACAGTCCAGTGCTTGATTAGTCACCCCCCTCCAGGCTCTCCGCGGTCCGTAGCATAGTGGTTCCCCCAAACCATGTTCGTGACATTGGCCCTCTTGCCCGGCCAGTTTCAAAAGAGTCAAGAGGAGACCACATGTAGCAATGCCAAATATTGGAGCAGCCACAGGCACATGAAGGCAAAGCTGGGAAACTGCAATCATTGTCACAAGAGGTGGATGATGATGATGAGACACAATTGCCGGAAAGTCAGGAGGAGGACCAGGGTGCGGAAGTGGAAGACAAGGTGGTGGATGATATAGTAACTGACCCAACTTGGCAGGGTAAGATAAAGAGGGAGGACAGTAGCATACAGGGGGAGAAGGGCATAGCACCACAACAGGCAGGAATAAGCAGTGAGGTGGCGGCAGACACAAGGCGGGAAAGCATTACTCATAACGCCAACAGGATGGAAGTTTCCAGTACAACGGTTAGGTCTTCCCGAATCTGGTTGTTTTTTAAAGACTCTGCAGATAGCCATAAAAAGGCCATTTGCACCACCTACCAGGCCAGCATCAGCAGGGGTAGCAAAACTAGCTGCCTGACCACCACCAGCATGATCAGGCACGTGGTAGCAAAGCACCCGACTAAGTGGGCCAAACCCCAGGGTCCAGCAACAGTGTCTGCGGGTGACACCACTGCTTCTTCCACTGTTGTGCATACACGCCAATCCTCTGTCCATGGCGAATGCCAAGGTGCCTGCCGCCCTGAACGTTTCATTGCACATTCTCAACTAGCACCTACAGCAAGCACATCCACGTCCTCGTCCCAGCGCAGCGTTCAGTTCTCCCTACCCCAGTCCTTGGAACGCAAGTGCAAATACGCAGCCAACGCCCCACTGGCCACACTGCTAAATTCACACAATGCGCTCAAATTGTTGCCTTTTAGGCTCGTGTAGATGGAAGCTTTCCGCAACCTGATGGCGGCGGCCGTCCCTCGGTACTCAGTCCCCAGCTGCCACTATTTCTCCCGGTGTGTCGTCCCCGCATTACACGAGAAAGTATCCCAAAACATTAGCCGTGCCCTCAACAATGCAGTTACTAGGAAAGTCCACCTAATCACGGTCACGTGGACAAGTGCTTGTGGGCAGGGACGGTACATATTGCTGACGGAATACTGGGTTACTATAGTGGAAGCGGGGACCCAGTCGGATCTTGGGACGGGACACATCCTCCCGACGCCGTGGATTGCGGGCCCTGGGTCAATCAGGGTTGCCCCCACATTCTACAGCTCCTGCTCCTCCTCCTCCTCTTCAACCTCCTTCTCTGAAATGACCACATCAGTCGCAAGCTGGAAGCACTGCAGCACTGCCTCGGCCAAGGGGCAACAGGCTGTGCTGAAGCTAATATGCTTAGGTGAAAAACCGCACAACACTGAAGAGTTATGGACAGCTCTGAAAGAGCAGGCAGATCTGTAGCTGACACCGCTGACCCTACAGCCAGACATGATCATGTGTGACAATGGCCGTAACCTGGTGGCGGCTCTGAGGCAACGTGAGCTGACACACGTACCATGCCTGGTCCATGTGCTTAACCTCGTGGTTCAGCGATTTCTCAAAA
This sequence comes from Phyllobates terribilis, assembly GCF_046119375.1. Lineage (NCBI taxonomy): Eukaryota > Metazoa > Chordata > Amphibia > Anura > Dendrobatidae > Phyllobates > Phyllobates terribilis. Next base: position 698,217,000 of record NW_027362762.1, read on the forward strand.
CCTACCCAGATCTGCTTGTCAAAGTATACAGCCTGTATGCCCATTTGAGAAAGTCAGCTACAGCTTCCGTCATCCTTGCTGTGCTTCAGCAGCGTTTACAGCTTCCATCTCACCGACTGATCTGTGATGTCCCCACACGTTGGAACTCTACATTGCAGATGTTGGGAACGATTTGTGAGCAGAAGAAGGCAGTTGTTGACTACCAGCATCAATAAGGCCGTCGGTATTCAGGTCAGACACCACATACAAAACTTCAGGAGTGGACATGGATTTCAGACATACAGTACAGACCAAAAGTTTGGACACACATTCTCATTTAAAGATTTTTCTGTATTTTCATGACTTTGAAAATTGTACATTCACACCGAAGGCATCAAAACTATGAATTAACACATGTGGAATTATATACTTAACAAAAAAGTGTGAAACAACTGAAAATATGTCTTACATTCTAGGTTCTTCCAAGTAGCCACCTTTTGCTTTGATGAGTGCTTTGCACATTCTTGGCATTCTCTTGATGAGCTTCAAGAGGTAGTCACCAGAAATGATCTTCCAACAATCTTGAAGGAGTTCCCAGAGATGCTTAGCACTTGTTGGCCCTTTTGCCCTCACTCTGCGGTCCAGCTCACCCCAAATCATCTCGATTGGGTTCAGGTCTGGTGACTGTGGAGGCCAGGTCATCTGACGTAGCACCCCATCACTCTCCTTCTTGGTCAAATAGCCCTTACACAGAGTGGAGGTGTGTTTGGGGTCATTGTCCTATTGAAAAATAAATGATGGTCCAACTAAACGCAAACTGGATGGAATAGCATGCCACTGCAAGATGCTGTGGTAGCCATGCTGGTTCAGTATGCCTTCAATTTTGAATAAATCCCCAACAGTGTCACCAGCAAAGCACCCCCACACCACCACACCTCCTCCTCCATGCTTCAAGATGGGAACCAGGCATGTAGAGTCCATCCGTTCACCTTTTCTGCGTCGCACAAAGACACAGTGGTTGGAACCAAAGATCTCAAATTTGGACTCATCAAACCAAAGCACAGATTTCCACTGGTCTAATGTCCATTCCTTGTGTTCTTTAGCCCAAACAAGTCTCTTCTGCTTGTTGCCGGTCCTTAGCTGTGGTTTCCTAGCCGCTATTTTACCATGAAGGCCTGCTGCACAAAGTCTCCTCTTAACAGTTGTGGTAAAGATGTGTCTGCTGCTAGAACTCTGTGTGGCATTGACCTGGTCTCTAATCTGAGCTGCTGTTAACCTGCGATTTCTGAGGCTGGTGACTCGGAAAACTTATGCTCAGTAGCAGAGGCGACTCTTGGTCTTCCTTTCCTGGGGCGGTCCTCATGTGAGCCAGTTTCTTTGTAGCGCTTGATGGTTTTTGCAACTGCACTTGGGGACACATTCAAAGTTTGCCCAATTTTTCGGACTGACCTTCATTTCTTAAAGTAATGATGGCTACGTGTTTTTCTTTACTTAGCTGCTTTATTCTTGCCATAATACAAATTCTAACAGTCTATTCAGTAGGACTATCAGCTGTGTATCCACCTGACTTCTGCACAACACAACTGACGGTCGCAACCCCATTTATAAGGCAAGAAATCCCACTTATTAAACCTGACAGGGCACACCAGTGAAGTGAAAACCATTTCCGGTGACAACCTCTTGAAGCTCATCAAGAGAATGCCAAGAGTGTGCAAAGCAGTCATCAAAGCAAAAGGTGGCTGCTTTGAAGAACCTAGAATATAAGACATATTTTCAGTTATTTCACACTTTTTTGTTAAGTATATAATTCCACATGTGTTAATTCATAGTTTTGATGCCTTCAGTGTGAATGTACAATTTTCAAAGTCATGAAAATACAGAAAAATCTTTAAATGAGAAGGTGTGTCCAAACTTTTGGTCTGTACTGTATGTACCATCCTCCAAAACTTTGAGGACTCCATCAAGATGGTGAGTGGCAATGATGCCATAATTAGCATCACCATCCTGCGCTTCTCTGTCTTCTGAAACGCTCTCTGCTCACAATTAAAGAGGATGCCTTGCAGGCGTAGCACGATGAGATGGAGCAAGGAACCATACAGGGTGATTCCACAGAGCCCAGCCTCATCTCATCCCAATGTGGATTGGGGCACAATGAGGAAGAGGAGGAGGAGGAGAAAGAACAGGAGCTAGTTTCCTGCGCTATAGGCCGTTCTACCTGCACAACTGTCAAACCGTCTGTTCAGCGTGGATGGCCTGAGGACAGAGAGGAGGAGGAGGATGAGGAGGATGACGAGGAGAGCATGGTCAGTCGTCCTTCTGGTGAGGACACAGAAGTCTTGCCTATTAGCAGTCTGGCACACATGGCTGAGTTTATGTTGCTCTGCCTTTCCCGTGACACGCGTTGTCTAAATATTGGGTGACAGTCATTACTGGTTGGTGACACTTCTAGACCCACGCTACAAGGAGAACTTTCTGTCTCTTATTCCCTTGCAGGACAGGCCTAATAAAATGGGGCAGTATGAGAAGGCTCTTGTTGCGGAATTATTTAAAAAATTCCCATCTGAAAACGCTGGCGGCAGAGGACACAGTTCATTGGACAACCAACGAGTTCAGGTGAAAGAGACACAAATGCAATCCAGCAGAGGCAGGGGAACACTGTCAAAGTTCTGGGACAGTTTACTCAGACCCTCCCATCGCACAGGCTCTGAGGTGCGGGGTGCTTTCACAAGGAGGGAAAAGTTTTGGAAGATGGCAAGGGAGTACCTTTCCGACCGTACCAACGTCCTCCGTGATTATTCTGTGCCTTATAATTATTGGGTATCCAAGCTGGACACGTGACAGGAACTGGCTCTCTAAGCCATGGAGTTCCTGGCATGCCCTGCTGTTAGAGTTTTGTCAGCGGGTTTTTAGTGCCGCCGGTGGAATTATAACAAATAGGCGCATCCGCCTGTCAACTGAAAATGCTGACAGGTTGACTCTTATAAAAATGAACAAGGGATGGATTAGGCCACACTTCTCAACACCACCGAATGATAGCAGCATAATATAAACTCAAATTAAGTGGGTTTTTTTGGGAGGTCTAACTCTATTCCCATGCACCTCTGTCTTCACACCCAGACATGGGTATACACTTCCTGATTTTGTCTATTTGCTCTCGTCCTCCTCCTTCTCCTCATCCTCATCCTCCACATCCTCCTCCATATCATATCTACCATATCACCATATCTATGTCTCCTGCAAGGGGCATTGGAGTTTCTCCAAATTTTTGGCAGCCATTGCATTCACTGCATAGACAAACAGTATGGGAGACCCAATTCCTAATAATCGGAACATCGTTTTCAGGAGGCCCTCTGACCTCTACGTCTCTTGCAAGGGGCATTGGAGTTCCTCCAAATTTTTGGCAGCCGTTGCATTCACTGCATAGGCAAACAATATGGGAGACCCACTTCCTAGTAATGGGAACATTGCTTTCAGGAGGCTCTCCGACCTCTATGTCTTTTGTATGGAGCACTGGAGTTCCTCCATATTTTTGGCAGCCATTATATTCACTCCATAGGCAAACAGTATGGGAAACCCACTCCTTTTTAATGGGAACATGTCGTACTCATTATTGTGGCCCAGCTCTATGTGTGTTTAAATTGTTAGTGGTGTTTTTCCTAAATTTTGTCAGCTGCTGGACTCACTGCATAACCTATAACTGGATAGCAGACCCTCTCCTTTCTAATGGGAACCTGTCATTACTGTGGCCAAGCTCTATGTGTGTTTAAATTGTTAGTGGGGTTTTTCCTAAATTTTTGCAGCTGTTGGACTCACTCCATTCCCTATAACTGTATAGCAGACCCTCTCCTTTTTATTGAGAACATGTCGCTACTGTGACCCTGCTGTATGTGTATTTAAATTGTTAGTGGGGTTTTTCCTAAATTTTGGCAGCTGTTGGACTCACTGCATACCATATAACTGTATAGCAGACCCTCTCCTTTCTAATGGGAACATGTCATTACTATGGCCCAGCTCTATGTGTGTTTAAATTGTTAGTGGGGTTTTTCCTAAATTTTTGCAGCTGTTGTACTCACTGCATACCCTATAACTGTATAGCAGACCCTCTCCTTTCTAATGGGAACATGTCATTACTGTGGCCCTGCTCCATGTGTGTTTAAATTGTTAGTGGGGTTTTTCCTAAATTTTGGCAGCTGTTGGACTCTGGACTCGCTGCATACTGTATAACTGTATAGCAGACCCTCTCCTTTCTAATGGGAACATTTCGTTACTGTGGCCCAGCTCTATGTGTGTTTAAATTGTTAGTGAGGTTTTTCCTAAATTTTGTCAGCTGTTGGACTCACTGCATAACCTATAACTGGATAGCAGATCCTCTCATTTCTAATGGGAACCTGTCATTACTGTGGCCCAGCTCTATGTGTGTATAAATTGTTAGTGGGGTTTTTCCTAAATTTTGGCAGCCGTTGGACTCACTGCATACCCTATAACTGTATAGCAGAATCTCTCCTTTCTAATGGGAACATATTCTTACTGTGGCCCAGCTCTATGTGTCTTTAAATTGTTAGTGTTTTTTTTCCCAAATTTTGGCAAACCTTGCAGTCACAGCATGGGCATTACCACTATAGGAGACCCACTCCTTTATAATGGGAACATTTTTTTTTACTGAGACCCTCCTCAATGTCTCTTCAAAGGGGTATTGAGGTGCGTCCAAATTTTTGCCAGCCTTTGCAGTCACTGCATACGCAATAACAGTATAGGAGAACTACTCTTTAATAATGGGAACAACCAATTGCTGGCCCTTTAAGAATAATAAGGCTGTAAAAAATAGTGTTTGTGTCTTTCACAATCCCTCCTTCAGAAATGAAACAGGATGTGTCTGATGAAGTTTCACACACCACATGGCCAGGTAAGGTTGTAAAATGTTAGGCCCACTGCAGACCGCCGGAAAAATGCTTTCCCATAGACTTACATTGGGCTCGTTACTAGAGATGAGCGGTGTTCGACTCGAACTGTTCGCCAATCTCAAATTCGAGCTGTTTTGGGGGGTGTTCGAGTCGTTCGGCGAACACGAACGATTTGAGAAAAATTCGGCTGTTCGAGGTTATGTTCGATAACTGTTCGTGCACCAAAATCATAACTGGATTTTTTCTCAGTAATGATGAAAATTAATGTTAATACGCAGTTTGAGTGTACAGCGGGGCGGGGGGAGGGGCAGGGGATGGATCTCTGCAGAAATAATGAAGATCTCCATTTTTTTTTCTCTTTCCCGCATTTACAGTGGGGAGGTGCAATCTGTCAGCCTATCAGCAGCGCGCACACGGAGCGAAGTGCTTTTTTTCACACAAGCAAGGGCATGTGTCATTGGCAGTGTATGTCACATGTCCTTGCCCTATAAGACCCAGCCATTTTCCCCGTCGCCACCATTTTCTCACTGCTGCAGCTGCGTGTTAGACGGCACCGCTGTTGCTGTGTGCACTATACTTTGTTAATTTCAAGCCAATTTTCGCACAAATCTACAGATAGCTTGGGAGTAGGGAATAGTTGTGACTGCAGTCCTTTTAAGGACTAGGTTACATTATTTCCTACGACTTTTATCAGGCAGGTCTGTGCTCTTAAATAGATAGGTTGGGAGTAAAGACTAATTGTAATTGCAGTCCTTTTCAGGGCTAGGTTACATCAGTTCCTATCACTTTTATCAGGCAGGTCTGGCTCTTAAATAGATAGGTTGGGAGTAAAGATTAATTGTAATTGCAGTCCTTTTGAGGTCTAGGTTACATCAGTTCCTATCACTTTTTGCCAGGCAGGTCTGTGCCTGTGCTGTGCAAGTTTTTTTCAAAGCATTTGGCTAAATCTAGCAAAGCAAATCCTTTTTGTCCTCTTGCAGTGTGTGTTAGTCAGTGGAGAAGCCTATCTGTGTTGCAAGCTACACCACCTGTGTGTAGAATACAATTTTTTTTACTGCACCTAGTGAAGTAAAACCTTTTGGGCATAGCATCATTCTATTAGTCCATCTATACTAACCTCCACAAGGTTGCAAATTCAATATAATTTTTATCTGCATCTAGCTCTGAAAAAATATTTCGGCTTGTAGAAGTGTGTGGGACTTGTGCTATTAGTCCATCTATAATAACCTCCACCAGGTTGCAAATTCAATATAATTTTTATCTGCATCTAGCTCTGAAAAAATATTTCGGCTTGTAGCAGTGTGAGGGACTTGTTCTATTAGTCCATCTATACTAACCTCCACCAGGTGGCAAGTTCAATATAATTTTTATCTGCATCTAGCTCTGAAAAAATATTTCGGCTTGTAGCAGTGTGTGGGACTTGTTCTATTTGTCCATCTATACTAACCTCCACCAGGTTGCAAATTCAATATAATTTTTATCTGCATCTAGCTCTGAAAAAATATTTCGGCTTGTATCAGTGTGTGGGACTTGTTCTATTAGTCCATCTATACTAACCTCCACCAGGTTGCAAATTCAATATAATTTTTATCTGCATCTAGCTCTGGAAAAATATTTTGGCTTGTAGCAGTGTGTGGGACTTGTTCTATTAGTCCATGTATACTAACCTCCACCAGGTTGAAAATTCAATATAATTTTTTTCTGAAACTAGCTCTGAAAAAATATTTCGGCTTGTAGCAGTGTGTGGTACTTGTTCTATTAGTCCATCTATACTAACCTCCACCAGGTTGCAAATTCAATATCATTTTTTTCTGCATCTAGCTCTGAAAAAATATTTCGGCTTGTAGCAGTGTGTGGCACTTGTTCTATTAGTCCATCTATACTAACCTCCACCAGTTTGCAAATTCATTATAATTTTTATCTGCATCTAACCCAGCCAATACTTTTGGGCTAATACCACAGTTTGGCCACTCAGCTCTGCTCGGTTCTCATCCATTGTTTTTTGTGCAAACAACTCCCGAGTTGTGAATTAGTTAACCACCAAAATGAGTGGAAAAAGGCATGCTGCTGGTGGAAAGGGGAATAGGCATGTTGGGAAGGGAAGAAAAGGTTGTGTCCGTGGGGTAGGTGTTAAAGCAACAGTTACATCTGCAGAAGAAAGACCATCTTCCAGCCAAGCTAAGATGTCTACTTCTTGTAGCGGACAATGTGATAAGATCCCTTTCTTACGGCCACGCCAATCGCTACAAATTCCAGATGAGGCACAAGAACAGCAGGTGCTTCAACGGATATCAAGTGCTCCTTTAAGTGGGCTGTCGTCCACCTCAACTTCAACATCACAAATACTCCAGTCCTCAGAGGTGTCACCCCAATCGCACTTGCTTCCTCACAGCTCCCAAGTCTACAGCTGCACGTCTGAGTATGGGGTAGAACAGATGGTTGAGTCTGCAGAGCTGTTTACTCATACTATAGCCTGGGAATCAGAGGTCGGCTCCAGAGCTTCTGTGAATCCAGACAAGGAAATGATCTGCACTGATGCCCAGGATCTTTATGAGTCGGATCCAGGACCAGATGCAGAAGGTTCTGACCATAATGTAGACCCTCGTTCCCAAACTGTAACGCCTGTTGGTGGAGACAATGAGGAAGACGATGATGAGACTCAAATACCTGATTGGAGCGACAACTTTAGTTTTTTGTCAGGGCAGGAAGAGGTTGGCTCTGAGGACGACGGGTGTGATAACACACAGGGTGATGATGATGAGGTTTGAGATCCCACTTTCTGTCAACCCACAGTCAGCCAAGAGATGAGGTCAGCAGAGGAGGTGGAGGAGGATGCTAGTGACGACGAGGTCAGGTTGCGCCTTCCTGGACAGAGATGTAGTACTGGAAGCACATCAACAACTGCATCCTCAAACACAACTCTGCCTCTGACCACAAGTCATGGTGGCTCTTCAGGTCGCATGGGTGCTAAGCCTTGCATAGCCTGGGCGTTTTTTCAGATCGATAAAGATGACCCAACTCGTGTTATCTGTAACATTTGTCAGCAAAAGCTAAGTAGAGGCCAAAAAATACATAGTTTGAGTACTTCATGCATGAACCAGCACATGGATATGAAGCATAAGTTGCAGTGGAAAGCTTACTGTGCTACAATGCGGCTTAGCCAGCCGGGCCAACCACTTTCTGCCACATCTTGTGCATCCGCGGCCTCTTCATCCTCTGTGACTGGGGGGACAGCAGTCACACCTGTTTTGGGACGCAGACCTGCCACCTCTTTACCCGCAACAGCCAGTGTGATTGGCAGGTCATCATTTTCTTTGGAGGTGGAAACACCAGCTGGTGTTCAGCGCTGTCCGACATCGATAGCACCACCTTTGGATCAAGGCAACCTAACATGTCCGCCTGCATCTTCCTCACAGACCGGCAGTTTGCCGGGGACACCCTTCTCAACTCCGTCTAAGCACAACAGCCAGCCCTCGGTCCCTCAGATGTGGACAAGTAAAAGACCATTTCCTCCTAGCCATGAGAAAGCTAAGAGGTTGAATTTCACCATCTGCAAGCTCTTGGCTACAGAAATGCTGCCTTTCCGCCTGGTGGACACAGAGGATTTTCGAGACCTTATGTCCGTCGTAGTGCCCCAGTACCAGATGCCCAGTTGGCACTATTTCTCAAAGAAAGGTGTGCCTGCTCTCCACCAGCATGTCGCACACAACATCACCGCTTCTTTGAGAAACTCTGTGTGTGACAGGGTGCATTTCACCACAGACACTTGGACGAGTAGGCATGGACAGGGGCGTTACATGTCGCTGACTGGGCACTGGGTAACTATGGTGACAGCAGGACAAGGGGCTGCTGTCCAAGTCTTGCCGTCCCCACGAGTTGTGCGTCAATCCTCTTTATCTCAAAGTTCCTCCACTGCTTCTGCCTCCTCAACCTCCTCTCAGTCCTCCACCTGCACCCAAAGCCTGTCTGGTCATACCACAAGCTTTCTAACTGCGCAGAAGGAATCCTGCACACCTCCTTACTATGCTGGCAGCAGGGCTCAACGTCATCAGGCGGTTTTTACTTTGAAATGTCTGGGAAATGTGAGTCACACAGCTGAGGAGTTGTGGTCAGCTCTGGAGAACCAGTTTCATGAATGGTTGTCTCCACTGGACCTGAAACCAGGGAAGGCCGTGTGCGACAATGCTGCAAACCTGGGTGCAGCCCTTCGCTGGGGCAATGTCACACACGTGCCTTGTATGGATCACGTGTTGAACCTGGTTGTCCAGCAATTTTTAGCCCACTATCCCGGACTAGATGGTCTTCTGCAGAGGGCACGGTCGCTGTGTGCTCGCTTCCGCCGTTTGCATCCCGCAGCTCAGCGACTTACATCTCTACAGAAGTCGTTGGGCCTGCCACTTCACCGGCTAAAATGCAATGTGCCTACCCGGTGGAATTCAACTCTGCACATGTTGCAGCGACTGTGGCAGCACCGACAAGCCCTGGTGCAATACGTTGTGATGTATAGCCTGGGCCAACGAGATTCAGAGGTGGGGCAAATCACGCTGGAGGAGTGGTCTCAGATCAGGGACCTATGCACCCTTCTGCACAGTTTTGAAATGGCGACAAAGATGTTTAGTGCTGAGGATGCCATTATCAGCATGACTATTCCGGTGATTTACATGCTGGAGCACATGTTAAACAGAATTCGGAGTCAGGTGGTGGCACAAGAGGAGGTGGAGGAAGTAGAGGAGGAGGAGTTGTATGCGGAAGGGCTAACATCTGTAAGGTCCAGACGGTCGGCAGCACTAAGGCGGCAGGCATGTGAGTGTGGGGGAGATGGTTTTACTAGGGCACATGGTAGCAGCCAAACTAGTGAGGAAGGTGCAGGAGCCCATGAAGAAGTGGAGGACGAACTGATGGATGACTCATCGGTTGAGGGAGACCTTGATCACATTTCTGTTGTGCGAGGTTGGGGGGAGAGGACAGAGGAAGAAAGCATGATTGTTACCTCACCACCAACACAACAAGGACTTGGTGCTCCTGGATGCGCAAGACACATGAGTGCCTTCTTGCTGCACTACCTGCAACATGACCCTCGAATTGTGAGAATTAGAAATAATCCTGATTACTGGGTTGCCACACTGTTAGATCCCCGGTACAAAAGTAAATTTGCAGAAATTATTCCTGCCATAGAAAGAGATGCACGCATGCAGGAGTATAAGCAGAGACTGTTGCAGAATCTTACATGTGCTTTTCCCCAAAACACTAGTGGTGCACGTAGTGAATCTCACAGTTCCAACTTGCCAACCGTGGGACCGTCGAGTGTTCAGCACTCAAAACGTAACAGAAACACAGTATCTGCTGGTAACATCAATTTTGCGGAATCATTTCACCACTTTTTTAGCCCATCCTTTGCAAGGCCACAGGAGACAAGAAGTCTGACACATAGTCAACGCCTAGAGACGATGGTACAGGAGTATCTCCAAGTAAACATTGAAGCCATGACTGTGTCACTGGACCCTTGCTCTTTTTGGGCTTCCAATCTGGATAAATGGCCGGAGCTCGCCACTTACGCCTTGGAGATCTTGTCATGCCCCGCAGCCAGCGTTCTGTCTGAACATGTGTTCAGCGCTGCTTGTGGTGTGCTGACAGGTAAGCGCACGCGGCTCTCCACTGATAATGTAGACAGTCTCACGTTCATAAAGATGAACAAATCATGGATCCGAAACGACTTTTCTACCCCTGTGTCATCCTGGGGAGAGTAAAAGCTTGATGATTTGTTAAAATCACCTCACCAACCATTTTAAGTTTTCAAATTACTAATCATGTTTATCTATACCTTGGCTGGAAAATAATTTGGGCCTTGTAGCAGTGTGCATAACTGGTTCTATTAGGCCATCTATACTAAACTCCACCAGATTTAAAATTACTAATCATGTTTATCTGTATCTTGGCTGGAATATAATTTGGGCTTTGTAGCAGTTTTCAGTACTGATTCTATTAGGCCATCTATACTAAGCTCCACCAGCTTTCAAATTAATAATAATTTTTAGCTGCATCTAGCCCGGAAAATAATTTTGGGGCTCCTAGATGCGCAAGACACATGAGTGCCTTCTTGCTGCACTACCTGCAACATGACCCTCAGATTGTCAGAATTTGAAATAATCCTGATTACTGGGTTGCCACACTCTTAGATCCCCCACACTCTTCGATCAACCTTTTCATTTTAATAAAGAACAAAATAATGGTCATTTTTGAAATTATAAGCATTACCAGGTTATTACAAACTGAAATCAAACAGTTTTAAACTCAAAACTTTATTCTAGGTGATGTTACATTTTCACATAGGACCCCTTGTTCGAAAGGAGCTTCTGAACTGTCTCGTCCATTGAATTTGTCAGGTTTTGGATGGTTTCTGCTTCAATTGTTTTGCATGAGGACAGAATACCCTCCCAGAGCTGTTGCTTAGATGTGAACTGCCTCCCGCCATCATAGACACTCCTTTTGATGATGCTCCAGAGGTTCTCAATGGGGTTGAGGTCAGGGGAGCATGGGGGTCACACCATAAGTTTGTCCCCTTTTATGCCCATATCAGCCAGAGATGCAGATGTGTTATGTGCAGCATGAGACGGTGCATTATCATGCCTGAAAATGATCTTGCTGCGGAATACACGGTTCTTCATCTTGAACCATGGCAGAAAGTGCTGTTTGAGAAACTCCACATACATTATGGAGTTCATCTTTACCCCTTCAGGGATCCTAAAGGGGCCGACAATCTCTCTCCCCATGATTCCAACCCAAAACATTACTCCACCTCCTCCTTGTTCGCGCCATAGCCGTGTTTGCGTGGGGTGTCCATCAACCAGTCATCCTCCACTCCCTTCATCTGGACAATCGAGCGTTGCACGGCACTCATCGGTGAACAAAACAGTTTTGAAGTCAGTCTTCATGTATTGTTTGGCCCACTGGAGCCGTTTCTGCTTGTGTACAGTGGATAGAGGAGGTCGACAGGATGGCTTACGCACAGCTGCAAACCTCTGAAGGACCCTGCATCTTGTTGTTCGGGGGACGTTGGAGGCACCAGCAGCTTCAGAAACTTGTATGTCACTATGACAAGGCTTTTTTGCAGCTGCTCTTTTAACCTGACGTAATTGCCTGTAGGAAAGAGTCCTCAATTTTCCCTTATCAGCACTCACACGTGTGTACTGTGAATCAGCTACATACTTCTTGATTGTGCGATGATCAGGATGAAGTGTCTTGGCAATGTTGATTGTAGTCATGCCTTGACCTAAACACTCCACAATTTGTTGCTTCTGAGCAGCCGACACATCCTTTTTATTTCCCATTTTGGCAGAAAATGTAGGCTGCTTAATAATGTGGGACAGCCTTCTTAAGTAGTCTTGCCTTTCATTGGACACACCTGCCAAACTAATTAGCACAGGTGTCTGCAATTGCTTACAGTGATATAAAAAGCCCTGACACACATCACCATCAATGAGTTTAACTGACAAACAAAAAAATTCTTACCTTATCACTCCTAAACACTTTTTGCATAATAATTTGGAACACAGTGTACATGTTCTTTTCCACAAAACACCAGTGGTTCACGTAGTGAATCTTACAGTTCTAACTTGCCAACTGTGGTCTGTATGGAATTGTTCAATAAAGGGCCCAAAATTAAGATAACATAGACGGGAGAGGTCTCTATGAATACGAATTCCTAAGTATTTGATACCCTGTGAGGGCCAGCCAAAGGGAAAGTTGGACTGGATGGAATCCTGTATGGATTTGGGGAGGGAGACATCGAGGGCCTCAGACTTCGCTGCATTGATTTTAAAATTTGACCATGTAACAAAGTGATCTATTTCAGCCATAACAGCAGGGATGGATATATGTGATTGAGTGATATATACTAGGACATCGTCAGCAAATGCAGAGCACTTGTACTCGGTGCCTCCCACCTCAATCCACCTAATATTGGGGTTATGGCGAATTGATGAGAGCCGGTGCTCCGTCACTAGGATGTATAAGAGAGGGGACAGAGGACATCCCTGCCTTGTCCCATTGGTGATTATGAAAGGTGATGAAAATGTTCCATTTATCTTCAGCCTAGGTGACGTATTGCGATACAGGGCCGTGATTTTGCCTATAAAAGGGTCCCCTAGACCCGTACCCCAAGCTTTTTAAGAGAATAATGTATGGCGTGCCAGGAGACGCTATGGAATGCTTTCTCAGCATCCATCGAGAGTATCTAATTACAAATTTTAAACTGCATCTAGCCCAGGAAATACTTTGTGCCTAGTAGCAGTGTCTGCTAGTCAGTGGATTATCCCAGCTGTTAAGCAAGCTACACCACCTGTAGTTTGGACACTTAATTTTTTCAAAGGAAATGCTTTGGGCCCCCGGGACACTCAGTGAAGAGCATCGGGAGGCACCCCAAAGCACAGGGGCTGGGACTGGCGCTAGGACGCCTTGCGGTGGACCGTCAAGCTCGATCCTTATAAAAGCTTTTTAACTGCAGCAGCTTTAGTGGACGCTACTGGAGCTGGAATTCCCGCAGCTGCTGGCATCAGACTTGCCCTCCAATAGATCATTGTAAAAGGATTTAAAGTGTACTCATTCAAATTAGAGAGACAATTTAAATTAAAAAGCTTAGACCTGCCTCCACCGCAGGGGGGCTTGCTCGACCCACCAGCGGACAGGCACCAGTATTGGGAGAGGGAGGCTGGCCGTCAGGGTCCACCGCGGCTCTGGCACAAACCCGGCGACACGGAGGTCGCACGGGCAGGAACGGACTGGCCGTGTCGACTTCGCACTTTTTTGGTTTTAGAAGGGCATGACATGCCTATATCTGTGTCTCCCCCTCCTTTTACTCCTCCACCTCTTTTATTTTCGCATGACTATATGTACTTGTCACTTTTCCATGTGTTAGGGGTGTCTTCTGAGCAGTTTGTCAGCTTTTGGACACCTTTGAAGGTGTTTTCTATGTGTTTCTATGTGTTTTTGTTTGCCTGCCATTGGTTTTAACGGTGTTCGAAGGTGTTCGACGAACAGTCCGACGAACAGTTCGGCGAACATACGGGTGTTCGACGAACCGAACTGAACTCAAACACTACGGGGGTGGCTCAACACTACTCGTTACTAGGACCGAGCGCTCGAGCATTCCAATTTGCTCCACCCGAGCAACGAGTACCTGAGCATTTTTGTGCTCGCACATCACTATTTATTACTCCTGTTACTAATTCCCTTTCTGAATAACTATTATACATATAAAATAGGTACACCAACCCCTGACTGTTCCCGCGTTGTGTCTCTGTACGTTGCTTTCCGGCACCTGTGTTACATGTATGTCATAAATTCATACACTCAAAACATACATATAAAATCCTGACATACACATGCACTCATGACCGTGTACGGCCAATCCGGCTTCCTCTTTAGAACTAATCCTTTTTTCCCCACTCCAGACACTCTTTTCCTTTTCCCACAAATAAAACATTGCTACTTTAATTTGGATAAATTTGGCCACAGCGGCCATTTTATTAACAAACAACATAAAATATTTAACACTGTTATAAAACAAATAAATATGAAGGGAGGGTTCTTGGAGCTAATAGATCTGGCATGAATAAAACTAAAACTTGAACCACCATGTTACCCTCAGCCGTGCACCCCCAGCTCAAGGGCACCAAACTTCCACCTTACGTGAAAGACTATCCACCAAAAAAGCTCCCAGGATAAAACCCCGTCCAGAGCCCAAAACAAATGACAGATCCCCCCATTCCATTTAAAACTGCCTGTGATTGTACCAAAATCATTCCACCGTCAATTCGTTTACCCAACTCCAAGAACCCCACCCCCGCCATAAAGCCACTGCGACAAGTTCCTACCTACTATTCCCAATTTTTTTTTTATATATAATTATACCAACACCAATATCCACAACACGCTTACCCACTATAAAAAACAAATGTTCCCTACAAAAGCTGTCTACAACAAAAGGGGTGGGTGGGTATTCCTTATGCGCCTTCCTGAAGGAATGCCAGGATACCGCCTCCCTCTTTTTATATATCCCCCCTCTAGCCTTGTTAAGCCGGCCCACCTGAGCACTCCTCCCAATCCCGAGCCCCGCTTTATTCAAAATATTCCTAGTCCACCTTCCGGCCCATCCCGGTCATGTGGGGCCTCCTTCCAGCTTTGCTTGCTTCCTGCCCCCTCCTTGACCGTGTACGGCCAATCCGGCTTCCTCTTTAGAATTAATCCTTTTTTCCCCACTCCAGACACTCTTTTCCTTTTCCCACAAATAAAACACTGCTACTTTAATTTGGATAAATTTGACCACAGCGGCCATTTTATTAACAAACAACATACAATATTTAACAGTGTTATAAAACAAATAAATATGAGAGGAGGGTTCTTGGAGCTAATAGATCTGGCATGAATAAAACTAAAACTCGAACCGCCATGTTACCCTCAGCCATGCCCCACCAGCTCAAGGGCACCAAAATTCGACCTTACGTGAAAGATTATCTACCGAAAAAGCTCCCAGGGTAAAACCCCGTCCAGAGCCAAAAACAAATGACAGATCCCCCCATTACATTTAAAACTGCCTGTGATTGTACCAAAATCATTCCACCATCAATTTGTTTACCCAACTCCAAGAACCCCACCCCCCGCCAACCACGAACAGCCCTGACACCTTAGGCTCGTGAGTGCCCCAAAACAGGCCCAAAAATCAATACCGATGGCATTCAAGTGAACGCCATCCTCTAACCAAAAATTTCCAACTCCTTCCTCAAGCTTGTAATGTCTCACACTAACCCCCCTGTTTCTGTATACAAAACTAGATACCACCCTGTTCAACTTTATCCGCACCCTGTTAATCCACTTCACTGACCTAGCCTCCCTCCATTTTTATCTTGGCACAATATCTTACCACACTGTCAATACTTCCGGAAAAGACGTCCACAACTTAAGAAAGTCAAAGCGAATGTCTCTTATCAATTCCCTAACAGGCCTTGCCCCCAAACCATTCCCCCCAAATGCACCACCAAAATATCAGGTGTACGATCTAAATGCGACGCCTTATGAAATTCTGGAAGAAACCTCCTACAAACCATTCCCCTAAAACCCAACCACCGAACCACTACCTGCTGGTGGCAAAAACCCAGCTGCCTACCGTCTCGTCTCATGTCAGCTCGCAACGTCCCTCAATGCACGAACGAATGACTGAGAATCCATGCTAACAAGGGAACGCCACCTGTAACAACAACAACAAATAAAAAAGGAGATAATAACACCCCGCCCTAAAAATGCCTAACTACGAACATAAGACAAATACCGATTAGAACTCCACCTCCCAATCCGTTTAATTACTTCGGAACCTAGTCCCAACTTATCTGCCTCGGACGCCGCACTGATTCTGAAAGAATGTGAACCATACACTTCTGGACTAAGTTCTAATTCCTTTTTTGAAAACCGCTATAAATTGAAAGCGCGATAAAAACTCACCACTTTCATGACATAACAGCGGACCTACTCTACCTGGCCATACTTGCCAAAAATCCACTAAACACTTTCTTGGGCACATTGAAGACCCGTTCACTGTACCCAAAACCACATGCCTACCTCTGCCCAATTGATCAGTCTTTGCATGCCTGATCCAAAATTCAATGCCCCTTTCCCAACAACTCACATCCTCAGCCAATAAGCCTCCCACTTTGTTTTTACTAGGAGCCACCAACTCTCACACTCTCAGAGCCCCAAAAAATGCCAAAGAAAATGCTAACCTAAACAATATTCCTTCGAAAATGGAGCGACAAATACTATCCAGGACTAGGCCCAACCTTTCCAACATACTGAAGGACAATGGTCTACGCTTATCCAAAGTCCTAACACCCCTCCTAAAACCCCTTAATGCCTGTCTGACCATAAAGGATTTTGTCACATTGGTAACGCCTTGCAACTTGAAACCAAAAGCCAACCTTGCAACGAATTTGCTAACCATAGACACTGACCATCCAATATCCTCTGCTCTACCAACTAAAAACAACACCGCAGACATTCTGCCTTCATCACGCTCCACCGGGCCCCTTTGCGATAACCAGCTAAGCCATACTCACCATGCTCCTTCATATGATGACCGAGTCTGCGCAGTAATGGACTCCTGTATCAACCAACCTGCTCATCCGTAACCAGCTGCCAGAGATGCGAATGACATTCCTGTCCCACGTCCACCGCCTCCGGCGCCAATGCCCGAAAACGATCCCACTGCAAACGAGACAAGGAATCTGCAATGGAATTCTGCACACCTGGGACATGGACCGCTGTAATCCAGGCATTCAACTCAAGACAATGAAGAACTAATTCCCTCACCAACTTAATAACCGGAGGAGATGATGCAGACAAACTATTAATTACTGACACCACTCCCATATTGTCACAATGGAAACGCACTCTCCTATTTGCAAAACTCTCCCCCAAATTGAAACCCCTACAATAATAGTAAATAATCCAACAGAGCTAGGTTCTTAGTAAATCCCTTCTCTATCCATGACTTTGGCCATTCACCAACACTCCTCCGACCCTTACAATAGGCCCCATAGCCGACGCCACCAGCGGCGTCTGTATAAATCTCAGTCAAAACTGCTGAGAAACTCATGCTGAATTAAAGACCTAGCATTATAATTCTCCAAAAATGACTTCCAAACTCTCAAATCTTACTTCAGTTCCTTGTTTAACCGTATGAAATGGTGGGGGCCCTCACCCCAGCTGTTGCCTGTGACAATCTACGGCAAAAAATCCTGCCCATGGGCATAATTCTGCATGCAAAATTCAGTCTGCCTAGAAGTAACTGCAACTCTTTTAAAGTCACCTTGTGTAACCTTTCAACTCTGACCACCTCTTGCCCAAGGAGACTCAGTTTATCCTCTGGCAAGCGACATTCCATCCTAACCGAATCAATTAAAATC
The DNA here is from genome assembly GCF_046119375.1 of Phyllobates terribilis. Taxonomy (NCBI): domain Eukaryota; kingdom Metazoa; phylum Chordata; class Amphibia; order Anura; family Dendrobatidae; genus Phyllobates; species Phyllobates terribilis. Next base: position 698,234,833 of record NW_027362762.1, read on the forward strand.
CCTAAAAAACTTATAACGGTGCAGGGACCTTCCGTCTTCTCCTTCGGTAAAGGAACCCCAAACTGTTCTGCTACCAAAACCATTGTTGCCAATAAATTCCTACATACCAGGGACTCCGGAGGGCTGATAAACAAAAAATCATCCAAGTAATGAACGACCGACCGTTTGGAAGCCACTTCTTTCACCACCCATTCTAAAAAGATACTAAATGTCTCAAACAAAGAACAGTAAATTGCGCAACCCATCGGCAAACTTTGATCCACGTAATACTCGCCATTCCAAAAACAACCTAACAACACGATACTCTCTGGGTGCACAGGCAGCAGCCGAAAAGCTGACTCAATATCAGTCTTAGCTAAACACGACCCATGGCCGTATCTCCTGACCCATTGCACTGCAGCATCAAATGACGTATACTCCACTGAACATAACTCCAGCGCGATACCATCATTAATTGAAAGCCCTTTAGGATAAGACAAATGTTGGATCAGTCAAAACTTATTGGGTTACTTCTTAGGTACCACCCCCAATGGAGAAATAATTACGTCTTCCCGCGGTAAATTCTGAAAAGGACCAGCCATCCTTCCCAGTTCCATCTCCTTCCTCATCTTCTCGCTAAACACTCCCGGGTAAAGAGACGCCGACCTCAAATTTTTAACAGAAAAAGGAACACTATGACTGGGTGGCGGAATCCTAAAACCTTCCGAAAAACCTTCAAAGATAACAGCAGCTTTCAACCTATCAGGGTACCTATTTAGAGAGGCGGCCATCGCGTGAGGTCTCACCAGAGTCACCCCCTTGACTGGAACCCACTGAAGACTTCCCTTTCCCTTTTTTAAAACATTTTGATGCCCCGTGTGAACCGCTGCTGCAATGGGAGCACACATGCTTAAATTTGCAACTGCTCCTGTACTTACACTGGCCGTCATTAAATTGCCAGCATGTTCCTGTCTTCTCTTTAGAACCTTGTGCCCCCTGATTGCTTCCTCGATGACCATCTGCTTGTGCCCCACTGCTGCCGCTCCCGTGAAAGGACTGCCCATACCTAGCTGGAGCCATAACCTTAAGCCACAGCCCTATGTCCTTTTCATCCCACCTAATCTCAGGCCATACTGCCTTCCTCTGGCGAAATTGCTCATCGTAACTCAACCACGTCTACCCACCATAAATACGATGAGCCTCCCCATTAAAGTCCTGATAACAAAAAAGGCCCGAGCAATTTTCCGGTGCTTTTTCCCCAATAACACTAGCCAGTATCGCAGAGGCTTGCAGCCAGTTTACGAATATCTGAGGAATCAACCTCCACCTCTGCTTCTCCTCCTCTTCTTTTTTACTATCATCCTTCTTCCCCTTATCCAAATTAAACTTCTCCAGAGGGAGAAGCGAAAAAATTTCCACATATTCATCCTTTCAAATTTTTTCTTTCACTTCCTTCTTCAAGTGTGCCCCCAACAGACCTTCAAAGCACAAGCAAACCTCCCCTTTCACTCGATCGTCAAGTTTAACAGCCTCACCTTTCTCTTTTTCTGTCTGCATGGACACAGACACACCCGAGGATGCACCATCCACCCCTGCCACTGCGATGCTCACCTCCCCACCAACCTGTGGGGTGACCGACTGCTCGGGAACCCAAGCCCCTGCGGGAGAAACTCCTGCTCCAAACACCAACCTACCATCCAACCTTGCCAAGACCTGCGACAAACCATTTAAAACTTCTCTAAGCCCAGGTACGACTGTCCCAGTTACCCCGGTGACGTTTCTCCCGCTAGGCTCACTCAACTGACTACCCTCCATTCCCAAAGACATTAAACCAACCAGTAACAGACCAGACATTGAAGCATACTCACCAAGCTGCGCAGGTGCTGTGTCCCCGCCAGCCGTAAGTCCAAAATCGCGCCGATCAGTTTCGTTAACGCCGCCTTCACCAAAATCAGTTTCCTCTGACTCCTGTTGCTGTCCAATGCCCATGCCCCTGGCCTCCTCGTCACCAGGGGGGACCTGAACAGATCCTGCAGAGCCCTTTTCACCACGAACTGCCGATCACCTAGATGCTCTGCTCCTTGTAGTGCTTCTAGACCCGACCCGATTGGAAGACCCAGACGATCCAGCCTGGTCCATGAAACCAGACAGCTCCCTGTTGCTGCCCGCTGCCCCGCACACCACACTCCTGATAGCACAACCAGGCTACGGGTCCTGGAAAACTTGCCGTCTGCCTGCCGACCGTCCTTGCACCACATCCTGGCTGTTGAGACTAGCAGGCACACCAACAGGAGCATCGCCGGGTGTTACCTGCCGTGAACCTGCATCCTCTGCGCCGGCTGCTGATTTCTCAATTTGCCTGTAACTTCCAGCAGGTGGCGCTAATGATGCACCCAGCGTCCCAGTAGCAGGCCGCTCCTGCTGAGAAGGCCCATCAACCCGTGCGGTCCTAGCTCCAGCACGGGATCGCAATCTAGACCGCACTTCCGGTGTGGCCCGGAAATCTGGCATTAGCGGCACCCTTTGTGAAGGCCTGGCTTCCTGTGCGAGCCTGCCTCTATTTTGGGAGCGCGATGTAGGCCGCACTTCCGGTGCAGCCTAGACTTCCGGCACGAGTGGCGCTCACGGTACTACAGCGTCACCAGGCCGGCTGGGCGGATTCCCACCGGTGCGAGCCCGGAGGCGAAGGACCTCACCTCCTCGCTCACTTACTGCAGGGCACCCAGAGGGGCTCCGCAGTCTGCGCCTGGCACGCGCGTTCAGCTCTGGGGAAAATCTCTCCGGCGGCCACGTCCTCCTGGCTCTTCTTCCAGACCCCGCCGGCGCGCCATCATCTCTGGCAGTCCCCAGCAGATCGGACAGCTGGGACTGCAGCCACCCATCACTCCTGGACCGCACTGCATCCCGCAGCTGGTTAATGAGCATCAACTTGATCCATGAGGTAGGTGTCTTCCTTATATGCCTTACTGAAGGAATGGCAGGTTCCCACCTCCCTCTTTTTATATATCCCCCCTCTAACCTCGTTAAGCCGGCCCACCTGAGCACTCCTCCCAATCCCGAGCCCCGCTTTATTCAAAACATTCCTAGCCCACCTTCCGGCCCATCCCTGTCATGTGGGGCCTCCTTCCAGCTTTGCTTGCTTACTGCCCCCTCCTTGACATAAATGCAATAAGTACATATCCACAGGTACAATTCACTAACTTTAGTGTTTCTACAGGCTCAACATTATGCAACCATAGTAAGAATCGTTAAAGAGGTTGCCACTACTGGAAAACCTTTTATTAAGATATCCGCTGCGTTCATAAAATAAAATAAAAAACTGCATGCTTACCTCCTGGACTGGTGCAGTTCCTCAAATTACAGCACTATGTCCCGCAGAGGTCTTGTGACATTGTTATGTTACATGACAGCTGCAACAATTAGCTCGCACTGATTGTCTGCAGCTTAGACTATTCCATCTGAATGGATTTCCACCCTGTCAAGGCTGCAGCTCATCTTTCTCATTACTCATTTGGCAGCATAAGCATACAACTCACCTTGCCAATCTACTTTCAGGCTGTGCACAACTGTTTTGTCAAATCCCCCCACTCTAAGAACATGATAGACCATTCCCTCTCCACCACCTACCTTCCCCTCTGCAATAGCAATCAGTGCTACTTTAAACAAAAGTGGCACTGAAGAATAGATATATGAGACTCTGTGCAGGAGCTCTGACTCCTCTGTGGGGTGTCTGACTGTTATCTGTGCAGGGTAGGGCGAGCTTTGTGCTGATAGTGGAACTGCACACAGAAGCTGCAGCTGTACTAAAGAACAGAGAAGGGAAACAAATTGTAATATACCCACAACATTGATAATTGTAGAAAAAACAAACTTAATTGAATAAAAACAATTGTACTAGCATGAGTCCAACAGTAAGACACCGGCAAAACCCAAGAAGAAAACAAAATGAGCGTATACCCTGCAGTAAGTAAATAAGTAAATAATTAAAAATATTTTGCTTAAAAAAAGCAGAAAAGCCATCCCACTGCGATAAGGTGTACTTACTCAGGATGGTCCTATCCTGTCTCTAGTATTAAAACCTTACATTGTGTCAGCCGACCTCAATGAAGATAAGGGCAGAGAACAGGGGCCCTGTCCTGATGGTTTTGTAGTAAGAATTAGGCATCAGAACCAGCAGGAGAGGACATATAGGGAGGCAAACATTGTTCTATATTATTAGAATCCAAATCACAACTATGATCATGATACAATCTGCACAATGTAGTGATAGGGTTGTGTAATAGTTTGTAACAATAGTAACTGAGTAAAAATACAGCAATGTGCCCATAGTAGTCTTCTGCTGGAATGATGCCAGTGGTCACTGCCATACCCATTACTATGGGTAAATGACTGACTCTGTTAGTATTGTACTGTTTCAAACTAGTTCCAGCCCTATCACAACATTGTGTGGATTGTATCATGATCATAGTTTTGATTTGCATTTTAATTTTGCAGAAACAGGGTAATGATTGTTAAAAAAATGGTTTCAAGTTACACCTCCCGTTGGAAGGTGCAACCTTAGGCACTGGACCTCAAATGTTTGTGGTTAATATGGCCCTAGTTACACTTCTTTCAGAAATGCTGGGACTGGACATTGCCAGTAAGCCAGTGTGCAGTGGCTTAGTCTGAGAGGGGAGCAGCAGCATTTTGCTGCCCCTGTCAAACAGTTCAGACAGTCATCTTGCCTCATGGCATAATTAGGGCCTACGTGGTCTAGAGTAGCATACAGAGACCTTAGAAAAAAACTGACAAAAGGATTACTGCTTTGGACTTAGATTACTCTAACCTGAAAGAATACAGGGTAAAAAGTAAAACTGCTTGAGGCCGTATGTGAGGATAACCATAATATATCTAAATGGGAAAACATTAATATCTGAGTTTTCCCAGAATCTATTAAAGGAAAGCCTGTCCTTTGTTGCTCATAAGCCTGAATTGACCTGGGACCAGAAAGGAAATCATATACACATCGGAACAGCTTTGATAATTGAGCTAAATTAGTAAGTTGTTAATTTGCTATTTTATTTAAACATATTTAAGTATATTTTTAAATGGATAGCCCCTTTAAAGTATAATTATCCAGTATGAAAAGATATTCATTTTAGTTCTGAGAAAGCAATAATGTTTGCTGCCTGCTTGTTTTGTGGTTCTCATGCATTCTCTCTCTAAGGATAGTTGATGCTTTGTTACTTATTTCATGGTAAATGATTTTCAATCACTCTAGAAAGCAGCAATACATATAGGTCTGTTAGATGCAATAGATGAAATGTACAGTGATTACAAATAAGGAGAAAGTTTTATTACAATTCATTAAAATAACTCCAAAATAGATCTCATTTGAGAAGAGAAAAATAGGCTATATTGTGCCACTCAAAGTTGACTACAGTGGCATGTACATAAAATCTAATGGATGTGCCAATTCTGTGGTGGCAGTGGGCTAGTACTTTTAGGCTGGGATGGGCAAAATAACCATGGACCTTCCTATAATATCAGCCCCCAAATGTCTGCTTTCCCTTGGCTGGTTATCAAGCATGGTGGGGACCATGCATAATTTTTTTAATTTATTTATTTAGTTCCTAGCAGTGACCTGAAAATCAGAGATGCGTCCAGGCATCTTCTCTAGACTATTCCCATTTCATTTGAGTGCTATTCCCATCCAATTCAGAAATTGTATTGCCCCCCCCAGCCCTCTTGTTAGGGTCTCCCAGAAAAATGCTTGAGTTCCCCATTGACTTCTATTATACTCGTTTCTCGAGTCGAGCCCGTCCAAGCGTCCGACCTGTTCAATTCGAGTAACGAGCACTCAAGCATTTTAGTGCTCAATCATTATTATCATCATTACTATACACTGTGTGCCAAATTATTAGGCAAATGAGTATTTTGATCACATGATACTTTTTATACATGTTGTCCTACTCCAAGCTGCATAGGCTTGAGAGCCAACTACCAATTAAGTAAATCTGGTGATGTGCATGTCTGTAATGAGGAGGGGTGTTGGCTAATGATATCAACACCCAATATAAGGTGTGCTTAATTATTAGGCAACTTACTTTCCTTTGGCAAAATGGGTCAGAAGAGAGATTTGACGGGCTCTGAAAAGTCCAAAATTGTGAGATGTCTTGCAGAGGGATGCATCAGTCTTGAAATTTCCAAACTTTTGAAGCGTGATAACCAAACAATCAAGCGTTTCATGGCAAATAGCCAAGGATCGCAAGAAGCGTGTTGGCCAAAAAAGGCGCAAAATAACTGCCCATGAATTGAGGAAAATCAAGCGTGAAGCTGCCAAGATGCCATTCGCCACCAGTTTTGCCATATTTCAGAGCTGCAACGTTACTGGAGTATCAAAAAGCACAAGGTGTATGATACTCAGGGGCATGGCCAAGGTAAGGAAGGCTGAAAAACGACCACCTTTGAATAAGAAACATAAGATAAAACGTCAAGAATGGGCCAAGAAATATCTTAAGACTGATTTTTCAAAGGTTTTATAGACTGACAAAATGAAAGTGACTCTTGATGGGCCAGATGGATGGGCCAGAGGCTGGATCTGTTAAGGGCAGAGAGCTCCACTCCGACTCAGACGCCAGCAAGGTGGAGGTGGGGTACTGGTATGGGCTGGTATCATCAAAGATGAACTTGTGGGACCTTTTCAGGTTGAGGATGGAGAGAAGCTCAACTCCCAGACCTACTGCCAGTTTCTGGAAGACAACTTCTTCAAGCAGTGGTACAGGAAGAAGTCGGTATCGTTCAAGAAAAACACGATTTTCATGCAGGACAATGCTCCATCACATGCATCCAACTACTCCACAGCTGGCCAGTAAAGGTCTAAAAGAAGAAAAAATAATGACATGGCCCCCTTGTTCACCTGATCGATCTGAACCCCATAGAGAACCTGTGGTCCATCATAAAATGTGAGTTCTACAGGGAGGGAAAACAGTACACCTCTCGGAACAGTGTCTGGGAGGCTGTGGTGGCTGCTGCACGCAATGTTGATCGAAAACAGATCAAGCAACTGAGAGAATCTATGGATGGAAGGCTGTTGAGTGTCATCATAAAGAAAGGTGGCTATATTGATTACTAATTTATTTTATTTTTTTTTTTACATGTCCGAAATGTTTATTTCTAAATTTTGTGCACTGATATTGGTTTACCTGGTGAAAATAAGCAAGTGAGATGGGATTATATTTGGTTTTTATTAAGTTGCCTAATAATTTGGCACAGTAATAGTTACCTGCACAAACAGATATCCTCCTAAGATAGCCAAATCTAAAAAAAAAACCACTCCAACTTCCAAAAATATTAAGCTTGGATATTTATGAGTCTTTTGGGTTGATTGAGAACATAGTTGTTGATCAATAATAAAAATAATCCTCTAAAATACAACTTGCCTAATAATTCTGCACACAGTGTACATGTAAAAAACTTGAAGTACTTAGTAGTGATGAGTGAGCACTAAAATGCTCGGGTACTCATTGCTCGGGTCGAGCAAATTGGAAAGCTCGAGTGCTCGGTCCGAGTAACGAGCCTAATGTAAGTCTATGGGAAACTCAAGCATTTTTCCGGCGGCTCCCCCTGGTGTTCTGCAGAGGGCCTAAAAATCGAAGGGAACAGTGCCCAAATCGAAGGGAACAGTGCTCAAATGACATGGAAACAGCATGGGGAAGACCCCTGGAAGCATTTATTACTCCCAGGTCACTGATGTCAACAACGTTGTCAGAGGTATTGTGTCACTTTTACCGACTAAGAATAAAACATACAAAAACTAAACCAAAATAAATTTGCCTGGGAAATATGTCAAGGAACATCCTTTCCAGGGTAATGACTTGTATATAAGGCTAAATAAATATACAAAAACAAAAATGCTCCACCACACCTTGGGCTATATTCACATATAGCGTTTTTGATTCGTTTTTGCACTTTAGCATTGCTTTCAACCAAGACAAATGCATTCAGCGGGAAATGTAATTTTAACATTTTACAACCTTATCTGGCCATCTGGTGTGTGACATGGAAATAGCATGGGAAAGACCCCTGGGGCTTGAGGCATCTCTGACTCCCAGGGCACTGCCTAAAACTGTGGTCATCTCATCAGACATGATCCTATATTACTGCGGTAATAATAAAGACATTTTTGGCAACGTGACAAATCTTAAACTCCATTTAAAATGGGCAAGGTGTGTGTCAAGGGACGGGGAAGTGGACATTATGGTGATGGTGATAGTGCAGGCAGAGGCCCCGGGCAAGATGAAACTGTGCCTGCTGAGGGAGCACAACAAACACCCATGTCATGTCGAACTATTTTCCTGTCCCAATTTCTAGGGGGCCGCGGAACACCACTATTGAAGCCAGAGCAGTGTGAAAAGGTTGTTGGTTGGATAGCAGATAATGCTCACAGTCAATTTGTCATCACCACCACCCTGTGTTTCACATGGTACAGTCTCAGTAGATGTGAGTCTGGATCACATTATTATTATTATTACTTTATCGCCATTTATTTCATGGTACCTTACATGTGAAAAAGGGGTATACATTGCAAAAACAATTATAATAATATTGAACAAAAATGTGACAGCAATTGGTACAGGAGAGGAGAAGAGAGGACCCTGCCCGCGAGGGCTCAGTCTTCAAGGCATGGGTGAGAATGCAGTAGGTGAAGATAGAGCTAGTCTTGCAGCAGTATGGTTGAGCGAGGGTTACTGAAGGTTGTACGCATGTCACAAGAGGTGGGTCTTCAGCTTCCTTTTAAAGGTTTCAACAGTAAGCGAGAGTCAGAAATAGTGGGTTACAGAGTTCCAGAGAAGGGAGGATGCAGGGCCGGCTCCAGGTTTTTCTGGGCTCCGGGCGAAAGAGTCTCAGTGGGCCCCCTTAACACATACCACGATTCATGATGCACAGATACCGCAGAGAAATATATATATATAGTACAAGGCCAAAGATTTCACTTCTTACATTACATGAGTGATATCTATTGTAAATTCTACAAAAGCTCAGAAACCGGCTAATCCACACAGGATACTGGCCCTCATAAAATGCTCCATACAGAATACTGGCCCCCATATAACGCTCCATACAGAATACTGGCCCCCATATAATGCTCCATACAGGATACTGGCCCCCATATAGCTCTCCGTACAGGATACTGGTTCCCTTATAATGCTCCATACAGGATACTGGCCCCCATATAATGCCCCATGCAGGCTGTTCCCCCCCACATAATGCCCCATGCAGGCTGTTCCACCCTTATAATGCCCCATGCAGGATGTCACCCCCCATATAATGCCCCATGCAGGATGTCACTCCCACCCCATATAATGCCCCATGCAGGATATCACTTCCCCCCCATATAATGCCTTATGCAGGATGCTCCTTTCCCCCCATATAATGCCCCATGCAGGATGTCATCCCCCACATAATGCTCCATGCAGGCTGTTCCCCCTTATAATGCCCCATGCAGGATGTCACCCCCCATATAATACCCCATGCAGGATGTCACCCCCCATATAATGCCCCATGCAGGATGTCACTCCCCCCCATATAATGCCCTATGCAGGATGTTCCTTTCCCCCCATATAATGCCCCATGCAGGATGTCACCCCTCATATTATGCCCCATGCAGAATGTCACCCCTCATATAATGCCCAATGCAGGCTGTCACTCCCCCCCTTATAATGCCCCATGCAGGATATCACTCCCCCCCATATAATGCTCCATGCAGGATGTCACTTCTCCCCCCCATATAATGCCCCATGCAGGATGTCACTTCTCCCCCCCATATAATGCCCCATGCAGGATGTCACTTCACCCCCCCATATAATGCCCCATGCAGGATGTAACCTTCCCCCCATATAATGCCCCATGCAGGATGTCACTTCCCCCTCCCATATAATGCCCCATGCAGGATGTCACTTCCCTCCCCCCATATAATGCCCCATGCTGGATGTCACCCCCCTTATAATGCCCCATGCAGGATGTCCCTTTCCCCCCATATAATGCCCCATGCAGGATGTCTCCCCCATATAATGCCCAATGCAGGATGTCATCCCCCCTCTTTATAATGCCCCATGCAAGATGTCACTCCCGCCCCATATAATGCCCCATGCAGGATGTCCCTTTCCCCAATATAATGCCCCATGCAGGATGTCAACCCCCCATATAATGCCCCATGCAGGATGTCACTCCCCCCCATTTAATGCCCTATGCAGGATGTTCCTTTCCCCCCATATAATGCCCCATGCAGGATGTCACCCCTCATATAATGCCCCATGCAGGATGTCACCCCTCATATAATGCCCCATGCAGGCTGTCACTCCCCCCCATTTAATGCCCCATGCAGGATATCACTTCTCCCCCCTATATAATGACCCATGCAGGATGTCACTTCTCCCCCCATATAATGCCCCATGCAGGATGTCACCTTCCCTCCATATAATGCCCCATGCAGGATATCACTTCCCCCTCCTATACAATGCCCCATGCAGGATGTCACTCCCTCCCCCATATAATGCCCCAAGCAGGATGTCACCCCCCCCTTAAAATGCCCCATGCAGGATGTCCCTTTCCCCCCATATAATGCTCCATGCAGGATGTCTCCCCCATATAATGCCCAATGCAGGATGTCACCCCCCTCTTTATAATGCCCCATGCAGGATGTCACCCCGCCCATATAATGCCCCATGCAGGATGTCACCCCCCCATATAATGCCCCATGCCTCCATTCATTAAAAAAAACAATCAAATACTCACCTCACTCCTCCTCACCTGCTGCCGCTGCTCAGGTCCGGACTCCAGCGTCGCCGGCGTCTTCCCACTCTGCACTGCATGTGATGGCTCAGTGGAGGGCGCGGTGGAATGACGTCACCGCACCCTCTGACCTGAGATGTCACAGGGAGCGCACAGCAGGAAGACAGCGGACCTGTGGAGACATGGGGAGAGGTAAGTATCCGGCTGCCGGGGCCCTGAGCAAGCGGGGAAGAAGGGCGGGTGCTGGCACCGCTCTCCTCTGCCCATAGCCTGGCGGGGTGCCCGACTGCAAGTGGGCCCACTGCCTGCTCAGGGCCCCGGCACTGGCCCGGGTGCGCCAGATGCTGACGCCGGCACTTGGAGGATGCACGGGAGAAATCTTGTATGCGATTGTGGGAAGAGGAGATAAGAGGGGAGTAGAGAAGGAGATCTTGAGAGGATCGGAGGTTGCGTGCAGGTAAGTACTGGGAGACTAGGTCACAGATGTATGGAGGAAACAGATTGTGAATAGCTTTGCATTCCAAGGTTAAGGTTTTGAACTGGAGTCTCTGGGTAATGAGGAGCCAGTGAAGGGATTGACAGAGAGGAGAGGCCAAGGAATAGCTAAGGAACAGATGGATTAGTCGGGCAGCAGAGTTTAGGATAGATTTGAGGAATGTAAGACTGTTAGAAGGGAGGCCATAGAGCAGGAGGTTGCAGTCGTCGAGAAGGGAGATGATAAGAGCGCATGCACTAGTGTTTTCGTAGATTCGTGGTAAAGGAATGTGCGGATCCGGGAGATTTTTTTTTACTTGGAGTCAGCATCTTCCTCACCCTGATCTTCCTTCTTCCCACCATTCCGAGTACCCTGAGACAACTGATCCCACACTTGTACACTTTGAAGAGCTGTTTTGTTCATCTTTCCATTTATAGATTCTGGCCTCCCGCTTGGTCGACTCAGAAGTGGAAAGAGCTTGGATATGTGGTTTGAAGGAGAGATTAGAGTCCAGGGTTACCCCAAGAGCTGTTCACTTTTCCATCTATAAATTTGGGCCTCTCGACCGGTCAGCTTCAAGCAGGGTAACAGAAAATCACATGTAGCGATTTGAGGAGCCATGGTCACCTGAAGGTGATGATGGGAAAGTACAAATACTCTCACAAGAGGTGGATAATGATGAGGCACAATGGACAGAACGTAAGGAGGAGGACCAGGGTGTGAAAGTGGAATACGAAGTGGTGGACGATGAAGTCACTAACCCAACCTGGCAAGGGAACATGTAGAGCAACAACAGCAGCACACAGGGGGAGGGAGGCATAGCACCTCAACAGGCAGGCACAAGCAGTGTGCTGGCCACAGACACAAAGCGGGCAACTGCTCCCCAGAACACCAACACGACGGAAGTTGCCAGAACAGCTGTTAGGTCTTCCCAAGTCTGGTTCTTTTTTAAAGACAATTAGATAACCCCAAAAAGGCCATTTGCAAAATCTGCCAGGCCAGCATCAGCAAGAGAACCAAAACTACCAGCCTGACCACCACCGGCATGCTCAGGCACATGACAGTAAAGCCCCTGATTAGCTGGGCCGAACACCAAGGTCCAGAAGCCATGTCTGCCGGTGGCACCACTGACTCTTCCACTGTTGTGCATGCATGCCAATCCCCTGTCCATGGCACATGCGAAGATGCCTCCTGCCCTGCACCTGTCATTGCAGACATGCAACCATCACCGTCCATGTCCTTGTCCCTTTGCAGCATTCAGTCCTCGGAATGCAAGCGCAAGTATGCAGCCAGCTACCCCCCCACAGGCCGCAATACTAAACTGCCTCATTTCTGGACTGCTTGCACTTGAAATGTTGCCTTTTAGGCTCGTGGAGGCGAAAGTTTCCACAACCTCATGGCGGCGGTGGCCAGATGTCCATACTTGGTCCCCAGCCACCACTATTTCTCCCAGTATCATCACCACCTCCCACAAGCGCGAGTCCCCGAACATTACCCGAGCCCTTCCCAGTGCACTTAAGTGGGAAAGACCGCCTAACCACAAACACTTGGACATGTGAATGTGGCCAGGGATGGTACATCTCACTGACGCATGTCACTGGGTTAATATTGTGCTCGGTCTTCTAGACAACAACCACATTTTTCATGATGGTTGGATCATCCATCTCCTTAGTAGTGTTGAGCCACCCCCGTAGTGCTCGGGTTCGGTTCGGTTCGTCGAACACCGGGATGTTCGAGGAACTGTTCGTCGAACTGTTCGTCGAACACCTTAGAACACCGTCGAACACCGTTAAAACCAATGGCAGGCAAACAAAAACACATAGGAACACATAGAAAACACCTTCAAAGGTGTCCAAAAGCTGACAAACTGCTCAGAAGACGCTTTCTTTAAAAAAGCCGGCCGGCAATTCAGCAGCGGCATACACCGGTACCCGACAATTTAGACATGAAGGAATAGAGCATCACACATAGATTAGATAGATAGAAACATGTCAGTCACATATATATGAAGTACAGTGACAGTGTTGCTTACTGTACTTGTCATTTAGTGTAAAGGATTTATTAAAAAATATAATAGTGTTTTCGTGCACCGTCTCTTTAAAAAAGCCGGCCGGCAATTCAGCAGCGGTACCCAACAATTTATAACAGACAGAATAGAGCTTCACACATAGATTAGATAGATAGAAACATGTCAGTCACATATATATGAAGTACTGTGACAGTGTTGCTTACTGTACTTGTCATTTACTGCAAAGAATTTATTTAAAAAAATAATAGTGTTTTCATGCACCGTCTCTTTAAAAAAGCCGGCCGGCAATTCAGCATCTGTACCCGACAATTTAGAATAGAAGGAATAGAGAATCACACATAGATTAGATAGATAGAAACATGTCAGTCACATATATATGAAGTACAGTGACAGTGTTGGTTACTGTACTTGTCATTTAGTGTAAAGGATTTATTAAAAAATATAATAGTGTTTTCGTGCACCGTCTCTTTAAAAAAGCCGGCCGGCAATTCAGCAGCGGTACCCGACAATTTAGAATAGAAGGAATAGAGAATCACACATAGATTAGATAGATAGAAACATGTCAGCCACATATATACGAAGTACAGTGACAGTGTTGCTTACTGTACTTGTCATTTAGTGTAAAGGATTTATTAAAAAATATAATAGTGTTTTCGTGCACCGTCTCTTTAAAAAAGCCGGCCGGCAATTCAGCAGCGGTACCCGACAATTTATAACAGACAGAATAGAGCTTCACACATAGATTAGATAGACAGAAATATGTCAGTCACATATATATGAAGTACTGTGACAGTGTTGCTTACTGTACTTGTCATTTACTGCAAAGGATTTATTAAAAAAAATAATAGTGTTTTCATGCACCGTCTCTTTAAAAAAGCCGGCCGGCAATTCAGCATCTGTACCCGACAATTTATAACAGACAGAATAGAGCTTCACACATAGATTAGATAGATAGAAACATGTCAGTCACATATATAATAAGTACAGTGACAGTGTCGGTTACTGTACTTGTCATTTAGTATTAAAATAAAGGATTTATTATTAAAAAAAATTGGCGTGGGGTTCCCCGTAATTTTAGTCTCTAGAGGAGGTTAAGCAGACAGCTGGGGCAGATGTTTGAAGCCTGGGAAGGGGGTAATACCCACGGAGCTTCCCAGGCTACTAATATCAGCCCCCAGCTGAATACCTAGCCTTTACTAGCTATTAAAATGGAGGACCCCCCCCAAAAAATGACGTGGGGTCCCCCCTAATTTAATAGCTAGCAAAGGCTAGGCAGACAGCTGGGGGCTGATATTAATAGCCCAGGAAGGGAGCCATGAATATTGGCCCCCTCCAAGGCTAGAAACACCAGCCCTCAGCCGCACCAGAAATGGCGCATCCATAGGATGCGCCAATTCTGGCACTTAGCCTCGCTCTTCCACGCTGCCCTGGTGCGGTGGCAGGGGGTAATAGGGTTGGGGTTGATGTCAGCTTATAATGCCAGCTGACATCAAGCCCAGGTTAGTAATGGAGAGGCGTCTATAAGACACCCCCATTACTAACCCCATAGTCAAAGTTAAAAAAAAACACAAACACCCAGAATAAAGTCCTTTAATTGAAATAAAGACACAATTCTTTATTGTTCTAAATTAAACCATACTTACCATCACGCCCATTCCAGCTGAAGCCAACGATCTCCTGCAATAAAAGAAAAATAATAAAGCAACCTCATCCTTACCTTTTCATGGTTCCCAGGACAGCTCCAGCTCTGCTACATCGAGATGACAGGCTGGACCGCAGCAGAACGCTGCCATCCAGCTTGCCATGCCGCACACACTGAGAAGCGCAGGCATGCTTGCGCTCCTCAGTGTCTGACTGTGACGGCATCCAGATGAGCCGACAATGAACTCGGCTCACCTCATGTACGTCACTGACAGCGTGGGAAAATTCTCCTGCACTCAGCGCTTCAGCGTGAGAATTTTCCCACGCTGTCAGTGACGTGCATGAGGTGCGCCGAGTTCATTGGACATGAACTCGTCTCATCTTTATGCCGTCACAGCCAGACACTGCAGAGCGCAAGCATGCCTGCGCTTCTCAGTGTCTGCGGGATGACAGGCTGGATGGCAGCGTTCTGCTGCGGTCCAGCCTGTTATCTCGATGTAGCAGAGCTGAAGCTGTCGTGGGAACCATGGAAAGGTAAGGATGAGGTTGCTTTATTATTTTTCTTTTATTGCAGGAGATCGTTGGCTTCAGCTGGAATGGGCGTGACGGTAAGTATGGTTTAATTTAGAACAATAAAGGAATGTGTCTTTATTTCAATTAAAGGACTTTATTCTGGGTGTTTGTGTTTTCTTTTAACTTTGACTATGGGGTTAGTAATGGGGGTGTCTTATAGACGCCTCTCCATTACTAACCTGGGCTTGATGTCAGCTGGCATTATAAGCTGACATCAACCCCAACCCTATTACCCCCTGCCACCGCACCAGGGCAGCGTGGAAGAGCGAGGCTAAGTGCCAGAATTGGCGCATCCTATGGATGCGCCATTTCTGGGGCGGCTGACGGCTGGTGTTTCTAGCCTGGGAGGGGGCCAATATTCATGGTTCCCTTCCTGGGCTATTAATATCAGCCCCCAGCTTTCTGCCTAGCCTTTGCTAGCTATTAAATTAGGGGGGACCCCACGTCATTTTTTTGGGGGGTCCCCCATTTTAATAGCTAGTAAAGGCTAGGTATTCAGCTGGGGGCTGATATTAGTAGTCTGGGAAGCTCCGTGGGTATTACCCCCTTCCCAGGCTTCAAACATCTGCCCCAGCTGTCTGCTTAACCTCCGCTAGAGACTAAAATTACGGGGAACCCCACGCCAATTTTTTTTAATAATAAATCCTTTATTTTAATACTAAATGACAAGTACAGTAACCAACACTGTCACTGTACTTATTATATATGTGACTGACATGTTTCTATCTATCTAATCTATGTGTGAAGCTCTATTCTGTCTGTTATAAATTGTCGGGTACAGATGCTGAATTGCCGGCCGGCTTTTTTAAAGAGACGGTGCATGAAAACACTATTATTTTTTTTAATAAATCCTTTGCAGTAAATGACAAGTACAGTAAGCAACACTGTCACAGTACTTCATATATATGTGACTGACATGTTTCTATCTATCTAATCTATGTGTGAAGCTCTATTCTGTCTGTTATAAATTGTCGGGTACCGCTGCTGAATTGCCGGCCGGCTTTTTTAAAGAGACGGTGCACGAAAACACTATTATATTTTTTAATAAATCCTTTACACTAAATGACAAGTACAGTAAGCAACACTGTCACTGTACTTCGTATATATGTGGCTGACATGTTTCTATCTATCTAATCTATGTGTGATTCTCTATTCCTTCTATTCTAAATTGTCGGGTACAGATGCTGAATTGCCGGCCGGCTTTTTTAAAGAGACGGTGCATGAAAACACTATTATTTTTTTTGATAAATCCTTTACACTAAATGACAAGTACAGTAAGCAACACTGTCACTGTGCTTCTTATATGTGTGACTGACATGTTTCTATCTATCTAATCTATGTGTGATTCTCTATTCTTTCTGTTCTAAATTGTCGGGTACCGGTGTATGCCGCTGCTGAATTGCCGGCTTTTCATGTTTCACTTTGAGCACTGTTCCCATCGATTTGGGCAATCACTGTAATGCCACAACCACCATGGCTGTGGCATTACAGTGAGTGGCAGACAATCCCTGCATGATTGGTGCTCTAAATAGCGCCAGACATGCAGGACACGCTTTTGGTGCACGAACAGTTATCGAACCTAACCTCGAACAGCCGAATTTTTTGCAAATCGTTCGGGTTCGTCGAACAACTCGAACACCGCCCAAAACAGCTCGAATTTGAGATTGGCGAACAGTTCTAGTCGAACACCGCTCATCTCTACTCCTTAGCTTTGTGCTACGTGGAATGCAAGCGCAATTATGCAGCCAACCACCCACCCACAGGCCGCAATACTAAACTGCCACATTTGTGGACTGCTTACTTGCACATGAAATGTTTCCTTTTAGGCTCATGGAGGCAGAAGCTTTTCACTACCTCATGCTGGTGGCGGCCAGGTGTCTATACTTGGTCCCCAGTCACCACTATTTCTCCCGGTATCATCTCCGCCTTCCACAAGCGTGGGTCCCAGAAAATTACCCATGCTCTCTCCAGTGCACTGACTGGGAAGGAAGGCCTAACCACAAACACGTGGACAGGTGAATGTGGCCAGGGATGGTACGGAGCCAGTCCACAGTAAAAAAAAACAGCCATAGAGTGTGCAGGAACCTTCCCACATACTTTTCTTAGCCAGGACTGCTTCTCAGCAGGGTTGCACGGACCCACCAGAGAATCCTCAGGTGGGCCCTGGCTTCTCCATCAGGAGAGTTCATGATAGCACAAACTTTGCAGCTGCTATGGGGCTCTTGAGCAGGGGAGAAAGGTGGGCCCTCAGAATCAAATTCTGTGGTGGGCCCAATGTTTTTCAGTCTGACACTGCTTCTCAGTGAGAGTTGTATTTCACCACAGCCATATTCTTTAGCTCGGTGAAAGGACTGTCATAGAGGGAAACCTTATCTATTCCGGTTGTCATTTCTCTGCCACCAGGTTCCGCCCATTGTCACACATGACCATGCCTGGCTGCATATCCAGCGGTGAGAACCACAGATCAGGCTGCTGTGTTACAGCTTTCAACAACTCTGCAGCGGTGGGCGGTTTGTCACCTAAGCATTATGCGTATTATCTTCAGCACAGCCTGTTGCCGCTTGGCCAAGGCAGTGCTGCAGTGCTTCCAGCTTGTGACTGATGTGGTCATTTTGGAGATGGAGGCCGAACTGGAGGAGGAGGTGCAGGAGCTAAACAATGTTATTACATGGAGGTTACATTGACGAGTCTGGTTTTTATACTAAAGAAAGATCCTACTGTATATTGGAATGCGTCCTAATTTTTGGCAGCATTTGAAATTGTTGCATATGCAATAACAATATAGGAAACACACTCCTTCATAATGGGAAGGACAATTCAAATAGATTTTATGTTCTAACTGTCTTATCTGAAATTCTTTTACAGGTGAGGTATGGATAGCATATTACACCGATCCAGCCAAGTAATATTGCCTTATACTGCGTGCTGCTGGTGCTTCCCAAAAAAATGTAAAATCTATTCTATTCCTTAGCGATAACGCTGTCAGTTGCATTTACAATAGGAACAGGTGCTGCTGCTAGGTGGTATCATCACCAGTTACATATGAGTGTTCATTCTGGTCGGATAAATAACTTCCACAGTCCATAACTTTATTTTTTTTTTTCTTTGGCCTTGTATACAAGTCATTACCCTGGAAAGAATTTTTCTTAACATTTTTTCCATTTTAGTTTGTTTTTGTATGTTTTTTTTTTTCAGTCCGCAAAAGTGGCGTAATACTCTGACAACATTGTTCAAAGATATGCTATTTGTCAGTGGCCAACTGAGAATAGGTTTGAATCCACAACTGCAATACTTTAAATGGAGTGTAATATTTGACACGCTCACAATAATTGCTGGATTATTAGGGCAGTCATATGGGACAACGTCTGATGGCCACGGTTTCAGGCAGTCGCCTAATAGTAAGGTATTTGTCAGCGACCATGTGTCAATTAGTTCAACAAAATACAGGTGGCTGACTTTAAAAGGAGTGGAATATTTGGCGCGCTTCACAAAATTTCTGTTTTATTACAGCAGTCATATGAGTGACGTGCATCAAATCATTGAAAGAAGTTCCTCTGCTGCCACAATACATTAATATGAATAAAACAAAAAAAAATGTCTGTATTCTGTGAACAAGCAAATGGAGCTGTAAAATGGTGTACACTGACACTGCTACAATCTATAAATGGAGGACAATATTTTCCAGTTATAGTTACAGTTATATGTGATATGTCTGACAGAGAACTACGGTTTTAAATAGCAGGCCTTTAATTTACTAATATTATTCTACTCAGAGACCTAGTGTGAATAGCTGACCGACACACTGCAACGAAATTAAAATGGAAGAAATGGATGATTTTGGAACACTCTAATAGGTGATATGTCTGACAGAGAACCACGGTTTTAAATAGCAGGCCTGTAATTCATTAATATTATTCTTCCTAGTGTGAATAGCTTGACCGACATACTACAACAGAATGGAAAAGGAGGCCAATGTTTTCCAGGTTTAGTTCAAATTTCTGGATTTTTATGGCTGAAATATGGAACAGATCTGGCTATATTCTGCAGTGCTAACAAGTAAATGGAGCAGAAAATGGTGTACTCTGGATTGCTTTTTAAGCAATTAACCAGGATTAAGATAAAAAAAAAATTGCCCTGGCCCCTGGGGCTATGTCTACAAATATCTGTAATTATTACAGCAGCAGCAGTTCAATGGACCTTCTTGTGCTATGTGCACTGCAGTCTGCCACATACACTGCCTGCCTGCCTAACACTGATTATATGCAGCTGGATTAGTCCTGAGTCAGAAGGACTATTAGTTCAGATGGATACATATATATATGTTGTGGAATACCTATGCTACAGGACGTTCAATGGACCCTTTTGCACTATATGCACTGCAGTCTGCTACATACCCTGCCTGCCTGCCTAATTCCTGGTATCACCACTGAATATATGCAGCTAAACTAGTCCTCAGAAGGACTGTTAGATCAGTTGGATATATATATATGTATATATATACATATATATATATATATATATATATATATATATATATACTGTGGAATACCTATACTAACTATAAACAAGCAAATCCCTCCCTGACGCAGCAGCACCTCTTCCTACTCTGCCTGATTCCAGGGTAGACTGTGACGAGCATAGCGGCCCCAGGTCTTATATAGACCTGATGACACTGTGCTGCCAGCCAATCACTGTAATGCCACAACCAACATGGCTACGGCATTACAGTGCGTGGCAGGCAATCCCTGCTTGTTCCTTGGCTCTCTAAAGAGCACCAAACATGCAGAGATGGGACCCAAGTCCACGCCCGAGCAACCCGAAGGTACTTGACGAGCGCCGAGCTTGTTGAACACAGTGATGCTCAGACGAGTACCGAGTAGTGGCGAGCATGTTCGCACATCACTAGTACTTTTTTAAAAAGCATTAAAGCCATCCAAGCACGCTAAGGTGTACCTCATATGGATGGTCTCTAACTCTAATGATTCACTTCTCCATGTGCTCAGACATGAAACAGGAAAGAGACAGGAACCACGGTTAGCTTACAATGGAATCTTTTGAAAAAGATTGGTGGATAAATGTGCACGGCTTGAGAGAGTGCACAAATACAAAATGGGCAATATGTAAACATACAGTATATACGTGCACAGTTTTTTTTCATTTTGCCCTAATTGCAATTACATTTTTCCTTAATTGTCATTTGAAGTATACCAGTAAAGGCTCATTCAAACTTCCATGCAAATTGGTCCGAGATGATACCACAGTGCAGGGACTGGCCACGGGTCTTTCAACCTAAACATGATTGCCTTATAGAAATATATGAAACTGTGATGCTTGGGTAAGGAGACCTGCGGCCAGACCCTGCATTAGCAGTCCGTGCTCGGACTGATTGCCATGAACGTTTGAATGAGCCCAAAGTTGTACAATTTGCTATTTTGAGCATATTTATGTACCATATATAGTTTTAACTGGAGAGCCAAATTATGGTATGAAAGGGTTGAAAGAATACCATACCAATTTTATTTATGACATTTGATTTCTGACAAAGTAACAGAGTAATGCTTGCTGACTGCATGTCTTAACTAACAATCACTGTGGTTCTCACGCATTGACTCTCTACAGTCAGTTGATGCTTACTTACTTCAGTGTACTATATCATGACAACACAAAGGCAACTGAGAGCAGCAAGGTACATGGTTTTCAATCACACTAGAAAGCAGCAATAAATCTAGGCATGCTAGATCCAACTACACTTATCAGATTTATGTCACCAGGGCCAGTTTAGGTGACAAGATAGTGTCTCAAGTATTTGGGACATAGCCAAAGTGAAAGGAAACACCAGAAAGCTCAACACAACACTGTGTTTGCCATTCATTTATTCCTTAATGACATGTTAAGAATCATACTAAAAATGTGTTTGGGATTAGAACAAAACCAGGCTTAAAAAAAAGAGCTAATAGTCTTTTACTGCTTTGCAGTGGTTTATCCCTGCAGTAAACCAGAGATAACAATAAAAATTCTAATGTATTCACTATTCACCAAACCCAACATTATGCTGAAATAGTCTGTGTTCTGTAATTATCAGCATTTTCTACTCTACAGGAACTGTCTGTGAGCTCTATTTTATTCTGAAAATGTTTTTCCTGTCTATTGTATCAGACTATGCAGCTCAAAATTATGTAAGTGAATGGGTGAATCCTTATTACTAGACACATTGACTCAAGTGGCACTGTTTGTAGAATCTCAAAACGCCCCTATAATAATTTTGGTATTTACTTATATACCTTAAAAAGCAAAGCAAGAAAGAATAACATGTTAATAATTATACTAGAAATTTAAATGTATTAGAAATACATTTTCAATTTTATTTTTTGTCTCTTTAACTACATACCTAATAAAATGATGTAGGCAAAAACATTTCAAAGGAAATCCATTTACCTGCTTTTCCAACCATTGGTACAGCCAATGTTCATGACTTCACAGTCAAAAAGAGAATATTTGGGCCAGGGGCGGACACAGACTGTAGTGGGCCCCTGTGCAAGAAATTTTTGGGGGCCCCCCCCTGCGCTTCATAAGGCAACAAAGTTATGTAAACATAACCCCCCCATGTGCAGCTCACCCCCCCCGTGCATCTCCCATCCCCCCCGTGCATCTCCCATCCCCCCCATGTGCATCTCTCATCCCCCCCATGTGCACCTCTCTCATCCCCCTCCCCCCATGTGCACCTCTCTCATCCCCCTCCCCCCATGTGCACCTCTCTCATCCCCCTCCCCCCATGTGCACCTCTCTCATCCCCCTCCCCCCATGTGCACCTCTCTCATCCCCCTCCCCCACCATGTGCCCCTCTCTCATCCCCCACATGTGCACCTCTCTCATTCCCCTCCCCCACATGTGCACCTCTCTCATTCCCCTCCCCCACATGTGCACCTCTCTCATTCCCCTCTCCCACATGTGCACCTCTCTCATTCCCCTCCCCCACATGTGCACCTCTCTCATTCCCCTCCCCCACATGTGCACCTCTCTCATTCCCCTCCCCCACATGTGCACCTCTCTCATTCCCCTCCCCCACATGTGCACCTCTCTCATTCCCCTCCCCCACATGTGCACCTCTCTCATTCCCCTCCCCCACATGTGCACCTCTCTCATTCCCCTCCCCCACATGTGCACATCTCTCATTCCCCTCCCCCACATGTGCACCTCTCTCATTCCCCTCCCCCACATGTGCACCTCTCTCATTCCCCTCCCCCACATGTGCACCTCTCTCATTCCCCTCCCCCACATGTGCATCTCCCATTCCCCTCCCCCACATGTGCACCTCTCTCATCCCCCTCCACCACATGTGCACCTCTTTCATCCCCCTCCACCACATGTGCCCCTCTCTCATCCCCCGCCACCACATATGCACCTCTCTCATCCCCCGCCACCACATGTGCACCTCTTTCATCCCCCTCCACCACATGTGCCCCTCTCTCATCCCCCGCCACCACATGTGCACCTCTCACATCCCCCGCCACCACATGTGCACCTCTTTCATCCCCCTCCACCACATGTGCACCTCTCTCATCCCCCTCCACCACATGTGCACCTCTCTCATCCCCCGCCACCACATGTGCACCTCTCTCATCCCCCTCCACCACATGTGCCCCTCTTTCATCCCCCTCCACCACATGTGCCCCTCTCTCATCCCCCCCATGTGCCCCTCTCTCATCCCCCCCATGTGCCCCTCTCTCATCCCCCACATGTGCCCCGCTCTCATCCCCCCCATGTGCATCTCTCATCCCCCTCCACCACATGTGCATCTCCCATTCCCCCCACTCCTAGTAAATTGTATTTAAAAAAAAATAAAACTTGCTATACTTACCCCCATGCGATCCCTGCAGAATCCTGGCGCTCGTCCAAATCGCTGACACCAGGTTCTCCTGACTTCCGGTCATGTGACGGCGCCGTCACATGACCGGAAGTCAGGGGAATCATGAAAGCGCTGCCACAGCAGCGCAGCGCTGAGATGTCCCGGACCCGGCTCTTAGCATGGGGCCGGGGGCCCCATGAGGAGAGAGACGCACAAGAGGGGGGCCCCCAAGGGGGCCCCTACCGGCTGGGCCCCATACTGGAGTCAGGGCAGTCATGCCCTGATGGCGGCCCTGCTGGAGGGGCCCCCTCTCCCTCGGGGCCCCCGTTCAATGAACCGGCTGCACGGGCGGTAGTTCCGCCCCTGATTTGGGCATCTACCAGAAGTAAACAGCTTCCCATGATAATATCTCAGTTGAGAATGAGTTTGTGTGTATTTGCTATGCAGAGTTTGAATGTTTGCTCAAAAACGATTATTAAGATTTATTTTAATGTTATGTTACTTATATTTTTTAATTTATTATACAGTGGGGAAAAAAAGTATTTAGTCAGCCACCAATTGTGCAAGATCTCCCACTTAAAAAGATGAGAGAGGCCTGTAATTGACATCATAGGTAGACCTCAACTATGAGAGACAAAATGAGAAAACAAATCCTGAAAATCACATTGTCTGATTTGGAAAGAAATTTTTTTCAAATATTGGTGGAAAATAAGTATTTGGTCAATTAGAAAAGTTCATCTCAATACTTTGTTATATATCCTTTGTGGGCAATGACAGAGGTCAAACGTTTTCTGTAAGTCTTCACAAGGTTGGCACACACTGTTGCTGGTATGTTAGCCCATTCCTCCATACAGATCTCTTCTAGATCAGTGATGTTTTGGGGCTGTCCCTGGGCAACACAGACTTTCAACTCCCTCCAAAGGTTTTCTATAGGGTTTAGATCTGGAGACTAGCTAGGCCACTCCGGGACCTTGAAATGCTTCTTGCGAAGCCACTCCTTCGTTGCCCTGGCGGCGTGCTTGGGATCATTGTCATTATGAAAGACCCAGCCACGTTTCATCTTCAATGCCCTTGCTGATGGAAGGAGGCTTGCACTCAAAATCTCACGATACATGGCACCATTCATTCT
This sequence comes from Phyllobates terribilis, assembly GCF_046119375.1. NCBI lineage: Eukaryota > Metazoa > Chordata > Amphibia > Anura > Dendrobatidae > Phyllobates > Phyllobates terribilis. The sequence continues at coordinate 698,259,278 of NW_027362762.1, forward strand.
TTCATGTACACAGATTAGTCGTCCTGGTCCTTTGGCAGAGAAACAGCCCCAAAGCATGATGTTGCCACCCCATGCTTCACAGTAGGTATGGTGTTCTTTGGATGCAACTCAGCATTCTTTCTCCTCCAAACACGACGAGTTGTGTTTCTACAGTACCAAACAGTTCTACTTTGGTTTCATCTGACCATATGACATTCTCCCAATACTCTTCTGGATCATCCAAATGCTCTCTCAAACTTCAGATGGGCCTGGACATGTAATAGCTTAAGCAGGGGGACATGTTTAGCACTGCAGGATCTGAGTCCCTGGCGGCGTAGTGTGTTACTGATGGTAGCCTGTGTAACGTTGGTCCCAGCTCTCTGCAGGTCATTCACTAGGTCCCTCTGTGTGGTTCTGGGATTTTTTTCTCACCGTCCTTGAGATCATTTTGTCCCCACGGGGTGAGATCTTGTGAGGAGCCCCAGATCGAGGGAGATTATCAGTGGTCTTGTATGTCTTCCATTTTCTAATTATTGTTCCCACAGTTGATTTCTTCACACCAAGATGCTTGCCTATTGCAGATTCACCCTTCCCAGCCTGATGCAGGGCTACAATTTTGTTTCTGGTGTCCTTCGACAGCTCTTTGGTCTTCACCATAGTGGAGTTTGGAGTGTGACTATTTGAGGTTGCGGACAGGTGTCTTTTATAGTGCTAACAAGTTCAAACAGGTGCCAGTGCTACAGGTAAAGAGTGGAGGACAGAGGAGCCTCTTAAAGAAGAAGTTACAGGTCTGTGAGAGCCAGAAATCTTGCTTGTTTGTAACTGACCAAATACTTATTTTCCACCAATTTTGAAAAAAAATTCTTGCCAAATCAGACAATGTGATTTTCAGGATTTGTTTCCTCATTTTGTCTCTCATAGTTGAGGTCTACCTATGATGTCAATTACAGGCCTCTTTCATCTTTTTAAGTGGGAGAACTTGCACAATTGGTGGCTGACTAAATACTTTTTTCCCCACTGTATACAGTACTTTGAAAAAGTTTTAGGTAGGTGTAGAAAAAAGTAAGAATGCTTTCAAAAGAAGTATTGTTAGTACATTTTTGGCATCAATTAAAAAATGCAAACGTGAACAAAAGAGAATTCTACATCAAATTGATATTTGGTGTGACTACTCTTTGCCTTCAAAACACCATTAATTCTTCTAAGTGCACCTGCACAAAGTCAATGATTTCGTAGGATGATAGCCAAAGTGTATGAAAAAATAATTATACCAAACAGGTTATAGTAAATTTCATATGTAGAGTGCAACACTGTCATAAACTAAATTAGTAAGCTGCTATGCATCAGGCTTTAAACTCTGCCACAAAATTGTGGAGGACAATTTAATGTCACAGGTCATATACCATGACAAGACTCACCACAGCAACAAGACATGAGGTACCGTATTTTTTGGACTATAAGACGCACCGGACCATAAGATGCACCTAGGTTTTAGAGGAGGAAAATAAAAAAATAAAAATGTAAGCAAAAAATTTGGTCATGATGCACTTTAAAGGAGGAGGGGGTCTTCTGCTGACACTGGTATAGGGGTAATGTCCCCCAATTCTGACAATATCCCCCATCCTGGTATATACGCCGCCCCCCTTTCTTTTATATGTGGTCTCCATCCCCATCCCCATCCTGATATGCCTGGCATCCCTCCTTCCTGGTATGCATAGCACCCCTCATCCTTATCCTGGTATGCATGGCACTCCTCATACCTATCCTGATATGCATGGCACCCATCATCCCTGTCCTGGTATGCATGGCGCCCCTCATCCCAGTCCTGGTATGCATGGCACCCCTCATCCCTGTCCTGGTATGCATGGCACCCCTCATCCCTGTCCTGGTATGCATGGCACCCCTCATCCCTGTCCTGGTATGCATGACACCCCTCATCCCTGTCCTGTAATGCAGGCACCCCTAATCCCTATCCTGGTATGCATGGCACCCCTCATCCCTATCATGGTATGCATGGCACCCCACATCCCTGTCCTGGTATGCATGGTACCCCTCATCCCTGTCCTGGTATGCATGGCATCCCTCATCCCTGTCCTAGTATGCATGGCACCCCTAATCCCTGTCCTGGTATGCATGGCACCCCTAATCCCTGTCCTGGTATGCATGGCACCACTAATCCCTGTCCTAGTATGCATGGTCCCCCTAATCCCCATCAGGCTGCTCATTAAAAAAAAATAAACACTCCTACTCACCTTTCTTCTTTCATCCAGCGCTGCGTCGAGTCTGCTTGCACTGATCTCTCCATGTGAGCCGCGCATGACGTCACTGCCATGCGCAGCTCACAAGGAGAGATCAGCTGCCGGAAGTCACTGCTCTCCACGCCGGGTCTGTGTGCGCGGGGAGCAGTGACTTCACTCTCCTTCATTGCCGGCACACAGCTGAGCCGCGCTGCGGCTGCTGCTGCTACCGGCTATCTCCTGTGCCCGCTCATTAAAGGGCTTGAATATTCACACCCTCCCCACGCCCATGGGCGTGGAGAGAGGTTGAACATTCATGCCCTTTAACAGCGGGCACAGGAGATAGCCGTCAGCAGCAGCCGCAGCGTGGCTACACTGTATGCCGCTATTAAGGAGCATGAATATTCAGTGCTCCCCACGCCAATTTTCTTTAGCAGCGGGGACAGTGTAGGCTGCAGTAGGTGGCTGCTGCCTCCTGTTCCCCGCTCCTCCACCGATACCGCTCCCCCCACACCGCACATAAATATACACCCCCCCAACATTCGGACCATAAGACGCACCCCCCATTTTCCTCCAAAATTTTGGAGGAAAAAAGTGCGTCTTATGGTCCGAAAAATACGGTAGTTATACTGCATCAGTTAGATCTTTTCCAAACAAAGACTTCAAAGCAGATTGTGGTTTTAAGATGTGCTGTCCAAACTCTTTTGAAGAAGCACCAAAAATGGGCAATGTTGAGGAATGTAAATTAAGTGGATATTAAAGGAAATAGTACAATGAAAAAACACATCATGCTTACTTTCCTTCGAAATTAAAAGAAATCCAGCAGTGTCATCAACTCAGACTTGTAGATTCTAAAGGTGAAGGTTAGATAGTGCTGTGCTGGTAGTAGAATATTCACTACTGATTTGACCCTATTGGGGTTACATTGGCGTATCTGGGAAAAGGTATTATCCCAGATCGCCAAACCATGCCAACTCATAGAAAACATGGATAAATAGGAGGATAAAGAGTTTTTAGGCATTAAAAAGTTCAATTTTTTATTATATCAAGCTAAACAACATACAAAATGTACAAAAAATTAGGACAAAGTGACATTATGAGGGTAGCATAAGGCACTGGTAACAAAGGCCTAAGTAACGGACAATTTAGCATATCCAACTTGGTAAGGACATAAATGCATAGGGTTACAATAAGATATAGGTGGTATAGATAGTCCAGAAGGTATACAGTGAATATATAGTAAACATATATTGGTAAATATTTTATAAATAATTAAAGTCACAGTACAGATTCAAAGATCTATCTAGATGACATCACTGCCCTCCAGTAATACCATATGCAAAGGTGAAAAAAAGGGAATAGGAAGTCAATATCTTACCAAGTAAGGAGCCAGAGACCAGTGCCTAATAAAGCGCAATGACAGACCCCAGACCCCGAAGCGCGTTTCGCGGCCACCAGGGGCCGCTTCCTCAAGGGGAGTCAGTAGTAGAATATTCAGTAGATCAGTGTTCTCACTTGAAAGCTTTATTAAAGGTATATCAATACATTTCAGGATTGCACCAACCTCTTCGTCGGGATAAACACAGTTTAAATCCTGACAAAGGTGTTGATGTGACCCTAAAATGTGTTGATATACCTTTAATAAAGCTTTCAAGTGAGAACATTAATCTACTTATCAATATACTGTACAAAGACCATCTGAATCCAGTCAGGAGGTTGCAGCATCATGTATTTACAAACTAGGTTTATATACTGTAGGTGTGGTGTCTATTCACAACACTATCAGGTGAGAAGGGACATACAAGGTAAGCTTGCAATACCTGAGAACTTTATTCTGTACCCTAGCTGTGCTATGTATTGCCCTATGAAATGTTCTCGATCTCTGTAGTAACTCCGGGCCGAAAGATGGCCACGAGGTCACCCAGGGACGGTGACCTGTCAGTTCATGCTTAGAGCAGGAGCTGACATGCCTCCTCCCTGCCTGTAAGATGCTGCTCTGATGCCCTTCAGTGCAGGAGCATTACAGAATATCAGATAACCAATCAGGGCAGGGAAAGATGATGTCCCATCCTGGGACGATGTAAAAAAGTTAAAAAAAAGTTATTAAAAATGTAAAAATATATAAAAAATCCAAAATAAAGAACAAAAAAAAAATAAAAAAAATTATGAATCCAATAAATACATTTATCTATGTAAAAAAATAAACAAAATAAGTACACATATTTTGTATCGCCGCATGCAGAACGACCCGCTCTATAAAATTGTCCCACTAGTTAACCCCTTCATTAAACACAGTAAAAAAATAATAAAAAAGAGGCAAAAACTATGCATTATTATCATACCGCCAAACAAAAAGTGCAATAAAACGCGATCAAAAAGAGAAATGTAAATAAAAATGGTATCGCTGAAAACATCATCTTATCTTGCAAAAAAAACAAGCCACCATACAGCTCCTTCAGAAAAGAAAGTTATAGCTCTCAGAATAAAGAATAAAGTGATGCAAAAATAATTATTTTTTCTATAAAATAGTTTTTATTGTGTAAAAGCAACAAAACATAAAAAATATATAAATGTGGTATCACTGTAATTGTAATGACCCAAAGAATAAACCTGCCTTATCAATTTTACCACACGCGGAATGGCATAAAAAAAAAAAAAATTCTGAATTGCTGGTTTTTGTTCATTCTGTCTCCCAAAAATCTGGATAGAAAGCAATCAAAAAACTTTGTATGCTTAAAAATGGTACCAATAAAAACATAAACTCATCTTGCAAAAATGAATCCATCACATGATTCTGTCAGCCAAAATATTGAACAAGTATTGCTATCTAAATATAGCGATGCGCAATTAAAAGCGTCTTTTAATGTTTGACCACAGCCAAACATATAAAATAATAAAAATCTAGTATCTCTGTAATCGCACCGACCCAAAGAACAAAGTTGTCCAATTAGTTATACCACACAAGGAATGGCATTAAAAATAAATCAAGCCAATTCTTCACCTGCTGTTGATTTGTTCATTCTGCCTCCCAAAGATCACAGTAAGGTTCAGCTCACATTTATCCTGCGCTCTACGTTGAGCACTTACACCGTGCTTTCTGTGTAAATCTCTGAAATACGTGATTCAGACAGAACCCCCAGCGGAAGATTACCTAAAATGAGGCAGATGGAGGCACTGTGGACATCGTCTGACCTTTAATCAGGTGGTGTCTTACTAGGTGTGCATAAAAGCTCCATCAATCACAGTTTTGTGCACCTCTGAAAAGAGGAACACCGCTAAACAGAGGCCAGACTGAGTCCAGAGTAACTCTGCTGCCTCATTATACTGAATGGATCCATCATTCCACATTACTGGTGGTACAAATGCTCTGGAAAAGCACTATGGCTCCTCGCCACCCAAAAGAAATTTAGCAAATTTTGTGCTCCAAAATTCAAATGCCCCTCCCTTTTGAGCCCCAATGTGCCTAAACCACATTTCGCATCCACATGTTTGGCATTTCTGTAGTGTTGACAGCCCACCAAATTTACCTGTGAGTGTCTCTGCAGAAGCATGAGGTAGTCACTACAAAGTACTGGTCACTACAATGTTCTGGTCACTACAATGGCAGTTTGCAATTTTCACTCAGCAACATCCACTGCTGCTTGTTTCTGGAAAACACCCATGGAGTCAAAATCGTCACTACAACTACAGATAAATTCCCAAAGGCGTATAATTTCCAAAATGGGGTCACTTGAGGGAGGATTCGGCTCTTCTTGCACTTAGGGACTCTGTATATGGAGTTCGCAAACTATTCTACGAAAATCTGCACTCCAAGAGGCAAATAGAGCTCTGTCCCTCTCGAGCCTTGCCATGTGGCTAAGCAGTACTGTACAGCTACATATGAGGTATTTCTACATTCAGCAGGAATTGTGGGACACATTTTGGTGCCATTTTTCCCCATTTTCCAGTGTGGAAATGTAAAATCTGGGGCTAAAAAAAAATTTTGGTGGTTAAAATGTAATTATTTTTCTTCACTGCCCAATGGTATAAAATTCTGTGACACACCTGTGGCGTCAATATGATTACTGCACCCCTAGATTAATTCATTGAGAGGTTTAGTTTGTAAAATTGGGTCAGTTATGCGGAGTTTCTACTGCTCTGGCACTTCAGGGGTCTCTACCAATGTGACATGGCACCTTCAAAGCAGTCCAGCAAAATCTAAACTCCAGTATGGTGATTCTTCCCTTCTGAGCTTTGCACTGTACCTCAAAAGTAGTTTTTGACCACATATGCGGTATCAGTATACTCAGGAGAAATTGCAGGACATATTTTGGTGTCCATTTTCTCATGTTATCCTCGTGAAAATAAAAAGATTTAGTGCTAAAACAAAATTTTGTGGGAAAAATATTTTTTTTTCATTTTCACAGATCAATGTTGTAAAATTCTGTGACGCACCTGTGGGATAAAATGTGCTCACCACATGTCTAGATAAATTCCTTGAGCGGTCTAGTTTCCAAAATGGGGTTACTTTTCGAGGGTTTCTACTGTTTAGGCACATCAGGGGCTTTCCAAACGCGATAGGACACCCGCACACCATTCCATCAACGTCTGCATTCCAAAATGTCACTCCTTCCTTTCTGAGCCCTGCTGTGTGCCCATATGCAAAATTTGGGGTTTAAATATTTTTGTTGGAAAAATGTGATTTTTTTTTATTTTTACGGCTCAACATTATAAACTTCTGTGAAGCACCTGAGGGTTCAAGGTGCTCACCATACATCTAGATAAGTTCCCTGAGGGGTCCAGTTTCCAAAATGGGGTAACTTTTGGGGGTTTCCACTGAAAAGCATCACAGAAAAAGATTAAGCCTTACCAACACCTGGTCAGATTACCAATGCACTAGCAGGATGCAGCTGGCCTCCATGATAAAGTCAATCCCCATCTGTGTGCATATATACTACACAGTTACCCCCTCCATGAATTGGTAGGTCAGTGAGGGGCTGCTTGCATCAGCATTTTGCACATGTGCTGCCCCCGCCTTTATCATGGAGGCTTGCTGCATCCTGCTAGTGCATTGGTAATTTGACTTGGTGTTGGTAAGGCTTAATCTTTTTCTGTGATGTTTTTTGAAAACTTGGCCCATGTTCGCCAGTTTCCACTGTTTAGACACATCAGGGGCTCTCCAAACACGACATGACACCTGCAGACCATTCCATCAGAATCTTCATTCCAAAACGTCACTCCTTCCCTTCCAAGCCCTGCCATGCGCCCAAGCAATAGTTTTTCACCTCATATAGAGTATCGGTGTACACAGATGAAATTGCACAACAAATTGTATGATGCAATTTTCTTATCCTTGTGAAAATGAAAAAAAAAAACATTTTTGTGGGTAAAATTTTACTTGTTTAATTTTCACAGCTCAACCTTATAAACTTCTGTGAAGCACCTGGGGTTCAAAGTGCTCACTACACATCTAGATATGTTCCCTAAGGGGTTTGGTTTTCAAAATAATGTCATTTGTGGGAGTTTCCACTCTTTAGGCATGTCAGGGGCTCTCAAACACGACATGGCGTCCACTAATTATTCCAGCAAATTTTGCATTCAAAAAGTCAAATGGCATTCCTTCCCTTCCCAGCCCTGCCGTGCGCCCAAACAGTAGTTTTCCTCTACATATTGGGTATCAGCATACTCAACAGAAATTGCAACAGATTGTATGGTGCAATTTCTCCTGTTACCCTAATAAAAATGAAAAATTTAGGGCTTAATATTTTGGGGTGAAAAAAAGATTTTTTTTAATTTTCACGGCTCAGCATTATAAACTTCTGAGAAGCATCTAGGGGTTCAAGGTGCTCACTAGTGATGAGTGAACGTGCACGCCAATACTCAGTACTCGCCTGAGCATCACTGTGCTCAAAAAGCTCTTTAGAGAACCAATGAACATGCAGGGATTGCTTGCCATACACTGTAATGCCGTAGCTATGTTGGTTGTGGCATTACAGTGATTTGCTGGCCGCATAGCATCATCGGGTCTATTTAAGACCCGGTGACGCTAGGATCATCATAGTCTACCTCGGTAACAGGCAGAGTAGGGAGAGCTGCTGCAGAGTCATGGAGAGATTTGCATGTTTATAGTTAGTAAAAGTATTCCACAGCATATCTATATATCCATCTGAAGTAATAGTCCTTCTGAGGACTAATCCAGCTGCATATATTCAGTGGTGATATCAGGAGTTAGGCAGGCAGGGTTTGTGGCAGACTGCAGTGCATACAGCACAAGAAGGTCCATTGCACGTTCTGATTGATCCTGCTATGACAGATATTTGTAGACATAGCCCCAGATATCAGGGGCCAGGGCTAATTTTTTATCTTAATCCTGGTTATTTGCTTAAAGAGCAAGGCAGGGTTTGTGGCAGACAGTTTATACAGCAGAAGAGGATCCATTGCACGTTCTGACTGATCCTGCTGTTACAGATGTTTGTAGACATAGTCCCAGGTATCAGGGGCCGGGGCTAATTTATTTTTTTCTTAATCCTGATTATTTGCCTAAAAAGCAATCCTGGGTAGACCACTTTTCTGCTCCATTTGCTTGTTAGCACTGCAGAATACAGCCAGATCTTTTCCAAATTACAGTGACAAAAATCCAGAATATTGTAGTGAACATGGAAAATATTGGCTTCCTTTTACAGTTTGTTGCATTGTGTCAGTGAAGCTATTCACACGTGGTCACTGTAAAGAATAATAAACTACAGGCCTGCTATTTAAAACCGTGGTTGTCCATCAGAAACATCACATATAACTGTGGTCCAAATTCAGCTATTTCTGGCCTCCATTTATATTTTGTTGCAGTGTGTCAGTGAAGTTATTCACACGAGGTCGCTGTGAAGAATAGTAACCTACAGGCCCACAATTTAAAATCCAGACAATTGTAGTGAACATGGAAAATAATGTCCTCCATTTAAAATGGGCAAAGTGCGTAGCAAGGGATGGGGAAGTGGATGTGATGGTGCATGCAGACTCCAAGGACGAGGCTGTGCGCAAGATGAAATTGTGCCACAACAAACACCCAAATCTTGTCGCTCGACCTTCCTGTCCCAATTACTAGGGGACCACAGAACACCACTATTGAACACAGAGCAGTGTCAAAAGGTTGTTGGTTAGATAGCAGATAATGCTTCCAGTCACTTTGCCACCACCACCACCACCCTGTCTTCCACACGGTCAATTCTCAGTAGCCGTAAGTCTGGAAGCCATATTCCTTACCCTGATCCTCATTCCTCCCACCATGCCGAGTGCCCGGAGACAACTGATCACACACTTGGACACTCCGAAGAGCTGTTCACTTTTCCATTTATAGATTCGGACCTCTCGCCCAGCCAGCTTCAAGCAGGTCAAGAGGAGGACACGTAACACCAACACGAAGAAAGTTGCCAGTACAACTGTTAGGTCTTCCCGAGTTTGATTGTTTTTTAAGGACTCTGCAGATAACCCCAAAAAGGCCATTTGCAAAACCGGTCAGGCCAGCATCAGCAAGGGTAACAAAACTAGCAGCCTGACCTCCACTAGCATGATCAGGCACATGGCAGGAAAGCACCTGACTAAGTGGGCCAAACCTCAGGGTCCAGAAACAGTGTCTGCGGGTGACACCACTGCTTCTTCTGCTGTTGTGCGTGCACACCAATCCCGTGTCCATGGCGCATGCGAAGATGCCTCCCGCTCTGCACCTGTCATTGCACACTCTCAACTAGCAGCATCCTCAAGCACGTCCACGTCCTTGTCCCAGTGCAGCATTCAGTTGGTCTTACCCCAGTTATTGGAACGCAAGCGCAAATACGCAGCCAACATCCCACAGGCCACACTACTAAATTCACACATTTCGTGAATACTTGCGCTCGAAATGTTGACTTGTAGGCTCATGGAGACTGAAGCTTTCCGCAACCTGATGGCAGCGGCCATCCCTCGTGGTTCAGCAGTTTCTCAAAACCTACCCGGATCCACTGGATCTGCTTGTCAAAGTATGCCGCATGTGTGCCCATTTTAGAAAGTCAGCTACAGCTTCCGCCACCCTCGCCGTGCTTCAGCAGCGTTTGCAGCTTCCAGCTCACCAACTGGTGCGCGATGTCCCCACGCATTTAAACTCTACATTGCAGATATTGGGAATGATTTGTGAGTAGAAGAGGGCAGTTATTGACTACCAGCATCAGCATGGCCGTCGGTATTCAGGTCAGACTCAACACATAAGACCTCAGGAGTGGACATGGATGTCAGACATATGTACCATCCTCCAAAACTTTGAGGACTCCACCAAGATGATAAACGGTGATGATGCCATGACTAGCCTCACCATCCCACTTCTCTGTCTTCTGAAACGCTCTCTGCTCACAATTAAAGAGGATGCATTGCAGGCAGAGCACGATGAGATGGAGCAAGGAACTATAAAGGATGATTCCACACAGCCCAGCCTCATCTCATCCCAACGTGGATTGGTGGATTGGGTGAAAATTAGGAAGGGGAGGAGGAAGAACAGGAGCTAGTTTCCTGCACTATAGACGGTACTACCTGCACAACTGTCATGCTGTCTGTTCAGCGTGGATGGCCTGAGGACAAGGAGGAAGAGGAGAATGAGGAGGAGAGCATGGTCCGTCATCCTCTTGGTGAGAACACGGAAGTCTTGCCTTGTCTTAGCAGTCTGGCACACATTATTATTATTTTTATTATTTATTATTATAGAGCCATTAATTCCATGGCACTTTACATGTGAAAAAGGGGTATACATAGCAAACAAAAACTACAATAGTTTGAACAAAAAACAAGTCACCGACTGGCACACAAGGAGAGAGGACCCTGCCCGCGAGGGCTCACATACTAGAAGGGCGGGTGAGGATACAGTAGGTGAGATCACAGCTGGTCATGCAGCAAGGGTTACTGCAGGTTGTAGGCTTGTCGGAAGAGGTAGGTCTTCAGGTTATTTTTGAAGGTTTCCACGGAAAGCGAGAGTCTGATATGTTGGAGTAGAGAGTTACAGAGTAGGGGGGATGCATGAGTGAAATCTTGTATGAGATTGTGGGAAGAGGAGATAAGAGGGGAGTAGAGAAGGAAGTCCTGTGAGGATCAGAGGTTGCATGCAGGTAGGTACCGGGAGACTAGATCACATATGTATGGAGGAGACAGGTTGTGGATGGAGTTGTATGCCAAGGTTAGGGTCTTCGAGGGATTGGCAGAGGGGAGAGGTAGGAGAATAGCGGGGGGACAGGTGGATTAGTCGGACAGCGGAGTTTAGGATTAATTGCAGGGGTGCGAGAGTGGTAGAAGGGAGGTCACAGAGCAGGAGATTGCAGTAGTCAAAGCGGGAAATGATGAGGGCGTGCACTAGGGTTTTTGAAGATTCATGGTTGAGGAATGTACGGATCCGGGAAATATTTTTGAGTTGGAGTCGGCATGAAGTATAAAAGGCTTGGATATGAGGTTTGAAGGAGGAGATCAGAGTCAAGGGTTACCCCGAGCAGCGAGCTTGCGGGACTGGGGAGAGTGGACAGCTATTGACTTTGATAGATAGGTCAGGCGGGGGGGTTGAGTGAGATGGTGGAAAGATGATGAATTCAGTTTTATCTATATTAAGTTTTAGAATCTAGCAGAGAAGAAAGATAAAATAGCGTCAGACATTGTGGGATTCTGGTTAGTAAGGAGGTGATATCAGGTCCAGAGAGATAGATCTGTGTGTCATCAGCATAGAGGTGATACTGAGAGCCGTGAGACTCTATGAGCTGTCCCAGGCTGAAGGTGTAGATGGAGAAGAGCAAGGGTCCTAGAACTGAACCTTGGGGGACACCGACAGATAGGGGTGGTGAGATGAGGAGGTGGTGTGTGAGTGGGAGACGCTGAATGTCTGGTTTGTTAGTTATGAGAAGATCCAAGATATGGCCAAGTCTGTGATCCCAAGAGATGAGAGAGTCTGTAGTAAGAAGGAATGGTCCACTGTGTCAAAAGCAGAGCACAGATCCAGGAGGAGGAGGACAGAGTATCGTCGCTTGGATTTGGCGGTCAGTAGATCGTTGATGATTTTAGTCAGGGCAGTTTCAGTGGAATGGTGAGGTCAGAAGCCAAAGAGGGAGCAGGAGGAGAGGTTGGAGGACAGTTCAAAATGGACATGTTGCTTCAGTAGTTTTGAGGCATAGGGGATAAGTGATATGGGGCGATAGCTAGACAGAAAGGATAGGTCAAGGGAGGGCTTTTTGAGGATGGGTGTGATCGAAGGCATGTTTGAAGCATGAGGGGAAGATGCCAGTTGTTAGTAGAGATGAGCGTTGTTCTACTCGAACTGTTCGCCAATCTCAAATTCGAGCTGTTTTGGGGGGTGTTCGAGCCGTTCGGCGAACACGAACGATTTGAGAAAAATTCGGCTGTTCGAGGTTATGTTCGATAACCGTTCGGGCACCAAAATCATAACTGGATTTTTTCTCAGTAATGATGAAAATTAATGTTAATACGCAGTTTGAGTGTACAGCGGGGTGGGGGGAGGGGCAGGGGATGGATCTCTGCAGGAATAATGAAGATCTCCATTTTTTTTTCTCTTTCCCGCATTTACAGTGGGGAGGTGCAATCTGTCAGCCTATCAGCAGCGCACACACGGAGCGAAGTGCTTTTTTTCACACAAGCAAGGGCATGTGTCATTGGCAGTGTATGTCACATGTCCTTGCCCTATAAGACCAAGCCATTTTCCCCGTCGCCACCATTTTCTCACTCCTGCAGCTGCGTGTTAGACGGCACCGCTGTTGCTGTGTGCGCTATACCTTGTTAATTTCAAGCCAATTTTCGCACAAATCTACAGATAGCTTGGGAGTAGGGAATAGTTGTGATTACAGTCCTTTTAAGGACTAGGTTACAGCATTTCCTATGACTTTTATCAGGCAGGTCTGTGCTCTTAAATAGATAGGTTGTGGGAGTAAAGACTAATTGTAATTGGAGTCCTTTTCAGGACTAGGTTACATCAGTTCCTATCAGTTTTTGCCAGGCAGGTCTGTGCCAGTGCTGTGCAAGTTTTTTTCACAGCATTTGGCTGAATCTAGCAAAGCTAATCCTTTTCGGCCGATTGCAGAGTGTGTTAGTCAGTGGAGTAGCCTAACTGTGTTGCAAGATATACCACCTGTGTATAGAATACCAATTTTTTTACTGCACCTAGTGAAGTAAAATCTTTTGGGCATAGCATCATTCTATTAGTCCATCTATACTGACCTCCATCAGGTTGCAAATTGAATATAATTTTTTTCTGCATCTAGCTCTGAAAAAATATTTGGCCTTCTAGCAGTGTGTGGGACTTTCTCTATTAGTCCATCTATACTGACCTCAATCAGGTTGCAAACTGAATATTTTTTTTTCTGCATCTACCTCTGAAAAAATATTGGGCTTGTAGCTGTGTGTGGGACTTGTTCTATTAATCCATCTATACAGACCTCCATCAGGTTGCAAACTGAATATAATTTTTTTCTGCATCTACCTCTGAAAAAATATTTGGGCTTCTAGCTGTGTGTGGGACTTTCTCTATTAGTCCATCTATACTGACCTCCATCAGGTTGCAAATTAAAAATAATTTTTATCTGCATCTAGCTCTGAAAAAATATTTGGGCTTCTAGCTGTGTGTGGGACTTGTTCTATTAATCCATCTATACAGACCCCCATCAGGTTGCAAATTGAATATAATTTTTTTCTGCATCTAGCTCTGAAAAAATATTGGGCTTCTAGCTGTGTGTGGGACTTGTTGTATTAGTCCATCTATACTGACCTCCATCAGGTTGCAAACTGAATATATTTTTTTCTGCATCTACCTCTGAAAAAATATTGGGCTTCTAGCAGTGTGTGGGACTTTCTCTATTAGTCCATCTATACTGACCTCCATCAGGTTGCAAACTGAATATAATTTTTTTCTGCATCTACCTCTGAAAAAATATTTGGCCTTCTAGCAGTGTGTGGGACTTTCTCTATTAGTCCATCTATACTGACCTCCATCAGGTTGCAAATTGAATATAGTTTTTTTCTGCATCTAGCTCTGAAAAAATATTGGGCTTCTAGCTGTGTGTGGGACTTGTTGTATTAGTCCATCTATACTGACCTCCATCAGGTTGCAAACTGAATATATTTTTTTCTGCATCTAACTCTGAAAAAATATTGGGCTTCTAGCTGTGTGTGGGACTTGTTCTATTAATCCATCTATACAGACCTCCATCAGGTTGCAAACTGAATATAATTTTTTTCTGCATCTAGCTCTGAAAAAATATTTGGCCTTCTAGCAGTGTGTGGGACTTTCTCTATTAGTCCATCTATACTGACCTCCATCAGGTTGCAAACTGAATATAATTTTTTTCTGCATCTAGCTCTGAAAAAATATTTGGGCTTCTAGCTGTGTGTGGGACTTGTTCTATTAGTCCATCTATACTGACCTCCATCAGGTTGCAAATTGAATATAATTTTTTTCTGCATCTAACCCAGCCAATAGTTTTGGCCTAATACCACAGTTTGGCCACTCAGCTCTGCTCGGTTCCCATCCATTGTTTTTTTGTGCAAACAACTCCAGAGTTGTGAATTAGTTAACCACCAAAATGAGTGGAAAAAGGCCTGCTGCTGGTGGAAAGGGGAATAGGCGTGTTGGGAAGGGGAAAAAAGGTTGTGTCCGTGGGGTAGGTGTTAAAGCAACAGTAACATCTGCAGAAGAAAGACCATCTTCCAGCCAAACTAAAATGTCTACTTCTTTTAGCGGACAATGTGATAAGATCCCTTTCTTACGGCCACGCCAATCGCTACAAATTCCAGATGAGGCACAAAAACAGCAGGTGCTTCAACGGATATCAAGTGCTCCTTTAAGTGGGCTCTCCTCCACATCAACTTCAACATCACAAATACTCCAGTCCTCAAAGGTGTCACCCCAATCGCACTTGCTTCCTCTCAGCTCCCAAATCTCCAGCTGCCCGTCTGAGTATGAGGTAGAACAGATGGTTGAGTCTGCAGAGCTGTTTACTCATACTATAGCCTGGGAATCAGAGGTCGACTCCAGCGCTTCTGTGAATCCAGACGAGGAAATGATCTGCACTGATGCCCAGAATCTTTATGAGTCGGATCCAGGACCAGACGCAGAAGGTTCTGACCATAATGTAGACCCTCATTCCCAAACTGTAACTCCTGTTAGTGGAGACAATGAGGAAGACGATGATGAGACTCAAATACCTGATTGGAGCGACAACTTTAGTTTTTTGTCAGGGCAGGAACAGGTTGGCTCTGAGGACGACGGGTGTGATAACGCACAGGGTGATAATGATGAGGTTGGAGATCCCACTTACTGTCAACCCACAGTCAGCCAAGAGATGAGGTCAGCAGAGGAGGTGAAGGAAGATGCTAGTGACGACGAGGTCAGGTTGCGCCTTCCTGGACAGAGACGTAGTACTGGAAGCACGTCAACAACTGCATCCTCAAACACAACTCTGCCTCTCACCACAAGTCGTGGTGGCTCTTCAGGTCGCATGGGTGCTAAGCCTTGCATAGCCTGGGCATTTTTTCAGATCGATAAAGATGACCAAACTCGTGCTATCTGTAACATTTGTCAGCAAAAGCTAAGTAGAGGCCAAAAAATACATAGTTTGAGTACTTCATGCATGAACCGGCACATGGACATGAAGCATAAGTTGCAGTGGGAAGCTCAGTGTGCTACAATGCGGCCTAGCCGGCCGGGCCAACCACCGTCTGCCATATCTTGTGCATTCGCGGCCTCTTCATCCTCTGTGACTGGGGGGACAGCAGTCACACCTGTTTTGGGGCGCAGACCTGCTACCTCTTTACCCGCAACAGCCAGCGTGATTGGCAGGTCATCATTTTCTTTGGAGGTGGTAACACCAGCTGGTGTTGAGCGCTGTCCGACATCGATAGCACCACCTTTGGATCAAGGCAACCTAACATGTCCTCCTGCATCTTCCTCACAGACCGGCAGTTTGCCGGGGACACCATTATCAACCCAGTCTAAGCACAATAGCCAGCCCTCGGTCCCTCAGATGTGGACAAGTAAAAGACCATTTCCTCCTAGCCATGAGAAAGCTAAGAGGTTAAATTTCACCATCTGCAAGCTCTTGGCTACAGAAATGCTGCCTTTCCGCCTGGTGGACACAGAGGATTTTCGAGACCTTATGTCCGTCGCAGTGCCCCAGTACCAGATGCCCAGTCGGCACTACTTCTCAAAGAAAGGTGTGCCTGCGCTCCACCAGCATGTCGCACACAACATCACCGCTTCTTTGAGAAACTCTGTGTGTGACAGGGTGCATTTCACCACAGACACTTGGACGAGTAGGCATGGACAGGGGCGTTACATGTCGCTGACTGGGCACTGGGTAACTGTGGTGACAGCAGGACAAGGGGCTGCTGTCCAAGTCTTGCCGTCCCCACGAGTTGTGCGTCAATCCTCTTTATGTCAAAGTTCCTCCACTGCTTCTGCCTCCTCAACCTCCTCTCGGTCTTCTACCTGCACCCAAAGCCTGTCTGGTCATGCCACAAGCTTTCTAACTGCGCAGAAGGGATCCTGCACACCTCCTTACTATGCTGGCAGTAGGGCTCAATGTCATCAGGCGGTTTTTACTTTGAAATGTCTGGGAAATGTGAGTCACACAGCTGAGGAGTTGTGGTCAGCTCTGGAGAACCAATTTCATGAATGGTTGTCTCCACTGGACCTGAAACCAGGGAAGGCCGTGTGCGACAATGCTGCAAACCTGGGTGCGGCCCTTCGCCGGGGCAATGTCACACACGTGCCTTGTATAGCTCACTTGTTGAACCTGGTTGTCCAGCAATTTTTAGCCCACTATCCCAGACTAGATGGCCTTCTGCAGAGGGCACGGTCGCTGTGTGCTCACTTCCGCCGTTCGCATCCCGCAGCTCAGCGACTTACATCTCTACAGAAGTCGTTGGGCCTGCCACTTCACCGGCTAAAATGCGATGTGCCTACCCGGTGGAATTCAACTCTGCACATGTTGCAGCGACTGTGGCAGCACCGACAAGCCCTGGTGCAATACGTTCTGACGTATAGCCTGGGCCAACGAGATCCAGACGTGGGGCAAATCACGCTGGAGGAGTGGTCTCAGATCAGGGACCTATGCACCCTTCTGCACAGTTTTGAAATGGCGACGAAGATGTTTAGTGTAGCACCCTGAGGATTCGGTTGCTACAGGGGTATTGCACCTCAACCCAGAGGTGTGATATTCCACTCCCGGGTAAGGATGGAGTGTGGACCTGAGCTCGGTAGGCTGCATGCACTACACACATCCCATTTCCGAGGGGCAGGCCGACGGTACTCCCACTTAGAAATGTGCAGGTACGACCGAGTCTGTTCCTGGCTGGAGTGGGAGGGGGGTGGTACATCCCAAGTAGTGTAGGGGCAGATAGGGGGAGCAGCCTGGGTAAAGATAGGAGCTCATTGGGTGCTGGTCACCTGAGCTCACACATAGAGGGAATATATAAGGTGGGCACCATCAAAGATCAGGGTCAGTCTGTCAGAGTCAGTAAGAAGCAGAGGTCCAGATGAGCCTGCAGAGAGAGAGTGGAGCAGAGAAGGAAAGACCCAGAGAGGAAAAAGAAAGGACTCTGAGAACCCAAATTCAATCCCCGGGTGAAGAGTCGGCAATAGGGTACCGGATCCCAAACTGGTGGGGGCAAAAGCACACCCTAGCCAGAGACCGGAGGCCGTGGGCAGCGTCTGCCACGGCCACCCACCACATCCACCCCGAAGGCAAACCACGTGGAGGGTCAGGGAACCCAAGGCCAAGGGTCTCCCAACAGAAGGCCCGAGGGAGCTGGACCTAGGTGGATCACTAGTGGGGACGGCCAGAGGAAAGGACAGAAGGAGAGCTCAGGGTCACGCTCCGGACTTGTTTGGGGGTTTGCTGAATCCAGGACCTGGTGGACGCAGCACGGCTCGGGTGGTCACTTGAAGCTGGAGTGACCGGAACATCAGCAGTGAGTAAATACCTTAAACTGCACAACCCGACTCTGTCTTCACTTAACATCTATGCTGCACCACCACAACCCCCATCCTCTGCACCTGACCCCCTGAGGCTATACCCCACCCGTTGGGGGTTATACTACCAAAAGCTGCACCAACACCATCAGCCTCAGCGGACCCTGCTGCAGCGGCGGCCATAGTGACCGCAATACAACGGGTGGCGTAGTCGACATTAAGAACTTTATAACATCTGTAGGACTGTCACATACTCTGAGCTTGACACCCTGGGCACGGACCGGGTCACAGCCACTCGGAAGACTACAACTCCCATCTGATCCGGCTCCGGATATTCCCCTAAAGAATATGGCCCAGGGGGTGCGTCAACTTTGGCGTAGTCGGCAGGATTACGTGCCCGCAACAACCGGGTACTGCGTGCCTGAAGAAAAGAACGAGTTTACCTCAAAAAGAAGTCTCCTGCCGGTTCCGGAGGGTCCCCGCCATCGGACTCCATCACAGGTCGATTCCAGCCGGTTGTCCGCCATTAACAGCGTTTTCCCGCCATCTGCAGAGTTTCCCGCCACTGGGAGACGATTCCCGCCATTTCCAAAGGTTTCCCGCCTTGGAAGAGCGGACGCCATTATGGGCGTGCCAGAGGGTGGCAAGAGGCCACCTCCCATCGTGGGCCAGGACCGAAAATGGCGCCAAAAGTGGAAACCGCCCCCACCAACAGAGACTGTGATGCTAGAGGTGTCTGTCAGCGTGAAAGAACTGCCCCTGGAGCTGACAATCACCAAGTGGCCCCGGGACCGCCCTCGAAGTGGGAGGAGACGAAAGGAGAGAACAAAGATGGGTGTCGCTTGGAGCAGTCTGGAGCGAGCGCACCCGGAGGCAAGAAGCCTGGAGAAGAGTATCGGAGGAGCTTGCCCGGAGATGGCGAGAAAGCAGAGCAGCACCGGCCCGTTGGCCAGGAGCCTGCTAGAAACAGAGGAGGGAGAGCAGAGCAGCACCGGCCCGCTGGCCAGGAGCCTGCTGGAGACAACAGAAGGAGAGCAGAGCAGCACCGACCCGTTGGTCAGGAGCCTGCTAGAAGCAACGACCCCACTAGGCCTAGTGGAGGTCCTAGCACAGCTCCCCCGAGACCGGGAGTGTGCGCAGACCGCTCTGGAGGGCCTCGCAAGGAGGATGGCCCGGGTGCAGCGAGAGACGTTGGCGGAGTGGAGCCGTGAGATGGCCCAGCAGACCGAGACCTGTCAGCGGAGCACGCCACCCAAGATGAGGAGACAGACCGCCTCTGAGGATGGCGCAGGAGGACTGAAGGCCGGAGACGGCGCCGAGAAGGGAGCCGAATGAAAGGAGGCAGGTAAAGGGGACGTCTCTACCCCAAACCGGGAAACCGCGTACCTGCCCCAGCTCCCCGTCGCAGAGCCCGAAGTACCCCCTGCCGTGCCCGTAACCGCAACGTCACCGCCGCAGACTAGGCCTCAAACGGGAGCCGCGACCCCTGTGACGTCACACGCCTCGACCCCGAGCGTGACCAAGCAGGAAGTACCATCGGCCTGGTCGCAAGGCCTAGTACCCCCGGGCGCCGCAATACCAACAGCGCCCCCTACCTCCGCGGAGCCCCCGGCCTGGTCGCAGGGCCAAGTAGCCCAGGGCGCCGCCGTCCTTACGGTGCCCTTCACTTTCCAGGTGCCCCAGGCCTGGCCGCAAGGCCTGGGCAACCCGGGCGCCGCCACCACCACCGCGCCCATAAAACCAAGAGTGCCGCATCTGGGAGAAAATCTATTTGCCCAGCATACGTGCCCGAACGGGTCTGAAGCTAAAGGTAACCACAAAGAAAGAGCAGGAGGACGCCGTCGTTAAGTACAGCAGAGTACAAGCTGTATATAGTTGCCCGTCGGGGCACAGTGAACTGTTGCTAATATAGTCCCCGTTGGGACCAGCAAGTGTGAACTGTTTACCCGTTTATCCCTTAAATCCCACTGACCGAGGACTGAGAGCGGTCATTCCTCCCTAATACCTGGCCGAGGACTGAGAGCGGCCAAATCCCTTGTATATAGTTGCGCGTCCTAAAGCGCTCCCTACTGGTTCTAAAGGAAAGCCACGAGTTTTTCAAGAAAAGACTGTCGCACTTTACCCGGTCACACGTTGCACAGTGACCGGAGGAGGAGCAGAGGCGACGAGAATGTTATTTGTATGAAAAGTTTTCTGATATATATATGATATTTTATATGTTTTTACTATGTTGTTTATATGAAAAAAAATTGTATGTTTTGTGGTGTTCTGTTCTTACAGCCCGAGGATGTGCTGTGATTTACCAGGGGGGAATGTAGCACCCTGAGGATTCGGCTGCTACAGGGGTATTGCACCTCAACCCAGAGGTGTGATATTCCACTCCCGGGTAAGGATGGAGTGTGGACCTGAGCTCGGTAGGCTGCATGCACTACACACATCCCATTTCCGAGGGGCAGGCCGACGGTACTCCCACTTAGAAATCTGCAGGTACGACCGAGTCTGTTCCTGGCTGGAGTGGGAGGGGGGTGGTACATCCCAAGTAGTGTAGGGGCAGATAGGGGGAGCAGCCTGGGTAAAGATAGGAGCTCATTGGGTGCTGGTCACCTGAGCTCACACATAGAGGGAATATATAAGGTGGGCACCATCAAAGATCAGGGTCAGTCTGTCAGAGTCAGTAAGAAGCAGAGGTCCAGATGAGCCTGCAGAGAGAGAGTGGAGCAGAGAAGGAAAGACCCAGAGAGGAAAAAGAAAGGACTCTGAGAACCCAAATTCAATCCCCGGGTGAAGAGTCGGCAATAGGGTACCGGATCCCAAACTGGTGGGGGCAAAAGCACACCCTAGCCAGAGACCGGAGGCCGTGGGCAGCGTCTGCCACGGCCACCCACCACATCCACCCCGAAGGCAAACCACGTGGAGGGTCAGGGAACCCAAGGCCAAGGGTCTCCCAACAGAAGGCCCGAGGGAGCTGGACCTAGGTGGATCACTAGTGGGGACGGCCAGAGGAAAGGACAGAAGGAGAGCTCAGGGTCACGCTCCGGACTTGTTTGGGGGTTTGCTGAATCCAGGACCTGGTGGACGCAGCACGGCTCGGGTGTTCACTTGAAGCTGGAGTGACCGGAACATCAGCAGTGAGTAAATACCTTAAACTGCACAACCCGACTCTGTCTTCACTTAACATCTATGCTGCACCACCACAACCCCCATCCTCTGCACCTGACCCCCTGAGGCTATACCCACCCGTTGGGGGTTATACTACCAAAAGCTGCACCAACACCATCAGCCTCAGCGGACCCTGCTGCAGCGGCGGCCATAGTGACCGCAATACAACGGGTGGCGTAGTCGACATTAAGAACTTTATAACATCTGTAGGACTGCCACATACTCTGAGCTTGACACCCTGGGCACGGACCGGGTCACAGCCACTCGGAAGACTACAACTCCCATCTGATCCGGCTCCGGATATTCCCCTAAAGAATATGGCCCAGGGGGTGCGTCATTTAGTGCTGACGATGCCATTATCAGCATGACTATTCCAGTGATTTACATGCTGGAGCACATGTTAAACAGAATTCGGAGTCAGGTGGTGGCACAAGAGGAGGTGGAGGAAGTAGAGGAGGAGGAGTTGTATGCGGAAGGGCTAACATCTGCAAGGTCCAGACGGTCGGCAGCACCAAGGCGGCAGGCATGTGAGGGTGGGGGAGATGGTTTTACCAGGGCGCATGGTAGCAGCCAAACTAGTGAGGAAGGTGCAGGAGCCCCGGAAGAAGTGGAAGACGAACTGATGGAAGACTCATCAGATGAGGGAGACCTTGATCACACTTCTGTTGTGCGAGGTTGGGGGGAGAGGACAGAGGAAGGAAGCATGATTGTTACCTCGCCACCAACACAACAGGGACTTGGTGCTCCTGGATGCGCAACACACATGAGTGCCTTCTTGCTGCACTACCTGCAACATGACCCTCGAATTGGGAGAATTAGAAATAATCCTGACTACTGGGTTGCCACACTGTTAGATCCCCAGTACAAAAGTAAATTTGCAGAAATTATTCCTGCCATAGAAAGGGATGCACGCATGCAGGAGTATCAGCAGACTGTTGCAGAATCTTACATGTGCTTTTCCACAAAACACCAGTGGTGCACGTAGTGAATCTCACAGTTCCAACTTGCCAACCGTGGGACCGTCAAGTGTTCAGCACTCAAACCATAACAGAACCACAGTATCTGCTGGTAACATCAATTTTGCGCAATCATTTCACCACTTTTTTAGCCCATCCTTTGCAAGGCCACAGGAGACAAGAAGTCTGACACATAGTCAACGCCTAGAGACGATGGTACAGGAGTATCTCCAAGTAAACATTGAAGCCATGACTGTGTCACTGGACCCTTGCTCTTTTTGGACTTCCAATCTGGATAAATGGCCGGAGCTAGCCACTTACGCCTTGGAGATCTTGTCATGCCCCGCAGCCAGCGTTCTGTCTGAACGTGTGTTCAGCGCTGCTGGTGGTGTGCTGACAGATAAGCGCACACGGCTCTCCACTGATAATGTAGACAGACTCACGTTCATAAAGATGAACAAATCATGGATCCGAAACGACTTTTCTACCCCTGTGTCATCCTGGGGAGAGTAAAAGATGGATGATTGGTTAAAATCACCCTACCAACCGTTTTAAGCTTTCAAATTACTAATCATGTTTATCTGTATCTTGGCTGGAAAATAATTTGGGCTTTGTAGCAGTGTGCAGCACTGATTCTATTAGGCCATCTATAATAAGCTCCACCAGATTTAAAATTACTAATCATGTTTATCTGTATCTTGGCTGGAAAATAATTTGGGCTTTGTAGCAGTGTGCAGCACTGATCCTATTAGGCCATCTATACTAAGCTCCACCAGATTTAAAATTAATAATAACTTTTAGCTGCATCTAGCCCGGAAAATAATTTTGGGGCTCCGAGATGCGCAAGACACATAAGTGCCTTCTTGCTGCACTACCTGCAACATGACCCTCATATTGTCAGAATTCGAAGTAATCATGACTACTGGGTTGCCACACTCTTAGATCTGCCAAACTTTTCGATCAACCTTTTCATTTTAATAAAGACCAAAAAAATGGTCATTTTTGAAATTATAAGCATTAGCAGGTTATTAGAAACTGAAATCAAACAGTTTTCAACTCAAAACTTTTTTCTAGGTGATGTTACATTTTCACATAGGACCCCTTGTTCGAAAGGAGCTTCTGAACTCTCTCGTCCATTGAATTTGTCAGGTTTTGGATGGTTTCTGCTTCAATTGTTTTGCATGAGGACAGAATACCCTCCCAGAGCTGTTGCTTAGATGTGAACTGCCTCCTGCCATCATAGACACTCCTTTTGATGATGCTCCAGAGGTTCTGAATGGGGTAGAGGTCAGGGGAGCATGGGGGTCACACCATAAGTTTGTCCCCTTTTATGCCCATATCAGCCAGAGATGCAGATGCTTTATGTGCAGCATGAGATGGTGCATTATCATGCAAAAAAATGATCTTGCTGTGAAATACACGGTTCTTCTTCTTGAACCATGGCAGGAAGTGCTGTTTGAGAAAATCCACATACATTATGGAGTTCATCTTTAGCGCCTTCAGGGATCCTAAAGGGGCCGACAATCTCTCTCCCCATGATTCCAGCCCAAAACATTACTCCACCTCCTCCTTGTTGGCGCTGTAGCCGTGTTTGCGTGGGGTGTCCATCAACCAGCCATCCTCCACTCCATCCATCTGGACCATCGAGCGCTGCACGGCACTCATCCGTGAACAAAACAGTTTTGAAATCAGTCTTCTTGTAATGTTTGGCCCACTGGAGCCGTTTCTGCTTGTGTGAAGTGGATAGAGGAGGTCGACAGGATGGCGTATGCACAGCTGCAAACCTCTGAAGGACCCTGCATCTTGTTGTTTGGGGGACGTTGGAGGCACCAGCAGCTTCAAAAACTTGTCTGCTGCTATGACAAGGCTTTTTTGCCGCTGCTCTTTTAACCTGACGTAATTGCTTGTAGGAAAGAGTCCTCAATTTGCCCTTATCAGCACGCACACGTGTGTACTGTGAATCAGCTACATACTTCTTGATTGCCAAGACACTTCATCCTGATCATCGCACAATGTTGATTGTAGTCATGCCTTGACCTAAACACTCCACAATTTGTTGCTTCTCAGCAGCCGGCACATCCTTTTTCTTTCCCATTTTGGCAGAAAATGTAGGCTGCTTAATAATGTGAGACAGCCTTCTTAAGTAGTCTTGCCTTTCATTGGACACACCTGCCAAACTAATTAGCACAGGTGTCTGCAATTGCTTACAGTGATAAAAAGAGCCCTGACACACATCACCATCAATGAGTTTAACTGACAAACAAACAAATTCTTCCCTTATCACTCCTAAAAACTTTTTGCATAATAATTTGGAACACAGTGTACATGTGCTTTTCCACAAAACACCAGTGGTTCACGTAGTGAATCTTACAGTTCTAACTTGCCAACCGTGGTCTGTATGGAGTTGTTCAATAAAGGGCCCAAAATTAAGATAACATAGATGGGAGAGGTCTCTATGAATAGGAATTCCTAAGTATTTGATACCCTGTGAGGGCCAGGCAAAGGGAAAGTTGGACTGGATGGAATCCTATATGGATTTGGGGAGGGAGACATCGAGGGCCTCAGACTTCGCTGCATTGATTTTAAAATTTGACCATGTAACAAAGTGATCTATTTCGGCCATAACAGCATGGATGGATATATGTGATTGAGTTATATATACTAGGACATCATCAGCAAATAGAGAGCACTTGTACTCGGTGCCTCCCACCTCAATCCACCTAATATTGGGGTTATGGCGAATTGATGAGAGCAGGTGCTCCGTCACTAGGATGTATAAGAGAGGGGACAGAGAACATCCCTGCCTTGTCCCATTGGTGATTGTGAAAGGTGATGAAAATGTTCTGACGCGCCCCCTGGGCCTTGGGACACCTGGAGCCGGACCCTTTTTGGTGGATGCTGGTGGTTGTAGTCTCCGTGGCGGCGACCCGGTTCCATGGCTCAGGGCAGTCAAACCAGTGGCGGAACTATTTATGTGGTTTTGATGTTTAAATGTCCGACTACGCCACCCGTGGATTGCGGTCAGAGTGAACCGCCGCTCCAGGGCAGACGGCTGAGGCTGGTGTTGTGGGTGCAGCAGAGCGTAGCATAACTCCCCACGGGAGGAGTATAGCCTCAGGGCAGTGTATGCAGAGGATGGGGGTGATGGTGCAGGGCAGCAGCAGTAACGACACGGAGTCAGTGATGCAGTCCAGGGCCTTTACTCACAGTTCTTATTATCCAGACCACGTCTGCAGGTAACGGCTGCCCACGTCATACTGTGCTCACCAGGTGAGGGGCTCAGACAACTCCCAGATAACTTTGGAGCGCTTCACAGGACCCCCTTTGTGTGTCCTTTGTCTGGCCTTTCTTACCAACCCTTCTGTCCGGCTGCCTCGGGCCTCCTCTTGGTAAACTTGGCGCCAGTTTCCCTGACCCTATGTGGTGCCTTCCTAGCGGGTGTAGCGAGGGGCTGCGCCACATAAAATGTCACAGCCTCCGGTTTCTAGCTGAGGGTCGTTTCCTGCCTCCACTAGTTTCGGGGACCGGTCTCCCCCTTTGGCCTGACCCCTCCACGCAGGTGGATTCGGGCGTGCGGTGGCGACTCGCCCGTCCGCACCCCTGGGATCCCTTCATTCCTCGTTCCTGGAGCCTTCTCCGCTCCTCTTCCTTCCTTCTCCCTCTTCCAGGCCTGGGCCTCTGTTACTAGGCCCGCCTCCGGAGCAGAGCTCATGCAGAGCCCCTGCTCCCTGCCACTTCTGCTCAGACTTCTCTGCACTGAACTAAGATGGTGCCCACCTTTTATACTCCCTTCTCAATGCACCCAGGAACTGCTTCCTCCCTGCTCCTGCACTACAGGGTTCCCCTTCCTCAGTGTTCCCTCCCCCCACTCCAGCCAGGGACAGGGACTGTCGTGCCCATCTCAGGGGCATATTGGTCGCCCTGCCCCACGGCAATGTGGTGTAATGCATGCAGGTGTCGGGTCCTGATCCACACTCCATCCTTACCTGAGAGTGAGATATCACACCTCTGGGTGAGGTGCAATACCTCTGTAGCAACCGAGCCCTCAGGGTAATACAGTTCCATTTATCTTCAGCCTAGGTGACGTATTGCGATACAGGGCCGTGATTTTGGCTATAAAAGGTCCCCTAGACCCCTACCCCAAGCTTTTTAAGAGAATCATATATGGCGTGCCAGGAGACTCTATGGAATGCTTTCTCAGCATCCAACGAGAGTATCTAATTACAAATTTTTAACTGCATCTAGCCCAGGAAATACTTTGTGCCTAGTAGCAGTGTCTGCTAGTCAGCGGATTATCCCGGTTGTTAAGCAAGCTACACCACCTGTAGTTTTGACACTTAATTTTTTCAAAGGAAATGCTTCGGGACCACGGGATACTCAGTGAAGAGCATCAGGAGGCACCCCAAGGCATAGGGGCTGGGACTGGCAGTAGGATGCCTTGCGGTGGACAGCCGAGCTCGATCCTTATAAAAGCTTTTTAACTGCAGCAGCTTTAGTGGACGCTACTGGAGCTGGAATTACGCGGCTGCTGGCATGAGACTTGCCCTCCAATAGATCCTTGTAAATGGATTTAAAGTGTATTCATTCAAATTAGAGAGACAATTTAAATTAAAAAGCTTAGAGCTGCCTCCGCCACAGGGGGGCTCGCTCGACCCACCAGCGGACAGGCACCAGTATTGGGAGAGGGGGGCTGGCCGTCAGGGTTCACCGCGGCTCTGGCACAAACCCGGCGACACGGAGGTGGCATGGGCAGGAGCGGACTGAACGTGTCGGCTTCTCACTTTTTGGATTTTAGAAGGGCATGACATGCCTATATCTGTGTCTCCCCCTCCTTTTACTCCTCCACCTCTTTTCTTTTTGCATGACTATATGTACTTGTCACTTTTCCATGTGTTAGTTGTGTCTTCAGAGCAGTTTGTCAGCTTTTGGACACCTTTGAAGGTGTTTTCTATGTATTTCTATGTGTTTTTGTTTGCCTGCCATTGGTTTTAACGGTGTTCGAAGGTGTTCGACGAACAGTTCGACGAACAGTTCGGCGAACACACGAGTGTTCGACGAACCGAACCGAACTCGAACACTACGGGGGTGGCTCAACACTAGTTGTTAGTGACAGGTTGAAGAGTTGGGTTAGGGTTGGGTTGAAGACTGTGGTGAGGCTTGGGATGAGGTTGGACGGGATTGGGTCAAGTTCACAGGTGGTGAGATGTGACTTGGAGAGTAAAGAGGAAAGTTGATCTTCCATGATGGCAAAGAAGCTGGTTTTGGAGGAGACAAGTTTAGTAGTTATGAGAACGGGCTGTGGGGACTTAAGGTCAAAGCTTTGCCTTATGTTCTCAATTTTCTGCTTGAAGAATGTGGCAAAGTCTTAACCTGAGATGAGTGGAGGGAGGGGGAGCTTGAGGATGGTGAGACAGGGAGGATATGACTGATGAGAAGTGGGTTTGTTTTTCTGCAGTGAGTGTGGACTTGAAGAAGAAGAGAATGTGAGTAAGTTGTGGTCAGAAAGAGGGAGAAGTGAGTTAGAGAGTTTGGATGGGGAACAGAAGTTAGTGAAGATGAGGTCCTGTGTGTGTCCATCTTTGTGAGTGGCTGCGGAAGACCATTGAGCAAGGCCAAATGAGGAAATGAGGGATAGAAGCTTAGAGACAGATGAGTGGGAAGTGTCAATGAGGATGTTGAAGTCAGCAATGATGGTAGTGGGGATGTCAGTGGAAAGGAAGTGAAGTAGCCAGGTGGTGAAGTGGTCTAAAAAGGTGGTAGCTGGCCCTGGAGGGCGGTAAATGACAGCCAGTTGAAGGTTGGAGGGGGAGTAGATGCGCACACAGTGCACTTCAAAAGAATAGATGGTAACGGAGTATGGCAATGGGATATGTGACAAGGAACAGTTATCTGACAGGAGAAAGCCAACTCCTTCACCATGCTTGCTGCTGGGGAAGGGTGTGTGGGAGAGGTGGAATCCGCCATACGAAAGTGCAGTTGGAGAGGCTATGTCAGAGGGGGTGAGGTAGGTTTCGCTGATGGCGAGGAAGGAAAGTTTTTTAGTAATGAAAAGATCATGGATGTAGGAAAGTTTGTTGCAGATGGAGCGAACGTTCCATAGAGCTCCTGTTAGTGGTACTGGGAAAGCGGGGACCGAGCGGATGGGTATAAGTTAGAAAGGTTGAAATGTGTGATAGATATAGGATGAGAGGTAGACGTGACTGTTGGGATATGGGGGGGGGCGGTATTTGGAGACACATCGCCGGCAGTGAGGAGGAGCAGAGAAAGTGTTAGCAGGTGGGAGCAGGAAAGCGCATGAGGTGGCTGTCTGTGTTTGGAGACACAGAATTGCATGTTAAGGATGAGTTCTGAGGAGGAGGTGAGATTGATGGGGAGAATAGAAGGAGAGATGACCAGTTTCTTACTAGGAGTAGGGATTAGAGGGGTTAGTAGAAAGTGAAGGACTATAGTGGAGAGAGTGAAAACAAACAGGAACATTGTTTACTGTGACTAAGTATCCAGTTCCCTTCAGGTTTAGTTCAGGTATAATTGTTAGCTGAGTATTTCTTCAGTACACTTCTATGTTACACTTGTATGTTATGCTGGCAGACTGGCATCCTGCAGATGTATAGCTCACAATATATATTTGCTAAAAAATGCAGGCAGCTGTGAACCTGTATAAAATAATTAACACTGAGCCAGATGCAGGCTATTTAAGACAGAGTAAACAAGGTCATAAATAAGGGTGGGGGTAGAGCAGTGATTGGGTGATAGGCATACCAGAACACACATACAGCCAGCAAAGGTATGGGGGAATCACAGTAGGAGGAAAGCTTGGTTGCATACCAAAACATACAGACAACAAAGGTATGGGGGAATCGCAGTAGGAGGAAAGCTGGGTTGCATACCAAAACATACAGACAGCAAAGGTATGGGGGAATCACAGTAGGAGGAAAACTTGGTTGCATACCAAAACATACAGACAACAAAGGTATGGGGGAAGCACAGTAGGAGGAAAACTTGGTTGCATACCAAAACATACAGACAGCAAAGGTATGGGGGAATCACAGTAGGAGGAAAACTTGGTTGCATACCAAAACATACAGACAGCAAAGGTATGGGGGAATCACAGTAGGAGGAAATCTTGGTTGCATACCAAAACATACAGACAGCAAAGGTATGGGGGAATCACAGTAGGAGGAAAGCTGGGTTGCATACCAAAACATACAGACAGCAAAGGTATGGGGGAATCGCAGTAGGAGGAAAGCTGGGTTGCATACGAGTAGGAGGAATGGAGAAACGGATCTTGATTAGAATGCTATGGTTATAGATGACGAGATACAGTCTGTACACATCATATTAAATTCAGGTATAATTCTTAGCTGAGCATTTTTCAGTACATTTCTATGTTACATTTGTATGTTACTCTGGCAAACTGAAGTCCTGCAGACGTAAAGTACAGACCAAAAGTTTGGACACACCTTCTCATTTAAAGATTTTTCAGTATTTTCATGACTTTGAAAATTGTACATTCACATTGAAGGCATCAAAACTATGAATTAACACATGTGGAATTATATACTTAACAAAAAAGTGTGAAACAACTGAAAATATGTCTTATATTCTAGGTTCTTCAAAGTAGCCACCTTTTGCTTTAATGACTGCTTTGCACACTCTTGACATTCTCTTGATGAGCTTCCAGAGGTAGTCACCGGAAATGGTCTTCCAGCAATCCATCACTCTCCTTCTTGGTCAAATAGCCCTTACACAGCCTGGAGGTGTGTTTGGGGTCATTGTCCTGTTGAAAAATAAATGATGGTCCAACTAAACGCAAACCGGATGGAATAGCATGCCGCTGCAAGATGCTGTGGTAGCCATGCTGGTTCAGTATGCCTTCAATTTTGAATAAATCCCCAACAGTGTCACCAGCAAAGCACCCCCACACGATCACACCTATTCCTCCATGCTTCACGGTGGGAACCAGGCATGTAGAGTCCATCCGTTCACCTTTTCTGTCACGCACAAAGACACGGTGGTTGGAACCAAAGATCTCAAATTTGGACTCATCAGACCAAAGCACAGATTTCCACTGGTCTAATGTCCATTCCTTGTGGTCTTTAGCCCAAGCAAGTCTCTTCTGCTTGTTGCCTGTGCTTAGAAGTGGTTTCCTAGCAGCTATTTTACCATGAAGGCCTGCAGCACAAAGTCTCCTCTTAACAGTTGTTGAAGAGATGTATCTGCTGCTAGAACTCTGTGTGGCATTGACCTGGTCTCTAATCTGAGCTGCTGTTAACCTGCGATTTCTGAGGCTGGTGACTCGGATAAACTTATCCTCAGAAGCAGAGGTGACTCTTGGTCTTCCTTTCCTGGGGCGGTCCTCATGTGAGCCAGTTTCTTTGTAGCGTTTGATGGTTTTTGCAACTGCACTTGGGGACACATTCAAAGTTTTCCCAATTTTTCGGACTGACTGACCTTCATTTCTTAAAGTAATGATGGCCACTCGTTTTTCTTTACTTAGCTGCTTTTTTCTTGCCATAATACAAATACTAACAGTCTATTCAGTAGGACTATCAGCTGTGTATCCACCTGACTTCTGCACAACACAACTGATGGTCCCAACCCCATTAATAAGGCAAGAAATCCCACTTATTATACCTGACAGGACACACCTGTGAAGTGAAAACAATTTCCGGTGACTACCTCTTGAAGCTCATCAAGAGAATGCCAAGAGTGTGCAAAGCAGTCATCAAAGCAAAAGGTGGCTACTTTGAAGAACCTAGAATATAAGACATATTTTCAGTTGTTTCACAATTTTTTGGTAAGTATATAATTCCACATGTGTTAATTTATAGTTTTGATGCCTTCAGTGTGAATGTACAATTTTCATAGTCATGAAAATACAGAAAAATCTTTAAATGAAAAGGTGTGTCCAAACTTTTGGTCTGTACTGTATACCTCACAATCACACATGGCTGAGTTTATGTTACACTGCCTTTCATGTGACCCTCGCGTTGTCCAAATCTTGGGAGACAGTCATCTCTCATTCCCGCGGCGGATAGGCCTAATAAAATGGGGCAGTAGCAGAAGGTCCTTGTTGCGGAATTATTAAAAAAAATTCCCATCTGAAAACGCTGGCGCAGAGGTCACAGATCGTTGAACAACCAAGGAGTACAGGCGATAGAGACACAAATCCAATCCAGCAGAGGCAGGGGAACACTGTCAAAGTTCTGGGACAGTTTTCTCAGACCCTCCCATCGCATAGGCCCTGATGCATGGGGTACTCTCACAAGGAGGAAAAAGTTTGGGAAGATGCTGAAGGAGTACTTTAAAGACCGTACAAGCATTCTCCGTGATTCCTCTGTGCCTAATTGATGGGTACCCAAGCTGGACACGTGGCATAAACTAGCTCTCTACGCCTTGGAGGTCCTGGCCTACCCTGCCACTGGCGTTTTGTCAGAGCCGGTTTTTAGTGCCTCTGGTGGAATTATAACTGATAGGAGCATCTGCCTGTCAACTGAAAATGCTGACGGGCTGACTCTTATAAAAATTAACAAGTAGTGTTGAGCCACCCCCGTAGTGTTCGGGTTCGGCTCGGTTCGTCGAACACCGGGATGTTCGAGGAACTGTTCGTCGAACTGTTCGTCGAACACCTTAGAACACCGTCGAACACCGTTAAAACCAATGGCAGGCAAACAAAAACACATAGAAACACATAGAAAACACCTGCAAAGGTGTCCAAAAGCTGACAAACTGCTCAGAAGACACTCTCTTTAAAAAAGCCGGCCGGCAAATTCAGCAGCGGCATACACCGGTACCCGACAATTTAGACAAGAAGGAATAGAGCATCACACATAGATTAGATAGATAGAAACATGTCAGTCACACATATAAGAAGCACAGTGACAGTGTTGGTTACTGCACTTGTCATTTAGTGTAAAGGATTTATTAAAAAAAATATTAGTGTTTTCATGCACCGTCTCTTTAAAAAAGCCGGCCGGCAATTCAGCATCTGTACCCGACAATTTAGAACAGAAAGAATAGAGCTTCACACATAGATTAGATAGATAGAAACATGTCAGTCACATATATAATAAGTACAGTGATAGTGTTGCTTACTGTACTTGTCATTTAGTGTAAAGGATTTATTTAAAAAAATAATAGTGTTTTCATGCACTGTCTCTTTAAAAAAGCCGCCGGCAATTCAGCAGCGGTACCCGACAATTTAGAACAGAAAGATAGAGCATCACACATAGATTAGATAGATAGAAACATGTCAGTCACATATATATGAAGTACAGTGATAGTGTTGGTTACTGTACTTGTCATTTAGTATTAAAATAAAGGATTTATTATTAAAAAAATTGGCGTGGGGTTCCCCTTAATTTTAGGCTCTAGCGGAGGTTAAGCAGACGGCTGGGGCAGATGTTTGAAGCCTGGGAAGGGGGTAATACCCACGGAGCTTCCCAGGCTACTAATATCAGCCCCCAGCTGAATACATAGCCTTTACTAGCTATTAAAATGGGGGACCCCCCAAAAAAAATGACGTGGGGTCCCCCCTAATTTAATAGCTAGCAAAGGCTAGGCAGACAGCTGGGGGCTGATATTAATAGCCCAGGAAGGGAGCCATGAATATTGGCCCCCTCCCAGGCTAGAAACACCAGCCGTCAGCCGCCCCAGAAATGGCGCATTCATAGGATGCGCCAATTCTGGCACTTAGCCTCGCTCTTCCACGCTGCCCTGGTGCGGTGGCAGGGGGTAATAGGGTTGGGGTTGATGTCAGCTTATAATGCCAGCTGACATCAAGCCCAGGTTAGTAATGGAGAGGCGTCTATAAGACACCCCCATTACTAACCCCATAGTCAAAGTTAAAAAAAACACAAACACCCAGAATAAAGTCCTTTAATTGAAATAAAGACACAATCCTTTATTGTTCTAAATTAAACCATACTTACCGTCACGCCCATTCCAGCTGAAGCCAACGATCTCCTGCAATAAAAGAAAAATAATAAAGCAACCTCATCCTTACCTTTCCATGGTTCCCACGACAGCTTCAGCTCTGCTACATCGAGATGACAGGCTGGACCGCAGCAGAACGCTGCCATCCAGCCTGTCATCCCGCAGACACTGAGAAGCGCAGGTTTGCTTGCGCTGCTCAGCGTCTCTCTGTGACGACATCCAGATGAGCCGAGTTCATGTCCAATGAACTCGGCTCACCTCATGCACGTCACTGACAGCGTGGGAAAATTCTCACGCTGAAGCGCTGATTGCAGGAGAATTTTCCCACGCTGTCAGTGACGTGCAGGAGGTGAGCTGAGTTCATTGGACATGAGCTCACCTCATGCACATCACTGACAGCGTGGGAGAATTCTCCTGCACTCAGCACTTCAGCGTGAGAATTTTCCCACGCTGTCAGTGACGTGCATGAGGTGAGCCGAGTTCATTGGACATGACCTCGGCTCATCTGGATGCCGTCACAGCGAGACAGTGAGGAGCGCAAGCATGCCTGCGCTTCTCAGTGTCTGCGGGATGACAGACTGGATGGCAGCGTTCTGCTGCGGTCCAGCCAGTCATCTCGATGTAGCAGAGCTGAAGCTGTCGTGGGAACCATGGAAAGGTAAGGATGAGGTTGGTTTATTATTTTTCTTTTATTGCACGAGATCGTTGGCTTCAGCTGGAATGGGTGTGATGGTAAGTATGGTTTAATTTAGAACAATAAAGAATTGTGTCTTTATTTCAATTAAAGGACTTTATTCTGGGTGTTGTGTTTTTTTTAAATACTTTACTAGAAATTCATGGCGGTCATGTCTAATACTGGCGTGACCCCATGAATTTTGGGCTTGGGGCCAGCTGATAATACCAAGCTGGCCCTAACCCCTTTATTACCCAGTGAGCCACCGCACCAGGGCCCTGGATGAGTTGGGTACAGCGCCAGAAGATGGCGCTTCTATGAACGCGCCATTTTCCGGGGTGGCTGCGGACTGCAATTTGTAGCGGGGGGGGCCCAGAAAGCTTGGGCCTCCCTGCGCTGCAGATTCCAGCCCCCAGCTGCCTAGTTGTACCTGGCTGGACACAAAAATAGGGCGAAGCCTCACGTACTTTTTTTTTAATTATTTCATGAAATTCATGAAATAATTAAGAAAAAAAGGCCTTCCCTATATTGTTGTGTCCGGCCAGGTACAAATAGGCAGCTGGTGGTTGGGGGCAGCCCGTTCCTGCCTGCTGTACCTGGCTGGACACAAATATAGTGCGAAGCCCCACTTCAATTTTTTTTAATTATTTCATGAAATTCATGAAATAATTAAGAAAAAAAGGGCTTCCCTATATTGTTGTGTCCGGCCAGGTACAAATAGGCAGCTGGTGGATGGGGGCAGCCCGTTCCTGCCTGCTGTACCTGGCTGGACACAAATATAGTGCGAAGCCCCACTTCAATTTTTTTAAATTATTTCAGGAAATTCATGAAATAATTTAAAAAAAATTGACGTGGGGCTTCGCACTATATTTGTGTCCAGCCAGGTACAGCAGGCAGGAACGGGCTGCCCCCAACCACCAGCTGCCTATTTGTACCTGGCCGGACACAACAATATAGGGAAGCCCTTTTTTTCTTAATTATTTCATGAAATAATTTAAAGAAAATTGACGTGGGGCTTCGCCCTGTTTTTGTGTCCAGCCAGGTACAACTAGGCAGCTGGGGGCTGGAATCCGCAGCGCAGGGAGGCCCAAGCTTTCTGGGCCACCCCCGCTGCAAATTGCAGTCCGCAGCCACCCCGGAAAATGGCGCGTTCATAGAAGCGCCATCTTCTGGCGCTGTACCCAACTCATCCAGGGCCCTGATGCGGTGGCTCACTGGGTAATAAAGGGGTTAGGGCCAGCTTGGCATTATCAGCTGGCCCTAAGCCCGAAATTCATGGGGTCACGCCAATATTAGACATGACCACCATGAATTTCTAGTAAAGTATTTAAAAAAAACACAACACCCAGAAAAAAGTCCTTTAATTGAAATAAACACACAATTCTTTATTGTTCTAAATTAAACCATACTTACCATCACGCCCATTCCAGCTGAAGCCAACGATCTCCTGAAATAAAAGAAAAATAATAAAGCAACATCATCCTTACCTTTCCATGGTTCCCATGACAGCTTCAGCTCTGCTACATCGAGATGACAGGCTGGACCGCAGCAGAACGCTGCCATCCAGCCTGTCATCCCGCAGACACTGAGAAGCGCAGGCTTGCTTGCGCTCCACAGTGTCTCTCTGTGAGGGCATTTTTTTTTTCAACTACAGGTGACTATTTTGATCACGCCGTCTTCTCCTCTCTGACGCTGGAACTGGAAACAAGAAACAGTCCATTTGTCTTCCAGTAGGTCACACAGTCCCTTCCAAGACAAAGCTGGAACCGGTCCTTCTTGGTGAGGACCCTGGAAACAAGTATGCAGTCCATATTTGGCTGATGAGACTTTTAGCACCGGTCTTTCTCGGTAAGGACCCCGGAAGCAGGTAGTGTCTAAACAGTCCTTAGTTTGTGCACCTGCACCTTTGGATTCCAGCAGAAAAAGGCGCAACAGGTGCAAAAAAAAAAGTATATAAATAAAAATTAAGCCTACTCAGCTGTATTGGGCTCTCCTCTCAGCCCCGAGGGTACCCCCTCCTCTATTCACTGCAACAGGTCATCCGAGCTTGGGAGTTTTGTGGAACTGACCCCTCTTCCCTGTATAGGGGAAAAAGAAGTTCAGGCCACATCACCATTTCAGGAACAGTCCTCTCCAGGACAACAGGGCGACTGCCCTAGAAAAAAAACACAGGCCCTGTGAGGGTTATTCCACAGCCTCCAACAGGGCGGCAGGGGAGGGTAAGAGTGAAAAGACAGCAGCTCCTCAGCCATCTTTTTCCTTTTTCTTTTCTTCCCGCCGTCGCTTCATGATGGCGCTCCATGCTGCAGAGAAAGGTGGGTTTTGCCACTTCCATGGCTGGTCTGGGTACTTTGCTCTACTTGGATCCTCCAAAGGCGAGCTCTCAGCGATAGTACCGCCATTGCCCACCTTGGCAGTGCCATAATTTGTGAATTGGCAGTGCTGGATGACCTGCAAGTGGACAGTGGGCAATGCCCTGGGCTCTCGGAATCTTCCAACCAGGGAAGAGGCATCATTGTCTTCACTCTGAGTGCGGGAAGTGGTAAATAGGAGTTCCCCTTCTGCCCATTGGGGGTTAGAAGCCAGTTCAGGGTTGGCCTGGGTAGGGACCGCTTCTCGACCCAGAGTATCACTCACCGAGGGGAATACCCTGCCCAGACTGGGCTGCTCAGTCAAGGGTAGCCGATCCATTCTCTCCTGCAACCTCTCTTCAGGCACACGACTGGCCTGTGCCCAGGCTTTCTCGCTGTACTGCTGCTCCTATATTGACCTAACACGTGCCATATTCCTCCTGCCATTCCCCCTTTGCTCCTTCTCCGTCATGGGCTGCCACAGGAATTCCCGCTCTGAGTGATGCACGCGTCTCTTCCTGTCAGAACGCCTCCCTTTTTTCACCGGCCAGATGACGCAATACTCTCCGCATCAGCCGTCACTCCGGGCTGTCCCACCGGCGCCCACTGTCTGCATAGTCGCTTACTCGGGGGGCCGGTCCTCATCTTGAACCGCGCCCTCTTCTTGTAAGCTACTCCTCTTCGGGGCCGGACCTTAGCTGATGGACATCTCTTCTCCAGGCCGGCTTCAGGATAGGTTGGGTGAATTTTCACGCCTCCAGGTGCAGTCTCCACCCACGAAAGGTCAGTGTTGTACCGCCAACCTCTGCCATCTTGGGCTTCATGTTGCCGGCCACCATCTTAGGGTCGCCATCTTCAGTTTTTCTTCAGGCACTTCATCTGCGCCTTTTAGCCTTCAGAAGGAGGAAACCAGACAGTTTGATTAATACCAAGTCTATTTTATTTGTCAAACAATCAGCATACAAAGGATAGCAGGAATTACACTTATTCACTTCGGCACCAAACAGAGGCACATTCTTGGCGGTTACTGGCGACAGCACAATACTTGTGGCAAACGTTACTTGCAATTCACAGTTTAGGCAGAGGACCTCCAAATTACTAATGCAGCACCACCCGGGTCAATGTGTTTCGTCGTGGAACTGCACTCAGACCAATCTTTCCTTGGGAACAGAAGTAGGGGAGTTTCTCCCACTATCTTTTTCCTATTTGTGCCCAGACCTCACTGTCTCCGTCCATCTGACTGCAGCTCTCGGGCCTGTCCAGCACTAGGGCCATTCCCACCACCTCTCTTAGAAAGGTTCCTCAAACGTCCCTTCCTCACTGTAAGTCCCCCAACTTGCCTGTGTCCGGAGAACACTGTCGCACTGTAGTTTTGCTGAGAACAGTTGCTTCCTTTTACACTGACTCCCATTTTTTTTCAGATAACCAAAACATGCACAGTTATTAAAACAGTACAGTTTTATAGGGGAGTGAAGTAGACAATCTCCCCACATCCCTCACAACTGCATACCCTATAACTGTAGAGAAGCCCCACCACTTTTTAATGGGAACATGTCATTACTGAGGCTCACTTCTATGTGTCTTTAAATTGTTATTAGGGTTTTTCCTAAATTTTGGCAGCCCTAGCAGTCAGCGCATGGGCATTACCACAATATCCTTAATAATGAGAAAAAAATGTTTGCTGAGACCCTCCTCTATGTCTCTTCAACGGAGTATTGCAGTGCGTCCAAATATTTGGCAGCCCTTGCAGTCACTGCATACGCAATAACAGTATAGGAGATCCACTCTTAAATAACGGGAACAACAAAGCATAGTCGGCTGATGGCCCTCTAACAATAGTGAGGGCCAACTACTGGCCCTTTAAGAATAGTAAGGGCTGCCTAATGGCCCTATAAAAATAGTCTTTGTGACTTTAAGAGTACCTCCTTCATAAATGAAACAGGACGTGTCTGATCATGTCTCACACACCACATTGCCAGATAAGGTAGTAAAATGTTAAAATTACATTTACCAGTGAATGTATTTTTCACCGTTGAAAGCAATGCAAAAGTGCAAAAATGCATCAAAAACGCTACATGTGAACATAGCCCAAGGTGTGGAGGAGCATTTTCATTTTGTATATTTAATTTGCCTTATATTCAAGACAATATTACCCTAGAAAGGATGTTCCTTAACATTTTTCCCAGGAAAATCCATTTTGGTTTCGTATTTGTTTGTTTTATTGCGTGTCCGCAAAAGTGGCATAATACCCTGACAACATTGTTGACAGCAGTGACCTGGAAGTCAGAGATGCTTCCAGTGGTCTTCCCCATGCTGTTCCCATGTCATTTGAGCACTGTTCCCATCGATTTAGTCAATTTATAGGCCCTCTGCAGACCGCCAGGGGGAGCCGCCTGAAAAATGCTTGAGTTTCCCATAGACTTACTTTGGGCTCGTTGCTCGTACCGAGCACCCGAGTATTCCAATTTGCTCGACCCGAGCAACGAGTACCCGAGCATTTTAGTGCTCGCTCATCACTAGTTGTAATTTGTCGCCAACTTGTTCATTCCATGCCTAGAAGACTTTTTACTGTTATTAAAATTCATGGTAGTTAAGCAATATACTAGATGTCATAATTTTTTATGTGGGGTGCATTCATTTTTTGCATCAATCAATTTGATTAAAAATGAAAATTTTGTAATGAAAGTTATATTATTAGCTTTACTTTTATGTTATGGGTTAAAAAAAAAGTTCTATAAACTTTGGATATTGCTCTTGTATTCAGTGAGATATTGATTAAAATTTTACTTTTCAAACAGAGTGTACTCATTTATGCTGAGCGCTATATACGTATATATAAATATGCACCAGAATGCATTTTGAGCTAACAGTCAGATATTAGATTTTGCATAGAAAAAGGTGAAGTCAGACTCTTCTTCTCGAGATCCCACAACACAATACCGTCTGTTTCCATGGGAGCACTTAACTGCCCTGCTGACTACTAGATATTGCCTGACACTGGCTGGAATTTCACACCCTGTCAGATAAATAGTAAATCTAGCCATACATTTGTAAGTCAACCCAAGTTAAAACCTTTTAGCCTCTTGCTGGAGAAATATAATTAAGGTAATTAAGCAGATGTCAAACTGTTTGAAAAAATGGGCAATGTGGAATAACCGGCAAATAACCCCCTGCAATGAATTGGGGATCTATTACTTTAAGTGGGCAGATGACATTTCACTGCACAACGAGGATCAGTATTAACTTTATATGTAAACGAGTTAATGATGCATTGTATTAGGGCGCTCTCAGTTTCATTATAATGTCTTATATTTTCCCACATGAACATTATCAAATAGTGTTATAGTTTACTGCAACTTATAATAATCATAATGACAAAATTTTTTTTTAAATTATTATTAAAATATTAATTTCCATTTTAACATTTACCATAGATACATAATAAATCATTTTACATTACACATACCATATTGTAGCTTTTACATTGTTGTATATTAAAATATTGCTTGTTGATCACTAGAAAAACACTAATTTGGAACTTTTAGGGCAGGTGCAGACAGCCGTAGACTCCCTCATTCGAGAGAATTGGGTCGATTATGGAAATGACACTCTGATCAAACTCTGATCCGAATTAGCTCAGAGTGTCAGTATACTGTGATCCGATTGTCTCGGGTGAGAGAAGCAGAGCACACGGTAGGGAGAAGATGGAGAAAAACATATCTCTATCTTCTCCATTGTGTCAGTGCGCAGAAGTCGGTCTGCACTTACTGCACTTAGATGTATCTGAATGCAGTCCGAGACCAATCAGTCCGAGACCAAGACCGAGTACAATCAGATAATTTGATCAAACTTAGAAATCCTGCAATTTTTTTCCTTGAACCGAGGAAAAAAAATCGGACATGTGCGCGGCACCATAGAATAACAATGGTCCGAGTGCGACAGAAAATACGGTGGTGTGAGTGAGTCCTTAGGTATTGTGTCCACGATGACTTTTTGACAATGCATATTACAGTTCCAGCAAAGTGGATGGGATTTATAGAAATCTCATGCTTTCATTTTACTGACCTGCGGTGCATGTTTCAAATCCGCAGCATGTCAATTTCTCTTGCGTGTACACTGAATTCTATGTGCAGATTTTTCCCGTAGAATTGCATTAAATGTGGAAAATTTGCAGGTAAAAAATGCACATGAATGTTCAGTGTGTTTCCACAGCGGAAACGCATCAAAAACGCATGTAATTTGCACATGACTATATCAATAAAGTTTTGTCAAAGCCAAATACCAGGAAGTATCACAAACAGTAGCTTATTTGAAAGCATGACCGATTAACAGACAAAAACCGCAGCTTCAAAAGCGCGATATAGGCACATGTAAAAGAAACGCTCTAAAAAACACAATGAAAAAAACATAAGTAACTTGATAGATGCAAAAATGGTTGCAGAAATTCTGACACATCAAAAACTCACCAAAAGCTCATGGGAACACTACGTTAAGGCTACCTTAGGCATGTTCCCATGTGGTGTAAATACTGCATTTTTTCCACTGCATTTTTCATTTTTTCCATTGCAAAGCCAAATAGCTCTCTATCCCATCTGATCCATGTCGTGTGCTCAAACAGTAGTGTACAACCAAATATGGGGTATTTGCATGTTCGATAAAAATTGCATAACAAATTGCCTTGCTTATTGTATCCTATTACTCCTTGTTTGAACTAAAACTTTGTGGCAAAAGCAAAATTCTAGAAGAAAAACCCTTCATTTTTCATTTTCACGGCCCAAACTTAGCAAATTCTGTGATGTATTTTGTGGGTTTAAAATGCTCACTACACCAATAGATGAATTCATTATCAGGTTTAGTTTGCCAAATAGGGTCACTTGTGGGTGTTTCTGCTTTTTTTGGCACCTCATGGGCTCTGCAAATGCAACATGGTGTCCAAATTTGCTTTTAAAAA
Organism: Phyllobates terribilis; assembly: GCF_046119375.1. Classification (NCBI taxonomy): domain Eukaryota; kingdom Metazoa; phylum Chordata; class Amphibia; order Anura; family Dendrobatidae; genus Phyllobates; species Phyllobates terribilis. Next base: position 698,300,474 of record NW_027362762.1, read on the forward strand.
ATTAAATAGCGCTCTTTGCTTTTTTGAGTTTTGGCATGTGCCCAAATATTAGTTTTTCACCAGATATGGCGTATTGCTGTGTTCGGGAAAAATTACATTACACATTTCGGGATTAGTGATGAGCCAGCATGCTCGCCACTATTCGGTACTCTCCCGCGCCCCGTATGTTTGGCGCTGTTTAGACAGCCAACTAACATGCAGAGATTGCCTGCCAGTCACTATAATCAGCCACGTTGATTGTGCCATTACAGTGATTGGCTGGCTGCATAGCGTTATTGGGTCTATATAAAACACGGGACCCTATGCTCGACACAGTCTACCCGTCACACAGGCAGAGTAGGGAGAGGTGCAGCTGAGTGAGGGAGAAAATTGGGGGTTGTTTTAGTGAGGTATTCCACAGCATTAGAAATCTACACTAACAATCCTTTAAAGGACTAATTCTAATGAATATCGATGATAGCACTAGTTAGGCAGGTAGAGTTTGTGGAGAGCATATACAATAGAATAGAGCCCATTGCACATTCTTTCTGCTGTTGTTACTCATATCCATAGCCCTAGATATCAGGGTTAATAATATTTTTGCTCTTAATCCTGATAATTTTGGTGAAAAGCATTATAATACTCCATTTTTACTGCTACATTTACTTTTTAGCAGCATACAGCCAGATTTGGTTGATTTTAATTACATAGCATTGCTGTATTGTGGAAGCAGAGAAACGTGTCCATCATCTCAGGTGGTCAAATATTACTGCGGTAATAATCCTGACATCTTTTGCAAGCTGCAAAACATTATGCTCCATTTAAAGTCTGCCAGTTGTGTGTTCAAACCTATTCACACTTGGTCACTGACCAATAGCATATCTATTACGCCACTGCCTAAAACTGTGGTCATCAGACGTGATCCTATATTACTGTGGTAATAATAGAAACATGAACCGAACACCATGGTACAAAATGATGATCAATAAACCAGGTACTCCATAGTCAAACATACAGCCTATAGAAATTGGAGTATAACACCCAACATATCAAAAAAAAAAGAAAACAAAACAAAAATAATGTATTAAAAGCACTTTTATTAGTAGAAATATTAAAAAATTGTATATGTATATAGCAATATTAGAAAAAGTCATACAGGGTAGGAAATACACAAAGAGCAGATACAGCAGCTTATACGTGGGTCCCCCAGGAGGAGGGTGAAACAAATCCCATCAATAGACAATTAGTCCATAGAGCAAATAAAATAATATATATCCAATATAGACAACTGTAAGGCAACTATGCAAACTCAGAGTCTAAGTGGGAAAAGTACACTAAGATGTAAAGAAAAAAACATTAGCTCAAAAAATGAAGGGAAGAAATGACCAGAGCAAAAAATAAATAAAAGTCAGAGACTCACCCATGGGGACTAAAGTGACCACGTCGCTGTACTGCAGCCCCGACGCGCGTTTCGCGTGGCTTCCTCGGGGGGTAATAATACAGACATTTTTTGGAATGTGACAAATATTATACTCAATTTAAAATTGGCAAGGCGCGTGGCAAGAGACGGGGAAGTGGACGTGATGGTGATGGTGCACGCAGAGGCCGAGGCCGTGGGCAAGCTGAAATTGTGCCTGCTGAGGGAGCACAACAATTACCCAAATCATGTCGACCTACCTTCCTGACCCATTTTCTAGGGGGCCGCGGAATACCACTCTTGAAGCCAGACCAGTGTGAAAAGTTGATTGATTGGATAGCAGATAATGCTTCCAGTCAGTTTGCCACCACCACTACCCTGTCTTCCACACGGTCAAGTCTAAGTAGCCATGAGTCTGGACCACATATTCCTCACCCTGATCATCATTCCTTCCACCATGCCGAGTGCCCGGAGACAATGGATCCCACACTTGGACTCTCAGAAGAGCTGTTCACTTTTGCATTTATAGATTTGGGCCTCTCGCCCGGCCGGCTTCAAGCGGGTCAAGAGGAGAATGCGTAACACCAACACGAAGAAAGTTGCCAGTACAACTGCTGGTCTTCCCGAGTCTGGTTGTGTTTTAAGGACTCTGCACCCTGTCTTCCACAAGGTCAAGTCTCAGTAGCCATGAGTCTGGACCACATATTCCTCACCCTGATCCTCCTTCCTCCCTCCCATCATGCCGAGTGCCCAGAGACAATTGATCCCACACTTGGACACTCCGAAGAACTGTTCACATTTACATTTATAGATTTGGACCTCTCATCCAGCCCGTTTCAAGCTGGGCAAGAGGAGACCGCATGTAGTGATGCCCAAATATTGGAGCAGCCACAGTCACATGAAGGCGACGGGAAAGTGCAATTGCTGTCGCAATAGGTGGATGATGATGAGACACAATTGCCAAAAAGTCTGGAGGAGGATCAGGGTGCACATGTGAAAGATGAGGTTGTGGACAATGAAGTCACTGACCCAACATAGGAAGGTGACATGCATAGCCAGGACAGCAGTGCAGAGGGAGAGGGAGGCGTTGCAACACAACAGGCAGGAAGAAGCAGTGGGGTGGTCACAGACACAATGTGGGCAACTGTTCCACAGAACACCAACAAGAGGGAAGTTGCCAGTACAACTGTTAGGTCTTCCTGAGTCTGGCTCTTTTTTAAAGACTGTCCAGTTAACCCAAAAAATGCCATTTGCAACATCTGCCATGTCGTAATCAGCAGGGGCAGCAAAACTACCAGCCTGACCATCACAAGCATGCTAAGGCTCATGACAGCAAAGCACCTGACTAGTTGGGCCGAATGCTAGTGTCCAGAAACAGAGTCTGTGGGTGACACCACTGCCTGTTCCATTGTTGTGCATGCATGGCAATTCCCATCCACGGCAGGTGATGATGCCTCCTGCCCTGCACCTGTCGTTACACACTTGCACCAACACCATAAGCAAGCACATCCACGTCCTTGTCCCAGCACAGCGTTCAGTGGTCCTACCCCAGTCCTTGTAACCCAATGCAAATACGCACCCAACCACCCACAGGCCACAATACTAAACTGCCACATATCTTGACTGCTTGCACTGGAAATGTTGCCTTTTAGGCTCATGGAGATGCAAGCTTTCTCAACCTCATGGCGGTGGCCGTCCTTCAGTACTTGGTCCTCAGCCGCCACTATTTCTCCCGGTGTGCCGCCCTCACCTTACACAAGCATGTGTCCCAGAACATTACTCGTGACTTCACTAACGCAGTTACTGGGAAAGTCCACCTAACACGTGGACAAGTGCTTGTGGCCAGGGACATCTCACTGACTGCACACTGAGTTAATATTTTGGAAGCCGGGACCCAGTCAGACCCTGGGACAGAACATGTCCTCCCGACACCGAGGATCGCGGGCCCTAGGTCAATCAGGGTTGCCCCTCACTCTACAGCTCCTGCACCTCCTCCTCCTCTTCAGCCTGCATCTCCGAAATGACCACATGAGTCGCAAGCTGGAAGCACTGCAGCACTGCCTCGGCCAAGCGCCAACAGGCTCTGCTAATGCTAATATGCTTAGGTGACAAAACGCACACTGCTGCAGAGTTGTTGAAAGGTGTAACAGAACAAGCAGATCAGTGGCTCTCACCGCTGAACCTAGAGTCAGGCATGATCATGTGGCTTGGCAACCTCGCACACATACCATGCCTGGCCCATGCGCTAAACTTAGTGGTTCAGCGGCTTCTGAAAACTGACCCAGATCTGCCTGAGCTGCTTGTGAAAGTACGCCGTGTGTGTGCTCATTTCACTAAGTCAGATACAGCTTCCACCGGCCAGGAAGTGCTTCAGCAGCGTTTGCAGCTTCCCACTCACTGACCAATGTTGCAGATGTTGGGAAGGATTTGTGAGCAGCAGAGGGCAGTTGTTGTGTACCAGCTTCAAAACGCTGGACGGTATTCAGGTCAGCCTCCGCGCATAAGAGTTGATGAGTGGGCATGGATGTCTGACATCTGTGCCATCCTCCAAAACTTTGAGGACTCCACCAAGATGGTGAGCGGCGATGATGCCATAATTAGCATCAAAATCCTGCTTCTCTGTCTACTGCTGCTCACAATTAAAGAGGAGGCATTGCAGGTGGAGCATGATGAGATGAAGCAAGGAACTATACAGGGTGATTCTACACAGCCCAACCTCATCTCATCTCAACGCAGATTGGGTGATAATGAGGAAGACAAGGAGGAGGAAGAGTAGGAGGAGGAACAGGAGCTGGTTTCCTGCGCTACAGCCGGTACTACCCACACAACATTCATAACGTCTGTTCAGTGTGGATGGCCTGAGGAGAGGGAGAACAAGAAGGAGGAGCAGGAAAAGGATGAGGAGGAGAACATGGACAGTCGTCCTCTTGGTGAGGACAGGGATGTCTTGGCTGTCATCAGTCTGGCAAAAATGTCTGACTTTATGTGCCACTGTCTTTCCCATGACTCTCGTGTTATTCGCATTTTGGGTGACAGTAATTACTGGTTGGTGATACTTCTAGATCCACGCAAAAAGGAGAACTTTCTATCTTTTCTTCTTTCTGGCAGAAAAGTCTAATAAAATGTTGCAGTACCAGAAGGCCCTTGTTGAAGAATTATTAAAAAAATTCCCATCTGACAACACTGGTGGCAGAGGTCACAGTTTGTTGGACAACCATGAAGTACAGGGGAGATACAAACCAGATGCAGTAGCGGTAGGGGAACACTGTCAAAGGTCTGGGACAGTTTTCTCAGACCCTTCCAGCATCCAGGACCTAATGCTAGGTATCATCAGCAGGAAATGAGTGTTCATTCTGGTCCCATACATATCTCCCACAGTGCATAAATTGATTTATTTTTTCATGCACTCCTTGACCGATTCCTAATTTTTAACGGTGATCTTTGCTCGGAAATTTATCAAAGCAGACAGGGTTGCTTGCGTTCGTTCAGTGTGGTGCTGCCACGTACCAAAAAAACCCTTTGAGGCCAGTTAAAATCTATTTTTCAATTGTACAATATTACCTCTCTTATATGCGATTCGTGTACGGGTGAGATATAGCAGTAGAGATAGTGTCTTATAGCCATCTAGTCAGGGATTATTGTATTACACTGCATGCTGCAAAAAAAAATCACATTACCTATTGATACTGCTGTTGGCTGCATTTAGAATAGGGACAGGTGCTAGGTATCATCAGCGGGAAATGAGTGTTCATTCTGGTCACATACATATCTTCCACAGTGCATAACTAGATAGATTTTTTTCCATGCACTCATTGACCAATTCATAATTTTTACGGTGATATGTACTCAGAAGGTAATCAAAGTTGGCAGGAATTTATCATAGAAACCAGAAAATCATCAAAGTTGGCAGAAATATTTCAAATTTGACAGAAATTAATCAAAGTTAAAAAAAAAATCTTGATTTAATGTGTCCGTTTGCAATTTCTCTGTACATTCTGAATGTAAGATTTAGTGGTGGGAGACTTGACGCTAATGGAGTTAAAATTATCACTTCAGAACTCTCCAGTGCTTTGTTTCCATCCATTTCTGGGTGCCTCTTGAAGTATGTTTGGGGTCATTGCCCTGCTGGAAGACCCATGACCTAGGATAAAGACCCAGCTTTATGACACTGGACGCTACACTGTGACCCAAAATCCTTTGGGAATCTTCACATTTCATGATGATTTGCACACAGTCAAGGCACCCATTGCCAGAGGCAGCAAAACAACCCCTAAATCTTTGAACCTCCACCATATTTGACTGTAAGTACTGTGTTATTTTATTTGTAGGCCTCATTGCATTTACAATAAACAGTTGAATTATGCTCTATCTTGGCTCATCTGTCTCTCAGACGCCTGCTGGCGCTCTATAAATTGTGAGGGCCGCCTGCTGGACATCCATAAATTGTGAGGGTCGCCTGCTGGACATCCATATATTGTAAGGGCCACCTGCTGGACATCCAAATTTCAAACTTTATAGAATTAAAGAAAATTTTACCACCTCAGATGGATACCTTATATTGCAGTAGCAATATACGCCTATGCAAAGCATAGCCAGCTGATGGTCCTCTAACAATAGTGAGGGCCGACTGCTAGCCCTTTAACAATAGTAAGGGCCGCCTGATGGTCCTATAAAAATAGGCTTTGTGACTTTCAGAGTCCCTCTTTTATAAATGAAACATGATATGTCTGCTCATGTCTCACACACCATATGGCCAGATAAGGTAGTAAAATGTTAAAATTACATTTACTGGTGAATGTATTTTTCACCGTTGAAAGCAATGCAAAAGTGCAAAAATGCATCAAAAACGCTATTTGTGAACATAGCCAAAGGTGTGGCGGAGGATTTTTGTTTTCGTCATTTATTTTGCCTTATATACAAGTCATTACCCTGGAAAGAATGTTTTTTTTCCAGGAAAATCCATTTTGGCTATGTTTTTGCATGTTTTATTGTCAGTCCGCAAAAGTGGCATAATACATTGTTGACAGCAGTGACCTGGGAGTCAGAGATGCTTCCAGGGGTCTTTCCCCACGTTATTTCCATGTCATTTGAGCACTGTTTCCATTGATTTGACCAATTTTTAGGCCCTCTCCAGACCTCCAGGGGGGTAGGCCGACGGAAAAATGCTTGAATTTACCTTTGACTTACATTGAACTCGTTACTCAGGTCAAGCACCCGAGCATTACGATTTGCTCGACACGAGTAACGAGCACCCGATCATTTTAGTGCTCGCTCATAGCTATTTGGGATCCATTTTCTACTATTACCCTTTGTCTAAATTATAAATTTGGTTCTAAAATAGTATTTTACTGGAAAAAATTTAATTTGTTTTTATATCTAAGTGTTACGAAGTTTCGTGAATCACCTGTAGGCTAAACATGCTTAATATACTCCTAGCTCTGCAAATGCAACATTGCATTCACAATCTATTCCAGATAAATTTACGCTCCAAAAATCAAATAGCGCTCTTTCATTTCTGAGCCCTGCCATATGCCCAAACAAACATTTTTAACCTCATAAGGGGTATCATCATGTTTGGGAAAATTGCATAACAAGTTATAGGGTTTGTTTTCTCCCTGTATCTATTGTAAAAAAAAATACAAATAAGGGGAAAAAAAAACATTTAAGAGGAAAAACATAATTTTCTTTTTCACCTCCACATTTTAAAAAGTTCTATGAAGCACCAATGAGTTCAACAAAGCTCAGCACACCCATAGATTTCCTTAATGGGTCTAGTTTCCAAAATGGAGTCACTTGTGGAGGGGTTCTGCTGTTTCAGTAATCCAGAGGCTCTGCAAATGAGACATGGTATCTGCAATCTATTCCCGCCAAATGTACATTAAAATTCAAAATGTCACTTCTTCTCTTCCGAGCCCTGCTTTGTGTCCAAACGTTTAGACTACATGTGGAGTATTGCCATGCTCAGAAGAAAGTGGGTAACAAATTTTGGGGTCCACTTTTATGTGTTACCTCTTGCGAAAGTGAAAACTTTGGGGCTAAAATTCTCAATTTGACAACCTAATGTTATCCAATTCTGTGCTGTACCTGTGGGTTCAAAATGCTCACTATACTACTGAATAAAATCCTTGAGGAGTGTAGTTTACAAAATGGGGTCACTTGTGGGGGGGGAGTTCTGCTGTTTAGGCACGTTTGGGGCTCTGCAATTGTGACATGGTGCCCAAAATCTATTTTAACCAAATTTGTGCTCCAAAATTCAAATGGTGTTCCTTCCCTTTCGTGTCCTGCCTTAAGGCCAAACAGAGGTTTCTGAGCACATGTGGCAAATCGGCATGCTCAAAAGATGGGTAACAAATTGTGGTGAAATTGTAAAAATGAAAAAAATTAGGACTAAACCAATATTTTAGAAGAAAAATGAAAAAAATTAAATTCATTTTGCATTAATTCCTGTGTAGCACCTGAAGGTAAAAAAATGTCCTTACTGCAATTTTGAAGTATTTGAGGGGTATCACTTTTAGGTAGGGATGAGCGGACAGGAAGAAGTTGGGGGGAGCCCCCAAAAAATGACAACTTGTTCCCCCTATTTTTAATAAACAGCTAAGACAAAGCAGACAGCTGGGGGCTGATATTAATAGGCAGGGAAGGTGCATGTATATTGGTCCTTTCCCAGTCTAATAAGACTGGCTCTCAACAGCCCAGAAATGGCGCATTCATTAGATGCACCAATTCTGGCGCTTAACCTCGGCTCTTCCCAATTGTCCTGGCGCAGTGGCAATCTGGGTAATAGTTTTTGGGCTTGATGTCAGCGATTCTCTTCTGCAACCTATGGAGCATTGTTCTGAGAACCATGCTCCCTAGGTTACTCACAGTCATGTCTCACAAGCAATGACCATCAGTAACCAGTAACATCATCGCCCATGGGATATGTCCGGCAGTGACCTATGGAGCCCCTCGTTCTCAAGGCTGCATAGGTCACTCACAGTCATTTCTCACAGGCTATGGATTACGTTGGAGCTACTGGGATTATTTTAATAATAAATGGGTAAACCAGGGATTGTGTCGGGAATTCAGGTAAACTAATACCCCAATTGCCACAACACTAGGGCAATCAGTAAGAACCGAGACTGAGTAGTGATGTATGATGAGCGGGGGGCATGTTTGATAAGGGGAGGAGACGGGGAGAGGTCAGAGGAGAAGACTGATTTTCTTTTTTTCTTAACTTAATGAGTGGAGATTCCGCCTGCCAATCAGGGCACAGGAACCACCCACGACTTCAAGACACAAGTGATTGTGTCATTGGCTGCCAAAGTCACATGTCACTCTCCATATAAAGAGCGAACATTTTGTTCTGGCGCTATTTTGTCAGTGTAACAGCACGGAGAGGCTGCTCCTGCTGCTGCTACTGCATAGTGAGATAGTTGGCTAGGCGGTTGCTTATCAGTCAGCTAGTTTAGATAGATAGGATCCAGTGTGGCTGTGAAATCAACCTTCCAGCTGTTCAATCGATTTTTGCTAATAGTGTGTTCCAGAGACACCAGGCCACATTTCAGAATATAATTCTGCTGTGGTGCTAATATTGTGCTCTATGAAACTCTAAATTCCTTCTGCTAATACCGTGGTCCTGAAACAAGGCCACATTTGTGCATAGAAATGTTTGGTGCTGGTAATTTTTTTGGCCAAGCAGTTCACATTAGAAAATCTAAATTCTTTCTGCGAATAATATGGCGCTGAAAATGGCCACATTTGTACATAGAAAGATTTGGTGCTGGTAATTTTTTTGGCCAGGCAGGAGTTCACATTAGAAAATCTAAATTCTTGATGCTAATAACGTGGTGCTGAAAAAAGGCCATATTTGTGCATAGAAAGATTTGGTGCTGGAAATTTTTTTCGCCGGGCAGGAGTTCACATTGGAAAATCTAAATTTGTGTCTGCTACTACCGTGTTACAGAAACTAGGCGACATTTGAGTTTTTAATTATTTTGTGCTAATATTCTACTCCATCCAGTAGCTCACATTAGCAAAATCTATTTTTTTTTCTGGAACTACCATGTTACAGAAACTAGACCACATCTAAGTTTATAATTCTTTTGTGCTGATATTCTGCTCCATCCAGGAGTCCACATTAGAAAATCTAAATTTGTGTCTGGTACTACTGTGCTACCTAAACCAGGCCACATCTGAGCTTTTAATTCTTTCGTGCTGATATTCTGCTCCATCCAGGGGTCCACATTAGAAAATCTAAATTTTGCCGGCTACTACCGTGCTACAGAACTTAGGCCACATTTGAGCTTTTAATTCTTTTGTACTTATATTCTGCTCCATCCATAAGTCCTTATTTCATAATCTAAATTGTTTGTGCTAATTTCGTGGTCCTGAAACAAGGCCACATTTCACTATGGGACAGGGCTTGGAGCAGCATTTCTAGCTTAATCTTTGATTAGTAACAGGTGGATGAGTGACAGGTGTAGGCCTGGTGTTCTGAAAGCTCTGTCAAATTGAGGCAACACACATAAAGGAGACCCAACTTGGAGTCCAAACATTTCTAAAAATTATGGGCAGACAACACTAAAATAGCATATAGTTTTGATTTATTTATTTATTTATTTTACTCACTTATATAGAGCCATTAATTCCACAGCACTTTACAGACGTCATCAATTTCCTCAGAGTAGAAATAGTATAATGGAGCTCTGACACCTCTTCCACTACAGACAACCCACCAGATGGAGATACAACTTGGAGTCTCCACATTTCAAAACATTGTTAGTAACATCAGTTGCAGTAGCAACAGCAGGCACAGAAGCAACGACAAGGGTGTCACAGACTGCTATAACCCAAGATCAATACAGCACACTAAAAACCACACCATCGCCTAATCTGCCCAGTCTGTGATTGGGGTGCAAAAGTTATTGGAGATCGATGACTTTTTCTTCTTAATGAAAGTTAGGCGGTCTACACTTTCAGGGGACAGCCAGATGCGCTTATCCGTCAAGACAACACCAGTAGCGCTGAAGACACGTTCTGAGAGAACGCTGGCTGCCGGGCATGACAAAACCTCCAAGGCGTGACAGGCGAGCTCAGGCCACTCTTTCATTTTTCTAGACCAAAATTCAAAAGGGTCCAAATTCCCCCTGATGGCATTAATATTGAGCTTTATATAATCCTGCACAATCTTCTCCAGTCGTTCACTACTAGTCAGACTGGTATTATGTTCTGCTGTTGCAAAGGCACAAAGGGAAGGAAGCATCTGGCAAAATGTACTCTTTTAACATGGATTTAGCAGAGTGGCAACCCAGTAGTCAGCACTATTTCTAATCCTAAAAATTCGGGCAACAATCATGTTGCAGATAGTACAGCAAGAAGAAGCTCATGTGTCAGGCATTTCCATGAGGTCCAAGTCCATGGTGTTTTGGTGGAGGGGTAACACTCAACCTTGCTTCCTCCGTCCCCTCCCACCAACCTTGAACAACAAAGAGGGAATCATTATCCTCTTCATCTCCTGACTGTTGTGCAGCCATCACCTCTTCCTCCTCATCCTCCTCTATTTTTTCCTCGGCTCCTGCACCTTCACTAAAAGTTTGTCTGGTACCATGAGCCCTCCTTGATCACCGTAATTCACTGTTCTTTGGCACGTGCCTGTGCGACGACACTCTGAAAGTTTTATATATTGTTATCCCTTCCACACCCTCCTATGCTTCCTCCTCTTCGTCTGGGACCACCACCTCCTCCCGCAGACTTTTCAAAGTGTGCTCCAGCCTGTAGATGAGCGGGATAGTGATGCAGATGATAACAGCGTTAGACCTAACCATCTTAGTAGCCATTTCGAAACTGTGCAGAAAAGTGCAGAGGTCCTTCATCTGTGCAAACTCCACAACCGTGATTTGCACTACATCCATACTGGGTAGTCCCAGGCTATTCTAAATGACATAGTGCACCAGATCTTATCGCTTCTTCCACAGTTGCTGTTGCCACAGTCGCTGCAACATGTGCAGAGTTGAATTCCACCATGTCGGCACATCACATATCAACCAGTTAACCAGTAGGCTGAAAGATCTCTGAAGCAATGCAAGTTGACAACCCATGGGGTGTGAACGGAAGTGAGCACACAGTGACCATGGTTTCTGCAGCAGCGCATCGAGGCCGGGATAGTGGCTGAAAAATAGCTGTACCACCAGGTTGAGGTCGTGAGCCATGCAAGGCACGTGTGTGAGATTGCCCTGGTGTAGAGCCGCCACCAGGTTTGCAACGTTATCACACATAGCCTTCCCTAGCTCCAGGCTCAGTGGAGACAGCCATTGTTCAAAATCAGCCTGGATAGCTGTCCACAACTCTCGAACTGTGTGATTGAAATCTGCAAGGCACATTAATTTAAACACTGCCTGACTGCGGTGAGCCCTGGCTGTGCAGTACGGAGGTGGAGGTATTCTCTCTGCACTGTTGGAACCCATGTCTTTTTAAGGGAGAGGTTGAGGATACAGTTGGATGCCCTAGAGGAGGTGAAGGAGGCAGAAGCACTGGAGGAAGTGTTAGATACAGAGATTTGTCCCTCAAGCCTTGGGGATTCCAATACTTGGTGTCTAGTGGCACCTTGGCATCTAGTGCTTTAGTTCTCCATCCCCTGGTGTGTAGTGGTTTAGTTCTCCAAGTCTAGGTGTTTAGTACTTTTGTTCTCCAGTCCCTGTTGTCTAGTACTTTAGTTCTCCATCTTCTGGTGTGTAGTAGTTTAGTTCTCCATCCCCTGGTGTGTAGTAGTTTAGTTCTCCATCCCCTGGTGTGTAGTAGTTTAGTTCTCCAACCCCTGCTGACTGTTTAGTTCTCCATGTTCTGGTGTGCAGTGATTTAGTTCTCCAACCCTAAGTGATTAGTAATTTAGTTCTCCAACCTCTGTTGTCTAGTACTTTAGTTCTCCATCTTCTGGTGTGTAATAGTTTAGTTCTCCATCCCCTGGTGTGTAGTGGTTTAGTTCTCCAACTCTAGGTATTTAGTAGTTTAGTTCTCCAATCTTTGTTGTCTAGTACTTTAGTTCTTCATCTTCTGGTGTTTAGTGGTTTAGTTCTCCATCCACAAGCGCCCTGAATGCCTTGGGGATTCCAAGACTTGTGGAGCAGCCCATTTCCCGCCTCCCCCACAGCCACCAGAGTCACCTAAAGTCCAGTCAGTGAGATGTAATGCCCCTGGCCATGCTTGATCGTCCAGGTGTCAGTAGTGACATGCACCCTTGCAGACCTAGATTTTTTCAAGCAACGAGTGTTGTCTGCAACATGCTGTTATAGCGCAATCACATCTTTCTTAGAGAAGTAATGGCAACTGGGCAACTGGTACTGGGGGACTGTGACGGCCATCAGTTTCAGAAACCGTCTGTATCCACCAGGCAAAAAGACAGCATTTCCGTGGCCAACAGATTGGAGATGGTGAAGTTCAAGCTCTTAGCTTTGGCATGTGTAGGAGGAAACAATCTTTTACGTGACCACAATTGCGAGACCGAGGGCTGGCTGCTGTGCTGAGAGAGAGTGGAGTAGGGTGAACACGACCAACTGCTTGACTGAGTGAGCTGCAGGTGGAGATGTTATGGTAGATTGAGAAAGATGTGGTGTGCTCGGTGTCTGAGATTGGTCAAAAATAGCAGGCATGTCCACTTCCGTTACAGCTGATGGGCTCTAACTCACCTGACTGTAGCGGGTAAACAAGTGGAGGCTCTGTGGCCAGAGACGTGTATGAGAACACTTGCCATGATGACGGAGGAAGAAGAAGCAGCAGATGCAGTTGATGGGGCAGCCGGTGGTTGGCGAGGCCCGCTAGTCTGCTTTTTAGCGCAGTGAGATTCCCAGACTAACGCATGTTGTTGATCACGCATGTGCCAGTTTATGCATGTAGTAGTCAAATTATTGAAATTTTTGCCTCTACTCAGTCTTTTTTAATAAAGTTCACATATAACCTGAGTTGGGTCTTCCATTGTGGTCTCCAAAAAGGTCCAGACTAGGCAACCCTTGCTGCCCTGTAAACTGCAGACCCATGACCTCTGCTGGCCACAGCCAGAGTTGTGGCTGAGGATGCAGTGCTTGTCGTGGTTCCCCAACAGCACAGTACAGTCCACGTGGGCCTCAGGTATCTGAGTCTCATCAGGATCACCTCCACAGCCGGGGGTTAACGTCTGATGAGAAGGCTCTGGATTCTGCTCGGACACTACTTTATACAAGTGAAAAAAAATGTAGGTGCAGATGCTTTCCTCCTCTTGAGTCTGTGAATCTTTGGAGCAGACCTCTGATGGTCATAGAATAGAATGAGTGAACAGCTCGGCAGACTCACCCATCTGTGGTTCCCCACAGTCAGTTGGGCGTTGGGAGAGTTGTGATATGGGGGAAAACATGGGTAATTGGGGTGCCACCTCTGAAGACTGTACTGTGTATGATGCTAAGGTGGAGGAAGAGGGAGAGAGGCCACTTGATACAGTGCTCGCCATCCACAGTAGCACATGTTCTTTCTGACATTCATGTACAAGGCGTACTGCTGTACGGCTGCCAAAGAAAGGGAGTCGAGTAGCCCGTCCAGTAACAGAAGTTGTAAAAATGCTACCTATTACTCACTGCAGGAAAACAAACCTACTTCTCATCTCTCATATCCCTGTCTCACAACCCTAAACAGCTATTTAGTACTTTCAATTCTCTCCTCCGTCCACCAGCTCCCCCTCCCTCTCTTTTCATCTCAACTGAAGACTTTGCCTCATTCTTCAAGCAGAAGATTGACAGCATATGGCAAAGCTTTTGCCTAAAGTCCCCAAAGCCCCTCCTCATAACTACCTAACTCTCCTCCTCCAAAACCAGCTTCTCCGCCATCAGGGAAGATCAACTTTCCTCTTTACTCTCCAAATCACATCTCACCACCTGTGAACTTGCCCCAATCCTGTCTCACCTCATTCAAAACCTTACCATAGTCTTCATACCAACCCTAACCCATCTCTTCAACCTGTCATTAACAACTTGTGTCTTCCCCTCATGCTTCAAACATACCTCGATAACATGCATCCTCAAAAAGCCCTACCTTGACCCATCCTCTGTGTCTAGCTATCACCCAATTTCACTTCTCCCATATTCCTCAAAACTTCTGGAACAATACGTCCATTTCAAACTGTCCTCTTGCCTCTCCTCCTGCTCCCTCTTTGACCGCATATAATCTGGCTTCCGACTGCACCATTCCACTGAAACTTCCCTGACTAAACTCACAAATGACCTACTAACTGCCAAATCCAAGTGACACTAGTGTATTCTCCTCCTCCTGGACCTGGCATCTGCCTTCAACACAGTGGACCATTCCCTCTTACTACAGACTCTCTAATCTCTTGGCATCACAGACTTGGCCCTATCTTGGATCTCCTCACACCTAACAGACAGGACATTCAGTATCTCACACTCTCACACCACCTCCTCTTCTCGTCCCCTATGTGTCGGTGTCCCCCATGGTTTAGTTCTAGGACCCTTGCTCTTCTCCATCTACACCTTCGGCCTGGGACAGCTCATAGAGTCTCACGGCTTTCAGTTTCCCCTCTACGTTGATGACACATGGATCTACCTCATTAGACATGATATCACCTCCTTACTAGCCAGAATCCCACAATGTCTGTCCGCTATTTCATCTTTCTTCTCTGCTAGATTTCCAAAACGTAACATGGATAAAACCGAATTCATTTTTCCACCATTTCATTAAACCCCCCCAACTGACCTATCCATCAAAGGCAATGGCTGCCCACTCTCCCCAGTCCCACAAGCTTGACTCTGATCTCTCCTTCAAACCTAAGATCCAAGCTCTTTCCA
Source organism: Phyllobates terribilis (assembly GCF_046119375.1). NCBI lineage: Eukaryota > Metazoa > Chordata > Amphibia > Anura > Dendrobatidae > Phyllobates > Phyllobates terribilis. The sequence continues at coordinate 698,315,675 of NW_027362762.1, forward strand.
CTTCCTGCCGACTTCAACTCAAAAATATTTCTTAATTAAGAATCTGCAAAAACACCAGTTCACACCCTCATCATCTCCCGCCTCGACTACTGCAACCTCCTGCTCTGTGGCCTCTTTTCTAACACTCTCACACATGTTTAATCTGTGCTAAACTCTGCTGGCCGAATAATTCACCTGTCACCCCGCTATCCCCGACTTCTCCCCTCTGTCAATCCCTGCACTGGCTCCCCATTGCCCAGAGACTCCAGTTCAAAACACTAACTTTGGCATACAAAGCCATCCAAAACTTATCTCCTCCAAGCATCTGTGGCATAGTCCCCCGGTACTTACCTGCACAAAACCCCCGATCCTCACAAGAACTTTTTCTCTACTCCCCTCTTATCCCCTCTTCCCACAATCACATACAAGATTTGTCCCGTGCATCTCCCCTACTCTGGATCTCTCTTCCCCAACATATCAGACTCTCGCCTGCCGTGAAAACCTTCAAAAGGAATCTGAAGACCTACCTCTTCCGACAAGCATACATTCTGCAGTAACCCTTGCTCCACCATACTGCTGCACGACCAGCCCTACCCTTATCTACTGTATCCTCACCCATCCCTTGTAGATTGTGAGCCCTCATGGACAGGGTCCTCTCTCCTCCTGCACCAGTCAGTGACTCATTTTTGTTCAAGATTATTGTATTTGTTGTTTGCAATGTATACTTCTTTTCACATGTAAAACGCCATGAAATAAGTGGCGCTATAATAATAAAAATTAATAATAATTATACTATTTGTACTCTGGGTCAATTGATGCCACTCTTCCTGGTGTATGCCCCTAATTTGAGCTGTTTTGGAAGCTTTTGGGCCCCTTTGAAGGTTTTGTCTATGCATTTGATTTTGCCTCTCATTGAATCCAATGGGGTTCGGCGAACATTAGGAAATTCATTGATCGAAACCAAATTGAACCTTGAAAGGTTTGCTCATCTCTACTGATGACTAGTAATGGGCGAGCACTAAAATGCTCGGGTGCTTCTTGCTTGAGTCGAGCAAATTGGAATGCTTGGGTGCTCAACCCGAGTAAGGAGCCCAATGTAAGTCTGTGGGAAACTTGAGCATTTTTCTGGCGTCCCCCGGTGGTCTGCAGAAGGCCTAAAAATTGCCCAAATTGATGGGAACAGTGCTCAAATTACATGGGAAAAGCATGGGGAAGACTCCTGGAAGCATTTCTGACTCCCAGGTCACTACTATCAACAATGTTGTCAGAGTTATTATGCCACTTTTACGGACTCACAATAAAACCTACAAAAACAAAAAAAAAATGGATTTTCCTGGGAAATATGTTAAGGAACATTCTTTCCAGGGTAATGACTTGTATATAAGTCAAAATAAATAACCAAAAACAAAAATACTCCTCCACACCTTGGTCTATGTTCACATGTAGCGTTTTTGATGCGTTTTTTGCACTTTTGCATTGCTTTCAATCAAGACCAATGCATTCACCGGGAAATGTCATTTTAACATTTTACAACCTTATCTGGCCATGTGGTGTGTGACACATCATCAGACACATCCTGTTTCATTTATGATGGAGGGACTCTGAAAGTCACAAAGCCTATTTTTATAGGGCCATCAGGTGGCCCTTACTATTCTTAAAGGGCCAGCAGTCGGCCCTCGCTATTGTTAGAGAGCCATCAGCCGGCTATGCTTTGTTGCTCTACTTATTAACGAGTGGGTCTCCTATGCTGTTATTGCATATGCAGTGACTGCAAGGGCTGCCAAAAATTTGGAGGAACTCCAATGCACCTTGCAAGAGACGTAGAGGTCAGAAAGCCTCCTAAAAACAATGTTACTATTATTCGGAAGTGGGTCTCCCATAGTGTTTGCCTATGCAGTGAATCCAAAAGCTGCAAAAAATTTGGAGGCACTCCAATGTCCCTTGGAAGAGACGTAGAGGGCCTCATGAAAAAATGTTCCCATTATTAGGAAGTGGGTCTCCCATAGTGTTTGCCTATGCAGTGAATGCAAAATCTGCCAAAAATTTGGAGGAACTTCAATGCCCCTTGCCAAAAATTTGGAGGAACTCCAATGCCCCTTGCAAGACACGTAGAGTAGGTGATATGGTAGATATGGTGGTGAATGATATGGTGATGGAGGATGAGGAGAAGGAGAAGGACAAGAGCAAATCGACAAAATCAGGAAGCGTATAAAAAAAAAGACACTGGATTTGAGTTTATGTTACGCTGCTATCATTTGGTGGTGTTGAGAAGTCTGGTCCAATCCAGCCCTTGTTCATTTTTATAAGAGTCAGCCTGTTAGCATTTTCAGTTGACAGGCGGATGCGCTTATCAGTTATAATTCCACCAGCGGCACTAAATACCCATTCTGACAAAACGCTAGCGGCAGGGCAGGCCAGGACCTCCAAGGCGTAGAGAGCCAGTACATGCCATGTGTCCAGCTTGGATACCCAATAATTATAAGACACAGAGAAATCATGGAGGACGTTGGTACGGTCGGCAAGGTACTCCCTCACCATCTTCCCAAACTTTGCACTCCTTGTGAGAGTTCCCCGCACCTCAGGGCCTGTAAGATGGGAGGGTCTGAGAAAACTGTCCCAGAACTTTAACAGTGTTCCCCTGCCTCTGCTGGATTGAAGTTGTGTCTCTCTCGCCTGTACAGGAGTTGTCCAACGAACTTTGACCTCTGCCGCCAGCATTTTCAGATGGGAATTTTTTTTAATAATTCCTCAACAAAGGCCTTCTGGTACTGCCCCATTTTAGTAGACCTGTCAGCCTCGGGAATAAGAGAAAGAAACTTCTCCTTGTAGCATGGGTCTAGAAGTGTCACCAAACAGTAATGACTGTCACCTAAAATTTTGAGAATGCGAGGGTCACGGGAAAGGCAGCGTACCATAAAATAAGCCATGTGTGCCAGACTGCTAATAGGCAAGACTTCCATGGCCTCACCAAGAGGACGAATGACGATGCTCTCTTTCTCTTCCTCTTCCTCCCTGTTCTCAGGCCATGCTGAACAGACGGTATGACAGTTGTGCAGGTAGTACCGTCTATAGCGCATGAAACTAGCTCCTCCTCTTCCTTCTCTTCCTCATTGTCACCCAATCCACATTGGGATGAGATGAGGCTGGGCTGTGTGTAATCACCCTGTATGGATCCTTGCTCCATCTCATCGTGCTCCGCCTGCAATTCATCCTCTTTGATTGTGAGCAGAGAACGTTTCTGAAGACAGAGAAGTGAGATGGTGATGCTAATTATGACTTCATCGCCGCTCACCATCTTGGTGGAGTCCTCAAAGTTTTGGATGATGGTACAGATGTCTGACATCCATGTCCACTTATGTGTGGAGTAGTGTTGAGCCACCCCCGTAGTGTTCGAGTTCGGTTCGGTTCGTCGAACACCCGTGTGTTCGCCGAACTGTTCGTCGAACTGTTCGTCGAACACCTTGGAACACCGTTAAAACCAATGGCAGGCAAACAAAAACACATAGAAACACATAGAAAACACCTTCCAAGGTGTCCAAAAGCTGACAAACTGCTCAGAAGACACAACTAACACATGGAAAAGTGACAAGTACATATAGTCATGCGAAAAGAAAAGAGGTGGAGGTGTAAAGGGAGGGGGAGACACAGATATAGGCATGTCATGCCCTTCTAAAATCCAAAAAGTGAGAAGCCGACACGTTCAGTCCGCTCCTGCCCGTGCCACCTCCGCGTCGCCGGGTTTGTGCCAGAGCCGCGGTGAACCCTGACGGCCAGCCCCCCTCTCCCAATACTGGTGCCTGTCCGCTGGTGGGTCGAGCGAGCCCCCCTGTGGTGGAGGCAGCTCTAAGCTTTTTAATTTAAATTGTCTCTCTAATTTGAATGAATACACTTTAAATCCATTTACAAGGATCTATTGGAGGGCAAGTCTCATGCCAGCAGCCGCGTAATTCCAGCTCCAGTAGCGTCCACTAAAGCTGCTGCAGTTAAAAAGCTTTTATAAGGATTGAGCTCGGCTGTCCACCGCAAGGCATCCTACTGCCAGTCCCAGCCCCTATGCCTTGGGGTGCCTCCTGATGCTCTTCACTGAGTATCCCGTGGTCCCGAAGCATTTCCTTTGAAAAAATTAAGTGTCCAAACTACAGGTGGTGTAGCTTGCTTAACAGCCAGGATAATCCGCTGACTAGCAGACACTGCTACTAGGCACAAAGTATTTCCTGGGCTAGATGCAGTTAAAAATTTGTAATTAGATACTCTCGTTGGATGCTGAGAAAGCATTCCATAGAGTCTCCTGGCACGCCATATATGATTCTCTTAAAAAGCTTGGGGTAGGGGTCTAGGGGACCCTTTTATAGCCAAAATCACGGCCCTGTATCGCAATATGTCACCTAGGCTGAAGATAAATGGAACTGTAGCACCCTGAGGGCTCGGTTGCTACAGAGGTATTGCACCTCACCCAGAGGTGTGATATCTCACTCTCAGGTAAGGATGTAGTGTGGATCAGGACCCGACACCTGCATGCATTACACCACATTGCCATGGGGCAGGGCGACCAATATGCCCCTGAGATGGGCACGACAGTCCCTGTCCCTGGCTGGAGTGGGGGGAGGGAACACTGAGGAAGTGGAACCCTGTAGTGCAGGAGCAGGGAGGAAGCAGTTCCTGGGTGCATTGAGAAGGGAGTATAAAAGGTGGGCACCATCTTAGTTCAGTGCAGAGAAGTCTGAGCAGAAGTGGCAGGGAGCAGGGGCTCTGCATGAGCTCTGCTCCGGAGGCGGGCCTAGTAACAGAGGCCCAGGCCTGGAAGAGGGAGAAGGAAGGAAGAGGAGCGGAGAAGGCTCCAGGAACGAGGAACGAAGGGATCCCAGGGGTGCGGACGGGCGAGTCGCCACCGCACGCCCGAATCCACCTGCGTGGAGGGGTCAGGCCAAAGTGGGAGACCGGTCCCCGAAACTAGTGGAGGCAGGAAATGACCCTCAGCTAGAAACAGGAGGCTGTGACACTTTATGTGGCGCAGCCCCTCGTTACACCCGCTAGGAAGGCACCACATAGGGTCAGGGAAACTGGCGCCAAGTTTACCAAGAGGAGGCCCGAGGCAGCCGGACAGAAGGGTTGGTAAGAAAGGCCAGACAAAGGACACACAAAGGGGGTCCTGTGAAGCGCTCCAATGTTATCTGGGAGTTGTCTGAGCCCCTCACCTGGTGAGCACAGTACGACGTGGGCAGCCGTTACCTGCAGACGTGGTCTGGATAATAAGAACTGTGAGTAAAGGCCCTGGACTGCATCACTGACTCCATGTCGTTACTGCTGCTGCCCTGCACCATCACCCCCATCCTCCGCATACACTGCCCTGAGGCTATACTCCTCCCGTGGGGAGTTATGCTACGCTCTGCTGCACCCACAACACCAGCCTCAGCGGTCTGCCCTGGAGCGGCGGTTCACTCTGACCGCAATCCACGGGTGGCGTAGTCGGACATTTAAACATCAAAACCACATAAATAGTTCCGCCACTGGTTTGACTGCCCTGAGCCACGGAACCGGGTCGCCGCCACGGAGACTACAACCACCAGCATCCACCAAAAAGGGTCCGGCTCCGGGTGTCCCAAGGCCCAGGGGGCGCGTCAGAACATTTTCATCACCTTTCACAATCACCAATGGGACAAGGCAGGGATGTTCTCTGTCCCCTCTCTTATACATCCTAGTGACGGAGCACCTGCTCTCATCAATTCGCCATAACCCCAATATTAGGTGGATTGAGGTGGGAGGCACCGAGTACAAGTGCTCTCTATTTGCTGATGATGTCCTAGTATATATCACTCAATCACATATATCCATCCATGCTGTTATGGCTGAAATAGATCACTTTGTTACATGGTCAAATTTTAAAATCAATGCAGCGAAGTCTGAGGCCCTCGATGTCTCCCTCCCCAAATCCATATAGGATTTCATCCAGTCCAACTTTCCCTTTGCCTGGCCCTCACAGGGTATCAAATACTTAGGAATTCCTATTCATAGAGACCTCTCCCATCTATGTTATCTTAATTTTGGGCCCTTTATTGAACAACTCCATACAGACCACGGTTGGCAAGTTAGAACTGTAAGATTCACTACGTGAACCACTGGTGTTTTGTGGAAAAGCACATGTACACTGTGTTCCAAATTATTATGCAAAAAGTGTTTAGGAGTGATAAGGGAAGAATTTGTTTGTTTGTCAGTTAAACTCATTGATGGTGATGTGTGTCAGGGCTCTTTATATCACTGTAAGCAATTGCAGACACCTGTGCTAATTAGTTTGGCAGGTGTGTCCAATGAAAGGCAAGACTACTTAAGAAGGCTGTCTCACATTATTAAGCAGCCTACATTTTCTGCCAAAATGGGAAAGAAAAAGGATGTGTCGGCTGCTGAGAAGCAACAAATTGTGGAGTGTTTAGGTCAAGGCATGACTACAATCAACATTGTGCGATGATCAGGATGAAGTGTCTTGGCAATCAAGAAGTATGTAGCTGATTCACAGTACACACGTGTGCGTGCTGATAAGGGCAAATTGAGGACTCTTTCCTACAGGCAATTACGTCAGGTTGAAAGAGCAGCGGCAAAAAAGCCTTGTCATAGCAGCAGACAAGTTTTTGAAGCTGCTGGTGCCTCCAACGTCCCCCGAACAACAAGATGCAGGGTCCTTCAGAGGTTTGCAGCTGTGCATACGCCATCCTGTCGACCTCCTCTATCCACTTCACACAAGCAGAAACGGCTCCAGTGGGCCAAACATTACATGAAGACTGATTTCAAAACTGTTTTGTTCACGGATGAGTGCCGTGCAGCGCTCAATGGTCCAGATGGATGGAGTGGAGGATGGCTGGTTGATGGACACCCCACGCAAACACGGCTACAGCGCCAACAAGGAGGAGGTGGAGTAATGTTTTGGGCTGGAATCATGGGGAGAGAGATTGTCGGCCCCTTTAGGATCCCTGAAGGCGCTAAAGATGAACTCCATAATGTATGTGGATTTTCTCAAACAGCAGTTCCTGCCATGGTTCAAGAAGAAGAACCGTGTATTTCACAGCAAGATCATTTTTTTGCATGATAATGTACCATCTCATGCTGCACATAAAACATCTGCATCTCTGGCTGATATGGGCATAAAAGGGTGTGACCCCCATGCTCCCCTGACCTCTACCCCATTCAGAACCTTTGGAGCATCATTAAAAGGAGTGTCTCTGATGGCGGGAGGCAGTTCACATCTAAGCAACAGCTCTGGGAGGGTATTCTGTCCTCATGCAAAACAATTGAAGCAGAAACCATCCAAAACCTGACAAATTCAATGGACGAGAGAGTTCAGAAGCTCCTTTCGAACAAGGGGTCCTATGTGAAAATGTAACATCACCTAGAATAAAGTTTTGAGTTGAAAACTGTTTGATTTCAGTTTCTAACAACCTGCTAATGCTTATAATTTCAAAAATGACCATTTTTTTGGTCTTTATTAAAATGAAAAGTTTGATCGAAAAGTTTGGGGGATCTAAGAGTGTGGCAACCCAGTAGTCATGATTACTTCGAATTCTGACAATATGAGGGTCATGCTGCAGGTAGTGCAGCAAGAAGGCACTTATGTGTAGTGTTGAGCCACCCTGTAGTGTTCGGGTTCGGTTCGGTTCGTCGAACACCGGGATGTTCGAGGAACTGTTCTGTCGAACTGTTCGTCGAATACCTTAGAACACCTTAGAACACCGTTAAAACGTTAAAACCAATGGCAGGCAAACAAAAACACATAGAAAACACCTTCAAAGGTGTCCAAAAGCTGACAAACTGCTCAGAAGACGCTTTCTTTAAAAAAGCCGGCCGGCAATTCAGCAGCGGCATACACCGGTACCCGACAATTTAGAAAAGAAGGAATAGAGCCTCACACATAGATTAGATAGATAGAAACATGTCAGTCACATATATATGAAGTACAGTGACAGTGTTGCTTACTGTACTTGTCATTTAGTGTAAAGGATTTATTAAAAAATATAATAGTGTTTTCATGCACTGTCTCTTTAAAAAAGCCGGCCGGCAATTCAGCATCTGTACCCGACAATTTATAACAGACAGAATAGAGCTTCACACATAGATTAGATAGATAGAAACATGTCAGTCACATATATATGAAGTACAGTGACAATGTTGCTTACTGTACTTGTCATTTAGTGTAAAGGATTTATTAAAAAAAATAATAGTGTTTTCATGCACCGTCTCTTTAAAAATGCCGGCCGGCAATTCAGCATCTGTACCCGACAATTTATAACACACAGAATAGAGCTTCACACATAGATTAGATAGATAGAAACATGTCAGTCACATATATATGAAGTACAGTGATAGTGTTGGTTACTGTACTTGTCATTTAGTATTAAAATAAAGGATTTATTATTAAAAAAAATTGGCGTGGGGTTCCCCTTAATTTTAGTCTCTAGCGGAGGTTAAGCAGACAGCTGGGGCAGATGTTTGAAGCCTGGGAAGGGGGTAATACTCACGGAGCTTCCCAGGCTACTAATATGAGCCCCCAGCTGAATACATAGCCTTTACTAGCTATTAAAATGGGGGACCCCCCAAAAAAATGACGTGGGGTCCCCCCTAATTTAATAGCTAGCAAAGGCTAGGCAGACAGCTGGGGGCTGATATTAATAGCCCAGGAAGGGAGCCATGAATATTGGCCCCCTCCCAGGCTAGAAACACCAGCCGTCAGCCGCCCCAGAAATGGCGCATTCATAGGATGCGCCAATTCTGGCACTTAGCCTCGCTCTTCCACGCTGCCCTGTAGCGGTGGCAGGGGGTAATTGGGCTGGGGTTGATGTCAGCTTATAATGCCAGCTGACATCAAGCCCAGGTTAGTAATGGAGAGACGTCTATAAGACACCCCCATTACTAACCCCATAGTCAAAGTTAAAAGAAAACACAAACACCCAGAATAAAGTCCTTTAATTGAAATAAAGACACAATCCTTTATTGTTCTTAATTAAACCATACTTACCATCACGCCCATTCCAGCTGAAGCCAACGATCTCCTGCAATAAAAGAAAAATAATAAAGCAACATCATCCTTACCTTTCCATGGTTCCCACGACAGCTTCAGCTCTGCTACATCGAGATGACAGGCTGGACCGCAGCACAACGCTGCCATCCAGCCTGTCATCCCGCAGACACTGAGAAGCGCAGGCATGCTTGCGCTCTGCAGTGTCTGGCTGTGACGGCATAAAGATGAGACGAGTTCATGTCCAATGAACTCGGCTCACCTCATGCACGTCACTGACAGCGTGGGAGAATTCTCCTGCACTCAGCACTTCAGCGTGAGAATTGAGGTTGCTTTATTATTTTATTTTTATTACAGGAGATCGTTGGCTTCAGCTGGAATGGGCGTGATGGTAAGTAAGGTTTAATTTAGAACAATAAAGAATTGTGTCTTTATTTCAATTAAAGGACTTTATTCTGGGTGTTTGTGTTTTTTTTAACTTTGACTATGGGGTTAGTAATGGGGGTGTCTTATAGACGCCTCTCCATTACTAACCTGGGCTTGATGTCAGCTGGCATTATAAGCTGACATCAACGACAGCCCTATTACCCCCTGCCACCGCACCAGGGCAGCGTGGAAGAGCGAGGCTAAGTGCCAGAATTGGCGCATCCTATGAATGCGCCATTTCTGGGGCGGCTGACGGCTGGTGTTTCTAGCCTGGGAGGGGGCCAATATTCATGGCTCCCTTCCTGGGCTATTAATGTCAGCCCCCAGCAGTCTGCCTAGCCTTTGCTAGCTATTAAATTAGGGGGGACCCCACATCATTTTTTTGGGGGGGTCCCCCATTTTAATAGCTAGTAAAGGCTATGTATTCAGCTGGGGGCTGATATTAGTAGCCTGGGAAGCTCCGTGGGTATTACCCCCTTCCCAGGCTTCAAACATCTGCCCCAGCTGTCTGCTTAACCTCCGCTAGAGCCTAAAATTAAGGGGAACCCCACGCCAATTTTTTTAATAATAAATCCTTTATTTTAATACTAAATGACAAGTACAGTAACCAACACTATCACAGTACTTCACATATATGTGACTGACATGTTTCTATCTATCTAATCTATGTGTGAAGCTCTATTCTGTCTGTTATAAATTGTCGGGTACAGATGCTGAATTGCCGGCCGGCTTTCTTAAAGAGACGGTGCATGAAAACACTATTATTTTTTTTGATAAATCCTTTACACTAAATGACAAGTACAGTAATCAACACTGTCACTGTACTTCATATATATGTGACTGACATGTTTCTATCTTTCTAATCTATGTGTGATTCTCTATTCCTTCTATTCTAAATTGTCGGGTACCGCTGCTGAATTGCCGGCCGGCTTTTTTAAAGAGACAGTGCATGAAAACACTATTATTTTTTTTGATAAATCCTTTACACTAAATGACAAGTACAGTAATCAACACTGTCACTGTACTTCATATATATGTGACTGACATGTTTCTATCTATCTAATCTATGTGTGATACTCTATCTTTCTGTTATAAATTGTCGGGTACAGATGCTGAATTGCCGGCCGGCTTTCTTAAAGAGACGGTGCATGAAAACACTATTATTTTTTTTGATAAATCCTTTACACTAAATGACAAGTACAGTAATCAACACTGTCACTGTACTTCATATATATGTGACTGACATGTTTCTATCTATCTAATCTATGTGTGATTCTCTATTCCTTCTATTCTAAATTGTCGGGTACCGCTGCTGAATTGCCGGCTGGCTTTTTTAAAGAGACAGTGCATGAAAACACTATTATTTTTTTTGATAAATCCTTTACACTAAATGACAAGTACAGTAATCAACACTGTCACTGTACTTCATATATATGTGACTGACATGTTTCTATCTATCTAATCTATGTGTGATTCTCTATTCCTTCTATTCTAAATTGTCGGGTACCGCTGCTGAATTGCCGGCCGGCTTTTTTAAAGAGACAGTGCATGAAAACACTATTATTATTTTTGATAAATCCTTTACGCTAAATGACAAGTACAGTAAGCAGCACTTTCACTGTACTTCATATATATGTGACTGACATGTTTATATCTATCTAATCTATGTGTGAAGCTCTATTCTTTCGGTTCTAAATTGTCGGGTACCGGTGTATGCCGCTGCTGAATTGCCGGCTTTTCATGTTTCACTGTGAGCACTGTTCCCATCGATTTGGGCAATCACTGTAATGCCACAACCACCATGGCTGTGGCATTACAGTGAGTGGCAGACAATCCCTGCATGATTGGTGCTCTAAATAGCGCCAGACATGCAGGACACGCTTTTGGTGCACGAACAGTTATCGAACATAACCTCGAACAGCCGAATTTTTTGCAAATCGTTCGGGTTCGTCAAAGAACTCGAACACCGCCCAAGACAGCTCGAATTTGAGATTGGCGAACAGTTCTAGTCGAAGACCGCTCATCTCTACTTATGTGTCTTGCGCATCTCGGAGCCCCAAAATTATTTTCCGGGCTAGAAGCAGCTAAAAATTATTATTAATTTTAAATCTGGTGAAGCTTTAGTATAGATGGCCTAATAGGATCAGTGCTGCACACTGCTACAAAGCCCAAATTATTTTCCAGTCAAGATACAGATAAACATGATTAGTAATTTTAAATCTGGTGGAGCTTATTATAGATGGCCTAATAGAATCAGTGCTGCACACTGCTACAAAGCCCAAATTATTTTCCAGCCAAAATACAGATAAACATGATTAGTAATTTGAAAGCTTAAAACGGTTGGTAGGGTGATTTTAACCAATCATCAAGCTTTTACTCTCCCCAGGATGACACAGGGGTAGAAAAGTCGTTTCGGATCCCTGATTTGTTCATCTTTATGAACGTGAGTCTGTCTACATTATCAGTGGAGAGCCGCGTGCGCTTATCTGTCAGCACACCACCAGCAGCGCTGAACACACGTTCAGACAGAACGCTGGCTGCGGGGCATGACAAGATCTCCAAGGCGTAAGTGGCTAGCTCCGGCCATTTATTCAGATTGGAAGCCCAAAAAGAGCAAGGGTCCAGTGACACAGTCATGGCTTCAATGTTTACTTGGAGATACTCCTGTACCATCGTCTCTAGGTGTTGACTATGTGTCAGACTTCTTGTCTCCTGTGGCCTTGCAAAGGATGGGCTAAAAAAGTGGTGAAATGATTCCGCAAAATTGATGTTACCAGCAGATACTGTGGTTCTGTTACGGTTTGAGTGCTGAACACTTGACGGTCCCACGGTTGGCAAGTTGGAACTGTGAGATTCACTAAATGCACCACTGGTATTTTGTGGAAAAGCACATGTAAGATTCTGCAACAGTCTCTGCTGATACTCCTGCATGCGTGCATCCCTTTCTATGGCAGGAATAATTTCGGCAAATTTACTTTTGTACTGGGGATCTAACAGTGTGGCAACCCAGTAGTCAGGATTATTTCTAATTCTCACAATTCGAGGGTCATGTTGCAGGTAGTGCAGCAAGAAGGCACTCATGTGTGTTGCGCATCCAGGAGCACCAAGTCCCTGTTGTGTTGGTGGCGAGGTAACAATCATGCTTCCTTCCTCTGTCCTCTCCCCCCAACCTCGCACAACAGAAATGTGATCAAGGTCTCCCTCATCTGATGAGTCTTCCATCAGTTCGTCCTCCACTTCTTCCTGGGCTCCTGCACCTTCCTCACTAGTTTGGCTGCTACCATGCGCCCTGGTAAAACCATCTCCCCCACCCTCACATGCCTGCCGCCTTGGTGCTGCCGACCGTCTGGACCTTGCAGATGTTAGCCCTTCCGCATACAACTCCTCCTCCTCTACTTCCTCCACCTCCTCTTGTGCCACCACCTGACTCCGAATTCTGTTTAACATGTGCTCCAGCATGTAAATCACCGGAATAGTCATGCTGATAATGGCATCGTCAGCACTAAACATCTTCGTCGCCATTTCAAAACTGTGCAGAAGGGTGCATAGGTCCCTGATCTGAGACCACTCCTCCAGCGTGATTTGCCCCACCTCTGGATCTCGTTGGCCCAGGCTATACGGCAGAACGTATTGCACCAGGGCTTGTCGGTGCTGCCACAGTCGCTGCAACATGTGCAGAGTTGAATTCCACCGGGTAGGCACATCGCATTTTAGCCGGTGAACTGGCAGGCAAAACGACTTCTGTAGAGATGTAAGTCGCTGAGCTGCGGGAGGCGAACGGCGGAAGTGAGCACACAGCGACCGTGCCCTCTGCAGAAGGCCATCTAGTCTGGGATAGTGGGCTAAAAATTGCTGGACAACCAGGTTCAACACGTGAGCCATACAAGGCACGTGTGTGACATTGCCCCGGCGAAGGGCCGCACTCAGGTTTGCAGCATTGTCGCACACGGCCTTCCCTGGTTTCAGGTCCAGTGGAGACAACTATTCATGAAATTGGTTCTCCAGAGCTGACCACAACTCCTCAGCTGTGTGACTCACATTTCCCAGACATTTCAATGTAAAAACCGCCTGATGACGTTGAGCCCTACTGCCAGCATAGTAAGGAGGTGTGCAGGATCCCTTCTGTGCAGTTAGAAAGCTTGTGGCATGACCAGACAGGCTTTGGGTGCAGGTGGAAGACCAGAGGAGGTTGAGGAGGCAGAAGCAGTGGAGGAACTTTGACATAAAGAGGATTGACGCACAACTCGTGGGGACGGCAAGACTTGGACAGCAGCCCCTTGTCCTGCTGTCACCATAGTTACCCAGTGCCCAGTCAGCGACATGTAACGCCCCTGTCCATGCCTACTCGTCCAAGTGTCTGTGGTGAAATGCACCCTGTCACACACAGAGTTTCTCAAAGAAGTGGTGATGTTGTGTGCGACATGCTGGTGGAGCGCAGGCACACCTTTCTTTGAGAAGTAGTGCCGACTGGGCATCTGGTACTGGGGCACTGCGACGGACATAAGGTCTCGAAAATCCTCTGTGTCCACCAGGCGGAAAGGCAGCATTTCTGTAGCCAAGAGCTTGCAGATGGTGAAATTCAACCTCTTAGCTTTCTCATGGCTAGGAGGAAATGGTCTTTTACTTGTCCACATCTGAGGGACCGAGGGCTGGCTATTGTGCTTAGACGGGGTTGATAAGGGTGTCCCCGGCAAACTGCCGGTCTGTGAGGAAGATGCAGGCGGACATGTTAGGTTGCCTTGATCCAAAGGTGGTGCTATCGATGTCGGACAGCGCTCAACACCAGCTGGTGTTACCACCTCCAAAGAAAATGATGACCTGCCAATCACGCTGGCTGTTGCGGGTAAAGAGGTGGCAGGTCTGCGCCCCAAAACAGGTGTGACTGCTGTCCCCCCAGTTACAGAGGATGAAGAGGCCGCGGATGCACAAGATATGGCAGACGGTGGTTGGCCCGGTCGGCTAGGCCGCATTGTAGCACACTGAGCTTCCCACTGCAACTTATGCTTCATGTCCATGTGCCGGTTCATGCATGAAGTACTCAAACTATGTATTTTTTGGCCTCTACTTAGCTTTTGCTGACAAATGTTACAGATAACACGAGTTGGGTCATCTTTATCGATCTGAAAAAATGCCCAGGCTATGCAAGGCTTAGCACCCATGCGACCTGAAGAGCCACCACGACTTGTGGTGAGAGGCAGAGTTGTGTTTGAGGATGCAGTTGTTGACGTGCTTCCAGTACTACGTCTCTGTCCAGGAAGGCGCAACCTGACCTCGTCGTCACTAGCATCTTCCTCCACCTCCTCTGCTGACCTCATCTCTTGGCTGACTGTGGGTTGACAGTAAGTGGGATCTCCAACCTCATCATCATCACCCTGTGCGTTATCACACCCGTCGTCCTCAGAGCCAACCTGTTCCTGCCCTGACAAAAAACTAAAGTTGTCGCTCCAATCAGGTATTTGAGTCTTATCATCGTCTTCCTCATTGTCTCCAGCAACAGGAGTTACAGTTTGGGAATGAGGGTCTACATTATGGTCAGAACCTTCTGCGTCTGGTCCTGGATCCGACTCATAAAGATTCTGGGCATCAGTGCAGATCATTTCCTCGTCTGGATTCACAGAAGCGCTGGAGTCGACCTCTGATTCCCAGGCTATAGTATGAGTAAACAGCTCTGCAGACTCAACCATCTGTTCTACCTCATACTCAGACGGGCAGCTGGAGATTTGGGAGCTGTGAGGAAGCAAGTGCTATTGGGGTGACACCTTTGAGGACTGGAGTATTTGTGATTTTGAAGTTGATGTGGAGGAGAGCCCACTTAAAGGAGCACTTGATATCCGTTGAAGCACCTGCTGTTTTTGTGCCTCATCTGGAATTTGCAGCGATTGGCGTAGCCGTAAGAAAGGGATCTTATCACATTGTCCGCTAAAAGAAGTAGACATTTTAGTTTGGCTGGAAGATGGTCTTTCTTCTGCAGATGTTACTGTTGCTTTAACACCTACCCCACGGACACAACCTTTTTTCCCCTTCCCAACACGCCTATTCCCCTTTCCACCAGCAGCAGGCCTTTTTCCACTCATTTTGGTGGTTAACTAATTCACAACTCTGGAGTTGTTTGCACAAAAAAACAATGGATGGGAACCGAGCAGAGCTGAGTGGCCAAACTGTGGTATTAGGCCAAAACTATTGGCTGGGTTAGATGCAGAAAAAAATTATATTCAATTTGCAACCTGATGGAGGTCAGTATAGATGGATTAATAGAACAAGTCCCACACACAGCTAGAAGCCCAAATATTTTTTCAGAGGTAGATGCAGAAAAAATTTTTATTCAGTTTGCAACCTGATGGAGGTCTGTATAGATGGATTAATAGAACAAGTCCCACACACAGCTACAAGCCCAATATTTTTTCAGAGGTAGATGCAGAAAAAAAATATATTCAGTTTGCAACCTGATGGAGGTCAGTATAGATGGACTAATAGAGAAAGTCCCACACACTGCTAGAAGGCCAAATATTTTTTCAGAGCTAGATGCAGACAAAAATTATATTCAATTTGCAACCTGATGGAGGTCAGTATAGATGGACTAATAGAACAAGTCCCACACACAGCTAGAAGCCCAAATATTTTTTCAGAGGTACTGTAGATGCAGATAAAAATTATTTTTAATTTGCAACCTGATGGAGGTCAGTATAGATGGACTAATAGAGAAAGTCCCACACACTGATAGAAGGCCAAATATTTTTTCAGAGCTAGATGCAGAAAAAAATTATATTCAATTTGCAACCTGATGGAGGTCTGTATAGCTGGATTAATAGAACAAGTCCCACACACAGCTAGAAGCCCAAATATTTTTTCAGAGGTACATGCAGATAAAAATTATTTTTAATTTGCAACCTGATGGAGGTCAGTATATATGGACTAATAGAGAAAGTCCCACACACTGCTAGAAGGCCAAATATTTTTTCAGAACTAGATGCAGATAAAAATTATTTTTAATTTGCAACCTGATGGAGGTCAGTATAGAAGGACTAATAGAGAAAGTCCCACACACTGCTAGAAGGCCAAATATTTTTTCAGAGCTAGATGCAGATAAAAATTATATTCAATTTGCAACCTGATGGAGGTCAGTATAGATGGACTAATAGAACAAGTCCCACACACAGCTAGAAGCCCAAATATTTTTTTAGAGGTACTGTAGATGCAGATAAAAATTATTTTTAATTTGCAACCTGATGGAGGTCAGTATAGATGGACTAATACAACAAGTCCCACACACAGCTAGAAGCCCAATATTTTTTCAGAGGTAGATGCAGATAAAAATTATTTTTAATTTGCAACCTGATGGAGGTCAGTATAGATGGACTAATAGAGAAAGTCCCACACACTGCTAGAAGGCCAATTATTTTTTCAGAACTAGATGCAGATAAAAATTATATTCAATTTGCAACCTGATGGAGGTCAGTATAGATGGACTCATAGAGAATGTCCCACAGACTGCTAGAAGGCCAAATATTTTTTCAGAGCTAGATGCAGATAAAAATTATATTCAATTTGCAACCTGATGGAGGTCAGTATAGATGGACTAATAGAACAAGTCCCACACACAGCTAGAAGCCCAAATATTTTTTCAGAGGTACAGTAGATGCAGATAAAAATTATTTTTAATTTGCAACCTGATGGAGGTCAGTATAGATGGACTAATAGAGAAAGTCCCACACACTGCTAGAAGGCCAAATATTTTTTCAGAGCTAGATGCAGAAAAAAATTATATTCAGTTTGCAACCTGATGGTGGTCAGTATAGATGGACTAATAGAGAAAGTCCCACACACTGCTAGAAGGCCAAATATTTTTTCAGAGCTAGATGCAGATAAAAATTATTTTTAATTTGCAACCTGATGGAGGTCAGTATAGATGGACTAATAGAGAAAGTCCCACACACTGCTAGAAGGCCAAATATTTTTTCAGAGCTAGATGCAGATAAAAATTATATTCAATTTGCAACCTGATGGAGGTCAGTATAGATGGCTAATAGAACAAGTCCCACACACAGCTAGAAGCCCAAATATTTTTTCAGAGGTACTGTAGATGCAGATAAAAATTATTTTTAATTTGCAACCTGATGGAGGTCAGTATAGATGGACTAATAGAGAAAGTCCCACACACTGCTAGAAGGCCAAATATTTTTTCAGAGCTAGATGCAGATAAAAATTATATTCAATTTGCAACCTGATGGAGGTCAGTATAGATGGACTAATAGAACAAGTCCCACACACAGCTAGAAGCCCAAATATTTTTTCAGAGGTACTGTAGATGCAGATAAAATTATTTTTAATTTGCATCCTGATGGAGGTCAGTATAGATGGACTAATAGAGAAAGTCCCACACACTGCTAGAAGGCTAAATATTTTTTCAGAGCTAGATGCAGAAAAAAATTATATTCAGTTTGCAACCTGATGGAGGTCAGTATAGATGGACTAATCAAGAAAGTCCCACACACTGCTAGAAGGCCACATATTTTTTCAGAGGTAGATGCAGAAAAAAATATATTCAGTTTGCAACCTGATGGAGGTCTGTATAGATGGATTAATAGAACAAGTCCCACACACAGCTAGAAGCCCAATATTTTTTCAGAGGTAGATGCAGAAAAAAATTATATTCAGTTTGCAACCTGATGGAGGTCAGTATAGATGGACTAATACAACAAGTCCCACACACAGCTAGAAGCCCAATATTTTTTCAGAGGTAGATGCAGAAAAAAATATATTCAGTTTGCAACCTGATGGAGGTCTGTATAGATGGATTAATAGAACAAGTCCCACACACAGCTACAAGCCCAATATTTTTTCAGAGGTAGATGCAGAAAAAAAATATATTCAGTTTGCAACCTGATGGAGGTCAGTATAGATGGACTAATAGAGAAAGTCCCACACACTGCTAGAAGGCCAAATATTTTTTCAGAGCTAGATGCAGACAAAAATTATATTCAATTTGCAACCTGATGGAGGTCAGTATAGATGGACTAATAGAACAAGTCCCACACACAGCTAGAAGCCCAAATATTTTTTCAGAGGTACTGTAGATGCAGATAAAAATTATTTTTAATTTGCAACCTGATGGAGGTCAGTATAGATGGACTAATAGAGAAAGTCCCACACACTGATAGAAGGCCAAATATTTTTTCAGAGCTAGATGCAGAAAAAAATTATATTCAATTTGCAACCTGATGGAGGTCTGTATAGCTGGATTAATAGAACAAGTCCCACACACAGCTAGAAGCCCAAATATTTTTTCAGAGGTACATGCAGATAAAAATTATTTTTAATTTGCAACCTGATGGAGGTCAGTATATATGGACTAATAGAGAAAGTCCCACACACTGCTAGAAGGCCAAATATTTTTTCAGAACTAGATGCAGATAAAAATTATTTTTAATTTGCAACCTGATGGAGGTCAGTATAGATGGACTAATAGAGAAAGTCCCACACACTGCTAGAAGGCCAAATATTTTTTCAGAGCTAGATTCAGATAAAAATTATATTCAATTTGCAACCTGATGGAGGTCAGTATAGATGGACTAATAGAACAAGTCCCACACACAGCTAGAAGCCCAAATATTTTTTTAGAGGTACTGTAGATGCAGATAAAAATTATTTTTAATTTGCAACCTGATGGAGGTCAGTATAGATGGACTAATACAACAAGTCCCACACACAGCTAGAAGCCCAATATTTTTTCAGAGGTAGATGCAGAAAAAAATATATTCAGTTTGCAACCTGATGGAGGTCAGTATAGATGGAGTAATAGAACAAGTCCCACACACAGCTAGAAGCCCAAATATTTTTTCAGAGGTAGATGCAGATAAAAATTATTTTTAATTTGCAACCTGATGGAGGTCAGTATAGATGGACTAATAGAGAAAGTCCCACACACTGCTAGAAGGCCAATTATTTTTTCAGAACTAGATGCAGATAAAAATTATATTCAATTTGCAACCTGATGGAGGTCAGTATAGATGGACTAATAGAGAATGTCCCACAGACTGCTAGAAGGCCAAATATTTTTTCAGAGCTAGATGCAGATAAAAATTATATTCAATTTGCAACCTGATGGAGGTCAGTATAGATGGACTAATAGAACAAGTCCCACACACAGCTAGAAGCCCAAATATTTTTTCAGAGGTACAGTAGATGCAGATAAAAATTATTTTTAATTTGCAACCTGATGGAGGTCAGTATAGATGGACTAATAGAGAAAGTCCCACACACTGCTAGAAGGCCAAATATTTTTTCAGAGCTAGATGCAGAAAAAAATTATATTCAGTTTGCAACCTGATGGTGGTCAGTATAGATGGACTAATAGAGAAAGTCCCACACACTGCTAGAAGGCCAAATATTTTTTCAGAGCTAGATGCAGATAAAAATTATTTTTAATTTGCAACCTGATGGAGGTCAGTATAGATGGACTAATAGAGAAAGTCCCACACACTGCTAGAAGGCCAAATATTTTTTCAGAGCTAGATGCAGATAAAAATTATATTCAATTTGCAACCTGATGGAGGTCAGTATAGATGGACTAATAGAACAAGTCCCACACACAGCTAGAAGCCCAAATATTTTTTCAGAGGTACTGTAGATGCAGATAAAAATTATTTTTAATTTGCAACCTGATGGAGGTCAGTATAGATGGACTAATAGAGAAAGTCCCACACACTGCTAGAAGGCCAAATATTTTTTCAGAGCTAGATGCAGATAAAAATTATATTCAATTTGCAACCTGATGGAGGTCAGTATAGATGTACTAATAGAACAAGTCCCACACACAGCTAGAAGCCCAAATATTTTTTCAGAGGTACTGTAGATGCAGATAAAATTATTTTTAATTTGCATCCTGATGGAGGTCAGTATAGATGGACTAATAGAGAAAGTCCCACACACTGCTAGAAGGCTAAAAATTTTTTCAGAGCTAGATGCAGAAAAAATTATATTCAGTTTGCAACCTGATGGAGGTCAGTATAGATGGACTAATCAAGAAAGTCCCACACACTGCTAGAAGGCCACATATTTTTTCAGAGGTAGATGCAGAAAAAAATATATTCAGTTTGCAACCTGATGGAGGTCTGTATAGATGGATTAATAGAACAAGTCCCACACACAGCTAGAAGCCCAATATTTTTTCAGAGGTAGATGCAGAAAAAAATATATTCAGTTTGCAACCTGATGGAGGTCAGTATAGATGGACTAATACAACAAGTCCCACACACAGCTAGAAGCCCAATATTTTTTCAGAGGTAGATGCAGAAAAAAATATATTCAGTTTGCAACCTGATGGAGGTCTGTATAGATGGATTAATAGAACAAGTCCCACACACAGCTGGAAGCCCAATATTTTTTCAGAGGTAGATGCAGAAAAAAATATATTCAGTTTGCAACCTGATGGAGGTCAGTATAGATGGACTAATACAACAAGTCCCACACACAGCTAGAAGCCCAATATTTTTTCAGAGGTAGATGCAGAAAAAAATATATTCAGTTTGCAACCTGATGGAGGTCTGTATAGATGGATTAATAGAACAAGTCCCACACACAGCTAGAAGCCCAATATTTTTTCAGAGGTAGATGCAGAAAAAAATATATTCAGTTTGCAACCTGATGGAGGTCTGTATAGATGGATTAATAGAACAAGTCCCACACACAGCTACAAGCCCAATATTTTTTCAGAGGTAGATGCAGAAAAAAAATATATTCAGTTTGCAACCTGATGGAGGTCAGTATAGATGGACTAATAGAGAAAGTCCCACACACTGCTAGAAGGCCAAATATTTTTTCAGAGCTAGATGCAGACAAAAATTATATTCAATTTGCAACCTGATGGAGGTCAGTATAGATGGACTAATAGAACAAGTCCCACACACAGCTAGAAGCCCAAATATTTTTTCAGAGGTACTGTAGATGCAGATAAAAATTATTTTTAATTTGCAACCTGATGGAGGTCAGTATAGATGGACTAATAGAGAAAGTCCCACACACTGATAGAAGGCCAAATATTTTTTCAGAGCTAGATGCAGAAAAAAATTATATTCAATTTGCAACCTGATGGAGGTCTGTATAGCTGGATTAATAGAACAAGTCCCACACACAGCTAGAAGCCCAAATATTTTTTCAGAGGTACATGCAGATAAAAATTATTTTTAATTTGCAACCTGATGGAGGTCAGTATATATGGACTAATAGAGAAAGTCCCACACACTGCTAGAAGGCCAAATATTTTTTCAGAACTAGATGCAGATAAAAATTATTTTTAATTTGCAACCTGATGGAGGTCAGTATAGATGGACTAATAGAGAAAGTCCCACACACTGCTAGAAGGCCAAATATTTTTTCAGAGCTAGATTCAGATAAAAATTATATTCAATTTGCAACCTGATGGAGGTCAGTATAGATGGACTAATAGAACAAGTCCCACACACAGCTAGAAGCCCAAATATTTTTTTAGAGGTACTGTAGATGCAGATAAAAATTATTTTTAATTTGCAACCTGATGGAGGTCAGTATAGATGGACTAATACAACAAGTCCCACACACAGCTAGAAGCCCAATATTTTTTCAGAGGTAGATGCAGAAAAAAATATATTCAGATTGCAACCTGATGGAGGTCAGTATAGATGGAGTAATAGAACAAGTCCCACACACAGCTAGAAGCCCAAATATTTTTTCAGAGGTAGATGCAGATAAAAATTATTTTTAATTTGCAACCTGATGGAGGTCAGTATAGATGGACTAATAGAGAAAGTCCCACACACTGCTAGAAGGCCAATTATTTTTTCAGAACTAGATGCAGATAAAAATTATATTCAATTTGCAACCTGATGGAGGTCAGTATAGATGGACTAATAGAGAATGTCCCACAGACTGCTAGAAGGCCAAATATTTTTTCAGAGCTAGATGCAGATAAAAATTATATTCAATTTGCAACCTGATGGAGGTCAGTATAGATGGACTAATAGAACAAGTCCCACACACAGCTAGAAGCCCAAATATTTTTTCAGAGGTACAGTAGATGCAGATAAAAATTATTTTTAATTTGCAACCTGATGGAGGTCAGTATAGATGGACTAATAGAGAAAGTCCCACACACTGCTAGAAGGCCAAATATTTTTTCAGAGCTAGATGCAGAAAAAAATTATATTCAGTTTGCAACCTGATGGTGGTCAGTATAGATGGACTAATAGAGAAAGTCCCACACACTGCTAGAAGGCCAAATATTTTTTCAGAGCTAGATGCAGATAAAAATTATTTTTAATTTGCAACCTGATGGAGGTCAGTATAGATGGACTAATAGAGAAAGTCCCACACACTGCTAGAAGGCCAAATATTTTTTCAGAGCTAGATGCAGATAAAAATTATATTCAATTTGCAACCTGATGGAGGTCAGTATAGATGGACTAATAGAACAAGTCCCACACACAGCTAGAAGCCCAAATATTTTTTCAGAGGTACTGTAGATGCAGATAAAAATTATTTTTAATTTGCAACCTGATGGAGGTCAGTATAGATGGACTAATAGAGAAAGTCCCACACACTGCTAGAAGGCCAAATATTTTTTCAGAGCTAGATGCAGATAAAAATTATATTCAATTTGCAACCTGATGGAGGTCAGTATAGATGTACTAATAGAACAAGTCCCACACACAGCTAGAAGCCCAAATATTTTTTCAGAGGTACTGTAGATGCAGATAAAATTATTTTTAATTTGCATCCTGATGGAGGTCAGTATAGATGGACTAATAGAGAAAGTCCCACACACTGCTAGAAGGCTAAAAATTTTTTCAGAGCTAGATGCAGAAAAAATTATATTCAGTTTGCAACCTGATGGAGGTCAGTATAGATGGACTAATCAAGAAAGTCCCACACACTGCTAGAAGGCCACATATTTTTTCAGAGGTAGATGCAGAAAAAAATATATTCAGTTTGCAACCTGATGGAGGTCTGTATAGATGGATTAATAGAACAAGTCCCACACACAGCTAGAAGCCCAATATTTTTTCAGAGGTAGATGCAGAAAAAAATATATTCAGTTTGCAACCTGATGGAGGTCAGTATAGATGGACTAATACAACAAGTCCCACACACAGCTAGAAGCCCAATATTTTTTCAGAGGTAGATGCAGAAAAAAATATATTCAGTTTGCAACCTGATGGAGGTCTGTATAGATGGATTAATAGAACAAGTCCCACACACAGCTGGAAGCCCAATATTTTTTCAGAGGTAGATGCAGAAAAAAATATATTCAGTTTGCAACCTGATGGAGGTCAGTATAGATGGACTAATACAACAAGTCCCACACACAGCTAGAAGCCCAATATTTTTTCAGAGGTAGATGCAGAAAAAAATATATTCAGTTTGCAACCTGATGGAGGTCTGTATAGATGGATTAATAGAACAAGTCCCACACACAGCTAGAAGCCCAATATTTTTTCAGAGGTAGATGCAGAAAAAAATATATTCAGTTTGCAACCTGATGGAGGTCTGTATAGATGGATTAATAGAACAAGTCCCACACACAGCTACAAGCCCAATATTTTTTCAGAGGTAGATGCAGAAAAAAAATATATTCAGTTTGCAACCTGATGGAGGTCAGTATAGATGGACTAATAGAGAAAGTCCCACACACTGCTAGAAGGCCAAATATTTTTTCAGAGCTAGATGCAGACAAAAATTATATTCAATTTGCAACCTGATGGAGGTCAGTATAGATGGACTAATAGAACAAGTCCCACACACAGCTAGAAGCCCAAATATTTTTTCAGAGGTACTGTAGATGCAGATAAAAATTATTTTTAATTTGCAACCTGATGGAGGTCAGTATAGATGGACTAATAGAGAAAGTCCCACACACTGATAGAAGGCCAAATATTTTTTCAGAGCTAGATGCAGAAAAAAATTATATTCAATTTGCAACCTGATGGAGGTCTGTATAGCTGGATTAATAGAACAAGTCCCACACACAGCTAGAAGCCCAAATATTTTTTCAGAGGTACATGCA
Organism: Phyllobates terribilis; assembly: GCF_046119375.1. Taxonomy (NCBI): domain Eukaryota; kingdom Metazoa; phylum Chordata; class Amphibia; order Anura; family Dendrobatidae; genus Phyllobates; species Phyllobates terribilis. Next base: position 698,340,118 of record NW_027362762.1, read on the forward strand.
GATAAAAATTATTTTTAATTTGCAACCTGATGGAGGTCAGTATATATGGACTAATAGAGAAAGTCCCACACACTGCTAGAAGGCCAAATATTTTTTCAGAACTAGATGCAGATAAAAATTATTTTTAATTTGCAACCTGATGGAGGTCAGTATAGATGGACTAATAGAGAAAGTCCCACACACTGCTAGAAGGCCAAATATTTTTTCAGAGCTAGATTCAGATAAAAATTATATTCAATTTGCAACCTGATGGAGGTCAGTATAGATGGACTAATAGAACAAGTCCCACACACAGCTAGAAGCCCAAATATTTTTTTAGAGGTACTGTAGATGCAGATAAAAATTATTTTTAATTTGCAACCTGATGGAGGTCAGTATAGATGGACTAATACAACAAGTCCCACACACAGCTAGAAGCCCAATATTTTTTCAGAGGTAGATGCAGAAAAAAATATATTCAGATTGCAACCTGATGGAGGTCAGTATAGATGGAGTAATAGAACAAGTCCCACACACAGCTAGAAGCCCAAATATTTTTTCAGAGGTAGATGCAGATAAAAATTATTTTTAATTTGCAACCTGATGGAGGTCAGTATAGATGGACTAATAGAGAAAGTCCCACACACTGCTAGAAGGCCAATTATTTTTTCAGAACTAGATGCAGATAAAAATTATATTCAATTTGCAACCTGATGGAGGTCAGTATAGATGGACTAATAGAGAATGTCCCACAGACTGCTAGAAGGCCAAATATTTTTTCAGAGCTAGATGCAGATAAAAATTATATTCAATTTGCAACCTGATGGAGGTCAGTATAGATGGACTAATAGAACAAGTCCCACACACAGCTAGAAGCCCAAATATTTTTTCAGAGGTACAGTAGATGCAGATAAAAATTATTTTTAATTTGCAACCTGATGGAGGTCAGTATAGATGGACTAATAGAGAAAGTCCCACACACTGTTAGAAGGCCAAATATTTTTTCAGAGCTAGATGCAGAAAAAAATTATATTCAGTTTGCAACCTGATGGTGGTCAGTATAGATGGACTAATAGAGAAAGTCCCACACACTGCTAAAAGGCCAAATATTTTTTCAGAGCTAGATGCAGATAAAAATTATTTTTAATTTGCAACCTGATGGAGGTCAGTATAGATGGACTAATAGAGAAAGTCCCACACACTGCTAGAAGGCCAAATATTTTTTCAGAACTAGATGCAGATAAAAATTATTTTTAATTTGCAACCTGATGGAGGTCAGTATAGATGGACTAATAGAGAAAGTCCCACACACTGCTAGAAGGCCAAATATTTTTTCAGAGCTAGATTCAGATAAAAATTATATTCAATTTGCAACCTGATGGAGGTCAGTATAGATGGACTAATAGAACAAGTCCCACACACAGCTAGAAGCCCAAATATTTTTTTAGAGGTACTGTAGATGCAGATAAAAATTATTTTTAATTTGCAACCTGATGGAGGTCAGTATAGATGGACTAATACAACAAGTCCCACACACAGCTAGAAGCCCAATATTTTTTCAGAGGTAGATGCAGAAAAAAATATATTCAGATTGCAACCTGATGGAGGTCAGTATAGATGGAGTAATAGAACAAGTCCCACACACAGCTAGAAGCCCAAATATTTTTTCAGAGGTAGATGCAGATAAAAATTATTTTTAATTTGCAACCTGATGGAGGTCAGTATAGATGGACTAATAGAGAAAGTCCCACACACTGCTAGAAGGCCAATTATTTTTTCAGAACTAGATGCAGATAAAAATTATATTCAATTTGCAACCTGATGGAGGTCAGTATAGATGGACTAATAGAGAATGTCCCACAGACTGCTAGAAGGCCAAATATTTTTTCAGAGCTAGATGCAGATAAAAATTATATTCAATTTGCAACCTGATGGAGGTCAGTATAGATGGACTAATAGAACAAGTCCCACACACAGCTAGAAGCCCAAATATTTTTTCAGAGGTACAGTAGATGCAGATAAAAATTATTTTTAATTTGCAACCTGATGGAGGTCAGTATAGATGGACTAATAGAGAAAGTCCCACACACTGCTAGAAGGCCAAATATTTTTTCAGAGCTAGATGCAGAAAAAAATTATATTCAGTTTGCAACCTGATGGTGGTCAGTATAGATGGACTAATAGAGAAAGTCCCACACACTGCTAAAAGGCCAAATATTTTTTCAGAGCTAGATGCAGATAAAAATTATTTTTAATTTGCAACCTGATGGAGGTCAGTATAGATGGACTAATAGAGAAAGTCCCACACACTGCTAGAAGGCCAAATATTTTTTCAGAGCTAGATGCAGATAAAAATTATATTCAATTTGCAACCTGATGGAGGTCAGTATAGATGGACTAATAGAACAAGTCCCACACACAGCTAGAAGCCCAAATATTTTTTCAGAGGTACTGTAGATGCAGATAAAAATTATTTTTAATTTGCAACCTGATGGAGGTCAGTATAGATGGACTAATAGAGAAAGTCCCACACACTGCTAGAAGGCCAAATATTTTTTCAGAGCTAGATGCAGATAAAAATTATATTCAATTTGCAACCTGATGGAGGTCAGTATAGATGGACTAATAGAACAAGTCCCACACACAGCTAGAAGCCCAAATATTTTTTCAGAGGTACTGTAGATGCAGATAAAATTATTTTTAATTTGCATCCTGATGGAGGTCAGTATAGATGGACTAATAGAGAAAGTCCCACACACTGCTAGAAGGCTAAATATTTTTTCAGAGCTAGATGCAGAAAAAAATTATATTCAGTTTGCAACCTGATGGAGGTCAGTATAGATGGACTAATCAAGAAAGTCCCACACACTGCTAGAAGGCCACATATTTTTTCAGAGGTAGATGCAGAAAAAAATATATTCAGTTTGCAACCTGATGGAGGTCTGTATAGATGGATTAATAGAACAAGTCCCACACACAGCTAGAAGCCCAATATTTTTTCAGAGGTAGATGCAGAAAAAAATATATTCAGTTTGCAACCTGATGGAGGTCAGTATAGATGGACTAATACAACAAGTCCCACACACAGCTAGAAGCCCAATATTTTTTCAGAGGTAGATGCAGAAAAAAATATATTCAGTTTGCAACCTGATGGAGGTCTGTATAGATGGATTAATAGAACAAGTCCCACACACAGCTGGAAGCCCAATATTTTTTCAGAGGTAGATGCAGAAAAAAATATATTCAGTTTGCAACCTGATGGAGGTCAGTATAGATGGACTAATACAACAAGTCCCACACACAGCTAGAAGCCCAATATTTTTTCAGAGGTAGATGCAGAAAAAAATATATTCAGTTTGCAACCTGATGGAGGTCTGTATAGATGGATTAATAGAACAAGTCCCACACACAGCTAGAAGCCCAATATTTTTTCAGAGGTAGATGCAGAAAAAAATATATTCAGTTTGCAACCTGATGGAGGTCTGTATAGATGGATTAATAGAACAAGTCCCACACACAGCTAGAAGCCCAATATTTTTTCAGAGGTAGATGCAGAAAAAAATATGTTCAGTTTGCAACCTGATGGAGGTCAGTATAGATGGACTAATACAACAAGTCCCACACACAGCTAGAAGCCCAATATTTTTTCAGAGGTAGATGCAGAAAAAAATATATTCAGTTTGCAACCTGATGGAGGTCTGTATAGATGGATTAATAGAACAAGTCCCACACACAGCTAGAAGCCCAATATTTTTTCAGAGGTAGATGCAGAAAAAAATATGTTCAGTTTGCAACCTGATGGAGGTCAGTATAGATGGACTAATACAACAAGTCCCACACACAGCTAGAAGCCCAATATTTTTTCAGAGGTAGATGCAGAAAAAAATATATTCAGTTTGCAACCTGATGGAGGTCTGTATAGATGGATTAATAGAACAAGTCCCACACACAGCTAGAAGCCCATTTTTTTTTCAGAAGTAGATGCAGAAAAAAATATATTCAGTTTGCAACCTGATGGAGGTCAGTATAGATGGACTAATACAACAAGTCCCACACACAGCTAGAAGCCCAATATTTTTTCAGAGGTAGATGCAGAAAAAAATATATTCAGTTTGCAACCTGATGGAGGTCTGTATAAATGGATTAATAGAACAAGTCCCACACACAGCTAGAAGCCCAATATTTTTTCAGAGGTAGATGCAGAAAAAAATATATTCAGTTTGCAACCTGATGGAGGTCAGTATAGATGGACTAATACAACAAGTCCCACACACAGCTAGAAACCCAATATTTTTTCAGAGCTAGATGCAGAAAAAAATTATATTCAATTTGCAACCTGATGGAGGTCAGTATAGATGGACTAATAGAATGATGCTATGCCCAAAAGATTTTACTTCACTAGGTGCAGTAAAAAAATTGGTATTCTATACACAGGTGGTATATCTTGCAACACAGATAGGCTACTCCACTGACTAACACACTCTGCAATAGGCCAAAAAGGATTAGCTTTGCTAGATTCAGCCAAATGCTGTGAGAAAAACTTGCACAGCACTGGCACAGACCTGCCTGGCAAAAACTGATAGGAACTGATGTAACCTAGTCCTGAAAAGGACTCCAATTACAATTAGTCTTTACTCCCACAATCTATCTATTTAAGAGCACAGACCTGCCTGATAAAAGTCGTAGGAAATGCTGTAACCTAGTCCTTAAAAGGACTGCAATCACAACTATTCCCTACTCCCAAGCTATCTGTAGATTTGTGCGAAAATTGGCTTGAAATTAACAAGGTATAGCGCACACAGCAACAGCAGTGCCGTCTAACACGCAGCTGCAGGAGTGAGAAAATGGTGGCGACGGGGAAAATGGCTTGGTCTTATAGCGCAAGGACATGTGACATACACTGCCAATGACACATGCCCTTGCTTGTGTGAAAAAAAGCACTTCGCTCCGTGTGTGCGCTGCTGATAGGCTGACAGATTGCACCTCCCCACTGTAAATGCGGGAAAGAGAAAAAAAAAATGGAGATCGTCATTGTTCCTGCAGAGATCCATCCCCTGCCCCTCCCCCCACCCCGCTGTACACTCAAACTGCGTATTAACATTAATTTTCATCATTACTGAGAAAAAATCCAGTTATGATTTTGGTGCACGAACAGTTATCGAACATAACCTCGAACAGCCGAATTTTTCTCAAATTGTTCGTGTTCGCCGAACGGTTCGAACACCGCCCAAAACAGCTCGAATTTGAGATTGGCGAACAGTTCGAGTAGAACAACGATCATCTCTAGTGTGGAGTCTGAACTGAATACAGCCTTGTTGATGCTGATAGTCAACAACTGCCCTCTTCTGCTCACAAATCCTTCCCAACATCTGCAATGTAGAGTTCCAACACGTGGGGACATCATACACCAGTCGGTGAGCCAGAAGCTGCAAACGCTGCTGAAACACGGCAAGGGTGGCGGAATCTGTAGATGACTTTCTAAAATAGGCACACAGCCGGCATACTTTGACAAGGAGATCCGGCAGCTCCGGGTAGGTTTTGAGAAACCGCTAAACCATGAGGTTAAGCACATTGGCCAGGCATGGTACGTGTGTGAGCTCACCTTGCCTCAGAGCCACCACCAGTTTCCGGCCATTGTCATGCACGACCATGCCTGGCAGTAGGTTCATCGGTTTCAGCCACAGATCTCTCTACTCTTTCAGAGCTGTACACAACACTTCAGCGTTGTGTGGTTTGTCACCTAAGCATATTAGCTTCAGCACAGGCTGTTGCCGCTTGGCAGAGTCAGTGCTTCAGTGCTTCCAGCTTGTGACTGATGTAGTCTTTTCGGAGATGGATGCTGAAGAGGAGGAGGAGGTGCAGGAGCTGTAGAATGTGGGGGCAACCCTGATTGACCTAGGACCCTCAATCCTCGGCGTCGGGAGGACGTGTTCCGTCCCAAGGTCCGACTGGGTCCCGGCTTCCACTATGTTAACCCAGTGTGCCATCAGTGAGATGTAGCGTCCCTGCCCACAAGCACTCATCCACATGTCCGTGGTTAGGTGGACTTTCCCAGTAACTGCATTGTTGAGGGCACAGCTAATGTTGTGGGACACGTGCTCATGTAATGCGGGGACAGCACACCGGGAGAAATAGTGGTGGCTGGGGACCGAGTACCGAGGGACAGCGGCCGCCATCAGGTTGCGTCAAGCTTCCGTCTCCACGAGCCTAAAAGGCAACATTTTGAGCGCTAGCAGTCGCAAAATGTGGGAATTTAGTAGTGTGGCCTGTGGGACTTTGGCTGCGTATTTGCGCTTGCGTTCCTAAGACTGGGGTATGGACAACTGAACGATGCACTGGGACAAGGATGTGGACGTGCTTGCTGATGATGCTAATTGAGAGTCTGCAACGACAGGTGCAGGGCAAGAGGCATCTTCGCATGCTCCATGGACAGAGGATTGGCTTGCATGCACAACAGTGGAAGAAGCAGTGGTGCCACCCGCAGACACTGCTCCTGGACCCTGGTGTTCGGCCCACTTAGTCGGGTGCTTTGCTGCCATGTGCCTGATCTTGCTGGTGGTGGTCAGACTGGTACTTTTGCTACCCCTGCTGATGCTGGCTTGGCAGGTGGTGCAAATGACCTTTCTAGGGTTATCGGCAGAGTCTTTAAAAAGCAACCAGACTCGGGAAGACTTCCATCGCGTTGATGTTACGGGGAACGGTTGTCTGCCTTCTGTCTGCGACCACCACACTGCTTCTTCCTGCCTGTTTTGGTGCTACGCCTCCCTCCCCCTGTGTGCTGCTGTCCTCGCTGTGTATGTCCCCCTGCCAGGTTGGGTCAGTTACTATATCATCCATCACCTTGTCTTCCACTTCCGCACCCTGGTCCTCCTCCTGACTAGAGATGAGCGGTGTTCAACTAGAACTGTTCGCCAATCTCAAATTCGAGCTGTTTTGGGCGGTGTTCGAGTTGTACGACGAACCCGAGCGATTTGCAAAAAATTCGGCTGTTCGAGGTTATGTTCGATAACTGTTCGTGCACCAAAAGCGTGTCCTGCATGTCTGGCGCTATTTAGAGCACCAATCATGCAGGGATTGTCTGCCACTCACTGTAATGCCACAGCCATGGTGGTTGTGGCATTACAGTGATTGCCCAAATCGATGGGAACAGTGCTCACAGTGAAACATGGAAAGCCGGCAATTCAGCAGCAGCATTCACCGGTACCCGACAATTTAGAACCGAAAGAATAGAGAATCACACATAGATTAGATAGATAGAAACATGTCAGTCACATATATATGAAATACAGTGAAAGTGTTGTTTACTGTACTTGTCATTTAGTGTAAAGGATTTATTAAAAAAAATAATAGTGTTTTCATGCAAGGTCTCTTTAAAAAATCCGGCCGGCATTTCAGCAGCGGTACCCGACAATTTAGAATAGAAGGAATAGAGAATCACACATAGATTATATAGATAGAAACATGTCAGTCACATATATATGAAATACAGTGAAAGTGTTGTTTACTGTACTTGTCATTTAGTGTAAAGGATTTATTAAAAAAAATAATAGTGTTTTCATGCAAGGTCTCTTTAAAAAATCCGGCCGGCATTTCAGCAGCGGTACCCGACAATTTAGAATACAAGGAATAGAGAATCACACATAGATTAGATAGATAGAAACATGTCAGTCACATATATATGAAGTACAGTGACAGTGTTGATTACTGTACTTGTCATTTAGTGTTAAAATAAAGGATTTATTTTAAAATAAATTGGCGTAGGGTTCCCCATAATTTTAAGCTCTAGCAGAGGTTAAGCAGACGGCTGGGGCAGATGTTTGAAGCCTGGGAAGGGGGTAATACCCACGGAGCTTCCCAGGCTACTAATATCAGCCCCCAGCTGAATACCTGGCCTTTACTAGCTATTAAAATGGGGGACCCCCCCAAAAAAATGACGTTGGGTCCCCCCTATTTTAATAGTTAGCAAAGGCTAGGCAGACAGCTGGGGGCTGATATTAATAGCCCAGGAAGGGTGCCATGAATATTGGCCCCCTCCCAGGCTAGAAACACCAGCCGTCAGCCGCCCCAGAAATGGCGCACTTAGCCTCGCTCTTCCCACTGCCCTGTAGTGGTGGCAGTGGGGTAATAGGGCTGGGGTTGATGTCAGCTTATAATGCCAGCTGACATCAAGCCCAGGTTAGTAATGGAGAGACGTCTATAAGACACCCCCATTACTAACCCCTTAGTCAAAGTTAAAAAAAAAAAACACAAACACCCAGAATAAAGTCCTTTAATTGAAATAAAGACACAATTCTTTATTGTTCTAAATTAAACCAAACTTACCATCACACCCATTCCAGCTGAAGCCAACGATCTTCTGCAAAATAAAAATAAAATAATAAAGCAACATCATCCTTACCTTTCCATGGTTCCCACGACAGCTTCAGCTCTGCTAATTCACATGACAGGCTGGATCGCAGCAGAACGCTGCCATCCAGCTTGCCATGCCGCAGACACTGAGAAGCGCCGGCATGCTTGCGCTCCTCAGTGTCTCGCTGTGACGGCATGAAGATGAGCCGAGGTCATGTCCAATGAACTCGGCTCACCTCAGGCACGTCACTGACAGCGTGGGAAAATTCTCCTGCACTCAGCGCTACAGCGTGAGAATTCTCCCACGCTGTCAGTGACGTACATGAGGTGAGCTAAGTTCATTGGACATGAACTCACCTCATGCACGTCACTGACAGCGTGGGAAAATTCTCACGCTAAAGCGCTGAGTGCAGGAGAATTTTCCCACGCTGTCAGTGACGTGCATGAGGTGAGCTGAGTTCATTGGACATGAACTCACCTCATGCACGTCACTGACAGCGTGGGAAAATTCTCACGCTGAAGCGCTGAGTGCAGGAGAATTTTCCCACGCTGTCAGTGACGTACATGAGGTGAGCTGAGTTCATTGGACATGAGATCACCTCGGCTCATCTGGATGCCGTCACAGCCTGACACTGAGGAGCGCAAGCATGCCTGCGCTTCTCAGTGTCTGCGGGATGACAGGCTGGATGGCAGTGGGAAGAGCAAGGCTAAGAGCCAGAATTGGCGCATCCTACGGATGCGCCATTTCTGGGACGTCTGACGGCTGGTGTTTCTAGCCTGGGAGGGGGCCAATATTCATGGCACCCTTCCTGGGCTATTAATATCAGCCCCCATCTGTCTGCCTAGCCTTTGCTAGATATTAAAATAGGGGGGACCCCACGTCATATTTTTGGGGGGGTCCCCCATTTTAATAGCAAGCAATGGCTAGGTATTCAGCTGGGGGCTGATATTAGTAGCCTGGAAAGCTCCATGGGTATTACCCCCTTCCCAGGCTTCAAACATCTGCCCCAGCCGTCTGCTTAACCTCCGCTAGAGACTAAAATTACGGGGAACCCCACGTCAATTTTTTTTTTAATAAATCCTTTATTTTAACACTAAATGACAAGTACAGTAACCAACACTGTCACTGTACTTCTTATATATGTGACTGACATGTTTCTATCTATCTAATCTATGTGTGATGCTCTATCTTTCTGTTCTAAATTGTCGGGTACCGCTGGTGAATTGCCGGCCGGCTTCTTTAAAGAGACGGTGCATGAAAACACTATTATTTTTTTAAATAAATCCTTTACACTAAATGACAAGTACAGTAGCCAACACTGTCACTGTACTTATTATATATGTGACTGACATGTTTCTATCTATTTAATCTATGTGTGAAGCTCTATTCTTTCTGTTCTAAATTGTCGGGTACCACTGCTGAATTGCCGGCCGGCTTTTTTAAAGAGACGGTGCATGAAAACACTAATATTTTTTTTAATAAATCCTTTACACTAAATGATAAGTACAGTAACCAACACTGTCACTGTACTTCTTATATATGTGACTGACATGTTTCTATCTATCTAATCTATGTGTGATGCTCTATTCCTTCTTGTCTAAATTGTCGGTTACTGGTGTATGCCGCTGCTGAATTGCCGGCCGGCTTTTTTAAAGAGAGCGTCTTCTGAGCAGTTTGTCAGCTTTTGGACACCTTTGAAGGTGTTTACTATGTGTTTCTATGTGTTTTTGTTTGCCTGCCATTGGTTTTAACGGTGTTCGACGGTGTTCTAAGGTGTTCGATGAACATTTCGACGAACAGTTCCTCGAACATCCCGGTGTTCGGCGAACCGAACCGAACCCGAGCACTACGGGGGTGGCTCAACACTACTCCTGACTTTCTGGCAATTGTGTTTCACCATCGTCCACCTCTTGTGACAGTTTCCCACCTTCACCTTCGTGTGACCGTGGCTGCTCAAATATTTGGGCATCGCTATATGCGATCTCCTCTTGCCCCGCTTCAAGTGGACCAGGCGAGAGGCCCGAATCTATAAATGGGAAAGTGAACAGCTCTTCGAAGAGACCAAGTGTGGGATTAGTTGTCTCTGGACACTCAGCATGGTGGGAGGAAGGAGGATCAGGGTGAGGAATATGCAGTCCAGACTCACGGCTAGTGAGACTTGACCGTGTGGAAGACAGGGTGGTGGTGCTGGTGGTGGTTAAGTGACTGGAAGCATTCTCTGCTATCTAACCAATAACCTTTTCACACTGCTCTTTGTTCAATAGTGGTGTTCTGCGGTTCCCTATTAATTGGGACAGGAAGGTCAGGCGAGAAGATGTGGGTGTTTGTTGTGGCACAATTTCAGCTAGCCCACAGCCTCGGCCTCGTCCTCTGCATGCAACATTATCACCCTCACATCCACTTCCCAGTCCCTTGCCACACGCCTTGCCCATTTTAAATGGAGGACAATATTTTCCACGTTCACTACAAAAGGCTGGATTTGAACCAAAGTGATATGTGATCCGTGTAACGGACAAACCACAGTTTTAAATAGCTGGCCCGTTGGTAACTATTTTTAACAGCGAACTGGTGTCAATAACTTCGCTAACACACTGCAACAAAATTTCAATGGAGGCCAGAAATGGCAGAATTTTCAGAGCACTTATATGTGATCTGTGTGACAGACAAACCACAGTTTTAAATAACTGGCCTGTAGGTAACTATTTTTAACAGCGAACTGGTGTCAATAACTTCGCTAACACACTGCAACAAAATTTCAATGGAGGCCATAAATGGCAGAATTTTCAATGCACTTATATGTGATCCATGATTCATGTGACGGACAAACCACAGTTTTAAATAGATGGATTTTTAGCGCTGTAATACGGAAAGGATCTGGCTGTATTCTGCAGTGTCAACAAGCAAATGGAGCAGAAAAACTGTGTTCTCTGGATTGCTTTTTAAGCAAATTATCCGGGTTAAGGTAAAAAAAAAAAATATTCCTGGCCCCTGATACCTGGGGCTATTTCTAGAAATATCTGTAAAAGCACCAGCAGCAGACAGAATTGGAATAAACCCTCTTGTTATATGCACTGCAGTCTGCCACATACACTGCCTGCCTGCCTAGCACTGATATCTATGCAGCTGGATTAGTCCTCAGAAGGACTGTTAGTTGATATATGGTGATATACCTACACTAACTAAGAAACAAGCAAATCTCTCTCTAGCTCAGCAGCAACTCTCCCTACACTGCCTGATTCTGGAGTAGACTGTGACGAGCATTGTGGCGCCAGGCCTGATATAGACCTGATGACGCTGTGCGGCCAGCCAATCACTGTAATGCCACAACCAACATGGCTGTGGCATTACAGTGTGTGGCAGACAATCCCTGCATGTTCATTGCCTCTCTCAAGAGCGCCAAACATGCAGGGAGGGGACCCGAGCTCCCACCGAGCAACGCCGGAAATACTCGGCGAGCGCCGAGCATCTCGAGCAGTGAGATGCTCGGGCGAGTACCGAGCAGTAGCGAGCATGCTCGTTCATCATTACCCATGACGTATCTTTACATCGTAGGTCGTGAACACCTTCCAGACCATAACGTAAACTTAATTCAAAAATTGTGAAGGGGTTACTTAGCTAGAATGTCATTTGTGCATCATGCTCATCTTTAGTTGGGACATTTGAATTTATTTTTTGCTCATTCATTCATAGTTGTAGCAGGCATTTTTGTTAAGCTTTACTATATGACATCTGTTTTTTAGTGTCTGTAAGTCCGTGTTCAACTACTCAATAACAATCTTCTCTGATTGTTGCATTTTTGTTTCATATTTTTATGCATTTCCCTTTTATTTGATGCGTTTTTAGTGCAGATTTGAAACAGAGTTTTTATTTTTATAATAGAGAAAAGCTTTGATTTTGCACTTAAAAAAGTAACTGCAATTTTTTTCATGTGTTTTTTTCAGGCTCCACATAAAAGACTCTAGAGAAAAAAAGCATCAAAACTGCACAGCTCAGCAGCGTCTTTAGATGCACAGGGGCCCAGTTTTCCTGAAATCACTTCCACTTTGCTTGGACAGCAGAATTTCTGTGCAAAAAGAGCAGCAGAAAAAGCACAGTATTTATGTTAGATGTGAACACAGCTTAAATATCCCAGCAAAGTGGATGTGATTTCATGAAACTCCGGCCCTCGGTTCATTGAAAGATGCTGTTCTAATATGCTGTTTTAGTGCATTTTCTCTCTATAAGCTTCTATGTAGAGCCTTAAAAATTGCATGCAAAAAAATGCTTTCTGTACTATTCAAAAAGCTTTGAAAGCGTTACTTGACATCTGCACCAAAGACGCATCAAATAAGTATCAAATGCATTAAAAAACACAGCAAACACTCAATAATAGAGAAGATTACTATTGCGTTGTTTGGTGCAGACACCTGAAGAAAATATTCAGAAAAGAAAAGCAGTACAAAAAACATGGCATCTATGCTACATATGAACGCTGCTTCTGCGTTATATTTTTATTGGATAAGGCTGCTGACCGCTTTTAATGTTTACAGCAATATTGGAGTTCATGTACTCATTGTCACAGTGTGCTGATGCATCGTGTATCTATATGTTTGTTTATTGACCACATGGCATATTTGTGCACCTGTAAATTAATTTAACACTAAAGGTGTGCGGACCCTATTTTTCCTTTTTGTGTGTAGTACATATCGGTGGCTGTCACCCCGTCCAAAGCTCGGTACCCTTATCCACCCATCTTTCTCATACAAGGTTTTAATTGCAAGTTATGCCTGGTCTCCATTTCACTCCCCTTTCAGATGAGGCTTGTTTGGGACATGAAGAGGTAGGACATATAGTGGTTGGGGACCATCCATATTAAAAGGTACACCTTGATGTGGTTGAACGGCTTTTGTGCTCTTAGATCAAAAAATGCTAACCAAGTACCTTACGTTTTTAACATTTACAGCAATACTGGAGTTCATTAGTTGCAGTGTGCCATTGCATTGTGTATGTATATGTTTGTGAACGGCATAAAAAAAAAAAATTACTGTTTTTTGTTCATTCTGCCTCCCAAAAATCGGAATAGAAAGCGATCAAAAGCTGTAAATACTACCAATAAAAACGTCAACTCATCCCGCAAAAAACAAGCCCTCATATGACTCTGTCAGCAAAAATATAGAAGAATTATTGCCTTCAAAATATGGCAGTGCAAAAACGTTGTTTTGCAAAAAAAAAGCCTCTTATAGTATGTGACAGCAGCCAACCATAAAAAAACGAAATAAATCTGGTATCGCTGTAATCGCGCCGACCCGAAGAATAAAATCGTCTAATCACTTATACTACACGATGAACGGCGTAAAAAATAAATAAAACCAATTCTTCACCAGCAGTTGATTTGTTCACTCTGTCTCCCAAAGATCGCAGTAAGGCTTGGCTCACATTTATCTTGTGCTCTGCGCTGAGCGCCTACACTGGGGTTTCCGTGTAAATCTCTGAGTTACGTGATTCAGACAGAACCCCAGGTAGAAGATTCCATATAATGAAGCAGATGGGGACACTGTGGATGCCATCTAGCCTATAAGCCAGCAGTGTTGGTCTTTTTATGTGTGTGTAAAAGCGTGGTCCGCCACAGTTTTGTGCACCTATGAAAAGAAGAGCACTACTGAACAGAGGCCAGAAGGAGTGCAGAGTAACTCTGTTGCCTGATTAAAGTGAATTGATCCCATGGGGGTTTCATCTGAATCACGTCACTTAGATATTTAGATTGAAACCCCAAAGTTAGTGCTCAGCATAGAGTGCAGGATAAATGTGATCCAAAATATGTAAAATGTTTCCAACAAAAGCTTCAACTCAATCCGCAAAAAAAGCAAGTCCCCACTTAGGTCTCAGGTCCTTCATCTGCCCCTTCAAAAGAAATCCAGCGAATTCTGCGCTCCCAAATCCAAATACCCTACTCACTTTTGAGCTCCACAGTGTGCCTAAACTGCAGTTAGCATCCACATGTTTGGCATTTATGTAGTGAGGAGAGCCCACCTAATTTACAGGCGCATATCTCCAGAAGCACGAGCTGGGCACAATGTATGAGCACTGCAATGTACTGTGCACTACAATGTCAGGTTTGCAATTTTCACTCAGCAACATTCACTTCTGCTTGTTTCTGGCAAACACCCATGAAGTCAAAATCGTCACTACACCTGTAGATAAGATCCCAGAGGGCTGTCATTTCCAAAATGGGGTCACTTGAGGGGGGATTCTGCTCTTCTAGCATTTAGGGGCTCTGTATATAGAACTCGCAAACTATTCTAAGATAATTTGTTTTCCAAGAGTCAAATAGGATTCCATCCCTCCTGAGGCATGCCATGTGACTAAGCAGTAGAGTACAGGCACATATGGAGTATTGCCATGTTCAACAGAAATTGTGTGGCAAATTTTGGTGCCATTTTTACCTTTTTTTCTGTGTGACAATGTAAAATCTTTCGCTAAATCTAAATTTTTGTGTAAAAAATGTAATTATTTTTCTTCTCTGTCCAATGGTGTAAGGTTCTGTGACACACCCGTGATGTCAATGTGATCACTGCAAACCTAGATTAATTCATTGAGAGGTGTAGTTTGTAAAATAAGGTCACATATTGGGGATTCTGCTGTTCTGGCACCTCAGGGCCTCTGCCAAAATGTGCACTTCAATATGAAGCTCCTTTCCTTCAGAGCTTTGCACTGTGCATCTAAAGTAGTTTTCGAACACATATGATGTATTGGTACACTCAATAGAAATTGCATAAATGTGGTCCAATTTCTCCTATTATCCCTTTTGAAAATTGAAAACCTGAGAGCAAAATAACATTTTAGTTAAAAAAAATAGTAATTTTCCATTGGCTCACCCCAATGTTAAACAATTCTGTGAATCGCTTGAGAAATAAAAATGCTCACTACACAGCTTAATAAATTCCTCAAGATGTGTAGTTTCCTAAATGGGGTCACTTGTGGAGATATATGCTGTTTTCGCATGTCAGGGGCATTCAAAATCTGTTCCAGCCAAGATTGCGCTCCAGAATTCAATTGGCGCTCCTTCCCTTTCAAGCCCTGCCGTGTGCCCAAACAGTAGTTTTCCACCACATATGGGGTATCTTTGTACTCAGGACAAATTGCACAACAAATTGTATGGTTGCTTTTCTCCTGTTACACTTGTGAAAATGAAATATTTGGAGATGGAGCAACATTTTTGGGAGAAAAATGTATTTTTTCATTTTCATGACTCAAGAATGTAAAATTCTGTGAAGCACCTGTGGGTTCAAGGTGCTCACCACACATTTAGATAAGTTCCTTGATTTGTGTAGTTTCCAAAATGGGGTCACTTGTTGGGGGGTTCCACTCTTTAGGCACATCAGGGGCTCTGCAAGCACAGCAGAGCCCCTGATGTCTATTATCAGTCCACTATCTACTTCAACCAATTTTGCATTCCAAAAGTCAATTGGTACTCTTTCCCTTTTGAGCCCAGCCATGCACCCACACAGTAGTTTTCCCCCACATATGGGGTATCGTCGTACTCAAAGAAGTAGTACAACAAATTTTGTGTCCATTTTCTCCTGTTACCCTAAATAAAATGTTTGTTTTTTCCTTCCACACTGCATTAATTCCTGAAGAGTTAATAATTTCTTGAATGTGGTTTTGAGGGGTTCACTTTTTAGAATGGTGTCACTTTTGGGTATTTTTTGTACTCAGGAGAAATTGCACAATAAATTGTACGGTGCATTTTCTCCTGTTACCCTTGCAAAAATAAAAAAGCTGGATCTAAAGTAAAAAATTTTGTGAAAATGGTTAAATGTTCATTTTTTCCTTCCACGTTCAATTAATTTCTAGCACCTGATGGGTTAATAAACTTCTTGAATGTGGTTTTGAACACCTTGAGGTGTGTAGTTTTTAGAGTGGTGTCACTTTTGGGTATTTTTTGTCATAAAGGCCCCTCAAAGTCACTTCAAATGTGATGTGGTCCCTGACAAAAATGGTTTTGTAAATTTTATTGGAAAAATGAGAAATTGCTGATCAAGTTTTAACCCCTCTAACTTTCTAACAAAATAATTATGTTTCAAAAATTGTGCTGATGTGAAGTAGACATGTGGTAAATGTTATTTATTAACTATTTTGTGTGACATAACTCTCTGGTTTAAGGGCATAAAATTGCAAAATTTTCAAACTTTTTGCCAAATTTCCGATATTTTCACATATAAATGCAAGTCATAGCTGACACATTTTACCACTATCATGAAGAACAATATGTCTTGAGAAAACAGTTTCAGGATCATTAGGATCCATTGAAGCATTCCAGAGTTATTATCTCAAAAAGGTACACTGGTCAGAATTGAAAAAATTGGCCTGGACATGAAGGTGAAAACAGGCTTCGGGGTGAAAGGTTTAACGGTCCTTATCCCAGGTGTTGCCACAGAGGGCCTTTCACTCTATTTTTGCCCTAGTAAACTGTTATGACCCTGGTTCCCCAAAGACTCCTGACCTTGCAAGGGCAGTCCAGAGCTATCTCTCTATAGATAGCATTATTAATTTCTTAATTCCCTAGTGATGCATTTCCTCCTTTCAGGGGTTCATCAGGGAAGTGTAAGTTGCACACTACACAGTATAAAGGACTACGAAGTTGGAGTACAGCCTCTGTGGGATATGCTCCTCCTATATGGGGCTGTTCAAATAGGGATAAATGGGGTATATATGATCCAATCCTAAAAGTATTTGCCAATACAGGATTCTATCATTAATTACTTAATTCCCAGGTGATACCAAGGTTAATTGGATTACAAAATATGAATCAATTTTTCAGGTGAAATTACCTTTTACAGAAACTTTTTTATTATGTATTGCTGTTCTAAACATAGCAAGACTGTATCAATTGGCAAAAAAAGAGAACGAAGAAGGAAGTTTTTACAAAATAACAGAAAAACTGCTAAATTCTCTATCACTGTATAATAATACTACATGGAAATTCTAACAAACTGTGTCATTTCTATTTCCCAAATATTTAAATATTTGTATTTCCACTTTCTAAAAATTATCTATGTTCACATCCAAATAGTCTGTCGTGTTAACATGCATGTGTCATGCTGATCTGGGCTACTTATTAATTATTTAAATTGTGCTGGAACATATCAACTGACCACTAGTAATGTTAACTGACCATAAAAATATACCATTACACAGGAAAAGAAAAGCTCTGTAGTGTAAATGAGAGAAGGCATGAAAAGATCTGAAAATTCCCATTTTTACCTAGAAACAAGTGTTCATAAATTTCTTCAAGGGTTTTTCCAAAACGTATGTGAATTTTTTTTGCAAGGTTTGTCTGCGTTATATCATTATAACAGACTTGTGTATTATACTATTTTCCTGGTCTTCATAAATGATTATTTTGCATTCTTTTATGTCCCATTGGCCATTAAGTTATCTGTATTTCCATAAGGTTTGTACTTATAATTCAGACCTTTAGGCCAGGGTCACACAAGCTCCTATTCTCTCATCCAAGAGAATCAGGTCAATTATACAAATCACAGTCTGACCACTGTTTGATGAGAGTGTGATCATAGTGTGATCCGATTTTCTCAGGTGAGCAGAAGATGGAGAAAAACTTTTTTCCATCTTCTCCATTCTGTTCGTTCTTGGAAATTGGACATGTCATCCGAGTGCAGTCCAATGTTTTCCACGAACTTATTAACTTGCATAGCTGAATGCAATCAGAATATTAGGGCATGCTGTGATTTTTCCTCGGGCCTACTCTATCCGGGGAAAAAAAATCGGACATGTGCACAGCCCCAAAGAACAATTATGATCCGAGTGCCATCCGATGTTTTGTCAGTTTGCACTCAGAAAATACGGTCATCTGCACAAGCCCATATCGTAATTTTGGTGGTGCTATTATAGAAAGTATAATGAAAAAAATTAAAATACCTTTCGACTTTTTGTATTTTTTAATGATTTTGAAATGATAAAGAGATTATATTTTATTTAAATTAAGCGTGCCCTTACTTTGTGTGCTACTTCTCGATAATTTTGCAACATTTTTAATGACTAGAATATTTTGATGTCATCAAATACTCAGGATATAATTCAATTAGAAACCCAGGGAATAAGCTGGTGAGACCAAAGTGTTTTTTATGGATATACAGGCTAGTTCCTATATCTCTCAGTTTTTGGGTTCCCTCATTTCTTTACAACAGTTATTTTGCCAATTTTCAACAGCCACACATTCTTTGTAAAAAATCATGCCTCCTTCTCCTTTACCTACATTTGATGTAGAGCAGCACTTAAAACAGCTCATGAATGTACCATAACACTTGTACATCAGAAACCTAATTCTGTTCTATTATGAATAATAAATCTGTTTAATTGCATGTTTCCTTTCATCTAATGCTTTCCAGACATCCACCATAATTTTTTAATGTCGGGTGAAAGCATGTAAAAAAAACATTGTCATTGTCGATCCTTAAAATTTTGCATATAAAATATATTTTTCCTGAATAATGGAAACCATAATAAATACCAGAATTGATGTATTTTAGTCACTTTGGCTCCGAAAAAATATAATGGGAAAAAAAATGTAAAAAAATGTGCATTTATACCAAAATTATAGCAATATAAACTACAACGTGCCAAAAAAAAAGGTCCAACAATTCTCCATTTATGTAAAAAATAAAGCCATAGTAAACTATGTCTCAGAATATGGTGATATAAAACAAAAATTGTATTTAAAATGTTTATTTTTTTTACATTAGCAAAATATACTTACAACTATTTAAATTGGTTAGCATCTTATACAAACTGAGCAGGAGAATATAGATAATATTTCATTTTTAAAACACCACTGTAAAAGTAAAACACAAAAAACAATGGCAGAATTGTAGTTTTCTTTTACGCCTCTTGAGAAAGCTAATTACGCGAAACGCACATCGAGGCTTGCGGGCCCCACACTTGCTCGCTCCTGCTCTGTCGGTCCACTCCCTCACCTCTCTTTTCCCCCGTTTTTTGGAGCAATTGTTGGTGTTTACACTGGTGAGTTACTTACATCTTATGCAATATATATCTTGGATATCTTTTTAATGTCTGATGCTTTAAGATGTCTATATATGTATACATCGTATATCCAGATTGCTATTGGCTTTTAGAGTAATACACTCATTGCTCCCATCTTAGTGCTTTACTATTTATATAGGTCCTGTTAGCCCTGCGCCTTGGGAGGACCTATTTATTTGTAATCTGTATCAGGACTTTTTCCTGACTACTTATTTTTATGGGTACCTTCCTCTCCTTTGCTGCAGTGTGACCGTGGCCATTTTCCCATGTATTTCTCTACTTTGACATGCTCTGCAACTCACATGTATTTGAGACATGTACTTTTTTTAATGTGACTTTTCTATTCTCAATAAAGCTTTTTCTATTTATGCCGTGTACTCAGTTTTCTCCAGTTTTTGTATTTACTTTTGAGTAGGCAATTTTCCATGGTTATGGAGTATAAGTTGTATCTCTTCTATATCTCCTATCCATGATGTTGTGTATGTTGGTCGATGTGTTTACAATTCTCCATTTATGTAAAAAATAAAGCCATAGTAAACTATGTCTCAGAATATGGTGATATAAAACAAAAATTGTATTTAAAATGTTTATTTTTTTTACATTAGCAAAATATACTTACAACTATATAAATTGGTTAGCATCTTATACAAACTGAGCAGGAGAATATAGATAATATTTCATTTTTAAAACACCACTGTAAAAGTAAAACACAAAAAACAATGCAGGATTGTAGTTTTCTTTTATTGAGAATATTTAATAGTCAGAAGCAAACAAATTCAAATAGTATTCTCTTCGCTTAGTGTAAATCACCTAAAAAGGTCAATGCCATTTTATACCATATAGAAGAATTCCTAAGTCAAAGAAAATTCACACAACCTTGTGCACAGCACAACAGGGTTCTCCACCCTGCTTTACAGCTATCTCCTCATATGGTACAGTACAGCCAATCAGGAGGTACTACCATAGCCTGTATAAAAGGAGAAGCATGAGATGCAGCAGCTACTTTGTGGTGAATCCGGATACTGACAGGACATCACAGCTCATAGCTTAGCCACAGAGTTTGGAAGAGAAAGTCTTAAATGTTGAAGAGACTGTACTGATTGGGTATGACAGCAATGAAGAACATAAGTGTGTGAGGAAAAGAGAACAATAAAGATGTAATTGATAGAGTGAGAGATAAGAGAGCAGATCAAGCCAATGAGACAGGGCCAAGGAGGGCCACAAACTGGAATCTGGTGTTGCTTGTGTGGCAACCCAGAGGGTCTGGTTGCCACAGTGGTATTGCCATCCTTAAAAGAGGTAATGCCATGTCTGGAGGCAAGCAGGGGTTTACATGCAACACTTTCCTGGCTCCAGGCCAGCAAGGGGAGTCCCTCCCCTTGGCAACTGGTATCTGGGGGTGGGGTTAGTTTAGTCAGTGGCAGAGAGTTGAGTTTAGGACACTGAAGAGAGAGGAGCTAGGGAGCTTGGGACTGGAGCTGGAGATAGCTCGTCCTAGCTGGACTACTCAAGGAACCGGACACTGGAGTCTGAGGCTGTGGGACCCTTCAGGACCCAGCAGCTGATACCGTAGGGCAGGAGATTGCAGGTCTCCTGGCCCCATAAGACGCCCAGAGGCTCAGCAGCACCGAGGGACCAGTACCGCTACGGAGGAGCGAGGCATTCACAAGGCCCGAGCTGCCAGCCATACGGGTGAGCACCGCACGTTACACTCAGGGATGTGGGCTACATCACAGCTACAAGCAGAATAGCCAAAGAGAATAGTGAGAACGGCAGGCCTACAACTCCACCTGCCCAGGAGGACTCTATGCTTGCTCCCAGACTGACCAGACTCTTATCTCTAGCCAGTACTCCAGTCCAGGCCTGTCTAATTGCTACCAGTAAAGACCCTGGGACTGCACTATATGGACTCTGTGGTTATTTCTGCACCGCGATACCCTGCACAACCACCATCATCCACACACACTGCCCTGAAGCTACACTCTTCCTGTGGGGAGTTATACTACCCTTGCTGCCAAACCACCAGCTTCAGAGGACTGTTCCGCAGTGGCAGCCTCATTAGCCGCACTCCACAGGTGGTGTAGTTGGACATTATATATAACCTACACACCTATACTACCCTTGGATTGACCACCTGGGTCACGGACTGGGTCACCGCCACTGTGACTACAACCCCCGCTCCGGGTACCCCACGGCCCAGGGGGCGCGTCACTTGCATGATCAGTGTGATTATAGTTCTGTTACAAGCCACCAATATTGCTGAAAGAAGAAAAAAACATTTAATTCTGTGACTGCCTCGCAAAGTGTGTATATCACAAACAGTACTGATTTCTTGCATACCTATTTTGTTAGTTTAATTTTATGTAATCACATATCAGCCCAATTTTGCAACATGTTGCCACTGTTCTTTTTTGGGCATTTACCTAGCATTTTTTCACTCCTTTTTTTAAGAGGGATATAGTGTTAAAAGATACAAAAGAGAATTAAAAAAATGTGGTGTGCAGAGTACCCGGTACTCTGCAGACTACATATGTGTATACTGTATAGATAATCAACAGTGACATTCTCAATGATCCTAGTCATTCATTTTCCTTTTTCTTTTTCATTTGGCCCAGACTACCTTGACCACTTTTTCCATCCATAATTCGTTCCTGCAAAATGTAAAGCACAACCATCTTTGGCTTACTTTTTTTCAAGCATCTTCCTCACATTCCCCCACCTCTACACAAACCATATGGTGCAATAACCAGTGCTCTAGACAGAAAAAAATGTCCCCTCCTTGTTCTGCATAGTAATAGTACCCTCCTTTTGCGCCTCACACAATATAGTAATAATGTCCTTTTGTACCGCCTTATAATAATAATAATAATAATAATAATAATCACCCTTTGCCTCCCCGCCAGTGCTTTCTTATAATAAAGACCCTGTACCTTCATATAATAAAAAATGTCACCATCATTGTGTTATCTTATAAAATACCGCTGCGAATTACTACAATAATGATCCCCCATTGTCTCCTTATAATAATGCCCTACTGTCCCCCATATGCAATATGATGACCCCACATCACCTTTATACACAATATGATGGCCCAACACACCCCTATGCACAATATGAGGGCCCTACCATCCCTCCACACACAGTATGATGCCAACACATCCACTCGTACACAGTATGATGCTCCACCGCCCCCACACAATTTGATGCCCCACAGCTCCCCATATACAGTGTGATGCCCTATAGCCCTCCTATACATAGTATGATGCCCCATATCTCCGTAAACACAGTATGATGCCCCATATACTCATTATGATGGCCCCCACAGTACATTACTCCATATGATGCCACCACAGCCCTCCTGACACCCAGGCTCCATAATAATAATAAAAAGCTTATACTGACCAAATACTGGTTCCTCATCCACCATACCCTCCTCCTCCTCTTCCTGCATGTCTAACAGTTATCCAGCAGTGCAGGCGCTGCAGACAGTGCATTGCAATGATGTTATTGTGCTGCCTGACATCCCTTTACTGCCTCCAACAGGTCATAGGCCAAAGTAGCCTTTTGCCTGCTACAGTAAGTGGCAAAGCAGAGAGCTGATGGCTGTCTTCTCCACTACAACTGTACATAGTATCGGCATCCTGAGAAAGACAAAACAATTACATTTTTGCCTACTGTCAGATTGACCCATCTGGCATTTGCCAGATTTGACCAATGTCCAGTCTGGCCCTGCCAATAGCCATAACTGTTGAGATCATTTTAACATTTCAAGGCTATGTACAGATTAAAACTGTTTAAAACTTAAAAGGTTTTAATACCATCCCCAAATCTGACAAAGGACTTCTACATACATATTATCAACTTTATATGAACTGGATGTGATCCTAATTACTAAATGAAAAAAAGGCCAATAACTATACATTATGCAGTAATCGGTGCATAAAGAAAAATGAATGTAAGGGAGTTTTTTATTATTGCATTATTTTTGTATTTATTATTATTACTATTATTTTTCAATTTCATTATTAAAATAATTATTTAAATATAAATGTTTAAATAGATATTTATTATCATACTATTTTGGGGATATTTGTAATACTATTATTATTATTGTTTATTACTCATAATTGCCCTATCACTAGTTGGTGTTGTACGTCATTACACATCTGGTACTTCCGAAGAAACTAGGGAATTGTAATGTATCAGCATAGGATGTGAACAGTTCTGACCAGAGCTGCTTTTTGCAATTGATATGATTTAGTCAACAGTGAGGTTTAAATGCTAGAAGTCAATGAATGCACTAACGCTGCCATTATGTGTCAGAGTTTAAAGCTGCATATACAGATGCACCTTCCTGCCCTCATGCATGGTAAATTAGAATGTTACAATACACACTGTTGATATGTGTTTAATGCACTTCATGACACTGATAGATAAGTTGCTGGATACATACCTATGTAGGGTAGAGTTTTAAGTTCTTCCCGAGGGTTTTGGAGATAGCACCCAATGTGCCGATGACCACTGGTACTACAGCTGCTGATTTGTACTATATTCTATGAATTTCGAGCTTCAGGATATTTTTCAAACTTTTCCATTTCCTTTTCCTCGACCCTTCAATCCTCAGTTATTACTATATTGACAATCCATACCTTCTTTTTCTCGATGATGGTTAAGTCGGATGTGTTGTGGGACAATACTTTGTATGTTTGTTCCAAAATATTTTCACATATTCCTTTTTCACCACTTTTTCCACTCTGTGCTTCCACCATTTCTTCTTAGTGGCCAGCTGGTAATTTTCACAAATGTTTCATTTCATCTTTTTTGCCACAGTTTCTCATTGTTTGCAGTCAGTATTTGTAATTTTTTTTTAAATTTACATGAACTGTGCACATGGTCTACAGTTTTATCTGATTTCTTGCACAGTCCACACTTGACATCATTATAAGACTTTTTTATTTCATGGCTTTTATAGCAATCAGTGCACTTTATTGGCTGTTATTCAAGTCGTCCACCAGTGCATACTTTTCTTCAGTGACTGTTTCTGACTTGAATAATTTTTCTGTCACCAGATTTTCAGGACAGGTACAGTCTGTCAACATCACTTTGCTGGTACAAAGCATAGTGAATAATCATCAACCAGCTAACCCAACAATGTATCTTATGACAAATACTGCCCAGGTGTTTATGGCTTTTATGGTGTTGCCACCATTTAGTTTCTTTAGAATTTTTTGCACTCTTTAAATGTACTCTTTACTGATCATATGTTTTACTTGCATGTGCTTGATTTTATCTAGCTGCAAAATGCCTAGGTATTTATAAGCTTTGTTTTGATTGTTCTTAAAGAAGTGCTCCCATCAAAATATTTATCCTCTTAAAATATTGCAATCATTATATTATATAGCATTGTGTACTTACAATTGCTCATTTTACCCTTCTATCCAGCTAATTCTTCTCTTTTCCATTAGGTCTATGACATCACATGATTAAAAACTAACTTACTGAATCCTTCTAAGCTCTATGTAGAAACAGGAGGTAAATTTTCCCTGTATGAGTCAAGAGTCACTGCAAGAGTCAATGGCAGGGGGGAGAAGGGTAGCATTTGGGTCAGTAGTTGAAAAGGGGAATAAAAAATGCAGGTAAAAGAGACTTCTTGTTATTACATGGAGCAGAGAAAGAGAAGAATTAGCTGGGTAGAAAGGCAAAATGAGCAATTGTAAGTAAACAGTGCTGTATAATATGATGATTGCTATATATTATGAGGATAAAACTGATGGGCGTGCTTCTTTAATAATTGGTCAGTTTGGCATTTCAGTGCCTTTGCTGTCCATGAGTTTTCTCTTCTTAATAATAGCAAAGTAGCACATTTTTTCAAGGCTAAAATTACATTGAAATATCTGTACTGAATATTCTCACAGTATTGGTCAAACATTGATTTTCAGCATCAGATTTTCCATACAGCTTCAAATCATCCACGTTTAATAAATGTAAAATCCTCTCTGAGTTCTTGTTGGTTTGGAAACCCAGATTCATTTTCTATAGAATTATTAATAGTGGAATCAAGGCAATGATGCACAACAGGGGTGACAATGAGTCACCTTGGAAAAGACCGCTGCGGATGTTGACCAGTCCATAGTTTTCATTTCCATCCATCAGTTCTGTCTTCTGACATTTCATTACCTTTTCTGCAAATGTTTTGATGTTTTTGCTGATGCCAGATGCTTCTAAACACTAGATGATCCAACCTTGAGACAGTGAATCGAATGCCTTTTGTAGTTAATCTAGACCATGTGAAGATTTGTTTTTCTACTTTTACTCCTATTAACAATCTGGAGCGGATCTTTTGCGCCTCCAGGTCTCCTTTTGTTTTACTTCTGTTCCACTGGTAATATGTTATTTTATAGTAGGCCTGAATATTACTGAAGTGACCGCGGGCAAGGCCACACGTTGATATCCATGATCTGGCCCAGCAAGATCTCCACACACAGACTCTACGTTGATAACCGTATCTTTACTTGTATACATTTTTATCACAGCAGAACACAATAAATGACAACCGTAAATGTTCACAGCAATAACGTGTACTTATAAGCTGACCCTCACTGTCCCTACTCACACGTTACCAGTCCTTTACTCCAGAAGGATGTGTCCCCCGTCGCAGGCTTGTCTGTCTTTGCAGGAAGGTGTCCCAGCCGAAGAAAACAGGAACAGCAGACTTCGCTGAAAGGAAGGAATACTTCGGCCTCTCGCCAGAGGTCCCGCTTACAGTCTCTCTGATCCGGGTAGTAGCTCTTGTGGATTGCCTTATGTGGTTCACACTCCAGTAGCGGGGAGTGTAACAGCTGAATCCTTCAGCAGTGCGGAAGCTGGGGAAAACTCTGAGGATCAGGTGTCAGATAACAGAAACCACGTTGAGAGTATCCTCTACGGCACACACGAGGACCTGCACACCGTCCTGGTTCCTTTCACAGACCACCTCAGACTCTCCGCGCGCTTTGCTTTTTTTTTCACTTTGCTCACGTGACTCTCCAGGGAGGGACCCTGGAGACTCAGTCTTTTTCTCTGTCATCACATCCTGCGCAGGTGCAACCTCTTGCCACAAGGTGGCAACACCATCCTGCGTTATCATTTCTGTCACAGGCTCTATCTCAATTATCACAGAACAGCCAGAGCCTGCAAGCTCACTACACGCCCCCCCGCTCAAAGGTTGGCAGTCCCTGCCAACGGCCGACTCCAGGGCGGCGATGGCTGTGGATGTTACAGGGGGCGGCTGGGAAGAGGGCCACACATATTGGTCTCTGTAGGACTGTCCTGGAGGTACCCCTGCAGTGGATCTCGTTGTCTGCCTAACGGGTTGGATCCCCTCTCTCCTATCAGTCACCCCACTCTCTTTCCCAGTCGACATGTCAGTAGAGGAGGTAATCAGTTCAAGTGCATCAGTCAGACGGACAGGGGTAGGCATGCATTCAATCTCTACATCCCTGGGGTCAGAGTCTCCGACAGTATTAGTGATATCCATCTCTCTAGGTATCACAGTAGGGGAGTCAGGCTGGGAGCGACAGGGGCGCAACACATTACGGTGCAAAGTACGGATGCTGCCGCTGTCTTCGCCCTGCACTCGATAGACGGGGCCACCGGGGTATGGGTGTCCAATTACTCGATAGACTTCGGTCTCCCACTTAGGCCGGAGTTTCCCTTGCGGTTTCTTTATACGGACTAGGACCAGTTGACCTACATTCAGTGAGTCCTCTTGTACCGGAAGTGGGTCAGCGTGCACTTGATCCTAGATTTGTCGGCCTACTAGCCGGTAGACAGTCTCCATTCTCTGGCGGTGTGTTTGTAGCCAGGAAGGATAGGTACCACAGGTATCTTCTTCGGAGTTAGACAGTTGCAACTCATGGATGTCTTTGCCTGGACGGCCAAAGAGAAGGGTGTATGGGGTGTATCCGGTGACGGAATGGACTTGATTATTATAGGCCCACAGCAGTTCTGGGAGGAATCGAGGTCAGTCGGGCTTTTTGTCTTCAGCCAGTGTCCGGATCAGTTGTAAGAGGGTCCGGTTAAAGCGTTCACACGTGCCATTCCCTTGTGGATGGTAAGGGGTGGTCCTGGACTTCTTGATTCCATACATCCGTTGGAGTTCTTCAATGACTCGCCCTTCGAAACAAGCCCCCTGATCAGAGTGCAGCCGCTCCGGACATCCGTAGACCCGAACGAACTGTTGACAGATGGCCTGTGCAGCTGATTCGGCAGTCTGATCCTTGGTAGCAACAGTGACGGCGAATTTCGTGAAGTGGTCCACCATCACCAGACAGTACTGGTAGCCACTATTCGCCGTTCCAATCAACAGATAGTCCACCATCAACAGCTCGAGGGGCCTCGACGTCCTAATAGTCTGGACGGGTGCACGCTGTTCAGCGGACTTGTGGAATTCACAGGTACGGCATTCTTGACAGATTCTTTAAACCAGCTTATGGAGCCCCGGACAAAAAATGAACTGCTGGGTCCACCGGAGGGTCTTGTCTATGCCGAAGTGGCAGTTCCTCCTGTGAGCTTCGCCCACCATCTCATGGGCCAACTGCACCGGGACGACAATCTGAAAACACTCCTCCAGCATATGGGATAAAAGGGCCCTGCGATACAGGACTCCATCTTTCACGATCAGCCTATCCCATTGGGCAGAGTCAAGGCTCCGGTCGATAGTCGGGCTCTCACTTCGGAGGGTGGTTTCTCTTGTTTATTCACATACCGTTTCAGTAAGACGTGCTCGGGATCTCGATCTTGAAGCTTGGCCCATTCTTGCTGGGACAGGGGAGATCCCACTACGGCTTCAATCCCTCCTACAGCATACTGGCGGCTATCTTCTATTTGCTTTGCGAGCCGGGCAAAGTCAGGCATCTCATCTTCCTCCAACTCTTCATCCCGGTCCCCCACTGGCGGGGATGATGTCACTCTAGACAGGCTGTCAGCATTCTGATTCTCATTCCCCGCTCTGTATTTAATTTTGTACTGGAATCTAGAGAGCCTGGCCATCCAGCGCTGTTCCTTTGCCCCTAGTTTGGCATTCTCTAGGTGGGCGAGAGCATTGTTGTCCGTCATGACCTGCACCTCCACTCCTGTCAAATAGCCAGCAAATTTCTCCGTCATAACCCAAGTCAGAGCCAAGAGTTCCAAGCAGAAGGAGCTGTAGTTGACGGGATTCTTTTCGGTGTCACGGAGAGACCTACTGGCATAGGCTATTACGCGTTCTTTATTATCTTGAACTTGAGAGAGGACCGACCCCAGACCTTGAAGGCTGACGTCGGTGTGCAACTGGAACGGTAATGTGTAATCTGCATAAGCCAGAACAGGGGGTGATGTTAGAGCAGCCTTAAGTGCCTGAAAGGATTTTTCTTGGTCAGGCCCCCAACTGATGCGTCATCCTCTGGGACTGTTCGCGGTCCCTCGGAGAACCTCATGCAGTGGTTCAGCAAACCGAGCAAAGTCCTTGACAAACCGACGGAAGTAGCCTGCCAGCCCCAGAAAAGCCCGAACTTCTTTGACGGTAGTTGGCTGCGGCCACTCTTGAACGGCTGCTATCTTCTCCGGAGAGGGCTGGACACCTTCGGCCGAGATCTGGTGACCCAAGTAGTCGATTTCCTGCTGGAACAGACGGCACTTGCTGGGCTTCAACTTCAAGCCGTGTCCCCTCAAGCGCTGGAACACTTGGCCAAGCTTGTGAAGATGATCCTCAAAGGTGGCGGAGTATACCACGATGTCGTCAAGGTATATCAGCGTAAACTCAAAGTTGAAGTCTCCCAGACAGCGTTCCATCAGTCTCTGAAAGGTCCCGGGTGCGTTATTCAAGCCGAACGGCATCCGGGCGAACTCATACAGGCCCATGGAAAGGATGAAGGCTGTCTTTTCCCTGTCCTTCTCACTCATTGGAACCTGCCAATATCCACTGGCCAGGTCTAGGGACGAAAAATATTTGGCCTTCTTCAGGGCGGTCAGTGACTCTTAAATCCGGGGAAGTGGATATGAGTCCCGGATAGTGCAAGCGTTCAGCCTATGGTAGTCTACGCAAAATCTCAGGGAACCATCTTTCTTTTTGACTATCACCACGGGTGCAGCCCACGGGCTCTGGCTTTCACGTACCACTCCAGCGTGTAGCATGGATTCTAATAGGCTTTTCACCTCCTGGTATTGTTGAGGTGGTATCTGCCGGTACCTCTCGCGGATAGGGGGGGTATCGGCCGTGGGTATCTCGTGCTGGATACTTGTGGTACACCCAAAGTCTGTGTCATGCCTTGCAAAGGAGTCTTGGTGTTCCCGTAGGAGTTCCTCCACTTGAGACACTTCTTGTTTGGTGTATTGAGACGTGTCTAGCTGTACTTTTTCCCGTAGTTTTCGCCCAATGTCTTCATCGTCTACTTGAGCGTTTATGGCTGAGACGGTTACCGTCCAGTCGCCTTCTGTAGACGGGATGAATTTTAGGGGTCCAATGGGATTCACTTCCGTGGGTAGAGCATATACCTGGGCAAGTTGAGTGCCGGCTTCAAGGGCTAGGCCTACGTCTGCAGTGTTGTTTAGCCTGACAGGGACTCTCCCGTTCCTCACGACGGCCAGAGTACGAGCAACTAGTGGGTTTAGCTTACCCCCACTTGGGGTCCTCGGCTCGATCAACACTTCAACCCCCTCAAGTTGTCGGTGGGTGTTAAGGGGTAAGGAAATGACTGTCTCTTTTTCAGCGGGCAAAGTAATCCGGGTACGGCGTGGCACCGTAATGGCGACTAGGGGTAGTTGTTCCTCTGCCATCTGTTGAAGTCCAACGGTCCGGATTACGCACTGGAACGCCAGACGAGTCGGCTTATGTTTGGTGACTTTCTGCCAGTATTTGGGTCCTTTTCTTGTCAACAGCATAAGATCCAGGTCTTTCAAGATGTTCATTCCTACTATCACTGGGGTCTCGGAGCCGAAACCTTCCTTGACGATGACGATCCCTCGTTTCCCTAAGTCCTGTATGCAGGCCTTTGTGTCCATCCAAGCAATTCCGGTCACTGCAATGGGTAGATTATTAGCCGCAATAATCTTAATGGCGGTGTCTGGGTCACAAGCAGTTCTTGGTTTGAGGTAATTTTCGTAAAACTGTTCAGAGATCGTGGTCACTTGTGACCCAGTGTCCATCAGTCCCTGTACGGCAATTCCTTCCAGGACAACTTCAAGTGTCGGGCTACTCGAGGCAAGAGCACTCCGCCGTCGGCTCTGTTTTTCCACACCCCTCTCTTTGGCCTCCCCTGCTGTGCGAGCCTCAACTGCAGGGGTGTCTAGTTTAACGGCGGCCATTGTGGTGAGGCCCGGCGTGGTAGCTCTGCTTGTGGATATGGCTGGGGTTCCATTCGCTGGTCTGATCGAAATTCCCTTCGCTGGGGTGACTGAGGGTTTGTTCGCTGGTGCGACGGAGGTTTTTGCGGAGGGAAGTGTTGAGGACAACGATTTGCCCTATGGCGAGGATCACCGCATGACCAACACTGTCCCACGGGACGGCTAGGCTGTCTTCGCTGGTCTCCCTGTCCGTCTAATGTTAACTGTAATATCTGTTTCTGTAAGTCTGCTACCATCTGTTTCAGGTCTTCCGTGTCACTGTTCGGATTTTTAATGTCAGATATGGATCTGCACGCAGCACCTTGAATCCCCACATCCATGACGGGTCCCCTTGAACGTTCTATGGCTTCCTGTTTGACTTCAGCAAAAGTAAGAGTCGGCATCATCCGGTTCAAGTCCTGTAACGTGCGGTTAAGATACTGGTCTCTCAGTCCTATTACAAATTGGTCTCTCAGTACCAGGTCACGAGGAGCCATACCAGCTAGTTGTTCCCCTTTTCCACAGGTTTGTTCAAGGAGCACCTGAAGGGCGTTCGCATATTGGGGAATATCCTCCCACTCAAGCTGCGTCCGTCTAAAGAACATGTGTCGCAGTGTTCCCGGGTATGTGGTCGGCCCATAGGTGTTCTCCAGCACCCGCACCAAATCATCCACTGTACGCTGGCCCCTGACCGTCTCCAGTCTGACTGTCGTCCATGCCTCCCCTTCTAGCGTCAGTACCGCCATTTCTGCCAATGTCTTAGGATCAATATTATACATTTCCCCCAGTATCCGGACATGTTCTGCCCACTCTGGTACAGGGTAGTTTCGTCCGCCAAATTTCCTGACCTGATTCACAATAGACACCGGCGGGGCTTTTTGACTGTACACGTGGCCTGGGTGGGAATCTTGCTGTTCACAGATCCTGCCGACTATGCCAGATGAAGTGACCGCGGGCAAGGCCGCGTGTTGATATCCATGATCTGGCCCAGCAAGATCCCCACACACAGACTCTACCGTGATAATCGTATTTTTACTTGTATACATTTTTAACACAGCAGAATACAATAAATGACAACCGTAAATGTTCACAGCAATAACGTGTACTTATAAGCTGACCCTCACTGTCCCTACTCACACGTTACCAGTCCTTTACTCCAGAAGGATGTGTCCCCCGTCGCAGGCCTGTCTGTCTTTGCAGGAAAGCGTCCCAGCCGAAGAAAACAGGAACTGCAGACTTCGCTGAAAGGAAGGAATACTTCGGCCTCTCGCTAGAGGTCCCGCTTACAGTCTCTCTGATCCGGGTAGTAGCTCTTGTGGATTGCTTTATGTGGTTCACACTCCAGTAGCGGGGAGTGTAACAGCTGAATCCTTCAGCAGTACGGAAGCTGGGGAAAACTCTGAGGATCAGGTGTCAGATAACAGAAACCACGTTGAGAGTATCCTCTACGGCACACACGAGGACCTGCACACCGTCCTGGTTCCTTTCACAGACCACCTCAAACTCTCCGCGCGCTTTGCTTTTTTTTTCACTTTGCTCATGTGACTCTCCAGGGAGGGACCCAGGAGACTCAGTCTTTTTCTCTGTCATCACATCCTGCGCAGGTGCAACCTCTGGCCACAAGGTGGCAACACCATCCTGCGTTATCATTTCTGTCACAGGCTCTATCTCAATTATCACAGAACAGCCAGAGCCTGCCAGCTCACTACATTACCATCCACTTCATTAGTGAGCAGTTTGAACATTGCTGGCAGGCTGGTTATTTGCCTGTTATTCCTAGGTGATATCCCTATTGCTGGGTCTTTTTGGATCGGATACGTTACTTTTAGCAAACCACCAATTTCATCATTCTGTAGAATCTCATTAAACTGTTTGGCCAATATTAGATGAAGGATGGTCAGATATTTGAGCCAGAAGCCACGCAGCTGATCTTTACTCGGCGATGTCCAAGTTTTGTCCCTTTTCAGACATGGATTGATCATTTCAGCTGCTATGACCAGGTGTTCTATATTATCTTTACTGAAACTTTTGTCAAATTCTTTGATTTGTTTGGCACTGTTGTTGTAGTCTTTTTAGTTTTGCCAAAGATCTTTCCAGAACTGCATTGTTTCTTTTCTACTTTTTCCACTGTTGTTACCATTTATGCTTTGGTAAAATCAACTTTGGACTGACTGAAATAGCTGATTTTGCTTGTACAGGATGATTCTCTTTTCCTGGCTATTTCAGTAATCTGTTGTTTCACAATTTCCAGTGCTTCATCGATTTTCCTTGTGTTTAGCCAGTGGTTTTATCAACCACTAATTGATCTTTGTATTCTTTGATTTTTGCTCTTTCATGTTCTTCAAATTACTGGCTTTGGATCTTAGTTTTTTTATTTTTAGCTTAAATCTACGTCTCCACTTTGGCACAGGTGTTCAAGGAGTATTTGATCTTTGGATTTCAATAACAAGTTTCACAATCATTTTCTATCACTGTAGATGAACTGATCTGGTTCTGCCAATTATATTATTTTCACAGTTGCAACTACTTTGCTTGTGTCTTTTATGATCGATGACAGATTTTTTGGGGGGCCCTTGTTTTAGAGGTCTTTGACTTTCCATACATCTACATGCATGTGTCATTATTTTTCCCTTCAGTTCTCCTTGTCTTTGTGTCAGTTCATCAGTTGTTTCTATTCTGACTTTTGCATGTTGTTGAAAATAAGAACGGTATCAATGCAAACATACCATGTGTATAATTAAACTGGCCAAGGAGTAGAGACCTCCTCAACTCCAATGCATATTTCACCTTTGCTTTCTCATTGGAGTTTGAGGGTCTCTACTCATCCAGTTTTGCTGTACACATGACATGTTAGCATTGATTATTGCTCTTATTTTCACAGAAACTTCAACTTTGGGATTCTATTTACTTATCATGAGTTATTATGGATTATCCCCCTTTATATCATCCTGTACTTACACATACTATTCCATGTTATTTATCTTGAGGTCTCATGTGATACCATGCTTTTATTGCATGACTTTCACCATATACAGACTCTGTACTGATGATATATGCTGCCCCCTTATCTGATTTTTTTTTCCATGAACTATAGTTCTGTGCTGCTGCCCACTTAATTTTGTGCATTTAAAGATGGTATACTTAATAAATCTATAGGGATATTTATTTTTGAGTGGCTATGGCTATTCAATTGCAGTTCATTTATGAAAATTTGTTTACATCTTTAACCCATTTCTGACATCTGCTGTACATGTATGCTGCAAGTGTGGAGCAGGTATATGGAGTTGGATAATGCTGGATAATGTGTCAGGAAATCTGTT
This sequence comes from Phyllobates terribilis, assembly GCF_046119375.1. Lineage (NCBI taxonomy): Eukaryota > Metazoa > Chordata > Amphibia > Anura > Dendrobatidae > Phyllobates > Phyllobates terribilis. The sequence goes on from NW_027362762.1 coordinate 698,374,147, forward strand.
AACGCTACAGATGCTTCATAAGAATTAATACAAGGTGAAATCAAAAATTTTTTTTTTCCATGAAAATATTGATGTGGTCCTGAATTTGTCATTTTTACAAGGGGTAATAGGATAAATTGGACCCTGCAATTTGTTGCTCTGCTCCCTTTTCTCTAATGTGCCAATACCTTACATGTGGCCAAAAACTGCTATTTGGTCGCACGTAAGGACTCAGAGTGGAATAAGAAGTATTTTACTTTTGGAGTGCAAATTTCTCTGGAACATATTGTGGACACCATGTTGCATTTGCAGTGCGCCAAGGTGCCAAAACAACATATCCTGCTTGTATTAGCAAAGGATATAGTGTGAGTGGCATGACTTTTCTCCTTACCATACTTACCACTTATGCCTTTTGGGATAGGAACTAAGTTCATTTGTATATATCATGCACATTGCCTTGTATATTAGTTTATAACCTGCTATTAAATGATTACTATTGGTATAGAAAGCAGACTTTTGATGTTGCTGTTACATATTTTCTTCTGCCCTTAATGATCCCATGGATATACAGTACAGACCAAAAGTTTGGACACACCTTCTTATTTAAAGATTTTTCAGTATTTTCATAACTAGGAAAATTGTACATTCACACTGAAGGCATCAAAACTATGAATTAACACATGTGGAATTATATACTTAACAAAAAAGTGTGAAACAACTGAAAATATGTCTTATATTCTAGGTTCTTCAAAGTAGCCACCTTTTGCTTTGATGACTGCTTTGCACACTCTTGGCATTCTCTTGATGAGCTTCAAGAGGTAGTCACTGGAAATGGTCTTCCAACAATCTTGAAGGAGTTCCCAGAGATGCTTAGCACTTGTTGGCCCTTTTGCCTTCACTCTGCGGTCCAGCTCACCCCAAACTTTCTCGATTGGGTTCTGGTCTGGTGACTGTGGAGGCCAGGTCATCTGGCGTAGCACCCCATCACTTATATATATTTTTATATGTAAGTATGATGAAAAACTTACATTTTTGAAGTGTTTTTTAGTTTTTTACAGTGTTCACCAAATGGGATAAATAATGTGTCATTTTTATAGTATGAGCCATTCAGGACTTGACAATAGCAATTATGTGTATGATAACAGTTTTATACTTTTTGTGTGCTTTTTCTTGATTTTTTTCCCATTTTACACATTTTCCTTAATTTTCTTTTTTTTTTACATTTATATATAGTCCCACTATTGGACTAGAATATTTTTCACATTGATCACTGGTTTCATTCACTGAAGAGCGCATGTACTGCAGTGCATGACACCTGTCAGATTTATATTTACACAGCCTGTTAGACCCTGTCTTAATCAGGGTCTAACAGGCCACCATACCCTGAGGCCATTACTTCACAACTATCAAGACCCGCAATTGCGTTCATGGGGTTCCAATAGGGTTAACTTCTAAATGCCACTGTTGTGCTTGTAGACTGTGAGCCCTCACGGTCAGGGTCCTCTCTCCTCCTGGACCAGTCGATTACTCATTCTTGTTCAAATTATTATACTTGTTGTTTGCTATGTATACCCCTTTTCACATGTAAAGCGCGATGGAAAAAATGGCACTATAATAATAAATAATAATAATAAATAACAATATAACAGTGGCACCTAGGAATGATCAGAATGTTGAGCGGTGTATAACATCCCACCCACCATTGAATGGCAGCTTCCTGTGTACATTACGAATTGTCAACTAGCTGTCAATCAGTGGTGGGGAATGGGTTACACATATTAGCATGATTGGTCGGCACATGAGACCTCGTCCTCTAGTGATAATCTCATGCTAATAAAACACTAATTATATTGAAACTACAGCACACAGACTAGTAAATGAGACATCCCTGGAATGGGGGTCTCTGCTCCTACATCATGCTGCTCTAACATAAAATAGAAAAAAACTGTTGACAAATTCCCTTTAATGACTATTATTAAAAGGCTTATTGACTATCATTGCGATAGGACAGGTGCAGGCTCTTACACTCAGCATTGCTATTAGAGATGAGCGAATAAATTACCATCACCTGTCCAGTACTCGTTGCATTTTTGCATCACCACCGCAAGTATTAAATTCCCAGGCCTCTTCCCGCTAAGCTGGGACTTTCAGCTCTGATGAGCCTCAGGATGGTTCTGTGCAAGTGTGCATAAGGTCATAACGTCTTCATGTCACAATGTGCACCGAAAAGCTGAGGGTCCGGAGAGGTGAGTGGTAAGATGAGTATAAGTAATTTTTTTTATTTTTTACACCTTACTTTTTATGTCATGGGGTCTGAAGAGACAGAGATGTTACATTTTCAGAGAATGACTTCTCTGCTAATTAAATTTCCTGGGTAAATCTGCACAAACAGGCGAATTTGAAATTTTTCTGATCTGCACATCTCTAATTGCTATGATTGATTTTTCTTGCACATGTGCTGGCACTCAACATTTACCAATACTATTTGTGATATGTGAATTCACCAGTGTTACACACTTGCCGCGACTCGACAGGTCTTCACCACCTTCCACTATGGCTGCTGCCCTTTGCTGTGCTCTGTGTCAGGTTTTACAAGTGGCCCAGTGTGCCTCCATGGCATCATCTACCGAGGCCTATTTAGAGCCCACCAAGCCACACAACAGTATCTTGATATTAAGACTTCTATTCCTGTGTCTGGTTGCTGTGCTCCTCTATCAGCTCCTGGTCTGCATCTGCTTTTGACCCTACATAAATGTTTTTTCAGACTTTCCTGCATCCTTTCTGCTCCTGTCCTCCCGTAATCTCCAAACTCCTTGCTCCACACATGCTTCCCTGCCTGCTACACCAACGTCCGGGGTCCGATTGCCCACCCGGACATAAGGCCAAGCGGATCCATCTAACTAACTGAGCCTAACAGCCTGTAAATACACACTGAATGTGTTCAGCAATGTTGGTTGTGTCATACATGGGATGCGATATTTTGCTTATAATAGGTATGAACTGCATATCCGGCAATTTTCAACACTGTCACTTTTGGATCGTGTGCAAATAGATGGTGAGATTTTAGCCTCGTTCACACAAGCATATAACCCGGATGAGTGCTATGCGTTTTTTTTTTATCAGGTAGCACTTGGACCAATGTTATACTATGGGACAGTGCAGATCAGCGATTTTTCTTTTTTCTCATGCCAGATTCAGGGTGGATCAGGCAATATATGTATGTATTTACATGTTTTGGGGTGTGTTTTTTTTCTTCAAACCTGTGGTATGTGTGATGAGTGGCATATATATTAGTGACTGTATATATAGGTCAGGCATAAGACTGCTCTGCATCCCCACAGTGGCTGTGAGGTCTTGGTATGGCAATGCCACATTAGTGGGATAGCTTTCCCCATAAAATATGGATATATATCCTCTATATTCTCTTCTATTTTTATAACTATCTTCAAACTAGAATAATCCATTGTGGATCTGTTAATAACTCTCTTAGTTCATTATTTGCTCAGTATTTTACCTCAGTATTTGTAAGCCAAAACCAGGAGTGGAATAATCAGAGGAAAAGTATAATAGAAACAAGTCACCACTTCTGTATTTACCACCCACTCCTGGTTTTACAAATACAAATTTTCTTACAAACACTGATGTAAAAACTCATCAAACACTCAACTTGTGCACGGTGCCTTACATTCGATTTACGATATGCCCTGATTTCTGTATACTGCGTTGTTATTGCCCCTTCTCTTTTCATAAGACGTGCATCCAGTTCACAAAGAATTGATAATATTTGTGGGAAAGTCCTTTGCCAGACTTGAGATTGGATGAGAACCTTTATGTCTTTTGACAGTTTAATTTGTTTTCAAATGTCTATGTATCTGACTGAAGTATTGTAAATGTTTGAAAAGTATTAATTTCTTTCCTTTCTTGGATTCAGTTGTTTTTGCCTATGTAAGTTTCTTTTTGGGTGGATTATTCCATGCTGTGCTCACTATTCATTATTTAATTTTCCATGTGGGAAATCCATGAACTATGAATATTACAGTGCCAAGATCTTAAGACATCCATTGAATAGGACAGCACCATTTGTCTGTTGTGTAATATTTTCAATATTTCCAAGTGGAAAATGATAAACTACATATGAGACAGAATGTATGGAGAAGGCACTATTTCATATCTAACGTTTATGTCTTGTCTCTGTTAAGAAACAGATGCAATTATTGAGGTTGTTAGGAAGAAAAAATTCCATCATGGGCAGCTTGGTGGCTCAGTGGTTAGCACTGTATCTTGGCAGCACTGGGGTCTTGGGTTAAAATCCCACTAGGGACAACATCTGCAAGGAATTTGTGTGTCTTCCCATGTTTGAGTGGGTTTTCCCTCGGTTCTCTGGTTTCCTCCTACACTCCAAAAACATACTAATAGGGAATTCAGATTGGGAGCCACATTGGGGACAGTGCTGATAATGTCTGTAAAGAGCTGCGGAATATGTTATCATATATTGGAATTTACACAGGGAAGTGAGAGAACACCACAGCGTTCTGAGTAAAGAATGGTTCAATTTTTATTAGATGACAATTATTATTTAACCCCTTAATGACTTCCGCTATGCCTTTTTATGGTGATCATTAAGGGGCTTTATTACTCAGCACTGCTTTTTAACGGCGCTGAAGAATAAGTCAATAGAGCCAAAATTCCAGCGGGTAACAGCTATGCATGACAGCTGACACCCTGCAATATCGGCACCGGCCTCTTTTGTTACTGATCGGGGCCGATTAACCACTTACATACTGCTTTCAATCACGACAATGGTATCTAAGTGGTTGAAAGGGGGTTAAAAGACCCCCTTTAGCAGGATCGACTCCCAGGTGCCAATCATTGCCATGGTGACGCGCCCACAGGGCCATGGGGTACTCGGCAGCCGGGCCTCTGGCTGCTTGCAGGGGATATCACGGTGGCTGGCCCGGTCTGTGACCTAGGGAGGTCAGTGAAATGGAGGAATACTTTTATATGGGGCTTTTGGGATTATTCGTGACGCCACCTGTGGTGTCTGGTGAGGATCACCAGCGCTGCAACAGTCCCCTGAGGCAGATGATAGGGCAGCTTGAGATGGAACGGCTCCCCACAGGTGGCGCGGGCCACAGGGCAGTGTAGATAAATGGAGGAGGTGCGCTGGGCGTTGTAGTGCAGGGAGGGAAATGGCACCGGCGAAATAAAGGAGCGGTGCAGTCATCCAAGATTTACTCACAGTTCTTAGACAGTCCACAGGTGCACTGTACTGGTGCAAGCCTCCCGCGTCACACTACATTCACTGGGCAGGGGCTCGGTCCTTCCTCAGGCAGCTCAGGTGTACCTGGCAGAACCCCACTTTCTTATGTACCTCTCTAGACCGACTTCACGCTGGGTCTTACTCCCTCCTGCCCTGCGCTTCCCACTGTAAATCCTGTTTGGGTGCTGTGAGGTCCCCCCTGTCCGTCAGAGTTGCACAGACCTGCTTGACCTTACTTGGATTGAAGTGAGGGTTTGGCTTCTGGCTATAGAAGTCAGAAGCCTCTGGTTTTTCCAGCCGAGGCTTGAAGCTGCACGACTGGGCAAGGGGCCGGTCCCCTTCTTGCGGCCTAGATCCTCCTGACACTTGGCAGGTTCAGGGTGTACGGGTGCCGCCTGCACTTGCCGTACTCCCCTAGGTTCCCTTCTGTAGAACGGAGACTCTGCTCCCAGACTGTTCCTACTCCATCACACGCTACTACAGCTACTCCCACTGTTAAGATGTCTACCTTTTATATACCTACTGTGTGAGTATTCCCATAAACTACTTCCTCTCCCCACACCCACTACTGGTTCCCCCTAACTTTGGGTTCCCCCCACCCCAGCCAGGGTCAAGGCTCAGCAGAAAATGACATTGCGTCTTGCCCCTCCTGCTGGCCTGGGGTAGTGTAGTGTTGGAGGTAGGTGTTGGGGTTCTGTGCAGCACTCCCTCCTTACCTAAGAGAAAGGAGACACCACACCTCTGGGTGAGGTGCAGTACCTCTGTGGCGACCGAACCCTCAGGGGTGCCACATTCCCCCCTGGTAAAACGCAGCACGTCCGCGGGCTGGAACAAAGCAAAACACGGAATAAATGACATGCAAATTTTTATGATGCATCCGCATATAAGACAATAAAAACATTCTTCCCTTTATGGGAGGCACATCACTTTTAAACGTTACATTATGAAATATCATAAGAGCACTTATTCCTATAAAACACTTTTCATATAAATCATTTTCAAGAGAGTTTCTGCACCAAGGTGCAACAGCAGCAGAGTGAGGGACCCGTTCGCAAACCCTCAACGTGGGCCCTGGGCGTGGCTGCAGGGCATAGATGATCCAATCCTGGACCTCGTCTTCTGCCACGCCAAACGGGTTTTTGTTCTGAGGTAATGATTGCACTTATAAAACCAATAGGGTGCACTTTAAGAAGTGCTAAACTATTTATAATGGAAAGTTTGTAGGGAGATCACTGTCCTCGTCCCTATTGTCTCTATACCCTTACAGGTACTTAGGTAAACACACAATTAAACAAAACGGCAACACAGCAACTAGACCCAATACTACTCCTAGTACTGGGGACCCCGCCTCGGGTACTCCTCATCCTTCCCTGACCCAGCCGGGTCACGAGGGACTTCCTGCAGCAGTGCATCCTTGTTGGCATGGTACACTTGCAGGGCATACCAGCCACTTTCACCATGGTGCCGGGTGAACGTAACATGGTCTCCCGGATACAGGTTCCGGTCGGGATGGCGTTTCTCCAGCTCAGTCTCCACATCCCACCGGATGACAAAGATGTCCCTGTTGAATTCGGGACTGCGGATAAAGCACCCACCCAGCTTTTAAATTGAATTTCACGAAGAGGCCCTACTCACGGGGGCTGGGGTGGGCTGTCTCCGCCTGGGGTACTTGCGCCTTGTCATGGGCCTCCAGGCGTTCACTGCGCGCTTCCCGCGCGTCGCTCCCTCTCCAATTGCCGGAGCTCCCATCTGCAGAACTCCTTCCTCTGCAGGGCGGCGGACTTGGTTTCATAGGAGAGCCCCATCAGGTACCCCCCCCCCGCTGGTATTGGGAGGAGCGGGTACGGCTGCTGGTCTTCAAAGCGGGCAGACCAGACAAAGAACGGGGCGCCGTAGAGCCACTCTAGTGCCGGAGGCGGAGGTTGCGGGAGGGCTCCCAGTAACAGGCCCGCAGCTTCAGCGCCCGGGATCAGAGGTTCTGGAATTACACTGTATGGGGGACCCTCCGGTGCAGCGCTCAGAGGTGGGGGTTCCGGGAAGGCCCTTGGTGGGGGGTTTTCTGGTTCCGCGCCCGGGGGTGGAGGTTCCGGGCTGCACAACGGTTCTGGCCAGAGCACGGCAGCATATGGCGGGGGCTGGGGCAGGAGGCCCTGGAGCAGGTCAGCGCTGGCGGCACCCGGGACTGGGGATTCTCTCCTACCTGCTCCTGTACTCCACACGGCCTCCTGGTCTTCTGCGAGCTCCGCCGGGGCTGGTGTGCGGCTGCTGGCATCCGGTTTCACTTCCTGGCGTGCTGCTGCAATTTTTCCAGCTGCTTGCTTTTCCATCGGGCGACTGCTGCCTGCTGGGCTCGCTCCACTTGCTGGCCCAGCTTGAGGACCTCGCTCTCGAGGAACTCCACGTCCTCCGGGGACAACTTCTCTATATCCTCCTCCATGGTGAGGGGGGTAACTTGGTGCTGTGGCAGGCCAGAGGCAACGGCTTGCTTTTTGCTCCCTTCCATCTTGGCTGCCGGATGCGGTCTGGCTAGACGGGTTGAGACGACACCCTGTCTCCATTCCTTTTCTCCTCCTCCTCTCCTCTTTTGGGGGCGGTCCCATGGCCATTTGCTGTCGGTCACTCCCTGTGACGGCCTTCCTGCCTTGACGGACACATCTATGCGGACAGTCACAGTTGCAATAGGCAGGGTATGCTTTTGCCGCCATTCTGGGACCCGGCCCACGATGGGAGGTTCCATATTGTTGTCTTTGATCACGCACATAATGGCGCTCGTTCTTCTGGGGCGGGCGCCACATTCAATGTAGTAAAACAGTCCTTAGGAACACAATACCCGCTGATAACGGGCTGGTCACACATCCTGTTCGTGACGCCAAAACAATGACACGCCCCAAGGGCCGTGGGGTACTCGGCAGCCGGGCCTGAGGGTTTGGCTTCTGGCTATAGAAGTCAGAAGCCTCCAGTTTTTCCAGCTGAGGCTTGAAGCTGCACGACTGGGCCAGGGGCCGGTCCCCTTCTTGCGGCCTAGATCCTCCTGACACTTGGCAGGTTCAGGGTGTACGGGTGCCGCCTGCACTTGCCGTACTCCCCTAGGATCCCTTCTGTAGAACGGAGCTTACTCCCTGCTCCCCTCCTGGTCCTCTGTCCTATGCCCTTGTAGTAGAGCAGAGCTCTTACAGAGACTCTGCTCCCAGACTGTTCCTACTCCATCACATGCTACTACAGTTACTCCCACTGTTAAGATGTCTACCTTTTATATATCTACTGTGTGAGTACTCCCATAAACTACTTTCTCCACCCACACCCACTACTGGTTCCCCCTAACTTTGGGTTCCTCCCACCCCAGCCAGGGTCAGGGCTCAGCAGAAAACTACATTGCTTCTTGCCCCTCCTACTGGCCTGGGGTAGTGTAGTGTTGGTTGTAGGTGTTGGGGTTCCGTGCAGCACTTCCTCCTTACCTGAGAGAAGGGAGACACCACACCTCTGGGTGAGGTGCAGTACCTCTGAGGCGACCGAACCCTCAGGGGCGCCACAATGGTACCCTGAGGTCATCTGATGACCCTTAGGGAACGGTGGCCTGTGGGATCTAGCTGTAAGCTGGGTATCACAGGCATAGTCTGTGAGTCACTGACAGCTCTCTAGCACTGCAGAACACGAGTACTGCAAAGCATAAGAACAAAGATCAAAGCAAAAAATATTCATGTCCTACAGTGGAACTGAATAAGTAAAATAAAATGGGTAAAAAGTTAAAAAACATTCACAAAAAAGCACACACAAATCCCGAAAAGCCGGTTTGCCACTAAAAACACAGCGTTTGTGATAAAACCTACATAAACAAAAAAAAATACACATACTGTATTTTTCGTACCATAAGACGCACTTTTTACCTCCAAAATTTTGGAGGAAAATGGGGGGTGCATCTTATAGTCTGAATGTTGGGGGGGTGTATATTTATGTGTGGTGTGGGGGGGAGCGGTATCGGTGGAGGAGCGGGGCACAGGAGGCGACAGCCGCCAGCTGCGGCCTACACTGTCCCCGCTGCTAAAGAAATTGAATATTCACTGCTCCCCACGGCTATGAACGAGAGTGAAGTCTTTGCTCCCCGCGCTCACAGACCCGGCATGGGGAGCAGTGACTTCCGGCAGCTGATCTCTCCTTGTGAGCCACGCATGGTAGTGACGTCATGCGCGGCTCACATGGAGACATCAGTGCAGGCAGACAGGATGCAGCGCTGGAGGAGAGAAGAGAGGTGAGTATGAGTGTTTATTTTTTTTTTAATGTGCAGCCTTATGGGGATTAGGGGGACCATGTATACCAGGACAGGGATTAGGGGTGCCATGCATACCAGGACAGGGATTAGGGGTGCCATGCATACTAGGACAGGGATTAGGGGTGCCATGCATACCAGGACAGGGATTAGGGGTGCCAAGCATACCAGGACAGGGATGAGAGGTGCCATGCATACCAGGACAGGGATGAGGGGTGCCATGCATACCAGGATAGGGATGAGGGGTGCCATGCATACCAGGACAGGGATGAGGGGTACCATGCATACCAGGACAGGGATGAGGGGTGCCATGCATACCAGGACAGGGATGAGGGGTGCCATGCATACCAGGATAGGGATGATGGGTGCAATGCATACCAGGATAGGGATTAGGGGTGCCTGCATACCAGGACAGGGATGAGGGGTACCATGCATACCAGGACAGGGATGAGGGGTTCCATGCATACCAGGACAGGGATGAGGGGTGCCATGCATACCAGGACAGGGATGAGGGGTGCCATGCATACCAGGACAGGGATGAGGGGTGCCATGCATACCAGGACAGGGATGAGGGGTGCCATGCATACCAGGACAGGGATGAGGGGTGCCATGCATACCCGGACAGTGATTAGGGGTGCCAGGCATACCAGGATGGGGATTAGGGGTGCCATGCATATCAGGACAGGGATGAGGGGTGCCATGCATACCAGGACAGGGATTAGGGGTGCCGCATCTGGATGTATGAAGCTGGAACATTATTTATTTTGTTCGGCGAACCCCATAGAAACAATAATAAAAAAATGTCGCTATTTCATCATACTGACAGACAAAAAATGTAATAAAAAGCAATCAAAGTCACATGTAAAAAAAAAAAATGTTATGAATGAATATGCCAAACCATCTGGCAAAAAACAAGCCTTTTGGCTCATTTAGGAAAAAAATAAAAAAGTTACAACTCTCAGAATATGGCAATGCAAAAACAAATACATTTTTGTAAAATATTGCTTTTTGTCTGTAAAAGCAGCAAAGCATAAAAAAACAATATATCTGGAAGCGCTGTAATTATACTGACCCGACAAAGAAATCAGTCTTTTCATTATTACCGCACGGTGAACGGCACAAAAAATAAAAACAATAATTGAATTGATGTTTTTTGTTCATTCTGCATCTGAAAAATCTGATTAAAAAGCAATCAAACAATGTTGTGTGACCCAAAATGATACTGAAATAATTTCCAACTCTTAACGCAAAAAATAAACCCTTATACAGCTCTGCTTGCCAAAAAATGAAAGTTACAGCTCTCAGAATATGGTGATGAACAAAAGTATTTTTTTTAAATAAAAAAGCATTTTAACTGTGTGATAGCAGCAAAACAAAAAAAACCCCGATATAAATCTGGTATCACTGTAATACCGCTGACATGAAGAAATAAATCCGCCTTATCACTTATACTGCATGGTGAACGGTGCAAAAATAAAAATTAGAACTATTCTTGCACTACTGTTTATTTGTTCATTCTGCCTTCCAAAAATTGGAATAAGGCTCGGTTCACATTTATTCTGTGCTCACTAGTGTTGAGCATTCCGATACTGAAATATCGGGTATCGGCCGATATTCACGGTATCGGAATTCCGATACTTAATTCCGATACTTTTGCAATATCGTATACCGGAATCGGAAGTTCCCATAATGCAATGAGCCATTTTCATTTTATTCAGCCAATGAGGATCCTAAGAAGTGTGGGCACATCCTGTTAGGCATGTAGGCATCTTAACTAATGGCATGGCAGTGATTGGCTGCTGAAATGATGTCATGATGCACTATAAAAGCCGCCGCCGCCATTTTGAGCTCACTCTGCTGTGAATTCAGTTAGGGATAGGATGCTGTTGTTCTGAGGGACAGTTTTAGCTACCTATTTGGTCTATTCTGCTTTACCCAAGCTACTTTATAAATCGCTGTGCCTTGCAGTGCTAGTGCACAGTTCTCTGTGCTGTTCACCGCTTTCTGCAAGGTCTCTGTGTGTGAGTGCAGCTCACCCTGTAGTGTGTGCTTCAGCCACGTCTGGTTATAGTGCACTCAGTGTGGTTCCATCCGTATTCAGCTAAATTTGTTCCAAACACACTATATAGGAGTAGATAGAGAAATTTTTTTGGTCTTGCAGCGCTAGTGCACAGTGCTCTGCATCTGTACTGTTCACCGCTGTCTGCAAGGTCTGGTGTGTGAGTGCAGCTCACCCTATAGTGTGTGCTTCAACCACGTCTGGTTGTAGTGCACTCAGTGTGTGTCACTGCCTCATACATTGTCCTTTTTTGCCAATTCATAATTTTTCCTGATTTCTCCTATTAGTGTGGTGGTTCCATCTGTATTCAGCTAAATTGGTTCCAAACACACTATATAGGAGTAGTTAGAGGAGCGTTTCTGCAGCATTGGGCCCTGCAGCCCCAGCCAGATTAGTATTAGCCTATTTTTTGCAGCCTCATCTATTGCATTGTAGGTTACCTTCCTACATTGTAATAGCTACAAAAAGTTTGTGATACTATCGTTATTACATCTTTAGGCACATCCAGTGTCTTTTTGTGACAAAAAAAACCTAAATAAAGTTCACCAAACACTCCACTTTACAGTTGTGTAGGCCACATTAGCTCATATTAAAGTCTAGTCCACACTTTATAAAATTAGTGTTTCTTATACCTGTTAGCAGCTGTTCAGGAATAAGCACACTAAGCCCTTAGTACTTTTCTGCCTATCTTTATCAGTCTACCAAGATAAGGGAGTAAGGCATGTGGTCGTGGGCGTGGGCGTGGAGTTTCTGCAGGGAGAGGACGTGAGGATTCTGTGCCTGCAGGGAGAGGACGTGGGGATTCTGTGCCTGCTGCGGGCACCAGTGACTCAGCATCCCCCAGTTTTACCAGGGAACAGTCCTTTATGCGCAGCTTTGTAGGAGCTAGCCGTACCCCACTGCTGCGGGAGGACCAAATTGAAGCCGTTGTCGGATGGATGGCAGCTAACGCATCGACTTCAATTAGTTCCAGATCCTCTCAGGTCCTGAGCACTGAAGAGCACCCATCTGTCTCTTCACCACCTGCCAAGTTGCCCAAGCAGTCAGAGAGCCCTGGACAGGAGCCATCTCTACTTCTGTTCTCTGAATCTCTTGGCTTGGAAAGAGGGGGCCAGCCAAGCAGAATTCGAGAATTTGAAGAAGAGGTAGTATGCAGTGATGCGCTACCGTTTTGTCTCTCTGAATCTGAAGAGGCGGGTGGGCCAGTGCCTATGGTCAGCAGCACACCTCAGTACGCATCTGATGATGAGACTCAGGTGCCACTTTCTGGTGCATACTGTGCTGTCGAGACTACCCAGGAGAAGCAGTTGTTTGAAGAGGGTGGTGTAGATGATGAGGTCCTTGACCCATCATGGCGTGAGGGACAGGAAGGTGGTGGGAGCAGCTCTGAGGAAGAGATTCCCCGAACAGCCCAAAAAGGAGGGAGAGGGAGGGGGCAGACTTGGTTGCCTGTAGCCTCCACTTCGGCACCCATTAGGAGCATGGCTCTTCCAAAATCCAAAGTGGGCGCTCCCAAGACTTGCAGTGCCTGGTCCTTTTTTGACACAGTTGCAGATGACATTTGCTTTGTCAAATGCAAGCTGTGTAATCAGAAGATGAAAAGAGGGAAAAGTGTCAGCAACCTCAATACCACAAATATGTGGAAACATGTGCGGACCAAGCACGTGGTGGAGTTACAAAAACACACTGAAGACTAGGCCAACCTACAGCGCCACCTACCACCTCTTCAGCTCGTGTTGTAGCCTCTTCCTCCAGCTCACACACAGCTGGTTCGGCTTCCTCACAGGATCGCCATGGAAGAATCTCTGGCACTGTTGTACAGAGACACAGTGTAATTCCATCCACAGCACCACTTTCCCAGTCATCCTCACACTCCCAGGCCAGTCTACAGCCATCGTTAGCACAGGCATGGGAGAAAAGGCGCCCATACTCGGCAAACCACCCCTGAGCACAGGCTCTGAATACTGGCATTGCTAAACTTCTGGCCCTTGAAATGCTATCATTCAGGCTGGTGGAGACTGACACATTCCGTAACTTTATGGCATTGGCAGTCCCACAATACAACGTGCCCAGCCGATTTTATTTCAGCAGGCAAGCCGTACCTGCCCTGCAACATCATGTGGAGGGAAAAATTAAACATGCGCTGCAAAACGCCGTCAGTAGCAAGGTTCACCTGACCACCGATGCGTGGACCAGTAAGCATGGACAGGGACGATACCTTTCCCTCACTGCCCATTGGGTAAATGTTGTGGAGCCGGGTACAGATCTTGAGAGTGGCGCTGTACGTGTTCTGCCAACTCCAAGGATTGCAGGAATCCAGTCTGTACACATTGACTCCTCCTCATACTCCAGTTCCTCTGAATCAGCGCTGCAGGAGCCGTCACGGTCTACCTCCACATCGACCCGTGAACGGTTACCTGTTATGGTGACCAATATGAGCACAGCCGTGGCCAAACGTCAACAGGCCATATTAAAATTAATTTCTTTGGGGAATCGAAGCCACACAGCGCAGGAGCTCTAGAATGCCATCAAGCAGCAGAGCGACGTGTGGTTTGTGCCAGCGAATCTCCAGCCAGGCATGGTAGTGTGTGACAATGGCCGAAATCTGGTGGCAGCTCTGGGCCTAGGCAACCTCACTCACATCCCATGTCTGGCACATGTGCTCAACTTGGTCGTGCAGAGTTTTTTGAGGGACTATCCGGATCTTGATGCACTGCTTCACAAGGTCCGCATAGAGTGCGCTCACTTGCGGCGTTCCAGCAATGCAAGATCACGCATTGCAGCTCTGCAGCGCCGATTACGTCTTCCGGAACATCGCATCATATGTGACCTACCCACCAGGTGGAATTCAACGTTACATATGTTGGAGAGGTTGTGTGAGCAGCAGGCAGCAGTAATGGAGTACCAGCTGCAGCAGGCGCAAACAAGTCGCAGTGCGCGCCGTTCACACTTCACCACCACTGAGTGGGCCTCTATGAAGGACATTTGCCACGTTTTGCGTGCCTTCGATTATTCCACGCGGATGGCGAGTGCAGATGATGCACTAGTCAGCATGACTATCCCCCTTATCTGCCTGCTTGAAAAAACACTGCAAGCACTAAGGGACGAGGTTTTGGAAGAGGTGGAGGATGAGGAGTCACAAATGCCATCTGCTTCTCTACAGTCTGCGCAACGTGGTTCCTCACAAAGGCCTAGGCAGGGGACACTTTGTGAGGAGGATGAGGAGGAGTCAATGGATGAGGAAGACATCTGTCCAGAGGAGGGAGGTACACAATGCTCTAGTAGTCAGTATCTAGAGTGAGGGTGGGGTGATGCAGAGCAGGCAGAGATCACGCCTAAAGCAGGGGACAGCGTTTCTTGGCCAGTTGGCAGTCTGCAGCACATGGTTGATTTCATGCTGCAGTGCCTGAGAAACGACCGCCGCATCGCCCACATTCTCAACACGGCTGATTATTGGGTGTCCACCCTCCTAGATCCTCGCTACCGGGACAACTTACAAAGCCTCATAACACCGTTGGACCGGGAGCGTAAAATGCGGGAGTACCAAGACGCACTGGTGCATTCCATCATGTTCTCCATTCCAACCGAGAGCAGTGCTGCTAGTGCTTTACAAAGCAGCTCAGTGCGTCGAGGCAGTGGAGGAAGCTCTGCACAAAGAGGGAGCAGAAGCAGTGCCTCAGCACAAGGCAAGACCAGTATGGCCGAAATGTGGCAAAGTTTTGTGTCCCCGCCGCCACAAATGTCTACACCATCACAGACGGCTCCAGTCAGCAGGAGGCAACGTTTCCGTCAGATGGTGACAGACTACATGTCTTGCCCTCTTAGTGTACTCCCAGACGGCTCTTCTCCCTTCAAGTTTTGGGTCTGTAAGCTAGATACATGGCCAGGGTTAAGTCAGTATGCATTGGAGGTGCTAGCTTGCCCTGCTGCTAGTGTATTATCGGAACGCGTCTTTAGTGCCGCAGGTGGTGTACTAACAGACCGTCGCTTGCGACTATCCTCCGATAACGTTGACCGGCTTACTTTTCTCAAAATGAACAAGGCCTGAATCTCTCATGAATTTGCCAGTCTTCTTCCAGAATAAATAATTGTTGGCAAAAGTATCCAGGTCTCCTGTTCTGTTCATGTTTCTACCACCTGAACTGTAATCCCTGAGATCCAACACCGCCAGTTGGCGCTCGGAAGTGCCGTCTGCACAGTCAACACTTGCTGCCGTGTCATTGGGGTTCAGTAACGTCAGCTGTTCCCCGGCTGTGCGGACGGCAATTTCTCCTGCTCTGTCCACATTCTCACTACTACAGATTTTAAAGTTGCTCCAATTACACCTCTGGCTCCTCTGTTTTCAGTATTATCCCTGAGCTCCAACACCGCCAGTTGGCGCTCGGAAGTGCCGTCTGCACAGTCAACACTTGCTGCCATGTCATTGGGGTTCAGTAACGTCAGCTGTTCCCCTGCTGTGCGGACGGCAATTTCTCCTGCTCTGTCCACATTCTCACTACTACAGATTTTAAAGTTGCTCCAATTACACCTCTGGCTCCTCTGTTTTCAGTATTATCCCTGAGCTCCAACACCGCCAGTTGGTGCTCGGAAGTGCCGTCTGCACAGTCAACACTTGCTGCCGTGTTATTGGGGTTCAGTAACGTCAGCTGTTCCCCTGCTGTGCGGACGGCAATTTCTCCTGCTCTGTTCACATTCTCACTACTACTGATTTTAAAGTTGCTCCAATTACACCTCTGGCTCCTCTGTTTTCAGTATTATCCCTGAGCTCCAACACCGCCAGTTGGCGCTCGGAAGTGCCGTCTGCACAGTCAACACTTGCTGCCATGTTATTGGGGTTTGGTAACGTCAGCTGTTCCCCTGCTGTGCGGACGGCAATTTCTCCTGCTCTGTCCACATCCACTGTACTACTGATTTAAAACCTCCTCCAAATACACCTCTGGCTCCTCTGTTTTCAGTATTATCCCTGAGCTCCAACACCGCCAGTTGGCGCTCGGAAGTGCCGTCTGCACAGTCAACACTTGCTGCCATGTCATTGGGGTTCAGTAACGTCAGCTGTTCCCCTGCTGTGCGGACGGCAATTTCTCCTGCTCTGTCCACATTCTCACTACTACAGATTTTAAAGTTGCTCCAATTACACCTCTGGCTCCTCTGTTTTCAGTATTATCCCTGAGCTCCAACACCGCCAGTTGGCGCTCGAAAGTGCCGTCTGCACAGTCAACACTTTCTGCCGTGTCATTGGGGTTCAGTAACGTCAGCTGTTCCCCTGCTGTGCGGACGGCAATTTCTCCTGCTCTGTCCACATTCTCACTATTACAGATTTTAAAGTTGCTCCAATTACACCTCTGGCTCCTCTGTTTTCAGTATTATCCCTGAGCTCCAACACCGCCAGTTGGCGCTCGGAAGTGCCGTCTGCACAGTCAACACTTGCTGCCGTGTTATTGGGGTTCAGTAACGTCAGCTGTTCCCCTGCTGTGCGGACGGCAATTTCTCCTGCTCTGTCCACATCCACTGTACTACTGATTTAAAACCTCCTCCAAATACACCTCTGGCTCCTCTGTTTACAGTATTATCCCTGAGCTCCAACACCGCCAGTTGGCGCTCGGAAGTGCCGTCTGCACATTCAACACTTGCTGCCATGTTATTGGGGTTCGGTAACGTCAGCTGTTCCCCTGCTGTGCGGACGGCAATTTCTCCTGCTCTGTCCACATTCTCACTACTACAGATTTTAAAGTTGCTCCAATTACACCTCTCTCTCCTCTGTTTTCAGTATTATCCCTGAGCTCCAACACCGCCAGTTGGCGCTCGGAAGTGCCGTCTGCACAGTCAACACTTGCTGCCGTGTCATTGGGGTTCAGTAACGTCAGCTGTTCCCCTGCTGTGCGGACGGCAATTTCTCCTGCTCTGTCCACATTCTCACTACTACAGATTTTAAAGTTGCTCCAATTACACCTCTGGCTCCTCTGTTTTCAGTATTATCCCTGAGCTCCAACACCACCAGTTGGCGCTCGGAAGTGCCGTCTGCACAGTCAACACTTGCTGCCGTGTCATTGGGGTTCAGTAACGTCAGCTGTTCCCCTGCTGTGCGGACGGCAATTTCTCCTGCTCTGTCCACATCCACTGTACTACTGATTTAAAACCTCCTCCAAATACACCTCTGGCTCCTCTGTTTTCAGTATTATCCCTGAGCTCCAACACCGCCAGTTGGCGCTCGGAAGTGCCGTCTGCACAGTCAACACTTGCTGCCATGTTATTGGGGTTTGGTAACGTCAGCTGTTCCCCTGCTGTGCGGACGGCAATTTCTCCTGCTCTGTCCACATTCTCACTACTACAGATTTTAAAGTTGCTCCAATTACACCTCTGGCTCCTCTGTTTTCAGTATTATCCCTGAGCTCCAACACCACCAGTTGGCGCTTGGAAGTGCCGTCTGCACAGTCAAAACTTGCTGCCGTGTTATTGGGGTTCAGTAACGTCAGCTGTTCCCCTGCTGTGCGGACGGCAATTTCTCCTGCTCTGTCCACATCCACTGTACTACTGATTTAAAACCTCCTCCAAATACACCTCTGGCTCCTCTGTTTTCAGTATTATCCCTGAGCTCCAACACCGCCAGTTGGGGCTCGGAAGTGCCGTCTGCACAGTCAACACTTGCTGCCGTGTTATTGGGGTTCGGTAACGTCAGCTGTTCCCCTGCTGTGCAGACGGCAATTTCTCCTGCTTTGTCCACATCCACTGTACTACTGATTTAAAACCTTCTCCAAATACACCTCTGGCTCCTCTGTTTTTAGTATTTACCCTGGGCTCCAATACCGCTAGTTGCTGCTCAGAAGTGCCGTCTGCACAGTCAACGCTTGCTCCAGTGTTATTGGGGTTCAGTAACGTCAGCTGTTCCCCTGCTGTGTGTCCGGCAAATTCTCCTGCTTTGTCCACATCCACTGTACTACTGATTTAAAACTTGCTTCAATTACACCTCTGGCTCCACTCTGTTTTTAGTATTTACCCTGGGTTCCAGCACCGCCAGCTGGTTCTCGGCAGTGCTTTTGGATTAGGTGCCTCCTTCTCGGTATCCAAGTTCCACCAACGTCTGCTGGTTCTTGGTAGTGCTTTCTGGCACAGGTACCTCCTGCTTAGTAACCGAGTTCCAGTACCGTCAGCTGGTCTTCGGCAGTTCCATTGGATCTTGTACCTTCTGCTACCCATCCGTGTTCCAGTATTGTCAGCTGGTCCTCGGTAGTTCAATTTGCTTGTGTACCTTCTACTACCCATCCGGGTTCCAGTACCGTCAGCTGGTTCTCGGCAGTGACTTTGGCACGGGTACTCCCTCCTGCCCAGCCTGGTTCCAGCACGCCAGCTGTTTCCGGGTAGTGTCAACGTCACTTTGCCTCCAATGCGTTGTCCTGTCGTGTTGCGGTCGGGTTAGCCGACTCTATGGTGACTGCAGTTTAGGTGACTCCTATGTGGGCTGCGGGATCTGGCAATGAAGGCTGGTTCCATAGTGCCAATAGGACAAGCACCCCCTGTAGGACTGTGGGTTTTGGTAACTGCGGCCGGCTCGCGGCCTTGAACTTTTTTTTACATGGGTACCTTCTGCTACCCATCCGGGTTCCAGTACCGTCAGCTGGCTCTCGGCAGTGCCTTTGGATTAGGTGCCTCGTTCTCGGTATCCAAGTTCCACCATCGTGTGCTGGTCCTTGGTAGTGCTTTCTGGCACAGGTACCTCCTGCTTAGTAACCGAGTTCCAGTACCGTCAGCTGGTCTTCGGCAGTTCCATTGGCTCTTGTACCTTCTACTACCCATCCGGGTTCCAGTACCGTCAGCTGGTTCTCGGCAGTGTCTTTGGCACGGGTACTCCCTCCTGCCCAGCCTGGTTCCAGCACGCCAGCTGTTTCCGCGTATTGTCAACGTCACTTTGCCTCCAATGCATTGTCCTGTCGTGTTGCGGTCGGGTTAGCCGACTCTATGGTGCCTGCAGTTTAGGTGACTCCTATGTGGGCTGCGGGATCAGGCAATGAAGGCTGGTTCCATAGTGCCAATAGGACAAGCACCCCCTGTAGGACTGTGGGTTTTGGTAACTGCGGCCGGCTCGTGGCCTTGAACTTTTTTTTAGATGGGTACCTTCTGCTACCCATCCGGGTTCCAGTACCATCAGCTGGTTCTCGGCAGTGCCTTTGGATTAGGTGCCTCCTTCTCGGTATCCAAGTTCCACCAACGTGTGCTGGTCCTTGGTAGTGCTTTCTGGCACAGGTACCTCCTGCTTAGTAACCGAGTTCCAGTACCGTCAGCTGGTCTTCGGCAGTTCCATTGGCTCTTGTACCTTCTACTACCCATCCGGGTTCCAGTACCGTCAGCTGGTTCTCGGCAGTGTCTTTGGCATGGGTACTCCCTCCTGCCCAGTCTGGTTCCAGCACGCCAGCTGTTTCCGGGTAGTGTCAACGTCACTTTGCCTCCAATGGATTGTCCTGTCGTGTTGTGGTAGGGTTAGCCGACTCTATGGTGCCTGCACTTTAGGTGACTCCTATGTGGGCTGCGGGATCTGGCAATGAAGGCTGGTTCTATAGTGCCTATAGGACAAGCACCCCCTGTAGGACTGTAGGTTTTGGTAACTGCGGCCGGCTCGCGGCCTTGACCTTTTTTTTACATGGGTACCTTCTGCTACCCATCCGGGTTCCAGTACCGTCAGCTGGTTCTCGGCAGTGCCTTTGGATTAGGTGCCTCCTTCTCGGTATCCAAGTTCCACCAACGTCTGCTGGTCCTTGTTAGCGCTTTCTGGCACAGGTACCTCCTGCTTAGTAACCGAGTTCCAGTACTGTCAGCTGGTCTTCGGCAGTTCCATTGGCTCTTGTACCTTCTGCTACCCATTCGGGTTCCAGTACCATCAGCTGGTCCTCGGTAGTTCCATTTGCTCTTGTACCTTCTACTACCCATCCGGGTTCCAGTACCGTCAGCTGGTTCTCGGCAGTGACTTTGGCACGGGTACTCCCTCCTGCCCAGCCTGGTTCCAGCACGCCAGCTGTTTCCGGGTAGTGTCAACGTCACTTTGCCTCCAATGCGTTGTCCTGTCGTGTTGCGGTCGGGTTAGCCGACTCTATGGTGCCTGCAGTTTAGGTGAGTCCTATGTGGGCTGCAGGATCAGGCAATGAAGGCTGGTTCCATAGTGCCAATAGGACAAGCACCCCCTGTAGGACTGTGAGTTTTGGTAACTGCGGCCGGCTCGCGGCCTTGAACTTTTTTTACATGGGTACCTTCTGCTACCCATCCGGGTTCCAGTACCGTCAGCTGGTTCTCGGCAGTGCCTTTGGATTAGGTGCCTCCTTCTCGGTATCCAAGTTCCACAAACGTCTGCTGGTCCTTGGTAGTGCTTTCTGGCACAGGTACCTCCTGCTTAGTAACCGAGTTCCAGTACCGTCTGCTGGTCTTCGGCAGTTCCATTGGCTCTTGTACCTTCTGCTACCCATCCGGGTTCCAGTACCGTCAGCTGGTCCTCGGTAGTTCCATTTGCTCTTGTACCTTCTACTACCCATCCGGGTTCCAGTACCGTCAGCTGGTTCTCAGCAGTGACTTTGGCACGGGTACTCCCTCCTGCCCAGCCTGGTTCCAGCACGCCAGCTGTTTCCGGGTAGTGTCAACGTCACTTTGCCTCCAATGCGTTGTCCTGTCGTGTTGCGGTCGGGTTAGCCGACTCTATGGTGCCTGCAGTTTAGGTGACTCCTATGTGGGCTGCGGGATCAGGCAATGAAGGCTGGTTCCATAGTGCCAATAGGACAAGCACCCCCTGTAGGACTGTGGGTTTTGGTAACTGCAGCCGGCTCGCGGCCTTGAACTTTTTTTTACATGGGTACCTTCTGCTACCCATCCGGGTTCCAGTACCGTCAGCTGGTTCTCGGCAGTGCCTTTGGATTAGGTGCCTCCTTCTCGGTATCCAAGTTCCACCAACGTCTGCTGGTCCTTGGTAGTGCTTTCTGGCACAGGTACCTCCTGCTTAGTAACCGAGTTCCAGTACCGTCAGCTGGTCTTCGGCAGTTCCATTGGCTCTTGTACCTTCTGCTACCCATCCGGGTTCCAGTACCGTCAGCTGGTTCTCGGTAGTTCCTCAGCTTTCTTGTACCTTCTGCTACATTTCCAAGTTCAAGCTTTTTGAAATGGTTCTTGGTAATCACTCTGGATCTCCCTGACGAGGACTCTGAAGACGAGGACCCTGAAGACCAACCCTAAGAAGACGAGGACCCCGAAGACAACGACCCTGAAGACGAGGACCCTGAAGACCACCCCGAAGAAGACGAGGACCCTGAAGACCACCCCGAAGAAGACGAGGACCCTGAAGACCACCCCGTAGAAGACGAGGACCTGAAGACCACCCCGAAGAAGACGAGGACCCCGAAGACGAGGACCCAGAATACCAACCCGAAGAAGACGAGGACCCCGAAGACGAGGACCCCTGAAGACGACGACCCTGAAGACCACCCCGAAGAAGACCAAGAAGATGACCCTGAAGAAGTTGACCAAGAGGACAAAGAAGAGAAGACAAGCACCAAGATACAGAAGAACAAGAGACAGAAAACCAAGAAGCAGAAATACAAGAAGCTGCAGAACAAAAAGCGGAAGAACATTAAGCATAAGACTAAAAATCAGAGCAAAAGATAATATCTAAATTATAAGCAGAAGATGACTAAGATGTGTATGGGGGTGAGTCCGTTCCTCCTCGTGGTGCCCCTGGAAAAGACCTGCTGCTGCAGGCCAAACTGAATGCGGACAAATCCTGTTGTAAATCTATTGTGACGGGCAGAACGAAAGGTGTAATGTCCAACCTTTTATAGATAACAACTACAGGAATGCCTGTCACAAATAAGAATATGATGAAGAAGAAGAATATGAAGAAGATGAAGAAGTAGAATATGAAGAATGTAAAAAAAAAGAATAATACGAAGAAGGTGAAGAAGAAGAAGATGAAGAAGGTGAAGAAGAGGATGAAAAAGATGCTGAGGATGATGAAGGAGAAAGTGTGGGAGAAGTAAAAAAGAAGGTGAAGAGCATGGAAGTAGTGAAACATAAATATCTGACAAAATATAAAAATACTTAACATAGTCAATATTTCTGTAACTCAGAACATCTTAAAAAAAATATTAATTCCTGCTATTCCATTTGATTGAGCTAAACCTCTATGCCTTTATTGTCTCCCCCACCTCCCCCAATACATTCTACATTATTCTTAGTTGTTTTCCTTCATGTAGAATTAACTTACAAGGAAAGAAAGGGTTTATTTTCATTCCGATATTTCTGTCCCATTGACTTGCATTGGTTTCCGGTATCGGAATCGGCGATATCCGATAATTTTTCGGTATCGGTCCGATCCAATCCGATCCAATATTTCCCGATATCGGAAGGTATCGCTCAACACTAGTGCTCACTGCTGAGCACTTACGTTGGGGTTTCCATGTAAATGCCCAAAGATGTGACTCAGGCAAAACCCCCAACAGAACCACCCACTTATGAAGCACATGGACTGTTCCCGCGGTGTCCCATCATTTCAAGCGTCTTTTTAGCACACAAGTGTAGACAATCACAGTTCTGTGAACACTTAAAAATGTGGATACCACCGGAGCAGACGCCAAATGCACTCCAAAGTGTTTCCATCAGCCTCATTATAGAGCGTGGTTCTGTTGGACGTTTCATCCAAATAGAATTTTTGTGGGATTTACTTGGAGATCCCAATGTAAGTGCTCAGCATAGAACACAAGAATGTGATCCCAGCCTTATACTGAAAGCAATCAAAAGTATTATGTACCCCAAAATGTTATCGATATAAACCCTAACTTATCTGGCACAAAACCAGCCCCCACTCCAGTCTGTCATTTATAACTGGAAATATAGGGGTTTCCACATTACTGGTGGAACAAACAATATCAACATGGCTCCCTCCCCTCAAATAAAATTCAGTGAAATCTGTACTCCCACATCCAAATTCCCCTTCATTCTGAGCCTCACTGTGCCTAAACCACAGTAAGTGGAAACGTGTGGCAGTATGGTAGTGGAGGGAGCTCAATTAACAATTTATGGGGTGCGTGTCCCCAGAAGCACAAGCTGAGCACAATGTATGGGAGCACTACACTGTAGGGGGGGCACAATGTAGGGGAACTAAGCTGGCAGATTTGCAATTCTCTAGTATAAAGCATGGTGTGGATGTTACAAAATACACTGTTGCCATAGATGAATTCATTGAGAGGTGCAATTTCTGCAATGGCATCACTTTGGGGGCTTTTCTGCTGTTCTGGCACCTTAGGGTCTCCGCAAATGTCACCCGCAAACTATTCTAGCAAAATCTGAACTCTAAAAGCGAAATAGCGCTCCTTCCTTCTCAGCCCTTAAGTGTGGCCAAACAGTAATTTCCAATGACATATAGGGCATCACCGCGTTCGAGAGAAATTGCGCAATAAATTGTAGGGTCCAGTTTCACTGTTTAACTCTTGTGTAACTGATAAATTTGCAGCAAAGAAAAAAAATTACCACTTCCCAGATCTCATTGTTATAAAATTCTGTAAAGCACCTGTGGGTTCAAAATACTCAATATAAACCCTAGATGAATTCCTTAAACAGTGAAGTTTTCAATATGGGGACACTTGTAGGGGTTTCTGCTTTTCTGACACCTCAGGGTCTCAGCAAATGGAGCACACAATCTATTCAAACAGAATCTACATTCTAAAAACCAAGTAGTGCTCCTTCCCATCTGATCCCTGCTGTGAGCGCAACAGTAGTGTACAACTACATATGGGGTACTGCAATGTTCGGTAAAAATTGCATAATAAAATATGGTGTCCATTTTCTCCTATTACCCCTTGTGGAAATTATAAATTTGGTGGTAAATAAGTGTTTTAGTGGAAAAAATGAAATGTGACATGGTATTCACAATCTATTCCTGACAAATTTACACTCCAAAAATCAAAGAGCACTCTTGCCTTTCTGAGCCCTGCCATGTGCTCAAACAAAAGTTTTTGACCACATATGGAGTGGAGTATCATTGTGCTCAGGAGAATTTGCATGACAACTTATGGGGTCTATTTTTCCTATTATACGTTGTGAAAATTACTAATTTGGGGCAAAAACAACATTTTAGTGAAAAAACATAATTTTTGTTTTCACACATTTTAAAAGTTCCGTGAAGCACATGTGGGTTCAACAAGTTCAACAAACCACTAGATGAATTCCTTGATGGGTCTAGTTTCCAAAATGGAGTCATTTGTTGGGGTTTCTGCTGTTTTGGTACCTCAGGGGCCCTACAAATGAGACATGGAGTCTGCAATCTATTCCAGTCAAATTTACATTCTAAATACCAAATGTTGCTTCTTCCCTTCTCAGCCCTGCCGTGTGTCCAATCAGAACTTTTTTTTACTACATGTGGGGTATTGATGCACTTAGAAGATAGTGGGTAGCAAATTGTGGTGTCCACTTTTTTGTGTTACTGACTCGCCCAGGGGAATGGGAATGACTCGGTACCCGGGCCTTTAGCCTGGCCTTTAGGGATGTCGCGGTGGTCGGCTCCCGGGCCCGTACCCTGGGGTCGCTCCTTAAAAGCATTTATTGGTTGATGGCTTGTTTATTTGGTAAAAGTGTTCGTGATACCACCTGTGGCTTCTGGTGAGGACCACCAGAGCTGCGCAGTCCACTGAGGCCGAAGATAAGGCAGCTCGATGGTATAGCTCCCCACAGGTGGAGCTGGGCCTCAGGGCGGTGTATAAAGGGGAATGCAGGACAGGCGAGACCCAGCCGGGTCAGAGCAAGAACAGGGACAGACACGATAGTCACTTCAGTACCTTTTACCGATGGAAATTCAGGCACGTCCCGGAGCACTGTAGGGTGAAGGGTGCATGTCAAGATCCTCCCCAATGAGCGGGTTTAGGGCCTCCTGTTTCTTGCCTCTGCGTAGTAAGTTTCTGACCTGCCTGGAGCTAGGCCTAACTTTGTCTCTGCCCTGCGCTGGCTGACCTTGTGGTAGGGCCTTCTCTTGGAGTACACGCATCTTATCTGTGGGCCTATGTGTCTCCCGACTCTGTTACGTATCAGCAATTTAGCGATCCTGGGACTTGTAGTTCTCCAGGGATTCCGGTTATATCTTACTGGGTCATAGAGATCCCGGTAAACTTTGGACCCGGTGTCCGGTAACTTCTTCGGGGTGAGCCAGTTAAGCTCCTCTGCCCCCTATGTACGAACTCTCCACTTGCCTTCGGCCTACTCGGACCCTCACTAGGCTACTCACACTAACGGCAGCTTGCCGCGCTTCACCGATCTTATGGTGCCGACACACCTAAAGCTCACTTCTCTCTGAGCTACACGGAGTCTTGATCTGGATAAGCTCCACTGCAGGATAGCAATTGCAGGGGCTGGGACAGGCTTTTGTCCTCTGAGGTAGTTCTTCTCAGACTGCACTGGACTCACTGCTAAACCAGACTCAACTAGACTCACAACTCAGCTCTCTGCTGCCTGGCTCCACCTTCCCTATCTATCTATCCCTAACGGGCTCCCTCTGGTGGTGTGAGGTGGAAGGTGGAGATGTGTGAATGGTTATGGGGGCCTCTTGTGGAGGAATCCATCAATGCACACTTCCAGGATTTGTGATGCCAAGCGCAGCTGGGCGTCACATTCCCCCCTAGTTAAGCTCAGCACTCCCGGGCTGAAGTACATTTTATAAAACAATAACAATAATAACATGAACAATGCATTAACATTCTTCCCTTTATGGGAGGCTCGAATCTTAAACGTTACATAACAGTATAACAAATACAGAGTGTCCTCAGAATTCAAGTTTCCTGTGGTGAAGTTCCCATACAGGATGTCCATCTCACTGGGTAGAGTACTTGATGGTTTTGAGGGACCTGTCCTAAACCCTCAATGTAGGCCCTGGGGTGGCTGCAGGGCATGAAGATCCCGAGTTGGACCTCCAATAGAGCCACTCCAGAAAGGTTTTCCTTCCGAGGTCATCTAAAGGGGCACTCCAGGGAGTGCAATTATGTGCAAAAAACAGTTTTTGGGCTGCACACAGTTCTCAGCCACGAAGTTCTTAGGTAAATATGAAAGTAAATAGGCAAAGCACAAATTAATAACATTTGCACGCAAATACACAATTAATTCAGTACATTACAATTTTAATACTATTCAATTTAATACCACAGGGGTAACTATCTACACTTTCAGAATTTTTGACCATTTACTGAGTGTACCTATCAGGGGGTTTACCTCTCGTGCTACGTGTTGATTTGCGTAGTGCGGTGGTCTGTGGGGTGTCAGTGTCTGTATTTTCAGTTACTCTACCAGTTCTACGTGTGACCATGTTGTAAAACTGCCTTAACCGCTCTCTTGGACTGGCAAGTTCACCATTGGCTGGGCCCTCTTGCTCCGCTCCTACCGGGGATCCTTCATCTGGGGATACTTCTTGAGCTGGCTCTTCTGCAGCACTTACAGGTTCAACTTGCGGTGGAGGGTTTGCTGGCTGCTCATAGAATTGGAGTACTGGAATGATTACTGCACCTCTAATTTGAGGCCAATAAGCTGGGAAGTCTCCTAGGTCAGTGTGTATCACCGCTTCTTCGGGTTCTTCCTGGATTGTGAGAGGCACTTTTTCTTGGGGATTCAGTAAGTCTGGACACAACTTTAGGTGGTCCCTGGACACTGTTGTAGACGTTTTTCCTCCATCTCGACTGATTAAGCATGTCTTTTTGTTGTCAAACCTTGACAGTAACACAGTGTAGGGGTCTTTTTCCCACTGCTCATCAAGTTTGAGGTTTCGTCTTTTTCTTTTCAATACTGTTTCACCTGGTGTGAAGGGTTCAGCGGGTGCGTTTTTGTTGTAGTGCGCTTCCTGCTTTTCTCTCACCCGAGTAAGACTGTCCTTGACACAAGCTTGTACTCTTCTGTACTGCTCTTGTCTGGTCTTGTCCCAGTCTTCAGTGGTCATATCAGCTTCAGGCTCTACAACACCAAGCTCCAGATCCATGGGCAGCTTTCCTGGCCTTGCCCGCATGAGATATGCCGGAGTGCAATTGGTGGAACTCACTGGTATATGGTTGTACAGATCCACTAAGTCAGGTAATTGGTCTGGCCACTGGTTTCTCTCCTCAAGTGGTATGGTGTTCAGCAGGTCGATGATGATGTTGTTCATCTTTTCGCAGAGACCGTTGGTTTGTGGGTGGTACGGTGTAGTTCTTATCTTTTTACACCCATAGAGATGGCAGAACTCCTTGAACAACTCAGTCTCAAAGGCCGGGCCTTGGTCCATCAGCACCTGCTCAGGATAACTATGGGGTCTACAGAAATATGCTTGGAACGTCTTTTCTGCTGTCTCTGCCGTCAGGTCTTTGACGGGGGCGACCACCAGGAAACGTGAGTAGTGATCCACCATGGTCAGAGCATAAGAGTACCCTGATCTGCTGGGGGAGAGCTTGACATGGTCCAGGGCTACGATCTCCAGGGGCCGAGTCGTCTTGATGGGTTGCAGGGGTGCCTTCTGGCTGCTGAAGTCTTTTCTTCTTAGGCCACAGGGTCCACAGTCCCGGCACCACCTCTCAATGGAGCTGCACATTCCTACCCAGTAGAATCTACACTTCAGCAGGGTCTCTAGCTTTTTCCAGCCAAAGTGCCCCGCCTGATCGTGGTAAGCTTCTAATACCATCTGGATGTCTGTCTTCGGGACCACTATCTGCCATACCATCTCATGGGTCTTCGGATTGACGTACCTCCGGCACAGCTTCTCACGGTAGGTAAACAGCCGGCTTCTCTCGTTCCACAGCTGCTTTGCTTGCAGAGACGCTTCTTTCTCCAGGGAGGCACCTTCTTGGGTTATCAGCTCCTTGATACGGCTGACAACCGGGTCGCTGTCCTGGGTCTCTTTCCAGCTGTGGTGAGGCAGGGGGTTTAACGTCTTTTCACGCTGCTTCCTGGAGGCTCATTGCTTGTGGATCATACCACTCCGATGAAAGGCAGGTAGCTCTATCTCTTCCAGGTCATCCACTTCTTCTTCTGTGTCTGACTGGTGAGGCATCCTAGACAGGGCATCGGCGTTGGCGTTCTTGCGGCCCGCCCGGTATTTAATTGTAAATTGGTAGTTTGACAGCCGAGCCATCCATCGTTGTTCCAGTGCCCCCAGCTTAGCTGTTTCAAGATGGGTCAAGGGGTTGTTATCAGTAAAGGCAGTAAATTTGCTGGAGGCCAGATAGTGCTTGAACCTTTCAGTGATGGCCCAGACCAAGGCCAGGAACTCCAACTTAAAGCTGCTATAGTTCTCTGGGTTTCTCTCAGTCGGGCGGAGCTTCCTGCTTGCGTATGCGATCACTTTCTCTTGGCCATTCTGCTTCTGACTTAGAACAGCGCCCAGCCCTTCGTTGCTGGCACCTGTATACAGCAGGAACGGTTGGCTGTAGTCAGGGTAGGCTAGGATCTCATCACCTGTCAGGATCTCCTTCATCTCCTGAAACGACTCGGCTTGCTCCTTACCCCAGTGGAATGGGGGTTTTTTTGCCTTTGGGGGACTGCCCTACCAGGAGGTCTTGCAGAGGAGCTGCTTTCTTAGTGTAGTCTTTCACGAACCTCCAGTAGTATCCTACTAGTCCAAGGAACTGACGCACCTCCTTGAGGTTTTTCGGCTCCGGCCACTTCTGGATGGCAGTGACTTTCTCCGGGTCTGGCGCTACCCCTTCCGGACTGACAATGTGCCCCAGGTACTGCACCTTTCTCTTGAGCAGGTGGCATTTTGAGGGCTTCAACTTCATCCCGTACCGGGACAGTGACTCAAATGCCTCTGCCAGGTGTTTCAAGTGGTCCTCGTACGTTCTGGAATACACTATTACGTCATCCAGGTAAAGTAACACAGTCTCGAAGTTGTGGTGTCCCAGGCAGCACTCCATCAATCTCTGGAACGTTCCGGGGGCATTGCAGAGTCCAAACAGCATACTGTTGAACTCGCAGAGTACCATTGGGGTGGTGAAGGCCGTTTTCTCCCGATCCTCCTCAGCCACAGCTACTTGCCAGTACCCACTAGTGACGTCAAGGGTGGAAAAGTAATTCGCAGACTTTAAGGCAGCTAGGGACTCCTCTATGCGTGGTAAAGGGTATGCATCTTTATGTGTAATGCGATTTACTTGACGGTAATCTACACACATTCTCATGCTCCCGTCCTTTTTCCTAACTAGCACTAGGGGAGCTGCCCAAGAACTACAACTATCCCGTATTACTCCCGCCTTCCTCATGTCATGCAGCATTTCTTTTGACTTCTGGTAGTGAGCTGGGGGTATAGGCCTATAACGTTCTTTGATTGGGGAATGGTTGCCCGTGGGGATATGGTGTTGAACCCCCTTAACCCTCCCGAAGTCAAGTGGATGCTTACTGAACACCTGCGAGTATTCTTGAACCACCCGGTGTACACCCTGTTTTTGATGGGCAGGAGTGGTGTCTGTCCCAACATGGAGCTGTCGACACCAATCCTCCACCTGGGTTGCAGGGTCATTATCCTCTACTTCATCTGGTGAGGTTAAGGACTACGCCTCATGGATGCAGTTGTTATTGACAGCATGTAATTTGGCAACAGTGGCATAACGTGGCAGTCTGACCTCATCTTCCCCTAAGTTGAGAAGACGGACGGGCACCCTCCCATTAAATCATAGAATCATAGAATCATAGAATCATAGAATGGTAGAGTTGGAAGGGACCTCCTGGGTCATCTGGTCCAACCCCCTGCTCAAAGCAGGATTCACTAAATCATCTCAGACAGATGTCTGTCCAGCCTCTGTTTGAAGACGTCCATTGAAGGGGAACTCACCACCTCTCGTGGCAGCCTGTTCCACTCATTAATCACCCTAACTGTCAAAAAGTTTTTTCTAATATCTAATCTGTGTCTCCTCCCATTTAGTTTCATCCCATTGCTTCTAGTCTTTCCTTGTGCAAATGAGAATAAAGATGATCCTTCTACAATGTGACAGCCCTTGACATATTTGTAGACAGCTATTAAGTCTCCTCTCAGTCTTCTTTTTTGCAAGCTAAACATTCCCAAATCCTGCAACCGTTCCTCATAGGACATGGTTTGCAGACCAGTCACCATTCTGGTCGCTCTTCTCTGAACTTGCTCCAGTTTGTCTATGTCTTTTTTAAAATGTGGTGCCCAAAACTGTACACAGTATTCCAGATGAGGTCTGACCAAACAGGAGTAAAGACCGATAATGACTTCACGTGATCTAGACTGTATGCTTCTGTTAATACATCCCAGAATTGTATTTGCCTTTCTTGCTGCTGCATCACACTGTTGACTCATGTTCAGTCTATGATCTATTAGTATACCTAAGTCTTTTTCACATGTACTGTTGCTTAGCTCTATTCCTCCCATTCTGTATATGCTTTTTTCATTTTTATTGCCCAGATGTAGTACTTTGCATTTTTCCCTGTTAAAAACCATTCTGTTGGTTGCTGCCCACTGCTCCAGTTTATTTAGGTCTTTTTGAATCCTCTCTCTCTCTTCTCTAGTATTAACTATCCCTCCTAGCTTTGTGTCATCAGCAAATTTAATCAGTTTACCCTCAATTCCTTCATCTAAATCATTGATAAAGATGTTGAACAATACAGGTCCCAGGACGGAGCCCTGTGGTACCCCACTTGAGACATTCATCCAGCTGGATGTGAAGCCATTTACAACCACCCTTTGAGTCCGATCACTAAGCCAGTTATGAATCCACCTAACAGTTGCCTGGTCCATTGCATACTTGGTCATTTTTTCAATAAGGATGGTGTGAGATACTTTGTCAAATGCTTTGCTGAAGTCAAGATATACTATATCTACAGCATTTCCCTGATCCACCCAGTCAGTGATTCTGTCATAGAAGGAAATTAAGTTAGTCTGACATGACTTGTTAGTTACAAACCCATGCTGACTCTGGTTAATCACTTCATTCTTATCCATGTACTTACATACATGTTGTTTAATAATTTGTTCAAAGATCTTTCCTGGTATAGAAGTCAGACTCACCGGCCTATAGTTCCCTGGGTCCACCTTCTTCCCCTTTTTGAAGATAGGAACATTTGCTCTTCTCCAGTCTTCTGGGACTTCTCCTGTTCTCCAAGAATTTTCAAAGATTATGGAGAGTGGTTCTAAAATTTCTTCTACGATCTCCTTCAGTACTCTGGGGTGTAATTCATCTGGACCTGGAGACTTGAACTCATTTATGTTAGCTAAATATTCCCTCACAATCTTTCTGTTTACAGATAACTTGGATTCCTCTATTCCTTTAAAAGGACAGTGAAGATCAGTTGATGTTACATTTTCTTTCTGAGAGAAAACAGATGCAAAATAGGAATTAAAAAGTTCGGCCTTCTCAACATCCTCTCTTACCATTTCTCCATTTTCATCCTGTAAAAATCCTATAGCATCTTTGACTTTTCTTTTACTTTTGACATACCCCCAAAATCCTTTTTTATTGCTTTTGACATCTCTTGCAAGCCTTAATTCATTGTCAGCTTTAGCTAACCTGATACGTGCCCTGCAGGATCTGCAGACTGCATTATAATCTTCTTTAGATATGCCTCCCTCTTTCCATTTAATAAACATTTCTTTCTTTCTTTTTAGCATGTGTTTAAGTTCTGTGTTCATCCATCCTGGTTTCCTTAAATGCTTCCCATTCTTCCTACTTTTCGGGATTGTTAACGATTGTGCTTTGAGAATCTCATTTTTAAAAATTTCCCATCCTTCCTGGACATTTTTGTCCTTAAGGACATCCAGCCATTGGATCCCTCCTATTCTCTTTCTGAGTCTCTTAAAATCTGCCTTTCTAAAATCTAACCTTGAAGTTTGAGTCTTCACATGTCTTCCTCCTCTAGTTATCCAAAATTCTATAATAGCATGATCGCTGCCTCCTAGCGTCCCAGCCACCTTTACCTCCTCAACCATTTCCTCCCTGTTTATAAGGATTAGATCCAAACTAGCAGATCCCCTTGTTTTCTCCCCTACCTTTTGGAAGATAAAGTTGTCAGCAAGAGAGGATAAGAATTTGCTTGACCTGTTAGTTTTACTTGATAGAGATTCCCAACAAATGTCTGGATAGTTGAAATCTCCCATGACCACTACGTCATATTTTTTGGAGAACTTGGTCATTTGATACATAAAGAGTTCATCCATATCTTCAGCTTGCCCAGGTGGCCTGTAGTAAATGCCTACAATGGTGTCCTTTCCGTTGTTCTCTCCTTGTATTCTTACCCAAACAGTTTCCACAGAACTCCTAGTCTCTGAAGCTTCAATCTCTGTGCAGATATACGCTTTTCTAACATACAATGCGACACCTCCTCCTCGTTTATCAAGTCTGTTTCTTGCAAATAAGTTGTATCCTTTTAGCCTTGTATTCCAATCATGTGTATCGTCCCACCAAGTCTCAGTGATTCCAATGATATCATGTTCCTTTTCCTGCGTTAGTAGTTCCAATTCTCCTTGTTTGTTGCCCATGCTTTGTGCATTTGTATAAAAACATTTTAGTTTGTGATTGGTTTCTCTTCCTCCCATATTTTTATTATTTAAATTGTTTTGTCTTTGTTCTTCCTTTCCACTTCCAGTAGCAGAGATCTCAATAGTATTTGTCAGCTGTATGGCTTTTTCTGGCCTTTTGCTTCCCTTCCCACATTGTTCTAGTTTAAAGCTCTTCTGATGAGTGTAGCAAGGCGACTTCCAAATACATGTTTTCCAGTCTTCGTAAGGTGCACCCCATCTCTAGCAAGTAGTCCATCGTATAGGTAATTCATTCCGTGATCCAGAAATCCAAATCCTTGTTGACGGCACCATCGACGTAGCCAGTTGTTCACCTGTAGAATCTTATTCCACCTCATTGTTCCATGGCCATCCACTGGGAGGATGGATGAGAAGACCACCTGCGCTCCCAATTCTTTCACTTTCTTGCCTAAGTCTTCAAAGTCACTGCAGATGGTTTCCAGGTCCTTTCTTGCGGTGTCATTTGTCTCCACATGTATTAGCAGGAATGGGTAGTGATCTGTAGGTCTGAAGAGTCTTGATATCCTGTCAGACACATCTTTAATTTGTGCTCCTGGAAGACAGCACATTTCTCTTGAGGTTATGTCTGGTCTGCAGATAGCGGCCTCTGTTCCTCTTAGCAGGGAATCCCCCATGACCACCACTCTCCGTTTTTTCTTCAAAACATTCTTCTTTCTCCATCCAGGGGGATTCTGAGGGCTTACAAGGTTATTCATTGCTGGCAAAGTCTTATTTTGCTGTATTTCTTCATGGTTCTCCTGCGTGAGAGCCTGGTACTGGTTCCTGAGCAGTATGGGTGCTGACTGCCTCTCGATCCTCCTGCTTCTGTGGGTCACATGCTTCCATTCCTCTGTTTCGTCAGGTGCAGTTCGAATTTCTTCTCTTTCTGAATCATGAAGAGATAATTCTGCTCTGTCTAAGAACTCTTCACCTTCCTTAATGATTTTCAAGGTAGTTAACCTCTCTTCTAGATTTCGCAACTTTTCCTCCAGCAGGGACACAAGCTTGCATTTCTGGCATGTGAAGTTTGGCTTTTCCACTGGCAAGTCTGTGAACATGTAGCAGGATATGCAGCTCACCAAATGGCTCCTGGACTCTTCCATGTTCTTACTGTTAATGTTCTGAAAACAGTGAAAAATGCTTCAATATGCGCGCGCCGGCAGGCACGCGGTTTACCGATGTCCTCTTTTCAGCTCCAACAGCTCATCTACTACTCCCATGGTGGTTAAGAGCGTGGGTCTATGCTCGGAGCAAAGGGGTTCTACTACTGCCTCATAGCTCTGTCCTCTAAGACCTATAGCAGCTCTACACCAGATGAGCATTTCACTCATTGGGGGGATGACAATGGGTATGGGGTCTGTTACCTGCACGTTACCAATTTCACCGTCTGTTAACCTTACTTGCTGTTGATACATCAGGACTCAGATTTCCCTCTGAAATGCCCTCCTCTGTCTCGGTCTGGCAGTGTCGGCGATCTGTGGGAGCAAGAACACAACTTCTCCCAAACAGTTACCAACAACATTAGTGCCACGTACCATATACGGGTTGGTGTCATCAGGATTAGTCTCTACTACAAGTAGTCCTGGTCCTTCAGCTCCACTCTCCCCACCTTCACAGTCACATTCTTAACCCTGAGTAGGTTAAGGGGGAGTACATTTGAGGCATATACAGACAAATTTGTAGCGGGCGGATGCAGGTCGTCCATGGACCAGAACCTCTTGTAGAGGACATCAGGCATGATGGTTACCTGAGATCCTGTGTCCAGCAGAGCATGCGTCGGGATCCCGTCCAACACAATGGACAGGAAAGGTCTTCCTCCGACGAACCTGTTGTACCAGTCTGATGGGCCTGGTGAGTTTACTCCTGGGTGTCGGCCCTCGGACCCAGGGTTTTCTCGTTCAAAGGACAATTCTGGGCGATGTGTCCGGTCTTACGGCAGCAGTAGCAGGCAGGGTCCTTCTGTGGACGGCGCTGGTCACTGGTCCTCGGCGACGGCGGTGTTGGCCTCCTCCTCCTGCGCATCCAGGGGACATCCTCAGGGTTATCGGCTAACAGGATTTTCCCTCCTTCCTCGTGCACCGTCCGCAGCTGCAGAGCACTCAGCACAGTGGTCAGGGTTTTGCTCAACTGACGCACCTCAGAGCGCAGACTGTCCAGTTCTTTAGGGGACGTTGCTGGAACCAGCCACTGGGGAAAAGGTGGGTGTTGCAGGCTCTGGGGTAGCCCCACCCTGGTAACATTGGATGGCATTTGTTTCCAGGGGCTGCAGTCCTTTTATAGCCATGTCCTTAAGATTGTCAAAGGTGGCATCTGGATGATCCAGGGACCACGAATGCACTGTCCTGCTCTCCTCTGGAGACCTCAGTCCCTGGACAAACTGTTCCTTCAGCATCTTGTTCTCATTCTCAACGCTGGTTGGACTAACCTGGTTCAGAGCCCATAGGGCCCCTTGTAGACGCCAGGTGTAGTCCCGAACATTGTCCTCCGGCTGTTGAGAACAGCTGTAGAACCTCATCCGGAGGTCCGCCTCAGTAAGGTCCTCAAAGACAGTCTGTAGTTTTTGAAAGATTGCGGACACTGACTCCTGGTCTGCGGCCGACCATGTTTCCACTTCCCGTTCCGCAGCACCTGTCAGTTGTCCTAATACAACGGCGGCTCTTTGTTTACCTGTCATGGAGTACATGTCCAAGATACCACATATCTTCCGCTTGAATCCAGACAGGGTATCTGGTTTGCCGTTGAACTGGGGGAGCCACTTTGCTCCAGGAATGTACGGTAAAGTCATAGGAATTACAGGTGTTACAGGCGCTGCTGGTGGAGCGGCGGCTTCAGCCTGCTCATCATCGGGCGCGGGTTGAACTTCAGGGACGTTGACCGGTAGGTCGACGTTCTGCTGTTCGTCGGACATCTAGGCGCCCCCCTAGTTAACCGTAGCCTACCTTCTGGTTTTTCTTCCGGTAGGCCGCAGCTCCGCAGGTGACAGTTGTCTTCAGGACCTTGCGTCGCTTGCGTCCTACGTCAGGGCGTTCAGCGACTCTCCTTACAGGACCTGGCGCTTCCCGATTTGACGTCGAGGCGTGGGGCGTGTCCGGGGCTTCGCGCTCTTTTGTAGGTACGCCCCTAATTTTCCCGCGGTTATGCCCTTCTTCTCTCTCGGCGGCCCAACAATGGCGGCAACCTTCACCACAACTTTACGTACACAGTTCAGAATAAAGGCGCACAGTACCCGGTGGCAACGGGCACAACACGGCGTCGTTGCAGCGGGCACGCTATCCTGACGCCAGTTAGAGATGACTCGCCCAGGGGAATGGGGATGACTCGGTACCCGGGCCTTTAGCCTGGCCTTTAGGGATGTCGCGGTGGTCGGCTCCCGGGCCCGTACCCTGGGGTTGCTCCTTAAAAGCGTTTATTGGTTGATGGCTTGTTTATTTGGTAAAAGTGTTCATGATGCCACCTGTGGCTTCTGGTGAGAACCACCAGCGCTGCACAGTCCACTGAGGCCGATGATAAGGCAGCTCGATGGTATAGCTCCCCACAGGTGGAGTTGGGCCTCAGGGCAGTGTATAAAGGGGAATGCAGGACAGGCGAGACCCAGCCGGGTCAGAGCAAGAACAGGGACAGACACGATAGTCACTTCAGTACCTTTTACTTATGGAAATTCAGTGTAATGCACATGCCCGGACTGACTGGCGTGTGCGTGTATATGTAGTGAATCCACTGGACCGTACCGGAGAGTGAATGCCTGGAGGGGCCTAACTAAGTATCCACCCGATCCAACCAAGGTCACACGACGGCATACGACGCCAGTGCACCAAGGAGGAACCGAGCAGAGGGACCAGGTGCTACTCCAGGTGAGACCCCGGACACGGCTGTTGACCTACACCGGGGAATACAGGAACAGGCAGGTTAGGCTGGCACTCAGACTGGTGGGTATAGGCAGACACGGCTGGTATGCAGACGGGTGGATGCTGACAAGCACGACTGGTATGCAAACAGGGAGGTACTGGCAGGTACGTCCGGTATGCAGGCAGGTGGATGCTGGTAAGCACGACTGGTATGCAGGCAGGGAGGTACTGGCAGGTACGACAGGTTGGAGCACAGAGTGGATAGGACCCAGTACAGACTGGGACTCAGGAACAGAACCGCAGATGCGGTGGACAAACACAGCAGAGTGAGGCCGCCCGGAGCGGCGAGCAAGAGCAGAGCAAGATGAGACCGCCTGGAGCGGTGAGCAAGAGTGGAGCAGGATGAGACTGCCGGAGCAGTGAGCAAAGGGTCAGAGCAGAGCGAGACTACCGGAGCAGTGAGCAAAGGGTCAGAGCAGAGCGAGACTGCCGGAGCAGTGAGCAAAGGGTCAGAATAGAGCGAGACTGCCGGAGCAGTGAGCAAAGGGTCAGAGCAGAGCGAGACTGCCAGAGCAGTGAGAAAAGGGTCAGAGCAGAGCAAGACTGCCGGAGCAGTGAGAAAAGGGTCAGAGCAGAGCGAGACTGCCGGAGCAGTGAGAAAAGGGTCAGAGCAGAGCGAGACTGCCGGAGCGGTGAGCAAAGCAGAGCAGAGCGGAAACCGCAGGAGCGGTGAGCAATGCAGAGCAGAGCGGAAACCGCAGGAGCGGTGAGCAAGGCAGAGCAGAGCGGAAACCGCAGGAGCGGTGAGCAAGGCAGAGCAGAGAGGAAACCGCAGGAGCGGTGAGCAAGGCAGAGCAGAGCGGAAACCGCAGGAGCAGTGAGCAAGGCAGAGCAGAGCGGAAACCGCAGGAGCGGTGAGCAAGGCAGAGCAGAGCGGAAACCGCAGGAGCGGTGAGAAAGGCAGAGCAGAGCGGAAACCGCAGGATCGGCGAGCAAGGCAGAGCAGAGCGGAAACCGCAGGAGCGGTGAGCAAGGCAGACCAGAGTGGAAACCGCAGGAGCGGTGAGCAAGGCAGAGCAGAGCGGAAACTGCAGGAGCGGTGAGCAAGGCAGAGCAGAACGGAAACCGCAGGAGCGGTGAGCAAGGCAGAGCAGAGAGGAAACCGCAGGAGCGGTGAGCAATGCAGAGCAGAGCGGAAACCGCAGGAGCGGTGAGCAAGGCAGAGCAGAGCGGAAACCGCAGGAGCGGTGAGCAAGGCAGAGCAGAGAGGAAACCGCAGGAGCGGTGAGCAAGGCAGAGCAGAGCGGAAACCGCAGGAGCAGTGAGCAAGGCAGAGCAGAGCGGAAACCGCAGGAGCGGTGAGTAAGGCAGAGCAGAGCGGAAACCGCAGGAGCGGTGAGCAAGGCAGAGCAGAGCGGAAACCGCAGGAGCGGTGAGAAAGGCAGAGCAGAGCGGAAACCGCAGGATCGGCGAGCAAGGCAGAGCAGAGCGGAAACCGCAGGAGCGGTGAGCAAGGCAGACCAGAGTGGAAACCGCAGGAGCGGTGAGCAAGGCAGAGCAGAGCGGAAACTGCAGGAGCGGTGAGCAAGGCAGAGCAGAGCGGAAACCGCAGGAGCGGTGAGCAAGGCAGAGCAGAGCGGAAACCGCAGGAGCGGTGAGCAAGGCAGAGCAGAGCGGAAACCGCAGGAGCGGTGAGCAAGGCAGAGCAGAGCGGAAACCGCAGGAGCAGTGAGCAAGGCAGAGCAGAGCGGAAACCGCAGGAGCAGTGAGCAAGACAGGGCAGGCTAGAACCGCCGGAGCGGTGAGCAAGGCAGAGCAGGCAAGAACCGCCGGAGCGGTGTGCAAGGCAGAGCAGAGGGGACAGGGCTCTGTTCACATGGAACAGACAGGAAGGGAAAGGCAGAACCAGATACACACAAGATACTTGCAATGAAGTAGCGATTGGACTCTAAACTCACAAACGGAAGTACAGCGACAACGAGTAGGAGTTAGGAGCAGGTTCAGACTCTGCAGAAAAAGGGAAGGTACGGACATAGAGAAAAACAGGAAACAGGTTAGGAGACAGTTCAGACAGGAACTGTTACTGCAACAAAATGCAGGAACGAGCCAAGGTAAAGCCAAGTGCTGGTTCAGACAATGCAGGAGAAAGGGAAGGTACGGACATAGAGAGAAACAGGAAGCAGGTTAGGAGACAGTTCAGACAGGAACTGTACTGCAACAAATACAGGAGCGTGTCTGGGTATGCGGCCCCCAGAGGGTGGGACGAACAGGCTAGGAGCGTGTTCAGACAGGCCTGGAAATACAGCCTCCAGGAAGGCAGACAGACAGCTGGCTAGAGTGCACAGACAGGACACAGTTCAGACACGGGAACTGATACCGTAAGGCAGGAGACATAGACAGGACCTGGCACATCAGTGACTAGAAGCCAACAGACAGAACAAGATGCTCAGGCATGGATTCCAAGGAGGAGCTGGTTTAAATACCAGGTGACAGACAGCAATAGGCTGAGGATGCATTAGGGGTGTGTCTGCAGCAGCTAAAAGAAACAGGAAGTTCAGCGGGCGTCGCCCTAAGCAGCCAGAGCAGAGCAAAGCAGACAGTATGGAAAGAAGCCAGCGTGACAGTCTGGACTGGAAATCAAGTGCGCGCTCTTGCACAGTGGGAGATGGACCACTATGCAAGGACGCCGCCAGGTATGTTACATTCAGGCACGTCCCGGAGCACTGTAGGGTGAAGGGTGCATGTCAGGATCCTCCCCAATGAGCGGGTATAGGGCCTCCTGTTTCTTGCCTCTGCGTAGTAAGTTTCTGACCTGCCTGGAGCTAGGCCTAACTTTGTCTCTGCCCTGCGCTGGCTGACCTTTGTGGTAGGGCCTTCTCTTGGAGTACACGCACCTTATCTGTGGGCCTATGTGTCTCCCAGCTTTGTTACGTATCAGCACTTTAGCGATCCTGGGACTTGTAGTTCTCCAGGGATTCCGGTTATATCTTACTGGGTCATAGAGATCCCGGTAAACTTCGGACCCGGTGTCCGGTAACTTCTTTGGGGTGAGCCAGTTAAGCTCCTCTGCCCCCTGTGTACTAACTTTCCACTCGCCTTCGGCCTACTCGGGCCCTCACTAGGCTACTCACACTAACGGCAGCTTGCCGCGCTTTACCGATCTTATGGCGCCGGCACACCTAAAGCTCACTTCTCTCTGAGCTACATGGAGTCTTGATCTGGATAAGCTCCACTGCAGGATAGCAATTGCAGGAGTTGGGACAGGCTTTTGTCCTCTGAGGTAACTCAGGAAAGACATATTGGAGCTAGAGAGGGTACAAAGGAGGGCGACTAAGGTAATAAAGGGAA
The DNA here is from genome assembly GCF_046119375.1 of Phyllobates terribilis. Classification (NCBI taxonomy): domain Eukaryota; kingdom Metazoa; phylum Chordata; class Amphibia; order Anura; family Dendrobatidae; genus Phyllobates; species Phyllobates terribilis. The sequence goes on from NW_027362762.1 coordinate 698,414,398, forward strand.
TGGAGGGACTAGAATACCCAGAGAGGTTGTCAAAATTAGGCCTATTTACATTGGAAAAGAGAAGGCTTAAGGGAGACCTCATAAACATGTATAAATACATCAGGGGGCAGTACAGAGATCTCTCCCATGACCTGTTTATACCAAGGATGGTGACAAAGACCAGGGGGCACACTATGCGTCTGGAGGAAAGGAGGTTCCTGCACCAGCATAGAAGGGGATTCTTTACGGTCAGAGCCGTGAGACTCTGTAACTCTCTGGGAGAGGAAGTGGTGATGTCCAACTCACTTAAAGAGTTCAAGAGAGGCCTGGACGCCTTTCTTGAGAACAATAAAATTACATCTTATGCTTAGTTAATTAATCCAGGGATTTAATCTGACTGCCAGATTGGTGTCGGGAAGTGAATTTTTCCTTAATGATGTAAATTGGCCTATACCGCATGGTTTTTTGTTGCCTTCCCCTGGATCAACGCTGCGGAATAGCTGCAGTGCACAAGAAATAGGCTGAACTGGATGGACGCTTGTCTTTTTTCGGCCTTATAAACTATGTAACTATGTAACTCTTCTCAGACTGCACTGGACTCACTGCTAAACCAGACTCAACTAGACTCACAACTCAACTCTCTGCTGCCTGGCTCCACCTTCCCTATTTATCTATCCCTAACGGGCTCCCTCTGGTGGTCTGAGGAGGAAGGTGGAGATGTGTGAATGGTTATGGGGGCCTCTTGTGGAGGAATCCATCAATGCACTCTTCCAGGATTTGTGATACCAAGCGCAGCTGGGCTTCACATTACCTCTTGCAAAAGTGTAAAATTTGGGGTTAAAGAAACATTTTCAGAAAAAAAAATGAAAATTTTCAGTACATCGACTTAATGTTATCAAATTTTGCGTATTACCTGTGGGTTCAAAATACTCATTCTAAAACTAAATAAAATCATTGAGGATGTATTTTTCAAAATAAGGTTACTTGTAGTGGGGTTTCTGCTGTTTAGGCACCTTAGGATCCCTGCAAATGCAACATGGATTCCAGAATCTATTTAAGCCAAACTTGTGTTCCAAAATTTAAATGGTGCTCCTTCCCTTCCGAGCCCAGCTGTTTGTCCAAATTAAAAAATTTAAAAAAATGTTTTTCTTCATTCCACTTTGCATTAATTCCTGTGTAGCTCCTGACAAGTTAAAACATTTCCTGCAGCAGTTTTGAAGTATTTGAGGGGTGCGGTTTTTAAAATGGTATCACTTTTGGGGAGAGAATATATACTGTAGCCCCCTCAAAGTCCAATTAAGGGTATGTGCCCACGATACAGAAATGAAGCAGAAAAATTTTGACGTGTTTTTACAGAGTTTTTACATGCGGATTTGACTTGCGTTTTTCAAATGCATTGGGACCTCAAATCCGCATGCAGAAACGCACAAATAATGGACATGCTGCCGATTTTTCCGCAAGGCAAATCCGCTTCGGAAAATTCCGCAGCATGGGCACAGAACATGCAGATTTTCATTGGGGATCATGGGGCACGGATTACCAAGTGTTTTGCAAGCGTTTACGCTGCGGAAATTCCGCAGCAAAAACGCTTAAAATACGCATAGTGGGCATGCAGCCTAAATCTGAATAGGTCCCTAAAGAAACAGGTTTTGTAAGTTTCTTGAAAAAATGAAAAATTGCTGCTAAACTTTTAACCCTTCTAATGTCCTAACTAGTGATGAGCTAGCACTAAAATGCTCGGGCACTCGTTGCACGGGTCGAGCAAATTGGAATACTCGGGTGCTCGACCTAAGCAACGAGCCCAATGTAATTCTATGGGAAACTTGAGCATTTTTCAGGCGGCTCAAATCGATGGGAACAGTGCTCAAATGACACGGGAACAGCATGGGGAAGACCCCTGGAAGCATTTCTGACTCCCAGGTCACTGCTGTCAACAACGTTGTCAGAGTATTATGCCACTTTTACGGATTCACAATAAAACATACAAAACAAAACCAAAATGGATTTTCCTGGGAAATATATTAAGGAACATCCTTTCCAGGGTAATGACTTGTATATAAGGCAAAATAAATAGCCAAAACCAAAAATACTCCTCCATACCATGGGCTATGTTCACACGTAGCCTTTTTGATGCGTTTTTGCACTTTTGCATTGCTTTCAACAAAGACAAATGCATTCACTGGGAAATGTGATTTTAACATTTTACAACCTTATCTGGCCATGTGATGTGTGACACATCATCAGACACATGCATAAAGTGCTGAAAAGACATGGGAACAGCATGGGGAAGACCTCTGGAAGCATTTCTGACTCCCAGGTCACTGCCTAAAAGTGTGCCCATCATAAGTGATCCTTGGCACAAGCGAAGATGCCTCCCGCCATGCACCTGTCATTGCAGACTTTCAACAATCACCGTCCTTGTCCCAGTGCAGAATTCAGTTGTTCCTACCCCATTCCTTGGAAGGCAAGCGCAAGTATGCAGCCAGCCACCCACCCACCCACAGGCTGAAATACTATACTGCCAAATTTTTGACAGCTGCTTGCACTTGAAATATGGCCTTTAAGGCTCGTGGAGGCGGAAGCTTTTCGTAACCTCATGCCGGCGGCGGCCGGGTGTCCATACTTGGTCCCCAGCCGCCACTATTTCTCCCGGTACCGTCTCCACCTTCCACAAGCACGGGTCCCACAACATTTCCCGTGCCCTCCCCATTGTACTTACTTGGAAGGACCACCTAACCACAAACACGTGGACAGGTGAATGTGGCCAGGGACGGTACGGAGCCAGTCCACAGCTTTTTTTGCTGAGAGTTGTATTTAGCTCGGTGAAAGGACTGGCATAGATGGAAACCGTATCTACCCTGGGTGTCATTTCTCCCAGGAAGTCCTCTAATGCAGCTTGTTGCAGAAGCAATGGCAGCCCGTTCACCATCACCTCTTACTTGTCGGTGGTGCTTTGACACACAAACATCTTTCTTTGCGCATTTAATTTCATGAATACAGAGTTGGACAATGGCCTGATCTGCAATGCGGTTTAAGAAATAACATGCATAAGCATGTCCGATCCACATTAAAAAAGCAGCCATAGAGTGTCCGGGAACCTTCCCCCACACTTTTCTTAGCCAGGGCTGCTTCTCGGCAGGGTTGGAAGCGCCCACCAGAGAACTGGAGACTCCTCCGGTGGGCCCTGGCTTATCCTTCAGGAGAGTTCATAGCGCCGAGGTGAGGCCATGATGATGATAGAGGCCACCATCTGCTTAGTTTCCTGTTACTAGGAATGCAAGCGCAAGTATGCAGCCAAGAAACCACCCAACCACAGGCTGCAACACTAAACTGCCAGATTTCTGGGCAGCTGCTTGCACTTGAAATATGGCCTTTAAGGCTCGTGGAGGTGGAAGCTTTTCACAACCTTATGCCGGCGGCGGCCGGGTGTCCATACTCGGTCCCCAGCCTCCACTATTTCTCCTGGTATTGTCTCCACCTTCCACAAGCACGGGTCCCACAACATTCCCCGTGCCCTCCCCAGTGCACTTACTGGAAAGGACCGCCTACCCACAAACACGTGGACAGGTGAATGTGGCCAGGGACCGTACGGAGCCAGTCCACAGCTTTTTTTGCTGAGAGTTGTATTTAGCTCGGTGAAAGTACTGGCATAGAGGGAAACCGTATCTACTCCGGCTGTCTTTTCTCCGTCACCAGGTTCCGCCCATTGTCACACACGACCATGCCTGGCTGTATGTTCAGCGGTGAGAGCCACAGATCAGGCTGCTGTGTTACAGCTTCAACAACTCTGCAGCGCTGGGTGGTTTGTCAATTAAGCATGAAGCATGTTATCTTCAGAACAGCCTGTTGCAGCTTGGCCAAGGCAGTGCTGCAGTGCTGTCAGCTTGTGACTGATGTGGGCATTTCGGAGATGGAGGAGGAGGTGCAGGAGCTGAACAATGTGATTACATTGAGGTTAAATTGGTGACGCTGTTTTTTATACTAAAGAAAGATCCTATTGTTTTGTTTTTTTTACTTTATTTTTTAAGACAAATGCATTCACCGGGAAATGTAATTTTAACATTTTACAGCCTTATCTGGCAATGTGGCGTGTGACACATCATCAGACACATCCTGTTTTATTTATGATGGAGGGACTCTGAAAGTCATAAAGCCTATTTTTATAGGGACATCAGACGGCCTTACTATTCTTAAAAGGCCAGCAGTCGGCCCTCGCTATTGTTAGAGAGCCATCAGCCGGCTATGCCTTGTTGTTCCCATTATTAACAAGTGGGTCTCCTATACTGTTATCGCGTATCCAGTGACTAAAAGGGCTGCCAAAAATTTGGACGCAACCCAACACCCCTTTGAAGAGACAGAGGAGGGTTTCAGTAAAAAAAATGTTCCCATTATAAAGGAGCGGGTCTCCTATTGTGGTAATGACCATTATGTGACTGCAAGGGCTGCCAAAATTTGGGAAAAACCCCACTAAGAATTTAAAGACACATAGAGCAGTGCCACAGTAACATGGTACGACATGTTCCCATTAGAAAGGAGAGATACTGCTATACAGTTCTAGGGTATGCAGTGTGTCCAACGGCTGACCAATTTTAGGAAAAACCCCACTAAGAATTTAAAGACACATAGAGCAGTGCCATAGTAACAAGGTACGACATGTTCCCATTAGAAAGGAGAGGGTCTGCTATACAGTTATAGGGTATGCAGTGTGTCCAACGGCTGACCAATTTTAGGAAAAACCCCACTAAGAATTTAAAGACACATAGAGCAGGGCCATAGTAACAAGGTACGACATGTTCCCATTAGAAAGGAGAGGGTCTGCTATACAGTTATAGGGTATGCAGTGAGTCCAACAGCTGACCAATTTTAGGAAAAACCCCATTAAGAATTTAAAGACACATTGAACAGGGCCACAGTAACGACAAATTCCCATTAGAAAGGAGAGAGTCGAGCTCACACCAAGCTCTAAAGCGGGACGGACGTCACCTGACACAGCCCTGGTACCCGGACGCAAGCCGACGGTGAGTCGCTGCAGTAAAGTGGTCCGGCCTCCGGACAGGGCCGAGAGCGTGGACGACCGCACCGGAGGAGGAGACCCGACATGTGCTGCGCGGCGGTCTGCAGCTTTAGCCGGATCGCAGCAGAGTCCCGTGGTGAACCGCGACGCCGGATCTGGGGAGGACCGCCGGACCTGGTGAAGACCGTGACCCCTTCATAAGGTACCGCAGCCCCCTGTCCGCAGCACCCACTGCTACTCCTGGACCTAAAAAAGAAAGGCTTACTTTACTTACCAGCCTGGGTCCTGCTGCTGAGGGCACCCACATCGTGGTTGCCGATCTGACGTCCTGCCTGGGGATTTGGGAACTGCCGCTCTTTCGGTCCTGGGTCTGGGAGTCCCGCAGGACTGTTTGGCCTGCCCTGGTCCTGCTGTCCAGGGCCTTCCCCCCCGCAGGAGCCGCCGCCATCTTGGTTGCACTGTGACCCAGAAGAGAAACGACGGGTCCGGAGACAGGAGCTAAGACTCACTTTGCTACCTCTGCTACCTTTGCTAATAAAGCACAGAGCAAGATAAAAAAGAGAGTGAAGGGGTATAACAGAAGTGGATGCACATTCCTTCTTAACCTATGATTCTACAATTCTATATTTCTACAATTTTATATTCATAACCCACATAATTCTACAGCTCCTTCCAAGATATATATTGACTTTCTCCTTCACTAATTTGAAATAGCATTTGTCTTGAAATATTGAAGAATAAGCATTATTTCTCTAAAGTATTCTACTCTAACTAACAAATGAACAGTAGCGACATCTAGTGGCTGAAGAACAGAATTACAACCCATAACGCTATTTACACTAACTTTTCTGCAGTTGACTTAACCTTGGCGATGTAAGGGTTTAAGCATCAAAACTGTTCATCTTAAAAAAAAACGACCCACTCACTTATTTATATTGTCTCAACATATAACATGTAAATTCTACAAGATACTCAACACAGAACTCTAAATTTAAATCTATATCTAAGAATCTTCTGCAAAATGGTCAAAATAGGAGGTGGGCCCTCTAGAGACACAAGCTTGCAATCAAAAAATGGAAAGATTTATTAAAAAAAACAACATTCCTCCTTCCATCTCTTCAAATAAAACTCTGCCTCCTTCAAAAAACTCTACTCCAACCTTAAAAAGCTCTTCAAATGAAGAGCAGTACAGTGATACAGAAGACACGATGCTTGACACAAGACCAGTGTCTCGCTCATTCATCCACAAGGCCCTCCAATCAGCACTTAACCCGCTATTGAAAGAAATAAAAGACCTAAAACAAGAAATTGCACAGGTTGGATCTAGAGTAGACTATGCAGTCACTATGCAGCTTCTCCGTAGCTACAGCCTTCAGAAATGCCAGCACTATTTAAACTCGGCTTTTGAAGCCCTTGAAGACCAAGAGAATCGTGGACGCTGCAACAATCTCCGAATAAGAGGTCTTCCAGAAACCATCCTCCCGGAATCCATCCCTTCCACGATTAAAACCCTCTTTATCCAGATCCTAGGGGAGAGGTACCAAGATGAGATCACTATAGAAAGAGCTCACAGAGCCCTTAGAAAAGAACCAAAACCCTCTCAACCACCCAGAGATATAATCTGCCGACTTCTGAACTACAAAGTTAAAGAAGACATCCTTAAAAGTTCCAGAAGCTCAGATTGTATCTTCTTTGAAGAAGCGCGTATCCTGATTTTTCAAGGTATCTCCCCTCAAACTCTTCAGAAAAGAAGGACTTTGAAACCGCTTACAGACACTCTAAGACAAAAGAAAATCCTCTATTCCTGGTTATTCCCCTTTGGCATCTCATTTGCTACTGAAGGAAAAAGTATGATCATCCACAAAAGAAAAGATCTGGATGAAGCGCTTATACTCTTAGACCTTCCTGATATCCACATTGAGGACTGGAGTTATGTGCAAAACTTAGCGACTCTACAGCCAGTCCCCCCTCCACCCTCTTGGTAACCTGCTCTGACTGGACGACCGGGTAAACAAAGAAGGCAATAAGGAAAACTTACGCCTAAACGTCTAATCTCTGACTGAATCGGCATGGTGTCTCGTTTTGAATCCTAGATCTTTTCTCCACTTCCCAGACAATATGGTAGAAGTCTTTCTTTGATGGGTATTCAGCCGCAGACCCTGGTCTTATTCTCCCTTTTTGGAAACAAAGTTTTGACTAAATTCTATTAAGTTTTTACCTTTTTTGACTTCCTTCGCTTAATTACACTACCATCCTTTAACATAATTGATGTTAGTTAGAGTTCTAGTGTTGACACTGACCTCAGTGTAATTCTTTCTCAAATGTTGTTCAATGTACTTCTAAGTGCCCTTAATTACATAAGAATTTTGTCTATTTGTATTCCAGATAAAATTAATGTTCCTGTTGAACATCTGATTGTTTCTCTTGCCCCCGTCAACCCTCCCGTCTCATTCTCTTCTCACCCCCTCCCCTCATAACTCCCTAAATGGTATGATCTGTTAACACAGATAGATATCTTCCGCTTCCTCCAAGGACATCGATTTCTCAAATAGCCAGAAGCTTCACTGCTTTCAGTTCACCTCCGCGCTCCCCATCTCCACTTAACCCCTTCCCGACCCGTGTCACACCGTTTGTGACATGGAAAACAGTTCGTTCCCGACCCATGTCACAGCGTCTGTGACATGGAGGGAAAGAGCCCCTGCAGCGCCTGCGAGCGGGGTCGCTCAGGTGTCACAGTTGCTACTGCAACTGGACATCCTGAAGTCGACCCCCCGGGGGGTGGATTAACCCCCCCGTGCCTGGGACCCCTCCGATTGGCTGTTTCATTTTCACTTTTAGTGAAACTGCCAATCGGTATGAATTAAATATTTCACCAATGAAAATTGGTGTAATATTTAAATCTGGGCATTGCCTGATGCTTACAGCATCAGCCATTGGCTGGGGGGAGTGTCACCTCTGTTCCCCCCCCTCCCCCCAGATCTGATTGGGGGGCTAGCGTCACATGGATACTAGCCCCAATCAGATATGGAGGGATGGCTGAAACCTCCCAGCACCTTCCCAACCCTAGATCGTCTGCTGTGGACCCCCTGCTGTGGACCCCCTGCTGTGGACCCCCTGCTGCGGACCCCCTGCTGCGGACCCCCTGCTGTGGACCCTGTGGATCGCGTCTGCCGCCGCCACCGCTGATCAGCGGTAAGTATTGCCGCCACTCCCCCGACCCCCCCCTCCACCCCCCCCGCGACCCCCTCCGCCACCCTCTCCACCCCCCCTCCACTTTCATACCTGCACCCCGACCTCCGCTCCCTCTCCCACGTCTTCATCCACCGGCTGCTGCTCTCCTTCTGACAGCCGGTGGACTGTGATCACAGCAGCAGCAGGCTCAGTGTAAATGCCCTGCTCCTGTGATCAAACCCACCATCCCCCAGTCCCAGTGATATCACCCCCCACCTCCCAATAATCACCCCCTCCCCCAGTGTTCACCCCCCCCTGTTCCCAGTGTTCACCCCCCCTGTTCCCAGTGATCACCCCCCCCCGAAAACCCAGTAATCAGCCCCCTGCTCCTGCCAGCTCCTGCTCCCCTTTCTGCCCCAGTAATCACCCCCCGATGCTGCCGGCCTCCTACCCCCCCTTGCTGCTGCCGGCTCCTGCCCCAGTGATCACCCCCCTTGCTGCTGCTTCTGGCTCCTCCATCTCCTCAGCCCCCTCCTACGTCTGACCGCCCCATACGTCTGACCGCCCCCTACGTCTGATTGCCCCCTACGCCTGACCGCCCCCTACGCCTGACCGCCCCTACGCCTGACCCCCCCTACGCCTGACCGCCCCCTACTCCTGACCGCCCCCTACGCCTGACCGCCCCCTACTCCTGACCGCCCCCTACTCCTGACCGCCCCCTACGCCTGACCGCCCCCTACGCCTGACCGGCCCCTACGCCTGACCGCCCCCACACGTGACTGCAGAAGGTTACACCAAGCACACACACGTACACTCACACTATAATAAAGTTTTGATTTTTTTTTTTTTTTTTTACACACGCACAAAGCACACAAAATGTCCCGCCCGTCCCGCTCATCCCAGTCTAGGGCGTACTCAGCTGAGGAGGCTATGTCAGGTTGGTGTGTGTGTGTTGTAGTGTATGAGATTGTGTGTGTGTGTTCTGTGTGTGTGTGTGTGTGGTGTATGCACTACAATATACCACACCGCACACCAACCTGACATGCACTACACAATGGTGTCCGCTAACAAATTGGAACCCTTTGCGTTTGGAGAGTCCCTGTGTGCCCAAACATTGGAGCTCACCAACAAGTGACCCCATTTTGGAAACTAGACCCCCCAAGGCACCTATATAGATGCATAGTGAGCACTTGGAACCCCCAGGTGCTTCACAAATTGATTGATAAAAATGAAAAAGTGAAAAAAAAACCACTTTTTTATTTTTACGGAATAATTTCCTAAGGACCTAGGGGTCCCAAGTGCTCACTATGCATCTAGATAGGTGCCTTGGGGGGTCTAGTTTCCAAAATGGGGTCACTTGTGGGGGAGCTCCAATGTTTGGGCACACAGCGGCTCTCCAAACGCAACATGGTGTCTTCTAACAATTTGAGCCGACAATTTGTTAGCGGACACCATGTTGCATTTGGAGAGCCGCTGTGTGCCCAAACATTGGAGCTCCCCCACAAGTGACCCCATTTTGGAAACTAGACCCCCCAAGGCACCTATCTAGATGCATAGTGAGCACTTGGAACCCCCAGGTGCTTCACAAATTGATTCATAAAAATGAAAAAGTGGAAAAAAAAACACTTTTTTGATTTTTACGGATTAATTTGTGAAGGATCTGGGGGTTCCAAGTGCTCACTATGCATCTAGATAGGTGCCTTGGGGGGTATAGTTTCCAAAATGGGGTCACTTGTAGCTGAGCTCCAATGTTTGGGCACACAGCGGCTCTCCAAACGGGACATGATGTCCGCAAACAAATTGAATGGAAAATCGGCTCAAATTGTTAGCGGACACCATGTTGCGTTTGGAGAGCCCCTAATGTGCCTAAAAAGTGGAGCTTCCCCACAAGTGACCCCATTTTGGAAACTAGACCCCCCAAGGCACCTATCTAGATGCATAGTGAGCACTTGGAACCCCCAGGTGCTTCACAAAATGATCTGTGAAAACAACAAAGTACTTTTTTTTTCACAAAAATTTTCTTTTAGCCTAAATTTTTTAATTTTCACATGGGTAACAGGATAAAATGCATCCTAAAATGTGTTGGTCAATTTCTCCTGAGTACACTGATACCTCATATGTGGTCATAAACCACTGTTTGGGCGCATGGCAGGGCTCAGAAGAGAAGGAGCGCAATTTGACTTTTGGAGCTAATTTTCCATTCAAAAAGTAAAATGGCGCTCCTTCCCTTCTGAGCCCTGCCGTGTGCCCAAACAGTGGTTTATGACCACATATGAGGTATCAGTGTACTCAGGAGAAATTGACCAACAAATTTTAGGATGCATTTTATCCTGTTACCCATGTGAAAATTAAAAAATTTAGGCTAAAAGAAAAATTTTTTTCGAAAAATAAAAATGTTCATTTTTTTCTTCCATGTGGCTTTAGTTCCTGTGATGCACCTGAAGGGTTAAAAATCTTCTTGAATGTAGTTTTGAGTAGCTTGAGGGGTGCAGTTTTTGGAATGGTGTCACTTTTGGGTGTTTTCTGTCTGCTCAAGTTCGAGACCTGACCTTAAAGGGGGCATATGACCAGGTTACTGTATGTAATGGGGTTGCCCAAGAGTCGGGGGCCGACACCAGATTCCCCCACTTTGCAGTGCAGGGGGAGTTGCTATATCGGGTGGCCAAACTAAGGGGCAGTGAGATAGTGGAACAGCTGTTAGTGCCGGGCCACACAGATGGAGGGTACTAGATATGGCCCATTCACATGTTCTGGGGGTACACCAAGGGGTCGAGAAAACTCAGGAGAGGATACTGAGAAAGTTTTATTGGCCAGGGTGTTACCGAGAAGTTCAAAACTATTGTAGGTCCTGCCCCGCCTGCCAAATAACTGCTCCCTCTTTCCACTTCCGAAGCCCCTTAGTCCCACTACCTGTGATAGAGGTTCCCTTTGAGAGGATTGCCATGGACCTCATGTGGTCTGGAGAGTGAAGTCTCCAGACAGTGTTGTTGAAGCTGCATAGCTTTTTACAAGGACTTTGCCTGTGCAGTTTGTGCTACCGAGAGCGGGCGGAACCCGCTCACCTATGGACTGAGCTATATTTTGTTTTGTTTTTCCGTTTAATCCAGAGGGGTCTTGTTTGTTTTTCCTGTGGAGCCCTGCATGAGTTTATGCCAGATAATAAACCAGCAGGAAGGCAACCTGAGAATGTGTGTCCTGAGTCTGCCTCCGAGAGAGCCAAGCAAGTCGTCTTGCCACAAGGGCAATAAAAAGAAAAGTTTGAATCACTGTTTTATGCCAATCAGAAAAAAAAACATATATATATAGAGAGAGAGAGAGAGTTTTCATCAAAGTATAAAATTAATTAACCCATTGCAATTTTTCAGTCACTGCACTTTCCGAAAAAGCAGAATATAAAGCAATCAAAGCATGTTTGTATGTCCAAATAGTGCCAATGAAACCTACATTTCACCCCAGAAAAAAATAATCCTTCATACAGCTTCATCAATTCAAAAATCCAAAAGTTATGGGTCTCTGAAAATGGTGACAATTTATTTTTTTTTATTTCAATTAAGTTCAGATTTTTTTAAAAGCAGAACAAAGATAACCTGTTTGAATTTGGCATTGTAATTGTACAGACCTGTAAAATTACATTACCAGGTAATTTTAACTGCACATTGTTTTTTAGACTCTGTTTTTATATTGTTCAATGGTGGTATTGAGTGTTTTTTTTTTGGGGCCATTCCACATCATTTGTTTGTTTTTTTTCCAGTTTTTCAGAAAGCTATATTGTAATGTGAATGGTTCCAGCCAATGGTGAAACTGGTCTTGCAAAAAAAAAAAAATAAATAAATATGGGTATGTAAACGTAAAAAGAAAAAGTTATGGCATTTGAAAAAGGGGGGAGGGGGGGGGACAAGACCTAAGGCATTAGAGTAACACATCTAGTGAAATGTTAAATTTTTTTAAATGAAAACTTCCAACATAGCATGATGTATTTTTAATATTTATTATGTGAATTAATGTTTTCGTTATGGACACACATAGGTGGTTGCAATAAGTCCAATATATCTTCCATAGTTTCCTCTTTTGCTTTTGGATTTCAAATTTCATCACGTCTTTTACAACAAACTATATATTACAATTACGTTTTTTTGCTAATTTTGAGCTTTTCTGGTTCTTTAGTTTTGTGTACTGTGTTTAAGCTATGTATGAAGTGACATCTAGTGGTATCACTACATTATTGCATAAAGATAACCTGGTAGATTCAAGTAGAGCGTCAGTTCTCATCCTTTTTTTTTTGGTGCTCCTGGTATTTAGCAGCTGTCAACATGTCACCGTTGCAGTCAATCAGTTGGAGCAGCGGTCACATGCCAAACTTTACTGGCATCACTGCCCATCACACGTTGTACATACTGCAGTGCAACCAAGGACTTATCCTTAAGCAAGGAGCCTTATTAAGTAACTGCCATAAGTAATGTACGGATAATGCTGGAGAAAGGTTATCCCATACTGAAACTAAAGGACCTTTCACCAAATTTTTCATGTTGAACTGAACTCAGATCTAATAGTGGCGTCTGTCATTTGTCTGTGGCCTACCTTTCTGCAAGTAAGATGAGCATATCATAAGGACAGTTGCTGTAAAAATCGAACTGCAGACCAATGTAATTCAATAGGGATGTTCAGATGACAGTTTTTATACTTGGACCAAGTGCTCATGTAAATAAAAATCACACCATGCGCTATTCTCTTCCATATATAAGATGAGACTTGCCTATTCAAGTCTATGGGTTGCCAAACAAAAATGGATCCTGTACTAAACATCCTTATAGCAGCTGATTTTATGGATACATTGCTGTTATTAACCTAGGAAACTGTATTTGATCATGTACATTTAAACTGTTGATGTATCAATATGTATCTCACATGGACACACAATTGACAAAAGGAATAAAAATTATCTGAGTTTTCTGGATGAAACAGGACAATTTTTCATGCGTTTGTTTGACTCTGGCCTTAGTCTCCAAGGCTCATAGAGCTAAGAAGGTCCCTTTTTCAAGGCAAGAACAAAGCATCAGACTGAGTGAGTGCCTTAAATGCCACTGTCCGAGATTCTAGTAGATACAGTAGAAAAGAAGGCATTTAATAGATTAGCTTTTCCCATGTCCTCTTCCACTTGAATGGGTGAACATTTCTTTCTTATGACACTGACATGGAAATCTGTATTCCAAGCAAAACAGCCACCTTCACTAGTGATTTGAATAAAATTACAATTTATTTAGATTAAAAGCTACAATTAAAAGTGATGGATAAAAGATGTAAAAAGTGTATTCGAGACCTCTATGAATATGCGAGAATGATCTACCTTGTTAGAGAAGGGTGTAGCAATTAAATCAAAATTCTATCTCACCGCCGTGTGCACAACCTGAATAATTAAATAGTTAACATAAAACATAACAATCATTAGTTCACAAGGATAACACTAAGGATATCTGCAGACCTAGTCTTGGTGTCTTTTACAGAAACAAAACATGATTTTATAAAACTGTTACATAACTGTCATATCACAAGTAATTTAACATATTGTCAAATTGTGGATTATAATAACTGTATTAATTATTATCTTTATCAACACTTTAAGAAGCTCAATTCCAGAGCATTTATTATGAGTGTAATACATTTGCTATTCACTCTAACTAACTCCTCCACTTTGAGTAATATAAGAATTATCCTTGGAAAGTTTTGGTGAACAAGTCTTGGCCATAAAATAAAATTATATAATTCTTTACCTTCTCCTAAGACTAAACTCAAGACAAAGACAAAATGAACAAATACTCTGCTGTAAGTAAATAACTAAAAGCAATAATGCATATAAATAAAGAGGGTACTTCGAAAACACCGTTTTTGATCAAAAAAAGCGTAAAAGCCATCCTACCAGCGTCAAGGTGTACCCAAATCAGGATGGTCCTAACCTCTGATATTAAAAACCTTACCATGCGTCATAGTGACGTCAATGTGAATAAGGGCCGAGCAGGATTGAGACACCGAATATGGACACACAGCAAATGGGAAGCTATATAAATGTAATGTCCAGCTCAAAGGAAGGGAGGCCACATTCTTACCTGCACTAAATACAGAAACTTGAAACTAAACCGAATAAAAGCAGTAAAAGTTTTGTCTGTTTAATAGCCAGTGTGAACATGCTCCTATTTTGTATGCATATCAACTTATACTCCAGTTCATTTTTTTCACTTTAGTTTCATGTTTCTGCATTTAGAGCAGGTAAGGAAGTGGCCTCCCTTCCTGTGTGTCCATGTTTGGGACCCTGCTCTGGCCTTATTCACACTGACGTCACTATGAAGCAGGGTAAGGTTTTTAGAAAAGATTTTTCAGTGGCTTTTCATTGTAGTTATAATATGAATTGTTATTTCATATAATGTCTTGCCAAAAAATTACACAAAGCCAATTGCTTTTTTAGAAATGTGCTTTACTACCTTAATACCTGGACCAGGCATGAGATGACACTATTACCACTGCTAAGACATGATCTTCCACACAGTGATAAAACGTTGGTTTATGAACAGCTAAATGTTGATTATTGCTTGATTATTGCTAACTTGTTTATGATGGCTTCTTTATATGTTCAACAGCTGGAGACAAAAAAGGGAGGTCAGACTCTAAATTCTGGCATATCAATACTTAGGAATGCCAAGACCACTTTCTTTGAATTGTTTTGGTAAATATATTTTAGAGAAGAACTTAAATCTTTTTCTAATTAGTCTCCTACATTCCAAATTGTTTCTAATGTTCCTCTGCGCATTACAGACTATGAAGTTCCAATCTGGCAAAGTTTTATCTTGATTGATACTTGGATTTTAAAAACAACTAATCCTAATAAACTAATAAACTTTTAGTTTTGCATGAAGTCTGTCCAGTTTTAATGTTATTACATGGTGATACATTATATAGTATAATTAATAAAAGGCGTACTCAAATACAGCTCTCTTCCATCCAAGGCAAATTGGCAACTCAAAACGATATCTATACTATGACTTTCATATACTGTATGCACATAATACCAGGGGCGGACATAGCTGCACCGGGGCCCAGAGGTGGAGGGGGTCTCTTGCAGGGCAGCTAATACTGAGGGCAATCTGGCCTATTTCTCTGAGCGCGAAGCTTCGGGGGGCCCATGACCAGATTGCCCTCATAATGTGTGGCAGGCAGCTCCGCTGCCTAAGGGAGAAAATGGCAGCGGAGCTGCAGGAACACGTCCTCTGCTTCCTGTCTGGCGCTTTCTTTCTGACACAGGCTCGTGCAGCTTGATGCGTGAGCATGCAGCGCACACCTGTGTCAGAAAGAAAGTTGCTGGCAACGGCGATGCTGTGAGGGAACACACGGAGAGGTGAGTTTTTTTTTTAACTAATACACTGAAGAGAACAATGATGGGGGTGGTGGAGAGGACAATGATGGGGGTGGTGGAGAGGATGCTGAGATGTGGTAGGGGAGAACAATGATGGCATGGTGGCGAGGACAATGATGGGGTGGGGGAGAGGCAATGATAGATGTGCGGAAGAGGGCAATTATGAGGGTGGGAGGGAGAACAATGACGGATGTGGGGGAGAGGACAATGATGGGGGTGGGGGTGATGACAATGAGGGGGTGGGGATTGGAATGAGAGTAATGGGGACTTATAATGGACTTATGAACACTGGGAGGGGGAGGAGGACATTAGATATGGATGTAAAATTAATTGTTTGGTGGATGAGAGTGCTAAGTCCCTGATAGCATCCTCCCACATCTTACAATTCATTATGACACTATCAGAGACTTAAAATGTATTCGGGAGTGGGAGAGATGGGGTAAGATGCATAAAACACTTTATAATGAATTGAAAGGTGGGAGAAGACACTGTCAGGGACTTGTAATGAATTGGGAGGTGGGGGAGGATGCTCAGTACCTGATAATGTCTTCTCCCACCCCCAAATTCATTATGATGCTGTTAAGGACTTATAATGAATAGGGGGGCACAGGACAGAGACTAAGGCTATTTGAACACATTCAGGATTTGCAGGAGAAATTCTGCTGCGAGGCCTAATGTGTTCTCAGGAAGAACGCTGCGTAATATACATTTTTTTGCCACTTTTTGACATGCTTTTTTGTGTATTTTCCCCCACTCATTAGTACGGGAGAAATACGCTGCAAGAATTGACATTATGCAAATTTTAATCTGCTGCAAATCTGCAAGGAAAAAATAAGCAACGTGTGAATGACACTTCAGGGATCTCATTCACTTTGCTTGTACTGTAAAACCTTGCATATTTTACATGTGCATATAGCCTTACAGTTAATTGGGGAGAGTCACAGAGACTGAATAATTTATATTATTGGGCGGCGGAGGTTATAGTTAATGGGGTGTACAGTGCTGCTTATCACTTTACATTTTGATTGGTGCGTGGCTAATAGCATATTAATGGTGGGGTACATATCTGTATTCAGGGGCGCAGTGCGAGGGAGATGCATGTATGTATATTAGTGATGAACGAGTGCACTCGTTACTATTCGTTATATGCACGGATAGTACGGTATTCGGGTTACTCGTTATATTTCGAGTATTTGTGTACTCGCCTCACTATATTCGGATGTCCCTCCCTGCAGTTTTGGCGCCTCCTTTGCAGCCACTAAACATGCTGAGCTTCTTAACCAATCACAGTAATGCCGCAGACATCTTGGTTGTGGCATTACTGTGACTGGCTGGCAGCCCAGCGTCATAGGGTCTATTTAAGCCCTGCCGTCGCCATTTTGTGCACATTACGTCCGGAGCCTGCATTCTGCAAGCATAGGGAGAGATCGCTGAGCTGCTAGGGAGAGTGTTTTGGCCTCTTGATAAAACAAAAGCCCTTTTAAGGGCTACCTGCAGTGTATACTAGTTCAGTGTAGAGTAGGGAGGGAGAGATACTTGAGTTTAAAGGAGCCGCTCACTAGCTCCATAATACCACCAAAAAATAGCTCTTTTCAGAGCTGAATATGCACAACAAAATCAGAGTACAGGGAGGGAGAGATTGTGCAATAGGTAGGGAGAGGTTAAAGTGTTCTTCCAAAGTTCATCTTAAAACAGCCCTTGTCAGAGGCAAAGCAATATTTTTCCAGCACACAGAGTAGTTTCATTTTGTGCTGCCTTTTTTTTTTAAAGCACCTGTCTATTTTCCCTGCTGTTTTAGGGGTCAGAGCCTGGCTTCTACTGTCCACATTAGTCCACTTAAAAAGGAGGTTAGTGCCCAACGCAAAGTAGTAGTCCAAACATTTCGTACTGCCTGCTACCAAGCATGCACCAGGCCATTTTCCCATCTGTTTTTGGGGTGACATCCTGCCTTCTGTGCACATTAGTCCACTTAAAAAGACGTTTAGTCACCTACACAAAGCAGTAGTTCAAACATTTCCTACTACCTGCTACAAAGCATGCATCAGGCCATTTTCCCCACTGTTTTGGGGGTGACAGCCTGCCTTCTGTCCACATTAGTTCACTTAAAAAGGCATTTAGTGCCCAACGCAAAGCAATAGTCCAAACATTTCCTACTGCCTGCTACCAAGCACGCACCAGGCCATTTGCCCCGCTGTTTTGGTGGTCACAGCCTGCCTTTCGCTGTTAACATTAGTCCACTTAAAAAGGCGGTTAATGCCCAATGCAAAGTAGTAGTCCAAACATTTCCAACTGCCTGCTACCAAGCACGCACCAGGCCATTTTACCCACTATTTTGGTTACCGTCCCAAGGGCCACCAATCACAAACAGTATTTAGGCTGGAGCAGGAATAATGTCCTGGTTTGTCCATTGCACAATGTGCACAGGGTTTGTAAAAATTAACCCTATGGGCTGAGTCATGGTTGATGAAGGAAGGAAATGGGTTTTTAAGGGAAGGGGGTGTCATAAACAGCAGTAGCATGAATTTGCATTTTTGGTGATTTTAGGTTGACTTGCTGTCATCTGGAGGGATTAAAAACTGTGGAGATGTTAAAAGGCTCGGATGCCGCACACAGCAAGCAGAGAGTATGGGAGAGGTTTAATTCAAGATTTGGTTTCTCCACGCAGGGAGTGTAAATTTACGTAACACAACAATAAAACAGTAAAATCGGACAATAAACGATTGTGGTTTAACTATAACACGGAAAGGATGAACAATACGGCGCAGTCCCAAAAGTTCAGGCTGAATAAGAGAAGGTAGATTACTGGAGGCTTGCACTTATCTGTCCTTTAGCGATAACTACGTCCGTCTTCAGACACTCACTCCGGAGGGAGTCCGTCTTCTGGCGGCAGTGGGTGGTCTCGGGTCTCACCCACTGGGCCCCCAGTCCTTTGACCACACGACAGCAGTCACGACTCCTTAAAGAGCGGTAGCAAGCTCCTCCGGCGTACAACAAACTGCATTAGGATCACTAATCCAGGGTGCGTCCTCACCCATAGGTCACCGTCAGATGTCTGGAAAACTGTGGTGATGCAGGTAACTGAACGATCACTTTCTGTAGGCCCGGTTCAGACTGCATGCCCCTTGTTTTGAAGCAAGCTGTGTCACCCATTCATCCGTCACCACAGACAGGTCAGCACGTCTCTATTTCACCGAGGACAGGGCAGCACGTCTCTCTCTCGTTGTCGGCAGGTCAGACCGTTTTTCCCCAACTGCCGGTCTGTTCTCCACAACCAACTGTCTCTTTCGCGCGAGCCCAGACACCTGACTTCCTTTCTTCAGTCCCTCTCCTCTGTCCCCCTAGCACTGTCCAGGAAGTCCCCCGTGCACTCTTAATCCCATCCCCTGGCAACACTGGGCAGGACCCTGGCAGTTCCGGCGCCGGAGCTCCGCACCTGTCCCTAGGCTAGTCTTCCTTCTTACACTCCCTCTCCCTTTGAGCTCGCCATTCCATGGGTGAGAGTTTTTTCACCAGGCGCTCACACTCTCTGATCTCTTGGATGATACGTTGCCAGATGAACTGATCCTGATTCACACCAGCCGTGGATCGTTCGAACTGTCGTAACGCAGTTGGAGCGAAGGGTACTTGAGAGTCGCTGGGGTTCCCAACTTCGCCCGGCCCAGCCTAACAGAGTGGTGGGCCCTCCTCTCTCGTGTGGGAAGCTGTGGGCGATGTGAGACTGGGTATCGCAGCCACTTTCGTCTCTTCCTCCTCATCATCGTAGAGGGGCGCACTGGGTGTGGGATCTCTCATCCTTGTGCTGAGTTCTTCCTTCTTTTCCTCATCGCTAGACAAACAGGGCCGTAACATGCTTCGATGAACGATTCTAGTTGGAACCGCTTCTTCCCCCTCAGGCTGAACCTCATACACCGGTCCTTCAGAACTAACTCTCTGTTTCACTCGATACGGGGTCGACTCCCACCGTCTACTCAGCTTGCCCCGGGGTCTCTTGTCCCATACCAACACCCGTTCTCCCGACTTAAGGGCTGTCCCCCGAAGAGGTGGCGTTTCATGGTGCCTATGTTCCTTAAACTTCTGCTGCACCAACCTCCGAAGAGTCTGCAACCGATGCCGATGCTCCCGGACCTAGGTAGATGGGCCCGTCCAGGGCCAGTCCTCCACGGGATCTAGTTGGAGCTCGGTGATCTCTCTACCCTTTTGTCCGAACAGCAGGGTGTAGGGGGTGAACCCTGTGGCACTATGTACCTGGTTATTATAGACCCACATCAGTTCAGCCACAAACTCCAGCCAGCGTACCTTCCGATCTTCTTCCAAGGTTCAAAGCATCTGGATCAAAGTTCTGTTGAAGCGTTCACAGGACCCATTCCATTGCGGATGGTAAGGGGTGGTCCTAGACTTCTCGATCTTGTATAGCCGGTGCAGCTACTCCATCACCCGTCCTTGGAAACAAGCTCCTTGATCGGAGTGAATTCTCTTCGGACAGCCATAGACCCTGATGAAGTCCCGACAGATAGCCTGGGCAGCAGATTCAGCTGTCTGATCCCTGGTTGGAGTTACCACTGCGAATTTCGTGAAGTGGTCGGTCATGACCAGGCAATGTCCATACCCGAGATGCGCCAGCCCGATGGTCAGGTAGTTGATCATCAACACGTCTAAGGGCGCAGCCGTCACAATGGTCTGGGCGGGGGCCCGCTGCTCTGGGGTTTTCACCAACTCACAACTCCGGCACTTCTGGCAGACGTTCTCTACTGCAACTCTTAGCTGGGGGTGGTACACCAGTCTCTGCAGCCACTGGAAGGTCTTTTCGGGTCCAAAGTGTGCTCCACGCTCTTGTGCTTCCTTGGCCAGTGTCCCGATCACACTCTCTGGAACCACTACTTGCCAAGTGGGGCCGAACTCCCGTACCAACTGGACCCGTCTGTACAACAAGCCATCCTGCAGGCTCAGTCTCTCCCACAGCTGCAGCATCTTCAGCCCCTCTGGTGTCGGGGTCCCCCTTTCTTCGCGGTTAGGGACTTGTTTTAAAACCACCCACTGTCGCAACCGTGCAATCTCTCCATCCATTTGCTGTATCCGTACCCACTCGTCCCTGGGCTGCCCCAACACGTGTCCTTTTTTCACTACCCTGATCTGTCCCTGCATGGCGGACAACGGGCTGCCAACCCTCCGGAAGCTGGGCACCTCTTCGGCCTCCAGTTCTTTGTCTCGGTCATGGTCGGGATGCTCATGGGTCACCCTGGAGAGGGCATCAGCGTGCGTGTTTTCAGCCGTAGGCCGGTAGGTGTTCTTATACCGGTACCGAGCCATGCGAGCCACCCATCGTTGTTCCAGGGCTCCCAACTTCGCTTTCTCCAGATGAGCCAATGGGTTGTTGTCTGTCTTCACCAACACTTCAGACCCCGACAAGTACTCTGCAAACTTTTCTGTCATTGTCCACACTAGGGCCAACAATTCCAGTTTAAAGGAGCTGTAATTGTCTGGGTTCTTCTCCGAGTTTCGGAGGGAGCGACTCGCATATGCTATCACCCGCTCTCTCCTCTCCTGCTCCTGCAACAGCACGGCCCCTAAATCAAGGAGACTTCCATTGGTGTGAAGAACGAAGGGCTGAGAAATGTCCGTGTAGGCCAGTATGGGAGCTTCTGTTAGGGCCATCTTTAAGGCCCTGAAGGCCTCCTCCTGTTCTCTTCCCCATTTCACTGTTCGATTTTTCGAGCCCGCAGGTATCCCTTGAAGGAGCTCCAGTAGCGGATTAGCGATGCGCGTGAAATTTTTCACGAATCTGCGGTAATACCCTGTGAGTCCTAGGAAGGCCCACACGTCCTTTACAGTCTTCGGGGTGGGCCACTCTTGCACGGCGGCCACTTTCTCCCAAGTGGGCCTGACTCCTTCACCGGACACCGTGTGCCCGAGGTACTCAACCTGCTTGCGGAATATATAACATTTTTGTGGCTTCACCTTCAGGCCGTGATTTTGAAGGCGACTCAAGACTTGCTCCAGTCGTCGTAGATGTTCCTGGAAGGTAGACGCATAGACGATGATGTCATCGAGGTAGATCAGTGTGGCCTCAAAGTTCAGATCGCCTAAACATCTCTCCATCAAGCGTTGAAAGGTCCCGGGAGCTTTGGTTAGGCCAAAAGGCATCCGATTAAACTCAAAGAGTCCCATGGGCAACACGAATGCTGTCTTGGCACGGTCGTGTTCAGCCACAGGCACTTGCCAGTTTCCGCTGGCCAGATCCAGGGAGGAGAAGTATTTTGCCTTGCCTAGGGCGGATAGAGACTCCTCGATCCTGGGTAAAGGGTACGAGTCTCTTACGGTGCAAGTATTTAGCCGCCTGTAGTCCACACAGAATCGTAAGGTTCCATCCTTCTTCCTGACCAGGATGATTGGAGCTTTCCCGATTCACCCCGTTCTGTATCATATGGGTCTGCATTTCCTTCACCTCCTGGTACATTTGCGTGGGTATTTGTCTATACCGTTCCCGTACCGGAGCAGCATTTACAGTAGGGATCTCATGGGTGATGGCCTCGGTACATCCAAAGTCGTCCTCATGTCGGGCAAAGACGTCCTGGTACCGTCCCAGCATCTCTTCGACTTGGTACACCTGTTCCGTCGTGAGCCCTGTCAAATCAGCATGCGTCTGTCCTAGGGTCATTCGGCCGTCCTTAGTCTGAGGTCGAGGAGACCCCGATCGTACGGTGATCGCCAGGGTCCAGGGAACCCCCTTACGGCTGACAATTGTATCGCATCTGGCGGTTCCAGCTGTTCTGGCATCCCCAGGATCTGGGCCATTTCAGTCCTGGCGGGATTAATGAGCTCACTTGGATTCACGTTCATGCATCATACCACCACGTTTCCCCTATGGACGGTAGCCAAGGTCCGCGCTACCAATAGACCCGGAGGCACCTTGTCCACAGTGGTTGACTCAATCTGAATCTCTACCCCTTCTAGTGGGGTGCAGGCTCGAATGGGCAAAGTGAGGACTGTCTGTCCTGGTGGTCAGGTGAGGGTGTTGGTGGCGGGTATTATCACCTTTCCCAGAACATTTCCCCAACTCGAGGTCTCTTGCACCTGGGCAACCCTGATCAGCTGCTGGAGGGCCTTCCTTTGAGGGGCTCTAGAGTTCAACCGCCCTAGCGTGAGCTCTCGTTGTTCCCAAATCAGGATCTGCCCGATTTCCTTCAGCATGTTCATACCGAGGGTCACTGGTGGTCCTGGGCCGGCATCTCCGCCTGTCAGGACGACTCCTTTTCTTCCCACATCTTGTCCGCACACTCGGATGCGTAACCACACTACTCCTGTGACCGGAATGGGCAGTTGGTTAGCGGCTGGAAGCTTTATCAAGGGACCCCCTTCATTTTGTGCCATCTCTGGGTACCGCTGACGGAAATAAGTTTCTCCCATGGTGGTCACTTGAGATCCTGTGTAGATCAAGCAGTGAACTGTCCGTCCGCCAAGCTCGGCCTACACTGTCGGGCTCATGGATATTAAGTCTTCGGGACTCACTGCCTTCCTCCGCTCCGGGTTGCGTCCCTCACACCCGGAGCCCGTCAGTTTAACGACTGCCGGGACAGAGGCCTTCCTCGACTGGCACAGCTCCTGGCGTAATACCCCCACAATTCCAACTTGTTGGTCCCCTGTCTGCAAGGGGTCGTCGGGCCACCCGATTGGGCTCTGTTCCAACCCAGGGTCTAGGCTTGTCCTTTACTTTGCCCGGGGGTCTCGGGTCAACTGTTCCGGCTCTCACTGATTGAGGCACTCGGATATTGTTCCACTCTTCTCACATTTCTTAGATCTCCCATCGCATCTCTCGGGCCCATTCTGGTTCGGCCGTGGGCGATGGGGGCACTGCATTGCTCCGGACCATCCCTGCCAGGGTCACTACCCCCATCTCCTGTTCCCTCACGCGGGCCTCTGCCCCTGCCTCCAGAAATGTCATACGTTGGTTGGTGCGCAAGCGCTCTCGCAAGGCCCGTCTCAGCTGCGCATCTCTGAGGCCGGCTACGAACTGGTCCCTAAGTACTAGGTCCGGGGTCCCCACTCCCACGTCTTCTAGGTTCGTTTTCCTAGTGATGTAAGTGTATACACTCTGTAGCTCATTGACATATTGGGTCACATTCTCCCCCTCCCTTTGTACCTGTTGAAACAGTTGCATCCTTAACTCTGCCACATTAGTAGGGTCCCCATGCATTTCTTCTAGGATCCGTACCACCTTTTCCACCGTATTTCGGTCAGTGGGGGAACAAAACTTCACTGACTGTCGAGCTTCTCCTTCTAAAGCCAGCAAAGCTATCTCTGCTTGTATATCGGGGGTCATTGGGTGCATCCGTAACATGCTCTTAACCCGTTCTACCCAATCCCTAGGCATCATGTTGTCTCCAGTAAACTTTGGGAGATTATTCAACATGGCACCCAGGGGTAGGCTAGCTGTAGGGGCTCTCGCGCTGGCCTGGTCTGCCATGCCTGCAACTGCTTCTGGGGACGACATCCTGACGACTACGCCAAATGTTAAAAGGCTCGGATGCCGCACACAGCACGCAGAGAGTATGGCAGAGGTTTAATTCAATATTTGGTTTCTCCACGCAGGGAGTGTAAATTTAAGTAACACAACAATAAAACAGTAAAATCGGACAATAAACGATTGTGGTTTAACTATAACACGGAAAGGATGAACAATACGGCGCAGTCCCAAAAGTTCAGGCTGAATAAGAGAAGGTAGATTACTGGAGGCTTGCACTTATCTGTCCGTTAACGATAATTACGTCCGTCTTCAGACACTCACTCCGGAGGGTGTCCGTCTTCTGGCGGGAGTGGGCGGTCTCGGGTCTCACCCACTGGGCCCCCAGTCCTTTGACCACACGACAGCAGTCACGACTCCTTTAAGAGCCATAGAAAGCTCCTCCGGCGTACAACAAACTGCGTTAGGATCACTAATCCCGGGTGCGTCCTCACCTGTAGGTCACCGTCAGATGTCTGGAAAACTGTGGTGATGCAGGTAACTGAACGATCACTTTCTGTAGGCCCGGTACAAACCGCACGCCCCTTGTTTTGCAGACAGGTCAGCACGTCTCTATTTTCTCTCGTTGTCGGCAGGTCAGACCGTTTTTCCCCAACTGCCGGTCTGCTCTCCACAACCAAGTGTCTCTTTCGCGCGAGCCCAGACACCTGACTTCCTCTCTTCCGTCCCTCTCCTCTGTCCCCCAGTACTGTCCAGGAAATCCCCCGTGCACTCTTAATCCCATCCCCTGGCAACACTGGGCAGGACCCTGGCTGTTCCGGCGCCGGAGCTCAGCACCTGTCCCTAGGCAAGTCTTCCTTCTTACAGAGATATCCAGTCCTTGTTGAATTTAATTAGAATAAGTCTGTCTGCATTTTCCGTGGAGAGGAGTGTGCACCTATCAGTGATGATTGCCCAAGCGGAACTGAAAACACGCTCAGACACCACACTAGCAGCCGGGCAGGCCAGCACCTCCAAGGCATATAAGGAGAGGTTGGGCCAAGTGTTCAGCTTAGACGCCCATTAATTAAAGGAACTGAAGCAACAGAAAGGATGCACGTTTGGTCACTTAAGTACCCCTTGACCATGTTCTGCAACTTATCCCTCCTTGGCATTGTTAGAGGCACAGATAGCCCTTGCTGTTGTGCTGGTTCATGTCTCTCCCCATTATCCATTGGTGTTGAAAAGAGGCGGTACCTCTGCCACCAGCATTGTCTGAGGGTGATGTTTTCAACAACTGATCTACAACGGCTCTTTTGAATGATTCCATTGTAAAACTCTTTGGTGACTCCGAAAGGAGAGAAGGAAATTTCTCCTTGTACTGTGGATCAAGAAAGGTGGCTAACCAGTATAGGTCGCTCTTGTCACCTGCACCTTAAAAACATCTCCAAAATCCAACCTTTTCTCACTTTTGAAACTGCTAAAACTCTTACTGTCTCTCTGATTCACTCTCGTCTGGACTACTGCAACTCTCTTCTGATTGGTCTCCCTCTTACCAAACTTTCTCCTCTCCAATCCGTCCTGAATGCGGCAGCCAAGGTCAAATTTCTGTCCAGCCACTTCTTGTGCCAGTCATTACACTGGTTGCCCATTTGCTACAGGATCCAATATAAACTCATCACTCTCACCCACAAAGCTCTCCACAGTTCTGCACCACCTTATATCTCCTCTATCATCTCTGTCTATCGCCCTGCACGTGCCCTCCATTCTACAAATGACCTAAGACTAACATCCCCCATAATCCAAACCTCGCACCTCGGTCTCCAAGACTTCTCTCGTGCTGCACCAGTTCTCTGGAATGCTCTACCCCAGACGATCCGACTGATACCTAGCCCCCACTTCTTCAAGCGCGTTTTAAAAACCCATGTCTTTAAACAAGCCTACCACCTCAACTACTCAGTAAACTAACTTTCCCCTGTACCCTCCTTCTAAATATTATTCAGAATCTGCACCCTACTATTCATCTTTCTCCACACCCTCCATGCACAGGATAACTGCACTCAAAACTTGATTATTGCACTTAAGCATACTGGCTGATGACCGGATAATGCAGCTTTATATGAAAATCCCTGCTTATTAAAAGTGCCAGACCTGAAATAACAAGCACTTTTCACCTATTGTGTCCACCCATTTCCTTGTAGAATGTAAGCTTGTGAGCAGCGACCTCACTCCTAATGTAACTGTTTAAACTGTCTTACCTAGTACTGAATTTATTGTATGTACATGTCCCCACTTAATTGTAAAGTGCTGCGGGATATGTTGGAGCTGTATAAATAAAAATTATTATTATTATTGTTGGATAAAATGTGTATCATGTGAGGGTCTTGCCACAGACACTTACACATGAACTGTGCCATGTGGGCCAAGCTGCAAAAAGGCAAATGTCCTCTGTCCCCAACAGTAGAAACACTACCCATCCTCTCCTCATAATGGCTCGCCTCCTCCACCTCCTCCTCTCCAGCCCATCCAGGCTGGACAGACATGAAGCCTGGGTTGGGTGTTCATACACCCAACCCATGCTTCATGTCTGCCCAGCCTGGATGTAGCATTACGAGTCCCCTCAGTAGCACAGAAAAACAAGTCCTCCCTCTCCTCATCCTCCTCATCTTCCTCCTCATCACCCAATGTTGCCTCAGAATATTGGCTGGGCTGGGTAGTATCACCCATTGGGAAATCTGGCTCCATACCAACATGCTGGGTACTCAAAGCTTCCTCTTTGAGATTATGCAGTGATTGTTTCAAGAGACACAGCATCGGGATGGTTACTCTGATAATAGCCTGATCATCGCTCACGAGGTTGGTGCAGTACTCACAGTTCTCAAGAACCTCACAAATGTCAGCGATCCGCACCCACTCAACAGTTATGTGTGGTGGCTGACTCTCAGTCTGACGGGTATGTTGAAGCTGGTATTCAGCTACTGCCTTCTGCTGTTCACTAATCCTCACCAACATATGATAGGTTGAGTTCCACCGCGTGGGCAGGTCCCAAATGAGTTGGTTACTTGGCAAATTCAAGCGCTTTTGCAGCACTGCAAGAGCAGCAAAAGCGGTAGAGGAATGGCGGAAATGAGCGCTAATACGCCGCACCTTCTCAAGTAGGTACGGCAAGTCACGGTAAGTTTTCAGAAATTTCTGAACAACTAGATTCAGCACGTGAGTCATGCATGGCACGTGTACCAGCTTGCCGACCTTTAAAGCCGCCACCAGGTTATGCCCATTATCACAGACGACCAGACCGGGTTGGAGGTGCAGCGGAGAGAGACACTGATCAGTCTGTTGTTTTAAAGCTTGCCACAGCTCTGCTGCAGTGTGTGCTTTCTGACCTAATGTCACGGACGTTGTTTGTGGAACCACTGTTCCACAGACCGCGGACAGCCTGGAGGGGCATGACTAAGCTAGCACGGGACTGTTCAATAGAGCCTCTGATGGTGAGGTTAGACTTGGCTCCCGATGAACGCCAGTTGCCACTCCAGGACAGGCCAATGGACGTGCAGCAGCTGAACATAGAAGGACAGACAGCAGGAAAAGTGCAACAGGCAGAGTTTGTAACAGAGTGCAGCGGGCACGGTCTGCACCAGAGTGCAGCAGGCAGGATCTGCACCAGAGTGCAGCAGGCAGGATCTGCACCAGAGTGCAGCAGGCAGGATCTGCACCAAAGTGCAGCAGGCAGGATCTGCAGGCTCTGCACCAGAGTGCAGCAAGGACTGGTACGCAACCTTACACAACTTAGACTGCAGAACAGGAAGGTTGCTCAGGCACCTCCCCAGTGGGGAGGAAGCATAATGCCCCATGGCCATTGGCTGGGGAGTAAATAGCAAGTGCACGTGCTGGCCTTTTAAGAGGGCGGGAGCGCACGCGTGCCTTAAGGAAATGGCTGGAAGCCCTGCTAGAAACAGGCAGAGCATGGGGAAGGGAAGCACCGACCGCAGCGCGGGTGAGTGAAGTGACATGCTGGAGACCCTGCCTGTCCGAGCAGGGATCCGGCGTCGTGCTAACAGTACCCCCCCTTTACGCCCCCTCCTCTTCAGGCCATCGAGGAAGTTCCGGAGGAGAATTGGAGCATCAATTTACTGCTTAGGCTCCCAGGATCTCTCTTAGGGACCAAATCCCTTCCAGTTGACAAGGAAGAAGGTCTTGCCTCTCACCTTCTTCATGGCCAAGATATTCTCCACTTCAAAAACATCATCTGAGGCGGTTGGCATGGGCGTGGTACTGGGATCCTTGAAGAAGGGGCTCAGGATGACCGGCTTCAGCAGAGATATATGCAATGAATTCAGAATCCGTAATGAAGGAAGCAACTTCAGTTTATAGGAGAATGAGCGAGAGAGGGCATCAGCTCTGACATTCTTGTCACCGGACCTGAAATGTAATAAAAGTTAAAACGGGCAAAAAACAAAGACCACCTGGCCTGGCGTGGATTAATTCTCTGGGAGGGCTGGAGGTACGCCAGGTTCTTATGGTCTGTGTAGATGACCACTGGATAGACTGCGCCCTCCAGCAGGTATCGCCACTCTACCAAAGCCATCTTAATGGCAAGTAACTCCCGGTCACCGATGGAGTAGTTATGCTCTGGAGCGGAGAATGCCTTAGAGAAGAAACCGCAGGACACTCGATGACCCAAGGAAGATTTCTGAGTGAGCACAGCTCCTGCCCCTAACAAGGATGTGTCCACCTCTAGGAAGAACTGTTTGTTCAAATTCGGACAGTGAAGAATGGGAGTGGTGGAGAAGGACCGTTTAAGAGAGCGAAAGGCTTCTTCAGCCTCAGAGGACCAGTTCTTTGGATCAGCTCCTTTTCGGGTCATGGCTTATATAGGAGCGGTCAGAGTGGAGAAGTGAGGAATGAATTGTCGATAATAGTTAGCAAAGCCAAGGAATCTCTGTATTGCTTTGACTCCAATGGGCAGCGGCCATTTAAGGATGGAAGAGATTTTCTCAGGATCCATTATGAGTCCGGTATCTGAGATAATGCAACCCAAGAAGGGAATGGCGGACTGTTCTAAAACGCATTTCTCATATTTGGCGTAGAGTCGATTCTCCCTAAGACACTGAAGAGCTTGCTGAACTGCTCGTCTGTGGGAGGCCAGATCCAGGGAAAATACCAAAATATCATCCATACACACAACAACGCAGGAATAAAGCAGGTCCCGGAAGATATCATTGACGAACTCTTGAAAACTGCCGGTGCATTACTGAGACCGAAGGGCATCACTCAGTATTCATAATGTCCGTCCCTGTTGTTGAAGGCCGTCTTCCACTCGTCTCCCCGGCGAATGCGGATTAGATTGTAGTTGCCTCTTAAATCTAATTTGGTGAAGATCCTGGCACCCCTTAATCGGTCAAACAACTCAGGTATCAGTGGGATAGGGTATTTATATTTCACTGTGATCTGGTTGAGACCCCGATAGTCTATACAGGGTCGGAGCTATCCGTCTTTCTTTTTAACAAAGAAAAACCCGCCCCCAGCAGGAGAGGATGACTTCTGAATCAACCCCCTGGCCAAATTCTCCTGAATGTAGTCCGACATAGCTTGAGCCTCAGCTGGGGATAGAGGGTAAATTCGGCCTCTAAGGGGTGTAGATCCGGTAATCAAGTCGATAGGGCAGTCATACGGCCTGTGAGGCGGCAAAGTCTCTGCTTCCTTTTTGTTGAATACATTGGCAAAGGACCAATAGGCAGGCGACAAATCGGGCTGGAGAAGATGGGGCCTTAGCCGGACGTACTGGAGCCAGACAATTCTCATGACAGGAATGTCCCCAGCGGAGCACCTCTCCAGTCCTCCAGTCCAACACAGGTTCATGCTGTCATAGCCATGGTAGGCCTAAGAGAAAGGCGTGAGACATGTGGGAAAGAACATAGAAGACTATCTTCTCAGTATGAAGCATCCCAATACGGACCTCAAGCAGCTCAGTAGCCAGACGAACCGTCTCCTGAAGAGTTCTCCCATCGACAGATGTTATAGCCAGAGAGTTTGGAGAGGACAAACTGGGATTTGGAAGCGATCAACTACAGCCTGGAGGATAAAATTTCCTGCTGCCCCAGAATCCAAATACACTGTCTCAATAAACTGGGATTCACCGGTTGTGACAGCCACAGTAAGAGTCAGGGGTAGAGAGATGTCTTTTCCGTCTAGGGAGGCCTCTCCTACCGACCCTAGAAGCTGGAGTTTTCCGGCTTCACCGGATAGGCGCGAATGAAGTGGCCCATGTCTCCACAATTCAGGCACTGGCCTTTAACACGGCGATCCCTCTGTCGCTGACTGACGAGGGCAAAGCGGTCGACCTATATGGGTTCTGGTGAGGCCTCGACAGGGGAGGGCGGAGGAACAAGCTGTCTTTGAAAGGACAAAGCCAGGCGCCGCAATCCTCTTTCACATGCCATCTCACAGGCATGCTCTTCGAAACAAAGGTCTACACAGACTCGCTGTACTCGTAACGAGTAGGTCCCAATACTCGGGTACTCGTTACGAGTAGCGAGTCCAATGTAAGTCAATGGGAAAAGCGAGTAAGCCGAGTAATTGTCTGCTGGAGCCTATAAAGCGGTCTGGGGGCTGAAGAAAAGGTTGAAATGGGTGCATGATTGTTTAAAAGGCGGCGGTACAGCAGGCAGAATTTGTATCAGAGTGCAGCAGGCAGAGTTTGTAACAGAGTGCAGCGGGCAGGATCTGCACCAGAGTGCAGCAGGCAGAATCTGCACCAGAGTGCAGCAGGCAGGCAGGCTCTGCACCAGAGTGCAGCAAGGACTGGTACACAACATTACACAATGTAGACTGCAGAACAGGAAGGTTGCTCAAGCACCTCCCCAGTGGGAAGGAAGCAATATATACATAATGCACCACAGCCATTGACTGGGGAGGAAATAGCAAGTGCACGCACTGGCCCTTTAAGAGGGCAGGAGTGCACGCGCGCGTTCCCTAAGTACATGGCTGGAAGCCCTGCTAGAAGCAAGCAGAGCATGGGGAAGGGAAGCACCGACCACAGCGTGGGTAAGTGAAGTGACATGCCAGAGACCCTGCCTGTCAGAGCAGAGATCCGGCGTAGTGCTAACACCTAAACAGATCAGCTTCAGCAGAGTGTGCTGCCGCTTTGCTGATACACTGCTGCACAGGTCCCAGCTTGGCAGTGATGGAAAGGGTAATTCAGCAGAGGATGAGGCGCAGGAGGAGGGGAGAGAGGAAGTGGAATATGAAGAGGCGGAAACCCTGACCGAAGTTAGGCCCGCTATTCTTGGCGTGGGTAGGATGTGTGTGTTCCAGTTTGCGCCTTTGCCCCACCCTCCACCAGGTTCACCCAGTGTGCCATGACAGAAATGTATCTTGCCTGTCCACAACAATTTGTTCAGGTGTCTGTTGTTAGGTGGACCTTCCCGGTTACGGCATTGGTGAGAGCACAGTTCAGATTGGTTAACACGTGCTTATGTAATGCAAGGACTACACACTGGGCAAAATAGTGGCAACTGGGAACACTGTATTGTGGGGCAGCCACAGCCAAGAGATCACGGAAAGACTGTTTTTCCACAAGCCCAAACGGCAACATCTCCACAGCTAGCAATTTGGCAATGTGCGAATTTAGTATTTGTGCCCTTGGGTGCGTGGCTGGGTATTTACACTTTCTTTCCAAGCTCTCAGGCACGGACAATTGGACACTTTGCTGGGACAAGGAAGTGGATGTGGTTGATGTTTGTTGTGTGTGAGCTACCGCAGCTTGTGGGCAGGAGGTATGAGCGCCTGCTTCCTGAACAGCAGACTCTGAAGAACATAACCCAGGCGACATGGCAATGGTTTGACCCACAGACGCAGATTTGGTACCCTGGTGTTCCGCCCACCTACTGGGGTGCTTGGCTGCCATATGATTTCGCATACTGGTGGTGCTAAGGTTGCCTTTGCCCTGGCCTCTGCTCAACTTGGTATGGCAGATGCTACAGACTACAATGTTTTTCTCTGAAGGACTTTCAGAAAAAAAATTCCACACAGCAGCTGAACTCCCCCTTGCCCTGACTTGGCGCACAGCAGGGGTGCTCTTGGTAACAGTTGACCCAGTTCTCACTCAGGGCAAACCACGACCCCTTGGTGCCTGTGTTGGTGCTACATATTCATCTTCCTCTGTGTTGCTATCATGGCTATGCGTGCCAACGGTCCAGGTTGGATCAGTGGACTCATCATCGACCACCTCGTCTTCCATCTCATCCTCCTTCCCAGTTGACATTGTAGGCTGACCTGATGGCAACTGTGTCTCATCATCATCAGCCTCCACCTCTGGAGACAGTAAATGACGTTCCTCCAAGTGGCTTTCTTCTGGCTGTAGGTCCTCAAATAGTTGAGCATCAATGCACGCTACCTCCTTTTGTCCCTCTTCAGTGCTGCACGGTGATAGGTCAGAGCCATCCAAAATATATGTACCAAACAGATCCTCGGAGTGTCCGAGCTTGGGATCATATGTCTCCTGTGACTGATAATGGCGGGAGGAAGGAGAACCAGCTTCAGGATTGGATGGGCCAGCCTTCTGTGTATCCACAGTAGGCTGTGTGGTCATGGAAGATTTGTTGCTGCTTGACAAATGTGTAGAGGCCTTGTCTGCTATCCAAGACAGAATCTGCTCTCGATCTTTTGGCTTCCACACACGTTTATGTTCCAGGCCGGGAAAATTTTCCAGGGACATAGTGGATGCATCAAGCTTCTTCTGACCTGACACAGACTGAGTGCCTTCTCGCACACCACTGACAACACCACGTCCATGTCCATGTCCCTTAACAACAGGCTTTTTTGGTATTTTGGGTTTTGTTGACAGATTTTCAGATGTTGATAGCACAAGCCAAGCTAGCTGTCACAGCCAAAATAGTGAGTCAACCATGACTCAGTCCATAGGGCTAATTTTTACGAACCCTGTGCACATTGTGTTGTGGACAAATCTGGAATGTACAGTGGTCCTACCAAGCTAATATTTGTCATTGGAGGCCCTTGTCACAGGTTGTGCCACATTGTGACTGAGATAGGGGATACATATTCAGTAGAAATGTACTGTCAGTCACCCTATTTAGCTAAAAAACATGCCTGGCTTGTGCCACATTGTGACTGAGATAGGGGATACATATTCAATAGAAATTTACACTGACTGTTGATGACCGACTGATGGCTCTCTGAAAACTTGAATTGAGGGCCACAACTACAACAGTACTCCATCGTAGATAATGTTTGTCAATGGAGGCCCTTGTCATGGAATCTTCCTGCACCTATGACTCAGCCCCCAGGAGTAATTTTTGGAAATACGATGCACATTCTGCACTGGACCAAGTAGTACAGTATCAAGAAGTATTCTCTTGCTATATAATCTGGGGAATATTGACAATCAAAATCTCTGAGCCATTTGGAGAAGCTTCTCTAACCCATCGTGGAGTGGGGGGCACCATATATCCTTTGTCCATTTACTTGCACAAGTGATATGTTTGAGCTCGTCATTCAGTTGACTAGTGCAGCTTTATTTTTCCTGTTCACAGAGTTCAGCCATACCTGAGTATCGCAGGCCGCACTCACTGCTACCTTCTAGTACTCCATGTCTCTTGGCCTTTTTCTCTGTAGTCTCTGCCCTTAAATGAGTTAAGTAATAGAGTGAGGGCCCTACAATATGAATAAGTGAGGGCACTCTCAAATGTACACAAGAGGGACCTCTAAAATTTCTAGAGGAGGGCACTTCAAAATGTATGTTACAGAGCCACAAGAGGGCTCTCACAAAACTCAGCTTTCCTGCCTACTGCAGGCCCTCTGAACATTTTAATTTATGGCCGCAGTATCACATGGTGGTGGAGGAGGAGGAAGAGAGTCAAACCCAACGCTACAATGGGCACATTGTAAACTGCTATGGAATATGTATTCCACTATCTGAGTGTCAATGATGGAGGGACCGCCCAAATGTCTAGGTAAAAGCTGTCCCTCCAAAACGCATGTTACAGAGCCACCTGAGGCCTCTCAGGTCAAAAGTCAACATACCTACTGGTACGTTCTAGCTGTGCTTGTTAAGTGCTGGGTAATAGCGAACTAAAAATGATGTATGACAGAGGGACCTACAAAATGTATAAGTCAGGGCGCTCCCAATTGTAAAAGGCAAAAAAAAACACAACAGTATGTGTGAACAAACGCTAAAAGGGATATTTTTGGGGTTTCTTTGGTTTATTTAGCCTTATCTACAAGTGATTATGCAGGAAAAAAATTTTCTTAACCCTTTTGGCCTGTTAAATGCAATTTAGGTTAGGTTTGGTAGTTGTTCTTGTGTGTCTGTAAAAGTGGCATAATACTGCGACAAACTTATTCCCAGAAACCATATGTGAGTCAGAAATGCATGCAGGCACATTCTCCAGGCTCTTCCCATTCTGATTCATCACTTTCTCATCCATTTAAGCCTTTTCCTCAGGCCCCCAGACCCCTTTGTAGGGTCAGCAGAAAATTACTGGCATTTCCCATTGACTTACATTGTACTCGCTATTCGGAACGAATACGCGATTATTACAAAGTACGCGTTACGAGTATAGCGATTACGATTATTACGGTACTCGCTCATCACTAATGTATATAATATATGTGACCTTGTTATCATTAAGGCTGCGATGATCATCGTCACAAGACAAGTCATTGCTGGAAGATGTCTACATGAAGGTCTGAACAGATGGAGAAGAAACAGCAGAAACCGAGTCTGATCAGATGACACGTCAGTGGTAAGTGCCTGGTTGTAAATATTATTGTGTATCTGTACTGTGTGTCTTGGATTGATAATGTTATCTGTAAAATCCCTTAGGCTGCATTCTTACATTTGTGTCATATGTCCGTGTGCTGCCAGATTTTTTTATCGGATAGCACATGGACTCATGGACTTTTATAGGTCCATTCACACATCTGTGAAAACCACGGATCTGAGAATGAGATCTGTGAGGGTCAGAGAATGTCCTGTTCTGTTCCGATTTTGAGGATCAGAATAGGACATGCTCAATGCATCTGTAAAAGCAGGCAGCACACCGACACTGCACACGGATACAGAAATGTAGCCTTATTATGTATAGCACAGTCCCTTAGTATATAGTGTACTCACTTATTATGTATATGTCCTAAGTTACATAGCTTCCTCTTTTATTATATATAACACTTCTTACATACCATCCTCTCTAGTTATATATGGTGCCATCCCTTATTATATAACTTCTCCTGCTGTTATGTAGAGTGCTGCCACTTACATAGCATATTCTTGTTATTTTTGTTATTCACAGTGCCCTCTTTTATTTCATAGAGTCCTCTCTTGTTACATATAAAATGACTGCTAATGGAGCAGCCGATGACCAGAACACCGGTCCATCAGATCCTCCATTAGAAAAGAAGGTTTCTCATGCTCCATCATTAGTCATTGCATTATATATCTAACAAGAGAGAATGGTATGTAATAAAGAACAGGGCACTATATAATTCGATATGTAAGGGTCGGTGCTGTACATAACAAAAGAGTGCACTGTGTAATAAGGGACGGTAAAATACATAATAAAGGAGACTATGTAAGATATATATATATATATATACATATATATATATATATATATATATATATATATATATAAATAAAATCTCTGTAGCTTTGTCACCATAAAATGAGGGGGGGGGGGTCAAGACACATTTCTTGCACAGAGGCCCCAAGCTGTCAGTGTCCACCCCTGCATAATATATAATACAGATCAAAATCAGTAAAAAAAAGTGAAAGGTCACGTCTTCTTTTCTAAAGGGACAACAAAATGTAAGTTGCAATGATTTGTTGCATGACTTATATTTAGAGATGAGCGTTGTTCTACTCGAACTGTTCGCCAATCTCAAATTCGAGCTGTTTTGGGCGGTGTTCGAGCCGGTCGGCGAACACGAACAATTTGAGAAAAATTCGGCTGTTCGAGGTTATATTCGATAACTGTTCGTGCACCAAAATCATAACTGGATTTTTTCTCAGTAATGATGAAAATTAATGTTAATACGCAGTTTGAGTGTACAGCGGGGCGGGGGGAGGGGCAGGGGATGGATCTCTGCAGGAACAATGAAGATCTCCATTTTTTTTTCTCTTTCCCGCATTTGCAGTGGGGAGGTGCAATCTGTCAGCCTATCAGCAGCGCACACACGGAGCGAAGTGCTTTTTTTCACACAAGCAAGGGCATGTGTGATTGGCAGTGTATGTCACATGTCCTTGCCCTATAAGACCAAGCCATTTTCCCCGTCGCCACCATTTTCTCACTGCTGCAGCTGCGTGTTAGACGGCACCGCTGTTGCTGTGTGCGCTATACCTTGTTAATTTCAAGCCAATTTTCGCACAAATATACAGATAGCTTGGGAGTAGGGAATAGTTGTGATTGCAGTCCTTTTAAGGACTAGGTTACAGCATTTCCTACGACTTTTATCAGGCAGGTCTGTGCTCTTAAATAGATAGATTGTGGGAGTAAAGACTAATTGTAATTGGAGTCCTTTTCAGGACTAGGTTACATCAGTTCCTATCAGTTTTTGCCAGGCAGGTCTGTGCCAGTGCTGTGCAAGTTTTTTTCACAGCATTTGGCTGAATCTAGCAAAGCTAATCCTTTTTGGCCTATTGCAGAGTGTGTTAGTCAGTGGAGTAGCCTATCTGTGTTGCAAGATATACCACCTGTGTATAGAATACCAATTTTTTTACTGCACCTAGTGAAGTAAAATCTTTTGGGCATAGCATCATTCTATTAGTCCATCTATACTGACCTCCATCAGGTTGCAAACTGAATATAATTTTTTTCTGCATCTAGCTCTGAAAAAATATTTGGGCTTCTAGCAGTGTGTGGGACTTGGTCTATTAGTCCATCTATACTGACCTCCATCAGGTTGCAAATTAAAAATAATTTTTTTCTTCATTTAGCTCTGAAAAAATATTTGGGCTTCTAGCAGTGTGTGGGACTTGTTCTATTAGTCCTTCTATACTGACCTCCAGCAGGTTGCAAATTGAATATAATTTTTTTCTGCATCTAGCTCTGAAAAAATATTTGGGCTTCTAGCGGTGTGTGGGACTTGGTCTATTAGTCCATCTATACTGACCTCCATCAGGTTGCAAATTAAAAATAATTTTTTTCTGCATCTAGCTCTGAAAAAATATTTGGGCTTCTAGCAGTGTGTGGGACTTGGTCTATTAGTCCATCTAT
Source organism: Phyllobates terribilis (assembly GCF_046119375.1). NCBI lineage: Eukaryota > Metazoa > Chordata > Amphibia > Anura > Dendrobatidae > Phyllobates > Phyllobates terribilis. The sequence goes on from NW_027362762.1 coordinate 698,451,633, forward strand.
ACTGACCTCCATCAGGTTGCAAATTAAAAATAATTTTTTTCTTCATTTATCTCTGAAAAAATATTTGGGCTTCTAGCAGCGTGTGGGACTTGTTCTATTAGTCCATCTATACTGACCTCCATCAGGTTGCAAATTAAAAATAATTTTTTTCTGCATCTAGCTCTGAAAAAATATTTGGGCTTCTAGCAGTGTGTGGGACTTGGTCTATTAGTCCATCTATACTGACTTCCAGCAGGTTGCAAATTAAAAATATTTTTTTTCTGCATCTAGCTCTGAAAAAATATTTGGGCTTCTAGCAGTGTGTGGGACTTGGTCTATTAGTCCATCTATACTGACCTCCATCAGGTTGCAAATTGAATAAAAAAAATTTCTGCATCTAGCTCTGAAAAAATATTTGGGCTTCTAGCGGTGTGTGGGACTTGGTCTATTAGTCCATCTATACTGACCTCCATCAGGTTGCAAATTAAAAATAATTTTTTTCTGCATCTAGCTCTGAAAAAATATTTGGGCTTCTAGCAGTGTGTGGGACTTGGTCTATTAGTCCATCTATACTGACCTCCATCAGGTTGCAAATTAAAAATAATTTTTTTCTTCATTTAGCTCTGAAAAAATATTTGGGCTTCTAGCAGTGTGTGGGACTTGTTCTATTAGTCCTTCTATACTGACGTCCAGCAGGTTGCAAATTGAATATAATTTTTTTCTGCATCTAGCTCTGAAAAAATATTTGGGCTTCTAGCGGTGTGTGGGACTTGGTCTATTAGTCCATCTATACTGACCTCCATCAGGTTGCAAATTAAAAATAATTTTTTTCTGCATCTAGCTCTGAAAAAATATTTGGGCTTCTAGCGGTGTGTGGGACTTGGTCTATTAGTCCATCTATACTGACCTCCATCAGGTTGCAAATTAAAAATAATTTTTTTCTGCATCTAGCTCTGAAAAAATATTTGGGCTTCTAGCAGTGTGTGGGACTTGGTCTATTAGTCCATCTATACTGACCTCCATCAGGTTGCAAATTGAATAAAAAAAATTTCTGCATCTAGCTCTGAAAAAATATTTGGGCTTCTAGCGGTGTGTGGGACTTGGTCTATTAGTCCATCTATACTGACCTCCATCAGGTTGCAAATTAAAAATAATTTTTTTCTGCATCTAGCTCTGAAAAAATATTTGGGCTTCTAGCAGTGTGTGGGACTTGGTCTATTAGTCCATCTATACTGACCTCCATCAGGTTGCAAATTGAATAAAAAAATTTTCTGCATCTAGCTCTGAAAAAATATTTGGGCTTCTAGCGGTGTGTGGGACTTGGTCTATTAGTCCATCTATACTGACCTCCATCAGGTTGCAAATTAAAAATAATTTTTTTCTGCATCTAACCCAGCCAATAGTTTTGGCCTAATACCACAGTTTGGCCACTCAGCTCTGCTCGGTTACCATCCATTGTTTTTTTGTGCAAACAACTCCAGAGTTGTGAATTAGTTAACCACCAAAATGAGTGGAAAAAGGCCTGCTGCTGGTGGAAAGGGGAATAGGCGTGTTGGGAAGGGGAAAAAAGGTTGTGTCCGTGGGGTAGGTGCAGAAGAAAGACCATCTTCCAGCCAAACTAAAATGTCTACTTCTTTTAGCGGACAATGTGATAAGATCCCTTTCTTACGGCCACGCCAATCGCTACAAATTCCAGATGAGGCACAAAAACAGCAGGTGCTTCAACGGATATCAAGTGCTCCTTTAAGTGGGCTCTCCTCCACATCAACTTCAACATCACAAATACTCCAGTCCTCAAAGGTGTCACCCAAATCGCACTTGCTTCCTCACAGCTCCCAAATCTCCAGCTGCCCGTCTGAGTATGAGGTAGAACAGATGGTTGAGTCTGCAGAGCTGTTTACTCATACTATAGCCTGGGAATCAGAGGTCGACTCCAGCGCTTCTGTGAATCCAGACGAGGAAATGATCTGCACTGATGCCCAGAATCTTTATGAGTCGGATCCAGGACCAGACGCAGAAGGTTCTGACCATAATGTAGACCCTCATTCCCAAACTGTAACTCCTGTTGGTGGAGACAATGAGGAAGACGATGATAAGACTCAAATACCTGATTGGAGCGACAACTTTAGTTTTTTGTCAGGGCAGGAACAGGTTGGCTCTGAGGACGACGGGTGTGATAACGCACAGGGTGATGATGATGAGGTCGGAGATCCCACTTACTGTCAACCCACAGTCAGCCAAGAGATGAGGTCAGCAGAGGAGGTGGAGGAAGATGCTAGTGACGACGAGGTCAGGTTGCGCCTTCCTGGACAGAGACGTAGTACTGGAAGCACGTCAACAACTGCATCCTCAAACACAACTCTGCCTCTCACCACAAGTCGTGGTGGCTCTTCAGGTCACATGGGTGCTAAGCCTTGCATAGCCTGGGCATTTTTTCAGATCGATAAAGATGACCCAACTCGTGTTATCTGTAACATTTGTCAGCAAAAGCTAAGTAGAGGCCAAAAAATACATAGTATGAGTACTTCATGCATGAACCGGCACATGGACATGAAGCATAAGTTGCAGTGGGAAGCTCAGTGTGCTACAATGCGGTCTAGCCGGCCGGGCCAACCACCGTCTGCCATATCTTGTGCATCTGCGGCCTCTTCATGCTCTGTGACTGGGGGGACAGCAGTCACACCTGTTTTGGGGCGCAGACCTGCCACCTCTTTACCCGCAACAGCCAGCGTGATTGGCAGGTCATCATTTTCTTTGGAGGTGGTAACACCAGCTGGTCTTGAGCGCTGTCCGACATCGATAGCACCACCTTTGGATCAAGGCAACCTAACATGTCCGTCTGCATCTTCCTCACAGACCGGGAGTTTGCCGGGGACACCCTTATCAACCCCGTCTAAGCACAATAGCCAGCCCTCGGTCCCTCAGATGTGGACAAGTAAAAGACCATTTCCTCCTTGCCATGAGAAAGCTAAGAGGTTGAATTTCACCATCTGCAAGCTCTTGGCTACAGAAATGCTGCCTTTCCGCCTGGTGGACACAGAGGATTTTCGAGACCTTATGTCCGTCGCAGTGCCCCAGTACCAGATGCCCAGTCGGCACTACTTCTCAAAGAAAGGTGTGCCTGCGCTCCACCAGCATGTCGCACACAACATCACCGCTTCTTTGAGAAACTCTGTGTGTGACAGGGTGCATTTCACCACAGACACTTGGACGAGTAGGCATGGACAGGGGCGTTACATGTCGCTGACTGGGCACTGGGTAACTATGGTGACAGCAGGACAAGGGGCTGCTGTCCAAGTCTTGCCGTCCCCACGAGTTGTGCGTCAATCCTCTTTATGTCATTTTTCCTCCACTGCTTCTGCCTCCTCAACCTCCTCTCGGTCTTCCACCTGCACCCAAAGCCTGTCTGGTCATGCCACAAGCTTTCTAACTGCGCAGAAGGGATCCTGCACACCTCCTTACTATGCTGGCAGTAGGGCTCAACGTCATCAGGCGGTTTTTACATTGAAATGTCTGGGAAATGTGAGTCACACAGTTGAGGAGTTGTGGTCAGCTCTGGAGAACCAATTTCATGAATGGTTGTCTCCACTGGACCTGAAACCAGGGAAGGCCGTGTGCGACAATGCTGCAAACCTGGGTGCGGCCCTTCGCCGGGGCAATGTCACACACGTGCCTTGTATGGCTCACGTGTTGAACCTGGTTGTCCAGCAATTTTTAGCCCACTATCCCAGACTAGATGGCCTTCTGCAGAGGGCACGGTCGCTGTGTGCTCACTTCCGCCGTTCGCATCCCGCAGCTCAGCGACTTACATCTCTACAGAAGTCGTTGGGCCTGCCACTTCACCGGCTAAAATGCGATGTGCCTACCCGGTGGAATTCAACTCTGCACATGTTGCAGCGACTGTGGCAGCACCGACAAGCCCTGGTGCAATACGTTCTGACGTATAGCCTGGGCCAACGAGATTCAGAGGTGGGGCAAATCACGCTGGAGGAGTGGTCTCAGATCAGGGACCTATGCACCCTTCTGCACAGTTTTGAAATGGCGACGAAGATGTTTAGTGCTGACGATGCCATTATCAGCATGACTATTCCAGTGATTTACATGCTGGAGCACATGTTAAACAGAATTCGGAGTCAGGTGGTGGCACAAGAGGAGGTGGAGGAAGTAGAGGAGGAGGAGTTGTATGCGGAAGGGCTAACATCTGCAAGGTCCAGACGGTCGGCAGCACCAGGGCGGCAGGCATGTGAGGGTGGGGGAGATGATTTTACCAGGGCGCATGGTAGCAGCCAAACTAGTGAGGAAGGTGCAGGAGCCCAGGAAGAAGTGGAGGACGAACTGATGGAAGACTCATCAGATGAGGGAGACCTTGATCACATTTCTGTTGTGCGAGGTTGGGGGGAGAGGACAGAGGAAGGAAGCATGATTGTTACCTCGCCACCAACACAACAGGGACTTGGTGCTCCTGGATGCGCAACACACATGAGTGCCTTCTTGCTGCACTACCTGCAACATGACCCTCGAATTGTGAGAATTAGAAATAATCCTGACTACTGGGTTGCCACACTGTTAGATCCCCGGTACAAAAGTAAATTTGCAGAAATTATTCCTGCCATAGAAAGGGATGCACGCATGCAGGAGTATCAGCAGAGACTGTTGCAGAATCTTACATGTGCTTTTCCACAAAACACCAGTGGTTCACGTAGTGAATCTTACAGTTCTAACTTGCCAACCGTGGTCTGTATGGAATTGTTCAATAAAGGGCCCAAAATTAAGATAACATAGATGGGAGAGGTCTCTATGAATAGGAATTCCTAAGTATTTGATACCCTGTGAGGGCCAGGCAAAGGGAAAGTTGGACTGGATGGAATCCTATATGGATTTAGGGAGGGAGACATCGAGGGCCTCAGACTTCGCTGCATTGATTTTAAAATTTTACCATGTAACAAAGTGATCTATTTCAGCCATAACAGCAGGGATGGATATATGTGATTGAGTGATATATACTAGGACATCATCAGCAAATAGAGAGCACTTGTACTCGGTGCCTCCCACCTCAATCCACCTAATATTGGGGTTATGGCGAATTGATGAGAGCAGGTGCTCCGTCACTAGGATGTATAAGAGAGGGGACAGAGGACATCCCTGCCTTGTCCCATTGGTGATTGTGAAAGGTGATGAAAATGTTCTGACGCACCCCCTGGGCCTTGGGACACCCGGAGCCGGACCCTTTTTGGTGGATGCTGGTGGTTGTAGTCTTCGTGGCGGCGATCCGGTTCCGTGGCTCAGGGCGGTCAAACCAGTGGCGGAACTATTTATGTGGTTTTGATGTTTAAATGTCCGACTACGCCACCCGTGGATTGCGGTCAGAGTGAACCGCCGCTACAGGGCAGACCGCTAAGGCTGGTGTTGTGGGTGCAGCAGAGCGTAGCATAACTCCCCACGGGAGGAGTATAGCCTCAGGGCAGTGTATGCGGAGGATGGGGGTGATGGTGCAGGGCAGCAGCAGTAACGACACGGAGTCAGTGATGCAGTTCAGGGCCTTTACTCACAGTTCTTATTATCCAGACCACGTCTGCAGGTAACGGCTGCCCACGTCGTACTGTGCTCACCAGGTGAGGGGCTCAGACAACTCCCAGATAACTTTGGAGCGCTTCACAGGACCCCCTTTGTGTGTCCTTTGTCTGGCCTTTCTTACCAACACTTCTGTCCGGCTGCCTCGGGCCTCCTCTTGGTAAACTTGGCGCCAGTTTCCCTGACCCTATGTGGTGCCTTCCTAGCGGGTGGAGCAAGGGGCTTCGCCACATAAAATGTCAGAGCCTCCGGTTTCTAGCTGAGGGTCGTTTCCTGCCTCCACTAGTTCGGGGACCGGTCTCCCCCTTTGGCCTGACCCCTCCACGCAGGTGGATTCGGGCGTGCGGTGGCGACTCGCCCGTCCGCACCCCTGGGATCCCTTCATTCCTCGTTCCTGGAGCCTTCTCCGCTCCTCTTCCTTCCTTCTCCCTCTTGCAGGCCTGGGCCTCTGTTACTAGGCCCGCCTCCGGAGCAGAGCTCATGCAGAGCCCCTGCTCCCTGCCACTTCTGCTCAGACTTCTCTGCACTGAACTAAGATGGTGCCCACCTTTTATACTCCCTTCTCAATGCACCCAGGAACTGCTTCCTCCCTGCTCCTGCACTGCAGGGTTCCCCTTCCTCAGTGTTCCCTCCCCCCACTCCAGCCAGGGACAGGGACTGTCGTGCCCATCTCAGGGGCATATTGGTCGCCCTGCCCCACGGCAATGTGGTGTAATGCATGCAGGTGTCGGGTCCTGATCCACACTCCATCCTTATCTGAGAGTGAGATATCACACCTCTGGGTGAGGTGCAATACGTCTGTAGCAACAGAGCCCTCGGTGCTACAGTTCCATTTATCTTCAGCCTAGGTGACGTATTGTGATACAGGGCCGTGATTTTGGCTATAAAAGGGTCCCCTAGACCCCTACCCCAAGCTTTTTAAGAGAATCATATATGGCGTGCCAGGAGACTCTATGGAATGCTTTCTCAGCATCCAACGAGAGTATCTACTTACAAATTTTTAACTGCATCTAGCCCAGGAAATACTTTGTGCCTAGTAGCAGTGTCTGCTAGTCAGCGGATTATCCCGGCTGTTAAGCAAGCTACACCACCTGTAGTTTGGACACTTAATTTTTTCAAAGGAAATGCTTCGGGACCACGGGATACTTAGTGAAGAGCATCAGGAGGCACCCCAAGGCATAGGGGCTGGGACTGGCACTAGGATGCCTTGCGGTGGACAGCCGAGCTCGATCCTTATAAAAGCTTTTTAACTGCAGCAGCTTTAGTGGACGCTACTGGAGCTGGAATTACGCGGCTGCTGGCATGAGACTTGCCCTCCAATAGATCCTTGTAAATGGATTTAAAGTGTATTCATTCAAATTAGAGGGACAATTTAAATTAAAAAGCTTAGAGCTGCCTCCACCACAGGGGGGCTCTCTCGACCCACCAGCGGACAGGCACCAGTATTGGGAGAGGGGGGCTGGCCGTCAGGGTTCACCGCGGCTCTGGCACAAACCCGGCGACACGGAGGTGGCACGGGCAGGAGCGGACTGGCCGTCTCGGCTTCTCACTTTTTGGATTTTAGAAGGGCATGACATGCCTATATCTGTGTCTCCCCCTCCTTTTACTCCTCCACCTCTTTTCTTTTCGCATGACTATATGTACTTGTCACTTTTCCATGTGTTAGTTGTGTCTTCTGAGCAGTTTGTCAGCTTTTGGACACCTTTGAAGGTGTTTTCTATGTGTTTCTATGTGTTTTTGTTTGCCTGCCATTGGTTTTAACGGTGTTCGAAGGTGTTCGACGAACAGTTCGACGAACAGTTCGGCGAACACACGGGTGTTCGACGAACCGAACCGAACTCGAACACTACGGGGGTGGCTCAACACTACTTATATTGTCGATATAGCCCAAAAGAGAAAAGACATTGCACTGGTTTACACTCTATACTCTATATAATTACATTTGAATGCAATTAATATCAATTTGCCAACTGCCTCCTTTTCATAAAAGTGAATTGTGTCCAAAGCAATTACATACTGTAAAAAGTCACACTTGAAGTGCACCAAAAGTTGTTACCTAGCAATGGTCTTCTGGTTCATGCACATGACCACATAATAACTTTGTATAAAATGAAGTTCTATGAAGTTACATGAGTCCCAGAGATGACCGAATTTATTTGCGTGGAACTGAATTTTCCTTGAACTTTCCAAAAACAAAATACAGATTTTTTCCAATTCGTTTCACACAAAGCCAGCAAAATGGTTGACCGGGTGCAGCCACCATTATGCTGAACTGGCACACTGTTAAAAAAATAATAATACTCACCTCACCACTCACCTGTCCCGCAACTTCCACAGCTTCCTGTCTGGTCTTTTGTGTCTCTTCTTTTCCCCTTCCTCCATGCATTTCCTTTGGGAATGCCTCACTTGAGGCTGGATTTTCCTGCTCATCTAGACTTCAGACATTATGGTGCTCGCCTTGACATCATGACGTTATGACGTTCATCACTCTAATTATGGCACTGTGCAGACTGTATTCTAACACTATCCAGCATAAGCATGCATAACATTGTGGTGGAGCGAAGTTGGTAAATACGGAACATGGAGTCTTCTCTGAGGTTTGAGTAACCACTTTCTTCTGGGGTCTAAATCTAAAGATTTATTGCTAAATTCTCTAGTTATCTTCTATCCACAGAATAAATTGCTAATCTATTGGGGTCTGATGGATGGGGCTACCTGATCTTGAGATCTGTTTCTGGAACCCTGAGAATAGACAAATAGTGCAAATGCTTGGGCTTTGCTCCAAGACTGCCAGAAATAGCCTAATACACCGCGGGGATATGGAGAATCCTTCCAGAGTTATTGCCACATAACATACAGGGAAAATATATATTTACACCATGTTAGCCAGTAGATTGAAATATTTTAAAATGTGAGAGTCCTCAGTAGGTTATACCCTTTATTGGCTAACTAAAAAGATGTTAACTAATAGCAAGCTTTTGAGACTACTCAGATCTCTTCATCAGGCATAGTATAACACAAAATCTAAAGAGTCACATATTTATACATGATGTAAGGTAGTTAACGGACACATACTTGATGGGAGGTATGTATCACAGTGATGGCTGTCCTCCGTGATGTAATCCGGGAATGTTGCTTTAGTGCACGTAAGCACTAAGAGGACTGTTTGGTGTATCTGGGACCGGGTTATAGGTGGTTGGAGAGATGGACAGGTCTAGTTACCCACATACCTCATCTCTGGGTGTGGTTAACAAGTTATAATGGAGGCTGTTGTTTGGCATATGGTCTGTGTTTGGAGGGAGAAGGCCTCCTGTGTGTTGTTGTCTCCAGACTGAGCCGTGTACTGGATGCTATCAAGCCTGTGTGCCCACAGGACTGGCTAGGCAGAGACTTTGATTAAAGGACTGTTTACATTGTTTTTGCCTGCACTAAAGGATGTTTGTTTTCCTTTTTATTTTGACCATTTATGAAGCAATAAACCGACGTGGACATTTAAGTGAAAACACTTCCTGTTTGCCTCCCGATGCACCCAAGTGAGTAGAAACCTCACAATTTGTGTTAGAAGTGTGGGCATCATTCCCAGAAGATTCGTGTGACTGCTCTAAGATGTACTGCATGTCCTGAGTGAAGTCTGCCACAAGCCAGCAAGCGACACCAGACAAAATGGAGGACCTGCTTAAACATCTGGTCCAGTAGCAGCAGCACCAGCAGGAGACCAACGGGCTGTTGCTACAGCAAATCCAACAGCACCAACAGGAGCAGCGGCAGCAGATGCTGTTTCTGGCAACCGACATCCAGGGCAGGACGAGCGCCCCAACCCCAAGTCCGGTGATGACTCCCACGTCCGGAAGGCGGTAAGACGGGCCTTGCAGAAGATGACCCCTGGGGATGATGTGGTAGCCTTTTGACTGTGTTTGAAAGGGTTGCCGAGAGGGAGAAACTTCTGCCAGAGCAGTGGGCAGAGGTGCTGGCGCCATACTTGACGAGGGAGTCCCAGAATGCTAACTATGACTTAGCTTTGCAGGACGCCATGGAGTATGGCAAGCTGAAAACCGAAATTCTGGCGCGCTTGGGGGTGACAATGATTATCAGGGCACAGTTGGGCGTATTTCCATGACAAACCCCCTCGCTCCCAAATGTTTGACCTTTTGCACCTGTTCCAAAAATGGATGCAGCTGGAGTCCTCTAACTTGTGCAGATGGTAGAGCGAGTCATGATGGATCGGTTTGTGCATTCCCTGCCTTGGCCGATACAGACCTGGGTTGCCCAGGGTGATCCCTGGAATGCCGAAGAACTTATCTGACTGGTCGAAAGATATCAAGCAGCCCACTCCATACTGGGGATCCCAGCAGGAGGCGGAGGCCCAAAAGAGGGTGGGGCATCCAAGGTCCAAAGAGGCGGGGGGGTAATGCGAAAGGTACCTACAGGTGATGTCATATGCTGGAAATGCCACGGCCCAAGCCATATAGCTGCCCGTTGTCCCCTGACCCCTGAGCAAATGGACTACAGCCTGGGACACCGCTGTTCATACTATGCGTATCTGGCCTGCAGTGTGAACTGTCAACCCAGTGAGGAGCCACAAGCATGTCCCGTGAAGGTAAATGGTTGGCAGGTAACTGGACTGCTAGACTCCGGGAGTCTGGTGACCCTTGTGAGGGCCACATTTCCTCTCCAACTGATCCCAGGGAAGAAGGTTGGCGTACGATGCATTCATGGTGATGCTAAAGACTATTCTGTGGCCAGAGTGGACATTGAAATGGCCCTCAGTACTTAGTTCCATGAGGTTGGCGTCATCCAGCACTTGTTGCACCACATTATTATAGGCCAAGACTTTTGTTTGCTTTGAGATCTGTGGTAGAAGGGTTCAGGGTTTGGTCGCTCGGATATGAAACCAGTTAACCCTGATGAGATATCACCACACCCAGAGTCGGACGGGTTTTCCTTCTGTGTCTTTGTGGGCGATGAGGAGGTAGTGTCCCCTGAGACCAACATTCCTGAGTTAGGGGTGACCAGCCAGAATTTTGGGACCGCCCAACATAGGCACCTAACTTTGAGGGAAGCCTTTAACAATGTCACAGTCATAAATGCTGTTGTACAGGAGCAGGGGGCTGACACAAGTTTGGATTATATGTGCTATACTAACACAAACTAGTCTAGTATTTATGAAGTGTAAAGGAAATGACATGGTTTTCTGAATATTTTCTGAATATTTAAAAAATATAAATCTGAAAATTGTGACGTTCATTTGTGTTTAGACCCCCCCACACCTCCCCGAATCAATACTTTGTAGGACCAACTTTTGATGCAATTACTGCAGCAAGTCTTTTGGGGTATGTCTCTACCAGCTTTGTACATCTAGAAGCTGACATTTGTGCCTATTCTTCTTTGCAAACTAGCTCTAGCTAAGAGAAATTGGATACTGAGTGTTTGAACAGCAATTTTTAAGTCTTGACACAGAATCTCAATTGGATTTAGGTCTGGATTGTGACTTGGCGATTCAAACACATGAATATGCTTTGATCTAAACCATTCTGTTCTAGCTTTGACAGTATATAGGATCATTGTCCTGCTGGTAGGTGAACCTATACTCCAATCTCAAGTCTTTTGCAGGTTTTCATACAGGATTTAGTTCCATCCATCTTTCCATCAACTCCGACCAGCTTCCTTGTCCCTACTGAAGAAAAGCATCACCACCATATTTGACGTTGGTGGTGTTTTCAGTGTTATGTGCAGTGTTAGTTTTACACCACACATAGCGTTTGCATTTAGGCTAAAAGTGCTTCTATGGTTTCATCTGACCAGAGCACCTTCTTTCACATGTTAGCTGTGTCCTATACATGCCATTTTTTTTTAACTGGAAATGGGGCTTCTTATTGCTTGCTTTCAAAAATGGCTTTCTTCTTGGCACTCTTCCATAAAGGCTGGATTTGTAAAGTATACAAATACTGGTTGTCCTGTGGACAGTTTTTCCCACCTGAGCTATAGATCTCAGCAGCTTCTCCAGAGTGACCATGATCCTCTTTGCTGCTTCTCTAATTAGAGCTTTCCTTGCTTGGGATGTCAGATTAGGTGGACAGCCATGTCTTTTTAGGTTTGCAGTTGTGCCATACTCCTTCCATTGTTGGATGTTGGATTGAACAGTGCTCTGAAATGTTCAGAGCTTAGGCTATTTTTTCTAATCTAACCCTGCTATACTCTTCTTCGCAACTTCATCCCTGACCTGCCTGGTATGTTCCTTGGTTTTCATGATGCTGTTTGATCCCTAATATTCTCAAACAAACATCTGAGGCCTTCACAAAACAGCTGTAGTTACACTAAGGCTATGTTCACACATGTTGGGTTTTTCAGTGTTTTTTGCTGCAGATTTTTATGCAAATTTTCAGCTGTGTTTTGCAGTACCAGCAAAGTCTACGAGAAACCAGAATTCTCTGTTCACACATCTTGTTTTTCTTTGTTGCGCATTTTGTGCCTTGATTGGGTTTTTGGAAAATAGAGCATGCCACTTCTTTCAGCGTTTTTTCAGCATTTTTCACCCATTGGAAGTAATGGGTAGTGAAAAAAACACTGAAAAAAACATGATGTGTGAACATAGCTATCAGGTTTTGCTGCGTTTTAGTGAAAATAAGCAAGCATAGCAGTATGTGAAACTCATTTATTTTTGTGATTTTACCATCTTGTCTTGGTCACTGAGATGGTTGTTTGTGTTAAGAGAGTTTAATTATATTAGTGATGTGTAAACATTAGCTGAGCGACATGTGAGATTGAACAATACCTGTGGCCCAGTGAGGTGTGAAATTGAACAATGCCTGTGCAACTGAATGGCAGACCCCATAGTGTGAAAGTAAATAGTGTCATGCAAACTCAATGCATTGCCAGTGTCTAAGCTATTCCTGAACAATTCACCTGCCCTACTATGCCAAAACCAGAATGAGAATTTTTTTGTTCACAAAACTTTATGTTCATGAATAAATAGAGACAGAAGAACAGTGAAAAAAACGCTGAAAAAAAGCATCAAAAACGTAGCAAAACGTGCGTTTTTGATGCAGCTGATTTCCTGCCAGAGTTGGGTTTTGCTGAAGATTTGTAATGCTGAAAAAACCCAACATGTGTGAACATAGCCTAAGAATAAATTACACACAGGTGGACTCAATTTACTAATCATGTGAGTTCTGGGGAAATTTGTCACTCAGGATTTTATTTAGGGGTATCAGACTACAGGGGCTGAATGAATGCAAATGCAAGTGATAATGTTCCAATTTATATTAGAAAACCATGTATCATTTTTTTACACACAAATATTTGCTACTTAGCATTGGTATATCACATAAAATCTGAATAAAATACATTTAAGTTTGTGGGTGTAACGTGAAAAAATGTGGAAAAATTTACAGGGTATGAATATTCTTTCAATGCAATGTATCCCAGCTATCGATTTTCTCCACACCAAATACTGTAATCACTTTTGGCTCACCACTGTCATTTGAAAGGAACTGCACTGCTACCGATGTAAGAGTTTTGCCCTCAAATTTATCTCTATGAGCCAACATAATAGAATAAATATATTTATGGATTATTCTATGTATTTCTTGAGATATCAGGCCAACTTGAACTTTGGAGACAGGGCAATTCAGCCTGAATTGTTCTCCATCATATGGGTTAGTGAATATTAAGGTGGAAGCAAGTATTGGAATATTTCTCATAGATAAGAGCCTTAAAATTGGAATCCCTGGCCCAATCTGGTAGTTGGCCTCCTAAAATTGCTACTTATTGTCTTGACTTTAAGGCATGGTGTTCTCTTTAGAGTGCTATTTAGAGTGGATTTTGTGATATGGCCATAGCAATTTTAGGAACTGATGGTAAGATGTTCCAATAAAGTTTGTTCCCGACATCCTGCCGTTGGTTATTTAACACATAATAAATCTCAAGTAGTCATCTCTGTGGTGTGGACTTATCTAGAGCCGATCCTTATGGTTACTATGTTTGACTTTAAATTGATTCTTGGATAGTCATGGTCTTTAGATATTTCTGTAAAGATAACAGCTTTTTCTCAGAAAAGTGGTTCGGAGCAATTTCTCTGCACTCTCAAAAATTGTCTAGTGCATATGTCGCTCTTCAGATTGGGCATAAGGAAAGCTTCTGTAATACAGTAATTAGTTTATATTAACATTGTTGTGATATAGACTTGTAGTTAGTTCGTTTTCAGAGAAGGTCAACTGTAAGTCCAGAAAATCAATTGCAATGCAAGAGATATGATGAGTTAGAAAAATGTGGAACCGATTTTGATTGAGGGAGGATATAAACTCCATATCTCATGTGTCCCCAAACAGAAAAAGACAATATATTCAATGTAACAGAGCTATATCAGTATATTCTCCTGAAACATTCCTGATGGATATACGCGTCCCTTCCTACCACCAAAGGATGGTTCACAACCTGTTTGAAATAGACATTATTACAGGAAACATATTTATGCTGCAAGATGAAATCAAGAAGATCAATAAGAAAAATTATACATTCTTAACTTATTAATTTTCCAAACACATGCATGATTCTTTATTGTATTTTTGTGAACAATCTCCACTTCATAAAGATGCATTTATCAAAAATGATGTGATGGTTACAGATGATCGAATAAATTCAAGAGGAATTGAATTCCTCTAAAATTTTATGATGTTGCAGATTTTCTACACCATTTCTGCACATATTAAATAAATTAGGTTACTTGCCTTTTTTATTGCATTTTTAAGGTTTTTTTTAACATTCGTTTTTGTTGTGTTTTTGACTGACTTTTTTGTTTCCTGTTGGTATGTCATATTTGAAATAAAGATGCTTTGTTTTTGATACTTACTTGTATTTGGCTTTGACAAAACTTTGATACATTCTTTGATACATTCTTGAGCGGATTACATGCATTTTTGATGCGTGTGCATGCTCAATTTTTTACCTACGGACTTTCCATATCTAATGCAAGTCTATGGAAGAAATCAGCACATACAGTAAAACTCAGCGTACCCGACATACCAAAAAAAGAAAAAAAGAAATTGACATGTTGCTGATTTGAAACACGCACCACAGGTCAGTTTATACCGGGGGAAAAAAAGCACAGTGGCAGGAGATTTCTATAAATCCCATTCACTTTTCTGGAACTGTAAGATGTTGCATTTTTGACCCAGCAAAAATAGGCAGCATCAAAAACTCACCAAAAACTCACCATGGACATATAGCTTTAAATCTGCTTTTTTCACTTATCTGAAATTACAAATTATTCCCCTGCAAAAATAAATACATGTTTAATGTTCTATTTAAAAAGTGTGGTAATTTATATAATTATTGAAAGCTTTTTATCAAACTGAGCTATTTTTTTTTTCAATTCTGCAGTCTTTTATGATTTGCCTTCAATAATGATAAGGTTTCCCTAGAACAGATTTCTGGGAGTTTCTGGTATCTTCTCCTACACAAAATCCTTCAGCTGAACTTCTTGATCTGCCAAATTCCAGCTCACACTTCTGTGAATCCAAGAGTCATTCGCTTTGTCATATACCATATAGTTCTAAAATTTACTATTTTAGGAAATTAATATCAAATTGCTCAATATGTGTTTAATTTAAAGAATTACCAATTCTAATTTCAAAATTATTTTAAAGAATTACAATTACTAATTGCAAAATGGACAATATGTGTTTAATTTAAAGAATTACCAATTTTAAAAAAAATAGTAATTCTTTAAATGTAATAGAGGCAAACTCTGCATTCAGCCAGAGCAGGTCAATTTTAAAGAAGTGTATTGAATTAACTCATTATTTGCTCAGCATTTAAAACTGGGTCATGGGGAGGGCAACCACTACTGATTCCACTATACCTATGTTAAAATCATTGCGTCTTATAACACTGTAAATGATCATGTCTATTTCGAAGGCAGAAGAGCAACATAAAAATTGAGTGTTTCCAGATGGTTATGCTATCTCTAAATAGAAAGTAAATCTAACTTACCTTCATGTTACTGCTAATCCTGGCTTTGGTAACTTCATTATAGCAAGCAGCAAATTAGATTTACAGTATATTAACAAGATCATACCTATTTCAACAGATGACTTGAGGAAGACGATGAACTATATACTCATAACTTACATACTAATTAAAAACAATGGGAATAATTATGGCCCTTTCATAGCCTTGGTATTTTTTTATGACCGGAACTTAAGTAAAAAGAAGCAATAATACACCTAATAAATGATGTGTAGTGTTCTCCTATGAGCTTTTCAGTACCATTTTTGCAGACTATAAGACCCACCGGTCCATAAGACGCACCCCAAATTTTGAAGAGGAAAATAGGAAAAAAAAAGTTTTTAAATAAAATGGTGGTGCATCTTATAGTCCTATTTTATGGTAGCTTACCAGGGAGTCGGCGGCGGTGGAGAGGGGTCACAGGAGGCAGGGTCACTGCTTCAGGAGGCCGGCTGCAGCGGGAGCAGGGCGATGCTGTGGGCCCTGGGCTGGGAGGAGGGGGTGTCCCGATGCTGCTTCACAGTCGCCCTCCCCCCAGTAATCAACCTTCAGATTATAAGACGTACCCCCATTTTCCTCCCAAATTTTGGGGAAAAAAGTGCATCTTATAACCGAAAAATACGGTAAGTTATGTATGTGCAGGTTAACAAGAAGGAAATGTTTAATTAATGGCTGCTCACCGTTTTTATTCCAAGTCATTTGCAGGCAAACACCAAGAGATATTTTTCTCAAACATATGTCATTTCTAAAGAATAAATAAATGGCTATTTTTTTAGCCTCCTCTTCATTTAACCCATGTCCAAAGTTTTTTCTTTCTATTTTATAATAAAGGAGTTTTCCAGAATTCTGAAAAAAAGCAGACATAAGGAGTAAATGATAAATAAATGAACTAAATATCCTATATCATTTGCCCCACTACCATACTGGTGGTCCCCTCCAGTAACCGATTACTTCCTGAAGCAATAATGTAACGTCTATACTGGAATGCTGCAGCAACTGACTTTAATGCCAATGCTGTCATGAACAGCATGTGACTGCAGAGGTCAGTGATGGGCTGCAGCGCCCACGTGATTCCAGCAAAAGCCGAAACAAAATGTAAAATAGAATATATATATCTGTTTATTTATTTCACAGTCCTTACTTTTTTGGATAAAACAAAGAACAATGTATAAAAAAAAACAGAAAAAAATAGGAACTATAAAAAGCCTATAAAAAGGATATAGAAAAAAAACAAAACAATGAGGACAAAACAAGAGTGGATGCACATTTTATCATGAATGTTGCATGCTAGAGACGAATGAACAAATTCACAGAACCCTGGTCTTACAGGCAGGTCAGAGTTGCATAAGTTCTAGAGGGGAACCCTGCAAAACATCTTCTACCTGACCGCAGCTTCTTTTTGAATTAGTTGGCTTACGATGTCAATGTGCATCATGCCGCAACAGAGATATTGCACCATCTTTGCAGTTGCGGTCAGTTAGGAGATGGATCGTAGGATTTCCATCTAGCAGATATGTAATTCTGACCTGGCCACTGGACCAAGGTCCTGCAAATTGATTCGTTCCTCTATATTGGATGCAAAAGGCAAGCAAAGCATACAGTAGGTATAATAAGTCACAATAACCTAAGTTCTTAAGTTCCTTTACCTGTTGAGGAGAATCTTAAACCTGATTTTGTTGCTACTAGAGGAAGTAAAACATGTAATAAGTAGAAGTTTCTGCAATAATCATATGTTGAATATGCATAATATGGTTGAGTCCTTCCATCCAATTAACTCGGGATGGGGAACACTAAGATTTCCAGAACCTAACAAGAACCACACTAATAGATATCACAGAATGATATAAAAAAAAATTTTTATTTTGAACAGCAAATGCACCGGTAAGTTGCATGTCCCTACCATACAATATGTTAAAGGAAGTAGGATTGTGTTCATATCATATCATAGCAGTAAAATATAAATGTTGAATTGTGCGCAAGATAACCTATGGTGCCAGTAGAATGATGGCTGTAGAGATTAGTATGAGGCATTAAAGGATTGATAATCCCACAGATATCTATTATTGGCTTTCATAATAAAATGTGTAACATATTCAACTTGAGACTAAACAACTTTGGACGCAGTTCCATTGAATCACGTAATATTTTGTAATCGTTGCCAAAAGTTAGAAATTTCCTCATGAAGACACAGCATTACATTTCAATGCCAAGATGAATTAAGAATTATGCATGATTTTTCCCAAATCTATTACAAAGCTGAGAAGTAAAGACAGAAAATTCCAATCAAGTATAACTTCAGTATGATGGAGATCATTTCACAGTTCAGTTCTCACTAATTTCCTGCTAATGTGTATTTGTCCTTTACTTTAATGGCGCTCACTAATTTATTCATCTACATAATCATTAATCAATAAAAGAAGCAGTGAATGCAGTTGAGTAAAAGTTAAATTCTTAAGCGGATTGTGGCTTGTCCAGTGAAAATATTATCACCAATCCACAGAATAGGAGATAACTTGCTAATCAGTGTTAGAGATGAGAGGATCTATTGAAATTTGAATTTGCTGCATTTTCCGCCAAAATTTGATTTGCAGCAACTAAATTCACTAGAATCTCCAAAGAGGAAAGATTGTAAGTGCTCAGAAAATACATTTGGTGGAGAAGAGAGCAAGAGACTTACCCAATAACTTTGGAGATAGAAAATGACTCTGTTGTACAAACTGTGCTTCACTGGGAATCACTGATCTGTGATGGCTCAGTTACTGAACACCACTGTACAAGGTATGATGAACCGCTAGATGTTATAGCTATCATGCACTATGGAGAGGTCCACGTGGCCACGCAAAATGACGTTAGCCTGCTTTCTGATGCTTCAGCAGGGTGGGTGCAAGGCAGGGTTGTTGTATTTTTACGAACTGCGAATTCAATCTCAGAATGGTTGAATTTCAGGAAATTCATCTCGAACCTTGATCCTCCGCTCATCTTTAATCACTGGAGGTCCAACTGCTGAGACCTACACCGATCAGCAGACTAGGGAACTTTTTCTTTATTAGAATGGAGCGGCAGTGCACATGATCCAAATGCACTTCATTCATTTCCTATGGGGCTGTAAAGTGCTGCAGTCGGCTTTTTTCCCTCAGCCCCAAAGAGAATGAATGAAGCCGCATTCAGGCATCCGACCTGCCACACCAATCAGTAACAGGCTTCCTTGTTGGAGATAAAAATTCCCGACATGCAGATCGGTGTCAGTACCAGCATTGAGACACCGCACTGATCAGCAAGTTGTTACCAGCAAGATAACTTGTTTTTGCTGGACAACCTGTTTAAAGGGAACCTGTCAACAGGAAAATGCAGCCCAATCTGTAGGCACCATATTATGGATCTGGAGAAGCTGAATAGATAGATATATAGTTTTATAAGAAAAGATTTAGTATAACCTGTGTTCAAATCATTAAGGCCCCTTTCACATTGCGTTCTTGACCACATTCAATGGCCCTGTCAGGGCTTGCATCCGAACCCCCCGCAAAAACGCACGCGGGCGAATGCGCCGATGGGGCCATTTACTATAATGGTGCCGACAGTCAATGTGTGCTCTGTTGTGCATCATTTTCGTGCATACACGCCTAATGGAGGTGGACACTCAGATGTAGTAGACTGCATCTGAGTGTCTGCCTCCAGTAGGAGTATACACAAGAAAATTATGCACAATAAAGCACACATTGACCCCACCGGCGAATACACCTAAATCTCGTTTTACAGGGATTTGAACACAAGCCCTGATGGAGCCACTGAACGTAAGCAAGAACACAAAGTGAAAGCACCCTTATTTTTCTGCTCTTTCTGGGATTTTTAGTCCAGTGGTCTGTCCTATCAGTGATTGACAGCTATCTCTGTATGCATACTTATACAAAAAAAGCTGTCAATTACTGATAAGCCATCTGGACCAAAAATCCAAGAAAGAACAGAGGTTTAAATGATGAAAATTTTTTGCAGGTAAATATTTATTTTCTCGCAAAAACTATATATCAATCTACGCAGCTCACCCTGTTCTATTACTTGGAGCCTGCAGATTAGACTGTATTTTCATAGTGACAGGTTCCCTTTAAAGTAGTTTCCCCACTAAGTGAGAACCTACTGGTGATTAGCCATTTACAACAGGGCCAGCAGTAGACACCGCTGTGAGATTACTCACATTATTCAAAAAATGTGCTATGATATAATACATACTCCATGATGTTTCGTCCACAAGAGCCAAATAGAGAGGAGTTTTGAACAGAGACATATTAAAAAAGGCATCAACCAAAATATGTGACTTTTTTATGCCATAAAAATAGAGCAAAGTTCTTGATAAACTCCTCCACAAATATCCATTGGGAGATATTTTTGTATTGCATTTGATAGATTTTAGTGCATTCTTGTTTGTCAAGGGGATGCCCTGCCTGGAAAATCTTTTTTATACCCTGAAATCCATAATCACATGATTTGGTGCTGCTATGGTCCATATTGATAAGCTGTAAACTGTGGGGGAACCTAGCAGTAAAAATTCAATCTCAGCACTATTAAATTCAGAGCAATGATGTACCGCTAATAGCAGAAGACCCCCCTCCCGCCAGGCATCACACTCTCAACTGTATCTGCATCTTGATCAGCACCCTCTTCCATCATTCTCCCTCTGCGTAAGAGCTCTGACATCTCAGAGGGCACATTGAATTCCCTACATCGTGCCCGCTGTGCAGAGCTTAAGAGCACACACTGCATAGACTAAAGCAGCGAGGAAAAAGGCGAGAGGTAAGGTTTTTTTTTAAGGGCTATGTTGGGGGTCATTACATTATTTGGAGGGCTATGTTGTTATACTGTATGAAGGGTTGTGATGGGGGCCATTATACTATTTGGAGGGGGGTACTGTAGGGTCATCATACTGTGAATGTGGAGGGTACTGGTGAGGAATTAACTGTGGGGGTATCATACTGTGTTTGGGGGGCACTTTTGTTTGCATGATACTTTTGGGGGTCAATGAAAGGGGTATGCGGGCTATGTGGCAACCATTATACTATTTGATATGCTATTTGGAGGCCATCATACTGTTTGGAAAGCTGTGTTGGGGACCATTATACTATTGGAGAGCTATGTGGGGCACTATTATACTATTTGGAGGGCTAATTTTGGGGCCATTACATTATCCTGTTTGGAGAGCTGTGTTTTGGGCCATTATAATATTTGGAGGCCTATGAAGGGGCAATTATACTATTTGGATGACTACTTGTGAGGCAATAAACTGTGTGGTAGCCATTATACTGTTTAGAGGGCTTTGTGGGGGCCATCATACTGTTTGAAGGGCTATTTTGGGGGATTATACTGTTTCAAAGGCTATATAGGGGACATTTATACTGTTTAATGGGCTATATGGAGGGCTATTATACTGTGTGCGTGCCATTCTACAGCCTGTATTGTTTATGGGGTCCATCATACTGCGTGAAGGTTTCTGTTGGGGTCATTGTACTTTGTGGAGGGTTGTGTCGGGGTCATCATACTGAGCTGGGGTCACTGGGGGGGCCATGATACTGTGTTGGGCTCATGGGGGGTATCACACTTTGTGAGAGGGTTACGTAGGGTCATCATACTGTTCATGTAGTGGGTACTGGTGAGGAAATCACTGTGGATGTATCATACTTTGTTTGGGGGGTACTTTTGTTTGCGTCATACTTTATGTGGTCTATAAAAGGGTAATATTAATGCATGGGAACACAAAGTAGCGTGAATAGGAGCAAAATTACTTTGTAAGGGCTACAAAGTTGTGAGCAATGCTTTTCTGTGACCCCAGAAGAATATATTTTTTGTGGGTGGGGGACGACAAAATAAGACTTCTGCTATGGGGCACCATGATTTCTATGTATGCCCCTGATTCAAAGTATACAAAATGTGAAGACAATATTGTCAGCAGGCAAGTGAATTCCATTATATAGAGTTGCACAGCGTGTGAGAACATTGTATTCAAGAGGTACAAAATGTGATGTCAATGTAATTAAGGGAGAAATTGGTCAGCAGTAATATATACAGAGAGCACAATCATATTCAGGGGTGTAAATTGTGTTGCGTTTGGCTGCATTGCATCAAAAATAAATTCACTGAATTTACTATGATTTCAGGTACTAGTTGTGAACCAACAAATTCAATCATACCTTAGCATTGTCCAGGAAAAACAATAGGCTAATTTGATCACGGACAATCCCTTTAAGCTTCAAGTGATAAGATAAAAAAATGTCCAGGAAAAGTTTATGCTGCTTTGTTGATCCTCTTTCACTTAACACTGGAAAGTTTTATATCTGGGCCTGTATTTTTTAGGCATAGTGGGAAAACTGGAGTTGGTGTCTGCCTTTAGTTTAGGTTTTACAGATAGCTCAGGTGCAGTTGCTAGGCTCAATAGTGGGAGAATAAAAGAATTACATTTTTTGCGAGTGACATGAAGTTCTTTAAGGTAATCAACACAGAGGAGATTCATTTAATATTATAGAGGGAGTTAGGTAAGCTCAAGGCTTCTGCCAAGAAATGATAATTAAAGTTTAATGTAGACAAATGTAAGGTCATGCACTTGGGTAGAAGAAACACAATGTACAATTATGTATTACCTAGTATTGCACTGGATAAAAATGTCACTAAAAAAATATTTTTATGAAAAATCAGGTGAGTGAAGGGGCACCACCCACTTGTATCTATTAGGGGTGCAGCAAAGATGTATCAAAATATACATGGATACCAACTTTATTTGACAAATTTCAAATAGAAGGACAAAGACAGATATTAAAACCACTTAAAAACTGATATACCACACCAACAGCAAACATTTGTATTGCATTTTTCTCAAAATTGAATCCACACTGACCAAAGTTAGGGAGTAATCTCTGAGATGAAATGGCAATAATAGAATATACAAAAATTCAAATCAAATACTACTATACTGTACTAGTGTAGAAATGGTCACCAAAAATATACAACGCTATTCAAAGTACAGGTGCAAATAAACATACCGCCACGCAGTATTTTGGGACTGTGGGTGCTAACCAGGTCCCTGAAACTAGGGGCGCCCTGGTCTACCCCTGTCCCCTGGATTATTCCTGAAGGTGGAGAAGACAGGTTCACGTGCCTTCCTATGCTGCTATATGAGCCCTAATTTGTCCTTTCCCCCACCCAGGGAGATAGGAAGCCTTAGTGTACAGTATATGATTACACAAACTAGACAAACAAGGGAAGAAGTACAGGGATAAATGAAAATAACAATCATACAAAATGCACTCACCAAACAACAGAGTGGAACACAGGGGAATAATAGGAAGGAGAAATCAAATAGGAGAGGATGAGAATGCGCACACAGCAAACACCAAGGAACAATCTCCTGAACATATCTCCAAATGCCAACTCCAACCACAAACTACAGCTCTAACTTCACACTAGACAGAAAGAACTAACACTGGCAATTCATAAGTGCCAGTGACTAACATATATATTAGAGGGGAGTGGCCAACACTAAACAGCTGAGACAATCCAAGTAGGAAAACTCCAGGAGCTTCAACTGAACAGATTAACCCTTGCACTGCTAGCAAGAAAAAATCTGCACTGTTTAATAAGATGGTGAAGTACTTCTAACCAGTGCAGGAGTATGTGAAACCAGACGCCACAATCTTCTTGCCCCTCTCTTTCGCGGTACACCCATGACACATATATATAAAATAGAAACAAATCAGCCAATAAAGTGAAATGTATCCCAGCACTGCAATGAAAATAATGGCTGCAAATAAGCATAAGGGCACAAGGCAAAAAAATTCATATAAAAACATATACTTATGTAAGAGTGGAGACAATCAAAAAGCCCAGGTGTAGCATGAAAGACCAGTTAAGCTGCTACACTGCAGATTCCTTAGGGGGTCAATATTTGTGGCTGCTATTCCTACCCTGGTGCTGTATAGTAGCATATGATTAGAATTTTTGTATATGCGATTATTGCTGTTTCATCTCATACTTTGCAGGGCCTTGCCTAAAGAAGGACTCATATACGTTTTTAAACCTCACACTTTATCTTTGGGAAATGTGGATACAGGACATCATTACTTATTTGCACTAATAATGTTGTATATCAGTCAGTAGGATCAACTCTCCTAATCTGTCTATATTGGAATGTAAGTCATAGGAAGCTACCTTGATATCTGAGATTTGATGTCTTTAACATTTTCTTATATGTAATTTCACCAGAAGCTAGTTACATAATATTAGCATAAATTAGGACAACCAATAAGTGATTTTCAGTCAAAAGTGTAAAAAGATGTACCAAAGTAATGGCCCAACATCAGCCACTAAAAGGGAGCGCTCCTAAACAGAAGTGGTCCAAGAAATTCATAATGAAGGCCATATTGTGACAACTACTATAGATGCATATGCCATAAGAAAGGTGAGACGCTTGGGAAACTACACACAAGTATGTCCTATAGACCTGCAACTGTTAACTGCACCTGTCCTGCAACTATGTGTGGTGGATAAGATTCAGTTTAACTTATATTTTATTCATTGAAATCCCTGGTGTTTGTATGTAAGGAGTCCAGTGGGCGGTCCTACTATGTGACTGACAGCTATCTCTGCATGCACAGTCATACGGGCAAGATTATCAATCACAGAGCAGGGCCGCTCAATGGACTCATATATATATACAAGCACTAGGGATTTCAATGAATAAAATTCAAGTTTTACTGAAACTTTCCCCCCAAAAATGTAAATCAATCTGCTCAGCTCCTCCTGTTCTAGAACATCCTGCATGGAGATCAGGTACCATTTTAAACATGACAGGTTCCTTTTAAAAATATTAAAATTATTGGAGACAACTCAAATAAGTTAAGCTCCAATCCATCAGGATAGGACAGATGATGTACTGCATGCCATAGTGGCGGTATTTTGTTATTGAATTTCTGTGGCATACAATGTGTGAACAAAGCCTCTGGGGGTAGTAAATGGCAAAACAATCTGTTAAGCAAAGGAAATGAAACATTGTGAATTTTTCAGCTTTAAACTGGGCACCCCACAGGAAATATTTTGCAAACAGATTTGTTTTGTTACTGTTAACAAATTGGACATGGCATAGCATACAGTACATGTTTGTTACTCACCTGTTCCACCCTCAGTGCCGGGATTTGGTTTCCACTTCCCCGGCAGTCAGCTCCTCTTGTGTTAGTGCATGTTGGGTTACAACATGACAGAATTATGACAGAATTGCTCTTTTTTATGTTCCCCATAAACAGTCAAAAGTTTATCAGTAAGATATACAGTGCCTTGAAAAAGTGTTCATACACTGTGAACTTTTCCACATTTTTCACGTTACATTCACAAACTTAAATGTATTTTATTGGAATTTCACATGATATATCAACACTAGCAAGTATTTATGAAGTGTAAAGGATATGAGTTTTCTTTATATTGTAAAAATATAAATCTCAAAATTGTGGCATACATTTTTATTCAGCCCCCTTTAGGTGAACCTATGCCCCAGTCTCAAGTGTTTTGCAGCCTCCAACAGGTTTTCCTCAAGAATCGCCCTGTGGTTAGCTCCATCCATCTTCCTATCAATTCTGAAAAGCTTTCTTGTACCCACAGCATGATTCTGCCACCACCATGTTTGACGGTGGGGATCGTGTTTTCAGGGTGATATACTAGTTTAGCGTTTTGTATTTAGCCCAAAAAGTTCTACATTGGTCTCATCTGACCATATCACCTTCTTTCACTTGTTAGCTGTGTTCCCCACATTGCTTTTTGCAAACTGCAAACAGGACGTCTTATGCCTTGCTTTCAAAATTGCCTTTCTTCTTGCCACTCTTCCATAACTGACAGATTTGTGACATATATGAGTAATAGTTGTCCTGTGGACAGATTCTCCTACCTGAGCTGTGGATCCCTGCATCTTCTGCAGATTGTCACGCTTGCAACTCGAATAGGTATTAAGTGCCGCACTACTCACTGCATTCACCGCTCTGCTCCTCCCAGACTCAGGTTATGCTGCTGCGCTGCCTCTTGCAGCATTTCCAGCTCTGCTGCATCCTACTGCTGCTGATGAGTCTCCACCTGGCTGTAGGGAGGCGTGACCAGATTTTGCAGGAACTTAACCACTAGTGTCCTGCAGAGGATTGCTTCCTCAGCCTATCCCTAGTCAGCAGGGGGTTTATTAGGCAGCTCCTCCCACCACTCCTTGCCTGAATGTAGGTTCCTAGTTGCTTGTCTTTAGATCGTGTTGGAGCATCCTTAATGTTCAAAAAAAACTCTCAGGCCTTCACAGAACAGCTGTAGATATACTGCAACTAAATTATACACAGGTGGACTCAATTTACTAATTATGCTACTTCTGGAGGCAATTGGTCACTCAGAATTTTGTTTAGGAGTATCAGAATATTCAGGGGGTTGAATACAAATGCATGTGACAATTTTCACATTTATATTTTTTAAATTAGAAAACCACGTGTCATTTCCTTTATGCTTGTGTTGGTATATCACATAAAATTCCCAAAGAATACATTTAACTTTGTTGATGTAATATGAAAAAAATGTAGAAAAGTTCACAGTTACGAATTCTTTTGCAAGTCACTGTATATTCATCTAAAATGATGGTATTCAATACTACAGCATGACTGGCAAAAAACAACCTCTCATACAACTATGAGGATAAAAAAAAGTCACAACTTTTGTAATGCACAAATAAATTAGATAATAAATAAAAATGAAAATAAGCCATATCCTTAACGGCTTCAAAATTAGAATTCAACCTGCAAATAAGCTTTTATACCTCTATTACAATGGAAAAATAAAAGAAAGTTATGGGTTTCAAAATCCAGAGAAGAAAAGTGCTGTTTCCTTAATCAGTTAAAAAAAAAGTCAACTATTTTAATATAAAATATATATATATACAGTACAGACCAAAAGTTTGGACACACCTTCTCATTTAAAGATTTTTCTGTATTTTCATGACTATGAAAATTGTACATTCACACTGAAGGCATCAAAACTATGAATTGACACATGTGGAATTATATACTTAACAAAAAAGTGTGAAACAACTGAAAATATGTCTTGTTTTCTAGGTTCTTCAAAGTAGCCACCTTTTGCTTTGATGACTGCTTTGCACACTCTTGGCATTCTCTTGATGAGCTTCAAGAGGTAGTCACCGGAAATGGTTTTCACTTCACAGGTGTGCCCTGTCAGGTTTAATAAGTGGGATTCCTTGCCTTATGAATGGGGTAGGGACCATCAGTTGTGTTGTGCAGAAGTCTGGTGGATACACAGCTGATAATCCTACTGAATAGACTGTTAGCTGCTTTTTTCTTGCCATAATACAAATTATAAGTAAAGAAAAACAAGTGGCCATCAATACTTTAAGAAATGAAGGTCAGTCAGTGCGAAAAATTGGGAAAACTTTGAAAGTGTCCCCAAGTGCAGTTGCAAAAACTAAAAACCATCAAGCGCTGCAAAGAAACTGGAAAGGAAAGGAAGACCAAGAGTCACCTCTGCTTCTGAGGATAAGTTTCTCCGAGTCACCAGCCTTAGAAATTGCAGGTTAACAGCAGCTCAGATTAGAGACCAGGTCAATGCCACACAGAGTTCTAGCAGTAGACACATCTCTTCAACAACTGTTAAGAGGAGACTTTGTGCAGCAGGCCTTCATGGTAAAATAGCTGCTAGGAAACCACTGCTAAGGACAGGCAACAAGGAAAAGAGACTTGTTTGGGCTAAAGAACACAAGGAATGGACATTAGACCAGTGCAAATCTGTGCTTTGGTCTGATGAGTCCAAATTTGAGATCTTTGGTTCTTTTTTGTGCGACGCAGAAAAGGTGAACGGATGGACTCTACATGCCTGGTTCCCACCGTGAAGCATGGAGGAGGAGGTGTGATGGTGTGGGGGTACTTTGCTGGTGACACTGTTGGGGATTTATTCAAAATTGAAGGCATACTGAACCAGCATGGCTACCACAGCATCTTGCAGCGGCATGCTATTCCATCCGGTTTGCGTTTAGTTGGACCATCATTTATTTTTCAACAGGACAATGACCCCAAACACACCTCCAGGCTGTGTAAGGGCTATTTGACCAAGGAGGAAAGTGATGCGGTGCTACGCTAGTTGACCTGGCCTCCACAGTCACCAGACCTGAACCCAATCGAGATGGTTTGGGGTGAGCTGGACCGCAGAGTGAAGGCACAAGGGCCAACAAGTGCTAAGCATCTCTGGGAACTGCTTCAAGATTGTTGGACGACCATTTCCGGTGACTACCTCTTGAAGCTCATCAAGAGAATGCCAACAGTGTGCAAAGCAGTGATCAAAGCAAAAGGTGGCTACTTTGAAGAAACTAGAATATAAGACATATTTTCAGTTGTTTCACACTTTTTTGTTAAGTATATAATTCCTCATGTGTTAATTCATAGTTTTGATGCCTTAAGTGTGAATGTACAATTTTCATAGTTATGAAAATACAGAAAAATCTTTAAATGAGATGGTGTGTCCAAACTTTTGGTCTGTACTGTATATATATATATATATATATATATATATATATATATATATATATATATATATATAAAGCGTCTTTTCACACACTTACAGTACCTGTCTTTTACTGCAGCTATGATTTATAAGCTGACAGTTGTATTGATTTCTATTTAAACTAAAGTAGGAGACAGTTTTTTCCTCCATTTGAGTCATAATTGAACTACGCTTCCTATTCCTTACTTAAAGAACATGAATAAGCACATAGGATATTTGATTGTTAAATGAATTTCAAAATGTTTCATTTATCAATTTCTCTGTTTGTAAGATGAGTAAACCAATTTTTGAATTGTTTGTTCAATTCCAATAATATATTTGAGGTAAGATTCTAGGGATTGTAAGGGTACAGGTGAATTGGAAAATGTGGGAATATTTTAGACTGTTTCTGTTTATTTAAAAAATGGTAACAAAACAAATTGATTAAGGGTATGTGCACACGATGCAGAAATGAAGCAGAAAATTTCTGCATCATTTCTGCATCTCCCTGGCAGAAAAAACGCATGCAGATTGTGCATGCGTTTTTCCTGCAGAATACATGCGGATCCACATGCAGATTCACATGCGTTTCCGCATGCAGATTGACAAGCGCTTTCCAGGCGATTTTAGCATCACCTGGAAAGTGCTTGACAACTAGGTCACACTATATAAATCCATGCAAACAGCATGGATTTATATAGTGTGACCCGAGAGAGTGTATATACTTACCTCCGATGGCCCGCGCTGTCCTGCTTTACAAAGTTCCCGGCTGCCGGCAACTTTGAATTGAAAGACCTGCCGACGTCAGCGTCACGTGACCCGTCACATGACTCTGACGTCAGCGCAGGTCCTACAACTCACTGCAAGTGCCGGGAACCAAGCGGGAGAGCTGCGCGGGCCGACAGAAGGTAAGAATACATTTATTTTTTATTTTATTCTTTTTTTACAGCTTTTTTAATGGTACCTGGGTGTGGATGAGACTCTCCTCTCCTCTACACCCGGGTACCATCTGCATATTAGAACGCGCCAATAGCGCAAGTACAGATGCTGTCTTGCGGAATTGGCGCGTTCTAATGCAAGTCAATGGCGGCGTTTCCGCAAAATTAATTGACATGCTGCGGATTTTTGACCGCAGCGTTCACGCTGCGGAAAAATCCGCATCATGGGCACAGCACATGCGGATTTCCATTGGGTAACATTGCTGCCCTTCTACCATGCGTTTTTCATGCGTTTCCGCGGCGTTTACGCAACTGCAAAAACGCCGCGGAAACGCATGAAATACGCATCGTGTGAACTCAGCCTAAAAGAAGAAAAATCTTCTAGAGACCCAAATATAAAACAAAGTTGCATTAGGAACTGAATACTGCCCTCAAGACCAGATGAAATTAATGGAAGTTCCATGCCCATTGCTGGAGCAAGAGGAAGTTTATTACATATGGTATAATTTGAAAGAGAGGAAATTTAAAAAAGTTAAAAAACAGATATTTAGGGTTCCTGACTAATACCTGACACTTGTTATTGATATCGCTCAAGTACTAAGATTCACTGAATCACGTTGTAAATTTTACATGGAGTTTGTTATAAAGTCTAAATTTGGTGACCCCCTTAGTGGAATCAGCACCTTGTGTTTTCTTTTAACTTGAACCTATACTCATAATTGACATGGTATAGTGTAAATTATCATAAACTATCATTGTGGTCTATATTAAGATCTTGAACATTTTGTATTAAAAAGATATTTCAATCTACTAAAGTGCAATCCTGACTGACACAAGGTTTCTATAGGGACATACACCATTCACTGTCAAAATGTATGAGGATGATCAGTAACCTAGACAGTATTAGGCTGCTGGTTAGGAAATTAAAGGGACTGTATCACGGTAAACTAATAAGAAACAGATCCTGGAGCATACTAGTTTTCTAATCTATATTTACAGTAGTTTCTATCTATAGTTTTTATTCTATTTTCTGAACATGATTATGGATCAGGAGCCTTGCCTAAACTGCTTTTCTCTGTTAGCAGTATTTAGAAATATTCTTCACAGCAGCCAGAGGAAACCTGAATTTTGAGATGTCTCATTAACCTCTATGGAAGAGTATTTGAAGAATGCTAGTGAAATTATTCCTTCCAGGATTGGACTGACCCACCGGAGGACCAGAGGATTCTCAGATGGGCCCAGGCACTGGTACTGTTTACATCTGTCAGTACAGCGATGATAAGAAGCCAGAGGATGAACATGAGCTACTGTCTGAAGTAGAACAGTGTGTTAGCAACACGTGCACCGCTCTGCTGGGTTGCCTAACTCTGGGAGGAGCAATGAGCAGTACTTGGTAACATTAGTACCACTCCCACTTCTCACAAAGTGAATTGAAGTCTGGGTTTCCAACCGTCCAGAAATTCCGGGACAGTCTGTAAAAATAGGGCACTTTTTTCCCTGTCAGTAAAAATATTTAAGGTGTCCGTGATTTTTTGGGGGCTGAAGAAACTTATAAAGATTATTTTGACTACAATTATCATTATTTTACAATGAATGCAGACTACTCAAATTGTGTTCTGAATGGAATATGATCAGCTGGCATCTTTTCACTGCTCTTCACCATGTTGCACAACTCGGGAGAGTGGAGCTGCTGTTGTTAAAGCTAACACTGATTGGCAGCAGTATGAAACCTTACTGACTGACCCCCCACTCCCAATATCACGCATAACCAGCTGAGCCCCTTCTCCCCACATCACCCCTCACTGATTGAGCCTCTCGCTGTATCATTTCTGATCGATTGAGCCCCTTCCCCTCTTATCATCCTTGACCAGCTGAGTCCCCTCCTCATATATCACCCCTGACAAATGGTGCCCCTTCTCCCTATATCATATGTTACTGACTGAGCCTCTTTCCCCCGTATTTCCCCTAACTAACTGAGCCTGCTTCGCTGTACCACCCCTAATGGCGGAAACGCCTCCACTATATCACTCCTGACTGACAGAGCCCTTTCTCACTGTATCATCACTGACTGACTGAGCCTCCTCCCCCTCTATGGTGCACAACTGACTGAGCCCTCCTGTATCATCAACTGACTGAGCCCTACTGTATCATCACTGACTGACTTAACCCCCTCTCCCCTTTATCACCCCTGACTGACTGGACCCCCTCGCCCTCTATCATTCCTGTCTTACTAAGTCCCCTCCCCTGTATCACCCCTGACTGACTGAGTGCACTTCCTCTGTATCACCCCTAATTGACTGAGACCCTTCTCGCTGTATCACCCCTGACTGACTGAGCAACCTCGCCCTGCATCATCGCTGACCGTCAGAGCCTCTTCTCCCTTGTATTACACCTGTTGGACTGAGCCCCTTCTCCCTGTAGCACACCTGCCTGACTAATCCCTCTCTCCCCGTATAACCCTCTAACTGACTAAAAGCTTCCCTATCCACTACTCATATCACCCATAACATTAAAAAAAGTTATGGCCTTACGGATGATAGAGAAAATTCCGTAAGAAGTGTATGGTTGGGGTCATAAGAAAAGCTCTCATTCGATATCACTCCTAACAATGCATAACTGATTAGGGCCCCCAACCACTATTAGTGGGTATATGCACATAATGTATATGCTGCAGAACTTCTGCAATGGAAATCCTGCAGCCAATTAACAGTGATAATATTCACACAGATATGGAACAGATATTGCTGTGTTTACTTCTGCATAAATGGTGCACTTTTACCGCTGACTTCATCCTTTGTATTGCAAAGGGTTAAATCTTTGATGAATATCCACAGCATAAATTGAATGTCAAATCCACAGCGTCAATTATTTTCTCATCATGTGGATTAGATTTCATAAAATCTCATTCACTACAATTGTACTATAAAAAAATCGTTTTTGTGGTTAATAAACATCAGGGGACATTTATCATTGAGTTTGTGCCAAAATTCTCCCCAGCTTCTTAATGCCTTGCAAGTCAGAGGTACGCCTTCTGCTTCTGTTCTACATGCAGATACAGTATATAGGAAAGCTTGTTTCCCATTATTTGTCGATGAAACAATGCCACAGGTGACTGGATCATTTATGCCAGGAAAAAAAATCATTGTTGGCAGCATATCACCCGGTGTACACAGGTGATGTACCGATAATAATGATACTCTACGTGGAGGCAAAGAATGATTGTATTAGTGATTGTTTTGTCCCCATCATTGTTCATCGCCCATACGAACAATCCAGTAAATGAAGAACAATCAACTTGTATATAGTTAATCAACGCTCATTTAATCACCTGAAATCAGCTTGTAAATGCACTGTAATATTTCTGTGTGATGGTGCAATACCTTTTTGTAAAACCGTCCCTGACTGCAGTGCGCTATTCAACATCAGACTCAGGACCAGGCAGTGTGACGCCAATGTTTAAGGGAAGAGTGGAATAGGTTAATGTCACCTATAGCTTACCCTCTCTATATTTAATATTGTAGATGAAAATACAGTACATAAATATGGATATATATGGGGAGGGTAGGCTATATATATGCAATAACAGCTTATTTTTTCAGGAATTCCTTAGTATTACACAGGTGATGGAATTATTTAATTTATTAATTTAAAACTTTTTTAATGAATTTATTTTTTTGCTCTTAAGGGACTTAAACTGGTGATCCTTTGCTCACTTGTGTTCTACATACTTCAATACCACAATATTGCAGCACATAGTGTAAATAATGGTCACATATGAATCCAGCTTAAGGCTAGACTTCAGTGGAGCGTGTCCAGAAGCTGTGGGAGCTGGACGAAAGAGCTCTGTGCCCAAGAGATTAAATCCTCTCAATCCAAGAGGTTTTATAAGCCATTCATCTCCAAAACCACCTCCGCTGGTGTTTATATAAGAGGGGGCTTCTTTTGAACAGCCTCCAGCAACACCACACCACCAATTTTGGTTGAGGCCTACCCTAGGACCTGAAGCTGCAGCCTTTCCT
Source organism: Phyllobates terribilis (assembly GCF_046119375.1). NCBI lineage: Eukaryota > Metazoa > Chordata > Amphibia > Anura > Dendrobatidae > Phyllobates > Phyllobates terribilis. The sequence continues at coordinate 698,484,685 of NW_027362762.1, forward strand.
GCGGGCCACCGCACACCTCAGCAATCAACGCCACGGGACTCACTGAGGAAACTTATATACCCCAAAACATGGACCCGAGGTCAGTAGACACAGAGACACTGTGTGTCTGAAGCGCCCCCTTCCTCCCTCTTTCTATCAGATCTCCTGTGCCACAACAGCCACTTTTCTCTATATACAAGTTCATAGACTGATGAGCAGCATGGTGGCTCAGTGGTTAGCACTGCAACCTTGCAGCGCTGGGGTCTTGGGTTCAAACCCCACCAAAGACAACATCTGCAAGGAGTTTGTATGTTCTCCCTGTGTTTGTGTGGGTTTCCTCTGGGTTTTCCGGTTTTCCCCCACACTCCAAAGACATATTGATAGGGAATTTAGGTTGTGAGCCCCAATAATGCCGTACCCGTAATGCCTGTAAAATGCTTTGGAATTAATGGTACTATATAAGTGAGTAAAATATATAAATAGACTGTCTGATGCCAGTACTCTATACTCTCATAATAAGACCTTTTAATCAAAGTACATAAAGGGAGTATATGGTGAAGAAATAACACCTCTCAGAATCTGGAAAAGATGCACATAATCTAATTACTGTAATTTCACTGACACCTAGTGGCTAAAAGAGGAATAATATTTTGTAGTTCATCTAGTCTTTATACACTGCTCTCCTACTACTCTCAGTTTTCTGAGCTAATTTAGTTACTATCATGTGAGCATCTCTTATACCAAAGCAATACTTCAACAAATAGATTTTCCTTCATGATGGATAAAATTGGGGGTGGCCTTACCAGAGAGGCTAACACTAACTTAAAGAGCCCGAAAGGAGGGATGGAGAAATTCGTCAAGAAAGCAAGCTTATCACACCTTTCGGTTTCTAACAAAACCCCGTCTCTCCCTAACTAAATCAGTACTACTTTACAAGTATCCTCATCGGGCGAACAAGACAGTGATAATGACGACACTACTCAAGATTTATTACCAGTCTGTCACTCTTTCATTCAAAAAGCTCTTTCTAGTGCACTAGAGCCACTCATTAAAGAAAGTTATACAAGAAATCAACCAAATAGAGTGGAAACTCTAGAAACAACCCAAGAATCCCTCTGCAACTTCTCGGTAGCGGCAATGGAAGGGCTTCAGATATGTCAACAATAGCTGAACTCTGTGTTTGAGGCCCCAGAACATCAAGAGAACAGAGGACGCCAGAATAACCTGCGTATCACAGGCCTCCCGGAGACTGTTTCCCCAGAATCTGTTCTCACCACAGTCAATGATCTCTTCATTTCGATGTTAGGCGAAAATTATCAAGATGAAATAACAATTGAAAGAACCCACAGAGCTCTGAGGAAAAAGCCCAAACCATCAGAACCCCCAAGGGATATAATATGCTGTCTTCTCAACTTTAAAGTCAAAGAGGACATTTTTAGGAGGTCTATAAGCTCACAACATATGGTATTTGAAGGTGCTCAAATTTCTATATACCAGGACATTTTTCCTCAAACCCTACAAAAAAGGAGAATCTTAAAGCCTTTAATATATCTTGCGGAGTAGGAAGATTTTATATTCATGGATGTTCCCCTTTGGCATCTCCTTCACGATTAAAGGCTGGACTTCGTAGTAGTACCAAGATGGTAACGATTAAGGCATTTAAGCTTCTAGCTGCCATGGAAACCCATTATCACCCTGCAATCACGTCAATTAAAATGCTACTGTCAGTGATTGACAGTGTCATCTAAATAGTTAAACAGCAGTGAATGGAGCTGGCTCCAGTTGCTGCTGTTACTGACACATACTGGCTTTATAATGCAGTTGATATCTGCTGCATGTGACGCAGGCTAAGCTTCTGAGCCCCCTCCACACATGCGGACCCCTGAACGAACATATTGGTACATTGTTTTGAATGGATTTTATGTACGTGCAAAGGGAAACAGAGTGCCCTCACCCCAGCCCTGGCATGGAGCAAAGACATTTATATCGCAACCAACTTAAACATGCATCGCAATTTGCGCGAAATTATACACTTATGAAACTTATGACATCTCTTTTGGGAAGTGTATTATTGTGGTTAAAAAGTTGTGATTGTGTAATTTGCACCACATTTATCATTAGGGGTGATTAATAAACATGGAGTGGTGGAGTTAGTACACTTAAGATTTTGGCTCAAATTGCAGTATTTTTGTTAAATCTGTGTCATTGTGTTTTATATTACACCACAATATTAACACATATTAGCACATACTTACTGTAGTGGTCTTGTATTATTTCTATGTAGTTACATAGTGAGCCCAAAGAATGATTTTATCTGGTGGGCCCAAGGTACTACAGTCTGACGCTGATTTCTTTTAAATTCAGGAAAATTGTAAAGGCATTTGTAGCACCCTGAGGATTCGGCTGCTACAGGGGTATTGCACCTCAACCCAGAGGTGTGATATTCCACTCCCGGGTAAGGATGGAGTGTGGAACTGAGCTCAGTTAGCTGCATGCACTACACACATCCCATTTCCGGAGGACAGACCAATGGTACTCCCACTTAATAATGTGCAGGTACGACCGAGTCTGTCCTTGGCTGGAGTGGGAGGGGGGTGGTACATCCCAGTAGTGTAGGGGCAGATAGGGGGAGCAGCCTGGGTAAAGTTAGGAGCTCATTGGGTGCTGGTCACCTGAGCTCACACATAGAGGGAGTATATAAGGTGGGAACCATCTTAGATCAGGGTCAGTCTGTGAGAAGTCAGTCAGTCAGTAAGTCTTTGCAGAGGAGTGGAAGAGAGCAGAGGAGCAGAGCAGCCCCAGAGCCAAGAGTGAGAGAGGAGTTTGAAAGACCCAGAGGGGGAGAAAGAAGGAACTCTGAGAGCCCAAATTAAATCAAAGGGTGAAGAGTTGGCAACAGGGTACCGGATCCCAAGCTGGCAGAGGCTACAGCACACCTTAGCCAGGAACCGGAGGCCGTGGGCAGAATCTGCCACGGCCACCCACTATATCCACCCGGAAGGCAGACCACGCATAGGGTCAGGGAACCCAGAGACAAGGGTTCGCCAACAAGAGGCCCGAGGGAGCCGGACATAGGTGGATCCCTGGTGGGGAAGGCCAGAGACGAGGACAGGACAGAAAGGGAGCTCAGAACCACGCTCCAGAACTACTTGGGGGTTGGCCGAGTCCAGGACCTGGTGGACGCAGCGCGGCTCGGGTGGTCACTCAAGGCCGGAGTGACCGGTACAAGAACAGCAGTAAGTAAAGAACCCTGAACTGCACAACCCGACTCTGACTCTCATTACCATCTTCCCTGCACTTCCACAACCACCATCCTCCGCACCTGACCCCCTGAGGCTATACCCCTCCCGTTGGGGATTATACTACCTAAGCTGCACAAACACCATCAGCCTCAGCGGACCCTGCTGCAGCGGCGGCCGTAGTGACCGCAATTCAACGGGTGGCGTAGTCGACATAAAGAACTTTAGTAACATCAGTAAGGACTGCCACACACTGAGTTTGACACCCTGGGCACGGACCGGGTCACAGCCACTCGGAGACTACAACCCCCATCTGATCCGGCTCCGGGTATCCCTAACAGCACTGGCCCAGGGGGCGCGTCACATTGACCCACAAACAACAACGCTTAGGGCTCGTGCAGACGACCATACTTTCGGTCCGAGTGCGATCCGTCAAAACATCAGATTGTACTTGAACCAATGTTCTTCAATTAGGCAGTACACATGGCCAATTTTTTTCCTTGGACTGAGTGGACCAAGGTAAACGATCCCAGCATGAATGATTTGCCTCCGGTACTGGGATGGCACCCGCCCATTCATGTCTATGGGTCCATGGAAAACATCGTACCACACGGATGTCATCCGAGTGCAGTCTGATTTTCATGGACAGATTGAATGAAGAAGATGGAGAATTTTTTTTTTAAATTATTCACATCCAAGAAAAACAGACCCCACTCTGATCAAACTCTGATCAGAGTCTGAACAGAGTGTGATTCAGGGGCGGACACACTATTGGTGCAGCCTGTGCTGCCGGACAGGAGCCCAAGAGGTAAGTGGGCTCACTTCTGCCTCCAAAGCAGGTGTAATAGTGCATAATGATGAGTTACTGGACTGCAAAGGGCTCATATATTGTTCTTCACAGGGGCCCTTTTTGCTCAGTGTCCGTGCTGTGATTAGCATAATTGGACTGTTTTTCGGATGGAGAACATACAGTAGTCTGCACCTGCTCTTATTCATATAAGCACACATCAGTCACTTCTGAGAGGGGTGGAAGAGGCAGAGTAAACATCTCCTTCATGGATACAGTGGACTCCTAACAATTTTTTGTGCTGATAGGTCGAATAGCAGAGCAGACCTGTCCTTTTCATTTTCTGCCCATTAAACAGGCAGCAGTCTGATGACAGATCTTCTTTGTTTCAAGAGAAGTGTCCTAACTTTTCCTGTTTGAGGGAAGGTTGGAATAAAGGAGGGAATAAAATAAGAATTATTTAAGTTTAATGCACACCCATGGTAAAATTCACAAAAAAAACTTAAGGTATTAATCTGGTTAAAATTCTTGTGCTAGTAGTAGAAAATACATGTCTGAAATTTATATGTATCTACATTATAATTTTTTTTTATTCACTTTGTCTACATAATTAATAATTTTCCAATCTATTTGAAACATATTTCTTTTATTAAAAACCTAAAGAGATGAACTGGATTATACGTTGGTGTGCATGCAACACTGTAAAAGTCATCCGACCACGTCATGGTGACCCAATTTGGGACGGTCCTAACCTCTAATATTAAAACCTTACCATTTGTCAGGTGAAGCGAAGTTATGTGGATAAGGGCTGAGAAGGACTGAAATCTGGCTAGTGGACATGCAGCCATGAGGAACCACATGAATATAATGTCCCGCTCAAAAAAAAAGGCAGGCCACACCTTTATATGCACATGATGCAAACTAACTGAAACAGAAAATCTAATGAGATAAACTGGGATATAAGCTGGTGTGCATGCAACGTGTAAGCGCAAGTTCACACTGGTAACTAAACAGCCAAACCCCAAGATGAAAACATAGTAAGCAAATACCCTGCAGTTAATAAATAAACAGCAATAGTGAATGAAAAAATTATATTTCTTTTATTATTCATATTTTTTTTCTGCATTTACTGCTTACAGATTTTATTTCTTAATAAATACTGCACTTACTGTCTTTTTCGTACATTAAATGACCTTTGCAGTTCACTCGTCGATACTCTTTCTACCCATTTGGCTCTAAGACAATCATTAATTCAGTATTGCTTAAACAGCATTTTTTTACAACCTGGATTAACCCGTCTTAGAAATTCCATGTAGCACACAAACTTGTCAGACTACAAGTTCACTTACGGCTGATTTATTCTTCTCAATGTCAATTCAAGGTGGCCTTCCAGCTTGATTTATCCATCAGAGCCAGTTGAAAATGTCAATAACCGAATGTCAAGAAGGTTTCCTTAAATCACAAGTATCCCCGATGAGAGTTCATCTCTTAAATGATGTTAAATAAATGATGGAGCTTAGTGGATTTTTCTGCAGTGCTTTATATTTTATTTATGCAAGTATATAGCCAAACATATTGATAAATATCTAACTGTAGATTAAATTGAATCTGTCACCCAAAACTTAATAAACTAAGCATATTCTCTTGTAGAATATATACCCTATAAAAAAAATGTACATTTACCTTTAAAATTGCCTTCTTCGTTATCCATAAAAATCCACTTTATTTATGTCAATTAGGGTGCACCATTCCATGGCAAAGAGGCTCAGTGAACCTTTCCTTCCATTGGTATTTGCATGTGGCTGTCTCCCCCATTCTTGATTGACAGCATGGGTGACCATGCAAAATGCACAGGATTACTATCTGTGGTCTGGAGTACACATGCACACTGTTCTCTCTCCTCTCTGCAGACAACGCTTATTCTTCACAAACTAGCTCTGTCAATCAAGAACGAGGGAGAAAGCCACTTGTAAATATCAGTATCAACATTGCCCAGAGCCACTTAGCTACCAAGAACCTGCACACCTTGCATCCAGCACTCTAGTTAGCATTTATTAACAAAGATTCTCTGGATAATGGAGGTGCGGATTTTAAAGTAAAGGTACAAATTTTATAGACGCTTTAGCACCTACATAGCAAAATGTTTAGTTTACTGGGTCACTTTTGCTTTGACAGACTCCCATTAATATATTCTTAAAGAGGTTAATATTACCCAATTACGGAAGTGTACATTTTTTTAAAGGAAATGTGACGTAAAACACAGAATAAAAAAGAAAAAAATAACTAAAATAATGTGGTTACAAAATATACACACCCTTAAATAGTACTTTGCTGAAGTACCATTTGAATTTATGGCAGCATTCAGTCTTTTTCCGTAGGGGGCTATTTGCATGGCACATCTAGAATTGGCAATCTTTGCCCACTCTTCCTTGCAGTAGCGCTCCAAATCTGTCAGATTACGATGGCATCTTCTTCATACAGCGCCATGTTCAGGTCAACACAAAGATTTTCAGTTGGATCCAGGCCTAGTATTTGGCTGGGCAATTCCAAAATTTTGATCTTCTTCTAGCAAAGTCATTTTTTTGTTGATTTTGAGTTATGTTTTTTTCTGAAAAGTCAAATTTGTCTTCATCTTCAGATTTTTAACAGAGGTCTGAAGGTTTTAATTAGAAATTGACTGATATTAAGAACTGTTCATAAGTCAATACCCAGTGCCTGTGATTGGCCGGAGACAGATTCAAGAAACATGGACTGCATCGGACCTGCGTGACAACATTTTGGGTAATAAATTGGTTAACGAGGGAGTGTCTATTGTCTTTATTTCTGTCTTTCAAGTATCCTCTTCTGGATTACTTCTGATTCGGTGGATTACTGCGGACTTGCATGGGATTTTTTTTAATAATTTGGTGAACAAGGGAAAGTGTGGTGGAGTCTATATTCAAATAATTCAAATTTTTGACAAATCACAGCTGTCATCCACCCCTACTACAGTACCTTTACCCCAATTGCCATCACACCAGGACAATTGGGAAGAGCAGGGCAAAGAGCCAAAATTAGTGCATCTAATCTGATGGGCTAATTCTGGGGTGGCTGCGGGCATGTATTTTTATGCTGGGAAGGGCCCAATAACCAGCGGCTGCCAAAAATTTGGAGGAACTCCAATGCGCCTTGCAAGAGACGTAGAGGTCGGAGAGCCTCCTAAAAACAATGTTCCCATTATTAGGAAGCGTGTCTCCCATACTGTTTGCCTATTCAGTGAAGCAACGGCTGCCAAAAATTTGGAGGAACTCCAATGCGCCTTGCAAGAGACGTAGAGGTCGGAGAGCCTCCTGAAAACAATGTTCCCATTATTAGGAAGTGTGTCTCCCATACTGTTTGCCTATGCAGTGAAGCAACGGCTGCCAAAAATGTGGAGGAACTCCAATGCCCCTTGCAAGAGACGTACTGTAGATATGTTGATATGGTACATATGGTGGTGATATAGTGGTGGAGGATGAGGAGAAGGAGGAGGACAAGAGCAAATAGACAAAATCAGGAAACGTATACCCATGTCTGGGTGTGAAGACAGAGGTGCATGGGAATAGAGTTATACCTCCCAAAAAAAAACACTGTATTTGAGTTTATGTTACGCTGCTATCATTCGGTGGTGTTGAGAAGTCAGGCCCAATCCAGCCCTTGTTAATTTTTATAAGAGTCAGCAGTTATAATTCCACCGGCAGCACTAAAACCCCGCTCTGAGAAAACGCTAGCGGCGGGGCAGGCCAGGACCTCCAAGGCGTAGAGAGCCAGTTCATGCCATGTGTCCAGCTTGGATACCCAATAATTATAAAGCACAGAGGAATCACGGAGGATGTTGGTACTGTTCGAAAGGTACTCCTTCAGCATCTTCCCAGTCTTATCCCTCTTTATGAGACTACCTCGTGCATCAGGGCTTGTGCGATGGTAGGGTCTGAGAAAACTGTCTCAGAACTTTGACAGTGTTCCCCTGCCTCTGCTCAGTTGGATTTGTGTCTCTCTCACCTGTACTCCTTGGCTGTCCAGCAAACTGTGACCTCTGCCACCAGCGTTTTCAGATGCAAAAAGGACCTTATGTTAGCAGACCTGTCCGCCGCGGGAATAAGAGATATAATTTTCTCCTTGTTGCATGGGTCTAAAAGTGTCACCAACCAGTAATGACTGTCACCCAAAATTTGGAGAACGCGAGGGTCACTGGAAAGGCAGCATAACATAAACTCATCCATGCGTGACAGACTGCTAACAGGCAAGACTTCCATGTCCTCACCAAAAGGAAGACTTACCATGCTCTCCTCCTCATCCTCCTCCCTGTCCTCAGGCCATCCACGCTGAACAAACGGTATGACAGTTGTGTGGGTAGTACCGTCTATAGTGCAAGAAACTAGCTCCTATTCTTCCTCCTCCTCCTCTTCCTCATTGTCACCCAATCCACATTGAGATGAGATGAGGCTGGGCTGTATGGAATCACCTTGTATGTTTCCTTGCGCCATCTCACCATGCTCCACCTGCAATGCTTCCTCTTTAATTGTGAGCAGCGAGCATTTTAGAAGAAGAGAAGCAGGATGGTGACGCTAATTATGGCATCATCGCCGCTTATTATCCTGGTGGAGTCCTCAAAGTTTTGGAGGATAGCACAGATGTCTGACATCCGTGTCCACTCCTAAGGTCTTATGTGTGGAGGCTGACCTGAATACCGACGGCCGTGTTGATGCTAGTAGTCAACAACTGCCCTCTGCTGCTCACAAATACTTCCCAACTTCTGCAACGTTGAGTTCCAACACATGGAGACATCGCACACTAGTCGGTGAGCTGAAAGCTACAAATGCTGCTGAAGCACGGCAAGGGCGGCGGAACCTGTAGCTGACTTTCTAAAATGGGCACACACGCGGCGTACTTTGACAAGCAGATCCGGCAGATCTGGGTAGGTTTTGAGAAATAACTGAACCACAAGGTTAAGCACATGGGCCAGGCATGATACGTGTATAAGTTTGTCTCACTTCAGGGCCATCAACAGGTTCCGGCCATTGTCACACACGACCATGCCTGGCTGTAGGTTCAGCTGTGTCAGCCACAGATCTGCCTGCTCTTTCAGAGCTGTCCATAACTCTTCAGCGGTGTGCGGTTTGTCACCTAAGCATATTAGCTTCAGCACAGCATGTTGCCGCTTGGCCGAGGCAGTGCTGCAGTGCTTCCAGCTTGTGACTGTTGTGGTCATTTCGGAAATGGAGGCTGAAGGGGAGGAGGAGGAGATGCAGGAGCTGTAGAATGTGGGGGCAACCCTAATTTACCCAGGGCCCGCAATCCTCGGCGTCGGGAGGATGTGTTCCGTCCCAAGGTCCGACTGGGTCCCGACTTCCACTATATTAACCCAGTGTGCCATCAGCGAGATGTACTGTCTCTGCCCATAAGCACTTGTCAACGTGTCAGTGGTTAGGTGGACTTTCCCAGTAACTGCGTTGTTTAGGCCATGGCTAATGTTGTGGGACATGTACTTGTGTAATGTGGGGACAGCACACTGGGAGAAATAGTGGCAGCTGGGGACCGAGTACCGAGGGACGGCCGCCGCCATCAGGTAGCAGAAAGATTCAGTCTCCACGAGCCTAAAAGGCAACATTTCAAGTGCAAGCATTCGCGAAATATGTGAATTTAGTAGTGTGGCCTGTGGGGCATTGGCTGTGTATTTGCGCTTTCGTTCCAAGGACTGGGGTAGGGACAACTGAATGCAGCGCTGGTACAAGGACGTGGATGTGGTTGCTGATGGGGCTAGTTGCAACAACAAGTGCAGGGCAGGAGGCATCTTCACATGCGCCATGGAAAGGGGATTGGCGTGCACACACAACAGCAGAAGAAGCAGTGGTGTCACGCACAAACACTGTTTCTGGACCCTGGCGTTCGGCCCACCTAGTCAGGTGCTTTGCTGTCATGTGCCTGATCATGCTGATGGTGGTCAGGCTGCTAGTTTTGCTACCCCTGCTGATGCTGGCCTGGCAGATGGTGCAAATGGAATTTTGGGGTTATCTGCAGAGTCTTTAAAAAAGAACCAGACTCGGGAAGACCTAACAGTTGTACTGGAAACTTCTGTCATGTTGGTTTTACGGGAATGCTTTCCCGCCTTGTGTCTGCGGCCACCACACTGCTTCTTCCTGCCTGTTGTGGTACTACGCCTCCCTCCCCTGTGTGCTGCTGTCCTTGCTCTGCATGTCCCCCTGCCAGGTTGGATCAGTGACTATATCATCCAACACCTCGTTTTCCACATCCGCACCCTGGTCCTCCTCCTGACTTTCTGACAATTGTGTCTCATCAACATCCACCTTTTGTGACAGAATTGCACTTTCCCACCGTCGCCTTCATTTGACCCTGACTGCTCAAATATTTGGGCATCGCTACATGCATTCTCTTACCTTGCTTGAAGTTTGCCAGGCGAGAGGCACGAATCTATAAATGGAAAAGTGAACAGCTCTTCTGAGTGTCCAAGTGTGGAATCAGTTGTCTCCGGGCACTCGGCATGGTGAGAGGAAGGAGGATAAGGTGAGGAATATGCGGTCCAGACTTATGGCTTCTGAGACTTGACTGTGTGGAAGACAGGATGGTGGTGGTGGTGGCACAGTGACTGGAAGCTTTATCTGCTATCCAACCAACAACCTTTTGACACTGCTCTGTGTTCAATAGTGGTTTTCTGCGGTCCCCTAGTAATTGGGACAGGAAGGTCGAGTGACAAGATGTGGGTGTTTGTTGTGGCACAATTTCAGCTTGCCCACGGCCTTGGCTTCGGCCTCTGCATGCACCATCACCATTACGTCCACTTACCCGTCCCTTGCCATGTGCCTTGCCCATTTTAAATGGAGGACAATATTTTCCACGTTCACTACAAATGACTGAATTTGGACCACAATTATATGTGATATGTCTGACGGACAACCACGGTTTAAAATAGCGACCCTGTAGTTTACTATTCTTCACAGTGAGCACATATGAATAGCTTCACTGACACACTGCAACAAACTGTAAATGGAGGATAGAAATGGCTGAATTTGGACCGCAGTTATATGTGATACATTTGACGGACACCCACGGTTTTAAATAGTGGCCATGAGGTTTACTATTCTTCACAGCAACCTCGTGTGAATAGCTTCACTGACACACTGAAGCAAACTGTAACTGCAGGCCAGAAATGGCTTAATTTAGACCACAGTTATATGTGATACGTCTGACGGACACCCACGGTTTTAAATAGCGACCCTGTAGTTTACTATTCTTCACAGCGATCTCATGTGAATAGCTTCACTGACACATTGCAACAAACTGTTAATGGAGGCCAGAAATGGCTGTATTTGGACTATAGTTATTTGTGATATGTCTGACGGACAACCACGGTTTTAAATAGCAGGCTGGTAGTTAACTATTCTTCACAGCGACCACGTGTGAATAGCTTCACAGACACACTGCAACAAACTGTAAATGAAGGTCAATATTTTCCACTTTTACTACAAATTTCTGGATTTTTATTGCTGTAATATGGAAAAGATCTGGCTGTATTCTGCAGTGCTAATAAGCAAATGGAGCAGAAAAATGGTATACTCTGGACTGATTTTTAAGCAAATAATCAGAATTAAGATAAAAAAAATAGCCCCTGATATTTGGGGCTATGTCTACAAATATCTGTAACAGCAGCATCAGTCAGAACATGCAAAGGACTCTGCCTGCCTAACTCCTACTATCACCACTGAATATATGCAGCTGGATTAGTCCTCAGAAGGACTGTTAGTTCAGATGTATATAGAGAAACTAGCTATTGAACCCGTTCTACGCCCGGGTGGCGAGCATTTTTATTGGTATATGGTCTCACATGCTAGTATGTGCTGCCCCCTTCCTGGTATTTGTGCTGCCTCCCTCCTGGTATTTGGCTGTCCCCATCCTGTCCCCATCATCCTATTTTGTTATGCATGGCACCCCTAATCCCCATCCTGGAATGCATTGCACCCTTCACCCCCAATCCTGGAATGCATGGCACCCTTCACACCCAATCCTGGTATGCATGGCACCCCTCACCCTCAATCCTGGTATTCATGGCACCCCTCATCCCTATCCTGGAGTGCATGGCACCCTCATCCCTATCTTGGTATGCATGGCACCCCTCATCCTCAATCCTGGTATGCATTGCACCCCTCATCCAAATTCCTGGTATGCATGGCACCCCTCACCCCCAATCCTGGTATGCATGGCTCCCTCATACCCAATCCTGCTATGCATGGGCCCCTCACACCCATCCTGGTATGCATGACACTCCTCTCTATCCTGGTATTCATGGTACCCCATCCCTCATCCCTATCCTGGTATATATGGTACCCCTCATCCTCATCCTGGTAGGGATGGTACCCCTCATCCCGATCCTGGTATGCATGATACCCCATCCCTCATCCTGGTATACATGGCCCCTCATCCGAATCCTGGTATGCATGGCCCCCCGCATTCCTATCCTGGTATACATGGCACCCCTCATCCCTATCCTGGTATGCATGGCCCCCTCATCCCCAATCCAGGTATGCATGACACTCTTCATCCCCAACTCTGGTATGCATGGCCCCTCATCCGAATCCTGGTATGCATCGTACCCCTCATTCCTATCTGGGTATGCATGGCACCCCTCATTCCTATCCTGGTATGCATGACCCCCTCATCCCCAATTCAGGTATGCATGACACTCTTCATCCCCAACCCTGGTATGCATGGCCCTCATCCGAATCCTGGTATATATGGTACCCCTCATTCCTATCCTGGTATGCATGGCACCCCTCATCCCCATCCTGGTATGCATGGCACCCTCATCCCGAATCCAGGTATGCAGAGTCCCCCTCATCCCTATCCTGGTATGCATGTCACTGCTCACCCCCAATCCTAGTATGCATGGCACCCCTCATAATTATCCTGGTATGCATGGCACCCCTCATCCCCATCCTGGTATGCATGGCACCCCTCACCACCAATTCTGGTATACATGGCACCCCTCAGCCCCAATCCTGGTATGCATGGCACCCCTCACCCCCAATTTGGTATGCATAGCACCCCTCATCCTCAATCCTGGTATGCATGGCACCCCTCACCCGCAATCCTGATATGCTTGGTACCCCTCATCCCCAATCCTGGTATGCATGGCACCCCTTACCCCCATCCTGGTATGCATGGTACCCCTCATCCCTATCCTGGTATGCATGGCACCCTATCCCTCATCCTGGTATGCATGGTACATATCATCACTATCCTGGTATGCATGGCACCCCTCATCCCTATCCTGGTATGAATGGAACCCCTCACCCCAAATCCTGGTATGCATGGCACCCCTCACCCCCAATCCTGGTATGCATGGGCCCCTCACCCCCATCCTGGTATGCATGGCACACCTCATCCCTATCCTGGTATGCATGGTACCCCATCCCTCATGCCTATCCTGATATGTATGGTGCCCCTCATCCTCATCCTGGTATGGATGGTACCCCTCATTCCTATCCTGGTATGGATGGCCCCCTAGTCCCCAATCCTGGTATTCATGGCAATCCTTATCCCCAATCCTGGTATGCATGGCCTCTCATCCGAATCCTGGTATGCATGCTACCCCTCATTCCTATCCTGGTATGCATGGCACCCCTCATCCCCATCCTGGTATGCATGTCCCCCTCATCCCCAATCCTGGTATGCATGGCACCCCTCATCCCCATCCTGGTATGCATGGCACCCCTCATCCCCATTCAGGTAGGCATGGCACCCCTAATCCCCAATCCTGGTATGCATGGCACCCCTCATCCCCAATCCTAGTATGCATTGCACCCCTCATCCCTATCCTGGTATGCATGGCACCACTCATACCCAATCCTGGTATGCATGGCACCCTTCATTCCTATCCTGGTAAGCCTGGCACCCCTCACCCCAATCCTGGTATGCATGGCTCCCTCATACCCAATCCTGGTACGCATGGCAACCCTCACCCCCATCCTGGTATGCATGGTAACCCTTATCCCTATCCAGGGATGCATGGCCCCTCATCAGAATCCTGGCATGCATGGCACTGCTCATCCTTATCCTGGTATGCATGGCACCCCTCATCCCTATCCAGGTATGCATGGCACCCTTCATCCCCAAACCTGGTAAGCATGGCACCCCTCATCCCCAATCCTGGTATGCATGGTTTCCTTCATCCCCAATCCTGGTATGCATGGTTTCCTTCATCCCCAATCCTAGTATGCATGACACTCCTCATCCCCATTCTGGTATGCATGGCACGCCTTATCCCTATCCTGGTATGCTTGGCACCCCTCATCCCCAATGCTGATATGCATGGCACAACTCATTCTCAATCCTGGTAAGCATTGCACTCCTCATCGCAAATTCCTGGTATGCATGGCACCCCTCATCCCCAATCCTGGTATGCATGGCAAGCCTCATCCCCAATCCTGATGTGCATGGCACCCCTCATCCCTATCCTGGTATGCATGTCACCCCTCACCCCCACTCCAGGTATGCATGACACCCCTCATCCTTATCCTGATATACATGGCACCCCTCATCTCCATCCTGGTGTTCATGTCACCCCTCACCACCAATCCTGGTATACATGGCACCCCTCACCCCCAATCCTGGTATGCATGGCCCCTCATCCGAATCCTGGTGTGCATGGTACCCCTCATTCCAACCCTGGTATGCATGGCACCCCTCATTCCTATCCTGGTATGCATGCCCCCCTCATCCCCAATCCAGGTATGCATGACACTCTTCATCCCCAACGCTGGTATGCATGGCCCCTCATCCAAATCCTGGTATGCATGGTACCCCTCATTCCTATCCTGGTATGCATGGCACCCCTCATCCCCATCCTGGTATGCATGGCACCCCTCATCCCCAATGCTGATATGCATGGCACAACTCATCCTCAATCCTGGTATGCATTGCACCCCTCATCCCAAATTCTTGGTATGCATGGCACCCCTCATCCCCAATCCTGGTATGCATGGCAAGCCTCATCCCCAATCCTGATGTGCATGGCACCCCTCATCCCTATCCTGGTATGCATGTCACCCCTCACCCCCACTTGTGGTATGCATGACACCCCTCATCCTTATCCTGGTATGCATGGCACCCCTCATCCCCATCCTGGTGTGCATGTCACCCCTCACCACCAATCCTGGTATACATGGCACCCCTCACCCCCAATCCTGGTATGCATGGCACCCCTCATCCCCAATCCTGGTGTGCATGGCATCCCTCACCCTCAATCCTGATATGCATGGCACCCCTCATTCCCAATCCTGGTAGGCATGGCACCCCTCATCCCTGAGCTAGTATGCATGGCACCCCTCATCCCCAATCCTGGCATGCATGAGGCACCCCTCATCCTCAATCCTGGTATGCATGGCACCCCTCATTCTTAGTCCTGGAAAGCATGGCACTCCTCATACCAAATCCTGGTATGCCTGGAACCCCTCATCCCCAATCCTGGTATGCATGGCACCCCTCATCCCTATTCTGGTATTCATGGCACCCCTCACCCCCAATCCTGGTATGCATGGCTCCCTGATACCCAATCCTGGTATGCATGGCACCCCTCACATCCATCCTGGTATGCATGGTACCCCTCATCCCTATCCTGGTATGCATGGCACCCCATCACTTATCTTGGTATGCAAAGTAACCATCATCCCTATCCTGGTATACATGGTACCCCTCATCCGAATCCTGGTATGCATGTCCCCCCTACATTCCTTTCCTTTCATGCATAGCACCCCTCATCCCTATCCTGATATGCATGACCCCCTCATCCCCAAGGCTGGTATGCATGGCACCCCTCATCCCAAATCCTGGTATGCATGGCACCCCTCATCCAAAATCCTGGTATGCATGGCACCCCTCATCCCCATCCTGGTATGCATGGCACCCTTCACCCCCTAATCCTGGAATGCATGGCACCCCTCACCCCAAATCCTGGAATGCATGGCACCCCTCACCCCCAATCCTGGTATGCATGGCACGCCTCACCACCAATCCGGGTATGCATGGCACTGTTTACCCCCAATCCTGGAATGCATGGCATCCCTCACGCCCAATCCTGGTATGCATGGCACCCCTCACCCCCAATCCTGGTTTGCATTGCACCCCTCACCCCCAATCCTGGTATGCATGGCACTCTTCACCCCCCAAACCTGGAATGCATGGCACTCTTCACCCCCCAATCCTGGTATGCAGGGCACCTCCCACCCCCAATCCTGGTATGCATGGCACCCCTCACCCCCAATCCTGGTATGCATGGCACCCCTCACCCCCAATTCTGGTATGCATGTATCCCTCATACCCAATCCTGGTATGCATGGCACTCTTCACCTCCAATCCTGGAATGCTAGGCACTCTTCACCCCCAATCCCGGTATGCATGGCACCCCTCACCCCCAATCCTGGTATGAATGACACCCCTCATCCTTATCCTGGTATGCATGGCACCCCTCACATCCATCCTGGTAAGCATGGCACGCTTCACCACCAATCCGGGTATGCATGGCACTATTTACCCCCCAATCCTTGAATGCTTGGCATTCTTCATGCCCAATCCTGGTATGCATGGCACCCCTCACCAACAATCCTGGTATGCATTGCACCCCTCACCCCCAATCCTGGTATGCATGGTACTCTTCACCCCCCAATCCTGGAATTCATGGCACTCTTCACCCCCCAATCCTGGTATGCATGGCACCCCCACCCCCGATCCTGGCATGCGTGGCACCCCTCACCCCCAATCCTGGTATGCATGGCACCCCTCACCCCCAATTCTGGTATGCATGTATCCCTCATACCCAATCCTGGTATGCATGGCACTCTTCACCTCCAATCCTGGAATGCTTGGCACTATTCACCCCCAATCCCGGTATGCATGGCACCCCTCACCCCCAATTCTGGTATGAATGACACCCCTCATCCTTATCCTGGTATGCATGGCACCCCTCACATCCATCCTGGTATGCATGGTACCCCTCATCCCTATCCTGGTATGCATGGCTCACCATCCCTTATACTGGTATGCAAAGTAGCCATCATCCCTATCCTGGTATACAGTGCCTACAAGTAGTATTCAACCGCCTGCAGATTTAGCTGGTTTGATAAGATGCAAATAAGTTAGAGCCTTCAAACTGCAAACGAGAGTAGGTTTTATGAACAGAAGCATAAATCTTACAAACCAAAAAGTTATGTTGCTCAGATGAATTTTATTACATTTTAAACATAAAAGTGTGGGTCAATTATTATACAACCCCTATGTTTAATATTTTGTGGAATAACCCTTGTTTGCAATTACAGCTAATAATCGTCTTTTATAAGACCTGATCAGGCCGGCACATGTCTGTGGAGTTATCTTGGCCCACTCCTCCATGCAGATCTTCTCCAAGTTATCTAGGTTCTTTGGGTGTCTCATGTGGACTTTATTCTTGAGCTCCTTCCACAAGTTTTCAATTGGGTTAAGGTGAGGAGACTGACTAGGCCACTCCAACACCTTGACTTTTTCCCTCTTGAACCAGGCCTTGGTTTTCTTGGCTGTGTGCTTTGGGTCGTTGTCTTGTTGGAAGATGAAATTACGACCCATCTTAAGATCCTTGATGGAGGAGCGGAAGTTCTTGGCCAAAATCTCCAGGTAGGCCGTGCTATCCATCTTCCCATGGATGCGGACCAGATGGCCAGGCCCCTTGGCAGAGAAACAGCCCCACAGCATGATGCTGCCACCACCTTGCTTGACTGTAGGGATGGTATTCTTGGGGTCGTATGCTGTGCCATCCAGTCTCCAAACGTCACGTGTGTGGTTGGCACCAAAGATCTCGATCTTGGTCTCATCAGACCATAGAACCTTGAACCAGTCTGTCTCAGAGTCCTCCAAGTGATCATGAGCAAACTGTAGACGAGCCTTGACATGACGCTTTTAAAGTAAAGGTACCTTACGGGCTCGTCTGGAACGGAGACCATTGCGGTGGAGTACGTTACTTATGGTATTGACTGAAACCAATGTCCCCACTGCCATGAGATCTTCCCGGAGCTCCTTCCTTGTTGTCCTTGGGTTAGCCTTGACTCTTCGGACAAGCCTGGCCTCGGCACGTGAGTACACTTTCAAAGGCTGTCCTGGCCGTGGAAGGCTAACAGTAGTTCCATAAGCCTTCCACTTACGGATGATGCTCCCAACTGAACCCCTTGCCAGCCTTGTGACCCTCCACGATCTTGTCTCTGATGGCCTTGGAATGCTCCTTTGTCTTTCCCATGTTGACCATGTCTGAGTGCTGTTCACAAGCTTGGGGAGGGTCTTAAATAGTCAGAAAAGGCTGGCAAAAGAGATCTTTAATCCACATATGTGAAGCTCATTATTCTTGGTGCCTGAACTACTTCTTAATACTTTTGGGGGACCAAACAGAATTCTTGTGGTTTGAGGGGTTGAATAATAAATGACACTCTGAATTAACTTTTAACGTTTTAAAAAAAAACAAAAAACAAAAACAAAAACAAAATTTGCTGCAGTGCATTTCCCACTTCCAGGCTGATCTACAGTACAAATGGCACAATGCCAAGTAAATTCCGCATGTGTCAACCAGCTAAATCTGCAGGGGGTTGAATACTACTTGTAGGCACTGTACATGGTACCCCTCATCCGAATCCTGGTATGCATGCACCCCCTACATTCCTTTCCTGGTATGCATAGCACCCCTTCACCCCCTAATCCTGGAATGCATGGCACCACTCTCCCCCAATCCTGGAATGCATGGCACCCCTCACCCCCAATCCTGGTATGCATGGCACGCCTCACCACCAATCCTGGTATGCATGGCACTGTTTACCCCCCAATCCTGGAATGCATGGCATCCCTCACCCCCAATCCTGGAATGCATGGCACCCCTCATCCCCAATCCTGGTTTGCATGGCACCCCTCACCCACAATCCTGGTATGCATGGCACCCCTCACCCCCAATCCTGGTATGCATGGCTCTCTTCACCCCCTATCCTGGAATGCATGGCACTCTTCACCCCCCAATCCTGGTATGCATGGCACCCCCCACCCCCAATCCTGGTATGCATAGCACCCCTCACCCGCAATCCTGGTATGCATGGCACCCCTCACCACCAATTCTGGTATGCATGTATCCCTCTTACCCAATCCTGGTATGCATGGCACTCTTCACCCCCAATCCTGGAATGCATGGCACTCTTCACCCACAATCCCAGGATGCATGGCACCCCTCACCCCCAATCCTGGTATGCATGACACCCCTCATCCTTATCCTGGTATGCATGGCAACCCTCATCCCCATCCTGGTGTGTATGTCACCCCTCAGCACCAATCCTGTTATACATGACACCCCTCACCCCCAATCCTGGTATG
Organism: Phyllobates terribilis; assembly: GCF_046119375.1. Taxonomy (NCBI): domain Eukaryota; kingdom Metazoa; phylum Chordata; class Amphibia; order Anura; family Dendrobatidae; genus Phyllobates; species Phyllobates terribilis. Next base: position 698,504,095 of record NW_027362762.1, read on the forward strand.
CATGGCACCCCTCATCCCCAATCCTGGTGTGCATGGCACCCCTCACCCTCAATCCTGGTATGCATGGCACCACTCATTCCCAAAACTGGTAGGCATGGCACCCCTCATCCCTCTGCTAGTATTCATGGCACCCCTCATCCCCAATCCTGGTATGCATTGGGCACCCCTCATACTCAATCCTGGTATTCATGGCACCCCTCATTCTTAGTCCTGGTATGCATGGCACCCCTCATCCCGAATCCTTGTATGCATGGCACCACTCATCCCCAATCCTGGTATGCATGACACCCCTCATACCTACATGGTATTCAAAGCACCCGTCACCCCCAATCCTGGTATGCATGGCTCCCTGATACCCAATCCTGGTATGCATGGCACCCCTCACATCCATCCTGGTATGCATGGTACCCCTCATCCCTATCCAGGTATGCATGGCACCCCATCCCTTATCCTGGTATGCAAAGTACCCATCATCCCTATCCTGGTATGCATGGCACCCCTCATCCCTATCCTGGCATGCACGGCCCCTCATTCAAATCCTGGTATGCATGGCCCCCCTATATTCCTTTCCTGGTATGCATGACCCCCTCATCCTCAATCCTGGTATGCATGGCACCCCTCATCCCAAATCCTGGTATGCATGGCACCCCTCATCCCAAATCCTGGCATGCATGGCACCCCTCATCCCCATCCTGGTATGCATGGCACCCTTCACCCCCTAATCCTGGAATGCATGGCACCCCTCACCCCCAATCCTGGAATGCATGGCACCACTCACCCCCAATCCTGGTATGCATGGCACCCCTCACCACCAATCCTGGCATGCATGGCACTGTTTACCCCTCAATCTTGGAATGCATGGCATCCCTCACCCCCAATCCTGGTATGTATGGCACTCCTCATCCCCAATCCTGGTATGCACGGTACCCTCACCCCCAATCCTAGAATGCTTGGCACCCCTCATCCCCAATTCTGGAATGCATGGAACCCCTCACCCCCAATCCTGGTATGCATGGCACCCCTCACCCCCAATTCTGGTATGCATGGCACTCTTCATCCCCCAATTCTGGAATGCATGGCACTTTTCACCCCCCAATCCTGGTATGCATGGGACCCCTCACCCCAATCCTGGTATGCATGGCACCCCTCACCCCCAATCCTGGTATGCATGGCACCCCTCACCCCCAATTCTGGCATGCATGTATCCCTCATACCCAATCCTTGTATGCATGGCACTCTTCACCCCCCAATCCTGGAATGCATGGCACTCTTCACCCCCCAAGCCTGGTATGCCTGGCACCCCTCACCCCCAATCCTGGTATGCATGGCACCCCTCATCCTTATCCTGGTATGTATGGCACCCCTCATCCCCATCCTGGTGTGCATGTCACCCCTCACCACCAATCCTGGTATACATGACACCCCTCACCCCCAATCCTGGTATGCATGGCACCCCTCATCCCCAATACTGGTATACATGGCACCCATCATTCCCAATCCTGGTAGGAATGGCACCCCTCATCCCTCTGCTAGTATGCATGGCACCCCTCATTCCCAATCCTGGAATGCATGGGGCACCCCTCATCCTCAATCCTGGTATGCATGGCACCCCTCATTCTTAGTCCTGGTATGCATGGCACGCTCATCCCGAATCCTGTATGCATGGCACCCCTCATCCCCAATCCTGTTATGCATGGCACCCCTCATCCCTATCTTCGTATTCATGGTACCCCTCACCCCCAATCCTGGTATGCATGGCTCCCTGATACCCAATCCTGGTATGCATGGCACCCCTCAAATCCATCCTGGTATGAATGGTACCCCTCATCCATATCCTGGTATGCATGGCACCCCATCGCTTATCCTGGTATGCAAAGTACCCATCATCCCTATCCAGGTATACATGGTACTCCTCATCCCTATCCTGGTATGCGCGGCCCATCATCCAAATCCTGGTATGCATGGCCCCCCTATATTCCTTTCCTGGTATGCATGGCACCACTCATCCCTAACCTGGTATGCATGACCCCCTCATCCCCAATCCTGGTATGCATGGCACCCCTCATCCCAAATCCTGGCATGCATGGCACCCCTCATCAATATCCTGGTATGCATGGCACCCTTTACCCCCCAATCCTGGAATACATGGCACTCCTCAACCCCAATCCTGGAATGCATGTCACCCTTCACGCCCCAATCCTGGTACGCATGGCACCCCTCACCACCAATCGTGGTATGCATGGCACTGTTCACCCCCAATCCTGGAATGCATGGCATCTCTCATCCCTATCCTGGTATGCACGGCCCCTCATTCAAATCCTGTTATGCATGGCCCCCCTATATTCCTTTCCTGGTATGCATGACCCCCTCATCCCCAATCCTGGTATGCATGGCACCCCTCATCCCAAATCCTGGTATGCATGGCACCCCTCATCCCAAATCCTGGCATGCATGGCACCCCTCATCCCCATCCTGGTATGCATGGCACCCTTCACCCCCTAATCCTGGAATGCATGGCACCCCTCACCCCCAATCCTGGAATGCATGGCACCACTCACCCCCAATCCTGGTATGCATGGCACCCCTCACCACCAATCCTGGTATGCATGGCACTGTTTACCCCTCAATTTTGGAATGCATGGCATCCCTCACCCCCAATCCTGGTATGTATGGCACGCCTCACCCCCAATCCTAGTATGCATGGTACCCTCACCCCCAATCCTGGAATGCTTGGCACCCCTCATCCCCAATCCTGGTATGCATGGAACCCCTCACCCCCAATCCTGGTATGCATGGCACCCCTCACCCCAAATCCTGGTATGCATGGCACTCTTCACCCCCCAATTCTGGAATGCATGGCACTTTTCACCCCCCAATCCTGGTATGCATGGCACCCCTCACCCCAATCCTGGTATGCATGGCACCCCTCACCACCAATCCTGGTATGCATGGCACCCCTCACCCCCATTTCTGGTATGCATGTATCCCTCATACCCAATCCTTGCATGCATGGCACTCTTCACCCCCCAATCCTGGAATGCATGGCACTCATCACCCTCCAATCCTGGTATGCATGGCACCCCTCACCCCCAATCCTGGTATGCATGGCACCCCTCATCCCAAATCCTGGCATGCATGACACCCCTCATCAATATCCTGATATGCATGGCACCCTTTACCCCCCAATCCTGGAATGCATGGCACCCCTCAACCCCAATCCTGGAATGCATGTCACCCTTCACGCCCCAATCCTGGTATGCATGGCACCCCTCACCACCAATCGTGGTATGCATGGCACTGTTCACCCCCAATCCTGGAATGCATGGCATCTCTCACCCCCAATCCTGGTATGCATGGCACCCCTCACCCCCAATCCTGGTATGCATGGCACCCCTCACCCCCAATCTTGGAATGCATGGCACCCCTCATCCCCAATCCTGGTATGCATGGCACCCCTCACCCTCAATCCTGTTATGCATGGCACCCCTCACCACCAATCCTGGTATGCATGGCACTCTTCACCCCCCAATCCTGGAATGCAAGGCACTCTTCACCCCCCAAACCTGGTATGCATGGCACCCCTCACACCCAATCCTGGTATGCATGGCACCCCTCACCCCCAATCCTGGTATGCATGGCACCCTTCACACCTAATTCTGTTATGCATGTGTCCCTCATATCCAATCCTGGTGTGCATGGCCCACTCATCCGCAATCCTGGTATACATGAGCCCCTCACCCCCATCCTGGTATGCATGGCACTCCTCATCACTATCCTGATATGCATGGTACCCCTCATTCCTATCCTGGTATACATAGCACCCCTCATCCCTATCCTGGTATGCATGGCACCCCTCATCCCCAATCCTTGTATGCATGGCACTCCTCATCTCCAATCCTGGTATGCATGGCACCCCTCCTCCCTATCCTGGTATGCATGGCACCCCTCATCCCCAATCCTAATATGCATGGTCCCCCTCATCCCCAATCCTGGCATTCATGGCATCCTTCATTCCAAATCTGGTATACATTGCACCGCTCATCCCAGTCCTTGTGTGCATGGAACCCCATCTCTCATCCTGGTATTCTTGGCACCCTTCATCCCTCTCCTGGTATGCATGGCATCCATCATCCCCAATCCTGGTATGCATGGCACCCGTCACACCCAATCCTGGTATGCATGGCACCCCTCAGACCCAATCCTGGTATGCATGGTACCCCTCACCCCCAATCTTGGTATGCATGGTGCCCCTCACCCCCAATCCTGGTCTGTATGTCACCCAATCTCTCATCCTGGTATGCATGGCACCACTCATCCCCCAATCCTGGTATGCATGGTACCCCTTATCCCTATCCTGGTATGTATGGTACGCCTCATCCTGGTATGAATGGTACCCCTCATCCCTGTCCTGGTATACATGGTACCCCTCTTCCCTATCCTGGTATGCATGGCCCCTCATCCGAATACTGGTATGCATGGCACAACTCATCCTCAATCCTGGTATACATGACACCCCTCATCCCAAATTCCTGTCACGCATGGAACCCCTCATCCCCAATCCTGGTATGCATGGCAAGCCTCATCCCCAATCCTGGTATTCATGGCACCCCTCATCCCTATCCTAGTATGCATGTCACACATCATCCCCAATCCTGGTGTGCATGACATCCCTCATCCTTATCCTGGTATGCATGGCACCCCTCATCCCCATCCTGGTGTGCATGTCACCCCTCACCACCAATCCTGGTATACATGGCACCCCTCACCCCCAATCCTGGTATGCAAGGCACCCCTCATCCCCAATCCTGGTGTGCATGGCACCCCTCATCCCCAATCCTGGTATGCATGGCACCCCTCATTCGAAATCCGGGTAGGCATGGCACCCCTCATCCCTCTGCTAGTATGCATGGCACGCCTCATCCCCAATCCTGGTATGCATGGGGCACCCCTCATCCTCAATCCTGGTATGCATGGCACCCCTCTTCCCGAATCCTGGTATGCATGGCACCCCTCATCTCCAATCCTGGTATGCATGACACCACTCATCCCTCACCTGGTATTCATGGCACCCCTCAGCCCCAATCCTGGTATGCATGCCACCTCTCACATCCATCCTGTTATACATGGTACCCCTCATCCCAAACCTGGTATGCATGGCACCCCTCATTCCCATCCTGGTGTGCATGGCACCCCTCACCCCCAATTCTGGTATGCATGGCACCCCTCATCCTTATCCTGGTATGCATGGCACCCCTCATCCCCATCCTGGTATGTATGGTACCCCTCACCCCCAATACTGGTATGCATGGCACCCCTCACCCCCAATCCTGGTTTGCATGGCACGCCTTACCCCCAATCCTGATATGCATAGTACCCCTCATCTCCAATCCTGCTATGCATGGCACCACTCATCCCCATTCCTGATATGCATGGCACCCCTAATCTCCAATCCTGGTATGCATGGCAACCCTCATCCCTATCCTGGTATGCATGGCACCCCTCATCCTCAATCCTGGTATGCATGGCACCCCTCATCCCCAAACCTGGCATGCATGGCACCCCTCATTCCAAATCTGGTATACATTGCAACCCTCATCCCAATCCTCATATGCATGGCACCCCTTCTCTCATCCTGGTATGCTTGGCACCCCTCATCCCTATCCTGGTATGCATGGCACCCCTCATCCCCAAACCTGGCATGCATGGCACCCCTCATTCCAAATCTGGTATACATTGCAACCCTCATCCCAATCCTCATATGCATGGCACCCCTTCTCTCATCCTGGTATGCTTGGCACCCCTCATCCCTATCCTGGTATGCATGGCACCCCTCTTCCCCAATCCTGGTATGCATGGAACCCCTCATCCCTATCCTGGTAGGCATGGCAACCCTCATCCCCAATCCTGGTATGCATTGCACCCCTCATCCCCATCCTGGTATGCATGGCACCCTTCAACTCCAATCCTGATATGCATGGCACCCCTCATCTCCAATCCTGGTATGCATGGCACCCCTCATCGCTATCCTGGTATGCATGGCACCCCTCATCCTCAATCCTGGTATGCATGACACCCCTCATCCCCAATCCTGGCATGCATGGCACCCCTCATTCCAAATCTGGTATACATTACACCCTTCATCCCAATCCTAGCATGCATGGCACCCCATCTCTCATCCTGGTATGCTTGGCACCCCTCATCCCTATCCTGGTATGCATGGCACCCTTCACAACCAATCCTGGTATGCATGTCACCCCTCACACCCAATCCTGATATGCATGGCACCCCTCACCCCCAATCCTGGTATGCATGGTACCCCTCTCTCCCAATACTGGTATGTATGGCACCCAATCCCTCATCCTGGTATGCATGGCACCACTCATCCCCCAATCCTGTCATGCATGGTACCCCTTAGCCTTATCCTGGTATGCATGGCACCCCTCACCCCTATCCAGGTATGCATGGCACCCCTCATCCCCATCCTGGTATGCATGGCACCCCTCATCCCCAATCCTGGTATGCATGGTCCCCCTCATCCACAATCCTGGTATGCATGGCACCCCTCACTCCCATCCTGGTATGCATGGCATGCCTCATCCCTATCATGGTGTGCATGGCACCCCTCATCCCCAATGCTGGTATGCATGGCACCTCTCATCCTCAACCCTGGTATGCATGGCACCCCTCATCCCAAATTCCTGGTATATGCATGGCAAGCCTCATCCCTATCCTGGAATGCATGGCACCCCTCACCCCCAATCCTGGTATGCATGACACCCCTCATCCTTATCCTAGTATGCCTGGCACCCCTCATCCCCATCCTGTTATGTATGGCACCCTTCAACCCCAATCCTGCTATGTATGGCACCCCTCACCCCCAATCCTTGTATGCATGGCACGCCTCACCCTCAATCCTGGTATGCATAGCGCCCCTCATCCTCAATCCTGGTATGCATGGCACCCCTCATCCCCAATTCTGGTATGCATGGCACCCCTCATCCCTATCCTAGTATACATAGCACCCCTCATCCCCAATCCTGGTATGCATGGCACCCCTCATCCTCAATCCAGGTATGCATGGCACCCCTCATCCCAAATGCTGGTATGCATGGCACCCTTCATCCCCAATCATGGTATGCATGGCACCCCTCATCCCTATCCAGGTATTCATGGCACTTCTCACCCCCAATCCTGGTATTCATGACTCCCTCATACCCAATCCTGGTATGAATGGCCCCCTCACCCCCATCCTGGTATGCATGGCCCCTCATCCGAATCGTGGTATGCATGACACCCTCACATCCCTATCCTGGCATGATTGGCACCCCTCATCCCTATCCTGGTATGCATGGCACCCCTCATCCCCAATCCTGGTATGCATGGAACCCCTCATCTCCAATCCTGGTATGCATGGCACCCCTCATTCCAAATTTGATATACATTGCATCCCTCATCCCCACCCTGATATGCATGGCACCCCTCATCCCCAATTCCGGCATGCATGGCACCCCTCATCCCTATCCTGGTATGCATGGCACCCTTTTCTCCATTCCTGGTATGCATGGCACCCCTCACCCCCAATCCTGGTATGCATGGCACCTCTCACCCCCAATTTTGGTATGTATGGATCCCAGTCCCTTATCCTGGTATGCATGGAACCACTCATCCCCCAATCCTGGTATGCATGGTAACCCTCATCCCTATCCTGGTATGTATGGTACCACTCTTCCTGGTATGTATGGCACCCCATCCCTCATCCTGGTATACATGGTACCCCTCATCCTGGTATGCATGGCACCCAATCCCTCATCTTAGTATGCATGGCAGCCCTCATCCCTATTCTTTTATACATGGCACCCCTCACCCCCCAATCCTGGTATGTATGGCACCCTTCACCCCCCAATACTGATATGCATGGTCCCCTTACCCCCCAATCCTGATATGCATGGTCCCCTCACCCCCCAATGCTGGTATGCATGGCACCCCTCATCCCCCAATCCTGGTATGTGTGGCTCTTTCATCCCCCAATCCTGGTATGTGTGGCCCCCTCATCCCCCAATCCTGGCATGTATGGCACCCCTCACCCCCCAATCCTGGTATGTAGTTCACCCCTCATCCCTTTCACGCTGCACACATACAAAAAAATAAACTTCCATATTCACTTTTCTTCCCTGTGCCCCAGGGCTGCAGTGTTCTGTTCTGCTGGAGGCCGGGGGAGGAGTGCGGCTCCGAAGTACGTGCGTGCCCATACCGTGCTATCTGGCGCCATTTTGCTGAAGGCACACTGCAAATGTGTCTTCAGTAAAATGGCGCCGGATAGCGCTATGCGCATGCGCCGATTCCGATGCCTCACTCCTGCCCTGATCTCTGGCAAAGAGAGGCGCTACGGCAACGCTCTTCCAGGTCAGGTAAGTATGGAAGTATGGCGCCGGAGATCGCGGTATGCGTTCAGTGTCTACGCATACTGCGATCTCTGGCTCCATACACACTCCTCTTCCCTGTAACGGCTCCATGCGTGCTTTTGTCTGGGGCCAGACTGTGCAGGCGTGTCGCGCTTGCGCAGTCTATAAGGGCTTCAGACAGAGAAACGCATCTCATGTTATATTATAGATGCTGTGGAATACCTACACTAACTAATAAAAGAGCAAATCTCTCCCTCACGCAGCAGCATCTCTCCCTATTCTGCCTGGTTCTGGGGTACACTGTGACTAGCCTAGCATCACCGCGTCTTAAATAGACCTGATGACCCTATGGGGCCAGCCAATCACTGAAAGGTCACAACCATAAAGATGAAGCAAGTCAGAAGATTGTAAATTAAAGCTCAATTTCTTTTATTGGTTCTTCAGTGAATGATTGCCCAACGTTTCAACCCCACAGGGGTTTTCATCAGGGGCTTTAAACAAAATTGTACATGTGAATAAAAAACAAACAAATGATATTGGTATTAGTACTGGTAACATACATACTGAAAAAACTGAAAGAACAGCAATAAATGATAAATAACTCAGATGAGGAGTAAAATATAAGATATATAATCCGAAGAAAACTGCAGTCCCTCGTGGAGATGTTGCAAAATATCCAAAGTATGGCGAAACCAGTGGAAGGTGACTAGAGAAATAGCCTTTACAAATAGGTGCTATGGTGAATATTAAGGAACAATGCAGGTGCAACCTATGTGCAAGAGAGAGGGTGGGGGAAAAAAAGGGGAGAGAAGGAGAAAAAGGAAAAAACGATACAGGAATATAACAAGAGAGATGGGAAATGAGAATAACCAAAGATGGAACACATGGGGAGGCGAACCGGGGAACTAAAGATAGTTCAATCAAAAAAAAAGGGGGGGGGATTAAATACCCTGGATAAATGGAATTTGGAACCATGAAGAATGGATAAGCCTCAGGATCAAAATCTGGCAGCTAGAACCCGAGAATGAAAAAGTATAAAACTACCTTTACTCACATTATAAAAGTTCTAGAGTAATTATATAAAAAATTTGGTTAGAAGGTACTCTGTCTCTTGGGAAATGAATTTCCATACGATATCTCCAGATGCTGAACACTAATGATATCTGTTTCTTTTACAGACCCTGCACATATAGATACATTCCGTCACCTGAAGCACTTTTATGTCACTTTTCTATATCCTTTTGTACCTATATGAATATGGATGTGTGGTTTAACATACAGTGCCTACAAGTAGTATTCAACCCCCTGCAGATTTAGCTGGTTGACACATGCGGAATTAACTTGGCATTGTGACATTTGTACTGTAGATCAGCCTGGAAGTGGGAAATGCACTGCAGCTAATTTTATTTATTTATTTTTTTTTTTAAAACGTTAAAAGTTAATTCAGAGTGTCATTTATTATTCAACCCCTCAAACCACAAGAATTCTGTTTGGTCCCCCAAAAGTATTAAGAAGTAGTTCAGGCACCAAGAATAATGAGCTTCACATGTGTGGATTAAAGATCTCTTTTGCCAGCCTTTTCTGACTATTTAAGACACTCCCCAAACTTGTGAACAGCACTCAGACATAGTCAACATGGGAAAGACAAAGGAGCATTCCAAGGCCATCAGAGACAAGATCGTGGAGGGTCACAAGGCTGGCAAGGGGTACAAAACCCTTTCCAAGGAGCTGGGCCTACCTGTCTCCACTGTTGGGAGCATCATCCATAAGTGGAAGGCTTATGGAACTACTATTAGCCTTCCACGGCCAGGACAGCCTTTGAAGTGTCCTCCCGTGCCGAGGCCAGGCTTGTCCGAAGAGTCAAGGCTAACCCAAGGACAACAAGGAAGGAGCTCCGGGAAGATCTCATGGCAGTGGGGACATTGGTTTCAGTCAATACCATAAGTAACGTACTCCACCGCAATGGTCTCCATTCCAGACGAGCCCGTAAGGTACCTTTACTTTCAAAGCGTCATGTCAAGGCTTGTCTACAGTTTGCTCATGATCACTTGGAGGACTCTGAGACAGACTGGTTCAAGGTTCTATGGTCTGATGAGACCAAGATCGAGATCTTTGGTGCCAACCACACACATGACGTTTGGAGACTGGATGGCACTGCATACGACCCCAAGAATACCATCCCTACAGTCAAGCATGGTGGTGGCAGCATCATGCTGTGGGGCTGTTTCTCTGCCAAGGGGCCTGGCCATCTGGTCCGCATCCATGGGAAGATGGATAGCACGGCCTACCTGGAGATTTTGGCCAAGAACCTCCGCTCCTCCATCAAGGATCTTAAGATGGGTCGTAATTTCATCTTCCAACAAGACAACGACCCAAAGCACACAGCCAAGAAAACCAAGGCCTGGTTCAAGAGGGAAAAAGTCAAGGTGTTGGAGTGGCCTAGTCAGTCTCCTGACCTTAACCCAATTGAAAACTTGTGGAAGGAGCTCAAGAATAAAGTCCACATGAGACACCCAAAGAACCTAGATAACTTGGAGAAGATCTGCATGGAGGAGTGGGCCAAGATAACTCCACAGACCTGTGCCGGTCTGATCAGGTCTTATAAAAGACGATTATTAGCTGTAATTGCAAACAAGGGTTATTCCACAAAATATTAAACATAGGGGTTGTATAATAATTGACCCACACTTTTATGTTTAAAATTTAATAAAATTCAACTGAGCAACATAACTTTTTGTTTGTAAGATTTATGCTTCTGTTCATAAAACCTACTCTCGTTTGCAGTTTGAAGGCTCTAACTTATTTGCATCTTATCAAACCAGCTAAATCTGCAGGGGGTTGAATACTACTTGTAGGCACTGTATATTATATGCTGTAACGGGTCCGGGAGGCGGAACCTCTGAGCTACTATACAAGGGGGCGGCCCTTGTAAGGGAGCGGGTGGCAGTCTCTGGGTGAACGGACAGGGAGTTACGGCAAGTGATCAGGGCAGTCTCTGGGTAAGGGGTAGGTACGACCTGTGATGGCGGAGCCTCCGGGTAGGCTAGCAGGCAGATGGTAGATGTGTGCTCCCAGGTGAGCAAGCGAGAGTCTCTGGAATAGCAGGTGGTCACGGCACGTGACGGCGGAACCTCCGGGCTGGCAGGCAGGTAGGTAACGGAGAAGCGCTCCCAGGTGAGTGGGCAAGAGTCTCTGGAATAGCTGGTGGTCACCGCACGTGACAACGGGACCTCCGGGCTGGCAAGCAGGCAGGTAACGGAGATGCGCTCCCAGGTGAGCGGGCAAGAGTCTCTGAGATAGCTGGTGGTCACAGCACGTGACAACGGAGCCTCCGGGCTGGCAAGCAGGCAGGTAGCGGAGAAGCGCTCCCAGGTGAGCGGGCAAGCTGGTCCATAGACAGACTGACCGGAGTTGTAAGGCAGACCGTCGGACCTCAGGCAAGCAGGCAGGTAGCTGATGTGCGCTCCCAGGTGAGCGGACAAGTTGGTCCTTAGACAGACTGACCGGAGTTGTAAGGCAGACCGTCGGACCTCAGGCAGGCAGGCAGGTAACAAGTATTCAGGCAGGAATCAGGCAGGTAACTAGCAGGAAACTGGCAGGAAACTGGCAGGTAACTGGCAGGTAACTGGCAACGGGACCTGAGGGCTGAAGCACAGGTGAGACACAGGTGCAAACAACATTGCTCGGGCACCTCCATTTTGGAGGAGGTGCCTAATATATGATGAAGTCCTCCGGCCATTGGCCGGGGACTCCTTAGGACGGCGCGCGCGGCCCCTTTAAGAGGAGGGGAGCGCGCGCGCGCGCGCCCTAAGCACAGGGGCCGGGAAGGAGCGCGCGCTGAGAGCAGAGCGGGGAGAGGACGCCGGGCACGGAGCAGAGCGGTGAGGGGAGCAGCGTCCCTGCCTAGCAGAGGGCAGGGACGCCAGCGCTACATATGCATTGGATCTTTTTGTACTTTTGTGATATTTTCTCCTGTATTTTCTCCCCTCTCTTCCCTTAATTTCCCCCTCTGCTTCCTTTTAGGGTTGTCCCTCTAACAATCCTCTTATCATTTATACTTTACCTGTCTCATTTACACAGTGGAACGCGTAACCTGCGTTCCACCATTAGACCTGTTCTGCCAGCACGCAGTGGAACGTATTATTTGCGTTCCACCTTCACTTCCTCCATGTCTATGTGCATCCCGCGCATGTGCAGACGCGATGATGCGTTCCACAGAGCAGGAACCTGCGTTCCACTAAACAGGAAGCAGGAAATAGAGCGCAGGGCACCTATTTATTGCCTGCCCGCACGCTGGAGACGTACACATACTACGGTCACCTCGTATATTACCCAGGTAAGACTGATTATACCATTAGAGGATAGGTTAACCTATATTCTCTACTAATACATTGTCACAAAAATATGATTGTTTATTTCAACTACAGATTGGCAGCCCATAGCCTCTGACCACACATGTTATTCCCCTTCCCTCTGGGGATTGATGACTACACGTACCCTACATTACCTTCTACTGGTAACTTTGATTCACCTTCAGATTGGGTATTTATTGACTCATACTTGCTATTGCCTGGTCCCTTGATATTATATTCAATACACATGTTTTCTACTTTTTCATTCTCAGGTTCTAGCTGCCAGATTTTGATCCTGAGGCTTATCCATTCTTCATGGTTCAAAATTCCATTTATTCAGGGTATTTAATCCCCCCCTTTTTTTGATTGAACTATCTTTAGTTCTCCGGTTTGCCTCCCTGAGTGTTCCATCTTTGGTTTTTCTCATTTCCCATCTCTCTTGTTATATTCCTGTATCGTTTTTTCCTTTTTCTCCTTCTCTCCCCTTTTTTTCCCCCTCCCTCTCTCTTGCACATAGGTTGCACCTGCATTGTTCCTTAATATTTATCATAGCACCTATTTGTAAAGGCAATTTCTCAAGTCACCTTCCACTGGTTTCGCCATACTTTGGATATTTTGCAACATCTCCACGAGGGACTGCAGTTTTCTTCGGATTATATATCTTATATTTTACTCCTCATCTGAGTTATTTATCATTTATTGTTGTTCTTTCAGTTTTTTCAGTATGTATGCTACCAGTACTAATACCAATATCATTTGTTTGTTTTTTATTCACATGTACAATTTTGTTTAAAGCCCCTGATGAAAACCCCTGTGGGGTTGAAACGTTGGGCAATCATTCACTGAAGAACCAATAAAAGAAATTGAGCTTTAATTTACAATCTTCTGACTTGCTTCATCTTTATGAGTGCCGGAACCTTGCTTACTTTATAATTCGGACTGCTTTGTGTTCCGGGCACCTATCCTACACAGTTGAGCCCGGTCTTTAGATTTTGTTGTGAAAGGTCACAACCAACATGGCTATGGCATTATAGTCTGTGGCAAACAATCCCTGCATGTTCATTGGCTCTCTAAAAAGAGCCAAACATGCATGGCGGGGACCCGAGCTCCCTCCCGAGCAAGCCGGAAATACTCGTCGAGCACCATGATGCTCGGGCGAGTACCCAGTAGTGGCGTTCACGTTCGCTCATCACTAATAATAGGATGTTCATGCTAATGCAACCTCATTATTTTAGCTTTATTTTTTTTTCCCCATGAAAAATATATTATTTTATTTTTCAATGAATTTGTACAGACTAGGGGTAACAGTAAAGGTGGAAAAAGTTTTGAAATCATTATTCTTGAAATAATTTGTTTTTTGCATGACAAAAACCTAGCATTTAACAGGACTGTGTAAACTTTTTATACTCACTGTATATTATCTAGAATATAAAAAAATCAGAAATAATGCTATTTTCACAGTGGTCACAAGGACTAAGATTAGATTCTTCCTTTCTGTTCTGTACAGATCACTTTTCAGAAGTCTCATTATCATTACAGGCAATATTACAATGACAAATAACAGCTGTTTACACAATATTTACAATAGGTGATGGTCACAGTTTACCTCTTCCTCTTCCTTCTTACAACGACACTTGCCTGACAGAGCAAAGAAAGCTCTCCTGTAGAAGTCAGAGCTCAAGTCTATTGCTATGTCCATATGGTTTTTTTTAAAGCATATCTGCAAATACTATTAATGGAAGACCAGACAAGATGGTAGCCCCAATCTTCATAAAAAGCAATTAAAATAAAGAATTATAAAATCCAAAAATAAAAAGAGTTTAGAGTAAAAGATATTTATCAGTGTTTCAATTTTAATTTTAAAAAATACCTTATGTGAAACATTTTCCTTAAACAAAATAGGTTTTGTCTTTTTGCCTGTGGGTAGGCCTGGGCAGGTACAATAATAGGTCTCTCCCTGTTGTGTGTATAGGGAGAGGCCTGTAAGTCTAGCTGAACAGGCAGGGAAAGCTGGTTGGGACATAAATCCGCAACTTGTCATCATGTACCAAGCCCCTTTTTAAACTGTTTTTCAACTTTTTGGGGGGTTTGGCTGCGACACCGGTAGGGAGATCATAGTTCGCTAAATAGTGCTGCTACATTGCAGTGCAATACAAGTGAACTGTGATCTCCGAGCTACTATGCCTATGACAAGCTAATCGCAAAAATATGACATGATAGGATTTCTTATGACCGTGGCAGTATCATGAGGGTCACACTTCTGCCCCATTCACTTATATAGTCTAGTGATGTAGCAGCGACACCTATAGAACTTTAATCTCGCCATAGTTGTCATTGTTAAAGTTGCTGTGTAGCCTTGACTTAAAGCATTCAGTATTGTAATGAGAAACCAGTCTCTGATTCATGCTGCCCATGATGAATCGTAGAACAGTTTCCCTTTAAAGAAAAAGAGCATAGAAAAAGTTTTTTATCATATATATGTTTGCAACATGTTTATGTGCAACAGACATTCAGACGGGCTTTTACAACTGTCTGCTCCAGAAATAGATTGCACTTCTTACCTAGTACCAGTAAATCATTATTAATTGATATTCAATTAACCAAAATGGCTGTGCCTCCCTTTATCATGAATGTGGCAGCTGCCAAATTGAACTTTCAATCATTATCTGTCAGCTCTGCTGTCTCTCCAAGCTTTATACTTGTATGTAAGGAGGGTGCATCCTCCACTTACTGCGCATAGACTGTTAATGTATACTTTTATATGTTTGCTTCTATTAAAATGAATGGGATAAGCTATTTCTCAGACTACTGAGTATTTTTTTTACGCCTGACTATACATAATGTATTCTGTATATGTTATGCTGTGTATTTTATTTACAGTTTGCTCAAAGACGAGTCATGATAATCTGCAGGCTACTTGTTAAGGGTACTGTAACTGGCAGTGGGAAGCGGAATAATCCATAAAATAGGCCCAATAAGAGCATTGTGTTGCATGTAAGATATGTGTGATGGTGGCAAGCACTCTTACGTAGGACTGCTGGGAGGAGCCGTCAGAAGTAGATAAAAGGTGCCAATAGATGAGAGTATGGATCAGCGCATAACTCTTATTGGAGCAGAAGTTGGCCTGTAAGCTAATAAGGCCTTAGTCCATCCTACCTGGAAGGACTGCAGAGTGCTTGAAGGAAGGCTGGATTGGACATCGGGATCAGAGTTGTACTGAAGGCCAAGAGAAATTTGCCTTCTGCTGGCTATGGGTTGGGGACCATAACGCATGATAAAGCGCCTTATAGTAATCTTGAGTGAGGGCAGTTGTTCACCTGTTTGATTATCACAAAGAAGACGGTGGACTACTTGAGAAGAATAGATCTATGCTACATATAACTGGACCACTGGACAAAAGAAGCACTTTGCATTATGTCACTCCCTCCCTATTCTTTTGATTGTAAGCTCTTATGTTCAGGTTTGTCTCAACCTTTGCTAAATATTTGTCATGTGTTTTAACAGCCTTCTAATTACAGAGATCTTCAAATACTGTATTATTGTGACACATAAAAAGAAAGTAAAAGTGGTCATCTGGTCTTAAGCTAAAAGTCTGCAGTCACTCTATGTGACTGCAGACTTGTGAATCCTTACATCTCGCAGACTGCGCGCACAGAGTGACTGCAGACTTGTAGTCAAAGACAAACAACCCCTTTAATACAACACACTGTGTTCATAATTATTAGGTAAATTGTATTTTTGATGATTCATTTTAATATTGAACATCTACAGTGCTGTCAGTTAATCCTAAAGGTTAATAAACCTGAAACCTGAATATTTAAGAAAGTAAAAGTGAGATTTTGTCTTTCTTAGGAGAAAACCTATTAGCACATAATTAGTGCATAATTATTGAGCAGCTATTAGTGTGCAGAATTATGCAACTAAATGAAAAACTTAAATTTTCCCATGTCACTTGTTTATTTTCCTCTGTTACATTGAGAATAATAACCAAACAAGCTCAAAATGTACAAAAATACATCTCTGTCATTTCAAAAAATATATCAGTGACCATTATAGCCTAGAAAGATGCAGAGACTTCTTCCTGTACCACTGCTTTAGGAAAGTGTGTTCTAAAAACTAGCAGTGGGTTTAGGAATTGATTTTGAGTCCATTTTCTGCCCAAAAAGCTCCAAGTAGCTCATCTTTAATAATACAAGCCTTTAGCAGTACCACATCTCCACCTTGCTGGTATGTGAGTCAAAGTGAAGGTCTGTGCCCGTTACTGATCCAGCTAAAGACCCATCCACGTGGTTCGTCAAAAGTCACTCTCATCTCATCAGTTCATAAAATCTTTGAAAAATTTGTCTTCAGATATCTCTTGAAATTCTAAAAGAAGAAGAAAATCATGGAGACAAGGGCGCTTACATATGTGAAATTGTAATAACTGATATAGGAAGTAAGAACAATTAAATGCTCACCTGATGCACTATGTAACCAAGCATAGTAATGTGCAATCTGGGTAGACTGCTGCCGACTCCTTTGCAGATCACCTCCTGGGTCCAGGGTAGTAGATAAGTAAATAGGAACTCCAAAGGCGCTATCTGATTAAAACCACTTTTATTGCTGGTGTGTTAAATAACCATATGGTTAAACGGAATCTGTCACCCCCTGGGACTTTTCAGACCTTCAATATGGGCATACAGGTGATAGAAATGTAAGTCTATACATATCTGTATGGCCCATATTAGAGGTCTGCTTGCTTAGATATATCTTTTTATAAAATTTGTTTTCCTAGGCTTACGACCGGGTGACGCCAAGAAACGTCCCTCTACCTACTTAATTTAAATATCCCCCCCCTCCAATGCGCCTATAACTTAAGCCGATTTTTTCTCCCCGTCTTTTTTTACTGCTGTGCTCTAGTGCGCAGGCGCCAGGGAGTCACTGTAACTTCCGCTCCATGACCTCCGGCGTGCGCAACAATAAGGTTTGGTCCCCACTTCCTCCCGGATAGTTGCTAACTATCAGGATGCCGGGGGGAAGTGGGGACCAAACATCATTGTTGCGCACACTGGAGGTCACTGGAGCAGAAGTCACAGTGACTCCCCGGTGCCTGCACACTAGAGCACAGCAGTAAAATAGGGCAGGGAGAAAAAAAACGCAGCTTAAGTTATAGGCGCATTGCGCATGTGCGAGATGTGCAGATCTAGCGTGCATGTCACAAGCCCCTGTGATGTGCAGGGGAGGACAGCGGAGGGGGGGGATATTTAAATGAATTAGGTAGGTGGGGATTTCTTGGCGTCCCCCTGTCGCCAAGCCTAGGAAAATGGATTTTATAAAAAGATATATCCAAGAAAGCAGACCTTTAACATGGGACATACAGGTATGTATAGATTTACATTTCTATCACCTGTATGCCCATATTAGAGGTCTGAAAGACCCAGGGGTGACAGATTCCCTTTAAGAGGGGCTTGATTCACACTCATATTATAGAATCATGGAGTAAACAAATAATGCACATATATAAACAATGTTATAGGTGAATATATATGGTACAGTGCTCTGAAAAAGTAATCATACCCCATGAACTTTTCCACATTTTCTCACATTGGATCCATAAACTTAAATGTATTTAGTTGGGATTTTATGTGACATACCAACAAAAAGTAGCAAATATTTTGAAGCGTGAAGTAAATTATAATTTTTTTTTAAATATTGTAACAATATAAATTTGAAAAGTGTGATGTTTTTTTATGAATTCAGCCCCCTTGACTCAATACTTTGTAGGACCACCTTTCAATGCGATGACTGATGTAAGTATTTTGAGGTCACCACTAGCTTTGCACATTTAGAGGCTGAAATTTTTGCCCATTCTTTTTTACAAACTAACCATAGCTCATTGAGATTGGATGGAAAATGTCTGTGAGCAGAAATTTTTAAGTCTGGCCACAGATTTGCAATTCTATTTAGGTCTAGATTTTGACTGGGCCATTCAAACATATGAATATGCTTTGATCTAAGCCACTCCATTGTAGCTCTAAAAGTATGTTAAGGGTCATTGTCATGCTGAAAGGTGAAGCTATGCCCATGTCTCAAGTCTTTTGCAGCCTCTAACAAGTTTTCCTCCAGGACTGACCTGTAATTAGCTCCATGCATCTTCCAACCAACTCTGTCCAGCTTCCCTGTCCTTGCTGAAGAAACCCATCCCCACAACATGATACCGCCATTATTGTGTTTGATGGTGGGGATGGTGTTTTCAGGGTGATGTGCAGTGTTAGTTTTCCATCATACATAGCATTTGCATTTAGCCCAAAGAGATCTACTTTGGTCTCATCTGACCAGGTCACCTTATTCCACATGTTAGCTGTGTACCCTACATGGTTATTTGAAAACTGCAAACTGGACTTCTTATAACTTGCTTTCAAAAATGGCTTTCTTCTTGCCACTCTTCCATAAAGGCCAAATATGTGGAGTATATGACTAATAGTTGTCCTGTGGACAGATTCTCCCACCTGAGCTGTGGATCTCTGCAGGTCCTCCAGAGTGACGATGGGCCTCTTAGCTACTTCACTATTTAGAGCTCTCCTTGCTTGGGATTTCAGTTTAGGTGGACAGCCATGTCTTGGTAGGTTTTCAGTTGTGCCATACGCCTTCTATTTTTGGATGATAGATTGAACAGTGCTCAATGAGAACTTCAGAACTTGGGCTATAATGTTTTAGAACATATCCCTGCTTTACTCTTCTCCACAATTTTATCATTGACCTGTCTGGTGTGGTTATTGGTTTTCATAATGCTGTTTGATCCCTAGTGTACTCAAACAAATCTACAAGGCCTTCACATAAGAACTGTAGTTATACTAAGAATAAATTACACGCAAATGGACTTAATTTACTAATTATGTGATTTCTGGAGGTACTTGGTCACTCAGGATTTTATTTAGGGGTATAAGCCTACAGGGAACTGACTACAAATGTACATCACAATTTTAAGGTTTATATTTTTAAAATAATTATAAAACCATGTATCATTTCTTGTACACTTCACAGATACTTGCTACTTTGTGTTGGTATACCATATAAAATCCCAATAAAAAACATTTAAGTTTGTTGGTGTAACGTGAAAAAATGTGGAAATGCTCACGGGGTATGAATACTTTTGCAAAGCACTGTATATATATGCGCTAGTGAGTGTCATATATTCCAAACCACACTAACACGCTATGTACATGCTGTCCAACAAAAGTCAGACAAGCTGGTTAGCAAAGAGTTATAGGAAAGATATAATTCATAGTGATGTTGTAGTTGAGACATGTCTACACTGAACCTTCAGATTTATGAAAAGTTGTCCCACTTTACTGGAGTAACTTATACCAGAAATGTACTTCAGTTTCTGACTGGAGTACATCTCTGAAAGCTTTGTACGCCAATTAACAGATGTACCTAATTCTTTAAATAAGGTGCATTCTACTCCAGCAAGCCCCTTCATTAAGACTAGTGTGCGCAGCACCAGTCGTAATGAATCAGCCAAGTTGAATTTGCTGAATAGTATCTGCTTTATTAGACAAAGAGAACTGAAGTATTGTAAACACACGATGATGCCATTTTCCAATTATTTCTGGTCATTTAATGGAGCAAAAAACGAGAGTCAAGAATTGACTTTACACCCCATTGATATCATACAGACATGAAGACTGACCTTCCCAAATAACTGAGAAAAGTGTCCATTTACTAACAACAAAACCCATTGACATCCAACAAATAAGCAAAGTACATGTTACAGCTTAATGTATCAAAATATATATATTTTTATTTCTGACAGATGATTATACACAAAATTAAAAAACACATACATTTGGATAAAACATACCTTCTTGTAAAATGCGTGTTGCAATAAGGGGCAGACGATCAGCTTGCTCTTTTCCATGACATGAACCCCGGTCAGTATAGGAATACATAACTCATGGTTTTACCACACCAACATTTTTTTAAACTAGCTGTATATATACTTCTCTACTTTGAAATTGCAACACCAAGATAGAAAAGCCTTGAAATTATGGACATTACAGGATCAATAGACATGTTAATGATATGAAAATTATGTAAAAATGGAAGTAAAGTTTTTAAAATATCTAGATTTTTTTCAGCATTAAGTATGAGCGCCACACACAGAAATACACTCACACACTTTTATACGGTATCAATGATGTAATAAATGATGGTCTGAGCAATGTTCTGCCATGGTGAATGCACTTGGGCACACAAATCATCAAGATCCACTACTGGCAGCTCATTTTG
The DNA here is from genome assembly GCF_046119375.1 of Phyllobates terribilis. Taxonomy (NCBI): domain Eukaryota; kingdom Metazoa; phylum Chordata; class Amphibia; order Anura; family Dendrobatidae; genus Phyllobates; species Phyllobates terribilis. The sequence goes on from NW_027362762.1 coordinate 698,525,120, forward strand.
CATTTGCTGACCAATGATATCCCAGATGTGCATGATGGGAGACAATTTCACGTCATCCGATGTGCTGACTAGGCTGAAGGAAATGTGATGTCTGAGACCTACTTGGAAGAAGATGACAGAAAGGCCAGAAGTGAACATATGGCAGAACAGGTGAAAGGCGAATAACTTTTTTTTCCAGCCCTCCTCAATTCAGCAAAATTTGCTGAATTTGCACAGTGTGAATTAGAAAAATAAATTTAGAATAATCCAATTTTTTTGTAAAATTTCAGAAGAATTCAGTATGTCTTGAACTGATTCACTCATCTCTACTAAGAACCTCACAATTATGTGTATCATTGCAGAAATAAATCATATATTCAGTGTTTGCAGACTACAGTAGGATTTTATGTTTGCGTTTGTATTGCAGCCATATAGTACCTGCACCTGCTTATTAATTTGATTCCATATGAAGTGCTGACTATTTTCTTTTCTTTAGGTAATACGACATTAGTGTTGGGAACATGCCATATCTATGAATTCTTTTCTAATTACTCCTTTTATAACCTACAATTTACTGTTATACACGGTTTTCCCTGCAATATATGTGGCGCCCCTGCGGGTCCAGTTGCCACAGAGGTACTGCATATCACCCAGAGGTGTGGTACCCTACTCTCAGGTAAGGAGGGAGCACTATCCGGGACCCACATATCTACATCCAACACTACACCACTCCAGACCATCAGGAGGAGCAAGATGCACTTGTCCACTAAAGAGCCCTGTCCCTGGCTGGAAGGGGGGGAACCAAGAGAGGGGGAACCATGTAGTGGGTGTGGGTGGAGGAAGTAGATATTATTCTAATTATTTTAAATTAATATTAATTGTATCACTTAACCCCTTAACCCCCGAGGGTGGTTTGCACGTTAATGACCAGGTCAATTTTTACAATTCTGATCACTGTCACTTTATGAGGTAATTACTCCGGAACGCTTCAACGGATCCCCCTGATTCTGAGACTGTTTTTTCGTGACTTATTGTACTTCATGATTGTGGTAAAATTTCTTCGATATCACTTGTGTTTATTTGTGAAAAAAATGGAAATTTGGCAAAAATTTTGAAAATTTTGCAATTTTCAAAATTTTAATTTTTATGCCCTTAAATCAGAGAGAAATGTCACACAAAAGAGTTAATAAATAACATTTCCCACATGTCTACTTTACATCAGCACAATTTTGGAAACAACATTTTTTTTGTTAGGGAGCTATAAGGGTTAAAAGTTGACCAGCGATTTCTCATTTTTCCAACAAAATTTACAAAACCATTTTTTTAGGGACCACATCACATTTGAAGTCACTTTGAGAGGTCTTTATGACAGAAAATACCCAAAAGTGACACCATTCGAAAAACTGCACCCCTCAAGGTGCTCAAAACCACATTCAAGAACTTCATTAACCCTTCAGGTGCTTCACAGGAATTTTGGGAATGTGGAAGAAAAAAATGAACATTTAACTTTTTTCACAAAAATGTTACTTTAGACCCAATTTTTTTTATTTTCACAGGGGTAACAAGAAAAAATGGACCCCAAAATTTGTTGTGCAATTTCCCCTGGGCACGCAGATACCCCATATGTGGGGAAAAACACTGTTTGGGCGCACGGCAGGGCTCGGAAGGGAAGGAGCGCCATTTGACTTTTTGATTGTAAAATTTGCTTGAATAATTAGGGGACGCCATGTTGCGTTTGGAGAGACCCTGTGTGCCCAAACATTGGAGCTCCCCCACAAGTGACCCCATTTTGGAAACTAGACCACGCAAGGCACCTATCGAGATGCATAGTAAGCACTTGGAACCCCCAGGTGCTTCACAAATTGATTCCTAAAAATGAAAAAGTGTTTTTTTTTTTTCAGTTTTTCATTTTTATGAATCAATTTGTGAAGCACCAGGGGGTTCCAAGTGCTCACTATGCATCTAGATAGGTGCCTTAGGGGGTCTAGTTTCCAAAATGGGGTCACTTGTGGGGGAGCTCCAATGTTTGGGCACACAGGGACTCTCCAAATGCAACATGGCGTCCGCTAACAAATTGAATGGAAAATCGGCTCAAATTGTTAGCGGACACCATGTTGCGTTTGGAAAGCCCCTGTGTGCCCAAACATTGGAGCTCCCCCACAAGTGACCCCATTTTGGAAACTAGACCCCCCCAAGGCACCTATCTAGATGCATAGTGAGCACTTGGAACCCCCAGGTGCTTCACAAATTGATTCGTAAAAATGAAAAAGTGAAAAAAAAAACACTTTTTCATTTTTACGAATCAATTTTTGAAGCACCTGGGGGTTCCAAGTGCTCACTATGCATCTAGATAGGTGCCTTTGGTGGTCTAGTTTCCAAAATGGGGTCACTTGTGGGGGAGCTCCAATGTTTGGGCATACAGGGACTCTCCAAATGCAACATGGTATCCGCTAGCAAATTGTCGGCTCAAATTGTTAGCGGACACCATGTTGCGTTTGGAGAGCCCCTGTGTGCCCAAACATTAGAGCTCCCCCACAAGTGACCCCATTTTGGAAACTAGACCCCCCAAGGCACCTATCTTGATGCATAGTGAGCACTTGGAACCCCCAGGTGCTTCACAAATTGATTCGTAAAAATGAAAAAGTGAAAAAAAACACTTTTTCATTTTTATGAATCAATTTTTGAAGCACCTGGGGGTTCCAAGTGCTCACTATGCATCCAGATAGGTGCCTTGGGTGGTCTAGTTTCCAAAATGGGGTCACTTGTGGGTGAGCTCCAATGTTTGGGCATACAGGGACTCTCCAAATGCAACATGGTATCCGTTAAATTGTCGGCTCAAATTGTTAGCGGACACCATGTTGCGTTTGGAGAGCCCCTGTGTGCCCAAACATTGGAGCTCCCCCACAAGTGACCCCATTTTGGAAACTAGACCCCCCAAGGCACCTATCTAGATGCATAGTGAGCACTTGGAACCCCCAGGTGCTTCACAAATTGATTCGTAAAAATGAAAAAGTGAAAAAAAAAAACACTTTTTCATTTTTATGAATCAATTTGTGAAGCACCTGGGGGTTCCAAGTGCTCACTATGCATCTAGATAGGTGCCTTGGGGGGTCTAGTTTCCAAAATGGGGTCACTTGTGGGGGAGCTCCAATGTTTGGGCACACAGGGGCTCTCCAAACGCAACATGGTGTCCGCTAACAATTTGAGCCGATTTTCCATTCAATTTGTCAGCGGACACCATGTCGCGTTTGGAGAGCCCCTGATGTGCCTAAACAGTGGAGCTCCCCCACAAGTGACCCCATTTTGGAAACTATACCCCTCAAGGATTTTATTAAGGTGTATAGTGAACATTTTGAACCCAGAGGTACGACACAGAATTTGATAACATTAGGTCATCATATTGAATAAGTGGTCATTAGTCTTGAGCGCAAGTGCTCGCTACTTGAGTTTGCATCGGGTACTCAGATATGCACCATGTACTGTGTGTGCTCGAGTGACTTGCTCGAGTCCCCACCCGGATGTTTCACGGTTATTAGACACCCAAAAAAAAACATGCGGGGTGTAATGCACACGCCCGGGCTGAGCGGCGTGTGCTTGTGATTCCACTGGACCGTGCCGGAGAGTGAATGCCTGGAGGGGCGTAACTAGGTATTCACCCGATCCGACCAGGGTCGCACGACGGCATACGACGCCAGTGCACCAAGGAGGAACCAAGCAGAGGGACCAGGTGCTACTCCAGGACAGACCCCGGACACGGCTGTTGACCCACCCAGGGGAATGCAGGAACAGACTGGTTAGGCTGGCACACAGACTGGTGGGTAAAGGCAGGCACGACTGGTATGCAGGCAGGCGGGTATGCAGGCAGGGGGGTACAGGCAAGCACGGCTAGAGTGCAGACAGGGAGGCACTAGCAGGTAGGAACACAGGCGGGATAGGACCCAGTACACACTGGGACTCAGGAACAGAACCACAGATGTGGCGGATAAACACAGCAGAGTGAGGCCGCCCAGAGAGGTGAGCGAGAGCAGGGCAGGACGAGACCGCCTGGAGCGGTGAGCAAGAGTAGAGCAGGACAAGGCCGCCAGGAGCGGTGAGCAAGAGTACAGCAGGACAAGGCCGCCAGGAGCGGTGAGCAAAGGGTCAGAGCAGAGCGAGACTGCCGGGGCAGTGAGCAAAGGAGTCAGAGCAGAGCGAGACTGCCGGGGCAGTGAGCAAAGGAGTCAGAGCAGAGCGAGACTGCCGGAGCAGTGAGCAAAGGAGTCAGAGCAGAGCGAGACTGCCGGAGCAGTGAGCAAAGGAGTCAGAGCAGAGCGAGACTGCCGGAGCAGTGAGCAAAGGAGTCAGAGCAGAGCGAGACTGCCGGAGCAGTGAGCAAAGGAGTCAGAGCAGGCTAGAACCACCGGAGCGGTGAGCAAAGGCAGAGCAGGCTAGAACCGCCGGAGCGGTGAGCAAAGGCAGAGCAGGCTAGAACCGCCGGAGCGGTGAGCAAAGGCAGAGCAGGCTAGAATCGCCGGAGCGGTGAGCAAAGGCAGAGCAGGCTATAACCGCCGGAGCGGTGAGCAAAGGCAGAGCAGGCTAGAACCACCGGAGCGGTGAGCAAAGGCAGAGCAGGCTAGAACCACCGGAGCGGTGAGCAAAGGCAGAGCAGGGGGGACAGAGCTCTGTTCACACGGAACAGACAGGAAGGGAAAGGCAGAACCAGATACCCACAGGGTACTTGCAGTGAAGTAGCGAGTGGACCACAAACTCACAAACGGGAGTACAGTGACAACGAGCAGGAGTTAGGTACGAGTTCAGACTCTGCAGAAAAAGGAAAGGTACGGACATAGAGAAACACGGGAAACAGGCTAGAAGAGTATACAGACAAGAACAGACACAGTAGCAAGATACAGGAGCGGGTCTAGGTAGCAGCCCCTAGAAGGCGGGAGGAACAGGCTAGGAGCTTGTTCAGACAGGACAGACTAGATACAGGAGCGGGTCTAGGAATGCAGCCCCTAGAGGGCGGGAGGAACAGGCTAGGAGCGTGTTCAGACAGGCCTGGAAATACAGCCTCCAGGATAGGCAGACAAGAGAACACAGAAGGGACCTGGCACATTCAGAGTGCAAGAGCACACTAAATGAAACACAATGCTCAGACATGGGTTAATTGGAGCAGCTGGTTTAAATACCAGGTGACAGACAGCAATAGGCTGAGGACGCACAAGGGGTGTGCCTGCAGCAGGTGCAAAAAGCAGGAAGTGATCGGGCGCCGCCCTTAAGCAGCAGCACACAGAGGCAAGCAGACAGCATGGAGGGAAGCCAGAGAGACATTCTGGATTGGAGATCAAGTGCGCGCTCTTGCACAGTGGGAGATGGACCACTATGCAAAGACGCCACCAGGTATGTTACAGTACCCCCCCCCTTACGCCCCCTCTTCTTCAGGCCTGCCAGAATGTTCCGCAGGGAATTCGAGGGCCAATTCTTCACTTCAAGGAGATCACTTCCACTGTCCACCGGAAAAACTGGTCTCCTCTGGGTAGCTAGGATGCTACCTCCCATCCAGCCACCCTTAGCAACAGACGAAATGGGTGGAGTACCAGGAACAGCACACAAGGAAGTCTCTCTCCACATACTTTCAGGTGGCACCCCAGAGGGTACAGGAGACAACTGGAAGTCCTCCACCGGGTTGGAGGGGAGCAGAGACTTGGGGTAATCTCTGCTTCGAGGTACATCTTGTCAAGCTCACAGGAAGAAATAGACGGGTTATCAGGTACAGGATGAGGAAAAGTCATTGTCTCTTTGTTATCTGGTGCTACGCCGGAGGATTCAGGAAACAACTGGAGGTCCTCCGCCGGGTCAGAAGAGTGCAGAGGCTCGGAAAAAACATCTGCTTCAGAGTACACTAGATCGGACTCACTGGACGAAGCAGGCGAGGTATCGGGTACCGAGTATAGTAAAGTCTCTGTCCATTCACCACCAGGTGGCACCCCGAAGGTTTCTGGAGACAACTGGAGGTCCTCCGCCTGGTCAGAGGGGTGTAGAGACTCATGGGTAACCTCTGCTTCAGAGTACACTAGGTCGGACTCACTGGATGAAGCAGGCGAGGTATCAGATCCAGGATATAGGAAAGTCTCTGTCCATTCACCACCAGGTGGCACCCCGAAGGGTTCTGGAGACAACTGGAGGTCCTCCGCCCGGTCGGAGGGGTGTAGAGACTCGGGAGTAACCTCTGCTTCGGAGTACACTAGGTTGGACTCACTGGACGAAGCGAGCGAGGTATCAGGTACAGAGTATAGGAGAGTCTCTGTCCTTTCGCTACCAGGTAGCACCCCGAAGGGTTCTGGAGACAACTGGAGGTCCTCTGCCAGGTCGGAGGGGTGAAGAGACTCATGGGTAACCTCTACTTCGGAGTACACTAGGTCGGACTCACTGGATGAAGCAGCCGAGGTATCAGGTACAGAGTATAGGGAAGTCTCTCTCCAATTGTCATCAAGTGGTATCCCGGGGGATTCAGGAGGCAACAGGGGGTCCTCCGGTGTGGATTCTAGGTGGGCAGCAGTCTCTTCGGGCAGGAGAACTGGTGCACTACCCACGCACATTACCTGTTGGGGCTTCTCCGGGATACAGGAAGATGAAGCTTCAGTAGGGACTTCAAGGTTGGGGTCAGGAGGTCTCAGGGAGGACAGACCCTGGCGTGACGGCTTGCCTCTACGCCTAGCACGTCTGGACTGCATCTTGAGGTTGGGAGAAGTATTCCGGAGAGCGTAGTCACCCTGTGAGGATTCTGGGTGGGCAGTAGTCTCATTGGGCTGGAGGACTATTGCGCTACCCACACATATTACCCATCGGGGCTGCTCCCGGATATTGTGAAGTGAAGCTTCAGCAGGAGCCTCCGGGTTAGGATCATCGAAGACCATTAGAAAGGCCACCAGGAAGGCCATTATGTCCAGGACGATAGGATCCTGTGCGTCCCATAGGGGAGTAATCCAATTCAAGGCATCACCCGCTAGGTAAGACATCATGAATCCCACCTTAGCCCGATCTGTGGGAAAACAAAGAGGGTAGAACTTGAAGTGTAGCATGCATTGCTCCACAAATGCATGACTCTGTCTTGGATCCCCATAGTAACGTGGCGGATGCGCTGGAACGAGAGCTGATAGATCCATCTGGACGGGTGCGTAATTCGCCTGGAACTCAGCTAAGGAAAAAAAAATGTATTTATTTATTTTTAATGCATGTATTCGCTGGAAAACATCTCAGAGAGCGAAGGCCGTGGGGCTCAACGGGAACCATGGCCTGAGCATGCTGTAATGCACACGCCCGGGCTGAGCGGCGTGTGCGTGTGATTCCACTGGACCGTGCCGGAGAGTGAATGCCTGGAGGGGCGTAACTAGGTATTCACCCGATCCGACCAGGGTCGCTCGACGGCATACGACGCCAGTGCACCAAGGAGGAACCGAGCGGAGGGACCAGGTGCTACTCCAGGACAGACCCCGGACACGGCTGTTGACCCACACAGGGGAATACAGGAACAGACTGGTTAGGCTGGCACACAGACTGGTGGGTATAGGCAGTCACGACTGGTATGCAGGCAGGCGGGTATGCAGGCAAGTGGGTACAGGCAAGCACGGCTAGAGTGCAGACAGGGAGGCACTAGCAGGTAGGAACACAGGCGGGATAGGACCCAGTACACACTGGGACTCAGGAACAGAACCACAGATGTGGCAGACAAACACAGCAGAGTGAGGCCGTCCAGAGAGGTGAGCGAGAGCAGGGCAGGACGAGACCGCCTGAAGTGGTGAGCAAGAGTAGAGCAGGACAAGGCCGCCAGGAGCGGTGAGCAAGAGTACAACAGGACAAGGCCGCCAGGAGCTGTGAGCAAAGGGTCAGAGCTGAGGGAGACTGACAGAGCACTGAGCAAGGAGTCAGAGCAGAGCGAGACTGCCGGGGCAGTGAGCAAAGGAGTCAGAGCAGAGCGAGACTGCCGGGGCAGTGAGCAAAGGAGTCAGAGCAGAGCGAGACTGCCGGAGCAGTGAGCAAAGGCAGAGCAGGCTAGAACCGCCAGAGCAGTGAGCAAAGGCAGAGCAGGCTAGAACTGCCGGAGCGGTGAGCAAAGGCAGAGCAGGCTAGAACCGCCGGAGCGGTGAGCAAAGGCAGAGCAGGCTAGAACCGCCGGAGCGGTGAGCAAAGGCAGAGCAGGCTAGAACCGCCGGAGCGGTGAGCAAAGGCAGAGCAGGCTAGAACCGCCGGAGCGGTGAGCAAAGGCAGAGCAGGCTAGAATCGCTGTAGCGGTGAGCAAAGGCAGAGCAGGCTAGAATCGCCGGAGCGGTGAGCAAAGGCAGAGCAGGCTAGAACCGCCAGAGCGGTGAGCAAAGGCAGAGCAGGCTAGAACCGCCAGAGCGGTGAGCAAAGGCAGAGCAGTCTAGAACCGCCAGAGCGGTGAGCAAAGGCAGAGCAGGCTAGAACCGCCAGAGCGGTGAGCAAAGGCAGAGCAGGCTAGAACTGCCGGAGCGGTGAGCAAAGGCAGAGCAGGCTAGAACCGCCGGAGCGGTGAGCAAAGGTAGAGCAGGCTAGAACCGCCGGAGCGGTGAGCAAAGGCAGAGCAGGCTAGAACCGCCGGATCGGTGAGCAAAGGCACAGCAGGCTAGAACCACCGGAGCGGTGAGCAAAGGCAGAGCAGGCTAGAACCACCGGAGCGGTGAGCAAAGGCAGAGCAGGGGGGACAGGGCTCTGTTCACACGGAACAGACAGGAAGGGAAAGGCAGAACCAGATACCCACAGGGTACTTGCAGTGAAGTAGCGAGGGGACCACAAACTCACAAACGGGAGTACAGTGACAACGAGCAGGAGTTAGGTACGAGTTCAGACTCTGCAGAAAAAGGAAAGGTACGAAAATAGAGAAACACGGGAAACAGGCTAGAAGAGTATACAGACAAGAACAGACACAGTAGCAAGATACAGGAGCGGGTCTAGGTAGCAGCCCCTAGAAGGCGGGAGGAACAGGCTAGGAGCGTGTTCAGACAGGACAGACAAGATACAGGAGCGGGTCTAGGTAATCGGCCCCTAGAAGGCGGGAGGAACAGGCTAGGAGCGTGTTCAGACTGGACAGACTAGATACAGGAGCGGGTCTAGGAATGCAGCCCCTAGAGGGCGGGAGGAATAGGCTAGGAGCGTGTTCAGACAGGCCTGGAAATACAGCCTCCAGGATAGGCAGACAAGAGAACACAGAAGGGACCTGGCACATTCAGAGTGCAAGAGCACACTAAATGAAACACAATGCTCAGGCATGGGTTAATTGGAGCAGCTGGTTTAAATACCAGGTGACAGACAGCAATAGGCTGAGGACACACAAGGGGTGTGCCTGCAGCAGGTACAAAAAGCAGAAAGTGATTGGGCGCCGCCCTTAAGCAGCAGCACACAGAGGCAAGCAGACAGCATGGAGGGAAGCCAGAGAGACATTCTGGATTGGAGATCAAGTGCGTGCTCTTGCACAGTGGGAGATGGACCACTATGCAAAGACGCCGCCAGGTATGTTACACGGGGATCGCTCGTGCATGGCAGGCAATCCCCGCAAAGTTTTTTGGGCCGTGAAGCATATGGGGCGGAGACTTGAGCATGTCACTCAAATACCCACGATACTCAATGCATACTAGAACACCCGATGCAAACTCAAGTAGCGAGCACTTGCGCTTAACACTATTCGCCATATCGTCATCTTTTTTTCTTACTTTTGAAAAAAATCCCAACCCCATCACAACCCTAACCCCAACCCTAACCCCAACCCCAGCCCTAACCCTAACACAACCCTAACCCTAACACAACCCGAACCGTAGCACAACCCTAACCGTAGCACAACCCTAACCCTAGCACAACCCTAACCCTAGCACAACCCTAACCTGAGAGTTTATTTTTTACGCCGTTCCTCATGCGGTATAAGTGATTAGACGACCTTATTCTTCGGGTCGGTGAGACTACAGCGATACCAGAATCATATGGGGTTTTAATGACTGACAGCTGTCACACACTAAAAGACGCATTTTTTGTAAAATCTAGTTTTTGCATCGCCATATTTTGAGAGCTATAATTTTTCCAGATTTTGACAGACAGTCATTTGGCGGCTTGATTTTTGCGGGATGAGTTGACATTGTCATTGGTGCCATTTTCAGGCACGTGACATTTTTTGATCGCTTTCTATTCCGATTTTTGGGAGGCAGAATAAACAAAAACCAACAATTCAGGAATTGTTTTTTTTTGGGTTTTATTATTCTGTTCCGCGTGTGGTAAAATTGATAAGGCAGCTTTATTCTTCGGGTCAGTACGTTTACAGCGGTACGACATTTATATCGTATTTCTATGTTTTGCACTTTTACATAAAAGCAATTTTATAGAAAAAATTATTTTTTAGCATAGCTTTATTCTGAGAGCTATAACTTTTTTATTTTTTGGCTGATGGAGCTGTATGGCGGCTTGTTTTTTGCAGGACGAGATGACGTTTTCAGCAGTACCATTTTTCTTGATATTTGTCTTTTTGATCGTGTGTTATTCCATTTTTTGTTTGGCAGTATGGTGATAAAGCATTGTTTTTTGCTTCGTTTTTTATTTTATTTTTTTACCGTGTTCACTGAAGGGGTTAACTAGCGGGACAGTTTTATAGGTCAGGTTGTTTCGGACACGGCGATACCAAATATGTGTACTTTTATTGTTTTTTGTATAATAATATTTATTGATGGGTACATTATATTTTTATTTTTGGTGGATTATTTTTTTATTTTTTTTTTATATTTTTACAATTTTTTTTTTTTTTCACTTTCTGATAGTTTTTATACTTTATTACTTTGTCCCACTATGGGACTTTCACTTTTTTTTCTCTGATCGCCTGCATGGCACAGGAATGCAGCACCATCCCTGTGCCATGCAGGCTGTCAGCGCTGGACAGGGAGAAGATTGTTTGGAGATGCACTGCGCATGACCAAAAAATTTTCTTGCAGTCTGGTGACCCGGATGTTGTCATGACGACATCGGGTCGTCATGGCAATGACGCGCCCCCTGGGCCATATTCTTTAGGGGAATATCCGGAGCCGGATCAGATGGGAGTTGTAGTCTTCCGAGTGGCTGTGACCCGGTCCGTGCCCAGGGTGTCAAGCTCAGAGTATGTGGCAGTCCTACAGATGTTATAAAGTTCTTAATGTCGACTACGCCACCCGTTGTATTGCGGTCACTATGGCCGCCGCTGCAGCAGGGTCCGCTGAGGCTGATGGTGTTGGTGCAGCTTTTGGTAGTATAACCCCCAACGGGTGGGGTATAGCCTCAGGGGGTCAGGTGCAGAGGATGGGGGTTGTGGTGGTGCAGCATAGATGTTAAGTGAAGACAGAGTCGGGTTGTGCAGTTTAAGGTATTTACTCACTGCTGATGTTCCGGTCACTCCAGCTTCAAGTGACCACCCGAGCCGTGCTGCGTCCACCAGGTCCTGGATTCAGCAAACCCCCAAACAAGTCCGGAGCGTGACCCTGAGCTCTCCTTCTGTCCTTTCCTCTGGCCGTCCCCACTAGTGATCCACCTAGGTCCAGCTCCCTCGGGCCTTCTGTTGGGAGACCCTTGGCCTTGGGTTCCCTGACCCTAAACGTGGTTTGCCTTCAGGGTGGATGTGGTGGGTGGCCGTGGCAGATCCTGCCCACGGCCTCCGGTCTCTGGCTGAGGTGTGCTTAAGCCCCCACCAGTTTGGGATCCGGTACCCTATTGCCAACTCTTCACCCTGTGTTTGTATGTGGGTTCTCAGAGTTCCTTCTGTTTCCCCCTCTGGGTCTTTCTTTCTCTCCTCTCTCACTCTTGCTCTGGGGCTGCTCTGCTCTTCTGCTTTCTTCCTCTGCAAAGACTGACTGACCCTGATCTTTGATGGTGCCCACCTTATATACACCCTCTATGTGTGAGCTCAGGTGACCAGCACCCAATGAGCTCCTATCTTTACCCAGGCTGCTCCCCCTATCTGCCCCTACACTACTTGGGATGTACCACCCCCCTCCCACTCCAGCCAGGAACAGACTCGGTCGTACCTGCACATTTCTAAGTGGGAGTACCGTCGGCCTGCTCCTCGGAAATGGGATGTGTGTAGTGCATGCAGTCTACCGAGCTCAGGTCCACACTCCATCCTTACCCGGGAGTGGAATATCACACCTCTGGGTTGAGGTGCAATACCCCTGCAGCAGCCGAATCCTCAGGGTGCTACATTCCCCCCTGGTAAATCACAGCACGTCCTCGGGCTGTAAGAACAAAACACCATAAAACATACAAATTTTTGCATAACATATAAAACATCATTCAAAACATTATATATATATATATCAATAAAACTTTTCATATAAAACATTCTCGTCGCCTCTGGCTCCTCCTCCGGTCACTGTGCAACGTGTGACCGGGTAAAGTGCGACAGTCTTTTCTTGAAAAATGGTTTTCCTATAAAACCGGTAGGGAGCGCTTTAGGACGCGCAACTATATACAAAAGGGAAGGTGGCCGCTCTCAGTCCTCGGCCAGGTAATGGGAATAGGGAGGAATGACAGCTCTCAGTCCTCGGTCAGTGGGATTTAAGGGTTAAACGGGTAAACAGTTCACACTTGCTGGTCCCAACGGGGACTATGATAGCAGCAGTAACAGTTCACGGTGCCCCGACGGGCAACTATATACAGCTTCTGCTTCGCTGTACTTAACGACGACGTCCTCCTGCTCTTTCTTTATGGTTTCCTTTAGCTTCAGTTTCAGTTTCAGACCCGTCCGGGCACGTATGCTGGGCGAACAGGTCTTCTCCCAGATGCGGCACTTTTGGTCTTATGGGCGCAGTGGTGTTAGCGCCCGGGTTGCCCGGGCCTTGCGGCCAGGCCTGGGGTATCTGGAAGGTGAAGGGCACCGTAAGGACGGCGGCGCCCTGGGCTACTTGGCCCTGCGACCAGGCCGGGGGCTCCGCGGAGGTAGGGGGCGCTGTTGGTATTGCGGCGCCCGGGGGTACTAGGCCTTGCGACCAGGCTGGTGGTACTTCCTGCTTGGTCACGCTCGGGGTCGAGGCGTGTGACGTCACAGGGGTCGCGGCTCCCGTTTGAGGCCTAGTCTGCGGCGGTGACGTTGCAGCGACGGGCACGGCAGGATAGACTTCGGGCTCTGCGACGGGGAGCTGGGGCAGGTACGCGGTTTCCCGGTTTGGGGTATAGACGTCCCCTTTACCTGCCTCCACTCGTTCGGCTCCCTTCTCGTCGCCGTCTCCGGCCTTCAGTCCTCCCGCGCCATCCTCAGAGGCGGTCTGTCTCCTCGTCTCGGGTGGCGTGCTCCGCTGACAGGTCTCGGTCTGCTGGGCCATCTCACGGCTCCACTCCGCCAACGTCTCTCGCTGCACCCGGGCCATCCTCCTTGCGAGGCCCTCCAGAGCGGTCTGTGCACACTCCCGGTCTCGGGGGAGCTGTGCTAGGACCTCCACTAGGCCTAGTGGGGTCGTTGTTTCCAGCAGGCTCCTGACCAACGGGTCGGTGCTGCTCTGCTCTCCTACAGTTGCCTCCAGCAGGCTCCTGGCCAGCGAGCCGGTGCTGCTCTGCTCTCCCTCCTCTGTTTTTAGCAGGCCTTCTGGAGTGGCGACCGGCAACAGGCTCCTGACCACTGGGTCGGTGCTGCCTGGAGTGGCGGCCCGCATCAGGCTCCTGACCGCTGGGTCGGTGCTGCCTGGCTCTCCCTCCAGACGTCTTGTCTCCGGGTGCGCTCTCTCCAGACTGCTCCAAGCGACACCCATCTTTGTTCTCTTCTTCTCAGTCCTCCCACTTCGAGGGCGGTCCCGGGGCCACTTGGTGATTGTCAGCTCCAGGGGCAGTTCTTTCACGCTGACAGACACCTCTAGCATCACAGTCTCTGTTGGTGGGGGCTGTTTCCACTTTTGGCGCCATTTTCGGTCCTGGCCCACGATGGGAGGTGGCCTCTTGCCACCCTCTGGCACGCCCATAATGGCGTCCGCTCCCCCAAGGCGGGAAATCTTCGGAAATGGCGGGAATCGTTTCCCAGTGGCGGGAAACTCTGCAGATGGCGGGAAAAAGCTGTTAATGGCGGACAACCGGCGGGAATCGATCTGTGATGGAGTCCGATGGCGGGGACCCTCCGGAACCGGCAGGAGACTTCTTTTTGAGGTAAACTCGTTCTTTTCTTCAGGCACGCAGTACCCGGTTGTTGTGGGCACGTAATCCTGCCGACTACGCCAAAGTTGACGCGCCCCCTGGGCCATATTCTTTAGGGGAATATCCGGAGCCGGATCAGATGGGAGTTGTAGTCTTCCGAGTGGCTGTGACCCGGTCCGTGCCCAGGGTGTCAAGCTCAGAGTATGTGGCAGTCCTACAGATGTTATAAAGTTCTTAATGTCGACTACGCCACCCGTTGTATTGCGGTCACTATGGCCGCCGCTGCAGCAGGGTCCGCTGAGGCTGATGGTGTTGGTGCAGCTTTTGGTAGTATAACCCCCAACGGGTGGGGTATAGCCTCAGGGGGTCAGGTGCAGAGGATGGGGGTTGTGGTGGTGCAGCATAGATGTTAAGTGAAGACAGAGTCGGGTTGTGCAGTTTAAGGTATTTACTCACTGCTGATGTTCCGGTCACTCCAGCTTCAAGTGACCACCCGAGCCGTGCTGCGTCCACCAGGTCCTGGATTCAGCAAACCCCCAAACAAGTCCGGAGCGTGACCCTGAGCTCTCCTTCTGTCCTTTCCTCTGGCCGTCCCCACTAGTGATCCACCTAGGTCCAGCTCCCTCGGGCCTTCTGTTGGGAGACCCTTGGCCTTGGGTTCCCTGACCCTAAACGTGGTTTGCCTTCAGGGTGGATGTGGTGGGTGGCCGTGGCAGATCCTGCCCACGGCCTCCGGTCTCTGGCTGAGGTGTGCTTAAGCCCCCACCAGTTTGGGATCCGGTACCCTATTGCCAACTCTTCACCCTGTGTTTGTATGTGGGTTCTCAGAGTTCCTTCTGTTTCCCCCTCTGGGTCTTTCTTTCTCTCCTCTCTCACTCTTGCTCTGGGGCTGCTCTGCTCTTCTGCTTTTTTCCTCTGCAAAGACTGACTGACCCTGATCTTTGATGGTGCCCACCTTATATACACCCTCTATGTGTGAGCTCAGGTGACCAGCACCCAATGAGCTCCTATCTTTACCCAGGCTGCTCCCCCTATCTGCCCCTACACTACTTGGGATGTACCACCCCCCTCCCACTCCAGCCAGGAACAGACTCGGTCGTACCTGCACATTTCTAAGTGGGAGTACCGTCGGCCTGCTCCTCGGAAATGGGATGTGTGTAGTGCATGCAGTCTACCGAGCTCAGGTCCACACTCCATCCTTACCCGGGAGTGGAATATCACACCTCTGGGTTGAGGTGCAATACCCCTGCAGCAGCCGAATCCTCAGGGTGCTACAGCAACATCCTGGAAGCCACGGCAGACAGCGCTGGAAGCCGGAAGAGGAGGAGGACTTCGATCGCAGCATCGCGGGGGTTAATGTGCTGGGAGCGGTGTGTAATGGTGGCGGTGACCCGGTCCGTGACCCAGGGCGGTCAATTAAAGATTAAAGAAAAGGGGAATAAAGTTTTTAGAGATAATGTTCGTGACAACACTTGTGGTATGCGGCTATATGGGGCTGCCGCTGCGGTGCAGATCCTCTGGAGCTGATGGTGACACAACAGAGTTGGTTCAGCTCTCCACAGGTAGAGCTAAGCTCCAGGGCAGGATATAGTGATGCTATGTGGTAGATATTGTTGGTGCTGTGTAATGCAGGGCCGGTGATGGCGCAGCAATAATTCCAGGACACAGTGGGGTGCAGTCTTCAGGTTTTACTCACAGTTGTTCAAGACTTCAGGTTACAAGGGCCAGTATGTAACCTCCCACGTCATCCTGTGTCCTCCAGGGAAGGGGTGCAGCAATCTCTCAAGTCTCTCAGGAGTACTTAAATGGGACCCCGTTTTATGTGCCTTTCCCGGTCGTCTTCCCTGCGCTGGCTCTTGCCTTCCCGCCCTGCGCCTCACAATCAGTGTCCCTAGCAAGTAGCCTCTGGTCTTGTGGGGCGACAAGCAGTCCCCCTATGAGGCCACCTTTTTTGTAATTGTGGCAGTTGGCTGAAGCACCTTGAAAATGCAGCAGCCTCTGGTTATCTAGCTGAGCCTCGTTGTTCTCCACTAGTTAGGGGCCGGTCCTCTCTCTGCGGCCTGATCCCTCCACGTCCGTGTAGATTCAGGCGCACGGGTGGCATCCGCACTCGCCGTGCCCCTGGGATCTCCTCCTTTCCTCTTGGAGCCCTCCTCACCGCTCCTCTCTTCTCTTCAGTCTCTCCTCCTCGGCCTCTCACACTGGGCCCTGCTCCTTTCTCTCCACTCAACTCTTGCTCCAAGCACTGGAGCCAGGAGCCTGGACCCTCCTACATTGCTCTCCTGAGCAAGACTGGCTGCTTTAGATGGTTCCCCTCCTTCTTATACTCCTTCTGTTGGTGCTCCCCTGATCTACTTCCTCCACCCACCTCCTCTACCTAGTTCCACCCTCCAGCTAGGGACCAGGGACTGTGCTCTCCCTTAGGAGCAATCTCTTTCAAAAGAAAATCGCCGCACTGTGGTCTAATGGTGCTCAAGTAGGGGCCGAACCCGCAGATATATGAAAAAAGCCTTGGCACTCGGAATGTTTCCAAATGTGAAAATTTTATTATTGCAGTCCAAAATATTATAAAACGTTTCGGTCTTAGTGACCTTCATCAGTTAACTGCAAAATGTAACATATTGTGAGTACAGAAAATACAATACATATATTAAATACAATAGACATTCAAATTTTATACATGTAAGGGACAGGACCACTGACAAGGAAAGACAACGTGAGGATGGTAATTAGGAGGGATAGGGGACAGGGATGCGGATCTATAAGCAGTGCTCAGTAGATTAAGGCAGACTACACATACCGCATGTTAGAATGTGGCTAAGGATACTGATATTCACTCAGTATGGACGATAATGGTAAGGACCACCTAGAATCAATAATATAAGTGAGCATGTATACAGAAGCTAGTATGTTACGCAGGGAGTGCTGTGTTAGTGACAGAGGGCATTACCTTATTGCTTCATATGACCTGGATGGCGCCAGAACGCGGTGTCCACCGCTTGTTGTGGTAGCCAGTGTGTGTGAGAAGGTTCTCATTTATGCAGGAGCTAATAGAGCCCTGCGCAGGTGCTGCTGGGGTTAATTAGCGTGCACTTGGGAGGCTGAGCGCGCGGGACCGGAAGTAGCTCGATGACGTAGCCGGAAGTGACGTTCCCTAGTGATGATTGCGTTCCACAGTCACTGTGTTTGCGTTCCAGCTAGCAGGAAGCACTAGTACGTGCTAGTAGAGAAGAGGGGCGATTTCCTGGACTAGGGTATAACTGAGTAGGGCTTTCAGAGAGGAGGAGGAGGAGAGGACCAAGGGTAGAGAACATCTGAAACAAAAATAATCGCAATTAATATCATGATATACTGAACAAAATCGCACAGCTTGAAAAGGATAATAGTTGAACTATAGTAGATGAATAATTTATATACAGTCTATTCACATAAGTGCCTAAAACCAGAAAGCTGTAAATTTATACATAAGGCATTTTACAATGAGCGGTATGTATACAATACTGCGTTAGTGAATAAGTCTATGTACCTGTGTCTGCATTACATTGTGTGTCTGCATTTCATTGTGTGACACCTGTATGTATACAAATGGTGATCTAATTTTCCTCGTGTGGATGTTGGATATTCATGTACACGGATACACCTACATATTCCCATTAATGTATATACGTACAAGAAAAGCGTACGGAAAAAAGTGTATAGAGAAAATATAGACATAAATCCCAGCATATTGTTACCTAGGTGCTAGATGACTGTCTGGGCTGTCTAGACAATGGGTGAGTATCCATTAGGTGAAGGATAGTAAGTCGTATTCGCGGTTGAGGCCTTTGGGTGATAGAGACTCTAGAGTGTGTATCCAGAAGGCCTCTCTCTGTTTAAGGAGGCGGATACGATCGCCACCACGTCTTGGTTGTGGAACCTGTTCTAGGACTTGGTACTTCAGTTGAGATATATTATGTCCCTGCTTAAGGAGTCCGACACTGACCCTAGACTTACTGACCTGATAATTGACCTACTCACCATAGTACTTCACAAAAACTACTTCATGTTCCAAGATAAGTACTATCTCCAGGTCAAAGGGACGGCTATGGGCTCGAACGTAGCGCCACCGTATGCTAACTGCTACATGGCAGCCTTCGAGACCCAGGTAGTCTATACTAACCCTCTCTTCCAGACACATTCCGTACTCTGGAAGAGATACATTGATGACATCTTTTGCATCTGGAATGGCACCCCGGAAACCCTTAACACGTTCTTCAACCTCCTCAACACAGCCTGGCCTGATCTAGGTTTTACTGTCACCTATGACCAGCATAAAGTAAGCTTCTTGGACACTGTCGTCATCAAAGATGACGATGGCTTCCTCTCCACAGACCTGTATTCTAAACCGACGGACTGCAATGGACTACTCCACTATTCCAGCAATCATCCGGCACATATCAAAAGATCTATCCCTAGGTCCCAGCTCAAGAGAGTAGAGAGGATAGTATCAGATCCCAGTACACGCCATCAAAGGCTACAAGAAATGGGCTCTAAGTTCATCTCCAGAGGATACCCTCCATCTTTACTAACAATTCAACAAACAGAGCCTCGGCCTCGCAGCGATAATTTCGACCGGATTCCTTTTGTCCACACTTTTCACCCCTATGCATATGTTTTACATAAAACAATCCGAAAAAACTGGAATATACTGCGCTCAGGCTATCCTACTATCCCTAGCTTCCAGAAGCCCTTTTTGCCCTGCTTCAAACGGGCCCGCAATCTCAGAGATTCTTTAGTTCGGGCAGATATAGGCGTCACCAAACATGGACCCACACAACGATTCCTGCAGAACCCCAAAACCGGCACATTCCCATGCCTCCAATGCAGACAATGCAATAACGTCCTACGAGGAAATACCATTCACCACCCACATACGGGTAAGAAATTTCACATCAAAGGCTACTTCACCTGTGAAAGTTCCTTTGTGGTATACCTTATCAAATGCCCTTGTGGCAAGATATATATAGGTGAGACCACCCAATCCGTTAGGGACAGGATCTCTAAACACAAGTCCACAATCCGCTACAAAAACCTATTACTACCCATTCCACACCACTTTATCAGTAAAGGACATAATATATCTCAACTGAAGTACCAAGTCCTAGAACAGGTTCCACAACCAAGACGTGGTGGCGATCGTATCCGCCTCCTTAAACAGAGAGAGGCCTTCTGGATACACACTCTAGAGTCTCTATCACCCAAAGGCCTCAACCGCGAATACGACTTACTATCCTTCACCTAATGGATACTCACCCATTGTCTAGACAGCCCAGACAGTCATCTAGCACCTAGGTAACAATATGCTGGGATTTATGTCTATATTTTCTCTATACACTTTTCTCCGTACGCTTTTCTTGTACGTATATACATTAATGGGAATATGTAGGTGTATCCGTGTACATGAATATCCAACATCCACACGAGGAAAATTAGATGACCATTTGTATACATACAGGTGTCACACAATGAAATGCAGACACACAATGTAATGCAGACACAGGTACATAGACTTATTCACTAACGCAGTATTGTATACATACCGCTCATTGCAAAATGCCTTATGTATAAATTTACAGGTTTCTGGTTTTAGGCACTTATGTGAATAGACTGTATATAAATTATTCATCTACTATAGTTCAACTATTATCCTTTTCAAGCTGTGCGATTTTGCTCAGTATATCATGATATTAATTGCGATTATTTTTGTTTCAGATGTTCCCTACCCTTGGTCCTCTCCTCCTCCTCCTCTCTGAAAGCCCTACTCAGTTATACCCTAGTCCAGGAAATCGCCCCTCTTCTCTACTAGCACGTACTAGCGCTTCCTGCTAGCTGGAACGCAAACACAGTGACTGTGGAACGCAATCATCACTAGGGAACGTCACTTCCGGCTACGTCATCGAGCTACTTCCGGTCCCGCGCGCTCAGCCTCCCAAGTGCACGCTAATTAACCCCAGCAGCACCTGCGCAGGGCTCTATTAGCTCCTGCATAAATGAGAACCTTCTCACACACACTGGCTACCACAACAAGCGGTGGACACCGCGTTCTGGCGCCATCCAGGTCATATGAAGCAATAAGGTAATGCCCTCTGTCACTAACACAGCACTCCCTGCGTAACATACTAGCTTCTGTATACATGCTCACTTATATTATTGATTCTAGGTGGTCCTTACCATTATCGTCCATACTGAGTGAATATCAGTATCCTTAGCCACATTCTAACATGCGGTATGTGTAGTCTGCCTTAATCTACTGAGCACTGCTTATAGATCCGCATCCCTGTCCCCTATCCCTCCTAATTACCATCCTCACGTTGTCTTTCCTTGTCAGTGGTCCTGTCCCTTACATGTATAAAATTTGAATGTCTATTGTATTTAATATATGTATTGTATTTTCTGTACTCACAATATGTTACATTTTGCAGTTAACTGATGAAGGTCACTAAGACCGAAACGTTTTATAATATTTTGGACTGCAATAATAAAATTTTCACATTTGGAAACATTCCGAGTGCCAAGGCTTTTTTCATACATTTAGGAGCAATCTCGTCCTTCCCTACTGAAGTTGAGTGTATTGGAGGTGGGTGTGTGGGTCCAGAGTAGTGCTCCCTCCTTACCTGAGAGTGGGGTACCACACCTCTGGGTGAGATGCAGTACCTCTGTGGCGACTGAACCCGCAGGAGTACCACATACCCCCCCTGTTAAACACAGCACGTCCGTGGGCTGGAACAGAGCAAAAACACAGGTGTTTTTAGACATACAAAATTTTTAGATGCATCACATAGAAAAACAATCATAACTTTTCTTCTCTTTATGGGAGGCTCTTTTTCTTAAACGTTTCAGGTTACTATATAAACCTTTTTTAAATAACATTTTTCTTCACATAATGTATATAAAAAAAAATTTCATATAAAATATTTTTCAGCAAGCTACAGTGAGATCCATAACCGGGTGTCCAGCTCACTGGTGAAGGTGCAAAGTGGGGGAGACCCATCCACAACAAATCCCCAACGTAGGCCCTGGGTGTGGCTGCAGGGCATAACTGATCCAGTCGTTGGACCACGTCTTTGGCCACGCCAAACGGGTTTTTGTTCGGTGGTCTTGATAAAACCAACAAGAAGCACTTTAAGAAGTGCTAACTATATACAATGAAAGTTTTTTGGTTGCTCACCGTCCACAACCTATGAGTCCTTGTACCTTTACCGGGTACACTAAACAAATGGAGAAACTTTTTAAACATACACAATGATTATTGCAATACCCTTCCGGGTAACTATGTACAGTTCTTAAACTTTTTTAAAGAGATAGTTTAGTAGTGGTGCCCCTTCCGGGGAAACAATGGATCACCACTAGATGGCTTAGCTGGGTCATCAGCCGCAGACGGCAGAGACATGTCCTCCTCCTCCACCACTCTGTGAACATGGAGGGCGTACCATCCACGCTCTCCTCTATGCCGGGTATAGGTAACCCTGTCGCCAGGGTAAAGATACCATCCTGGGTGTCCCTGTTGGAGATGGGACTCCACGTCACGCCGGTTGACGAAGAGGTCCGTGGCCATTTGCGGCTCCCTGATGAAGTCCCATCCAGCTTCCAGGTCAAATTTTACCACGGTCCCCTCAGCGCGTGGACTGGGTTTGGCCGGCTTAACTTTGCGGGCCCGGGTCTTTTCTTGCATATTGCGGGCCTCCATCTTTTCCCACCGCTCTTGTCGCTCCTTGTGCTCCGCTGCCAGCTTCCGGAGCTCCTGCTCGCAGTAATCCTCCATTCTGTGGGCCTCAGCTTGGGTTTCCCACGGGAACCCCATGAGATCACCCTCCAGGTTATTCCACCGGTACTCCACTCCATCTCCTTTACAGGCGACCGGGGGCGCAGGCATGGGCAGTAGAGGGGCTCCCTGCTGGTCCTCAAACTTCGCAGACCAGTCCCACGTGGGGTGCCCGTACACCCATTCGGGTGCGGAGGCAGGTGGTTTCTCTAGGGGGCCCAGGAGCGTGTCAGCGCTGTCGGCGCCCGGGGCAGGTATGCGGTTGTAACCTGCTCCTGCGGCCGCTCCGGTACTGCACATCGCCTCCAGGTCCAGGACAGGCTCCGCCTGGGCTGGGGTACTGATGGTGGGACACAGCGTGCACCACTGCTGGGTCAGCTTCACTAGCAGCTCATCCCTCCATAGCGCGACAGCGGCCTGCTGGGCCTCTTCCATCCGCCGCCCAGCTCCTGTACCTTGGCGCGGAGGAAACCAGTATCCTCCAGAGACAGTTTGGTCAGGACCCCTTCCAGGTTGAGGGAGGAATCCGTTGGCTGCAGGCCACGGGCGGGAGTCTGGTTCATGTCTCCGTCCATGGTGCCTGCCGGGTGCGTTCTGTCTCCACTGCTGGTGACCCCGCCCTGTCTGTAAGATTTTTCTTCTCCTCTCCTCTTTCTGGGGTGGTTCCATGGCAGCTTGCTGTCGGCCACACCTGGGGGCGGCTTCCCCAGACTGATGAACAAGTCTAGGTATATGGCCTACAGGTGCATGGGGCGGGCTCCGCTTTTGGCGCCATTCTGGGACCCGGCCCACGATGGGAGGTTTCTTGTCGTCCTTTATCACACACATAATGGCGCCCGTTCTTCTGGGGCGGGCGCTGCTTTCAGTATCAAACACAGTCTATAGGCGCACGGGACCCGTGATAACGGGTCGATTCATTCTGTTTGTGACGCCAAGTTGACGCGCCCCCTGGGGCTGTGGGGTACTCGGTGCCGGGCTGGTTGGTGCTGGGGATGTCACGGTGGCGGTGACCCAGGGCGGTCAATTAAAGATTAAAGAAAAGGGGAATAAAGTTTTTAGAGATAATGTTCATGACACCACCTGTGGTATGCGGCTATATGGGGCCGCCGCTGTGGTGCAGATCCTCTGGAGCTGATGGTGACACAGCAGAGTTGGTTCAGCTCCCTGCAGGTAGAGCTAAGCTCCAGGGCAGGATATAGTGATGCTATGTGGTAGATGTTGTTGGTGCTGTATAATGCAGGGCTGGTGATGGCGCAGCAATAATTCCAGGACACAGTGGGATGCAGTCTTCAGGTTTTACTCACAGTTGTTCAAGACTCCAGGTTACAAGGGCCAGTATGTAACCTCCCACATCATCCTGTGTCCTCCAGGGAAGGGGTTCAGCAATCTCTCAAGTCTCTCAGGAGTACTTAAATGGGACCCCGTTCTATGTGCCTTTCCTGGTCGTCTTCCCTGCGCTGGCTGTTGCCCTCCTGCCCAGCGCCTCACAATCAGTGTCCCAAGCCAGTAGCCTCTGGTCTTGTCGGCTCTCCACTCAACTCTTGCTCCAAGCACTGGAGCCAGGAGCCTGGACCCTCCTACACTGCTCTCCTGAGCAGGACTGGCTGCTTCTAGATGGTTCCCCTCCTTCTTATACTCCTTCTGTCGGTGCTCCCCTGATCTACTTACTCCACCCACCTCCTCTACCTAGTTCCACCCTCCAGCTAGGGACCAGGGACTGTGCTCTCCCTTAGGAGCAATCTCGCCCTTCCCTACTGAAGTGGAGTGTATTGGATGTGGGTGTGTGGGTCCCGGGTAGTGCTGCCTCCTTACCTGAGAGTGGGGTACCACACCTCTGGGTGAGATGCGGTACCTCTGTGGCGACTGAACCCGCAGGGGCGCCACACATAGCCTCCTATATATAGTATGGGCCCCCTCATAGCCACCTATTTATAGTATGGGTCCCCACATACCCCCCTGTGTACAGTATGAGTCCTTACATAGCCTCCTATATACATTATGAGCCCCCACATTGCCTCTTATATACATGCAAACATACGATATACATAAGAAAAAAACAACACATGCTCATCTCGCTCCTGTTCCCCAGCTGCTCTGCTGTTTCTTCTGCACTGATTCTCTCCACTGCAGATGCAATGAAGTGATATCATCAAATCTGCTTGCTCACATGCTGATTGGTGGAAGAAGGAACCAATGGCCCCTCCTCCACCAATATATGGACCTCTGTTTGTATCCTGATGATGCGGATAGCTGTGATGACAGCGACGGGCAGGCGGGCGAGGGCATGGTGCGGCCCTTGTACCCTGTTTCAGCCATTCGGCTGTCTCGGTCGAAGGCCCAGATTCAAAGAACCGAGAGCTCTGATATTTTAAAGGGAGAATGACAGGGTTCTTCCTAATCATGTAATCAAACAAGGTGTGACACATGCAAATGATGTGCACTATCCCATGTGGTCAAGTTGGACATTTTACACTAGCAGGTGGTGTATAATACAAGTTTCCCCTATATCTATTTAGAGCTAGAAAAAAAAAGAATTATTTTTTAGGACTTTTTACTGGTAATACTGTATACTGTGGATAATTAATAACCATTAACTAGATTTTTAAATTCATGATACATATTTACGTAGAAGTTCTGAGCTGTATAAACCATGAAACAGAGTGTAGAGATCCTACCCCAGGAACGAGAATCTAAAATCTGGTATTTTGCTGTGGAAATCAATGTTTGTGAGTCTAGTAAAGGAATTAGAGAGGAGCGAATTGATGCTAAACAAATTGAAGTTGATTAGCTTTTCCAAAAATGGGAGAATTCACATGAATCCGAATTTTGGACTATTCATTTTGCACTTAAACCAGCAAAATGGCATCCATTCATCTACCATTCTGCTGGATTCTGATGGATGGGGAAATAATAAACTTTTATACCCATTTCTATTCAGACCTTCACATGCCTGTCATACTGTTTTTGCTCCTGCCCAGTTTTCCCAATCGGCTTCTCTTCTTTCTTTTCCCTACAAGTATTCCAGTGGACGTTAGCAGAGTAGACTTGGCTGTAGGTGCTGCAACGTGGGCTGGAGCGGAAGAAGCAGCCATGGACACGCTCGCTCAAAGGTGGCGCACATGGGTCATGGACCCACTGTGCCATGGGGCCGGGCTGACTAGGAGGGGCATAGCTAAGCGGCTACCTGATGGTCACTGGAGTTCCTGATATTTCAGACAGTTTTGAACTGCAGGTAGCTAGCAGATACCACTCCTAGGCAGTTCCCGGTACCACAGCTGTCGATCCCAGGGGTTGGGTTAGCTGGATGGAGACAAGGGAGCAAAGTCACAGACAGTCAGGATTCGGAGACTGAAGGACAGTCTGGACAATATGGGGTTCGGAGATATGTTCTCGTTCAGACACAGGTCTCAGGAAATGATTCTGGTACCGCCAAATAGGTTTCAGGGTCACAAATAAACTGCACAAGACTGCAGGGTCGATACTGAATAAGGAAATAACTTTATTAGACTAAGGATGG
The DNA here is from genome assembly GCF_046119375.1 of Phyllobates terribilis. Taxonomy (NCBI): domain Eukaryota; kingdom Metazoa; phylum Chordata; class Amphibia; order Anura; family Dendrobatidae; genus Phyllobates; species Phyllobates terribilis. The sequence goes on from NW_027362762.1 coordinate 698,550,538, forward strand.
GGTACCTGGCAAAACGCAGTTGCACACACACAATCACTAACAAACTATAGGGATTGCTCAGGCACCTTCCTATTGGCGAGGGTACCTTTTATACAAGATGCCTCCCAGCTATTGGCTGGGGGCATCTTTGCAGGTGTGCGCACGGCCCCTTTAAGAGCAGTGAAGCCTGTGCGGCCTGCATAGGAGAAGGTGGGGAGGAGTGCGAGGACCCTGCTGCGGCCGGAGTGGTGAGTATGCCGGTGTCCCCGCATGGAGAGAGCAGGGGAACCAAGCGGTGGCACCGGCAATGGCTGTTACTCATGTCAATGTTATGAGGCCATTGTGTGTCTGGAAATATAAGAGGAAATGTGGGATTGCACAAGTTCTTTTTTAGATAGGAAATACTGACAAAACTGTTTTTGTGTAATGCCCAGTGCATACCATGATGGTTATTTTGTTTGGCACTTTTTCAGTTCCTTTGTCCCTTATTTAGGAAGGAAGAAATCAGAGATTCACGCCAACTTCATTAACTTCATATTGGACTTAAAATGTAAAGTGCCATTAAACAATCAGTTGTTTCAATGCATTTTAAGAGCAGTCCATTATGGTTACTCCTGAAACCCAGTTCTTTCACAAATCATTTTGAAAGCTACTTACTAGCATTGGTCATTTCAAATGGAAAACATCATACTGCAAACAATTAGTATTGATCAATAGCTCAGATGATTTTGTTCCCAACGTAACATTGATAATCTCTGTTTCTGAGTAATGCATACCTCCAGTTATTCTGCCATTTAAATATTTACAGCTGCCCAGGGAATATAGATGGAATTATTAAATATTTATGCTGTACTTTTATCCTGCAAAGAATTCCATATTTAGCATGGAGGATTCCGTTAGAAGAACCCTTAGGATCAATTCATATAACGCATCTAAACAATATGAAAAATATGTACAAAGTTTTGAACTACTATTTCAAATCCTGCTCAATCTATAGTGATAGTTAATTTTTTGCATATTTCTTCTAAACAATATATCTATTAATAATTGTTAAAGGCTACAATTTAGGGTGACTATCTATAAAATAATCATAGGTCCAACATTTGTTCTAATCCACTTCTTAATATAGCTTAATAGTAGAGATGAATCTTTGTAAATTTGAATTTTCCGGCTTGCAGAATTTGTCCAAAAATTTGATTGGAAAGTAAATTCTCCATGAATCTCAGGTACTCCAATTGCCCTGAAAAGACACGTATAATATGCTGAAGTCCCCTAGGACTGTATGGAATCTGCTTAATTCAAACACAGCCTGTGGGGAGAGGTTTCTCCAGGTCACCCATGTGGTAATCTCCGTGAAAACTTTGCTAAGCAGGTTATACAACTTTTTCTGGTAATACACCAAGTTGGACTCCCTATTTAAAACAAGAAAAAATTTCCCCAATTTGCTTTTATAGCGAGATTCTAAAAGCATCTTTATCTAATAGTCATCTAATAGTCATCCCTTTGCTTGCTGATAACAAAACACCTATCATTTCACAAGTATTCCAGCATACAACTTGCCATGCTTGCCCACAGCACCGTGGGCCCCATTGGCCCTTTTTCATGCCTAAACTGTGATGGTTATGTATCATGGCCAATGTCATCATCGTAATTTTCTCTATGTGTCACGTGTGTGTCAGAAGTTTGGCGTTTGGCATTACAGACATCTTCTTAGAGGCTGTCTTTAGGACTTAGCGCCTACCTTCCTCTGGCTATTTAACTCCTGGGTGTATAAATACCTGCTGTGCACAGAGGGAGGTGCCAGCAATATTCATTACTCCTTGTGAGACTTCAGCAAGAGCAGTACTTCCTCCTCTCTGGTGTTTGAGGATGTGTGCGCATTTGTCTGGAGTCATCTAAAAGCTAAGCGATTTCCCCTGTTAGTCCTTCCTTTTTCTCTTTAGAGTTCAGTGGAGATCGACCAGTGCTCATCTCCGCCCTTCCCTAGCCTGAGTCTAATGCCAGGGAAAGACAGGGTGAGGCATGCGGGGATTGGTTAAGAGTAGTGTTGAGTGAGCATGCTCGACACTGCTCGGTACTAGCCTGTTTGTCCTTCCTTTTTCTCTTTAGAGTTCAGTGGAGATCGACCAGTGCTCATCTCCGCCCTTCCCTAGCCTGAGTCTAATGCCAGGGAAAGACAGGGTGAGGCATGCGGGGATTGGTTAAGAGTAGTGTTGAGCGAGCATGCTCGACACTGCTCAGTACTCGCCCGAGTATCACGCTACTCGGGATGTTCGGCGAGCACCGAGCATTTCCGGGTTACTCGGGCGGGAGCTCGGGTCTCCGCCTTGCATGTTTGGCGCTCTTTACAGAGCCAATGAACATGCAGGGATTGCCAGCCAGTCACTGTAATGCCACAGCCATGTTGTTTGTGGGCATTACAGTGATTGGCTGGCCGCACAGCGTCACCTCGAGTATTTAAAACCGGGCGCCGCCATCTTGGACACAGTCACTCCGGATCAGACAGTGTAGGGACAGCGCTGCTGATTTAGGGAGCGATATATCCTGCAAAATAGTTAGTGTAGGGTCTGTAAAGGCTGCCAGATCAAACAAACAGTCCTTCTCAGGACTAATATCCATCCCAGGTATATCAGGCAGGCAGGCAGGCTGTATAGGAGACGCAGTGGTTATACCAGCAAACGCTGCATTACAGTCCTGTGTGCTGCTCCTGTTGCTGAAATTGCTGGACTTAACTCCAAGTCCCAGGGGCCAGGAAAAATCCTTTTTTTTTAATCTAAATCCTCTTTTATTTTTCCTCCTTCACAATGTACAAATACCCATCTTATTAACCTTTTGGTGCCCCCCCCCCCCTCAAAAAAAAAAGTGTGCCTCTGATTTTTCAGACCCAAATATATCTGTTGAAAATAGTCTGGTGTAGGCCAGAGAAATAGAAGTGTGGTTTTGCAGTTCTATGGGCCATTTGTATCTAAAAAAAACAGTTTGAGTGTGTAGCTCACTGTTCAGCCGCAAATATATATATATTTTAAAAAGCCTGGTATACACCAGTAAATTATTACTGTGGTTTTGATGTTCCACGGTAAAACATCTCTATTATCCTGTTTTTGGCATTTTTTGCTGTATAAAAATAATAATAGTGTCTCCCTGATTTTTCAGACACAAATATATCTGTTGAAAATAGTCTGGTGTAGGCCAGAGAGACAGAAGTGTGCTTTTGCTGTTCCACGGTAAAAAATCTCTATTATCCTGCTTTTTGCATTTTTTGCTGTAAAAAAAAAAAATAGTGTCTCCCTGATTTTTCAGACACAAATATATCTGTTGAAAATAGTCTGGTGTAGGCCCGAGAAATAAAAGTGTGGTTTTGCAGTTCCACGGTACAAACCTCTGTATTATCCACTTTTGGGCCATTTGTATCTAAAAAAAACAGTTTGAGTGTGTCGCTCACTGTTCAGCCGCAAATATATATATATTTTAAAAAGCCTGGTATACACCAGTAAATTATAACTGTGGTTTTGCTGTTCCACGGTAAAAAATCTCTATTATTCAGGTTTTGGTAGTTTTTTCCGTAAAGAAAAACAGTAGTGTTTCCTGACTGTTGTGACACAAAAATATATCTGTTGAAAATAGTCTTGTGTAGGCCCGACATCCCAATGTGGTTTCGCAGTTCCACGGGTCAAATCGCTGTACTATCCAGTTTTGGGCCTTTGGTATCTAAAAAAAAAAGCAGTTTGAGTGTGTCGCTCACTGTTCAGCCGCAAATATCTCTATTTAAAAAAGTGTGGTATACCCCAGTAAACAATAACTGTGGTTTTCCTCTTCCACGGTTCTAATCTACACTTTATTACCCTTTTTCCATTGATAGTGCGAGTGTAAGCTATTTTACTTCATTTACAATGGACCAGGCGCGTGGCAAGGGACGTGGAAGTGGACGTTCTGGTGATGGTTCGTGCAGAGGACGGGGCCGTGGCCAAGGTGAAAATGTGCCACAACCAACAGCCACATCTTCTCGCTCCCACTTCTTGACCGAATTACTAGGGAAGCACAGAACAACACCAGTATTGAGAACTGATCAGTGTGAACAGGTTATTAATTGGATAGCAGACAATACTTCCAGTTACCTGGGCACCACCACCTCCGGTCTGTCTTCCACACGGTCAGCTCTTAGTAGTCGTGAGTCTCGACCGCATACTCCTCCTCACCCTGATGCTCCTTCCTCAAACCATGCCGAGTGTCGTCAGACAGCAAGTGATCCCACACTTGGACACTCTGAAGAGCTGTTCACTGGTCCATTTCTATATTTGGGCCCCTCGCCTGATACGCTTGAAGTGGTGGAAGAGGAGATCCCATGTTGCGATGCCCAAATATTTGAACAGCCACGGCCACAGGAAGTCGACGTTGGCAATCTGTCACAAGAGGTGGACGATGACGAGACACAATTGCCAGGAAGTGAGGAGGAGGATCGTGGTGCGCAAGTGGAAGAGGAGGAGGTGGTGGATGATCTAGTAACTGACCCAACGTGGAAGGAGGACATGCAGAGTGAGGCCAGCAGCACACAGGGTGAGGGAGGCAGAGTACCCCAACAGGCAGGAAGAAGCAGTGTGGTGGCCGCAGACAGAAGGCAGGCAACCGTTCCCCGTAACACCAACACGAGGGACGTTGCCAGTACAAGCGGTAGGTCTTCCAGAGTCTGGAATATTTTTAAAGACTCTGCTGATAACCCCAAAAAGGCCATATGTTCCACCTGCCATGCCAGCATCAGCAGGGGTGACAAAACTACCAGCCTGACCACCACCAGCATGATCAGGCACATGGCAGCAAAGCATCCGACTTTGTGGGGCGAAACCCAAGGTCCACGACCAGTGTCAGCGGGTGTCACCACTGCTTCTTCCACTGTTGTGCGTGCAATAGAACCCCCTGTTGTGTGTGCAAGGCAATCCCCTGTCCATACTGCATGTAAAGATGCCCCCTCCTCTCAGTCTTCACTTGTTATGGCAGTTTCTCAAGAAACAGCATCAACGTCCACGTCCACGTCCCACCGCAGCGTTCAATTGTCCATATCCCAGACCTTTGAACGAAAGCGGAAATTCGCAGCTAACGCCCCACAGGCCACAGTCCTAAATTCGCACATTTCACGACTGCTTGCATTGGAAATGCTGCCTTTTAGGCTGGTGGAGACGGAATCCTTCCGCAATCTTATGGTGGTGGCCGTCCCTCGGTACTCGGTCCCCAGCCGACACTATTTTGCCCAGTGTGCCATCCCCGCACTACACAAGCACGTGTCCCAAAGCATCTGCAGTGCCCTCAACAACGCAGTTACTGGGAGAGTCCACCTGACAACGGACACGTGGACAAGTGCTTGTGGCCAGGGACGGTACATCTCTCTGACGGCACACTGGGTAAACATAGTGGAAGCCCGGACCCAGTCGGACCTTGGGACGGAACACATCCTCCCCACACCAAGGATTGCGGGCCCTATGTCAGTCAGAGTTGCACCCACAGTGTACAGCTCCTGCGAATCCTCCTCCTCCTCCTCCTCCTCATGTTCAGCCTCCATCTCAGATATCACCACATCAGTTACAAGCTGGAAGCATTGCAGTACTGCCTCCGCCAAGCGGCAACAGGCTGTGCTGAAACTCATAAGCTTAGGTGATAAACCTCAAACTGCTTGTGAGTTGTGGACAGCTGTGAAAGAGCAGGCAGATCTGTGGCTGAGACCGCTGAACCTACATCCAGGCATGGTCGTGTGTGACAATGGCCGTAACCTGGTGGCGGCTCTGAGGCGAGGTGAGATCACACACGTACCATGCCTGGCTCATGTGCTTGACCTCGTGGTTCAGCGGTTTCTTAAATCGTATCCCGAGTTGCCAGATCTGCTCGTGAAAGTACGCCGCCTGTCAGCTCATTTTCGCAAGTCGGCTACAGCTTCCGCCGCCCTTGCTGTGTTGCAGCAGCGTTTGCAGCTTCCGGCACACCGACTGGTGTGTGATGTCCCCACACGTTGGAACTCTACCCTCCACATGTTGCAAAGGATTTGTGAGCAGAAGAGAGCAGTTGTGGAGTACCAGCTGCAACAAGGCCGTCGATATTCAGGTCAGACTCCACACATAAGACCTCAGGAGTGGACCTGGATGTCTGACATATGTACCATCCTGACAAACTTTGAGGAGGCCACCAAGATGGTGAGTGGCGATGACGCCATCATTAGTGTCAGCATCCCACTTGTCTGTCTTTTGCAACGCTCTCTGCAGAGAATTAAAGAGGAGGCATTGCAGCCAGAGTATGATGAGATGGATCAAGAAGCCGTAGCGGGCGATTACACACAGCCCAGCCTCATCTCATCCCAACGTGCATTGGGGGACAATGAGGGAGAGGAGGAGGAGGAGGAAGAGGAGGAAGAACAGGAGCTGCTATCATGCGTTGTAGATGGTAGTACCTGTACAAGTGTCATACCGTTGGTTCAGCGTGGGTGGCCTGCGGACAGGGGGGAGGAGGAAGAGGAGGAGGAGGAGGAGAGCATGGTCAGTCGTCATCTTGGTGAGGACACGGAAATCTTGCCCGTTACCAGTCTGGCACGCATGGCTGACTTTATGTTACGCTGCCTTAACCATGACCCTCGCGTTGTCAAAATGTTGGGTGACAGTCATTACTGGTTGGTGACACTTGTAGACCCCTGCTACAAGGAGAACTTTCACTCTCTTATTCCTGAGGTGGAGAGGTCTACAAAAATGGGGCAATACCAGAAGGTATATAATCCAGCAGAGACCAAAAGACTTATTATGAAGATATCAACTAGATATAGCAAATAAGTACATAAAATATAACTTTTATTAATGAAAAGTCTAAAAAGAAATTTATAACATGATGCCCATATGGTGTATCATAAGTAAAAAGATATAAATATCTACGATATAGCTGGACAGAATATCAGGCCCTATTAGGTCCAGCATAAGTAAGAATAATGAAGGTATTCAAGCTATGAAGTCCAAAAAGAGAACCCCACAGATACGCAAAAAAACAAGGTATATCTCACCAAATGCCCATATAGCAATATAGACGGTGATTATACCTATATCTGTGTATACCCATAGACAAAACCAGCCATTATTAAATGGTAAATAAGTATACAATCAAATAGAGCTATGAGGGGCCTTCTATTATCATCCAGGCACTCAATCCTCATAAAACATGGAAACATCTCACCCGGGGTCTTTTTATATATATCTGCTCCCCCTTTACATTCCAGGTGATGAGTTAATCCATGGAACATCCCAAGCCGAGGTATACCTCACCAAATACCCATATAGCAATATATACGGTGATCATACCTATATCTGCATATACCCATAGACATAACAAGCCATTATTAAATGGTAGGTATGTATACAGAAATAGAACTATGAGGAGCCTTCTATTACCATCCAGGCATTTAAATCCTCATAGAACATGGAAACATCTCACCCGGGGTCTTTTTATGTCTGCTCCCCCTTTACATTATAGGTGATCAGTTTGTCCACGGAACATCCCGACGCGTTTCAATCCTTCATCAGGGGTATATAGTTCCTCTTCATTAAGGGTATATCATTCCTCATTCCTGCATTGGTTCCTTAATCATATCCTAATGCCTCAAGTGGGTACACATTATGCCCTGCTTTATATGCGTGCGTTAAGCCGTGCTCCTTCATAATTACCGCGCTGACCGTGACGTGTTTCCGGTCCCAGAATACCACACTGCCGGAAGTAAACATCACGCGTTACCATGGGCATGGAACGCACTTCCGGTCCCAGAATACCCCGTTACCGGAAGTCAACGTCACGCGTTCCCATGGATATGGAACGCAAGCGTGCTGCTAGGAAACACGCATCACCTTACCAATACGTGGTGCCGCCTCACGCCATGCTGGAACCCACAGGTTCCTCCCCCATGCGATCCAGCAATCATATTAAGTGGGATAAAGGATTTTCAACAGCGGGAAAAGGCCACCCTCCGTTGTCCACATCTCTATCAAAACAAATACCCCAAATAATAATAATGTGTAAGAAGGCTCTATCTGTTAGTCACCAGAAAAACTGCCTAATTGTCTAAGTAAACACGTACAGTTCTCTCCATAAATTTATACAAATAGATCATGGATTAAAAAGGTTTTTATCGAGATAGAAAAGACCATATAAGTGCAATGCTTCGGTATGTTACATGGGGGTTCCCGTGGGACAAATAGTTTCAAAGAATAATATATTAATCAATCACCAAAGCCACAGCGGACCTCTCAAGAGAAACAGAAGAAAAAGGGGGGGAGGCCCTAATGAAACAACTATAGTGATAACTAATCTGCTTACCCTACCTACGTGGAGGTTGGCACCCTACAAATCCTGCGCAAATGGCGCCCCCACTCTACGGTGGCTTTCCCTATCTACTTAACCCTATTCTGTCCCTATTCTGGAAGGAATGGGGCAAAGGAAAGAATCTCATTCATACCAAGTGGGGTAGTGGTGCCCAGGGTAAAGATCCAACGAGTTTCCTTTTCTTAAACTCCCAGGGAGTTTAAGAAAAGGATATTAGAACACTTACGTGATATAAAAAACAAGAAAGATACCCCAATAGCTAATCATGTAAACACTATGCACCAGGGGGATGCCAATGTCATTAAATTTATGGGCATTGAAAAGGTGACACCTTTGATAAGAGGAGGAAACTGGGATTTACGCATTTTACAAAAGGAAACTCGTTGGATCTTTACCCTGGGCACCACTACCCCACTTGGTATGAATGAGATTCTTTCCTTTGCCCCATTCCTTCCAGAATAGGGACAGAATAGGGTTAAGTAGATAGGGAAAGCCACCGTAGAGTGGGGGCGCCATTTGCGCAGGATTTGTAGGGTGCCAACCTCCACGTAGGTAGGGTAAGCAGATTAGTTATCACTATAGTTGTTTCATTAGGGCCTCCCCCCCTTTTTCTTCTGTTTCTCTTGAGAGGTCCGCTGTGGCTTTGGTGATTGATTAATATATTATTCTTTGAAACTATTTGTCCCACGGGAACCCCCATGTAACATACCGAAGCATTGCACTTATATGGTCTTTTCTATCTCGATAAAAACCTTTTTAATCCATGATCTATTTGTATAAATTTATGGAGAGAACTGTACGTGTTTACTTAGACAATTAGGCAGTTTTTCTGGTGACTAACAGATAGAGCCTTCTTACACATTATTATTATTTGGGGTATTTGTTTTGATAGAGATGTGGACAACGGAGGGTGGCCTTTTCCCGCTGTTGAAAATCCTTTATCCCACTTAATATGATTGCTGGATCGCATGGGGGAGGAACCTGTGGGTTCCAGCATGGCGTGAGGCGGCACCACGTATTGGTAAGGTGATGCGTGTTTCCTAGCAGCACGCTTGCGTTCCATATCCATGGGAACGCGTGACGTTGACTTCCGGTAACGGGGTATTCTGGGACCGGAAGTGCGTTCCATGCCCATGGTAACGCGTGATGTTTACTTCCGGCAGTGTGGTATTCTGGGACCGGAAACACGTCACGGTCAGCGCGGTAATTATGAAGGAGCACGGCTTAACGCACGCATATAAAGCAGGGCATAATGTGTACCCACTTGAGGCATTAGGATATGATTAAGGAACCAATGCAGGAATGAGGAATGATATACCCTTAATGAAGAGGAACTATATACCCCTGATGAAGGATTGAAACGCGTCGGGATGTTCCGTGGACAAACTGATCACCTATAATGTAAAGGGGGAGCAGACATAAAAAGACCCCGGGTGAGATGTTTCCATGTTCTATGAGGATTTAAATGCCTGGATGGTAATAGAAGGCTCCTCATAGTTCTATTTCTGTATACATACCTACCATTTAATAATGGCTTGTTATGTCTATGGGTATATGCAGATATAGGTATGATCACCGTATATATTGCTATATGGGTATTTGGTGAGGTATACCTCGGCTTGGGATGTTCCATGGATTAACTCATCACCTGGAATGTAAAGAGGGAGCAGATATATATAAAAAGACCCCGGGTGAGATGTTTCCATGTTTTATGAGGATTGAGTGCCTGGATGATAATAGAAGGCCCCTCATAGCTCTATTTGATTGTATACTTATTTACCATTTAATAATGGCTGGTTTTGTCTATGGGTATACACAGATATAGGTATAATCACCGTCTATATTGCTATATGGGCATTTGGTGAGATATACCTTGTTTTTTTGCGTATCTGTGGGGTTCTCTTTTTGGACTTCATAGCTTGAATACCTTCATTATTCTTACTTATGCTGGACCTAATAGGGCCTGATATTCTGTCCAGCTATATCGTAGATATTTATATCTTTTTACTTATGATACACCATATGGGCATCATGTTATAAATTTCTTTTTAGACTTTTCATTAATAAAAGTTATATTTTATGTACTTATTTGCTATATCTAGCAATACCAGAAGGCCCTTGCTGCAGAACTCTTAAAAAAATTCCCATCTGAACACGCTAGCGGCAGAGGTCACAGTTCGTTGCCCAACCAAGGCGTACAGGCGAGAGAGATGCAACTCCAATCCAGCAGAGGCAGGGGAACAGTGTCAACGTTCTGGGACAGTTTTCTGAAACTGGCCCAGCTTACAGGCCCTGAGGCGGGGGGTACTCTCACAAGGAGTGGAAAGTTTCAAAAGATGGTGAGGGAGTACCTTGCCGATCGTACCAGCGTCCTCCGTGATTCCTCTGTGCCTTTTAATTATTGGGTATCCAAGCTGGACACTTGGAATGAACTCGCTCTGTACGCCTTGGAGGTCCTGGCCTGCCCTGCCGCTAGCGTGTTATCGGAGCGTGTTTTTAGTGCCGCTGGGGGAATTATAACTGATAAGCGCACTCGCCTGTCAACTGACAATGCTGACAAGCTGACCCTTATCAAAATGAACAAGGGCTGGATTGGGCCAGACTTCTCATCACCACCAAATGACAACAAAGTAACATAAAGTCAAATCCACTGTGTTATTTCGGGAGGTGTATTCACATGCACCGCTTCACACCCACACATGGGTATACGCTTCCTCGTTTCGGCTGTTTAATCTTCTTCTCCTTATCCTCAGCCTCCACCACCACTATACCACCAGGGTGCCAGCATTGCAAGTTCCTCCGTCCTAATTTTTGGCAGCTTTTGCTGGGAAAGCATAAGCCAATACTATGGGAGACCCACTCCCCAATAATGGGACTTATGTTTGTAATATGCTGTACTGCATGGCTCTTGTAAGGGGCATTGCAAGTTGCTCCGTCCTAATTTTTGGCAGCTTTTGCTTGCAAGGCGTAAGCAAATACTATGGGACACCCACTCCCCAATAATGGGACTTATGTTTGTAATATGCTGTACTGCATGTGACGCGCCCCCTGGGCCGTGTGTACACGTGTGTGGGATACCCGGTGCTGGGTCTCTGGGGTCTGTAGTCTCCGTGGTGGTGACCCGGTCCCGTGGCTCAGGCTGGTCAAACCAGTGGCAATCTTTCTTAGGTTTTGAGGTTAATTGTCCGACTGCGCCACCCGTGGATTGCAGTCAGGGAGTACCACCGCTGCGAGGTAGACCGCTAAGGCTGGTGTTGTGTGCGCAGCATAAAATGGGATAACTCCCCTCGGGAGGAGTATAGCCTCAGGGCAGTGAGTGTGGATGATGGGGTTGAGGGTGCATGAGCGCAGCAGGAATGACTCAGAGTCTTTGTAGTGCAGTTTAGGGTCTTTACTGATGCTTATAAGGTAGACCCTCCTGGGAGTACTGGCTAGCATAAGAGGCCTGGTCAGTCTGTGAGCAAGCAGGAGTACCCCTGGCCAGGTGGAGTTGTAGGCCTCCCCGTCTGTCTGCACTCTTCCTGGCTACCTTGCTGTAAGCAGGTAGAATTAGCCCACGTCCCTGAGTGTACCGTGTAGTGCTCACCCGTATGGCTGGTGACTTGGGGCCTTCTGTTAGCCTCCGCTCCACGACGGCGGTGCTGGTCCTTTGCTTGTGACTGAGCCTCCGGGCTTCTATGGCCAGAGGACCTGAAATCCCCTGCCGGCTGGTTTCTGCTGCTGGATATATAAGTCCTCACAGCTTCGGACTCCTGTGTCCGGTTCCTATTGTCTTCTGCCAGGGTGAGCTCTGCTCAGCTTCCAGCCCCTCGTCTTTAGCTCCTAGCTCCTACAGAGCTCCTTGCTGTTACTTTCCCTTGCTCTCACTCTGACTCTGACTGTTCTCTGTTCTCTGACTCACTCAACCCCACCCCAGATCCAGTTTATAAGGGCAGAATTCTCCCCTCCCAGGACTGGGGCAGGAGGATGTTGCATGTTTAAGGGATCCTGACCAGGAAACCTCCCACTTGCTCTCCGACGTAATCTCTATTACTGTGGTGACCAGACCCCTGGGGTGCCACACATGGCTCATGTAAGGGGCATTGCAGTACCTCATAATTTTTGGAAAGCATTCCATTCACTGCTTAGGCCAACAGTGCACAGGAGACCCAGTTGCTATAAATGGAAAAAAAGGTTTAGTTAACGCCCTCTGACCTCCATGTTATTTCCAAGGGGCATTGGAGTGGCTCGAAATTTTTGGTAGGCATTGCACTCACTGTATGCCCTATAACTGTGTAGCCGAACCGCTCCTTTTGTTACAGAAACATATCCTACAAGACATATCTGGTTGACTGGCCTGATATTGATGTGAATGGTCCCTGTTCCTCCTGCTCTTTCTCCTTTGCCACTACCTCATCCATCATTTATCACCTGAAGCTTTGTTTTAACGGGAGTCATAGAACTTGGATAGTAGCAGGAAAACATCCAGCAATCCTCGGAGGAGGTAGGATATGCGCCAAAACACTGACCTCCTCAGGCCTAGCCGCTACTACATACATGCGCTTGCATTACAACAAAACAAAGCAGATGCTAACTTCTATCATCCTCATCATGCTCCTCACCTTGGCACTCTCAACTCCCCTGATGGAGAAGCCAGGGCCCACCAGAGGAGTCTGATAGTCCGGTGGGCTCGGCCAATGCTGCCCTAAAGCAGGCCAGGCTAAGAAAAGTGTGGGAAAGGTTACGGGTACAAATAGGGGTGGCTGGGGACCGAGTATGGACACCTGGCCACCCCCTGGAGGCTGGGGAGCAAGCGGGGACACCCGGCCACCAGGCGGCTGGGGACTGAGTATGGATACCAGGCCGCCGACACAGCCATGGAGTGGTGGCCAGATTCCGCCTCCACATGCCTAAAAGGCCCAATTTAAAGTGCAAGCAAGCAAGCAGTATGGTATTGCAGCCTGGGGGTGGGTGGGTGGCAGGCTGCATACTTGCGCTTGCATTTCAAGGAATGGGAGAGGTACAATTGAACACTGCCCTGGGACAAGGACTTGAATGGGGATAGTTGCAAGTCTGCAACGACAGGTGCAAGGTGGGAGGCATCTTCGCATGTACCATGAACAGGGGTTTGGCATGCACACACTACAGCGGAATAGGCTCTCCTTCCCACTAAATGCACTGGGGAGGGCACAGGTAATGTTTTGGTATACGCGCTTAATCTTATGTATAAGGCACACCAGGACAAATAGGGGCGGCTGGGGACTGAGTATGGATACCTCGCTGCCGAAGCAGCCATGAGGTAGTGGCCAGCTTCAGCCTCCTCTAAACTAAAAGGCCCCATTTCAAGTGCAAGCTAGCAGTATGAATTGCAGTCTGGGGGTGGGTGGGTGGCAGGCTGCACACTTACACTTGCATTAAAAGAAAACATAGCAGATGCTAACTTCTGTCATCATCATCATGCTCCTCACCTTGGCACTCTCAACTCCACCGATGGAGAAGTCAGGGCCCACCGGAGGAGTCTGGTTCTCTGGTGGGCTCGTCCAATGCTGCCTAAAGCAGGCCGGGCTAAGAAAAGTGTGTGGGGGGATGTTCCAAGGAGAAATGGGGGCGGCTGGGGACCGTTTATGGACACCCGACTGCCCCCAGGCGGCTGGGGACCGTGTGGACACTCGGCCGTGGGGCAGCTGGGGACTGAGTATGGACACCCGGCCGCCGGGCGGCTGGGGACTGAGTATGGATTCCAGGCCGCCAACACAGCCATGACGTGGTGGCCAGATTCCGCCTCCACATGCCTAAAAGGCCCAATTTCAAGTTCAAGCAAGCAAGCAGTATGGTATTGCAGCCTGGGGGTGGGTGGGTGGCAGGCTGCATACTTGCGCTTGTATTGCAAGGAATGGGGGAGGTACAATTGAACACTGCCCTGGGACTAGAACTTGCATGGGGATAGTTGCAAGTCTGCATCTTCTGATGCGGCAAGGATCACTTATGATCGGCACACTTTTAGACAGTGACCTGGGAGTCAGAGATGCTTCCAGGGGTCTTTCCCATGCTGTTCCCATGTCTTTTCAGCACTTTATGCATGTGTCACACAGCACATGGCCAGATAAGGTTGTAAAATGTTAAAATGACATTTCCCGGTGAATGCATTTGTCATAGTTGAAAGCAATACAAAAGTGCAAAAACGCATAAAAAATGCTACTTGTGAACATAGCCGATGGTGTGAGGAGTATTTTTGTTTTTGGTCATTTATTTTAACTTATACACAAGTCTTTTCCCTGGAAAGGATGTTCCTTAACATATTTCACAGGAAAAAAGTTTCACTTTCGTTTTATTGTGAGCCTGTAAAAGTGGCTTAATACCTCTGACCACGTTGTTGACAGCAGTGACCTGGGGGTCAGAAATGCTTCCTGGGGCGATCCCCATGCTGTCCCCATGTCATTTGAGCACTGTCACTATCGTTTTGGGCACTTGTTAGGCTTTTAAAAGACTGCCGGGGGTGCCACCACAAAAATGCTCGAGTCTCCCATAGACTAACATTCGGTTCGAGCACCCGAGTATCACGGCGAGCTCGGCCCGAGCTTCGAGCACCCGAGCATTTTAGTGCTCGCTCAACACTAGTTAAGAGCCAATACAGGGACGTTAGGGGAGAAAGGGTGACGCTAGACCAGACTAGAAGGTCTTCACTCCCCACTTCCCCTAGTGTCTGAGCTCCCTTTCCCTCTTCCCTCTGTGTTGCACTAAGTCTTTCCCACACCTTGCATGACACTATGACTGTGAACCTTGTATCCTACCTGTGCCAATGCAATGTCCCCCTCTACATCTATCTCCTGCTACTTTTCTTTTGCCTCCTTCATTTTCTCCACATCCTGCTGCATGTAAAATGAACTCTAAAGGCCTCCAACAAACACAGGGCAGTGAGGAACATTTACAAATTGCTGTTCTTCCTCTCTTCTACCTTGGATTCTGTGTAAATATATGTGAGATGACATCGTTGATGCCATGGTTTTCCCTATTGACAAATTTCGTAGCTTCTTTGAAGAGCTTCAGTAGGCAACACTTGTCATTCATCAGTTGTGAATGGTGGATCTCAAAGAAGCCTATGCTTCAGTTTGGCTGGTGCATGATATAGTCCTCCACTGCTTTATGCTGCTCATTCAGATGCTCCAACATATGCAGCATCAAATGCCAGTGGGTTGGAATGTCACAAATCAGGTGGCAGACCATTCTGTTTTTGCAAAGCCAGGAGAGTGTGCTTTGCCAAGTAATAATGCTTTTAATAAGCAGACACTTCCCCATGCTCTCCACTTTCTAAAAGAAATGTTGCATAATTGAACTCAGTATGTGTGCTGTCACGGGTTTACCGCGACAGAGAGAGGAGCCAGAAGACCGCGCTGCCTGGTTTCTCCTACTCCTGCACTGACTAGAAGCACTTCTTCATATTAAACAGTGCAGGTTTCTTCTAGCAGAGCAGGGGTTAATCTTCTCATTTGAGAGTTCCTGGAAGCATACGTGCATTAAGGCTCTCAGCTGTTCACTGTTGGCCACTCCTCTTTCCTATATATACTGACCTGGCAAGCAGGCATTGCCAGAGCTAGCTTCATTGCTGCATGGTTTAAGAGTTGGTGGATAGTTGGTTTTGGCTGTATGCTAATCCTCTCCTTATCATACTTTGGTTTTTCCTCTAACCTCCACTCCCCGGTGTTTTCCTCTGTTGTTTGTGTGAGCATATTTGTATGATTGGTATTTTCCTTTAACCCTATTCGTATTACCTTGTTAGTCTGGTTGGTGTATTGTCATACACCAGTACTCCCTTCTTCCCTAGGTGGGGGGGGGGACAGACTGAGGGCAGATTCAGGAGCTTAGCAAGGTAAGTGACCCCAGCGTCTTCACCTTTAGAAGTAATCCAGGGAACAGGGATATCTAGGGCACCCCCTAGCGTTAGGGACAGGGAAGGAGTCCCTGGTCCAGGGATACCCAACAACAGAGTTGTGACGTGCCATGCAAGGGATCATGAGTTACTTTGCCCAAACGTAAGGTAGCCAGAATGCTCTGGGCATTGCAGCTCATGACAATTCCTAGTTGCAGTTGACAGGGAGCCTATCTGCGTGAAATTTGCCGCTTTATGGACATAGCTGTAACACCGTTGGACCGCACTTAACGGTTATTGAACAAAAGAATGAGGGAGCTGTGTGGAATGGACACCGTGCTTTGTGGCTATTGTGGATGGGTTCATGTCTGTTGAGTATGATGCGAAGGAGGTGTAAAACACAGATAATCGCTACATGGTGGTTGAAACAGACTTAGCTCCCAATCGAGGAGGCTTTAGCTACTGTCGTAGCTGGGGTAAATCAAAGTTTCTGCTCATGACATTCACTCAATTGGTAGTGAAACTCATGTATTCTCCATGCCCTAGTTACTGCTCCAGGTGACTACAGTGCTGTGCGCTTTGAAGCTTAAAGACAAGTTGAGAGGGCAGCCTATGTTCTCCTGCACATGAGCACAGAACATTCACCCCTTTCTGTGATAAAGAATGGTTGCTGGGTATCTTCCAGTGAGACTGAACACACATCACAATTTCTTGACATGCAGCTGACTCTACCAGGTGGTACAACAGTGACTGCACCACCACAAGCTTGATTAAGTGAGAGTTTAGTTGGCACACAAGCAGATGACTAGAGTCATACACCTGTTTCTTTGACACACAATCAGGGATGGATATCTGGCAGTGCAATGAAGAAGAAAGAGAAGTATTACTTGGAGTATGACAAACAGTAGTGGTGGATGACGATGATGGTGATGATGACACCAGCCAGGTGCTACTTGAGGATATGGCCTGGCCGACAGAAAATAAGTGTGACGAGAAGAAGTAGAAGGACAACTTGAGGCTTACTCTGATTGCTATACAGCTTGCTTTTCCCAAATGTGCAGGTGATTTTGCTTCATGTGCTGATGGAGAGTCATAGTTCCTAATTTATGCAAGCCAAGACGTCCACGGCTTATTTTACTTCTGCAGAGGCTGCAGACTGCTAAAAAAATATTTTTTGGCAATAAACAAAAGAACACCCACACACAAGATGCATGAATGTATGACTCGCTGCCACAACCAGAGCTTTCAGGTGCTACTAAACCTTCTCCAGGTAAATGCAAATGCAGATTCACCTTGTACAGAGCTGACCACAGAACAGGCAGATTTTGCCCAGGAGAAACTTTTACTCTTTCACCTATGCTTTGTATAGCCAAGACCAACACCCTCCTCTTCTAATCACATCACCTCCTTGTCACCCATGTCTAGTTCCCAGGTCTTGTCCACCTCTGAAAAGTCATCATCATCATCAATCATCTTTAATTGCGCTGACAGTTTCCTTGAGTGAGAAATGACCTGAGCTCCTTTCCCCACTCCTATTTATTCCTACCTCGATATTTGCACTGATTCAGAGTGCTGTTAGCACTGCCAGTGCCCCTACCACCACTTCTCACAGAGACAGTGACGCGCCCCTGGGCCTGCTGTGTCGCGCAGCGTCTCGCGCACGGGGGCTTACCCGGAACCGGATCAGATGAGGGTTGTAGTCTCCGAGTGGCGGGGACCCGGTCCGTGCCCAGGGAGTCAGACTCAGTGTGTGGCAGTCTTGATAGATGTTATTTGAGTGTCGACTACGCCACCCGTTGATTTGCAGCTATGGAGCTGCCGCTGCAGGGCAGACCGTTGAGGCCGGTGTAGAATTGTGCAGCGTGATAGTATAACCCCCAACGGGAGGGGTATGGCCTCAGGGCAGCCGACGTGGAAGATGGGGGTAGCAGGAACCACTCAGAGACGGTGCGGTGTAATTCAGGGTCTTTACTGGTAACAACGATAGACCCTCCCGGAGTACTTGCTAGCGAACGGGGCCTGGTCAGTCCTTGAGCAGATGGGATCTCCCCTGGCCAGGCGGAGTTGTAGGCCTCCCAAACTGACTGTACTCTTCTGGCTACCTTGCTAGAAGCGGATATAAGTAGCCCACGTCCCTGAGTGTACCGTGTGGTGCTCACCCGTATGGCCGGTGACTCGGGGCCTTCTATTGGCTTCCGCTCCACGATGGCGGTGCTGGTCCCACACGTGTGACCGTGCCTTCGGGTTTCTGGGCCTGAGGACCTGAAATCCCCTGCCGGTCGGCTTCTGCTGCTGGGTAAGAGTTAGTCCCCACAGCCTCGGACGCTGGGTCCGGTAAGAAAGCTTCTCAGTCAGGGCGAGCTCTGCAGCTGTCAGCCCCTGACTCGTAGTAGTATTGCTCCCACTGAGCTCCCGCTGTTTCTTCCTATGACTGTTTCTTGTCTCTACTCTCCTTGACTCCTCACCCTGCTTCAGCCCCGGGTTTATATAGGGGAAGTTCTTCCCCTCCCAAGACTGGGCAGGAGGTGTGGCATGCACAGGATCCCTGACCAAAGGACCTCCCACCTGCTCTCAGACGTAATATCTCTATCACTGTGGCAACCAGACCCCTGGGGTGTCACAACAGCAACAGAGTTTGGTGTTGAAATTGTGTTCAACATCACTACACTGTATGTCATCCGAGTACAAAGGTTGACTCTTCATCTCTTTCAATAAATCAACTGGAAGAAATTTTTGTGGTGAACTATCTTACTTAACCCCTGGGGTTCTGTGGGTTAGCTAACTTATGGGCAGAACAGACACAGGGGTTATTGACGGAATTGAAATTCTGCTATTTACATCATTATGTGTTATGAAGGCAGAGGAGCTACACAGATTAGAACATTGACTCCAGCTGATGGTGTTGATGTCAGAGATAACATCATCCTGCTTTGATTGATACTAGTGAAATAACATACTGTACATTCCATTAAGCCCTCTGCTTCTTCCCCACTAATATGTTTGGAGGAGGCCAAGTGTGATGTGCATTTGTGTAAGCCACTGTGTTTGGCAGATTGCAGAGGAACCCCATCCTTTATACTTTAACCATTTTACAGGGACCTGGTCTTATAACAGGAGACTGCAAACCAGAGGCAAAAGAAGTCAAGGTAGCTGGGTCAGAACCAGCAGGGCAAAAAGGCACAAAATCAGAAAGCAAAGAATGGTCAGGAAATAGGCCACGATCAGACAACCAGAATTCAAAAGAGCAAAGCAGGAGCAGATAGAACAATATTGAACCAGAGAAGATAAACTTTAACTGACAGTGAGAGTCAGATGTTTAGGGGTTTTAGCATATGACAGCCCCACTCAGAGCTCACAGAAAGGAACCAGGAATGAATCTTATAGCTCCCTGACTGAGCATCACCAATTAAACAGGACTGCTGCCCCGCGTCGCCCGCAACAAAGGTGTGGTGCCTCCCACCAACCGAAGTGGAAACAGAAGGGACAGGTACAGGCTTTGATGTAATAGATTGTTACAACTATTGCTGGACAGCTGATGTCAACAGTGCTGTTGGTGGGGTTGCTGCTAGGACCTCGCAATTTTTTTGCAATGGTATTGCGTTTATTTCTCTTTCACTTCCACATCCGTTGCCAGTAGTGATGGGCGAGCACTAAAATGCTCGGGTGCTCGATGCTTGGGTCGAGCTAAATGGAATGCTCGAGTGCTCGGTCCGAGTTACGAGCCCAATGTAAGTCTATCACAAACTCGAGCATTTTTCCGGTGGCTCCCCCCTGGCGGTCTGCAGAGGGCCTAAAAATTGCCCAAATCGAAGGGAACAGTGCTCAAATGACATGGGAACAGCATGGGGAAGACCCCTGGAAGCATTTCTGACTCCCAGGTCACTGCTGTCAACAACGTTGTCAGTGGTATTACGCCACTTTTACGGACTCATAATAAAACATGCAAAAACGAAAACAAAATGGATTTTTCTGGGAAATATGTTAAAGAACATCCTTTCCAGGGTAATGACTTGTATATAAGGCAAAATAAATAACCAAAAACAAAAATGGTCCTCCACACCTTGGGCTATGTTCACACAGCGTTTTTTATGCGTTTTTGCACTTTTGCATTGCTTTCAACCAAGACAAATTCATTCACTTTGAAATGTAATTTTAACATTTTACAACCTTATCTGGCCATGTGGTGTGTGACACATCATCAGACACATGCATACAGTGCTGAAAAGACATGGAAACAGCATGGGGAAGACAACTGGAAGCATCTCTGACTCCCAGGTCACTGCCTAAAAGTGTGCTCATCATAAGTGATCCTTGGCGCATACGAAGATGCCTCCCGCCATGCACCTGTCATTGCAGACTTGCAATAATCACTGTCCACGTCCTTGTCCCAGCGCAGTGTTCAGTTGTCCCTTCCACATTCCTTGGAATGCAAGCGCAAGTATGCAGCCAGCCAGCCACCCACAGGCTGCAATACTATACTGCCAAATTTTTGACAGCTGCTTGCACTTGATATGTGGCCTTATAGGCTCGTGGAGGCGGAAGCTGTCCACAACTTCATGGTGGCGGCGGCCAGGTGTCCATTCTTGGTCCCCAGCCGCCACTATTTCTCCGAAATAGTTGTCTCCGCCTTCCACAAGCCACGGGTCCCACAACATTACCCATGCCCTCTCCAGTGCACTTACTTTGAAGAACCGCATAACCACAAACACGTGGTCAAGTGAATGTGGCCAGGGACGGCACGGAGACAGTCCACAGCTTTTATTTTGATAGTTGTATTTCACCACAGCCATATTCTTTAGCTTCGTGAAAGGACTTGGGAAACCATATCTACTCCAGCTGTCATTTCTCCCAGGAAATCCTCTAAAGCTGCTTGTAATTGAAATGAGGCCTTTTAGGCTCTTGGAGGCAGAAGCTGCCCACAACCTCATGGCGGCAGCAGCCAGGTGTCCATACCCAGTCCCCAGCCGCCACTATTTTTCCCGGTGTCGTCTCCGTCTTCCACAAGCATGGGTCCCACAACATTACACGTGCCCTCTCCAGTGCACTTACTGGGAAGGACCGCCTAACCACAAACATGTGGACAAGTGAACGTGGCCAGGCACGGTACCGAGCCCGTCCACAACTTTTTTTGCTGATAGTTGTATTTAGCTCGGTGGAAGGACTGGCATAGAGGGAAACCTCAACTACCGTGCATGTCATTTCTCACAGGAAGTCCTGTAAAGCTGCTTTCACTTGAAATGTGGCCTGGCTGTATGTTCAGCGGTGAGAGCCACAGATCAGGCTGCTGTGTTACAGCTTTCAACAACTCTGCAGCTGTGGGCGGTTTGTCACCTAAGCATTAAGCATGTTATCTTCAGCACAGCATGTTGCCACTTGGCCAAGGCAGCGTTGCAGTGCTTTCAGCTTGTGACTGATGTGGTCTTTCGGAGATGGAGGCCTAACTGGAGGAGGAGGTGCAGGAGCTGAACAATGTGATTACATTGAGGTTATATTGGCGACTCTGGTTTTTATACTAAAGAAAGATCCTACTGTGTTTTTTTTTCGTATTATACACTGCAGTCTGTCACATTCACTACCTGCCTGCCTAGCACTGATAAATATATATACATATATATATATATAGATATATATATATATATATATATATATATATATATACAGTACAGACCAAAAGTTTGGACACACTTTCTCATTTAAAGATTTTTCTGTATTTTCATGACTATGAAAATTGTACATTCACACTGAAGGCATCAAAACTATGAATTAACACATGTGGAATTATATACTTAACAAAAAAGTGTGAAACAACTGAAAATATGTCTTATATTCTAGGTTCTTCAAAGTAGCTACCTTTTGCTTTGATGACTGCTTTGCACACTCTTGGCATTCTCTTGATGAGCTTCAAGAGGTAGTCACCGGAAATGGTCTTCCAACAATCTTGAAGGAGTTCCCAGAGATGCTTAGCACTTGTTGGCACTTTTGCCTTCACTCTGCGGTTCAGCTCACCCCAAACCTTCTCCATTGGGTTCAGGTATGGTGACTGTGGAGGCCAGGTCATCTGGTGTAGCACCCCATCACTCTCCTTCTTACACAGCCTGGAGGTGTGTTTGGGGTCATTGTCCTGTTGAAAAATAAAATGATAGAAGATACAGAAAAATCTTTAAATGAGAAGGTGTGTCCAAACTTTTGGTCTGTACTGTATATTTGTGGAATACCTAGATTAACAGGACATTCAATGGACCCTCTTGCTATATGCACTGCAGTCTGCCACATACACTGCCTGCCTAATTCCTGCTATCACCACTGATTATATGCAGCTGGATAAGTCCCCAGAAGGACTGTTAGTTCAGATGTATATTATAGATATATGTTGTGGAATACCTATACTAACTAACAAGCAAATCTCTCCCTGACGCAGCAGCACCTCTCCCTACTCTGCCTGATTCCGAGGTAGACACCTGATGATGCTGTGCGGCCAGTCAATCACTGTAATGCCACAACCAACATGGCTACGGCATTACAGTGTGTGGCAGGCAATCCTTGCATGTTCATTGGCTCTCTAAAAAGCGCCAAACATGCAGGGAGGGGATCCGAGCTCCCGCCCAAGCAACCAGGAAATACTCGCAGAGCGTTGAGCATCTCGAACAGTGAGATGCTCGGGCGAGTACCGAACAGTGGCGAGCACGTTCGCTCATTACTAATGATGACCAAAAAGGCTAAAGCAACACCAGCCTGCATGTAATTTCGGGGTGATGTGTATGTGTTTCCAATTTGATTTTATCAGTGGTCCACAGTGTTTCAGCGTCTATAACTACTGGTCTCTGCTTTGATCGTAGTGAAAACACATCGATCAGAGCAGAGACCAATATGACAATGTTGGGCACGGAAGCACTTCTAATAATATGAAAATTTGTCCCTGGAAGCAGATTGTTCATTATCTGTCATGCTACAGCCCTGAACATGCTACTCAGAGCAGACAGATCCCTTTACTGTTGTGGAGTGATTTAGTGCTGCTAGAAAAGCTGGGAGCTGGTATGGACTTTCAGCATATAATTGGATTTGCATATAATGAGCACGCCTTTCACATGGTATCCAAATGACTTTAACTGGAGAATTTTTAAATAATTAAATTTACAAAAAACAAATATTTTTATGTGTAATACACTGCTCAAAAAAATAAAGGGAACACTCAAATAACACATCCTAGATCTGAATGAATGAAATATTCTCATTGAAAACTTTGTTCTGTACAAAGTTGAATGTGATGACAACAAAATCAGACAAAAATCATCAATGGAAATCAAATTTATTAACCAATGGAGGCCTGGATTTGGAGTCACCCCCAAAATTAAAGTGGAAAAACACTACAGGCTGATCCAACTTTGATGTAATGTCCTGAAAACAAGTCAAAATGAAGCTCAGTATTGTGTGTGGCCTCCACGTGCTTGTATGGCCTCCCTACAATGCCTGGGCATGCTCTTGATGAGGTTGCAGATGGTCTCCTGTGGGATCTCCTCCCAGACTTGGACTAAAGCATCCGCCAACTCCTGGACAGTCTGTGGTGCAACGTGACGTTGGTGGATGGAATGAGACATTATGTCCCAGATGTGCTGGGGAACGGGCGGGCCAGTCCATAGCTTCAATGCCTTCATCTTGCAGGAACTGCTGACACACTCCAGCCACATGAGGTCTGGCATTGTCCTGCATTAAGAGGAACCCAGGGCCAACCGCACCAGCATATGGTCTCACAAGGGGTCTGAGGATCTCATCTCGGTACCTAATGGCAGTCAGGCTACCTCTGGCGAGCACATGGAGGGTTGTGTGGCCCTCCAAAGAAATGCCACCCCACACCATTACTGACCCACTGCCAAACGGGTCATGCTGAAGGATGTTGCAGGCAGCAGATCGCTCTCCATGGTGTATCCAGATTCTGTCACGTCTGTCACATGGGCTAAGTGTGAACCTGCTTTCATCTGTGAAGAGCACAGGGCACCAGTGGCGACTTTGCCAATCCTGGTGTTCTGTGGCAAATGCAAAGCGTCCTGCACGGTGTTGGACTGTAAGCACAACCCCCATCTGTGAACGTCGGGCCCTCATACCACCCTCATGGAGTCGGTTTCTAACCGTTTGTGCAGACACATGCACATTTGTGGCCTGCTGGAGGTCATTTTGCAGAGCTCTGGCAGTGCTCCAACTGTTCCTCCTTGCACAAAGTCGGAGGTAGAGGTCCTGCTGCTAGGTTGCTGCCCTCCTACGGCCCCCTCCACATCTCCTGGTGTACTGTCCTGTCTCCTGGTAGCGCCTCCAGCCTCTGGACACTACGCTGACAGACACAGCAAACTTTCTTGCCACAGCATTGATGTGCCATCCTTCTGTGGGTTGTAGAGTCCGTCTCATGCTACCACGAGTGTGAAAGCACAACTAACATTCAACAGTGACCAAAACATCAGCCAGAAGGCATTGGTACTGAGATGTGGTCTCTGGTCCCCACCTGCAGAACCACTCCTTTATTGAGGGTGTCTTGATAATTGCCAATAATTTCTATCTATTGTCTATTCCATTTGCACAACAGCATGTGAAATTGATTGTCAATCAGTGTTGCTTCCTAAGTGGACAGTTTGATTTCACAGAAGTTTGATTTACTTGGAGTTATATTCTGTTGTTTAAGTGTTCCCTTTATTTTTTTAAGCAGTGTATATTAAAATAATGGGTCATTTTTTATAATAGGTACTTTTTAAGAGCTCAAGGCAAATCTTGATCTGCCACTTACACTTTCCTTCAGCCTGCCAGATGATCTCAAAAAATTGCCACCAAAGTATTTTTACTTTACTTTTTACACTTCATAGGTCAAGGTATGAAATTGTGTAATGAATTGATCTTCAGTCTATGGGACCATTTCATTAAGACTGGCATTGTTCACGCCGATCTTGATGAAGTGTTGTGCTGGAGTCAGATGCTCCTAATTCATGAAGAAGTGCACGACTCATGGATCTGGAGCATATGAGTGGTGTGTGCCTCTTTGCGCTACAACAGAAATCTCACTGTAGTCAGGTACTGGAATGAGATATCTGGCATACAGAATGCCGCAGCTCGTCATAAATTAGGCGAGCTGTGGCATTGCACCACTGCAGCACCCCTATCTGGACCCTGCGCCACATATTTTGGTGGGGCTGGTAAAAACACCAAAATTTACAATATTTAGGTGCAACTCCAAGCTGTGCCTAAATGTTGAGGTTTTTCAAAGCTTTTACAACATAACTCTGGTGTGAAAGCTTTGATGAATTAGGTCCAATGTATATTGAAGCAAAAAAATATTACTTGACCAGTGGAAAAAATGATGAATTACCATTAGCGATGGTGTGAATTGATTTGCAAGGTCCAGTCCAGCTGCCACTTTAGTAATCTGTGACGGTCAGATGGGAGTCCTGTGAAATGCGTTTGACCTGACAGCATCCCTGGCTCCTCTTTGGATTAACTGGCCTAGTGCAATATCAACGTTGCAGTGTGATGCAAATGTGACGTTGCACCAGACTGGCTAATCAAATGAAGAGCCAATGATGCTGGCAGGTAGGGAACAGTTCTTAGGGCTCCCATCCAACAGTCACATACTACTGACATGGCTGCTGGATTGGTTCATATCAAAGGATTTGCATCATCTCTAGTTATCATAATATCGGAGGTATAAGAAAATCCACTGTAATTTCTGGGATCACAGCAGTTAGACAAGCATGCTTTAGAAATGTACCCTAAAAAGTAATACGTGCACTAGAGACTCCCAAGAGATTGAAAGCTGTTCTGGTTTCTGCAATTTAAAAGAAAAAATGTAAAAAAAAAAAAACACTTTTCTGCAGAGAGTGAAGGAGCTAAAAAATCTAGAATAAAATAAATGAAGATTTTCAATATTAATAGCTATTTTCCCAATAAAATTCTAAATGTGATTATACTCGTCGGTTCCCAAGATATTAGCAGTTTTGTTTAAAGGGTCTGAAACTCTTTTATTTAATTGACATATATTTAAAATTGGATATTTATAGATTAATTTGACCTTCTGCTGGCATCTTATAAGTAGAATAAAAAAGATCAATACATGCAAGGATATCTTTTGAAATGCTGCAATTTTCATATCTCAAATGGTATGTAATTACAACTTGAAACCTTTTATTAAGCAAAGAATTTGAACAAGAGTTAAAAGGGTCAGTAATAGATGATAAAATTATCTGAAGGAAGCGTTTAAATTATTGTTCCTAATTATTTGCCTCTCTTTTTGTTCATGTAGTACTCATCACATTATTTACCAAATGCAAGCATCAGTAATTGTTGAAACCAGGTCAAATTATGGCTCGGTCAATGAAATTAGCAAAGTTGAACTGATTACCCATACATGACAAGACAAGAATCACTTTAGATAAGAACATAAGAATATTTTTCAAGTGTATGGAAAACATTTACATTGTATATATGGCATAATGCACTTCTATAACAGTCATTAAGGGGTAACAAGTCTACGTAAATGCGGCCTTAGACTACTTAACCCCTTAGTAAAGAAGCCAATTATGTCCTTTTGAACAAGCA
Organism: Phyllobates terribilis; assembly: GCF_046119375.1. NCBI lineage: Eukaryota > Metazoa > Chordata > Amphibia > Anura > Dendrobatidae > Phyllobates > Phyllobates terribilis. The sequence goes on from NW_027362762.1 coordinate 698,577,272, forward strand.
AAATTTTACAATTCTGACTACTGTCACTTTATGAAGTTATAACTCTGGAACGCCTCAGTGGATACCACTGATTCTGATATTGTTTTTTCTTGACATATTGTACTTCATGATAGTGGTAACATTTCTTTGATATGATTTGCGATTATTTGTTAAAGAAAACTGAAATTTGGCAGAAATTTTTAAAATTTTGAAATGTTCAAACTTTGAATTTTCATGCCCTTAAATCAGAGAGATATGTCACCCAAAATACTTAATAAATAACATTTTCCTCATGTCTACTTTACATCAGCTCAATTTTTGCAACAATTTTTATTTTTAGGAATATATAAGGGTTAAAAGCTGACCAACGATTTCTCATTTTTCTAACAAAATTTACAAAACTATATTTCTAGAGACCACATTACACTTGAAGTGACCTTAAGGGGTCTATATGACAGAAAATCCCCAAAAGTGACACCATTCCAAAAACTGAACCCCTCCAGGTGCTAGAAACCACATTCACAAAGTTTATTAACCCTTCACTTGCTTCACAGGAACTGAAGCAACATGGAAGGAAAAAATGAACAATTAACTTTTTTTCACAAAAATCTTACTTCGGACCCCAATTTTTTTTATTTTTGCAAGGGTAACAAGAGAAAATGAACCACAAAATTTGTTGTTCAATTTCTCCTGAGTACACCAATACCCCATATGTGGGGGAAAACCACTGTTTACGTGCACGGCAAAGCTCGGAAGAGAAGGAGCACCATTTGACTGTTTGAAAGCAAAATTGGCTGGAATCTAGAGCGGGTGCCATGTTGCATTTGGAGAGCCCCTGATGTGCCTAAACAGTGGAAACCCCCCACAAGTGACTCTACTTTGGAAACTAGATGCCTCAAGTAACTTATCTAGATGTGTGGTGAGCACCTTGAGCCCCCAGGTGCTTCACAGAAGTTTATAATCTATAATAAAAAATCAAACGTTTTCCAAGAATTATCTTTTAGCCCCAATTTTTTTTATTTTGACAAGGGTAAGAGGAGAAAATGGACCTTGAGAATTGTTGTGAAATTTCTCCTGAGTACGCTGACACCCCATTTATGGAGGAAAATCACTGTTTGGGGCGCACGGCAGGGGTCGGAAGGGAAGTAGCATTGATTGATTTTTTGAATGTAAACTTTGCTGGCCTAATTAGCGAATGCCATGCCATTTTGGAGAGCTCCTGATGTGCCTAAAAAGTGGAACCCCCCCACAAGTGACCCCATTTTGGAAACTATACCTCTCAAGGATGTTATCAAGGGGTATAGTGAGCATTTTGAACCCAGAGGTACGCCACAGAATTTGATAACATTAGTAGTGTTGAGCCACCCCCGTAGTGTTCGAGTTCGGTTCGGTTCGTCGAACACCCGTGTGTTCGCCGAACTGTTCGTCGAACTGTTCGTCGAACACCTTCGAACACCGTTAAAACCAATGGCAGGCAAACAAAAACACATAGAAACACATAGAAAACACCTTCAAAGGTGTCCAAAAGCTGACAAACTGCTCAGAAGACACAACTAACACATGGAAAAGTGACAAGTACATATAGTCATGCGAAAAGAAAAGAGGTGGAGGAGTAAAAGGAGGGGGAGACACAGATATAGGCATGTCATGCCCTTCTAAAATCCAAAAAGTGAGAAGCCGAGACGGCCAGTCCGCTCCTGCCCGTGCCACCTCCGTGTCGCCGGGTTTGTGCCAGAGCCGCGGTGAACCCTGACGGCCAGCCCCCCTCTCCCAATACTGGTGCCTGTCCGCTGGTGGGTCGAGAGAGCCCCCCTGTGGTGGAGGCAGCTCTAAGCTTTTTAATTTAAATTGTCCCTCTAATTTGAATGAATACACTTTAAATCCATTTACAAGGATCTATTGGAGGGCAAGTCTCATGCCAGCAGCCGCGTAATTCCAGCTCCAGTAGCGTCCACTAAAGCTGCTGCAGTTAAAAAGCTTTTATAAGGATCGAGCTCGGCTGTCCACCGCAAGGCATCCTAGTGCCAGTCCCAGCCCCTATGCCTTGGGGTGCCTCCTGATGCTCTTCACTAAGTATCCCGTGGTCCCGAAGCATTTCCTTTGAAAAAATTAAGTGTCCAAACTACAGGTGGTGTAGCTTGCTTAACAGCCGGGATAATCCGCTGACTAGCAGACACTGCTACTAGGCACAAAGTATTTCCTGGGCTAGATGCAGTTAAAAATTTGTAAGTAGATACTCTCGTTGGATGCTGAGAAAGCATTCCATAGAGTCTCCTGGCACGCCATATATGATTCTCTTAAAAAGCTTGGGGTAGGGGTCTAGGGGACCCTTTTATAGCCAAAATCACGGCCCTGTATCACAATACGTCACCTAGGCTGAAGATAAATGGAACTGTAGCACCGAGGGCTCAGTTGCTACAGACGTATTGCACCTCACCCAGAGGTGTGATATCTCACTCTCAGATAAGGATGGAGTGTGGATCAGGACCCGACACCTGCATGCATTACACCACATTGCCGTGGGGCAGGGCGACCAATATGCCCCTGAGATGGGCACGACAGTCCCTGTCCCTGGCTGGAGTGGGGGGAGGGAACACTGAGGAAGGGGAACCCTGCAGTGCAGGAGCAGGGAGGAAGCAGTTCCTGGGTGCATTGAGAAGGGAGTATAAAAGGTGGGCACCATCTTAGTTCAGTGCAGAGAAGTCTGAGCAGAAGTGGCAGGGAGCAGGGGCTCTGCATGAGCTCTGCTCCGGAGGCGGGCCTAGTAACAGAGGCCCAGGCCTGCAAGAGGGAGAAGGAAGGAAGAGGAGCAGAGAAGGCTCCAGGAACGAGGAATGAAGGGATCCCAGGGGTGCGGACGGGCGAGTCGCCACCGCACGCCCGAATCCACCTGCGTGGAGGGGTCAGGCCAAAGGGGGAGACCGGTCCCCGAACTAGTGGAGGCAGGAAACGACCCTCAGCTAGAAACCGGAGGCTCTGACATTTTATGTGGCGCAGCCCCTTGCTCCACCCGCTAGAAAGGCACCACATAGGGTCAGGGAAACTGGCGCCAAGTTTACCAAGAGGAGGCCCGAGGCAGCCGGACAGAAGTGTTGGTAAGAAAGGCCAGACAAAGGACACACAAAGGGGGTCCTGTGAAGCGCTCCAAAGTTATCTGGGAGTTGTCTGAGCCCCTCACCTGGTGAGCACAGTACGACGTGGGCAGCCGTTACCTGCAGACGTGGTCTGGATAATAAGAACTGTGAGTAAAGGCCCTGAACTGCATCACTGACTCCGTGTCGTTACTGCTGCTGCCCTGCACCATCACCCCCATCCTCCGCATACACTGCCCTGAGGCTATACTCCTCCCGTGGGGAGTTATGCTACGCTCTGCTGCACCCACAACACCAGCCTTAGCGGTCTGCCCTGTAGCGGCGGTTCACTCTGACCGCAATCCACGGGTGGCGTAGTCGGACATTTAAACATCAAAACCACATAAATAGTTCCGCCACTGGTTTGACCGCCCTGAGCCACGGAACCGGATCGCCGCCACGAAGACTACAACCACCAGCATCCACCAAAAAGGGTCCGGCTCCGGGTGTCCCAAGGCCCAGGGGGTGCGTCAGAACATTTTCATCACCTTTCACAATCACCAATGGGACAAGGCAGGGATGTCCTCTGTCCCCTCTCTTATACATCCTAGTGACGGAGCACCTGCTCTCATCAATTCGCCATAACCCCAATATTAGGTGGATTGAGGTGGGAGGCACCGAGTACAAGTGCTCTCTATTTGCTGATGATGTCCTAGTATATATCACTCAATCACATATATCCATCCCTGCTGTTATGGCTGAAATAGATCACTTTGTTACATGGTAAAATTTTAAAATCAATGCAGCGAAGTCTGAGGCCCTCGATGTCTCCCTCCCTAAATCCATATAGGATTCCATCCAGTCCAACTTTCCCTTTGCCTGGCCCTCACAGGGTATCAAATACTTAGGAATTCCTATTCATAGAGACCTCTCCCATCTATGTTATCTTAATTTTGGGCCCTTTATTGAACAATTCCATACAGACCACGGTTGGCAAGTTAGAACTGTAAGATTCACTACGTGAACCACTGGTGTTTTGTGGAAAAGCACATGTACACCGCGTTCCAAATTATTATGCAAAAAGTGTTTAGGAGTGATAAGGGAAGAATTTGTTTGTTTGTCAGTTAAACTCATTGATGGTGATGTGTGTCAGGGCTCTTTATATCACTGTAAGCAATTGCAGACACCTGTGCTAATTAGTTTGGCAGGTGTGTCCAATGAAAGGCAAGACTACTTAAGAAGGCTCTCTCACATTATTAAGCAGCCTACATTTTCTGCCAAAATGGGAAAGAAAAAGGATGTGTCGGCTGCTGAGAAGCAACAAATTGTGGAGTGTTTAGGTCAAGGCATGACTACAATCAACATTGTGCGATGATCAGGATGAAGTGTCTTGGCAATCAAGAAGTATGTAGCTGATTCACAGTACACACGTGTGCGTGCTGATAAGGGCAAATTGAGGACTCTTTCCTACAGGCAATTACGTCAGGTTGAAACAGCAGCGGCAAAAAAGCCTTGTCATAGCAGCAGACAAGTTTTTGAAGCTGCTTGTGCCTCCAACGTCCCCCGAACAACAAGATGCAGGGTCCTTCAGAGGTTTGCAGCTGTGCATATGCCATCCTGTCGACCTCCTCTATCCACTTCACACAAGCAGAAACGGCTCCAGTGGGCCAAACATTACATGAAGACTGATTTCAAAACTGTTTTGTTCACGGATGAGTGCCGTGCAGCGCTCGATGGTCCAGATGAATGGAGTGGAGGATGGCTGGTTGATGGACACCCCACGCAAACACGGCTACAGCGCCAACAAGGAGGAGGTGGAGTAATGTTTTGGGCTGGAATCATGGGGAGAGAGATTGTCGGCCCCTTTAGGATCCCTGAAGGCGCTAAAGATGAACTCCATAATGTATGTGGATTTTCTCAAACAGCACTTCCTGCCATGGTTCAAGAAGAAGAACCGTGTATTTCACAGCAAGATCATTTTTCTGCATGATAATGCACCATCTCATGCTGCACATAAAACATCTGCATCTCTGGCTGATATGGGCATAAAAGGGGACAAACTTATGGTGTGACCCCCATGCTCCCCTGACCTCTACCCCATTCAGAACCTTTGGAGCATCATTAAAAGGAGTGTCTATGATGGCGGGAGGCAGTTCACATCTAAGCAACAGCTCTGGGAGGGTATTCTGTCCTCATGCAAAACAATTGAAGCAGAAACCATCCAAAACCTGACAAATTCAATGGACGAGAGAGTTCAGAAGCTCCTTTCGAACAAGGGGTCCTATGTGAAAATGTAACATCACCTAGAATAAAGTTTTGAGTTGAAAACTGTTTGATTTCAGTTTCTAACAACCTGCTAATGCTTATAATTTCAAAAATGACCATTTTTTTGGTCTTTATTAAAATGAAAAGGTTGATCGAAAAGTTTGGGGGATCTAAGAGTGTGGCAACCCAGTAGTCATGATTACTTCGAATTCTGACAATATGAGGGTCATGCTGCAGGTAGTGCAGCAAGAAGGCACTTATGTGTCTTGCGCATCTCGGAGCCCCAAAATTATTTTCCGGGCTAGATGCAGCTAAAAATTATTTTTAATTTTAAATCTGGTGAAGCTTATTATAGATGGCCTAATAGGATCAGTGCTGCACACTGCTACAAAGCCCAAATTATTTTCCAGTCAAGATACAGATAAACATGATTAGTAATTTGAAAGCTTAAAACGGTTGGTAGGGTGATTTTAACCAATCATCAAGCTTTTACTCTCCCCAGGATGACACAGGGGTAGAAAAGTCGCTTCGGATCCATGATTTGTTCATCTTTATGAACGTGAGTCTGTCTACATTATCAGTGGAGAGCCGCGTGCGCTTATCTGTCAGCACACCACCAGCAGCGCTGAACACACGTTCAGACAGAACGCTGGCTGCGGGGCATGACAAGATCTCCAAGGCGTAAGTGGCTAGCTCCGGCCATTTATCCAGATTGGAAGCCCAAAAAGAGCAAGGGTCCAGTGACACAGTCGTGGCTTCAATGTTTAGTTGGAGATACTCCTGTACCATCGTCTCTAGGCGTTGACTATGTGTCAGACTTCTTGTCTCCTGTGGCCTTGCAAAGGATGGGCTAAAAAAGTGGTGAAATGATTCCGCAAAATTGATGTTACCAGCAGATACTGTGGTTCTGTTACGGTTTGAGTGCTGAACACTTGACGGTCCCACGGTTGGCAAGTTGGAACTGTGAGATTCACTACGTGCACCACTGGTATTTTGTGGAAAAGCACATGTAAGATTCTGCAACAGTCTCTGCTGATACTCCTGCATGCGTGCATCCCTTTCTATGGCAGGAATAATTTCTGCAAATTTACTTTTGTACCGGGGATCTAACAGTGTGGCAACCCAGTAGTCAGGATTATTTCTAATTCTCACAATTCGAGGGTCATGTTGCAGGTAGTGCAGCAAGAAGGCACTCATGTGTGTTGCGCATCCAGGAGCACCAAGTCCCTGTTGTGTTGGTGGCGAGGTAGCAATCATGCTTCCTTCCTCTGTCCTCTCCCCCCAACCTCGCACAACAGAAATGTGATCAAGGTCTCCCTCATCTGATGAGTCTTCCATCAGTTCGTCCTCCACTTCTTCCTGGGCTCCTGCACCTTCCTCACTAGTTTGGCTGCTACCATGCGCCCTGGTAAAATCATCTCCCCCACCCTCACATGCCTGCCGCCTTGGTGCTGCCGACCGTCTGGACCTTGCAGATGTTAGCCCTTCCGCATACAACTCCTCCTCCTCTACTTCCTCCACCTCCTCTTGTGCCACCACCTGACTCCGAATTCTGTTTAACATGTGCTCCAGCATGTAAATCACCGGAATAGTCATGCTGATAATGGCATCGTCAGCACTAAACATCTTCGTCGCCATTTCAAAACTGTGCAGAAGGGTGCATAGGTCCCTGATCTGAGACCACTCCTCCAGCGTGATTTGCCCCACCTCTGAATCTCGTTGGCCCAGGCTATACGTCAGAACGTATTGCACCAGGGCTTGTCGGTGCTGCCACAGTCGCTGCAACATGTGCAGAGTTGAATTCCACCGGGTAGGCACATCACATTTTAGCCGGTGAAGTGGCAGGCCCAACGACTTCTGTAGAGATGTAAGTCGCTGAGCTGCGGGATGCAAACGGCGGAAGTGAGCACACAGCGACCGTGCCCTCTGCAGAAGGCCATCTAGTCTGGGATAGTGGGCTAAAAATTGCTGGACAACCAGGTTCAACACGTGAGCCATACAAGGCACGTGTGTGACATTGCCCCGGCGAAGGGCCGCACCCAGGTTTGCAGCATTGTCGCACACGGCCTTCCCTGGTTTCAGGTCCAGTGGAGACAACCATTCATGAAATTGGTTCTCCAGAGCTGACCACAACTCCTCAGCTGTGTGACTCACATTTCCCAGACATTTCAATGTAAAAACCGCCTGATGACGTTGAGCCCTACTGCCAGCATAGTAAGGAGGTGTGCAGGATCCCTTCTGCGCAGTTAGAAAGCTTGTGGCATGACCAGACAGGCTTTGGGTGCAGGTGGAAGACCGAGAGGAGGTTGAGGAGGCAGAAGCAGTGGAGGAAAAATGACATAAAGAGGATTAACGCACAACTCGTGGGGACGGCAAGACTTGGACAGCAGCCCCTTGTCCTGCTGTCACCATAGTTACCCAGTGCCCAGTCAGCGACATGTAACGCCCCTGTCCATGCCTACTCGTCCAAGTGTCTGTGGTGAAATGCACCCTGTCACACACAGAGTTTCTCAAAGAAGCGGTGATGTTGTGTGCGACATGCTGGTGGAGCGCAGGCACACCTTTCTTTGAGAAGTAGTGCCGACTGGTCATCTGGTACTGGGGCACTGCGACGGACATAAGGTCTCGAAAATCCTCTGTGTCCACCAGGCGGAAAGGCAGCATTTCTGTAGCCAAGAGCTTGCAGATGGTGAAATTCAACCTCTTAGCTTTCTCATGGCTAGGAGGAAATGGTCTTTTACTTGTCCACATCTGAGGGACCGAGGGCTGGCTATTGTGCTTAGACGGGGTTGATAAGGGTGTCCCCGGCAAACTGCCGGTCTGTGAGGAAGATGCAGGCGGACATGTTAGGTTGCCTTGATCCAAAGGTGGTGCTATCGATGTCGGACAGCGCTCAAGACCAGCTGGTGTTACCACCTCCAAAGAAAATGATGACCTGCCAATCACGCTGGCTGTTGCGGGTAAAGAGGTGGCAGGTCTATGCCCCAAAACAGGTGTGACTGCTGTCCCCCCAGTCACAGAGGATGAAGAGGCCGCGGATGCACAAGATATGGCAGACGGTGGTTGGCCCGGCCGGCTAGACCGCATTGTAGCACACTGAGCTTCCCACTGCAACTTATGCTTCATGTCCATGTGCCGGTTCATGCATGAAGTACTCAAACTATGTATTTTTTGGCCTCTACTTAGCTTTTGCTGACAAATGTTACAGATAACACGAGTTGGGTCATCTTTATCGATCTGAAAAAATGCCCAGGCTATGCAAGGCTTAGCACCCATGCGACCTGAAGAGCCACCACGACTTGTGGTGAGAGGCAGAGTTGTGTTTGAGGATGCAGTTGTTGACGTGCTTCCAGTACTACGTCTCTGTCCAGGAAGGCGCAACCTGACCTCGTCGTCACTAGCATCTTCCTCCACCTCCTCTGCTGACCTCATCTCTTGGCTGACTGTGGGTTGACAGTAAGTGGGATCTCCGACCTCATCATCATCACCCTGTGCGTTATCACACCCGTCGTCCTCAGAGCCAACCTGTTCCTGCCCTGACAAAAAACTAAAGTTGTCGCTCCAATCAGGTATTTGAGTCTTATCATCGTCTTCCTCATTGTCTCCACCAACAGGAGTTACAGTTTGGGAATGAGGGTCTACATTATGGTCAGAACCTTCTGCGTCTGGTCCTGGATCCGACTCATAAAGATTCTGGGCATCAGTGCAGATCATTTCCTCGTCTGGATTCACAGAAGCGCTGGAGTCGACCTCTGATTCCCAGGCTATAGTATGAGTAAACAGCTCTGCAGACTCAACCATCTGTTCTACCTCATACTCAGACGGGCAGCTGGAGATTTGGGAGCTGTGAGGAAGCAAGTGCGATTTGGGTGACACCTTTGAGGACTGGAGTATTTGTGATGTTGAAGTTGATGTGGAGGAGAGCCCACTTAAAGGAGCACTTGATATCCGTTGAAGCACCTGCTGTTTTTGTGCCTCATCTGGAATTTGTAGCGATTGGCGTGGCCGTAAGAAAGGGATCTTATCACATTGTCCGCTAAAAGAAGTAGACATTTTAGTTTGGCTGGAAGATGGTCTTTCTTCTGCACCTACCCCACGGACACAACCTTTTTTCCCCTTCCCAACACGCCTATTCCCCTTTCCACCAGCAGCAGGCCTTTTTCCACTCATTTTGGTGGTTAACTAATTCACAACTCTGGAGTTGTTTGCACAAAAAAACAATGGATGGTAACCGAGCAGAACTGAGTGGCCAAACTGTGGTATTAGGCCAAAACTATTGGCTGGGTTAGATGCAGAAAAAAAAAATTTTTAATTTGCAACCTGATGGAGGTCAGTATAGATGGACTAATAGACCAAGTCCCACACACCGCTAGAAGCCCAAATATTTTTTCAGAGCTAGATGCAGAAAATTTTTTTATTCAATTTGCAACCTGATGGAGGTCAGTATAGATGGACTAATAGACCAAGTTCCACACACTGCTAGAAGCCCAAATATTTTTTCAGAGCTAGATGCAGAAAAAAATTATTTTTAATTTGCAACCTGATGGAGGTCAGTATAGATGGACTAATAGACCAAGTCCCACACACCGCTAGAAGCCCAAATATTTTTTCAGAGCTAGATGCAGAAAAAAATTATATTCAATTTGCAACCTGCTGGACGTCAGTATAGAAGGACTAATAGAACAAGTCCCACACACTGCTAGAAGCCCAAATATTTTTTCAGAGCTAAATGAAGAAAAAAATTATTTTTAATTTGCAACCTGATGGAGGTCAGTATAGATGGACTAATAGACCAAGTCCCACACACTGCTAGAAGCCCAAATATTTTTTCAGAGCTAGATGCAGAAAAAAAATTATTTTTAATTTGCAACCTGATGGAGGTCAGTATAGATGGACTAATAGACCAAGTCCCACACACTGCTAGAAGCCCAAATATTTTTTCAGAGCTAGATGCAGAAAAAAATTATATTCAATTTGCAACCTGCTGGACGTCAGTATAGAAGGACTAATAGAACAAGTCCCACACACTGCTAGAAGCCCAAATATTTTTTCAGAGCTAAATGAAGAAAAAAATTATTTTTAATTTGCAACCTGATGGAGGTCAGTATAGATGGACTAATAGACCAAGTCCCACACACTGCTAGAAGCCCAAATATTTTTTCAGAGCTAGATGCAGAAAAAAAATTATTTTTAATTTGCAACCTGATGGAGGTCAGTATAGATGGACTAATAGACCAAGTCCCACACACTGCTAGAAGCCCAAATATTTTTTCAGAGCTAGATGCAGAAATTTTTTTTATTCAATTTGCAACCTGATGGAGGTCAGTATAGATGGACTAATAGACCAAGTCCCACACACTGCTAGAAGCCCAAATATTTTTTCAGAGCTAGATGCAGAAAAAAATTATTTTTAATTTGCAACCTGATGGAGGTCAGTATAGATGGACTAATAGACCAAGTCCCACACACCGCTAGAAGCCCAAATATTTTTTCAGAGCTAGATGCAGAAAAAAATTATTTTTAATTTGCAACCTGATGGAGGTCAGTATAGATGGACTAATAGACCAAGTCCCACACACCGCTAGAAGCCCAAATATTTTTTCAGAGCTAGATGCAGAAAAAAATTATATTCAATTTGCAACCTGCTGGAGGTCAGTATAGAAGGACTAATAGAACAAGTCCCACACACTGCTAGAAGCCCAAATATTTTTTCAGAGCTAAATGAAGAAAAAAATTATTTTTAATTTGCAACCTGATGGAGGTCAGTATAGATGGACTAATAGACCAAGTCCCACACACTGCTAGAAGCCCAAATATTTTTTCAGAGCTAGATGCAGAAAAAAATTATTTTTAATTTGCAACCTGATGGAGGTCAGTATAGATGGACTAATAGACCAAGTCCCACACACTGCTAGAAGCCCAAATATTTTTTCAGAGCTAGATGCAAAAAAAAATTATTTTTAATTTGCAACCTGATGGAGGTCAGTATAGATGGACTAATAGACCAAGTCCCACACACCGCTAGAAGCCCAAATATTTTTTCAGAGCTAGATGCAGAAAAAAATTATATTCAATTTGCAACCTGCTGGACGTCAGTATAGAAGGACTAATAGAACAAGTCCCACACACTGCTAGAAGCCCAAATATTTTTTCAGAGCTAAATGAAGAAAAAAATAATTTTTAATTTGCAACCTGATGGAGGTCAGTATAGATGGACTAATAGACCAAGTCCCACACACTGCTAGAAGCCCAAATATTTTTTCAGAGCTAGATGCAGAAAAAAAATATTTTTAATTTGCAACCTGATGGAGGTCAGTATAGATGGACTAATAGACCAAGTCCCACACACCGCTAGAAGCCCAAATATTTTTTCAGAGCTAGATGCAGAAAATTTTTTTATTCAATTTGCAACCTGATGGAGGTCAGTATAGATGGACTAATAGGCCAAGTCCCACACACTGCTAGAAGCCCAAATATTTTTTCAGAGCTAGATGCAGAAAAAAATTATTTTTAATTTGCAACCTGATGGAGGTCAGTATAGATGGACTAATAGACCAAGTCCCACACACCGCTAGAAGCCAAAATATTTTTTCAGAGCTAGATGCAGAAAAAAATTATATTCAATTTGCAACCTGCTGGAGGTCAGTATAGAAGGACTAATAGAACAAGTCCCACACACTGCTAGAAGCCCAAATATTTTTTCAGAGCTAAATGAAGAAAAAAAATATTTTTAATTTGCAACCTGATGGAGGTCAGTATAGATGGACTAATAGACCAAGTCCCACACACTGCTAGAAGCCCAAATATTTTTTCAGAGCTAGATGCAGAAAAAAATTATATTCAGTTTGCAACCTGATGGAGGTCAGTATAGATGGACTAATAGAATGATGCTATGCCCAAAAGATTTTACTTCACTAGGTGCAGTAAAAAAATTGGTATTCTATACACAGGTGGTATATCTTGCAACACAGATAGGCTACTCCACTGACTAACACACTCTGCAATAGGCCAAAAAGGATTAGCTTTGCTAGATTCAGCCAAATGCTGTGAAAAAAACTTGCACAGTACTGGCACAGACCTGCCTGGCAAAAACTGATAGGAACTGATGTAACCTAGTCCTGAAAAGGACTCCAATTACAATTAGTCTTTACTCCCACAATCTATCTATTTAAGAGCACAGACCTGCCTGATAAAAGTCGTAGGAAATGCTGTAACCTAGTCCTTAAAAGGACTGCAATCACAACTATTCCCTACTCCCAAGCTATCTGTATATTTGTGCGAAAATTGGCTTGAAATTAACAAGGTATAGCGCACACAGCAACAGCGGTGCCGTTTAACACGCAGCTGCAGCAGTGAGAAAATGGTGGCGACGGGGAAAATGGCTTGGTCTTATAGGGCAAGGACATGTGACATACACTGCCAATCACACATGCCCTTGCTTGTGTGAAAAAAAGCACTTCGCTCCGTGTGTGCGCTGCTGATAGGCTGACAGATTGCACCTCCCCACTGCAAATGCGGGAAAGAGAAAAAAAAATGGAGATCTTCATTGTTCCTGCAGAGATCCATCCCCTGCCCCTCCCCCCGCCCCGCTGTACACTCAAACTGCGTATTAACATTAATTTTCATCATTACTGAGAAAAAATCCAGTTATGATTTTGGTGCACGAACAGTTATCGAACATAACCTCGAACAGCCGAATTTTTCTCAAATTGTTCGTGTTCGCCGACCGGCTCGAACACCGCCCAAAACAGCTCGAATTTGAGATTGGCGAACAGTTCGAGTAGAACAACGCTCATCTCTAAACATTAGGTCTTCCTATTGAATATCTTGTCATTAGTGCTGAGCGCAAGTGCTCGCTACTTGAGTTTGCATCGGGTGCTTGGGTATGCACCGAGTATCGTGGGTGCTCGAGTGAGATGCTCGAATCCCCGCCCCACACGTTTCGCAGCTGTTAGACACCCAAAAAAAAAACATGCGGAGAGTGCTGGTGTATGGCAGGCAATACCTCCGTGTTTTTTTTTTTGCTGTATAAAAGCCACGAAACATCTGGGGCAGGGACTCGAGCATGTCACTCCAGCAATACTCAGTGCATACCCAACCACCCTAGGCAAACTCAAGTAGCGAGCACTTGCGCTCAACACTAGTCGTCGTATCGTCATTTTTTTTCTTTACTTTTGAAAAAATGCCAACCCTAACACAACCCTAATACAGCCCTAATCCTAGCCTCATCACAATCCTAATCCTAACCCTAACCCCAACACAACCCTAATCCTAACCCTATCCTTAATCCTACCTCTAATCCTAACACTATCCCTAATTCTAACCTTTAATCCTAATCCTAACTCTACTCTTAACACAACTCTAATCCTATCCCTAATCCTAACCCTAATTCTAACCCTAATCCTAACCCTAATCCTAACCCTAACCATAATCCTAACACAACCCTAACCCTAATTCTAACCTTAATCCTAACCCTAATCCAAGCCCTAACCCTATTCCTAACCCTAATCCAAATCCTAATCCTAACCCTAACTCTAACCCTAATCCTAACCCTAAGGCTGTGTGCCCACTATGCATTTTCAAGCGTTTTTGCCGCGGAATTTCAGCAGCAAAAATGCTTAAAAAAGGCTTGGTAATACGTGTCCCATGGTCCCCAATGTTAATCCACATGTGCTGTGCACATGCTGCGGAAATTTCTGCTGTGGATTATCATTGCGGAACAATATGCAGCATGTCCATTAATTTTGCGGACACGCAGTGTAATCGCCACCATTGACTTGCATTGGACCGCGTGACATCTGCATCACTGCATCTGCACATGTGGATATCACATGGTTCAATGTCCAGATGGTACCCAGGTCTGGAGAAGAGGAGACTCTCATTCAGACCTGGGTACCATTGTACCTGAAAAAAAAAAGAATTTAAAATAAAAAAATAAAGATTATACTCACCTTCTGATGGCCCCCGGTCTCCACAGCGATGCGTGCGGTGTGTTGGGCGGCTCGCGGTGGTGTGAGGACCTGACATGACGTCATTGAGTCAAGTGACAGGTCACGCGACCGCTGATGTCGGCGGTCGCGTGACCTGTCACATGACTCAATGACGTCATCGCAGGTCCTTCACACAACAGCGAGACACCGGGGAGACCGGACGCATCGGAGAAGGAGACCGGGGGCCATCGGAAGATGAGTATAATCTTTATTTTTTATTTATCACCATTCTAATTCTTTTTTTTTAACTATTACTTGGTCACTCTTTATAAATCATGCCGGTTGCATGGATTTATATAGTGTGACCAAGTTGTCAAGCACTTTTCCAAGTGATGCTAAAATCGCTTGGAAAAGCACTTGATAACCCGCATGCAGAAATGCATGCAAAAACGCTTGACAAACGCTTCTATCTGGCGGGAAAAACGCATGTAAAATCCGCATGTGTTTTTCCTGCCAGGGAGAAGCGGAATAAATATGCAGCATTTCTGCATCGTGGGCACATAGCCTAACTGCAAAAAACTGGGAAAATAGTATTTTTTTTAATTTTATCATTTTTATCTAACTAAGGGGGTGACAAAGGGGGATTTTATTTATATTTTTTTTCTTTTAATCATCAAGGTTTAACACAGTAATCAAAAGGAACGAATAGGGAAATTCCCTATCGCTGCAGGGTATCAACTGGCAGATCTCGGCGCCTACCTTTTTTTTTTCTACAGGAAGATAATGGAGGGCCAGGGGACGGATCAGGAGATCTGTGTGATGGTAGAGGTACTGGGAGGGCTCAGGGGCATTTCTCTCTTCTCTGACATGCATATCAGAGGAAATCATTGTAAAATCATTGTAACCGTGGGCATACTTTTTTTCATGATTGCTACTATGCACTAAATAACGGCGAACACGTGATCGGGGACCCGAAATACCGGTCCTGATCATGTTCTCCAGGGTCTCAGCTACCCCCGGTTGCTGAGACCCCAGAGATTTTCCGACGCAGAGAGACGCTACACTGTTATTCCTCAGCACCTTGAAAGAGCATCGCTGAGTAATAAGTACCCTTAACTGCAACCGTGAAAATGCTTTAAGGCGGTCGCTAAGGGGTTAAAGGGATTCTGTCACCCTCTGGGATGTATATGACCTACTAATATGGGTATGCAAGTGATAGAATGTTACAATACTGGCGTAGTACTGCTGGAAACCAATGGCTGAAGGAGTACAAGCAAGAACAGCAATCAGTAATAGAAGTTATTGGAGTTTAGCAAAGGAGTTGTGGGAAACAATCCGCAGATAGGTGAGAACAGTCTGGGTAAGCATGTTCAGGAGCTGGAGACTGGAACTAAGCTAACAGCTAGACAGAGTGAGAGATCCATGCAGCTTTAGGTAGGCCCAAACAGTAAACAAGATGGATTCCACAGGTTCAGAACCTGCCAGCTTAGTAAAGGGCAATTGCAGAACAGCAGCCTCCATTGGTAACGAGTGGGATTGCAGCACAATTATTAAGGTGAACAATAGAAGCCACTAGTGGTCAAACTGTAGAAGGACAAAATGAATTCTGACACGCGCCATTTAATTGGTTTGACAGCGCCATTTAATTGGTTAACAGTTGCCGACTGAGCTCCATGGCTGTTAGAGGCAGGTCCTGGCTGTGAAGAGCGTATAAATCGGATGAGTGCTATACGTCTTTTTATCGTATAGCACACTGACCCATGTTATTCAATGGGGAGAAGCAGATGATCGATTTTTTTTCACTGACAGTATCTACCTGTGAAAAAAGTCACAGAATGCTGCTATTTGACTCTGAAATCGGATGCATTGCAATTCTGTACCATAGGAAACTGGAAATGTTCTTGTAAATTATTATTAGCTGCCAAGTAAAAAAACTGATTGCACATGGACTGCTCACGGATGACAAGTGAGAAAAAAATCATCCCACCTTTCTGGATGAAAATTGGACCGATTTTTTTATACGCTTGCGTGACCCCAGCATAACAAACATTACTTGCCAGGTATGGGGCAAGCTCAACCCGTGAACCCGCTTATTACACCCACTATGAACTTGCCGCCGACATGTATGGCATACGTTGGCAAGGGGATTAAGGGTTAACTAAAGGTTTTTTATAATGTGACCATGCTGGACAAACTTTTTTCAGTATAAATGCTGAACACCTTTGGGACAAGTCCTTTCAGGAACCTGGTGGATGTAAAACCGGCTCATTTAACACTAGAACTACTGATGGAGTCATTTTGACTCCTTTCGTTTTTTATTTCTCTTCTGTGACTACATTTTTCAGAATTCCGGCTTGAAACTCGGTGACTTTTCCTCAAATATGATGTGAAAAAAGATTTTGTGAGAATAAATAATTTTGGTGAAAAATTTGCGCGTTTTTTTCAAAATTTACCAAGAACTACTGAAGGGAGTCATTTTGACTCCCTACTATATTTTGAGGTCCTTTTGTCACTAAATGTTGCTATAAAGTTTTGTGCATAATTTTTTCACTCTGTCTTATTTACCCTGATGTTCATATAGATGTAGTTCAATTTACATGTCAACTTTTCACATTTTCCTTGTGTTTTACCTGCTTGTATTACTGTGTAAGGCTATGTGCCCACGTTGCGGACCTGAAGCATATTTTTTACGCTTCTCCCTGGCGGGAAAATCGCATGCGGATATTACATGCGGTTTTCCCGCCAGGTAGAAGCGTTTGTGAGGCGTCTTTGCATGCATTTCCGCATGCGGGTTATCAAGCACTTCTCCAAGCATCACTTGGAAAAGTGCTTGACAACTTGTTCAGAATGGTAAAAAATAAAAAAATAAACTTTATACTCACCTTCTGATGCATCCTCTGCCCCGTCCGGAGGCTTGAGCGGCTCACGCTGCTGTGTGCAGGACCTGCGGTGACGTCATTGAGTCATGTGGTGGGTCACATGACTCAATGACGTGGCAGGTCCTTCAGACAACAGCGCGACGGAGGGAAAACATCAGAAGATAAGTATAAACTTTATTTTATTCTTTTTTTTACAGGTTCTTTGGTACCCAGGTCTGGATGAGAGTCTCCTCTCCTCCAGACTTGGGTACCATCCGCACATTGATTCCGCGGCGCTTCCGCAAAATTAATGAACATGCTGCGGATTTTTGACTGCAGCATATACGCTGCGGAAAAATCCGCAGCATGGGCATTGACATTGCGGAATGCCATTGGGGACCATGGGGTGCGGATCTACATGCGTTTTTCAAGCGTTTACGCTGCGGAAATTCCGCAGCATATACGCTTGAAAAACGCTACGTGGGCACACAGCCTAACGCTAAACAAAATAGCTTGTTTACTCTAGGCTCTTATCTTATGCTAATGAAGGGTGGTGTTTTTCTAAGGTCCTAGCAGGAGACAGTATTCTGGATAGTAACTTTACTTTCAGTTCAGCTGAAGAGACAAAGAGAACAGACGCAGACATACGAGCTCTGAAGACTCATACAGGTATGAATTGTTATGAAATAGTTTAGCTGTCTGTCAACTGATTCAGCCCACCTACTTTTGAAGGTGGCAGAACAGTTATTATTTCTTTTAGTTTTCATTTCATTTCTATTTTTCAGCAGGGAACTATATAGAATTATGGAATTTGTGAGGAATATGGAGAGAAGACGTTTGATAAAGCCTCAGGATATTCTGGCTACTTTGCAATCCATACCGGAGGATGAATCGGAATCCGAATTGCAGGAACATGTATTTGATTCTGACAGTGATGAAGATTTCATTCCTCAGAACATATCAAGTCAATCTGAAGACTCAGAAGGAACAAATCCAGAAGGTAAGTAGTTATGTGTATTTATTTGTTCTTCCACACACTGAGTTAGGGCCTGTGCACACTAGCAGAATTCTGGCTGAATAGCCATCTGGATATTCTTGCCGCAATACAGGCCGTACCTGCCCGCTCATGCCTGAAGCTCCGCTCCGAACCCCGGGCTGGAGCCGCTGTCAGGGACAGAGCAGCGCTTGCTTACGCGCGAGCACGGCTCCGTCCCAGACAGCGGCTCCAGCCCGGGGTTCGGAGCGGAGCTTCAGGTATGAAACTCCGCTCTGTACCTGAGCGGGCAGGTACGGGCCGGATTGTGGTGAGAATATCCGGTCGGATATTCCGCCGCTAATCCAGCCAGTGTGCACGGACCCTTACAAAACAAAAATTCTAAATATTCATCAACTTTTTTACAGATATTCCAAGCACATCAACTGGGGATCGGGCTCATGCAGTTATGTTGCCTCGTGACCATCCTCCTGGTCGTGGACAGAAAAAATCAGCAAAACGTCCCAGAAATGAAAGAACAACAGATAACGATGGCGGCGAAGGTAATGCAACAACAAACACCAGAGAAGGCGAATCTGAAGGAATACTAGTTTCAGCGGATGGTATTCAATGGAAACCTGTTGAAATTGGAGAACACTTGCCTGGTAGGCGTGACAGCCAAAATTTTCTTCGAGAAGCACCTGGCCCTACAGGATACGCCAGAAGAAATATCATTATCGATAGTCCTTTGAGCGCATGGCATTTATTTTTTGATTCATATATATTGACACATATAAAGAACTGTACGCTTGCAGAAGCATGCAGGAACAATAATTTACAGTTTACTCTATCTGATGAGGAGCTAGATGCATTCATTGCGATATTCTATGCTCGTGGAATATCTGGCACGAACCGTCACTCGATTAGCAGTATTTGGTGTAATGACTGGGGAAGACCGTTTTGCAAAGCGACAATGTCTAGGGACCGCTTTGTTGAAATTATGAGGTTTCTCAGATTTGATGAGAAATCTACTCGATCGGAGAGACTGCAAACGGACAAGTTTGCTCTATTTTCTACTGTGTGGGACAGGTTTATTGAAAATTGTATTGCGTGTTACAAACCTGGCCCATACATAACAGTGGATGAGCAACTTTTCCCAAGCAAAACTAGGTGTCCATTCACGCAGTACATGCCTTCCAAACCAGATAAATATGGCCACAAATATTGGCTAGCTGTTGATAAGAGGAGCAAATATCTGGCAAATGGCTTCCCTTATCTAGGCAAAGATGACACACGCCGTGCTGAGGACCGTTTAGCTGACCATGTGGTAATGAAGTTATTGGACCCGTTTTTGAAAAAAGGTCGCAATGTTACAACCGATAATTATTTTACTTCAGTAAAATTAGCTAAACAGCTAAAAAGCAAAGGAACAACCATCGTGGGAACACTGAACAAGATAAGGCGAGAAGTGCCTAAAGAAATAAAATCCATGAAAGAGGAATTGTACAACACTAAAGTGTTTAGAAATGAAGACAATTTTACACTTACAGTATATCAAGGAAAGCCCAACAAAAATGTTGTCATTTTGAGTTCCGTCCATCCAGATGTTGTTGTTGCGTCTGATTCCACTAAAAAAACTCCAGAAACGGTAAAGTTTTACAATGAAACAAAATATGGAGTAGATGTAGTGGATCAGATGGCACGAAAATATACCACACGAACATGCACAAGGAGATGGCCTGTTCATGCATTTGAAAATGCCTTAGACTTTGCGGGTATAAATGCATGGATAATATTCAAGGAGATTAACCACCAAAAAATGTCACGCAAGGCATTTTTGCAAACGCTTGTGAGAGAGTTGAGTGGTCCTTATGTCACAGATAGGGAAAAGGGTTCCACGTCCCAAGTTTCTACATGCTCAGAAGTGATGGTTCAAACAAAATTTTGCCAGATCAAAGAAAAGTGCAAGAAAAATAGATCTGTCGGAAATTGTAAGACTTGTGGTAAGTCTTTGTGTGGGCAATGTACTGCCATAAATCAAAGGCAATGCCTAAAATGCGAAACACCAAATGTTTAGAAGGTGAATTCTGCGCCATATTTTCATTTTTATGCTCCTCCACCTACATTTTCTCTGCTTTTTGTTCTTCAGTTGTTGTTTATATGTGTGCACTTGAATAAAAAAAAATGTTTGAAAAACGTCTATTATAATTATTGTTATTTTCTGTAGAAAAATAAGAAAAGCAGAAAAAAAATAATCAAAAGCATTACTGTTGGATCTCACAATAATAATACATTACAAAAAATATAATTATTAATAAATAACCACAAATGAAACTCTAAAAATAAACGAAAACAAGCAAGGAGTCAAAATGACTCCTTTCAGTAGTTCTAGGCGGGGTCACGAGTCCAGTAGTCCTAGTGTTAAATTGGGTAGGCTGTTTCTTCTGTTATATGTACCTCACTAAATTTTTCCTGAAGAAGCCACAAAGGGACAAATGTATCGTTATCCGAGTGATTCATCTCCATAATCTCTTCACTTTGTACAATGGAATTTATTTAAAAGGTTCTGTAAGGCTATGTGCCCACGATGCAGAAATGCTGCATATTTTTTCCGCTTCTTCCTGGCAGGAAAAACGCATGCGGATTTTACATGCGGATTTTACATGCGTTTTTCCTGCCAGGTAGAAGCGTTTGTCAAGCGTTTTTACATGCATTTCTGCATGCGGGTTATCAAGCGCTTTTCCA
Organism: Phyllobates terribilis; assembly: GCF_046119375.1. Lineage (NCBI taxonomy): Eukaryota > Metazoa > Chordata > Amphibia > Anura > Dendrobatidae > Phyllobates > Phyllobates terribilis. The sequence goes on from NW_027362762.1 coordinate 698,598,093, forward strand.
AGCGATTTTAGCATCACTTGGAAAAGTGCTTGACAACTTGGTCACACTATATAAATCCATGCAACCGGCATGGATTTGTAGTAGTGTGACCAAGTTAGTTTAAAAAAAAAAGAATAAGAATGGTAAAAAATAAAAAAAAAAGATTATACTCACCTTCCGATGTCGTCCCTGTGTTTTCTCCGCTGCGTCCGGTGTTTTGGGCAGCTCGCTGTGGTGTGAAGGACCTGCGGTGACGTCATTGAGTCATTTGACAGGTCACATGACTCAATGACGTCATGGCAGGTCCTTCATAACACTGCGACCCATACAGCAGACCAGACGGAGGGGAGAAAACACCGGGAGGACATCGGAAGGTAAGTATAAACTTTTTTTTTTATTTTAAATTCTTTTTTTAACAGGTTCTATGGTACCCAGGTCTGGATGAGAGTCTCCTCTCCTCCAGACCTGGGTACCATCCGCACATTGAACCGTGTGATATCCGCATGTGCAGATGCAGTGATGCGGAAGTCACGCGGTCCAATGCAAGTCAATGGCTGCGATTACGCTGCGTGTCCGCAAAATTAATGGACATGCTGCGTATTTTTCCGCAATGATAATCCGCAGCGGAAAGTTCCGCAGCATGTGCACAGCACATGTGGATTATCATTGAGGACCATGGGGTACGTATTACCAAGCGTTTTTTAAGCATTTTCGCTGCAGAAATTCTGCGGCAAAACGCTTGAAAAACGCATAGTGGGCACGCAGCCTAAAGCAGTTTAAAGGGGTTGTCTGATACATAAAAAATCCTGTATAAATATCTATTTTTAAACCCTAACTATTTTGTGATTTTCTTTATTTGAAAATCCCTTACTATTCTCCCTATACAGCGAATCCCTACAGCTGTTTCTTTTTTTTACTATAGTTCCGTTTGAGGCTCAGAATTCACTGGGTATTCTCAAAAAGACTGTCATCAGGAGAATGGCCATGCAGGCACTCCCCACAGCTTCTTTCACCACCGCCCCTATGACATCTGAAATCAATCAGATTGAAAGAAGCAAGCAGAAGTGTCCGCTGCACCATGCCCCACACCTTCTTTCTCTGTGCTAGAACAGGATATCATCAGGCTTGGCGGAGATAGAAGCTGGGGAATGACCACATCGTCATCCACTAATGTCCTTTTTCCAGGAAGGATGATAGAATGATATCCCATTTGAGAATTCCAGTGATTTCTAGCACTTGAATGGAATGTCACTGGAAGTAAAGTAAGAAAACAAATGTAGTGATGGGCTGTATATGGAGAATTCTAAGAAATGTTCAAATAATAAAGCAAATTACAAAACTGGTTAGGGTTTAAAAATAGATATTTATACATAAATATACAGGACATTTTATGCATTGTTCAATCCCTTTAAGCCCACCATACAAATTAGATGGCTGTTGGCCAAATGATGCTTGGACCAACTGTTTGAATGGCATCCTGTGTTCTCAGTGAGAGAGCCTTCACCAGGCATGTCTGGTAGAGGCTCATCTCCAGAAGACAATATGATTGGCAGTGCAAAATTGGACATACTGGATCAATATTTTCCCCGCCAATAAATTGTCTGTGGCCCGTCCCACTCCCACACACTTTAGACTGTCAGCCAAACCCGACATGAAGTAAAGTATATCACTACAATCTCAATTTAAGAAAATGCTAATACTTTAAAAACATTTATACTTTATAAATCACCATACACATTTACCCTGATTAGGTAACTTCAGTAATTGGGATGCAGTTGGAAACGTTTTTGATCAGCATACATTAAAATGCAAAATGTAACTGTACGTTTAAGCCATGCATAGTTCAGTGAATAATACACTGCAGGAGGAATAATTAAAAACTCAAGAGGGTATCATTAATAGCTTAGACACATCAACTCTGCACAATCATTATTTTCTAGAAAGGGCAACTATCATCAAAAAAGCGTTTTTGTAACAAGAATGTTTATGAAATGATAAATAGTAAGGTACATTTTTTTGTTTCAAAACTTTTGGTAACTTATTAGTGCAGATGTTGAATATATTAATATATTAAGTGTTACCTATTAAGACAAACAAATTAAACAGATTTAGATTAAAAAAGGTCTTTTAGGTTCATCCATTCCATGAACTAAAAGAATAAAACAAAAATCCAATCCAACATGCTGTCAAAAGACAACTAAGATGCAAAACATGGGCTTTGTGCTAATATGTTGAATAAAACATGTAAAGTGTAAGTTTTTAGTCATTTTTTATAAAAGGAGTTGTTCAATGTCTGTTATGTAATACTACAGTCATGGCCAAAAGTTTTGAGAATGACACCAAAATTATATTTTCACATGATCTGCTGGCCTCTGGTTTTTATTAGTGTTTGTCTGATGTTTATATCACATACAGAAATATAATTGCAATCATATTATGAGTACCAATAGGTTATATTGACAGTTAGAATGAGTTAATGCAGCAAGTCAATATTTGCAGTGTTGCTCCTTCTTCTTCAAGACCTCTGTAATTCTCCCTGGCATGCTCTCAATCAACTTTTGGACCAAATCCTGACTGATAGCAGTCCATTCTTGCATAATCAATGCTTGCATTTTGCCAGAATTTGTTGGTTTTTGTTTGTCCACCCGTCTCTTGATGATTGACCACAAGTTCTCAATGGGATTAAGATCTGGGGAGTTTCCAGGCCATGGACCCCAAATCTCTATGTTTTGTTCCATGAGCCATTTAGTTATCACCTTTGCTTTATGGCAAGGTGCTCCATCATGCTGGAAAAGGCATTGTTGGGCACCAAACTGCTCTTGGACGGTTGGGAGACGTTGCTCTTGGAGGACATTCTGGTACCATTCTTTATTCATGGCTGTGTTTTTAGGCAAGACTGTGAGTGAGCCGATTCCCTTGGCTGAGAAGCAACCCCACACATGAATGGTTTCAGGATGCTTTACAGTTGGCATGGGACAAGACTGGTGGTAGCGCTCACCTCTTCTTCTCCGAATAAGCTGTTTTCCAGATGTCCCAAACAATCGAAAAGGGGATTCATCAGAGAAAATGACTTTGCCCCAGTCCTCAGCAGTCCACTCCCTGTACCTTTTGCAGAATATCATTCGGTCCCTGATGTTTTTTCGGGAGAGAAGTGGCTTCTTTGCTGCCCTCCTTGAAACCAGCCCTTGCTCAAAGAGTCTCCGCCTCACAGTGCGTGCAGAAGCACTCACACCAGCCTGCTGCCATTCCTGAGCAAGCTCGGCACTGCTGGTAGTCCGATCCCGCAGCTGAAACAGTTTTAAGATACGGTCCTGGCGCTTGCTGGTCTTTCTTGGGCGCCCTGGAGCCTTTTCGACAACAATGGAAGCTCTCTCCTTGAAGTTCTTGATGATGCGATAGATTGTTGACTGAGGTGCAATCTTTGTAGCTGCGATACTCTTCCCTGTTAGGCCATTTTTGTGCAGTGCAATGATGGCTGCACGTTTTTCTTTAGAGATAACCATGGTTAACTGAAGAGAAACAATGATACCAAGAACCAGCCTCCTTTTAAAGTGTCCAGTGATGTCATTCTTACTTAATCATGACTGATTGATCGCCAGCCCTGTCCTCATCAACATCCACACCAGTGTTAATGGATCAATCACTAAAACGATGTTAGCTGCTACTTTTAAGGCAGGACTGCAATGATGTTGAAATGTGCAAATATTGACTTTGCAAGTACAGTAATTGCTGTTAAGCTGATCACTCTTTGACATTCAGGAGTATATGCAAATTGCCATTACAAAAAATGAAGCAGTAAACTTTGGAAAAATTACTATTTGTCTCATTCTCAATACTTTTGGCCATGACTGTACACTACCTCTGCCTAGGCCACGGCAGGATAAATACTTGAATTGGTGTGGCTTCTCCTGGCAAAATCATATGTTTGTCAGGTGTGCCTACAAGTTATCCAGAGCATTCAGCCCATGTGGCAAAGTTTGAAAGGCATTTTCCCACATTCTTAATAAATGTGTTATATATTAATGGCAGTCGAGGTATTCAAAGGTAGTACATAGCGATGGGCAAATTTATTCAAGTGGAATTGAAATCTACTAAAAATTTCCAAAAATCCACATTCTGGAGAATATGGAGATTTTGTAATTCACTCCGAGCGAATTCAGCAAAATAGCGACCACCTGCAGCCATCATTTTTACTAAATAGTAGAGGGCCAGCAAAAAGGTTTAAAAGGAAAAGCTTATTAGCCTCACCGCTTACCTCTCTGGCCCCTGCTGTTCCCTGCCTACTCTGTTCCTCTGTGCTTCCTTCAAACTACAGATCCCAGCTATTCACTCTAGGCCTCCGAGGACTGTTTGCGGCCGTAAGTCCTTGACTAGAGTGAACATGAGGGACAAAATGCAACACAGTTGAGGCATGGAAGACTGGACAGTGAGACGGAAGTAACGTGGGTGGCCAGAAAAAGTTTAAAAAGAAAAAAAATATAAACTCACCTCACCGCTCACCTTTCTGGAAGTCCCTGCTACTCCCCGCCTGCTGTCTTCTCTTCCATGCCTCTGTTGCATCACATGTCTGTAACGGGAGTACTGTAGGTAGTCACTTGGCAGCTCTAAAGAGGGCTACCACGAATAGGCTTGGCACTAGCTACTCCACATTCCAGATCCCAGGGGTTTCCCTGGCCTTCACTCTTTAACTTCTATACGTAGATGTGGACTTAACAAGGACTCCTAAGCTGGGACACGAAGTTAACTGCCATTCCGTTGTGTGAGCTGGCAAATAGAATAGTCCGGTAGCAGGGTCAGAACCAGGAGTTCAGTACAGGGACAAAATCACAAGGAAGGAGAGTAGTCCAAAGCAAGCCATGGTCAAAAATCAGGAATGTCTATGGGGAGTCAAAGAACTGCCAGAGGACTACAGGCCTTCAGGAGCTTAAATAGCATGCAGCCCTGCCCAGGGCACACAGTAGGAAACAAACACAGAAAAATTTACTCCTGATCTCGCAGTACAGACAGAACTACAAGTACTTGAGAACAAGGAACTAGAGTAGTCGCCTTGCGTCATCCGCAACAAGAGCATGGTGCCACTTGGCGACAGAAGCAGAACCTCTCTACAGGGATCTGAACAAAATCACAAGGAAAGAAGGTAGTCAAAAACAAGCCATTGTCAAAAATCAAAAATCTCTACAGGGAGTCAAAGCAAGATGCTGAGAAGAACCCATCCATATTATAAATGGCAGAGGACTACAGGCCTTCAGAAGCTTAAATAGCCTGCAGCTCCGCCCAGCACACCTAGAAGCAAACAGAGAAAAATTAACTCCTGAACTCCCAGTACAGACAGAACCACAAGTACCTAAGAACACGGAAAAAGAAACGTCACCTTGCGTCATCCGCACCAAGAGCTTGGTGCCACTTGGCAACAGAACCAGAACCAGGAAGGGCATGCACCAACACCGATGTCACAATATGCAGCTCGATGTTCACTCCTGGCTAGTGCTTTCGGCCATGAGTAGGCCCCGAAGCATGCACAACGAACCTCACTGTCTGCTCATGGCCGTAAGCCTAGCCCTACATTATACATCAGGCAGGGAGATGCAGTGTGACAGTGACAAGCAACGGGAGCGGCAAAAGAGGTTAGTGGTGAAATCAGTATAAGTATTTTTTCTATTTTTTACATCCTATGTTTATTTTGCTCCTATGTCTGGAGAGACTCCAGAACATAATAGGGAACATTACATTTGTGGAGAATAATTTCTCTGCGAATAGAGTTTCCTGGGAAAATCCGAATTTTGCCTGATCCACTTGTCTTTAGTAGTATCATTTGAAAACATACTATAATGTTATATAATACTGATGTTGAATATGCTGATGTCTCTCAGGCCAATGACATAATCAACGAAGGGCTGGTTGCCATGGCAACATTGTGCACCCGTTGGAAAGATTTGGAGGAGTAGCACAGGTGCAGGAAAGATATTTAATAACTATTGTATAAAAAAAAACATTATGGGGTCCTCAACTCCATCTGTACCATTATTTGCTAATGAGCAAAATATGGAACTGATAGACCTCCCAAATTTCTGTGCGGTAAAGCTGCAGATGTTGCAAACGACAAATAAACTGCCATGGAAAATAAATAGGGTTCAGAGTATGTATCCAGCCAATTGAGCGCTCCCAGGGTCACAAGGAATGATTATCCAAAAAAAGGATTTAATTCTTCAGAAGATTTATTCAGGTTGGTAAATAGATAAAACTTATAAATAAAACATCGCGTTTCGGCTATTAAAATTAAAGATATATAGCCTTCCTCAGGTCTAATGTAAGAGAGTCAATAGTGGTGGTTATATAGTCACTATAAAAACCTATCTAGTGAAATAATTATCCTAATCACATGTAAATTGGTTTGAGTTGGAACGCCCAAATCCCATTCTATAGAGACTCAGCTTTCTCAGAGTTAGGATTTTCCAGCTTTTTCCTCTGATTATAGAATAAACAAATTATAGAGCAGCTAAATTTGTCATAATAAAATTTGTCATAATAAAATTTTGGTAATGAAGATATTATACTTTCTCCTTCTCTTTCTTTCCTTTCTTTTTCTATCCCTTTAAGAGGAGAAAATAAGTGCATTAGTAGAAAAATCTATACCATGAACCTGAATTTGAGAAGATTTTCATTCAATAGGTATATCAATGAAATTCAGATAAGGGGAGCTTAATTCACATGGATATATATGCCAAAGGTAGTAAAACGGAGAGAGAGAGAAAAAAAAAAAAAAAAAGATAAAAACGCATCAAAAAACGCAACAAAAAACGCAAGAGAAAAAAAAAAAAAAAGAGAGAAAAGAAAAAAAAAATATATAAATAAAAAAATAATAAAAAATTTAAAAAAAAAAAAAAAAGCATAAAAACGATCAAAAAACGCAACAAAAAACGCAAGAGAAAAAAAAAAAAAGAGAAAAAATAAATAAATAAATAAAAAGGAGAGAGGTTATTATTATACATAGTGAATGAAACATTAATTGTGGAGATATCTCCGTGAACTCTGTACATTCTCCAATTTATCATTGAGGCCATCAGGATACAAACAACGTAGTCTATATATCCAGAAGGCCTCCTTCTTGTTAAGTTGTTGGATCCTGTCAGGAATATCAGCTGGTATCTGCTCCACCGGTGTTAGTCTCACTTTAAATTTTTTGTTGTGGGTAGTAAGAAGATGTCTGGAGAGGCTGTGTGTTAATAAGCCATTTTTGGCATTGTATCTGTGGGCATTGAGTCGGGATCTCACCATTTGTGTGGTCCTACCCACGTACTGGAGACCGCAATCACATGTAATAACATAGATTACATAGTCACTAGTACAGGTCAGGTGATCCTTGATATTAAAAGTCTCTCCTGTGCTATTCGATGTAATGGAATGGGACCCATGAGTAATTATATGACAGCACTGACATTTTTTCTGAGAGCACCTATAAGTGCCATTCTGTGTGAGTCTATTTGTACTAATCAAGGGACACATGTTTTTAGATTGAGAGAACACTGGTTGGCCTCCTGGTTTCCGTTTTTTTAAATGGCTAGGTGCGAGGAGGTTTCTTACAGTTTTTCCTCTCCTAAATGTAATGCCAGGTATTTTTGGCAATATATCTCGTAGGAGAGGATCTTGTTTCAAGATATGCCAATGCTTTTGCAAAATATTCCTAATCAATTGGTTCCCCTTATTATAAGAGGTGATAAAATTATGTTTCCATTTATTCATATTCCTAGTGTCACTATCCCTGGATAGTGTCCCCATCGCAGGATAAAGATATGCCACAAGGTCAGGTAGATTTCCTTTTGAGAGGCTTGAATTTTATCCTCAAACATAATCTTTTTGAATTTGAGGGACACCTCTATTTACAGAGGCTTGGTACCGCGATGGGGACTCAGGTAGCCCCAAGTTTTGCTAATTTATTCATGGGGCTATTCGAGTCCCAGTCGCCCCTATGCTCCCCTAAATATAGCAATAATATAGTACTGTACAAGCGCTATATAGATGATCTATTCGTGATATGGAGGGGCAGTAGAGAGGATGCTCAGTCTCTAGTCAATGAATTGAATGAGAATACCTGGGGCATTACTTTTTCTTCTAGTATCGAACCAAAAATAGCTGTTTTTCTTGATTTAGAAATTTCACATGAAGAAAAAAAAATAATAACGAAAACTCATTTCAAATCTGTTGATGTGAATGGCTACTTAGACTATCAAAGTGCCCATTACATCAAATGGAAAAATAACATCCCTTTCAGCCAATTTCATCGAATTAGAAAAAATAATACTAAGGATTCGGATTATATCAGACAATCGGATATACTCAAGAAGAGATTTAAAGAGAAAAAGTACCCCAAGCAAATTATTGATGAGGCATACCGTATAAATTTGACTAAAACCCAAACTGATTGTTTGGGGAATGGGGATGAATTGCCCCATAAGGAATCCAGGGATAGTGACACTAGGAATATGAATAAATGGAAACATAATTTTATCACCTCTTATAATAAGGGGAACCAATTGATTAGGAATATTTTGCAAAAGCATTGGCATATCTTGAAACAAGATCGTCTCCTACGAGATATATTGCCAAAAATACCTGGCATTACATTTAGGAGAGGAAAAACTGTAAGAAACCTCCTCGCACCTAGCCATTTAAAAAAACGGAAACCAGGAGGCCAACCAGTGTTCTCTCAATCTAAAAACATGTGTCCCTTGATTAGTACAAATAGACTCACACAGAATGGCACTTATAGGTGCTCTCAGAAAAAATGTCAGTGCTGTCATATAATTACTCATGGGTCCCATTCCATTACATCGAATAGCACAGGAGAGACTTTTAATATCAAGGATCACCTGACCTGTACTAGTGACTATGTAATCTATGTTATTACATGTGATTGCGGTCTCCAGTACGTGGGTAGGACCACACAAATGGTGAGATCCCGACTCAATGCCCACAGATACAATGCCAAAAATGGCTTATTAACACACAGCCTCTCCAGACATCTTCTTACTGCCCACAACAAAAATTTTAAAGTGAGACTTACACCGGTGGAGCAGATACCAGCTGATATTCCTGACAGGATCCAACAACTTAACAAGAAGGAGGCCTTCTGGATATATAGACTACGTTGTTTGTATCCTGATGGCCTCAATGATAAATTGGAGAATGTATAGAGTTCACGGAGATATCTCCACAATTAATGTTTAATTCACTATGTATAATAATAACCTCTCTCCTTTTTATTTATTTATTTATTTATTTTTTCTCTTTTTTTTTTTTCCTCTTGCGTTTTTTGTTGCGTTTTTTGATCGTTTTTATGCTTTTTTTTTTTTTTTTTTTTAATTTTTTATTATTTTTTTATTTATATTTTTTTTTTTTCTTTTCTCTCTTTTTTTTTTTTTCTCTTGCGTTTTTTGTTGCGTTTTTATGCGTTTTTTTTTATTTATTTATTTATATTTTTTTAATTTTTTTATTTTTTTTTTCTCTTGCGTTTTTTGTTGCGTTTTTATGCGTTTTTTTTTTTGTTTTTTTTATTTATATTTTTTTAATTTTTTTTTTTATTTTTTTTTATTTATTTTTATTTATTTATTTTTTTTTTCTCTTTTTTTTTTTTCTCTTGCGTTTTTTGTTGCGTTTTTTGATGCGTTTTTATCCTTTTTTTGTGTGTTTTGTTTTTTTTTTTTTTTCTCTCTCTCTCCGTTTTACTACCTTTGGCATATATATCCATGTGAATTAAGCTCCCCTTATCTGAATTTCATTGATATACCTATTGAATGAAAATCTTCTCAAATTCAGGTTCATGGTATAGATTTTTCTACTAATGCACTTATTTTCTCCTCTTAAAGGGATAGAAAAAGAAAGGAAAGAAAGAGAAGGAGAAAGTATAATATCTTCATTACCAAAATTTTATTATGACAAATTTTATTATGACAAATTTAGCTGCTCTATAATTTGTTTATTCTATAATCAGAGGAAAAAGCTGGAAAATCCTAACTCTGAGAAAGCTGAGTCTCTATTGAATGGGATTTGGGCGTTCCAACTCAAACCAATTTACATGTGATTAGGATAATTATTTCACTAGATAGGTTTTTATAGTGACTATATAACCACCATTATTGACTCTCTTACATTAGACCTGAGGAAGGCTATATATCTTTAATTTTAATAGCCGAAACGCGATGTTTTATTTATAAGTTTTATCTATTTACCAACCTGAATAAATCTTCTGAAGAATTAAATCCTTTTTTTGGATAATCATTCCTTGTGACCCTGGGAGCACTCAATTGGCTGGATACATACTCTGAGCCCTATTCTTACGGACTCCAGCTGGGAGATCCGTTTAATCCAGATAGAAGCTGCATACCAGTGGACCAGCTACCCACATTAGACCAAAATTGGTCGATAAGCCTACTACAAGATCTACTAAAGGTGAGCAGTTCATTTTTTTTTCTGTTTATATATATATATATACATCTACACTTAGATCTGCGCCTGTTTTTTGTTTCTCCCCCCACCAGACCTACAGCCTTGGGGTCGAACACATGGAAAATAAATAAGGAGAAGAAAGATGATAACATTAGAGGTTGGCAAATTCAGTGAATGGCCTGGGCCACTGTACCCCAAAGGATCCCTCAGCTTTTGCAAGCCAGACACTCCACTGACCTTTGGTGACATTAAGCTCACGTGACGAGGGATCCTTCCACTTGTGGGACTGTGGGGGAACTGATAAGGAGGAAAGAACCTGGTATGTCCTCTATGTGTGTATGTGTATATGTATTTCAGGTGTAACATGTAGTGTCTATGTGTGTCTGGGCAGGGGCGGACACAGACTGTAGTGGGCCCCTGTGCAAGAAATTTTTGGGGGCCCCCCCCTGCGCTTCATAAGGCAACAAAGTTATGTAAACATAACCCCCCCATGTGCAGCTCTCATCCCCCCCATGTGCAGCTCACCCCCCCGATGCATCTCTCATCCCCCCCCGTGCATCTCTCATCCTCCCCCCATGTGCATCTCTCATCCTCCCCCCATGTGCATCTCTCATCCTCCCCCCATGTGCATCTCTCACCCCCCATGTGCATCTCTCATCCCCCCCATGTGCATCTCTCATCCCCCCCATGTGCATCTCTCATCCCCCCATGTGCATCTCTCATCCCCCCATGTGCATCTCTCATCCCCCCCCGTGCATCTCTCATCCACCCCCCATGTGCATCTCTCACCCCCCCATGTGCATCTCTCATCCCCCCCATGTGCATCTCTCATCCCCCCCATGTGCATCTCTCATCCCCCCCATGTGCATCTCTCATCCCCCCCATGTGCATCTCTCATCCCCCCCATGTGCATCTCTCATCCCCCCCCATGTGCATCTCTCATCCCCTCCATGTGCATCTCTCATCCCCCCCATGTGCATCTCTCATCCCCCCCCCCATGTGCATCTCTCATCCCCCCCCATGTGCATCTCTCATCCCCCCCATGTGCATCTCTCATCCCCCCCCATGTGCATCTCTCATCCCCCCCACTCCTAGTTAATTAATTGTATTTAAGAAAAATAAAACTTGTTATACTTACCCCCATGCGATCCCTGCAGAATCTTGGCGCTCGTCCACGTCGCTGCCACCAGGCTCTCCTGACGTTCGGCCATGTGACGGTGCCACATACATAGCCAACAGCTTTTGTTTTGGCCAAAAGATTTTTAAAGCCGCCACCACGATAAGGTAGACTCTTCTGGCCGGGCCCTACTCTAACCTATTAAAATTTTCTTAAAATATCCAATACTCTTTTTAGAAATATTTTTATTTAGTTTTCTTTAAGGGAATGTGTCATATACATTTTTTTTTAAAATGACCAATAATACCACATACAGGGAATACCGCCACACCATAACCAGACCACATATTACCACAACATAGTGACCGAATAATACCACACAGAAGGGAGAAAAACTGCCACACCATGACCAGACCACATATTACCACCACATTACTAATATTACCACCACATTACTAATATTACCATAAGTGTCATTATACACGGGAGCTCTATACATGGTATGTATAATGTAAGTGTCCAGGTAATCTAGTGATCACCAGTGACATTATACACAGGAGCTCTGTATATAGTGTCAGTGTACAGGTAATACAGTGATCACCAGTGACATTATACACAGGAGCTCTGTATATAGTGTACAGGTAATACAGGGATCACCAGTGACATTATACACAGGAGCTCTGTATATAGTGTACAGGTAATACAGGGATCACCAGTGACATTATACACAGGAGCTCTGTATATATTGTCAGTGTACAGGTAATACAGTGATCACCAGTGACATTATACACAGGAGCTCTGTATATATTGTCAGTGTACAGGTAATACAGTGATCACCAGTGACATTATACACAGGAGCTCTGTATATAGTGTACAGGTAATACAGTGATCACCAGTGACATTATACACAGGAGCCCGGTACATAGTATATAGTGTAAGTGTACATGTAATGCACTGACTCACTGGTGACGTCTCTAGGTGAAGTCCTTCAGCTACGCTTTTCTCCTTCATCCAGCACAGACCGCCATCACGTCTTCCAGCCAGGACTCGTCTCTGCATAAAATAACACAGTTATCTAGAGCACATTCCCCAACTTCTACATTACGCAGCTGAATACAGACGTGCATCCGCCATCAATATATGGTTAGTTATTATGCAACCTACCATTCCAAATATAAATTGTAATCCACCACGGTGCCCCCATTAACTGTAAATAGGCACTTAATATATAATTTAATTAGAACCTCTACTCTATACTTCCTGCTCCCCGCATTCATTATTTACATGCACCCCCTGCCCCAATTCATTATATCATGTCCGTGCTCTCCCCACCCCATCGTCATTTATCATTTACTCTCCCCCACCCCACATTCATTATGTGCAGCTCATTATCCCCCTACTCCTAATTCCCCCATGTGCAGCTCATTTTCTCCCAATTCCCCCATGAGCAGCTCTCACCACCCCCCATGTGCCCCTCTCTCATCCCCCTCCCCCACATGTGCAGCTCTCACCACCCCCCATGTGCACATCTCTCATCCCCCTCCCCCACATGTGCCCCTCTCTCATCCCCCTCCCCCCCATGTGCCCCTCTCTCATCCCCCCATGGGCATCTCTCATCCCCCCCACATGTGCACATCTCTCATCCCCCTCCCCCACATGTGCACCTCTCTCATCCCCCCATGTGCATCTCTTATCCCCCTCCCCCATGTGCATCTCTTATCCCCCTCCCCCATGTGCATCTCTTATCTCCCCCCATGTGCATCTCTTATCTCCCCCCATGTGCATCTCTTATCCCCCCCCACATGTGCACCTCTCTCATCCCCCCCACCCCATGTGCATCTTTTATCATCTCCCCCCCCCCACGTGCACCTCTCTCATCCCCCTCCCCCCACGTGCACCTCTCTCATCCCCCTCCCCCCACCTGTGCACCACTCTCATCCCCCCCACCCCATGTGCATCTTTTATCATCTCCCCCCACCCCATGTGCATCTTTTATCATCTCCCCCCCCCCCCATGTGCATCTCTTATCTCACACACACACACACACACACACACACACACACACACACACACACACACACACACACACACACACACACACACACACACCTCCCATTTCCCCCACTCCTAGTAAATTGTATTTTGAAAAAAACAAAACTTGTTATACTTACCCCCATGCGATCCCTGCAGAATCCTGGCGCTCGTCCAAATCGTTGACACTAGGTTCTCCTGACTTCCGGCCATGTGACGGCGCCGTCACATGACCGGAAATCAGGGGAATCATGAAGGCGCTGCCGCAGGAGCGCAGCGCAGCGCTGAGATGTCCCGGACCCGGCGCTTGGCATGGGGCCGGGGGCCCCATGAGGAGAGAGACTCACAAGAGGGGGCCCCCAACGGGGCTCCAAGGGGGCCCCTACCGGCTGGGCCCCACACTGGAGTCAGGGCAGACATGCCCTGATGGCGGCCCTGCTGGAGGCTGGAGGGGCCCCCTCTCCCTCGGGGCCCCCGTTCAATGAACCGGCTGCACGGGCGGTAGTTCTGCCCCTGTGTCTGGGTATGTGTATATGTAGCATGTGTAACATACAGTGTGTTTGTGTGTGACATGCAATATGGGAGTAACATGTAGCGTTTACATATATGCAGAGTATGTAACATGCAGTTTGATTAACATGCAATGTGTGTAACATGTAGTAAGTGTAACATGTAATGTTTGTATGTAACATGTATAGTATTTGTATGTGTAACATGCACTGGGTGTGTGTTTGAGTAGCATGCAGTGTGTTAGGTGGGCGGTTGCAGACAACTTTATTAAAATGGAATGCAACCGACCCCGGGGTCCGCGATGCAGCCTGGTGGACTGCTGCCGAACACCTCCTGGGTGGAAAGGGAAGTAACCAAGTAAAATGGTAACCCGTCCGTGTTAACTGCACACAGAACCGGGTTAAGCGGTATGCTCTATCTCCATTAACTGCACGGAGGAAGAGCGACCGACGACGCACCTACAAACTATCTAAGCCCTTCGTGTTAATGCACACGGAAGGGTAAGATGGTTTGCACAATCTCCAAGAACCGCAGGGAGACGTGCGACCGTGGGAGAAGCAATAGCCCTGTCTTCGATTCAGGCACTACGCTATAGGAGTTGGCTCTAGTATAACGGTTCACACAATCTCCAAGAACCGCAGGGAGGCGTGTGACCGTGGGAGAAGCAGTAGCCCTGTCTTTGATACAGGCGCTACGCTATAGGAGTTGGCGCTAGTATGTGGGTGTGATTCCCGCCGGGTATTCGTGCACTCAGCCGGCGTGCTACCGGACTGAGCACACCCGCTCTATATGGCTCAAGCTACCTGCCTGCATAAAGCTATGGCTCATCGAGGAGCCCAAGAGTTAAGCGTGCACACCACAAACAACCAGCTCAAAAGATCTGAGCGCGTCGCCGTGCTTGTGGGTGGGCCTTTTAAAGACTAAGCCCTGCCCACCAATGCACCATTGGTGACGTTACCCGTGGACCAATCAGGCGGTACCAGGTCACCGGGTCAGGTGGGTGCCAACCCACCAATTATGATCTGCCAGGTCACGGACACGCTCAGTGCGGCAAATCCTGGACTTAGATTTCACAAGCCCTGTCTCCCTCTGCAACCCAGGCTTAACATTGCTAGGTACAACTACCTGGGAGACTAACAGTGCTCGCGGACCAGCTAGGTGTTGGGACTGATGGCAATGCTGAGCAGCATCAGCCCTGGCTGGACTGAAATGGGAGACCACAGAAGGTCCTGGACCCATATCAAATCCCACACCAGAGTGACACCTAACACAGTGTGTGTGCCTATAGCATAGAGTATTTGTAGACTTACTGTGTGTGCAGGTGTGAGTGTAGCATGAAATATGTTTGTGTGGCATACAGTGTGTCTCTGTGTGTGTAGAATCTATATTTAAAAATACTGGCACTGCAGATGAATGTGTAAAGGTGTTGGCAAACATCCAATCAATAGACAAAACGCACATTCATTGAGAAATTGGATTGTGTACGGCAGAAAAAAATTCAGTATTCTCTGCAGCACATCGCTCCATGTAAAGATGAGATATGTTGCCAATGCTATGATCCTTTATGTGTACTGAATAATGATTTTAACAATTGTTTTGTCTCCATGATACTATGTCAACCAGTGTAAAAAAGAAAAACTAATAAAAAAAAAACCTGATTATTGTAATTTGGAAATAATTATTCTATAAGCACAAATCCACCATAATTTTATGCAGTATATGTTTTACCCAATTATGATCTTTACTTCTATTAACCAGTATTTCATTTCCATTTTCTTCAGTTAAAATATCACAGGATATTCCTTATACTGCGCAACCAGTTTCGCATCATCAGGCTGTTGGTTGGTTGGGGCTGTTGAGGAAAAAACAGTTGTTCAGGATGACAACTTTCCTGTTAGATTTTAAATGACATGTTGGTTTTATTATTTGATTTTGTAAATGCAATGTTAAAGGCGTTGTCTCATGTTGTCTTCAGGAGCACATTGCTTCCCTGCCTCTCGGCTTCCTGCTTGACAGGCGCAGTGAACTCCTGATTCACAGTTCAGACCAGCTGCATCATTGCAACACTGGCCCAAACTGTGTGGTCTCAAATGGTGTAAGAAGAGTCAGCTTTGCCCGTGCAGCATCGGAGAAGCACAGTGGCACAGGAGATGACTGGATCCAGTGCTTACAAGCTCTATAGCAAATAACTTGTAAATGCTGTGCCCCACACCTAAGAGACCAGCCACCACTAGGGAAGATCGGATTCTGGTACCTGACCTGAACTTTATTCCAAAGAGTACCAGAACTGTACCCGAACTTGAACCAACACTCAAACTCTGTTAAAAACAATGGGTACCTGGACTTTTGAGCAGGAAAATTTTCTCTCTCTTTCTCTCTCGAACTTCTCACGGCTCTCCGAACATTGCAACAGACTTCCGGGAGAAGTCTGTGTTCGGCGTTTAGCACCAAACACTAACTGTCCGGTGCACAACGTGAACTTTTAAGTTCGGCTGCACTCATCTCTATCCACAACTATAATAGTGGCTGGTCACCTAGGCAAAGGAGCAGTAAACAATAACATTAAAAATTCCTCTGTTCTTGAGAAATGGGAGGATTTTATAATAAGTAAATTGCAAAGTTGCTTTTTTTTTACAAGCACTTTCCAACTTTATTCATTTAAGATTATGAGCAAAGACTTTAAATTCCAGTTGGATACATTACTGTCAGGTTCTGTGCTGTCTTTGTTTTTCCTTTATTGTGATCTGGTACAGTCCAAAGTATACTGACGGCAAGTAGAGACGAGCAAATTTATTTGAGAGGAACTGAATTCTTCTCAAATTATACAAAAATCTGTATTCTCCAGAATGCGAATTGTTTGCAATTCGTTCCATGTGAATTCATCAAAATGACAGCTGGCTGGCCAACATTTTTCTGAACCATAAAAGGTGACAACATGACTTGCTATGCAACCTTTAAAACAAGCACTTCAGACCAGGATTTCCAGCAGGAACCAGGCCCAAGATGATCTTGCGCATGTGCAGAGTTGTTTAGGGCTTAGTCACAGTCGGAAGTCCTGGCTAGTGTGAAGATGCAGCGTGTTGGTGCTAAAAGATGTGTGAGGTGATATTATTTTTTTTCTACATCTTATGTCTATTATTCCCTTGGGTCTATCCAGACACCATGGCATAATAAGGGATATTCATTTCACAAAGAATAAGTTTACTGCAAATTTCGGTAAAGTTTGCTTGATTTGGCAAGTTTAAATCTCATCAGATCCGTTCATCTCTGGTACCCTGTAAACACCTACATTCGGAAAGCGCTGAATGTATAATAGCAAGGAGCAGACCGAGAAATGCAAAATAATTATTATGACCACAAGTAACCTTCATAAGCACACAGTGTGGCGATCGCGATCAATGCGTATGATGCAAACCAGACAATAGATAGGAGGATTACGCAAAGCTGAAAAACCACGTGGAGTGGTAAGAAAATATATATTGATAATTTCTCTGATTTTAGACTGCGCAAGAATGGCTATTAACATTTTTAGCATCCATAACCTACTGAGCTCAAAGTTTTTATTGGATGTTTTTATATGTGATCAAACCTCTGGGACTTTTTTTTTGGACTCATATTTACGGTAGCTTTGGTGTTGCCCTACCTTATCTTATGTCTACTTGTTGCTCTGTATCTAACCCTTGTACTTTATAAGTG
Source organism: Phyllobates terribilis (assembly GCF_046119375.1). Classification (NCBI taxonomy): domain Eukaryota; kingdom Metazoa; phylum Chordata; class Amphibia; order Anura; family Dendrobatidae; genus Phyllobates; species Phyllobates terribilis. The sequence continues at coordinate 698,615,869 of NW_027362762.1, forward strand.
CTGGAACAAGATTTAGTTTCAATATGTGGCACAGATTCTTATAATTTTGTATACATAAAGTGGCGCAGTTCTTACTGTTAATTTACCAAACTTATAAAACAGTGAAAAATAGCATAACCTTCTTGCTCTTGTTCTTCTTCTTCCACATGGGCCCCATCAAGAACTCTGTTGCTTCACACAGTCTTGCACCAATAACTTAATCTTCGCAATGTATGTGCAAAAATTTTAAACAGACCCTATATCTAGGGACTTTACTATTCTGATGCACACCCTCCTTCTCCTTCTGCGGGTGAGCTGGACCGCAGAGTGAAGGCAAAAGGGCCAACAAGTGCTAAGCATCTCTGGGAACTCCTTCAAGATTGTTGGAAGACCATTTCCGGTGACTACCTCTTGTAAAATTTTCATAGTCAAGAAAATACAGAAAAATCTTTAAATGAAAAGATGTGTCCAAACTTTTGGTCTGTACTGTATGTTTCACCTATTTCACTACAGGACAATTAAACCATACTTTAGACTTATTCCTCTCCCAATCAGACATAGACATTGGGACAATTCCCAATTTGGACATTTTCAATCGCTCCCATTGTGCCATTTCTTCCACTATCTACTCCATTCAGTTCATTATAATTTAGGACAGTATCACCTTGAGCCTGTAGGGCAGTCAAAACCCACTTTAACTATGATACCAATCCACAGACAGGAATCTTTCTTAGCTAATCTTCGTCAATATAGGGTTAGTGGTTTTAATATTATAAACCTAATATTATGGCTGATCGGTGTGTCTGCATGTCCCTAATTCATCTTCTATTTCTACTGATGATCATACGAGTAGATTTATCATGTTGAAAAGTGATGAAAAATGTCCTGTCAAGCTCTTTACCATTTTTGTGTTTGTCACTACCGCCAATTAACTCAGTTATCACAGGTAAAGTTTCATTGTTACATCCCCATGCCCTACAAGTGATTGTTGCTAGAAAACGTCACCATCATCTCATCATATTTCCAGCAATTAATAGTTACCATTTTGGCTTACATGGGCCCACCAACAACACACATATTACACTGCTCAAAAAATAAAGGGAACACTTAAACAACAGAATATAACTCCAAGTAAATGAAACTTCTGTGAAATCAAACTGTCCACTTAGGAAGCAACACTGATTGACAATCAATTTCACATGCTGTTGTGCAAATAGAATAGACAATAGATGGAAATTATTGGCAATTATCAAGACACCCTCAATAAAGGAGTGGTTCTACAGGTGGGAACCACAGACCATATCTCAGTGCAAATGCTTTCTGGCTGATGTTTTGGTCACTTTTGAATGTTGGTTGTGCTTTCACACTCGTGGTAGCATGAGACGGACTCTACAACCCACAAAAGTTGCTCAGGTAGTGCAGCTCATCCAGGATGGCACATCAATGCGAGCTGTGGCAAGAAGGTTTGCTGTGTCTGTCAGCGTAGTGTCCAGATGCTGGAGGCGCTACCAGGAGACAGGCCAATACACCAGAAGACGTGGAGGGGGCCGTAGGAGGGCAACAACCCAGCAGCAGGACTGCTACCTCCGCCTTTGTGCAAGGAGGAACAGGAGGAGCACTGCCAGTGCCGTGCAAAATGACCTCCAGCAGGCCACAAATGTGCATGTGTCCGCACAAAAGGTTAGAAACCGACTCCATGAGGGTGGTATGAGGGCCCGATGTCCACAGATGGGGGTTGTGCTCACAGCCCAAGACCGTGCAGGACGCTTGGCATTTGCCACAAAACACCAGGATTGGCAAAGTCGCCACTGGCGCCCTGTTATCTTCACAGATGAAAGTAGGTTCACACTGAGCACATGTGATAGACGTGACAGAGTCTGGAGACGCCATGGAGAGCGATCTGCTACCTGCAGCATCCTTCAGCATGACTGGTTTGGCACTGGGTCAGTAATGGTGTGTGGTGGCATTTCTTTAGAGGGCCGCACAGCCCTCCATGTGCTCGCCAGAGGTAGCCTGACTGCCATTAGGTACCAAGATGAGATCCTCGGACTCCTTGTGAGAGCATATGCTGGTGCGGTTGGCCCTGGGTTCCTCCTAATGCAGGACAATGCCAAACCTCATGTGGCTGAAGTGTGTCAGCAGTTCCTGCAAAATGAAGGCATGGAAGTGTGGCGCCCCTGAGGGTTCGACCGCCACAGGGATGCTGCAATTCTTTAATGGAGTGTAGTGTTCCTCCTCTGAGGTAAGACCAGTGTGATAGTCGTGACCCAACTTTTGCATCCAACACCACACTTCTCCACCAGAGGGAGCTAGTATGCACTAGATGCTGCTCCCCTAGTTACAGAGAGGCTGGGGAACCAAGAGTTAGGGGAACCAATTAGTGGGTGAGGGTGGAGGACTCACAAGTTAGTTACACTTTAGATTTGATATTTAATAGAAAGCCATCTTTGGTCTTAGTCTTTTGCTGGTCCTTGATAGTCAAGGTCTTTCGGCTGTTCTCTGTGCTGTCATATACTGTGTGTAAATGTGACCTCCCTCCCGGAGCGCAGATCCTGTGTGGGTCTGCAGGGTCGGGAGACACAGCCCTCGTACCTCAGCCTTGGGACGAGGTGCAGGTTGCAGACCAGGAATGTCTCAAACCGGTCAATGACCAGGACCAAGAAGGCCCGGAGCTTAAGAGTGTGGCTCCATAGCAAATGGATCCCAGGCAGGATGCAGACGGAGCGGAGTACGCCACCTGTCCTCGCCAACCTGATATATTCAGAGGGACTCCGGCTGCAAGAGGGGTACCAGCCCCCGACACCCGACCTTGCTACTCCATGTCCTGGTCGGGAAAGTCCGGTAGGCCCAGAGGATCCCACCGGGTATCGGATGGAGCGGAGCTGCCACCTGTGCCCTTGTTCTGAGAGGAACTCAGAGGGAGACCCAGCCTATTCGCACACACACGGACTGGAAAGGATTCGGTCTGTGGTTCAGGAACACTCTGGTGTAGGGTCCCGACTGAATGCTGGACTTACTCGGAGGTTGTCGGACCCCGGTCTCTGGTGAGCGCAGGACTCCGCGGGGAGCAGGGAGTCGCCTTCCTTAGCCAGCTAAGTGAGTAAAGCCTTGGAAGTTCACCCCTATGGCCTCCGGATTGTTATTTCTGTGCCTCACCGCAGGACGCGGCATCCCTTTCTCCTCTACTACTACCCCCTCCATCCTGGCCCTCTGCCCTGAGGCCTTGCTCCGCCTGTGGGGAGTAGTAATAACTTTGACCGCCATAACATCATGCCTCAGCAGACTGCAGCGGCGCTGGTGGCCCCTCACCAGGCACCACAGGTGGCGTAGTTGTTAATTAGCCACTCAACCCGGATAAGCCCACACCATCTCCTTTCAATGTGACGGTCCTGAGCACGGGTCGGGTCCGGGCCACAGCTGCATTCCATCTCTCCTTCACAGGACCCGACTCCGAGTCCCCCATCACCCAGGGTAAACTAATAGGGCTTACAGCGGACGTCCGAGGCGTCACAGAAGCTTTGGACTGGCCCGCCCCTTCCCCAGACCTGAATCCAATTGAGCACATCTGGGACATCATGTCTCGCTTCATCAACCAACGTCACGTTGTACCACAGACTGTCCAGGAGTTGGCGGATGCTTTAGTCCAGGTCTGGGAGGAGATCCCACAGTAGACCATCCGCAACCTCATCAGAAGCATGCCCAGGCATTGTAGGGAGGTCATACAGGCACGTGGAGGCCGCTCACAATACTGAGCCTCATTTTGTCTTGTTTTAAGGACATTACATCAAAGTTGCATCAGCCTGTTGTGTGTTTTTCCACTTTAATTTTGGGGGTGACTCCAAATCCAGGCCTCCATTGGTTAATAAATTTGATTTCCATTGATGATTTTTGTCTGATTTTGTTGTCATCACATTCAACTTTGTACAGAACAAAGTATTTAATGAGAATATTTCATTCATTCAGATCTAGGATGTGTTATTTGAATGTTCCCTTTATTTTTTTGAGCAGTGTATTTATCTGAAGAGGGTCCTCTGCCACTAAGAACAAGCAGCAAGGACAACTGGTAAATTAAAAATGAAGGGCAGGAGGGTTGTAATAACTGGTGTGACACTCCTTTTTGACTATAAAACCTCATGATTCACCTTCAATTAACCGTAACCCCTCATAGCCGCAATCCATAAATGTGGCCAAAATTCGGATAAACTTTTTACTCATGTCTACTGACAAAGACATACTATACAGTATATCTGACAGAGACATTTTATGAAGACTTGTTAGACGAGTTAAATGCAGGATGAATCATCTGTGTCTCATTCGTAATTACAAACCCTCACTGGGAATTCTTGTGGTTTTTATGTTGACCTGTGCACCTTTACCTTACTACTCACTGGTTGCTTTATGGTGAAGATATACTTTTAAGGTAATTAATCTTTTAGAAGCTAAACTGAACATTTGTAATACAAGAAATATCCATGAACATCTGTTGTACCACTTGAGAATGAAATATGTTGAGGTAACATTAAGTAACAGTATTATTGAAATAACCTTGTTCTGTTATATTGTCCCTTGGAGCTGGAAGATATTAAACTAACCATACATACGGCATAGAGATGGAAAGCCTCGTCCACACAGAAGAACCATATTGTGCTCCATATGGCACTGCACTATGGGTGATGCTCTCTAAGAAGCATTTGCTTTTAGGGGACAGTAAGAAGATCTCACAGGATAAAGATGACCTCACATTCGCATAAAAAAATTAAGTACATGGTAAAACTCCCAGAGCTCCCCTAATTCTGCCGCTTTCCATATTTTATTGCTTCAGTGGAGATTTTCACATATTTTCTGTAGTTCACGTTGAGAAATGTTTGCTTTGCAATCCAATTGGCCATTTCTTCAGTAATTTCTGGGGGTATGAAATTTCACCCCTCCCTCCAAGATGCTACCAATCACAGCTCATCAGTGTCTGATACTGATAGGCTTCTATATTAGCTAAGGAGCTGTGATTGGAAGTGTCTGGAAGGGAGGTGTGAAAGGACACACTCCCAGAGAAGACTCTGAAGGAATACCCAGTTGAACTGCAAAGCAGAGATTTCACATAATGTATTCCAGAAGCAAAAATATTGAATATTTTAGCAATGAACGAATCAGTGGAGCGCAGAGACTTTTACAAAATGTTTAACTCACCTGTTTTGAGTAAGAGACAGATCCTCCTTAAATTACATTGGAGGCAGATGAAGGTACAGTATGACCCCATAGAAGGCTAAGAGTACTGTATTACAGCTTTATACCATCTGACTGATATGAAATGTGTTGAGTGCATACATTATTCTATCTACAGTTATGTTCAGCATGCCATGCAGGTTTTTTGATCAGATGGAATTATTTTTTCTACCAATGGCTGCCTTTGGATGATTAACACTACAGTAAATGGTTAACAAATCTAGTAAATATTGAGGTTTTGCTTTATAAAGTCTGTGCATTGGTTAGCCTTTCTGTGTGACTTACAGTAAATGACAAATGTAACATGAACTCTTTGTTATATCATTAAAATACTTGATATATAGAGATAGGAAATTCGATTTGCAGGACTCCGGTACATCAGCCGGGTCACTAATATATGATCGCTGAATGAGCTGGCGTGACACAAAAACAACGCCGTGCCAGCTTGACTAACCAAAAGATGAGGCAGGAATGCTAAGAGGCAAGTAGGTTCGCAGACTTTCCATCCAGCAGTCACAGATTACTGACCTAGCTGATGGACCAGAGTCCTGCAAATCGATTCTCTCATCTCTATATACCAAGAATTTTATTAGTATAAAAAAAGAATTCATGACATCTGATCCTCATCTCTATTGAAATATCATGCAGGATTGAACCTGAAACAAAGTGGATCAAAATATACTGAGGAGATCAAAGGTCATATTCAGTGTATTAGAACATGTGGTTGGCATTCTGGGTAGGTACACAGTGGTAGATGTAGTAGTTCCAATATCCGTGCAGTATAGAATGTGACCAAGTGAAAGAAATTAAGTGGATTATCGAATTGATAGCATATTTAACTCAAATAGAAGCCATGCGGACAGTTAGACCTGAACCTTGTTCATGGGTGATGGTTTCTCTCTCACCAGTCCACATCAATTTCTCAGCCATGAAGAAACATTGGCCATACCAGTTCAAGTGGAGTTTAATATGCTGACACTTTAGGGAACTACTTGATTTGTCTCACTTGCAAATACGGAGTGCCATGGTTACTTTTTTATACTGTATATTGTACAGGGTATTAGGATCTTAAGAGTTCACTAAATGGAACGCAATGTTGGACTGACTGTTAGGTCAGTAAACATTGGCTCATGGCAATGAAGGACAGCCCCAATTCTTTGGTCAGCTACAGCAACCCAAAGAGAGTGTGTAATAATAATTAGAAAATAGTACCTGACATTAATGCTTGTGGGCCCAGACCATTCTAAATTCACCCAGAGGAAATTGAAACCACCAATCAAAATGTTGAGATATATTTCTTAAGCAGCTAATCTACTGACGTGAAATATCTATAGTTATCTATAATATAACGGAGAATGTGTCCTTCTGTCAGAAGCCTCTATAGACTGCACCTGTGCAATGCGCCTGCGCAGTCTGGCCCCAGACAGAAGAAAGCATCCAACCGTTACAGGTGACAGGTAAGAAGAGCGTGGCGCCGGAGATCACGGTATGTGCAGGCGCTGAACGCATACCGCAATATCCATCACCATAAACACATACCTGACCGGGAGGTGTGTTGTCACGGAGGCCGGGGGAGGAGTGCAGTGTCGGAATCGGCGCATGCACATAGCGCGCTCTTCAGTGCCATTTTAATGAAGACACATTTACAGTGTGTCTTCAACAAAATGGCGCCGGACAGCTCGGTATGCGCACGCGCGTACTCTGATGCTGTTTTGTTGAATACAGTCTGCAAATATGTCTTCACTAAAATGGCGCCAGATATCGGGCTATGCAGGTGCTGATTCCAGAGCCATTTTAGTAAAATAACACAGACGGTGCGCTGCAAGGGAGCGATGGAAAGGTGAGTAGGAGTGTTTTTTTTTATTTAATTGATGGAGAATGGGGAAGCACATGACAGGATGGGGGCCCAGGATGGGGGGAGCACATAACAGGATGGGGTACAGGATCGGAAAGCACATAACAGGATGGCGGCGCAGGATGGGGGAGCACCTAATAGGATGAGGGCGCAGGATGGGGGAGAACATAATAGGATGGGGGAGCACATAACAGGATGGGGGTGTAGGATGGTTGAGCAGGATGGGGCACACATAACAGAATGGGGGAGCAGAATGTGGCACACATAACAGGATGGGGTGCACATAACAGAATGGGGGAGCACATAACAGGATGGGGGTGCACAAAACAGAATAGGGGCGCACAAAATAGAATGGGGCGCACCTAATAGAATGGAGGAGCACATAACAGGATGGGGATGCATATAACAGGATGGGGCGCACATAACAGAATGGGGGAGCAAATAACAGGATGGGGGAGCATATAACAGGATGGGAGCGCACATAACAGGATGGGGCGAACAAAACAGGATGGGGTGCACAAAACAGAATGGGGAGCACAAAACAGGATGGGGGAGCACATAAGAGGATGGGGGAGCACATAACAGGATGGGGGCGCAGGATGGGCAAAGCACAAAACAGGATAGGGGAGAAGGATGGGGGAGAAGGATGGGCAAAGCACAAAACAGGATAGGTGAGCAGGGTGGGGGAGCACATAACAGGATGGGGAAGCACATAACAGGATGGGGAAGCAGGATGGGGGGAGCACATAACAGGATGAGGAAGCAGTATGGGGAAGATCATAACAGGATGGGGAACGAGGATGGGGGAGCACATAACAGGATGTGGGAGCACATAACAGGATGGGGGAAGCACATAACAGGTTGGGGGAGCACATAACAGGATAGGGGTGCAGGATGGGGGAGCAGGATGGGGCGCACATAACAGAATGGGGGAGCAGAATGTGGTGCACATAACAGGATGGGGTTCACATAACAGGATGAGGTGCACATAACAGGATGGGGGTGTACATAACAGGATGGGGCACACATAACAGGATGGGGCACACATAACAGAATGGGGGAGCACATAACAGGATGGGGGAGCACATAACAGAATGGGGGCACACAAAACAGGATGGGGTCGCACAAAATAGGATGGGAGCGCGCAAAACAGTATGGGGCGCACATAACAGAATGGGGGAGCACATAACAGGATGGGAGAGCATATAACAGGATGGGGGAGCACATAACAGCATGGCGGGGCACATAAAAGGATGGGGGAGCACATACCAGGATGGGAGAGCATATAACATGATGGGGGTGCACAAAACAGGATGGGGGAGCACAAAACAGGATGGGGGAGCACATAACAGGATGGGGGTGCACAAAACAGGATTGGGTGCACAAAACAGGATGGGGGAGCACAAAACAGGATGGGGGAGCACAAAACAGGATGGGAGTGCAAATAACAGGATGGAAGCGCACAAAATAGGATGGGGGTGCACATAACAGAATGGGGGAGTACATAAAAGTATGGAGAGCACATAACAGAATGGGGAGCACAAAACAGGATGGGGTAGCACAAAACAGGATGGGGGAGCATATAACAGGCTTGGGGGGCACATAACAGGATGGGGGAGCACATAAAAGGATGGGGGAGCACATAACAGGATGGGGGAGCAGGATGGGCAAAGCACAAAACAGGATAGGGGAGAAGGATGGGGGAGCAAATAACAGGATGGGGAAGCTCATAACAGGATGGGGAAGCAGGATGGGGGAGCACATAACAGGATGGGGAACGAGGATGGGAGAGCAGATAACAGGATGGGGGAGCACATAACAGGATGGGGGAAGCACATAACAGGATGGGGGAAGCACATAACAGGATGTGGGAGCACATAACAGGAAGGGGTAACACATAATAGGATGGGGGAGCACATAATTGGATGGGAGAGCACATAACAGGATGGAAGAGCTCATAACAGGATGAGGGAGCACATTTCAGGATGGGGAGCACATAATAGGAAGGGGGTGCAGGATGGGGGAGCAGGATGGGGGCACACATAACAGGATGGGGGCGTAGGATGGAGAAGCACATAACAGGATGGCAGCACAGGATAGGGGAGCACAAAACAGGATGGGGGAGCACATATCAGGATGGGGGAGCAAATAATAGGATGGGGGAGTACATAACAGGATGGGGGAATCACATAACAGGATAGGGACAGCACATAACAGGATGGGGGAGCACATAACAGGATGGGGGCACAGGATGGTGGAGCACATAACAGGATAGGGGCGCAGGACGGGGGAGCACATAACAGGATCGGGGCAGAGGATGGGGGAGCACACAACAGGATGTGGGCGCAGGATAAGGAGCACAAAACAGGATTGGGGAGCACATAACAGGATGGGGAGCACATAACAGGATGGGGGCACAGGATGGGGGAGCGCAAAACTGGATGGGGGAGCACATAACAGGATGGATGAGCACATAACAGGATGGAGGCACACATAACAGGATGGGGAGCACAAAGCACGATGGGGGAGCACAAAACAGGATGGGAGAGCACATAACAGGATGGAGGTGCACAAAACAGGATGGGGGCGCACAAAATAGGATGGGGGCGCACATAACAGAATGGTGGAGCACGTAACAGGATAAGGGTGAATATAACAGGATGGGGTGCACATAACAGAATGGGAGAGCACATAAAAGATTGGGAGAGCACATAACAGGATGAGGAGCACAAAACAGGATGGGGTAGCACAAAACAGGATGGGGGAGCACATAAAAGGATGGGGGAGCACATAAAAGGATGGGGGAGCACATAACAGGATGGGGGAGCAGGAAGGGCAAAGCACAAAACAGGATAGGGGAGAAGGATGGGGGAGCAAATAACAGGATGGGGAAGCTCATAACAGGATGGGGAAGCAGTATGGGGGAGCACATAACAGGATAGGGAACGAGGATGGGAGAGCAGATAACAGGATGGGGAGCACATAACAGGATGGGGGAAGCACATAACAGGATGGGGGAAGCACATAACAGGATGTGGGAGCACATAACAGGATGGGGAGCACATAACAGGAAGAGGTAGCACATAACAGGAAGGGGGAGCACATAACATAATGGGGGAGCACATAATAGGATGGGGGAGCACATAATAGGATGGGAGAGCACATAACAGGATGGGGGAGCTCATAACAGGATGGGGGTGCAGGATGGGGGAGCAGGATGGGGGCACACATAACAAGATTGGGGCGTAGGATGGAGTAGCACATAACAGGATGGCGGCACAGGATAGGGGAGCACAAAAAAGGATGGGGGAGTACATATCGAGATGGGGGAGCAAATAATAGGATGGGGACCACATAACAGGATGGGGGAACCACATAACAGGATGGGGGCAGCACATAACAGGATGGGGTGCAGGATGGGGGAGCACATAGGATGGGGGAAGCACATAACAGGATTGGGGGCACAGGATGGTGGAGCACATAACAGGATAGGGGCGCAGGACGGGGGAGCACATAACTGGACCTGGGCAGAGGATGGGGGAGCACATAACAGGATGTGGGTGCAGGATAAGTAGCACAAAACAGAATCACGGAGCACATAACAGGATGGGGAGCACATAACAGGATGGGGGTGCAGGATGGGGGAGCAGGATGGGGCGTACATAACAGGATGGGAAACGAGGATGGGGGAGCTCATAACAGGATGGGGGCACAGAATGGGGGAGCACAAAACAGGATGGGGGAGCACATAACAGGATGGATGAGAGCATAACAGGATGGGGGCGCACATAACAGGATGGGGAGCACAAAACAGGATGGGGGAGCACAAAACAGGATGGGGCAGCACATAACAGGATGGGGCGCAGGATGGGGGAGCACATAGGATGGGGGAAGAACATAACAGGATGGGGGCACAGGATGGTGGAGCACATAACAGGATAGGGGCGCAGGACGGGGGAGCACATAACAAGATCTGGGCATAGGATGGGGGAGCACATAACAGGATGTGGGCGCAGGATAAGTAGCACAAAACAGAATCGGGGTGCACATAACAGGATGGGGGAGCACATAACAGGATGGGGGTGCAGGATGGGGGAGCAGGATGGGGCATACATAACAGGATGGGAAACAAGGATGGGGGAGCACATAACAGGATGGGGGCACAGGATGGGGGAGCACAAAACAGGATGGGGGAGCACATAACAGGATGGATGAGCACATAACAGGATGGGGGCGCACATAACAGGATGGGGAGCACAAAACAGGATGGGGGAGCACAAAACAGGATGGGAGAGCACATAACAGGATGGAGGCGCACAAAACAGGATGGGGGCGCACAAAATATGAAGGGGGCGCATATAACAGAATGGTGGAGCACGTAACAGGATAAGGGTGTATTTAACACCATGAGGCGCACATAACAGAATGGGGAAGCACATAAAAGAATGGGAGAGCACATAACAGGATGGGGAGCACAAAACAGGATGGGGTAGCACAAAACAGGATGGGGTAGCACAAAACAGGCTGGGGGAGCACATAACAGGATGGGGGAGCACATAAAAGGATGGGGGAGCACATAACAGGATGGGGGTGCAGGATGGGCAAAGCACAGAACAGGATAGGGGAGAAGGATGGGGGAGCAAATAACAGGATGGGGAAGCTCATAACAGGATGGGGAAGCAGGATGGGGGAGCACATAACAGGACAGGGAACGAGGATGGGAGAGCAGATAACAGGATGGGGGAGCACATAACAGGATGGGGGAAGCACATAACAGGGTGGGGGAAGCACATAACAGGAAGGGGGAGCACATAACATAATGGGGGAGCACCTAATAGGATGGGGGAGCACATAATAGGATGGGAGAGCACATAACAGGATGGGGGAGCTCATAACAGGATGGGGGAGCATATAACAGGATGGGGAGCACATAACAGGAAGGGGGTGCAGGATGGGGGAGCAGGATGGGGGCACACATAACAGGATTGGGGCGTAGGATGGAGAAGCACATAACAGGATGGCGGCACAGGATAGGGGAGCACAAAACAGGATGGGGGAGCACATATAAGGATGGGGAGCAAATAATAGGATGGGGGAATCACATAACAGGATGGGGGAATCACATAACAGGATGGGGGCAGCACATAACAGGATGGGGCGCAGGATGTAGGAGCACATAGGATGGGGAAAGCACATAACAGGATGGGGGCACAGGATGGTGGAGCACATAACAGGATCGGGGAGCACATAGCAGGATGGGGGAGAACATAACAGGATGGGGGTGCAGGATGGGGGAGCACAAAACAGGATTGGTGAGCTCATAATAGGATGAATGAGCACATAACAGGATGGGTGCGCACATAACAGGATGGGGAGCACATAACAGGATGGGGGTGCAGTATGGGGAGCAGGATGGGGGCTCACATAACAGGATGGGGCATATATAACAGGATGGGGATGCATATAACAGGATGGGGTGCACATAACGGGATGGGGTGCACATAACAGGATGGGGGTGCACATAACAGCATGGGGGTGCATATAACACGATGGGGGTGCACAAAACTGGATGTGGTGCACATAACAGGATGGGGGTGCACATAACAGGATGGGGGAGCACATAACAGGATGGGATGCACATAATAGGATGGGGCACACATAACAGGATGGGGGGCACACAAAACAGGATGGAGACACACAAAACAGGATGGGGGGAGCACAAAACAGGATGAGGGACCACAAAACAGGATGGGAAGCACAAAACAGGATGGGGGAGCACGTAACAGGATGGGGGAGCACAAAACAGGATGCGGAAGCAGGATGGGCGAAGCACATAACAGGATGGGGGACGAGGATGGGGGAGCACATAACAGGATGGGGGAGCACGTAACAGGATGGGGGAGCACATAACAGGATGGGGGAGCACATAACAGGATGGGGGAGCACATAACAGGATGGGGTAGCAGGATGGGAGAGCACATAACAGGATGGGAGAGCACATAACAGGATGGGGGAGCACATAACAGCATGGGGGAGTACATAACAGGATGGGGGAGCATGGACCAGGATAGGGGAGCATGGACCAGGATTGGGGAGCATGGAACTTGATGAGGGAGCATGGACCTGGATGGGGGAGCACATAACAGGATGGTGGTGCACGTAACAGGATGGTGGAGCACATAACAGAATGGGGGAGCACATAACGGGATGGGGGATCACATAACAGGATGGGTGAACACATAACAGGATGGGGGGCATATACCAGGATGGGGGAGCATGGACCAAGATGGAGGAGCGTGGACCAGGATAGGGGACCATACACCAATAAAAATGCTCACCACCCGGGCGTAGAAAGGGTTCAATAGCTAGTTGATATATATTGAGCTGGGACCTGGGATACTATCACAAGACTCTAGGAATCAAGAACAAAATTGTATGAAGAGGGGAAAGTTAACATGGGTCAGATTTGCTGAGGATAATTTTAATAAACCTTAGGAAACCTGTAAAGGAAAATCTGCTTTCTCGTATTCTAATTTCTAAAAAAAAATAATTTCCTCCTCATTCCTTGGCCTCACAAGTCTGAGGATCACATTCCTTAATTGATGTAGAATGATATAAATCCATGCGACACATTCATTCAGTGCTCCTCAGACTTGTGAGGCCATCACAACACTGGACCTAGTCACAGGACAATAAAACCTTCACACTCCTTATCTATTAACTGCTAAAATATTTATAGCCAGAACTGTTTATCTCTTCCATAATAACTCTGTTTTTCATCACTTGTCTTACCTATTGCATTTTTTGTGTGTCTTATTGTGTATAATTATGCGACTCTTCAGATTTTGTGGTATACTATGCCTGATGAAGAGACCTGAGTAGTCTCGAAAGCTTGCAATTTGTTACCATCTTTTCAGTTAGCCATTAAAAGGTATCAACCACTGAGGACTCTCAAATCTAAATATTTTTCTATCTACTGGCTAACACGGTACAAGAATATGTATATTTTCCGTATATTAAGATGAGCAAATCTTGAAATTTAAAATCGCCAGCTTCCATATTTATTAGCTCTCTTACAGACTATTGCGCTAAGGCCAAGGTCACATTAGCGTATAGCATCTGATGCTAGAGCATTGGATGCAATATGCTAATGACACTCGGCTGAAACTCTGCTGGGAGCGTGAGCCAAGTGTCATGCTACTGTGCTCTGATAATCACAGCACAGGTGTGGAGAAGACAGAGAAAGTAATTTCTCCATCTCTTCCATTGGCAGCATCCACGGTAAAAGCACTGCACTCGGATGACATCCGAGTGCAGTCTGATGTTTTGCATGTACCCATAGCTGTGTATGGGTAAGTTTCGTCGGATATAGGCTGCCAATCGCAGCATGCAGCTAATTTTTTCTCATGACAATTTCGGCATGAGAAAATAAACAATAGTCGGTACTGCTCCGTAGTATAACATTGGACCGAGTGCTATTTCCGATGAAACATCGGATAGCACTCATCCGAGTTATACACTGGCTATACACCACCAGTCTGCGAGAGCCCTAATATTGATAATTCTAACTAATAACATAACTTTAGTATTAAGAAAAAAAAAGACTTGTAATTAGAGATGAGAGAACCTTTCAAGTGCAAGTGGAAGCCCTAGAGAAGGTTGAATAGGCAAAAGCAGTGGAGGAAGTGTTAGATACAGAGGTTTCTCTTGGAAGCCTTGGGAATTCCCAGACTTGTGGAGCAGCCCCTTCCCTGCCTGCCCCCACAGCCACCAGAGTCACCCAGTGCCCAGTCAGCGAGATGTAATACCCCTCGACATGCTTGCTTGTCCAGGTGTCAATGATGAAATGCACCCTGTCACACATAGATTTTTTCAAGGAACGGGTGATGTTATCTTCAAAATGCTGGTGTAGCACAGGCACAGCTTTCTTAGAGAAGTAATGGCGACTGGGCAACTGGTACTGGGGGACTGCGACGGCCATCAGTTTTCGGAAACCGTCTGTATCTACCAGGCGGAAAGGCAGCATTAATAATAAGCCATGAAAAGTGGCTTATTAGAAAGTAGATATAGGGGCTAATACATCATAGTGTTTATACCAGAAAACTCATAAAATACTGTGAATAGTCTCAAAATGTTTGCTATTTCTGCCATTTTCAAGCAGCTATGCAAAAAAGGTGTAGCTGGCAAGGAAAGGGTGTGGAACAGGTGTAGCTACACTCATCAAATTCATGAAAAGTGGCAGCACTTCTTAAATTTCAGAAATTTTATTCTAGTTACATTTCTGGCAAGGCACATGCCACTGATATGATGCACTGTATTCATTAAGTGGCATGCGCCTCTTAATGAATTTGGCACATCTTATTCCTGCAGGCTCCTCATTGAGACCGGCATGCGAAAAGGCAGTCTTAATTAATTTGGGCCATAGGGTTCAATAAAGATATGGTGAAAAATTGGGTTGTTTTTGGTGGGGGATAAGGGCGTTGACGGGTTCCTTTTAAAGATTTCCGAACAATTCTGTTTGATTAAAAAAAAAAAGAGAGAAACCATTAAAGGGGTTGTCCCATCTTACGTTACAAGTGTCCAGTGACTCTATGTGACTGTGCAACCTTGGGAACCCTCACATCGCGTGCACTGCATGCTGTGAGGATTCTCTGGCACTGGAGCCAGGAGTTACTGTCATGTGACAGTATACAATTAACTAGTGTTGAGCCACCCCCGTAGTGTTCGGGTTCGGTTCGGTTCGCCGAACACCGGGATGTTCGAGGAACTGTTCGTCGAACACCTTAGAACACCGTCGAACACCGTTAAAACCAATGGCAGGCAAACAAAAACACATAGAAACACATAGAAAACACCTTCAAAGGTGTCCAAAAGCTGACAAACTGCTCAGAAGACGCTTTCTTTAAAAAAGCCGGCCGGCAATTCAGCAGCGGCATACACCGGTACCCGACAATTTAGACATGAAGGAATAGAACATCACACATAGATTAGATAGATAGAAACATGTCAGTCACATATATATGAAGTACAGTGACAGTGTTGCTTACTGTACTTGTCATTTAGTGTAAAGGATTTATTAAAAAATATAATAGTGTTTTCGTGCACTGTCTCTTTAAAAAAGCCGCCGGCAATTCAGCATCTGTACCCGACAATTTAGAATAGAAGGAATAGAGAATCACACATAGATTAGATAGATAGAAACATGTCAGCCACATATATACGAAGTACAGTGACAGTGTTGCTTACTGTACTTGTCATTTACTGCAAAGGATTTATTAAAAAAAATAATAGTGTTTTCATGCACCGTCTCTTTAAAAAAGCCGGCCGGCAATTCAGCATCTGTACCCGACAATTTATAACAGACAGAATAGAGCTTCACACATAGATTAGATAGATAGAAACATGTCAGTCACATATATAATAAGTACAGTGACAGTGTTGGTTACTGTACTTGTCATTTAGTATTAAAATAAAGGATTTATTATTAAAAAAAATTGGCGTGGGTTCCCCGTAATTTTAGTCTCTAGCGGAGGTTAAGCAGACAGCTGGGGCAGATGTTTGAAGCCTGGGAAGGGGGTAATACCCACGGAGCTTCCCAGGCTACTAATATCAGCCCCCAGCTGAATACCTAGCCTTTACTAGCTATTAAAATGGAGGACCCCCCCCCCAAAAAATGACGTGGGGTCCCCCCTAATTTAATAGCTAGCAAAGGCTAGGCAGACAGCTGGGGGCTGATATTAATAGCCCAGGAAGGGAGCCATGAATATTGGCCCCCTCCCAGGCTAGAAACACCAGCCGTCAGCCGCCCCAGAAATGGCGCATCCATAGGATGCGCCAATTCTGGCACTTAGCCTCGCTCTTCCACGCTGCCCTGGTGCGGTGGCAGTGGGGTAATAGGGTTGGGGTTGATGTCAGCTTATAATGCCAGCTGACATCAAGCCCAGGTTAGTAATGGAGAGGCGTCTATAAGACACCCCCATTACTAACCCCATAGTCAAAGTTAAAAAAAAAACACAAACACCCAGAATAAAGTCCTTTAATTGAAATAAAGACACAATTCTTTATTGTTCTAAATTAAACCATACTTACCATCACGCCCATTCCAGCTGAAGCCAACGATCTCCGGCAATAAAAGAAAAATAATAAAGCAACCTCATCCTTACCTTTCCATGGTTCCCAGGACAGCTCCAGCTCTGCTACATCGAGATGACAGGCTGGACCGCAGCAGAACGCTGCCATCCAGCTTGCCATGCCGCACACACTGAGAAGCGCAGGCATGCTTGCGCTCCTCAGTGTCTGACTGTGACGGCATCCAGATGAGCCGACAATGAACTCGGCTCACCTCATGCACGTCACTGACAGCGTGGGAAAATTCTCCTGCACTCAGCGCTTCAGCGTGAGAATTTTCCCACGCTGTCAGTGACATGCATGAGGTGAGCCGAGTTCATTGGACATGATCTCGGCTCATCTGGATGCCGTCACAGCCAGACACTGAGTAGCGCAAGCAGGCCTGCGCTTCTCAGTGTCTGCGGGATGACAGGCTGGATGGCAGCGTTCTGCTGCGGTCCAGCCTGTCATCTCGATGTAGCAGAGCTGAAGCTGTCGTGGGAGCCATGGAAAGGTAAGGATGATGTTGCTTTATTATTTTACTTTTATTTGCAGGAGATCATTGGCTTCAGCTGGAATGGGCGTGGCGGTAAGTATGGTTTAATTTAGAACAATAAAGAATTGTGTGTTTATTTCAATTAAAGGACTTTTTTCTGGGTGTTTGTGTTTTTTTTAAATACTTTACTAGAAACTCATGGTGGTCATGTCTAATATTGGCGTGACCCCATGAATTTCGGGCTTAGGGCCAGCTGATAATGCCAAGCTGGCCTTAACCCCTTTATTACCCAGTGAGCCACCGCACCAGGGCCCTGGATGAGTTGGGTACAGCGCCAGAAGATGGCGCTTCTATGAACGCGCCATTTTCCGGGGCGGCTGCGGACTGCAATTTGCAGCGGGTGGGGCCCAGAAAGCTTGGGCCTCCCTGCGCTGCAGATTCCAGCCCCCAGCTGCCTAGTTGTACCTGGCTGGACACAAAAATAGGGCGAAGCTCCACGTATTTTTTTTTTAGATTCATGAAATTCATGGAATAATTAAGAAAAAAAGGGCTTCCCTATATTGTTGTGTCCGGCTAGGTACAAATAGGCAGCTGGTGGTTGGGAGCAGCCCGTTCCTGCCTGCTGTACCTGACTGGACACAAATATAGGGCGAAGCCCCACATCAATTTTTTTTTCATTATTTCATGAATTTCCTGAAATAATTAAAAAAAAATTGACGTGGGGCTTCGCCCTATATTTGTGTCCAGTCGGGTACAGCAGGCAGGAACGGGCTGCCCCCAAACACCAGCTGCCTATTTGTACCTTGCCAGACACAACAATATAGGGAAGCCCTTTTTTAAAAAAATTATTTCATGAAATAATTAAAAAAAAATTGACGTGGGGCTTCGCACTATATTTGTGTCCAGCCAGGTACAGCAGGCAGGGACGGGCTGCCCCCAACCACCAGCTGCCTATTTGTACCTGGTTGGACACAACAATATAGGGAAGCCCTTTTTTTCTTAATTATTCCATGAATTTCATGAAATAATTTAAAAAAAAAATGCGTGGGGCTTCGCCCTATTTTTGTGCCCAGCCAGGTACAACTAGGCAGCTGGGAGCTGGAATCCGCAGCGCAGGGAGGCCCAAGCTTTCTGGGCCCCACCCGCTGCAAATTGCAGTCCGCAGCCGCCCCAGAAAATGGCGCGTTCATAGAAGCGCCATCTTCTGGCGCTGTACCCAACTCATCCAGGGCCCTGGTGCGGTGGCTCACTGGGTAATAAAGGGGTTAAGGCCAACTTAGCATTATCAGCTGGCCCTAAGCCCGAAATTCATGGGGTCACGCCAATATTAGACATGACCACCATGAATTTCTAGTAAAGTATTTAAAAAAACACAACACCCAGAATAAAGTCCTTTAATTGAAATAAACACACAATTCTTTATTGTTCTAAATTAAACCATACTTACCGTCACGCCCATTCCAGCTGAAGCCAATGTCTTCTGCAATAAAAGTAAAATAATTAAGCAACCTCATCCTTACCTTTCCATGGTTCCCACGACAGCTTCAGCACTGCTACATCGAGATGACAGGCTGGACCGCAGCAGAACGCTGCCATCCAGCCTGTCATCCCGCGGACACTCAGAAGCGCAGGCATGCTTGTGCTCCTCAGTGTCTGGCTGTGACGGCATAAAGATGAGACAAGCTCATGTCCAATGAACTCGGCGCACCTCATGCACGTCACTGACAGCGTGGGAGAATTCTCCTGCACTCAGCACTTCAGCGTGAAAATTCTCCCACGCTGTCAGTGACGTACATGAGGTCAGCTGAGTTCATTGGACATGAATGATCTCACCTCATGCACGTCACTGACAGCGTGGGAAAATTCTCACGCTGAAGCGCTGAGTGCAGGAGAATTTTCCCACGCTGTCAGTGACGTGCATGAGGTGAGCTCATTCATGTCCAATGATCTCAGCTCACCTCATGCACGTCACTGACAGCGTGGGAAAATTCTCCTGCACTCAGCGCTACAGCGTGAGAATTCTCCCACGCTGTCAGTGACGTGCATGAGGTGAGCTCATTCATGTCCAATGAACTCAGCTGACCTCATGCACGTCACTGACAGCGTGGGAGAATTCTCACGCTGAAGTGCTGAGTGTAGGAGAATTCTCCCACGCTGTCAGTGACGTGCATGAGGTGCGCCGAGTTCATTGGACATGAGCTTGTCTCATCTTTATGCCGTCACAGCGAGACACTGAGGAGCGCAAGCATGCCTGCGCTTCTCAGTGTCTGCGGGATGACAGGCTGGATGGCAGCGTTCTGCTGCGGTCCAGCCTGTTATCTCGATGTAGCAGAGCTGAAGCTGTCGTGGGAACCATGGAAAGGTAAGGATGAGGTTGCTTTATTATTTTTCTTTTATTGCAGGAGATCGTTGGCTTCAGCTGGAATGGGCGTGACGGTAAGTATGGTTTAATTTAGAACAATAAAGGAATGTGTCTTTATTTCAATTAAAGGACTTTATTCTGGGTGTTTGTGTTTTCTTTTAACTTTGACTATGGGGTTAGTAATGGGGGTGTCTTATATACGCCTCTCCATTACTAACCTGGGCTTGATGTCAGCTGGCATTATAAGCTGACATCAACCCCAACCCTATTACCCCACTGCCACCGCACCAGGGCAGCGTGGAAGAGCGAGGCTGACGGCTGGTGTTTCTAGCCTGGGAGGGGGCCAATATTCATGGCTCCCTTCCTGGGCTATTAATATCAGCCCCCAGCTGTCTGCCTAGCCTTTGCTAGCTATTAAATTAGGGGGGACCCCACGTCATTTTTTTGGGGGGGGTCCTCCATTTTAATAGCTAGTAAAGGCTAGGTATTCAGCTGGGGGCTGATATTAGTAGCCTGGGAAGCTCCATGGGTATTACCCCCTTCCCAGGCTTCAAACATCTGCCCCAGCTGTCTGCTTAACCTCCGCTAGAGACTAAAATTACGGGGAACCCCACGCCAATTTTTTTTAATAATAAATCCTTTATTTTAATACTAAATGACAAGTACAGTAACCAACACTGTCACTGTACTTATTATATATGTGACTGACATGTTTCTATCTATCTAATCTATGTGTGAAGCTCTATTCTGTCTGTTATAAATTGTCAGGTACCGCTGCTGAATTGCCGGCCGGCTTTTTTAAAGAGACGGTGCATGAAAACACTATTATTTTTTTTAATAAATCCTTTGCAGTAAATGACAAGTACAGTAAGCAACACTGTCACAGTACTTCATATATATGTGACTGACATGTTTCTATCTATCTAATCTATGTGTGAAGCTCTATTCTGTCTGTTATAAATTGTCGGGTACCGCTGCTGAATTGCCGGCCGGCTTTTTTAAAGAGACGGTGCACGAAAACACTATTATATTTTTTAATAAATCCTTTACACTAAATGACAAGTACAGTAAGCAACACTGTCACTGTACTTCGTATATATGTGGCTGACATGTTTCTATCTATCTAATCTATGTGTGATTCTCTATTCCTTCTATTCTAAATTGTCGGGTACAGATGCTGAATTGCCAGCCGGCTTTTTTAAAGAGACGGTGCATGAAAACACTATTATTTTTTTTGATAAATCCTTTACACTAAATGACAAGTACAGTAAGCAACACTGTCACTGTGCTTCTTATATGTGTGACTGACATGTTTCTATCTATCTAATCTATGTGTGATTCTCTATTCTTTCTGTTCTAAATTGTCGGGTACCGGTGTATGCCGCTGCTGAATTGCCGGCTTTTCATGTTTCACTGTGAGCACTGTTCCCATCGATTTGGGCAATCACTGTAATGCCACAACCACCATGGCTGTGGCATTACAGTGAGTGGCAGACAATCCCTGCATGATTGGTGCTCTAAATAGCGCCAGACATGCAGGACACGCTTTTGGTGCACGAACAGTTATCGAACATAACCTCGAACAGCCGAATTTTTTGCAAATCGTTCGGGTTCGTCGAACAACTCGAACACCACCCAAAACAGCTCGAATTTGAGATTGGCGAACAGTTCTAGTCGAACACCGCTCATCTCTACAATTAACATACTTCCGGCCAAATTCCAACTAGACTGTATCTGGCCTCGCTCAATTCACTTGCATTGAAAGAGGCTGGGCTCATCTGATTGGCACATGACTGTATGTATGCAAATCATATACTTGCTGTCATGTGCCCTCTGAGAGCGCCGCCCATACCGGAAAATCAACATAGAGTGACTGCAGACTTGTAGTGTAAGGCCGGACAATCCATTTAACTTCACTGAGTTTGGAGAGTGGTTTTAGCCCTGGTACACTACAGTCCACTCAAGCTAAAAAATGATATTTCCAAAATTTCATAAGAAACTATTTTAATTTCTAATATAACTTGCAATGATACAGTGGGCTGAACAACTTGTAGATGCATAATTTTAATATGCATCAAACACAACTATATATTGATGATTATTCCCTATACGACATTGGGCGTATGAGTACATTGAAGGTCGCCTCCCCCCTTTGATGCGGGCTCCATCGCTGAGCCTGCATCTATTCCGGCACATGACAGCTGATCTGATCAGTTGTTATGTGCCCCTAACAGATGCAGATGGAATCACGATCCACCCATGGCTGATAATATGTTAAATGCCGCTGTCAAACTCCGACAGCGGCATTTAACATAGCTGCGCCAGAAACGCGTCATAAGACCCACCTATCGGCAAGCCTGCGACATGATCGCGGGTCGCCGATGGATTGGCGTGACAACCCGGGATCTGCAGGAGACCCTTGTGGTTGTCATAGCGGTCGGTGTTCATAGCAGATGAGCACTTTTGTTACACATACAGTGCATTGTGAAAGTATTTGGCCCCCTTGAACTTTTCTACCTTTTGCCACATTTCTGGCTTCAAACATAAAGATATAAAATTCTAATTTTTTGGGGAAGAATCAATAACAAGTGGGACACAATCGTGAAGTGGAATGAAATTTATTGGATATTTTAAACTTTTTTAACAAATTAAAAAGTGAAAAGTGGGGCATGCAATATTATTCGGCCACTTTACTTTCAGTGCAGCAAACTCACTCCAGAAGTTCAGTGAGGATCTCTGAATGATCCATTGTTGTCCTAAATGACTGGTAATGATAAATAGAATCCACCTGTATGTAATCAAGTCTCCGTATAAATGCACCTGCTCTGTGATAGTCTCAGTGTTCTGTTTCAAGTGCAGAAAGCATCATGAAGACCAAGGAACACACCAGGCAGGTCCGAGATACTGTTGTGGTGAAGTTTAAAGCCAGATTTGGCTACAAAGAGATTTCCCAAGTTTTAAACATCTCATGGAGCACTGTGCAAGCGATCATATTGAAATAGAAGGAGTATCAGACCACTGCAAATCTACAAAGACCCGGCCGTCCCTCTAAACTTTCATCTCGAACAAGGAGAAGACTGATCAGAGATGCAGCCAAAAGGCCCATTATCACTCTGGATGAACTGCAGAGATCTACAGCTGAGGTGGGAGAGTCTGTCCATAGGACAACAATCATCGTACACTGCACAAATCTGGCCTTTATCGAAGAGTGGCAAGAAGAAAGCCATTTCTCAAAGATTTCCATAAAAAGTCTCATTTGAGGTTTGCCAGAAGCCACCTGGGAGACACACCAAACATGTGGAATAAGGTGCTCTGGTCAGATGAAACCAAAATTGAACTTTTTGGCCACAATGCAAAACGATGTGTTTGGCGTAAAAGCAACACAGCTCATCACCCTCAAAACACCATCCCCACTGTCAAACATGGTGGTGGCAGCATCATGGTTTGGGCCTGCTTTTCTTTAGCAGGGACAGGGAAGATGGTTAAAATTGATGGAAAGATGGACAGAGCCAAATACAGGACCATTCTGGAAGAAAACCTGTTAGAGTCTGCAAAAGACCTGAAACTGGGACGGAGATTTATCTTCCAACAAGACAATGATCCCAAACTTAAAGCAAAATCTACAATGGAATGGTTCAAAAATAAATGTATCCAGGTGTTAGAATGGCCAAGTCAAAGTCCAGATCTGAATCCAATTGAGAATCAGTGGAAAGAGCTGAAAACTGCTGTTCACAAACGCCCTCCATTCAACCTCAATGAGCTCGAGCTGTTTTGCAAGGAAGAATGGGCAAGAATTTCAGCTTCTCGATGTGCAAAACTGATAGAGACATACCCCAATTGACTTGCAGCTATAATTGCAGCAAAAGGTGGCGCTACAAAGTATTAACTCAAGGAGGCCGAATAATATTGCACTCCCCACTTTTCACTTTTTAATTTGTTAAAAAAGTTTAAAATATCCAATAAATTTTGTTCCAGTTCACGATTTTGTCCCACTTGTTGATTCTTCCCCAAAAAATTTGAATTTTATATCTTTATGTTTGAAGCCAGAAATGTGGCAAAAGGTAGAAAAGGGGGCCAAATACTTTCACAATGCACTGTAGCAGGGTTGGTGTCCTGCTAAGTGTAACACAGGTGATCAGATGATCGCAGCTTCTAGTCTCACATGAAGACTATTGAAGCCAGTGAAAAGTGAAAAAAAAACATTTTTAAAAATATAAAAAAATATATAAAAATTCAAATCACCCCCCTTTTGCCCCATTCAAAATAAAACAATTAAAAAAAAATCCAAAATACACATATTTGATATCAGCACATACAGAATCGCCCAATCTATCAATATATAAAAAGAATTAATCAGAACGGTAAACGGCGTAATGAGAAAAAGGATCAAAACGCCAGAATTATGTTTTTTGGTCGCCGCAACATTGTAATAAAATGCAATAACGGGATTTCAAAACATCATATCTACACTAAACTGGTATCAATAAAAAATCCAACTCGACACGCAAAAGATAAGCCCTCACCCAGCCCCAGTTCCTGAAAAATGGAGACGCTACGGGTCTCGGAAGATGGCGCCATTATTTTTATATACTGTATACTGTATATATTCAAACTTTGGATTTTTTTTTCACCACTTTAATAAAATATAACCTATACTTGTTTGGTATCTATGAACTCGTAATGAGCTGAAGAATCATAATGGCAGGTCAGTTTTAGCATTTAGTGAACATGATAAAAAAAACAATAGTGGAATTGCACTTTTTTTGCAATTTCACTGCACTTAGAATTGTTTTCCAGTACACGATATAGTAAAACCAATGATGTTGTTCAAAAGTAGACCTCGTCCCGCAAAAAAAAACCCTCATATGGCCATACTGACGGAAAAATAAAAAAGTTATGGCTCTGGGAAAAAGAGGAGCAAAAAAACGAAAAAAACAAAAATGGAAAAACCCAAGATGTTAAAGGGGTTAATGGTGCTGAGTAAAAAATGTACATTTGACAATTATACTTCCAGCTCTTCTTTCTAATGCTTAAGACATACTATATCCCTGTGTTTGTCAGCAGTAGGACCTGTCCTTGATCTAAGAACTCTGATGATTTTGGGTGTGATTAGGAAAATCACGCTGACCTTGTATTTGTTACGGAACAAAACATTCTGCATATAATATTTCTTTTATGCTTATTCACATGGTTTCTATTTTCATAGCGCAAAGGTATAAATTAGGAAATAGCAAAGTAAGCACACACTGCTTGGTTCTTTTGTCTGGTACGGCAGAAGAAAGAAATGGAAGAAATGTATGATTGGCATTTTCAAAAACCGTTAGAACTATTTTATTTTATTTTTATAAGTTCTCCTTTTTATAAGTTCTACTTTTCCCCTAATGTTCCACAGGTAATATTATATGATTATTAATGATGATTATTATTAATTTTTTTAAAGATCGTGTATAATCCAAATCAAGTCCTACCATCGGCAAAATCAATTAGGTGTTTTTTTTAATAAACAGTTTACAGGGCTGGGACGAATGTTGGACAAGGGCAGGTGACCGCCTAAGATATCATCTCACATTAAAGAGTGAAGGCATCACAATTCAAGAATGTCTATAGCACAGATGTGCAAAGGACTTCTTACTGTTGAAGAACTTGTCACATAACCTCATGAGTGCAGGACCTGTAAATGTTTAAGGAACTGCATGTGCATGGGAAGAGTGCGAGCCATTCTGTTTCAGAGATCTAGTCAGGGATCTACTCTATATTTGTTTAGTGGGTCTGATCTAGGAATTTATTTAGTGGTCTAAAGTCTTTTTTATTTAGGGGGTCACGAATCTGTAGTTATTTGGGGGAATATTTATTTTGGGGTCTCAATTGTGTTCTGTCATAACTCTGGGGTACATATTTCTTCAGTGTGGGTTTTGTTCTGAGTTATGTATTTACTAGATGGTGGCCCGATTCTAATGCATCGGGTAATCTAGAATATGCATGCGGCTGACCGGGCGCCACTAAGCAGCGAAGCAGTGTTTAAATGGGTTGTGCACTACTTTTAATTAACTTCACAATGTATCCCCTCGGTGCCCCTAATGAATTTTGTCATTACGTCATATTGTCAATCCTGCTTGTGACAACATCGCTGACGACGCACAGCCAGCACGTAATTCTCCCGCCTGCAGCCGGATCTTGCTTCCGTTTACATCACGACTATTTGGGGCTGCAGCCAGGGGTCTGCTGTTCCGCGCACCACAGTGAATGACGGGCTGTGGGCGGGGTTATCCCTCATCGTGTCACATCCAGCATCCACAGCGCGGTCTGTCAATGTGGTTTGTATGGCTGCGTCATTCCTCTAATCCTGGTTTGTATGGCTGACTTATTTTGGATTGTTCGCCTTCCTCATCTTAGCTTGTATGGCCCCCTTATCCTGGTTTTGTATGACCTACTCATTCCCCCATCTCTACAGCACAGTTCAAAAACTAAACCCTAATCTTCCCCTTGTTTCCTTTCTCTGCTCTAGCGCTGTCTGTCCTGTTTTCAGCAGCTCCTCGCAGGATGTGAGGCACAGCACGCGCTCTCAGATACTGCTGTGATTAGCTGCTGTCTGTAGATTCGCTGCTTTCCACGCCAGGACTAAGTGCGTGGAGAGGCACAAATCTGCATTCACTTTAGTAGCACATGCTGCAGATGCCGCTATGAAGATTTAACAGTTCTTTGAAATTTGTCCAAAGTTGAGCCGGATTTGTAGGCGGTCCAAAGACACAAATGTAGGCAAACAATTCACGAAGTTTCTTAGGCATATGTAGAGTAACTGCGTCTTCTAAAGTAAGTGTCCACATAGTATCATCCAATAGAAGTCCTAAAGCCAAAGCTGCAGCTTTAAATGTATCGTGCAATACTCCATTAACTGTTTTCAAATCTTCGTAACTTCTAGCTCCTTTGACATGCAGTAGTAACAGCCGAAGGCAATATCTTTCTTGATCCTTGACACTAACAGTATACATGCGTCCAATTATTCTGCTAAGTCCTCGTTGTCTTGGCTTCCAAGTTTTATTCCAAACGTAATGCTCTGGAATCTCTCGATACAAATACTGCCTTGCATTTTCGTCATGTTGGTTCAGCAAAAACCATTCCATTAATGTTGACGTTGTGCTTAAACTTTGGGAGACATCTTCGACTTGAGCATTTTCAAAGAAATAAAGCTGCTGTTGATTTGGTAAATGAATAGCTAAACGTATAATGGCATGGGACTGTGAATGCATTGGAAATGCAAATATTCTCCAAGCAGCTTCTGGAGCACTGACATATCTTGAGTCAACAAACCGTGAAGATTCATCGTGATTGACTGTTTTTTGTTGGATTTCGACGTTAGCTTTGTCATGCCCCTTGTAGATGTACTTGAAAAGATATTTAACACTTTTTATTGAAGCGCAGATTTCAACGTTGATGTGACAGTTGTAGCGTTTTAATAAGTACCGGTTGTATGGAACTATCCATGAGATATTTATAATATTTTTGTTGTGTACAATGTTATCAATCAGTTGTCTCTGGTAGGATCGGTAGCCGTCCAAATCTTTAACAGTGTGCTGTTTCAACTGCTTTGGAAACCCTTTTGTACATTTTCCATTTTCCATGCATGGACTTTTTGGATTTGCTACACCGCATGGGCCATGAACTATATTACAGATTACAATATTATACAGTTCAGGATACTTTTCTTGGTTAGGAATTTCAGCCCACACTATGTTGTCAATTTCATCCTCCGTGCGAAACTTGGAATCCGCGTCTAAAATAATTAGTATATGCGCATGTGGGAGACCTCGTTTCTGAAACTCTATGACGTGTACCATTGCTACGACTGTTCCAAAAAGGTCTTTTTTGATGTCTTCAAAAAGGCTGCTGAGTTTTAGTCGAAATACGCGTGCAACTAAGTCCGGCCTGTGTTCAACTTGCTGCCAGGGTTGTAGATTTTCTGTAATTTCCGGCCATTTAGGATTACAGGTCATTGTTAAAAAAATGTCAGGTCTTCCATACTTTGTTACTAATGCCATTGCATCTTGATAACGCTGTTGCATGTTGCGGGGGCTACCTTCAAAGGACGACGGGAGAATTACTGTTTTTCCAATTGGAATTCCTTTTTGAATGGATTGTTTTTGAAAATGTTCTTGAAGAACGCAGTAGTCTTCAACTTTAAGTTGTTTTTGATTCCTTTGTATGTGTTAGAACCTTGCTGTTAGGTTTTTTTTCCTTTGCTGGTCACATGACCTTGTTGGCCTATTTAATCCTGCTCCGCCCTTCTGGCTTTGCTGGACTTCATTGTATATCTACTTTCTAGCTAGCCTGTGCTCTGTATCTAACTCTGTTAGTTTGCTTGGTCTACGGACCTCTATGTTCTATCTATTTTGTTTGTTCGTCTGTCTGCTACTATTTCTGTTAGGAGGTGTCCCATATTCCTCCCAGTCCTTAGTACTTGTAGGGATTCCCTCCTCACATCTATAGGTCTCCGTACAGACTAGATTAGGACTTTAGCAGGTCTGATCGCAGGATCAGGTTCCCTGTTACATCGTAGGGATTCAGCTGAGTCTTATAGTAGGGACAGATCTCCTCTCTTTCCTTAGCTTTGGTAGCAGAACATAGCAGTAAGTCCAGCCTGCAAATTCTCTAAGGAAAGATTTTTTTTTTTTTTTTGTTCCATCATGGTGTCGGTTCAGGATTTGGCTAAACACCTGCAGGGACTCTCTCTGGAAGTGGCCGAGCTCCATCAGCACGTGAGTAACTGTCCTGGAGCATATTTCTTGGAGCCTAAGGTATGTTTGCCGGATTTATTTTTTGGTGAACATCGAGAATTTTTTTCATTTAAAAATGCTTGCTTATTGTATTTTCGTTTGAGACCCAAGTCCTCTGGGGATGAATCCCAGCGTGTAGGGTTCATAATGTCACTTTTGCGCAAAGAGCCTCAGCAGTGGGCCTTTTCTTTGCAACCTAGTGATACATGCTTCAGATCAGTGGATAGTTTTTTTTCTGCTTTAGGACTATTATATGATGATCCTGACCGTGTGGCATCAGCTGAGACTGAGTTGAGACGTTTAAAACAAGGATCAGGTAATGTCGAAAAATATTGTACTCATTTTCGTCGTTGGTCCACTCAAACAGGGTGGAACGATTCTGCTCTGAAAAGTCTATTTCTTGCTGGGCTCAGTGAAAGGGTTAAAGACCTGCTAATTGCTTATCCTACACCTGAGGATTTGCAACAGGCTATGCAATTAGCTATACGGGTGGATAGAAGACTGCGTGCTAGGGTTAATGAGAGCAAATCCTCTGCTATGTCAGTTTCTGGTTATGATAATGTGTGTACTAACAGTGGTGAACCGATGGAGATTGGATCGGTGGCACCTCGCTCTCAAGAAAAAGACCGTCGTTTTTCAGAAGGCTTGTGTTTCTATTGCGGAAAATCTGGTCATTTGATTAAAGGCTGTGAGCTTCGTATGAAGAAAGAAAAAAAAATGGTCAGTCACGCCCGTATTGCCTGTTTAAATTCCAAGGGTATATTTTTAGCTGCTTCCACGATTGCTCAGGAAAAATTAATGGAATTTCGGGTGTTTGTTGATTGCGGGTCTACACTGAATGTAATTGATGGGGGATTCGTGGAAAAACTCAATTTAAAACCTGAACCTTTATCATCCCCCATTGCTGTGGTTTCTGTGGATGGCTCCCCTTTGAAGAATATTACTCTCAAGGTCAGTGAATTTCCTCTCACTATTAATGGTGTTCACCATGAGAAATTGGATTTGGTAGTGTTGAATAACTTGCCTTCTCCAGTAATATTGGGTTTGCCCTGGTTAAAAT
Source organism: Phyllobates terribilis (assembly GCF_046119375.1). NCBI lineage: Eukaryota > Metazoa > Chordata > Amphibia > Anura > Dendrobatidae > Phyllobates > Phyllobates terribilis. Next base: position 698,645,719 of record NW_027362762.1, read on the forward strand.
TTCACAATCCTGTACTGGATTGGTCTACCAGTGAAATTAAATCCTGGAGCCATAAATGTTATGACAAGTGTTGTAACGGGCGTATTGCAGCTTTGGATAGGGGAGAATTGCCTGTTCCTATTCAGGATTTTTGGAGAGTTTTTTCTGAGAAGGAATCGCAGGTTTTGCCTCCCCATAGAGACTATGATTGTTCTATTGAATTTGTCCCTGGAGCGACTCTTGCTAAAAGTCGTTTATTTAACCTTACCATTCCTGAGAGGAAGGCTTTGGAGGAATACATACAGACAAGTTTGGCCGCCGGTCACATTAGGCCCTCTAAGTCTCCTGTGGCGGTTGGATTTTTTTTTGTAAAAAAAAAGGACGGCGGTTTACGTCCTTGTCTGGATTTTCGTGAGATTAACAAAATTACGGTACGCAATCCTTACCCACTGCCATTGATTCCTGATCTGTTTAACCAGTTATTGGGGGCCAAGTGGTTCTCTAAAATTGACCTTAAGGGGGCATACAATCTGTTGCGCATGAAGGAGGGTGATGAATGGAAGACTGCTTTTAACACTCCTGTGGGTCATTTTGAGAATCTGGTTATGCCTTTTGGTCTTACTAATGCTCCTGCATTTTTTCAGAATCTGATTAATGACATCCTTAGACCTTTGATCGGTAAAAATGTGGTTGTGTATTTGGATGACATTTTGGTTTATTCGCCAGATCTGGAGTCTCATTGGCGGAGCGTGCGTGAGGTATTACAGTTATTAATGGACAATTCGCTTTTTGCTAAGCTGGAGAAATGTGAGTTCGCTGTACAGAGAATTAGTTTTTTGGGCTACATTATCTCCAGCAAAGGTTTTGAGATGGATCCGGTTAAGGTTCAGGCTATGCAGGAATGGCCTAGGCCTATTGGTTTGAAATCGATACAGAGGTTTTTGGGTTTCGCCAATTACTACAGAAAATTCATAAAAAATTTTTCTAGTATTGTCAAACCTCTGACTGATCTCACCAAGAAAGGTGCTGATGCGGTTCAGTGGTCTTCTGAGGCCATTGAAGCTTTTGTGTATCTCAAGGAGAGGTTCACCTCTGCTCCCATCCTTATGCAGCCTGATGTTACTAGGCCGTTTTTGGTTGAGGTTGATGCTTCCTCTGTGGGGGTTGGCGCAGTATTGTCTCAGGATAACGGGGATGGATTACATCCCTGTGCCTTTTTTTCAAAAAAATTTTCGGAGACTGAACTGAATTACGATATTGGTAATCGGGAATTATTGGCTATTAAACTCGCATTTGAACACTGGCGCCACTTCTTGGAAGGTGCGGAATTTCCCGTTCAGGTTCTTACGGATCATAAAAATCTGATATATCTTGATGCTGCCAAGCGCCTGAATGCCCGTCAGGCTAGGTGGGCACTGTTTTTCTCGCGGTTTAATTTCTCCGTTACTTACATCCCTGGTACTAAGAATGTTAAGGCGGATGCCTTGTCTCGCAGTTTTTCTCCCATAGTCGGTGCTGAGAAAGAGGAAAACATTTTACAAGAAGGTGTTGTGATAGCTGCTTTAGACTCCGTTTTGGAAGATGAGATTCTTAAAGCTCAGGAGAATGCCCCATCTAACACTCCTCATGGGAGGTTGTTTGTGCCTGGGACCTTTAGGAGAGATTTGTTTGTTGAGTGTCACGAATCTCGGTTGGCAGGTCATCCCGGAATCTCTGAGACCAAGAGACTGGTGGGTCGCAGTTTTTGGTGGCCTGGATGGCAGAAGGAAGTCATTAAGTGGGTGCGCCAATGTACTATATGTGCTAGATCTAAGTCCTCACATACTCCTGCTGCGGGGTTGCTTTGTCCTTTGGAGGTCCCCAGTGCTCCTTGGACACATTTGGCTATGGACTTTATAACTGACCTTCCCTCCTCTGAGGGTTTTACTGTCATCTGGGTGGTCGTGGACCGTTTTAGCAAGATGTGTCACTTGGTTCCCTTCGTCAAACTGCCCTGCGCTAAAACTCTCGCTAAGGCCTTTGTCAAGGAAATTGTCAGACTTCATGGCGTTCCTACTGACATTGTTTCTGATAGGGGTCCTCAGTTCGTGGCTCGTTTTTGGCGTGCCTTTTGTGACAGGTTGGGAATTCATTTGTCGTTTTCGTCCGGATATCATCCTGAATCTAATGGCCAGACAGAAAGGAAAAACCAGGATGTTGAGCAGTTCTTGCGTTGTTTTGTGGCAGACAATCAAGAGGGGTGGTCTGAGTTTCTGCCACTTGCCGAATTTGCTCTGAACAATCATACATCTTCTTCTGCTGGTTGTTCGCCTTTTTTTTGTTGTTCTGGGAGACATCCGTCGTTTGGGTCGTTCTCCAAGTTGGGATCTGCCGTGCCTGAGGAGGAGAATTTTTCCGGTGATTTGGAAAGAGTTTGGACGGATGTGCGTGGTAATCTTCAGGAGGCCAACAGAAAATCTAAAGACTACTTTGATAGGAAACGACAGGAGGTTTTGTTCGCTGTTGGTGACATGGTTTGGTTGTCCTCTAGGAATCTGCGGTTGAGGATTCCTTCTAAGAAATTGGGTCCCAAGTTTGTAGGGCCCTTTAAGGTGCTTCAGGTTGTCAACCAATCTGCTGTTAGGTTGGAGGTTCCTACCTCCTGGAGAATTAATCCGGTCTTTCATGTCTCTCTGTTAAAAAAAGCTGTTGTGTCGGATGGTGACGCCTCTGCCTCTGTTCCTCCGGTGGTGGAGGACGGGGAATATGAAATTTCTCGCATCCTTGACTCTAGACGGCATAGAGGTAGTTTGCAGTATCTTGTGGCCTGGAAAGGTTTCGGACCCGAGGATAACTCTTGGGTGAGGTCAGATGATGTTTCCGCGTCCAGACTTATCAGAGCGTTTCACAGGAGATTTCCTGATAAGCCTGGTCCTAGGGGATCCGGAGGATCCTCTTAGAAGGGGGGGTACTGTTAGAACCTTGCTGTTAGGTTTTTTTTCCTTTGCTGGTCACATGACCTTGTTGGCCTATTTAATCCTGCTCCGCCCTTCTGGCTTTGCTGGACTTCATTGTATATCTACTTTCTAGCTAGCCTGTGCTCTGTATCTAACTCTGTTAGTTTGCTTGGTCTACGGACCTCTATGTTCTATCTATTTTGTTTGTTCGTCTGTCTGCTACTATTTCTGTTAGGAGGTGTCCCATATTCCTCCCAGTCCTTAGTACTTCTAGGGATTCCCTCCTCACATCTATAGGTCTCCGTACAGACTAGATTAGGACTTTAGCAGGTCTGATCGCAGGATCAGGTTCCCTGTTACATCGTAGGGATTCAGCTGAGTCTTATAGTAGGGACAGATCTCCTCTCTTTCCTTAGCTTTGGTAGCAGAACATAACAGTATGAAATTGAGCCGATTTGCTTCAATTTTAACGTATGCGTCTACTAAGTACTGTTGTGTCAGTTTCCCACCATTTAAAATAGGATTGAAGTAATTTCGCACAGACAGAAGAAAACTGTAGTACTGTAGTTGTGTAATTCTTCTTGAAGTTCCTTGCTGGTGTAGGTTTTCATGCCACCCTTGATCACCGCTTGGAAAGAATAGCGGATACAGAAGAGCATCAAGGTTGCTGTGCAAAATGCTAATCCGTTGTGTTTTAGGAACGAAAGGGTTGTTTTTGTCTGACTTAAGATGGACTAATATATCTCTTTGAAAAGGAGGCTCTCCATCATCGTTTTGAAAAACAACTGCGACCTCACTTACACGTGGTTTGTTGTAACATCGGGGATCTTGTTGACGTTCTTTTTTAATGGCCATGATAATAGAAGGCATTTCCGTCCCATTTTGTATAGCTCTCTGTTCCTCCTCAGCTTCAACGTCTTTTAGCATGTGATATGCGGCAGCAAATGGGCTGATTGTTTGTAAATGTACGGCAATTAGGTTCATCAGTTCTGCATTACACTTTTCATTTTCTTTTCGGTTCATCCTTTGTTCTGTAACCTCATTTGGATCAAAGATGTATAATTGTGCAAATGTTGGTGGTTGTCCTAGTTCTGGGTGAAGCGTTCCAGTACGGTGGTAGATCTGGCCATGAATTTTAAAACAATGCGGTCCGAATCCAGGGGGCGGTGCAATGTTGGCACCAAATGAAGCAAACACATGAGAACTGTTGATACTTCTGATATTTTCCATAAAATTTCTACTGTGTTCATGCGTTCCTTTCATCAACTGCTCAAACAGATCTGAGAAGTGACATCTTGGTAGCATCACTTTTCCTTTTTGGCAGCATTGAATAAACTGATTGTCAGATGGTTTTTCCTCAATAAAATTCATAGATTCGCATTTTGAACAAACTACATTCATCTTTCCACAGTAGTGTTGAATAATGATAGTTTCATTGTCTGTTACGTAATGTGCAAGTTGTTGAATGTTCTGCTGGGTTTGCCTTAGTTGGTAGAGCATTCTTTTTTGATAAATTTGTTGATCGTGTTGTTCTCGGTTTGTCCTGGATTCTGGAGATTCATTCAGACGACATTGTCTATGGGATTCTGCATCGTGTTCGTGTCTAGCCGCAGTGTGTTGCGTTGTTTCCCGTTCCCGACGTTGTCTGTGAGATTCCGCATCCTGTGCTTGTCTGGCGGCAGTGTCTTGTGGTGTCTCCTGTTTCCAACGTTGTCTGTGAGATTCCGCATCCTGGGCTTGTCTGGCGACAGTGTGTTGTGGTGTCTCCTGTTTCCGACATTGTCTGTGAGATTCCGCATCCTGGGCTTGTCTGGTGACAGTGTGTTGTGGTGTCTCCTGCTTCCGAATTTTTCTGTGAGCTTCCGCATCCTGGGCTTGTCTGCTGGCAGTGTGTTGTGGTGTCTCCTGTTCCCGGCGTTTTTGGTGAGATTCTGCATCCTGGGCTTGTCTGGCGGCAGTGTGTTGCGGTGTGTCCTGCGCCCGTTGTTTCTTGTGATTTTCTGCATCCTTAGCTTGTCTGACCGCAGTGTGTTGCGGTGTCTCCTGTTCCCGGCGTTTTTGTTGAGATTCTGCATCGTGGGCTTGTCTGGCGGCAGTGTGTTGCGGTGTCTCCAGTTTCCGGCGTTTTTGGTGAGATTCCGCATCCTGGGCTTGTCTGGCGGCAGTGCGTTGCGGTGTCTCCTGTTCCCAGCATTTTTGGTGAGCTTCCGCATCCTGGGCTTGTCTGGCGGCAGTGTGTTTCGGTGTCTCCTGTTCCCGGCGTTTTTTTTGAGCTTCCGCATCCTGGGCTTGTCTGGCGGCAGTGTGTTGCGGTGTCTCCTGTTCCCTGCGGTTTTGGTGAGTTTCCGCATCCTGGGCTTGTCTGGCGGCAGTGTGTTGCGGTGTCTCCTGTTCCCGGCGTTTTTGGTGATATTCGGCATCTTGGGCTTGTCTGGCGGCAGTGTGTTGCGGTGTCTCCTGTTCCCGGTGTTTTTTGTGAGATTCCGCATCCTGGGCTTGTCTGGCGGCAGTGTGTTGTGGTGTCTCCTGTTCCCGGCGTTTTTTGTGAGCTTCCGCATCCTGGGCTTGTCTGGCGGCAGTATGTTGTGGTGTCTGTTGCTCTCGATGTTGTCGTTTTCTTGCTGCTTCTGCTGCTTTTCTGTCTTTTCTGCTTCTGCTGCTTTTCACTGACGAAGAATTATAAAACAGGAAGCGTAAAGAAGTATCTCTTCAGCGCGCTGTCACTGGCAGAACGTGTTCAGTAAACCTGACAGAAGTCCCTCGCACAGTGTGACTGAAGTCCCTCGCACAGTGTGACAGAAGTCCCTCGCACAGTGTGACAGAGAAAACCTGCTCAGTACGTTATGAGCATTTTATGAGTCACATGACCACATGGGCGGAGTTAGCCGTGCTATCTCCCGAAGGTGGCGTAGATATTTGAAATTGGTCAGAGAGCGTGTTTAAATGTGGCGCAGAAATCTGTGATTGGTCGCGGGCGGCGTCCGCGACCAATCATAGAAGCAGGTTTTAAATGTCGTGCGCCGTGTTCCTAAGCAGCGGACAGTGTGTTTGAATTCAGCGTTCAAATCTCTGATTGGTCGCGTCAGGAGGGCACGACCAATCAGCGTATCGTATTGGTGAGGACCGGGGAGCAGCTGCCTGTGCGGCTACTTCCGCTCCGAGAAGCCGGGACATGAGCGGGCGCTCGCAGCAGAAGTATCCGGACCCGCAGCGCCGCTCCCCGGTCCTCCCTACACACGCTAGCCGCATGGATGTCAGCGCTGCTCCCCGGTCCTCCCTTCCGCAAGGATGTCAGCGGTGCTGCCTGTGCGGATACTTCCTCTCCGAGAAGCCGGCACATGACCGAGCGCTCGCAGCAGAAGTATCCGGACCAGCAACGCCGCTCCCCGGTCCTCCCTTCACACCCTATCCGCTGATGTCCCCACAGTATGGGCATGGTGTTCCAAAGGTCCGGATATTTGTGTTAAAAATCGCTGATTGGTCACTGGCGCTGCCCGCGACCAATCACCGATATGGGCGCCACATTTAAATATCGGCCGCGACCAATCACGGATTTTGGCTCCACATTTAAAAACCGCTGTGCTGATTGGTCGCCGACGCTGGGCGCCACCAATCACCGATTTTGGCGCCACATTTAAATAGCGTCCGCGACCAATCAGTACAGCGGTGTTGAAATGTGGAGCCAAGATCGGTGATTGGTCACGGCCGATATTTAAATTTGGCACCCAAATCGGTGATTGGTCGCGGGCAGCGCCAGCGACCAATCAGAAGTGCTTTAAAATTTCCTTTTAATATGAAGTGCTTTAAAATTTCCTGGTAGACGGCTGCACTGACTTTGGTCTTGATTAGAGTTGAGCGAGCACTAAAATGCTCGGGTGCTCAAAGCTCGGGCCAAGCTCACCGTGATACTCGGGTGCTCGACCCGAGCAACGAGCCCAATGTTAGTCTATGGGAGACACGAGCATTTTTGCGGCAGCACCCCCGGCAGTCTTTTAAAAGCCTAACAAGTGCCCAAAACGATAGTGACAGTGCTCAAATGACATGGGGACAGCATGGGGATCGCCCCAGGAAGCATTTCTGACCCCCAGGTCACTGCTGTCAACAACGTGGTCAGAGGTATTAAGCCACTTTTAAGGGCTCACAAAAAAAAGTTCAAAAACGGCGGCAGTGCGTTGCGGTGTCTCCTGTTCCCAGCATTTTTGGTGAGCTTCCGCATCCTGGGCTTGTCTGGCGGCAGTGTGTTTCGGTGTCTCCTGTTCCCGGCGTTTTTTTTGAGCTTCCGCATCCTGGGCTTGTCTGGCGGCAGTGTGTTGCGGTGTCTCCTGTTCCCTGCGGTTTTGGTGAGTTTCCGCATCCTGGGCTTGTCTGGCGGCAGTGTGTTGCGGTGTCTCCTGTTCCCGGCGTTTTTGGTGATATTCGGCATCTTGGGCTTGTCTGGCGGCAGTGTGTTGCGGTGTCTCCTGTTCCCGGTGTTTTTTGTGAGATTCCGCATCCTGGGCTTGTCTGGCGGCAGTGTGTTGTGGTGTCTCCTGTTCCCGGCGTTTTTTGTGAGCTTCCGCATCCTGGGCTTGTCTGGCGGCAGTATGTTGTGGTGTCTGTTGCTCTCGATGTTGTCGTTTTCTTGCTGCTTCTGCTGCTTTTCTGTCTTTTCTGCTTCTGCTGCTTTTCACTGACGAAGAATTATAAAACAGGAAGCGTAAAGAAGTATCTCTTCAGCGCGCTGTCACTGGCAGAACGTGTTCAGTAAACCTGACAGAAGTCCCTCGCACAGTGTGACTGAAGTCCCTCGCACAGTGTGACAGAAGTCCCTCGCACAGTGTGACAGAAATCCCTCGCACAGTGTGACAGAGAAAACCTGCTCAGTACGTTATGAGCATTTTATGAGTCACATGACCACATGGGCGGAGTTAGCCGTGCTATCTCCCGAAGGTGGCGTAGATATTTGAAATTGGTCAGAGAGCGTGTTTAAATGTGGCGCAGAAATCTGTGATTGGTCGCGGGCGGCGTCCGCGACCAATCATAGAAGCAGGTTTTAAATGTCGTGCGCCGTGTTCCTAAGCAGCGGACAGTGTGTTTGAATTCAGCGTTCAAATCTCTGATTGGTCGCGTCAGGAGGGCACGACCAATCAGCGTATCGTATTGGTGAGGACCGGGGAGCAGCTGCCTGTGCGGCTACTTCCGCTCCGAGAAGCCGGGACATGAGCGGGCGCTCGCAGCAGAAGTATCCGGACCCGCAGCGCCGCTCCCCGGTCCTCCCTACACACGCTAGCCGCATGGATGTCAGCGCTGCTCCCCGGTCCTCCCTTCCGCAAGGATGTCAGCGGTGCTGCCTGTGCGGATACTTCCTCTCCGAGAAGCCGGCACATGACCGAGCGCTCGCAGCAGAAGTATCCGGACCAGCAACGCCGCTCCCCGGTCCTCCCTTCACACCCTATCCGCTGATGTCCCCACAGTATGGGCATGGTGTTCCAAAGGTCCGGATATTTGTGTTAAAAATCGCTGATTGGTCACTGGCGCTGCCCGCGACCAATCACCGATATGGGCGCCACATTTAAATATCGGCCGCGACCAATCACGGATTTTGGCTCCACATTTAAAAACCGCTGTGCTGATTGGTCGCCGACGCTGGGCGCCACCAATCACCGATTTTGGCGCCACATTTAAATAGCGTCCGCGACCAATCAGTACAGCGGTGTTGAAATGTGGAGCCAAGATCGGTGATTGGTCACGGCCGATATTTAAATTTGGCACCCAAATCGGTGATTGGTCGCGGGCAGCGCCAGCGACCAATCAGAAGTGCTTTAAAATTTCCTTTTAATATGAAGTGCTTTAAAATTTCCTGGTAGACGGCTGCACTGACTTTGGTCTTGATTAGAGTTGAGCGAGCACTAAAATGCTCGGGTGCTCAAAGCTCGGGCCAAGCTCACCGTGATACTCGGGTGCTCGACCCGAGCAACGAGCCCAATGTTAGTCTATGGGAGACACGAGCATTTTTGCGGCAGCACCCCCGGCAGTCTTTTAAAAGCCTAACAAGTGCCCAAAACGATAGTGACAGTGCTCAAATGACATGGGGACAGCATGGGGATCGCCCCAGGAAGCATTTCTGACCCCCAGGTCACTGCTGTCAACAACGTGGTCAGAGGTATTAAGCCACTTTTAAGGGCTCACAAAAAAAAGTTCAAAAACGAAACTGAAACTGCTTTCCTGTGAAATATGTTAAGGAAGTTCCTTTCCAGGGTAAAGACTTGTGTATAAGGTAAAATAAATAACCCCCCAAAAAAATACTCCTCCACACCTTGGGCTATGTTCACAAGTAGCATTTTTTATGCGTTTTTGCACTTTTGTATTGCTTTCAACCGTGACAAATGTCATTTTAACATTTTACAACCTTATCTGGCCATGTGCTGTGTGACACATGCATACAGTGCTGAAAAGACATGGGAACAGCATGGGGAAGACCCCTGGAAGCATCTCTGACACCCAGGCCACTGCCTAAAAGTGTGCCCATCAGAAGTCATCCTTGCCGCATCAGAAGATGCAGACTTGCAACTATCCCCGTGCAAGTTCTTGTCACAGGGCAGTGTTCAATTGTACCTCTCCCATTCTTTGCAATGCAAGCGCAAATATGCAGCCAACCACCCACCCACCCCCAGGCTGCAATACCATACTGCTTGCTTGCACTTGAAATTGGGAAATTGGGCCTTTTAGGCATGTGGAGGCGGAATCAGGCCACCACATCATGGCTGTGTTGGCGGCCTGGAATCCATACTCAGTTCCCAGCCGCCCGGCGACCGGGTGTCCACACTCGGTCCCCAGCCGCCCCGCGGCCGGGTGTCCACACACGGTCCCCAGCCGCCTGGGGGCAGCCGGGTGTCCATAAACGGTCCCCAGCCGCCCCTATTTCTCCTGTCAACTTCCCCCCACACACTTTTCTTAGCCCGGCCTGCTTTAGGGCAGCATTGGACGAGCCCACCAGAGAACCAGACTCCTCCAGTGGGCCCTGGCTTCTCCATCAGGGAAGTTGAGAGGGCCAAGGTGAGGAGCATGATGATGATGATAGAAGTTAGCATCTGCTTTGTTTTCTTTTAATGCAGGAGTAAGTGTGCAGCCTGACACCCACCCACCCCCAGGCTGCAATGCCATACTGCTAGCTTGCATTTGAAATTGGGCCTTTTAGTTTGGAGGAGGCCAAAGCTGGCCACTACCTCAAGGCTGTTTCGGCAGCGAGGTATCCATACTCAGTCCCCAGCCACCCCTATTTGTCCCGGTGTGCCTTACACATAAGATTAAGCGCGCATACCAAAACATTACCTGTGCCCTCCCCAGTGCATTTAGTGGGAAGGACAGCCTATTGAACTGTAGTGTATGCATGCCAAACCCCTGTTCATGGTACATGCGAAGATGCCTCCCACCCTGCACCTGTCATTGCAGACTTGCAACTATCCCAGTTCAAGTCCTTGTCCCAGGACAGTGTTCAATTGTACCTCTGCCATTCCTTGCAATACAAGCGCAAGTATGCAGCCTGCCACCCACCCACCCCCAGGCTGCAATACCATACTGCTTGCTTGCTTGAACTTGAAATTGGGCCTTTTAGGCATGTGGAAGCGGAATCTGGCCACCACGTCATAGCTGCGTTAGCGGCCTGGTATCCATACTCAGTCCCCAGCCGCCCGGCGGCCGGGTGTCCACACTCTGACCCCAGCTGCCCCGCAGCCGGGTGTCCACACACGGTTCCCAGCCGCCTGGGTGCAGCCGGGTGTCCATAAACGGTCCCCAGCCGCCCCTATTTCTCCTGTCAACTCCCCCCCACACTTTTCTTAGCCCGGCCTGCTTTAGGGCAGCATTGGACAAGCCCACCAGAGAACCAGACTCCTCCGGTGGGCCCTGGCTTCTCCATCAGGGGAGTTGAGAGTGCCAAGGTGAGGACCATGATGATGATGAAAGAAGTTAGCATCTGCTTTGTTTTCTTGGAATGCAAGCGTAAGTGTGCAGCCTGCCACCCACTCACCCCGAGGCTGCAATACCATACTGCTTGCTTGCTTGCACTTGAAATTGGGCCTTTTAGGCATGTGGAGGTGGAATCTGGCCAACACGTCACGGCTGCGTTAGCGGCCTGGAATCCATACTCAGTCCCCAGCCACCCAGCGGCCGGGTGTCCACAATCGGTCCCCAGCCGCCAGGGGGCGGCCGCGTGCCCATACTCGGTCCCCAGCCACCACGCGGCCGGGTGTCCACACACTGTCCCCAGCCACCTTTAGGCGGCCGGGTGTTCATAAACGGTTCCCAGCCGCCCCTATTTCTCCTGGGAACTTCCCCCACACTTTTCTTAGCCTGGCCTGCTTTAGGGCAGCATTGGACGAGCCCACCAGAGAACCAGACTCGTCTGGTGGACCCTGGCTTCTCCATCAGGGGAGTTGAGAGTGCCAAGGTGAGGAGCATGATGATGATGATAGAAGTTAGCATCTGCTTTGTTTTCTTGGAATGCAAGCGCATGTATGTAGTAGCAGCTAGGCATGAGGTGGTCAGCGTTTTTGGCGCATATCCTACCTCCTCCGAGGATTGCTGGATGTTTTCCTGCTACTATCCCAGTTCTATGACTCCCGTTAAAACAAAGCTTCAGGTGATAAATGATGGATGAGGTAGTGGCAAAGGAGAAAGAGCAGGAGGAACAGGGACCATTCACATCAATATCAGGCCAGTCAACCACACATGTCTTGTAGGATATGTTTCTGTAACAAAAGGAGCGGTTCGGCTACACAGTTATAGGGAATACAGTGAGTGCAATGCCTACCAAAAATTTTGAGGCACTCCAATGCCCCTTGGAAATGACATGGAGGTCAGAGGGCCTTAACTAAACAGTTTTTTCCATTTATAGCAACTGGGTCTCCTGTACACTGTTGGCCTAAGCAGTGAATGGAAGGCTTTCCAAAAATTATGAAGAACTGCAATGCCCCTTGAAACAGACGTGGATTACAGCGTACTAAAAACCTTCTACCCATTATTGGGGAGTGGGTCTCCCTTAGTTTTCGCCTTTGCATTGAAAAGCAAAAGCTGACTAAAATTAGGAGGAAATGCAATGCCCGTTGGAAGAGTCGTGGAGGTTAGAGGTAATAAAAAACAACATTTCAATGCCCCTTGGAAGAGCTGTGGAGTTCAGAGTGGCTTAAGAAGACACTTTTAATGCCTGTTTGAAGAGACGTGGAGGTCACAGTAGCTTAACAAGACGGTTTTAATGCCCCTCGGAAAAGTGGTGGAGGTCGCAGTAGCTTAACAAGACGCTTTTAATGCCCCTTACAAGAGCCATACAGTACAGCATATTACAAACATTATTCCCATTATTGGGGAGTGGGTCTCCCATAGTATTTGCTTATGCCTTCCAAGCAAAAGCTGCCAAAAATTAGGATGGAGGAACTTGCAATGCCCCTTACAAGAGCCATGCAGTACAGCATATTACAAACAATATTCCCATGATTGGGGAGTGTGTATCCCATAGTCTTTGCTTATGCCTTCCAAGCAAAAGTTGCCAAAAATTAGGACGGAGGAACTTGCAATGCCCCTTACAAGAGCCATGCAGTGCAGCATATTACAAACATTATTCCCATTATTGGGGAGTGTGTCTCCCATAGTCTTTGCTTGTGCCTTCCAAGAAAAAGCTGCCAAAAATTAGGATGGAGGAACTTGCAATGCCCCTTACAAGAGCCATGCAGTACAGCATATTACAAACAATATTCCCATGATTGGGGAGTGTGTATCCCATAGTCTTTGCTTATGCCTTCCAAGCAAAAGTTGCCAAAAATTAGGACGGAGGAACTTGCAATGCCCCTTACAAGAGCCATGCAGTGCAGCATATTACAAACATTATTCCAATTATTGGGGAGTGTGTCTCCCATAGTCTTTGCTTATGCCTTCCAAGCAAAAGCTGCCAAAAATTAGGAGGAAATGCAAAGCCCGTTCGAAGAGTCGTGGAGGTTAGAGTTAATTAAAAACAACATTTCAATGCCCCTTGGAAGAGCTGTGGAGTTCAGAGTGGTTTAACAAGATGCTTTTAATGCCCCTTGGAAAAGTGGTGGAGGTCGCAGTAGCTTAACAAGATGGTTTGAATGCCACTTGGAAAAGTGGTGGAGGTCGCAGTAGCTTAACAAGACGCTTATAATGCCCCTTCCTAGAGCCATACAGTACAGCATCTTAAAAATATTATTCCCATTATTGGGGAGTGGGTCTCCCACAGTCTTTGCTTATGCCTTCCAAGCAAAAGCTGACAATAATAAGGATGGAGGAACTTTCAATAATGGCAACACGGACCACGGTCACCCTGGTGGTATAGTGGTGGTGGAGGCTGAGGATAAGGAGAAGAACATAAAAAAGCCGAAATGAGGAAGCGCATACCCATGTGTGGGTGTGAAGCGGTGCATGTGAATACACCTCCCGAAATAACACAGTGGATTTGACATTATGTTACTTTGCTGTCATTTGGTGGTGATGAGAAGTCTGGCCAAATCAATCCCTTGCTCATTTTGATAAGGGTCAGCTTGTCAGCATTGTCAGTTGACAGGCGAGTGTGCTAATCAGTTATAATTCCCCCAGCGGCACTAAAAACACGCTCCGATAACGCGCTAGCGGCAGGGCAGGCCAGGACCTCCAAGGCGTACAGAGCGAGTTCATTCCAAGTGTCCAGCTTGGATACCCAATAATTAAAAGGCACAGAGGAATCACGGAGGACGCTGGTACGGTCGGCAAGGTACTCCCTCACCATCTTTTGAAACTTTCCACTCCTTGTGAGAGTACCCCGCGCCTCAGGGCCTGTAAGCTGGGCGGGTCTCAGAAAACTGTCCCAGAACGTTTACAGTGTTCCCCTGCCTCTGCTGGATTGGAGTTGCCTCTCTCTCGCTTGTACGCCTTGGTTGGTCAACGAACTGTGACCTCTGCCGCTAGAGTGTTCAGATGGGAATTTTTTTAACAGTTCTGTCTGCAGCAAGGGCCTTCTGGTACTGCCCCATTTTTGTAGACCTCTCCACCTCAGGAATAAGAGAGTGAAAGTTCTCATTGTAGCAGGGGTCTAAAAGTGTCACCAACCAGTAATGACTGTCACCCAACATTTTGACAACGCGAGGGTCACGGTTAAGGCAGCGCAACATAAAGTCAGCCATGCGTGCTAGACTGGTAACGAGCAAGACTTCCGTGTCCTCACCAAGATGACGACTAACCATGCTCTCCTCCTCCTCCTCCTCTTCCCTCCCTGTCCTCAGGCCACCCACTCTGAACCGACAGTATGACAGTTGTACAGGTACTACCGTCTACAGAGCATGATACCAGCTAATGTTCTTCCTCCTCCTCCTCCTCCTCTCCCTCATTGTCCCCTAATGCACGTTGGGATGAGATGAGGCTGGGCTGTGTGTAATAGACCACTATGACTTCTTCATCCATCTCATCATACTCTGGCTGTAATGCCTCCTCTTTAATTCTCTGCAGAGAGCGTGGAAAAAGACAGACAAGTGGAATGCTGACGCTAATGATGGCGTCATCGCCACTCACCATCTTGGTGGACTCCTCAAAGTTAGTCAAGATGGTACAAATGTCAGACATCCAGGTCCACTCCTGAGGTCTTATGTGTGGAGTCTGACCTGAATATCGATGGCCTTGTTGCAGCTGGTACTCCACAACTGCTCTCTTCTGCTCACAAATCCTTTGCAACATGTGGAGGGTAGAGTTCCAACGTGTGGGGACATCACACACCAGTCGGTGTGACGGAAGCTGCAAACGCTGCTGCAACACAGCAAGGGCGGCGGAAGCTGTAGCCGACCTGCGAAAATGAGTTGACAGGCGGCGTACTTTGACGAACAGATCTGGCAACTCGGGGTACGGACATGAGCCAGGCATGGTACGTGTGTGATCTCGCCTCGCCTCAGAGCCGCCACAAGGTTACGGCCATTGTCACACACGACCATGCCTGGATGTCGGTTCAGCGGTCTCAGCCACAGATCTGCCTGCTCTTTCGCAGCTGTCCACAACTCACAAGCAGTGTGAGGTTTCTCACCTAAGCTTATGAGTTTCAGAACAGCCTGTTGCCGCTTGGCGGAGGCAGTACTGCAGTGCTTCCAGCTTGTAACTGATGTGATGATATCTGAGATGGAGGCTGAACATGATGAGGAGGAGGAGTATGATGCGCAGGAGCTGTACACTGTGGGGGCAACTCTGACTGACATAGGGCCCGCAATCCTCAGTGTGGGGAGGATGTGTTCAATCCCAAGGTCTGACTGGTTCCCGGCTTCCACTATGTTTACCCAGTGTGCCGTCAGGGAGATGTACCGTCCCTGGCCACAATCACTTGTCCATGTGTCCGTTGTCAGGTGGACTCTCCCAGTAACTGAGTTGTTGAGGGCACGGCAGATGTTTTGGGACATGTGTTTGTGTAGTGCAGGGATGGCACACCGGGCAAAATAGTGTTGGCTGGGGACCGAGTACCGAGGGACAGCCACCGCCATAAGGTTGCGGAAGGATTCCGTCTCCACCAGCCTAAAAGGCAGCATTTCCAACGCAAGCAGTCGTGAAATGTGCAAATTTAGGACTGTGGCCTGTGGGGCGTTAGCTGCGAATTTATGCTTTCGTTCAAAGGTCTGGGATATGGATAATTGAACGCTGCGGTGGGACGTGGACGTGGACGTTGATGCTGTTTCTTGAGAAACTGCCATAACAAGTGAAGACTGAGAGGAGGGGGCATCTTTGCATGCATTATGGACAGGGGATTGCCTTGCACACACAACAGGGGGTTCTATTGCACGCACAACAGCGGAAGAAGCAGTGGTGACACCCGCTGACACTGGTCGTGGACCCTTGGGTTCGCCCCACAAAGACGGGTGCTTTGCTGCCATGTGCCTAATCATGCTGGTGGTGGTCAGGCTGGTAGTTTTGTCACCCCTTTTTGGTTTTTGAGGTTATCAGCAGAGTCTTAAAAAAAATTCCAGATCCTGGAAGACCTACAGGTTGTACTGGCAACGTCCCTCGTGTTGGTGTTTCGGGGAACTGTTGCCTGCCTTCTGTGTGCGGCCACCGCACTGATTCTTCCTGCCTGTTGGGGTACTCTGCCTCCCTCACCCTTTGTGCTGCTGGCCTTGCTCTGCATGTCCTCCTGTCACATTGGGTCAGTTAGTAGATCATCCACCACCTCCTCCTCTTCCACTTGCGCACCACGATCCTCCTCCTCACTTCCTGGCAATTGTGTCTCGTCATCGTCCACCTCTTGTGACAAATTGCCAGCGTCGACTTCCTGTGGCTGTGGCTGTTCAAATATTTGGGCATCGCTACATGGGATCTCGTCTTCCACCACTTCAAGCGGAGCAGGCGAGGGGCACAAATCTGGAAATGGACCAGGGAACAGCTCTTCAGAGTGTCCCAGTGTGGGATCAGTTGCTGTCTGATGACACTCGGCATGGTGGGAGGAAGGAGCATCAGGGTGAGGAGGAGTATGCGGTCGAGACTCACGGCTACTAAGAATTGACCATGTGGAAGACAGACTGGAGGTGGTGGTGCCCAGGTAACTGGAAGTATTTTCTGATATCCAATTAATAACCTGTTCACACTGATGAGTTCGCAATACTGGTGTTGTTCTGTGCTTCCCTAGTAATTCGGTCAAGAAGTGGGAGCGAGAAGATGTGGCTATTGGTTGTGGCACATTTTCACCTTGGCCACGGCTCCGTCCTCTGCACGCACCATCACCAGAACGTCCAGTTCCACGTCCCCTGCCACGCACCTTGCCCATTGTAAAGGAAGTAAAATAGCTTACACTCGCACTATCAATGGAAAAAGGGTAATAAAAAGTAGATTAGAACCATGTAAGAGGAAAACCACAGTTCTATTTCTCCGGCCTACACCCGACTCTTTTAAACAATCTGAACAATCAGGGAGAAACTATTACTGTTTTTCTTTATGGAAAAAATACCAAAAGCTGAATAATAGAGATTTTTTACTGTGGAATGGCAAAACCACAGTTATTGTTTACTGGGGTATACCAGAAAATTTTAAATAGCTATATTTGCGGCTGAACAGTGAGCGACACACTCAAACTGTTTTTTTTTTAGGTAAAAATGGCCCAAAAGTTGATAATACAGAGATTTGACCTGTGGAACTGCAAAACCACACTTGTGTTTCTCGGGCCTACACCAGACTATTTTCAACAGATATATTGGTGTCTGAACAATCAGGAGACACTACTACTGTTTTTCTTTACGGCAAAAAATAACCAAAGCAGGATAATACAGAGATTTGACCCGTGGAACTGCAAAACCACACTTGTATTTCTCGGGCCTACACCAGACTATTTTCAACAGATATATTTGTGTCTGAACAATCAGGAGACACTACTACTGTTTTCTTTATGGCAAAAAATGGCAAAAGCAGGATAATACAGAGATTTGACCCGTGGAACTGCAAAACCACACTTGTATTTCTCGGGCCTACACCAGACTATTTTCAACAGATATATTTGTGTCTGAACAATCAGGAGACACTACTGTTTTTCTTTACAGCAAAAAATGCAAAAAAGCAGGATAATACAGAGATTTGACCTGTGGAACTGCAAAACCACACTTGTATTTCTCGGGCCTACACCAGACTATTTTCAACAGATATATTTGTGTCTGAACAATCAGGAGACACTATTATTTTTTTTTTACGGCAAAAAATGCCAAAAGCAGGATAATAGAGATTTTTTACCGTGGAACAGCAAAACCACAGTTATAATTTACTGGTGTATACCAGACTATTTTCAACAGATATATTTGTGTCTGAACAATCAGGAGACACTATTATTTTTTTTACGGCAAAAAATGCCAAAAGCAGGATAATAGAGATTTTTTACCGTGGAACAGCAAAACCACAGTTATAATTTACTGGTGTATACCAGACTATTTTCAACAGATATATTTGTGTCTGAACAATCAGGAGACACTACTACTGTTTTTCTTTACGGCAAAAAATGCCAAAAGCAGAATAATAGAGATTTTTTACCGTGGAACAGCAAAACCACAGTTATAATTTACTGGTGTATACCAGGCTATTTTCAACAGATATATTTGTGTCTGAACAATCAGGACACATTATTATTTTTTTTTTATGGCAAAAAATGCCAAAAGCAGGATAATAGAGATTTTTTGCCGTGGAACAGCAAAACCACAGTTATAATTTACTGGTGTATACCAGACTATTTTCAACAGATATATTTGTGTCTGAACAATCAGGAGACACTATTATTTTTTTTTTACGGCAAAAAATGCCAAAATCAGGATAATAGAGATTTTTTACCGTGGAACAGCAAAACCACAGTTATAATTTACTGGTGTATACCAGACTATTTTCAACAGATATATTTGTGTCGGAACAATCAGGACACATTATTATTTTTTTTTTTTACGGCAAAAAATGCCAAAAGCAGGATAATAGAGATTTTTTACCATGGAACAGCAAAACCACAGTTATAATTTACTGGTGTATACCAGACTATTTTCAACAGATTTATTGGTGTCTGAACAATGAGGAGACACTACTACTGTTTTTCTTTACGGCAAAAAATAACCAAAGCAGGATAATACAGAGATTTGACCCGTGGAACTGCAAAACCACACTTCTTTTCTCGGGCCTCCACCAGACTATTTTCAACAGATATATTTGTGTCTGAAAAATCAGAGACACACTTTTTCTTTTTTCGGGGGGGGGACACCAAAAGGTTAATAAGACGGGTATTTGTACAGTGTGAAGGAGGAAAAAAAAAAGAGGATTTAGATGAAAAAAAAAGGATTTTTCATGGCCCCCGAGACCAGGAGCTAAGTCCAGCAATTTCAGTAACATGAGCACACAGGACTGTAATGCAGCGTTTGCTGGTATAACCACTGCGTCTCCTATACAGCCTGCCTGCCCGCCTGATATCTGGGATGGATATTAGTCCTGAGAAGCGTTTGCTGGTATAACCACTGCGTCTCCTATACAGCCTGCCTGCCTGCCTGATATCTGGGATGGATATTAGTCCTGAGAAGGACTGTTTGTTTGATCTGGCAGCCTTTACAGACCCTACACTAACTATTTCGCAGGATATATCTCTCCCTAAATCAGCAGCGCTGTCCCTACACTGTCTGATCCGGAGCGGCTGTGTCCAAGATGGCGGCGCCCGGTTTTAAATACTCGAGGTGACGCTGTGCGGCCAGCCAATCACTGTAATGCCCACAAACAACATGGCTGCGGCATTACAGTGACTGGCTGGCAATCCCTGCATGTTCATTGGCTCTGTAAAGAGCGCCAAACATGCAGGGCGGAGACACGAGCTCCCGCCCGAGTAACCCGGAAATGCTCGGTGCTCGCCGAACATCCCGAGTAGCGTGATGCTCGGGCGAGTACCGAGCAGTGTCGAGCATGCTCGCTCAACACTAGTCTTGATAAAACGCAGTGGACCTACACCAGCAGATGACATGGCTCCCCAAACCATCACTGATTGTGGAAACTTCACACTAGTCCTCAAGCAGCTTGGATTGTTTGCCTCTCCACTCTTCCTCCAGACTCTGGGACTTTGATTTCCAAATGAAATGCAAAATTTATTTTGCATTTACTTAGTGTGCTTAGTGTACTTATGACTGTCTTCTGGACATCTGTCATGTCAGCAATCTTCCCCATGATTGTGGAGCCTAGTGAAACAGACTACGGGACCTTTTTAAAAGCTTAGGAAGCCTTTGCATTCTAACCACTGGCTGTAGCTCGTTGGTTAGAGCACAAAGCTTGTGAGTATTGGGAAGCATGTTGTGACACTGTAATAGTGAGTTCAAGAGCCGGTGTAACAGGCCAGATTAACCCCCCCGCCCAGAATATACCCTGGGTTAAAGTGGCCTAGGCCAGAATATACCAAGGTATATTCTGGCCTAGGCCAAACTATATCCTGGGGTATAAATTGGCCTAGGCCAGATTATACACCTCCGGGTCAGAATATACCCCAGCTGCTGTAGATCAGATTTTTCACGCTTTTGAGAACCATTGAGTGATATACTTAATAACGAGGCCCCAGTCAGCACACAGGGGGGCAGAGAAAGCACTCAAGGGGCAGAAGAGACAGCGCGCAGGGCCCCTGTGAGCTGTCTCTGCCCCCCTGTGCGCTGTCCTTGCCCCCTGTGCGCTGTCTGGGACCCCCTGTGCGCTGTCTGGGAGCCCTGTGCGATGTCTGGGGCCCCGTTCTTGATTATATCACTCAATCCTGTGCAATGTCTGGGGCCCCTGTCTGATGTTTGGGGCCCCTGTCCGACATCTGGGGCCCCTGTGCAACATCTGGGGCCCTACAAACAGAAAAGCGATCAGATACATGACAATAACACGAGGGGCAAACTCCTGGACGATAGTAGCCCCAATACCTCCATTGAGCCAAATCCAGTGGACAGTAGGAATAATGTCAAATAATATAATTAAATAATTGAGTATATCACTCAATGGTTCTCATAAGCGTGAAAAATCTGATCTACAGCAGCAGGGGTATATTCTGGCCCGTAGGAGTATAATCTGGCCTAGGCTATAATATGCCCATGGTCTATACTCCTCTAGGGCAGAATATTAGTGTGTTTTTGCCGCTGTAGTGCTACAGTATATATAGATGCACATACACAAACCATATACCATTTCATGCGGCTTTTGTCAGATTTTGATGTGGTCTGCAGCGGATTTCCCTCTTCTATGTGACACGGAGAAATTTGCTGTGATTCTGCACGAAAAATCCACATCATTGGGATGCGGATTTTGATGCAGATTGGCTGCTGATTTTTTCCCTGTGGAAAATCAGCAGCAAATCTAGTGCATGGGAACAGGTGGACTAGACTTACAGTATGTGTTGGAGGCATTACATTGAACTGACAGTAGATGGTGCAGTTCCATCAGTGCATAGTTAATGTTATGTGTTGCAACTTGTCATGTATGTTTCTCCCTGCTCTCTATGATATGCACTTCAAGTTCTCTAGTGTGAGTTCCTATTCTATCCTGATAAGGTATATAAAGTGAACTTGGAACACCTCCAACAAAAAAATAAATTTTCCAATTTTGACAACAATGGAAGACCAACTGTATGATCAGCTTTTGAGATTCTACACTGCAACAGAACAAAAGTACTTCCAGTGGATCTACGATCTACCTCCAGAAAAACATTCAAATGCCAAGTCCTAGTTTAGACAAACATCTAAGCCATATCGAGTAGAGAAAGGGATTATTTACTATGGAAAAAAGGAGGTTCTCACTAAAAGCCAACTGCCAAATATCCTGAAGGCCTGTCACGACAACCCAACTTCTGGTGGCCATTTTGGCAGAGATAAAACATTTGCCAAAATTTCTAACTGTTATTAATGGAAGGGAATGAAGAAATATGTTTACCAACATGTCAAAGCCTGTCAAAAATGTTTTGTCACAAGTCGCAAAATCAGCAAAGAAGCTCCACCACTTAACAGTATACCAGTGCACGGAAAAGTATGGAGCTTAGTTGGGAATGATATGATCGGTCCTCTCTTCAGGAAACATCAAATGGCAACAAATATATAGTTGCTGTCACTGATCATTTCTCCAAGTGGACTGAAGCAACAGCTGTTCCAGACAAGAGTGCCATGTCAGTAGCAAAATTTTTGCACACCATTATTTGCCGCTTAGGCTGTATGGACACTTTTATTAGCAACCAGGGAAGAGAGTTTGTGAACTCGATCATCGACAACCTGATGGATCATTTTTAAACAGATCACCGCATTTCATCTGCCTACCACCCAAAAAAAAAGGACCAGTAGGAACGTGACAATCGAACACTCAAAGAATCTCTTAGCAAGCTTGTCAATGACCAAGGAACCAACTGGAACCAGTTAATCCCTGGTGTTTTGTTTGCCTATCACACATCTGTACATGCATCAACCAAGTGCACTCCATTTGAGGTCATGTATGACGAAAGGCTAAGCTTCCTATTGACCTCAATCCATCAGCAAATGACACTGTGGATGTCATGTCTCTTTCACAACCCTGATGTGTTAAATACACTCACAACCGTTCATAACAGGATCCACTCAACTGTAAGTACCAACATCCATTCTGCTCAGAAACACCAAAAGTGTGCCTTTGATCGCCGACACAACAGCAACAAAGAAATCACTGCTGGCACCATTGTTTATATCAAGAATCAATGTCGTATTCATCACATGGGTTCAAAGATGGAACCACGCTCGGTTGGACCCTACTTAGTTTTGGAATCCTTAACCAAGGAACGAGTAAAACTTAAGAACAATAAGACTGGCAAGATACTAAGCAACACCTACCATGCCAGCAACCTTAAGATTTACCAGGATGAAGAGACTTCTCTACCATCTTAGTCCCATGATGACTGTCCCAGTGACTCTGCCACACAGAAACATAAGCAAAGCAAGACTTTCAATCCACTACCAAGTTCAGGAAGGAAGTATCTTACCACCTCTCTTGACCTTACGTTTAGTAGGGTTGTGTACTTTGGGTGCACAAGAGATCTTGGACAACCACGGTGTACATATTAAGCCAAAGGTGATGGGAACTTCTACTTTCGGGCCCTCAGCTATATCCTGACAGGAACAGAGGAAAACTACTCCCTTCTCAGAGCTAAAGTCATCCACCACATGAAAACGGACTTGTCCAAAAAACTACAGGGCTACTTTAATCAAGATGTGAATGAATATGTAAACACCTCTGGCATCTCCCGTGATGGAGTCTGGGCAACTGATGCAGAAATCATGGCCACAGCAAATCTGTTGAGTTGTGACATCGTCATCCACACAAAAGTCAGTGACACCATGGATTGGTTGACCTATCCCGCAAGCTTCAATCTGCAGTCAACAAAAGAACATGCACTTTATCTTGAAAACAAGCATGATCATTTTAATGTTGTTATCAGTGTTTACTAATCATTTTAATGTTGTTATCAGTGTTTACTAATCATTTTAATGTTATCAGTGTTTACCTTTGAACGTTTATATTGTAGTGTCCTGTCACCAACAATTGTGTACAATTATCGGCTGAAAACCTCTCTGGAACCAATAATCGCCCCATGTAAAGGTACCTTTATAAGTTGAAGTTTCAGAATGTTATGACTTTTATTATATCCTGAACAGTCAAGTTTTTTATGAAGAAAAAAAATCTGTGTGTTTAGAGTTTGAAACAATAAAATGTTGAAAAATTATGTAATTCTTGAGTATATCACTCAATGGTGCTCATAAACGTGAAAAATCTTATCTTTAATATGCTTTAATATACTTTAATCTTTAATATACTCAAGAACGGGGAACCAGACATCACACAGGGGCCTCAGAGATCACATATCGAACAGGGGCCCCAGACATCGCACAGGGGCCCCAGACATCTCACAGGATTGAGTGATATACTCAAGAACGGGGCCCCAGACATCGCACAGGGGCCCCAAACAGCGCACAGGGGGTCCCAGACAGCGCACAGGGGGGCAGAGACAGTGCACAGGGGGGCAGAGACTGCACAGGGGCCCTGCGCACTGTCTCTTCCCCCCCTTGCGCTCTGTCTCTTCTCCCCACCTTGCGCGCTGTCTCTGCCCCCTTGTGCACTGTCCGGGGCCCCGTGCGCTGTCTCTGCCCCCCCCCCCCCCGTGTGCTGCCTGGGGCCCTGTTATTGAGTATATCACTCAATGGTTCTCAAAAGCCAGAAAAATCTAATCTACAGCACCTGGGATATATTCTGACCCGGAGGGGTATAGTCTGGCCTAGGCCAATTTATACCCCGGGGTATAGTTTGGCCTAGGCCAGAATTTACCTAGGCCACTTTAACCCCGGACATATTCTGGGCGGGGGGTTAATCTGGCCTGTTTCACCGGGTGATAACAGGAGTGAGAGGAGGTGAATATATAGTTTTTTTTTTATGCACTAAGAAGAGATGATCAGCCCGCCCCCCGAGGAGAAGGAGCTATGGAGCAATGGGAAAATAGAAATGTCTTAGATTCTTTTTTCACTGGCTGCCAGGTTTTAAGTTACATCAGCGGAAAATAGAATGAATGGGATTTTATACTATTTGCTCAAAGTTCAAAGGCTGCAGCTGTCACACGTCATGCTGTAAAACTACTTCAGTTATAAAGCTCAAACACTTCATGCACAGAAAATATTAGCAACACAAAATAATTAAATAATAAGTGTTACACATAATATAGTTCAACTAGTTATATTGTTATTATTTTAAAATGTTATACACATAAAATCATGCTATATTTTTTCCAACTTCCTGTGTGAATAAAGAAATAAATCCATTTTAGAGTTGTTTGATCAAATCCTGCTTTGGAATGAAAACTCTAAGGAAGCATAAGTGTTATGCACACGCCCGGGCTGACTAGCGTGTGCGTGATTTAGTGATTCCTCTGTGCCATGAACCGGAGAGTAGAGATGAGCGTTGTTCGACTCGAACTGTTCGCCAATCTCAAATTCAAGCTGTTTTGGGCGGTGTTCGAGCCGTTCGGCGAACACGAACGATTTGAGAAAAATTCGGCTGTTCGAGGTTATGTTCGATAACTGTTCGTGCACCAAAATCATAACTGGATTTTTTCTCAGTAATGATGAAAATTAATGTTAATACGCAGTTTGAGTGTACAGCGGGGTGGGGGGAGGGGCAGGGGATGGATCTCTGCAGGAATAATGAAGATCTCCATTTTTTTTTCTCTTTCCCGCATTTACAGTGGGGAGGTGCAATCTGTCAGCCTATCAGCAGCGCACACACGGAGCGAAGTGCTTTTCTTCACACAAGCAAGGGCATGTGTGATTGGCAGTGTATGTCACATGTCCTTGCCCTATAAGACCAAGCCATTTTCCCCGTCGCCACCATTTTCTCACTGCTGCAGCTGCGTGTTAGACGGCACCGCTGTTGCTGTGTGCGCTATACCTTGCTAATTTCAAGCCAATTTTCGCACAAATCTACAGATAGCTTGGGAGTAGGGAATAGTTGTGATTGCAGTCCTTTTAAGGACTAGGTTACAGCATTTCCTACGACTTTTATCAGGCAGGTCTGTGCTCTTAAATAGATAGATTGTGGGAGTAAAGACTAATTGTAATTGCAGTCCTTTTCAGGACTAAGTTACATCAGTTCCTATCAGTTTTTGCCAGGCAGGTCTGTGCCAGTGCTGTGCAAGTTTTTTTCACAGCATTTGGCTGAATCTAGCAAAGCTAATCATTTTTGGCCTATTGCAGAGTGTGTTAGTCAGTGGAGTAGCCTCTCTGTGTTGCAAGCTACACCAACTGTGTATAGAATACCAATTTTTTTACTGCACCTAGTGTAGTAAAATCTTTTGGGCATAGCATCATTCTATTAGTCCATCTATACTGACCTCCATCAGGTTGCAAATTGAATATAACTTTTTTCTGCATCTAGCTCTGAAAAAATATTTGGGCTTCTAGCAGTGTGTGGGACTTGTTCTATTAGTCCATCTATACTGACCTCCATCAGGTTGCAAATTCAAAATAATTTTTTGTCTGCATCTAGCTCTGAAAAAATATTTGGCCTTCTAGCAGTGTGTGGGACTTTCTCTATTAGTCCATCTATACTGACCTCCATCAGGTTGCAAATTAAAAATATTTTTTTGTCTGCATCTAGCTCTGAAAAAATATTTGGCCTTCTAGCAGTGTGTGGGACTTTCTCTATTAGTCCATCTATACTGACCTCCATCAGGTTGCAAACTGAATATATTTTTTTTCTGCATCTACCTCTGAAAAAATATTTGGGCTTCTAGCTGTGTGTAGGACTTGTTCTCTTAGTCCATCTATACTGACCTCCATCAGGTTGCAAACTGAATACAATTTTTTTCTGCATCTACCTCTGAAAAAATATTTGGGCTTCTAGCTGTGTGTGAGACTTGTTCTATTAGTCCATCTATACTGACCTCCATCAAGATGCAAATTGAATATAATTTTTTTCTGCATCTAACCCAGCCAATAGTTTTGGCCTAATACCACAGTTTGGCCACTCAGCTCTGCTCGGTTCCCATCCATTGTTTTTTTGTGCAAACAACTCCAGAGTTGTGTATTAGTTAACCACCAAAATGAGTGGAAAAAGGCCTGCTGCTGGTGGAAAGGGGAATAGGCGTGTTGGGAAGGGGAAAAAAGGTTGTGTCCGTGGGGTAGGTCTTAAAGCAACAGTAACATCTGCAGAAGAAAGACCATCTTCCAGCCAAACTAAAATGTCTACTTCTTTTAGCGGACAATGTGATAAGATCCCTTTCTTACGGCCACGCCAATCGCTACAAATTCCAGATGAGGCACAAAAACAGCAGGTGCTTCAACGGATATCAAGTGCTCCTTTAAGTGGGCTCTCCTCCACATCAACTTCAACATCACAAATACTCCAGTCCTCAAAGGTGTCACCACAATCGCACTTGCTTCCTCACAGCTCCCAAATCTCCAGCTGCCCGTCTGAGTATGAGGTAGAACAGATGGTTGAGTCTGCAGAGCTGTTTACTCATACTATAGCCTGGGAATCAGAGGTCGACTCCAGCGCTTCTGTGAATCCAGACGAGGAAATGATCTGCACTGATGCCCAGAGTCTTTATGAGTCGGATCCAGGACCAGACGCAGAAGGTTCTGACCATAATGTAGACCCTCATTCCCAAACTGTAACTCCTGTTGGTGGAGACAATGAGGAAGACGATGATGAGACTCAAATACCTGATTGGAGCGACAACTTTAGTTTTTTGTCAGGGCAGGAACAGGTTGGCTCTGAGGACGACGGGTGTGATAACGCACAGGGTGATGATGATGAGGTTGGAGATCCCACTTACTGTCAACCCACAGTCAGCCAAGAGATGAGGTCAGCAGGGGAGGTGGAGGAAGATGCTAGTGACGACGAGGTCAGGTTGCGCCTTCCTGGACAGAGACGTAGTACTGGAAGCACGTCAACAACTGCATCCTCTAACACAACTCTGCCTCTCACCACAAGTCGTGGTGGCTCTTCAGGTCGCATGGGTGCTAAGCCTTGCATAGCCTGGGCATTTTTTCAGATCGATAAAGATGACCCAACTCGTGTTATCTGTAACATTTGTCAGCAAAAGCTAAGTAGAGGCCAAAAAATACATAGTTTGAGTACTTCATGCATGAACTGGCACATGGACATGAAGCATAAGTTGCAGTGGGAAGCTCAGTGTGCTACAATGCGGCCAACCACCGTCTGCCATATCTTGTGCATCCGCGGCCTCTTCATCCTCTGTGACTGGGGGGACAGAAGTCACACCTGTTTTGGGGTGCAGACCTGCCACCTCTTTACCCGCAACAGCCAGCGTGATTGGCAGGTCATCATTTTCTTTGGAGGTGGTAACACCAGCTGGTGTTGAGCGCTGTCCGACATCGATAGCACCACCTTTGGATCAAGGCAACCTAACATGTCCGCCTGCATCTTCCTCACAGACCGGCAGTTTGCCGGGGACACCCTTATCAACCCCGTCTAAGCACAATAGCCAGCCCTCGGTCCCTCAGATGTGGACAAGTAAAAGACCATTTCCTCCTAGCCATGAGAAAGCTAAGAGGTTGAATTTCACCATCTGCAAGCTCTTGGCTACAGAAATGCTGCCTTTCCGCCTGGTGGACACAGAGGATTTTCGAGACCTTATGTCCGTCGCAGTGCCCCAGTACCAGATGCCCAGTCGGCACTACTTCTCAAAGAAAGGTGTGCCTGCGCTCCACCAGCATGTCGCACACAACATCACCGCTTCTTTGAGAAACTCTGTGTGTGACAGGGTGCATTTCACCACAGACACTTGGACGAGTAGGCATGGACAGGGGCGTTACATGTCGCTGACTGGGCACTGGGTAACTATGGTGACAGCAGGACAAGGGGCTGCTGTCCAAGTCTTGCCGTCCCCACGAGTTGTGCGTCAATCCTCTTTATGTCAAAGTTCCTCCACTGCTTCTGCCTCCTCAACCTCCTCTCGGTCTTCCACCTGCACCCAAAGCCTGTCTGGTCATGCCACAAGCTTTCTAACTGCGCAGAAGGGATCCTGCACTCCTCCTTACTATGCTGGCAGTAGGGCTCAACGTCATCAGGCGGTTTTTACTTTGAAATGTCTGGGAAATGTGAGTCACACAGCTGAGGAGTTGTGGTCAGCTCTGGAGAACCAATTTCATGAATGGTTGTCTCCACTGGACCTGAAACCAGGGAAGGCCGGGTGCGACAATGCTGCAAACCTGGGTGCGGCCCTTCGCCGGGGCAATGTCACACACGTGCCTTGTATGGCTCACATGTTGAACCTGGTTGTCCAGCAATTTTTAGCCCACTATCCCAGACTAGATGGCCTTCTGCAGAGGGCACAGTCGCTGTGTGCTCACTTCCGCCGTTCGCATCCCGCAGCTCAGCGACTTACATCTCTACAGAAGTCGTTGGGCCTGCCACTTCACCGGCTAAAATGCGATGTGCCTACCCGGTGGAATTCAACTCTGCACATGTTGCAGCGACTGTGGCAGCACCGACAAGCCCTGGTGCAATACGTTCTGACGTATAGCCTGGGCCAACGAGATCCAGAGGTGGGGCAAATCACGCTGGAGGAGTGGTCTCAGATCAGGGACCTATGCACCCTTCTGCACAGTTTTGAAATGGCGACGAATATTTGTACACATTTATTATGTCCCCCCTCAACCTTCTCTTTTCCAGGCTGAATAGTCCTAGTTTTGCCATCCTCTCTGGGTATTGCAGTCCCTCCATTCCCTTTATTAATTTTGTTGCCCTCCTTTGTACCTTTTCAAGCTCATTTATATCCTTTCTATATATTGGGGCCCATAACTGAGCACAGTATTCCAAGTGTGGTCTGACCAGTGCTTTGTACAGTGGAAGAACAATGTTCTCATCCTTTGCAGCTATACCTCTTCTGATACATCCCATTACCCTGTTTGCCCTTACAGCAGCGGCCTGACTTTGGGCACTCAAATTTAGTTTGCTATCAATCAAGATGCCCAAGTCCTTCTCCATCTCTGAATTCCCCAATGATTTCCCATTCAGTGAGTACTGGTGACTTCCATTTTTCCTTCCCATATGTATGACCTTACATTTCTCCTCGTTAAACCTCATTTGCCATTTAATGCTCTACCTACCCAGCTTATCCAAATCCCTCTGTAGGTCTGCACTGTCCTCTTTTGTATTAATTGTTTTACATAACTTTGTGTCATCTGCAAATATTGATATTTTACTATTTATCCCGTTGACTATGTCGTTAATAAAGATATTAAATAACATTGGGCCTAGTACAGACCCCTGTGGTACCCCACTAGTGACGCTTACCCAATCTGAGTATATTCCATTTATAACCACCCTCTGCCTTCTATCCTTTAGCCAGTTAGCTACCCACTTGCAGACATTTTCCCCCAGCCCCATCATTCTCATTTTGTATACCAACCTATTATGTGGCACGCTATCGAACGCTTTTGAGAAGTCGAGATACACGACATCCACTGGTTCCCCCTGATCTACTCGAGAGCTAACCTCCTCGTAGAAGTCAATCAGGTTTGTTTGGCAGGAGCGATTCCTCATGAATCCATGTTGGTTGGGGATTAAAAGATTATTAGCATCAAGATGCTCCGTAATTGCCTCTTTAATGAAGCTTTCAAAAATTTTGCCCACAACGGACGTCAGACTCACCGGCCGATAGTTTCCGGCATCACTTTTCGCTCCCTTTTTGAATATTGGCACTACATTCGCCTGTCGCCAATCAAGTGGCACAGACCCAGTCTCAACAGAGTCCTTAAATATAAGATATAACGGTCTGTCTATCACATTACTTAGTTCCCTTAGTACCCGTGGGTGTATGCCATCAGGTCCTGGTGATTTGTTTATTTTAATGTTACTGAGGCGTTTCTGTACCCCAGCTTGGGTTAGATTTGTCATACTTAGTGGAGGATTAAGTTTGTCACTTCTCATTTCTCCTGTTAGTTCGATTTCCTTTGTGAAAGTTGTCGAAAAAAAATTATTTAATAGATTAGCTTTATCCTCATCTTTCTCTATGATTTTGCCTTCCTCACTTTTTATCGGTCCAATATTATCCGATTTAATCCTTTTACTATTTATATACGTAAAGAACAGTTTGGGATTTGATCTACTTTCCCTAGCAATACGTCTCTCTGTTTCCTCCTTCGCTATTTTTATTTGTTTTTTACAGGTTCTCGTTTTTTCCTTGTAACACATTAGTGCCTCCTTACTGTTTTCCTGTTTTAATCTCTTGAATGCCTCTTTTTTGCTATTTAATGCCCCTTTTACGTTCTTGTTCAACCATATTGGTTTCCTCTTATTTCTGGCCCTTTTATTCCTATACGGTATATATCTCTCGCACTGAGTATTCAGAATTCTTTTGAAGGTTTCCCATTTACTATTCGTATTCCTTTGATTAAGAATTTTGTCCCAGTCAATAAGTTGAAGGCTTTCTTTCAGCTGATCAAACTTCGCCCTCCTAAAGTTTAATGTTTTTGTTGTTCCCTTATTGATAACCCTACTGAAGGGCATTTTGAAGTCGATAATATTATGGTCGCTATTACGTAGGTGCCCCCCTATCTGTACCTCAGTTATTCTATCAGGCCTATTAGTCAATATTAAGTCCAACACTGCCTTCCCTCTCGTTGGTTCCTGCACTAGTTGGGAGAGATAATTATCCTTAATATTTGTCAAGAACCTTTTTCCTTTCTGAGATCTACAGGTTTCTGTTTCCCAGTCAATATCCGGGTAGTTGAAATCCCCCATTACAATCACTTCATTATGTTTTGCTACTTTGTCTATTTGTCCTAATAGCAGATTCTCATTCTCCTCTGTTATATTGGGTGGCTTATAGCAGACCCCCAGTAATATTTTATTATTATTTTTAGTTCCCTCTATCTCTACCCACATGGACTCGACCCCCTCTTCTCCCTCTCCTATATCTTCCCTTAGTCTGGGTTTTAGACATGACTTTACATATAAGCAGACTCCTCCGCCTTTCCCCTGTTTCCGGTCCCTTCTAAATAAACTATAATCTAATAAATTTACCGCCCAGTCGTAGCCATCGTCTAGCCAAGTCTCTGTTATACCTACGATGTCATACCTCTCCTCCGATATAAGCGCCTGCAGCTCATCCGCCTTATTGGTCAGGCTTCTTGCGTTGGTCAGCATGCAAGATAAAACTTTGGGGTTATTTAGCATCCTATTCTTCTCTAACGATCTAACTGTACTATCCCCACCCCCCTCTCCACCCTCATTATATTCACTTCTCCCCTTCCCCCTTGCTTGCCTCACATCCCACCTATTTCCTTGGTTTCCCCCCCCCGTCTCTAGTTTAAAAACTAGATGAGTTTAAAGATGAACAAATCATGGATCGGAAACGACTTTTCTACCCCTGTGTCATCCTGGGGAGAGTAAAAGCTTGATGATTGGTTAAAATCACCCTACCAACCGTTTTAAGCTTTCAAATTACTAATCATGTTTATCTGTATCTTGGCTGGAAAATAATTTGGGCTTTGTAGCAGTGTGCAGCACTGATTCTATTAGGCCATCTATAATAAGCTCCACCAGATTTAAAATTACTAATCATGTTTATCTGTATCTTGACTGGAAAATAATTTGGGCTTTGTAGCAGTGTGCAGCACTGATCCTATTAGGCCATCTATACTAAGCTCCACCAGATTTAAAATTAATAATAATTTTTAGCTGCATCTAGCCCGGAAAATAATTTTGGGGCTCCGAGATGCGCAAGACACATAAGTGCCTTCTTGCTGCACTACCTGCAACATGACCCTCATATTGTCAGAATTCGAAGTAATCATGACTACGGGTTGCCACTAGAGATGAGCGTTGTTCTACTCGAACTGTTCGCCAATCTCAAATTCGAGCTGTTTTGGGCGGTGTTCGAGCCGTTCAGCGAACACGAACAATTTGAGAAAAATTCGGCTGTTCGAGGTTATGTTCGATAACTGTTCGTGCACCAAAATCATAACTGGATTTTTTCTCAGTAATGATGAAAATTAATGTTAATACGCAGTTTGAGGGTACAGCGGGGTGGGGGGAGGGGCAGGGGATGGATCTCTGCAGGAACAATGAAGATCTCCATTTTTTTTTCTCTTTCCCGCATTTACAGTGGGGAGGTGCAATCTGTCAGCCTATCAGCAGCGCACACACGGAGCGAAGTGCTTTTTTTCACACAAGCAAGGGCATGTGTCATTGGCAGTGTATGTCACATGTCCTTGCCCTATAAGACCAAGCCATTTTCCCCGTCGCCACCATTTTCTCACTGCTGCAGCTGCGTGTTAGACGGCACCGCTGTTGCTGTGTGCGCTATACCTTGTTAATTTCAAGCCAATTTTCGCACAAATATACAGATAGCTTGGGAGTAGGGAATAGTTGTGATTGCAGTCCTTTTAAGGACTAGGTTACAGCATTTCCTACGACTTTTATCAGGCAGGTCTGTGCTCTTAAATAGATAGGTTGTGGGAGTAAAGACTAATTGTAATTGGAGTCCTTTTCAGGACTAGGTTACATCAGTTCCTATCAGTTTTTGCCAGGCAGGTCTGTGCCAGTGCTGTGCAAGTTTTTTTCACAGCATTTGGCTGAATCTAGCAAAGCTAATCCTTTTTGGCCTATTGCAGAGTGTGTTAGTCAGTGGAGTAGCCTATCTGTGTTGCAAGATATACCACCTGTGTATAGAATACCAATTTTTTTACTGCACCTAGTGAAGTAAAATCTTTTGGGCATAGCATCATTCTATTAGTCCATCTATACTGACCTCCATCAGGTTGCAAACTGAATCTAATTTTTTTCTGCATCTAGCTCTGAAAAAATATTTGGCCTTCTAGCAGTGTGTCGGACTTTCTCTATTAGTCCATCTATACTGACCTCCATCAGGTTGCAAATTCAAAATAATTTTTATCTGCATCTACAGTACCTCTGAAAAAATATTTGGGCTTCTAGCTGTGTGTGGGACTTGTTGTATTAGTCCATCTATACTGACCTCCATCAGGTTGCAAACTGAATATATTTTTTTCTGCATCTACCTCTGAAAAAATATTGGGCTTCTAGCTGTGTGTGGGACTTGTTGTATTAGTCCATCTATACTGACCTCCATCAGGTTGCAAACTGAATATATTTTTTTCTGCATCTACCTCTGAAAAAATATTGGCCTTCTAGCTGTGTGTGGGACTTGTTGTATTAGTCCATCTATACTGACCTCCATCAGGTTGCAAACTGAATATAATTTTTTTCTGCATCTAGCTCTGAAAAAATATTTGGCCTTCTAGCAGTGTGTTGGACTTTCTCTATTAGTCCATCTATACTGACCTCCATCAGGTTGCAAATTCAAAATAATTTTTATCTTCATCTACAGTACCTCTGAAAAAATATTTGGCCTTCTAGCAGTGTGTCGGACTTTCTCTATTAGTCCATCTATACTGACCTCCATCAGGTTGCAAATTCAAAATAATTTTTATCTGCATCTACAGTACCTCTGAAAAAATATTTGGGCTTCTAGCTGTGTGTGGGACTTTCTCTATTAGTCCATCTATACTGACCTCCATCCGGTTGCAAATTCAAAATAATTTTTATCTGCATCTACAGTACCTCTGAAAAAATATTTGGGCTTCTAGCTGTGTGTGGGACTTGTTGTATTAGTCCATCTATACTGACCTCCATCAGGTTGCAAACTGAATATATTTTTTTCTGCATCTACCTCTGAAAAAATATTGGGCTTCTAGCTGTGTGTGGGTCTTGTTCTATTAATCCATCTATACAGACCTCCATCAGGTTGCAAACTAAATATAATTTTTTTCTGCATCTAGCTCTGAAAAAATATTTAACCTTCTAGCAGTGTGTCGGACTTTCTCTATTAGTCCATCTATACTGACCTCCATCAGGTTGCAAATTCAAAATAATTTTTATCTGCATCTACAGTACCTCTGAAAAAATATTTGGGCTTCTAGCTGTGTGTGGGACTTGTTGTATTAGTCCATCTATACTGACCTCCATCAGGTTGCAAACTGAATATATTTTTTTCTGCATCTACCTCTGAAAAAATATTGGGCTTCTAGCTGTGTGTGGGACTTGTTGTATTAGTCCATCTGTACTGACCTCCATCAGGTTGCAAACTGAATATATTTTTTTCTGCATCTACCTCTGAAAAAATATTGGGCTTCTAGCTGTGTGTGGGACTTGTTGTATTAGTCCATCTATACTGACCTCCATCAGGTTGCAAACTGAATATAATTTTTTTCTGCATCTAGCTCTGAAAAAATATTTGGCCTTCTAGTAGTGTGTCGGACTTTCTCTATTAGTCCATCTATACTGACCTCCATCAGGTTGCAAATTAAAAATAATTTCTATCTGCATCTACAGTACCTCTGAAAAAATATTTGGCCTTCTAGCAGTGTGTCGGACTTTCTCTATTAGTCCATCTATACTGACCTCCATCAGGTTGCAAATTCAAAATAATTTTTATCTGCATCTACAGTACCTCTGAAAAAATATTTGGGCTTCTAGATGTGTGTGGGACTTGTTGTATTAGTCCATCTATACTGACCTCCATCAGGTTGCAAACTGAATATATTTTTTTCTGCATCTACCTCTGAAAAAATATTGGGCTTCTAGCTGTGTGTGGGTCTTGTTCTATTAATCCATCTATACAGACCTCCATCAGGTTGCAAACTGAATATAATTTTTTTCTGCATCTAGCTCTGAAAAAATATTTGGCCTTCTAGTAGTGTGTGGGACTTTCTCTGTTAGTCCATCTATACTGACCTCCATCAGGTTGCAAACTGAATATATTTTTTTCTGCATCTACCTCTGAAAAAATATTGGGCTTCTAGCTGTGTGTGGGTCTTGTTCTATTAATCCATCTATACAGACCTCCATCAGGTTGCAAACTGAATATAATTTTTTTCTGCATCTAGCTCTGAAAAAATATTTGGCCTTCTAGCAGTGTGTCGGACTTTCTCTATTAGTCCATCTATACTGACCTCCATCAGGTTGCAAATTCAAAATAATTTATATCTGCATCTACAGTACCTCTGAAAAAATATTTGGGCTTCTAGCTGTGTGTGGGACTTGTTGTATTAGTCCATCTATACTGACCTCCATCAGGTTGCAAACTGAATATATTTTTTTCTACATCTACCTCTGAAAAAATATTGGGCTTCTAGCTGTGTGTGGGACTTGTTGTATTAGTCCATCTATACTGACCTCCATCAGGTTGCAAACTGAATATATTTTTTTCTGCATCTACCTCTGAAAAAATATTGGGCTACTAGCTGTGTGTGGGACTTGTTGTATTAGTCCATCTATACTGACCTCCATCAGGTTGCAAACTGAATATAATTTTTTTCTGCATCTAGCTCTGAAAAAATATTTGGCCTTCTAGTAGTGTGTCGGACTTTCTCTATTAGTCCATCTATACTGACCTCCATCAGGTTGCAAATTAAAAATAATTTTTATCTGCATCTACAGTACCTCTGAAAAAATATTTGGCCTTCTAGCAGTGTGTCGGACTTTCTCTATTAGTCCATCTATACTGACCTCCATCAGGTTGCAAATTCAAAATAATTTTTATCTGCATCTACAGTACCTCTGAAAAAATATTTGGGCTTCTAGCTGTGTGTGGGACTTGTATTAGTCCATCTATACTGACCTCCATCAGGTTGCAAACTGAATATATTTTTTTCTGCATCTACCTCTGAAAAAATATTGGGCTTCTAGCTGTGTGGGTCTTGTTCTATTAATCCATCTATACAGACCTCCATCAGGTTGCAAACTGAATATAATTTTTTTCTGCATCTAGCTCTGAAAAAATATTTGGCCTTCTAGTAGTATGTGGGACTTTCTCTGTTAGTCCATCTATACTGACCTCCATCAGGTTGCAAACTGAATATATTTTTTTCTGCATCTACCTCTGAAAAAATATTGGGCTTCTAGCTGTGTGTGGGTCTTGTTCTATTAATCCATCTATACAGACCTCCATCAGGTTGCAAACTGAATATAATTTTGTTCTGCATCAAGCTCTGAAAAAATATTTGGCCTTCTAGTAGTGTGTGGGACTTTCTCTGTTAGTCCATCTATACTGACCTCCATCAGGTTGCAAACTGAATATATTTTTTTCTGCATCTACCTCTGAAAAAATATTGGGCTTCTAGCTGTGTGTGGGTCTTGTTCTATTAATCCATCTATACAGACCTCCATCAGGTTGCAAACTGAATATAATTTTTTTCTGCATCTAGCTCTGAAAAAATATTTGGCCTTCTAGCAGTGTGTCGGACTTTCTCTATTAGTCCATCTATACTGACCTCCATCAGGTTGCAAATTCAAAATAATTTATATCTGCATCTACAGTACCTCTGAAAAAATATTTGGGCTTCTAGCTGTGTGTGGGACTTGTTGTATTAGTCCATCTATACTGACCTCCATCAGGTTGCAAACTGAATATATTTTTTTCTGCATCTACCTCTGAAAAAATATTGGGCTTCTAGCTGTGTGTGGGACTTGTTGTATTAGTCCATCTATACTGACCTCCATCAGGTTGCAAACTGAATATATTTTTTTCTGCATCTACCTCTGAAAAAATATTGGGCTTCTAGCTGTGTGTGGGACTTGTTGTATTAGTCCATCTATACTGACCTCCATCAGGTTGCAAACTGAATATAATTTTTTTCTGCATCTAGCTCTGAAAAAATATTTGGCCTTCTAGTAGTGTGTGGGACTTTCTCTGTTAGTCCATCTATACTGACCTCCATCAGGTTGCAAACTGAATATATTTTTTTCTGCATCTACCTCTGAAAAAATATTGGGCTTCTAGCTGTGTGTGGGTCTTGTTCTATTAATCCATCTATACAGACCTCCATCAGGTTGCAAACTGAATATAATTTTTTTCTGCATCTAGCTCTGAAAAAATATTTGGCCTTCTAGCAGTGTGTCGGACTTTCTCTATTAGTCCATCTATACTGACCTCCATCAGGTTGCAAATTCAAAATAATTTTTATCTGCATCTACAGTACCTCTGAAAAAATATTTGGGCTTCTAGCTGTGTGTGGGACTTGTTGTATTAGTCCATCTATACTGACCTCCATCAGGTTGCAAACTGAATATATTTTTTTCTCCATCTACCTCTGAAAAAATATTGGGCTTCTAGCTGTGTGTGGGACTTGTTGTATTAGTCCATCTATACTGACCTCCATCAGGTTGCAAACTGAATATAATTTTTTTCTGCATCTAGCTCTGAAAAATATTGGGCTTCTAGCTGTGTGTGGGACTTGTTGTATTAGTCCATCTATACTGACCTCCATCAGGTTGCAAATTGAATATAATTTTTTTCTGCATCCAACCCAGCCAATAGTTTTGGCCTAATACCACAGTTTGGCCACTCAGCTCTGCTCGGTTACCATCCATTGTTTTTTTGTGCAAACAACTCCAGAGTTGTGAATTAGTTAACCACCAAAATGAGTGGAAAAAGGCCTGCTGCTGGTGGAAAGGGGAATAGGCGTGTTGGGAAGGGGAAAAAAGGTTGTGTCCGTGGGGTAGGTCTTAAAGCAACAGTAACATCTGCAGAAGAAAGACCATCTTCCAGCCAAACTAAAATGTCTACTTCTTTTAGCGGACAATGTGATAAGATCCCTTTCTTACGGCCACGCCAATCGCTACAAATTCCAGATGAGGCACAAAAACAGCAGGTGCTTCAACGGATATCAAGTGCTCCTTTAAGTGGGCTCTCCTCCACATCAACTTCAACATCACAAATACTCCAGTCCTCAAAGGTGTCACCCAAATCGCACTTGCTTCCTCACAGCTCCCAAATCTCCAGCTGCCCGTCTGAGTATGAGGTAGAACAGATGGTTGAGTCTGCAGAGCTGTTTACTCATACTATAGCCTGGGAATCAGAGGTCGACTCCAGCGCTTCTGTGAATCCAGACGAGGAAATGATCTGCACTGATGCCCAGAATCTTTATGAGTCGGATCCAGGACCAGACGCAGAAGGTTCTGACCATAATGTAGACCCTCATTCCCAAACTGTAACTCCTGTTGGTGGAGACAATGAGGAAGACGATGATAAGACTCAAATACCTGATTGGAGCGACAACTTTAGTTTTTTGTCAGGGCAGGAACAGGTTGGCTCTGAGGACGACGGGTGTGATAACGCACAGGGTGATGATGATGAGGTCGGAGATCCCACTTACTGTCAACCCACAGTCAGCCAAGAGATGAGGTCAGCAGAGGAGGTGGAGGAAGATGCTAGTGACGACGAGGTCAGGTTGCGCCTTCCTGGACAGAGACGTAGTACTGGAAGCACGTCAACAACTGCATCCTCAAACACAACTCTGCCTCTCACCACAAGTCGTGGTGGCTCTTCAGGTCGCATGGGTGCTAAGCCTTGCATAGCCTGGGCATTTTTTCAGATCGATAAAGATGACCCAACTCGTGTTATCTGTAACATTTGTCAGCAAAAGCTAAGTAGAGGCCAAAAAATACATAGTTTGAGTACTTCATGCATGAACCGGCACATGGACATGAAGCATAAGTTGCAGTGGGAAGCTCAGTGTGCTACAATGCGGCCTAGCCGGCCGGGCCAACCACCGTCTGCCATATCTTGTGCATCCGCGGCCTCTTCATCCTCTGTGACTGGGGGGACAGCAGTCACACCTGTTTTGGGGCGCAGACCTGCCACCTCTTTACCCGCAACAGCCAGCGTGATTGGCAGGTCATCATTTTCTTTGGAGGTGGTAACACCAGCTGGTGTTGAGCGCTGTCCGACATCGATAGCACCACCTTTGGATCAAGGCAACCTAACATCTCCGCCTGCATCTTCCTCACAGACCGGCAGTTTGCCGGGGACACCCTTATCAACCCCGTCTAAGCACAATAGCCAGCCCTCGGTCCCTCAGATGTGGACAAGTAAAAGACCATTTCCTCCTAGCCATGAGAAAGCTAAGAGGTTGAATTTCACCATCTGCAAGCTCTTGGCTACAGAAATGCTGCCTTTCCGCCTGGTGGACACAGAGGATTTTCGAGACCTTATGTCCGTCGCAGTGCCCCAGTACCAGATGCCCAGTCGGCACTACTTCTCAAAGAAAGGTGTGCCTGCGCTCCACCAGCATGTCGCACACAACATCACCGCTTCTTTGAGAAACTCTGTGTGTGACAGGGTGCATTTCACCACAGACACTTGGACGAGTAGGCATGGACAGGGGCGTTACATGTCGCTGACTGGGCACTGGGTAACTATGGTGACAGCAGGACAAGGGGCTGCTGTCCAAGTCTTGCCGTCCCCACGAGTTGTGCGTCAATCCTCTTTATGTCAAAGTTCCTCCACTGCTTCTGCCTCCTCAACCTCCTCTCGGTCTTCCACCTGCACCCAAAGCCTGTCTGGTCATGCCACAAGCTTTCTAACTGTGCAGAAGGTATCCTGCACACCTCCCTACTATGCTGGCAGTAGGGCTCAACGTCATCAGGCGGTTTTTACTTTGAAATGTCTGGGAAATGTGAGTCACACAGCTGAGGAGTTGTGGTCAGCTCTGGAGAACCAATTTCATGAATGGTTGTCTCCACTGGACCTGAAACCAGGGAAGGCCGGGTGCGACAATGCTGCAAACCTGGGTGTGGCCCTTCGCCGGGGCAATGTCACACACGTGCCTTGTATGGCTCACGTGTTGAACCTGGTTGTCCAGCAATTTTTAGCCCACTATCCCAGACTAGATGGCCTTCTGCAGAGGGCACGGTCGCTGTGTGCTCACTTCCGCCGTTCGCATCCCGCAGCTCAGCGACTTACATCTCTACAGAAGTCGTTGGGCCTGCCACTTCACCGGCTAAAATGCGATGTGCCTACCCGGTGGAATTCAACTCTGCACATGTTGCAGCGACTGTGGCAGCACCGACAAGCCCTGGTGCAATACGTTCTGACGTATAGCCTGGGCCAACGAGATTCAGAGGTGGGGCAAATCACGCTGGAGGAGTGGTCTCAGATCAGGGACCTATGCACCCTTCTGCACAGTTTTGAAATGGCGACGAAGATGTTTAGTGCTGACGATGCCATTATCAGCATGACTAATCCGGTGATTTACATGCTGGAGCACATGTTAAACAGAATTCGGAGTCAGGTGGTGGCACAAGAGGAGGTGGAGGAAGTAGAGGAGGAGGAGTTATATGCGAAAGGGCTAACATCTGCAAGGTCCAGACGGTCGGCAGCACCAAGGCAGCAGGCATGTGAGGGTGGGGGAGATGGTTTTACCAGGGCGCATGGTAGCAGCCAAACTAGTGAGGAAGGTGCAGGAGCCCAGGAAGAAGTGGAGGACGAACTGATGGAAGACTCATCAGATGAGGGAGACCTTGATCACATTTCTGTTGTGCGAGGTTGGGGGGAGAGGACAGAGGAAGGAAGCATGATTGTTACCTCGCCACCAACACAACAGGGACTTGGTGCTCCTGGATGCGCAACACACATGAGTGCCTTCTTACTGCACTACCTGCAACATGACCCTCGAATTGTGAGAATTAGAAATAATCCTGACTACTGGGTTGCCACACTGTTAGATCCCCGGTACAAAAGTAAATTTGCAGAAATTATTCCTGCCATAGAAAGGGATGCACGCATGCAGGAGTATCAGCAGAGACTGTTGCAGAATCTTACATGTGCTTTTCCACAAAATACCAGTGGTGCACATAGTGAATCTCACAGTTCCAACTTACCAACCATGGGACCGTCAAGTGTTCAGCACTCAAACCGTAACAGAACCACACTATCTGCTGGTAACATCAATTTTGCGGAATCATTTCACCACTTTTTTAGCCCATCCTTTGCAAGGCCACAGGAGACAAGAAGTCTGACACATAGTCAACGCCTAGAGACGATGGTACAGGAGTATCTCCAAGTAAACATTGAAGCCACGACTGTGTCACTGGACCCTTGCTCTTTTTGGGCTTCCAATCTGGATAAATGGCCGGAGCTAGCCACTTACGCCTTGGAGATCTTGTCATGCCCCGCAGCCAGCGTTCTGTCTGAACGTGTGTTCAGCGCTGCTGGTGGTGTGCTGACAGATAAGCGCACGCGGCTCTCCACTGATAATGTAGACAGACTCACGTTCATAAAGATGAACAAATCATGGATCCGAAATGAGTTTTCTACCCCTGTGTCATCCTGGGGAGAGTAAAAGCTTGATGATTGGTTAAAATCACCCTACCAACCGTTTTAAGCTTTCAAATTACTAATCATGTTTATCTGTATCTTGACTGGAAAATAATTTGGGCTTTGTAGCAGTGTGCAGCACTGATCCTATTAGGCCATCTATAATAAGCTCCACCAGATTTAAAATTAAAAATAATTTTTAGCTGCATCTAGCCCGGAAAATAATTTTGGGGCTCCGAGATGCGCAAGACACATAAGTGCCTTCTTGCTGCACTACCTGCAGCATGACCCTCATATTGTCAGAATTCGAAGTAATCATGACTACTGGGTTGCCACACTCTTAGATCCCCCAAACTTTTCGATCAACCTTTTCATTTTAATAAAGACCAAAAAAATGGTCATTTTTGAAATTATAAGCATTAGCAGGTTGTTAGAAACTGAAATCAAACAGTTTTCAACTCAAAACTTTATTCTAGGTGATGTTACATTTTCACATAGGACCCCTTGTTCGAAAGGAGCTTCTGAACTCTCTCGTCCATTGAATTTGTCAGGTTTTGGATGGTTTCTGCTTCAATTGTTTTGCATGAGGACAGAATACCCTCCCAGAGCTGTTGCTTAGATGTGAACTGCCTCCCGCCATCATAGACACTCCTTTTAATGATGCTCCAAAGGTTCTGAATGGGGTAGAGGTCAGGGGAGCATGGGGGTCACACCATAAGTTTGTCCCCTTTTATGCCCATATCAGCCAGAGATGCAGATGTTTTATGTGCAGCATGAGATGGTGCAT
The DNA here is from genome assembly GCF_046119375.1 of Phyllobates terribilis. Taxonomy (NCBI): domain Eukaryota; kingdom Metazoa; phylum Chordata; class Amphibia; order Anura; family Dendrobatidae; genus Phyllobates; species Phyllobates terribilis. The sequence goes on from NW_027362762.1 coordinate 698,687,528, forward strand.
TATCATGCAGAAAAATGATCTTGCTGTGAAATACACGGTTCTTCTTCTTGAACCATGGCAGGAAGTGCTGTTTGAGAAAATCCACATACATTATGGAGTTCATCTTTAGCGCCTTCAGGGATCCTAAAGGGGCCGACAATCTCTCTCCCCATGATTCCAGCCCAAAACATTACTCCACCTCCTCCTTGTTGGCGCTGTAGCCGTGTTTGCGTGGGGTGTCCATCAACCAGCCATCCTCCACTCCATCCATCTGGACCATCGAGCGCTGCACGGCACTCATCCGTGAACAAAACAGTTTTGAAATCAGTCTTCATGTAATGTTTGGCCCACTGGAGCCATTTCTGCTTGTGTGAAGTGGATAGAGGAGGTCGACAGGATGGCGTATGCACAGCTGCAAACCTCTGAAGGACCCTGCATCTTGTTGTTCGGGGGACGTTGGAGGCACCAGCAGCTTCAAAAACTTGTCTGCTGCTATGACAAGGCTTTTTTGCCACTGCTCTTTTAACCTCACGTAATTGCCTGTAGGAAAGAGTCCTCAATTTGCCCTTATCAGCACGCACACGTGTGTACTGTGAATCAGCTACATACTTCTTGATTGCCAAGACACTTCATCCTGATCATCGCACAATGTTGATTGTAGTCATGCCTTGACCTAAACACTCCACAATTTGTTGCTTCTCAGCAGCCGACACATCCTTTTTCTTTCCCATTTTGGCAGAAAATGTAGGCTGCTTAATAATGTGAGAGAGCCTTCTTAAGTAGTCTTGCCTTTCATTGGACACACCTGCCAAACTAATTAGCACAGGTGTCTGCAATTGCTTACAGTGATATAAAGAGCCCTGACACACATCACCATCAATGAGTTTAACTGACAAACAAACAAATTCTTCCCTTATCACTCCTAAACACTTTTTGCATAATAATTTGGAACGCAGTGTACATGTGCTTTTCCACAAAACTCCAGTGGTTCACGTAGTGAATCTTACAGTTCTAACTTGCCAACCGTGGTCTGTATGGAATTGTTCAATAAAGGGCCCAAAATTAAGATAACATAGATGGGAGAGGTCTCTATGAATAGGAATTCCTAAGTATTTGATACCCTGTGAGGGCCAGGCAAAGGGAAAGTTGGACTGGATGGAATCCTATATGGATTTGGGGAGGGAGACATCGAGGGCCTCAGACTTCGCTGCATTGATTTTAAAATTTTACCATGTAACAAAGTGATCTATTTCAGCCATAACAGCAGAGATGGATATATGTGATTGAGTGATATATACTAGGACATCATCAGCAAATAGAGAGCACTTGTACTCGGTGCCTCCCACCTCAATCCACCTAATATTGGGGTTATGGCGAATTGATGAGAGCAGGTGCTCCGTCACTAGGATGTATAAGAGAGGGGACAGAGGACATCCCTGCCTTGTCCCATTGGTGATTGTGAAAGGTGATGAAAATGTTCTGACGCACCCCCTGGGCCTTGGGACACCCGGAGCCGGACCCTTTTTGGTGGATGCTGGTGGTTGTAGTCTTCGTGGCGGCGACCCGGTTCCGTGGCTCAGGGCGGTCAAACCAGTGGCGGAACTATTTATGTGGTTTTGATGTTTAAATGTCCGACTACGCCACCCGTGGATTGCGGTCAGAGTGAACCGTCGCTACAGGGCAGACCGCTGAGGCTGGTGTTGTGGGTGCAGCAGAGCGTAGCATAACTCCCCACGGGAGGAGTATAGCCTCAGGGCAGTGTATGCGGAGGATGGGGGTGATGGTGCAGGGCAGCAGCAGTAACGACACGGAGTCAGTGATGCAGTCCAGGGCCTTTACTCACAGTTCTTATTATCCAGACCACGTCTGCAGGTAACGGCTGCCCACGTCGTACTGTGTTCACCAGGTGAGGGGCTCAGACAACTCCCAGATAACTTTGGAGCGCTTCACAGGACCCCCTTTGTGTGTCCTTTGTCTGGCCTTTCTTACCAACACTTCTGTCCGGCTGCCTCGGGCCTCCTCTTGGTAAACTTGGCGCCAGTTTCCCTGACCCTCTGTGGTGCCTTCCTAGCGGGTGTAGCGAGGGGCTGCGCCACATAAAATGTCAGAGCCTCCGGTTTCTAGCTGAGGGTCGTTTCCTGCCTCCACTAGTTCGGGGACCGGTCTCCCCCTTTGGCCTGACCCCTCCACGCAGGTGGATTCGGGCGTGCGGTGGCGACTCGCCCGTCCGCACCCCTGGGATCCCTTCATTCCTCGTTCCTGGAGCCTTCTCCGCTCCTCTTCCTTCCTTCTCCCTCTTCCAGGCCTGGGCCTCTGTTACTAGGCCCGCCTCCGGAGCAGAGCTCATGCAGAGCCCCTGCTCCCTGCCACTTCTGCTCAGACTTCTCTGCACTGAACTAAGATGGTGCCCACCTTTTATACTCCCTTCTCAATGCACCCAGGAACTGCTTCCTCCCTGCTCCTGCACTACAGGGTTCCCCTTCCTCAGTGTTCCCTCCCCCCACTCCAGCCAGGGACAGGGACTGTCGTGCCCATCTCAGGGGCATATTGGTCGCCCTGCCCCACGGCAATGTGGTGTAATGCATGCAGGTGTCGGGTCCTGATCCACACTCCATCCTTACCTGAGAGTGAGATATCACACCTCTGGGTGAGGTGCAATACGTCTGTAGCAACCGAGCCCTCAGGGTGCTACAGTTCCATTTATCTTCAGCCTAGGTGACGTATTGTGATACAGGGCCGTGATTTTGGCTATAAAAGGGTCCCCTAGACCCCTACCCCAAGCTTTTTAAGAGAATCATATATGGCGTGCCAGGAGACTCTATGGAATGCTTTCTCAGCATCCAACGAGAGTATCTAATTACAAATTTTTAACTGCATCTAGCCCAGGAAATACTTTGTGCTTAGTAGCAGTGTCTGCTAGTCAGCGGATTATCCCGGCTGTTAAGCAAGCTACACCACCTGTAGTTTGGACACTTAATTTTTTCAAAGGAAATGCTTCGGGATCACGGGATACTCAGTGAAGAGCATCAGGAGGCACCCCAAGGCATAGGGGCTGGGACTGGCAGTAGGATGCCTTGCGGTGGACAGCCGAGCTCGATCGTTATAAAAGCTTTTTAACTGCAGCAGCTTTAGTGGACGCTACTGGAGCTGGAATTACGCGGCTGCTGGCATGAGACTTGCCCTCCAATAGATCCTTGTAAATGGATTTAAAGTGTATTCATTCAAATTAGAGAGACAATTTAAATTAAAAAGCTTAGAGCTGCCTCCACCACAGGGGGGCTCGCTCGACCCACCAGCGGACAGGCACCAGTATTGGGAGAGGGGGGCTGGCCATCAGGGTTCACCGCGGCTCTGGCACAAACCCGGCGACGCGGAGGTGGCACGGGCAGGAGCGGATTGAACGTGTCGGCTTCTCACTTTTTGGATTTTAGAAGGGCATGACATGCCTATATCTGTGTCTCCCCCTCCTTTTACTCCTCCACCTCTTTTCTTTTCGCATGACTATATGTACTTGTCACTTTTCCATGTGTTAGTTGTGTCTTCTGAGCAGTTTGTGAGCTTTTGGACACCTTTGAAGGTGTTTTCTATGTGTTTCTATGTGTTTTTCTTTGCCTGCCATTGGTTTTAACGGTGTTCGAAGGTGCTCGACGAACAGTTCGACGAACAGTTCGGCGAACACACGGGTGTTCGACGAACCAAACCGAACTCGAACACTACGGGGGTGGCTCAACACTACCGGAGAGTGCCTGGAGGGGCATAACTAAGTATCTATCCAATCCGACCAAGGTCGCACGACGGCTAACGACGCCGTGCACCATGGAGGAACCGAGCAGAGGGACCAGGTGCTACTCTAGGCCAGACCCCGGACACGGCTGTTGACCCACACCGGGGAATACTGGAACAGGCAGGTTAGGCTGGCACACAGACAGGTGGGTATTGGCAGGCAGGAGGCAGAGCAGGCAGGAACCGCCGGAGCGGTGAGCAAGGCAGAGCAGACAGGAACCACCAGAGCAGTCAGCAAGGCAGAGCAGACAGGAACCGCCGGAGCGGTGAGCAAGGCAGAACAGGAAGGAACCACCGGAGCGATGAGCAAGGCAGAGCGGGCAGGAACTGCCGGAGCGGTGAGCAAGGCAGAACGGGCAGGAACCGCCGGAGCGGTGAGCAAGGCAGAGCAGGCAGGAACCCCCGGAGCGGCGAGCAAGGCAGAGCAGGCAGGAACCGCCGGAGTGGTGAGCAAGGCAGAGCAGGCAGGAACCGCCGGAGCGGTGAGCAAGGCAGAGCAGGCAGGAACCGCCGGAGCGGTGAGCAAGGCAGAGTGGGCAGGAACCGCTGAAGCGGTGAGCAAGGCATAGCGGGCAGGAACCGCCGGAGTGGTGAGCAAGGCAGAGTGGACAGGGCTCTGTTCACACTGAACAGACTGGAAGGGAAAAGCAGAACCAGATACACACAAGGTACTTGCAATGAAGTAGCGAGTGGACTCTAAACTCACAACAGAAGTACAGAGACATCCAGTAGCAGTTAGGTGCAGGTTCAGAGACTGCAGGAAAAGGGAAGGTACGGACACAGAGACAAACAGGCTAGGAGAGTGTTCAGACAGGAACTGACACTGAAACAAGATACAGGAGCGAGTCTGGGTATACAGCCCCCAGAGAGGCGGACAAACAGGCTAAGAGATAGTTCAGACAGGCCTGGGAATACAGCCCCCAGGTTGGCGGACAGGCAAGAACAGAACGGGACAGGACGGGACCTGGCACATCAGAGGCAAGGAACCCTCTGAAGGTAAGAGTTGCTCAGGGACCAGTTCAGGGTGAAGCTGGTTTAAATATCCAGTGACAGACAGCAATAGGCTGGAGACGCATTAGGGGTGTGCCCATAGCAGCTTCAAGAAACAGGAAGTAACCAGGCCGCCGCCCTAAGCAGTCACGGCAGGGACCAGCAGACAGCAAGAACAGAAGCCAGGCTGGCAGACTGGACTGAAGATTAAGTTTGCGATCTTGCATAGTGGGAGATGGTGCACTATGCAAGTACGCCGCAAGGTATGTTACAATAAGAAATAAAATTAAATATCAAATTCATAATGAAACAGAATTATTTACATATCTTATACATATATTTGTTCTAATGTAATTCAAAATATTGCTACTTTAATTTATATATGAGGTTCTAATTTATGAATTAATTAATTTTTCATTATTACTATAAATATATATATAAATACAATTATACACAATCTCTACTGTATACAAGTGTATATATATATATATATATATATATATATATATATATGAACTAGCAGATACTATGTAACTACACAATTTTGCTGTATAAAATAATAAATAACTAATGATACATTGTATAACACTTTGATACAACATATAATTACAATTTTTTCTTAGTCACTCCCTAAACTAAATCTTATGTCTCTGTCAGAAATCTCTTGAAAAGCTCTATTTAGAAAAGACATCTTTCTATCCTTCAAAAGCTCATATAACTGACTGCTTTCAGTCTACATTCCATGATGTCACTGAGAGCTGGTCGTCTCACCTGTCTCTGTCCGTCAATTTCAGCCATTTTCCTTTTTAGAGAGTCACAGTTCTGAGTGTTAACTCTTTCTGTGAAGAAATTGACTTTTGAATCATCTGATATGGCTTATAACATATGCAAAATCTTCAACATATTTCATAGATTTCATTATGGGGATTACTCAGTCTAGGAGAGTTTGATATTGGCTTTTGAGAAGATTTTACCTTTTCTGGTTTTATAAATTTAGCTTGATTTATTTTGTTTTCACGATTTTCATGTTTTCTAACAAAATCAAGCAACTGCGCACATTCAAATAAAGGAACAGTTTTATGACGCAATAACTCGAGATACTGGATTTAAGAATTTTAATTTTTGTACAAAAGTTGTTATCATTTGTTGTAATTTTCCATTTTTGATGAGAGCTTTGTACAGCCGTTCAAATATGGACATGAATGTATACGTACATTCTTTCCTACCAATCCTTAATTTTTGTAGATCATCTATGTTGGGAAAATCCTTCGTGGCACAATAAATCAAATATTTTAATCTGTCCGAATCATTTATCCATTCATTAGGAGAGTCATTTTCACAGGGCATTAAATTTAAATGTCTGGAAAATGTCACAGGAATCCACATTTTAAATAATTGATTCCTCTCCTCATTGGATAGATCAAACTTATCAGAAAAGCTCTCAAATATCTCTGAATTTCTACAGACATGGATTTTGACATATTTTGGCATGATTTTCTATAATTGTAGCAATTTTTTCCTCACTTTAATTTGGAGTTGAGCCTCGGTAGCTCCTAAGTTTTCAGCTATTTTTAGTGGACCTTGTACGTCAGCTCCTCCTACATCACTCATGTCTCCTCCCAAATCACCTAATATGTCAGTTTCTCGTATGTCACTCATGTCTCCTCCCATGTCAGTTTTTTGTATGTCCGTCTCTTCGTCAGACCCAAGGTCACCTTCAGTTACAAATACGTGTCTTACTTCTTGCTCAATTTCCACATTACAGTCAGAATCAGCATCACCATTTGACACTATTTCTACACTATTGTCCTGCTTAGACTTCGCTAACACAAGACAATGAAATACATCTATCAAATGTAGAATATTCCTCAATTTGTGTTTGTCTCTATTTATCAATTTAGAAGTTAACTGTAAATTCTGCAATTCACATTCTCTATATAAACTAAGCCACAAAACATCTAAGTCATTTCCTTCATTAACTTTGAAGTTAATCTTACTTTGCTTAGCAAAAGAAGAAATTATATCCATATTTTGCTTAACTTCAGATTTCTTAGCGTCTGATGATCAGCACGTACTATCCTCAGTTCGTCTGATCTGATCCTTGTAGTACCTCTGGTGCCTGTCAGTCCATCTGTAGAATAGATCAGTCCTCAATCTGTAGTTAGTGGATTTCTTGACACGTGAACAACAGCTGTTCAGCTCGTCTCTTCTCTTCTCTCCCCCCTTTGATCAAGAAGGAAATTCACTTACAAACATGAAAAATCATGACTGGCTAAGGCTCGCCAATGTAAAGACATACTTCTTTTTGTATATTTTTTTTCTATCGAGGATTTCTCAAAGTATCAATATCACGATATTCTTATAAAAAATGTATTGATTTATTCTTGGATTGTTCATTAAAAAGAATTATTGCAATAGTTACATAAAACAATTAGATAGTTAAACAGTGATTGTCCATTTGTCCATAATTAGCTTACTAGTTGAGATTCACCCATCTTTCCCTGGGATCCTGGATGGTAGATTGCATCTGTCTGTGTCCAGCACGTGCGTCAGGATGACACCATGTGTCCCTTGGGCCTACATCAGCTGCTGGTTTACACACAGACCCTCGTTTTGTGTCCTGTGGAATGGCAAGCAACCCCCTGTCTCTAACATGGGCTTTTATTGCACCTGTCATTCCGCATATGGTAGTAAACTAAAAATACACACACAAATAGCACATGTCATCTAGAAACGATGGCTGATGCAATCTTATGTAATGTATGGTACAGAATTCAGAATAAAATGAATATCCATAATTAATATTTAACAAGACCCCCTTCTTGTGTACCTTTACAGGTCGTCTCTCTGCGCTGGCTCTCGCCCTCCTGCCCTGCTCCTCACACACAGTGTCCCGAGTCAGTGACCGCGGGCCTCGTTGGGTGACGTCTTTTCTGTCCCCTTTGTCCTAGATGGCCACCTTTTCAGCGAATGTGTGTGGTTGGTGGCTACGACACTTGAAGATACCGCAACCTCCGGTTTGCTAGCTGAGTCTTGCAGTTCTCCACTAGTCTGGGGCCGGTCCCCTACTGTGGCCTAATCCCTTCACGGTCAGTGTAAACTCAGGCGCACGGGTGGACTCCGCACTTCCCGTGCCCCTAGGATCCTCTCTCTCTCTGGAGCCTTTCTCACTGCTCCTGTCTTCTCTCCTCACTCTCCTACTGGGCCTCTCTGACTGGGCCCCACTCCTCACTCCCTGAACTCCTGCTCCAAGGACTGGAACCAGGAATGGTCCTCAGACAGAACTCCTTTTATACTCTTCCTTCAGTGCTCCCCTAAACTACTTCCTCCACCCACCTCCTCTACGTAGTTCCACCTTCCAGACAGGGACCAGGTCTGTGCTCTCTCTCAGGAGTTATCTGGACCCTCCTTCAGGAGTGGTGTCGTGTTGGATTTGAGTATGTGGGTCCCGTGTAGTGCTCCCTGAGAGTGGGGTACCACACCTCTGGCTGAGATGCAGTACCTCTATGGCAACTGGACCTCTAGGGGTGTCACAGATTAACCTAATAAATAAAAAAATATAAAAAACAACGTTACGTACTGCTTATTTTTATAACCAGCCAAGGTAAAGCAGAAGCCTACGGTCTTATATTATCAAGATAGCAAGGTCCATGGTTATTGTGTCCTTCCAAGCCTAAAAATACAAGCTCCCAGCCACCCCAGAATTGGCAAATCACATTAGATGTGTCAATTCTAGCACTTTGCCTGGCTCTTCTCAATTCCTTCATGTGGTGACAATGGAGGTAATGGCAGTTTTGGTTGATGATATCTGTGATTTGTCAAAAATCACAGCTGCCATCAACCCCTGGGATTAGTAATGGAGAGTTGTCTATCAGATACCCCCATTACAAATTTGGTAACAAGAAATAAAAACGAAAACATGAAAAAATAACACTAGTCCAGAAAAGGATACCTGAAAGACATAAAAAGGCAGAAATAAAGGCAATAGACACTCCCTCATTCACCAATTTATTACCAAAAATGTTGCCAATGTTGCAAATACATAATCTAGATCTCAGCTTAATGAGAAGCTGAGATCTCAATATACCCATGCACCGCCTCCGGCGGCCATTTTACTGAGACCCACTGCAGGGAGATCAATGTGCTGAGTGGGGACTTTGCTCCTGCCTGCAACGCTGACATTTTCTTGAAGCCCACCAATGGAAGATCAATGGCTCCTGCCTCACACCGCAGGGATACCCCCTCCTCTCTGCCCAGGAGGGCCCCGCAGCATTGCCCCCAATCCTGCTGCCCCCTGGTAAGCAAAATTCTGACTATAAGACGGACCCCCATTTGACACATTAAAAAAATAATAATTAGGGTGTGTCTTATGGTCCGGTGCATCTTATAGTCCTCAAAATACTGTACCTAATAATGCTCTCCTTTTGTTTCTAATATTGAACACCTAATGATATCAAATCAAGGTATGGCCACACCATTGATGCAACCTGTGCAGCAATACAGGGGCTCAAAAAAGGTTAAATGGGTCAACATCCACTTCTAAAGCAGCAAGCAGCTTCAGACACAGACACATAAAGGGGTGCAAAGGGCACATATACTGTTCTTTTATCTTCTTCTATTGGTGTGTTCACTACTCAGCCCAATAAAATATTCTGTTTAAAATGCAAATGCTGCAGTCAAGATACATAGTTAGTGGTGGATTATGCCCTTATCCAGACAAACAAAGTAGATCATCTTTATTCTCATCTATTATCTATATGGAGTTTCTGTTCTCAAAACAACTTTGTCTGCTTATAATAAATTATGAAATAAAATGCTGTTTCTGCAAAATTTAGAACGGCTAATTCAGCATGTTCCTCTTCCCTGACCAATCTCATTCAGAATGAAAGCTGTGTTCCAGGATGGTGACCTTGTAAAGGAGTTGACTCCCCACGTCACAATGTATAATATGTCTGTAGATCATTTTACCAAGTGATGATATTACTGTCTCATTCCACTGGAACAGATGAAATGTTTTCCTAGAAAATAATATACAATTATAAATTTTTAATTTACAAATTCATTTGAAACAATAGCTAAATGAATTTAATTTAGAGATGAAAAAACTTTAGAAAATTGATTTGGTCAGCGACAGGTGAAAAGGAACATCAGTTTTTACTAAAACTGGTAAAACGACTTGCTGGGCATACTGTATGTTCCATCTATTTTCATTTATTTTAGTCGCTTCAGGCTTCAATAGACATGAAGTGGCTAAAAGTATTGACTGGTCCATTTTTCAGGATGTTATGAATGCAATTAAAAAATAAAAACACCGATGACAAAGACATCCTCAAGGGTGTAAAAAAAAGATGGTTAATGGAAAACTCCGCCAAAGTTTTCTTGAAACGTCTTATGCTTCAAAAACTGTAAGACTTATAATTGTGTATAATCTTATAGACATGGTAAAAAGTACCAGACAAATAAGCTTGGTCAGTCTATCTCGGAAAATGCTGGGCACAATGGTGTCTGTAAATTGCTGCTGGTGTCTGAATTTAGGTGGTCCACCACTACCCGTTGCTTGATGAAGTACTTAAATATCATTTTTCCTCTGGTGAAACTTAGATTATTTACTGGGTAAAATGTTCTGTTTTATGGTATTTCTTGATTTTATTTGAAAGTGCAAATTTCAGAAAGGAGCATACTATTTGAAATATAATTGACTTAACCCCTTGACAAGTTAAAAGACCCCCTTTGACAGGATCAATGGTAATCTCGATCATTGCTATAGTACCTTGAGGTACTATAAAAAACATAAAAAAACAAGAAAAGTCTAATATTTCTGTAATCACACTGACCTGAAGAATAAACCCACCTTATCATTTATACCAGTCAGTGAACTGCACAAAAATAAAAATATGAACAATTCTTGTGATCTATTTGTTCATTCTGCCGCCCAAAAATCGGAATAAGGCTCGGCTCACATTTATCCTGCACTCTCCGCTGAGCGCTTTCATTAGGGTTCCTGTGTAAATTCCAAAAACCGTGATTCAGACAATGCCGCCAATGAAACCACTCACTTATGCGGCAGATGAAGACACTTTGGACTCCGTCTGGTCCCTATTTTGCTGATGTGACATTATTTTAGGTGTCTTTTTAGCACACAAGTGTGGTTGATAGTGTTGAGCGATACCTTCCGATATCAGGAAATATCGTATCGGATTGGATCGGACCGATACTCAAAAAGTATCGGATATCGCCGATTTCGATACCGGAAACCAATGCAAGTCAATGGGACAGAAATATCGGAATGAAAATAAACCCTTTCTTTCTTTGTAGGTTAATTCTACATGAAGTAAAACAACTAAGAATAATGTAGAATGTATTATGCGAAAAGCCGGCAATTCATCAGCGGCATACACCGGTACCCGACAATTTACAACAGAAAGAATAGAGCTTCACACATAGATTAGATAGATAGAAACATGTCAGTCACATATATAAGAAGTACAGTGACAGTGTTGCTTAATGTACTTGTCATTTAGTGCAAAGGATTTATTAAAAAAAATATTAGTGTTTTCGTGCACCGTCTCTTTAAGAAAGCCGGCCGGCAATTCAGCATCTGTACCCGACAATTTAGAATAGAAGGAATAGAGAATCATACATAGATTAGATAGATAGAAACATGTCAGTCACATATATATGAAGTACAGTGACAGTGTTGATTACTGTGCTTGTCATTTAGTGTTAAAATAAAGGATTTATTTAAAAAAAAATTGGCGTGGGGTTCCCCGTAATTTTAGTCTCTAGCGGAGGTTAAGCAGACGGCTGGGGCAGATGTTTGAAGCCTGGGAAGGGGGTAATAACCACGGAGCTTCCCAGGCTGCTAATATCAGCCCCCAGCGGAATACTTAGCCTTTACTAGCTATTAAAATGGGGGACCCCCCCCAAAAAATGACGTGGGGTTCCCCCTAATTTAATAGCTAGCAAAGGCTAGGCAGACAGATGGGGGCTGATATTAATAGCCCAGGAAGGGTGCCATGAATATTGGCCCCCTCCCAGGCTAGAAACACCAGCCGTCAGCCGCCCCAGAAATGGCGCATCCATAGGATGCGCCAATTCTGGCACTTAGCCTCGCTCTTCCCACTGCCCTGTAGCGGTGGCAGTGGGGTAATAGGGCTGGGGTTGATGTCAGCTTATAATACCAGCTGACATCAAGCCCAGGTTAGTAATGGAGAGGCGTCTATAAGACTCCCCCATTACTAACCCAATAGTCAAAGTTAAAAAAAAAACACAAACACCCAGAATAAAGTCCTTTAATTGAAATAAACACACATTCCTTTATTGCTCTAAATTAAACCATACTTACCGTCACGCCCATTCCACCTGAAGCCAATGATCTCCTGCAATAAAAGAAAAATAATAAACCAACCTCATCCTTACCTTTCCATGGTTCCCACGATGGCTCCAGCTCTGCTACATCGAGATGACAGGCTGGACCGCAGCAGAACGCTGCCATCCAGCCTGTCATCCCGCGGACACTGAGAAGCGCAGGCATGCTTGCGCTCCTCAGTGTCAGGCTGTGACGGCATCCAGATGAGCCGACAATGAACTCACCTCACCTCATGCACGTCACTGACAGCGTGGGAAAATTCTCCTGCACTCAGCGCTTCAGCGTGAGAATTTTCCCACGCTGTCAGTGACGTGCATGAGGTGAGGTCATGTCCAATGAACTCGGCTCACCTCATGTACGTCACTGACAGCGTGGGAGAATTCTCACGCTGAAGCGCTGAGTGCAGGAGAATTTTCCCACGCTGTCAGTGACGTGCATGAGGTGAGCCGAGTTCATTGGACATGACCTCACCTCATGCACGTCACTGACAGCGTGGGAAAATTCTCCTGCACTCAGCGCTTCAGCGTGAGAATTTTCCCACGCTGTCAGTGACGTGCATGAGGTGAGCTGAGTTCATTGGACATGAACTCGGCTCATCTGGATGACGTCACAGAGAGACACTGAGGAGCACAAGCATGCCTGCGCTTCTCAGTGTCTGCGGGATGACAGGCTGGATGGCAGCGTTCTGCTGCGGTCCAGCCTGTCATCTCGATGTAGCAGAGCTGGAGCTGTCGTGGGATCCATGGGAAGGTAAGGATGAGGTTGGTTTATTATTTTTCTTTTATTGCAGGAGATCGTTGGCTTCAGCTGGAATGGGCGTGATGGTAAGTATGGTTTAATTTAGAACAATAAAGAATTGTGTCTTTATTTCAATTAAAGGACTTTATTCTGGGTGTTGTGTTTTTTTTAAATACTTTACTAGAAATTCATGGTGGTCATGTCTAATATTGGCGTGACCCCATGAATTTCGGGCTTAGGGCCAGCTTATAATGCCAAGCTGGCCTTAACCCTTTTGTTACCCAGTGAGCCACCGCACCAGGGCCCTGGATGAGTTGGGTACAGCGCCAGAAGATGGCGCTTCTATGAACGTGCCATTTTCCGGGGCGGCTGCGGACTGCAATTTGCAGCGGGTGGGGCCCAGAAAGCTTGTGCCTCCCTGCGCTGCAGATTCCAGCCCCCAGCTGCCTAGTTGTACCTGGCTGGACACAAAAATAGGGCGAAGCTCCACGTATTTTTTTTTTTAATTATTTCATGAAATTCATGAAATAATTAAGAAAAAAAGGGCTTCCCTATATTGTTGTGTCCGGCCAGGTATAAATAGGCAGCTGGTGGTTGGGGGCAGTCCGTTCCTGCCTGCTGTACCTGGCTGGACACAAATATAGTGCGAAGCCCCACGTCAATTTTTTTTTAATTATTTCATGAATTTCCTGAAATAATTTAAAAAAAATTGAAGTGGGGCTTCGCACTATATTTGTGTCCAGCCAGGTACAGCAGGCAGGAACGGGCTGCCCCCAACCACCAGCTGCCTATTTGTACCTGGCCGGACACAACAATATCAGGAAGCCCTTTTTTAAAAAAAATATTTCATGAAATAATTAAAAAAAAAAATACGTGGGGCTTCTTCCTATTTTTGTGTCCAGCCAGGTACAACTAGGCAGCTGGGGGATGGAATCTGCAGCGCAGGGAGACCCAAGCTTTCTGGGCCTCCCCCCCACTGCAAATTGCAGTCCGCAGCCACCCCAGAAAATGGCGCGTTCATAGAAGCTGGATGCTGTACCTGGCTGGCATACAAAAATATGGCAAAGCCCACGTCAAAATTTTTGGGAAAAATTAATTAAAAAATAAATAATAATTTAGGGACTGCATCTTTATTAACTCCTCAAATGTCATTTAGTGTTAAAATAAAGGATTTATTTTAAAAAAAAATTGGCGTGGGATCCCCCATAATTTTAGTCTCTAGCGGAGGTTAAGCAGACGGCTGGGGCAGATGTTTGAAGCCTGGGAAGGGGGTAATACCCACGGAGCTTCCCAGACTACTAATATCAGCCCCCAGCTGAATACCTAGCCTTTACTAGCTATTAAAATGGGGGACCCCCCAAAAAAATTGACGTGGGGTCCCCCCTATTTTAATAGCTAGCAAAGGCTAGGCAGACAGCTGGGGGCTGATATTAATAGCCCAGGAAGGGTGCCATGAATATTGGCCCCCTCCCAGGCTAGAAACACCAGCCGTCAGCCGCCCCAGAAATGGCGCATCCATAGGATGCGCCAATTCTGGCACTTAGCCTCGCTCTTCCACGCTGCCCTGGTGCGGTGGCAGGGGGTAATGGGGCTGGGGTTCATGTCAGCGCCAGCTGCCATGAAGCCCAGGTTAGTAATGATGGGCGTCTATAAGACACCCCCATTACTAACCTACAAAGTGTTAAAAAGAAAAAACACACTACACCCAGAAAAAAATTATTTATTTGAAATAAAACACACAATTTTATTTAATTCTTAGTTTACTAAAAAAAAATAGTTACCTGTCCACGTTCCTGCGCTGATCTCCCATGCACAGCTGTCACATCTGGAGATGGTGACAGCTGTGCATGGCTGCTGTAAGCTCACACTGCCGGGAACACGTCCGCTCCCGGCAGCGGGAGCCACTGACTGAGGTCACCGGAGTGCATTCAGGCAGCGCAGCTCCGGAGACCTCCTTTACGGCACTGCTGTACCGTGGGAATTTCTCACGATACAGCAGGGCCGTAAAGGAGCTGACCGGAGCAGCGCTGCCTGAACTCCGGCGAACCCGCTTATGCAATGACAGGGCTGCTTTACGGCCCCGTCATTCTAGCGGCGGCAGCGGTTCAGAGCGGTCACATTGTATGTGGCTGCTCTGACCTGGAGATCATCGTGGGACACTCGTGGACTACTACGGAGGGGTAAGGATAAGGTTGTGGTTTATTATTTTACATTTTATTACAGGAGATCGATGGCTTCGGGGAATTAGGTGTCTAGGTGAGTATAGGTGTAGTTTTTTATTTTTTACTTTATTTTAGGTGGCGATCGGCGGGGACAGGTAATGTATGAACTAATTTATTGTAGGCAACCACTGGCCACCAATGACATGTATTTAAAATTTATTGGGGACACAGTAGGGCAATTTAAATAGCAGGATCAGGCTGATGGGAACTACTGCTCCCATCGAGCTGATCCTGCTGGCACGAGTGGACGGGGGACAGACATAGGCCGATGGGAGTAGTAGTGTCACATCGGCCTATGTCTGCCTGCACGCACACACCCCCAGACATCGCACACACCCGCAGACATCGAGCAGACATCGCACAGACATCGCACAGACACCGCACACACCCGCAGACACCGCACAGACACCCCACACACCGCGCACACCCACACAGACACCCACACACACCAATCATGACCGTTCTGGGAGGTGTGGCTGACCTGTGCGACCGTGGGAAATTTCATTTCAGTTCATGCAGTCAAGCATGAACTCACATGAACCATCTGAGGGCACCGCGGCGACTTCAAATGAACAGCTGATCGGCATCACCTGATACCTCAGCTGTTCATTTGAAATAACCGGCGGGAAAGCGCAGCACAGAACGGGAAAGCCGGCGGTGAAGTCTTTTCACTGCCGGCTTCCCCGCCCGGGTCCTTCGCTCCCCGCTCCTTGGTGCTGCGCTCCCCGCCCGGTCCTAACTTATGATCGGGATGGGAGGTGGCGAGGGGAGCGGAGGATCGGGGTGGGAGGCTGCGGGGAAGCAGTATGGGGCTGTGTGATTGTTTAAAAGCCGGCTGCTTTTTACCGCGCGCCTGCTTTTAAACAATCAGGAGAATTCTCCCACGCTGGGATGGCATTCTGATGACAGGCTGGATCTCAGCTGAGCGCTGCCATCCAGCTTGTCATCCTTCAGAGACACTGCAGAGCGCAGGCATTATGGGAACTTCCGATTCCGGTATTCGATATTCTAAAAGTATCGGAATTAAGTATCGGAATGCTCAACACTAGTGGTTGACCACCACTTTGTGCACGCCTAAAAAGATGGATACCACCAGAGCAGACGCCAAATGGAATCCAAAGTGTCTCCATCTGCTTCATTATGGTGGGTTGTTCCGTTGTGGGTTTCATCAGAATCGTATTTTTGAGGGATTTACACGGAAAACTTGATATCAGTTCTCAGAGTAGAACATAAAAATGTGATCCCAGCCTTATACTGAAAGCGATCAAAAAATATTATGTACCCCAAAAATGTTACCAATAAAACCCCTAAATTATCCCGCACAAAACCAGCCCCCACTCAGGTTTGTCATCTGTCCCTGGAAATATAGGGGTTACCATGGTACTGGTAGAACAAAAAATATGGAAATGTGACAAGACTCCCACCCCTTGAAATAAAATCCAGAGAAATCTGTGCTCCCAAATTCAAATGTCCCCCTCCTTCTTGGAGTCCCACTGTGCCTAAACTGCAGTAAGCTTAGCGCTGTAAATTGCAGTAATTAGTAAGCTTCTCTCCAGAAGCACAAGCTGGGCACAGTAAATGGGGGTGCTACAATATATGGGGGCTACACTATATGGGGGCACAATGTATAGGCACTAAACTAGCGTATTTGCAATTCACCAGATTAAAGGATGGCATGGATGTTACCAAATAGTCATTGTTTTGACACCTCAGGGGTTCGGCTAATAGAGCCTACATTCAAATGGAATCTGCGTTCTAAAAGCCAAGCAGCACTCCTTCCCATTCGATCTTTGTCATGTGCTCAAACAGCAGTGAACAACCACATATGACATACTGACACTTTCGGTAAAAATTGGATAACAAGTCATGAGGTTCATTTTCTCTTATTACCCCTCTTGCACATTAAAAAAATTTAGTGCTAAAACAGTATTTTAGTGAAAAAAAAGTAATTTTTTGTTTTCACATCTAAATGTTATAACGTTTTTTGAATCACCTGTAGGTTAAAAATGCTTAGTACACCACTAGATGAATTCCTTGAGGGGTCTAGTTTCCAAAATAGAGTCCATTGTTTTTTTTACATTTTTGGGTGTCAATAAATGCGACATGGCATTCACAATCTATTCTAGCCAAATTTACGCTCCAAATATCAAATGGCACTTGCCCAAGCAACAGTTTGGTTCAAGACAAATTGTGTAACAAATTATTTGGTCTTTTTTCTCCTATTATCCATTGTGAAAATTACAAATTTGGGGCTAAAACAACATCTTAGCAGAAAAAAACTAATTTTCAATTTCACATCTACATTTTAAAACATTCTGTGAAGTACCTGCAGGTTCAACATGCTCAACAAAGCCCTAGATGAATTCCATGATGGGTCTAGTTTCCAAAATGGGGGTTTCTGCTGTTTTGGTACCCCAGGGGCTTTGCAATTGAGACATGCTGTCTGCAATCTATTCCAGACAAATTTACATTGCGAATACCAAATGTCGCTTCTTCCTTTCCCTGTCGTGTGTCCAAACAGAACTTTTTGACCACATGTGGGGTACTGCCACACTCAGAAGAAAGTGGGTAACAAACTTTTTTGTGTTTCCTCTTGCAAAAGTGAAAAATGTAAAAATAAAGCAACATTTTTCTGAAAAAAATGACAATTTTCAATATGACGAACTAATGTTATCAAATTCTGGGTGGTACCTGTGGGTTCAAAATGCTCACTATACCCCTGGATAAAATCCTGAAGGGGTATAGTTTCCAAAAAAGTTGTGGGGGTTTTCTGATGTTTAGGCACATTAGGGGCCCTACAAATTCGACATTGTGCCCGCAATCTATTTTAGCCAAATTTATGTTCCAAAATTCAAATGGTGCTTTTTCGCTTCCAAGCTCTGCTGTTTGTCCAAATAGGGTTTCTGACCACATGCAAGGTATCAATGCGCTCAGAAGAAACGGATTAACAAATTATAGGGTCCATTTTGTTGTGCTACTCCTGGTAAAAGTGAAAAAATTAGGACTAAAGCAACATTTTACAGAAAAAATTCCAATTTTTTTTTCATTCCACTTTGCATTAATTCCTTTGTAGTAGTACCTGTATAGTTAGAAAATTTCCTGACCACAGTTTTGAAGTTTTAGGGGTGCAATTTTTAAGATGGTGTCACTTTTGGGGAGTTTCTAATATATAGGCCCCTCAAAGTCCATTTAAATCTTAATAGGTCCCTAAAGAAGCAGGTTTTGTAAATGTCTTCAAATTCTAACAAAATGAAATGACATTTGAAAAATGAGAGCGATGTAAAGTAGGCATTTGAGAAATGTTATTTATTAATTATTTTGTATGTACAGAATTGCTAACAGGTTTGAGGCTATAAAAGTTGAAAGTTTGAAAATTGCGAATTTTTCTAAATTTTCACTAAAATTACGATATTTTTACAAAAACATATCAACCTAAATTTACCACAAGTACAATGAGTCATGCAAAACCAGTCTCTGAATCACTGGGATACATTGAAGCCTTCGGCGGCCTTTTTACTGAAGCCCACAGCCGCGAAAGCAATGTGTAGAGCGGGGACTCCACTCCTGCCTGCACCGCCAACATATTCATGAAGCTCACCTCCGGGACACCCCCTCCTCCCAGCCTACGGCCCGCAGCACTCCTGCTGCCAGTTTCCTGCAGTGGTGACCCTGCCTCCTGTGACACCTCTTTACTGCCACCGCCCTCCCTGGAAAGCTAAATTTGAACTATAAGACGGGCCCCAATTTGACACATTAAAACATTTTTTTTCCTATTTTCCTATTATTTATTTCCTATAAATTTGAGGTGCGTTTTATGGTCTTGGGCATCATGCAGTCCACAAAATACGGTAACTACATTTTTTGGCAGATTTTTACTCCTGCCTTCTCTATGAGATAGCCTCTGGAATCAGCTTATCTCTCTCGTAGTCGGTAGTGTTCACACAGGCACAGGGTTTCGATGTCATAAATGGAATAATGTTTATTTCCACAGGTTGCACAGCACCAAAAGCAAAATCATAAACATAAATTCCTAGCCTTGTCCCGGCGCTAACTAAACAGTAAAGATCCTGACTACTTTAGAGACTGCTAATCTAGCCCCAGTTTGATCAAACAAAACCGCTATTGTCCAAAGCAACTACTGATACTTGCAGTTTGGTATACATGGCCTGTGCAGACCCTTCTCAGAGAGATTCTGGCTTGTCTCTCTCTTCAGTTTCCATACACACACACAGTCTGCTCAGCCTTTCCAGCAAACTGACTTAGATGAACACCTAGCCTGTTTATATGCAGAGCTAGCCAGGTGCACTTAATCAGAGCCTGCAAATCTAGGATTCAACCCTAGCCTGGCTAACATTGTGCAAAGAGGGAGGGTATCTAGCAAGGGCTGGGTAGCATCTGCCAACCCAACCTGTGTATAGGGTGCCACTTTACCAAAACAGACTTTGTGAGGTAGCGTGGCCTTCCCTAAGACCACTCCCAGGTGGGCCTCAGGAATTCTACAGGGCTTTAAATTGACCTGAGCGGGATGCTCATGTTTGATGACATAAATGTGACCTAGTAACTCCAAGAAGATGCCCCTATTTTTGGGTAGCACGCTTACATTTTCCAGAGTACCTTTTACCGTAAAAGTCTCTGAGCTGGGCAGTCCCAAAGTTCTCCTGGGACTCTCCCAGGTCATGAACATGCAGTTCAAGGGAAGCTTCATCATCATCCTCGCTAGCTAGTACAGTGAAATGAGATTCACCGTTTACATCATGTGACCTTGTTACCATAGCCGACTCCTGGCGGCATACTGGAGTACTGGGTGCTGCACATTTAGCTCACAAGCCCCAGAACAAAGGAAAATCTCGATCAAAAACAATAGCATGCAACAAGTTCTTGATCACTTCCAATTGGTGGGACATGGATCCACAGTCTGTGCGTATGTCAACCTGGGCCATGGGATAGTTCTCACCCCCTTCCCAGAGACTAGCACATGGGGAAGTGTGGCCCTTACTAGGGTCACCAAACTCCCTGAGTCCAGGAGTCCCTTTACTTGGACACCGTTCACAGTCAGCTGGCATGCCTGAGGCCCCTCGCCAGGATGAAGAACTGCACTGCAGTAAGGGTAGGTGAAGCAAGAGCAGCGTCGGTCTAAAAAGCAGTTAATTTGTTCTGAGTTCAGGGGACAGTTGGTTGATATATGACCTATGGCACGACACCTCCAACAGACAATGCTACGAGATGTACCCCTTGAACCAGGTTGTGACCCCTCTTGGATCTTTGGGCACCCCTCTGACGTGGTCTTGCGCCTCTTCTTAGGAATATTCCAGATAAGTGACCTTAGGCTGCCTTGATTGCTCAGGGAATTCTCCATAGACAAATATATTTCTATGAGGCTTACGAGGTCGCCTGCATTCTGGAGATCTCCTTGAGCAACCCAGCTTTGCATGGATTTAGGTAGTGAGTGAATAAATCGGTCCACTGCCACTTTTTCCACCATCTGTGGTGGAGAGCAGGTCTCAGACTGCAGCCATTTTTGCACCAGGTGTAACAGGTCAGACATCTGGGAATGCAAAGGCTTGTCCTTTTGGTAGCACCAGAGGTGCACCCGTTGTACACCCGAACTGCCAGGGTTAAGCCCAAATGTGCCATAATCTGCACCTTCAGTTTGTCGTACTCCTTGGAATCCTGCAGGGCAGGGTAGTAGTATGCTTTCTGCGATTCCCCAATAAGTTGCGAAGCTAGGACCTCCTACCATTGCTCTGGGGGGCAGTTTCTCCCTGTTTGCTACCCTCTCAAACAGTCAGTTAAGTCTCAATGTCATCATCCAAAATGATTTTCAGCAAAGTCTTCCACACTAGTTCGCTTCACACGGTTACCCTCACTTTGGCTGGTGGAAGTTACCGTCTCCCTGGTCCGGAGAGTTTCTGTCAGGAGAGGCATCTGCAGCTGAACCTGCTGTTAATGCTGTTGATGCTGCTGTTCTAACTGCTGCTGCAACTTCTGCTGCTGCTGTTGTGACTGCTGTATCAGGAGTTTGTTGGTTTAATTTGGATCTGCTGCTGCTGTAGCTGTTGCACATGGACCAATTGCTTAGCTCCTCCATGATTTCAGACTGTTTGCAATGCTGCAGTTGCCTTTACTCAGGGCATTCAATCTTCACTGTGCAATCACCTATACACTCTGGAACTTCATGACCGCACTCTTCACCAATTGTAGGGGTTCATCCCATCTAATAGGCGGTAGCGTTCACACATGCACAGGGTTTTGATGTCATTAACGTCATTAACGGAATAATGTTTATTTCCACAGGTTGCACAGCACTAAAAGCAAAATCATAAACATAAATCCTTAGCCTTGTCCATGCACTAAGTAAACAGTATAGACCCTGACTCTTCAAACACTGCTGAGCTAGCCCCAGTTCGGTCAAACCAAACTGCTATCGTCCATAGCATCCACTGATACTTGCAGTTTGATGTACACGGACTATGCATTCTCACAGAGATTCTGACTTGTCTCTCTCTTCAACTTCAACACAAATTCAGTCTGCTCAGCCTCTCCAGCAGACTGAATTAGATGAACACCTAGCCTGTTTATGCATAGCCAGCCAGGTGCATGTAATCAGAGCCTGTAGAGGTAGGGTTTAACCCTAGCGTACCTGGCATTTACACCAGGTGCAACAAAAGGATCTATCATAGGAATTTCAAGATTCCAATTCTTCTATTTACAGATACCTGTTGAGGGAGAGTCAGTAAGCCTTCATAAACATTGGAATGTAAGCGCTCTGTCAATATAAGTGTGTTTCCCTGACTTTATTTTTTCGGGGGGCATTAGAGCAGATGTTATTGCCTGTGAAGTGACTATGCTTATATTTCACAATATCTTTAACTCTTACAGGTACAATTTCTACATTATAAGAGTTGCTTGCTATGTGCTCATTAAAAAGGATTAACTTTATTAGTCTTTAATCCCTTAATGAATTTCATAGCTGCTTTTATGTCTATTAAAGAGGATCTGTTAACAGGTCAAAAGTGTCCAGTTTTTGCCCTTTTTTATTATTTCTGCTCCCCTAAGTATTCTGCTTTTTTTCTTTTTTTAAATCTGCCATATATTTCTACAGATATACATCTTTTTATTTAGTGTTAATTTTCAAGATCTTTTCAAAGGGGGTGGGCTCATGCCTTTGGGGGCATGTCTTTAGGCTGCTCTGCATTATTATCCTTTGAGCACTGTCCCCTGATAAAGACCATAAAAGTTGGCACTACATAATAAGGCCGAGATCTCTAAAGCTAGACTCTTAAAAAATATATATATTCAGGGGAGCAGTGGACAATGGAAATTAATTATTAAATTGGTATAGCAGAAAAGTGGGGTACAGAAATTAACTTTTAATTAATATGTTTTAAAAAAATGTTGATCACACAACTATGTTACATTATTGTTATGTCCCAATTAATTAGGAGCACAGTACCATGCTATGAGAATAAAAAGTACATATATCCCTCATTAGATATCCATTTTAGAATAACCAATGCTATACTGGAAACACCAGTACTGCACTGTCATTCTTACAGTAGATTGATTACATTCTATGTTTAAGTTCTGGGCAATTTTTTGTTAGTATAAGTCCATACTTATTAGATACTTATGGACAAGGGAATGACATGATCACAGACAATGTACTTAATATACACTACCATTCAAAAGTTTGGGGTCACCCAGACAATTTTGTGTTTTCCATGAAAACTCATAGTTTTATTTATAAAATGAGTTGCAAAATGATTACAAAATATAGTCCAGACATTGACAAGGTTAGAAATAATGATTTTTATTAGAAAGACTAATTTTCTCCTTCAAACTTTGCTTTCGTCAAAGAATGCTCCCTTTGCAGCAATTGCAGCATGTTACAGATCCGGGTGGTGGAACCTCTGCGCTGCGGTGCAAGGAGAGACCAGAAAGGCGTTACTAAGTATCTACGCGGCCTGACCAGGGTCGCACGGCGGCTCAGTCGACTCCGTGAACCAGGGAGGGACCAAGCAGAGGGACCAGGTGCCACTCTGGGACCGACCTTGTATGAGAGCAGGTGACTCCCATGGGTCAGAAGGCAGGAACTGACCGGTACAGCGGAAGAGCATGGCAGGCAGGCTGACGGGTGGTCCAGGTAGTCAGGCAGGCTGATTCGGCTGATAGCCACACAGGTGCTCTGGGTAGGCAAGCTGGGGGGCAGAAAAGATAACAGGCAGGTGCTTCCAGGTAAGCAGGCAGGTGAGCACGGCAGGTAAAGGTAGGCAAACGGGCACAGCAGGTACCAGTCAGGTGCTTCCAGGTAAGCAGGCTGGCAGGCACGGCAGTTAACAGGCAGGCGCATCAAGGTAAGCAGGCTGGCAGGCAAGGCAGGTAACAAGCAGGTGCTTCCTGGTAAGCAGGCAGGCAGAGCCCATAGACAGACTGGCGGACTGGACTGAAGGAAGACTGTCGGGCTGGAAAGTAGTCAGGCTGGCAGACTGGAATGAAGATCAGACTGGCAGACAAGACTGACTTGCAGAGGACCTGAGGGCTGAAGCAAAGTAAGAATCACAAAGCAACAACCTTGCATGGGCATCTCCATATTGGAGGAGGTGCTTTAAATAGGGAGAGTCCTCCGGCCATTGGCGGGAAACTTTTTAGGACGGCATGCGCGGCCCCTTTAAGAGGGAGGGAGCGCGCGCTCCCTAAGCACAGTGCCTGGGAAGCAGCGTGCAGAAGCAGGGAGACCGGAAGACGCCGGAGAAGGAGCGCGGCGGGAAGGGGGACGGCGTCTCTGCCTAGCAGAGGGCAGAGCCGCCGATGCTACCCAGCATTGCAGACCTTTGGCATTCTAGCTGTTAATTTGCTGAGATAATCTTGAGAAATTTCACCCCATGCTTCCTGAAGCCCCTCCCACAAGTTGGATTGGCTTGATGGCCAGTTTTTGCGCACCATACGGTCAAGCTGCTCCCACAACAGCTCAATAGGGTTGAGATCTGGTGACTGCGCTGGCCACTCCATTACAGATAGAATACCAGCCGCCAGCTTATTCCCTAAATAGTTCATGCATAATTTGGAGGTGTGTTTGGGTCATTGTCCTGTTGTAGGATGAAACTGGCTCCAATCAAGCGCTGTCCACAGGGTATGGCATGGCATTGCAAAATGGAGTGATAGCCTTCCTTATTGAAAATCCCTTTTGCCTTGTACAAATCTCCCACTTTACAAGCACCAAAGCAACCCCAGACCATCACATTACCTCCACCATGCTTGACAGATGGTGTCAGGCAGTCTTCCAGCATCTTTTCAGTTCTTCTGCGTCTCACAAATGTTCTTCTGTGTGATCCAAACACCTCAAACTTTGATTCGTCTGTCCATAAAACGTTTTTCAAACTTCCTCTGTCCAATGTCTCTGTTCTTTTGCCCATATTAATCTTTTCCTTTTATTAGCCAGTCTCAGATATGGCTTTCTCTTTGCCACTTTGCCCTGAAGGTCAGCATCCCGGAGTCGACTCTTCATTGTAGACGTTGACACTGGCATTTTGCGTGTACTATTTAATGAAGCTGCCAGTTGAGGAGCTGTGAGGCGTCGATTTCTCAAACTAGAGACTCTAATGTACTTGTCTTGTTGCTCAGTTGTGCAGCGGGGCCTTCCACTTCTCTTTCTACTCTGGTTAGAGCCTGTTTGTGCTCTCCTCTGAAGGGAGTAGTACACACCGTTGTAGGAAATCTTCAGTTTCTTGGCAATTTCTCGCATGGAATAGCCTTCATTTCTAAGAACAAGAATAGACTGTCGAGTTTCACATGAAAGTTCTCTTTTTCTGGCCATTTTGAGAGTTTCATAGAAAAGACAAATGTAATGCTCCAGATTCTCAACTAGCTCAAAGGATGGTCAATTTTATAGCTTCTCAAATCAAAAAACGTTTTCAGCTGGGCTAACATACTTGTGCAAGGGTTTTCTAGGGTTTTCTAAACATCCATTAGCTTTCTTAAACAGTTAGCAAACACAATGTACCATTAAAACAGTGGGCTGGAGTGATGGTTGTTGGAAATGGGCCTCTATACACCTATGTAGGTATTGCAATAAAAACAAGACGTTTGCAGCTAGAATAGTCATTTACCACATTAACAATGTATAGAGTGTATTTCTGATTCATTTAATGTTAGCTTCATTGAAAAAAAAATACTTTTCTTTCAAAAATAATGGAATTTCTAAATGACCCCAAACTTTTGAACTGTAGTGTATATTGTCAACAATTAAAGAAATATATGGGAAAAATAGGTAGGTAACTACAAAGAGAAGTGGAACATTTTTTTAAGGCATAAAATGAAAAAAGTTATTTTTTAAGGGTTTTCAAATTAAAGGAATATGTTAATAACTATAAGGAGAGGGGAAATTTATTGCGGTATAAAACTGAAGAATGATGAAAAATTACAAAAATGACGGCTTTTGTAGGGATTTTCAGATGAAAACATATTTACTGACTAGAGAAGGGGGAGGTTTATATTAGTTAGTGAGCCATCTAGGGATGATAGTCTTAAAGGATGATGTCTATATACATTTTCTATGCTGGATGTCCCTATACTGTCCCTATATCCAGGTGTCACCTACCTAACCATAGGATTTGACACTCTAAATACCTGTGCATTAGTGCCTCCACTCCACGTCATCTTTCCCTTAATCACCCAGAAAATCCCTACCATATTTCATAAGTCAATAGTACACATGGAAATAATCAACTTTGTAATATATCATTTCAGAGAAATGTGCTTCTTTCTCTGCCAGACTTGATCAGTCATTATCAAAATTCTCAATTCTGAAGTAAAATCTGTATTCAGTGAAGACAGACCTTTCCATTACTGAGATAGGAGATGGCAGCTGCTGCAGATAAGATTCTATGTAGATAGGAGGAGAAGCTAGAAGCAGAGCTCGTCCCTCCTCCTCCCCCCATCTACATAGAATCTTATCAGTAGCAGCTGCCATCTCCTATCTCAGTAATGGGACAGTCTGTTTTTCACTGAATACAGATTTTACTTCAGAATTGAGAATTTTGATAATGACTGATCAATTTTGGCAGAGAAAGAAGCACATATCTTTAAAAAGATTACAAAGTTGATTATTTTCATGTGTACGCTTTAAAGTTGATATCTTCCAACACGTAACCTCCGATCCTCTAAAGACCTCCTTCTCTCCTCCACATTTACACGCTCCTCACCCAATTGTCTCCAAGACTTCTCCCAAACATCCCCCGTCCTCTGGAATTCTGTGCCCCAACAAGTCAGATTATCCACCATTTTTGGAACTTTCAGATGGAACTAGAAAACCCACCTCTTCAAAAAAGCTTACAACCTGTACTGACCCCACTGTCACCTCAACACCATAAGAGAGCTACTGCAACAACCCAACCTACTGTCTCTTTCCCTATTATCCTGTAGAATGTAATTCCGCAAGGGCAGGGCCCTTTCCCCTCTGTACCAATCTGTCATTGTTAGTTTGATCACTATAATCTACTGTATATTTATATTTTGCATGTAACCCATTCTCATGTACAGCATCATGGCAATGGTGCTCTAAAAATAAATAAATAATAATAATAATAATAACAACCACAAAACCATTTGAATAAAGGGATACAAATAAGTATAGAGTACTCTACTAACTGTGGTACCATCCCTAACTTGTATATGTAAGTAGCCTGTGGATTACCGTAGGGAACACTGTAGTATATAGAGTAATTTTTAGTGATTCCAAACCTTTACATTTGTGCAGTTGAAGTTATGTATCTGATAGACGCATTTCTGAATGTCAAATACAATCATAACCCAGAGCACAAATTAGCTGTAAAAGGGAACATGCGCTATTCAGAGGTTGATTTTTTAGGTTATATTGAAGGAGAAAGTATTGATTGGCTACTTTTGGATAAGTCGGTTTCTTTTTCCAGTGCAGTTGTAATCGTTTCAGAAGCCTTAACACACAGAAGGAGGCCGGCATATCAATCACAAAACCTCAATACTCCTTTTATCTCACAGATCAATAAGCAGACGTGTAGCTAGCACATTATCTTCAATGCTTTTATGAAGCAGCTAAATTTACTCTCAGGAGCCTATATCTTCAACAGCATAGAAGACAAACAGATTGAGGTGTTAATCTTCGTAGATGTACAGCTTCTAGCTCTGGGTCATCTATAACATCACTTATAATGATTTAGAACAGATTAGACCCTTTCCCTCCTTCATCATATTAATCGGTCTCTTCATATTCAATCAATCATTAATGCAAGACTACGTTTTTCTCTTTGTTAAGAGTATGATTGCAGAGTGAAGCCAAGAACCAATTATGAGGTTTACTTGCAATATTGCTTCCACTGAGAAGCAAAATGCATATACTATCCTGTAGCAACAATAGTATAAGTTTAGGAATAGAAAGCAGAGCTATGATTTGCTGACCTCTTAGGCACAAGTCACATTTTTCACATAGAATCTGCATAAAAAAAGCATAAAAAAGTGAAAAAAATGAATACATGCACAGCACTGTCAAAGCGACTTGCTGTGCATATGTTTTGTCTGAAACTTCTTTTAACTGCTTCAGGCTTGAAATCTGTGAAATGGACAAACAAAGTGACCTGACCTTTCTTCAGTCCACTTGGAAACTATCTCTATTTTATGTGTAATATTTTTTTAAAGGCACCACAAAAACGACTAAAGAGGCGGCAAAGAAGAGGCATCAGGAAAAACACTTTTGGCATTATTGTAAAATGTCTTTGGCTTCAAACACTAAGCAGGTACGCTGACATCTATAAAATGCAGTGTCCAGTTACCTTTGTTCACGTTTCTTGTAAGTTTGGATAAGGAATGCCCAACTGAGTACAAAACCAAGTATAAAAGCATGAGAA
Source organism: Phyllobates terribilis (assembly GCF_046119375.1). Classification (NCBI taxonomy): domain Eukaryota; kingdom Metazoa; phylum Chordata; class Amphibia; order Anura; family Dendrobatidae; genus Phyllobates; species Phyllobates terribilis. The sequence goes on from NW_027362762.1 coordinate 698,715,487, forward strand.
TTTCTATCATAGTATTTGGTTATGAGAACCGCAATTAAGATGCATCTTACAATATTTGGGAACTGTACAATCTACAAGTAATAAATTTTTCTCAATATGCACCTTTTATACTTTGTTTCATTTATTTTCTTATTCCAGACAAAAGCCAAATCCAATAGTGAAAAATCAGAATTTTGTTCTGTTGGATATTGTATAAATGTCACATAAAAAATGTAGCATACTCTATTAAGTGTGGAATTACAGAGCAGTGATTCTATGTGAGAACATCTCCAATACATGGCCCTATAGAGCAACAAAACTTCACAACCTCTACAGATTCATTTCAATGATTACATGGCCTCCATATTACCTCTTGTACACAACTCTGCTGTGAACTAAAAGATTTGGTCAACTTTTTTTAGACTACAGATTTAGTAGTCATCATCTTGATGACTGCAGCATGCAATGCCGGTTGTGTTGTGTACTAAAGCTACTTGCATAGCGGGCCACCCATTCAAAGGGCTATACTTCTTCAAATAGCTTAGAGCTGTGAACTGCCCTTTTCCACAGTATTAACATAGAGAGCTGTCAGCCATGGTGATGATTTTTAGGTGTGCAATTTCATGGAATTCTACCATTCAAAATCAAAGCACCCTGCTTCTTCAGTGAATTGTTTCTTAACTAGCAACATAGGAGGCTGGTACCAACTAGCTATAAAATATAGTGTTAATCATGCTGAAATATGATACCATGGGTAAAAAGACATATCCATTACATATACTGATTCTCATATTTCTACTATAAGTCAAGGTCAACAGAGATTTTGAAACCACAGATTTATAAGTGCATATAGCTTATAGACAACATATAAAGTGCCTCCATTACTAATATGTAGCTTAGTCTTGATGATCAGAATATCCTAATTGAAAGTTATATCATATAGCATCTTTAAAAAAAATGCTCTTTGCTCAACCATTTTCTGAGATATAATGACAAAGGGAAGCAAAATAATATATAAAAAGTCAAGTAAAAAGTCAAGTAAAACTAGTACAACACAAGTAACACAATTACAAAGATGGCCTATCCAGAGAACATGCAAAACCTAAGATAAAAACAAAATACCCTGCAGTAAATAATATGTTTATTTATATAGCGTCAACATATTCCGCAGCGCTTTACAATTTAGACAATATCAGCACTGTCCCCAGTGGGGCTCACAATCTACATTCCCTATCTGTATGTCTTTTTGAATGTGTGGGAGGAAACCAGAGAACCCATAGGAAACCTATGCAACACAGGGGGAACATTCAAACTCCTTGCAGATGTTGTCCTTGCTGGAATTTGAACCCAGGACCCCAGCGCTGCAAGGCCGCAGTGCTAACCACTGAGCCACCGTGCTGACCTAATAAATGGCAGAAGTGCATCAAAATAATATAGGGTACTTGGTTAACATACGTTCAATACTTGGTTTTGAACATAAATGTAAAAGCCATCCCACCACGTCAATGTTACCCTATTCGAGATGGTCCTACCCTCTAGTATTAAAACCTTATCATATGTCTAATGACGTAAATGTAAATAATGGCTGAGCAGGATAGAGATTTCTCTCATTTGCCAGAGAAAAGGGACTAAATTGTCATTGACTATACCGGGCGAAGGGCAGTTCTTGAAACCCTGGGCAGTACTCTGATCCTGTCACAAATCGCTGCCCAGTCTCCCTACTGATATTTATCCACTCTTGCTGTTCTGCTCTGGCATCTATTGGTACTCGTCTGACTATAGGTCTCCCTTCTGTTTGCGCAATGTACCATATGTCCCTGCCGGGGGTAACGGCCCGTCTCCTGTATCCTCTCTGGTCGCTGGTCCGAACATGAATCTCCAATGTGGCGCCTTTAGTACTTCTGCGATGTCTGACAACCATGCCATCATAGCCTGCTCACGTCCTGCTGACCGGTGTCACTCAGGTGAGGAACCTTGACTGGAGTCGCTCGGACCTTTGAGGCTTGACCATCGACGTCAGGGTTGGGAACCTTGACTGGCGTCGCTCGGGTCTTCGGGGGCTTGACCTTTGACGTCTAGGCTGGTCGGATGCGTGGTACTTCTCTTCCTGACAGGAGCTCTGGACTCTGCTGCAGCTTCTCTCATCTGTCCCCTTGGTACCAAAATCACCTCAGATCTAGCGCCCTCGCTGTTTATCTCCTGAGCTGGTTTCCCTGATGGCACTCGACCCGGAGTCCTGATTAATCTTCTTCCTTCTGCTACGCTTCTTTGCTGTTTTGGTTCCACAGAGCTTTGTCTCCTCATATTCCTCCCTTCCAACTTCTACCAAGAGCCGCATACATTTTTGAGTTTTCTGTTGGATTTGCATCCAGACGAACTCATCTTGTGTGTACCGCGTAGGAGGGATGCCAGCATAGGCTCATTCTGCCCTGCACAGTTCTCTCGCAAGGGGTTCTTCTAAGAGATCCGAGGTTCCAGTCGGTTCACTGTGCATCAGCCCAGGTATATTGATCCACCCTTCATCATGATCGACCTCCAGTTAGTAACTGTTTCTAGTGGGGTCTTCAGGGGGAGCACCTTCTCCCATTTTTCCACCTCAGAAAGGCATTGGCGAAGCATATTTCTGTGCCACATGTGGTACCCCTGACAGTTCAGTCGCCACAGGGGTACTGCACCTCAGAATGAGGTGTGGTATCTCCTCTCCAAGGTAAGGATGGAGCACCACACAGGACCCCAACCACACACTCAACACTACACCACTCCAGTTCTGAAGGGGGCCTAAAAGCACCATAGTGCTGCCCCGGTCCTGAATGGAGGAGTTGAGGGGGCACCAAAGTTAGGGGGAACCAAGTAGTGAGTGAGGGTGGAGGAAGCACTTTACTTTAGCACTTAATAGAATCATATATAACAGGAGGCCATTTTAATAACCGGGTCTTTAGTCGTGGGTCTTTGGGAAGGCAGGTCAGCACAAGGCTGCCGTCGCCTCAGGGTCCACGGTTCCCGGTCTCAGGCCTCGAGACGGGGGATTGGGGCAGAGTAATAGCCAGCTCTGTCCCCGGTCAGAGTCCAACCAAGAAGGCCTAGGAGGGGAGCAGAGGAGTTAGGCTCCACAGGCGAAAGGATGTCAGGGTTTTTTTTTCTCTGTGGCACTGCACCCGCCAACGCTCTATCCCGCATCCCTTCTTCTACGCTGCCCTGAGGCCCCGCTCCACCTGTGGGGAGCCGCACTAACCAAGCTGCCTGACCACCGGCCTCAGAGGACTGTAGCAGTGCTGGTGATCCACACCAGACACCACGGGTGGCGTCACGAACTTTCCCATACACCTTTCCCCCATTCCTTCCTTCCTTTTTAAGAGTGACCCCAGGGTACGGGCCCGGGAGCCGGCCATCGTGACATCCCCCCAAAACTAACAGCAAGGCCCGGGCACCGAGTAGTCATCCCCATCCCCTGGGCGCGTCATCTCTTCCTGGCATCACGAACAGGATTTCGTGCCCGTGGCAACGGCAGAAATCTATACCCATTGCCATCGGGTACTGTGCGCCTTTCCTAAAGACTGTATTTCCACATTCCATGTGGCGCCCCCCCAAGAAGAACGGACGCCATTATGTGCAGGGAAAACAACTTAAGCCCTCCCATCGTGGGCCAGGTTCCCCAATGGTGCCAAAAGCTCAGACCGCCCATTGCCTTAGAGACTGTCCACATAGTTGTGTCCGTCAAGACGGATGGGACGTCCCAAGGAGTGCCCGTCTGCGAGCAGCCACTGAACCGCCCCCAAAAGAGGAGGAGAAAGAGAGGGAGACAAGCTGTGGCCTGGGCAAGTCTAGACAGAACACACCTGGCAGCAGCGATGGAAGAAGCGCAGGATATGCCCTCCGTCGCTGGCCCACCATCAGTCACCTCTCTTACCCTGGAGGGATACAGCTTGCATTTGACAGCGGAGGAGGCCGAGTTCCTCTGCGGTGAGACACAGGACCTGACCCGTAGAGTCGAGGAGGCTCAGCGGAGAGCGGTCGCGGAGTGGAGAGAAGACCTACTGGGGAAGCTTGCGGCCCGACGCCAGGACACGTCGCGCTCCACCAGCGATGCCCCAGCCCAGGCGAAAAAAGGAAGGAGGACGAGGAGGCCGCATGCAGCCCAGGAGCGGGTAAGAGTGAAACCCCTGTCCAGGGGCGCCGAGTGTGCCGACCTGCTCCTAGACCTCCTACCATCACCTCCATCCCCGGGCGCCACTGTTTGGGAGCAGCTCCTGGCCCCGGACCCTGAGGCCAAAGTCGCCGCAGCCTCCGGAGATCTGCTGCCCCTCCCACTCCCGGAATCATCGGCACCTGCCCTCACCTGGTTGTACTCACACCCGAACCCGGACTGGTCCGCAAGGGTCGAGGACCAGCAGCGGCCCCTGTTAACGCCGTTACCAGCACCCCTGGTTGCTTGCCCAAAAGTGGAGGCATTTAGATAGGACAACCAGTGGGTGGATCTAATGGGGTTTCCCTGGGAGACCCAAGCTGAGGCTCGACAGTGGGAGGAGCATTGCAGAAGTGAGCTCCTCCAGCTAGAGAAGGAGCGGCGTACCCGGAGGGTAAGCTGTGAAAAGTTAGAAGTGCGGTCAAAAGCCGCTAAGACCCAGACCAGGCGGGCGGAGGCCTCCCGTTTCAGTCCCCGGGAGGAAGGACTAATCGTTCGCTTCCACCAAGAAGCGGGCTGGGGCTTCATCCGCAGCCCCCAGTTCAATCATGACGTCTTTGTCAACCAGCGAGACGTTGAGTCCCACCTGGAACAAGGCCACCCAGACCGCAACTTGTACCCGGGAGATTTAGTCTCCTACACCTGCCAACACGGAGTCTGTGGGTGGCACGCCCTAGAGGTGCACCGGGTGTTCAAGGAAGATGCCCCCCTGCGCATTGCCACTGGAGACCGGTCCGGATCTCTGGGCAAACACAAACTGTACCCCCGGTGGGGATACCATCAGTAATGCGGCCCCGGAGGCTGAACTTCCTTGTTTTTCAGCTGTTACTTATGTTTTACTAAGACATTATGCCTGCGGACGGTGAGCAGTCAACAGACTGGATTGTAAATTGTTTGCACCTATTAAGGTGCCCCCTATTGGTTTTATAGGCACAACATTTGACCTCAGAAGCAAAACCTGTCTGGGTGGCACAAACGGAGGTCCTACTCGGGATCGCCATGCCCTGCAGCCACCCCAGGGCCTACGTGGAGGGTTTGCTTTGGACAGGTCCCTCATGCTGCTGAACTTGCACTTAAATAATATTTTCTACTGTTTTTCTATATGTATAATGTCTTTATATTTGTAATGTATAACCTGTAACGTTTAAGAGGAATGCCTCCCATAAAGGGAAGATTGTTATTGTTATGCAAAATATTTTTGAATGTCTGAAAAGACCCTGTCTTTGCTCTATTGCAGCCCGCGGACGTGCTGTGTTTCACCAGGGGGGAATGTGGCGCCCCGGAGGGTTCAGTCACCACAGGGGTACTGCACCTCAGAATGAGGTGTGGTATCTCCTCTCCAAGGTAAGGATGGAGCACCACACAGGACCCCAACCACACACTCAACACTACACCACTCCAGTTCTGAAGGGGGCCTAAGAGCACCATAGTGCTGACCCGGTCCTGAATAGAGGAGTTGGGGGGGGAACCAAAGTTAGGGGGAACCAAGTAGTGAGTGAGGATGGAGGAAGCACTTTACTTTAGCACTTAATAGAATCATATATAACAGGAGGCCATGTTGATAACCGGGTCTTTAGTCGTGGGTCTTTGGGACAGCAGGTCAGCTCAAGGCTGCCGTCGCCTCAGGATCCACGGTTCCCGGTCTCAGGCCTCGAGACGGGGGATTGGGGCAGAGTAATAACCGGCTCTGTCCCCGGTCAGAGTCCAACCAAGAAGGCCCAGGAGGGGAGCAGAGGAGTTAGGCTCCACAGGCGAAAGGATCTCAGGGGGTGCGGACGGAGTGGAGTTGCCACCTGCATACCTTATTCTGGCCCAGCCAGAGAGACAAATTCTTGAAATGGATACGTTAGAAAAGGCTAGGTATTCAGCTGGGGGCTGATATTAGTAGCCTGGGAAGCTCTGTGGGTATTACCCCCTTCCCAGGCTTCAAACATCTGCCCCAGCCGTCTGCTTAACCTCCGCTAGAGACTAAAAGTACGGGGAACCCCACGCCAATTTTTTTTTTAATAAATCCTTTATTTTAACACTAAATGACAAGTACAGTAACCAACACTGTCACTGTACTTATTATATATGTGACTGACATGTTTCTATCTAATCTATGTGTGATGCTCTATTCTTTCTATTCTAAATTGTCGGCTACCGGTGTATGCCGCTGATGAATTGCCGGCTTTTCATGTTTCACTGTGAGCACTGTCCCCATCGATTTGGGTAATCACTGTAATGCCACAACCACCATGGCTGGGGCATTACAGTGAGTGGCAGACAATTCCTGCATGATTGGTGCTCTAAATAGCACCAGACATGCAGGATGGGGACCCGATCTTCCGCCCGAGCATCTCGAAAGTACTTGGCGAGCTCCGAGCATCTCGAGTACTGAGATGCTCGGGTGAGTACCGAGAAGTGGCGAGCATGCTCGCTCATCACTAGCTGTCACTGATCATTTCTCCAAGTGGACTGAAGCAATAGCTGTTCCAGATAAGAGTGCGATGTCAGTAGCAAAATTTTTGTACACCATTATTTGCCACTTAGGCTGTATGGACACTTTGATTAGTAACCAGGGAAGAGAGTTTGTGAACTCGATCATCGACAACCTGACGGATCATTTTCAAACAGTACTGAGATGGTCGGGCGAGTACCGAGCAGCGGCGAGCATGCTCGCTCATCACTATTAACTATATATTTCCACATGTGTTAATTCATAGTTTTGATGCCTTCAGTGTGAATGTACAATTTTCAGTCATGAAAATACCGAAAAATCTTTAAATGAGAAGGTGTGTCCAAACTTTTGGTCTGTACTGTTTGTAAATGAGTAACTGCAATGATCTATATCTTAAAAGTAGTCAGGTAACTATCAAGAATTATGCCTTATGTACGTACTGCTTTGTAACAATTTAGTCCTCACTGAGAGACTGTGACTACTATATTTGCCTGCCTCATTCCTAATTTAGTGGCTTCAAGTAAACCCTGTTGTGACTGTGTTCAGCCCTAGCCAAACACAAGTTCGGACCCACTTACATATTAACTTCTTTTTACTAGAAAATTCAAAATGCAAATTAATGCAATTTTTTTGTGCGTACAGTATTTTTCATCAGAAGTTTTAATTTGTCATATGAAGGCAATATCTTCACCCCAATTTTCATTAGCCCTGTCTCCTTACTTTGGATCCTTTTCTATTAAACAAACTGGAGAGAAACCAAAGACAGTAGCTTTCACTCTGATGAGCTCATAGATGTATTATATGACTGGGTATCTATTTGCTTGGTACCCTTAGCAATAACAGCTGATCACCAGGGGTGCCAAACATGTACTAACCAGGACTAAACACTAGCTCTATAGTGGACTAAAAGACAAAATGTTATAGTCTGGCAACATTAAGTAGGATGGGTGAAATAGTTTCATAATGCATGTGTAAAATAATACTCAATTTTCTGCAGAACTACATCTCTAAATTTTTGTGTGTACAGTGTGCCTCAGCTGTATGCCTTGGTTCTCCGATTATATTCCTTTATTAAACACCAAAACAAGGATATATAGAATTTCAAAATATAGGATTTTTGCTGCCCCTAAGATCCAAGTCATTGGTGCTTTCTTTACTGTAAAGACCCACAAATAATAGCCATACTACAACATTATTACAGCACGAAACTTCCTCAAATTCTTTCATATTCCATGACTTGTCAATTATTATTATGACCTGAAATGAAAATTTCTGAATGGCTGTTGTTTACAATTTGGTGCCTGCTAAAATAAAAAGCTTTTGAACCTTATGTCCTTTTGCGCTTCCCTTATGCCAGTTTGCAAACCACCAAAGTGTTTTCTAATTAACACTTTGAATGTTATTTGAAAGTTGTGCCAAGAGTCTAATTGAACCTAAATTAATTACTTCCACAAAGCACCCAGTAGCACCATGCAAATGTCCAAATATCATTTACCGTAATCATTTTGGTAAATAATCTGAAAATCTAGGGGCCTACGGTCTGAGGATTACCAATCCCGAAATTCCAAAACTATGGAGCCCATTATTTTCAGTAATAGGAAACTCCTTTAAATTACCTAAGGTATACAGTTGCAATTAAAATTATTCAAACCCCATTCCAAATTAATTTCATTAACACGTTTTAAAAACTTTCTGCTGTTTGCAATAAACCAATTAAATAAGAACAATAGAAAATGCTGAATACTTATAACAATATAACAAGTTTAATACAGAATGCCAAATTTAATGAGTTCTGCAGTCTCAGAATTATTCAACCTCTACATAACAAGTGTCTTTAGTACTTAGCAAAGTTCCTTTTGGGTGTTATGATATGTTGCATGAATGATAGCCAGGCACCAGCTTCTGGCAGCATTCCAGAGGAATCTTAGCCCATTCTTCATGGGCAATATCCTTCAGATCACTAATATTCATGATTATGAGCTGTAATCGCTTTCTTTACATCCTGACAAAGATTTTCTATAGGGTTTAAGACAAATAACTGTAACGGTCAATCCAGAATCTTCCAGGATTTCTTCTGAGACCAAGCCATCTAGAACTTTAAAGTATTCTTGGGGTTATTTTGCTGTTGGAAGGTCCATTGATGCCCAAGTTTTAGATTCCTCAGAGAAAGTATTATCTTTTCTCCTAGGATTTCCAGATTCTTGACTTAATACATCTTGCCCCCCACAAACTTTAAAAAGCAAGTTTGTGGCATCACCACTGTCATGCTTCACTATTGGAAGGTTGTTTAGCGTATGCTTCAGTCATCTTCCTTCAGAAATACTGGTAATCAATAAGCACAAAAAGTTCCAGTTTTGCAAACTTATATTTATATGGCTATGAACTTATTTATATTGTTATGAACATATTGGAGCTGACTTTTCTTGTGCCCTTGGATCAGTAGAGGCATATGGCTTGAAATTTTAGCATGGTGACCTTCAGTGTTCAACATGTGCCTTACTGTGCAAACTGGAACTTCGGTGCCTGCTGCCACCAAATTTTGCTGAAGATCTTTTGCTGTGACTTGAGAGTTTTTGACCATATGCCTCAGGAATCTGGTGGCAGCCAATGATAGCGCCCTTATTCTGTTGCAGGTAGTGTAACCAATATTCCTTAGTATTAAACTTGCAAATTATGCTTCCAGTTGTATCTGTAGGAGCAATCAGTGCCTTTGCTATCTTTTCCTTGTTTGGCAATGTTTTCTTATTTTAACTTTTGGTCCATTGCCCATGAGAAATGGGCTAAGATTCCTCAGGAATGCTTCTGGAAGCTGGTATCTTGCTATGTATCACATTTGCACCATGTCATAACAGCCAAAGACCACATATACAAGTTGAGTATTTGGTCAGTATGCCATGCGGACACTATGGGGTCCGTGAGTCAAGGGGGCCCAGTGCCAGCGCCGGTACAGCCCCCCCTTCCCGCATTGTACTTTAAATTGTTTCGACATCCTGGATGCTGAGACACTTGAAAACAATGATGTGAGAGGGAGCCATCAGCTGACACTTCCTCTTAATTCATTCCCTCTCTGCGTCTGAGCTCTGTGACGTCTCAGTGCAGAAGGCTCGATGACATCCCTACAGTGCGTCCACTGTGCTGAGCAGTGCAGGGGGTCAGAAGGCCGGCAACTGCAAAGATCGGAGCAGCGGGGAATGGGGAGAGGTGAATATTTGTTTATTTATTTTTTATGTATGGAGCACTAAGGGGGCCCATTATACTCTATGGAGCACTATATGGGGCCCATTATACTGTATGGGCCCATTATACTGTATGGAGCACTATATGGGGTAAATTATACTGAATAGAGCACTATGTGGGGCCCATTATACTGAATGGAGCACTATATGGAGCCCATCATGCTGTATGGAGCACTTTATGGGGCCCATTTTACTTTATGGAGCACTATGTGGAACCCATTATACTGTATGGACCACTATGTGGGGCCATTACACTGTATGGAGCACTATCTGAGGCCCATTATACTGTATGGAGCACTATATGGGGCCCATTATACTGTAAGCAGTAGTATATGGGGTCCATTATACTGTATGGAAGACTGTGGTGCCCATAATACTCTATGGAAGACTATGTGGTGCTTATAATACTATATGGAGGAATATGTAGTGCGCATAATACTGTATTGAGGACTATGTGGTGCCCATAATACTATATGGAAGACTATGTGGTGCTTATAATAATATATGGAGGAATATGTGGTGCTCACAATACTGTATGGAGGACTATGTGGTGCCCATAATACTGTATTGAGGACTATGTGGTGCCCATAATACTATATGAAAGACTATGTGGTGCTTATAATACTATATGGAGGACTATGTGGGGCTCATAATTCTGTATGGAGGACTATGTGGTGCCCATAATACTGTATGGAGGACTTTGTGGTGCCCATAATACTGTATGGAGGACTATATAGGAGGAAAATGACTTTGTAAGAAGTGAGAGATGCTCTTCTGTGTCCCAGCCAAATATTAAGTTATTTTTGGCAGGCAAATAGAACTTCTGCTATGTGGATTTGTAAGCCAAAACCAGAAGTGGAACAGTCAGAAGAAAAGTATAATAGAAACATGTCACAACTGCTGTATTCATTACCCGCTGCTGGGTTTGGCTTACAAATACTGAGGCAAAAAACTCACCAAAGACTCAACATGTGCACGTGGCCATAGTGTGCTCTACTAAGTAGTAAACATTCTTTTCATGTAAAGATTGATAAACCTGAAACGACAGTAGTAAATAAAAGTGACATTTTGAGTTTAATTTGGTAAAAATACAGTACTTGTTACTGTATATTAGTTGTGTGGAGTAGTTTAAACTGGCTAATACAAAAAAAAATGCAAATGATCCAGCGAAAAAGGCATATAGAGAAAAATAAAACTAAAATAACTATGTAAGTGCCACAATACATATCATTCTCTCTGTGTGTTAAACTGTTGAGAGGTATGTTCTACGTGACTGTGACGCAATAGGACTTTCACTATATGGCGCCTAGTTCTATGTACCCCCCTGCTCAGGAGCATTATTATAATAAAGAGGCAATGAGGGTCATTATTATAAGGAGGTACAATGGGGGGTTTAATTATAAGGAGGCATTCTGGGGGGATCAATATCATTATAGGGCAAGCAAAGGAGGCACAAATTATGGATAGAAGAAAAGGTCTTGGCGGTCTGGGCCGAATGGAAAGGAAAAGGGAAAATTAATGACAACAATAAAAGAAAACATCACTGGTGAAAACCTGCACAGTAAACACATATATGCTCTGCAAAGCACTGGTGTAAAAATAATATTATCATTATACAGTCATAGCCGAAATTTTTGGTAATTGAAAGTGTTCCAGAAAGTTTCTCCCAGAAAGTTATTGCAATTACACATGTAGTATGTGCTGATGCACCCTGAGCCTGCAGAACAGCTTGAAATTCTTTGGAACTTGATTGAGGCTGCTTATCCACCATCTGGACTATAATGCATTGTAATCTTTCATCAATTTTTCTCTACCATCCACGTCCAGGGAGATTAGCTACAGCTACAATGCCATGGGTTGTAAACTTATTGATAATGTTGCACACCGTGGACAAAGGAACATCAATATCTTTGTAGATGGACTTGTAACCTTGAGATTGTTGATATTTTTCAACAATTTTGTTTCTCAAGTCTTCTGACAGTTCTCTTTTCCTCTTTCTGTTCTCCATGATTAGTTGGACACACATAGACACACAATGCAAAGATTGAGGCAACTTCTCCCCTTTTTATCTGGTTTCAGGTGTGATTTTTATATTTCCCACACCTGTTACATGCCACAGGTCAGTTTGAACAAGCATTACTTCTTGAAACAAAGTTGTTTATCCACTATTTTGGAAAGGTTCCAACAATTTTGTCCGGCCAACTTCTGGAGAACAGAAAAAGGGATAAACAATGCAGCCCGCTCTGCAAATTTTGATCACACCTCTGGCCACACCCCAATCCACTCCCATTTACCATTTCTTTCTCCCCTGGCAGAAGGAGAAGTCAGAGGGGCACTGGCAGTAAGAGAAATTCAGCAGACACCCAAGACTGCACTGCGTAGATCAAAATCCGGGACTGTCCGCTATATCTAGGATAGGTGGAACTAAAGATGAGTGGATTGATTCACGGGACTCCAGTCCAGCGTGCAGATCAGTTCTAGCTGGCGGATAGGAGACCAGGAATCTCTTACCTTCCGGCGTTCCTGGTGAGGTTTTGATTACCCAGGACTGGTGCGAATTCATCTGTGCGTCCTGCTCATATCTAATTGGGACCTGTGGATTTATTTTTTATTCATTCATTCACAGTCAGAGCCTCCAAAACTTTCTCATCTTTATATACAGTAGCTTCACTATATGACATCTTGCTTTTGTCGTGTTCACACTTTGCAGAAATACTGTGTTTTTGTTTTCAGCAGGTGTCTGCACCAAACTACACAATAACAATCTTCTCTAATTATTGCTGCATTTTTTATGCCTTTTCCCCCTTATTTGATGTGTTTTAGTGCAGATGTGAAGCTGCGTTTTAATGTGTTTTTATAGTACAGAAAAGCTTTGATTCTGCACTTAAAAAAGTATCGCCAGTTTTTTACATGTGTTTTTTTTAGGCTCCACATAGAAGACATGAGACAAAAAATGCGCCAAAACCACACAGATCAGCAGCGCCTTTAGACACATAGGGTGCGCAGTTTTCATGAAATCCACTTTGTTTGGTCACTTCAACACAGCAGAATTTCTGTGCAAAAAATGGAGCAGAAAATACGCAGCAAAGTGGATGTGATTTCATTAAATCGCTGACTTCTACGGTTTTGATGCATTTTTTCTATATAAGCGTCTGAAAAAAAACACATGAAAAAAAAAACTTGCATTTTTAAGCGCATAATCAAAGCTTTTCTGCAGTATTTGCACCAACATCGCATCAAATAAGGGAGATAACACATGAAAGAAATGCAGCAGACACGCAATAACCAGAGGAGATTGTTATTGCTTCAACTGGTGCAGACAACTGCAGAAAAAAAGCAGTAGAAGGAACGCAGCATTTACGCTACGTGTGAACACGGCCTCAGCATTACATTTTTATTACATTTTTTATGTGCTTAACCCCTTCACCCCCGAGCCTGTTTTCATCTTCATGACCAGGCCAAATTTGACAATTCTGACCACTGTCACTTTATTACTCTAGAATGCTTCAACGGATCCCACTGATTCTGAGATTGTTTTTTGTGACATATTGTACTTCATGACAGTGGTAAAATTTGTTTGATATGACTTGTGTTTATTTGTGAAAAAAAAACGGAAATTTGGCAAAAATTTGGAAAATTTAGCAATTTTCAAACTTTGAATTTTTATGCCCTTAAACCAGAGTTATGTCACACAACATAGTTAAATAGATAATTAGTGTGCACTCTGTCTATATAATAGAGGTGCTTGATGAAATGGGCATGTGGTGCCCAATCAATGCAGAAAATGAAATCATCGCACACTCATAGGTACAATTGCAATGTTTATTTATTTACAGGTAAGAAATCAAATCAAAGTGGTGAAGGCGGCAGTAGACATTTCAGCCTTTAACCAGGCCTTATTCATTAGGTCGCTAATTAGTTGCGATTTGAATGCGTGCCAATAATATGAGCAAAAAGGGGGGTAATAATGAAGGTTGTCCAATAGGAAGCTTTCAATTAATCCCTGTGGATCTGGATAATAGTGCTACCTGCACCTGTGGTATCTGTGTTGCGGTCCAAGGTCTGGCTGCTCAGGAGGGTGTGGGAGCGGCGTTGCTGTGCCTGGCTGCATCCGGGTGCTGTGTCAGGAGGGTGTGGGAGCGATGTTGCGTCACAGCACCCGGACGCAACCAGGCACAGCAACGCCGCTCCCACATCACTTTGATTTGATTTCTTGCCTGTAAATAAATGAACACTGCAATTGTACCTATGAGTGTGTGATGATTTTATTTTCTACGCAACATAGTTAATACATAACATTTCCCACATGTCTATTTTACATCAGCACAATTTTTGAAACATCATTTTTTTTGTTAGGAAGTTGAAAGGTTAAAAGTTGACCAGCAATTTCTCATTTTGTCAACAAAATTTACAAAACCATTTTTTACGGGACCCCATCACATTTGAAGTGACTTTGAGGAGTCGACATGACAGAAAATACCCAAAAGTGACACCATTATAAAAATGACACCTCTCAAAGTCTTCAAAACCACATTCAAGAAGTTTATTAACCTTTCAGGTGCTTCACAGGAATTCATGGAATGTGCAAGGAAAAAATGAGCATTTAGACCCAATTTTTTTTATTTTCACAAGGGTAACAGGAGAAAATTGACCCCAAAATTTGTTGTGCAATTTTTCCTGAACATGTGGATGCCCCATATGTGGAGAAAAACTCCTGTTTGGGTGCACGGCAGGGCTCGGAAGGGAAGGAGCACCACTTGACTTTTTTAATGCAAAATTGTCTGGAACTGAGAGCGGACGCCATGTCCCTTTTGGAGAGCCCCTGATGTGCCTAAACAGTGGAAACACCCCACAAGTTACCCCATTTTGAAAACTGGACCCCCAATGAATTTATCTAAATGTGTGGTGAGCACCTTGAACTTCACAGAAAATTATAATATTGAGTTGCGAAAATAAAAAAATTACATTTTTTCCACAAAATTGATCTTTTAGACCCAATTTTTTTCAATTTTCACAAGTGTAACAGGAAAAAATGGACTCCAAAATCTGTTGTGCAATTTCTCCTGAGTACACTGATACACCATATGTTTTGGAAAACTATTGTTTGGCCGCACGACAGGGCTCAGAAAGAAAGGAGTAACTTTTTGGAACACAGATTTTGATGGAATGGTTTGCAGTAGTGATGAGCGAGCATACTCGCAAGTACTCAGTACTTGCCCAAGCATCTCAGTACTCGAGATGCTCGGAGCTCGCCGAGTACTTGCGAGATGCTCGGGGGGATGCTCGGGTCCCCTCCCTGCATGTTTGACGCTCTTTAGAGAACCAATCAACATGCAGGGATTGTCTGCCGCACACTGTAATGCCGCAGCCATGTTGGTTGTGGCATTGCAGTGATTGGCTGGCTGCACAGCGTCATCAGGTCTACATCAGACCTGGCGCCGCCATGCTCGTCACAGTCACTCCGGAATCAGACAGTGTAGGGAGAGCTGCTGCTGAGCTAGGGAGAGATTTGATTGTTTCTAGTTAGTGTAGGTATGCCAGACTATACATGTAGACTATGCATATCCATCTCAACTAACAGTCCTTCTGAGGACTAATCCAGCTGCAGAGATATCAGTGCTAGGCAGGCAGGGTATATAACAGACTGCAGTGCACATAGCAAGAGGGTCCATTCCAGTTCCGTCTGCTGGTGCTTTTACAGATATTTGTAGAAATAGGCCCAGGCATCAAGGGCCAAGAATAATTATTTTTTTTTATCTTAATCCTGATTATTTGCTTAAAAAGCAATCCAAAGAACACCGTTTATCTGCGCCATTTGCTTGCTGGCACTGCAGAATATAGCCAGGTCCCTTCCATATTACAGCGATAAAAATCCAGCTATTTAAAACTGTGGTTTGTCCGTCAAACGGATCACATATAATTGCGCTGAAAATATTGCCATTTCTGGCCTCCATTGAAATTTTGTTGCAGTGTGTCATTAAAGCTATTGACACCAGTTTGCTGTTAAAAATAGTTACCTACGGGCCAGCTATTAAAAACTGTGGTTTGTCTGTCACACGGATCATATATAATTGCGCTGAAAATATTGCCATTTCTGGCCTCCATTTAAATGTTGTTGCAGTGTGTCAGTGAACTGATTGACACGAGGTCAGCACTGTTAAAAATAGTTACCTACAGGTCAGGTCAGCTATTTAAAACTGTGTTTTCTCTGTCACATGGATCACATATAATTGCGCTGAAAATATTATTATTTCTGGCCTCCATTAAAATTTTGTTTCAGTGTGTCAGTGAAGTTATTGACACTGGTTTGCTGTTAAAAATAGTTACCTACAGGCCAGCTATTTAAAACTGTGGTTTGTCCGTCACACGGATCATATATAATTGTGCTGAAAATATTGCCATTTCTGGCCTCCATTTAAATTTTGTATCACTGTGTCAGTGAACTGATTGACATGAGGTCGGCGCTGTTAAAAATAGTTACCTACAGGCCAGCTATTTAAAACTGTGGTTTGTCCGTCACACGGATCACATATAAATTCGCTCCGAATTCAGCCATTTGTAGTGAGCGTGGAAGATATTGTCCTCCATTTAAAATGGGCAAGGCACATAGTAAGGGGCACGGAACTGGACGTGATGGTGATGGTGTATGCAGAGGCCGTGGGCAAGCTGAAATTGTTCCACAACAATCACCTCCATCTTCTCTCTCGACCTTCCTGTCCCAATTAATAGGGGACCTCAGAACACCACTGTTGAACACAGAGCAGTGTCAAAAGATAATTGGTTGGATAGCAGATAATGCTTCCAGTCACTTAGCCACCACCACCACTACCACCACCTTGTCTTCCACATGGTCAAGTCTCAGTAGCCGTGAGTCTGGACCTCATATTCCTCACCCTGATCCTCCTTCCTCCCACCATGCCGAGTGCCCGGAGACAACTGATCCCACACTTGGACACTCCGAAGAGCTGTGCACCCCAACAGGCAGGAAGAAGCAGTGTGGTGGCCGCAGACAGAAGGCGGGCAACAGTTCCCCATAACACCAACACGACAGACGTTGCCAGTACAACTGTTAGGTCTTCCCGAGTCTGGTTGTTTTTTAAAGACTGCCGATAACCCCAAAAAGGCTATTGGCACCACCTGCCAGGCCAGCATCAGCAGGGGTAGCAAAACTACCAGCCTGTCCACCACTAGCATTATCAGCCATATGGCAGCAAAGCACCCGACTTTTTGTGCCGAACCCCAGGGTCCAGGAACAGCAAGGACGTCCTTGTCCCAGCGCAGTGTTCAGTTGTCCATACCCCAATCTTTGGAAGGCAAGCACAGATACGCAGCCAACGCCCCACAGGCTACACTACTAAATTCCCACATTTCGTGACTGCTTTCGCACGAAATGTTGCCTTTTAGGCTCGTGGAGATGGAAGTTTTCCACAACCATATGGTGGCAACCGTCCCTTGGTACTCGGTCCCCACCCGCACCTATTTCTCCCGGTGTGCTGTCCCTGCATTACACAAGCATGTGTCCCACAACATTAGCCATGCCCTCAACAATGCAGTTATTGGAAAAGTCCACCTAACCACGGACACATAGAAAAAGTGCTTGTGGGCAGGGACGGTACATCTCGCTGACAGTACACTGGGTTAACATAGTGGAAGCCGGGACCCAGTCGGACCTTGGGACAGAACACATCCTCCCGATGCCGAGGATTGCGGGCCCTAGGTCAATCAGGGTTGCCCCCACGGTCTACAGCTCCTGCACCTCATCCCCCTCAGCCCCCTCCTCCTCTTCAGCCCCCATCTCCAAAATGACCACATCAGTCACAAGCTGGAAGCACTGCAGCACTGTCTCGGCCAAGCGGCAATAGGCTGTGATGAAGCTAATATGCTTAGGTGACAAACCACACAATGCTGAAGAGTTGTGGACAGCTGTGAAAGAGCAGGCAGATCTGTGGCTGACACCGCTGAACCTACAGCCAGACATGGTCATGTGTGACAATGGCTGGAACCTGGTGGCGGCTCTGAGGCGAGGTGAGCTCACACATGTACCATGCCTGGCCCATGTGCTTAACCTCGTGGTTCTGCAGTTTCTCAAAACCTACCCGGAGCTGCCGGATCTGCTTGTCAAACTACACCATCTGTGTGCCTATTTTAGAAAGTCAGCTCCAGCTTCTGCCGTCCTTGCCGAGCTTCAGCAGCGTTTGCAGCTTCCGGCTCACCAACTGGTGTGTGATGTCCCCACGTGTTGGGACTATACACTGCAGATGTTAGGAAAGATTCGTGAGCAGAAGAGGGCAGTTGTTGACTACCAGAATCAGCTAAGCCATCCGTATTCAGTTCAGACTCCACACATAAGACCTCAGGAGTGGACATGGATGTCAGACATCTGCACTATCCTCCAAAACTTTGAGGACTCCACCAAGATGGTGAGCGGCGATGACGCCATAATTAGGATCACCATCCCGCTTCTCTGTCTTCTTAAACAATCACAATCAAAGAGGATCCATTGCAGGCGGAGCACGTTGAGATGGAGCAAGGAAGCATACAGGGTGATTACACACAGCCCAGCCTTATCTCATCCCAAAGTGGATTGGGTGACAATGAGGAAGAGGAGGAGGAGGAGGAGTTAGAACAGGAGCTAGTTTCATGCGCTATAGATGGTACTACCTGAACAACTTTCATATCGTCTGTTCAGCGTCGATGGCCTGAGGACAGGGAGAAGGAGGAGGAGAAGAGCATGGTCAGTCGTCCTCTTGGTGAGGACATGGAAATCTTGCCTGTTAGCAATCTTGTGCGCATGACTGAGTTTATGTTACGCTGCCTTTCCTGTGACTCTCGCGTTCTCAAAATTTTGGGTGACAGTCATTACTAGTTGGTGACACTTCTAAACCCACGCTACAAGGATAACTTTATATCTCTTATTCCTGAGGTGGACAGGTCTACAAAAATGGGGCAGTACCAGAAGGCCCTTGTTGCAGAACCATTAAAAAAATTTTGAAAACTCTGGCGGCAGAGGTCACAGTTTGTTGGACAACCAAGGAGTACAGCCGAGAGAGACACAACTCCAATCCAACAGAGGCAGGGGAACACTGTCAAAGTTCTGGGACAGTTTTCTCAGACCCTCCCATTGCCTTGGAGGTCCTGGCCTGCCCTGCTGCTAGCGTTTTACCAGAGCGGGTTTTTAGTGCCGCTGGTTGAATTATAACTGATAAGAGCATCCGCCTGTCAACTGAAAATGCTGACAGGCTGACTCTTATAAAAATGAATAAGGGCTGGATTAGGCCAGACTTCTCAACACCACCGAATGATAGCAGCGTAACATACACTCAAATCTAGTCTTTTTTTGGGAGGTACAGTACAGACCAAAAGTTTGGACACGCCTTCTCATTTAAAGATTTTTAATTGTACATTCACACTGAAGGCATCAAAACTATGAATTAACACGTGTAATTATATACTTAACAAAAAAGTGTGAAACAACTGAAAATATGTCTTATATTCTAGGTTCTTCAAAGTAGCCACCTTTTGCTTTGATGACTGCTTTGCACACTCTTGGCATTCTCTTGATGAGCTTCAAGAGGTAGTCACCAGAAATGGTTTTCACTTCACAGGTGTGCCCTGTCAGGTTTAATAAGTGGGATTTCTTGCCTTATAAATGGGGTTGGGACCATCAGTTGTGTTGTGCAGAAGTCTGGTGGATACACAGATGATAGTCCTACTGAATAGACTGTTAGAATTTGTATTATGGCAAGAAAAAAACAGCTAAGTAAAGAAAAAACAGTGGAAATCTGCTTTGGTCTGATGAGGCTAAATTTGAGATCTTTGGTTCCAACCACCGTGTCTTTGTGCGACGCATAAAAGGTGAACGGATGGACTCTACATGCCTGGTTCCCACCGTGAAGCATGGAGCAGGAGGTGTGATGGTGTGGGGGTGCTTTGCTGGTGAATTGAAGGCATACTGAACCAGCATGGCTACCACAGTATCTTGCAGCGGCATGCTATTCCATCTGGTTTGCGTTTAGTTGGACCATCATTTATTTTTCAACAGGACAAAAATCCCAAACACACCTCCAGGCTGTGTAAGGGCTATTTGACCAAGAAGGAGAGTGATGGGGTGCTACGCCAGATGACCTGGCCTCCACAGTCACCAGACCTGAACCCAATCGAGATGGTTTGGGGCGAGCTGGACAGCAGAGTGAAGGCAAAAGGGCCAACAAGTGCTAAGCATCTCTGGGAACTCCTTCAAGTTTGTTGGAAGACTATTTCCAGCGACTACATCTTGAAGCTCATCAAAAGAATGCCAAGAGTGTGCAAAGCAGTCATCAAAGCAAAAGGTGGCTACTTTGAAGAACCTAGAATATAAGACATATTTTCAGTTGTTTCACATTTTTTTTTAAGTATATAATTCCTTATGTGTTAATTCATAGTTTTGATGCCTTCAGTGTGAATGTACAATTTTCATAGTCATGAAAATACAGAAAAATCTTTAAATGAGAAGGTGTGTCCAAACTTTTGGTCTGTACTGTATATTCCCATGCACCTTTTCACACCCACGCATGGGTATACACTTTCTGATTTTGGCTATTTGCTCTTGTCCTCCTCCTTCTCCTCATCCTCATACTCCACCACCATATCCGTGATGCAATACCCACATAATTTTTTTAAAGGGTGTTTATGATGCCCGTAAAAAAAAATTGTTATACAGTATGTTCATGTATACCCCCCAGGGGTAAATGTTTGTCAGTCCATACACTTAGTGCATGGGCATTACAAGTATAGGAGACCCGCTCCTTTCTAATGGGAACATTTTTTTATGAGGCCCACATCTTTTCCAAGGTACATTGGAGTGCCTCCCAATTTTGGCAGCCCTTGCATTCACTGCATAGACCAACACTATGGGAGACCCACTTCCTAATAATGGGAACATTTTTTCATGAGGCCCTCTACGTCTCTTCCAAGGGGCATGGAAGTGCCTCCCAATTTTTGGCAGCACTTGCATTCACTGCATAGGCCAACACTATGGGAGACCCACTTCCTAATAAGGGAAACATTGTTTTCAGGAGGTCCTCTGACCTCCACGTCTCTTCCAAGGGGCATTGAAGTGCCTCTAAATTTTTGGAAACCCTTGCATTCACTGCATTGGCAAACACATTGGGAGTCCTACTTCCTAATAATGGGAACATATTTTTTCAGGAGTCCCTCCTCTATGTCTCTTCCAAGGGGCATTGGAGTAGGTCCAAATTTTTGGCAGCCCTTGCATTCACTGTATAGGGAAACAGTATGGGAGACCCACTTCCTAATAATGGGAACATTGTTTTCAGGAGGCCCTCCTCTAAGTCTCTTCAAAGGGGTATTGGGGTGCATCCAAATTTTCAAAGGGGTATTGGTGTGTGTCCAAATTTTGGTCAGACCTGCCACTCACTGCATACGCAGTAATAGTTTAGGAGACCCAATCTTTAGTAATGGAAACAACAAAGCATAGCCGGGTGATGGCTCTCTAAGAATAGTGAGGCCCGACTGCTGGCCCTTTAAGAATAGTAAAGGCCACCTGATGGCCCTATAAAAATAGGCTTTGTGACTTTCAGAGTCGCTCTTTCATAAATGAAACAGGTTGTGTCTGATCATGTCTCACACACCACATGGTCAGATAAGGTTGTAAAATGTTAAAATTACATTTCCCGGTGAATGCATTTGTCACGGTTGAAAGCAATGCAAAAGTGCAAAAACTCTATGTGTTAATATAGCCCAAGGTGTGGAGGAGTATTTTTTGGGGGGGGTATTTATTTTGCCTTATATACAAGTCATTACCCTGGAAAGGATGTTCCTTAACATATTTCCCAGGAAAATCCATTTTGTTTTTGTTTTTGTATGTTTTATTGTGAGTCCGTAAAAGTGGCGAAATACCTCTGACAACGTTGTTGACAGCAGTGACCTGGGAGTCAGAAATGATTACAGGGGTCTTCTTCATGCTGTTCCCATGTCATTTGAGCACTGTTCCCATCGATTTCTGTAATTTCCAATGCCTCTGCAGACCGTCGGGGGGGGGTTTGGAAACTCCCTTACAAGTTACCCAATTTTGGAAAATAGACCCCTCAAGGAATTTATCTACACATGTGGTGAGTACCTTGAACGCACAGGTGCTTCACAGATTTTTACAACGTTTATCTGTGAAAATGAAAAAAAATATTTTTCCCACAAAAATGTTTTTAGCTCCAAATTTTTTAATTTTCACAAGGATAGAAGGAGAAAATGGACCCCAAAATTTGTTGTGCAATTACACTAATACCCCATATGTGGTTGAAAACAGTGCACAGTGCAAAGCTCAGAAGGGAAGAAGTGCCATATTAGGGTTCAGATTTTGCTGGAATGGTTTGAGGGTGCTATGTTACTTTGGCAGAGCCCCTGAGGTACCAGAACAGCAGGAAACCTCATAAGTGACCACATTTTACAAACTTCACCTCTCAATGAATTCACCTAAGGGTGCGGGATGCAGGGATCATATTGATGCCACGGGTGGGTCACAGAATTTTATACTATTGAGCAGTGAAGAAAAAATAATTATATTTTTACCACCAAAATTATGTTTTGGCCCCATATTTTACATTTTCTCACCGGGAAATGGGTAAAAATGGCACCCAAATTAGTCCCACAATTTCTGATGAATGTAGAAATACGATGCGTGCACTGCTCCTGGCAGTGAGTGACGGGTATCAGCTTCTGTATGCACAAATTCGCCAGAACGTACCCAGTACATCCAAGGTCGGGAAGCACTTCCCAACCATGACATGCTGAGTACGTCCAAGGTCGGGAAGGGGTTAATAGAGAAAAAATATCAATCAAGCCATATTTTTAACTCCATTTACCGATCCCCGTAAATAATCTAAATACCGTGTTGTGTAGGTCGTTACGATTAGATTGACGCCAAATATATCCGTGTTATGTGCTGATTTTGCGATGCTTATTTTTTTTTTTTTTTTTTTTTTAAAGCATTATAAATGACAATATTTTTTAAATTATCAAGGGTTTTACATTATTTTTTAGTTATTTTATATGATGAAAAAAAATCTCTTTTATTCTCCTTCTATAATACAACTACATAGAAATACCGTGCTGTGTACAATTTATCAGTACAATATGCCTTAGGAGTCAGAGCCTGCACTACAGATCAAGTATACAAAATTCGTCCCTTTACATCACCAGAGGTTTTAGCTCTCTATCTTTAGCTACTGCCTGTAATGGTAAACGTTGTGGGTTCAAATACCGGGGAGAATAAAACAAAAGAAATAACGACATTTTTGTAATTGCTTTTTTGTAATTGACTTTTTTTTTCACTTCAGTATACAGGTAACATGGAAATACATTGTTTTATATAAAGTATCTCTATGCATAATAGTATAATCTGATTCTGGACTCACTGTCTGCAATACATGTCAAGAATACCAAATTCTCCATTCTACATGATTGTGGTCTGTGGCTCATAGGTAGAGCATGAGATTGTAAACCTAGAGATACAAACACGGAGGATAAGCTCAAGTCCTGGGGAGACCTGATCACAGGAGAAGGGTGAATATTATAATTTATTTACTGAACAGAGAGATGTGGCCCAGCCCCCAAGGAGGAGCAATGGAGTGATGAAGACGTTGGAGAGAAGAGAGGTGAGTATTAGTGATGAGCGAGTATGTTTTGTTAACCCTTTTGCCGAGTATACTCGGGCGAGCACCGAGTATTTATAGCGTTCTCGGGCATAAAGTTTTCGTCGCTCCGTGAACATGTGTGACACCCCAGGGGTCTGGTTGCCACAGTAATAGAGATATTATGTCTGAGAGCAAGTGGGAGGTTTCTCTGGTCAGGAGCCCTAAGCATGCAACACTGCCCACCCAGACCTGGGAGGGGAGGAATCTGCCCTTATAAACTGGGTCTGGGGCGGGATTAGGGGAGACAGAGACAGAGCCTGCAGAACAAGCAGAGCAGTCAGAGCCTAGAGTGAAGCTGCAGACACAGGAAAAGATACATCAGGAGCTCTGTAGGAGCAGATGCAGAAGGCCAGGGGCTGTGAGCAGAGATATAGCTCGCCCTGGCTGAAGTTACTAAAACCGGACACAGGAGTCCGAGGATGTGGGGACTGATATATACCCAGCAGCAGAAACCAGCCGGCAGGGGATTCCAGGTCCTCTGGCCATAGAAGCCCGGAGGCTCAGTCACAAAGAAGGGACCAGCGCCGCCATCCAGGAGCGGAGGCTAACAGAAGGCCCCAAGTCACCAGCCATACGGGTGAGCACCACACGGTATACTCAGGGACGTGGGCTACTTGTAACCGCTGACAGCAAGGTAGCCAGGAAGAGTGCAGATAAACGGGGAGGCCTACAACTCCACCTGGCCAGGGGAACTCCTGCTTGCTCGCAGACTGACCAGGCCCCTTATACTAGCCAGTACTCCCGGGAGGGTCTGCCTTGTACCATCAGTAAAGACCCTGAACTGCACCTCACGTCTCTGTGATTCCTTGCCGCACCAGCACCATTAGCACTGGGACCCTCACACCATCACTCCCATCATCTCTCACATTAGCTGCCCTGAGGCAATACTGCTCCCGTGGGGAGTTATCCCATACTCGGCTGCGCAAACAACATCAGCCTCAGCGGTCGGCAGCGCAGCGGCGGTCCCCACTGACCGCAATCCACGGGTGGCGTAGTCGGACATTTGCTATACATTAAGACTGCCACTGGTTTGACCACCCTGGGCACGGACCGGGTCACCGCCACACGGAGACTACAACCCCCAGCATTCTACAACAGGCCCGGTTCCGGGTTCCCCTGCACAACACAGGCCCAGGGGGCGCGTCAACTTTGGTGTAGTCGGCAGGATTTCGTGCCCGCAACCACCGGGTACTGCGTGCCTGAAAAAGAGACTTTTATACTTACCTGTGGTGAAGTTTCCCGCCGTCTGGAGTCGTTTCCTGCCATCCGCAGCTGCTTCCCGCCTTCGGACGCCATCTTCGGGACGCCGCACGGGAAGAAGAGGGGCGTGGACGCCGAAAGCGCGCGAGATCCGAAGCTCCGCCCCACGCTCCGCCCCAAGCTCTGACACTGTACAAGGTCCTGGAAGGGAGTAAGAGCGACGCTGATGTCATCGGAGCGCGACGCCAGGTCCTCAACCCCGACGATCGACTGCGGAGCCGCGGCCTACGGAAGAAGAGCATCGCAAGGTAGGCCACGGTCCACTAGGGGGGAGGAGGATGCCAGATACCGAAGGGAGCTCCACTGCCACAGCCACCGCCAGCGCAACCGCTGCAGCAGTCATGCCATTCACCATGCCCTATATCCCGGGAGCAACCTGGCTACCCCAGTACTCAGGGGAGTCACATACTCTAAATGACTTTAGAGAAAGACAGGATAGCCTCTTCCAGGTGTACCCCCTCACAGAAGAGCAAAAAGTGAGCATCCTGGTGGCCCAATTAATCGGGGCAGCCCAAAGGGAGGTAAAGTCCTGGCCACCTGGGAGGAAGAGGACTGTCAGAGAAATACTAGCCCGGCTGAAAGACACATTTGATACCCGCACCTCAGCCGAAATAAAGCTCAGATTTTACGGGTGTAAACAGCGGGCACACGAAAGTATAAGAGACTATGCTCTAAACCTACAAGAGGCCCTGAGAGCCATTAAGCAGGCAGACCCTGACAGCGTGGGAAATGAAGATAAGCTGTTGACTGAACAATTTATTGAGGGTCTACTGTGCAATGCCCACCGAACCCAGTTGCGGGCAATGGCCTTACAGGACCCTGACCTGGACTTTGCACAGTTCAAGGACAGAGCCATCCGGGTGCTCCGAGAACCGGCACCAGGTGGCGCTGTGACCCACAGGCGCCCTGCTATCACTTACCACCAGGAGACGGCGCCCTTGTCTGCAGGGCCTGTGGGAGCTGATGCGCAGGCTTTAAACAGTGACCCGGCTACAGACCTGCACCATCAGGTCCAAGAGCTGACTAAGAGCGTTGCCGCGCTAACCAGAACTGTGCAGTCTTTACAAGTCTCTTCTCCAGGAAAGATCCAGCTGGCATCCGGACCGGAGGACGTCCCGTGGCACCGACTGAGGAGGACCCCACCGGCCAGAGGAAGACCCAGCGACAGATACAACGAGGACGGACGACCCATCTGCCGCCGCTGCAATCAACCCGGACATGTGGCAAGGTACTGTCATTTAAACGGGCACAACCTGGGGTAGAGGGCCAACCCCCAGGCATAAGACCATCAGGCCCATCAAACTGGCGTGATAAATACGTAGGGGGACGTCCAATCTTGCCTGTGGTACTGGATGGCATTCCTATGAGTGCCCTACTAGACACTGGATCACAGGTGACCACCATCCCTTACGTGCTCTTTAAACAGTACTGGAATGACTCGGATATAACCCGCTACCCAGATGACGACCTGAGTATCATCGCCAGCAATGGTCAGCCCGTGCCGCAAGTGGGATTCAAAGAGGTGACCATTAAGATCGGTAAAGTCGAACTGGCGGCCCAAGGACTGATTATAGTGGACATAGACCGTCATGAGAGTCACCCTAGAATAACCTTGGGAGCTAATGTGATTGAAAATTGTCTTGCAGAGGTGATTCTCATTTTACAGCAGGTTGCCAAGAACGCCAGTTCCGGCCAGCAGCGTGTGCTCCAAAAAGAGATCCGGGCACTGATGAAGCGGCAACAGGTGGAACTATCTGGTGGTGAGATAGGTAGCGTGAGAATGTGTGACCCGTTCCCTATTGCCATGCCCCCAAAAAGTGAGATAATGATTTGGTGCCGGGCAGCTATTGGTCTAAGAGGTAGAGACTACCAAGCAATGCTAGAACCCGTCTACTCAGACAGTAGGCCCACCATTTTGACGGCACGGGGGGTGGTCGATGTACGCCATGGGAGGGTACCCGTTCGCATCATAAATATCGGGGAGAGAGAAGTACACCTGCCCCGGTATGCCACGCTAGCCAAATTGTTCACCATCAACCAGAACTCTGTACAGGCCGTGGAACCCTTGCCTCCATCTCAACCAGAGGAAGGTAACGGCTCTAAGAAACCAATGGAGGACTGGTGTCAGCAACTGCATTTGGGTACTGACTCCACTCCCTCACACCAGAAACAGGGAGTCTATCGGGTGGTTCGAGAGTACGAGAGAGTGTTTAGTAAACACCCGCTAGACTTCGGGCGAGTAAAGGGGGTAGAACACCACATCCCCACGGGAGACCATCCTCCCATAAAGGAGAGATACCGACCCGTACCCCCGGCACACTACCAACACGCCAAGGGGATGCTTAGAGACATGAAGGAGGCTGGGGTAATCAGGGACAGCTGTAGCCCCTGGGCAGCTCCACTAGTCTTAGTGAAAAAGAAAGACAACACCATGAGAATGTGTGTAGACTACAGGAAGGTCAACCGTATCACACACAAAGATGCGTACCCGTTACCAAGGATAGAAGAGTCCTTAGCTGCATTAAAATCTGCTAACTTCTTCTCTACTTTGGATCTCACTAGCGGGTACTGGCAGGTTCCTGTAGCAGAGGCGGACCGGGAGAAGACCGCATTCACCACCCCGATGGGTCTCAGCGAATTTAACTGTATGCCGTTCGGGCTCTGCAACGCACCAGGAACCTTCCAACGGTTGATGGAATGCTGTCTGGGACACCGGAACTTCGAGACGGTCCTGTTATACCTGGACGATGTCATTGTCTATTCCAAGACCTACGAGGACCACCTGAAACACCTGGCAGAAGTGTTCGAAGCTCTGGCAAACTACGGCCTAAAGGTGAAACCCTCCAAGTGTCACCTCCTGAAACCAAAGGTGGAATACCTGGGACACGTGGTGAGTGCTGACGGAGTGGCTCCTGACCCTGATAAGATCACCGTGATTAAGGACTGGCCAAGACCCTCCAGAATAAAGGAAGTGTGCCAGTTCCTCGGGTTGGTAGGCTACTACCGAAGATTCATTCCCGGTTTCACCAAAATGGCAGCCCCTATGCAGGACCTCCTGATAGGTCAATCTCGGAAAGCCAAAAACCAGAAGCCGCCCTTTAGGTGGGAAAAGCTGGAAGAGGAGTCCTTCTGCCAGCTGAAGATGGCCCTCACGGGGGATGAAATCCTGGCATATCCAGACTACAGCCAGCCCTTTATCCTCCACACGGATGCAAGCAACATCGGGCTAGGAGCCGTACTGTCCCAGATCCAGCAAGGGAAAGAACGGGTAATCGCTTACGCCAGCCGAAAGCTACAGCCCACGGAGAGGAACCCTGAGAATTATAGCTCATTCAAGCTGGAGTTCCTGGCAGTAGTGTGGGCAGTGACCGAACGTTTCAAGCATTACCTTGCTTCTTCCAAATTCACCGTGTACACGGATAACAACCCGTTGACACACCTGGACACTGCAAGGCTCGGTGCCCTGGAACAGAGATGGATGGCCCGCCTGTCCAACTTTGAATTCACCATCAAATACCCGGCAGGACGCTCAAATGCCAACGCGGATGCCCTGTCTAGAATGCCGAACTTACCGGATGTAGGGGAAGATCCAGAAGATCTGGAAGAAGTTGAGCTCCCTGCGTTCCACCGTCATGGGATTACCCTGTATTCCCACCGTGTGAAGGACAGGCGCTCCGTGACGTTCAATCCCTTGCCCCACTACAACTGGGCGGAGACGCAAGACAGTGATCCCACAGTCCATTTGGTGAAGGAAATGCTGACCCAGGCCGATGCCCATCTTGACCCAGATGCTCCGGAGGAGACCAAGCAACTGTGGAAGGAGAAAAGTAAGCTGTTCCTCTACAGGGAGAAGCTGTGCCGGAGAATGGTTAACTCTCGAACACATGAGTTGACCTGACAGGTAGTGGTCCCAAGACGAGACGCGGCTATGGTTCTGGAGGCATACCACAACGGAGCAGGGCATTTCGGATGGAAGAAGCTGGAGTTCTTGTTGCGTGAACGGTTCTACTGGGTAGGCATGAGAGGAGCCATCGAGAGGTGGTGCAGAGACTGTGGCCCGTGCCACCTGAGGAGAAAAGACCGAGCCAGCCAGAAGACTCCCCTGCAGCCCATCATCACCAGACAGCCACTGGAACTGGTAGCCCTGGACCATGTGAAACTGGCTCCAAGCAGATCTGGGTATGTCTACGCCCTCACAATCGTAGATCATTACTCCCGGTTCCTGGTGGTGGTCCCAGTCAAGGACTTAACGGCTCAAACAGCAGCTAGAGCCTTCCAGCAGCACTTCTGCCATCCACACGGGTACCCGGACCAAGTGTTGACAGACCAAGGACCAGCCTTCGAAGCGGAGGTCTTCCAGGAGTTCTGCAACCTGTATGGCTGCAAGAAGATAAGAACAACGCCCTATCACCCTCAAACCAATGGACTCTGCGAGAAGATGAACCAGGTGGTGATAGATCTGCTAAAAACGTTGCCCCTGGAAGAACGCAGTCTGTGGCCTGAGAAACTGCCCGATCTGGTGGACCTGTATAACCACATCCCTGTAGGTTCCACCAACTGTACCCCGGCTTACCTAATGAGAGCAAGACCTGGTAAGCTGCCTATTGACCTGGATATGGGAGTCCTGACGCCTGAGGACACCTCACCAGAGGCAGACTGGGATACAGAACGCCAGCAGCAGTATCGGAAAGTACAGGAGAGCGTCGAGCGAAGTCTGTCTCAAGCTAGAGAAAGGCAAGAGAAGGCTTATAACCAGTATGCTCCCGCTGTTCCCCTGGTACCTGGAGAGCAGGTCTTGAAGAGGAAGAGGCGGCTCCACAAGTTGGACGACCCGTGGGAGAAGGACCCGTACACCGTACTGCCATCAAGCCATGAGAACCCAAAAATCTGCGTAATCAGTAAGGATGGAGGAGAAACCACAGCCATTGTCTCCAGAGACCACCTGAAGAAGTGTCCTGAGCAGCTGCAAAGCCCTGAAGAAGATCAAGGAAACCCTCAACCCGCAGAGGAAAGGGAAGAAATGATCAGTACCGTACTCGGAGACTTCCCCCGGTCTTGGACACAAGTAAACGGCGCTGTCGTGGTACCCGTCCTCACCTTTCTCCAGCCAGCCCCGCAAGTGCCTACAGAGGAACCGGTAGAGCTGGAAGAGCAGCCGGCCCAAGAGGCAGAAGAGTCCACACCAGCAGTACAGGAGGATCAACCCTCTGCTAGTAGTGAGCCTGCCGTGCCCCTAGTGAGCCAAAGAGTGCGCAGACAGCTGCCCAGCTTACCCATAACACCTCCTACACCCTGTAGTGCAGAACCAGTTAGTGAGCTCCGTAGGTCCACTAGAGTCACTAGAGGTCAGATGCCCGCTCGCTGGAAAATCTAAACTAATGCACTGTGAATTTAACTGTTAACTGTTTATGGTTTATGTTTGTTGCCTGTTATTAATTATGTTTCTCAGTTACCCTGCAGATTTTTATGGACTAACAGGTTATGGACGCTGGATAACCGGAACAGTTTTGTAGATAGTTGCACCTTGGTGCCTCTTGCGAAGACGGCCGCGGAAGAGAAAACCTGTCTGGCGTGGCCTCCTTGCGGCCCAAAGTAGTTAGTCTACTCTTGCAGCCACGCCCAAGGCCAACGCAAGGGGTTTGCTTTGGACAGGTCCCCTACTTCGCTTAAAGCTTCACCTTGGGTGATATGGACACCCGGTTGCGGACACGCCGTGACCTCTACAGACTAAAGTTTCTTGTAAATATGTTGTCTTGTTATTGTTATACCCTGTTATTATGTTTTAAAAAATGTGTTTAGTCCCGGAGTACTAAAATTTACTAGGGGGGAATGTGACACCCCAGGGGTCTGGTTGCCACAGTAATAGAGATATTATGTCTGAGAGCAAGTGGGAGGTTTCTCTGGTCAGGAGCCCTAAGCATGCAACACTGCCCACCCAGACCTGGGAGGGGAGGAATCTGCCCTTATAAACTGGGTCTGGGGCGGGATTAGGGGAGACAGAGACAGAGCCTGCAGAACAAGCAGAGCAGTCAGAGCCTAGAGTGAAGCTGCAGACACAGGAAAAGATACATCAGGAGCTCTGTAGGAGCAGAGGCAGAAGGCCAGGGGCTGTGAGCAGAGATATAGCTCGCCCTGGCTGAAGTTACTAAATCCGGACACAGGAGTCCGAGGCTGTGGGGACTGATATATACCCAGCAGCAGAAACCAGCCGGCAGGGGATTCCAGGTCCTCTGGCCATAGAAGCCCGGAGGCTCAGTCACAAAGAAGGGACCAGCGCCGCCATCCAGGAGCGGAGGCTAACAGAAGGCCCCAAGTCACCAGCCATACGGGTGAGCACCACACGGTATACTCAGGGACGTGGGCTACTTGTAACCGCTGACAGCAAGGTAGCCAGGAAGAGTGCAGATAAACGGGGAGGCCTACAACTCCACCTGGCCAGGGGAACTCCTGCTTGCTCGCAGACTGACCAGGCCCCTTATACTAGCCAGTACTCCCGGGAGGGTCTGCCTTGTACCATCAGTAAAGACCCTGAACTGCACCTCACGTCTCTGTGATTCCTTGCCGCACCAGCACCATTAGCACTGGGACCCTCACACCATCACTCCCATCATCTCTCACATTAGCTGCCCTGAGGCAATACTTCTCCCGTGGGGAGTTATCCCATACTCGGCTGCGCAAACAACATCAGCCTCAGCGGTCGGCAGCGCAGCGGCGGTCCCCACAGACCGCAATCCACGGGTGGCGTAGTCGGACATTTGCTATACATTAAGACTGCCACTGGTTTGACTACCCTGGGCACGGACCGGGTCACCACCACACGGAGACTACAACCCCCAGCATTCTACAACAGGCCCGGTTCCGGGTTCCCCTGCACAACACAGGCCCAGGGGGCGCGTCACATGATTTGCAACTGTTTGACAGATTTAATACATGTGAGGAATGCTGGAAAAACAGGCATTCCTCACATGTATTAAATCTGTCAAACAGTTACAAATCATGTTCACGGAGCGACGAAAACTTAAAGCCCGAGCACGCTATAAATACTCGGTGCTCGCCCGAGTATACTCGGCAAAAGGGTTAACAAAACATACTCGCTCGTCACTAGTGAGTATCATAAGCCGGGACAAAAGTTCTGAAGTGCTGATACAGTCCCGCTGAATTCGGGATGGTTGGGAGCTGTGATATATTTGACATGGAAACAAGGACAAGTTACTAAACTATGCAAAAAAACAGACAAACTGGTGCACAAGTTCCACAGACTCCAAGCGAAGTTGCTGAGCAGGCAGAGGGCTGCATTAAAGTCCAAGAATTGCATATAAGTGCATAATTAACATAAGAACATAATTTGGCATTTTCCTTATATATTTTTGTATTGTTTTTCTGTTATTATTATCTATACTGTTGATCCCCATTTAATGTGTTTCATGAACAATGGTAGCTTTAACCAGGTGTGCATCCTGTGAGATGTATGCATGCCTTGAACAGTCATTTGAGGGTGAAGATATCTGCGCTCAATGTCAGTGAGTTACATGTTTGTAAGCCCAGGTAAAGGATCTAAATATGCAGCTTGCAACACTCAAGAGCAATGCAAACCTGGAGAGGAGTTTAGAGCTCACTCAGCATGCTTTGGCTGGGGCCAGTGATATGGAGGAGGGTGGAGGTGGGAAAGATCAGGACTCAGAAGTAGTTAGCAGGGTAAAAGTTAGAAGAAGGGGTGGGAGAAAAGTGTCAGGGAGCCCAGTCCTGATCTGGCACAACCTGGCAAATATGCCAGTTTGGCTGATATTAGGAATGCAAAGCCCAGGACTAGGATCACCACAGGAGGAATTGATCCTATGGGCCAACCCTACATCTATATGCAAATACCTGTTATCCGTTACCCCTGTTATAGTGGAGCGTTATCTGTACAACACAGGCGGCTCCACATCTACTGTACACCGTTATAACTGGGATGTACAATTACAGAAGTTTACATTACAGGGGTTCTTTGGTGAAAACAAATTATCACGAATCACAGGTTAGGTAGGAGATATCTTATTGATCGGTGTAATCTGGCCATTGAAAACTGCACCAATCAGAAGAATGTGGAACTTTTATACCTGACAGGGCACTTTTATCCCCATTTTAAAATGCAGCGGCAGATGGGACGTCTGACCGCAGCCTCATTCATTCTCTTTGGGGCTTCCAGAAAAAAACAGGAACAGCCACTGAGGGAATGAATGGATCAGTGGTCAAGTCGCACATGAGCTCCAGTCTAATGGGGAGAAAAGCTCCACATTCTGCAGATAGGTGCAGGTCCAAGCATTCAGACCCCCACTAATCAATAACTTATGCTTAGGTCACGTTCACAAGTTCAGCATTTTACATCACTTATTTGTAAGCCAAAACCAGGAGTGGAATAATCAGAGGAAGAGGAAAAGTATAATAGAAACACGTCACCACTTCTGCATTTATCACCCACTCCTGGTTTTGGCTTCCAAATACTGATGTAAAGTACTGACCAAATACTGAACGTGTGAACGTGGCCTTAGGTGATTATGATTACTTGTTTTCACTGGAGAACCTCTCTAAGTGCATATTTGCTACTGTGTAATAGACACAGGACAGGGAGGGGTTAAACGTCAAAGCAATTCATCTCTATTGGAAATAAAGAATCTTCCTCTTATTGATATCAGTGAGAACAAATGACCGCCATACACAACACAATCCACTACACCAAGACCAATACCACCACATACAAGGGACACATACCGTCACACCATGACCAGATCACATATTTCCACCACATAGTAATGAATAATACCACAAGCAAGGGACAAATACTGCCACACCATGACCAGACCAAATATTACCACCACATAGTGACCGAATAATACCACATACAAGGAATAAATACCGGCCCACCATGACCAGACCACATATTGCCACCACATAATGACCAAATAATACCACATACAAGGAACAAATACCGCCATACCATGACCAGACCACAGGTTACCATTACATAGTCAACGAAAAATACTACAATAAGGATCATGAATAAAAAGCATAATACTAATAGCACAAATATTACCACTGGTGATATTATACACAGGAGCTCTGTATATAGTGTCCGTGTACAGGTAATACAGGTATCACCAATGACATTATACACAGGAGCTCTGTATACAGTGTGTAGTGTACAGGTAATACAGGGATCACCAGTGACATTACACACAGGAGCTCTGTATACATTGTATAGTGTGCATTTACATGGTAAATAAACAAAAAAGCAGCCTCACCGTGTCCTATTTATATGACTCAGTTGGTCTTACAATGTTGTTGGTCTCCAACCAGTAGCTGTGACTTACGGCTTCACATAAGAAAATAATTTTGGTGAGTCCCAAAAATAATTAAAATCCTCAATTTATTACAAAATAATTTAAAAGATCATACAGGTTGGGAATACATCTCAACGCATTTCTGGCTAAAAGCCCTTATTCACTGAGATTTATATGTAATTTACATGTAATACACCGACTCACCAGTGATGTCTCTAGTTGAAGTCCTTCATCTTCGCTTTTCTTTTTCATCCGGCACAGACCATTATCACTTCTTCCATCCAGGACTTGTCACTGCAGAAAATAACACACAGTTATCAATAGCTGATCACTTTTAGAGCACATTCCACACTTATTCCCTGATTTCCACACTACACCAGATGAAGAAAAAAAGCGACATAGTGCCGCCCTGCACAGTAACAGGACCCCCTTTTGTTACTCCCCCATGGAGAACAGTATCCTCAAAAGTAAATTATATTACAGTAGTAATGTTTCCTACAGTAATCACGTCCCCACTTGCCACCATAAACTAATAATACCTCATCCTGGCCGCCATACTGTAATTGTCACCCATATTGGCCCCCTTTATTTAATAATATCCCCATCCAAGGCTCCCATGTATCCTCCCCCCCTCCATTCTGGGCCTGTATGTATCCCCCCCACCCATCCTGGGCCTGTACGTATCACCCCCCATCATGGGCCCCATGTATCATCCTCTCCCCCCCTATCATGGGCCCCTATGTGTGATCCACTCTCTTGCCCCCCCTCCATCATCGGACCCTATGTGTGATCCGCTCTCTCGCCCCCCCTCCATCATGGGACCCTATGTGTGATCCGCTCTCTCGCCCCTCCTCCATCATGGGCCCCTATGTGTGATCCGCTCCCCCCCTCCATCATGGGCCCCTATGTGTCACCCCCCCTACATCATGGGCCCTTATGTGTCATATCCCCCCTCCATCATTGGCCCCTATGTGTCATTCCCCCCGTCCATCATGGGCCCCTACGTGTCATCCCCCCCTCCATCATGGGCCCCTATGTGTCATATCCCCCCTCCATCATGGGCCCCTATGTGTCATTCCCCCCCTCCATCATGGGCCTCTGTGTGTCATTCTTCTCCCTCCATCATGGGCCCCTGTGTGTCATATCTCCCCCTCCATCATGGGCCCCTGTGTCTCATATTTCCCCCCTCCATCATGGACCCTTATGTGTCATAACCCCCCCTCCATCATTGGTCCCTATGTGTCATATTCCCCCTCCATCATAGGCCCCTCTGTGTCATATCCCCCCTAATCATGGGCTCCTGTGTGCCATCCCCCCCTTCATAATGGGCCACTGTGTGCCATATTCCCCCTCCATCATGGGCCCCTGTGTGTCATATTCCCCCCTCCATCATGGGCCCCTATGTGTCATTCCACCCCACCATCATGGGCCCCTGTGTGTAATTCTCCCTCCATCATGGGCCCCTGTGTATCATATCCCTCCTCCATCATGGGCCCCTGTGTGCCATCCCCCCCTCCATCATGGGACCCTGTGTGCCATCCCCCCTCCATCATGGGCCCCTGTGTGCCATATCCCCCCTCTATCATGGGTTCCTGTGGGTCATATCCCCCCCTCCATCATGGGCCCCTATGTATCATATCCCCCCTCCATCATAGGCTCCTGTGTGTCATATCCCCTCCTCTATCATGGGACCCTGTGTGCCATCCCCCCTCCATCATGGGCCCCTGTGTGCCATATCCCCCCTCTATCATGGGTTCCTGTGGGTCATATCCCCCCCTCCATCATGGGCCCCTATGTATCATATCCCCCCTCCATCATAGGCTCCTGTGTGTCATATCCCCTCCTCTATCATGGGCCCCTGTGTGCCATCCCCCCCTCCATCATGGGCCCCTGTGTGCCACATCCCCCCTCCATCATGGGCCCCTGTGTGCCATATCCCCCTCTCCATCATGGGCCCTTGTGTGTCATATCCCCTTCTCCATCGTGGGCCCCATGTGTCATTTCCCCCCTCAATCATGGTCCCCTGTGTGTCATTCTTCTCCCTCCATGATGGACCCCTGTGTGCCATATTCCCCCTCCATCATGGGCCCCTATGTGTCATATCCCCCCTCCATCATGGGCACCTGTGTCATATGCCCCCTCCATCATGGGCCTCTGTGTGCCATCCCCCCCTCCATCATAGGTCCCTGTGTGCCCTATCCCCCTCCATCATGGGCCCCTGTGTGTCATATCCACCTTCCATCATGGGCCCCTGTGTGTCATATCACCCCTTGCATCATGGGCCCCTGTGTGCCATATCCCCACCTCCATCATGGGCCCTTGTGTGTCATATCCCCCCCCTCCATCATGGGCCCCTGTGTATCATTTTTCTCCCTCCATCATGGGCCCCTATGTGTCATATCCCCCCCTCCATCATGGGCACCTGTGTGTCATATCCTCCCCCTCCATCATGGGCCTCTGTGTGCCATCCTCCCCTCCATCATGGGTCCCTGTGTGCACTATTCCCCCTCCATCATGGGCCCCTGTGTGTCATATCCACCCTCCATCATGGGCCCCTGTGTGTCATATCACCTCCTGCATCATGGGCCCCTGTGTGCCATATCCAAACCTCCATCATGGGCCCTTGTGTGTCATATCCCCCCTCTATCATGGGCCCCTGAGTGTCATTCTTCTCCCTCCATCATGGGCCCCTGTGTATCATATCCCCCCTCCATCATGGGCCCCTGTGTGTCATCCCCCTATATCATGGGCCCCTGTGGGTCATATCCCCCCTCCACCATGGACCCCTGTGTGCCATCCCCCCTCCATCATGGGCCCCTGTGTGCCATATTCCCCCCTCCATCATGGGCTCCTGTGGGTCATATCCCCCCTCCATCATGGGCCCCTATGTATCATATCCCCCCCTCCATCATAGGCTCCTGTGTCATATCCCCTCCTCTATCATGGGCCCCTGTGTGCCACCCCCCCTCCATCAAGGGCCCCTGTGTGTCATATCCCCCCTCCATCAAGGGCCCCTGTGTGTCATATCCCCCCCTCCATCATGGGCCCCTGTGTGCCATATCCCCCCCTCCATCATGGGCCCTTGTGTGTCATATCCCCCCCTCCATCATGGGCCCCTATGTGTCATTCCCCCCCTCCATCATCGCCCCCTGTGTGTCATTCTGCTCCCTCCATCATGGGCCCCTGTGTGCCATATCCCCCCTCCATCATGGGCCCCTGTGTGTCATATTCCCCCCCCATCATGGGCCCCTATGTGTCATATCCCCCCCTCCATCATGGGCACAAGTGTGTCATATCCCCCCTCCATCATGGGCCTCTGTATGCCACCCCCCTCCATCATGGGTCCCTGTGTGCCCTATCCCCCCTCCATCATGGGCCCCTGTGTGTCATATCCACCCTCCATCATGGGCCCCTGTAAGTCATATCGCCCCCTGCATCATGGGCCCCTGTGTGCCATATCCCCTCCTCCATGATGGGCCCTTGTGTGTCATATCCCCCCCCTCCATCGTGGGCCCCTGTGTGTCATATCCCCACCTCCATCATGGGCCCCTATGTGTCATATCCCCCCTCCATCATGGGCCCTGTGTGTCATATCCCGCCCCCTCCATCATGGGCCTCTATGCCATCCGCCCCTCCCCCCATTCATATAGGGAAAAAAACTTCTTACCTTCCTGCGCTTCCCCGGCAGCATCCTCTGCAGCTTCATAATGGCGTGGTCTGCAACAGGGCCACCGATCCATCGGAGGCCGCGCTCTGTCAGCAGCCCGCCGGCCGGAGGGCATCTCTACATCGCTGCTATGTGCTGCGCACTGACGTCAGCGCCCGGCGCATAGCAGTGATGTTCAATGCCCGCCGGCCTATCAGAGGCCGAATGCTGACACGCGGCTTTGATTGACCGGCGGCCTTTGAACATCACTGCTATGCGCCGTCTGTGCGCAGCGCATAGCAGAGAACAGATGTTCCCAGTGGTGGCAGCAGCCATCAAGAGGAAGGTATGCTTTCTGACTACGGGCTCATCAGAGGCCGGGGCGCAGTGGCCTCTGATGGGCCCATGGTCAAAAAGATCACAGACTGGTTACCGGTGGGCGGGCCCCATTATATCCATCACGGGGGCCCACAGAGGACCCCGGGCCCACCGGGGGATCTCCCGATGTCCCGGTGGGTCAGTCCGACGCTGATAGGACGTTGCTCCTAACAACCATGAAAATGACTGCTGTAGGAAGGAGGAAAATACAAGTGCAGCACAGGCCAGACAGATGTTGTTGGTATAATTAAGCAGACAGACAGGGTCGTTTGGCACCAAGACCATGAATACCAAACAGTGTGTTGTCTGCCGGGTGCTCGGGTTTGGCATATTGCGGATCGGATAGACAGATTGATGTGTGGGGCTAGAGAATACCTAGCGGTCATGGTACACATTGGTACCAATGACAAAATTAGAGAGAGGTGGAAAGTACTAAAAAATGATTACAGAAAACTAGGAAAGAAGCTGAAGTCCAGGATCTCCAAGGTAGTGTTTTCAGGAATATTTCCATTGTCACGAGCATCACTAATAAGACTACAGGAGCTTGACGAGATAATTAACTGGCTTAGAAATTGATACAGGAAGGAAGGGTTTTGGTTCATGGAGAAATGGGTCAACTTCTCTGTTGGCTACAGGTTCTACGCTAGAAACGGGCTACACCTCAATGGGGAGGGTGCAGCTGTGCTGTAGGAAAAAATGCTCAGATGGATGAAGGAGCTTTTGAACTAGGATCTGGGGGAGGAAGCGTAGTTGTGCAAATAAGAGGATATATAGAGTAGAGAGCTTGAGACAGTAGGGTCAATGAAGATTTAAGAGGGAACTGATGAAGGAGGGTGGCGGGCTGATAAAGATGCCGTGGCAACAAGTGGGTTAAATGTGTTGCAAGTTATGTCTTATGATTAGTGTGATAAAGTTTACTGTGTTTTATCGCTATGGCCGCTATTGTATGCCAGTTCTCCTACAAGCTCTGCCTAAGGCCGTCCCTGGGAATGCGGGAGGTCTGTCCACTAGGGGAACCATACAATGTATATGGATATAGTTTGCATTGCATTGCTTAGACACTAGACAGTTAAAACTGGGATTAGATAACCAGTTCAGAGGGATTAGAGTAGTTTTATAGAAAACAATTTCCATGTTGCTGTTGGTTAGTCGGGGTGTGGAGTTTGTGACTCACACACCCCAGTTCTGGGTACATGACCCTTACAGCACAGGACTAGTGCAAGTCCTGTACAAAGAGAGTGGAGTGGAGAAAGGAAGGCTGAACAGATAGGGAGACAGGCTCCAGAAAGCAGTTACAGTGGAGAAGAAAGTGTTTTATCAGCGCAAGTTTTCTAATAGAATGAGAACACATCTGATGCTTCATCTGGACGCCGGCACAGTGTTGGGCTTAAAGCTTGGAAGAAGTACTGAGAAGCAGACCTCTGTATCCCTCATGGGGAAGATGTCAGCTGGGTCACAGAGAAAGTGGAAGATGATGGGTCTCAGGACAGGACGGGGACAAACACTGAAAAGGCACATAACCAAGGGAACATCACTAGAAAGAGACTATGTCTTAATCTGTATGCAGCAGCCGCTTGAAGAGTTGCACAGTAAAAGTTCTGTAGAATATAAGCCTTCAAGGGCAGGGTCCTCTTCCCTCTGTACCAGTATATCATTGTTAGTTTTTTTACTGTAAGTGATATCTGTATTTGGTATGTAACCCTTTCTTATGTACAGCATCATGGAATCAATGGCGCTATGTAAATAAATAATAATAATCTTCTTAGACTCTCTTGTAACAGTGTCAGTGCCACAGGATTGGAGGATAGCTGATATGTAGTTATGAGCGAGCACTAAAATGCTCGGGTACTCGTTGCTCGGGTCAAGCAAATTGGGATGCTCGAGTGCTCGGTCTGAGTAACGAGCACATTGTAAGTC
The DNA here is from genome assembly GCF_046119375.1 of Phyllobates terribilis. NCBI lineage: Eukaryota > Metazoa > Chordata > Amphibia > Anura > Dendrobatidae > Phyllobates > Phyllobates terribilis. Next base: position 698,755,534 of record NW_027362762.1, read on the forward strand.
TATGGGAAACTCAAGCATTTTTCTGACGGCACCCTCCCCGGCGGTCTGCAGAGGGCCTAAAAATTGCCAAAATCGATGGGAACAGTGCTCAAATGACATTGGAAGAGCATGGGGAAGACCCCTGGAAGCATCTCTGACTCCCAGGTCACTGCTGTCAACAACGTTGTCAGAGGTATTATGCTACTTTTACTAACTCACAAAAAAACATACAAAAACGAAACCAAAATGGATTTTCCTGGGAAAAATGTTAAGGAACATCCTTTCCAGGGTAATGGCTTGTATATTAGGTAAAATAACAAACTAAACACAAAAATGCTCCTCCACACATTGGGCTATGTTCACAAGTAGCGTTTTTGATGCGTTTTTGCACTTTTGCATTGCTTTCAATGGTGAAAAATGCATTCACCAAGAAATGTCATTTTAACATTGTCTACCTTATCTGGCCATGTGGTGTGTGAAACATCACCTGACACATTCTGTTTTATTTACAAAAGAGGGAATCTGAAAGTCACAAACACCATTTTTATAGGGCCATCAGGCGGCCCTTACTACTCTTAAATGGTAAGCAGTAGGCTATGCTTTGTTGTCCCCATTATTAAAGAGTGGGTCTCCTATACTGTTATTGCACATGCAGTGACTGCAATGGCTGCCAAAAATTTGGACACACCCCAAAACCCCTTTGAAAAGACATAGAGCAGGGTCTCAGTGAAAAAAATGTCCCCATTATAAAGGAGTGGGTATCCTATAGTGGTAATGCCCATGCAGTGACTGCAAGGCATGCCAAAATTTCGGAAAAACCCCAATACCAATTTAAAAACACATAGAGCTGGGCCACAGTAACGACATGTTCCTATTAGAAAGGAGTGGGTCTCCCATACTGTTTGCCTATGCAGTGAATGCAACAACTGCCAAAAATTTGGATGAACTCAATGTCCCTTGCAAGAGTTGTACAGGTCGGAGGTCCTCCCTCCTGAAAACAATGTTCCCATTTTTAGGAAGTGGGTCTCCCACTCTGTATGCCTATGCAGTGATTGCAATGGCTGCCAAAAATGTGGAGGAACTCCAATGTCCCTTGCAAGAGACGAAGAGGTTGGAGGGCCTCCTGAAAACAATGTTCCCATTTTTAGGAAGTGGGTCTCCCATACTGTTTGCCTATGCATTATGCAGTGAATGCAACAGCTGCCAAACATTTGGAGGAACTTCAATGTCCCTTGCAAGAGATGCAGAGTTCGAATGGCCTCTTGAAAACAATGTTCCCATTTTTAGGAAGTGGGTCTCCCATATTGTTTGCCTATGCAGTGAATGCAACGGCTGCCAAAAATTTGGAGGAACTCCAATGCCCCTGGCAAGAGACTTAGATATGGTGATATGTAGATATTGTGGTGATATGGTGGTGGAGAATGAGGATGAGGAGAAGGAGGAGGACAAGAGCAAATGGACAAAATCAGGAAGCTTATACCCATGTCTGGGTGTGAAGACAGAGGTGCATGCAAATAGAGTTAGACCTCCCCAAAAAAAAATACTGTATTTGAGTTTAGGCTACGCTGCTATCATTTGGTGGTGTTGAGAAGTCTGGCCCAATCCAATTTCAGTTGACAGGTGGATGCGCCTATCGGTTATAATTCTACCAGCGACACTAAAAACCCACTCTGACAAAATGCTAGCGGCAGGGCAGGCCAGGACCTCCAAGGCATAGAGAGCCAGTTCATGCCATGTGTCCAGCTTGGATACCCAATAATTATAGGGCACAGAGGAATCACGGAGGATGTTGGTACAGTCGGCAAGGTACTCCCTCAGCATTTTCCAAATCTTTTCGCTCCTTGGGAGAGTACCCTGCACCTCAGGGCCTGTGCGATGGGAGGGTCTGAGAAAACTATCCCAGAACTTTGACAGTGTTCCCCTGCCTCTGCTGGATAGGATTTGTGTCTCTCTCGCCTGTACTCCTTGGTTGTCCAACGAACTGTGACCTCTGCCGCCAGCGTTTTCAGATGGGAATTTTTTAAATAATTCCGCAACAAGGGCATTCTGGTACTGACCCATTTATTAGGCCTGTCCAGCAAGGGAATAAGAGACAGAAAGTTCTCATTGTAGCGTGGGTCTAGAAGTGTCACCAACCAGCAATTACTGTCACCTGAAATTTGGACAACGCGAGGGTCATGGGAAAGGCAGTGTAACATAAACTCAGCCATGTGTGCCAGACTGCAAAGAGGTAAGACTTCCGTGTCCTCACCAAGAGGATGACTGACCATGCTCTCCTTCTCATCCTTCTCTTCCTCCTCCTCCCTGTCCTCAGGCCATCCACGCTGAACAGACAGTATGAAAGTTGTGCTGATATTACCGTCTATAGTGCAGGAAACTAGCTCCTGTTCTTCCTCCTCCTCCTCTTCCTCCTCATTGTCACCCTATCCACGTTGGGATGAGATAAGGCTGGGCTGTGTGGAATCACCCTGTATGGTTCCTTGCTCCATATCATCATGCTCCGCCTGCAATGCATCCTCTTTAATTGTGAGCAGAGAGCATTTCAGAAGACAGAGAAGTGGAATGGTGACACTAATTATGGTGTCATCGCCACTCACCATATTGGTGGACTTCTCAAAATTTTGGAGTATGGTACATATGTCTGACATCTATGTCCACTCCTGAGGTCTTATGTGTGGAGTCTGACCTGAATACCGACGGCCGTGTCAATGCTGGTAGTCAACAACTGCCCTCTTCTGCTCACAAATCCATCTCAATATCTGCAATGTAGAGCTCCAAAGCGTGGGGACATCGCACACCAGTTGGTGAGCTGAAAGCTGCAAATGCTGCTGAAGCACGGCAAGGGTGGTGGAAGCTGTAGATGATTTTCTAAAATAACCACACACGTGGTGCACTTTGACAAGCAGCTGCGACAGATCTGGGTAGGTTTTGAGAAACCGCTGAACCACGAAGTTCAGCACATGGGCCAGGTATGGTACGTGTGTGAGCTCACCTCTCTTCAGAGCCGCCAGCAAGTTCCGGCCATTGTCACACACGACCATGCCTGGCTGTAGGTTCTGCGGTGTCAGCCACAGAGCTGCCTGCTCTTTCAGAGCTGTCCACAACTCTTCAGCAGTGTGTGGTTTGTCACAAAAGCATATTAGCTTCAGCAAAGCCTGTTCCCGCTTGGTCAAGACAGTGCTGCAGTGCTTCCAGCGTCTGACTGATGTGCTCATTTCGGAGATGGAGGCTGAAGAGGAGGAGGAGGTGCAGGAGCTGTAGAATGTGGGGGCAATCTTGATTGACCCAGGGCCCACAATCCTCAGCATCGGGAGGACGTGTTCCTTCCCAAGGTCCGACTGGGTCCCGGCTTCCACTATATTAACCCAGTGTGCCGTCAGCAAGATGTACCATCCCTGCCCACAAGCTCTTGTCCACGTGTCTGTGGTTAGGTAGATTTTCCCAGTAACTGCATTGTTGAGGGCATATATCACCTACAAAGCACTATTATAGAGTCATAGAAAGATCCAAACCATCGATCATAATAGAAATAATCTGAATTTTATTAAGCACAAGACATAGATATAATAGATATAATAAATACATTAAAAGAGCTATGCTCATTAGCGACAGCACAAGAGAAAAATTCTTCATCAGTAATGAAACATAGGTTCAGATACAGGCTCACAATCAATGCAAAGCAAATCACATACGGAAAAGAGGACACAGATCAAATCTATATATGCATGACTACATTCCAGGATCGCAAATAGAGTCTAAAACACTCCCAAATTGGGTTGAATATCAACCTAGATATGTAATAAATTTACAGCATTAGAACTTCACTCATGATCCGGGGAACGAGTGCCCAAATCAAAGTCCCACCTTAGAAAACTTGCATAAAGTAATATGATCCCAGTGGATAATCATTATATCACCATGTCTGCATAATAATTACCTTCTATATGTGTTGCACCGCTCGGTTTTGTGCCCCTACGCACGTTTCGGTGCTCACAGCACCTTCTTCAAGGGGAGTAACCTAATGGAACTGGTGTTACCCGCTTCCTTTTTAAATGCGGTCCACAGCTGCACCTGCTGATTGAAGATTCGGACATCCCGGCGTGTGCGCTCTAGCACAGAAGCCACGTCGCGCCCGGCATCTGGAATATCGCGTGAACACCGGAGACCGAGCGGCAGCACATATGCCCCAGAGCGCACGCGCACATCCGGCACCATTCAATGAGGACCCTGAACTAACCCATCGTGGACACACAGGTATTAATCTATTAACATCCGGTGTTAGCCATGACAAATTACAATACATCATGAATACATGTATAAAACAGATGATGAAAAGAGAAAATCAAACATGGAGTACAGATGAATGGAGTGCAGGCACGAGTGTAGGTTATAAAAAATAAAAAAGTCACAAACCATGTAAACACAAGTGCCACTAACCATGTACAGTACAGACCAATAGTTTGGACACACCTTCTCATTTAAAGATTTTTCTGTATTTTCATGACTATGAAAATTGTACATTCACACTGAAGGCATCAAAACTATGAATTAACACATGTGGAATTATATACTTAACAAAAAAGTGTGAAACAACTGAAAATATGTCTTATATTCTAGGTTCTTCAAAGTAGCCACCTTTTGCTTTGATGACTGCTTTGCACACTCTTGGCATTCTCTTGATGAGCTTCAAGAGGTAGTCACCGGAAATAGTTTTCACTTCACAGGTGTGCCCTGTCAGGTTTAATAAGTGGGATTTCTTGCCTTATAAATGGGGTTGGGACCATCAGTTGTGTTGTGCAGAAGTCTGGAGGATACACAGCTGATAGTCCTACTGAACAGACTATTAGAATTTGTATTATGGCAAGCAAAAAGCAGCTAAGTAAAGAAAAACAAGTGGCCATCATTACTTTAAGAAATGAAGGTCAGTCAGTGCGAAAAAATTGGGAAAACTTTGAAAGTGTCCCTAAGTGCAGTTGCAAAAACCATCAAGCGCTACAAAGAAACTGGCTCCCATGAGGACCGCCCCAGGAAAGGAAGACCAAGAGTCACCTCTGCTTCTGAGGATAAGTTTATCCGAGTCACCAGCCTCAGAAATCGCAGGTTAACAGCAGCTCAGATTAGAGACCAGGTCAATGCCACACACAGTTCTAGCAGCAGACACATCTCTTCAATAGAGATGAGCGGTGTTCGACTAGAACTGTTCGCCAATCTCAAATTCGAGCTGTTTTGGGTGGTGTTCGAGTTGTTCGACGAACCCGAACGATTTGCAAAAAATTCGGCTGTTCGAGGTTATGTTCGATAACTGTTCGTGCACCAAAAGCGTGTCCTGCATGTCTGGCGCTATTTAGAGCACCAATCATGCAGGGATTGTCTGCCACTCACTGTAATGCCACAGCCATGGTGGTTGTGGCATTACAGTGATTGCCCAAATCGATGGGAACAGTGCTCACAGTGAAACATGAAAAGCCGGCAATTCAGCAGCGGCATACACCGGTATCCGACAATTTAGAACCGAAAGAATAGAGCTTCACACATAGATTAGATAGATAGAAACATGTCAGTCACACATATAAGAAGCACAGTGACAGTGTTGCTTACTGTACTTGTCATTTAGTGTAAAGGATTTATCAAAAAAAATAATAGTGTTTTCATGCACCGTCTCTTTAAAAAAGCCGGCTGGCAATTCAGCATCTGTACCCGACAATTTAGAATAGAAGGAATAGAGAATCACACATAGATTAGATAGATAGAAACATGTCAGCCACATATATACGAAGTACAGTGACAGTGTTGCTTACTGTACTTGTCATTTAGTGCAAAGGATTTATTAAAAAATATAATAGTGTTTTCGTGCACCGTCTCTTTAAAAAAGCCGGCCGGCAATTCAGCAGCGGTACCCGACAATTTATAACAGACAGAATAGAGCTTCACACATAGATTAGATAGATAGAAACATGTCAGTCACATATATATGAAGTACTGTGACAGTGTTGCTTACTGTACTTGTCATTTACTGCAAAGGATTTATTAAAAAAAATAATAGTGTTTTCATGCACCATCTCTTTAAAAAAGCCGGCCGGCAATTCAGCATCTGTACCCGACAATTTATAACAGAAAGAATAGAGAATCACACATAGATTAGGTAGATAGAAACATGTCAGTCACATATATATGAAGTACTGTGACAGTGTTGCTTACTGTACTTGTCATTTACTGCAAAGGATTTATTAAAAAAAATAATAGTGTTTTCATGCACCGTCTCTTTAAAAAAGCCGGCCGGCAATTCAGCATCTGTACCCGACAATTTATAACAGACAGAATAGAGCTTCACACATAGATTAGATAGATAGAAACATGTCAGTCACATATATAATAAGTACAGTGACAGTGTTGGTTACTGTACTTGTCATTTAGTATTAAAATAAAGGATTTATTATTAAAAAAAATTGGCATGGGGTTCCCCGTAATTTTAGTCTCTAGCGGAGGTTAAGCAGACAGCTGGGGCAGATGTTTGAAGCCTGGGAAGGGGGTAATACCCACGGAGCTTCCCAGGCTACTAATATCAGCCCCCAGCTGAATACCTAGCCTTTACTAGCTATTAAAATGGAGGACCCCCCAAAAAAAATGACGTGGGGTCCCCCCTAATTTAATAGCTAGCAAAGGCTAGGCAGACAGCTGGGGGCTGATATTAATAGCCCAGGAAGGGAGCCATGAATATTGGCCCCCTCCCAGGCTAGAAACACCAGCCGTCAGCCGCCCCAGAAATGGCGCATCCATAGGATGCGCCAATTCTGGCACTTAGCCTCGCTCTTCCACGCTGCCCTGGTGCGGTGGCAGGGGGTAATAGGGTTGGGGTTGATGTCAGCTTATAATGCCAGCTGACATCAAGCCCAGGTTAGTAATGGAGAGGCGTCTATAAGACACCCCCATTACTAACCCCATAGTCAAAGTTAAAAGAAAACACAAACACCCAGAATAAAGTCCTTTAATTGAAATAAAGACACATTCCTTTATTGTTCTAAATTAAACCATACTTACCGTCACGCCCATTCCAGCTGAAGCCAACGATCTCCTGCAATAAAAGAAAAATAATAAAGCAACCTCATCCTTACCTTTCCATGGTTCCCACGACAGCTTCAGCTCTGCTACATCGAGATGACAGGCTGGACCGCAGCAGAACGCTGCCATCCAGCCTGTCATCCCGCAGACACTGAGAAGCGCAGGCATGCTTGCGCTCTGCAGTGTCTGGCTGTGACGGCATAAAGATGAGACGAGTTCATGTCCAATGAACTCGGCGCACCTCATGCACGTCACTGACAGCGTGGGAGAATTCTCCTGCACTCAGCACTTCAGCGTGAGAATTCTCCCACGCTGTCAGTGATGTGCATGAGGTCAGCTGAGTTCATTGGACATGAATGAGCTCACCTCATGCACGTCACTGACAGCGTGGGAGAATTCTCACGCTGTAGCGCTGAGTGCAGGAGAATTTTCCCACGCTGTCAGTGACGTGCATGAGGTGAGCTGAGATCATTGGACATGAATGAGCTCACCTCATGCACGTCACTGACAGCGTGGGAAAATTCTCCTGCACTCAGCGCTTCAGCGTGAGAATTTTCCCACGCTGTCAGTGACGTGCATGAGGTGAGCTCATTCATGTCCAATGAACTCAGCTGACCTCATGTACGTCACTGACAGCGTGGGAGAATTTTCACGCTGAAGTGCTGAGTGCAGGAGAATTCTCCCACGCTGTCAGTGACGTGCATGAGGTGCGCCGAGTTCATTGGACATGAGCTTGTCTCATCTTTATGCCGTCACAGCGAGACACTGAGGAGCGCAAGCATGCCTGTGTAGCACCCTGAGGATTCGGCTGCTACAGGGGTATTGCACCTCAGCCAGAGGTGTGGTATTCCACTCCCGGGTAAGGATGGAGTGTGGAACTGAGCTCAGTAGGCTGCATGCACTACACACATCCCATTTCCGGGGGACAGACCAATGGTACTCCCACTAGAGAAATGTGCAGGTACGACAGTGTCTGTCCCTGGCTGGAGTGGGAGGGGGTTGGAGCATCCCAGTAGTGTAGGGGCAGATAGGGGGAGCAGTCTGGGTAATGCTAGGAGCTCATTGGGTGCTGGTCACCTGAGCTCACACATAGAGGGAGTATATAAGGTGGGAACCATCTTAGATCAGGGTCAGTCTGTCAGAGTGTAACCTGAGGAGCAGAGGAGGAGAGCAGCTCCAAGGCCAAGAGAGAGAGAGAGAGGAGAAAGAAGGACCCAGAGGGGGAGAAGAGAGAACTCCAAGAACCCAAGATTAGATCAGAGGGTGAAGAGTTGGCACAAGGGTACCGGATCCCAAGCTGGTGGAGGGCACTAATCCTTAGCCAGAGACCGGAGGTCGTGGGCAGGATCTGCCACGACCACCCACTAAATCCACCCGGAAGGCAAACCAAGAGTAGGGTCAGGGAACCCAGAGACAAGGGTTTACCAACAAGAGGCCCGAGGGAGCCGGACTTAGGTGGATCCCTGGTGGGGAAGGCCAGAGAGAAGGACAAGTCAGAAAGGGAGCTCAGGATCACGCTCCAGAATTACTTGGGAGTTGGCCGAGTCCAGGACCTGGTGGACGCAGCACGGCTCGGGCGGTCACTCAAGGCCGGAGTGACCAGAACAACAGCAGTAAGTAAAAACCCTGAACTGCACAGCCCGACTCTGAGTCTCATTACCATCCTCACTGCACCTCCACAACCACCATCCTCTGCAACTGACCCCCTGAGGCTATACCCCTCCCGTTGGGGGTTATACTATCAGAAGCTGCACACACACCATCAGCCTCAGCGGACCCTGCTGCAGCGGCGGCCGTAGTGACCGCAAATCAACGGGTGGCGTAGTCGACACAAAAGAACATCTAGTAACATCTATAAGGACTGCCACACACTGAGCTTGACACCCTGGGCACGGACCGGGTCACCGCCACTCGGAGACTACAACCCCCATCTGATCCGGCTCCGGGTATCCCCCAAACAACACTGGCCCAGGGGGCGCGTCAACTTTGGCGTAGTCGGCAGGATAACGTGCCCGCAACAACCGGGTACTGCGTGCCTGAAGAAAAGTTCATCGTTACCTTAAAAAGAAGTCTCCCGCCGGTTCCGGAGGGTCCCCGCCAACGGACCCCATCACAGGTCGTTTCCCGCCGGTTGTCCGCCATTTGCAGCTTTTTCCCGCCATTTCCAAAGATTTCCCGCCTTGGAAGAGCGGACGCCATTATGGGCGTGCCAGAGGGTGGCAAGAGGCCACCTCCCATCGTGGGCCAGGTCGAAGAATGGCGCCAAAAGCGGAAACCGCGCCCACCAACAGAGACTGTGATGCTGGAAGTGTCCATCAGCGTGAGAGAACTGCCCCTGGAACTGACAATCACTAAGTTGCCCCGGGACCACCCTCAATGTGGGCGGAGACAGAGCAAGAGAACGAAGATGGGTGTCGCCAGGAGCAGTCTGGAGAGAGCGCACCCGGAGACAAGAAGTCTGGAGAGGAGTCCAGAGAAAGCCTACCCGGAGATGGAGGGAGAGTCAGGCAGCACCGACCCAGTGGTCAGGAGCCGGCTACAAGCCACAACCCCACTAGGCCTAGTGGAGGTCCTGGCACAGCTCCCCCGAGACCGGGAGTGTGCACAGACTGCGCTGGAGAGCCTCGCACGGAGGATGGCCCGGGTGCAGCGAGAGACGTTGGCGGAGTGGAGCCGAGAGATGGCCCAGCGGACCGAAACCCGTCAGCGGAGCACGCCACCCGAGACGAGGAGACAGACCGCCTCTGAGGATGGTGCAGGAGGAGTGAAGGCCGGAGACGGCGCCGAGAAGGGAGCTGGACAACTGGAGGCAGGTAAAGGGGACGTCACTACCCCGAGCCGAGAAACCGCGTGCCTGCCCCAGCTCCCCGTCGCAGAGCCCGAAATTCCCCCTGCCGTGCCCGTCGCTGCATCGTCACCGCCGCCGACTAGGCCTCAACCGGAAACCGCGGCCGCGACCCCTGTGACGTCACACGCCTCGACCTCGAGCGTGGCCAAGCAGGAAATACCACCGGCCTGGTCGCAAGGCCTAGTACACCCGGGCGCCGCAATTCCAACAGCGCCCCCTACCTCCGCGGAGCCACCAGCCTGGTCGCAGGGCCGAATAACCCAGGGCGCCGCCGTTCTTATGGTGCCCTTTGCCTTTAAGGTGCCCCAGGCCTGGTCGCAAGGCCTGGTTAACCCGGGCGCCGCTACCATCAACGCGCCCTCAACATCTAGAGTGCCGCACCTGGGTGAAGATCTATTCGCCCAGCATACGTGCTCGGATGGGCAGCCCTTCATATGGCCCCAGGAGTACATTCAGCTGGAACTCCAGAGAGCAAGGCCCATGTGCGAGCCCCTGATTCCGGCTCCGAAGCCTGTAAAGAGGACCTCACCCCCGCTGGAGGAGGCACAGTTTGAGTGGGACCCCACCGGAGAAGACCTCATGGGGTTCACTCAGGAGACTCGGGCGGCCGCAGCGGAGCGTGCAGAGTGCTGCCGCCAGCAGCTCGAGGTCTTCGAGAGGGAGCGGAGAGAGAGGCGGGTCCGGGAACAGCAGATGCAGATAAGAAGCGCGGAGCAGAAGAGCCGGACCAGGAGGAATCCCCGTGCAGCTCATGGTCCCCCTTCCACCGGGACTGTGATAAAATTCAACATGCAGCATGGGTGGGGCTTCATTAGAGACCATCATACCCCCGGCGACGTCTTTGTGACCCGCAGAGACGTAGAAAGCCATCTGCCGGAGGGACACAGAGGTCGTGACCTGTATGTAGGGGACGAGGTCACGTTCACCCGGCACAAGTGTGCCAAAGGACCCTACGCCCTCCATGTGCATCGCCTGACGGAGGAGGAGCTGCGGTGTGAGGAGGAGCAAGAGGACCCGGACGGGTCTGAAACTGAAACCAACCAACAAGAAAGAGCAGGGGGACGCCGTCGTTGAAGTACGGTAGAGAGAGACTGTATAAAGTTGCCCGTCGGGGTACCAAGAACTGTTACTTAGTTAAAATATGTTCCCCGTTGGGACAAAGTGTGAACTGATACCCGTGTGTCCCTAGTTCCTAATACCTGGCCGAGGACTGAGAGCGGCCATATCCCCTTTGTATATAGTTGCGCTTCCTAAAGCGCCCCCTACTGGTTTTATAGGAAAGACGAGTTTTTCAAGAAAAGACTGTCGCACTTTACCCGGTCACAAGTTGCACCGTGACCGGAGGAACCAGAAACAAGAATGTTATTTATGAAAAGTTTTATATGAAAAGTTTTATGCAGATATATATATGATGTTTTACATGTTTGATATGTTTATGTTTATGAAAAATAATTGTATGTTTTGGATGTTTTTTATCTTTAACAGCCCGAGGACGTGCTGTGATTTACCAGGGGGGAATGTAGCACCCTGAGGATTCGGCTGCTACAGGGGTATTGCACCTCAGCCAGAGGTGTGGTATTCCACTCCCGGGTAAGGATGGAGTGTGGAACTGAGCTCAGTAGGCTGCATGCACTACACACATCCCATTTCCGGGGGACAGACCAATGGTACTCCCACTAGAGAAATGTGCAGGTACGACAGTGTCTGTCCCTGGCTGGAGTGGGAGGGGGTTGGAACATCCCAGTAGTGTAGTAGTGTATATATATGAAATAATGAAAAAAAAATTGATGTGGGGCTTCGCCCTATATTTGTGTCCAGTCAGGTACAGCAGGCAGGAACGGGCTGCCCCCAACCACCAGCTGCCTATTTGTACCTAGCCGGACACAACAATATAGGGAAGCCCTTTTTTTCTTAATTATTCCATGAATTTCATGAATTTAAAAAAAAATACGTGGAGCTTCGCCCTATTTTTGTGTCCAGCCAGGTACAACTAGGCAGCTGGGGGCTGGAATCTGCAGCGCAGGGAGGCCCAAGCTTTCTGGGCCCCACCCGCTGCAAATTGCAGTCCGCAGCCGCCCCGGAAAATGGCGCGTTCATAGAAGCGCCATCTTCTGGCGCTGTACCCAACTCATCCAGGGCCCTGGTGCGGTGGCTCACTGGGTAATAAAGGGGTTAAGGCCAGCTTGGCATTATCAGCTGGCCCTAAGCCCGAAATTCATGGGGTCACGCCAATATTAGACATGACCACCATGAATTTCTAGTAAAGTATTTAAAAAAAACACAAACACCCAGAAAAAAGTCCTTTAATTGAAATAAACACACAATTCTTTATTGTTCTAAATTAAACCATACTTACCGCCACGCCCATTCCAGCTGAAGCCAATGATCTCCTGCAATAAAAGTAAAATAATAAAGCAACATCATCCTTACCTTTCCATGGCTCCCACGACAGCTTCAGCTCTGCTACATCGAGATGACAGGCTGGACCGCAGCAGAACGCTGCCATCCAGCCTGTCATCCCGCAGACACTGAGAAGCGCAGGCTTGCTTGCGCTACTCAGTGTCTGGCTGTGACGGCATCCAGATGAGCCGAGGTCATGTCCAATGAACTCGGCTCACCTCATGCACGTCACTGACAGCGTGGGAAAATTCTCACGCTGAAGCGCTGAGTGCAGGAGAATTTTCCCACGCTGTCAGTGACGTACATGAGGTGAGCCGAGTTCATTGTCGGCTCATCAGGATGCCGTCACAGTCAGACACTGAGGAGCGCAAGCATGCCTGCGCTTCTCAGTGTCTGCGGGATGACAGGCTGGATGGCAGCGTTCTGCAGGTCCAGCCTGTCATCTCGATGTAGCAGAGCTGGAGCTGTCCTGGGAACCATGGAAAGGTAAGGATGAGGTTGCTTTATTATTTTTCTTTTATTGCAGGAGATCGTTGGCTTCAGCTGGAATGGGCGTGATGGTAAGTATGGTTTAATTTAGAACAATAAAGAATTGTGTCTTTATTTCAATTAAAGGACTTTATTCTGGGTGTTTGTGTTTTTTTTTTAACTTTGACTATGGGGTTAGTAATGGGGGTGTCTTATAGACGCCTCTCCATTACTAACCTGGGCTTGATGTCAGCTGGCATTATAAGCTGACATCAACCCCAACCCTATTACCCCACTGCCACCGCACCAGGGCAGCGTGGAAGAGCGAGGCTAAGTGCCAGAATTGGCGCATCCTATGGTTGCGCCATTTCTGGGGCGGCTGACGGCTGGTGTTTCTAGCCTGGGAGGGGGCCAATATTCATGGCTCCCTTCCTGGGCTATTAATATCAGCCCCCAGCTGTCTGCCTAGCCTTTGCTAGCTATTAAATTAGGGGGGACCCCACGTCATTTTTTTGGGGGGGGTCCTCCATTTTAATAGCTAGTAAAGGCTAGGTATTCAGCTGGGGGCTGATATTAGTAGCCTGGGAAGCTCCATGGGTATTACCCCCTTCCCAGGCTTCAAACATCTGCCCCAGCTGTCTGCTTAACCTCCGCTAGAGACTAAAATTACGGGGAACCCCACGCCAATTTTTTTTAATAATAAATCCTTTATTTTAATACTAAATAACAAGTACAGTAACCAACACTGTCACTGTACTTCTTATATATGTGACTGACATGTTTCTATCTATCTAATCTATGTGTGAAGCTCTATTCTGTCTGTTATAAATTGTCGGGTACAGATGCTGAATTGCCGGCCGGCTTTTTTAAAGAGACGGTGCATGAAAACACTATTATTTTTTTTAATAAATCCTTTGCAGTAAATGACAAGTACAGTAAGCAACACTGTCACAGTACTTCATATATATGTGACTGACATGTTTCTATCTATCTAATCTATGTGTGAAGCTCTATTCTTTCTGTTATAAATTGTCGGGTACCGCTGCTGAATTGCCGGCCGGCTTTTTTAAAGAGACGGTGCACGAAAACACTATTATATTTTTTAATAAATCCTTTGCACTAAATGACAAGTACAGTAAGCAACACTGTCACTGTACTTCATATATATGTGACTGACATGTTTCTATCTATCTAATCTATGTGTGATGCTCTATTCCTTCATGTCTAAATTGTCGGGTACCGGTGTATGCCGCTGCTGAATTGCCGGCCGGCTTTTTTAAAGAAAGCGTCTTCTGAGCAGTTTGTCAGCTTTTGCACACCTTTGAAGGTGTTTTCTATGTGTTCCTATGTGTTTTTGTTTGCCTGCCATTGGTTTTAACGGTGTTCGACGGTGTTCTAAGGTTTTCGACGAACAGTTCGACGAACAGTTCCTCGAACATCCCGGTGTTCGACGAACCGAACCGAACCCGAACACTACGGGGGTGGCTCAACACTACTCTTCAACAACTGTTAAGAAGAGACTTTGTGCAGCAGGCCTTCATGGTAAAATAGCTGCTAAGAAACCACTGCTAAGGACAGGCAACCAGCAGGAGAGACATGTTTGGGCTAAAGAACACAAGGAATGGACATTAGACCAGTGGAAATCTGTGCTTTGGTCTGATGAGTCCAAATTTGAGATCTTTGGTTCCAACCACCGTGTCTTTTGTGCGACGCAGAAAAAGTGAACCGATGGACTTTACATGCCTGGTTCTCACCGTGAAGCATGGAGGAGGAGGTGTGATGGTGTGGGAGTGCTTGCTGCTGACACTGTTGGGGATTTATTCAAAATTGAAGGCATACTGAACCAGAATGGCTACCACAGCATCTTGCAGCGGCATGCTACTCCATCTGGTTTGCGTTTAGTTGGACCATCATTTATTTTTCAACAGGACAATGACCCCAAACACACCTCCAGGCTGTGTAAGGGCTATTTGACCAAGAAGGAGAGTGATGGGGTGCTACGCCAGATGACCTGGCCTCCACAGTCACCAGACCTGAACCCAATCGAGATGGTTTGGGGTGAGCTGGACCGCAGAGTGAAGGCAAAAGGGCCAACAAGTGCTAAGCATCTCTGGGAACTCCTTCAAGATTGTTGGAAGACCATTTCCGGTGACTACCTCTTGAAGCTCATCAAGAGAATGCCAAGAGTGTGGAAAGCAGTCATCAAAGTAAAAAGTGGCTACTTTGAAGAACCTAGAATATAAGACATATTTTCAGTTGTTTCACACTTTTTTATTAAGTATATAATTCCACATGTATTAATTCATAATTTTGATGCCTTCAGTGTGAATGTACAATTTTCATAGTCATGAAAATACAGAAAAATCTTTAAATGAGAAGGTGTGTCCAAACTTTTGGCCTATACTGTATATCCTGCACCCCATTCATCATCTCACATCACTATTGCACATATTCCCAAAGCATTATATTAACCACAGAGATCACTGAATAGAACCCATGTCCACATCGAGTCCCCATAAATGACAGTCAAACTGCAGTCTAGATTATATGCAGGAGACTCCACATGTTCATGGGTCCACACAATTCAAAGAACCATATCACAAACCAATCCTATTTATATATTAGACATGGCACCCTCAATATCCTTTTTGTTTCAATTAATCATCACATTTATATCATAAGAGGGTCCATTGTTCAGAGAATGAAGACGCATAGATCAGAGAATTCCTTCTTTTCAAATTATGATTGGGATCCACTTCGAGAAAATATATAGCTTCATGCAAATATCTGTCACGTAAAGAATGTCCACATGTGACATGAAAAGAGGTAGGTCAGGGATCATCAAATATAACTGTCATTCAAACAGAAGATACAGAATTCTAAAAAATAAAGAAAAAGACACACCAATTAAAATCAATTAACATAAAAACAACAAGTGGAGAGGGGTTATGCTAGACAAAGGAGGAGAAACTAAGTTTTTCATTTAATCCCTTCGGTGTCACTGTATCAAGTGTAACGATCCAGCGACACTCCATTTGGGCAAGGAGGCGTTTCAAATCACCTCCCCTGATGCCACAGCGAACTCTATCTATGCCTCGGACTTTGAAAGAGGATGGCTCACAGCCATGTATAGATTTAAAATGTCTTGATATTGTCTTAAGGCCTATCGGGTCCAAAATTTCTTTAGCTGCCAAAATGTCCCGTACATGCTCCCTCGTTTGGATCCTCAGCTCCCGAGAAGTGAGTCCTACATAGATTAAGTTGCTAGCACATGTAACATAGTATATTACATATGTGGTGCTGCACGAAATATAGTGGGTTATTTTGAATTGTTTTACACCTTCTGATGATTGGAAATCATATGCCCTCACCGTATTCCGGCAGCCCGCACAGTAGCCACATGGAAAAAAGCCCCATCTGGGGCTTGTTGAGGGCATGGCTAATGTTGTGAGACACGTGCTCGTGTAATGCGGGGATGGCACACTGGGAGAAATTGTGGCGGCTGGGGACCGAACACTGAGGGACGGCCGCCGCCATCAGGATGCGGAAAGCTTCCGTCTCCATGAGTCTAAAAGGCAACATTTCGAGCACAAACAAACAAGCCTGTGGGGTGTTGGATGCGTATTTGCGCTTGCGTTCCAAGGACTGGGGTAGGGACAACTGAACGCTGCGCTGGGACAAGGAAATGGACATGCTTGCTGATGGTGCTAGTTGAGAGTGTGCACCGACACATGCAGGGCGGGAGGTATCTTCGCATGTACTATGGACAGGGGATTGGCGTGAAAGCACAACAGCGGAAGAAGCAGTGGTGTCACCCGCAGACACTGTTTCTGGACCCTGGGGTTTGACCTACTTAGTAGGGTGCTTTTCTGCCATGTGCCTGATCATGCTGCTGGTGGTGGTCAGGATGCTAGTTTTGCTACCCCTGCTGATGCTGGCCTGGCAGGTGGTGAAAATGGCCTTTTTGGGGTTATCGGCAGAGTCTTTAAAAAACAACCAGACTCGGGAAGACCTAACAATTGTACTGGCAACTTCCGTTGCTTTGGTGTTACAGTGAATGCTTTCCCGCCTTGTGTCTGTGGCCACCACACTGCTTCATCCTGCTTGTTGTGGTGCTATGCCTCCCTGCCCCTGTGTGCTGCTGTCCTCGCTCTGCATGTCCCCCTGCCAGGTTAGGTCAGTTGCTATATCATCCACCACCTCATCTTCCACTTCCGCTCCCTGGTCCTCCTCCTGACTTTCTGGCAATTGTGTCTCATCATCATCGTCCACCTCTTGGGACAGTAATTGCACTTTCCCACCGTTGCCTTCATGTGACAGTGGCTACTCAAATATTTGGGCATCGCTACACGCGTTCTCCTCTTGACTCGCTTGAAGCTGGCTGGGTAAGACGTCAGAATATACAAATGGAAAATGGAACAGCTCTTCGGAGTGTCCAAGTGTGGGATCAGTTGTCTCCAGGCACTCGGCATGGTGGGAGGAAGTAGGATCAGGGTGAGGAATATGTGATCCAAACTCACGGCCACTGAGACTTGACCGTGTGGAAGACAGGGTGGTAGTGGTGGTGGCAAAGTGACTGGAAGCATTATCTGCTATCCAGCCAACAACCTTTTGATATTGCTCTGGGTTCAATGGTGGTGTGCTGCAGTTCCCTAGCAATTGGGACAGGAAAGTTGGGCGATAAGATGTGGGTGTTTGTTGTGGCACAATTTCAGCTTGCCCGCAGTCTCGGCCTCTGCATGCACCATCATGTCCACTTCCCCGTCCATTGCCACACACCTTGCCCATTTTAAATGGAGGACAATATTTTCCACGTTCACTAGAAATGGCTGATTTTGAAACGCAGCTATATGTGACAGAGAACCAGGGTTTTAAATAGCAGGCCTGTCATTTACTAATGTTATTCTTCACAGAGACCTAGTGTGAATAGCTTGACCGGCACACTGCAACGAAATGGAAGGTGGAAATGGCTGATTTTGGAACACTGTTATATATGATATATCTGACAGAGAACCACGTTTTTAAATAGAAGGCCTGTGATTTACTAATATTAATCTTCACTTCTTCACAGAGACCTAGTGTGAAAGCTTGACCGACACACTGCAACAGAATGGAAAAGGAGGCCAATATTTTCCAGATTCAAATTTCTGGATTTTTATCGCTGAAATAAGGAACAGATCTGGCTGTATTCTGCAGTGCTAACAAGCAAATGGAGCAGAAAATGGTGTACTCAGGATTGCTTTTTAAGCAAATAACCAGGATTAAGATAAAAAAAAAATTGCCCTGGCCCCTGATACCTGGGGCTATGTCTACAAATATCTGTAAGAACAGCAACAGCAGGAACATTCTATGGACCCTCTTGCACTATATGCACTGCAGTCTGCCACGTACACTACCTGCCTGCCTAACTCCTGCTATCATCTTCACCACTGAAAATATGCACCTGGATTAGTCCTCAGAAGCAAATCTCTCCGTGACTCCGCAGCAACTCTCCCTACTCTGCCTGATTCTGGGGTAGACTGTGAAGAGCATAGCAACGCCAGGTCTTATATGTGTGGCCAGCCAATCACTGTAATGCCCACAGCCAACATGGCTACGGCATTATAGTGCTTGTTAAGCAAACCCTGCATGTTCATTGGCTCTCTAAAGACTGTCAAACATGCATGGCGGGGACCCGGGTTCCTGCCCGAGCAAGCCGGAAATACTTGCCGAGCGCCGAGCTTGCCGAGCACCGTGATGCTCGAGGGAGTACCGAGCAGTGGCGAGTACGTTCGCTCATCACTACTGATGTGGTACCAATATTTAAGAAAGGTAAGAAGGTGGATTGTGGCAACTACAGTCCGGTAAGTCTGACATCAGTAGTGTGCAAAGTTGTTGTGGGCATCATAAGAGATGACCTGCAGAGATATATTGCAGAGAATCTATATATATAATCGTCTTATCCCATCTGTCTGTCTGTCTTTCTGTCTGTCTGTCTTTCTGTCTGTCTTTCTGTCTGTCTGTCCAGGAAATCCCGCGTCGCTCATTGGTCCGGCCGCGGCCAATCAGCGACGAAGGATTTGAGATTTGAGATGGCAGCCGTTAGCGGCTCATCTGCCGGACGGAGGTCAGCGGCGATGCAGCCGGGAGATGAGGCGGCGCGAGGCGCTCATCTCCCGGCCGATAGCAGCAGAAGTATCCAGACCGGCGGCGCCGCCGCTGACCTCCATGCGGCTAGGGTGTCAACGGAGGACCGGGGAGCGGCGCTGCCGTCGGGATACTTCTGCTGCGAGCAGCCGCTCATCTCCCGGCTTCTCGCAGCGGAAGTAGCCGCACAGGCAGCGACGCTCCCCGGTCCTCACCAATACGATTCCGCTCCCCCCCCGGCTTCTCGCAGCGGAAGTAGCCGCTCAGGCAGCGCCGCTCCCCGGTCCTCACCTATACGATTCCCCTCCCCAGTCCTCACTAGAGATGAGCGTTGTTCTACTCGAACTGTTCGCCAATCTCAAATTCGAGCTGTTTTGGGCGGTGTTCGAGCCGTTCGGCGAACACGAACAATTTGATAAAAATTCGGCTGTTCGAGGTTATGTTCGATAACTGTTCGTGCACCAAAATCATAACTGGATTTTTTCTCAGTAATGATGAAAATTAATGTTAATACGCAGTTTGAGTGTACAGCGGGGTGGGGGGAGGGGCAGGGGATGGATCTCTGCAGGAACAATGAAGATCTCCATTTTTTTTTCTCTTTCCCGCATTTGCAGTGGGGAGGTGCAATCTGTCAGCCTATCAGCAGCGCACACACGGAGCGAAGTGCTTTTTTTCACACAAGCAAGGGCATGTGTCATTGGCAGTGTATGTCACATGTCCTTGCCCTATAAGACCAAGCCATTTTCCCCGTCGCCACCATTTTCTCACTGCTGCAGCTGCGTGTTAGACGGCACCGCTGTTGCTGTGTGCGCTATACCTTGTTAATTTCAAGCCAATTTTCGCACAAATATACAGATAGCTTGGGAGTAGGGAATAGTTGTGATTGCAGTCCTTTTAAGGACTAGGTTACAGCATTTCCTACGACTTTTATCAGGGAGGTCTGTGCTCTTAAATAGATAGGTTGTGGAAGTAAAGACTAATTGTAATTGGAGTCCTTTTCAGCACTAGGTTACATCAGTTCCTATCAGTTTTTGCCAGGCAGGTCTGTGCCAGTGCTGTGCAAGTTTTTTTCACAGCATTTGGCTGAATCTAGCAAAGCTAATCCTTTTTGGCCTATTGCAGAGTGTGTTAGTCAGTGGAGTAGCCTATCTGTGCTGCAAGATATACCACCTGTGTATAGAATACCAATTTTTTTACTGCACCTAGTGAAGTAAAATCATTTGGGCATAGCATCATTCTATTAGTCCATCTGTACTGACCTCCATCAGGTTGCAAATTAAAACTAATTTTTATCTGCATCTACATTACCTCTGAAAAAATATTTAGGCTTCTAGCTGTGTGTGGGACTTGTTGTATTAGTCCATCTATACTGACCTCCATCAGGTTGCAAACTGAATATATTTTTTTCTGCATCTACCTCTGAAAAAATATTTGGGCTTCTAGCTGTGTGTGGGTCTTGTTCTATTAATCCATCTATACTGACCTCCATCAGGTTGCAAACTGAATATAATTTTTTTCTGCATCTAGCTCTGAAAAAATATTTGGCCTTCTAGCAGTGTGTCGGACTTTCTCTATTAGTCCATCTATACTGACCTCCATCAGGTTGCAAATTAAAAATAATTTTTATCTGCATCTACAGTACCTCTAAAAAAATATTTGGGCTTCTAGCTGTGTGTGGGACTTGTTGTATTAGTCCATCTATACTGACCTCCATCAGGTTGCAAATTAAAAATAATTTGTATCTGCATCTACAGTACCTCTGAAAAAATATTTGGGCTTCTAGCTGTGTGTGGGACTTGTTGTATTAGTCCATCTATACTGACCTCCATCAGGTTGCAAACTGAATATATTTTTTTCTGCATCTACCTCTGAAAAAATATTTGGGCTTCTAGCTGTGTGTGGGACTTGTTGTATTAGTACATCTATACTGACCTCCATCAGGTTGCAAATTAAAAATAATTTGTATCTGCATCTACAGTACCTCTGAAAAAATATTTGGGCTTCTAGCTGTGTGTGGGACTTGTTGTATTAGTCCATCTATACTGACCTCCATCAGGTTGCAAATTAAAAATAATTTTTATCTGCATCTACAGTACCTCTGAAAAAATATTTGGGCTTCTAGCTGTGTGTGGGACTTGTTGTATTAGTCCATCTATACTGACCTCCATCAGGTTGCAAACTGAATATATTTTTTTCTGCATCAACCTCTGAAAAAATATTGGGCTTCTAGCTGTGTGTGGGTCTTGTTCTATTAATCCATCTATACTGACCTCCATCAGGTTGCAAACTGAATATAATTTTTTTCTGCATCTAGCTCTGAAAAAATATTTGGCCTTCTAGCAGTGTGTCGGACTTTCTCTATTAGTCCATCTATACTGACCTCCATCAGGTTGCAAATTAAAAATAATTTTTATCTGCATCTACAGTACCTCTGAAAAAATATTTGGGCTTCTAGCTGTGTGTGGGACTTGTTGTATTAGTCCATCTATACTGACCTCCATCAGGTTGCAAATTAAAAATAATTTGTATCTGCATCTACAGTACCTCTGAAAAAATATTTGGGCTTCTAGCTGTGTGTGGGACTTGTTGTATTAGTCCATCTATACTGACCTCCATCAGGTTGCAAACTGAATATATTTTTTTCTGCATCTACCTCTGAAAAAATATTTGGGCTTCTAGCTGTGTGTGGGACTTGTTGTATTAGTCCATCTATACTGACCTCCATCAGGTTGCAAATTAAAAATAATTTGTATCTGCATCTACAGTACCTCTGAAAAAATATTTGGGCTTCTAGCTGTGTGTGGGACTTGTTGTATTAGTCCATCTATACTGACCTCCATCAGGTTGCAAATTAAAAATAATTTTTATCTGCATCTACAGTACCTCTGAAAAAATATTTGGGCTTCTAGCTGTGTGTGGGACTTGTTGTATTAGTCCATCTATACTGACCTCCATCAGGTTGCAAATTAAAAATAATTTGTATCTGCATCTACAGTACCTCTGAAAAAATATTTGGGCTTCTAGCTGTGTGTGGGACTTGTTGTATTAGTCCATCTATACTGACCTCCATCAGGTTGCAAACTGAATATATTTTTTTCTGAATCTACCTCTGAAAAAATATTTGGGTTTCTAGCTGTGTGTGGGACTTGTTGTATTAGTCCATCTATACTGACCTCCATCAGGTTGCAAATTAAAAATAATTTGTATCTGCATCTACAGTACCTCTGAAAAAATATTTGGGCTTCTAGCTGTGTGTGGGACTTGTTGTATTAGTCCATCTATACTGACCTCCATCAGGTTGCAAATTAAAAATAATTTGTATCTGCATCTACAGTACTTCTGAAAAAACATTTGGGCTTCTAGCTGTGTGTGGGACTTGTTGTATTAGTCCATCTATACTGACCTCCATCAGGTTGCAAATTAAAAATAATTTGTATCTGCATCTACAGTACCTCTGAAAAAATATTTGGGCTTCTAGCAGTGTGTGGGACTTGTTGTATTAGTCCATCTATACTGACCTCCATCAGGTTGCAAACTGAATATATTTTTTTCTGCATCTACCTCTGAAAAAATATTTGGGCTTCTAGCTGTGTGTGGGACTTGTTGTATTAGTCCATCTATACTGACCTCCATCAGGTTGCAAATTAAAAATAATTTGTATCTGCATCTACAGTACCTCTGAAAAAACATTTGGGCTTCTAGCTGTGTGTGGGACTTGTTGTATTAGTCCATCTATACTGACCTCCATCAGGTTGCAAATTAAAAATAATTTGTATCTGCATCTACAGTACCTCTGAAAAAATATTTGGGCTTCTAGCTGTGTGTGGGACTTGTTGTATTAGTCCATCTATACTGACCTCCATCAGGTTGCAAACTGAATATATTTTTTTCTGCATCTACCTCTGAAAAAATATTTGGGCTTCTAGCTGTGTGTGGGACTTGTTGTATTAGTCCATCTATACTGACCTCCATCAGGTTGCAAATTAAAAATAATTTGTATCTGCATCTACAGTACCTCTGAAAAAATATTTGGGCTTCTAGGTGTGTGTGGGACTTGTTGTATTAGTCCATCTATACTGACCTCCATCAGGTTGCAAATTAAAAATAATTTGTATCTGCATCTACAGTACCTCTGAAAAAATATTTGGGCTTCTAGCTGTGTGTGGGACTTGTTGTATTAGTCCATCTATACTGACCTCCATCAGGTTGCAAACTGAATATATTTTTTTCTGCATCTACCTCTGAAAAAATATTTGGGTTTCTAGCTGTGTGTGGGACTTGTTGTATTAGTCCATCTATACTGACCTCCATCAGGTTGCAAATTAAAAATAATTTGTATCTGCATCTACAGTACCTCTGAAAAAATATTTGGGCTTCTAGCTGTGTGTGGGACTTGTTGTATTAGTCCATCTATACTGACATCCATCAGGTTGCAAATTAAAAATAATTTGTATCTGCATCTACAGTACCTCTGAAAAAACATTTGGGCTTCTAGCTGTGTGTGGAACTTGTTGTATTAGTCCATCTATACTGACCTCCATCAGGTTGCAAATTAAAAATAATTTTTATCTGCATCTACAGTACCTCTGAAAAAATATTTGGGCTTCTAGCTGTGTGTGGGACTTGTTGTATTAGTCCATCTATACTGACCTCCATCAGGCTGCAAACTGAATATATTTTTTTCTGCATCTACCTCTGAAAAAATATTGGGCTTCTAGCTGTGTGTGGGTCTTGTTCTATTAATCCATCTATACTGACCTCCATCAGGTTGCAAACTGAATATAATTTTTTTCTGCATCTAGCTCTGAAAAAATATTTGGCCTTCTAGCAGTGTGTCGCACTTTGTCTAGTAGTCCATCTATACTGACCTCCATCAGGTTGCAAACTGAATATATTTTTTTCTGCATCTACCTCTGAAAAAATATTTGGGCTTCTAGCTGTGTGTGGGACTTGTTGTATTAGTCCATCTATACTGACCTCCATCAGGTTGCAAATTAAAAATAATTTGTATCTGCATCTACAGTACCTCTGAAAAAATATTTGGGCTTCTAGCTGTGTGTGGGACTTGTTGTATTAGTCCATCTATACTGACCTCCATCAGGTTGCAAACTGAATATATTTTTTTCTGCATCTACCTCTGAAAAAATATTGGGCTTCTAGCTGTGTGTGGGTCTTGTTCTATTAATCCATCTATACTGACCTCCATCAGGTTGCAAACTGAATATAATTTTTTTCTGCATCTAGCTCTGAAAAAATATTTGGCCTTCTAGCAGTGTGTCGGACTTTCTATATTAGTCCATCTATACTGACCTCCATCAGGTTGCAAATTAAAAATAATTTTTATCTGCATCTACAGTACATCTGAAAAAATATTTGGGCTTCTAGCTGTGTGTGGGACTTGTTGTATTAGTCCATCTATACTGACCTCCATCAGGTTGCAAACTGAATATATTTTTTTCTGCATCTACCTCTGAAAAAATATTTGGGTTTCTAGCTGTGTGTGGGACTTGTTGTATTAGTCCATCTATACTGACCTCCATCAGGTTGCAAATTAAAAATAATTTGTATCTGCATCTACAGTACCTCTGAAAAAATATTTGGGCTTCTAGCTGTGTGTGGGACTTGTTGTATTAGTCCATCTATACTGACATCCATCAGGTTGCAAATTAAAAATAATTTGTATCTGCATCTACAGTACCTCTGAAAAAACATTTGGGCTTCTAGCTGTGTGTGGAACTTGTTGTATTAGTCCATCTATACTGACCTCCATCAGGTTGCAAATTAAAAATAATTTTTATCTGCATCTACAGTACCTCTGAAAAAATATTTGGGCTTCTAGCTGTGTGTGGGACTTGTTGTATTAGTCCATCTATACTGACCTCCATCAGGCTGCAAACTGAATATATTTTTTTCTGCATCTACCTCTGAAAAAATATTGGGCTTCTAGCTGTGTGTGGGTCTTGTTCTATTAATCCATCTATACTGACCTCCATCAGGTTGCAAACTGAATATAATTTTTTTCTGCATCTAGCTCTGAAAAAATATTTGGCCTTCTAGCAGTGTGTCGCACTTTGTCTAGTAGTCCATCTATACTGACCTCCATCAGGTTGCAAACTGAATATATTTTTTTCTGCATCTACCTCTGAAAAAATATTTGGGCTTCTAGCTGTGTGTGGGACTTGTTGTATTAGTCCATCTATACTGACCTCCATCAGGTTGCAAATTAAAAATAATTTGTATCTGCATCTACAGTACCTCTGAAAAAATATTTGGGCTTCTAGCTGTGTGTGGGACTTGTTGTATTAGTCCATCTATACTGACCTCCATCAGGTTGCAAACTGAATATATTTTTTTCTGCATCTACCTCTGAAAAAATATTGGGCTTCTAGCTGTGTGTGGGTCTTGTTCTATTAATCCATCTATACTGACCTCCATCAGGTTGCAAACTGAATATAATTTTTTTCTGCATCTAGCTCTGAAAAAATATTTGGCCTTCTAGCAGTGTGTCGGACTTTCTCTATTAGTCCATCTATACTGACCTCCATCAGGTTGCAAATTAAAAATAATTTTTATCTGCATCTACAGTACATCTGAAAAAATATTTGGGCTTCTAGCTGTGTGTGGGACTTGTTGTATTAGTCCATCTATACTGACCTCCATCAGGTTGCAAACTGAATATATTTTTTTCTGCATCTACCTCTGAAAAAATATTGGGCTTCTAGCTGTGTGTGGGTCTTGTTCTATTAATCCATCTATACTGACCTCCATCAGGTTGCAAACTGAATATAATTTTTTTCTGCATCTAGCTCTGAAAAAATATTTGGCCTTCTAGCAGTGTGTCGGACTTTCTCTATTAGTCCATCTATACTGACCTCCATCAGGTTGCAAATTAAAAATAATTTGTATCTGCATCTACAGTACCTCTGAAAAAATATTTGGGCTTCTAGCTGTGTGTGGGACTTGTTGTATTAGTCCATCTATACTGACCTCCATCAGGTTGCAAATTAAAAATAATTTTTATCTGCATCTACAGTACCTCTGAAAAAATATTTGGGCTTCTAGCTGTGTGTGGGACTTGTTGTATTAGTCCATCTATACTGACCTCCATCAGGTTGCAAATTAAAAATAATTTGTATCTGCATCTACAGTACCTCTGAAAAAATATTTGGGCTTCTAGCTGTGTGTGGGACTTGTTGTATTAGTCCATCTATACTGACCTCCATCAGGTTGCAAATTAAAAATAATTTGTATCTGCATCTACAGTACCTCTGAAAAAATATTTGGGCTTCTAGCTGTGTGTGGGACTTGTTGTATTAGTCCATCTATACTGACCTCCATCAGGTTGCAAATTAAAAATAATTTGTATCTGCATCTACAGTACCTCTGAAAAAATATTTGGGCTTCTAGCTGTGTGTGGGACTTGTTGTATTAGTCCATCTATACTGACCTCCATCAGGTTGCAAACTGAATATATTTTTTTCTGCATCTACCTCTGAAAAAATATTTGGGCTTCTAGCTGTGTGTGGGACTTGTTGTATTAGTCCATCTATACTGACCTCCATCAGGTTGCAAATTAAAAATAATTTGTATCTGCATCTACAGTACCTCTGAAAAAATATTTGGGCTTCTAGCTGTGTGTGGGACTTGTTGTATTAGTCCATCTATACTGACCTCCATCAGGTTGCAAATTAAAAATAATTTTTATCTGCATCTACAGTACCTCTGAAAAAATATTTGGGCTTCTAGCTGTGTGTGGGACTTGTTGTATTAGTCCATCTATACTGACCTCCATCAGGTTGCAAACTGAATATATTTTTTTCTGCATCTACCTCTGAAAAAATATTGGGCTTCTAGCTGTGTGTGGGTCTTGTTCTATTAATCCATCTATACTGACCTCCATCAGGTTGCAAACTGAATATAATTTTTTTCTGCATCTAGCTCTGAAAAAATATTTGGCCTTCTAGCAGTGTGTCGGACTTTCTCTATTAGTCCATCTATACTGACCTCCATCAGGTTGCAAATTAAAAATAATTTTTATCTGCATCTACAGTACCTCTGAAAAAATATTTGGGCTTCTAGCTGTGTGTGGGACTTGTTGTATTAGTCCATCTATACTGACCTCCATCAGGTTGCAAACTGAATATATTTTTTTCTGCATCTACCTCTGAAAAAATATTGGGCTTCTAGCTGTGTGTGGGTCTTGTTCTATTAATCCATCTATACAGACCTCCATCAGGTTGCAAACTGAATATAATTTTTTTCTGCATCTACCTCTGAAAAAATATTTGGCCTTGTAGCAGTGTGTCGGACTTTCTCTATTAGTCCATCTATACTGACCTCCATCAGGTTGCAAACTGAATATATTTTTTTCTGCATCTAACCCAGCCAATAGTTTTGGCCTAATACCACAGTTTGGCCACTCAGCTCTGCTCGTATACCATCCATTGTTTTTTTGTGCAAACAACTCCAGAGTTGTGAATTAGTTAACCACCAAAATGAGTGGAAAAAGGCCTGCTGCTGGTGGAAAGGGGAATAGGCGTGTTGGGAAGGGGAAAAAAGGTTGTGTCCGTGGGGTAGGTGTTAAAGCAACAGTAACATCTGCAGAAGAAAGACCATCTTCCAGCCAAACTAAAATGTCTACTTCTTTTAGCGGACAATGTGATAAGATCCCTTTCTTACGGCCACGCCAATCGCTACAAATTCCAGATGAGGCACAAAAACAGCAGGTGCTTCAACGGATATCAAGTGCTCCTTTAAGTGGGCTCTCCTCCATATCAACTTCAACATCACAAATACTCCAGTCCTCAAAGGTGTCACCCAAATCGCACTTGCTTCCTCACAGCTCCCAAATCTCCAGCTGCCCGTCTGAGTATGAGGTAGAACAGATGGTTGAGTCTGCAGAGCTGTTTACTCATACTATAGCCTGGGAATCAGAGGTCGACTCCAGCGCTTCTGTGAATCCAGACGAGGAAATGATCTGCACTGATGCCCAGAATCTTTATGAGTCGGATCCAGGACCAGACGCAGAAGGTTCTGACCATAATGTAGACCCTCATTCCCAAACTGTAACTCCTGTTGGTGGAGACAATGAGGAAGACGATGATAAGACTCAAATACCTGATTGGAGCGACAACTTTAGTTTTTTGTCAGGGCAGGAACAGGTTGGCTCTGAGGACGACGGGTGTGATAACACACAGGGTGATGATGATGAGGTTGGAGATCCCACTTACTGTCAACCCACAGTCAGCCAAGAGATGAGGTCAGCAGAGGAGGTGGAGGAAGATGCTAGTGACGACGAGGTCAGGTTGCGCCTTCCTGGACAGAGACGTAGTACTGGAAGCACGTCAACAACTGCATCCTCAAACACAACTCTGCCTCTCACCACAAGTCGTGGTGGCTCTTCAGGTCGCATGGGTGCTAAGCCTTGCATAGCCTGGGCATTTTTTCAGATCGATAAAGATGACCCAACTCGTGTTATCTGTAACATTTGTCAGCAAAAGCTAAGTAGAGGCCAAAAAATACATAGTTTGAGTACTTCATGCATGAACCGGCACATGGACATGAAGCATAAGTTGCAGTGGGAAGCTCAGTGTGCTACAATGCGGCCTAGCCGGCCGGGCCAACCACCGTCTGCCATATCTTGTGCATCCGCGGCCTCTTCATCCTCTGTGACTGGGGGGACAGCAGTCACACCTGTTTTGGGGCGTAGACCTGCCACCTCTTTACCCGCAACAGCCAGCGTGATTGGCAGGTCATCATTTTCTTTGGAGGTGGTAAGAGCAGCTGGTGTTGAGCGCTGTCCGACATCGATAGCACCACCTTTGGATCAAGGCAACCTAACATGTCCGCCTGCATCTTCCTCACAGACCGGCAGTTTGCCGGGGACACCCTTATCAACCCCGTCTAAGCACAATAGCCAGCCCTCGGTCCCTCAGATGTGGACAAGTAAAAGACCATTTCCTCCTAGCCATGAGAAAGCTAAGAGGTTGAATTTCACCATCTGCAAGCTCTTGGCTACAGAAATGCTGCCTTTCCGCCTGGTGGACACAGAGGATTTTCGAGACCTTATGTCCGTCGCAGTGCCCCAGTACCAGATGCCCAGTCGGCACTACTTCTCAAAGAAAGGTGTGCCTGCGCTCCACCAGCATGTCGCACACAACATCACCGCTTCTTTGAGAAACTCTGTGTGTGACAGGGTGCATTTCACCACAGACACTTGGACGAGTAGGCATGGACAGGGGCGTTACATGTCGCTGACTGGGCACTGGGTAACTATGGTGACAGCAGGACAAGGGGCTGCTGTCCAAGTCTTGCCGTCCCCACGAGTTGTGCGTCAATCCTCTTTATGTCAAAGTTCCTCCACTGCTTCTGCCTCCTCAACCTCCTCTCGGTCTTCCACCTGCACCCAAAGCCTGTCTGGTCATGCCACAAGCTTTCTAACTGCGCAGAAGGGATCCTGCACACCTCCTTACTATGCTGGCAGTAGGGCTCAACGTCATCAGGCGGTTTTTACATTGAAATGTCTGGGAAATGTGAGTCACACAGCTGAGGAGTTGTGGTCAGCTCTGGAGAACCAATTTCATGAATGGTTGTCTCCACTGGACCTGAAACCAGGGAAGGCCGTGTGCGACAATGCTGCAAACCTGGGTGCGGCCCTTCGCCGGGGCAATGTCACACACGTGCCTTGTATGGCTCACGTGTTGAACCTGGTTGTCCAGCAATTTTTAGCCCACTATCCCAGACTAGATGGCCTTCTGCAGAGGGCACGGTCGCTGTGTGCTCACTTCCGCCGTTCGCATCCCGCAGCTCAGCGACTTACATCTCTACAGAAGTCGTTGGGCCTGCCACTTCACCGGCTAAAATGCGATGTGCCTACCCGGTGGAATTCAACTCTGCACATGTTGCAGCGACTGTGGCAGCACCGACAAGCCCTGGTGCAATACGTTCTGACGTATAGCCTGGGCCAACGAGATTCAGAGGTGGGGCAAATCACGCTGGAGGAGTGGTCTCAGATCAGGGACCTATGCACCCTTCTGCACAGTTTTGAAATGGCGACGAAGATGTTTAGTGCTGACGATGCCATTATCAGCATGACTATTCCGGTGATTTACATGCTGGAGCACATGTTAAACAGAATTCGGAGTCAGGTGGTGGCACAAGAGGAGGTGGAGGAAGTAGAGGAGGAGGAGTTCTATGCGGAAGGGCTAACATCTGCAAGGTCCAGACGGTCGGCAGCACCAAGGCGGCAGGCATGTGAGGGTGGGGGAGATGGTTTTACCAGGGCGCATGGTAGCAGCCAAACTAGTGAGGAAGGTGCAGGAGCCCAGGAAGAAGTGGAGGACGAACTGATGGAAGACTCATCAGATGAGGGAGACCTTGATCACATTTCTGTTGTGCGAGGTTGGGGGGAGAGGACAGAGGAAGGAAGCATGATTGTTACCTCGCCACCAACACAACAGGGACTTGGTGCTCCTGGATGCGCAACACACATGAGTGCCTTCTTGCTGCACTACCTGCAACATGACCCTCGAATTGTGAGAATTAGAAATAATCCTGACTACTGGGTTGCCACACTGTTAGATCCCCGGTACAAAAGTAAATTTGCAGAAATTATTCCTGCCATAGAAAGGGATGCACGCATGCAGGAGTATCAGCAGAGACTGTTGCAGAATCTTACATGTGCTTTTCCACAAAATACCAGTGGTGCACGTAGTGAATCTCACAGTTCCAACTTGCCAACCGTGGGACCGTCAAGTGTTCAGCACTCAAACCGTAACAGAACCACAGTATCTGGTGGTAACATCAATTTTGCGGAATCATTTCACCACTTTTTTAGCCCATCCTTTGCAAGGCCACAGGAGACAAGAAGTCTGACACATAGTCAACGCCTAGAGACGATGGTACAGGAGTATCTCCAAGTAAACATTGAAGCCACGACTGTGTCACTGGACCCTTGCTCTTTTTGGGCTTCCAATCTGGATAAATGGCCGGAGCTAGCCACTTATGCCTTGGAGATCTTGTCATGCCCCGCAGCCAGCGTTCTGTCTGAACGTGTGTTCAGCGCTGCTGGTGGTGTGCTGACAGATAAGCGCACGCGGCTCTCCACTGATAATGTAGACAGACTCACGTTCATAAAGATGAACAAATCATGGATCCGAAACGACTTTTCTACCCCTGTGTCATCCTGGGGAGAGTAAAAGCTTGATGATTGTTTAAAATCACCCTACCAACCGTTTTAAGCTTTCAAATTACTAATCATGTTTATCTGTATCTTGACTGGAAAATAATTTGGGCTTTGTAGCAGTGTGCAGCACTGATCCTATTAGGCCATCTATAATAAGCTCCACCAGATTTAAAATTAAAAATAATTTTTAGCTGCATCTAGCCCGGAAAATAATTTTGGGGCTCCGAGATGCGCAAGACACATAAGTGCCTTCTTGCTGCACTACCTGCAGCATGACCCTCATATTGTCAGAATTCGAAGTAATCATGACTACTGGGTTGCCACACTCTTAGATCCCCCAAACTTTTCGATCAACCTTTTCATTTTAATAAAGACCAAAAAAATGGTCATTTTTGAA
This sequence comes from Phyllobates terribilis, assembly GCF_046119375.1. Lineage (NCBI taxonomy): Eukaryota > Metazoa > Chordata > Amphibia > Anura > Dendrobatidae > Phyllobates > Phyllobates terribilis. The sequence continues at coordinate 698,786,995 of NW_027362762.1, forward strand.
ATTATAAGCATTAGCAGGTTGTTAGAAACTGAAATCAAACAGTTTTCAACTCAAAACTTTATTCTAGGTGATGTTACATTTTCACATAGGACCCCTTGTTCGAAAGGAGCTTCTGAACTCTCTCGTCCATTGAATTTGTCAGGTTTTGGATGGTTTCTGCTTCAATTGTTTTGCATGAGGACAGAATACCCTCCCAGAGCTGTTGCTTAGATGTGAACTGCCTCCCGCCATCATAGACACTCCTTTTAATGATGCTCCAAAGGTTCTGAATGGGGTAGAGGTCAGGGGAGCATGGGGGTCACACCATAAGTTTGTCCCCTTTTATGCCCATATCAGCCAGAGATGCAGATGTTTTATGTGCAGCATGAGATGGTGCATTATCATGCAGAAAAATGATCTTGCTGTGAAATACACGGTTCTTCTTCTTGAACCATGGCAGGAAGTGCTGTTTGAGAAAATCCACATACATTATGGAGTTCATCTTTAGCGCCTTCAGGGATCCTAAAGGGGCCGACAATCTCTCTCCCCATGATTCCAGCCCAAAACATTACTCCACCTCCTCCTTGTTGGCGCTGTAGCCGTGTTTGCGTGGGGTGTCCATCAACCAGCCATCCTCCACTCCATCCATCTGGACCATAGAGCGCTGCACGTCACTCATCCGTGAACAAAACAGTTTTGAAATCAGTCTTCATGTAATGTTTGGCCCACTGGAGCCGTTTCTGCTTGTGTGAAGTGGATAGAGGAGATCGACAGGATGGCGTATGCACAGCTGCAAACCTCTGAAGGACCCTGCATCTTGTTGTTCGGGGGACGTTGGAGGCACAAGCAGCTTCAAAAACTTGTCTGCTGCTATGACAAGGCTTTTTTGCCGCTGCTCTTTCAACCTGACGTAATTGCCTGTAGGAAAGAGTCCTCAATTTGCCCTTATCAGCACGCACACGTGTGTACTGTGAATCAGCTACATACTTCTTGATTGCCAAGACACTTCATCCTGATCATCGCACAATGTTGATTGTAGTCATGCCTTGACCTAAACACTCCACAATTTGTTGCTTCTCAGCAGCCGACACATCCTTTTTCTTTCCCATTTTGGCAGAAAATGTAGGCTGCTGAATAATGTGAGAGAGCCTTCTTAAGTAGTCTTGCCTTTCATTGGACACACCTGACAAACTAATTAGCACTGGTGTCTGCAATTGCTTACAGTGATATAAAGAGCCCTGACACACATCACCATCAATGAGTTTAACTGACAAACAAACAAATTCTTCCCTTATCACTCCTAAACACTTTTTGCAGAATAATTTGGAACACAGTGTACATGTTGTAGTCTCCGTGGCGGCAACCCGGTTCCGTGGCTCAGGACGGTCAAACCAGTGGCGGAACTATTTATGTGGTTTTGATGTTTAAATGTCCGACTACGCCACCCGTGGATTGCGGTCAGAGTGAACCGCCGCTCCAGGGCAGACCGCTGAGGCTGGTGTTGTGGGTGCAGCAAAGCGTAGCATAACTCCCAACGGGAGGAGTATAGCCTCAGGGCAGTGTATGCGGAGGATGGGGGTGATGGTGCAGGGCAGCAGCAGTAATGACACGGAGTCAGTGATGCAGTCCAGGGCCTTTACTCACAGTTCTTATTATCCAGACCACGTCTGCAGGTAACGGCTGCCCACGTCGTACTGTGCTCACCAGGTGAGGGGCTCAGACAACTCCCAGATAACTTTGGAGCGCTTCACAGGACCCCCTTTGTGTGTCCTTTGTCTGGCCTTTCTTACCAACCCTTCTGTCCGGCTGCCTCGGGCCTCCTCTTGGTAAACTTGGCGCCAGTTTCCCTGACCCTATGTGGTGCCTTCCTAGCGGGTGTAGCGAGGGGCTGCGCCACATAAAATGTCACAGCCTCCTGTTTCTAGCTGAGGGTCGTTTCCTGCCTCCACTAGTTTCGGGGACCGGTCTCCCCCTTTGGCCTGACTCCTCCACGCAGGTGGATTCTGGCGTGCGGTGGCGACTCGCCCGTCCGCACCCCTGAGATCCCTTCGTTCCTCGTTCCTGGAGCGTTCTCCGCTCCTCTTCCTTCCTTCTCCCTCTTCCAGGCCTGGGCCTCTGTTACTAGGCCCGCCTCCGGAGCAGAGCTCATGCACAGCCCCTGCTCCCTGCCACTTCTGCTCAGACTTCTCTGCACTGAACTAAGATGGTGCCCACCTTTTATACTCCCTTCTCAATGCACCCAGGAACTGCTTCCTCCCTGCTCCTGCACTACAGGGTTCCCCTTCCTCAGTGTTCCCTCCCCCCACTCCAGCCAGGGACAGGGACTGTCGTGCCCATCTCAGGGGCATATTGGTCGCCCTGCCCCACGGCAATGTGGTGTAATGCATGCAGGTGTCGGGTCCTGATCCACACTACATCCTTACCTGAGAGTGAGATATCACACCTCTGGGTGAGGTGCAATACCTCTGTAGCAACCGAGCCCTCAGGGTGCTACAGTTCCATTTATCTTCAGCCTAGGTGACGTATTGCGATACAGGGCCGTGATTTTGGCTATAAAAGGGTCCCCTAGACCCCTACCCCAAGCTTTTTAAGAGAATCATTTATGGCATGCCAGGAGACTCTATGGAATGCTTTCTCAGCATCCAACGAGAGTATATAATTACAAATTTTTAACTGCATCTAGCCCAGGAAATACTTTGTGCCTAGTAGCAGGGTCTGCTAGTCAGCGGATTATCCCGGCTGTTAAGCAAGCTACACCACCTGTAGTTTGGACACTTCATTTTTTCAAAGGAAATGCTTCGGGACCACGGGATACTCAGTGAAGAGCATCAGGAGGCACCCCAAGGCATAGGGGCTGGGACTGGCAGTAGGATGCCTTGTGGTGGACAGCCGAGCTCGATCCTTATAAAAGCTTTTTAACTGCAGCAGCTTTAGTGGACGCTACTGGAGCTGGAATTACGCGGCTGCTGCCATGAGACTTGCCCTCCAATAGATCCTTGTAAATGGATTTAAAGTGTATTCATTCAAATTAGAGAGACAATTTAAATTAAAAAGCTTAGAGCTGCCTCCACCACAGGGGGGCTCGCTCGACCCACCAGCGGACAGGCACCAGTATTGGGAGAGGGGGGCTGGCCATCAGGGTTCACCGCGGCTCTGGCACAAACCCGGCGACATGGAGGTGGCACGGGCAGGAGCGGACTGGCCGTGTCGGCTTCTCACTTTTTGGATTTTAGAAGGGCATGACATGCCTATATCTGTGTCTCCCCCTCCTTTTACTCCTCCACCTCTTTTATTTTCGCATGACTATATGTACTTGTCACTTTTCCATGTGTTAGTTATGTCTTCTGAGCAGTTTGTCAGCTTTTGGACACCTTTGAAGGTGTTTTCTATGTGTTTCTATGTGTTTTTGTTTGCCTGCCATTGGTTTTAACGGTGTTCGAAGGTGTTCGACGAACAGTTCGACGAACAGTTCGGCGAACACACGGGTGTTCGACGAACCGAACCGAACTCGAACACTACGGGGGTGGCTCAACACTAGTCCTCACCAATACGATTCGCCTCCTGCCCGCGACCAATCAGCGATCTTGGTGCCACATTTAAACACTGCTGTGCTGATTGGTCGCGGACACTGCCCGCGACCAATCAGCGATCTTGGCGCCACATTTAAACACTGCTGTGCTGATTGGTCGCGTACGCTGCCCGCGACGAATCAGCGATCTTGCCGACACGTTTAAACACTGCTGTGCTGATTGGTCGCGGACGCTGCCTGCGACCAATCAGCGATCTTGCTGACACATTTAAACACTGCTGTGCTGATTGGTCACGGACGCTGCCCGCGACCAATCAGCGATTTGACCGCAAAATTTCAACAGCGGCTGCGACCAATCAGCGAGCTTGGCGCCACATTTAAACACTGCTGTGCTGATTGGTCGCGGATGCTGCCCGCCACTAATCAGCAATTTGACCGCAAAATTTAAACAGCAGCCGCGACCAATCAGTGATCTTGGCACAAAATTTAAACACCGCTGTGCTGATTGGTCGCGGCCAATGCCAGTGACCAATCAGCGATTTTGGCGCCACATTTAAACACTGCTGTGCTGATTGGTCGCGGACGCTGCCAGCGACCAATCAGCGATTTTACCGCAAAATTTAAACACGCTGTCCGGTCCTTAGTAACACGGCTCGCCCCCGGCCGCGACCAATCAGCGATATTTGCGCGAGATTTAAAACCCGCTTCTATGATTGGTCGCGGACGCCAACCGCGAGCAATCACCGATTTTCACGCCAAATTTAAACACGCTATCGGGCCAATTACCGCAGGATTTCAAATAAGTACGCCACCTTCGGGAGATAGCAGGGCTAACTCCACCCATGTGGTCATGTGACTCTCCAACTGCCCATAACATACAGAGCATGTTTTCTCAGTCACACTGTGTGAGGGACTTCAGTCACACTGTGTGAGGGACTTCTGTCACACTGTGCGAGGGACTTCTGTCACACTGTGCGAGGGACTTCAGTCACACTGTCCGAGCGACTTCAGTCACACTGTGCGAGGGACTTCAGTCACACTGTGCGAGGGACTTCTGTCAGGTTTACTGAATACGTTCTGCCAGTGACAGCGCTGAAGAGATACTTCTTTACGCTTCCTGTTTTACAATTGGTCGAAAGCGAAAATACGCCACTGAGGATGACAGAAAAGCAGCAGAAGCAGCAAGAAGACGACAACGTCGAGAGCAACAGACACCACAACACACTGCCGCCAGACAAGCCCAGGATGCGGAATCTCACAGACAATGTCGGAAACGGGAGACACCGCAACACACTGCCGCCAGACAAGCCCAGGATGCGGAAGCTCACCAAAAACGCCGGGAACAGGAGACACCGCAACACACTGCCGCCAGACAAGCCCAGGATGCGGAATCTCACCAAAAACGCCGGGAACAGGAGACACCGCAACACACTGCCGCCAGACAAGCCCAGGATGCGGAATCTCACCAAAAACGCCGGGAACAGGAGACACCGCAACATACTGCCGCCAGACAAGCCCAGGATGCGGAGGCTCACCAAAAACGCCGGGAACAGGAGACACCGCAACACACTGCCGCCAGACAAGCCCAGGATGCGGAAGCTCACCAAAAACGCCGGGAACAGGATACACCGCAACACACTGCCGCCAGACAAGCCCAGGATGCGGAATCTCACCAAAAACGACGGAAAAAGGAGACACCACAACACACTGCCGCCAGACAAGCCCACGATGCCGAATCTCACCAAAAACACCGGGAACAGGAGACACCGCAACACACTGCCGCCAGACAAGCCCAGGATGCGGAATCTCACCAAAAACGCCGGGAACAGGAGACACCGCAACACACTGCCACCAGACAAGCACAGGACGCGGAATCTCACCAAAAACGCCGGGAACAGGAGACACCGCAACACACTGCCGCCAGACAAGCCCAGGATGCGGAATCTCACCAAAAACGCCGGGAACAGGAGACACCGCAACACACTGCCGCCAGACAAGCCCAGGATGCGGAATCTCACCAAAAACGCTGTGAACAGGAGACACCGCAACACACTGCCGCCAGACAAGCCCAGGATGCGGAATCTCACCAAAAACGCCGGAAAAAGGAGACACCACAACACACTGCCGCCAGACAAGCCCAGGATGCGGAATCTCACCAAAAACGCCGGGAACAGGAGACACCGCAACATACTGCCGCCAGACAAGCCCAGGATGCGGAATCTCACCAAAAACGCCGGGAACAGGAGACACCGCAACACACTGCCGCCAGACAAGCCCAGGATGCGGAATCTCACCAAAAACGCCGGGAACAGGAGACACCGCAACACACTGCCGCCAGACAAGCCCAGGATGCGGAATCTCACCAAAAACGCCGGAAAAAGGAGACACCACAACACACTGCCGCCCAACAAGCCCAGGATGCGGAATCTCACCAAAAACGCCGGGAACAGGAGACACCGCAACACACTGCCGGCAGACAAGCCCAGGATGCGGAATCTCACCAAAAACGCCGGGAACAGGAGACACCGCAACATACTGCCGCCAGACAAGCCCAGGATGCGGAAGCTCACCAAAAATGCCGGAACAGGAGACACCGCAACACACTGCCGCCAGACAAGCCCAGGATGCGGAAGCTCACCAAAAACGCCGGGAACAGGATACACCGCAACACACTGCCGCCAGACAAGCCCAGGATGCGGAATCTCACCAAAAACGCCGGAAAAAGGAGACACCACAACACACTGCCGCCAGACAAGCCCATGATGCCGAATCTCACCAAAAACATCGGGAACAGGAGACACCGCAACACACTGCCGCCAGACACGCCCAGGATGCGGAATCTCACCAAAAACGCCGGGAACAGGAGACACCGCAACACACTGCCACCAGACAAGCCCAGGATGCGGAATCTCACCAAAAACGCCGGGAACAGGAGACACCGCAACACACTGCCGCCAGACAAGCCCAGGATGCGGAATCTCACCAAAAACGCCGGAAAAAGGAGACACCACAACACACTGCCGCCCGACAAGCCCAGGATGCGGAATCTCACCGAAAATACCGGGAACAGGAAACACCGCAACACACTGCCGCCAGACAAGCCCAGGATGCGGAATCTAACCAAAAACGCCGGGAATAGGAGACACCACAACACACTGCCGCCAGACAAGCCCAGGTTGCAGATGCTCACAGAAAACTTTGGAAGCAGGAGACTCCACGACACACAGCCGCCAGACAAGCCCAGGATGCGGAATCTCACCAAAAATGCCGGGAACAGGAAACACCGCAACACACTGCCGCCAGACAAGCCCAGGATGCAGAATCTCACCAAAAACGCCGGGAACAGGAGACACCGCAACACACTGCCGCCAGACAAGCCCAGGATGCGGAATCTCACCAAAAACGCCGGAAAAAGGAGACACCACAACACACTGCCGCCCAACAAGCCCAGGATGCGGAATCTCACCAAAAACGCCGGGAACAGGAGACACCGCAACACACTGCCGCCAGACAAGCCCAGGATGCGGAATCTCACCAAAAACGCCGGGAACAGGAGACACCACAACATACTGCCGCCAGACAAGCCCAGGATGCGGAAGCTCACCAAAAATGCCGGAACAGGAGACACCGCAACACACTGCCGCCAGACAAGCCCAGGATGCGGAAGCTCACCAAAAACGCCGGGAACAGGATACACCGCAACACACTGCCGCCAGACAAGCCCAGGATGCGGAATCTCACCAAAAACGACGGAAAAAGGAGACACCACAACACACTGCCACCAGACAAGCCCACGATGCCGAATCTCACCAAAACACCGGGAACAGGAGACACCGCAACACACTGCCGCCAGACAAGCCCAGGATGCGGAATCTCACCAAAAACGCCGGGAACAGGAGACACCGCAACACACTGCCGCCAGACAAGCCCAGGATGCGGAATCTCACCAAAAACGCCGGGAACAGGAGACACCGCAACACACTGCCGCCAGACAAGCCCAGGATGCGGAATCTCACCAAAAACGCCGGAAAAAGGAGACACCACAACACACTGCCGCCCGACAAGCCCAGGATGCGGAATCTCACCAAAAATGCCGGGAACAGGAAACACCGCAACACACTGCCGCCAGACAAGCCCAGGATGCGGAATCTCACCAAAAACGCCGGAAATAGGAGACACCACAAGACACTGCCGGCAGACAAGCCCAGGTTGCAGAAGCTCACAGAAAACTTTGGAAGCAGGAGACACCACGTCACACAGCCGCCAGACAAGCCCAGGATGCGGAATCTCACCAAAAATGCCGGGAACAGGAAACACCGCAACACACTGCCGCCAGACAAGCCCAGGATGCGGAATCTCACCAAAAACGCCGGGAACAGGAGACACCACAACACACTGCCGCCAGACAAGCCCAGGATGCGGAATCTCACCAAAAACGCCGGGAACAGGAGACACCGCAACATACTGCCGCCAGACAAGCCCAGGATGCGGAAGCTCACCAAAAATGCCGGGAACAGGAGACACCGCAACACACTGCCGCCAGACAAGCCCAGGATGCGGAAGCTCACCAAAAACGCCGGGAACAGGATACACCGCAACACACTGCCGCCAGACAAGCCCAGGATGCGGAATCTCACCAAAAACGCCGGAAATAGGAGACACCACAACACACTGCCGCCAGACAAGCCCACGATGCCGAATCTCACCAAAAACACCGGGAACAGGAGACACCGCAACACACTGCCGCCAGACAAGCCCAGGATGCGGAATCTCACCAAAAACACCGGGAACAGGAGACACCGCAACACACTGCCGCCAGACAAGCCCAGGATGCGGAATCTCACCAAAAACGCCGGGAACAGGAGACACCGCAACACACTGCCGCCAGACAAGCCCAGGATGCGGAATCTCACCAAAAACGCCGGAAAAAGGAGACACCACAACACACTGCCGCCCGACAAGCCCAGGATGCGGAATCTCACCAAAAATGCCGGGAACAGGAAACACCGCAACACACTGCCGCCAGACAAGCCCAGGATGCGGAATCTCACCAAAAACGCCGGAAATAGGAGACACCACAAGACACTGCCGGCAGACAAGCCCAGGTTGCAGAAGCTCACAGAAAACTTTGGAAGCAGGAGACACCACGTCACACAGCCGCCAGACAAGCCCAGGATGCGGAATCTCACCAAAAATGCCGGGAACAGGAAACACCGCAACACACTGCCGCCAGACAAGCCCAGGATGCGGAATCTCACCAAAAACGCCGGGAACAGGAGACACCACAACACACTGCCGCCAGACAAGCCCAGGATGCGGAATCTCACCAAAAACGCCGGGAACAGGAGACACCGCAACATACTGCCGCCAGACAAGCCCAGGATGCGGAAGCTCACCAAAAATGCCGGGAACAGGAGACACCGCAACACACTGCCGCCAGACAAGCCCAGGATGCGGAAGCTCACCAAAAACGCCGGGAACAGGATACACCGCAACACACTGCCGCCAGACAAGCCCAGGATGCGGAATCTCACCAAAAACGCCGGAAATAGGAGACACCACAACACACTGCCGCCAGACAAGCCCACGATGCCGAATCTCACCAAAAACACCGGGAACAGGAGACACCGCAACACACTGCCGCCAGACAAGCCCAGGATGCGGAATCTCACCAAAAACACCGGGAACAGGAGACACCGCAACACACTGCCGCCAGACAAGCCCAGGATGCGGAATCTCACCAAAAACGCTGGGAACAGGAGACACCGCAACACTCTGCCGCCAGACAAGCCCAGGATGCGGAATCTCACCAAAAACGCCGGAAAAAGGAGACACCACAACACACTGCCGCCAGACAAGCCCAGGATGCGGAATCTCACCAAAAATGCCGGGAACAGGAAACACCGCAACACACTGCCGCCAGACAAGCCCAGGATGCGTAATCTCACCAAAAACGCTGGGAACAGGAGACACCGCAACACTCTGCCGCCAGACAAGCCCAGGATGCGGAATCTCACCAAAAACGCCGGAAAAAGGAGACACCACAACACACTGCCGCCCGACAAGCCCAGGATGCGGAATCTCACCAAAAATGCCGGGAACAGGAAACACCGCAACACACTGCCGCCAGACAAGCCCAGGATGCGGAATCTCACCAAAAACGCCGGGAATAGGAGACACCACAACACACTGCCGGCAGACAAGCCCAGGTTGCAGAAGCTCACAGAAAACTTTGGAAGCAGGAGACACCACGACATACAGCCGCCAGACAAGCCCAGGATGCGGAAGCTCACAGAAAAATTCGGCAACAGGAGACACCACGGCACACTGCCGCCAGACAAGCCCAGGATGCGGAAGCTCACAGAAAACTTCGGGAACAGGAGACACCACAACACACTGCCGCCAGACAAGCCCAGGATGCGGAATCTCACAGACAACGTCGGAAACAGGAGACACCACAACACACTGCCTCCAGACAAGCCCAGGATGCGGAATCTCACAGACAACGTCGGGAACGGGAAACACTGCAACACACTGTGGCTAGACAGGAACACGATGCGGAATCCCATAGACAATGTCGGCTGAAAGAATCTCCAGAATCCAGGACAAACCGAGAACAACACGATCGCCAAATTTATCAAAAACGAATGCTCTACCAACTAAGGCAAACCCAGCAGAACATTCAACAACTTGCACGTTACGTAACAGACAATGAAACTATAATTATTCAACACTACTGTGGGAATATGAATGTAGTTTGTTCTCAATGCGACTCTCTGAATTTCATCGATGAAAAACCATCTGACAATCAGTTTACTCAATGCTGCCAAAAAGGAAAAGTTATGCTACCAAGACGTCACTACTCAGATCTGTTTGAGCAGTTGATGAAAGGAACGCATGAACACAGTAGAAATTTTATGGAAAATATCAGAAGTATCAACAGTTCTCATGCGTTTGCTTCATTTGGTGCCAACATTGCACCGCCTCTTGGATTCAGACCGCATTTTTTAAAATTCATGGCCAGATCTACCACCGCACTGGAACGCTTCACCCAGAACTAGGACAACCACCAAAATTTGCACAATTATACATCTTTGATCCAAATGAGGCTACAGAACAAAGGATGAACCTGAAAGAAAATGAAAAGTGTAATGCAGAACTGATGAACCTAATTGCCGTACATTTACAAACAATCAGCCCATTTGCTGCCGCATATCGCATGCTAAAAGACGTCGAAGCTGAGGAGGAACAGAGAGCTATACAAAATCGGACGGAAATGCCTTCTATTATCATGTCTATTAAACAAGAACGTCAACAAGATCCCCGATGTTACAACAAACCACGTGTAAGTGAGGTCGCAGTTGTTTTTCAAAACGATGATGGAGAGCCTCCTTTTCAAAGGGATATATTAGTCCATCTTAAGCCAGACAAAAACAACACTTTTGTTCCTAAAACACAACGAATTAGCATTTTGCACAGCAACCTTGATGCTCTTCTGTATCCGCTATTCTTTACAAGCGGTGATCAAGGGTAGCATGAAAACCTACACCAGCAAGGAACTTCAAGAAGAATTACACAACTACAGTACTACAGTTTTCTTCTGTCTGTCCGAAATTACTTCAATCCTATTTTAAACGGTGGGAAAGTGACACAACAGTACTTAGTCGACGCACATGTAAAAATTGAAGCTAATCGGCTCAATTTCATACGAATGAACCAAAAACAACTTAAAGTTTAAGACTACTGCGTTCTTCAAGAACATTTGTAAAAACGATCCATTCAAAAAGGAATTCCAATTGGAAAAACAGTAATTCTCCCACCGTCGTTTGAAGGTAGCCCCCGCAACATGCAACAGCGTTATCAAGATGCAATGGCAATAGTAACAAAGTATGGAAGACCTGTCGTTTTTTTAACAATGACCTGTAATCCTAAATGGCCGGAAATTACTGAAAATCTACAACCCTGGCAGCAAGTTGAACACAGGCCGGACTTAGTTGCACACGTATTTCGACTGAAACTCAGCAGCCTTTGTAAAGACATCAAAAATGGGCTTTTTGGAACAGTCGTAGCAATGGTACACGTCATAGAGTTTCAGAAAGGAGCTTAATTGACAGACTTCTGCGTGAAGTTATGACTACAAATGTTGCAGAAAAAAATGAAATTCCTTTTGAAGGTAAAGTTTTTGTCCTTGGAGGAGATTTTAGGCAATGCCTTCCAGTTGTACCAAATGGAACAAGAACAAATATTATCGAGTCCACCTTAAAAATGTCTGACCTTTGGAAAGAGTTTAATAAACTCCAACTAATTAACAACATGCGATCTTCTGACCCAGAGTACAGCAACTGGCTTCTTAAACTTGGTAATGGTGAACTTACCAATGAATATAACCTTGGAGAAGACATAATTGAAATACCAGAAGACATGTTGTGCACTGACTGCATCGTAAGTGATGTTTTTGGACAACGTGTTGAAATTGATGTGAACGACCAAAGCAGTGTTGAGAGGGGCCTCTTCCTATGCAATTCTCTGTCTCAAGAACGATGATGTAGCTCTGCTAAATTCCCGTGTGATGGATAGAATGCCTGGAGAGTATAAATTGTACAAAAGTGATGATTCGGTGGATGTAGACAATGAAGATGAATGAGAGCATTATCCAGTTGAATTTTTAAATAGTGTTACGCCATCAGGAATGCCATCCCACAGACTACAACTTAAAGTTGGAGCAATCGTAATGTTGCTGCGGAATCTAAATACAAAAAATGGTCTATGTAATGGAACTCGCCTTATTGTTACTGGACTCCATTCGCACATAATTCAGTCAAGAGTGATCACTGGATCTGCAAAAGGAGACGAAGTGTTCATTCCACGCATTGATTTATGTACATCAGACACCGGTCTTCCATTTAGGCTTTGACATCGACAGTTTCCAGTAAAACCAGCATTTGCCATGACAATAACAAGTCACAAGGTCAAACTCTACACTGTGTTGGCATATATTTACCGGAGCCCGTTTTTGGTCATGGACCACTCTATGTTGCATTTTGAAGAGTTAAAATGAGATCCAATGTCAAGGTGCAAGTTTTGGATACCCATTTACAAGGAAAGTTGCTTACAGATAGTCCAAAAGTATTCACCAAAAATGTCGTGTACAAAAATATTTTAGGTTGATATTGTTAAGAAATATATTCTAGGGTCGTACTTCTTTTGTCCGATGATTTATTTTAAAATATAGTTATATATTCATGGAATAGTTTATATATTTCGATCATCTGTTTACTAATTTTGTTCAGTTGCATTACGTTCTATAAGCAATAATATTTAATAATAAAGCATTATTTTACAATGTGTATTCATTGTATCATTCTTAAATCTTCATAGCGGCATCTGCAGCATGTGCTACTAAACTGAATGCAGATTTGTGCCTCTCCACGCACTTAGTCCCGGCTTAGAAAAGACCGAATCTACACACAGCAGCAAATCACGGCAGTATCTGAGAGCGCGTGCTGTGCCTCACATCCTGCGAGGAGCTGCTGAAAACAGAACAGACAGCGCTGCAGCAGAGAAAAGGAAACAAGGTGAGGATTAGGGTTTAGTTTTTAAACTGTGCTGTAGAGATGGGGGAATGAGTAGGTCATACAAAACCAGGATAAGGGGGCCATACAAGCTAGGATGAGGAAGCCGTACAATCCAAGATAAGTCAGCCATACAAACCTGGATTAGGGGAATGACGGAGCCATACAAGCCACAATTACAGAATGAGGAAGGCATACATACCAGCATATTGAAATTTAACAGTAGGTGCTGCATTTCCCACCCTAGGCTTATCCTCAAGTCAATAAATTGTCTCTTTTTTTTGGTTGAAAAATTATGGGTCTCGGCTTATACTCGGGTGACGGCGCACAGGCAGCATGTGCCCACCGCCTGAAGCTGGCTCTTGCTTCCGCTTACTGTATGTCACGACTATTTGCACCTGCAGCCAAGGGGTCTCCTGTGTCACGTTCCACGGTGAGTGATGGGCTGTGGCCAGGTTATCCCACATCCCGTCACACCCGGCATTCACTGCACAAGCATACATTGACAGAGCGCGCGGTGGATGCTGGGTGTGACACGATGGAGGATAAGCCCGGCCACAGCCCGTCATTCACTGTGGTACGCGGAACAGCAGACCCCTGGCTGCAGCCCCAAATAGTCATGATGTAAGCGGAAGCAAGAGCCCGCTGCAGCCGGGAGAATTACGTGCTGGCTGTGCGTCGTCAGCGATGTTGTCACAAGCAGTATTGACAACATGACGTAATGACAAAATTCATTAGGGGCCCGGGGGGGATACATTGTGAAGTTAATTTGAAGTAGTGCCCAACCCATTTAAACACTGCTTCGCTGCTTAGTCGCGCCCGGTCGGCCGCATGCATATTCTAGAATACGCGATGCATTAGAATCGGGCCACCATCTAGTAATATAATAAATGACAACCAGCATGGATTCATGAAAGATAGGTCGCGTCTAGCCAACATGTTCGGCTCTATGAGAAGGTAAGTGCAAATCGGGATGTTGGTAATGCTGCTGATGTGATTTATCTGGACTTTGCAAATAAATTTCATACTGTACCACATAACAGCCTTATACTGAAGCTACAAAAGCAAGGACTTGGGGGAACTATATGCAGATGGGTAAGTAATTGGTTAAAAGACAGGAAACAAAGAGTCTTCGTAAATGGTACATTCTCTACATGGGATATAGTCAGCAGTGGGGTACCACAATGATCTGTGCTAGGACCAATTATTTTTAATCTCTTTCTTAATTAATGAATTTGTGTATGGGATTGAGAGTCATATGTCAGTTTTTGCTAGCGACACCAAACTATGTAGGATATTAAAATCTGACCTTGACATTACAATATTGCAGAATGATCTGGATAAGATTTCTGAATGGGCAAACACTTGGCAAATGAGATTGAATGTTGATAAATGTAGAGTAATGCACCTAGGACAGAGTAATCCTTTTGCTGCATATACATTAAATAGAAGTATACTAGGGACTACAGAACAGGAGAAGGATTTGGGTATTCTGTTACAAGTAAGCTGAGCAGCAGTACTCAATGTCAAACAGCAGCTGCAAAAGCAAACAGGATTTAAAGGTGTATAAAAAGAGAGATAAAATCCTGTGATCCCAACGTACTGTTACCCCTCTATAGATCACTTTTAAGGCCACATCTGTTATGATCTGCTACAAGCACTAAGGAAAGAAAGGAGATCTGTCCCTACAATAGAACTAAGCTAGATCCCTACGATGTAACGGGGAACCTGATCCTGAGATCAGACCCGCTAAAGTCCTCGGCTAGTCTGTACGAAGACCTATAGATGCAAGGGAGGGATCCCTACAAGAACTAGGAACTGGGATAAAGTTGGACACCTCCTAGCAGAAATTGTAGCAGTAAAAGACAAACACACAACATAGAACATAAAGGTCCGAAGACCTAGCTAAACTGACAGAGAAAGGTAACTAAGCACCAGGCTAGCTTAAGAGTAGAAATTACAATGAAGTCCAGCAAGGCCAGGAGGGCGGAGCAGGACTAAATAGGCAAAAAAGGTCATGTGACCAGCAAGATAGAAAAAACCTAACAGGAGAGTTCTAACAGTACCCCCTCTTCTATGAGGATCCTCCGGATCCTCTAGGCCCAGGCTTATCATGAAACCTCTTGTGAAACGCTCTGACAAGTCTGGAAGCAGAAACATCATCCGCCCTCACCCATGAGTTATCCTTGGGTCCGAAACCCTTCCAAGCGACGAGATACTGCAAACTCCCTCTATACCGTCTAGAATTTAGGATGCGGGAAATTTCGTATTCCCCGTCCTCCACCACTGGAGGAACAGTGGCAGAGGCGTCTCCATCCGACACATAAGCTCTTTTCAACAGAGAAACATGAAACACCGGATTAATCTTCCAGGAGGTAGGAACCTCCAACCTAACAGCAGATTGGTTAACTACCTGAAGCACCTTAAAGGGCCCTACAAACTTGGGACCCAATTTTTTAGAAGGAATCCTCAACCGCAGATTCTTAGAGGACAACCAAACCATGTCACCAATAGCAAACAAAACCTCTTGCCGTTTCCTATCAAAGTACCTCTTAGATTTTTTGTTAGCCTCCTGAAGATTACCACGCACATCCGTCCAAACTCTCTCCAAATCACCGGAAAAACTCTCCTCCTCAGGCACAGCCGATACCAATTTGGAGAATGACCCAAAAGACGGATGTCTCCCAGAACAACAAAAAAAAGGCGAACAACCAGTAGAAGAGGATGTATGGTTGTTAAGAGCAAACTCAGCAAGTGGCAGAAACTCAGACCACCCTTCCTGATTGTCTGCCACAAAACAACGCAAGAACTGCTCAACATCCTGATTCTTCCTTTCTGTCTGGCCATTAGACTCAGGATGATATCCGGATGAAAACGACAAATGAACTCCCAACCTGTCACAAAAAGCACGCCAAAAACGAGCCATGAACTGAGGTCCCCTGTCCGAAACAATGTCAGTAGGAATGCCATGTAGTCTGACAATTTCCTTGACAAAGGCCTTAGCGAGTGTCTTAGCGCAGGGCAGTTTGATGAAAGGAACCAAGTGACACATCTTGCTAAAACGGTCCACGACCACCCAGATGACCGTGAAACCCTCAGAGAAGGGAAGGTCAGTAATAAAGTCCATAGCCAGATGTGTCCAAGGTGCACTAGGAACCTCCAGAGGGCAAAGCAACCCTGCTGGAGGAGTATGTGAAGACTTAGATCTAGCACACACCGCACATTGACGCACCCACTTAATGACTTCCTTCTGCCATCCAGGCCACCAAAAACTGCGACCCACAAGTCTCTTGGTCTCAGAAATTCCTGGATGACCTGCCAACCGAGACTCATGACACTCGACAAACAAATCTCTCCTAAAGGTCCTAGGCACAAACAACCTCTCATGGGGAGTGTTAGATGGGGCATTCTCCTGTGCTTTAAGAATCTAATCTTCCAAAACGGAGTCCAAAGCAGCAATCACAACACCTTCTTGTAAAATGCTCTCCTCCTCCTCAGCACCGACCATGGGAGAAAAGCTGCGAGACAAAGCATCAGCTTTAACATTCTTGGTACCAGGGATGTAAGTAACGGAAAAATTAAACCGCGAGAAAAAAAGTGCCCACCTAGCCTGACGGGCATTCAAGCGCTTGGCAGCATCAAGATAGATCAGATTTTTATGATCAGTGAAAACCTGAATGGGAAATTCAGCACCTTCCAAGAGATGACGCCAGTGTTCAAATGCGAGTTTAATAGCCAGCAATTCCCGATTACCAATATCGTAATTAAGTTCAGTCTCAGAAAAATTTTTTGAAAAAAAGGCACAGGGATGTACTCCATCCTTGTTTTTCTGAGACAGCACCGCACCGACCCCTACCGAAGGAGCATCAACCTCAACCAAAAACAGCTTAGTCACATCAGGCTGCATAAGGATGGGAGAAGAGCTGAACCTCTCCTTTAGAAACACAAAAGCTTCAATGGCCTCAGTAGTCCACTGAACCGCATTAGCACCTTTCCTGGTGAGATCGGTCAGTGGTTTGACAATAATAGAAACATTTTTAATGAATTTTCTGTGATAATTGGCGAAACCCAAAAACCTCTGCATCAACTTCAAACCAATAGGCCTAGGCCATTCCTGCACAGCTTGAACTTTCACCGGGTCCATCTCAAAGCCCTCGCTGGAGATAATGTAGCCCAAAAAACTAATTCTCTGTACCGTGAACTCACATTTCTCCAGCTTAGCAAAAAGCGAATTGTCAATTAATAACTGTAATACCTCACGTACGCTCCACCAATGAGACTCCAGATCCGGTGAATAATTCAAAATGTCATCCAAATACACAACTACATTTTTGCCGATCAAAGGTCTAAGGATGTCATTAATAAGATTCTGAAAAAATGTTGGAGCATTGGTAAGACCAAAAGGCATAACCAGATTCTCAAAATGACCCACAGGAGTGTTAAAAGCAGTCTTCCATTCATCACCCTCCTTCATGCGCAACAAATTGTATGCCCCCCGGAGATCAATTTTAGAGAACCACTTGGCCCCCACTAACTGGTTAAACAAATCAGGAATCAATGGCAGTGGGTAAGGATTGCGTACAGTAATTTTATTAATCTCACGAAAATCCAGACAAGGACGTAAACCGCCGTCGTTTTTTTTAACAAAAAAAAATCCAACAGCCACAGGAGACTTGGAAGGCCTAATGTGACCGGTGGCCAAGCTTGTCTGTATGTATTCCTCCAAAGCCTTTCTCTCAGGAATAGTAAGATTAAATAAACGACTTTTAGGAAGAGTCGCTCCAGGGACAAATTCAATGGTACAATCATAGTCTCTATGGGGAGGCAGAATTTGTGACTCCTCTTCAGAAAAAACTCTCCAAAAATCCTGAATAGGTACAGGTAATTCCCCTTTTTCCACCGCAGCAATACGTCCGTTACAACACTTGTCATAACACTTAGGGCTCCAGGACTTAATTTCATTGGTAGACCAATCCAGTACAGGATTTTGCAGTTTTAACCAGGGCAACCCCAAAACTACTGGAGAAGGCAAATTATTTAATACTACCAAATCCAAATTCTCTTGGTGAACACCATTAATAGTGAGGGGAAATTCACAGACCTTGTGAGTAACACTCTTCAAGGGAGAGCCATCGACAGAAACCACAGCAATAGGGGATGACAAAGGTTTGGGTTTTAATTTAAGTTTTTCCAAGAATCCCCCATCAATCACATTCAGAGTAGAACCACAATCCACAAATACTCGAAATTCAATTAATTCTTCCTGAGCAGCAGTAGTAGCAGAAAGAAATACACCCTTAGTATTTAAACAGGCTATATGGGTGTAACTGACCTTTTTTCTATCTTTGTTCATATGAAGCACACAGTTCTTAATAAAATGGTCAGATTTCCCGCAATAAAAGCACAAACCTTCAGAAGACCTGCGGTCTTTTTCCTGAGAGCGGGGTGCCATCGCCCCAATCTCCATCGGCTCTCCAATGTCAGTACAGACCCTCTCAAGACTCGGAGCTGACATGGCAGAGGATTTACTCTCATTAACCCTTGCACGCAGTCTCCTGTCCACCCGTATAGCTAATTGCATTGACTCCTGCAAGTTTCCAGGTGTGGGATAAGCAATCAGCAAATCCTTAACCCTTTCACCTAGCCCCGCAAGAAACAAACTTTTCAAAGCTGAATCGTTCCACCCCACCTGGGCAGACCACCAACGGAAATGAGAACAATATTTTTCCACATTACCTGATCCCTGTCTCAAACGTCTCAATTCAGTCTCAGCTGATGAGACACTATCAGGATCATCATACAACAAACCCAAAGCAGAAAAAAAACTATCCACTGATCTAAAGCATGGATTACTAGGTTGGAGAGAAAAGGCCCATCCCTGAGGTTCTTTGCGCAAAAGTGACATTATGAACCCTATGCGCTGTGATTCATCACCAGAGGATCTGGGTCTCAAATGAAAATACAACAAACAAGCATTTTTAAAGGAAAAAAATTCTTGTTGATCAGCAAAAAATAAATCAGGCAAACGTACCTTTGGCTCCACAAAATGTGCTCCAGAACAGCTACTCACGTGTTGTTGGAGCTCGGCCACCTCCAGAGAGAGTCCCTGCAGGCGTTGAGCCAAGTCCTGAACCGACACCATGATGGAAACTGGAAGTCTTTCCTTAGAGATATTTTTGGGCTGGACTTACTGTTATAATCTGCTACAAGTGTGGCACCCTAGGGGTCTGGTTTCCACAGTAACAGCAATGTTATGTCTGAGAGAAGGTGGGAGGTCTCTTGGTCAGGGATCCTGTGCATGCCACACCTCCTGCCCAGTCCTGGGAGGGGAAGAACTTCCCCTATATAAACCTAGGGCTGAGGCAGGGTGAGTGAGTAGAGAAGAAGTAGAGACAGAGAAGAGAAGCAGATATAGGAAAAGAACATCAGGAGCTCTGTGGGCGCAGTGCTACAAGGAGTCAGGGGCTGGCAGCTGCAGAGCTCGCCCTGACTGAGAAGCTATCACCGGACCCGGAGTCCGAGGCTGTGGGGACTAACTCCTATCCAGCAGCAGAAACCGACCGGCAGGGGATTTCAGGTCCTCTGGCCAAGAAACCCGAAGGCACGGTCACACGCGTGGGACCAGCACCGCCGTCGTGGAGCGGACGCAACTAGAAGGCCCCGAGTCACCGGCCATACGGGTGAGCACCACACGGTACACTCAGGGACGTGGGCTACTTATACCCGCCTCTAGCAAGGTAGCCAGAAGAGTACAGTTAGTTTGGGAGGCCTACAACTCCGCCTGGCCAGGGGAGATCCCATCTGCTCAAGGACTGACCAGGCCCCAATCGCTAGCAGTACTCCGGGAGGGTCTATCTTTGTCACCAGTAAAGACCCTGAACTACACCGTACCGTCTCCGAGTGGTTCCTGCTACCCCCATCATCCACGTCGGCTGCCCTGAGGCCATACCCCTCCGGTTGGGGGTGATACTATCACGCTGCACAATCCTACCACCGGCCTCAGCGGCCTGCCCTGCAGCGGCAGCTCCTTCGCTGCATTCAACGGGTGGCGTAGTCGTACAACTTCTACCGCTAATACAGCGCCACTTAGTCTGACTCCCTGGGCACGGACCGGGTCACCGCCACGAGACTACAACCCTCAATAGATCCGGCTCTGGGTAAGCTCCCGCGTGCGCAACGCTGCGCGACACAGGCCCAGGGGTGCGTCACAAGCACTAAGGAAAGAAAGGAGATCTGTCCCTACAATAGAACTAAGCTAGATCCCTACGATGTAATGGGGAACCTGATCCTGCGATCAGACCCGCTAAAGTCCTCGGCTAGTCTGTACGAAGACCTATAGATGCAAGGGAGGGATCCCTACAAGAACTAGGGACTGGGATAAAGTTGGACACCTCCTAGCAGAAATTGTAGCAGTAAAAGACAAACACACAACATAGAGCATAAAGGTCCGAAGACCTAGCTAAACTGATAGAGAAAGGTAACTAAGCACCATGCTAGCTTAAGAGTAGAAATTACAATGAAGTCCAGCAAGGCCAGGAGGGTGGAGCAGGAGTAAATAGGCAAAAAAGGTCATGTGACCAGCAAGATAGAAAAAACCTAACAGGAGAGTTCTAACAACATCTAGAATATGTGATCTCATTTTGGGATCCACATTTTAAAAAGGATATTCAGAAGCTAAAGTTTGTTCGAAGGCAGAAAACTAGATTATTACAAGTGATAGAAGGCTTCTCATATGATGAGAGGTTGGAAAAGTTGGGCTTGATTAGAAGAGAAAAAAGACGTCTCAGAGGAGATCTCATTTACATGTATAAATATATGTGTCGTCAGTACAAAGGACTAGCACATGGCTTATGTTACGGGTCCGGGAGGTGGAACCTCTGTGCTATGGTGCAAGGAGGGACCCAGAGGGGCGTAACTAAGTATTAACTTGGACTGACCCTGGTCGTACGGCGGCTAACGACTCCGTGACCAGGGAGGGACCGAGCAGAGGGACCAGGTGCTACTCTGGGGATGACCTTGTAAGGGATCAGGTGACTCCCACGGTACATATGGCAGGGACTGACCGGAATAGCAGGTAGGCACAGCAGGCAGGCTGGCAAGCAGAAGCCTCCAGGTAGGCTATCAGGTAGACACGGTAAGTGACGGCAGGAGTCTCTAGGTGGGCTGGCAGGTGCTCACGGCAAGTGACGGCAGGAGCCTCCGGATAGGCACGGCAGGTAACAAGTGGGTAACAGGCAGGTCACAGGCGAGTGCTCCCAGGTGAGCGGGCAGGCACGGCAGGTAACAGGCAGGTAACAGGCAGGCAACAGGCAAGTGCTCCCAGGTGAGCAGGCTGGCAGGTACGGCAGGTAACAGGCAGGCAACAGGCAGGTAACAGGCAGGTAACAGGCTGGTGGGCAGGACTGGTAGTCAGGCTAGCAGCGGGACCTGAGGGTTGAAGCAGAGGTAAGAAACACTGTGCAAAAACTTTTGCTCGGGCACCTCCATTTTGGAGGAGGTGCCTTATATATGGGAGGACCCTCGACTATTGGCCGGGGACTCCTTAGGACGGCGCGCGTGGCCCCTTTAAGAGGGAGGGAGCTCGCACGCGCCCTAAGAACAGTGCCCGGGGAGCTGCGCGCGCCGGCAGCAGGAAGAGGAGCGCTGGAGAATGCAGAGCGGGGACTGCGGGGAGCGAGGAGGTGAGTGGGACGGCGTCTCTGCCTGGCAGGGGACAGAGACGCCGATGCTACAGCTTATTCCTTCCAAAGACCATACTAAGGACCAGTGGGCACTCATTATGGGGGGGAAGAAAGGCGATTCTGGCAGCTAAATAGGAAAGGGTTCTTTACAGTTAGAGCAGTCAGACTGTGGAATACACTACCACACGAGGTAGCAATGGCAGACAGTATAATAGCCTTTAGAAAAGGGCTTGAGGCATTTCTCAGCAGAAATGGAATTGTGGGTTATAGATAATTTAGTAACAAAGAATGTATTATTGGTGGAAAAAGGTTCAACTTGATGGACCTGAGTCTTTTTTCAACCTGTGTAACTATGTAAGTATAGAACAAAGGCAGCAGGTGCTCTGGACTGATGAATCAAAATGTGAAATATTTGTCTGCAGGAGAAGGCAGTTTGTATGCGGAAGGGCTCTAGATCGGTGTGTATCTGCAGTCAACAGTTTCCATGAAAGTTTGCGACTGCATTTCAGCAACTAGAGTCACACCAAATATTGATTTTATTTAGCTTTCTCTTTGTTCACTCACTTCGCATTTTAAAATATACTGTTATTTTTTCTATTTTTGAAAGCATTCTCATTTTGCAACATTTTTCCACATCTGCCTAAAACTTATGCACACTAGTAATACAGATGAGCTGGTCCAAATTTTGAATGTAGCCCAGTTCATATTTTGAATCCAGTTAGTATTTTTGTCGTATCCTTATTGCTGTAAAAGAAAGAAAATGGTATACTTTTTGAAATTCCATTGAGATAGAAGTGGAGTGATACTTCGAAATGTGTTTGGCATTATGTTATAATAACCAACCCAACTTCAGGATCCTCGTATCAACAATCTATACCAACATTTATCAAACATTTGTGTGGCACTACAATCTATGACATTTCATGCACTGTGGGCAAAACCACACACCATGAGTAACCGAAACTGCATTCAGAGAATGTTGATTTGATCATTTGAAACAGTTCTGCCCTTTTCAAAATCGTGATCAGGGTGGTTCCAGGAAAATTCACAATATAATTGATTTTCAACCAAATTTAGAAAGAAGGTGATTATGTTGTTTGTTGTATCAAAAAATTCATACATTTAATACAATAAATTTCTCTGTTGAAAAAATGTTACATTTTGTGCCCAAACCTGGTAGTGCTGGCTTTTTAGTACAATAAATAATGACAGCTAGGCATCTATCATTAAGCCTGAGCACATGCAATTATTTTTGCAAAAGACAGTGCAATACGAATAGTCTGGCATCAATTGTAGTGAACTTAAACACGTGAGAATACAATTTCCATATAATTGGACTACTAAACACTTGGCTTTTTTGGTGCATAAAAGGAGAACTAGCGAGGCAATGGGGGTAGAGGAATTACTGTATGGAACGCAGTAGGTGAGGATGATTTGCGGGTGCAGACTGGTCAACAGAAAAAAATCACAAAGTGATGAAGGAGAACAGTTTGAATATTGCGGATTTTGTTGAACCATTTGATTTCCCCAGTCTGTGATGCCATTTCATGTGCTGGCATAGTGATGTGATTCATATTCAATGAGTGTCAGAATATATCTAGTTTATTTTCTAACAACACAGCCTGTATGTTGCAACAGATTGGACCCCCGACGATGTGGAAAAGAAATCCCACACACAAGACCATGATCACCATTGGAGCTTTCACGCACTGTTGATCTTTCTACATCAACAACAGTCACAACATCACTTGCTCCAGAGCTGACCACAGAACAAATACATTTAGTCCCAGATGCTGTTTTAACCCCTTTAACACCTGAGTCTGTTTGCACCTTCATGACCAGATCAAATTTTATAATTCTGACCACTTTCATTTTATGAGGAAATAACTCTGGAACGCTTCAACGGATATCACTGATTCTGAGAAAGTTTTTCATGACATATTGTACTTCATGATTGTGGTAAAATTTCTTCGATATGACTTGCTTTTATTTGTGAAAAAAACATATTTGGCAAAAATTTAGAAAATTCTGCAATTTTCAAATTTTGAATTCTTATGACCTTAAATCAGAGAGATGTCACACAAAATAGTGAATAAATAAAATTTACCACATGTCTACTTTACATCAGCACAATTTGTGAATCCAAATTTTATTTTTGCTAAGAAGTTATAAGGGTTAAAAGTTGACCAGCGACCCCAAAATTTGTAGTGCAATTTCTCCTGAATACGCTCATACCCCATATGTAGGTGAAAACCAATGTCTAGGCGCACAGCAGGGCTCAGAAGAGAAGGAGCGCCATTTGACTTTTTGAATGTAAAATTTGCTGGAATAATTAGCGGACACCATGTCGCGTTTGGAGATTCCCTGATGTGCCTAAACAGTGGAAATCCCCCACAATTTACCCCATTTTGGAAACTAGACCCATCAAGGAACTTATATAGATGTGTGGTGAGCACTTTTAACCCTCAAGTGCTTCACAGAAGTTCATAACAAAATCTAATCTTTTCCACAAAAATTATCTTGTAACTCCAAATTTTTTATTTTCACTAGGGTAAAAGGAGAAAATGGACCCCAGAAATTGTTGTGCAATATCTCGTGAGTACGGCAATACCCTGTATGTGGGGGAAAACTACTGTTTGGGCACACAGCAGGGATCGGAAGAGAAGGAGCACTGTTTGACTTTTTGAACGCAAAATTGGCTGGAATTGAGAGCGTTTGGAGAGCCCCTGATGTGCCTAAACAGTGGAAACCTCATAAAAGTGACTGCATTTTGAAAACTAGACCCCCAAGGAATTTATCTACATGTGTGGTGAGCACCTTGAACTTCACAGAAAATTATAACGTTGAGTTGTGAAAAAAAAAAAAAAAAATTCCACAAAATTGATCTTTTAGCCCCAATTTTTTTATATTCACAGGAGTAACAGGAAAAAATGGACCCCAAAATCTGTTGTGCAGATTCTCCTGAGTACGCTGATACCCCATATGTGGAGGAAAACCACTGTTTGGGTGCACGGCGGGACTCAGGAGGGAATGAGCGATGTTTTGGAATGCAGACTTTTATGGAATGGTCTGAAGGCGTCATGTCACGTTTGGAGAGCCCCTGATGTGCCTAAACAGTGGAAATGCCCCACAAGTGACCCCATTTTGGAACTGAGTTACTGTTTCCTGGTATCTAAATGGTTATAATGTGGTGGCATACGTAAATTATGTTGAATGCATCAGGTTGGTATGCGTGAGTAGTGCAGAGTGCATCAGGTTGTTATACGTGAGTTGTGCAGTGTACGTTAGGTCGTCATACGTGAGTTGTATAGTGTACATCAGGTTTGCATATGTGAGTTGTGTAAGTCAGAAATTAATTACAGTCTGATGCCTTCTTTTATACACAGACCAGGTTTATCGGGGCAGGTGTCCCTTGATAAGTGGTGTCCTTGCATATCCCCCTTCTGTAACACACTCAGCACCTCTTTTCTGACCTTTCTTTTTTGTGCTTTGAGGGACCTTCCCAGGGAAATGTTGGCCTGGTATGATATGAGCACCTTCAGTTCCCAAAGTACTGGAGCTAACTCATACTGATCTCCAAAGATTAGGGCCTTGCTCACTACCTCCTGGAACTGAAGGTACGACATACTGTTCTGGCCTGCACATCATGACAGAATGAAAGTGTTGTGCATTGCCATCTGTACGATGTGCACTGCCAGCTTCTTGTACCAAATCTTGGCTTTTCTCGTCACACTGTATGGCTGGAAGTCTTGATCAAAGAGATTAACTTCCCCCATGTTCTTGTTGTTCCCCAGTACACAGTGTGGTTTGTAGAGGTACCTCGTACAGTGTGGGGGTGCTGCCGTCACCATGTATGGTGGTTAAGAAAATGACATCCCTCTTGTCCTTGTTATTGACCATCAGCATGTTGTCACTACATTGGGCTCTGCTCTCACCCTTCCTGAGCAGCTGCCCAATTAGCATCTTAGGGAGGCCTCTCTGATTTGTGCAGACAGTACCTCAGGCTATGGTAGCTCGCACAGAGAGGGACTTGAAGAGTAGGATGCTGATATAAAAGTGGGTACACCAAATCCGACACAATTTTCCCACTCACTCCCAGGACAGTGGGGCATTCAGGGGGTTCAATCCAGGAGTTCTTCCCTTCATAAATCCTAAACTTGTGGAAGTACCCTGAGTTATTCAAACAGTTTGTACAGCTTAATTCTGTACCTGGCCCTCTTACTGGGCAGGTATTGCCTGAATTTGAACTTACCCTTGAAATAGATTAGGGACTCATCCACGCAAACTTGTTGGATGGAGTGCTCAATGACCGGCCAAACTTTGAAAGATGGTCAAAGTTGGGGTCATATCAGATAGGACACCGTGCATTATCATTGTAATGCAAACATTTTTGGATGACCTCAAAACGTTTACGGGTCAAAGCCATTCGGGACACTGGAGTGTTGTGCAAAACATCAACACTCCAATATTGCCGAAGCTCTGGCTTCTTCACTATCCCCATGTGAAGGACCAGACCCCAAAAGTAAGTGACGCGCCCCTGGGCCTGTGTCGCGCAGCGTTGCGCACGCGGGAGCTTACCCAGAGCCGGATCTATTGAGGGTTGTAGTCTCGTGGCGGTGACCCGGTCCGTGCCCAGGGAGTCAGACTAAGTGGCGCTGTATTAGCGGTAGAAGTTGTACGACTACGCCACCCGTTGAATGCAGCGAAGGAGCTGCCGCTGCAGGGCAGGCCGCTGAGGCCGGTGGTAGGATTGTGCAGCGTGATAGTATCACCCCCAACCGGAGGGGTATGGCCTCAGGGCAGCCGACGTGGATGATGGGGGTAGCAGGAACCACTCGGAGACGGTACGGTGTAGTTCAGGGTCTTTACTGGTGACAAAGATAGACCCTCCCGGAGTACTGGCTAGCGACTGGGGCCTGGTCAGTCCTTGAGCAGATGGGATCTCCCCTGGCCAGGCGGAGTTGTAGGCCTCCCAAACTAACGATACTCTTCTGGCTACCTTGCTAGAGGCGGGTATAAGTAGCCCACATCCCTGAGTGTACCGTGTGGTGCTCACCCGTATGGCCGGTGACTCGGGGCCTTCTAGTGGCTTCCGCTCCACGACGGCGGTGCTGGTCCCATGCGTGTGACCGTGCCTTCGGGTTTCTTGGCCAGAGGACCTGCAATCCCCTGCCTGACGGATTCTGCTGCTGGGTAGGAGTTAGTCCCCACAGCCTCGGACTCCGGGTCCGGTAAGAAATCTTCTCAGTCAGGGCGAGCTCTGCAGCTGCCAGCCCCTGACTCCTTGTAACACTGCTCCCACAGAGCTCCTGATGTTCTGTTCCTATATTTGCTTCTTTTCTCTGTCTCTACTTCTTCTCTACTCCTGGCATGGCCCAGGAGCTGGGCCCAGCCGGGGCCACAGCTCCCTGTCAGCCCTCCTGGCTCAACTCTCCCTCTGAACTCTCTAACCCTGCCTCAGCCCCAGGTTTATATAGGGGAAGTCCTTCCCCTCCCAGGACTGGGCAGGAGGTGTGGCATGCATAGGATTCCTGACCAAGAGACCTCCCACCTGCTCTCAGACATAACATTGCTGTTACTGTGGAAACCAGACCCCTGGGGTGCCACATAAGCATTTCTACTGGGTCTACAGGGGTCCAGTTAGAAAATGATGAAGGGTGGTTTTATGACAAAAATTGCTGGGCGTACAAATTTGTTTCGGCCACCATGAAGTTTACAAAATCCTCAGAGAAAAAGCCTTCTGAAAAAGTCAATTTCTGTGAGGCTGGTGTGTCACATTATGTTCCTGATTACGCCACAAAATCATAATTTTCGGGGGGTGAGGTCCATACGTGGTCAGTAACAATGGGCGTTGGTTCAGTTTCTGTCCTTGAACATCTACGTGGTAGTTCAGCATCACTTGAAAAAGGAAAAATAAAGGAAGGTGGCATCCTCTCCCTCACTATCAGTGTTGGAGGCAAGGAAGGCTTGTGCCTCCTCTGCTGAATGCAGTGATTGGGACGAGCGTGACATTTTTTTTATGTATGTGGTGTTTGTGTGAGTACCAGATTTTATTGAGGTGTGTGTGTGTGAGAGTGATTTGTTTTAACCTTTCTTTATTTAGAAAATGAAGAAAAAGATAGAAGAAAAAAAGCAACAACCGGAGGTTTATCACTGATGTGTGTCAGTGATCAGTGCTCGACATCTGTAGAATTGACGCACAAATGATTCTTTTTCTCCGCGCTGAAACTAACTCAATTCAGTAAAACGTACCGCAGTAGACAACGATTACTACGGTATATTTTTACTCTTTACTACCTAACTCAATTCAGTAAAAAATACTGTAGTAGATGAAGATTACTACAGTATATTTTTACTATTCCTAATCTAGTCCTATCAACTAATTTAAATGATTTTTTTAAATTCTTTTTTCACAAAAAAAAACAACAACCGTAGGTGGGCCCAGTGATTCCCAAACTCCAGTCCTCGCGGCCCCAACACATCATGTTTTCAGGATTTACTTAGTATTGCACAAGTGATGGAAATATTATCAAGGTTCTATCAACTGTGCAATACTAAGGAAATCCTGAAAACATGATCTGTATGGGGCCATCAGGACTGGAGTTTGAGAACCACTTTGCTAGCCGATAACACATTGTTATCCATGATATTAATTCTTGTATCTATTGCCCTACCACGTCTGTGTGAGAGACAAAAAGAATAATTAGCCTAAGTCATGTCCACTTCCTAACATAGTTCCACCCAGTTTTCTCACTGAGCTCCACCTCAAAATAATAATGCTAGCCAGGACCCTTCTCGCTACATTTCTGTCTGTTCCCTGACTACAGTACCATCAGTACTGCCCTGATGGCAACCCTGTCTATACCCCTTCCCTTTATTAAATATTCTCTGCCATCACTTGGATAAACTTGATGTCTTATGTACTTTTTTTAACCATGTAAATAATTCTCTACTTTCAGATTCATTACATCTTAATTATGGTCAATTGTGGGGGTTTTTTGCAGTATTTCAATGAATTTCAAAATATTCCTCTAATAATTACAATAATTTAAACATTGTAAATATTATATATGTGTTTCGGGGATACAAATCAATGTTAGTTATTCAATAGATTTTCTAATATCCATGAAATATTTGGCACCATAAAAAGGATAGTTAATATGTCTTCTACTATGATCTGTCGGGGGAAAAATGGAAGCATTTACAATTTGCATTTATTGATTTAAGTGTTTTGTCTAGATTTACACATTTATCTCAGGTTTATTCATGGCATTTCATTGAACTTGTCTTACATCTTTGCTCACATTGTAAAGATAAGACCGGTGGCGGCAGACACTGGAGGTTGTCGTGGTAGATCCTTAAGGTATGTATGTTACAATTTGTGTTCCATTTTCACATTCATTGGATACATTTTTAGACTCACAATTAAATATGTTTCTAGGGCCAGGCAGCAACTTTGGCAATGACTGTATCATGATGACTCCTAACACTGTACAATATGCACACTGTTAGGATTCTCCTTTACTTAATGTGTTTAGCAATCATCACTGTGATGGTGGTGGGTGTGGACCCACTGTGCAGTGGCCGGGCTTACCCTGGAGGGATGTAACTAAGTTTTTGCCTGGTCTTCACTAGAGTGTCTGATGATGAGAATACGCTTGGGCCATTAGGGTAGTCACCAGGTGCAACTCCAGGGCATTGCCCGGACCTGCAGCAGGTGACCTATGGGTCTTGACAGTTTTCATGTCTTAGATGTCAGATCTTTGTTTCTAGTGTAGGATTTCCTAAAGAGGCATTGCTTAAAGCTTAAAACAATAAAACAAAAACATGCACACCATAAAAAAATATAAAGAGAACATTCGAACAACAGATTACCCTTTAAACTTTTGTTTGCCTCTTTAGCAGTCTAAAGATTAGTCTAAGTCTCATCTAGTAATCAGAGTAAATTAAATTGTGTCATAGTAATCCATCATTAAGTAACACGTTCATGATGAATGTTAGTCTGCTAACGTGCCCTGAGCACTACATTAGAGAGCCACTTATCACAGCATACAGCTGTAACCATTATGTGCAAAATCTAAAACTGGGTCACTGATGGAGACCATAACTTATTCATGTTATAGGTGTATACAGATACTAGTAAGCTGTAATCTTGTCTCTGTTTACCAATTGTTTTCAGTAATACAACAATTGTAAGGAGTTAAAAAATAATGTTTTTTACACAAATATTTGAATTCCAAAGCATCTTTGATTATTACAAATTCTTAAGTAAATGCAGGAAATTATATAAATCCTGTTATTTAACATTCGAGTCATAAATGTGCTGATACCCTAGTACAAGGTCTCTGTATGGCCTCATTCAGATGTCCGTTTTTATTGTTCTATCCGAATTTTTCATAACCCTTTTGAACATGTGATTTTTGCAGGCTGTGTGTCTTCAAAAAGATCAAGCTAACATGTCCATTTTTGATCCAAGTCATCTTAATCAAAATTACCTATGCAAGTGTGTTGGTTCCTGAAAAATCAGGGACATTACACGTTTCCATTTGTGCGCAGTCCATTTAAAACATTGCAATGGGTAGGGGAAACTTTGCAATTTATTATTATACTTTTTCATATGAGAAGATAATTGATTAAAAACTGATGGTAAAAACTGACACATTGACCAAGCACTGAAACACGGATGAAAGCCGATTTATTTTCCATACCAAAAAAATCACTGATTTCTGAATAAGGTTAAAAAAGTTTTTAAATTGTTGTCTATCATTCAGATATCCATTTACTACACTGTGTTGTACGTGTTTTTCAAGGGTAGAACATGTACCCATCATAGTCTAAGGGATTGTTCATATGTCTGTTTTTTATCATCCGAGTCATGGATCAAACTTTGCAACGCAAGTCTATGGGTCCAAGAAAACTCGGACAGCACACAAATGGCATCCTAGTGCTTTTTATTTTTCACCAACTGTTTGCTAATAGAACCTTGAGAAACATCCTTCAGTTTTTTTTGGATGGGAGATTGCATCAGAGAAAGACTAATGTAACTCTGATGGTAAATACAGTATGTAGAGTGGTACGGGGCTGTACTCGTGGGTGAGGCACTCATGTTCTCCTGTAACGCCCCGGCGCGCTACATAAAAGAGTGGATCCTGGCTGCACGTTGAGGGCCTTGCACCCGTGCAAGCCGCCTGTAGCCAATGATTTTGGCCGGCTAGATTTCAGAGTTCAATGAAGGAGACTTCAGTTCTAAAACACAGTCTTTACTGAATGGTAACTTGGTTCCACTGTAGTCTACTCCAGCGCCGGTGAAGCAAACTGTTTCACCCTACTTCATCACAGTTACCACAGTTCTGATCAGCAAGTCTCTCTACCTGCTCAGCAGTTCTGCCAGGGCTGGACTGGCCATCTGGCAGTTCTGGCAAATGTCAGATGGGCCGGTCCGGCCTTGGGCCGCATTACCTGCTATTATCAATTGTGACGGAGCACAGAGCCGAAGACTCCGTCACTTACTCAGGCAGGCCGCGGGCATCCCTTCACATGCAGCGCAGGTCACTTGTGCAGGCTGGCCGCAGGCATCCCTTCAGCCGGGGGCTTGCTGAAGGACATCGCATGCAGGTGACTTCGGCTGTCGATGACGTCACTGAATTGCACCGCCAGCGTCCACTGAGAAAAGGGATAGAAGAGGTTATGGATGCTGAGGAGGATGAGGAGACAGGATTAGGTGAGTATAAATATTTTTTTATTTTTGGATGCTGTGGGGAACCATAGTACTATATAGAGGCTGTTTGTGGGGGATTATTCTGCTATATGGGGGCTGTTTGTGGGAGACCATCATACTACATGGCGGCTGTTTGTGTGGAACCATCATACTACATGGGGGCTGTTTGTGGGGGATCATCTTGCTATATGGAGGCTGTTTGTGGGGGATTATCCTGCTATATGAGGGCTTGTTGTGGGAGATCGTCCTGCTATATGGGGGCTGTTTGGGGGGACCATCATACTATATGGAGGCTGTTTGTGGGGGACCATCATACTATATGGAGGCTGTTTGCACGGGACCATCATCCTATATGGAGGCTGTTTATGGGGGGACCATCATACTATATGAGGGCTGTTTGTGGGGTCTGTGGGGGATCTTCATCTTGTGTGGGGTCTGTGGTGGACATTATACTGTGTGGAGGTCTATGGGGCACATTATACTTTGTGGTGGGCTGTGGTGACCTTCATACTGTATGGGGTGATTAAGGGGGACATCAAATTTAATGAGGTGGTTATGAGGGGCATCATGCTTTATATAGGGGTCTATTGTGCACCTCATACTGTATATTAGGGGCTGTGCTGAATATCATAATGTATGGGGGGCTGTAGTGACCATCTTAATATGTGGGTGCTGTGCTGCATCATACTTTGTATAGGGTTTGTGGGGTTATCATACCACGTGGGGCATAATACTCTATGAGGGTCACAAAAGGGGTATCATAGTGGGTGAGACCACTTAGGGGCTTTAGTAGAGGGAAAATAAATGTAAATGCTACAATACATATCCTCCATTTCTTAGAAAGTTGGGAGATATGCCATTCTTTGACGTGATAGGACTTTTTCTATTGAACCTGTTATTTCTATGTACTCCCCTTGGGAGGCCCAATGGGTGGTCATTGTCATTATGGGGAAGCAAGGAGGCATTATTATTATTATTATTATAAGAAAGCACAGGGGCTGTTTGTATTATTATAACTAGTTGCATGGTCACTATTCTAAGGGATCACAGGGGAATTATTATAAGGCAGCACAAGTTGTGGTTTGTGTAGAAGTGGTAGAATGAGAGGAGGGTCTTGGAAAAGCCGTAAAGCAGGATGCCTTTGTTATATTTTACAAGGACGAATTATGGTCGGAAGAAGAGGTCATGGCGGTCTGGGCCGAATTAAAAAGAAGAGGGAAAACGAATGACAACAACCAGCGAGAACAGCACTGGTGAGAATCTGCACAGAACACACATTTATGGTCTGTAGAGCACTGGTGTAGACCTGATATTACCATTATATGGTCACTGTATGGTCGTGATATCAGTCCTAGTGAAGTGGTTTTAATTAAAGGGGTTGTCCAGGTTTAATGTTAAAGTCTGCAGTGACTCTGTATGACTGCAGATTTCTGAATCCTCATAGTGTGTGCATCGCGTGCTGTGAGGATTCTCCGGTGTCGGGAGCGGCCGGTCAGGTGACCACAAGTATGATTTAAATTCATGCAATCACGTGCTGGCTAGACGTGCACGGCCTCTCTCAATACAAGTGAATTTAGCAAAACAGAGTACGTTTAGTTGGAATGTGGCCGGAGGTGTGGAAATCCCATACTTGTGGTCACATGACGGCCTCTCTCAACGCTGACAGTGCTTGCTGTGAGGATTCAGAAGTCTGAAGTCACATAGACTTTAACACCAAGCCTGGACAACCCCTTTAACAATCAGTATGGTGGTATTATCAGTACAGTATACTTAGGTAATATTTGGTTATGGTTTGTTGGTATTTGTCTGTTATATTGCAATATTGTTATTATTATTCAATTTTATAAAGCGATATTACTAGACATATTGAAAATCTTGATTTCCTTCAGGGAGGGTAATATAAGTAATATATATCTCCATCTGGGGCTCAGGGGCTGGGACAGCATGGGCCTGTGTGCTTTTATATGCCAGGGCTGAATTTCAGTCCCAGTCCGTCCCTCAGTTTCGCATCCTATTTCTTTCACTACTGGTGTCCTGGATCTACCGCTCCAAATCCCCACTAGTCCCACAAACTCAGTCCTGTTACCTTCGGCGTTCACCAATTTCTTCTCCTAGTGACACGCCGTCCTATTGAAGGGTGAAGGACCCCTTTAAGGCAGAAGGACACTCTGCCTCTTCAGTCACTTTAAGGTCACTCTACTCCCTTGTCCCTTAGTCTCCTTTGCTGTAGTTCACCCTCAGCGGCATCACTGCTCAAAGACACTTCCTACTTGAACATCAACTTGTCCCTATCTGCCTAATTACAGGAAGTCATCTCTCTCCCTAACACTAAGCCCCTCCCACTATGGGCTAGTCCTGAAAATGAGCACTATTTTAACCTAACGTCACCACCTAAACAACAGTCACTATCTTCTACTACATATATTATGTCCTAAGCCCTAAATTATGTCTTACCCTATGCTGTACACTATGTTTTACACTACACATTACCTATAACACTATACTATGCATTTCTTTACTATACAGTGTACAGAAACATGGGCAAACATAACAATACAATACAATTCACATGGCACAGTATATACAAAAGACGCAAGACACATTACACACAACGCGACCGGTGTTTTCAGGGGTAGGAACATGACAGTTCAGTCCACACCCCTTGCAAATACTGACAATCTGACCAAACAGTGATGAAAATCTGATGCTGCACACTCACAGTCCTTTCTTTCACATATACCTTAATCCGTGTGATATTCTAAATATGTATAAAATTGACCCCATGAGGAGAAGTCAATATTTTTCAATGAAAAAGTATTTTCTTCACAGTAATCACTGGAAAAAATAATGACCACTGGAATGCAATGATAAATTTACATTTTGGAGATGTACCCAAGTTCCAAATTGTCTGGGTCCTCAAATAACCTAAGAGAGCATTAAGGGTTAGAGCACTTTACACATATTGACTTTGAATTTTTTTGGCACAGCTGAAATAAAAGTTTTAAAATGTATTTTTTAAAAAACTGTTCAACATGCTCTAAGGCTATGTTCACGCATTGCATTTTTACAGTGTTTTTTGCTGCTTTTTTTTCAAAGCAAATTAATAGTAGCTTTTAATAATACCAGCAAAATCTCATGAACACGCTTGTTTCTTTTCCCGACTGAACTGGAAAACTGCAGTGTTTTTTAAATCTGCAGCATTGCATTCTTTAAGCATTTTTACAGCATTTTTTTCACCATGGAAAGCAAAAATGGTACAAAAAACACAATCATGCATTTTTGGTGAATAAAATTAACTTTATTAGATATGTTCTGTAGACAAATGACACATATAAAAAAAAAAAAAAAGAAAAAGGTTGCTCTTTTAGTAAATCCTTTTTGGGAAAGTGGAATTATGTTAAAAAACAAAAGAGAAATAAAAGAAATACAGACATATAATGGCGTGACTGCCTGCCTCACAAAGTGTGCTTGTTACAAACTTGTTATCATCATAATTGCATCATTATTAAATATCAAAATGATTATTATTTTCATTCCAGATTATTTCTTTAATAGAAAGAACTGACTGAAATGTAGCATGATTGCTATAAAACTTTCCTTAACTCTCCAGCTTATCTTGCTATGTGACTTTTATCTTTATCAGGTCATGAGGAACGAAGTTATTAATAATACATCTCACTCTGTGATGTTAATTATTCAGAGCTTTTGTGTTCTATCCGTTGACACAATATTTTTTTTTTCCCCATCACAAACATGAACCTGTCATTTTTTTTAAGCTGATTGTATCAGCCTTCAACACTGGAAATTATAGATATCTAGTCTAAAAATATGAATTCCATGTTGCAAGTTTTCTAGTAAATTAGTGTTAATGTAACATGACATGTAGTATTTATCTATCATTGTATATCTCCTGTTAGGATGAATTGTGTAATTTCATTAGCTCATGGAAGATTACATTTGTTATCAGATTATATCAGTATTAACACTTATTTTACACTGTAGTGTTTATCAGTGGACATAGGATGAAGTTTGCATAGTGTCTAGGTGACTTTGTCTTTTTAATCTCTGCTTTATACCCTACCCTTTCAAGTCTTGCACTTGGAGAACCACAGTGTATCAGTGTTCCGTTAGATCTAGATCACACCCGACATAAAATTGTATTTTTTCCATTGCAGTCATGGTTTTTCATAGAAACAATTCTAGTAAGCATATTATTATTCAGATAGCAGGTAGCAGTTAGATTGGCATCTGTCTCCAGTATAATACAGTAAATGACACATTGTAGGTTGGGATGTTCCTTCCTTGTATTAGGGCCCTAGAACATCTTTTGCTTTACATGCAGTTCTTCTGTGTAATGCAAAGTCTAATCATTGCTTTGATCTGTTTTCTCTATAAGGTCTCATTTGTATATCAATGATTTTTCTGGTACGCAAAAACATGGACTCGTATTCATCAGTGTTTTGGATCCATGTTTCATCAGTGTTTGGTCAGTGTCAGTTTTCACCATCAGTGTTTCTTCTGTCCCTTTGACTAATGTAAAAATAAATGAGTAAATTGCAGATCTTCTACTATACACTACATTGTTAATCATGGACTACATACTGTTGGCATCCGTGTGCTGTCCATGGACCCAGAGACTTGTCTGGATCACCTTGATCTGTGCCGCAGAATAAAAATGGACATGTCTCAGTGATTTTTTTTTTTTGCAATACATGGTCCACAAAATAACATGGATATGTGAACAAGCTCCACAGATTATATTGGGTACATGTTCTATCCATGAAAACCACGGATATAACATGTACGTGAAAAATGGACATCTGAATAAGGCCTAAGGCATAGTGTCATATTATCAAGCTATAACCTTGAAATAATGATATTTTCTTAATCTAATTGGTTTGATATATTTGACTACATTATTGAATTTGTACAAGTTGTTTGTGCCCATTCCGTTAGCTTTACAAAATCTGCTGATAAGCCCTTTTCTTCCTATGAAACATCTGATTCTCCACTCCTCATTATAGGTTCTCACCTCTGATGTATGCTGGCTGTAAAAAGACCAGGCTTTACATACAGATAATTACCAGGTCAGCTCTTCTGAATCAGCCACCTGTGCTGAAACTCAGATTTAAATCCCTGAGTATTAGTGCAGGGCTTTTAACAAGGGTATAGAATAAGCAGTCTATGAGCAGCAGAGAAACCTGGGATTAGGACTGTGCCTTGATGTCCCAATCAAAGTAAAAGTTAATGTATTTTATAAAAATGTAGGTTGCAGATGTTGAACATCAAGGATATGGATTGTTTGTTGCTTTATAATATAAATGTAAAACATCATAATATAAAACCATTACAAATCTCATATTTATATGCTGTGTCGGGCTGGTCATATAATGCTCACACAGGGATATGGCTCATTACAAGAACTGTGAACACATGTATTCACATGAAAAGAGCAGGCAATCCTTCTGAAGAAACCTAGCATTGCTCCCATATAATGATAACTTTATGAAACTTTGCTTCATCATATCTTGTCACTCCATTTCTACTTTAATTGGTGTCTAGATGAGGCCATTCCCACCTCCCTCCCAAGTAAAAGAATTGGGGTCAGAGAGTAAGGTAACAGGACCTCTAATGCATACACACACCCCATATGGGTCAGGTAACAAGCCCTGATGACCACTTCCACTAGAGTTGTTAGCTTTTCACTAAAAAATATCAGCAAAAGTAGAAAGGTTGTGTACTTTAGGGTGAGGCAAAACAAGCGATTGAAATTCAATCAATCAATCAAATACATATAGTATCACTCATTGTTTCAGACCATTTACATGATGCCAGGGACATATAACAATATTCATCTCTGACATCAGATATTTTAAATGTCGAACCCAAGGACATTCATGGAAACTAATATAGCTTAACTATAATGGGGGCCATTTGATTACAATTAATGTGTCCAGCATTTGGTAGATATCCTAATGGAAACTAAACATATCCCATTATAGTTAAAGAGATACTTTTCATGGTGTTTGCATCTGTCATGCAACAAATACAGCTTGCAACAAAACTGATGTTGGTTCTGGTAACACATTCCTGCACTGATAGTGATTCTGGTGACTTGTTCATGTAATGATGATGATTCTGTTGCTGTAATATTATTATTATTATTTATTATAGCTAGTGTTGAGCGAGCACTAATATGCTCGGGTGCTCGAAGCTCGGGCCGAGCTCACCGTGATACTCAGGTGCTCGACCCGAGCAACGAGCCAAATATTAGTCTATGGGAGACCCGAGCATTTTTGCGGCGGCACCGCTGGCAGTCTGTAGAAAGCCTAAAAAGTGTCCAAAACGATAGTGACAGTGCTCAAAAGACATGGGGACAGCATGGGGATCGCCCCAGGAAGCATTTCTGACCCCCAGGTCACTGCTGTCAACAACGTGGTCAGAGGTATTAAGCCACTTTTACGGGCTCACAATAAAACGTTCAAAAATGAAACTGAAACTGCTTTCCTGTGAAATATGTTAAGGAATTTCCTTTCCAGGGTAAAGACTTGTGTATAAGGTAAAATAAATAACCAAACACAAAAATACTCCTCTACACCTTGGGCTATGTTCACAAGTAGCATTTTTATGCGTTTGTGCACTTTTGTATTGCTTTCAACTGTGACAAATGCATTCACCGGTAAATGTCATTTTAACATTTTACAACCTTATCTGGCCATGTGCTGTGTGACACATGCATACAGTGCTGAAAAGACATGGGAACAGCATGGGGAAGACCTCTGGAAGCATCTCTGACTCCCAGGTCACTGCCTAAAAGTGTGCCCATCAGAAGTGATCCTTGCCGCATCAGAAGATGCAGACTTGCAACTATCCCCGTGCAAGTCCTTGTCCCAGGGCAGTGTTTAATTGCACCTCCCCCATTCCTTGCAATGCAAGTGCAAATATGCAGCCAACCACCCAACCACCCGCAGGCTGCAATACCATACTGCTTGCTTGCACTTGAAATGGGGCCTTTTAGTTTGGAGGAGGCCGAAGCTGGCCACTACCTCATGGCTGCTTCGGCAGCGAGGTATCCATACTCAGTCCCCAGCCGCCCAGCGGCCGGGTGTCCACGCTCAGTCCCCAGCTGCCAGGGGACGGCCGGGTGTCCATACTCGGTCCCCAGCCGCCCCGCGGCCGGGTGTTAATAAACGGTCCCCAGCCGCCCATATTTCTCCTGGGAACTTCCCCCACACTTTTCTTAGTCTGGCCTGCTTTAGGGCAGCATTGGACGAGCCCACCAGAGACCCAAACTCCTCCGGTGGGCCCTGGCTTCTACATCAGGGGAGTTGAGAGTGCCAAGGTGAGGAGCATGATGATGATGATAGAAGTTAGCATCTGCTTTGTTTTGTTTGAATGCAAATGTAAGTGTGCAGCCTGCCACCCAGCCACCCCCAGGCTGCAATGCCATACTGCTAGCTTGCACTTGAAATGGGGCCTTTTAGTTTGGAGGAGGCCGAAGCTGGCCACTACCTCATGGCTGCTTCGGCAGCGAGGTATCCATACTCAGTCCCCAGCTGCCCGGCGGCCGGGTGTCCACGCTCGGTCCCCAGCCGCCAGGGGGCGGCCGGGTGTCCACACTCGGTCCTCAGCCGCCCCGCGGCCGGGTGTCCACACACGGTCCCCAGCCGCCTGGGGGTGGCCGGGTGTCCATAAATGGTCGCCAGCCGCCCACATTTCTCCTGTGATCTTCCCCCACACTTTTCTTAGCCTGGCCTGCTTTAGGGCAGCATTGGACGAGCCCACCAGAGAACCAGACTCCTCTGGTGGGCCCTGGCTTCTCCATCAGGGGAGTTGAGAGTGCCAAGGTGAGGAGCATGATGATGATGATATAAGTTAGCATCTGCTTTGTTTTCTTGGAATGCAAGCGCATGCATGTAGTAGCGGCTAGGCCAGAGGTGGTCAGCGTTTTGGCGCATATCCTACCTCCTTTGAGGATTGCTGGATGCTTTCCAGCTACTATCCTAGTTCTATGACTCCCGTTAAAACAAAGCTTCAGGTGATAAATGATGGATGAGGTGGTGGCAAAGGAGAAAGAGCAGGAGGAACAGGGACCATTCACATCAATATCAGGCCAGTCAACCACACATGTCTTGTAGGATATCTTTCTGTACCAAAAGGAGCGGTTCGGCTACACAGTTATAGGGCATACAGTGAGTGCAATGCCTAACAAAAATTTCGAGGCACTCCAATGCCCCTTGGAAGTGACATGGAGGTCAGAAGGCCTTAACTAAGCCGTTTTTTCCATTTATAGCAACTGGGTCTCCTGTACACTGTTGGCCTAAGCAGTGAATGGAAGGCTTTCCAAAAATTATGAGGAACTGCAATGCCCCTTGAAACAGACGTGGATTACAGCGTACTAAAAACTTTCTACCCATTATTGGGGAGTGGGTCTCCCTTAGTTTTCGCCTTTGCATTGAAAAGCAAAAGATGACTAAAATTAGGAGGAAATGCAATGCCCGTTGGAAGAGTCGTGGAGGGTAGAGGTAATTAAAAACAACATTTCAATGCCCCTTGGAAGAGCTGTGGAGTTCAGAGTGGTTTAACAAGACGGTTTTAATGCCCCTT
Source organism: Phyllobates terribilis (assembly GCF_046119375.1). Classification (NCBI taxonomy): domain Eukaryota; kingdom Metazoa; phylum Chordata; class Amphibia; order Anura; family Dendrobatidae; genus Phyllobates; species Phyllobates terribilis. The sequence goes on from NW_027362762.1 coordinate 698,827,081, forward strand.
TGAAGAGACGTGGAGGTCACAGTAGCTTAGCAAGACAGTTTTAATGCCCCTTGGAAAAGTGGTGGAGGCCGCATTAGCTTAACAAGTCGGTATTAATGCCCCTTGGAAAAGAGGTGGAGGTCACAGTAGCTTAACAAGATGGTTTTAATGCCCCTCGGAAGAGACGTGGAGGTCGCAGTAGCTTAACAAGATGGTTTTAATGCCCTTTGGAAAAGTGGTGGAGGTCGCAGTAGCTTAACAAGACAGTTTTAATGCCCCTTGGAAAAGTGGTGGAGGTCACAGTAGCTTAACCAGACAGTTTTAATGCCCCTTTGAAGAGACGTGGAGGTCACAGTAGCTTAACAAGATGGTTTTAATGCCCCTTGGAAGAGACGTGGAGGTCACAGTAGCTTAACAAGACGGATTTAATGCCCCTTGGAAGAGACGTGTAGGTTGCAGTAGCTTAACAAGACGGTTTTAATGCCCCTTGGAAGAGACTTGGAGGTCACAGTAGCTTAACAAGACGGTTTTAATGACCCTTACAAGAGCCATACAGTATAGCATCATAAAAACATTATTCCCATTATTGGGGAGTGGGTCTCCCATAGTCTTTGCTTATGCCTTACAAGCAAAAGCTACCAAAAATAAGGATGGAGGAACTTGCAATAATGGCAACACGGACCACGGTCACCCTGGTGGTATAGTGGTGGTGGAGGCTGAGGATAAGGAGAAGAGCAAAAAACAGCCGAAATGAGGAAGCGTATACCCATGTGTGGGTGTGAAGTGGTGCATGTGAATACACCTTCCGAAATAACACAGTGGATTTGACTTTATGTTACTCTGCTGTCATTTGGTGGTGATGAGAAGTCTGGCCCAATCCAGCCCTTGTTCATTTTGATAAGGGTCAGCATTGTCAGTTGACAGGCGAGTGCGCTTATCAGTTATAATTCCCCCAGCAGCACTAAAAACACGCTCCGATAACATGCTAGCGGCAGGGCAGGCCAGGACCTCCAAGCCGTACAGAGCGAGTTCATTCCAAGTGTCCAGCTAGGATACCCAAAAATTAAAAGGCACAGAGGAATCACAGAGGATGCTGGTACGGTCGGCAAGGTACTCCCTCACCATCTTTTGAAACATTCCACTCCTTGTGAGAGTACCCTGCGCCTCAGGGCCTGTAAGCTGGGCGGGTCTCAGAAAACTGTCCCAGAACGTTGACAGTGTTCCCCTGCCTCTGCTGGATTGGAGTTACGTCTCTCTCGCATGTACACCTTGGTTGGGTAACGAACTGTGACCTCTGCCGCTAGCGTGTTCAGATGGGAATTTTTTTAACAGTTCTGCAGCAAGGGCCTTCTGGTACTGCCCCATTTTTGTAGACCTCTCCACCTCAGGAATAAGAGATTGAAAGTTCTTGAAAGTTCTCCTTATAGCGGGGGTCTAAAAGTGTCACCAACCAGTAATGACTGTCACCCAACATTTTGACAACGCGAGGGTCACGGTTAAGGCAGCGTAGCATAAAGTCAGCCATGCATGCCAGACTGGTAACGGACAAGACTTCCGTGTTCTCACCAAGATGACGACAGACCATGCTCTCCTCCTCCCCCCTGTCCTCATGCCACCCACGCTGAACCGACTGTATGACAGTTGTACAGGTACTACCGTCTACAGCGCATGATACCAGCTCCTGTTCTTCCTCCTCCTCCTCCTCTCCCTCATTGTCCCCCAATGCACGTTGGGATGAGATGAGGCTGGGCTGTGTGTAATCGACCGCTACGGCTTCTTGATCCATCTCATCATACTCTGGCTGCAATGCCTCCTCTTTAATGCTCTGCAGAGAGCATTGCAAATGACAGACAAGTGGAATGCTGACGCTAATGATGGCGTCATCGCCACTCACCATCTTGGTGGACTCCTCAAAGTTTGTCAAGATGGTACATATGTCAGACATCCAGGTCCACTCCTGAGGTCTTATGTGTGGAGTCTGACCTGAATATCGACGGCCTTGTTGCAGCTGGTACTCCGCAAATGCTCTCTTCTGCTCACAAATCCTTTGCAACATGTGGAAGGTATAGTCCCAACGTGTGGGGACATCACACACCAGTCGGTGTGACGGAAGCTGCAAACGCTGCTGCAACACAGCAAGGGCGGTGGAAGCTGTAGCCGACTTGCGGAAATGAGCTGACAGGTGGCGTACTTTGACGAGCAGATCTGGCAACTCGGGTTACGATTTAAGAAACTGCTGAACCACGAGGTTAAGCACATGAGCCAGGCATGGTACGCATGTGATCTCACCTCGCCTCAGAGCCGCCACCATGTTACGGCCATTGTCACACACCACCATGCCTTGTATGTAGGCTCAGCGGTCTCAGCCACAGATCTGCCTGCTCTTTCACAGCTGTCCACATCTCACAAGCAGTGTGAGGTTTATCACCTAAGCTTGTAAGTTTCAGCACAGCCTGTTGCCCCTTGGCGGAGGCAGTACTGCAGTGCTTCCAGCTTGTAACTGATGTGGTGATATCTGAGATGGAGGCTGAAAATGAGGAGGAGGAGGAGGATGATGCGCAGGAGCTGTACACTGTGGGGGCAACTCTGACTGACATAGGGCCCGCAATCCTCGGTGTGGGGAGATGTGTTCCGTCCCAAGGTCCGACTGGGTCCCAGCTTCCACTATGTTTACTCAGTGTGCGGTCAGGGAGATGTACCGTCCCTGGCCACAAGCACTTGTCCATTTGTCTGTTGTTACTGGTGGACTCTCCCAGTAACTGCGTTGTTGAGGGCATGGCATATGTTTTGGGACACGTGCTTGTGTAGTCCGGGGATGACACACCAGGCAAAATAGTGTCGGCTGGGGACCGAGTACCGAGGGACGGCCACCGCCATAAGATTGCGGAAGGATTCCGTCTCCACCAGCCTAAAAGGCAGCATTTCCAACGCAATCAGTCGTGAAATGTGCGAATTTAGGACGATGGCCTGTGGGGCGTTGGCTGCGAATTTCCGCTTTCGTTCAAAGGTCTGAGATATGGACAATTCAATGCTGTGGTGGGACGTGGACGTGGACGTTGATGTTTTTTCGTGAGAAACTGCAATAACAAGTGAAGACTGAGAGGAGGGGGCATCTTTGCATGCAGTATGGACAGGGGATTGCCTTGCACACACAACAGGGGGTTCTATTGCACGCACAACAGCGGAAGAAGCAGTGGTGACACCCGCTGACACTGGTCGTGGACCCTGGGGTTCACCCCACAAAGTCGGGTGCTTTGCTGCCATGTGCCTGATCATGCTGGTGGTGGTCAGGCTGGTAGTTTTGTCATCCCTGCTGATGCTGGCATGGCAGGTGGTACAAATGGCCTTTTTGGGGTTATCAGCAGAGTCTTTAAAAAAATTCCAGACTCTGGAAGACCTACAGGTTGTACTGGCAGCGTCCCTCATGTTGGTGTTACGGGGAACTGTTGCCTGCCTTCTGTGTGCGGCCACCACACTGCTTCTTCCTGCCTGTTGGGGTACTCTGCCTCCCTCACCCTGTGTGCTGCTGGCCACGCTATGCATGTCCTCCTGCCACGTTGGGTCAGTTACTAGATCATCCACCACCTCCTCCTCTTCCACTTGCGCACCACGATCCTCCTCCTCACTTCCTGGCAATTGTGTCTCGTCATCGTCTACCTCTTGTGACAAATTGCCAGCGTCGACTTCCTGTGGCCGTGGCTGTTCAAATATTTGGGCATCGCTACATGGGATCTCCTCTTCCACCACTTCAAGCGGAGCAGGCGAGGGGCATAAATCAGGAAATGGACCAGTGAGCAGCTCTTCAGAGTGTCCAAATGTGGGATCAGTTGCTGTCTGACGACACTCAGCATGGTGGGAGGAAGGAGCATCAGGGTGAGGAGGAGTATGCGGTCGAGACTCACGGCTACTAAGATTTGACCGTGTGGAAGACAGACCGGAGGTGGTACTGCCCAGGTAACTGGAAGTATTATCTGCTATCCAATTAATAACCTGTTCACACTGATCAGTTCGCAATACTGGTATTGTTCTGTGCTTCCCTAGTAATTCGGTCAAGAACTGGGAGTGAGAAGATGTGGCTGTTGGTTGTGGCACATTTTCACCTTGGCCTCTGCACGCACCATCACCAGAACGTCCAGTTCCACGTCCCTTGCCACGCGCCTTGCCCATTGTAAATGAAGTAAAATAGCTTACACTCGCACTATAAATGGAAAAAGGGTAATAAAAAGGAGATTAGAACCATGGAAGAGGAAAACCACAGTTCTATTTCTCTGGCCTACACCCGACTCTTTTAAACAATCTGAACAATCAGGGAGAAACTATTACTGTTTTTCTTTATGGAAAAAATACCAAGAGCTAGAAAATAGAGATTTTTTACCGTGGAACGGCAAAACCACAGTTATAATTTACTGGTGTATACCAGACTCTTTTAAACAGATATATTTGTGTCTGAACAATCAGGAGACACTATTACTGTATTTCTTTACGGCAAAAAATGCCAAAAGCAGGATAATACAGAGATTTGACCCGTGGAACTGCAAAACCACACTTCTATTTCTCGGGCCTACACCAGACTATTTTAAACAGATATATTTGTGTCTGAACAATCAGGGAGACACTATAACAGTTATTTTTTTACGGCAAAAAATGCCAAAAGCAGGATAATAGAGATTTTTTACCGTGGAACGGCAAAACCACAGTTATAATTTACTGGTGTATACCAGACTTTTTTAAATAGATATATTTGCGGCTGAACAGTGAGCGACACACTCAATTTTCTTTTTTTTAGGTAAAAATGGCCCAAAAGTGGATAATACAGAGGTTTGAACCGTGGAACTGCAAAACCACACTTCTATTTCTCTGGCCTACACCAGACTCTTTTAAACAGATATATTTGTGTCTGAACTGTCACAGACACACTTTTTTTTTTTTTTGGGGGGGGGACACCAAAAGGTTAATAAGATGGGTATTTGTACAGTGTGAAGGAGGGAAAAAAAAAAAGAGGATTTAGATGAAAAAAAAGGATTTTTCCTGGCCCCCGAGACTTGGAGCTAATTCTAGCAATTTGAGCAGCACCACACAGGACTGTAATGCAGCGTTTGCTGGTATAACCACTGCGTCTCCTATACAGCCTGCCTGCCTGCCTGCCTGATATCTGGGATGGATATTAGTCCTGAGAAGGACTGTTTGATTAATTTGGCAGGCTTTAGAGACCCTACACTACCTATTTCGCACTATAAATCTCTCCCTAACTCAACAGCACTTTCCCTACACTAGCTGATCCCGGCCATCTGTGTCCAAGATCGCGGCGCCTGGTTTTAAATACTCGAGGTGACGCTGTGCGGCCAGCCAATCAATATAATGACCACAACCAACATGGCTGTGGCATTCCAGTGACTGGCTGGCAATCCCTGCATGTTCATTGGCTCTGTAAAGAGCACCAAACATGCAGGGCGGAGACCCGAGCTCCCGCCCGAGTAACCCGGAAATGCTCGGTGATGCAGTAGCGTGATGCTCGGGCGAGTACCGAACAGTGTCGAGCATGCTAGCTCAACACTAATTATAGCCCATAATTTGCGTTATACATGTGAAAAGGGATATATGTAATAAAAAACAAGTACAATAATCTTAAACAATGCAAGTCACAGACTTCATGTACTTATAGTTGTTCTGGATATATTTTCATAAAGTGATAGTGGTTCTTGTGACGTATTCATGTAGAGATGGTGGTACGAGTTCTGTATTCATGTAATTTTGATGGTGCTGGTGATGAACTGATGTAGTGAATTCATCACCAGAACCATCATCAGTACATGAGTATGACACCAAAAGCATCATCAGTACAAAAATGCGACACCAGAACCAACATCAGTAAATGAATACAGCATCAGTACCATAATTAATACACAAATATGGCACCAAAAACATCATCAGTGCATGAATATGTCACCAGAATCACCATCAGTATGTAACTACATCACCAGAATAATCATTAGCACATGAATACATCACCAGAACCACCAAGAAAAAAACTTAGTAAGGCAAACAATTGAAATGTCAGGTCAGCAACATATATATTTGTATAGCATGAACCTATAACTTTCAGTATGTCCTTAATAAAGATAAGGGGATACTGGAAGTTGTTTTTAACAGCCATCATTAGACTGTGGACCAAATAGGAACCACAGTAATGATGGCACCCAGGCAGTATCACAAATAAATATTTACATCCAGGTACCTTATAGGTGATGTCTTCTCTGATTTGAGTTCTAATATCTTTTCTCTCCATCTGACCCCAGACACCATGATGACTTTTAAATCCACAGTGTTATGACTTCCAAAGCACATTCACATGGGTAACGTACAAACCAGGAAGAGAAATAACTGAATCTGACAGGTCCCTGTTCAGACTAGGAAAAGCACTTCTCTGACCCTGGTCTGCCCCTGCCTGACCGCGGAGGCTGGCACCCTAAGGTAACACAATGGCACCCCCATTCGACGGAGGCTCACCCTAAATGTCCTTAGCAGCTCCTAGGATTGCTAGAGTAGCAGTTCACTAAGGAATAAAGGAATCACACACAAATAAACCGCAACCAACACAAACTAAAGCACAGAGAATTAATCAAAAAAAGTCTATAACCAGCAGGAAACACCAGTAGGGTAAGGAATTTAAAGTTGCAGTAAAGGTGATAGGACAGACAAACAGAGTAAATGAAAAACAATTGTTACCGAAAACCAACAGAAACTCGTTATACTCTATGGGGGCTGCATTATACTATATGGGGCTGCCTTATACTATATGGGGCTGTCTTATACTATGTGGCGCTGCATTATACTCTATGGGGGCTACAGTATATTCTATGGGGGCTGCATTATACTCTATCGAGGACTATGGGGTGTGCATTACACTATATGTACTATATGGGGGCTGCATTATACTCTATCAAGGACTATGGGGTGTGCATTATACTGTATGTACTATATGAGGCTGCATTATACTACATAGGGGCTGCATTATACTCTATCAGGGACTATGGGGAGTGCATTATACTATATGTACTATATGGGAGCTGCATTATACTGTATTGAGGACTATGGGGAATGCATTATACTATATGAAGAACTATGGGGTGCATTGTACTATGTGAAGTGCATTGTACTATATGGAGGACTATGGGGAGTGTATTATACTATATGTAGGATTATGGGGAGTGTATTATACTATATGGAGGACTGTGGGAGTGTATTATACTATATAGAGGACTATGGGGAGTGCATTATACTATATGGAGGAATATGGGGCACATTATACTAAATGGAGGACTATGGGGTGTGCATTATATAATATGGAGGACTATGGGGTACATTATACTATGTGAAGGACTATGGGGTGTATAAACAAGCAAAATGCTGCCTATTCATCGAGTGATTGGATTTTTTATGCCAGAACAAAAATCATTGTTCTCAGCAGCACATCTCCCTATAAAAACTGCAGATTTGCTGCTGATAAAATGATACTGTATGGGGACAGATTGATCTATCAGTGTTCTGTCCCCATCATTCTTCCTCAGCCGGTGAAAAGAGGCCGGAAAACAAGCGTAGAATGACTTCAATATTGTTGATCACGCTCGTTTAGCAGCCTGAACTCAGCGCATGTAAATACAATCAAAATGTTTCTGCGTGATGGTACAATATGTACTTTTGCCCAGGGCCCCACTTTGTCTAAAATTGGCCCTAGAGGGGACTATCTTACTATGTAGCATGACAGGGCTGTGTGGGGGGACTGCATGGGTCTGTATTTTGAAATGCCAGAGCTGAATTTTATTCCCAGTCTGTCCCTGCTTTCATGTGATATTATTGGTATATTGGTCTTGGTACAGTGGATTTTGTTTAGTAACAGGATGGTAACTATATTTAAACTTTATGTGGTGATATGTGATCATGGTGTGGTGGCATTATTTTGCCAATGGATAATGGTAACAGGATTATGGTCATGTTCAGACTCTACAGTGGGTACGGAAAGTATTCAGACCCCTTTAAATTTTTCATTCTTTGTTTCATTACAGCCATTTGGTAAATTCTAAAAAGTTTATTTTTTTCTCATTAAAGTACACTCTGCACCCCATCTTGACTGAAAAATAATCAGAAATGTAGAAATTTTTGCACATTTATTAAAAAAGAAAAACTGAAATATCACATGGTCATAATTATTCAGACCCTTTGCTCAGACACTCATATTTACACACATGCTGTCCATTTCCTTGTGATCCTCCTTGAGATGGTTCTATTCCTTCACTGGAGTCCAGCTGTGTTTAATTAAACTGATAGAGCTTGATTTGGAAAGGCACACACCTGTCTATATAAGACCTCACAGCTTACAGTGCATGTCAGACCAAATGAGAATCATGAGCTCAAAGGAACTGTCCAAGGAGCTCAGAGACAGAATTGTGGCAAAGCACAGATCTGGCCAATGTTACAAAAGAATTTCTGCATTACTCAAGGTTCCTAAGAGCACAGTGGCCTCCATAATCCTTAAATGGAAGAAGTTTGGGACCACCAGAAGTCTTCCTAGACCTGGCCGTCCAGGCAAACTGAGCAATCGTGGGAAAAGAGCCTTGGTGAGAGAGGTAAAGAAGAACCCCAAGATCACTGTGGCTGAGCTCCGGAGATGCAGTAGGGAGGTGGGAGAAAGTTCCACAAAGTCAACTATCACTGCAGCCCTCCACCAGTCGGGCCTTTATGGCAGAGTGGCCCGACGGAAGCTTCTCCTCAGTGCAAGACATATGAAAGCCCGCATAGAGTTTGCTCAAAAACACATGAAGGACTCCCAGACTATGAGAAATAAGATTCTCTGGTCTGATGAGATGAAGATAGAACTTTTTGGTGATAATTCTAAGTGGTATGTGTGGAGAAAACCAGGCACAGCTCATCGCCTGCCCAATACAATCCCAACAGTGAAACATGGTGGTGTCAGCATCATGCTTTGGGGGTGTTTTTCAGCTGCAGAGACAGGACGACTGGTTGCAATTGAAAGAAACATGAATGCGGCCAAGTACAGAGATATCCTGGATGAAAACCTCTTCCAGAGTGCTCTGGACCTCAGACTTGGCTGAATGTTTACCTTCCAACAAGACCATGACCCTAAGCACACAGCTAAAATAACAAAGGAGTGGCTTCAGAACAACTCTGTGACCATTCTTGACTGGCCCAGCCAGAGCCCTGACCTAAACCCAATTGAGCATCTCGGGAGAAACCTGAAAATGGCTGTCAACCAACGTTCACCATCCAACCTGACAGAACTGGAGAGGATCTGCAAGGATGGCAGAGGATCCCCAAATCCAGGTGTGAAAAACTTGTTGCATCATTCCCAAGAAGACTCATGGCTGTACTAGCTCAAAAGGGTGCTTTTTCTTTTTTAATAAATGTGAAAAAATTTCTATATTTCTGTTTTTTTTTCAGTCAAGATGGGGTGCAGAGTGTACTTTAATGAGAACAAAATGAACATTTTAGAATTTACCAAATGGCTGCAATGAAACAAAGAGGGAAAAATGTAAAGGGGTCTGAATACTTTCCATACCCACTGTATGTGGTAATAATACATGGTCATTTTGTGAGGCCATTATTTTGCCAATGTATAGTGGTGTTATTGATATATTGGTCTTGTTAAAGTTAGTGGGTATTGTTCAGCAACATTATAGCATTTTCTATTTGGTAATTGTATGACTATTTTTTAGAAGTATTACTAAGAAAATGTACTTGTTGCATTTAATGGGATATTTATAGCTTCGTCTTTTTAAATATTTTTGGGGCATCACTAAATTTATCACTCTTTAATATGAGGAACTTTAGGTGGGACTATTTTTAGCAGTGTTTACTATGGCGCTCTTTGGGGGGTGTTATGTGTATCATTGTTTTTACTGTGGGGATCTTTGCGGATCACTAGCTGTATGGCAGAGCTGTTGGGAATGTTCTGTATGGCCTCTTTTATTGAAAGAGTACTGAAATGGGCTTTAGATTTGGGAGCAATCTGTTCTGTACAGCCTTCAAAAACTGATGGGTAATTCTTAGGCTAAGGTTATTTGATCGTATTTTCTTTCATCCAAGAAAATTGGTCTGATTATGCTAATCACACTCTGATCACACTCTGATCAGAGTTAGACCAGACTGTGATCATACTGTGATCCTATTCTCTTGGATGAGGAGAAGATGGGGAAAAAAAGTCTCCATCTTCTCCATTGTCAGTCCATGAAAATCTGATCGCACTCGAATGTCATCCAAGTATGGTCTGATTTTTTTCTGTGGACTCATTGACTTGTATGGCTGAGTGCAATCCGAATATGGGATGCAAATCGTGCATACCGCAGTGTTTTTCCTCAGACAGGCTATGTCCGCTGCAGTGGCTAAGGAGCACTAATCAGCTCCCTGCCCAGATGGAAGACAATTTATCCTAGCGGAACAGAAACTGGGATGACGTCATGCCCATGTGACTCGTGTGGAAGAAACCACACAGGGATTTGTGGGGGTACAATCTGTGAAATAAAGGGGCTCAGGCTGTGTGGGAGATAGAGGGTTGAAACCTGTGTCATGGATAGTGGTGTGCAGTCTTTGGGGGGAATAGAGGGTTGTGTGAGGTTACAGGCTGTGAGGGATAGAGGGGTGCAGGGTATGTGAGATTAAGGGGTGCAGGGTGTGTGAGATACAGGGGTGTATCCTGTGAGAGGGGCGCATGATGTTACAGGCTGTGTGAGATAGAGGTGTGTGTGGGGGTACAGGCTGTGTGGGATATGGGGGTGCAGGGTCTGTGAGATAGAAGGGTGAGTGACGTTACACGCTGTGTGTGATAGAGCACCACAAAGGAGGTGAAGATGAGAGAGAAGGTAAGTGCTCCACATTGGAGCTGAAGATGCAAGGAACTTTTATTGTAGACTGTAGGAGGAGTAATAGGGGTATTCACTCAGTATGCAAAGTGAGGGCACAGTTTGAGAGGCTGTATACAAAAGTAAGACCAGTGCGGACACGGTATGCGGGAACTCTCCGGCCTGCTTGGCTACATCATGCATCATACCGTGCCCCTTTCAATATTATTGTTCACTTGATCCATACCCCTGCTCTGTGATGGGCCAACGCCACCTTTTAAACACCTACTCCTTTGATGATGCCAACCCTTGATGAAGGCTAATGCCAAAACACATGTTGGGGTGTGCGCCATGCTATCTGAGGTGCCCTGATTATCCCACTGCAGTAAATACAGATAATATTATTATTTTATCACACTTCATGTCTTGCTCTTGAATTACTATACTCTGTAGTTACTGGACTTGTGCACCAGAACTACACAAAATGTTATAGATATACAGCACAGCATATATGTATGTTGCATATATTCTGTTTGCATAATTGCAGTACATAATGGTATTAATTATTAAAAGCATACCTGTGTGTGGCATATTTTCTGATAGCATGATTGCAGTATATAATTGTAATAATAATAGAATGTTTTAGATATACAATGCAGTGTATAAACCTATCCTCACTAGTGTTGAGCAAGCACTAAAATGCTCGGGTGCTCGAAGCTCGGGCCGAGCTCGCCGTGATACTCGGGTGCTCGACCTGAGCAACGAACCAACACTGTTCAACCTAAAGACAGCGTAGGGGTAATAACATTAACAACATTTTGCCTAGTTGGCAACTAGAACCCCAAACTAAAGCCCTTAAAACGTAACTTTTATTAAAGTATATAACTCTTCCAAGGATAGTGAGTATTAAAATATTTGCATAGGTACAGGCAGCAGAGTGGGATCGGATATTGTAATCTGCAATATTGCTTTTCCACTATGTGGTTATCTGACCAATTCTCATTATCATGTATTATTGGCCGCGGACCACCTATCTCATGTTAACACTGCCTATTAGTGTTGAGCGAACATGCTCGACACTGCTCGGTACTCGCCCGAGCATCACGCTACTCGGGATGTTCGGCGAGCACCGAGCATTTCCGGGTTACTCAGGCGGGAGCTCAGGTCTCCGCCCTGCATGTTTGGCGCTCTTTACAGAGCCAATGAACATGCAGGGATTGCCAGCCAGTCACTGTAATGCCGCAGACATGTTGGTTGTGGGCATTACAGTGATTGGCTGGCCGCACAGCGTCACCTCGAGTATTTAAAACCGGGCGCCGCCATCTTGGACACAGTTACTCCGGATCAGACAGTGTAGGGACAGCGCTGCTGATTTAGGGAGAGATATAAGCTGCGAAATAGTTAGTGTAGGGTCTGTAAAGGCTGCCAGATCAAACAAACAGTCCTTCTCAGGACTAATATCCATCCCAGATATCAGGCAGGCAGGCTGTATAGGAGACACAGTGGTTATACCAGCAAACGCTGCATTACAGTCCTGTGTGCTGCTCCTGTTGCTGAAATTGCTGGACTTAGCTCCAGGTCTCAGGGGACAGGAAAAATCCTTTTTTTTTCATCTAAATCCTCTTTTTTTTTTCTTCCTTCACACTGTACAAATACCCGTCTTATTAACCTTTTGGTGTCACCCCCCCAAAAAAAAAAGTGTGTCTCTGATTTTTCAGACACAAATATATCTGTTGAAAATAGTCAGGTGTAGGCTAGAGAAACAGAAGTGTTGTTTTGCACTTCCACGGTTCAAACCTCTGTATTATCCACTTCTGGGCCATTTGTATCTTAAAAAAAAAAACAGTTTGAGTGTGTCGCTCACTGTTCAGCCGCAAATATATCTATTTAAAAAAGTCTGGTATACCCCAGTAAACAATAACTGTGGTTTTGCCATCCCACGGTAAAAAATCTCTATTATTCAGGTTTTGGTATATTTTCCGTAAAGAAAAACAGTAGTGTCTCCTGACTGTTGTGACACAAAAATATATCTGTTGAAAATAGTCTGGTGTAGGCTCGACAAATCCCAGTGTGGTTTTGCAGTTCCACGGGTCAAATCTCTGTACTATCCAGTTTTGGGCCTTTGGTATCTAAAAAAAAAACAGTTTGAGTGTGTCGCTCACTGTTCAGCCGCAAATATATCTATTTAAAAAAGTCTGGTATACCCCAGTAAACAATAGCTGTGGTTTTGCCATCCCACGGTAAAAATTCTCTATTATTCAGGTTTTGGTATATTTTCCGTAAAGAAAAACAGGAGTGCCTCCTGACTGTTGTGACACAAAAATATATCTGTTGAAAATAGTCTGGTGTAGGCCAGACAAATCCCAGTGTGGTTTTGCAGTTCCACGGGTCAAATCTCTGCACTATCCAGTTTTGGGCCTTTGGTATCTAAAAAAACACAGTTTGAGTGTGTCGCTCACTGTTCTGCCGCAAATCTATATATTTAAAAAAGTCTGGTATACCCCAGTAAACAATAACTGTGGTTTTGCCATCCCACGGTAAAAAATCTCTAATATTCAGGTTTTAGTATATTTTCCGTAAAGAAAAACAGTAGTGTCTCCTGACTGTTGTGACACAAAAATATATCTGTTGAAAATAGTCTGGTGTAGGCCCGACAAATCCCAGTGTGGTTTTGCAGTTCCACGGGTCAAATCTCTGTACTATCCAGTTTTGGGCCTTTGGTATCTAAAAAAACACAGTTTGAGTGTGTCGCTCACTGTTCAGCCACAAATCTATATATTTAAAAAAGTCTGGTATACCCCAGTAAACAATAACTGTGGTTTTGCCATCCCACAGTAAAAAATCTCTATTATTCAGGTTTTGGTATATTTTCCGTAAAGAAAAACAGTAGTGTCTCCTGACTGTTGTGACACAAAAATATATCTGTTGAAAATAGTCTGGTGTAGGCCCGACAAATCCCAGTGTGGTTTTGCAGCTCCATGGGTCAAATCTCTGTACTATCCAGTTTTGGGCCTTTGGTATCTAAAAAAACACAGTTTGAGTGTGTCGCTCACTGTTCAGCCGCAAATCTATATATTTAAAAAAGTCTGGTTTACCCCAGTAAACAATAACTGTGGTTTTGCCATCCCACGGTAAAAAATCTCTATTATTCAGGTTTTGGTATATTTTCCGTAAAGAAAAACAGTAGTGTCTCCTAACTGTTGTGACACAAAAATATATCTGTTGAAAATAGTCTGGTGTAGGCCCGACAAATCCCAGTGTGGTTTTGCAGTTCCACGGGTCAAATTTCTGTACTATCCAGTTTTGGGCCTTTGGTATCTAAAAAAACACAGTTTGAGTGTGTCGCTCGCTGTTCAGCCGCAAATCTATATATTTAAAAAAGTCTGGTATACCCCAGTAAACAATAACTGTGGTTTTGCCATCCCATGGTAAAAAATCTCTATTATTCAGGTTTTGGTATTTTTTACGTAAAGAAAAACAGTAATAGCTTCTCCCTGATTGTTCAGATTGTTTAAAAGAGTCGGGTGTAGGCCAGAGAAATAGAACTGTGGTTTTCCTCTTCCACGGTTCTAATCTACTTTTTATTACCCTTTTTCCATTGATAGTGCAAGTGTAAGCTATTTTACTTCCTTTACAATGGGCAAGGCGCGTGGCAAGGGACGTGGAAGTGGACGTTCTGGTGATGGTTCGTGCAGAGGACGGGGCTATGGTGAAAATGTGCAACAACCAACAGCCACATCTTCTCGCTCCCACTTCTTGACCAAATTACTAGGAAAGCACAGAACAACACCAGTATTGAGAACTGATCAGTGTGAACAGGTTATTAATTGGATAGCAGATAATACTTCCAGTTACCTGGGCACCACCACCTCCGGTCTGTCTTCCACACGGTCAACTCTTAGTGGCCGTGAGTCTCGACCGCATACTCCTCCTCACCCTGATGCTCCTTCCTCCCACCATGCCGAGGGTCGTCAGACAGCAATTCATCCCACACTTGGACACTCTGAAGAGCTGTTCACTGGTCCATTTCCATATTTGTGCCCCTCACCTGATACGCTTGAAGTGGTGGAAGAGGAGATCCCATGTAGCGATGCCCAAATATTTGAACAGCCACGGCCACAGAAAGTCGACGCTGGCAATTTGTCACAAGAGGTAGACGATGACAAGACACAATTGCCAGGAAGTGAGGAGGAGCATCGTGGTGCGCAAGTGGAAGAGGAGGAGGTGGTGGATGATCTAGTAACTGACCCAACGTGGCAGGAGGACATGCAGAGTGAGGCCAGCAGCACACAGGGGGAGGGAGGCAGAGTACCCCAACAGGCAGGAAGAAGCAGTGTGGTGGCCGCAGACTGAAGGCGGGCAACCGTTCCCCGTAACACCAACACGAGGGACGTTGCCAGTACAAGCGTTAGGTCTTCCAGAGTCTGGAATTTTTTAAAGACTCTGCTGATAACCCCAGAAAGGCCATATGTTCCACCTGCCATGCCAGCATCAGCATTGGTGACAAAACTACCAGCCTGACCACCACCAGCATGATCAGGCACATGGCAGCAAAGCACCCGACTTTGTGGGGCGAAACCCAGGGTCCACGACCAGTGTCAGCGGGTGTCACCACTGCTTCTTCCACTGTTGTGCGTGCAATAGAACCCCCTGTTGTGTGTGCAAGGCAATCCCCTGTCCATACTACATGTAAAGATGCCCCCTCCTCTCAGTCTTCACTTGTTATGGCAGTTTCTCAAGAAACAGCATCAACGTCCACGTCCCACCGCAGCGTTCAATTGTCCATATCCCAGACCTTTGAACGAAAGCGGAAATT
This sequence comes from Phyllobates terribilis, assembly GCF_046119375.1. Classification (NCBI taxonomy): domain Eukaryota; kingdom Metazoa; phylum Chordata; class Amphibia; order Anura; family Dendrobatidae; genus Phyllobates; species Phyllobates terribilis. The sequence goes on from NW_027362762.1 coordinate 698,842,729, forward strand.
CACAGCTAACGCCCCACAGGCCACAGTCCTAAATTCGCACATTTCACGACTGCTTGCATTGGAAATGCTGCCTTTTAGGCTGGTGGAGACGGAATCCTTCCGCAATCTTATGGCGGTGGCCGTCCCTCGGTACTCGGTCCCCAGCCGACACTATTTTGCCCGGTGTGCCATCCCCGCACTACACAAGCACGTGTCCCAAAGCATCTGCCGTGCCCTCAACAACGCAGTTACTGGGAGAGTCCGCCTGACAACGGACATGTGGACAAGTGCTTGTGGCCAGGGACGGTACATCTCTCTGACGGCACACTGGGTAAACATAGTGGAAGCCGGGACCCAGTCGGCCCTTGGGACGGAACACGTCCTCCCCACACCGAGGATTGCGGGCCCTATGTCAGTCAGAGTTGCCCCCACAGTGTATAGCTCTTGTGCATCATCCTCCTCCTCCTCCTCCTCATGTTCAGCCTCCATCTCAGATATCACCACATCAGTTACAAGCTGGAAGCACTGCAGTACTGCCTCCGCCAAGCGGCAACAGGCTGTGCTGAAACTCATAAGCTTAGGTGATAAACCTCACACTGCTTGTGAGTTGTGGACAGCTGTGAAAGAGCAGGCAGATCTGTGGCTGAGACCACTGAACCTACATCCCGGCATGGTCGTATGTGACAATGGCTGTAACCTAGTGGCGGCTCTGAGGCGAGGTGAGATCACACACGTACCATGCCTGGCTCATGTGCTTAACCTCGTGGTTCAGCGTTTTCTTAAGTCGTACCCTGAGTTGCCAGATCTGCTCATGAAAGTACGCCGCCTGTCAGCTCATTTTCGCAAGTCGGCTACAGCTTCCGCCGCCCTTGCTGTGTTGCAGCAGCGTTTGCAGCTTCCGGCACACCGACTGGTGTGTGATGTCCCCACACATTGGAACTCTACCCTCCACATGTTGCAAAGGATTTGTGAGCAGAAGAGAGCAATTGTGGAGTACCAGATGCAACAAGGCCGTCGATATTCAGGTCAGACTCCACACATAAGACCTCAGGAGTGGTCCTGGATGTCTGACATATGTACCATCCTGACAAACTTTGAGGAGGCCACCAAGATGGTGAGTGGCGATGACGCCATCATTAGTGTCAGCATCCCACTTGTCTGTCTTTTGCAACGCTCTCTGCAGAGAATTAAAGAGGAGGCATTGCAGCCAGAGTATGATGAGATGGATCAAGAAGCCGTAGTGGGAGATTACACACAGCCCAGCCTCATCTCATCCCAACGTGCATTGGGGGACAATGAAGGAGAGGAGGAGGAGGAAGAACAGGAGCTGCTATCATACGCTGTAGACGGTAGTACCTGTACAAGTGTCATACCGTCGGTTCAGCGTGGGTGGCCTGAGGACAGGGGGGAGGAGGAGGAGGAGGAGGAGGAGAGCATGGTCAGTCGTCATCTTGGTGAGGACATGGAAATCTTGCCCGTTACCAGTCTGGCACGCATGGCTGACTTCATGTTACGCTGTCTTAACCGTGACCCTCGCGTTGTCAAAATGTTGGGTGACAGTCATTACTGGTTGGTGACACTTTTAGACCCCCGCTACAAGGAGAACTTTCACTCTCTTATTCCTGAGGTGGAGAGGTCTACAAAAATTAGGCAGTACCAGAAGGCCCTTGCTGCAGAACTCTTAAAAAAATTCCCATCTGAACACGCTAGCGGCAGAGGTCACAGTTCGTTGCCCAACCAAGGCGTACAGGCGAGAGAGATGCAACTCCAATCCAGCAGAGGCAGGGGAACACTGTCAATGTTCTGGGACAGATTTCTGACACCCGCCCAGCTTACAGGCCCTGAGGTGCGGGGTACTCTCACAAGGAGTGGAAAGTTTCAAAAGATGGTACCTTGCCGACCGTACCAGCATCCTCTGTGATTCCTTTGTGCCTTTTAATTATTGGGTATCCAAGCTGGACACTTGGAATGAACTCGCTTTGTACGCCTTGGAGGTCCTGGACTGCCCTGCCGCTAGCATGTTATCGGAGCGTGTTTTTAGTGCCGCTGGGGGAATTATAACTGATAAGCGCACTCGCCTGTCAACTGACAATGCTGACAAGCTGACCCTTATCAAAATGAACAAGGGCTGGATTGGGCCAGACTTCTCATCACCACCAAATGACAGCAGAGTAACATAAAGTCAAATCCACTGTGTTATTTCGGGAGGTGTATTCACATGCACCGCTTCACACCCACACATGGGTATACGTTTCCTCATTTCGGCTGTTTCATGTTCTTATCCTTATCCTCAGCCTCCACCACCACTATACCACCAGGGTGCCAGCATTGCAAGTTCCTCCGTCCTTATTTTTGTCAGCTTTTGCTTGGAAGGCATAAGCAAAGACAGTGGGAGACCCACTCCCCAATAATGGGACTTATGTTTGTAATATGCTGTACTGCATGGCTCTTGTAATGGGCATTGCAAGTTGCTCTGTCCTAATTTTTGGAAGCTTTTGCTTGGAAGGCATAAGCAAATCCTATGGAGACCCACTCCCCAATAATGGGACTTGTGTTTGTAATATGCTGTACTGCATGGCTCTTGTAAGGGGCATTGCAAGTTGCTCCGTCCTAATTTTCAGAAGCTTTTGCTTGGAAGGCATAAGCAAATCCTATGGGAGACCCACTCCCCAATAATGGGACTTATGTTTGTAATATGCTGTACTGCATGGCTCTTGTAAGGGGCATTGCAGTTCCTCATAATTTTTGGAAAGCCTTCCATTCACTGCTTAGGCCAACAGTGCACAGGAGACCCAGTTGCTATAAATGGAAAAAAAGGTTTAGTTAAGGCCCTCTGACCTCCATGTCATTTCCAAGGGGCATTGGAGTGCCTCGAAATTTTTGGTAGGCATTGCACTCACTGTATGCCCTATAACTGTGTAGCCGAACCGCTCCTTTTGGTACAGAAACATATCCTACAAGACATATCTGGTTGACTGGCCTGATATTGATGTGAATGGTCCCTGTTCCTCCTGCTCTTTCTCCTTTGCCACCACCTCATCCATCATTTATCACCTGAAGCTTTGTTTTAACGGGAGTCATAGAACTTGGATAGTAGCAGGAAAACATCCAGCAATCCTCGGAGGAGGTAGGATATGCGCCAAAATGCTGACCACCTCAGGCCAGCCGCTACTACATACATGCACTTGCATTCCAACAAAACAAAGCAGATGCTAACTTCTATCATCCTCATCATGCTCCTCACCTTGGCACTCTCAACTCCCCTGATGGAGAAGCCAGGGCCCACCGGAGGAGTCTGGTTGTCTGGTGGGCTCGGCCAATGCTGCCCTAAAGCAGGCCAGGCTAAGAAAAGTGTGGGAAAGGTTATCGGGACAAATAGGGGTAGCTGGGGACCGAGTATGGACACCCGGCCGCCCCCTGGAGGCTGGGGAGCAAGCGGGGACATCCGGCCACGGGGCGGCTGGGGACAGAGTATGGATACCAGGCCGCCGACGCAGCCATGGATTGGTGGCCAGATTCCGCCTCCACATGACTAAAAGGCCCAATTTAAAGTGCAAGCAAGCAGTATGGTATTGCAGCCTGGGGGTGGGTGGGTGGCAGGCTGCATACTTGCGCTTGCATTGCAAGGAATGGGAGAGGTACAATTGAACACTGCCCTGGGACAAGGACTTGAACGGGGATAGTTGCAAGTCTGCAACGACAGGTGCAGGGTGGGAGGCATCTTCGCATGTACCATGAACAGGGGTTTGGCATGCACACACTACAGCGGAATAGGCTCTCCTTCCCACTAAATGCACTGGGGAGGGCACAGGTAATGTTTTGGTATACGCACTTAATCTTATGTATAAGGCACACCAGGACAAATAGGGGCGGCTGGGGACTGAGTATGGATACCTCGCTGCCGAAGCAGCCATGAGGTAGCGGCCAGCTTCAGCCTCTTCCAAACTAAAAGGCCACATTTCAAGTGCAAGCTAGCAGTATGGCATTGCAGTCTGGGGGTGGGTGGGTGGCAGGCTGCACACTTACACTTGCATTAAAAGAAAACAAAGCAGATGCTAACTTCTGTCATCATAATCATGCTCCTCACCTTGGTACTCTCAGCTCCCCTGATGGAGAAGCCAGGGCCCACCGGAGGAGTCTGGTTCTCTGGTGGGCTCGTCCAATGCTGCCCTAAAGCAGGCCAGGCTAAGAAAAGTGTGTGGGGGGATGTTCCCAGGAGAATTAGGGGCGGCTGGGGACCGTTTATGGACACCCGGCTGCCCCCAGGCGGCTGGGAACTGTGTGTGGACACCCGGCCGCGGGGCGGCTGGGGACCGAGCATGGACACCTGGCCGCCGGGCGGCTGGGGACTGAGTATGGATTCCAGGCCGCCAACGCAGCCATGCCGTGGTGGCCAGATTCCGCCTCCACATGCCTAAAAGGCCCAATTTCAAGTGCAAGCAAGCAGTATAGTATTGCAGCCTGGGGGTGGGTGGGTGGCAGGCTGCATACTTGCGCTTGTATTGCAAGGAATGGGGGAGGTACAATTGAACACTGCCCTGGGACTAGAACTTGCACGGGGACAGTTGTAAGTCTGCATCTTCTGATGCAGCAAGGATCACTTATGATGGGCACACTTTTAGACAGTGACCTGGGTGTCAGAGATGCTTCCAGGGGTCTTCCCCATGCTGTTCCCATGTCTTTTCAGCACTTTATGCATGTGTCACACAGCACATGGCCAGATAAGGTTGTAAAATGTTAAAATTACATTTCCCGGTGAATGCATTTGTCACAGTTGAAAGCAATACAAAAGTGCAAAAACGTATAAAAAATGCTACTTGTGAACATAGCCCAAGGTGTGGAGGAGTATTTTTGTTTTTGGTTATTTATTTTACCTTATACACAAGTCTTTACCCTGGAAAATAAATTCCTTAACATATTTCACAGGAAAAAAGTTTCAGTTTCGTTTTTGAACGTTTTATTGTGAGCATGTAAAAGTGGCTTAATACCTCTGACCACGCTATTGACAGCAGTGACCTGGGGGTCAGAAATGCTTCCTGTGGCGATCCCCATGCTGTCCCCATGTCATTTGAGCACTGTCACTATCGTTTTGGGCACTTGTTAGGCTTTTAAAAGACTGCCGGGAGTGCCACCGCAAAAATGCTCGGGTCTCCCATAGACTAACATTGGGCTCATTGCTCGGGTCGAGCACCCGAGTATCACGGTGAGCTCGGCCCGAGCTTCGAGCACCCGAGCATTTTAGTGCTCGATCAACACTACTGCTTATGCCTTATCATAAGATCCAAAATTAAAGCACCCCCGACATGTTTTGCCTAACTGGAGTGATCAGGGACAGAGGCTTAATGGCACCCAAAAACGCCATTCAGAGGCTTTTATCAACTCTGTTGTAGCTTTAGACCCAATAGGAGTCCTTCTAACCCATTACCAATAGGAAATGTAGGGGTAAAACACTTCCACTACCTATCAATCACGTTAGCTTATTCTGATAGCACCTTTCCCTTTTTCCCATTGGAAGTAGCGACTGTCATTCATGTATAATTCATTTTTATTAGTAGGGATTTCAAGAGGTGTGTCGGCGTGCTAAGGAATTACGTCCACACCTATTTCAATATACCTATCAGTATAGCTTACCTTGAATCCTATCAGCGGACGGAAAACAGTAGAGTTTTATTGCGCATGCGTGCCAGAGAAAGGAACCAATCCGGTTACGGGAACAGAATAACGTTTCCGCATCTGCGCATTGTTAGCCAACCAGAGGCTTAGACGCCAATCAAATTATGACACATATGCCAGGTTCTATGCCAGCACTAAAGACGTCCATCTGCGCATGTCTCTTGACTTAGTTTCAATTCGTTTTGTATATCATTACTACGCATGCGAGTGGACTTAGAAAAAGAAATGAGGAGTGCTCTATCTGCAGATGTCTCATAAGTTAGTTCCTATCTGCTCCGATTCATTTCGTATGTCTTTACTACGCTTGCGAGTAGACTTAGGAAAAAGATAAAGGAAGGTGCTTAGTCTAACATGTTTGGATATAGTTGTCTATCACAGTCATAATTGGGACTAAAGTTCTGAATTTTAGCCCTATTATTAATTACTAATGAAGGCACTCATATTATGATTTACCACAGGAATAGCATAAATATAGCCACATTTTTTGGATATCCTCTGGAAATGAATTTACTGAACAGTTTCCTACTTTCATTAAAAAAGGCTTCATCATTTGAGCAGTTACCTCTGGCTCTTAAATACTGGCCTACTGGAATACCAGCCTTCAGAGAGGATGGATGCCAACTCTTCCAATGGAGAAGATTGTTAGTAGCCATAGGCTTCCTATATATATCTGTATGGAGATTGCTTTATGTATCTATAGAGATGGTCAGGTCAAGGAAATTAATTCTGTTCAAACCCACTTCATGAGTGAGGAACATACCTATTTTATTCTGATTCAAAATGGTCACAAAGTCCTCAAATATTTTGATGTCCCCCTCCCATAGGATAAGCACGTCATCAATATACCTTCCCCAAAATAAAATTTGACTAGTGAAAAAACTAAGGTCTTCATTAAAAACTAAGGTTTCCTCCCACCAACCTAGAAAAAGATTTGCAAAATTTGGTGCACAAGACGTACCCATGGCGGTGCCCCTCGTCTGCTGATAAAAGGCACAGTCAAAGGTAAAGTAGTTATGTGTAAGGATAAACAAAAGTAAAGATAATACAAATTCATTATGTGGTTTAAAGTGCTTAGCTTTGGTAGACAAAAAATAAGACACCGCTGTGACACCTAATTCATGAGAAATGTTGCTATATAAAGCCTCAACATCAAGGCTGGTAAGTATTGTTTGTGCAGAGACAGTGACATTGCATAACTTAGAAATCATATCTTCAGTGTCTTTAACGTAGGAGGGAAGAGATTGAACGAAAGGGGAAAGTAACTGATCGACGTACTGGCTGATACCCTCGGTAAGGCAATTGTTACACGAGACAATTGGTCTCCCCGGTATTGGTTTGACTCTCTTATGCATCTTGGGTAATGCATAAAAGGTAGCTATGGTAGGGGTGGGATTGAACAGAACTTTTTGTTCATCATCAGTAATCTGACCATCTTTCAAAGCTTCCTTTAGAATTAATCTTAGTTCTTGGACAAAATCCAAGGTAGGATCGGCAGGTAACAACTTATACGTCCTCTTGTCATTCAGTAAATCCAAAACCATTCTCTCATAATCCATTACATCCATAATAACGATGTTGTTACCCTTGTCGGAGGGTTTTATTACAACATCGTTATTGGTCTGCAGTTCCTTGATGGCCTTTTGTTCATCTTTATTTAGATTGATATTTTTATAAGATCTACTTTTGGACAGCCTTTTTAATTCCATCTGGGCCATATTAACAAACACATCTATGTTATGGTATTGAGAGAAGGCAGGAGTGTTCTTACTTCTAGGTTTTAAGGACGAAATAGGTGGAGCAATTGATACCAGGCCAGTCTCATTGTTATTCTCCAAGATCTCTAATGTTTGAATTGCTTCATTTTCTGCTCTTAGATTTATTAGGGGATCCCGACTTTTTATGGTATGATATTTGTGAAGTGCCAACTTCCTAGCAAATAAATTTACATCTTTTGTCCACGTAAATGCATCAAATTTAGGGGTAGGCGTAAAGGATAAACCCTTTTTGAGAAGCAAAATCTCGTTATCATTCAGAGAATATGATGATAAATTGAAGATTTGGAAGTTGTTCTTTTCATCTTCCCTTTCTATTAGGCTGGCCAGTTCACCCCTAAAAAGAGGTGGATACACCAAACTGTGATGTAGTTGGTAAACTTGATGTTATATTTGTACCCTGCAAAACAGGTCCCAGCTGTCCTTGTTGTCCCATATTGGGCTGACCCTGAGGACGTGAAAGTATAACATTTGAATTGATCATTGATGATGCCTGTATTGGGGATGGATTTATATTGCCAAACATTGCTGGAATTGTTGGTTGTAGAGACTCTACTCTAGTCACCGGAGGCAAAACAGAGACAGATGAGGATACAGGAGCTGATATAGTAGATACATTTATTCCTGTCTGTATGTTGTTGCCTTTGGGGCCACCCCATGATTTAGGGAAGGAGTCTTTACGTTGTCTATAATTCCTTCTCAGCCCACTTTTCCGTTTAGTTCCTCCACTAGTCTGTTTATCCACTGAACTGTCAGATTCAGAAAAATCTGTTTCTGCGTATTCGGCTGTTCTTGATCTATTCTGTCTGAAATTAGTGCCTCTTGGTTTGTAGATTTGATCTGTTTCGAAATCTCCAAGGTCTCTAATATATTTACGATGTTTTCGTTCTTTTATTTCTCTCTTTAGATTTTCAATATTTTTTTGTAAATCACACTCTAATCTGACAAAGTCTGGTTGCGCTGCAAATTGCTGTACGTCCTGAAGCTCTTTTTCTAACTGCTCATTAATTTTTAGGAGATACTGTTTCTCATAATCTAAAATATAGTTCATTAATCTCAAGGAACTATCTGTTAGAAGATCCTCCCAGCCCCTGACAAATTGCGGATCTTCCCTATGGGCATTAGGAGTTAATGAGATCCTTAAGCCTCTATACACTATGCGTTTCTGCAGATAGGTTTCAAGACTAGCTATCTCCCACCACGCTCTTACTTGTTGTTTTAAGGTTTTAGTTAAATTTTTGAAGGTAGAAAAAATATCACCTGATTTAAAGTTGGACTCTGTAGTTGAAAAAACCTGTGATGCCTCCAACTTCCAATTATCTCTATCCAACTTATGTGATAAGAAGCCAGCCATATCAATAGAACAATCATATGGAGTTAACCATTGACTCCATATATACCTAACTAACCAACACTGTTCAACCTAAAGACAGTGTAGGGGTAATAACATTAACAACATTTTGCCTAGTTGGCAACTAGAACCCCAAACTAAAGCCCTTAAAACGTAACTTTTATTAAAGTATATAACTCTTCCAAGGATAGTGAGTATTAAAATATTTGCATAGGTACAGGCAGCAGAGTGGGGTCGGATATTGTAATCTGCAATATTGCTTTTCCACTATGTGGTTATCTGACCAATTCTCATTATCATGTATTAGTGGCCGCGGACCACCTATCTCATGTTAACACTGTATATGCCTTATCATAAAATCCAAGCAATGAGCAACGAGCCCAATGTTAGTCTATGGGAGACCTGAGCATTTTTGCGGCGGCACCCCCGGCAGTCTGTAGAAAGCCTAAAAAGTGCCCAAAACGATAGTGACAGTGCTCAAAAGACATGGGGACAACATGGGGATCGCCCCAGGAAGCATTTCTGACCCCCAGGTCACTGTTGTCAACAACGTGGTCAGAGGTATTAAGCCACTTTTACAGGCTCACAATAAAACGTTCAAAAATGAAACTGAAACGGTTTTCCTGTGAAATATGTTAAGGAACTTCCTTTCCAGGGTAAAGACTTGTGTATAAGGTAAAATAAATAACCAAAAACAAAAATATTCCTCCACACCTTGGGCTATGTTCACAAGTAGCATTTTTTATACATTTTTGCACTATTGTATTGCTTTCAACCGTGACAAATGCATTCACCAGGAAATGTCATTTTAACATTTTACAATCTTATCTGGCCATGTGCTGTGTGACACATGCATACAGTGCTGAAAAGACATGGGAACAGCATGGGGAAGACCCCTGGAAGCATCTCTGACACCCAGGTCACTGCCTAAAAGTGTGCCCATCAGAAGTGATCCTTGCCGCATCAGAAGATGCAGACTTGCAACTATCCCCGCGCATGTCCTTGTCCCAGGGCAGTGTTCAATTGTACCTCCCCCATTCCTTGCAATGCAAGCGCAAGTATGCAGCCTGCCACCCACCCACCCCCCGGCTGCAATACCATACTGCTAGCTTGCTTGCGCTTGAAATTGGGCCTTCTAGTCATGTGGAGGCGGAATCTGGCCACCACGTCATGGCTGCGTCGGCGGCCTGGTATCCATGCTCAGTCCCCAGTCGCCCGGCGGCCGGGTGTCCACACACGGTCCCCAGCCGCCTAGGGGCGGCAGGATGTCCATAAACGTTCCCCAACCACCCCTATTTCTCCTGTCAACTTCCCCCCCACACACTTTTCTTAGCCTGGACTGCTTTAGGGCAGCATTGGACGAGCCCACCAGAGAACCAGACTCCTCCGGTGGGCCCTGGCTTTTCCATCAGGGGAGTTGAGAGTGCCAAGGTGCGGAGCATGATGATGATAGAAGTTAGCATCTGCTTTGTTTTCTTGGAATGCAAGCATAAGTGTGCAACTTGCCACCCACCCACCCCCAGGCTGCAATACCATACTGATAGCTTGCTTGCACTTGAAATTGTGCCTTTTAGGCATGTGGAGGCGGAATCTGGCCACCACATCATGGCTGCGTCGGTGGCCAGGTATCCATACTCAGTCCCCAACCGCCCGGCGGCCGGGTGTCCACGCTCGGTCCCCAGCCGCCAGGGGGTGGCTGGGTGTCCATACTCGGTCCCCAGCCGCCCCGCGGCCGGGTGTCCACACACGGTCCCCAGCCGCCTGTGGGCGGCCGGGTGTCCATAAACGGTCCCCAGCCAACTCTATTTGAAGGACAGCCTAACCACAAACACGTGGACAAGTGAATGTGGCCAGGGATGGTCCATCTCACGCCTTCACACTGGGTTAATATTGTGGAAGCCGGGACACAGTTGGACACTGGGATGCAACATGTCCTCCAGACATAGAGGATTGCGGGTCCTGGGTCAATCAGGCTTCAACACAAAGTTCAAAAGGTAGAAAGCAGCAGTGGTTGGCCTCCTACACAACGAGTAAATTATTCATGATCATGAGCCCATCCATCTCCTTAGCTTTCTGATCCTTGGAATGCAAGCGCATGTATGTAGTAGCGGCTAGGTCTGAGGTGGTCAGCATTTTGGCGCATATCCTACCTCCTCCGAGGATTGCTGGATGTTTTCCTGCTACTATCCCAGTTCTATGACTCCCGTTAAAACAAAGCTTCAGGTGATGCATGATAGATGAGGTGGTGGCAAAGGAGAAAGAGCAGGAGGAAAAGGGACCATTCACATCAATATCAGGCCAGTCAACCACACATGTCTTGTAGGATATGTTTCTGTACCAAAAGGAGCGGTTCGGCTACACAGTTATAGGGCATACAGTGAGTGCAATGCCTACCAAAAATTTCGAGGCACTCCAATGCCCCTTGGAAGTGATATGGAGGTCAGAGGGCCTTAACTAAACCGTTTTTTCCATTTATAGCAACTGGGTCTCCTGTGCACTGTTGGCCTAAGCAGTGAATGGAAGGCTTTCCAAAAATTGTGAGGAACTTCAATGGCCCTTGAAACAGACGTGGATTACAGCATACTAAAAACCTTCTACCCATTATTGGAGAGTGGGTCTCCCTTAGTGTTTGCCTATGCATTGAAAACCAAAAGCTGACTAAAATTAGGAGGAAATGCAATGCCCGTTGGAAGAGTCATGGAGGTTAGAGTTAATTAAAAACAACATTTAAATGCCCCTTGGAAGAGCTGTGGAGTTCAGAATGGTTTAACAAGACGGTTTTAATGCCCCTTGGAAGAGACGTGCAGGTCGCAGTAGCTTAACAAGACGGTTTTAATGCCCCTTGGAAGGAACGTGGAGGTTGCAGTAGCTTAACCCTAGAACGCATGACCATAAAAATCTACTTTTTCACATACCTGGCATGTGCAAATAACATGGAATAACTCAAACAAAAATGACAAACAACTATATACCTGAGGAATACCTAGAGTTTCAAAATTCTAACTAAAGTAATCTTGAAGAAAATAGAAAACAATTAACAGGGCGGGCCTGCGAGGCCCCAGGTATGCATTCTAGGGTTAACAAGATGGTTTTAATCCCCCTTGGAAGAGACGAGGAGGTTGCAGTAGCTTAAGAAGACGGTTTTAATGCCCCTTGGAAATGTTGTGGAGGTTGCAATAGCTTAAAAAGATGGTTTTAATGCCCCTGGGAAAAGTGGTGGAGGTCGCAGTAGCTTAACAAGATGGTTTTAATGCCCCTTGGAAGAGACGTGGAGGTCGCAGTGGAATGAACAGACAATATCAATGCCCCTTGAAAATGTGGTGGAGGTCGCAGTAGCTTAACAAGACGGTTTTAAGGCCCCTTGGTAGAGACGTGGAGGTCGCAGTAGCTTAACAAGATGTTTTAATGCCCCTTGGAAGAGACGTGGAGGTCGCAGTGGAATAAAAAGACAATATCAATGCCCCTTGGAAAAGTGGTGGAGGTCATAGTAGCTTAACAAGACGGTTTTAATGCCCCTTGGAAGAGACGTGGAAGTCGCAGTGGAATAAAAAGACAATATCAATGCCCCTTGAAAATGTGGTGTAGGTCGCAGCAGCTTAACAAGACGGTTTTAATGCCCCTTGGAAGAGACGTGAAGGTCGCGGTGGAATAAAAAGACAATATCAATGCCCCTTGAAAATGTGGTGGAGGTCGCAGTAGCTTAACAAGACGGTTTTAATGCCCCTGGGAAAAGTGGTGGAGGTCGCAGTAGCTTAACAAGATGGTTTTAAAGCCCCTTGGAAATGTAGTGGAGGACGCAGTAGCTTAACAAGACGGTTTTAATGCCCCTGGGAAAAGGGTTGAAGGTCGCAGTAGCTTAACAAGACGGTTTAATGCCCCTTGTAAATGTGGTGGAGGTCGCAGTAGCTTAACAAGATGGTTTTAATGCCCCTTGGAAATGTGGTGGAGGTCGCAGTAGCTTAAAAAGACGGTTTTAATGCCCCTGGGAAAAGTGTTGGAGGTCGCAGTAGCTTAACAAGACGGTTTTAATGCCCTTTGGAAATGTGGTGGAGGTCGCAGTAGCTTAACAAGACGGATTTAATGCCCCTGGGAAAAGTGGTGGAGGTTGCAGTAGCTTAACAAGACGGTTTTAATGCCACTGTCAAAAGTGGTGGAGGTCGCAGTAGCTTAACAAGACGGTTTTAAAGTCCCTCGGAAGAGACTTGGAGGTCGAAGAGTAATAAAAAGACAATATCAATGCCCCTTGAAAATGTGGTGGAGGTCGCAGTAGTGTAACAAGACGGTTTTAATGCCCCTGGGAAAGGTGGTGGAGGTCGCAGTAGCTTAACAAGATGGTTTTAATGCCCCTTGGAAGAGACGTGGAGGTCAAAGTAGCTTAACAAGACGGTTTTAATGCCCCTAGGAATAGATGTGGAGGTCGCAGTGGAATAAAAAGACAATATAAATGCCCCTTGGAAAAGTGGTGGAGGTCAAAGTAGCTTAACAAGACGGTTTTAATGCCCCTTGGAAGAGACGTGAAGGTCACAGTGGAATAAAAAGACAATATCAATGCCCCTTGAAAATGTGGTGGAGGTCGCAGCAGCTTAACAAGACGGTTTTAATGCCCCTGGGAAAAGTGGTGGAGGTCGCAGTAGCTTAACAATGTGGTTTTAATGCCCCTTGGAAGAGACGTGGAGGTCGCAGTGGAATAAAAAGACAATATCAATGCCCCTTGGAAAAGTGGTGGAGGTAACAGTAGCTTAACAAGACGGATTTAATTCCCCTTGGAAGAGACGTGGAGGTCGCAGTGGAATAAAAAGACAATATCAATGCCCCTGGAAAATGTGGTGAAGGTCGCAGTAGCTTAACAAGACAGTTTTAATGCCCCTTGGAAGAGACGTGCAGGTTGCAGGGGAATAAAAAGACAATATCAATGCCCCTTGAAAATGTGATGGAGGTCGCAGTAGCTTAACAAGACGGTGTTAATGCCCCTTGGAAGAGACGTGGAGGTCGCAGTAGCTTAACAAGATGGTTTTAATGCCCCTGAGAAAATTGGTAGAAGTCGCAGTAGCTTAACAAGACGGTTTTAATGCCCCTTGGAAGAGACGTGGAGGTCGCAGTGGAATAAAAAGACAATATCAATGCTCCTTGAAAATGTGGTGGAGGTCACAGTAGCTTAACAAGATGGTTTTAATGCCCCTGGGAAAAGTGGTGGAGGTCGCAGTAGCTTAACAAGACGGTTTTAATGCCCCTTGGAAGAGACATGGAGGTCGCAGTGGAATAAAAAGACAAGATCAATGCCCCTTGGAAAAGTGGTGGAGGTCATAGTAGCTTAACAAGACGGTTGTAATGCCCCTTGGAAGAGACGCGGAGGTCGCAGTGGAAAAAAAAGACAATATCAATGCCCCTTGAAAATGTGGTGGAGGTCGCAGCAGCTTAACAAGACGGTTTTAAAGCCCCTTGGAAGAGACGTGGAGGTCACGGTGGAATAAAAAAACAATATCAATGCCCCTTGAAAATGTGGTGGAGGTCGCAGTAGCTTAACAAGACGGTTTTAATGCCCCTGGGAAAAGTGGTGGAGGTCGCAGTAGCTTACCAAGACTGTTTTAAAGCCCCTTGGAAATGTGGTGGAGGTCGCAGTAGCTTAACAAGATGGTTTTAATGCCCCTGGGAAAAGGGTTGAAGGTCGCAGTAGCTTAACAAGACGGTTTTAATGCCCCTTGGAAGAGACGTGGAGGTCGCAGTAGCTTCAGAAGATGGTTTTAATGCCCCTTGGAAATGTGGTGGAGGTCGTAGTAGCTTAACAAGACGGTTTTAATGGCACTGTGAAAAGTGGTGGAGGTCGCAGTAGCATAACCAGACGGTTTTAAAGTCCCTTGGAAGAGACGTGGAGGTCGAAGTGGAATAAAAAGACAATATCAATGCCCCTTGAAAATGTGGTGGAGGTCGCAGTAGTTTAACAAGATGGTTTTAATGCCCCTGGGAAAGGTGGTGAAGGTCACAGTAGCTTAACAAGACGGTTTTAATGCCCCTTGGAAGAGACGTGGAGGTCGCAATAGCTTAACAAGACGGTTTTAATGCCCCTTGGAAGAGACGTGGAGGTCGCAGTGGAATAAAGACAATATCAATGCCCCTTGGCAAAGTGGTGGAAGACAAAGTAGCTTAACAAGACAGTTTTAATGCCCCTTGTAAGAGACGTGGAGGTCACAGTGGAATAAAAAGACAATATCAATGCCCCTTGAAAATGTGGTGAAGGTCGCAGCAGCTTAACAAGACGGTTTTAATGCCCGTTGGAAGAGACGTGGAGGTCGCAGTAGCTTAAAAAGATTGTTTTAATGCCCCTTGGAAGAGACGTGGAGGTCGCAGTGGAATAAAAAGACAATATCAATGCCCCTTGGAAAAGTGGTGGAGGTCACAGTAGCTTAACAAGACGGTTTTAATTCCGCTTGGAAGAGACGTGGAGGTCGCAGTGGAATAAAAAGACAATATCAATGCCCCTTGAAAATGTGGTGGAGGTCGCAGTAGCTTAACAAGATGGTTTTAATGCCCCTGGGAAAAGTGGTGGAGGTCGCAGTAGCTTAACAAGACGGTTTTAATGCCCTTTGGAAGAGACGTGGAGGTCGCAGTGGAATAAAAGACAATATCAATGCCCCTTGGAAAAGTGGTGGAGGTCACAGTAGCTTAACAAGACGGTTTTAGTGCCCCTTGGAAGAGACGTGGAGGTTGCAGTGGAATAAAAAGACAATATCAATGCCCCTTGAAAATGTGGTGGAGGTCGCAGTAGCTTAACAAGACGGTTTTAATGCCCCTGGGAAAAGTGGTGGAGGTAGCAGCAGCTTAACAAGATGGTTTTAATGCCCCTGGGAAAAGTGGTGGAGGTCGCAGTAGCTTAAAAAGACGGTTTTAATGCCCCTTGGAAGAGACGTGGAAGTCGCAGTAGCTTATCAAGATGGTTTTAATGTCCCTTGGAAAAGTGGTGGAGGTCGCAGTAGCTTAACAAGACGCTTTTAATGCCCCTTGGAAGAGACGTGGAGTTAACAGTAGCTTAACAAGACTGTTATAAAGCCCCTTGGAAGAGACGTGGAGGTCGCAATGGAATAAAAGTCAATATCAATGCCCCTTGAAAATGTGGTGGAGGTCGCAGTAGCTTAACAAGACGGTTTTAATGCCCCTGGGAAAAGTGGTGGAGGTCGCAGTAGTTTAACAAGATGGTTTTAATGCCCCTTGGAAGAGACGTGGAGGTCGCAGTAGCCTATCAAGATAGTTTTAATGCCCCTTGGAAAAGTGGTGGAGGGCACAGTAGCTTAACAAGACGCTTTTAATGCCCCTTGGAAGAGACGTGGAGGTAGCAGTAGCTTAACAAGACTGTAGTAATGCCCCTTGGAAGAGACGTGGAGGTCGCAATGGAATAAAAAGACAATATCAATGCCCCTTGAAAATGTGGTGGAGATCGCAGTAGCTTAACAACACGGTTTTAATGCCCCTGGGGAAAGTGGTGGAGGTCGCAGTACCTTAATAAGACGGTTTTAATGCCCCTTGGAAGAAACGTGGAGGTCCCAGTAGCTTAACAAGATGGTTTTAATGCCCCTTGGAAAAGTGGTGGAGGTCGCATTAGCTTAACAGGACGGTTTTAATGCCCCTTGGAAGAGACGTGGAGGTCGCAGTGGAATAAAGACAATATCAATGCCCCTTGGCAAAGTGGTGGAAGACAAAGTAGCTTAACAAGACAGTTTTAATGCCCCTTGTAAGAGACGTGGAGGTCACAGTGGAATAAAAAGACAATATCAATGCCCCTTGAAAATGTGGTGAAGGTCGCAGCAGCTTAACAAGACGGTTGTAATGCCCGTTGGAAGAGACGTGGAGGTCGCAGTAGCTTAAAAAGATTGTTTTAATGCCCCTTGGAAGAGACGTGGAGGTCGCAGTGGAATAAAAAGACAATATCAATGCCCCTTGGAAAAGTGGTGGAGGTCACAGTAGCTTAACAAGACGGTTTTAATTCCGCTTGGAAGAGACGTGGAGGTCGCAGTGGAATAAAAAGACAATATCAATGCCCCTTGAAAATGTGGTGGAGGTCGCAGTAGCTTAACAAGATGGTTTTAATGCCCCTGGGAAAAGTGGTGGAGGTCGCAGTAGCTTAACAAGATGGTTTTAATGCCCCTGGGAAAAGTGGTGGAGGTCGCAGTAGCTTAACAAGACGGTTTTAATGCCCTTTGGAAGAGACGTGGAGGTCGCAGTGGAATAAAAGACAATATCAATGCCCCTTGGAAAAGTGGTGGAGGTCACAGTAGCTTAACAAGACGGTTTTAGTGCCCCTTGGAAGAGACGTGGAGGTTGCAGTGGAATAAAAAGACAATATCAATGCCCCTTGAAAATGTGGTGGAGGTCGCAGTAGCTTAACAAGACGGTTTTA
Organism: Phyllobates terribilis; assembly: GCF_046119375.1. Lineage (NCBI taxonomy): Eukaryota > Metazoa > Chordata > Amphibia > Anura > Dendrobatidae > Phyllobates > Phyllobates terribilis. Next base: position 698,859,893 of record NW_027362762.1, read on the forward strand.
ATGCCCCTGGGAAAAGTGGTGGAGGTAGCAGCAGCTTAACAAGATGGTTTTAATGCCCCTGGGAAAAGTGGTGGAGGTCGCAGTAGCTTAAAAAGACGGTTTTAATGCCCCTTGGAAGAGACGTGGAAGTCGCAGTAGCTTATCAAGATGGTTTTAATGTCCCTTGGAAAAGTGGTGGAGGTCGCAGTAGCTTAACAAGACGCTTTTAATGCCCCTTGGAAGAGACGTGGAGTTAACAGTAGCTTAACAAGACTGTTATAAAGCCCCTTGGAAGAGACGTGGAGGTCGCAATGGAATAAAAGTCAATATCAATGCCCCTTGAAAATGTGGTGGAGGTCGCAGTAGCTTAACAAGATGGTTTTAATGCCCCTGGGAAAAGTGGTGGAGGTCGCAGTAGTTTAACAAGATGGTTTTAATGCCCCTTGGAAGAGACGTGGAGGTCGCAGTAGCCTATCAAGATAGTTTTAATGCCCCTTGGAAAAGTGGTGGAGGGCACAGTAGCTTAACAAGACGCTTTTAATGCCCCTTGGAAGAGACGTGGAGGTAGCAGTAGCTTAACAAGACTGTAGTAATGCCCCTTGGAAGAGACGTGGAGGTCGCAATGGAATAAAAAGACAATATCAATGCCCCTTGAAAATGTGGTGGAGATCGCAGTAGCTTAACAACACGGTTTTAATGCCCCTGGGGAAAGTGCTGGAGGTCGCAGTACCTTAATAAGACGGTTTTAATGCCCCTTGGAAGAAACGTGGAGGTCCCAGTAGCTTAACAAGATGGTTTTAATGCCCCTTGGAAAAGTGGTGGAGGTCGCATTAGCTTAACAGGACGGTTTTAATGCCCCTTGGAAGAGACGTGGAGGTCGCAGTAGCTTAACAAGACGGTTTTAATGCCCCCTCGGAAGAGACGTGGATGTCGCAGTAGCTTAACAAGATGGTTTTAATGCCCCTTGGAAAAGTGGTAGAGGTCGCATTAGCTTAACAAGACGGTTTTAATGCACCTTGGAAGAGACGTGGAGGTCGCAATAGCTTAACAATACGGTTTTAATGCCCCTTGGAAGAGACGTGGAGGTCACAGTAGCTTAACAAGACGGTTTTAATGCCCCTTGGAGGAAACGTGGAGGTCGCAGTGGAATAAAAAGACAATATCAATGCCCCTTGGAAAAGTGATGGAGGTCACAGTAGCTTAACAAGATGCTTTTATTGCCCCTTGGAAGAGACGTGGAGGTCGCAGTAGCTTAACAAGACGGTTTTAATGCCCCTTGGAAGAGACGTGGAGGTCGCAGTAGCTTAACAAGACGGTTTTAATGCCCCTTGGAAGAATAGTGGAGGTCGCAGTAGCTTAACAAGACGGTTTTAATGTCCCTTGGAAGAGCCATGAAGTGCAGCATCTTAAAAACATTATTACCATTATTGGGGAGTGGGTCTCCCATAGTCTTTGCCTATGCCTTCCAAGCAAAAACTGCCAAAAAATAGGAGGGAGGAACTTGCAATTCCGGCAACACGGACCAAGGTCACCCTGGTGGTATAGTGGTGGTGGAGGCTGAGGATAAGGAGAAGAGCAAAATACAGCCGAAATGAGGAAGCGTATACCCATGTGTGGGTGTCAAGCGGTGCATGGGAATACACCTCCCGAAATAATACAGTGGATTTGACTTTATGTTACTCTGCTGTCATTTGGTGGTGATGAGAAGTCTGGCCCAATCCAGCCCTTGTTCATTTTGATAAGGGTCAGCTTGTCAGCTTTGTCAGTTGACAGGCGAGTGCGCTTATCAGTTATAATTCCCCCAGCGGTTTTAAAAACACGCTCCGACAACACGCTAGCGGCAGGGCAGGCCAGGACCTCCAAGGCATACAGAGCGAGTTCATTCCAAGTGTCCAGCTTGGATACCCAATAATTAAAAGGCACAGAGGAATCACGGAGGACGCTGGTACGGTCGGCAAGGTACTCCCTCACCATCTTTTAAAACTTTCCACTCCTTGTGAGAGTACCCCGCGCCTCAGGGCCTGTAAGCTGGGCAGGTCTCAGAAAACTGTCCCAGGATGTTGACAGTGTTCCCCTGCCTCTGCTGGATTGGAGTTGCGTCTCTCTCGCCTGTACGCCTTGGTTGGTCAAGGAACTGTGACCTCTGCCGCTAGCGTGTTCAGATGGGAATTTTTTTAACAGTTCTGCAGCAAGGGCCTTCTGGTATTGCCCCATTTTTGTAGACCTCTCCACCTCAGGAATAAGAGAGTGAAAGTTCGCCTTGTAGTGGGGGTCTACAAGTGTCACCAACCAGTAATGACTGTCACCCAACAATTTTACAACGCGAGGGTCACAGTTAAGGCAGCGTAACATAAAGTGCCAGACTGGTAACGGGCAAAACATCCTTGTCCTCACTAAGATGACGACTGACCATGCTCTCCTCCTCCTCCTCCCCCCTGTCCTCAGGCCACCCACGCTGAACTGACGGTATGACAGTTGTACAGGTACTACCGTCTACAGTGCATGATACCAGCTCCTGTTCTTCCTCCTCCCCTCCTCTCCCTTATTGTCCCCCAAAGCATGTTGGGATGAGATGAGGCTGGGCTGTGTGTAATCGCCCGCTACAGCTTCTTGATCCATCTCATCATACTCTGGTTGCAATGCCTCCTCTTTAATTCTCTGCAGAGAACGTTGCAAAAGACAGACAAGCTGGATGCTGACGCTAATGATGGCGTCATCGCCACTCACCATCTTGGTGGCCTCCTCAAAGTTTGTCAGGATGGTACATATGTCAGACATCCAGGTCCACTCCTGAGGTCTTATGTGTGGCGTCTGACCTGAATATCGACGGCCTTGTTGCAGCTGGTACTCCACAACTGCTCTCTTCTGCTCACAAATCCTTTGCAACATGTGGAGGGTAGAGTTCCAATGTGTGGGGACATCACACACCCGCCTGTGTGCCGGAAGCTGCAAACGCTGCTTCAACACAGCAAGGGCGGAGGAAGCTGTAGCCGACTTGCGAAAATGAGCTGACAGGCGGCGTACTTTGACGAGCAGATCTGGCAACTTGGGGTATGATTTAAGAAACCGCTGAACCACGAGGTTAAGCACATGAGCCAGGCATGATACGTGTGTGATCTCGCCTCGCCTCAGAGCCGCCACCAGGTTACGGCTATTGTCACACACGACCATGCCTGGATGTAGTTTCAGCGGTCTCAGCCACAGATCTGTCTGCTCTTTCTCACAGCTGTCCACAACTCACAAGCAGTGTAAGGTTTCTCACCTAAGCTTATGAGTTTCAGCACAGCCTGTTGCCGCTTGGCTGAGGCAATACTGCAGTGCTTCCAGCTTGTAACTGATGTGGTGATATCTGAGATGGAGGCTGAACATGAGGAGGAGAAGGAGGATGAGGTGCAGGAGTTGTACACTGTGGGGGCAACTCTGACTGACATAGGGCCCGCAATCCTCAGTGTGGGGAGGATGTGTTTCATCCCAAGGTCCAAATGGGTCCCGGCTTCCACTATGTTTACCCAGTGTGCCGTCAGGGAGATGTACCGTCCCTGGCCACAAGCACTTGTCTACGTGTCCGTTGTCAGGTGGACTCTCCCAGTAACTGCGTTGTTGAGGGCAACGCAGATGTTTTGGGACACGTGCTTGTGTAGTGCGGGGATGGCACACCGGGCAAAATAGTGTCGGCTGGGGACCGAGTACCGAGGGACAACCACCGCCATAAGGTTGCGGAAGGATTCCGTCTCCACCAGCCTAAAAGGCAGCATTTCCAACGCAAGCAGTCGTGAAATGTGCGAATTTAGGACTGTGGCCTGTGAGGCGTTGACTGCGAATTTCCGCTTTCGTTCAAAAGTCTGGGATATGGACAATTGAACGCTACCTTGGGACGTGGATGTTGACATTGATGCTGTTTCTTGAGAAACTGCCATAACAAGTGAAGACTGAGAGGAGGGGGCATCTTTGCATGCAGTATGGACAGGGGATTGTCTTACACGCACAACAGGGGGCTCTATTACATGCACAACAGCGAAAGAAGCAGTGGTGACACCCGCTGACACTGGTCGTGGACCCTGGGGTTCGCCCCACAAAGTTGGGTGCTTTGCTGCCTTGTGCCTGATCATGTTGGTGGTGGTCAGGCTGGTAGTTTTGTCACCCCTGCTGATGCTGGCATGGCAGGTGGTACAAATGGCCTTTTTGGGGTTATCAGCAAAGTCTTTAAAAGAATTCCAGACTCTGGAAGACCTACCAGTTGTACTGGCAATGTCCCTCATGTTGGTGTTACGGGGAACTGTTGCCCGCCTTCTGTGTGCGGCCACCACACTGCTTCTTCCTGCCTGTTGGGGTACTCTGCCTCCCTCCCCCCGTGTGCTGCTGGCCTCGCTCTGCGTGTCCTACTGCCAGGTTGGGTCAGTTACTAGATCATCCACCACCTCCTCCTCTTCCACTTGCACACCACGATCCTCCTCCTCACTTCGTGGCAATTGTGTCTCGTCATCGTCCACCTCTTGTGACAAATTGCCAGCGTCGACTTCCTGTGGCCATGGCTGTTCAAATATTTGGGCATCGCTACATGGGATCTCCTCTTCCACCACTTCAAGCGGAGCAGGCAAGGGGCACAAATATGGAAATGGACCAGTGAACAGCTCTTCAGAGTGTCCAAGTGTGGGATCAGTTGCTGTCTGACAACACTCGGCAAGGTGGGAGGAAGGAGCATCAGGGTGAGGAGGAATATGCGGTCGAGACTCACGGCTACTAAAACTTGACCGTCTGGAAGACAGACCGGAGGTGGTGGTGCCCAGGTAACTGGAAGTATTATCTGCTATCCAATTAATAACCTGTTCACACTGATCAGTTCGCAATACTGGTGTTGTAGTGTGGTTCCCTAGTAATTCGGTCAAGAAGTGGGAGCGAGAAGATGTGGCTGTTGGTTGTGGCACATTTTCACCTTGGCCACGGCCCCGTCCTCTACACGCACCATCTCCATAAAGTCCAGTTCCACGTCCCTTGCCACGTGCCTTGCCCATTGTAAATTAAGTAAAATAGCTTACACTCGGACTATCAATGGAAAAAGGGTAATAAAAAGGAGATTAGAACCATGGAAGAGGAAAACCACAGTTCTATTTCTCTGGCATACACCAGAATCTTTCAAACAGATATATTTGTGTCTGAGCAATCAGGGAGACACTATTACTGTTTTTCTTTATGGAAAAAATACCAAAAGCTCGATAATACAGAGATTTGACCCGTGGAACTGCAAAAACACAGTCATATTTTTCTGCCCTACACCAGAATCTTTCAAACAGATATATTTGTGTCTGAACAATCAGGGAGACACTATTACTGTTTTTGTTTACGGAAAAAATACCAAAAGCTGGATAATACAGACATTTGACCTGTGGAACTGCAAAAGCACAGTCATATTTTTCTGCCCTACACCAGAATCTTTCAAACAGAAATATTTGTGTCTGAACAATCAGGGAGACACTATTACTGTTTTTGTTTGCGGAAAAAATACCAAAAGCTGGATAATACAGACATTTGACCTGTGGAACTGCAAAACCACAGTTATATTTTTCTGGTCTACACCAGAATCTTTCAAACAGATATATTTGTATCTGAACAATCAGGGAGACACTATTACTGTTTTTGTTTACGGAAAAAATACCAAAAGCTGGATAATACAGACATTTGACCCGTGGAACTGCAAAACCACAGTTATATTTTTCTGGCCTACACCAGAATCTTTCAAACAGATATATTTGTGTCTGAACAATCAGGGAGACACTATTACTGTTTTTCTTTACGGAAAAAATACCAAAAGCTGGATAATACAGAGATTTGACCAGTGGAACTGCAAAACCACAGTTATATTTTTCAGGCCTACACCAGACTCTTTTAAACAGATATATTGGTGTCTGACCAGTCAGAGAGACACTATTACGGGTTTTTTTTTACGGTAAAAGATGCCAAAAACAGGATAATACAGAGATTTGACCCGTGGAACTGCAAAACCACAGTTCTATTTTTCTGGCCTACACCAGACTCTTTTAAACAGATATATTGGTGTCTGACCAGTCAGGGAGACACTATTACAGTATTTTTTTTACGGCAAAAAATGGCAAAAAAAGGATAATACAGAGATTTGACCCGTGGAACTGCAAAACCACAGTTATAGTTATGTGGCGTACACCAGACTCTTTTAAACAGATATATTGGTGTCTGAACAGTCAGGGAGACACTATTACAGTTTTTTTTACGGCAAAAAATGCCAAAACAGGATAATACAGAGATTTCACCCGTGGAACTACAAAACCACAGTTATATTTTTCTGGCCTACACCAGACTCTTTTAAACAGATATATTGGTGTCTGAACAGTCACAGACACACTCAATTTTTTGGGGGGTGTGGGGGAGGGGAGACCAAAAGGTTAATAAGACGCGTATTTGGACAGTCTGACTGAGGAAAAAAAAAATACAGGATTAAGATGAAAAAAAAAATAATTTTTCCTGGCCCCTGAGACCGGGGTGATAAGTCTAGCAATTTGACCAATAGGAGCACACAGGACTGTAATGCAGCGTTTGCTGGTATAACCATTGCGTCTCCTATACAGCCTGCCTGCCTGATATCTGGGATGGATATTAGTCCTGAGAAGGACTGTTTGTTTGATTTGGCAGGCTTTAGAGACCCTACACTAACTATTTCGGAGTATAAATCTCTCCCTAGCTCAGCAGCACTGACCCTACACTGTCTGACCCGGAGCGACTGTGTCCAAGATGGCGGCACCCGGTTTTAAATACTCGAGGTGACGCTGTGCGGCCAGCCAATCACTGTAATGCCCACAAACAACATGGCTGCGGAATTACAGTGACTGGCTTGCAATCCCTGCATGTTTATTGGCTCTGTAAAGAGCGGCAAACGTGTAGGGTGGAGACCCGAGCTCCCGCCCGAGTAACCCGGAAATGCTCGGTGCTCGCCGAACATCCCGAGTAGTGAGATGCTTGGGCGAGTACCAAGCAGTGTCGAGCATGCTCGCTCAACACTAATCCTCACAGTAGGTCTATATGATATAGGACCCCCTATTTTTACTATTTTTACTGTTGCAATATATTTTTTCACTTGTTGATACTTTACATGTGCGCCCTTTCCTTGTTGTACTTTTGTTACCTTCCTGATTTTTTAATAAAACTTAAATTTTTTATACTACTTTGCATCTGGACTTTTTGGTCCTTTTTTCCTCCTCTGAGAAGCGTGAGGGCACATTATGGAGGCTGTGCAATGTGCAAAGGGGGCTCAGTAAGGAGAAGGGGCATCATGATAGTGGTAAAATTCATTTGATATGACTTGTGTTTTTTTGTGAAAAAAATAAGAAATTTGGCCTAAAGTGTGAAAATTTTGCAATATTCAAACTTTGAATTTTCATGCCCTTAAATCAGAGAGATATGTCACACAAAATAGTTAATAAATAACAACAATTCCCACATGTCTACTTTACATTAGCACAATTTTGGAATCAAAATTTGTTTTTGTTAGGAAGTTATAAGGGTTAAAATTTGACCAGCGATTTCTCATGATTCCAACAAAATTTACAAAACCATTTTTTGGGACTACATCACATTTGAAGTGACTTTGAGGGGCCTTTATGACAGAAAATACCGAAAAGTGACACCATTCTAAAAACTGCACCCCTCAAGGTGCTCAAAATCACATTCAAGAAGTTTATTAACCCTTCAAGTGCTTCACAGGAATTTTTGGAATGTGTAAGAAAACAATGAACATTTAACTTTTTTTCACAAAAATTTTACTTTAGAACTAATTTTTTAATTTTTTCAAGGTTAACAGGAAAAAATGGACCTCAAAATTTGTAGTGCAATTTCTCTTGAATCACCTAATCTTCCCGGTCTGCGACTGGGGTGCAAAAGTCATTGGAGATCCATGACTTGTTCATCTTGATGAAAGTTCGGCGGTCTACACTTTCATGGGACAGCCAGTTGCGCCTATCCATGAAGACACCAGCAGCGCTGAAGACACGCTCTGAGAGAACGCTGGCTACCACCCATGACAAAATTTCTAAGGTGTGACAGGCTAGATCAGGCCATTCTTCAGTTGTTCTGGGCCAAAATTCAAAAGGGTCCAAACTCCGGCTGAGGCATTGATATTGATCTGGAGATACTCCTGCACCATCTTCTCTATCTACGTGTCAGACTTGTACTCTGTTCTGCAGGTGCATGGTCTAATCTAAAAAAGGAGTGAAACGACTCCCAGAATTTTGTTTTTTAATTTATGTTACTCATATAGCGCCAATAATTCCACAGCGCTTTAGACATTTACAGACATTAGTGGTACTGTCCCTATTTGGGCTCACAATCTAAATTTCCTATGAGTATGTATTTGGAGTGCGGGAAGAAAAATGATTACCAGGAGGAAACCCTCGCAAACATGGGGTTGGTAGTCTATTACTGCGATGCACACTGTGTGCCTCACTGCTGATTGGGGAAAGCCACTCTCAAGATTGTCTTCAAACATGTTTTTATACTCCAACATGGGAGTGTCCCTTTCTGGGGGGGAAGCATCTGGCAAAATTTTTCTCTTGTACCGTGGATCGAACAGACTGGCAACCCAGTAGTTAGCATTATTTCTAATCCTAACAAAATGGGCAACAATCATGTTACAGATAGTGCTGCAAGAAGGCACTCGTGGGTCCGTCTCTTTCATGAGGTCCAAGTCCATAGTGTGTTAGTGGCGGGATAACACTGAAGCTTGCTTCCTCCACCCCCCCCTGGCAAACACGAACAACAGAGAGGGGATCATTACCCTCTTTATCTCCAAACTGTAGAGCATCCATCACCTCTTCCTCCTCATCCTCCTCCATTTGTTCCTCATCTCCTACACCTTCACTAACAGTTTGTCTGGTACAATGAGCCCCCGTTGATCACTATAATCCACCCTCCTATGGCACCTGACTGTGCGACAACAGTCCCGAACTTATAGATATTGTTAGCCGTTCAGCATCCTCCTCTGCTCCCTCCTTTTCTCCTGGGACCACCACCTCCATCCCGCAGACTATTCAAAGTATGCTTCAGCATGTATATGACCGGAATAGTGATGCTGATGGCGGCATCGTCAGTGTTAACTATCTTAGTAGTCATTTTGAAAATGTACAGAAGGGTGCAGAGGTCCTTCATCTGTGTCCACCCAGCAAGTGTGATTTGCACCACATCTGTACTGCGTTGGCCCAGGCTATGTAAAATGACATACCGCATCAGGGCTCCTCACTGCTGCAACATGTGCAGAGTTCAATTACACCATGTTGCAACATTTCATATCAACCGGTTAATTGGTAGGCTGAAAGAACTCTATAGCAATGCAAGTCTATGAACTGTGTGTTGCGAATGGAAGAAGTGAGCACACAGTGACCATGGTTTCTGCAGCAGCGCATCCAGGCCGGGATAGTGGCGGAGAAATTGCTGTACCATCAGGTTGAGGATGTGAGTCATGCAAAGCACGTGTGTGAGATTGCCCCGGCATAGTGCTACAACCATGTTTGTACCGTTGTTGCACACGGCCTTCCCTGGCTCCAGGTTCAGTGGAGACAGCCGTTGCTCAAGCCTGGCATGAATAGCTATCCACAACTCTTGATCTGTATGACTGCAATCTCCAAGACATATTAATTTAAACAATGCCTGATTGCGGTGAGCCCTGTCTGCGCAGTACGGAGGTGGGGGGGATTATCATTACGACAGAGGTTGAAGGTGCAGGTGGAGGCCCTAGAGGATGTGGAGGAGGCAGAAGCAGTGGAGGAAGTGTTAGATACAGAGGTTTGTCCCTCAAGCCTTGAGGATTCCAAGACTTGGTGTCTATTAGTTTAGTTCCTCATGTTCTGGTGTTTAGTAGTTTAGTTCTCCAACCCCTGTTGTCTTGTAGTTTAGTTCTCCATCTTGTGATGGGTAGTGATTTAGTTATCCATCCCCAAGAGCCCTGCAAGCCTTGGGATTCCAAAACTTGTGGAGCAGCCAATTCCCCGCTAGTGTTGAGCCACCCCCGTAGTGTTCGAGTTCGGTTCGGTTCGTCGAACACCCGTGTGTTCGCCGAACTGCTCGTCGAACTGTGCGTCGAACGCCTTCGAACACCGTTAAAACCAATGGCAGGCAAACAAAAACACATAGAAACACATAGAAAACACCTTCAAAGGTGTCCAAAAGCTGACAAACTGCTCAGAAGACATAACTAACACATGGAAAAGTGACAAGTACATATAGTCATGCGAAAATAAAAGAGGTGGAGGAGTAAAAGGAGGGGGAGACACAGATATAGGCATGTCATGCCCTTCTAAAATCCAAAAAGTGAGAAGCCGACACGGCCAGTCCGCTCCTGCCCGTGCCACCTCCGTGTCGCCGGGTTTGTGCCAGAGCCGCGGTGAACCCTGATGGCCAGCCCCCCTCTCCCAATACTGGTGCCTGTCCGCTGGTGGGTCGAGCGAGCCCCCCTGTGGTGGAGGCAGCTCTAAGCTTTTTAATTTAAATTGTCTCTCTAATTTGAATGAATACACTTTAAATCCATTTACAAAGATCTATTGGAGGGCAAGTCTCATGCCAGCAGCCGCGTAATTCCAGCTCCAGTAGCGTCCACTAAAGCTGCTGCAGTTAAAAAGCTTTTATAAGGATCGAGCTCGGCTGTCCACCGCAAGGCATCCTACTGCCAGTCCCAGCCCCTATGCCTTGGGGTGCCTCCTGATGCTCTTCACTGAGTATCCCGTGGTCCCGAAGCATTTCCTTTGAAAAAATGAAGTGTCCAAACTACAGGTGGTGTAGCTTGCTTAACAGCCGGGATAATCCGCTGACTAGCAGACCCTGCTACTAGGCACAAAGTATTTCCTGGGCTAGATGCAGTTAAAAATTTGTAATTAGATACTCTCGTTGGATGCTGAGAAAGCATTCCATAGAGTCTCCTGGCACGCCATATATGATTCTCTTAAAAAGCTTGGGGTAGGGGTCTAGGGGACCCTTTTATAGCCAAAATCACGGCCCTGTATCGCAATACGTCACCTAGGCTGAAGATAAATGGAACTGTAGCACCCTGAGGGCTCGGTTGCTACAGAGGTATTGCAACTCACCCAGAAGTGTGATATCTCACTCTCAGGTAAGGATGTAGTGTGGATCAGGACCCGACACCTGCATGCATTACACCACATTGCCGTGGAGCAGGGCGACCAATATGCCCCTGAGATGGGCACGACAGTCCCTGTCCCTGGCTGGAGTGGGGGGAGGGAACACTGAGGAAGGGGAACCCTGTAGTGCAGGAGCAGGGAGGAAGCAGTTCCTGGGTGCATTGAGAAGGGAGTATAAAAGGTGGGCACCATCTTAGTTCAGTGCAGAGAAGTCTGAGCAGAAGTGGCAGGGAGCAGGGGCTCTGCATGAGCTCTGCTCCGGAGGCGGGCCTAGTAACAGAGGCCCAGGCCTGGAAGAGGGAGAAGGAAGGAAGAGGAGCGGAGAAGGCTCCAGGAATGAGGAATGAAGGGATCTCAGGGGTGCGGACGGGCGAGTCGCCACCGCACGCCAGAATCCACCTGCGTGGAGGGGTCAGGCCAAAGGGGGAGACCGGTCCCCGAAACTAGTGGAGGCAGGAAACGACCCTCAGCTAGAAACAGGAGGCTGTGACATTTTATGTGGCGCAGCCCCTCGCTACACCCGCTAGGAAGGCACCACATAGGGTCAGGGAAACTGGCGCCAAGTTTACCAAGAGGAGGCCCGAGGCAGCCGGACAGAAGGGTTGGTAAGAAAGGCCAGACAAAGGACACACAAAGGGGGTCCTGTGAAGCGCTCCAAAGTTATCTGGGAGTTGTCTGAGCCCCTCACCTGGTGAGCACAGTACGACGTGGGCAGCCGTTACCTGCAGACGTGGTCTGGATAATAAGAACTGTGAGTAAAAGCCCTGGACTGCATCACTGACTCCGTGTCATTACTGCTGCTGCCCTGCACCATCACCCCCATCCTCCGCATACACTGCCCTGAGGCTATACTCCTCCCGTGGGGAGTTATGCTATGCTCTGCTGCACCCACAACACCAGCCTCAGCGGTCTGCCCTGGAGCGGCGGTTCACTCTGACCGCAATCCACGGGTGGCGTAGTCGGACATTTAAACATCAAAACCACATAAATACTTCCGCCACTGGTTTGACCGCCCTGAGCCGGTTGGGTTGCCGCCACGGAGACTACAACCACCAGCATCCACCAAAAAGGGTCCGGCTCCAGGTGTCCCAAGGCCCAGGGGGCGCGTCAGAACATTTTCATCACCTTTCACAATCACCAATGGGACAAGGCAGGGATGTTCTCTGTCCCCTCTCTTATACATTCTAGTGACGGAGCACCTGCTCTCATCAATTCGCCATAACCCCAATATTAGGTGGATTGAGGTGGGAGGCACCGAGTACAAGTGCTCTCTATTTGCTGATGATGTCCTAGTATATATCACTCAATCACATATATCCATCCATGCTGTTATGGCTGAAATAGATCACTTTGTTACATGGTCAAATTTTAAAATCAATGCAGCGAAGTCTGAGGCCCTCGATGTCTCCCTCCCCAAATCCATATAGGATTCCATCCAGTCCAACTTTCCCTTTGCCTGGCCCTCACAGGGTATCAAATACTTAGGAATTCCTATTCATAGAGACCTCTCCCATCTATGTTATCTTAATTTTGGGCCCTTTATTGAACAACTCCATACAGACCACGGTTGGCAAGTTAGAACTGTAAGATTCACTACGTGAACCACTGGTGTTTTGTGGAAAAGCACATGTACACTGTGTTCCAAATTATTATGCAAAAAGTGTTTAGGAGTGATAAGGGAAGAATTTGTTTGTTTGTCAGTTAAACTCATTGATGGTGATGTGTGTCAGGGCTCTTTATATCACTGTAAGCAATTGCAGACACCAGTGCTAATTAGTTTGTCAGGTGTGTCCAATGAAAGGCAAGACTACTTAAGAAGGCTCTCTCACATTATTCAGCAGCCTACATTTTCTGCCAAAATGGGAAAGAAAAAGGATGTGTCGGCTGCTGAGAAGCAACAAATTGTGGAGTGTTTAGGTCAAGGCATGACTACAATCAACATTGTGCGATGATCAGGATGAAGTGTCTTGGCAATCAAGAAGTATGTAGCTGATTCACAGTACACATGTGTGCGTGCTGATAAGGGCAAATTGAGGACTCTTTCCTACAGGCAATTACGTCAGGTTGAAAGAGCAGCGGCAAAAAAGCCTTGTCATAGCAGCAGACAAATTTTTGAAGCTGCTTGTGCCTCCAACGTCCCCCGAACAACAAGATGCAGGGTCCTTCAGAGGTTTGCAGCTGTGCATACGCCATCCTGTCGACCTCCTCTATCCACTTCACACAAGCAGAAACGGCTCCAGTGGGCCAAACATTACATGAAGACTGATTTCAAAACTGTTTTGTTCACGGATGAGTGCCGTGCAGCGCTCGATGGTCCAGATGGATGGAGTGGAGGATGGCTGGTTGATGGACACCCCACGCAAACACGGCTACAGCGCCAACAAGGAGGAGGTGGAGTAATGTTTTGGGCTGGAATCATGGGGAGAGAGATTGTCGGCCCCTTTAGGATCCCTGAAGGCGCTAAAGATGAACTCCATAATGTATGTGGATTTTCTCAAACAGCACTTCCTGCCATGGTTCAAGAAGAAGAACCGTGTATTTCACAGCAAGATCATTTTTCTGCATGATAATGCACCATCTCATGCTGCACATAAAACATCTGCATCTCTGGCTGATATGGGCATAAAAGGGGACAAACTTATGGTGTGACCCCCATGCTCCCCTGACCTCTACCCCATTCAGAACCTTTGGAGCATCATTAAAAGGAGTGTCTATGATGGCGGGAGGCAGTTCACATCTAAGCAACAGCTCTGGGAGGGTATTCTGTCCTCATGCAAAACAATTGAAGCAGAAACCATCCAAAACCTGACAAATTCAATGGACGAGAGAGTTCAGAAGCTCCTTTCGAACAAGGGGTCCTATGTGAAAATGTAACATCACCTAGAATAAAGTTTTGAGTTGAAAACTGTTTGATTTCAGTTTCTAACAACCTGCTAATGCTTATAATTTCAAAAATGACCATTTTTTTGGTCTTTATTAAAATGAAAAGGTTGATCGAAAAGTTTGGGGGATCTAAGAGTGTGGCAACCCAGTAGTCATGATTACTTCGAATTCTGACAATATGAGGGTCATGCTGCAGGTAGTGAAGCAAGAAGGCACTTATGTGTCTTGCGCATCTCGGAGCCCCAAAATTATTTTCCGGGCTAGATGCAGCTAAAAATTATTTTTAATTTTAAATCTGGTGGAGCTTATTATAGATGGCCTAATAGGATCAGTGCTGCACACTGCTACAAAGCCCAAATTATTTTCCAGTCAAGATACAGATAAACATGATTAGTAATTTGAAAGCTTAAAACGGTTGGTAGGGTGATTTTAAACAATCATCAAGCTTTTACTCTCCCCAGGATGACACAGGGGTAGAAAAGTCGTTTCGGATCCATGATTTGTTCATCTTTATGAACGTGAGTCTGTCTACATTATCAGTGGAGAGCCGCGTGCGCTTATCTGTCAGCACACCACCAGCAGCGCTGAACACACGTTCAGACAGAACGCTGGCTGCGGGGCATGACAAGATCTCCAAGGCGTAAGTGGCTAGCTCCGGCCATTTATCCAGATTGGAAGCCCAAAAAGAGCAAGGGTCCAGTGACACAGTCGTGGCTTCAATGTTTACTTGGAGATACTCCTGTACCATCGTCTCTAGGCGTTGACTATGTGTCAGACTTCTTGTCTCCTGTGGCCTTGCAAAGGATGGGCTAAAAAAGTGGTGAAATGATTCCGCAAAATTGATGTTACCACCAGATACTGTGGTTCTGTTACGGTTTGAGTGCTGAACACTTGACGGTCCCACGGTTGGCAAGTTGGAACTGTGAGATTCACTACGTGCACCACTGGTATTTTGTGGAAAAGCACATGTAAGATTCTGCAACAGTCTCTGCTGATACTCCTGCATGCGTGCATCCCTTTCTATGGCAGGAATAATTTCTGCAAATTTACTTTTGTACCGGGGATCTAACAGTGTGGCAACCCAGTAGTCAGGATTATTTCTAACTCTCACAATTCGAGGGTCATGTTGCAGGTAGTGCAGCAAGAAGGCACTCATGTGTGTTGCGCATCCAGGAGCACCAAGTCCCTGTTGTGTTGGTGGCGAGGTAACAATCATGCTTCCTTCCTCTGTCCTCTCCCCCCAACCTCGCACAACAGAAATGTGATCAAGGTCTCCCTCATCTGATGAGTCTTCCATCAGTTCGTCCTCCACTTCTTCCTGGGCTCCTGCACCTTCCTCACTAGTTTGGCTGCTACCATGCGCCCTGGTAAAACCATCTCCCCCACCCTCACATGCCTGCCGCCTTGGTGCTGCCGACCGTCTGGACCTTGCAGATGTTAGCCCTTCCGCATACAACTCCTCCTCCTCTACTTCCTCCACCTCCTCTTGTGCCACCACCTGACTCCGAATTCTGTTTAACATGTGCTCCAGCATGTAAATCACCGGAATAGTCATGCTGATAATGGCATCGTCAGCACTAAACATCTTCGTCACCATTTCAAAACTGTGCAGAAGGGTGCATAGGTCCCTGATCTGAGACCACTCCTCCAGCGTGATTTGCCCCACCTCTGAATCTCGTTGGCCCAGGCTATACATCAGAACGTATTGCACCAGGGCTTGTCGGTGCTGCCACAGTCGCTGCAACATGTGCAGAGTTGAATTCCACCGGGTAGGCACATCGCATTTTAGCCGGTGAAGTGGCAGGCCCAACGACTTCTGTAGAGATGTAAGTCGCTGAGCTGCGGGATGCGAACGGCGGAAGTGAGCACACAGCGACCGTGCCCTCTGCAGAAGGCCATCTAGTCTGGGATAGTGGGCTAAAAATTGCTGGACAACCAGGTTCAACACGTGAGCCATACAAGGCACGTGTGTGACATTGCCCCGGCGAAGGGCCGCACCCAGGTTTGCAGCATTGTCGCACACGGCCTTCCCTGGTTTCAGGTCCAGTGGAGACAACCATTCATGAAATTGGTTCTCCAGAGCTGACCACAACTCCTCAGCTGTGTGACTCACATTTCCCAGACATTTCAATGTAAAAACCGCCTGATGACGTTGAGCCCTACTGCCAGCATAGTAAGGAGGTGTGCAGGATCCCTTCTGCGCAGTTAGAAAGCTTGTGGCATGACCAGACAGGCTTTGGGTGCAGGTGGAAGACCGAGAGGAGGTTGAGGAGGCAGAAGCAGTGGAGGAACTTTGACATAAAGAGGATTGACGCACAACTCGTGGGGACGCAAGACTTGGACAGCAGCCTCTTGTCCTGCTGTCACCATAGTTACCCAGTGCCCAGTCAGCGACATGTAACGCCCCTGTCCATGCCTACTCGTCCAAGTGTCTGTGGTGAAATGCACCCTGTCACACACAGAGTTTCTCAAAGAAGCGGTGATGTTGTGTGCGACATGCTGGTGGAGCGCAGGCACACCTTTCTTTGAGAAGTAGTGCCGACTGGGCATCTGGTACTGGGGCACTGCGACGGACATAAGGTCTCGAAAATCCTCTGTGTCCACCAGGCGGAAAGGCAGCATTTCTGTAGCCAAGAGCTTGCAGATGGTGAAATTCAACCTCTTAGCTTTCTCATGGCTAGGAGGAAATGGTCTTTTACTTGTCCACATCTGAGGGACCGAGGGCTGGCTATTGTGCTTAGACGGGGTTGATAAGGGTGTCCCCGGCAAACTGCCGGTCTGTGAGGAAGATGCAGGCGGACATGTTAGGTTGCCTTGATCCAAAGGTGGTGCTATCGATGTCGGACAGCGCTCAACACCAGCTGGTGTTACCACCTCCAAAGAAAATGATGACCTGCCAATCACGCTGGCTGTTGCGGGTAAAGAGGTGGCAGGTCTGCGCCCCAAAACAGGTGTGACTGCTGTCCCCCCAGTCACAGAGGATGAAGAGGCCGCGGATGCACAAGATATGGCAGACGGTGGTTGGCCCGGCCGGCTAGGCCGCATTGTAGCACACTGAGCTTCCCACTGCAACTTATGCTTCATGTCCATGTGCCGGTTCATGCATGAAGTACTCAAACTATGTATTTTTTGGCCTCTACTTAGCTTTTGCTGACAAATGTTACAGATAACACGAGTTGGGTCATCTTTATCGATCTGAAAAAATGCCCAGGCTATGCAAGGCTTAGCACCCATGCGACCTGAAGAGCCACCACGACTTGTGGTGAGAGGCAGAGTTGTGTTTGAGGATGCAGTTGTTGACGTGCTTCCAGTACTACGTCTCTGTCCAGGAAGGCGCAACCTGACCTCGTCGTCACTAGCATCTTCCTCCACCTCCTCTGCTGACCTCATCTCTTGGCTGACTGTGGGTTGACAGTAAGTGGGATCTCCAACCTCATCATCATCACCCTGTGTGTTATCACACCCGTCGTCCTCAGAGCCAACCTGTTCCTGCCCTGACAAAAAACTAAAGTTGTCGCTCCAATCAGGTATTTGAGTCTTATCATCGTCTTCCTCATTGTCTCCACCAACAGGAGTTACAGTTTGGGAATGAGGGTCTACATTATGGTCAGAACCTTCTGCGTCTGGTCCTGGATCCGACTCATAAAGATTCTGGGCATCAGTGCAGATCATTTCCTCGTCTGGATTCACAGAAGCGCTGGAGTCGACCTCTGATTCCCAGGCTATAGTATGAGTAAACAGCTCTGCAGACTCAACCATCTGTTCTACCTCATACTCAGACGGGCAGCTGGAGATTTGGGAGCTGTGAGGAAGCAAGTGCGATTTGGGTGACACCTTTGAGGACTGGAGTATTTGTGATGTTGAAGTTGATGTGGAGGAGAGCCCACTTAAAGGAGCACTTGATATCCGTTGAAGCACCTGCTGTTTTTGTGCCTCATCTGGAATTTGTAGCGATTGGCGTGGCCGTAAGAAAGGGATCTTATCACATTGTCCGCTAAAAGAAGTAGACATTTTAGTTTGGCTGGAAGATGGTCTTTCTTCTGCAGATGTTACTGTTGCTTTAACACCTACCCCACGGACACAACCTTTTTTCCCCTTCCCAACACGCCTATTCCCCTTTCCACCAGCAGCAGGCCTTTTTCCACTCATTTTGGTGGTTAACTAATTCACAACTCTGGAGTTGTTTGCACAAAAAAACAATGGATGGTAACCGAGCAGAGCTGAGTGGCCAAACTGTGGTATTAGGCCAAAACTATTGGCTGGGTTAGATGCAGAAAAAAATATATTCCGTTTGCAACCTGATGGAGGTCAGTATAGATGGACTAATAGAGAAAGTCCGACACACTGCTACAAGGCCAAATATTTTTTCAGAGGTAGATGCAGAAAAAAATTATATTCAGTTTGCAACCTGATGGAGGTCAGTATAGATGGACTAATACAACAAGTCCCACACACAGCTAGAAGCCCAAATATTTTTTCAGAGGTACTGTAGATGCAGATACAAATTATTTTTAATTTGCAACCTGATGGAGGTCAGTATAGATGGACTAATACAACAAGTCCCACACACAGCTAGAAGCCCAAATATTTTTTCAGAGGTACTGTAGATGCAGATAAAAATTATTTTTAATTTGCAACCTGATGGAGGTCAGTATAGATGGACTAATACAACAAGTCCCACACACAGCTAGAAGCCCAAATATTTTTTCAGAGGTACTGTAGATGCAGATACAAATTATTTTTAATTTGCAACCTGATGGAGGTCAGTATAGATGGACTAATACAACAAGTCCCACACACAGCTAGAAGCCCAAATATTTTTTCAGAGGTACTGTAGATGCTGATACAAATTATTTTTAATTTGCAACCTGATGGAGGTCAGTATAGATGGACTAATACAACAAGTCCCACACACAGCTAGAAGCCCAAATATTTTTTCAGAGGTACTGTAGATGCAGATACAAATTATTTTTAATTTGCAACCTGATGGAGGTCAGTATAGATGGACTAATACAACAAGTCCCACACACAGCTAGAAGCCCAAATATTTTTTCAGAGGTAGATGCAGAAAAAAATATATTCAGTTTGCAACCTGATGGAGGTCAGTATAGATGGACTAATACAACAAGTCCCACACACAGCTAGAAGCCCAAATATTTTTTCAGAGGTACTGTAGATGCAGATACAAATTATTTTTAATTTGCAACCTGATGGAGGTCAGTATAGATGGACTAATACAACAAGTCCCACACACAGCTAGAAGCCCAAATATTTTTTCAGAGGTAGATGCAGAAAAAAATATATTCAGTTTGCAACCTGATGGAGGTCAGTATAGATGGACTAATACAACAAGTCCCACACACAGCTAGAAGCCCAAATATTTTTTCAGAGGTACTGTAGATGCAGATACAAATTATTTTTAATTTGCAACCTGATGGAGGTCAGTATAGATGGACTAATACAACAAGTCCCACACACAGCTAGAAGCCCAAATATTTTTTCAGAGGTAGATGCAGAAAAAAATATATTCAGTTTGCAACCTGATGGAGGTCAGTATAGATGGACTAATACAACAAGTCCCACACACAGCTAGAAGCCCAAATATTTTTTCAGAGGTACTGTAGATGCAGATACAAATTATTTTTAATTTGCAACCTGATGGAGGTCAGTATAGATGGACTAATACAACAAGTCCCACACACAGCTAGAAGCCCAAATATTTTTTCAGAGGTACTGTAGATGCAGATACAAATTATTTTTAATTTGCAACCTGATGGAGGTCAGTATAGATGGACTAATACAACAAGTCCCACACACAGCTAGAAGCCCAAATATTTTTTCAGAGGTAGATGCAGAAAAAAATATATTCAGTTTGCAACCTGATGGAGGTCAGTATAGATGGACTAATACAACAAGTCCCACACACAGCTAGAAGCCCAAATATTTTTTCAGAGGTACTGTAGATGCAGATACAAATTATTTTTAATTTGCAACCTGATGGAGGTCAGTATAGATGGACTAATACAACAAGTCCCACACACAGCTAGAAGCCCAAATATTTTTTCAGAGGTACTGTAGATGCAGATACAAATTATTTTTAATTTGCAACCTGATGGAGGTCAGTATAGATGGACTAATACAACAAGTCCCACACACAGCTAGAAGCCCAAATATTTTTTCAGAGGTACTGTAGATGCAGATACAAATTATTTTTAATTTGCAACCTGATGGAGGTCAGTATAGATGGACTAATACAACAAGTCCCACACACAGCTAGAAGCCCAAATATTTTTTCAGAGGTAGATGCAGAAAAAAATATATTCAGTTTGCAACCTGATGGAGGTCAGTATAGATGGACTAATACAACAAGTCCCACACACAGCTAGAAGCCCAAATATTTTTTCAGAGGTACTGTAGATGCAGATACAAATTATTTTTAATTTGCAACCTGATGGAGGTCAGTATAGATGGACTAATACAACAAGTCCCACACACAGCTAGAAGCCCAAATATTTTTTCAGAGGTACTGTAGATGCAGATAAAAATTATTTTTAATTTGCAACCTGATGGAGGTCAGTATAGATGGACTAATAGAGAAAGTCCGACACACTGCTAGAAGGCCAAATATTTTTTCAGAGCTAGATGCAGAAAAAAATTATATTCAGTTTGCAACCTGATGGAGGTCAGTATAGATGGATTAATAGAACAAGACCCACACACAGCTAGAAGCCCAAATATTTTTTCAGAGGTAGATGCAGAAAAAAATATATTCAGTTTGCAACCTGATGGAGGTCAGTATAGATGGACTAATACAACAAGTCCCACACACAGCTAGAAGCCCAAATATTTTTTCAGAGGTACTGTAGATGCAGATAAAAATTAGTTTTAATTTGCAACCTGATGGAGGTCAGTATAGATGGACTAATAGAATGATGCTATGCCCAAAAGATTTTACTTCACTAGGTGCAGTAAAAAAATTGGTATTCTATACACAGGTGGTATATCTTGCAACACAGATAGGCTACTCCACTGACTAACACACTCTGCAATAGGCCAAAAAGGATTAGCTTTGCTAGATTCAGCCAAATGCTGTGAAAAAAACTTGCACAGCACTGGCACAGACCTGCCTGGCAAAAACTGATAGGAACTGATGTAACCTAGTCCTGAAAAGGACTCCAATTACAATTAGTCTTTACTCCCACAACCTATCTATTTAAGAGCACAGACCTCCCTGATAAAAGTCGTAGGAAATGCTGTAACCTAGTCCTTAAAAGGACTGCAATCACAACTATTCCCTACTCCCAAGCTATCTGTAGATTTGTGCGAAAATTGGCTTGAAATTAACAAGGTATAGCGCACACAGCAACAGCGGTGCCGTCTAACACGCAGCTGCAGCAGTGAGAAAATGGTGGCGACGGGGAAAATGGCTTGGTCTTATAGGGCAAGGACATGTGACATACACTGCCAATCACACATGCCCTTGCTTGTGTGAAAAAAAGCACTTCGCTCCGTGTGTGCGCTGCTGATAGGCTGACAGATTGCACCTCCCCACTGCAAATGCGGGAAAGAGAAAAAAAAATGGAGATCTTCATTGTTCCTGCAGAGATCCATCCTGCCCCTCCCCCCACCCCGCTGTACACTCAAACTGCGTATTAACATTAATTTTCATCATTACTGAGAAAAAATCCAGTTATGATTTTGGTGCACGAACAGTTATCGAACATAACCTCGAACAGCCGAATTTTTCTCAAATTGTTCGTGTTCGCCGAACGGCTCGAACACCGCCCAAAACAGCTCGAATTTGAGATTGGCGAACAGTTCGAGTAGAACAACGCTCATCTCTATTCCCCGCCTGCTCCCACAGCCACCAGAGTCACCCAGTGCCCAGTCAGCGAGATCTAATATCACTGGCCATGCTTGCTTGTCCAGGTGTCAGTGGTTAAATGCACCCTGTCAGACATTTTTATCATTCTTTATTTTTACACTGATGTAGCCATATGAAGGTTTTTTCTCTGAAGGAAAACTTTGGGTATTTTTGGGAAGCTACATTAACAAAATTCACTGTGGAATTCTCAATGTTGTATGATTGTTTTTTTTTTATGTTTTATTCTTTGAGACGCTTACCATGTGGAATAGTTAATTCTTTCTGGTCACGGCCATAATTCATTTTTTGCACTTTCATTTTTCCTCCACCTTCTGCCAAGAGCCATAATTTTTCTATTCTTCCGCCATCATAGCCATATCAGATCTTGTTTTTTGCTAAATATGTTAAAGTTGTGAATAACACTATTCACATTACCTTATAATATGCTGAAAACCAGAAAATAATATTCCAAGTGAAGTGAAATAGTGGAAAATAAAAACAACTTAGCCACTTTTCATTGTGCAGTAAAAATTAGCAAAACAGGACACAAAAGTTTGACTGTATGAGGGCTTGTCTTTTTGTGTTCAGAGCTATAGTTGTTTTTGGTACCATTTTGAGATACAAATAATATTTTGATCGCTTTTTATTGAATTTTTTTGGTCAAGATGCAGTGACCAAAAAATGGCAATTTTAAAGTTTAGATTTTTTTCTTTAGAACTTTTATCTGATGGGTTAAACAATTATACTGTATGTGTCCATCGATTGGACTTTTTAAATTTCTAACTTCTCATTTTCTAGTTTTTATTTTTTTATAAATTTGATTAGTTGGAAAAAGTGATGATTAAATTATTTTATGTTTTTAACATTTTTTTTCACTTTACACTGAATTTTTTTTTACCTTAGGAGAATTGGATCTGCGATTGTTTATTGCTTGTACTATATAGTGCAATACTTTATTATTGCAATATACAATACAAATCATGGTCTCCTATGAAGCTCTTCTGCTGGCTCCCGGATGCAAAGGCAATCAGTCGATCATGTCCCGGAGTGGGTTGGAGTATCAATGGGCACCCGAATGAAAAGATTTGATCCACTTAAATGCCTTCAGAGATTGACATAGGCATTTGTGTGGTTAAACAGCAGATAACAGTTATCTGTTTGGGCCCTGATTATTCTGCGATAAAAATGTAATTAAAGATTAGCAAATCAGTTTAAGGCAAATTCAGTTTGCCTCAAATTTTCTGAAAAGTTCTTATTACCACAAAATCTTTTTTGATCGCTTTGGGCAAATCCAGCAAAATGGCAGCGGTTCAGTCACCATTTTGCTGGATTATAGAAGGCCTGGAAGATGGTAAGAAATAGTGACAATTGCAAATATTAAATTCGGCATGAATATGACACATTTGGATTTGTGATTGGAAACAAGAGCATTTATTATTAAAATTGGCATAAATCGGCAAAATTATTGTGTTGCAAATAAAGTATTTTTAACACTTTGGCTAGCATATTGGTGGTCTAAGATGAGCGGGGGCATGTGTTTGATAAGGGGAGGGGCTGGGGAGAACTGACAGGAGGTGATAGCAGCGTCGTGCTCGTAATCTTTTTTTTTTCCCTAACTTGACCTGTTACGGCCAATGTGGTTTCCTACCTCATGGCTTCCCTCTTCCCACATACCCAGGGATCCCATGATCCCGTCCCTGAAATAAAGACTCTACAACATGTTATTTGTTGGATAAATTTGGCCACAGCGGCCGTTTATTAACAAACAACAAATAACAAACAAAATAGCAATGAAATAAATAAATATATATATATAAATATATGGAGGGAGGGTTCTTGGAGCTAATAGATCTGGCTTTAAATTAACTATAAAAATTTAAATGACCTGGAATTTTTCCCAATTCCTTCCACCGACAATTCGGTACCAACTCCAAGAACCCCACCCCCCCCGCCAACCAAGCCAATGTGACAAGCAAAACAAAAAAGGAACATGTTAATACACTATTTTTAAAACTAACAGAAAACAATAATCAAAAAAGGGGAGGGAGGGTGGGTAAATCACTCTGCTGCTCCTCAGGGAATGGCGGTTTTCCCGCACTTTTCCCTATATATACAGCTCTCCCACTACCCGCCCCCAACTTCCCCTTATCCAATCCCCAAGACCGCTTTATTCAAAAGTGGGGGTGAAACCTCCAGGCCAATCCCAGTCATGGGTGGTTTCCCCCTAGCTGTGCTGTCTCCAGCCCCCTCCTTTATGTGTGCAAATCGCGGCTAGCCAATCATGGGTCAGGAAGCATCCACTCTGGCCAGGCAAAAGGGCTTGTGCCATTGGCTGCTGAAATCACATGTCCTCTGTATATAAAGAGAGGACATGTTGTGTCAGCACCATTTTCTGATTATAACAGGTCACAGACACTGCTGCTGGACTATGCTCCTGCATACTGAGAGATTTTAGCTAGTTAGATAGGCGGTTGCTTCTAATTCAGATAGTTTAGATAGCTAGCGTCCTGTGTGGCTGTAAAATCGACCTTCCAGCAGATTTTTTTTTCCTTGTGCCATTACTGAGGTCCACACAAAGACAGCAGGGCCCATGTCATAGAACTCTGTTGTGCACTGCTTCTATTGTACTCCATGCACAAGTACACCTTCAAAAATCTATTTTTTTCACTTGCTAATGAGATACAGCAAGCTATAGTAGCCCACCTTGTCATTTTGTGGGGTTGAAATTCAGCTGTATGCAAAGCTCCTGAGTGATAAGTACAAAAAACAATTTTTTTCCATTTGCTAATGTTATACAGAAAGCTATAGTAGCCCACCTTGTCATTATTTGGGGGTGAAGTTCAGCTGTACGCAGAGTAAAAAAATTTTTTTTCTGTGAGTAATGTGACGTTACACGCCATATGCAACCTTGTCATTTTGTGGCGTGGAAATTCACCTGTGTGCACACTGAGTAAACAAACCATTTTTTTCTCTTGTTAACAAGAGTAAAAAAAATAAAAAAAAATTCTGTGAAAAATGTGATTCAGCAGGCTAGATCTGAGTTTGAAATTGTTTGGAGCATATCTTGTATGCTATACAGGCCTCATTCACACTAAAAATAAAATTTCTTCTGTTACTAACGTGATACAGTAGGGGAGATCTCAGTTTGAAATTGTTTGGAGCATATCTTGTATGTTATACAGGCCACATGCACACTAAAAAAAAGTTATTTTGTTACTAACGTGATACTGAAGGGGACATCTCAGGGTGCCAAGGGAGGGTGGATTACTGTGATCAAGGGGGGCTGGTGAGGTGATACCAGGCAAACTGTTAGTGAAGGTGCAAGAGCCAAGGAACAAATGGAGGAGGAAGAGGTGATGGGCGAGCAACTGTCAGGAGATGAAGGGGATAATCATCCCCTCTCTGTTGTTCGTGGTTGGCATCAGGGGACCGAGGAAACAAGCATCAGAGTTACCCAGCCACCCACACAGCATGGGTTTGGACCTCATGGAAGAGCCCGACATAGAGTGCCTTCTTGCTGCACTAACTGCAACATCATCTTATGATTCGAAATAGTGTTGACTACTGGGTTGCCACTCTGTTAAATCCACGTTATAAGAGTAAATTTTGCCAGATGCTTCCCACCCTGGAAAGGGACTCGCGGATGCTGGAATATCGAAATCAGCTTTTACACAACCTGAAGAGAGGTTTTCCTCAAGACAGCAGTGAGGCACACAGTGTGCATCACAGCTCTACACTTCCAACCTCCAGCACATCAATTCATCAACGCCAAAATAATAGGAGCAGCAGCAGTGTAAGTGGCAGAAGCAATTTTTGTGGGTCCTTTCACACATTTTTTAGACCAGCTTGTGCACCAGCACAACAGAGTACAAGTCTGGCACGTGGTAAACGACTGGAGAGGATGGTACAGGAGTATCTAGAGCTCATTATCAATACCATCAGGGAGGGTTTTGACCATTTTACATTTTGGTCTTCAAAAATGTATAAGTGGCCTGAGCTCGCCTGTCACGCCTTGGAGGTTTAATCATGCCCGGCAACCAACGTTCTCTCAGAACGTGTCTTCAGTGGAGCCGGCTGTCCCCTGAAATTGTAGACTGCCTAACTTTTATAAAGAGGAACAAGTCATAGATCTCCAAGGAATTTTGCACCCCAATCACAAACTGTAAAGACTAGGCGGTGCAATAGTTTTTAGTGTGCTGCGCCGATCTCTCATAATTGCAGTCTATGATATGTTTAGTGTGGTTTCAGAGCCTGCTGTTGCTACTGCTGCTGTAGATGTTAACACAAATTTTTTGAAATGTGAACAATCCTGGTTGGACCTGCATCTGCTGGGTGGGCTGTAGTGGAAGAGGTTTTGGTCCCCATTATAATTTTTATACTCTAGTGAAATAAAGTTTTTGGTGCAGATATTGTTCTCTACACTGGGGTACACAGACAGGACAAATTCAAAATTTGTTTTCATACTACCGTGGTATATAAAGCAGGCTACATTTCACCTTAAAATTGTTTGGGGCAGATATTGTTCTCCACACAGGGGTACACAGACATGATAAAATCAAAATTGGTATATAAAGCAAACTACATCTCAGCTTAAAATTCTTTGGGGCAGATATTGTTGTCCACAGAGGGCTACATAGACATGATAATCTCAAAATTGCTTTTCTTACTACCGTGGTATATAAAGCAGGCTACATCTCAGCTTAGAATTCTTTGGGGCAGATATTGTTCTCCACACAGGGGTACACAGACATGCTAAACTCAAAATTGGTATATAAAGCAGACTACATCTCAGTTTAAAATTCTTTGGGGCAAATATTGTTCTCCATACAAGGGAAGAAAAAAAAAGTAGTGTCCGAGCGGCTTCATGACCCTTGTCACCATATGTTAACTCCCGGTAAGGGGGGGGATCCTGATGAGACTCAGACACCTGAGGGTCACCTATAGTGATGAGCGAACACTAAAATGCTTGGGTACTCATTACTCGGGTCGAGAAAATTGAAATGCTCGAGTGCTCGATCCGAGCAATGAGCCCAATGTAAGTCTATGGGAAACTCGAGCATTTTTCTGGCGGCCCTCCCCCGGCGGCCTGCAGAGGGCCTAAAAATTGTCGAAATCAATGGGAACAGTGCTCAAATGACATAGGAACAGCATGGGGAAGACCCCTGGAAGCATCTCTGACTCCCAGGTTACTGCTGTCAACAATGTTGTCAGAGGTATTACGCCACTTTTACGGACTCACAATAAAACATACAAAAACAAAACCAAAATGGATTTTCCTGAGAAAAATAATAAGGAACATCCTTTCCAGGGTAATGAGTGTATATAAGGCAAAATAAATAACCAAAAACAAAAATGCACCTCCACACCTTGGGCAATGTTCACACATAGCGTTTTTTGATTTTTTTTGCACTTTTGCATTGCTTTCAACGATGAAAAATGCATTCGCAGGGAAATGTCATTTTAACATTTTACTACCTTATCTGGACATGTGGTGTATGAGACATCATTAGAAGCATCCTGTTTCATTTATGAAGGAGGGACTCTAAGTCACAAACACTATTTTTAGGCGGCCCTTATTATTCTTAAAGGGCCAGCAGTCGGCTATGCTTTGTTGTTCCTATTATTAAAGAGTGGGTCTCCTATACTGTTATTGTGTATACAGTGACTGCAAGGGCTGCCAAAAACTTGGACGCACCCCAATACCCCTTTGAAGAGACATAGAGGAGGGTCTCAGTAAAAAAAATGTTCCCATTATAAAGGAGTGGGTCTCCTAAAGTGGTAATGCCCATGCAGTGACTGCAAGGGCTGCCAAAATTTGAGAAAAACCCCAATAACAATTTAAAGACAAATAGAGTTGGGTGATAGTAACGAGTACGACATGACCCCATTAGAAAGGAGAGGGTCTGCTATACAGTTATAGGGTATGCAGTGAGTCCAACAGCTGCCAAAATTTAGGAAAAACCCTACTAACAATTTAAAGACAAATATAGCTGGGCTACAGTAACGACATGTTCCCATTAGAAAGGAGAGGGTCTGCTATACAGTTATAGGGTATGCAGTGAGTCCAACAGCTGCCAAAATTTAGGAAAAAACCTATTAACAATTTAAAGACACATAGAGCTGGGCCACAGTAACGACATGTTCCCATTAGAAAGGAGAGGGTCTGCTATCCAGTTATAGGGTATGCAGTGAGTCCAACGGCGGCCAAAAATTTGAAGGCACTCCAATGCCCCTTGCAAAAGATGTAGAGGTCAGAGAACCTCCTGAAAACAATGTTTCCATTATTAGGAAGTGGGTCTCCCATGCTGTTTGCCTATGCAGTGAATGCAACGGCTGTAAAAATCTTGGAGGAACTCCAATGTCCCTTGCAAGAGACGTAGAGGTTGGAGGGCTTCCTGAAAACAATGTTCCCATTATTATGAAGTGGGTCTCCCATACTGTTTGCCTATGCAGTGAATGCAATGGCTGCCAAAATCTTGGAGGAACTCCAATGTCCCTTAAAGAGAGACGTAGAGGTCGGAGGGCCTCCTGAAAACAATGTTCCCATTATTAGAAAGTGGGTATCCCATACTGTTTGCCTATGCAGTGAATGCAATGGCTGCCAAAAATTTGGATGTAGATATGGTGGTGATATGGTGGTGGAGGATTAGGATGAGGAGAAAGAGGAGGACAAGAGCAAATAGTCAAAATCAGGAAGCGTATACCCATGTCTGAATGTGAAGACAGAGGTGCAAGGGAATAGAGTTAGACCTCCCAAAAAAGACACTGTATTTAAGTTTTTGTTATGCTGCTATCATTCGGTGGTGTTGAGAAGTCTGGCCCAATCCAGCCCTTCTTCATTTTTGTAAGAGTCAGCCTGTCAGCATTTTCAGTTGACAGGCAGATGTGCCTATCAGTTATAATTCCACCTGCGGCACTAAAAACCCGCTAGCGGCAGGGCAGGCCAGGACCTCCAAGGCATAGAGAGCCAGTTCATGCCACGTGTCCAGCTTGGATACCCAATAATTATAAGGCACAGAGGAATCACAGAGGATGTTGGTACGGTCGGCAAGGTACTCCGTCACCATCTTCCAAAAGTTTTCCCTCCTTGTGAGAATACCCCTGCCTCAGGGCCTATGCGATGGGAGGGTCTGAAAAAACTGTCCCAGAACTTTGACAGTGTTCCCTTGCCTCTGCTGGATTGCATTTGTGTCTCTTTGGCTATGTGCCCACGATGCAGAAATGCTGCATATTTTTTCTGCTGCTCCCTGGCAGGAAAAACGCATGGGGATTTTACATGCGTTTTTCCCGCCAGGTAGAAGCGTTTGTCAAGCGTTTTTGCATGCATGTCTCCATGCGGGTTATCAGGCGCTTTTCCAAGTGATTTTAGCATCACTTGGAAAAGTGCTTGACAACTTGATCACACTATATAAATCCATGCAACCGGCATGGATTTATATAGTGTGACCAAGTAATAGTTAAAAAAAAGAATAAGAATGGTAAAAAATAAAAAATAAAGATTATACTTACCTTCCGATGTCCCCCAGTATTTTCTCCGCTTCGTCCGGTCTGTTGTATGGGTCGCGGTGGTGTGAGGACCTGCGATGACGTCATTGAGTCATGTGACAGGTCACGCGACCGCCGATGTCAAGGGTCACATGTCACATGACTAAATGATGTCATGGCAGGTCCTCACACCACCGCGACCCATACAACAGACCAGACGGAGCGGAGAAGATACAGGGGGCCATCGGAAGGTAAGTATAATCATTATTTTTTATTTTAAATTCTTTTTTTTACAGGTACTATGCTACCCGGGTCCGGAGGAGAGTCTCCTCTTCTCCAAACCCGGGTACCATCCACACATTGAATCGCTTAATATCCATGTGTGCAAATGTGCGTTTCAATGAAAGTCAATGGCGGCAATTACGCTGCGTGTCCGCAAAATTAATGGACATGCTGCGTATTTTTCGACAATGATAATCCACAGCAGAAATCTCCACAGCATGTGCACAGCACATGCAGATTATCATTGGGGACCATGGGGCACGTATTACCAAGCGTTTAAGCATTTTTGCTGTAGAAATTCCGCTGCAAAAATGCTTGAAAAATGCATAATGGGCACTCAGCCTTTCACCTGTACTTCTTGATTGTTCAACGAACTGTGACGCCTGCCGCCAGCGTTTTCAGATGGGAATTTTTTAAATAATTCGCAAAAAGGGTCTTCTCGTACTGCCCTGTTTTATTAGGCCTGTCCTGCACGGAAATAAGAGACAGAAAGATCTCCTTGTAGCATGGGTCTAGAAGTGTCACCCACGAGTAATAGCTGTCACCCAAAATTTGGACAACGCGAGGGTCACGGGAAAGCAGCGTAACAAACTCAGACATGTGTGCCAAACTGCTAACAGGCAAGACGTCCATTCCCTCACCAAGAGGACAACTCACCATGCTCTCCTCCTCCTCCTCCTCCCTGTCCTGAGGCCATCCATGCTGAACAGACGATATGACAGTTGTGCAGGTAGTACCGTCTATAGCTCAGGAAACTATTTCCTGTTCTTCCTCCCCCTCCTCCTCTTCTTTATTGTCACCCAATCCACGTTGGGATGAGATGAGGCTTGGGTGTGTGGAATCACCCTGTATGGTTCCTTACTCAATCTCATCGTGCTCCGCCTGCAAAGCCTCCTCTTTAATTGTGAGCAGAGATCATTTCAGAAGACAGAGAAGTGGAATGGTGACGCTAATTATGGCGTCATCACCGCTCATTATCTTGGTGGAGTCCTCAAAGTTTTGGAGGATGGTACATATGTCTGACATCCATGTCCACTCCTGAGGTCTTATGTGTGGAGTCTGAACTGAATAACGACGGCCTTATTGATGCTGGTAGTCAACAACTGCCTTCTTCTGCTCACAAATCCTTCCTAACATCTGCAATGTAGAGTTCCAATGCGTGGGGACATCGCACACCACTTGGTGAGCTGCAAGCTGCAAACACTACTGAAGCATGGCAAGGGCAGCGGAAGCTGTAGGTGACTTTCTAAAATGGGCACACAAGCGGCGTACTTTGACATACAGATCCGGAAGCTCCGGCTATGTTTTCAGAAACCACTGAACCATAAGGTTAAGCACATGGGCCAGGCATGGTACGTGTGCAACCTTCATTGACCCAAGGCTTGCAATCCTTGGTGTTGGGAGGAGATGTTCAATTCCAAGGTCCGACTGGGTCCCGGCTTCCACTATAGTAACCCAGTGTGCCGTCAGCGAGATGTACCATCCCTGCCCACAATCACTTTTCCACGTGTTCCTGGTTAGTGGACCTTTCCAGTAACTGTGTTGTTGAGGGCGCAGCTAATGTTGTGGGACACGTGCTTGTGTAATGCAGGGACGGCACACCAGGAGAAATAGAGGCGCCTGAGGACCGAGTACCGAGGGACGGCCGCCGCCATCAGGTTGCGGAAAGCTTCTGTCTCCAAGAGCCTAAAAGGCAACATTTCGAGTGCAAGGAGTCGCGAAATGTGTGAATTTAGTAGTGTGGCCTGTGGGGCGTTGGCTGAGTATTGGCGCTTGCGTTCCACGGACTGGGGTAGGGACAACTGAATGCTGCACTGGGACAAGGTTGTGGAACATGCTTGCTGGTGGTGCTATTTGAGAGTGAGCAACGACACATGCAGGGCGGGAGGCATCTTTGCATGTGCCATGGACAGGAAATTGGCATGCACGCACAACCACAGAAGAAGCAGTGGTGTCACCTACAGACACTGTTTCTGGACCCTGGGGTTTGGCCCACTTAGTCGGGTGCTTTGCTGCCATGAGCCTGATTATGCTGTTGGTGGTCAGGCGGCTAGTTTTGATAGCCCTGCTGATGCTGGCCTGGCAGGTGGTGCAAATGGCCTTTTTGGGGTCATCTACATAATCTTTAAAAAGCAACCAGACTCGGGAAGACCTAACAGTTGTACTGGCAACTCCCGTTGTGTTGGCGTTACGGGGAACGCTTTCCCGCCTTGTGTCTGCGGCCACCACACTGCTTCTTCCTGCCTATTTTGGTGCTACTCCTCCCTCCCCCTGTGTTCTGCTGTCCTCGCTCTGCATGTCTCCCTGCCAGGTTGGGTCAGTTACTATATCATCCACCACCTCGTCTTTCAGTTTCGCACCCTGACTCTCTTCCTGACTTTCTGGCAATTGTGTCTCATCATCATCATCCACCTCTTGAGACAGTATTTGCATTTTCCCACCGTTGCCTTCATGTGACCGTGGCTACTCCAATATTTAGGGCATCGCTACATGCGTTCTCCTCTTGACTCGCTTGAAGCTGGCCGGGTGAGAGGCCCGAATCTACAAATGGAAAAGTGAACAGCTCTTCTGAGTGTCCAAGTATGGGATCAGTTGTCTCTGGGCACTCAGCATGGTGGGAGGAAAGAGGATCAGGGTGAGGAATATGTGGTCTAGACTCACTTCTACTGAGACTTGACCATGTGGAAGACAGGGTGGTGGTGATGGTGGCAAAGTGACTGGAAGCATTATCTGCTATCCAACCAACAACCTTTTGAAACTGCTCTGGATTCAATAGTGGTGTGCTGTGTTCCCCTAGTAATTGGGACAGGAACGTCGAGCGACAAGATGTGGGTGTTTGTTGTTGCGTAATTTCATCTTGCTCATGGCCAATTCCTCATCCTCGGCCTCTGCATGCACCATCACGTCCACTTCCCCGTCCCCTGCCATGCACCTTGCCCATTTTAAATGGAGGATAATATTTTCCACGTTCACGAGAAATGGTTGATTTTGGAACGCAGTTATATGTGATACGTCTGACAGAGAACCACGGTTTTAAATAGCAGGCCTGTAGTTTACTAATATTATTCTTCACAGAGACCTCTTGTGAATAGCTTGACCGACACACTGCAACGAAATGGAATGCAGAAATGGCTGATTTTGGAACGCTGTTATATGTGATCCGTCTGACAGAGAACCATGGTTTTCCATATCAGGCCTGTAGTTTACTAATACTATTCTTCACAGAGAGCTACTGTAGTGTGAATAACTTGACTGACACACTGCAACGAAATGGAAGCCAGAAATGGCTGATTTTGGAACGCTGTTATATGCTTTACATCTGACAGAGAACCACGGTTTTAAATAGTATGCCTGTAGTTTGCTAATACTATTTTACAGAGATGTAGTATGAAAAGCTTGACCAACACACTGCAATGAAATGGAAGGCATACATGGCTGATTTTGGAACGCTGTTATATGTGATACGTCTGACAGAGAACCATGATTTTAAATAGCAGGTCTGTACTTTACTAATACTATTCTTCACAGAGACCTAGTGTGAATAGCTTGACCGACATACTGCAGCAAAATGGAAGGCAGAAATGGCTGATTTTGGAACACTGTTATATGTGATACATCTGACAGAGAACCACAGTTTTAAATAGCAGGCCTGTAGTTTACTAATAATATTCTTCACAGAGACCTCTTGTGAATAGTTTGACCGACACACTGCAATAAAATAGAAAAGGATGCCAATATTTTCCACGTTCAGTTCAAATTTCTCGATTTTTATCACAGTAATATGGAAAAGATCTGGCTGTATTCTGCAGTGCTAACAAGCAAATGGAGCAGAAAAATGGTGTACTCTGGATTGCTTTTTAAGCAAATAACCAAGATTAAGATCAAAATAAATTTTGCCCTGATACCTGGGGCTATGTCTACAAATATCTATAAGAACAGCAGCAGCAGACAGAACGTTCAATGGACCTTTTTGTGCTGCACCATGCATTGCAGTCTGCCACATACCCTCCCTGCCTGCCCAACTCCTGCTATCACCACTGAATATATGCAGCTGGATTAGTCCTCAGAAGGACTGTTAGTTGAGCTGGATATACAGTATATATATATATGTTGTGGAGTACCTATCTATACTAAATATAAACAAGCAAATCTCTCCCTGACTCAGCAGTAGCTCTCCCTACTCTGACTGGTTCCAGGGTAGACTGACGAGCATAGCGGCGCCAGGGTAGACCTGATGACGCTGTGCGGGCAGCCAATCACAACCAACATGGCTACTGCATTACAGTGCGTGGCAAGCAATCCCTGCGTGTTCATTGGCTCTCTAAAGAGCGCCAAACATGCAGGGCGGGGACCCGAGTTCCCACCCGAGCTACCTAGAAATACTCGCTGAGCTTGTCGAGCACCATGATGCTCGGGTGAGTACCGAGCAGTGGCAAGCACATTCACTCATCATTAGTCACGTACTGTGCTGTCAGGGCAAGAAGAGGAGGAGGGTGACTCAGGGCGAGGAATGGGATAACACATTGGATGATGATGAGGTTGTGTATCCCACTTGGTGTGAACCCAGAGGCACGCAGCTGAGTAGCTCATCTGAGTAAGTAGAGGAGGAGGAAGACGAGGAGGTTACGCTGCATCCTACGGTGCAGACACGAAGTGATGCAACCACGATCAGCACTGCATCCTTACCTACAACTGTGGCAGTGACCAGCACCGGTCGCGGGTCTGCAGCTCGCAGGGGCGGCGAGGGTTGCGTAGCCGGTGCCTTTTTTAATACCACAAAGGATGAGCCAACTCACGTTATCTGTCAACTTTGCAAGAAAAATCTCATTAGAGGGAAAAAGTGCAATAATTTGACTACTACATGCATGAACCTTTACATGTGAAATCAACATGCGTTACTCTGGCAATCTCACTGCGATAAAATGCGGACCAGCGGACCTCAACAACCATCAGCCGCCCCATCAGCCGCATCTGCTGCTGCTTCCTCCTCCTCTGTTACCATGCCAAGTATTGTCACGCAGGTCTCCGACCATAGAACCTCTGGTTGTTTATCCGCTCCAGTCAGGCTGAGTGAGAACCTGTCAGCTGTAAAGGAAGTTGACATGCCTGCTGTTTTTGTTTCACCGAGCGCACCACATATTTCTCAATCCACCATAACATCTCCGCCTGCACCTCACTCACGGTCCAGCAGTTAGTCCGGTTAACCGTTCTTAGTACTGCAGCCAGCCCTCAGTCCCGCAGTTGTGTTCACGTAAAAGATTGTTTCATCTTACACATGACAAAGCTAAGAGATTAAACTCCACCATCTCCAATCTGTCAGCCAAGAAATTGGTGGTGTCAGGCCTTAATTTTTTAAAATTTGAAGACTCCTGATTGGGTCTCCATCTGCTGTGTTGGCTGTAGTGGAAGAGTTGTCGGTCCCCATTATACTATTTCTACTCTACTGAAATTGATGCTACTTAGGTGGTGTCAGGCCCTAATTTAGGTAAATGTGAACATTCCTGGTTGGGTCTTTATCTCCTGGGTTGGCTACTGTGGAAGAAGTGTCGGTCCCCATTATAATAGTTATACTCTAGGGAAATTAATTCTTTAGTGCAGATATTGTTCTCCACACAGGGGTACACATGATAAAATCTAAATTGTTTTTTTTACTACTGTGGTGCTTAAAGCAGGCTACATTTCATGTCTAATTCTTTGGTGCTGGTATTGTTCTCCATAAACAGGGACACATCAGTCATGAGCGAGCACTAAATGTGCTCAACTTGGTGGTTCAGCAGTTTTTCAAAACCTACCCAGATTTGGCAGAGCTGCTTGTGAAAGTATGCAGCATGTGTGCCCATTTTAGAAAGTCAGCTACAGCTTCCACCACCCTGGCAGTGCTTCAGCAGCATTTGCAGCTTCCAGCTCACCGACTGGTGTGCGATGTGACCACACATTGGAAATCAACGATGCAGATGTTGGGACGGATTTTTGAGCAGAAGAAGCCAGTTGTTGAGTACCAGCTTCAACACGCCCTTTGGAATTCAGGTCAGCTACCGCACATAAAAGCTGATGATGATGAGTGGGCATGGATGTCAGACATCTGTGCCAACCTCCAAAACTGTGAGGACTCCACCAAGATGGTGAGCAGTGATAACGCCATAATTAGCATCACCATCCCACTTCTCTGTCTCCTGAAATGCTCACTGCTCACAATTAAAAAGGAGGCATTGCAGGCGGAGCAAGAAACTATACAGGGTGATGCTACACAGCTCAGCCTCATCTCATCTCAATGCGGATTGGGTGATAATGAGGAGGAGGAGGAGAACATGGACAGTCGTCCTTTTGGTGAGGACAGGGAAGTCTTGGCTGTCTTGGAAGTCTTGATATCCCTCTTTCAGTCTGTGGGAAAGCTGTATGAGTTTCGCTCAATGATGACCTTCAGTGGCCTAAACCGTGGCTTTGCTTATGCACGTTATTTCTCAAAATGCATTGCAGATCAGGCCATTTCCCAACTCTGTAGTCATGAAATTCAAGGCATAAAGAAAGATGTTTGTGTGTGATTAAGCACCACCGAGAAGTGTGAGATTATGTTGGATGGGCTGCCCTTGCCCATGGAACAAGCTGCATTAGAGGACTTCCTGGGAGAAATGACAGCCGGAGTAGATACGGTTTCCCTCTATGCCAGTCCTTTCACCGAATTAAAGAATATGGCTGTGGTGAAATACAACTCTCACCAAGAAGCAGTGTCAGACTGAAGAATATTGGGCCAAACAGAGGATTTGATTCTGAGGGCCCACCTTTCTCCCCCGCTCAAGAGTCCCACAGCAGCTGCAAGGTTTGAGCGATGAACTCTCCTGAAGGAGAAGCCAGGGCCCACCAGAGGATTCTCCGGTCCAACCCTGCCAAAAAGCAGCCCTGGCTAAGAAAAGACTGTGTGAATGTTCCCAGACACTCTATGGCTGCTTTTTTACTGAGGAGGAAACAGGAGAACTCAGGAGAAATGAACGCAAACACGGGGATAACATACAAACTCCTTGCAGATGTTGTCGTTGGTGGTATTTGAACCCAGGACCTCAGCGCTGCAAGGCTGCAGTGTTAATCACGGAGCCACCGTGCTGCCCTCTCTGTTCTCCTTCTAATATGTAACAAACAGGTCATGCTGGAGAAACTTGCACCTACTGCCACTCAGTGTCTTCAGCTCCTTTGTGAAAAACTAATGTTTGGGCAGCCACTCAGTCTACCAAATAAAATTTCTGAGAACAAAATTGTGGATTGCTTCTCTTCTGGTACTGGGTACCAATACCAAACCACTGGAAATATTCCAGCCTGGTTGGAGGCAAGCTCTTTTCCCACAGAAAAGTACCAGCAGCAAGCTAAGGAGATGGTGGCATCTATCATCATGGAGTTACCTCATTGTCTGGTTTTTATACTAAAGATCCTGCTCATTTTTATAGTTTTAAGTGAGCACAAAGAGACTGTGGTTTCTGCTGCAGCGCATCCAGGCCGGGATAGTGGCGGAGAAATTGCTGTACCATCAGGTTGAGGATGCGAGCCGTGCAAGGCATGTGTGTGAGGTTGCCACGGCGTAGGGCCGCCACCAGGTTAGCACCATTATTGCACACGGTCTTCCCTGGCTCCAGGTTCAATGGAGATAGCCATTGCTTAAACTCAGCCTGGAGAGCTGTCCACAACTCTTCAAGTGTATGACTGCGATCTCCAAGGCATATTCATTTTAACACTGCCTGATGGCGGTGAGCCCTGGCTGCGCAGTACGGAGGTGGGGGAGAATATATCTGCACTGTTGGAAGGAGCGTTTCATTAAGGCAGAGGTTGAGGGCAGGTGGAGGCCCTAGAGGAGGTGGAGGAGACAGAAACACTGGAGGAAGTGTTAGATACAGGGGGTTGTCCCGCAAGCCTTGGGGATTCCAACACTTGCTGTCTAGTGACACCTTGGTGTCTAATAGTGGTTTAGTTCCCCTGGTGTTAATAGTTTAGTTCTCCAACCCTACCTGTTTAGTAGTTTAGTTTTCCAACCCCTGTTGTCTATTAGTTTAGTTCTCCATGTTCTGGTGTGTATTTGTTTCGTTCTACAACCCTAGCTATTTAGTAGTTTAGTTCTCCAACCCCTGTTGTCTATTAGTTTAGTTCTCCACGTTCTGTGGTGTATTTGTTTCATTCTACAAACCATCCATTAACGTCTGGTGATGAGGGTCAGGATTCTGCTTGGACCCTACTTCGTCCAGCCCCGGATCAACTAAAAAAAATTGGGGGCATCGCTGCACATGCTTTCCCCCTCTTGAGTCTGTGAGGCTTTGGATCAGACCTCTGATGCCCCGGAATACAATGTGTGAACAGCTCTGCAGACTCGCACATCTGTGGTTCCCCACAGTCAGTTGTGCGGTTGGAGAGTTGTGACATGGGGGAAAACAAGGGTAATTGGGTTGCCACCCCTGAGGACTGTACTGTGTGTGATGTTAAGGTGGAGGAAGAGGAGCAGAGGCCACTTGATACAGCTCCTGTCATCTACTGGAGCACATGCTTTTTCTGGCCCTGATCTGCAAAGCGCACCACTGTCTCGACATCATAGACTTGGCTCTATCTTGGATCTCTTCATACCTAACTGACCAGACATTCAGTGTCTCCCACTCACACACCATCTTCTCATCTTGCCCCCTATGTGTCGATGTTCCCCAATGTTCAGTTCTAGGACCAGGCTCTTCTCCATCTACACCTCCGGCCGGGGACAGCAAATAGAATCTCACGGCTTTCAGTATCACCTGTATGCTGATAACACACAGATCTACCTCTCTGGACCTGATATCTATTCCTTATTAACCAGAATCCCACAATGTGTGTCCGCTATTTCATCTTGCTTCTCTGCTAGATTTGTAAAACTTTACATAGATAAAACCGAATTCATCATCTTTCCACCATCTCATTCATCCCCCCAATTGACCTATCCATCAAAGTCAATGGCTGCCCACTCTCCCCAGTCCCGCAAGCTTGATTCTGATCTGTCCTTCAAATGTCAGATCCAAGCCCTTTCCATTTGCTGCTGACTCCAACTGCAAAATATCTCCGGAATCCACACATTCCTCAACCATGAATCTACAAAAACACCAGTGCCCTCATCATCCCCCCCCCTGGACTACTGCAAGCTAATGCTCTGTGGCATCTCTTCTACCATTCTCGCACCCCTCCAATCTATCCTAAACTCTGCTGGCGGACTAATCCACCTGTCACCCCGCTATTCCCCGGCTTCTTCCCTCTATCAATCCCTGCTCTGGCTCCCCTTTGCCCAGAGACTCCAGTTGAAAAGCCTATCTTTGGCATACTAAGCCATCGAAGACCTGTCTTCTCCATACATCTGTGGCCTGTACTTACCTGCGCGCAACCTCCCATCCTACCAAAATCTCATTCTCTACTTCCCTCTTATCTCTTCTTGCCACAATCACATACAAGTTTTATCTCATTAATCTCCCCTACTGTGGATCTCTGTACCCCAACATATGAGACTGTCACCTACCATGGAAACCTTGAAAAGTAAACTGAAGAAGACCCACTTCTTCTGACAAGCGTATAATCTATAGTAACCCTTGCTCCAGCATACCACTGCACAACCAGCTGTAACCTGACCTACTGTATCCTCACCCATTCTTTGTAGACTGTTTGTGTGCCCTTGCGGGCAGGGTCCTCTCTCCTTTTGTACCAGTCGGTGACCCCTTTTCACATAAAGCACCACGGAATAAATGGCACTATAATAATAAATAATAATAATTATACTAGTTGTATTTGAAGGTGTTGTGTATGCGTTTGGTTTTTCCCCCCATTGAATCCAATGGTGTTCGGCTATGCTTGGTGAATATTCAACGAATAAATGGGCAAATATTGCAAATTCGACGATCGTGATTTGAACCGAATATTGAAATATTAACTCATCTCTAGTAAGAAATAAAATATTCTGCTTACCCAGTAGTCACTTGTTCCATTATATAATTGTGATTATTATTAATTCTTATTACATATTTCTTAGGGAGGATGGAATAAAATAAAACTTGCTTTTTTGTTGTTTGAGAATTTTGCACCGTTCAACATGCAAAATAAATAGTGGTACCTTTATTTTTGTTTGTAACTTTTATTATATTTTCTTGTAGGATGGTTAGAAAAAACTGCAAATCTGGCATCAAACTTTGGCTATTGATCACTGCATCTAATGTTACACTGCCAGACTTGTAGTTATTCCTAATCCTAGCATTTGTGGCTACTATACACTCCTGCAGTATTTATGGGATCCTGTTGAAAGATATATCTGTTGCTGGTCATTTAAAGGTTATCTAAAAATACTGAAATAAATAAATGGTAAATTGTGAGTTTTACAATGTACTATGATCAATCATGAGCTCTCTAGTCTGCTATCTAAAGAAACTGCTTACAAGACAGTTTTTGCAGACTGTCTCAACTCTAATCAATTCTGCTAAATGTGAACTGAACTTTCATTAACATAAAAAATCATATGCTATTATTAGCATTATAATTAGTTCATCATTGTGTAGTTTTATGAATGCTATTTTAGACTCTCGGTGTACTAAGTATATTACCTGGCTTTTAATATCACCTTTCAATTTAAAAGGAATTTTAGCTTAACTTCCATATACTGTACATGGA
Source organism: Phyllobates terribilis (assembly GCF_046119375.1). Lineage (NCBI taxonomy): Eukaryota > Metazoa > Chordata > Amphibia > Anura > Dendrobatidae > Phyllobates > Phyllobates terribilis. Next base: position 698,900,186 of record NW_027362762.1, read on the forward strand.
GCATTAGAGATGATGTTTTTTTTATTTTCTCTTTTAAAACTTGCATTTTATTGATATGAATTCCAGGATTATATAGTCATTACTAGTGATGAGCGAGCATGCTCGCTACTGCTCGGTGCTCGCCCGAGCATCTCACTGCTCATGATGCTCGGCGCTCGCCGAGTATTTCCGGGGTTGCTCGGCAGGAGCTCGGGTCCCCTCCCTGCATGTTTGGCGCTCTTTAGAGCGCCAATCAACATGCAGGGATTGCCTGCGAATCATTGTAATTCCGCAGCCATGGTGGTTGTGGCATTACAGTGATTGGCTGGCCGCACAGCGTCATCAGGTCTATATAAGACCTGGCGCCGCCATGCTCGTCACAGTCACTCCGGAATCAGGCAGAGTAGGGAGAGGTGCTGCTGCGTCAGGGAGAGATTTGCTTGTGTATTAGGTAGTGTAGGGAGAAAAAACATACATTACACATATCCATCTTAACAAACTGTCCTTTTGAGGACTAACTAATCCATCTGCAAAGATATCAGGCAGACAGTGTATATAGGCAGGCCGGCAGGGTATATAGCAGACTGCAGTGCATATAGCACAAGAGGCTCCATTCCAATTCTGCTTTCTGCTGCTGTTAGATATTTCTAACAAAGGCCCAGGTCTCAGGGGCCAGGAATACTTTTTTGGGGATTTTAATCCTCATTGCTTGCTTAAAAAGCAATTCAGACAACACCATTTTTCTGCGCCATTTGCTTGTTGGCTGTGGCACTGCATAACACAGCCAGGTCCTTTCCATATTACAGCGCTAGAAATCCAGATATCTAAAACTGTGTTTTCTCCGTCACACCGATCACATACAGTCATCAAAGCAAAAGGTGGCTACTTTGAAGAACCTAGAATATAAGACATATTTTCAGTTGTTTCACACTTTTTTGCTAAGTATATAATTGCACATGTGTAAATTCCTAGTTTTGATGCCTTCAGTGTGAATGTACAATTTTCATAGTCATGAAAATACAGAAAAATCTTTAAATGAGAAGGTGTGTCCAAACTTTTGGTCTGTACTGTATACGTTGTCAGAAAATACTGCCATTTCTGGCCTCCATTAAAAATTTCCTTTAGTGTGGCACTGAAGCAATTCACACCAGTTTGCTGTTCAAACTACTTACCTACAGGCCAGGTATTTAAAACTCTGTTTTCTCCGTCACACGGATCACATATAAGTTCGCTCCAAACTCAGTCATTTGTAGTGAGCGTGGAAGATACTGTCCTCCATTTAAAATGGGCAAGGCACGTGGCAAGGGACGGGGAACTGGACGTGATGGTGATGGTGCATGCAGAGGCCGAGGACAAGGCCGTGGGCAAGCTGAAATTGTGCTACAACAAACACCCACATCTTCTCGCCCGACCTTACTGTCCCAATTCCTAGGGGACCGCAGCTCACCACTATTGAACCCAGAGCAGTGTCAAAAGGTTGTTGGTTGGATACCGGATAATGCTTCCAGTCACTTAGCCACCACCACCACCACCACCCTGTCTTCCACATGGTCAAGTCTCAGTAGCCATGAGTCTGGACCGCATATTCCTCACCCTGATCCTCCTTCCTCCCACCATGCCGAGTGCCCAGAGACAACTGATCCCACACTTGGACGCTCTGAAGAGCTGTTCACTTTTCCATTTATAGATTCAGGCCTCTCGCCCGATCCACTTGAAGCGGGGCAAGAGGAGATTGCGTGTAGCAATGCCCAAATATTTGAGCAGCCACAGTCACACGAAGGCAACAGTGGGAAAGTGTCACAAGAGGTGGACAATGATGAGACACAATTGCCAGAAAGTCAGGAGGAGGACCAGGGTGCGGAAGTGGAAGACGAGGTGGTGGATGATATAGTAACTGACCTAACCTGGCAGGAGGACATGCAGAGCGAGGACAGCAGCAAACAGGGGGAAGGAGGCAGAGCACCCCAACAGGCAGGAAGAAGCAGTGTGGCGGCCGCAGACAGAAGGCAGGCAACCATTCCCTGTAACACCAACACAAAGGAAGTTGCCAGTACAACTGTTAGGTCTTCCCGAGTCTGGTTGTTTTTTAAAGACTCTGCCGATAACCCCAAAAAGGCCATTTGCACCACCTGCCAGGCCAGCATCAACAGGGGTGGCAAAACGACTAGCCTGACCACCACCAGCATGATCAGGCACATGGCAGCAAAGCACCCAACTTTGTGGGTCGAACCCCAGGGTCCAGGAACAGTGTCTGCTGGTGGCACCATTGCTTCTTCCGCTGTTGTGCATGCAAGCCAATCCCCTGTCCATGGTGCATGTGAAGATGCCTCCTGCCCTGCACCTGTCATTGTGCACTCTCAAGTAGCAGCATCAGGAAGCACGTCCAGGTCCTTGTCCCAGCATAGCGTTCAGTTGTCCATACCCCAGTCCTTGGAGCGCAAGCACAAATATGCAGCCAACGCCCCACAGACCACACTACTAAATTCTCACATTTCATGGCTGCTTGCGCTCGAAATGTTGCCTTTCATGCCCTTGGAGACGAAAGCATTCCGCAACCTGATGGCGGCGGCCGTCCCTCGGTACTCAGTCCCCAGCCACCAATATTTCTCCCGGTGTGCCATCCCCGCATTACACAAGCACGTGTCCCAAAGCATTAGCCGTGCCCTCAACAAAGCAGTTACTGGGAAAGTCCACCTAACCACGCACACGTGGACAAGTGCTTGTGGGCAGGGACGGTACATCTCGCTGACGGAACACTGGGTTAACATAGTGGAAACCGGGACCCAGTCGGACCTTGGGACAGAACACATCCTCCCGACGCCAATGATTGCGGGCCCTAGGTCAATCAGGGTTGCCCCCACGGTCTACAGCTCCTGCACCTCATCTTCCTCAGCTTCCTCCTCCTCTTCAGCCTCCATCTCCGAAATGACCACATCAGTCACAAGCTGGAAGCACTGCCTCGGCCAAGCGGCAACAGGCTGTGCTGAAGCTAATATGCTTAGTTGACAAACCACACAATGCTGAAGAGTTGTGGACAGCTCTGAAAGAGCAGGCAGATCTGTGGCTCACACCGCTCAACCTACAGCCAGGCATGGTCGTGTGTGACAATGGCCGGAACTTGGTGGCGGCTCTGAGGCGAGGCGAGCTCACACACGTACCATGCCTGGCCCATGTGCTTAACCTCGTGGTTCAGCGGTTTCTCAAATCCTACACGGAGCTGCAGGATCTGCTTGTTAAAGTATGCCGTCTGTGTGCCCATTTTAGAAAGTCAGCTACAGCTTCCGCCGCCCTTGCCGTGTTTCAGCAGCGTTTGCAGCTTCCGACTCACAGACTGGTGTGTGATGTCCCCACGCGTTGGAACTCTACACTGCAGATGTTGGGAAGGATTTGTGAGCAGAAGAGGGCAGTTGTTGAGTACCAGCATCAACAAGGCCGTCGGTATTCAGTTCAGACTCCACACATAAGACCTCAGGAGTGGACATGCATGCCAGACATATGTACAATCCTCCAAAACTTTGAGGACCCCACCAAGATGTTGAGCTGTGATGATGCCATAATTAGCGTCACCATCCCGCTTCTCTGTCTTCTGAAATGCTCTCTGCTCACAATCAAAGAGGATGCATTGCAGACGGAGCATGATGAGATGGAGCAAGGAACCATACAGGGTGATTACACACAGCCCAGCCTCATCTCATCTCAATGTGGATTGGGTGACAATGAGGAAGAGGAGGAGGAGGAAGGGCAGGAGCTAGTTTCATGCACTATAGATGGTACTACCTGCACTGCTGTCATGCCGTCTGTTCAGCTTGGATGGCCAGAGGAGAGAGAGAAGGAGGAGGAGAGCATAGTCAGTCATCCTCTTGGTGAGGTCACGGAAGTCTTGCCTGTTAGTAGTCTGGTACGCATGGCTGAGTTTATGTTACGCTGCCTTTCCCATGACCCTCGCGTTCTCAAAATTTTGGGTGACAGTCATTACTGGTTGGTTACACTTCTAGACCCACGCTACAAGGAGAAATGTATTTCTCTTATTCCTGAGGCGGACAGGTCTACAAAAATGGGGCTGTACCAGAAGGCCCTTGTTGGGGAACTATTAAAAAAATTCCCATCTGAAAATGCTGGCGGCAGAGGGCACACTTCGTTGGACAACCAAGGAGTACAGGCGAGAGAGACACAACCTCAATCCAGCAGAGGCAGTGGAACACTGTCAAAGTTCTGGGAGAGTTTTCTCAGCCCCTCCCATCGTACAGGCCCTGAGGCATGGGGTACTCTCACAAGGAGTGCAAAGTTTTGGAAGATGCTGAGGGAGTAACTTGCCAACCGTACCAACGTCCTCCGTGATTCCTCTGTGCCTTATAATTATTGGGTATCCAAGCTGGATACGTGGAATGAACTGGGTCTCTATGCCTTGGAGGTCCTGGCCTGCCCAGCATTTTATCAGAACGGGTTTTTAGTGCCGCTGGTGGAATTATAACTGATAAGCGCATCCGCCTGTCAACTGAAAAAGCTGACAGGCTGACTCTTATTAAAATGTACAAGAGCTGGATTGGGCCAGACTTCTCAACACAACCGAATGATAGCAGAATAACATAAACTCAAATCCAGTGTCTTTTCTTGGGAGGTGTATTCCCATGCACCTTTTCACACCCAGACATGGGTATACGCTTCCTGATTTTGGCTATTTGCTCTTGTCCTCCAACTTCTCCTCATCCTCCACCACCATATCACCAGGGTGACCGTGGTCCGTGATGCAACACCCACATAATTTTTTTAAAGGGTGTTTATGATGCCCGTGACAATTTTTTTTAATACAGTATGTTCATGTATACCCCCCAGGGGTAAATGTTTGTCAGTCCATACACTTAGTGCATGGGTATTACAAGGGTAGGAGGCCCGCTCCTTTCTAATGGGAACATTTTTTTATGAGGCCCTCTTCCACATCACTTCCAAGGGGCATTGAAGTGCCTCCAAATTTTTGGCAGCCCTTGCATTCACTGCATAGGCCAACACTATGGGAGACTCTTTCCTTTCTAATGGTAATTTGTCGTTACTGTGGCCCTGCTCTCTTTCTGTTTAAATTGTTAGTGGGGTTTTTCCTAAATTTGGTCAGCCGTTGGACTCACTGCGTACCCTATAACTGTATAGCAGACTCTCTCCTTTCTAATGGGAACATGTCGTAATCGTTACTGTGGCCCTGCTCTATGTGGCTTTCAGAGTCCCTCCATCATCAATGAAACAGGATGTGTCTGATGATGTGTCACACACCACATTGCCAGATAAGGTTCTAAAATGTTAAAATGACATTTCCCGTTGAATGCATTTGCCTTAAAAAAAAAGCAAAACAGTAGGATCTTTCTTTAGTATAAAAACAGAGTCGCCAATGTAACCTCAATGTAATCACATTGTTCAGCTCCTGCACCTCATCCTCCATCTCCGAAATGACCACATCAGTCACAAGCTGAAAGCACTGCAGCACTGCCTTGGCCAAGCAGCAACAGGCTGTGCTGAAGATAACATGCTTAATGCTTAGGTGACAAACTGCCCAGGGCTGCAGAGTTCTTGAAAGCTGTAACACAGCAGCTTGATCTGTGGCTCTCACCGCTGAACATACAGCCAGGCATGGTCGTGTGTGATAATGGGCGTAACCTGGTGATGGAGAAATGACAGCCAGAGTAGATACGGTTTCCCTCTATGCTAGTCCTTTCACCAAGCTAAAGAATATGGCTGTGGTGAAATACAACTCCCACTGAGAAGCTGTTTCAGATTGAAAGACATTGTGCCCACCAGAGGATTTGATTCTGAAGGCTCACCTTTCTCCCCCACTCAAGAGCCCCATAGCAGCTGCAAAGTTAGCGCTCTCATGAACTCTCCCGATGTAGAAGCCAGGGCACACCAGAGGATTCTCTGGTGGGACCATCCAACCTGCCTAGAAGCAGTCCTGGCTAAGAAAAGTGTGTGGGAAGGTTCCTGGACACTCTAAGGCTGCTTTTTAACTGAGGTGGAAACCCACGCAAACATTGGGAGAACATACAAAGTCCTTGCAGATGTTGTCCTTGCTGGGATTTGAACCCAGGATCCCAGCGCTACAAGGCTTCAGTGCTAACCACTGATCCAATGTGCTGCCGTTCACCCTCTAATATCTAACAGGCTGGAGAAACTTGCACCTACTGCCACTCTATCTTCAGCTCCTTTGTGAGAAAATGTATTTGGGCAGCCACTCAGTCTACCAAATAAAATTCCTGAGAAAGAAATTGGGGATGGCTTCGCTACTGTTACTGGGGACAGTGCTAATACCATGGCGTCGTACCATAGTTTACTGGAAATATTCCAAGCTGGAAGGAGGCAACCAAATTCCCACAGAAAAGTACCAGTAGTAATGTTCAGGGACTCGCGCTTGTAGAAGTCAGAGACAACACCGGGGGAAATAGTGACGCCTGGGGACCGAGTATGGACACGCGGCATGAGGCATGAGGTTATGAAAAGCTTCCGCCTCCACGAGCCTAAAAGGCCACATTTCAAGTGCAAGCAGCTGCCCAGAAATCTGGCAGCTTAGTATTGCAGCCTGTGGGTGAGTTCTTGGCTGCATACTTGCGCTTGCATTCCAAGTAACAGAAGACTAAGCAGATGGTGGCCTCTATCATCATCATGGCCTCACCTCGGCACTATGAACTCTCCTGAAGGAGAAGCCAGGGCCCACTGGTGGAGTCTCGGGTTTTCTCATGGGTCCGTCCAACCCTGCCGAGAAGCAGCCCTGGCTAAGAAAAGTGTGGGGGAAGGTTCCTGGACACTCTATGGCTGTTTTTTTTTAATGTGGATCGGACGTGCTTATGCATGTTATTTCTCAAACTGGATTGCAGATCAGGCCATTTCCCAACTCTGTAGTCATGAATTAAATGTGCAAAGAAAGATGTTTGTGTGTCAAAGCACCACCGAGAAGTGCGAGTTGATGTTGGATGGGCTGCCATTGCTTCTGCAAAAGCTGCTTTAGAGGACTTCCTGGGAGAAATGACACCCAGAGTAGATACGGTTTCCCTCTATGCCAGTCCTTTCACCAAGCTAAAGAATATGGCTGTGGTGAAATACAACTATCAGCAAAAAAGCTGTGGACTGGCTCTGTACCGTCCCTGGCCACATTCACCTGTCCACGTGTTTGTGGTTAGGCGTTCCTTCCCAGTAAGTGCACTGGGGAGGGCACGGGTAATGTTGTGGGATCCGTGCTTGTGGAAGGCGGAGACGACACTGCGAGAAACAGTGGCGGCTGGGGACCGAGTATGGACACCCGGCCGCCGCCGGCATGAGGTTATGAAAAACTTCCGCCTCCATGAGCCTAAAAGGCCACATTTCATTTCAAGTGAAAGCAGCTTTAGAGGACTTCCTGGGAGAAATGTCAGTTGGGTAGATATGGTTTCCCAAGTCCTTTCACAAAGCTAAAGAATATGGCTTTTGTGAAACACAACTGAGCAAAAAAAGGCCACATTTCAAGTGCAAGCAGCTGTCAAAAATTTGGCAGTATAGTATTGCAGCCTGTGGGTTGGTGGGTGGCTGGCTGCATACTTGCGCTTGCATTCCAAGGAATGGGGTAGGGACAACTGAACGCTGCACTGGGACAATGACGTGGGTGATTGTTGCAAGTCTGCAACGACAGGTGCATGGCGGGAGGCATCTTCGCATGCGCCAAGGATCACTTATGATGGGCACACTTTTAGGCAGTGACCTGGGAGTCAGAGATGCTTCCAGAGGTCTTCCACATGCTATTCCCATGTCTTTTCAGCACTGTATGCATGTGTCTAATGATGTGTCACACACCACATGGCCAGATAAGGTTGTGAAATGTTAAAATGACATTTCCTGGTGAATGCATTTGTCTTGGTTGAAAGCAATGCAAAAGTGCAAAAACGCATCAAAAACGCTACGTGTGAACATAGCCCAAGCTGTGGAGGAGTATTTTTGTTTTTGGTTATTTATTTTGCCTTATATACAAGTCATTACCCTGGAAAGGATGTCCCTTAACATATTTCCCAGGAAAATCCATTTTGGTTTCGTTTTTGTATGTTTTATTGTGAGTCCGTAAAAGTGGCGTAATACTCTGACAACGTTGTTGACAGCAGTGATCTGGGAGTCAGAGATACTTCCAGGGGTCTTCCCCATTCTGTCCCCATGTCATTTGAGCACTGTTCCCATCGATTTAGGCAATTTTTAGGCCCTCTGCAGAGGGGGGAGCCGCCAGAAAAATGCTCGAGTTTCCCATAGACTTACATTGGGCTCGTTGCTCAGGTCGAGCACCCGAGTATTCCAATGTGCTCGACCTGAGCAACGAGTACCCGAGCATTTTAGTGCTCGCTCATCACTAGTCATTACATGATGATGTTGGTTCTGGCCGTAATGCACATTTTTCCTGCAATTACCAAGTCTAAGTATTTGATGCATGAATGCGGGACCCTTGATTGATGAATCCCCTTATTAATGATGGTCAAAATTCTCTATGACTTCTATGTACTTTAAAGGTGTTTTTGGACATACAGGTACAACGTGGTTGTCCTCATGATACAACATGTTTAATACAATAAAACGCTATATTTAGTACTGCTCTCCATTTTTTCCTATATTTTGCATTGAAAATGTCTTCAACTCCTGCACATCCTGAGTGGTCCTTGAATGTTCTGGTTCTCTTGCAGACTGCAGCCGCTTTTTTTTTCCCATTTTTCCATTTACTGCATTTATGTTAACTATGCTATTACTATATTTTTGGAGACTAAACAATGAATTAATAAGTTAATATATACCTCTCATTCTATTCACAGAAGCTGTTGCCATAGGACTCTCAGTGGCATGTTATACTATTTCACTACTAGCAGTAACTTTACCGATGTAGATGGCACAAGCTGCTGAGCCCACCGATTAGCCACATCGGTCATGTGTGCTGTAGTCATGATGACACTGCTGTCTGCAAAGACTTGTGCAGAGAAAATTGACCTCCTTCTAGTTTAGAAGGATTCAGCTAGTAAGTTTTTAATCATGTCATGTCATAGACCTAATGAAAAACAGAATAATTAATTGGGTAGAAGGGCAAAATAATCCATTGCAAGTGCACAATGCTATATAATATGTTTGCAATATATTAAAACATGGGAGTGTACTTTTAAGTTATCAAAAGTCGATGGGGATGAAAAACTTATGCCTGGAAAATCTACTCAGCTCCTCCTGCCAATAACCTGCTGCCCATAGATATTACATCAAAGTAAGGGGCGCGGTGCTCTAGTCCGCGCTCCGCATGTTTCGCTGGTGTTACACAGCCAATAAACATGCGGGGATTGCCTGCCATACACGGTAATGCTGTAGCCATGTTGCCTACTGACATTAGGCGGCGTGCCCACGATCAGTAATACTAGCATTCTGGACACAGCGTATTTTCACTGCTTCCAAAACACTACATTTTACAGCACAAGCACAGTGCATGGAATTGATATAAATCCCATTCCCACTTCTTTTTTACACTGTGTAAAATCACCTGCGGTGCGGATTTCCAAGCCACTGCATGTCAATTTCTCTTGTGGGAACGTTCAGTTTTCTGTGCAGAATTTCCCCATAGACTTGCATTAAATGCGGTAAATCTGCAGTTAAAAAAGCACATGCATTGTAAGTGTGTTCGCGCCAGTGTTTTTAGCCTGGTTTTAATAAATAAATAATGTTAAAAAAAAACGTGGGGTCCCCCCTATTTTTGATAACCAGCCAAGTGAGACTATGTGCCCACGCTGCGGAAATGAAGCAGAAATTTTCTGCTTCATTTCTGCATGTTCTCTCCCGGATAAACGCATGCGGAATTGCCTTGGTTTTTATTGCATTGCAAAGGCAATTCCGCTTGCGGAAACGCAAAATTAAATGACATGCTGCGGATTTTTCCACGCATCATAAACGCTGCGGAAAAATCCGCAGCATGGGCATTGAACTTGCGGAATCCCCTTGGGGACCATGGGGAGCGGATTACATAGCGTTTCACAAGCGTTTACGCTGCGGAAATTCCGCAGCATATACGCTTGCAAAACGCTACGTGGGCACATACCCTTAAACAGACAGCTGCAGGCCGATATTATCAGGCTAAGAAGGTCCCTGGTTATTGTTCCCACCCCAGCCTAAAAAAAAAAGAGCACACAGCCATCCCAGAATTAGCACATCACATTAGACTCTTTCTGATTTTCCTGGTCTGGTGGCAATCGGGGTAATGGTAGTTGAAGTTGATGACAGCTGTGATTTGTCAAAATGCACATCTGCCATCAACCCTTGGAGTTAGTAATGGAGAGGTGTCTATTAGACACCCTGATTACTAACCTGGTAATAAAAAATAAAATCACACTTAGAAAAAAAACACATTATTTGAATAATTATTTGATTCCAATTTATTGAAAAAAAAATTCTATGTAGGTCCAAAGTGCTTTACCTTTGGTTATCAAAAATCGTTGGACCCCACGTAGTTTTTTCATTTATTTATTTATGTTAATCTATGTACAGTAAAATACACACGCATGGCACTAATTATGTATCTCATATCTATCTATCTATTTATTGTATCTACTCCATATCTATCTATATCTTTGAACATCTAAATAACATACCAAAGAGAAGCAAAATAGAATGGGTTAAAAAATCAGCAAAAACGCATTCGGCACAAACACATGAAAAATCACAGACAAAAACAAGGAAAAAAGCGAGTGAGCTGAGGTGCAGGATTCATGCGGACATTCAGCTGCGTGAAAGCTTGTACAAACACTGATCATGGAAACATACCCTAATACTCTGACAACATTGATCCCAGCAGCGACCTAGGAGTCAGAGATGCATCCAGGAGTCTTCCCCATGCTGTTCCCATTCCATTACAGCGATTTTCCTAACCCCCCCAGCCCTCCTGTTAGGGTCTCCCGGAAAAATACTTGAGTTTTCCATCGACTTTCATTATACTCATTACTCGAGTTGAGCCCGTCCGAGCGTCTAACTTGCTCGATTCGAGTACTGAGCACTCGAGCATTTTAGTGCTTGATTATCACTGACTAAAATCACTACTGTATGTCCTTAGGGGGTAATTAATTGAAATTCATGTCAATTTTGGTGCTGGTAGCCTCTGCAAGAGTTGTAAGAATCTATGACAAGCTGAAAAATTCTTGAGGCACATGCCCTTGGTGAAAGCAGGTCCAAAGCCATTAGAAAGTAAAACTTAAAAAAAAGTCAAAAGCCTTGAAGTTACTGTTTATACTTAAATTTGTTGGCTCCATAATCTGTCTGTATGGAGATGACACAGAATACAGAGACAATGTTATTTTATAGAGAGGTTTATAACTACTATATCCTTCACAGACGTTACTTCACATGTATTTTTTGCAGTTTCTATGCTTCTAAGATGAAGTAAAGTGCATTATATGACATCCACATGGAACAGTATCTACCTCACTATGACACCTGATGATTATTAGAAATGATGTTACTTTGCTCCCTGATCGGCAGAATAGCTTATTCTGCAGCGCTTACCTGACAGACCCATTATAAGTCAATGGGATATATCAAGATCTATTACCAAATGGATCTGTCACTTTCACCATGGTTCCCGTAATAACAGAAGCTTTGTGTGAACAGAGACTAACACAAAAAGGATTTCGTATTACTGTTGTTCGAATTTTTATGTTGCAAAATTGTTAATGAGGTTGAAAACTGCAAGATGACAGGCAGACGGGGTTAACAAGAGCTTCTTGGCCCGGTCAGCCTGTGATACATAATAGTGCCAAGGAAGCACAGGAGTCTGGAGCTCTGAATTCTCCTTGTCAGCATTTAAACAATGTCAAACCAATAAATCACTATCCCACAGCTGGTAAAACCAAGTTCTTCATTCTTGTTGACGAAATAACACCAGTAAAACAAAGTATCGCATATCTCATCTGAGGATTACTTGAATCTTCTACCATTTATTGCTCTAAGTGAGGTATTATAATTCTGTATGGAATGTATATTCATATTTTTTGCTGATTTAACTTTTTGCTGCATTTCTTTTCTTTTCTTTTGGCTTAGACATTTTACACCTTGGATTCTAAAATGAACAACTCATTATTTATCCTATTAACCAATTCAGGACTGGGCCATTTACCCTTCTCCTAACGAAAGCACATTTTGTTTGTTTTTTGCACGAGCTGTAAAAAAATTTTCACTTTGGGATATAAAACAATTTTTGCATTTTTTTTTCAAGATAAATGAATCTTCATTTTATATTATTTTTATACTCTCTTTTTTTATTTTTTATTTCGCCAAAACAGGTGATATCTGTAGGAAAATATAGGAAATTAATTACATGTCTGTTTTTCACATCTGTTAAAAAAAAATTACAACCACAAAGGACCACTAAAATACATTTTAATATTTTTTGCCCATTCTGTAACAATTATTTTTATACAGTACAGACCAAAAGTTTGGACACACCTTCTCATTTAAAGATTTTTCTGTATTTTCATGACTATGAAAATTGTACATTCACACTGAAGGCATCAAAACTATGAATTAACACATGTGGAATTATATACTTAACAAAAAAGTGTGAAACAACTGAAAATATGTCTTATATTCTAGGTTCTTCAAAGTAGCCACCTTTTGCTTTGATGACTGCTTTGCACACACTTGGCATTCTCTTAATGAGCTTCAAGTGGTAGTCACCGGAAATGGTCTTCCAACAATCTTGAAGGAGTTCCCATAGATGCTTAGCACTTGTTGGCCCTTTTGCCTTCATTCTGCGATCCAGCTCACCCCAAACCATCTTGATTGAGTTCAGGTCTGGTGACTGTGGAGGCCAGGTCATCTGGCGTAGCACCCTAGCACTCTCCTACTTGGTCAAATAGCCCTTACACAGCCTGGAGGTGTGTTTGGGGTCATTGTCCTGTTGAAAAATAAATGATGGTCCAACTAAACGCAAACCAGATGGAATAGCATGCCGCTGCAAGATGCTGTGGTAGCCATGCTGGTTCAGTATGCCTTCAATTTTGAATAAATCCCCAACAATGTCACCAGCAAAGCACCCCCAAACCATCACACCTCCTCCTCCATGCTTCACGGTGGGAACCAGGCATGTAGAGTCCATCCGTTTACCTTTTATGCATTGCACAAAGACACGGTGGTTGGAACCAAAGATATCAAATTTGGACTCATCAGACCAAAGCACAGATTTCCACTGGTCTAATGTCCATTCCTTCTGTTCTTTAGCCCAAACAAGTCTCTTCTGCTTGTTGCCTGTCCTTAGCAGTGGTTTCCTAGCAGCTATTTTACCATAAAGGCCTGCTGCACAAAGTCTCCTCTTAACAGTTGTTGAAGAGATGTGTCTGCTGCTAGAACTCTGTGTGGTATTGACCTGGTCTCTAATCTGAGCTGCTGTTAACCTGCAATTTCTGAGGCTGGTGACTCGGATAAACTTATCCTCAGAAGCAGAGGTGACTCTTGGTCTTCATTTCCTGGGGCGGTCCTCATGTGAGCCAGTTTCTTTGTAGCGCTTGATGGTTTTTGCAACTGCACTTGGGGATACTTTCAAAGTTTGTCCAATTATTTGGACTGACTGACCTTCATTTCTTAAAGTAATGATGGCCACTCATTTTTCTTTACTTAGCTGCTTTTTTCTTGCCATAATACAAATTCTAACAGTCTATTCAGTAGGACCATCTGCTGTGTATTCACCAGATTTCTGCACAACACAACTGATGGTCCCAACCCCTTTTATAAGGCAAGAAATCCCACTTATTAAACCTGACAGGGCACACCTGTGAAGTGAAAACCATTTTCAGTGACTACCACTTGAAGCACATCAAGAGAATGCCAAGAGTGTGCAAAGCAGTCATCAAAGCAAAAGGTGGCTACTTTCAAGAGCCTAGAATATAAGTCATATTTTCAGTTGTTTCACACTTTTTTGTTAAGTATATAATTCCACATGTGTTAATTAATAGTTTTGATGCCTTCAGTGTGAATGTACAATTTTCATAGTCATGAAAATACAGAAAAATCTTTAAATGAGAAGGTGTGTCCAAACTTTTGGTTTGTACTGTATATCAAACTCGTTTTTTTTTTTTTGTCGATTGAGGTGAGGCTTGTAACAACGGACGCCAAGCTTGTGGAAAAAAGAATTGATTAAAGTACTTTTCTCTGTAATCAGACCACTGCTATGGGCCATACAGATATGTATAGATTTACTTTTCTATACCCTGTATGGCCATAGTGGAGGTCTGATATCGCCCAGGGGGATGACAGATTCCCTTTAACAGTAAAAATGCCCTCTTACAAAGTATTAATGCGTTGAGTGCCCCCTTTGCAGATAATAGTGTCTTAATGAATAATAAGGCCCCAATTGTCCATAAATAAATATTGTCTTCTGAGTGCCCTCTTGGCAAGTATTAATTCCCTTGACTGGCTCCTAAACACAGGCACAGAGAGTGTAGGACTGGGCCCCCATTGAGCCTTGCACTACCACTCTATTTAACAATTAAACGAGGAATGCACCCAGGGAATTAGGTGGGTCCCACCATATGAGAAACTAGTAGGCCTTGGTGGGTACCATAGTTTTTATCTTTAAGACTGGCAGTACTGCCCTGATGGTGGTCATGTGTCCAACGTGCAGTACTGGGCTAATAGAGACCTATGTATCCACAGGCTGATATAAAGACACACAAACCTGCTATACTGGTCAATTTCTGGATCTCCATTACCTATTTCAGCAAAAAGCAGTAAAGTCCTAAGTTACTTACCGGTAACGGGATTTCTCAGAGACCATGACAGCACCACGAGAGGAGGTCCACCCACCAAGGACAGGAAATCTACAGGCTTAAAAAGGGCGGCACCCCTCTCCACCTCAGTTGGATTACAGAGCATGAGAGGACCGCCAGGTTAATAAACACAACAAACAACCATAATTTTATCATACCACGCGACACCTATTAAGTGTGAGACTATAATAAATAAAAAGGGAGTGCTCCCACAAATGTGAAGGGAGGGAATATAAGGGTGATGTCATGGTCACCGAGAAATCCCGTTACCGGTAAGTAACTTAGGATTTTATCGGTCGACCATGACAGCACCACGAGAGAATTACAGAGATGAAAGTAATCAAGGGAGGGACCACAGCCTGGAGCACTCTTCTTCCAAAGGTGAGGTCAGCCGATACACCCATATCTAATCTATAGTGTCTATAGAATGTAGAGGGAGAGGACCAGGTAGCAGCCTTACATATGTCTTCTATCGAGACACCTGTCTTCTCAGCCCAGGAGGTTGCTACAGCCTACAGCCTGGAATAAGCCTTCAACCTTTCAGGCACTTCCTTGTCATTAGATGTATATGCTAGAGAAATGGCCTCCCTAATCCAGCTAGCTAAGGTGGATTTTGTGACTTTAGACCCCTTCCTAGACCCTTGGTAAGATATAAACAAAGAGATATCTTTCCTAAAGTCTTTGATGACTGAAAGATACCTAACCATACATCTCCTCACATCTAACGTATGTAATTGCGCTTCTTTCTGATTACTTGGATTGAGACAAAACGAGGGTAGGATGACTTCCTGAAGTCTGTGGAAGCCAGTGGCAGGATATAGGCAGGATCTGGCCTAAAGATTACTCTGTCATCCAGGATCTGTGTAAATGGCGAGGCTATAGACAGGGCCTGGATGTCACCAATTCTCCTGGCCGAGGTTAAAGCTATCATTAAAGCTGTCTTAAGGGAGAGGTTTTTGAGAGTTGCTGACTCTATTGGTTCAAAAGACGCGCCAGTTAAGGCTGTAAGAACCAGATTTAGGTCCCAAGGGACTAAGCTATTTTTAACAATAGGTCTGGATCTAAAAGCTGCCTTGCTAAAACGAGAAATCCAGTAGTTACCTGCTACATCACAGCTATACAGGGCGCAAGACCTTTCTGTAGAAATTCTGGGATTTTCCCAATTGGTGCTGACGCGCCCTGGGCCTATGTGATGTAGCGTTGCGCACGCAGGGACTACCCGGAGCCGGATCTGATAGGGGTAGTAGTCTCGTGGTGGTGACCCGGTCCGTGCCCAGGGAGTCAGACTCAGTGGCGGTATATTAGCAGTAGATGTAGGACGACTACGCCACCCGTTGAATGCAGCTATGGAGCTGCCGCTGCAGGGCAGACCGCTGAGGCCGGTGGAAGGATGGTGCAGCGTGGATGGTATAACCCCCAACGGGAGGGGTATGGCCTCAGGGCAGCCGACGTGGATGATGGGGGTAGCAGGAATCACTCAGAGACGATGCGGTGTAGTTCAGGGTCTTTACTGGTGACAAAGATAGACCCTCCCGGAGTACTGGCTAGCGGTCGGGGCCTGGTCAGTCCTTGAGCTGATGGGATCCCCCTTGGCCAGGCGGAGTTGTAGGCCTCCCCAACTAATTGTACTCTTCTGGCTACCTTGCTAGAGGCGGGTAAAGGTAGCCCACGTCCCTGAGTGTACCGTGTGGTGCTCACCCGTATGGCCGGTGACTCGGGGCCTTCTAGTAGCTTCCGCTCCACAACGGCGGTGCTGGTCCCACTCTTGTGACCGAGCCTTCGGGTTTCTGGGCCAGAGAACCTGAAATCCCCTGCCGGTCGGTTTCTGCTGCTGGGTAGGAGTTAGTCCCCACAGCCTCGGACTCCAGGTCCGGTAAGAAATCTTCAATCAGGGCGAGCTCTACAGCTTCCAGCCCTGACCTCCTCTTAGCACGACTCCCACAGAGCTCCTGATCTTTCTTTCCTATTACTGCTTCTCTTCTTCTCTCTACTCTTCTCCTCTAACCCTGCCTCAGCCCCAGGTTTATATAGGGGAAGTCCTTCCCCTCCCAGGACCGGGCAGGAGGTGTGGCATGCATAGGATTCCTGACCAAGAGACCTCCCACCTGCTCTCAGACATAACACTGCTGTTACTGTGGAAACCAGACCCCTGGGGTGCCACATTCCCCCCTAGTGAAATTTAGTACTCCGGGACTAAACATATTTTAGAAAAACATAACCAATACAAACAGAAACGGTACAATAGAAAAAAAAAACATATTAGAATGGTCACGGCGTGTCCGCAACCGGGTGCAGTTTTTGAAGAAAAGCAAGGTGTCCATTTCACCAAAACAGGGAGACGTAACCAGGTAGGGGTCTGTCCTGCCCCGAGTCCTTAACAGTCTTTAGTCCATTCCTAAGTTACGCTCCAACCAATTGTACAAGGATTTCCGGTAATCCACCAAGGACTCCTAAAAATAACTAGAAACACATAATTATTTACAAGTAACAGACAGGTGACCACAAATAAAACAATTTAAACACTTCAAATCCTCCAACGTGCGGGTAACTGGCCTCTAGTGGCCCTAGTGGACCTACGGAGCTGACTGTCTGGCCCTGAACTACAGGGTGTAGGAGCTGTCAAGGATAAACTGGGCAGCTGTCTACGGGCTCTTTGGCTCACTAGGGGTATGGCAGGCTCACTATAAGCAGAGGGTTGATCCTCCTGATCTGCTTGTGTGGAGTCTTCTGCCTCCTGGACCGGCTGTTCTTCCAGCTCTACCGGTTGCTCCGTAAGTACTTGGGATGCTGGTTGGAGGAACGTGAGGACGGGTACCACAACTGCACCATTGACTTGAGTCCAGGACCGAGGGAAGTCTCCGAGCACAGTACTAACCACATCTTCCCTTTCCTCTACGGGTCGAGGGTCTTCTTGTTCCTCTTCAGGGTTCCGTAGCTGTTCGGGACACTTCTTCAGGTGATCCCGGGATACAATGATTGTGGTTTCCCCTCCGTCTTTACTGATGGTACAGACCTTTAGGTTGTCGTGGCTTGAGGGCAGTACGATGTACGGGTCCTTCTCCCACTGGTCGTCCAACTTGTGGAGCCGTCTTTTCCTCTTCAAGACCTGCTCTCCGGGTACCAAGGGAACAGCGGGAGCATACTGGTTGTAAGTTTTCTCTTGTCTTTCCCTAGCTAGACAGAGACTTCGCTCCACGCTCTCCTGTACTTTCCGGTACTGCTGCTGCCTCTCTGTGTCCCAGTCTGCTTTCGGTGAAGTGTCCTCGGGTGTCAGGACTCCCATCTCCAGGTCAACAGGTAGCTTACCGGGTCTTGCCCTCATTAGGTAAGCCGGGGTACAGTTGGTGGAACCTACAGGGATGTAGTTGTATAGGTCCACCAGGTCGGGCAGCTTCTCAGGCCACAGACTGCGTTCTTCCAGGGGCAATGTTTTTAGAAGATCTATCACCACCTGGTTCATTTTCTCACAAAGTCCATTAGTTTGCGGATGATAGGGTGTCGTACTGATCTTCCGGCAGCCATACAGAGTACAGAACTCTTGGAAGACCTCCGCTTCAAAGGCAGGTCCCTGGTCCGTCAGCACCTGCTCTGGGTAGCCGTATGGACGGCAGAAGTGCTGCTGGAAGGCTCTAGCTGCTGTTTGAGCCGTTAAGTCCTTGACGGGGACGACAACCAAGAACTGGGAGTAGTGATCCACGATGGTTAATGCGTAGACGTAGCCACTTCTGCTTGGGGTCAGTTTTACATGATCCAAGGCTACCAGTTCCAACGGCTGCCGGGTGACGATGGACTGAAGGGGGGTCTTCTGGCTGGCACGGTCCTTCCTTCTTAGGTTGCATGGGCCACAGTCTCTGCACCACCTCTTGATGGTTCCTCTCATGCCTACCCAATGGAACCGCCCGCGCAGCAGGAACTCCAGCTTCTTCCATCCGAAGTGCCCAGCCCCGTCGTGGTATGCCTCCATCACCATAGCTGCGTCCCTTCTTGGCACCACTACTTGCCAGATCAGTTCATGCGTCCGGGAGTTAACCATTCTGCGGCACAACTTCCCCTTGTAAAGGAACAGTCGACTCTTCTCTGCCCACAGTTGCTTGGCCTCCTCCGGAGCGTCTGGGTCAAGGCGAGCTTCTGGCTGAGTCAGCATCTCCTTCACCAGCCGGACGGCAGGGTCACTGTCTTGCGTTTCTGCCCAGTTGTAGTGAGGTAAGGGGTTGAACGTAGCGGCTTGCTTACCCCTTACACGGTGGGAATACTGGATAGTCCCATGACGGTGGAACGCAGGGAGTTCGACCTCTTCCAAATCTTCTGAATCCTCACCCTCGTCCGGTAGGTTTGGCATCCTGGACAGGGCGTCCGCGTTGGTATTGGAGCGTCCTGCCCGGTATTTGATTGTAAACTCATAGTTGGACAAGCGGGCCATCCATCTCTGCTCTAGGGCACCGAGTCTTGCAGTGTCCAGGTGTGTCAACGGGTTGTTATCCGTGTACACGGTGAACCGGGAAGAAGCGAGGTAGTGCTTAAAGCGTTCGGTGACTGCCCACACCACTGCCAGGAACTCTAGCTTAAATGAGCTGTAATTCTCAGGATTTCTTTCGGTGGGTCGCAGTTTTCGGCTGGCGTAAGCAATTACCCGTTCTTTCCCCTGCTGGATCTGGGATAGTACGGCTCCTAACCCGATGTTACTGGCGTCGGTGTAGAGGATAAAGGGTTGGCTATAATCAGGGTACGCCAGGATTTCATCCCCCGTGAGGGCCATCTTCAGCTGGCGGAAGGACTCTTCTTCCAACTTCTCCCATCTGAAGGGCGGCTTCTGGTTCTTGGCCTTCCTGGACTGGCCTATCAGGAGGTCCTGCATAGGAGCTGCCTTTTTGGTGAAACCGGGTATGAACCTTCGGTAGTAGCCTACCAACCCGAGGAACTGCCTCACTTCCTTTACACTGGAGGGGCTTGGCCATTCCTTAATTGCGGTGATCTTATCAGGGTCGGGAGCCACTCCGTCAGCACTCACCACGTGTCCCAGGTACTGCACCTTTGGCTTCAGGAGGTGACACTTGGAGGGTTTCACCTTTAGGCCGTAACTTGCCAGAGCTTCAAACACTTCCGCCAGGTGCTTCAGGTGGTCCTCGTAGGTTTTGGAGTAGACGATGACATCGTCCAGGTATAACAGGACCGTCTCAAAGTTCCGGTGTCCCAGACAGCACTCCATCAATCGCTGGAAGGTTCCTGGTGCGTTGCAGAGTCCAAACGGCATGCAGGTAAACTCACTAAGTCCCATCGGGGTGGTGAATGCGGTCTTTTCCCGATCCGCCTCTGCTACAGGAACCTGCCAGTACCCGCTAGTGAGATCCAAGGTGGAGAAGAAGTTAGCAGATTTTAAAGCAGCCAAAGACTCCTCTATTCTTGGTAAGGGGTACGCATCTTTGTGTGTGATACGGTTTATTTTCCGGTAATCTACACACATTCTCATGGTGTTGTCTTTCTTTTTGACCAAGACTAGTGGAGCTGCCCAGGGGCTACAGCTTTCCCTGATTACCCCAGCCTCCTTCATGTCTCTAAGCATCCCCTTGGCGTGTTGGTAGTGTGCAGGGGGTACGGGTCGATACCTCTCTTTTATGGGAGGATGGTCTCCCGTGGGGATGTGATGTTCTACCCCCTTGACTCGCCCAAAGTCTAACGGGTGTTTACTAAACACTCTCTCGTACTCTTGAACCACCCGGTAGACTCCCTGTTTCTGGTGGGAGGGAGTGGAGTCAGTACCCAAATGTAGTTGCTGACACCAATCCTCCATTTGTTGTTTAGAGCCGTTACCTTCCTCCGGAGAAGATGGAGGCAAGGGTTCTACGGACTGTATAGAATTCTGATTGATGGTATACAATTTGGCTAGCGTGGCATACCGGGGCAGGTACACTTCCCTCTTCCCGATATTTATTATGCGAACGGGCACCCTCCTATGGCGTACATTGACCACCCCCCGTGCTGTCAAAATGGTGGGCCTACTGTCTGAGTAAACTGGTTCTACCATTGCCTGGTAATCTCTACCTCTCAGACCAATAGCCGCCCGGCACCAAATCATCATTTCACTTTTTGGGGGCATGGCAATAGGAAAAGGGTCACACATTCTCACGCTACCAATCTCACCGCCGGAGAGTTCCACCTGTTGCCGTCGCATCAGTGCCCGGATCTCTTTTTGGAGCACTCGCTGCTGGCCGGAGCTGGCGTTCTTGGCAACCTGCTGTAAAATAAAAATCACCTCTGCAAGACAATTTTCAATTACATTAGTTCCTAGAGTTATCTTAGGGTGACTCTCGCGCTTGTCAATGTCCACAATGATCAGTCCCTGGGCTGCCAGCTCGACTCTACCGATTTTAATGGTCACCTCTTTAAATCTGATCTGTGGCACGGGCTGACCATTGCTGGCGATGATACTCAAGTCGTCGTCAGGGTAGCGGGTTATATCCGAGTCATTCCAGTACTGCTTGAAGAGCACGTACGGGATGGTGGTGACCTGTGACCCAGTGTCCAGTAGGGCACTCATAGGAATGCCATCCAGTACCACAGGCAAGACTGGACGTCCTCCCACATATTTGTCACGCCAGTTTGATGGGCCTGATGATCTTTTTCCTAGGGGTTGGCCCTCTACCCTAGGTTGTGCCAGTTTAAAGGACAGTACCTTGCCATATGTCCGGGTTGATTGCAGCGGCGGCAGATAGGTTGTCCGTCCTCGTTGTATCGGTCGCTGGGTCTTCCTCTGGCCGGCCGGTGGGGTCCTCCTTGGTCGGCGCCACGGGATGTCCTCCGGTCCGGATGCCAGCTGGATCTTCCCTGGAGTAGAAACCTGTAAAGACTGCACAGTTCGGGTTAGCGCAGCAACGCTTTTAGCTAGCTCTTGGACCTGATGGTGCAGGTCGGGAGCCGGGTCATTGTTCAAAGCCTGCGCATCAGCTCCCACAGGCCCTGCCGACAAGGGCGCCGCCTCCTGGTGGTAAGTGGTAGTGGGACGTCTGTGGGTCACAACGCCACCTGGTGCCGGTTCTCGGAGCACCCGGATGGCTCTGTCCTTGAACTGTGCAAATCCCAGATGAGGGTCCTGTAAGGCCATTGCCCGCAACTGGGTTCGGTGGGCATTGCAATATAAACCCTCTATAAATTGTTCAGTCAACAGCCGGTCCTCGTCTCCCACGCCGTCAGGGTCAGTCTGCTTAATGGCTCTCAGGGCCTCTTGTAGGTTTAGTGCATAGTCCCTTATACTCTCTTGTGCTCGCTGCTTGCACCCGTAGAATCTAAGCTTGATCTCGGCTGAGGTGCGGGTATCAAAGGTGTCCTTCAGCCGGGTTAGTATCCCTGCGACAGTCCTCCCCCCAGGTGGCCAGGACTTTACCTCCCTTTGGGCTGCCCCAGTTAATTGGGCCACCAGGATGCTCACTTTTTGCTCTTCTGTGAGGGGGTACACCTGGAAGAGGCTATCCAGCTTTTCTCTAAAGTCATGCAGAGTATGTGACTCCCCTGAGTACTGGGGTAGCCAGGCCGCTCCCGGGATATAGGGCATGGTGAAAGGCATGACTGCAGCAGCGGTGGCGCTGGCGGGGGTTGAGGCAGTGAAGCTCTCCTCCGTATCCGACATCTTCCTCCCCCCTAGTGGACCGTGGCCTACCTTGCGATGATCCTCTTCCGTAGGCCGCGGCTCCGCAGTGGATCGTCAGGGTTGAGGACCTTCCGTCGCGCTCCTGTGACGTCAGCGTCTGCTGGGCTCCTTCCAGGACCTTACGCGACGTCTGGACGTGAGGTGGAGCTTCAGTTCTCGCGCGCTTTCGGAGTCCACGCCCCTCTTCTTCCCGCGCGGCGTCTTCAAGATGGCGTCCAACAGCGGGAAAACTCCACGGATGGCGGGAAGAAGGCAAAAGATGGCGCCGGATGGCGGGAATCTTCACGGATGGCGGGAAGAAGGCTGAAGATGGCGCCGGATGGCGGGAATCTTCACCACTGGTAAGTTTGAACAGTCTTTTTCAGGCACGCAGTACCCGGTGGTTGCGGGCACGAAATCCTGCCGACTACGCCAAAAAGTTGACGCGCCCTGGGCCTATGTGATGTAGCGTTGCGCACGCAGGGACTACCCGGAGCCGGATCTGATAGGGGTAGTAGTCTCGTGGCGGTGACCCGGTCCGTGCCCAGGGAGTCAGACTCAGTGGCGGTATATTAGCAGTAGATGTAGGACGACTACGCCACCCGTTGAATGCAGCTATGGAGCTGCCGCTGCAGGGCAGACCGCTGAGGCCGGTGGAAGGATGGTGCAGCGTGGATGGTATAACCCCCAACGGGAGGGGTATGGCCTCAGGGCAGCCGACGTGGATGATGGGGGTAGCAGGAATCACTCAGAGACGATGCGGTGTAGTTCAGGGTCTTTACTGGTGACAAAGATAGACCCTCCCGGAGTACTGGCTAGCGGTCGGGGCCTGGTCAGTCCTTGAGCTGATGGGATCCCCCTTGGCCAGGCGGAGTTGTAGGCCTCCCCAACTAATTGTACTCTTCTGGCTACCTTGCTAGAGGCGGGTAAAGGTAGCCCACGTCCCTGAGTGTACCGTGTGGTGCTCACCCGTATGGCCGGTGACTCGGGGCCTTCTAGTAGCTTCCGCTCCACGACGGTGGTGCTGGTCCCACTCTTGTGACCGAGCCTTTGGGTTTCTGGGCCAGAGAACCTGAAATCCCCTGCCGGTCGGTTTCTGCTGCTGGGTAGGAGTTAGTCCCCACAGCCTCGGACTCCGGGTCCGGTAAGAAATCTTCAATCAGGGCGAGCTCTACAGCTTCCAGCCCTGACCTCCTCTTAGCATGACTCCCACAGAGCTCCTGATCTTTCTTTCCTATTACTGCTTCTCTTCTTCTCTCTACTCTTCTCCTCTAACCCTGCCTCAGCCCCAGGTTTATATAGGGGAAGTCCTTCCCCTCCCAGGACCGGGCAGGAGGTGTGGCATGCATAGGATTCCTGACCAAGAGACCTCCCACCTGCTCTCAGACATAACACTGCTGTTACTGTGGAAACCAGACCCCTGGGGTGCCACAGTGCCCCCTCGCCAAACCTAGACCGTGAGAAGGATAAGAATTTATTCTAGGTTCTGGCATAAATCTGGGTTGTAACCAGCTTTCTGCTCTGCATCAGGGTAGTT
Organism: Phyllobates terribilis; assembly: GCF_046119375.1. NCBI lineage: Eukaryota > Metazoa > Chordata > Amphibia > Anura > Dendrobatidae > Phyllobates > Phyllobates terribilis. The sequence continues at coordinate 698,924,094 of NW_027362762.1, forward strand.
ATTAGATTTTGGGAAAACCCTTTTTGTTTCAGCAACGACCTTTCTAGTTCCATGCCGTCAAGTGGAGGCCCGCTGCTTGAGGATGGGATATCGGCCCCTGAAAGAAGAGATCTGGAACCTCGGGAAGGACCCAAGGTTCGGAGATAGACATACTCCTCAGGCACGAGAACCAGGGTCTCTTGGGCCAGAAAGGTGCAATCAAAAGAACCCTCGCCTTGTCTTCCCTGATTTTTCTTATGACCCTGGGAAGTAGTAACAGCAGGGGGAAGGAATATGCCAGGCTGAAGTTACAAGGCACCAGGAGAGTGTCCACCACCAAGGGATTTTCTTTGAGATTTCTGGCCTGGATATCACCCAGCCAACACTTAAGTCATAAAGCTCTACTAGTGGCATTGGACAGGGCAGTCGATCTTGCTGCCAACATGGCCGAATCTGCCGTGGCGTCCGCTAGGAAAGCAGCAGCTCCTTGCATGAGCGGGATGCTAGACAATATATCTTTCCTGGGCGTCCTATCTTTCAGATGTGACTCAAGCTGTTTCAGCCATATAATCAGAGACCGGGCCATACAGGTTGCTGTGACCGCTGGCATTAAAGCTCCAGCAGTTGTCTCCCAGTTCCCCTTAAGAAAGATATCGGCTTTTCTGTCCAAAGGGTACTTGAGGGCTCCCATATCATGAAAGGGAAGGGATGACTTCCTAGATGCTTTTGTTATCGCCACCTCAAAGGGATATTTTCCTAAGGAAGGGGGGAGAGAGCCCTTTCTGTCTGGTCTTTCCCACTCTCTTTGTATCAGGCCCTGAAACCTATCATGAACCGGAAAACATTTTCTTTTTATTTGTTCTAGGCCCCTAAATATGACATCCTGGACAGATTTCTCTGGCCTAGTGTCCATAGTACCCATAGTCATACGCACTGCTTTAACCAGACCATCAATTTAATTTATTGGGAAACAATTTCGCCCAGCCCCACTATCTCAGAACGAGGATATGAGGAAGAAGAGCTGTCAGACTCTTCCTCATAGTTCGATGGGAGGGGGACGTCCGAAACTGGGGAACCCTCCAAATCTGCAACCTCCCTCTTTCTTTTTTTAGAGAGGGCTTGGCTGATCTCTGATTTGACCAAGGATTTTAATTCTGATGAAAATCTAGGAGTCTCGTATGCCAGAGTCTGGTTGATATAGGACTGACACAGCCTTTTTGGGTATGAGTCCGCTAACAGGGCTTTACACAATGCACATTCCTTGTGCCTAGTTTTGGTGTTGCACTTCTTCCCCTAGTAAAAGATAGACAAGAAGAAGGGACACCCTATTATTAAGTGATCTTTCTCAAAGATCACTTACCCATGCGACTCAAATGGCTGGTACCGGTTTGGAGGAAGGATCTTTCTCATCTGGGTGATCGTCCCTGGAGGCTGCAGATTCATCCATCCTGCTGGAGCTATGGTGACTGGACCTGCTTGCAGATCCATGCCTTTCTAAGGTCCGGCTACCTCCACTCCCCCTAAGGCGCAGTTTCCCCTGGGGCTTCCCAAGCAGCCGCTGAGATGGTGATGGCGGCTGCTGTTGCTGCTGCTGCTCACTCTCTGTCTCCATTTGGAATATATGTCAGAAGTACCTGGGAAGCACAGGGCTATGGTGCCAGACCGAATTTATAGATGCACCAGCCCCTTTCACTTTTTTTTTTTAAATTAATAAATTAAGACTGGGTGTTTTCCCCCCGTCAGATAGCAGGTGCGCTGCCCACCAGGCACGTCACCTGAATTGCTAAGGAGGCAAAAACCGAGCCCTCTACTCTCAGTAGAGTCTTGAGGTGCTCGGTAGCCATACCATGGAGGGGGGGGGGATCACGGAAGCCACAAACATGATGCTGGAGCTGCAGAAACCCCAGACAAGGGCACTACTCGACAGCTCCTCCACCAACTACGGTGACATCCCCCTTGGGCGCACCGTAGCCAGGATCCAGAGCCAGCCCGACGGCCACCAGGAACCTTCAATCTTCGACAGGTAAGCCTGCCACAGGTTCCCCATCAAGGACAGGAAACCAACTGAGGCAGAGAGGGGTGCCGCCCTTTTTAAGCCTGTAAGTTTCCTCCTTGTTGGGCGGACCCTCTCTCGTGGTGCTGACATGGTCAACCGATAAAAATAGTTTGGTGCAGGGTTGGCATTTGGCATGTAATTAGCTTAAGAAGTCTAAGTATAGTTACATGAAATGATTTCAGCTGGTGCACATAAACAGAACAACATCTCATTACTTGTGCTGAAATTGCTTATTCTGTTATAGCAAGAGTTAGTGTAAAGAGGTGTACAGTGTAAAGAGGTGGCCCAGTATGGAAAGGGGGAAGTGTGGAGGGGGTGCACTTAAAATAGGGATAGCATGGTGGTTGTAGCTAACAAAGGTGGACAATGTATGTAAGGGCGAACAGTGTAGCAGTTATAGCTAATAAGGGCAATCAGTGTGGTGGTTTTAGCTAATAAGAGCTGACAGTGTGGTGGTTATAGCTCCTAGGGGGACAGTGTGACGATTATACATAATAAGAGCATACAGTGTGGTGTTTATAGCTATGAGGCAGACATTGTGATGGTTATAGTTTAGAAGGTAAAACAATGTGGCTGTTGTAGGTAATAGGTACGAACAGTATGGCAGTTATAATTCATAAAGGGGACAGTGTGATGGTTAGGGTTCATGGGGGGATGGTTTGGAGGCAATATTTTAAAGGAGGGGATAGAGTGAAGGCCATGTACCATAAGATGTACAGTGTAAGGGACATATTTTGTGCAGGGGGCACAGTGAGGGTCAATTATTTATTCAGGGTCACAGCATAGAGCAAATATGTTTATTTAGGCACATTATAATTAATAAGAGTATGATGTTAGGAAGCATTATAGTATGGGTAATGCCCCAAGTTGTTGTGCATGTACCTTTAAGATGTAGCAGAGCTAGCAGCTACCTCATTATGTTTGCACAATGTTTACTTTCCCTTTTGCAGATAATGTACAGGATGGTTTAGTATATAGAATCGGTTTAAATATGCATAAAGTGATGTACTTATTATTATGTTCTGGTCTCGAGATTACTAAAGAGTTAACTATTCAGCGCTGTTTTCCATATATGGCAATAAGGTCACATGGTTAGACCACATGAACAGGTCCTGGGTTTAGCACCCAGAGAGAGAAGGAAACATTTTGTGTTGTTGTCTTTACCTGGAAGCTGAAGGAGCAGGTATGGAACTCAGAGCTCCTGTATATGAGAGGCCTCAGCTGCAGTCAGCTGTGTGATAGACTGTGCATATAAGCAGAAGATAGTACTCAGGAATCACTGCAACATTTATGTGGAAAATAACTGTGCTTGCTGCACTGGAATTGAAACTCTGCTGAATCACTGTTTGTCTGGATTTACTTGTGTTTGTATGCAACAAAAGAAAAAAAGGGGTTTGGTACCGTATTATTAGCCAGTTGAAAAAAGATTGCTCTCAGTGGGAAAAACAAGTAAAGCTTAACAATAGCCTATTGGCCTCTCTGTGTTTCTGGACAATCGGGAGCACTACATATCATCACACTACCAGGAAACAGAAGTTAATACAGTGCACCCTGGCATTACAAACTTCATTTTATTTACTTTAATTCTTGCCTTAGCGAAGTGGTAGCATCAGCACACTACATTGGTGCGGGATCTATGGCAGAGTAGTGCATCACTGGCATTACAGATATGCTGCATAAGACTGGATGGAAGTCTGCAGAGAGGAGCAGTTTAGGTTAAAAATCAGTCATTCCTTAATGAAGGGCTCTCTGGAATATGAAGTGCTGGAGTATGAGGCAATGCAACTTAATGAATTTGGTGCATCTTCTCAATGGCGCAATCCTATATTGCGCCTCGCCAGAAATGCTACTCTAGTCAAGGACCCAGCTCCTTCCCTGCCCTGCCCATATTGGTGGATCTGCTTCAAGTGTGAAAATGGCAAAAGCAACGAAATTTTAGTGCAAGTCTGTCATTTTTAAAAGCATTTTACGTCAGTTTTCTGGTATAAAAGCATTGATGTATCTCACTCTTTAAGTCTAATATTAGACTTAGTGGGCAGTATAAAAATTGTAAAATGTATTTTATGTTAAATACCTGTTTCAAAATGGAAGCTGTTACATTGTACATGCAGTGCAACCTATGGACAGGCCCGTATTTGCCACTAGGCAGGGGGTGGCGTCTAGGTTGAGATTTAAAAAAATAAATAAGGGACGCGGCGCATTCATTTGTATTTGCATCTTTAAGACATGAATACAAATGATCCTCCTTCATCCCGACACTTCTTGGGTCACTGGAGCTCCAATCAGTTTGCTTTCCCCAGTGTGTAGTGCTGTGCGCACACTGCTGACATCACGGCAGCGCGATAAGGAGTCCTCATCACACTGCAGTGCCGACATGAATGCAGAGTGCCGCGGAGGACAAGCCAGAGCCTGAAGCATTTAAGAGCTCACAGAGCCGAAGATGCAGCCTGGCGGGGGAGAACATGAATGGGAGAGGAAGCTATGGAGAACATGAAGGGGGGAGCTATGGTGAACATGAAGGGGGGGGGAGTTATGGTGAACATGAAGGGGGAAAAGCTATGGAGAACATGAAGGGGTGAACCTATGGAAAACATAAAGGGGGAAGCTATGGAGAGCATGAAGGAGAGGAGGAAGCTATGGAGAACATGGGGGAAGCACGCTATGGAGAATATGAGGGTGGAAGCTATGGAGAACATGGGGAGAAAGCTATGGAGAACATGATGGGGGGGTGAAGCTATGAAGAACATGATGGGGAGAAAGCTATGGAGAACATGAAGGGGAGAGCTATTGAGAACATGGGGGGGAGTTATGAAGAACATGGGGGGAGGAAATTATGGAGAACATGAGGGGGGAGGAAGCTATGGAGAACATGGAGGGGAGGAAGCTATGGAGAACATGATATGGGGAGGAAGCTATGGAGAACATGAGGGGGGAGGGAGCTATGGAGAACATGAAGAGGGAAGTTATGGAGAATATGAAGGGGGAAATCTATAGAGAATATGGAGGGGGGGGCTATGGAGTGCATGAAGAGGGGGTGGAAGCTATGGAGAGTATGAAGGGGGAGGAAGCTATGCATAACTTGAGGGAAGCACGCTATGGAGAACATGAGGGGGGAGGAAGCAATGGACAATTTTGGGGGGAAGCACGCTTTGGAGAACAAGAGGGGGGAGGAAGCTATGGTGAACATAAGGGGAAACATGCTATGGAGAAAATGGGGGAGCTATGGAGAACATGGGAGGAGGAAGCATGCTATGGAGAACATGAGGGGGAAGCTAAGAAGAACATAAAGTGGGGAAGCTATGGAGAACATGAAAGGGGCGAAGCTATGGATAACTTGAAGGGGGGCGCTTTGGAGAACATGAGAGAAGGAAGCTATGGAGAACATGAAGGGGGGAAAGCTATGGAGAACATGAAAGGGGGGAAGCTATGGAGAACATGAGGGGGGGAAGCTATGGAAAACATGAAGGGGGGAAGCTATGCAGAACATGAAGGGGGGGAGCTATGGAGAACATGAAAGGGGGAAGCTATGGAGAACATGAAGGGGGAAAGCTATAGAAAACACGAAGTGGGAGGAAGCTATGGAGAACATGATGGGGATGGAGGAAGCTATGGAGAACATGAGGGGGGAGCTATGGAGAACATAGGGGAAAATACACTATTGAAAACATGAGGGGGGAGGGAGCTATGGAGAACATGAAGAGGGGAAGATATGGAGAACATGAAAGGGGGAAGCTATAGAGAACATGAAGGGGGGAAGTTATAGAGAACACAAAGTGGGGGAGATATGGAGAGCATAAAGTAAGGAAGCTATGGAGAACATGAAGGGGGGAAGCTATGGAGAACATGAAGAGGGGAAGCTATGGAGAGCATGAAAGGGGGAAGCTATGGAGAACATGAAGAGGGGAAGCTATAGAGAACACAAAGTGAGGAAGCTATGGAGAGCATGAAGGGGGGAGGAAGCTATGGATAACTTGGGGGAAGCACTCTATGGAAAACATGGGGGGAGCTATGGAGAACATGGGGGAAAGATGCTATGGAGAACATGGAAGGAAGCATGCTATTGAAGAACATGGTGGGGAAGCACACTATGGAGAACATAGGGAGAGGAAGCTATGGAGAACATGGTGGGAAGCACACTATGGAGAACATAGGGGGAGGAAGCTATGGAGAACATGGTGGGGAAGTACACTAGGGAGAACATGGGGGAGGAGGGTATGGAGAACATGGGGGAAGCTATGGAGAACATGGGTGGAGGATGCTTTGGAGAACATGGGGGGAGGAAGTAGGGGGAAATACACTATGGAAAACATGAGGAGGGAGGGAGCTATGGAGAACACGAAGTGGGGGAGATATGGAGAGCATGAAGCAAGGAAGCTATGGAGAACATGAAGGGGGGAAGCTATGGAGAACATGAAGGGGGGAAGCTATAGAGACCACGAAGTGAGGAAGCTATGGAGAGCATGAAGGGGAGAGGAATCTATGGATAACTTGGGGGAAGCACGCTATGGAGAACATGGGGGGAGCTATGGAGAACATGGCGGGAAGATGCTATGGAGAACATGGGAGGAAGCATGCTATTGAAGAACATGGTGGGGAAGCACACTATGGAGAACATAGGGGGAGGAAGCTATGGAGAACATGGTGGGAAAGCACACTATGGAGAACACAGGGGGATGAAGCTATGGAGAACATGGTGGGGAAGCACACTAGGGAGAACATGAGGGTGGAGGAAGCTATGGAGAACATGGGGGGAAGCACGCTATGGAGAACATGGGGGAGCATACTATGGAGAACATGAGGGGAGCTATGGAGAACATGAGGGGAGGAAGCTATGGATAACTTGTGGGAAGCACGCTATGGAGAACATGGGGGGAGCTATGGAGAACATGGGGGGAGGATTCTATGGAGAACATGGGAGGAAGCACACTATGGAGAACATGATGGTGGAGGAAGCTATGGAGAACATGGTGGGTGGGGAGGCACACTAGGGAGAACTTGAGGGGGGAGGAATCTATGGCGAACATGGGGGGAAGTACATTATGGAAAACATGAGGGGGGAGTTATGGAAAACATGAAGGGGGAAGCTATGGAGAGCATGAAAGGGAGAGGAAGCTATGGATAACTTGGGGGAAGCACGCTATGGAGAACATGGGGGGAGCTATGGAGAACATGGCGGGAAGATGCTATGGAGAACATGGGAGGAAGCATGCTATTGAAGAACATGGTGGGGAAGCACACTATGGAGAACATAGGGGGAGGAAGCTATGGAGAACATGGTGGGAAAGCACACCATGGAGAACATAGGGGGATGAAGCTATGGAGAACATGGTGGGAAAGCACACTAGGGAGAACATGAGGGTGGAGGAAGCTATGGAGAACATGGGGGGAAGCACGCTATGGAGAACATGGGGGAGCATACTATGGAGAACATGAGGGGAGCTATGGAGAACATGAGGGGAGGAAGCTATGGATAACTTGGGGTAAGCACGCTATGGAGAACATGGGGGGAGCTATGGAGAACATGGTGGGGAGGCACACTAGGGAGAACATGAGGGGGGAGGAATCTATGGCGAACATGGGGGGAAGTACATTATGGAAAACATGAGGGGGGAGCTATGGAAAACATGAAGGGGGGAAGCTATGGAGAGCATGAAAGGGGGAGGAAGCTATTGAGAGCATGAAGGGGGGAGGAAGCTATGGATAACTTGGGGGAAGAATGCTATGGAGAACATGGTGGGGCTATGGAGAACATGGGGGAGGATACTATGGAGAACATGGGAGGAAGCATGCTATTGAAGAACATAGTGGAGAAGCACACTATGGAGAACATAGGGGGAGGAAGCAATGGAGAATGTGGTGGGGAAACACACTAGGGAGAACATGAGGGGGGAGCAAGCTATGGAGAACATGGTGGAGCATACTGTGGAGAACATGAGGGAGGAAGCTGTGGAGAACATGAGGGGGGGAAGCTATGGAGAACATGAGGGGGGGAAGCTATGGAGAACATGAAGGGGGGAAGCTATGCAAAACATTAAGGGGGGCTATGGAGAACATGAAGGGGGGGAGCTATTTAGAACACGAAAGGGGGAAACTGGAGAGCATGAAGGGGGAGGAAGCTATGGAGAACATGACAGGATGGAGGAAGCTATGTAGAACATGAGGGGAAGCACGCTATGGAGAACATGAGGTGGGACGTACACTATGAAAAACATGAGGGAGGAGGGAGCTATAGAGAACATGAAGGTGGGAAGCTATGGAGAACATGAAGGGGGGAAGCTATGGAGAACATAAAGGGGGAAGTTATGGAGAACATGAAGGGGGAAAGCTTTAGAGATCACAAAATGGGGGAGCTATAGAGGGCATGAAGTGGGGAGGAACCTATGGAGAGCATGAAGGGGGAGAAAGCTATGGATAACTTGGGGGAAGCACACTATGGAGAACATGGGGGAGCTATGGAGAACATGGGGGGAGGATGCTATGGAGAACATGGGAGGAAGCATGCTATTAAGAACATGGTGGGGAAGCACACTATGGAGAACATAGGTGGAGGAAGCTATGGAGAATATGGTGGGGAAGCACACTATGGAAAACATGAGGGGGGGAAGCTATGGAGAACATGGTGGGGAAGCACACTAGGGAGAACATGAGGGGGGAGGAAGCTATGGAGAACATGGGAGGAAGCATGCTATGGAGAACATGGGGGAGCATACTATGGATAACATGAGGGGAAGGAGCTATGGAGAACATGGGGGGGCATATTATGGACAACGTGAGGGGGGAAGCTATGGAGAACATGGTGGGGAAGCACACTAGGGAGAACATGAGGGGGAAGAAGCTATGGAGAACATGGGAGGAAGCACGCTATGGAGAACATGGGGGAGCATACTATGGAGAACATGAGGGGCAGGAGCTATGGAGAACACAGGGGGTAGGAAGCTATGGAGAACAATAGGGGGAAGCAAGCTGTGGAGAATATGAGGGGGAGCTGTGGAGAACATAGGGTTAAGCATGCTATGGAGAGCATGGGGGGAGGAAGCTATGGAGAACATGAGGGGGGAGGAAGCACAGTATGAAGAACATGAGGGGTGAGCACAGTATGGAGAACATGGGTGGCAAAACAAGTATGGAGACCATGGGGGGAAGCACAGTTTGGAGAACAGGGGAGAAGCACAGTATAGAGAACATGAGGGAAGCACATTATGGAGAACATGGGGGGAGCACAGTATGGAGAGCATGGGGGAAAAGCATAGTATGGAGAACATGGTGGGAAAGCATAGTATGGAGAACATGGGGGAGCACAGTATTGAGAACATGGCGGGAGCACAGTATTGAGAACATGGGGGGAGCACAGTATGGAGAACATGGGGGGAGCACAGTATGGAGAACATTTGGGAGCACAGTATGGAGAACATTGGGGGAGCACAGTATGGAGAACATGGGGGAGCACAGTATGGAGAACATAGGGGGTAGCACAGTAGGGCAAACACGGGGAGAGCACAGTATGGAGAACATGGGGGGGAAGCATATTATGGAGAACATGGAGGGAAAGGCAGTATGGAGTGGGGACAACATGAGGGGCAGTACAGAGGGGGCTGCATGGAGTGGGGACAATGTGGAGATCATAGTTCATAAGTGAGGAAGGTGTGATTAGTATAACTCATAATGGAAAGGACAGTGTTTATGAGGGGGTGGTATGACTGTCACTAGGGCAGACAGTGTGGTGGGAATATTTTATAGGAACGAATAGTGTGGAGGCGGTGTACCATTAGTGAGACAGTGCGAAGACATTTTTTGTGCAGGGAGCACAATGAGGGACAATTATTTATTCAGGGACACCGCACAGAGCATATATAGGGGCACATCATAGGGCTTATTTAGGGCACAGCATGAGTGGTTATTTTATTCAGGAACATTATAATGATACTGTTATTTTTAAGGGGACCATTTTGGGATGTGCTGCAGAAGACCGGAGAAGATGGAAGTCTGCAGAGATGAGCTGCGGAGTCATAATGGAGTCAGGAACTTAGATCAAAGGTGCATGTACATTGGTCAGTTGCAGCATTTCAACGACCGCTGTCCTGCTATATGAAGCCGATCAGCAGTCTCTTAATAACCTGTTTAGACAGGATGTGGCCTCACTTTGATGTGCACAGAACAATTGTTAACATTATCGTCCTATGCACATAGAAAAGCATCGTTCTCAGCAGCACATGTGTACACAGGAGAATATGTTGCTGAGAACGATGATATATAAACGGCGTCTTTATAGGGGATATAGCCCAGGCACATACAGTTTTAACTTGGCTTAATATTTTATTTTTTTTATATGCAAATGAGGGCACTTCTATGCACCCTCGCTTGGCCTATGCCTTGGTGCACTGTTACACCCCCAATTTGCATATTAAAGCCATTCCCTTGTTATAATTGTCAGAGGTCTTTTGGCAAGAGTAAGTGCTGTGCATTTCTGCGCTTGTGCCCTGACACTAGAGGAGCACAGTAGCTCCTGCTGCCTGGCTGCTGCCTGCTTTTGGCTGCAGTCTCAATGAGGGGGAAGCACATTGAAGTGAGCAGACAGCACATCACAACGCCTTGTCCCCTCCTCACTGAAGCCGGTCGCTACTTCCAGGTGCACCTAGTGGCAGTCGCAGACAGACGCGCGCTGACACTTGGAGTGTGCTGCTGTGCTCCTCCAGTGTGGGTCTGCAAGGCTTGCAGACAGGTAGCCTAATGTTAGCATGTGCTCGCTCTTACCAACGGATCACTATCAAGACAAAAGACTTGCTTTAAAGGGAATCGGTCACCAGGTTTTCCCGATATAAAGTATGGCCAGCACCTATAAGCCCTCTTTTAAAGCATTCTGGCATGCTGTCTGTATGTCCCCAATCTCCTATGCATGGTACAAAAAATAGTTTTTATTATACTCGCAGACGGTGCGGTATAATCCTCACAGCAAGCAGTGCGTGATATGTGGAGTCATAAGTCTGCAGTCACAAAGAGTGACTGAAGATTTGTAGTTTTACACCAACAACCCCTGTAATGCTTCTTAATGGGGTTGTTTTAAGTTGGAAAGTTATCCTCTTCGCGGATGGTCGGCTGCCGAGTACCCCACGGCCCTGGGGGCGCGTCATTTACATTTTTTTTTTAATAAACTAGTACGAGGCTTCCAAACAGAAGCCGCCCATATAATAGACTGGTCACTTCTTTCAGCCACTTCATGTCTTAGTAAACCTGAAATGGTTAAAAAACTCAAAGAACTGAATATATGAACAGCGAGTCGTCTTGCAGTGTATGAGTTCAATGTTTTTAGTGTAGATTTGCCACTTTTTAGGGAAGGTTACAGAGTGGATCTGCCTGAAAAAGAATCTGTGTGCACATTCCCTTAGTATGACTGATCAGTAGGGGGCGTACCACTTAAAGTACCTAGGGCAGCATGAATGCTAAATATGGCCCTGCCTATGGACAGCATGGTATAGACAAGGAGAAGCTAAATTATATATAGGTTTGCTCGGAAAAAATCTGTATAACTTGCATTTTATTAATTGAAATCCCTGGTGTTTGTATGTATAGAAGTCCAATGGGTGGTCCTATTCAGTGATTGACAGTCTTCCTTGTATGACTGTGCATGCAGAGACTGCTGTCATTCACTAGCAGGACCACCCACTGGACTCCTATACATACAAACACCAAGGATTTCAATTAACCCTTTCATGACTTTTGATGTATCCTGGTACTTACCGACCTTGGATGTATGGATACGTCTTGGCGATCACCCATGCACAGGGGCGATTGCCGCCGAATGTGAGCTGATGCTGACATCTGACACCTGGCACTCAGTGCCAGGAGTGGTGCCGCACAGCTCCTGCCATTTTAACCCCCTAAATGCTGAGATCGACGCCCCCTCTGTCCTTGGATCGGCGCCGGATCATTGCTGACCCAATTTCTCCATGACAACATCAGGGTTACCAGAGCAAGCAAAGTTCCTACATCATGCTTTGTGCATGATCTAGCAAGTTTGCCTGTCAGTGCAGCACTGACAGTTTGTACAGCATAGGAATTCTCCTGCATCCCTATGCTATACAAGCGATCAGCCTGCAAAAAGTGAAAATCCCATAGTAAGACAAAGTGAAAAAGTGTAAAAAAAAAAGGGAAAAAAAACCTTGTTAATATATAAATAAATAAAAATAAAAAAAATAAAAAATATGATGAATTCATTGATGGAGGTAGGGGGAGGTTCTGCTGTTCTGGCACCTAAGGGGCTCTGCCAATGTGACATGGCATCCTCAAATCAGTCCAGCAAAATCTGAACTCCAATATGGCCCTTCTTCCCTTCTGAGCTTTGCACTGTGCCTCAAAAGTAGTTTTCAATTACATATAAGGTATCAGTGTACTCAGGAGAAATTGCACAGCAAATTTTGGGGTTTGTTTTCTCCTGCTATCCTTGTGAAAAAGAAAAAAATTGGGGCTAAAACAACATTTTTGGGAAAAATATTTTTTTTTAATTTTCACAGATCAACGTTGTAAAATTCTATTAAGCACTTGTGGGTTAAAGGTGGTCACCACACATCTAGATAAATTCCTTGCGGGGTCTAGTTTCTAAAATGGGGTCACTTGTGGGGGTTTTCCACTGTTTAGGCACACCAGTAGCTCTCCAAAAGTGACATGACACCCGCAGACCATTCCATCACAGTCTGCATTCCAAAACACCTCTCTTTCCTTTCTGAACCCTTCCATGTTCCCAAACAGTAGTTTTCCCCCTGCATATGGAGCATCTGCGTACTCAGGAGAAATTGCACAACAAATTTTGGGGTCTATTTTCTTCTGTTACCCTTGTGAAAAAAAACCTGGGGATAAAAGAACATTTATGTGAGAAGCATGTGATTTTTTTATTTTCACAGCCCAATGTTATAAACTTGTATAGTGCATTTTCTCCTGTTACCCTTCTGGAAATAAAAAAAAATTGAAGCTAAAAGAACATTTTTATGGGAAAAATGTGATTTTTTTTTATTTTGATGGCTGTACGTTATAAACTTCTGTGAAGTAACTGGGGGTTCAAGGTGCTCAGTACACAACTAGATAAGTTCTCTAAGGGGTCTAGTTTCCAAAATAGTGTTACGTGTTTGTTTGTTTTTACTGTTTAGGCATATCAAGGGCTCTTCACATGTGGCATGGCATCTGCTAATTATTCCAGCAAATTTTACATTCAAAAAGTCAAATGGCACTCCTTCCCTTCCGAACCCTGCCATGCGCCCAAACAGTAGTTTTCCCCCACATATGAGGTATTGGCGTGCTCAGAAGAAATTGCACAGCAATTTTTGGGGACCATTTTCTCCTGTTATCCTCGTGAAAGTAAAAAAAATTGGGTCTAAAGGAACATTTTTGTGAAAAAAAGTTTAATGCTTATTTCTTCCTTCCACATTCCATTAATTCCTGTGAAGCACATGATGGGTTAATAAACTTATTGAATGTGGTATTGAGCACCTTGAGGGGGGCAGTTTTTAGAATGGTGTCACTTTTGGATATTTTCTGTCATAAAGGCCCCTCAAAGTCATTTCAAATGTGATGTGGTCCCTAAAAAAATGTTTTTGTAAATTTTGTTGGAAAAATTAGAAATTGATGGTCAATTTTTAACCCTTATAACTTCCTAACAAAAAACAAATTATTTCAAAAATTGTTCAGATGTAAAGCAGACATGTGGCAAATGTTATTTATTAACTATTTTGTGTGACATGGGGCAGTACGGTGGCTCAGTGGTAAGCACTGCACCCTTGCAGCGCTGAGGACCTGGGTTCAAATCCCACCCAGGACAAAATCTGCAAGGACTTTGTATGTTCTCCCTGTGTTTGCTTAGGTTTCCACCGGGTTCTCCAGTTTCCTCCCTCACTCCAAAGACATACTGATAGGGAACTTAGATTGTGAGCCCCAATGGGAACAATGCCGATAATGTCTGTAAAGCGCTGTGGAATTAATGGCGCTATATAAGTGAGTAAAATAAATAAAATAAACATAGCTCTGTGATTTAAGGACATAAAAATGTAAATTTTTTTCCACAAATAAACGCCAGTCATATCGAACAAATTTTAACACTATCATGAAGTACAATATGTCACGAAAAAAAGTCTCAGAATCAGTGGGATCCGTTGAAGCGTTCCAGAGTTATTACCTCATGAAGTGACACTGGTCAGAATTGTAAAATTTGACCTGGCCATGAAGATGAAAACAGGTTTGGGGGGTAAAGGGGTTAATATAAATATAAGTTTCATTGCTTCCTTCCCACAAAAATGTACATTAACCCTCCGTCACTTACAATAGGCCTGACAGGCACATCTCTTTTACTTTCATTTCTCCTTTCTCACCAGATTGTGAGGAAATCCCCTCCCTCCAGGTAGTCTCCTGTCTCTAGCAGCTCTGTGAAACCTCATACCACAGTTGGATTGCAGAGCTTCAGGAGGACAGATATAACCGCTAATCTCTCAGGCTCATTGTATGTGAACACGTCACACTCAATAAGGTTGCTATTTTATGTTTTTATTCATCACAATTGTTTATTTAGCTTGTTTTATGAATGTATAGCACAAAGTGTGAGGATATTTCATAGAAATAAGGCAGATTAAAAAAGAAAGTGTGCAGCTCAGGCATATACAGTAGTTCCCTAACACATATTCCTTCTCTTGCTTCAGATTATCTGCTGAAATGGAGAGGAAAATGTACAATTTATCAAAAAACCTTGATGTTGAGGAAGTAACAAACATGCTGTTAGATGATGCAGACCCCACACTGAATGAGGATTTAGGAGAGGAAAGTGAGATTGATTCTCATGATGAGGTGGAAGTATGTGAAGTGGATTCTGAAACAGAGCAAGATGGTGACAGTGATGAGGATGAAGATGTAGAATCTTATTATATGGGAAAAGATAAAAAAAAAACAATGGAACAAGAAGCCACTCCAGAAAAAACGTAGGGAACCTCAAAACATTATTACTCACCTTCCTGCAGTTATAGGAACTGCAAGTAATGCAAAAACTGCAGTTGTATGCTGGAATAGTTTATTCACAGATGACATTCTGGACTCTATTGTCACATATACCAACCAATATATAGACATTATAAAGGACAAGTTCATCTGCAACAGAAACATCAAGGCCACAGATGAAATAGAACTGCGTGCTTTTTTTTGATTATTATACCTTGCAAGAGCTTATAGGGCAAATAGAAAAAGTTTGGAGGAACTTTGGAGTAAAGATGGGGATGGAGTTGAAAAATTTGGCCTTGTTATGTCCATAAACAGATTCAAGCTTCTAATTCGTTGCCTTCGGTTTGACAACAGAACTACCCGAACCGAACGTAAAACACATGACCGACTTGCTCCAATTCGTGATATATTCCAAAAATTTGTTGAAAACTGTAAAAAAAGCTATTGCCCTGGGGAGAATCTCACTATTGACGAAATGCTCCCTGGTTTTCGTGGTAGATGTGCCTTTCGTCAATATATTCCATCAAAGCCTAACAAATATGGAATAAAAATGTATGCCCTTGTTGATGCCAGTAAGACCTGCACTTACAACCTGGAAGTTTATGCAGGAAAACAACCAGAAGGTCCTTACTGTGTCAGCAACAAACCCAGTGATGTTGTAAAAAGGCTGGCTGAGCCCTTATTTGGATCGGGTCGCAATATAACAGCTGACAATTGGTTTTCAAATTGTGATCTGATTGATTATCTGAAAATGCTGAAGCTTTCATATGTCGGAACTGTAAGAAAAAATAAAAAAGAATTGCCTACACAGTTTGTAAGTGTGAAAGGGAGACAACAGTACAGCAGTATGTTTGCATTCCATAATGGAAAGGTTTTGGTTTCCTATGTACCACAAGCAAAAAAAATTGTACTTCTTCTATCAACACTTCATGATGATGATGCCATCGATCCTGGGACTGAGGCACAAAAAAACCCGGAGATAATTACATTTTATAATGCAACCAAAGGGGGTGTTGATACAGCTGATTAGATGTGCTCAACTTTCAACGTCAGCAGAAACACCAAACGCTGGCCAATGGTCAAATTTTTCTGCTATGTTGAATTTGGGTGGTATAAATTCACAAGTCATTTACCTTGAAAACAAGCTTGAACCACTCCGTAGACGATTCTATCTGAAAAAAATTGGCCCATGAACTAGTGCTTGGAGAGCTACGCAGAAGTATGAAAACAATCGGTATCCCCTCTCGCCTTCAAGTTCAGCTCAAAAGATTCCGCCCAGAAGATGATAGTGAAAATTCACCACCTGCACCACCTCCCAAAAGAAGGAGATGCACCACCTGCACCACGGAAAGCGGAATCAGAAGGCTTTCTAATTATGAATGTCACAAATGTCATAATGCAATCTGCCTGACACATGCAAAAATGATGTGTAATTCTTGCTCTTTGCTCTGCAAGTGTAATTTTTCTGGGGAAACTTCAGGATCTAATTCTGATTGAATATGTGTTTAATAGTACTTAAGGTACCTTAAAATTAAGTTTGTCTCCATAAATTTTCTTTGTAGAGTTTTTTAACAGAGTCGAACTGGGGACTATTTGGCGGGAGTTTTGAAATGTTTGTATTTCAGAGTTATTAGTTTTATGTTAAGTAAATGGGGGTTTTTTTGCACCTGATTGTGTGTAGTCTCTTTTATTACATCCCTATGAAGGTCACTGATCACTTTTAGAGCACTGAAATTGCAAACATTAGATATTATAGGTATTTTTATAGCCTGCGCCTGACAGTCACATTGTATGTGAACTCGTTAGAACCGATATTGTATGTGACGGAGGGTTAATCCGATCAGATCCTCCTGCTCTATAACATCCTGCCTGCATATCAAATACCATTTACACTTCAACAAGTTTCCTTTAAACAATTTGCCATTTTCTGATGAGACATTTCTTTTAAAGGGAATCTGTTAGTATGATCAAACCTCCTAAGCCGTCTATATGGGCATGTAGGTCATAGAAAGTTGAATAAAATGAAACCTTGATATCTGCGATGCGAGGTCTTTTTGAAGAGTAATTTAGTTTTCTCAATATGTAAATTATCTGTTATGATCTTTGAGCTAGACACAGATCTCCATGAGGATCTGCATCCAGAGCTTATTTTAAATGAAAGGGGCGTTACCAGTGTGAGACATGTAATGATTGATAGTCTGCTCTCCTGATCTACATGTCTCACACTGGTAAAGCCCACTTATGCTTAAAATAAGCTCTGAAGGCAGATTCTCAGGGAGATCTGTGCCCGACCCACACATCTCAACAGCTCATTTACATATTAAGAAAAACATGCATAAATCATCGGATCACAGATATCAAGGTATTATTTTATTCAACTTTGTATGACCTACATTTCTATAGAGATGGAATAGGATGGTTGATCCTACTGACAGATTCCCTTAAACCCTGTGCCAATTTTCCATTTTTATACTTTAGTTTTTTTCTCATTTTCTTCCCAGAGCCATAACATTTTTATTTCGCCGTGCACATGGCTGTATGAAGGCTTGTTTTTTGATGGATGAGTTGTACAGCAGTTTTGAATTACACCATTCATTTACAATTTAATGTACAGGAAAATGGGAGAAATTCAAGTGCGGTAAACTTGTGCAAAAAAAAAGCAATTCCACGACTGGGTTTTGTGTTTTTTGGGCATTCATTGTGTGATAAAAGTGACATGATTCTTCAGGTCAGTACAATTATAGCAATACCAATCATGTATAGCTTTCCTTTTATTCAAATGGTGAAAAAATAATAATAATTTGTTAAAAAAAATTTGCTTACATCGCAATTTTCCGAGACCCGAGAGTTTTCATTTTTCAGCCAATGAAACTGTGTGAGAGCTTTGCTTTTTGCATAACAAGCAGACATTTTTATTGATACCCTCTTGGTGTACAGTCATGGCCAAAAGTTTTGAGAATGACACCATAATTATATTTTCACATGATCTGCTGGCCTCTGGTTTTTATTAGTGTTTGTCTGATGTTTATATCACATACAGAAATATAATTGCAATCATATTATGAGTACCAATAGCTTATATTGACAGTTAGAATGAGTTAATGCAGCAAGTCAATATTTGCAGTGTTGCCCCTTCTTCTTCAAGACCTCTGTAATTCTCCCTGGCATGCTCTCAATCAACTTTTGGACCAAATCCTGACTGGTAGCAGTCCATTCTTGCATAATCAATGCTTGCATTTTGCCAGAATTTGTTGGTTTTTGTTTGTCCACCCGTCTCTTGATGATTGACCACAAGTTCTCAATTGGATTAAGATCTGGCGAGTTTCCAGGCCATGGACCCAAAATCTCTATGTTTTGCTCCATGAGCCATTTAGTTATCACCTTTGCTTTATGGCAAGGTACTCCATCATGCTGGAAAAGGCATTGTTGGGCGCCAAACTGCTCTTGGACGGTTGGGAGAAGTTGCTCTTGGAGGACATTCTGGTACCATTCTTTATTCATGGCTGTGTTTTTAGGCAAGACTGTGAGTGAGCCGATTCCCTTGGCTGAGAAGCAACCCCACACATGAATGGTTTCAGGATGCTTTACAGTTGGCATGAGACAAGACTGGTGGTAGCGCTCACCTCTTCTTCTCCGAATAAGCTGTTTTCCAGATGTCCCAAACAATCGAAAAGGGGATTCATCAGAGAAAATGACTTTGCCCCAGTCCTCAGCAGTCCACTCCCTGTACCTTTTGCAGAATATCAGTCGGTCCCTGATGTTTTTTCTGGAGAGAAGTGGCTTCTTTGCTGCCCTCCTTGAAACCAGCCCTTGCTCAGAGTCTCCGCCTTACAGTGCATGCAGAAGCACTCACACCAGCCTGCTGCCATTCCTGAGCAAGCTCGGCACTGCTGGTAGTCCGATCCCGCAGCTGAAACAGTTTTAAGATACGGTCCTGGCGCTTGCTGGTCTTTCTTGGGCGCCCTGGAGCCTTTTTGACAACAATGGAAGCTCTCTCCTTGAAGCTCTTGATGATGCGATAGATTGTTGACTGAGGTGCAATCTTTGTAGCTGCGATACTCTTCCCTGTTAGGCCATTTTTGTGCAGTGCAATGATGACTGCACGTGTTTCTTTAGAGATAACCATGGTTAACTGAAGAGAAACAATGATACCAAGAACCAGCCTCCTTTTACAGTATCCAGTGATGTCATTCTTACTTAATCATGACTGATTGATCGCCAGCCCTGTCCTCATCAACACCCACACCTGTGTTAATGGATCAATCACTAAAACAATGTTAGCTGCTCCTTTTAAGGCAGGACTGCAATGATGTTGAAATGTGTTTTGGGGGTTAAAGTTCATTTTCTGGGCAAATATTGACTTTGCGAGTACAGTAATTGCTGTTAAGCTGATCACTCTTTGACATTCAGGAGTATATGCTAATTGCCATTACAAAAAATGAAGCAGTAAACTTTGGAAAAATTACTATTTGTCTCATTCTCAATACTTTTGGCCATGACTATAGATATGTTGTTTTGATTACTTCTTATTTTTTGTGGTCTCGTGCAACCAAAAATAACACATTTCTGGCATTTCACTTTTTTTTCCCTTTATGGCATTTTCCGATCAGGTTAATTAGCTTTATCTTTTTCTAGTTCTGACTTTTATGGACGCAGCAATACCACGTATATTTTTATTATTATTTTTGAATGAGGGGTGACTGGAATTTTTTTTTTTTTTTACTCTTTTCTATATTTTTAAAACATTTTTTTTCATGCTTTTTTATTCAGTCCACTTCTGGGACTTGAAACAGCAGCCGTCTAATCATAATATTTTAGGATATAGTAAAAATCACGGTCTTCTTATGAAGCCTAGCTACAGATTTCATGGAAATCAGAAACGGGAGTCTTCAGCATAGCAACTCGTCATCATACCGCGATCACAACATAAATATACGTCATACAGTACAGACCAAAAGTTTGGAAACACCTCATTTAAAGATTTTTCTGTATTTTCATGACTATGAAAATTGTACATTCACACTGAAGGCATCAAAACTATGAATTAACACATGTGGAATTATATACCTAACAAAAAAGTGTGAAACAACTGAAAATATGTCTTATATTCTAGGTTCTTCAAAGTAGCCACCTTTTGCTTTGATGACTGCTTTGCACACTCTTGGCATTCTCTTGATGAGCTGCAAGAGGTAGTCACCGGAAATGGTCTTCCAACAATCTTGAAGGAGTTCCCAGAGATGCTTAGCACTTGTTGGCCCTTTTGCCCTCACTCTGCGGTACAGCTCACCCCAAACCATCTTGTTTGGGTTCAGGTCTGGTGACTGTGGAGGCCAGGTCATCTGGCGTAGCACCCCATCACTCTCCTTCTTGGTGAATTAGCCCTTACACAGCCTGGAGGTGTGTTTTGGATCATTGTCCTGTTGAAAAATAAATGATGGTCCAACTAAACGCAAACCGGATGGAATAGCATGCCGCTGCAAGATGCTGTGGTAGCCATGCTGGTTCAGTATGCCTTCAATTTTGAATAAATCCCCAACAGTGTCACCAGCAAAGCACCCCCACACCATCACACCTCCTCCTCCATGCTTCACGGTGGGAACCAGGCATGTAGAGTCCATCCGTTCACCTTTTCTGCGTCGCACAAAGACACGGTGGTTGGAACCAAAGATATCAAATTTGGACTCATCAGACCAAAGCTCAGATTTCCACTGGTCTAATGTCCATTCCTTGTGTTCTTTAGCCCAAACAAGTCTCTTCTGCTTGTTGCCTGTCCTTAGCAGTGATTTCCTAGCAGCTATTTTACCACGAAGGCCTGCTGTTAGAACCTTGCTGTTAGGTTTTTTTTCCTTTGCTGGTCACATGACCTTGTGGGCCTATTTAATCCTGCTCTGCCCTTCTGGCTTTGCTGGACTTCATTGTATATCTACTTTCTAGCTAGCCTGTGCTCTGTATCTAACTCTGTTAGTTTGCTTGGTCTACGGACCTCTATGTTCTATCTATTTTGTTTGTTCGTCTGTCTGCTACTATTTCTGTTAGGAGGTGTCCCATATTCCTCCCAGTCCTTAGTACTTGTAGGGATTCCCTCCTCACATCTATAGGTCTCCGTACAGACTAGATTAGGACTTTAGCAGGTCTGATCGCAGGATCAGGTTCCCTGTTACATCGTAGGGATTCAGCTGAGTCTTATAGTAGGGACAGATCTCCTCTCTTTCCTTAGCTTTGGTAGCAGAACATAACAGTAAGTCCAGCCTGCAAATTCTCTAAGGAAAGATTTTTTTTTTTTTTTTTTTTTTTTTGTTCCATCATGGTGTCGGTTCAGGATTTGGCTAAACACCTGCAGGGACTCTCTCTGGAAGTGGCCGAGCTCCGTCAGCACGTGAGTAACTGTCCTGGAGCATATTTCTTGGAGCCTAAGGTATGTTTGCCGGATTTATTTTTTGGTGAACATCGAGAATTTTTTTCATTTAAAAATGCTTGCTTATTGTATTTTCGTTTGAGACCCAAGTCCTCTGGGGATGAATCCCAGCGCGTAGGGTTCATAATGTCACTTTTGCGCAAAGAGCCTCAGGAGTGGGCCTTTTCTTTGCAACCTAGTGATACATGCTTCAGATCAGTGGATAGTTTTTTTTCTGCTTTAGGACTATTATATGATGATCCTGACCGTGTGGCATCAGCTGAGACTGAGTTGAGACGTTTAAAACAAGGATCAGGTAATGTCGAAAAATATTGTACTCATTTTCGTCGTTGGTCCACTCAAACAGGGTGGAACGATTCTGCTCTGAAAAGTCTATTTCTTGCTGGGCTCAGTGAAAGGGTTAAAGACCTGCTAATTGCTTATCCTACACCTGAGGATTTGCAACAGGCTATGCAATTAGCTATACGGGTGGATAGAAGACTGCGTGCTAGGGTTAATGAGAGCAAATCCTCTGCTATGTCAGTTTCTGGTTATGATAATGTGTGTACTAACAGTGGTGAACCGATGGAGATTGGATCGGTGGCACCTCGCTCTCAAGAAAAAGACCGTCGTTTTTCAGAAGGCTTGTGTTTCTATTGCGGAAAATCTGGTCATTTGATTAAAGGCTGTGAGCTTCGTATGAAGAAAGAAAAAAAAATGGTCAGTCACGCCCGTATTGCCTGTTTAAATTCCAAGGGTATATTTATAGCTGCTTTAGACTCCGTTTTGGAAGATGAGATTCTTAAAGCTCAGGAGAATGCCCCATCTAACACTCCTCATGGGAGGTTGTTTGTGCCTGGGACCTTTAGGAGAGATTTGTTTGTTGAGTGTCACGAATCTCGGTTGGCAGGTCATCCCGGAATCTCTGAGACCAAGAGACTGGTGGGTCGCAGTTTTTGGTGGCCTGGATGGCAGAAGGAAGTCATTAAGTGGGTGCGCCAATGTACTATATGTGCTAGATCTAAGTCCTCACATACTCCTGCTGCGGGGTTGCTTTGTCCTTTGGAGGTCCCCAGTGCTCCTTGGACACATTTGGCTATGGACTTTATAACTGACCTTCCCTCCTCTGAGGGTTTTACTGTCATCTGGGTGGTCGTGGACCGTTTTAGCAAGATGTGTCACTTGGTTCCCTTCGTCAAACTGCCCTGCGCTAAAACTCTCGCTAAGGCCTTTGTCAAGGAAATTGTCAGACTTCATGGCGTTCCTACTGACATTGTTTCTGATAGGGGTCCTCAGTTCGTGGCTCGTTTTTGGCGTGCCTTTTGTGACAGGTTGGGAATTCATTTGTCGTTTTCGTCCAGATATCATCCTGAATCTAATGGCCAGACAGAAAGGAAAAACCAGGATGTTGAGCAGTTCTTGCGTTGTTTTGTGGCAGACAATCAAGAGGGGTGGTCTGAGTTTCTGCCACTTGCCGAATTTGCTCTGAACAATCATACATCTTCTTCTGCTGGTTGTTCGCCTTTTTTTTGTTGTTCTGGGAGACATCCGTCTTTTGGGTCGTTCTCCAAGTTGGGATCTGCCGTGCCTGAGGAGGAGAATTTTTCCGGTGATTTGGAAAGAGTTTGGACGGATGTGCGTGGTAATCTTCAGGAGGCCAACAGAAAATCTAAAGACTACTTTGATAGGAAACGACAGGAGGTTTTGTTCGCTGTTGGTGACATGGTTTGGTTGTCCTCTAGGAATCTGCGGTTGAGGATTCCTTCTAAGAAATTGGGTCCCAAGTTTGTAGGGCCCTTTAAGGTGCTTCAGGTTGTCAACCAATCTGCTGTTAGGTTGGAGGTTCCTACCTCCTGGAGAATTAATCCGGTCTTTCATGTCTCTCTGTTAAAAAAAGCTGTTGTGTCGGATGGTGACGCCTCTGCCTCTGTTCCTCCGGTGGTGGAGGACGGGGAATATGAAATTTCTCGCATCCTTGACTCTAGACGGTATAGAGGTAGTTTGCAGTATCTTGTGGCCTGGAAAGGTTTCGGACCCGAGGATAACTCTTGGGTGAGGTCAGATGATGTTTCCGCGTCCAGACTTATCAGAGCGTTTCACAGGAGATTTCCTGATAAGCCTGGTCCTAGGGGATCCGGAGGATCCTCTTAGAAGGGGGGGTACTGTTAGAACCTTGCTGTTAGTTTTTTTTTCCTTTGCTGGTCACATGACCTTGTTGGCCTATTTAATCCTGCTCCGCCCTTCTGGCTTTGCTGGACTTCATTGTATATCTACTTTCTAGCTAGCCTGTGCTCTGTATCTAACTCTGTTAGTTTGCTTGGTCTACGGACCTCTATGTTCTATCTATTTTGTTTGTTCGTCTGTCTGCTACTATTTCTGTTAGGAGGTGTCCCATATTCCTCCCAGTCCTTAGTACTTGTAGGGATTCCCTCCTCACATCTATAGGTCTCCGTACAGACTAGATTAGGACTTTAGCAGGTCTGATCGCAGGATCAGGTTCCCTGTTACATCGTAGGGATTCAGCTGAGTCTTATAGTAGGGACAGATCTCCTCTCTTTCCTTAGCTTTGGTAGCAGAACATAACACCTGCTGCACAAAGTCTCAACATTTGTTGTAGAGATGTGTCTGCTGCTAGAACTCTGTGTGGCATTGACCTGGTCTCTAATCTGAGCTGCTGTTAACCTGAAATTTCTGAGGCTGGTGACTCAGATAAACTTATCCTCAGAAGCAGAGGTGACTCTTGTTCTTCATTTCCTGGGGCGGTCCTCATGTGAACCAGTTTCTTTGTAGCGCTTGATGGTTTTTGCAACTGCACTTGGGGACACTTTCAAAGTTTGCCCAATTTTTCGCACTGACTGACCTTCATTTCTTAAAGTAATGATGGCCACTCGTTTTTCTTTACTTAGCTGCTTTTTTCTTGCCATAATACAAATTCTAACAGACTATTCAGTAGGCCTATCAGCTGTGTATCCACCAGACCTCTGCACAACACAACTGATGGTCCCAACCCCATTTATAAGGCCAGAAATCCCACTTATTAAACCTGACAGGGCACACCTGTGAAGTGAAGACCATTTCCGGTGACTACCTCTTGAAGCTCATCAAGAGAATGCCAAGAGTGTGCAAAGCAGTCATCGAAGCAAAAGGTGGCTACTTTGAAGAACCTAGAATATAAGACATATTTTCAGTTGTTTCACACTTTTTTGTTAAGTATATAATTCCACATGTGTTAATTCATAGTTTTGATGGCTTCAGTGTGAATGTACAATTTTCATAGTCATGAAAATACAGAAAAATCTTTAAATGAAAAGGTGTGTCCAAACTTTTGGTCTGTACTGTATATCAGGATTAAAATTCCTTGTTAAATAGATATTTTTGATCTGCTTTCTGTACATATTTTTCTGTGGTCATTGCACCGTAATAAGGCTTTCTTTTTAGGACAATATGGTATGGTAAGGTATGGCAGCATATATAGAAGAAGAAGCTCAGAGATCAAGAAATTGCAATACGAAGCCTTTAAACTTGCTGTAAACTGTAAATCCAATATTACTAATAATCCTGGAAACTAAACTCACAATTTACCTTTGTTATTGTTCATTAGAAAGTCCTTTCAGAATGAATAATGAATAATCTATGCAAGCGCTGAGCTTACTAGGCAGCACACGAATTAGCTCAGGTGGTTGCCTAGCAACAGACCCCGGCAGTAGAGGTGACCGGCCCGGTGATTCCACTGCCTTAATAGTCATCACAGAAGTGTACTCATCTGTATGTTACAATGATACTGCTACTTCATGTGGCACTAACACAAAACCTGCCCAGATACCATGAGTAACCTCATCACATGGGCAGTTTGGGCATTAGGGTACGTGCACGGGATGACTTCTAGACATGAGCGAACTCTCAAAGTCTTTGAGGAGGAAGACGCTTCAGTACACACGTTTCTCTTGTCCTGAAGCATCTTTGCTTGCGTCTTTTCAGTCTTACCTCAGCGGTCATTGCTACCCCTTTGTTAGCCGATATTTTTTTTTTACTTGTATAAACTACTCCAAGCAGAAGCCATCTGGACAATGGTCAGCTCACTCCTTTTAACTGCTCAGTGCCTTTGGAAACCTGAAGCAGTTAAAAAATGCCCAAAAGACTGAATATATGCACAGCAAGTCGGTTTTACATTGAATTGCATAAGTTCATTCTTTTTACCATTTGTTTAGTGCTTTTTCAGGCAGTTTAAAGAGCGGATCCACCTGAAAAAGACATTTTGTGTACTTACTCTTCACCTTTTATTCTCGTGAGCGTTTAAGTCCTGAATTTTTTGCTGGTTATTTTTCTGTGCTCATTACATCATTGTAGAGTTCAGTTTTTCTGATCCCAAATTCCAAATTCCTACAGTACATGGACATAAATATAAAGCATATTATGCTGGCTGTTTGGAGAAGCCACTAGATGAAGCCCTGGGAGCTTACTAAAAATTGCCTTATTCGACATCTCTGTACAGAGACTGTCATTCACATTGGCCCCTGTCCCCATTGAGGCTTAATTAGAATTTTAAATTAAACTCCCACATACATGGAAAGAACATGCAAACTCTATGAATATTTTGTCCATGGTCTAACTCAAACCCAGGACCCCAGCACTGCAAGACTACAGTGCTCCAAATCATGGTGTTCAGTGTATAACATTATGCTCTTAAGCTCCCTCTGGTGGCTTCTGCGGGTATCCTGCAATTCTCTTTTAAGTTAATTGCCCACGAAGCAGAAATGCTCCGGATTTTTTCTGCATCTCCCTGGCAGGAAAAACGCATGCAGATTTTAAATGCGTTTTTCCTGCCAGGTAGAAGCGTTTGTCAAGCTTTTTTGCATGCATTTCCGCATACTGGTTATCAAGCGCTTTTCAAAGCGATTTTAGCATCACTTGGAAAAGTGCTTGACAACTTGGTCACACTAAATCAATCCATGCAACCGGCATGGATTTATATATTGTGACCAAGTTAATAGTTAAAAAAAGAATAAAAATGGTAAAAAAAACAAAAGAAAACATTATACTCACCCTCCGATGGCCCCCGGTCTCCTTCTCCGGTGCATCCTGTGTCTTGGGCGGCTCGCGGTGGTGTAAAAGGACCTTCCATGACGTCATTTAGTCATGTGACAGGTCACGCGACCGCCGACGTCACCATGCAGGAGACCGAGGGCCATCAGAAGGTGAGTATAATGTGTTTTTTTAATTTTAATTCTTTTTTAACTACAGGTACTATGGCACCCGGGTCTGGAGGAGAGTCTCCTCTTCTACAGACCCGGGTACCATCCGTGCATTCAATCGCTTAATTCATGTACTCATGCGGATATTATGCGATTCAATGCAAGTCAATGGCGGCGATTACGCTGCGTTTCCCCAAAATTAATGGACATGCTGCGGATTTTTCCGCAATGATAATCCGCAGCGGAAATTTCTGCTGCATGTGCACAGCACATGCGGATTATAATAGGGGACCATGGGGCACGTATTACCAAGCATTTTTTAAGCGTTTTCGCTGCGGAAATTCAGCTGCAAAAATGCTTGAAAAACACATAGTGGGCATGCAGCCTTAAATCTATGTCAGTACATGAGATTTGAGACTCTGCGTAACAAACGGATTGTTGCTGACCAAAATAAATATATACTATAATACTAGATTAAACAGCATCAAAAGATATTTGCTTGAGTAATGTACTCATTCTCCAGAAAACTTGTGACTACTTCTCCTAGGAATAACTGTGTTATGTATTTGCAAAAAAAGTAACATGGCTAATAGTTTAGTAACATTTTGTAATTTCTACAATACATTCTCCAAGGGATTACATTCCACTAAATCAAAGTGGTACTTACTAGCTGAATGTTTTATATGTGAAATGAAAAAAATATCACTTCTGTCATCCATTGGTTTGCACTTGTAACTGAACTTTTGCATGGTAATATCCATGGGATACTAAACCCCTTAAGTACTGCCAATATGCGTACATAATGGTCTCTAATAGGCGACGTTTCTCAATGCCCCTTTTTATGGAGCTGAGAAATAAGTCAATAGCGCACTGCGATGGTACGAAATTGCAGCAGGTGTTAACTGTATATTACAGCCTGTAGTATCGAACATGCAAACATGTGTATTAATATATATTTTAGCATCAATCATGACTGTTTATCCACCTAGATGCCACTGTCATTTGTGGAAACAGCATCTAGATGGTTAAAGAGGACCTATTGGCAGGTAAAAAATGGCTAATTTTCAATTTCCTTTTATTCCTGCTGCTCCTTTTTAGTTAATGTCAATTTTTATGTTTTTTACCAAGGCGGCGTGGCTCACCGGATTTTCAGGGAGCATGTCTTTAGGCTGCACTACACTATTAGGGCTCTTTCACACGTCCTGATATTTCCGGTACCAGAAAAACCAGTACCGGAGATATGTGTCCATGTGCACCTGTGTGCCACACGTGTAGCACACATGTACCGGAGCCGGGGAGTCAGCAATACAGTTAGCACTGTTCCCAAGCGCCAGCTGCTGAATGAGGCTCTCATCATTGTCCACTGTTGGCACTGCGATCAGCACCAGCAGGGGACCATGAGGAGAGTAGTATTCTGCTCCCGCTGTGTCCTGGTGTAAAATAAGAATAAAATAAGAAAATCCATATAATCACCTGTCCTAAGTGTCCCCTGTTGTAATCCATGTGACCACTCACACCAAGGAGCTGGGTAGAATGACTCGCGAGCGGGCCCTGGAGCTCCGCTCAGTGAGTGACAGGACACCATTCGCTGAGCACAGCTCCGGGACCGCTAGCTGCAGGAGTCATTCTCTCCGGCTCCTCGGCCTGAGCGGTCTCATGGATTACAGCGGGGGACACTTAGGACAGGTGATTATATGGATTTTCTTATTTTATTCTTATTTTTACACCAGGACACAGCTGGAGCAGAATACTACTCTCACCATTATCCCCTGCTGGTGCTGATTGAAGCGCCAGCAGGGGACTATGATGAGGGCAGGGTTCATCACTCGGCGCTTGGGAACAGCGCTAACTGTACCGCTGATTCCCAAGCACTGGTACATGTCACACAGATGGCATCCGTGTGCAGTACGTGTTTACACAGACCCATTGACTTGAATGAGTCTGTGTGAACTGTGCTGCCGGCCAAAAATGGACATGTCTATGAGTGGATCACATGGACACACGGTCCATTTGAATGGGTCTACGTGTGTCAGTATCTCCAGTACATGTGGAAACTGTCACCACACGTACCGGACACACTTACGTGTGAAAGAGCCCTTACTCTCTAAGCAACGATACCTTGGTGAAAAACATAAACATTTGCACTAAATAAAAAGGCCCATATTGCTAAAGCCGTATGGCAGATTAAAAAAAAGCAAAGAACAGATTAGGCAGGGAATAAAATGAAAGCAAAAACTGACCGCTTTTGATTCAGTAACAGGCTATCTTTAACCCTATTGGCACTCCTTGGTCCTGGTAGCGGTCATGGCAAGTTAAAGTAATGTTCTTTGGGTATAATAGTCGGATAGGTCCTGTCATAACCAGAGTCTGACAGAGTGGCTCCCACTCCTGAGAAAAAATCCTGACCAAATACTAATAGTGGGGCCGTAGCCTAAGTAAAAAAGTAGAAGCAAAAAATAAATCAAAGAAGAAAATGTACAAACAAATTGTGAAATACGGTTTCGCCTCCTTAAGAACACTTGAAAACGCGGTAAAAAAATAAAATTTTTACCTTTCCTTGAAAAAATTGCAGCTATATTTTAACCCTTATAACATCCTAACAAAGTCAAAAGGCATTTGAAAAATAATTTTGAAAAAAGTAAAGTAGTCATATGGAAATGTTGATTTTCACCTTGTTCGTGTGATTTAAGATCTGATTTAAAACCTTAATTGACCAGTATTTCTTTTGGTTAAAAACCCACACAATTGCTAAATAATCTTGGATCATGCAGCAATAAATGAATATTACAAAACAACACAGGTCATTGATCAAACTGAGCATTTTATACACAAGCATCAATAGAATACATTATTATTGTCATCTATTAATTACATCATTTATACTTAAAATGGACCAATATGGTGTAAATAAATCTTACATAGGGTATGTAAGAATAAAGGTATTGTGTTTAAAAACATGAATGTATGTATGTGCTTGTACATGTGCTGTATATGCCTATAAAATATAAACATCTACATTTCATCCTGTTATTCTAGAATGTCTAGCAAGAAAATGTCTTTACATTGTAATAAAGAAGAAAAAGAAAGCATACACAGTTCATTTAAGCAAATGCCGATGTTCTGCTTATAGGCAGGGCTGTATTTAGTAAGGAAACTAAGCAAAAGCTTTGCTCAGTGACCTTCATTTAGAATTACAATTGATTTTTATCATGGAAGTGGTTGTCTAGACTTAGAAAAAAGGTTTAACATTATTTCAGAAACAGCGCCACTTTTCGCAGTCAGCTGTGTCTGGTATTGCAGCTTATCCCAATTTTAGTTAATTGGCTTGAGCAGCAACATTAGACCCAAGACATGGCAAGAGTAGAGCTGTTCCTCGAAAAAAAATTGTCCTTTATTTTCTAATCCCAAATAGCTCACACAATACATATTCACCAAAGTTTAATAAAAATTCAAGAAATATTAATTTTCATTATTCAGTTCCATTGTTTATTCTTGTCTCCTACGTGGAAGACAGACCCTAGGTGACAATCACTTTATCCAGTTCACACATAGGTTGTTTCACAGCTTTCCCTGATTAACATTAGATGTTAAAACATATGGTATTGATAGAGATGATTGAATCAATTTCATGTGAATTCAATTTGAGTTAATTTTATGAAATTTAGAGATGATAGTGAATTGGAACAATATGCCATTTGATGCACGTGAATAGCAAAAAAAATGCCTGCTGCCGTTTTATGCATGCAGAATATTGCATTTTAGAATAGTGAGAATGTACCATAACTTACAGCTCAGCAATAGAGGTAGGTATTGAAATCCACAAAAATTGGACAAATACTCCACACAGTAATATGTTGTATAACTGCAGCACTGAAGAAGATGAAGATAACAATCAAGGAATAATACAGGGATTCAGTTGATAGGGGGAGGGGGTAGAGAGATAGGAGAGGTGTTAACAGCACCATTTGAATTACAATGGAACTTTTTATTTTCTTCATTCTTGATGCACTAGAAAGCAGATGCAAGAGTACACAATAGTTTTTACACAGTGAAAATCTGAAATCAGTGTCAGACTGAGTGCTTGCTTGTCACTAAGTTTTTACATTTCTTGTGCAAATATTTTTGTAATGGGGGGGTAATTGTTTTGTACAAATACAAAAGAAAATTCCCTAAAATCCATACATTTTGCATGTCTGTTTTACTAGTCAATTTTTAAATCCGTACGCACCACACCTATATAGTGCCTTGTTTTCGGTTATAGCTTTTTGGTCATGTACCTTTATTAATTTGCCATTTTTGGAAAACAGGTTCAACTTTGTTGTAAAAAAAATAGAAATGAAAATGTGGACATTTGACTACGAATGTCTCTTTTTGCACACCTGTTTTACGAGTGCAATCTGACAACACTACATGCCACACCTATACGGAAGCCAGCTGTCACATATTGCTTTCTGTGCATGTACATACCTACCTAGAATTTCTTGTTACGTCTTTTGAAAAGAGTTGAATAATTAGAGTTGAAAAGATTGTCAAAAGTTAATTACAGTGTTGAACAAAATGTACGTTAAAAAAAAGTGGCAATGGATGGCGTAGTGTAAAAAAAAGACAACAGATGGCAGCTAAGAATGTGGGAGCTACTAGCAGCTGCAGGAACACCACCACTATTGGCACCAGCCATCTGGGCAGTAGCACTACCAAAGGAAGACCATAATTTGCCTACTTTACCTCAGGCAAACAAATTAGTGGTAAGGAAGTGGAGGGCATTATGGAATATATGTCACATCACTTGTCTCAATCACAG
This sequence comes from Phyllobates terribilis, assembly GCF_046119375.1. Lineage (NCBI taxonomy): Eukaryota > Metazoa > Chordata > Amphibia > Anura > Dendrobatidae > Phyllobates > Phyllobates terribilis. The sequence continues at coordinate 698,955,485 of NW_027362762.1, forward strand.
CTGAATGGTGTTACTTCTAAGGCCATAGCCCCACTATCAGTATTTGGTCAGTATTTCATCAGTATTTTTTCTCAGGAGTGGGAGTCAAAACCAGGATTTATAACCCACTCCTGGTTTTGGCTACCACTCCTAAAAAAAATACTGACCTAATACTGACCAAATACTGATAGTGGGGCCGTGGCCTAACAGTTTGAGCCAGTTTTCTGCACAGAACAGTATGCCTGATCACAAATGACTATAGGGATAATTTTTAGACTGTTTTTCTTTATTTTAAAAAACATGAAAAGTATGTCAGTTCACTGTGTTATTACATAGGCTGTTGATTACTACTGGGTTACAATCCATTTTTGATAATGTCCTAGGAGATTTCAGAGTGTTATACATATCTTTTTTGGGCAATTGAAATACCTGTGATTCACGGGAAATTTAGCGCAAATTGAATTTTTAGAAAACATTTGCTGAATTTGGTGAATCGGAATTTCAAAAGTTTCAATAATCTCTAACTTTTGATTATTATTAGCTGGCAACAAAATTCTGTTATTTTTAGAGGAAATGCAGAATAAAATATGTTTTTCCTTACATAATTTTTTTTTATTGAAGCTCAAGGATGCTTATGGAATTTCTAAACACAGCCCCACTATAAAGCTAATATACCTGATATAAAGATACCTAAACCAAATGAATTTAGTAGAATAGCATAGAAATTGGTTACACACAGAAAAAGTGAAAAAAATGAGACTTGTTATGTACTGACATTTTTGCTATGCTGTATTGTTTCACTGTACAATATATTGCCATGGATGTGATCCAAAACATGGATATGAATTCTTCTGTTGTATATTCAGGATACAGACAACTATAAATCATTAATAATTTTTTTAACAGTTTCTACACTTGCCTAAAAATGCAGCCATTTTTGAAGATCCCACTTCTTTGCCAAAAAAATTTCCGTAAGCTATTAAGATATGAAATTGCATGGTTGCATTATAGAAAGGCACCATTAATTACAGTGACTTTCCAGTTTTAAACCACCAACACTTCCTCTAATACAGTGCTATAAGAATTGCCACCTTTACAAGATGCAGAAATGCAGAACCCTTTAGGTTATTTTACATTCCTCACCAATATTCTGTAGGAGCATCAGCAAAATACATGAGCTGTTCATGGCATATTCTGCTTATAAATCCTGTATGACCATAGTATTCGATGTTTTCAACATTTATGCAGGCTTATAATTATACCTCGTCATAGTAATAAGAAATTGTATTCTCTTAAAATTTGATCTGGGCAGATTCAATCATTTTAGTGGAGGAGATTTGGTTTGCATAGAATAAATTTGGTGCAAATGGAATCTGCCGGTACGGGGTAAGGAAAATTAATAAACTCATATTCACCTCTCTTTAGTTCTCTCCATATCTGTGGCAGCTCCCTTCCCACTCCTCCAATTGGCTCCACTTCCTGCCTTTTCTACCTCCACGTCTACTTGCAAATCCCACCACTCTTGACTAGGCTTCACGCTATGAGGTGGGGTGCAACACACATCAATGATGTGCACCATGCCTCACGTTGTAACTTCAGGTGCAATGCATGTCATTGACATTTGTGACTCCAAACATGACAGCTTGGAGCATATTCAGTAGTGGTGCCACCAAGCAGAAGACCCGGAGGGTAAGGAAATTAAAGTAGCCAATCAGATGATTGAGTAAGTAGTGAGGAGCGGTGGTGGCACAGGGACAGGTATGGAAAGGTGAATCTAAGGGTTTATTCATTTTTTATCCCTTCCCAGCCCTCAAAATCCAGCAAAATGGTGTCCAGCTAGTCATCCGTTTGTTGGATTCATGCTAAGTGAATTTCCAAAAATTTGGATTTGCCTGAAGTCAAGAATTTTGGCAAATTCTAAACAAATGCGATTCACTTAGAATTGATAAATTCTACATTAAAGGAGCTGAAAATTGTAAAAACAAAAGCAAATAAAAATGATGTATTGAAAATATCAGTGTTACTTAAAAACATTTCCAAAAGAAAATTTCAACAAATAAGGACTGGCACTACTCCACTGTTTACTCCCAGTTCAGCATAAAAGAGCAGATTTCATTGATATCGGTGTTGCTCATACGTCAAAGTAAGCAGCTCAGAATATAATATTACAATGGAAGAAGTGGCACTCACCAACATTTCAATGCTTTATTCTCTAGACATTCGGCATATAAACAGCAGGAAAGGAGCTCCTGAATAAATGGAGAAGGAGTTTTTGGGTTATATATCTGTTTATCTAGCCTCTGACTGCCAGAGTAAGTGTTATGCAACGCAAAACGGTTGTCGCCATTTTTCTGCACCTCCTATTGTGCCGAATTACTTGCTTATGTGCTGCTTGTCTTGAGAATAAAGCTTTGAAACATTGGCACTTTTTTCTTTGGAATGTTACTTTAAAAAAACATTATGGGCAGACAGACATTTTGCTATCCCTAGTGTAGAACATATAAAGCAATGCATAATACGCTGATTCATTGCATGGATCTTCAACAAACACTCTACTACAAACATAGTCTAAGCAATCAGACAAGGCTGAAATCACAATTTTTGCAAACACAATGTCTGGGTAAGGGTATTTTCACAAGCAGTCCTCGCCAAAATCTGCTTGAAAACCGCCCAAAAACTGTCTTCCATTATTGAAAATTGGAAACCCATGTTGTTGTTCATACAGCTGCAGATTTTAAAACTGCCTCAAGTATTGGTAGCAGCAAAAGTCCAATTTACTTCCTTACAGAGATATTCCTATCTAGGGGTATGCCATACAAACAAGAGTATGGGGGCTTAAGTCTGGAGGCACCAATAATCCAAAAGGCAAATAAATAGAGGTTTCTTGGTATTTTTTCTTACAGCAACACTCCCTAGTAATCCAAGTTATATGCCATCATTTACAGTGCTTTAGGAGAAGACACATCAATGGTTGCATCAGTATCTGTAAGCCAAAAACAGTAGTGGAGCATAAAGAGAGAAAAAGTATAATGCAAAGATTTGCAATTCTTCCATAATTTGATCTTACTAATGCAATTTACTGATGTCCCTATAAATTAATATGGTGCAAAGATCTTGGCATATGATTTCTCAAAAAACTCTGGTCACAGTCCCTTTACCAGGCTTCTAAGGCAGTCATGTTTTACATTGGGGCAGTTACTTTTTTACGTAGTTAAAATAGTTAACAGGTAACTTTGTTCATGAAATTAGATCAAAACTTTATCATTTATGTTGAAATTAATTACGCTTAATATGCCACTAACTCATAAACTGTGGCTGCCAATAAGTGTCTTTGGCGGTATTCACGAACTTCCGCATACAGTATGCCTTTACGTATGCTTGATTTGCATTTATTTAGACCCCGTATGTGTATATATATATATATATATATATATATATATACTGTATATATATATATACACTGTATATTTATGTACAGTAGCCGTGTTCATCTCAATCCTCCTTTCCCTGGTGCTCAAACCACTGGACCCACCCCCAATGGCAAGAACAGGAGTCATAAAGTAGTCCCCTTTGGGAATGAAACTGTAGTGCTCATCCATGATTACCACTACAGTCACTTCTATAGAACTGACAGAAAGTTTTGTATTTTAGTCCCACAAAGACATAACTAATGCAACACATGCCATTCAAAAATAATTTAAAGGAGCATTATGGTTTCACCAACTAAATCTTTCTCATTATATAATGATTTTTTTTCTAAATTTCCCAATAGACCATTTGTATGTAAGGCCTTAGGCTACAAATCTGGAGTCACTCTATGTGAGACTTGGAAATCCTCATGAGTCATTCTATGTGACTGCAGATTGGTATAGCTTCACATCTTGTGCTATGAGTATTCTCCGGGGCCGGCGCTGGGAGCAATGTGCGTGTGACCGGAAGTATGTGATTTGCATACATGCAGTCACATGCCAACTAGATGGGGCAGCCACTCTCAAAGTAAGTGTATTAAGCGAGGCCGGACACAGTCTAATTGGAATGTGGCCAGAAGTGTGCACGTCACATACTTGTGGTTACATGATCGCCCACTCCCGGCACCAGAGTATCCTCGCAGTGCACACAGTGTGAGGATTCACAAGTCTGCAGTCACATAGTGTGACTGCAGACTTGTATCTAAGGCCAGGCAACCCCTTTAAGCTCTCATGCTTTTCAAGATTTTTACTTGAAGTAATTTAATAGGAACCTTCATTATTCACTACCAGTGGAGACAAATCTGTCCTTCTCATGTGATGATCACCCCTGATTACCGCTACAGCTCAGGTATCAGAGCTGAAGACTTGTGCGTCCATGACATGAGCAGAACAGATTTTTATCCCCTGGGAGTAAACCATGAATATTACTATTTAATGACAGTAAACAGAGATCTTGAAACCTGTAAAGAATTGATACAGAAAGTATATTGAAAATGTATAACTTTTCATTATGCAAAGAGTAAGATTTATTTGGTAAAATTATAATATAAGTATAAAAGTATAAAACTGATATTTAAGGTAATTATGTGTTTTCATTAGTTGAAAAAAAAATGAAAGCGGTAGATAAACCCTTATGGATAGGCACATACAAGCTGGCAGAAAATGGCTCTTTTACAAGAGTTAACATAGAAACATCTTTGATGTATTGTAAAATATGTTTTCTATACATATGCTAATGCAACGTTGCCACAGATCTGTGTCAGCAGTAACTGATACCCAACATTAACAAGGGCCATTGTAAGCAGTCTATTGCTGTCTCTGAGTCTTAGGCTGGTGTCACACATCCGTGAAACAAGGACCATACTTGGATCGGAAGAACCGGCCCGACTGCCGGATCTCCTGATCTGAGCTAACTGCTACATAGGTATATGTAAAAGAATTAGTTCAGGTTGGAAGAACCCCTGCTCGGCCCAGTCTTTTGATCCAGTCCATTACAGGTAGGGGTTAAATTGTAGATAACGCCATTGGCAATATATGCTCATTTTCTTTAGCATTCCCTAGAAACAACAGATTTGCCAGGTCTTGCCTTTGTAGATACTGTTCCTGAATTTAACTTGGCCAGTTCGTTCATTATAAGAAATGATTCATTTTGTATCAATTATGCAATACCTTAGTCTATAGTTTTTTATGTTTTACTTTGATTGTTCATAGAGGAGCCGCCATATGCCACATGCCAAAAGAATAATCCAATCCTATTCTGGCACATAGAATACCATGCTGAAAATCACATACACCATTTTAATGCCTTTATATAAATTAAAAGATCTGTTTCTAATAACTGTAACACACACTGGGTATTGTGACCATATTATGCTCACAATACCCAGACCTCCCATGGTTTAAAAGGGAATCTGTCAGCAGGTTTTTGCTATGTAATCTGAGAGCAGAATGATTTAGAGGCGGAGACCCTGATTCCAGTGATGTGTCACTTCCTGTTTTTTTTTTTTAAATCCCTGTTTTCTCTGCAGCAGATTTAGCAGTTCTCTGAATGCTGAGCTCTGTACAACTCTGCCCACACCACTGATTAGCAGCCATCTACCAATGAGCAGTGTATGGTGAATGTGATGTGGGCAGGGTTATACAGAGCTCAACATTCAGAGAACTGCTAGATCTGCAACAGAGAAAACAGGGATTTAAAAAAAACGGAGTTACGCATCACAGGAATCAAGGCCACTGTCTCTAAATCATTCTGCTCTCAGATTACATAGCAAAAACCTGGTTACAGATTCCTTTTTAACTGAACTGACTGTAGTTTAATATAGGGTTTACTATGCATTGAGTGACAGCTGCTAAAATGTAATGATTTCAGCCTTAATTACCTTTTTTTGTCTGCCATTTTGTAAAAAAAAAATACAGGAAAAATCTATTCGTGTTTCCTTTTGCACAAAAAAAATAAACAGCACAAATGTCACAATTAAAAGGTAATCCAATTGCATCAATTCCATTGCACCAGTATATATAGATTTAGCAATGTCTTATATATGCTTGGCTAGACTTGCATCCACGATTAGATACCCTGTTCACATAGAGATATCTGTGTATTAGTTTACATGTATACTTACAGTATATTATATAATATATTTAATATCTAAATCAATTAATTCAATTTTTGAGTGGAAAATATATAATTAAAATTAACCTTTGATATATACATAGCACATATTTCCCACAGGACTGTGCTGAGTTAGGAGTGCATATTTGTGTTTTTTTTATCAGATACACTCAAAAATAACATATATATATTTATATAAATATATATCTATATATATATAGATATATACACATATATAAGTATATGTCTATATATATAAGTATATATATTTATTTATATATAAATACACACATATGCACACCTGTTTGTGTGTGTATATATATATATATATATATATATATATTATATCTAAAGATACACATATACATGAATTTTTGTGTATATATATATATGCATATACATACACACACATATATATATATATATATATGTGCACATATCTTACAGAAATCCTCATTTCTGCTACCTATGCAAACATTTATCCCCATGCACATGCATACACACTCACGCACAAACGTATATATTGTGCAAAGCGTAGGGTGCCATTTGTGCCTATGGCCAATCAAATGATGTTTCGTAATATTTTTATTTACCATGATATCGTTTTTCCGTGTATCCTTTATCCTACCGTTTTCATACCACTAGAACAATACAACAGATATACTTTCAAGTGTAACAAAGTTTCCCTGAAATGTATGTACAATCCTTGGTGCAAGCATATTTGACTTTATATGTTGAACCTCTAGATAAAATGTACAATCAGCGTGTCCCTTTTCCTGATCTGAGTTTTGTATTCCTATAAGGAAGTTTTTATAAGGATGTACTGTAGTTCAAGAATAAATAAGTAGAAACAGTGACAAAACTATAGAATAGTTCCAGCTAAGATGGACATGTGCATGTACTGAATGTCTATCATGTAAGTGTGCGTGTGTTGGAATATATATATATATATTATATGCATATAGATAGATAGTGTGTGCATGCAATAATTATCCATGCATTATTCTTTTTTTTTTCACAGTTACTAATTTATAAATGGAATGTAGTCAAGAGTATAGTAGTGTGATAGAATACTAGATTTTCTAACACGACACCTGAAACCTTCACACCAGTGGAGGCCTGTTACACTTTAGCCTGCAAGGTACTGTATACCTCTATAATACCTGATATGTAGCAAAGTGTTAAACCAGGGTTCTCCATGTGCAGGCATGAAGTAGGAACATATTCAAGAGGATCGTCTCCACTTTATAGAGAGCTACCATCTAACAAGATTGTTAGACGCAGTAAAGAACGACTATTAACATATGCATGCAGGTAATTTACATATAGTTGGAATTATATACGTGGGTTACCCTAACCATGGTCTCATTGCAGTCCCAAACAAATCTGATCATATTTAACCTTTGCACCCCGTGCATCAAGTCCCCTTGAAGGGAGAAGGCTTCACTGTAACATTGATCCATCCATCCAAGCCACAGCCCTCTAATGAGGTCATTCTCCTAACTAAGAAGCAGTAGACCATGGTGCCATATTTCTTCCTCAGTGGTCTGCAGATCATAGTACACATTAAGATCCTGTTAGCATTGTGTTATACATCCCAGCAGAGACACACTGCAGTGCAGCAAAAGCAGTTTGTTTTTTTCTACAATTTTTCAAAAATAAAAATCCAAATATCGAAGCTTTGATATACAAATAATAGAACCTTAACATAAAAATATATATGTTCCTCATTAAAATATGGAAGGCCTTTTTTCTTTTTTTTAATCAGCTATTTAATTATTAAAGCATGAAATGTAGCGCTGTACATATGTGCATTGGTCATTTAAGTGCAATTATAGTTTACATCTCTACAGGATATGTGGTGCACATCCTGTAGAGTTGGATAATATTGGACTACTAGTTTCTTGCCATGGTAATATAGTATCCGTGAATTCATTGTGAAGTACATTTCTTTGGAAACCGCCATCATTTAAGTGTAATTAATAGGAGCTGTTTAGCTCCTCTGCAATGCAATAAATATAAGTGATACCGTTAATATCTCCATTGCAGTCAAGTCAGTTGTTGCTGCAGAACCTCTTGTGAAAAGTGTTCTTCATAATGTTACGTTGTCACGGAGCTATGTGACCCTATGTGTTGCAAGAGGTTGTACAGTTGAGTTCTTTCGGCTCTACACACTATGCTGGCTGAGATGCCCATAGTATATAAAGTGAAGCATACTGATGGCCACACCATAATTGAAATATTCCCTAGTCAAGAATACTACCAGGTTAGTCTGACCTACCAGTGTTGACAATAGATGTTTCCGTGAATTAGTATTTGTTGCAGATGCAATAAAACATCACTTACACAACTATTGCTTTCCATGCAGAATTGACACATCTAGAAAAAGTATTACCTAGCAGATTATTGCATTACACAAATTCTGCACCTGCTCCGTACACTTGCAAGAAGCAGACCTGTCAAACATCAGTCAGCATTTTGGTTATATTTACATAGTTTGTATTTCCTAAGGTGCAATTTGCAGTTTTTAAATTCTTCTCCCTAAAATCTTCATTGCTATGATTAACTCCTTCTTGGATCTCCATGTAATCAGATTTACTTAGCGTGGAGGCACTTCTGCTTTTTTGAAGGTCAGGGGAAGAAGGGATCTTTGGACAGCTGGTTACTTGCAAATATTGTGCTTGCTCCTCACCCTCTGTCTCTCTGTGATAGAAGTAATTGAAGTTGGACACTATTACAGGAACGGGTAAGGCAATGGTTAACACGCCTGCAATTGCACAGAGGGAGCCTACTATTTTGCCACCTATTGTTGTAGGGACCATGTCTCCATATCCTACTGTTGTCATGGAAACCACAGCCCACCAGAAGGCATCTGGGATGCTGGGAAACTGAGATTCTCTCTCATCAGCCTCTGCAAAATACACAGCACTGGAGAAAAGAATAACACCAATGAAAAGGAAAAATATTAGAAGACCTAGTTCCCTCATACTTGCTTTAAGCGTTTGACCCAAAATTTGAAGGCCCTTGGAATGTCGGGAAAGTTTGAAGATCCTAAATACTCTTACCAGTCTTATTACTCTAAGAATTGCTAAAGACATTGCTTGTTGACCCTGTTGCCCATCTTCAGTTTTTTCTGCCAGTTCTGTCCCTAACGTTATAAAATAAGGAATGATAGCTACTATGTCAATGATGTTCATAATGTTGGTAAAAAATCCAGCTTTGCTTGGACAGGCGAAAAAACGAACCAAAAATTCGAACGAGAACCATATGATGCAAAGTGTCTCAACAATGAAGAATGGATCTGTGAAGGTATTTGATTGTTGGTATCGGCCTGTGCTGTTAGCATATGGATTGTAATTTACAGTACTCCCATGCATGTCGTCATTCTCATCCCTAAAAACAGGCAAAGTTTCAAGGCAAAAACTCACAATGGAGATTAATATCACCATAACTGATATAATTGCAATAATCCTAGCGGGGCCAGAGCTTTCAGGATATTCAAAAAGAAGCCATACTTGCTTCTGAAACTCATTGTCTGGCAAAGGGCGTTCCTCTTCCTTAATAAATCCTTCATCCTCCCTAAAGATCTCCATAGCTTCTTCCCCAAGTTCATAGAACCGAATTTCCTCTGAGAAGATGTCCAAGGGCACATTCACAGGTCTCCTTAATCTGCCTCCAGACTGGTAATAATACAAGATGGCATCAAAACTTGGTCTGTTTCTATCAAAGAAATATTCATTCCTCAAAGGATCAAAGTATCTCATTCTCTTTTTAGGATCCCCTAACAACGTTTCTGGAAATTGGGATAAGGTTTTGAGTTGAGTTTCAAAACGAAGGCCAGAAATGTTAATGACAACTCTCTCGCAACATTCATGATCAGGATCAGGGTCATAACTGTCCTGTGGGTGACCTGGCAAAGTGGATGCTTCATCTGTGGGATCTCCAGTGGCAACTGTCATAGTTAGTCCAAATTAGTGCACAACCTAGTTCTTCTGGTTGGCTGTTGAAATGTGACCACAATGAAGCACTGTGGATATACGCACTCAGGATAGGAAAGGCTTTCGGAAAATGAGAGGCATAGGACCTCTCGCCTAAAAAAAGAGGAGATAATAGTTAAAACAATGGTAACCTATTTCCATATCTCTGCAGCAATGGCTGCTACATATCTTTTACCTAGAAACTTAAAATAAACTATCAAGGAGAATATACAGAATGCTCCAAAGATCAATGAACATTTCCCAGTAGCATTGTATAGATTTAAGGTATGACTCTTATATTACAGCATCAAAATTGCAGTATTTTAGGGCAGGGTAATATTGTTCTCCAATTGCACTCAATACATCCCAGGAGCATCTTAAGTAATATACATTACAAGGCCAGTGTAAAAAGCTTCCTGTATGGATACAGCATATATTTATTCTATAAGGTCATTCATCTTAAAATTGGCGTCTGCCCGATCTGTAATGAAAGGTCACGTAACATAAATATATAAGTAATGCACCTAATAACCTATTAATTAAAAGACGACATATATGGCACACTAATACATAATGGCATAGCAATACGTGGATTATTAATATCCCATCATCCGTCATCATCAACAAATTTTTTGCAAACGACATAATGTGAATCAGAATAATAGAAGATAATATAAATTATTTTAATTGGCTATACATATATCTTTATATAATAAAAAAACAACATAGAAAGGGTAAATAAAGAGCCTAAGTGTTACAAAATGCAACATAATAACCATAAATATGGAAAATAATCATTTTTATTAGAAGCTGTGCCTTCCTGCATGAAAGCAATGAAACAAGACATTACCTTGTGAAACAATCCTCCAGGTTTCTTAGTAACCAGACTAGGTAGAATCCGTTCTCCAGAGAATACAATGAAGAAAAACAGGTTTTCTGGCATCCTATACATTTAATGATCCTAAGAATCCCCCAAAAAAATAAAATCAGCTGTTGCTAAAATGGGGGATTTCCTTGGTAAGAGGAGCTCATTCTTCTTGAAGTGAATGGATAGGATTGGTCTGGCAGGTTCCCTTTCTTCAAAAACCTCTGTTCAAATGTATAATGTGATAGATGGAAGATGCTAAGCTCAGCAAAAAAAAAAAAGAAAAGAAAAAAAAAATGGTCTGGTGTCCTCAAGAGGTGTGACGTTGCCTGGTGGTAAGAAATAAAAAAGCAGGAGCTAGGTAGAGCTGGTACATCATGAAACATCTGCAGAGACCCAGTTTCCAGATGCAGTAGTCACACAGCCTTCCCCCTTGTCAGCCTGCGTTATGATGCTTCGCTATTCTGCACTGCAACAAAACAAGAGGCAGAATTCACAGCACATCCCACATTACAGGGAGAGCAGAAGAGATGAAACATAGGAATCCATAGAAAATCAACCCATCACAATATGTAGAGATGTGTATGTCTATGTACCTGTATCTACTCAAACCAGTCTCATACATAGATACTGGTTACATTATGGAGAACCCATGGGTTCTAGGCTGGAACCACCAATTGCATAGAAAGACGCTGTGCCAGTGCTGGAATGGTGTGAACTTGAAAACTAAATATGACCTTTTGAGAAAATCATCTATGTCTGGATCTGGGCGCCTGTCTGCAAAATGTATGGCTCATTATTCATCTCTTAACTTCATCCAGAATGCAAAGGCAGAGGGAAAAAAATATAGAAATACATATATATAAAACCACCCCTGTCCTTCTTATCTGACATAGAAGTCATTCAGGAGCTGAAATGGGCAGCTAGAAGAAGATTATATATGGTTAACACTGTTTCGGAGGGGAGAAAGTCTTCTCTGTTGCTCCTAACAACAATACAGGGCAACGCATGGCATATATTCGCCCACTGCTCTTGGAGGATGTTGTGGATCCCCACCACTCCAGCAATAAAGCAGGCTTTTTGTCTCTTGCCCAGGTCACACAGCTCAGAGAGAAGACAAATGAAATGTGTATTCAAGTGTATTCTGCATAACAAATGAGCTGCCAGGGTATTGAGCCTTGAATCAATTGGATAGCTTTACTGACAGCAGACAGCAAGCTGACATTTGATCTCTTGCAAAAAAAGAATCTTAGCAAATCTAATACTGCGCGTTTAAGATACACCCTGCTATAAAATGTGCCACATGTAAAATGCAGATAAATTAACGGTAATATATTATGCACTATGTATAGATCACGGTGAAGCCCTTTTTATTTTAACACAACAGGAGTCTCATTGCTGACGTTGTAATGGGGAGATCCCAAGTTCTTCCTCCTTCTTTCTACCATTTCACTGCTGGAGGATGCATCGATTGCACCGCATTGATCTTTTACACAATGGAACGGTTTAGTACTTAAGAGGTTAAAGTAAATCCCTCTAGTGTTCTACCTACAGCAGCTACACAGCTATATTTTCACAGCACAGGGATTACAGAATTAGTCTGGGGACAGGTGGGGCGCCACATGATTTCTTAATAAATTCCACTTTTCACGTCGGCCACTAGATTTTCTTTAAATGCCAGTATCGTTGCCTCAGGTCACAGGATTCTTTAATATAATAGACCATCTTCTATTGGAGAAGAAGGAGCACCGGCAATCCATTTTCCAATCCATCACCTCCCTTTGCTAAGCATCAGAGAGATAGTACATTCCTTACAGTCCCCTGCACAGAAAGGCTGGAATTCCCTATTAAGTATAGTCTACAGATTCCATTAATGAGCCATGTTCTTATGATTCAATAACAGCTTGATAAAACACCATGCAATGCGAAATGCATCAATCTAAAATGTCACCATGTAGGCAGAAGAATTCTCTATGGGATAATGTAACAACAAATAGAACAAAAGGCTAATAAACAAATAAATAAACATATAACAATAGAAACATACAGCAATCCGCATCACTACTACAGCCTGGAAGGAATATTACTTCCATCCCACCTCCCAATAAATAACAAGGAATTAAGCCTTTATCTGTAAGAACCGTCCTCCATCTCTGCTGCAAGACACTGATTAAAGGTTCTGTGCATGGAATAGCTACAAATATGGCCCATGTACCCATAATTTGGCTTCTCCTATGCAAATAGCCTTAATTGGTGTTTCATCACAGCAGCATGCACACTGTTGATGATAATGAACCACATTGCAGGCGCTTGGCCTCCCAGATTATACATGCAATTACTAATTCTTTCTTACAGACAAGAACAGGTCACAATCTGCATGCAATGAGGTAATTGCCATGTTTGATTTACCCTTTTTTTTATTCCAATTCTGAAGCATCCATTTTCCCAGTTTGTGGTAAACCTTTACTTAATGGGTGGGGGGGAGCAGAAACTTACAATTGGTTCTGCAGTAAGGCATGCAGTGCATACATAAAGACTTCACTGCACTATGGTATCTCGTCCGCACCTGACAGCAGTTTACCTAAATGGATGGAGCTTTTATAGCAATTCCCCACGATACCAACTACTTGTTTGTGCCGTGGAAGAGTCTTTCTTTACATTCCTCTTCTATTTTCCATCATGTTCAATTTATAAATACAATATAATAGATGACGCATGTAGCATACATGGGATTTAGGTTGAAACATACTTTAATACTTTAACACCTAAAATACTAAGAATGACCTCATTCACACACGCATATTGTATTACCTAGTACTTGTCTGCAGCCATAATACAGCACCTTCACATTGCTATGTACAGCACCATTGTATGCACTCAATTTCATATCCAGGTATAAGAAGGGCTTCTTCCCATATACATTTGTTAGCAGGGTCGGACTGGGGTGTCTGGGGCCCACAGGGAGAACTGACTCTAGGGGCCCACCCTACAGCTATATGCAAATATCTGTTATCCGCTATCCCTGTTTATAGTGGAGCATTGACTGGCGGCTCCTGCACATCTACTGTGCACCACTATAACTGGGATGTACAATTACGGTAGTTTGCATTAAAGGGCTTCTTTGGTTAAAACAAGTTATCACCGATCCATGGGATCCACAGGATCGGTGATCACTTATTGATCGTTTGGGTCCGAACATTGGAAAACGCGCCTATCAGAAGAATGGGGAAGTTTCATCCCTGACAGGACACTTATCCCCATTTTAAAATGCAGCTTCCAAAAAAGAGCAGCGCTCACAGTCACTGAGGGAATGACTGGATGAGTGGTCGCATCTCACATGCCGCTCCAGTCTAATGGGGAGAAAAGCTCCACATTCTGCCGATTGTGTCCCAGCAGTCAGACCCCCACCAATCAATATCATCACTGATCCTGTGGAGAGGTGATTACTTGTTTTCACCAGAGAACCCCTGTAAGTGCATCTCTGCCACTCTGGTCCAAGTATTTAATCTCTAAGGCTGCGGCCCCACTATCAGTATTTGGTCAGTATTTTTTCTCAGGAGTGGGAGCCAAAACCAGGTGAGGAACAATCAGAGAAAAGGTATAATAGAAACAAGTCACCAATTCTGTATTTATCACCCACTCCTGGTTTTGGCAGCTACTCCTGAGAAAAAATACTGACCGAATACTGATGGTGGGGCTGTGGCCTAATGGGAAAAAATCTTTTCCTAGTTAATATCAGCAAGAACAAAATGACTGCCATACACAACACAGTCCACTATATCAACACCAATAATGCAACATACAAAAGAGACAAATATCGCCACACCATGACTAGATCACATATTACCACCACATAGTGACCGAATAATACTACATACAAGGAACAAATACGGCCACACCATGACGAGACCACATATTACCACCCCAAAGTGACCAAATACTACAATACTGATCATGAATACAAACCACAATACTAACAACACTGTTATTACCACCAGTGACATTATACACAGGAGCTCTGTATATAGTGTCAGTGTACAGGTAATACAGGGATCACCAGTGACATTATACACAGGAGCTCTGTATATAGTGTCAGTGTACAGGTAATACAGGGATCACCAGTGACATTATACACAGGAGCTCTGTATATAGTGTACAGTGTACAGGTAATACAGTGACCACCAGTGACATTATACACTGGAGCTCAGTATATAGTGTCAGTGTACAGGTAATACAGGGTTCACCAGTGACATTATACACAGGAGCTCTGTATAGAGTGTCAGTGTACAGGTAATACAGTGATCACCAGTGACATTATACACTGGAGCTCTGTATTTAGTGTACAGGTATTACAGTGGTCACCAGTGACATTATACACAGGAGCTCTGTATATAGTGTACAGGTAATACAGTGGTCACCAGTGACATTATACACAGGAGCTCTGTACATAGTGTATAGTGCACAGGTAATACAGTGGTCAGCAGTAGAGATGAGCGTTGTTCTACTCGAACTGTTCGCCAATCTCAAATTCGAGCTGTTTTGGGCGGTGTTCGAGCCGGTCGGCGAACACGAACAATTTGAGAAAAATTCGGCTGTTCGAGGTTATGTTCGATAACTGTTCGTGCACCAAAATCATAACTGGATTTTTTCTCAGTAATGATGAAAATTAATGTTAATACGCAGTTTGAGTGTACAGCGGGGCGGGGGGAGGGGCAGGGGATGGATCTCTGCAGGAACAATGAAGATCTCCATTTTTTTTTCTCTTTCCCGCATTTGCAGTGGGGAGGTGCAATCTGTCAGCCTATCAGCAGCGCACACACGGAGCGAAGTGCTTTTTTTCACACAAGCAAGGGCATGTGTGATTGGCAGTGTATGTCACATGTCCTTGCCCTATAAGACCAAGCCATTTTCCCCGTCGCCACCATTTTCTCACTGCTGCAGCTGCGTGTTAGACGGCACCGCTGTTGCTGTGTGCGCTATACCTTGTTAATTTCAAGCCAATTTTCGCACAAATATACAGATAGCTTGGGAGTAGGGAATAGTTGTGATTGCAGTCCTTTTAAGGACTAGGTTACAGCATTTCCTACGACTTTTATCAAGCAGGTCTGTGCTCTTAAATAGATAGATTGTGGGAGTAAAGACTAATTGTAATTGGAGTCCTTTTCAGGACTAGGTTACATCAGTTCCTATCAGTTTTTGCCAGGCAGGTCTGTGCCAGTGCTGTGCAAGTTTTTTTCACAGCATTTGGCTGAATCTAGCAAAGCTAATCCTTTTTGGCCTATTGCAGAGTGTGTTAGTCAGTGGAGTAGCCTATCTGTGTTGCAAGATATACCACCTGTGTATAGAATACCAATTTTTTTACTGCACCTAGTGAAGTAAAATCTTTTGGGCATTGGGCATAGCATCATTCTATTAGTCCATCTATACTGACCTCCATCAGGTTGCAAACTGAATATAATTTTTTTCTGCATCTAGCTCTGAAAAAATATTTGGGCTTCTAGCAGTGTGTGGGACTTGGTCTATTAGTCCATCTATACTGACCTCCATCAGGTTGCAAATTGAATAAAAAAAATTTCTGCATCTAGCTCTGAAAAAATATTTGGGCTTCTAGCGGTGTGTGGGACTTGGTCTATTAGTCCATCTATACTGACCTCCATCAGGTTGCAAATTAAAAATAATTTTTTTCTGCATCTAGCTCTGAAAAAATATTTGGGCTTCTAGCAGTGTGTGGGACTTGGTCTATTAGTCCATCTATACTGACCTCCATCAGGTTGCAAATTGAATAAAAAAATTTTCTGCATCTAGCTCTGAAAAAATATTTGGGCTTCTAGCGGTGTGTGGGACTTGGTCTATTAGTCCATCTATACTGACCTCCATCAGGTTGCAAGTTAAAAATAATTTTTTTCTGCATCTAACCCAGCCAATAGTTTTGGCCTAATACCACAGTTTGGCCACTCAGCTCTGCTCGGTTACCATCCATTGTTTTTTTGTGCAAACAACTCCAGAGTTGTGAATTAGTTAACCACCAAAATGAGTGGAAAAAGGCCTGCTGCTGGTGGAAAGGGGAATAGGCGTGTTGGGAAGGGGAAAAAAGGTTGTGTCCGTGGGGTAGGTGCAGAAGAAAGACCATCTTCCAGCCAAACTAAAATGTCTACTTCTTTTAGCGGACAATGTGATAAGATCCCTTTCTTACGGCCACGCCAATCGCTACAAATTCCAGATGAGGCACAAAAACAGCAGGTGCTTCAACGGATATCAAGTGCTCCTTTAAGTGGGCTCTCCTCCACATCAACTTCAACATCACAAATACTCCAGTCCTCAAAGGTGTCACCCAAATCGCACTTGCTTCCTCACAGCTCCCAAATCTCCAGCTGCCCGTCTGAGTATGAGGTAGAACAGATGGTTGAGTCTGCAGAGCTGTTTACTCATACTATAGCCTGGGAATCAGAGGTCGACTCCAGCGCTTCTGTGAATCCAGACGAGGAAATGATCTGCACTGATGCCCAGAATCTTTATGAGTCGGATCCAGGACCAGACGCAGAAGGTTCTGACCATAATGTAGACCCTCATTCCCAAACTGTAACTCCTGTTGGTGGAGACAATGAGGAAGACGATGATAAGACTCAAATACCTGATTGGAGCGACAACTTTAGTTTTTTGTCAGGGCAGGAACAGGTTGGCTCTGAGGACGACGGGTGTGATAACGCACAGGGTGATGATGATGAGGTCGGAGATCCCACTTACTGTCAACCCACAGTCAGCCAAGAGATGAGGTCAGCAGAGGAGGTGGAGGAAGATGCTAGTGACGACGAGGTCAGGTTGCGCCTTCCTGGACAGAGACGTAGTACTGGAAGCACGTCAACAACTGCATCCTCAAACACAACTCTGCCTCTCACCACAAGTCGTGGTGGCTCTTCAGGTCGCATGGGTGCTAAGCCTTGCATAGCCTGGGCATTTTTTAAGATCGATAAAGATGACCCAACTCGTGTTATCTGTAACATTTGTCAGCAAAAGCTAAGTAGAGGCCAAAAAATACATAGTTTGAGTACTTCATGCATGAACCGGCACATGGACATGAAGCATAAGTTGCAGTGGGAAGCTCAGTGTGCTACAATGCGGCCTAGCCGGCCGGGCCAACCACCGTCTGCCATATCTTGTGCATCCGCGGCCTCTTCATCCTCTGTGACTGGGGGGACAGCAGTCACACCTGTTTTGGGGCACAGACCTGCCACCTCTTTACCCGCAACAGCCAGCGTGATTGGCAGGTCATCATTTTCTTTGGAGGTGGTAACACCAGCTGGTCTTGAGCGCTGTCCGACATCGATAGCACCACCTTTGGATCAAGGCAACCTAACATGTCCGCCTGCATCTTCCTCACAGACCGGCAGTTTGCCGGGGACACCCTTATCAACCCCGTCTAAGCACAATAGCCAGCCCTCGGTCCCTCAGATGTGGACAAGTAAAAGACCATTTCCTCCTAGCCATGAGAAAGCTAAGAGGTTGAATTTCACCATCTGCAAGCTCTTGGCTACAGAAATGCTGCCTTTCCGCCTGGTGGACACAGAGGATTTTCGAGACCTTATGTCCGTCGCAGTGCCCCAGTACCAGATGCCCAGTCGGCACTACTTCTCAAAGAAAGGTGTGCCTGCGCTCCACCAGCATGTCGCACACAACATCACCGCTTCTTTGAGAAACTCTGTGTGTGACAGGGTGCATTTCACCACAGACACTTGGACGAGTAGGCATGGACAGGGGCGTTACATGTCGCTGACTGGGCACTGGGTAACTATGGTGACAGCAGGACAAGGGGCTGCTGTCCAAGTCTTGCCGTCCCCACGAGTTGTGCGTCAATCCTCTTTATGTCAAAGTTCCTCCACTGCTTCTGCCTCCTCAACCTCCTCTCGGTCTTCCACCTGCACCCAAAGCCTGTCTGGTCATGCCACAAGCTTTCTAACTGCGCAGAAGGGATCCTGCACACCTCCTTACTATGCTGGCAGTAGGGCTCAACGTCATCAGGCGGTTTTTACATTGAAATGTCTGGGAAATGTGAGTCACACAGCTGAGGAGTTGTGGTCAGCTCTGGAGAACCAATTTCATGAATGGTTGTCTCCACTGGACCTGAAACCAGGGAAGGCCGTGTGCGACAATGCTGCAAACCTGGGTGCGGCCCTTCGCCGGGGCAATGTCACACACGTGCCTTGTATGGCTCACGTGTTGAACCTGGTTGTCCAGCAATTTTTAGCCCACTATCCCAGACTAGATGGCCTTCTGCAGAGGGCACGGTCGTTGTGTGCTCACTTCCGCCGTTCGCATCCCGCAGCTCAGCGACTTACATCTCTACAGAAGTCGTTGGGCCTGCCACTTCACCGGCTAAAATGCGATGTGCCTACCCGGTGGAATTCAACTCTGCACATGTTGCAGCGACTGTGGCAGCACCGACAAGCCCTGGTGCAATACGTTCTGACGTATAGCCTGGGCCAACGAGATTCAGAGGTGGGGCAAATCACGCTGGAGGAGTGGTCTCAGATCAGGGACCTATGCACCCTTCTGCACAGTTTTGAAATGGCGACGAAGATGTTTAGTGCTGACGATGCCATTATCAGCATGACTATTCCGGTGATTTACATGCTGGAGCACATGTTAAACAGAATTCGGAGTCAGGTGGTGGCACAAGAGGAGGTGGAGGAAGTAGAGGAGGAGGAGTTGTATGCGGAAGGGCTAACATCTGCAAGGTCCAGACGGTCGGCAGCACCAAGGCGGCAGGCATGTGAGGGTGGGGGAGATGATTTTACCAGGGCGCATGGTAGCAGCCAAACTAGTGAGGAAGGTGCAGGAGCCCAGGAAGAAGTGGAGGACGAACTGATGGAAGACTCATCAGATGAGGGAGACCTTGATCACATTTCTGTTGTGCGAGGTTGGGGGGAGAGGACAGAGGAAGGAAGCATGATTGTTACCTCGCCACCAACACAACAGGGACTTGGTGCTCCTGGATGCGCAACACACATGAGTGCCTTCTTGCTGCACTACCTGCAACATGACCCTCGAATTGTGAGAATTAGAAATAATCCTGACTACTGGGTTGCCACACTGTTAGATCCCCGGTACAAAAGTAAATTTGCAGAAATTATTCCTGCCATAGAAAGGGATGCACGCATGCAGGAGTATCAGCAGAGACTGTTGCAGAATCTTACATGTGCTTTTCCACAAAATACCAGTGGTGCACGTAGTGAATCTCACAGTTCCAACTTGCCAACCGTGGGACCGTCAAGTGTTCAGCACTCAAACCGTAACAGAACCACAGTATCTGCTGGTAACATCAATTTTGCGGAATCATTTCACCACTTTTTTAGCCCATCCTTTGCAAGGCCACAGGAGACAAGAAGTCTGACACATAGTCAACGCCTAGAGACGATGGTACAGGAGTATCTCCAAGTAAACATTGAAGCCACGACTGTGTCACTGGACCCTTGCTCTTTTTGGGCTTCCAATCTGGATAAATGGCCGGAGCTAGCCACTTACGCCTTGGAGATCTTGTCATGCCCCGCAGCCAGCGTTCTGTCTGAACGTGTGTTCAGCGCTGCTGGTGGTGTGCTGACAGATAAGCGCACGCGGCTCTCCACTGATAATGTAGACAGACTCACGTTCATAAAGATGAACAAATCATGGATCCGAAACGACTTTTCTACCCCTGTGTCATCCTGGGGAGAGTAAAAGCTTGATGATTGGTTAAAATCACCCTACCAACCGTTTTAAGCTTTCAAATTACTAATCATGTTTATCTGTATCTTGACTGGAAAATAATTTGGGCTTTGTAGCAGTGTGCAGCACTGATCCTATTAGGCCATCTATAATAAGCTTCACCAGATTTAAAATTAAAAATAATTTTTAGCTGCATCTAGCCCGGAAAATAATTTTGGGGCTCCGAGATGCGCAAGACACATAAGTGCCTTCTTGCTGCACTACCTGCAGTATGACCCTCATATTGTCAGAATTCGAAGTAATCATGACTACTGGGTTGCCACACTCTTAGATCCCCCAAACTTTTCGATCAACCTTTTCATTTTAATAAAGACCAAAAAAATGGTCATTTTTGAAATTATAAGCATTAGCAGGTTGTTAGAAACTGAAATCAAACAGTTTTCAACTCAAAACTTTATTCTAGGTGATGTTACATTTTCACATAGGACCCCTTGTTCGAAAGGAGCTTCTGAACTCTCTCGTCCATTGAATTTGTCAGGTTTTGGATGGTTTCTGCTTCAATTGTTTTGCATGAGGACAGAATACCCTCCCAGAGCTGTTGCTTAGATGTGAACTGCCTCCCGCCATCATAGACACTCCTTTTAATGATGCTCCAAAGGTTCTGAATGGGGTAGAGGTCAGGGGAGCATGGGGGTCACACCATAAGTTTGTCCCCTTTTATGCCCATATCAGCCAGAGATGCAGATGTTTTATGTGCAGCATGAGATGGTGCATTATCATGCAGAAAAATGATCTTGCTGTGAAATACACGGTTCTTCTTCTTGAACCATGGCAGGAAGTGCTGTTTGAGAAAATCCACATACATTATGGAGTTCATCTTTAGCGCCTTCAGGGATCCTAAAGGGGCCGACAATCTCTCTCCCCATGATTCCAGCCCAAAACATTACTCCACCTCCTCCTTGTTGGCGCTGTAGCCGTGTTTGCGTGGGGTGTCCATCAACCAGCCATCCTCCACTCCATTCATCTGGACCATCGAGCGCTGCACGGCACTCATCCGTGAACAAAACAGTTTTGAAATCAGTCTTCATGTAATGTTTGGCCCACTGGAGCCGTTTCTGCTTGTGTGAAGTGGATAGAGGAGGTCGACAGGATGGCGTATGCACAGCTGCAAACCTCTGAAGGACCCTGCATCTTGTTGTTCGGGGGACGTTGGAGGCACAAGCAGCTTCAAAAACTTGTCTGCTGCTATGACAAGGCTTTTTTGCCGCTGCTCTTTCAACCTGACGTAATTGCCTGTAGGAAAGAGTCCTCAATTTGCCCTTATCAGCACGCACACGTGTGTACTGTGAATCAGCTACATACTTCTTGATTGCCAAGACACTTCATCCTGATCATCGCACAATGTTGATTGTAGTCATGCCTTGACCTAAACACTCCACAATTTGTTGCTTCTCAGCAGCTGACACATCCTTTTTCTTTCCCATTTTGGCAGAAAATGTAGGCTGCTTAATAATGTGAGAGAGCCTTCTTAAGTAGTCTTGCCTTTCATTGGACACACCTGCCAAACTAATTAGCACAGGTGTCTGCAATTGCTTACAGTGATATAAAGAGCCCTGACACACATCACCATCAATGAGTTTAACTGACAAACAAACAAATTCTTCCCTTATCACTCCTAAACACTTTTTGCATAATAATTTGGAACGCGGTGTACATGTGCTTTTCCACAAAACACCAGTGGTTCACGTAGTGAATCTTACAGTTCTAACTTGCCAACCGTGGTCTGTATGGAATTGTTCAATAAAGGGCCCAAAATTAAGATAACATAGATGGGAGAGGTCTCTATGAATAGGAATTCCTAAGTATTTGATACCCTGTGAGGGACAGGCAAAGGGAAAGTTGGACTGGATGGAATCCTATATGGATTTAGGGAGGGAGACATCGAGGGCCTCAGACTTCGCTGCATTGATTTTAAAATTTTACCATGTAACAAAGTGATCTATTTCAGCCATAACAGCAGGGATGGATATATGTGATTGAGTGATATATACTAGGACATCATCAGCAAATAGAGAGCACTTGTACTCGGTGCCTCCCACCTCAATCCACCTAATATTGGGGTTATGGCGAATTGATGAGAGCAGGTGCTCCGTCACTAGGATGTATAAGAGAGGGGACAGAGGACATCCCTGCCTTGTCCCATTGGTGATTGTGAAAGGTGATGAAAATGTTCTGACGCACCCCCTGGGCCTTGGGACACCCGGAGCCGGACCCTTTTTGGTGGATGCTGGTGGTTGTAGTCTTCGTGGCGGCGACCCGGTTCCGTGGCTCAGGGCGGTCAAACCAGTGGCGGAACTATTTATGTGGTTTTGATGTTTAAATGTCCGACTACGCCACCCGTGGATTGCGGTCAGAGTGAACCGCCGCTACAGGGCAGACCGCTAAGGCTGGTGTTGTGGGTGCAGCAGAGCGTAGCATAACTCCCCACGGGAGGAGTATAGCCTCAGGGCAGTGTATGCGGAGGATGGGGGTGATGGTGCAGGGCAGCAGCAGTAACGACACGGAGTCAGTGATGCAGTTCAGGGCCTTTACTCACAGTTCTTATTATCCAGACCACGTCTGCAGGTAACGGCTGCCCACGTCGTACTGTGCTCACCAGGTGAGGGGCTCAGACAACTCCCAGATAACTTTGGAGCGCTTCACAGGACCCCCTTTGTGTGTCCTTTGTCTGGCCTTTCTTACCAACACTTCTGTCCGGCTGCCTCGGGCCTCCTCTTGGTAAACTTGGCGCCAGTTTCCCTGACCCTATGTGGTGCCTTCCTAGCGGGTGGAGCAAGGGGCTGCGCCACATAAAATGTCAGAGCCTCCGGTTTCTAGCTGAGGGTCGTTTCCTGCCTCCACTAGTTCGGGGACCGGTCTCCCCCTTTGGCCTGACCCCTCCACGCAGGTGGATTCGGGCGTGCGGTGGCGACTCACCCGTCCGCACCCCTGGGATCCCTTCATTCCTCGTTCCTGGAGCCTTCTCCGCTCCTCTTCCTTCCTTCTCCCTCTTGCAGGCCTGGGCCTCTGTTACTAGGCCCGCCTCCGGAGCAGAGCTCATGCAGAGCCCCTGCTCCCTGCCACTTCTGCTCAGACTTCTCTGCACTGAACTAAGATGGTGCCCACCTTTTATACTCCCTTCTCAATGCACCCAGGAACTGCTTCCTCCCTGCTCCTGCACTGCAGGGTTCCCCTTCCTCAGTGTTCCCTCCCCCCACTCCAGCCAGGGACAGGGACTGTCGTGCCCATCTCAGGGGCATATTGGTCGCCCTGCCCCACGGCAATGTGGTGTAATGCATGCAGGTGTCGGGTCCTGATCCACACTCCATCCTTATCTGAGAGTGAGATATCACACCTCTGGGTGAGGTGCAATACGTCTGTAGCAACCGAGCCCTCGGTGCTACAGTTCCATTTATCTTCAGCCTAGGTGACGTATTGTGATACAGGGCCGTGATTTTGGCTATAAAAGGGTCCCCTAGACCCCTACCCCAAGCTTTTTAAGAGAATCATATATGGCGTGCCAGGAGACTCTATGGAATGCTTTCTCAGCATCCAACGAGAGTATCTACTTACAAATTTTTAACTGCATCTAGCCCAGGAAATACTTTGTGCCTAGTAGCAGTGTCTGCTAGTCAGCGGATTATCCCGGCTGTTAAGCAAGCTACACCACCTGTAGTTTGGACACTTAATTTTTTCAAAGGAAATGCTTCGGGACCACGGGATACTCAGTGAAGAGCATCAGGAGGCACCCCAAGGCATAGGGGCTGGGACTGGCACTAGGATGCCTTGCGGTGGACAGCCGAGCTCGATCCTTATTAAAGCTTTTTAACTGCAGCAGCTTTAGTGGACGCTACTGGAGCTGGAATTACGCGGCTGCTGGCATGAGACTTGCCCTCCAATAGATCCTTGTAAATGGATTTAAAGTGTATTCATTCAAATTAGAGAGACAATTTAAATTAAAAAGCTTAGAGCTGCCTCCACCACAGGGGGGCTCTCTCGACCCACCAGCGGACAGGCACCAGTATTGGGAGAGGGGGGCTGGCCGTCAGGGTTCACCGCGGCTCTGGCACAAACCCGGCGACACGGAGGTGGCACGGGCAGGAGCGGACTGGCCGTCTCGGCTTCTCACTTTTTGGATTTTAGAAGGGCATGACATGCCTATATCTGTGTCTCCCCCTCCTTTTACTCCTCCACCTCTTTTCTTTTCGCATGACTATATGTACTTGTCACTTTTCCATGTGTTAGTTGTGTCTTCTGAGCAGTTTGTCAGCTTTTGGACACCTTTGAAGGTGTTTTCTATGTGTTTCTATGTGTTTTTGTTTGCCTGCCATTGGTTTTAACGGTGTTCGAAGGTGTTCGACGAACAGTTCGACGAACAGTTCGGCGAACACACGGGTGTTCGACGAACCGAACCGAACTCGAACACTACGGGGGTGGCTCAACACTAGTCACCAGTGACATTATACACAGGAGCTCTGTATATAGTGTACAGATAATACAGTGGTCACCAGTGACATTATACACAGGAGCTCTGTATATAGTGTACAGGTAATACAGTGGTCACCAGTGACATTATACACAGGAGCTCTGTATGTAGTGTATAGTGTACAGGTAATACAGGGATCACCAGTGACATTATACACAGGAGCTCTGTATATAGTGTCAGTGTACAGGTAATACAGTGATCACCAGTGACATTATACACTGGAGCTCTGTATATAGTGCACAGGTAATACAGTGGTCACAAGTGACATTATACACAGAAGCTCTGTATATAGTGTATACATAATATAGTGATCACCAGTGACATACACAGGAGTTCTGTATATACTATATACACACGTGGTCAGAATTGTTGGTACCCCTCGTTTAATGAAAGAACAACCCACAATGGTCACAGAAATAACTTGAATCTGACAAAAGTAATAATAAATTAAAAATCTATGAAAATGAACAAATGAAAGTCAGACATTGCTTTTCTGCTTCCACTGAATTTAAAAAAAAAATTAAACTCATGAAATCGGCCTGGACAGAAATGATGGTACCCCTGAAAATAATGTGACAAAAGGGACATGTTAAATAAAGTTGTGTCCACTAATTAGCATCACAGGTGTCTACAATCTTGTAATCAGTCAGTGGGCCTGTATATAGGGCTACAGATACTCACTGTGCTATATATAGGGCTGCAGATACTCACTGTGCCTGTATATAGGGCTACAGATACTCACTGTGCCTGTATATAGGGTTACAGATACTCACTGTGCCTGTATATAGAGTTACAGATACTCACTGTGCCTGTATATAGGGTTACAGATATTCACTGTGCCTGTATATAGGGTTACAGATACTCACTGTGCTTGTATATAGGGCTACAGATACTCACTGTGCTTGTATATAGGGCTACAGATACTCACTGTGTTGTTTGGTGACATGGTGTGTACCACACTCAACATGGACCAGAAGAAGCAAAGGAAAGAGCTGTCTCAGGAGATTAGAAAGAAAATTATAGAAAAGCATGTTAAAAGGTAAAGGTTATAAGACCATCTCCAAGCAGCTTGATGTTTCTGTGACTACAGGTGCACATATTATTCAGAAATTTAAGATCCATGGGACTGTAGCCAACCTCCCTGGACGTGGGTGCAGGAGGAAAATTGATGACAAATCAAAGAGACGGATAATATGAATGGTAACAAAAGAGCCCAGAATAACTTCTAAAGAGATTAAAGGTGAACTTCAAGCTCAAGGAACATCAGTGTCAGATCGTACTATCCACCGTTGTTTGATCCAAAGTGAACTTCATGTAAGACGACCAAGGAGAACACCATTGTTGAAAAAAAAAATAGTAAAAAAGCCAGACTGGAATTTGCCAAACTACATGTTGACAAGCCACAAAGCTTCTGGGAGAATGTACTATGGACAGATGAGACAAAAATTGAAGTTTTTGGCAAGGCACATCAGCTCTATGTTCACAGATGGAAAAATGAAGCATATCAAGAAAAGAACACTGTCCCTACTGTGAAACATGGTGGAGGCTCTGTTATGTTCTGGGGCTGCTTTGCTGCACCTGACACAGGGTGTCTTGAATCTGTGCAGGGTACAATGAAATCTCAAGACTATCAAGGGATTCTAGAGAGAAATGTGCTGCCCAGTGTCAGAAAGCTTGGTCTCAGTCGCAGGTCTAGCAACAGGATAATGACCCAAAACACACAGCTAAAAACACCCAAGAATGGCTAAGAGGAAAACATTGGACTATTCTGAAGTGGCTTCTATGAGCCCTGACCTAAATCCTATGGAGCATCTTTGGAAAGAGCTGAAACATTCTGGAAAAGGCAACCTTCAAACACGAGACAACTGGAGCAGTTTGCTCATGAGGAGTCGGCCAAAATACCTGTCGAGAGGCGCAGAAGTCTCATTGACAGTTACAGGAATCGTTTGATTGCAGTGATTGCCTCAAAAGGTTCAACAAAATATTAAGTTAAGAAGAAGAACCATCATTTCTGTCCAGGCCGATTTCATGAGGTTAATTTTTTTTTAAATTCTGTGGAAGCAGAAAATCAATGTCTGACCTTCATCTCTTCATTTTCAAAAATTTGTAATTTATCAGATTGAAGTTATTTCTGTGACCATTGTGGGTTTTTCTTTCATTAAACGAGGAGTACCAACAATTTTGACCACGTGTGTAGTGTAAGTGTACATGTAATACACTGACTCACCAGTGATGTCTCTAGGTGAAGTCCTTCATCTTCGCTTTTCTTCTTCATCTGGCACAGACAGCCATCATTTCTTCCAGCCAGGAATCATCTCTGCAGAAAATAACACACAGTTATTAATAACTGATCTCTTCTAGAGAATATTCCCACTTCCCCCCCCCCGACCTCTACACTACACCAGTTGAAGAAAAAAAGCAACATAGTGCCGTCCTGCACAGTAACAGGACCTCTCTTTTGTCCCATCCCATGGAAAACAATTTCCTAAAAAGTAAATTATATTGCAGAAGTAATAATGTAATAATAATTGGAATCTAAAGTAATAATGTTCCCCACTGGTCACCATAAACTAATAAAGTATGTTCCTCAATCTGGCTCCCAAACAGTAATTAAGTCCCTTGTCTAGCCAGGCACCCCCATATGTCCCTTCTGGCCACCATTTGTCTAGTGTGACCCCTCCATATATTTATCCTAGCACATGTGTATCGAGCCTGCCCCCTCCCATATACCCATCCTAGCCCCCCATGTGCCAGTCTGCCCCCCCACATATCCATCCTTGCCTCCATGTTTCCAGCCTGCGCCCCCATATGTCCCCCCCATATATCCTCCATGTGTCCAGCCTGCCCTCTACATATTCATCCTGGCTTCCATGTGTCCAGCCTCTCCCCTCATATATCCATACTGCCCTTACCCCCTGCATATATCCATCCTGACACCCCCCATATATCCAGCGTGCCCCTCCATATATTTATGCTAGCCCATGTGTATCGAGCCCGCCCCCCCCACATATTCATCCTAGCCCCCCCCCATATATCCATCCTGGCCTCCATGTGTTCAGCCTGCCCCCCCCCCCCATATATCCATCCTGGCCTCCATAAGTCCAGCTTGCCCCCCCCATATATCCATCCTGGCCTCCATATATCCATCTTGCCCCCCCATATATCCATCCTGCCCCCCCCCATATATCCATCCTGCCCCCCATATACCCATCCTGCCCACCCCCCTTTGCCTGGGTCCACCTTGGTTCCCCCTTGTGTGTCCTGCCAGGGCTCCCCCTTGTGTGTCCAGCCAGGGCTCCCCTCCCTTGCGTGTCCAGCCAGGGCTCCCCCCTTGCGTGTCCAGCCAAGGCTCCCCCCCTTGCGTGTCCAGCCAGGGCCCCCCCCCTTGCGTGTCCAGCCAGGGTTCCCCCCTCGTGTGTCCAGCTTGGCCCCCCCTCGTGTGTCCAGCTTGGCCCCCCCTCGTGTGTCCAGCTGGGCCCCCCCTCGTGTGTCCGTCCAGCTGGGCCCCCCCTCGTGTGTCCGTCCAGCTGGGCCCCCCCTCGTGTGTCCGTCCAGCTGGGCCCCCCCTCGTGTGTCCGTCCAGCTGGGCCCCCCCTCGTGTGTCCGTCCAGCTGGGCCCCCCCTCGTGTGTCCGTCCAGCTGGGCCCCCCCTCGTGTGTCCGTCCAGCTGGGCCCCCCTTGTGTGTCCATCCAGCTGGGCCCCCCTTGTGTGTCTGTCCAGCTGGGCCCACCCTTGTGTGTCTGTCCACCTGGGCCCCCCCTTGTGTGTCTGTCCAGCTGGGCCCCCCCTTGTGTGTCTGTCCAGCTGGGCCCCCCCCTTGTGTGTCTGTCCAACTTGGCACCCCCTTGTGTGTCTGTCCAGCTGGGCCCCCGCTTGTGTGTCTGTCCAGCTGGGCCCCCCCCTTGTGGGTCTGTCCAGCTGGGCCCCCCCTTGTGTGTCCTGCTGGCCCCCGCCTTGTGTGTCCAGACCATTACACACACACACACACACCTCTTACCTTCCTGCGATCCCGTGCGGTGTCCTCCTTCTCCTGAGTTGCGCGCCTCCTTCACAGCAGGCGCATGACGATGACGTCATACGCCGGCCGGCGAAGGGAGACACGCAGCTTCAGCTGCTTCACTGGGACGTGCGCCGCGGTGGTTCAGGTAATGAACGCTGCGTGCGCGCGTCCCTGCATACACTGTGCCTGCGCTTTTAAAGGGCCCGTGCCCCTTAAAACCGCAGGATTTTTTTTTGTTCTCTTCTCCCCCCTCTACTCTGCAGCAGGGGCGGGGCCCACCGGGAAATTTCCCGGTATCCCGCCAGCCCAGACCGACCCTGTTTGTTAGAAATAAATGTGGCATGCTGTATTGGAAACCATAATATGAAAATATTCTCCACTAGTAGCATCTGTGTAATGCAATGTCATAAAGTGGCACATTATGTGCCATCAGCTCAGTGTGCTGCCATATTGGCTTAGTGTTCCGCACTGAGTTAAACTACCATAATCTTTAAAGAAGCACTCTTCCTCCCATCAAAGTTTGTATCCTCTTAATATATTGCAGTCATCATATTATATAGCACTGTGTACTTACAATTGCTCATTTTGCCTTTCTGCCCAGCTAATTCTTCTCTTTTCTCTGCTCTATGTAGAAACAGGAAGTCTCTTGTCCCTACATTTATCATTCCCCTCTTCACCTCCTGACCCAGCTGCTCTCTCCTCCCTCTGCCAGGGACTTTTTCAGTGACTGATGACTCATACAGGGAAAATTGACCTCCTG
Source organism: Phyllobates terribilis (assembly GCF_046119375.1). Classification (NCBI taxonomy): domain Eukaryota; kingdom Metazoa; phylum Chordata; class Amphibia; order Anura; family Dendrobatidae; genus Phyllobates; species Phyllobates terribilis. The sequence continues at coordinate 698,985,372 of NW_027362762.1, forward strand.
TTTCTACATAGAGTTTAGAAGGATTCAGCTAGTCAGTTTTTAATCACGTGATGTCATAGACCTAATGGAAAAAGAGAAGAATTAGTTGGGTAGAAAGGTAAAATGAGCAATTGTAGACACACAGTGCTATATAATATGATTGCAATATATTAAGAGGATAAACATTTTGATGGGAATGCTTCTTTAAGTAGGAAAGATTCCAGAGAAAAACTCACTATTAGGCCACGGTCACACGTCCAGTATTTGGTCAGTATTTTACGTCAGTATGTGTAAGCCAAAATCAGGAGTGGATCAATCAGAGGAAAAGTATAATAGAAACATGTACATCACTGATTTTTTTCACCTACTCCTAGTTTTGACTTACAAATACTGATGTAAAATACTGACCAAATACTTAATGTCTGAACGTGGCCTTAAAGAACCCCTCCAGTGGACTTGAACTTTTTTCCCCTAAACCTATGTATATGTGTACTGTACTGTCAGTGTCTTAAAGGGAATATGTCAGCAGGTTTTTGCTCTGTAATCTGAAAACAGCATAATATAGGGCAAGACTGCCTGATTCCAATGATGGACAGGTACTGGACTGCTTGGTGTAGTTTTGATAATATCCCTGTTTTATCTGCTGTAGATGTAGCAGTGGTCAGAATGCTAAGCTGTGTATAACCCCCGCCCCCACCACTGATTGGCAGCTTCCTGTGTACACTGTCCATTGTCAGCAACCTACTAATCAGTGGTGGGGGCGGAGCTACACAGATTAGTCTGACTGCTGTGCACATGAGATCTAGTCAGTCAGTGATATTCTCCTGCTGATAAATTACTGATTGAATTGAAACTGCTACAAACACACCAATAAGTGACACATCACTGTAATCAGGCTCTCTTATATTATACTACTCTAAGATTAAATAGCAAACACCTGCTGACAGATTCCATTAATTATGTTCACCTACTGCCGTCTTCTCCAATATCCGGTGCCATTCTGCTCCTCTCCTGAGTGACGCCACCAATCTTCAGACTATTTGGCTCAAACTATGCTCTATGCGTGAGCCAGAAGTCTTTTAGGCCACAGCCTCACTATCAGTATTTGGTCAGTATTCGGTCAGTATTTTTCTCAGGAGTGAGTGTCAAAACCAGGTGAGGAACAATCAGAGAAAAGGTATAATAGAAACAAGTCACCAATTCTGCATTTATCACCCACTCCTGGTTTTGTCTCCCACTCCTGAGAAAAAATACTGACCGAATACTGATACTGGGGCCGTGGACTTAGAGTGTAAGCCTATGGAGCCTTCTTCTGACACTGATAGCATTACATTGTAAAAACCACATCTGGGTCACGCAAAGCACAGTGTGATTTAGAGAGTCTAAATTGCCTTCATGTGTCTCTCAGAAGAGGGGCGGAATGGCGCTGGATCCCGGAGAAGACTGCGATCGGGGAATATGTTAACATATTGTCACTACACTATATACACATATGCACATGTTTAAGGGGAGGACTTCTTTCAGTGAATTCAGTCATTTTTAAAGGAAATAATGAAAACTTGCATTGTGAAACTAGATGGTAATACTTAGTGCATACACCAGCAGAAACAACAATAATAACACATGTTAACATAGATAAAAATACAACTGAAAGAACACTTATACTGATGTGCTATGTCATACCTAAAGAGGGCCCTTTGAAGGAAATTTGTGGTTGATGTATGACACAGGGATTCAAAGAACTCCAAAGAAATAGTGCTTGTGTCATGCATCAGGCCTACACCAGGCTTAACACAATACATCAGTTTTGCTTTGTTTTTCTTTGATCGTAAGGTTAAAAATTCTATTTGATTCCAATACGTCTAAGCAGTGGATTTTGATACTAAAATTACAAAACCCCTACTGCGTTGTGAAAAGTATTTGTTACTTAGGATGGTTTCTGAGTTTTTGAAGTATACAGTCATGGCCAAAAGTTTTGAGAATGACACCAAAATTATATTTTCACATGATCTGCTGGCCTCTGGTTTTTATTAGTGTTTGTCTGATGTTTATATCACATACAGAAATATAATTGCAATCATATTATGAGTACCAATAGGTTATATTGACAGTTAGAATGAGTTAATGCAGCAAGTCAATATTTGCAGTGTTGCCCCATCTTCTTCAAGACCTCTGTAATTCTCCCTGGCATGCTCTCAATCAACTTTTGGACCAAATCCTGAGTGATAGCAGTCCATTCTTGCATAATCAATGCTTGCATTTTGCCAGAATTTGTTGGTTTTTGTTTGTCCACCCGTCTCTTGATGATTGACCACAAGTTCTCAATTGGATTAAGATCTGGCGAGTTTCCAGGCCATGGACCCAAAATCTCTATGTTTTGCTCCATGAGCCATTTAGTTATCACCTTTGCTTTATGGCAAGGTACTCCATCATGCTGGAAAAGGCATTGTTGGGCGCCAAACTGCTCTTGGACGGTTGGGAGAAGTTGCTCTTGGAGGACATTCTGGTACCATTCTTTATTCATGGCTGTGTTTTTAGGCAAGACTGTGAGTGAGCCGATTCCCTCGGCTGAGAAGCAACCCCACACATGAATGGTTTCAGGATGCTTTACAGTTGGCATGAGACAAGACTGGTGGTAGCGCTCACCTCTTCTTCTCCGAATAAGCTGTTTTCCAGATGTCCCAAACAATCGAAAAGGGGATTCATCAGAGAAAATGACTTTGCCCCAGTCCTCAGCAGTCCACTCCCTGTACCTTTTGCAGAATATCAGTCGGTCCCTGATGTTTTTTCTGGAGAGAAGTGGCTTCTTTGCTGCCCTCCTTGAAACCAGCCCTTGCTCAAAGAGTCTCTGCCTCACAGTGCATGCAGAAGCACTCACACCAGCCTGCTGCCATTCCTGAGCAAGCTCGGCACTGCTGGTAGTCCGATCCCGCAGCTGAAACAGTTTTAAGATACGGTCCTGGCGCTTGCTGGTCTTTCTTGGGCGCCCTGGAGCCTTTTTGACAACAATGGAAGCTCTCTCCTTGAAGTTCTTGATGATGCGATAGATTGTTGACTGAGGTGCAATCTTTGTAGCTGCGATACTCTTCCCTGTTAGGCCATTTTTGTGCAGTGCAATGATGGCTGCACGTGTTTCTTTAGAGATAACCATGGTTAACTGTAGAGAAACAATGATACCAAGAACCAGCCTCCTTTTAAAGTGTCCAGTGATGTCATTCTTACTTAATCATGACTGATTGATCGCCAGCCCTGTCCTCATCAACACCCACACCTGTGTTAATGGATCAATCACTAAAACGATGTTAGCTGCTCCTTTTAAGGCAGGACTGCAATGATGTTGAAATGTGTTTTGGGGGTTAAAGTTCATTTTCTGGGCAAATATTGACTTTGCAAATACAGTAATTGCTGTTAAGCTGATCACTCTTTGACATTCAGGAGTATATGCAAATTGCCATTACAAAAAATGAAGCAGTAAACTTTGGAAAAATTACTATTTGTCTCATTCTCAATACTTTTGGCCATGACTGTAGATCCACTTAATTAAAAAGAAGCTTTACCTTAGTCTATGTTGAAAGAAGAACAAAAAAAAACCACAAAATGTGCAGGGACCAAAGTAATTGCAAAAGAGTAAAAGATAGCTTTTATTAAATGGAAGTTTAAAAGCATAAATACTGTATGTCCAACACAACAGGCACAAAGACATATTGATGGGTGAGCCTACATGGAAATCCCCATAGTAGTAAAATGGCATCAGTCACAACAATAAGACAATATATAAAAAAGGTATATGCCCAAAAGAGTATAATGATGTGCAAATAAATGTGTGCAAAATTAAGTAGACATGATGCATAGACAGATTTAAATTGAAGTACCAAAAGATTGCTACCCTGAGAAGAGAGTCAGAAAGGGTACAAGCAGTAATAGCAGAAAAATTGTAAGAGGTTCACCCACTAAACACCCGATGCGCGTTCCTATGTTGTGTGAAGTTTAACCCATTCAGAAATAGGTGTAGGGACTCAAATCTACAAGTCCTCATATCAAGCGTTGGAAGAATAGCTGGGTTCACAACTCCCTTGAGGGGGGCTGTTTAATATTCAGACAACCCCTGCTTAAATACTATATTTCCCAAGATAAAAAACACCATATACTCACCTCCCATACCAGTGCTGTTCCAGTGATGCTTGTACTGGATCTCCCAAGACTTGCATGACATTGGTATTTCTTGTAAGCCCTGCAATCAATAAGTGGTTGCTAATGGGCTCCAGCGCCCTTACTCCCTTCGGACATCCAAAGTTCATGCAAAAGAAAAGAGAGCTCAGCAGCCTAGAACCAGCCGCTGATTGGCTGCAAGGTTCAAATTGTGTAACAAAGTCACAAAAGCCCCAGGAGACCCAGCGCCATTACTGGAGGTGAGTGTATGGTGTTTTGATATTACATTGAGGACTAAAATATTTAAGAATGGGTTGTCTTAGTAGTGGACAACCGATATAATAAGTAATTTAGCCGAACAATCCCACCTCTATTCGGGGACCTGCTCCTGTGACAACTGCTTCTGTCACCAGGCGCCACCATTTTCATTCTGCAGATGGCATTGGCGATGCAAGAGACGTTTGAACCAGACACTGAGACTAAGGAGGCAGGGTACTGTAATGCTTTCCAGTCTGGCAGTATGGGTATGGGCTCTGTGGAGCTGGAGTAATCAGCTCCCTACTTTAACTTATGGGACTGCATTACACCCTGCTAAAACTCCCAGCTTACTGCTTGGAGCTGCCAAATGTAGATAAATATATGCTGGAAGTTGACCTTTACTGACGATTCTTACATCTAATGATTTGGTCCCTTGTCTGCCTTCCTGGTTAATTATTTGGTGATCTGACCATTTCTGTCAGCCTGCTCTTTCAACTAGCAACTACGGGGATTCAACCCAGGGACCCTGGATTGTCGACATCCTGTACAGGGGATTAAATGATGAAGTCCAGGGTTTCGCCTAGGATCTGATAGCTCAAAGTTATTAAAAGCTGCCAGGAGACCACGGACAGAGCCACGTTTTATCCACTAATACTTTAACCCAGACATATGCAATTATAGGTGTGTATGGTTGCTTATGATGTCCACTAACTCCCATAACAAAGAAATGGCATCCTTATTTATATAAATGTATTGGATATCATGACTGTATTTTAAAATACAGTTGGAAATGTGGGATCCCCACCTCTTTCATAAGGCAGTTAACAGCTGATTTTGCCAGGTGAAGCTTTTTCAGGGTATATACTGTATTTGAAGCATTACATGGTGGGTCTTTAGATGACTGACTGTTCATTAAAGGTATATTGTGATAATATTATACTATCACCTATCCATACCCAGGTAAGGGGTAGCATACTGATTGATGGGACCACCTGCAATCTTGAGATTGGATCTATGGAATCCAGGAACCAAACTCTGTTGAGCCCTGTCTTGAATGGAGTGGAGGTGTGCATGTTTGACCTCCATAGTGCTCATATATTTCCGGGAGTCCTATAGACAATGAATGGAGTGGAAATTGAACATCCGCTCCTTCACTCCATTCAAGACATGGTTCTACGGAACACCAATCTCGGGGTTATGGATATTCCACTGGTCAGATCGCCAGCATTCAGGAAGTTAATAAATGAATAGTTTGAGTGTTACAAAAAAGTTATCCAATAAGGCTTATAGCGGGTCCTGACACAAGTGTAGTCTATGTATACCTTTGTAAATTTTTAGGAGATTACACTGTATATAACCAAATGTGCACCATCAAACATGACAGTGATGGTGAAAAGATGCTAACAGGATATTGTTGAAGAAAACCTTTCTGTACAATTTGAGAAAAGGAAACTATCATTTCTTCCTAAGCTGACAATGAAGCGTCGTGTGTTACTGGAGAAAGATGGTACTGTATAATAAAGTGCCAATTCAAATGAATGCACAGCCATGTAATTTTATATTTGTGCTAAATCTAATTTTGTCGTTTCTCCAAACAACGGCTAAAATAGGGAGATCGTAGGTGGATAAGCAAACTATAAAGTGCAGAGTTTGCTCGCGCCATGCGATCCTTGCCTAGGTAGCCGGCCACGCTGGGACGAAAGCCAAAAATCTAGGTATTGAACTTTAAACTATAAAATTAAAAATCCCCCCATTCTTGACAATGAAGAGAATTTCTAATAAGGGGTAAATTGCAAAGTTGTTTGCTTTCCAAGCACTTCGTAATTTTCCCATTTATGAACTTGATACAACCCGTTTACAGGTATATAAAAGATTCTTTACATATATTAAAAACGTTGAATTACTTTGTATATACAATGCATAACTTACTTTGCTCTGGTCTTGTGGTACAGCCTGTATTAAAATCCAGAGCTGAATTTGCAATTCTGCTGTAAATTGTTGAAAATTTGACAAGAGACACATTCCTAAAAGGTTAACTCCTGTAATATGGGAGTAGTATTTATTTTTCTTTACCAGATTCCTACACAATGGCTGGTCTACAAGGTGCCAGAGAAGAAGAATTTAGCTTGCTTGATAATCTACGCTACAAGTCAGTGTATGTTCTGCAGCATGGATGTAACCGAACCTGCAGCATAGGTCTTATGCCTCAGCAATAGTTTTAGTGACTAAACATGACAGTCCTTTTGTGGCACCCAGGGAGGTTGTCACTTCTCTTCCACCACTAAGAAATGAATGGGACAGGAGCATTTCTAGCCCAGGGTTGAAGACTTGTCCAGTCCGGGAGTTCTTTGATTTTGGCACTCTGCCGTATATTGATCTTGTACAGACACCTTTTATCATGTTAGAGCTTTTCCAGCTAGAAAAGAGCTAGTGTGATTGATTACATTTTAACTCCTTAACTCTTCTTCCGATAGACAAATTTAAAGCTATAGTGCAAAAAGACTTGAACTTACGGTTCACCATTACTGGCTCCAATTCCACTGCTGTGTTTTAGGCATGGCATACATTTAATAAATTAAATAATGTTACACTTACATGAAAACATTAAATAATTAGTATTTGGGGTGTATTTTTCTTTTATTATTATTTGTGTGAGTGATTGCAAATTGCAAAGAAATTATGCTCACCTATCCAACCTGAAATGAAGGGGTGGTGAGGCTTGCCAAACACATCTTACGTATTGTCTCCATAATTGCCATTATCAGTAGTAGTGAAGTGATCCCTCACAAATAAGCTTCTCCAAGGTTTTGAGTTTTCTTACTTGTGCCATGGCCCCATCAATATTTTTCACAGACACAGTGACTTTACTATATGTGTGACTCTGCCAGGTACTGCAGCTCAGCCTCATTGTCTATCCTGATGAGTCAACCTTTTTTATTCTCTTAATTTAGTAATCCAACTCAGACTGGGATTCCTTGTTCCGCCCTCCAATTTTTAAGTATACGTCCTTTATATTGTATATGCATTTATGTGTTTATAAGTCCTCTCCCAAGACATAATTATAGGTTACTTGTTATTCGATGGGTAAGTTTGACCCTGTAGATAATTAAGGGCGGTTAATAGATTTGTCTATTCTTTTAAAGCCTACTAAATATTTTAACAGTCTGTGTTTTTTCCTATGGTGACTCTTATAGTGCCTTTAAAAAGTATTCATACTTCGTGAAGTTTCCACATTTTTTCACATTACAACCACATACTTAAATGTATTTATTGGGATTTTATGTGATATCACAAAGTATCAAGTATTTGTGAAATGTAAAGGAATTGATATTTTAAAAATATAAATCTGAAAATTGTGACATGCATTTGTATTAAGCCCCCTGTTGTCGGATACCCCTAAAGAAAAGTGACCAATTGCTTCAGAACAGTAAATTATATCATCGCACACTCAGAGGTTCAAATGCAGTGTTCGTTTATTAATGAGGCATAACATCAAACCAAATAGTTGTAGTTGCGACAGTGATTGGCGACTGAAGACGTTTCGGCCTCATCCAGGCCTTATTCATTAAGTCGCGCTACTTAAAAAGGAAATACAGTGTTAAGGATACAGACATATGAAATTAAAACATGATGTAAGCAGGAGTTCCATTGTGAAAGATGTTGATAGACGAAAAAAAGAGGAAATGGGATAGGGAAAGGTAGAGGGGAGGGTGGCGGTGGGAAAGGGGGAAAGATGGAGGGTGGGAGGGAGGGAAGGGTATCAGGAGAGAGGAAGAGGGATAGAGGCAGGTGACAGAGATAAGACTTAATAAAATCACAATTATTAAATATATACATTATATACAAAAAAGGGGGGGTTGCCGAGTATCGCACAGTATTTAGTAGGGTTACCTTATATAGGTTTAGATGCAGGTATGTGCCGACAGAGGTAAAGATAGAAATCTTTTTAATGGTGCTGTAATAGCAAGAAATGCATGTTAAGGGAATGCACACAACATGGTCAAATAGTAGATTTTTATAAAAGGATCTATACCTCTTGTATCACGTGTTCCACAATCTATAAGAGATTCATTTGCTGGTGTGGTATGACACATCTGTGTCTTGGTACAGTGCTGGTGTCCCAGATATGACAGGGAGACGAGAGGAGGGGCGGTATAGCCGTTTCTCTGTATTGTTATTTGGGCACCATGGGAGGCTGGAGTGGAAAGAGCGTCCCAGTTAGTAACCAGTGTACAAGGGGGAAGGGGAAAAAAAGGGGGGGGGCGCTCCTAGGAGCTGCGTACCTTGTTCCTGTTTGTTGTCTGTGGTGGTGTGGGGCTCCCAGGTATGGCTTGTGGAGGAAGGGCAGCGTGACTGTCTCCCAGCGCTGTAGGTTATGTACTGGGAGCTCTCACTTAAGTATGTGCGCGCCAGGCGTTGGGGCGGAAGTGCATCACACACGTGGGCGGGAACCCGGAAGTGACGTCGCGCTACTAAGAGACTCATGTGTGGGTGCTTCGGTTGCTATGGTGCGCTAGCTAACGCATGCGCAGAGCATAGTGAAGCATGTAGAGCAGAATATAGGGTAATGTGCCACAGGGGAAATATTCCAAGGCTGCCAGAAGTAAGATTTGGTATTGTGCTTGTGGTGGCATATGTTATAGAGCAGAACATTGTCTAAAGGGAGTACATCCAGAGAGATACCGGTATTAAGCACCCCATATGTATATCATATAATACCCGGGGCGGAGCGTCATGTGCATAGCTTGTCATATTGACACCGTGGTGGTAGACTTGTATATTAGGGGGAGGTGCTAAAAGGGTACTGTTACATATACATGTAGTGTATCATTAGGTTGGATGGTAACTCACCTATGCATGGATTCAATGGGACTGTAGGAAAGAAAAGGGCAGTTTAAGGATGAGAATTAATAGATCCAATCAATCTCGCGGTTCAAACCTTTTGGGGACAATGTTTGGAGTGTGTAAATCCAGTAGGATTCCCGTTGTTTCAGTAGCTTAATATGGTTGCCCCCCCTCCTAGGTCTCGTCACCTGTTCGATCACTTGAAAACGGAGTTGGGCCACTGTATGTCTGCCTCTGGTGAAATGATCAGGGAGTGGTAGCCAATTTTTTCCGCAGCGGATAGTGGACTTATGGCTTGCTATGCGGTCTCTAATGTGCTGCGTAGTTTCCCCTACATATAGGAGACCACAGGGGCATTTGATGATGTAGATCACAAAGTTTGAGTCGCATGTGAAAAAACCTTTAATGGGATAACTCTTTCCTGTCCTCGGGTGTGTAATAGTGTCGGATTTGATAATGTTGGAACATGCTGCACAGTTGAGACAGGGGAAGGTGCCGTGACGGCGAGTACTGAGTAGGCGTTGGGAGGCAGTTGTGCGGGAAGGTCCTATGTCGGCTCTAATGATCTTACCTTTAATATTAGGGGCTCGCTTGACGCACATGAGTGCAGCGTTGGAAAATGCGGGGATTTCTGGATAGGCTCTGGATAGAAGTGGCCAGTGTTTCCTAATGATTGATTGGACTTTGGTTATTAGTGGATGATAGGTATGTACAAATGATATCCTCTCTGGACTTGTGGTGGTCAGGAGGGGGGATCTGGGTTCTAGTGCCCGACCTGCCTCCTCTCGTAGGAGTTGGGTAGGGTAGTCACGTTCTTTGAATTTGGTCGTCATATCTTGTAGGCGTTGGGGAAGTGTGTTAGGGTTGGACACGATCCTTGTCACTCTGTGGAATTGGGAACGTGGGAGGCTGTTTTTTATTGATTTGGTATGGCAGCTTGAGAAATGTAAGAGGCTGTTACAGTCGGTGGGTTTTGAGAAGATGTCGGTTATTAGTCTATTGTTGTCATCTCGGATGACCAAGGTATCAAGGAAAGAAATTTGGTTATAGTCATGGGTGATTGTGAACTGTAATTCAGGTCTGATTGAATTAATGTATGTGAAGAAGGAGTTAAGTGTTTCTGGCGGACCCTGCCATATCAGGAAGATGTCATCTATGTATCGATGGTAGGCGGTACCGTGTTGTTTAAATGACTCATCGGGGTATATGAAGGTCTCCTCAAACTTGTTCATGTAGGCGTTAGCATAAGCTGGAGCTACGTTCGAACCCATCGCGGTGCCCCGTTTTTGTATATAGAAGTCATCACCAAACAGGAAATAGTTCTGGTGTAGGACTAGGGACAGTATTTCCAAGCAGAATTGGATAGAGAGAGGGGAAAGATCGGATATTGAGAGAAGATATGCTGTAGCTTCTAGGCCTAGGTCGTGGGTTATGGAGGTGTATAGACTGTTAACATCTAGTGCAACTAATTGACTGGTCGGTGGAAGATATGGGGTATTTTTGATGATTTCTAAAAAGGCGTTAGTATCAAGTAGGAAGGCCTTGGTTTTCTTTACAAGTGGTGTTAAGATCTTCTCAAGGTAAATTGCTAGGGGGGAGTGAATGGAGTCAGTGGAGGCTACGATAGGTCATCCTGGAGGATTGGTCAGGGATTTGTGTATCTTAGGGAGCATGTAGAAGACAGGGGTTATTGGGTGGGAGTTGGTTAGGAATGTGACGGTTTTGCTGTCGATTATTTTGGAGTCAAGATATCTTGTGAGGATGGCTTGGATTTGGGAATGGATGTTATGAATGGGGTCATGAGTGATGCGGCCATAGGTTGTGGTATCCGCCAGTTGGCGGTTAACCTCGTTTGTATAGCTTGTCCGGTCCATAATGACCGTTGCGCCCCCTTTGTCTGCTGGTTTAATTATAATATTTTTATTATCACTCAGGCTCTGAAGGGCCCTTTTTTCCTCATTGGATAAATTTTGATGTGTGGGAAAAAAACCCAATCGTTGTTCATGTAGTAAACTATGGATGTCCCTTGTGATCAGGGCAATCGTTGTCTCGACTGCATGGTTAGAGTGTGGGGGATTGAATGTGCTCCGCGTTCGTAACCCCAGGTTAGCTATTGAAAGCTCCGTAACAGTGTCACCCCCCAGTGGAGGTGCTCTGCAAATGGAGGTCTCTTTCGACAGTCCGAAGTGAGTTTTTAATCGTAAAGATCGGTAGAAGCGCTGTAGGTCCTTCTCCAACTGGAATGAGTCCCAGTTAGGTGTTGGACAAAAGGATAAACCTTTCTGTAGGACTGCCAGTTATGTGGGGGAAAGGGTATAACTGGAGATGTTCTTCACCAGGTTCGGTGTCTTACCTGGGAGCGGGTTGTCATCCTTTCGTTTCCGTGATCTCCTCCTGGGTCTGGATGTTGGCGTCCTCCTTTCTTGTTTTTCCATAAAAAACTCGACTCTTGTCAACCTGTAGATGAATCGCTTCCTGAGCTCAGGAAGCGATTCATCTACTGGTCGACCAAATTTCTTTCCTTGATACCTTGGTCATCCGAGATGACAACAATAGACTAATAACCGACATCTTCTCAAAACCCACCGACTGTAACAGCCTCTTACATTTCTCAAGCTGCCATACCAAATTGATAAAAAACAGCCTCCCACGTTCCCAATTCCACAGAGTGACAAGGATCGTGTCCAACCCTAACACACTTCCCCAACGCCTACAAGATATGACAACCAAATTCAAAGAACGCGACTACCCTACCCAACTCCTACGACAGGAGGCAGGTCGGGCACTAGAACCAAGATCCCCCCACCTGACCACCACAAGTCCAGAGAGGATACCATTTGTACATATCTATCATCCACTAATACCCAAAGTCCAATCAATCATTAGGAAACACTGGCCTCTTCTATCCAGAGCCTATCCAGAAACCCCCGCATTTTCCAACTCTGCACTCAAGTGCGTCAAGCGAGCCCCTAATATTAAAGATAAGATCATTAGAGCCGACATAGGACCTTCCCACACAACTGCCTCCCAACGCCTACTCAGTACTCGCCGTCACGGCACCTTCCCCTGTCTCAACTGTGCAGCATGTTCCAACATTATCAAATCCGACACTATTACGCACCCGAGGACAGGAAAGAGTTATCCCATTAAAGGTTTTTTCACATGCGACTCAAACTTTGTGATCTACATCATCAAATGCCCCTGTGGTCTACTATATGTAGGGGAAACTACGCAACACATTAGAGACCGCATAGCAAGCCATAAGTCCACTATCCACTGTGGAAAAAATTGGCTCCCACTCCCTTATCATTTCACCAGAGGCAGACATACAGTGGCCCAACTCCGTTTTCAAGTGATCGAACAGGTGACGAGACCTAGGAGGAGGGGCAACCATATTAAGCTACTGAAACAACGGGAATCCTACTGGATTTACACACTCCAGACATTGTCCCCAAAAGGTTTGAACCACGAGATTGATTGGATTTATTAATTCTCATCCTTAAACTGCCCTTTTCTTTCCTACAGACCCATTGAATACATGCATAGGTGAGTTACCATCCAACCTAATGATACACTACATGTATATGTAACAGTACCCTTTTAGCACCTCCCCCTAATACACAAGTCTACCACCACGGTGTCAATATGACAAGCTATGCACATGACGCTCCGCCCCGGGTATTATATGATATACATATGGGGTGCTTAATACCGGTATCTCTCTGGATGTACTCCCTTTAGACAATGTACTGCTCTATAACATATGCCACCACAAGCACAATACCAAATCTTACTTCTGGCAGCCTTGGAATATTTCCCCTGTGGCACATTACCCTATATTCTGCTCTACATGCTTCACTATGCTCTGCGCATGCGTTAGCTAACGCACCATAGCAACCGAAACACCCACACATGAGTCTCTTAGTAGCGTGACGTCACTTCCGGGTTCCCGCCCACGTGTGTGATGCACTTCCGCCCCGACGCCTGGCGCGCAAATACTTAAGTGAGAGCTCCCAGTACATAACCCACAGCGCTGGGAGACAGTCACGCTGCCCTTCCTCCACAAGCCATACCTGGGAGCCCCACACCACCACAGACAACAAACAGAAACAAGGTACGCAGCTCCTAGGAGTGCCCCCCTCCTTTTTTTCCCCTTCCCCCTTGTACACTGGTTACTAACTGGGACGCTCTTTCCACTCCAGCCTCCCATGGTGCACAAATAACAATACAGAGAAACGGCTATACCGCCCCTCCTCTCCTCTCCCTGCCATATCTGGGACACCAGCACTGTACCAAGACACAGATGTGTCATACCACACCAGCAAATGAATCTCTTATAGATTGTGGAACACGTGATACAAGAGGTATAGATCCTTTTATAAAAATCTACTATGTAACCATGTTGTGTGCATTCCCTTAACATGCATTTCTTGCTATTACAGCACCATTAAAAAGATTTCTATCTTTACCTCTGTCGGCACATAACTGCATCTAAACCTATATAAGGTAACCCTACTAAATACTGTGCGATACTCGGCAACCCCCCCTTTTTTGTATATAATGTATATATGTAATAATTGTGATTTTATTAAGTCTTATCTCTGTCACCTGCCTCTATCCCTCTTCCTCTCTCCTGATACCGTCCCCTCCCTCCCACCCTCCATCTTCCCCCCTTTCCCACCCCCACCCTCCCCTCTACCTTTCCCTATCCCATTTCCTCTTTTTTTCGTCTATCAACATCTTTCACAATGGAACTCCTGCTTACATCATGTTTTAATTTCATATGTCTGTATCCTTAACACTGTATTTCCTTTTTTAGTAGCGCGACTTAATGAATAAGGCCTGGATGAGGCCGAAACGTCTTCAGTCGCCAATCACTGTCGCAACTACAACTATTTGGTTTGATGTTATGCCTCATTAATAAACGAACACTGCATTTGAACCTCTGAGTGTGCGATGATATAATTTACTGTACGTATTGGGCACAACGTGTCCCTTCATCAGCACCTCCCTCTTTCTGACGAGAGTGCACGCTAACTATCTATTCTACAATTGCTTCAGAAGTCACACAATGCACCAAATGTTTTCTATTGTTGAAAAGTCTGGAATGCAGGTGGACAGTTCATCACCTGAACTCCTTTCCTGTGAAGCCATGCTGTTGTGATGGATGCAGTATGTGCTTTAACTCTGTCTTTCTGAAATATGCAAGGTCTTCACTGAAATAGACATTGTGTGGATGAGAACGTTATTTGTTCTAAAATCTCTATTCTAAATAATTGAGTCCACCTTTGTGTAATATATTTCCAGTATAACTACAGCTGTTCTGTGAAGGCCTCAGAGGTTTGTTTGAGAATGTTAGGGATCAAACAACATCACGAAAACCAAGGAATACACCGGGCAGGTCAGGAATGAACTTGTGGAGAAGAGTAATGCAGGGTTAGATTATAAAAAATAGCCCAAGCTTTGAACATCTCATGGAGAACTATTCAATCCATCGTTCAAAAATGGAAGGAGGATGGCACAACTTCAAACCTACCAGAACATGGCCATCCACCTAAAATTACATCCCCAGCAAGGAGACCTCTAATTAAAGAAGCAGCCAAGAGGTCCATGGCCACTCTGGAGGAGCTGCAGAGATCCACAGCTCAGGTGAGAGAATCAGTCCATACTCCACAAATCTGGCCTTTACGGAAGAGAGACAAGAAGAAAGACATTTTTTAAGACAAGCCCTAGGAAGCCCCATTTGCAGTTTGCAAAAAGCCATTTACAGGACACAGCTAGTATGTGGAAGAAGGAGGTTTGGTCAGATGAGACGAAAGTAGAACTTTTTAGTCGAAATGCAAAACGCTATGAACAGAAAAGAAAAGTGACTTTGCAAAATGAAAAAGGAAAGTTGATGCAGAGACTGGTGTCTTTAAAGACAACCAGTACTTACCTCACATTGCCTAAAGGGGCATTGTATTCAACCAGCCAGACTCTTCTTTCCACTGATGGAGAAATACCCAGAAACAAGCTGTCTGTAGATGAATTTCTGGATTGGCATTTATCCTTGGTCATGTTTCAACACTTGTTAAAGGGTTGGACATTGACCTATAGTGTAGTCATCTCTCCTAATTGGATTTGAAAGCTACTTCCTTTTGTATTGAAAGAAAAAATCTGCTCAGCACCAGACTAATTTAGGACAGCGCCAAATAAGGTGTATATATCCTGCCCTTAGATCCCTACATACACGGCAGTTTAAATTATCATATGACCCTCCTTTTTTATCAAAAACCTATGAAATAAAAGGAAATCCTATGTCAGGGTGGCAGCAGTCCTTCAAATAATTTTTGTCAGTTCTCATGAAAAATTTTACCTATTTCTTTTACACATTTCTATTTAGATCTCAACTTCTGATTATTCAGTCTTTCAGCTAATATCAAATTAAATGCTCTATGTGGGTAGTCTTAATAATTCTGGGGCTAAACCCACTACACAGATCATTCAGTCCACAAGTAAATTTGATAGTGACAAGTATTTTGCAAAAACTCAACCTTGTTCTGACTTTTTGCGATTTGCTTGTCCTGGTACATTGTGGGTCGCCATGCGACTCCATTCACCATCATCACACTGCAATTTAACAATGGCCTAGTGCATTTTGGGGACCACACATGTAACAGTAGTCTAATAATTTCAGAGAAACATTTTGTGAAGTTAAATGATGGCGTTTTGTTACTTTTCTCAGTTTCAGAAAAATTAAAAAAAATTGATTATGAACATGCAGAAATGCTCAACCAAAAATATTCCCTTTTTTTAAAAAAAGGGGTGAACTAAAAAATCCTTTTCATTCCTCAAATTATTTAAACATGTTCCATATTTGAAAGGGATTACCTGACTACGGCCAGCAGTGGTTGAGCTGAAATGAAAGGTATAAAGAACTTGCAGATACCAGATCAAATATGCTGGTGAGAGGTGATAAACTCCTTGACTATGATCACAATGCATGATGATTTGGTCTTGTTTTATATTCTTCTTGAAGCATGAAAACTGTTAATCTTTACTTTGTTACCACCTTTTGTTTGAAGAGTAATTGCATGTTTTTATAAAAATGTTGGCATGCCATAGTGACATGTCATAGGTTTTAAAGGGAACCTGACAGCTGATACATCCTGCCCAATCCACAGGCAGCATGTGTCAGATGCTGGCTGCACGATTTTAGCCATATATGTTTAGCTCTGAAACGCTGCAGCATTTCAAGGAAAAACATAGCTTCAGGCTGGGTGCCCACGTAGCGTTTTACAAGCGTTTATGCTGCGGAATTTCCGCAGCATAAACGCTTGGGAAACGCTTGGTAATCCGCCCCCCATGGTCCCCAATGACCAGCCGCACTTTCAATGCCCATGTTGCGGATTTTTCCGCAGCGTTTATGCTGCGCTCAAAAATCCGCAGCATGTCCATTAATTTTGCAGACACGCAGCGTAATCGCCGTCATTGACTTGCATTGGACCGCGTGACATCCGCATCACTGCATCTGAACATGCGGATATCACACGGTTCAATGTGCGGATGGTATCCAAGTCTGGAGGAGAGAAGACTCTCATCCAGACCTGGGTACCATAGAAAACTGTAAAAAAACGAATTTAAAATAAAAAATAAAGTTTATACTCACCTTCCGATGTCTTCCCGGTGTTTTGTCTGCTCCGGGACGGTGTCTTGCAATGTTCGCGTTGATGTGAAGGACCTGCCATGACGTCACTGAGTCATGTGACCCATCACATGGCTCAATGACATCACCGCAGCTCCTTCACACTACCGCAAGCAGTGCAAGACACCGGACGGAGCAGACAAAACACTGGGAAGACATTGGAAGGTGAGTATAAACTTTTTTTAAATTATTTTTCACCATTCTTATTCTTATTTTTAACTAACTTGGTCACACTACTATAAATCCATGCCGTTTGCATGGATTTATATAGTGTGAACAAGTTGTCAAGCACTTTTCCAAGTGATGCTAAAATCGCTTGGAAAAGTGCTTGATAACCCGCATGCAGAAATGCATGTTAAGAACGCTTCACAAACGCTTCTACCTGGCGGGAAAACCGCATGTAAAATCCGCATGCGTTTTTCCTGCCAGGGAGAAGCGTAAAAAATATGCTTAATTTCCGCAACGTGGGCACATAGCCTAATATCCTCCAGAAAGGCAGGTACCTGGTGACTTCTCCCCGCCTGCTGCTATGAAGTGATAGGTCTCACCCTATACACACCTGCAGGGTGAGACCTGTCACTCCAGGACAGCAGGTGAGGAGAAGCTGCCAGGAGGCTGCCTATCCAAAAAGGCTCCTGTGTAGCTCAGTCCCCAAGTGGCTATTAACAGAGGTGTAACAACTGAGGCTGCGACTGTGACACCCACGCAAATTTCAATTGGATGTATGTCCTCAGACGCAAATTTACTGTAGCTGAAGTGTATTGCGGCGCAGAGACCTGTTGGGTTCGTGCAAGGCAATATATACTGCCAGCCAATCAGAGGCCAGCAGCTGATATCAGCATGCACGTGACTAGGGGCGCATGGCCATGATTTCATGCGCTCCCATCACTTGCATGCTGAAGGCAGCTGCTGGCTTCAGAAGAGGATGCCATGCGGCGGGGGAGCGGAGGGAAGGTGAGTATAATCGTTTATTTTTTTCTATGCATTAAAGAACAGCATTAGAATGGGGAACATATACCAGGATGGGGCTCAGGATAAGGGACATATACCAGGATGGGAGATAAATATGCAAGGATGGGGAACATACATATCAGGATGGGGGATATATATACCAGGGTGGGGCCAAGGATAAGGGACATACAGTATATACTAGGATGGAGGACAAATAATGTATGTATACCAACATGGGGAGGGCCCCAGTCCAAATCTTGCACCGGGCCCATCGAACTCTAGTTACGCTACTGACTATTAAACAATGTTTTTCCCAGTGTTTCGACATTAAACATATATGGCTGACATCATGCAGCCAGTGTCTAATACATGCTGCACATGGATCGGGCAGCATGTATCAGCTTTCAGGATCCCTTTAATTAGTGGTGGTCAGACGGCTGATATCCCCGCCAATTGTTGAAAAAAAGAGGCAGAAGAATGTGTTTTTGTGAAAATAGTCTGAGTTTGTGTTCAGCTAACTCCTCTTCTTTGAGGAGAGCAGATCATAGTCAAAGAAACACAGAATTCATTGGCCAAGATTTCAGATACTATACCCCTAAAAACCAAAACTTGTCACCATGACATGTCAAAAGTTTTATAAAAGTTCAATTATTCTTTGAGAAAGGTAAGATATGCCATACATTTTTTACAATTCCTTTAATGGTCTGCAGGCATCTGCCAAATCACCAGATGTCCAGTGAGTCAAAGATTGTTTAGTCTCACCTGGAAAGGTGCAAGCGCAAACCCTTCATCCATTAAATGAGAATTTATGCAGCACAAACCCAGCACTAACATGGAGCGGGAACATCATGTGGCACAGGTGAGTTTGTCAAAGACAGTACAAACCAGTGATGCAGCAGAGCTATCAGTGTGCGAAAGAGCTGACAATGTCACAAAGTCACCACAGTACAGACCCGCGATGTAGTAGAGCAGTAACATAGCTACTGGGGGGCCCACCTGGAGCTACGCTACTGTAACTGTATCTGCGTGCACAGCAAGCCTTTACAGTTACATTCCGGGCAGAGCAAGGAGACTGGAAGTCCCTGCATTGCCCGGCAACCGATATGCGACCCTTGAGCAGGAGGGGGTGTGCCGGTGCCAGCATCGGGTTCCCCCGCCCGTCACCGCCGCAAGTTAACTGATGAGAGAAGGAGCGCTATGCTCCCTCTCTCATCAGTCCCCTCTCTGCATCTGACGTCAATGACGTCATCACCTGGTGCCTGGCCACTGTGCTGAAGATGTGTGCGGGCCGGGCGCTCGGAGCAGCAAGGGAATGAGGAGGAGAGGTGAGTACTGTGTTTATTTATTTTTACTGTTGGGGGGGGATATTATGCTACATACTTTGCTTATGGGGGGATGAGATTATACTACAGACTGCCTATGGGGGGGAGATTATACTACAGACTGCCTTTTGGGGGGGGGATTTACCAGAACTAGAAGTGCAGAATATTGTCTGGCAGAAAGATAAGGACTGAAAGAAATGGTGTCACAGGGATCATCTCCCTCAGCAAACCCTCCCCTCTCCTCCATCTCACTGTGCTGTAAAGAATGCTGTGTTCATTAATGTGCCTTTGCATTAGAACTGAGCTGTCCTGTACTACTGGGAAAACTGTGAACTGCTGTGCTGCTAAGGAAACTGTACTGTTGCACTGGCTGTGCGGCTTCTTATTAAATGCTACTGTTCTACCATTTATGAGGACTCTTATCAAGTGTGTCTGGTCAGCAAGTGAAACAACCTACATGTCTGTATTGGCATGAAAAAGCTTTATTAATAATTCATATAAAACTCCATTTATTAATGGCAAAATGGAGGAAATGTAATAAGTATTGAATAAAGATGAAAAAACAGTAGGCACCTCTCGAAAAAGCACCTGCGAAACGCGCGTCGAGGCTGTCCTCTACGACAGACACCTGCCCTCCTGTGGTCCCCTTTCTACATGTGACAATATTTTGGGGTGAGTCACCATTGTCCTGCAAATGATATGCACTATGGCAGCTGACTAATGTTACAGGACTATGGTATACGTGATCCCCATATACTTAGTGGCACATTGAATTGTCCATGTATACCACCTCATTCTGCCCTGGTCTATCTTTCTTCTCTGCCCCTACTGTTTTTTCATCTTTATTCAATACTTATTACATTTCCTCCATTTTAGGAGGATGTGTGTGTAATACTTGTATGTTTCAGGCTATTTATGTAACTCTTTGAATATATCTATATTACCCTTCTTTTGGGCTATAAATTGAGTGGGGTTTTTTTTAATCTGCATGTCTGCACTTTACATTATGTATTTTGCCATTAATAAATGGAGTTTTATATGAATTATTAATAAAGCTTTTTCATGCCAATACGCTCGTTTCTCCTCCTGTCTATATATATTTTGTTCGAGTTGGCAACACGGTTATGGGGTGTGAGTGGTATTTCCTCCACACCGCCTTTGTGTGAATCTCAATATGTGGGCTAGTGTGTTTCTCAACCTACATGTCTGTGACTGAGGGTCAATACCACTGAGTGCCTGAGAGAAGCTGCAGCACATGGTTTATGGTTGCCCTGAGTAACGGTTCCCCCAGGATTCCAAACAATTCATGTAACCTGTCTCGTCCCTATCTGAACCTAGCGGCATGCGTGTAACATTGGTGGCCCATACGGGGAGTCCTGAGCAGGAGTTAGCGTGTAGAGGGAGAGAGGAAAAGTGTCTGGAAAAACACAGGAGCACAGAACCTCAACTCAACTCTACTACACCAGTTAAAGGGGACCAGCCCTAAACAAAACTCACTAGCAGCAATGGATGTGGAAATACAAATGGACAGAATTAATGAGCTGCTTCTTCAGTTAACCGGTGAAGAACTAAGAACAGTAGCATAACATATAAAGATGTCAGAAGAACAGATTTCTAATCTGCACACAACCGCAGGCAACTGTTAGCTGCCATTAATGCAAAAAGGGATGAGCGGGAGGAGAAAGAAGCTGAAGACATCATGGGCACATTCCTCCAGGAACTAACACAGTTTCTAACCCGGTTGAAGTTGGAGGATGGAGGGGCGGCACCAATTACCTAAAGAGGGAATCTCCGTCCACAGACTGAACTATAGGAATTGAAAAACCAATTCAAAGCCCTAACAACAGCCCTGCAAGAATCGACCAAAACCTCTGAACGGGTGACAGACTCAGGCAGGACCTTTAACATGCTTGGGTTAGAGAAATCAGGGAGACAGTCCTCTCTAACACCACAAATCACCATAAGGAAAGAATTCAAGATCCTGGGACAGATTGGAGAGTGTGAACAGAAAGAGAGACTGTCTTATATGAACATGTTGCACCAGATCGATGCAGGCTTACAGAAAGGCTACCAGCCAGATGAGATCGTTGAGGGGGTGGTGAAAGCGATCAGCCCAGGACTGAACCTCCGGAATATGCTAGAAATGAAGAGTCAACTGACGTTGCAACAGCTGAAGATGATTTTAAAAGGGCACTATAAAGAAGACAGTACTTAAGAATTGTTCCACCGACTCATTAACCTCTCACAGAAAAATAATGAATCACCTCAAAGTTTCTTGTTCAGAGCAATTGAACTGAGGGATAGACTGTTGTTTGCATCCAGAGATATAGAAGCGGAAGAGCAGTTTGATGCTGGACTAGTCCAGAAGAAGTTCTTGAGATCATTGGGAATGGGGTTAATCAGCAAAGACATCAAGTTGCAGCTGAAACAGTACCAAGAAGATCCTGGCATTCTGGACGAAGTCCTAATTGAAAAAATGAATGAGGCAGCTAGTTTGGAGTCAGAGAGCGAACAGAAGTTAAATAAAGGCTCTGTTCCTGAACTCACCAAAATGAGTCAGCTAAAGTTGGAGACCCCAGTGGCCAGTCCAAAGATCATCATGGAGACCTTCCAGTGCCACATCCGAGAGGGAACCTTAAATCACCAACAAAAGAGAGAACCGTCAGCGCTGACTGGGAGTAAGTAATAACAGAACTGCGAGCCAAGTTGATTGAGGTGAAAAAGTTGATTCATTCAAGGCCAGAACTTGTATCCCTCAGACCCAGGATTGCGTTCCAAAACAGAAGATACCTGGCTTGTGAAGTGTGCCGTTCATCAAATCAGAGTACGGTGTGTGTCCGCTGTCTAAGATGTAGTTAGGAAGGACATTATGCCAAGGAATGCCAATGGTCACGGTCGTTCGGGTTAAAAGACAGGAGGTTGTCAGTGTGGGGCGACTGGTAGCCGCGACACGGAGGAGGCCCCAGAAGCAAATACAAATCTCACCAAACCCCAGAACGGCGCTAGAGGTAAAACGGCTGCGCCAGTACTATCCCCAAGTGTATTCCCGTCTACAACAGCTGCAAGAGAGACAGGGGCATCAGTTACTTAATGCCCAGTGTGGAGGTCAAATGATGTACTCCTGGGAGGAGGATTCCTTAGTCAGTAAAGATAGCCTAATCGGTGAAAGGTGCTTTATATAGTGCCAGATAGATGGACTCCTGGTAAAAGCACTGTGGGACACAGGAGCCCAAGCGAGCCTTTTAAATGAAGAATGGAGAAAGCGCTACCTGCCACATATTTGCCTTCAGGCGCTAAAAGAACTCTTAGGACCAGTGGAACTCCACGGCAAAGCTGTCAAACAGATCAAAATCCCTTTCATAGGCTGTGTGGAAGTGACTTTACAACTGAGGGCCACGAAGAACAGCAACACCATTGAGCTTTTGGTACCTTTTCTCATGACCAGTTAACAGAACGTGGCAGAGGATGCTATCCTGGGTTATAATGTAATCAGTGAGGTCATCACGAAACACAAGTCAGGGACGCTGGTGGTGGATGCAATTGCCCAATGCCGTGGCAGAAAATGTGATTCATAGAGTAAAGAAAGCACAGAATACAATGGACCTAAAAGAAGTCAAGGTAGGCTGGTGCCCAGCTATTATCCCTGCAAACCAAATGATGAGGGTGATGTGTGGAGTCCGGGTAGAACCAGGAAGAAAAGTCCAGAAAAGACTGTTCATGCCAAAAGACTCCTCAGAACTTCCGGAAGGCCTAGTTCAAGGTCAGACTCTGCTTACGATTCCTACTGTTGGGTTTGTTCGAGTGACAATACCGGTGATGAATACTACAAAACACGAAATTAGACTGGATCCAAAGACTGTGTTAAGTCACATTGAAACAGTTAAAATGGTATATCCAGCCAGTGTGAGACCCGCCCAGGGGTCTACAGTGAATTCAGTCTCCCCACCAAGGAACAGGAGTTGCCCAGGGGTAGAAATTGCATGACCCACCTGAGAGTCCTGGGATCCCCCATTATCCCAGGAGCACTTGTGTGCTGAAGATCGAGTGGTAACAGAACAGATGCTGAGAGGAGAGTGTCATGCATTTGACGCGCCCCCTGGGCCAGTGTTGTTTGGGGGAGACCCGGAGCCGGATCAGATGGGGGTTGTAGTCTCCGAGTGGCGGTGACCCGGTCCGTGCCCAGGGTGTCAAGCTCAGTGTGTGGCAGTCCTACAGATGTTGCTGGATGTTCTTTAGTGTCGACTACGCCACCCGTTGAATTGCGGTCAATACGGCCGCCGCTGCAGCAGGGTCCGCTGAGGCTGGTGATGTGTGTGCAGCTCAGATAGTATAACCCCCAACGGGAGGGGTATAGCCTCAGGGGGTCAGGTGTAGAGGATGGTGGTTGTGGAGGTGCAGGGAGGATAGTAATGAGACTCAGAGTCGGGCTGTGCAGTTCAGGGTCTTTACTTACTGCTGTTGTTCTGGTCACTCCTTGAGTGACCGCCCGAGCCGTGCTGCGTCCACCAGGTCCTGGACTCGGCCAACTCCCAAGTAATTCTGGAGCGTGATCCTGAGCTCCCTTTCTGACGTTCCTTCTCTCTGGCCTTCCCCACCAGGGATCCACCTAAGTCCGGCTCCCTCGGGCCTCTTGTTGGTAAACCCTTGTCTCTGGGTTCCCTGACCCTATTCCTGGTCTGCCTTCCGGGTGGATTTAGTGGGTGGCCGTGGCAGATCCTGCCCACGACCTCCGGTCTCTGGCTGAGGATTAGTGCCCTCCACCAGCTTGGGATCCGGTACCCTTGTGCCAACTCTTCACCCTCTGATCTAATCTTGGGTTCTCGGAGTTCTCTCTTCCCCCCCTCTGGGTCCTTCTTTCTCCTCTCTCTCTCTCTGGGCCTTGGAGCTGCTCTTCTCCTCTGCTCTCTTCCTCTGACTCTGCACAAAGACTTCTCTACAAAAGACTGACCCTGATCTAAGATGGTTCCCACCTTATATACTCCCTCTATGTGTGAGCTCAGGTGACCAGCACCCAATGAGCTCCTAGCATTACCCAGACTGCTCCCCCTATCTGCCCCTACACTACTGGGATGTTCCACCCCCCTCCCACTCCAGCCAGGGACAGACACTGTCGTACCTGCACATTTCTCTAGTGGGAGTACCATTGGTCTGTCCCCCGGAAATGGGATGTATGTAGTGCATGCAGCCTACTGAGCTCAGTTCCACACTCCATCCTTACCCGGGAGTGGAATATCACACCTCTGGCTTGAGGTGTAATACCCCTGTAGCAGCCGAATCCTCCTTGTGCTACATTCCCCCCTGGTAAATCACAGCACGCCCTCGGGCTGTAAGATACAAAAACATCCAAGACATACAAATTTTTTTCATAAACATAAACATATAAACATATAAAACATCATATATATATCAGCAATAAAACGTTTTCATAAATAACATTCCTGTAAACATTCCTGTCTCTGGTTCCTCCGGTCACGGTGCAACTTGTGACCGGGAAAAGCGCGACAGTCTCTTAAAGAAAATGGCTTCCTATAAAACCGGTAGGGGGCGCCTTAGGAAGCGCAACTATATACAAGGGGAGGTATGGCCGCTCTCAGTCCTCGGCCAGGTAATGGGAATAGGGACACACGGGTTAACAGTTCACTCTTGTCCCAACGGGGACATATTTAAATCAGCAACAGTTCTTGGTACCCCGACGGGCAACTTTATACAGTCTCTCTCTACCGTACTTCAAAGACGGCGTCCTCCTGCTCTTTCTTGTTGGTTGGTTTCAGTTTCAGACCCGTCCGGGTCCTCTTGCTCCTCCTCACACCGCAGCTCCTCCTCCGTCAGGCGATGCACATGGAGGGCGTAGGGTCCTTTGGCACACTTGTGCCGGGTGAAGGTGACCTCGTCCCCTACATACAGGTCACGACCTCTGTGTCCCTCCGGCAGATGGCTTTCTACGTCTCTGCGGGTCACAAAGACGTCGCCGGGGGTATGATGGTCTCTAATGAAGCCCCACCCATGCTGCAGGTTGAATTTTATCACAGTCCCGGTGGTACGGGGACCATGAGCTGCACGGGGGTTCCTCCTGGTCCGGCTCTTCTGCTCCGCGCTCCTTATCTGTGCTTGCTGTTCCCGGACCCGCCTCTCTCTCCGCTCCTTCTCGAAGACCTTGAGCTGCTGGCGGCAGCACTCTGCACGCTCCGCTGCGGCCGCCCGAGTCTCCTGAGTGAACCCCATGAGGTCTCCTCCGGTGGGGTCCCACTCAAACTGTGCCTCCTCCAGCGGGGGCGAGGTCCTCTTTACAGGCTTCGGAGCCGGAATCAGGGGCTCGCACATGGTCCTTGCTCTCTGGAGTTCCAGCTGAATGTACTCCTGGGGCCATACAAAGGACTGCCCATCCGGGCACGTATGCTGGGCGAATAGATCTTCACCCAGGTGCGGCACTCGAGATGTTGAGGGCGCGTTGATGGTAGCGGCGCCCGGGTTGACCAGGCCTTGCGACCAGGCTTGGGGCACCCTAAAGGCAAAGGGCACCGTAAGAACGGCGGCGCCCTGGGTTACTCGGCCCTGCGACCAGGCCGGTGGCTCCGCGGAGATAGGGGGCGCTGTTGGAATAGCGGCGCCCGGGGGTACTAGGCCTTGCGACCAGGCTGATGGTATTTCCTGCTTAGCCACGCTCGAGGTCGAGGCGTGTGACGTCACAGGGGTCGCGGCCGCGGTTTCCGGTTGAGGCCTAGTCGGCGGCGGTGACGATGCAGCGACGGGCACGGCAGGGGGAACTTCGGGCTCTGCGACGGGGAGCTGGGGCAGGCACGCGGTTTCCCGGCTCGGGGTAGAGACGTCCCCTTTACCTGCCTCCGTCCGTTCAGCTCCCTTCTCGGCGCCGTCTCCGGCCTTGAGTCCTCCTGCACCATCCTCAGAGGCGGTCTGTCTCCTCGTCTCGGGTGGCGTGCTCCGCTGTCGGGTTTCGGTCTGCTGGGCCATCTCTCGGCTCCACTTCGCCAACGTCTCTCGCTGCACCCGGGCCATCCTCCGTGCGAGGCCCTCCAGCGCAGTCTGTGCACACTCCCGGTCTCGGGGGAGCTGTGCCAGGACCTCCACTAAGCCTAGTGGGGTCGTTGCTTGCAGCAGGCTCCTGACCACTGGGTCGGTGCTGCCTGTCTCTCCCTCCATCTCCGGGTAGGCTTTCTCTGGACTCCTCTCCAGACTTCTTGTCTCCGGGTGCGCTCTCTCCAGACTGCTCCAGGAGACACCCATCTTTGCTCTCTTGTTCTGTCTCCGCCCACATTGAAGGTGGTCCCGGGGCAACTTTGTGATTGTCAGTTCCAGGGGCAGTTCTCTCACGCTGATGGACACTTCCAGCATCACAGTCTCTGTTGGTGGGCGCGGTTTCCGCTTTTGGCGCCATTCTTCGACCTGGCCCACGATGGGAGGTGACCTCTTGCCACCCTCTGGCACGCCCATAATGGCGTCCGCTCTTCCAAGGCGGGAAATCTTTGGAAATGGCGGGAATCGTCTCCCAGTGGCGGGAAACTCCATGGATGGCGGGAAAAAGCTGCAAATGGCGGACAACCGGTGGGAAACGACCTGTGATGGGGTTCGTTGGCGGGGACCCTCCGGAACCGGCGGGAGACTTCTTTTTGAGGTAACGGTGAACTTTTCTTCAGGCACGCAGTACCCGGTTGTTGCGGGCACGTTATCCTGCCGACTACGCCAAAGTTGACGCGCCCCCTGGGCCAGTGTTGTTTGGGGGAGACCCGGAGCCGGATCAGATGGGGGTTGTAGTCTCCGAGTGGCGGTGACCCGGTCCGTGCCCAGGGTGTCAAGCTCAGTGTGTGGCAGTCCTACAGATGTTGCTGGATGTTCTTTAGTGTCGACTACGCCACCCGTTGAATTGCGGTCAATACGGCCGCCGCTGCAGCAGGGTCCGCTGAGGCTGGTGATGTGTGTGCAGCTCAGATAGTATAACCCCCAACGGGAGGGGTATAGCCTCAGGGGGTCAGGTGTAGAGGATGGTGGTTGTGGAGGTGCAGGGAGGATAGTAATGAGACTCAGAGTCGGGCTGTGCAGTTCAGGGTCTTTACTTACTGCTGTTGTTCTGGTCACTCCGGCCTTGAGTGACCGCCCGAGCCGTGCTGCGTCCACCAGGTCCTGGACTCGGCCAACTCCCAAGTAATTCTGGAGCGTGATCCTGAGCTCCCTTTCTGACGTTCCTTCTCTCTGGCCTTCCCCACCAGGGATCCACCTAAGTCCGGCTCCCTCGGGCCTCTTGTTGGTAAACCCTTGTCTCTGGGTTCCCTGACCCTATTCCTGGTCTGCCTTCCGGGTGGATTTAGTGGGTGGCCGTGGCAGATCCTGCCCACGACCTCCGGTCTCTGGCTGAGGATTAGTGCCCTCCACCAGCTTGGGATCCGGTACCCTTGTGCCAACTCTTCACCCTCTGATCTAATCTTGGGTTCTCGGAGTTCTCTCTTCTCCCCCTCTGGGTCCTTCTTTCTCCTCTCTCTCTCTGGGCCTTGGAGCTGCTCTTCTCCTCTGCTCTCTTCCTCTGACTCTGCACAAAGACTTCTCTACAAAAGACTGACCCTGATCTAAGATGGTTCCCACCTTATATACTCCCTCTATGTGTGAGCTCAGGTGACCAGCACCCAATGAGCTCCTAGCATTACCCAGACTGCTCCCCCTATCTGCCCCTACACTACTGGGATGTTCCACCCCCCTCCCACTCCAGCCAGGGACAGACACTGTCGTACCTGCACATTTCTCTAGTGGGAGTACCATTGGTCTGTCCCCCGGAAATGGGATGTATGTAGTGCATGCAGCCTACTGAGCTCAGTTCCACACTCCATCCTTACCCGGGAGTGGAATATCACACCTCTGGCTTGAGGTGTAATACCCCTGTAGCAGCCGAATCCTCAGGGTGCTACACATTCTCCAAAGATGACTCTGATATAGGCTGTATCACATCGTTGCAGTTGAAAATCAATTTGAAAGACACAACCCCAGTAACCAGAAGTTACATGTCTGTGCTAAAACCATTACACCGTGAAGTGAAAGAGTATTTACAAGATGTTCCGGTTCCGGATGGTGAAACCTCTGTGCTGCGGTGCAAGGAGGGGCCAGAGGGGCGTGACTAAGTATCAACTCGGTCCGACCAAGGTCGCACGGCGGCTCAGTCGACTCCGTGAACCAGGGAGGACCCGAGCAGAGGGACCGGGTGCCACTCTGGGACCGACCTTGTATGAGAACAGGTGACTCCCACGGGTCAGAAGGCAGAAACTGACCGGTACAGTGGATGAGCTTCGGCTGGCAGGCTGACAGGTGATCCGGGTAGACAAGCAGGCTGATTAGGCAGATAGTCAGGCGGACTGAGCAGAAGATCAGGACTGACTTGCAGAGGACCTGGGGGCTGAAGCAAAGTAAGAATCACAAAGCAACAACCTTGCACGGGCACCTCCATATTGGAGTAGGTGCCTCTTATAGGGAAAGCCCTCCGGTGATTGGCCGGGGACTTTTTAGGATGGCGCACGGCCCCTTTAAGAGGGAGCTTGTGCGCGCCCTAAGCACAGAGCCAGGGAAGCTGCGTGCAGCAGCTGCAGGGAGGCCGGAAGACGCTGGAGCAGGACCGCGGCGGTAAGGGGGACGGTGTCTCTGCCTGGCAGGGGGCAGAGACGCCGATGCTACAGTACCCCCCTTTACGCCCCCTCTTTTTCAGGCCAGCAAGAAATTTTTTAAGAAGAAGAGGGGCATGGATGTTCTCCCTGGGTTCCCAAGACCTCTCCTCCGGGCCAAACCCCTTCCAATCCACCAGAAAAAAGGTTTTTCCTCTTATCCTTTTGGTGGCCAAAATGTTCTTTACCTCATACACGTCCTCAGCGGAAACTGAAGCTGGAGTGGTACTTGGATCGTCAGAAAAAGAATTAAGATCAACTGGTTTGAAGAGAGATACGTGGAAGGAGTTGGGAATCCATAAGGTGGCTGAGAGTTTTAGCTTGTAAGCCACGGGATTGATTTGCTTGAGAGCCTCAATCGGACCGATGAACCGCGGACCAAACTTATACGATGGAATTTTATGCCGGACATTTTGGAGGAGAGCAAGACCCTGTCTTCCGGATGAAAAAGAGGCGGATCCAGACGTCTCTAATCGGCATGTCTCTTCATCCGTTCAGAGGACTGAAGAAGTGCGGATCTAGTGTTTTCCCAAATAGTAGAAAATTCGCTCCGCGGCATGATTGTCCACTGAAGCGGAGACGAGAAACGGGATCCGGGGGTGTTGACCGTAGACCACAAAGAACGGGGATTTGGAAGATGACTCACTCTCATCATTGTTATAGGAGAACTCGGCCCAAGGTAGGAGCTCAACCCAATCATTATGGTGAGCATTGACGAAATTCCGGAGAAAGCTGGTAAGGACCTGGTTGATACATTCCACTTGACCATTGGACTGAGGATGATAAGCAGAGGAGAAATACAGGGTGACATCCAACAGCTTACACGTAGCTCTCCAGAAGCGCGAAGTGAACTGGACCTCGCGATCAGACACAATATGGAGGGGTAGGCCGTGGAGACGAAAGATGGACGGGAGACCAGGCAGAGGGATGAAGTGGGCCATTTTAGAAAAGCGGTCAGCGACCACCCAAATGATCATACAACCGGCAGAAACAGGGAGATCCGTAATAAAGTCTATAGCAATGTGTTGCCACGGGGCAGAAGGTATGGGTAGAGGCAGGAGACGGCCGGCAGGCAGATGCCTGGGAACTTTGTTACGGCCACAGGAGGAACTAGCCGAGACGAAATCCGCAACATCCTTGCGTAGCAAAGGCCACCAGTAATGCCGGGCAATGAGCAGAAAGGTCTTCCTCTGGCCAGCATGGCCAGCAAGTTTGGATGAATGGCCCCAGAGAAGAACCTTCTTACGATCCAGAACCGCTACAAAAGTCTTATCGGGTGGAAGATGAGACAGGTCAAACGTAGCCACGGTCATTACTCTGGAGGGGTCAGTGATATGCAGAGGCTCCTCCTCTTGGTCGGAGGACAGGAATGAGCAGGATAGAGCGTCGGCTTTAATGTTCTGGTCAGCAGGGCGGTAATGTAGAGAAAAGCAAAGAACAGAGACCACCGGGCCTGACGTGGATTGAGTCTCTGGGCGTTTTGTAGATAGGCCAGGTTTTTGTGATCTGTGTAGATGATCACCGGGTGCAGAGCCCCTTCCAGCAGGTAGCGCCACTCCTCCAGCGCCAATTTGTTGGCAAGCAGCTCACGATCTCCTATGGAGTAGTTGCGCTCAGACGAGGAGAAGAGCTTGGAGAAAAAGCCGGAGGTTACCATTCTCCCGGAAGGGGATTTCTGGGTGAGCACCGCTCCAACTCCGGAGGAGGAAGCATCAACCTCCAGGAAGAACTGCTTGTTGCAATCCGGGCGGTGCAGCACAGGGGCGGAGGAGAAAGCTTGTTTTAGGGAGACGAAGGCCTCCTCAACTTCGGAAGTCCATTCCTTGGGATTTGCTCCCTTACGGGTGAGCGCGGAGATGGGAGCAGTCCGGGAGGAGAAATGAGGAATGAAGAGGCGGTAATAATTTGCGAAGCCCAGGAATCGCTGAATCGCCTTCAACCCCTCCGGCCGGGGCAATTTTAAGACGGCAGAAACCTTCTCGGGATCCATCCGAAAACCAGTCTTAGATAATATTTCCCAGGAACAAAAGGGAAGTCTGCTCGAAGAGACATTTTTAAATTTTGCGCAGAGACGATTCTGCTGTAGCCTAAGCAGAACCTGACATTCCTATGGTGTGAGGGCAGATCTGGAGAGAAAACGAAGATATCGTCCAGATACACTACTACGCAAGAATACAAAAGGTCACGGAAAATGTTGATAACTAGCTCCTGGAAGACTGCTGGGGCATTACAGAGACCAAAGGGCATCACTCGGTATTCATAGTGACCGTCCCGAGTGTTGAATGCTGTCTTCCACTTTTCTCCCTGGCGGATCGGGACCAAATTGTACGCCCCACGTAGATCGAGCTTGGTGAAGACCCTTGCGCCTTTAAGGCGGTCGAACAGCTCTGGGATGAGAGGCTGGGGGTACTTATTTTTTATGGTAATTTGGTTAAGCCCCCAGTAATTGATACACGGCCGTAGCGAGCCGTCCTTCTTTTTAACGAAGAAGAATCCTGCTCCAGCCGGGGAAGTAGATTTCTGAATGAATCCCCTAGCAAGATTCTCCTCGATGTACTCAGACATGGCCCGGGTTTCAGCCAGTGACAAGGGGTAGATACGCCCGCGGGGAGGCGAAGCGCCAGGTACCAGGTCGATGGGGCAATCATACGGCCTATGAAGTGGTAGTGTCTCAACTTCCTTCTTGTCGAAGACGTCCGCATAGGGCCAGTAGGGTGCCTGCAGACCGGGTAGATTAGCCGGAGTAGACTGAAGTCGAGCCGGGCGAACCGGAACCAGGCAGGTCTCATGGCAATCCCACCCCCAACGGAGCACCTCACCGGATCGCCAATTCAGAACGGGTTCATGTTTCTGTAGCCAGGGTAGACCTAGCAAAGGGGAGTGAGAGAGTCTGGATAGCACATGGAAGGAGATCCTTTCTGAGTGCAGCATTCCCACCTGAAGGGTTACAGGCTCTGTGATGAGCAAGATGGTCACCGGAAGGAGTTTTCCATCCACGGAAGCGACTGCCAATGGTTTGGTTGGAATCTGATACTTCTCCACAAGGGACTGAGAAATGAGATTCCCAACGGCTCCGGAATCCAGGTGGGTGGTTTCAAAGAAGCGGGTCTCTCCACAGGAAATAGAAACGGATAGAGTCTAGGACGGAGAGGATTTACTCTTGCCTAGGACGACCTCTCCGAGAGGTCCTAGACACTGGAGTTTCCCGGCTTCACCGGACAGGAACGGATCAGATGCTCCTTACTACCATAGTAGAAACAGCTCCCCTCGGCTCGGCGTGTTTTTTGGAGAGAATTGACCATCTCGGTCTGGTCGATCTGCATGGGTTCGATCTGAATGCCAGGGAGTTGCTGGTTGGGAGGCAGGTTTCTAGAAAACAGGAGCGAGACGAGGAAATCTTCTCTCCCGGGTAGTCTCCTTAGCTCGTTCCAGGAAACGGATGTCAATCCGGGTAGCTAGTGACACCAGGTCATCCAGGGTGGTAGGAATGTCCCGGCTGGCTAGCTCATCCTTGATCCATCCGGAAAAATCCTCACAGAATGTGGACACCAGGGCCTCATTGTTCCAGGCAAGCTCAGATGCGAGGGTACGGAACTGTATGGCATACTGGCCCACAGTGAGACTCCCTTGGCGGAGACGGAGCAATGAGGAGGCAGTAGTAGTCCTTCGTCCGGGCTCATCGAAGACCTTTCGGAAGGCAGTGAGGAAAGCCGGAAGATCGGACACCAGGGGATCACCTCTCTCCCATAAAGGGTTTAGCCATGCCAATGCTTCATCGGTGAGGTGAGACATGATGAACGCCACCTTGGTCCGGTCGGAGGGAAACTGATGTGCCAGGAGTTCAAAGTGCAGCGTGCACTGGTTCAGAAAACCCCGACATAAGACGGGGTCACCCCCAAAACGAGGAGGCACAGAGAGCCGGGGTCCAGTGCTGGATGCCATGGCACCAGTAGGCAGAGGCGCCGCCGGAGCGGGTGCCGCTCAGCTCGAGGCAGACACAGGTGGGACGGACAGCGTGTCCAGGCGGGAGTTGACAGACCGCAGGTAGGTCAGGATGGTTTCCTGTTGGGATCTCCGACGAGAAACCTCCTGGTACAGGTCAGCAAGCGAAGGAGCCTGGGGGCCACTGGGTTCCATGGCCTGTGCAAACTGCTATGGATCCGGGTGGTGGAACATCTGTGCTGTGGTGCAAGGAGGGGCGTGACTAATTATCAACTCGGTCCGACCAAGGTCGCACGGTGTCTCAGTCGACTCCGTGAACCAGGGAGGAAACGAGCAGAGGGACCATGTGAGACTCTGGGACTGACCTTGTATGAGTGCAGGTGACTCCCACGGGTCAGAAGGCAGGAACTGACCGGTACAGCGGATGAGCTTCGGCTGGCAGGCTGACGGGTGGTCCGGGTAGACAAGCAGGCTGATTAGGCGGATAGTCAGGCGAGTGTTCCGGGTAGGCCAGCTGGCGGCACAACAGATAGCTAGCTGGTGCTTCCAGGTAAGCGGGCTGGCAGGCACGGAAGGTAACAGGCAGGTGCTTCCAGGTAAGCGGGCAGGTTGACACGGCAGGTAACAGGCAGGTGCTTTCAGGTAAGCAGGCAGGCAGAGCCCATAGACAGACTGGCGGACAGGACTATAGACAGCCTGTTGGGCTGAAGAGAAGACAGGCTAGAGGACTGAGCAGAAGATCAGACTGGCGAACAGGACTGACTTGCAGAGGACCTTGGGGCTGGAGCAAAGTAAGAATCACAAAGCAACAACCTTGCACGGGCACCTCCATATTTAAGGAGGTGCCTCTTATAGGGAAAGCCCTCCGGTGATTAGCTGGGGACTTTTTACGACGGTGAGCGGCCCCTTTAAGATGGAGGGAGCGCGCGTGCCCTAAGCACAGAGCCAGGGAAGCTGCATGCGCCAGCAGCAGTTGCAGGGAGGCCGGAAGACGCTGGAGCAGGACCGCGGCGGTAAGGGGGACGGCGTCTCTGCTTGGCAGGGGGCAGAGATGCCGATGCTACACAAGACTTAATCAACAGAGGTTGATTAACTGAATGCAACAGGTCAGAGATGGGTCGCTGAGCTAGCTGACTTCAATTTCAGCATCAAGTACAGGCCAGGAAAATGCAATGCGAATGCTGACGGATTGTCAAGAATTCCACTAGAGCCTGAGGAGTTCATGCAAGAATGCTCGGAGTAAGTCAGTCTTGAAGCAATTGAGAGCACTACCCAAGCAGTACAAGCTTATCAGGAGGAAGACGCACCATTGTGGTATCCCATGACGGTGGAAACCACCATAAAAGCGAGAGAACAAGATCAACCCCGGTCTATTCAACAACTACCAAAAGAGAAAATCCGTAGAGCACAATGGGAAGATCAGATAATTGGTAGAATACTACTTTATGTGGACCAAAATCGGTTTCTAAGTAAACGAGAGAGAGACAATGACTCACCAGCAGTATCTGTTTTAATTAAAGAATGGACGACGCTCTACCTCAGTGAAGACGGTATCCTATATCATCAAGGAGGACAAAATCGGCAGTTGGTACTACCCAGAGTATTCCGTAGTTGGTCTTCAAAGAACTCCATGAAAGCATGGGACACTTGGGAATAGAAAGGACAACCAACTTGATCCGTGAACGTTTCTTCTGGCCGTACATGCAGAGAGATATTGAGAGGTACGTGACCAGGGAGTGTAGGTGTCTGAAAGATAAACATCCCAACACATCAACCCGGGCACCTATGGGCAACATCCAAACTATGTATCCGTTTGAGATCTCGAGACGTGCAAGGGTGGTTACGAATGCATCTTGGTGGTGATGGACCATTTCACTCGATTTGCTCAAGCATATGCCACCACCCATAAATCGGATCGAACAGCAGCAGAGAAGATCTTCAATGATTTTGCTTTGAGGTTTGGGTTCCCTACGAGGTTACACCACGACCAAGGAAGAGAATTTGAGAACCAGCTCCTTGCGAAGCTAGGAAAGTACTGTAGAATTCAGAGATCCCACACAACGCCCTATCACCCATAAGGTAGTGAACAAGTGGAACATTTTAACCTGACATTATTGTCGATGTAGCGCACTTTAACAGCTAATGAAAAGAAAGACTGGAAGAGTTCTCTGTCAAAATTGGTACATTCCTATAACTGTACAAAGAGCGATGCAACGGGTTAATCACCCTTTTTCCTATTGGACGGACGATCGCCAAGACTACCAATCGACATCATTTTCGATTCTCCGGTGTCAGAGACTTACAGAACGTATCCGGAGTACATTCGGATATGGAAGGAACGGCTGGCAGAGGCATACAACATACCGTCCAAAGTGGTTACACAAGGACAGAGCAAGAGTAAGGAGTACTATGATCGAAAATGTTATGGAGCAGAATTGGCACCGGGAAGCCCGGTGCTAGTCAAGAACCTACGTGAGAAAGGCTTTCCAGGAAAACTTCACTCACACTGGGAAGACAAGGTGTATGTGGTCGTAAGGAGGAAAGCTGATGACAGTCCAGTGTATGAAATCCGATTGGAAACGGGAGACAAGAAAACCAGAATAGTTCATCGGAATTTACTACTACCCTGTGATTATCTCCCACCACAACAAGACTTCTCAGAAGTAAACCGACATCATCCAAGATCGAATAAAGGACCACCACAGACTGAAGCTCCGGAGGTTGATAGTGACCTTGAAAGTTCCGATGGAGAAGAACACACCGTTGTATTTCTCAGACCGGCAAGGAGAGGGATGTACCATCCTCAGGAGAGTGAACTAAGTCCTGAGGCTCCAGAGTTTGTAGCAAGGAATATAGTCAAAGTCCAATTCAGATCTGATGATTGAACACCACAGGCCCCTGAAGAGACCGATCGACACTCAGGAGAAGCAGAATTACCAGACCGTGCGGAAACAAGCTAATCAGGTGAAGTACAGGAACTTACAGAGGCAGCTCCAAGAGCATCTGAGGAAGCACGAGAAATGAGTGCAGCGAAAGAAACTCCTGTGACCGAAGAACCCGTGGTATCTGAGGAACAACCCACCAGGAGGATGTCGACTCGAGAAGTGAGGAGGCCCGTGATGCTGACGTATGAGACACTTGGTGAACCGAGTCAAGTGCCAAGGACTGTTGACTGGAAACAGGTATCTCTGCCTGCGGACCAGGTAAGCCCACTTGAGTGGTATTCACCACCGAGAGGCAGTATAGAAGATGTTGCCTACTGGAAAAACTTGTTTTTATGCTTTCATTTTTCTTAAAAACTTTGTGGAAACAAAGAACTGTTAAAGCATTAATAGAGAGAACTGGTTGAAGACATACAAAATGCTCCAGCTGAAGAGATGCTGATTGTTTTAATTGTGTTGTTTATTTCTTACAGGCGTCCTACAAGAAAAAGGTCGTAAGGATAGGTTGTTATCAATGTTTATGAACATTATAACAATTTGTCAATGCCAATTTGTATATAAAGCTATCCAACTTTCACCACTGTCTCAGAATTGGTCAGATTGACCAATTGAGACAGGAAGTGTTTTGCTCCAAAAGCATCCTGCAACTAGAGGGTTTAACACAGTCACAGGAGACAGGGAGGGTTTTAGCAGAGCCCCAGGAGGATTGTGGGAAAGTTGTGTACTGTCTGTTTGGAGCCGAAGAGAAAGGTGGTGTGTGTGTTCTGCATCTGACAGAAGTGTCCCTGCAAGTGAAAAGGATTCAAGTCAGGAGTGAAGCTAAGCACAGGTCAAGTAGAGTTCCTGAACTAGCAGTGCACAGTATTGTCTGGCAGAAAGATAAGGACTGGAAGAAGTGATGTCACAGGGATCATCTCCCTCAGCAAACCCTTCCCCCTCCTCCATCTCACTGTGCTGTAAAGAATGCTGTGTTCATTAATGTGCCTTTACATTAGAACTGTGCTGTCCTATACTACTGGGAAAACTGTGAACTGCTGTGCTGCTAAGGAAACTGTACTGTTTGTCACTGGAGTCTGTTGCTGATAAGACATAAATGCACTGGCTGTGCGTCTTCTTATTAAATGTTTCTGTTCTACAGTTTATGAGGACTCTTGTCAAGTGTGTCTGGTCAGCAAGTGAAACAACCTACATGTCTGTGCCTAAGGGTCAATACCCCTGTGTTCCTGAGAAAAGCTGCAGCACATGGTCTATGGTCGCCCTGAGTAACGGTTCCCCCAGGATTCCAAAGAATTCATGTAACCTTTCTCGCCCCGTCTGAACCTAGCAGCGTGCGTGTAACATAGTCTTAAGTTGGATGTTATTAGTAGAGAGACAGACTTTATTCCCTTGTTGAGTATGAGACATCTCAGTTCAGCCATATTTCTTTTGGCTTTAGTCATAGCAGCAAACAAATTGGATTGTACTTCAGTCATGAATGTCTTGACAAACACTTTCCACAGCAGGATGTTGTCTCTAAAAGGCTGTAGGCAAAGGAGGATGGGACTTCTGACTGAAGACAGAACATGAAGAAAGCAGATTTTCCAATAGCCTCTGAAGCAGAATTATTTTGAACAAATTTGGCCCAAGCAAGCAGATCCAGAAAATTATCCTGATGAGATTTAGATAATATAGGCAGATATTGTTCCAATTATTGATTAATCCTATTGTGTTTATTCAATACTTTTTGATTGTTAAGCTGATGAGAAGTCAAGTAAAATCTTGAGAATTTGAATAGGGCTGTCCATAGTCTCAAAACAAAGTAAATTCCATAACCTGAGACACTGAATATTAAGATCATGGAAATGGAAAATCTTCTTAAAGAAAACTTGAGCCAACTGAGGAGCAGAAGATAGCGTGGATCAGGATATCATGTGTGCCATCTTCAAAAAATTATCCACCACAATCCAAATGACATTGAATCCCTGCACAGCTGGAAGATCTGTGACAAAGTCCATGGAAATTTCTGACCAAGATTCTTGAATAACAGGCAGTGGTTGTGGGAATGAGAGAGGAACAAGACAAGAAGACTTCAATTGGGCACATTAAAGACAGGCTGCTGCAAACGCCTTAATGTCTTGTCTCCACTTAGGCCACTAATAAAAACAAAAACAAAGTTCTCCAGTCTATTTGCCACTAGGATGACCATAAAGGAGAGTACGGGAGGTCTAAGACAAGAGTTTCTGGCAGAGTGCTTTAAAAACAAAGGATCTAACCTTTGGAGGAACATCTGGTAAC
The DNA here is from genome assembly GCF_046119375.1 of Phyllobates terribilis. Lineage (NCBI taxonomy): Eukaryota > Metazoa > Chordata > Amphibia > Anura > Dendrobatidae > Phyllobates > Phyllobates terribilis. The sequence goes on from NW_027362762.1 coordinate 699,023,374, forward strand.
ATAGAGATAGTTGTTTGATTACATGACTGAGTGTCTATTTGTAAAACACAAAAATATGAAAAAATCTTGATAGAATGTCAGCCTTGCGATTCTTTCTTGATGGATATTAGATTTGTGTGAAGTCGAACTGGCAGTGTCCTTATGTTGGGCTGCATGAGTGCTCCTAGTGTTGGGGAGCTACAATTCATTTATGGTATTATGAATTCACAGATGTACTGCTCTATATTAAATGAGAAGATGCTACCATCGCTCCATGCCCTTGGTAGACATGCACTTTTCCAACATGACAAGGATCCAAAACACACATCTGTTGCATTTCTGATAAATAACAGGGTGAAAGTGATTTAGTGGCCAATATGTCTCCTGATCTGAACCAAACCTAAACAGCTTTGGGGAATTCTGAATAGATAAATTGAGTATCACTCTCCATTTAGCATCCAGGCTCCAAAAGAGTTCTTTCTTGAAAAGTGGAAAAAGGTAGATATTGCAATATGCCACCAACTTGTCCATTGCATGCATAGAAGACTTGGTACTGTTCTTAAAAATCATGGAGGTCATGCAAAATACTAGATGCAGTAGTAGTTTTTGATGTGGGGTGTACTAATTCGAGTAAAACTGAAGATTTTGTAATGAATATTATATTAACCTTACTTTTATATTATGGGTGGAAAAAAATGTTCTATGAAACTCAGTCTTGTCAAAAATTTGGAAATTGCTCTTGCATCCAGTGAGATATTGATTAAAATCTTAATATTCAAAGGGAGTGTACTCATTTATGCTGAACTCTGTATATATAAACATGATATACATGTGGATATTCAGTATATATATATCTATAATATAACACTGGATGTGTCCTTCTGTCCAAGACTGGTATAGACTGAGCTTGCGAACTGCCGGAGTTAGAAGAAAGCATCCAGCGTTAATAGATGTGAGAGGGAGGAGGACAAGGATGGCGGAGTGTGGCACCGGAGATTGCAGTATGCATAGGCAATAACCTCATACCGCGATGTCCGGCACCATAAGTACATTCTCCGATCTTCAGCTAAGCTGGAGGAGGAGCGTGGTGGAGTCAGCACCTGTGCATAGTGTGATCTCCGGTGCCATTTTATTGAAGACAAATTCACACACAGTGCCATGTTAGTTGGATATTTACCTTGATCTCCGGTGACATGACTATATATGACTATTGGGGTGCATTATACTTCTATGTTTGACTATGGGGTGCATTATACTACCATATATGACTATAGGGTGCATTATACTACTATATATGACTATGGGGTGCATTATACTTATTTATAGAAGTATAATGCACCTCATAGTCATATATAGTCATATAATGCACCACATAGTCATACATAATAGCATAATGCACCCCATAGTCATACATAAAGTATAATGCATCCTCATAGTCATATAAAGAAGTATAATGCACCCCACAGTCATCCATAGTAATATAATGCACCCCCATAGTTATCCATAGTAATATAATGCACCCCATAGTCATCCATAGCAGTAAATTGCACCCCCATAGTCATACATACAATTATGCACCCCATAGTCATACATACAATTATGCACCCCATAGTCATATATAGTAGTATAATGCACCCCATAGTCAGATATAGTATAATGCACCCTGTAGTCATACATAGCAATATAATGCACCCCATAGTTATTCATGTAGTATAATGCACCCCCATAGTCATACATAGTAGTTTCATGCACCCCATAGTCCCATATATGACTACGGGGATACATTATACTGCGATATATGACTATGCGGGTGCATTATACTATATGTATGACTATGGCAGTGCATTATACTACTATGCATGACTATGGGGGTGCATTATACTACTATGTATGACTATGGGGGTGCATTATACTATTATATATTTTGAAACAAGAGGATGGAGGAGTTTTGTTATAAACATGTAACAATTTTTATTAAATATGAGTCAAATACATAAAAAAGACAACACTTACATAAATAGATAAATGCGAGAAACTTCCCTTGAGAAAGCAAGGATATTTCCAAGTGAAACGCGCATCGGGAAGCCACCTACTCCATCCCAAAACAGCCTTCCCACTTTATTTAGGGGTAATTGGTGCTGCTTATAAATTATTTTTTTTCTACCATTTTATCTATGCACTATTACAAATTTGTGAGTTGGAGACATGTGTATTGGTCTATGTGATGTATTCCTTTGTACTTCCTTACACAATTACTTACTTATTTGACCAATTGCATGCTTCTCCCACGCACACCCTGCCAACCCCCTTTGGTTCCATCTCTTATATTTCACTAAATTATTCACATAACATCAATTACTAGGGCTATACCGCAAGTGGTTTGCTGGGGGGGCTCTCCTCTTCCTTACAAACGTCTCACTTTTATCTATTTATGTAAGTGTTGTCTTTTTTATGTATTTGACTCTTATATTTAATAAAAATTGTTATACAGTACAGACCAAAAGTTTGGACACACCTTCTCATTTAAAGATTTTTTCTGTGTTTTCATGACTATGAAAATTGTACATTCACACTGAAGGCATCAAAACTATGAATTAACACATGTGGAATTATATACTTAACAAAAAAGTGTGAAACAACTGAAAATATGTCTTATATTCTAGGTTCTTCAAAGTAGCCACCTTTTGCTTTGATGACTGCTTTGCACACTCTTGGCATTCTCTTGATGAGCTTCAAGAGGTAGTCACCGGAAATGGTCTTCCAACAATCTTGAAGGAGTTCCCAGAGATGTTTAGCACTTGTTGGCCCTTTTGCCTTCACTCTGCGGTCCAGCTCACCCCAAACCATCTCGATTGGGTTCAGGTCTGGTGACTGTGGAGGCCAGGTCATCTGGCGTAGCACCCCATCACTCTCCTCCTTGGTCAAATAGCCCTTACACAGCCTGGAGGTGTGTTTGGGGTCATTGTCCTGTTGAAAAATAAATGATGGTCCAACTAAATGCAAACCGAATGGAATAGCATGCCGCTGCAAGATGCTGTGGTAGCCATGCTGGTTCAGTATGCCTTCAATTTTGAATAAATCCCCAACAGTGTCACCAGCAAAGCACCCCCACACCATCACACCTCCTCCTCCATGATTCACGGTGGGAACCAGGCATGTAGAGTCCATCCGTTCACCTTTTCTGCGTCGCACAAAGACACGGTGGTTGGAACCAAAGATCTCAAATTTGGACTCATCAGACCAAAGCACAGATTTCCACTGGTCTAATGTACATTGCTTGTGTTCTTTAGCCCAAACAAGTCTCTTCTGCTTGTTGTTAGAACCTTGCTGTTAGTTTTTTTTTCCTTTGCTGGTCACATGACCTTGTTGGCCTATTTAATCCTGCTCCGCCCTTCTGGCTTTGCTGGACTTCATTGTATATCTACTTTCTAGCTAGCCTGTGCTCTGTATCTAGCTCTGTTAGTTTGCTTGGTCTACGGACCTCTATGTTCTATCTATTTTGTTTGTTCGTCTGTCTGCTACTATTTCTGTTAGGAGGTGTCCCATATTCCTCCCAGTCCTTAGTACTTGTAGGGATTCCCTCCCCACATCTATAGGTCTCCGTACAGACTAGATTAGGACTTTAGCAGGTCTGATCGCAGGATCAGGTTCCCTGTTACATCGTAGGGATTCAGCTGAGTCCTATAGTAGGGACAGATCTCCTCTCTTTCCTTAGCTTTGGTAGCAGAACATAACAGTAAGTCCAGCCTGCAAATTCTCTAAGGAAAGATTTTTTTTTTTTTTTTTGTTCCATCATGGTGTCGGTTCAGGATTTGGCTAAACACCTGCAGGGACTCTCTCTGGAAGTGGCCGAGCTCCGTCAGCACGTGAGTAACTGTCCTGGAGCATATTTCTTGGAGCCATAAATGTTATGACAAGTGTTGTAACGGGCGTATTGCAGCTTTGGATAGGGGAGAATTGCCTGTTCCTATTCAGGATTTTTGGAGAGTTTTTTCTGAGAAAGAATCGCAGGTTTTGCCTCCCCATAGAGACTATGATTGTTCTATTGAATTTGTCCCTGGAGCGACTCTTCCTAAAAGTCGTTTATTTAACCTTACTATTCCTGAGAGGAAGGCTTTGGAGGAATACATACAGACAAGTTTGGCCACCGGTCACATTAGGCCCTCTAAGTCTCCTGTGGCGGTTGGATTTTTTTTTGTAAAAAAAAAGGACGGCGGTTTACGTCCTTGTCTGGATTTTCGTGAGATTAACAAAATTACGGTACGCAATCCTTACCCACTGCCATTCATTCCTGATCTGTTTAACCAGTTATTGGGGGCCAAGTGGTTCTCTAAAATTGACCTTAAGGGGGCATACAATCTGTTGCGCATGAAGGAGGGTGATGAATGGAAGACTGCTTTTAACACTCCTGTGGGTCATTTTGAGAATCTGGTTATGCCTTTTGGTCTTACTAATGCTCCTGCATTTTTTCAGAATCTGATTAATGACATCCTTAGACCTTTGACCGGTAAAAATGTGGTTGTGTATTTGGATGACATTTTGATTTATTCGCCAGATCTGGAGTCTCATTGGCGGAGCGTGCGTGAGGTATTACAGTTATTAATGGACAATTCGCTTTTTGCTAAGCTGGAGAAATGTAAGTTCGCTGTACAGAGAATTAGTTTTTTGGGCTACATTATCTCCAGCAAAGGTTTTGAGATGGATCCGGTTAAGGTTCAGGCTGTGCAGGAATGGCCTAGGCCTATTGGTTTGAAATCGATACAGAGGTTTTTGGGTTTCGCCAATTACTATAGAAAATTCATAAAAAAATTTTCTAGTATTGTCAAACCTCTGACTGATCTCACCAGGAAAGGTGCTGATGCGGTTCAGTGGTCTTCTGAGGCCATTGAAGCTTTTGTGTATCTCAAGGAGAGGTTCACCTCTGCTCCCATCCTTATGCAGCCTGATGTTACTAGGCCATTTTTGGTTGAGGTTGATGCTTCCTCTGTGGGGGTTGGCGCAGTATTGTCTCAGGATAACGGGGATGGATTACATCCCTGTGCCTTTTTTTCAAAAAAATTTTCGGAGACTGAATTGAATTACGATATTGGTAATCGGGAATTATTGGCTATTAAACTCGCATTTGAACACTGGCGCCACTTCTTGGAAGGTGCGGAATTTCCCGTTCAGGTTCTTACGGATCATAAAAATCTGATATATCTTGATGCTGCCAAGCGCCTGAATGCCCGTCAGGCTAGGTGGGCACTGTTTTTCTCGCGGTTTAATTTCTCCGTTACTTACATCCCTGGTACTAAGAATGTTAAGGCGGATGCCTTGTCTCGCAGTTTTTCTCCCATAGTCGGTGCTGAGAAAGAGGAAAACATTTTACAAGAAGGTGTTGTGATAGCTGCTTTAGACTCCGTTTTGGAAGATGAGATTCTTAAAGCTCAGGAGAATGCCCCATCTAACACTCCTCATGGGAGGTTGTTTGTGCCTGGGACCTTTAGGAGAGATTTGTTTGTTGAGTGTCACGAATCTCGGGTGGCAGGTCATCCCGGAATCTCTGAGACCAAGAGACTGGTGGGTCGCAGTTTTTGGTGGCCTGGATGGCAGAAGGAAGTCATTAAGTGGGTGCGCCAATGTACTATATGTGCTAGATCTAAGTCCTCACATACTCCTGCTGCGGGGTTACTTTGTCCTTTGGAGGTCCCCAGTGCTCCTTGGACACATTTGGCTATGGACTTTATAACTGACCTTCCCCCCTCTGAGGGTTTTACTGTCATCTGGGTGGTCGTGGACCGTTTTAGCAAGATGTGTCACTTGGTTCCCTTCGTCAAACTGCCCTGCGCTAAAACTCTCGCTAAGGCCTTTGTCAAGGAAATTGTCAGACTTCATGGCGTTCCTACTGACATTGTTTCTGATAGGGGTCCTCAGTTCGTGGCTCGTTTTTGGCGTGCCTTTTGTGACAGGTTGGGAATTCATTTGTCGTTTTCGTCCGGATATCATCCTGAATCTAATGGCCAGACAGAAAGGAAAAACCAGGATGTTGAGCAGTTCTTGCGTTGTTTTGTGGCAGACAATCAAGAGGGGTGGTCTGAGTTTCTGCCACTTGCCGAATTTGCTCTGAACAATCATACATCTTCTTCTGCTGGTTGTTCGCCTTTTTTTTGTTGTTCTGGGAGACATCCGTCGTTTGGGTCGTTCTCCAAGTTGGGATCTGCCGTGCCTGAGGAGGAGAATTTTTCCGGTGATTTGGAAAGAGTTTGGACGGATGTGCGTGGTAATCTTCAGGAGGCCAACAGAAAATCTAAAGACTACTTTGATAGGAAACGACAGGAGGTTTTGTTCGCTGTTGGTGACATGGTTTGGTTGTCCTCTAGGAATCTGCGGTTGAGGATTCCTTCTAAGAAATTGGGTCCCAAGTTTGTAGGGCCCTTTAAGGTGCTTCAGGTTGTCAACCAATCTGCTGTTAGGTTGGAGGTTCCTACCTCCTGGAGAATTAATCCGGTCTTTCATGTCTCTCTGTTAAAAAAAGCTGTTGTGTCGGATGGTGACGCCTCTGCCTCTGTTCCTCCGGTGGTGGAGGACGGGGAATATGAAATTTCTCGCATCCTTGACTCTAGACGGTATAGAGGTAGTTTGCAGTATCTTGTGGCCTGGAAAGGTTTCGGACCCGAGGATAACTCTTGGGTGAGGTCAGATGATGTTTCCGCGTCCAGACTTATCAGAGCGTTTCACAGGAGATTTCCTGATAAGCCTGGTCCTAGGGGATCCGGAGGATCCTCTTAGAAGGGGGGGTACTGTTAGAACCTTGCTGTTAGGTTTTTTTTCCTTTGCTGGTCACATGACCTTGTTGGCCTATTTAATCCTGCTCCGCCCTTCTGGCTTTGCTGGACTTCATTGTATATCTACTTTCTAGCTAGCCTGTGCTCTGTATCTAGCTCTGTTAGTTTGCTTGGTCTACGGACCTCTATGTTCTATCTATTTTGTTTGTTCGTCTGTCTGCTACTATTTCTGTTAGGAGGTGTCCCATATTCCTCCCAGTCCTTAGTACTTGTAGGGATTCCCTCCCCACATCTATAGGTCTCCGTACAGACTAGATTAGGACTTTAGCAGGTCTGATCGCAGGATCAGGTTCCCTGTTACATCGTAGGGATTCAGCTGAGTCCTATAGTAGGGACAGATCTCCTCTCTTTCCTTAGCTTTGGTAGCAGAGCATAACACTTGTTGCCTGTCCTTAGCAGTGGTTTCCTAGCAGCTATTTTACCATGAAGGCCTGCTGCACAAAGTCTCCTCTTAACAGTTGTTGTAGAGATGTGTCTGCTGCTAGAACTCTGTGTGGCATTGACCTGGTCTCTAATCTGAGCTGCTGTTAACCTGCGATTTCTGAGGCTGGGGACTCAGAAAAACTTATCCTCAGAAGCAGAGGTGACTCTTGGTCTTCCTTTCCTGGGGCGGTCCTCATGTGAGCCAGTTTCTTTGTAGCGCTTGATGTTTTTTGCAACTGCACTTGGGGACACTTTCAAAGTTTGCCCAATTTTTTGGACTGACTGACCTTCATTTCTTTAAGTAATGATGGCCACTCGTTTTTCTTTACTTAGCTGCTTTTTTCTTGCCATAATGCAAATTCTAACAGTCTATTCAGTAGGACTATCAGCTGTGTATCCACCAGACTTCTGCACAACACAACTGATGGTCCCAACCCCATTTAAAAGGCAAGAAATCCCACTTATTAAACCTGACAGGGCACACCTGTGAAGTGAAAACCATTTCCGGTGACTACCTCTTGAAGCTAATCAAGAGAATGCCAAGAGTGTGCAAAGCAGTCATCAAAGCAAAAGGTGGCTACTTTGAAGAACCTAGAATATAAGACATATTTTCAGTTGTTTCACACTCTTTTATTAAGTATATAATTCCACATGTGTTAATTCATAGTTTTGATGCCTTCAGTGTGAATGTACAATTTTCATAGTCATGAAAATACAGAAAAATCTTTAAATGAGGTGTGTCCAAACTTTTGGTCTGTACTGTATGACTATGCGGGTGAATTATACTACTATGTATGACTATGAGGGTGCATTATACAACTATATATGATTATGGGGTGCATTATACTACTATATATGACTATCCGTGTGCATTATACTACTATATATGACTGTGAGGGTGCATTATACTATTATATATGACTGGAGTGCATTATACTACTATATATGATTATGGGGTGCATTATCCATAATATAATGCTAGATGCACGCGTTGTCTCCGGCGCTATTTTATTGAAGGATTATACTACAACGTCAGCAAAGCAGTGTGCAAGCGCCAGCCATCACCATTATTCCTATGGCTGGCGTGTGTACATTGTGTTGATGATGTACATTATTTCAGTAAAATGGTGGACAGCACGTGAGCATACCACAATGTCTGGCTACATTTTATTACAGACACTGTATATGTAAATTCTAGTGTTGAGCGAGCATGCCCGACACTGCTCCGTACTCGCTCGAGCATCTCACAACTCGGGATGTTCGGCGAGCACCGAGCATTTCTGGGTTACACTGGAGCTCGGGTCTCCGCCTTGCATGTTTGGCGCTCTTTACAGAGCCAATGAACATGCAGGGATTGCCAGCCAGTCACTGTAATGCCGCAGCCATGTTGTTTGTGGGCATTACAGTGATTGGCTGGCCGCACAGCGTCACCTCGAGTATTTAAAACCGGGTGCCGCCATCTTGGACACAGTCGCTCGGGATCAGCCAGTGTAGGGTCAGTGCTGCTGAGCTAGGGAGAGATTTATACTCCGAAATAGTTAGTGTAGGGTCTCTAAAGCCGGCCAAATCAAACAAACAGTCCTTCTCAGGACTAATATCCATCCCAGATATCAGGCTCTGTATAGGAGACGCAGTGGTTATACCAACAAACACTGCATTACAGTCCTGTGTGCTCCTGCTGGTCAAATTGCTAGACATATTCCCTGGTCTCAGGAGCCAGGAAAAATCCTTTTTTTTTTCATCTAAATCCTGTATTTTTTTTTTCCTCAGTCAGACTGTACAAATACGCCTCTTATTAACCTTTTGGTATCCCCACCCCCACCCCCCCAAAAAATTGAGTGTGTCTATGACTGTTCAGACACCAATATATCTGTTTAAAAGAGTCTGGTGTAGGCCAGATAACTAGAACTGTGGTTTTGCAGTTCCACGGTTCAAATCTCTGTATTATCCTGCTTTTGGCATTTTTTCCATGAAAAAAACAGTAATAGTGTCTCCCTGACTGTTCAGACACAAATATATCTGTTTAAAAGATTCTGGTGTAGGCCAGATAACTAGAACTGTGGTTTTGCAGTTCCACGGTTCAAATCTCTGTATTATCCTGCTTTTGGCATTTTTTCCGTAAAAAAAAACAGTAATAGTGTCTCCCTGACTGTTCAGAAACAAATATATCTGTTTAAAAGAGTCTGGTGTAGGCCAGATAACTAGAATAGTGGTTTTGCAGTTCCACGGTTCAAATCTCTGCATTATCCTGCTTTTGGCATTTTTTCCGTAAAAAAACTGTAATAGTGTCTCCCTGACTGTTCAGACACAAATATATCTGTTTAAAAGATTCTGGTGATGGCCAGATAACTAAACCTGTGGTTTTGCAGTTCCACTGTTCAAATCTCTGTATTATCCTGCTTTTGCCATTTTTTCCGTAAAAAAAAACAGTAATAGTGTCTCCCTGACTGTTCAGAAACAAATATATCTGTTTAAAAGCGTCTGGTGTAGGCCAGATAACTAGAATAGTGGTTTTGCAGTTCCACGGTTCAAATCTCTGCATTATCCTGCTTTTGGCATTTTTTCTGTAAAAAAACTGTAATAGTGTCTCCCTGACTGTTCAGACACAAATATATCTGTTTAAAAGAGTGTGGTGTAGGCCAGATAACTAGAACTGTGTTTTTTCAGTTCCACGGTTCAAATCTCTGTATTATCCTGCTTTTGGCATTTTTTCCATAAAAAAAACAGTAATAGTGTCTCCCTGACTGTTCAGACACAAATATATCTGTTTAAAAGATTCTAGTGATGGCCAGATAACTAGAATTGTGGTTTTGCAGTTCCACGGTTCAAATCTCTGTATTATCCTGCTTTTGGCATTTTTTCCGTAAAAAAAAACAGTAAGTGTCTCCCTGACTGTTCAGACACAAATATATCTGTTTAAAAGAGTCTGGTGTAGGCCAGATAACTAGAATAGTGGTTTTGCAGTTCCACGGCTCAAATCTCTGTATTATCCAGCTTTTGGCATTTTTTCCGTAAAAAAAACAGTAATAATGTCTCCCTGACTGTTCAGACACAAATATATCTGATTAAAAGAGTCTGGTGTAGGCCAGATAACTAGAACTGTGGTTTTGCAGTTCCACGGTTCAAATCTCTGTATTATCCAGCTTTTGGCATTTTTTCCATAAAAAAAAACAGTAATAGTGTCTCCCTGACTGTTCAGACACAAATATATCTGTTTAACAGAGTCTGGTGTAGGCCAGATAACTAGAACTGTGGTTTTGCAGTTCCACGGTTCAAATCTCTGTATTATCCTGCTTTTGGCATTTTTTTCCGTAAAGAAAAACAGTAATAGTGTCTCCCTGACTGTTCAGACACAAATATATCTGTTTAAAAGAGTCTGGTGTAGGCCAGATAACTAGAACTGTGGTTTTGCAGTTCCACGGTTCAAATCTCTGCATTATCCTGCTTTTGGCATTTTTTCCATAAAAAAAACAGTAATAGTGTCTCCCTGACTGTTCAGACACAAACATATCTGTTTAAAAGATTCTGGTGTAGGCCAGATAACTAGAACTGTGGTTTTGCAGTTCCACGGTTCAAATCTCTGTATTATCCTGCTTTTGTCATTTTTTCCATAAAAAAAAACAGTAATAGTGTCTCCCTGACTGTTCAGACACAAATATATCTGTTTAAAAGATTCTGGTGTAGGCCAGATAACTAGAACTGTGGTTTTGCAGTTCCACGGTTCAAATCTCTGTATTATCCTGCTTTTGGCATTTTTTTCCGTAAAGAAAAACAGTAATAGTGTCTCCCTGACTGTTCAGACACAAATATATCTGTTTAAAAGAGTCTGGCGTAGGCCAGATAACTAGAACTGTGGTTTTGCAGTTCCACGGTTCAAATCTCTGTATTATCCTGCTTTTGGCATTTTTTCCGTAAAAAAAAAACAGTAATAGTGTCTCCACCTTAAAAAATTGAGTGTCTCGCTCAGTGTTCAGACACAAATATATCTGTTTAAAAGATTCTGGTGTAGGCCAGAGAAATAGAACTGTGGTTTTCCTCTTCCACGGTTCTAATTTCCTTTTTGTTACCCTTTTTCCATTGATAGTACGAGTGTAAGCTATTTTACTTCATTTACAATGGGCAAGGCGCGTGGCAAGGGACGTGGAACTGGAGGTTCTGGTGATGGTGCGTGTAGAGGACGGGGCCTCGGCCAAGGTGAAAATGTGCCACAACCAGCAGCCACATCTTCTCGCTCCCACTTCTTGACCGAATTACTAGGGAAGCACACTACAACACCAGTATTGCGAACTGATCAGTGTGAATAGGTTATTAATTGGATAGCAGATAATACTTCCAGTTACCTGGGCACCACCACCTCCGGTCTCTCTTCCACACGGTCAAGTTTTAGTAGCCGTGAGTCTCGACCGCATACTCCTCCTCACCCTGATGCTCCTTCCTCCCACCATGCCGAGTGTCGTCAGACAGCAACTGATCCCACACTTGGACACTCTGAAGAGCTGTTCACTGGTCCATTTCCATATTTGTGCCCCTCGCCTGCTCCGCTTGAGGTGGTGGAAGAGGAGATCCCATGTTGAGATCCCATGTAGCGATGGCCAAATATTTGAACAGCCACGGCCAGAGGAAGTCGACACTGGCAATTTGTCACAAGAGGTGGACGATGACGAGACACAATTGCCACTGAGGCGAGGCGAGATCACACATGTACCAAGCCTGGCTCATGTGCTTAACCTCGTGGTTCAGCGGTTTCTTAAATCGTACCCCGAGTTGCCAAATCTGCTCGTCAAAGTACGCCGCCTGTCAGCTCATTTTCGGAAGTCAGCTGCAGCTTCCGCCGCCGTTGCTGTGATGCAGCAGCATTTGCAGCTTCCGGCACACCGACTGGTGTGTGATATCCCCACACGTTGGAACTCTACCCTTCACATGTTGCAAATGATTTGTAAGCAGAAGAGAGCAGTTGTGAAGTACAAGCTGCAACAAGGCCGTCGATATTCAGGTCAGACTCCACACATAAGACCTCAGGAGTGGACCTGGATGTCTGACATATGCACCATCCTGACAAACTTTGAGGAGTCCACCAAGACGATGAGTGGCGATGACGCCATCATTAGCGTCAGCATCCACTTGTCTGTCTTTTGCAACGCTCTCTGCAGAGAATTAAAGAGGAGGCATTGCAGCCGGAGTATGATGAGATGGATCAAGAAGCTATAATGGGCGATTACACACAGCCCAGCCTCATCTCATCCCAACGTGCATTGGGGGACAATGAGGGAGAGGAGGAGGAGGAGGAAGAACAGGAGCTGGTATCATGCGCTGTAAACGGTAGTACCTGTACAACTGTCATACCGTTGGTTCAGCGTGGGTGGCCGGGTACAGGGGGGAGGAAGAGGAGGAGGAGAGCATGGTCAGTCATCATCTTGGTGAGGACACTGAAGTCTTCCCCGTTACCAGTCTGGCACGCATGGCTGACATTGTTACTCTGCCTTAACCGTGACCCTCGCGTTGTCAAAATGTTGGGTGACAGTCATTACTGGTTGGTGACACTTTTAGACCCCCGCTACAAGAAGAACTTTCACTCTCTTATTCCTGAGGTGGAGAGGTCTACAAAAATGTGGCAGTACCAGAAGGCCCTTGCTGCAGAACTGTTAAAAAAATTCCCATCTGAACACGGTTGCAGCAGAGGTCACAGTTCGTTGACCAACCAAGGCGTACAGGCTAGAGAGACGCAACTCCATTCCAGCAGAGGCAGGGGAACACTGTCAACATTCTGGGACAGTTTTTTGAGACCCGCCCTGCTTACAGGTCCTGAGGCGCGGGGTACTCTCACAAGGAGTGGAAAGTTTCAAAAGATGGTGAGGGAGTACCTTGCCAACCGTACCAGCATCCTCCGTGATTCCTCTGTGCCTTTTAATTATTGGGTATCCAAGCTGTACACTTGGAATGAATTCGCTCTGTATGCCTTGGAGGTCCTGGCCTGCCCTGCCGCTAGCGTGTTATCGGAGCGTGTTTTTAGTGCCGCTTGGGGAATTATAACTGATAAGCGCACTTGCCTGTCAACTGACAATGCTGACAAGCTGACCCTTATCAAAATGAACAAGGGCTGGATTGGGCTAAACTTCTCATCACCACCAAAAGACAGCAGAGTAACATAAAGTCAAATCCACTGTGTTATTTCGGGAGGTGTATTCCCATGCACCGCTTCACACCCACACATGGGTATACGCTTCCTCATTTCTTCTGTATTTTGCTCTTCTCCTTATCCTGAGCCTCCACCACCACTTTACCACCAGGGTGACTGTGGTCCGTGTTGCCAGCATTGCAAGTTCCTCCATCCTAATTTTTGGCAGCTTTTGCTTGGAAGGCATAGGCAAAGACTATGGGAGACCCACTCCCCAATAATGGGAATAATGTTTTTAATATGCTGTACTGCATGGCTCTTGTTTGCCAGCATTGCAAGTTCCTCCATCCTAATTTTTGGCAGCTTTTGCTTGGAAGGCATAGGCAAAGACTACGGGAGACCCACTCCCCAATAATGGGAATAATGTTTTTAATATGCGGTACTGCATGGCTCTTGTTTGCCAGCATTGCAAGTTCCTCCATCCTAAATTTTGGCAGCTTTTGCTTGGAAGGCATAGGCAAAGACTATGGGAGACCGACTCCCCAATAATGGGAATAATGTTTTTAATATGCTGTACTGCATGGCTCTTGTAAGGGGCATGAAAACCGTCTTGTTAAACCACTCTGAACTCCACAGCTCTTCCAAGGGGCATTAAAACCATCTTGTTAAGCTACAGCGACCTCCACCACTCTTCCAAGGGGCATTAAAACTGTCTTGTTAAGCTACTGTGACCTCCACCACTCTTCCAAGGGGCATTAAAACCGTCTTGTTTAACCACTCTGAACTCCACAGCTCTTCCAAGGGGCATTAAAACCGTCTTGTTAAGCTACTGTGACCTCAACCACTCTTCCAAGGGGCATTGATATTGTCTTTTTATTCCACTGCGACCTCCACCACTCTTCCAAGGGTCATTAAAGCTGTCTTGTTAAGCTACTGTGAACTCCACCACTCTTCCAAGAGGCATTGATATTGTCTTTTTATTCCACTGCGACCTCCACATCTCTTCCAAGGGGCATTAAAACCGTCTTGTTAAACCACTTTAAACTCCACAGCTCTTCCAAGGGGCATTAAAAACATCTTGTTAAACCACTCTGAACACCACAGCTCTTCCAAGGGGCATTAAAACCATCTTGTTAAGCTACTGTGATCTCCACCACTCTTCCAAAGGGCATTAAAACTGTCTTGTTAAGCTACTGTGACTTCCACCACTCTTCCAAGGGGCATTAAATCCGTCTTGTTAAACCACTCTGAACACCACAGCTCTTCCAAGGGGCATTAAAACCATCTCGTTAAGCTACTGTGATCTCCACCACTCTTCCAAAGGGCATTAAAACCGTCTTGTTAAGCTACTGTGACCTCCACCACTCTTCCAAGGGGCATTAAAACCGTCTTGTTAAGCTACTGTGACCTCCACATCTCTTCCAAGGCTCATTAAAACCGTCTTGTTAAGCCACTCTGACCTCCACGTCTCTTCCAAGGGGCTTTAAAAGCATCTTGTTAAACCACTCTGAACTCCACAGCTCTTCCAAGGGGCATTGAAATGTTGTTTTTAATTAACTCTAACCTCCACGACTCTTCCAACCAGCATTGCATTTCCTCCTAATTTTAGTCAGCTTTTGCTTTTCAATGCATAGGCGAACACTAAGGGAGACCCACTCCCCAATAATGGGTAGAAGGTAGAAGGTTTTTAGTACGCTGTAATCCACATCTGTTTCAAGGGGCATTGCAGTTCCTCATAATTTTTGGAAAGCCTTCCATTCACTGCTTAGGCCAACAGTGTACAGGAGACCCAGTTGCTATAAATGGAAAAAACGGTTTAGTTAAGGCCCTCTGACCTCCATGTCACTTCCAAAGGGCATTGGAGTGCCTCGAAATTTTTGGTAGGCATTGCACTCCATGTATGCCCTATAACTGTGTAGCTGAACCGCTCCTTTTGGTACAGAAACATATCCTACAAGACGTGTGGTTGACTGGCCTGATATTGATGTGAATGGTCCCTGTTCCTCCTGCTCTTTCTCCTTTGCCACCACCTCATCCATCATTCATCACCTGAAGCTTTGTTTTAACGGGACTCATAGAACTGGGATAGTAGCAGGAAAACATCCAGCAATCCTCGGAGGAGGTGTATATGCCCCAAAACGCTGACCACCTCAGGCCTAGCAGCTACTACATACATGCGCTTGCATTCCAAGGAACAGAAAGCTATGGATGGCCTCATGATCATGAATAATTTACTCGTTGTGTAGGAGGCCAACCACTGCTGCTGTCTACCATCTGAACTTTGTGTTGAAGCCTGATTGACCCAGGACCCGCAATCCTCTATGTCTGGAGGACTTGTTGCATCCCAGTGTCCAACTGTGTCCCAGCTTCCACAATATTAACCCAGTGTGACGGCTTAAGTCAGATGCACCATCCCTGGCCACATTCACTTGTCCACGTGTTTGTGGTTAGGCTGTCCTTCAAATAGGGCCGGCTGGGGACCGTTTATGGACACCCGGCCGTCCCCTTGCATTGCAAGGAATGGGGGAGGTACAATTGAACACTGCCCTGGGACAAGGACTTGCACGGGGATAGTTACAAGTCTGCATCTTCTGATGCGGCAAGGATCAATTCTGATGGGCACACTTTTAGGCAGAGATGTCAGAGATGCTTCCAGGGGTCTTCCCCATGCTGTTCCCATATCTTTTCAGCACTGTATGCATGTGTCACACAGCACATGGCCAGATAAGGTTGTAAAATGTTAAAATGACATTTCCCGGTGAATGCATTTGTCACGGTTGAAAGCAATACAAAAGTGCAAAAACGCATAAAAAATGCTACTTGTGAACATAGCCCAAGGTGTGGAGGAGTATTTTTGTTTTTGGTTATTTATTTTACCTTATACACAAGTCTTTACCCTGGAAAGGAACTTCCTTAACATATTTCACAGAAAAGCAGTTTCAGTTTCATTTTTGAACGTTTTATTGTGAGCCCGTAAAAGTGGCTTAATACCTCTGACCACGTTGTTGACAGCAGTGACCTTGGGGTCAGAAATGCTTCCTGGGGCAATCCCCATGCTGTCCCCATGTCATTTGAGCACTGTCACTATCGTTTTGGGCACTTTTTAGGCTTTCTACAGACTGCCGGGGGTGCCGCTGCAAAAATGCTTGGGTCTCCCATAGACTAACATTGGGCTCGTTGCTCGGGTCGAGCCCCCGAGTATCACGGTGAGCTCGGCCCGAGCTTCGAGCACCCGAGCATTTTAGTGCTCGCTCAACACTAGTAAATTCGCAAACACTGTGTCTTAAAAAAAATGGAGTTGGATAGCACGTCATGTGCACACTCTGACTCCAGCACCATTTTATTGAAGTATTGTACTACAAAATTCTAGGGAACTGTCACCAGAAATAACGTTATTAACCTGCAGATATGGGCTTAATCTGCAGGTTAATAGCGTTATTATGCTGCCCGGCGCTTGCACGGAGCCGAATGCAGCTGGGAGAAAATGAACTTTATTCTCCCTGCCACCATTCGGTTCCAATCATGGGGGCGAGGGGAGCCACCGATTCAGTCACCACTCTGAGTATACAGATCAGCAGCTGTAACCGTGCCCCTGGCCCTGTCTAACACTGGTTCTACATTGAGGACGGCTGCCAGTCAGTGCAAGGTTACAGCCACCACTTTGTATACTCATAGCAGTGACTGAACTGGTATCGTCCCCATGACTGAAACCGAATGCTGCCAGGAAGAATAAAGTTCATTTTCTCACCTCTACATTTGATTGCATGCAGGCACCGGGCAGCATAACAACGCTGTTAACCTGCAGATTAACTGCATATCTGCAGCTTAACAGCGTTATTTCTGGTGACAGGTTCCATAAGAAAACAAAACAGACTCTTCTGGGTAAAAAAGGTATAACAGAACCTAAACGGAATATACACAGTCCACATAAAGCATGGGCTCACCCGTTTATACGTCAAACCTTCACTCAGCCTCTAGCAGAGACTAAGTCATACATCAAGGTCTCTTCACCTGTACACACTGTCCTAATGATACAGCTGGACTCTCTAATATTTCTTATATCTGCCATACCACGACCCGGGGTGGGGATATGTGAGCAGTCAGTCCCACCCGTCTCTCTGACTACTCATAAATCCGGCCCTTGACACGCCCTATTAACTTTCTCGTGATGAGCGAGCACAAAATGCTCGAGTACTCGGTACTCAAATCAAGCAGGTTGGACACTTGGATGGGCAAGACTAGAATAACGAGTATAATGGCAGTTAATGGGTATCTCAAGCATTTTTCCAGAAGACCCAACAAGAAAGCTGGGGGGGCAGGAAAATCGCTGAAATGGATCGAAACAGCATTCAAATGGAATGGGAACAGCATGCGGAAACCCCTGGATGAATCTCTGACTCCCAGGTCGCTGATGGGACCAATGTTGTCAGAGTATTACTCCACTTTTACGGACTGACAATAAAACATACAAAACTGAAGATAAACTGGATTTTACAGGAAAAAATGTTAGGAGACATTCTTTCCAGTATAATGACTTGTGTATAAGACAAAATTAAAAACATAAAAAAAAGCCCCCTCCACCCCTAAAAAACTGAGCCATCTCTCGCTCTATTTCCCCGCCACCTATGACTACAGTAGATGTCATAATAGAAGGGGAAATAAAACTACACCCAGCGGTAGTCACCGGTAGATGTAATTTTAACATTTTACTACCTTATCTGGACATGTGGTATGTGTGACATGGTCAGACACATCCTGTTTAATTTATGAAGGATGGACTCTGAAACTCACAAAGCCTATGTGGACAATGCAAGAACTGCCAAAAAGTAGAAGGAAGAGGGACTCCGATACACCCTGTATTGGACCTAAACGAGGCCCTCATACACATTCTGTTAAAATTATTAGAAAGTGGGAGTCCTAGATTCATAAAACCTATGCACTAAATGCAAGGACCGCCAAAAATTAGAAGGAGGGACTGCAATACACCCTGGAAGACATGTAGATGAGGCCTCCGATTTTTTTTTTACCATTTTCAAGGAGTGGGACTCCTAGACTGGAAAAGCTTATGCATTAAGAGCAAGGGCTGCCAAATATTAGAAGGAGGGACTGCAATACACCCTGGAAGACAAGTAGAGGAGGCCTCCGATTTTTTTTTCCCATTTTCAAGGAGTGGGACTCCTAGACTGGTAAAGCTTATGCATTAAGAGCAAGGGCTGCCAAATATTAGAAGGAGGGACTGCAATACACCCTGGAAGACAAGTAGAGGAGGCCTCCGATTTTTTTTTTCCCATTTTCAAGGAGTGGGACTCCTAGACTGGTAAAGCTTATGCATTAAGAGCAAGGGCTGCTGAATATTAGAAGGAGGGACTGCAATACACCCTGGAAGACAAGTAGAGGAGGGCCTCAGAATTTTTTTTTTCCCATTTTTAAGGAGCGGGACTCTTAGATTGGTAAAACCTAAGTACAAGGGCTGAAAAACATTTACCCCTGAGGAGTATAAATATATATATATATTTATGTAATGCACACGCCCGGGCTGAGCGGCGTGTGCGTGTGATTCCACTGGACCGTGCCGGAGAGTGAATGCCTGGAGGGGCGTAACTAGGTATTCACCCGATCCGACCAGGGTCGCACGACGGCATACGACGCCAGTGCACCAAGGAGGAACCGAGCAGAGGGACCAGGTGCTACTCCAGGACAGACCCCGGACACGGCTGTTGACCCACACAGGGGAATACAGGAACAGGCTGGTTAGGCTGGTGCACAGACTGGTGGGTATAGGCAGGCACGACTGGTATGCAGGCAGGCGGGTAAGCAGGCAGGGGGGTACAGGCAAGCACAGCTAGAGTGCAGACAGGGAGGCACTAGCAGGTAGGAACACAGGCGGGATAGGACCCAGTACACACTGGGACTCAGGAACAATACAGGCAGAGGGGTACAGGCAAGCACAGCTAGAGTGCAGACAGGGAGGCACTAGCAGGTAGGGACACTGGCGGGATAGGACCCAGTACACACTGGGACTCAGGAACAGAACCACAGATGTGGCGGACAAACAGCAGAGTGAGGCCACCCAGAGAGGTGAGCGAGAACAGGGCAGGACAACACCGCCTGGAGCGGTGAGCAAGAGTAGAGCAGGACAAGGCCGCCAGGAGCGGTGAGCAAAGGGTCAGAGCTGAGCGAGACTGCCGGAGCAGTGAGCAAGAGTAAAGCAGGACGAGACCGCCTGGAGCGGTGAGCAAGAGTGGAGCAAGACTGCCGGAGCAGTGAGCAAAAGGATAAGAGCGGAGCGAGACTGCCGGAGCAGTGAGCAAAAGGGTCAAAGCGGAGCAAGGCTGCCGGAGCAGCGAGCAAAGGAGTCAGAGCAGGCTAGAACCGCCGGAGCGGTAAGCAAAGGAGTCAGAGCAGGCTAGAACCGCCGGAGCGGTGAGCAAAGGAGTCAGAGCAGGCTAGAACCGCCGGAGCGGTGAGCAAAGGAGTCAGCAGGCTAGAACCGCCGGAGCGGTGAGCAAAGGAGTCAGAGCAGGCTAGAACCGCCGGAGTGGTGAGCAAAGGAGTCAGAGCAGGCTAGAACCACCGGAGCGGTGAGCAAAGGAGTCAGAGCAGGCTAGAACCGCCGCAGCGGTGAGCAAAGGAGTCAGAGCAGGCTAGAACCGCCGGAGCGGTGAGCAAAGGAGTCAGAGCAGGCTAGAACTGCCGGAGCGGTGAGCAAAGGAGTCAGAGCAGGCTAGAACCGCCGGAGCGGTGAGCAAAGGAGTCAGAGCAGGCTAGAACCGCTGGAGCGGTGAGCAAAGGAGTCAGAGCAGGCTAGAACCGCCGGAGCGGTGAGCAAAGGAGTCAGAGCAGGCTAGAACCGCCGGAGCGGTGAGCAAAGGAGTCAGAGCAGGCTAGAACCGCCGGAGCGGTGAGCAAAGGAGTCTGAGCAGGCTAGAACCGCCGGAGCGGTGAGCAAAGGAGTCAGAGTAGGCTAGGCTGAGCAGGGGGGACAGGGCTCTGTTCACACGGAACAGACAGGAAGGGAAAGGCAGAGCCAGATACCCACAGGGTGCTTGCAGTGAAGTATAGAGTGGACCACAAACTCACAAACGGGAGTACAGAGACAACAAGCAGGGGTTAGGTACGAGTTCAGACTCTGCAGAAAAAGGAAGGGAACGGACATAGAGGCAAAACAGGTAAATGATAGGAGAGAGTTCAGACTGGAACTGAGTGTACGGAGGAGACCGACACTGCAGCGGAATACAGGAGCGGGTCTGGGAATACGGCCCCCAGAGAGGCAGGACGAACAGGCAAGGAGCGTGATCAGACAGGACAGACAAGATACAGGAGCGGGTCTAGGTAATCGGCCCCTAGAAGGCGGGAGGAACAGGCTAGGAGCATGTTCAGACAGGACAGACAAGATACAGGAGCGGGTCTAGGTAATCGGCCCCTAGAAGGCAGGAGGAACAGGCTAAGAGCGTGTTCAGACAGGCCTGGAAATACAGCCTCCAGGATAGGCAGACAAGAGAACACAGAACGGGACCTGGCACCTTCAGAGTGCAAGCACACACTGAATGAAACACTATGCTCAGGCAGGGATTGATTGGAGCAGCTGGGTTATATACCAGGTGACAGACAGCAATAGGCTGAGGACGCACAAGGGGTGTGACCCACAGCAGGTGCAAAAAGCAGGAAGTGATCGGGCGCCGCCCTTAAGCAGCAGAAACAGAGAAACAGACAGCATGGAGGGAAGCCAGAGAGACATTCTGGACTGGAGATCAAGTGCGCGCTCTTGCACAGTGGGAGATGGACCACCATGCAAGGGCGCCGCCAGGTATGTTACAGTACCCCCCCCCCCCTTACACCCCCTCTTCTTCAGGCCTGCCAGAATCTTCCGCAGGGAATTCGAGGGCCAATCCTTCACTTTAAGGAGATCACTCCCACTGTCCACAGGAAAAACTGGTCTCATCTGGTTAGCTAGGATGCTACCTCCTATCCAGCCATCCTCAGCAACAGACGAAACGGGTGGAGTACCAGGAACAGCACACAAGGAAGTCTCTCTCCACATATTTTCAGGTGGCACCCCAGAGGGTACAGGAGACAACTGGAAGTTCTCCACCGGGTTGGAGGGGAGCAGAGACTTGGGGGTAAACTCTGCTTCGAGGTACATCTTGTCAAGCTCACAGGAAGAATTAGACGGGTTATCAGGTACAGGTTGAGGAAAAATCATTGTCTCTTTGTTATCTGGTGGTACCCCGGAGGATTCAGGAAACAACTGGAGGTCCTCCGCCGGGTCAGAAGAGTGCAGAGGCTCGGAGAAAACATCTGCTTCAGAGTACACTAGGTCGGACTCACTGGACGAAGCAGGCGAGGTATCGGGTACCGAGTATAGGAAAGTCTCTGTCCATTCACCACCAGGTGGCACCCCGAAGGGTTCTGGAGACAACTGGAGGTCCTCCGCCCGGTCGGAGGGGTGTAAAGACTCGGGAGTAACCTCTGCTTCGGAGTACACTAGGTTGGACTTACTGGACGAAGCGAGCGAGGTATCAGGTACAGAGTATAGGAGAGTCTCTGTCCTTTCGCTACCAGGTAGCACCCCGAAGGGTTCTGGAGACAACTGGAGGTCCTCCGCCTGGTCGGAGGGGTGTAGAGACTCGGAGGTAACTACCACTTTGGGGTACCCATTGTCAGGCTCACAGGACGAAGCGGACAAAGTATCGAGTACCGGGTGTAGAGAAGTCTCTCTCCATTTGTCATCGAGTGATATCCCGGAGGATTCAAGAGGCAACAGGGGGTCCTCCGCCAGGTAGTAGAGGTGCACAGACTCTGAGGTAACCACAGCTTTGGAGCATCCTTGGACATGCACACCGGTTAAAGTGGGTGAAGCATCTGATGCCGGGTGCAGGAAGTTCCCCTGTGTGGAGTCTGGATGGGCAGAAGTCTCTTCGGGCAGGAGAACTGGTGCACTACCCACGCACATTACCCGTTGGGGCTTCTCCGGGATACAGGGAGATGAAGCTTCAGTAGGGACTTCAAGGTTGGGGTCAGGAGGTCTCAGGGAGGACAGACCCTGTCGTGACGGCTTGCCTCTACGCCTAGCACGTCTGGACTGCCTCTTGAGGTTGGGAGAAGTATTCCGGAAAGCGTAGTCACCCTGTGAGGATTCTGGGTGGGCAGTAGTCTCATTGGGCTGGAGGACTATTGCGCTACCCACACACATTACCCATTGGGGCTGCTCCGGGATATTGGGAAGTGAAGCTTCAGCAGGAGCCTCCGGGTTAGGATCATCGAAGACCATTAGAAAGGCCACCAGGAAGGCCATTAGGTCCAGGAGGATCGGATCCTGTGTTTCATATAGGGGGTTGATCCATTCCAAGGCATCACCCGCCAGGTAAGACATAATGAATGCCACCTTAACCCGATCGGTGGGAAAACATAGAGGGTAGAACTTGAAGTGTAGCATGCATTGCTCCACAAATGCACGACTTTGTCTTGGATCCCCATAATAACGTAGCGGATCCGCAGGAACGAGAGCAGATAGATCCATCTGGACGGGTGCGTAATTCGCCTGGAACTCAGCTAAAGGGAAAAAAAAAATTATTTATTTATTTTAATGCATGTATTCGCTGGAAAACTTCTCAGAGAGCGAAGGCCGTGGGGCTCAACGGGAACCATGGCCTGAGCATGCTGTAATGCACACGCCCGGGCTGAGCGGCGTGTTCGTGTGATTCCACTGGACCGTGCCGGAGAGTGAATGCCTGGAGGGGCGTAACTAGGTATTCACCCGATCCGACCAGGGTCGCACGACGGCATACGACGCCAGTGCACCAAGGAGGAACCGAGCAGAGGGACCAGGTGCTACTCCAGGACAGACCCCGGACACGGCTGTTGACCCACACAGGGGAATACAGGAACAGGCTGGTTAGGCTGGCGCACAGACTGGTGGGTATAGGCAGGCACGACTGGTATGCAGGCAGGCGGGTAAGCAGGCAGGGGGGTACAGGCAAGCACAGCTAGAGTGCAGACAGGGAGGCACTAGCAGGTAGGAACACAGGCGGGATAGGACCCAGTACACACTGGGACTCAGGAACAATACAGGCAGAGGGGTACAGGCAAGCACAGCTAGAGTGCAGACAGGGAGGCACTAGCAGGTAGGGACACTGGCGGGATAGGACCCAGTACACACTGGGACTCAGGAACAGAACCACAGATGTGGCGGACAAACAGCAGAGTGAGGCCGCCCAGAGAGGTGAGCGAGAACAGGGCAGGACAAGACCGCCTGGAGCAGTGAGCAAGAGTAGAGCAGGACAAGGCCGCCAGGAGCGGTGAGCAAAGGGTCAGAGCTGAGCGAGACTGCCGGAGCAGTGAGCAAGAGTAAAGCAGGACGAGACCGCCTGGGGCGGTGAGCAAGAGTAAAGCAAGACTGCCGGAGCAGTGAGCAAAAGGATAAGAGCGGAGCGAGACTGCCGGAGCAGTGAGCAAAAGGGTCAGAGCGGAGCAAGGCTGCCGGAGCAGCGAGCAAAGGAGTCAGAGCAGGCTAGAACCGCCGGAGCGGTAAGCAAAGGAGTCAGAGCAGGCTAGAACCGCCGGAGCGGTGAGCAAAGGAGTCAGAGCAGGCTAGAACCGCCGGAGCGGTGAGCAAAGGAGTCAGAGCAGGCTAGAACCGCCGGAGCGGTGAGCAAAGGAGTCAGAGCAGGCTAGAACCGCCGGAGCGGTGAGCAAAGGAGTCACAGCAGGCTAGAACCGCCGGAGCGGTGAGCAAAGGAGTCAGAGCAGGCTAGAACTGCCGGAGCGGTGAGCAAAGGAGTCAGAGCAGGCTAGAACCGCCGGAGCGGTGAGCAAAGGAGTCAGAGCAGGCTAGAACCGCCGCAGCGGTGAGCAAAGGAGTCAGAGCAGGCTAGAACCGCCGGAGCGGTGAGCAAAGGAGTCAGAGCAGGCTAGAACCGCCGGAGCGGTGAGCAAAGGAGTCAGAGCAGGCTAGAACCACCGGAGAAGTGAGCAAAGGAGTCAGAGCAGGCTAGAACCGCTGGAGCGGTGAGCAAAGGAGTCAGAGCAGGCTAGAACCGCCGGAGCGGTGAGCAAAGGAGTCAAAGCAGGCTAGAACCGCCGGAGCGGTGAGCAAAGGAGTCAGAGCAGGCTAGAACCGCCGGAGCGGTGAGCAAAGGAGTCTGAGCAGGCTAGAACCGCCGGAGCGGTGAGCAAAGGAGTCAGAGCAGGCTAGGCTGAGCAGGGGGGACAGGGCTCTGTTCACACGGAACAGACAGGAAGGGAAAGGCAGAGCCAGATACCCACAGGGTGCTTGCAGTGAAGTATAGAGTGGACCACAAACTCACAAACAGGAGTACAGAGACAACAAGCAGGAGTTAGGTACGAGTTCAGACTCTGCAGAAAAAGGAAGGGAACGGACATAGAGGCAAAACAGGTAAATGATAGGAGAGAGTTCAGACTGGAACTGAGTGTACGGAGGAGACCGACACTGCAGCGGAATACAGGAGCGGGTCTGGGAATACGGCCCCCAGAGAGGCAGGACGAACAGGCAAGGAGCGTGATCAGACAGGACAGACAAGATACAGGAGCGGGTCTAGGTAATCGGCCCCTAGAAGGCGGGAGGAACAGGCTAGGAGCGTGTTCAGACAGGACAGACAAGATACAGGAGCGGGTCTAGGTAATCGGCCCCTAGAAGGCAGGAGGAACAGGCTAGGAGCGTGTTCAGACAGGACAGACAAGATACAGGAGCGGGTCTAGGTAATCGGCCCCTAGAAGGCAGGAGGAACAGGCTAGGAGCGTGTTCAGACAGGCCTGGAAATACAGCCTCCAGGATAGGCAGACAAGAGAACACAGAACGGGACCTGGCACCTTCAGAGTGCAAGCACACACTGAATGAAACACTATGCTCAGGCAGGGATTGATTGGAGCAGCTGGGTTATATACCAGGTGACAGACAGCAATAGGCTGAGGACGCACAAGGGGTGTGACCCACAGCAGGTACAAAAAGCAGGAAGTGATCGGGCGCCGCCCTTAAGCAGCAGAAACAGACAAACAGACAGCATGGAGGGAAGCCAGAGAGACATTCTGGACTGGAGATCAAGTGCGCGCTCTTGCACAGTGGGAGATGGACCACCATGCAAGGGCGCCGCCAGGTATGTTACAATTTATATTTATATATATATATATATGCAAGAGAATTGTAGAGGGAGGCCTCATGCACACCCTGTAAAAATGATAAAGGAGGGCATCATACACACCCTGGAAAAATTAAGAGAGAGGGTGGCATAATGACTCTCTAAAAATTATGAGGGAGGGCCACCTGTTTACACTCTAAAAATTATGAGTGAGGGCCGCATGATGACCCTGTAAAAATTCGGAGCGAGGGCCTCATAATGACCCTGTAAATATTTGGAGCGAGGGCCACATGATGACCCTGTAAAAATTTGGAGCAAGGGCCATTTCATGATGATGACCCTGTAAAACTTTTGAGCAATGGCCTCATAATGACCCTCTAAATATTTTGAGCAAGGGCCACATGATGACCCTTTAAAATTTTTGAGCAAGGGGCACATGATGACCCTGTAGAAATTTTGAGAGGGCCGAATCATGACCCTGTAAAAATTTGGAGTGAGGGCCAAAGGATGACCCTGTAAAAATTTTGAGTGAGGGCCACATGATGATCCTGTAAAAATTTGGAGTGAGGGCCAAAGGATGACCCTGTAAAAATTTTGAGCGAGGATCTCATGAGCACCCTGTTGATATAGTGGAGGGGGAGGAGACAAGAAAAAAAAGAAACCATGAACCGTATACCCTTTTTTGGGTGAGAAGTGATACATGGGAATACACCAGAAAAAAAAGGAACATTTGAATTGGCTTTATGTTCTGCTGCTGTCATCCGTGGGGTTGAGAAGTCTAGGCCAATCCAGGCCTTGTTCATTTTGATAAGAGTCAGCCTATCAGCATTGTCAGTTGACAGGCGGATGCACTTATGAGTTATTATGCCCCGGAGGCACTAAAAACCTGCTTTGACAAAACGCTAGTGGCAGGGCAGGCCTGCACCTACAAGGCGTAAAGATACAGTTCATGCCACATGTCCAGCTTGGATACCCAATAGCTGTACAGCACAAAGGAATCACGGAGGACACTGGTTCGGTCAGCTAAGTATTCCTTTACCATATTCCAAAATATTTTCCTCCTAGTCAGACTACCCCGTGCATCAGGGCCTGGGCGCTGGGAGGGTCTAATAAAACTGTCCCAGACCTTTGATAGTGTTCCCTTGCCTCTGTTGGACCTGGTGTGTGTCTCCCTCGTCTCTCTTCCTTGGTTGCCCAAGCATGCATGACCTTCTCTGCCAGCATTGTCATATGGGAATTTTTGTACTAATTGTTCAACTATGGCCTTCTGATATTGCACCATTTTACTAGCCCTCTCTGCCGCAGGAAAGAGAGATGGAAAATTCTCCTTGTAAAGTGGATAGAGAAGGGTGAACAACCAATAATCAGTGTTGACCAAAATGCGCATAATGCGAGGGTCACAGAAAAGGCAGTGGGACATAAAGTCAGCCATGTGTGCCCGACTCCCAACAGGCAAGACTTCCCGGTCCCCACCAGGAGAACGACTTTCTATCCCTCCTCTCCTCCTCCTCATTATTACCCAATCCACGCTGAGAAGATGAGACGAGGCTGGGCTAAGTAGTATCACCCAGTGTACTTTCTTCCTCCATCTCCACCTGGACCACATGCAAATCTTCTTTTTTAATTGTGAGCAGCAAACATTTGAGTAGACACAGAAGCGGAATGGTTATGCTGATTATTGCGTCACCGCCGCTCACCATCTTGGTTGATTCCTCAAAGTTTTGTAGAAACTCACAAATGTTAGACATCCATGCCCACTTGTCGGCTTTTAAGTGCGGAGACTGACCGGAATACCATTGAGCATGTTGTAGCTGGTATTCAACCTCCCCCTGCTGCTCACAAAACCTTGCCAGCATACAGTATGTAATGTGGAGTTCCAGGACATGGTCATGTTGCACACCAGTCAGTGAGCTGACATTTGCAAGCATTGGCATAGCACTGCCAGACCAGCCGCATCTGCAGCTGACTTGCGGATATTGGGGCACATGTGACATACCTTCACAAGTAGCTCAGGCAAATCTGGCTAGGTTTTCAGAAACCGCTGAACCAGTAAGTTGAGCAAGTGGGCCAGGCATGGAACATATGTGAGCTTGCCAAACTTCACAGCCGCCTCCAGGTTATGGCCATTATCACACACGACCATTCCTTGTTGTAGGTTCAGCGGTGAGAGCAACAGATCTGTCTGGTCTTTTATAACTTTCCAAAACTCTGTGGTTTTGTGCTGTTTGTCACCTAAACAAATCAGTTTCAGCAGAGCCTGTTGCCGCTTTACCAAGGCAGTGCTGCAGTGCTTCCAGCTTGAGAATGGACGACACACTCCAAGATGACAATTTGGAGATGGAGGAGCGGATGCAGGAACTGGTGTAGGAGGTGCAGGAAACCCTGATGGAATTAGGGCCCACAATCCTCAGCGTCAGTAGCACGTGTGACATCCCAGGTCTGACTCGATCCCGGCATCCATGAGGTTCACCCAGTGTGCCGTCAGGGAAATGTATTGTCCCTAGCCACAAGCATTTGTCCACATGTCAGTCATTAAGTAGACCTTTCCATTAACTGCGTTGGTCAGGGCATGGGTGATGTTATGGGACACATGCTGGTGTAAGGCGGGAAAGGCACACCAGAAAAAAAAGTAGCGGCTGGGGACCGAGTACCGAGGGACGGTCGCTGCCGTGAGGTTGCAGAGTGCCTTAGTGTCCACAAGCCTAAATGGCAACACTTCCAGGGCAAGCAGTCTGGAAATGTGCCCGTTTAGTGTTTTGGGCCTGTGGGTGGGCAGCTGGGTATTTCCGTTTGCATTCCAAAGCCTGGGGTAGGAACAGCTGAATGCTGTACTGAGACAAAGAATTTGACGTGGTTGCTGATGGTGCTTGTGAATGTGCAATGACAGATGTAGGGCAAGAGGCACTTAGCACAGGGGAAGAGGCAGTGGTGTCACCTGCAGACACTGATTGTGGACCCAGGGGTTCGGCCCACCTAGTCGGATGTTTTGATGACATGTGTCTGAGCATGCTGATGGTGGTAAGGCTAGCAGTGGTCAGGCACCTGCTGATATTGGTACAGCTCAGGTTGCAAATGACCAATCTTTTATCATCTGCACTTTCTTTAAAAAAGTGCCAGACTAGGGAACACGTAACCCTTGGCCTGGGATCTTGCCGCGTGTGGGTGCTCTGGGAACAGTTGCCCGCCTTCTCCCTCTGGCCACCCCACTGCCTCTTCCTGGCTGTTGCGGTGTTGCTGATTCCTCTCCCTCTGCACTGCTGGCCTCGCTCTGCTTGACACCTTCCCAGGTTGGGACAGTGACTTCATCATCCACCAACTCGTCTTCCACTTCTGCACTCCGGTCCTCCTGACTTGTTGACTTAACAACATCACTTGTTGGCAACTGTGCCTCATCATCATGTACCTCTTGAGACACTAATTGCCATTCCCCACCATTGTCTTCTTCTGACCGTGGCTGCTCAAATATTTGGGTATCGCTACACACGATCTCCTCATGGCCTTCTTGAAACATGCAATGCGAGAGGCAAGAATCAATAAATAAAAATGTACACAGATCCTCGGAGTGTCCTAGTATGGGATCACTTGTCTCCTTGGACTCGCCATGGTGGGAGGAGGATCAGTGTGAAGATTATGTCGTCCAGACTCTTGGCTAGTAAGACTGGACTGTGTGGAAAACAGGATCGTTCTGGCAAACATACTGGAAGCATTATCTGACTGCTATCCAACCGACCACCTGTTAACACTGTTCTGGCTTCAAAAGTGGTGTCCCCAATGCAAATTGGGACAGGAAGCTAGGTCTTGTGGATGAGTGCATTTCTTGTGCTCCTACAACAGGCTCAGTTTCACCTCGCCCATGGCTGCGGCCTCTGTGTGCACCATCAGCAGCACTTCCACTTCCCCGCACTCCTTGCACATTTTAAATTAGATATATAGTATATGCCTGCAAACATTCTAATATTAATAGGGAAAAAAAATATGTAGCCTTGAAAAGGACTTTTCTTTTCAGGCTGCAGCAGCAGTATACCTATAGAAGGACTGTAAGTCAATACACCCTGCCTATATGTTTCTAATCCAAAACTATCCTTCCTCCAAAACGCTATCCATTGAGTTAGAGAAAGGACAGTATGTAGTCCTGAAAAGGACTTTTGCTTTTATGGTGCAGCAGTGGTATACAATACTGCTATAGCAATTTTAAACACTGCCTATATGCCACCTCTAAAATAAGCTCTCCCTCCTAGATCAACTCTTCTTGAACTGCTTCCAGAGGAGAGTGTGTTGAGAATCGCGTCACCGGGTCTTATATATAGACCTGATGACGCGATGCGGCTGGCTAATCACAGTAATGCCAGTAGCCAACATGGCTACAGCATTACTGTGTATGGCAGGCAAATCCCACATGTTCATTGGCTCTCTAACAGGAGCAAAACTCATGGGGTGGGGACTCGAGCATGCCGCTGGAGCACCTGCAATACTCGATCAAATAACGAGGGTACCCGAGCACCCCGATGCTCGATCAAGTATAGCGCAGTGGTGAGCGCACTCGCTCATCACTAGTCTGTACACATGGTCACTGCTCCATTTATTGTGAATGGGACTGCAAGAGAAAGCAGAACACTGTAAGAAGGTGCACACCGATTAGTGCATCAGTGCACTGCTTCTCTGAAGCTAACATTCATCTAAGTATCTGATTTGAGGTAAGATGTAAGGAAACATTTGAGATCTCAATGATGGAAAAACTAAAATGCTTTAAAAGCAGGATAATCATTAGAATGCTAGAATTGCATTACACTTTACAATAAACCTTAAGGGAGACTCATCATTAAAAATCAATGGGGCAGAATGTGAAGCCGAACACTTACATTCTTGGTATCCTGTTGACAGAAGTATTGTAATGCTAATGTATTAGTTCAGTACTCGGTAAATCTTTCTTCTCAACTATTAGTAATTACAGTTTATTTCCTCCAGGGCTTAAAGCCATGTCTCCTATTTCACTGTACAAACTGTGCAAATGAAACATTAAAAAAGTCAAGATTCTCAATTAGTTATTTATGAAGCAAGATGACTTAATATTATTATTATTTTTTGTTATACATTTGCTTTTATGCCTTAATATGTGTATTCCTCATGAAATAACAATGCTGCCTTGCTTTTCCTTTAGATTCTACATTGAACAACTCCTTTGTTAATCCTCCTGGAAGAGTATAAATAAATTGACAACCGGCCATTACCAATTGCTTTGTGAGGGAACACTCACACTGGCGTATAACGATGTTTTATCGGATGGCACTCGGCCCAATGATATACTATGGAGCAGTGCAGATCTGCTATAATCGGCATGAGAAAATAATTGCAGCATGCTGCAAGAGGCTTCGATATTCGCATTACATGCACCCATACTAGTCTTTGGGTGCATGTGAAACATCGGACTGTACTTGGATGCCACCGGAGTGCAATCTGATGTACGCTCACAGAGAAAATGGAGGAGATGGAGAAATGAAATTCAAACTCAGATGACACTCGAATTGAACTCTGACAGCCTAGTGTCATTGGCCTAATTGGCCCGAGAGCACACGCCAGTATGTGACCCTTCACCCTGGTAATTCAAAGTGATTATGCATTTGTCATGTACCAGTTACCCTCTATTTGCCGGACTCTGCCTCCTTCACTAAGACCAGTATTTCGGTCTTAGTGAAGACCAGGATGGCCACTGCAGTGGCATGGGGAGCAGTATTAAGTCTGAAACATGCCTCCGCAGCACAGGATAGACAAGCGAGTAATGGTTTACACTTTGCTCCCCATGCCACTGTAGCAGCTACAGTAGGGAATATAAGTATTTGATGCAATGCAGATTTTGCAAGTTTTCCCACCTACAAAGAATGGAGAGGTCTGTATTTTTTATCATAGGTACACTTCACCTGTGAGAGACAGAATCTAAAAATAAAAAACAGAAAATCTTTGGCAAAATAGAAAATCTTTGGAGGGAGCCGAAACTCAATGTTGCCCAGTGACAGCCCCGAAACCTGAAAGATCTGGAGAAGATCTGTATGGAGGTGTGGGCCAAAATCCCTGCTGCAGTGTGTGCAAACTTGGTCAAGAACTACAGGAAACGTTTGACGTCTGTAATTGCAAACAAAGGTTTCTGTACCAAATATTAAGTTCTGTTTTTCGATTGTATCAGATACTTATTTCATGCAATAAAATGCAAATTAATTATGTAAAAATCATACAATATGATTTTCTGGATTTTTTTAAAGATTCTGTCACTCACATTTCAAGTGTACCTACAATAAAAATTACAGACCTCTCCATTCTTTGTAGGTGGGAAAATTGGCAGTTTATCAAATACTTATTTTCCCCACTTTCACTGAGTAATGTGCAATGCTGATAGCATAGGTGCACTGGCTATCACAGCAGCGCTTATCATCCGCCATATTGGCGGTTGAGACATCTTTATCTGTGTAAGGAATTAAAAGGACATTGGGATGGCAAAAATTACTATAAGTCAGAGGTCACCTGTTATAATACAATACTATTCATAATTGTCTCGATAGGCTGAATTTTTTGTTACTAAATTTACTGTATTTCTTAATACCTTTTCTGCACATTACTCTTCACTGTCCTCACACATTTCTTGTATCTTTTTCAGATGTGTTTTATTACAAGCAAGCAGTGGTATGTAGGAGTTGTGAGGGACAGGGGCTGATAGGTGCAGACTTGGACTGGCCCACAGGGGAACATGTAATTCCCTGGTAGGCCCCTGTGCAGGAGGGGAGCCCATACCACCTATATGAGCAGAAGTTGGTACAATATACTTGGTTCACTGTACTATGTACTGACAAACGCAGAATGTCATCATTCATTTACCAAACTAGCCAGTTTATTATTATACAGAAGCAAAGGTTAATTTGTATATTAAAATTAACATGTAGTTGAGCCAATGTTACTTGGCATCCAGTTTGATACAGGATAGGTAAGTCGGTCCAGTTGAAGTCATGATCTTGCATACACTTAGGTTGAAATCATTAAAACTCATATTTATTCCCTCTATAAATTCCATGTCAACAAAATTCTAGTTTTAGCAAGTAGTTTAGGATATCGACTTTGAACATCACACACAACATTTTTCCAACAAATGTTCAGAAACAGATTTATAAATCACTTCCTCAAAAGTCCAGTGGGTCAGAAGTTTACCTACAAGTTCACTGTGCCTTTAATCCTTTACTGCTACGTGACATACAATTTCATGATATAATGGGTGTGGGTATATAGAGCAGGCTCAGAAACTCCACACAAGCCAGGTACCGGCAGTGTTATACAGCCGGCATCAAACTCTAACATCAACGATCAGAGGTAGTTCCGATCGCTGCTGTTTAAATGCAACTGTCGATCTCTAACAGCAACATTTAAGTGGTGCAATCTTACCCCACCCAATGAAAAAAGCATTTTCAGTACAGCTATATCTGTAAAAGTGTGATCTATCAAAATATACAATTATTTAACCCATAAGATAAAAGTTGTCAAAAGATTAGAAATGCCAAATTGCCATTTTTTTTAATCACAGCACCTCCTTTTAAAAAATATAATAAAAAGCGATTGATATGTTATCCCCAAAATGCTACTATTACAAACTACAGCTCGGAACACAAAAAAATCAAGCCCTCAAACAGCCCCATCGACTGCAAAATAAAAAGTTATTGACCTCGGAAAATGATGACACAAACCAATTTTTTTTTTACAAAGCTCAGAAATTAGAGAAGCATTTTGCCAGGACAATAAACACTTCATAAACAAATCCTAAAAGAGATTGTTGTATTGCATTCACCCAAACTTGTAAGGGAATGGTGTCATTCAGATGGTGCCATTCAGTTCCACAAAAAACAAGGCTTCATGTGACTATGTCTAGCTGAGCTTTACAGGAGTATTAACATGGTTCGAGGGATCTTTAGCAGGCTCCCAGCTTTCATGGTGAGTGACTCATCAGCTCCTCATGATTGGCATTTAAATCCTCTAGTCAGTGATTGTCAGCAACATCTAAATAGTTAACAGCAGTGATAGGAGCTCGCTCTGGTAGCTGCTGTTACAGGCATCTGCCACATATGAAGCGGGCTCAGCTCCTGAGACTGCTTCATACACCCTTCATACACCCTGTAGCAACCTATGATGAAAATATACATCACATTATCATATTGTATGTGGCCTTCATATAGCTTGACTTTTCTTTTTTAAAACAGATAAGAGACACACTAATATAATTGTTATAGTGTAATAAATGGAAATTCATTTTCCCTTCTTTCACTTTATGCTCTAATGTACATGCATGCATATTTTAAGACTTAATCTAATTAAGCTGTAAAAATATATGAAACATAAAGTTATTTAATAGTCCTTTTATCAGCAATGGATTTCGCAGTATCCAGAACTCTCAAATGTTTAATGTGCACTGGTTTAAACAATGCTGTCTAGTTTAGTAAAAAGATTTATCATACCTTGTAAGAATTGTAACTCTGTACTGTCTCTGTACTGTAATTTGAGTCCCATATACCGCGGGTGAAATAAGTATTACACACGTCACCAATTTTCTAAGTAAATATATTTCTAAAGGTGTTATTGACATGAAATTCTCATCAGATGTCGGTAACATCCCATCCAATCCACATTGTCAAAGAAATGAAACTATACACTGTGTTCAGAATTATTAGGCAAATGAGTATTTTGATCACATGATACTTTTTATACATGTTGTCCTACTCCAAGCTGCATAGGCTTGAGAGCCAACTACCAATTAAGTAAATCTGGTGATGTGCATCTCTGTAATGAGGAGGGGTGTTGAATAATGACATCAACACCCTATATAAGGTGTGCTTAATTATTAGGCAACTTCCTTTCCTTTGGCAAAATGGGTCAGAAGAGAGTTTTGACGGGCTCTGAAAAGTCCAAAATTGTGAGATGTCTTGCAGAGGGATGCAGCAGTCTTGAAATTTCCAAACTTTTGAAGCGTGATCACCGAACAATCAAGCGTTTCATGGAAAATAGCCAACAAGGTCGCAAGAAGCGTGTTGGCCAAAAAAGGCACAAAATAACTGCCCATGAATTGAGGAAAATCAAGCATGAAGCTGCCAAGATGCCATTCGCCACCAGTTTTGCCATATTTCAGAGCTGCAACGTTACTGGAGTATCAAAAAGCACAAGGTGTGCAATACTCAGGGACATGGCCAAGGTAAGGAAGGCTGAAAAACTACCACTTTTGAACAAGAAACATAAGATAAAACTTCAAGAATGGTTCAAGAAATATCTTAAGACTGATTTCTCAAAGGTTTTATGGACTGATGAAATGAGAGTGACTCATGATGGGCCAGAGGCTGGATCAGTAAAGGGCAGAGAGCTCCACTCCGACTCAGACGCCAGCAAGGTGGAGGTGGGGTACTGGTATGAGCTGCTATAATCAAAGATGAACTTGTGGGACCTTTTCGGGTTGAGGATGGAGTGAAGCTCAACTCCCAGACCTACTGCCAGTTTCTGGAAGACAACTTCTTCAAGCAGTGATACAGGAAGAAGTCGGTATCGTTCAAGAAAAACATGATTTTCATGCAGGACAATGCTCCATCACATGCATCCAACTACTCCACAGCGTGGCTGGCCAGTAAAGGTCTAAAAGAAGAAAAAATAATGACATGGGCCCCTTGTTCACCTGATCTGAACCCCATAGAGAACCTATGGTCCATCATAAAATGTGAGATCTACAGGGAGGGAAAACAGTACACCTCTCGGAACAGTGTCTGGGAGGCTGTGGTGGCTGCTGAACGCAATGTTGATCGAAAACAGATCAAGCAACTGACAGAATCTATGGATGGAAGGCTGTTGAGTGTCATCATAAAGAAAGGTGGCTATATTGATCACTAATTATTTTGGTTTTTGTTTTTGCATGTCAGAAATGTTTATTTCTAAATTTTGTGCACTGATATTGGTTTACCTGGTGAAAATAAAAAAGTGAGATGGGATTATATTTGTTTTTTATTAAGTTGCCTAATAATTCGGGACAGTAATAGTTACCTGCACAAACAGATATCCTCCTAAGATAGCCAGATCTAAAAAAAAACACTCCAACTTCCAAAAATATTAAGCTTGGATATTTATGAGTCTTTTGGGTTGATTGAGAACATAGTTGTTGATCAATAATAAAAATAATCCTCTAAAATACAACTTGCCTAATAATTCAGAGCACAGTGTAGATGTCCATCAATTAAGTTATAAGTAATAATAAGAAATGACATAGGGAAAAAGAATTGAACACGCTTACTGAAATTTGATTAATACTTCATACAAAAGCCTTCTCAATATATATATTGTGGTAGATCGGCTCACTTGGTTGCACATAGAAGTAGACACAGGAACACTGTCTCTTTAAATCTTCTGTGGTTTATTAAGGGAACTGCAAAAAGCACGGCAACATTCGCAAAACAAACATGGCCTTCCTGGCCTAACATAACCAAACCCCTCCTATCTGCTTACTATTCCCCTAAAACGCCGCCTCTGTGCTAAATTACCATATTCCCCCCTCCCCTACACGTCACAGGGCCTGTCACAGGTTGTGCTCTGCCTCCCCTCCCGCGCATGCGCAAAGCGCCGCTCCCTCCGGCCCCATTAGGCTGCGTACTGCGCCGCAGCCTTGTATTGCGCAAGCGACAGTGAGTCACTGAGACTTCCGCTCCGCTGGCAGTACGCAGCCAAATGTGGCCGGAGGGAAACAAAGCGCGCTCCATGGGAGGGGAGGCAGAGCAGGGCACGTCACAGGGCCCTGTGACGTGCAGGGGAGGGGGGAATATGGTAATTTAGCACAGAGGCGGCGATTTAGGGGAATAGTAAGCAGATAAGAAGGACGCCAAGCCTCTGGAAAACAGACTTTATAAAACCAGATTTCTCTGCAATCAGACCTCTGCTATCGGCCATACAGGTATGTCTAGATTTACTTTTCTATCACCTGTATGGCCATAGTAGAGTTCTGATCTCGCCCAGGGGGGTGACAGGTTCCCTTTAAGCAGAGGGATGGGGATCTTTGAAAATACCATTACAGCCCTTGAAGTGGATTGGATTTGTGGCAAGTCAGAGTGTGCCGCCCCTGGATCTCTGTCAGCCCTTTTGATGTATGTCAGGCAGCTGACACGGATTGAAGAATATACTTGCCTAGCATTTCACCTGACTATGTGATTGTCATAGTCATGTGTTTTTAAATAAAACTGTTGACATTAACCCCTTAAGCCCCGAGGGTGGTTTGCACGTTAATGACCAGGCCAATTTTTACAATTCTGACCACTGTCACTTTATGAGGTAATTACTCTGGAACGCTTCAACGGATCCCCCTGATTCTGAGACTGTTTTTTCGTGACATATTGCACTTCATGATTGTGGTAAAATTTCTTCGATATCACTTGCGTTTATTTGTGAAAAAAACGGAAATTTGGCGAAAATTTTGAATATTTAGCAATTTTCAAAATTTGAATTTTTATGCCCTTAAATCAGAGAGATATGTCACACAAAAGAGTTAATAAATAACATTTTCCACAAGTCTACTTTACATCAGCACAATTTTGGAATCAAAATTTTTTTTGTTAGGGAGCTATAAGGGTTAAAAGTTGACCAGTGATTTCTCATTTTTCCAACAAAATTTACAAAACCATTTTTTAGGGACCACATCACATTTGAAGTCACTTTGAGAGGTCTTTATGACAGAAAATACCCCAAAGTGACACCATTCTAAAAACTGCACCCATCAAGGTGCTCAAAACCACATTCAAGAACTTTATTAACCCTTCAGGTGCTTCACAGGAATTTTTTGAATGTGGAAGAAAAAAATGAACATTTAACTTTTTTCACAAAAATGTTAATTAAGACCCAATTTTTTTTATTTTCACAGAGGTAACAAGAAAAAATGGACCCCAAAATTTGTTGTGCACTTTCCCCTGGGCACGAAGATACCCAATACGTGGGGAAAAAACTCTGTTTGGGCGCACGGCA
Organism: Phyllobates terribilis; assembly: GCF_046119375.1. NCBI lineage: Eukaryota > Metazoa > Chordata > Amphibia > Anura > Dendrobatidae > Phyllobates > Phyllobates terribilis. Next base: position 699,060,822 of record NW_027362762.1, read on the forward strand.
GGGCTTGGAAGGGAAGGAGCGCCATTTGACTTTTTGATTGTAAAATTTGCTTGAATAATTAGCGGACGCCATGTTGTGTTTGGAGAGCCCCTGTGTGCCCAAACATTGGAGCTCCCGCACAAGTGACCCCATTTTGGAAACTAGACCCCCCAAGGCACCTATCTAGATGCATAGTAAGCACTTGGAACCCCCAGGTGCTTCACAAATTGATTCGTAAAAATGAAAAAGTGAAAAAAAAAACACTTTTTCATTTTTATGAATCAATTTGTGAAGCACCTGGGGGTTCCAAGTGCTCACTATGCATCTAGATAGGTGCCTTGGGGGGTCTAGTTTCCAAAATGGGGTCACTTGTGAGAGAGCTCCAATGTTTGGGCACACAGGGGCTCTCCAAACGCAACATGATGTCCGCTAACAATTTGAGCCGACAATTTGTTAGCGGATACCATGTTGCATTTGGAGAGTCCCTGTGTGCCCAAACATTGGAGCTCCCCCACAAGTGACCCCATTTTGGAAACTAGACCCCCAAGGCACCTATCTAGATGCATAGTGAGCACTTGGAACCCCCAGGTGTTTCACAAATTGATTCATAAATATGAAAAAGTGTTTTTTTTTCATTTTTTCATTTTTACGAATCAATTTGTGAAGCACCTGGGGGTTCCAAGTGCTCACTATTAGTGTTGAGCCACCCCCGTAGTGTTCGAGTTCGGTTCGGTTCGTCGAACACCCGTGTGTTCACCGAACTGTTCGTCGAACTGTTCGTCGAACACCTTTGAACACCGTTAAAACCAATGGCAGGCAAACAAAAACACATAGAAACACATAGAAAACACCTTCAAAGGTGTCCAAAAGCTGACAAACTGCTCAGAAGACACAACTAACACATGGAAAAGTGACAAGTACATATAGTCATGCGAAAAGAAAAGAGGTGGAGGAGTAAAAGGAGGGGGAGACACAGATATAGGCATGTCATGCCCTTCTAAAATCCAAAAAGTGAGAAGCCGACACGGCCAGTCCGCTCCTGCCCGTGCCACCTCCGTGTCGCCGGGTTTGTGCCAGAGCCGCGGTGAACCCTGATGGCCAGCCCCCCTCTCCCAATACTGGTGCCTGTCCACTGGTGGGTCGAGCGAGCCCCCCTGTGGTGGAGGCAGCTCTAAGCTTTTTAATTTAAATTGTCTCTCTAATTTGAATGAATACACTTTAAATCCATTTACAAGGATCTATTGGAGGGCAAGTCTCATGCCAGCAGCCGCGTAATTCCAGCTCCAGTAGAGTCCACTAAAGCTGCTGCAGTTAAAAAGCTTTTATAAGGATCGAGCTCGGCTGTCCACCGCAAGGCATCCTACTGCCAGTCCCAGCCCCTATGCCTTGGGGTGCCTCCTGATGCTCTTCACTGAGTATCCCATGGTCCCGAAGCATTTCCTTTGAAAAAATTAAGTGTCTAAACTACAGGTGGTGTACCTTGCTTAACAACCGGGATAATCCGCTGACTAGCAGACACTGCTACTAGGCACAAAGTATTTCCTGGGCTAGATGCAGTTAAAAATTTGTAATTAGATACTCTCGTTGGATGCTGAGAAAGCATTCCATAGAGTCTCCTGGCACGCCATATATGATTCTCTTAAAAAGCTTGGGGTAGGGGTCTAGGGGACCCTTTTATAGCCAAAATCACGGCCCTGTATCGCAATACGTCACCTAGGCTGAAGATAAATGGAACTGTAGCACCCTGAGGGCTCGGTTGCTACAGACGTATTGCACCTCACCCAGAGGTGTGATATCTCACTCTCAGGTAAGGATGGAGTGTGGATCAGGACCCGACACCTGCATGCATTACACCACATTGCCGTGGGGCAGGGCGACCAATATGCCCCTGAGATGGGCACGACAGTCCCTGTCCCTGGCTGGAGTGGGGGGAGGGAACACTGAGGAAGGGGAACCCTGTAGTGCAGGAGCAGGGAGGAAGCAGTTCCTGGGTGCATTGAGAAGGGAGTATAAAAGGTGGGCACCATCTTAGTTCAGTGCAGAGAAGTCTGAGCAGAAGTGGCAGGGAGCAGGGGCTCTGCATGAGCTCTGCTCCGGAGGCGGGCCTAGTAACAGAGGCCCAGGCCTGGAAGAGGGAGAAGGAAGGAAGAGGAGCGGAGAAGGCTCCAGGAACGAGGAATGAAGGGATCCCAGGGGTGCGGACGGGCGAGTCGCCACCGCACGCCCGAATCCACCTGCGTGGAGGGGTCAGGCCAAAGGGGGAGACCGGTCCCCGAACTAGTGGAGGCAGGAAACGACCCTCAGCTAGAAACCGGAGGCTCTGACATTTTATGTGGCGCAGCCCCTCGCTACACCCGCTAGGAAGGCACCACATAGGGTCAGGGAAACTGGCGCCAAGTTTACCAAGAGGAGGCCCGAGGCAGCCGGACAGAAGTGTTGGTAAGAAAGGCCAGACAAAGGACACACAAAGGGGGTCCTGTGAAGTGCTCCAAAGTTATCTGGGAGTTGTCTGAGCCCCTCACCTGGTGAGCACAGTACGACGTGGGCAGCCGTTACCTGCAGACGTGGTCTGGATAATAAGAACTGTGAGTAAAGGCCCTGGACTGCATCACTGACTCCGTGTCGTTACTGCTGCTGCCCTGCACCATCACCCCCATCCTCCGCATACACTGCCCTGAGGCTATACTCCTCCCGTGGGGAGTTATGCTACGCTCTGCTGCACCCACAACACCAGCCTCAGCGGTCTGCCCTGTAGCGGCGATTCACTCTGACTGCAATCCACGGGTGGCGTAGTCGGACATTTAAACATCAAAACCACATAAATAGTTCCGCCACTGGTTTGACCGCCCTGAGCCATGGAACCGGGTCGCCGCCACGAAGACTACAACCACCAGCATCCACCAAAGAGGGTCCGGCTCCGGGTGTCCCAAGGCCCAGGGGGTGCGTCAGAACATTTTCATCACCTTTCACAATCACCAATGGGACAAGGCAGGGATGTCCTCTGTCCCCTCTCTTATACATCCTAGTGACGGAGCACCTGCTCTCATCAATTCGCCATAACCCCAATTTTAGGTGGATTGAGGTGGGAGGCACCGAGTACAAGTGCTCTCTATTTGCTGATGATGTCCTAGTATATATCACTCAATCACATATATCCATCCATGCTGTTATGGCTGAAATAGATCACTTTGTTACATGGTAAAATTTTAAAATCAATGCAGCGAAGTCTGAGGCCCTCGATGTCTCCCTCCCCAAATCCATATAGGATTCCATCCAGTCCAACTTTCCCTTTGCCTGGCCCTCACAGGGTATCAAATACTTAGGAATTCCTATTCATAGAGACCTCTCCCATCTATGTTATCTTAATTTTGGGCCCTTTATTGAACAATTCCATACAGACCACGGTTGGCAAGTTAGAACTGTAAGATTCACTACGTGAACCGCTGGTGTTTTGTGGAAAAGCACATGTACACCGCGTTCCAAATTATTATGCAAAAAGTGTTTAGGAGTGATAAGGGAAGAATTTGTTTGTTTGTCAGTTAAACTCATTGATGGTGATGTGTGTCAGGGCTCTTTATATCACTGTAAGCAATTGCAGACACCTGTGCTAATTAGTTTGGCAGGTGTGTCCAATGAAAGGCAAGACTACTTAAGAAGGCTCTCTCACATTATTAAGCAGCCTACATTTTCTGCCAAAATGGGAAAGAAAAAGGATGTGTCGGCTGCTGAGAATCAACAAATTGTGGAGTGTTTAGGTCAAGGCATGACTACAATCAACATTGTGCGATGATCAGGATGAAGTGTCTTGGCAATCAAGAAGTATGTAGCTGATTCACAGTACACACGTGTGCGTGCTGATAAGGGCAAATTGAGGACTCTTTCCTACAGGCAATTACGTCAGGTTGAAAGAGCAGCGGCAAAAAAGCCTTGTCATAGCAGCAGACAAGTTTTTGAAGCTGCTTGTGCCTCCAACGTCCCCCGAACAACAAGATGCAGGGTCCTTCAGAGGTTTGCAGCTGTGCATACGCCATCCTGTCGACCTCCTCTATCCACTTCACACAAGCAGAAACGGCTCCAGTGGGCCAAACATTACATGAAGACTGATTTCAAAACTGTTTTGTTCACGGATGAGTGCCGTGCAGCGCTCGATGGTCCAGATGGATGGAGTGGAGGATGGCTGGTTGATGGACACCCCACGCAAACACGGCTACAGCGCCAACAAGGAGGAGGTGGAGTAATGTTTTGGGCTGGAATCATGGGGAGAGAGATTGTCGGCCCCTTTAGGATCCCTGAAGGAGCTAAAGATGAACTCCATAATGTATGTGGATTTTCTCAAACAGCACTTCCTGCCATGGTTCAAGAAGAAGAACCGTGTATTTCACAGCAAGATCATTTTTCTGCATGATAATGCACCATCTCATGCTGCACATAAAACATCTGCATCTCTGGCTGATATGGGCATAAAAGGGGACAAACTTATGGTGTGACCCCCATGCTCCCCTGACCTCTACCCCATTCAGAACCTTTGGAGCATCATTAAAAGGAGTGTCTATGATGGCGGGAGGCAGTTCACATCTAAGCAACAGCTCTGGGAGGGTATTCTGTCCTCATGCAAAACAATTGAAGCAGAAACCATCCAAAACCTGACAAATTCAATGGACGAGAGAGTTCAGAAGCTCCTTTCGAACAAGGGGTCCTATGTGAAAATGTAACATCACCTAGAATAAAGTTTTGAGTTGAAAACTGTTTGATTTCAGTTTCTAACAACCTGCTAATGCTTAAAATTTCAAAAATGACCATTTTTTTGGTCTTTATTAAAATGAAAAGGTTGATCGAAAAGTTTGGGGGATCTAAGAGTGTGGCAACCCAGTAGTCATGATTACTTCGAATTCTGACAATATGAGGGTCATGCTGCAGGTAGTGCAGCAAGAAGGCACTTATGTGTCTTGCGCATCTCGGAGCCCCAAAATTATTTTCCGGGCTAGATGCAGCTAAAAATTATTTTTAATTTTAAATCTGGTGGAGCTTATTATAGATGGCCTAATAGGATCAGTGCTGCACACTGCTACAAAGCCCAAATTATTTTCCAGTCAAGATACAGATAAACATGATTAGTAATTTGAAAGCTTAAAACGTTTGGTAGGGTGATTTTAACCAATCATCAAGCTTTTACTCTCCCCAGGATGACACAGGGGTAGAAAAGTCGTTTCGGATCCATGATTTGTTCATCTTTATGAACGTGAGTCTGTCTACATTATCAGTGGAGAGCCGCGTGCGCTTATCTGTCAGCACACCACCAGCAGCGCTGAACACACGTTCAGACAGAACGCTGGCTGCGGGGCATGACAAGATCTCCAAGGCGAAAGTGGCTAGCTTCGGCCATTTATCCAGATTGGAAGCCCAAAAAGAGCAAGGGTCCAGTGACACAGTCGTGGCTTCAATGTTTACTTGGAGATACTCCTGTACCATCGTCTCTAGGCGTTGACTATGTGTCAGACTTCTTGTCTCCTGTGGCCTTGCAAAGGATGGGCTAAAAAAGTGGTGAAATGATTCCGCAAAATTGATGTTACCAGCAGATACTGTGGTTCTGTTACGGTTTGAGTGCTGAACACTTGACGGTCCCACGGTTGGCAAGTTGGAACTGTGAGATTCACTACGTGCACCACTGGTATTTTGTGGAAAAGCACATGTAAGATTCTGCAACAGTCTCTGCTGATACTCCTGCATGCGTGCATCCCTTTCTATGGCAGGAATAATTTCTGCAAATTTACTTTTGTACCGGGGATCTAACAGTGTGGCAACCCAGTAGTCAGGATTATTTCTAATTCTCACAATTCGAGGGTCATGTTGCAGGTAGTGCAGCAAGAAGGCACTCATGTGTGTTGCGCATCCAGGAGCACCAAGTCCCTGTTGTGTTGGTGGCGAGGTAACAATCATGCTTCCTTCCTCTGTCCTCTCCCCCCAACCTCGCACAACAGAAATGTGATCAAGGTCTCCCTCATCTGATGAGTCTTCCATCAGTTCGTCCTCCACTTCTTCCTGGGCTCCTGCACCTTCCTCACTAGTTTGGCTGCTACCATGCGCCCTGGTAAAACCATCTCCCCCACCCTCACATGCCTGCCGCCTTGGTGCTGCCGACCTTCTGAACCTTGCAGATGTTAGCCCTTCCGCATACAACTCCTCCTCCTCTACTTCCTCCACCTCCTCTTGTGCCACCACCTGACTCCGAATTCTGTTTAACATGTGCTCCAGCATGTAAATCACCGGAATAGTCATGCTGATAATGGCATCGTCAGCACTAAACATCTTCGTCGCCATTTCAAAACTGTGCAGAAGGGTGCATAGGTCCCTGATCTGAGACCACTCCTCCAGCGTGATTTGCCCCACCTCTGAATCTCGTTGGCCCAGGCTATACGTCAGAACGTATTGCACCAGGGCTTGTCGGTGCTGCCACAGTCGCTGCAACATGTGCAGAGTTGAATTCCACCGGGTAGGCACATCGCATTTTAGCCGGTGAAGTGGCAGGCCCAACGACTTCTGTAGAGATGTAAGTCGCTGAGCTGCGGGATGCGAACGGCGGAAGTGAGCACACAGCGACCGTGCCCTCTGCAGAAGGCCATCTAGTCTGGGATAGTGGGCTAAAAATTGCTGGACAACCAGGTTCAACACGTGAGCCATACAAGGCACGTGTGTGACATTGCCCCGGCGAAGGGCCGCACCCAGGTTTGCAGCATTGTCGCACACGGCCTTCCCTGGTTTCAGGTCCAGTGGAGACAACCATTCATGAAATTGGTTCTCCAGAGCTGACCACAACTCCTCAGCTGTGTGACTCACATTTCCCAGACATTTCAATGTAAAAACCGCCTGATGACGTTGAGCCCTACTGCCAGCATAGTAAGGAGGTGTGCAGGATCCCTTCTGCGCAGTTAGAAAGCTTGTGGCATGACCAGACAGGCTTTGGGTGCAGGTGGAAGACCGAGAGGAGGTTGAGGAGGCAGAAGCAGTGGAGGAACTTTGACATAAAGAGGATTGACGCACAACTCGTGGGGACGGCAAGACTTGGACAGCAGCCCCTTGTCCTGCTGTCACCATAGTTACCCAGTGCCCAGTCAGCGACATGTAACGCCCCTGTCCATGCCTACTCGTCCAAGTGTCTGTGGTGAAATGCACCCTGTCACACACAGAGTTTCTCAAAGAAGCGGTGATGTTGTGTGCGACATGCTGGTGGAGCGCAGGCACACCTTTCTTTGAGAAGTAGTGCCGACTGGGCATCTGGTACTGGGGCACTGCGACGGACATAAGGTCTCGAAAATCCTCTGTGTCCACCAGGCGGAAAGGCAGCATTTCTGTAGCCAAGAGCTTGCAGATGGTGAAATTCAACCTCTTAGCTTTCTCATGGCTAGGAGGAAATGGTCTTTTACTTGTCCACATCTGAGGGACCGAGGGCTGGCTATTGTGCTTAGACGGGGTTGATAAGGGTGTCCCCGGCAAACTGCCGGTCTGTGAGGAAGATGCAGGCGGACATGTTAGGTTGCCTTCATCCAAAGATGGTGCTATCGATGTCGGACAGCGCTCAACACCAGCTGGTGTTACCACCTCCAAAGAAAATGATGACCTGCCAATCACGCTGGCTGTTGCGGGTAAAGAGGTGGCAGGTCTGCGCCCCAAAACAGGTGTGACTGCTGTCCCCCCAGTCACAGAGGATGAAGAGGCCGCGGATGCACAAGATATGGCAGACGGTGGTTGGCTCGGCCGGCTAGGCCGCATTGTAGCACACTGAGCTTCCCACTGCAACTTATGCTTCATGTCCATGTGCCGGTTCATGCATGAAGTACTCAAACTATGTATTTTTTGGCCTCTACTTAGCTTTTGCTGACAAATGTTACAGATAACACGAGTTGGGTCATCTTTATCGATCTGAAAAAATGCCCAGGCTATGCAAGGCTTAGCACCCATGCGACCTGAAGAGCCACCACGACTTGTGGTGAGAGGCAGAGTTGTGTTTGAGGATGCAGTTGTTGACGTGCTTCCAGTACTACGTCTCTGTCCAGGAAGGCGCAACCTGACCTCGTCGTCACTAGCATCTTCCTCCACCTCCTCTGCTGACCTCATCTCTTGGCTGTCTGTGGGTTGACAGTAAGTGGGATCTCCGACCTCATCATCATCACCCTGTGCGTTATCACACCCGTCGTCCTCAGAGCCAACCTGTTCCTGCCCTGACAAAAAACTAAAGTTGTCGCTCCAATCAGGTATTTGAGTCTTATCATCGTCTTCCTCATTGTCTCCACCAACAGGAGTTACAGTTTGGGAATGAGGGTCTACATTATGGTCAGAACCTTCTGCGTCTGGTCCTGGATCCGACTCATAAAGATTCTGGGCATCAGTGCAGATCATTTCCTCGTCTGGATTCACAGAAGCGCTGGAGTCGACCTCTGATTCCCAGGCTATAGTATGAGTAAACAGCTCTGCAGACTCAACCATCTGTTCTACCTCATACTCAGACGGGCAGCTGGAGATTTGGGAGCTGTGAGGAAGCAAGTGCGATTTGGGTGACACCTTTGAGGACTGGAGTATTTGTGATGTTGAAGTTGATGTGGAGGAGAGCCCACTTAAAGGAGCACTTGATATCCGTTGAAGCACCTGCTGTTTTTGTGCCTCATCTGGAATTTGTAGCGATTGGCGTGGCCGTAAGAAAGGGATCTTATCACATTGTCCGCTAAAAGAAGTAGACATTTTAGTTTGGCTGGAAGATGGTCTTTCTTCTGCAGATGTTACTGTTGCTTTAACACCTACTCCACGGACACAACCTTTTTTCCCCTTCCCAACACGCCTATTCCCCTTTCCACCAGCAGCAGGCCTTTTTCCACTCATTTTGGTGGTTAACTAATTCACAACTCTGGAGTTGTTTGCACAAAAAAACAATGGATGGTAACCGAGCAGAGCTGAGTGGCCAAACTGTGGTATTAGGCCAAAACTATTGGCTGGGTTAGATGCAGAAAAAAATTATTTTGAATTTGCAACCTGATGGAGGTCAGTATAGATGGACTAATAGAGAAAGTCCGACACACTACTAGAAGGCCAAATATTTTTTCAGAGGTAGATGCAGAAAAAAATATATTCAGTTTGCAACCTGATGGAGGTCAGTATAGATGGATTAATAGAACAAGACCCACAAACAGCTAGAAGCCCAATATTTGTTCAGAGGTAGATGCAGAAAAAACTATATTCAGTTTGCAACCTGATGGAGGTCAGTATAGATGGACTAATAGAACAAGTCCCACACACTGCTAGAAGCCCAAATATTTTTTCAGAGGTACTGTAGATACAGATAAAAATTAGTTTTAATTTGCAACCTGATGGAGGTCAGTATAGATGGACTAATAGAGAAAGTCCGACACACTACTAGAAGGCCAAATATGTTTTCAGAGGTAGATGCAGAAAAAAATATATTCAGTTTGCAACCTGATGGAGGTCAGTATAGATGGACTAATACAACAAGTCCCGCACACAGCTAGAAGCCCAAATATTTTTTCAGAGGTACTGTAGATGCAGATAAAAATTATTTTTAATTTGCAACCTGATGGAGGTCAGTATAGATGGACTAATAGAGAAAGTCCGACACACTACTAGAAGGCCAAATATTTTTTCAGAGGTAGATGCAGAAAAAAATATATTCAGTTTGCAACCTGATGGAGGTCAGTATAGATGGACTAATACAACAAGTCCCACACACAGCTAGAAGCCCAAATATTTTTTCAGAGGTACTGTAGATGCAGATAAAAATTAGTTTTAATTTGCAACCTGATGGAGGTCAGTATAGATGGACTAATAGAGAAAGTCCGACACACTACTAGAAGGCCACATATTTTTTCAGAGGTAGATGCAGAAAAAAATTATATTCAGTTTGCAACCTGATGGAGGTCAGTATAGATGGATTAATAGAACAAGACCCACACACAGCTAGAAGCCCAATATTTTTTCAGAGGTAGATGCAGAAAAAAATATATTCAGTTTGCAACCTGATGGAGGTCAGTATAGATGGACTAATAGAACAAGTCCCACACACTGCTAGAAGCCCAAATATTTTTTCAGAGGTACTGTAGATGCAGATAAAAATTAGTTTTAATTTGCAACCTGATGGAGGTCAGTATAGATGGACTAATAGAGAAAGTCCAACACACTACTAGAAGGCCAAATATTTTTTCAGAGCTAGATGCAGAAAAAAATTATATTCAGTTTGCAACCTGATGGAGGTCAGTATAGATGGACTAATAGAGAAAGTCCGACACACTACTAGAAGGCCAAATATTTTTTCAGAGGTAGATGCAGAAAAAAATATTTTCAGTTTGCAACCTGATGGAGGTCAGTATAGATGGATTAATAGAACAAGACCCACACACAGCTAGAAGCCCAATATTTTTTCAGAGGTAGATGCAGAAAAAACTATATTCAGTTTGCAACCTGATGGAGGTCAGTATAGATGGACTAATAGAACAAGTCCCACACACTGCTAGAAGCCCAAATATTTTTTCAGAGGTACTGTAGATGCAGATAAAAATTAGTTTTAATTTGCAACCTGATGGAGGTCAGTATAGATGGACTAATAGAGAAAGTCCGACACACTACTAGAAGGCCAAATATTTTTTCAGAGGTAGATGCAGAAAAAAATATATTCAGTTTGCAACCTGATGGAGGTCAGTATAGATGGACTAATACAACAAGTCCCGCACACAGCTAGAAGCCCAAATATTTTTTCAGAGGTACTGTAGATGCAGATGAAAATTATTTTTAATTTGCAACCTGATGGAGGTCAGTATAGATGGACTAATAGAGAAAGTCCGACACACTACTAGAAGGCCAAATATTTTTTCAGAGGTAGATGCAGAAAAAAATATTTTCAGTTTGCAACCTGATGGAGGTCAGTATAGATGGATTAATAGAACAAGACCCACACACAGCTAGAAGCCCAATATTTTTTCAGAGGTAGATGCAGAAAAAACTATATTCAGTTTGCAACCTGATGGAGGTCAGTATAGATGGACTAATAGAACAAGTCCCACACACTGCTAGAAGCCCAAATATTTTTTCAGAGGTACTGTAGATGCAGATAAAAATTAGTTTTAATTTGCAACCTGATGGAGGTCAGTATAGATGGACTAATAGAGAAAGTCCGACACACTACTAGAAGGCCAAATATTTTTTCAGAGGTAGATGCAGAAAAAAATATATTCAGTTTGCAACCTGATGGAGGTCAGTATAGATGGACTAATACAACAAGTCCCGCACACAGCTAGAAGCCCAAATATTTTTTCAGAGGTACTGTAGATGCAGATGAAAATTATTTTTAATTTGCAACCTGATGGAGGTCAGTATAGATGGACTAATAGAGAAAGTCCGACACACTACTAGAAGGCCAAATATTTTTTCAGAGGTAGATGCAGAAAAAAATATATTCAGTTTGCAACCTGATGGAGGTCAGTATAGATGGACTAATACAACAAGTACCGCACACAGCTAGAAGCCCAAATATTTTTTCAGAGGTACTGTAGATGCAGATAAAAATTATTTTTAATTTGCAACCTGATGGAGGTCAGTATAGATGGACTAATAGAGAAAGTCCGACACACTACTAGAAGGCCAAATATTTTTTCAGAGCTAGATGCAGAAAAAAATTATATTCAGTTTGCAACCTGATGGAGGTCAGTATAGATGGACTAATAGAGAAAGTCCGACACACTACTAGAAGGCCAAATATTTTTTCAGAGGTAGATGCAGAAAAAAATATATTCAGTTTGCAACCTGATGGAGGTCAGTATAGATGGATTAATAGAACAAGACCCACACACAGCTAGAAGCCCAATATTTTTTCAGAGGTAGATGCAGAAAAAAATATATTCAGTTTGCAACCTGATGGAGGTCAGTATAGATGGACTAATAGAACAAGTCCCACACACTGCTAGAAGCCCAAATATTTTTTCAGAGGTACTGTAGATGCAGATAAAAATTAGTTTTAATTTGCAACCTGATGGAGGTCAGTATAGATGGACTAATAGAATGATGCTATGCCCAAAAGATTTTACTTCACTAGGTGCAGTAAAAAAATTGGTATTCTATACACAGGTGGTATAGCTTGCAACACAGATAGGCTACTCCACTGACTAACACACTCTGCAATAGGCCAAAAAGGATTAGCTTTGCTAGATTCAGCCAAATGCTGTGAAAAAAACTTGCACAGCACTGGCACAGACCTGCCTGGCAAAAACTGATAGGAACTCATGTAACCTAGTCCTGAAAAGGACTGCAATTACAATTAGTCTTTACTCCCACAACCGATCTATTTAAGAGCACAGACCTCCCTGATAAAAGTCGTAGGAAATGCTGTAACCTAGTCCTTAAAAGGACTGCAATCACAACTATTCCCTACTCCCAAGCTATCTGTATATTTGTGCGAAAATTGGCTTGAAATTAACAAGGTATAGCGCACACAGCAACAGCGGTGCCGTCTAACACGCAGCTGCAGCAGTGAGAAAATGGTGGTGACGGGGAAAATGGCTTGGTCTTATAGGGCAAGGACATGTGACATACACTGCCAATGACACATGCCCTTGCTTGTGTGAAAAAAAGCACTTCGCTCCGTGTGTGCGCTGCTGATAGGCTGACAGATTGCACCTCCCCACTGTAAATGCGGGAAAGAGAAAAAAAAATGGAGATCTTCATTGTTCCTGCAGAGATCCATCCCCTGCCCCTCCCCCCACCCCGCTGTACACTCAAACTGCGTATTAACATTAATTTTCATCATTACTGAGAAAAAATCCAGTTATGATTTTGGTGCACGAACAGTTATCGAACATAACCTCGAACAGCCGAATTTTTCTCAAATTGTTCGTGTTCGCCGAACGGCTCGAACACCGCCCAAAACAGCTCGAATTTGAGATTGGCGAACAGTTCGAGTAGAACAACGCTCATCTCTACTCACTATGCATCTAGATAGGTGCCTTGGGGGGTATACTTTCCAAAATGGGGTCACTTGTGGGGGAGCTCCAATGTTTGTGCACGCAGTAGCTCTCCAAACGCAACATGGCATCCTCTAACAATTTGAGCCGATTTTCCATTCAATTTGCTAGCGGACACCATGTCGCGTTTGGAGAGCCCCTGTGTGCCCAAACTTTGGAACTCCCCCACAAGTGACCCCATTTTGGAAACTAGACACCCCAAGGCACCTATCTAGATGCATAGTGAGCACTTGGAACCCCCAGGTGCTTCACAAATTGATTCGTAAAAATGAAAAAGTGAAAAAAAAACACTTTTTCATATTTATGAATCAATTTGTGAAACACCTGGGGGTTCCAAGTGCTCACTATGCATCTAGATAGGTGCCTTGGGGGGTCTAGTTTCCAAAATGGGGTCACTTGTGGGGGAGCTCCAATGTTTGGACACACAGGGACTCTCCAAATGCAACATGGTATCCGCCAGCAACTTGTCTGCTCAAATTGTTAGCGGACATCATGTTGCGTTTGGAGAGCCCCTGTGTGCCCAAACATTGGAGCTCCCCCACAAGTGACCCCATTTTAAAAACTAGACACCCCAAGGCACCTATCTAGATGCATAGTGAGCACTTGGAACCCCCAGGTGCTTCACAAATTGATTCGTAAAAATGAAAAAGTGAAAAAAAAACACTTTTTCATATTTATGAATCAATTTGTGAAACACCTGGGGGTTCCAAGTGCTCACTATGCATCTAGATAGGTGCCTTGGGGGGTCTAGTTTCCAAAATGGGGTCACTTGTGGGGGAGCTCCAATGTTTGGGCACACAGGGACTCTCCAAATGCAACATGGTATCCCCTAGCAAATTGTCGGCTCAAATTGTTAGCGGACATCATGTTGCATTTGGAGAGCCCCTGCGTGCCCAAACATTGGAGTTCCCCCACAAGTGACCCCATTTTGGAAACTAGACACCCCAAGGCACCTATCTAGATGCATAGTGAGCACTTGGAACCCCCAGGTGCTTCACAAATTGATTTGTAAAAATGAAAAAGTGAAAAAAAAACACTTTTTCATATTATGAATCAATTTGTGAAACACCTGGGGGTTCCAAGTGCTCACTATGCATCTAGATAGGTGCCTTGGGGGGTCTAGTTTCCAAAATGGGGTCAATTGTGGGGGAGCTCCAATGTTTGGGCACACAGGGGCTCTCCAAATGCAACATGATGTCCGCTAACAATTTGAGCCGACAATTTGTTAACGGATACCATGTTGCATTTGGAGAGTCCCTGTGTGCCCAAACATTGGAGCTCCCCCACAAGTGACCCCATTTTGGAAACTAGACCCCCCAAGGCACCTATCTAGATGCATAGTGAGCACTTGGAACCCTCAGGTGTTTCACAAATTGATTCATAAATATGAAAAAGTGTTTTTTTTTCACTTTTTCATTTTTACGAATCAATTTGTGAAGCACCTGGGGGTTCCAAGTGCTCACTATGCATCTAGATAGGTGCCTTGGGGGGTCTAGTTTCCAAAATGGGGTCACTTGTGGGGGAGCTCCAATGTTTGTGCATGCATTAGCTCTCCAAACGCAACATGGCGTCCTCTAACAATTTGAGCCGATTTTCCATTCAATTTGTTAGCGGACGCCATGTCGCATTTGGAGAGCCTGTGATGTGCCTAAACAGTGGAGCTCCCCCACAAGTGACCCCATTTTGGAAACTATACCCCTCAAGGATTTTATTAAGGTGTATAGTGAACATTTTGAACCCAGAGGTACGACACAGAATTTGATAACATTAGGTCATCATATTGAATAAGTTGTCATTAGTCTTGAGCGCAAGTGCTCGCTACTTGAGTTTGCATCGGGTACTCAGGTATGCACCATGTACAGCGTGTGCTCGAGTGACATGCTCGAGTCCCTGCTCCGCATGTTTCACGGTTATTAGACACCCAAAAAAAAACATGCGGGGATCGCTCGGGCATGGCAGGCAATCCCCGTAAAGTTTTTTTGGCCGCGAAGCATATGGAGCAGAGACTCGAGCATGTCACTCAAATACCCACGATACTCAATGCATACCAGAGCACCCGATGCAAACTCAAGTAGCGAGCACTTGCGCTCAACACTAGTCGCCATATTGTCATCTTTTTTCTTACTTTTGAAAAAAATCCCAACCCCATCACAACCCTAACCCCAACCCTAACCCCAACCCCAGCCCTAACCGTAGCACAACCCTAACCGTAGCACAACCCTAACCGTAGCACAACCCTAACCCTAGCACAACCCTAACCCTAGCACAACCCTCACCCTAGCACAACCCTAACCCCAAACCCAGCCCTAACCCTAGCCCAATCCTAACCCAAGAGTTTATTTTTGACGCCGTTCCTCGTGCGGTATAAGTGATTAGACGACTTTATTCTTCGGGTCGGTGTGATTACAGCAATACCAGAATCATATGGGGTTTTTATGACTGACAGCTGTCACACACAAAAAGACTCATTTTTTGTAAAATCTAGTTTTGCATCGCCATATTTTGAGAGCTATAATTTTTCCAGATTTTGGCAGACAGTCATGTGACGGCTCGTTTTTTGCGGGATGAGCTGTCGTTGTCATTGGTGCCATTTTCAGGCACGTGACATTTTTTGATCGCTTTCTATTCCGATTTTTGGGAGGCAGAATAAACAAAAACCAACAATTCAGGAATTGTTTTTTTTTTTTTTTTTTATTCTGTTCCGCGTGTGGTAAAAGTGATAAGGCAGCTTTATTCTTCGGGTCAGTACTTTTACAGCGGTACCACATTTATATCGTTTTTCTATGTTTTGCACTTTTACATAATAAAAGCAATTTTATAGAAAAAAATATTTTTTAGCATAGCTTTATTCTGAGAGCTATAACTTTTTTATTTTTCGGCTGATGGAGCTGTATGTCAGCTTGTTTTTTGCGGGACGAGATGATGTTTTCAGCGGTACCATTTTTACTTATATTTGTCTTTTTGATCGCGTGTTATTCCATTTTTTATTTGGCGGCATGGTGATAAAGCATTGTTTTTTGCTTTGTTTTTTTTTTTTTTTTTTTACCGTGTTCACTGAAGGGGTTAACTAGTGGGACAGTTTTATAGGTCAGGTTGTTCCGGACGCGGCGATACCAAATATGTGTACTTTTATTGTTTTTTTTTATAATAATATTTATTGATGGGTACATTATATTTTTATTTTTGGTGGATTATTTTATTTATTTTTTTTTTATATTTTTGCAATTTTTTTTTTTTTTTTTTTTTTTTTTCACTTACTGACAGTTTTTATACTTTATTACTTAGTCCCACTCTGGGACTTTCACTTTTTTTTCTCTGATCGCCTGCATGGCACAGGAATGCAGCACCATCCCTGTGTCATACAGGCTATCAGCGCTGCACAGTAAGAAGATTGTTTGGAGATGCACTGCGCATGTCCAAAAAATCTTCCTGCTGTCTGGTGACCCGGATGTTGTCATGACGACATCGGGTCGTCATGGCAACACCCGGGAAGCCTTTGCAGACAGCGCTGGAAGCCGGAAGAGGAGGTGAGTATCTGCGATCACCTCCCCTTGCCCCCGCAATGCTGCGATCGGCTGCGATCGACTTCGATTGCAGCATCGCAGGGGTTAATGTGCTGGGAGCGGTGCAGGACCGCTCCCGGCACATAGTACCGGGTGTCAGCTGTGACAATCAGCTGACACCTGGCGGCGATCGCGCCCGCACAGCCTGTGTGCGCGCGCGATCGCGATGACGTACTAATACGGGTCTGGCTCTTAAGTCCCAGGGCACAGACGCGTATTAGTACGTCAGATGTTATTAAGGGGTTAAACACCAAAAAAATGTGCTGCATATTTTATTTGGACCATACAGTTAGATATGGTCTCACAGTGTGACGTAGAGGCTCTCGGGCACCAGGGCCCATGAGTGACGGCTACAACTACATCGCCTACAGCTGTTCCTCAGAAGATGTTCTTCTGCAAATCATTTTTACAAATATGTCCTGATCTCCGTGGCCAGCAGATCACCAAATCGCATTGCATTTTGCCATGTCAGCATCTGGGAACAAGTGAGACAGGATGCTGTAGAAGTTGCTAAGCAACATGGGCCCAGCATGCTGGATAAAATGTCTTTAATGTATGGCTGTCATGTGTTGCTGAAGCTTTAAATGACACATGCTCAAAAACGTGAGGCGAAACCTTGTGCTCAAAGAGAATCACACTGAATGCTCAGGATAGAAAGATCTTTGAGGCATTGTGTTGTCAAGGTCACACTGGTATTGGGAACATCGACTTGAAAGCTGCAGGTATAAAATGTACAGTAACAGCAATGGGAACTCTATATAGCACGCAGATTTCCAATTTTAATATATTGGATTTATAGCAAGGAGAACATTACTCTTTACAATATATACCCTTAGCTGCTACAGAACCTCTTTTCTCTATTTAAAGAAAGAGATTCCTGCCCAGCATTGATTGATTGATTATAAACATACTGTATATTATATATCATGTATTGATAAAGGCTTAAGGTTTTGGGCAATTTAAAGGAAACATGTTAATGTGGAATTCATATGCAAATCAGGCCAGAAGTGCCCTGGGGTGTGCATTTACTTCAGCTTTCTAGAACAAAGGGAATGTTTTTAATGGGGGACGGGTACCGATACAACCATTCCACTACACTTATATAAAAAGATGCTGACAGAGTCTGCTCTCGGCATAAAGCACTTACTTGGTCCTTGGATTGTAGAAGTTAAAAATGTGAAATTGTGTCTTTTGTCTTCTTGCAGAGCTAAAATTGAAAATGTTTTCTACCTAAACATTTTTAGAAAGAGTTAAGGTGAACTCTAGTTCTCAAGTCAAGGCAAAATTGGTTAATATTTGCTATCAATACTGTTACGCTGTGGAAGCACTAGCGCAGTGCTAAAAGGGAATCTGTCTACAGGTTTTGGCAATGTAATCTGAAGACAGCAGGAGATAGAGGCTGAAGCACAGAATTCAGGGATGTGTCACTTGTGCTGTTGTTTACCAACTGTGAAGGATTTATCACTAAGAGATTAACATTGTCAGACTAGTCCAGCAACTAAGCACCTCACTGTCTATGGACTTTGTACACACATAGCCTGGTGTGGGCGGGGTTAGCTTTCTCAGCTCTGCTTCAGTTTAAATCTAAAAACTCTTGATTTTGTCAGAAAGGCTGCACCCAGTAAACTAAGTGATACATCGTTGAATTCAGCATCTCTTTACATACATTACGCTGCTTTCAGATGAGGTAGCAAAACCTGCTGATAAGATTCCCTTAAAGCTGCCCATATACAGTAGTGTGACTAGAGTGCTGCAAGTAATTGAGCAAAATTTGAACCAGCCACACTTGCACACCTCCACATCAGCATGTAGCTCAAATTAGTGGAGCGCAGTGATGTTGCTCATCTATTAAGACATATGTTCGCTCCCCACAAAAAATAAATGCAAATCTAATAATATACAGTACAGACCAAAAGTTTGGACACACCTTCTCATTTAAAGATTTTTCTGTATTTTCATGACTTTGAAAATTGTACATTCACACTGAAGACGTCAAAACTATGAATTAACACATGTGGAATTATATACTTAACAAAAAAGTGTGAAACAACTGAAAATATGTCTTATATTCTAGGTTCTTCAAAGTAGCCACCTTTTGCTTTGATGACTGCTTTGCAAACTCTTGGCATTGTCTTGATGAGCTTCAAGAGGTAGTCGCCAGAAATGGTCTTCCAACAATCTTGAAGGAGTTCCCAGAGATGCTTAGCACTTGTTGGCCCTTTTGCCTTCACTCTGTTGTCCAGCTCACACCAAACCATCTCGATTGGGTTCAGGTCTGGTGACTGTGGAGGCCAGGTCATCTGGTGTAGCACCCCATCACTCTCCTCCTTGGTCAAATAGCCCTTACACAGCCTGGAGGTGTGTTTGGGGTCATTGTCCTGTTGAAAAATAAATGATGGTCCAACTAAACGCAAACCGGATGGAATAGCATGCCGCTGCAAGATGCTGTGGTAGCCGTGCTGGTTCAGTATGCCCTCAATTTTGAATAAATCCCCAACAGTATCACCAGCAAAGCACCCCCACACCATCACACCTCCTCCTCCATGCTTCATGGTGGGAACCAGGCATGTAGAGTCCATCCGTTCACCTTTTCTGCGTCGCACAAAGACACGGTGGTTGGAACCAAAGATCTCAAATTTGGATTCATCAGACCAAAGTACAGATTTCCACTGGTCTAATGTCCATTCCTTGTGTTCTTTAGCCCAAACAAGTCTCTTCTGCTTGTTGCCTGTCCTTAGCAGTGGTTTCCTAGCAGCTATTTTACCATGAAGGCCTGTTGCACAAAGTCTCCTCTTAACAGTTGTTGTAGAGATGTGTCTGCTGCTAGAACTCTGTGTGGTATTGACCTGGTCTCTAATCTGAGCTGCTGTTAACCTGCGATTTCTGAGGCTGGTGACTCGGATAAACTTATCCTCAGAAGCAGAGGTGACTCTTGGTCTTCCTTTCCATGGACTGTCCTCATGTGAGCCAGTTTCTTTGTAGCGCTTGATGGTTTTTGCAACTGCACTTGGGGACACTTTCAAAGTTTGCCCAATCTTTCGCACTGACTGACCTTCATTTCTTAAAGTAATGATAGCCACTCGTTTTTCTTTACTTAGCTGCTTTTTTCTTGCCATAATACAAATTCTAACAGTCTATTCAGTAGGACTATCAGCTGTGTATCCACCTGACTTCTGCACAACACAACTGATGGTCCCAACCCCATTTATAAGGCAAAAAATCCCACTTATTAAACCTGACAGGGCACACCTTTGAAGTGAAAACCATTTCCGGTGACTACCTCTTGAAGCTCATCAAGAGAATGCCAAGAGTGTGCAAAGCAGTCATCAAAGCAAAAGGTGGCTGCTTTGAAGAACCTAGAATATAAGACATATTTTCAGTTGTTTCACACTTTTTTGTTAAGTATATTCAACATGTGTTAATTCATAGTTTTGATGCCTTCAGTGTGAATGTACAATTTTCAAAGTCATGAAAATACAGAAAAATCTTTAAATGAGAAGGTGTGTCCAAACTTTTGGTTTGTACTGTAAATCTCACAGAAAATGCAGCAATAAGTTAATTTTCTAATAAATACCTAAAAATAAGTCATATATTTATTGATAATAGATACTGTAGTATCGGCGTCTCTGCCCCCTGACAGGCAGAGACGCCGTCCCTCTTGCCGCCGCGCTCCCCGCCCGGCGTCCCCCGGTGCTCCTGCTGCTGCTGCCGGCTCGCACAGCTTTCCGGGCACTGTGCTTAGGGCGCATGCGCTCCCTCCCTCTTAAAGGGGCCGCGCGCGCCGTCCTAAGGAGTCCCTGGCCAATGGCCGGAGGACCCCTCATATAAAAGGCACCTCCTCCAAAATGGAGGTGCCCGTGCAAGGTTGTAGCTATGTGTCCTAAACTCTGCTTCAGCCCTCAGGTCCCTCTGCTAGCCTGACTACCAGTCCAGTCCGCCAGCCTGACTACCAGTCCAGTCCGCCAGCCTGACTACCAGTCCAGTTCGCCAGCCTGACTACCAGTCCAGTCCACCAGTCTGACTACCAGTGCAGTCCGCCAGCCTGCCTACTAGTCCAGTCCGCCAGCCTGACTACCAGTCCTGTCCGCCAGCCTGACTAC
Source organism: Phyllobates terribilis (assembly GCF_046119375.1). Lineage (NCBI taxonomy): Eukaryota > Metazoa > Chordata > Amphibia > Anura > Dendrobatidae > Phyllobates > Phyllobates terribilis. Next base: position 699,081,477 of record NW_027362762.1, read on the forward strand.
CTGTCTCCGCCAGCCAAGTGTACTCTCCAGCCCGACGGTCTGCCTACGATCCAAACCCGCCAGTCTGTCTATGGGCCTGGCTTGCCTGCCTACCCAGAGAATGTACCAGTTACCTGCCGTGCCTAACTGTCAGCCTACCTGGAGGCTCCTGCCAGTTACCTGCCTTGCCTATCTGTCAGTCTACCTGGAGGCTCCTGCCAGTTACCTGCCATGCATATCTGTCAGCCTACCTGGAGGCTCCTGTCAGTTACCTGCCGCGCCTACCCGGAGGCTCCTGCCAGTTACCCATGGGAGTCACCTGCTCTCATACAAGGACAGGCCCAGAGTAGCACCTGGTCCCTCTGCTCGTTCCTTCCCTGGTCACGGAGTCGATTGAGCCGCCATGCGACCTTGGTCAGTCCGAGTTGATACCTAGTTACGCCCCTCTGGTCCCTCCTTGCACCGCAGCACAGAGGTTCCACCCCCCGGATCCGTAACAGATGCTATCACTATATAGTGATGAATGAGCACTAAAATGCTCGTGTACTCGTTACTCGGGTCGAGTATATCGTAATGCTCGGGTGCTCGACCCGAGTAATGAGTACAATGTAAGTCAATGGGAAACTCAAGCATTTCTCATGCAGCCCCTTCCCCCCCAGAGGTCTGGAGGGGGTCTAATCGATGGAAATAGTGCTGAAATGACATGGGAACAGCATGGAAGTGACCTGGCAGGTCACTGCTGTGAAAATGTTGTCAGAGTATTACGCCACTTTAACGGACTTACAATAAAATATACACAAACAAAGCTAAAATGGATTTTCTTGGAAAAAATGTTAAGAAACATTCCTTCCATGGTAATGACTTGTATATAAGGCAAAATAAATAGCTATAAACAAAAATGCTCCTTCACACCTTGAGCTATGTTCACACAAAGTGTTTTTGATGTTTCTTGAATTTTTGCCTTGTCTGGCCATGTGGTGTGTGAAACATGATCAGACACATCCTGTTTCATTTATGAAGGAGGGACTCTGAAAGTCACAAAGACTATTTTACAGGACCACCAGGCAACACTTACTATTGTTAGAGGGCCAGCAGTTGGCCCTCACTATTGTTAGAGGGCCATCAGCCGGCAATGCTTTGCATAGCCGTATATTGCTGGTGCAATAAAACATATACATCTGAGGTGGGCAAATTTTCTTTTTCATATATATTCTGTAAAGTTTGAAATTTGGATGTTCAGCTGGCAACCCTCACAATTTATGGATGTCCAGCAGAGTCCCTCACAAGTTATAGAGTGCACATCATTCAACTGTTTATTGTAAAAGGAATGAGAACTACAAATAAAAAAAACACAGTACTTACAGTCAAATATGGTGGAGGTTCAAAGATATTTAAGGGTTGTCTTGCTGCCTCTGGTACAGGGTGCCTTGACTGTTTGCAAGGCATCATGAAATGTGAAAATTACCAAAGGATTTTGGGTCGCACTGTAGTGCCTAGTGTCAGAAAGCTGGGTTTGCATCCTAGGTCATCATACTTCAAGAAGCACCCAGAAATGGATGGAAACAAAGCAACAAAGTACTGGAGAGTTCTGAAGTGGTAATTCCAGCTCCAGTAGCATCATGTCTCCCACCACTACCTCTCACATACCAAAGCTACAGAAAAACTGTGAATAGACACAATAAATCAGTAAATTTTGCTAACTTTTGTTAATTTCGGTCAAATGTGAAAAATTTCTGCCAGCTTCGATGAATTTCTGTCAGCTATGATAAATTTCTGTCAACTTTGACTAATTTCTGAGTACAGATCATCGTAAAAATTATGAATCTGTCAATTAGTGTGTGGAAAAAAAATCAATAAAGTTATGCACTTTGGAAGATATGTATGTGACCAGAATGAACACTCATTTCCAGCTGATGATACCTAGCACCTGTCCCTATTGTAAAAGCAGCTAACAGCGGTATCAATAGGGAATAGAATAGATTTTATTTTTGCAGTATAAGGCAATTATCCCTGGCTGGATCTGTGTAATACGTTATCCATACTGCGATAGCTCACCCGTACACACATTTTAGATAAGAGACGTAATATTTTAGAATAAAAAATAGAATTTAACCGGCTCTGAAAAGTTTTTTTTGGTATGTTACAGCGCTAAACTGTGGAGGACCGCAGATTGTAGATTGTATTAAAAAAACATGAATCTGTCAATGATTTTTGGAAAAAAGGCAATTAAGTTATAGACTGTGTAAGAGATGTATGTGACCAGAATGAACCCTCATTTCCAGTTGATGATACCAGCACCTGTCCCTATTCTAAATGCAGCAAACAGCGGTATCAAAAGGGAATAGAATTTCTTTTGTTTGCTTGCAGCAGCAAGAGTATAAGGCAATAATCCCTGTCTGGATGCATGTACTACGCTTACCAAAGTGCGATAGCTCACCCGTACACGAATTGCAGTTAAGAGAGGTAATATTGTAGAATGAAAAATAGATTTTAACCGGCCCCGAAGGTTTTTTTTGGGGGTACATGGCAGCACTGAACTATGAAAGGAATGCAAGCAACCCTGCCTGCTTTGATGAATTTCTGAATGCAGACTATATTAAAAAACATGAATCTGTCAATGGGTTTTGGAAAAAAAGCAATCAAGTTATGGACTGTTAAAGAAATGTATGCGACCAGAATGAACACTCATTTCCAGCTGATGATACATAGCATCTGTCCCTATTCTAAAGGCAGCTAACAGCGGTATTAATAGGTTGCATCAGCAAGGGGTATAAGGCAATAATCCCTGGCTGGATGCATGTAATAAGCTATCCATATTGCGATAGCTCACCCACACACAAATTTTAAATAAGAGAGTTAATATTGTAGAAAATAGAATCGATTTGAATTGGCCTTCCCATTATTAAGGAGTAGGTCTCATATGCTGTTATTGCATATGCAGTATATGATTCAAGTCAGTTTGAGAAAAAGAGGCTATAACAAAAAAAACTATAAAAACAATGCCAAACAGAAAATTGCAAAAACAGCAAGAAAATAATTTTTACATAGAGATGAATCTTATAACAATACTAACAATTAGTGTTGAGCCACCCCCGTAGTGTTCGAGTTCGGTTCGGTTCGTCGAACACCCATGTGTTCGCCGAACTGTTCGTCGAACTGTTCGTCGAACACCTTAGAACACCGTTAAAACCAATGGCAGGCAAACAAAAACACATAGAAACACATAGAAAACACCTTCAAAGGTGTCCAAAAGCTGACAAACTGCTCAGAAGACACAACTAACACATGGAAAAGTGAAAAGTACATATAGTCATGCGAAAAGAAAAGAGGTGGAGGAGTAAAAGGAGGGGGAGACACAGATATAGGCATGTCATGCCCTTCTAAAATCCAAAAAGTGAGAAGCCGACACGTTCAGTCCGCTCCTGCCCGTGCCACCTCCGTGTCGCCGGGTTTGTGCCAGAGCCGCGGTGAACCCTGACGGCCAGCCCCCCTCTCCCAATACTGGTGCCTGTCCGCTGGTGGGTCGAGCGAGCCCCCCTGTGGTGGAGGCAGCTCTAAGCTTTTTAATTTAAATTGTCTCTCTAATTTGAATAAATACACTTTAAATCCATTTACAAGGATCTATTGGAGGGCAAGTCTCATGCCAGCAGCTGCGTAATTCCAGCTCCAGTAGCGTCCACTAAAGCTGCTGCAGTTAAAAGCTTTTATAAGGATCGAGCTCGGCTGTCCACCGCAAGGCATCCTACTGCCAGTCCGAGCCCCTATGCCTTGGGGTGCCTCCTGATGCTCTTCACTGAGTATCCCGTGGTCCCGAAGCATTTCCTTTGAAAAAATGAAGTGTCCAAACTACAGGTGGTGTAGCTTGCTTAACAGCCGGGATAATCCGCTGACTAGCAGACACTGCTACTAGGCACAAAGTATTTCCTGGGCTAGATGCAGTTAAAAATTTGTAATTAGATACTCTCGTTGGATGCTGAGAAAGCATTCCATAGAGTCTCCTGGCACGCCATATATGATTCTTTTAAAAAGCTTGGGGTAGGGGTCTAGGGGACCCTTTTATAGCCAAAATCACGGCCCTGTATCGCAATACGTCACCTAGGCTGAAGATAAATGGAACTGTAGCACCCTGAGGGCTCGGTTGCTACAGAGGTATTGCACCTCACCCAGAGGTGTGATATCTCACTCTCAGGTAAGGATGTAGTGTGGATCAGGACCCGACACCTGCATGCATTACACCAGATTGCCGTGGGGCAGGGCGACCAATATGCCCCTGAGATGGGCACGACAGTCCCTGTCCCTGGCTGGAGTGGGGGGAGGGAACACTGAGGAAGGGGAACCCTGTAGTGCAGGAGCAGGGAGGAAGCAGTTCCTGGGTGCATTGAGAAGGGAGTATAAAAGGTGGGCACCATCTTAGTTCAGTGCAGAGAAGTCTGAGCAGAAGTGGCAGGGAGCAGGGGCTCTGCATGAGCTCTGCTCCGGAGGCGGGCCTAGTAACAGAGGCCCAGGCCTGGAAGAGGGAGAAGGAAGGAAGAGGAGCGGAGAAGGCTCCAGGAACGAGGAACGAAGGGATCTCAGTGGTGCGGACGGGCGAGTCGCCACCGCACGCCCGAATCCACCTGCGTGGAGGGGTCAGGCCAAAGGGGGAGACCGGTCCCCGAAACTAGTGGAGGCAGGAAACGACCCTCAGCTAGAAACAGGAGGCTGTGACATTTTATGTGGCGCAGCCCCTCGCTACACCCGCTAGGAAGGCACCACATAGGGTCAGGGAAACTGGCGCCAAGTTTACCAAGAGGAGGCCCGAGGCAGCCGGACAGAAGGGTTGGTAAGAAAGGCCAGACAAAGGACACACAAAGGGGGTCCTGTGAAGCACTCCAAAGTTATCTGGGAGTTGTCTGAGCCCCTCACCTGGTGAGCACAGTACGACGTGGGCAGCCGTTACCTGCAGACGTGGTCTGGATAATAAGAACTGTGAGTGAAGGCCCTGGACTGCATCACTGACTCCGTGTCATTACTGCTGCTGCCCTGCACCATCACCCCCATCCTCCGCATACACTGCCCTGAGGCTATACTCCTCCCGTGGGGAGTTATGCTACGCTCTGCTGCACCCACAACACCAGCCTCAGCGGTCTGCCCTGGAGCGGCGGTTCACTCTGACCGCAATCCACGGGTGGCGTAGTCGGACATTTAAACATCAAAACCACATAAATAGTTCCGCCACTGGTTTGACTGCCCTGAGCCATGGAACCGGGTTGCCGCCACGGAGACTACAACCACCAGCATCCACCAAAAAGGGTCCGGCTCCCGGTGTCCCAAGGCCCAGGGGGCGCATCAGAACATTTTCATCACCTTTCACAATCACCAATGGGACAAGGCAGGGATGTTCTCTGTCCCCTCTCTTATACATCCTAGTGACGGAGCACCTGCTCTCATCAATTCGCCATAACCCCAATATTAGGTGGATTGAGGTGGGAGGCACCGAGTACAAGTGCTCTCTATTTGCTGATGATGTCCTAGTATATATCACTCAATCACATATATCCATCCATGCTGTTATGGCTGAAATAGATCACTTTGTTACATGGTCAAATTTTAAAATCAATGCAGCGAAGTCTGAGGCCCTCGATGTCTCCCTCCCCAAATCCATATAGGATTCCATCCAGTCCAACTTTCCCTTTGCCTGGCCCTCACAGGGTATCAAATACTTAGGAATTCCTATTCATAGAGACCTCTCCCATCTATGTTATCTTAATTTTGGGCCCTTTATTGAACAACTCCATACAGACCACGGTTGGCAAGTTAGAACTGTAAGATTCACTACGTGAACCACTGGTGTTTTGTGGAAAAGCACATGTACACTGTGTTCCAAATTATTATGCAAAAAGTGTTTAGGAGTGATAAGGGAAGAATTTGTTTGTTTGTCAGTTAAACTCATTGATGGTGATGTGTGTCAGGGCTCTTTATATCACTGTAAGCAATTGCAGACACCTGTGCTAATTAGTTTGGCAGGTGTGTCCAATGAAAGGCAAGACTACTTAAGAAGGCTGTCTCACATTATTAAGCAGCCTACATTTTCTGCCAAAATGGGAAAGAAAAAGGATGTGTCGGCTGCTGAGAAGCAACAAATTGTGGAGTGTTTAGGTCAAGGCATGACTACAATCAACATTGTGCGATGATCAGGATGAAGTGTCTTGGCAATCAAGAAGTATGTAGCTGATTCACAGTACACACGTGTGCGTGCTGATAAGGGCAAATTGAGGACTCTTTCCTACAGGCAATTACGTCAGGTTGAAAGAGCAGCGGCAAAAAAGCCTTGTCATAGCAGCAGACAAGTTTTTGAAGCTGCTTGTGCCTCCAACGTCCCCCGAACAACAAGATGCAGGGTCCTTCAGAGGTTTGCAGCTGTGCATACGCCATCCTGTCGACCTCCTCTATCCACTTCACACAAGCAGAAACGGCTCCAGTGGGCCAAACATTACATGAAGACTGATTTCAAAACTGTTTTGTTCACGGATGAGTGCCGTGCAGCGCTTGTTGGTCCAGATGGATGGAGTGGAGGATGGCTGGTTGATGGACACCCCACGCAAACACGGCTACAGCGCCAACAAGGAGGAGGTGGAGTAATGTTTTGGGCTGGAATCATGGGGAGAGAGATTGTCGGCCCCTTTAGGATCCCTGAAGGCGCTAAAGATGAACTCCATAATGTATGTGGATTTTCTCAAACAGCACTTCCTGCCATGGTTCAAGAAGAAGAACCGTGTATTTCACAGCAAGATCATTTTTTTGCATGATAATGCACCATCTCATGCTGCACATAAAACATCTGCATCTCTGGCTGATATGGGCATAAAAGGGGACAAACTTATGGTGTGACCCTCATGCTCCCCTGACCTCTACCCCATTCAGAACCTTTGGAGCATCATTAAAAGGAGTGTCTATGATGGCGGGAGGCAGTTCACATCTAAGCAACAGCTCTGGGAGGGTATTTTGTCCTCATGCAAAACAGTTGAAGCAGAAACCATCCAAAACCTGACAAATTCAATGGACGAGAGAGTTCAGAAGCTCCTTTCGAACAAGGGGTCCTATGTGAAAATGTAACATCACCTAGAATAAAGTTTTGAGTTGAAAACTGTTTGATTTCAGTTTCTAACAACCTGCTAATGCTTATAATTTCAAAAATGACCATTTTTTTGGTCTTTATTAAAATGAAAAGGTTGATCGAAAAGTTTGGGGGATCTAAGAGTGTGGCAACCCAGTAGTCATGATTACTTCGAATTCTGACAATATGAGGGTCAGGCTGCAGGTAGTGCAGCAAGAAGGCACTTATGTGTCTTGCGCATCTCGGAGCCCCAAAATTATTTTCCGGGCTAGATGCAGCTAAAAATTATTATTAATTTTAAATCTGGTGAAGCTTTAGTATAGATGGCCTAATAGGATCAGTGCTGCACACTGCTACAAAGCCCAAATTATTTTCCAGTCAAGATACAGATAAACATGATTAGTAATTTTAAATCTGGTGGAGCTTATTATAGATGGCCTAATAGAATCAGTGCTGCACACTGCTACAAAGCCCAAATTATTTTCCAGCCAAGATACAGATAAACATGATTAGTAATTTGAAAGCTTAAAACGGTTGGTAGGGTGATTTTAACCAATCATCAAGCTTTTACTCTCCCCAGGATGACACAGGGGTAGAAAAGTCGTTTCGGATCCATGATTTGTTCATCTTTATGAACGTGAGTCTGTCTACATTATCAGTGGAGAGCCGCGTGCGCTTATCTGTCAGCACACCACCAGCAGCGCTGAACACACGTTCAGACAGAACGCTGGCTGCGGGGCATGACAAGATCTCCAAGGCATAAGTGCCTAGCTCCGGCCATTTATCCAGATTGGAAGCCCAAAAAGAGCAAGGGTCCAGTGACACAGTCATGGCTTCAATGTTTACTTGGAGATACTCCTGTACCATCGTCTCTAGGCGTTGACTATGTGTCAGACTTCTTGTCTCCTGTGGCCTTGCAAAGGATGGGCTAAAAAAGTGGTGAAATGATTCCGCAAAATTGATGTTACCAGCAGATACTGTGGTTCTGTTACGGTTTGAGTGCTGAACACTTGACGGTCCCACGGTTGGCAAGTTGGAACTGTGAGATTCACTACGTGCACCACTGGTATTTTGTGGAAAAGCACATGTAAGATTCTGCAACAGTCTCTGCTGATACTCCTGCATGCGTGCATCCCTTTCTATGGCAGGAATAATTTCTGCAAATTTACTTTTGTACCGGGGATCTAACAGTGTGGCAACCCAGTAGTCAGGATTATTTCTAATTCTCACAATTCGAGGGTCATGTTGCAGGTAGTGCAGCAAGAAGGCACTCATGTGTGTTGCGCATCCAGGAGCACCAAGTCCCTGTTGTGTTGGTGGCGAGGTAACAATCATGCTTCCTTCCTCTGTCCTCTCCCCCCAACCTCGCACAACAGAAATGTGATCAAGGTCTCCCTCATCTGATGAGTCTTCCATCAGTTCGTCCTCCACTTCTTCCTGGGCTCCTGCACCTTCCTCACTAGTTTGGCTGCTACCATGCGCCCTGGTAAAACCATCTCCCCCACCCTCACATGCCTGCCGCCTTGGTGCTGCCGACCGTCTGGACCTTGCAGATGTTAGCCCTTCCGCATACAACTCCTCCTCCTCTACTTCCTCCACCTCCTCTTGTGCCACCACCTGACTCCGAATTCTGTTTAACATGTGCTCCAGCATGTAAATCACCGGAATAGTCATGCTGATAATGGCATCGTCAGCACTAAACATCTTCGTCGCCATTTCAAAACTGTGCAGAAGGGTGCATAGGTCCCTGATCTGAGACCACTCCTCCAGCGTGATTTGCCCCACCTCTGGATCTCGTTGGCCCAGGCTATACGTCAGAACGTATTGCACCAGGGCTTGTCGGTGCTGCCACAGTCGCTGCAACATGTGCAGAGTTGAATTCCACCGGGTAGGCACATCGCATTTTAGCCGGTGAAGTGGCAGGCCCAACGACTTCTGTAGAGATGTAAGTCGCTGAGCTGCGGGATGCGAACGGCGAAAGTGAGCACACAGCGACCGTGCCCTCTGCAGAAGGCCATCTAGTCTGGGATAGTGGGCTAAAAATTGCTGGACAACCAGGTTCAACACGTGAGCCATACAAGGCACGTGTGTGACATTGCCCCGGCGAAGGGCCGCACCCAGGTTTGCAGCATTGTCGCACACGGCCTTCCCTGGTTTCAGGTCCAGTGGAGACAACCATTCATGAAATTGGTTCTCCAGAGCTGACCACAACTCCTCAGCTGTGTGACTCACATTTCCCAGACATTTCAATGTAAAAACCGCCTGATGACGTTGAGCCCTACTGCCAGCATAGTAAGGAGGTGTGCAGGATCCCTTCTGCGCAGTTAGAAAGCTTGTGGCATGACCAGACAGGCTTTGGGTGCAGGTGGAAGACCGAGAGGAGGTTGAGGAGGCAGAAGCAGTGGAGGAACTTTGACATAAAGAGGATTGACGCACAACTCGTGGGGACGGCAAGACTTGGACAGCAGCCCCTTGTCCTGCTGTCACCATAGTTACCCAGTGCCCAGTCAGCGACATGTAACGCCCCTGTCCATGCCTACTCGTCCAAGTGTCTGTGGTGAAATGCACCCTGTCACACACAGTGTTTCTCAAAGAAGCGGTGATGTTGTGTGCGACATGCTGGTGGAGCACAGGCACACCTTTCTTTGAGAAGTAGTGCCGACTGGGCATCTGGTACTGGGGCACTGTGACGGACATAAGGTCTCGAAAATCCTCTGTGTCCACCAGGCGGAAAGGCAGCATTTCTGTAGTCAAGAACTTGCAGATGGTGAAATTCAACCTCTTAGCTTTCTCATGGCTAGGAGGAAATGGTCTTTTACTTGTCCACATCTGAGGGACCGAGGGCTGGCTATTGTGCTTAGACGGGGTTGATAAGGGTGTCCCCGGCAAACTGCCGGTCTGTGAGGAAGATGCAGGCGGACATGTTAGGTTGCCTTAATCCAAAGGTGGTGCTATCGATGTCGGACAGCGCTCAACACCAGCTGGTGTTACCACCTCCAAAGAAAATGATGACCTGCCAATCACGCTGGCTGTTGCGGGTAAAGAGGTGGCAGGTCTGCGCCCCAAAACAGGTGTGACTGCTGTCCCCCCAGTCACAGAGGATGAAGAGGCCGCGGATGCACAAGATATGGCAGACGGTGGTTGGCCCGGCCGGCTAGGCCGCATTGTAGCACACTGAGCTTCCCACTGCAACTTATGCTTCATGTCCATGTGCCGGTTCATGCATGAAGTACTCAAACTATGTATTTTTTGGCCTCTACTTAGCTTTTGCTGACAAATGTTACAGATAACACGAGTTGGGTCATCTTTATCGATCTGAAAAAATGCCCAGGCTATGCAAGGCTTAGCACCCATGCGACCTGAAGAGCCACCACGACTTGTGGTGAGAGGCAGAGTTGTGTTTGAGGATGCAGTTGTTGACGTGCTTCCAGTACTACGTCTCTGTCCAGGAAGGCGCAACCTGACCTCGTCGTCACTAGCATCTTCCTCCACCTCCTCTGCTGACCTCATCTCTTGGCTGACTGTGGGTTGACAGTAAGTGGGATCTCCAACCTCATCATCATCACCCTGTGCGTTATCACACCCGTCGTCCTCAGAGCCAACCTGTTCCTGCCCTGACAAAAAACTAAAGTTGTCGCTCCAATCAGGTATTTGAGTCTTATCATCGTCTTCCTCATTGTCTCCACCAACAGGAGTTACAGTTTGGGAATGAGGGTCTACATTATGGTCAGAACCTTCTGCGTCTGGTCCTGGATCCGACTCATAAAGATTCTGGGCATCAGTGCAGATCATTTCCTCGTCTGGATTCACAGAAGCGCTGGAGTCGACCTCTGATTCCCAGGCTATAGTATGAGTAAACAGCTCTGCAGACTCAACCATCTGTTCTACCTCATACTCAGACGGGCAGCTGGAGATTTGGGAGCTGTGAGGAAGCAAGTGCGATTGGGGTGACACCTTTGAGGACTGGAGTATTTGTGATGTTGAAGTTGATGTGGAGGAGAGCCCAATTAAAGGAGCACTTGATATCCGTTGAAGCACCTGCTGTTTTTGTGCCTCATCTGGAATTTGTAGCGATTGGCGTGGCCGTAAGAAAGGGATCTTATCACATTGTCCGCTAAAAGAAGTAGACATTTTAGTTTGGCTGGAAGATGGTCTTTCTTCTGCAGATGTTACTGTTGCTTTAACACCTACCCCACGGACACAACCTTTTTTCCCCTTCCCAACACGCCTATTCCCCTTTCCACCAGCAGCAGGCCTTTTTCCACTCATTTTGGTGGTTAACTAATTAACAACTCTGGAGTTGTTTGCACAAAAAAACAATGGATGGGAACCGAGCAGAGCTGAGTGGCCAAACTGTGGTATTAGGCCAAAACTATTGGCTGGGTTAGATGCAGAAAAAAATTATATTCAATTTGCAACCTGATGGAGGTCAGTATAGATGGACTAATAGAGAAAGTCCCACACACTGCTAGAAGGCCAAATATTTTTTCAGAGCTAGATGCAGAAAAAAATATATTCAGTTTGCAACCTGATGGAGGTCTGTATAGATGGATTAATAGAACAAGTCCCACACACAGCTAGAAGCCCAATATTTTTTCAGAGGTAGATGCAGAAAAAAATATATTCAGTTTGCAACCTGATGGAGGTCAGTATAGATGGACTAATACAACAAGTCCCACACACAGCTAGAAGCCCAATATTTTTTCAGAGGTAGATGCAGAAAAAAATATATTCAGTTTGCAACCTGATGGAAGTCTGTATAGATGGATTAATAGAACAAGTCCTACACACAGCTAGAAGCCCAATATTTTTTCAGAGGTAGATGCAGAAAAAAATATATTCAGTTTGCAACCTGATGGAGGTCAGTATAGATGGACTAATACAACAAGTCCCACACACAGCTAGAAGCCCAATATTTTTTCAGAGGTAGATGCAGAAAAAAATATATTCAGTTTGCAACCTGATGGAGGTCAGTATAGATGGACTAATACAACAAGTCCCACACACAGCTAGAAGCCCAATATTTTTTCAGAGGTAGATGCAGAAAAAAATATATTCAGTTTGCAACCTGATGGAGGTCAGTATAGATGGACTAATACAACAAGTCCCACACACAGCTAGAAGCCCAATATTTTTTCAGAGGTAGATGCAGAAAAAAATATATTCAGTTTGCAACCTGATGGAGGTCTGTATAGATGGATTAATAGAACAAGTCCCACACACAGCTAGAAGCCCAATATTTTTTCAGAGGTAGATGCAGAAAAAAATATATTCAGTTTGCAACCTGATGGAGGTCTGTATAGATGGATTAATAGAACAAGTCCCACACACAGCTAGAAGCCCAATATTTTTTCAGAGGTAGATGAAGAAAAAAATATATGCAGTTTGCAACCTGATGGAGGTCAGTATAGATGGACTAATACAACAAGTCCCACACACAGCTAGAAGCCCAATATTTTTTCAGAGCTAGATGCAGAAAAAAATTATATTCAATTTGCAACCTGATGGAGGTCAGTATAGATGGACTAATAGAATGATGCTATGCCCAAAAGATTTTACTTCACTAGGTGCAGTAAAAAAATTGGTATTCTATACACAGGTCGTATATCTTGCAACACAGATAGGCTACTCCACTGACTAACACACTCTGCAATAGGCCAAAAAGGATTAGCTTTGCTAGATTCAGCCAAATGCTGTGAAAAAAACTTGCACAGCACTGGCACAGACCTGCCTGGCAAAAACTGATAGGAACTGATGTAACCTAGTCCTGAAAAGGACTCCAATTACAATTAGTCTTTACTCCCACAATCTATCTATTTAAGAGCACAGACCTGCCTGATAAAAGTCGTAGGAAATGCTGTAACCTAGTCCTTAAAAGGACTGCAATCACAACTATTCCCTACTCCCAAGCTATCTGTAGATTTGTGCGAAAATTGGCTTGAAATTAACAAGGTATAGCGCACACAGCAACAGCGGTGCCGTCTAACACGCAGCTGCAGCAGTGAGAAAATGGTGGCGACGGGGAAAATGGCTTGGTCTTATAGGGCAAGGACATGTGACATACACTGCCAATGACACATGCCCTTGCTTGTGTGAAAAAAAGCACTTCGCTCCGTGTGTGCGCTGCTGATAGGCTGACAGATTGCACCTCCCCACTGTAAATGCGGGAAAGAGAAAAAAAAAATGGAGATCTTCATTGTTCCTGCAGAGATCCATCCCCTGCCCCTCCCCCCACCCCGCTGTACACTCAAACTGCGTATTAACATTAATTTTCATCATTACTGAGAAAAAATCCAGTTATGATTTTGGTGCACGAACAGTTATCGAACATAACCTCGAACAGCCGAATTTTTCTCAAATTGTTCGTGTTCGCCGAACGGCTCGAACACCGCCCAAAACAGCTCGAATTTGAGATTGGCGAACAGTTCGAGTAGAACAACGCTCATCTCTACTAACAATAAGAAAAATTGAATTAAAATTAAAAATATGACTGTGAATTTTGTTATCTTTTATAGCAATCAATTTAATTGCATTAAGCGAATCATCAAAAAATACTGCCAGTACTTAATCAGGATGAGGTTCTAGTTAGGATTCTTGGACAGGGCTACAGCTTTATTGAAAAAAAGAGGCAAGTCTTTGGGAGATTTTCTTTCTTCCAGTCTTTATGAAAATAAAAAAACTCCTGCTAAAACGTGGCTGTCACAAACTGATTTTTTCAAGTGTGGAGGTAACAAATGCATAGTTTGTCAATATACAACTAAACCAATTCTATAAAAAATAAAAACTAAGAATCTTTCAAAATTAAATCATTTATTAATTGTGATACCACACATGTTGTGTATTCAATAGTATGCACACAGTGTCATATAATGTACATATGATGCACCACCAGAAAGTTAAAAACAAAGATTGCAGTACATATTGCTGACTTTAAAAAGAAAAAAGCTGTTAAAACTTAGGACGCTGCCAAACATTTTTCTGAATTGCATGAAGGAAGTTACGAGGCTTTCACTTTTTCAGATGTGACAGAGTTAATAAACCCAAACGAGGAGGGGACTGGAAAAAAATCTTATTAAAAAATGAGGCATCATGGATAATGAAATTAAATACTTCATCACATTTGGGACTTAATTATCGCAATGATCTTATGTATATTTATTAAGGTATATGAAAGGGAAAGAAATAAGGGATAAAAGAGGAGTGGGTTGTTGTTTTTTTGGGATACTATATAGTATAAAATTCATTTCACCATTTATGGAAAGCTTTGTCTGGGCAATATAACAGTAAATGTGGATAGCTTTCATCCCAGACACATTTTGAATGTTATCCTCTATGGTAAATGGTTTGTATCTATTCAGACTCTGCGTCTTTTCTGAACAACAATATATGATTGACATCCCACAATGTCTGTCCACTATCTCATCCTTCTTCTCTGCCATATTTCTAAAACTTAACATGGATAAAACAGAATTCATCATCTTTCCACCCTCTCATTCATATCCCCCATCTGACCTATCCATCAACATCAATGGCTGTTCACTCTCCCCAGTCCCACAAGCTCGCTGCCTTGGGGTAACCCTGGACTCTGATCTCTCCTTCAACCCACATATCCAAGCCCTTTCCACTTCCTGCCGACTCCAACTCAAAAATATCTCCCTCATCCGCGCATTCCTCAGCAAAGATTCTGCAAAAACACTAGTGCATGCCCTCATCATCTCCCGCCTTGACTACTGCAACCTCCTGCTCTGTAGCCTCCCTTCCAACACTATCGCGCCCCTCCAATCTATCCTAAACTCTGCTGCTCGACTAATCCACCTGTTCCCCGGCCTCTCCCCTCTGTCAATCCCTTCACTGGCTCCCCATTGCCCAGAGACTCAAGTTCAAAACCCTAACCTTGGCATACAAAGCCATCCACAACCTGTCTCCTCCATACATCTGTGATCTAGTCTCCCCGTACCTACCTCCATGCAACCTCTGATCCTCACAAGATCTCCTGCTCTACTCCCCTCTTATTTCCTCTTCCCACAATCACATCCCCCCTACTCTGGAACTCTCTATCCCAACACATCAGACTCTCGCCTACCGTGGAAGCCTTCAAAAGAAACCTGAAGACTCACCTCTTCCGACAAGTGTACAACCTGCAGTAACCACCGCTTCATCATACCGCTGCATGACCACCTCTACCCCCACCTACTGTATCCTCACCCATCCCTTGTAGATTGTGAGCCCTACCAGTCGCTGACTCGTTTTGTTAAGGTTATGTAAATGTTTTTGCTATGTATACCCCCTTTTTCACATGTAAAGCGCCATGGAATAAATGGCGCGATAATAATAAATAATAATAAAATAATAAATATGATTCAGGGCAGATTAAGATAAAGAGATTATAACAAAAATGTGGATAGCTGTCATCCCAGACACATTTTGAATGTTATGATAAAGAGATTCTAACAAAAACTATAAAGAATGCTGAACATAAAATTGCAAAAACAACAATTGTTATGAGGAAAGAAAAATATTTAAAAATTATTATTTTTTTTATTTTTGTTTGCCTTTATTTCATTATCTTTCATTTTGCTATGTGAAACATTGTTTAAATTGCAGAATATTGTGTATTTTTTGATATTTGAATTTATTGATTCACTGCACATGTGTTTGCATATAATTAATTAATTCTAGTCATCATGTCACTGTAGTGGGAGTGTGTTAATGTTTTTAAATGAGGAAGCAACATACGAGGGACATGTTACGATTAAGACTGCTAAAGTCGAAACACGTCCACACAAGAACAGTGTCCTGTTTGTGAACTGATTTTAATGGAAATGTAATAAACCTGCCAAGATTTTACTGGAGACGCTGGCTTTTTTTGTTATATTGGATTTATTTGCTAATGGCTGAGGGGCTTGCTGGATCTGCGTAACCTATGCAATGGCGGATGCCTACAACGACGAGCTTATCTAGTTTTCTTATAGGGAGGTAATCGTTAGGAAAACAGACAGAACCACAGCAAGCTGTAGCTTCCAGGACTGACAGAAGGTCAAAACCCAAACTCCGATTTTTATTAGATCAAGGTTATGCCCACATAACTCCCCTTGGTGAGCTCATATACGGGCTGGCCGTGGACTGTGATAGGTCTTTTGGAATTTTATGAGATCTGCAACTTTTGACCCCTGAGGTCCCAGGTGGGAAATATTGTCCTCATGTTTCCTGTCACAATTTTACCTTTCTATAGAGATGAAGCATGGCGTGGATAGCATCATCCATCTGATTAATATTAGGTTGGAGGCGTTAGAATGGCCTTATGGTGATGTGAGTGAATGCATTATGATCATACCTTTGATACGACACCGAAAATAGATCTCCCATAAATATCGGATCAATGCAAACTCCAATATTCATCACTGACCACTGGCTCCAGAGAGTCTGAAACAAGTGCTATGAACAAAGGAAGCTCCGCCTCTGAATATACGAATCCTAGGCTTAGTATCTGGTTCTCAGAGCAGATCTCTGCTGTAATTACCTGTTCATGGCAGGAGATCTTATTTCAATGGAGGTTGGAGTGTCAGCACACCAGTTAAAATTAGTTTCTCACTTCCCCAGTTATAATTAATTCCAGATGTTTAATATGAGGGTGATATGTTCCCTCTCCAGAGATGTCTTTATGGATTTTAATTTTTCCCCACGACACCTCCCCCTTTTAGAGGTGGCATGGAAAACTGATTTACAGATCATCTCTCAAGCTCATGTCACGGCACAACCTCCATGGATCCCACAATACCCTCTCCTTCTTGGACTCAGATATGGGCTTCTTTGTGAGATCACTCAGCACCCCAAGACTGGCATCTATGGGTAGTACAGTATGAAACTCCTGGCTAGAGGTAGCCAGAAGTGACATTAAGGCCCCAACCTGACAGGCACCCTCTATTATCCTCTCGGGGTGAGTAACTAGTTCTGTTATCCCACTGGATGATGAGGGTCAAGAAGGCAGTGTGTTACCTGTGTTCTGGGCACTCTGACTGTGGGTGGCAGTGGCAGTAGGCTGATAACACTTTATCATCAGCTTTACAGGCTACGAGAAACTCTTTCCTCTCATCCTCACAGACTGGAGATACTACTTTACCTCCATCCTGACAGGCTATGGGTACTGCTTTCCCACCATCCTAACAGACTGTGGGTAATACTTTTCCCTCACGCTAACGGGCTGTGGGACATACTTTCCCATCATCTTGACAGGCTGTAGATAACACTTTAGCATCACCTTGACATGCTGTGGGCAACACTTTCCCATCACCCTGACAGGCTATGAGTACCGCTTTCCCATCACTTTGACAGACTGTGGAACATACTTTTCCACCATCCTGAGAGGTTGTGGATAACACTTTCCCATCACCTTGACAGGCTGTGGGCAACACTTTCCCATCATCCTGATGGGCTATGAGTGCCGCTTTCCCATCACCCTGACAGCCTGTGGGTAACACTTTTCCCTCACCATGACAGGCTGTGGGACACACCTTTCAACAACCTTGACAGGCTGAGGGGGTTTGAAAAGGCCTGCAGAGAGTACCAGTTGCCTGATGACCAGTGCGCTTGAGGCAAAGCTCTGGAAGTTTTCACCGCTCTTCCTTGAGAATAAGATGGAAACTATGAGGCCATCAAACAGGCCCTGATAAGGAAATATCACCCAACTTCTGAAGTGTACCGAAAAAAGTTCTGGACCCTCCAATGTGGACATCACGACATCTACGGTTACAAATATTAGAGACCTAGAGCAGTTTGCAAAAGAAGAGTGGTCAAAAATTCCTGTTAAGAGTTGTAAGAAGCTTGTTGTTGGTTATAGGAAGCAATTTATTGCAGTTATTTATTCCAAACGGTGAGCAACCAAATATTACGTTGAGTGTGCCAATAATTTTGTCCCGCCCATTTTTGGGCTTTTGAGTGTAATGATGTCAAATTTGCCTTTTTTTTCTAGTTTTTGTGTTGTTCCAATACACACAAAGGAAATAAACATGTGCATAACAAAATAGGGGTAATTGCAATAATTTTCTGGGAGAAATACTTCATTTTATGGAACAATTTCAAGGATGCCAACTGCCAACACTTTCGGCCATGACTGTATAGTCAATTGTAGTTGCTGTGTACAGTGATTCTCGAACGCCTTTCTTGTTAAGTATATAACAAATGTGCATCGCTCTAATTACTGCAGTAGCACAAGTATGGCAGTGTTACATTTTCTACTGGCTACTCCACTGGTCCTAGAAACAGCAAGTATTTCACCCAGGGCAGCTGCTGGTAGACTATTTTATCATCATATTGTATACTACAAACTTTAGAGTCTGAACTTTGCAGTAAAATCGATTTCTTAGCAGCAAAGATTAACTGTTCTAAATCTCACAAAACCTCTATATAGCAATCAATCCAGTTACCAAATAGTCATACTGTATGACCAGAGTGCTTTTCTTAATATAATGCTGTATATTGCAAAATAATTTACCCAGGATAATGTACCAAAATCTAATAGGGTAATAAACTTTATTAACAAAAAAAAAATGGACAACTTATAAATAAATGTGTGCAAAATTGGAAATTTAGATATCATAAAAATCAATATAACTATAACTATAGATAAGGATTTTTTTTGTCTATATAGTGCAACTGAGGCGCCGAGAGATGGGCGGGGGAAGCAGTGAATATTAATTAAGCATTTACATTTGCTTAACTGGCAGATAAGTTATTTAAAAACAAATAAACACACACAAAAGGCTATTATTTAAAAAAACACTCCCCGACAATTAACCTCATTTACCAATTTATTAGAAAGTAAAGGTCCCGCGCAGGTCTGACATTGTCCACGGCACCACGATCACTGCTCCAACGTCCACAGCATATGAAGCCTCGGTCACACAACGAAGCTTGATATGCAGTAGCAGCCGCTGCTGGTTCTCACGCAGAGGGTAGCGCGAGAGCAGGCCACTGTGACGAACGGTGACTTCAGGAAGGTTACCACCTGTCACAGATACTGTGTGACTGCGTGGAAAACAGCATCTGTGACTGGCAATAACTATACTGACGTCACCGCTGATCACAGACACTGTCGGGAGTGCTGCGAGATTGGTGTGACAGCCTATGAAGCTCCGTTCTCTGAATGGGGCTCCATATGCTGGAATTTTAGACGGGGCTCGTCGTGGGACATTGATGTGGATTATGGAGGATCCATTGGACTACAGCAGACTAACATGACATTTTTTGGCGGAAATAATTGGTTAAAGAGGGTGTCTGGGTTTTTATTTGTTAAAATAAAGGACTTTTCTGTGTGTGTGTGTGTGTGTGTGTGTGTGTGTGTGTGTGTGTGTGTGTGTGTGTGTGTGTGTGTGTGTGTGTGTGTTTATTGATTTTTACTTATAGGATTAGGTCAGGTTGTCTGACTGACTGGGGTTGTCTTACTAACCCCAGGGCTTGGTGTTAGCTCCAGCTGCTGACATCAACCCCTAATCCCTTTACACCAATAGCCACCACACCAGGGCAAACGGGAAGAGCTGGGACATGGCTAATGTGATGTGCCAGTTCTGGGGCAGCTGAGGTCTGGTATTTTAGGCTGGGAAGGGGCCAAAAAGCATGGCCCTTCCTTGCCTGATAATATCAGCGTGCAGCTGTCTGCTTTGCCTTAGATGGTTATTAAAAATAAGGGGGACCCCACGCCATTTTTTAAAATGTATTTCTAGAAAGCTGCCGAATATCTTCCGGCTATTTCTCTGTGAACTAAGGTTATCAGAGTTCACAATCTCCAAGTGTTCCAGCAGCTGGAAACTCTAGTAACCTTAAAGTCTCCCTTAAAGGATACCTTAAGGTTGCCACACCTAACAGTCGCTGGGTCACGCAGAGTGAAGTCCAGCAGTCCGACAGTCCTCGTGACCCAGTGGAAACGCTGTAGTACGTCGGACTGCCATACTGCACTCTGCTTAACACGGTGACAGCACAGTCCACCACTCAAACGTGCTACAACGATTTCGCCAGGTCACGCGGATTGGCGGATTGCCGGACTGCCGGTCATGGTGCCTCGTGAGACACCGGCAGTTGTGAACTGATGTAACCTCACAGACATCACTGAGGTTACATCAGTTCATAGTCGGCAGATCTCGCATGGCAGTGTGCCCGGCAGTGGCGGCTGCAAAAGCCTATGGAGAGTCATTACGGCGCTCCATATGCTTCAGATGACGTTGGACATCATAGTATCGTTGGACTAGTTTGGAACTGCATGGGATTTGTTTTGTTTTTTAATAAATGGGAGAACGAGGGCATTTGTCGGGGAATGTTTTCGTGAATACAGGATTTTCCTTTTTTTTTACTGGGTTAGTAATTGGGGTGTCTGACAGAAACCTCTCCATTTCTAACCCCAGGGGTTGATGCCAGTCATCAACCCCAAATCCCATTACCCCAATTGCCACCGCACCAGGGCAATCAGCAAGAGCCTAGCCAGGGTGCCAGAGTTGGGGCATCTAATGTGATGTGCCAGTTCTATGGTGGCTGTGGGCTGGTATTTTAAGACTGGGAAGGGGCCAATAACCATGGACCTTACTAGCCTGATAATATTAGCCCGCAGCTGTCTGCTTTGCCTTAGCTGGTTATTAAAAATAGGGGGGACCCCACGTCATTTTCTTTAATTATTTATTTATTGCTAAAAATGACAGGGAAATATGGTGAGAGATGTTTTTTTTTTCTTCTCCTTTTTTTATTTTGCCCTATATACAAATCATTACACAGGAAATAATGTTTCCTAACCCTTTTTCCTGTAAAATCCATTTTATCTAGGGTTTTGTATGTTTTATTGTCAGTTCATAAAAGTGGCATAACAACCTTCTTCCCAGCAGCGACCTGGGAGTCAGCGATGCATCCAGGGGTCTTCCCCATGCTGTTCCCATTCCATTTCGGCAGTGTTTCCATCCATTTCAGTGATTTTCTGCCCTCCCACCCCAGACCTCCTGGTAGGGTCTGCCAGAAAAATGCTTGAGTTTCCCATTGACTTCCATTATGCTCGTTACTCAAAACGAGCTCCCGAGCATTATGATTTGTTCGATTAGGGTAACGAGCACCCTTCCATTTTAGTGCTTGCCCATCACTAAGGCTGTGTGCCCACGATGCGTTTTTAAGCTTTTCCGCAGCGGCAATTCCGCTGCAGAAATGCTTAAAAAACGCTTGGTAGAAGGCCTGCCATGTTCCTCAATGATAATACGCATGTGCTGTGCACATGCTGCGGAAATTTCTGCTGCGGATTATCATTACGGAAAAAAACGCAGCACTACCAATTATTTTGCAGAAGCGCTGCGTTTTCGCCACCATTGACTTGCATTAGAACGCATGGAATCTGAATTACTGCATCTGTAGATGCGCATTCCATGCGTTTCAATGTGCGGATGGTCCCGGGTGTGGAGGAGAGGAGACTCTCCTCCGGACCCGGGTATCATAGAACATGTAAAAAAAAAGAATAAAATTTAAAATTAAATATTATACTTACCTTCTGATGTCCCCCGGTGTGCTTGTCTTCGCTTGCCGGCAGATCGCGGAGGACTGAAGGACCTGCGCTGACGTCATTTAGTCATGTGACGGCAGATCCTTCAGTGTACCGCGAGCTGCCGGCAAGCCAGGACGGATCGAATAAAGATTCCGGGGGCCATCAGAAGGTAAGTATATATTTATTTTTTTATTTTTTACGGTCACACTATATAAATCCATGCCGTTTGCATGGATTTATATAGTGTGACCAAGTTTTCAAGCACTTTCCAAGTGATGCTAAAATGGCTTGGAAAGCGCTTGTCAACCCGCATGCGGAAATGCATATGAAGAACACTTCACATCCGCATGTCCCTGGGAGCAAAAATGCATGTACAATCCACATGTACAATCCGCATGCGTTTTTTCTGCCTGGGAGATGCAGAAACGTTCAGGAAAAAATCCAGAACATTTCTGCATCGTGGGCACATAGCCTAATGGTTATAAAATGGGCACGAGCTGTGTCTTGTCCTACTTATACTCTTAAACACACAAAAAGAAAATAATCATCACATGCTATGTGTCCGCCCAGATACCATATATACCTACAAATGTGACACATAGTCAGAATACTTAAAATGTAATATTCGTTTCATCATCTAAAATATACAACAGGTTAAAATGGAAAAAGAATGCCCAAAAGAATGAGCGCTAAGGAGTCAGCACTTGCTATGTCATAATTGAATGGTTACAAACTACTATAGTATGGAAATGGTGTACAAAAACACATGCAAGAAATATAAATGTATATCTAAATATTGGTACCACTCACGTTACATGCCATATATATTATTAGATATAAAGTGCCTAGTGCATAAACAAAACATATCAATAAGCATACAGCATGATTATAAACAATATAGATGTTGTAAATATAAATAAATAGTGTAATACACCAAGTGTCCAATATAAAAATATCAACTATATATCACCAGATAAAAACATTATCAGAAGGGAGGCCAACTGTGTCGGGCATGGACAATCTGACACAGGGGGTGAGTGTCTACATCGATGTGATTTTCCAGCCTTTAGTCTTGGCCCTTCTGTTCTACAGCCGGAATACCATGGATGTTTTAAGGAAATTGAAGGATATGTTGGTCCCTGAAAACACGTTGTTGACTTGTCTGGGTGTCGAGGCGTTATATAGTTCCATACTCCATGATAAGGGGTGTGGGGCTGTTGAGCACTTTTTAAGATCAAGAGCCACACATTTACAACCACATCGGTGTTGGAACTCATTGACTTCGTACTGAGGCATAATTTTTTTCTTTTCAATGGGTGTGTCTTCCACCAGCTCAGAGTACTGCGATAGGGAGCCCGTGTGTACCCACGTGTGCAAATTTATTCCCTAGCCTGGTGGGAGGAGAGAATCGTCTTCTCTGAGAGATTTGGGAAATGGACCTATTCCATCATGCTATGGCTACACTTTACCGTCGACGTCATTATTCTTTGGATGGGTACTGTAGATGATTTCACTGAGTTTACGGAAGCATTAAATAATAATGACATTGGTCTTAGGGTTACTTCAAAGTTATAGCAAAGGGAGATCTCCTTTTTGGATTTAAAGATGGCCATACAGCAGAATGGTACACTCTCCACTAGAGTCTTCAGCAAAAAGACAGCAACCAACAGTCTCTTGAAATGGGAGAGCCATCTTCCTGTTCCATTTAAAACTGGAATTCTAAAAGGGCCGTTTCTAAGTGTCAGGAAAAACTCCTCAACACTCAATGACTTTAACATGCAAGCCAAAAAGCTGACGGGAAGATTTCAGAGACGGAGTCATCCTAAACGGGTCCTTATAGTGCCTTTGATCATGCATTAGCAACACCAAGATCCAAACTCTTGCTTCCACAGAAAAGGAAAGAGGAGGATCAACATATTGGAATGGTTGGTGTACCTATGATAATAAACGGAGAGAAATCAGAAATCTGTTTGACACCCATTGGCCTATCCTGAGAATTGATGAGGATCTTTGAAGGATAATTATGGAACATCCCTGTTACTTACCGATGAAGGAGGAACCTTCAGGATGACCTGGTCCATAATCACTTTATACCAGAGGTGCCGAAGACGAAATGGTTGAATCAATGTGGCTTAAAGGGAACATTCAGATGCGGCACATGCAAGACCTGTGAATATATAGGCCGAGGACCAGAGTTTGAAAGTGCATCCACTGGTCAAAAATCTGTATGCTGTGATTTTATAAATTGCAAATCCCAAGGTGTGGTTTATCTGATCACATGTTCTTGCCCCTTTACTTATGTGGGCAAAACCATTTGTCAGTTTTGCAGACGGATTCTTGAACATGTGGGTGATATTAACAGGAAGGAGGATAAACCTTTTGGCAAACACATATGACTGCACCAGAAGGATGATGACAGGTGCCTTCGTTTTCAGGGCATTGAGACTATTCAGCCATCCCCTAGGAAAGATGACTTTGACAACAGAGTATTGCATAAGGAAGCTTAATGGATCTTTCGACTCCAAAGTGTCAAACCACAGGTTCTCAATGATGCGATTTCTTTTGTACCATTTATATAGTTTTACTATTTTAATATTATTTTGATGTTTCTTTATAAGTATGGAGTTAGATATTTCTTCCTTTATAGGTAACAATTACTCAGTAGGCCCCTCCCCATGCCTTCCCTTCCCTATTATTCCCTTGTGGATTTATTTTGTTATCCATTATTGTCCCCTTTGTGGCTTTTCACACATATTAACATGGACTGGTACGCTTTTGTTCTATAGTGTGGCTGGTAGTACTGCATCTCTATTGGACAATGTGTTCCTCTCTGCTGTACTCTCTATTGACTATGTGAGCCAAGCCCACTGTGACGTGAATATGGGGAATCCCACTCTCTGAGATCTGATTCGTTACTTGTTACCCACTCGGATAGGACCGGGTTCCACGTCACTTAGTTAGCAGAGCCGAGAATGACCGGCATCTTGGCGGCGTTATTTGACATATGCTTCTGCACAAACAGGACGCACCTTCAACATCCTGCTTTTAACAATGTATATACGATTATGTCTACCCAAAAACAATTAGGTTTAACTCCCTTGAACCATAGGTAGAGTGAAGCACTGACGTGCTTAGAATGATTAGGAAGGATACGATAAGCACACACTATGGTCAGAGCGTTATGCGATATGGACAATGGTGCAATATCTTTAGGATTGAAAGTTAGATAACTGATGGATTAGGGTGTCGCGTGAGACTGAACATGTGAAGATAGCTACACGCATCCCATAAATTAAGTCTATTACCCTAAATACATAGATCAATAAAATATAATAAAGGGAATCGCCATTTGACTCAAGCTATATGTACTTCTAACTTCAGCTCCATTACCAGCTAGCATGGCTAGAGCAAATATTTGAAATTTGAAGATATCACCTACTTTTAAGCACTTAACCCCATAAGGACGGAGCCAATTATGTCCTTAATGACCAAGCCAAATTTTACAATTCTGACCAGTGCCACTTTATGAGGTAATAACTCTGAAATGATTCCCACTGATTCTGGGACTGTTTTTTGTGACATACTGTACTTCATGATAATAGTAAAATGTATTCAATATGACTTTTGTTTATTTGTGAAAAAATTTGAAATTTGGTGAAACTTTTGAAAATTTTGCAATTTTCAAAATTTTGATTTTCATGCCCTTAAATCAGAGAGATATGTCACACAAAATAGTTAATTACCATTTCCCACATGTCTACTTTACATCAGCACAATTTTGGAACCAAAATTTTTTTTGTTAGGAAGTTATAAGGGTTAAAAGTTGACCAGCGATTTCTCATTTTTCCAACAAAATTTACAAAACCATTTTTTTAGGGACCACATCACATTTGAAGTGACTTTGAGGGGCTTTTATGAGAGAAAATACTCAAAAGCGACACCATTCTAAAAACTGCACCCCTCAAGGTGCTCAAAACCACATTCAAAAAGTTCATTAAACCTTCAGGTGCTTCACAGGAATTTTTGAAATGTGGAAGAAAAAAATTAAAATTTAACTTTTTTCACAAAAATGTTATTTTAGAATGTTATTTTAGACCCAATTTTTTTTATTTTTGCAAGGCTAACAGGGAAAAATGGACCCCAAAATTTGTTGTGTAATTTTACCTGAGCACGCCAATACCCCATATGTGTTGGAAAACCACTATTTGGGCGCACAACAGGGTTCGGAAGGGAAGGAGCACCATTTGACTTTTTGAATGTAAAATTTGCTTGAATAATTAGCAGAAGACTTGTCGCGTTTAGCGAGCCCCTGATGTACCTAAACAGTGGAAACCACCCTCAAGTGACAACATTTTGGAAACTTATCTAGATGTGTGGTGAGCACCCAGAACCCCCAGGTGCTACACAGAAGTTTATAACATAGAGCTGTGGAAATTAAAAAGTCATAGTTTTTCCACAAAAATGATATTTACCCCCAATTTTTTTATTTTCACAAGGGTAAGAGGATTAATGGACCCCAAAAACTGTTGCGCAGTTTCTCCTGAGTATGCCGATGTAAGGGGGAAGACCGGGGTGTAAGTACTTTCAGAGCAAGGGATCCGGAACTGCCGGGGCCGTACCTCTTATTGCAGGGGGAAGACAGACTGCTAGCAGAGGAGTCATGTGACAGGGAAGCAGGGGGGTGTCGAGAGAGAGAGCTGGGAGGTCAGGTGACAGAGGGACTCCTGGTGTGACTAGAGGGAGGAAGAGACGAGTACGCTTTGCGCGGGAAAGCGGAGCTGGATCCGGCTCAGCAGAGCAGCGTGAGAGGGTCCAGGCTCCTGGCTCCAGGACTGGGAGCAAGAGCCGAGTGCAGTGGACCAGAGGAGTCAGGCCAACTAGAGAAGAGACGCAGGATTGGTGGAGCCGGGCACACGAGGTGCCGTGTTATGGACTAGGAGCTCAGCGGGTAAAACCGGAGACCGCCCGCTGCCACCAGAAGACAGAGCATTGTTTGGGCGGGGACGCCTGAAAAATCAACACCGGCATCAGCGTGCATCTGCCTTGTGAGGAGCGAGAGTCAGCTAAGCGAAAAAAAACTGTTGATTATAACCGGTTTGACTCTGCTACATCCAGTTAAACTGTGAACTGTCAGTGATAGACTTTTACCTGCTTTTACCTTGTTTTTCCCCTGATACTCTCTGCATGGAGATTTACCCTGTTATTATAAACTTCCCCTGTTTATTAACCCCGTATTGGCAGCTCTGTGTTTCTGTGTCGCTGCATCTAAAGTGCCCGTGTTACACCGATACACCATATGTGGGGAAAATAAACTTTTTGGGTGCACAGCAGGATTCAGAAGGGAAGGAGCACTTTGTGACTTTTTGAACGCAAAATCGGCTGGAATCGAGAGCGGACGCCATGTCGCGTTGTTTGGAGAGCCCCTGATTCGCCTAAACAGTAGAAATCCCCCACAAGTGACCGCATTTTGGACACTAGATCCCTGAAGGATTTTATAAAGGGGTATAGTGAACATTTTGAACCCAGAGGTACGACACAGAATTTGATAACATTAAGTCATCATATTGAATAAGTTGTCATTAGTCTTGAGCGCAAGTGCTCAATATTTGAGTTTGCATCGGGTACTCGGGTATGCACCAAGTATCGTGGGTGCTCGAGTCACATGCTCGAGTCCCTCCCCGCATGTTTCACGATTGTTAGACACCCAAAAAAAAACATGTGAGGATCGCTCGTGCATGGCAGGCAATTCCCGCAAGTTTTTTTTGGCCGCGAAGCATATGGGGCGGAGACTTGAGCACGTCACTCGAGCACCCGCAATACTCGGATACCCGATGCAAACTAAAGTAGCGAGCACTTGCGCTCAACACTAGTCACCATATCGCCATAATTTTTTTTCTCTTCACTTTTGAAAAAATCCCAACCCCAACCCTAACGCAACCCTAACACAACCCTAACTCTAATCCTAACCGTAACCCTAACACAGCCCTAACCCTATCACAACCCTAACCCCTATCCTAACTCTATGAGAAGACTAACCCTATCAGATCCCTAACCCTAACACAACCCTAACCCTAACACAACCTTAACATAACCCTAACACAACCCTAATCGTAACCCTAACATATCCCTAACCCGAATCCTAACCCTAACACAATGATAACAGTAACTCTAACGCAACTCTAAACATAATCCTAACCCTAACACAACCATAACTCTAATCCTAACCCTAACACAACCCTAACCCTAATCCTAACCCTAACACAACCATAGCTCTAACCCTAACACAACCCTAACCCTAACACAACTGAAACCCTAACCTTAATACAACCCTAAACCTAACACAACCCTAACCCTAATCCTAACCTTAACCCAACCCTAATCCTAACCCAAACCCTAGCACAACCATAACCCTAATCTTAGCCCTAGCACAACCATAACCATAATCCTAACCCTAACACAACCTTAACCATAACCCTAACACAACCCTAACCCTAATCCTAACCCTAACACAACCCTAATCCTAATCTTAACACAACCCTAACTCTAATTCTAATCGTAAACCTAACATAACTCTAACCCTATCAGAACACTAATCCTAACACAACCCTAACCCCAACACAACCTTAACATAACCCTAACCCTAACACAACCCTAATCCTAACCCTAACACAACCATAACAGTAACCCTAACACAACCCTAACCCTAATCCTAACACAACCCTAACCCTAACACAACCCTAATCCTAACACAACACTAACCCTAACACAACCCTAACCCTAATCCTAACCCGAATCCTAATGCTAACCCTAACACAACCCTAACCCTAATTTTAACCCTAACACAACCCTAACCCTAACTTTAACACAACCCTAACCTTAATACAACCCTAACCCTAATCCTAACCTTAACCCAACCCTAATCCTAATCCTAACCCTAACACAACCCTAACCCTAACACAACCCTAACCTTAACCCTAATCCTAACACAACCCTAACCCTAACACAACCCTAACCCTAATACTAACCCTAACACAACCCTAACCCTAACTGCAAAGAATGGAAAAAAATATTTTTTTTATTTTATAAATTTTATCTAACTAAGGGGGGGACATATGGGGATTTGATTTATTATTTTTTTTTATTTTGATCACTGTGATAGGGTTTATCACAGTGATCAAAAGGAACCAATAGGGAAAATTCCATGTTATTGCCAGGCACCAGCCGGCAGATCTCACATTTTCACGGCGCTGGGGAATAAGTACTCTTAACTGCCGCAGTAAAAATGCGTTACGGCGGTCATTAAGGGGTTAATATACCTACTATATAAAGCTAAATATATGGTGTACCAGTCACATTTAACGGTGGTAGTCCCATGTGAAATTATAGGACACATCTATTAGGCTACTTGTGCATGATTATTATTTTATGGGCTTTAGTCTCTCATCTAATGTGAATATGTTACAGTGTCTCGTGATGAGTCGCTAATAGCGATGAGCGAGCGTGCTCGCTACTGCTTGGTACTCGTCCGAGCATCTCACTGCTCAAGATGCTAGGCGCTCAATGAGTATTTCCGGGATGCTTGGGCGGGAGCTCGGGTCCCCACCCTGCATGTTTGGCGCTCTTTAGAGAGCCAATGAACATGCACGTATTGCTTGCCACACACTGTAATGCCATAGCCATGTTGGTTATGGCATTACAGTGATTGGCTGGCCACATAGCGTCATCGGGTCTATATAAGACATTTTACTGCACCATTTGCTTTTTAGCACTGCAGAATACAGACAGATCTTTTCCATCATCATACGTGATCCCATACTACAGCGATAAAAATCCAGAAATTTGTAGTGGTTGTGAAAAATATTGTCCTCCATTTACAGTTTGTAGCAGTGTGTCAGTGACGCTATTCACACGTAGTTACTGGCAATAATAGGAAGCTACAAGCCCACTATTTAAAACCGTGGGCATCCGTCAGACATATCACATATAACTGCGGTACAAATCCAGCCATTTGTAGCAACCATGCAAAATATTGTACTTCATTTACAGTTTGGCAGCAGTGTGTCAGTGAAGCTATTCACAAGTGGTTGCTGGCAATAATAGGAAACTACAAGCCCACTATTTTAAACCGTGGGCATCCATCAGACATATCACATATAACTGCGGTACAAATCCAGCCATTTGTAGCGACCGTGCAAAATATTATCCTCCATTTAAAATGGACAAGGAGCGTGGCAAGGGGCGGGGAAGTGGACGTGATGGTGATGGTGCATGCAGAGTCCGAGGCCGTGGGCAAACTGAAATTGTGCCACAACTAACACCCACATCTTGTCACCTGACCTTCCTGTCCCAATTACTAGGGGACCGCAGCACACCACTATTGAACCCAGAGCAGTGTCAATAGGTTGTTGGTGGGATAGCAGATAATGCTTCCAATCACTTTGCCACCACCACCACCCGTGAGTCTGGACCGCATATTCCTCACCCTGATCCTCCTGCCTTCCACCATGCCGAGTTCCCGGAGACAATTGATCCCACACTTGGACACTCCGAAGAGCTGTTCACTTTTCCATTTATAGATTCGGGCCTCTCACTCGACCAGCTTCAAGTGGGGCAAGAGGAGAACGCATACAAGAAGGCAACGGTGGGAAAGGGCAATTACTGTCGCAAGAGGTGGATGATGATGAGACACAATTGCCAGAAAGTCAGGAGGAGGACCAGGGTGCGGAAGTGGAAGACGAGGTGGTGGATGATGAAGTCACTGACCCAACCTGGCAAGGTGTCATGCAGAGCGAGGACAGAAGCACACAGGGGGAGGGAGGCGTAGCACCACAACAGGCAGGAACAAGCAGTGTGGTGGCCACAAGGTGGGCAACCGTTCCCCATAACACCAACACGAAGGAATTTGCCAGTACAACTCTTAGGTCTTCCCGAGTCTGGTTGTTTTTTAAAGACTCTGCAGATAACCCCAAAAAGTCCATTTGCACCATCTGCCAGGCCAGCATCAGCAGGGGTAGCAAAACTAGCTCAGGGACATGACAGAAAAGCACCCGACTTGGTGAGCCGAATGCCAGGGTCCAGAGCCAGTGTCTGCGCATGACACCACTGCTTGTTCTACTATTGTGCGTGCACGCCTCCGCACATAAGAGCTCAGGAGTGGGCAAGAGCTTCTTGTCAAAGTAATGAAAAAACAAGCAGAGATGTCTGCACATTCCAACGCGTTTCGGCTAAGCCTTATTCATGGAATTTATTCCATGAATAAGGCTTAGGCGAAACGCTTTGGAATGTGCTGTATTTGAGAGCCGTTATACTGCTTTTACTGTAACTCATCCTTGGCTTTTATAATATGAAATTAAAACTGAAGTTTTAACAAGATATCTACAACCCTGGTCCTGCTGGAGACATCTCTGCTTGTTTTTTCATTACTTGAACTTTGGTAGCCCGTGACCTGGGCGTCTCCGCTGCAAGATTATCCTGGGTCTGGATGAGTCTGGCTACTACTTGGTGAGCTGACAACGTTTTCCCTTTTCCCTTTTCCTTTGCTTGATAATTACTTCTTGTCAAAGTCAGCTACAGCTTCCGCCGCCCTTGCCGTTCTTCATCAGCGTTTGCAGCTTCCAGCTCACCGACTGTTGTGAGATGTCCCCACTAGTGATGGATGAGCACTAAAATGCTCGGGTGCTTGTTGCTCAGGTCAAGCGCATTAGAATACTCGGGTGCTCGACCCGAGAAACAAGCCCAATGTAAGTCTATGGGAAACTCGAGCATTTTTCAGGCGGCTCCCCCCGGCGGTCTGCAGAGGGCCTAAAATTTGCCCAAATTGATGGGAACAGTGCTCAAATGGCATGGGAACAGCATGGGGAAGACGCATGGAAGCATTTCTGACTCCCAGGTCACTGCTGTCAACAATGTTGTCAGAGGTATTACGCCACTTTTACAGACTCACAATAAAACATACAAAAACAAAAACAAAATGGATTTTCCTGGGAAATATGTTAAGGAACATCCTTTCCAGTGTAATGACTTGTATATAAGGCAAAATAAATAACTAAAAACAAAAATACTCCTCCACACCTTGGGCTATGTTCAAACGTAGCGTTTTATGCATTTTTGCACTTTTGCATTGCTTTCAACAATGACAAATGCATTCACCGGGAAATGTCAACCTTATTTGGCCATGTGGTGTGTGAGACATGATCAGACACAACCAGTTTAATTTATGAAGGAGGGACTCTGAAAGTCGCAATGCCTATTTTTATAGGACCATCAGGCGGCCTTTACTATTCTTAAAGGGCCAGCAATCGGCCCTCACTATTCTCAGAGAGCCATCAGCCGGCTATGCTTTGTTGTTCCAATTACTAAAGAGTGGGTATCCTATACTGTTATTGCGTAAGCAGTGAGTGGCAGGGCTGCTCAAAATTTGGACGCAGCCCAATACCCCTTTGAAAATTTGGACGCACCCCAATACCCCTTTGAAGAGACTTAGAGGAGAGCCTACTGAAAACAATGTTCCCATTATTAGGAAGTGGGTCTCCCATTGTGTTTGCCTATGCAGTGAATGCAACGGTTGCCAAAAATTTGGAGGCACTCCAATGCCCCTTGGAAGAAACGTGGAGGTCAGAGGGCCTCCTGAAAAAATGTTCCCATTATTAGGAAGTGGGTCTCCCTTTGTGTTTGCCTATGCAATGAATGCAAGGGTTGCCAAAAATTTGGAGGCACTCCAATGCCCCTTGGAAGAAATGTGGAGGTCAGAGGGCCTCCTGAAAAAATGTTCCCATTATTAGGAAGTGGGTCTCCCATAGTGTTGGCCTACACAGTGAATGCAAGGGTTGCCAAAAATTTGGAGGCACTCCAATGCCCCTTGGAAGAGACGTGGAGTTCAGAGGGCCCCTGAAAAAATGTTCCTATTATTAGGAAGTGGGTCTCCCATAGTGTTGCCCTATGCAGTGAATGCAAGGGTTGCCAAAAATTGGGAGGCACTCCAATGCCCCTTGGAAGAGACGTGAAGGAGAGCCTCATAAAAAAGCATTCCCATTTGAAATGAGCGGGTCTCCAATACTTGTAATGCCCATGTATGAGCTGACAAACATTTACCCCTGGGGGGTATACATGAACATACTGTATAAAAAAAAAAATTACGGGCATCATAAACACCCTTTAAAAAAATTATGTGGGTGTTGCATCACGGACCACGGTCACCCTGGTTATATGGTGGTGGAGGATGAGGATGAAGAGAAGGATGAGGACAAGAGCAAATAACAAAAATCAGGAAGCGTATACCCATGTGTGGGTGTGAAAAGGTGCATGGGAATACACCTCCCAAAAAATACTGGATTTGAGTTTATGTTACGCTGCTATCATTCGGTGGTGTTGAGAATTTGGAGGAACTCCAATGCCCGTTGCAAGAGACGTAGATATGTTGATATGGTACATATGGTGGTGATATGGTGGTGGAGGATGAGAATGCGGAGAAGGAGGAGGACAAGAGCAAATTGACAAAATCAGGAAGCATATATTCATGTCTCGGTGAGAAGACAAAGGTGCATGGGAATAGAGTTAGACCTCCCAAAAAAAGACACTCTATTTGAGTTTATGTTACGCTGCTATCATTCGGTAATGTTGAGAAATCTGGCACAATCCAGCCCTTGTTCATTTTTATAAAAGTCAGCCTGTCAGTATTTTCAGTTGACAGACGGATGCATTTATCAGTTATAATTCCACCAGCGGCACTAAAAACCCGCTCTGATAAAATGCTAGCGGCAGGGCAGGCCAGGACCTCCAAGGCGTAGAGAGCCAGTTCATTCCACGTATCCAGCTGGATACCCAATAATTATAAGGCACAGAGCAATCACGGAGGATGTTTGTACAGTCGGCAAGGTACTCCCTCAGCATCTTCCCAAACTTTGCACTCCTTGTGAGGGTACCCCGTGCCTCAGTGCCTGTGTGATGGGAGGGGCTAAGAAAATTCTTCCAGAACTTTGACAGTATTCCCCTTCCTCTGCTGGATTGGAGTTGCATCTCTCTTGCCTGCACTCCTTGGTTGTCCAACAAACTGTGACCTCTGCCGCCAGCATTTTCAGATGGGAATTTTTTTAATAGTTCCGCAACAAGGGCCTTCTGGTACTGCCCCATTTTTGTAGACCTGTTCGCCTCAGGAATAAGAGATATTAAGTTCTCCTTGTAGCGTGGGTCGGGAAGTGTCACCAACCAGTAATGACTGTTACCCAAAATTTTGAGAACGCGAGGGTCATTGGAAAGGCAGCGAAACAAAAACTCAGCCATGCGTGCCAGACTGCTAACAGACAAGACTTTTGTGTCCTCACCAAGAGGACGACTGACCATGATCTCCTCCTCCTCCTCTCTGTCCTCAGGCTATCCACGCTGAACAGACAGTATGACAGTTGTGCAGGTAGTACCGTCTATAGCGCATGAAACTAGCTCCTGTTCTTCCTCCTGTTATGATCTGCAACATGTACTAAGGAAAGATAGGGGAAAGCTGTCCCTACAGTAAGACTAAGCTGAATCGCTATGATGTAGCGGGCTGCCTGTTTCTAGTGAACAGACCCACCTTAGTCCTCGGCTAGTCTGAACGAAGACCTATAGAATTAAGGGAGGGGTCCCTAAAAGAACTAAGGACTGGGACAAAAATGGGACACCTCCTAAACAGAGAAGTTGTTGCAGAACACAAAAAGACAAACTGACAAAAATGTACTAGAGGTCCCAGAGGACCAAGCGCACTGACAGAGAAAGGCACCGAAGCACCAGGCTAGAGAAACAGTCAAACACTGAAGTTCAGCACAGCCATAAGGGCGGAGCTGGAATATAAAGACAGATGGTCACGTGACCGCAAAACACAAGATGGAAAAAACAAACAGGAGGGTTCTAACACCTCCTCCATCTCTTCCTCATTGTCACCCAATCCACTTTGGGATGAGATGAGGCTGGGCAGTGTGAATTCATCCTGTATGGTTCCTTGCTCCATCTCATCGTGCTCCGCCTGCAATGCATCCTCTTTGATTGTGAGCAGAGAGCATTTCGGAAGACAGAGTAGCGGGATGGTGACGCTAATTATGGCTTCATCACCGCTCACCATCTTGGTGGAGTCCTCAAAGTTTTGGAGGATGGTACATATGTCTGACATCCATGTCCACTCTTGAGGTCTTATGTGTGGAATCTGAACTGAATACCGATGGCCTTGTTGATGCTGGTACTCAACAACTGCCCTCTTCTGCTCACAAATCCTTCCCAACATCTGCAGTGTAGAGTTCCAATGCGTGGGGACATCACACACCAGTCTGTAAGCAGGAAGCTGCAAACACTGCTGAAACACGGCAAGGTCGGCGGAAGCTGTTGGTGACTTTCTAAAATGGGCATACAGGCGGCGTACTTTAACAAGCAGATCTGGCAACTCTGGGTAGGATTTGAGAAACCGCTGAACCATGAGGTTAAGCACATGGGCCAGGCATGGTACGTGTCTGAGCTCGCCTCGCCTCAGAGCCGCCACCAGGTTCCGGCCATTGTCACACACGACCATGCCTGGCTGTAGGTTCAGCGGTGTGAGCCACAGATCTGCCTGCTCTTTCAGAGCTGTCCACAACTCTTCAGCATTGTGTGGTTTGTCACCTAAGCATATTAGCTTCAGCACAGCCTTTTGCCGTTTGGCCGAGGCAGTGCTGCAGTGCTTCCAGCTTGTGACTGATGTGGTCATTTCGGAGATGGAGGCTGAAGAGGATTAGGAGCCTGAGAAGGATGAGGTGCAGGAGCTGTAGACCGTGGGGGCAACCCTGATTGACCTAGGGCCCGCAATCCTTGGCGTCGGGAGGACATGTTCCGTCCCAGGGTTCCGACTGGGTCCCGGGTTCCACTATGTTAACCCAGTGTGCCGTCAGCGAGATGTACCATCCCTGCCCACAAGCACTTGTCCACGTGTCCGTGGTTAGGTGGACTTTCCCGGTAACTGCGTTGTTGAGGGCACAGCTAATGTTTTGGGACACGTGCTTGGCACACCGGGAGAAATAGTGGCGGCTGGGGACTGAGGGACGGCCGTCACCATCAGGTTGTGGAATGCTTCCGTCTCCACGAGCCTAAAAGGCAACATTTCGAGCGCAAATAGTCGCAAAATTTGGGAATTTAGTAGTGTGACCTGTGGGGCGTTGGCTGCGTATTTGTGCTTGCATTCCAAGGACTGGGGTATTTACAGCGGAACGCTGCACTGGGATAAGGATGTGGGCGTGCTTCCTGATGCTGCTGCTGGAGAGTGTGCAATGACAGGTGCAGGGCAGTAGGCATCTTCTCAAGCACCCTGGACAAGGGATTGGCTTGCATGCACAACAACGGAAGAAGCAGTGGTGCCACCCGCAGATACTGTTCCCTGGGGTTCAGCCCACAAAGTCGGGTGCTTTGCTGCCATGTGCCTGATCATGCTGGTGGTGGTCAGGCTGGTAGTTTTGCACCCCTGCTGATGCTGGCCTGGCAGGTGGTGCTAATGGCCTTTTAGGGATTATCGGCAGAGTCTTTAAAAAACAACCAAACTCGGGAAGACCTAACAGTTGTACTGGCAACTTCTTTCGTGTTGGTGTTCCGGGGTACGGTTGCCCACCTTGTGTCTGCGGCCACCACACTGCTTCTTCCTGCCTGTTGGGGTGCTCTGCCTTCCTCCCTCTGTGTTCTGCTGTCCTCGTTCTGCATGTCCTCCTGCCAGGTTGGGTCAGTTACTGTTAGAATCTATGTTGTTTTACTATTGGCCATCTTGTTGTGGTTTGCTGGCTTCTAGTCTTTTCCTCTGGTGAAGGGTTTCTTGGTCACGTGATCTCTGCACTCTTTATTACTCAGCACCTGGCTCCCATTCCCCGCTGGACATCAGTGTTGTTACGCTTGTGCTCTGGCTAAGTAGCCTTGTTAAGTTCTTTGTGCTTTGGACAATTGATTTCCTGGGACTTCTTGTTCCACCAGTTTTGTTCCCTTTTATCTTCGTTTCTGCAACTAACTTTTCTGTTAGGAGGTCTCCTGTTTTTTCTCCCAGTCCTTAGATCTTTTAGGGACCCCTTTCCCATTCCTTCAGGTCTTCGTTTGAGTTCAGTGCAGGAGTTTCGGTGGGGATATTCACAAGGAATAGGGCACCCACTCCAGCGTAGGGTTCAGCTGAGTCTCAGTGCAGGGACAGCTTTTCCCTCCTATTCCTTAATTCTAAGTTGCAGTACATAACAGTTAATATATCATCCACCACCTCGTCTTCCACTT
The DNA here is from genome assembly GCF_046119375.1 of Phyllobates terribilis. Classification (NCBI taxonomy): domain Eukaryota; kingdom Metazoa; phylum Chordata; class Amphibia; order Anura; family Dendrobatidae; genus Phyllobates; species Phyllobates terribilis. Next base: position 699,118,295 of record NW_027362762.1, read on the forward strand.
CCACACCCTGGTCCTCCTCTTGTGACACTTTCCCACCGTCGCCTTCGTGTGACCGTGGCTGCTCAAATATTTGGGCATCACTACTTGCGATCTCCTCTTGCCCCACTTCAAGTGGACCGGGGTGAGAGGCCCGAATCTATAAATGAAAAAGTGACAGCTCTTTGGAGTGTCCAAGTGTGGGATCAGTTGTCTCTGGGCACTCGGCATGGTGGGAGGAAGGAGTTTCAGGGTGAGGAATATGTGGTCCAGACTCATGGCTACTGAGACTTGACCGTGTGGAAGACAGGGTGGTGGTGGCTACGTGACTGGAAGCATTATCTGCTATCCAACCAATAACCTTTTCACACTGCTCTGTGTTCAATAGTGGGGTTCTGCAGTCCCCTATTAATTGGGACAGGAAGGTCGAGCGAGAAGATGTGGGTATTTGTTGTGGCACAATTTCAGCTTGCCCATGGCCTCAGCCTCTGCATGCACCATCACCATCACGTCCAGTTCCCCGTCCCTCGCCACGTGCCTTGCCCATTTTAAATGGAGGACAATATCTTCCACGCTCACTACAAATGGCAGAATTTGGAGTGAACTTATACGTGATCCGTGTGACGGACAAACCACAGTTTTAAATAGCTGGTCTGTAGGTAACTATTTTAAGCAGCAAACTGGTGTCAATAGCTTCACTGACACACTGAAAAAAAATTTCAATGGAGGCCAGAAATGGCAATATTTTCAGTGCAATTATATGTGATTCTTGTGACGGACAAACCACAGTTTTAAATAGCTGGATTTTTATCGCTGTAATATGGAAAGGACCTGGCTGTATTCTGCAGTGCCAACAAGGAAATGGCACAGAAAAACGGTGTTCTCTGTATTGCTTTTTAAGCAAATAATGAGGATTAAGTTCCAAAAATAAATTATTCCTGGCCCCTGAGACCTGGGCCTATGTCTAGAAATGTCTAACAGCAGCAGCAGCAGACAGAACTGGAATGGACCCTCTTGTGCTATATGCAGTGCAGTCTGCTATATACACTGCCTGTCTGATATCTCTGCAGATGGATTAGTCCTCAGAAGGACTGTTTGTTGAGATGGATATGTGTAATATACTTCTGTTCTACCTACACTACCTAATAAACAAGCAAATCTCTCCCTAGCTCAGCAGCACCTCTCCCTACACTGTCTGATTCCGGAGTGACTGTGATGAGCATGGCGGCGCCAGGTCTGATATAGACCTGATGACTCTGTGCGGCCAGCCAATCACTGTAATGCCACAACCAACATGGCTGCGGCATTACAGTGCGTGGCAGGTAATCCCTGATTGTTCATTGACTTTGGAAAGAGCGCCAAACATGCAGGGAGGGGCCCCGAGCTCCCACTGAGCAACCTCCTGAAATACTCGGCGAGCTCAGAGCATCTCAAGCAGTGAGATGCTCGGGTGAGCACCGAGCAGTAGCGAGCCTGCTCGCTCATCGCTAGTCCCCACATATTGGAACGCAACGTTGCATATGTTGGGAAGGATTTGTAAGCATCACAGGGCAGTTGTTGAGTACAAGCTTCAAAACGTCCATCGATATTCAGGTCAGCCTCCGCACATAAGAGCTCAGGAGTGGGCATGGATGTCAGACATCTGTGCCGTCCTTCAAAACTTTGAGAGCTCCCCCTAGCTGGTGAGTGATAATGGCGCCATAATAAGCGTCATCATCCCGCTACTCTGTCTTCTGAAACAATCGCTGCTCACAATTAAAGAGGAGGCATTGCAGGAGGAGCACGATGAGATGAAACAAGGAACCACACAGCCCAGACTCATCTCATCCCAAAGTGGATTGGGTGACAATGAGGAAGAGGAGGAGGAAGAACAGGAACTAGTTTCCTGTGCTATAGATGGTAGTACCCACACAACTGTCATATCATCTATTCAGCGTGGATGGCCTGAGGAGGAGGATGAGGAGGAGAGCATGGTCAGTCGTCCTATTGGTGAGGACATGGAAGTCTTGCCTGTTAGCAGTCTGGCACACATAGCTGACTTTATGTTATGCTGCCTTTCCCGTAACCCTCGAGTTCTCCAAATTTTGGGTGACAGTCATTACTGGTTGGTGACACTTCTAGACCCACTCTACAAGGAGAACTTTCTATCTCTCATTGTCGCAGCTGACAAGTCTGCTAAAATGGTGCAGTACCAGAAGGTCATTGTTGCGGAATTATTAAAAAAATTCCCATCTGAAAACACTGGCGGCAGGGGTCACAGTTCGTTTGACAACCAATAAGTACATGCAAGAGAGACACAAATATGATCCAGCAGAGACAGGGGGACACTGTCAAAGTTCTGGGACAGTTTTCTCAGACCCTCCCATCACACAGGCCCTGATGCGTGGGGTACTCTCACAAGGAAGGATGATTTTACAAAGATGTTGAAGGAGTACCTAGCCAAACGTACCAACGTCTCCCATGATTCCTCTGTGCCTTATAAGTATTGGGTATCCATGCTCGACACGTGGCATGAACTGGCTCTCTATGCCTTGGAGGTCCTGGCCTACCTTGCCACTAGCGTTTTGTCAGAGCGGGTTTTTAGTGCCGCCGGGGAATTATAACTGATAGGCGCATCTGCCTGTCAACTGAAAATGCTGACAGGCTGACTCTTAAAAAAATTAACAAGGGCTGAATCGGGCCAGACTTCTCAATATCACTGAATAATAGCAGCGGAACATAAACTCAATTCCAGTATCTTTTTTGGGAGGTTTATTCCCATACACCTCTTCACACCCAGACATGGGTATACGCTTCCTGATTGTGTCTACTTTCTGTTGTCCTCCTCCTTCTCCTCATCCTTATCCTCCACCACCATGTCAGCAGGGTGACTATGATGCAACACCCATATAATTTTTTTTAAGAGTGTTTATGATGCCCGTAGGAAAAGTTTGTTATACAGTATGTTCATGTATAACCCCTAGGGGTAATTTTTTTTCAGCCTATGCACTTAGTGCATGGGCATTACAAGTATAGGAGACCCACTCCTTTATAATGGGAACATTTTTTTATGAGGCCCTCCTCTACGTCTCTTCCAAGGGGCATTGGAGTGCATCCAAATTCTTGGCAGCCCTTGCTGTCACTGTATATGCAAGAGCAGTATAGGACACCCGCTCCTTTATAATGGGGATATTTTTTTCATGATGCCCTCCTCTACGTCTATTCCAAGGGGCATTGGAGTGTGTTGAAATTTTTGGCAGCCCTTGCAGTCACTGCATATGCAAGAACAGTATAGGAGACCTGCTCCTTTATAATGGGAACATTTTTTTCATGAGGCCCTCTTCTATGTCTCTTCCAAGGGGCATTGGAGTGAATCCAAAATTTAGGCAGCCGTTGTAGTCACTGCATACTCAATAAATGTATAGCAGAACCTCCGCTTTATAATGGGAACATGTTGTTACGGAGGCCCACCTCTATGTGCCTTTAAATTGGTATTGGGGTTTTTCCTACATTTAGGCAACCATTGCAGTCACTAAATATGCAATAACTGTATAGCAGAATCGCTAATTTATAATGGGAACATGTTGTTATGGAGGCCCACCTTTATGTGTCTTCAAATTGGTATTGGGGTACCTCCAAAATGTAGGCAGCCATTGTAGTCACTGCATACGCAATAACTGTATAGCAGAACCGCTCCTTTATAATGGGAACATGTTGCTATGGAGGTCCTCCTCTATGTGTCTTTAACTTGGTATTGGGGTTTTTCCTACATTTAGGCAGCCGTTGCAGTCACTGTATAAGCAATAAGTGTATAGCAGAACCGCTCCTTTACAATGGGAACATGTTGTTACGGAGGCACTCCTCAATATGTCTTCAAATTGTCATTGGGGTTTTTCCTACATTTAGGCAGCCGTTGTAGTCACTGCATACGCAATAACTGTATAGCAGAACTGCTCCTTTATAACAGGAACATGTTGTTATGGAGGCCCTCCTCTATGTGTCTTTAAATTCGTATTAAGGTTTTTCCTACATTTAGGCAGCCGTTGCAGTCACTGCATATGCAATAAGTGTATAGTAGAACCACTCCTTTATAATGGGAACATGTTATTAAGGAGGCCCACCTCTATGTGTCTTCAAATTGGTATTGGGGTTTTTCCAAAATTTAGGCAGCCTTTCTGGTCACTGCATATGCAATAACTGTATAGCAGAACCGCTCCTTTATAATGGGAACATGTTGTTACAGATGCCCTCCTCTATGTGTCTTTAAATTGGTATTGGGGTTTTTCCTACATTTAGGCAGTCGTTGTAGTCACTGCATACGCAATAACTGTATAGCAGAACCGCTCCTTTATAATGAGAACATGTTGTTACGGAGGCCCACCTCTATGTGCCTTGAAATTGGTATTGAGTTTTTTCCTACATTTAGGCAGCCCTTGCAGTCACTGCATACGCAATAACTGTATAGCAGAACCGCTCCTTTATAATGGGAACATATTGTTACGGAGGCCCACCTCTATGTGTCTTTAAATTGGTATTGGGATATTTCCAAACTTTAGGCAGCCGTTGTAGTCACTGCATACGCAATATCTATATTGCAGAACCGCTGCTTTATAATGGGAACATGTTCTTACGGAGGCCCTCCTCTATGTGTCTTTAAATTTTTATTGGGGTTTTTCCTACATTTAGGCAGCCATTGCAGTCACTGCATACACAAAAACAGTATAGGAGACCCACTCTTTAATAATGGGAACAACAAAGCATTGACGGTTGATGGCCCTCTAACAAAAATGAGGGCCGACTGCTGGCCTTTTAAGAATAGTAAGGGCCGCCTGATGGCCCCATAAAAATAGGCTTTGTGACTTTCAGAGTCCCGTCTTCATAAATGAAACAGGATTTTTCTGATTATGTCCCACACACCACATTACCAGATAAGGTAGTAAAATGTTAAAATGACATTTACTGGTAAATGTATTTTTCACCATTGAAAGCAATGCGAAAGTGAAAAAACGCATCAAAAATACGCTACGTGTGAACATAACCCAAGGTGTGGAGGAGCATTTTTGTTTTTGGTTATTTATTTTGCCTTATATACAATTCATTACCCTGGAAAGGATGTTCCTTAACATTTTTCCCTGGAAAATCCATTTTGGTTTAGTTTTTGTATGTTTTATAGTGAGCCCATAAAAGTGGCGTAATACTTTGACAACATAGTTCACAGCAGTGACCTGGGAGTCAGAGTTGCTACCAGGGGTCTACCCCATGCTGTTCCCATGTCATTTGAGCACTGTTCCCATTGATTTGGGCAATTTTTAGGCCCCCTGCAGACCTCCGGGGGGCCGCCAGAAAAATGCTCGAGTTTCCCATAGACTTACATTGGGCTCTTCGCTCGGACTAAGCACTCCAGCATTCCAATTTGCTCGACTCAAACAACGAGTACCCGAGCATTTTAGTGCTCGCTCATCACTAGTCGCTAAGCATAGAGCCTTTAGATAATAGTTATATGTGATTGGAAGACATATCACATGAGTGAGACTTGGTGTTTATGTTTGTTTTGTTAGTTTAGTCATTTCCTGAATTTTCAGGATCTGAGTTACTATAGTGCACTTTGGTAATATGTCGTTATTGGTTATTTATATTAATTAATTATTAAAAGTTAAGTTTTATTATCCCTCCCCAGTGAGATTTCTGTAATGTATTGCTAAACTCTTAAAACACTTTGTTGAAAATCAAATTTAAAAGTGAGACTGCAGATTTGACAGTGGATTATATTGAATATGGAAGAATGATTCAGTAGTTTTATGTGGTGGACAGGATAATCTAAAGAGTGGTGATTTTATAGACTACTTGGTCGCAGCTAAAGCCTGGTATTGTGGTAATGCTACTCACTTGTCTGCTACTGAGGTAGAGAAAGGAACACTTGGGGTTAAAGTCCGTGGCTGGTTTATTGCTTCATAAACCAGTGAAAACAAAATAATAACACAAAATGGACCTTTCTGACATAACTGAAACTTAACAGCACATAGCAAGTCCTTTCCACTGTGGCTCCAGCCTTGAGGGAAACAACAAATTTCAGCTCACACTGGAGCTCCAGACTGGAGACTTCCTTGCCTCCAAACACACAGACATTTCAAATCAACTCAGTCGCTGGACATTTATCTTCCTTTGGGGTGCAGATATGGTGAGTAGCCCTCCCGCCAATCTCTTACAGATACTCCCAAAAAAAAAAACCCTGTCATGGCCGATTAACCCCTCATCACATAACATGCTGGAGAGAACTTTCACATCATGGAAGATAGCAACCTTTGTGACATATATCTCCCCTTAAATACATTGCCAGTAAACCTGTCACAATATACTAACTCCGGTTGGCAGTAGTAGTATTTCCTATACTGCCTTTCAGGTGGCTTATGCAAGCGCTGTTCTGTTATCAATTGACATGGACAGCACAGGCATTAGCAGTGGCATAGTATAGTGACAACATTCAGATAAGTTAAATATTTGGAAAGACAATGTTGTATATACAGTGGCTTGTGAAAGTATTCAACCCCCTTGACTTTTTACCTATTTTGTTTCATTACATCTAGGGAAGAGCGGACCCATGGAAGTTCGGGTTCTGATACTGTACCCAAACTTTATTCCAAGGTTCAGTTCTGGTACCAGAACTTTACCCAAACTTTAACCAGAACCCGAACCCCATTGAAAACAATGACGACCCAAACTTTTGAGCTGGAAAATTCTCTCTCTCTCTCTCTACAACGGACTGCCCCCGGAACTTCAAACATTGCAACAGACTTCCGGGAGAAGTCTGTGTTCGGCGTTTAGCACCGAACACTATGTGTTCAGTACAAACCCTGAACTTTTAAGTTCTGGTTCGCTCATCCCTAATTACAACCTGTGTTTAATTATTTTTGTAATCCGATTTGTGTGTAATGCATGAGCACTAAATATTCTAAGTTGATGAAGTGAAGTGAGAAAAATATTAGCATAAATTTATAGGATCAAATAACTAAAAATTGGCTTGTGCAATTACCTTCATAAATCACATGCTTAGTGAAAACAAGTCCACCTGTGTGCAATCTAAGTATCACATGGTCTGTCAGTATATACACACAGAGGCTGCAACATCATTAAGCAAGAGGCACCATTAACCAAGCAACACCATGAAGACCAAGGAGATATCCAAACAAGTCAGGGACAAAGTTGTTGTGAAGTACAAATCAGGGTTGGGTTATAAAAAATATCCCAATCTCTGATGATCCCCAGGAGAACAATTAAATTATCATCAAATGGAAAGAACATGCCAAGAAAGGACCGCCCACCATTAATCAGAGAGGCAGTGCAGAGACCAAAAGTAACCCTGATGAAGCTGCAGAGTTCCCAAGCAGAGACTGGAGTATCTGTGCATACGACCACAATAAGCCATACTCTCCATAGAGGTGTCCTTTATAGAAGAGTGGGCAGAAGAAAGCCTTTACTTGCACACAAAAATTGTAAGGCTCTTTTTGAATTTGCCAAAAGACATGTGGGAGACTCCCCAAATTCATGGAGTAAGGTGCTGTGGTCAGATGAGATCAAAATTGAACTTTTTGGCCACCAGGGTTAACACTATGTCTGGCAACAAACCAACGCAGTTCATCACTCAAAGAACACCAGCAAGGACAGGGAAAATGGTCTAAGTCGAGGGGAAGATGAATGGTACAAAATGCAGGGATATTCTTGAGGAAAACCTGTTTCATTCTGTCAGTGATTTTGAGACTGGGGCAGTGTTTCTCCTTCCAACAAGACAATGACCCAAAGCATACTGCTAAAGCAACACTCGAGAGGTTTAAAGGGAACCTGTCACGTCCTAGCTACTATCTACACTGCACAGTGAAGCTGCGAACTATACAGCCTCACTGTGCACACGCGGGAACATAGCACATGCGCAGTGAAGCTGGTAATCACACAGCCTCACTATGCACGCGCGGGGAATAGAGCATCATAGCGTGTGCGCAGTGAAGCTGCGAACTACACAGCTGCACTGCGCATGCGCGGGGAACATGGAGCTTGCGCAGTGAAGCTGGTAATCACACATCCTCACTGCGCAAGTGGCCGGACATGTACAAATCCGCATGCGCCCCACAATAATAGCGCTTGCCGGGAGCATTATTCAAATACATCGGCGGCGCCAGCAGTAACTGAATGCTGCACTCTCCTATGCTGCACTCGCCTATGACTAAATATGAGAATCACACCCATATGACTGAAGACGAGCAGGTAGGACAAAGTATATCAAAGGTTCTAAAATCATTATAATACCAGCAATTTTAATGAAAAAAGCTTGTTAGTGATGCACATTGCATCACTAACAAGGCTATGGGGGCAGTGTAGATAGTAGCTAGAACGTGATAGGTTCCCTTTAAGGGGAAACGTGTAAATGTTTTGGAGTGACCACCTAGTCAAAGCCCAGACCTTAATTCAATTGAGAATCTGTTGTCAGACTTGAAGATTGCTGTTCACCAGAGGAAACCATCTAACTTGAAGAAGCGGGAGCAGTTTTACTTTGAAGAATGGACAAAAATCCCAGTCACAAGATGTGGAAAGCTCATAGAGACATATCCAAAGTGGCTTGTAGCTGTAATTGCTGTAAAAGGAGGCTCTACGAAGTATTGACTTTAGGGGGGTGAATAGTTCTGCACACTGAGGTTTTCAGTTATTTTGTCCTATTTTTTGTTTGCTTCACAATAAAAAGAAAACCAGATGTTCCCAGTTGTAGACATGTTCTTTACATGAAGTGATGCAAACCCTCAAAAAAGCAGTGAAATTCCAAGTTGTGAGATAGCAAAACATGAAAAATGTCAAGGGGGTGAATAATACTTTAGGTTTAGTTTAGGCCACTGTAGGTTTGCCCTAAGCATGAATTTTTGGATGTTTTTGACCAATTACACATATTTCTAGCAAAAAACTGAATAGTCAATTACTCGTATCTAAAAGAATGTAGTTTAATATGTTAACACAACCAGATTATGCAATGCTGTTTTTCATACTCCAAATTACTATTCTTCTATATTAAGTCATATCGTATTAATCTATATTCTCTGAAAAATCAAATTTTCCTACAATTTAATTAACATAACTTTCCAAAAAAATCCTAAGTTTTATTAGATGTGCAGAACAGTGGAAAAAAAATAAGAAAGAAAAGGAAATAAACCATTAAATCATACATTTCTGCACCACTCGAGAGATCAAAAACAGCAAATTCAATTTTAATGAATTTCTTGAAATGCTTGTCGGCTCTTCTAATCTCCTTAAGCTATAGTACATGGAATCTTTGCCAGCAAATGTCATTACCTTAAAACAAGGCTATGGGCATTTATATGAAGAACATGAAAGACTCATGTCAAGAAGAATTGATTTCTAAATGTTTCAACCACAGCGATACTGTAATAATGGAAATATTGTAGTTCTCCATGTGCAATTGTAAAACTAGTTACGGTTAGTATAGAGCCTATATGCAGTATTGCTGACCTGTTGCTTCTTTTTATTAAAGTGATAATCAATGGTATTCACTGCATATAAACTGAACAAAACTATAAACGGAACACTTTTGCTCTTGCTCCCATTTTTCACGAGTTGAACTCAAAGATCTAAGACTTTTCTTTTTCTATGTACACAAAAGGCCCTTTTCTCTCAAATATAGTTCACAAATTTATCTAAACTGTGTTACTGAGTGTTTCTCCTTTGCTGAGATAATCTATCCACCTAATAGGTGTGGCATATCAAGATGCTGATTAGATGCCATGATTATTGCTCAGACTGGCCACAATAAAAGACCACTCTAAGATGTGCAGTTTTACAGTATTGGGGTGATTTGGAGGGTCAGAAAACCAGTCAGTTCCTGGTGTGTCCACGATTTTCCTCTTGCATTGCAACACATCTCCTTCACACAGAGTTGATCAGGTTGTTGATTGTGGCCTCTGGAATGTTGGTCCACTCCTCTTCAATGGCTGTGCGAAGTTGCTGGATCATGGCTGGAACTTGAACATGCTGTCATATACGCCGATCCAGAGCAACCCTAACGTGCTCAATGGGTGACATATCCAGTGAGTATGCAAGAGCTGAGATGTTTTCAGCTTCCAGGAATTGTGTACAAATCCTTGCAATATGAGGCTGTGCATTATCATGCTGCATCAATAAAATGGACCTGTGTTCGTTGTCCATAACATACGCCTGCTCATACCATAACCCCAACATGGGCCACTCGATTTACAATGGCTCACCCACACGACATACACACAGTTTGCCATCTGCCCTGTACAGTGAAAACCGGGATTCATTCGTGAAGAGAACACCTCTCCAACATGCCAAACGCCATTTAATGTGAGCATTTTCCCACTTAATTTGGTTACGAAGACAAACTGCAGTCAGGTGGAGACCCCGATTTGGACGACGAGAATGCAGATAAGCTTCTCTGAGACGGTTTCTGACAGTTTGTGCAGAAATTCTTTGGTTATGCAAACCGATTGTTGCAGCAGCGCTCCTGGTGGCTGGCCTCAGATGATCATGGAGGTGAAGATGCTGGATGTTGAGGTCCTGTGCTTCAAGGTGTTCTCCACTACTTGGACAACCCCTTCTAAATCCTCATGCATGCCCCCAATAAAATGAAAACACTTATACTTACCTCCCTTGCCGGCGCCATTCCAGCAGTTTCAGCACTCGCGTTCTCGGGGCTAACGTGAGGTTGTTACGTCACACGAGCCCTGTGCCCAAACAATGGCGGCGTCACTATCCCCACCTTTTTGACGTATTAAACATCAACAAGAAGCTAGGGCTATGGCTGTTCACTGACTTCTTCTTGATGTTCGATTTGTCCGAGGTGAGGACAGTGAGGCCGGCGCTGACTGGGCACAGGGTTCATGTGACATAACAACCTCATGTGAGCCCCGGGAACGTGAGTGCTAACACTGCTGGAACAGCGCTGGCACCAGAGGTGAGTATAGGTGGGGCATGAGAAGGGGTTGTTCAAATAGTGGAGAACCCCTTTAAAAGTTTGGAATCATCCATGTGAATACAGCAAGGAGAAGGCAAAGTTCATAGAATTCCCACGAGAATAACCACGCTCAGTAGATTTTGTATCTGTCCACTAATTAAACCGTGTAATGCACAAAGACATGGAAGCTATCAGAGATGTTGGAAAGTGGGCTACATAAAATTTATAGTCGGTTGTTGTCTAATAGACAAAACCAGCTGGTAAATAACAGCTACATAGGAGATTCTCGAGATCAGCATATAAGTATAATATTTGCCAATATTGCCCAACGAAACAAGAAAGAATTTACACTGCACTATTATCTTTCCTAGGAAGTCTTGTTTTTGATAATCGGGCAGTGTAAACAGGCTGCCGATCACCCGACAAATGAGCAAAATGATCAATCATTAGGTGAAATGATCTTTTGCTTTGCCCAAAAGATCATCATTCTTGGCAGCACATTATCGTGTGTAAAAAGGACCTGTGATGCCAGGAACAATGGCAGCCTATTCACACAAAACAATCTATTTGTTCTATGTGCCTAAACAGACAATTAACAAAGCACCAATTTACAAATATATCCAGGTTGGCGGTTGTAAATGCACCCATCCTGAACTTTAGTCCAAAGTTTCAGTTCGGGTACCAGAACTGTTCCCGAACTTGAACCAGAACCTGAACCCCATTGAAAGCAATGGAAAACCAAACTTTGGATCTGGAAAGGAAAAATCTATCGCTCTCTTGTCCCCGGACTTCCCCTGGAACTCCGAACATAAGGCTATGTTCACACATTTTTCTGCAGCAAAACCTGCTCTCTTGAAAGTGAAAAACCTGCCTCAAAAAAGCAGGTTTTCCTGAGTTTTTCCTGCGTTTTGGGCGTGTTTTTTACTGCGGTTGTGTCAGTGTTCATTTGTCTGTTGTGCATGCTGATAAAGAAAGAAACACTGAAAAAATGCTGGAAGACGTGACATGCTGCATTTGCCAAAAATGCAGCTCTTTGACTAAACAGTCAGGAAAAAAATCAAGGTGTGTGCATGAGATTTCAGAAATCTCATAGACTTTGCTGGGACTGTAAAATGCAGTTCCACCATCCATTGCTTTCAATGGGTGAAAAACGCTGCAAAAACACTGAAGAAACGCTGAAAGAAGTGACATGCTACATTTTGCAAAACCAAGGTATTTCACAAAATGCTGAGGACGAAAAAGCCAAGCTGTGTGAATGAGATGTCTGAAATCTTATAGACTTTGCTGGTACTGTACAACGCAGGTAAAAATTTGCATAAAAAAGCACAAAAAAAACGTTGAAAAACGTTGAAAAACTCAAAGTGTGAAAATAGCCTAACACAGACTTCCAGGGGAAGTTCATGCTCGGGATTTAGCACTTTTAAGTTCGGGTTTGCTCATTTCTACTAAACAATAATTTATAATCACTATTTTTTACCTAAATAGGAGATGACAGGTCACAAGTATCCAAAGCAAAAAAACGGCCATCCATGCTTGAGTCTGGATAGGAACTATCGATTTTGTAAGCAGTTACATTTGCTTCTTCCCAGAGCAGAGTGCCATTTATTATCTGAATTACATGTACTCTATATTGATTTGTAAACTTCCTTTTATTGCAGAGATAAGCTTCACCAAATAATGGACAATACTATAAATATAACACTAAAACATAATATTAAAATCATAGTATACTAGTGTAATTATACTGAATAGATGTACACATCACTTACCTTCTGGTTCCTAAATTTGTCCAGCTTCTTAGGCTAGGGTCCCATATACACTATCCAACATTGAAATTGCTACGTTATGAAGTAAAAGTCACAGGATCAATGGACATGTTAATGATTAGAGATGAGCGATTCCCGATAGTCGAATTTGCAATATTCACCGAATTATTAGTCGAATTTTCGTCGAACATATCCAAACCCCATTGGATTCAATGGGAGGCAAAACCAAACGCATATACAAAACCTTCAAATGGACCCAAAAGCTGCCAAAACAGATCAAATTAGGGACAGACACCAGGAAAGTGGCCTCAATTGACCCACAGTACAAATTTTATAATGGCACAGCAGCAATCAGCCACAGGCCATGCATGAGGTATTAGGATCTGGGCCAGCATTTACAGCTTTAAATTTAACATCAAATTAAGATGAGGTGGGTCAGGGATCGGTGTACGCCTGCTGTGCTGGGGACCCTGATACCACATGCAACAGCTCAAACTGGTTTTATGCTCAGTCACACTCAGATGGCAGAAAAATCAGTTTCATAGAGTAGTATTGGTACAAAAATTTAAGGATAGTAACATGGGTAGTTGACTGAAAGTAACTGGAGGCCTGCCGGTTTCGGAGGCCTACTGCTACTGGCAACAAACATGAAGGAAACCCAATCAGGAGTCTCTATATTTCCAAAAATTAGGGGCTGACACTACCAAAGTGGCATCAATTTCATCAGAGTAGAGCTAGTATATTAGGACTGACACCTCTTCCACTACAGCCAACCCAGCACATGGAGACCCAATCAGGAGTGTTCACATTTCCCTAAATTAAGGCCTGACACCACTGAAGTGGCATCAATTTCAGTAGAGTAGAAATAGTATAATGGGGACTGACACCTCTTCCACTACAGCCAACACAGCAGATGGAGACCCAACTAGGAGTATCTACATTTCCAAAAATTAGAGGCTGATGCCACCAAAGTGGCATCAATTTCAGTAGAGTAGAAATAGTATAATTAAGACCGACACCTCTTCCACTACAGCCAACACAGTAGATGGAGACACAATTAGGTGTGTTCACATTTCCCTAACTTAGGGGCTGACACCACCGAAGTGGCATCAATTTCAGTAGAGAAGAAATAGTATAATGGGGATCAACACCTCTTCCACTAGAACCAATCCAGCAGATGGAGACCCAACCAGGATTCTCCACATTTCCAAAAATTAGAGGCTGACACCACCAAAGTGGCATCAATTTTAATAGAGTAGAAATAGTATAATTGGGACCGACACCTCTTCCACTACAGCCAATCCATGAGATGGAGACCCAATCAGGAGTGTTCACATTTCCCTAAATTAGAGGCTGACACTACCGAAGTGGCATCAATTTTAGTAGAGTAGAATAGAAAGAATAGAAAGAAAGAGTATAAATAGTAGAAATATAATGAAGACCGAAACCTTTTCCACTACAGCCAACACAGCAGATAGAGACCCAACCAGGAGTCTCCACATCTCCAAAAATTAGGGGCTGACACAAGCAAAGTTGCATAAATTTCACTAGAGTAGAAATAGCATAATTAGGGCCAACACCTAATCCACTATAACCAACCCAGAACATGGAGACCCAATCAGGAGTGTTCACATTTCCCTAAATTAGGGGCTGATACCACTGAAGTGGCATCAATTTCAGTAGAGTAGAACTAGTATAATGGGGACTGACATCTCTTCTACTACAGCCAACATAGCAGATGGAGACCCAATCAGGAATGTTCACATTTCCCTAAATTAGGGTCTGACACCACCAAAGTGGCATCAATTTCAGTAGAGGAGAACTAGTATAATGGGGACCAACACCTCGTCCACTATATCCAACACAGCAGATGGAGACCCAATTAGGAGTGTTCACATTTCCCTAAATTAGGGGCTGACACCACCGAAGTGGCATCAATTTCAGTACAGTAGAAATAGTTTAATTAGGACCGACACCTCTTCCACTACAGTGAACACAGAAGATGGAGACCCAATCAGGAGTGTTCACATTTCCCTAAATTAGGAGCTGACACTACTGAAGTAGTATGAATTTCAGTAGAGTAGAAATAGTAGAATTAGGACCGACACCTCTTCCACTACAGCCAGCACAGCAGATGGAGACTCAACCACGAGTCTTCACATTTCCAAAAATTATTGTTAACATCTGCAGCAGCAATAGCAGGCACAGAAGGTAAGCTAAAGATATCACAGACTGTAATTATGGGAGATAAATGCAGCATACTAAAAACTACAACATCGCTTAGTCTGTACAGTCTGTGATTGGGGTGCAAATGTCCTTGGAGATCCATGACTTGTTCATCTTGATGAAAGTTAAGCGGTCTACACTTTCAGGCTGCGCTTATCTGTCAGGACACCACCAGCAGCGCTGAAGACATATTCTGAGTAGTGATGAGCGAGCACTAAAATGCTCGGGTTCGCATTGCTCGGGTCGAGCAAATCGTAATACTCGGGTGCTCGACCCGAGAAACGAGCCCAATGTAAGTCTATGGGAAACTCCAGCATTTTTCCAGCGGCCTCCTCCCGGAGGTCTGCAGGGGGCCTAAAAAATTGCCCTAATCGATGGGAACAATGCTCATACGACATTGGAACACCATGGGGAAGACCCCTGGAAGCATCTCTGACTCCCAGGTCACTGCTGTGTACAATGTTGTCAGAGTATTACGCCACTTTTACGGACTCACAATGAAACATACAAAAACTAAACCAAAAGAGATTTTCCTGGAAAAAAACGTTAAGGAACGTTCTTTCCAGGATAATGAATTGCATATAAGGTAAAATAAATAACCCCCAAAAAAATGCTCCTTCACACTGTTATAGCAGAAGATGAGGTCCCTCAAGTTTAAAGGCCCCATCTATGCTATATAAGTCTGACAGTTACTTTAGGTCAAAACAACAGCTAAATGTTCCTTCCTTGTATCAATAGAGACTAACGTGTCCTTGCTAGTCATCAGAATGTATCTGATTAAATGTGTCTAATTAAATGTGTCTGATTGGATGTTTCAACACAAGCATAGACATCACGAGAACAGAAACCAGTCTTTGTGTGCTGAATTGTATAATCGGGCCATATATGGTAAATCCGTTTCCTGCCTTCAGGGTGTATATAAACCCTATGCTTTGTAATAAAGTTAGAGCTTGTTTGACACATACATCCTGTCCTGTGTCTCATTAACTCCGATATCGTAATCCAAGGATAGAAGACCCAGAAAGCAGTGACGTCAACACCTTGGGCTATGTTCACACATAGCGTTTGATGCGTTTTTGCACTTTTGTATTGCTTTCAACAGTGAAAAATACATTCACATGTTAATGTCATTTTAACATTTTACTACCTTATCTGGCCATGTGGTATGTGAGACATGATCAGACACATCCTGTTTCATTTATAAAGGAGGGACTCTGAAAGTCACAAAGCCTATTTTTATAGGGCCATCAGGCAGCCCTTATTATTGTTAAAGGGCCAGCAGTCGGCCCTCACTATTGTTAGAGGGCCATCAGCTGGCTATGCTTTGTTGTTCCCATTATTAAGGAGCCGGTCTCCTATTCTGTTATAGCGTATGCAGTAACTGCCGGGCCTGCCCAAGATTTGGAAAAAACCCAATACACCTTTGAAGAGACATAGAGGGCCTGATTTTAAAAAAATATATAGCGTATTCAGTAACTGCAAGGTCTGGCCAAAATTTGGAAAAACCCTAATACAACTTTGAAGAGACATAGAGTGCTTGATTTAAAAAAAAATTCCCATTATTAAGGAGCAGGTATCCTATACTGCTATAGTGTGTGCAGTGACTTCAAGGCCTGGCCAAAATCTTGAAAAAACCCAATACCCCTTTGAAGAGACATAGAGGGCCTTATTTAAAAAAAAAATTTCCATTATTAAGGAGCGGGTTTCCTATACTGTTATAGCGTATGCAGTACCTGCAAGGCCTGCCCAAAATTTGGAAAAAACCCAATACCCCTTTGAAGAGACATTAAGGGCCTCATTTAAAAAAAAAATTCCCATTATTAAAGAGCAGTTTCCTATCCTGTTATACTATATGCCGTAGCTGCAAGGCCTGCCCAAAATTTGGAAAAACCCCATTACCCCTTTGAAGAGACATAAAGGGCCTCATTTAAAAAAAAATCCCATTATAAAGGAGTGGGTCTCCTATAGTGATAATGCCCATGCAGTGACTGCAAGGGCTGCTAAAACGTAAGACGCACTCCAATACCCATTTGTAGAGACATAGAGGAGGGCCTCAGTAAAAAAAAATGTTCCCATTATAAAGGAGTGGGTCTCCTATACTGGTAATGCCCATGCAGTGACTGCAAGGACTGCCAAAAAATTGGACGCACTTCAATACCCCTTTGAAGAGACGTAGAGGACGGTCTCAGTAAAAAAAATTGTTATCTCTGTTAAGGAATGGGTCTCCTATACTGGTAATGCCCATGCAGTGACTGCAAGGGCTGCCAAAAAAAACTGGACACACTCCAATACCCCTTTGAAGAGGCGTAGAGGAGGGCCTCATTAAAAAAAATGTTACCATTGTTAAGGAATGGGTCTCCTATACTGGTAATGCCCATGCACTAAGTGCATGGGCTGAAAAACATTTACCCCTGGGGGGTGTACATGAACAGAACATATTGCATAACATACAGAATGCTAGAGGTAGACCTCTAAAAAAATTTCCTATGGCCATCATAAACACCCTTACAATAAAATTATGTGGGTGTTGCATCACGGTCACTCTGGTGATATGGTGGTGGAGGATGATGAGAAGATGGAGGACAACATAAAATAGAAAAAAATCAGGAAGCGTATACCCATTTTGGGTGTGAAGAGGTGCATGGGAATAGACCCCCCAAAAAAGCCACTGGATTTGACTTTATGTTCCGCTGCTATCATCCGGTGGTGTTAAGAAGTCTGGCCCAATCCAACCCTTGTTCATTTTTATACGAGTCAGCCTGTCAGCATTTTCAGTTGACAGGTGGATGCACCCATCAGTTATAGTGCCCCCGGTGGAGCTAAAAACTTGCTCTGACAAAATGCTAGCGGCAGGGCAGGCCAGGACCTCCAAGGTGTAGAGAGCCAGTTCTTGCCACGTGTCCAGCTTGGATACTCAATAATTAAAAGGCACAGAGGAATCACGGAGGACATTGGTACGGTCGGCAAGGTACTCCTTCAGCATCTTCCAAATATGGTCCCTCCTTGTCAGAGTACCCCGCGCATCAGGGCCTGTGTGCTGGGAGGGTCTGAGAAAACTGTCCCACACCTTTGACAGTGTTCCCCTGCCTCTGCTGCATCATATTCGTGTCTCCCTCCCCTGTACTCCTTGGTTGTCCAAGGAACTGTGACCTCTGCCGCCAGCATTTTCAGATCAGAATTTTTTTAATAATTCCGCAACAAGGTCCTTCTTGTACTGCAACATTTTACTAGACCTCTCCGCTGCAGGAAGCAGAGATAGAAAGTTCTCAGTGTAGGGTGGGTCTAGAAGTGTGATCATCCAGTAATTACTGGCGGCCAAAATGCATACAACGAGAGGGTCACGGGAAAGGCAGAGGAACATAATGTCAGCCATGTGTCCAAAACTGGTAACAGCCAAGTCTTCCCTATCCTGACCAACAGGACGACTGTCCATGCTCTCCTTCTCATCCTCCTCCTCCTCATTCTCCCTTTCCTCAGACCATATATGCTGAACAGAAGGTATGAATGTGGTGTGGGTAGTACCCTCTGTAACGCAGGAAACCAGCTCCTGTTCCTCCTCATTTTTCTTCCTCCTCTTCCTCATTAGCACCCAATCCGCATTGGGATGAGATGATGCTGGGCTGTGTGGCATCACCCTGTATGGTTCCTTGCTCCATCTCATCGTGCTGTGCCTGCAATGCCAAATCTTTGATTGTGGGCAGCGAACGGGTTCAGAAAACAGAGAAGCAGGATGGTGACACTAATTATGGCGTCATCATCTCTCACCATCTTAGTGGAGTCCTCAAAGTTTTGGAGGATGACACAGATGTCTGACATCCATGTCCGCTTATCAGTCCCTATGTGCAGAGGCTGACCTGAATGCCGACGGGCGTGTTGAAGCTGGTACTCAACAACTGCCCTTTGCTGCTCACAAATCCTTCTCAACATCTGTAACGTTGAGTTCCAACGCATGGTGACATCACACACCAGTCGGTGAGCTGGAAGCTGCAAACTCTGCTGAAGCACGGTGAGGGCTGCGGAAGCTGTAGGTGACTTTCAAAAATGGGCACACGCGGCGTACTTTGACAAGCAGCTCAGGCAGATCTGGGTAGGTTTTGAGACACCGCTGAACCACTAGGTTGAGCACATGGGCCAGGCATGGTACGTGTGTGAGGTTGATAGCTTCAGAGCCGCCACCAGGTTCTGGCCATTGTCACACATGACCATGCCTGGCTGTAGGTTCAGCGATGACAGCCATAGATCTGCCTGCTCTGTTACAGCTGTCAACAACTCTTCAGAGGTATGTGGTTTGACCCCTAAGCATATTAGTTTCATCAGTGCCTGTTGCCGTTTGGCCAAGGCAGTGCTGCAGTGCTTCAGGCTTCTGACTGATGTGGTCAATTTGGAGATGGAGGCTGAAGAACCTGAGGAGGAGGAGGAGGTGCAGGAGCTGTAGAATTTGGGGGCAACCTTGATTGACCCAGGGCCCACAATCCTTGGCATCGGGAGGACGTGTTCCATCCCAGGGTCCAACTGGGTCCCTGCTTCCAGCATATTAACCCAGTGTGAAGTCAGTGAGATGTACCATCCCTGGCCACAAGAATGTGTCCGTGGTTAGGTGGACCTTCCCAGCAACTGTGTTGTTGAGGGCACGGCTAATGTTCTGGGACACATGCTTGTGTAGTGCGGGCACATCTCACCGGAAGAAATAGTGGTGGCTGGGGATCAAGTACCAAGGGATGGCCGCCGCCATCAGGTTGTGAAAAGATTCCATCTCCTGAGCCTAAAAGGCAAGATCTCAAGTGCAAGCATTCAAGAAATGTGTGAGTTTAGTAGTGTGGCCTGTAAGGTATTGGCAGCGTATTTGCGCTTGCATTCCAAGTACTGGGGTAGGGACAATTGAACGCTGCGCTAGGACAAGGACGTGGATGGTGACAGTTGCAAGTGTGCAACGACAGGTGCAGGGCGGGAGGCATCTTTGCCTGTGCCATGGACAGAGGATTGGCGTGCACGCACAATAGCGGAACAGGCAGTGGTGTCACCCGCAGACACTGTTTCTGGACCCTGGAGTTCGGCCCACCTATTCGGGTGCTTTTCTGTCATGTGCCTGAGCATGCTGGTCATGGTCAGGCTGGTAGTTTTGTTGCCCCTGCTGATGCTGGCCTGGCATATGTTGCAAATAGCTTTTTTGGGGTTATCTGGACAGTCTTTAAAAAAGAGCCAGACTCTGGAAGACCTAACAGTTGTACTGGCAACTTCAGTCGTGTTGATGTTCCGGGGAACAGTGGCCTTGTGTCTTTGGCCACCCCACTGCTTGTTCCTGCCTGTTGTGGTGCTACACCTCCCCCTGTGTGCTGCTGTCCTCACTATGCATGTCACCTTGCCATGTTGGGTCAGTGACTTCATCATCCACCACTTCATCTTCCACGTACACACCCTGGGCCTCCTCCTAACTTGGTGGCAATTGTGTCTCATCATCATTATCCACCTCTTGTGACAGCTTCCCACCTTCGCCTTCGTGTGACTACTCAAATATTTGGGCATCGCTACATGTGATCTCCTCTTGCCCCACTTGAAGCTGGCTGGGCAAGACGCCCGAATCTATAAATGAAAAAGTGAACAGCTCTGCGGAGTGTCCAAGTGTGGGATCAGTTGTCTCCGGGCACTCGACATGGTGGGAGGAAGGAGGATCAGGGTGAGGAATATGTGGTCCAGACTAATGGCTATTGATACTTGACCATGTGGAAGACAGGGTGGTAGTGGTGGCAAACTGACTGGAAGCATTTTCTGCTATCCAACCAACAACCTTTTCACACTGCTCTGGCTTCAAGAGTGGTGTTCCCTAGCCCCCTAGCAATTGGGACAGGAAGGTAGTTCGACATGATGTGAATGTTTGTTGTGCTCCCTCAGCAGGCACAGTTTCATCTTGCCCACAGCCTCAGCCTCTGCGTGCACCATCACCATCACATCCACTTCCCCGTCCCTTGCCACGTGCCTTTACCATTTTAAATGGAGTGTAATATTTGGCCAGCTCCACAAAATGTCTGTATTATTACCACAGTAATATGTGATCATGTGTGATGACCACGGTTTTAGGCTGTGGCCTTGTAGTATAGTATTGGTCAGCGACCAAGTGTGAATAGGTTCAGCAAAACCCAGATGGCTGACTTTAAATGGAGTATATTTGGCACGCTCCACAAAATGTCTGTATTATTACGGCAATAATATGGGATCACGTGTGATGATGGAAAAGTTTCTGTGCTTACACAATACAGCAATGTAAATAAAATAAAAAAAATCTGCCTGTATTCTGCTAACAAGCAAATGGAGTGCTGTATTGATTTTTAAGCAGGTAATCAGGATTAAGAGCAAAAAAAAATAGCCCTGATAGCTTGGGTTATGGCTATCTGTAATAGCAGCAGACAGAACGTGCAATGAACCATATTGTGCTGTATACACTGTCCACAAACACTGCCTGCCTAACTCCTGCTATCACCCTCACCAGTAATATATGCAGCTGGATTAGTCCTCAGAAGGACTGTTAGTTTAGATATATATAGCTTTGGAATACCTGACTAAAACCACCAATTCTGTCCCTCACTCAACAACAGCTCTCCCTACTCTGCCTGTTTCCGGGGTACTCTGTGACGAGCATAGGGTTACCAGGTCTTACAGTGGGTACGATAAGTATTCAGACACCTTTAAATGTTTCATTCTTTGTTTCATTGCAGCCATTTGGTAAATTCTAAAAAGTTCATTTTTTTCTCATTAAAGTACACTCTGCACCCCATCTTGACTGAAAGAAACAGAAATGTAGAAATTTTTGCAAATTTATTAAAAAAGAATAACTGAAATATCACACGGTCATAAGTATTCAGACCCTTTGCTTAGTATTGAGTAGAAGCACCCTTTTGAGCTAGTACAGCCATGAGTCTTCTTGGGAATGATGCAACAAGTTTTTCACACCTGCATTTGGGGATCTTCTGCCATTCTTCCTTGCAGATCCTCTCCAGCTCCGTCAGGTTGGAGGCTGAACGTTGGTGGACAGCCATTTTCAGGTCTCTCCAGAGATGTTCACTTGGGTTTAGGTCAGGGCTCTTCTTGAGCCAGTCAAGAATGGTCAAAGAGTTGTTCTGTAGCCACTCCTTTGTTATTTTAGCTGTGTGCTTAGGGTCATTGTCTTGTTGGAAGGTGAACCTTCGGCCAAGTCTGAGGTCCAGAGCACTCTGGAAGAGGTTTTCATCCAGGATATCTCTGTACTTTGCCGCATTCATGTTTCCTACAATTGCAACCAGTCGTGCTGTCCCTGCAGCTGAAAAACACACCCATAGCGTGATGCTGCCCCCAACATATTTCACTGTTGGGATTGTATTGGGCAGGTGATGAGTAGTGCCTAGTTTTCTCCGCACATACCATTTAGAATTGTCACCAAAAAGTTCTATCTTCGTCTCATCAGACCAGAGAATCTTATTTCTCATAGTCTGGGAGTGTGTTTTTGAGCAAACTCTATGCGGGTTTTCATATGTCTTGCACTGAGGAGAGGCTTCCGTCGGGCCACTCTGCTATAAAGGCCCGACAGGTGGAGGGTACAGTGATAGGTGACTTTGTGGAACTTTCTCCCATCTCCCTACTGCATCTCTGGAGTTCAGCCACAGTGATCTTGGGGTTCTTCTTTACCTTTCTCACCAAGGCTCTTCTACCAAGATTGCTCAATTTGCCTGTAAGGCGAGTTCTAGGAAGACTTCTGGTGGTCCCAAACTTCTTCCATTTAAGGATTATGGAGGCCACTGTGCTCTTAGGAACCTTGAGTAATGCAGAAATTCTTTTATAACCTTGACCAGATCTGTGCCTTGCCACAATTCTGTCTCTGAGCTCCTTGGGCAGTTCTTTTGAGCTCATGATTCTCATTTGGTCTGACGTGCAAAGTGAGCTGTGAGGTCTTATATAGACAGGTGTGTGTCTTTCCAAATCAAGTCCTATCAGTTTAATTAAACACAGATGGACTCCAATGAAGGAGTAGAACCATCTCAAGGAGTATCACAGGGGAAATGGACAGCATGTGACTTAAATATGAGTGTCTGAGCAAAGGGTCTGAATAATTATGACCATGAGATATTTCAGTTTTTCTTTTTTAATAAATTTGCAAAAATTTCTACATTTCTGTTTTTTACTTTCTGTACCCACTGTATGTAGACCTGATGAGGCTATGCGGCCAGCTTAACACTGTAATGCCACAATCAACATGGCTACGGCATTACAGTGAGGGGCAGGCAATCCCTGCATGTTAATTGGCTGTCTAAAGAGCACCAAACATGGGGGAGTGGACCTGAGCTCCCACCCGAGCATCCCTAAATTACTCGCCGAGCAGTGAGTTGCTAGTTCTGAGGGAATGCTGGCTGCCCAGCATGATAAAACCTCCAAGGCATGACAGGCGAGCTCAGGCCACTCTTCCATTTATGAAGACCAAAATGTAAAAGGGTCCAAAACCTTCCTGATGGTATTGATATTGAGTTCTAGATACTCCTGCACCATCCTCTCCAGTCGTTCACCATGTGTCAAACTTGCACTTTGTTGTGCTGGTGCACGAGCTGGTGTAAAAAATGTGTGAAAAGACTCACAGAAATTGCTTCTGCCACTTACACTGCTGCTGCTGATAATAATGTGTTGATGTTGACGAGTTGACGTTCTGGAGGTTGGAAGTCTAGAGCTATGATGCCTCACTGCTGTCTTGGGGAAAACCTCTGTTAAGGTTGTGTAAAAGCGTGTTTCGATACTCCAGCTTTCGGGGGTCACTTTCAAGGGCATGAAGCATCTGGCAAAATTTACTCTTATGACGTGGATCTAACAGAGTGGTAACCCAGTAGTCAGCACTATTTTGAATATTAACTATACGGGGATCATGTTGCAGATAGTGCAGCAAGAAGGCACTCATATGCCGGGCTTTTCCATGAGTTCCCCAAATACTGTGTTGGTGGCTGGGTGACACTGATGCTTGTTTCCTATGTCCCCTACCGCCAACCACGAACAGCAGAGAGGGGATTATTATCCTCTTCATCCCATGACTGTTGCTCGCCCATCACTTCTTCCTCCTCCATTTGTTCCTCGGTTCACTAACAGTTTGTCTAGTATCACCAGACCCCCTCGATTGCTATAATCTACCCTCCCTTGGCATCCACCTGTGTGACGACAGTCTGGAACTTTGAGACATTGTTATCCCTTCCGCATCCTCCTCTGCTTCCTCCTCTTCCTCTGGGACCACCACCTCCTCCCGCATGCTATTCAAAGTCTGCTTCAGCATGTAGATGACCGGAATAGTGATGCTGATGACGGCATCGTCAGCGCTAGCCATGTTAGTAGCCATTTTGAAACTGTGCAGAAGGGTACAGAGGTCTGTGCCCACTCCGTAAATGTGATATGCCCCATGTCCATACTGCCCAGGCTATACGCCATGACATACTGCGTCAGAGCTCGTTGCTGCTGCCACGGTCGCTGCAACATGTGCAGAGTGGAATTCCACCGTGTCGGCACATCACATATCAACCTATTAACTGGCATGGACAAAGACCTCTGTATCGATGCAAGTCGATGACCTGAGGGGTGCAAACGGCAGAAGTGAGCACACAGCCTCCGTGCTTTTTGAAGCAGCACATCCAGGCCAGCATAGTGGCAGAGAAATCACTGTACCACCTGCTTGAGGACCTGAGCCATGCAAGGAAAGTGTGTGAGCTTGCCTCAGCATAGGGCCGTCACCAGGTTCACACCATTATCGCACACAGCCTTCCCTGGCTCAAGGTTCAGTGGAGACATCCATTGCTCAAACTTGGCCTGGATATCTGTCCACAACTCTTCAGCTGTACGACTGAGATCTCTAAGGCATATTCATTTTAAGACTGCCTTATTGTGGTGAGTCCTGGTTGCTCAGTACGGAGGCGGTGGGGATTCTCTCTGCTCTGTTGGAATGCGTGTCTCATTAAAACAAAGGTTGAGGGCACAGGTGGAGGCCCTAAAGGAGGTGGAGGAAGGCAGAAGCAGTGGAGAAAGTATGAAATGCAGAGGTTTGCCCTGCAAGCCTTGGGGATTCCAAGAGTTGTGGAGCAGCCCCTTCCCCGCTTGCCCCCACCGCCAACAGAATCACTCAGTGCCCAGTCAGCGAGATGTACTGCCCCTTGCCATGCTTACTCATCCAGGTGTCTGTGGTGAAATGCACCCTGGCAGACATAGATTTAGTCAAGGAACGGGTGATGTTGTCTGTGACATGTTGGTGAAGTGCAGGCACAGCTTTCATAGAGAAGTAATGGCGACTGGGCAACTGGTACTGGGAAACTGAAACGGCCATCAGCTTTTGGAACCCGTCTGAATTTACCAGGCAGAAAGGTAGTATTTCCGTGGCCAACAGATTGGAGATGGTGGAGTTCAACCTCTTAGCTTTGTCATGTGTAGGAGGAAACTATTTTTTACGTGACCACAACTGCGGGAACGAGGGCTGGCTGCAGTGCTGAGAGAGGGCAGAGTACAGTGAACCAGACAAACTGCTGGACCATGAGTGAGGTGCAGGCAGAGATGCTACAGTGGATTGATAAAGATGCGGTGTGCTCGTTCTCTGAGTTCGGTCAAAAACAGCAGGCATGTCCGCTTCCGTTACAGCTGACGGGCTCTCAGCCTGACTGGAGCGGGTAAACAACCGGAGGTTCTGCAGTCAGACACCTGCGTGACAACACTTGGCACGCTAACAGAGGAGGAGGAAGAAGCAGCAGATGCGGTTGATGGGGCGGCTGTTGGTTGTTGAGGCCCGCTGGTCTGCATTTTATCGCAGTGGAATTGCCAGAGTAACGCATGTTGATTGCGCATGTGAAGTTTCATGCATGTAGTAGTTAAATTATTGCACTTTTTCCCTCTACTGAGTTCTTTGATTTTTGCAAAGTTGGCAGATAACGTGAGTTGGCTCATCCTTTGCGGTGTCAAAAAAGGTTCAGGCTTGGCAACCCCTGCGAGCTGCAAACCCACAACCTCTGTTGGCCACAGCCACAGTGGTAACTATGGATGCTGTGCTCGTTGCGGTTGCATCACTCTGTGTCTGCACCGTAGGGCGCAACATAACCTCTTCGTCTTCCTCCTCCTCCACCTCCTCAGATGACCTACTCAGCTGCATGCCTAAGGGTTCACACCAAGTGGGATCTACAACCTAGTCAGGATGCTGCCCCGGATCCAACCTGAAAAAATTTGGGCATTGGTGCAGATGCTTTTCTCCTCTTGATTCTGTGAATCTTTGGAGCAGGCTTCTGATGCCCATGGCATAGAATGTGTGAACAGCTCTGCAGACTCACCCATCTGTGGTTCCCTACAGACAGTTGGGCAGTTGGAGAGTTGTGACGCGGGGGGAAACAAGGGTAATTGGGGTGCCACCTCTGTGGACTGTACTGTGTGTGATATTGAGCTGGAGGAAGAGGAGGAGAGGCCACTTGATGCAGTGCTTGCCATCCACTGGAGCACTTGCTCTTTCTAGCCCTCATCTACAAGGCCTACTGCTGTTTGGCTGCAAAAGAAAGGGAGTGGAATAGCCCGTCCAGTAACAGAAGTTGTCAGTTGTCTTTGGATAGGTCGTGACGATGTTGGTTCACTAGTTCTTACACTAACATTACCATCTACCGCACGTATACCTTTAACACCAAGCCTATTCACTCTTCCACCACGACCTCGCTTTTTTCCCACTCATGTTGTTCAGGTAGTGTGATTGGAACACGCTATTAGCAACAAAAAATTAGTTTTTTTACTGTGGATGAGGCCAGTATTAAATAGAATATATGCTCCAAGAAATTTCAAACTGAGATCTGGCCTACTTTATCAAGTTAATAGCACAATAATTTTTTTTTTTACTGTGGATGAGGCCTGTATGAAATAGAATATACGCTTCAAACTATTTGAAACTGAGATCGCCTCTGCTGTATCACTTTAGAATAATAGAATATATGCTCCAAACAAGTTCAAACTGAAATTTGACCTACTGTATCACGTTAGAAACAGAAGAAATTATTTTTTTTACTGTGGATGAGGCCTGTATGAAATAGAATATATGCTCCAAACAAGTTCAAACTGAGTTCTGGCCTACTTTATCACATTAGTAACAGAAGAAATTTTTTTTTTACTGTGTATGAGGCCTGTATAAAATAGAATATATGCTTCAAGAAATTTTAAACTGAGATCTGTCCTACTTTATCACGTTAGTAACAGAAGAAATTTTTTTTTTTACTATGTATGAGGCCTGTATGGAATAGAATATATGCTCTAAACAAGTTAAAACTGAGATCTGGCCTACTTTATCAAGTTAGTAAAAAAATAAATTATTTTTTTACTGTGGATGAGGCCTGTATGGAATAGAATATATGCTCTAAACAAGTTCAAAATTAGATCTGTCCTACTTTATTACGTTAGAGACAGAAGAAATTATTTTCTTTACTGTGGATGAGGCCTGTATGAAATAGAATATATGCTCTAAACAAGTTCAAAATTAGATCTGTCCTAATTTATCACGTTAGTAACAGAAGAAATTATTTTTTTACTGTGTATGAGGCCTGTATAACTTTGAATATATGCTCCAAGAAATTTCACACTGATATCTGGCCTATTTTATCACATTAGTAACAGAAGAAATAATTTTTTTTACTGTGTATGAGGCCTGTATTAAATAAAATATATTCTCCAAGAAATTTCACACTGATATCTGGCCTACTTTATCACGTTAGTAATAGAAGAAATATTTTTTTTTACTGTGGATGAGGCCTGTATGGAATAGAATATATGCTCCAAACAAATTCAAACTATAATCTAGCCTACTTTTTCATGTTAGCAACAGAAGAATTTTTTTTACTGTGTATGAGGCCTGTATTTAATAGAATATATGCTCCAAGAAATTTCAAACTGATATCTGGCCTACTTGATCACATTAGTAACAGAAGAAATTATTTTTTTTACTGTGTATGAGGCCTGTATTAAATAAAATATATTCTCCAATAAATTTCACACTGATATCTGGCCTACATTATCACATTAGTAACAGAAGAAATTATTTTTTTTACTGTGGATGACGACTGTATGAAATAGAATATATGCACCAAACAAGTTCAAACTGAGATCTGGCTTACTTTATCACGTTACTAACAGAAGAATTTTTTTTTACTGTGTAAGAGACCTGTATAAAATAGAACATATGCTCCAAGAAATTTCAAACTGAGATATGGCCGAATTTCACCACCACAAAATGACAAGCTGAGATATGGTGTGCTGTATCACGTTTGTCACAGAAAAAAATTGATTTTTTTACTCAGAACGAGCTCTGCATACAGCTGAATTTCACAGCCACAAAATGACAAGCTTAGATATGGTGTGCTGTATCACATTTGTCACAGAAAAAAATACATTTTTTTACTGTGCACGAGCTCTGCATCCAGCAGAATTTCACGGCCACAAAATGAAAAACTGAGATATGGTGTGCCGTATCACGTTTGTAACAGGCAAAAATAGATTTGTAAAGGTGTACTCATGCATGGAGTGCAATAGAAGCAGTGCACAACAGAGTTCTATGCTGAAATGTGCCCTGCTGTCTTTGGACCTCACTAATGGCACAAGAAAAAAAATCTGCTGGAAGGTCGATTTCACAGCCACACAGGACACTAGCTATCTAAACTATCTGACTTAGCAACTGCCTAGCTTAAATCTCTCAGTATCAAGGAGCAGACAAGGAGCAGCCTCTCTGACTTGCTACAGTCACAAAATAGTGCTAAAACAATATGTCGGCTCTTTATATAGAGGGGGACGTGATTTCAGCAGCTAATGGCACAAGCCCTTGTGTCTGGACATTGTGGATGGTTCCTGCGCCCTGATTAACTAGCCGCAACTAGCACACAAATTTAAGGGAAAAAAAATTTAGATTACAAGCATACCACTCCTCTCCCCGCCCCCTCCCCTCATCAAACACATCCCCGCTGCTCATCATACAGCACCACTATCCTAGCCAAAGTGATAAAAATACTGTAGTGGAAATGCAATAATTTCACATGCTTTTACCGAATTTTGCTGATTTTAAGTAAAAATGCTCGGGTGTCCGATCACGAATCCGAATGTGCAATATTCGTGTCGAATTTGAAATTGGTGATAGTTTTTCGAACATGTTTGCTCATCTCTATTAATGATAAGCAAATGATGAAAAAATGGAAATTAATTTTTCAAAACATTTTGATTTATTCAGAATTGATCATGAGCATCACTCAATGAAAAAATAGTCACTTAGACGCTTTATCATGCTATCAGTATGTTATTAATGGTTGTCTGAGGAACTTTCTGGAACAAAGTGTGCAGCCTGGCCTGATAGGTAAGATTGCGGTCTTGCATGGTGGGAGATGGTAAGCCATGCAAGCACGCCGCCAGGGATGTTACAACTTGCAAAATCTGCAGTGTATCAAGTACTTATTCTCCCCGTTGTATTACACATGTGGGTTCATTTCTTTAGGTCCAGAATCATTTGGACAGTGTCACAAGTTTTGGCATTTTAGCTGTTTACCAAAACATATTCAAGATATAGTTATATAATCAATATGGGCTTAAAGTGCAGACTCTCATCTTTAATTTGAAGGTATTCACATACTAATTGGAGTAACTGTTTAGGAATTATTAGGAATTACAGGTCTTTAATATGTAGCTGCCTGTCACGCAAGGTGTTGGTAAGACTTAGTGCAACACAAAGGGAAGAGGGAAAGGGAGTCCAGACACTAGGGAAAGGGGGAAGTGGAGACCTCCTAGGCTGGTCTAATATCACCATGTCTCCACTGACATCCCTATATTGATTCTTCACAAATTGCCACACACAAACCTCGCCCTGTCTTTCCCTAGCATTAGGCCCTGTGTGGGGAAGGGAGGGGGATAAGCGCTAGTCGATCCCCACTGAATACTAAAGACAACAAGGGGGAACAAATAAAGGAAGATAGCTTAGCTTTAGTCGACTTCAGAGAGATGAACACCCGTCGTCATAGCTCCAGAGAGAAAGAAGTAATGAACTTGCTCCGAGCCTTCACAAGGGGTAATGTGAGTATCGCCGGCACCTCCCTCTAGCATACAGCAGGTATTTATACACCCAGGCCAGGGTGTTAATTAGCCAGAGGAAGGTAGCCGCTGGGTCCTAGAGAGACAGTCTCTAAGAAGATGTCTGTAATGCCAAACGTAGAGATCTCCTGCAACCAACTGCAGGGCGACTGTCTGTCCCTTCTGACACACCTGTGACGGTACCCCCTCCTCTATGAGTGGCCTCCGGACACTCAGGACCGTGTTTCTCAGGATAAGAGGTGTGAAATGAACGAACAAACCTGGGAGCGTTCACCTCTGATACTGAAACCCACATCCTCTCCTCTGGACCATAACCCTTCCAGTGCACCAAGTATTGTAGAGAACGACGTTGTAGACGAGAATCTACAATCCTCGAAATCTGGAACTCCAGATTACCATCAACCGGAGTTGGGGGCGGTGGTAGAGGTGAGGGCTCAAGAGGTTCCACATACTTCTTGAGTAAGTACCTGTTCAACACGTTGTGAACCTTAAGGGCCTGAGGAAGTTCAAGACGAAATGCTGCTGGGTTAATGACTAGAGATGAGCGTTGTTCTACTCGAACTGTTCGCCAATCTCAAATTCAAGCTGTTTTGGGCGGTGTTCGAGCCGTTCGGCGAACACGAACAATTTGAGAAAAATTCGGCTGTTCGAGGTTATGTTCGATAACTGTTCGTGCACCAAAATCATAACTGGATTTTTTCTCAGTAATGATGAAAATTAATGTTAATACACAGTTTGAGTGTACAGCGGGATGGGGGGAGGGGCAGGGGATGGATCTCTGCAGGAACAATGAAGATCTCCATTTTTTTTTTCTCTTTCCCGCATTTACAGTGGGGAGGTACAATCTGTCAGCCTATCAGCAGCGCACACACGGAGCGAAGTGCTTTTTTTCACACAAGCAAGGGCATGTGTCATTGGCAGTGTATGTCACATGTCCTTGCCCTATAAGACCAAGCCATTTTCCCCGTCGCCACCATTTTCTCACTGCTGCGTGTTAGACGGCACCGCTGTTGCTGTGTGCGCTATACCTTGTTAATTTCAAGCCAATTTTCACACAAATCTACAGATAGCTTGGGAGTAGGGAATAGTTGTGATTGCAGTCCTTTTAAGGACTAGGTTACAGCATTTCCTACGACTTTTATCAGGCAGGTCTGTGCTCTTAAATAGATAGATTGTGGGAGTAAAGACTAATTGTAATTGGAGTCCTTTTCAGGACTAGGTTACATCAGTTCCTAACAGTTTTTGCCAGGCAGGTCTGTGCCAGTGCTGTGCAAGTTTTTTTCACAGCATTTGGCTGAATCTAGCAAAGCTAATCCTTTTTGGCCTATTGCAAAGTGTGTTAGTCAGTGGAGTAGCCTATCTGTGTTGCAAGATATACCACCTGTGTATAGAATACCAATTTTTTTACTGCACCTAGTGAAGTAAAATCTTTTGGACATAGCATCATTCTATTAGTCCATCTATACTGACCTCCATCAGGTTACAAATTGAATATAATTTTTTTCTGCATCTAGCTCTGAAAAAATATTGGGCTTCTAGCTGTGTGTGGGACTTGTTGTATTAGTCCATCTATACTGACCTCCATCAGGTTGCAAACTGAATATATTTTTTTCTGCATCTACCTCTGAAAAAATATTGGGCTTGTAGCTGTGTGTGGGACTTGTTCTATTAATCCATCTATACAGACCTCCATCAGGTTGCAAACTGAATATATTTTTTCTGCATCTACCTCTGAAAAAATATTGGGCTTCTAGCTGTGTGTGGGACTTGTTGTATTAGTCCATCTATACTGACCTCCATCAGGTTGCAAACTGAATATATTTTTTTCTGCATCTACCTCTGAAAAAATATTGGGCTTCTAGCTGTGTGTGGGACTTGTTCTATTAATCCATCTATACAGACCTCCATCAGGTTGCAAACTGAATATATTTTTTTCTGCATCTACCTCTGAAAAAATATTGGGCTTCTAGCTGTGTGTGGGACTTGTTGTATTAGTCCATCTATACTGACCTCCATCAGGTTGCAAACTGAATATATTTTTTTCTGCATCTACCTCTGAAAAAATATTGGGCTTCTAGCTGTGTGTGGGACTTGTTGTATTAATCCATCTATACAGACCTCCATCAGGTTGCAAACTGAATATATTTTTTTCTGCATCTACCTCTGAAAAAATATTGGGCTTCTAGCTGTGTGTGGGACTTGTTGTATTAGTCCATCTATACTGACCTCCATCAGGTTGCAAACTGAATATATTTTTTTCTGCATCTACCTCTGAAAAAATATGTGGCCTTCTAGCAGTGTGTGGGACTTTCTCTATTAGTCCATCTATACTGACCTCCATCAGGTTGCAAACTGAATATAATTTTTTTCTGCATCTAGCTCTGAAAAAATATTTGGCCTTCTAGCAGTGTGTGGGACTTTCTCTATTAGTCCATCTATACTGACCTTCATCAGGTTGCAAATTAAAAATAATTTTTATCTGCATCTACAGTACCTCTGAAAAAATATTTGGGCTTCTAGCTGTGTGTGGGACTTGTTCTATTAGTCCATCTATACTGACCTCCATCAGGTTGCAAATTGAATATAATTTTTATCTGCATCTAGCTCTGAAAAAATATTTGGCCTTCTAGCAGTGTGTGGGACTTTCTCTATTAGTCCATCTATACTGACCTCCATCAGGTTGCAAATTGAATATAATTTTTATCTGCATCTAGCTCTGAAAAAATATTTGGCCTTCTAGCAGTGTGTGGGACTTTCTCTATTAGTCCATCTATACTGACCTCCATCAGGTTGCAAATTAAAAATAATTTTTATCTGCATCTACCTCTGAAAAAATATTTGGGCTTCTAGCTGTGTGTGGGACTTGTTCTATTAGTCCATCTATACTGACCTCCATCAGGTTGCAAACTGAATATATTTTTTTCTGCATCTACCTCTGAAAAAATATTGGGCTTCTAGCTGTGTGTGGGACTTGTTGTATTAGTCCATCTATACTGACCTCCATCAGGTTGCAAATTAAAAATAATTTTTATCTGCATCTACAGTACCTCTGAAAAAATATTTGGGCTTCTAGCTGTGTGTGGGACTTGTTCTATTAGTCCATCTATACTGACCTCCATCAGGTTGCAAATTGAATATAATTTTTATCTGCATCTAGCTCTGAAAAAATATTTGGCCTTCTAGCAGTGTGTGGGACTTTCTCTCTTAGTCCATCTATACTGACCTCCATCAGGTTGCAAATTAAAAATAATTTTTATCTGCATCTAGCTCTGAAAAAATATTTGGCCTTCTAGCAGTGTGTGGGACTTTCTCTATTAGTCCATCTATACTGACCTCCATCAGGTTGCAAATTAAAAATAATTTTTATCTGCATCTACCTCTGAAAAAATATTTGGGCTTTTAGCTGTGTGTGGGACTTGTTCTATTAATCCATCTATACAGACCTCCATCAGGTTGCAAACTGAATATAATTTTTTGTCTGCATCTAGCTCTGAAAAAATATTTGGCCTTCTAGCAGTGTGTGGGACTTTCTCTATTAGTCCATCTATACTGACCTCCATCAGGTTGCAAACTGAATATATTTTTTTTCTGCATCTACCTCTGAAAAAATATTGGGCTTGTAGATGTGTGTGGGACTTGTTCTATTAATCCATCTATACAGACCTCCATCAGGTTGCAAACTGAATAAAAAAAATTTCTGCATCTACCTCTGAAAAAATATTTGGCCTTCTAGCAATGTGTGGGACTTGTTCTATTAGTCCATCTATACTGACCTCCATCAGGTTGCAAATTGAATATAATTGTTTTCTGCATCTAACCCAGCCAATAGTTTTGGCCTAATACCACAGTTTGGCCACTCAGCTCTGCTCGGTTACCATCCATTGTTTTTTTGTGCAAACAACTCCAGAGTTGTGAATTAGTTAACCACCAAAATGAGTGGAAAAAGGCCTGCTGCTGGTGGAAAGGGGAATAGGCGTGTTGGGAAGGGGAAAAAAGGTTGTGTCCGTGGGGTAGGTGTTAAAGCAACAGTAACATCTGCAGAAGAAAGACCATCTTCCAGCCAAACTAAAATGTCTACTTCTTTTAGCGGACAATGTGATAAGATGCCTTTCTTACGGCCACGCCAATCGCTACAAATTCCAGATGAGGCACAAAAACAGCAGGTGCTTCAACGGATATCAAGTGCTCCTTTAAGTGGGCTCTCCTCCACATCAACTTCAACATCACAAATACTCCAGTCCTCAAAGGTGTCACCCTAATCGCACTTGCTTCCTCACAGCTCCCAAATCTCCAGCTGCCCGTCTGAGTATGAGGTAGAACAGATGGTTGAGTCTGCAGAGCTGTTTACTCATACTATAGCCTGGGAATCAGAGGTCGACTCCAGCTCTTCTGTGAATCCAGACGAGGAAATGATCTGCACTGATGCCCAGAATCTTTATGAGTCGGATCCAGGACCAGACGCAGAAGGTTCTGACCATAATGTAGACCCTCATTCCCAAACTGTAACTCCTGTTGGTGGAGACAATGAGGAAGACGATGATAAGACTCAAATACCTGATTGGAGCGACAACTTTAGTTTTTTGTCAGGGCAGGAACAGGTTGGCTCTGAGGACGACGGGTGTGATAACGCACAGGGTGATGATGATGAGGTTGGAGATCCCACTTACTGTCAACCCACAGTCAGCCAAGAGATGAGGTCAGCAGAGGAGGTGGAGGAAGATGCTAGTGACGACGAGGTCAGGTTGCGCCTTCCTGGACAGAGACGTAGTACTGGAAGCACGTCAACAACTGCATCCTCAAACACAACTCTGCCTCTCACCACAAGTCGTGGTGGCTCTTCAGGTCGCATGGGTGCTAAGCCTTGCATAGCCTGGGCATTTTTTCAGATCGATAAAGATGACCCAACTCGTGTTATCTGTAACATTTGTCAGCAAAAGCTAAGTAGAGGCCAAAAAATACATAGTTTGAGTACTTCATGCATGAACCGGCACATGGACATGAAGCATAAGTTGCAGTGGGAAGCTCAGTGTGCTACAATGCGGCCTAGCCGGCCGGGCCAACCACCGTCTGCCATATCTTGCGCATCCGCGGCCTCTTCATCCTCTGTGACTGGGGGGACAGCAGTCACACCTGTTTTGGGGCGCAGACCTGCCACCTCTTTACCCGCAACAGCCAGCGTGATTGGCAGGTCATCATTTTCTTTGGAGGTGGTAACACCAGCTGGTGTTGAGCGCTGTCCGACATCGATAGCACCACCTTTGGATCAAGGCAACCTAACATGTCCGCCTGCATCTTCCTCACAGACCGGCAGTTTGCCGGGGACACCCTTATCAACCCCGTCTAAGCACAATAGCCAGCCCTCGGTCCCTCAGATGTGGACAAGTAAAAGACCATTTCCTCCTAGCCATGAGAAAGCTAAGAGGTTGAATTTCACCATCTGCAAGCTCTTGGCTACAGAAATGCTGCCTTTCCGCCTGGTGGACACAGAGGATTTTCGAGACCTTATGTCCGTCGCAGTGCCCCAGTACCAGATGCCCAGTCGGCACTACTTCTCAAAGAAAGGTGTGCCTGCGCTCCACCAGCATGTCGCACACAACATCACCGCTTCTTTGAGAAACTCTGTGTGTGACAGGGTGCATTTCACCACAGACACTTGGACGAGTAGGCATGGACAGGGGCGTTACATGTCGCTGACTGGGCACTGGGTAACTATGGTGACAGCAGGACAAGGGGCTGCTGTCCAAGTCTTGCCGTCCCCACAAGTTGTGCGTCAATCCTCTTTATGTCAAAGTTCCTCCACTGCTTCTGCCTCCTCAACCTCCTCTCGGTCTTCCACCTGCACCCAAAGCCTGTCTGGTCATGCCACAAGCTTTCTAACTGCGCAGAAGGGATCCTGCACACCTCCTTACTATGCTGGCAGTAGGGCTCAACGTCATCAGGCGGTTTTTACATTGAAATGTCTGGGAAATGTGAGTCACACAGCTGAGGAGTTGTGGTCAGCTCTGGAGAACCAATTTCATGAATGGTTGTCTCCACTGGACCTGAAACCAGGGAAGGCCGTGTGCGACAATGCTGCAAACCTGGGTGCGGCCCTTCGCCGGGGCAATGTCACACACGTGCCTTGTATGGCTCACGTGTTGAACCTGGTTGTCCAGCAATTTTTAGCCCACTATCCCAGACTAGATGGCCTTCTGCAGAGGGCACGGTCGCTGTGTGCTCACTTCCGCCGTTCGCATCCCGCAGCTCAGCGACTTACATCTCTACAGAAGTCGTTGGGCCTGCCACTTCACCGGCTAAAATGCGATGTGCCTACCCGGTGGAATTCAACTCTGCACATGTTGCAGCGACTGTGGCAGCACCGACAAGCCCTGGTGCAATACGTTCTGACGTACAGCCTGGGCCAACGAGATCCAGAGGTGGGGCAAATCACGCTGGAGGAGTGGTCTCAGATCAGGGACCTATGCACCCTTCTGCACAGTTTTGAAATGGCGACGAAGATGTTTAGTGCTGACGATGCCATTATCAGCATGACTATTCCGGTGATTTACATGCTGGAGCACATGTTAAACAGAATTCGGAGTCAGGTGGTGGCACAAGAGGAGGTGGAGGAAGTAGAGGAGGAGGAGTTGTATGCGGAAGGGCTAACATCTGCAAGGTCCAGACGGTCGGCAGCACCAAGGCGGCAGGCATGTGAGGGTGGGGGAGATGGTTTTACCAGGGCGCATGGTAGCAGCCAAACTAGTGAGGAAGGTGCAGGAGCCCAGGAAGAAGTGGAGGACGAACTGATGGAAGACTCATCAGATGAGGGAGACCTTGATCACATTTCTGTTGTGCGAGGTTGGGGGGAGAGGACAGAGGAAGGAAGCATGATTGTTACCTCGCCACCAACACAACAGGGACTTGGTGCTCCTGGATGCGCAACACACATGAGTGCCTTCTTGCTGCACTACCTGCAACATGACCCTAATTGTGAGAATTAGAAATAATCCTGACTACTGGGTTGCCACACTGTTAGATCCCCGGTACAAAAGTAAATTTGCAGAAATTATTCTTGCCATAGAAAGGGATGCACGCATGCAGGAGTATCAGCAGAGACTGTTGCAGAATCTTACATGTGCTTTTCCAC
The DNA here is from genome assembly GCF_046119375.1 of Phyllobates terribilis. Taxonomy (NCBI): domain Eukaryota; kingdom Metazoa; phylum Chordata; class Amphibia; order Anura; family Dendrobatidae; genus Phyllobates; species Phyllobates terribilis. The sequence continues at coordinate 699,155,409 of NW_027362762.1, forward strand.
AAAATACCAGTGGTGCACGTAGTGAATCTCACAGTTCCAACTTGCCAACCGTGGGACCGTCAAGTGTTCAGCACTCAAACCGTAACAGAACCACAGTATCTGCTGGTAACATCAATTTTGCGGAATCATTTCACCACTTTTTTAGCCCATCCTTTGCAAGGCCACAGGAGACAAGAAGTCTGACACATAGTCAACGCCTAGAGACGATGGTACAGGAGTATCTCCAAGTAAACATTGAAGCCATGACTGTGTCACTGGACCCTTGCTCTTTTTGGGCTTCCAATCTGGATAAATGGCCGGAGCTAGCCACTTACGCCTTGGAGATCTTGTCATGCCCCGCAGCCAGCGTTCTGTCTGAACGTGTGTTCAGCGCTGCTGGTGGTGTGCTGACAGATAAGCGCACGCGGCTCTCCACTGATAATGTAGACAGACTCACGTTCATAAAGATGAACAAATCATGGATCCGAAACGACTTTTCTACCCCTGTGTCATCCTGGGGAGAGTAAAAGCTTGATGATTGGTTAAAATCACCCTACCAACCGTTTTAAGCTTTCAAATTACTAATCATGTTTATCTGTATCTTGGCTGGAAAATAATTTGGGCTTTGTAGCAGTGTGCAGCACTGATTCTATTAGGTCATCTATAATAAGCTCCACCAGATTTTAAATTAATAATCATGTTTATCTGTATCTTGACTGGAAAATAATTTGGGCTTTGTAGCAGTGTGCAGCACTGATCCTATTAGGCCATCTATACTAAAGCTTCACCAGATTTAAAATTTATAATAATTTTTAGCTGCATCTAGCCCGGAAAATAATTTTGGGGCTTCGAGATGCGCAAGACACATAAGTGCCTTCTTGCTGCACTACCTGCAGCATGACCCTCATATTGTCAGAATTCGAAGTAATCATGACTACTGAGTTGCCACACTCTTAGATCCCCCAAACTTTTCAATCAACCTTTTCATTTTAATAAAGACCAAAAAAATGGTCATTTTTGAAATTATAAGCATTAGCAGGTTGTTAGAAACTGAAATCAATCAGTTTTCAACTCAAAACTTTATTCTAGGTGATGTTACATTTTCACATAGGACCCCTTGTTCGAAAGGAGCTTCTGAACTCTCTCGTCCATTGAATTTGTCAGGTTTTGGATGGTTTCTGCTTCAATTGTTTTGCATGAGTCAGAACACCCTCCCAGAGCTGTTGCTTAGATGTGAACTGCCTCCCGCCATCATAGACACTCCTTTTAATGATGCTCCAAAGGTTCTGGGGTAAGGGTCAGGGGAGCATGGGGGTCACACCATAAGTTTGTCCCCTTTTATGCCCATATCAGCCAGAGATGCAGATGTTTTATGTGCAGCATGAGATGGTGCATTATCATGCAAAAAAATGATCTTGCTGTGAAATACACGGTTCTTCTTCTTGAACCATGGCAGGAAGTGCTGTTTGAGAAAATCCACATACATTATGGAATTCATCTTTAGCGCCTTCAGGGATCCTAAAGGGGCCGACAATCTCTCTCCCCATGATTCCAGCCCAAAACATTACTCCACCTCCTCCTTGTTGGCGCTGTAGCCGTGTTTGCGTGGGGTGTCCATCAACCAGCCATCCTCCACTCCATCCATCTGGACCATCGAGCGCTGCACGGCACTCATCCGTGAACAAAACAGTTTTGAAATCAGTCTTCATGTAATGTTTGGCCCACTGGAGCCGTTTCTGCTTGTGTGAAGTGGATAGAGGAGGTCGACAGGATGGCGTATGCACAGCTGCAAACCTCTGAAGGACCCTGCATCTTGTTGTTCGGGGGACGTTGGAGGCACCAGCAGCTTCAAAAACTTGTCTGCTGCTATGACAAGGCTTTTTTGCCGCTGCTCTTTCAACCTGACGTAATTGCCTGTAGGAAAGAGTCCTCAATTTGCCCTTATCAGCACGCACACGTGTGTACTGTGAATCAGCTACATACTTCTTGATTGCCAAGACACTTCATCCTGATCATCGCACAATGTTGATTGTAGTCATGCCTTGACCTAAACACTCCACAATTTGTTGCTTCTCAGCAGCCGACACATCCTTTTTCTTTCCCATTTTGGCAGAAAATGTAGGCTGCTTAATAATGTGAGACAGCCTTCTTAAGTAGTCTTGCCTTTCATTGGACACACCTGCCAAACTAATTAGCACAGGTGTCTGCAATTGCTTACAGTGATATAAAGAGCCCTGACACACATCACCATCAATGAGTTTAACTGACAAACAAACAAATTCTTCCCTTATCACTCCTAAACACTTTTTGCATAATAATTTGGAACACAGTGTACATGTGCTTTTCCACAAAACACCAGTGTTTCACGTAGTGAATCTTACAGTTCTAACTTGCCAACCGTGGTCTGTATGGAGTTGTTCAATAAAGGGCCCAAAATTAAGGTAACATAGATGGGAGAGGTCTCTATGAATAGGAATTCCTAAGTATTTGATACCCTGTGAGGGCCAGGCAAAGGGAAAGTTGGACTGGATGGAATCCTATATGGATTTGTGGAGGGAGACATCGAGGGCCTCAGACTTCGCTGCATTGATTTTAAAATTTGACCATGTAACAAAGTGATCTATTTCAGCCATAACAGCATGGATGGATATATGTGATTGAGTGATATATACTAGGACATCATCAGCAAATAGAGAGCACTTGTACTCGGTGCCTCCCACCTCAATCCACCTAATATTGGGGTTATGGCGAATTGATGAGAGCAGGTGCTCCGTCACTAGGATGTATAAGAGAGGGGACAGAGAACATCCCTGCCTTGTCCCATTGGTGATTGTGAAAGGTGATGAAAATGTTCTGACGCGCCCCCTGGGCCTTGGGACACCCGGAGCCGGACCCTTTTTGGTGGATGCTGGTGGTTGTAGTCTCCGTGGCGGCGACCCGGTTCCGTGGCTCAGGGCAGTCAAACCAGTGGCGGAACTATTTATGTGGTTTTGATGTTTAAATGTCCGACTACGCCACCCGTGGATTGCGGTCAGAGTGAACCGCCGCTCCAGGGCAGACCGCTGAGGCTGGTGTTGTGGGTGCAGAAGAGCGTAGCATAACTCCCCACGGGAGGAGTATAGCCTCAGGGCAGTGTATGCGGAGGATGGGGGTGATGGTGCAGGGCAGCAGCAGTAACGACACGGAGTCAGTGATGCAGTCCAGGGCCTTTACTCACAGTTCTTATTATCCAGACCACGTCTGCAGGTGACGGCTGCCCACGTCGTACTGTGCTCACCAGGTGAGGGGCTCAGACAACTCCCAGATAACTTTGGAGCGCTTCACAGGACCCCCTTTGTGTGTCCTTTGTCTGGCCTTTCTTACCAACCCTTCTGTCCGGCTGCCTCGGGCCTCCTCTTGGTAAACTTGGCGCCAGTTTCCCTGACCCTATGTGGTGCCTTCCTAGCGGGTGTAGCGAGGGGCTGCGCCACATAAAATGTCACAGCCTCCTGTTTCTAGCTGAGGGTCGTTTCCTGCCTCCACTAGTTTCGGGGACCAGTCTCACCCTTTGGCCTGACCCCTCCACGCAGGTGGATTTGGGCGTGCGGTGGCGACTCGCCCGTCCGCACCCCTGGGATCCCTTCGTTCCTCGTTCCTGGAGCCTTCTCCGCTCCTCTTCCTTCCTTCTCCCTCTTCCAGGCCTGGGCCTCTGTTACTAGGCCCGCCTCCGGAGCAGAGCCCATGCAGAGCCCCTGCTCCCTGCCACTTCTGCTCAGACTTCTCTGCACTGAACTAAGATGGTGCCCACCTTTTATACTCCCTTCTCAATGCACCCAGGAACTGCTTCCTCCCTGCTCCTGCACTACAGGGTTCCCCTTCCTCAGTGTTCCCTCCCCCCACTCCAGCCAGGGACAGGGACTGTCGTGCCCATCTCAGGGGCATATTGGTCGCCCTGCCCCACGGCAATGTGGTGTAATGCATGCAGGTGTCGGGTCCTGATCCACACTACATCCTTACCTGAGAGTGAGATATCACACCTCTGGGTGAGGTGCAATACCTCTGTAGCAACCGAGCCCTCAGGGTGCTACAGTTCCATTTATCTTCAGCCTAGGTGACGTATTGCGATACAGGGCCGTGATTTTGGCTATAAAAGGGTCCCCTAGACCCCTACCCCAAGCTTTTTAAAAGAATCATATATGGCGTGCCAGGAGACTCTATGGAATGCTTTCTCAGCATCCAACGAGAGTATCTAATTACAAATTTTTAACTGCATCTAGCCCAGGAAATACTTTGTGCCTAGTAGCAGTGTCTGCTAGTCAGCGGATTATCCCGGCTGTTAAGCAAGCTACACCACCTGTAGTTTGGACACTTCATTTTTTCAAAGGAAATGCTTCGGGACCACGGGATACTCAGTGAAGAGCATCAGGAGGCACCCCAAGGCATAGGGGCTGGGCCTGGCAGTAGGATGCCTTACGGTGGACAGCCGAGCTCGATCCTTATAAAAGCTTTTTAACTGCAGCAGCTTTAGTGGACGCTACTGGAGCTGGAATTACGCGGCTGCTGGCATGAGACTTGCCCTCCAATAGATCCTTGTAAATGGATTTAAAGTGTATTCATTCAAATTAGAGAGACAATTTAAATTAAAAAGCTTAGAGCTGCCTCCACCACAGGGGGGCTCGCTCGACCCACCAGCGGACAGGCACCAGTATTGGGAGAGGGGGGCTGGCCGTCAGGGTTCACTGCGGCTCTGGCACAAACCCGGCGACGCGGAGGTGGCACGGGCAGGAGCGGACTGAACGTGTCGGCTTCTCACTTTTTGGATTTTAGAAGGGCATGACATGCCTATATCTGTGTCTCCCCCTCCTTTTACTCCTCCACCTCTTTTCTTTTCGCATGACTATATGTACTTGTCACTTTTCCATGTGTTAGTTTTGTCTTCTGAGCAGTTTGTCAGCTTTTGGACACCTTTGAAGGTGTTTTCTATGTGTTTCTATGTGTTTTTGTTTGCCTGCCATTGGTTTTAACGGTGTTCGAAGGTGTTCGACGAACAGTTCGACGAACAGTTCGGCGAACACACGGGTGTTCGACGAACCGAACCGAACTCGAACACTACGGGGGTGGCTCAACACTATTAATGACGGCGGTTAATTTATAGGGACCAATAAACCCAGGTCCCAGCTTCCAAGAAGGATCTTATATTCCTGGTAGACAACCACACAAAGTCATTCACATTCAGGTCTGGACCTGGCAAGCGTTTTCTGTAAGCCATACATTTATACCTGTCTCCCATGAACTTTAAATTACTCAGAACACCCTGCCATGCCGAGGAGAGCAATAAAGCAAACCATTCCGCCTCAGGAATTCCCGAAGCACCTCCCCCACTAAAGGTATCAAACTGTGGGTGATAACCGTATGCACCGAAGAACGGTGACCTGCCAGTGGATTCTTGACGATGTTTATTAATGGCAAATTCTGCCAGCGGTAAGTAGGATGCCCAATCCTCCTCATTTTTGGAGACGAAACACCCGAGGTAGGTCTCCAAATTCTGATTGACACGCTCGGTCTGTCCATTCGACTGGGGGTGGAAGGCAGAGTAAAAGGACAGCTGCACCCCCAGTCGAGAACAGAATGCCTTCCAGAACTTGGAAACAAACTGGGTCCCCTGATCTGACACCACATCAGAGGGAACCCCGTGAAGCTTCATGATCTCATTTATGAACACCTGAGCAAGTGTCTTAGCATTTGGAAGTGCAGGTAATGCGACGAAGTGAACCAAGTGAACTTATCTACAACCACCAAAACCACCATTTTGCCTTCAGAAACCGGTAGGTAAGTAATAAAATCCATGGACAAGTGTGTCCATGGCCTACTAGGGATAGGTTGCGGTAGAAGAGTACCTGATGGACGGGTATGCGAAACCTTAGAACTCGTGCAAATACTACAAGCAGATACGTGTTCAATCACATCCCGGTGCAACCCTGGCCACCAAAAATGATGAGAAAGGAGGTCCGCGGTTGCATTACCTCCTGGATGCCCAGCATGCACAGAGTTATGATGTTCCTTAATTACTTTGCAGAGCAGATTAGATGGTACAAATAACCTTCCTGAAGGGCAGGAAGCAGGGGCATCCCACTGAGCCTCTAACACCTCACCCTCCAGTTCAGGATAAAATGCCAAAATGACTACCCCCTTCTGCATTATCGGGGCAAGGTTCTCATGGTCACTGCCACCAGGGAAGCTTCGGGACAAAGCATCAGCCTTCACATTTTTGAGCCCTGGATGAAAAGTGACAACAAAATTGAACCTAGTAAAAAACAGGGACCATCTGGCTTGCCTGAGGTTGAGACGTTTAGCTGACTGGAGATAGGACAGGTTCTTATGGTCAGTAATAACAGTAATAGGATGGACAGCCCCCACCAACCAATATTGCCATTCTTCGAACGCCAATTTGATCGCCAAAGTTCCCTATTACCCACGTCATAAGTTCTCTCAACTGAAGAAGTCGCATGGACGCCATTTACTAGGGGACGAACCCTGAGACAACACAGCCCCGACCCCGACATCCGACGCATCAACCTCCACAATAAAGGGTTAGGAAACATCGGGTTGACTGAGTATAGGTGCAGTGGCAAAATGATTCTTTAAGGAAGAAAAAGCCTGGAGGGAGGTATCTGACCATTTGGAAAAATCAGACCCCTTCTTAGTCATGTCAGTAAGGGGTTTCACAATTACAGAGTCATTTTGGATGAATTTCCAGAAAATTAGTAAAGCCCAGAAAACATAGAGCCTTCAGGTCCTTGGGACGATCCCAATCAAGGACTGCACAGGTCTTCTCCAGATCCATCCAAAAACCCGAAGATGACAACAAGTACCACAAAAGCAGCACCTCCTGAACAGCGAAAACACATTTTTCCGGTTTGGTATAAAGTTTGTTATCCCTTAATATCTGGAGCACCTGCTTAACATGCCCCCGATGTTTTTCAAAATCAGGTGAGTAAACCAAAATATCTTCCAGATAGACAACCACAAACCTCCTACCAAATAATGGAAAATATAATTCATGAAATGCTGGAATACCGCAGGTGCATTGGTCAAGGCATAACCAGACTCTCGAAATGCCCTTCAGTGGTATTGAATGCTGTTTTCCATTCGTCGCCTTCTCTGATTCTAACTAGTGATGAGCGAGCACTAAAATGCTCGGGTACTCGTTGTTTGAGTCAAGCAAATTGGAATGCTCGAGTGCTTGGTCCGAGTAATGAGCCCAATGTAAGTCTATTGGAAACTCAAGCATTTATCCGGCAGCTCCCCCCGACAGTCTGCAGAGGGCCTAAAAATTGCCCAAAATCGATGGGAATAGTGCTCAAATGACATGGCAACAGTGTGGGGAAGACCCCTGGAAGCATTTCTGACTCCCAGGTCAATGCTGTCAACAATGTTGTCAGAGGTATTACGCCGTTTTTACAGACTCACAATAAAACATACAAAAAGAAAACCAAAATGGATTTTCCTGGGAAATATGTTAAGGAACATACTTTCCAGGGTAATGACTTGCATATAAGGCAAAATAAATATACAAAAACAAAAATGCTCCTGCATACCTTGGGCTATGTTAACATGTAGTGTTTTTGAGGCGTTTTTGATTGCTTTCAATCAAGACAAATGCATTCACCAGGAAATGTAATTTTAACATTTTACAACCTTATCTGGCCATGTGGTGTGTGACACATCATCAGACACATCCTTTTATTTATGATGGAGGGACTCTGAAAGTCACAAAGCCTATTTTATAGGGCCATTAGGCGACCCTTACTATTCTTAAAGGGCCAGCAGTCGGCCCTCGCTATTGTTAGAGAGCCATCAGCCGGTTATGCTTTGTTGTACCCATTATTAATGAGTGGGACTCCTATACTGTTATTGCATATGCAGTGACTGCAAGGGCTGCCAAAAATTTGGACGCAACCCAATACCCCTTTGAAGAGACATGGAGGAGGGTCTCAGTAAAAAAAAATGTTCCCATTATAAAGGAGCGGGTCTCCTATGTGGTAATGCCCATGTGACTCGCCCCCTGGGCCGTGGGGCACTCGGAACCGGACTTCAGGGCAATGCTGGGAGTAGTAGTGGCGACCCGGTTCCGTGGCTCAGGGTGGTCAGACCAGTGGTAGTCTGCTATGTGCTGTAGGTAATGTCCGACTACGCCACCCGTGGATTGCGGTCAGGGCTAACCGCCGCTGCAGTGCAGACCGCTGGGGCTGATATAAATGTGCAGCACTGAATAGTTCAACTCCCCACGGGAGGAGTATGGCCCCAGGGCTGAATATATAATGGATGATGGAGGGGATGATTCCGACCACGATAGCCAGGAAACGGAGGCCTCTTAAACAGTTCAGGGTCTTTATTAGAACAGGTAATATGACCCAGAAACAGGCCCGGCTAGGAGGGGGCCTGGATGTCTGACAGCAAGTGGGAGGCTGGCCCTGGTCAGGGTGAGGGTGTAGACCTACCGTGCTCTCTGTGCTCCTTCTGGTTATTTCCCTCCTTGTAGTGTAACAGCCCACGTTCCCGAGCTCACTGTGTCCTCTCGCCCGTATGGCTTGCAACTTGGGTCCCTTTCTACTCCCGGCCTGGTACGGCTTTGCTGGTCCCTTCTGATGTGGCGGAGCCTCCGGGCTTCTTAGGCCAAGGAACATACAGTCCCCTGCCGACTGGTTATCTGCTGTAGGACGTGGAATCCTCACAGCCTCAGACACCAAAGTCTGGTAGATTAGTCTCTTCGTCTGCCAGGACAGGCGCACTTCGCCTCTTGTCCCTGGCTCGTGGCTCTCCTACTGCCACACGTCCTCTTAGGCTGCAACACAACTGTCTGTCCCTGCTCTGGGACACTTCTCTATCCAGAGACAGGTTGTCCAGTTCTCTCTAACCCTGCCCCCAGCTCCAGCTTTTATAGGGGCAGCCTGCTCCCCCTACTGGCCTGGGACAGGAGGTGCTGCATGCTAATGGTCCTTGACTAGAGGGCCTCCCCCTTGCTCTCAGACACAGCTTTATTATATTTGTGGCATCCAGGCCAGGGTGACACATTCCCCCCTAGTAAAATTTAGTACTCCGGGACTAAACAAGAAACAAAAATAATATGCATGACCATAAAAGATTAGTAGACAAACGACGCACAGGTTGAGTTCTTAAGGTCACAGTATGGTCTGTGACCGGGAGTCCATATCACCAACACAACGGGGAGCCTTAACCAGGTGGGGGCCTGTCCTAGCCCCAAGTCCTTTACAGTCTTAGTTCATTCCTTGGTCAGGCTCCGAACGCAGTCCATACAAAGTCACGGTTATTAAAAGTCCATAACCTTTGGGTCCGTACGGTAACTGTAAGAAACTGAAACACACAATTACCAATCATGCATGTAACTTTGCAAACATTTCAACACTTGGCAACAGGGTTATTTACAGTTTTAGTGCACCCTATATTCTCCAGCGAGCGGGTATCTGCTGGTTGACCTCCTTAATCCACTGTCTGGTGGTGGACCGACCTGGCTTTCCCCACTACCGTTAGGGGTACAACTACCAGCTTGGTGTACAGGTAGGGCAGGCAGCTGTCTGCGGGTCCTTTTGCTTACCGCAGGCATGGCAGGCTCACTGTCAGCAGAGGGTTGATTCTCCTGGGCTGCTGGTACAGGCTCTTCTGCCTCTGGAACTGCTTGCTCTTCTTCACCTTCCGGCTCTGGTGTAGGTTGTTGCTGAGCCGGTTGCAGGAAATGCAGGACGGGTACCACTATGGCATCGTTTATTCGAGTCCAGGACTGAGGAAACTCTCCGAGAACGATGCTGATCATTTCTTCCTTGTCCTCTGCGGGTTCAAGGTCACTTTGATACTCTTCTGCACTACGGAGTTGCTCGGGGCACCTTTTTAGGTGGTCTCTGGAGACGGTACTAGTGGTTTCTCCTCCATCCCTGGTGATCACCTTCGAGTTGGTTCTAGGGGACCAGCAGGGGCGTGTTGGTTGAAGAGTCTTTCTTGCCTTTCTCTCACCTGGGCCAGGCTCTTCTCCACACTCTCCTGTACCTTTTTGTACTGCAGTCGCCTTTCCGTATCCCAGTGCGCATCCGGGGAGGTGTCCTCAGGTGTTAGGACTCCTATCTCCAGGTCTATGGGCAGCCTACCTGGTCTGGCTCGCATCAGGTAAGCCGGGGTTCAGTTTGTAGCATTCACAGGGATATGGTTGTATAAGTCTATTAGGTCCGGCAGTTTTTCTGGCCACAGGCTGCGTTCCTCCAGGGACAACGTCTTCAGGAGATCAATGACTATATTGTTAATTTTCTCACACATCCCATTGGTTTGTGGGTGGTAAGGCGTTGTACGAATCTTCTTACAGCCATACAGGTTGCAGAACTCTTGGAAGATTTCAGCTTCGAACGCTGGACCCTGGTTCGTCAGGACCTGTTCCGGATACCCGTGTGGACGGCAGAAGTATTGCTGGAAGGCTCTATCCGCCGTTTGGGCTGTCAAGTTTTTCACCGGTACCACCACTAGAAAATGGGAATAGTGGTCCACGATTGTCAGGGTGTAGATATATCCTGACCGGCATGGAGACAATTTGACGTGGTCCAGAGCTACCAGCTCAAGAGGCTGCTGGGTGACGATGGGCTTCAAGGGTGTCTTCTGGCTGGTGCGGTATTTTCTCCTTAAGTTACAAGGGCCACAGTCCCTGCACCACTTCTCTACAGCCCTTCTCATGCCGACCCAAAAGAACCGTCCTCTTAGCAGGAACTCCAGTTTCTTCCAAACAAAGTACCCCGCTCTGTCATGGTAAGCCCCCAGGACCATAGCTGCATCCCGCCTTGGGACCACAACTTGCCAGGTCAGCTCGTGTGTCCGGTGGTTGACAAGTCTTCTGCACAGCTTGCCTTCATAGAGGAACAGCTTGCTCTTCTCTTTCCATAGCTGCTTGGCTTCCTCTGGAGCATCCGGATCTAAGCGGGCGTCTTCCTGGGTCAGCAGATCTTTCACCAGGCGGATTGCAGGGTCACTATCTTGGGTCTCGGCCCAGCTGTGGTGAGGTAGGGGATTGATCATAACAGTTGTTAAATCTTCCTCTTTCACGCGGTGGGAGTATTGAGCGGCCCCATACCGGTGAAACGCGGGGAGTTCTACCTCCTCCAGCTTTTCTGGGTCTTCGTCACCTTCAGGTAAGTGAGGCATTCTTGAAAGGGCATCAGCGTTGGCATTGGTTTTGCCTGCCCGGTACTTGATCACGAAGTCATAATTGGAGAGACGGGCCATCCACCGCTGTTCCAGGGCACCAAGTCTTGCACTGTCTAGGTGTGTTAACGGGTTGTTGTCCGTGTACACAGTGAACTTTGCGGAGGCCAGGTAATGCTTGAAGCGTTCCGTTATGGCCCACACCACTGCCAAGAATTCTAGCTTGAAGGAGCTGTAATTCTCCGGGTTCCTCTCGGTGGGCCTCAGCTTCCGGCTGGCGTACGCGATCACCCTTTCTCTGCCCTGTTGGTTTTGTGACAGTACGGCTCCCAGTCCCACATTATGGCGTCTGTGTGGAGAATAAAAGGCTGGCCATAATCAGGGTAGGCCAGGATCTCATCCCCTGTGAGGACCATCTTGAACTGGCGGAAGGACTCCTCTTCCGGTTTATCCCACTTGAAGGGTGGCTTTTGGCTTCTGGACTTAGACTGTCCTATCAGGAGGTCCTGCATAGGAGCTGCCATCTTAGTGAACCCGGGGATGATCCTTCAGTAGTAGCCTACCAACCCGAGGAACTGCCTCACTTCTTTGATGTTCGAGGGGCTTGGCCAGCTCTTGATTGCCGTGACCTTGTCAGGGTCGGGGGCTACTCCCTCCGCACTTACCACGTGCCCTAGGTACTGGACCTTCGGTTTCAACAGGTGGCACTTCGATGGTTTCACCTTCAGGCCATAGCCTGCCAGGGCTTCGAACACCTCGGCCAGGTGCTTTAGATGGTCCTCGTAAGTCTTCGAAAAGACGATCACGTCGTCCAGGTAAAGTAGGACCGACTCGAAGTTTCGGTGCCCTAGACAGCATTCCATCAGCCTCTGGAAGGTCCCTGGTGCATTGCAGAGCCCGAAGGGCATACAGTTGAACTCGCTCAGTCCCATCGGGGTGGTGAAGGCGGTCTTCTCCTTGTCAGCCTCTGCCACAGGAACCTGCCAGTACCCGCTAGTAAGGTCCAAAGTAGAAAAGAAGTTAGCTGATTTTAGTGCGGTTAAAGACTCCTCTATTCTAGGCAGCGGATATGCGTCTTTGTGGGTGATACGGTTGATTTGTCTATAGTCCACGCACATTCTCATGGTGCCGTCTTTCTTTTTTACCAGAACCAGGGGGGCTGCCCAGGGGCTACAGCTATCTCTAATGACCCCAGCCTCTTTCATTTCTCTTAGCATGCCCTTGGCGTTCGGATAATGTGCAGGGGGTACAGGCCTGTGTCTCTCTTTTATTGGTGGGTGGCTCCCCGTGGGGATATGGTGTTCTATCCCTTTTACTCTGCCGAAGTCTAGCGGGTGCTTACTAAAAATTCTCTCGTACTCCTGGACCACCCAGTAGACTCCTTGTTTTTGGTGCAGGGGAGTGGAGTCAGCACCCACATGGAGTTTCTGGCACCAGTCCTCCTTTTGTTTCTGGGAGCTATTACCCTCCGCCTGTGGAGATGGAGGCAAAGGCTCCACGGCCCTGATAGCTTTGTGTCCGACAGCAAACAGTTTGGCAAGTGTAGCGTACCTGGGTAAGTGTACCTCCCTCTCCTCAATGTTGAGAATGTGAACGGGCACTCTCCCATGACGGACATCAACCACCCCCCGGGCTGTCAAAATGGTGGGCCTGCTGTCTGAGTACACGGGTTCTACCATGGCTTGGTAGTCTCTACCTCTCAACCCGATTGCTGTCCAACACAAGATCATCATTTCACTTTTGGGAGGCATGGAAATGGGGAATGGGTTACTCATTCTTACGCTACCGATCTCACCACCAGACAGTTCTACCTGCTGCCGTCTCATCAGGGCTTTTATCTCTTTGTTGAGGACTCTCTGTTGGCTGGAACTAGCATTCACCGCCACCTGTTGTAGCATTACAATTACCTCTGAAAGACAATTTTCAATCACGTTAGTACCCACAGTTATTTTAGGGTGACTTTCACGACGGTCAATGTCCACAATAATCACTCCCTGTGCCGGCAGTTCAACTTTACCAATCTTAATAGTCATCTCTTTGAACCCCATCTGCGGCACGGGCAAGCCATTACTGGCGATGATGCTCAAGTCACTGTCTGGATACCGTGTTATATCAGCATCAGTCCAATACTGCTTAAAAAGTACATAAGGGATAATGGTTACTTGCGACCCGGTATCCAGCAAGGCGCTCATGGGGATACCGTCCAGCACCACGGGTAAAACCGGGCGCCCCCCAACGTACTTATTACGCCAATTGTAAGGGCCTGGTGATCTTATGCCTGGGGGTTGGCCCTCTGTCCCAGGTTGGACCCGTTTAAATTACAGTACCTGGAAATGTGTCCGGGCTGGTTGCATCGACGGTAAATGGGCTGTCCATCCTCTGCGTAGCGGTCTGTAGGCCTCCCTCGGAACGACGGGGTCCTCCTCTGTCGACGCCACGGGACATCCTCCGGACTTGAAGCCAACTCGTTGGGTCTTGACGGGTCCACTTGTAACGCCTGGACGGTCCTGGTCAACGCCACGACGCTCCTGGTCAGCTCCTGGACTTGGTGGTGCAGATCTTTCGACGGGGCTTGGTTCAGGGTCTGTGCGTCAGCCCCCACGGAGTCCATAGAGGAGGGCGCCGCCTCCTGGTGGTAGGTGAGAGCAGGGCGCCGGGGGTTTATAGCGCCACTTGTTTGATGGCTCTCAAGGCTTCCTGCAAATTTAGGGCATAGTTTCTGATGCTGTCCTGTGCCCGCTGCTTACATCCGTAGAACCGCATTTTAATTTCAGCGGAGGTACGTGTATCAAAGGTACCTCGCAGCCGGGCCAGAATGTCCTTTACAGTCCTTTTCTCCTCAGCGGGCCATGACTTTACCTCCTGCTGGGCTGCGCCAGTTAGCTGCCCTGTCAGTATGCTAATCTTCTGTTCCTTTGTCAGGGGGTAAACTTGGAACAAACTGTACAGCCTTTCCTTAAAGTCAGTTAGGGCATGGGGCTCCCCTGAATACTTGGGCAGCCAGGCTGCTCCAGGGATGTAAGGCCGGGAAAATGGCATCACCGCTGCTGCAGCGGCGCTGGTGGTAGAAGGTCCCTCCGCGTCCGTCATCTTCCTCCCCCCTAGTTAAGCGTGGCCTACCTTCCGACGATCCTCTTCTGTAGGCCGCGGCTCCGCTGGTGCTGCTCCGGACGAGGACCTTGCGTCGCGTCCTGGTGATGTCAGCGTCGCTCTCTCTCCCTTCCAGGACCTTGCGCAGCGTCAGTGCGTGGGGCGGAGCTTCGGGTCTCGCGTGGTTTGGACGTACATGCCCCTCTTCTTCCCGCGCGGCGTCCTGAAGATGGCGTCCGATGGCGGGAAATTGGCTGAAGATGGCGGGAACTGACGGAAGATGGCGGGAGACGGCTGGAAATGGCGGGAAACGGCTCCGGATGGAGGGAAACCTCTTTTCAGGTGCGTTTATAGTCTTTTTCAGGCACGCAATACCCGTTTGTGGCGGGTTGGTTACTATCCTGCCGACTACGCCAAAGCTGACTCGCCCCCTGGGCCGTGGGGCACTCGGAACCGGACTTCAGGGCAATGCTGGGAGTAGTAGTGGCGACCCAGTTCCGTGGCTCAGGGTGGTCAGACCAGTGGTAGTCTGCTATGTGCTGTAGGTAATGTCCGACTACGCCACCCGTGGATTGCGGTCAGGGCTAACCGCCGCTGCAGTGCAGACCGCTGGGGCTGATATAAATGTGCAGCACTGAATAGTTCAACTCCCCACGGGAGGAGTATGGCCCCAGGGCTGAATATATAATGGATGATGGAGGGGATGATTCCAACCACGATAGCCAGGAAACGGAGGCCTCTTAAACAGTTCAGGGTCTTTATTAGAACAGGTAATATGACCCAGAAACAGGCCCGGCTAGGAGGGGGCCAGGATGTCTGAGAGCAAGTGGGAGGCTGGCCCTGGTCAGGGTGAGGGTGTAGGCCTACCGTGCTCTCTGTGCTCCTTCAGGCTATTTCCCTCCTTGTAGTGTAACAGCCCACGTTCCCGAGCTCACCGTGTCCTCTCACCCGTATGGCTTGCAACTTGGGTCCCTTTCTACTCCTGGCCTGGTTTGGCTTTGCTGGTCCCTTCTGCTGTGGTGGAGCCTCCGGGCTTCTTAGGCAAAGGAACATACAGTCCCCTGCGGACTGGTTATCTGCTGTAGGACGTGGAATCCTCACAGCCTCAGACACCAAAGTCTGGTAGTTTAGTCACTTTGTCTGCCAGGACAGGCGCACTTCGCCTCTTGACTCTGGCTCATGGCTCTCCTACTGCCACATGTCCTCTTAGGCTGCAACACAACTGTCTGTCCCTGCTCTGGGACACTTCTCTATCCAGAGACAGGTTGTCCAGTTCTCTCTAACCCTGCCCCCAGCTCCAGCTTTTATAGGGGCAGCCTGCTCCCCCTACTGGCCTGGGACAGGAGGTGCTGCATGCTAATGGTCCTTGACTAGAGGACCTCCCCCTTGCTCTCAGACACAGCTTTATTATATTTGTGGCATCCAGGCCAGGGTGACACACATGCTGTGACTGCAATGGCTGCCAAACTTTGGGAAAAATCCCACTAACAATTTAAAGACACATACATCTGGGCCACAGTAACGAGTACGACATGTTCCCATTAGAAAGGAGAGGGTCTGCTATACAGTTATAGGGTATGCAGTGAGTCCAACGGCTGCCAAAATTTAGCAAAAACCCTACTAACAATTTAAAGACACATAGAGCTGGGCCACAGTAATGACATGTTCCCATTAGAAAGGAGAGGGTCTGCTATTCAGTTATAGGGTGTGCAGTGAGTCCAACGGCTGCCAAAATTTAGGAAAAATCCCACTAACAATTTAAAGACACATAAAGGTGGGCCTCAATAACGACATATTCCCATTAGAAAGGAGAGGGTCTCCCATACTGTTTGCCTTTGCAGTGACTGCAATGGCTGTCAAAAATTAGGAGGAACTCCAATGCCCCTTGCAAGAGACGTAGAGCTCCGAGGGCCTCCTGAAAACAATTTCCCATTATTAAGAAGTGGGTCTCCCTTACTGTTTGCCTATGCACTAAAGCAACAGCTGCTCAAAATTTGGAGGAACTCCAATGCCCGTTGCAAGAGACGTAGAGGTCGGAGGGCCTCCTGAAAACAATGTTCCCATTTTTAGGAAATGGGTCTCCCATACTGTTTACCTATGCAGTGAAGCAATTGCTGCCAAAAATTTGGAGGATTTCCAATGCCCGTTGCAAGAGACGTAGATATGTTGATATGGTACATATGGTGGTGATATGGTGGTGGAGGATGAGAATGCGGAGAAGCAGGAGGACAAGAGCAAATAGACAAAATCAGGAAGCGTATACCCATGTCTCAGTGAGAAGACAGAGATGCATGGAAATAGAGTTAGACCTCCCAAAAAAAGACACTCTATTTGAGTTTATGTTACGCTGCTATCATTCGGTGGTGTTGAGAAATCTGGCCCAATCCAGCCCCTGTTCATTTTTATAAGAGTCAGCCTGTCAGCATTTTCAGTTGACAGGCGGATGCGTCTATCGGTTATAATTCCACCGGCGGCACCAAAAACCTGCTCTGACAAAATGTTAGAGGCAGGGCAGGCCAGGACCTCCAAAGTGTAGAGAGCCAGTTCATGCCACGTGTCCAGCTTGGATACCCAAAAATTATAAGCAAAGAGGAATCAAGGAGGACATTGGTACAGTCGGCAAAGTACTCCCTCAGCATCTTTCGCAACTTTTCCCTCCTTGGGAGACTAACCTGCGCATCAGGGCTTGTACGATGGGAGGGTCTGAGAAAACTGTCCCAGAACTTTGACAATGTTCCTCTGCCTCTGCTGGATTTCATTTGTGTCTCTCTCGTCTGTACTCCTTGGTTGTCCAATGAACTGTGACCTCTGCCGACAGCGTTTTCAGATGGGAACTTTTTTAATAATTCCGCAACAAGGGCCTTCTCGTACTGTCCCATTTTATTAGGCCTGTCCTGCGCGGGAAAAAGAGACAGAAAGTTCTCCTTCTAGCGTGGGTCTAGAAATGTCACCAACCAATAATGACTGTCGCCCAAAATTTGGACAACACAAGGGTCACGGGAAAGGCAGCGTAACATAAACTTAGCCATGTGTTCCAGACTGCAAAGAGGCAAGACTTCCGTGTCCTCATCAAGAGGACGACTGACAATGATCTCCTCCTCATCCTCCTCTTCCTCCTCTTTCCTGTCCTCAGGCCATCCACGCTGAACAAACGGTATCACAGTTGTGCAGGTAGTAGCGTCTGTAGAGCAGGAAACTAGCTCCTGTTCTTCCTCCTCCTCCTCTTCATCATTGTCACCCAATCCAATCCACGTAGGGATGAGATGAGGCAGGGCTGTGTGCAATCACCCTGTATGGTTCCTTGCTCCATCTCATCGTGCTCCGCCTGCAATGCATCCTCTTTAATTGTGAGCAGAGAGCGTTTCAGAAGACAGAGAAGCAGGATGGTGACGCTAATTATTGTGTCATTGCCGCTCACCATCTTGGTGGAGTCCTCAAAGTTTTGGAGGATGGTACATATGTCTGACATCCATGTCCACTCCTGAGGTTTTATGTGTAGAGTCTGACCTGAATACCGACGGCCTTGTTGATACTGGTATTCAACAACTGCCCTCTTCTGCTCACAAATCCTTCCCAACATCTGCAATGTAGAGTTCCAACTCGTGGGGACATCGCAGATCAGTCTGTGAGCTATAAGTTGCAAATGCTGCTGAAGCACGGCAAGGGCGGCGGAAGCTCTAGCTGACTTTCCAAAATGGGCACATAGGCGGAGTACCTTGACAAGCAGATCCGAGTAGGTTTTGTGAAACCGCTGAACCACGAGGTTAAGCACATGGGCGAGGCATGGTACGTGTGAGCTCGCCTCGCCTCAGGGCCACCACCAGGTTATGGCCATTGTCACACACGACCATACCTGGCTGTAGGGTCAGCGGTGTCAGCCACAGATCTGCCTGCTCTTTCAGAGCTGGCCACAACTCTTCAGAGTTGTGCAGTTTGTCACCTAAGCATATCAGCTTCAGCACAGCCTGTTGCCGCTTGGCTGAGGCAGTGCTGCAGTGCTTCCAGCTTGCGACTGAAGTGGTCATTTCGGAGATGGAAGCTGAAGAGGAGGAGCAGTATGAGGTGCATGAGCTGTAGAATGTGAGGACAACCTTGACTGACCCAGGGCCCGCAATCCTCAGCGTCGGGAGGAAGTGTTCCGTCCAAAGGTCCGACTGGATCCCCGCTTCCACTATATTAACCCAGTGTGCCATCAGAGAGATGTACCGTCCCTGCCCACAAGCACTTGTCAACGTGTCCGTGGTTAGGTGGACTTTCCCAGTAACTACGTTGTTGAGGGCACGTCTAATATTGTGGGACACGTGCTCATGCAATGCAGGGACGACACACCGGGAGAAATAGTGGCGGCTGGGGACCGAATACCAAGGGACGACTGCCGCCATTAGGTTGCGGAAAGCTTCTGTCTCCACGAGCCTAAAAGGCTACATTTCGAGAGAAAGCATTCGCAAAATGTGTCAATTTAGTAGTGTGGCCTGTGGGGCGCTGGCTGCGCATTTGCGCTTGTATTCCAAGGACTTTGGTAGGGACAACTGAACGCTGCGCTGGGACAAAGACGTGGACGTGCTTGCTGATGGTGCTAGTTGAGAGTGTTCAATGACAGGTGCAGGGTGGGAGGCATCTTGGCATGAGCCATGGACAGGGGATTGACGTGCACGCACAACAGCGGAACAAGCAATGGTGTCACCTGCAGACACTGTTGCTGGACTTTAAAGTTCGGCCCAAGTTTTACTACCCCTGCTAATGCTGGCCTGGCAGGTGGTGCAAATGGACTTTTTGGGGTTATCTGCAGAGTCTTTAAAACATAACCAGACTCGGGAAGACCTAGCAGTTGTACTGGCAACTTCGGTCGAGTTGGCGTTACGAGGAACGCTTTCCCGCCTTGTGTCTGCGGCTACCACACTGCTTTTCTTCTGCCTGTTGTGGTGCTACGCCTCCATCCCCCGGTGTGCTGCTGTCCTCGCTCTGTATGTTCCCCTGCCAGGTTGGGTCAGTTACTATATCATCCTCCACCTCGTCTTCCACTTCCGCACCTTGGTCCATCCCACTAACAATTTAAAGACACATAAAGGTGGGCCACAGTAATGATATGTTCCCATTAGAAAGGAGAGGGTCTGCTATTCAGTTATAGGGTATGCAGTGAGTCCAATGGCTGCCAAAATTTAGGAAAAATCCCACTAACAATTTAAAGACACATAAAGGTGGGCCTCAGTAACGACATATTCCCATTAGAAAGGAGAGGGTCTCCCATACTGTTTGCCTTTGTAGTGAATGCAATGGCTGTCAAAAATTTGGAGGCACTCCAATGCCCCTTGCAAGAGACGTAGAGGTCAGAGGGCCTCCTGAAAACAATGTTCCCATTATTATGAAGTGAGTCTCCCATACTGTTTGCTTATGCAGTGAAGGAACGGCTGCCCAAAATTTGGAGAAACTCCAATGCCCCTTGCAAGAGACGTAGAGGTCAGAGGGCCTCCTGAAAACAATGTTCCCATTATTAAGAAGTGGGTCTCCCATACTGTTTGCCTATGCACTAAAGCAACAGCAGCCAAAAATTTGGAGGAACTCTAATGCCCCTTGCAAGAGACGTAGAGGTCGGAGGGCCTCCTGAAAACAATGTTCCCATTATTAAGAAGTGGGTCTCCCATACTGTTTGCCTATGCAGTGAAGCAATGGCTGCCAAAAATTTGGAGGAACTACAATGCCTGTTGCAAGAGACGTAGATATGTTGATATGGTACATATGGTGTTGATATGGTGGTGGAGGATGAGAATTCGGAGAAGGAGGAGGACAAGATCAAATAGACAAAATCAGGAAGCGTATACCCATGTCTCGGTGAGAAGACAGAGGTGCATGGAAATAGAGTTAGACCTTCCAAAAAAAGACATGCTATTTGAGTTTATGTTACAGTGCTATCATTCGGTGGTGTCCACCGAATCCAATCCACGTTGGGATGAGATGAGGTAGGGCTGTGTGCAATCACCCTGTATGGTTCCTTGCTCCATCTCATCGTGCTCCGCCTGCAATGCATCCTCTTTAATTGTGAGCGGAGAGCGTTTCAGAAGACAGAGAAGCGGGATGGTGACGCTAATTATGGTGTCATCACCGCTCACCATCTTGGTGGAGTCCACAAAGTTTTGGAGGATGGTACATATCTCTGACATCCATGTCCACTCCTGAGGTTTTATGTGTAGAATCTGACCTGAATACCGACGGTTTTGTTGGTACTGGTGTTCAACAACTGCCCTCTTCTGCTCACAAATACTTCCCAACATCTGCAGTGTAGAGTTCCAACTCGTGGGGACTTCGCAGATCAGTCTGTGAGCTATAAGTTGCAAACGCTGCTGAAGCACGGCAAGGGCGGTGGAAGCTCTAGCTGACTTTGAAAAATGGGCACATAGGCGGGGTACTTTGACAAGCAGATCCGAGTAGGTTTTTAGAAACCGCTGAACCATGAGGTTAAGCACATGGGCCAGGCATGGTACGTGTGAGCTCACCTCGCCTCAGAGCCACCACCAGGTTATGGCCATTGTCACACACGACCATACCTGGCTGTAGGGTCAGCGTTGTCAGCCACAGATCTGCCTGCTCTTTCAGAGCTGGCCACAACTCTTCAGCGTTGTGCAGTTTGTCACCTAAGCATATTAGCTTCAGCACAGCCTGTTGCTGCTTGGCCGATGCAGTGCTGCAGTGCTTCCAGTTTGTGACTGAAGTGGTCATTTCGGAGATGGAAGCTGAAGAGGAGGAGCAGTATGAGGTGCATGAGCTGTAGAATGTGAGGACAACCTTGACTGACCCAGGGCCCGCAATCCTCAGCGTCGGGAGGAAGCGTTCCGTCCCAAGGTCCGACTGGATCCCTGCTTCCACTATATTAACCCAGTGTGCCATCAGAGAGATGTACCGTCCCTGCCAACAAGCACTTGTCCACGTTTCCGTGGTTAGGTGGACTTTCCCAGTAACTACGTTGTTGAGGGCACGTCTAATATTGTGGGACACGTGCTCATGCAATGCAGGAACGGCACACCGGGAGAAATAGTGGCGGCTGGGGACCGAATACCAAGGGACGACCGCCGCCATTAGGTTGCGGAAAGCTTCTGTCTCTACGAGCCTAAAAGGCAACATTTCGAGAGAAAGCATTCGCGAAATATATCAATTTAGTAGTGTGGCTTGTGGGGCGCTGGCTGCGTATTTGCGCTTGTATTCCAAGGACTTTAGTAAGGACAACTGAACGCTGCGCTGGGACAAAGACGTGGACGTGCTTGCTGATGGTGCTAGTTGAGAGTGTTCAATGACAGGTGCAGGGCGGGAGGCATCTTGGCATGAGCCATGGACAGGGGATTGATGTGCACGCACAACAGCGGAACAAGCAATGGTGTCACCTGCAGACACTGTTGCTGGACTTTAAAGTTCGGCCCAAGTTTTTCTACCCCTGCTAATGCTTGCCTGGCAGGTGGTGCAAATGGCCTTTTTGGGGATATCTGCAGAGTCTTAAAACATAACCAGACTCGGGAAGACCTAGCAGTTGTACTGGCAACTTCGGTCGAGTTGGCGTTACGAGGAACGCTTTCCCGCCTTGTGTCTGCGGCTACCGCACTGCTTTTTTTCTGCCTGTTGTGGTGCTACGCCTCCATCCCCCGGTGTGCTGCTGTCCTCGCTCTGTATGTTCGCCTGCCAGGTTGGTCAGTTACTATATCATCCTCCACCTCGTCTTCCACTTCCGCACCTTGGTCCATCCCACTAACAATTTAAAGACACATACAGCTGGGCCACAGTAATGACATGTTCCCATTAGAAAGGAGAGGGTCTGCTATTCAGTTATAGGGTATGCAGTGAGTCCAACGGCTGCCAAAATTTAGGAAAAATCCCACTAACAATTTAAAGACACATAAAGGTGGGCCACAGTAATGATATGTTCCCATTAGAAAGGAGAGGGTCGGCTATTCAGTTATAGGGTATGCAGTGAGTCCAATGGCTGCCAAAATTTAGGAAAAATCCCACTAACAATTTAAAGACACATAAAGGTGGGCCTCAGTAATGACATATTCCCATTAGAAAGGAGAGGGTCTCCCATGCTGTTTGCCTTTGTAGTGAATGCAATGGCTGTCAAAAATTTGGAGGCACTCCAATGCCCCTTGCAAGAGACGTAGAGGTCAGAGGGCCTCCTGAAAACAATGTTCCCATTATTAAGAAGTGTGTCTCCCATACTGTTTGCCTATGCAGTGAAGCAACGGCTGCCAAAAATTAGAAGGAACTCCAATGCCCCTTGCGAGAGACGTAGAGGTCCGAGGGCCTCCTGAAAACAATGTTCCCATTATTAGGAAGTGGGTCTCCCATACTGTTTGCCTATGCAGTGAAGCAATGGCTGCCAAAAATTTGGAGGAACTACAATGCCCGTTGCAAGAGACGTAGATATGTTGATATGGTACATATGGTGGTGATATGGTGGTGGAGGATGAGAATGCGGAGAAGGAGGAGGACAAGAGCAAATAGACAAAATCAGGAAGCATATACCCATGTCTCGGTGAGAAGACAGAGGTGCATGGAAATAGAGTTAGACCTCCCAGAAAAAGACACGCTATTTGAGTTTATGTTACGGTGCTATCATTCAGTGGGGTCCATCGAATCCAATCCACGTTGGGATGAGATGAGGCAGGGCTTTGTGCAATCACCCTGTATGGTTCCTTGCTCCATCTCATCGTGCTCCGCCTGCAATGCATCCTCTTTAATTGTGAGCAGAGAGCGTTTCAGAAGACAGAGAAGCAGGATGGTGACGCTAATTATGGTGTCATCGCCGCTTACCATCTTGGTGGAGTCCTCAAAGTTTTGGAGGATGGTACATATGTCTGACATCCATGTCTACTCCTGAGGTTTTATGTGTGGAGTCTGACCTGAATACCGACGGCCTTGTTGGTACTGGTGTTCAACAACTGCCCTCTTCTGCTCGCAAATCCTTCCCAACATCTGCAATGTAGAGTTCCAACTTGTGGGGACATCGCAGATCAGTCTGTGAGCTATAAGTTGCAAACGCTGCTGAAGCACGGCAAGGGTGGCGGAAGCTCTAGCTGACTTTCTAAAATGGGCATATAGGTGGAATACTTTGACAAGCAGATCCGAGTTGGTTTTGAGAAACCGCTGAACCACGAGGTTAAGCACATGGGCCAGGCATGGTACATGTGTGAGCTCGCCTCGTCTCAGAGCCACCACCAGTTTATGGTCATTGTCACACACGACCATACCTGGCTATAGGGTCAGTGGTATCAGCCACAGATCAGCCTGCTCTTTTAGAGCTGTCCACAACTCTTCAGCATTGTGCGGTTTGTCACCTAAGCATATTAGCTTCAGCACAGCCTGTTGCCGCTTGGCCGAGGCAGTGCTGCAGTGCTTCCAGCTTGCGACTGATGTGGTCATTTCGGAGATGGAAGCTGAAGAGGAGGAACAATATGAGGTGCATGAGCTGTAGAATGTGGGGGCAACCTTGACTAACCCAGGGCCCGCAATCCTCAGCGTCGGGAGAACTTATTCTATCCCAAGGTCTGACGGGGTCCCGGCTTTCACTATATTAACCCAGTGTGCCATCAGCGAGACCGTCCCTGCTGGCCTGGCAGGTGGTGCAAATGGCCTTTTTGGAGTTATCTGCAGAGTCTTAAAACATGACCAGACTCAGGAAGAACTAACATTTGTACTGGCAACTTCCGTCGTGTTGGCGTTACGAGGAACGCTTTCCCGCCTTGTGTCTGCGGCTACCACACTACTTTTTTATGCCTGTTGTGGTGCTATGCCTCCATCTCCTGGTGTGCTGCTGTCCTCGCTCTGTATGTCCCCTGCCAGATTGGGTCAGTTACTATATCATCCTCCACCTCATCTTCCACTTCCGCACCTTGGTCCTCCTCCTGACTTTCTGGCAATTGTGTCTCATCATCAGTATTATCAACCTCTTGCAACAGTAATTGCACTTTTCCACCATCGCCTTCATGTAACCGTGGCTGCTCCAATATTTGGTAATCGCTACATGCGTTCTCCTCTTGAGTCGCTTGAAGCTGGCATGGTGAGAGGCTCGAATCTACAAATGGAAAAGTGAACAGCTCTTCTGAGTGTTCAAGTGTGGGATCAGTTGTCTCAGGGCACTCGGCATGGTGGGAAGAAGGAGGATCAGGGTGAGGAATATGCGGTCCAGACTCACGGCTACTGAGACTTGAACGTGTGGAAGACAAGGTGGTGGTGGTGGTGGCAAAGTGACTGGAAGCATTATCTGCTATGCAACCAAGAACCTTTTGACACTGCTCTAGGTTCAATCGTGGTGTACAGCGGTCCCCTAGTAATTGGGACAGGAAGGTCGAGAGACAAGATGTGGATGTTTGTTGTGGCACAATTTCAGCTTACCCACGGCCTGCATGCACCATCACCATCACGTCCACTTCCTCGTCCCTTGCCACGCACCTTGCCCATTTTTAATGGAGGACAATATTTTCCACGTTCACGAGAAATGGCTGATTTTGGAACGCAGTTATATGCGATACGTCTGACAGAGAACCACAATTTTAAATAGCAGGCCTGTCATTTACTAATATTATTCCACACAGAGACATAGTGTGAATAGCTTGACCGACACACTGCAGCAGAATGGAAATGGAAGAAATGTCTAATTTTGGAACAGTCTTATAGGTGATATGTCTGTCAGAGAACCACGGTTTTAAATAGCAGGCCTGTAATTTACTAATACTATTCTACTATTCTACATAGAGACCTAGTGTGAATAGCTTGACCGACACACTGCAACGAATTGAAAATGGAAGAAATGGCTGATTTTAGAACTCTCTTATAGGTATTATGTCTGAGAGAGAACCACGGTTTTAAATCGCAGGTCTGTAGGTTTCTAATACTACTCTTCACAGACATGTAGTGTGAATAGCTTGACCGACACAGAATGGAAAAGGAAGCCAATATTTTCCATGTTCAGTTAAATTGCTGTATTTTTATAGCTGAAATTTGGAACAAATCTTGCTTTATTCTGCAGTGAGAACAAGCAAATGGAGCAGAAAAATGGTTTACTCTGGATTGTTTTTAAGCAAGTAACCAGGATTAAGATAAAAAAAAAATTGCCTGACCCCTGATATCTGGGGCTATGTCTACAAATATCTGTAATTATTACAGCAGCAGCAGACAGGACGTTCATTGGACCCTCTTATGCTGTATGATACACTGAAGTCTGCCACATACACTGCATGCCTGCCTAGTACTGATTATATGGAGCTGGATTAGTCCTCAGAAGGACTGTTAGTTCAGATGGGTATATATATACTAGCTATTGAACCCATTCTATTCTCGGCTGGCGAGCATTTTTATTGGTATATGCTGCACCCATCATGCGCCTACATCTTCTTTTGTGCTGCGCCCCATTCTTTTGTGTAATGCCCCCATCCTGCTCCCCCATCCAGAGGCCAGGGGAGAAGTGTGGTGCCAAAGTATGCGCGTGACCATAACAAGCTGTCCAGCGCCATTTTGATGAAGACACACTGCAAATGTGTCTTTACTAAAATGGCACCAGACAGCGCGCTATGTACATGCATCAATTCCAGCATCGCACTCCTCCCCCGGCATCCGGCCCGAACAGAGGCGCCGCGGCACCATTCTTCCCGGTCAGGTATGTACTTATGGTGCCGGAGAACGCGGTATACGATCAGTGTCTATGCATACCGCAATCTCCGGCGCTATACACTCCTCTTATCTGTAACGGCTGGATGTGTTCTTCTGTCTGGAGCCAGACTGCGCAGGAGCATCGCGCATGCTCAGTCTAAAGTGGCTTCAAACGGAATGACACATGCATGGCACCCCTCATCCCAATCCTGGTATGCATGGCACCCCATCTCTCATCCTGGTATGTATGGCACCCCTCTTCCCTATTCTGGTATGCATGGTACCCCCTCATCCCTATCCTGGTATGCATGGTACCCCTCATCCCTATCCTGGTATGCATGGTACCCCTCATCCCTATCCTGGTATGCATGGTACCCCTCATCCCTATCCTGGTATGCATGGTACCCCTCATCCCTATCCTGCTATGTATGGTACCCCATTCCTCATTCCTTGTATGCATGGCACCCCTCATCCCTATTCTGGTATGCATGGTACCCCATCCCTCATCCCTTGTATGCATGGCACCCCTCATCCCTATTCTGGAATGCATGACCCCCTCATCCCCAATCCTGATTTGCATGGCCCCCTCATCCCCAATTCTTGTATGCATGGCCCCCTCATCCCCAATTCTGGTATGCATGGCCCCCTCATCCATAATTCTGATATGCATGGCCCCCTTATTCCCAATCCTGGTATGCATGGCCCCCTCATCCCCAATCCTGGTATGCATGGCACCCCTGTTCCCTAATGCTGGTATGCATGGCATCCCTGATCCCCATCCTGGTATGCATGGCACCCCTGATCCCCATCCTGGTATGCATGGCACCCTGATCCCCATCCTGGTATGCATGGCACCCTGATCCCCATTCTGGTACGCATGGCGCCCCTGATCACCATCCTGGTACGCATAGCGCCCCTGATACCCATCCTGGTACGCATGGTGCCCCTGATCCCTATCATCGTATGCATGGCACCCCTCATCCTAATCCTGGTATGCATGGCACCCCTCATCCCAATCCAGGAATGCATGGCACCCCTCATCCCATTCCTGGTATGCATGGCACCCCTCATCCCATTCCTGGCATGCATGGCACCCCTCAGCCCCAATCCTGGTATGTACGGCCCCCTCATCCCTATTCTGGTACGCATGGCACCCCTGATCCCCATCCTGGTATGCATAGCACCCCTGATCCCCATCCTGGTACGCATGGCGCCCCTGATCCCCATTCTGGTACCCATGGCGCCCCTGATCCCCATCCTGGTACGCATGGTGCCCCGAATCACCATCCTGGTATGCATGGCACCCCTGATCCCCATCCTGGTATGCATGGCGCCCCTGATTCCTATCATCATATGCATGGCACCCCTCATCCCATTCCTGGTATGCATGTCACCCCTCATCCCAATCCTGGTATGCATGGCACCCCTCATCCCATTCCTGGTATGCATGGCACCCCTCATCTCATTCCTGGCATGTAAGGCACCCCTCAGCCCCAATCCTGGTATGTATGGCCCCCTCATCCCTATCCTGATATGCATGGCACCCCATCCCTCAGCCTGGAATGCATGGCACCCCTCATCCCAATCCTGGTATGTATGGCCCCCTCATCCCTATCCTGGTATGCATGGCACCCCATCCCTCAACCTGGTATTCATCACACCCCTCATCCCCCAATCCTAGTATGCATGGCACCCCATCCCTCATCCTGGTATGTATGGCACCCCTCATCCCTATTCTGGCATGCATGGTACCCCCTCATCCCTATCCTGGTATGCATTGTACCCCTCATCCCTATCCTGGTATGCATGGTACCCCTCATCCCTATCCTGGTATGCATTGTACCCCTCATCCCTATCCTGGTATGCATGGGACCCCTTATCCCTATCCTGGTATGTATGGGACCCCATTCCTCATCCCTTGTATGCATGGCACACCTCATCCCTATTCTGGTATGCTGGCCCCCTCATCCCCAATTCTTGTATCCTTGGCCCCCTCATCCCCAATTCTGGTATGCATGGCCCCCTCATCCATAATTCTGATATGCATGGCCCCCTCATCCCCAATCCTGGTATGCATGGCACCCCTGTTCCCTAATGCTGGTATGCATGGTACCCCTGATCCCCATCCTGGTACACATGGCACCCCTGATCCCCATCCTGGTACGCATGGAACCCCTGATCCCCATCCTGGTACGCATAGCGCCCCTGATTCCCATCCTGGTACGCATGGAGCCCCTGATCCCTATCATCGTATGCATGGCACCCCTCATCCCAATCCTGGTATGCATGGCACCCCTCATCCCAATCCTGGTATGCATGGCACCCCTCATCCCATTCCTGGTATGCATGGCACAGCTCATCCCATTTCTGGCATGTAAGGCACCCCTCATCCCTATCCTGGTACGCATGGCACCCCTGATCCCCATCCTGGTACGCATGGTGCCCCTGATCCCCATTCTGGTATGCATGGTGCCCCTGATCATCATCCTGGTACACATGGCGCCCCTGATCCCCATCCTGGTATGCATGGCACCCCTCATCCCAATCCTGGTATGCATGGCACCCATCATCCCAATCCTGGTATGCATGGCACCCCTCATCCCATTCCTGGTATGCATGGCACCCCTCATCCTATTCCTGGCATGTAAGGCACCCCTCAGCCCCAATCCTGGTATGTATGGCCCCCTCATCCCTATCCTGATATGCATGGCACCCCATCCCTCATCCTGATATGTACGGCCCCCTCATCCCTATTCTGGTATGCATGGCACCCCATCCCTCAACCTGGTATGCATCGCACCCCTTATCCCCCAATCCTAGTATGCATGGCACCCCATCCCTCATCCTGGTATGTATGGCACCCCTCATCCCTATTCTGGTATGCATGGTACCCCCTCATCCCTATCCTGGTATGCATGGTACCCCTCATCCCTATCCTGGTATGCATGGTACCCCTCATCCCTATCCTGCTATGCATGGTACACCTCAT
Organism: Phyllobates terribilis; assembly: GCF_046119375.1. Classification (NCBI taxonomy): domain Eukaryota; kingdom Metazoa; phylum Chordata; class Amphibia; order Anura; family Dendrobatidae; genus Phyllobates; species Phyllobates terribilis. Next base: position 699,184,273 of record NW_027362762.1, read on the forward strand.
CCCTAGCCTGGTATGCATGGTACCCCTCATCCCTATCCTGGCATGCATGGTACCCCATTCCTCATCCCTTGTATGCATGGTACCTCTCATCCCTATCCTGGTATGCATGGTACCCCTCATCCCTATCCTGGCATGCATGGTACCCCATCCCTCATCCCTTGTATGCATGGCCCCCTCATCCTCAATTCTGGTATGCATGGCCCCCTCATCCCCAATTCTGGTATGCATGGCCCCTTCATCCATAATTCTGATATGCATGGCCCCCTCATTCCCAATCCTGGTATGCATGGCCCCCTCATCCCCAATCCTGGTATGCATGGCACCCCTGTTCCCTAATGCTGGTATGCATGGCACCCCTGATCCCCATCCTGGTATGCATGGCACCCCTGATCCCCATCCTGGTATGCATGGCACCCCTGATCCCCATCCTGGTACGCATGGCACCCCTGATCCCCATCTGGGTATGCATGGCGCCCCTGGTCCCCATCCTGGTACACATGGCGCCCCTGATCCCTATCATCGTATGCATGGCACCCCTCATCCCAATCCTGGTGTGCATGGTACCCCTCATCCCAATCCTGGTATGCATGGCACCCCTCATCCCAATCCTGGCATGCATGACACCCCTCATCCCATTCCTTGTATGCATGACACCCCTCATCCCATTCCTGGTATGTAAGGAACCTCTCATCCCTATCCTGTTATGTATGGCACCCCATCCCTCATCCTGGTATGCATGGCACCCCTCAGCCCCAATGCTGGTATGCATGGCCCCCTCATCCCTATCCTGGTGTGCATGGAACCCCATCCCTCATCCTGGTATGCATGGCACCCCTCATCCCCTAATCCTGGTATGCATGGCACCCCATCCCTCATCCTGGTATGTATGGCACCCCTCGAGCCTGTGCAGTCTATAGAGGCTTTGGACAGAAGGACGCATCTAATGTTATATTATACATGTTGTGGAATACCTATACTAACTATTAGGCTGTGTGCCCACTATGCGTTTTTTAAGCGTTTCTGCAGCGGCAATTCCGCCGCAGAAACTTCCACTGCGGAAATTTCCACTGCGGTTATCATTGCAGAAAAATCCGCAGCAGTACCAATTATTTTGCGTAAACGCAGCGTTTTTGCCGCCATTGACTTGCATTGAATCGCTTAATATCCACATGACTACATGTGCACATGCGGATATTAAGCGATTCAATGTGCGGATGGTACCCGGGTCTGGAGAAGAGGAGACTCTCCTCCAGACCCGGGTACCATAGTACCTGTAAAAAAAAGATTTTAAAATAAAAAATAAACATTATACTCACCTTCTGATGGCCCCAGGTCTCCTGTGCGATGCGTCCTGGCTCCCCGGCAGCTTGCGATGGTCTAAAAGGACCTTCCATGACGTCATTTAGTCATGTGACAGGTCATGCAACACACCGGACGCACCGGACAAGGAGACCGGGGGCCATCAGAAGGTGAGTATAATGTTTAGTTTTTATTTTTTACCATTCTTTTTAACTATAACTTGGTCACACTATATAAATCCATGCCGGTTGGATGTCTTTAAAGATGTATATGTACGTATGCCTGTATGTGTACATATCTGTGTATATGTTTGTGTACGTGCATGTCTGCGTATTGTATATGTGCATATCTGTGTACCATGTGTATGTGTTCAAGTCTGCCAAATGTGTATGCATGTCTTTGTAGTGTGTGTGCATATCTGCGTACTGTATGTGTGTGTGAATGTATGCATATTATATGTATGTGCATGTCTGCATATGTGAAGGATGAGGGTGCAAGCTGGGCCCTGTGTTGTATACCTATATTTCTCTGCCATATCTGTGCATCATGAATCGTAGTATGCATTAAAGGGGCCCACTGAGGCTCTTTCGCCCGGGGCCCATGAAAACCTGGAGCCGGCCCTGTTTCTATGGGTTCAAAATACTAGTGATGAGCGAGCATGGTTGCAACTACTCGGTACTCACCCCAAGATCTCACTGCTTGAGATGCTCGGCGAGTACTTCCGGGATGCTCGGGCAGGAGCTCGGGGCCCCGCATGTTTGCTGCTCTTTAGACAGAGAATAAACATGCAGGGATTGCCTGCCACTCACTGTAATACCGCAGCCATGTTGGTTGTGGCATTACAGTGATTGGCTGGCCGCATAGCATCATCGGATCTATATAAGACCCGGGACCCTATGCTCGTCACAATCTACCCCGGAAACATGCAGAGTAGGGAGAGCTGCTGCTGAGTGAGGGAGAGAATTGGCGGTTTATTAGTGAAGTATTAGGTATTCCACAGCAAGATATACAGCTCTGGCAAAAATTAAGAGACCACTGAACAGTTTTCTGTTGGAAAGCATGGAAAGACTGGTGGAAAGCATGCCAAGACGCGTGAAAGCTGTGATTAAAAATCATGGTTTGTCCACCAAATATTGATTTCTGAACTCTTCCTGAGTTAAAGCATGAGTAATTTGAAGTCAGAAAGCACTGATTCTTTTTAGTATTTTGACACTTTATCATTTGCTGCCAATAAATACAAAATTTTTAGCTTTGAATTTCGGAGACATGTTGTCAGTAGTTTATAGACTAAAACAACAATGTACATTTTAGTCAAAAATATACCTATAAAGAGAAAAATCAGAGAAACTGAAAATTTTGCAGTGGTCTCTTAATTTTTGCCAGAGCTGTATATCCATCTGAACTAACAATCCTTCTAAGGACTAATCCAGCTGCACATATTAATCCTGGTGATAGCAGGAGTTAGGCAGGCCGAGTTTGTGCACAGTGTATACAGCAGAATAGGGTCCATTGCACGTGTTGTCTGCTGCTGTTACAGATACCCATAGCCCTAGATATCAGGGCTATTTTTTTTGCTCTTAATCCTGATTATTTACTTAAAAAGCAATATAGTACACCATTTAACTGCTCCATTTGCTTGTTAGCAGAATACAGCCAGATTTTTTTTATTTTATTTGCAGTGCTGTATTGTGAAAGCAGAGAAACTTGTCCATCATCAGACTTGATCCCATATTACTGCCGTAATAATCGTGACATTTTTTTGAGCGTGCCAAATATTACACTCCAGTTAAAGTCTGCCAGTTGTGTTTTATTCAACCTATTCACACTTTGTCACTGACCAATACCATATCTCTAACACCACTGCCTAAAACTGTGGTCATCAGATGGGATCAGATATTACTGCGCTAATAATCCAGAATTTTTTAGGAGCGTGCCAGATATTACACTCCATTTAAAGTCTGGCAGTTCTGTGTTGTTCAAACCTATTCACACTTGGTCGCTGACCAATATCATGCTAATATGCCACTGCCTAAAACCGTGGTCATCAGACATGATCAGATATTACTGTGCTATTTATCCAGAATTTTTTGGGAGCGTGCCTGATATTACACTCCATTTAAAGTCTGCCAGTTGTGTGTTGTTCAAACCTATTTACAGTTGGTCGCTGACCAATAGCATATCTGTGAACAATGTAGTCAGAGTATTATGCCACTTTTATGGACTGACAATAAAACATACAAAAACAAAGCTAAAATGGATTTTCCTAGAATAAATGTTAAGAACCATTCTTTGCAGGGTCATGACTTGAATATAAAGCCAAATAAAAAAAAAAAAAAAAAAAGCATGGACTGTGGAACACATTTATGCGACCAGAATGAACACTCATCTCAAGCTGATGATACCACCACCTGTCCCTACTGTAAATACACCTAACAGCGGTATCAATAGGGAATACAATAGATTTGTATTTTTTTTCTGCCGCACCAGCAGCACGCAGTATAAGGTAATAATACCTGGCTGAATTGGTGTAATACACTATCCATACTGCAATAGCTCACCTGTAAACAAATTTCATATAAGACAGGTAATATTCTAGAATATAGAATCTATTTGAATTGTCCTTCCCATTATTGAGTAGGTCTCCTATACTGTTATTGCGTATGCAGAAATTTCAAGGGCTGCCAAAAATTGAGACGCACTCCAATACATATTTGAAGAGACTTAAAAAAAAAAAAAAAAAAAACTATAAAAACACAGCAGGATCTTTAGTATAAAAATGAGACTCACCCATGTAACCTCAATGTAATCACATTCTACAGCTCCTGCACCTCCTCCTCCTCCTCTTCAGCCTCCATCTCTAAAATGACAACATCAGTCGCAAGGTGGAAGCACTGCAGCACGGCCTTGGCCAAGCTGCAACAGGCTGTGCTGAAGATAATATGCTTAGGTGATAAACCGCACACCGCTGCAGAGTTGTTGAAAGCTGTAACAGAAGGCAGATCTGTGGCTCTCACCACTGAACATACAGTCAGGCATGGTCGTGTGTGACAATGGCCGGAACCTGGTGGCGGAGAAATGACAGCCGGAGTAGATACGGTTTCCCTCTATGCCAGTCCTTTCACCAACCTAAAGAATATGTCTATGGTGAAATACAGCTCTCACCGAGAAGAAGCAGCCCTGGCTAGGAAAAGTCCATGTGAAGATTCCCAGACACTCTATGGTAGCTTTTTTTTACTGTGGACTGGCTCTAGCAATCTATCAGACTTAAGAGCTATCTGGCAGCTTGGCAAATCCCAATTCTGTTCTCCCTCTGATATCTAACAAACAGGTAATTCTGGAGAAGCTTGTACCTACTGCCACTCAGTGTCTTCAGCTCCTTTGTGAGAAACTAATGTTTGGGCAGCCAGTCTACCAAATAAAATTCCTGAGATATGGAAATTGTGGATGGCTTCGCTTCTGGTACTGGGTGCTAATGCAAAACCATGGTGTGCCATTCACTGGATATTCTTGGGTGGTTGGAGACAAGCTCATTCCCACAGAAAAGTACCAGTGTCATAGAACTAAAAGGGGCTGTCAGGCAGATGGCACAACACACGAATGCAGCAGGAAATAGAGATGGAAGGAGGGCCCTAGCAGTAGGGAACAAGGGAAGGGACACCTTCTGACACCAACCTGTGTCTGTCACTAAACTCCCCTATCGTTTCTAGATGGATCCTTTTCCCCGTGCGCGATCACGTGCCTAAGCCCTCGCTGGTCCTGGATTTAACCTGGCTAGTGTGCAGGCCAGCGAGACACTAGTCTCACCACTACAATAGGAAAACACAAAGAAAGTAAGACAAACAATGGGAAGATAACAACATAAAATACACTTATCTCTCCAACAGAAAACTTCACCGCTGCAATACCATCGAACACCACAGCTTCTCCAGAGACTGGCTCCTTCAAAGAGGTCAGCATAGAATGAACTATGACCGGCGGTCAGCTGATGGATCATGTAGCTATTTAAAGGTAGGTGGGAGTGGCATCAACCAACATTAGCTGACCAGTAACAAAAGGCTGCCAGCAAGACAACCCTTGCTAGACCAAAAGGAAAAAACTACATTTAAATTACAGCATAACCAGAGCTACCACAAATCTCCAAATTATTTGTGACAACCAGCAAGCTAAGGAGATGGTGGCCTCTATCATCATGAAGGAGTTTGCTCGTTGTCTAGGAGACCGACCACCGCTGCTGCTGTTTCGCCTCCACGAGCCTAAAAGGCAATATTTCTAGTGCAAGCAGTCGAGAAATGTGGCAGTTTAGTATTGTGGTCTGTGGATGGGTGGCTATGTATTTGCGCTTGTGACGCGCCCCTGGGCCTGTGTCGCGCTGCGTTGCGCACGCGGGAGCTTACCCGGAGCCGGATCTCTTGAGGGTTGTAGTCTCGTGGCGGTGATCCGGTCCGTGCCCAGGGAGTCAGACTAAGTGGCGCTGTATTAGCGGTAGATGTTGGACGACTACGCCACCCGTTGAGTACAGCTAAGGAGCTGCTGCTGCAGGGCAGACCGCTGAGGCCGGTGGTAGGATTGTGCAGCGTGATAGTATAACCCCCAACGGGAGGGGTATGGCCTCAGGGCAGCCGACGTGGATGATGGGGGTAGCAGGAACCACTCAGAGACGGTACGGTGTAGTTCAGGGTCTTTACTGGTGACAACGATAGACCCTCCCGGAGTACTGACTAGCGATTGGGGCCTGGTCAGTCCTTGAGCAGATGGGATCTCCCCTGGCCAGGCGGAGTTGTAGGCCTCCCAAACTAACGATACTCTTCTGGCTACCTTGCTAGAAGCGGGTATAAGTAGCCCACGTCCCTGAGTGTACCGTGTGGTGCTCACCCGTATGGCCGGTGACTCGGGGCCTTCTAGTAGCTTCCGCTCCACGACGGCGGTGCTGGTCCCACGCGTGTGACCGTGCCTTCGGGTTTCTGGGCCAGAGGACCTGCAATCCCCTGCCGGTCGGTTTCTGCTGCTGGATAGGAGTTAGTCCCCACAGCCTCGGACTCCGGGTCCGGAGATAACTTCTCAGTCAGGGCGAGCTCTGCAGCTGCCAGCCCCTGACTCCTTGTAGTACTGCTCCCACAGAGCTCCTGATGTTCTTTCCTATATCTGCTTCTCTTCTCTGTCTCTACTTCTTCTCTACTCACTAACCCTGCCTCAGCCCTAGGTTTATATAGGGGAAGTTCTTCCCCTCCCAGGACTGGGCAGGAGGTGTGGCATGCACAGGATCCCTGACCAAGAGACCTCCCACCTGCTCTCAGACATAACATTGCCGTTACTGTGGAAACCAGACCCCTGGGGTGCCACATTCCCCCCTAGTGAAATTTAGTACTCCGGGACTAAACATATTTTTAAACATAACAAGGTATAAACAATAATAGTACAATAAGAAAAACACATAAAGATGGTTACGGCGTGTCCGCAACCGGGTGCAGTTTTTGAAGAAAAGCAAGGTGTCCATTTCACCAAAACAGGGAGACGTAACCAGGTAGGGGTCTGTCCTGCCCCGAGTCCTTAACAGTCTCTAGTCCATTCCTAGGTTACGCTCCAACCATGTACAAGGATTCCCGGTAAATCCACCAAGGACTCCAATAAATAACTAGAAACACATAATTATACACAAGCAACAAGAAAAACAGGTAACCACAAATAAAACAATTTATACACTTCAAATCCTCCAACGTGCGGGTAACTGGCCTCTAGTGGCCCTAGTGGACCTACGGAGCTGACTGTCTAGCCCTGAACTACAGGGTGTAGGAGCTGTCAAGGGTAAACTGGGCAGCTGTCTACCGGCTCTTTGACTCACTAGGGGTACGGCAGGCTCACTATAAGCAGAGGGTTGATCCTCCTGTTCTGCTTGTGTGGAGTCTTCTGCCTCCTGGACCGGCTGCTCTTCCAGCTCTACCTGTTGCTCCGTAGGCACTTGGGATGCTGGTTGGAGGAACGTGAGGACGGGTACCACAACTGCACCATTGACTTGAGTCCAGGACCGAGGGAAGTCTCCGAGCACAGTACTAACCATATCTTCCCTTTCCTCTACGGGTCGAGGGTCTTCCTGTTCCTCTTCAGGGTTCCGTAGCTGTTCAGGACACTTCTTCAGGTGATCCCGGGATACAATGGCTATGGTCTCCCCTCCGTCTTTACTGATGGTACAGACTTTCGGGTTCTCGTGGCTTGAGGGCAGTACGGTGTACGGGTCCTTCTCCCACTGGTCGTCCAACTTGTGGAGCCGTCTTTTCCTCTTCAAGACCTGCTCTCCGGGTACCAGGGGAACAGCGGGAGCATACTGGTTGTAAGTTTTCTCTTGTCTTTCCCTAGCCTGACAGAGACTTCGCTCCACGCTCTCCTGTACTTTCCGGTACTGCTGCTGCCTCTCTGTGTCCCAGTCTGCTTCTGGTGAAGTGTCCTCGGGTGTCAGGACTCCCATTTCCAGGTCAACAGGTAACTTACCAGGTCTCGCCCTCATTAGGTAAGCCGGGGTACAGTTGGTGGAACCTACCGGGATGTGGTTGTATAGGTCCACTAGATCGGGCAGCTTCTCAGGCCACAGACTGCGTTCTTCCAGGGGCAACGTTTTCAGGAGATCCATTACCACCTGGTTCATTTTCTCACAAAGTCCATTAGTTTGCGGATGATAGGGTGTCGTCCTTATCTTCCGGCAGCCATACAGATTGCAGAATTCCTGGAAGACCTCCGCTTCAAAGGCAGGTCCCTGGTCCGTCAGCACTTGGTCCGGGTACCCGTGTGGACGGCAGAAGTGCTGCTGGAAGGCTCTAGCTGCTGTTTGAGCCGTTAAGTCCTTAACGGGGACGACAACCAAGAACCGGGAGTAATGATCCACAATGGTTAACGCGTAGACGTAGCCACTTCTGCTTGGGGTCAGTTTTACATGATCCAAGGCTACCAGTTCCAACGGCTGCCGGGTGACAATGGACTGCAGGGGAGTCTTCTGGCTGGCACGGTCCTTCCTTCTTAGGTTGCACGGGCCACAGTCTCTGCACCACCTCTCGATGGTTCCCCTCATGCCTACCCAGTGGAACCGCCCACGCAGCAGGAACTCCAGCTTCTTCCATCCGAAGTGTCCAGCCCCGTCGTGGTATGCCTCCATCACCATGGCTGCGTCTCTCCGTGGCACCACTACTTGCCAGATTAGTTCATGCGTCCGGGAGTTAACCATTCTGCGGCACAACTTCCCCTTGTAAAGGAACAGTCGACTCTTCTCAGCCCACAGTTGCTTGGCTTCCTCCGGAGCGTCTGGGTCAAGGCGAGCCTCTGGCCGAGTCAGCATCTCCTTTACCAGCCGGACGGCAAGGTCACTGTCTTGCGTTTCCTCCCAGTTGTAGTGAGGCAAGGGGTTAAACGTAGCGGCTTGCTTACTCCTTACCCGATGGGAATACTGGATAGTCCCATGACGGTGGAACGCGGGGAGTTCGACTTCTTCCAGTCCCTCTGGATCTTCTCCTACGTCCGGTAGGTTTGGCATCCTGGACAGGGCGTCCGCGTTGGTATTGGAGCGTCCTGCCCGGTATTTGATTGTGAACTCGTAGTTGGACAGACGGGCCATCCATCTCTGCTCTAGGGCACCGAGTCGTGCCGTGTCCAGGTGTGTCAACGGGTTGTTATCCGTGTACACGGTGAACCGGGAAGAAGCGAGGTAGTGCTTAAAGCGTTCGGTGACTGCCCACACCACTGCCAGGAACTCTAGCTTAAATGAGCTGTAATTCTCAGGGTTTCTTTCGGTGGGTCGCAGTTTTCGGCTAGCGTAAGCGATTACTCGTTCTTTCCCCTGCTGGATCTGGGACAGTACGGCTCCTAGCCCGATGTTACTTGCGTCGGTGTAGAGGATAAAGGGCTGGCTGTAATCAGGGTACGCCAGGATTTCATCACCCGTGAGGGCCATCTTCAGCTGGCGGAAGGACTCTTCTTTTAACTTCCCCCATTTGAAGGGCGGCTTCTGGTTCTTGGCCTTCCGGGACTGGCCTATCAGGAGGTCCTGCATAGGAGCTGCCTTTTTGGTGAAACCGGGGATGAATCTGCGGTAATAGCCTACCAACCCGAGGAACTGCTGCACTTCCTTTACACTGGAGGGACTTGGCCATTCCTTAATTGCGGTGATCTTATCAGGGTCGGGAGCCACTCCATCAGCGCTCACCACGTGTCCCAGGTACTGCACCTTTGGTTTCAGGAGGTGACACTTGGAGGGTTTCAACTTTAGGCCGTAGCTTGCCAGAGCTTCGAACACTTCCGCCAGGTGTTTCAGGTGGTCCTCATACGTCTTGGAATATACGATGACATCGTCCAGGTACAGCAGGACCGTCTCGAAGTTTCTGTGGCCCAGACAGCACTCCATTAATCGTTGGAAGGTTCCTGGTGCGTTGCAGAGTCCGAACGGCATGCAGGTAAACTCGCTAAGTCCCATCGGGGTGGTGAATGCGGTCTTCTCCCGGTCTGCCTCTGCTACAGGAACCTGCCAGTACCCACTAGTGAGATCCAAGGTAGAGAAGAAGTTAGCAGATCTTAAAGCAGCCAAAGACTCCTCTATCCTTGGTAAGGGGTACGCATCCTTGTGTGTGATACGGTTGATTTTCCGGTTATCTACACACATCCTCATGGTGTTGTCTTTCTTTTTGACTAAGACTAGTGGAGCTGCCCAGGGGCTACAGCTATCCCTGATCACCCCAGCCTCCTTCATGTCTCTAAGCATCCCCTTGGCGTGTTGGTAGTGTGCAGGGGGTACGGGTCGATACCTCTCTTTTATGGGAGGATGGTCTCCCGTGGGGATGTGGTGTTCTACCCCCTTGACTCGCCCGAAGTCTAACGGGTGTTTACTAAACACTCTCTCGTACTCTTGAACCACCCGATGGACTCCCTGTTTCTGGTGTGAGGGAGTGGAGTCAGTACCCAAATGTAGTTGCTGACACCAGTCCTCCATTGTTTCTTTAGAGCCGTTACCTTCCTCCGGGGAAGATGGAGGCAAGGGTTCTACGGACTGTATGGAATTTTGATTGATGGTATACAATTTGGCTAGCGTGGCATACCGGGGCAGGTACACTTCCCTCTTCCCGATATTTATTATGCGAACGGGCACCCTCCCATGGCGTACATTGACCACCCCCCGTGCTGTCAAAATGGTGGGCCTACTGTCTGAGTAAACTGGTTCTACCATTGCCTGGTAATCTCTACCTCTCAGACCAATAGCTGCCCGGCACCAAATCATCATTTCACTTTTTGGGGGCATGGCAATAGGGAAAGGGTCACACATTCTTACGCTACCAATCTCACCACCGGAGAGTTCTAGCTGTTGCCGTCGCATCAGTGCCCGGATCTCTTTCTGGAGCACTCGCTGCTGGCCGGAGCTGGCGTTCTTGGCAACCTGCTGTAAAAGGAAAATCACCTCTGCAAGACAATTTTCAATTACATTAGTTCCTAGAGTTATCTTTGGGTGACTCTCGTGTTTGTCAATGTCTACAATGATCAGTCCCTGTGCTGCCAGTTCGACTCTACCGATTTTAATGGTCACCTCTTTAAATCCAATCTGTGGCACGGGCTGACCATTGCTGGCGATGATACTCAAGTCGTCGTCAGGGTAGCGGGTGATATCCGAGTCATTCCAGTACTGCTTGAAGAGCACGTACGGGATGGTGGTGACCTGTGACCCGGTGTCCAGTAGGGCACTCATAGGAATGCCATCCAGTACCACGGGTAAGACTGGACGTCCTCCCACATATTTGTCGCGCCAGTTCGATGGGCCTGGTGATCTTTTTCCTGGGGGTTGGCCCTCTACCCCAGGTTGTGCCAGTTTAAAGGACAGTACCTTGCCATATGTCCGGGTTGATTGCAGCGGCGGCAGATGGGTCGTCCGTCCTCGTTGTATCGGTCGCTGGGTCTTCCTCTGGCCGGTGGGGTCCTCCTTGGTCGACGCCACGGGATGTCCTCCGGTCCGGATGCCAGCTGATCTTCCCTGGAGTGGAAACCTGTAAAGACTGCACAGTTCGGGTTAGCGCAGCAACGCTTTTAGCTAGCTCTTGGACCTGATGGTGCAGGTCTGGAGCCGGGTCATTGTTCAAAGCCTGCGCATCAGCTCCCACAGGCCCTGCCGACAAGGGCGCCGCCTCCTGGTGGTAAGTGGTAGTGGGGCGTCTGGGGGTCACAACGCCACCTGGTGCCGGTTCTCGAAGCACCCGGATGGCTCTGTCCTTGAACTGTGCAAATCCCAGATGAGGGTCCTGTAAGGCCATTGCCCGCAACTGGGTTCGGTGGGCATTGCAATATAAACCCTCTATAAATTGTTCAGTCAACAGCCTGTCCTCATCTCCCACGCCGTCAGGGTCGGTCTGCTTAATGGCTCTCAGGGCCTCTTGTAGGTTCAGGGCATAGTCCGTTATACTCTCATGTGCCCGCTGTTTGCACCCGTAGAATCTAAGCTTGATCTCGGCTGAGGTGCGGGTATCAAAGGTGTCCCTCAGCCGGGTTAGTATCCCTGCGACAGTCCTCCCCCCAGGTGGCCAGGACTTTACCTCCCTTTGGGCTGCTCCGGTTAATTGGGCCACCAGGATGCTCACTTTTTGCTCCTCTGTGAGGGGGTACACCTGGAAGAGGCTATCCAGCTTTTCTCTAAAGTCATGCAGGGTATGTGACTCCCCTGAGTACTGGGGTAGCCAGGCTGCCCCCGGGATATAGGGCATGGTGAAAGGCATGACCGCAACAGCGGTGGCGCTGGCGGGGGTTGAAGCGGTGAAGCTCTCCTCCGTATCCGACATCCTTCTCCCCCCTAGTGGACCGTGGCCTACCTTGCGATGATCCTCTTCCGTAGGCCGCGGCTCCGCAGTGGATCGTCAGGGTTGAGGACCTTCCGTCGCGCTCCTGTGACGTCGGCGTCTGCTGGGCTCCTTCCAATACCTTACGCAACGTCCGGACGTGAGGCGGGGCTTCAGTTCTCGCGCGCTTTCGGAGTCCACGCCCCTCTTCTTCCCGCGCGGCGTCCTCAAGATGGCGTCCAATGGCGGGAAAACTCCACGGCTAGCGGGAAGAAGGCCGAAGATGGCGCCGAATGGCGGGAAAACTCCACCGATGGCGGGAAGGAAGCGGAAGGTGGCGCCGGATGGCGGGAATCTTCACCACAGGTAAGTTTGAACAGTCTTTTTCAGGCACGCAGTACCCGGTGGTTGCGGGCACGAAATCCTGCCGACTACGCCAAAAGTTGACGCGCCCCTGGGCCTGTGTCGCGCTGCGTTGCGCACGCGGGAGCTTACCCGGAGCCGGATCTCTTGAGGGTTGTAGTCTCGTGGCGGTGATCCGGTCCGTGCCCAGGGAGTCAGACTAAGTGGCGCTGTATTAGCGGTAGATGTTGGACAACTGCGCCACCCGTTGAGTACAGCTAAGGAGCTGCTGCTGCAGGGCAGACCGCTGAGGCCGGTGGTAGGATTGTGCAGCGTGATAGTATAACCCCCAACGGGAGGGGTATGGCCTCAGGGCAGCCGACGTGGATGATGGGGGTAGCAGGAACCACTCAGAGACGGTACGGTGTAGTTCAGGGTCTTTACTGGTGACAACGATAGACCCTCCCGGAGTACTGACTAGCGATTGGGGCCTGGTCAGTCCTTGAGCAGATGGGATCTCCCCTGGCCAGGCGGAGTTGTAGGCCTCCCAAACTAACGATACTCTTCTGGCTACCTTGCTAGAAGCGGGTATAAGTAGCCCACGTCCCTGAGTGTACCGTGTGGTGCTCACCCGTATGGCCGGTGACTCGGGGCCTTCTAGTAGCTTCCGCTCCACGACGGCGGTGCTGGTTCCACGCGTGTGACCGTGCCTTCGGGTTTCTGGGCCAGAGGACCTGCAATCCCCTGCCGGTCGGTTTCTGCTGCTGGATAGGAGTTAGTCCCCACAGCCTCGGACTCCGGGTCCGGAGATAACTTCTCAGTCAGGGCGAGCTCTGCAGCTGCCAGCCCCTGACTCCTTGTAGTACTGATCCCACAGAGCTCCTGATGTTCTTTCCTATATCTGCTTCTCTTCTCTGTCTCTACTTCTTCTCTACTCACTAACCCTGCCTCAGCCCTAGGTTTATATAGGGGAAGTTCTTCCCCTCCCAGGACTGGGCAGGAGGTGTGGCATGCACAGGATCCCTGACCAAGAGACCTCCCACCTGCTCTCAGACATAACATTGCCGTTACTGTGGAAACCAGACCCCTGGGGTGCCACATTTGCGTTCCAAGGACTGGGGTAGGGACAACTGAATGCTGAGGGACAAGTGAGGAATATGCCAACTCCAAGGAAAAAAAATCTCCTGGATCCACACATTCTTCAAACAAGAATCTGCAAAAACAATTGTGCATGCCCTTATCATCTCCTGCCTCGACTACTGCAACCTCCTGCTCTGTGGCCTCCCTTCTAACACTCTAACACCCCTCCAATCTATCCTAAACTCTGCTGCCCGACTAATCCACCTGTCCCCCCGCTATTCCTTGGCCTCTACTCTTTGTCAATCCCTTCACTGGCTCCCCATTGCCCAGAGACTACAGTTCAAAACCCTAACCTTGGCATGCAAAGCCATCCACAGCCTGTCTCCTCCATAATAATAGTAATAATAATATTAATAATCTTTTTATTTATATAGCACCAACATATACCACAGCGCTTTACAATTCTGACAATTTACAGACATAATTGGCACTGTCCCCATTGGGGCTCACAATCTACATTCCCTATCAGTATGTCTTTGGAGTGTGGGAGGAAACCGAAGAACCCAGAGGAAACCCACGCAAACACGTGGAGAACATTCAAACTCCTTGCAGATGTTGTCCTTGGTGGGATTTGAACCCAGAACCCCAGCGCTGCAAGGCTGCAGTGCTAACCACTGAGCCACCGTGCTACCCTACATACATCTGTGACCTAGTCTCCTGATACTTACCTGCACACAACCTCCAATCCTCACAAGATCTCATTCTCTACTCCCCTCTTATCTTATCTTCCCACAATCGCATACAAGATTTCTCCCATGCATCCCCCCTACTCTGGAACTCTCTACTCCAACATATCAGCCTCTCGCCTACCGTGGAAATCTTCAAAAGAACCTGAAGACCTACCTCTTCCAACAAGCCTACAACCTGCAGTAACCACCGCTCTACCATACCAGTGCACAACCAGCTCTACCCTGACGTACTGTATCCTCATCCATCCCTTGTAGACTGTGAGCCCTCGCAGGCAGGGTCCCCTCTCCTCCTGTACCAGTCGCCGTCACGTTTTTGTTCAAGATTATTGTAATTGTTTTTGCTATGTATACCCCTTTTCCAAATGTAAGGCGCTATAATAATAAATAATAATAATAATAATGTGGTCCACACTCACGGCTACTGAGACTGGACCATGTGGAAGACAGGGTGGTGGCTGTAAACTGACTGGAAGCATTATCTATTTATCTGCTATCCAACCAATAACCTTTTCACACTGGTCTGGCTTCCAGAGTGGTATTCCGCGGCCCCCCTAGAAAGTGGGACAGGAAGTTAGGTCGACATGATGTGGGTTCTTATTGTGCTCTCTAAGCAGGCACAGTTTCATCCTGCCCATGGCCTCGGTCTCTGCGAGCACCATCAGCATCACGTCCACTTCCTCGTCCCTTGCCATGCGCCTTGCCATTTTAAATGGAGTTTAATATTTGTCACGTTGCCAAAAATGTCTGTATTATAACCACAGTAATATAGGATCATGTCTGATGACCATGGTTTTAAGCAGTGACCTGGAATGCAGAGATGTTTCCTGGGGTCTTCCCCATGCTGTTCCCGTGTCATTTCAGCACTTTGCAGGATGTGTCTCTGATCATTTCCCACACACCACATGACCAGACAAGGTAGTAAAATGTTAAAATTACATTTACCGGTGAATGTATTTTTCACCATTGAAAGCAATGCAAAAGTGCTAAAACGCATCAAAAACGCTACGTGTGAACATAGGCCAAGGTGTGGAGGAGCATTTTTGTTTATGGCTATTTATTTTGCCTTATATACAAGTCATTACCCTGGAAAGAATGCCCCTTAACATTTTTTCCAGGAAAATTCATTTTGGCTTCATTATTGCATGTTTTATTGTGAGTCCGTAAAAGTGGCGTAATACTCTGACAACATTGTTCACAGCAGTGACCTGGCAGTCAGAGATGCTTCCAGGGGGTCTTCCTCATGCTGTTCCCATGTCATTTTAGCACTGTTCCCATAGATTTTGCCAATTTTTAGGCCCCCTCCAGACCTCCAGAAGGGCCACCAGAAAAATGCTCGAGATTGACTTACTTTGAGCTCTTTATTCGGGTTGAGCACCCGGGCATTACAATTTGCTAAACCTGAGCAACGAGCACCCGAGCATTTTAGTGCTCACTCATCATTACATCCCTAGATGAATTCCTTAGGCAGTGAAGTTTCCAATATGGGTCACCTGGGGAGATTTCTGCTGTTGGAGACTAACGCTAATGGAGCCCACAATCTATTCAACCAAAATATGCGTTCTAAAAGCCAAGTAGAGCTCCTTCACATCCAATCCCTGCCGTGTGCTCAAACAGTAGTGTACAATCACATATGGTGAATTGCCACATTAGGGAGAAATTGCATAACAAATTCTGGGGTCCAATTTCTCCCATTACTCCTCGTGTAAATTATAAATTTGGTGCTAAAACAGTATTTTAGTGGAAAAAAAAAAATTTTTTGCTCTCACATTTAAACATTATAACATTTTGTGAATCGCCTGTAGGTTAAAAATGCTCAGTACACCCATAGATGAGTTCCTTGAGGGGTCTAGTTTCCAAAATGTGGGAGGTTTCTGCGGTTATCTCAGGGGCTCTCCAAATGCGACATGGCATTCACAATTTATTCCAGACAAATAGTGCTTTTTCCTTTTCTAGCCCTGCGTTTGGGAGAAATTGTGTAACATATTATGGGGTCTGTTTTCACCTAACATCCATTGTGAAAATTACAAATTTGGTGCTAAAACATTTTCATGAAAAAAAAATAACTTTTTCCATATGACAACCTAATGTTATCTAATTCATAAAAACGCTCACTAAATCCCTTGATAAAATCCTTAAGTGGTGTAGTTCCAAAATGGGGTCACTTGTGGGGGGTTTCCACTGTTTAGGCACATTAGGGGCTCTCCAAATGTGACATGACGCCTGCAGACCATTCCATCCAAGCCTGTGTTCCAAAACGTCACCCCTTCCTTTCCGAGCCATGCCGTGCGCCCAAACAGTATTTTTCCCCCACATATGGGGTATCGGCATACTCAGAAGAAATTTTCACAACAAATTTTTGGGTCCATTTTTTTCTGTTACCCTTGTGAAAATAAAAAAATTGGGGCTAAAAGTACATTTTTGTGGGAAAAATGTGATTTTTTTTTATTTTTACGGCTCCACATTATAAACTTCTATGAAGCACCTAGGGGTTCAAAGTGCTCACCACACATCTAGATACATTCCTTAAGGGGTCTAGTTTCCAAAATGGGGTCGCTTATAGGGGGTTTCCACTGTTTAGGCACATCAGGGGCTCTCCAAATGCGACATGGCATCCACTCTTGATTCCAGCCATTTTTGCATTCAAAAAGTCAAACGGTGCTCCTTCCCTTCCAAGCCCTGCCGTTTGCTTAAACAATAGTTTCCTTCCATATATGGGGTATCAGTGTATGCAGGAGAAATTGCACAACAAATTTAGGGGTCCATTTTATACTGTTACCCTTGTGAAAATAAAAATTTGGGGCAAAAAAGTAAAATGTTAATTTTTTCCTTCCACATTGCTTTAGTTCCTGTGAAGCACCTGGAGGGTTAATAAACTTCTTGAATGTGTTTTTGAGGACTTTGAGAGGTACAGTTTTTAGAATTGTGTCACTTTTGGGTATTTTTTGTCAAAGTCACTTCAAATGTGATGTGGTCCCTAAAAAATGGTTTTGTAAAGTTTGTTGGAAAAATGAGAAATTGCTGATCAACTTTTAACCCTTTTAACTTCCTAACAAAAGCAAATTATGTTTCAAAAAGTGTGCTGATATAAAGTAGACATGTGGAAAATGTTATTTATTAGCTATTTTGTGTGATATAACTCTCTAGTTTAAGGGCATATGAATTCAAAGTTTGAAAATTGCAAAATTTTCAAAACTTTCGCCAAATTTCCAATATTTTCAGAAATAAATGCTAGTCGTATCAAACAAATTTTACTACTATCATAAAGTACAATATGTCACCAGAAAACATTCTCAGAATCACTTGGATACATTGAAGCATTCCAGAGTTATTACCACACAAAGTGACACTGGTCAGATTTCAAAAATCTGACCTGGTCATTAAGGTCAAAATTGGCTCCGTCACTAAGGGGTTAAATGAGTTCTCTGGGAATTAAATAAATACAATATATATTAGAAATATGTTACAAAATACCTTTAATTAACAAATTACTCTTTTGTCTAATGGGGTAATCAGTATAGTATATTAATATGGCATTTGAATTGGTACACTGACTGAAACTTTTCATAGAATAGTAATGATTAAGGTGCATGTGAGCATGTACAATAGAAAGTTTCACTGCTGTAACCTGGAGATAACCTATACTAAGTTATCTCTACGTCACAACAGCAACTCAACATTCAAAAACACAAGTGTGGGCAGCAGTGTGAGAACCTCTTCATACTTCAGCACTAGAGATGAGCAGATCAATCTGTGGAGGATTGAGTTCAAGTCGAACTTCTGGAAATTCATGCTTTCTCACAAATTCAAACATTTGGAGATTCAATTTGTGGTTCACAAAAAAAATCTTGCCCTGCGACATTTCCACATTTCTGAAGCTTCTGACAGCGGGCAAACATTATTTTGCATTACTGCGCAGACATCCCCAAAATGATCTGCAGCTACGACATTTAGCAGACTATCATACCTGGTACAGTGTGGTTAATGCCTGTGCCATCACAGATCAGCTGTGGTCCCAGTAGAGCAGAGTTTGTACAGCAGAGTTGTTTTCCATTTGTAGAGTCACTGAGTAAGTCTAAGTAAGTTTTCCATCACTGTAGTGTGTAAGCTCTTAGGCTATGTGCACACGATGCAGAAATTTAGCAGAAAATTTCGGCATCATTTCTGCATCTCCCTGGCAGAAAAAACGCATGCAGATTGTGCATGCGTTTTTCCTGCAGAATACATGCGGATCCACATGCAGATTCACATGCGCTTCCGCATGCAGATTGACAAGCGCTTTCCAGGCGATTTTAGCATCACCTGGAAAGTGCTTGACAACTAGGTCACACTATATAAATCCATGCAACCAGCATGGATTTATATAGTGTGACCCGAGAGAGTGTATATACTTACCTCCGATGGTCCGCGCTGTCCTGCTCACTCCGTTCTCCCGGCTGCCGGCAAATTTGAATTGAAAGACCTGCCGACGTCAGCGTCACGTGACCCGTCACATGACTCTGACGTCACCGCAGGTCCTACAACTCACTGCAAGTGCCGGGAAGCAAGCAGGAGCGGTGCGCGGGGCGACAGATGGTAAGTATATATATATTTTTTATTTTATTCTTGTTTTTACAGCTTTTTTAATGGTACCTGGGTGTGGATGAGACTCTCCTATCCTCCACACCCGGGTACCATCCGCACATTAGAACGCACCAATTACGCAAGTACAGATGCAGTCTTGCGGAATTGGCGCATTCTAATGCAAGTCAATGGCGGCGAAAACGCCGCGTTTCCGCAAAATTAAATGACATGCTGCGGATTTTTGAGCGCACCGTTTACGCTGCGGAAAAATCCGCATCATGGGCACAGCACATGCGGATTTCCATTGGGGAACATTGCTTCCCTTCTACCATGCGTTTTTCATGCGTTTCCGCGGCATTTATGCAACTGCAAAAACGCCGCGGAAACGCATGAAATACGCATCGTGTGAACTCAGCCTTATGGTCAGAGGGGTCTCCTCTCTTTCTTTCTCTCTTGTAGAGCATAAGCTGTTATGGTCATTGGGGTCTTCTCTATCTTCTGTAGAGTGTAAACTCTTATGATCAGTGAAGCCCTCTCTCTCACCTGTAAAGTGTAAGTTCTTATGGTCAGCAGAGTTCTCTCTTTCCTCTCCCCACCCCCTCCCGTGTATTTTCTAAGCAATTACAAACTTTCCAGCATTGAGATTTGCCGCAATTATGCTTATTCTCTGCAAATCTAATTTTTGGGGAAAATTCTGTGAAGTTGGTGAATTCGAATTTCAAAAGATCCTCTCATCTCTACTCAGCACTTCTGATATCTGCAGTATTAGGTAAGAATATTCACATGAAATCAGAGTGCAGTTTCCTATTGCACATGCTCACAAGTGACTCGCCCCCTGGGCCGTGGGGTACTCGGCAGCCGGGCCTCTGGTAGCTGGGGGATATCACGGTAGCTGGCCCGGTCCGTGACCCAGGGCGGTCAGTAAAAAGGGGAATAGTTTATAGGGGATTTGGGAAAGTTCGTGACGCCACCTGTGGAGTCTGGTGAGGATCACCAGCGCTGCAACAGTTCTCTGAGGCAGATGTTAGGGCAGCTTGTGATGGGACGGCTCCCCACAGGTGGAGCGGGCCTCAGGGCAGCGTAGAGGTGTAGAAAGATGGTGGAAGCAGGAGGGAGATGGCAGAGGAAGTACAGACACACACACGGGTAAACTTCAATACCTTTACTGGTGGTGATGCAGGTACGGTCCAGGGCACTCAGGGCGAAGGGTACATTTCTGGACTCTCCCCAGTGAGCGGGTGTAAGGCCTCCTGATCTGTGTCTTTTACTCTCTAAGCTTCGGGCCTGCCTGGAGTTAGGCCTGGCTTGCTTACTGCTTCCTTCTTGTACCTACTGACCTGGCGGTAGGGCCTTCTCTTGGTTCCCACTATTCCTGGTTGCTGGAGCCTTAGTGGTACCTAACCCTGTTGCTGTGGTCAGCGGTTGGTTAACCTGGGACTTGTAGTTCTCCAGGGATTCCGGTTGTTCCTACTGGTCATAAAGATCCCTGTAGGCGCGGACCCGGTGTCCGGTATATGGTTCGGGTGAGCATTTTATGCTCCTCTGCCCCCTATGTGTTTCTCCTTCTCCTCAGTCTGCAGACTCTCTCATGCAGACTCCCTGAGCAGACTCTCTGAGTTCTGTCCCTGTCTGTGCCTGACAGGAACTCTCACTTGCCTTCTAGCCCGCTCCAGGCTCTCACTGGCCAGACTAGCCTGCAGCTTGAGCCTAGCCTGGCCTTCAGCCATACAGACTTCAGCTTGTCTGGAGCTGTAGCATGGTGTCACACTGTCTGCTTCCCACTGACTGACTTCCTGAACTCCACCCCCCAGTATTTATATACCTGACAGGGCTCCATCTAGTGGACTTGGGTGGAGGTGTCTGCATGTATTGAGGCCACTGGGGAGAATTCCATCCATGCACCCCTCTGGGGTCTGTGGCACCAGTGCGCAGCAGGGCGCTACACAAGCACCTGTCCTATTAACTTTCAGGGACAGGTTTCTGTCAGAGTAACAAAATGGTGACCATTTTAGTCATTACCTGACTTGACAAAACAAATGTGATTTGTTAATTAAAGGTATTTAGGAATTTATTTACATTAGAATTATTTAAAAAAAAAAATTCTATACCCATTTAAGATCTGTCTAGAAATTAGTCAGGAAGGTTGATAGTATTCTCATCCTCTTTACATGGAAACAAAGGTCTTAAAACCCAACGTTGGAAAGTGGATTAACCCCTTCACCACCTTGCGATTTTCTGTTTTTGCATTTTCGTTTTTTGTTCCTCTTGTTCCCAGAGCAATAACTTTTTTAGTTTTCCATCAATATGGGAATATGAGGGCTTGTTTTTTTTACAGGACGAGTTGTACTGTTGAATGACACCATTGATTTTTACCATATAGTGTACTGGAAAATTTGAAAAAAAATTTAAAGTGTGGTAAAATTGCAAAAAAAAGTGCAATTCCACAATTGTTTTTTTGGGTTTTTATTTACCATGTTCACTAAATTCTAAAACTGGCCTGCCAATATTAATCCCCAGGTCCTTACGAGTTTGCAGATACCAAACATGTATAGGTTCTTTATTATTTAAGTGGTGAAAAAAAATCCAAACTTTGCAAGAAAAAAAAGTCGCCATTACCGTCTCCATTTTTCGTGATCTCGGGGTGAGGGCTTATTTTTTTAGCGCAGAGCTGATGTTTTTATTAATACCATTTTTTGGGTAGATACGATGTTTTGGTTGCCTATTATTTCATTTTATTCAAATGTTGCGGCAACCAAAAAAATAATAATTCTGGCGCTTTTTTTTTCTCGTTACGTGGCTTACCGATCGGATTAATTTACTTTGTATTTTGATAGAGCGGACATTTCTGAAAGCAGCGATGCCAAATATGTGTTGCAGTTTTTTTATTTATTGTTTTATTTTGAATAGGGCAAAATGGGGGTGATTTAAACGTTTATTCTTTTTTAATTTTTTAAACATTTTTAAAACATTTTATGTACTTTTTACTGGCCTCAATAGGCTCCTTAGGAAACTTGAAGCTTTGATTGTCTGTGCTACACATAGCAGGGCTCCAGCTCTGCTATGTGCACCATAAACCACAGGACGGCGTTCAAAGGAGATTTACAGAGACAGACCCCTTCTGCAGACCCTGGCTGTCATGACACCATGATGACAATGGCACCCCTGTCACGTGATCGCGAGTCTTATGATAAGCTTTCGGATCGCGCAGGTTAAATGCCGCTGTCATAGATTGGCAGAGGCATTTAACATGTTAACAGCCACATATGGATCATGGATCCACCTGTGGCTGCTATACGTACGTGACAGCTGATCAGATTAGCTGTGATGTGCAGGGAAAGATGCTGGCTCAGCGCCGGAGATCTCATCAAATACAGGGGGACGACCTTGGACGTACCTATACGTCCAAGGTCATAAAGGGGTTAAAAAAACATCAAAAATAAAATCTCTTACAAATCATTGGATGCTGAGTCTCTGGAGTTTAAGGACATCTTAACTAGCGCAGATCTCACTACAGGTTAGACTCTTAGATTGCGGAAGAGATGACTGTTTATCAGTAGGACCCTCCCTATGGCACTACTTCTTGCTTAAAAGGGTTTTCCCACAAACAAAATACAATTTAAACCACAGATCTTGGAATAATAGTAAATTCTACAACTGGATGTATTGAATTTTTTTTTTCCTGTGCTCAGATAACCTTTTAAATTGTGCCCCTGCTATGTACTTTGCAATGGCTGTGTCTGATCATGCAGCAACATGGTCTGACAGGCAGGACAGTATGGGATCGCAGCCAATTCTTTCTGTGGGGGTAAAACATTTCACTTACACAATGTTTTACCTCACAAAAAGAATAAGCTGTGAGCCCCTGCAGTGTCATCTGTATACTCTCTTGTTTCCTTCCCTGCCCAGGAGATGTGATATGATCAGACCATGTTCCTGTACAGTCAGACACAGCCATTACACAGTACACAGCAGGGACACATTTATAAGATTATCTCAGCCCAGGAACATTTTTTTTACACATCTAATTCTGGTGCTTATTGACAACCACTTTAATTCCAATTGTTGTGCTTTCGGTAGGAAGTAAGGGCATTTGTGAGTTCTAATTTTGGTCTGTTTTCCCTTAGTCTTAACAGCAGCACAAGCTTCCCGCCCTATATAATACTTCTACATTATATTAGGCAGTGGTGTGAGGAGCCACGTAGTTCAGTCCTTATAGAGTGAGGATATTACCACTGCATGGATCACAGATCACGCCTAGACACTCTCCCATAGAAAATAATGAACATGTCCAGGGAATTGTTGCCAATACATGTACCTGCTTTAAAACATCTCTGAAAGCTGTTAGCAGAATATTAGGCAATACTGTATGTCTACCTGTACAATCATGCATGGAAAATAAAGTGAAAATCTACAATCAGAAAACAAAATCTAGTGGGGCCCATTATTCTGTATTTAAGATTACAAAAACTATAGCACCAATATTATTCCCTTTAGGGTAAATCCAGGAGTCAGTCTGTCTATTTCAGCCATAAGTTTCTAAAACAGACAGAAGATGACACATTGTTAAGTTATTCCATATATCAAGAATTATATCTCCTCTAGAATTTCATAGACTGACTTACAATTTACTGTAAATAAGCTAAGACATAAAATCTGTTACAGTCACTTGACTAGAAGCTCTGCATTGGTTCAATAATTCAATAAGCATTAGTCAATATAAGGTCTGCTCAATAACAAACGTTGCTATGTCCTTCTTGTAAAAAAGTTGAAAAAATAATTACTGCTGTTTTCTGGGGGAAGTGTATCAGTTTTGTTCGTTTACATTCATGAACATTGAGATTATGCATACCTGTAAAGTGAGGGCGGTAGTCGTGGATGAGCTACTGCTCAATAAAGCCCTGGCACTTTACAGGAAAACTGTGTCCCAGTACCAATGTGCTGTCAAGTGTAGGGTGCACAGCTGTCCCCAGGCCTCCATCCTTAGGAGCACACTAACGAACACTAATGCATTGTCATTAAGTTATAGGGATGCTTTTGTTGGATGATGTCATTAAGAAGATGATCTCACAATATTGCTTATGAAATGATTATGCCACTGAAGGCTACTTCTTGCTTCCCATAGATAAGAGATATTGGCTTAGTCCTGCAATGATGTGTGGTGCCCAGGGGCGGGCTGGACCGGGTGGCAGAGGGGTAATTGCCCCCCAGGCCGGTCCTCCAGCAGCGGTTTTGGGCCACCCGGCCGTCAGCCATCACCTTGTCCGGGCGGCCCGAACTGTGCCGCCTGACGGCAATACTGCCGCGGCCACTCTCCTCTGCACAAGCCCTCCCATCAGGGCGCGTGGCCTGCTGGGAGAGCGCATGGCCTGTTGGGAGGGTGGCGCAAAGCCTGCTGGGAGAGCGCACGGTCTGCTGGGAGAGCGCGCGGCCTGCTGGAAGGGCGGTGCGTGGCCTGCTGGGAGAGCATGCGCAGAGAAGAGTGGCCGCGGCACTAGTGACAGGGGGATGGCACGTGGGCCCACAGGTAAGTAGGGATCAGCGTTGGAATGGCAGAGGTGAGTATTTATTTATTTTTTTAATATGGGACCATTATACTGTGAGGAGCATTATTCGGGGCCATATACACAGTACAGAACACTATGCGGGGTCATGTATACAGTATGGAGCACTATTTGGGGCCATATATACAGTACGGAGCACTATGCAGGGCCATATATACAGTAGAGAGCACTATGCGGGGCCATTATACAATACGGAGCACGATGCGGGACCATATATACAGTGCAGAGCACTATGTGGGGCCATTATACAGTACAGAGCACTATGTGGGGCCATTATACAGTACAGAGCACTATGCAGGGCCATATATACTGTACAGAGTACTATGCAGTGCTATATATACAGTACGGCGCACTATGCGGGGCCATATATACAGTACGGAGCACTATGCGGGGCCATGTATACAGTATGGAGCACTATGCGGGGCCATGTATACAGTACGAAGCACTATGCGGGGCCATGTATACAGTACGCAGCATTATGCGGGTCATATATATAGTACGGAGCACTATGCTGGGCCATATATATGTGGCACCCCAGGGGTCCAGTTGCCACAGTGGCATTGCCTCCCTCAAAAGCGGTAATGCCATGCCTGGAAGCAAGCAGGGGTCCCCTTGTCAGGTATACTAAACATGCAACACTTTCCTGGCTCCAGACCAGCAAGGGGAGTCCCTCCCCTTGGCAACTGGGATCTGGGGGCGGGGTTAGTTAGTCTTAGTGTGAGGAGTTGAAGCGAGGACATCGAAGAGAGAGGAGCTGGGGACTGGAGCTGCGCGGCAGCTCACCCCAGATGAACCAGCACAGAAGAACCGGACACCGGAGTCCGAGGCTGTGGGGCACTGAAGGCCTAGCAGTAGAGACCGGAGGGCAGGAGGTTGCAGGTCTCCTGGCCCCATCAGACGCCCAGAGGCTCAGCAGCACCGCAGGGTCCAGCACCGCCACGAGGGAGCGACGCACCAGCAAGGCCCGAGCTGCCTGCCATATGGGTAAGCACAGAAACTCTACACTCAGGGATGAGGGTCACGGCACCGCTACAAGCAGCAGGGCCCAAAGAGTTTAGTGGAAAGGGAAGGCCTCCAACTTCATCTGGCAAGGAGGATTCTTTACTTGCTTCCAGGCTGCCCGGACTCCCACTTCTAGCCAATACTCTAGTCCCAACTTGTTTAATCAGCACCAGTAAAGATCCTGGGACTGCACTTCCTTGTCTCTGTGTTTCTTGCTGCGCCATCAACCCCTGCACTACAACGCCCAGCACAACCTGCAATATCCACACTGCCCTGGAGCTAGCTCT
Source organism: Phyllobates terribilis (assembly GCF_046119375.1). Lineage (NCBI taxonomy): Eukaryota > Metazoa > Chordata > Amphibia > Anura > Dendrobatidae > Phyllobates > Phyllobates terribilis. Next base: position 699,209,943 of record NW_027362762.1, read on the forward strand.
TCCTGTGGAGAGCCACACCATCCCTGCTGCAGTAACATTAGCTTCAGAGGACTGCTCCGCAGCGGCGGCTCCCTTTAGCCGCATTCCACAGGTGGCGTCACGAACTCTATAAAAACTCTAAAAATCCCCTATATATAACCCCTTTTATTGACCACCCTGGGTCACGGACCGGGTCACCGCCACTGTGACATTCCCCCAGCATCTACCGGCCCGGCACCGGGTACCCCACGGCCCAGGGGACGCGTCATATACAGTACGGAGCACTATGCGGGGCCGTGTATACAGTACGGAGCACCATGTGGGGCCATTATACAGTACAGAGCACTATGCGGGGTGTAATGCAGCGGCTTGCGGCATTACTGTAATGGTCCAGGGTGTGTTTTGGCTGACCATGTACCTTCCCCATGTGACTGGTCACATGACTGTGACATCGCACAGTGCCTGTGCACACAGAAGGTCTGATCCCATGACTGTGACATCAGCACAGGTCCTGTGTGTGCACTGGAGGATATATAAACCCTGGTGCTTTTGAGACAGGGTGTGAAAGGCGTGAGGCCTGTTCCCGTGTGGGACACCGCTAGAGTGTGAGGCCAAGTGAGGTCTAGTGAAGCCTGGTGAAGCCTGAAAGGCAGAGGCTGGATCCTTATGTGTAAGCGATGCCAGTAGCTTTGGAGGGCAAGAGGCTTGGAAGGCAAGAGTCCTGGAAGGCAGAGGCTGGATGTTAGGTGTGAAAACATACCAGTAGCCTTTGAAGGTACGAGGGCTGGAGACCCCCATCTGGGAAGCCGTAAAGCCACAGCTGTGGCAGAATAAGTCTGAAGCAGCTAAAACCCGGCAAAGGTAAAACACTGCATTATATGGACGTTGATATAAGTGACTTTGCTGAAGGCTGTAACTGGAGCCAAGTGGGCCTGTCTGCCACTTGAAAGGCTCCTGGACATTATATGTGTAAATGTTGGCGAGCCATTGAGTTGGACTCGGTTATAAGCAGTTATGAAGAGTAATAAACTGCCAGATTGTGAAATACTGGACAACGTGGCTGGTGTGCTTTAATTGACCCGGTGCAGCGAGTGTCCCCCAGCATGATGTTGAGCGCTGCCTTACAGGGGCCATTAAACAGTACGGAGCACTGTGCGGGGCCATATATACAGTACGGAGTACTATGCGGGTCCATATATACAGTACGGAGCACTATGCGGGGCCGTGTATACAGTAAGGAGCACCATGTGGGGCCATATATACAGTACGGATTACCATGTGGGGCCATTATACTGTACAGAGCACTATGCGGGGCCATTATACAGTATGGAGCACTATGCGGGGCCATGTAAACAGTATGGAGCACTATGCGGGGCCCATTATTCTGTATAGAGGACTATGTGGGGCCATTATTCTCTATGGAGGACTATGTGGGGCCATTATTCTGTATGAAGGACTATGTGGGGCCCATTATACTGTATGGATGGCTATGTAGGCCCATTATTCTGTATTGATGACTATGTGGGCCCATTATACTGTATGGAGCACTATGTGGGGCCATTATTCTGCATGGAGGACTATGTGGGACCATTATATTTTATGGAGGACTATGCGGGGCCATTATACTGTATGGAGGACTATGTGGGGCCCATTATTCTGTATAGAGGACTATGTGGGGCCCTGTATACTGTATGGAGGACTATGTGGGGCCATTATACTGTATAGAGGACTATGTGGGCCCATTATAATGTATAGAGGACTATGTGGGGGCCTGTATACTGTATAGAGGACTATGTGGGGCCATTATACTGTATGGAGGACTATGTGGGGCCCTGTATACTGTATGGAGGACTATGTGGGGCCATTATTCTGTATGGAGGACTATGCGGGGCCATTATTCTGTATGGAGCACTATGCAGGGCCATTATTCTGTATGGAGGACTATGGGGGGGCCATTATACTGTATGGAGCACTATGTGTAGCCATTATACTATATGGAAGACTATGTCGGGCCCATTATACTGAATAGAGGACTATGTGGGTCCATTATACTGAATAGAGGACTATGTGGGGCCCTGTATACTGTATGGAGGACTATGTGGGGCCCAGTATACTGTATAGAGGACTATGTGGGCCCATTATACTATATAGAGGACTATGTAGGGCCCTGTATACTGTATAGAGGACAATGTGGGGCCCTGTATACTGTATGGAGGACTATGTGGCCCATTATACTGTATAGAGGACTATGTAGGGCCAGGTATACTGTATAGAGGACAATGTGGGGCCCTGTATACTGTACGGAGGACTATGTGGGGCCATTATACTGTATGGAGGACTATGTGGGGCCCTGTATATTGTGTGGAGGACTATGTGGGGCCATTATACTGTATAGAGCACTATGTGGGGCCATTATTCTGCATGGAGGACTATGCAGGGCCATTATACTGTATGGAGGACTATGTGGGGCCATTATACTGTATGGAGGACTATGTCTGGCCCATTATACTGTATGGAGGACTATGAGGGCCCATTATACTGTAAAGAGGACTATGTAGAGCCCTGTATACTGTATGGAGGACTATGTGGGGCCCTGTATACTGAATGGAGGACTATGTGGGGCCATTATACTGTATGGAGGACTATGTGGGGCCCTGTATACTGTATGAAGGAATATGTGGGGCCATTATACTGTATAGAGCACTATGTGGGCCCATTATTCTGAATGGAGTACTATGCGGGCCATTATATTGTATGAAGGACTATGTGGGGCCATTATACTGTATGGAGGACTATGTCTGGCCCATTATATAGTATGGAAGACTATGTGGGGCCCATTATACTGTATAGAGGACTATGTGGGCCCATTATACTGTATGGAGGACTATGTGGGGCCATTATACTGTATAGAGGACTATGTGGGTCCATTATACTGTATAGAGGACTATGTGTGGCCCTGTATACTGTATGGAGGACTATGTGGGGCCATTATACTGTATAGAGGACTATGTGGGCCCATTATACTGTATGGAGGACTATGTGGGGCCCTGTATACTGTATGAAGGACTATGTGGGGCCCTGTATACTGTGTGGAGGACTATGTGGGGCCATTATACTGTATAGAGCACTGTGTGGGGCCATTATTCTGTATGGAGTACTATGTGAGGCCCATTATACTGTTTGGAGGACTATGTGGGTCCATTATTCTGTATGGAGGACTATGTGGGTCCATTATACTGTATGGAGGACTATGTGGGGCCCTGTATACTGTATGAAGTAATATGTGGAGCCATTATACTGTATAGAGCACTATGTGGGGCCATTATTCTGAATGGAGTACTATGCGGGCCATTATATTGTATGAAGGACTATGTGGGGCCATTATACTGTATTGAGGACTATGTCTGGCCCATTATATAGTATGGAAGACTATGTGGGGCCCATTATACTGTATATACGACTATGTGGGCCCATTATACTGTATGGAGGACTATGTGGGGCCATTATTCTGTATAGAGGACTATGTGGGTCCATTATACTGTATAGAGGACTATGTGGGGCCCTGTATACTGTATGGAGGACTATGTGGGGCCATTATACTGTATAGAGGACTATGTGGGCCCATTATACTGTATGGAGGACTATGTGGGGCCCTGTATACTGTATGAAGGACTATGTGGGGCCTATTATACTGTATGGAGGACTATGTGGGCCCATTATTCTGTATGGAGGACTATGTGGAGCCATTATTCTGTATGGAGTACTATGTGAGGCCCATTATACTGTTTGGAGGACTATGTGGGTCCATTATTCTGTATGGAGGACTATGTGGGTCCATTATACTGTATGGAGGACAATGTAGGTCCATTATTCTGTATGGAGGACTATGTGGAGCCATTATTCTGTATGGAGGACTATGTGGGGCCCATTTTTCTGTATGGAGGACTATGAGGGGCCCGTTATTCTATATGGAGGACTATTTGGGGCCCATTATTCTGTATGGAGGATTATGTGGGACCCATTATACTGTTTGGAGGATTATGTGGGGCCATTATACTGTATGGAAGACTATGTGGAGCCATTATTCTGTATGGAGGACTATGTGGAGCCATTATTCTGTATGGAGGACTATGTGAGGCCCATTATACTGTATGGAGGACAATGTGGGTCCATTTTTCTGTATGGAGGACTATGTGGGGCCCATTATACTGTATGGAGGACTATGTGGGTCCCATTATACTGTTTGGAGGATTATGTGGGGCCATTATACTGTATGGAGGACTATGTGGAGCCATTATTCTGTATGGAGGACTATGTGAGGCCCATTATACTGTATGGAGGACTATGTGGGTCCATTATTCTGTATGGAGTACTATGTGGGGCCATTATTCTGTATGAAGGACTATGAAGGGCCCATTATTCTGTATCGAGAACTATGTGGGACCCATTATACTGTATGGAGGATTATGTGGGGCCATTATACTGTATGGAGGACTATGTGGAGCCATTATTCTGTATTGAGGACTATGTGAGGCCCATTATACTGTATGGAGGACTATGTGGGTCAATTATTCTGTATGGAGTACTATGTGGGGCCATTATTCTGTATGAAGGACTATGAAGGGCCCATTATTCTGTATCGAGAACTATGTGGGACCCATTATACTGTATAGAGGACTATGTGGGGCCCAATACACTGTATAGAGGACTATGTGGGGCCATTATTCTGTATGGAGGACTATGTGGGACCCATTATACTGTTTGGAGGATTATGTGGGGCCATTATACTGTATGTAGGACTATGTGGAGCCATTATTCTATATGGAGGACTATGTGGATCCATTATTCTGTATGGAGGACTATGTGGGGCCATTATTCTGTATGGAGGACTATGAGGGGCCCGTTATTCTGTATGGAGGACTATTTGTGACCCATTATTCTGTATGGAGGACTATGTGGGACCCATTATACTGTTTGGAGGATTATGTGGGGCCATTATACTGTATGGAAGACTATGTGGAACCATTATTCTGGATGGAGGACTATGTGGAGCCATCATTCTGTATGGAGGACTATGTGAGGCCCATTATACTGTATGGAGGACTATGTGGGTCCATTATTCTGTATGGAGGACTATGTGGGGCCCATTATTCTGTATGGAGGACTATATGGGACCCATTATACTGTTTAGAGGATTATGTGGGGCCATTATACTGTATGGAGGATTATGTGGAGCCAGTATTCTGTATGGAGGACTATGTGGAGCCATTATTCTGTATGGAGGACTATGTGATGCCCATTATACTGTATGGAGGGCTATGTGGGTCCATTATTCTGTATGGAGGACTATGCGGGGCCATTATTATGTATGGAGGACTATGAGGGGCCCGTTATTCTGTATGGAGAACTATTTGGGACCCATTATTCTGTATGGAGGACTCTGTGGGACCCATTATACTGTTTGGAGGATTATGTGGGGCCATTATACTGTATGGAGGACTATGTGGAGCCATTATTCTGGATGGAGGACTATGTGGAGCCATCATTCTGTATGGAGGACTATGTGAGGCCCATTATACTGTATGTAGGACTATGTGGGTTAATTATTCTGTATGGAGGACTATGTGGGGCCCATTATTCTGTATGGAGGACTATATGGGACCCATTATACTGTTTGGAGGATTATGTAGGGCCATTATACTGTATGGAGGATTATGTGGAGCCATTATTCTGTATGGAGGACTATGTGGAGCCATTATTCTGTATGGAGGACTATGTGATGCCCATTATACTGAATGGAGGGCTATGTGGGTCCATTATTCTGTATGGAGGACTATGTGGGGCCATTATTCTGTATGAAGGACTATGAAGGGCCCATTATTCTGTATCGAGAACTATGTGGGGCCCATTATACTGTATAGAGGACTATGTTCGGCCCAATATATTGTATTGAGGACTATGTGGGGCCATTATTCTGTATGGAGGACTATGTGGAGCCCATTATTCTGTATGGAGGACTATGTGGGACCCATTATACTGTTTGGAGGATTATGTGGGGCCATTATACTGTATGGAGGACTATGTGGAGCCATTATTCTCTATGGAGGACTATGTGGAGCCATTATTCTGTATGGAGGACTATGTGGGGCCATTATTCTGTATGAAGGACTATGAATGGCCCATTATTCTGTATCGAGAACTATGTGGGACCCATTATTCTGTATGGAGGACTATGTGGGGCCATTATTCTATATGGGGACTATGAATGAGCCATTATTCTGTATCGAGAACTATGTGAGACCCATTATACTGTATGGAGTATTATGTGGGGCGATTATACAGTATGGAGGACTATGTGGGACCTATTATACTGTATGGACGACTCTTTGTGGCCATTATACTGTATGGAGGGCTGTGTGGGGATTACAGTTGGAGAATCATACTGTGATGGGGTCACCATTCTTTGTTGGGGGGATTGAGGGAGAGGGGTACTCTTTGTGGCCATTATACTGTATGGAGGACTATGTGAGGCAAATTATACTGTATAGAGGACTATGTGGGTCCATTATTCTGTATGGAGGACTGTGTGGGGCCATTATTCTGTATGAAGGACTATGAATGGCTCATTATTCTGTATCGAGAACTATGTGGGACCCATTATTCTGTATGGAGGACTATGTGGGGCGATTATACGGTATGGAGGACTATGTGAGACCCATTATACTGTATGGAGGACTCTTTGTGGCCATTATACTGTATGGAGGGCTGTGTGGGGATTACAGTTTGAGAATCATACTGTGATGGGGTCACCATTCTTTGGGGGGATTGAGGGAGAGGGGTACTCTTTGTGGCAATGTACATCACTAACAAGCTTTTTTCATTAAAATCTGTGTTATTATAATGATTTTATAACATTATATACACTTTGTCCTACCTGCTCATTTTCAGTCATAGGGGTGTGATTCTCTCATTCAGTCAGGGGCGGCACCGCATTCAGTCACTGCTGGCGCCACCCACGTGTTTGAATATTGCTCCCGGCAAGCGTTATTGTGGGGAGCACGCGCATTTCTACATGTCCGGTGCTGGTCTCGCTCCTGCGCAGTGAGGCTATGCAGCTGCTCATGGGCCACTGCTGTATGCTTGCCCCCTAGGCCAAAATTTGCCAGCCAGCCCTTGGTGGTGCCATAGCTTTAGCTTGACCACTATACAGCCCTTCAGACTGCTTAGCACCTAAATTGGGAAGCTGAAGAGCACAGTAAAGGATGAGTATAAACAGTTCTTGGACAATCAGGATTAGAATTAATATGGAATATGGCATCAGAGGGATGATTCACATTCATTGCTCAAAATCCACTAAAAGCTAATTCTTACAACTGAAAAAAAAATTATGTAGATAAAATATGGGATCGATATACTTTAGACACAATGTAAATACTATAAGCATTTGCAGGTTCAATCATGTCATCATGCTAGGATGTGTCTCTCCATCAATCTTCTCAATAGTTTCAGGTCTCATTGGAAATAAAACTAATAGTTTATGCTTTAAAGAAGTTGTATTAAGCAAAGCTAATTTCTACCAAAATCTCATTAGTAGGAAAATTGTCCTCTTTTTCTCTGTCAGAGGGAAAGTCTTCACCATTTGGCTGCTATTTCCGTCTTTTAGATTTTCAAGGCAATTAATGTTACCTCTAATTGTTAAGCAGCCATAAAACTAGCAGGTGATAGTATATAGCATGAACACATGAACACTTTATTGGAAATGCACTAAAATCACCCAATGAGTTTTACACATTTGTTAGATGAGGTTCGACTGCAAAATTCTAAATATTATTAATTGTTACACACTTAAAGGAACATTAAACCTAGAAATATATGAGACAAAATAAAAGTAAATCCCATAGGGATCCTTTAAACCGTTGGGTACAATATACAAAGTGAGGGTTACTACTGCCTAGTCAGCGGCATAGCTAAGGGGGAGGGGGTAGGATTGCGAGGTAGTACCACTGCTTGAAGAAAGTCTCTTCTAAATACCACTGGTCTGGAAGATGATTTGATGATTTTGAATCCATCCTATCCCTACAAAGGTCAAAATAGCTCATCTTTAATAATACCAACCCATAGCAGTACCCCCACCTCCACCTTGCTGCCATCTGAGACGAAGTGGAGCTCTGTGCACATTACTGATCCAGCCACAGGCCCATCTATCCGCTCAGTGAAGTTACTTTTATCTCATCAGTCCATAAAACTTTTGAAAAATCTGTATTCAGATATTTCTTGACCCAGTCTTGACGTTTCAGCTCATTTGTCTTGTTCAGTAGTGGTCGGGTTTCAGCCTCCTTACCTTGGCCATGTGTCTGAGTGTAGTAGAGAGCAATGAACCGAGCAATGAACCAGGAGGAGGATTCTTGCATGATGTGCCAGAGATGAGGGAAGATTGCCAACTGCTGGCCAGACGAAATCAAGCAGAACCAAGTTATGCTTGAAGAGTTGAATGGGGGGGAGCAAATTCAGATGCTGGACCTGATCAGGTGACTTCCAGGAAGGATTTCCTGGATATAAAAGTCCAGCATGCCAAGAGACAGGCAGATTTGGCGCCAGGCTGCAGAGTGGAGCAGAAGTGCTCCAGAGGGACAGCAGAGCCCAGCGCGACAGGCCTCAGCCGGAGGCTTGAGCTGCACCAGAGTTGGACATCGCCTGAGAGGCCCCGGACTCCTCACAAAAGCACCCTGAGCTCTGCGCATGTTGGTCAGAGTCAGAACCTGCGCCCCACACTGAGTAAGTTCCCAGGATCCCACGTCGCCTGTCAAGAGCCGAGGTCTGGACCCCCTTACCTCAAACGTGAGAGACTACTGTCCACTGTCAAGCCGAGAAGAGCAGAGAGAGGACTGTGACAGGAGAAGCACCAGCAACGGCGGAGGAATTACGCAAGTGAACAGGGCCGTCACTTCCAATTCTCACTCGCTGTACCGGTGACAGTTGGGATTAGGATCTCAGATTGGGTGGGGCCGGTTGGTGTGTGGGAGGCTAAACGGGATCTGATATTCTTTATCCGGAAGAGACTTGCGGCCTAGTGGGAGAACCGATGTCACTTGCTAGGGCTATACAAAGAGAACTCACGTGGTGACTCCCACGACTGAGTGCATCACACTTTTACAAAGAACTTTACCGTTATTCACTGAAACTATTTCTTATTGTTATTCCAAGATGCTGTTTATTATCCCTGTTACTAACACCCTTGCATAATAGTTATTATACATATGAAGTGGTTTTAGCAATCCCTGACTGTTCCTGCCTTGTGTCTCTGTGCGTTGCATTCACATGTGTTACATTTGGCGTAGTCGGCAGGATGCAACATTCAGACAAAGAAATGGCGACCGAGTCCAGCAGGGGGCATATACCCTTGGGGGGCGATGCTGAGCCATCTTTCTAAGTTTACAGGGAGCAGCATGTCGTTGTGGGACTGGGTAGAAAGACTGAAGAGTATGCTACGCATGTATCCCCTGGCCCCTCTCACCCAGGCCGATGATGGGGAGGACCGGCAGACCGTGATGTACCACCCACCTGGGGAGTGCGATACCGTGGAAAAAGTGATAAAAATCTTAGAGGACATGCACGGTAATACCACGGACCTGGGGCACTTACATCTGCGGTTATTTCAGCGGGTCCAAGGGGACAATGAGACTATAAACCAATATGTTAATGCATTGCAGGAAGTGACGGCCCATATCGTCAAGAAGGCTCGAGATGAGAACCGAGGACTAGGGCCATTAGACGAAGTGTTGCGTGACCAACTGGTTGCTGGCCCGAAGGACCCCTCTCTGAAACGGATCTTAAAGGAGCGACCGCGTTTGAGTCCTGATCTAGGTTTCCTGGAGGTCGGGGCCGAAGCTAGAGTCCTGGAGAAAGAGGTGCCTTTTCTCGAGGCCGCAGTCCGGAGCTCTGAAGTGACTACACCTGAATTAACCCACAAAGAGCCCGACTGGGTAAAGTAGATACGTCAAGGGACATTTGAGGTGAGCTGCACAATATTAAGGGGACCATCACTGCTCTCTCCTTGACAGACCGCACAGCCCCGCATAGACGAAGGTCAGCGCAAAAGAAGCTACCATACTCCACCATGTCGTATACCCAGCCCATCAGAGGAGCGAGGGCCAGAGTGTTGGACCTGTGGAGGTAGAGGATATATCTCCAAAGACTGCCCTAATCGAGAAAGGAGGAGATGGGGGCAACTGTTAAACTAAGGTGCCCCACGGTCGTGGAGCATATCGTAGGGTTCAGAGGGTCAGAGAGTGGAAGCACAAGCTCTGAGGTCATTGTCTCCGAGAGGCCCATCATCTGGGCTGAATTTAATAGGAGACGTATTCGTTGCTTAATGGACACAGGGATTCAGGTTACCACTATGCCTGAGACATATTTTCAAAGTCATTTCCCTGAAGTTGCTTGCTCCTGGAAAGAACCCACTGTCCAGCTGGTGGCGGCTAATCAACTACCTATCCCAGTAGTGGGAGTAGTATGGATGACTGTCCAGACATGCGGAAAGAACCTCGGTTAAAAAGGAATAGTGTTGACCATGGGGTCTGGAGGTGGAGAACCTATTGTAATTTTGGGCATGAATGTGCTGAAAGAGATCGGGCAGTTCTTAGCCGAGGGCCCGACAAAAACAATTGGACCCGCACAAGTCATGATTTGGCCAGCAAGAAAGTATTACAACATCTTATTCGAGTCAAACAAATTCAGAAGCTACCAGCTGCCTCTCAGTATCTCGGTAAAGTATCGATACTGCCCGAAGTCACGGTGACACTGCCAGTGGGACAGACTGTACTCACTATACCAGTACTGGCACATGTATTCCTAGAAGGCGTGAATGTTCAGGTTGAGCCAATGGGAGGAGAGGAGGCGTCCTCTGGACTCTTTATTGCTCGCACCCTAGCCACCATGCGACAGGGGCCGGTGCTCATGCATTGTAATTGTAATACGCGAGAGTCAGAGTCCCTGGGCAGCCCTTATCGTGTTGGTCCGGAAAAAGAATGGTACTTTCAGGTTTTGTGTAGACTACCAGAAACTTAATGCATGCACTGTGCGGGACTCCTATCCCTTACCCAGGATCAAAGAATCTCTATCAGCACTGGGAAGAGCCAAATTCTTCTCTTCCCTCGACCAGGCTAGTGGCTATTGGCAAGTCCCGGTAGCTGAGAAAGACCGCCCGAACACAGCTTTTTTCTCCTTATGGGCTTTTTCGAGTTCAACAGGATGGCGTTCGGGCTGACAAATGCGCCAGGGACCTTCCAAAGGCTGATGGAAAAATGCTTGGGGAATCTTAACTTTGAAGCCAGTTTGATATACTTAAATGATATAATTATCTATTCTGCAACGTTAGAAGATCATCTCCGCCGACTGGAACAAGTGTTAGAGCGACTTCAGAGACACGGATTGAAGAACAAGCCTCGCAAGTTTCATTTATTCAAGCGGGAGATTGAATATTTGGGACACACCGTGTCCAATGCAGGAGTGCACCCCACCGCAGAGAAAGTAGCTGCAGTACAGAAGTGGCCCACACCTACCAACCTGAGGGAACTAAGCGCATTTCTGGGGCTCGCCGGATACTACTACCGATTCGTAAAAGACTTCGCTAAGATTGCTGTACCGCTCAACAGGCTGCTGAGAGGAGTGGCGGGGGGAGCCAAGCGGCAACCTCTTCAGTGGGGCCCACGACAAGAGGAAGCCTTCCTGGCACTGAAGAATGCGCTAATGGATGCCCCAATTCTGGTCTACACTAATTTTTCACAGCCCTTCGTGTTGTACACTGACGGGAGTTTGCATTATCTGGGAGCAGTGTTGGCACAAGTACAAGAAGGAAGACAGCGGGTGATCACGTATGCTAGTCAGTCACTGCGGGGTACAGAGAAGAACCCAGACAACTACAGTTCGTTCAAACTGGAGTTACTGGCAATGGTGTGGGCCATGACTGTGAAATTTGCAGAGTACTTGTTGGGATCAGAAGTACAGGTGTAGACAGAAAACAACCCCTTGGCCCACCTGGAGAATGTGAAGTTGGGCACGTTAGAACAGTGTTGGGTCGCGAAGATGTCTAAGCACCAGTACAAGATCGCTTATCGGTCTAAGGCCCTGAACACTCATGCAGACCCGAGTCAAGCAAGCAGGGTCGAAGAGAGATATAGATGAAGAGCTTGAAGATGATGAGATCAAGGATTTCAGTTGGTTTGCTGCTGCTGTAGTAGACACCCAGGAGTCCAGAAGAGAGCCTAGACCAACTCAAATTCTAGGCCGATCAAGAGACGAGTGCATACATCTACAGCAGTCCGACCCAGAACTGGCGAAACTGAGGGAGTGGGTCACCCTGGGAGAAAAGTCTGACCAGGAGGCCAGGGCTGCTTCGCTCCCAACTACCCTTCAAATCTTGGGCCAGTGGGAAAGGCTATTTCTGAAGGATGGCTTGCTATGCCGAAGGATCCAACTACCTCGAGAGTTCGATGTTACCTGGCAAGTATTGATTCCAGAAGCACTAGTAGTACAGCTCGCCAAAAAAGCTCATGAGAGGGGTGCTCACTTTGGTGTGGAGAAGACCTTCCTGTGGTTACAACGGCTGGTGTATTGGCCCCAACTGCGGCAGGAAGTGGAGGGAGTTTGCCAAAAATGTCGCCAGTGTGACATTTGATTCTTCAGGAACCCCGGGATCACTTCTGCAGGAGGAGCTCCGCAGGACTGACCAGGCTAATGCTGGAATCCCTCCTAACCTGTATGCCCAAGAAGAGTTTATCTGGTCTCAGATTCAGCAGAAGACAGAAGAGTGTGCTCAACTCCTGTCCGAGCTTGCGCTGCCTGGAAGGAGGTGTCAATCCTGCAAGAAGCCCACTCGCCCGAGGACTGGCAAGCAAGAAGGGGGGAGGAATGTAGTAGAGAGCAATGAACAGAGCGATGAACCAGCAGGAGGATTCTTGCAGGATGTGACAGAGATGAGGAAAGATTGCCATCTGCTGGCCAGACAAAAATCAAGTGGAACCAAGTTATGCTAGAAGAGTTGAAGGGGGAGCAAATTCAGATGCTGGACCTGATCAAGTGACTTCCAGGAAGGATTTCCTGGATATAAAAGTCCAGCATGCCAAGAGACAGGCAGATTTGGCGCTAGGCTGCAGAGGGACAGCAGAGCCCAGCGCGACAGGCCTTAGCCAGAGGAGGCCTGCGCTGCACCGGAGTTGGATATCACCTGAGAAGCTCCAGACTCCTCACAAAAGCGCCCTGAGCCCTGCGCATGTTGGTCAGAGTCAGGACCTGAGCCTCACACTGAGTAAGTTCCCGGGATCCGAAGCCGCCTGTCAAGAGCCGAGGTCTAGACCCCCTTACCCCAAGCGTGGGAGACTACCATCGACGGTCAAGAGAGGACTGAAGAGCTGAGAGAGGACTGTGACAGGAGAGATGCGCCAGCAACGGCGGAGGAATCACGCAAGTAAACAGGGCTGTTACTTCCAATTCTCACTCACTGTACCGGAGAAAGCTGGGATTAGGATCTCAGGTTGGGTGGGGGCTGGTTGGTGTGTAGGAGGCTAAACAGGATCTGATAGACTTTATCCGGAAGAGACTTGCGGCCTAGTGGGAAGAACCGATGACCCTCGCTAGGGCTTACAAAGAGAGCTCACGTGGTGACTCCCACGACTGGGTGCATCACACTTTTGCAAAGAACTTTACCGTTATTCACTGAAACTATTTCTTATTGTTATTGTTATTCCAAGTTGCTGTTTATTATCCCTGTTACTAACCCCCTTGCATAATTCTTGTTATACATATGAAGTGGTTTTAGCAATCCCTGACTGTTGCCGCCTTGTGTCTCTGTGCGTTGCATTCCGGCACCTGTGTTACATGAGCACTGAACACCTTGTACTTCTGGGCACTCCAGAGAGGTTGCAGCTCTGGAATATGACAGCACTGAAGGAAATCGGGTCACGTTTTTTGTGACCTTGTTGACTATTTACTACAAAACTTTTGATATTTCTGTGATCACAGCCCAATTTCTTAGCAATTTCAAGAGTGCTGCATTCCTCTGTAAGACTTGTAACAATTTTTTACTTTTCCGCATCAGTTAAATCTCTGTGTTGGCCCACCTTGCCTGAGGAAAACAAGAAGCCTAATAATTCTGCACATCTTGAGGGTGCCGATATCCTTAGTAGTGATGAGCGAGTATGTTCTGTCAACCCTTTCGGCTAGCATGCTCGAGTGCTCGCCGAGTATCTTCAGCATGCTCGGGTGTTATGTTTCAGTCACTCCGTGCTCATGATTTGCGACTTTTGACAGCTTCAATACATTTGAGGAATGCCTAAGAAACAGGCATTCCTCACACGTATTAAAGCTGTCAAACAGTCGCAAATCATGAGCACGGTGTTAGAACCTTCCTGTTAGTTTTTTCTATCTTGTGTTTTGCGGTCACGTGACCATCTGCCTATATATTCCAGCTCCGCCCTTCTGACTTTGCTGGACTTCAGTGTTGTTTGACTGTTTTGCTAGCCTGGTGCTTCGGTGCCTATGTCTGTCAGTTCGCTTGGTCCTCTGGGACCTCTAGTACTTTTTGGCAGTTTGTCTTTTGTGTTCTACAACAACTTCTATTTAGGAGGTGTCCCATTTTCGTTCCAGTCCTTAGTTCTTTTAGGGACCCCTACCTTAACTCTATAGGTCTTCGTTCAGACTAGCCGAGGACGAAGGCGGGTCTGTTCACTAGGAACAGGCAGCCCGCTACATCGTAGGGATTCAGATTAGTCTTACTGTAGGGACAGCTTTCCCCTATCTTTCCTTAGTTCATGTTGCAGATCATAACAGTAAGTCCAGCCCAAAAAAAAAAAAAAACTTAAAGGAAAGAAATTTGGGGATCAGTATGGTTTTCGTCCAGGAGTTGGCTCAACGCTTGCTTGTCTCTGGAGGTGGCCGAGCTCCAGCAACACGTGAGTAGCTGTTCTGGAGCGCATTTTGTCGAACCCAAGGTAGGACTGCCTGATGTTTTTTGTGGTAAACAGCAAGATTTTTTTTCCTTTAAAAATGCTTGTTTGTTATACTTTCGTTTGAGACCAAGATCCTCTGGGAATGAATCACAGTGCATTGGTTTTATTATGTCACTGTAACGGGTCTGGGAGGCGGAACCTCTGGGCTACTATACAAGGGAGCGGTCCTTGTAAGGGAGCAGGTGGCGACCAGGCAGGCAGTCACAGCAGGTGACCGGGACAGTCTCTGGGTGTACGGGCAGGAGGTCACGGCAAGTGATCAGGGCAGTCTCTGGAAGAACGGGCTGGAGGTCACGGCAAGTGACCGGGGCAGTCTCTGGAAGAACGGGCTGGAGGTCACGGCAAGTGACCGGGGCAGTCTCTAGGTAAAGGGTAGGTACGACCTGTGATGGGTGAACCTCCAGGTAGGCTAGCAAGGCAGATGGAGGATGTGTGCTCCCAGGTGAGCAAGCGAGAGTCTCTGGAATAGCTGGTGGTCACAGCACGTGACAGCGGAGCCTCCGGGCAGGCAAGCAGGCAGGTAGCGGAGAAGCGCTCCCAGGTGAGCGGGCAAGAGTCTGGAATAGCTGGTGGTCACAGCACGTGACAGCGGAGCCTCCGGGCAGGCAAGCAGGCAGGTAGCGGAGAAGCTCTCCCAGGTGAGCGGGCAAGCTGGTCCATAGACAGACTGACCGGAGTTGTAAGGCAGACCGTCGGACCTCAGGCAAGCAGGCAGGTAGCTGATGTGCGCTCCCAGGTGAGCGGGCAAGTTGGTCCTTAGACAGACTGACCGGAGTTGTAAGGCAGACCGTCGGACCTCAGGCAGGCAGGCAGGTAACAGGAAATCAGGCAGGATTAGGACAGCAAGCTGGCAGGAATCTGGCAGGTAACTGGCAGGTAACTGGCAACGGGACCTGAGGGCTGAAGCAGAGTAGAACGGTGCAACAACATTGCTCGGGCACCTCCATTTTGGAGGAGGTGCCTTATATATGGTAAAGTCCTCCGGCCATTGGCCGGGGACTCCTTAGGACGGCGCGCGCGGCCCCTTTAAGAGGGAGGGAGGGCGCGCGCGCGCGCCCTAAGCACAGTGGCCGGGAAGGAGCGCGCGCTGCCAGCAGAGCGGGAGAGGGACGCCGGGCACGGAGCAGAGCGGTGAGGGGAACAGCGTCCCTGCCTAGCAGAGGGCAGGGACGCCGGCACTACAGTCACTTTTGTGCAAGGAACCACAGGGGTGGGATTTTTCTCTCCAACCTAATTATCCGTGTTTGGGGTCTGTTGAGGAATTTTTTTCTGCTATGGGGCTATTATATGACGATCCTGATCGAATCTCATCTGCTGAATCAGAACTTAGACGTTTGAATCAGGGGTCAGATGATTTTGAAAATTATTGCACACACTTCAGGAGATGGGCCTCAGAAGTTAAATGGAATGATTCTGCGCTGAGATGTTTATTTCTTGCTGGTCTGAGTGAAAGGGTTAAGGATTTACTAATTGCATTCCCTGCACCTGAGACACTGCAGGAGGCTATGCAGTTAGCTGTTCGTGTGGACAGAAGACTGAGGTCCAGGGTGAATGATGAAAAAACTCCTGTAACGTCAGGTCCTAGTTCCCAGAAAATCTGCTCTGACAGCGGAGAACCAATGGAGGTGGGGACAATGTCACTCCGCTCTCAGGAAAGAGACCGGAGATTCGCCGAAGGTTTGTGTCTTTATTGTGGTAAAGCTGACCATTTGATTAATCATTGTGAGCGTCGTTTAAGTAAAGAAAAAGAAAAGGTCAGTTACGCTCGTATAGCTTGTTTATGCTCTGCAGGAGTATTTCTTTCTGGGAGTACCACTCTGCAGGGAGATTTGATTGAATTTCAGGTACTTGTGGATTGTGGTTCAACACTTAATGTGATTGATAAAGGGTTTTTGGAAAACCTTAAATTGAAATCCAAACCTTTGTCATCACCTATTTCTGTGGTTGCAATTGATAACACTCCTTTGAAATGTATTACTCACAAGACTGCTGCATTTTCCCTCACTATCAATGGAGTTCACCAAGAAATTTTGGACTTGGTTGCTTTGGATAATTTGCCCTCTCCAGTTGTTCTAGGATTGCCTTGGTTAAAACTGCACAATCCTTTATTGGACTGGTCTACTAATGTGATTAAGTCTTGGAGTCCGAAGTGCTATGATAAATGTTGTAATGGTCGCACTGCGGCTGTGGTAAAAGGGGAATTACCTGTACCTACTGAAGATTTTTGGAGGGTTTTATCGGAGGAGGAGTCGCAAGTTTTACCTCCTCATAGGGATTATGATTGCGCCATTGAGTTTGCTCCGGGTGCTACTCTTCCCAAAGGTCGCTTGTTTAATCTGACTATCCCTGAAAGAAAGGCTTTGGAGGAGTACATAGAGACTAGCCTGGCTGCTGGTCACATTTGACCTTCTAAGTCGCCGGTGGCAGTTGGATTCTTCTTTGTTAAAAAAAAGGATGGCGGTTTACGTCCATGTCTGGATTTTCGTGAAATTAATAAGATTACCGTACGCAATTCATACCCATTGCCGTTAATTCCTGACTTGTTTAATGAGGTTAGTGGGAGCCAAGTGGTTCTCCAAAACTGATCTCCGGGGGGCATACCATTTGTTACGAGTGAAGGAGGGTGATGAATGGAAAACTGCTTTTAACACTCTGGTAGGTCATTTTGAGAATCTGGTGATGCCTTTTGGTCTTACCAATGCACCTGCATTTTTTCAGAACCTTATTAACGACGTCCTGAGACCTTTGATTGGTAAGAATGTGGTTGTGTATTTGGATGACATTTTGATTTATTCGCCAGATCTGGAGTCCCATTGGCAGAGTGTACGTAAAGTTTTGCAGTTATTGAGTGATAATTCACTCTTTGCTAAGCTGGAGAAATGTGAGTTCGCTGTGCAGAAAATTAGTTTTTTGGGCTACATTGTCTCCAGTGAGGGCTTTGAGATGGACCCTGTGAAAGTTCAGGCTGTGCAGGAATGGCCTAGGCCTATTGGTTTGAAATCTATACAGAGATTTTTGGGTTTTGCCAATTATTACAGGAAATTCATTAAGAATTTTTCTGTAATTGTTAAACCTCTAACCGATCTCACCAAGAAAGGTGCGAATACGGCCCAGTGGACTACTGAGGCCATTGAAGCGTTTGAGTATCTCAAGGAGAGGTTCAGTTCTGCCCCTATCCTTATGCAGCCTGATGAGACCAAGCCTTTTTTGGTCGAGGTCGATGCTTCATCGGTGGGGGTCGGAGCAGTTTTGTCTTAGGAGAACAAGGGTGGAGTACATCCTTGTGCCTTCTTTTCGAGGAAATTTTCAGAAACCGAACTGAATTATGATGTTGGAAATCGGGAGTTGCTGGCTATTAAACTTGCGTTTGAACATTGGCGTCATTTTTTGGAAGGCGCTAGATTTCCTATTCAGGTTTTCACAGATCATAAGAATTTGATCTATCTGGATGCTGCCAAGCGTTTAAATGCCCGTCAAGCTAGGTGGGCACTTTTTTTTTCTCGGTTTCATTTTTCTGTTACCTATATCCCTGGTACTAAGAATGTTAAAGCCGATGCTTTATTTTGCAGTTTCTCTCCTACGGTCGGTGCCGAGGAGGAGGAGAGCATTTTACAGAAAGGAGTTGTGGTGGCGGCTTTGGACTCCGTTTTGGAGAATGGGATTCTGAAAGCTCAAGATGATGCTCCATCTAACACTCCCCATGGGAGGTTGCTCATGCCTAGAGCCTTTAGGAGAGATTTGTTTGTGGAGTGTCATGAGTCTTGGTTGGCAGGTCATCCAGGAATTTCGGAAACTAAGAGACTTATCAGTCGCAGTTTTTGGTGGCCTGGATGGCAAAAGGATGTCATCAAGTGGGTGCGTCATTGTACTGTGTGTGCTAGGTCAAAGGCTTCACATACTCCTGCTGCGGGGTTGCTTTGCCCTCTGGAAGTTACTAGTGCGCCTTGGACGCATCTCACAATGGATTTTATTACTGATCTTCCTGTGTCCGAGGGTTTTACTGTCATCTGGGTGGTCGTGGACCGTTTTAGTAAGATGTGTCACTTGGTTCCATTCATTAAGTTGCCCTGCGCCAAACACTCGTTAAGGCGTTTGTTAAGGAGATTGTCAAGCTCCATGGCGTTCCCACGGATATTGTTTCTGATAGAGGACCTCAGTTAGTGGCTCGCTTTTGCCTTGCTTTTTGTGACAGGTTGGGAGTCCATTTGTCATTTTCGTCTGGTTATCATCCTGAGTCTAATGGACAGACTGAAAGAAAGAACCAGGATGTTGAACAGTTTTTGCGTTGTTTTGTGGCAGACAATCAAGAGGTGTGGTCTGAGTTTTTGCCTCTCGCAGAATTTGCTCTTAACAATCATACATCCTCCTCTGCTGGGTGTTCTCCTTTTTTTTGTTGTACTGGGAGACATCCGTCTTTTGGTTCGTTCTCCAAATTAGGGTCGGCTGTGCCGGAGGAGGAGAATTTTTCCTGTGATTTGGAGAGAGTTTGGACTAATGTACGTTGCAACCTTCAAGAGGCTAACAAGAAATCCAAGAAGTATTTTGACAGGAAACGTAAAGAGGTTTTGTTTACTGTGGGTGACATGGTTTGGTTGTCCTCGAAGAACCTGAGGTTGAGGATTCCCTCTAAAAAACTGGGTCCTAAGTTTGTGGGTCCATTTAAAGTGCTTCAGGTTGTTAACCTGCCTGCTGTTAGGTTGGATGTCCCTACTTCCTGAAAGATTAATCCTGTGTTTCATGTTTCCTTGTTGAAAAAGGCTGACATTTCTGATAGGGACGCCACAGTCACAGTTCCTCCTGTGGTGGAAGACGGCGAATTTAAGATTTCGCGTATCTTGAATTCTAGATTTCATAGAGGGAGATTACAGTATCTTGTCTCCTGGAAGGGTTTCAGTCCCGAAGACAACTCCTGGGTAAGGACGGATGATGTCTCTGCTCCTAGGCTTGTTAAAGCTTTCCACAGGAGGTTTCCGGATAGGCCTGGGCCTGGAGGATCCGGAGGATCCTCATAAAAGAGGGGGTACTGTTAGAAGCCTCCTGTTAGTTTTTTCTATCTTGTGTTTTGCGGTCACGTGACCATCTGCCTATATATTCCAGCTCTGCCCTTCTGGCTTTGCTGGACTTCAGTGTTGTTTGACTGTCTTGCAAGCCTGGTGCTTCGGTGCCTATCTCTGTCAGTTCGCTTGGTCCTCTAGGACCTCTAGTACTTTTTGGCAGTTTGTCTTTCGTGTTCTACAACAACTTCTGTTTAGGAGGTGTCCCATTTTTGTTCCAGTCCTTAGTTCTTTTAGGGACCCCTCCCTTAACTCTATAGGTCTTCGTTCAGACTAGCTGAGGACGAAGGCGGGTCTGTTCACTAGGAACAGGCAGCCCGCTACATCGTAGGGATTCAGCTTAGTCTTACTGTAGGGACAGCTTTTCCCTATCTTTCCTTAGTTCTTGTTGCAGATCATAACACACGAAGTGACTGAAACATAACACCTGACCACGCTAAAGATACTCGGAAAACACCCGAGCATGCTCGTAAATCTTGAGTAACGAGCATGCTCGCTCATCACTAATCCTTAGGCCTCACCCTCTCTCATTACACAAATACATATCACCTGATCTGCTTCATCCAATAAGCATTGAAGTTTATACAGCTTGGAGTTAGAAAATCTGCATAAAAATGGTGATATGGTCAAAATAATCACTTGCCTAATAATTGTGCACACAATGCATATATAAAATCACTGTATGTGTATATATCAGTGTGTGTATGTATCAATGTATCAAATTTTGTGTGTGCTTATATCAATATTAGTGGTGTGAAAAAGTGTTTGCCCCCTTCTTGATTTCTTATTTTTTGCATGTCTGTCACACTTAAATGTTTCAGATCACAAAACAAATTTAAATATTAGACATAAGATAACACAAGTAAATACAAAATGCAGTTTTTAAATGAAGGTCTTTATTATTAAGGGAAAAAGAAATCCAAACCTACAGGGCCCTGTGTGAAAAAGTGATTGCCCCTTAACATAATTACTGGTTGGGCCACCCTTAGCAGCAGCAACTGCATAGAGCTGTAAACACAAAAGTGTAGGATATTGTAATTTAATAAAGACTATTCACAAACATGTTACATTTTTATATAAGATGAATAGGTGTATTTGGAACAACAGAGGTATTCCTGCACAAACTTCTAAAAACAAACTCCAGAATTGTTATAGTATGACAACAATAGTTTAAACAGTAACTGAACGTTTAACATTTTTTATAATTTGTTGCTCTTTTAATTGCAAGCTGATCAATGGGGAACCAGATCTTGAGACCACCACTGATTGCTCAAAAATGCCCAGAGAAGTATGCAGCTTTTGTCTAAGTGCACAAACAGAGCGGAGTATGAGTACAATAGAATTCAAAAGCTTCACACCCTATCATTTCTATTATATCTACACTGACATTTTGTGTCTTATTGCATCCATGCCATGCTCTGTGTGCGCTCTCAGGTATGAGCTCTGGGGTACGGATACAGTAGAAAGTGTAGGCTATAAAGGCTTTGTGTCTTATTACATCCATACCATGCTCTGTGTGCGCTCTCAGGTATGAGCTCTGGGGTACGGATACAGTAGAAAGTGTAGGCTATAAAGGCTTTGTGTCTTATTACATCCATACCATGCTCTGTGTGCGCTCTCAGGTATGAGCTCTGGGGTACGGATACAGTAGAAAGTGTAGGCTATAAAGGCTTTGTGTCTTATTACATCCATACCATGCTCTGTGTGTGCTCTCAGGTATGAGCTCTGGGGTACGGATACAGTAGAAAGTGTAGACTATAAAGGCTTTGTGTCTTATTACATCCATACCATGCTATGTGTGCGCTCTCAGGCAGGAGCTCAGGAGTAATGATACAGTAGAAAGTGTAGACTATAAAGGCTTTGTGTCTTAATACATCTATACCATGCTCTGTGTGCGCTCTCAGGTATGAGCTCTGGGGTACGGATACAGTAGAAAGTGTAGACTATAAAGGCTTTGTGTCTTATTACATCCATACCATGCTCTGTGTGCGCTCTCAGGTATGAGCTCTGGGGTACGGATACAGTAGAAAGTGTAGGCTATAAAGGCTTTGTGTCTTATTACATCCATACCATGCTATGTGTGCGCTCTCAGGCAGGAGCTCAGGAGTAATGATACAGTAGAAAGTGTAGGCTATAAAGGCTTTGTGTCTTAATACATCTATACCATGCTCTGTGTGTGCTCTCAGGTATGAGCTCTGGGGTACGGATACAGTATAAAGTGTAGGCTATAAAGGCTTTGTGTCTTATTACATCCATACCATGCTCTGTGTGCACTCTCAGGTATGAGCTCTGGGGTACGGATACAGTAGAAAGTGTAGACTATAAAGGCTTTGTGTCTTATTACATCCATACCATGCTCTGTGTGTGCTGTCAGGTATGAGCTCTGGGGTACGGATACAGTAGAAAGTGTAGGCTATAAAGGCTTTGTGTCTTATTACATCCATACCATGCTCTGTGTGCACTCTCAGGTATGAGCTCTGGGGTACAGATACAGTAGAAAGTGTAGACTATAAAGGCTTTGTGTCTTATTACATCCATACCATGCTCTGTGTGTGCTGTCAGGTATGAGCTCTGGGGTACGGATACAGTAGAAAGTGTAGGCTATAAAGGCTTTGTGTCTTATTACATCCATACCATGCTCTGTGTGTGCTCTCAGGTATGAGCTCTGGGGTACGGATACAGTATAAAGTGTAGGCTATAAAGGCTTTGTGTCTTATTACATCCATACCATGCTCTGTGTGCGCTCTCAGGTATGAGCTCTGGGGTACAGATACAATAGAAAGTGTAGGCTATAAAGGCTTTGTGTCTTATTACATCGATACCATGCTCTGTGTGCGCTCTCAGGTATGAGCTCTGGGGTACGGATACAGTAGAAAGTGTAGGCTATAAAGGCTTTGTGCTTATTGCATCCATACCATGCTCTGTGTGTGCTCTCGGGTATGAGCTCTGGGGTACGGATACAGTAGAAAGTGTAGGATATAAAGGTTTTGTGTCTTATTACATCCATACCATGCTCTGTGTGCGCTCTCAGGTATGAGCTCTGGGGTAAAGATACAGTAGAAAGTGTAGGCTATAAAGGCTTTGTGTCTTATTACATCCATACCATGCTCTGTGCGCTCTCAGGTATGAGCTCTGGAGTACGGATACAGTATAAAGTGTAGGCTATAAAGGCTTTGTGTCTTATTACATCCATACCATGCTCTGTGTGTGCTGTCAGGTATGAGCTCTGGGGTACAGATACAGTAGAAAGTGTAGACTATAAAGGCTTTGTGTCTTATTACATCCATACCATGCTCTGTGTGCTCTCAGGTATGAGCTCTGGAGTACGGATACAGTAGAAAGTGTAGGCTATAAAGGCTTTGTGCTTATTACATCCATACCATGCTCTGTGTGTGCTCTCAGGTATGAGCTCTGGGGTACAGATACAGTAGAAAGTGTAGTCTATAAAGGCTTTGTGTCTTATTACATCCATACCATGCTCTGTGTGCGCTCTCAGGTATGAGCTCTGGGGTACGGATACAGTATAAAGTGTAGGCTATAAAGTCTTTGTGTCTTATTACATCTATACCATGCTCTGTGTGCGCTCTCAGGTATGAGCTCCGGGGTACGGATACAGTAGAAAGTGTAGGCTATAAAGGCTTTGTGTCTTATTACATCCATACCATGCTCTGTGTGTGCTCTCAGTTATGAGCTCTGGGGTACGGATACAGTATAAAGTGTAGGCTATAAAGGCTTTGTGTCTTATTACATCTATACCATGCTCTGTGTGCGCTCTCAGGTATGAGCTCCGGGGTACGGATACAGTATAAAGTGTAGGCTATAAAGGCTTTGTGTCTTATTGCATCTATACCATGCTCTGTGTGCACTCTCAGGTATGAGCTCTGGGGTACGGATACAGTAGAAAGTGTAGGCTATAAAGGCTTTGTGTCTTATTACATCCATGCCATGCTCTGTGTGCACTCTCAGGTATGAGCTCTGGGGTACGGATACAGTAGAAAGTGTAGTCTATAAAGGCTTTGTGTCTTATTACATCCATACCATGCTCTGTGTGCTCTCAGGTATGAGCTCTGGAGTACGGATACAGTAGAAAGTGTAGGCTATAAAGGCTTTGTGTCTTATTACATCCATGCCATGCTCTGTGTGCACTCTCAGGTATGAGCTCTGGGGTACAGATACAGTAGAAAGTGTAGGCTATAAAGGCTTTGTGTCTTATTACATCCATACCATGCTCTGTGTGCACTCTCAGGTATGAGCTCTGGGGTACGGATACAGTATAAAGTGTAGGCTATAAAGGCTTTGTGTCTTATTACATCCATACCATGCTCTGTGTGCGCTCTCAGGTATGAACTCTGGGGTACAGATACAGTAGAAAGTGTAGGCTATAAAGGCTTTGTGTCTTATTACATCCATACCATGCTCTGTGTGCGCTCTCAGGTATGACCTCTGGGGTACGGATACAGTATAAAGTGTAGGGTATAAAGGCTTTGTGTCTTATTACATCCATACCATGCTCTGTGTGCGCTCTCAGGTATGAGCTCTGGGGTACAGATACAGTACAAAGTATAGACTATAAAGGCTTTGTGTCTTACTACATCCATACCATGCTCTGTGTGCGCTCTCAGGTATGAGCTCTGGGGTACGGATACAGTAGAAAGTGTAGACTATAAAGGCTTTGTGTCTTATTACATCCATACCATGCTCTGTGTGCGCTCTCAGGTATGAGCTCTGGGGTACGGATACAGTAGAAAGTGTAGGCTATAAAGGCTTTGTGTCTTATTACATCCATACCATGCTATGTGTGCGCTCTCAGGCAGGAGCTCAGGAGTAATGATACAGTAGAAAGTGTAGGCTATAAAGGCTTTGTGTCTTAATACATCTATACCATGCTCTGTGTGTGCTCTCAGGTATGAGCTCTGGGGTACGGATACAGTATAAAGTGTAGGCTATAAAGGCTTTGTGTCTTATTACATCCATACCATGCTCTGTGTGCACTCTCAGGTATGAGCTCTGGGGTACGGATACAGTAGAAAGTGTAGACTATAAAGGCTTTGTGTCTTATTACATCCATACCATGCTCTGTGTGTGCTGTCAGGTATGAGCTCTGGGGTACGGATACAGTAGAAAGTGTAGGCTATAAAGGCTTTGTGTCTTATTACATCCATACCATGCTCTGTGTGCACTCTCAGGTATGAGCTCTGGGGTACAGATACAGTAGAAAGTGTAGACTATAAAGGCTTTGTGTCTTATTACATCCATACCATGCTCTGTGTGTGCTGTCAGGTATGAGCTCTGGGGTACGGATACAGTAGAAAGTGTAGGCTATAAAGGCTTTGTGTCTTATTACATCCATACCATGCTCTGTGTGTGCTCTCAGGTATGAGCTCTGGGGTACGGATACAGTATAAAGTGTAGGCTATAAAGGCTTTGTGTCTTATTACATCCATACCATGCTCTGTGTGCGCTCTCAGGTATGAGCTCTGGGGTACAGATACAATAGAAAGTGTAGGCTATAAAGGCTTTGTGTCTTATTACATCGATACCATGCTCTGTGTGCGCTCTCAGGTATGAGCTCTGGGGTACGGATACAGTAGAAAGTGTAGGCTATAAAGGCTTTGTGCTTATTGCATCCATACCATGCTCTGTGTGTGCTCTCGGGTATGAGCTCTGGGGTACGGATACAGTAGAAAGTGTAGGATATAAAGGTTTTGTGTCTTATTACATCCATACCATGCTCTGTGTGCGCTCTCAGGTATGAGCTCTGGGGTAAAGATACAGTAGAAAGTGTAGGCTATAAAGGCTTTGTGTCTTATTACATCCATACCATGCTCTGTGCGCTCTCAGGTATGAGCTCTGGAGTACGGATACAGTATAAAGTGTAGGCTATAAAGGCTTTGTGTCTTATTACATCCATACCATGCTCTGTGTGTGCTGTCAGGTATGAGCTCTGGGGTACAGATACAGTAGAAAGTGTAGACTATAAAGGCTTTGTGTCTTATTACATCCATACCATGCTCTGTGTGCTCTCAGGTATGAGCTCTGGAGTACGGATACAGTAGAAAGTGTAGGCTATAAAGGCTTTGTGCTTATTACATCCATACCATGCTCTGTGTGTGCTCTCAGGTATGAGCTCTGGGGTACAGATACAGTAGAAAGTGTAGTCTATAAAGGCTTTGTGTCTTATTACATCCATACCATGCTCTGTGTGCGCTCTCAGGTATGAGCTCTGGGGTACGGATACAGTATAAAGTGTAGGCTATAAAGTCTTTGTGTCTTATTACATCTATACCATGCTCTGTGTGCGCTCTCAGGTATGAGCTCCGGGGTACGGATACAGTAGAAAGTGTAGGCTATAAAGGCTTTGTGTCTTATTACATCCATACCATGCTCTGTGTGTGCTCTCAGTTATGAGCTCTGGGGTACGGATACAGTATAAAGTGTAGGCTATAAAGGCTTTGTGTCTTATTACATCTATACCATGCTCTGTGTGCGCTCTCAGGTATGAGCTCCGGGGTACGGATACAGTATAAAGTGTAGGCTATAAAGGCTTTGTGTCTTATTGCATCTATACCATGCTCTGTGTGCACTCTCAGGTATGAGCTCTGGGGTACGGATACAGTAGAAAGTGTAGGCTATAAAGGCTTTGTGTCTTATTACATCCATGCCATGCTCTGTGTGCACTCTCAGGTATGAGCTCTGGGGTACGGATACAGTAGAAAGTGTAGTCTATAAAGGCTTTGTGTCTTATTACATCCATACCATGCTCTGTGTGCTCTCAGGTATGAGCTCTGGAGTACGGATACAGTAGAAAGTGTAGGCTATAAAGGCTTTGTGTCTTATTACATCCATGCCATGCTCTGTGTGCACTCTCAGGTATGAGCTCTGGGGTACAGATACAGTAGAAAGTGTAGGCTATAAAGGCTTTGTGTCTTATTACATCCATACCATGCTCTGTGTGCACTCTCAGGTATGAGCTCTGGGGTACGGATACAGTATAAAGTGTAGGCTATAAAGGCTTTGTGTCTTATTACATCCATACCATGCTCTGTGTGCGCTCTCAGGTATGAACTCTGGGGTACAGATACAGTAGAAAGTGTAGGCTATAAAGGCTTTGTGTCTTATTACATCCATACCATGCTCTGTGTGCGCTCTCAGGTATGACCTCTGGGGTACGGATACAGTATAAAGTGTAGGGTATAAAGGCTTTGTGTCTTATTACATCCATACCATGCTCTGTGTGCGCTCTCAGGTATGAGCTCTGGGGTACAGATACAGTACAAAGTATAGACTATAAAGGCTTTGTGTCTTACTACATCCATACCATGCTCTGTGTGCGCTCTCAGGTATGAGCTCTGGGGTACGGATACAGTAGAAAGTATAGACTATAAAGGCTTTGTGTCTTATTGCATCCATACCATGCTCTGTGTGCGCTCTCAGGTATGAGCTCTGGGGTACGGATACAGTAGAAAGTGTAGGCTATAAAGGCTTTGTGTCTTATTACATCCATACCATGCTGTGTGTGTGCTCTCAGGTATGAGCTCTGGGGTACGGATACAGTAGAAAGTGTAGGCTATAAAGGCTTTGTGTCTTATTACATCCATACCATGCTCTGTGTGTGCTCTCAGGTATGAGCTCTGGGGTACGGATACAGTAGAAAGTGTAGGCTATAAAGGCTTTGTGTCTTATTACATCCATACCATGCTGTGTGTGTGCTCTCAGGTATGAGCTCTGGGGTACGGATACAGTAGAAAGTGTAGGCTATAAAGGCTTTGTGTCTTATTACATCCATACCATGCTCTGTGTGTGCTCTCGGGTATGAGCTCTGGAGTACAGATACAGTATAAAGTGTAGGCTATAAAGGCTTTGTGTCTTATTACATCCATACCATGCTCTGTGTGCGCTCTCAGGTATGAGCTCTGGGGTACGGATACAGTATAAAGTGTAGGCTATAAAGGCTTTGTGTCTTATTACATCCATACCATGCTCTGTGTGCGCTCTCAGGTATGAGTTCTGGGGTACGGATACAGTAGAAAGTGTAGGCTATAAAGGCTTTGTGTCTTATTACATCCATACCATGCTTTGTGTGCGCTCTCAGGTATGAGCTCTGGGGTACGGATACAGTAGAAAGTGTAGGCTATAAAGGCTTTGTGTCTTATTACATCCATACCATGCTCTGTGCGCTCTCAGGTATGAGCTCTAGGGTACGGATACAGTAGAAAGTGTAGACTATAAAGGCTTTGTGTCTTACTACATCCATACCATGCTCTGTGTGCGCTCTCAGGTATGAGCTCTGGGGTACAGATACAGTAGAAAGTGTAGGCTATAAAGGCTTTGTGTCTTATTACATCCATACCATGCTCTGTGTGCACTCTCAGGTATGAGCTCTGGGGTATGGATACAGTAGAAATTGTAGGTATAAAGGCTTTGTGTCTTATTACATCCATACCATGCTCTGTGTGTGCTCTCAGGTATGAGCTCTGGGGTACGGATACAGTAGAAAGTGTAGACTATAAAGACTTTGTGCTTATTACATCCATACCATGCTCTGTGTGCGCTCTCAGGTATGAGCTCTGGGGTACGGATACAGTATAAAGTGTAGGCTGTAAAGGCTTTGTGTCTTATTGCATCCATACCATGCTCTGTGTGTGCTCTCAGGTATGAGCTCTGGGGTACGGATACAGTATAAAGTGTAGGCTATAAAGGCTTTGTGTCTTATTACATCCATACCATTCTCTGTGTGTGCTCTCAGGTATGAGCTCTGGGGTACGGATACAGTATAAAGTGTAGGCTATAAAGGCTTTGTGTCTTATTACATCCATACCATGCTCTGTGTGCGCTCTCAGGTATGAACTCTGGGGTACGGATACAGTAGAAAGTGTAGGCTATAAAGGCTTTGTGTCTTATTACATCCATACCATGCTCTGTGTGTGCTCTCAGGTATGAGCTCTGGAGTACGGATACAGTATAAAGTGTAGGCTATAAAGGCTTTGTGTTTTATTACATCCATACCATGCTCTGTGTGCGCTCTCAGGTATGAGCTCTGGGGTACGGATACAGTACAAAGTATAGACTATAAAGGCTTTGTGTCTTACTACATCCATACCATGCTCTGTGCGCGCTCTCAGGTATGAGCTCTGGGGTACGGATACAGTAGAAAGTATAGACTATAAAGGCTTTGTGTCTTATTACATCCATACCATGCTCTGTGTGTGCTCTCAGGTATGAGCTCTGGGGTACGGATACAGTATAAAGTGTAGGCTATAAAGGCTTTGTGTCTTATTACATCCATACCATGCTCTGTGTGCGCTCTCAGGTATGAGCTCTGGGGTACGGATACAGTAGAAAGTGTAGGCTATAAAGGCTTTGTGTCTTATTACATCCATACCATGCTCTCTGTGTGCTCTCAGGTATGAGCTCTGGGGTACGGATACAGTAGAAAGTGTAGACTATAAAGGCTTTGTGTCTTATTACATCCATACCATGCTCTGTGTGCACTCTCAGGTATGAGCTCTGGGGTACGGATACAGTATAAAGTGTAGGCTATAAAGGCTTTGTGTCTTATTACATCCATACCATGCTCTGTGTGTGCTCTCAGGTATGAGCTCTGGGGTACGGATACAGTAGAAAGTATAGACTATAAAGGCTTTGTGTCTTATTACATCCATACCATGCTCTGTGTGCGCTCTCAGGTATGAGCTCTGGGGTACGGATACAGTAGAAAGTGTAGGCTATAAAGGCTTTGTGTCTTATTACATCCATACCTTGCTCTGTGTGTGCTCTCAGGTATGAGCTCTGGGGTACGGATACAGTATAAAGTGTAGGCTATAAAGGCTTTGTGTCTTATTACATCCATACCATGCTCTGTGCGCTCTCAGGTATGAGCTCTAGGGTACGGATACAGTAGAAAGTATAGACTATAAAGGCTTTGTGTCTTATTACATCCATACCATGCTCTGTGCGCTCTCAGGTATGAGCTCTGGAGTACGGATACAGTAGAAATTGTAGGTATAAAGGCTTTGTGTCTTACTACATCCATACCATGCTCTGTGTGTGCTCTCAGGTATGAGCTCTGGGGTACGGATACAGTAGAAAGTGTAGGCTATAAAGGCTTTGTGTCTTATTACATCCATACCATGCTCTGTGTGCGTTCTCAGGTATGAGCTCTGGAGTACGGATACAGTAGAAAGTATAGACTATAAAGGCTTTGTGTCTTATTACATCCATACCATGCTCTGTGTGCGCTCTCAGGTATGAGCTCCGGGGTACGGATACAGTAGAAAGTGTAGGCTATAAAGGCTTTGTGTCTTATTACATCCATACCATGCTCTGTGTGCGCTCTCAGGTATGAGCTCTGGAGTACGGATACAGTAGAAAGTGTAGGCTATAAAGGCTTTGTGTCTTATTACATCTATACCATGCTCTGTGTGCGCTCTCAGGTATGAGCTCTGGAGTACGGATACAGTAGAAAGTGTAGACTATAAAGGCTTTGTGTCTTATTACATCCATACCATGCTCTGTGTGTGCTCTCAGGTATGAGCTCTGGGGTACGGATACAGTAGAAAGTGTAGGCTATAAAGGCTTTGTGTCTTATTACATCCATACCATGCTCTGTGTGCGCTCTCAGGTATGAGCTCTGGGGTACGGATACAATGGAAAGTGTAGGCTATAAAGGCTTTGTGTCTTATTACATCCATACCATTCTCTGTGTGCGCTTTCAGGTATGAGCTCTGGGGTACGGATACAATAGAAAGTGTAGGCTATAAAGGCTTTGTGTCTTATTACATCTATACCATGCTCTGTGTGCGCTCTCAGGTATGAGCTCTGGAGTACGGATACAGTAGAAAGTGTAGACTATAAAGGCTTTGTGTCTTATTACATCTATACCATGCTCTGTGTGTGCTCTCAGGTATGAACTCTGGGGTACGGATACAGTAGAAAGTGTAGGCTATAAAGGCTTTGTGTCTTATTACATCCATACCATGCTCTGTGTGCGCTCTCAGGTATGAGCTCTGGGGTACGGATACAGTAGAAAGTGTAGGCTATAAAGGCTTTGTGTCTTATTACATCCATACCATGCTCTGTGTGCTCTCAGGTATGAGCTCTGGGGTACGGATACAGTAGAAAGTATAGACTATGAAGGCTTTGTGTCTTATTACATCCATACCATGCTCTGTGTGTGCTCTCAGGTATGAGCTCTGGGGTACGGATACAGTAGAAAGTGTAGGCTATAAAGGCTTTGTGTCTTATTGCATCCATACCATTCTCTGTGTGCTCTCAGGTATGAGCTCTGGGGTACGGATACAGTAGAAAGTGTAGGCTATAAAGGCTTTGTGTCTTATTACATCCATACCATGCTCTGTGTGTGCTCTCAGGTATGAGCTCTGGGGTACGGATACAGTAGAAAGTGTAGGCTATAAAGGCTTTGTGTCTTATTACATCCATACCATGCGCTGTGTGCTCTCAGGTATGACCTCTGGGGTACGGATACAGTAGAAAGTGTAGGCTATAAAGGCTTTGTGTCTTATTACATCTATACCTTGCTCTGTGTGCGCTCTCAGGTATGAGCTCTGGGGTACGGATACAGTAGAAAGTGTAGGGTATAAAGGCTTTGTGTCTTATTACATCCATACCATGCTCTGTGTGCGCTCTCAGGTATGAGCTCTGGGGTACAGATACAGTACAAAGTATAGACTATAAAGGCTTTGTGTCTTACTACATCCATACCATGCTCTGTGTGCGCTCTCAGGTATGAGCTCTGGGGTACGGATACAGTAGAAAGTATAGACTATAAAGGCTTTGTGTCTTATTGCATCCATACCATGCTCTGTGTGCGCTCTCAGGTATGAGCTCTGGGGTACGGATACAGTAGAAAGTGTAGGCTATAAAGGCTTTGTGTCTTATTACATCCATACCATGCTGTGTGTGTGCTCTCAGGTATGAGCTCTGGGGTACGGATACAGTAGAAAGTGTAGGCTATAAAGGCTTTGTGTCTTATTACATCCATACCATGCTCTGTGTGTGCTCTCAGGTATGAGCTCTGGGGTACGGATACAGTAGAAAGTGTAGGCTATAAAGGCTTTGTGTCTTATTACATCCATACCATGCTGTGTGTGTGCTCTCAGGTATGAGCTCTGGGGTACGGATACAGTAGAAAGTGTAGGCTATAAAGGCTTTGTGTCTTATTACATCCATACCATGCTCTGTGTGTGCTCTCGGGTATGAGCTCTGGAGTACAGATACAGTATAAAGTGTAGGCTATAAAGGCTTTGTGTCTTATTACATCCATACCATGCTCTGTGTGCGCTCTCAGGTATGAGCTCTGGGGTACGGATACAGTATAAAGTGTAGGCTATAAAGGCTTTGTGTCTTATTACATCCATACCATGCTCTGTGTGCGCTCTCAGGTATGAGTTCTGGGGTACGGATACAGTAGAAAGTGTAGGCTATAAAGGCTTTGTGTCTTATTACATCCATACCATGCTTTGTGTGCGCTCTCAGGTATGAGCTCTGGGGTACGGATACAGTAGAAAGTGTAGGCTATAAAGGCTTTGTGTCTTATTACATCCATACCATGCTCTGTGCGCTCTCAGGTATGAGCTCTAGGGTACGGATACAGTAGAAAGTGTAGACTATAAAGGCTTTGTGTCTTACTACATCCATACCATGCTCTGTGTGCGCTCTCAGGTATGAGCTCTGGGGTACAGATACAGTAGAAAGTGTAGGCTATAAAGGCTTTGTGTCTTATTACATCCATACCATGCTCTGTGTGCACTCTCAGGTATGAGCTCTGGGGTATGGATACAGTAGAAATTGTAGGTATAAAGGCTTTGTGTCTTATTACATCCATACCATGCTCTGTGTGTGCTCTCAGGTATGAGCTCTGGGGTACGGATACAGTAGAAAGTGTAGACTATAAAGACTTTGTGCTTATTACATCCATACCATGCTCTGTGTGCGCTCTCAGGTATGAGCTCTGGGGTACGGATACAGTATAAAGTGTAGGCTGTAAAGGCTTTGTGTCTTATTGCATCCATACCATGCTCTGTGTGTGCTCTCAGGTATGAGCTCTGGGGTACGGATACAGTATAAAGTGTAGGCTATAAAGGCTTTGTGTCTTATTACATCCATACCATTCTCTGTGTGTGCTCTCAGGTATGAGCTCTGGGGTACGGATACAGTATAAAGTGTAGGCTATAAAGGCTTTGTGTCTTATTACATCCATACCATGCTCTGTGTGCGCTCTCAGGTATGAACTCTGGGGTACGGATACAGTAGAAAGTGTAGGCTATAAAGGCTTTGTGTCTTATTACATCCATACCATGCTCTGTGTGTGCTCTCAGGTATGAGCTCTGGAGTACGGATACAGTATAAAGTGTAGGCTATAAAGGCTTTGTGTTTTATTACATCCATACCATGCTCTGTGTGCGCTCTCAGGTATGAGCTCTGGGGTACGGATACAGTACAAAGTATAGACTATAAAGGCTTTGTGTCTTACTACATCCATACCATGCTCTGTGCGCGCTCTTAGGTATGAGCTCTGGGGTACGGATACAGTAGAAAGTATAGACTATAAAGGCTTTGTGTCTTATTACATCCATACCATGCTCTGTGTGTGCTCTCAGGTATGAGCTCTGGGGTACGGATACAGTATAAAGTGTAGGCTATAAAGGCTTTGTGTCTTATTACATCCATACCATGCTCTGTGTGCGCTCTCAGGTATGAGCTCTGGGGTACGGATACAGTAGAAAGTGTAGGCTATAAAGGCTTTGTGTCTTATTACATCCATACCATGCTCTCTGTGTGCTCTCAGGTATGAGCTCTGGGGTACGGATACAGTAGAAAGTGTAGACTATAAAGGCTTTGTGTCTTATTACATCCATACCATGCTCTGTGTGCACTCTCAGGTATGAGCTCTGGGGTACGGATACAGTATAAAGTGTAGGCTATAAAGGCTTTGTGTCTTATTACATCCATACCATGCTCTGTGTGCGCTCTCAGGTATGAGCTCTGGGGTACGAATACAGTATAAAGTGTAGGCTATAAAGGCTTTGTGTCTTATTACATCCATACCATGCTCTGTGTGCGCTCTCAGGTATGAGCTCTGGGGTACGGATACAGTAGAAAGTGTAGGCTATAAAGGCTTTGTGTCTTATTACATCCATACCTTGCTCTGTGTGTGCTCTCAGGTATGAGCTCTGGGGTACGGATACAGTAGAAAGTGTAGGCTATAAAGGCTTTGTGTCTTATTACATCCATACCATGCTCTCTGTGTGCTCTCAGGTATGAGCTCTGGGGTACGGATACAGTAGAAAGTGTAGACTATAAAGGCTTTGTGTCTTATTACATCCATACCATGCTCTGTGTGCACTCTCAGGTATGAGCTCTGGGGTACGGATACAGTATAAAGTGTAGGCTATAAAGGCTTTGTGTCTTATTACATCCATACCATGCTCTGTGTGTGCTCTCAGGTATGAGCTCTGGGGTACGGATACAGTAGAAAGTATAGACTATAAAGGCTTTGTGTCTTATTACATCCATACCATGCTCTGTGTGCGCTCTCAGGTATGAGCTCTGGGGTACGGATACAGTAGAAAGTGTAGGCTATAAAGGCTTTGTGTCTTATTACATCCATACCTTGCTCTGTGTGTGCTCTCAGGTATGAGCTCTGGGGTACGGATACAGTATAAAGTGTAGGCTATAAAGGCTTTGTGTCTTATTACATCCATACCATGCTGTGTGTGCGCTCTCAGGTATGAGCTCTAGGGTACGGATACAGTAGAAAGTATAGACTATAAAGGCTTTGTGTCTTATTACATCCATACCATGCTCTGTGCGCTCTCAGGTATGAGCTCTGGAGTACGGATACAGTAGAAATTGTAGGTATAAAGGCTTTGTGTCTTACTACATCCATACCATGCTCTGTGTGTGCTCTCAGGTATGAGCTCTGGGGTACGGATACAGTAGAAAGTGTAGGCTATAAAGGCTTTGTGTCTTATTACATCCATACCATGCTCTGTGTGCGTTCTCAGGTATGAGCTCTGGAGTACGGATACAGTAGAAAGTATAGACTATAAAGGCTTTGTGTCTTATTACATCCATACCATGCTCTGTGTGCGCTCTCAGGTATGAGCTCCGGGGTACGGATACAGTAGAAAGTGTAGGCTATAAAGGCTTTGTGTCTTATTACATCCATACCATGCTCTGTGTGCGCTCTCAGGTATGAGCTCTGGAGTACGGATACAGTAGAAAGTGTAGGCTATAAAGGCTTTGTGTCTTATTACATCTATACCATGCTCTGTGTGCACTCTCAGGTATGAGCTCTGGAGTACGGATACAGTAGAAAGTGTAGACTATAAAGGCTTTGTGTCTTATTACATCCATACCATGCTCTGTGTGTGCTCTCAGGTATGAGCTCTGGGGTACGGATACAGTAGAAAGTGTAGGCTATAAAGGCTTTGTGTCTTATTACATCCATACCATGCTCTGTGTGCGCTCTCAGGTATGAGCTCTGGGGTACGGATACAATGGAAAGTGTAGGCTATAAAGGCTTTGTGTCTTATTACATCCATACCATTCTCTGTGTGCGCTTTCAGGTATGAGCTCTGGGGTACGGATACAATAGAAAGTGTAGGCTATAAAGGCTTTGTGTCTTATTACATCTATACCATGCTCTGTGTGCGCTCTCAGGTATGAGCTCTGGAGTACGGATACAGTAGAAAGTGTAGACTATAAAGGCTTTGTGTCTTATTACATCTATACCATGCTCTGTGTGTGCTCTCAGGTATGAACTCTGGGGTACGGATACAGTAGAAAGTGTAGGCTATAAAGGCTTTGTGTCTTATTACATCCATACCATGCTCTGTGTGCGCTCTCAGGTATGAGCTCTGGGGTACGGATACAGTAGAAAGTGTAGGCTATAAAGGCTTTGTGTCTTATTACATCCATACCATGCTCTGTGTGCTCTCAGGTATGAGCTCTGGGGTACGGATACAGTAGAAAGTATAGACTATGAAGGCTTTGTGTCTTATTACATCCATACCATGCTCTGTGTGTGCTCTCAGGTATGAGCTCTGGGGTACGGATACAGTAGAAAGTGTAGGCTATAAAGGCTTTGTGTCTTATTGCATCCATACCATTCTCTGTGTGCTCTCAGGTATGAGCTCTGGGGTACGGATACAGTAGAAAGTGTAGGCTATAAAGGCTTTGTGTCTTATTACATCCATACCATGCTCTGTGTGTGCTCTCAGGTATGAGCTCTGGGGTACGGATACAGTAGAAAGTGTAGGCTATAAAGGCTTTGTGTCTTATTACATCCATACCATGCGCTGTGTGCTCTCAGGTATGACCTCTGGGGTACGGATACAGTAGAAAGTGTAGGCTATAAAGGCTTTGTGTCTTATTACATCTATACCTTGCTCTGTGTGCGCTCTCAGGTATGAGCTCTGGGGTACGGATACAGTAGAAAGTGTAGGCTATAAAGGCTTTGTGTCTTATTACATCCATACCATGCTCTGTGTGCGCTCTCAGGTATGAGCTCTGGGGTACGGATACAGTAGAAAGTGTAGGCTGTAAAGGCTTTGTGTCTTATTACATCCATACCATGCTCTGTGTGTGCTCTCAGGTATGAGCTCTGGGGTACGGATACAGTAGAAAGTGTAGACTATAAAGGCTTTGTGTCTTATTACATCCATACCATGCTCTGTGTGTGCTCTCAGGTATGAGCTCTGGGGTACGGATACAATAGAAAGTGTAGGCTATAAAGGCTTTGTGTCTTATTACATCCATACCATGCTCTGTGTGTGCTCTCAGGTATGAGCTCTGGGGTACGGATACAGTAGAAAGTGTAGGCTATAAAGGCTTTGTGTCTTATTACATCCATACCATGCTTTGTGTGCCCTCTCAGGTATGAGCTCTGGGGTACGGATACAGTAGAAAGTGTAGGTTATAAAGGCTTTGTGTCTTATTGCATCCATACCATGCTCTGTGTGCGCTCTCAGGTATGAGCTCTGGGGTACGGATACAGTAGAAAGTGTAGGCTGTAAAGGCTTTGTGTCTTATTACATCCATACCATTCTCTGTGTGCGCTCTCAGGTATGAGCTCTGGGGTACGGATACAGTAGAAAGTGTAGGCTATAAAGGCTTTGTGTCTTATTACATCCATACCATGCTCTGTGTGCACTCTCAGGTATGAGCTCTGGGGTACGGATACAGTAGAAAGTGTAGGCTATAAAGGCTTTGTGTCTAATTACATCCATACCATGCTCTGTGTGCGCTCTCAGGTATGAGCTCTGGGGTACGGATACAGTAGAAAGTGTAGGCTATAAAGGCTTTGTGTCTAATTACATCCATACCATGCTCTGTGTGTGCTCTCAGGTATGAGCTCTGGGGTACGGATACAGTAGAAAGTGTAGACTATAAAGGCTTTGTGTCTAATTACATCCATACCATGCTCTGTGTGCACTCTCAGGTATGAGCTCTGGGGTACGGATACAGTAGAAAGTGTAGGCTATAAAGGCTTTGTGTCTTATTACAGCCATACCATGCTCTGTGTGCGCTCTGAGGTATGAGCTCTGGGGTACGGATACAGTATAAAGTGTAGGCTACAAAGGCTTTGTGTCTTATTACATCCATACCATGCTCTGTGTGCTCTCAGGTATGAGCTCTGGGGTACGGATACAGTAGAAAGTGTAGGCTACAAAGGCTTTGTGTCTTATTACATCCATACCATGCTCTGTGTGCTCTCAGGTATGAGCTCTGGGGTACGGATACAGTATAAAGTGTAGGCTATAAAGGCTTTGTGTCTTATTACATCCATACCATGCTCTGTGTGCTCTCAGGTATGAGCTCTGGGGTACGGATACAGTATAAAGTGTAGGCTATAAAGGCTTTGTGTCTTATTACATCCATACCATGCTTTGTGTGCGCTCTCAGGTATGAGCTCTGGGGTACGGATACAGTATAAAGTGTAGGCTATAAAGGCTTTGTGTCTTATTACATCCATACCATGCTTTGTGTGCGCTCTCAGGTATGAGCTCTGGGGTACGGATACAGTAGAAAGTGTAGGCTATAAAGGCTTTGTGTCTTATTGCATCTATACCATGCTCTGTGTGCGCTCTCAGGTATGAGCTCTGGGGTACGGATACAGTATAAAGTGTAGGCTATAAAGGCTTTGTGTCTTATTACATCCATACCATGCTCTGTGTGCGCTCTCAGGTATGAGCTCTGGGGTACGGATACAGTATAAAGTGTAGGCTATAAAGGCTTTGTGTCTTATTACATCCATACCATGCTCTGTGTGCGCTCTCAGGTATGAGCTCTGGGGTACGGATACAGTAGAAAGTGTAGATTATAAAGGCTTTGTGTCTTATTACATCCATACCATGCTCTGTGTGTGCTCTCAGGTATGAGCTCTGGGGTACGGATACAGTAGAAAGTGTAGGCTGTAAAGGCTTTGTGTCTTATTACATCCATACCATGCTCTGTGTGTGCTCTCAGGTATGAGCTCTGGGGTACGGATACAGTAGAAAGTGTAGGCTATAAAGGCTTTGTGTCTTATTACATCCATACCATGCTCTGTGTGTGCTCTCAGGTATGAGCTCTGGGGTACGGATACAGTAGAAAGTGTAGGCTATAAAGGCTTTGTGCTTATTACATCCATACCATGCTCTGTGTGCGCTCTCAGGTATGAGCTCTGGGGTACGGATACAGTAGAAAGTGTAGGCTATAAAGGCTTTGTGTCTTATTACATCCATACCATGCTCTGTGTGTGCTCTCAGGTATGAGCTCTGGGGTACGGATACAGTAGAAAGTGTAGGCTATAAAGGCTTTGTGCTTATTACATCCATACCATGCTCTGTGTGCGCTCTCAGGTATGAGCTCTGGGGTACGGAAACAGTATAAAGTGTAGACTATAAAGGCTTTGTGTCTTATTACATCCATACCATGCTCTGTGTGCGCTCTCAGGTACGAGCTCTGGGGTACGGAAACAGTATAAAGTGTAGACTATAAAGGCTTTGTGTCTTATTACATCCATACCATGCTCTGTGTGCGCTCTCAGGTATGAGCTTTGGGGTACAGATACAATAGAAAGTGTAGGCTATAAAGGCTTTGTGTCTTATTACAACCATACCATTCTCTGTGTGCGCTCTCAGGTATGAGCTCTGGGGTATGGATACAGTAGAAAGTGTAGGCTATAAAGGCTTTGTGTCTTATTACAACCATACCATTCTCTGTGTGCGCTCTCAGGTATGAGCTCTGGGGTATGGATACAGTAGAAAGTGTAGGCTATAAAGGCTTTGTGTCTTATTACATCCATACCATGCTCTGTGTGCTCTCAGGCAGGAGCTCTGGGGTACGGACACAGTAGAAAGTGTAGACTATAAAGGCTTTGTGTCTTATTACATCCATACCATGCTCTGTGTGCGCTCTCAGGTATGAGCTCTGGGGTACAGATACAGTAGAAAGTGTAGGCTATAAAGGCTTTGTGTCTTATTACATCCATACCATGCTCTGTGTGCGCTCTCATGTATGAGCTCTGGGGTACGGATACAGTAGAAAGTGTAGGCTATAAAGGCTTTGTGTCTTATTACATCCATACCATGCTCTGTGTGCGCTCTCAGGTATGAGCTCTGGGGTACGGATACAGTAGAAAGTGTAGACTATAAAGGCTTTGTGTCTTATTACACCCATACCATGCTCTGTGTGTGCTCTCAGGTATGAGTTCTGGGGTACGGATACAATAGAAAGTGTAGGGTATAAAGGCTTTGTGTCTTATTACATCCATACCATGCTCTGTGTGGGCTCTCAGGTATGAGCTCTGGGGTACAGATACAGTAGAAAGTATAGACTATAAAGGCTTTGTGTCTTACTACATCCATACCATGCTCTGTGCGCGCTCTCAGTTATGAGCTCTGGGGTACGGATACAGTAGAAAGTATAGACTATAAAGGCTTTGTGTCTTATTACATCCATACCATGCTCTGTGTGCGCTCTCAGGTATGAGCTCTGGGGTACGGATACAGTACAAAGTGTAGGCTATAAAGGCTTTGTGTCTTATTACATCCATACCATGCTCTGTGTGTGCTCTCAGGTATGAGCTCTGGGGTGCGGATACAATAGAAAGTGTAGGGTATAAAGGCTTTGTGTCTTATTACATCCATACCATGCTCTGTGTGCGCTCTCAGGTATGAGCTCTGGGGTACAGATACAGTAGAAAGTGTAGACTATAAAGGCTTTGTGTCTTATTACATCCATGCCATGCTCTGTGTGCACTCTCAGGTATGAGCTCTGGGGTACAGATACAGTAGAAAGTGTAGGCTATAAAGGCTTTGTGTCTTATTACATCCATACCATGCTCTGTGTGCGCTCTCAGGTATGAGCTCTGGGGTACAGATACAATAGAAAGTGTAGACTATAAAGGCTTTGTGTCTTATTACATCCATACCATGCTCTCTGTGCGCTCTCAGGTATGAGCTCTGGGGTACGGATACAGTAGAAAGTGTAGGCTATAAAGGCTTTCTGTCTTATTACATCCATACCATGCTCTGTGTGCTCTCAGGTATGAGCTCTGGGGTACGGATACAGTAGAAAGTATAGACTATAAAGGCTTTGTGTCTTACTACATCCATACCATGCTCTGTGTGCGCTCTCAGGTATGAGCTCTGGGTTACGGATACAGTAGAAAGTGTAGGCTATAAAGGCTTTCTGTCTTATTACATCCATACCATGCTCTGTGTGTGCTCTCAGGTATGAGCTCTGGGGTACGGATACAGTAGAAAGTGTAGGCTATAAAGGCTTTGTGTCTTATTACATCCATACCATGCTGTGCGTGTGCTCTCAGGTATGAGCTCTGGGGTACGGATACAGTATAAAGTGTAGGCTATAAAGGCTTTGTGTCTTATTGCATCCATACCATGCTCTGTGCGCTCTCAGGTATGAGCTCTGGGGTACGGATACAGTATAAAGTGTAGGCTATAAAGGCTTTGTGTCTTATTGCATCCATACCATGCTCTGTGTGCGCTCTCAGGTATGAGCTCTGGGGTACAGATACAGTATAAAGTATAGACTATAAAGGCTTTGTGTCTTACTACATCCATACCATGCTCTGTGTGCGCTCTCAGGTATGAGCTCTGGGTTACGGATACAGTAGAAAGTGTAGGCTATAAAGGCTTTGTGTCTTATTACATCCATACCATGCTCTGTGTGCGCTCTCAGGTATGAGCTCTGGGGTACGGATACAGTAGAAAGTGTAGGCTATAAAGGCTTTGTGTCTTATTACATCCATACCATGCTCTGTGTGTGCTCTCAGGTATGAGCTCTGGGGTACGGATACAGTAGAAAGTGTAGGCTATAAAGGCTTTGTGTCTTATTACATCCATACCATGCTCTGTGTGCGCTCTCAGGTATGAGTTCTGGGGTACGGATACAGTAGAAAGTGTAGGCTATAAAGGCTTTGTGTCTTATTACATCCATACCATGCTCTGTGTGCGCTCTCAGGTATGAGCTCTGGGGTACGGATACAGTAGAAAGTGTAGACTATAAAGGCTTTGTGTCTTATTACATCCATACCATGCTCTGTGTGCGATCTCAGGTATGAGCTCTGGGGTGCGGATACAGTAGAAAGTCTAGGCTATAAAGGCTTTGTGTCTTATTACATCCATACCATGCTCTGTGTGTGCTCTCAGGTATGAGCTCTGGGGTACGGATACAGTAGAAATTGTAGG
The DNA here is from genome assembly GCF_046119375.1 of Phyllobates terribilis. NCBI lineage: Eukaryota > Metazoa > Chordata > Amphibia > Anura > Dendrobatidae > Phyllobates > Phyllobates terribilis. The sequence continues at coordinate 699,251,700 of NW_027362762.1, forward strand.
TATAAAGGCTTTATGTCTTATTACATCCATACCATGCTGTGCGTGTGCTCTCAGGTATGAGCTCTGGGGTACGGATACAGTAGAAAGTGTAGGCTATAAAGGCTTTGTGTCTTATTACATCCATACCATGCTCTGTGTGCGCTCTCAGGTATGAGCTCTGGGGTACGGATACAGTAGAAAGTGTAGGCTATAAAGGCTTTGTGTCTTATTACATCCATACCATGCTCTGTGTGCGCTCTCAGGTATGAGCTCTGGGGTACGGATACAGTAGAAAGTGTAGGCTATAAAGGCTTTGTGTCTTATTACATCCATACCATGCTCTGTGTGTGCTCTCAGGTATGAGCTCTGGGGTACGGATACAGTAGAAAGTGTAGACTATAAAGGCTTTGTGTCTTATTACATCCATACCATGCTATGTGTGCGCTCTCAGGCAGGAGCTCAGGAGTAATGATACAGTAGAAAGTGTAGACTATAAAGGCTTTGTGTCTTAATACATCTATACCATGCTCTGTGTGCGCTCTCAGGTATGAGCTCTGGGGTACGGATACAGTAGAAAGTGTAGACTATAAAGGCTTTGTGTCTTATTACATCCATACCATGCTCTGTGTGCGCTCTCAGGTATGAGCTCTGGGGTACGGATACAGTAGAAAGTGTAGGCTATAAAGGCTTTGTGTCTTATTACATCCATACCATGCTATGTGTGCGCTCTCAGGCAGGAGCTCAGGAGTAATGATACAGTAGAAAGTGTAGGCTATAAAGGCTTTGTGTCTTAATACATCTATACCATGCTCTGTGTGTGCTCTCAGGTATGAGCTCTGGGGTACGGATACAGTATAAAGTGTAGGCTATAAAGGCTTTGTGTCTTATTACATCCATACCATGCTCTGTGTGCACTCTCAGGTATGAGCTCTGGGGTACGGATACAGTAGAAAGTGTAGACTATAAAGGCTTTGTGTCTTATTACATCCATACCATGCTCTGTGTGTGCTGTCAGGTATGAGCTCTGGGGTACGGATACAGTAGAAAGTGTAGGCTATAAAGGCTTTGTGTCTTATTACATCCATACCATGCTCTGTGTGCACTCTCAGGTATGAGCTCTGGGGTACAGATACAGTAGAAAGTGTAGACTATAAAGGCTTTGTGTCTTATTACATCCATACCATGCTCTGTGTGTGCTGTCAGGTATGAGCTCTGGGGTACGGATACAGTAGAAAGTGTAGGCTATAAAGGCTTTGTGTCTTATTACATCCATACCATGCTCTGTGTGTGCTCTCAGGTATGAGCTCTGGGGTACGGATACAGTATAAAGTGTAGGCTATAAAGGCTTTGTGTCTTATTACATCCATACCATGCTCTGTGTGCGCTCTCAGGTATGAGCTCTGGGGTACAGATACAATAGAAAGTGTAGGCTATAAAGGCTTTGTGTCTTATTACATCGATACCATGCTCTGTGTGCGCTCTCAGGTATGAGCTCTGGGGTACGGATACAGTAGAAAGTGTAGGCTATAAAGGCTTTGTGCTTATTGCATCCATACCATGCTCTGTGTGTGCTCTCGGGTATGAGCTCTGGGGTACGGATACAGTAGAAAGTGTAGGATATAAAGGTTTTGTGTCTTATTACATCCATACCATGCTCTGTGTGCGCTCTCAGGTATGAGCTCTGGGGTAAAGATACAGTAGAAAGTGTAGGCTATAAAGGCTTTGTGTCTTATTACATCCATACCATGCTCTGTGCGCTCTCAGGTATGAGCTCTGGAGTACGGATACAGTATAAAGTGTAGGCTATAAAGGCTTTGTGTCTTATTACATCCATACCATGCTCTGTGTGTGCTGTCAGGTATGAGCTCTGGGGTACAGATACAGTAGAAAGTGTAGACTATAAAGGCTTTGTGTCTTATTACATCCATACCATGCTCTGTGTGCTCTCAGGTATGAGCTCTGGAGTACGGATACAGTAGAAAGTGTAGGCTATAAAGGCTTTGTGCTTATTACATCCATACCATGCTCTGTGTGTGCTCTCAGGTATGAGCTCTGGGCTACAGATACAGTAGAAAGTGTAGTCTATAAAGGCTTTGTGTCTTATTACATCCATACCATGCTCTGTGTGCGCTCTCAGGTATGAGCTCTGGGGTACGGATACAGTATAAAGTGTAGGCTATAAAGTCTTTGTGTCTTATTACATCTATACCATGCTCTGTGTGCGCTCTCAGGTATGAGCTCCGGGGTACGGATACAGTAGAAAGTGTAGGCTATAAAGGCTTTGTGTCTTATTACATCCATACCATGCTCTGTGTGTGCTCTCAGTTATGAGCTCTGGGGTACGGATACAGTATAAAGTGTAGGCTATAAAGGCTTTGTGTCTTATTACATCTATACCATGCTCTGTGTGCGCTCTCAGGTATGAGCTCCGGGGTACGGATACAGTATAAAGTGTAGGCTATAAAGGCTTTGTGTCTTATTGCATCTATACCATGCTCTGTGTGCACTCTCAGGTATGAGCTCTGGGGTACGGATACAGTAGAAAGTGTAGGCTATAAAGGCTTTGTGTCTTATTACATCCATGCCATGCTCTGTGTGCACTCTCAGGTATGAGCTCTGGGGTACGGATACAGTAGAAAGTGTAGTCTATAAAGGCTTTGTGTCTTATTACATCCATACCATGCTCTGTGTGCTCTCAGGTATGAGCTCTGGAGTACGGATACAGTAGAAAGTGTAGGCTATAAAGGCTTTGTGTCTTATTACATCCATGCCATGCTCTGTGTGCACTCTCAGGTATGAGCTCTGGGGTACAGATACAGTAGAAAGTGTAGGCTATAAAGGCTTTGTGTCTTATTACATCCATACCATGCTCTGTGTGCACTCTCAGGTATGAGCTCTGGGGTACGGATACAGTATAAAGTGTAGGCTATAAAGGCTTTGTGTCTTATTACATCCATACCATGCTCTGTGTGCGCTCTCAGGTATGAACTCTGGGGTACAGATACAGTAGAAAGTGTAGGCTATAAAGGCTTTGTGTCTTATTACATCCATACCATGCTCTGTGTGCGCTCTCAGGTATGACCTCTGGGGTACGGATACAGTATAAAGTGTAGGGTATAAAGGCTTTGTGTCTTATTACATCCATACCATGCTCTGTGTGCGCTCTCAGGTATGAGCTCTGGGGTACAGATACAGTACAAAGTATAGACTATAAAGGCTTTGTGTCTTACTACATCCATACCATGCTCTGTGTGCGCTCTCAGGTATGAGCTCTGGGGTACGGATACAGTAGAAAGTATAGACTATAAAGGCTTTGTGTCTTATTGCATCCATACCATGCTCTGTGTGCGCTCTCAGGTATGAGCTCTGGGGTACGGATACAGTAGAAAGTGTAGGCTATAAAGGCTTTGTGTCTTATTACATCCATACCATGCTGTGTGTGTGCTCTCAGGTATGAGCTCTGGGGTACGGATACAGTAGAAAGTGTAGGCTATAAAGGCTTTGTGTCTTATTACATCCATACCATGCTCTGTGTGTGCTCTCAGGTATGAGCTCTGGGGTACGGATACAGTAGAAAGTGTAGGCTATAAAGGCTTTGTGTCTTATTACATCCATACCATGCTGTGTGTGTGCTCTCAGGTATGAGCTCTGGGGTACGGATACAGTAGAAAGTGTAGGCTATAAAGGCTTTGTGTCTTATTACATCCATACCATGCTCTGTGTGTGCTCTCGGGTATGAGCTCTGGAGTACAGATACAGTATAAAGTGTAGGCTATAAAGGCTTTGTGTCTTATTACATCCATACCATGCTCTGTGTGCGCTCTCAGGTATGAGCTCTGGGGTACGGATACAGTATAAAGTGTAGGCTATAAAGGCTTTGTGTCTTATTACATCCATACCATGCTCTGTGTGCGCTCTCAGGTATGAGTTCTGGGGTACGGATACAGTAGAAAGTGTAGGCTATAAAGGCTTTGTGTCTTATTACATCCATACCATGCTTTGTGTGCGCTCTCAGGTATGAGCTCTGGGGTACGGATACAGTAGAAAGTGTAGGCTATAAAGGCTTTGTGTCTTATTACATCCATACCATGCTCTGTGCGCTCTCAGGTATGAGCTCTAGGGTACGGATACAGTAGAAAGTGTAGACTATAAAGGCTTTGTGTCTTACTACATCCATACCATGCTCTGTGTGCGCTCTCAGGTATGAGCTCTGGGGTACAGATACAGTAGAAAGTGTAGGCTATAAAGGCTTTGTGTCTTATTACATCCATACCATGCTCTGTGTGCACTCTCAGGTATGAGCTCTGGGGTATGGATACAGTAGAAATTGTAGGTATAAAGGCTTTGTGTCTTATTACATCCATACCATGCTCTGTGTGTGCTCTCAGGTATGAGCTCTGGGGTACGGATACAGTAGAAAGTGTAGACTATAAAGACTTTGTGCTTATTACATCCATACCATGCTCTGTGTGCGCTCTCAGGTATGAGCTCTGGGGTACGGATACAGTATAAAGTGTAGGCTGTAAAGGCTTTGTGTCTTATTGCATCCATACCATGCTCTGTGTGTGCTCTCAGGTATGAGCTCTGGGGTACGGATACAGTATAAAGTGTAGGCTATAAAGGCTTTGTGTCTTATTACATCCATACCATTCTCTGTGTGTGCTCTCAGGTATGAGCTCTGGGGTACGGATACAGTATAAAGTGTAGGCTATAAAGGCTTTGTGTCTTATTACATCCATACCATGCTCTGTGTGCGCTCTCAGGTATGAACTCTGGGGTACGGATACAGTAGAAAGTGTAGGCTATAAAGGCTTTGTGTCTTATTACATCCATACCATGCTCTGTGTGTGCTCTCAGGTATGAGCTCTGGAGTACGGATACAGTATAAAGTGTAGGCTATAAAGGCTTTGTGTTTTATTACATCCATACCATGCTCTGTGTGCGCTCTCAGGTATGAGCTCTGGGGTACGGATACAGTACAAAGTATAGACTATAAAGGCTTTGTGTCTTACTACATCCATACCATGCTCTGTGCGCGCTCTCAGGTATGAGCTCTGGGGTACGGATACAGTAGAAAGTATAGACTATAAAGGCTTTGTGTCTTATTACATCCATACCATGCTCTGTGTGTGCTCTCAGGTATGAGCTCTGGGGTACGGATACAGTATAAAGTGTAGGCTATAAAGGCTTTGTGTCTTATTACATCCATACCATGCTCTGTGTGCGCTCTCAGGTATGAGCTCTGGGGTACGGATACAGTAGAAAGTGTAGGCTATAAAGGCTTTGTGTCTTATTACATCCATACCATGCTCTCTGTGTGCTCTCAGGTATGAGCTCTGGGGTACGGATACAGTAGAAAGTGTAGACTATAAAGGCTTTGTGTCTTATTACATCCATACCATGCTCTGTGTGCACTCTCAGGTATGAGCTCTGGGGTACGGATACAGTATAAAGTGTAGGCTATAAAGGCTTTGTGTCTTATTACATCCATACCATGCTCTGTGTGTGCTCTCAGGTATGAGCTCTGGGGTACGGATACAGTAGAAAGTATAGACTATAAAGGCTTTGTGTCTTATTACATCCATACCATGCTCTGTGTGCGCTCTCAGGTATGAGCTCTGGGGTACGGATACAGTAGAAAGTGTAGGCTATAAAGGCTTTGTGTCTTATTACATCCATACCTTGCTCTGTGTGTGCTCTCAGGTATGAGCTCTGGGGTACGGATACAGTATAAAGTGTAGGCTATAAAGGCTTTGTGTCTTATTACATCCATACCATGCTCTGTGCGCTCTCAGGTATGAGCTCTAGGGTACGGATACAGTAGAAAGTATAGACTATAAAGGCTTTGTGTCTTATTACATCCATACCATGCTCTGTGCGCTCTCAGGTATGAGCTCTGGAGTACGGATACAGTAGAAATTGTAGGTATAAAGGCTTTGTGTCTTACTACATCCATACCATGCTCTGTGTGTGCTCTCAGGTATGAGCTCTGGGGTACGGATACAGTAGAAAGTGTAGGCTATAAAGGCTTTGTGTCTTATTACATCCATACCATGCTCTGTGTGCGTTCTCAGGTATGAGCTCTGGAGTACGGATACAGTAGAAAGTATAGACTATAAAGGCTTTGTGTCTTATTACATCCATACCATGCTCTGTGTGCGCTCTCAGGTATGAGCTCCGGGGTACGGATACAGTAGAAAGTGTAGGCTATAAAGGCTTTGTGTCTTATTACATCCATACCATGCTCTGTGTGCGCTCTCAGGTATGAGCTCTGGAGTACGGATACAGTAGAAAGTGTAGGCTATAAAGGCTTTGTGTCTTATTACATCTATACCATGCTCTGTGTGCGCTCTCAGGTATGAGCTCTGGAGTACGGATACAGTAGAAAGTGTAGACTATAAAGGCTTTGTGTCTTATTACATCCATACCATGCTCTGTGTGTGCTCTCAGGTATGAGCTCTGGGGTACGGATACAGTAGAAAGTGTAGGCTATAAAGGCTTTGTGTCTTATTACATCCATACCATGCTCTGTGTGCGCTCTCAGGTATGAGCTCTGGGGTACGGATACAATGGAAAGTGTAGGCTATAAAGGCTTTGTGTCTTATTACATCCATACCATTCTCTGTGTGCGCTTTCAGGTATGAGCTCTGGGGTACGGATACAATAGAAAGTGTAGGCTATAAAGGCTTTGTGTCTTATTACATCTATACCATGCTCTGTGTGCGCTCTCAGGTATGAGCTCTGGAGTACGGATACAGTAGAAAGTGTAGACTATAAAGGCTTTGTGTCTTATTACATCTATACCATGCTCTGTGTGTGCTCTCAGGTATGAACTCTGGGGTACGGATACAGTAGAAAGTGTAGGCTATAAAGGCTTTGTGTCTTATTACATCCATACCATGCTCTGTGTGCGCTCTCAGGTATGAGCTCTGGGGTACGGATACAGTAGAAAGTGTAGGCTATAAAGGCTTTGTGTCTTATTACATCCATACCATGCTCTGTGTGCTCTCAGGTATGAGCTCTGGGGTACGGATACAGTAGAAAGTATAGACTATGAAGGCTTTGTGTCTTATTACATCCATACCATGCTCTGTGTGTGCTCTCAGGTATGAGCTCTGGGGTACGGATACAGTAGAAAGTGTAGGCTATAAAGGCTTTGTGTCTTATTGCATCCATACCATTCTCTGTGTGCTCTCAGGTATGAGCTCTGGGGTACGGATACAGTAGAAAGTGTAGGCTATAAAGGCTTTGTGTCTTATTACATCCATACCATGCTCTGTGTGTGCTCTCAGGTATGAGCTCTGGGGTACGGATACAGTAGAAAGTGTAGGCTATAAAGGCTTTGTGTCTTATTACATCCATACCATGCGCTGTGTGCTCTCAGGTATGACCTCTGGGGTACGGATACAGTAGAAAGTGTAGGCTATAAAGGCTTTGTGTCTTATTACATCTATACCTTGCTCTGTGTGCGCTCTCAGGTATGAGCTCTGGGGTACGGATACAGTAGAAAGTGTAGGGTATAAAGGCTTTGTGTCTTATTACATCCATACCATGCTCTGTGTGCGCTCTCAGGTATGAGCTCTGGGGTACAGATACAGTACAAAGTATAGACTATAAAGGCTTTGTGTCTTACTACATCCATACCATGCTCTGTGTGCGCTCTCAGGTATGAGCTCTGGGGTACGGATACAGTAGAAAGTATAGACTATAAAGGCTTTGTGTCTTATTGCATCCATACCATGCTCTGTGTGCGCTCTCAGGTATGAGCTCTGGGGTACGGATACAGTAGAAAGTGTAGGCTATAAAGGCTTTGTGTCTTATTACATCCATACCATGCTGTGTGTGTGCTCTCAGGTATGAGCTCTGGGGTACGGATACAGTAGAAAGTGTAGGCTATAAAGGCTTTGTGTCTTATTACATCCATACCATGCTCTGTGTGTGCTCTCAGGTATGAGCTCTGGGGTACGGATACAGTAGAAAGTGTAGGCTATAAAGGCTTTGTGTCTTATTACATCCATACCATGCTGTGTGTGTGCTCTCAGGTATGAGCTCTGGGGTACGGATACAGTAGAAAGTGTAGGCTATAAAGGCTTTGTGTCTTATTACATCCATACCATGCTCTGTGTGTGCTCTCGGGTATGAGCTCTGGAGTACAGATACAGTATAAAGTGTAGGCTATAAAGGCTTTGTGTCTTATTACATCCATACCATGCTCTGTGTGCGCTCTCAGGTATGAGCTCTGGGGTACGGATACAGTATAAAGTGTAGGCTATAAAGGCTTTGTGTCTTATTACATCCATACCATGCTCTGTGTGCGCTCTCAGGTATGAGTTCTGGGGTACGGATACAGTAGAAAGTGTAGGCTATAAAGGCTTTGTGTCTTATTACATCCATACCATGCTTTGTGTGCGCTCTCAGGTATGAGCTCTGGGGTACGGATACAGTAGAAAGTGTAGGCTATAAAGGCTTTGTGTCTTATTACATCCATACCATGCTCTGTGCGCTCTCAGGTATGAGCTCTAGGGTACGGATACAGTAGAAAGTGTAGACTATAAAGGCTTTGTGTCTTACTACATCCATACCATGCTCTGTGTGCGCTCTCAGGTATGAGCTCTGGGGTACAGATACAGTAGAAAGTGTAGGCTATAAAGGCTTTGTGTCTTATTACATCCATACCATGCTCTGTGTGCACTCTCAGGTATGAGCTCTGGGGTATGGATACAGTAGAAATTGTAGGTATAAAGGCTTTGTGTCTTATTACATCCATACCATGCTCTGTGTGTGCTCTCAGGTATGAGCTCTGGGGTACGGATACAGTAGAAAGTGTAGACTATAAAGACTTTGTGCTTATTACATCCATACCATGCTCTGTGTGCGCTCTCAGGTATGAGCTCTGGGGTACGGATACAGTATAAAGTGTAGGCTGTAAAGGCTTTGTGTCTTATTGCATCCATACCATGCTCTGTGTGTGCTCTCAGGTATGAGCTCTGGGGTACGGATACAGTATAAAGTGTAGGCTATAAAGGCTTTGTGTCTTATTACATCCATACCATTCTCTGTGTGTGCTCTCAGGTATGAGCTCTGGGGTACGGATACAGTATAAAGTGTAGGCTATAAAGGCTTTGTGTCTTATTACATCCATACCATGCTCTGTGTGCGCTCTCAGGTATGAACTCTGGGGTACGGATACAGTAGAAAGTGTAGGCTATAAAGGCTTTGTGTCTTATTACATCCATACCATGCTCTGTGTGTGCTCTCAGGTATGAGCTCTGGAGTACGGATACAGTATAAAGTGTAGGCTATAAAGGCTTTGTGTTTTATTACATCCATACCATGCTCTGTGTGCGCTCTCAGGTATGAGCTCTGGGGTACGGATACAGTACAAAGTATAGACTATAAAGGCTTTGTGTCTTACTACATCCATACCATGCTCTGTGCGCGCTCTTAGGTATGAGCTCTGGGGTACGGATACAGTAGAAAGTATAGACTATAAAGGCTTTGTGTCTTATTACATCCATACCATGCTCTGTGTGTGCTCTCAGGTATGAGCTCTGGGGTACGGATACAGTATAAAGTGTAGGCTATAAAGGCTTTGTGTCTTATTACATCCATACCATGCTCTGTGTGCGCTCTCAGGTATGAGCTCTGGGGTACGGATACAGTAGAAAGTGTAGGCTATAAAGGCTTTGTGTCTTATTACATCCATACCATGCTCTCTGTGTGCTCTCAGGTATGAGCTCTGGGGTACGGATACAGTAGAAAGTGTAGACTATAAAGGCTTTGTGTCTTATTACATCCATACCATGCTCTGTGTGCACTCTCAGGTATGAGCTCTGGGGTACGGATACAGTATAAAGTGTAGGCTATAAAGGCTTTGTGTCTTATTACATCCATACCATGCTCTGTGTGCGCTCTCAGGTATGAGCTCTGGGGTACGAATACAGTATAAAGTGTAGGCTATAAAGGCTTTGTGTCTTATTACATCCATACCATGCTCTCTGTGTGCTCTCAGGTATGAGCTCTGGGGTACGGATACAGTAGAAAGTGTAGACTATAAAGGCTTTGTGTCTTATTACATCCATACCATGCTCTGTGTGCACTCTCAGGTATGAGCTCTGGGGTACGGATACAGTATAAAGTGTAGGCTATAAAGGCTTTGTGTCTTATTACATCCATACCATGCTCTGTGTGTGCTCTCAGGTATGAGCTCTGGGGTACGGATACAGTAGAAAGTATAGACTATAAAGGCTTTGTGTCTTATTACATCCATACCATGCTCTGTGTGCGCTCTCAGGTATGAGCTCTGGGGTACGGATACAGTAGAAAGTGTAGGCTATAAAGGCTTTGTGTCTTATTACATCCATACCTTGCTCTGTGTGTGCTCTCAGGTATGAGCTCTGGGGTACGGATACAGTATAAAGTGTAGGCTATAAAGGCTTTGTGTCTTATTACATCCATACCATGCTCTGTGCGCTCTCAGGTATGAGCTCTAGGGTACGGATACAGTAGAAAGTATAGACTATAAAGGCTTTGTGTCTTATTACATCCATACCATGCTCTGTGCGCTCTCAGGTATGAGCTCTGGAGTACGGATACAGTAGAAATTGTAGGTATAAAGGCTTTGTGTCTTACTACATCCATACCATGCTCTGTGTGTGCTCTCAGGTATGAGCTCTGGGGTACGGATACAGTAGAAAGTGTAGGCTATAAAGGCTTTGTGTCTTATTACATCCATACCATGCTCTGTGTGCGTTCTCAGGTATGAGCTCTGGAGTACGGATACAGTAGAAAGTATAGACTATAAAGGCTTTGTGTCTTATTACATCCATACCATGCTCTGTGTGCGCTCTCAGGTATGAGCTCCGGGGTACGGATACAGTAGAAAGTGTAGGCTATAAAGGCTTTGTGTCTTATTACATCCATACCATGCTCTGTGTGCGCTCTCAGGTATGAACTCTGGAGTACGGATACAGTAGAAAGTGTAGGCTATAAAGGCTTTGTGTCTTATTACATCTATACCATGCTCTGTGTGCACTCTCAGGTATGAGCTCTGGAGTACGGATACAGTAGAAAGTGTAGACTATAAAGGCTTTGTGTCTTATTACATCCATACCATGCTCTGTGTGTGCTCTCAGGTATGAGCTCTGGGGTACGGATACAGTAGAAAGTGTAGGCTATAAAGGCTTTGTGTCTTATTACATCCATACCATGCTCTGTGTGCGCTCTCAGGTATGAGCTCTGGGGTACGGATACAATGGAAAGTGTAGGCTATAAAGGCTTTGTGTCTTATTACATCCATACCATTCTCTGTGTGCGCTTTCAGGTATGAGCTCTGGGGTACGGATACAATAGAAAGTGTAGGCTATAAAGGCTTTGTGTCTTATTACATCTATACCATGCTCTGTGTGCGCTCTCAGGTATGAGCTCTGGAGTACGGATACAGTAGAAAGTGTAGACTATAAAGGCTTTGTGTCTTATTACATCTATACCATGCTCTGTGTGTGCTCTCAGGTATGAACTCTGGGGTACGGATACAGTAGAAAGTGTAGGCTATAAAGGCTTTGTGTCTTATTACATCCATACCATGCTCTGTGTGCGCTCTCAGGTATGAGCTCTGGGGTACGGATACAGTAGAAAGTGTAGGCTATAAAGGCTTTGTGTCTTATTACATCCATACCATGCTCTGTGTGCTCTCAGGTATGAGCTCTGGGGTACGGATACAGTAGAAAGTATAGACTATGAAGGCTTTGTGTCTTATTACATCCATACCATGCTCTGTGTGTGCTCTCAGGTATGAGCTCTGGGGTACGGATACAGTAGAAAGTGTAGGCTATAAAGGCTTTGTGTCTTATTGCATCCATACCATTCTCTGTGTGCTCTCAGGTATGAGCTCTGGGGTACGGATACAGTAGAAAGTGTAGGCTATAAAGGCTTTGTGTCTTATTACATCCATACCATGCTCTGTGTGTGCTCTCAGGTATGAGCTCTGGGGTACGGATACAGTAGAAAGTGTAGGCTATAAAGGCTTTGTGTCTTATTACATCCATACCATGCGCTGTGTGCTCTCAGGTATGACCTCTGGGGTACGGATACAGTAGAAAGTGTAGGCTATAAAGGCTTTGTGTCTTATTACATCTATACCTTGCTCTGTGTGCGCTCTCAGGTATGAGCTCTGGGGTACGGATACAGTAGAAAGTGTAGGCTATAAAGGCTTTGTGTCTTATTACATCCATACCATGCTCTGTGTGCGCTCTCAGGTATGAGCTCTGGGGTACGGATACAGTAGAAAGTGTAGGCTGTAAAGGCTTTGTGTCTTATTACATCCATACCATGCTCTGTGTGTGCTCTCAGGTATGAGCTCTGGGGTACGGATACAGTAGAAAGTGTAGACTATAAAGGCTTTGTGTCTTATTACATCCATACCATGCTCTGTGTGTGCTCTCAGGTATGAGCTCTGGGGTACGGATACAATAGAAAGTGTAGGCTATAAAGGCTTTGTGTCTTATTACATCCATACCATGCTCTGTGTGTGCTCTCAGGTATGAGCTCTGGGGTACGGATACAGTAGAAAGTGTAGGCTATAAAGGCTTTGTGTCTTATTACATCCATACCATGCTTTGTGTGCCCTCTCAGGTATGAGCTCTGGGGTACGGATACAGTAGAAAGTGTAGGTTATAAAGGCTTTGTGTCTTATTGCATCCATACCATGCTCTGTGTGCGCTCTCAGGTATGAGCTCTGGGGTACGGATACAGTAGAAAGTGTAGGCTGTAAAGGCTTTGTGTCTTATTACATCCATACCATTCTCTGTGTGCGCTCTCAGGTATGAGCTCTGGGGTACGGATACAGTAGAAAGTGTAGGCTATAAAGGCTTTGTGTCTTATTACATCCATACCATGCTCTGTGTGCACTCTCAGGTATGAGCTCTGGGGTACGGATACAGTAGAAAGTGTAGGCTATAAAGGCTTTGTGTCTAATTACATCCATACCATGCTCTGTGTGCGCTCTCAGGTATGAGCTCTGGGGTACGGATACAGTAGAAAGTGTAGGCTATAAAGGCTTTGTGTCTAATTACATCCATACCATGCTCTGTGTGTGCTCTCAGGTATGAGCTCTGGGGTACGGATACAGTAGAAAGTGTAGACTATAAAGGCTTTGTGTCTAATTACATCCATACCATGCTCTGTGTGCACTCTCAGGTATGAGCTCTGGGGTACGGATACAGTAGAAAGTGTAGGCTATAAAGGCTTTGTGTCTTATTACAGCCATACCATGCTCTGTGTGCGCTCTGAGGTATGAGCTCTGGGGTACGGATACAGTATAAAGTGTAGGCTACAAAGGCTTTGTGTCTTATTACATCCATACCATGCTCTGTGTGCTCTCAGGTATGAGCTCTGGGGTACGGATACAGTAGAAAGTGTAGGCTACAAAGGCTTTGTGTCTTATTACATCCATACCATGCTCTGTGTGCTCTCAGGTATGAGCTCTGGGGTACGGATACAGTATAAAGTGTAGGCTATAAAGGCTTTGTGTCTTATTACATCCATACCATGCTCTGTGTGCTCTCAGGTATGAGCTCTGGGGTACGGATACAGTATAAAGTGTAGGCTATAAAGGCTTTGTGTCTTATTACATCCATACCATGCTTTGTGTGCGCTCTCAGGTATGAGCTCTGGGGTACGGATACAGTATAAAGTGTAGGCTATAAAGGCTTTGTGTCTTATTACATCCATACCATGCTTTGTGTGCGCTCTCAGGTATGAGCTCTGGGGTACGGATACAGTAGAAAGTGTAGGCTATAAAGGCTTTGTGTCTTATTGCATCTATACCATGCTCTGTGTGCGCTCTCAGGTATGAGCTCTGGGGTACGGATACAGTATAAAGTGTAGGCTATAAAGGCTTTGTGTCTTATTACATCCATACCATGCTCTGTGTGCGCTCTCAGGTATGAGCTCTGGGGTACGGATACAGTATAAAGTGTAGGCTATAAAGGCTTTGTGTCTTATTACATCCATACCATGCTCTGTGTGCGCTCTCAGGTATGAGCTCTGGGGTACGGATACAGTAGAAAGTGTAGATTATAAAGGCTTTGTGTCTTATTACATCCATACCATGCTCTGTGTGTGCTCTCAGGTATGAGCTCTGGGGTACGGATACAGTAGAAAGTGTAGGCTGTAAAGGCTTTGTGTCTTATTACATCCATACCATGCTCTGTGTGTGCTCTCAGGTATGAGCTCTGGGGTACGGATACAGTAGAAAGTGTAGGCTATAAAGGCTTTGTGTCTTATTACATCCATACCATGCTCTGTGTGTGCTCTCAGGTATGAGCTCTGGGGTACGGATACAGTAGAAAGTGTAGGCTATAAAGGCTTTGTGCTTATTACATCCATACCATGCTCTGTGTGCGCTCTCAGGTATGAGCTCTGGGGTACGGATACAGTAGAAAGTGTAGGCTATAAAGGCTTTGTGTCTTATTACATCCATACCATGCTCTGTGTGTGCTCTCAGGTATGAGCTCTGGGGTACGGATACAGTAGAAAGTGTAGGCTATAAAGGCTTTGTGCTTATTACATCCATACCATGCTCTGTGTGCGCTCTCAGGTATGAGCTCTGGGGTACGGAAACAGTATAAAGTGTAGACTATAAAGGCTTTGTGTCTTATTACATCCATACCATGCTCTGTGTGCGCTCTCAGGTACGAGCTCTGGGGTACGGAAACAGTATAAAGTGTAGACTATAAAGGCTTTGTGTCTTATTACATCCATACCATGCTCTGTGTGCGCTCTCAGGTATGAGCTTTGGGGTACAGATACAATAGAAAGTGTAGGCTATAAAGGCTTTGTGTCTTATTACAACCATACCATTCTCTGTGTGCGCTCTCAGGTATGAGCTCTGGGGTATGGATACAGTAGAAAGTGTAGGCTATAAAGGCTTTGTGTCTTATTACAACCATACCATTCTCTGTGTGCGCTCTCAGGTATGAGCTCTGGGGTATGGATACAGTAGAAAGTGTAGGCTATAAAGGCTTTGTGTCTTATTACATCCATACCATGCTCTGTGTGCTCTCAGGCAGGAGCTCTGGGGTACGGACACAGTAGAAAGTGTAGACTATAAAGGCTTTGTGTCTTATTACATCCATACCATGCTCTGTGTGCGCTCTCAGGTATGAGCTCTGGGGTACAGATACAGTAGAAAGTGTAGGCTATAAAGGCTTTGTGTCTTATTACATCCATACCATGCTCTGTGTGCGCTCTCATGTATGAGCTCTGGGGTACGGATACAGTAGAAAGTGTAGGCTATAAAGGCTTTGTGTCTTATTACATCCATACCATGCTCTGTGTGCGCTCTCAGGTATGAGCTCTGGGGTACGGATACAGTAGAAAGTGTAGACTATAAAGGCTTTGTGTCTTATTACACCCATACCATGCTCTGTGTGTGCTCTCAGGTATGAGTTCTGGGGTACGGATACAATAGAAAGTGTAGGGTATAAAGGCTTTGTGTCTTATTACATCCATACCATGCTCTGTGTGGGCTCTCAGGTATGAGCTCTGGGGTACAGATACAGTAGAAAGTATAGACTATAAAGGCTTTGTGTCTTACTACATCCATACCATGCTCTGTGCGCGCTCTCAGTTATGAGCTCTGGGGTACGGATACAGTAGAAAGTATAGACTATAAAGGCTTTGTGTCTTATTACATCCATACCATGCTCTGTGTGCGCTCTCAGGTATGAGCTCTGGGGTACGGATACAGTACAAAGTGTAGGCTATAAAGGCTTTGTGTCTTATTACATCCATACCATGCTCTGTGTGTGCTCTCAGGTATGAGCTCTGGGGTGCGGATACAATAGAAAGTGTAGGGTATAAAGGCTTTGTGTCTTATTACATCCATACCATGCTCTGTGTGCGCTCTCAGGTATGAGCTCTGGGGTACAGATACAGTAGAAAGTGTAGACTATAAAGGCTTTGTGTCTTATTACATCCATGCCATGCTCTGTGTGCACTCTCAGGTATGAGCTCTGGGGTACAGATACAGTAGAAAGTGTAGGCTATAAAGGCTTTGTGTCTTATTACATCCATACCATGCTCTGTGTGCGCTCTCAGGTATGAGCTCTGGGGTACAGATACAATAGAAAGTGTAGACTATAAAGGCTTTGTGTCTTATTACATCCATACCATGCTCTCTGTGCGCTCTCAGGTATGAGCTCTGGGGTACGGATACAGTAGAAAGTGTAGGCTATAAAGGCTTTCTGTCTTATTACATCCATACCATGCTCTGTGTGCTCTCAGGTATGAGCTCTGGGGTACGGATACAGTAGAAAGTATAGACTATAAAGGCTTTGTGTCTTACTACATCCATACCATGCTCTGTGTGCGCTCTCAGGTATGAGCTCTGGGTTACGGATACAGTAGAAAGTGTAGGCTATAAAGGCTTTCTGTCTTATTACATCCATACCATGCTCTGTGTGTGCTCTCAGGTATGAGCTCTGGGGTACGGATACAGTAGAAAGTGTAGGCTATAAAGGCTTTGTGTCTTATTACATCCATACCATGCTGTGCGTGTGCTCTCAGGTATGAGCTCTGGGGTACGGATACAGTATAAAGTGTAGGCTATAAAGGCTTTGTGTCTTATTGCATCCATACCATGCTCTGTGCGCTCTCAGGTATGAGCTCTGGGGTACGGATACAGTATAAAGTGTAGGCTATAAAGGCTTTGTGTCTTATTGCATCCATACCATGCTCTGTGTGCGCTCTCAGGTATGAGCTCTGGGGTACAGATACAGTATAAAGTATAGACTATAAAGGCTTTGTGTCTTACTACATCCATACCATGCTCTGTGTGCGCTCTCAGGTATGAGCTCTGGGTTACGGATACAGTAGAAAGTGTAGGCTATAAAGGCTTTGTGTCTTATTACATCCATACCATGCTCTGTGTGCGCTCTCAGGTATGAGCTCTGGGGTACGGATACAGTAGAAAGTGTAGGCTATAAAGGCTTTGTGTCTTATTACATCCATACCATGCTCTGTGTGTGCTCTCAGGTATGAGCTCTGGGGTACGGATACAGTAGAAAGTGTAGGCTATAAAGGCTTTGTGTCTTATTACATCCATACCATGCTCTGTGTGCGCTCTCAGGTATGAGTTCTGGGGTACGGATACAGTAGAAAGTGTAGGCTATAAAGGCTTTGTGTCTTATTACATCCATACCATGCTCTGTGTGCGCTCTCAGGTATGAGCTCTGGGGTACGGATACAGTAGAAAGTGTAGACTATAAAGGCTTTGTGTCTTATTACATCCATACCATGCTCTGTGTGCGATCTCAGGTATGAGCTCTGGGGTGCGGATACAGTAGAAAGTCTAGGCTATAAAGGCTTTGTGTCTTATTACATCCATACCATGCTCTGTGTGTGCTCTCAGGTATGAGCTCTGGGGTACGGATACAGTAGAAATTGTAGGTATAAAGGCTTTATGTCTTATTACATCCATACCATGCTGTGCGTGTGCTCTCAGGTATGAGCTCTGGGGTACGGATACAGTAGAAAGTGTAGGCTATAAAGGCTTTGTGTCTTATTACATCCATACCATGCTCTGTGTGCTCTCAGGTATGAGCTCTGGGGTACGGATACAGTATAAAGTGTAGGCTATAAAGGCTTTGTGTCTTATTGCATCCATACCATGCTCTGTGTGCGCTCTCAGGTATGAGCTCTGGGGTACAGATACAGTATAAAGTGTAGGCTATAAAGGCTTTGTGTCTTATTACATCCATACCATGCTCTGTGTGTGCTCTCAGGTATGAGCTCTGGGGTACAGATACAGTATAAAGTGTAGGCTATAAAGGCTTTGTGTCTTATTACATCCATACCATGCTCTGCGTGCGCTCTCAGGTATGAGCTCTGGGGTACGGATACAGTAGAAAGTGTAGACTATAAAGGCTTTGTGTCTTATTACATCCATACCATGCTCTGTGTGCGCTCTCAGGTATGAGCTCTGGGGTACGGATACAGTAGAAAGTGTAGGCTATAAAGGCTTTGTGTCTTATTACATTCATACCATGCTCTGTGTGCTCTCAGGTATGAGCTCTGGGGTACGGATACAATAGAAAGTGTAGGGTATAAAGACTTTGTGTCTTATTACATCCATACCATGCTCTGTGTGCGCTCTCAGGTATGAGCTCTGGGGTACGGATACAGTAGAAAGTGTAGACTATAAAGGCTTTGTGTCTTATTACATCCATACCATGCTCTGTGTGCTCTCAGGTATGAGCTCTGGGGTACAGATACAGTAGAAAGTGTAGACTATAAAGGCTTTGTGTCTTATTACATCCATACCATGCTCTGTGTGTGCTCTCAGGTATGAGCTCTGGGGTATGGATACAGTAGAAAGTGTAGACTATAAAGGCTTTGTGCCTTATTACATCCATACCATGCTCTGTGTGCGCTCTCAGGTATGAGCTCTGGGGTACAGATACAGTAGAAAGTATAGACTATAAAGGCTTTGTGTCTTACTACATCCATACCATGCTCTGTGCGCGCTCTCAGGTATGAGCTCTGGGGTACGGATACAGTAGAAAGTGTAGACTATAAAGGCTTTGTGTCTTACTACATCCATACCATGCTCTGTGTGTGCTCTCAGGTATGAGCTCTGGGGTACGGATACAGTAGAATGTATAGACTATAAAGGCTTTGTGTCTTACTACATCCATACCATGCTCTGTGTGCGCTCTCAGGTATGAGCTCTGGGGTACAGATACAATAGAAAGTGTAGGCTATAAAGGCTTTGTGTCTTATTACATCCATACCATGCTCTGTGCGCTCTCAGGTATGAGCTCTGGGGTACGGATACAGTAGAAAGTGTAGGCTATAAAGGCTTTGTGTCTTATTACATCCATACCATGCTCTGTGTGCGCTCTCAGGTATGAGCTCTGGGGTACAGATACAGTAGAAAGTGTAGGCTATAAAGGCTTTGTGTCTTATTACATCCATACCATGCTCTGTGTGTGCTCTCAGGTATGAGCTCTGGGGTACGGATACAGTAGAAAGTGTAGGCTATAAAGGCTTTGTGCTTATTACATCCATACCATGCTCTGTGTGTGCTCTCGGGTATGAGCTATGGGGTACGGATACAGTAGAAAGTGTAGACTATAAAGGCTTTGTGTCTTATTGCATCCATACCATGCTCTGTGTGCACTCTCAGGTATGAGCTCTGGGGTACGGATACAGTAGAAAGTGTATACTATAAAGGCTATGTGTCTTATTACATCCTTACCATGCTCTGTGTGCGCTCTCAGGTATGAGGTCTGGGGTACGGATACAGTAGAAAGTATAGACTATAAAGGCTTTGTGTCTTATTACATCCATACCATGCTCTGTGTGCGCTCTCAGGTATGAGCTCTGGGGTACGGATACAGTAGAAAGTGTAGGCTATAAAGGCTTTGTGTCTTATTACATCCATACCATGCTCTGTGTGTGCTCTCAGGTATGAGCTCTGGGGTACGGATACAGTAGAAAGTGTAGGCTATAAAGGCTTTGTGTCTTATTACATCCATACCATGCTCTGTGTGCTCTCAGGTATGAGCTCTGGGGTACGGATACAGTATAAAGTGTAGGCTATAAAGGCTTTGTGTCTTATTACATCCATACCATGCTCTGTGTGTGCTCTCAGGTATGAGCTCTGGGGTGCGGATACAATAGAAAGTGTAGGGTATAAAGGCTTTGTGTCTTATTACATCCATACCATGCTCTGTGTGCGCTCTCAGGTATGAGCTCTGGGGTACAGATACAGTAGAAAGTGTAGACTATAAAGGCTTTGTGTCTTATTACATCCATACCATGCTCTGTGTGTGCTCTCAGGTATGAGCTCTGGGGTACAGATACAGTAGAAAGTGTAGGCTATAAAGGCTTTGTGTCTTATTACATCCATACCATGCTCTGTGTGTGCTCTCAGGTATGAGCTCTGGGGTGCGGATACAATAGAAAGTGTAGGCTATAAAGGCTTTGTGTCTTATTACATCCATACCATGCTCTGTGTGCACTCTCAGGTATGAGCTCTGGGGTACAGATACAATAGAAAGTGTAGGCTATAAAGGCTTTGTGTCTTATTACATCCATACCATGCTCTGTGTGCACTTTCAGGTATGAGCTCTGGGGTACAGATACAATAGAAAGTGTAGACTATAAAGGCTTTGTGTCTTATTACATCCATACCATGCTCTCTGTGCGCTCTCAGGTATGAGCTCTGGGGTACGGATACAGTAGAAAGTGTAGGCTATAAAGGCTTTCTGTCTTATTACATCCATACCATGCTCTGTGTGTGCTCTCAGGTATGAACTCTGGGGTACGGATACAGTAGAAAGTGTAGACTATAAAGGCTTTGTGTCTTATTACATCCATACCATGCTGTGCGTGTGCTCTCAGGTATGAGCTCTGGGGTACGGATACAGTATAAAGTGTAGGCTATAAAGGCTTTGTGTCTTATTGCATCCATACCATGCTCTGTGCGCTCTCAGGTATGAGCTCTGGGGTACGGATACAGTATAAAGTGTAGGCTATAAAGGCTTTGTGTCTTATTGCATCCATACCATGCTCTGTGTGTGCTCTCAGGTATGAGCTCTGGGGTACAGATACAGTATAAAGTGTAGGCTATAAAGGCTTTGTGTCTTATTGCATCCATACCATGCTCTGTGCGCTCTCAGGTATGAGCTCTGGGGTACGGATACAGTATAAAGTGTAGGCTATAAAGGCTTTGTGTCTTATTACATCCATACCATGCTCTGTGTGCGCTCTCAGGTATGAGCTCTGGGGTACAGATACAGTATAAAGTGTAGGCTATAAAGGCTTTGTGTCTTATTACATCCATACCATGCTCTGTGTGCACTCTCAGGTATGAGCTCTGGGGTACAGATACAGTGGAAAGTGTAGGCTATAAAGGCTTTGTGTCTTATTACATCCATACCATGCTCTGTGTGCGCTCTCAGGTATGAGCTCTGGGGTACGGATACAGTAGAAAGTATAGACTATAAAGGCTTTGTGTCTTACTACATCCATACCATGCTCTGTGTGCGCTCTCAGGTATGAGCTCTGGGTTACGGATACAGTAGAAAGTGTAGGCTATAAAGGCTTTGTGTCTTATTACATCCATACCATGCTCTGTGTGTGCTCTCAGGTATGAGCTCTGGGGTACGGATACAGTAGAAAGTATAGACTATAAAGGCTTTGTGTCTTACTACATCCATACCATGCTTTGTGTGCGCTCTCAGGTATGAGTTCTGGGGTACGGATACAGTAGAAAGTGTAGGCTATAAAGGCTTTGTGTCTTATTACATCCATGCCATGCTCTGTGTGCGCTCTCAGGTATGAGCTCTGGGGTACGGATACAGTAGAAAGTGTAGACTATAAAGGCTTTGTGTCTTATTACATCCATACCATGCTCTGTGTGCGCTCTCAGGTATGAGCTCTGGGGTACGGATACAATAGAAAGTGTAGGGTATAAAGGCTTTGTGTCTTATTACATCCATACCATGCTCTGTGTGTGCTCTCAGGTATGAGCTCTGGGGTACGGATACAGTAGAAAGTGTAGACTATAAAGGCTTTGTGTCTTATTACATCCATACCATGCTCTGTGTGCGATCTCAGGTATGAGCTCTGGGGTGCGGATACAGTAGAAAGTCTAGGCTATAAAGGCTTTGTGTCTTATTACATCCATACCATGCTCTCTGTGTGCTCTCAGGTATGAGCTCTGGGGTACGGATACAGTAGAAAGTGTAGGCTATAAAGGCTTTGTGTCTTATTACATCCATACCATGCTCTGTGTGCTCTCAGGTATGAGCTCTGGGGTACGGATACAGTAGAAAGTGTAGGCTATAAAGGCTTTGTGTCTTATTGCATCCATACCATGCTCTGTGTGCGCTCTCAGGTATGAGCTCTGGGGTACAGATACAGTATAAAGTGTAGGCTATAAAGGCTTTGTGTCTTATTACATCCATACCATGCTCTGTGTGTGCTCTCAGGTATGAGCTCTGGGGTACAGATACAGTATAAAGTGTAGGCTATAAAGGCTTTGTGTCTTATTACATCCATACCATGCTCTGTGTGCGCTCTCAGGTATGAGCTCTGGGGTACGGATACAGTAGAAAGTGTAGGCTATAAAGGCTTTGTGTCTTATTACATCCATACCATGCTCTGTGTGCGCTCTCAGGTATGAGCTCTGGGGTACGGATACAGTAGAAAGTGTAGGCTATAAAGACTATGTGTCTTATTACATCCATACCATGCTCTGTGTGCATTCTCAGGTATGAGCTCTGGGGTACAGATACAGTAGAAAGTGTAGGCTATAAAGGCTTTGTGTCTTATTACATTCATACCATGCTCTGTGTGCTCTCAGGTATGAGCTCTGGGGTACGGATACAATAGAAAGTGTAGGGTATAAAGACTTTGTGTCTTATTACATCCATACCATGCTCTGTGTGCGCTCTCAGGTATGAGCTCTGGGGTACGGATACAGTAGAAAGTATAGACTATAAAGGCTTTGTGTCTTATTACATCCATACCATGCTCTGTGTGCTCTCAGGTATGAGCTCTGGGGTACAGATACAGTAGAAAGTGTAGACTATAAAGGCTTTGTGTCTTATTACATCCATACCATGCTCTGTGTGTGCTCTCAGGTATGAGCTCTGGGGTACGGATACAGTAGAAAGTGTAGACTATAAAGGCTTTGTGCCTTATTACATCCATACCATGCTCTGTGTGCGCTCTCAGGTATGAGCTCTGGGGTACAGATACAGTAGAAAGTGTAGACTATAAAGGCTTTGTGTCTTACTACATCCATACCATGCTCTGTGCGCGCTCTCAGGTATGAGCTCTGGGGTACGGATACAATAGAAAGTGTAGACTATAAAGGCTTTGTGTCTTACTACATCCATACCATGCTCTGTGTGCGCTCTCAGGTATGAGCTCTGGGGTACGGATACAGTAGAAAGTGTAGGCTATAAAGGCTTTGTGCCTTATTACATCCATACCATGCTCTGTGTGCGCTCTCAGGTATGAGCTCTGGGGTACAGATACAGTAGAAAGTATAGACTATAAAGGCTTTGTGTCTTACTACATCCATACCATGCTCTGTGCGCGCTCTCAGGTATGAGCTCTGGGGTACGGATACAGTAGAAAGTGTAGGCTATAAAGGCTTTGTGTCTTATTACATCCATACCATGCTCTGTGTGTGCTCTCAGGTATGATCTCTGGGGTACAGATACAGTAGAAAGTGTAGGCTATAAAGGCTTTGTGTCTTATTACATCCATACCATGCTCTGTGTGTGCTCTCAGGTATGAGCTCTGGGGTACGAATACAGTAGAAAGTGTAGGATATAAAGGCTTTGTGTCTTATTGCATCCATACCATGCTCTGTGTGCTCTCAGGTATGAGCTCTGGGGTACAGATACAATAGAAAGTGTAGGCTATAAAGGCTTTGTGTCTTATTACATCCATACCATGCTCTGTGCGCTCTCAGGTATGAGCTCTGGGGTACGGATACAGTAGAAAGTGTAGGCTATAAAGGCTTTGTGTCTTATTACATACATACCATGCTCTGTGTGCGCTCTCAGGTATGAGCTCTGGGGTACGGATACAGTAGAAAGTGTAGACTATAAAGGCTTTGTGTCTTATTACATCCATACCATGCTCTGTGTGTGCTCTCAGGTATGAGCTCTGGGGTACGGATACAGTAGAAAGTGTAGACTATAAAGGCTTTGTGCCTTATTACATCCATACCATGCTCTGTGTGCGCTCTCAGGTATGAGCTCTGGGGTACAGATACAGTAGAAAGTGTAGACTATAAAGGCTTTGTGTCTTATTACATACATACCATGCTCTGTGTGCGCTCTCAGGTATGAGCTCTGGGGTACGGATACAGTAGAAAGTGTAGACTATAAAGGCTTTGTGTCTTATTACATCCATACCATGCTCTGTGTGTGCTCTCAGGTATGAGCTCTGGGGTACGGATACAGTAGAAAGTGTAGACTATAAAGGCTTTGTGCCTTATTACATCCATACCATGCTCTGTGTGCGCTCTCAGGTATGAGCTCTGGGGTACGGATACAGTAGAAAGTGTAGGCTATAAAGGCTTTGTGTCTTATTACATCCATACCATGCTCTGTGTGCTCTCAGGTATGAGCTCTGGGGTACAGATACAGTAGAAAGTGTAGACTATAAAGGCTTTGTGTCTTATTACATCCATACCATGCTCTGTGTGTGCTCTCAGGTATGAGCTCTGGGGTACGGATACAGTAGAAAGTGTAGACTATAAAGGCTTTGTGCCTTATTACATCCATACCATGCTCTGTGTGCGCTCTCAGGTATGAGCTCTGGGGTACAGATACAGTAGAAAGTGTAGACTATAAAGGCTTTGTGTCTTACTACATCCATACCATGCTCTGTGCGCGCTCTCAGGTATGAGCTCTGGGGTACGGATACAATAGAAAGTGTAGACTATAAAGGCTTTGTGTCTTACTACATCCATACCATGCTCTGTGTGTGCTCTCAGGTATGAGCTCTGGGGTACGGATACAGTAGAAAGTGTAGGCTATAAAGGCTTTGTGCCTTATTACATCCATACCATGCTCTGTGTGCGCTCTCAGGTATGAGCTCTGGGGTACAGATACAGTAGAAAGTATAGACTATAAAGGCTTTGTGTCTTACTACATCCATACCATGCTCTGTGCGCGCTCTCAGGTATGAGCTCTGGGGTACGGATACAGTAGAAAGTATAGACTATAAAGGCTTTGTGTCTTACTACATCCATACCATGCTCTGTGTGCGCTCTCAGGTATGAGCTCTGGGGTACAGATACAATAGAAAGTGTAGGCTATAAAGGCTTTGTGTCTTATTACATCCATACCATGCTCTGTGCGCTCTCAGGTATGAGCTCTGGGGTACGGATACAGTAGAAAGTGTAGGCTATAAAGGCTTTGTGTCTTATTACATACATACCATGCTCTGTGTGCGCTCTCAGGTATGAGCTCTGGGGTACGGATACAGTAGAAAGTGTAGGCTATAAAGGCTTTGTGTCTTATTACATCCATACCATGCTCTGTGTGTGCTCTCAGGTATGAGCTCTGGGGTACGGATACAGTAGAAAGTGTAGGCTATAAAGGCTTTGTGCTTATTACATCCATACCATGCTCTGTGTGTGCTCTCGGGTATGAGCTCTGGGGTACGGATACAGTAGAAAGTGTAGGATATAAAGGCTTTGTGTCTTATTGCATCCATACCATGCTCTGTGTGCACTCTCAGGTATGAGCTCTGGGGTACAGATACAGTAGAAAGTGTATACTATAAAGGCTATGTGTCTTATTACATCCATACCATGCTCTGTGTGCGCTCTCAGGTATGAGGTCTGGGGTACGGATACAGTAGAAAGTATAGACTATAAAGGCTTTGTGTCTTATTACATCCATACCATGCTCTGTGTGCGCTCTCAGGTATGATCTCTGGGGTACAGATACAGTAGAAAGTGTAGGCTATAAAGGCTTTGTGTCTTATTACATCCATACCATGCTCTGTGTGTGCTCTCAGGTATGAGCTCTGGGGTACGAATACAGTAGAAAGTGTAGGATATAAAGGCTTTGTGTCTTATTGCATCCATACCATGCTCTATGTGTGCTCTCAGGTATGAGCTCTGGGGTACGGATACAGTAGAAAGTGTAGGCTATAAAGGCTTTGTGTCTTATTACATCCATACCTTGCTCTGTGTGCTCTCAGGTATGAGCTCCGGAGTACGGATACAGTAGAAAGTGTAGGCTATAAAGGCTTTGTGCTTATTACATCCATACCATGCTCTGTGTGTGCTCTCGGGTATGAGCACTGGGGTACGGATACAGTAGAAAGTGTAGGATATAAAGGCTTTGTGTCTTATTGCATCCATACCATGCTCTGTGTGCACTCTCAGGTATGAGCTCTGGGGTACAGATACAGTAGAAAGTGTATACTATAAAGGCTATGTGTCTTATTACATCCATACCATGCTCTGTGTGTGCTCTCAGGTATGAGCTCTGGGGTACGGATACAGTAGAAAGTGTAGGCTATAAAGGCTTTGTGTCTTATTACATCCATACCATGCTCTGTGTGCGCTCTCAGGTATGAGCTCTGGGGTACGGATACAGTAGAAAGTATAGACTATAAAGGCTTTGTGTCTTACTACATCCATACCAT
Organism: Phyllobates terribilis; assembly: GCF_046119375.1. NCBI lineage: Eukaryota > Metazoa > Chordata > Amphibia > Anura > Dendrobatidae > Phyllobates > Phyllobates terribilis. The sequence goes on from NW_027362762.1 coordinate 699,277,875, forward strand.
GCTCTGTGTGTGCTCTCAGGTATGAGCTCTGGGGTACGGATACAGTAGAAAGTATAGACTATAAAGGCTTTCTGTCTTATTACATCCATACCGTGCTCTGTGTGCACTCTCAGGTATGAGCTCTGGGGTACAGATACAGTAGAAAGTGTATACTATAAAGGCTATGTGTCTTATTACATCCATACCATGCTCTGTGTGTGCTCTCGGGTATGAGCTCTGGGGTACGGATACAGTAGAAAGTGTAGACTATAAAGGCTTTGTGTCTTATTACATCCATACCATGCTCTGTGTGCGCTCTCAGGTATGAGCTCTGGGGTACAGATACAGTAGAAAGTGTAGGCTATAAAGGCTTTGTGTCTTATTACATCCATACCATGCTGTGTGTGCTCTCAGGTATGAGCTCTGGGGTACGGATACAGTAGAAAGTGTAGACTATAAAGGCTATGTGTCTTATTACATCCATACCATGCTGTGTGTGCTCTCAGGTATGAGCTCTGGGGTACGGATACAGTAGAAAGTGTAGACTATAAAGGCTTTGTGTCTTATTACATCCATACCATGCTGTGTGTGCTCTCAGGTATGAGCTCTGGGGTACGGATACAGTAGAAAGTGTAGGCTATAAAGGCTTTGTGTCTTATTGCATCCATACCATGCTCTGTGTGCACTCTCAGGTATGAGCTCTGGGGTACAGATACAGTAGAAAGTGTATACTATAAAGGCTATGTGTCTTATTACATCCATACCATGCTCTGTGTGCGCTCTCAGGTATGAGGTCTGGGGTACAGATACAGTAGAAAGTATAGACTATAAAGGCTTTGTGTCTTATTACATCCATACCCTGCTCTGTGTGTGCTCTCAGGTATGAGCTCTGGGGTACGGATACAGTAGAAAGTGTAGGCTATAAAGGCTTTGTGTCTTATTACATCCATACCATGCTCTGTGTGTGCTCTCAGGTATGAGCTCTGGGGTACGGATACAGTAGAAATTGTAGGTATAAAGGCTTTGTGTCTTATTACATCCATACCATGCTCTGTGTGTGCTCTCAGGTATGAGCTCTGGGGTACGGATACAGTAGAAAGTGTAGGCTATAAAGGCTTTTTGTCTTATTGCATCTATACCATGCTCTGTGTGCACTCTCAGGTATGAGCTCTGGGGTACGGATACAGTATAAAGTGTAGGCTATAAAGGCTTTTTGTCTTATTGCATCCATACCATGCTCTGTGTGCGCTCTCAGGTATGAGCTCTGGGGTACGGATACAGTAGAAAGTGTAGGCTATAAAGGCTTTGTGTCTTATTACATCCATACCATGCTCTGTGTGTGCTCTCAGGTATGAGCTCTGGGGTACGGATACAGTAGAAAGTGTAGGCTATAAAGGCTTTGTGTCTTAATACATCCATACCATGCTCTGTGTGTGCTCTCAGGTATGAGCTCTGGGGTACAGATACAGTAGAAAGTGTAGGCTATAAAGGCTTTGTGTCTTATTACATCCATACCATGCTGTGCGTGTGCTCTCAGGTATGAGCTCTGGGGTACGGATACAGTAGAAAGTGTAGACTATAAAGGCTTTGTGTCTTATTACATCCATACCATGCTGTGCGTGTGCTCTCAGGTATGAGCTCTGGGGTACGGATACAGTAGAAAGTGTAGGCTATAAAGGCTTTGTGTCTTATTACATCCATACCTTGCTCTGTGTGAGCTCTCAGGTATGAGCTCTGGGGTACGGATACAGTAGAAAGTGTAGGGTATAAAGGCTTTGTGTCTTATTACATCCATACCATTCTCTGTGTGCGCTCTCAGGCAGGAGCTCTGGGGTACGGATACAGTAGAAAGTATAGACTATAAAGGCTTTGTGTCTTATTACATCCATACCATGCTCTGTGTGCGCTCTCAGGTAAGAGCTCTGGGGTACGGATACAGTAGAAATTGTAGGTATAAAGGCTTTGTGTCTTATTACATCCATACCATGCTTTGTGTGCGCTCTCAGGTATGAGCTCTGGGGTATGGATACAGTAGAAAGTGTAGGCTATAAAGGCTTTGTGTCTTATTACATCCATACCATGCTCTGTGTGCGCTCTCAGGTATGAGCTCTGGGGTACGGATACAGTAGAAAGTGTAGGCTATAAAGGCTTTGTGTCTTATTACATCCATACCATGCTTTGTGTGCGCTCTCAGGTATGAGCTCTGGGGTATGGATACAGTAGAAAGTGTAGGCTATAAAGGCTTTGTGTCTTATTACATCCATACCATGCTCTGTGTGTGCTCTCAGGTATGAGCTCTGGGGTGCGGATACAATAGAAAGTGTAGGTTATAAAGGCTTTGTGTCTTACTACATCCATACCATGCTCTGTGTGCGCTCTCAGGTATGAGCTCTGGGGTACAGATACAGTAGAAATTGTAGGTATAAAGGCTTTGTGTCTTATTACATCCATACCATGCTCTGTGTGTGCTCTCAGGTATGAGCTCTGGGGTACGGATACAGTAGAAAGTATAGACTATAAAGGCTTTGTGTCTTACTACATCCATACCATGCTCTGTGTGCGCTCTCAGGTATGAGCTCTGGGGTACGGATACAGTAGAAAGTGTAGGCTATAAAGGCTTTGTGTCTTATTACATCCATACCATGCTCTGTGTGCGCTCTCAGGTATGAGCTCTGGGGTACGGATACAGTAGAAAGTGTAGGCTATAAAGGCTTTGTGTCTTATTACATCCATACCATGCTCTGTGTGTGCTCTCAGGTATGAGCTCTGGGGTACGGATACAGTAGAAATTGTAGGTATAAAGGCTTTGTGTCTTATTACATCCATACCATGCTCTGTGTGTGCTCTCAGGTATGAGCTCTGGGGTACGGATACAGTAGAAAGTATAGACTATAAAGGCTTTGTGTCTTACTACATCCATACCATGCTCTGTGTGCGCTCTCAGGTATGAGCTCTGGGGTACGGATACAGTAGAAAGTGTAGGCTATAAAGGCTTTGTGTCTTATTACATCCATACCATGCTCTGTGTGCGCTCTCAGGTATGAGCTCTGGGGTACGGATACAGTAGAAAGTGTAGGCTATAAAGGCTTTGTGTCTTATTACATCCATACCATGCTCTGTGTGCGCTCTCAGGTATGAGCTCTGGGGTACGGATACAGTAGAAAGTGTAGGCTATAAAGGCTTTGTGTCTTATTGCATCCATACCATGCTCTGTGTGCGCTCTCAGGTATGAGCTCTGGGGTACGGATACAGTAGAAAGTGTAGGCTATAAAGGCTTTGTGTCTTATTACATCCATACCATGCTCTGTGTGCGCTCTCAGGTATGAGCTCTGGGGTACAGATACAGTAGAAAGTGTAGACTATAAAGGCTTTGTGTCTTATTGCATCCATACCATGCTCTGTGTGCGCTCTCAGGTATGAGCTCTGGGGTACGGATACAGTAGAAAGTGTAGGCTATAAAGGCTTTGTGTCTTATTACATCCATACCATGCTCTGTGTGCACTCTCAGGTATGAGCTCTGGGGTACGGATACAGTAGAAAGTGTAGGCTATAAAGGCTTTGTGTCTTATTGCATCCATACCATGCTCTGTGTGCGCTCTCAGGTATGAGCTCTGGGGTACAGATACAGTAGAAAGTGTAGACTATAAAGGCTTTGTGTCTTATTGCATCCATACCATGCTCTGTGTGCGCTCTCAGGTATGAGCTCTGGGGTACGGATACAGTAGAAAGTGTAGGCTATAAAGGCTTTGTGTCTTATTACATCCATACCATGCTCTGTGTGCGCTCTCAGGTATGAGCTCTGGGGTACGGGTACAGTATAAAGTGTAGGCTATAAAGGCTTTGTGTCTTATTACATCCATACCATGCTCTGTGTGCGCTCTCAGGTATGAGCTCTGGGGTACGGATACAGTAGAAAGTGTAGACTATAAAGGCTTTGTGTCTTATTACATCCATACCATGCTGTGCGTGTGCTCTCAGGTATGAGCTCTGGGGTACGGATACAGTAGAAAGTGTAGGCTATAAAGGCTTTGTGTCTTATTACATCCATACCATGCTCTGTGTGCTCTCAGGTATGAGCTCTGGGGTGCGGATACAATAGAAAGTGTAGGTTATAAAGGCTTTGTGTCTTATTACATCCATACCATGCTCTGTGTGTGCTCTCAGGTATGAGCTCTGGGGTACAGATACAGTAGAAAGTGTAGACTATAAAGGCTTTGTGTCTTATTACATCCATACCATGCTCTGTGTGTGCTTTCTGGTATGAGCTGTGGGGTTCGGATACAGTAGAAAGTGTAGGCTATAAAGGCTTTGTGTCTTATTACATCCATACCATGCTCTGTGTGCGCTCTCAGGTATGAGCTCTGGGGTACAGATACAGTAGAAAGTGTAGGCTATAAAGGCTTTGTGTCTTATTACATCCATACCATGCTCTGTGTGCTCTCAGGTATGAGCTCTGGGGTGCGGATACAATAGAAAGTGTAGGCTATAAAGGCTTTGTGTCTTATTACATCCATACCATGCTTTGTGTGCGCTCTCAGGTATGAGCTCTGGGGTACGGATACAGTAGAAATTGTAGGTATAAAGGCTTTGTGTCTTATTACATCCATACCATGCTCTGTGTGTGCTCTCAGGTATGAGCTCTGGGGTACGGATACAGTAGAAAGTGTAGACTATAAAGGCTTTGTGTCTTATTACATCCATACCTTGCTCTGTGTGTGCTCTCAGGTATGAGCTCTGGGGTACGGATACAGTAGAAAGTGTAGGCTATAAAGGCTTTGTGTCTTATTACATCCATACCATGCTTTGTGTGCGCTCTCAGGTATGAGCTCTGGGGTACGGATACAGTAGAAATTGTAGGTATAAAGGCTTTGTGTCTTATTACATCCATACCATGCTCTGTGTGTGCTCTCAGGTATGAGCTCTGGGGTACGGATACAGTAGAAAGTGTAGGCTATAAAGGCTTTGTGTCTTATTACATCCATACCATGCTCTGTGTGCGCTCTCAGGTATGAGCTCTGGGGTACGGATACAGTATAAAGTGTAGACTATAAAGGCTTTGTGTCTTATTACATCCATACCATGCTCTGTGTGTGCTCTCAGGTATGAGCTCTGGGGTACGGATACAGTAGAAATTGTAGGTATAAAGGCTTTGTGTCTTATTACATCCATACCATGCTTTGTGTGCGCTCTCAGGTATGAGCTCTGGGGTACGGATACAGTATAAAGTGTAGGCTATAAAGGCTTTGTGTCTTATTACATCCATACCATGCTCTGTGTGCGCTCTCAGGTATGAGCTCTGGGGAACGGATACAGTAGAAAGTGTAGGCTATAAAGGCTTTGTGTCTAATTACATCCATACCATACTTTGTGTGCGCTCTCAGGTATGAGCTCTGGGGTACGGATACAGTAGAAAGTGTAGGCTATAAAGGCTTTGTGTCTAATTACATCCATACCATGCTTTGTGTGCGCTCTCAGGCAGGAGCTCTGGGGTACGGATACAGTAGAAAGTGTAGGCTATAAAGGCTTTGTGTCTAATTACATCCATACCATGCTTTGTGTGCGCTCTCAGGTATGAGCTCTGGGGTACGGATACAGTAGAAAGTGTAGGCTATAAAGGCTTTGTGTCTTATTACATCCATACCATGCTCTGTGTGTGCTCTCAGGTATGAGCTCTGGGGTACAGATACAGTAGAAAGTGTAGACTATAAAGGCTTTGTGTCTTATTACATCCATACCATGCTCTGTGTGCGCTCTCAGGTATGAGCTATGGGGTACAGATACAGTAGAAAGTGTAGGCTATAAAGGCTTTGTGTCTTATTACATCCATACCATGCTCTGTGTGCGCTCTCAGGTATGAGCTCTGGGGTACGGATACAGTAGAAAGTGTAGGCTATAAAGGCTTTGTGTCTTATTACATCCATACCATGCTCTGTGTGCGCTCTCAGGTATGAGCTCTGGGGTACAGATACAGTAGAAAGTGTAGGCTATAAAGGCTTTGTGTCTTATTACATCCATACCATGCTCTGTGTGCGCTCTCAGGTATGAGCTCTGGGGTACGGATACAGTATAAAGTGTAGGCTATAAAGGCTTTGTGTCTTATTACATCCATACCATGCTCTGTGTGCGCTCTCAGGTATGAGCTCTGGGGTACGGATACAATAGAAAGTGTAGACTATAAAGGCTTTGTGTCTTATTACACCCATACCATGCTCTGTGTGTGCTCTCAGGTATGAGTTCTGGGGTACGGATACAATAGAAAGTGTAGGGTATAAAGGCTTTGTGTCTTATTACATCCATACCATGCTCTGTGTCCGCTCTCAGGTATGAGCTCTGGGGTACGGATACAATAGAAAGTGTAGACTATAAAGGCTTTGTGTCTTATTACACCCATACCATGCTCTGTGTGTGCTCTCAGGTATGAGCTCTGGGGTACGGATACAATAGAAAGTGTAGACTATAAAGGCTTTGTGTCTTATTACATCCATACCATGCTCTGTGCGTGCTCTCAGGTATGAGCTCTGGGGTACGGATACAATAGAAAGTGTAGACTATAAAGGCTTTGTGTCTTATTACACCCATACCATGCTCTGTGTGCGCTCTCAGGTATGAGCTCTGGGGTACGGATACAATAGAAAGTGTAGACTATAAAGGCTTTGTGTCTTATTACATCCATACCATGCTCTGTGTGCACTCTCAGGTATGAGCTCTGGGGTACGGATACAGTAGAAAGTGTAGACTATAAAGGCTTTGTGTCTTATTACATCCATATCATGCTCTGTGTGTGCTCTCAGGTATGAGCTCTGGGGTACGGATACAGTAGAAAGTATAGACTATAAAGGCTTTGTGTCTTATTACATCCATACCATGCTCTGTGTGCGCTCTCAGGTATGAGCTCTGGGGTACGGATACAATAGAAAGTGTAGGGTATAAAGGCTTTGTGTCTTATTACATCCATACCATGCTCTGTGTGCGCTCTCAGGTATGAGCTCTGGGGTACAGATACAGTAGAAAGTGTAGGCTATAAAGGCTTTGTGTCTTATTACATCCATGCCATGCTCTGTGTGCACTTTCAGGTATGAGCTCTGGGGTACGGATACAGTAGAAAGTGTAGGCTATAAAGGCTTTGTGTCTTATTACATCCATACCATGCTCTGTGTGCTCTCAGGTATGAGCTCTGGGGTACGGATACAGTATAAAGTGTAGGCTATAAAGGCTTTGTGTCTTATTGCATCCATACCATGCTCTGTGCGCTCTCAGGTATGAGCTCTGGGGTACAGATACAGTATAAAGTGTAGGCCATAAAGGCTTTGTGTCTTATTACATCCATACCATGCTCTGTGTGCGCTCTCAGGTATGAGCTCTGGGGTACGGATACAGTATAAAGTGTAGGCTATAAAGGCTTTGTGTCTTATTACATCCATACCATGCTCTGTGTGTGCTCTCAGGTATGAGCTCTGGGCTACGGATACAGTAGAAAGTGTAGACTATAAAGGCTTTGTGTCTTACTACATCCATACCATGCTCTGTGTGCATTCTCAGGTATGAGCTCTGGGGTACAGATACAGTAGAAAGTGTATGCTATAAAGGCTTTGTGTCTTATTACATCCATACCATGCTCTGTGTGCTCTCAGGTATGAGCTCTGGGGTACGGATACAATAGAAAGTGTAGGGTATAAAGACTTTGTGTCTTATTACATCCATACCATGCTCTGTGTGCGCTCTCAGGTATGAGCTCTGGGGTACGGATACAGTAGAAAGTGTAGACTATAAAGGCTTTGTGTCTTATTACATCCATACCATGCTCTGTGTGCTCTCAGGTATGAGCTCTGGGGTACGGATACAGTATAACGTGTAGGCTATAAAGGCTTTGTGTCTTATTACATCCATACCATGCTCTGTGTGCGCTCTCAGGTATGAGCTCTGGGGTACGGATACAGTAGAAAGTGTAGGCTATAAAGGCTTTGTGTCTTACTACATCCATACCATGCTCTGTGTGTGCTCTCAGGTATGAGCTCTGGGGTACGGATACAGTAGAAAGTGTAGACTATAAAGGCTTTGTGCCTTATTACATCCATACCATGCTCTGTGTGCGCTCTCAGGTATGAGCTCTGGGGTACAGATACAGTAGAAAGTATAGACTATAAAGGCTTTGTGTCTTACTACATCCATACCATGCTCTGTGTGCGCTCTCAGGTATGAGCTCTGGGGTACAGATACAGTAGAAAGTGTAGGCTATAAAGGCTTTGTGTCTTATTACATCCATACCATGCTCTGTGTGCACTCTCAGGTATGAGCTCTGGGGTACAGATACAATAGAAAGTGTAGGCTATAAAGGCTTTGTGTCTTATTACATCCATACCATGCTCTGTGTGCGCTCTCAGGTATGAGGTCTGGGGTACGGATACAGTAGAAAGTATAGACTATAAAGGCTTTGTGTCTTATTACATCCATACCATGCTCTGTGTGTGCTCTCAGGTATGAGCTCTGGGGTACGGATACAGTAGAAAGTGTAGGCTATAAAGGCTTTGTGTCTTATTACATCCATACCATGCTCTGTGTGCGCTCTCAGGTATGAGCTCTGGGGTAAAGATACAGTAGAAAGTAAAGACTATAAAGGCTTTGTGTCTTATTACATCCATACCATGCTCTGTGTGCGCTCTCAGGTATGAGCTCTGGGGTACGGATACAGTAGAAAGTATAGACTATAAAGGCTTTGTGTCTTATTACATCCATACCATGCTCTGTGTGCGCTCTCAGGTATGAGCTCTGGGGTACGGATACAGTAGAAAGTATAGACTATAAAGGCTTTGTGTCTTATTACATCCATACCATGCTCTGTGTGCGCTCTCAGGTATGAGCTCTGGGGTACGGATACAGTAGAAAGTGTAGGCTATAAAGGCTTTGTGTCTTATTACATCCATACCATGCTCTGTGTGCTCTCAGGTATGAGCTCTGGGGTACGGATACAGTAGAAAGTGTAGGCTATAAAGGCTTTGTGTCTTATTACATCCATACCATGCTCTGTGTGTGCTCTCAGGTATGAGCTCTGGGGTACGGATACAGTAGAAAGTGTAGGCTATAAAGGCTTTGTGTCTTATTACATCCATACCATGCTCTGTGTGTGCTCTCAGGTATGAGCTCTGGGGTACGGATACAGTAGAAAGTGTAGGCTATAAAGGCTTTTTGTCTTATTGCATCTATACCATGCTCTGTGTGCGCTCTCAGGTATGAGCTCTGGGGTACAGATACAGTAGAAAGTGTAGGCTATAAAGGCTTTGTGTCTTATTACATCCATACCATGCTCTGTGTGTGCTCTCAGGTATGAGCTCTGGGGTACAGATACAGTATAAAGTGTAGGCTATAAAGGCTTTGTGTCTTATTACATCCATACCATGCTCTGTGTGTGCTCTCAGGTATGAGCTCTGGGGTGAGGATACAGTAGAAAGTGTAGACTATAAAGGCTTTGTGTCTTATTACATCCATACCATGCTCTGTGTGCTCTCAGGTATGAGCTCTGGGGTACAGATACAGTAGAAAGTGTAGGCTATAAAGGCTTTGTGTCTTATTGCATCTATACCATGCTCTGTGTGTGCTCTCAGGTATGAGCTCTGGGGTACAGATACAGTAGAAAGTGTAGGCTATAAAGGCTTTGTGTCTTATTGCATCTATACCATGCTCTGTGTGTGCTCTCAGGTATGAGCTCTGGGGTACAGATACAGTAGAAAGTGTAGGCTATAAAGGCTTTGTGTCTTATTACATCCATACCATGCTCTGTGTGTGCTCTCAGGTATGAGCTCTGGGGTACGGATACAGTAGAAAGTGTAGGCTATAAAGGCTTTGTGTCTTATTACATCCATACCATGCTCTGTGTGTGCTCTCAGGTATGAGCTCTGGGGTACGGATACAGTAGAAAGTGTAGGCTATAAAGGCTTTTTGTCTTATTGCATCTATACCATGCTCTGTGTGCGCTCTCAGGTATGAGCTCTGGGGTACAGATACAGTAGAAAGTGTAGGCTATAAAGGCTTTGTGTCTTATTACATCCATACCATGCTCTGTGTGTGCTCTCAGGTATGAGCTCTGGGGTACAGATACAGTATAAAGTGTAGGCTATAAAGGCTTTGTGTCTTATTACATCCATACCATGCTCTGTGTGTGCTCTCAGGTATGAGCTCTGGGGTGAGGATACAGTAGAAAGTGTAGGCTATAAAGGCTTTGTGTCTTATTACATCCATACCATGCTCTGTGTGCTCTCAGGTATGAGCTCTGGGGTACAGATACAGTAGAAAGTGTAGGCTATAAAGGCTTTGTGTCTTATTGCATCTATACCATGCTCTGTGTGTGCTCTCAGGTATGAGCTCTGTGGTACAGATACAGTATAAAGTGTAGGCTATAAAGGCTTTGTGTCTTATTACATCCATACCATGCTCTGTGTGTGCTCTCAGGTATGAGCTCTGGGGTGAGGATACAGTAGAAAGTGTAGACTATAAAGGCTTTGTGTCTTATTACATCCATACCATGCTCTGTGTGCTCTCAGGTATGAGCTCTGGGGTACAGATACAGTAGAAAGTGTAGGCTATAAAGGCTTTGTGTCTTATTACATCCATACCATGCTCTGTGTGCTCTCAGGTATGAGCTCTGGGGTACAGATACAGTAGAAAGTGTAGGCTATAAAGGCTTTGTGTCTTATTGCATCTATACCATGCTCTGTGTGTGCTCTCAGGTATGAGCTCTGGGGTACAGATACAGTAGAAAGTGTAGGCTATAAAGGCTTTGTGTCTTATTGCATCTATACCATGCTCTGTGTGTGCTCTCAGGTATGAGCTCTGGGATACGGATACAGTAGAAAGTGTAGACTATAAAGGCTTTGTGTCTTATTGCATCCATACCATGCTCTGTGTGCTCTCAGGTATGAGCTCTGGAGTACGGATACAGTAGAAAGTGTAGACTATAAAGGCTTTGTGTCTTATTACATCCATACCATGCTCTGTGTGCGCTCTCAGGTATGAGCTCTGGGGTACAGATACAGTATAAAGTGTAGACTATAAAGGCTTTGTGTCTTATTACATCCATACCATGCTCTGTGTGCTCTCAGGTATGAGCTCTGGAGTACGGATACAGTAGAAAGTGTAGACTATAAAGGCTTTGTGTCTTATTACATCCATACCATGCTCTGTGTGCTCTCAGGTATGAGCTCTGGAGTACGGATACAGTAGAAAGTGTAGGCTATAAAGGCTTTGTGTCTTATTACATCCATACCATGCTCTGTGTGCGCTTTCAGTTATGAGCTCTGCGGTACGGATACAGTATAAAGTGTAGGCTATAAAGGCTTTGTGTCTTATTACATCCATACCATGCTCTGTGTGTGCTCTCAGGTATGAGCTCTGGGGTACGGATACAGTAGAAAGTATAGACTATAAAGGCTTTGTGTCTTATTACATCCATACCATTCTCTGTGTGTGCTCTCAGGTATGAGCTCTGGGGTACGGATACAGTAGAAAGTGTAGACTATAAAGGCTTTGTGTCTTATTACATCCATACCATGCTCTGTGTGAGCTCTCAGGTATGAGCTCTGGGGTACGGATACAGTAGAAAGTGTAGACTATAAAGGCTTTGTGTCTTATTACATCCATGCCATGCTCTGTGTGCGCTCTCAGGTATGAGCTCTGGGGTACGGATACAGTAGAAAGTGTAGTCTATAAAGGCTTTGTGTCTTATTACATCCATGCCATGCTCTGTGTGCACTCTCAGGTATGAGCTCTGGGGTACGGATACAGTAGAAAGTGTAGACTATAAAGGCTTTGTGTCTTATTACATCCATACCATGCTCTGTGTGCGCTCTCAGGTATGAGCTCTGGGGTACGGATACAGTAGAAAGTGTAGGCTATAAAGGCTTTGTGTCTTATTACATCCATACCATGCTCTGTGTGCGCTCTCAGGTATGAGCTCTGGGGTACAGATACAGTAGAAAGTGTAGGCTATAAAGGCTTTGTGTCTTATTACATCCATACCATGCTCTGTGTGCGCTCTCAGGTATGAGCTCTGGGGTACGGATACAGTAGAAAGTGTAGGCTATAAAGGCTTTGTGTCTTATTACATCCATACCATGCTCTGTGTGCGCTCTCAGGTATGAGCTCTGGGGTACGGATACAGTAGAAAGTGTAGGCTATAAAGGCTTTGTGTCTTATTACATCCATACCATGCTCTGTGTGTGCTCTCAGGTATGAGCTCTGGGGTACAGATACAGTGGAAAGTGTAGGCTATAAAGGCTTTGTGTCTTATTACATCCATACCATGCTCTGTGTGCGCTCTCAGGTATGAGCTCTGGGGTACGGATACAGTAGAAAGTGTAGACTATAAAGGCTTTGTGTCTTATTACATCCATACCATGCTCTGTGTGCTCTCAGGTATGAGCTCTGGAGTACGGATACAGTAGAAAGTGTAGACTATAAAGGCTTTGTGTCTTATTACATCCATACCATGCTCTGTGTGCGCTCTCAGGTATGAGCTCTGGGGTACGGATACAGTAGAAAGTGTAGGCTATAAAGGCTTTGTGTCTTATTACATCCATACCATGCTCTGTGTGCTCTCAGGTATGAGCTCTGGAGTACGGATACAGTAGAAAGTGTAGGCTATAAAGGCTTTGTGTCTTATTACATCCATACCATGCTCTGTGTGCTCTCAGGTATGAGCTCTGGAGTACGGATACAGTAGAAAGTGTAGACTATAAAGGCTTTGTGTCTTATTACATCCATACCATGCTCTGTGTGCTCTCAGGTATGAGCTCTGGAGTACGGATACAGTAGAAAGTGTAGGCTATAAAGGCTTTGTGTCTTATTACATCCATACCATGCTCTGTGTGCGCTTTCAGTTATGAGCTCTGCGGTACGGATACAGTATAAAGTGTAGGCTATAAAGGCTTTGTGTCTTATTACATCCATACCATGCTCTGTGTGTGCTCTCAGGTATGAGCTCTGGGGTACGGATACAGTAGAAAGTATAGACTATAAAGGCTTTGTGTCTTATTACATCCATACCATGCTCTGTGTGTGCTCTCAGGTATGAGCTCTGGGGTGAGGATACAGTAGAAAGTGTAGGCTATAAAGGCTTTGTGTCTTATTACATCCATACCATGCTCTGTGTGCTCTCAGGTATGAGCTCTGGGGTACAGATACAGTAGAAAGTGTAGGCTATAAAGGCTTTGTGTCTTATTGCATCTATACCATGCTCTGTGTGTGCTCTCAGGTATGAGCTCTGGGGTACAGATACAGTAGAAAGTGTAGGCTATAAAGGCTTTGTGTCTTATTGCATCTATACCATGCTCTGTGTGTGCTCTCAGGTATGAGCTCTGGGGTACAGATACAGTAGAAAGTGTAGGCTATAAAGGCTTTGTGTCTTATTACATCCATACCATGCTCTGTGTGTGCTCTCAGGTATGAGCTCTGGGGTACGGATACAGTAGAAAGTGTAGGCTATAAAGGCTTTGTGTCTTATTACATCCATACCATGCTCTGTGTGTGCTCTCAGGTATGAGCTCTGGGGTACGGATACAGTAGAAAGTGTAGGCTATAAAGGCTTTTTGTCTTATTGCATCTATACCATGCTCTGTGTGCGCTCTCAGGTATGAGCTCTGGGGTACAGATACAGTAGAAAGTGTAGGCTATAAAGGCTTTGTGTCTTATTACATCCATACCATGCTCTGTGTGTGCTCTCAGGTATGAGCTCTGGGGTACAGATACAGTATAAAGTGTAGGCTATAAAGGCTTTGTGTCTTATTACATCCATACCATGCTCTGTGTGTGCTCTCAGGTATGAGCTCTGGGGTGAGGATACAGTAGAAAGTGTAGGCTATAAAGGCTTTGTGTCTTATTACATCCATACCATGCTCTGTGTGCTCTCAGGTATGAGCTCTGGGGTACAGATACAGTAGAAAGTGTAGGCTATAAAGGCTTTGTGTCTTATTGCATCTATACCATGCTCTGTGTGTGCTCTCAGGTATGAGCTCTGTGGTACAGATACAGTATAAAGTGTAGGCTATAAAGGCTTTGTGTCTTATTACATCCATACCATGCTCTGTGTGTGCTCTCAGGTATGAGCTCTGGGGTGAGGATACAGTAGAAAGTGTAGACTATAAAGGCTTTGTGTCTTATTACATCCATACCATGCTCTGTGTGCTCTCAGGTATGAGCTCTGGGGTACAGATACAGTAGAAAGTGTAGGCTATAAAGGCTTTGTGTCTTATTACATCCATACCATGCTCTGTGTGCTCTCAGGTATGAGCTCTGGGGTACAGATACAGTAGAAAGTGTAGGCTATAAAGGCTTTGTGTCTTATTGCATCTATACCATGCTCTGTGTGTGCTCTCAGGTATGAGCTCTGGGGTACAGATACAGTAGAAAGTGTAGGCTATAAAGGCTTTGTGTCTTATTACATCCATACCATGCTCTGTGTGCTCTCAGGTATGAGCTCTGGGATACGGATACAGTAGAAAGTGTAGACTATAAAGGCTTTGTGTCTTATTGCATCCATACCATGCTCTGTGTGCTCTCAGGTATGAGCTCTGGAGTACGGATACAGTAGAAAGTGTAGACTATAAAGGCTTTGTGTCTTATTACATCCATACCATGCTCTGTGTGCGCTCTCAGGTATGAGCTCTGGGGTACAGATACAGTATAAAGTGTAGACTATAAAGGCTTTGTGTCTTATTACATCCATACCATGCTCTGTGTGCTCTCAGGTATGAGCTCTGGAGTACGGATACAGTAGAAAGTGTAGACTATAAAGGCTTTGTGTCTTATTACATCCATACCATGCTCTGTGTGCTCTCAGGTATGAGCTCTGGAGTACGGATACAGTAGAAAGTGTAGGCTATAAAGGCTTTGTGTCTTATTACATCCATACCATGCTCTGTGTGCGCTTTCAGTTATGAGCTCTGCGGTACGGATACAGTATAAAGTGTAGGCTATAAAGGCTTTGTGTCTTATTACATCCATACCATGCTCTGTGTGTGCTCTCAGGTATGAGCTCTGGGGTACGGATACAGTAGAAAGTATAGACTATAAAGGCTTTGTGTCTTATTACATCCATACCATTCTCTGTGTGTGCTCTCAGGTATGAGCTCTGGGGTACGGATACAGTAGAAAGTGTAGACTATAAAGGCTTTGTGTCTTATTACATCCATACCATGCTCTGTGTGAGCTCTCAGGTATGAGCTCTGGGGTACGGATACAGTAGAAAGTGTAGACTATAAAGGCTTTGTGTCTTATTACATCCATGCCATGCTCTGTGTGCGCTCTCAGGTATGAGCTCTGGGGTACGGATACAGTAGAAAGTGTAGTCTATAAAGGCTTTGTGTCTTATTACATCCATGCCATGCTCTGTGTGCACTCTCAGGTATGAGCTCTGGGGTACGGATACAGTAGAAAGTGTAGACTATAAAGGCTTTGTGTCTTATTACATCCATACCATGCTCTGTGTGCGCTCTCAGGTATGAGCTCTGGGGTACGGATACAGTAGAAAGTGTAGGCTATAAAGGCTTTGTGTCTTATTACATCCATACCATGCTCTGTGTGCACTCTCAGGTATGAGCTCTGGGGTACAGATACAGTAGAAAGTGTAGGCTATAAAGGCTTTGTGTCTTATTACATCCATACCATGCTCTGTGTGCGCTCTCAGGTATGAGCTCTGGGGTACGGATACAGTAGAAAGTGTAGGCTATAAAGGCTTTGTGTCTTATTACATCCATACCATGCTCTGTGTGCGCTCTCAGGTATGAGCTCTGGGGTACAGATACAGTAGAAAGTGTAGGCTATAAAGGCTTTGTGTCTTATTACATCCATACCATGCTCTGTGTGCGCTCTCAGGTATGAGCTCTGGGGTACGGATACAGTAGAAAGTGTAGGCTATAAAGGCTTTGTGTCTTATTACATCCATACCATGCTCTGTGTGCACTCTCAGGTATGAGCTCTGGGGTACAGATACAGTAGAAAGTGTAGGCTATAAAGGCTTTGTGTCTTATTACATCCATACCATGCTCTGTGTGCGCTCTCAGGTATGAGCTCTGGGGTACGGATACAGTAGAAAGTGTAGGCTATAAAGGCTTTGTGTCTTATTACATCCATACCATGCTCTGTGTGTGCTCTCAGGTATGAGCTCTGGGGTACAGATACAGTGGAAAGTGTAGGCTATAAAGGCTTTGTGTCTTATTACATCCATACCATGCTCTGTGTGCGCTCTCAGGTATGAGCTCTGGGGTACGGATACAGTAGAAAGTGTAGACTATAAAGGCTTTGTGTCTTATTGCATCTATACCATGCTCTGTGTGCGCTCTCAGGTATGAGCTCTGGGGTACGGATACAGTAGAAAGTGTAGGCTATAAAGGCTTTGTGTCTTATTACATCCATACCATGCTCTGTGTGCGCTTTCAGTTATGAGCTCTGCGGTACGGATACAGTATAAAGTGTAGGCTATAAAGGCTTTGTGTCTTATTACATCCATACCATGCTCTGTGTGTGCTCTCAGGTATGAGCTCTGGGGTACGGATACAGTAGAAAGTATAGACTATAAAGGCTTTGTGTCTTATTACATCCATACCATTCTCTGTGTGTGCTCTCAGGTATGAGCTCTGGGGTACGGATACAGTAGAATGTGTAGACTATAAAGGCTTTGTGTCTTATTACATCCATACCATGCTCTGTGTGAGCTCTCAGGTATGAGCTCTGGGGTACGGATACAGTAGAAAGTGTAGACTATAAAGGCTTTGTGTCTTATTGCATCTATACCATGCTCTGTGTGCTCTCAGGTATGAGCTCTGGAGTACGGATACAGTAGAAAGTGTAGGCTATAAAGGCTTTGTGTCTTATTACATCCATACCATGCTCTGTGTGCGCTTTCAGTTATGAGCTCTGCGGTACGGATACAGTATAAAGTGTAGGCTATAAAGGCTTTGTGTCTTATTACATCCATACCATGCTCTGTGTGTGCTCTCAGGTATGAGCTCTGGGGTACGGATACAGTAGAAAGTATAGACTATAAAGGCTTTGTGTCTTATTACATCCATACCATTCTCTGTGTGTGCTCTCAGGTATGAGCTCTGGGGTACGGATACAGTAGAAAGTGTAGACTATAAAGGCTTTGTGTCTTATTACATCCATACCATGCTCTGTGTGAGCTCTCAGGTATGAGCTCTGGGGTACGGATACAGTAGAAAGTGTAGACTATAAAGGCTTTGTGTCTTATTACATCCATGCCATGCTCTGTGTGCGCTCTCAGGTATGAGCTCTGGGGTACGGATACAGTAGAAAGTGTAGTCTATAAAGGCTTTGTGTCTTATTACATCCATGCCATGCTCTGTGTGCACTCTCAGGTATGAGCTCTGGGGTACGGATACAGTAGAAAGTGTAGACTATAAAGGCTTTGTGTCTTATTACATCCATACCATGCTCTGTGTGTGCTCTCAGGTATGAGCTCTGGGGTACGGATACAGTAGAAAGTGTAGGCTATAAAGGCTTTGTGTCTTATTACATCCATACCATGCTCTGTGTGCACTCTCAGGTATGAGCTCTGGGGTACAGATACAGTAGAAAGTGTAGGCTATAAAGGCTTTGTGTCTTATTACATCCATACCATGCTCTGTGTGCGCTCTCAGGTATGAGCTCTGGGGTACGGATACAGTAGAAAGTGTAGGCTATAAAGGCTTTGTGTCTTATTACATCCATACCATGCTCTGTGTGCGCTCTCAGGTATGAGCTCTGGGGTACAGATACAGTAGAAAGTGTAGGCTATAAAGGCTTTGTGTCTTATTACATCCATACCATGCTCTGTGTGCGCTCTCAGGTATGAGCTCTGGGGTACGGATACAGTAGAAAGTGTAGGCTATAAAGGCTTTGTGTCTTATTACATCCATACCATGCTCTGTGTGCACTCTCAGGTATGAGCTCTGGGGTACAGATACAGTAGAAAGTGTAGGCTATAAAGGCTTTGTGTCTTATTACATCCATACCATGCTCTGTGTGCGCTCTCAGGTATGAGCTCTGGGGTACGGATACAGTAGAAAGTGTAGGCTATAAAGGCTTTGTGTCTTATTACATCCATACCATGCTCTGTGTGTGCTCTCAGGTATGAGCTCTGGGGTACAGATACAGTGGAAAGTGTAGGCTATAAAGGCTTTGTGTCTTATTACATCCATACCATGCTCTGTGTGCACTCTCAGGTATGAGCTCTGGGGTACGGATACAGTAGAAAGTGTAGACTATAAAGGCTTTGTGTCTTATTGCATCTATACCATGCTCTGTGTGCGCTCTCAGGTATGAGCTCTGGGGTACGGATACAGTAGAAAGTGTAGGCTATAAAGGCTTTGTGTCTTATTACATCCATACCATGCTCTGTGTGCACTCTCAGGTATGAGCTCTGGGGTACAGATACAGTAGAAAGTGTAGGCTATAAAGGCTTTGTGTCTTATTACATCCATACCATGCTCTGTGTGCGCTCTCAGGTATGAGCTCTGGGGTACGGATACAGTAGAAAGTGTAGACTATAAAGGCTTTGTGTCTTATTACATCCATACCATGCTCTGTGTGTGCTCTCAGGTATGAGCTCTGGGGTACAGATACAGTGGAAAGTGTAGGCTATAAAGGCTTTGTGTCTTATTACATCCATACCATGCTCTGTGCGCTCTCAGGTATGAGCTCTGGGGTACGGATACAGTAGAAAGTATAGACTATAAAGGCTTTGTGTCTTATTACATCCATACCATGCTCTGTGTGCGCTCTCAGGTATGAGCTCTGGGGTACGGATACAGTAGAAAGTGTAGACTATAAAGGCTTTGTGTCTTATTGCATCTATACCATGCTCTGTGTGCGCTCTCAGGTATGAGCTCTGGGGTACGGATACAGTAGAAAGTGTAGGCTATAAAGGCTTTGTGTCTTATTACATCCATACCATGCTCTGTGTGTGCTCTCAGGTATGAGCTCTGGGGTACGGATACAGTAGAAAGTGTAGGCTATAAAGGCTTTGTGTCTTATTACATCCATACCATGCTCTGTGTGTGCTCTCAGGTATGAGCTCTGGGTTACGGATACAGTAGAAAGTGTAGGCTATAAAGGCTTTGTGTCTTATTACATCCATACCATGCTCTGTGTGCGCTCTCAGGTATGAGCTCTGGGGTACGGATACAGTAGAAATTGTAGGTATAAAGGCTTTGTGTCTTATTACATCCATACCATGCTCTGTGTGTGCTCTCAGGTATGAGCTATGGGGTACAGATACAGTAGAAAGTGTAGGCTATAAAGGCTTTGTGTCTTATTACATCCATACCATGCTCTGTGTGCTCTCAGGTATGAGCTCTGGGGTACGGATACAGTAGAAAGTGTAGGCTATAAAGGCTTTGTGTCTTATTACATCCATACCATGCTCTGTGTGTGCTCTCAGGTATGAGCTCTGGGGTACGGATACAGTAGAAAGTGTAGGCTATAAAGGCTTTGTGTCTTATTACATCCATACCATGCTCTGTGTGCGCTCTCAGGTATGAGCTCTGGGGTACGGATACAGTATAAAGTGTAGACTATAAAGGCTTTGTGTCTTATTGCATCCATACCTTGCTCTGTGTGTGCTCTCAGGTATGAGCTCTGGGGTACGGATACAGTAGAAAGTGTAGACTATAAAGGCTTTGTGTCTTATTGCATCCATACCTTGCTCTGTGTGTGCTCTCAGGTATGAGCTCTGGGGTACGGATACAGTAGAAAGTGTAGACTATAAAGGCTTTGTGTCTTATTACATCCATACCATGCTCTGTGTGTGCTGTCAGGTATGAGCTCTGGGGTACAGATACAGTAGAAAGTGTAGGCTATAAAGGCTTTGTGTCTTATTGCATCTATACCATGCTCTGTGTGCGCTCTCAGGTATGAGCTCTGGGGTACGGATACAGTAGAAAGTGTAGACTATAAAGGCTTTGTGTCTTATTACATCCATACCATGCTCTGTGTGCGCTCTCAGGTATGAGCTCTGGGGTACGGATACAGTAGAAAGTGTAGACTATAAAGGCTTTGTGTCTTATTGCATCCATACCTTGCTCTGTGTGTGCTCTCAGGTATGAGCTCTGGGGTACAGATACAGTAGAAAGTGTAGACTATAAAGGCTTTGTGTCTTATTGCATCCATACCTTGCTCTGTGTGTGCTCTCAGGTATGAGCTCTGGGTTACGGATACAGTAGAAAGTGTAGGCTATAAAGGCTTTGTGTCTTATTACATCCATACCATGCTCTGTGTGCGCTCTCAGGTATGAGCTCTGGGGTACGGATACAGTAGAAAGTGTAGGCTATAAAGGCTTTGTGTCTTATTACATCCATACCATGCTCTTTGTGCGCTCTCAGGTATGAGCTCTGGGGTACGGATACAGTAGAAAGTGTAGACTATAAAGGCTTTGTGTCTTATTGCATCCATACCTTGCTCTGTGTGCGCTCTCAGGTATGAGCTCTGGGGTACAGATACAGTAGAAAGTGTAGACTATAAAGGCTTTGTGTCTTATTGCATCCATACCTTGCTCTGTGTGCGCTCTCAGGTATGAGCTCTGGGTTACGGATACAGTAGAAAGTGTAGGCTATAAAGGCTTTGTGTCTTATTACATCCATACCATGCTCTGTGTGCGCTCTCAGGTATGAGCTCTGGGGTACGGATACAGTAGAAAGTGTAGGCTATAAAGGCTTTGTGTCTTATTACATCCATACCATGCTCTGTGTGCGCTCTCAGGCAGGAGCTCTGGGGTACGGATACAGTAGAAAGTGTAGGCTATAAAGGCTTTGTGTCTTATTACATCCATACCATGCTCTGTGTGTGCTCTCAGGTATGAGCTCTGGGGTACGGATACAGTAGAAAGTGTAGGCTATAAAGGCTTTGTGTCTTATTACATCCATACCATGCTCTGTGTGCGCTCTCAGACAGGAGCTCTGGGGTACGGATACAGTAGAAAGTGTAGGCTATAAAGGCTTTGTGTCTTATTGCATCTATACCATTCTCTGTGTGTGCTCTCAGGTATGAGCTCTGGGGTACGGATACAGTAGAAAGTGTAGGCTATAAAGGCTTTGTGTCTTATTACATCCATACCATGCTCTGTGTGCGCTCTCAGGCAGGAGCTCTGGGGTACGGATACAGTAGAAAGTGTAGGCTATAAAGGCTTTGTGTCTTATTACATCCATACCATGCTCTGTGTGCGCTCTCAGATATGAGCTCTGGGGTACGGATACAGTAGAAAGTGTAGGCTATAAAGGCTTTGTGTCTTATTGCATCCATACCATGCTCTGTGTGTGCTCTCAGGTATGAGCTCCGGGGTACGGATACAGTAGAAAGTGTAGGCTATAAAGGCTTTGTGTCTTATTGCATCCATACCATGCTCTGTGTGCGCTCTCAGGTATGAGCTCTGGGGTACGGATACAGTAGAAAGTGTAGACTATAAATGCTTTGTGTCTTATTACATCCATACCATGCTCTGTGTGTGCTCTCAGGTATGAGCTCTGGGGTACGGATACAGTAGAAAGTGTAGGCTATAAAGGCTTTGTGTCTTATTACATCCATACCATGCTCTGTGTGCGCTCTCAGGTATGAGCTCCGGGGTACGGATACAGTAGAAAGTGTAGGCTATAAAGGCTTTGTGTCTTATTGCATCCATACCATGCTCTGTGTGCGCTCTCAGGTATGAGCTCTGGGGTACGGATACAGTAGAAAGTGTAGACTATAAATGCTTTGTGTCTTATTACATCCATACCATGCTCTGTGTGTGCTCTCAGGTATGAGCTCTGGGGTACGGATACAGTAGAAATTGTAGGTATAAAGGCTTTGTGTCTTATTACATCCATACCATGCTCTGTGTGTGCTCTCAGGTATGAGCTATGGGGTACGGATACAGTAGAAAGTGTAGGCTATAAAGGCTTTGTGTCTTATTACATCCATACCATGCTCTGTGTGCTCTCAGGTATGAGCTCTGGAGTACGGATACAGTAGAAAGTGTAGGCTATAAAGGCTTTGTGTCTTATTACATCCATACCATGCTCTGTGTGCTCTCAGGTATGAGCTCTGGGGTACGGATACAGTAGAAAGTGTAGGCTATAAAGGCTTTGTGTCTTATTACATCCATACCATGCTCTGTGTGTGCTCTCAGGTATGAGCTCTGGGGTACGGATACAGTAGAAAGTGTAGACTATAAAGGCTTTGTGTCTTATTGCATCCATACCTTGCTCTGTGTGTGCTCTCAGGTATGAGCTCTGGGGTACAGATACAGTAGAAAGTGTAGGCTATAAAGGCTTTGTGTCTTATTGCATCTATACCATGCTCTGTGTGTGCTCTCAGGTATGAGCTCTGGGGTACGGATACAGTAGAAAGTGTAGACTATAAAGGCTTTGTGTCTTATTGCATCCATACCTTGCTCTGTGTGTGCTCTCAGGTATGAGCTCTGGGGTACAGATACAGTAGAAAGTGTAGGCTATAAAGGCTTTGTGTCTTATTGCATCTATACCATGCTCTGTGTGTGCTCTCAGGTATGAGCTCTGGGGTACGGATACAGTAGAAAGTGTAGGCTATAAAGGCTTTGTGTCTTATTACATCCATACCATGCTCTGTGTGTGCTCTCAGGTATGAGCTCTGGGGTACGGATACAGTAGAAAGTGTAGACTATAAAGGCTTTGTGTCTTATTGCATCTATACCATGCTCTGTGTGTGCTCTCAGGTATGAGCTCTGGGGTACAGATACAGTAGAAAGTGTAGGCTATAAAGGCTTTGTGTCTTATTACATCCATACCATGCTCTGTGTGCGCTCTCAGGTATGAGCTCTGGGGTACAGATACAGTAGAAAGTGTAGACTATAAAGGCTTTGTGTCTTATTGCATCCATACCTTGCTCTGTGTGTGCTCTCAGGTATGAGCTCTGGGGTACGGATACAGTAGAAAGTGTAGGCTATAAAGGCTTTGTGTCTTATTGCATCCATACCTTGCTCTGTGTGTGCTCTCAGGTATGAGCTCTGGGGTACAGATACAGTAGAAAGTGTAGGCTATAAAGGCTTTGTGTCTTATTGCATCTATACCATGCTCTGTGTGTGCTCTCAGGTATGAGCTCTGGGGTACGGATACAGTAGAAAGTGTAGGCTATAAAGGCTTTGTGTCTTATTACATCCATACCATGCTCTGTGTGTGCTCTCAGGTATGAGCTCTGGGGTACGGATACAGTAGAAAGTGTAGACTATAAAAGCTTTGTGTCTTATTGCATCTATACCATGCTCTGTGTGTGCTCTCAGGTATGAGCTCTGGGGTACAGATACAGTAGAAAGTGTAGGCTATAAAGGCTTTGTGTCTTATTACATCCATACCATGCTCTGTGTGTGCTCTCAGGTATGAGCTCTGGGGTACGGATACAGTAGAAAGTGTAGACTATAAAGGCTTTGTGTCTTATTGCATCCATACCTTGCTCTGTGTGTGCTCTCAGGTATGAGCTCTGGGGTACAGATACAGTAGAAAGTGTAGGCTATAAAGGCTTTGTGTCTTATTGCATCTATACCATGCTCTGTGTGTGCTCTCAGGTATGAGCTCTGGGGTACGGATACAGTAGAAAGTGTAGGCTATAAAGGCTTTGTGTCTTATTACATCCATACCATGCTCTGTGTGCGCTCTCAGGTATGAGCTCTGGGGTACGGATACAGTAGAAAGTGTAGACTATAAAGGCTTTGTGTCTTATTGCATCCATACCTTGCTCTGTGTGTGCTCTCAGGTATGAGCTCTGGGTTACGGATACAGTAGAAAGTGTAGGCTATAAAGGCTTTGTGTCTTATTACATCCATACCATGCTCTGTGTGCGCTCTCAGGTATGAGCTCTGGGGTACGGATACAGTAGAAAGTGTAGGCTATAAAGGCTTTGTGTCTTATTACATCCATACCATGCTCTGTGTGCGCTCTCAGGCAGGAGCTCTGGGGTACGGATACAGTAGAAAGTGTAGGCTATAAAGGCTTTGTGTCTTATTACATCCATACCATGCTCTGTGTGCGCTCTCAGGTATGAGCTCTGGGGTACGGATACAGTAGAAAGTGTAGGCTATAAAGGCTTTGTGTCTTATTACATCCATACCATGCTCTGTGTGCGCTCTCAGACAGGAGCTCTGGGGTACGGATACAGTAGAAAGTGTAGGCTATAAAGGCTTTGTGTCTTATTACATCCATACCATGCTCTGTGTGCACTCTCAGGTATGAGCTCTGGGGTACGGATACAGTAGAAAGTGTAGGCTATAAAGGCTTTGTGTCTTATTGCATCCATACCATGCTCTGTGTGCGCTCTCAGGTATGAGCTCTGGGGTACAGATACAGTAGAAAGTGTAGGCTATAAAGGCTTTGTGTCTTATTACATCCATACCATGCTCTGTGTGTGCTCTCAGGTATGAGCTCCGGGGTACGGATACAGTAGAAAGTGTAGGCTATAAAGGCTTTGTGTCTTATTGCATCCATACCATGCTCTGTGTGCGCTCTCAGGTATGAGCTCTGGGGTACGGATACAGTAGAAAGTGTAGGCTATAAAGGCTTTGTGTCTTATTACATCCATACCATGCTCTGTGTGTGCTCTCAGGTATGAGCTCTGGGGTACGGATACAGTAGAAAGTGTAGGCTATAAAGGCTTTGTGTCTTATTACATCCATACCATGCTCTGTGTGCGCTCTCAGGTATGAGCTCTGGGGTACGGATACAGTAGAAAGTGTAGGCTATAAAGGCTTTGTGTCTTATTACATCCATACCATGCTCTGTGTGCGCTCTCAGGTATGAGCTCCGGGGTACGGATACAGTAGAAAGTGTAGGCTATAAAGGCTTTGTGTCTTATTGCATCCATACCATGCTCTGTGTGCGCTCTCAGGTATGAGCTCTGGGGTACGGATACAGTAGAAAGTGTAGGCTATAAATGCTTTGTGTCTTATTACATCCATACCATGCTCTGTGTGCGCTCTCAGGTATGAGCTCTGGGGTACGGATACAGTAGAAAGTATAGACTATAAAGGCTTTGTGTCTTATTACATCCATACCATGCTCTGTGTGTGCTCTCAGGTATGAGCTCCGGGGTACAGATACAGTAGAAAGTGTAGGCTATAAAGGCTTTGTGTCTTATTACATCCATACCATGCTCTGTGTGCGCTCTCAGGTATGAGCTCTGGGGTACAGATACAGTAGAAAGTGTAGGCTATAAAGGCTTTGTGTCTTATTACATCCATACCATGCTCTGTGTGCGCTCTCAGGTATGAGCTCTGGGGTACAGATACAGTAGAAAGTGTAGGCTATAAAGGCTTTGTGTCTTATTACATCCATACCATGCTCTGTGTGCGCTCTCAGGTATGAGCTCTGGGGTGCGGATACAGTAGAAAGTGTAGGCTATAAAGGCTTTGTGTCTTGTTGCATCTATACCATGCTCTGTGTGCGCTCTCAGGTATGAGCTCTGTGGTACGGATACAGTAGAAAGTGTAGGCTATAAAGGCTTTGTGTCTTATTACATCCATACCATGTTCTGTGTGCGCTCTCAGGTATGAGCTCTGGGGTACAGATACAGTAGAAAGTGTAGGCTATAAAGGCTTTGTGTCTTATTACATCCATACCATGCTCTGTGTGTGCTCTCAGGTATGAGCTCTGGGGTACGGATACAGTAGAAAGTGTAGGATATAAAGGCTTTGTGTCTTATTACATCTATACCATGCTCTGTGTGTGCTCTCAGGTATGAGCTCTGGGGTACGGATACAGTAGAAAGTGTAGGCTATAAAGGCTTTGTGTCTTATTACATCCATACCATGCTCTGTGTGTGCTCTCAGGTATGAGCTCTGGGGTACAGATACAGTATAAAGTGTAGACTATAAAGGCTTTGTGTCTTATTACATCTATACCATGCTCTGTGTGTGCTCTCAGGTATGAGCTCTGGGGTACGGATACAGTAGAAAGTGTAGGCTATAAGGGCTTTGTGTCTTATTACATCCATACCATGCTCTGTGTGTGCTCTCAGGTATGAGCTCTGGGGTACAGATACAGTAGAAAGTGTAGGCTATAAAGGCTTTGTGTCTTATTACATCCATACCATGCTCTGTGTGTGCGCTCTCAGGTATGAGCTCTGGGGTACGGATACAGTAGAAAGTGTAGACTATAAAGGCTTTGTGTCTTATTACATCTATACCATGCTCTGTGTGTGCTCTCAGGTATGAGCTCTGGGGTACAGATACAGTAGAAAGTGTAGGCTATAAGGGCTTTGTGTCTTATTACATCTATACCATGCTCTGTGTGCGCTCTCAGGTATGAGCTCTGGGGTACGGATACAGTAGAAAGTGTAGACTATAAAGGCTTTGTGTCTTATTACATCTATACCATGCTCTGTGTGCGCTCTCAGGTATGAGCTCTGGGGTACGGATACAGTAGAAAGTGTAGGCTATAAGGGCTTTGTGTCTTATTACATCTATACCATGCTCTGTGTGCGCTCTCAGGTATGAGCTCTGGGGTACGGATACAGTAAAAAGTGTAGACTATAAAGGCTTTGTGTCTTATTACATCCATACCATGCTCTGTGTGCGCTCTCAGGTATGAGCTCTGGGGTACGGATACAGTAGAAAGTGTAGGCTATAAAGGCTTTGTGTCTTATTACATCCATACCATGCTCTGTGTGCGCTCTCAGGTATGAGCTCTGGGGTACGGATACAGTAGAAAGTGTAGACTATAAAGGCTTTGTGTCTTATTACATCTATACCATGCTCTGTGTGTGCTGTCAGGTATGAGCTCTGGGGTACGGATACAGTAGAAAGTGTAGACTATAAAGGCTTTGTGTCTTATTACATCCATACCATGCTCTGTGTGCGCTCTCAGGTATGAGCTCTGGGGTACGGATACAGTAGAAAGTGTAGGCTATAAAGGCTTTGTGTCTTATTACATCCATACCATGCTCTGTGTGTGCTTTCAGGTATGAGCTCTGGGGTATGGATACAGTAGAAAGTGTAGGCTATAAAGGCTTTGTGTCTTATTACATCCATACCATTCTCTGTGTGCGCTCTCAGGTATGAGCTCTGGGGTACGGATACAGTAGAAAGTGTAGGCTATAAAGGCTTTGTGTCTTATTACATCCATACCATTCTCTGTGTGCGCTCTCAGGTATGAGCTCTGGGGTACGGATACAGTAGAAAGTGTAGGCTATAAAGGCTTTGTGTTTATTGCATCCATACCATGCTCTGTGTGTGCTTTCAGGTATGAGCTCTGGGGTACGGATACAGTATAAAGTGTAGGCTATAAAGACTTTGTGTCTTATTACATCCATACCATGCTCTGTGTGTGCTCTCAGGTATGAGCTCTGGGGTACGGATACAGTATAAAGTTTAGGCTATAAAGGCTTTGTGTCTTATTACATCCATACCATGCTCTGTGTGTGCTCTCAGGTATGAGCTCTGGGGTACGGATACAGTAGAAAGTGTAGACTATAAAGGCTTTGTGTCTTATTGCATCTATACCATGCTCTGTGCGCTCTCAGGTATGAGCTCTGGGGTACGGATACAGTAGAAAGTGTAGGCTATAAAGGCTTTGTGTCTTATTACATCCATACCATGCTCTGTGTGCGCTCTCAGGTATGAGCTCTGGGGTACAGATACAATAGAAAGTGTAGGCTATAAAGGCTTTGTGTCTTATTACATCCATACCATGCTCTGTGTGCGCTCTCAGGTATGAGCTCTGGGGTACGGATACAGTATAAAGTGTAGACTATAAAGGCTTTGTGTCTTATTACATCCATACCATGCTCTGTGTGCGCTCTCAGGTATGAGCTCTGGGGTACGGAAACAGTATAAAGTATAGACTATAAAGGCTTTGTGTCTTACTACATCCATACCATGCTCTGTGTGCGCTCTCAGGTATGAGCTCTGGGGTACGGATACAGTAGAAAGTATAGACTATAAAGGCTTTGTGTCTTATTACATCCATACCATGCTCTGTGTGCGCTCTCAGGTATGAGCTCTGGGGTACGGATACAGTAGAAAGTGTAGGCTATAAAGGCTTTGTGTCTTATTACATCCATACCATGCTCTGTGTGTGCTCTCAGGTATGAGCTCTGGGATACGGATACAGTAGAAAGTGTAGACTATAAAGGCTTTGTGTCTTATTGCATCCATACCATGCTCTGTGTGTGCTCTCAGGTATGAGCTCAGGGGTACGGATACAGTAGAAAGTGTAGGCTATAAAGGCTTTGTGTCTTACTACATCCATACCATGCTCTGTGTGCGCTCTCAGGTATGAGCTCTGGGGTACGGATACAGTAGAAAGTGTAGGCTATAAAGGCTTTGTGTCTTATTACATCCATACCATGCTCTGTGTGTGCTCTCAGGTATGAGCTCTGGGGTACGGATACAGTAGAAAGTGTAGGCTATAAAGGCTTTGTGTCTTATTACATCCATACCATGCTCTGTGTGCGCTCTCAGGTATGAGCTCTGGGGTACGGATACAGTAGAAAGTGTAGACTATAAAGGCTTTATGTCTTATTACATCCATACCATGCTCTGTGTGTGCTCTCAGGTATGAGCTCTGGGGTACGGATACAGTAGAAAGTGTAGGCTATAAAGGCTTTGTGTCTTATTACATCCATACCTTGCTCTGTGTGTGCTCTCAGGTATGAGCTCTGGGGTACGGATACAGTAGAAAGTATAGACTATAAAGGCTTTGTGTCTTACTACATCCATACCATGCTCTGTGTGTGCTCTCAGGTATGAGCTCTGGGGTACGGATACAGTAGAAAGTGTAGGCTATAAAGGCTTTGTGTCTTATTACATCCATACCATGCTCTGTGTGTGCTCTCAGGTATGAGCTCTGGGGTACGGATACAGTAGAAAGTGTAGGCTATAAAGGCTTTGTGTCTTATTACATCCATACCATGCTCTGTGTGTGCTCTCAGGTATGAGCTCTGGGGTACGGATACAGTAGAAAGTGTAGACTATAAAGGCTTTGTGTCTTATTACATCCATACCATGCTCTGTGCACTCTCAGGTATGAGCTCTGGGGTACGGATACAGTAGAAAGTGTAGGCTATAAAGGCTTTGTGTCTTATTACATCCATACCATGCTCTGTGTGTGCTCTCAGGTATGAGCTCTGGGGTACGGATACAGTAGAAAGTGTAGGCTATAAAGGCTTTGTGTCTTATTACATCCATACCATGCTCTGTGTGTGCTCTCAGGTATGAGCTCTGGGGTACGGATACAGTAGAAAGTGTAGGCTATAAAGGCTTTGTGTCTTATTACATCCATACCATGCTCTGTGTGTGCTCTCAGGTATGAGCTCTGGGGTACGGATACAGTAGAAAGTGTAGACTATAAAGGCTTTGTGTCTTATTACATCCAAACCATGCTCTGTGTGAGCTCTCAGGTATGAGCTCTGGGGTGCGGATACAATAGAAAGTGTAGGCTATAAAGGCTTTGTGTCTTATTACATCCATACCATGCTTTGTGTGCGCTCTCAGGTATGAGCTGTGGAGTATGGATACAGTAGAAAGTGTAGGCTATAAAGGCTTTGTGTCTTATTACATCCATACCATGCTCTGTGTGCGCTCTCAGGTATGAGCTCTGGGGTGCGGATACAATAGAAAGTGTAGGCTATAAAGGCTTTGTGTCTTATTACATCCATACCATGCTTTGTGTGCGCTCTCAGGTATGAGCTGTGGAGTATGGATACAGTAGAAAGTGTAGGTTATAAAGGCTTTGTGTCTTATTACATCCATACCATGCTTTGTTTGCGCTCTCAGGTATGAGCTCTGGGGTACGGATACAGTAGAAAGTGTAGGCTATAAAGGCTTTGTGTCTTATTACATCCATACCATGCTCTGTGTGTGCTCTCAGGTATGAGCTCTGGGGTACGGATACAGTAGAAAGTGTAGGCTATAAAGGCTTTGTGTCTTATTACATCCATACCATGCTCTGTGTGTGCTCTCAGGTATGAGCTCTGGGGTACGGATACAGTAGAAAGTGTAGACTATAAAGGCTTTGTGTCTTATTACATCCAAACCATGCTCTGTGTGAGCTCTCAGGTATGAGCTCTGGGGTGCGGATACAATAGAAAGTGTAGGCTATAAAGGCTTTGTGTCTTATTACATCCATACCATGCTTTGTGTGCGCTCTCAGGTATGAGCTGTGGAGTATGGATACAGTAGAAAGTGTAGGCTATAAAGGCTTTGTGTCTTATTACATCCATACCATGCTCTGTGTGCGCTCTCAGGTATGAGCTCTGGGGTGCGGATACAATAGAAAGTGTAGGCTATAAAGGCTTTGTGTCTTATTACATCCATACCATGCTTTGTGTGCGCTCTCAGGTATGAGCTGTGGAGTATGGATACAGTAGAAAGTGTAGGTTATAAAGGCTTTGTGTCTTATTACATCCATACCATGCTTTGTTTGCGCTCTCAGGTATGAGCTCTGGGGTACGGATACAGTAGAAAGTGTAGGCTATAAAGGCTTTGTGTCTTATTACATCCATACCATGCTCTGTGTGCGCTCTCAGGTATGAGCTCTGGGGTGCGGATACAATAGAAAGTGTAGGCTATAAAGGCTTTGTGTCTTATTACATCCATACCATGCTTTGTGTGCGCTCTCAGGTATGAGCTCTGGGGTACGGATACAGTAGAAAGTGTAGGCTATAAAGGCTTTGTGTCTTATTACATCCATACCATGCTCTGTGTGTGCTCTCAGGTATGAGCTCTGGGGTACGGATACAGTAGAAATTGTAGGTATGAAGGCTTTGTGTCTTATTACATCCATACCATGCTCTGTGTGTGCTCTCAGGTATGAGCTCTGGGGTACGGATACAGTATAAAGTGTAGACTATAAAGGCTTTGTGTCTTATTACATCCATACCATGCTGTGCGTGTGCTCTCAGGTATGAGCTCTGGGGTACGGATACAGTAGAAAGTGTAGGCTATAAAGGCTTTGTGTCTTATTACATCCATACCATGCTCTGTGTGCGCTCTCAGGTATGAGCTCTGGGGTGCGGATACAATAGAAAGTGTAGGTTATAAAGGCTTTGTGTCTTATTACATCCATACCATGCTTTGTGTGCGCTCTCAGGTATGAGCTCTGGGGTACGGATACAGTAGAAATTGTAGGTATAAAGGCTTTGTGTCTTATTACATCCATACCATGCTCTGTGTGTGCTCTCAGGTATGAGCTCTGGGGTACGGATACAGTAGAAAGTGTAGGCTATAAAGGCTTTGTGTCTTATTGCATCCATACCATGCTCTGTGTGTGCTCTCAGGTATGAGCTCTGGGGTACGGATACAGTAGAAAGTGTAGACTATAAAGGCTTTGTGTCTTATTACATCCATACCTTCTCTGTTTGCGCTCTCAGGTATGAGCTCTGGGGTACGGATACAGTAGAAAGTGTAGGCTATAAAGGCTTTGTGTCTTACTACATCCATACCATGCTCTGTGTGCGCTCTCAGGTATGAGCTCTGGGGTACGGATACAGTAGAAAGTGTAGACTATAAAGGCTTTGTGTCTTATTACATCCATACCATGCTCTGTGTGTGCTCTCAGGTATGAGCTCTGGGGTACGGATACAGTAGAAAGTGTAGACTATAAAGGCTTTGTGTCTTATTACATCCATACCATGCTCTGTGTCCGCTCTCAGGTATGAGCTCTGGGGTACGGATACAATAGAAAGTGTAGGCTATAAAGGCTTTGTGTCTTATTACATCCATACCATGCTCTGTGTGCGCTCTCAGGTATGAGCTCTGGGGTACGGATACAGTAGAAAGTGTAGGCTATAAAGGCTTTGTGTCTTACTACATCTATACCATGCTCTTTGTGCGCTCTCAGGTATGAGCTCTGGGGTACGGATACAGTATAAAGTGTAGACTATAAAGGCTTTGTGTCTTATTACATCCATACCATGCTGTGCGTGTGCTCTCAGGTATGAGCTCTGGGGTACGGATACAGTAGAAAGTGTAGGCTATAAAGGCTTTGTGTCTTATTACATCCATACCATGCTCTGTGTGTGCTCTCAGGTATGAGCTCTGGGGTACAGATACAGTAGAAAGTGTAGGCTATAAAGGCTTTGTGTCTTATTACATCCATATCATGCTCTGTGTGCGCTCTCAGGCAGGAGCTCTGGGGTACGGATACAGTAGAAAGTGTAGGCTATAAAGGCTTTGTGTCTTATTACATCCATACCTTGCTCTGTGTGCGCTCTCAGGTATGAGCTCTGGAGTACAGATACAGTAGAAAGTGTAGGCTATAAAGGCTTTGTGTCTTATTACATCCATACCATGCTCTGTGTGTGCTCTCAGGTATGAGCTCTGGGGTACGGATACAGTAGAAAGTGTAGGCTATAAAGGCTTTGTGTCTTATTACATCCATACCTTGCTCTGTGTGTGCTCTCAGGTATGAGCTCTGGGGTACGGATACAGTAGAAAGTGTAGGCTATAAAGGCTTTGTGTCTTATTACATCCATACCATGCTCTGTGTGTGCTCTCAGGTATGAGCTCTGGGGTACGGATACAGTAGAAAGTGTAGGCTATAAAGGCTTTGTGTCTTATTACATCCATACCATTCTCTGTGTGCACTCTCAGGTATGAGCTCTGGGGTACGGATACAGTAGAAAGTGTAGGCTATAAAGGCTTTGTGTCTTATTACATCCATACCATGCTTTGTGTGCGCTCTCAGGTATGAGCTCTGGGGTACGGATACAGTAGAAAGTGTAGGCTATAAAGGCTTTGTGTCTTATTACATCCATACCATGCTCTGTGTGCGCTCTCAGGTATGAGCTCTGGGGTACGGATACAATAGAAAGTGTAGGCTATAAAGGCTTTGTGTCTTATTACATCCATACCATGCTTTGTGTGCGCTCTCAGGTATGAGCTCTGGGGTACGGATACAGTAGAAAGTGTAGACTATAAAGGCTTTGTGTCTTATTACATCCATACCATGCTCTGTGTGTGCTCTCAGGTATGAGCTCTGGGGTACGGATACAGTAGAAAGTGTAGGCTATAAAGGCTTTGTGTCTTATTACATCCATACCATGCTTTGTGTGCGCTCTCAGGTATGAGCTCTGGGGTACGGATACAGTAGAAAGTGTAGGCTATAAAGGCTTTGTGTCTTATTACATCCATACCATGCTTTGTGTGCGCTCTCAGGTATGAGCTCTGGGGTACGGATACAGTAGAAAGTGTAGGCTATAAAGGCTTTGTGTCTTATTACATCCATACCATGCTCTGTGTGTGCTCTCAGGTATGAGCTCTGGGGTACAGATACAGTAGAAAGTGTAGACTATAAAGGCTTTGTGTCTTATTACATCCATACCATGCTCTGTGTGTGCTCTCAGGTATGAGCTCTGGGGTACAGATACAGTAGAAAGTATAGACTATAAAGGCTTTGTGTCTTATTACATCCATACCATGCTGTGTGTGCTCTCAGGTCTGAGCTCTGGGGTACAGATACAGTAGAAAGTGTAGACTATAAAGGCTTTGTGTCTTATTGCATCCATACCTTGCTCTGTGTGTGCTCTCAGGTATGAGCTCTGGGGTACGGATACAGTAGAAAGTGTAGACTATAAAGGCTTTGTGTCTTATTACATCCATACCATGCTCTGTGTGCGCTCTCAGGTATGAGCTATGGGGTACAGATACAGTAGAAAGTGTAGGCTATAAAGGCTTTGTGTCTTATTACATCTATACCATGCTCTGTGTGCGCTCTCAGGTATGAGCTCTGGGGTACAGATACAGTACAAAGTATAGACTATAAAGGCTTTGTGTCTTACTACATCCATACCATGCTCTGTGTGCGCTCTCAGGTATGAGCTCTGCGGTACGGATACAATAGAAAGTGTAGGGTATAAAGGCTTTGTGTCTTATTACATCCATACCATGCTCTGTGTGCGCTCTCAGGTATGAGCTCTGGGGTACAGATACAGTACAAAGTATAGACTATAAAGGCTTTGTGTCTTACTACATCCATACCATGCTCTGTGCGCGCTCTCAGGTATGAGCTCTGGGGTACGGATACAGTAGAAAGTGTAGGCTATGAGGGCTTTGTGTCTTATTACATCCATACCATGCTCTGTGTGCGCTCTCAGGTATGAGCTCTGGGGTACGGATACAGTAGAAAGTGTAGACTATAAAGGCTTTGTGTCTTATTACATCCATACCATGCTCTGTGCGCTCTCAGGTATGAGCTCTGGGGTACGGATACAGTAGAAAGTGTAGGCTATAAAGGCTTTGTGTCTTATTACATCTATACCATGCTCTGTGTGCGCTCTCAGGTATGAGCTCTGGGGTACAGATACAGTACAAAGTATAGACTATAAAGGCTTTGTGTCTTATTACATCCATACCATGCTCTGTGCGCGCTCTCAGGTATGAGCTCTGGGGTACGGATACAGTAGAAAGTGTAGACTATAAAGGCTTTGTGTCTTATTACATCCATACCATGCTCTGTGTGTGCTCTCAGGTATGAGCTCTGGGGTACAGATACAGTAGAAAGTGTAGACTATAAAGGCTTTGTGTCTTATTACATCCATACCATGCTTTGTGTGCGCTCTCAGGTATGAGCTCTGGGGTACGGATACAGTAGAAAGTGTAGGCTATAAAGGCTTTGTGTCTTATTACATCCATACCATGCTTTGTGTGCGCTCTCAGGTATGAGCTCTGGGGTACGGATACAGTAGAAAGTGTAGGCTATAAAGGCTTTGTGTCTTATTACATCCATACCATGCTCTGTGTGTGCTCTCAGGTATGAGCTCTGGGGTACAGATACAGTAGAAAGTGTAGACTATAAAGGCTTTGTGTCTTATTACATCCATACCATGCTCTGTGTGCGCTCTCAGGTATGAGCTATGGGGTACAGATACAGTAGAAAGTGTAGGCTATAAAGGCTTTGTGTCTTATTACATCTATACCATGCTCTGTGTGCGCTCTCAGGTATGAGCTCTGGGGTACAGATACAGTACAAAGTATAGACTATAAAGGCTTTGTGTCTTACTACATCCATACCATGCTCTGTGTGCGCTCTCAGGTATGAGCTCTGCGGTACGGATACAATAGAAAGTGTAGGGTATAAAGGCTTTGTGTCTTATTACATCCATACCATGCTCTGTGTGCGCTCTCAGGTATGAGCTCTGGGGTACAGATACAGTACAAAGTATAGACTATAAAGGCTTTGTGTCTTACTACATCCATACCATGCTCTGTGCGCGCTCTCAGGTATGAGCTCTGGGGTACGGATACAGTAGAAAGTGTAGGCTATGAGGGCTTTGTGTCTTATTACATCCATACCATGCTCTGTGTGCGCTCTCAGGTATGAGCTCTGGGGTACGGATACAGTAGAAAGTGTAGACTATAAAGGCTTTGTGTCTTATTACATCCATACCATGCTCTGTGCGCTCTCAGGTATGAGCTCTGGGGTACGGATACAGTAGAAAGTGTAGGCTATAAAGGCTTTGTGTCTTATTACATCTATACCATGCTCTGTGTGCGCTCTCAGGTATGAGCTCTGGGGTACAGATACAGTACAAAGTATAGACTATAAAGGCTTTGTGTCTTACTACATCCATACCATGCTCTGTGTGCGCTCTCAGGTATGAGCTCTGGGGTACGGATACAGTAGAAAGTGTAGACTATAAAGGCTTTGTGTCTTATTACATCCATACCATGCTCTGTGTGCGCTCTCAGGTATGAGCTCTGGGGTACGGATACAGTAGAAAGTGTAGGCTATAAAGGCTTTGTGTCTTATTACATCCATACCATGCTCTGTGCGCTCTCAGGTATGAGCTCTGGGGTACGGATACAGTAGAAAGTGTAGACTATAAAGGCTTTGTGTCTTATTACATCCATACCATGCTGTGTGTGCGCTCTCAGGTATGAGCTCTGGGGTACGGATACAGTAGAAAGTGTAGACTATAAAGGCTTTGTGTCTTATTACATCCATACCATGCTCTGTGTGCGCTCTCAGGTATGAGCTTTGGGGTACGGAAACAGTATAAAGTGTAGACTATAAAGGCTTTGTGTCTTATTACATCCATACCATGCTCTGTGTGCGCTCTCAGGTATGAGCTTTGGGGTACAGATACAATAGAAAGTGTAGACTATAAAGTCTTTGTGTCTTATTACATCCATACCATGCTCTGTGTGCGCTCTCAGGTATGAGCTTTGGGGTACAGATACAATAGAAAGTGTAGACTATAAAGGCTTTGTGTCTTATTACATCCATACCATGCTCTGTGTGCGCTCTCAGGTATGAGCTCTGGGGTACCGATACAGTAGAAAGTGTAGGCTATAAAGGCTTTGTGTCTTATTACATCCATACCATGCTCTGTGTGCGCTCTCAGGTATGAGCTCTGGGGTACGGATACAGTAGAAAGTGTAGGCTATAAAGGCTTTGTGTCTTATTACATCCATACCATGCTCTGTGTGCTCTCAGGCAGGAGCTCTGGGGTACGGACACAGTAGAAAGTGTAGACTATAAAGGCTTTGTGTCTTATTACATCCATACCATGCTCTGTGTGCGCTCTCAGGTATGAGCTCTGGGGTACAGATACAGTAGAAAGTGCAGGGTATAAAGGCTTTGTGTCTTATTACATCCATACCATGCTCTGTGTGCGCTCTCAGGTATGAGCTTTGGGGTACGGAAACAGTATAAAGTGTAGGCTATAAAGGCTTTGTGTCTTATTACATCCATACCATGCTCTGTGTGCGCTCTCAGGTATGAGCTTTGGGGTACAGATACAATAGAAAGTGTAGACTATAAAGTCTTTGTGTCTTATTACATCCATACCATGCTCTGTGTGTGCTCTCAGGTATGAGCTCTGGGGTACGGATACAGTAGAAAGTGTAGACTATAAAGGCTTTGTGTCTTATTACATCCATACCTTGCTCTGTGTGCGCTCTCAGGTATGAGCTCTGGGGTACGGATACAGTAGAAAGTGTAGGCTATAAAGGCTTTGTGTCTTATTACATCCATACCATGCTCTGTGTGCACTCTCAGGTATGAGCTCTGGGGTACAGATACAGTAGAAAGTGTAGACTATAAAGGCTTTGTGTCTTATTACATCCATACCATGCTCTGTGTGTGCTGTCAGGTATGAGCTCTGGGGTACGGATACAGTAGAAAGTGTAGGCTATAAAGGCTTTGTGTCTTATTACATCCATACCATGCTCTGTGTGTGCTCTCAGGTATGAGCTCTGGGGTACGGATACAGTATAAAGTGTAGGCTATAAAGGCTTTGTGTCTTATTACATCCATACCATGCTCTGTGTGCGCTCTCAGGTATGAGCTTTGGGGTACAGATACAATAGAAAGTGTAGACTATAAAGGCTTTGTGTCTTATTACATCCATACCATGCTCTGTGTGCGCTCTCAGGTATGAGCTCTGGGGTACGGATACAGTAGAAAGTGTAGGCTATAAAGGCTTTGTGTCTTATTACATCTATACCATGCTCTGTGTGCTCTCAGGCAGGAGCTCTGGGGTACGGACACAGTAGAAAGTGTAGGCTATAAAGGCTTTGTGTCTTATTACATCCATACCATGCTCTGTGTGCGCTCTCAGGTATGAGCTCTGGGGTACAGATACAGTAGAAAGTGCAGGGTATAAAGGCTTTGTGTCTTACTACATCCATACCATGCTCTGTGCGCGCTCTCAGGTATGAGCTCTGGGGTACAGATACAGTAGAAAGTGTAGGCTATAAAGGCTTTGTGTCTTATTACATCCATACCATGCTCTGTGTGCGCTCTCAGGTATGAGCTCTGGGGTACGGATACAATAGAAAGTGTAGGGTATAAAGGCTTTGTGTCTTATTACATCCATACCATGCTCTGTGTGCGCTCTCAGGTATGAGCTCTGGGGTACGGATACAATAGAAAGTGTAGACTATAAAGGCTTTGTGTCTTATTACATCCATACCATGCTCTGTGTGCGCTCTCAGGTATGAGCTCTGGGGTACGGATACAATAGAAAGTGTAGACTATAAAGGCTTTGTGTCTTACTACATCCATACCATGCTCTGTGTGTGCTCTCAGGTATGAGCTCTGGGGTACGGATACAGTAGAAAGTGTAGGCTATAAAGGCTTTGTGTCTTATTACATCCATACCATGCTCTGCGTGCGCTCTCAGGTATGAGCTCTGGGGTACGGATACAGTAGAAAGTGTAGACTATAAAGGCTTTGTGTCTTATTACATCCATACCATGCTCTGTGTGTGCTCTCAGGTATGAGCTCTGGGGTACGGATACAGTAGAAAGTGTAGGCTATAAAGGCTTTGTGTCTTATTACATCCATACCATGCTCTGCGTGCGCTCTCAGGTATGAGCTCTGGGGTACGGATACAGTAGAAAGTGTAGACTATAAAGGCTTTGTGTCTTACTACATCCATACCATGCTCTGTGTGTGCTCTCAGGTATGAGCTCTGGGGTACGGATACAGTAGAAAGTGTAGGCTATAAAGGCTTTGTGTCTTATTGCATCTATACCATGCTCTGTGTGTGCTCTCAGGTATGAGCTCTGGGGTACGGATACAGTAGAAAGTGTAGGCTATAAAGGCTTTGTGTCTTATTACATCCATACCATGCTCTGTGTGTGCTCTCAGGTATGAGCTCTGGGGTACGGATACAGTAGAAAGTGTAGGCTATAAAGGCTTTGTGTCTTATTACATCCATACCATGCTCTGCGTGCGCTCTCAGGTATGAGCTCTGGGGTACGGATACAGTAGAAAGTGTAGACTATAAAGGCTTTGTGTCTTACTACATCCATACCATGCTCTGTGTGCGCTCTCAGGTATGAGCTCTGGGGTACGGATACAGTAGAAAGTGTAGGCTATAAAGGCTTTGTGTCTTATTACATCCATACCATGCTCTGTGTGTGCGCTCTCAGGTATGAGCTCTGGGGTACGGATACAGTAGAAAGTGTAGGCTATAAAGGCTTTGTGTCTTATTACATCCATACCATGCTCTGTGTGTGCGCTCTCAGGTATGAGCTCTGGGGTACGGATACAGTAGAAAGTGTAGGCTATAAAGGCTTTGTGTCTTACTACATCCATACCATGCTTTGTGTGCGCTCTCAGGTATGAGCTCTGGGGTACGGATACAGTAGAAAGTGTAGGCTATAAAGGCTTTGTGTCTTATTACATCCATACCATGCTCTGTGTGTGCTCTCAGGTATGAGCTCTGGGGTACAGATTCAGTAGAAAGTGTAGGCTATAAAGGCTTTGTGTCTTATTACATCCATACCATGCTCTGTGTGCGCTCTCAGGTATGAGCTCTGGGGTACGGATACAGTAGAAAGTGTAGACTATAAAGGCTTTGTGTCTTATTACATCCATACCATGCTCTGTGTGCGCTCTCAGGTATGAGCTCTGGGGTACGGATACAGTAGAAAGTGTAGACTATAAAGGCTTTGTGTCTTATTACATCCATACCATGCTCTGTGTGTGCTCTCAGGTATGAGCTCTGGGGTACGGATACAGTTTAAAGTGTAGGCTATAAAGGCTTTGTGTCTTATTACATCCATACCATGCTCTGTGTGCGCTCTCAGGTATGAGCTCTGGGGTACGGATACAGTAGAAAGTGTAGACTATAAAGGCTTTGTGTCTTATTACATCCATACCTTGCTCTGTGTGTGCTCTCAGGTATGAGCTCTGGGGTACGGATACAGTTTAAAGTGTAGGCTATAAAGGCTTTGTGTCTTATTACATCCATGCCATGGTCTGTGTTCGCTCTCAGGTATGAGATCTGGGGTACGGATACAGTAGAAAGTGTAGACTATAAAGACTTTGTGTCTTACTACATCCATACCATGCTCTGTGTGTGCTCTCAGGTATGAGCTCTGGGGTACGGATACAGTAGAAAGTGTAGACTATAAAGGCTTTGTGCCTTATTACATCCATACCATGCTCTGTGTGCGCTCTCAGGTATGAGCTCTGGGGTACAGATACAGTAGAAAGTATAGACTATAAAGGCTTTGTGTCTTACTACATCCATACCATGCTCTGTCCGCGCTCTCAGGTATGAGCTCTGGGGTACGGATACAGTAGAAAGTATAGACTATAAAGGCTTTGTGTCTTACTACATCCATACCATGCTCTGTGTGCGCTCTCAGGTATGAGCTCTGGGGTACGGATACAGTAGAAAGTGTAGGCTATAAAGGCTTTGTGCTTATTACATCTATACCATGCTCTGTGTGCGCTCTCAGGTATGAGCTCTGGGGTACGGATACAGTAGAAAGTATAGACTATAAAGGCTTTGTGTCTTACTACATCCATACCATGCTCTGTGTGCGCTCTCAGGTATGAGCTCTGGGGTACGGATACAGTAGAAAGTGTAGGCTATAAAGGCTTTGTGTCTTATTACATCCATACCATGCTCTGTGTGTGCTCTCGGGTATGAGCTCTGGGGTACAGATACAGTAGAAAGTGTAGGCTATAAAGGCTTTGTGTCTT
The DNA here is from genome assembly GCF_046119375.1 of Phyllobates terribilis. Taxonomy (NCBI): domain Eukaryota; kingdom Metazoa; phylum Chordata; class Amphibia; order Anura; family Dendrobatidae; genus Phyllobates; species Phyllobates terribilis. Next base: position 699,318,281 of record NW_027362762.1, read on the forward strand.
ATTACATCCATACCATGCTCTGTGTGCGCTGTCAGGTATGAGCTCTGGGGTACAGATACAGTAGAAAGTGTAGGCTATAAAGGCTTTGTGTCTTATTACATCCATACCATGCTCTGTGTGCGCTCTCAGGTATGAGCTCTGGGGTACGGATACAGTAGAAAGTGTAGACTATAAAGGCTTTGTGTCTTATTACATCCATACCATGCTCTGTGTGCGCTCTCAGGTATGAGCTCTGGGGTACGGATACAGTAGAAAGTGTAGACTATAAAGGCTTTGTGTCTTATTACATCCATACCATGCTCTGTGTGTGCTCTCAGGTATGAGCTCTGGGGTACGGATACAGTTTAAAGTGTAGGCTATAAAGGCTTTGTGTCTTATTACATCCATACCATGCTCTGTGTGCACTCTCAGGTATGAGCTCTGGGGTACGGATACAGTAGAAAGTGTATACTATAAAGGCTATGTGTCTTATTACATCCATACCATGCTCTGTGTGCGCTCTCAGGTATGAGGTCTGGGGTACGGATACAGTAGAAAGTGTAGACTATAAAGGCTTTGTGTCTTATTACATCCATGCCATGCTCTGTGTGCGCTCTCAGGTATGAGGTCTGGGGTACGGATACAGTAGAAAGTGTAGGCTATAAAGGCTTTGTGTCTTATTACATCCATACCATGCTCTGTGTGCTCTCAGGTATGAGCTCTGGAGTACGGATACAGTAGAAAATGTAGGCTATAAAGGCTTTGTGTCTTGTTACATCCATGCCATGCTCTGTGTGCGCTCTCAGGTATGAGCTCTGGGGTACGGATACAGTAGAAAGTGTAGGCTATAAAGGCTTTGTGTCTTATTACATCCATACCATGCTCTGTGTGCGCTCTCAGGTATGAGCTCTGGGGTACGGATACAGTAGAAAGTGTAGGCTATAAAGGCTTTGTGTCTTATTACATCCATACCATGCTCTGTGTGCGCTCTCAGGTATGAGCTCTGGGGTACGGATACAGTAGAAAGTGTAGACTATAAAGGCTTTGTGTCTTATTACATCTATACCATGCTCTGTGTGCGCTCTCAGGTATGAGCTCTGGGGTACGGATACAGTAGAAAGTGTAGACTATAAAGGCTTTGTGTCTTATTACATCCATACCATGCTCTGTGTGCGCTCTCAGGTATGAGCTCTGGGGTACGGATACAGTAGAAAGTGTAGGCTATAAAGGCTTTGTGTCTTATTACATCCATACCATGCTCTGTGTGCGCTCTCAGGTATGAGCTCTGGGGTACGGATACAGTAGAAAGTGTAGGCTATAAAGGCTTTGTGTCTTATTACATCCATACCATGCTCTGTGTGTGCTCTCAGGTATGAGCTCTGGGGTACGGATACAGTAGAAAGTGTAGACTATAAAGGCTTTGTGTCTTATTGCATCTATACCATGCTCTGTGTGCGCTCTCAGGCAGGAGCTCTGGGGTACGGATACAGTAGAAAGTGTAGGCTATAAAGGCTTTGTGTCTTATTACATCCATACCATGCTCTGTGTGCTCTCAGGTATGAGCTCTGGAGTACGGATACAGTAGAAAGTGTAGGCTATAAAGGCTTTGTGTCTTATTACATCCATGCCATGCTCTGTGTGCACTCTCAGGTATGAGCTCTGGGGTACGGATACAGTAGAAAGTGTAGTCTATAAAGGCTTTGTGTCTTATTACATCCATACCATGCTCTGTGTGCTCTCAGGTATGAGCTCTGGAGTACGGATACAGTAGAAAGTGTAGGCTATAAAGGCTTTGTGTCTTATTACATCCATACCATGCTCTGTGTGCACTCTCAGGTATGAGCTCTGGGGTACGGATACAGTATAAACTGTAGGCTATAAAGGCTTTGTGTCTTATTACATCCATACCATGCTCTGTGTGTGTTCTCAGGTATGAGCTCTGGGGTACGGATACAGTAGAAAGTGTAGGCTATAAAGGCTTTGTGTCTTATTACATCCATACCATGCTCTGTGTGCGCTCTCAGGTATGAGCTCTGGGGTACGGATACAGTAGAAAGTGTAGGCTATAAAGGCTTTGTGTCTTATTACATCCATACCATGCTCTGTGTGCACTCTCAGGTATGAGCTCTGGGGTACGGATACAGTATAAACTGTAGGCTATAAAGGCTTTGTGTCTTATTACATCCATACCATGCTCTGTGTGTGCTCTCAGGTATGAGCTCTGGGGTACGGATACAGTAGAAAGTGTAGGCTATAAAGGCTTTGTGTCTTATTGCATCCATACCTTGCTCTGTGTGTGCTCTCAGGTATGAGCTCTGGGGTACGGATACAGTAGAAAGTGTAGGCTATAAAGGCTTTGTGTCTTATTACATCCATACCATGCTCTGTGTGCGCTCTCAGGTATGAGCTCTGAGGTGAGGATACAGTAGAAAGTGTAGGCTATAAAGGCTTTGTGTCTTATTACATCCATACCATGCTCTGTGTGCGCTCTCAGGTATGAGCTCTGAGGTGAGGATACAGTAGAAATTATAGACTATAAAGGCTTTGTGTCTTACTACATCCATACCATGCTCTGTGTGCACTCTCAGGTATGAGCTCTGGAGTACGGATACAGTAGAAAGTGTAGGCTATAAAGGCTTTGTGTCTTATTACATCCATGCCATGCTCTGTGTGCGCTCTCAGGTATGAGCTCTGGGGTACGGATACAGTAGAAAGTGTAGGCTATAAAGGCTTTGTGTCTTATTGCATCCATACCATGCTCTGTGTGCGCTCTCAGGTATGAGCTCTGGGGTACGGATACAGTAGAAAGTGTAGACTATAAAGACTTTGTGTCTTATTACATCCATACCATGCTCTGTGTGCGCTCTCAGGTATGAGCTCTGGGGTACGGATACAGTAGAAAGTGTAGGCTATAAAGGCTTTGTGTCTTATTGCATCTATACCATGCTCTGTGTGCGCTTTCAGGTATGAGCTCTGGGGTACGGATACAGTAGAAAGTGTAGGCTATAAAGGCTTTGTGTCTTATTACATCCATACAATGCTCTGTGTGCACTCTGAGGTATGAGCTCTGGGGTACGGATACAGTATAAAGTGTAGACTATAAAGGCTTTGTGTCTTATTGCATCTATACCATGCTCTGTGTGCACTCTCAGGTATGAGCTCCGGGGTACGGATACAGTAGAAAGTGTAGGCTATAAAGGCTTTGTGTCTTATTACATCTATACCATGCTCTGTGTGCGCTCTCAGGTATGAGCTCTGGGGTACGGATACAGTAGAAAGTATAGACTATAAAGGCTTTGTGTCTTATTACATCCATACCATGCTCTGTGTGCGCTCTCAGGTATGAGCTCTGGGGTACAGATACAGTAGAAAGTGTAGACTATAAAGGCTTTGTGTCTTATTACATCCATACCATGCTCTGTTTGTGCTCTCAGGTATGAGCTCTGGGGTACAGATACAGTAGAAAGTGTAGGCTATAAAGGCTTTGTGTCTTATTACATCCATACCATGCTCTGTGTGCGCTCTCAGGTATGAGCTCTGGGGTACGGATACAGTAGAAAGTATAGACTATAAAGGCTTTGTGTCTTATTACATCCATACCATGCTCTGTGTGCGCTCTCAGGTATGAGCTCTGGGGTACGGATACAATAGAAAGTGTAGACTATAAAGGCTTTGTGTCTTATTGCATCTATACCATGCTCTGTGTGTGCTCTCAGGTATGAGCTCTGGGGTACGGATACAGTAGAAAGTGTAGGCTATAAAGGCTTTGTGTCTTATTGCATCTATACCATGCTCTGTGTGTGCTCTCAGGTATGAGCTCTGGGGTACGGATACAGTAGAAAGTGTAGGCTATAAAGGCTTTGTGTCTTATTACATCTATACCATGCTCTGTGTGCGATCTCAGGTATGAGCTCTGGGGTACGGATACAGTAGAAAGTGTAGGCTATAAAGGCTTTGTGTCTTATTACATCCATACCTTGCTCTGTGTGTGCTCTCAGGTATGAGCTCTGGGGTACGGATACAGTAGAAAGTGTAGGCTATAAAGGCTTTGTGTCTTATTGCATCCATACCATGCTCTGTGTGCGCTCTCAGGTATGAGCTCTGGGGTACGGATACAGTAGAAAGTGTAGGCTATAAAGGCTTTGTGTCTTATTGCATCTATACCATGCTTTGTGTGCGCTCTCAGGTATGAGCTCTGGGGTACGGATACAGTAGAAAGTGTAGGCTATAAAGGCTTTGTGTCTTATTACATCCATACCATGCTCTGTGTGCGCTCTCAGGTATGAGCTCTGGGGTGAGGATACAGTAGAAAGTGTAGGCTATAAAGGCTTTGTGTCTTATTACATCCATACCATGCTCTGTGTGCGCTCTCAGGTATGAGCTCTGGGGTACGGATACAGTAGAAAGTGTAGGCTATAAAGGCTTTGTGTCTTATTACATCCATACCATGCTCTGTGTGTGCTCTCAGGTATGAGCTCTGGGGTACGGATACAGTAGAAAGTCTAGGCTATAAAGGCTTTGTGTCTTATTACATCCATACCATGCTCTGTGTGCGCTCTCAGGTATGAGCTCTGGGGTACGGATACAGTAGAAAGTGTAGGCTATAAAGGCTTTGTGTCTTATTACATCTATACCTTGCTCTGTGTGCGCTCTCAGGTATGAGCTCTGGGGTACGGATACAGTAGAAAGTATAGACTATAAAGGCTTTGTGTCTTATTACATCCATACCATGCTCTGTGTGCGCTCTCAGGTATGAGCTCTGGGGTGAGGATACAGTAGAAAGTGTAGGCTATAAAGGCTTTGTGTCTTATTACATCCATACCATGCTCTGTGTGCACTCTCAGGTATGAGCTCTGGGGTACGGATACAGTAGAAAGTGTAGACTATAAAGGCTTTGTGTCTTATTACATCCATACCATGCTCTGTGTGCGCTCTCAGGTATGAGCTCTGGGGTACGGATACAATAGAAAGTGTAGGCTATAAAGGCTTTGTGTCTTATTGCATTCATACCATGCTCTGTGTGCGCTCTCAGGTATGAGCTCTGGGGTACAGATACAGTATAAAGTGTAGACTATAAAGGCTTTGTGTCTTATTACATCCATACCATGCTCTGTGTGTGCTCTCAGGTATGAGCTCTGGGGTACGGATACAGTAGAAAGTATAGACTATAAAGGCTTTGTGTCTTATTACATCCATACCATGCTCTGTGTGCGCTCTCAGGTATGAGCTCTGGGGTACGGATACAGTAGAAAGTGTAGGCTATAAAGGCTTTCTGTCTTATTACATCCATACCATGCTCTGTGTGCTCTCAGGTATGAGCTCTGGGGTATGGATACAGTAGAAAGTGTAGGCTATAAAGGCTTTGTGTCTTATTACATCCATACCATGCTCTGTGTGCGCTCTCAGGAATGAGCTCTGGGGTACAGATACAGTAGAAAGTGTAGGGTATAAAGGCTTTGTGTCTTATTACATCCATACCATGCTCTGTGTGTGCTCTCAGGTATGAGCTCTGGGGTACGTATACAGTAGAAAGTGTAGGCTATAAAGGCTTTGTGTCTTATTACATCCATACCATTCTCTGTGTGCGCTCTCAGGTATGAGCTCTGGGGTACGGATACAGTATAAAGTGTAGGCTATAAAGGCTTTGTGTCTTATTACATCCATACCATGCTCTGTGTGCGCTCTCAGGAATGAGCTCTGGGGTACGGATACAGTAGAAAGTGTAGGGTATAAAGGCTTTGTGTCTTATTACATCCATACCATGCTCTGTGTGTGCTCTCAGGTATGAGCTCTGGGGTACGGATACAGTAGAAAGTGTAGGCTATAAAGGCTTTGTGTCTTATTACATCCATACCATGCTCTGTGTGCGCTCTCAGGTATGAGCTCTGGGGTACGGATACAGTATAAAGTGTAGGCTATAAAGGCTTTGTGTCTTATTACATCCATACCATGCTCTGTGTGCGCTCTCAGGTATGAGCTCTGGGGTACGGATACAATAGAAAGTGTAGGCTATAAAGGCTTTGTGTCTTATTACATCTATACCATGCTCTGTGTGTGCTCTCAGGTATGAGCTCTGGTGTACGGATACAGTAGAAAGTGTAGGCTATAAAGGCTTTGTGTCTTATTGCATCCATACCATGCTCTGTGTGCGCTCTCAGGTATGAGCTCTGGGGTACGGATACAGTAGAAAGTGTAGGCTATAAAGGCTTTGTGTCTTATTACATCCATACCTTGCTCTGTGTGCGCTCTCAGGTATGAGCTCTGGGGTACGGGTACAGTATAAAGTGTAGGCTATAAAGGCTTTGTGTCTTATTACATCCATACCATTCTCTGTGTGCGCTCTCAGGTATGAGCTCTGGGGTACGGATACAGTAGAAAGTATAGACTATAAAGGCTTTGTGTCTTATTACATCCATACCATTCTCTGTGTGCGCTCTCAGGTATGAGCTCTGGGGTACGGATACAGTAGAAAGTGTAGGCTATAAAGGCTTTGTGTCTTATTACATCCATACCATACTCTGTGTGCGCTCTCAGGTATGAGCTCTGGGGTACGGATACAGTAGAAAGTGTAGGCTATAAAGGCTTTGTGTCTTATTACATCTATACCTTGCTCTGTGTGCGCTCTCAGGTATGAGCTCTGGGGTACGGATACAGTAGAAAGTGTAGACTATAAAGGCTTTGTGTCTTATTACATCTATACCTTGCTCTGTGTGCGCTCTCAGGTATGAGCTCTGGGGTACAGATACAGTAGAAAGTGTAGGCTATAAAGGCTTTGTGTCTTATTACATCTATACCTTGCTCTGTGTGCGCTCTCAGGTATGAGCTCTGGGGTACGGATACAGTAGAAAGTGTAGGCTATAAAGGCTTTGTGTCTTATTACATCTATACCTTGCTCTGTGTGCGCTCTCAGGTATGAGCTCTGGGGTACGGATACAGTAGAAAGTATAGACTATAAAGGCTTTGTGTCTTATTACATCCATACCATGCTCTGTGTGCGCTCTCAGGTATGAGCTCTGGGGTACGGATACAGTAGAAAGTGTAGGCTATAAAGGCTTTGTGTCTTATTACATCCATACCATGCTCTGTGTGCGCTCTCAGGTATGAGCTCTGGGGTACGGATACAGTAGAAAGTGTAGGCTATAAAGACTTTGTGTCTTATTACATCCATACCATGCTCTGTGTGCGCTCTCAGGTATGAGCTCTGGGGTACGGATAGAGTAGAAAGTGTAGGCTATAAAGGCTTTGTGTCTTATTACATCCATACCTTGCTCTGTGTGTGCTCTCAGGTATGAGCTCTGGGGTACAGATACAGTAGAAAGTGTAGACTATAAAGGCTTTGTGTCTTATTACATCCATACCATACTCTGTGTGCGCTCTCAGGTATGAGCTCTGGGGTACGGATACAGTAGAAAGTGTAGGCTATAAAGACTTTGTGTCTTATTACATCCATACCATGCTCTGTGTGTGCTCTCAGGTATGAGCTCTGGGGTACGGATACAGTAGAAAGTGTAGACTATAAAGGCTTTGTGTCTTATTACATCCATACCATGCTCTGTGTGCGCTCTCAGGTATGAGCTCTGGGGTACAGATACAGTAGAAAGTGTAGACTATAAAGGCTTTGTGTCTTATTACATCCATACCATGCTCTGTGTGTGCTCTCAGGTATGAGCTCTGGGGTACGGATACAGTAGAAAGTGTAGACTATAAAGGCTTTGTGTCTTATTACACCCATACCTTGCTCTGTGTGCGCTCTCAGGTATGAGCTCTGGGGTACGGATACAGTAGAAAGTGTAGGCTATAAAGGCTTTGTGTCTTATTACATCCATACCTTGCTCTGTGTGCGCTCTCAGGTATGAGCTCTGGGGTACGGATACAGTAGAAAGTGTAGGCTATAAAGGCTTTGTGTCTTATTACATCCATACCATTCTCTGTGTGCGCTCTCAGGTATGAGCTCTGGGGTACGGATACAGTAGAAAGTGTAGGCTATAAAGGCTTTGTGTCTTATTACATCCATACCTTGCTCTGTGTGTGCTCTCAGGTATGAGCTCTGGGGTACGGATACAGTAGAAAGTATAGACTATAAAGGCTTTGTGTCTTATTACATCTATACCATGCTCTGTGTGCGCTCTCAGGTATGAGCTCTGGGGTACGGATACAGTAGAAAGTGTAGGCTATAAAGGCTTTGTGTCTTATTACATCCATACTAAGCTCTGTGTGTGCTCTCAGGTATGAGCTCTGGGGTACGGATACAGTAGAAAGTGTAGGCTATAAAGGCTTTGTGTCTTATTACATCCATACTATGCTCTGTGTGCGCTCTCAGGTATGAGCTCTGGGGTACGGATACAATAGAAAGTGTAGGGTATAAAGGCTTTGTGTCTTATTACATCCATACCATGCTCTGTGTGCGCTCTCAGGTATGAGCTCTGGGGTACAGATACAGTAGAAAGTATAGACTATAAAGGCTTTGTGTCTTACTACATCCATACCATGCTCTGTGTGCGCTCTCAGGTATGAGCTCTGGGGTACAGATACAGTAGAAAGTGTAGGCTATAAAGGCTTTGTGTCTTATTACATCCATGCCATGCTCTGTGTGCGCTCTCAGGTATGAGCTCTGGGGTACGGATACAGTAGAAAGTATAGACTATAAAGGCTTTGTGTCTTATTACATCCATACCATGCTCTGTGTGTGCTCTCAGGTATGAGCTCTGGGGTACGGATACAGTAGAAAGTGTAGACTATAAAGGCTTTGTGTCTTATTACATCCATGCCATGCTCTGTGTGCGCTCTCAGGTATGAGCTCTGGGGTACGGATACAGTAGAAAGTATAGACTATAAAGGCTTTGTGTCTTATTACATCCATACCATGCTCTGTGTGTGCTCTCAGGTATGAGCTCTGGGGTACGGATACAGTAGAAAGTGTAGGCTATAAAGGCTTTGTGCTTATTACATCCATACCATGCTCTGTGTGTGCTCTCGGGTATGAGCTCTGGGGTACGGATACAGTAGAAAGTGTAGACTATAAAGGCTTTGTGTCTTACTACATCCATACCATGCTCTGTGTGCGCTCTCAGGTATGAGCTCTGGGGTACAGATACAGTAGAAAGTGTAGGCTATAAAGGCTTTGTGTCTTATTGCATCTATACCATGCTCTGTGTGCGCTCTCAGGTATGAGCTCTAGGGTACGGATACAGTAGAAAGTGTAGACTATAAAGGCTTTGTGTCTTACTACATCCATACCATGCTCTGTGTGCGCTCTCAGGTATGAGCTCTGGGGTACAGATACAGTAGAAAGTGTAGACTATAAAGGCTTTGTGTCTTGTTGCATCTATACCATGCTCTGTGTGTGCTCTCAGGTATGAGCTCTGGGGTACGGATACAGTAGAAAGTGTAGGCTATAAAGGCTTTGTGTCTTATTGCATCTATACCATGCTCTGTGTGCGCTCTCAGGTATGAGCTCTGGGGTACGGATACAGTAGAAAGTGTAGGCTATAAAGGCTTTGTGTCTTATTACATCCATACCATGCTCTGTGTGTGCTGTCAGGTATGAGCTCCGGGGTACGGATACAATAGAAAGTGTAGGCTATAAAGGCTTTGTGTCTTATTACATCCATACCATGCTCTGTGTGCTCTCAGGTATGAGCTCTGGAGTACGGATACAGTAGAAAGTTTAGGCTATAAAGGCTTTGTGTCTTATTACATCTATACCATGCTCTGTGTGCGCTCTCAGGTATGAGCTCTGGGGTACGGATACAGTATAAAGTGTAGGCTATAAAGGCTTTGTGTCTTATTACATCCATACCATGCTTTGTGTGCGCTCTCAGGTATGAGCTCTGGGGTACGGATACAGTAGAAAGTGTAGGCTATAAAGGCTTTGTGTCCTATTACATCCATACCATGCTCTGTGTGCGCTCTCAGGTATGAGCTCTGGGGTACGGACACAGTAGAAAGTGTAGGCTATAAAGTCTTTGTGTCTTATTACATCCATGCCATGCTCTGTGTGTGCTGTCAGGTATGAGCTCTGGGGTACGGATACAGTAGAAAGTGTAGGCTATAAAGGCTTTGTGTCTTATTACATCCATACCATGCTCTATGTGCACTCTCAGGTATGAGCTCTGGGGTACGGATACAGTAGAAAGTGGAGGCTATAAAGGCTTTGTGTCTTATTACATCCATACCATGCTCTGTGTGTGCTCTCAGGTATGAGCTCTGGGGTACGGATACAGTAGAAAGTATAGACTATAAAGGCTTTGTGTCTTACTACATCCATACCATGCTCTGTGTGCGCTCTCAGGTATGAGCTCTGGGGTACGGATACAATAGAAAGTGTAGGGTATAAAGGCTTTGTGTCTTATTACATCCATACCATGCTCTGTGTGCCCTCTCAGGTATGAGCTCTGGGGTACGGATACAATAGAAAGTGTAGACTATAAAGGCTTTGTGTCTTATTGCATCTATACCATGCTCTGTGTGTGCTCTCAGGTATGAGCTCTGGGGTACGGATACAATAGAAAGTGTAGACTATAAAGGCTTTGTGTCTTATTGCATCTATACCATGCTCTGTGTGCGCTCTCAGGTATGAGCTCTGGGGTACAGATACAGTAGAAAGTGTAGGCTATAAAGGCTTTGTGTCTTATTACATCCATACCATGCTCTGTGTGTGCGCTCTCAGGTATGAGCTCTGGGGTACAGATACAATAGAAAGTGTAGGCTATAAAGGCTTTGTGTCTTATTACATCCATGCCATGCTCTGTGTGCACTCTCAGGTATGAGCTCTGGGGTACAGATACAGTAGAAAGTGTAGGCTATAAAGGCTTTGTGTCTTATTACATCCATACCATGCTCTGTGCGCTCTCAGGTATGAGCTCTGGGGTACGGATACAGTAGAAAGTGTAGTCTATAAAGGCTTTGTGTCTGATTACATCCATACCATGCTCTGTGTGCTCTCAGGTATGAGCTCTGGAGTACGGATACAGTAGAAAGTGTAGACTATAAAGGCTTTGTGTCTTATTACATCCATACCATGCTCTGTGTGCGCTCTCAGGTATGAGCTCTGGGGTACAGATACAGTAGAAAGTGTAGACTATAAAGGCTTTGTGTCTTATTACATCCATACCATGCTCTGTGTGCGCTCTCAGGTATGAGCTCTGGAGTACAGATACAGTAGAAAGTGTAGGCTATAAAGGCTTTGTGTCTTATTAGATCCATACCATGCTCTGTGTGCGCTCTCAGGTATGAGCTCTGGGGTACGGATACAGTAGAAAGTGTAGTCTATAAAGGCTTTGTGTCTTATTACATCCATACCATGCTCTGTGTGCTCTCAGGTATGAGCTCTGGAGTACGGATACAGTAGAAAGTGTAGGCTATAAAGGCTTTGTGTCTTATTACATCCATACCATGCTCTGTGTGCACTCTCAGGTATGAGCTCTGGGGTACGGATACAGTAGAAAGTGTAGGCTATAAAGGCTTTGTGTCTTATTACATCCATACCATGCTCTGTGTGTGCTCTCAGGTATGAGCTCTGGGGTACGGATACAGTAGAAAGTGTAGACTATAAAGGCTTTGTGTCTTATTACATCCATACCATGCTCTGTGTGTGCTCTCAGGTATGAGCTCTGGAGTACAGATACAGTAGAAAGTGTAGGCTATAAAGGCTTTGTGTCTTATTACATCCATACCATGCTCTGTGTGCGCTCTCAGGTATGAGCTCTGGGGTACGGATACAGTAGAAAGTGTAGGCTATAAAGGCTTTGTGTCTTATTACATCCATACCATGCTCTGTGTGCGCTCTCAGGTATGAGCTCTGGGGTACAGATACAGTAGAAAGTGTAGGCTATAAAGGCTTTGTGTCTTATTACATCCATACCATGCTCTGTGTGCACTCTCAGGTATGAGCTCTGGGGTACGGATACAGTATAAACTGTAGGCTATAAAGGCTTTGTGTCTTATTACATCCATACCATGCTCTGTGTGTGCTCTCAGGTATGAGCTCTGGGGTACAGATACAGTAGAAAGTGTAGGCTATAAAGGCTTTGTGTCTTATTACATCCATACCATGCTCTGTGTGCGCTCTCAGGTATGAGCTCTGGGGTACAGATACAGTACAAAGTATAGACTATAAAGGCTTTGTGTCTTACTACATCCATACCATGCTCTGTGTGCGCTCTCAGGTATGAGCTCTGGGGTACGGATACAGTAGAAAGTGTAGGCTATAAAGGCTTTGTGTCTTATTGCATCCATACCATGCTCTGTGTGCGCTCTCAGGTATGAGCTCTGGGGTACGGATACAGTAGAAAGTGTAGACTATAAAGGCTTTGTGTCTTATTGCATCCATACCATGCTCTGTGTGTGCTCTCAGGTATGAGCTCTGGGGTACGGATACAGTAGAAAGTGTAGACTATAAAGGCTTTGTGTCTTATTACATCCATACCTTGCTCTGTGTGTGCTCTCAGGTATGAGCTCTGGGGTACGGATACAGTAGAAAGTGTAGGCTATAAAGGCTTTGTGTCTTACTACATCCATACCATGCTCTGTGTGTGCTCTCAGGTATAAGCTCTGGGGTACGGATACAGTAGAAAGTGTAGGCTATAAAGGCTTTGTGTCTTATTACATCCATACCATGCTCTGTGTGTGCTCTCAGGTATGAGCTCTGGGGTACGGATACAGTAGAAAGTATAGACTATAAAGACTTTGTGTCTTATTACATCCATACCATGCTCTGTGCGCGCTCTCAGGTATGAGCTCTGGGGTACGGATACAGTAGAAAGTGTAGGTTATAAAGGCTTTGTGTCTTATTACATCCATACCATGCTCTGTGTGTGCTCTCAGGTATGAGCTCTGGGGTACGGATACAGTAGAAAGTATAGACTATAAAGGCTTTGTGTCTTACTACATCCATACCATGCTCTGTGTTCACTCTCAGGTATGAGCTCTGGAGTACGGATACAGTAGAAAGTGTAGGCTATAAAGGCTTTGTGTCTTATTACATCCATACCATGCTCTGTGTGCTCTCTCAGGTATGAGCTCTGGGGTACGGATACAGTAGAAAGTGTAGGCTATAAAGGCTTTGTGTCTTATTGCATCCATACCATGCTCTGTGTGCACTCTCAGGTATGAGCTCTGGGGTACGGATACAGTAGAAAGTGTAGGTTATAAAGGCTTTGTGTCTTATTACATCCATACCATGCTCTGTGTGTGCTCTCAGGTATGAGCTCTGGGGTACGGATACAGTAGAAAGTATAGACTATAAAGGCTTTGTGTCTTACTACATCCATACCATGCTCTGTGTTCACTCTCAGGTATGAGCTCTGGAGTACGGATACAGTAGAAAGTGTAGGCTATAAAGGCTTTGTGTCTTATTACATCCATACCATGCTGTGTGTGTGCTCTCAGGTATGAGCTCTGGAGTACGGATACAGTAGAAAGTATAGACTATAAAGGCTTTGTGTCTTATTACATCCATACCATGCTCTGTGTGCGCTCTCAGGTATGAGCTCTGGGGTACGGATACAGTAGAAAGTGTAGACTATAAAGACTTTGTGTCTTATTACATCCATACCATGCTCTGTGTGCGCTCTCAGGTATGAGCTCTGGGGTACGGATACAGTATAAAGTGTAGGCTATAAAGGCTTTGTGTCTTATTACATCCATACCATGCTCTGTGTGCGCTCTCAGGTATGAGCTCTGGGGTACAGATACAGTACAAAGTGTAGACTATAAAGGCTTTGTGTCTTATTACATCCATACCATGCTCTGTGTGCGCTCTCAGGTATGAGCTCTGGGGTACGGATACAGTAGAAAGTGTAGGCTATAAAGGCTTTGTGTCTTATTGCATCTATACCTTGCTCTGTGTGCGCTCTCAGGTATGAGCTCTGGGGTACGGATACAGTAGAAAGTGTAGGCTATAAAGGCTTTGTGTCTTATTACATCCATACCTTGCTCTGTGTGTGCTCTCAGGTATGAGCTCTGGGGTACGGATACAATAGAAAGTGTAGGCTATAAAGGCTTTGTGTCTTATTACATCTATACCATGCTCTGTGTGTGCTCTCAGGTATGAGCTCTGGGGTACGGATACAGTAGAAAGTGTAGGATATAAAGGCTTTGTGTCTTATTACATCCATACCATGCTCTGTGTGTGCTCTCAGGTATGAGCTCTGGGTTACGGATACAGTAGAAAGTGTAGGCTATAAAGGCTTTGTGTCTTATTACATCTATACCTTGCTCTGTGTGCGCTCTCAGGTATGAGCTCTGGGGTACGGATACAGTAGAAAGTATAGACTATAAAGGCTTTGTGTCTTATTACATCCATACCATGCTCTGTGTGCGCTCTCAGGTATGAGCTCTGGGGTACGGATACAGTAGAAAGTGTAGGCTATAAAGGCTTTGTGTCTTATTACATCCATACCTTGCTCTGTGTGTGCTCTCAGGTATGAGCTCTGGTGTACGGATACAGTAGAAAGTGTAGGCTATAAAGGCTTTGTGTCTTATTACATCCATACCATGCTCTGTGTGCGCTCTCAGGTATGAGCTCTGGGGTACGGATACAGTAGAAAGTGTAGGCTATAAAGGCTTTGTGTCTTATTACATCCATACCATGCTCTGTGTGTGCTCTCAGGTATGAGCTCTGGGGTACGGATACAATAGAAAGTATAGACTATAAAGGCTTTGTGTCTTATTACATCCATACCATTCTCTGTGTGCGCTCTCAGGTATGAGCTCTGGGGTACGGATACAGTATAAAGTGTAGGCTATAAAGGCTTTGTGTCTTATTACATCCATACCATGCTCTGTGTGCGCTCTCAGGTATGAGCTCTGGGGTACGGATACAATAGAAAGTGTAGGCTATAAAGGCTTTGTGTCTTATTACATCCATACCATGCTCTGTGTGTGCTCTCAGGCAGGAGCTCTGGGGTACGGATACAGTAGAAAGTGTAGACTATAAAGGCTTTGTGTCTTATTACATCCATACCTTGCTCTGTGTGTGCTCTCAGGTATGAGCTCTGGGGTACGGATACAGTAGAAAGTGTAGGCTATAAAGGCTTTGTGTCTTATTACATCCATACCATGCTCTGTGTGCGCTCTCAGGTATGAGCTCTGGGGTACGGATACAGTAGAAAGTGTAGGCTATAAAGGCTTTGTGTCTTATTACATCCATACCATGCTCTGTGTGTGCTCTCAGGTATGAGCTCTGGGGTACGGATACAATAGAAAGTATAGACTATAAAGGCTTTGTGTCTTATTACATCCATACCATTCTCTGTGTGCGCTCTCAGGTATGAGCTCTGGGGTACGGATACAGTATAAAGTGTAGGCTATAAAGGCTTTGTGTCTTATTACATCCATACCATGCTCTGTGTGCGCTCTCAGGTATGAGCTCTGGGGTACGGATACAGTATAAAGTGTAGGCTATAAAGGCTTTGTGTCTTATTACATCCATACCATGCTCTGTGTGTGCTCTCAGGTATGAGCTCTGGGGTACGGATACAGTAGAAAGTGTAGGCTATAAAGGCTTTGTGTCTTATTACATCCATACCATGCTCTGTGTGCGCTCTCAGGTATGAGCTCTGGGGTACGGATACAGTAGAAAGTGTAGGCTATAAAGGCTTTGTGTCTTATTAAATCCATACCATGCTCTGTGTGTGCTCTCAGGTATGAGCTCTGGGGTACGGATACAATAGAAAGTGTAGGCTATAAAGGCTTTGTGTCTTATTACATCTATACCTTGCTCTGTGTGCTCTCAGGTATGAGCTCTGGGGTACGGATACAGTAGAAAGTGTAGACTATAAAGGCTTTGTGTCTTATTACATCCATACCATGCTCTGTGTGCGCTCTCAGGTATGAGCTCTGGGGTACGGATACAGTAGAAAGTGTAGGCTATAAAGGCTTTGTGTCTTATTACATCCATACCATTCTCTGTGTGCGCTCTCAGGTATGAGCTCTGGGCTACAGATACAGTAGAAAGTGTAGGCTATAAAGGCTTTGTGTCTTATTACATCCATACCATGCTCTGTGTGCGCTCTCAGGTATGAGCTCTGGGCTACAGATACAGTAGAAAGTGTAGGCTATAAAGGCTTTGTGTCTTATTACATCCATACCATGCTCTGTGTGCACTCTCAGGTATGAGCTCTGGGGTACGGATACAATAGAAAGTGTAGGCTATAAAGGCTTTGTGTCTTATTACATCCATACCATGCTCTGTGTGCTCTCAGGTATGAGCTCTGGGGTACGGATACAGTAGAAAGTGTAGGCTATAAAGGCTTTGTGTCTTATTACATCCATACTATGCTCTGTGTGTGCTCTCAGGTATGACCTCTGGGGTACGGATACAGTAGAAAGTGTAGACTATAAAGGCTTTGTGTCTTATTACATCCATACCATGCTCTGTGTGTGCTCTCAGGTATGAGCTCTGGGGTACGGATACAGTAGAAAGTGTAGGCTATAAAGGCTTTGTGCCTTATTACATCCATACCATGCTCTGTGTGCGCTCTCAGGTATGAGCTCTGGAGTACAGATACAGTAGAAAGTGTAGGCTATAAAGGCTATGTGTCTTATTACATCCATACCATGCTCTGTGTGTGCTGTCAGGTATGAGCTCTGGGGTACGGATACAGTAGAAAGTGTAGACTATAAAGGCTTTGTGTCTTATTACATCCATACCATTCTCTGTGTGCCCTCTCAGGTATGAGCTCTGGGGTACAGATACAATAGAAAGTGTAGGCTATAAAGGCTTTGTGTCTTATTACATCCATACCATGCTCTGTGTGCGCTCTCAGGTATGAGCTCTGGGGTACGGATACAGTATAAAGTGTAGGCTATAAAGGCTTTGTGTCTTATTGCATCCATACCATGCTCTGTGTGTGCTCTCAGGTATGAGCTCTGGGGTACGGATACAGTATAAAGTGTAGGCTATAAAGGCTTTGTGTCTTATTGCATCCATACCATGCTCTGTGTGCGCTCTCAGGTATGAGCTCTGGGGTACGGATACAGTAGAAAGTGTAGGCTATAAAGGCTTTGTGTCTTATTGCATCCATACCATGCTCTGTGTGTGCTCTCAGGTATGAGCTCTGGGGTACAGATACAGTAGAAAGTGTAGACTATAAAGGCTTTGTGTCTTATTACATCCATACCATGCTCTGTGGGCGCTCTCAGGTATGAGCTCTGGGGTACAGATACAGTAGAAATTGTAGGGTATAAAGGCTTTGTGTCTTATTACATCCATACCATGCTCTGTGTGCGCTCTCAGGTATGAGCTCTGGGGTACAGATACAGTGGAAAGTGTAGGCTATAAAGGCTTTGTGTCTTATTACATCCATATCATGCTCTGTGTGCGCTCTCAGGTATGAGCTCTGGGGTACGGATACAGTAGAAAGTGTAGACTATAAAGGCTTTGTGTCTTATTACATCCATACCATGCTCTGTGTGCACTCTCAGGTATGAGCTCTGGGGTACAGATACAGTGGAAAGTGTAGGCTATAAAGGCTTTGTGTCTTATTACATCCATATCATGCTCTGTGTGCGCTCTCAGGTATGAGCTCTGGGGTACGGATACAGTAGAAAGTGTAGACTATAAAGGCTTTGTGTCTTATTACATCCATACCATGCTCTGTGTGTGCTCTCAGGTATGAGCTCTGGGGTACGGATACAATAGAAAGTGTAGACTATAAAGGCTTTGTGTCTTATTACATCCATACCATGCTCTGTGTGTGCTCTCAGGTATGTGCTCTGGGGTACAGATACAGTATAAAGTGTAGGGTATAAAGGCTTTGTGTCTTATTACATCCATACCATGCTCTGTGTGCGCTCTCAGGTATGAGCTCTGGGGTGAGGATACAGTAGAAAGTGTAGGCTATAAAGGCTTTGTGTCTTATTACATCCATACCATGCTCTGTGTGCGCTCTCAGGTATGAGCTCTGGGGTACAGATACAGTAGAAAGTGTAGGCTATAAAGGCTTTGTGTCTTATTACATCCATACCATGCTCTGTGTGAGCTCTCAGGTATGAGCTCTGGGGTACGGATACAGTAGAAAGTGTAGGCTATAAAGGCTTTGTGTCTTATTACATCCATACCATGCTCTGTGTGCGCTCTCAGGTATGAGCTCTGGGGTGAGGATACAGTAGAAAGTGTAGGCTATAAAGGCTTTGTGTCTTATTACATCCATACCATGCTCTGTGTGCGCTCTCAGGTATGAGCTCTGGGGTACAGATACAGTAGAAAGTGTAGGCTATAAAGGCTTTGTGTCTTATTACATCCATACCATGCTCTGTGTGCGCTCTCAGGTATGAGCTCTGTGGTACGGATACAGTAGAAAGTGTAGACTATAAAGGCTTTGTGTCTTATTGCATCCATACCATGCTCTGTGTGCGCTCTCATGTATGAGCTCTGGGGTACGGATACAGTAGAAAGTATAGACTATAAAGGCTTTGTGTCTTATTACATCCATACCATGCTCTGTGTGCTCTCAGGTATGAGCTCTGGGGTACAGATACAGTAGAAAGTGTAGGCTATAAAGGCTTTGTGTCTTATTACATCCATACCATGCTCTGTGTGAGCTCTCAGGTATGAGCTCTGGGGTACGGATACAGTAGAAAGTGTAGGGTATGAAGGCTTTGTGTCTTATTACATCCATACCATGCTCTGTGTGTGCTCTCAGGTATGAGCTCTGGGGTACAGATACAGTAGAAAGTGTAGGCTATAAAGGCTTTGTGTCTTATTACATCCATACCATGCTCTGTGTGCGCTCTCAGGTATGAGCTCTGGGGTACGGATACAGTAGAAAGTGTAGGTTATAAAGGCTTTGTGTCTTATTACATCCATACCATGCTCTGTGTGCGCTCTCAGGTATGAGCTCTGGGGTACGGATACAGTAGAAAGTGTAGACTATAAAGGCTTTGTGTCTTATTACATCCATACCATGCTCTGTGTGCACTCTCAGGTATGAGCTCTGGGGTACGGATACAGTAGAAAGTGTAGGCTATAAAGGCTTTGTGTCTTATTACATCCATACCATGCTCTGTTTGCGCTCTCAGGTATGAGCTCTGGGGTACGGATACAGTAGAAAGTGTAGACTATAAAGGCTTTGTGTCTTATTACATCCATACCATGCTCTGTGTGCGCTCTCAGGTATGAGCTCTGGGGTACGGATACAGTAGAAAGTGTAGGCTATAAAGGCTTTGTGTCTTATTACATCCATACCATGCTTTGTGTGTGCTCTCAGGTATGAGCTCTGGGGTACAGATACAGTAGAAAGTGTAGGCTATAAAGGCTTTGTGTCTTATTGCATCTATACCATGCTCTGTGTGTGCTCTCAGGTATGAGCTCTGGGGTACAGATACAGTAGAAAGTGTAGGCTATAAAGGCTTTGTGTCTTATTACATCCATACCATGCTCTGTGTGCGCTCTCAGGTATGAGCTCCGGGGTACGGATACAGTATAAAGTGTAGGCTATAAAGGCTTTGTGTCTTATTACATCCATGCCATGCTCTGTGTGCGCTCTCAGGTATGAGCTCTGGGGTACGGATACAGTATAAAGTGTAGGCTATAAAGGCTTTGTGTCTTATTACATCCATGCCATGCTCTGTGTGCACTCTCAGGTATGAGCTCTGGGGTACGGATACAGTAGAAAGTGTAGGCTATAAAGGCTTTGTGTCTTATTACATCCATGCCATGCTCTGTGTGCGCTCTCAGGTATGAGCTCTGGGGTACAGATACAGTAGAAAGTGTAGGCTATAAAGGCTTTGTGTCTTATTACATCCATACCATGCTCTGTGTGCACTCTCAGGTATGAGCTCTGGGGTACGGATACAGTATAAAGTGTAGGCTATAAAGGCTTTGTGTCTTATTACATCCATACCATGCTCTGTGTGCGCTCTCAGGTATGAACTCTGGGGTACAGATACAGTAGAAAGTGTAGGCTATAAAGGCTTTGTGTCTTATTACATCCATACCATGCTCTGTGTGCGCTCTCAGGTATGAGCTCTGGGGTACGGATACAGTATAAAGTGTAGGGTATAAAGGCTTTGTGTCTTATTACATCCATACCATGCTCTGTGTGCGCTCTCAGGTATGAGCTCTGGGGTACAGATACAGTACAAAGTATAGACTATAAAGGCTTTGTGTCTTACTACATCCATACCATGCTCTGTGTGCGCTCTCAGGTATGAGCTCTGGGGTACGGATACAGTAGAAAGTATAGACTATAAAGGCTTTGTGTCTTATTGCATCCATACCATGCTCTGTGTGTGCTCTCAGGTATGAGCTCTGGGGTACGGATACAGTAGAAAGTGTAGGCTATAAAGGCTTTGTGTCTTATTACATCCATACCATGCTGTGTGTGTGCTCTCAGGTATGAGCTCTGGGGTACGGATACAGTAGAAAGTGTAGGCTATAAAGGCTTTGTGTCTTATTACATCCATACCTTGCTCTGTGTGCGCTCTCAGGTATGAGCTCTGGGGTACGGATACAGTATAAAGTGTAGGCTATAAAGGCTTTGTGTCCTATTACATCCATACCATGCTCTGTGTGTGCTCTCAGGTATGAGCTCTGGGGTACGGATACAGTAGAAAGTGTAGGCTATAAAGGCTTTGTGTCTTATTACATCCATACCATGCTCTGTGTGTGCTCTCAGGTATGAGCTCTGGGGTACGGATACAGTAGAAAGTGTAGACTATAAAGGCTTTGTGTCTTACTACATCCATACCATGCTCTGTGTGCGCTCTCAGGTATGAGCTCTGGGGTACGGATACAGTATAAAGTGTAGGGTATAAAGGCTTTGTGTCTTATTACATCCATACCATGCTCTGTGTGCGCTCTCAGGTATGAGCTCTGGGGTACAGATACAGTACAAAGTATAGACTATAAAGGCTTTGTGTCTTACTACATCCATACCATGCTCTGTGTGCGCTCTCAGGTATGAGCTCTGGGGTACGGATACAGTAGAAAGTATAGACTATAAAGGCTTTGTGTCTTATTGCATCCATACCATGCTCTGTGTGTGCTCTCAGGTATGAGCTCTGGGGTACGGATACAGTAGAAAGTGTAGGCTATAAAGGCTTTGTGTCTTATTACATCCATACCATGCTGTGTGTGTGCTCTCAGGTATGAGCTCTGGGGTACGGATACAGTAGAAAGTGTAGGCTATAAAGGCTTTGTGTCTTATTACATCCATACCATGCTCTGTGTGCGCTCTCAGGTATGAGCTCCGGGGTACGGATACAGTATAAAGTGTAGGCTATAAAGGCTTTGTGTCTTATTACATCCATGCCATGCTCTGTGTGCGCTCTCAGGTATGAGCTCTGGGGTACGGATACAGTATAAAGTGTAGGCTATAAAGGCTTTGTGTCTTATTACATCCATGCCATGCTCTGTGTGCACTCTCAGGTATGAGCTCTGGGGTACGGATACAGTAGAAAGTGTAGGCTATAAAGGCTTTGTGTCTTATTACATCCATGCCATGCTCTGTGTGCGCTCTCAGGTATGAGCTCTGGGGTACAGATACAGTAGAAAGTGTAGGCTATAAAGGCTTTGTGTCTTATTACATCCATACCATGCTCTGTGTGCACTCTCAGGTATGAGCTCTGGGGTACGGATACAGTATAAAGTGTAGGCTATAAAGGCTTTGTGTCTTATTACATCCATACCATGCTCTGTGTGCGCTCTCAGGTATGAACTCTGGGGTACAGATACAGTAGAAAGTGTAGGCTATAAAGGCTTTGTGTCTTATTACATCCATACCATGCTCTGTGTGCGCTCTCAGGTATGAGCTCTGGGGTACGGATACAGTATAAAGTGTAGGGTATAAAGGCTTTGTGTCTTATTACATCCATACCATGCTCTGTGTGCGCTCTCAGGTATGAGCTCTGGGGTACAGATACAGTACAAAGTATAGACTATAAAGGCTTTGTGTCTTACTACATCCATACCATGCTCTGTGTGCGCTCTCAGGTATGAGCTCTGGGGTACGGATACAGTAGAAAGTATAGACTATAAAGGCTTTGTGTCTTATTGCATCCATACCATGCTCTGTGTGTGCTCTCAGGTATGAGCTCTGGGGTACGGATACAGTAGAAAGTGTAGGCTATAAAGGCTTTGTGTCTTATTACATCCATACCATGCTGTGTGTGTGCTCTCAGGTATGAGCTCTGGGGTACGGATACAGTAGAAAGTGTAGGCTATAAAGGCTTTGTGTCTTATTACATCCATACCTTGCTCTGTGTGCGCTCTCAGGTATGAGCTCTGGGGTACGGATACAGTATAAAGTGTAGGCTATAAAGGCTTTGTGTCCTATTACATCCATACCATGCTCTGTGTGTGCTCTCAGGTATGAGCTCTGGGGTACGGATACAGTAGAAAGTGTAGGCTATAAAGGCTTTGTGTCTTATTACATCCATACCATGCTCTGTGTGTGCTCTCAGGTATGAGCTCTGGGGTACGGATACAGTAGAAAGTGTAGACTATAAAGGCTTTGTGTCTTACTACATCCATACCATGCTCTGTGTGCGCTCTCAGGTATGAGCTCTGGGGTACGGATACAGTATAAAGTGTAGGGTATAAAGGCTTTGTGTCTTATTACATCCATACCATGCTCTGTGTGCGCTCTCAGGTATGAGCTCTGGGGTACAGATACAGTACAAAGTATAGACTATAAAGGCTTTGTGTCTTACTACATCCATACCATGCTCTGTGTGCGCTCTCAGGTATGAGCTCTGGGGTACGGATACAGTAGAAAGTATAGACTATAAAGGCTTTGTGTCTTATTGCATCCATACCATGCTCTGTGTGTGCTCTCAGGTATGAGCTCTGGGGTACGGATACAGTAGAAAGTGTAGGCTATAAAGGCTTTGTGTCTTATTACATCCATACCATGCTGTGTGTGTGCTCTCAGGTATGAGCTCTGGGGTACGGATACAGTAGAAAGTGTAGGCTATAAAGGCTTTGTGTCTTATTACATCCATACCTTGCTCTGTGTGCGCTCTCAGGTATGAGCTCTGGGGTACGGATACAGTATAAAGTGTAGGCTATAAAGGCTTTGTGTCCTATTACATCCATACCATGCTCTGTGTGTGCTCTCAGGTATGAGCTCTGGGGTACGGATACAGTAGAAAGTGTAGGCTATAAAGGCTTTGTGTCTTATTACATCCATACCATGCTCTGTGTGTGCTCTCAGGTATGAGCTCTGGGGTACGGATACAGTAGAAAGTGTAGACTATAAAGGCTTTGTGTCTTACTACATCCATACCATGCTCTGTGTGCGCTCTCAGGTATGAGCTCTGGGGTACAGATACAGTAGAAAGTGTAGGCTATAAAGGCTTTGTGTCTTATTACATCCATACCATGCTCTGTGTGCACACTCAGGTATGAGCTCTGGGGTACGGATACAGTAGAAAGTGTAGGCTATAAAGGCTTTGTGCTTATTACATCCATACCATGCTCTGTGTGTGCTCTCAGGTATGAGCTCTGGGGTACGGATACAGTATAAAGTGTAGGCTATAAAGGCTTTGTGTCTTATTACATCCATACCATGCTCTGTGTGCGCTCTCAGGTATGAACTCTGGGGTACAGATACAGTAGAAAGTGTAGGCTATAAAGGCTTTGTGTCTTATTACATCCATACCATGCTCTGTGTGTGCTCTCAGGTATGAGCTCTGGAGTACGGATACAGTATAAAGTGTAGGCTATAAAGGCTTTGTGTCTTATTACATCCATACCATGCTCTGTGTGCGCTCTCAGGTATGAGCTCTGGGGTACGGATACAGTACAAAGTATAGACTATAAAGGCTTTGTGTCTTACTACATCCATACCATGCTCTGTGCGCGCTCTCAGGTATGAGCTCTGGGGTACGGATACAGTACAAAGTATAGACTATAAAGGCTTTGTGTCTTACTACATCCATACCATGCTTTGTGCGCGCTCTCAGGTATGAGCTCTGGGGTACGGATACAGTATAAAGTATAGACTATAAAGGCTTTGTGTCTTATTACATCCATTCCATGCTCTGTGTGTGCTCTCAGGTATGAGCTCTGGGGTACGGATACAGTATAAAGTGTAGGCTATAAAGGCTTTGTGTCTTATTACATCCATACCATGCTCTGTGTGCGCTCTCAGGTATGAGCTCTGGGGTACGGATACAGTAGAAAGTGTAGGCTATAAAGGCTTTGTGTCTTATTACATCCATACCTTGCTCTGTGTGCGCTCTCAGGTATGAGCTCTGGGGTACGGATACAGTATAAAGTGTAGGGTATAAAGGCTTTGTGTCTTATTACATCCATACCATGCTCTGTGTGCGCTCTCAGGTATGAGCTCTGGGGTACAGATACAGTACAAAGTATAGACTATAAAGGCTTTGTGTCTTACTACATCCATACCATGCTCTGTGTGCGCTCTCAGGTATGAGCTCTGGGGTACGGATACAGTAGAAAGTATAGACTATAAAGGCTTTGTGTCTTATTGCATCCATACCATGCTCTGTGTGTGCTCTCAGGTATGAGCTCTGGGGTACGGATACAGTAGAAAGTGTAGGCTATAAAGGCTTTGTGTCTTATTACATCCATACCATGCTGTGTGTGTGCTCTCAGGTATGAGCTCTGGGGTACGGATACAGTAGAAAGTGTAGGCTATAAAGGCTTTGTGTCTTATTACATCCATACCTTGCTCTGTGTGCGCTCTCAGGTATGAGCTCTGGGGTACGGATACAGTATAAAGTGTAGGCTATAAAGGCTTTGTGTCTTATTACATCCATACCATGCTCTGTGTGTGCTCTCAGGTATGAGCTCTGGGGTACGGATACAGTAGAAAGTGTAGGCTATAAAGGCTTTGTGTCTTATTACATCCATACCATGCTCTGTGTGTGCTCTCAGGTATGAGCTCTGGGGTACGGATACAGTAGAAAGTGTAGACTATAAAGGCTTTGTGTCTTACTACATCCATACCATGCTCTGTGTGCGCTCTCAGGTATGAGCTCTGGGGTACAGATACAGTAGAAAGTGTAGGCTATAAAGGCTTTGTGTCTTATTACATCCATACCATGCTCTGTGTGCACACTCAGGTATGAGCTCTGGGGTACGGATACAGTAGAAAGTGTAGGCTATAAAGGCTTTGTGTCTTATTACATCCATACCATTCTCTGTGTGTGCTCTCAGGTATGAGCTCTGGGGTACGGATACAGTATAAAGTGTAGGCTATAAAGGCTTTGTGTCTTATTACATCCATACCATTCTCTGTGTGTGCTCTCAGGTATGAGCTCTGGGGTACGGATACAGTATAAAGTGTAGGCTATAAAGGCTTTGTGTCTTATTACATCTATACCATGCTCTGTGTGCGCTCTCAGGTATGAACTCTGGGGTACAGATACAGTAGAAAGTGTAGGCTATAAAGGCTTTGTGTCTTATTACATCCATACCATGCTCTGTGTGTGCTCTCAGGTATGAGCTCTGGAGTACGGATACAGTATAAAGTGTAGGCTATAAAGGCTTTGTGTCTTATTACATCCATACCATGCTCTGTGTGCGCTCTCAGGTATGAGCTCTGGGGTACGGATACAGTACAAAGTATAGACTATAAAGGCTTTGTGTCTTACTACATCCATACCATGCTCTGTGCGCGCTCTCAGGTATGAGCTCTGGGGTACGGATACAGTAGAAAGTATAGACTATAAAGGCTTTGTGTCTTACTACATCCATACCATGCTTTGTGCGCGCTCTCAGGTATGAGCTCTGGGGTACGGATACAGTATAAAGTATAGACTATAAAGGCTTTGTGTCTTATTACATCCATTCCATGCTCTGTGTGTGCTCTCAGGTATGAGCTCTGGGGTACGGATACAGTATAAAGTGTAGGCTATAAAGGCTTTGTGTCTTATTACATCCATACCATGCTCTGTGTGCGCTCTCAGGTATGAGCTCTGGGGTACGGATACAGTAGAAAGTGTAGGCTATAAAGGCTTTGTGTCTTATTACATCCATACCTTGCTCTGTGTGTGCTCTCAGGTATGAGCTCTGGGGTACGGATACAGTATAAAGTGTAGGCTATAAAGGCTTTGTGTCTTATTACATCCATACCATGCTCTGTGTGTGCTCTCAGGTATGAGCTCTGGGGTACGGATACAGTAGAAAGTATAGACTATAAAGGCTTTGTGTCTTATTGCATCCATACCATGCTCTGTGTGTGCTCTCAGGTATGAGCTCTGGGGTACGGATACAGTAGAAAGTGTAGACTATAAAGGCTTTGTGTCTTATTACATCCATACCATGCTCTGTGTGCACTCTCAGGTATGAGCTCTAGGGTACGGATACAGTAGAAAGTATAGACTATAAAGGCTTTGTGTCTTATTACATCCATACCATGCTCTGTGTGCGCTCTCAGGTATGAGCTCTGGGGTACGGATACAGTATAAAGTGTAGGCTATAAAGGCTTTGTGTCTTATTACATCCATACCATGCTCTGTGTGTGCTCTCAGGTATGAGCTCTGGGGTACGGATACAGTAGAAAGTGTAGGCTATAAAGGCTTTGTGTCTTATTACATCCATACCATGCTCTGTGTGCGCTCTCAGGTATGAGCTCTGGGGTACGGATACAGTATAAAGTGTAGGCTATAAAGGCTTTGTGTCTTATTACATCCATACCATGCTCTGTGCGCTCTCAGGTATGAGCTCTAGGGTACGGATACAGTAGAAAGTATAGACTATAAAGGCTTTGTGTCTTACTACATCCATACCATGCTCTGTGTGCGCTCTCAGGTATGAGCTCTGGGGTACAGATACAGTAGAAAGTGTAGGCTATAAAGGCTTTGTGTCTTATTACATCCATACCATGCTCTGTGCGCTCTCAGGTATGAGCTCTGGGGTACGGATACAGTAGAAAGTATAGACTATAAAGGCTTTGTGTCTTATTACATCCATACCATGCTCTGTGCGCTCTCAGGTATGAGCTCTGGGGTACAGATACAGTAGAAAGTGTAGGGTATAAAGGCTTTGTGTCTTATTACATCCATACCATGCTCTGTGCGCTCTCAGGTATGAGCTCTGGAGTACGGATACAGTAGAAATTGTAGGCTATAAAGGCTTTGTGTCTTATTACATCCATACCATTCTCTGTGTGCGCTTTCAGGTATGAGCTCTGGGGTACGGATACAATAGAAAGTGTAGGCTATAAAGGCTTTGTGTCTTATTACATCTATACCATGCTTTGTGTGTGCTCTCAGGTATGAGCTCTGGGGTACGGATACAGTAGAAAGTGTAGGCTATAAAGGCTTTGTGTCTTATTACATCTATACCATGCTCTGTGTGCGCTCTCAGGTATGAGCTCTGGAGTACGGATACAGTAGAAAGTGTAGGCTATAAAGGCTTTGTGTCTTATTACATCCATACCATTCTCTGTGTGCGCTCTCAGGTATGAGCTCTGGGGTACGGATACAGTAGAAAGTGTAGGCTATAAAGGCTTTGTGTCTTATTACATCCATACCATGCTCTGTGTGCTCTCAGGTATGAGCTCTGGGGTACGGATACAGTAGAAAGTATAGACTATGAAGGCTTTGTGTCTTATTACATCCATACCATTCTCTGTGTGCGCTCTCAGGTATGAGCTCTGGGGTACAGATACAGTAGAAAGTGTAGACTATAAAGGCTTTGTGTCTTATTACATCCATACCATTCTCTGTGTGCGCTCTCAGGTATGAGCTCTGGGGTACGGATACAGTAGAAAGTGTAGGCTATAAAGGCTTTGTGTCTTATTGCATCCATACCATGCTCTGTGTGTGCTCTCAGGTATGAGCTCTGGGGTACGGATACAGTAGAAAGTGTAGGCTATAAAGGCTTTGTGTCTTATTACATCCATACCATGCGCTGTGTGCTCTCAGGTATGACCTCTGGGGTACGGATACAGTAGAAAGTGTAGGCTATAAAGGCTTTGTGTCTTATTACATCTATACCTTGCTCTGTGTGCGCTCTCAGGTATGAGCTCTGGGGTACGGATACAGTAGAAAGTGTAGGCTATAAAGGCTTTGTGTCTTATTACATCTATACCTTGCTCTGTGTGCGCTCTCAGGTATGAGATCTGGGGTACGGATACAGTAGAAAGTGTAGGCTATAAAGGCTTTGTGTCTTATTACATCCATACCATGCTCTGTGTGCGCTCTCAGGTATGAGCTCTGGGGTACGGATACAGTAGAAAGTGTAGGCTGTAAAGGCTTTGTGTCTTATTACATCCATACCATGCTCTGTGTGTGCTCTCAGGTATGAGCTCTGGGGTACGGATACAATAGAAAGTGTAGGCTATAAAGGCTTTGTGTCTTATTACATCCATACCATGCTCTGTGTGTGCTCTCAGGTATGAGCTCTGGGGTGAGGATACAGTAGAAAGTGTAGGCTATAAAGGCTTTGTGTCTTACTACATCCATACCATGCTCTGTGTGCACTCTCAGGTATGAGCTCTGGGGTACGGATACAGTAGAAAGTGTAGGCTATAAAGGCTTTGTGTCTTATTACATCCATACCATGCTCTGTGTGCACTCTCAGGTATGAGCTCTGGGGTACGGATACAGTAGAAAGTGTAGGCTATAAAGGCTTTGTGTCTTATTACATCCATACCATGCTCTGTGTGCACTCTCAGGTATGAGCTCTGGGGTACGGATACAGTAGAAAGTGTAGGCTATAAAGGCTTTGTGTCTTATTACATCCATACCATGCTCTGTGTGCGCTCTCAGGTATGAGCTCTGGGGTACGGATACAGTAGAAAGTGTAGGCTATAAAGGCTTTGTGTCTAATTACATCCATACCATGCTCTGTGTGCACTCTCAGGTATGAGCTCTGGGGTACGGATACAGTAGAAAGTGTAGGCTATAAAGGCTTTGTGTCTAATTACATCCATACCATGCTCTGTGTGCGCTCTCAGGTATGAGCTCTGGGGTACGGATACAGTAGAAAGTGTAGACTATAAAGGCTTTGTGTCTTATTACATCCATACCTTGCTCTGTGTGCGCTCTCAGGTATGAGCTCTGGGGTACGGATACAGTAGAAAGTGTAGGCTATAAAGGCTTTGTGTCTTATTACATCCATACCATGTTCTGTGTGCGCTCTCAGGTATGAGCTCTGGGGTACGGATACAGTAGAAAGTGTAGACTATAAAGGCTTTGTGTCTTATTACAGCCATACCATGCTCTGTGTGCGCTCTGAGGTATGAGCTCTGGGGTACGGATACAGTATAAAGTGTAGGCTACAAAGGCTTTGTGTCTTATTACATCCATACCATGCTCTGTGTGCACTCTCAGGTATGAGCTCTGGGGTACAGATACAGTAGAAAGTGTAGGCTATAAAGGCTTTGTGTCTTATTGCATCTATACCATGCTTTGTGTGCGCTCTCAGGTATGAGCTCTGGGGTACGGATACAGTATAAAGTGTAGGCTATAAAGGCTTTGTGTCTTATTACATCCATACCATGCTTTGTGTGCGCTCTCAGGTATGAGCTCTGGGGTACGGATACAGTAGAAAGTGTAGGCTATAAAGGCTTTGTGTCTTATTGCATCTATACCATGCTCTGTGTGCGCTCTCAGGTATGAGCTCTGGGGTACGGATACAGTATAAAGTGTAGGCTATAAAGGCTTTGTGTCTTATTACATCCATACCATGCTTTGTGTGCGCTCTCAGGTATGAGCTCTGGGGTACGGATACAGTATAAAGTGTAGGCTATAAAGGCTTTGTGTCTTATTACATCCATACCATGCTCTGTGTGCGCTCTCAGGTATGAGCTCTGGGGTACGGATACAGTAGAAAGTGTAGGCTATAAAGGCTTTGTGTCTTATTACAGCCATACCATGCTCTGTGTGCGCTCTCAGGTATGAGCTCTGGGGTACGGATACAGTAGAAAGTGTAGGCTATAAAGGCTTTGTGTCTTATTACATCCATACCATGCTCTGTGTGTGCTCTCAGGTATGAGCTCTGGGGTACGGATACAGTATAAAGTGTAGACTATAAAGGCTTTGTGTCTTATTACATCCATACCATGCTCTGTGTGTGCTCTCAGGTATGAGCTCAGGGGTTACGGATACAGTAGAAAGTGTAGGCTATAAAGGCTTTGTGTCTTATTACATCCATACCATGCTCTGTGTGCGCTCTCAGGTATGAGCTCTGGGGTACGGATACAGTAGAAAGTGTAGGCTGTAAAGGCTTTGTGTCTTATTACATCCATACCATGCTCTGTGTGTGCTCTCAGGTATGAGCTCTGGGGTACGGATACAGTAGAAAGTGTAGGCTGTAAAGGCTTTGTGTCTTATTACATCCATACCATGCTCTGTGTGTGCTCTCAGGTATGAGCTCTGGGGTACGGATACAGTAGAAAGTGTAGGCTATAAAGGCTTTGTGTCTTATTACATCCATACCATGCTCTGTGTGCGCTCTCAGGTATGAGCTCTGGGGTACGGATACAGTAGAAAGTATAGACTATAAAGGCTTTGTGTCTTATTACATCCATACCATGCTCTGTGTGTGCTCTCAGGTATGAGCTCTGGGGTACAGATACAGTAGAAAGTGTAGGCTATAAAGGCTTTGTGTCTTATTGCATCTATACCATGCTTTGTGTGCGCTCTCAGGTATGAGCTCTGGGGTACGGATACAGTATAAAGTGTAGGCTATAAAGGCTTTGTGTCTTATTACATCCATACCATGCTTTGTGTGCGCTCTCAGGTATGAGCTCTGGGGTACGGATACAGTATAAAGTGTAGGCTATAAAGGCTTTGTGTCTTATTACATCCATACCATGCTCTGTGTGCGCTCTCAGGTATGAGCTCTGGGGTACGGATACAGTAGAAAGTGTAGGCTATAAAGGCTTTGTGTCTTATTACAGCCATACCATGCTCTGTGTGCGCTCTCAGGTATGAGCTCTGGGGTACGGATACAGTAGAAAGTGTAGGCTATAAAGGCTTTGTGTCTTATTACATCCATACCATGCTCTGTGTGTGCTCTCAGGTATGAGCTCTGGGGTACGGATACAGTATAAAGTGTAGACTATAAAGGCTTTGTGTCTTATTACATCCATACCATGCTCTGTGTGTGCTCTCAGGTATGAGCTCAGGGGTTACGGATACAGTAGAAAGTGTAGGCTATAAAGGCTTTGTGTCTTATTACATCCATACCATGCTCTGTGTGCGCTCTCAGGTATGAGCTCTGGGGTACGGATACAGTAGAAAGTGTAGGCTGTAAAGGCTTTGTGTCTTATTACATCCATACCATGCTCTGTGTGTGCTCTCAGGTATGAGCTCTGGGGTACGGATACAGTAGAAAGTGTAGGCTGTAAAGGCTTTGTGTCTTATTACATCCATACCATGCTCTGTGTGTGCTCTCAGGTATGAGCTCTGGGGTACGGATACAGTATAAAGTGTAGGCTATAAAGGCTTTGTGTCTTATTACATCCATACCATGCTCTGTGTGTGCTCTCAGGTATGAGCTCTGGGGTACGGATACAGTAGAAAGTGTAGGCTATAAAGGCTTTGTGTCTTATTACATCCATACCATGCTCTGTGTGTGCTCTCAGGTATGAGCTCTGGGGTACGGATACAGTAGAAAGTGTAGGCTATAAAGGCTTTGTGTCTTATTACATCCATACCATGCTCTGTGTGCGCTCTCAGGTACGAGCTCTGGGGTACGGAAACAGTATAAAGTGTAGGCTATAAAGGCTTTGTGTCTTATTACATCTATACCATGCTCTGTGTGCGCTCTCAGGTATGAGCTTTGGGGTATGGATACAGTAGAAAGTGTAGGCTATAAAGGCTTTGTGTCTTATTACAACCATACCATTCTCTGTGTGCGCTCTCAGGTATGAGCTCTGGGGTATGGATACAGTAGAAAGTGTAGGCTATAAAGGCTTTGTGTCTTATTACAACCATACCATTCTCTGTGTGCGCTCTCAGGTATGAGCTCTGGGGTACGAATACAGTATAAAGTGTAGGCTATAAAGGCTTTGTGTCTTATTACATCCATACCATGCTCTGTGTGCGCTCTCAGGTATGAGCTCTGGGGTACGAATACAGTATAAAGTGTAGGCTATAAAGGCTTTGTGTCTTATTACATCCATACCATGCTCTGTGTGCTCTCAGGTATGAGCTCTGGGGTACGGACACAGTAGAAAGTGTAGACTATAAAGGCTTTGTGTCTTATTACATCCATACCATGCTCTGTGTGCGCTCTCAGGTATGAGCTCTGGGGTACAGATACAGTAGAAAGTGTAGACTATAAAGGCTTTGTGTCTTATTACATCCATACCATGCTCTGTGTGTGCTCTCAGGTATGAGCTCTGGGGTACGGATACAGTATAAAGTGTAGGCTATAAAGGCTTTGTGTCTTATTACATCCATACCATGCTCTGTGTGCGCTCTCATGTATGAGCTCTGGGGTACGGATACAGTAGAAAGTGTAGGCTATAAAGACTTTGTGTCTTATTACATCCATACCATGCTCTGTGTGTGCTCTCAGGTATGAGTTCTGGGGTACGGATACAATAGAAAGTGTAGGCTATAAAGGCTTTGTGTCTTACTACATCCATACCATGCTCTGTGCGCGCTCTCAGTTATGAGCTCTGGGGTACGGATACAGTAGAAAGTATAGACTATAAAGGCTTTGTGTCTTATTACATCCATACCATGCTCTGTGTGCGCTCTCAGGTATGAGCTCTGGGGTACGGATACAGTACAAAGTGTAGGCTATAAAGGCTTTGTGTCTTATTACATCCATACCATGCTCTGTGTGTGCTCTCAGGTATGAGCTCTGGGGTGCGGATACAATAGAAAGTGTAGGCTATAAAGGCTTTGTGTCTTATTACATCCATACCATGCTCTGTGTGTGCTCTCATGTATGAGCTCTGGGGTACGGATACAGTAGAAAGTGTAGGCTATAAAGGCTTTGTGTCTTATTACATCCATACCATGCTCTGTGTGCGCTCTCAGGTATGAGCTCTGGGGTACAGATACAGTAGAAAGTATAGACTATAAAGGCTTTGTGTCTTACTACATCCATACCATGCTCTGTGCGCGCTCTCAGTTATGAGCTCTGGGGTACGGATACAGTAGAAAGTATAGACTATAAAGGCTTTGTGTCTTATTACATCCATACCATGCTCTGTGTGCGCTCTCAGGTATGAGCTCTGGGGTACGGATACAGTACAAAGTGTAGGCTATAAAGGCTTTGTGTCTTATTACATCCATACCATGCTCTGTGTGTGCTCTCAGGTATGAGCTCTGGGGTGCGGATACAATAGAAAGTGTAGGGTATAAAGGCTTTGTGTCTTATTACATCCATACCATGCTCTGTGTGCACTTTCAGGTATGAGCTCTGGGGTACAGATACAATAGAAAGTGTAGACTATAAAGGCTTTGTGTCTTATTACATCCATGCCATGCTCTGTGTGCACTCTCAGGTATGAGCTCTGGGGTACAGATACAGTAGAAAGTGTAGGCTATAAAGGCTTTGTGTCTTATTACATCCATACCATGCTCTGTGTGCACTTTCAGGTATGAGCTCTGGGGTACAGATACAATAGAAAGTGTAGACTATAAAGGCTTTGTGTCTTATTACATCCATACCATGCTCTCTGTGCGCTCTCAGGTATGAGCTCTGGGGTACGGATACAGTAGAAAGTGTAGACTATAAAGGCTTTGTGTCTTATTACATCCATACCATGCTCTCTGTGCGCTCTCAGGTATGAGCTCTGGGGTACGGATACAGTAGAAAGTGTAGGCTATAAAGGCTTTGTGTCTTATTACATCTATACCATGCTCTGTGTGTGCTCTCAGGTATGAGCTCTGGGGTACGGATACAGTAGAAAGTGTAGGCTATAAAGGCTTTGTGTCTTATTACATCCATACCATGCTGTGCGTGTGCTCTCAGGTATGAGCTCTGGGGTACGGATACAGTATAAAGTGTAGGCTATAAAGGCTTTGTGTCTTATTACATCCATACCATGCTCTGTGTGCGCTCTCAGGTATGAGCTCTGGGGTACGGATACAGTAGAAAGTATAGACTATAAAGGCTTTGTGTCTTACTACATCCATACCATGCTCTGTGTGCGCTCTCAGGTATGAGCTCTGGGTTACGGATACAGTAGAAAGTGTAGGCTATAAAGGCTTTGTGTCTTATTACATCCATACCATGCTGTGCGTGTGCTCTCAGGTATGAGCTCTGGGGTACGGATACAGTATAAAGTGTAGGCTATAAAGGCTTTGTGTCTTATTGCATCCATACCATGCTCTGTGCGCTCTCAGGTATGAGCTCTGGGGTACGGATACAGTATAAAGTGTAGGCTATAAAGGCTTTGTGTCTTATTGCATCCATACCATGCTCTGTGCGCTCTCAGGTATGAGCTCTGGGGTACAGATACAGTATAAAGTGTAGGCTATAAAGGCTTTGTGTCTTATTACATCCATACCATGCTCTGTGTGCGCTCTCAGGTATGAGCTCTGGGGTACGGATACAGTAGAAAGTATAGACTATAAAGGCTTTGTGTCTTACTACATCCATACCATACTCTGTGTGCGCTCTCAGGTATGAGCTCTGGGGTACGGATACAGTAGAAAGTGTAGGCTATAAAGGCTTTGTGTCTTATTACATCCATACCATGCTCTGTGTGCGCTCTCAGGTATGAGCTCTGGGTTACGGATACAGTAGAAAGTGTAGGCTATAAAGGCTTTGTGTCTTATTACATCCATACCATGCTCTGTGTGCGCTCTCAGGTATGAGCTCTGGGGTACGGATACAGTAGAAAGTGTAGGCTATAAAGGCTTTGTGTCTTATTACATCCATACCATGCTCTGTGTGTGCTCTCAGGTATGAGCTCTGGGGTACGGATACAGTAGAAAGTGTAGGCTATAAAGGCTTTGTGTCTTATTACATCCATACCATGCTCTGTGTGCGCTCTCAGACAGGAGCTCTGGGGTACGGATACAGTAGAAAGTATAGACTATAAAGGCTTTGTGTCTTATTACATCCATGCCATGCTCTGTGTGCGCTCTCAGGTATGAGCTCTGGGGTACGGATACAGTAGAAAGTGTAGGCTATAAAGGCTTTGTGTCTTATTACATCCATGCCATGCTCTGTGTGCGCTCTCAGGTATGAGCTCTGGGGTACGGATACAGTAGAAAGTGTAGGCTATAAAGGCTTTGTGTCTTACTACATCCATACCATGCTCTGTGTGCGCTCTCAGGTATGAGTTCTGGGGTACGGATACAGTAGAAAGTGTAGGCTATAAAGGCTTTGTGTCTTATTACATCCATGCCATGCTCTGTGTGCGCTCTCAGGTATGAGCTCTGGGGTACGGATACAGTAGAAAGTGTAGACTATAAAGGCTTTGTGTCTTATTACATCCATACCATGCTCTGTGTGCGCTCTCAGGTATGAGCTCTGGGGTACGGATACAATAGAAAGTGTAGGGTATAAAGGCTTTGTGTCTTATTACATCCATACCATGCTCTGTGTGCGCTCTCAGGTATGAGCTCTGGGGTGCGGATACAGTAGAAAGTCTAGGCTATAAAGGCTTTGTGTCTTATTACATCCATACCATGCTCTGTGTGTGCTCTCAGGTATGAGCTCTGGGGTACGGATACAGTAGAAATTGTAGGTATAAAGGCTTTGTGTCTTATTACATCCATACCATGCTCTGTGTGTGCTCTCAGGTATGAGCTCTGGGGTACGGATACAGTAGAAATTGTAGGTATAAAGGCTTTATGTCTTATTACATCCATACCATGCTGTGCGTGTGCTCTCAGGTATGAGCTCTGGGGTACGGATACAGTAGAAAGTGTAGGCTATAAAGGCTTTCTGTCTTATTACATCCATACCATGCTCTGTGTGCTCTCAGGTATGAGCTCTGGGGTACGGATACAGTATAAAGTGTAGGCTATAAAGGCTTTGTGTCTTATTGCATCCATACCATGCTCTGTGTGCGCTCTCAGGTATGAGCTCTGGGGTACAGATACAGTATAAAGTGTAGGCTATAAAGGCTTTGTGTCTTATTACATCCATACCATGCTCTGTGTGTGCTCTCAGGTATGAGCTCTGGGGTACAGATACAGTATAAAGTGTAGGCTATAAAGGCTTTGTGTCTTATTACATCCATACCATGCTCTGTGTGCGCTCTCAGGTATGAGCTCTGGGGTACGGATACAGTAGAAAGTGTAGGCTGTAAAGGCTTTGTGTCTTATTACATCCATACCATGCTCTGTGTGCGCTCTCAGGTATGAGCTCTGGGGTACGGATACAGTAGAAAGTGTAGGCTATAAAGACTTTGTGTCTTAATGCATCCATGCCATGCTCTGTGTGCATTCTCAGGTATGAGCTCTGGGGTACAGATACAGTAGAAAGTGTAGGCTATAAAGGCTTTGTGTCTTATTACATTCATACCATGCTCTGTGTGCGCTCTCAGGTATGAGCTCTGGGGTACAGATACAGTAGAAAGTGTAGGCTATAAAGGCTTTGTGTCTTATTACATTCATACCATGCTCTGTGTGTGCTCTCAGGTATGAGCTCTGGGGTACGGATACAATAGAAAGTGTAGGGTATAAAGACTTTGTGTCTTATTACATCCATACCATGCTCTGTGTGCGCTCTCAGGTATGAGCTCTGGGGTACGGATACAGTAGAAAGTGTAGACTATAAAGGCTTTGTGTCTTATTACATCCATACCATGCTCTGTGTGCTCTCAGGTATGAGCTCTGGGGTACAGATACAGTAGAAAGTGTAGACTATAAAGGCTTTGTGTCTTATTACATCCATACCATGCTCTGTGTGTGCTCTCAGGTATGAGCTCTGGGGTACGGATACAGTAGAAAGTGTAGACTATAAAGGCTTTGTGCCTTATTACATCCATACCATGCTCTGTGTGCGCTCTCAGGTATGAGCTCTGGGGTACAGATACAGTAGAAAGTATAGACTATAAAGGCTTTGTGTCTTACTACATCCATACCATGCTCTGTGCGCGCTCTCAGGTATGAGCTCTGGGGTACGGATACAGTAGAAAGTGTAGACTATAAAGGCTTTGTGTCTTACTACATCCATACCATGCTCTGTGTGTGCTCTCAGGTATGAGCTCTGGGGTACGGATACAGTAGAAAGTATAGACTATAAAGGCTTTGTGTCTTACTACATCCATACCATGCTCTGTGCGCGCTCTCAGGTATGAGCTCTGGGGTACGGATACAGTAGAAAGTGTAGACTATAAAGGCTTTGTGCCTTATTACATCCATACCATGCTCTGTGTGCGCTCTCAGGTATGAGCTCTGGGGTACAGATACAGTAGAAAGTATAGACTATAAAGGCTTTGTGTCTTATTACATCCATACCATGCTCTGTGCGCGCTCTCAGGTATGAGCTCTGGGGTACGGATACAGTAGAAAGTGTAGACTATAAAGGCTTTGTGTCTTACTACATCCATACCATGCTCTGTGTGTGCTCTCAGGTATGAGCTCTGGGGTACGGATACAGTAGAAAGTATAGACTATAAAGGCTTTGTGTCTTACTACATCCATACCATGCTCTGTGCGCGCTCTCAGGTATGAGCTCTGGGGTACGGATACAGTAGAAAGTATAGACTATAAAGGCTTTGTGTCTTACTACATCCATACCATGCTCTGTGTGCTCTCAGGTATGAGCTCTGGGGTACAGATACAATAGAAAGTGTAGGCTATAAAGGCTTTGTGTCTTATTACATCCATACCATGCTCTGTGCGCTCTCAGGTATGAGCTCTGGGGTACGGATACAGTAGAAAGTGTAGGCTATAAAGGCTTTGTGTCTTATTACATACATACCATGCTCTGTGTGCGCTCTCAGGTATGAGCTCTGGGGTACAGATACAGTAGAAAGTGTAGGCTATAAAGGCTTTGTGTCTTATTACATACATACCATGCTCTGTGTGCGCTCTCAGGTATGAGCTCTGGGGTACAGATACAGTAGAAAGTGTAGGCTATAAAGGCTTTGTGTCTTACTACATCCATACCATGCTCTGTGCGCGCTCTCAGGTATGAGCTCTGGGGTACGGATACAGTAGAAAGTGTA
Organism: Phyllobates terribilis; assembly: GCF_046119375.1. Lineage (NCBI taxonomy): Eukaryota > Metazoa > Chordata > Amphibia > Anura > Dendrobatidae > Phyllobates > Phyllobates terribilis. The sequence goes on from NW_027362762.1 coordinate 699,356,281, forward strand.
GGCTATAAAGGCTTTGTGTCTTATTACATCCATACCATGCTCTGTGTGCGCTCTCAGGTATGAGCTCTGGGGTACGGATACAGTAGAAAGTGTAGGCTATAAAGGCTTTGTGCTTATTACATCCATACCATGCTCTGTGTGCGCTCTCAGGTATGAGCTCTGGGGTACGGATACAGTAGAAAGTGTAGGCTATAAAGGCTTTGTGTCTTATTACATCCATACCATGCTCTGTGTGTGCTCTCAGGTATGAGCTCTGGGGTACGGATACAGTAGAAAGTGTAGGCTATAAAGGCTTTGTGCTTATTACATCCATACCATGCTCTGTGTGTGCTCTCGGGTATGAGCTCTGGGGTACGGATACAGTAGAAAGTGTAGGATATAAAGGCTTTGTGTCTTATTGCATCCATACCATGCTCTGTGTGCACTCTCAGGTATGAGCTCTGGGGTACAGATACAGTAGAAAGTGTATACTATAAAGGCTATGTGTCTTATTACATCCATACCATGCTCTGTGTGCGCTCTCAGGTATGAGGTCTGGGGTACGGATACAGTAGAAAGTATAGACTATAAAGGCTTTGTGTCTTATTACATCCATACCATGCTCTGTGTGCGCTCTCAGGTATGAGCTCTGGGGTACGGATACAGTAGAAAGTGTAGGCTATAAAGGCTTTGTGTCTTATTACATCCATACCATGCTCTGTGTGTGCTCTCAGGTATGAGCTCTGGGGTACGGATACAGTAGAAAGTGTAGGCTATAAAGGCTTTGTGTCTTATTACATCCATACCATGCTCTGTGTGCTCTCAGGTATGAGCTCTGGGGTACGGATACAGTATAAAGTGTAGGCTATAAAGGCTTTGTGTCTTATTGCATCCATACCATGCTCTGTGTGCGCTCTCAGGTATGAGCTCTGGGTTACGGATACAGTAGAAAGTGTAGGCTATAAAGGCTTTGTGTCTTATTACATCCATACCATGCTCTGTGTGTGCTCTCAGGTATGAGCTCTGGGGTACGGATACAGTAGAAAGTATAGACTATAAAGGCTTTGTGTCTTACTACATCCATACCATGCTTTGTGTGCGCTCTCAGGTATGAGTTCTGGGGTACGGATACAGTAGAAAGTGTAGGCTATAAAGGCTTTGTGTCTTATTACATCCATACCATGCTCTGTGTGTGCTCTCAGGTATGAGCTCTGGGGTACGGATACAGTAGAAAGTATAGACTATAAAGGCTTTGTGTCTTACTACATCCATACCATGCTTTGTGTGCGCTCTCAGGTATGAGTTCTGGGGTACGGATACAGTAGAAAGTGTAGGCTATAAAGGCTTTGTGTCTTATTACATCCATACCATGCTCTGTGTGTGCTCTCAGGTATGAGCTCTGGGGTACAGATACAGTAGAAAGTGTAGACTATAAAGGCTTTGTGTCTTATTACATCCATACCATGCTCTGTGTGCGCTCTCAGGTATGAGCTCTGGGGTACGGATACAATAGAAAGTGTAGGGTATAAAGGCTTTGTGTCTTATTACATCCATACCATGCTCTGTGTGTGCTCTCAGGTATGAGCTCTGGGGTACGGATACAGTAGAAAGTGTAGGCTATAAAGGCTTTGTGTCTTATTGCATCCATACCTTGCTCTGTGTGCGCTCTCAGGTATGAGCTCTGGGGTACGGATACAGTAGAAAGTGTAGACTATAAAGGCTTTGTGTCTTATTACATCCATACCATGCTCTGTGTGCGCTCTCAGGTATGAGCTCTGGGGTACGGATACAATAGAAAGTGTAGGGTATAAAGGCTTTGTGTCTTATTACATCCATACCATGCTCTGTGTGCGATCTCAGGTATGAGCTCTGGGGTGCGGATACAGTAGAAAGTCTAGGCTATAAAGGCTTTGTGTCTTATTACATCTATACCATGCTCTTTGTGCGCTCTCAGGTATGAGCTCTGGGGTACGGATACAGTATAAAGTGTAGACTATAAAGGCTTTGTGTCTTATTACATCCATACCATGCTCTGTGTGCTCTCAGGTATGAGCTCTGGGGTACGGATACAGTAGAAAGTGTAGGCTATAAAGGCTTTGTGTCTTATTGCATCCATACCATGCTCTGTGTGCGCTCTCAGGTATGAGCTCTGGGGTACAGATACAGTATAAAGTGTAGACTATAAAGGCTTTGTGTCTTATTGCATCTATACCATGCTCTGTGTGTGCTCTCAGGTATGAGCTCTGGGGTACGGATACAGTAGAAAGTGTAGGCTATAAAGGCTTTGTGTCTTATTACATCCATACCATGCTCTGTGTGCTCTCAGGTATGAGCTCTGGGGTACAGATACAGTAGAAAGTGTAGACTATAAAGGCTTTGTGTCTTATTACATCCATACCATGCTCTGTGTGTGCTCTCAGGTATGAGCTCTGGGGTACAGATACAGTAGAAAGTGTAGACTATAAAGGCTTTGTGTCTTATTACATCCATACCATGCTCTGTGTGTGCTCTCAGGTATGAGCTCTGGGGTACGGATACAGTAGAAAGTGTAGACTATAAAGGCTTTGTGTCTTATTACATCCATACCATGCTCTGTGTGCGCTCTCAGGTATGAGCTCTGGGGTACGGATACAGTAGAAAGTATAGACTATAAAGGCTTTGTGTCTTATTACATCCATACCATGCTCTGTGTGCGCTCTCAGGTATGAGCTCCGGGGTACGGATACAGTAGAAAGTGTAGACTATAAAGGCTTTGTGTCTTATTACATCCATACCATGCTCTGTGTGTGCTCTCAGGTATGAGCTCTGGGGTACGGATACAGTAGAAAGTGTAGACTATAAAGGCTTTGTGCCTTATTACATCCATACCATGCTCTGTGTGCGCTCTCAGGTATGAGCTCTGGGGTACAGATACAGTAGAAAGTGTAGACTATAAAGGCTTTGTGTCTTATTGCATCCATACCATGCTCTGTGTGCGCTCTCAGGTATGAGCTCTGGGGTACGGATACAATAGAAAGTGTAGACTATAAAGGCTTTGTGTCTTACTACATCCATACCATGCTCTGTGTGTGCTCTCAGGTATGAGCTCTGGGGTACGGATACAGTAGAAAGTATAGACTATAAAGGCTTTGTGTCTTACTACATCCATACCATGCTCTGTGTGTGCTCTCAGGTATGAGCTCTGGGGTACGGATACAGTAGAAAGTGTAGGCTATAAAGGCTTTGTGCCTTATTACATCCATACCATGCTCTGTGTGCGCTCTCAGGTATGAGCTCTGGGGTACAGATACAGTAGAAAGTATAGACTATAAAGGCTTTGTGTCTTACTACATCCATACCATGCTCTGTGCGCGCTCTCAGGTATGAGCTCTGGGGTACGGATACAGTAGAAAGTATAGACTATAAAGGCTTTGTGTCTTACTACATCCATACCATGCTCTGTGTGTGCTCTCAGGTATGAGCTCTGGGTTACGGATACAGTAGAAAGTGTAGACTATAAAGGCTTTGTGTCTTATTACATCCATACCATGCTCTGTGTGTGCTCTCAGGTATGAGCTCTGGGGTACGGATACAGTAGAAAGTGTAGGCTATAAAGGCTTTGTGTCTTATTACATCTATACCATGCTCTGTGTGTGCTCTCAGGTATGAGCTCTGGGGTACGAATACAGTAGAAAGTGTAGGATATAAAGGCTTTGTGTCTTATTGCATCCATACCATGCTCTGTGTGTGCTCTCAGGTATGAGCTCTGGGGTACGGATACAGTAGAAATTGTAGGCTATAAAGGCTTTGTGTCTTATTACATCCATACCTTGCTCTGTGTGCTCTCAGGTATGAGCTCCGGGGTACGGATACAGTAGAAAGTGTAGGCTATAAAGGCTTTGTGCTTATTACATCCATACCATGCTCTGTGTGTGCTCTCGGGTATGAGCACTGGGGTACGGATACAGTAGAAAGTGTAGGATATAAAGGCTTTGTGTCTTATTGCATCCATACCATGCTCTGTGTGCACTCTCAGGTATGAGCTCTGGGGTACGGATACAGTAGAAAGTGTAGGCTATAAAGGCTTTGTGTCTTATTACATCCATACCATGCTCTGTGTGCGCTCTCAGGTATGAGCTCTGGGGTACGGATACAGTAGAAAGTGTAGGCTATAAAGGCTTTGTGTCTTATTACATCCATACCATGCTCTGTGTGCGCTCTCAGGTATGAGCTCTGGGGTACAGATACAGTAGAAAGTGTATACTATAAAGGCTATGTGTCTTATTACATCCATACCATGCTCTGTGTGTGCTCTCGGGTATGAGCTCTGGGGTACGGATACAGTAGAAAGTGTATACTATAAAGGCTATGTGTCTTATTACATCCATACCATGCTCTGTGTGTGCTCTCAGGTATGAGCTCTGGGGTACGGATACAGTAGAAAGTGTAGACTATAAAGGCTTTGTGTCTTATTACATCCATACCATGCTCTGTGTGCGCTCTCAGGTATGAGCTCTGGGATGAGGATACAGTAGAAAGTGTAGGCTATAAAGGCTTTGTGTCTTATTACATCCATACCATGCTGTGTGTGCTCTCAGGTATGAGCTCTGGGGTACGGATACAGTAGAAAGTGTAGGCTATAAAGGCTTTGTGTCTTATTGCATCCATACCATGCTCTGTGTGCACTCTCAGGTATGAGCTCTGGGGTACAGATACAGTAGAAAGTGTATACTATAAAGGCTATGTGTCTTATTACATCCATACCATGCTCTGTGTGCGCTCTCAGGTATGAGGTCTGGGGTACAGATACAGTAGAAAGTATAGACTATAAAGGCTTTGTGTCTTATTACATCCATACCATGCTCTGTGTGTGCTCTCAGGTATGAGCTCTGGGGTACGGATACAGTAGAAAGTGTAGGCTATAAAGGCTTTGTGTCTTATTACATCCATACCATGCTCTGTGTGTGCTCTCAGGTATGAGCTCTGGGGTACGGATACAGTAGAAAGTGTAGGCTATAAAGGCTTTTTGTCTTATTGCATCTATACCATGCTCTGTGTGCACTCTCAGGTATGAGCTCCGGGGTACGGATACAGTAGAAAGTGTAGGCTATAAAGGCTTTTTGTCTTATTGCATCCATACCATGCTCTGTGTGCGCTCTCAGGTATGAGCTCTGGGGTACGGATACAGTAGAAAGTGTAGACTATAAAGGCTTTGTGTCTTATTACATCCATACCATGCTCTGTGTGTGCTCTCAGGTATGAGCTCTGGGGTACGGATACAGTAGAAAGTGTAGACTATAAAGGCTTTGTGTCTTATTACATCCATACCATGCTCTGTGTGAGCTCTCAGGTATGAGCTCTGGGGTACGGATACAGTAGAAAGTGTAGGGTATAAAGGCTTTGTGTCTTATTACATCCATACCATTCTCTGTGTGCGCTCTCAGGTATGAGCTCTGGGGTACGGATACAGTAGAAAGTATAGGCTATAAAGGCTTTGTGTCTTATTACATCCATACCATTCTCTGTGTGCGCTCTCAGGCAGGAGCTCTGGGGTACGGATACAGTAGAAAGTATAGACTATAAAGGCTTTGTGTCTTATTACATCCATACCATGCTCTGTGTGCGCTCTCAGGTATGAGCTCTGGGGTACGGATACAGTAGAAATTGTAGGTATAAAGGCTTTGTGTCTTATTACATCCATACCATGCTTTGTGTGCGCTCTCAGGTATGAGCTCTGGGGTATGGATACAGTAGAAAGTGTAGGCTATAAAGGCTTTGTGTCTTATTACATCCATACCATGCTCTGTGTGCGCTCTCAGGTATGAGCTCTGGGGTACAGATACAGTAGAAATTGTAGGTATAAAGGCTTTGTGTCTTATTACATCCATACCATGCTCTGTGTGTGCTCTCAGGTATGAGCTCTGGGGTACGGATACAGTAGAAATTGTAGGTATAAAGGCTTTGTGTCTTATTACATCCATACCATGCTCTGTGTGTGCTCTCAGGTATGAGCTCTGGGGTACGGATACAGTAGAAAGTGTAGGCTATAAAGGCTTTGTGTCTTATTACATCCATACCATGCTCTGTGTGCGCTCTCAGGTATGAGCTCTGGGGTACGGATACAGTAGAAAGTGTAGGCTATAAAGGCTTTGTGTCTTATTGCATCCATACCATGCTCTGTGTGCGCTCTCAGGTATGAGCTCTGGGGTACGGATACAGTAGAAAGTGTAGGCTATAAAGGCTTTGTGTCTTATTACATCCATACCATGCTCTGTGTGCGCTCTCAGGTATGAGCTCTGGGGTACAGATACAGTAGAAAGTGTAGACTATAAAGGCTTTGTGTCTTATTGCATCCATACCATGCTCTGTGTGCGCTCTCAGGTATGAGCTCTGGGGTACGGATACAGTAGAAAGTGTAGGCTATAAAGGCTTTGTGTCTTATTACATCCATACCATGCTCTGTGTGTGCTCTCAGGTATGAGCTCTGGGGTACGGATACAGTAGAAAGTGTAGGCTATAAAGGCTTTGTGTCTTATTACATCCATACCATGCTCTGTGTGCGCTCTCAGGTATGAGCTCTGGGGTACAGATACAGTAGAAAGTGTAGACTATAAAGGCTTTGTGTCTTATTGCATCCATACCATGCTCTGTGTGCGCTCTCAGGTATGAGCTCTGGGGTACGGATACAGTAGAAAGTGTAGGCTATAAAGGCTTTGTGTCTTATTACATCCATACCATGCTCTGTGTGCGCTCTCAGGTATGAGCTCTGGGGTACGGGTACAGTATAAAGTGTAGGCTATAAAGGCTTTGTGTCTTATTACATCCATACCATGCTTTGTGTGCGCTCTCAGGTATGAGCTCTGGGGTGAGGATACAGTAGAAAGTGTAGGCTATAAAGGCTTTGTGTCTTATTACATCCATACCATGCTCTGTGTGCTTTCAGGTATGAGCTGTGGGGTTCGGATACAGTAGAAAGTGTAGGCTATAAAGGCTTTGTGTCTTATTACATCCATACCATGCTTTGTGTGCGCTCTCAGGTATGAGCTCTGGGGTACGGATACAGTAGAAAGTGTAGGCTATAAAGGCTTTGTGTCTTATTACATCCATACCATGCTCTGTGTGCACTCTCAGGTATGAGCTCTGGGGTACGGATACAGTAGAAAGTGTAGGCTATAAAGGCTTTGTGTCTTATTACATCCATACCATGCTCTGTGTGCTCTCAGGTATGAGCTCTGGGGTGCGGATACAATAGAAAGTGTAGGCTATAAAGGCTTTGTGTCTTATTACATCCATACCATGCTTTGTGTGCGCTCTCAGGTATGAGCTCTGGGGTACGGATACAGTAGAAATTGTAGGTATAAAGGCTTTGTGTCTTATTACATCCATACCATGCTCTGTGTGTGCTCTCAGGTATGAGCTCTGGGGTACGGATACAGTAGAAAGTGTAGACTATAAAGGCTTTGTGTCTTATTACATCCATACCATGCTCTGTGTGTGCTCTCAGGTATGAGCTCTGGGGTACGGATACAGTAGAAAGTGTAGGCTATAAAGGCTTTGTGTCTTATTACATCCATACCATGCTTTGTGTGCGCTCTCAGGTATGAGCTCTGGGGTACGGATACAGTAGAAATTGTAGGTATAAAGGCTTTGTGTCTTATTACATCCATACCATGCTCTGTGTGCTCTCAGGTATGAGCTCTGGGGTGCGGATACAATAGAAAGTGTAGGCTATAAAGGCTTTGTGTCTTATTACATCCATACCATGCTCTGTGTGTGCTCTCAGGTATGAGCTCTGGGGTACGAATACAGTAGAAAGTGTAGACTATAAAGGCTTTGTGTCTTATTACATCCATACCATGCTCTGTGTGCTCTCAGGTATGAGCTCTGGGCTACGGATACAGTAGAAAGTATAGACTATAAAGGCTTTGTGTCTTACTACATCCATACCATGCTGTGTGTGCTCTCAGGTATGAGCTCTGGGGTACAGATACAGTAGAAAGTGTAGGCTATAAAGGCTTTGGGTCTTATTACATCCATACCATGCTCTGTGTGCTCTCAGGTATGAGCTCTGGGGTACGGATACAATAGAAAGTGTAGGCTATAAAGGCTTTGTGTCTTATTACATCCATACCATGCTCTGTGTGTGCTCTCAGGTATGAGCTCTGGGGTACGAATACAGTAGAAAGTGTAGACTATAAAGGCTTTGTGTCTTATTACATCCATACCATGCTCTGTGTGTGCTCTCAGGTATGAGCTCTGGGGTACGAATACAGTAGAAAGTGTAGACTATAAAGGCTTTGTGTCTTATTACATCCATACCATGCTCTGTGTGCTCTCAGGTATGAGCTCTGGGGTGCGGATACAATAGAAAGTGTAGGCTATAAAGGCTTTGTGTCTTATTACATCCATACCATGCTTTGTGTGCGCTCTCAGGTATGAGCTCTGGGGTACGGATACAGTAGAAATTGTAGGTATAAAGGCTTTGTGTCTTATTACATCCATACCATGCTCTGTGTGTGCTCTCAGGTATGAGCTCTGGGGTACGGATACAGTATAAAGTGTAGGCTATAAAGGCTTTGTGTCTTATTACATCCATACCATGCTCTGTGTGTGCTCTCAGGTATGAGCTCTGGGGTACGGATACAGTAGAAAGTGTAGGCTATAAAGGCTTTGTGTCTTATTACATCCATACCATGCTCTGTGTGCGCTCTCAGGTATGAGCTCTGGGGTACAGATACAGTATAAAGTGTAGGCTATAAAGGCTTTGTGTCTTATTACATCCATACCATACTCTGTGTGTGCTCTCAGGTATGAGCTCTGGGGTACGGATACAGTAGAAATTGTAGGTATAAAGGCTTTGTGTCTTATTACATCCATACCATGCTCTATGTGCGCTCTCAGGTATGAGCTATGGGGTACGGATACAGTAGAAAGTGTAGGCTATAAAGGCTTTGTGTCTTATTACATCCATACCATGCTTTGTGTGCGCTCTCAGGTATGAGCTCTGGGGTACGGATACAGTATAAAGTGTAGGCTATAAAGGCTTTGTGTCTTATTACATCCATACCATGCTCTGTGTGCGCTCTCAGGTATGAGCTCTGGGGTACGGATACAGTAGAAAGTGTAGGCTATAAAGGCTTTGTGTCTAATTACATCCATACCATACTTTGTGTGCGCTCTCAGGTATGAGCTCTGGGGTACGGATACAGTAGAAATTGTAGGTATAAAGGCTTTGTGTCTTATTACATCCATACCATGCTTTGTGTGCGCTCTCAGGCAGGAGCTCTGGGGTACGGATACAGTAGAAAGTGTAGGCTATAAAGGCTTTGTGTCTAATTACATCCATACCATGCTCTGTGCGCTCTCAGGTATGAGCTCTGGGGTGAGGATACAGTAGAAAGTGTAGGCTATAAAGGCTTTGTGTCTTATTACATCCATACCATGCTCTGTGTGCGCTCTCAGGTATGAGCTATGGGGTACAGATACAGTAGAAAGTGTAGACTATAAAGACTTTGTGTCTTACTACATCCATACCATGCTCTGTGTGCGCTCTCAGGTATGAGCTCCGGGGTACGGATACAGTAGAAAGTGTAGGCTATAAAGGCTTTGTGTCTTATTACATCCATACCATGCTCTGTGTGCGCTCTCAGGTATGAGCTCTGGGGTACGGATACAGTAGAAAGTGTAGGCTATAAAGGCTTTGTGTCTTATTACATCCATACCATGCTCTGTGTGCGCTCTCAGGTATGAGCTCTGGGGTACGGATACAGTAGAAAGTGTAGGCTATAAAGGCTTTGTGTCTTATTACATCCATACCATGCTCTGTGTGCGCTCTCAGGTATGAGCTCTGGGGTACAGATACAGTAGAAAGTGTAGGCTATAAAGGCTTTGTGTCTTATTATATCCATACCATGCTCTGTGTGCGCTCTCAGGTATGAGCTCTGGGGTACGGATACAGTATAAAGTGTAGGCTATAAAGGCTTTGTGTCTTATTACATCCATACCATGCTCTGTGTGCGCTCTCAGGTATGAGCTCTGGGGTACGGATACAATAGAAAGTGTAGACTATAAAGGCTTTGTGTCTTATTACACCCATACCATGCTCTGTGTGTGCTCTCAGGTATGAGTTCTGGGGTACGGATACAATAGAAAGTGTAGGGTATAAAGGCTTTGTGTCTTATTACATCCATACCATGCTCTGTGTCCGCTCTCAGGTATGAGCTCTGGGGTACGGATACAATAGAAAGTGTAGACTATAAAGGCTTTGTGTCTTATTACACCCATACCATGCTCTGTGTGTGCTCTCAGGTATGAGCTCTGGGGTACGGATACAATAGAAAGTGTAGACTATAAAGGCTTTGTGTCTTATTACATCCATACCATGCTCTGTGTGTGCTCTCAGGTATGAGCTCTGGGGTACGGATACAATAGAAAGTGTAGACTATAAAGGCTTTGTGTCTTATTACACCCATACCATGCTCTGTGTGCGCTCTCAGGTATGAGCTCTGGGGTACGGATACAATAGAAAGTGTAGACTATAAAGGCTTTGTGTCTTATTACATCCATACCATGCTCTGTGTGTGCTCTCAGGTATGAGCTCTGGGGTACGGATACAGTAGAAAGTATAGACTATAAAGGCTTTGTGTCTTATTACATCCATACCATTCTCTGTGTGCGCTCTCAGGTATGAGCTCTGGGGTACGGATACAATAGAAAGTGTAGGGTATAAAGGCTTTGTGTCTTATTACATCCATACCATGCTCTGTGTGCGCTCTCAGGTATGAGCTCTGGGGTACAGATACAGTAGAAAGTGTAGGCTATAAAGGCTTTGTGTCTTATTACATCCATGCCATGCTCTGTGTGCACTTTCAGGTATGAGCTCTGGGGTACGGATACAGTAGAAAGTGTAGGCTATAAAGGCTTTGTGTCTTATTACATCCATACCATGCTCTGTGTGCTCTCAGGTATGAGCTCTGGGGTACAGATACAGTAGAAAGTGTAGGCTATAAAGGCTTTGTGTCTTATTACATCCATACCATGCTGTGTGTGTGCTCTCAGGTATGAGCTCTGGGGTACGGATACAGTAGAAAGTGTAGGCTATAAAGGCTTTGTGTCTTATTACATCCATACCATGCTCTGTGTGTGCTCTCAGGTATGAGCTCTGGGGTACAGATACAGTATAAAGTGTAGGCTATAAAGGCTTTGTGTCTTATTACATCCATACCATGCTCTGTGTGCGCTCTCAGGTATGAGCTCTGGGGTACGGATACAGTAGAAAGTATAGGCTATAAAGGCTTTGTGTCTTATTACATCCATACCATGCTCTGTGTGTGCTCTCAGGTATGAGCTCTGGGCTACGGATACAGTAGAAAGTATAGACTATAAAGGCTTTGTGTCTTACTACATCCATACCATGCTGTGTGTGCTCTCAGGTATGAGCTCTGGGGTACAGATACAGTAGAAAGTGTAGGCTATAAAGGCTTTGTGTCTTATTACATCCATACCATGCTCTGTGTGCTCTCAGGTATGAGCTCTGGGGTACGGATACAATAGAAAGTGTAGGGTATAAAGACTTTGTGTCTTATTACATCCATACCATGCTCTGTGTGCGCTCTCAGGTATGAGCTCTGGGGTACGGATACAGTAGAAAGTGTAGACTATAAAGGCTTTGTGTCTTATTACATCCATACCTTGCTCTGTGTGCTCTCAGGTATGAGCTCTGGGGTACGGATACAGTATAAAGTGTAGGCTATAAAGGCTTTGTGTCTTATTACATCCATACCATGCTCTGTGTGCGCTCTCAGGTATGAGCTCTGGGGTACGGATACAGTATAACGTGTAGGCTATAAAGGCTTTGTGTCTTATTACATCCATACCATGCTCTGTGTGCGCTCTCAGGTATGAGCTCTGGGGTACGGATACAGTAGAAAGTGTAGACTATAAAGGCTTTGTGTCTTATTACATCTATACCATGCTCTGTGTGCGCTCTCAGGTATGAGCTCTGGGGTACAGATACAGTAGAAAGTATAGACTATAAAGGCTTTGTGTCTTACTACATCCATACCATGCTCTGTGTGCGCTCTCAGGTATGAGCTCTGGGGTACAGATACAGTAGAAAGTGTAGGATATAAAGGCTTTGTGTCTTATTGCATCCATACCATGCTCTGTGTGCACTCTCAGGTATGAGCTCTGGGGTACAGATACAGTAGAAAGTGTAGGCTATAAAGGCTTTGTGTCTTATTACATCCATACCATGCTCTGTGTGCGCTCTCAGGTATGAGGTCTGGGGTACGGATACAGTAGAAAGTATAGACTATAAAGGCTTTGTGTCTTATTACATCCATACCATGCTCTGTGTGTGCTCTCAGGTATGAGCTCTGGGGTACGGATACAGTAGAAAGTGTAGGCTATAAAGGCTTTGTGTCTTATTACATCCATACCATGCTCTGTGTGCGCTCTCAGGTATGAGCTCTGGGGTACAGATACAGTAGAAAGTAAAGACTATAAAGGCTTTGTGTCTTATTACATCCATACCATGCTCTGTGTGCGCTCTCAGGTATGAGCTCTGGGGTACGGATACAGTAGAAAGTGTATACTATAAAGGCTTTGTGTCTTATTACATCCATACCATGCTCTGTGTGCTCTCAGGTATGAGCTCTGGGGTACGGATACAGTAGAAAGTGTAGGCTATAAAGGCTTTGTGTCTTATTACATCCATACCATGCTCTGTGTGCGCTCTCAGGTATGAGCTCTGGGGTACGGATACAGTAGAAAGTGTAGGCTATAAAGGCTTTGTGTCTTATTACATCCATACCATGCTGTGTGTGCTCTCAGGTATGAGCTCTGGGGTACAGATACAGTAGAAAGTGTAGGCTATAAAGGCTTTGTGTCTTATTACATCCATACCATGCTCTGTGTGTGCTCTCAGGTATGAGCTCTGGGGTACGGATACAGTAGAAAGTGTAGGCTATAAAGGCTTTGTGTCTTATTACATCCATACCATGCTCTGTGTGTGCTCTCAGGTATGAGCTCTGGGGTACGGATACAGTAGAAAGTGTAGGCTATAAAGGCTTTTTGTCTTATTGCATCTATACCATGCTCTGTGTGCGCTCTCAGGTATGAGCTCTGGGGTACAGATACAGTAGAAAGTGTAGGCTATAAAGGCTTTGTGTCTTATTACATCCATACCATGCTCTGTGTGCGCTCTCAGGTATGAGCTCTGGGGTACGGATACAGTAGAAAGTGTAGGCTATAAAGGCTTTGTGTCTTATTACATCCATACCATGCTCTGTGTGCTCTCAGGTATGAGCTCTGGGGTACGGATACAGTAGAAAGTGTAGACTATAAAGGCTTTGTGTCTTATTACATCCATACCATGCTCTGTGTGCGCTCTCAGGTATGAGCTCTGGGGTAGAGATACAGTATAAAGTGTAGGCTATAAAGGCTTTGTGTCTTATTACATCCATACCATGCTCTGTGTGTGCTCTCAGGTATGAGCTCTGGGGTACAGATACAGTAGAAAGTGTAGGCTATAAAGGCTTTGTGTCTTATTGCATCCATACCATGCTCTGTGTGCTCTCAGGTATGAGCTCTGGGGTACGGATACAGTATAAAGTGTAGGCTATAAAGGCTTTGTGTCTTATTACATCCATACCATGCTCTGTGTGCGCTCTCAGGTATGAGCTCTGGGGTAGAGATACAGTATAAAGTGTAGGCTATAAAGGCTTTGTGTCTTATTGCATCTATACCATGCTCTGTGTGTGCTCTCAGGTATGAGCTCTGGGATACGGATACAGTAGAAAGTGTAGACTATAAAGGCTTTGTGTCTTATTGCATCCATACCATGCTCTGTGTGCTCTCAGGTATGAGCTCTGGGGTACGGATACAGTAGAAAGTGTAGACTATAAAGGCTTTGTGTCTTATTACATCCATACCATGCTCTGTGTGCGCTCTCAGGTATGAGCTCTGGGGTAGAGATACAGTATAAAGTGTAGGCTATAAAGGCTTTGTGTCTTATTGCATCTATACCATGCTCTGTGTGTGCTCTCAGGTATGAGCTCTGGGATACGGATACAGTAGAAAGTGTAGACTATAAAGGCTTTGTGTCTTATTGCATCCATACCATGCTCTGTGTGCTCTCAGGTATGAGCTCTGGGGTACGGATACAGTATAAAGTGTAGGCTATAAAGGCTTTGTGTCTTATTACATCCATACCATGCTCTGTGTGTGCTCTCAGGTATGAGCTCTGGAGTACGGATACAGTAGAAAGTGTAGACTATAAAGGCTTTGTGTCTTATTACATCCATACCATGCTCTGTGTGTGCTCTCAGGTATGAGCTCTGGGGTACGGATACAGTAGAAAGTGTAGGCTATAAAGGCTTTGTGTCTTATTACATCCATACCATGCTCTGTGTGCGCTTTCAGTTATGAGCTCTGGGGTACGGATACAGTAGAAAGTGTAGACTATAAAGGCTTTGTGTCTTATTGCATCCATACCATGCTCTGTGTGTGCTCTCAGGTATGAGCTCTGGGGTACGGATACAGTAGAAAGTATAGACTATAAAGGCTTTGTGTCTTATTACATCCATACCATGCTTTGTGTGCGCTCTCAGGTATGAGCTCTGGGGTACGGATACAGTAGAAAGTGTAGACTATAAAGGCTTTGTGTCTTATTACATCCATACCATGCTCTGTGTGCACTCTCAGGTATGAGCTCTGGGGTACGGATACAGTAGAAAGTGTAGACTATAAAGGCTTTGTGTCTTATTACATCCATGCCATGCTCTGTGTGCACTCTCAGGTATGAGCTCTGGGGTACGGATACAGTAGAAAGTATAGACTATAAAGGCTTTGTGTCTTATTACATCCATACCATGCTTTGTGTGCGCTCTCAGGTATGAGCTCTGGGGTACGGATACAGTAGAAAGTGTAGACTATAAAGGCTTTGTGTCTTATTACATCCATACCATGCTCTGTGTGCACTCTCAGGTATGAGCTCTGGGGTACGGATACAGTAGAAAGTGTAGACTATAAAGGCTTTGTGTCTTATTACATCCATACCATGCTCTGTGTGCTCTCAGGTATGAGTTCTGGAGTACGGATACAATAGAAAGTGTAGACTATAAAGGCTTTGTGTCTTATTACATCCATACCATGCTCTGTGTGTGCTCTCAGGTATGAGCTCTGGGGTACGGATACAGTAGAAAGTGTAGACTATAAAGGCTTTGTGTCTTATTACATCTATACCATGCTCTGTGTGCGCTCTCAGGTATGAGCTCTGGGGTACGGATACAGTAGAAAGTGTAGGCTATAAAGGCTTTGTGTCTTATTACATCCATACCATGCTCTGTGTGCGCTCTCAGGTATGAGCTCTGGGGTACGGATACAGTAGAAAGTGTAGGCTATAAAGGCTTTGTGTCTTATTACATCCATACCATGCTCTGTGTGCGCTCTCAGGTATGAGCTCTGGGGTACGGATACAGTAGAAAGTGTAGGCTATAAAGGCTTTGTGTCTTATTACATCCATACCATGCTCTGTGTGCACTCTCAGGTATGAGCTCTGGGGTACAGATACAGTAGAAAGTGTAGGCTATAAAGGCTTTGTGTCTTATTACATCCATACCATGCTCTGTGTGCGCTCTCAGGTATGAGCTCTGGGGTACGGATACAGTAGAAAGTGTAGGCTATAAAGGCTTTGTGTCTTATTACATCCATACCATGCTCTGTGTGTGCTCTCAGGTATGAGCTCTGGGGTACAGATACAGTGGAAAGTGTAGGCTATAAAGGCTTTGTGTCTTATTACATCCATACCATGCTCTGTGTGCGCTCTCAGGTATGAGCTCTGGGGTACGGATACAGTAGAAAGTATAGACTATAAAGGCTTTGTGTCTTATTACATCCATACCATGCTCTGTGTGCGCTCTCAGGTATGAGCTCTGGGGTACGGATACAGTAGAAAGTGTAGGCTATAAAGGCTTTGTGTCTTATTGCATCTATACCATGCTCTGTGTGCGCTCTCAGGTATGAGCTCTGGGGTACGGATACAGTAGAAAGTGTAGGCTATAAAGGCTTTGTGTCTTATTGCATCCATACCTTGCTCTGTGTGCGCTCTCAGGTATGAGCTCTGGGGTACGGATACAGTAGAAAGTGTAGGCTATAAAGGCTTTGTGTCTTATTACATCCATACCATGCTCTGTGTGCGCTCTCAGGTATGAGCTCTGGGGTACAGATACAGTAGAAAGTGTAGACTATAAAGGCTTTGTGTCTTATTGCATCCATACCTTGCTCTGTGTGTGCTCTCAGGTATGAGCTCTGGGTTACGGATACAGTAGAAAGTGTAGGCTATAAAGGCTTTGTGTCTTATTACATCCATACCATGCTCTGTGTGCGCTCTCAGGTATGAGCTCTGGGGTACGGATACAGTAGAAAGTGTAGGCTATAAAGGCTTTGTGTCTTATTACATCCATACCATGCTCTGTGTGCGCTCTCAGGTATGAGCTCTGGGGTACGGATACAGTAGAAATTGTAGGTATAAAGGCTTTGTGTCTTATTACATCCATACCATGCTCTGTGTGTGCTCTCAGGTATGAGCTATGGGGTACGGATACAGTAGAAAGTGTAGGCTATAAAGGCTTTGTGTCTTATTACATCCATACCATGCTCTGTGTGCGCTCTCAGGTATGAGCTCCGGGGTACGGATACAGTAGAAAGTGTAGGCTATAAAGGCTTTGTGTCTTATTACATCCATACCATGCTCTGTGTGCGCTCTCAGGTATGAGCTCTGGGGTACGGATACAGTAGAAAGTGTAGACTATAAAGGCTTTGTGTCTTATTACATCCATACCATGCTTTGTGTGCGCTCTCAGGTATGAGCTCTGGGGTACGGATACAGTAGAAAGTGTAGGCTATAAATGCTTTGTGTCTTATTACATCCATACCATGCTCTGTGTGCGCTCTCAGGTATGAGCTCTGGGGTGAGGATACAGTAGAAAGTGTAGGCTATAAAGGCTTTGTGTCTTATTACATCCATACCATGCTCTGTGTGTGCTCTCAGGTATGAGCTATGGGGTACGGATACAGTAGAAAGTGTAGGCTATAAAGGCTTTGTGTCTTATTACATCCATACCATGCTCTGTGTGTGCTCTCAGGTATGAGCTCTGTGGTACAGATACAGTAGAAAGTGTAGGCTATAAATGCTTTGTGTCTTATTACATCCATACCATGCTCTGTGTGCGCTCTCAGGTATGAGCTCTGGGGTACAGATACAGTAGAAAGTGTAGGCTATAAATGCTTTGTGTCTTGTTGCATCTATACCATGCTCTGTGTGCGCTCTCAGGTATGAGCTCTGTGGTACGGATACAGTAGAAAGTGTAGGCTATAAAGGCTTTGTGTCTTATTACATCCATACCATGCTCTGTGTGTGCTCTCAGGTATGAGCTCTGGGGTACGGATACAGTAGAAAGTGTAGGCTATAAAGGCTTTGTGTCTTATTACATCCATACCATGCTCTGTGTGCGCTCTCAGGTATGAGCTCTGGGGTGAGGATACAGTAGAAAGTGTAGGCTATAAAGGCTTTGTGTCTTATTACATCCATACCATGCTCTGTGTGTGCTCTCAGGTATGAGCTATGGGGTACGGATACAGTAGAAAGTGTAGGCTATAAAGGCTTTGTGTCTTATTACATCCATACCATGCTCTGTGTGCACTCTCAGGTATGAGCTCTGGGGTACGGATACAGTAGAAAGTGTAGGCTATAAAGGCTTTGTGTCTTATTACATCCATACCATGCTTTGTGTGCGCTCTCAGGTATGAGCTCTGGGGTGAGGATACAGTAGAAAGTGTAGGCTATAAAGGCTTTGTGTCTTATTACATCCATACCATGCTCTGTGTGCGCTCTCAGGTATGAGCTCTGGGGTACGGATACAGTAGAAAGTGTAGGCTATAAAGGCTTTGTGTCTTATTACATCCATACCATGCTCTGTGTGTGCTCTCAGGTATGAGCTCTGGGGTACGGATACAGTATAAAGTGTAGGCTATAAAGGCTTTGTGTCTTATTACATCCATACCATGCTCTGTGTGCGCTCTCAGGTATGAGCTCTGGGGTACGGATACAGTAGAAAGTGTAGGCTATAAAGGCTTTGTGTCTTATTACATCCATACCATGCTCTGTGTGCTCTCAGGTATGAGCTCTGGAGTACGGATACAGTAGAAAGTGTAGGCTATAAAGGCTTTGTGTCTTATTACATCCATACCATGCTCTGTGTGCGCTCTCAGGTATGAGCTCTGGGGTACGGATACAGTAGAAAGTGTAGGCTATAAAGGCTTTGTGTCTTATTACATCCATACCATGCTCTGTGTGCGCTCTCAGGTATGAGCTCTGGGGTACGGATACAGTAGAAAGTGTAGGCTATAAAGGCTTTGTGTCTTATTACATCCATACCATGCTCTGTGTGTGCTCTCAGGTATGAGCTCTGGGGTACGGATACAGTAGAAATTGTAGGTATAAAGGCTTTGTGTCTTATTACATCCATACCATGCTCTGTGTGTGCTCTCAGGTATGAGCTATGGGGTACGGATACAGTAGAAAGTGTAGGCTATAAAGGCTTTGTGTCTTATTACATCCATACCATGCTTTGTGTGCGCTCTCAGGTATGAGCTCTGGGGTGAGGATACAGTAGAAAGTGTAGGCTATAAAGGCTTTGTGTCTTATTACATCCATACCATGCTCTGTGTGTGCTCTCAGGTATGAGCTCTGTGGTACGGATACAGTAGAAAGTGTAGGCTATAAAGGCTTTGTGTCTTATTACATCCATACCATGCTTTGTGTGCGCTCTCAGGTATGAGCTCTGGGGTGAGGATACAGTAGAAAGTGTAGGCTATAAAGGCTTTGTGTCTTATTACATCCATACCATGCTCTGTGTGTGCTCTCAGGTATGAGCTCTGTGGTACGGATACAGTAGAAAGTGTAGGCTATAAAGGCTTTGTGTCTTATTACATCCATACCATGCTTTGTGTGCGCTCTCAGGTATGAGCTCTGGGGTATGGATACAGTAGAAAGTGTAGGCTATAAAGGCTTTGTGTCTTATTACATCCATACCATGCTCTGTGTGTGCTCTCAGGTATGAGCTCTGGGGTACGGATACAGTATAAAGTGTAGGCTATAAAGGCTTTGTGTCTTATTACATCCATACCATGCTCTGTGTGCGCTCTCAGGTATGAGCTCTGGGGTACGGATACAGTAGAAAGTGTAGGCTATAAAGGCTTTGTGTCTTATTACATCCATACCATGCTCTGTGTGTGCTCTCAGGTATGAGCTCTGGAGTACGGATACAGTAGAAAGTGTAGGCTATAAAGGCTTTGTGTCTTATTACATCCATACCATGCTCTGTGTGTGCTCTCAGGTATGAGCTCTGGGGTACGGATACAGTAGAAAGTGTAGGCTATAAAGGCTTTGTGTCTTATTACATCCATACCATGCTCTGTGTGCTCTCAGGTATGAGCTCTGGAGTACGGATACAGTAGAAAGTGTAGGCTATAAAGGCTTTGTGTCTTATTACATCCATACCATGCTCTGTGTGTGCTCTCAGGTATGAGCTCTGGGGTACGGATACAGTAGAAAGTGTAGACTATAAAGGCTTTGTGTCTTATTGCATCCATACCTTGCTCTGTGTGCGCTCTCAGGTATGAGCTCTGGGGTACAGATACAGTAGAAAGTGTAGGCTATAAAGGCTTTGTGTCTTATTACATCCATACCATGCTCTGTGTGCGCTCTCAGGTATGAGCTCTGGGGTACGGATACAGTAGAAATTGTAGGTATAAAGGCTTTGTGTCTTATTACATCCATACCATGCTCTGTGTGTGCTCTCAGGTATGAGCTATGGGGTACGGATACAGTAGAAAGTGTAGGCTATAAAGGCTTTGTGTCTTATTACATCCATACCATGCTCTGTGTGTGCTCTCAGGTATGAGCTCTGTGGTACGGATACAGTAGAAAGTGTAGGCTATAAAGGCTTTGTGTCTTATTACATCCATACCATGCTCTGTGTGCGCTCTCAGGTATGAGCTCTGGGGTACAGATACAGTAGAAAGTGTAGGCTATAAAGGCTTTGTGTCTTATTACATCTATACCTTGCTCTGTGTGCGCTCTCAGGTATGAGCTCTGGGGTACGGATACAGTAGAAAGTGTAGGCTATAAAGGCTTTGTGTCTTATTACATCTATACCTTGCTCTGTGTGCGCTCTCAGGTATGAGCTCTGGGGTACAGATACAGTAGAAAGTGTAGGCTATAAAGGCTTTGTGTCTTATTACATCCATACCATGCTCTGTGTGCGCTCTCAGGTATGAGCTCTGGGGTACGGATACAGTAGAAAGTGTAGACTATAAAGGCTTTGTGTCTTATTACATCCATACCTTGCTCTGTGTGTGCTCTCAGGTATGAGCTCTGGGGTACGGATACAGTAGAAAGTGTAGACTATAAAGGCTTTGTGTCTTATTACATCCATACCATGCTCTGTGTGTGCTCTCAGGTATGAGCTCTGGGGTACGGATACAGTAGAAAGTGTAGACTATAAAGGCTTTGTGTCTTATTACATCCATACCTTGCTCTGTGTGCGCTCTCAGGTATGAGCTCTGGGGTACGGATACAGTAGAAAGTGTAGGCTATAAAGGCTTTGTGTCTTATTACATCCATACCATGCTCTGTGTGCGCTCTCAGGTATGAGCTCTGGGGTACGGATACAGTAGAAAGTGTAGGCTATAAAGGCTTTGTGTCTTATTACATCTATACCTTGCTCTGTGTGTGCTCTCAGGTATGAGCTCTGGGGTACGGATACAGTAGAAAGTATAGACTATAAAGGCTTTGTGTATTATTACATCCATACCATACTCTGTGTGCGCTCTCAGGTATGAGTTCTGGGGTACGGATACAGTAGAAAGTGTAGGCTATAAAGACTTTGTGTCTTATTACATCCATACCATGCTCTGTGTGTGCTCTCAGGTATGAGCTCTGGGGTACGGATACAGTAGAAAGTGTAGACTATAAAGGCTTTGTGTCTTATTACATCCATACCATGCTCTGTGTGCGCTCTCAGGTATGAGCTCTGGGGTACAGATACAGTAGAAAGTGTAGACTATAAAGGCTTTGTGTCTTATTACATCCATACCATGCTCTGTGTGCGCTCTCAGGTATGAGCTCTGGGGTACGGATACAGTAGAAAGTGTAGGCTATAAAGGCTTTGTGTCTTATTACATCCATACCTTGCTCTGTGTGCGCTCTCAGGTATGAGCTCTGGGGTACGGATACAGTAGAAAGTGTAGGCTATAAAGGCTTTGTGTCTTATTACATCCATACCATGCTCTGTGTGCGCTCTCAGGTATGATCTCTGGGGTACGGATACAATAGAAAGTGTAGGCTATAAAGGCTTTGTGTCTTATTACATCTATACCATGCTCTGTGTGCGCTCTCAGGTATGAGCTCTGGGGTACGGATACAGTATAAAGTGTAGGCTATAAAGGCTTTGTGTCTTATTACATCCATACCATTCTCTGTGTGCGCTCTCAGGTATGAGCTCTGGGGTACGGATACAGTAGAAAGTGTAGGCTATAAAGGCTTTGTGTCTTATTACATCCATACCTTGCTCTGTGTGTGCTCTCAGGTATGAGCTCTGGGGTACGGATACAGTAGAAAGTATAGACTATAAAGGCTTTGTGTCTTATTACATCTATACCATGCTCTGTGTGCGCTCTCAGGTATGAGCTCTGGGGTACGGATACAGTAGAAAGTGTAGGCTATAAAGGCTTTGTGTCTTATTACATCCATACTAAGCTCTGTGTGTGCTCTCAGGTATGAGCTCTGGGGTACGGATACAGTAGAAAGTGTAGGCTATAAAGGCTTTGTGTCTTATTACATCCATACTATGCTCTGTGTGCGCTCTCAGGTATGAGCTCTGGGGTACGGATACAGTAGAAAGTGTAGACTATAAAGGCTTTGTGTCTTATTACATCCATACCATGCTCTGTGTGCGCTCTCAGGTATGAGCTCTGGGGTACGGATACAGTAGAAAGTGTAGACTATAAAGGCTTTGTGTCTTATTACATCCATACCATGCTCTGTGTGCGCTCTCAGGTATGAGCTCTGGGGTACGGATACAATGGAAAGTGTA
Organism: Phyllobates terribilis; assembly: GCF_046119375.1. Classification (NCBI taxonomy): domain Eukaryota; kingdom Metazoa; phylum Chordata; class Amphibia; order Anura; family Dendrobatidae; genus Phyllobates; species Phyllobates terribilis. The sequence continues at coordinate 699,378,399 of NW_027362762.1, forward strand.
GGGTATAAAGGCTTTGTGTCTTATTACATCCATACCATGCCCTGTGTGCGCTCTCAGGTATGAGCTCTGGGGTACGGATACAGTAGAAAGTGTAGGCTATAAAGGCTTTGTGTCTTATTACATCCATACCATGCTCTATGTGCCCTCTCAGGTATGAGCTCTGGGGTACGGATACAGTAGAAAGTGGAGGCTATAAAGGCTTTGTGTCTTATTACATCCATACCATGCTCTGTGTGCGCTCTCAGGTATGAGCTCTGGGGTACAGATACAGTAGAAAGTGTAGACTATAAAGGCTTTGTGTCTTATTACATCCATACTATGCTCTGTGTGTGCTCTCAGGTATGAGCTCTGGGGTACGGATACAGTAGAAAGTGTAGGCTATAAAGGCTTTGTGTCTTATTGCATCTATACCATGCTCTGTGCGCTCTCAGGTATGAGCTCTGGGGTACGGATACAGTAGAAAGTGTAGGCTATAAAGGCTTTGTGTCTTATTACATCCATGCCATGCTCTGTGTGTGCTGTCAGGTTTGAGCTCCGGGGTACGGATACAATAGAAAGTGTAGGCTATAAAGGCTTTGTGTCTTATTACATCCATACCATGCTCTGTGTGCGCTCTCAGGTATGAGCTCTGGGGTACGGATACAGTAGAAAGTGTAGGCTATAAAGGCTTTGAGTCTTATTACATCCATACCATGCTCTGTGTGCTCTCAGGTATGAGCTCTGGGGTACGGATACAGTAGAAAGTTTAGGCTATAAAGGCTTTGTGTCTTATTACATCTATACCATGCTCTGTGTGCGCTCTCAGGTATGAGCTCTGGGGTACGGATACAGTATAAAGTGTAGGCTATAAAGGCTTTGTGTCTTATTACATCCATACCATGCTCTGTGTGCTCTCAGGTATGAGCTCTGGAGTACGGATACAGTAGAAAGTTTAGGCTATAAAGGCTTTGTGTCTTATTACATCTATACCATGCTCTGTGTGCGCTCTCAGGTATGAGCTCTGGGGTACGGATACAGTATAAAGTGTAGGCTATAAAGGCTTTGTGTCTTATTACATCCATACCATGCTTTGTGTGCGCTCTCAGGTATGAGCTCTGGGGTACGGATACAGTAGAAAGTGTAGGCTATAAAGGCTTTGTGTCCTATTACATCCATACCATGCTCTGTGTGCGCTCTCAGGTATGAGCTCTGGGGTACGGACACAGTAGAAAGTGTAGGCTATAAAGTCTTTGTGTCTTATTACATCCATACCATGCTCTGTGTGCGCTCTCAGGTATGAGCTCTGGAGTACAGATACAGTAGAAAGTGTAGGCTATAAAGGCTTTGTGTCTTATTAGATCCATACCATGCTCTGTGTGCGCTCTCAGGTATGAGCTCTGGGGTACGGATACAGTAGAAAGTGTAGGCTATAAAGGCTTTGTGTCTTATTACATCCATACCATGCTCTGTGTGCTCTCAGGTATGAGCTCTGGAGTACGGATACAGTAGAAAGTGTAGACTATAAAGGCTTTGTGTCTTATTACATCCATACCATGCTCTGTGTGCACTCTCAGGTATGAGCTCTGGGGTACGGATACAGTAGAAAGTGTAGGCTATAAAGGCTTTGTGTCTTATTACATCCATACCATGCTCTGTGTGTGCTCTCAGGTATGAGCTCTGGGGTACGGATACAGTAGAAAGTGTAGACTATAAAGGCTTTGTGTCTTATTACATCCATACCATGCTCTGTGTGTGCTCTCAGGTATGAGCTCTGGAGTACAGATACAGTAGAAAGTGTAGGCTATAAAGGCTTTGTGTCTTATTACATCCATACCATGCTCTGTGTGCGCTCTCAGGTATGAGCTCTGGGGTACAGATACAGTAGAAAGTGTAGGCTATAAAGGCTTTGTGTCTTATTACATCCATACCATGCTCTGTGTGCACTCTCAGGTATGAGCTCTGGGGTACGGATACAGTATAAACTGTAGGCTATAAAGGCTTTGTGTCTTATTACATCCATACCATGCTCTGTGTGTGCTCTCAGGTATGAGCTCTGGGGTACAGATACAGTAGAAAGTGTAGGCTATAAAGGCTTTGTGTCTTATTACATCCATACCATGCTCTGTGTGCGCTCTCAGGTATGAGCTCTGGGGTACAGATACAGTACAAAGTATAGACTATAAAGGCTTTGTGTCTTACTACATCCATACCATGCTCTGTGTGCGCTCTCAGGTATGAGCTCTGGGGTACGGATACAGTAGAAAGTGTAGGCTATAAAGGCTTTGTGTCTTATTGCATCCATACCTTGCTCTGTGTGCGCTCTCAGGTATGAGCTCTGGGGTACGGATACAGTAGAAAGTGTAGACTATAAAGGCTTTGTGTCTTATTGCATCCATACCATGCTCTGTGTGTGCTCTCAGGTATGAGCTCTGGGGTACGGATACAGTAGAAAGTGTAGACTATAAAGGCTTTGTGTCTTATTACATCCATACCTTGCTCTGTGTGCGCTCTCAGGTATGAGCTCTGGGGTACGGATACAGTAGAAAGTGTAGACTATAAAGGCTTTGTGTCTTATTGCATCCATACCATGCTCTGTGTGTGCTCTCAGGTATGAGCTCTGGGATACGGATACAGTAGAAAGTATAGACTATAAAGGCTTTGTGTCTTATTACATCCATACCATGCTCTGTGCGCGCTCTCAGGTATGAGCTCTGGGGTACAGATACAGTAGAAAGTGTAGGCTATAAAGGCTTTGTGTCTTATTACATCCATACCATGCTCTGTGTGTGCTCTCAGGTATGAGCTCTGGGGTACGGATACAGTAGAAAGTGTAGGTTATAAAGGCTTTGTGTCTTATTACATCCATACCATGCTCTGTGTGTGCTCTCAGGTATGAGCTCTGGGGTACGGATACAGTAGAAAGTATAGACTATAAAGGCTTTGTGTCTTACTACATCCATACCATGCTCTGTGTGCGCTCTCAGGTATGAGCTCTGGGGTACAGATACAGTAGAAAGTGTAGGATATAAAGGCTTTGTGTCTTATTACATCCATACCATGCTCTGTGTGTGCTCTCAGGTATGAGCTCTGGAGTACGGATACAGTAGAAAGTGTAGACTATAAAGGCTTTGTGTCTTATTACATCCATACCATGCTCTGTGTGCACTCTCAGGTATGAGCTCTGGGGTACGGATACAGTATAAAGTGTAGGCTATAAAGGCTTTGTGTCTTATTACATCCATACCATGCTCTGTGTGTGCTCTCAGGTATGAGCTCTGGAGTACGGATACAGTAGAAAGTGTAGGCTATAAAGGCTTTGTGTCTTATTACATCCATACCATGCTCTGTGTGTGCTCTCAGGTATGAGCTCTGGGGTACGGATACAGTAGAAAGTGTAGGCTATAAAGGCTTTGTGTCTTATTACATCCATACCATGCTCTGTGTGTGCTCTCAGGTATGAGCTCTGGAGTACGGATACAGTAGAAAGTGTAGGCTATAAAGGCTTTGTGTCTTATTACATCCATACCATGCTCTGTGTGCGCTCTCAGGTATGAGCTCTGGGGTACGGATACAGTAGAAAGTGTAGGCTATAAAGGCTTTGTGTCTTATTACATCCATACCATGCTCTGTGTGCGCTCTCAGGTATGAGCTCTGGGGTACAGATACAGTACAAAGTGTAGACTATAAAGGCTTTGTGTCTTATTACATCCATACCATGCTCTGTGTGTGCTCTCAGGTATGAGCTCTGGGGTACGGATACAGTAGAAAGTGTAGGCTATAAAGGCTTTGTGTCTTATTACATCCATACCATGCTCTGTGTGCGCTCTCAGGTATGAGCTCTGGGGTACAGATACAGTAGAAAGTGTAGACTATAAAGGCTTTGTGTCTTATTACATCCATACCATGCTCTGTGTGCACTCTCAGGTATGAGCTCTGGGGTACGGATACAGTAGAAAGTGTAGGGTATAAAGGCTTTGTGTCTTATTACATCCATACCATGCTCTGTGTGCGCTCTCAGGTATGAGCTCTGGGGTACGGATACAGTAGAAAGTGTAGGCTATAAAGGCTTTGTGTCTTATTGCATCCATACCATGCTCTGTGTGTGCTCTCAGGTATGAGCTCTGGGCTACAGATACAGTAGAAAGTGTAGGCTATAAAGGCTTTGTGTCTTATTACATCCATACCATGCTCTGTGTGCACTCTCAGGTATGAGCTCTGGGGTACGGATACAGTAGAAAGTGTAGGCTATAAAGGCTTTGTGTCTTATTACATCCATACTATGCTCTGTGTGTGCTCTCAGGTATGAGCTCTGGGGTACGGATACAGTAGAAAGTGTAGACTATAAAGGCTTTGTGTCTTATTACATCCATACCATTCTCTGTGTGCGCTCTCAGGTATGAGCTCTGGGGTACGGATACAGTAGAAAGTGTAGGCTATAAAGGCTTTGTGTCTTATTACATCCATACCATGCTCTGTGTGCGCTCTCAGGTATGAGCTCTGGGGTACGGATACAGTAGAAAGTGTAGGCTATAAAGGCTTTGTGTCTTATTACATCCATACCATGCTCTGTGTGCGCTCTCAGGTATGAGCTCTGGGGTACGGATACAGTAGAAAGTGTAGGCTATAAAGGCTTTGTGTCTTATTACATCCATACCATGCTCTGTGTGCGCTCTCAGGTATGAGCTCTGGGGTACAGATACAGTGGAAAGTGTAGGCTATAAAGGCTTTGTGTCTTATTACATCCATACCATGCTCTGTGTGCACTCTCAGGTATGAGCTCTGGGGTACGGATACAGTAGAAAGTGTAGGCTATAAAGGCTTTGTGTCTTATTACATCCATACCATGCTCTGTGTGTGCTCTCAGGTATGAGCTCTGGGGTACAGATACAGTATAAAGTGTAGGGTATAAAGGCTTTGTGTCTTATTACATCCATACCATGCTCTGTGTGCGCTCTCAGGTATGAGCTCTGGGGTACAGATACAGTAGAAAGTGTAGGCTATAAAGGCTTTGTGTCTTATTACATCCATACCATGCTCTGTGTGCGCTCTCAGGTATGAGCTCTGGGGTACGGATACAGTAGAAAGTGTAGGCTATAAAGGCTTTGTGTCTTATTACATCCATACCATGCTCTGTGTGCGCTCTCAGGTATGAGCTCTGGGGTACAGATACAGTGGAAAGTGTAGGCTATAAAGGCTTTGTGTCTTATTACATCCATACCATGCTCTGTGTGCACTCTCAGGTATGAGCTCTGGGGTACGGATACAGTAGAAAGTGTAGGCTATAAAGGCTTTGTGTCTTATTACATCCATACCATGCTCTGTGTGTGCTCTCAGGTATGAGCTCTGGGGTACAGATACAGTATAAAGTGTAGGGTATAAAGGCTTTGTGTCTTATTACATCCATACCATGCTCTGTGTGCGCTCTCAGGTACGAGCTCTGGGGTACAGATACAGTAGAAAGTGTAGGCTATAAAGGCTTTGTGTCTTATTACATCCATACCATGCTCTGTGTGTGCTCTCAGGTATGAGCTCTGGGGTGAGGATACAGTAGAAAGTGTAGGCTATAAAGGCTTTGTGTCTTATTACATCCATACCATGCTCTGTGTGCGCTCTCAGGTATGAGCTCTGGGGTGAGGATACAGTAGAAAGTGTAGGCTATAAAGGCTTTGTGTCTTATTACATCCATACCATGCTCTGTGTGCGCTCTCAGGTATGAGCTCTGGGGTACAGATACAGTAGAAAGTGTAGGCTATAAAGGCTTTGTGTCTTATTACATCCATACCATGCTCTGTGTGCGCTCTCAGGTATGAGCTCTGGGGTACGGATACAGTAGAAAGTATAGACTATAAAGGCTTTGTGTCTTACTACATCCATACCATGCTCTGTGTGCGCTCTCAGGTATGAGCTCTGGGGTACAGATACAGTAGAAAGTGTAGGCTATAAAGGCTTTGTGTCTTATTACATCCATACCATGCTCTGTGTGAGCTCTCAGGTATGAGCTCTGGGGTACAGATACAGTAGAAAGTGTAGGCTATAAAGGCTTTGTGTCTTACTACATCCATACCATGCTCTGTGTGCGCTCTCAGGTATGAGCTCTGGGGTACAGATACAGTAGAAAGTGTAGGCTATAAAGGCTTTGTGTCTTATTACATCCATACCATGCTCTGTGTGTGCTCTCAGGTATGAGCTCTGGGGTACGGATACAGTAGAAAGTGTAGGCTATAAAGGCTTTGTGTCTTATTACATCCATACCATGCTCTGTGTGCGCTCTCAGGTATGAGCTCTGGGGTACAGATACAGTAGAAAGTGTAGGCTATAAAGGCTTTGTGTCTTATTACATCCATACCATGCTCTGTGCGCGCTCTCAGGTATGAGCCCTGGGGTACAGATACAGTGGAAAGTGTAGGCTATAAAGGCTTTGTGTCTTATTACATCCATACCATGCTCTGTGTGTGCTCTCAGGTATGAGCTCTGGGGTACGGATACAGTAGAAAGTGTAGGCTATAAAGGCTTTGTGTCTTATTGAATCCATACCATGCTCTGTGGGCGCTCTCAGGTATGAGCTCTGGGGTACAGATACAGTAGAAATTGTAGGGTATAAAGGCTTTGTGTCTTATTACATCCATACCATGCTCTGTGTGCGCTCTCAGGTATGAGCTCTGGGGTACAGATACAGTAGAAAGTGTAGACTATAAAGGCTTTGTGTCTTATTGAATCCATACCATGCTCTGTGTGTGCTCTCAGGTATGAGCTCTGGGGTACAGATACAGTAGAAAGTGTAGACTATAAAGGCTTTGTGTCTTATTGAATCCATACCATGCTCTGTGTGTGCTCTCGGGTATGAGCTCTGGGGTACAGATACAGTGGAAAGTGTAGGCTATAAAGGCTTTGTGTCTTATTACATCCATACCATGCTCTGTGTGCGTTCTCAGGTATGAGCTCTGGGGTACGGATACAGTAGAAAGTGTAGACTATAAAGGCTTTGTGTCTTATTACATCCATACCATGCTCTGTGTGCGCTCTCAGGTATGAGCTCTGGGGTACGGATACAATAGAAAGTGTAGGGTATAAAGGCTTTGTGTCTTATTACATCCATACCATGCTCTGTGTGCGCTCTCAGGTATGAGCTCTGGGGTACGGATACAATAGAAAGTGTAGGCTATAAAGGCTTTGTGTCTTATTACATCCATACCATGCTCTGTGTGTGCTCTCAGGTATGAGCTCTGGGGTACGGATACAGTAGAAAGTGTAGGCTATAAAGGCTTTGTGTCTTATTACATCCATACCATGCTCTGTGTGCGCTCTCAGGTATGAGCTCCGGGGTACGGATACAGTAGAAAGTGTAGGCTATAAAGGCTTTGTGTCTTATTACATCTATACCATGCTCTGTGTGCGCTCTCAGGTATGAGCTCTGGGGTACGGATACAGTAGAAAGTGTAGGCTATAAAGGCTTTGTGTCTTATTACATCCATGCCCTGCTCTGTGTGTGCTGTCAGGTATGAGCTCCGGGGTACGGATACAGTAGAAAGTGTAGGCTATAAAGGCTTTGTGTCTTATTACATCTATACCATGCTCTGTGTGCGCTCTCAGGTATGAGCTCTGGGGTACGGATACAGTAGAAAGTGTAGGCTATAAAGGCTTTGTGTCTTATTACATCTATACCTTGCTCTGTGTGCGCTCTCAGGTATGAGCTCTGGGGTACGGATACAGTAGAAAGTGTAGGCTATAAAGGCTTTGTGTCTTATTACATCCATACCATGCTCTGTGTGTGCTGTCAGGTATGAGCTCCGGGGTACGGATACAGTAGAAAGTGTAGGCTATAAAGGCTTTGTGTCTTATTACATCTATACCATGCTCTGTGTGCGCTCTCAGGTATGAGCTCTGGGGTACGGATACAGTAGAAAGTGTAGGCTATAAAGGCTTTGTGTCTTATTACATCCATACCATGCTCTGTGTGCGCTCTCAGGTATGAGCTCTGGGGTACGGATACAGTAGAAAGTGTAGGCTATAAAGGCTTTGTGTCTTATTACATCCATATCATGCTCTGTGTGCTCTCAGGTATGAGCTCTGGGGTACGAATACAGTAGAAAGTGTAGGCTATAAAGGCTTTGTGTCTTATTACATCCATACCATTCTCTGTGTGCGCTCTCAGGTATGAGCTCTGGGGTACGGATACAATAGAAAGTGTAGGCTATAAAGGCTTTGTGTCTTATTACATCCATACCATGCTCTGTGTGCGCTCTCAGGTATGAGCTCTGGGGTACAGATACAGTAGAAAGTATAGACTATAAAGGCTTTGTGTCTTATTACATCCATACCATTCTCTGTGTGCGCTCTCAGGTATGAGCTCTGGGGTACGGATACAGTAGAAAGTGCAGACTATAAAGGCTTTGTGTCTTATTACATCCATACCATGCTCTGTGTGCACTCTCAGGTATGAGGTCTGGGGTACAGATACAGTAGAAAGTGCAGACTATAAAGGCTTTGTGTCTTATTACATCCATACCATTCTCTGTGTGCGCTCTCAGGTATGAGCTCTGGGGTACGGATACAGTAGAAAGTGCAGACTATAAAGGCTTTGTGTCTTATTACATCCATACCATTCTCTGTGTGCGCTCTCAGGTATGAGCTCTGGGGTACGGATACAGTAGAAAGTGTAGGCTATAAAGGCTTTGTGTCTTATTACATCCATACCTTGCTCTGTGTGCTCTCAGGTATGAGCTCTGGGGTACGGATACAGTAGAAAGTGTAGGCTATAAAGGCTTTGTGTCTTATTACATCCATACCATGCTCTGTGTGCGCTCTCAGGTATGAGCTCTGGGGTACGGATACAGTAGAAAGTGTAGGCTATAAAGGCTTTGTGTCTTATTACATCCATACCTTGCTCTGTGTGCGCTCTCAGGTATGAGCTCTGGGGTACGGATACAGTAGAAAGTGTAGGCTATAAAGGCTTTGTGTCTTATTACATCCATACCATGCTCTGTGTGCGCTCTCAGGTATGAGCTCTGGGGTACGGATACAGTAGAAAGTGTAGGCTATAAAGGCTTTGTGTCTTATTACATCCATACCTTGCTCTGTGTGTGCTCTCAGGTATGAGCTCTGGGGTGAGGATACAGTAGAAAGTGTAGGCTATAAAGGCTTTGTGTCTTATTACATCCATACCATGCTCTGTGTGTGCTCTCAGGTATGAGCTCTGGGGTACGGATACAGTAGAAAGTGTAGGCTATAAAGGCTTTGTGTCTTATTACATCCATACCATTCTCTGTGTGCGCTCTCAGGCAGGAGCTCTGGGGTACAGATACAGTAGAAAGTGTAGACTATAAAGGCTTTGTGTCTTATTACATCCATACCTTGCTCTGTGTGTGCTCTCAGGTATGAGCTCTGGGGTACAGATACAGTATAAAGTGTAGGCTATAAAGGCTTTGTGTCTTATTACATCCATACCATGCTTTGTGTGCGCTCTCAGGTATGAGCTCTGGGGTACGTATACAGTAGAAAGTGTAGACTATAAAGGCTTTGTGTCTTATTGCATCCATACCATGCTCTGTGTGCGCTCTCAGGTATGAGCTCTGGGGTGAGGATACAGTAGAAAGTGTAGGCTATAAAGGCTTTGTGTCTTATTACATCCATACCATGCTCTGTGTGCGCTCTCAGGTATGAGCTCTGGGGTACGGATACAGTAGAAAGTATAGACTATAAAGGCTTTGTGTCTTATTACATCCATACCATGCTCTGTGTGCGCTCTCAGGTATGAGCTCTGGGGTACGGATACAGTAGAAAGTATAGACTATAAAGGCTTTGTGTCTTATTACATCCATACCTTGCTCTGTGTGTGCTCTCAGGTATGAGCTCTGGGGTACGGATACAGTAGAAAGTGTAGACTATAAAGGCTTTGTGTCTTATTACATCCATACCATTCTCTGTGTGCGCTCTCAGGTATGAGCTCTGGGGTACGGATACAGTAGAAAGTGTAGACTATAAAGGCTTTGTGTCTTATTACATCCATACCATGCTCTGTGTGCGCTCTCAGGTATGAGCTCTGGGTTACGGATACAGTAGAAAGTGTAGACTATAAAGGCTTTGTGTCTTATTACATCTATACCATGCTCTGTGTGCGCTCTCAGGTATGAGCTCTGGGGTACGGATACAGTATAAAGTGTAGACTATAAAGGCTTTGTGTCTTATTACATCCATACCATGCTCTGTGTGCGCTCTCAGGTATGAGCTCTGGGGTACGGATACAGTATAAAGTGTAGACTATAAAGGCTTTGTGTCTTATTGCATCTATACCATGCTCTGTGTGTGCTCTCAGGTATGAGCTCTGGGGTACGGATACAGTAGAAAGTGTAGACTATAAAGGCTTTGTGTCTTATTACATCCATACCATGCTCTGTGTGTGCGCTCTCAGGTATGAGCTCTGGGGTACGGATACAGTAGAAAGTGTAGGCTATAAAGGCTATGTGTCTTATTACATCCATACCATTCTCTGTGTGTGCTCTCAGGTATGAGCTCTGGGGTGAGGATACAGTAGAAAGTGTAGACTATAAAGGCTTTGTGTCTTATTACATCCATACCATGCTTTGTGTGCGCTCTCAGGTATGAGCTCTGGGGTGAGGATACAGTAGAAAGTGTAGACTATAAAGGCTTTGTGTCTTATTACATCCATACCATGCTCTGTGTGCGCTCTCAGGTATGAGCTCTGGGGTACGGATACAGTATAAAGTGTAGGCTATAAAGGCTTTGTGTCTTATTACATCCATACCATGCTCTGTGTGCGCTCTCAGGTATGAGCTCTGGGGTACGGATACAGTAGAAAGTGTAGACTATAAAGGCTTTGTGTCTTATTACATCCATACCATGCTCTGTGTGCGCTCTCAGGTATGAGATCTGGGGTACGGATACAGTATAAAGTGTAGGCTATAAAGGCTTTGTGTCTTATTACATCCATACCATGCTCTGTGTGCGCTTTCAGGTATGAGCTCTGGGTTACGGATACAGTAGAAAGTGTAGACTATAAAGGCTTTGTGTCTTATTACATCCATACCATTCTCTGTGTGCGCTTTCAGGTATGAGCTCTGGGTTACGGATACAGTAGAAAGTGTAGGCTATAAAGGCTTTGTGTCTTATTACATCCATACCATTCTCTGTGTGCGCTCTCAGGCAGGAGCTCTGGGGTACAGATACAGTAGAAAGTGTAGACTATAAAGGCTTTGTGTCTTATTACATCCATACCATGCTCTGTGTGCTCTCAGGTATGAGCTCTGGGGTACGGATACAGTAGAAAGTGTAGACTATAAAGGCTTTGTGTCTTATTACATCCATACCATGCTCTGTGTGCACTCTCAGGTATGAGCTCTGGGGTGAGGATACAGTAGAAAGTGTAGGCTATAAAGGCTTTGTGTCTTATTACATCCATACCATGCTCTGTGTGCGCTCTCAGGTATGAGCTCTGGGGTACAGATACAGTAGAAAGTGTAGGCTATAAAGGCTTTGTGTCTTATTACATCTATACCTTGCTCTGTGTGCGCTCTCAGGTATGAGCTCTGGGGTACGGATACAGTAGAAAGTGTAGACTATAAAGGCTTTGTGTCTTATTACATCTATACCATGCTCTGTGTGCGCTCTCAGGTATGAGCTCTGGGGTACGGATACAGTAGAAAGTGTAGACTATAAAGGCTTTGTGTCTTATTACATCTATACCATGCTCTGTGTGCGCTCTCAGGTATGAGCTCTGGGGTACGGATACAGTATAAAGTGTAGGCTATAAAGGCTTTGTGTCTTATTACATCCATACCATGCTCTGTGTGCGCTCTCAGGTATGAGCTCTGGGGTACGGATACAGTAGAAAGTGTAGGCTATAAAGGCTTTGTGTCTTACTACATCCATACCATGCTCTGTGTGCGCTCTCAGGTATAAGCTCTGGGGTACGGATACAGTAGAAAGTGTAGGCTATAAAGGCTTTGTGTCTTATTGCATCCATACCATGCTCTGTGTGTGCTCTCAGGTATGAGCTCTGGGGTACAGATACAGTAGAAAGTGTAGGCTATAAAGGCTTTGTGTCTTATTGCATCCATACCATGCTCTGTGTGTGCTCTCAGGTATGAGCTCTGGGGTACGGATACAGTAGAAAGTGTAGGCTATAAAGGCTTTGTGTCTTACTACATCCATACCATGCTCTGTGTGTGCTCTCAGGTATGAACTCTGGGGTACGGATACAGTAGAAAGTGTAGGCTATAAAGGCTTTGTGTCTTATTACATCCATACCATGCTCTGTGTGTGCTCTCAGGTATGAGCTCTGGGGTACGGATACAGTAGAAAGTGTAGGCTATAAAGGCTTTGTGTCTTATTACATCTATACCATGCTCTGTGTGCGCTCTCAGATATGAGCTCTGGGGTACGGATACAGTAGAAAGTGTAGGCTATAAAGGCTTTGTGTCTTATTGCATCCATGCCATGCTCTGTGTGCACTCTCAGGTATGAGCTCTGGGGTACGGATACAGTAGAAAGTGTAGGCTATAAAGGCTTTGTGTCTTATTACATCCATACCATGCTCTGTGTGCGCTCTCAGGTATGAGCTCTGGGGTACGGATACAGTAGAAAGTATAGACTATAAAGGCTTTGTGTCTTATTACATCCATACCATGCTCTGTGTGCGCTCTCAGGCAGGAGGTCTGGGGTACGGATACAATAGAAAGTGTAGGCTATAAAGGCTTTGTGTCTTATTACATCCATACCATGCTCTGTGTGTGCTCTCAGGTATGAGCTCTGGGGTACGGATACAGTAGAAAGTGTAGACTATAAAGGCTTTGTGTCTTATTACATCCATACCATTCTCTGTGTGCGCTCTCAGGTATGAGCTCTGGGGTACGGATACAGTAGAAAGTGTAGACTATAAAGGCTTTGTGTCTTATTACATCCATACCATGCTCTGTGTGCGCTCTCAGGTATGAGCTCTAGGTTACGGATACAGTAGAAAGTGTAGGCTATAAAGCCTTTGTGTCTTATTACATCCATACCATGCTCTGTGTGTGCTCTCAGGTATGAGCTCTGGGGTACGGATACAGTAGAAAGTGTAGGCTATAAAGGCTTTGTGTCTTATTACATCCATACCATGCTCTGTGTGCGCTCTCAGGTATGAGCTCTGGGGTGAGGATACAGTAGAAAGTGTAGGCTATAAAGGCTTTGTGTCTTATTACATCCATACCATGCTCTGTGTGTGCTCTCAGGTATGAACTCTGGGGTACGGATACAGTAGAAAGTGTAGGCTATAAAGGCTTTGTGTCTTATTACATCCATACCATGCTCTGTGTGCGCTCTGAGGTATGAACTCTGGGGTACGGATACAGTAGAAAGTGTAGACTATAAAGGCTTTGTGTCTTATTACATCCATACCATGCTCTGTGTGCGCTCTGAGGTATGAGCTCTGGGGTACGGATACAGTAGAAAGTGTAGGCTATAAAGGCTTTGTGTCTTATTACATCCATACCATGCTCTGTGTGCGCTCTCAGGTATGAGCTCTGGGGTACGGATACAGTAGAAAGTGTAGGCTATAAAGGCTTTGTGTCTTATTACATCCATACCATGCTCTGTGTGCGCTCTGAGGTATGAGCTCTGGGGTACGGATACAGTAGAAAGTGTAGACTATAAAGGCTTTGTGTCTTATTACACCCATACCATGCTCTGTGTGTGCTCTCAGGCAGGAGCTCTGGGGTACGGATACAGTAGAAAGTGTAGGGTATAAAGGCTTTGTGTCTTATTACATCCATACCATGCTCTGTGTGCGCTCTCAGGTATGAGCTCTGGGGTGAGGATACAGTAGAAAGTGTAGGCTATAAAGGCTTTGTGTCTTATTACATCCATACCATGCTCTGTGTGCGCTCTCAGGTATGAGCTCTGGGGTACGGATACAGTAGAAAGTGTAGACTATAAAGGCTTTGTGTCTTATTGCATCCATACCATGCTCTGTGTGCGCTCTCAGGTATGAGCTCTGGGGTGAGGATACAGTAGAACGTGTAGGCTATAAAGGCTTTGTGTCTTATTACATCCATACCATGCTCTGTGTGCGCTCTCAGGTATGAGCTCTGGGGTGAGGATACAGTAGAAAGTGTAGGCTATAAAGGCTTTGTGTCTTATTACATCCATACCATGCTCTGTGTGCGCTCTCAGGTATGAGCTCTGGGGTACGGATACAGTAGAAAGTGTAGACTATAAAGGCTTTGTGTCTTATTGCATCCATACCATGCTCTGTGTGCGCTCTCAGGCAGGAGCTCTGGGGTACGGATACAGTAGAAAGTGTAGGCTATAAAGGCTTTGTGTCTTATTACATCCATACCATGCTCTGTGTGCACTCTCAGGTATGAGCTCTGGGGTGAGGATACAGTAGAAAGTGTAGGCTATAAAGGCTTTGTGTTTTATTACATCCATACCATGCTCTCTGTGCGCTCTCAGGTATGAGCTCTGGGGTACGGATACAGTAGAAAGTGTAGGCTATAAAGGCTTTGTGTCTTATTGCATCTATACCATGCTCTGTGTGTGCTCTCAGGTATGAACTCTGGAGTACGGATACAGTAGAAAGTATAGACTATAAAGGCTTTGTGTCTTACTACATCCATACCATGCTCTGTGTGTGCTCTCAGGTATGAGCTCTGGGGTGAGGATACAGTAGAAAGTGTAGGCTATAAAGGCTTTGTGTCTTATTACATCCATACCATGCTCTGTGTGTGCTCTCAGGTATGAGCTCTGGGGTACGGATACAGTAGAAAGTGTAGGCTATAAAGGCTTTGTGTCTTATTACATCCATACCATGCTCTGTGTGTGCTCTCAGGTATGAGCTCTGGGGTACGGATACAGTAGAAAGTGTAGACTATAAAGGCTTTGTGTCTTATTGCATCCATACCATGCTCTGTGTGTGCTCTCAGGTATGAGCTCTGGGGTACGGATACAGTAGAAAGTGTAGACTATAAAGGCTTTGTGTCTTATTACATCCATACCATGCTCTGTGTGTGCTCTCAGGCAGGAGCTCTGGGATACGGATACAGTAGAAAGTGTAGACTATAAAGGCTTTGTGTCTTATTGCATCCATACCATGCTCTGTGTGCGCTCTCAGGTATGAGCTCTGGGGTGAGGATACAGTAGAAAGTGTAGACTATAAAGGCTTTGTGTCTTATTACATCCATACCATGCTGTGTGTGCTCTCAGGTATGAGCTCTGGGGTACAGATACAGTAGAAAGTGTAGGCTATAAAGGCTTTGTGTCTTATTACATCCATACCATGCTCTGTGTGCGCTCTCAGGTATGAGCTCTGGGGTACAGATACAGTAGAAAGTGTAGACTATAAGGGCTTTGTGTCTTATTACATCCATACCATTCTCTGTGTGCACTCTCAGGTATGAGCTCTGGGGTACGGATACAGTAGAAAGTGTAGACTATAAAGGCTTTGTGTCTTATTACATCCATACCATGCTCTGTGTGTGCTCTCAGGTATGAGCTCTGGGGTACGGATACAGTAGAAAGTGTAGGCTATAAAGGCTTTGTGTCTTATTACATCCATACCATGCTGTGTGTGCACTCTCAGGTATGAGCTCTGGGGTACGGATACAGTAGAAAGTGTAGGCTATAAAGGCTTTGTGTCTTATTGCATCTATACCATGCTCTGTGTGCGCTCTCAGGTATGAGCTCTGGGGTACGGATACATTAGAAAGTGTAGGCTATAAAGGCTTTGTGTCTTATTACATCCATACCATGCTCTGTGTGTGCTCTCAGGTATGAGCTCTGGGGTACGGATACAATAGAAAGTGTAGACTATAAAGGCTTTGTGTCTTATTACATCCATACCATGCTCTGTGTGTGCTCTCAGGTATGAGCTCTGGGGTACGGATACAGTAGAAAGTGTAGGCTATAAAGGCTTTGTGTCTTATTACATCCATACCATGCTCTGTGTGTGCTCTCAGGTATGAACTCTGGGGTACGGATACAGTAGAAAGTGTAGACTATAAAGGCTTTGTGTCTTATTACATCCATACCATGCTCTGTGTGCGCTCTCAGGTATGAGCTCTGGGGTGAGGATACAGTAGAAAGTGTAGGCTATAAAGGCTTTGTGTCTTATTACATCCATACCATGCTCTGTGTGTGCTCTCAGGTATGAGCTCTGGGGTACGGATACAGTAGAAAGTGTAGGCTATAAAGGCTTTGTGTCTTATTACATCCATACCATGCTCTGTGTGTGCTCTCAGGTATGAACTCTGGGGTACGGATACAGTAGAAAGTGTAGACTATAAAGGCTTTGTGTCTTATTACATCCATACCATGCTCTGTGTGCGCTCTCAGGTATGAGCTCTGGGGTGAGGATACAGTAGAAAGTGTAGGCTATAAAGGCTTTGTGTCTTATTACATCCATACCATGCTCTGTGTGTGCTCTCAGGTATGAGCTCTGGGGTACGGATACAGTAGAAAGTGTAGGCTATAAAGGCTTTGTGTCTTATTACATCCATACCATGCTCTGTGTGTGCTCTCAGGTATGAACTCTGGGGTACGGATACAGTAGAAAGTGTAGACTATAAAGGCTTTGTGTCTTATTACATCCATACCATGCTCTGTGTGCGCTCTCAGGTATGAGCTCTGGGGTGAGGATACAGTAGAAAGTGTAGGCTATAAAGGCTTTGTGTCTTATTACATCCATACCATGCTCTGTGTGTGCTCTCAGGTATGAGCTCTGGGGTACGGATACAGTAGAAAGTGTAGGCTATAAAGGCTTTGTGTCTTATTACATCCATACCATGCTCTGTGTGTGCTCTCAGGTATGAACTCTGGGGTACGGATACAGTAGAAAGTGTAGACTATAAAGGCTTTGTGTCTTATTACATCCATACCATGCTCTGTGTGCGCTCTCAGGTATGAGCTCTGGGGTGAGGATACAGTAGAAAGTGTAGGCTATAAAGGCTTTGTGTCTTATTACATCTATACCTTGCTCTGTGTGCGCTCTCAGGTATGAGCTCTGGGGTGAGGATACAGTAGAAAGTGTAGACTATAAAGGCTTTGTGTCTTATTACATCCATACCATGCTCTGTGTGTGCTCTCAGGTATGAGCTCTGGGGTACGGATACAATAGAAAGTGTAGGCTATAAAGGCTTTGTGTCTTATTACATCCATACCATGCTCTGTGTGTGCTCTCAGGTATGAGCTCTGGGGTACGGATACAGTAGAAAGTGTAGACTATAAAGGCTTTGTGTCTTATTACATCCATACCATGCTGTGTGTGCTCTCAGGCAGGAGCTCTGGGATACGGATACAGTACAAAGTGTAGACTATAAAGGCTTTGTGTCTTATTGCATCCATACCATGCTCTGTGTGTGCTCTCAGGTATGAGCTCTGGGGTACGGATACAGTAGAAAGTGTAGGCTATAAAGGCTTTGTGTCTTATTGCATCCATACCATGCTCTGTGTGTGCTCTCAGGTATGAGCTCTGGGGTACAGATACAGTGGAAAGTGTAGGCTATAAAGGCTTTGTGTCTTATTACATCCATACCTTGCTCTGTGTGCTCTCAGGTATGAGCTCTGGGGTACGGATACAGTAGAAAGTGTAGGCTATAAAGGCTTTGTGTCTTATTACATCCATACCATGCTCTGTGTGCGCTCTCAGGTATGAGCTCTGGGGTACGAATACAGTAGAAAGTGTAGGCTATAAAGGCTTTGTGTCTTATTACATCCATACCATGCTCTGTGTGTGCTCTCAGGTATGAGCTCTGGGGTACGGATACAGTAGAAAGTGTAGGCTATAAAGGCTTTGTGTCTTATTACATCCATACCATGCTCTGTGTGTGCTGTCAGGTATGAGCTCTGGGGTACGGATACAGTAGAAAGTGTAGGCTATAAAGGCTTTGTGTCTTATTACATCCATACCATGCTCTGTGTGTGCTGTCAGGTATGAGCTCTGGGGTACGGATACAGTAGAAAGTGTAGGCTATAAAGGCTTTGTGTCTTATTACATCCATACCATGCTCTGTGTGTGCTCTCAGGTATGAGCTCTGGGGTACGGATACAGTAGAAAGTGTAGACTATAAAGGCTTTGTGTCTTATTGCATCCATACCATGCTCTGTGTGTGCTCTCAGGTATGAGCTCTGGGGTACGGATACAGTAGAAAGTGTAGGCTATAAAGGCTTTGTGTCTTATTGCATCCATACCATGCTCTGTGTGCGCTCTCAGGTATGAGCTCTGGGGTGAGGATACAGTAGAAAGTGTAGGCTATAAAGGCTTTGTGTCTTATTACATCCATACCATGCTGTGCGTGTGCTCTCAGGTATGAGCTCTGGGGTACGGATACAGTAGAAAGTGTAGACTATAAAGACTTTGTGTCTTATTACATCCATACCATGCTCTGTGCGCTCTCAGGTATGAGCTCTGGGGTACGGATACAGTAGAAAGTGTAGGCTATAAAGGCTTTGTGTCTTATTACATCCATACCATGCTCTGTGTGTGCTCTCAGGTATGAGCTCTGGGGTACAGATACAGTGGAAAGTGTAGGCTATAAAGGCTTTGTGTCTTATTACATCCATACCATGCTCTGTGTGCGCTCTCAGGTATGAGCTCTGGGGTACAGATACAGTAGAAAGTGTAGGCTATAAAGGCTTTGTGTCTTATTACATCCATACCTTGCTCTGTGTGCGCTCTCAGGTATGAGCTCTGGGGTACGGATACAGTAGAAAGTATAGACTATAAAGGCTTTGTGTCTTATTACATCCATACCATGCTGTGCGTGTGCTCTCAGGTATGAGCTCTGGGGTACGGATACAGTAGAAAGTGTAGACTATAAAGACTTTGTGTCTTATTACATCCATACCATGCTCTGTGTGCGCTCTCAGGTATGAGCTCTGGGGTACAGATACAGTAGAAAGTGTAGGCTATAAAGGCTTTGTGTCTTATTACATCCATACCATGCTCTGTGTGCGCTCTCAGGTATGAGCTCTGGGGTACAGATACAGTAGAAAGTGTAGACTATAAAGGCTTTGTGTCTTATTACATCCATACCATGCTCTGTGTGCGCTCTCAGGTATGAGCTCTGGGGTACGAATACAGTAGAAAGTGTAGGCTATAAAGGCTTTGTGTCTTATTACATCCATACCATGCTTTGTGTGTGCTCTCAGGTATGAACTCTGGGGTACGGATACAGTAGAAAGTGTAGGCTATAAAGGCTTTGTGTCTTATTACATCCATACCATGCTCTGTGTGCTCTCAGGTATGAGCTCTGGGGTACGGATACAGTAGAAAGTGTAGGCTATAAAGGCTTTGTGTCTTATTACATCCATACCATGCTCTGTGTGCGCTCTCAGGTATGAGCTCTGGGGTACGAATACAGTAGAAAGTGTAGGCTATAAAGGCTTTGTGTCTTATTACATCCATACCATGCTCTGTGTGCGCTCTCAGGTATGAGCTCTGGGGTGAGGATACAGTATAAAGTGTAGGCTATAAAGGCTTTGTGTCTTATTACATCCATACCATGCTCTGTGTGTGCTCTCAGGTATGAGCTCTGGGGTATGGATACAGTAGAAAGTGTAGGCTATAAAGGCTTTGTGTCTTATTACATCCATACCATGCTCTGTGTGCGCTCTCAGGTATGAGCTCTGGGGTGAGGATACAGTAGAAAGTGTAGGCTATAAAGGCTTTGTGTCTTATTACATCCATACCATGCTCTGTGTGCGCTCTCAGGTATGAGCTCTGGGGTACGGATACAGTAGAAAGTGTAGGCTATAAAGGCTTTGTGTCTTATTACATCCATACCATGCTGTGTGTGCTCTCAGGCAGGAGCTCTGGGATACGGATACAGTAGAAAGTGTAGACTATAAAGGCTTTGTGTCTTATTGCATCCATACCATGCTCTGTGTGTGCTCTCAGGTATGAGCTCTGGGGTACGGATACAGTAGAAAGTGTAGGCTATAAAGGCTTTGTGTCTTATTACATCCATACCATGCTGTGCGTGTGCTCTCAGGTATGAGCTCTGGGGTACGGATACAGTAGAAAGTGTAGACTATAAAGACTTTGTGTCTTATTACATCCATACCATGCTCTGTGTGCGCTCTCAGGTATGAGCTCTGGGGTACGGATACAGTAGAAAGTGTAGACTATAAAGGCTTTGTGTCTTATTACATCCATACCATGCTCTGTGTGCGCTCTCAGGTATGAGCTCTGGGGTACGGATACAGTAGAAAGTGTAGGCTATAAAGGCTTTGTGTCTTATTACATCCATACCATGCTCTGTGTGTGCTCTCAGGTATGAGCTCTGGGGTACGGATACAGTAGAAAGTATAGACTATAAAGGCTTTGTGTCTTATTACATCCATACCATGCTCTGTGTGCTCTCAGGTATGAGCTCTGGGGTACAGATACAGTAGAAAGTATAGACTATAAAGGCTTTGTGTCTTATTACACCCATACCATGCTGTGTGTGCTCTCAGGTATGAGCTCTGGGGTACAGATACAGTAGAAAGTGTAGGCTATAAAGGCTTTGTGTTTTATTACATCCATACCATGCTCTGTGTGTGCTCTCAGGTATGAGCTCTGGGGTACAGATACAGTAGAAAGTATAGACTATAAAGGCTTTGTGTCTTATTACATCCATACCATGCTGTGTGTGCTCTCAGGTATGAGCTCTGGGGTACAGATACAGTAGAAAGTATAGACTATAAAGGCTTTGTGTCTTATTACATCCATACCATGCTGTGTGTGCTCTCAGGTATGAGCTCTGGGGTACAGATACAGTAGAAAGTATAGACTATAAAGGCTTTGTGTCTTATTACATCTATACCATGCTCTGTGTGCGCTCTCAGGTATGAGCTCTGGGGTACGGATACAGTAGAAAGTATAGACTATAAAGGCTTTGTGTCTTATTACATCCATACCATGCTCTGTGTGCACTCTCAGGTATGAGCTCTGGGGTACAGATACAGTAGAAAGTATAGACTATAAAGGCTTTGTGTCTTATTACATCCATACCATTCTCTGTGTGCCCTCTCAGGTATGAGCTCTGGGGTACGGATACAGTAGAAAGTGTAGACTATAAAGGCTTTGTGTCTTATTACATCTATACCATGCTCTGTGTGTGCTCTCAGGTATGAGCTCTGGAGTACAGATACAGTAGAAAGTGTAGACTATAAAGGCTTTGTGTCTTATTACATCCATACCATGCTCTGTGTGTGCTCTCAGGTATGAGCTCTGGGGTACGGATACAGTAGAAAGTGTAGACTATAAAGGCTTTGTCTCTTATTACATCCATACCATGCTCTGTGTGTGCTCTCAGGTATGAGCTCTGGGGTACGGATACAGTATAAAGTGTAGGCTATAAAGGCTTTGTGTCTTATTACATCCATACCATGCTTTGTGTGCGCTCTCAGGTATGAGCTCTGGGGTACGGATACAGTAGAAAGTGTAGGCTATAAAGGCTTTGTGTCTTATTACATCCATACCATGCTCTGTGTGCACTCTCAGGTATGAGCTCTGGGGTACAGATACAGTAGAAAGTGTAGACTATAAAGGCTTTGTGTCTTATTACATCCATACCATGCTCTGTGTGCACTCTCAGGTATGAGCTCTGGGGTACGGATACAGTAGAAAGTGTAGACTATAAAGGCTTTGTGTCTTATTACATCCATACCATGCTCTGTGTGCGCTCTCAGGTATGAGCTCTGGGGTGAGGATACAGTAGAAAGTGTAGGCTATAAAGGCTTTGTGTCTTATTACATCCATACCATGCTCTGTGTGCGCTCTCAGGCAGGAGCTCTGGGGTACGGATACAGTAGAAAGTGTAGGCTATAAAGGCTTTGTGTCTTATTACATCCATACCATGCTCTGTGTGCGCTCTCAGGTATGAGCTCTGGGGTGAGGATACAGTAGAAAGTGTAGGCTATAAAGGCTTTGTGTCTTATTACATCCATACCATGCTCTGTGTGCGCTCTCAGGTATGAGCTCTGGGGTACGGATACAGTAGAAAGTGTAGACTATAAAGGCTTTGTGTCTTATTACATCCATACCATGCTCTGTGTGCGCTCTCAGGTATGAGCTCTGGGGTACGGATACAGTAGAAAGTGTAGACTATAAAGGCTTTGTGTCTTATTGCATCCATACCATGCTCTGTGTGCGCTCTCAGGTATGAGCTCTGGGGTGAGGATACAGTAGAACGTGTAGGCTATAAAGGCTTTGTGTCTTATTACATCCATACCATGCTCTGTGTGCGCTCTCAGGTATGAGCTCTGGGGTGAGGATACAGTAGAAAGTGTAGGCTATAAAGGCTTTGTGTCTTATTACATCCATACCATGCTGTGTGTGTGCTCTCAGGTATGAGCTCTGGGGTACGGATACAGTAGAAAGTGTAGGCTATAAAGGCTTTGTGTCTTATTGCATCTATACCATGCTCTGTGTGCGCTCTCAGGTATGAGCTCTGGGGTACAGATACAGTAGAAAGTGTAGACTATAAAGGCTTTGTGTCTTATTGCATCCATACCATGCTCTGTGTGCGCTCTCAGGTATGAGCTCTGGGGTACGGATACAGTAGAAAGTGTAGACTATAAAGGCTTTGTGTCTTATTGCATCCATACCATGCTCTGTGTGTGCTCTCAGGTATGAGCTCTGGGGTACGGATACAGTAGAAAGTGTAGGCTATAAAGGCTTTGTGTCTTATTACATCCATACCATGCTGTGTGTGTGCTCTCAGGTATGAGCTCTGGGGTACGGATACAGTAGAAAGTGTAGGCTATAAAGGCTTTGTGTCTTATTACATCCATACCATGCTCTGTGCGCGCTCTCAGGTATGAGCTCTGGGGTACGGATACAGTAGAAAGTGTAGGCTATAAAGGCTTTGTGTCTTATTACATCCATACCATGCTCTGTGTGTGCTCTCAGGTATGAACTCTGGGGTACGGATACAGTAGAAAGTGTAGGCTATAAAGGCTTTGTGTCTTATTGCATCTATACCATGCTCTGTGTGTGCTCTCAGGTATGAACTCTGGGGTACGGATACAGTAGAAAGTGTAGGCTATAAAGGCTTTGTGTCTTATTGCATCTATACCATGCTCTGTGTGTGCTCTCAGGTATGAACTCTGGGGTACGGATACAGTAGAAAGTGTAGGCTATAAAGGCTTTGTGTCTTATTACATCCATACCATGCTCTCTGTGCGCTCTCAGGTATGAGCTCTGGGGTACGAATACAGTAGAAAGTGTAGGCTATAAAGGCTTTGTGTCTTATTGCATCTATACCATGCTCTGTGTGCGCTCTCAGGTATGAACCCTGGGGTACGGATACAGTAGAAAGTATAGACTATAAAGGCTTTGTGTCTTACTACATCCATACCATGCTCTGTGTGTGCTCTCAGGTATGAGCTCTGGGGTGAGGATACAGTAGAAAGTGTAGGCTATAAAGGCTTTGTGTCTTATTACATCCATACCATGCTCTCTGTGCGCTCTCAGGTATGAGCTCTGGGGTACGAATACAGTAGAAAGTGTAGACTATAAAGGCTTTGTGTCTTATTACATCCATACCATGCTCTGTGTGTGCTCTCAGGTATGAACTCTGGGGTACGGATACAGTAGAAAGTATAGACTATAAAGGCTTTGTGTCTTATTACATCCATACCATGCTCTGTGCGCTCTCAGGTATGAGCTCTGGGGTGAGGATACAGTAGAAAGTGTAGGCTATAAAGGCTTTGTGTCTTATTACATCCATACCATGCTCTGTGTGTGCTCTCAGGTATGAGCTCTGGGGTACGGATACAGTAGAAAGTGTAGGCTATAAAGGCTTTGTGTCTTATTACATCCATACCATGCTCTGTGTGTGCTCTCAGGTATGAGCTCTGGGGTACAGATACAGTAGAAAGTGTAGACTATAAAGGCTTTGTGTCTTATTACATCCATACCATGCTCTGTGTGTGCTCTCAGGTATGAACTCTGGGGTACGGATACAGTAGAAAGTGTAGGCTATAAAGGCTTTGTGTCTTATTGCATCTATACCATGCTCTGTGTGTGCTCTCAGGTATGAACTCTGGGGTACGGATACAGTAGAAAGTGTAGGCTATAAAGGCTTTGTGTCTTATTGCATCTATACCATGCTCTGTGTGTGCTCTCAGGTATGAACTCTGGGGTACGGATACAGTAGAAAGTGTAGGCTATAAAGGCTTTGTGTCTTATTACATCCATACCATGCTCTCTGTGCGCTCTCAGGTATGAGCTCTGGGGTACGAATACAGTAGAAAGTGTAGGCTATAAAGGCTTTGTGTCTTATTGCATCTATACCATGCTCTGTGTGCGCTCTCAGGTATGAACCCTGGGGTACGGATACAGTAGAAAGTATAGACTATAAAGGCTTTGTGTCTTACTACATCCATACCATGCTCTGTGTGTGCTCTCAGGTATGAGCTCTGGGGTGAGGATACAGTAGAAAGTGTAGGCTATAAAGGCTTTGTGTCTTATTACATCCATACCATGCTCTCTGTGCGCTCTCAGGTATGAGCTCTGGGGTACGAATACAGTAGAAAGTGTAGACTATAAAGGCTTTGTGTCTTATTACATCCATACCATGCTCTGTGTGTGCTCTCAGGTATGAACTCTGGGGTACGGATACAGTAGAAAGTATAGACTATAAAGGCTTTGTGTCTTATTACATCCATACCATGCTCTGTGCGCTCTCAGGTATGAGCTCTGGGGTGAGGATACAGTAGAAAGTGTAGGCTATAAAGGCTTTGTGTCTTATTACATCCATACCATGCTCTGTGTGTGCTCTCAGGTATGAGCTCTGGGGTACGGATACAGTAGAAAGTGTAGGCTATAAAGGCTTTGTGTCTTATTACATCCATACCATGCTCTCTGTGCGCTCTCAGGTATGAGCTCTGGGGTACGAATACAGTAGAAAGTGTAGGCTATAAAGGCTTTGTGTCTTATTGCATCTATACCATGCTCTGTGTGTGCTCTCAGGTATGAACTCTGGGGTACGGATACAGTAGAAAGTATAGACTATAAAGGCTTTGTGTCTTACTACATCCATACCTTGCTCTGTGTGCTCTCAGGTATGAGCTCTGGGGTACAGATACAATAGAAAGTGTAGGCTATAAAGGCTTTGTGTCTTATTACATCCATACCATGCTCTGTGTGTGCTCTCAGGTATGAGCTCTGGGGTGAGGATACAGTAGAAAGTGTAGGCTATAAAGGCTTTGTGTCTTATTACATCCATACCATGCTCTGTGTGTGCTCTCAGGTATGAGCTCTGGGGTACGGA
Organism: Phyllobates terribilis; assembly: GCF_046119375.1. Lineage (NCBI taxonomy): Eukaryota > Metazoa > Chordata > Amphibia > Anura > Dendrobatidae > Phyllobates > Phyllobates terribilis. The sequence goes on from NW_027362762.1 coordinate 699,403,631, forward strand.
TACAGTAGAAAGTGTAGGCTATAAAGGCTTTGTGTCTTATTACATCCATACCATGCTCTGTGTGTGCTCTCAGGCAGGAGCTCTGGGATACGGATACAGTAGAAAGTGTAGACTATAAAGGCTTTGTGTCTTATTGCATCCATACCATGCTCTGTGTGTGCTCTCAGGTATGAGCTCTGGGGTACGGATACAGTAGAAAGTGTAGGCTATAAAGGCTTTGTGTCTTATTGCATCCATACCATGCTCTGTGTGCGCTCTCAGGTATGAGCTCTGGGGTACGGATACAGTAGAAAGTGTAGACTATAAAGGCTTTGTGTCTTATTACATCCATACCATGCTGTGTGTGCTCTCAGGTATGAGCTCTGGGGTACAGATACAGTAGAAAGTGTAGGCTATAAAGGCTTTGTGTCTTATTACATCCATACCATGCTGTGTGTGCACTCTCAGGTATGAGCTCTGGGGTACGGATACAGTAGAAAGTGTAGGCTATAAAGGCTTTGTGTCTTATTACATCCATACCATGCTGTGTGTGCTCTCAGGTATGAGCTCTGGGGTACGGATACAGTAGAAAGTGTAGGCTATAAAGGCTTTGTGTCTTATTGCATCTATACCATGCTCTGTGTGCGCTCTCAGGTATGAGCTCTGGGGTACGGATACAGTAGAAAGTGTAGGCTATAAAGGCTTTGTGTCTTATTACATCCATACCATGCTCTGTGTGTGCTCTCAGGTATGAACTCTGGGGTACGGATACAGTAGAAAGTGTAGGCTATAAAGGCTTTGTGTCTTATTACATCCATACCATGCTGTGTGTGCACTCTCAGGTATGAGCTCTGGGGTACGGATACAGTAGAAAGTGTAGGCTATAAAGGCTTTGTGTCTTATTGCATCTATACCATGCTCTGTGTGCGCTCTCAGGTATGAGCTCTGGGGTACGGATACAGTAGAAAGTGTAGGCTATAAAGGCTTTGTGTCTTATTACATCCATACCATGCTCTGTGTGCGCTCTCAGGTATGAACTCTGGGGTACGGATACAGTAGAAAGTGTAGACTATAAAGGCTTTGTGTCTTATTACATCCATACCATGCTCTGTGTGTGCTCTCAGGTATGAACTCTGGGGTACAGATACAGTAGAAAGTGTAGGCTATAAAGGCTTTGTGTCTTATTACATCCATACCATGCTGTGTGTGCACTCTCAGGTATGAGCTCTGGGGTACGGATACAGTAGAAAGTGTAGGCTATAAAGGCTTTGTGTCTTATTGCATCTATACCATGCTCTGTGTGCGCTCTCAGGTATGAGCTCTGGGGTACGGATACAGTAGAAAGTGTAGGCTATAAAGGCTTTGTGTCTTATTACATCCATACCATGCTCTGTGTGCGCTCTCAGGTATGAACTCTGGGGTACGGATACAGTAGAAAGTGTAGACTATAAAGGCTTTGTGTCTTATTACATCCATACCATGCTCTGTGTGCGCTCTCAGGTATGAGCTCTGGGGTGAGGATACAGTAGAAAGTGTAGGCTATAAAGGCTTTGTGTCTTATTACATCCATACCATGCTCTGTGTGCGCTCTCAGGTATGAGCTCTGGGGTACGAATACAGTAGAAAGTGTAGGCTATAAAGGCTTTGTGTCTTATTACATCCATACCATGCTCTGTGTGTGCTCTCAGGTATGAGCTCTGGGGTACGGATACAGTAGAAAGTGTAGGCTATAAAGGCTTTGTGTCTTATTACATCCATACCATGCTCTGTGTGTGCTCTCAGGTATGAGCTCTGGGGTACGGATACAGTAGAAAGTGTAGACTATAAAGGCTTTGTGTCTTATTACATCCATACCATGCTGTGTGTGCTCTCAGGCAGGAGCTCTGGGATACGGATACAGTAGAAAGTGTAGACTATAAAGGCTTTGTGTCTTATTGCATCCATACCATGCTCTGTGTGTGCTCTCAGGTATGAGCTCTGGGGTACGGATACAGTAGAAAGTGTAGGCTATAAAGGCTTTGTGTCTTATTACATCCATACCATGCTCTGTGTGTGCTCTCAGGTATGAGCTCTGGGGTACGGATACAGTAGAAAGTGTAGACTATAAAGGCTTTGTGTCTTATTGCATCCATACCATGCTCTGTGTGTGCTCTCAGGTATGAGCTCTGGGGTACGGATACAGTAGAAAGTGTAGGCTATAAAGGCTTTGTGTCTTATTGCATCCATACCATGCTCTGTGTGCGCTCTCAGGTATGAGCTCTGGGGTGAGGATACAGTAGAAAGTGTAGGCTATAAAGGCTTTGTGTCTTATTACATCCATACCATGCTGTGCGTGTGCTCTCAGGTATGAGCTCTGGGGTACGGATACAGTAGAAAGTGTAGACTATAAAGACTTTGTGTCTTATTACATCCATACCATGCTCTGTGTGCGCTCTCAGGTATGAGCTCTGGGGTACGAATACAGTAGAAAGTGTAGGCTATAAAGGCTTTGTGTCTTATTACATCCATACCATGCTCTGTGTGTGCTCTCAGGTATGAACTCTGGGGTACGGATACAGTAGAAAGTGTAGGCTATAAAGGCTTTGTGTCTTATTACATCCATACCATGCTCTGTGTGTGCTCTCAGGTATGAACTCTGGGGTACGGATACAGTAGAAAGTGTAGGCTATAAAGGCTTTGTGTCTTATTACATCCATACCATGCTCTGTGTGCTCTCAGGTATGAGCTCTGGGGTGAGGATACAGTAGAAAGTGTAGGCTATAAAGGCTTTGTGTCTTATTACATCCATACCATGCTCTGTGTGCGCTCTCAGGTATGAGCTCTGGGGTACGAATACAGTAGAAAGTGTAGGCTATAAAGGCTTTGTGTCTTATTACATCCATACCATGCTCTGTGTGCGCTCTCAGGTATGAGCTCTGGGGTGAGGATACAGTATAAAGTGTAGGCTATAAAGGCTTTGTGTCTTATTACATCCATACCATGCTCTGTGTGTGCTCTCAGGTATGAGCTCTGGGGTACGGATACAGTAGAAAGTGTAGGCTATAAAGACTTTGTGTCTTATTACATCCATACCATGCTCTGTGTGCGCTCTCAGGTATGAGCTCTGGGGTGAGGATACAGTAGAAAGTGTAGGCTATAAAGGCTTTGTGTCTTATTACATCCATACCATGCTCTGTGTGCGCTCTCAGGTATGAGCTCTGGGGTACGGATACAGTAGAAAGTGTAGGCTATAAAGGCTTTGTGTCTTATTACATCCATACCATGCTCTGTGTGTGCTCTCAGGTATGAGCTCTGGGGTACGGATACAGTATAAAGTGTAGACTATAAAGGCTTTGTGTCTTATTACATCCATACCATGCTCTGTGTGTGCTCTCAGGTATGAGCTCTGGGGTACGGATACAGTAGAAAGTGTAGACTATAAAGGCTTTGTGTCTTATTGCATCCATGCCATGCTCTGTGTGCGCTCTCAGGTATGAGCTCTGGGGTGAGGATACAGTAGAAAGTGTAGGCTATAAAGGCTTTGTGTCTTATTACATCCATACCATGCTGTGCGTGTGCTCTCAGGTATGAGCTCTGGGGTGAGGATACAGTAGAAAGTGTAGGCTATAAAGGCTTTGTGTCTTATTACATCCATACCATGCTCTGTGTGCGCTCTCAGGTATGAGCTCTGGGGTGAGGATACAGTAGAAAGTGTAGGCTATAAAGGCTTTGTGTCTTATTACATCCATACCATGCTCTGTGTGTGCTCTCAGGTATGAGCTCTGGGGTACGGATACAGTAGAAAGTGTAGGCTATAAAGGCTTTGTGTCTTATTACATCCATACCATGCTCTGTGTGCGCTCTCAGGTATGAGCTCTGGGGTACGGATACAGTAGAAAGTGTAGGCTATAAAGGCTTTGTGTCTTATTACATCCATACCATGCTCTGTGTGTGCTCTCAGGTATGAGCTCTGGGGTACGGATACAGTAGAAAGTGTAGACTATAAAGGCTTTGTGTCTTATTACATCCATACCATGCTCTGTGTGCGCTCTCAGGTATGAGCTCTGGGGTACGAATACAGTAGAAAGTGTAGGCTATAAAGGCTTTGTGTCTTATTACATCCATACCATGCTCTGTGTGTGCTCTCAGGTATGAACTCTGGGGTACGGATACAGTAGAAAGTGTAGGCTATAAAGGCTTTGTGTCTTATTACATCCATACCATGCTCTGTGTGCGCTCTCAGGTATGAGCTCTGGGGTACGAATACAGTAGAAAGTGTAGGCTATAAAGGCTTTATGTCTTATTACATCCATACCATGCTCTGTGTGTGCTCTCAGGTATGAGCTCTGGGGAACGGATACAGTAGAAAGTGTAGGCTATAAAGGCTTTGTGTCTTATTACATCCATACCATGCTCTGTGTGCTCTCAGGTATGAGCTCTGGGGTGAGGATACAGTAGAAAGTGTAGGCTATAAAGGCTTTGTGTCTTATTACATCCATACCATGCTCTGTGTGCGCTCTCAGGTATGAGCTCTGGGGTGAGGATACAGTATAAAGTGTAGGCTATAAAGGCTTTGTGTCTTATTACATCCATACCATGCTCTGTGTGCGCTCTCAGGTATGAGCTCTGGGGTACGGATACAGTAGAAAGTGTAGGCTATAAAGGCTTTGTGTCTTATTACATCCATACCATGCTCTGTGTGCGCTCTCAGGTATGAGCTCTGGGGTACGGATACAGTAGAAAGTGTAGGCTATAAAGGCTTTGTGTCTTATTACATCCATACCATGCTCTGTGTGTGCTCTCAGGTATGAGCTCTGGGGTACGGATACAGTAGAAAGTGTAGGCTATAAAGGCTTTGTGTCTTATTACATCCATACCATGCTGTGTGTGCTCTCAGGCAGGAGCTCTGGGATACGGATACAGTAGAAAGTGTAGACTATAAAGGCTTTGTGTCTTATTGCATCCATACCATTCTCTGTGTGCGCTCTCAGGTATGAGCTCTGGGGTACGAATACAGTAGAAAGTGTAGGCTATAAAGGCTTTGTGTCTTATTACATCCATACCATGCTGTGCGTGTGCTCTCAGGTATGAGCTCTGGGGTACGGATACAGTAGAAAGTGTAGACTATAAAGACTTTGTGTCTTATTACATCCATACCATGCTCTGTGTGCGCTCTCAGGTATGAGCTCTGGGGTACGGATACAGTAGAAAGTGTAGGCTATAAAGGCTTTGTGTCTTATTACATCCATACCATGCTGTGTGTGCTCTCAGGCAGGAGCTCTGGGATACGGATACAGTAGAAAGTGTAGACTATAAAGACTTTGTGTCTTATTACATCCATACTATGCTCTGTGTGTGCTCTCAGGTATGAGCTCTGGGGTACGAATACAGTAGAAAGTGTAGGCTATAAAGGCTTTGTGTCTTATTACATCCATACCATGCTGTGCGTGTGCTCTCAGGTATGAGCTCTGGGGTACGGATACAGTAGAAAGTGTAGACTATAAAGACTTTGTGTCTTATTACATCCATACCATGCTCTGTGTGCGCTCTCAGGTATGAGCTCTGGGGTACGGATACAGTAGAAAGTGTAGGCTATAAAGGCTTTGTGTCTTATTACATCCATACCATGCTGTGCGTGTGCTCTCAGGTATGAGCTCTGGGGTACGGATACAGTAGAAAGTGTAGGCTATAAAGGCTTTGTGTCTTATTACATCCATACCATGCTCTGTGTGTGCTCTCAGGTATGAGCTCTGGGGTACAGATACAGTGGAAAGTGTAGGCTATAAAGGCTTTGTGTCTTATTACATCCATACCATGCTCTGTGTGCTCTCAGGTATGAGCTCTGGGGTACAGATACAGTAGAAAGTGTAGGCTATAAAGGCTTTGTGTCTTATTACATCCATACCATGCTCTGTGTGCTCTCAGGTATGAGCTCTGGGGTACAGATACAGTAGAAAGTGTAGGCTATAAAGGCTTTGTGTCTTATTACATCCATACCATGCTCTGTGTGCTCTCAGGTATGAGCTCTGGGGTACAGATACAGTAGAAAGTGTAGGCTATAAAGGCTTTGTGTCTTATTACATCCATACCATGCTCTGTGTGCCCTCTCAGGTATGAGCTCTGGGGTACAGATACAGTAGAAAGTATAGACTATAAAGGCTTTGTGTCTTATTACATCCATACCATTCTCTGTGTGCCCTCTCAGGTATGAGCTCTGGGGTACGGATACAGTAGAAAGTGTAGACTATAAAGGCTTTGTGTCTTATTACATCTATACCATGCTCTGTGTGCGCTCTCAGGTATGAGCTCTGGGGTACGGATACAGTAGAAAGTGTAGACTATAAAGGCTTTGTGTCTTATTACATCTATACCATGCTCTGTGTGTGCTCTCAGGTATGAGCTCTGGAGTACGGATACAGTAGAAAGTGTAGGCTATAAAGGCTTTGTGTCTTATTACATCCATACCATTCTCTGTGTGCCCTCTCAGGTATGAGCTCTGGGGTACGGATACAGTAGAAAGTGTAGACTATAAAGGCTTTGTGTCTTATTACATCCATACCATTCTCTGTGTGCCCTCTCAGGTATGAGCTCTGGGGTACGGATACAGTAGAAAGTGTAGACTATAAAGGCTTTGTGTCTTATTACATCTATACCATGCTCTGTGTGCCCTCTCAGGTATGAGCTCTGGGGTACAGATACAGTAGAAAGTATAGACTATAAAGGCTTTGTGTCTTATTACATCCATACCATTCTCTGTGTGCCCTCTCAGGTATGAGCTCTGGGGTACGGATACAGTAGAAAGTGTAGACTATAAAGGCTTTGTGTCTTATTACATCTATACCATGCTCTGTGTGTGCTCTCAGGTATGAGCTCTGGGGTACGAATACAGTAGAAAGTGTAGGCTATAAAGGCTTTGTGTCTTATTACATCCATACCATTCTCTGTGTGCCCTCTCAGGTATGAGCTCTGGGGTACGAATACAGTAGAAAGTGTAGGCTATAAAGGCTTTGTGTCTTATTACATCCATACCATGCTCTGTGTGTGCTCTCAGGTATGAACTCTGGGGTACGGATACAGTAGAAAGTGTAGGCTATAAAGGCTTTGTGTCTTATTACATCCATACCATGCTCTGTGTGCGCTCTCAGGTATGAGCTCTGGGGTACGGATACAGTAGAAAGTGTAGGCTATAAAGGCTTTGTGTCTTATTACATCCATACCATGCTCTCTGTGTGCGCTCTCAGGTATGAGCTCTGGGGTACGGATACAGTAGAAAGTGTAGGCTATAAAGGCTTTGTGTCTTATTACATCCATACCATGCTCTGTGTGCGCTCTCAGGTATGAGCTCTGGGGTACGAATACAGTAGAAAGTGTAGGCTATAAAGGCTTTGTGTCTTATTACATCCATACCATGCTCTGTGTGTGCTCTCAGGTATGAGCTCTGGGGTACGGATACAGTAGAAAGTGTAGGCTATAAAGGCTTTGTGTCTTATTACATCCATACCATGCTCTCTGTGTGCGCTCTCAGGTATGAGCTCTGGGGTACGGATACAGTAGAAAGTGTAGGCTATAAAGGCTTTGTGTCTTATTACATCCATACCATGCTCTCTGTGTGCGCTCTCAGGTATGAGCTCTGGGGTACGGATACAGTAGAAAGTGTAGGCTATAAAGGCTTTGTGTCTTATTACATCCATACCATGCTCTGTGTGCGCTCTCAGGTATGAGCTCTGGGGTACGAATACAGTAGAAAGTGTAGGCTATAAAGGCTTTGTGTCTTATTACATCCATACCATGCTCTGTGTGTGCTCTCAGGTATGAACTCTGGGGTACGGATACAGTAGAAAGTGTAGGCTATAAAGGCTTTGTGTCTTATTACATCCATACCATGCTCTGTGTGCGCTCTCAGGTATGAGCTCTGGGATGAGGATACAGTAGAAAGTGTAGACTATAAAGGCTTTGTGTCTTATTACATCCATACCATGCTCTGTGTGTGCTCTCAGGTATGAGCTCTGGGGTACGGATACAGTAGAAAGTGTAGGCTATAAAGGCTTTGTGTCTTATTACATCCATACCATGCTCTGTGTGCGCTCTCAGGTATGAGCTCTGGGGTACGGATACAGTAGAAAGTGTAGACTATAAAGGCTTTGTGTCTTATTGCATCCATACCATGCTCTGTGTGTGCTCTCAGGTATGAGCTCTGGGGTACGGATACAGTAGAAAGTGTAGGCTATAAAGGCTTTGTGTCTTATTGCATCCATACCATGCTCTGTGTGCGCTCTCAGGTATGAGCTCTGGGGTGAGGATACAGTAGAAAGTGTAGGCTATAAAGGCTTTGTGTCTTATTACATCCATACCATGCTCTGTGTGTGCTCTCAGGTATGAGCTCTGGGGTACGGATACAGTAGAAAGTGTAGACTATAAAGACTTTGTGTCTTATTACATCCATACCATGCTCTGTGTGCGCTCTCAGGTATGAGCTCTGGGGTACGGATACAGTAGAAAGTGTAGGCTATAAAGGCTTTGTGTCTTATTACATCCATACCATGCTCTGTGTGCGCTCTCAGGTATGAGCTCTGGGGTACAGATACAGTAGAAAGTGTAGACTATAAAGGCTTTGTGTCTTATTACATCCATACCATGCTCTGTGTGCGCTCTCAGGTATGAGCTCTGGGGTACGAATACAGTAGAAAGTGTAGGCTATAAAGGCTTTGTGTCTTATTACATCCATACCATGCTCTGTGTGTGCTCTCAGGTATGAACTCTGGGGTACGGATACAGTAGAAAGTGTAGGCTATAAAGGCTTTGTGTCTTATTACATCCATACCATGCTCTGTGTGTGCTCTCAGGTATGAACTCTGGGGTACGGATACAGTAGAAAGTGTAGGCTATAAAGGCTTTGTGTCTTATTACATCCATACCATGCTCTGTGTGCTCTCAGGTATGAGCTCTGGGGTGAGGATACAGTAGAAAGTGTAGGCTATAAAGGCTTTGTGTCTTATTACATCCATACCATGCTCTGTGTGCGCTCTCAGGTATGAGCTCTGGGGTACGAATACAGTAGAAAGTGTAGGCTATAAAGGCTTTGTGTCTTATTACATCCATACCATGCTCTGTGTGCGCTCTCAGGTATGAGCTCTGGGGTGAGGATACAGTATAAAGTGTAGGCTATAAAGGCTTTGTGTCTTATTACATCCATACCATGCTCTGTGTGTGCTCTCAGGTATGAGCTCTGGGGTACGGATACAGTAGAAAGTGTACGCTATAAAGACTTTGTGTCTTATTACATCCATACCATGCTCTGTGTGCGCTCTCAGGTATGAGCTCTGGGGTGAGGATACAGTAGAAAGTGTAGACTATAAAGGCTTTGTGTCTTATTACATCCATACCATGCTCTGTGTGCGCTCTCAGGTATGAGCTCTGGGGTACGGATACAGTAGAAAGTGTAGGCTATAAAGGCTTTGTGTCTTATTACATCCATACCATGCTCTGTGTGCGCTCTCAGGTATGAGCTCTGGGGTACGGATACAGTAGAAAGTGTAGGCTATAAAGGCTTTGTGTCTTATTACATCCATACCATGCTCTGTGTGTGCTCTCAGGTATGAGCTCTGGGGTACGGATACAGTAGAAAGTGTAGACTATAAAGGCTTTGTGTCTTATTGCATCCATACCATGCTCTGTGTGCGCTCTCAGGTATGAGCTCTGGAGTACGGATACAGTAGAAAGTGTAGACTATAAAGGCTTTGTGTCTTATTGCATCCATACCATGCTCTGTGTGCGCTCTCAGGTATGAGCTCTGGGGTGAGGATACAGTAGAAAGTGTAGGCTATAAAGGCTTTGTGTCTTATTACATCCATACCATGCTCTGTGTGTGCTCTCAGGTATGAGCTCTGGGGTACGGATACAGTAGAAAGTGTAGACTATAAAGGCTTTGTGTCTTATTACATCCATACCATGCTCTGTGTGCACTCTCAGGTATGAGCTCTGGGGTACAGATACAGTAGAAAGTGTAGGCTATAAAGGCTTTGTGTCTTATTACATCCATACCATGCTGTGCGTGTGCTCTCAGGTATGAGCTCTGGGGTGAGGATACAGTAGAAAGTGTAGGCTATAAAGGCTTTGTGTCTTATTACATCCATACCATGCTCTGTGTGCGCTCTCAGGTATGAGCTCTGGGGTGAGGATACAGTAGAAAGTGTAGGCTATAAAGGCTTTGTGTCTTATTACATCCATACCATGCTCTGTGTGTGCTCTCAGGTATGAGCTCTGGGGTACGGATACAGTAGAAAGTGTAGGCTATAAAGGCTTTGTGTCTTATTACATCCATACCATGCTCTGTGTGCGCTCTCAGGTATGAGCTCTGGGGTACGGATACAGTAGAAAGTGTAGGCTATAAAGGCTTTGTGTCTTATTACATCCATACCATGCTCTGTGTGTGCTCTCAGGTATGAGCTCTGGGGTACGGATACAGTAGAAAGTGTAGACTATAAAGGCTTTGTGTCTTATTACATCCATACCATGCTCTGTGTGCGCTCTCAGGTATGAGCTCTGGGGTACGAATACAGTAGAAAGTGTAGACTATAAAGGCTTTGTGTCTTATTACATCCATACCATGCTCTGTGTGCGCTCTCAGGTATGAGCTCTGGGGTACAGATACAGTAGAAAGTGTAGGCTATAAAGGCTTTGTGTCTTATTACATCCATACCATGCTCTGTGTGTGCTCTCAGGTATGAACTCTGGGGTACGGATACAGTAGAAAGTGTAGGCTATAAAGGCTTTGTGTCTTATTACATCCATACCATGCTCTGTGTGTGCTCTCAGGTATGAACTCTGGGGTACGGATACAGTAGAAAGTGTAGGCTATAAAGGCTTTGTGTCTTATTACATCCATACCATGCTCTGTGTGCTCTCAGGTATGAGCTCTGGGGTGAGGATACAGTAGAAAGTGTAGGCTATAAAGGCTTTGTGTCTTATTACATCCATACCATGCTCTGTGTGCGCTCTCAGGTATGAGCTCTGGGGTACGAATACAGTAGAAAGTGTAGGCTATAAAGGCTTTGTGTCTTATTACATCCATACCATGCTCTGTGTGCGCTCTCAGGTATGAGCTCTGGGGTGAGGATACAGTATAAAGTGTAGGCTATAAAGGCTTTGTGTCTTATTACATCCATACCATGCTCTGTGTGTGCTCTCAGGTATGAGCTCTGGGGTACGGATACAGTAGAAAGTGTAGGCTATAAAGGCTTTGTGTCTTATTACATCCATACCATGCTCTGTGTGCGCTCTCAGGTATGAGCTCTGGGGTGAGGATACAGTAGAAAGTGTAGGCTATAAAGGCTTTGTGTCTTATTACATCCATACCATGCTCTGTGTGCGCTCTCAGGTATGAGCTCTGGGGTACGGATACAGTAGAAAGTGTAGGCTATAAAGGCTTTGTGTCTTATTACATCCATACCATGCTCTGTGTGCGCTCTCAGGTATGAGCTCTGGGATACGGATACAGTAGAAAGTGTAGACTATAAAGGCTTTGTGTCTTATTGCATCCATACCATGCTCTGTGTGTGCTCTCAGGTATGAGCTCTGGGGTACGGATACAGTAGAAAGTGTAGGCTATAAAGGCTTTGTGTCTTATTACATCCATACCATGCTCTGTGTGTGCTCTCAGGTATGAGCTCTGGGGTACGGATACAGTAGAAAGTGTAGACTATAAAGGCTTTGTGTCTTATTACATCCATACCATGCTCTGTGTGCGCTCTCAGGTATGAGCTCTGGGGTACGGATACAGTAGAAAGTGTAGGCTATAAAGGCTTTGTGTCTTATTACATCCATACCATGCTGTGCGTGTGCTCTCAGGTATGAGCTCTGGGGTACGGATACAGTAGAAAGTGTAGACTATAAAGACTTTGTGTCTTATTACATCCATACCATGCTCTGTGTGCGCTCTCAGGTATGAGCTCTGGGGTACGGATACAGTAGAAAGTGTAGGCTATAAAGGCTTTGTGTCTTATTACATCTATACCATGCTCTGTGTGTGCTCTCAGGTATGAGCTCTGGGGTACAGATACAGTGGAAAGTGTAGGCTATAAAGGCTTTGTGTCTTATTACATCCATACCATGCTCTGTGTGCGCTCTCAGGTATGAGCTCTGGGGTACGGATACAGTAGAAAGTATAGACTATAAAGGCTTTGTGTCTTATTACATCCATACCATGCTGTGTGTGCTCTCAGGTATGAGCTCTGGGGTACAGATACAGTAGAAAGTGTAGGCTATAAAGGCTTTGTGTCTTATTACATCCATACCATGCTCTGTGTGCCCTCTCAGGTATGAGCTCTGGGGTACAGATACAGTAGAAAGTGTAGACTATAAAGGCTTTGTGTCCTATTACATCCATACCATGCTCTGTGTGTGCTCTCAGGTATGAGCTCTGGGGTACGGATACAGTAGAAAGTGTAGACTATAAAGGCTTTGTGTCTTATTACATCTATACCATGCTCTGTGTGCCCTCTCAGGTATGAGCTCTGGGGTACAGATACAGTAGAAAGTATAGACTATAAAGGCTTTGTGTCTTATTACATCCATACCATTCTCTGTGTGCCCTCTCAGGTATGAGCTCTGGGGTACGGATACAGTAGAAAGTGTAGACTATAAAGGCTTTGTGTCTTATTACATCCATACCATGCTCTGTGTGTGCTCTCAGGTATGAGCTCTGGAGTACAGATACAGTAGAAAGTGTAGACTATAAAGGCTTTGTGTCTTATTACATCCATACCATTCTCTGTGTGCCCTCTCAGGTATGAGCTCTGGGGTACGGATACAGTAGAAAGTGTAGACTATAAAGGCTTTGTGTCTTATTACATCCATACCATTCTCTGTGTGCCCTCTCAGGTATGAGCTCTGGGGTACGGATACAGTAGAAAGTGTAGACTATAAAGGCTTTGTGTCTTATTACATCCATACCATTCTCTGTGTGCCCTCTCAGGTATGAGCTCTGGGGTACGGATACAGTAGAAAGTGTAGACTATAAAGGCTTTGTGTCTTATTACATCCATACCATTCTCTGTGTGCCCTCTCAGGTATGAGCTCTGGGGTACGGATACAGTAGAAAGTGTAGGCTATAAAGGCTTTGTGTCTTATTACATCCATACCATGCTCTGTGTGTGCTCTCAGGTATGAGCTCTGGGGTACAGATACAGTGGAAAGTGTAGGCTATAAAGGCTTTGTGTCTTATTACATCCATACCATGCTCTGTGTGCGCTCTCAGGTATGAGCTCTGGGGTACGGATACAGTAGAAAGTGTAGGGTATAAAGGCTTTGTGTCTTATTACATCCATACCATGCTGTGTGTGCTCTCAGGTATGAGCTCTGGGGTACAGATACAGTAGAAAGTGTAGGCTATAAAGGCTTTGTGTCTTATTACATCCATACCATTCTCTGTGTGCCCTCTCAGGTATGAGCTCTGGGGTACGGATACAGTAGAAAGTGTAGACTATAAAGGCTTTGTGTCTTATTACATCCATACCATTCTCTGTGTGCCCTCTCAGGTATGAGCTCTGGGGTACGGATACAGTAGAAAGTGTAGACTATAAAGGCTTTGTGTCTTATTACATCTATACCATGCTCTGTGTGCCCTCTCAGGTATGAGCTCTGGGGTACAGATACAGTAGAAAGTATAGACTATAAAGGCTTTGTGTCTTATTACATCCATACCATTCTCTGTGTGCCCTCTCAGGTATGAGCTCTGGGGTACGGATACAGTAGAAAGTGTAGACTATAAAGGCTTTGTGTCTTATTACATCTATACCATGCTCTGTGTGCCCTCTCAGGTATGAGCTCTGGGGTACAGATACAGTAGAAAGTATAGACTATAAAGGCTTTGTGTCTTATTACATCCATACCATTCTCTGTGTGCCCTCTCAGGTATGAGCTCTGGGGTACGGATACAGTAGAAAGTGTAGACTATAAAGGCTTTGTGTCTTATTACATCTATACCATGCTCTGTGTGTGCTCTCAGGTATGAGCTCTGGAGTACAGATACAGTAGAAAGTGTAGACTATAAAGACTTTGTGTCTTATTACATCCATACCATGCTCTGTGTGTGCTCTCAGGTATGAGCTCTGGGGTACAGATACAGTAGAAAGTGTAGGCTATAAAGGCTTTGTGTCTTATTACATCCATACCATTCTCTGTGTGCGCTCTCAGGTATGAGCTCTGGAGTACAGATACAGTAGAAAGTGTAGACTATAAAGGCTTTGTGTCTTATTACATCCATACCATTCTCTGTGTGCCCTCTCAGGTATGAGCTCTGGGGTACGGATACAGTAGAAAGTGTAGACTATAAAGGCTTTGTCTCTTATTACATCCATACCATGCTTTGTGTGCGCTCTCAGGTATGAGCTCTGGGGTACGGATACAGTAGAAAGTGTAGGCTATAAAGGCTTTGTGTCTTATTACATCCATACCATGCTCTGTGTGCACTCTCAGGTATGAGCTCTGGGGTACGGATACAGTAGAAAGTGTAGGCTATAAAGGCTTTGTGTCTTATTACATCCATACCATGCTCTGTGTGCGCTCTCAGGTATGAGCTCTGGGGTACGGATACAGTAGAAAGTGTAGGCTATAAAGGCTTTGTGTCTTATTACATCCATACCATTCTCTGTGTGCCCTCTCAGGTATGAGCTCTGGGGTACGGATACAGTAGAAAGTGTAGGCTATAAAGGCTTTGTGTCTTATTACATCCATACCATGCTCTGTGTGCTCTCAGGTATGAGCTCTGGGGTACGGATACAGTAGAAAGTGTAGGCTATAAAGGCTTTGTGTCTTATTACATCCATACCATGCTCTGTGTGCGCTCTCAGGTATGAGCTCTGGGGTACAGATACAGTAGAAAGTGTAGACTATAAAGGCTTTGTGTCTTATTACATCCATACCATTCTCTGTGTGCCCTCTCAGGTATGAGCTCTGGGGTACGGATACAGTAGAAAGTGTAGACTATAAAGGCTTTGTGTCTTATTACATCCATACCATGCTCTGTGTGCACTCTCAGGTATGAGCTCTGGGGTACGGATACAGTAGAAAGTGTAGGCTATAAAGGCTTTGTGTCTTATTACATCCATACCTTGCTCTGTGTGTGCTCTCAGGTATGAGCTCTGGGGTACGGATACAGTAGAAAGTGTAGGCTATAAAGGCTTTGTGTCTTATTACATCCATACCATGCTCTGTGTGCGCTCTCAGGTATGAGCTCTGGGGTACAGATACAGTAGAAAGTGTAGGCTATAAAGGCTTTGTGTCTTATTACATCCATACCATGCTCTGTGTGCGCTCTCAGGTATGAGCTCTGGGGTACGGATACAGTATAAAGTGTAGGCTATAAAGGCTTTGTGTCTTATTACATCCATACCATGCTCTGTGTGCACTCTCAGGTATGAGCTCTGGGGTACGGATACAGTAGAAAGTGTAGACTATAAAGGCTTTGTGTCTTATTGCATATACAGTGTATGACATACGTTTCCTCTTGATGATGTCATTACCATAACTTTACCTCATCTATCTTGAATGTATATGAGAAACGCTTTATTTCATTCATTCTAAGACGTGTATTCTGTGTTAATGATTATCATTTGACATTATTTGATTTCACTCGAGAAACGTCTAGTCTAGTCCACTTACTTTTTGGACGTTTCATAGGGACCCTGTGTCATTAGGGTTTTTGTTTGATCCTGTCTGGCCATTTAGGTGACGTGTTCTGCTCTCTTATTGTAGTTGTTACCACGACCTGGGGAGTATGTGTACTTTGTCTCCGTCATAATCGTCTTATACTTAATACTTTAAACTTATCTATTAAAAGTTATATTTTAGAGTCTGAAATGACAGTACTACTGATGAAAGAGGTGGCATTGCCAATACCACTTGGGAGGGAGAGCAAGCGCTGTCCAGCCAGAAATACTGGCATGGCTGTTGTGTTGCCGCCGAGCCAGGGAGAATAGGTGTTTGTGCTATTAAGCTGCTCATCAGATCCATGCTTTGGCCTATGGAGAGTACTGAAGCCTATGTATCCTCCCAGGAGTCTGCTGGGAGATGACAATTATTGTGATTTGTTTTCCTCATACATCAATGGAAAAATATCTGCTATCTTGATTTTGACCCAGCTTGATCCTGGCCTTGTCAGTTCTGTTATTCCTCCTGACTTTGAACACGGCTCACCTGTCTTCACTTTTGACTGACTTGCTTGTACCTGACCTTAGCTATTCCTAGTTCTATGACTTTGTCTTGTGACTCTGTCTCTGGTTCTGTCCCAGCTACACTACCGTTCAAAAGTTTGGGGTCACCCAGACAATTTTGTGTTTTCCATGAAAACTCATACTTTTATTAATCAAATGAGCTGCAAAATGAATAGAAAATATAGTCCAGACATTGACAAGGTTAGAAATAGTGATTTTTATTAGAAAGAATAATTTTCTCCTTCAAGCTTTGCTTTCGTGAAAGATTGCTCTCTTTGCAGCAATTACAGCATTGCCGACCTTTGGATTCTAGCTGTTAATTTGCTGAGGTAATCTTGAGAAATTTCCCCCCATGCTTCCTGAAGCCCCTCCACAAGTTGGATTGGCTTGATGGGCACTTTTTGCATACCATACGGTCAAGCTGCTCCCACAACAGCTCAATGGGGTTGAGATCTGGTGACTCCGCTGGCCACTCCATTACAGATAGAATACCAGCTGCCTGCTTCTTCCCTAAATAGTTCATGCATAATTTGGAGGTGTGCTTTGGGTTATTGTCCTGTTGTAGGATGAAATTGGCTCCAATAAGGCGCTGTCCACAGGGTATGGCATGGCGTTCCAAAATGGAGTGATAACCTTCCTTATTCAAAATCCCATTTACCTTGTACAAATCTCCCACTTTACCAGCACCAAAGCAACCCCAGACCATCACATTACCTCCACCATGGCGTCAGGCACTCTTCCAGCATCTTTTCAGTTGTTCTGCGTCTCACAAATGTTCTTCTGTGTGATCCAAGCACCTCAAACTTTGATTCGTCTTTCCATAAAACTTTTTTCCAATTTTCCTCTGTCCAATGTCTGTGTTCTTTTTCCCATATTAATCTTTGCCTTTTATTAGCCAGTCTCAGATATGGCTTTCTCTTTGCCACTTTGCCCTGAAGGCCAGCATCCCGGAGTCACCTCTTCACTGTAGACGTTGACACTGGTGTTTTGCGTGTACTATTTAATGAAGCTGCCAGTTGAGGAGTTGCGAGGCGTCGACTTCTCAAACTAGAGACTCTAATGTACTTGTCTTGTTGCTCAGTTGTGCAGCGGGGCCTCCCACTTCTCTTTCTACTCTGGTTAGAGCCTGTTTGTGCTCTCCTCTGAAGGGAGTAGTACACACCGTTGTAGGAAATCTTCAGTTTCTTGGCAATTTCTCGCATGGAATAGCCTTCATTTCTAAGAACAAGAATAGACTGTCGAGTTTCACATGAAAGTTCTCTTTTTCTGGCCATTTTGAGAGTTTCATAGAACAAACAAATGTAATGCTCCAAATTCTCAACTAGCTCAAAGGAAGGTCAATTTTATAGGTTCTCAAATCAGCCAAACCGTTTGCAGCTGGGCTAACATACTTCTGCAAGGATTTTCTAGGGTTTTCTAAATATTCATTAGCATTCTTGCACAGTTAGCAGACACAATGTACCATTAAAACACTGGAGTGGTGATTGTTGGAAATGGGCCTCTATACGCCTATGTAGATATTGCAATAAAAACAAGACGTTTGCAGCTAGAATAGTCATGTAGCACATTAACAATGTATAGAGTGTATTTCTGATTCATTTAATGTTAGCTTCATTGAAAAAAAAATGTGCTTTTCTTTCAAAAATAATGACATTTCTAAATGACCCCAAACTTTTGAACGGTAGTGTACTTTAACTACTCTTGCCTCAGGTTCACTCCTCTGGCCAGCAACTACAACATAAACTCAACCCAGAGGTCTCCATTGTAAATCCCGATCCCTGAAAGGGTAAAGGCAGGAGATGCTCCTAAATGGAGTAGCTAGCTCTGTAGTCTGTACAGAGCTGATGTTCTCAGACTGATTTTACACTCATAAAGATTCATCTGGACACTGGTCAGAATTTCCAGATTTCTTGTAATTGATGCTGTACATAGTGTCATGATTCCACTCCTCAGTGTGTCTGGGAGGCAGTTACTGATGGCTCAGCTGTCCAATCTGGTGCAGGGGCGTGCTGAAACTGTCAGTATTTTGACAGCTCAGTTGTTCAATCTGGTGCAGGGGCGTGCTGAGCCGTCTGTGTTTTGATTGACAGATCGGCCATCCAATCTGAGATTGGGAGTTGCTGGGCTGTCTTCAGGTGTTCTCGGTCCCAGGTGATTGCCCAGCTACTTAGCTGGGCTGTCAGTCCCAGACCTCTGCCAGACGTAGCTTCAGCTAAGTGTGGTTGGTTTTCTCTGTGCCTATTGTTTAACATGATGATCTTCCACTGTCTGACCTTGGAACTTGTTATAACCTTCAGTCTGTTTAACCCTTTTGCTCTGATCCGCTATCCTTCCAGTATTTTGACCTCGGACTGTTACCTGACTACGCATTTGTCTCTTCCCTCTGTTTATGATGTACCCTCCTAGCTTTTGAACTCGGACTCCTTCACTATCCCGACTCACGGCTTGTCCATGAGAAGTGACTCAGCGTTACACATAGACTGACTCTGGGAGAGACTGACAAATGTGCTCCTCTGGGAAAAAGCATTTGCACAATGCCATTGCATACGCCAGCTTCTATTGATAAATTGATCATTATGGTCAGGTGGATTTAGATGTGAAACCATAAATAATGCAACCACTGGAAACTAGCATTCTGGAGACTCTTTATTTTGATATGATGAAGTGCTTACAATATTTGTCACACATAAAACATTTTACACTACAATCTGCCAACATTTTCTGTGTGAAGACGAACATTAATAATATTATGTTGGTAACAGGTTATAGCTTTTAATCTAAATCACAAATTTGTAACCAAAGTGGAGATATGTTCATGACTTTTAGGATATACAGTACATTACTATAATCACCTAATGATCAAATCAGTTTGTGTAATTTTACTATAACTACTGATGTAGCATTTCAAAGGCCACTCAACCTACAGAAAAAGCTTAAAAAGCAAAGTCTAGAAAACTGTTATCAGTCTCTCATAAGCAATTTAACGTTTCTGGAGGTTCTCTGAACTGATAATGGGCCAGACATTTTTCTGGATGTTCTATCCGCAGCCTGAAATTGCACTTATCTGTGGGGCTGCGTTTGTGGGGAAGTGAACATAGTGTTTTATATAGAGTGTTATATATAGAGTAAAATGTTTTATTTTAAACATATTTGGACATCAAAAACCCGCACAAGTGGATTTTCTTTTTAGATTCAGAATTTTCCATTGAACCTAACAAAGAAAATTGGCAATCAATCTGCAACATAAATTGTTATTTTTTTAACTCGATTCATCAATGAAGAAACTGCTAGCGGTTTTTGAAAAAACACTCACTTTTAAGCCTTCCCACTGAAGACACCTGAGGAACGGTCAGGACACTTCTTTTAACCATTTGTCATCCTTGGAAACCTGAAGTAATTAAAATACGCTCAAAAGACTGAACATATGAACAGCTATTTTTTTTTTTTTAGATAGAAATTAGTGTTGAGCGAGTATGTTCTATTAACCCTTTCGCCGAGTATGCTCGGGCCGAGCTCCGAGTATTTATAGCTGCTCGGTGATATGCTTGAATCACTCCCGTGTGCATGATTTGCGACTGTTTGACAGCTTTATTACATGTGAGGAATGTCTATTTCTTACACATTCCTCACATGTAATAAAGCTGTCAAACAGTTGCAAATCATGCACACGGGAGTGATTCAAGCATATCACCGAGCAGCTATAAATACTCGGAGCTCGGCCCGAGCATACTCGGACAGAATATACTCGCTCAACACTAATAGAAATGTATATGTTCATGCTTTTGATTGTTTTCTGAGTGCTTTACAGGCGGCTTTCAGAGAGGACTCTGTCCAAAAGCGTCTGAAAATAGGGTTGTGTGAACATACTCTTAAAGAGTTATGTCTGTTGGCAGGATTGTGAATACAGCTCTGGAGCCTGTACCTAAGTAAAAGTAGGTGATAAAGCTCTTTACACGTGGCATTCATTTATAACAGGATCAACATCATAATGCCAAATCCAAATTTTGACAGATGTCAGTTGTACCCAATGGTCCCCGTTACAATGAATTATTTCACGGTTTTGCTGTAGTGTTTGTTATCTGAACGACAAGGACAGTGACTATTTTTGCCATCAAAATTAAAAGAACTCGACAGAGTCTTTGAATGGAGCATGTGATAGACCCTAATCACTACGTTTCTTCTCTTTCCTTGTAGATGAATCTTCTTTTAGTCAAGATTTGACACCATAGTTACCAGATGGTGTATGTGTATTTTATATATCTTTTCTATTGCGTGTATTAAGATATTTGTTTGTATAAGGCCTTATGCACCTACAGAGTTACTGTACAGTTTGAGCTCATATGCTGCAGTATTACTACTTGTTGCATGAATGGAACTGAAATATGGATTTGTATGTGAGGCCAATTTGCAGACAAGATTTCACGCAGCAATTAAAATATGTTCTTAATCTGCTGCGAGAGTAGGAAAAGCGCCTCCGGGGACAAAAAAATGTGTGGTCCTTCTTGGGCAAATAATCTGAAACATTTTCCAAAACCATTTACAATTAAACTAAATATCAGCTGTACTGTGTAAGTTAATATCATCAAACAGTGAATTTTTTTTTTAAGCAGGGTGTTGAATCCTGGCACTAAGGCCATGTTCACATGTGGCATATTAGTTGGAGACAGGTTTAGAATAGAATTGGTGCAGAATTCAGAACACAGGTGTTGTGGCATGCTCTACTGTGCCAGGGATTTTTTCAAAGTTTAGTTATTTTACTCACTTATACAGTGCCATTAATTCCACAGCGCTTTACAGACATTGTCAGCACTGTCCCCATTGGGGCTCACAATCTAGATTTCCTATCAGTATGTCTTTGGAGCGTGGGAGGAAACCGGAGAACCAGGAGGAAACCCACACTAACTCCATGCAGATGTTGTCCTTGCTGGGATTTGAACCCAGGACCCCAAGGCTGCAGTGCTAACCACTGAGCCACCGTGCTGCCCAAAGCGGTTAGTAGCAAGGAAATCTGTTTTATCATGGCCTGCCACGTGGGGCTAAAACTCTTTTTTTTTGATTGATTGCAAATATTATGTCTTCCTTTATTATGCCACCACAAAAAACATTCAATAGAGTAACCAATTTGTACAATAAGAAAGCAGTATATACAGTCCTGCTTACTGTTATTGGCACCCATGAAGTTTAAGTACATAATGTGGAATATTTCCTGAAAAAATGAATCAAGTGAAAGTTTTTTTGTATAGAGCCCTCGTGTTAAATACAAAAGAGCAAATGAGAAACATAAATTTAAAACAAAAAACAATGGGAGGGAAAAATAGGAAAATTCTAAAGCTAGCTGTGTTAATAGTATTGCCACCCTTTACATTAATTTAGTATGGAAACACATTTCGATTCGCCTGTGGTAAATCACAAAGGAGATTCACCTGTGATTGTTGGTGCCCATATGACATAAATTAGCCAATGAATGATGACTTCAGTGTTTTAAAAAGCCAGGTGTTCCTTTGTCATGATGGAGAAGACAAAGGAGCTGTCTGAGGACATCAGAATTGCTATTATTAGCAAACACAAGACTTTCAAAGGGTATAAGGCCATCTCCAAAGAACTTGGTATCCCAGTTTCAAAAGTGCAATGGTATTAAGAAGTTTGCCAAGCATGGAACTGTCAAGAACCTGATTAAACACCTGAACAAAGAATATATAAGCGGGGCCCAATTATAAAACTAAACAACCAACAGGAGATTAGACCCCTAAAATGTAACTTTTATTTAAATGTACTAAAAAGGACTCAATAGTCACCACAACAACAAACACGAATACAAAAACAAAACGAAATGCCAGGGAACAGGGATAAGTCACACATCAGTAAGGAAGGATTACGGGCTCTATCTGTCCCTATTTTGTCCCTAAATTCTCTCCCTTCCTGACAGCGGAGGTTGGCACCCTAATTTTTGCTCCGTGGCGCCCCCGCTCCACGTTGGTGTCGGCCTCTTAATCTGTACGTTCACTTTTTTCTATCTTTCATTCACGATTGTGTTTTTTTAAATATTAAGATAGATATTTACCAGGGATATTAGGGACACCGACGTGGAGCAGGGGCGCCACGGAGCAAAAATTAGGGTGCCAACCTCCGCTGTCAGGAAGGGAGAGAATTTAGGGACAATATAGGGACAGATAGAGCCCGTAATCCTTCCTGACTGATGTGTGACTTATCCCTGTTCCCTGGCATTTCGTTTTGTTTTTGTATTCGTGTTTGTTGTTGTGGTGACTATTGAGTCCTTTTTAGTACATTTAAATAAAAGTTACATTTTAGGGGTCTAATCTCCTGTTGGTTGTTCAACTGTCAAGAACCTCCCTGGACATGGGGGAAAGAGGAAAATTGACAAGAGATGTCTTTGAAGGTTGGTGCGAATGGTGGAAAAAACACCACGTCAAACATCCAAAGACCTGTAGGCCAATCTGGAACAGTCTGGGGTCATGGTTTCAACAAGTACCATACGCCACACAATAAAACAAGCAGAGCTTTATAGGCGAAGACCAAGGAAGAAACCATTGCTGAAGAAAAGACATAAAAAGGAACGACTAATCTTTGCCAAAGAGTATCTTGACAAACCTAGAGTATCTTGACAAACCACAATCCTTCGGGGAAAATGTTCTGTGTACAGAAGAAACAAAAATAGAGTTTTTGGCAATGCAAAGCAACAGTTTGTTTACAGACAGCGCAATGAAGCTTATAAGGAAAAAAACACCTTACCAACAGTTAAGCATAGTGGAAGATTCATAATGCTGTGGGGCTACTTTGCTGCGTCTCGTACTGGAGGCCTTGACCGTATAACAAGAGTCATGAAATCAGAGAATTATCAAGAGATTTTAGAGCGAAATGTGCAACCCAGTGTAAGAAAACTTGATATGAGTCGAAGATCATGGGTTCTCCAGCAAGACAATGACCCAAAGCACACATGCAAAAGTATTCAGGAATGGTTGAAAAAAAAATGAACTGTTTTAAAATGGCCAGCAATGAGTCCTGACCTCAATCCGATTGAAAATATTTGGGGTGAGCTGAAATCTGCAATTGGGAAAAAGAACCCTGCAAACATTCAAGAGCTTGAACAAACTGCAAAGGAAGAGTGGGAGAAAATTCCAGCTGAGAACTGCAAGAAGCTTATAGATGACTACAAGAAACATTTGGAGACTGTCATCAATGCCAAAGGGTGTGCAACCAAGTATTAATTACGGGTGCCTTTATTGCTTCACATGCTAGTTATTCTGTTTCTTCTTTGAAATTGAAACATAGAAGTTGAAAAACAATGTTTTATTGTTGTATTACTTTGGACCACTAATTAAAAAATCCTGAAGATATAACTTTGGTACATTTCCATTTATGTATGAAGATATTGTACAGTCTATGAAAAAAATGAAGGGGTGCCAATAATGGTGAGCAGCACTGTAGCAGCAATCAAAATATACAGAGACAATGTTTACCCTGAAACTAGTGAAATATGATACAAAACTTAGGGCATTTTATTGCTTTTTTTTCACTCTATTTGTGTATCTATTACAAGGATAGACATGGAAATGAATGAATAAATAAATGGATATGAGATAGATAGATATGGGATAGATAGATATAGATAGATAGATAGATAGATAGGAGTAATAAAACTGGTATAGATAGAAGTGTAGGCAGTAGGCCTTTGCCTAATAGCTAGTATAGCTGTGTAGTTAGCAGCCGGACAGCCTAGAATTTTCTTTGTATTGTGAAATTGCTTTCAGGCCACTTTGAAAGTGAGTTCACTGCATTGGAGTTCTTGGTGTCATCAGCATGTCTATCTAACCCAGGATACAGCGGCGATTCTATACGGTAAATTTTCCTGAAGATGTCACAAATTATATGTAAAATTCATACATTGTGTACTAAACTATTACTGGAACGAAAGTGGGCATATTTGTCTATGCAGCTTTGCCAATTGTATACTGAATGCCATATTTATCAAATCCTAGTTCCATCCTCCATAAGCATGGACAATCTCAGATTTGTTGAAAAAAAGGGTGAGGCTTTCGAATTGCAAGTATCTGTACTCCGCAATCATTGTGCCATTTTTTGGATTACAGCACACATGCGACTGTAGCTACATACAAGTACAGCACTTAGCGGTACACAAATATTGGTAAATTCCCCAATGTCTCAATGATTACTGCCCATGGGAAGCTCTATACATAAGATACTGCATGAGTTTTCCAATGATTAACCCAATTTCAACTTATGTGGAACACACAAAAGAATAAGGCAGCCAATGTAAGGAAAGTTGGCATTTATGGTATGTATGTGATCCTGTCTGAGTGGTCACTTTAGGATCGGCAGGTACCTATAATCCAGAAAGTGAAGAGCATAGCCAGGCAGATGTCATTTAAAGGGGTTACCCATAGTTATGAAATCAGGTCTACACATTTTTTTCAAGAAACAGTGCCACTCGGCTTATCTGAATAGGGCTGAGCTGCACTAACAGACAGCCTGTGAGAAGTGGCACGATTTCTGTAAAAGGCTCATATTGTAATCCTAGAAAACCCTTTTAGCGTAAAAGTCATCTTTTCTGACTGACAAACATAATTGACAATAAGAGTCATTAAGAGCTGTATTGTAGTTATAGACCTGCCCGAGGAAAAGAATTAATGGTGAGGGTCATTTTTTAAGAATAAGGTTACGCCTATGGACAACGTGTAAATGATATAAAATACAATGATCGGGGAATAAACATGATCAGCCACGTCACAATATAACAGTTACATACTGGTAATCACATTGTCAGACAGACTGGACTTACATTTAGAGCTTTGGTACATACATTTATAATGTACAGATATCATAATATAAATCTATATGCACTCCTCAATAATCAAATTGCAACACCAAGAAGAAAAAGTTATGTAACTATGGAAGTCACAGGATCGATTGACATGATATGCAGAAGAAAAAAAAAAGGAAACAAAATTTTCGAAACATCTCGATTTATTCAGTATCGAGTATGAGCGCCACATGCGGAAATACCAGCATTTACACGCCTTGGCTGCTATCAATAAGGTTATTAATGGTTGTCTGACGAATGTTCTGCCATGCTGAATGCACTTTGGTCCACAAATCATCACTGCTGGCAGCTCCCTTTGCAACTGCCGACCAATGATGTCCTAGGTGGGCTTTTATGAGACAAGCCTGCAGACGCTGCAGGCCATGCTAGCACATTTAAGCCATGCAGGCGGCTCACAATACAGCAGTAACATGCATCCTGGCACTGAGTGGAAAAAATTTGTTCCTGCAGCACTTCCACATTTTCCCGTGAAGGCATCGAGTATGAGCGTAGCACTCCTACTGGATTCTGAGAGAATCGAGGTGTTTTGAAAATGTAATTTTAATTTTCTCATCATTTGCATATACATAACATGTCTGTCAATCCTGTGATTTCCATAATTCCATGACTTTTCCTTCTTCATGTTGCAATTTTAATGTCGAGATGTGTGTATGCATATATATACACACACACATATTATACATATACATACATGTACTGTATATATATATATATACACACACATATTATACATATACATACATGTACTGTATATATATATATATATATATATATATATATATATATATATATATATATATATATATATACACACACACACACACATAGTCACATACAGTACAGACCAAAAGTTTGGACACACCTTCTCATTTAAAGATTCTTCTGTATTTTCATGACTATGAAAATTGTACATTCACACTGAAGGCATCAAAACTATGAATTAACACATGTGGAATTATATACTTAACAAAAAAGTGTGAAACAACTGAAAATATGTCTTATATTCTAGGTTCTTCAAAGTAGCCACCTTTTGCTTTGATGACTGCTTTGCACACTCTTGGCATTCTCTTGATGAGCTTCAAGAGGTAGTCACCGGAAATGGTTTTCCCTTCACAGGTGTGCCCTGTCAGGTTTAATAAGTGGGATTTCTTGCCTTATAAATGGGGTTGGGACCATCAGTTGTGTTGTGCAGAAGTCTGGTGGATACACAGCTGATAGTCCTACTGAATAGACTGTTAGAATTTGTATTATGGCAAGAAAAAAACAGCTAAGTAAAGAAAAACTAATGGCCATCATTACTTTAAGAAATGAAGGTCAGTCAGTGCGAAAAATTGGGAAAACTTTGACAGTGTCCCCAAGTGCATTTGCAAAAAACATCAAGATCTACAAAGAAACTGGCTCACATGAGGACCGCCCCAGGAAAGGAAGACCAAGAGTCACCTCTGCTTCTGAGGATAAGTTTATCCGAGTCACCAGCCTCAGAAATCGCAGGTTAACAGCAGCTCAGATTAGAGACCAGGTCAATGCCACACAGAGTTCTAGCAGCAGACACATCTCTTCAACAACTGTTAAGAGGAGACTTTGTGCAGCAGGCCTTCATGGTAAAATAGCTGCTAGGAAACCACTGCTAAGGACAGGCAACAAGCAGAAGAGACTTGTTTGGGCTAAAGAACACAAGGAATGGACATTAGACCAGTGGAAATCTGTGCTTTGGTCTGATGAGTCCAAATTTGAGATCTTTGATTCCAACCACCATGTGTTTGTGCGACACAGAAAAGGTAAACGGATGGACTCTACATGCCTGGTTCCCACCGTAAAGCATGGAGGAGGAGGTGTGATGGTGTGGGGGTGCTTTGCTGGTGACACTGTGGGAGATTTATTCAAAATTGAAGGCATACTGAACCAGCATGGCTACCACAGCATCTTGCAGCGGCATGCTATTCCATCCGGTTTGCGTTTAGTTGGACCATCATTCATTTTTCAACAGGACAATGACCCCAAACACACCTCCAGGCTGTGTAAGGGCTATTTGACCAAGAAGGAGAGTGATGGTGTGCTACGCCAGATGACCTGGCCTCCACAGTCACCAGACCTGAACCCAATCGAGATGGTTTGGGGTGAGCTGGACCGCAGAGTGAAGGCAAAAGGGCCAACAAGTGCTAAGCATCTCTGGGAACTCCTTCAAGATTGTTGGAAGACCATTTCCGGTGACTACCTCTTAAAGCTCATCAAGAGAATGCCAAGAGTGTGCAAAGCAGTCAGCAAAGCAAAAAGTGGCTACTTTGAAGAACCTAGAATATAAGACATATTTTCAGTTGTTTCCCACTTTTTTGTTAAGTATATAATTCCACATGTGTTAATTCATAGTTTTGATGCCTTCAGTGTGAATGTACAGTTTTCATAGTCATGAAAATACAGAAAAATCTTTAAATGAGAAGGTGTGTCCAAACTTTTGGTCTGTACTGTATATATATATAGATATATATATATAAAAATATAAATATATAACAGGTAAGTAACAGGTCGCACAGTTCATATTTTACTGTCTGAGCACAACATCAATTAGCAGCACTCTTAGACTGGAAACAGTATTCTACTTTTCAGTAAATGGCAATGATCACAAAAAAGAAACAACTTTTTGCATCTAGGTTTTTTTTTTTTTTCCCTCTAAGACATATTGCACTGAATCCGGGTGTGTTTCCGATTTCAACTAAATTTCTTCAACATAATGCACTTGTGTAGAACAGAAAACTAACAACTTACTGTATAAAAATAGAAAGCAAATATTACTAAGAGACCAAGTCTTCTGTTGGTCGACATACCGCAGCGTCTCTTAATAAAGAGTCTTTCACATTTTTTGTCATTTAATTCTGTGTAGATTTCATTGTCATTTGAGGCTTCTTCAGCGACATGTATTTCTTCGAGGAGTTAAAATGTTTTCTACATTTTCCGGCTTCTAGAAAATGACTAAGGCAAACAATCTTGCATTACATGATGCAGGCCTTTGGAAATCTTCTTTCACTGCAAAAGATAAAAACATATATGATGAATATATGGTATATATTTATATTATCTGGGTATTAAAAAATCTGCATTCCTTATAAGAAATAGAATTTCAACACCATTGTATGCAAGCATTCCTTCACCTGGGACCTGTGTGACAAATGTAGATCAGGAGAGCAGGCTGTCAGTCATTACATGTCTCACACTAGTAATGCCCCCTTTCATTTAACATAAGTTCTGGAGACAGATTCTCATGGAGATCTGTGTCCAGCCTATAGATCTTAAAGGGAATCTGTCACCACATTTGATTTATCTATACTATTAATATGGGCATACAGGTTATAGACTGCTGAGGAGTGTGATACCTGTATGTCTCATATCAGATGCCTTGTTGAGAAATCAACTTTAATCACTTTGTATAAATGACCTCTTCCAGGCTCTGGGGAGGACGCTGCCTGCAAGATAACTCTGCCTCCAGAGATTATTATACATGAAGGAGGAGTTACCAGTGTGATATGTAATGGCCGCTCTCTGCTCTCCTGATCTCACTGCAGAGCTGTGTGTGATTATACCTGATGCATCTGCAGGTTCCTCTCAGCTTCAGCTTCCAGATCACAGGCAGACAGAGTTGTAATATTGTTACACTACAGCAGAGCTCAGAAAGCTGCAAAAATGTGTTTGCAAGAAGTCAATGTTCATATCTCCTGTTGTGTGTTAGTTACTTGTCTCACACTGGTAACTCCCCCTTCATGTATAATAATCTCTGGAGGCAGAGTTATCTTCCAGGCAGTGTCCTCCCCAGAGCCTGGGAGAGGTCATTTATATAAAGTGATAAAAGATGATTTCTCAACAATAAGGTAACACTCTCCTCAGCAGTCTATAACCTGTATTAATAGTTTACATAGATCAAATGTGGTGACAGATTCCCTTTTAACAACCCATTTACATAATAAGAACGTGGATTTCTCTCGAACAAGACATCAGATCACAGATATCAAGGTATCATTTTATTTAACTTTCTATGACCTATATGCCCATATAGATGGCTTAGCAGGGTTGATCCTACTCACAGATTCCCTTTAATGCATGTCATTGATGTAAGAACTTGTAGTTTCTAAACCCTGTAATCCACTTCACTTTAATTTCTTTTAACCCCTGTGAAATCTCCATTTTTCTTACCTTGCTAATATTATATGCTTTATTTGAGCTAATAATTTTGGCTGATCATTTGGCCAGCAGCAATCTCACCCGACTCTTCCATACTTAGGCGCACATAGCTGAGCAAGCGCTCCTCTGTTGTCTATGACAGAGCCGCTGCCAGACATGTCTGGTGGCAGCTTATCTCTTAGAGAAGAGGATTGCCAGTCCTAAATCGGACATGCTGGATCCTTATCTCCCCCAATATAATCTGTCAGGGAAGAGTCAGAGGCACCCATACACATTAGTGCGAGATACCCAGACACACACTTGCACGGAACGTTTTACTGATGTCAGCATGTGGGAATATACAGGACGGCCAATGTTTTGTTCGGTCCCATACCTTGATCATGGCCTATGTCCTACGGTTCATATCAGATGCAGAGCTTGACCTACACATTAGACTTCAACTGATATCGCCAGGTTTGCCCATTAGTATAATATGCATAAAGAACACTGAAAAAAAAATAGCTGGAGCAAATGTTGTTATAAGTGCAATGCGTAGGTACACATTCACACTATGACCATAAACAAACATAAATGAATAAATACCCTGCAGTAAGTGAACCCTGCTCTGCCCATATATATTGAGGCCGGCTGGCACCTAGAGAGGTTTCACTTTAGAGATTGGACCATCTTGAGTGGTTACACCTTGTCGTGGTGGGATGGCTTATACGCTTTAGTCACCTATGTTATTTACATGTACTATTACTATTTACTTACTGCAGGGTATTTATTCATTTTGTTTTTATTCCAGCTTTAATATGCATAGGGGCCTTTAGTTATAAGGCTGCTTTCCACACCTCTTATTACACTATTATTTACTTGCTGCAATGAAGTTGAGCATTAAAAATAAGCAACTAAGAAATGTATTAGTCGTAAGTTTATTTTATTAGGAAACATACTGATCAGTTATATCCGATATAAGGGCAGCACACAATTCTGTAGGAATACATCGGACACATAGTTTATGAGTCCAGTGTATTCGTGAAGAGATTGCTCCTCTCAACTTCTTCCTGTCAATGATTGATGGTCTGATGTCAATCACCAATGAAAGGGAAGGAGTAGATGGTAAAGGTGGGGAGAGGAGCTCATCCTAAGCTATAAACTGATTTATAAACGTTCCCTTGTGTATCTTCTCATGGCTGCCATTAGCTAAACAGCTATTTTTGTGTCATGTTGGCTAATATAAGTGCTGAACTAGTCTCACACAGAACAGCATATTCTCATGGCTGTAAATCAGATATCTAATCCAAAACTGTGCCCAAATTCCTCAGTGTAATCAAAAGTCCATGACAAGATTCTACAGCTATATAATTACTCTTTTTAGAAATCTGTCAGGCATTTAAGTGGGAGTGCGGCTATTTATCAAGCTGTTCTGCCAGCTAAACGCTTTCATTTTAATAAAACCTGCTGCCTTCTTTTTTCCAGGTCACCTTTAGAACAATTGTCTGGCTGTTAAGTCTTCGCTTAAAACCTCATTAACAAGCTATCTCATCAAAACCACACTGTGACCTGTAATAGGGATGGCAGCAGAAAATAACAATACATGGCATACAGTCTCTCTTATATGGATGTTTTCCACAAAAAATGACAATAAATGCAGCTCTATAGGGCTTGTCACCTTTTCACCTGGTCCAGCCACATCTAGTCAGCCACTATATTTACCTAGTGGCTTTTTCATTCGTAGCCAGCCTGATCCAACGGGCAGAGGGGCACCAGCAGAGAAGCAGCTGGCGTTATACTGCTGTGTGGGGCATTAATCTTTCCATAAACTAAACTTGCCAGTTTGGGTGGCATTTTGGGTGTTTTTTTTTTTAGAAAATGTTACCCCTTAGATACCGGTCTCATGCCTCTCACTCAGCCAAACCATAACTCACACTTTGCACTGACGAGGGGCAGTATCCCGAAACACAGTGTCTGTAAATTGAGTTTCTGGTCCTGGCTTATATCCTAGGTCATGTGACCAGGCTCGTTAAAGGGTCGATATTGACTTTTAGGATTGCTACTTCCTGTAGGTGGCACTAGAGTTCTGGCCGTCTTCCTCTCTGAAGAGACCATTTGCACTTTATTAGAAGAAAACGCTTGCAGTTTTACGGTTGCCCCTTTCCTGTATTTTCCTCAAATAATATGCACTTAAATGGAGACTGACCACCATCTCTGGGCTTGGGTTTCATTACAATGTGGAGGGCATCTTATTGGCCAAGAGTATGTACTTCTGCCTACAAATAATTTAGACAAAACTGTATCCTCTTCAGCCAAACTACCCTTGTGAGAAGAGTCTTCTGCCTCTTCCGCCATTTATTCACACAACACAAGGTATGAAGACAGGAGTTTCTCAGCAGAGAAGCCAGTAAGAAACAAACATGGCTGATTTCTTATTTTCTAGAAATAAGAGCATGGGACTGTGCATCAACAAACTTGTCAAACTTTTTGTAGAAACGTTTTGAAATTTTCTCTTTTGTGAAGTGATCTTCAAACATATCATGAGTGTATGGTTAAAGTTGGGTGAATACCAATCTGGACAGCACTGTAGCTCCTTCTAGGGTCATTGTCCAAATCTGCTTTGTCATACAGGTGCGTCCCCTTAACCAATGTGAGAAGGCAGAGCTGGGATAAGTTCACACGCTGCTAATTTCTGTGTGAATGGTGTTATTTTTGTGCATGTATATGCATGGCTACTTCTAGAAGTATCCTGAAGGAGGTTCCTAAAGCTGAAGTGATCAAGGCTTTCTGCATTAAAAGGGGTTTTCCCACAAACAAAATTAATTTTAATCAATAGATCCTGGAATATGAATAATTTCCACAACTGGATGTGTTTAAATAAAATGTTCCTGTGCTGAGATAATCTTATAAATGTGCCCCTGCTGTGTACTGTGCAATGGCTGTGCCCGACCGCCCAGGAACATGGTCTGATCATACCACAGCTCCTGGGCAGAGGAGGAAGCAAAAGAGTATACAGACAGGACAGCAGGGGATCACAGAGGATTCTTTCTGTGAGGTAAAACATGTCTAAAAAACAAGCAGCAAATGTTTTACTTCACAGAAAGAATCAGCTGTGATCCCATGCTGTATTATCTGTATACTCTCTTTTGCTTCCTCAACTGGCCAGGAGATGTGGCACCTTGAGGGGACATAGCCCTAATAACAATTGTATCTTTAGGTTTAAAATATGTAGCTGAATTTCTCTGGATTTCAGCTTTTCAAATATGCTAATGATGTGCTCTTTATACCCTTGATGTGACCAGGTGGTTCAGTGCACCATCCACTTAGTCAGTGATGGCTCCTGTAAAGTAAACATGTATAGCAAGTAAGTGGGAAGGTGCACTGCCCCACTCGGTCACGCCAAGGGTGCACTGATCAGCTCATTACCATATCTGAATACAGGTGGATTTTCGGCAAACAAAGCAACAGATGATAACAATAAATCCATTTGTTAGGGATATGTCCCCTACAAGGTGCTGTGGTTAGTATGGACACGTCACAGACTCCCTTTAAAAGAAATTCTTTAGTTTTGCAATATTTTCACTGTCACTAGGCCTGACTTGTTCTGTGCAGATGACTCTTCAGCAGTTTCATTATCATTCCAGGCTGGATAACGATGACAGATAACACCTATATATAAATAACACAAGAGCCACCATTCACATGAGGTTTTTTCACTGCATACCTTCTCACACTGACTTCTACACACATCACAAGTCATAAGTCAATGAACATCAACAAACTATTGTTTCCATAGTCCATGTGGCTGTTATCAATACGACTGACTGTAATCAAAATGAAAAAAAAAAATCTATAATTATTAAAAAAATAATAATAAATTAAGTTAAATATTCATCTACTGGGATTATCTCCGGCTAAATATTATTTTCTTAGCTTTAAAAAAAAAACTTTGTGGACCTGATGGGTTAGAAGATGAGTGATTCAAACTTGATCCCTATCCCACTGACATTACCCTTTTTCTAAGTTTCTAGATTTTTTTCTCCCTTTTATTATGACCTGAAATTTTTTAATCAAAAAGCCTCTCCATAAGTCCTTGCTAGCGTCCCATACTACCCAAGGTGCAGAACTACCTTCACCCTCACCAAAAGAAGCCTCAACGGCAGTAATGCTTTGTTCTGAGAATTCAACATAAAGAATACAAAGTTGCATTAAAGATCTGATATCCCCAAACCTCCTAACAACAATGCAATAACATGATTAGAATTTAGGTGGAGGAATCAGCGTTCGTACTTCTCGTATGGAAGGCCAGTGTGCAAATAATGATGTGACACAAGTCTTACAACAAATCAAAAGTAACCTTTTTGTACTCTTGATTTACTATTTCCTTCACCCCTATGACTATGTTATGAATATTGATTTACCATTCAGGGCTCCCGAAATAAGTAGTGAATGAGTACATTGTAATGGTAATATTGCTAAAATGCAGACTGCAGGTAGTTATTATATCCTGAATCTATTATTTATATAAACTCAAAGGGCCCACACAATGACTAAGACGCCCATTCATTTCCTCTTCTTATATCTGCATACAGGGAAACAGGATCTAAACAATCTCTTAATTAAACTTTAATTTAATATAAAATGGTTTAACCACTACCGTATATATTTTAATATCTTCTCTTATATTTTTATCTTATATTCCCAGAATGCATCATAATGGAAACTGAAATCTCAAAAAATGTACATTTTGGGGGTCCCAATTAGGAATTCATAAGGAGGCCGCACACTGTACCTCAAATAACAGAGCAAAGAGCTCTTATCGGAGCCATACAATAAGGCTCCCAAATAACAGCACCATGCATTGTCTGAGCATCAATACTATACAGTGCTGCCCAAATCATTGACTACAAATATAATATACCATACCTGTGCCACTCCAAACCACCACCATACAGTGACCAAATAGCAGCTTCATGCAAGTTAATACAGTAACAAACAATGCCCAATAGTATAATTTTCCCCACTAACCATTTAGTTGCGTCTAGAAATATACTTTGGGGTTTTTGGCTATGGTACTAAGAACTTACTGGAAGTTAGCTGCTAATAACCTGCCTGTTCTGCCCTGCACCAATCTGTTGTGGCTCAGAGCATTAACGGACCACTCCCACTAGCGATTCTCCTGCTTCCGGTAATGTCAGAGCAGCTCCTTCTCTTCCATTCTACTCTGTTAATGGGGCGTTATTATCGATATCATGCTGATATGCAGCCGGCTTATTCAACATTTTTATAAATGATCTCGATAAGGGAACTGAAGGTAAGCTAATCAGATTTGCAGACGATGCAAAGCTAGGAGGGATAGCTGACACTAGAGAAGACAGATTCAGGATTCAGACTGATCTAGAAAAGCTTGAACAATGGGCAGCAACTAATAGAATGGTATTTAACAAGGAGAAATGCAAGATTCTACATCTAGGCAAGAAAAACAAAAATTATATCTACAGAATAGAAGGAACAGAACTAAGCAACAAAATGTGTGAAAAAGACTTGGGTATACTAATAGATGAGAGACTGTACATGAGTCAACAGTGTGATGCAGCAGCAAAAAAAGCAAACATAGTTCTGGGATGTATTAAAAAAAAAGCATAGAGTCTACATAACCTGAAATAATTCTCCCACTCTACTCCTCCTTGGTCAGACCTCATCTGGAATACTGTGTCCAGTTCTGGGCACCACATTTTAAAAAAAGACATTGAAAAACTGGAGCAAGTTCAAAGAAGAGCTACCGGGATGGTGAGAGGATTGCAGACTATGTCGTACGAGGAACAGTTAAATGATCTGGGAATGTTTAGCTTGCAAAAAAGAAGGCTAAGAGGAGGCTTAATAGCTGTCTACAAATATCTGAAGGGATGTCACAGTGTAGAAGGACCAACCTTGTTCTCATTTGCACATGGAAACACGAGAAGCAATGGAATGAAACTGAAAGGGAGAAGATACAGATTAGATATTAGAAAAAACTTTTTGACAGTGAGGGTGATCAATGAGTGGAACAGGCTGCCACGAGAGGTGGTGAGTTCTCCTTCAATGGACGTCTTCAAACAGAGGCTAGACAGACATCTGTCTGAGATGGTTTAGTGAATCCTGCATTGAGCAGAGGGATGGACCAGATGACCCAGGAGGTCCCCTCTAACTCAAACAGTCTATGATTCCCAACTGCAGGTAGACAGCTGTCAGTCAGCATGATGTTGACAATGACGCACCATCAACAGAGCAGAGCGGAAAACAAAGAATTGCTCTGTAGACGTGAGGTCAAATGAATTGACGCCTGAGCCAGGGGAGGTCATCACAGTGCAGAACAGGCAGGTAGTAATTACCTTCCGATAAGTTCTTATCATCGCCAAAAAAACTCTACAGTCCCAGATAACCCATTTAAATGACCACCAATGAACGTTTTATGTGCACAGCATGATTATTAACCCCTTTCCGACGTGGTCAGTAACAGTATGCACCATGTTGGAAAGGCCGTTTCAGCGGGGGGCTCCGGCGCTGAGCCCTCGCTGCAATGGGCACATGTCAGCTGATTTATACAGCTGACATGTGCCCGCAACAGCCGCGTGTGGAATCGCAATCCACCCGCGGCTGTTAACCAGTTAAATGCCGCTGTCAATCTTTGACAGAGGCATTTAACAGTGCCGCGCCGGAAGCGTGTCACTTACCCCGCCAATCGGTGACCCCGTCACGTGATCGTGGGTCACCGATGGGTAGGCATGGCAACCCGGGGTCTGCAGCAGACCCCTCTGGTTGTCATGTAAAGATTGCTATGAGCGCCACCTAGTGGTCGGCGGCGCTCATTGCACAGGAGCATTTCTACTGCATACATGCGATCTGCTCATCGCCTATATGAGTAGAAGCAATCAGAAAACTGCTGCTTCTAGTCTGCTATGGAGACTATTGAAGCATGCAGAAAGTGTAAAAAAAAAGGTTTTTAAAAATATAAAAAAAGTAAAAAAAAATATAAAAGTTTAAATCACCCCCCTTTTGCCCCATTCAAAATAAAAAAAAACAAAAAAAAAACACATACACATATTTGGTATCGCCGCATTCAGAATCACCCGATCTATCAATATAAAAAAGGAATCAATCCGATCGGTAAACGGTGTAATAAAAAAAAAATTCCAAAAGCCCGAATAACGTTTTTTTTGGTCGCAACATTGCAGTAAAATGCAATAGCGGGCGATCAAAACATCGCCAAATGGTATCAATAAAAACGTCAGCTCGGCGCGCAAAAAATAAACCCTCACCCGGCCCCAGATCCCGAAAAATAGAGACGCCACAGATCTCGGAAAATGGCGCCTTTTTTTTTTTTTAGCAAAATTTGGATTTTATTTTCACCACTTAAATAAAAAAGGACCTATACATGTTTGGTGTCTACGAACTTGTAATGACCTGGAAAGTAATAATGGCAGGTTAGTTTTAGTACGTGGAAAAAAAACAACAACTGTGGAATTGCATTGTTTTTGCAATTTCACCGCACTTGGAATTTTTTCCCCATTTTCCAGTACACGATATGGTAAAACCAGTGATAGCGTTTAAAAGTACAACTCGTCCCGCAAAAAATAAGCCCTCACACGGCCATATTGAATGAAAAATAAAAAAGTTCTGGCTCTGGGAAAGAAGGGGAGCAAAAAACGAAAATGCAAAAAACAGAAAAGGCTCTGGTCATTAAGGGGTCTTTGCACATCATGTGATCGGCAGCACATCTCCTGTTTACATGGGGTGATGTACTACTAAGAACGATGATTTTTAAGAAAACATTTTGCTCATTCATGGGGTATTTTCCGGCCTGTTTAGAAAGGCTGATCGCTCCTATGAATGCTCGTTCCCTCATTACTAGCCCCTCTAAATAAGCCATTAGGTTCCATCAATAATGTTATGAAATGTTTTCTTGCCATGGTTTTCAGCAAATCATGGCAAAAAATGCTGCAATTTTGTTTTTTAAGGTCTCATTCAGACATCGTATGCAAAAAAAGCTCCGCATGTTATCAGCGTTTATAATCCGAGTTTGAACAGTGTTTGGCCAGTGTCAGGTTTTGCCATCAGTGTTTCATCAGTGAT
This sequence comes from Phyllobates terribilis, assembly GCF_046119375.1. Classification (NCBI taxonomy): domain Eukaryota; kingdom Metazoa; phylum Chordata; class Amphibia; order Anura; family Dendrobatidae; genus Phyllobates; species Phyllobates terribilis. The sequence goes on from NW_027362762.1 coordinate 699,440,918, forward strand.
TTTCATGTATGTAAAGATAACTTGCAAACTTCCCCTATCCACTACAATATTAATCATGGCTCATGGATAGCCCTATTTTCCATCATTTTCCCAGACCCATAGGCTTCTATTGGGTAATTGTAATCCATGAATCCGATCCTCGTGATTTTTTGGGAGACAAACAGTCGGCAAAAAAAACAAGAACATGTGAACAGCCCCACAGACAGTAATGAATACATGTTCTATTTAGTTATTTTACTCACTTACCTTATATAGCGCCATTAATTCCACAGCGCTTCACAGACTTTATCGGCACTGTCCCCATTGGGGCTCACAATCTATTCCCTATCAGTATGTCTTTGGAATGTGGGTGGAAACGGGAGAACCCGCAGGAAACCCACATGGGGACAACATACAAAAAAAAAAAAGGAGTTTGTATGTTCTCCCTGTGTTTGCGTGGGTTTCCTCTGGGTTCTCCGGTTTCCACCCACACTCCAAAGACATACTGATAGGGAATAGATTGTGAGTCCCGATGGGGACAGTGCTGATATTATAATGGGTATACAAGTGAGTAAAATAAATATGTGTGAAAACCACAGATAGAACACATACATGAAAAACGGACGTGTGAATGAGGCTTTAGTCACAATTTTGTGAACATCTTTGCCAAAAAAAAGCCATAAAAACGGTGCATATAATTTAACCCTTCAATAAGTACGTCAGTGTATCTTCCCTCGTGAATTAGACAGAAAATGCATAGATTAATAATGTATAGATAGATATTTGCATTTATAAATATTTTATTCTTAGCTTTTTCTTCACTGTGGTTTAGCTGCTTTTATTGCAACCACCTTATCTTTATTCCTCATAGATGTGTTCTTAATGGAGAAGAACTTAAAAGAAGTCTGAAAAAAAAAATAGTGGGTATAAAGCTATACTTTGTGCCCACAACTACATATGTTTTAATGAGTTCATGCTTTAACGAAACAGAACAAAACACAGGATTATCGTCTACAGTCCTTTAGAAAACTAGGAGAGCGATCTAAAAGTTTTATAGCAACTCTTTCCACTGTAAATCCCACAAACAGCTGCTGGATGAGGTTGCACAGAAAAAAGAAAATCCCTAATCAGACATACAGTGTGTGCGCAGCTATTGGTGTGTGCGCAGCTATTGGTGTGTGCGCAGCTATTGGTGTGTGTGCAGCTATTCGTGTGTGCGCAGCTATTCGTGTGTGCGCAGCTATTGGTGTGTGCGCAGCTATTCGTGTGTGCGCAGCTATTCGTGTGTGCGCAGCTATTCGTGTGTGCGCAGCTATTCGTGTGTGCGCAGCTATTGGTGTGTGCGCAGCTATTGGTGTGTGCGCAGCTATTCGTGTGTGCGCAGCTATTCGTGTGCTAAGAGAATTATATGGATCCGTATATTCTCTGGTTCATGAAATAGCCAACTCCTTCTTCGGATTTCTTCCTGGAAATGTCTCTCCTCCTTTATTGCCCCAGGCTTCTTCTCATTGATCGATATCGGGACATTGCAATAAAAGTCTCCAATCATTCGTGGTATCAGAATTTCTTAGAATAAATTAAATAGTAAACGCTAATCGTGAAGCCAAGGCCCTTGGGCAAACTGAAAACTCATGAAATTCTTCCACCCCAAGAAGGTGATCACTGCTGTACCTGCCGGTCCAGCCACTAGCTGGTTACCATCCTGACTAATAATGCGCTGTCACCAATCACTGCCCATTACAGTGATGTTTCATCCATATTATATTATGTAACATTTTTAAAGGTGGTAAGTAGCAATTTGCAGGGAACAGGTAGTGGTGACATGGAAGGCGAAGAACCACTAAGGTGAGTAATCAGGTGCTAAGTACATTGCAAAAAGAAGACATTGTGCTGTACATTATGCCAGAACAGCAGAAAAAACATGGAACGCACATCGAAAAATTGTACCATTTACAAAACTGAACATGAGGTTCTTCGTATAAGATTCTGATCAGATTGTATGAAGCCCACTACTATGTCACGGTGATCCACTCAGTGGGTCCCTAGCCTAAAAGGTGCAGTGCCATGCACACACCACCACCAAAGCGATAGTGCACAAGCAGGGGGAGCAGCCTGGTGCCCACAGCACCTATGCTGCAAGACAAAGCCCCCATGGCTCCAGGTCCCAATACTCCACAGGCACACCACCTAGCAGCTTTAGATCAATGTATGATATTTGGATGTACTGTACAGTCCATGTCTTCTCTACAGTTCTGGCATATTCTGCATGCATACCATAGGTTTATTGTGATAAGAGGGCGCTTCCCGACAAAGTATGAAAAAGGCCACAAAAGATTTACAATTGTTTTACGAGAACAACAGCTACCATTGTTCCAACAACCAATTCCGATGTACTTAAAGGGGTTGTCTGAAACTTAACAGTTAACCGAATACTCAGTGTCCAACTATTTCATTTTAAAAACTAACTACTTTTGTAATGTTCATCAATTAAAACTTCCCTGTCACTCGCCCCAGCTTCTTTTCCCACCCTGAAGTGGGACGTCATCAGGGGGCTGGCATTGCAGTCATTCCCCAAGGCTGCTGCCATCGCCTGGACATAGGAAGTCATCAGAGACCTCCAGTTCAGGGTCTAGGCTTGTCTCTGTTCTACAGCAATCTTTCACTTTCAATGTGCACTGCCAGCGTGTTTCCTCGCCAGCTCTAAAGAGAAGTGGAGAGGTGGCAAGGAAGAGCACTGCCAATGTGTGTTGAAAAGGAGAGAAATCGGTGAGCAGGGAGAGCATACTAAGAATGCAACAGAATTGACAACCAATTAGTAGAAGACAGACAAGCTCAGCCCCTTTAACCAATGTCACTGATAACATCCTGTTTCAGGGTAGTGATAGCAGATGTGAGGCGAGACTGAAGAGCCTGATGACTAGAGATAAGTGAATCCGAATTGTAAAGTTTGGGGTGCGTACCGGATATCTAGTTTACAGTTTGAGAATTCGGTCGGGAGGGAGGAGAGAGAGGGACAGAAGAATGCTTATACAAATGTAGTTTGATGAACGCGCACAGAGACAATGGAGAAGATGGAGAAATTAAATTCTCTATCTTCTCCACATCTGTGCTCCGATTTTCTCATGCCAGAGAATCTGATTACAGTAAGAGGACAGTCAGATCAAACTCTGACAGTTTGTGATATCTATATCACATACTTGCGGTCACATGACTGCTGTCTCCTGGTACCGGAGAATCATCACAGCGTGCACGTACATACAAGGACTGTAGACTTAATTAAGACTGGACAACCCCTTCGAATGACCGCTCGGTCTTGCCACCTGCACCAGAGAATCCTGCCAGTACATGCTTGTTGCGATGTGCGGATTCACAAGTCTGCAGTCACATAGAGTGACTGTACACATTTGTGCCAAACCTGGACATCCCCTTTAAATGGCCTGTACAATCCAGTACATATCTAGTCATGCTCTCAGCTAAGAAGTGCATACTATTGTACCCAGTTAAGTAATGATGATCTATTACTGCAGAATGATACTTTGTAGCAACTATTAGTAAGCTTTATGTCACTGATAATTATGTAAAGTATTTATTCAAGTAGTGGTACCCATAGTCGAGAGCAGATCAGTTGGGGTCCCAACGGAGAATTAAGGATAATTTCCCCTTTCAACTTTATTTACTAATTTGTCTGTCTTTTCAATATATGATTGAAAAATAATAAATCATCTGGTACTCGGCCTCCCAGGTTCCAGCACTATGCACTACTTGCTCCATTGACATAACAGTGCTTAACGGAGCAGTGATTGGCTGCAGACCTGTAGATGTGATGACACCACTACAGCCTGTGCACAATTACTGGAGCAGCAGCAAACATGCAGCACTTGACCGGGGAGGGTGAGTACCAGCGGATTTTATTATATTTAATACGGCCAGGACAAATGATCACACAGTAATCACATATCTCATTTGCAATTAAGTTTTCATTCCCCTTTATTAGTGCAACAATAAAATGTATTTGACAAAATAAATGACTAAAAACACATTACTGATAAGTAGACACATCTGTGGGTGTATTAGATTATAGAGATAGAAAATGATGACATATAAGTGGATAGGGCAGTGGTACCTGCCAGTCATATGTCTGATGCATATTCCGTATAGATCTTTATTATGTTATGTAATAGCTGCAGTAGGAAACGCATTGGTAGTAATGCTAGGTAATAGCACCATCTAGTGGCTGGATTCATTATTTACTCACTGTGGCCACTTGAACTCTGCACTATTCTGGATCATTATTCACAAGCCATAAACAGGAACGTCACCAAAACACAGAAGAGATGTCAACATTTCCATTATCATTTTTCTACATGAATGTTTCACTCCGCATTTTGGCTTACAAATACCAACCAAATCCTGCTTTGTGGAAGTTGCCTGAGGTGCACTAGATTAGGGACATATTTTTAGAACATGGTTACAAAGGACCTGACGATATCTGGCTAACAAACACTGGTGGAAAATAGTGGCCACAAGTGGCCGAAAGGGCGATCACAGCCAGGAGTGGATGCAAAAGGATTGGGAAATATATAAGATCCACTCAAAAACAAACTACAGTGGCAAATTACTCATCCAAGCCCTCAGAAGATGTACTCCGTGATCCTTCACTACAATGCCCCAGGCCACCTGGAGATCAAATAATAAAACCACTGTGTTAGGTAACAAGAATCTTTCCACTACTAGGACCATGCAATAATCACCTTGTTACTATAGGAAGACCCAAAAAACATAATGAAAGCTGGCACATCTACACAGAAACCGGGTGTGTGCCACTTACTAGGAAACCATTCCAAGAAACATGAAACCCCCCCCCAAAAAAATGGATTTTTAGAGGTTTATGAATAAAATACTATAACTTTATTGAATACATACAAATTGATTAAAAAGTACAAAAAAGTAAATAACAGACATGTGTAGGAGGACAAGGAAAGGTAATGGTAAGTAGAGGCGAGGGGGCGAGTAGACCAGGGAGCCTAAATATAAGTAATAATATAATAATAGTAGTAATATATAAGTAATAGTATGCTGAGGAAAAAGTAGCACAAAATGCCTAGATGAAAGACTCAGAAAATATGGCTTAAAAGTTGTAAACTCCAATATGCACACCAGTGTTCAAAGGCTTACCCGGGGGAGGACTGACGCCCAATGGATGACAAATTAGGCCAGTGCCGCTTCCCGACGCGCGTTTCGCATGGAGTGTATCCAGCTTTTTCAAGGGAAGATATTACTACTGTGCTGCAAGGACCTTCAAATAGTCAGGTGACAAGTCACGTGGTGCACCACGTGGTATAGTTACATTCAGTGATCAACCTCCAGATGTTTTTTTTTTTTCTTCTAAATAAAAAAAAAAAAAGTTTACTCCAAACACACACACACACACCTGAATAAAATTTGGTGCACACTGCATACATGAAAAATGTTGTCCAACACCCGGTATTCAGCAGAGGAGGCATGTGCTTTACTTGCCTCCAACATTGACAGTGAGGGAGAGGATCCCACCTTCCTTTATTTTTCATTCTCCACCTCCTCTTCCTTCAGTGATACTGAACCGCCAAGCTGACGCCCAAGGACAGAAAATGAACTAGCGCCCACCGTTACTGACCCCATATGGACCTCAACCCCTGAAGATTATGAGTGACTGATTCCTGATTTTGTGGCGCAATCAGGAATCAAATTTGACACCACCAGCCTCACAAAAATAGACTTTTTCAAAGTCTTTTTCACTGAGGATTTTGTAAACCTCATGATAGCTCAGACAAATTTGTATGCCTAGCAATTTTTTGCACAAAACCGGCCTTGATCATTTTCTAACTGGACTCCTTTGGACGCAGTAGAAATGATGACGTTCTGGGGCCTGGTCCTTCACATGGGGCTAGTGAAGAAGCCAGAGCTTCGGAAATATTGGAGTGTTGACATTTTGTATAACACTCCAGTGTTCTGCTTGGCCATGACCCGTAAACGTTTTGAGGCAATCCACAAATTCTTGCATTACAGTGATAATGCACGGTGTCCTCCCTGAGATGACCACAACTTTGACTGTCTTTTCAAAGTTCCGCTGCTCATTGAGCACTTCAGCAATACATTTTAAGGAGAGGCTCAAATTCCAACACTACCTGCCCAATAAGAGGGCCAAGAAATAAACTCTACAGACTGTATGAGAGTGCCTCAGAGTACACCCACAGATTTAGAGTTTATGAAGGGAAGGACACCCGGATTCAACCTCTTGAATGCTCCCCTGTCCTGGGAGTAAGTGGGAAAATTGTGTGGGATTTGGTGCACCCACTGCTGGATCAAGGTTATCATCTCTATGTAAATAACTTTTATACCAGCATCCCACTCTTCAAGTCCCTCTCTGTGCGACGTACCGCGGCCTGCGTTAATGTCTGCAAAAATCAGAGAGGCGTCCCTAAGACGCTAATTGGGCAGCTGCTCAGAAAGGGTGAGAGCAGAGACCAATGTAGTAACAACATGCTTGTGGTTGAGTACAAGGACAAGAGGGATGTCCTTTTCTTGACCACCATACAGGGTGATGGCAGCACCCTCAGCACTGAACGAGGTACCTCTACACAGGTCCACAAACCAAACTGTGTACTGGGGTACAACAAGTACATGGGGGGAGTTGATCTCTCTGATCAAGTCCTCCAGCTGTACAGTGCGATGAGAAAAGCCAAGGCAATGTACAACACTTTCTTGCTATCACGATGTGCAGGCCAGACCGGTAAAATGTACCATTAGTTCCAGGAGGTAGTAATCAAGGTACTAATCTTTGGAGACCATGAAGGAGAGGGCCCCAGTGCTTCCGGAACTGAAGGTGCTTGTATCGTACCAGGCCAACATTTCCACAGGGAGGTCCCTCAAACCACAAAAAAGAAAGGTCACAAAAGAGGTGCCGAGTGTGTTACAGAAGGGGGATATGTAAAGACACAACTTATCAATGCGACACCTGCCCCAACAACCTTGGCCTGTGTATAAAAGAATGCTTCAGACTGTACCACACATACATGGACTACTAAATTAATTTCTGACTTAACACAACTCACTTATGCCAACCTGACGTACACTACATAACTCACGTATGCCAACGTGATGCACTCTAGACAATTTACGTATGCTACTACATTATACAATTCACACACCAGGACGCACTAGATCAATTCCAAAATAGGGTCACTTGTGGGGGGTTTCCACTGTTGATTTTCTGACTTGATTTTTTATTTTCACGGCTCTACGTTATAAACTTCTGTGAAACACTTGGGGATTCAAAGTGCTCACCGCACATCTAGATAAGTTCCTTGAGGGGTCTAGTTTCAAAATGCGGTCACTTGTGGGGGGTTTCCACTATTTAGGCACAACAGGGGCTGTCCAAATCCGACATAGCATCAGCTCTTAATTCCAGAAACTTCTGCATTCAAAATGTCAAACCGTGCTCCTTCCCTTCCGAGCTCTGTTGTGCACTCAAACAGTGGTTTTCCTCCACATATGGGGTATCGGCATGTTCAGGAGAAATTGCACTACAAATTTTGGGGTCCATTTTTTCCCGTTCTCATTGTAAAAATAAATAAAATTTTAGTGAAAAAAAGGTTAAATGTTTCCTTCCACACTGCTTCAGCTCCTGTGAAGCACCTAAAGGGTTAATAAACTTCTTTAAAGTGGTTTTGAGCACCTTGAGGGGAGCAGTTTTTAGAATGGTGTCACTTTTGGGTATTATCTGTCAAATAGAACTCTCAAAGTCACTTCAAATGTGATGTGGTCCCTAAGAAAAATTGTTTTGTAAATTTTGTTGGAAAAATGAGAAATCGCTGGTCAACTTTTAACCCTTATAGCTCCCTAACAAAAAAATTTAGTTTGAGAAACTGTGCTCATGTAACATAGACATGTGGGAAATGTTATTTATTAATTATTTTGCCTGACATATCTCTTTGATTTAAGGGCATAAAAATTCAAAGTTTGAAAACTGCAAAATTTTTTAAATTTTCGCCAAATTTCCATTTTTTTTCACAAATAAATGCAAGTCATGTCGAATACATTTTACCACAATCATGAAGTGCAATATGTCATGAAAAATATCTATCCTGAAATGGAATCAATAAAATTGGTGTCTAGCTCAGCAAAAAATAAGCCCCATACAGCTCCATCAATCAAACAACGAAAACGTTATGAGTCTTGAAAAATGGAGAAACAATCACATTTTTTTTTTTTTTTTTTTTTACAAATTTACAATTTTATTTCACCACTAAATTTGGTATCGCCTTAATCGTACTAACCTGGACAATCATGATGCCAGGTCATTTTACAACACAATGTCCATGGTAAAAACAACAAATGTAGTTAAGAGTTGCATTTTTGTTTTGCAATTTCAATGCACTTGCAATTTTTTTCCCCACTTTCCAGTACACTATGTGGTAACATGAAAGGTTGCATTCACAAGTGCAACTCATCCTGAAAAAAAAGAAAGACCTCGTAGTGTATGTGGACAGAAAAATGTAAAAGTTACAGAAGAAGGGGAAAAAATGAAATCGGATATGTTGGGAAGGAGTTAAAAGTAGCAGCAGCATGGAGGACATTATACAGCAGTACTAAGCAATGCAACAGCTCTTTATTCCCCTCTTTATAGACTAGAATAGACAGCTGTAATCTGATCCCTCAGTGAGTTAGCAGAAGGTCTTGTTTTAAATCATCAATTCTAAATTCTTCAGATTAGATGAGAAGTCCAGGAGGCGGAGTTGATAAGTAGAAATGGCTCATAAGTAAAGATGAATGAATCCGAACTTAAAAATTTGGGGTTCATAAAGGATAGTCAGTATCAGGAGGTAAATGCCGAACATGGACTTCTCCCAGAAGTCTGTTGAAATGTTCGGAGTTCTAGGGGAAGTTAGAGAGAGGGAGAGAGAAAACGTTTCCAGATCAAAAGTTCGGGTCCCGATTATTTTCAATGAAGTTTGAGTTCTGGTTTATTTCGGGTACACTTCTGGTATCCAAACCAAACTTTGAAATAAAGTTCGGGCAAGGTACCAGAACCTGAACTTCTACGGGTCCGCTCATCCCTACTGATAAGTGGAAAACATAAGAGTATTTCTCTAATAATATATACAGTACAGACCAAAAGTTTGGACACACCTTCTCATTTAAAGATTTTTCTGTATTTTCATGACTATGAAAATTGTACATTCACACTGAAGGCATCAAAACTATGAATTAACACATGTGGAATTATATACTTAACAAAAAAGTGTGAAACAACTGAAAATATGTCTTATATTCTAGGTTCTTCAAAGTAGCCACCTTTTGCTTTGATGACTGCTTTGCACACTCTTGGCATTCTCTTGATGAGCTTCAAGAGGTAGTCACCGGAAATGGTCTTCCAACAATCTTGAAGGAGTTCCCAGAGATGCTTAGCACTTGTTGGCCCTTTTGCCTTCATTCTGCGGTCCAGCTCACCCCAAACCATCTCGATTGGGCTCAGATCTGGTGACTGTGGAGGCCAGGTCATCTGGCGTAGCACCCCATCACTCTCCTTCTTGGTCAAATAGCCCTTACACAGCCTGGAGGTGTGTTTGGGGTCATGGTCCTGTTGAAAAATAAATGATGGTCCAACTAAACGCAAACCGGATGGAATAGCATGCCGCTGCAAGATGCTGTGGTAGCCATGCTGGTCCAGTATGCCATCAATTTTGAATAAATCCCCAACAGTGTCACCAGCAAAGCACCCCCACACCATCACACCTCCTCCTCCATGCTTCACGGTGGGAACCAGGCATGTAGAGTCCATCCGTTCACCTTTTCTGCGTCGCACAAAGACACGGTGGTTGGAACCAAAGATCTCAAATTTGGACTCATCAGACCAAAGGACAGATTTCCACTGGTCTAATGTCCATTCCTTGTGTTCTTTAGCTCAAACAAGTCTCTTCTGCTTGTTGCCTGTCCTTAGCAGTGGTTTCCTAGCAGCTATTTTACCATGAAGGCCTGCTGCACAAAGTCTCCTCTTAACAGTTGTTGTAGAGATGTGTCTGCTGCTAGAACTCTGTGTGGCATTGACCTGGTCTCTAATCTGAGCTGCTGTTAACCTGCGATTTCTGAGGCTGGTGACTCGGATAAACTTATCCTCAGAAGCAGAGGTGACTCTTGGTCTTCCTTTCCTGGGGCGGTCCTCATGTGAGCCAGTTTCTTTGTAGCGCTTGATGGTTTTTGCAACTGCACTTGGGGACACTTTCAAAGTTTTCCCAATTTTTCGCACTGACTGACCTTCATTTCTTAAAGTAATGATGGCCACTCGTTTTTCTTTACTTAGCAGCTTTTTTCTTGCCATAATACAAATTCTAACAGTCTATTCAGTAGGACTATCAGCTGTGTATCCACCAGACTTCTGCACAACACAACTGATGGTCCCAACCCCATTTATAAGGCAAGAAATCCCACTTATTAAACCTGACAGGGCAAACCATTTCCGGTGACTACCTCTTGAAGCTCATCAAGAGAATGCCAAGAGTGTGCAAAGCAGTCATCAAAGCAAAAGGTGGCTACTTTGAAGAACCTAGAATATAAGACATATTTTCAGTTGTTTCACACTTTTTTGTTAAGTATATAATTCCACATGTGTTAATTCATAGTTTTGATGCCTTCAGTGTGAATGTACAATTTTCATAGTCATGAAAAATCTTTAAATGAGAAGGTGTGTCCAAACTTTTGGTCTGTACTGTATATATATTGTATTCACTTGTACTATTGATTCATGCAAAGTTTGTTTAAACAATAGTGACCATTAAATGTCTAAAGAGAAAGGTGTCAAGCACAAGCTGCAGTCCCTAGAGGATATCTGCCATGCTATTTCAGCACTCTGATCTCCTGGGTACCTCATTGCATGCCACAACTTCTAATGACAAGCACAAAAACAACAAATCCCATCACTGATCTGTGACACAATATTTATCCTTTATGGATAGATGTCGAGAGTAAAATTAAAACAGAGCATACCATAAAACAATGTGTGTGTTCAGGGTGGATGATGGGCAATAACTAGCATATGAGGTGCTCCACTGCTTCAGTTTTGCACAGACACACACTTTGAAATAGGTGTATAGCTTTTATTGAGATCAATACGAACATGTGTCAGGGAGAGAACCTCTTTCTTACACAATAGATTATGGGAAAAAATAGAAAAAAATATTTATACATGAAAAGCTCCAACCATGACTACAAGTGTGAGGAGTCAATTTAGAAAAATAACTACATGATACATATGTTCAAAAGTACTAAATGTACTGAGATTTTTAGCGCTTTTCAACCTTATTATTTTCCATGCACCTTTTGACATGATCTCCATGTTGAAGAGAGAGGTCCACACCCTGAAATATGTCTATATTGATCTTAAAGAACACTACATAACCTGAGCTTCCCTTAAAGGGTGCTCGGGCCCTGATTCAAAGTGATTACATCAGAATTTTGGCATAAAGTTGGCAGAGTTGTGCAAATATTTTGCAACTTTTGGCGTTTTCACACTACTTTCACCCAGCTGCACCAATATGGGCAGAGCTAGGACAGGGGTGTGACGCTGCAGCTTGTCTAGCTCATATTGGGCAGTGGTGTACCAAATGCCAGAAATCTTACTCTAGTCACTGACTCGAGTAAGATTTGTGGCAAAGTGCATGCCACTTTTCGGACTCACCCGATTTATTAAGTTGTGTGCGCCTCTTACTGAATTAGCAGTCTGTCTCCAGCACACGCTGTCATCAAGGCTAACATGAACATCACCATTCTTGATGATTCGGGGCCATACACTTCTTGTACATTTCTGCATTAGACTGCAATATACTGGCCAGACCACGGACAAACAAAGGACCTCCATCTATCAATGAAAGCCTGTCAATACTTTTAACACATACATTATGACCTTTCCTGGTGTACACGCTGCACATCTATAATATAATGTCCGAAGCCGGAATGGCTGTGCCTGCGCAGTGTAGCCGGAGTCAGAAGGACCCATCCAGTGTTAATACAAAGGCGACCCACTGCCTCGAGGTGACAGGGAGGGGGACGAGGCTGGAAGAGGAGGGTGGCGCCGGAGTCAAAGCCTGTGCATACCGCGATCTCCAGCACCATTTTATTGAAAACAAATTTGCACACACAGTGTCTTCAACAAGATGGCGTCAGAGTGGTCGCTGTAGCCGCACCCCCAGCCATGACTGACAGCCGGCCTCAATGTAGAGCCAGCGTCAGTGAGGGCCAGAGCCGCAGATACCGCAGTCGCTCTGTATACTCACTCATAGAGCAATGACTGAACTCACGGCGCCCCCTCCTCCATGACTGAAACCGAATGCTGGCGGGAAGAATAAAGCATAATAACGCTATTAACCTGCAGATTAACCACATTAACATAGTACAAAAATGTACCAATAAAAATGCTCGCCACCAGGGCGTAGAACGGGTTCAACAGCTAGTATGTGAGAAGACTCTTCAGGAGCTGAAAGTTATGCATTTAAATCACCACAATACTTTTGCATTTAAAGGTGCTGTGTCGTCTTTGGCAGGAGCACATCGCTCGCCAGGCTTCATGCTTGTTGTGGGCAGTGCGCTTCTGCTTGACTGATAGCTCGGACCAGTAGCATTGCTGCTCCGCTGGCCAAACAGTGTACATTCTAATTCACCAAATAGCGGCAGCTTTGACTGCAATATCAGAGAAGCGCAGCTGCATTGTAGATGGCTGGACCATGAGCTAATAGTGAGCTAGAGATCAGAGCAGTGCTTACAAGCTCTGCAGCAGAGCTTGTAAGCACCATACTGCTTTCCCAAGCAACAAGCAATAAACTACTAAATTAAAAATCCCTCCGTTCTTGAAAATGGAGAGGATTTTTAGCAACAAGTAAATTGCAAAGTTGCTTGGTTTTACAAGCACTTTGCAATTTTAACCCTAAGAATAACTATTTAATGTGATTTTCTAAAACTATAACTACATTCTTTTTGGTTTTCAGTCTTTTATGTGTAAATAACTTTTTTTTGTCATTTCTGCTGCTTCACAACAACAGTGAACTTCTTCACCTGGTCTCTCCTGTTTCTTGGATACATCATCTAACGTAGGCAATCTTGAGGCGGTCTGCGGTGATGAAGATTGCTCTGGTAAACCTCTGTATACAGAGTGTCACACTAGGCTTAAAATTAAGCACAATGGTGGCAAGGTGATTTATAGCTGCATGAGATAAAGATTAACATGACCTTTCATTTACTAGTCTGGTATATAAGATTTGTATCCATATTTCATGAGCTAATTCAGATTAACAGTTCTATCTACAGGTCAGAGTATGGACGAATTGTGGGTCATTTATGTAGCATTAAACAAGATGAAAAAGAAATGCAGAATTTTTCGGAATGTCAGTACTTATCAGGGCTGGGCCTTAGGGGTGCACACGGCTCTGTACCCTCCAGGCATGCTGGATAAGTATATGACTGTATTTCTCATTGAGGACACCATTAGGCTATGTTCACACATGTTGGGTTTTTCAGCGTTTTTTGCTGCAAATTTTTATGCAAATTTTCAGCTGTGATTTGCAGCAAAGTCTATGAGAAACTAGAATTCTCTGTTCATATATCATGGTTTTTTTTTGTTGCATATTTTGTGCCTTGCTTGGATTTTTGGAAAATAGAGCATGTCACTTCTTTCAGCATTTTTTCACCCATAGAAAGTAATGGGTGGTGAAAAAAACGCTGAAAAAATGAATCAAAAACACACCAAAATTTGCATCAGCGTTTTTTCAGTGTTTTTGATGGCAAAATAGAATGGGGTTCTTTTTTTCACAGAACTTTATGTACATGCATAGAGACAGAAGGACAGTGAAAATAATGATGAAAAAACACAAAAAGAAATGCAGCAAAACCTGCGTTTTTGACGCAGCTGATTTCCTGCCAGAGATTAGGTTTTGCTGCAGATTTGTGACGCTGAAAAACCCAACATGTGTGAACATAGCCTTAATCCTAACCAAATTCCCAACTCCATTTGCTAAAATGCAGCCCCAAACTCACAAAGAAGCTCCAACATGCCTCACTGTTGTCTGCAGACATTCATTAAAGAGGTTGTTCGGTCTTAAACTATAAGTCTAATAAATTTGGAGCCAATCACACGCCTTTATAATATGATTATATTAGACATCATTTCTGAGAATTTGAATTGAACAGCGCTGCGGAATATGTTGGCGCTATATAAATTAAGATTATTATTATTAAATTATTATTAAACAGATAGCAGAGGATCGGTGAGGTGAATATTGCTTATTTCTTATCCCACTCTGAGTATTTAGTAAAAAATGTTAACTGACCAGTGTGACAGAGTCACTGGTGTGGTATACGAGGGGAGGTATGTGTCACTCAGGTTGCTAGCCTGTGTGAACTGAAACCTGTAAAATTTCTGCCAGCATGTTATATGCTGGGGGTTAACTCACTAAAGGGTGTGTGGTTTTATGTGAATGGCAAAGAGGGTAGGAAGCCATTCACACTACCTCCTCTCAGGGTATGGCTGAGCAAGGTTTAAATGCTCAGTCACCATTTTTTTTTCAGTTGTTGTGTCTGGAGAGGCAAAGTCTCCAGACTGGAAAAGCCACAGCTCAGAGAGGATCTGAAAGCTGGGACTACAACCTGTGTGGGCGAACCCCACGCTGCTATGGACTGTGCTATCGTTTATCTTTTGCTTTGTTGTTTTGCCAGTAAGGCTGTGTTTATCTTTGCTGGAGCAGCAGGGCTTTATGCCACATAATAAAGCCTGCAGAGAAAACACGGTTCCTGAGTCTACTTCCGGAAGCGGCCGAGTGAGGCGTCTTACCACACCAGAAATCAGTTTCATCAAAATCTCACAGTGTAAACAGTTGTAAGATCACCCGATGAACGAGCAAACACTCATTTATCAGGTGAAATGACCTTTTGAGCTGCACAAAAGATCATGGCTCTCAGAAGCATATCATCCACTGTAAACAGGGCCTGCACTGTCGAGATCAATGGCAGCCTATGCGCACTGAGCCCTGTATTACAAATCGTTCAGCGCACAAAGTTGGAGCAGTCTACCTTTGTACTCAGGCTTTTATGTGACAGATCAACAAAGAAGTTGCTGATCGGCGGTTGTTTAGTGCCGCCACTCGGTTCGTGAGAACCAACCTTTATTTATCCCCTCTTCAGTTTATAGTCATTTGCTTTTTCCAATTAAACTATAATAAAGAAATTACGGATTCTATAATGATTACATAAGAGTTATACCTATGATCTGCAATAATCATAGCCATGTAAAAATCACATAAAGCTTCATGTTCTCACATGCTGTGTTCTGGTAAGGAGTGAAGCTCTGGAGAAAAGGAACATGCAATAAGATACCATCCCTATGCAATTAAATAGCTATTTAACATTGAACCAGTGAAAAGTCCTTGGGGTCCTGTTTAGAGAAGATAGGCAGCTATGGATTAATCACGTCACTTGTTATGCTGGAAAACAACACAAGATGCTCTTTGAGGCCATGTCTTGTTAACGATCAGTATGCTATAACTGAAGCGGATGCAATACTCACAAATATCAATAGCCTACAGAATGACAGACATCACATCGCAAAAATATTAGAATCCAAATTTAGGTATTCACCCCTCTCTCCAGATCCGAGTCCAAGTGGTAAAAGAACCATGTTTCCAGCATAGACGAGGGTTATCACATTGTAGTTTGTAGAATAAAGGCATTCCTATCAAGTTTCCATTGAGCATTCTATCTGAAGAGCTGAAAAATGATGTTGAGGTGTCAACAAGTTCATTCCCTTGAACGAGCCAAACAGAATATAAAGAATAAAACTTTAGACCCCACGTATCCTTCTTCTTGGCTGTGTTTGGCTTTTTTTTTCCCAGCACAAAAGTGTAGTTTGAGGGGAAGGGTAGGAAGGGTTTTCAGGTATATTTGAAGCAAATTTGACCCCAGATTTCACAATACAAACTGCATACGTTAATAAATGGCTCTTCTAGTCCTTATGAGGCTAGTGTGCTTATTTTTAAAACCATGTTAAAATGGTTGCCCTTTAATGAGGTTCTATAAAAATGATGCCATGGCCAACAAGAACATCAGAAAGCACTCCCTCCCAGCTAGGGACTGATTTTAGACAATATAGCACTACACTGTCATATGTACCATAATAACTACACCATGTAGAACCCTACAGCTGCCACAGTGCACCCAAAATGTATGCCGTTCCTAAATAATAACCCCTTACATTCTTCCTGCTGTGGCCTATTTTCATTACTTCCTCTCCTTACAATAGCCATAGCTTTTTTATTTCTCCATCGAAATACTGGTAGGAGACATCATTCACTTTAACATATAATGTACTAAAGAACGGGAGAAAAATTGCAACTGAAGTGAAGTGGTGAAAAAGAAATGCAATTCTGCCATTGTTTTTGTTATTACGTTTTAGTGTTAAATGTGTGGTAAAAGTTATCGGGAAACATGATTCTCCAAGTCACTGCGATTCTGCCAATATCAAACTCGCAAAGTTCTTGTTATTTAGAGGTTAAAAAAGTTTCAGAAATTTGTTAAAAAAAAAAATGGTTTGTGTTACCACTTTACAGACCAAAGATTTTCAGTTTCTATTGATGAAGCTAAGTGAGGGTTTGTTTGCTTGGCGTGCTTACATTTTCATTACATACAGTGCCTTGAAAAAGTATTCATACTCTGTGAACTATTGCACATGTTTTCACATTACACCCACAAACTTAAATGTATTTTATTGGGATTTTATATGAGATACCAGCACAAAGAAGCAAGTATTTGTGAAGAGTAAATGGTACATGGTTTTCTTAATATTTTAAAAATCTAAATCTGAAAATTGTGATGAGTCAACACTTTGTATACAACCACCTTTCTCTGCAATTACTGCTGCAAGTCTTTTGGGTTATGTCTCTACCAATTTTGCACATCTAGAGGATGACTTTTTTTTCCCATTCTTCTTTCCAAGTTTGATTAACTGCAGCATTTAAATGGTTAAACAACAGCGATCAGGGTACATTCTGGCCGCAGCTGTTACACGCAGATGCCGGCTGTGTAAGACAGATGGCACCTGCCTGGTAAAGTGTGGGCTGAGCTCCATATATAAACAATTAATTAAAGCATCATCACAGGTATTGAGGCGACTTAGGCTGTGTGCCCACAATGTGTTTTTTAAGCGTTTCCGCAGTGGCAATTCCGCTGCAGAAACGCTTAAAAAACGCTTGGTAGAAGGTCTGCCATGTTCCCCAATGATAATCCGCATGTGCTGTGCACATGCTGCGGAAATTTCCGCTGCGGATTATCATTGCGGGAAAAAACGCAGCACTACCAATTATTTTGTGGAAGCACTGCGTTTTCGCCGCCATTGACTTACATTGGAACGCATGGATTACGCATCACTGCATCTGTACATGCAGAATCCATGCGTTTCTGTGCGGATGGTACCCGGGTCTGGAGGAGAGGAGACTCTCCTCCGGACCCGGGTACCATAGAACATGTAAAAAAAAGAATAAAATAAAAAATAAATATTATACTTACCTTCTGATGGCCCCCGGTGTGCTTGTCTTCGCTTGCCGGCAGATCGCGGTGGACTGAAGGACCTGCGCTGACGTCATTTATTCATGTGACGGCAAGTCCTTGAGTGTAGTGTACCGCGAGCTGCCCGCACGCCAGGACGGATCGAATAAAGACTCCGGGGACCATTGGAAGGTAAGTTTATATTTATTTTTTATCATTCTTTACGGTCACACTATATAAATACATGCTGTTTGCATGGATTTATATAGTGTGACCAAGTTGTCAAGCACTTTCCAAGTGATGCTAAAATCACTTGGAAAGCGCTTGACAACCCGCATGTGGAAATGCATTTGAAGAACGCTTCACATCCGCATGTCCCTGGCAGGAAAAACGCATGTACAATCCTCATGTACAATCCGCATGCGTTTTTTCAGCCAGGGAGATGCAGAAACGCTCAGGAAAAAATCCGGAGCATTTCTGCATCGTGGGCACATTGCCTTAGACTCAATTCCCCAGATGAAGCTGGCATCTGGTGAAACATCTTGGGACGGCTACTGGGTTTATTTTAATTTAGAGATTGTGTGTCCATGGTGCTATCAATAGAGCAGGCCTGCACAACATGCAGTCGCTGAAGAATGCTGTGCAGCTCGTGTAGCTGTCCGGGATGCAACAGCTGCTCCTTCACATATTAAAATGTATTCGCGTCTTTCAGATGCGAATACATTTGAACACTGTGGTGCCGGGACTGGGGCAGAGAAAGCGTTTGTCAAACCCTGTCCTGACATGCAGCGGCGTGATGAGGTCAGCACTCTGCTGACATCACACTGCTGCTAGTGCCTGCCTGGGACTTGGAAAGATGCTGTTTGGGGAAGGTATAGAAAGGCGCAGTATGTGGGGGGGACATTATGGAAAGGGATTGTGTGGGGGATATTATACAGATTGACAGAGTGGGAGCAAGGCAGTGTGTAGGGGGTATTTTATAGAGAGGCAGTATGGGGGAGCATGTATTGACGGGTGGTTCTGGCACGGCATTCATGTACTGACGGTGGTTCTGGCGCTGCATTCATGTACTGACGGGTCTGGCACTGCATTCATGTACTGACGGTGGCTCTGGCACTGCATTCATGTACTGACGGTGGCTCTGGCATTGCATTCATGTACTGACGGTGGTTCTGGCACTGCATTCATGTACTGATAGTAGATCTGATGCTGCATTCATGTACCGATGGTGGTTTTGGTGATGTATTCATGTAACTTCCCCTTTAAAAAAAAAAAATGCGGCCCTTGGGATTGGTTCAGTATGGCATTGTGGCCAATGGACCGAAAAATGTTGTGTACGCCTGCAACAGAAGGATACCAGCGAAACACAGTAGACGAAGGGAGCAGAATACAGCCATCCGACGATCCACTGTATGCAGTGATAAATACAAACTATTCTATGTCTTGATGGTTACTAAATAGCGATACATAAACACTAACACACTTTCTTAGGTTTTTAAACACAATTCAGAGGTCCTTACTATACATGTAAAAGTTATGTTTTCTTACTGATCTGGAAATAAGTGGATTTGCAGTGCCCTTTAAGCCTACAAAAATAATTCATAAAAACTCCATCCATGTTAACCCGATGTAGGACACATTATTATATCCTACCTCGGAAAGGTGTTAAATGCCTTTAGCAACTTGTGTAATTTTCAGCAATAACGTCTCCTTAAAGGGGTTGTCATATTTTCTATCTTCAAGATCAAACTGCTTCCCAGCCTTCTGGCTTTCTGCTTGCCGAGTGGCATTGCGCTGCTGATGATTGACATTTTTTACTGGCGGCATGGATATCTCAAGTGGCTTAAACTGTGAAAGCAGAGGCAGCTATCAGGACAACTTTAGGGCAGTGGTTGCAAGCTCTATAGCAAACAGCTTGGAAGCGATGCACTCCTTGCCTAGGAGACCGGCCACCTCTAATAGACTGGACCAGTGGCTGGTAAGCCAGGCAACAAACAGTAAACTATTAAATTAAAAATCCCTCTGTTCTCGAGAAAGTAGAGAATTGTTTAATAGGAACATTTTATTTAAACCCATCCAATTGTGGAAGTTATTATTATTCCAAGATCTATGATTAAAATCAACTTTCGTTCATGGGAAAACCCCTTTAAATGCGCCCCATACACAATAAATAGAGCGACTAGATGTAAGTGCATGTATTTTTTACAGACCCATAGACTTGTATTGGCTCTTTTCAACTGTGATACCGGAAAAAATGAACATGTCTTTGTGAGTTTTGCATGGACACACGATCCGTGAAGAAACAAAGACATGTGAATAGCACCATAGATTATAATGGTTAAGTGTTGTATCCGTGAAAAAAACTGATAGATCGCGTACATGCAGCATGGACGTCAGATTGAGGCCTAATCCATCCCGAAATACTTTTGAGTGTAAATCTGAACCACCATTTTAGGCCGACAGACACTGGAGACTGAAGCGATATACATAGAGATGCTAACTTTGAAACTAGCAAAGCATAAATCTTTTTCATTTTCCATTTATGACACCTCATAGTTCACACCGCCTATTAGTCATTTCTTATTATTTACTCTTTATCACATTTCCCTATCAGTCATCACTCAATACTCAGTAGCCGTCTGCCGCACTTCACATATGAAACCTATTTGATTCTGGAATATAGAAATCTATGATGATCTGTGACTCATTAGTCTTCACTAATAAATGTCATCCATGTATAACTCATCACTCAGTTACTCATCTGATCCTTACGCCTAGTCATCGCACATTTGCTTAGCTGTATTTTAGGATGATTGCTTAGTAATAATGATGTTAAGGATGATTATAATGTCTGATAATGAGAAGCACTGGTGTATGACAATGAACACTACTCCCTACTCTGATCAGTTATCTCCCTTACTGTTGGCATAGACATTAGCTCAGTAAAACTACCGTAATCAATAACATTATTTGAATGCTTGATTTGTGCAAAGCATTGGATCCCTACAAATTCTGGTGTCATATATAGTCTTCTCTCACTCCATTGTACGTCAGCTGTCTTTATATTGAAATTCCAACTTCTTCATACTCTACTTGCCTCCATAAGTCATTCCAGTCTCCGTTATAGCAGTGGATCAATAATAACCTGTACAATTTGATATATCATTTAGGGGTAACACCCTTGATGTTGTTGAAATTGTGTATTTAGGGAGTATTGTAGTGAGGTTTTACAGGGATGTCTGAATCTTCAATATCAAGCATCACAATAAGGCATTCTGAGCTAATGGAGGTCCTATTTAAGAGCTTCATCTAATGAAGACAGTGGCATTGATTATTCATAGCTTTTACTCCCAGAAAATGGCGTAAGAGCTTTGACAAGTTGCCAAATTTCGGCGCAACTCGATGATGCACTAAAATTTTTTGACTTTTAGTGCTTTAGCGCCAATTTCTCCCAGCTCCACTGAAATGGGTGAGGTTGGAGCAGGAATGGGGGATGGCTGGGTGTGACGCCACAGCTCGTCTAGTACATGGTGAGCTGTGTCGTTCCCTGCGCCGGAAATCCCACTCCAGCAAGATTTCTGGTGTGACGCAAGGAGCGGCATGCTACTTGTCAGACGCTACAGATTCATGAAGAGTAGTGCACCTCTTCATGAATCGGGAGCGTCTGACTACTACTCATCAAGAGCACGAAAAAAAATCCCTGGTCTTGATGAATCGAGGCCTATATTTCCTATGATGTTCAGAGTCTCATTACATTACTATAATGGCTGCCAGTGATCGATCAGTGATACAGAGTGGATGCCCCTGATGTATACACTTACCACTGTTCTCTTATATAAAGTAGACACAATAGGCAAGATTTATAGAACTGTTTAACAACCAATCACAGAACAGCTCTCATTTTTCAAAATCCGAATTCAAAATGATACTCGCCCGAGCATCTCACTGCTCGACGCTCAGCGAGTATTTCCGGGTTGCTCGGGTCCCTTGACACTTGGTCGCTGACAAATACCATACTATTAGGCGACTGCCTGAAACCGTCATCATCAGACGTGATCCCATATGACTGCCCTAATGATACACACTTTTGTGAGTGTGTCAAATATTACACTCCATTTAAAGTATTGCAATTGTGGGTTCAAACCAATTCACAGTTGGTCGCTGACAAATAGCATATCTGTGAACTATGTTGTCAGAGTATCACGCGACTTTTACGGACTGACAATAAAAAAAACATACAAAAAACAAGCTAAAATGGAAAAAATGCTGAGACACTGTCTTTCCAGGGTAATGACTTGAATATAAGGCCAAAGAAATAAAAAAAAAATAAAGTTATGGACTGTGGAAGACATTTATGCAACCAGAATGAACACTCATCCGTAGCTGTTGATGATACCACCTAGCAGCACCTGTCCCTATTGTAAATGCATCTAAAAGAATTATCGATAGGGAATAGAATAGATTTAAAAAAAAATTGGGCAGCACCAGCAGCACGCAGTATAAGGCAATAATATCTGGCTGGATCGGTGTAATACACTATCCATACTGCAATACCTCACCAGTAAACAAATTTCAGATAAGACAGTTAATATTCTAGAATATGGCTATGTGTCCACGGTGCAGAAATGCTCAGGAATAATTGGTAGTGCTGCGTTTTTTTTCCGTAATGATAACCCGCAGCGGAAATTTCCGCAGCATGTGCACAGCACATGCGGATTATCATTGGGGAACATGGCAGGCCTTCTACCATGCGTTTTCTATGCGTTCCTGCAGCGTTTTTGCCGCTGCGGAAACGCTTAAAAACCGCATAGTGGGCACACATCCTATAGAATCTATTTGAATTGTCCTTCCCATTATTGGTTTTTAGTACCACCGGGGGTATTATAACTGATATAACTGATAGGTGCATCCGTCTGTCAACTGAAAATGCTGACAGGCTAACTTATTTATCAAAATGAACAAGGGCTGGATTGGGACAGACTTCTAAAAAAACCACCAGATGATAGCATCGAACATAAACACAAATCCAGTGGTTATTTTTTATGGGGTCTATTCCCATGCACCCCTTCACACCCAGACATGGGTAATATATACGCCTCAGGATTTCTTCTATTTTATGTCGCCCTCCTCCTTCTCTTCATCCTCATTCCTCAACCACCATATCACCAGGGTGACCATCATGCCATACCCTCATAATTTTTATAAGGATGTTTCTGATTAGAGACAAGTGAATATTTCAGTATTCATTTCGGATTCCGATCGCAGTTTTTGCAATATTTGCCGATGTATTTGTTGGCAAAAGTGCAAAAACACATTAAAAACACTACGTGTGAACATAGCCCAAGGTGTGGAGGAGCATTTTTGCTTTTGGTTATTTATTTTGCCTTATATACAAGTCATTACCATGGAAAAGATGTTCCGTAACATTTTTCCCAGGAAAATCCATTTCGGTTTAGTTTTTGTATGTTTTATTGTGAGCCCGTAAAAGTGGCATAATCCTCTGACAACATTGTTCACAGCAGTGACCTGGGAGTCAGAGATGCTTCCAGGAGTCTTCCCCATGCTGTTCCCATGTCATTTCAGCACTGTTCCCATCGATTTGGGCAGTTTTTAGGCCCCCTCCAGACCTCCGGGGGGGCCGCTGGAAAAATGCTCGCGTTTCCCATAGACTTACATTGGGCTCATTGCTCGGGTCGAGCACTCGAGCATTCTAATTTGCTCGACTCAAGCAACGAGTACCCGAGCATTTTATTGCTTGCTCATCACTACTGCCTACTGAAGTCTGTAGAGATTGAGGGGCCAGCAGGAGGAGTGAGGAGTAGATTGAGTTAGACCACACCCTGCTGTTGCTTTCTAGTGTTTATCTCGCCCCAATGCTGAATTCTCAGCTACACAGCTCAGTGGCGCTGTATGATGCTGTGTAATGTCTTCCATGCTGCTGCTGAACATGTGCTAAATAGAAACAGGAGAGAATGAATCACTCATGTTAGTGTGTACCGTGTATAGGAGCCATCATAGCAGCTAGTCTCACCACCCACCAGCTCAGAGTCAGCTGAAAATTAGAGGTGGGGCATGTAAAGGTGAAAACTGATGAAAAAAAGCAGAATACAAGTGATATAATGGATATAAATCATATACACACGTGACTGCTTATTGAAAAATTGATTATGTCCCAAAGAGATGAGCAGGCAATGAAAAAACCATATTAGACTTCTTTAACGTACAGCTGAAATCAAAGTAGAGTTTTCCAAGGAGGAGTCTCATTTTCATGGTTTCTCCACATAAGTGTGAGGATTGCTGTCCTATTGTTCAAAACTGAAAAATTGACAAAATTGTAAACTCTTAAGAAAACATTATGTCAGCAATTGTAATTAATAAATCACAGGAATAAATAATCAGCTCCCTACTTCTCACCTAACATACAACTGTAATTAATAGCAATTCATTTGTGTCAGAAATTCTGCATTTAGTAAACTGTGTTATGGGAATTCTAAAGTGAGATGCCAAGAGGCAGTAATTAATAGCGCTAACTGTCAAGATATTGGATGATGATTTTTGCAAGTATATTTCCACTTGGCTCCTTTGCCTAACTAGTTCTCAAATTCTAAAATAATGCAGATTTATGCAAGAAATAGATAGTTTTGTTACTAACAAGTCTTCTATTATCCAGGGAATCATAGAACTGAAAAATATTCATGGAAAATCAGCCACCTGGCTGCCCAATTTAGTCGGTAACAGATGGGGGCTGAAAAGGCCAGATTTTAATCACCCTTGGGGATAAATAAATCATTTACTGAGGACAGATATGCTTACAAGTAAAACCTAATGAGGACCCCTCGGCACTCCTAACTTATTTGTTTTGGTAAATAATTGCATATCACCTGAAATACCAATTTTGGAACATCTTTTCTTACAACTGTGTTGTGCTGTTCCTGTTAAAACACCTAAAAATGTATAAATAAACTGAAAACTGGGTGTTACCATTCCCGTTTTCAAAGAGCTTGTCCCTATTTTGTCTGACACTGTCAGTATTGACAGGGTAGTGTCTTAAGTGTGTAGGGAAAAACCTCCAACTTGTCATACCCAATTGTTGTATCTATAAATAAACTTCTAGGAGAAATAACTGAGGAACAGCACAACACATGTGGAATACAATTTGTTAACAGGAGTGATGACAGGTCCTCTTTAACCCCTTCCCGACCGATGCAGTATATATACGTCATGGCGATCGCCCGCACACAGGAGACTAAGCGCGGGCGATCGCCTCCGGGTGTCAGCTGATTCTGACGGCTGACATCTGGGACTCAGTGGTAGGAGTGGTGCCCGCACCGCTCCCGGCACTTTAACCCGATTGCAGCATTTAGCATGCAGGCGGAGGGGCTGGCAGAGAGAAGCCCGTCTGCCCTTGGAACAAAAAGTGGAATAAAACTTGACCAAAAAGACGACTGTAAATAAAAATGGTACCGCTGAAAATGTCATCTTGTCTCGCAAAAAACAAGCAGCCATACAGCTCCATCAGTGGAAAAATAAAGTTATAGCTCTCAGAATAAAGTGAGGCAAAAATAATTATTTTTTCTATAAAATAGTTTTTATTGTGTAAAAGCGCCAAAACATAAAAAAAACAATATAAATGTGGTATCACTGTAATCGTTCTGACAAGAAGAATAAAGCTGCCTTATCAATTTTACCACACGTGGAGCAGCACAAAAACAAAAACACAATTCCTGAATTGCTGGTTTTTGTTCATTCTGTCTCCCAAAAATCAGAATAGAAAGCGATCAAAAAATGTCACGTGCCTGAAAATGGTACCAATATAAACATCAACTCGTCCCACAAAAAACAAGCCATCACATGATTCTGTTGGCCGAAATATGGAAAAATTATAGCTCTCGAAATATGGTGATGCAAAAACTAGCTTTTGCAATAAAAAGCGCTTTTTAGTGTGTGACAGCTGCCAATCATAAAAACCCGATATGAATCTGGTATCGCAGTAATCGCACCGACCCGAATAATAAAGTCGCCTAATCACTTTTACCACATGAGGAACGGCGTAAAAAAATAAATAAAACCAATTCTTCACCTGCTGTTGATTTGTTCATTCTGCCTCCCAAAGATAGCGGCAAGGCTCAGCTCACATTCATCCTGCGCTCTGCGCTGAGCGCTTACACCGGGGTTTCCATGTACATCTCTGAAATGCGTGATTCAGACGGAACCCCACGTGGAAGATTCCCTGTAATGAAGCAGATGGAGGCACTGTGGACGCCGTAGGACCTGTGATCCGGCGGTGTCCGTCATTTTATTAGGAGTGCATAAAAGTGCCGTCAGCCACTGAAAAGGACACTGCTGAACAGAGGCCAGACGGAGTCCATAGTAACTCTGTTGCCTCATTATAGTGAATGGATTCCTCAGGGGTTTCATCTGAATCATGTCATTCTGAGACTTAGATGAAAAGCCCAATATAAGTGCTCAGCGTAGAGCGCCGGATAAATGTGATCCAAAATGTTATGTAAAATGTTCCTAACAAAAGCTATAAATCAATCCACAAAAAAAGCAAGTCCCCACTCAGGTCAGTCATCTGTTATCAGAAATGTAGGGGGCTTCCACCTTACTGGTAGTACAAAGGCTCTGGAAAAGCACTATAGCTCACTGACCCCCAAAAGAAATTCAGCAAATTCTGCACTCCCAAATCCAAATGCTGCCCCTCCCTTCTGAGCTCCACGGTGTGCCTAAACCGCAGTTAGGCATTTCTGTTGTGATGACAGCCAGCCTAATTTATAGGTGCCTGTCTCCAGAAGCATGAGCTGGGTACAACGTACTGGTCACTACAACATATTGGGCACTACAGTGCACAGGTCACTACAACAGCAGTTTGCAATTTTCACTCAGCAACATCCGCTGCTGCTTGTTTCTGGCAAACACCCATGGAGTCAAAATAGTCACTACACCTGTAGATAAATTCGCAAAGGGGTATAATTTTCAAAATGTGGTCACTTAAAGGAGGATTCTGCTATTCTAGAACTTAGGAGCTATGTATATGCAGTCCACAAACTATTCTAGAAAAATCTGCACTCCAGGAGGCAAATAGCGCTCTCTCCCTCCCGAGTCTGCCCGAGTGGCTAAACAGTACTGTACAGCCACATATGGGGTATTTCTACATTCAGCAGTAATTGTGGGACAAATTTTGGTACTATTTTACCCATTTCCCAGTGTAAAATTTAAAATCTGGTGCTAAAACAAACTTTTGATGATAAAAATGTAATTATTTTATTCTTTACTGCCCAATGGAGTAAAATTCTGTGACCCACCTGTGGTGTCAATATGATCACGGCACTTCTAGATGAACTCACTGAGAGGTGTAGTTTGTAAAATGGGGTCTCTTATGGGGGTCTGCTGTTCTGGCACCTCAGTGGCTCTGCCAATTTGACAAGGCACCCTCAAACCAGTCCAGCAAAATCTGAACTCCAATATGGTGCTTCTTCCCTTCTGAGCTTTGCACTGTGCATCAAAAGTACTTTTCGACCACATGTGGGGTATCGTTGTACACAGGAAAAAATGCACAACAAATTTTGGGGTCCATTTTCTCCTGTTACCCCTTTGAAAATAAAAACAAATTAGGGCTAAGGCTATGTGCCCACGATACAGAAATGCTCCGGATTTTTTCCTGAGCGTTTCTGCATCTCCCTGGCAGAAAAAACGCATGCGGATTGTACATGTGGATTGTACATGCGGATTGTACATGCGTTTTTCCTGCCAGGGACATGCGGATGTGAAGCGTTGTTCACAGGCATTTCCGCATGCGGGTTGACAAGCGCTTTCCAAGCGATTTTAGCATCACTTGGAAAGTGCTTGACAACTTGGTCACACTATGTAAATCCATGCAACCGGCATGGATTTATATAGTGTGACCGAAAGAATGTTTAAAAATATATACTTACCTTCTGATGGCCCCCTTAGTCCTTGTCTCTGCTTGCCGAAAGCTTGCGGTAGATTTAAGGACCTGCCGACGTTAGCGATCGCGTGACCCGCCACATGACTAAATGACGTCAGCGCAGGTCCTTTAGTCTACCGCAAGCTGCCGGCAAGCCAAGACAAGCACACCGCCGGCCATCAGAAGGTAAGTATAATATTTATTTTTTAATTTATTCTTTTTTTTACAGGTTCTATGGTACCCGGGTCCGGAGGAGAGTCTCCTCTTCTCCAAACCCGGGTACCATCCGCACATTGAAACGCATGGATTCCGCATGTACAGATGCAGTGATGCGGATTCCATGCATTCCAATGCAAGTCAATGGCGGCGAAAATGCAGCGCTTCCGCAAAATAATTGGTAGTGCTGCATTTTTTTCCGCAATGATAATCTGCAGCGGAAATTTCCGCAGCATGTGCATAGCACATGCGACTTATCATTGGGGAACATGGCAGACCTTCTACCAAGCGTTTTTTAAGCATTTCTGCAGCGTTTTTGCCGCTGCGGAAACGCTTAAAAAAACGCATCGTGAGCTCACAGCCTAAAAATTATTTTTGTGGGAAAAATTGGATTTTTTTTACGGCTCTACGTTATAAACTTCTGGGAAGCACTTGGAGGTTCAAGGTGCTCACCACACATCTAGATAAGTTCCCTAGGGGTCTAGTTTCCAAAATGGGGTCACTTGTGTGGGGTTTCCACTGTTTAGGCACATCACTGAATCAATTTTACATTCAAAAAGTCAAATGGCACTCCTTCCCTTCTGAGCCATGCCGTGTGCCCAAACAGTGTTTTTCCCCAACATATGGGATATCGTCTTACTCAGGAGAAACTGCTCAACAAATTTTATTGTGCAATTTCTCCTGTTACCCTTATGAAAATGCAAAATTTGGGGCTGAATTTTTTTTTATGGTGCAATTTCTCCTTTTACTCTCACGAACAAGCAAAATTTGGGGCTGAAAAACATTTTTGTGGAAAAAATGAAAATTTTATTTTTATTGCTCAATATTCTAAACTTCTGTGAAGCACCTGGGGGTGCAAGGTGCTCACCACACATCTAGATAAGTTCCCTGAGGGGTCTAGTTTCCAAAATGGGGTCACTTGTGTTTTTTTTTTCACTGTTTAGGCACATCAGGGGCTCTCCAAAAGCGACATGGCATCCGCTAATTATTCCAGCAAATTTTACATTCAAAAATTCAAATGGCGCTCCTTCCCTTCCAAGCCATGCATCCAAACAGTGGTTTCCTCCACACATGGGGTATTCTCAGGAGAAATTGCACAACAAAGTTTGGGGTCCATTTTTTCCTGTTACCCTTACAAAAATAAAAAAAAATGTAAAATTTTTGTGAAAAAAAGTTAAATGTTCATTGCTTTCTTCCACATTCCAAAAATTCCTGTGAAGCACCTGAAGGGTCAATAAACTTCTTGAATGTGGTTTTGAGCACTTTGAGGAGTGTAATTTTTAGAATGGTGTCACTTTTGGATATTTTCTGTCATAAAGACCACTCAAAGTCACTTCAAATGTGATGTGGTCCCTAAAAAAGATTTTGTATATTAAGTTGGAAAAATTAGAAATCAATGGTCAACTTTTAACCCTTCCGAACAAAAAAATGTTGTTTCTAAAATTGTGCTGATGTAAAGTAGACATGTGGGAAATGTTATTTATTAACTATTTTGTGTGACATATCTCTCTGATTTTAGGACATAAAAATTCAAAGTTTGAAAATTGCGAAATTTTTCGCCAAATTTCCATTTTTTTCACAAATAAACGCCAATCATATCAAATAAATTTTACCACTATCATGAAGTACAATATGTCAAGAAAAAAAACGATCTCAGAATCAGGGGGATCCGTTGAAGCATTCCAGAGTTATTACCTCATAAAGTGACACTGGTCAGAAACGTAAAATTTGGCCCGGTCATCAAAGTGAAAAAGGCTCGGGAGTTAAAGGGAATCTGTCAGTAGGATCAACACTGCAAAGCCGCCTATATGGACATGAGGTTATATAAAACAGAATAAAATGATACCTTGATATCTGCGATTCGATGTCTTATTCCAGAGAGATTTGCACTGTTCTTATATGTAAATGAGCAGTTCCAGGCTATGGGCTGGACACTGAGCTACATGAGAATCTGCCTCCAGAGCTTCTTATAAATGAAAGGTGGAAGTTACCAGTGTGAGACATGTAACTAACACAGAACAGTAGGACTGAACTTTATCTCACAACAAGCATGTTAGCAGCTGCAGCTCTCACAGCTCTGCTGTACTGCAACAATATTGCAGCCCTGTCTGCCTGTGAGATGGAAGCTGAGAGGAACCTGCAGATGTGTCAGTTAGGCTATATTCACACATCATATTTTTTTTTTTGTGTCACAAATCTGCAGCAAAACTATCTTCAGAGGCATTTTGTTCAGTATTTTTCTTGCACATTTGGTGCTTTTTTATGCGTTTTTGGTGCATTTTTTCATCGTTTTTTTCACTGTCCTCCTGTCTCTATGTGCCTGAGCCGGCACATGTGCAGTATGGGATCTCGGCTGGGTCGAGATACCAGTCTGCGCATGCGGCCACCGGGAAAGCTCTGCCTGACCGCCGGATACTGGGCCCACAGCATTGCACAGCTTCTGCAGCCACCGGCTTCCAAACCGAGGGACCCTGCTTCCTTGCGATTCCGCTCTACCACCATCGCAACTCTCCGGTAAGCCTGTATTCGGACCATAAGACGCACCCCCATTTTCCTCCCAAATGTGGGGTGAAAAAGTGCGCCTTATGGTCCGAAAAATATGGTAATTAGTGCTATGTGTGTGTAGTTCACTGTACATATATTTAGCTAACAATTAAAGGATTAAAAGAAAAAACGTAGTGGGGTCCCCCATGTTTTGCTTAACCAGCTGAGGGAAAGCCGACAGCTGGGGGCTGATGTTTATAGTCTGGGAAGGGGGTAATAAACATGGAGCTTCCCAGGCTATTAATATCAGCTCATGCAGCGAGCGGTGACGTCAGTGAGGTGACCAGAGTTCATCGGCAATGAACTTCAGTCACCTTACTGACGTCAGCGCTCGGCACTGAAGCTGCATTCTTACGCTCAGCATCTCCTGAATGCCGGGCTGAGCGGTGGCATTTTATGTCACTGCTCAGTAATACATCCAGTTGTAGATGAGTTGGGCTCGTCGTGGGACATATGGATTATCAGCGGACAGGTGAGGATTTCTTTGCTTTTTATTTTTATTTGGATATTAATAAATGGGTAAAAGAGGGTCGGGGAGTTTATTTTTTCAAATAAAGGACTTTGTGTGTTTTTTTACTTAAACTTACTGGGTTAGTAATGGGAGTGTCTTATAGATGCCTCTCCATTACTAACCCCTGAGCTTGATGTCAGCTGACATTACAAAGCTGATATCAACTTCAATACTATTTCCCCACTTGCCACCTCACCAGGGCAAGTGGAAAGAGCCAAGGCTAAGCGCCAGAATTGGCGCATCTAATGGATGCGCCATTTCTGGGGCGGCTGAGGGCTGATGTTATTAGTCTGGGAGGGGGCCAATATCCATGGCCCCTTCCAAGCCTAATAATATCAGCAAGCAGCTATCTGCTTAGCCTTTGCTGGTTATTAAACATAAGGGGGACCCGACGTAATTTTTTTTGGGGGATCACCCATTGTTAATAACCAGTAAAAGCTAACCTTGTTAATAACCAGTAAAAGCTAAGTACATAGCTGTGAGCTGATATTAATAGCCTGGGAAGCCCCATATTTATTACCCCCTTGCAAACACTATAAACAACAGTCCCCAGCTGACGCCTTTCACTCAGCTGGTTAAGAAACTTAAGGGGGACCCCACGTCATTTTTTTCTTTCATTTATTTAATTATTAGCTAAATACATGTATAGTAAGCTACACACACACTGGACTAATGATATATCTCAATGACATCTTTCTATTTATGTATTCTATCTATATATCTATTCTATTCTGATGGTTCACGCTGTGATTTTACTGTACTTGACTGATGAAATGTTAGGTTTCCTATGAGATGGATGCGTAAAAATCACACGGCACATGCATGCTCCGTGTGCCGTGCGATTTTTTTCTTGAACCCATTGACTTTCATGGATGAGTTTCGGTTGTTTTAAGCGGCCATACACAGCATGCTGCGAATTTTTCATCACCCCATTTCCAGGTGAGGAAAAACTCGCAGATGAGCACTGCTTGATTGACTAACATTGTAGCGAGTGCAATGCGAGGCCTTCTCACATTGCACTCGCCGAGTTTAAAAGCAGATATGACTGCACCCTTATAATCACACACAGCTCTGCAGTGAGATCAGGAAAGCAGAGAGCGGCCATTACACATCACACTGGGAACTCCTCCTTTTAAATAAAATAATGTCTGGAGGCAGATTCTCATACAGATCAGTGTCCGGCTCATAGTCCTGAACAGCTCATTTACATATAAGAAAATCTGGATCTCTCTGGAATAAGACATCATATCTCATATAAAGGTATCATTTTATTCAGTTTCTTTTGTACTGTGTAATGGCTGTGTCTGACAATGCAGCACTGCCCCAGTTCATGGTCGGCACATACCTCAATTTCAGGTCAGAGGAGTAAACATAAATGACGACAAGTGAGTATACAGACGACAGCAGGGGTTCACAGCTGCTACTTTCTCAGGTAGCACATTTCCAGTTTATCACAAGCTAGCTTTTCTGCCGCGACTCCAGTCCCCTGAGTTCAGCATAAAACAAGTTGGTGACGTAGGAGTTCCAGCGGCTGCTAAGCTTATCCCCTTAACGACCACCAATACCCATTAAAACAGCGGCCCATTAGGGGGCATTATTGCCTCATTGCTGTTTAAAAAACAACAATGAGGAATAAGCAAAAAGCGCCCACCCCCCGCTGCAGACAAAAATCCCATGGGTGACAGCAGTATATGACAGCTGACATCCTGCAGCTTTGGCCATGACCGTGACCGGTTTTGGAACTGTAAAAGTATACATAATTGGCATCACCGGGCCCGGAACGATGCAAACTATAAAACTCTCATGTTATTTAAATTATTTATTCCATAAGGAGAAAACTGTAAAAAAAAAACCACCAAAAATGTCGCTTTTTCATCATACTGACTTACAAAAAATTTAATAAAAAGCAATCCAAAAGTCATACAGTGGCTTGCGAAAGTATTTACGCCCTTGTATTTTTACCTATTTTGTTACAATACAACCTGTGTTTAAATATTTTTGCAATCCAATTTGTGTGTGATGCATTCAGCACTAAATAGTCAAAGTTGGTGAAGTGAAGTGAGAAAAATATAGGAATAAATTAAATTCATGGGATCAAATAACTAAAAATTGGCATGTGCATATGTATTCACCCCTTTTGCTATGGAGCCCCTAAAAATTTCTGGTGCAAACAATTACCTTCATTAGTTACATGCTTAGTGAAAAGAAGTTCACCTGTGTGCATTCTAAGTGTCACATGGTCTGTCAGTATATACACACCTTTCTCAAAGGCCACAGTCTGTAAAACAATTAAGCAAGAAGCACCACTAACCAAACAACACCATGAAGACCAAGGAGATCTAAAAACAAGTCAGGGACAAAGTTGTTGAGAAGTACAAGTCAGGGTTGGGTTATAAAAAAAACATCCCAATCTCTGATGACCCCATTGAGCACCATCAAATCCATTATTATCAAATGGAAAGAACATGGTACCACAACAAACCTGGCAACAGAGGGCCACCCACCAAAACTCTCAGCCCGGGAAAGGAGGGCATTAATCAGAAAGGCAGCACAGAGACCAAAGGTAACCCTGAAGGATCTGCAGAGTTCCCAAGCAGAGACTGGAGTATCTGTCCATAAAACCACAATAAGCCGTAATCCCCCTAGAGGTGGCCTTTATGGAAGAGTGGGCAGAAACAATGCCTTTACTTACACACAGAAATTGTAAGGCTCGTTTTGGACTTTGCCAAATGTACGGAGAAAGGTGCTGTGGTCAAATGAGACCAAAACTGAACTTTTTGGCAACCAAGGTAAACGTTATGTTTGGCGCCAAACCAACATAGCTCATCACCCCAAGAACACCTTCCCAACAGTGAAACATGGTGGTGGCAGCATCATGCTGTGGGGTTCTTTTTCGGCACCCAGGACAGGAAAAAGGAGCCAAGTCGAGAGCAAGATGGATGGTGTGAAATACGGGGATATTCTTGAGGAAAACCTGTCTTAGTCTGTCAGTAATTTGAGACTGGGACGGAAGTTCACCTTCCAACGAGACAATGACCCAAAGCATACTGCTAAAGCAACACTTGAATGGTTTAAGGCGAAACATGTAAATGTTTTGCAGTGGCCTAGTCAAAGCCCTGACCTTACTCGAATTGAGAATCTGTGGTTAGACTTGAAGATTGCTGTTCAACAGAGGAAACCATCTAACTTGAAGGAGCTGGAGCAGTTTTGCTTAAGGAATGGAAAAAATCCCAGTGGCAAGATGTGGAAAGCTCATAGAGACTTATCCAAAGCAACTTGCAGCTGTAATGGCTCTACAAATTACTAACTCTAGGGGGGGTGAATGGTTATGCATACAGAAGTTTTCAGTTATTTTGCCCTATTTGTTGTGCTTCACAATACAAAGAAAATCAAATGTTCACAGTTGTAGGCATATTCTTTACATGAACTGAGGCAAACCCTGAAAAAAACAGTGAAGTTCCAGGCTGTGAGGTAGCAAAACACCAAAAATGCCAAGTGGGTGAATACTTTCACAAGCCACTGTATGTAAAAAAAAATGGTATAAATTAAAAAGCCAAATCGTCTAGCAAAAAAAGCCCTAATATGGCACATTCTGAAAAAAAAAATATGGAGATGAAAAAACAAATGTATGCTTGTAAAATATTTTTTAGCGTTTTAAAAGTATCAATGCATAAAAAAACAATATAAATCTGGTATTGCTATAATTCTACTGACCCAAAGAATAAAACGGTCTCATCACTTTTACTGCATGGTGAACCACGCAAAAAAACAATAACTGAATTGCTGGGTTTTGTTCATTCTGTGTCTGAAAAATCTGAATAAATAATCAAAAAATGCTGTTAACTCCAAAATATTACCCTTAAAAAAGAATACAGCTCTCAGAATATGGAGCTGAAATAACTATTTTTTTTATAAAAAAACATTTTTTAGTGTGTGATATTAGCAAAGCATAAAAAATACCTATACGAATCTGGTATCGCTGTAATCACACTGACCCAAAGAATAAAGTCGTCTTATCACTAGTACCTCATGCTGAACAGTACAAAAATAAAAATAAGAACTATTCTTTTATTGCTGTCTATTTGTTCATTCGACCTCCCAAAAATCGCATCAAGGCCCGGGTCACATTTATCCTGTGGTCTCCGCTGAGCAATTACGTTGGGGTTTCCATGTCAATTCCAAAAATTGCGATTCAGACAAAACCTCCAATGGAACCACTCACTTATGAGGCAGATGGAGTCACTTTGGACTGGTCTGTGTTCCAGCGGAGTCACATTATTTTAGGTTTCTTTTTAGCGCACAAGTGTGGATGACCACAGATCTGTGCACGCCTAAAAAGATGGATACCACCGGAAAAGATACCAAACGGAGTCCAAAGTGTTTCCATCTGACTCATTATAGTGAGTGGTTTTATCGGGGGCTTTGTCTGAATCACATTTTTGTGGTATTTACATGGGAACCTCGTTGTAAGTGCTCAGCGTAAAACACAAGATTGTGATCCCAGCCTTATACTAGAAGCATTCAAAACACATTATGTACCCCAAAATGTTACCAATAAAACCCCTATTTTATCCTGCAAAAATCAGATCCCAATCAGGTCAGTCATCTGTCCCTGGAAAAATAGGGGGTTCCCATGTTATTGGTAGAACAAAGACTCTGGAAAAGCGAAGCGGCTCCAACACCCCCTTATATAAAATCAAGTGAAATCTGCGCTTGCAAATCCAAATTCCCATCCTTCTGAGCCCCACTGTGCCTAACCCACAGTAAGCGGCCACATGTTTGGCATTATTGTAGTGGGGCGAGCCCAATTAACAATTTACAGGGTGCATGTCTCTAGAAGCACAAGCTGGGCACAATATATGGGGGCGCTACACTGTATGGGGGCACAATGTATAGGCACTGAACTGGCAGATTTGCAATTCTCCAGAAAAAAAAACCTGGTGTGGATGTTACATAATAGTCACTGCAGCCGTAGATTAATTCAATGAGAAGTACAATTTCTACAATGGGGGTCACTTTTGGGATTTTTCTGTTATTCTGGCACCTTAGGGGCTCTGCAAATGTCGACTGCAAACTATTCTAGAAAAATATGTGCTGCAAAAGCTGAACAGCGCGAGCCTTCCTTCTCAGCCCTGACGTGTGGCCAAACAGTAGTTTCTGACGACATATAGGGCACCACCGCGTTCGTGAGAAATTGTTCAGTAAATTGTGGGGTCCATTTGCTCTTATGGCCACTTGTGTAAACTAGAAATTTGGTGCTAAAACTGTATTTTAGTGGAAAAATGTAATTTTTTGTTTTGACATCTACCATGTTATAAAGTTTTGTGAATCACCAGTAGGTTAAAAATGCTCAGTAAACCACTAGATTACCGTATTTTTTGGATCCTAAGACGCACTTTTTTCCCTCCAAATTTGGGAGGAAATGGGGGATGCATCTTATGGTCTGAAAATAACTTACCGATTGTGGTGGAGCGGGATTGCAGGGCCCTCCGTTCCCTCCCTTTATCAGGAAGGCGGCGGGGGAGGCAGCAGAAGAGGTGAGGCGGGCCGGTATCTGGCTGTGAGGCAGAGCTGCGTGAGTGGCTTTCCGGTGGCCGCGGCAATCTTCTTGACGCTGTGATCTACAGGAAAATGGCTGCCAGAGCCGGCGCATGCTCTCTGCCGCACCGGCGGCCATTTTCCTGTAGATCACAGCTTCAGGAAGATGGCCGCGGGCACCAGAAGCCGCTCACGCCGCTCTGCCACACTACCCACAGCAAGACACAGGTCCCGGTTCCAGACCCCGACCCCAGCACCAGGCCCCCAGCATCAAGCCCCCAGCACCAGGCATCAGCCCCCAGCCCACAGCCAGACACTGTCCCCCAGCCAGGCACCGGCCCTGCAGCATCTCACCTCTTCTGCTGCAGCCGCCGGCTTCCTGAGGGAGGGAACGGAGGGTCCTGCGATCCTGCTTCATCAACACCGCAACTCCCAGCTGCTGGAGCACCGGCTTCTCGCATCCAGGGTCCTCAGCATTCTTCCACTTCTGCCGGCTTCCTGAAGGACCCTGCCTCCTGTGACCCCCCGCTCCACCGTCCCCCAGATAAGATACCTATTCAGACTATAAGCCGGACCATCATCTTATAAAAAATATATTTTTTTCTATTTTCCACCCCAAAATTTGGGGTGCGTGTTATGGTCCAGTGCGTCTTACATTCCGAAAAATACGGTAATTCCTTGAGGGGTCTAGTTTCCAAAATGGGATCACTTGTTGCGGAATTTCTGCTGTTTAGGCAATTTAAGGGCCGTGCAAATGCGACATGGCATCCACATTCTATTTCAGCCAAATTTTGTGTTCCAAAATTCAAACAGCACTCCATCCCTTCCGAGCCCTGTTGTTTTTACAAACAGAGGTTTCTGACCACATGTGGGGTATCAGCGCTCTCAGAAGAAACTGGAAAACAAATTTTGGGATCAATTTTCTTGTGCGATCACTTGTAACAGTGAAAAAATTAGGGCTAAAGCAACATTTTATATGAATTTTTTTTCCACTTTGCATTAATTCCTTTGTAGCACCTGAAGGGTTAAAACATTCCCTGACAATAGTTTTGAAATATTTCAGGGGTATGTTTTTTAAAATGGTATCACTTTTAGGAAGCTTCCAATATATAGGCCCCTCATAGTCCATTTAAATCTGAATAGGTCCCTAAAGAAACAGATTTTGTAAATTTCTTGAAAAAATGAAAAATTACTGCTAAACTTGAAACCCCTCTAACATCCTAACAAAATAAAATGACGAGTGAAAGACGATGCAGATGTAAAGTAGACATGTGGGAAATGTTATTTATTAATTATTTTGTACAGCATGGCTAGCTGGTTTAAGAATATAAAAATTGAAAGTTTGAAAATTGCAAATATTTTCACAAATAAATGCAAAACATATCAACCTAAATTTACCACTAACAAAGTATCGTGTCACTAAAAAAAATAGTCTCGAAATCACTAGGATATGTTGTATATGCAAATTACCTCTTCAGAGAAAAAGAGGACTTGTACTCTATAGTGCCACCTATTGGAAGCAGCAATCCTACTTCCAATAGGTGGCGCTATAGAGTACAAGTCCTCTTTTTCTCTGAAGAGGTAATTTGCATATTAAATTTCCCAGAGGAGCATTGCATGGCGAATAAGCCTCCTTATCTTGACGTGCCAGAGCTAGTGTGTCACTCTCCATAAGGAGAAACGTTACCCCTTAGGATATGTTTAAGAGTTCCAGAGTTATTACCACATAAAGTGACACTGGTCAGATTCAAAAAATTTGGCTTGGTCATTAAAGGGAACCTGTCACCAGAAAAAAACACTATTAACCTGCAGATGTGGGGTTAATCTGCAGGTTAATAGCATTATGAACCTACCCGACGCCTGCCCTTGGCTGAAGAAAATGAACTTTATTCTCCCTGCAAGCGTTCCGGTTTCAGTCACAGGGGCGGCGCCGCTTCAGTCACTGCGCCCCTGGTCCTGACTGACAGCCGGCTCTAATGCAGAGCCAGTGTTAGCCAGGGCCTGGGGCGCGGCTACAGCCGCCGCTTTGTATACTCAGCGCTGTGACAGAACCCGCACTTGCTGCTTCCTGTGACTGAAACCGGAACGCTGCCGGGAAGAATAAAGTTAATTTTCTCCCTGCAGCATTCGGTTAAGTGCGGGGGCTGGGCAGGTTAATAACACTATCAGCCTGCAGATTAACCCGATATCTGCAGGTTAATAGTCTTTTTACTGGTGACAGGTTCCCTTTAAGGTCAAAATTGGCTTGGTCACTAAGGGGTTAAATGTTTATGACTTGATTTATGATGAGCTCACAGGACTTGTGGCGCGGTAGAAACGTTAACTCCTGTGATAAAACAGACAGGCAGAGAAAAGTGTTCCCTCACACAAACAGCTGTGAGCCTCTGTTGTTTCGTCTGTATACTCACTATGAACTGGAGCAGCTCTGTATGGTCACATACAGTCATTATACAATACATAGCAGGGACACATTTACCTTTCACCAAATTTTCTCATGTTGAACTGAACAAACTATGCAATAACGGCTGCAAGGTGGTTATTTTTTTATTTCACCTCTCTGTTTTGAAGATATTAGCAATCAAAGTATTTGGCACCTAATCAGTTAAGTTTTGTTAGGTCCAAGTGTGTGTTATCAGACACAGTTCATACAGAGAGAATTTTCACACTCCCAGTGAAAAGTATCTAAAAAACCCACTGGGACTTAACTAAATTTAGCTCATTAGGTGCCACTATTACATCGGGGTTCAAGTTCAACATCTAAAATTTGGTAAAAGGTCCAATTTAAGCTGGCCCCACTCTCTACGCTTCAGAGAACGGTGCGGATTTGCTATTGATATTAGCAGTCAATCAATCCCCTCCACCCACGCTTCCGGTGATATGCCAACACAAAAAATGCAGCCTTGTGTAGAGTCCGGTGCCAGAAGCGAGTCAAGGTTTTGGGACAGGAGAAGCTACTAAGGGATGCTAGCTATAAGGCTTAGTGCTCATGATGCAGAAATTTTCCTGAGCATTTCTGCATCTCCTTGGCAGAAAAACGAATGCGTTTTTTCCATGCGTTTTTGACGCGTATTTGCCATGCATTTTTCCAATGCATTGTATAGGCAAATACACATGCAGAAACGCACAAGAATTGGTCATGTCCGTATTTTTTCTGCGAGTAAAATCTGCGCAGAAAAAATCTTGTCCATGTGCACAGAACTTGCAGAATGTCATAGGAAGTCATGGGATAAGTTATGCAATGCGTTTCTGGAGCGTTTCCACGCTGCAAATCCGCACCAAAAATACATCGTGGGCACACAGCCTAATTGTTAAAAGGCAGGAATAACCCTTTTATTCAAATAATTTGCTATCTAAGCATATATAGAACATATCTGCACGTGATATTTTGCTTTATATTTCTGGGTTCTGCTTGTTTGGATACTTCAGTCTCTCTATGACCTTGTCTCAATTGAAACAAATAATGTGTAAATTTTTAGAAATGAGCTAACAAGCCATAGACTAATGTAAAATAAATTGTGGCCACACTTGAGAAGCATTATCTCCCATGCCAAAAGCTAAGTGCTATTTTTGTCACATTATTGATAAAACCTTTTTCAGCCTCTGGTGGTGAATAAATCAATATGAACTTGTTATAAGTTGGAAAGGTCATGGCAGTGTTGCAATGAAATGCTATGAAAACCCAATCTACTCTGTAAAGTGAAGTTTAAAGCCCCTTTACAGCCATTTTAGTTTTTAGATTTTTAATGCATTTGTCTTAATTTAAGTAACAGAATATAACAGAATCTTGAATAGAAACAAACAACCCCCAGGATCCTGAATAGACACAAATGTCACTATGCTTAAAAATTTACAGCAGGCTTCCTAATTATGCCAGAAAAAGTGGCTTAAAAAAGTATTCATACACTGTGAACTTTTCCACATATTTTAACGTTACACCCACAAACATAAACGTTTTTTCTATTGGGATTTTATGTGATATATCAACACAAAGCAGCAAGTATTTAGTGTTCTGCATATAGCCAAAAAAGTTCAACCTTGGTCTCATCTAACCAGAGCACCTTCTTCCACATGCTAGATGTGTCTACTACATAGCTTTTTGCAAAATGCAAATGGAACTTCTTATGGCTTGCTTTCAAAAATGGCTTTCTTCTTACCACTCTTCGATAAAAGGCCAGATTTGTGGAATATACAACTAAGGGTATGTGCACACGATGCAGAAAATTTCTGCATCATTTCTGCATCTCCCTGGCAGAAAAAACGCATGCAGATTGTGCATGCGTTTTTCCTGCAGAATACATGCGGATCCACATGCAGATTGACATGCGTTTTCCAGGCGATTTTAGCATCACCTGGAAAGTGCTTGACAACTAGGTCACACTATATAAATCCATGCAAACAGCATGGATTTATATAGTGTGACCCGAGAGAGTGTATATACTTACCTCCGATGGCCCGCGCTGTCCTGCTTTACAAAGTTCCCGGCTGCCGGCAACTTTGAATTGAAAGACCTGCCAACGTCAGCGTCACGTGACCCGTCACATGACTCTGACGTCACCGCAGGTCCTACAACTCACTGCAAGTGCCGGGAACCAAGCGGGAGCGCTGCGCGGGCCGACAGATGGTAAGTATACATTTATTTTTTATTTTATTCTTTTTTTTACAGCTTTTTTAATGGTACCTGGGTGTGGATGAGACTCTCCTCTCCTCCACACTCGGGTACCATCCGCATATTAGAACGCGCCAATAACGCAAGTACAAATGCTGTCTTGCGGAATTGGCGCGTTCTAATGCAAGTCAATGGCGGCGAAATCGCCGCGTTTCCGCAAAATTAATTGACATGCTGCGGATTTTTGACCGCAGCGTTGACGCTGCGGAAAAATCCGCATCATGGGCACAGCACATGCGGATTTCCATTGGGGAACATTGCTTCCCTTCTACCATGCGTTTTTCATGCGTTTCCGCGGCGTTTCCGCAACTGCAAAAACGCCGCGGAAACGCATGAAATACGCATCGTGTGAACTCAGCCTAATAGTTGACCTGTGGAAATATTTTCACACCTGAGCTGTGGATCTCTGCAGGTCCTCCAAAGTGACAATGGGCTTATTTGCTCCTTCTCAAATCAATGCTCTCCTTGCTTGGGATTTCAATTTAGGTGGACGGCCATGTCTTGGTAGGTTTTCAGTTGTGCCATACTCCTTACATTTTTGGGTGGTGGATTGAACAGTGATCCATGAGATGTTCAGAGCTTGGGCTATTTTTTTTTATAAACTATCCCTGTTTTTTCATGATGCTGTTTGATCCCTAATAATCTCAAATAAACCTCTGAGGCCTTCACAGAACACCTGTAGTTAAACTGAGAGGAAATTACTCACAGGTGGACTCAACTTACTAATCATGTTACTTCTGGAGGAAATTGGTCACTCAGGATTTTATTTAGGGGTATCAGACTACAGGGAGCTGAAAACAAATGCTCGTCACAATTTTCAGATTTATTTTTATACAATAAGTAGAAAAACATGTATCATTTACATTTCACAAATCGTTGCTGCTTTGTGTTGGTATATCATACTAGCTATTGAACCCGTTCTACGCCCAGGTGGCGAGCATTTTTATTGGTATATGGTTTCCCATGCTGGTATGTGCTGCCCCCCTCCTGGTATTTGTGCTGCCCCCATCCTGTCCCCACCATCCTATCCTGGTATGCATGGCACCCCTCATCCCCAATCCTGGTATGCATGGCACCCCTCATCCCCAATCCCGGTATGCATGGCACCCCTCATCCCCTATCCCCGTATGCATGGCACCACTCATCCCCTATCCAGGTATGCGTGGCACCCCTCATCCCTATCCTGGTATGCATGGTACCCCATCCCTATCCTGGTATGTATGGTACTCCATCCCTCATCCCCATACTGGTATGCATGGCCCCTCATCCGAATCCTGGTAGCATGGCACTCCTCATCCCTATCCCAGTATGCGTGGCACCCCTCACCCCCAATCCTGGTATGCATGGCACCCCTCATCCCCAATCCCGGTATGCGTGTCACCCCTCATCCCCAATCCCGGTATGCGTGGCTCCCTCACCCACCAATCCCGGTATGCGTGGTACCCCTCACCCCCCAACCCTGGTATGCGTGGCACCCCTCATCCCCAATCCCGGTATGCGTGGCACCCCTCATCCCCAATCCCGGTATGCGTGGCTCCCTCACCCACCAATCCCGGTATGCGTGGTACCCCTCACCCCCCAACCCTGGTATGCATGGCTCCCCTCATCCCCAATCCCGGTATGCATGGCTGCCCTCATCCCCAATCCCAGTATGCGTGGCTCCCCTCATCCCCAATCCCGGTATGCGTGGCTCCCCTCATCCCCATTCCCGGTATGCGTGGCTCCCCTCATCCCCATTCCCGGTATGCGTGGCTCCCCTCATCCCCATTCCCGGTATGCGTGGCTCCCCTCATCCCCATTCCCGGTATGCGTGGCTCCCCTCATCCCCAATCCCGGTATGCGTGGCTCCCCTCATCCCCAATCCTGGTATGCGTGGTACCCCTCACCCCCCAATCCTGGTATGCGTGGTACCCCTCACCCCACAATCCTGGTATATGCATGGTCCCCTCACCCCACAATCCTGGTATATGCATGGTCCCCTCACCCCACAATCCTGGTATATGCATGGTCCCCTCACCCCACAATCCTGATATGTGTGGCCCCCTCTTCCCTTTCACACTGTACACACATACAAAAAAAAATAAACAGTTATACTCACCTTTCTTCTCTGTACTCCAGCGCTGCAGTGTCCTGTTCTGCCGGAGTCCGGGGAAGGAGAGCTGCGCCGGAGCACCACGCTGTCCGGCGCTATTTTGCTGAAGACACACTGTAAATGTGTAAATGATGAGACCAAGGTTGAACTTTTTTGGCTATATGCAAAACACTAAATACTTGCTGCTTTGTGTTGGTATATCACATAAAATTCCAATGTGATGTTCAGTTCAGATCAAAGAGAATCATAAAGTTCCCTGTTATTTGCCATATTAAAGCCGCTGCTGCGCGCAGATTAGTGGTGTAAACACTGGAAGCTGAGCTAAGTTGTTTCCTCAACTTCCATTCACTTCTCTGGGAGTTAAAGGGGCTGTCCGGTCTTCAGCTACATGTCTGCAGTCACTCTATCTGACTGCACACTTGTAAATCCTCGCATTGCATGCACTGTGCGCTGTGAGGACTCTCCAGTGCCGGTGCCAGGATCGGCAGGTGCGTTTCCGCCATGAATAGCTGCAATAGGAATGACCCTTTAACCAAACAGAGGACACATTGTTTGACCAGAATAAACTGAATGGTTGGTTGGAGTAATGTGCAGAAAAAAAATAAGGATCCATAGCAAAACATAGCCGCCATTAGCTCAGCAAAATATCCAATGCATTTATTGTAGATAACTACCAGAAGTAGCTGCTATGATAGCAACCATGGGAAGCAGTTCAGTTTACTGCACCTTCCCAGCACAGGCTTATTACCAGTTGTTTGCCGTCAATCTATGTTTAGTATACAGGTGTGAAGAGGGGACATATGTATTGATGATTTCAATTTCCATGAAGGATCA
The DNA here is from genome assembly GCF_046119375.1 of Phyllobates terribilis. Lineage (NCBI taxonomy): Eukaryota > Metazoa > Chordata > Amphibia > Anura > Dendrobatidae > Phyllobates > Phyllobates terribilis. The sequence continues at coordinate 699,484,785 of NW_027362762.1, forward strand.
GGGTCAATTTCTACAACAGTTCTACAAGCTATTACAGGAGAAATATACATATCTATCTATAGATAAGATACTGAAACCCACAAACATTTTTTCTGTTACAGTATCTACATTCTTTTCGTACTATATGTTGTGCATAGTAGACAAATTGGACAAGCATAGTTGGCTTTCTCAAGATCTCATTAGCAAGTTTTTTCTTTCCAGTGTTACACAGTAATATGAGCTGAAACTTATGACGAAAAGAGGGTCAGATGATATAAGACAATAGTTTTTGTGTTTAGGCAAGGATTTGGAGCAGAGAAATTTGTTGGTATCTCTGAGTATCTTATCTGATATTTAATTTATACATCATAAAAAATGCAGATTGTAGCATCACTTAAGGAGAAGCGAATTTCATCAATGCTTCAGAATCTGGCAGCATATATCTGTGAGAATGAGAAGGTTACAAACCTCATACCTGGGGGTGACAGTATCCCCACTGAACAGCATCTGGAGAAACACCATTACTGGCAATAGTGGGACAGCCTCAGGATAGACGCTATACTCAAAATACTGGATTACTTTTCTACTTTGTTATAATACATGAAGCCTGCCTTGACCAGTAGTTGTAAAATATTAGCCTTTCTACTCTATGAAGGATGAATGGGAAAACTTGAATACATGTGACTATGGCAGGTCATAACACCACTGTGCATAGAAAGTGTCCAAGCAAACAAAAATGTTTGGTCATACAGACAAAAACAAAAAAAGTTAAAAACATAATTAACCCCCTGGCGCTCCATGATGTACCATTACGTCATAGAGTGTGTCAGGGACTTTGGAGCGAGCTCAGACAAAACCTGCTCGACACAGAGCAGATGTCAGCTATATTATATATTTGGCATCAGCCTCTAACAGCAGTGATGAAAGTAGCCACTGATCGCGGCTGTTAACCTATTAAATGCCACTGTCAATCACTGATAGCGGCATTTAAGCACCATGAACTGGCCCAGACATTAGTCAGGGTACCCATCAACCTCTCCGCAGTGGAATTGCAGGTAGCCGAAGGGATGCTATGGCAGCTGGGGCCGGATGAACGCCCTAAAGTCATATGATCTCTTTTGTCATAGAAGACTGTGATTTTCACTATATACAGCAATACTGTGGTATTGCTTTATATAATAAAAGTGATCAAGTTCCTTAAGGCGAGTTACAAAAAAAATAGTAAGAAAAGATTTTAAAACTAAAAAAATATAAAAATTTTAATCATCCTCGTTTTCCCCAGTCAAAGGAGTTGGCCAATTCTTTTTTATTGATGGCCTACATCTAGGATAGCCATCAATATCTGATCAGTGGTTGGGCAACACCTGGCACCCCCACCGATTACCCGTTACCGGTAACACCGGTAGTTGGAATTTCTCAGACACTTCTGGAACACAGCAGCTCCGTCATTTCCATAGATTTTCTTGGTTATCTTTTAAGACGCTAATTGTGCAGGAAAAATTACTTAGCGACATGATTTTCCAGGTCAGTATGATTACATTGATTTCAAACTTAAGTAGTTTTTTTAAAAATATTTGTGGTGTAAAAAGATCAAATACTTGTAAAAGAACAAAAAAATAATTTGTATCTTTTTATTGATACTGTTTTGAGGTACCTACGACCTATACATTGGTTTTTATCACATTTTTATAGGAAGAATGGCAACTGAAAAAATGTAAGTTCTGGAGTTTTTGCTGATTTTTTGGCTTACGATGCTTCCCAAATGGGTTAAATAATTTTAATTTTGATAAACCGGACTGTTATGGAAGAAGCGATGCAAAATAAGTTTTATGTTTTAATGTGTTTATTTTTAATGAGGGGAGAGTGAGATGCTTCTAATTGTTATGTTGTTTTTTTTTACTTTTTTAGTCTCCCAAAAAGGGAACTTGAACTGGTGATCACCTGATAACTTGTTCTATATATGCAATACAACTGTATTGTGTTATATAGGTAAAACAATAGTCTCCTATGACTAGAGTACTCCCTTGGCTGGGCTTCACAGGAGTAAGCCTCTTTCACACATCAGCGTCTCCAGTACCTGTGGTATCAGTTTTCACACATACTGGAGATATATACACAAGTAGTCCCATTCAAATGAATGGGTCTGCGCACATGTCATTGTGTTTCCATGGACCTTGTGTTCGTAGGCAAAACACGCTGACATGTCCGTTTTTTTGCATGTCGCACGGGCCTCAAAATGTCACACACACGTGCGCACTGATGACACACGGCTGAAATCCATGTGTCATCAGTCTGATACGTACCAGCGCATGGGAATCAGTGGTTAAGTTCGCGCTATTCCCAAGCATCAGGTTCTAGAGGCATCTTTCATCATTGTCCCCTGCTTGCGTTGTGATCATCGCGAGCAAGGGACAATGTTGAGAGTAATATTCTGCTGCCGCTGTCCACAACAAGTGTAAAAATGAGAATAAAATTAAAAAATCCTTATACTCACCTGTACAAAGATGAAATAAGTGTCTAGCATTGTAAAGCATCTGACCGGCATTTCTTCATCAGTGTGAGCGGTGGCATGAGGCGACAGCACACATGGAAGAGCAGATGAGAAAAACTCGATGCAGCAAGCGGGCCCCTGAATTGTGCTGAGCTCAGTGAGTGACAGGACACCGGATTATTTCAACTTCGGACAGGTGAGTATAATCATTTTTTTATTTTATTCTTATTTCTACACTTGTTGGAGACAGCGGCAGCAAAATACTACTCTCAACATTGCCCCTTGCTCACGCTGATCACAGAGCAAGCAGGGGACAATGTTGAAAGATTCCTTCAGCATTCGGGAACAGTGTGAACTGTACCGCTGATTCCCAAGGTCCGGTACATGTGATTCTGATGCGGCACATTTATGCCACACAGGTACATAATGATATCTCCGGGACTGGTTTTTCCAGTACTGGAAATATCAGGACGTGTGAAAGAAGCCTTTCTGTGATGGCAACTCGTCAGCACCCCTGCGATTGTATTGCAAGAGGGTCAATGGGTGCCCTTAACGGTAGTCCCAGGGCTTAATTAAGTGGTAGTCAAGTACGAGCACTATCACTCTATTCATTGTCAGTTCCATAGTCATTGAGTGAATCAGTACTGCACATGGTTTGACTGTTGCGCTATTCAAATGGGAGACATAAGACTATTTATCACCCATTTATGTATCCATTTATCCTTTGAAAAAGTCATGATTAGGCTGCTCAACGTCAACAGACGTAGTAAAAAAAACAGCAGCACGGATGATAAGGGACAATACAAGTCCCTGTAAATCACTTACAGAACACGGATCGCATCTGTGTGTCATCCATGTGCTGTCTTTGTGCTGTACGTGTTTAATATTGCAAAATATAGAAGCTTTGAACAGGACTGGCTCCAGGTTTTTGTGGGCCCTGGGCGAAAGTCTCAGTGGGCCCCTTTAACACATACCACGATTCATGATGCACAGATACCACAGAGAAATATATATATATAGTACAAGGCCAAGGATTTCACTTCTTCCATTACATGAGCAATGTCTATTGTAAATTCTATAATAGGTCAGAAACCGGCAAATCCTCGCAGCGCACAGTGCAGACCGGACAATATAGTCCTCCATACAGTATTATGGGCACCACATAGTCCTTTATACAGTATTATGGGCCCCATATAATGTTCCATACAGAATAATGGACCCCATATAATGATCCATACAGCATACTGGCCCCCATAAAATGCTCCATACAGAATACAGGCCCCCATAAAATGCTCCATACAGAATACTGACCCCCATAAAATACTCCATACAGGATACTGGCCCCCATATAACGCTCCATACAGAATACTGGCTCCCATATAACGCTCCATACAGAATACTAGCCCCCATACAACGCTCCATATAGAATACTGGCCCCCATATAATGCCCCATGCAGGCTGTTCCCCCCATATAATGCCCCATGCAGGATGTCACTCCCCCCCCATATAATGCCCCATGCAATGCCCCATGCAGGATGTCACCCTCCCCTATATAATGCCTCATGCAGGATGTCCCCCCCCTATATAATGCCTCATGCAGGATGCCACCCCCCCATATAATGCCCCATGCAGGATGTCACTTCCCCACCCATATAATGCCCCATGCAGGATGTCACTCCCCCCCATATAATGCCCCATGCAGGATAGTGGCCCCCATAAAACGCTCTATACAGAATACTGGCTCCCATATAACGCTCCATACAGAATACTAGCCCCCATACAAAATACTGGCCCCCATATAATGCTCCATGCAGGCTGTGCCCCCACATAATGCCCTATGCAGGCTGCCCCCTCCCCCCCCCCCACACACACACATAATGCTCTGTGCAGGCTATCCCCGCCACATAATGCCTCATGCAGGCTGTTCCCCACCCCCACATAATGCCCCATGCAGGATGTCACCCCCCCATATAATGCCCCATGCAGGATGTTACCCCCCCCATATAATGCCCCATGCAGGATGTCACCCCCCCATATGATGCCCCATGCAGGATGTCACCCCCCATAGAATGCCCCATGCAGGATGTCACTTCCCCCCCCATAGAATGCCCCATGCAGGATGTCACTCCCCCCTATATAATGCCTCATGCAGGATGTCACCCCCCCCATATAATGCCCCATGCAGGATGTCACTTCCCACCCCATATAATGCCCCATGCAGGATGTCACTCCCCCCTATATAATGCCTCATGCAGGATGTCACCCCCCCATATAATGCCCCATGCAGGATGTCACTTCCCACCCCATATAATGCCCCATGCAGGATGTCACCCCCTCATATAATGCCCCATGCAGGATGTCACCCCACCATATAATGCCCCATGCAGGATGTCACCCCACCATATAATGCCCCAATGCAGGATGTCACCCCACCATATAATGCCCCATGCAGGATGTCACCCCACCATATAATGCCCCATGCAGGATGTCACCCCACCATATAATGCCCCATGCAGGATGTCACCCCACCATATAATGCCCCAATGCAGGATGTCATCACCCCGCCCCCCCCCCCCATATCATGCCCCATGCCTCCATACATTAAAAAAAAAAATCAAATACTCACCTCACTTCTCACCTGCTGTCGCTGCTCCGGCGTCTTCCCACTCTGCACTGTGACTGCTCAGGAGAGGGTGCGGTGGAAAGACGTCATCACGCCCTCTGACCTGAGACGTCACAGTGCAGCAGCCGCGGAAGACACCGGAGCTGCTGCGGAGGCACGGGGAGAGGTAAGTATTGTGCCGAGGCCCTGAGCAAGCCGGGGAGATGGGGAGGGCGCTGAAACCGCTCTCCTCCGCTCACGGGTCCCATAGCGCGCCTGGGTGCCCGGCGGCGAGTGGGCCCCCCCGCCTGCTCAGGGCCCCGGCACTTGCCCAGGTGTGCCAGGTGCTTTGAAATTGATTTCTCTTAAGCCATGGCGTAAAAAAGGGATGGCATACTAATGACATACTGATGGCTCACTGATTCAAAACACTCATGACACCGATACCGTTTATTCCGTATTATACTGAAGCCTGAAATGGGCCTTAATGATAATTTTACCATACTAAACACAATGGATTCACATATTCAAAACACATTCAGCCTTGTGCTTCATGACAACTCTGATAAAGTGCATATATTCATAAATCCCTCATTTGATTTTGCCTAAATAATGTGGCCCATTCATCTACATTACGCTGAATATGGCTCAATGTCAGCTTACTGTAGCAACTTTCCCCACCCACAGCTTGGAGGCTGGAGTCTACAAGCATACATAGTAACGTAGGTTGAATAAAGACCTAGGTCCATCAAGTTCAACCTTCCTCCCCCAATTGTACTCCCTACACTAACGCTACATTAACTTACTAACAGGGACTAGGCCTCACCAAAGTATTATTTATCACCATTTTTATTATTGCTGCTCTTTTACAATGAAAAATGAACCCATTTATAATTTAATTAGTTTTATATTTTGTATTACACTAGTGATTCTAATAAAGGTATTACTAAAATCATAAGCCTAAATCTATTGATCCAGAAGAAGGCAAAAACCCCAGAACACCTTCAGCCAATTTGCACCACGGGGAAAAATTCCTTCTTGACCCAGAGAAAAGGCGTTCAGTCCTAAAACCCTGGATCAAACCTAATTATGATACTAGCAAAAATAAACTGGAACAGCACCATTTAACAACTACTCACAGTGGGTGTCAGGCCTCTAAACAATCTGCCCAAATTGTAGCATAGCAAAAAAATATAATAGAAGGCAGCACTCCAAAAAACAAGAAAGTTCTTTTGAAAAAATGGACTTTATTGAGCCCAAATGGCGACGTTTCGGTTCATAGAACCTTTTTCAAGCAGAGTTAAAGTGCAAATGGTGAAACATACAGGTGCATCTCACTAAATTAAATTAACTTTTTGATGATATTCTATTTCAGTTCTTCAATATAAAAAGTGAAACTCATATATTATATACTGTAGAGTCATTACAGAGTGATCTATTTCAAGTGTTTAGTTCTGTTAATGTTGAGGATTATGGCTTACAGACAATGAAAACACAAAAGTCATTATCTCAGTAAATTAGAATACTTTATAACAACAGCTTGAAAAAGGTTTTTAAAATCCGAAATGTTGGCCTACTGAAATGTATGTTCAGTAAATGCAGTCAATATTTGGTCGGGGCTCCTTTTGCATCAATTACTGCATCAATGCGGCGTGGCATGGAGGCGATCAGCCTGTGGCACTGCTGAGGTGTTATGGAACCCCAGGTTGCTTTGATAGCAGCCTTCAGCTCGTCTGCATTGTTGGGTCTGGTGTCTCTCATCTTCCTCTTGACAATACCCTATAGATTCTCTATGGGGTTAAGAGCAGGCGAGTTTGCTGGCCAATCTAGCACAGTGATACTGTTGTTTTTAAACCAGGTATTGGTACTTTTGGCAGTGTGGACAGGTGCCAAGTCCTGCTCGAGAATGAAATTTCCATCTCCAAAAAGCTTGTTGGCAGAGGGAAGCAAGAAGTGCTCTAAATTTTTCTAGTAGACGGCTGTGCTGACTTTGGTCTTGATAAAACACAGTGGACCTCCTTTTTTTTTTTTTTGTGGATGTACTGTATTTTGTATTTAAATACTATAAATGTATCGATTTTTTTTTACAGCGAACAAAAGAATGCAGTTCTGGAGTTTACATTTTTTTCTCTTTACTATACATACACCATTTGTGTTCATTTTATATTTTGAAAGACATTTATGGATACTATGATTCTGAATATGTTTCTTTTGGTTTATTTTTGGTAATTTATGTTTTTTTAATGGAAAAAAGGAGGATTCAAATTTTTTTTTTTTTTATATTGATGAAAATATTTTTTAAATCCACTTATGGGACATGAACCTTTGATCGTCTGATTGCTTGCTCTATGTACTACACTATAATAGTTTTGGAATATATAAAGAAAATCAGTTTCTTATGAAGCCCTGTACTGAGATAGTAGGCATGTGGGCCTCTGGGTGCCACATAAAACAATTGGTATCCCCAAATTGCACTGCAGTGGGAAGGTGGGTGCATGGCACGATTCAGTAAACCCCTGGCTACCATAGCAATTAATCAAAACTCCACAACAGCGAGCATTTGCCAACTATCGTGCATGCTCAGCACCTGAGCCTATTCCATAATGTCAAGAATGGGGTGAGAACTAAGCCTGTTTGTACCTTAAAGAGTATTTTTCATATTAGTTTTATTAATTTTAAGTACGGTATGTTAATAAGTGTGTGTTAAACTATAAAAAATTAACAAGTGTAATATATATATATTTTTTTTTTAAGAAATTTTCATCAGCCAACAGAGGCTGTCATTTTTATTTGCTGGTGAGTAAGTATCAAGGCACAACACACTTTGCAAATATAAGGCATACACAGGGCATGGGAGAGTATGGTCAGTCTCCTACCCTATCTCTTATGCTGTGATCGCATCACCTGTGAGCTGTGCGCAACCCATCTCATGATCATGTCCATTTTATTGTAGCCAAGAGCTGCAATTTCCCTCGGTCACTGCTACTTACTGTGTTCAGTGATGAGAGCAAATTGTCTCTTAAGAGAGGAAGACGGCCAGAACTCTAGTGCCACCTGCAGGAAGGGTACTGAATAACTGGTGTGTTTTGTTCACTTTATTTTGTAGCATATCAGCAGTTTTGTATAGGTCGTTGATGCATATGAGCATCAGCTCCTGTTGGTAATCCACGATGCACCGGTGGGTTACCATGGTAGACAGGGGCTTGCTGAATGTCCCATTGCTGCCATTTTCGCTCTACCGTGCAGCTCAGCCACAGACTGAGCGTCATAGCCTGCCATGATCTGTTCTATATACTGCAATACTAAGGGACTGCAGTATAAAGTAGGTATAAAAAGTCTACCCATCCCTGTTAAAATGCCAGGTTTTTGTCATATAAAAAAATCATACCAAGAAGAATCACTTCAGAACTTTTTCCACCTTCACTGTCACCCATAATTTGTACAAATTCATTGAGATATAAACTAATCATCTTGAGGGCAAAAATAAAACTAAAAATAAAATGTGGTTGTATAAGCATGAACACCCTCTTATAATTGGGGATTTGGTTGTGTTCAGAATTAGCCAATCGCATTTAAACCCATGTTAAATAGTATTCAGTACACAGCTGCCATAATTTAAAATGATCCTGATTAACCCCATAAAAAGTATAGCTGTTCTAGTAGGATTTCCCTGCCATTCTTAGTTGCATTTCACAGCAATGGCCATTGTGCGTAAACAGCTTACAACAGAGCAAAAGGGATCTTTGTGGAAAGTTATCAGCCAGGAAAAGGGTACAAAAAATTCTCAAGGGATTAGATAGATCATGGAATAGTATGAAGATGGTCATCAAGAAGAATTGGATGTCTCTCAAAAATTGTTGAAAAGACAAGAAGAAAATTACTCCTGGAAGCTGCCAAGAGGTCTACAGTAGTATTAAAAAGAGCTACATGTGTATCTGGCAAATACTGGAAGTGCATTGCATATGACAACAATTTCCCCAATTCTTCATTTGGTTGTCCACTGGTATAGGGTGGCAGGACGAAAGCCTTTTCATACAAAGAAAAAACATCCAAGCTTGATAAGTTTCAGCACAACAACAACCCCAAGCATACCTCCAAATCAACAAAAGAATGACTTTGCTAGAAGAAAATTGGTTTTGGAAAGGCCCAGTCAGAGCCCAGACCTGAATCCAATTGAAAATGTGTGGGCTGAACTGAAGAGGGTGCTGTACACAGGAGATGCCCTCACAATCTGACAGATTTGGAGCGCTGGTGCAAAGAAACAGTGGGCAGAGATTACCAATTCTAGATGTGTCATGCTGATAGATTCCTACCCAAAAGACTGAATTTTGACACAAATTCAAAGGATACTTGAATAAACTCTTTGTTTAAGGGTGTGCATATTTATGCAACCACATTATTATGGTTCTGTTTTTTTACAATGGATTTGTACAGATTATGGGTAACATTAAAGGTGGAAAATGTTCTAAAATGATTCTTCTTGGTATGAGTTGCTTACATAACAAGAACGTGGAATTTTAACCCCCTTACGATATAGGGCGTATTAGTACGTATCTGTGTCCTGGGACTTATGGACCAGATACGTATTTATACGCCCTGGTGATTTCGCCCGCACACAGGCTGTGCGGGCGCGATTGCCGCCGGGTGTCAGCTGATTGTCACAGCTGACACCCGGTGCTATGTGCAGGGAGCGGTCCCGCACCGCTCCCGGCACATTAACCCCCGCAATGCTGTGATCGAAGTCGATCGCAGCATTGTGGTGGCTAAGGGGAGGTGATCGGAATACTCACCTCCTCTTCCGGCCTCCAGCGCTGTCTGCCGTGGCTTCCAGGATGTTGCCATGACGACCCGATGTCGTCATGACAACATCCGGGTCACCAGACAGCAGGAAGATTTTTTGGACATGCGCAGTGCATCTCCAAACTATCTTCTCCCTGTCCAGCGCTGACAGCCTGCATGGCACAGGGATGGTGCTCCATTCCTGTGCCATGCAGGCGATCAGAGAAAAAAAAGTGAAAGTCCCATAGTGGGACAAAGTAAAAAAGTAAAAAAACTGTGATAAAGTGAAAAAAAAAAAAAAAAAATTGTAAAAATATAAAAAAATAAATAAAAAAAAATAATCCACCAAAAATAAAAATATAATGTACCCATCAGTAAATATTATTATGAAAAAAAAGCAAACAAACAATAAAAGTACACATATTTGGTATCGCCGCGTCCAGAACGACCTGACCTATAAAACTGTCCCACTAGTTAACCCCTTCAGTGAACACGGTAAAAAAACTAAATAAAAAACGAAGCAAAAAACAATGCTTTATCACCATACCGCCAAACAAAAAATGGAATAACACGCGATCAAAAATACAAATATAAATAAAAATTGTACCGCTGAAAACGTCTTCTCGTCCCGCAAAAAACAAGCCGCCATACAGCTCCATCAGCCAAAAAATAAAAAAGTTATAGCTCTCAGAATAAATAGATGCAAAAAAATAATTTTTTCTATAAAATTGCATTTATTATGTAAAAGTGCAAAACATAGAAAAACGATATAATTGTGGTACCGCTGTAAACGTACTGACCCGAAGAATAAATTTGCCTTTTTAATTTTACCACACGCGGAACAGAATTAAAAAAAAAACAATTCCTGAATTGTTGTTTTTTGTTTATTCTGCCTCCCAAAAATCGGAATAGAAAGCGATCAAAAAATGTCACGTGCCTGAAAATGGCACCAATAACAACGTCAATTCATCCCGCAAAAAACAAGCCGTCACATGACTCTGTCTGACAAAATCTGGAAAAATTATAGCTCTCAAAATATGGCGATGCAAAAACTAGATTTTACAAAAAATGCGTCTTTTAGTGTGCGACAGCTGTCAATCATAAAAACCCCATATGATTCTGGTATCGCTGTAGTCGCACTGACCCGAAGAATAAGGTCGTCTAATCACTTATACCGCACGAGGAACGGCGTAAAAAATAAACTCTCGGGTTAGGTTTGTGCTAGGGTTAGGGTTGGGCTAGAGTTAGGGCTGGGTTTGGAGGTTAGGGTTGTGATGGGGTTGGGATTTTTTTCAAAAGTAAGAAAAAAAGATGACGATATTGTGACTAGTGTTGAGCGCAAGTGCTCGCTACTTGAGTTTGCATTGAGTATCGTGGGTATTTGAGTGACATGCTCGAGTCTCCGCCCCATATGCTTCGCGGCCAAAAAAACTTTGCGGGGATTGCCTGCCATGCACGAGCGATCCCTGCATGGTTTTTTTTTGGGTGTCTAATAACCGTGAAACATGCGGGGCAGGGACTCGAGCATGTCATTCGAGCACACGCAGTACATGGTGCATACCTGAGTACCCGATGCAAACTCAAGTAGCGAGCACTAGCGCTCAAGACTAATGACAACTTATTCAATATGATGACCTAATGTTATCAAATTCTGTGTCGTACCTCTGGGTTCAAAATGTTCACTATACCCCTTAATAAAATCCTTGAGGGGTATAGTTTCCAAAATGGGGTCACTTGTAGGGGAGCTCCACTGTTTAGGCACATCAGGGGCTCTCCAAAAGCGACATGGTGTCCGCTAACAAATTGAATGGAAAATCGGCTCAAATTGTTAGCGGACGTCATGTTGCGTTTGGAGAGCCCCTGATGTGCCTAAACAGTGGAAACCCCCCACAAGTGACCCCATTTTGGAAAGTAGACCCCCCAAGGCACCTATCTAGATGCATAGTGAGCACTTGGAACCCCTAGGTGCTTCACAAATTAATCCGTAAAAATAAAAAAGTGTTTTTTTTTCCACTTTTTCATTTTTACGAATCACTTTATGATGCACCTGGGGCTTCCAAGTGCTCACTATGCATCTAGATAGGTGCCTTGGGGGGGTCTAGTTTCCAAAATGGGGTCACTTGTGGGGGAGCTCCAATGTTTAGGCACACAGGGGCTCTCCAAACGCAATATGGTGTCCGCTAACAAATTGAATGGAAAATCGGCTCAAATTGTTAGCGGACACCATGTTGCATTTAGAGAGCCCCTGTGTGCCTAAACATCGGAGCTCCCCCACAAGTGACCCCATTTTGGAAACTAGACCCCCAAGGCACCTATCTAGATGCATAGTGAGCACTTGGAACCCCCAGGTGCTTCACAAATTGATTCGTAAAAATGAAAAAGTGGAAAAAAAAACACTTTTTCAAATTTTACAATCAAAAAGTCAAATGGCGCTCCTTCCCTTCCGAGCCCTGCCGTGCGCCAAACAGTGTTTTTTCCCCACATATGGGGTATATGCGTGCCCAGGGGAAATAGCACAACAAATTTTGGGGTCAATTTTTTCTTGTTACTCCTGTGAAAATAAAAAAATTGGGTCTAAAGTAACATTTTTGTGAAAAAAAGTTAAATGTTCATTTTTTTCTTCCACATTCCAAAAGTTCTTGTGAAGCACCTGAAGGGTTAATAAAGTTCTTGAATGTTGTTTTGAGCACCTTGAGGGGTGCAGTTTTTAGAATGGTGTCACTTTTGGGTATTTTCTGTCATAAAGACCTCTCAAAGTGACTTCAAATGTGATGTGGTCCCTAAAAACATGGTTTTGTAAATTTTGTTGGAAAAATAAGAAATCGCTGGTCAACTTTTAACCCTTATAGCTCCCTAACAAAAAAAAATGTTGGTTCCAAAATTGTGCTGATGTGAAGTAGACATGTGGGAAATGTTATTTATTAACTATTTTGTGTGACATATCGCTCTGATTTAAGGGCATGAAAATTCAAATTTTGAAAATTGCAAAATTTTCGCCAAATTTCCGTTTTTTTCACAAATAAAAGCAAGTGATATCTAAGAACTTTTAACACAATCATGAAGTACAATATGTCACGAAAAAACATTCTCAGAATCAGGGGGATCCGTTGAAGCGTTCCAGAGTAATTACCTCATAAAGTGACAGTGGTCAGAATTGTAAAAATTGGCCCAGTCATTAACGTGCAAACCACCCTCGGGGGTAAAGGGGTTAAGAGGGGTATATAACATTTTTTATATCCACTGTATATAACAAGTGATCAGATGATTGAAGGTTCACATCCCCTAAGGCGAATATATATAAAGTAAAAAAAGAAAATTTTAATAAAAAAACAAATTAAAATATTTTCTCCCTCATTAAAAATAAATAAATGTAAAAATAAACATAGTTGGCATTGTTGCATCCATAAAAGTCCAGGATATATCAAAATTTAAAATAATTAACCCCTGCTATAAACAGAAAAATAATCGATATGCCAGAATTGCCATGTTTCACTTACTTCAGCTATGCAATAAAAAGCGACAAAAACATATATACTCCAAATTGGTATCAATAAAATGTAAGCGCACCAGGAAAAAACACATCCCCATCTTTGAAAAATAAAAACGTTATGGGTTTCAGAAAATGGTGGCACAAATCAATTATTAGCTATATTTTTTTTTTTTCAATAAACTTCAGAATTTTTTTTCAGCAGTACTCAGGGACACTGTCCACACATCAGTATAACATTGCAGTCACCAAAAAATGACTCCGCACTGACATTAAACTTTATCCCCACCCCTTCCTTTTGCAAACACCCAGAAGGGGAGCAGTGATGTCGGGCACATGCGAGCAGATCCCGGCCACATTTATAGCAGCTGTAATGAGAGCTAGCAATACAATTGGTTTTCATAACCAATGTCAGCAACTGCTCCCTTTTTAAAAGTTGAAAATATCAAAACTATTAAAATCATTTTTCATGTTTTAGACCATTAAAAAATGTAAAATATTTGAAAAACAATTAAAATATGAATATTTATTTAAAATATTCATATTTTCTTACTGAGCTAGTAATGGGGGTGTCTGACAGACTGTCCATTACCAACACCAGAGGTTGATGTCAGCTTTGATTTTTGACAAATCACAGTTGTGATCAAACCCAAATCCCATTACCCTGATTGCCACAGCACCAGGGCAATCGAGTAGAGCGGAGACAGGCACCAGAATTGGCGCATCTAATGTGATGTACCAGTTCTGGGCCAGCTGTGGGCTGATATTTTTAGGCTGGGAAGGGGGTAATAACCATGTAACTTACCAGCCTGATAATATCAGCCCGCAGGTGTCTGTTTTCCCTTAGCTGGTTATTAAAAATAGGGGGACCCCATGTCATTTACTTTATTTATTGCTAAAAACAACAGGGACATACGATGACAGATGGTGTTTTTTTTTTTTCTTCGCTTTTTTATATTTTTACATACAAGTCATTATACGAGAAAGAAGATTTTGTAACCTTTTTTCCTATACATTCCATTTTATCTTCAGTTTTGTATGTTTTAATATCAGTCCATAAAAGTGGCATAATACTCTGACAACATTGTTCTCAGCAGTGACCTGGGAGTCAGAGATGCGTCCAGAGCAATTTTCTGTCCCCCTCAGACCTCCTGGTAGGGTCTGCCGGAAAAATGCTCGAGTTTCCCACTGACTTCCATTATGCTCTTTACTTTAAACGAGAACCCGAGCACTACGATTTGCTCAATTCGAGTAACAGGCACCTGAGCCTTTTAGTGCTCGCCCATCACTAAGTATAATTGATGTCAGTACGATTGCAACCGTACCACATTTACATATATTTTTAAACACAATTCTGGGGTTTTGATTTGCTTTTTCTTTAATTTCTTTATTTTTGAATTGGGAAAAAGGGGAATGATTCAAAGTTTTATAAATTATTATTTTCATAATCATTTTCACTTTATGATTATGGACTATATACTGCAACACTTTAGTATAGCAGTTTATAGCAGCAATGACAATCTGCTTTGAAGACTGGTCGTACGCTGGGCTTAATGGTAGTAGAGAGAAGCCGATGATAGAGAAGTTTAGTAGGGCACCGGCTACCACGGTAGCCTATCAGCACCCCACAATCTCATTATCACTGTCCAGAAATAAATACCTCCCAGCAATAACTGCCCCGAGTAAACTAACCTTTAGGATGGTCATAGAAATCAGATAAATTTGGGCTACAACAAACACCTCTTCGGGTAATTTATCAATGACTGTAATCCAGTTTCCTAGCGGAAAAAAAAGTTATTTTCTGACGCTCTTAACAATTTTTTGATCAGTGAGTCTTATTAATTGCAAGTCTGGTGGCCTACGTCAGAGATCTAGACATGCTCTAATTTCATAAGTAGTCAGTGAGCGTTCATCCTATGAAGCGCAGCACATACATAATAAGGGTATAGACTGAAATTGAATCATCTCATTGTGTTATAATGAACAGCAGCAGAGTTGCACCTGTGTCCTCCAAGATCAGGGCCAGTCGTACAAGACCACAGGACCACTCTCTCTCCTACTCCAGTCGTACAAGACCACAGGACCACTCTCTCTCCTACTCCAGTCGTACAAGACCACAGGACCACTCTCTCTCATACTGATACATAACCGCTTAACTAAACCGTGTAGCAAGTTGCTATTATTCCTATTTTCATCTTTTAGAAAATAGTTATAGAAGAAACTTAGTAGGTGATCTGAAGACAATCACAAGGTTTTCATCTATAAATGTCACATTGGGTAATGGCTATGTAACAATACAGCTGGAAGCCTCCAGGGAATTCACATATCCTACGCCTGCTTCTCTTCAGCAGACACTAGTCTTTTTTTTTCACATCCTATGGCTTTAATCAGAATACAAATTACCCCTAACCTTGGTTAACAGCAAAAATAGGATTATTTCACTGCTGTTCTGCTCGACTGTAGCATCATTCCTGAAGCCATTTCAACAATAGAAGTATTTGTAAGAATTACCGTCATTATGTCTTTAAATAAATACCTTATTTTTTCAATGAAGCTAACTTTAAACTAATCATAAATACACTCTATACATTGTTAATGTGGTAAATGACTATTCTAGCTGCAAACGTCTTGTTTTTATTGCAATATCTACATAGGTGTATAGAGGCCCATTTCCAACAACCATCACTCCAGTGTTTTAATGGTACATTGTGTTTGCTAACTGTGTAAGAAGGCTAATGGATGTTTAGAAAACCATAGAAAACCCTTGCACAAGTGTGTTAGCCCAGCTGAAAATGGTATGGCTGATTTGAGAAGCTATAAAATTGACCTTCCTTTGAGCTAGTTGAGAATCTGGAGCATTACATTTGTTTGGTCTATGAAACTCTCAAAATGGCCAGAAAAAAAGAACTTTCATGTGAAACTCGACAGTCTATTCTTGTTCTTAGAAATTAAGGCTATTCCATGTGAGAGATTGCCAAGAAACTGAAGATTTCCTACAACGGTGTGTACTACTCCCTTCAGAGGAGAGCACAAACAGGCTCTAACCAGAGTAGAAAGAGAAGTGGGAGGCCCCACTGCACAACTGAGCAACAAGACAAGTACATTAGAGTCTCTAGTTTGAGAAATCGATGCCTCACAGCTCCTCAACTGGCAGCTTCATTAAATAGTACACGCAAAACACCAGTGTCAACGTCTACAGTGAAGAGGTGACTCTGGGATGCTGACCTTCAGGGCAAAGTGGCAAAGAAAAAGCCATATCTGAGACTGGCTAATAAAAGGAAAAGATTATTATGGGTAAAAGAACACAGACATTGGACAGAGGAAGATTGGAAAAAAGTACTATGGACAGACGAATCAAAGTTTGAGGTGTTTGGATCACTCAGAAGTACATTTGTGAGACGAAGAACAACTGAAAAGATGCTGGAAGAGTGCCTGACGCCATCTGTCAAGCATGGTGGAGGTAATGTGATGGTCTGGGGTTGCTTTGGTGCTGGTAAAGTGGGAGATTTGTACAAGGTAAATGGAATTTTGAAAAAGGAAGGCTATCACTCCATTTTGCAACACCATGCCATACCTTGTAGACAGAGCTTGATTGGAGCCAATTTCATCCTACAACAGGACAATGACCCAAGCACACCTCCAAATTATGCATGAACTATTGAGGGAAGAAGCAGGCAGCTGGTATTCTATCTGTAATGGAGTGGCCAGCGCTGTCACCAGATCTCAACCCCATTGAGCTGTTGTAGGAGCAGCTTGACTGTATGGTACGCAAAAAGTGCCCATCAAGCCAATCCAACTTGTGGAGGGGCTTCAGGAAGCATGGGGGGGAAATTTCTCAAGATTACCTCAGCAAATTAACAGCTAGAATCCAAAGGTCGGCAATGCTGTAATTGCTGCAAAGGGAGCAATCTTTCACGAAAGCAAAGCTTGAAGGAGAAAATTATTCTTTCTAATAAAAATCACTATTTCTAACCTTGTCAATGTCTGGACTATATTTTCTATTCATTTTGCAGCTCATTTGATTAATAAAAGTATGAGTTTTCATGGAAAACACAAAATTGTCTGGGTGAACCCAAACTTTTGAACGGTAGTGTATATACACAGTTTTGTGAGAAAAGATTCAGTATAAGGCCATGTTCACAGCAGTATTTTGGTCAGTATTTTACCTCAGTATTTGTAAGCCAAAACCAGGAGTGGGTGATAAATACAGCAGGGTGGTGACGTGTTTCTATTATACTTTTCCTCTAAGGGTGCAGTCAGAAGGCCGTATCAGTGTGTTATTATACTCACCGACTGCCGTCATCTACGGTATCCAGCATTGTTCTGTTCCTCTTCTCATTCACATGACGGCAATTCAGACTCTCGAAATTACAGTGCTCTGTGGAAGTGGCATTTACAATGTAAGTCTACAGAGCACCAGAGCGAAACTCCATAGATTTACACTATAAAAGAGACTTCCGGCTCACACTGAACTCTATGTGCGAGAGCAATGTGATCCAGAGAGTGCATTGCTGTCACATAACTCAGAAGAGAAGCGAAACAGCGCTGGATACCGGAGAGGATTGCAATCAATGAGTATATAAACACACTGACTCTACACTAACAATTACATAGGTTTAGGGGGAAAAAGGTTAATTGGAGTGCTCCTTTAAGAACAATCATCCACAATAATCTTTCAGTGTAAACCACTGCCAGACACCTCATTCCTCCATGCAGACCTCTGGTGTTAGCTTACTGCCTGGAGAAAAGAATAGGAAGTTAAAGTTCAACATTCCCAATCCAAAGCCCCCATACAAATTACATGGTTTACGGTCAGTAATAACACTGTATGTTGTGATACACTTTTAATGTCAGTGTAACCCAACAAGTCATGTCAACAGTCTCTCACATTAACCGCATACATCACTTACCCATCTGTCAAATTATTTCCATATACCAAGCCTTTTTGCACACTTAAAGGGCTTATCCGATCAAAACAAAATATCACCTATGGTGATGACATGCTGATCGGTGGGTGTCCCAACACTGGATCTCACGCCAAATGACATCCCATCTACTGATTAACAAGGTAATAGGTAATAAGTAAACCTGGCAAGTCACATGGGCAAAAGCACTGAAATATATACCCTATAAGTATGAGAACAAATTTATAAGCCACATACACGAGTAAGACGTCTGAAAATAAATGTATTATGAGCCTACTGGAAACAAGTCTAAAGGTATGTGCACACAGTCAGGAAACTGTGAATTGGACGCAGTGCACTTGCGATGCGTGCAAACCGCAGCATTCTACAGTACAAGCAAAGTGGATGTTGAAATCCCATGCCCACTATGTGTCTCCGTGCACCTGCGGATCATCCGTGGACACGCGGCGCATCTTTCCAGACCGCAGCATGTCAATTTCTCTTGCTGCGTTCAAAGCTCTGACAGTACGGATCCTGTGCACATACACTTATGGTAAGGAATCAGATCCAGATACATATTTATCTAGCTCAGAACCTATATGAATACATACATATCTACCTTATCCTACTATATATCTATCCATATCTGTCATCACTATTGTTTGACATTTCTACCAGTCTGGAATACCTAGTGTAGGTCTGGGGATAAAAGTTATATATAACTATCTACATATGCAAGCAGATGTGTGCGTCCACCCGTGTTAGCGGCTGCATATTCATGAACTCACCGTTCTCAGGTTCTATTACTCCCCTTGGTGAAGGGGTCTGCGACCAGGTTGCATTTCTAGAGCTGGTTACTTCCAGCCCCTCTTCTTCTCTTTGTAAGGCTTGTTCATTGCTGTACAGTCATGTAAGTGCGGATTTATTTCCATTCCTAAAGTGCTTTTCTTCTAATGCTACAATTTATTTTTGACTGAACATCTATATGTTGGGGGAGGAGGGCTTCATTTCCCATGCCCAAACCCATGATATGATGGAGGACCAGCAATGTGTTCTTTGCTTACACCCTCATCTCCGTCTTGGAAGTATGAGGGTGACCTTCACAGTGTGGGGTTGGATTGGCTCTCCAGATTCCAGATCTCAGGTGAGCGTCAGCTTTTCATACCTACTTTGCAAATCTCACTGGGATTAACTTTCTCTAAGCGTTTTCCCAACAGCAGCGTCTGTGTTAAGTTGGAACCATCTGGATGGTTGCTATGGAAACAGGGATGCCATGACAACTGGGTTTCTCGGGAAACCTATGTTGCTATGGAAACTGCATCACACGGGTCAGAATTAGTAACTTCCGATGAAAAGCAAGTCCAGCAGTTTAATCTTCTCCTGGCATGTAGACTGTCACAGCATAACAACAGCCACAGCGCAGGGGGCAGCTCCAGTCATAGGTCTTGGCACTCATAGGGAAAGGGAACACTTGTTGCAGTTTTGGCTGCTGCTTACGTCTATGTTATCTATCAGAAGCTCTCTTCTAGTGGTCACTGCCTGCCAATGAACTAGTATTAGACAAGGAAGGATTTTGTCCTTTCACCAAGTGCGATGATAGCAAATCCCAAAAGAAATGTTCCAAACTGAGGTATAATAATCCAAAACAAGCATGAAATGCTCTGCAGTCACCAGTCCCATATCTGAGGTTACTAAAAGCAGCACTTCGGAAGGGGGAACAGGTAGCTAGCCTCTCTCCCCAAAATAATAAGGATAAAGAAATGTGCAGCCTCCGCGGGTCAGCCCCTCTGTGATATCCTAGAGCTTCTTCCCAGAAAATGAACACTAAAAAGTGGGACAGGCTGATATCGATGGTAGTGACATTTCTAGAGTTGGACACATCCACGACCCCTACACGTCTTATTACACATCAGTAAAGATCTTCTTGATATTGACACAGTTTGGGTTACTGGTGGTGCAGTTGGCAGTCTTAAAGCTGGGCTGGGTGAAGGGTCCAGGGCTCACCCCTTCTTCTATGACCATGTACTCGGATTTGCTCAGGGTAGAATTACTACGAGTTTTTTTAAGGTCCTCATTAGAGGACAAGTGCTGGCAGCTGCCAACATGGAGGTACTGGGCTTGTTCTTCCCCTTCAGTCTCCCTGTGATAGAAGTAGTTGAAGTTGGACACTATGACAGGCACTGGTAGGGCTATGGTGAGCACACCAGCAATAGCACACAAAGAGCCCACTATTTTCCCCCCTATGGTGACTGGGTGCATATCCCCATACCCTACAGTAGTCATTGTGACCACTGCCCACCAGAAGGCATCTGGGATGCTGTTGAACCCTGAGGATGGGTCATCAGCCTCAGCAAAGTACACAGCACTGGAGAACAAGATGACTCCGATGAAGAGGAAGAAAATGAGCAGTCCCAGCTCCCTCATACTGGCCTTGAGGGTCTGACCCAAAATCTGGAGCCCCTTGGAATGTCTGGAAAGCTTGAAGATACGAAAGACTCTGACCAAGCGTATCACCCTCAGGATGGCCAAGGACATGGCCTGCTGCCCATTGCCCTGCCGCTCAGCAAGCTCAGTGCCCAGGGTGATGAAGTAAGGGATGATGGCCACAATGTCTATGATGTTCATGATGTTCTTGGAGAAGGTGGCTTTGCTCGGGCAGGCGAAGAACCTGACCAAGAGCTCAAACGAGAACCAGATGATGCATAAAGTCTCCACCACAAAGAAGGGGTCGGTGAAGGAGCTGGAGTGGTAGGGGCCAGTGCCATTCCCAGGCGGCAGCACCGGGCCATTGTACTCCTTGTCGTCCCGGAACTCGGGCAAAGTCTCCAGGCAGAAGATGACGATGGAGATGAGGATGACCAGCACAGACACGATGGCGATGCCCCGGGCAGGACCCGAGCTCTCCGGGTACTCGAACAGTAACCACACCTGTCTCTGGAAGTCATTGGCGGGCAGTGGGCGCTCCTCTTCCCTGATGAAGCCCTCGTCCTCTCGGAACTTCTCCATGGCCTCCTCGCCCAGCTCGTAGAAGCGGATCTCCTCCGAGAAGATGTCGATGGGCACGTTCACGGGTCTGCGGATCCGGCCCCCGGACTGGTAGTAGTACAGGATGGCATCGAAGCTCGGACGGTTCCTGTCAAAGAAGTACTCGTTCCTCAGAGGGTCGAAGTAGCGCATCCGCTTCTTGGGGTCGCCCAGCAGCGTGTCCGGGAACTGGGCTAAAGTTTTCAGCTGCGTCTCGAAGCGCAGCCCGGAGATGTTGATGACCACCCGCTCGCAGCACTCGTGCTCGTCCTGCTCGTAGGTCTCGGAGGAGCGGAGCCCCGGCAGCGCCGCCGCCTCCTCGAGGATGTTGTCACACGCCACCACCGTCATGATCTCCTGCTCCCCGTCCGTGTAGCCCGGGTTCACGATGTTGCTGTTGGTGCGGTGCCTGGTGGAGGACGGCGGAGGCGAGTGCAGGAGGCTGAGGTGCTCGTCCATAAAGCTGCGAGGAGCGCGGGCAGGGGAAGCGGCGGCCTCCTCCTTCAGCCCGCCTAAAGAGCCGCCGGGTCCCCTCCCCGCTCCCCCTGATGCTTCAGCCTCTGTCACTCCCGACCTGACACGGTCCGTTGTCTCTAACGTCTCCGAGCCCCGGGAGCCGGCTCTGTGGTTATATAGGCTTCCCGCCTTCTGCTCACCTATAGCCACGCCCCACGCTACGCCCCGCCCACAGAGAGCCGCTGCTGGAGCCAGCGACCACCTGATGCCGAGCAGCGCGGCGGCTGCTAATGTGGTACTACAAGCCTCAGCGTGCCCTGCTCCCACTCGTGCTGCGAGCCATGTGTGACTTTATACACAAAGGGATAAACTACAGCCCCACACGGCAGCGCCCGACACACGGCGGAATGTACTGCTAAGGCGCTGTACAGACGAGGCCACTATGCACAGCTCAGCTATGGCGCTATACAGCCGCTACGCACCCAGCTCTGCAGCAGCTCTGTCCAGGAAAGTATATCTATTCTCAAGCTGGAGAAGCTTCGAGCAGGTAGGTGTCTGCCAGCTCTCCCTCCATCTACCTGTCCTGGCACTGCGCCTCCCCAGCTGCTCCACAGCAGACATTGCTCCACAGCACAGCAGACTGGGGGGCTTGTGGAGCAATGGTCCGGGGGGCTTGTATTCATACACAGACATATACACACATACAGATTTCACACACAGCTAGATACACACAGATATAGATCGTTACACACAGCTAAACACATACACATAGATGCACACATATACACACACAGATATATATATACACACACAGATACACATACATACAGGCATACATACATTCATACACACACATAAAGACACATACACATAGATATGCACATAGCTACACACACATAGATACATACATACACATGTATATATATACAGATACATACATATACACACACATAGATACATACACACATGCTACATACACATTCATACATACACATTCATACATACAGTGGGTACGGAAAGTATTCAGACCCCTTTACATTTTTCACTCTTTGTTTCATTGCAGCCATTTGGTAAATTCTAAAAAGTTCATTTTTTTCTCATTAATGTGCACTCTGCACCTCATCTTGACTGAAAAAAACAGAAATGTAGAAATTTTTGCCAATTTATTAAAAAAGAAAAACTGAAATATCACATGGTGATAAGTATTCAGACCCTTTGCTCAGTATTGAGTAGAAGCACCCTTTTGAGCTAGTACAGCCATGAGTCTTCTTGGGAATGATGCAACAAGTTTTTTACACCTGGATTTGCAGATCCTCTCTAGTTCCGTCAGGTTGGATGGTGAACGTTGGTGAACAGCCATTTCCAGGTCTCTCCAGAGATGCTCAATTGGGGTTAGGTCAGGGCTCTGGCTTGGCCAGTCAAGAATGGTCACAGAGTTGTTCTGAAGCCACTCCTTTGTTATTTTAGCTGTGTGCTTAGGGTCATTGTCTTGTTGGAAGGTGAACCTTTGGCCAAGTCTGAGTTCCAGAGCACTCTGGAAGAGGTTTTCGTCCAGGATATCTCTGTACTTGGCCGCATTCATGTTTCCTTCAATTGCAACCAGTTGTCCTGTCCCTGCAGCTAAAAAACACCCCTATAGCATGATGCTGCCACCACCATGTTTCACTGTTGGGATTGTATTGGGCAGGTGATGAGCAGTGCTTGGTTTTCTCCACACATACCGCTTAGAATTATCACCAAAAAGTTCTATCTTCGTCTCATCAGACCAGAGAATCTTATTTCTCATAGTCTGGGAGTCCTTCATGTGTTTTTGAGCAAACTCTATGCAGGCTTTCATATGTCTTGCACTGAGGAGAGGCTTCCGTCGGGCCACTCTGCCACAAAGACCCGACTGGTGGAGGGCTGCAGTGATAGTTGACTCTGTGGAACTTTCTCCTATCTCCCTACTGCATTTCTGGAGCTCAGCCACAGTGATTTGGGGGTTCTTCTTTAGCTCTCTTACCCAGTCTCTTCTCCCACAATTGCTCAGTTTGGCTGGATGGCCAGGTCTAGGAAGACTTCTGGTGGTCCCAAATTTCTTCCATTTAAGGATTATGGAGGCCACTGTGCTCTTAGGAACCTTGAGTAATGCAGAAATTCTTTTGTAACCTTGGCCAGATCTGTGCCTTGCCACAATTCTGTTCTGAGCTCCTTGGGCAGTTCCTTTGAGCTCATGATTCTCATTTGGTCTGACATGCACTGTGAGCTGTGAGGTCTTATATAGACAGGTGTGTGTCTTTCCAAATCAAGTCCTATCAGTTTAATTAAACACCGCTGGACTCCAATGAAGGAGTAGAACCATCTCAAGGAGGATCACAAGGAAATGAACAGCATGTGACTTAAATATGAGTGTCTGAGCAAAGGGTCTGAATACTTATGACCATGTGATATTTCAGTTTTTCTTTTTTAATAAATTTGCAAAAATTTCTACATTTCTGTTTTTTTCAGTCAAGATGAGGTGCAGAGTGTACTTTAATGGGAAAAAAAATGAACTTTTTAGAATTTACCAAATGGCTGCAATGAAACAAAGAGTGAAAAATTTAAAGGAGTCTGAATACTTTCCGTACCCGCTGTAGATACACGCACATACACAGAGACATACATGCATACACATATACATACACACACATGCATACATACATATATACATATACACACATGCATACATATATACATACACACATACATAGCTGTACACATACATAGCTACATACATATATATCCAAAAGAGATGAAGGCATTGAGGTTTGGTTTTGCCTGAAAGGCTTTGCACCCACTGATCTATCTTTTTTCCTTGCTGCTGCTGCGCCTATATATTAACTTTACATACATATATAGATACAAACACATACATACATACACAGATACATATATATATATATATACATACATCCACACATACATATCTACATACACACATACATAGATACATACACACATACATAACTACATACACACACATACATAGCTACACACACATACATAGCTACACACACATAGCTACATACATAGATTCACACATGCACACACATAGTTACACACACATACATAGCTACATACACACATACATAGATACACACATACATAGCTATATACACACATACTGTACATACACATACATAGCTACATACACACATACATAGCTACATACACACACGTACATGCATGCATTCCCATCATCTGGCCCTTGGCGCTGACTCCTGGGGATCTCATTCATCCAGCTGATGAATTGTTCTCTTCCTGGTGCTCACTTTGCTGGAGCTCAACATGTTCTTGTGTCATTTATTTTTTTAAATAAATGTTCTTCATATTCTGAAAAAGCTCCAAGTGCCGAACACGTTAGGATTATTACCATTATGATTTCTGCCCAGTCCTTTACCCTATCTAGTCTTTAGTTCAGCTAGAAATATCATAGTGGATAAGGTGTAGCTATAATATGCTCTTGTGGCCAGCTTATTATCACTTGACGTGAGCCCCCTACAGTGGGTTCTCGTAGGTAAACGCAATCAGAGCCAGTGAAATGCTGCTGCCTGTACAGTATATGTGCGCTGAGATCAGCACCGAGGCCAGCAAACAAACGCTTTCCAGTAAGGACAATGTGCTGCAAGCTTCAAGTGGCTGTATGGCTGCTGCCATCATATGCTCTGCTGAAAGTGGATATTATACCATCACAGCTAGAAAAGGTCTCCAGCTGCACACATTGCACTGTGTTGTAGACATATGTGTCACCACACATCTGCACCATATTGTGTTTGTGTCAAAATCAGCCTAATACAAATACAAGAGCACGATTAAAGGGGTTGTTTCAACTGAATAACTTTTAATTCTGCAGCCGATCAGCAGATCGGAATAACAAGCTATGGACACCCACACGATTCCTCTAGAATAACTTCTCTGGAGGATTTGTAGAGCCCAAGTTCTCCAGAGAGTGAGCCATTCTTTATGCAAGCTCTTTGCTTTGGACAATAAAGGGGGACCTAGGCAGATAATCCCCCACTGTGATGTTCATAAATGCTATAATAGGATATATACAAGGTGTTCTGCTAATAGAAAGCTTCTTAAATATCAGTTCTTTACTGGTTCACTGTACTTTGGTCACTCTTATAAGGAAATGGATGACTAACTAGGAGCTACATTGTGGCTTGCATTAAAAATATTATGGATAGCCTGGGGCATTGTGGTATTATTGGGGGCAATGTTGTCAATACTAAAGAGGTTGTCAGGTCTTAAACTACAAATCTGCTGTCAATTTATGTGTCTGCAGACTTGTGAGTCCTTATAGAGCGCACACTGCACACTGTGAGGATTCACTGGCAGTAAGTGGTCATGTGACCGTAAGTATGCGATTTGCATACTTCCGGCCACATTTCGACTAGACTGTTTCCGGCCATGCTCAATACACTTGCATTGAGCTAGGCTGGAGGTTGGATAAAGTCTAGTTGGAACATGACTGCATGTATGCCGATTGCATACTTGCAGTCACACTCCCTCCTCTCCAGGCAATGGAGAATCCTCACAGCTCACAGTGTGCACAATATGAAGATTCACAAGTGTGCCGTCACATAGAGTGACTGCAGACTTGTAGTTTAAGACCGGACAACCCCTTGAAGGAAATTTTTGTTATATGAGGCAGTCTGAGGCTACTATAGTAGATATGTAATGTAAAAGTGAAGAGCCAAATTTTTCGACTCTGTAAACTCTACAGAGGCCGGTTATCTAAAAAAAAAAAAACTTGAGGGATGATGGTAGAAAAAAAAATCACACACAAAAACATTTTGCAAAACATTTCTGTTGACAATTACGATTTAGAAGTGGTGGCCAGATGTAGTAATTTCGCATATTTTTCTCAGAAACAGCTCCCTTCTTGTCCATGTTCTGTGACTAGTAATGTGGTTCAGTCCCGTTTGCTTGCATGGGGATAAGCTGCGATACCAGACTCTGTCAATAGTCAGGTATTGTGTTTTCCTTAGAAAAAAAGGAAATCCTTTTATTTTGTAATCTCAGACAAATCCTGAAACTTTTGATGGTAAATCAATAGGGAATATAGTGCGTAATAACTTACCTCCAGGAGAAAGGTTCAGTGGAGCAGTAGTTATATTTTCCTATTAATCTGTATTCACACTATTTAATGTAGAATATATATACCTAAGGTCATAGCTGTAATTCCTTTTGAAACCCATTAGCGCCTGTTATTGCTTCTCTTTGCTTATCTACATGGCATTCAGTTCATTCTAAAAACAGAACTGTCCTTATACCCATTTCTATATATAGGGCTTTGTGAAACTTGTGTGCAGAATAACACTTACTAAGTAAGTAGGTATTTTTCACCTCCATTTTTAGCATTTAGCTTGGTGTCTACCCTTACACTTTTTTAACGCAAAGTGATTTTGTATGTTTTATTTTGCATGGAAAATTCCATTTGTGTCGCACTAGTTCTTAAAGGAATCTATTTTAAGAGACATTTGCTAATAGGACCTTTAACACACATATTGTGACTAATATGTCAGTGATCAAAAGAAATTTCCTTGGTAAAGAAAGTAATCTGGAAAGTATATGTTTTAAAATGGAACTAGCTAGTTGTTAAGGCTTTG
Organism: Phyllobates terribilis; assembly: GCF_046119375.1. Classification (NCBI taxonomy): domain Eukaryota; kingdom Metazoa; phylum Chordata; class Amphibia; order Anura; family Dendrobatidae; genus Phyllobates; species Phyllobates terribilis. Next base: position 699,512,137 of record NW_027362762.1, read on the forward strand.
TTCACATTTGCTTTCAGTACCTCATTTAGGTTTTTTGTCTCCTTTTCCACTATTCTTTATGGAAAGAAGAGCACAGTCTGCAGCATCATTCTTGCAGTCCCCAAATCAGTGGGATCTATCAGGACTTTCCAGTACTCCTTTGGAAAAAGGATGACACAACGATCATAGCTCTAGTAAAAATGGAAGATAGTGTGAGAAAATCTAATGAAAAGCACTAAAATAAATTCTTAAATTAATGTAGCCTTTTAATTTATATTCTTAAATTAATGTACCATATGTTATTTTTTTGGGGGGAGATATATCAAAACTATGATAAGTACTGCAAAAGGCTTGTGGATGGTGAAAGAACAATTATCAGGTATTGATGCAATTGGAACTATTAAATTGGGATTATTTTTTATTTTGCGAGGCTGCGTTCACACAGTTTTCCTTGCTGTTTTTTTTGGAGATGTACTTCTCTTTTCTGTATGTTTGGATAAAAAAACAACTGTCCATCATAGGTAACGTTTAAGGCTACATTCCCACGTTGAGCTTTTGGCGAGTTTTTGATATTGCAGAATTTTCTGCACCTATTAAGTAAAATAGGTTACTTGCATGCTGTAATAAATACACAGCATAAAAAGCTCCCCAAAAACTCATCATAGGAACGTAGCCTAATTGCTTCAGCTGTTTTTTACAGAGAAAGACGAAGCATAATTCTTAAGTAGTGGACAACCCCTTCTTGAACTAAATGCTTGGCCCCGATAAAATAAAAAAGCTTATCCTCACCTCCCATGTTGGCACCGTTCCAGCGGTGTCAGCACTCGCTCTCCTCGGGCGCCCGTGTGGTTGTTTATCGGGGCCAAGCGTGGGGGATGAAAAGGAGTTGTCCAAGTAGTGGACAACTTCTTTAAGGCAATTTTGGGCAGTATGGGGATAAATTCCATGTATCAAGCAAAAGCTTCCAATATATTTTTCCATCTATGTAAATGATAATGCCATTGTAAGGATGACAGTATCATATTTGTCACTGTGTTGCAGCTCTATGGTAGTGTGCACCTCTATGATGTATCACATATTTTTTAGGGCAAATGAGCACAATAACTTGAGTCTGTTCTTTTAAGAGAGACATTTTCAATTGATTTAAATGTTTTATGTAGCTGGAAGTTGTCATTATCATCTCCCCTGGTATCTCTCCATTCCACATAAGCAGAGAAAACACATAAATGAAGGAATATAATGAAAGCAGTGTATGCTCTTCAAGCATCAGTCTCTCTTAGAAGACTGCAACAGGAAAATTGCCATTCAGCAGCTCACATGTTGTCTTCTGTCCATAGGTGGTGTTGGAGGTCACAATATTAAGGGGTGGACCAACCTGCTGTGATAAGATTGAAGGAGGATAACTATTATAAAAACTAAAAACTTCAGGCATCACTTGAACTTTTGGCTTTTTGCAGATGCACAATAAGGCAGGACCGTGTTCCATCCACCACGTAATGTCCTATCTTATGCAGTGTAAAAAAAAAATGTGAAAGACCTCTGCGTGGGTTGATGCGGTGTAGGGACAGACATACTATTAGTCCAACCTGTGTGACGGCACAAGAATCTAGGAGGTAAGGAGACCCACTTCTATCCCCTAAGCAAATGAATGTGACATCTGTATCGGTGCCTACTCTTCTTGTCTCTGTTTCTGTCACTTGGTGAAGCCATGCTCTCGTTACAGGTGATGTGGGGCGACAGTTCTAGTTCTGTGTCCACTGGAACTTGCACCTCCTTCCAGGCTGGGGGATTTAGGGTTAACTTTCAGTGTTTTTCCTTCTGGGTGGGGCTGCAAGCTGTTTAAAGGGGATCTGTCAGCAGGTTTTTGCTACCTCATCTGAGAGCAGCATAATGTAGGAAAAGAGACTCTGATTCTAGAGATGTATCACTTAGTTTACTGGGTGCAGCTGTTCTGACACAATCAGAGTTTTTAGATTTAGTAATGCAGCAGAGCTGAGAAAGCTAACGCCACCCACAGCACAGCTAACCCCGCCTATACCAGGCTTTATATGTACATAGCTATAGACAGTGAGGTGCTTATCACAGAAGGGGCTGGAGTCAGATGATTGCCCACTTGCCAGCTAGTCACAGCAATGTGAATCACAAGGTGATTAAACCTTCAGTCTAAGTAAACAACAGTACACAGCCGATATGTGACACATCCTTGACTTCAGTGTTTTAACCCCTACCTCATTCTGTCCTCAGATTACATAGCAAAAACCTGCTGACAGATTCCCTTTAGGCTCCTGAATTTCTGCTGTCCAATGCCAGTTATAAATTGAATTGCTCCTTTAGTTTTTGTGCTGTGTTATAGTCCCAGTGGACATTCCCAATTTTAACTTCAGCTCATTTTTTGACTATTCTCCTTCTTCACGATTTTACGAACCAACCTCCTGGTTGTCATCCGGCTTCCAGACTATTCTCTTGCCTCTGGTTTGCTCTTCCAGACAGCAGCTCTTCTGTGGAAGCAACCCAGTGGACCCCATGGTAAGACCAGATCCCTGTACTGAGGTTAAAGACTGAAGGCCAGGGTTCCTCTGGAAACTGCCAGATGGATTAGATTGTGCCAAATCTGTCCGAGGTAGCCTTTTGAACCTGCGACCTCTGACAGATGTGACAATGTAATTGTGCATTATTATAGGTTACTAGACTGCAAAGGGCCCATATTTTGTTCTTGCTCAGGGGCTTCTTCGTTTGTGTCTGTTCCTGATATGGTGTATGTGGTCTTTTGGAAATAAATGGAGTGATATGGTTGTTGGTGAACCTCTTTATTTTGCACATTTGAAGGGGAGTTGTGCACGTCCTCTACTAGAAGGAGAGCAGTGGGGAGTCATACTATCTCCTCATCTGTGTGAGATTCGCCTGCATGCAGAATGCCTTATGGTACACTGTTCCGGTGATGAACCTCTGATATGAGAGGGGGGAAATGCGTAGGGACGGATATGGATACATCTAAACCATAAGTACCTCATCTCTATGTCTTTTATGGGATGTAAATTACTATAAATTATTATGGTTTGATTATGGTCCCCTGCCTTTATGTGGTTATGGCCCTGTTTCTCACTACGGTTTGCTATTTCCCATATGTTGATCATGCTACTACTCTGTGATGGTATATAACCTCTTTTTAGCATGAATGTGGTGTAGAGACGATTGAATATCTTTCGTTTGACTGTCTCTGTACCACTTCCATTGTTGAAATACATTGTCCTTAGTATCTTACGTCAATTAGGTTTGTGCAATATAATCTTATAAAATGAGTTATATAGGCTCATGGTCTATATATCATGTGGATTTGGCTTCCTAGGATCACTTTACCATCAAATTATAGGCCATTTTGGTATGATTATGGTCCTTTATCTAGGTGTGGATATTTTTCATGATTGATCAAATCCCAATTTTTTGATCATTTTTGATCATTTTCTTGTCAGTTGACAATATATTTATTTCTTCTTGGCACATTGTTACAATGATGAACCACAAGGCAGCCTATTAAAAGTGTTTTTTTGCATTATCTACATAGATGAAGTATATATAAAATAAAAATTGTCTTCATCATGGTTTGGCCAATTTGGGTTTGTGCAATATCTTCATAGTAAAAGAATTATATAGGACCATAATCTGGATAATATGTGGATTTGGTTTCTGACATTTGCTCACTAAAATACTATGTTGTTTCATGCCAGAGACACCTGTTACATTTGATTCTTTGGTGTTTTGTTTAATTAAAAACATTATAGGTTCTACTAAGGATAGTGAGGGTTGAGCTGATGTTGAGTGGGGGCGCCATGTGACTTTCTAGGGTGCCAACCTCCGCGGCAAGGTAGGGACATTACTAGGCCTTTGTAGGGTGAGGTTCCTAGCCACTTTCAAATATGGTGCACTTTTCTTGATATATACTTAGTTATTACCTGCATATAATGAGTAATACCCTCTAGATTCACTATCCATATCATTGGGTCTAAGTGAATTAATTGTTGTTTCTTTTTACTTGTATTTTCTTGGTGTCTTATTTGGCTCTATTAAGTCACTTATATTATTGTTGTTCACGGTGGTGTTTCTCTATTGCAGGGTGTATCAGGATCAAGGAGTGCAAGCCGACGTTGATCAGGGGCGCCATATTGCTCTTTAGGGTGCCAACCTCCACGGCAAGATAGGGTAACCACTAGACTGTAACTGGGGTCAGTATCCATTTTCCTCATTATATGATCCCTCCTTGCTCCACCATCTACAAGCCCCCCCCCCCCTTTTAAATATTTGATAAAGTTTGTTGGGTATAGTAGGTGGGTCATTTTTAGTGTAGTTTTTCTTGTTGGGACCTTTTAGTTAATTCTCTTTTGCTGTGAATGCCAGTGGGGAGTCCTCTAGTGTAAGTGACTGTTCCAGAAGTAAGGTGCTCCTGTGGTGACTACTTCGAAAAGATGTTGGCCTTCAGTAACTTCTTGGGAAGTCAGAGAAGCTGCTGTGACTACAGTGAAAGTGATGAGGGCAAGAGGATGAGCCAACAAAAAAATCTGGAAAATGCCTTCAATGTCTTTTTTTTCTTGAATCTCCAAATGTGGTTCACTACATTTGACTGAAAGTTTAAAATATGAAACGGTTTAGAAAATCTACTTCTCCAACCTTCTACAGGTCCAGCAGGGTAGACTTGTATCCTCTTACATTTATGGTTACTGGCTGCATTATAAACAAATGTATTTTCTTCAGCGCCTTTACAAGTCAATTAAGGTGTTCAGACTAAATGTAATAATTTACATATGTAAATGCAGGAAGCTACTTGGCATTAGCAATCTTGCAAAAAAATTCTATAAAAAGCAATGACTGGCAAGCACTGAATAAAATTACCGGAGGAGCAGGTGTGAGGAACAGAAGGCAGATTCCCTTCAAATTTGTTTAGTCATATGATAATCATCAACATAATAATGTAAAAATAAACAAAAAATGATGGCTGCTGTTATACGCTTCATAGATTTTTCATTATACAAGGCCACTCTGGCAACATTTCTATTGAAGCTTTCAGATAGCAGCACAACTATTAATTCAAACTAATGTAGAAGATGGAAATTGCAAATACAATCATAGCTCAACACAGTAAAGGCTTGTCATATATAAGCAAATATTCAGAAACATGTTTTGGAAATATGTAATGTAAAATCTAGTATATAGTCGTGGCCTAAACTCTAGAGACTGACACAAATTTTGGTTGTCATAGTTTGCTGCTTCAGTGTTTTTCAATCTTTTAGTCAGATGTTTCTATGATCACTGAAGTACAGTTATAAGCATTTTAGAAGTTTTTATATTTTTCTTGACAAATACATCAAGTTTTTGCAAAGACTCAGTATTTACAGTGTTGACCCTTATTGTTCAGGATGTCTGCGATTCTCACAGGCAGTTGGATATCAGCTTCGGGCCACGAACCCACTATCAATATTTGGTCAGTATTTTTTCTCAGGAGTGGGAGAGAAAAATAGGTGAGGAACAATCAGAGAAGAGGTATAATAGAAACAAGTCACCAATTCTGCATTTATCACCCACTCCTGGTTTTGACTCCTGAGAAAAAATACTGACCGAATATTGACAAAATACTGATAGTGGGGCCGTGGCCTCAGAGCCAAATCCTGACTGATGACAACCTATTGCTACCTAATCACTGCTTGGGGTTTATCATAATTTCTGTATTTTTGTTTGTCCACCTGCCTTTTGAGGATTGACCTCATGTTTTCAATGGGATTGAGATCTGGAGAGTTTCCTGGCCATGAACCCAAAATGTAATTGTTTTGTTCACTGAGCAACTTAGAGCCACTTACTTATCACGTTTGCCTTGTGCTCCATCGTCCTCGAAAAAGCATTGTTCATCACCAAATTGCTCCTTGATCATGGGGAGAAGTTGTTCTTGGAGGATGTTTAGATCACATTCTTTATTCATGGCCATGTTCTTAAGCAAAATTGCAAGTGAGCCCACTCCCATGGATGAAAAGAAACCCCACTCATGAATGGTCTCAGGATGCTTTACTGTTGGTATGACACAGGACTCATGGTGGTGCTCACATTTTCACCTCTGGACAATCATTCTTCTAGATGTCTCAAATAGTCTGAAGGGGGCTTCATCAAAGAAAATAGCTTTACCCAATCCTCTGCAGCCCAACCCCCTGTACTTCCTGCAAAATAATTTTATCTGATGAAGACCCTTTCAGACTGTTTGGGAAAATAGTAATCAACGCTGTATGAGACTTTGCATAAACTTGATGTATTTGTCATTAAAAGTTTAAAAACTTATGACATGCTTATAACTGTACTTAAGTGATCATAGAAGGATCTGATTGAAAGATCTAAAAGCATTGAAGCAGCACACTTTGTCAAAAAATTTGTTAGTCTCAAAACTTTTGGCCACGATTGTGCACTCACTATACTAGTAATGAGTTACTTATATATTACGATGGCTTATTTTGGTTTAATTATACAGTTGTACACTCAGACCAATGTTATTCGATGGGACAGCGCAGGTGACTGTTTTGTTTTTCCCACTGGCCGAATCTGTGTGTGAAAAAAATCGCAGCATGCACGAGTGTCTTCCATGTGTCAGATAAGACTTGCCCATTAAAAAAATCGGATGCCATATGGAGTCACAGTACAGCACATGGATGACAAAGTGAGAAAAAAATATTTTTTCTGCATGAAACTCTGGACGAATTTTAATACTGTCATGTGAACCTACCATAATAGTAACCTGTACCTCCTGCCACAACTGTGGAATCATCTAAAATAGGTTCTATATTTACACATATTTTGTCTGGATATATACAACATTTCCATTGTGTTCATGGCAAAACTGCAATAAGACCCCAACATGCAAACTGTCCCTAATCATATCTCAGCAGAGGTAGAGGCAGCACTCTACCAACTAAGTTGGTCAGACAATCTGGGTAGAAGACCTATAATCCACCATAAAGTATACACAAATTTAAGAAGAAAAGGTCAGCACTCATATTCCAGGTGAGCTTCTTAATGTCTATTTCATTCCATTTCACACATAACGCCACCATGATACATCACTTGTAGTAGAGTAACCTGCAATTTGGAGTGCTGAACTTTCTTATATTTGGACCGTAATCATGTGTAAGATCCTGCTGGTTGTGGACAAAGCATAGCCACAGTTTACAACTAAGCTGTGATTTGGCATTTTAATGAAACGAAGGAAGTAATCGCCATACTGTAACACCACCATATGCAGATGTAGAAGCCGACTGCAGACACGCTCCGTAGTATATGTGTTTTATGATATCTGTATGGTCTTATCTATTGGTTTGGGCAAGTTTGCACATCCTCCTCCAACTTTCCCCATTAGGGGGGAACGCATATGCATTTACAGCTAGACAGTCTCTGTTCACTTGACCCAAAAAAGGCTTCAGATGTTGGGGCTTTAAATAGTAGACTACCGCACTGAAGGTGCCAAATACTTTTAAATATTTTAGTTTTTCTCAAAGAAGTCAGGTATGTTGGTCAATAAATGAGGTAAATGAACGCATTTGAATTAGCCGCAGTCCGATAGCAATATAATTACTTTATACATTTCCCTATGTTTGCAAATAACTGAATATAAATGAATTCCTGACTTCATACGCAAGAAAACTGACCTCATTAATGTTCATGTAATGCAATGAGTGTAAGAACCAGTCACTCGCAGAATTAATATTTGTAGCTAACTTCCAGATGTAGATTTACATTAATATTCAGTCAGATCCATTTTTTTTTCGGTTGTATTCACATGTGCTAGTTTTGTTGTGTATCTTCCCAAAATTGCGTAAAAAAAGCCTTTTCGCAAGTCAATCTCGCTCTTCCCATTAGGCCCCCTTCATATGTCCGTGTTTGCATCCGTTTTTTTCATGGATTGCACACGTACTCAACATAATCTATGGTGCTGTACACATGTCCATGTGTTTGCATGGACCGTGTGTCCGTGCAAACCATATGGTGACATGTCCATTTTTTATCAGCAAGACAAATGACATGGGCCAATACAAGTCTATGGGTTTGTGTAAAAGACGTACAGAAGACAGATGTGCGTCAGTGTGTTGTACGTGTTTAACATTTCTAAATATAAGGAGAAACTTTGGAATTGATTTTTGATCAATTCCAAATCTTTGATGGGGTATTTGTTTCCCCAAACTAGTCGTCTCACTCAGCATATTATCACGCCCCATGATTTGCAAGAGACGGAGCCTCGAGCATTCGCACAACTTTGTTTCCTACACATCATTGCGCCCCTGAAAACGGGTGTACACTTCCTGGCTTCAGAGGCGTGCTGTGCATGTCCAGAAGCAAAAAATAAGCCTTACGTCAGAAGAACAGAGTTTACACAAATCAGCGACTGATCTTTGGCTCCTCTGTGGACGCCAGTCGTCTTCTTCCTTTCTGGACAAGCGCAGTGCACCTCTAAAGCCAAAAAGCGGAAACGCTGCTTCAGAGGCACAATGACGTGTAGGAAAGAAAGTCGGGCGCATGCACGAGACTGCAGCAGAGGGTGATAACATGCTGAGTGGGATGACTAGTCTGCGGAAAAAAAACGCCATATTGACTAGTCAAAAGGTTTGCATATTAAAAACGGACTTTAAAAATACTTTCTTTAAACAACTGTTAATGCATTATCCAGGATAAAGGGCTCATTAGGCAAGGCATAGAGGATATTAATAAATATACAAATGCTGGTGGGTTAGAGGTCATGGGGGACCTGTCAGGTTACCTTTAAATGATGAAAACACAAGTTATACGGAATGTTTTCTCAAAAAATAATATATCAATCTCAATAGCTCTATCTGCTCTAAAACATGATGTCTGCAGATTGGACTGCATTTTCATGGCGACAGGTTCCCTTTAAGCAACTTTCTGTGTTTTAGTATTAAAAATATGCACCCTGGCACCAGATTTGCAATAACGTGTAGCAACAAATAAAACTGTAATAGAACTACAATGAAAATAGAGCCATATATCCTTACATTCTGTGGAACAAATATTTAGTATACACTGAGCCTAAGACAAATGGTCATTCTGAGATCTTGTATAGACTGACCTGAAAAGATATGCCAGGTGTGAGGTCAATAGGATAATTGCATGGTTGTTGATTCTTGCTAAAGATGATAAAGGAGTCATAAACCTTTGTGAGGATACATTTTTTCCCATCTGGGCACACATTTTCATGCATATCCTATTAAATCTCCCAGGAAAGAAGGCTTCATTATGCAGTCAAATATACTGTAAATTGAATTAGTAAATAGTTTATATTTTTTCCTAATGGAGACTAAAATGTGACTATTCAAGATGAGGAGCAATATAAAGTAACACCATAAAAATGTATTTATCACTAAAAGGCCATTAGGATATTAACAGGTTCCCATTTGTGAAAAGGAAGTCCCCATTTGTGAAAAGGAAATTCCCATTTCTATGTGTACATTTTTTTTTGCCATCAGGACCACCCCAGGTGGACAGGTTTCAACTGAGGTGCCAGACTAAGCATACTGCTGACTCGCCCAGGGGGATATGGGGGAAACTCGGTACCCAGGCCTTGACCTTCTGTGGGATGTCACGGCAGTCGGCTCCCGGGCCCGTACCCTGGGGTCACTCTTTAAAAGGGATTTGTTACTTGATGGGATGAATAACAGTTTTGTCTCTTGACACCACCTGTGGTTCCCGGTAATGGGTACCGGCGCTGCTGCAGACCTCTGGGGCAGATGTTAGGGCAGCCGAGTTGGTGCGGCTCTCCACAGGCAGAGCACAGCTCCAGGGCAGTGTAGGTGCAGATGGTGATGCTGGGCGTTGTAGTGCAGGAGCGATAGCGTGGTAGAAATAACTGACAGAAACAGTGGGGTGCAGTCATCCGAGTCTACTCACAGTTATTCAGGTTCCTCAGGTAGCACTATACAGCTAACAGTCTCCCACATCGCGCTGCGTTCACCAGGCAGGGGTTCAGCACTCCCTCAAGTATCTCAAGAGCACTTAACGGGACCCCTCTCTGTATGTTCCTTTCTTAGCCGACTTCCCGCGCTGGGTCTCTCCCTCCTGCCCTGCGCCCCGCCACTCAAAGTCCCGATCAGGTACCTTGAGATCCCTCTGGGCAACTTGAAGTTCCCGGACCTTGCTTAGTGCCCTTTTCGGCAGCTTAGGTGCGGATGTGGCAGCTGCACCTTGAAAGTGCAGAAGCCTCCGGCTTTCTAGCTGGGACTTAAAGTAACTCGGCTAGTCCAGGGACCGATTCCCTTCTTGCGGCCTGATCCCTCTGACGCCTGGCAGATTCGGGCATACGGGTGCCGTCCTGCACTCACCGTACCCCCTGGGATCCCTTCTGTTACTGGAGCCTTCCTCCCTTGCTCTCACTCCTCTCTCAGTTTTGGGCATAACAGGCCGAGCCTGCCTCCCGAGCAGAGCTCCTGCAGAGCCCCTGCTCCTTTCACTTCTCCTCCTCTGACTGACTACACTCTCTAAGATGGCTTCTCTTTTTATATATATTCTTTAAGTGCTCCCCTGTTCTGCGTCCTCCACCCACACTCACTACTGGTTCCCCCTCACTTTTGGTTTCCCCCACTCCAGCCAGGGACGGGGCAGCAGAAGAAGTGCATATTGCCCTTCCAGCCGGCCTGGAGTAGTGTAGTGTTGAGTGCAGGTGTTAGGGTCCCGGGCAGTACTCCATCCTTACCTGAGAGAAGGAGATGCCACACCTCTGGGTGAGGTGCAGTACCTCTGTGGCAACTGAACCCTCAGGGGTGCCACACTGCCAAGAGCCATCATCGGCAGCAGGATGTTGCGTGATGAAGCAGATTGTATTGACAACACATAACACTGATTCAGTGTGGTTCCTTCACGGGTGCCACCTTACTGCACGGAAGAAAGGCCTGGCAATCTACTTCCATGCCAAGAAAACTTGATGGAGAGTATAACTAAAGAAATTTGTTACAGTGCTGGAAGATGTGCACCTAGGTCAGAAGAGACTCAACAAGCTACTGGGGAAGAGCCGATGGTTGACTGGAGTATGATCTATGCACATGACGTGCCAGGATCAAAGCCGCAAGCTCTTCTTGGTGCTGATGTCACTTGGTTCAAAGAGAAGATCAAAAGCTGCAGTGATATAATGACGTTCAGAACTTGGAATGAACGAACCAGGAACCAAGGCAAACTTGATATCATCAAAACCGAAATGAACAGGACAGGACTCGACTTACTCGGCATTAGCGAACTAAGATGAACTCAATTGGGGCATTTTCAGTCAAACTAACAATGAGTCTACTATTCTTGCAATGATAGCTGAAGATGAAACATTGTCACTTTTATTCTCAACCTATGATTGGCTGGCACTTTCATGACGTAAAATTCAGTTAATGATAGAGTCATCTCAATACGACTACGAGGAGCACCAATCCGTGTCACAATTATAAAAGTCTATTCACCAATAACAGCTGCTGAGGAAGAGGACATTGAACTATTCTATGATCAAGTTCAAGAGGAAAATCGACAAGATATCAAAACAATACCTATTTATTATCATGGGAGACTTGAATGCCAAAGTTAGCCATGGCAAACATGGAACCGTTGTTGGAAACTTTGGACTTGGTGAACGAAACAAGGCTGGAGGAAGATTCATTGACTTTTGATTGACAAATCAACAGTCCATCATGAACACCTTCTTCCAAAATCACAGAGGCTCTAGACGTGAGCATCACCGAATGGGGCCTATAAGAATCAGATTAATTACATATGTGTTCACCAAAGAAGGAGATCATCTCTCATTAGTGTGAAATCAAGGCCAGGAGCTGACTGTGGAACTGATGATGAACTTTTGCCATCAAAGATTAGAGTCAAGCTGCATAAATGGACTAGACAACAGGACATTTCCAACTTTGATTTGACCAACATACCTGAAGTTTTTTGGAACAGTTTGCACAACTGATTTACATTACTGGACACAGATGAAAGAAAGCCTGAGGAATTATGGACACATATAAAGACTATTACTACTGAAGAAGCCAGTAAGACAATAAGCAAGAGACAGAAGAGACCCCTGCAGCCATGGTTAACAAAAGAGACTAAGGACCATCAAAGAAAGATGAATGCCAAAAGCAAAAGGTAACAAGCAGGAAGCAGACAACATCAGTAAAAGACTAAAGAGAGCCATTCGAGCAGACAAAAAACTTTATTATCAAAAGATATATACAGAGATATAAAGCGAACATCTGAGTGGCAAAACCAGGAAGGCATACCTAAAGATTATATAGTGTGACAGGGTCACTGGCGATGTATGTGAGGGGAGATGTGTGTGACGGAGGTTGCTATCTTCCATGATGTGAAATCCAGAAACTTTTCTCCAGCATTTAAGGTGCAGAAGAGGTTAATCAGCCATTTTGGGTTGGGTTTTTTGTCAGCAGGTATGAGATGGACTGGACGCCTACTCATCTTATCTTCACCTCAAGGGTGTGGCTGGATAAGTTAAATCTCCAGCATTGAGATTTTTTTCTGTTGTGTGTTTTTAGACCAGGAAGTCTCCTGTGTGGATCTTCAGCTCAGGAGGAACTGAAGCGTGTTGCAACCTGAGCCGGCAAATCCTGCATGCTCATGGACTCTGCTTTCATTTATCTTTGTTTTGCCGTTATGCCAGTCAGGCCATATTTATTTTGTTGAACCTGCCATGGTTTATGCCGTATTAAAATAAACCAGCAGACGAAAAACGTTCCTGTGTCTACCTCTGGAAGGAGCCAAGTGAGTCAATCTACCACAAGAGATACTCCAAAAGTTTCAACCAAAAATGGACATGTTAAAAGAAACCAACAATAACAAACTAAGTGAGCCAGAACAGATGAAGGAAAGATGGAAAGAGTACACAGACCACCTCTACCAAAACGACTCAGTGATACGGGAAGAAACTGAGACTGGAAATGGTAGAGAGCCGAACATCCTGATAGAAGAAGTCGTTGCCGCGATAAAGCTTCTGTCAAACAATAAAGCACCTGAATGTGACAATATTCCAATAGAGTTAATAAAGTTGATCAAACGCCAGTCTCAACAGAGATGTACAACTGGTAATATATCTAACTATTGCGCTTATATCTGATGCCAGCAATACTACTGAAGATCTTACAAAGTTGGTTACAGCATTACTTTGACAAAGGAGCTGCTAATGGGTAAACAGGATTCAGAAAACGCAGAAGAACAAGAGATGTGAGTGCTAACAATAGATGGATAATGGAAAAGTCTAAATAATATAACAAGGAGATCTATTTTTGCTTCATTGAATACAGCAAAGTCTTCGACTTTTTTGATCACCACAAACTCTGGAATAGCATAAAGGATATGGGTGTGCTGAACCATCTGATCAGCCTCATTAGGAACCTTTACATCGACCAAGAAGCAACAGTCCAAATGGAACACATCGACACGACATGGTTCAAAGTAGAGCAAGGCATCAGACAAGGCTGCATCATGTCACCATTTCTCTTCAATGTATATGCCGAAGCTATTTTCAGGAAGACTGTACTTGCTGAAAAAGAAGAAGGAATCAAAATTGCTGGACGAATCATCAACAATCTTAAATAAGCAAATGATACAACATTGATAGCAACAAGCGTTAATGGAATGAAGGATTTATTACGGAGTCTCAAAATGGAGAGCTCAAACATGAGACTACTACTCAACACAAAGAAGAAAAATTGACTACTGCCAGGTATGACATTTGAGATGAACAGCGACAAACTGGTAGTTGTAAAGGACTTCAACCAACTCGGATCAATGATCACTCAAGATGCAGTGATGACACCGGAGGTCAGTAGGAGAATAGCTATGGAAAAATCAACAATGAAGTCACTGAACAAGGTTTTCCAATCGAGGAACATTTCATGTGTGATGAAGATATGACTCTTACATTGTTTGGTCTTTTCTATGGTAACATACTGATGCTAAAACTGGATGATAAAGAAACAAGATAAAAGAAGAATCAACGCCTTCGAAATGTGGTGCTGAAGAATGATTTTATTAATACCATGGATGGCAAGAAGAACTGACAAATTAATTTTGGAAGAAATCAAGCCAGACATGTCACTCTAAGAGAGGAACACCAAGCTACGACTTGCCTACTTTGGACACATCATACGAAGAAAGCACTGGAGAAGGAAATCATGGAAGAATAGAAGGAACAAGGCGAAGAGGAAGACCAGTAACCAGCTTGATACTATCAAGATAACAGAGGAGAAGACCCCGGTGGATCTACCTATTATTACACAAGATTGATCTTCCTACAGATCAATCATCCTTCAAGTCTCCATGGCTTGAGATTGAGACGAAGGCCGTTAAAAAATGTGTACAATACCCAGTGATTTTAGTGATTCTTGTCTGTGCAGTATCTAAAACCATGGTGAAAAAAAGTGTTCATCCAAAACTACATACAACTAGAAAAAACTGTCTGGCACTTCCAAAACAAGGTGTGAACAGGTGCTTACTAAGAGCAGCTACCTCCATATACAACTAACAAACAAAGCAGCACACTGTAACGCTAACTATGCTAACATTAAACATATGAAATTTTAATAGCATTACTGCTGTAGAAAGCACCTATTCACACCTTGTTTTGGAAAGGCCAGCCAGTTTTTTCTATTTCTTTGTATAAGCTTTGACTGAGCACTCCGCCTCTATGCCACAGGCAATTTTAATTGCAGCAGGATCTTATTATCCCACATACAAACAAACATAGTCTCTTAGAGAGGAGTTCACATTGATAGGGTCCCACACACAAGCAGACATAGTTTCTTAGAGAGGAGTTCACATTGATAAGGTCCTGGTATTTTGAGAGACGGCTTAACGTGGCTACCAGGTACACATGAATTGGCCAATTTATGCGCTAAGATTTCTCATTTATTTCTATTTTCTACAGCAGTAATGCTATTAAAATTTCATATGTTTAACCCCTTTAAAGCCCATGACGTACTAATACGCGTCTGTGCCCTGGGACTTAAGAGACCTGACTCGTATTAGTACGTCATCGCAATCACGCGGGCACACAGGCTGTGCGGACATGATCGCCGCTGGGTGTCAGCTGATTGTCACAGCTGACACCCGGTACTATGTGCAGGGAGCGGTCCCGCACCACTCCCGGCACATTAACCCCCACAATGCTGCTATCGAAGTCGATCGCAGCATTGTGGTGGCTAAAGAGAGGTGATCGCGACACTCACCTCCTCTTCCGGCCTCCAGCGCTGTCTGCCGCGGCTTCCCGGGTGTTGCCATGACGACCCGATGTCGTCATGACAACATCCAGGTCACCAGACAGCAGGAAGATTGTTTGGTCATGCGCAGTGTATGACCAAACAATCTTCTCACTATGCAGCGCTGACTGCCTGCATGGCACAGGGATGGTGCTCCATCCCTATGCTGTGCAGGCGATCAGAATAAAAAAAGTGAAAGTCCCAGAGTGGGACAAAGTAAAAAAGTAAAAAAACTTTCAGAAAGTGAAAAAAAAAAACTGTAAAAATATAAAAAAAATAATCCACCAAAAATAAAAATATAATGTACCCATCAATAAATATTATTATGAAAAAAAAACAAAAAAACAATAAAAGTACACATATTTGGTATCACCGCGTCCGTAACGACCTGACCTATAAAACTGTCCCACTAGTTAACCCCTAATAAAAAACGAAGCAAAAAACAATGCTTTATCATCATACTGCCAAACAAAAAATGGAATAACACGCGATCAAAAAGATGAATATAAATAAAAATGGTATCACTGAAAACGTCATCTTGTCCCGCAAAAAACAAGCCGCCATACAACTCCATCATCCGAAAAATCAAAAAGTTATAGCTCTCAGAATAAAGCGATGCAAAACAATATTTTTTTCTATAAAATAGCTTTTATTGTGTAAAAGCGCCAAAACATAGAAAAACGATATAAATGTGCTACCGCTGTAAATGCACTGACCCGAAGTATAACACTGCCTGATCAATTTTACCACATGCGGAGTAGAATAAAAAAAAAAACAATTCCTGAATTGTTGGTTTTTGTTTATTCTGCCTCCCAAAAGCTGGAATAGAAAGCGATCAAAAAATGTCACGTGCCTGAAAATGGCACCAATAAAAACGTCAACTCATCCCGCAAAAAAGAAGCCATCACATGACTCTGTCGGCCAAAATCTGGAAAAATTATAGCTCTCAAAATATGGCGATGCAAAAACTAGATTTTACAAAATATGTGTCTTTTAGTGTGTGACAGCTGTCAATCATAAAAACCTGATATCATTCTGGTATCCCTGTAGTCGCACTGACCCGAAGAATAAGGTCGTATAATCACTTATACCGCACTAGGAACGGCGTAAAAAATAAACGCTGGGGCTGGGGTTGGGGTTAGGGTTGTGCTAATGTTAGGGTTGGGCTAGAGTAGGGTTAGGGTTGGTTTTTTTTTTCAAAAGTAAAAAAAAAAAAAAAAAGATGACGATATGGCAACAAGTGTTGAACGCAAGTGCTCACTACTTGAGTTTGCATCGGGTATGCATTGAGTATCGCGGGTGCTCGAGTCTCCGCCCCATATGCTTCGCGGCCAAAAAAAGCTCGCGGGGATTGCCTGCCATGCACGAGCGATCCCCGCATGTTTTTTTGGGGGTGTCTAATAACCGTGAAACATGCGGGCGGGGACTCGAGCATTTCACTTGAGCACCCACGATACATGGTGCATACCTGAGTACCCGATACAAACTCAAGTAGTGAGCACTTGTGCTCAAGACTAATGACAACTTATTCAATATGATGACCTAATGTCATCAAATTCTGTGTTGTACCTCTGGGTTCAAAATGTTCACTATACCCCTTGATAAAACTCTTGAGGGGTGTAATTTCCAAAATGGTGTCACTTGTGGGGGGTTTCCACTATTTAGGCACATCAGGGGCTCTCCAAACGCGACATGGCGTCCGCTCTCGGTTCCAGACGATTTTGCGTTCAAAAAGTCACACAGTGCTCCTTCCCTTCTGAACTCTGCCGTGCGCCCAAACACTGTATTTTCCCCACATATGGGGTATTGGCGTACTCAGGAGAAAATTCACAAAAGTTTTTGGGGTCCATTTTTTCCTCTTACCCTTGTGAAAATAAAAAAATTGGGGCTAAAACATTTTTTGTGGAAAAAGTTAGATTTTTTTATTTTCACTGCTCCATGTTATAAACTTCTGTAAAGGACTTGGGGGTTCAAGGTGCTCCACACACATCTAGATAAGTTCCCTGAGGGGTCTAGTTGGCAAAATGCTGTCACTTGTGGGGGGTTTCCACTGTTTCAGCACATCAGGGGCACATCCGTTAATTATTCAAGCAAATTTTACAATTAAAAAGTCAAATGGCGGTCCTTCCCTTCCAAACCCTGCCGCTCGCCCAAACAGTGGTTTTCCCCCACATATGGGGTATCTGCTAAATCAGGAGAAATTGCACATCAAACTTCATAGTGCAATTTCTTCTGTTACCGTTATGAAAATGCAAAAGTGGGGGCTGAAAAACATTTTTGTGGGAAAAATGTGAAAATTTTATTTTTACGGCTCTATGTTATAAACTTCTGTGAAGCACCTGGGGGTTCAAGGTGCTCACCACACATCTAGATAAGTTCCCTGAGGGGTCTAGTTTCCAAAATGGTGTCACTTGTGGGGGGTTTCCACTGTTTAGGCACATCAGGGGCTCCTCAAATGCAACATGGCGTCTGCTAATTATTCAAGCAAATTTTACATTCAAAAAGTCAAATGGCGCTCCTTCCCTTCCGAACCCTGCCATGCGCCCAAACAGTGGTTTTCCCCCACATATGGGGTATCTGCTTACTCAGGAGAAATTGCACAACAAACTGCATGGTGCAATTTCTCCTGTTATGCTTATGAAAATGCAAAAGTGGGGGCTGAAATACATTTTTGTGGGAAAAATGTGAAAATGTTATTTTTACGGCTCAATGTTATAAACTTCTGTGAAGAACCTGGGGGTTCAAGGTGCTCACCACACATCTAGATAAGTTCCCTGAGGGGTCTAGTTTCCAAAATGGTGTTACTTCTGGGGGGTTTCCACTGTTTAGGCACATCAGCGGCTCCCCAAATATGGGGTATCTGCTTACTCAGGAGAAACTGCACAATAAATTTTGGGGTCCATTTTTTCCTGTTACCCCTGCAAAAATAAAAAAAATTTGGTCTAAAGTAGCATTTTTGTAAAAAAAGTTAAATGTTCATTTTTTTCTTCCACATTCCAAAAATTCCTGTGAAGCACCTGAAGGGTTAATAAAGTTCTTGAATGTGGTTTTGAGCACCTTGAGGGGTGCAGTTTGTAGAATGATGTCACTTTTGGGTATTTTCTGTCATAAAGACCCCTCAAAGTGACTTTAAATATGATGTGGTCCCTAAAAAATGGTTTTGTAAATCTTGTTGGAAAAATGAGAAATCGCTGGTCAACTTTTAACCCTTTTAGTTCCCCAATAAAAAAAATGTTGGTTCCAAAATTGTGCTGATGTAAAGTAGACATGTGGGAAATTTTATTTATTAACTATTTTGTGTGACATATCTCTCTGATTTAAGGGCATAAAAATTCAAATTTTGAAAATTGCAAAACTATCTAAATTTTCGCCAAATTTCCATTTTTTTCACAAATAAACGCAAGTGATATCGAAGAAATTTTACCACTATCATGAAGTACAATATGTCACGAAAAAACATTCTCAGAATCAGGGGGATCCGTTGAAGCATTCTAGAGTAATTACCTCATAAAGTGACAGTGGTCAGAATTGTAAAAATTGGCCTGGTCATTAACGTGCAAACCACCTTGGGTTGTAAAGGGGTTAATGTTCGCATAGTTAACGTTACAGTGTGCTGCTTTTTTTGTTAGTTGGAAAGCTAGTAACTGCTCAAAAAATACACAAGGGGGAGAGGAGAGAGAGATAAAGGGCCACACTGACCATTAGAGATTACACTCTACAGGAGAGATAGCTATGACCCAGCTGACTATGAGAGCTTACAGTCTACAGGAGATAAAGAGAGAAAGAGGACCCTGCTGATCATAAGCGCTTATACCCCATAGGTGAGAAAGAGAGGACCCCGCTGAACATAGCAGCTTACACTGTACAAAAGAGAAAAAGAGAGGACCCTGCTGACCTTTAATGCTTACATTCTAGAGGAGAAAGATAGAGGACCTTGTTGACCATAAGAGCTTAGACTCTACAGAGAGAACTTACCCAGTGATTCTGGAGATGGAAAATTACTCTACAGTACAGTAACCACAGTACAAATTGTACTCCACTGAGAACTGCTGGTCTGTGATGACCCAGGTACTGACCACTACTGTTCAAGGTTTGATAATCCGCAAGATGTCATAGCCTTGTGGGGAGGCCCACGCAGTCACGCATATAGATATTAACCTACTCTTTGTTGCTTCAGCAGTCTGGGAAATGGTGCCAGGCAAGTTTATTTAATTATGTTTTTTGTGAACCGTGACTCGAATCTCAACGTGTTCAAATTCGTGTGAAACTGCAAATTTCAGGAAATTTGACTGGAAGTTGATCCTCCATAGATCAATCCGCACATCTTATTAGAAATTTGATTTCGGCTCGAGCTTTAAAATATGAATATCTGTTATAGATATCGTAAAACTAATTTACTAATTTCCATTGGAAGTTAGTAGTGTTGAGCGATTATGAATTGTTAACGCCATCGGCCGAGTATTTGCGGCATGCTCGGCATCGATGAAAGTGTCGCCGCACCTGCATGTGTCACATTTGTCATACACCTGTGACACATGCAGGATTGCCTGTTTGTCAGGCAATCCATGCATGTGTCACAGCTGTCTAACAGCTGTGACACTTGCAGCCGCGGTGACAGTAAAAGAAATGCCGAGCACGCCAAAATACTCGGCGAGCACCCGAGCGTGCTCGTTTAAAGGGTTAAACGAGCACGCTTGCTCATCACTAGAAGTTAGATAAGTTATTTAATCATAAGTCGGATTCAAATAAATGTGTTTTATGTTCTAAGTAGCCTCATTATTGATATTACCATTTTACTACAGTAAATTTGTTGTTAATAACTATTGACCATATATGAAGGAATCAGAGTCTGGAAAAATAGAGATTAAGTTGCAGTCAGAACTTTCACTTAGTGACTCAACAGCCCTACTAAAATAACACATTAAAGGGGGTAGACTGAGTTTAAAGAAAAGGGTCTCCTTTCTTAAAGGGAATCTGTCACCACCTGGGACGTTTTTACCTATTAATATGGGCATACAGGTATTAGAATGGTTAAAAAATTCATACCTGTATGCCCATATCTGTGGTCTTAATGTGCAGAAATCGTCTTTTATTCATGTATGCTAATGATTTCTTCCATGTTGTTTCAGGTAATATGGGATTTCATCAGCAGTGCAGGTTATAGACATATTACCTGAAACAGCATTTCCTTCGGTCTGACGACCCCTGTCCGGAAGCAGCTGATCTATGCTATTGAATGGTTGCAAATGTGCAACCATATCAGATGAGCGTACATGTTTTCTCATCCATTCCTTGTTGTTAATCAGTTAATACCCTATTTGCGCTTTTTTGTGCTCCCCAGTATTTTTACTGCAATGATTTCTTCCAGGCTCTGGGGCGTGCGGTGCCTGGAAGAAAACAACTCAGCCTCCGGTCCTCATTTGCATTCCACCCACCTCCCCACAGCGTCAGTCCCCTGTGACGTGTATTGCTGTCCCCGGAATCCCGCTCCTGCGCCTGCAATCACACGGTTATACTTATCTTTTCCGCCCTGCTATGGGAATTGGCTTCATTGTTCTTCTGAACAGGCGAGTCACTGATACTTCAGTGGGGCGCAGGAGCGGGAATCTAGGGCCAGCAATACACGTCACAGAGCAATGTGACACTGATGGGAGGAGGGTGGTATGGAAAAGACAGGAGGCCGAGCTTTCTTACAGGCACCGCACGACCCAGAGCCTGGAAGAAATCATAAGCATACACGAGTAAAAGACGATTTCTGTACATCAAGACCGCATATATGGTCATACAGGTATGAATTTTTTAACCATTCTATTACCTGTATGTCCATATTAATAGGTAAAAATGTCCCAGGGGTGACAGATTCCTTTTAACCTGAAACAGTGTGACACTAGTTTAAGGGCTGTATCTTGTATTGTAGCTTTACTTTATAACATTTAATGGGGCAAAGATACAATACGAAACATTACCAATGGACAGAGGTGGTGCTGTTTCTGAGAAACGGAACAGACCATTTTCTTTCATCTTAAAACCTGTTTTTGCTCATGTTCAGTAGGTTTTTAGAAGAAAAGTGAACCATGAAAATGCAGTCTAATCTGCAAGCACCATGTTATAGAGCTGGTGGAGCTGAGCAGATTGATATATAGTTTCATGACAAAAGATTTGGTATAATCTGTATTTTAATTATTTAAACCTCTGCTCTTTTTGGAATTTTGGTCCAGTGGGCGGTCCTATCAATGACTGACAGCTTTATTTGTATCAGAGTGCATACAGAGATAACTGTCAGTCCTTGATAGGGCCGCCCACTGAACAGAAAATCCCGGAAAGAGCAGACGATTAAATGATGAAACCATGGCTTATACTGAATCTTTTCTTATAAAACTATACATCAATCTGCTCAGCTCCCCCTGCTCTATAACATGGCATCTGCAGATTAGATTGTATTTTCCTGGTGACAGGAACCCTTTAAGAAGACTTCATATACAGTACCTTGAAAAAGTAATCATGCCCCGTGAATTTTTCCACATTTTTTCACGTTACTGCTGCAGATATTTTGCAGTATGTCTCTACCAGCTTTGCACATCTAGAGGCTGAAATTTTTGCAAAATCTTGTCTGTGAACAGCAATTTTCAAGTCTTGCCACAGATTCTCAATGTGATTTAGATCTGGACATTGACTGTGCCATTTAAACAAATAAGTATGCTTTGATCTAAATCATTCCATTGTAGCTGTGGCAGTATGTTTATGGTTGTTGTCCTGCTGGAAGGTGAACCTACGCCCCAGTCTCAAGTCTTTTGCAGCCTCTAACAGGTTTTCTTCCAGGATTTAACTCTATCCATCTTTCCATCAACTCTGACTAACTTCCCTGTCCCTGCAGAATATAGCATACCCACAGCATAATGCTGCCTCCACCATGTTTGACGATGGGGATGGTGTTTTCAGGGTGATGTTCAGTGTTAGTTTTCCATCACACATAGCGTGTTGTATTTAGCCCAAAAAGTTCTACTTTGGTCTCATCTGACCAGACCAGAACATGTTAGATGTGTCCCCTACATAGCATGTGGAAGAAAGAAGGTTCTCTGGTTAGATGAGACTAAAGTAGAACTTTTTGCGCTAAATGCAAAACGCTATGTGTAGCGAAAAACTAACACTGCACATCACCCTGAAAACACCATCCCCACCCGTCAAACATGGTGATGGCAGCATCAGGGGGATTCTTTTCTTCTGCAAGGACAGGGAAGCTGGTCAGAGTTGATGGGAAAATGGATGGAGCTGAAAACAGGGCAATTCTGGAGGGAAACGTGTTAGAGGCTGCAAAAGACGTGAGACTGGGCTGTAAGATTTACATTCCAGCAGGACAACAGCCTAAACATATTGCCAGAGCTACAATGGAATAATTTAGATCAGTGTTTCCTAAACTCCAGTCCTCATGGCTCCCAACAGGTCATGTTCCCAGGATTTCCTAAGTATAGAATAGGTGGTGGAAGTTTAATCGAGGCATCAGAAATTCTCTCATCTGTGCAATACTATGGAAATGCTGAAAACAAGACATGTGAGGGGCCATGAGGACTGGAGTTTTGAAAACACTGGTCTAGATCAAAGTATATTCATATATTTGAATGGCACAGTCACAGTCCAGACTTAAATGAGTATTCCCATGTCCAAGATCTTATCTCAATATGTAGTAGGTATAATAATAATAATAATATTAGCAAATACCTCCAATTAGAAATGTAGTATAGTTTTTCTGATTCACTATGTCTCTTTCCTCATGTGCAGGCATTACAGGACCTTATCCATGGTTACGACTACTAGCAACTAGCTAACTAACTGTCAATATATCAGTGGCCATAACCATGGATACCTAAAATCCTGCAATGCCTACAGATGAGGAAACAGACATAGCGAATCAGAAAAACTATACTACATTTGCTAATATCATTATTATTACACCTACTATATATTGGGATAGGATCATGAAGATGGGAATACCCCTTTAAGTCCCATTGAGAATTTGTAAGACTTGAAAATTGCTGTTCACAGACATCCCAATCCAATTTCAATGAGCTAGAGCTAGTTTGCAAAGAAGAATGGGCAAAAAATTCAGCCTCTAGATGTGCAAAGGCTGGTAGAGACATACCCCCAAAATAATTACAGCAGTAATTTTGGAGAAAGGTGGTCCTATAAAGTTTAGACTCAGGGGGTGAATATAAATGCACATCACAATTTTCAGATTTATATTTTTAAAATATTTAGAAAACCCTCTATCATTTCCTTTACACTTCACAAATACTTGCTACTTTCTGTTGGTATATCACATTAAATCCAAATAAAATACATTTCAGTTTGTGGGTGTAACATGAAAAAAAGTGGAATAGTTCACGGGGTATGAATACTTTTTCATGGGACTGTACATGCTGTAGAAAAATCTGTTGCAGATTTTTGGTAGAATTTCAGACTACTGTCGTAAATACTAATTTGTGTGTGAGTGCACATGACTTAAAATTGCTTTACAGCATGCTTACTTGTGAAAATGCAGTTACTAAATACCGTATACCATTAGCAGCATTACAAATGAATTTTTCCAGTGCAAGTGTCTGAAGGATGGCTTTCGAAATCATGACATATGGAACTAAACAGTTAATTGTGTTTTTGGTATAAGCTTTCTTACTAGGTTGTTTAATATTTAAATTAATAAAATGGCTAGTATGTAAAAGCTTTAGTCTACAAGGATTAAACAATCTTCTTATCGCCTACTCTTTCCATTACTCATTTTTTAAAGTCTAGAAAAAGTACAGTGGAATACTAATGATTTCACTGTGTGAGGCAAATGCTCTTCTAAGGCTGTTACATCGCTAAACATAACCTGTAATTTACATCATGGGTATAGCAAGCTTTCCTGTTGTTAATTGTCATGAAAACAAGGAAACCATCCGAAACTTGCTTCACTCAGGAATTGTATGTGAATCAACACACCAACCCGTCAGTACAAAAATAGACATCGCTGTAAAATGAAGCATTGAGGTGTTAACCTACAGTGTTAATGTCAACTGACTAATTATGCTTTATTTACCAGAATTCTAATGCCTGGCTCCAGTGTAAACGTTTGCTAATCTCTGTGCACCATGTAGGTTATATTTTTATTGCACTGCCAAGTTGTCATCTTGGAGTGATTTCAGGCAAAAGTACTAGAACAGTGGTCTTCAACCTTTCTTTCCTAAAGAGCCACATTCAGTTCTCAGAAATAGTCGCGAGCCACATCCAGTGCCTATGCACAGTAGTAACACCCAGACGCCCCATTACCAGGGTAATGACAGCCAAAGCTTCCCCACAGGAATCACACCGAGACATTGTAGGTCAGGTCTAGGTCCTGCTCTGACCCCCATCTATTTTGAGACCTGTTGGCACATAGTGAGGTGAAATACTAGAGTTAGGGACCATCCTGATTAGTTACACCTTGTCACGGTGGGATGGCTTTTACGCATTTTTGATCAAAATAGTGTCAACCAAGTACCCTATGTTCTTTACATGTACTATTACTATTTATCTACTGCAGGGTATTTTCTTATTGTTTTTATCCTATGTTTTGTCTGTTAATGGGCACAGAAGGACTGTGCACCTACACACTGCAGTTATACCTACAGGTGTGCTGGCCCATCTCTTCGGTTTTCCCCTCCCTTATAGGCAAACTTACACCTAGGAGCTGTGGGCCTCATTTCCCTGTAGATCACGGACTCAGGAAGATGGCGGCGGCGGCCGGAAAATCAATGCACTCCACTGTGCATTACTGCCGACACTGGCCCAGAGCATCTCACCGCTTCTGCCGCTGCCGGGATTCTGAGGGAGGGACCCTGCTTCCTGTGATCCTGCTCCACCAGCACTGCAACTCCTTGTTAAGCTATGCTCGGACCATAAGACACCCCCCCCATTTCCCTCCCAAATTTTGGGAGGAAAAGTGCGTCTTATGGTCTGAAAAATACAGTACTGTTTTAAAAAAATAGAAGTCTGGCCAGAAATCACATTGGTGCTCTCTCTACAATGCAAGAAATAGGAGAAATCCAGCTCCTCGAACAGTGAATGTTTTATTCACAAAAATACTTCAGGGACATACAAAGTCAGCAGGACAGCTTAGAAAGCACGCATCAACACGTTTCAGGTGTCTGTGCACCCTTAATCATGAAGGGTGGCCATTAGAGATCCTCAGCTCCTTTATATATACAGTGCATTGTGAAAGTATTTGGCCCACTTGAACTTTTCTACCTTTTGCCACATTTCTGGCGTCAAACATAAAGATATAAAATTCTAATTTTTTTGGGAAGAATCAACAACAAGTGGGACACAATCGTGAAGTGGAACTAAATTTATTGGATATTTTAAACTTTTTTAACAAATTAAAAACTGAAAAGTGGGGCGTGCAATATTATTCGGCCCCTTTACTTTCAGTGCAGCAAACTCACTCCAGAAGTTCAGTGAGGATCTCTGAATGATCCAATGTTGTCCTAAATGACTGGTAATGATAAATAGAATCCACCTGTGTGTAATCAAGTCTCCGTATAAATGCACCTGCTCTGTGATAGTCTCAGGGTTCTGTTTCAAGTGCAGAGAGCATCATGAAGACCAAGGAACACATCAGGCAAGTCCGAGATACTGTTGTGGCGAAGTTTAAAGCCGGATTTGGATACAAAAAGATTTCCCAAGTTTTAAACATCTCAAGGAGCACTGTGCAAGCGATCATATTGAAATGGAAGGAGTATCAGACCACTGCAAATCTACCAAGACCCGGCCGTCCCTCTAAACTTTCATCTCGAACAAGGAGAAGACTGATCAGATATGCAGCCAAAAGGCCCATGATCACTCTGGATGAACTGCAGAGATCTACAGCTGAGGTGGGAGACTTTGTCCATAGGACAATAATCAGTCGTACACTGCACAAATCTGGCCTTTATGAAGAGATATCCATAAAAAGTATTGTTTGAAGTTTGCCACAAGCCACCTGGGAGACACACGAAACATGTGGAATAAGGTGCTCTGGTCCGATGAAACCAAAATCTAACTTTTTGGCCACAATGCAAAACAATATGTTTGGCATAAAAGCAACACAGCTCATCACCCTCAAAACACCATCCCCACTGTCAAACATGGTGGTGGCAGCATCATGGTTTGGGCCTGCTTTTCTCCAGCAGGGACAGGGAAGATAGTTAAAATTGATGGGAAGATGGACAGAGCCAAATACAGGACCATTCTGGAAGAAAACCTGTTGGAGTCTGCAAAAGACCTGAGACTGGGACAGAGATTTATCTTCCAACTAGACAATAATGCCAAACATAAAGCAAAATCTACAATGGAATGGTTCAAAAATAAACATATCCAGGTGTTAGAATGGCCAAGTCAAAGTCCAGACCTGAATCCAATCGAGAATCTGTGGAAAGAGCTGAAAACTGCTGTTCACAAACGCCCTCCATCCAACCTCAATGAGCTCGAGCTGTTTTGCAAGGAAGAATGGGCAAGAATTTCAGGCCGCACAACCCTCCATGTGCTCGCCAGAGGTAGCCTGACTGCCATTTGGTACCGAGATGAGATCCTCAGACCGCTTGTGAGACCATATGCTGGTGCGGTTGGCCCTGGGTTCCTCCTAATGCAGGACAATGCCTGACCTCATGTGGCTGGAGTGTGTCAGCAGTTCCTGCAAGATGAAGGCATTGAAGCTATGGACTTTGTGTTGACTTTTGAATTTATGTGTTTTTCTTTGGTGGGTCAAGAAGGACAGACTAGTATTTGTTTAACCTGAATGTTAACATTTGAGTTGATATTTACTGCAACTTATTGTATGGAGGACAGCGACTCAGGGTTGGGGAACAATGATGTTTGTTAATATGCTAATTACATATTATACTAGGCCAGCTAGTTTGTTCATTTACAGAAAATGGGGATACAAACTATGCAAATTGATTAAATGTTCAAACAATGAGACGTGAGCCATGCACCTTCCCCCCTGACCTGTGAATGATGACCTGAGCCACAGATGTAAATATAAAAAGGGATTTCTATCATGTTGCAGAGAGAATCAAAGAAACTCTTCAGGACAGCAGCTTGGTAGCATGGCTCCATCCAGAGGACACAGATTT
Source organism: Phyllobates terribilis (assembly GCF_046119375.1). Lineage (NCBI taxonomy): Eukaryota > Metazoa > Chordata > Amphibia > Anura > Dendrobatidae > Phyllobates > Phyllobates terribilis. The sequence continues at coordinate 699,539,513 of NW_027362762.1, forward strand.
GGATTCTACAGGATGCTAGCCTAAGGGAACACGGCCCTGGCTGGAAGGATACAGATCTGCTCCTTTGACCATCACTGACCCTATGGAGATGGTTGGGGAAACCAGGATTGTGACCCTCTGGTCACCTGGTACAATGCATACGCCTGGAGAAAGCCAGGTTGGGACCATCCGGTCGCCTGGCCCTATGCCATGAATATGGTGTTAGGGGTTGCCAGGTGGGACCCTTCGGTCACCTGGAACCCATGTATACGCCCGGAGAAAGCCAGGTTTGGACCATCCGGTCACCTGGTCCCATGGATATGTTCGGAGAAGCCAGGGTGGAACACTTGGGTCTCCTGGCCACGTACCTCACTGGACTGTCAGCTTCATAAGCTTGCCACTACCTCCTCTCTGTGGGTGTCCACCCAAAGTGGGGTGCCGCTGGTTGAGGTAGTTGACCCTGGAAGTCCCAAAGTTGCAGCTGCTCTATTCCTGGCGGGCCAGCAGAAGGATGAGGCTGTATAATTGTGCACCATTTTGGGTATTTGCTGGGACTGTTCTATATGTTTATTGTCTGTTTGGTGGTTCAATAAAGTATTGACACACTGTTTTACCCTCAACCTGTCTTGTCTGAGTAGTATTATACCCACGGAAGACCCCGGGTCTTCACAATTATGTAAAAATCATACAATGTAATTTTCTGAAATTTTTTCTTAAGATTCAGCTTCTCACAGTTGAAGTGTACCTGCAATAAAAAATTACAGACCTCTCCATTCTTTGTAGGTGGGAAAATTTGCAAAATCGGCAGTGTATCAAATACTTATTTTCCCCACTGTATATATATATATATATATATATAAGTGTTGGGACCCTTGAAATTGTTCCAGAAAATGAAGTATTTCTCCCAGACAATTATTACAATTACACGTTTAGTTATACGCATCTTTATTTCCTTTGTGTGTATTGGAACAACACAGAAAAAAGGCAAATTAGACCAGAGAGAGGTGTAAGAAGTTGAAAGTTGTAAGTAGCTTGTTGATGGTTATAGGACGCGATTGATTGCAGTTATTTATTCCAATGGACGTGCAACCAAATATTAAGTAAAGGGTGGCAACAATTTTATTCGGACCATTTTTAGGGTTTGTGTGAAATTATGTGTCTCATTTGCCTTTTTTTCTAATTTTCTGGGAGAAATACTTCATTTTCTGGAACAATTTCAAGGATGCCAGCACTTTCGGCCATGACTGTTTATATTTATATATATATGGTGCCTTGAAAAAGTATTCATACACCATTTACTTTTTCACTTTATACCCACAAACTTAAATGTGTTTTATTGGGATTTTATGTGACATACCAACACAAAGTAGCAAGTATTTGAGAAGAATAAAGGAAATGAAACATGGCTTTCAAATTATTTTAAAGATATAAATCTGAAAATTGTGACGTGCATTTATATTCAGCTCCCTGTAATCTGATACCCCTAAATAAAATCCTGAGTGACAAATTGCCTCCAAAAGTCACATAATTAGTAAATTGAGTGTACCTGTGTGCAATATATTCTAAGTTTAAATACAGCTGTTCTGTGAAGGCCTCAGAGGTTTGTCTGAGAATATTAGGTGTCAAACAACATCATGAAATCCAAGGAACACGTCAGACAGGTCAGTGATAAAATTGTGGAGAAAAGTAAAGCAGGGTTAGGTTATAAAAAAATAACCCAAGCTCTGAACATCTCACAGAGTACTGTTCAATCCATCATTACTGATGAGCGAGCTCTAAAATTCTCAGGTACTCGTTGCTCGGATCAAGCAAATTGGAATGCTCGAGTGCTCGGTCCGAGTAACAAGCCCAATGTAAGTCTATGGGAAACTCGAGCATTTTTCTAGCGGCCATCCCCCTGGCGGTCTGCAGAGGACCTAAAAATTGCCCAAATCGAAGGGAATAGTGCTCAAATGACATGGGAACAGCATGGGGAAGTCCCCTGGAAGCATTTCTGACTCCCAGGTCACTGCTGTCAACAATGTTGTCAGAGTTATTACACCACTTTTACGGACTCACAATAAAACGCACAAAAACTAAACCAAAATGGATTTTCCTGGGAAATATGTTAAGGAACATCCTTTCCAGGGTAATGACTTGTATATAACGCAAAATAAATAACCAAAAACAAAAATGCTCCTCCACACCTTAGGCTATGTTCACACGTAGCGTTTTTGATGCGTTTTTGCATTGCTTTCAACCGTGAAAGATGCATTCACCAGGAAATGTAATTTTAACATTTTGCTACCTTATCTGGCTGTGTGGTGTGTGAAATGGGAACAGCATGGGGAAGAGACGTGATCCTATATTACTGCGATAATAATACAGACATTTTTGGCAACGTGACAAATCTTAAACCCCATTTAAAATGGGCAAGGTGTGTGTCAAGGGACGGGGAAGTGAACGTTATGGTGATGGTGATAGTGCAGGCAGACGCCGTGGGCAAGATGAAACTGTGCCTGCTGAGGGAGCACAAGAAACACCGACGTCATGTCGAACTTCCTGTCCCAATTTCTAGGGGGCCGCGGAACACCACTATTGAAGCCAGAGCAGTGTGAAAATGTTGCTGGTTTGATAGCAGATAAAGTTTCCAGTCAGTTTGCCACCACCACCACCACCCTGTGTTCCACATGGTCCAGTTTCAGTAGATGTGAGTCTGGATCACATTATTAATTATTACTTTATCGCGGTTTATTCCATGACGCTTTACATGTGAAAAAGGGGTATACATTGCAAAAACAATTACAATAATCGTGAACAAAAATGTGACAGCGACTGGTACAGAAGAGGAGAGGACCCTGCCCACGAGGGCTCACAGTCTACAAGGGATGAGTGAGGATAGAGCTGGTCGTGCAGCGGTATGGTGGAGCGAGGGTTACTGCAGGTTGTACGCATGTCGCAAGAGGTGGGTCTTCAGGTGCTTTTTGAAGGTTTCAACAGTAGGCGAGAGTCAGAAATGGTGGGGTAGAGTTCTAGAAGGGGGGATGCACAGGAGAAATCTTGTATGTGATTGTGGGAAGAGGAGATAAGAGGGGAGTAGAGAAGGAGAACTTGTGAGGATTGGAGGTTGCGTGCAGGTAAGTACACAGATGTATGGAGGAGACAGGTTGTGGATGGCTTTGCATGCCAAGGTTAGGGTTTTGAACTGGAGTCTCTGGGCAATGGGGAGCCAGTGAAGGGATTGACAGAGAGGAGAGGCCAGGGAATAGCGAGGGGGCAGGTGGATTAGTCGGGCAACAGAGTTTAGGTTAGGTTGGAGGAATGTGAGAATGTTAGAAGGGAGGCCACAGAGCAGGAGGTTGCAGTCGTTGAGAAGGGAGATGATGTGTGTGTGCACTAGTGTTTTTGTAGATTCGTGGTTGAGGAATGTGCGGATCCGGGAGATTTTTTTTACTTGGAGTCGGCATCTTCTTCACCCTGATCCTCCTTCCTCCCACCATTCCAAGTGCCCTGAGACAACAGATCCCACACTTGGATACTCCGAAGAGTTGTTTTGTTCATCTTTCCATTCATAGATTCTGGCCTCTCACTCGGTCCGCTTGGAAGTGGAAAGAGCTTGGATATGTGGTTTGAAGGAGAGATTAGAGTCCAGGGTTACCCCAAGAGTTGTTCATTATTCCATCGATAAATTGGGCCTCTTGACCGGCCAGCTTCGAGCAGGGCAACAGAAGATTGCATGTAGCGATTTGAGCAGCCATGGTCATCCGAAGGTGACAGTGGGAAAGTGCAATTACTGTCACAAGAGGTGGAAAATTATGAGACATAATGGACAGAAAGTCAGGAGGAGGACCAGGGTGCGGAAGTGGAAAACAAAGCGGTGGACGATGAAGTCACTAACCCACCCTGGCAAGGGGACATGTAAAGCGAGGACAGCAGCACACGGGGGAGGGAGGCATAGCACCACAACAGGCAGGAACAAGCAGTGTGGTGGCCACAGACACAAGGCGGCCAATTGCTTCCCAGAACACCAACATGATGGAAGTTGCCAGTACAACTGATAGGTCTTCCCGAGTCTGGTTCTTTTTAAAAGACTGTTTAGATAACCTCAAAAAGGCCATTTGCAACATCTGCCAGGCCAGCATCAGCAAGAGCACCAAAACTACCAGCCTGACCACAACCAGCATGCTCAGGAACATGAAGGCAAAGCACCCGACTAGCTGGGCTGAACACCAAGGTCCAGAAACAGTGTCAGCGGGTGACACCACTGCTTCTTCCGCTGTTGTGCGTGCATGCAATTCCCTGTCCATGGCGCATGCGAAGATGCCTCCCGCCCTGCACCTGTCGTTGCAGACTTGCAACCATCACCGTCCACGTACTTGTCTCTTTGCAACGTTCAGTTGTCCCTACTACAGTCCTTGGAATGCAAGTGCAAGTATGCAGCCAGCCACACAGCCACCCACAGGCCACAATACTAAACTGCCACATTTCTGGACTGCTTGCACTTGAAATGTTGCCTTTTAGGCTCGTGGAGGCGGAAGCTTTCCACGACCTCATGGCGGCCGGGTGTCAATACTCGGTCCCCAGCTCCCACTATTTCTCCTGGTATTGTCTCCGCCTTCCACAAGCGCAGGTCCCAGAACATTACCCGTGCCTTTCCCAGTGCACTTATTGGGAAGCACCACCTAACCACAAACACGTGGACAGGTGAATGTGGCCAGGGATGGTACCAAGCCTATCCACAGTAAAAAAAAATAAACAGCCATAGAGTGTCTGGGAACCTTCCCACACACTTTTCTTAGCCCGGGCTGCTTCTCGGCAGGGTTGGACGGGCCCATCAGAAGACTGGAGAATCCTTCGGTGGGCCCTGGCTTCTCCTTCAGGAGAGTTCATAGTGCCGAGGTGAGGTTGTTATGATGATCTCCTTAGCTTGCTACTGGTACTTTACTATGGGAATTAGCTTGGCTCCAACCAGTCTGGAATATTGCCAGTGAACTATGCAACAACGCCATGGTATTAGCAGTGCCCCTAGTACCAGTAGCGAAACCATCCACAATTTCCCTCTCAGGAATTTTATTTGGTAGACTGAGTGGCTGCCCAAATACATTAGTTTCTCACAAAGTTGCTGAACATACTGAGCGGCAGTAGGTTCAAGTTTCTCCAGCATGTTAGATATCTAAGGGGGAACAGAGAGGGCAGCACAGTGGCTCAGTGGTTAGCACTGAAGCTTTGCAGCACTAGGGTCCTGGGTTCAAATCCCACCAAAGACAACATCTGCAAGGATTTTTTATGTTCTCCCCGTGTTTGCGTGGGTTTCCTCTCAGTAAAAAAGCAGCCATAGAATGTCCATGAACCTTCCATTAGACTTTTCTTAGCCAGGCCTGCTTCTTGGCAGGGTTGGACGGGCCCACCAGAGAATCCTCGGGTGAGCCCTGGCTTCTCCATCAGGAGAGTTCATGATAGCACAAACTTTGCAGCTGCTATGGGGCTCTTGAGCAGGGGAGCAAAGTGGGCCCCCAGAATCAAATCCTCTGGTGGGCCTAATGTTTTTCAGTCTGACACTGCTTCTTGGTGAGAGTTGTATTTCACCACTGCCATATTCTTTAGCTCGGTGAAAGGACTGGCATAGAGGGAAACAGTATCTACTCCAGCTGTCATTTCTCCACCAAGTTCCGCCCATTGTCACACATGACCATGCCTGGCTGTATGTTCAGCAGTGAGAGCCACAGATCAGGGTGGTATGTTACAGCTTTCAACAACTCTGCAGCGGTGGGCGTTTTTTCACCTAAGCATTAAAGGGGTATTCCAGTCTCCAAGTTCCTATATCAATATGTAGTAGGTGTAATAATAATAATATTAGCAAATACTTCCAATTAGAAATGTAGTATAGTTCCTCAGATTCGCTATGTCTCTTTCCTCATGTGCAGGCATTGCAGGACCTTAGGTATCCCTGGTTACGACAACTAGCAATTAGCTAGTTACCTGTCACTATATCAGTGGTCGTAACCATGGATACCTAAGGTCCTGTAATACCTGCACATGAGGAAAGAGACAAAGTGAATCTGAGGAACTATACTACTTTTCACATTGGAAGTATTTGCTAATATTATTACATCTACTACATATTGCGGTAGGATCTTGGAGATGGGAATACCCCTTTAAGCATATTATCTTCAGCACAGCCTGTTGCTGCTTGGCCAAGGCAGTGCTGCAGTGCTTCCAGCTTGTGACTGATGTGGTCATTTCGGAGATGGAGGTCAAACTGGAGGTACAGGAGCTGAACAATGTGATTACATTGAGGTTACATTGGCGAGTCTGGTTTTTATACTAAAAAGATCCTACTGTATTTTTATTTATTTATTTATTTTTTACGTCTCTTCAAATTTGTATTGGAGTTTGTCCTAATTTTTGGCAGCCCCTGAAATTGCTGCATATGCAATAACAGTATAGGAGACACATTCCTTAATAATGGGAAGGACAATTCAAATAGATTCTATATTCTAGAATATTAACTGTCTTATCTGAAATTCTTTTACGGGTGAGGTACCGCAGTATGGATAGTGTATTACATCGATCATGCCAGGTATTATTGCCTTATACTGTGTGCTGCTGGTGCCCAAAAATTTTTTGAATCTATTCTATTCCCTACCGATAACGTTGTTAGATGAATTTACAATAGGGACAGGTGCTGCTAGGTGGTATCATCACCAGCTACAGATGAGTGTTCATTCTGGTCGCATAAATGTCTTCCACAGTCCATAACTTTATTTTTTTTTTAATTTCTTTGGCTTTATATACAAGTCATTACCCTGGAAAGAATGTTTCTTAACATTTTTTTCCATTTTAACTTTTTTTTTGTATGTTTTTTTTTGTCAGTCTGCAAAAGTGGCGTAATACTCTGACAACATTGTTTACAAATATGCTATTTGTCAGCGGCAAGCTGTGAATAGGTTTAAACCCACAACTGCAATACTTTAAATGGAGTGTAATATTTGACACGCTTACAATAATTGCTGGATTATTACGGCAGTCATATGGTACCTCGTCTGATGGCCACAGTTTCAGGCAGTCACCTAATTGTATGGTATTTGTCAGCCACCAAGTGTCAATCGGTTCAACAAAACACAGGTGGCTGATTTTAAAAGGAATAGAATATTTGCCACGCTCAAGAAAATTTATGTATTATTTCGGCAGTCATATGGATCACGTTCGTCTGATCATTGAATAAAGTTCCTTTTTTCCACAATATAGTAATATGATTAAAACTAAAAAAAAATCTGGCTGTATTCTGCAAACAAGCTGAGCTGTAAAATGGTGTACACTGACACACTGCTACAATCTATAAATGGAGGACAATATTTTCCACGTTCACTACAAATGGCTGGATTTGAACCACAGTTTTATGTGATACGTCTGACAGAGAACCATGGTTTTAAATAGCAGACCTGTAATTTACTAATACTATTCTTCACAGAGACCTAGTGTGAATAGCTTGACTAACACACTGCAATGAAATGGAAGGCAGAAATGTCTGATTTTCGAATTCTGTTATATGTGATATGTCTGACAAAGAACCACGGTTTTAAATAGCAGGCCTGTAATTTACTAATACTATTCTTCACGGACACCTACTGTGACTAGCTTGACCAACACACTGCAACAGAATGGAAAAGGAGGCCAATATTTTCCATGTTTAGTTCAAATTTCTGGATTTTTATCACTTAAATATGGAACAGATCTGGCTATATTCTGCAGTGCTAACAAGCAAATGGATCAGAAAATGGTGTACTCTGGATTGCTTTTTAAGCAAATAACCAGGATTAAGATAAAAAAAAATTGCCCTGGCCCCTGATATATGGGGTATGTCTACAAATATATGTAAGAACAGCAGCAGCAGGAACGTGCTATGGACCCTCTTGCACTATATGCACTGCAGTCTGCCACATACACTGCTTGACTAACTCCTGCTATCACCACTGAATATATGCAGCTGGATTAGTCCTCAGAGGGACTGTTAGTTCAGATGGATATATAGATATGCTGTGGAATACTTTTGCTAACTATAAACAAGCAAATCTCTCCATGACTCAGCAGCAGCTCTCCCTACTCTGCCTGGTTCCGGGGTAGACTATGACGAGCATAGCGGCGCCAGGTCTTATATAGACCTGATGACACTGTGCGGCCAGCCAATCACTGTAATGCCCACAACCAACATGGCTACGGCATTACAGTGTGTGGCAAGCAATCCCTGCATGTTCATTGACTCTCTAAAGAGTGCCAAACATGCAGGTCGGGGACCCGAGTTCCTGCTGGAGCAACCCGGAAATACTCTCCAAGCTTGTCAAGCACAGTGATGCTCAGGTGAGTACCGAACAGTAGAGAGCACGTTTGCTCATCACTATCCATCATCCAAAAATGGAAGGAGTATGGCACAACTGCAAACCTACCAAGACATGGCCGTCCACTTAAACTGACATCCCAAGCAAGGAGAGCATTAATTATAGAAGCAATCAAGAGGCCCATGGTCACTCTGGAGGAGTTGCAGAGATCCACAGCTCAGGTGGGAGAATCTGTCCACAGGACAACTATTAGTCACATACACTACAAATCTGGTCTTTATGGACGAGTGGAAAGAGGAAAGCCATTTATGAATGCAAGCCATAAGAAGTCCCATTTGCAGTTTGCAAAAAGCTATCTAGGGGACACAACTAGCATGTGGGAGAAGGTGCTCTGGTTAGATGAGACAAAAGTAAAACTTGAGCTAAATGCAAAACGCTATGTGTGGCGGAAATCTAACACTTCACATCACCCTGAAAACACCATCCCCATTGTCAAACATTACCGGTATATGGTGACCATACAGTGGTAGATAACAGTCCTGCAGAACGTGTAAGAAATTACAATACAGTACAGGTATATAGTGACTTACAGCTGACGTTCTTCTGATGTAGTCGTTCACTTTTCCCATCTTTTCCATCTGGCCCAGACCGACATGATGACGTCTCCAGCCAGGACTCGTCTGCAGAGATTACAACAAAGACACATCTGACTTCTCACATTTCCAGCATCGTCCCCATCTATTATCAATCTGCACAATCACCTTATCCTGCTGATACCCCAATACTGTCCCTATTACTGTGGTACAAAAGCAATGCTTCTCATACTGCCCCACATAATAATGCCACCACTGTGCCCCTTACATAGTAAAATGTCTCCTTTGTGCCCTCACAGTAGTCTCCACACTCTTTAATTGGCCGCACAGTAGCCCCAACACTGTATAAAGGTAGTCACCACACTGTTATATTGCCACCCCCCAGTTTATCAAAACCCCCAGCAGTAGCTCCCACACTGTATATAGGCCCCTACGCTGTATGGTGGCCTCCACAGTAGCCTTCAAACTGTATAATGGCCCTCGTATTAGCTCCCACACTGTATAATGACCCCCGCATTAACTCTCACACTGTATAATGGCCCACCGCATTAGCTTCCACGCCTTCTGGTCTCTGTCTGTCCCTTTCTGAGGGCTGCAATTTGCACAGTCCTGATATATATGGCAAATAGCTAAATGTAAGAAAATAGAAACAGCTAGTAAGTGTGTGTAGAGGCCAGCATGTGGGTACAGCTCCCTGAATGTATCTAGGTAACCCTAAAAGGAATACTCTTGTCTGGACAAGACCCCAAAAGGGGAACGGAAGGAAAAAGGAAATCAGAATAAAAGAGGTAGAATATTACACATGTAAAGAAGAAAGTATGCCCCCTGGTACGTCTTCTTTTTCCCTTCTCTCCCTTTGGGGGTCTTGTTGTCCAGACTGAGTATACGCACCTACTGGCTGTTTATATTTTCTTCTTTTTAGCTCTTTATCATATATATTCATCTTCAACTTTGTGAGGATTTATTTTTTTAATAAAAGGTTTTCTAATCGGCTTTTTATGTTTGTCACCCTAGATTTACAATATGAGATGATACAAACACTGCACTGGTAGTACCCTGACCCCGGCTGCAGGAGTAAGTCACATGGAATATATATATGTATATGTAACACCTGCACATGGAACTGTCAGAGCAGCTACTGGTATACTGGGACTTACGGACACTAAGAAGAGCTTTGCAGCTGCTGTTAAACAGGGACCTACAGACATTAATCGTTCTTTCCCTGAGCTGCAGTGGACTACAATTCCCATGGACCCTTGTTTCTGTCAGATGACACAGCCTGGAAAGATCGGAGGGAAGAGGGACTTGGGGGAGGGAGCTGGAGAGAAAGTGAAAGTAAAACTAGAGAGGAAAGGAAGTGTGGCAGCTTGTTGTTGTGAAAGACGGAGCGCTGTGGACTTGTATCCCGCTACGCTGCGGAGCGTTGCTGTCCCCTCTGATATACCCGCGCATCTGGAGAAAGCGCGGCCCTGTCACCCGGTGAAGCAAGTGACATCAAGGACTCGGAGAGTTCTGCCGGCACTCCCACCGTATAAAGGCCTGAATCCTGCCGCCCCCAGCTGGTGTCCAGGGAAACCTACAACCGGTTGAGACGCACCGTGAGTGCCCTTTTGAGACTTGTGGTTCTACCAGCGTCAGTTACAGTGAGTACACTACGCCCCAGACTTTTTACGTTAATGTTCATCTAAGTGCACCAACGGTTATAAATTTGCGCGCCAACATCCGCGGCAACTGGGCCCCAACGTTTGGACTGAGTTAATACAAGAAAAGGGGAACCCTGCTACGTTATATTTGCAGGGGCGGGGAAGAATTAGGTTGTGATGTGTATATGATTTTTATAGAGCACCGTTACCTGTATTGTATGTTGTTTCTTTAAATCCACCTCATTTCTGCTGCATAGCAATAAACCTGTTAACTGTTTTACTCCTGTTCCGGGTGAGTGTGTACTGAGCTAAAGGCAGGGGCTTCCCGAATCAGTCCCTGGCAGAAGATAACAGTCCTTCTGCAGTCCTAGAGAGAGCTCCAATCAAGATTCGGGTGGAGGCACTGCGCCCTAGAGAGGTGAGACCCCCCATAACACCCAGCGTACCGTGGTAGCCCTGAAGGGGTGTTACATATATATGAAGAGGTAAAGAGACATATTCAAATCAGTGGTGTCCTGCAGCCGGGGTCACGTCTATCAGTGCAGTGCACAATACTGACACTCTTGTCTGCCTCTCTATCTGATTCAGGACGAGATTTATGGCAGCTGCTTTGAAGTCTTTTACAGATCTGGTGATGCTTCCGAGACTCACAGTGACCCAATCTGTTTAAAAGTTCAAGCAGCCCCCATAAATCTTACTGTGCCTCAGATAGCAAGACCGCAGATAAAAGACAAGTCCTGCCACCTCCTCACTGCACATTGCAGACACCTCCGGCCCCGTGCAGACAGCAGCCTGAGCTGTTACTTACAGCTCCACAGCGTCTCCTGTCCTGCTCCGCTCTGAAGGGCAGAAGCAGAACTATGCGTCCTGACTAGTGTTGAGCATTCCGATACTGAAATATCGGGTATCGGCCGATATTCGCGGTATCGGAATTCCGATACTTAGTTCCGATACTTTTAGAATATCGGATACCGGAATCAGAAGTTCCCATAATGCAATGAGCCAGTTTCATTTTATTCAGCCAATGAGGATCCTAAGAAGTGTAGGCACATCCTGTTAGGCATGTAGGCATGTTAACTAATGGCATGGCTGTGATTGGCTGCTGAAATGATGTCATGATGCACTATAAAAGCCGCCGCCGCCATTTTGAGCTCACTCTGCTGTGAATTCAGTTAGGGATAGGACGCTGTTGTTCTGAGAGACAGTTTTAGCTACCTATTTGCTCTATTCTGCTTTACCCAAGCTACTTTATAAACCGCTGTGCCTTGCAGCGCTAGTGCACAGTTCTCTGTGCTGTTCACTGCTGTCTGCAAGGTCTCAGTGTGTGAGTGCAGCTCACCCTGTAGTGTGTGCTTCAGCCACGTCTGGTTGTAGTGCGCTCAGCGTGCGTCACCGCCTCATACATTGTCCTTTTTTGCTAATTGATCTTTTTTCCTGATATCTCCTATTAGTGTGGTGGTTCCATCCGTATCCACCTACCTTGGTTCCAAACACACTATATAGGAGTAGATAGAGAAGTTTTATTTTGTCTTGCAGCGCTAGTGCACAGTGCTCTGCATCTGCACTGTTCACGGCTGTTTGCAAGGTCTCTGTGTGTGTGTGCAGCTCACGCTGTAGTGTGTGCTTCAGCCACGTCTGGTTGTAGTGCACTCAGCGTGCGTCACTGCCTCATACATTGTCCTTTTTTGCTAATTGATAATTTTTCCTGATTTCTCTCCTATTAGTGTGGTGGTTCCATCCGTATCCAGCTACATTGGTTCCTAACACACTATATAGGAGTAGATAGAGGAGCCTTTCTGCAGCCTTGTGCCCTGCAGCCCCAGCCAGATTAGTATTAGCCTATTTTTTGTAGCCTTATCTATTGCATTGTAGGTTACCTTCCTGCATTGTAATAGCTACAAAAAGTTTGTGATACTATCGGTATTACATCTTTGGGCACATCCAGTGTCTTTTTGTGACAAAAAAAACCTAAATAAAGTTCACCAAACACTCCACTTTACAGTTGTGTAGGCCACATTAGCGCATATTAAAGTCTAGTCCACACTTTATAAAATTAGTGTTTCTTATACCTGTTAGCAGCTGTTCAGGAATAAGCACACTAAGCCCTTAGTACTTTTCTGCCTATCTTTATCAGTCTACCAAGATGAAGGCAGGGAGTAAGGCATGTGGTCGTGGGTGTGTAGTTTCTGCAGGGAGAGGACGTGAGGATTCTGTGCCTGCAGGGAGAGGACGTGGGGATTCTGTGCCTGCTGCGGGCACCAGTGCCTCAGCATCCCCCAGTTTTACCAGGGAACAGTCCTTTATGTGCAGCTTTGTAGGAGCTAGCCGTACCCCACTGCTGCGGGAGGACCAAATTGAAGCAGTTGTCGGATGGATGGCAGCTAACGCATCAACTTCAATTAGTTCCAGATCCTCTCAGGTCCTGAGCACTGAAGAGCACCCATCTGTCTCTTCCCCACCTGCCAAATTGCCCAGGCAGTCAGAGAGCCCTGGACAGGAGCCATCTCTACTTCTGTTCTCTGAATATCTTGGCTTGGAAAGAGGGGGCCAGCCAAGCAGAATTCGAGAATTTGAAGAAGAGGTAGTATGCAGTGATGCGCAACCGTTTTGTCTCTCTGAATCTGAAGAGGCGGGTGGGCCAGTGCCTATGGTCAGCAGCACACCTCAGTACGCATCTGATGATGAGACTCAGGTGCCACTTTCTGGTGCGTACTGTGCTGTCGAGACTACCCAGGAGAAGCAGTTGTTTGAAGAGGGTGGTGTAGATGATGAGGTCCTTGACCCATCATGGCGTGAGGGACAGGAAGGTGGTGGGAGCAGCTCTGAGGAAGAGATTCCCCGAACGGCCCAAAAAGGAGGGAGAGGGAGGGGGCAGACTTGGTTGCCTGTAGCCTCCACTTCGGCACCCATTAGGAGCATGGCTCTTCCAAAAACCAAAGCGTATGCTCCCAAGACTTGCAGTGCCTGGTCCTTTTTTGACACAGTTGCAGATGACATTTGCTTTGTCAAATGCAAGCTTTGTAATCAGAAGGTGAAAAGAGGGAAAAGTGTCAGCAACCTCAATACCACAAATATGTGGAAACGTGCGGACCAAGCTCGTGGTGGAGTTACAAAGACACACTGAAGACCTAGGCCAACCTACAGCGCCACCTACCACCTCTTCAGCTCGTGTTGTAGCCTCTTCCTCCAGCTCACACACAGCTGGTTCGGCTTCCTCACAGGATCGCCATGAAAGAACCTCTGGCACTGTTGTACAGAGACACAGTGTCATTCCACCCACAGCACCACGTTCCCTGTCATCCTCACACTCCCAGGCCAGTCTACAGCCATCGTTAGCACAGGCATGGGAGAAAAGGCGCCCATACTCAGCAAACCACCCCCGAGCACAGGCTCTGAATGCTGGCATTGCAAAACTACTGGCCCTTGAAATGCTATCATTCAGGCTGGTGGAGACTGACACCTTCCGTAACTTTATGGCATTGGCAGTCCCACAATACAACGTGCCCAGCCGCTTTTATTTCAGCAGGCAGGCCGTCCCTACCCTGCAACAGCATGTGGAGGGAAAAATTAAACATGCGCTACAAAACGCCGTCAGTAGCAAGGTCCACCTGACCACCGATGCGTGGACCAGTAAGCATGGACAGGGACGACACCTTTCCCTCACTGCCCATTGGGTAAATGTTGTGGAGCCAGGTACAGATCTTGAGAGTGGCGCTGTACGTGTTCTGCCAACTCCAAGGATTGCAGGAATCCAGTCTGTACACATTGACTCCTCCTCATACTCCAGTTCCTCTGAATTAGCGCTGCAGGAGCCGTCACGGTCTACCTCCACATCGACCCGTGAACGGTTGGTTACCTGTTATGATGACCGATATGAGCACAGCCGTGGCCAAACGTCAACAGGCCGTATTAAAATTAATTTCTTTGGGGAATCGAAGCCACACAGCGCAGGAGCTCTGGAATGCCATCAAGCAGCAGAGCGACGTGTGGTTTGTGCCAGCGAATCTCCAGCCAGGCATGGTAGTGTGTGACAATGGCCGAAATCTGGTGGCAGCTCTGGGCCTAAGCAACCTCACTCACATCCCATGTCTGGCACATGTGCTCAACTTGGTCATGCAGAGTTTTTTGAGGGACTATCCGGATCTTGATGCACTGCTGCACAAGGTCCGCATAGAGTGCGCTCACTTGCGGCGTTCCAGCAACGCAAGATCGCGCATTGCAGCTCTGCAGCGCCGATTACGTCTTCCGGAACATCGCATCATATGTGACCTACCCACCAGGTGGAATTCAACGTTACATATGTTGGAGAGGTTGTGTGAGCAGCAGGCAGCAGTAATGGAGTACCAGCTGCAGCAGGCGCAAACAAGTCGCAGTGCGCGCCGTTCACACTTCACCACCACTGAGTGGGCCTCTATGAAGGACATTTGCCACGTTTTGCATGCCTTCGATTATTCCACGTGGATGGTGAGTGCAGATGATGCACTAGTCAGCATGACTATCCCCCTTATCTGCCTGCTTGAAAAAACACTGCAAGCACAAAGGGAGGAGGTTTTGGAAGAGGTGGAGGATGAGGAGTCACAAATGCCATTTGCTTCTGTACAGTCTGCGCAACGTGGTTCCTCACAAAGGCCTAGGCAGGGGATACTTTGTGAGGAGGATGAGGAGGAGTCAATGGAGGAGGAAGACATCTGTCCAGAGGAGGGAGGTACACAATGCTCTAGTAGTCAGTATCTAGAGCGAGGGTGGGGTGATGCAGAGCAGGCAGAGATCACGCCTCAAGCAGGGGACAGCGTTTCTTGGCCAGTTGGCAGTCTGCAGCACATGGTTGATTTCATGCTGCAGTGCCTGAGAAACAACCGCCGCATCGCCCACATTCTCAACATGGCTGATTATTGGGTGTCCACCCTCCTAGATCCTCGCTACCAGGACAACTTACAAAGCCTCATAACACCGTTGAACCGGGAGCGTAAAATGCGGGAGTACCAAGACGCACTGGTGCATTCCATCATGTTCTCCATTCCAACTGAGAGCAGTGCTGCTAGTGCTTTACAAAGCAGCTCAGTGCGTCGAGGCAGTGGAGGAAGCTCTGCACAAAGAGGGAGCAGAAGCAGTGCCTCAGCACAAGGCAAGACCAGTATGGCCCAAATGTGGCAAAGTTTTGTGTCCCCGCCGCCACAAATGTCTACACCATCACAGACGGCTCCAGTCAGCAGGAGGCAACGTTTCCGTCAGATGGTGACAGACTACATGTCTTGTCCTCTCAGTGTACTCCCAGACGGCTCTTCCCCCTTCAAATTTTGGGTCTCTAAGCTGGATACATGGCCAGAGCTTAGCCAGTATGCATTGGAGGTGCTGGCTTGCCCTGCTGCTAGTGTATTATCAGAACACGTCTTTAGTGCCGCAGGTGGTGTACTAACAGACCGTCGCATGCGCTTATCCTCCGATAACGTTGACCGGCTTACTTTTCTGAAAATGAACAAGGCCTGGATCTCGCATGAATTTGCCAGTCCTCTTCCAGAATAAATAATTGGTTGGCAACAGTATCCAGGTCTCCTGTTGTGTTCATGTTTCTACCACCTGAACTGTAATTCCTGAGCTCCAACACCGCCAGTTGCCACTCAGAAGTGCCGCCTGCACAGTCAACACTTGCTGCCGTGTTATTGGGGTTCAGTAACGTCAGCTGATCCCCTGCTGTATGTCCGGCAAATTCTCCTGCTCTGTCCACATCCACTCTACTACTAATTTAAAACTTGCTCCAATTACACCTCTGGCTCCTCTGTTTTCAGTATTTACCCTGGGCTCCAACACCGCTAGTTGCTGCTCAGAAGTGCCGTCTGCACAGTCAACGCTTGGTCCAGTGTTATTGGGGTTCAGTAACGTCAGCTGTTCCCCTGCTGTGTGTAGGGCAATTTCTCCTGCTCTGTCCACATTCACACTACTACAGATTTTAAAGTTGCTCCAATTAGGCCTCTGGCTCCTCTGTTTTCAGTATTTACCCTGAGCTCCAACACCGCCAGTTGCTGCTCAGAAGTGCCGTCTGTACAGTCAACACTTGCTGCCGTGTTATTGGGGTTCAGTAACGTCAGCTGATCCCCAGCTGTGTGTCCTGCAAATTCTCCTGCTCTGTCCACATTCTCACTACTACTACAGATTTAAAACTTGCTCCAATTACACCTCTGGCTCCTCTCTGTTTTCAGTATTATCCCTGAGCTCCAACACCGCCAGTTGCCGCTCAGAAGTGCCATCTGCACAGTCAACATTTGCTGCCGTGTTATTGGGGTTCAGTAACGTCAGCTGATCCCCAGCTGTGTGTCCGGTAAATTCTCCTGCTCTGTCCACATTCTCACTACTACTACAGATTTAAAACTTGATCCAATTACACCTCTGGCTCCTCTCTGTTTTCAGTATTATCCCTGAGCTCCAACACCGCCAGTAGCCGCTCAGAAGTGCCGTCTGCACAGTCAACACTTGCTGCCGTGTTATTGGGGTTCAGTAACGTCAGCTGATCCCCAGCTGTGTGTCCGGCAAATTCTCCTGCTCTGTCCACATCCGCTGTACTACAGATTTAAAACTTGCTCCAATTACACCTCTGGCTCCACTCTTTTTTTCAGTATTTACCCTGGGTTACAGCCCCACCAGCTGTTTCCCGGCAGTGTCTTTGGCACGGGTACTCCCTCCTGCCCAGCCTGGTTCCAGCACGCCAGCTGTTTCCGGGTAGTGTCAACGTCACTTTGCCTCCAATACGTTGTCCTGTCGTGTTGCAGTCGGGTTAGCCGACTCTATGGTGCCTGCAGTTTAGGTGACTCCTATGTGGGCTGCGGGATCTGGCAATGAAGGTTGGTTCCATAGTGCCAATAGGACAAGCACCCCCTGTAGGACTGTGGGTTTTGGTAACTCTGGCCGGCTCGCGGCCTTACAACTTTTTTTTCCATGGGTACCTTCTGCTACCCATCCGAGTTCCAGTACCGTTAGCTGGTTCTCGGCAGTGCCTTTGGCTTAGGTGCCTCCTTGTCGGTATCCGAGTTCCACCAACGTCTGCTGGTCCTTGGTAGTGCTTTCTGGCCCAGGTACCTCCTGCTTAGTAACCGGGTTCCAGTACCATCAGCTGGTGATCGGTAGTTCCATTGGCTCTTGTACCTTCTGCTACCCATCCGGGTTCCAGTACCGTCAGCTGGTTCCCGGCAGTGTCTTTGGCACGGGTATTCCCTCCTGCCCAGCCTGGTTCCAGCACGCCAGCTGTTTCCGGGTAGTGTCAATGTCACTTTGCCTCCAATACGTTGTCCTGTCATGTTGCGGTCGGGTTAGCCGACTCTATGGTGCCTGCAGCTTAGTTGACTCCTATGTGGGCTGCGGGATCTGGCAATGAAGGCTGGTTCCATAGTGCCAATAGGACAAGCACCTCCTGTAGGACTGTGGGTTTCGGTAAATCAGGCCGGCTCGCGGCCTTGCAGCTTTTTTTTTCATGGGTAACTTCTGCTACCCATCCGAGTTCCAGTAACGTCAGCTGGTTCTCGGCAGTGCCTTTGGCTTAGGTGCCTCCTTCTCGGTATCCGTGTTCCACCAACGTCTGCTGGTCCTTGGTAGTGCTTTCTGGCACAGGTACCTCCTGCTTAGTAACCGGGTTCCAGTACCATCAGCTGGTCCTCGGTAGTTCCATTGGCTCTTGTACCTTCTGCTACCCATCCGGGTTCCTGTACCGTCAGCTGGTTCCCGACAGTGTCTTTGGCACGGGTACTCCCTTCTGCCCAGTCTGGTTCCAGCATGCCAGCTGTTTCCGGGAAGTGTCAACGTCACTTTGCCTCCAATACGTTGTCCTGTCGTGTTGCGGTCGGGTTAGCCGACTCTATGGTGCCTGCAGCTAAGGTGACTCCTTTGTGGGCTGCGGGATCTGGCAATGAAGGCTGGTTCCATAGTGCCAATAGGACAAGCACCCCCTGTAGGACTGTGGGTTTCGGTAACTCAGGCCGGCTCGTGGCCTTGCAACTTTTTTTTTCATGGGTACCTTCTGCTACCCATCCGAGTTCCAGTACCGTCAGCTGCTTCTCGCCAGTGCCTTTGGCTTAGGTGCCTCCTTGTCGGTATCCAAGTTCCACCAACGTCTGCTGGTCCTTGGTAGTGCTTTCTGGCACAGGTACCTCCTGCTTAGTAACCGGGTTCCAGTACCATCAGATGGTCCTCGGTAGTTCCATTGGCTCTTGTACCTTCTGCTACCCATCCGGGTTCCAGTACCGTCAGCTGGTTCCCGGCAGTGTCTTTGGCACGGGTACTCCCTCCTGCCCAGCCTGGTTCCAGCACGCCAGCTGTTTCCGGGTAGTGTCAACGTCACTTTGCCTCCAATACGTTGTCCTGTCGTGTTGCGGTCGGGTTAGCCGACTCTATGGTGCCTGCAGCTTAGGTGACTCCTATGTGGGCTGCGGGATCTGGCAATGAAGGCTGGTTCCATAGTGCCAATAGGACAAGCACCTCCTGTAGGACTGTGGGTTTCGGTAAATCAGGCCGGCTCGCGGCCTTGCAACTTTTTTTTTCATGGGTAACTTCTGCTACCCATCCGAGTTCCAGTAACGTCAGCTGGTTCTCGGCAGTGCCTTTGGCTTAGGTGCCTCCTTCTCGGTATCCGTGTTCCACCAACGTCTGCTGGTCCTTGGTAGTGCTTTCTGGCACAGGTACCTCCTGCTTAGTAACCGGGTTCCAGTACCATCAGCTGGTCCTCGGTAGTTCCATTGGCTCTTGTACCTTCTGCTACCCATCCGGGTTCCAGTACCGTCAGCTGGTTCCCGACAGTGTCTTTGGCACGGGTACTCCCTCCTGCCCAGCCTGGTTCCAGCACGCCAGCTGTTTCCGGGAAGTGTCAACGTCACTTTGCCTCCAATACGTTGTCCTGTCGTGTTGCGGTCGGGTTAGCCGACTCTATGGTGCCTGCAGCTAAGGTGACTCCTATGTGGGCTGCGGGATCTGGCAATGAAGGCTGTTTCCATAGTGCCAATAGGACAAGCACCCCCTGTAGGACTGTGGGTTTCGGTAAATCAGGCCGGCTCGCGGCCTTGCAACTTTTTTTTCCATGGGTACCTTCTGCTACCCATCCGAGTTCCAGTACCGTCAGCTGGTTCTCGGCAGTGCCTTTGGCTTAGGTGCCTCCTTCTCGGTATCCGAGTTCCACCGTCTGCTGGTCCTTGGTAGTGCTTTCTGGCACAGGTACCTCCTGCTTAGTAACCGGGTTCCAGTACCATCAGTTGGTCCTCGGTAGTTCCATTGGCTCTTGTACCTTCTGCTACCCATCCGGGTTCCAGTACCGTCAGCTGGTTCCCGGCAGTGTCTTTGGCACGGGTACTCCCTCCTGCCCAGCCTGGTTCCAGCACGCCAGCTGTTTCCGGGTAGTGTCAACGTCACTTTGCCTCCAATACGTTGTCCTGTCATGTTGCGGTCGGGTTAGCCGACTCTATGGTGCCTGCAGCTTAGGTGACTCCTATGTGGGCTGCGGGATCTGGCAATGAAGGCTGGTTCTATAATGCCAATAGGACAAGCACCCCCTGTAGGACTGTGGGTTTCGGTAACTCAGGCCGGCTCGCGGCCTTGCAACTTTTTTTTTCATGGGTACCTTCTGCTACCCATCCGAGTTCCAGTACCATCAGCTGGTTCTCGGCAGTGCCTTTGGCTTAGGTGCCTCCTTGTCGGTATCCAAGTTCCACCAACGTCTGCTGGTCCTTGGTAGTGCTTTCTGGCACAGGTACCTCCTGCTTAGTAACCGAGTTCCAGTACCGTCAGCTGGTCCTCGGTAGTTCCATTGGCTCTTGTACCTTCTGCTACCCATCCGGGTTCTAGTACCATCAGCTGGTTCTCGTTAGTTCCATTTGCTCTTGTACCTTCTGCTACCCATCCGGGTTCCAGTACTGTCAGCTGGTTCTTGGCAGTGCCTTTGGCTTAAGTGCCTCCTTCTCGGTATCCAAGTTCCACCAACGTCTGCTGGTCCTTAGTAGTGCTTTCTGGCACAGGTACCTCCTGCTTAGTAACCGGCTTCCAGTACCGTCAGCTGGTCCTCGGTAGTTCCATTGGCTCTAGTTCCTTCTGCTACCCATCCGGTTTCCAGTACCGTCAGCTGGTTCTCGGCACTTCCTCAGCCTTCTTGTACCTTCTGCTACATTTCCAAGTTCAAGCTTTTTGAAATGGTTCTTGGTAATCACTCTGGATCTCCCTGATGACGACCCTGAAGACAAGGACCCTGAAGACCACCCCGAAGAAGACGAGGACCCCGAAGACGACGACCCTGAAGACGAGGACCCTGAAGACCACCCCGAAGAAGACGAGGACCCCGAAGACGAGGACCCCGAAGACGAGGACCCTGAAGACGAGGACCCTGAAGGCCACCCCGAAGAAGACGAGGCCCCCGAAGACGACGACCCTGAAGACGAGGACCCTGAAGACCACCCCTAAGAAGACGAGGACCCCGAAGACAATGACCCTGAAGAGGACGACCCTGAAGACCACCCCGAAGAAGACGAAGAAGATGACCCTGAAGAAGATGACCAAGAGGACAAAGAACAAGAAGACAACCACCAAGATACAGAAGAACAAGAGACAGAAAAGCTAGAAGCAGAAGAACAAGAAGCTGCAGAACAAAAAGCGGAAGAACATTAAGCATGAGACTAAAAATCAGAGCAAAAGATATTATCTAAATTATAAGCAGAAGAAGACTAAGCAGTGTATGGGGGTGAGTCCGTTCCTCCTCGTGGTGCCCCTGGAAAAGACCTGCTGCTGCAGGCCAAACTGAACGCGGACAAATCCTGTTGTAAATCTTTTGTGACAGGCAGAACGAAAGGTGTAATCTTCAAACTTTTATAGATAACAACTACAGGAATGCCTGTCACAAATAAGAATATGATGAAGAAGAAGAATATGAAGAAGATGAAGAAGTAGAATATGAAGAAGAATAATAGTTGAATAAGAAGAATATGAAGAATGTAAAAAAAAAAAGAATAATACGAAGAAGGTGAAGAAGAAGAAGATGAAGAAGGTGAAGAAGAAGTTGATGAAAAAGATGCTGATGCTGAGGATGATGAAGGACAAAGTGTGGGAGAAGTAAAAAAGAAGGTGAAGAGCATGGAAGTAGTGAAACATAAATATCTGACAAAATATAAAACAACTAAACATAGTCAATATTTTTGTAACTCAGAACGTCTTAAAAAAATATTAATTCCTGCTATTCCATTTGATTGGGCTAAACCTCTATGCCTTTATTGACTCGTCACCTCCCCCAATACATTCTACATTATTCTTAGTTGTTTGTCTTCATGTAGAATTAACCTACAAGGAAAGAAAGGGTTTATTTTCATTCCGATATTTGTGTCCCATTGACTTGCATTGGTTTCCGGTATCGGAATCGGCGATATCCGATATTTTTTGGGTATCGGTCCGATACAATCCGATCCGATATTTCTCGATATCGGAAGGTATCGCTCAACACTAGTCCTGACGTCTCTGCAGCAGACACACACAGCGTGCAATGTGGGCATGTCTGCAGTATGCTGGAGGCAATGTACAGGTAAAGTGCCGGCACCCAGTGTGCCAGGGGGCATATGCTCCTCTGCCGCCCAGCCCGTGCGGGGCCCGGGGCGACGGCACCCTCTGCCCCCCCCCTGGTAGCTAGCTAATGCCGTAAACATACTGCCAGAGCTACAATGGAATGGTTTAGATCAAAGCATATTCAAGTGTGTGAATGGCCCAGTCAGAGTCCAGACCTAAATCCCATTGAGAATCTGTGGCAAGACTTGAAAATTGCTGTTCACAGACGCTCTCCATCCAATCTCACTGATAGTTTGCAAAGAAGAGAGATAGAGATAGTTTGCAAAGAAGAATGGGCAAAAATATCAGCCTCTAAATGTGAAAAACTGGTAGAGACATACCTAAAAATATTTAGCAGCAGTAATTGCAGCAAAAGATGGTCCTTCAAAGTATTGACAGGGGGAGGCTGAATAAAAATGCACATCATAATTTTAGACTTACATTTTTAAAATAATCAGAAAACCATTGTGGTATGACGCTTCACTCGGCCGCTTCTGGAAGTAGATTCAGGAACTCGGGTTTTCTTTGCAGACTTTATTAATTCCATAAAGCTCTGCACTCCAGCAAAATAAACACAGCCTTAATTGGCAAAACAACAAAACAAAAGATAAACTGTAGCACATTTCATATGTGTGTGCGGTCCGCCCACACAGGTTATGTCCATCCTTCAGCTCCCTCCTGAGCTATGGCTGACCAGTCTGGAGATCTTCCCTCTCCAAACACAACACCCAGAAAAACAAAAACAGGACTGAACATTTAAAAGATGCTCAGCCACACCCTGAGGTGGGGGTATGGGGAATGACGTCCCTCCCATCTCTAGGTCATTCCCCTAAAACAACGCCCTTTAAATTAGTTAGCTGGCAGAAAGTCCACTGGTTTCATTTCACACAGGCTAGCAATCTGTGCAACACATACCTCCCCTCATATACCATACTGTAACATACCTGGCGGCGTCCTTGCATGGTGGTGCATCTCCCACTGTGCAAGAGCGCGCACTTGATCTCCAGTCCAGAATGTCTCTCTGGCTTCCCTCCTTGCTGTCTGTTTGTCTGTTTTGGCTGCATAGGGCGACGCCCGCTGAACTTCCTGTTTCTTGTACCTGCTGCGGACACGCCCCTGTTGCACCTTCAGCCTATTGCTGTCCATCTTTGGGTATTTATACCACCTTCTTCCTCAAGATGGCGCCTGAGCATTGTGTCCTGTCAGTTGGCTTTTTGTCTCTGACGTGCCAGGTCCTATCCTGTTTTCCTGCCTGTTCTCCAGTTCTGTGTCTGAACTGTGGTCTGTTCTTGTGAACACGCTTCTAGCCTGTTCTTTCGCCTTCTAGGGGCTGTATTCCTAGATCTGCCTGTCTGTGCCTTGCGGTATCTGTTCCCGACTAAACAGAGTCCTGTTTGTGTCCCAGCCTTGCTGTATTTGTTCCCGTTCCTCTGTTCCCAGTTGTCTGTGCCTTGCGGTATCTGTTCCCGTCTGATCAGAGTCCTGTTTGTGTCCCAGCCTTGCTGTATTTGTTCCCGTTCCTCTGTTCCCAGTTGTCTGTGCCTTGCGGTATCTGTTCCCGTCTGATCAGAGTCCTGTTTGTGTCCCAGCCTTGCTGTATTTGTTCCCGTTCCTCTGTTCCCAGTTGTCTGTGCCTCGTTTCTACTTTAGCCTTTTCTCCCTTTTCCCTCTATGTCTGTTTTCTGCGCCTTTCTGCAGAGTCTGAACTTGCTCCTAAATTCCTTCTCGTCGTCTCTGTACCTCTGTTGTGAATTTAGTGTACGCTCGCTACTTCTTTGCAAGTACTTTGTGTGGTTCTGGTTCTGCCTTTCCTTCTCTGTCTGTTCTTTGTGAACAGAGTCCTATCTCCTTGCCTTGTCTTGTTTGCCGCTCTGCGGTTCCCGCTCTGCTCCTGCCTTGTTTGCCGCTCTGCGGTTCCCGCTCTGCTCCTGCCTTGTTTGCCGCTCTGCGGTTCCCGCTCTGCTCCTGCCTTGTTTGCCGCTCTGCGGTTCCCGCTCTGCTCCTGCCTTGTTTGCCGCTCTGCGGTTCCCGCTCTGCTCCTGCCTTGTTTGCCGCTCTGCGGTTTCCGCTCTGCTCCTGCCTTGTTTACCGCTCTGCGGTTTCCTCTCTGCTCCTGCTTAGCTTTCCGCTCTTGCGGTTTCTGCTCTGCTCTTGCCTTGTTTGCCGCTCTGCGGTTCCCGCTCTGCTCCTACCTTGTTTGCCGCTCTGCGGTTTCCGCTCTGCTCCTGCCTTGTTGCCGCTCTGCGGTTTCCGCTCTGCTCCTGCCTTCTTAGCCCCTCTGCGGTTTCCGCTCTGCTCCTGCCTTGTTTACCGCTCTGCGGTTTCCGCTCTGCTCCTGCCTTGTTTACCGCTCTGCGTTTTCCGCTCTGTTCCTGCCTACTTAGCCGCTCTGCGGTTTCCGCTCTGCTCCTGCCTTGTTTTCCACTCTGCGGTTTCCGCTCTGCTCCTGCCTTGTTTACCGCTCTGCGGTTTCCGCTCTGCTCCTGCCTTGTTTGCCGCTCTGCGGTTTCCGCTCTGCTGCGGCCTTCTTAGCCGCTCTGCGGTTTCCGCTCTGCTCCTGCCTTGTTTACCGCTCTTGCGGTTTCCACTCTGCTCTTGCCTTGCTTGCCGCTCCTGCGGTTTCTGCTCTGCTTCTGCTCGCTGCTCCGGCAGTCCTGTCCTGCTCTGCTTCTGCTCACTGCTCCGGCAGTCCTGTCCTGCTCTGCTTGTGCTCGCTGCTGCGGCAGTCCCGTCCTGCTCTGCTCTTGCCCACCGCTTCGGGCGTTCCCTCTCTGCTGTGTTTGGCTACCGCATCTGCGGTTCTGTTTCTGTGTCCCAGTCTGTACTGGGCCTTGTCCTCTCTGAGCTCCAGCCCGTCCTTTCTGCCAGTACCTCCCTGCCTGCATACTCGCCTGTATCCACCCGTCTGCATACCTGCCGTGTTCGCTTATATCCACCAGTCTGAGCCAGCCTAACCTGCCTGTTCCAGTAATCCCTGTGTGGGTCAACCCCCATGTCCGGAGTTTGACCTGGAGTAGCACCTGGTCCCTCTGCCCGGTTTCTCCCTGGTGCACTGGCGTCGTATGCCGTCGTGCCACCTTGGTCGGATCGGCCAGATACTTAGTCACGCCCCTCCAGGCACTCTCCGGTTCATGGTCCAGTGGAACCACTTCTCCCGCACACGCCAGTCAGTCCGGGCGTGTGCATAACAGCATGCTCAGGCCATGGTTCCCGTTGAGCCCCACGGCCTTCGCTCTCTGAGAAGTTTTCCAGCGAATACATGCATTAAAATAAATAAATAAATTTTTTTTTCCCTTTAGCTGAGTTCCAGGCGAATTACGCACCCGTCCAGATGGATCTATCTGCTCTCGTTCCTGCGGATCCGCTACGTTATTATGGGGATCCAAGACAAAGTCGTGCATTTGTGGAGCAATGCATGCTACACTTCAAGTTCTACCCTTTATGTTTTCCCACCGATCGGGTTAAGGTGGCATTCATTATGTCTTACCTGGCGGGTGATGCCTTGGAATGGATCAACCCCCTATATGAAACACAGGATCCGATCCTCCTGGACCTAATGGCCTTCCTGGTGGCCTTTCTAATGGTCTTCAATGATCCTAACCCGGAGGCTCCTGCTGAAGCTTCACTTCCCAATATCCCGGAGCAGCCCCAATGGGTAATGTGTGTGGGTAGCGCAATAGTCCTCCAGCCCAATGAGACTACTGCCCACCCAGAATCCTCACAGGGTGACTACGCTTTCCGGAATACTTCTCCCAACCTCAAGAGGCAGTCCAGACGTGCTAGACGTAGAGGCAAGCCGTCACGCCAGGGTCTGTCCTCCCTGAGACCTCCTGACCCCAACCTTGAAGTCCCTACTGAAGCTTCATCTCCCTGTATCCCGGAGAAGCCCCAACGGGTAATGTGCGTGGGTAGTGCACCAGTTCTCCTGCCCGAAGAGACTTCTGCCCATCCAGACTCCACACAGGAGAACTTCCTGCACCCGGCATCAGATGCTTCACCCACTTTAACCGGTGTGCATGTCCAAGGATGCTCCAAAGCTGTGGTTACCTCAGTGTCTGTGCACCTCTACTACCTGGCGGAGGACCCCCTGTTGCCTCCTGAATCCTCCGGGATACCACTCGATGACAAATGGAGAGAGACTTCTCTACACCCGGTACTCGATACTTTGTCCGCTTCGTCCTGTGAGCCTGACAATGGGTACCCCAAAGTGGTAGTTACCCCCGAGTCTCTACACCCCTCCGACCAGGCGGAGGACCTCCAGTTGTCTCCTGAACCCTTCGGGGTGCTACCTGGTAGCGAAAGGACAGAGTCTCTCCTATACTCTGTACCTGATACCTCGCTCGCTTCGTCCAGTGAGTCCAACCTAGTGTACTCCGAAGCAGAGGTTACTCCCGAGTCTCTACACCCCTCCGACCAGGCGGAGTACCTCCAGTTGTCTCCAGAACCCTTCGGGGTGCCACCTGGTGGTGAATGGACAGAGACTTTCCTATATCCTGGATCTGATACCTCGCTTGCTTCGTCCAGTGAGTCCGACCTTGTGTACTCTGAAGCAGAGGTTACCCATGAGTCTCTACACCCCTCTGACCAGGCGGAGGACCTCCAGTTGTCTCCAGAACCCTTCGGGGTGCCACCTGGTGGTGAATGGACTGAGACTTTCCTATATTCGGTACCCGATACCTCGCCTGCTTCCTCCAGTGAGTCCGACCTAGTGTACTCTGAAGCAGATGTTTTCTCTGAGCCTCTGCACTCTTCTGACCCGGCGGAGGACCTCCAGTTGTTTCCTGAATTCTCCGGGGTACCACCAGATAACAAAGAGACAGTGACTTTTCCACATTATGTACCTGATAACCCGTCTATTTCTTCCTGTGAGCTTCACAAGATGTACCTCGAAGCAGAGATTACCCCCAAGTCTCTGTCCCCCTCCAACCCGGTGAAGGACTTCCAGTTGTCTCCTGTACCCTCTGGGGTGCCACCTGAAAATATGTGGAGAGAGACTCCCTTGTGTGCTGTTCCTGGTACTCCACCCGTTTCGTCTGTTGCTAAGGATGGCTGGATAGGAGGTAGCATCCTAGCTAACCAGATGAGATCAATTTTTCCTGTGGACAGTGGAAGTGATCTCCTTGAAGTGAACGACTGGTCCTTGAATTCCCTGCGGAAGATTCTGGCAGGCCTGAAGAAGAGGGGGCGTAAGGGGGGGGGTACTGTAACATACCTGGCGGCGTCCTTGCATGGTGGTCCATCTCCCACTGTGCAAGAGCGCGCACTTGATCTCCAGTCCAGAATGTCTCTCTGGCTTCCCTCCTTGCTGTCTGTTTGTCTGTTTTGGCTGCATAGGGAGACGCCCGCTGAACTTCCTGTTTCTTGTACCTGCTGCGGACACGCCCCTGTTGCACCTTCAGCCTATTGCTGTCCATCTTTGGGTATTTATACCACCTTCTTCCTCAAGATGGCGCCTGAGCATTGTGTCCTGTCAGTTGGCTTTTTGTCTCTGACGTGCCAGGTCCTATCCTGTTTTCCTGCCTGTTCTCCAGTTCTGTGTCTGAACTCTGCTCCTGCCTTGTTTGCCGCTCTGCGGTTCCCGCTCTGCTCCTGCCTTGTTTGCCGCTCTGCGGTTCCCACTCTGCTCCTGCCTTGTTTGCCGCTCTGCGGTTCCCGCTCTGCTCCTGCCTTGTTTGCCGCTCTGCGGTTCCCGCTCTGCTCCTGCCTTGTTTGCCGCTCTGCGGTTCCCGCTCTGCTCCTGCCTTGTTTGCCGCTCTGCGGTTTCCGCTCTGCTCCTGCCTTGTTTACTGCTCTGCGGTTTCCTCTCTGCTCCTGCTTAGCTTGCCGCTCTTGCGGTTTCTGCTCTGCTCTTGCCTTGTTTGCCGCTCTGCGGTTCCCGCTCTGCTCCTGCCTTGTTTGCCGCTCTGCGGTTTCCGCTCTGCTCCTGCCTTGTTGCCGCTCTGCGGTTTCCGCTCTGCTCCTGCCCTCTTAGCCCCTCTGCGGTTTCCACTCTGCTCCTGCCTTGTTTACCGCTCTGCGGTTTCCGCTCTGCTCCTGCCTTGTTTACCGCTCTGCGTTTTCCGCTCTGCTCCTGCCTACTTAGCCGCTCTGCGGTTTCCGCTCTGCTCCTGCCTTGTTTTCCACTCTGCGGTTTCCGCTCTGCTCCTGCCTTGTTTACCGCTCTGCGGTTTCCGCTCTGCTCCTGCCTTGTTGCCGCTCTGCGGTTTCCGCTCTGCTCCTGCCTTCTTAGCCCCTCTGCGGTTTCCGCTCTGCTCCTGCCTTGTTTACCGCTCTGCGGTTTCCGCTCTGCTCCTGCCTTGTTTACCGCTCTGCGTTTTCCGCTCTGCTCCTGCCTACTTAGCCGCTCTGCGGTTTCCGCTCTGCTCCTGCCTTGTTTTCCACTCTGCGGTTTCCGCTCTGCTCCTGCCTTGTTTACCGCTCTGCGGTTTCCGCTCTGCTCCTGCCTTGTTTGCCGCTCTGCGGTTTCCGCTCTGCTGCGGCCTTCTTAGCCGCTCTGCGGTTTCCGCTCTGCTCCTGCCTTGTTTACCACTCTTGCGGTTTCCACTCTGCTCTTGCCTTGCTTGCCGCTCCTGCTTTTTCTGCTCTGCTTCTGCTCGCTGCTCCGGCAGTCCTGTCCTGCTCTGCTTCTGCTCACTGCTCCGGCAGTCCTGTCCTGCTCTGCTTGTGCTCGCTGCTCCGGCAGTCCCGTCCTGCTCTGCTCTTGCCCACCGCTTCGGGCGTTCCCTCTCTGCTGTGTTTGGCTACCGCATCTGCGGTTCTGTTTCTGTGTCCCAGTCTGTACTGGGCCTTGTCCTCTCTGAGCTCCAGCCCGTCCTTTCTGCCAGTACCTCCCTGCCTGCATACTCGCCTGTATCCACCCGTCTGCATACCTGCCGTGTTCGCTTATATCCACCAGTCTGAGCCAGCCTAACCTGCCTGTTCCAGTAATCCCTGTGTGGGTCAACCCCCATGTCCGGAGTTTGACCTGGAGTAGCACCTGGTCCCTCTGCCCGGTTTCTCCCTGGTGCA
Organism: Phyllobates terribilis; assembly: GCF_046119375.1. Lineage (NCBI taxonomy): Eukaryota > Metazoa > Chordata > Amphibia > Anura > Dendrobatidae > Phyllobates > Phyllobates terribilis. The sequence continues at coordinate 699,568,607 of NW_027362762.1, forward strand.
CTGGCGTTGTATGCCGTCGTGCCACCTTGGTCGGATCGGCCAGATACTTAGTCACGCCCCTCCAGGCACTCTCCGGTTCATGGTCCAGTGGAACCACTTCTCCCGCACACGCCAGTCAGTCCGGGCGTGTGCATAACAGCATGCTCAGGCCATGGTTCCCGTTGAGCCCCACGGCCTTCGCTCTCTGAGAAGTTTTCCAGCGAATACATGCATTAAAATAAATAAATAAATTTTTTTTTCCCTTTAGCTGAGTTCCAGGCGAATTACGCACCCGTCCAGATGGATCTATCTGCTCTCGTTCCTGCGGATCCGCTACGTTATTATGGGGATCCAAGACAAAGTCGTGCATTTGTGGAGCAATGCATGCTACACTTCAAGTTCTACCCTTTATGTTTTCCCACCGATCGGGTTAAGGTGGCATTCATTATGTCTTACCTGGCGGGTGATGCCTTGGAATGGATCAACCCCCTATATGAAACACAGGATCCGATCCTCCTGGACCTAATGGCCTTCCTGGTGGCCTTTCTAATGGTCTTCGATGATCCTAACCCGGAGGCTCCTGCTGAAGCTTCACTTCCCAATATCCCGGAGCAGCCCCAATGGGTAATGTGTGTGGGTAGCGCAATAGTCCTCCAGCCCAATGAGACTACTGCCCACCCAGAATCCTCACAGGGTGACTACGCTTTCCGGAATACTTCTCCCAACCTCAAGAGGCAGTCCAGACGTGCTAGACGTAGAGGCAAGCCGTCACGCCAGGGTCTGTCCTCCCTGAGACCTCCTGACCCCAACCTTGAAGTCCCTACTGAAGCTTCATCTCCCTGTATCCCGGAGAAGCCCCAACGGGTAATGTGCGTGGGTAGTGCACCAGTTCTCCTGCCCGAAGAGACTTCTGCCCATCCAGACTCCACACAGGAGAACTTCCTGCACCCGGCATCAGATGCTTCACCCACTTTAACCGGTGTGCATGTCCAAGGATGCTCCAAAGCTGTGGTTACCTCAGTGTCTGTGCACCTCTACTACCTGGCGGAGGACCCCCTGTTGCCTCCTGAATCCTCCGGGATACCACTCGATGACAAATGGAGAGAGACTTCTCTACACCCAGTACTCGATACTTTGTCCGCTTCGTCCTGTGAGCCTGACAATGGGTACCCCAAAGTGGTAGTTACCCCCGAGTCTCTACACCCCTCCGACCAGGCGGAGGACCTCCAGTTGTCTCCTGAACCCTTCGGGGTGCTACCTGGTAGCGAAAGGACAGAGTCTCTCCTATACTCTGTACCTGATACCTCGCTCGCTTCGTCCAGTGAGTCCAACCTAGTGTACTCCGAAGCAGAGGTTACTCCCGAGTCTCTACACCCCTCCGACCAGGCGGAGTACCTCCAGTTGTCTCCAGAACCCTTCGGGGTGCCACCTGGTGGTGAATGGACAGAGACTTTCCTATATCCTGGATCTGATACCTCGCTTGATTCGTCCAGTGAGTCCGACCTTGTGTACTCTGAAGCAGAGGTTACCCATGAGTCTCTACACCCCTCTGACCAGGCGGAGGACCTCCAGTTGTCTCCAGAACCCTTCGGGGTGCCACCTGGTGGTGAATGGACTGAGACTTTCCTATATTCGGTACCCGATACCTCGCCTGCTTCCTCCAGTGAGTCCGAGCTAGTGTACTCTGAAGCAGATGTTTTCTCTGAGCCTCTGCACTCTTCTGACCCGGCGGAGGACCTCCAGTTGTTTCCTGAATTCTCCGGGGTACCACCAGATAACAAAGAGACAGTGACTTTTCCACATTATGTACCTGATAACCCGTCTATTTCTTCCTGTGAGCTTGACAAGATGTACCTCGAAGCAGAGATTACCCCCAAGTCTCTGTCCCCCTCCAACCCGGTGAAGGACTTCCAGTTGTCTCCTGTACCCTCTGGGGTGCCACCTGAAAATATGTGGAGAGAGACTCCCTTGTGTGCTGTTCCTGGTACTCCACCCGTTTCGTCTGTTGCTAAGGATGGCTGGATAGGAGGTAGCATCCTAGCTAACCAGATGAGATCAATTTTTCCTGTGGACAGTGGAAGTGATCTCCTTGAAGTGAACGACTGGTCCTTGAATTCCCTGCGGAAGATTCTGGCAGGCCTGAAGAAGAGGGGGCGTAAGGGGGGGGGTACTGTAACATACCTGGCGGTGTCCTTGCATGGTGGTCCATCTCCCACTGTGCAAGAGCGCGCACTTGATCTCCAGTCCAGAATGTCTCTCTGGCTTCCCTCCTTGCTGTCTGTTTGTCTGTTTTGGCTGCATAGGGCGACGCCCGCTGAACTTCCTGTTTCTTGTACCTGCTGCGGACACGCCCCTGTTGCACCTTCAGCCTATTGCTGTCCATCTTTGGGTATTTATACCACCTTCTTCCTCAAGATGGCGCCTGAGCATTGTGTCCTGTCAGTTGGCTTTTTGTCTCTGACGTGCCAGGTCCTATCCTGTTTTCCTGCCTGTTCTCCAGTTCTGTGTCTGAACTCTGCTCCTGCCTTGTTTGCCGCTCTGCGGTTCCCGCTCTGCTCCTGCCTTGTTTGCCGCTCTGCGGTTCCCGCTCTGCTCCTGCCTTGTTTGCCGCTCTGCGGTTCCCGCTCTGCTCCTGCCTTGTTTGCCGCTCTGCGGTTCCCGCTCTGCTCCTGCCTTGTTTGCCGCTCTGCGGTTCCCGCTCTGCTCCTGCCTTGTTTGCCGCTCTGCGGTTTCCGCTCTGCTCCTGCCTTGTTTACCGCTCTGCGGTTTCCGCTCTGCTCCTGCCTTGTTTACCGCTCTGCGGTTTCCTCTCTGCTCTTGCCTTGTTTGCCGCTCTGCGGTTTCTGCTCTGCTCTTGCCTTGTTTGCCGCTCTGCGGTTCCCGCTCTGCTCCTGCCTTGTTTGCCGCTCTGCGGTTTCCGCTCTGCTCCTGCCTTGTTGCCGCTCTGCGGTTTCCGCTCTGCTCCTGCCTTCTTAGCCCCTCTGCGGTTTCCGCTCTGCTCCTGCCTTGTTTACCGCTCTGCGGTTTCCGCTCTGCTCCTGCCTTGTTTACCGCTCTGCGTTTTCCGCTCTGCTCCTGCCTACTTAGCCGCTCTGCGGTTTCCGCTCTGCTCCTGCCTTGTTTTCCACTCTGCGGTTTCCGCTCTGCTCCTGCCTTGTTTACCGCTCTGCGATTTCCGCTCTGCTCCTGCCTTGTTTGCCGCTCTGCGGTTTCCGCTCTGCTGCGGCCTTCTTAGCCGCTCTGCGGTTTCCGCTCTGCTCCTGCCTTGTTTACCGCTCTTGCGGTTTCCACTCTGCTCTTGCCTTGCTTGCCGCTCCTGCGGTTTCTGCTCTGCTTCTGCTCGCTGCTCCGGCAGCCCCGTCCGGCTCTGCATCTGCTCGCTGCTCCGGCAGTCCTGTCCTGCTCTGCTTCTGCTCGCTGCTCCGGCAGTCCTGTCCTGCTCTGCTTGTGCTCGCTGCTCCGGCAGTCCCGTCCTGCTCTGCTCTTGCCCACCGCTTCGGGCGTTCCCTCTCTGCTGTGTTTGGCTACCGCATCTGCGGTTCTGTTTCTGTGTCCCAGTCTGTACTGGGCCTTGTCCTCTCTGAGCTCCAGCCCGTCCTTTCTGCCAGTACCTCCCTGCCTGCATACTCGCCTGTATCCACCCGTCTGCATACCTGCCGTGTTCGCTTATATCCACCAGTCTGAGCCAGCCTAACCTGCCTGTTCCAGTAATCCCTGTGTGGGTCAACCCCCGTGTCCGGAGTTTGACCTGGAGTAGCACCTGGTCCCTCTGCCCGGTTTCTCCCTGGTGCACTGGCGTCGTATGCCGTCGTGCCACCTTGGTCGGATCAGCCAGATACTTAGTCACGCCCCTCCCGGCACTCTCCGGTTCATGGTCCAGTGGAACCACTTCTCCCGCACACGCCAGTCAGTCCGGGCGTGTGCATAACACATACCAGTGACTCTGTCACACCATGTATCATTTCCTTTACACTTCACACATCCTTGCTACTTTGTGTTGGTATATCACATACAATCCCAATAAAATACATTAAAGTTTGTGTAACGTGAAAAAAATGTGGAAATGTTCACAGGGTTTGAATACTTTTTCAAGACACTGTATATATACATATATATATATATATATATTTATTTATTTATAAGTTAGAAGAGACGAAAGAAAAGTGGCACTCACCACAAGCTACGGAAGAAAACAGTCCTTTATTCCAAGATAATCATCTGGAGAGGTGGTAGGCAGGGGGTGTGCGGGAGTTTAGAAAACTGGACGACAGCTGTTTCGTGCTGCAAACCGCGCATCTATGGGTCCACCTCGAGATGAACTCTTCTCCTTTCCCATTCACTTCCCTGCGGTGAGCTTCGGGAAATGGCTGCCGGAGGTGGCACATGCGTAGATTGTCTCCCGAGATCTCAATCTGCGGATGTGCTGCTTCTGGCAGCCATAGCTCTGACATGTGGCATCATGGGGACCTGATTGGATCAGGTCCCCATGATGTTAACCTGTTCCTATCTTCTAGATGCCGCGATCCATAGCGATCGCGGCATTTAAAAGATAGGGACAGCCGGTGGTCGGCGATCGGGACCCCCCACATACCTGTCAGCGGCGGGGATCCCGGTGCTGTGACCTCTGACATCATCGAGACCTGATTGGCTCAGGTCTCGATGATGTCAGCGTCACACCAGCCAATCAGAGAGATCACCAGGGAAGTTTGTTTTAGCAACAAACTTTCCCGGGCGATCTGCCTGATAAATGCAGTTTCTCCTCCGATCTCGGTGAGAGAGCAGAGGAGAAACAGTGTGACAAGAGCTGTCAGCCTTGCCACTGTGAAAGTAAAAAAAAAATAAATAAAAAAGAAAGTAAGAGTTAGGGTTAGTGAGTCTGTCAGATCAGTCAGTCCTGTCAGATCAGTCCAGTCAGATCTGTCAGTCCTGTCAGATCAGTCCAGTCAGATCTGTCAGTCCTGTCAGATCTGTCAGTCAGATCTGTCAGTCCTGTCAGATCTGTCAGTCAGTCAGTCCTGTCAAATCTGTCAGTCAGTCCTGTCAGTCAGTCCTGTCAGATCTGTCAGTCAGTCAGTCCTGTCAGATCTGTCAGTCCTGTCAGATCTGTCAGTCAGTCAGTCCTGTCAGATCTGTCAGTCAGTCAGTCCTGTCAGTCAGTCAGTCCTGTCAGATCTGTCAGTCAGTCAGTCCTGTCAGATCTGTCAGTCAGTCAGTCCTGTCAGTCAGTCAGATCTGTCAGTCAGTCAGTCCTGTCAGATCTGTCAGTCCTGTCAGATCTGTCAGTCAGTCAGTCCTGTCAGATCTGTCAGTCCTGTCAGATCTGTCAGTCAGTCAGTTCTGTCAGTCAGTCAGATCTGTCAGTCAGTCAGTCCTGTCAGATCTGTCAGTAAGTCAGTCCTGTCAGATCAGTCAGTCAGTCCTGTCACATCAGTCAGTCAGTCCTGTCAGATCAGTCCGGTCAGTCCAGTCCGGTCCCGTCCTTTCAGTCCGGTCCGTTCAGTCCAGTCAAAAAATATAAAAATAAAATGGCCCGTCAGACTTATACCGCAGAGGAGGTGTATGCCCTGCTGTGTTCTGACACTGATGACAGCGCAATCTCAGATGGAGATATGGATTTTGAGGGCTTTAGTAGCGGCGACACTGAGAACCCAGAAATGAGCAGTGATTCTGTTCCATCCTCAAGCCCAAGGACCAGTACAGCAATAGGGGCAAATAGCGCTACTGGAGAAACGTCTCCAAATCAGGGAACACTGCCCAGTACAAGCGCTGTCCCTGCTACTAGTGAATTGGCGCACGCCAGTGTACAAGGGGCGTTGCCACATGATCTAGCATTTCCCAGATGGGAGGCTTCAGATTCGGCTGCTCCATTCAGCCCTGATTTCAACGCCATTCCTGGTATAAATGTGGAGGTGGAAGATTTTGGACCAATTCATTTTTTTAATTTGTTTTTTTACAGACAGCTTGCTAGAGCATATTGTCGTGCAAACAAATTTATACGCGTCCCAATTCATAAGCCAGAATCCCCGATCTTACTATGCTAGGGCAAATTTATGGACACCAACTAATGTCCCGGAAATAAAAAAATTTTTAGGACTTACATTTGCCATGGGGCTTGTTAAAAAACCGAGCATTCGATCCTACTGGTCCAACCACCCTGTTCAAGCCACCCCTATGTTTTCAGTCATTCTGCCTAGGACCCGTTATGAAATGCTCATGCGGTTTTGGCATTTTAACGACAATAGTCAATGCCTGCCCAGAAATGCCCCAGAACATGACAGTTTATATAAAATTAGACCCATCATTGAAAATTTGTCAGAAAAATTCTTAAGCCTCTACACCCCAACACAAAATATTTCTATAGACGAGTCCCTTGTAAAATTCAAAGGAAGACTGCACCTCAAGCAATTTCTCCCATCTAAAAGGGCAAGGTTTGGAATAAAGCTCTATAAAATGTGCGAAAGTTCAACCGGATACACATCCGCTTTTCGCATATATGAGGGGAAAGATAGCCAACTAAACCCACCAGGATGCCCTACTTATCTGGGGACATCTGCAAAAATTGTTTGGGAGCTGATAAGTCCATTTTTTCAAAAAGGCTACAATCTATATGTGGACAATTATTACACCAGCATACCCCTATTTAAAAGTCTGGTTGAACACAACATCGGGGCTTGTGGGACCATCCGTAAAAACCGTCAGGGGTTTCCACAACCATTGGTCAACCAAAAGTTTCAAAAGGGGCAGTCAGGGGCTGTACGCAACAGAGAGCTGCTTGCCCTGAAATATAGGGATAAGAGGGATATTTTTGTCCTCAGCTCGATCCACACAGATGCCACAAGGGCCACTGTAGAACTAGGATCCACCACTCCGAAGCAAAAACCTGTGTCAGTCATTGACTACAACAAACACATGGGGGGTGTGGACCTTGCAGACCAGGTTCTACAGCCATACCAGGTATCAAGAAAGTCCTATACCTGGTATAAAAAGTTGGTTATTTATTTGTTTCAGGTGGCCACATACAATTCTTTTGTGTTGTACAAAAAGCAGGAAATTCAGATCCTTTTCTTGATTATCAAGAAAAGGTAATTGAAAATCTTGTCTTTCAAAGTGTTAGCCCCGCTCATCCATTAGAATCTGAGGATGTGAAAAGACTCACTGAGCGACATTTTATTGCACTTATTCCAGCAACGGAAACAAGAAGGAACCCCCAGAAAAGATGTCGTGTATGTACTAAGAGAGGAATGAGGCGTGATACCCGCTACTATTGCCCACAATGCCCATCATTGCCAGCCTTATGCGTCACTGACTGCTTTAAAATCTTCCACACAGAACCACGTTTTTAAACTGTAAAAATGTATCCCAATTTGTCATTCAAACATTTGGTTCATTTAGTGAATGACACATTCGAGTAGAGCTCACTTAATTTCCAGGGGGGGTTCTCCAGAATCTAAACCTTCCATTGCGTGCTTGTTTCTGGAAATCATCCATTGAGTTAAAATGGTCACTAAACCCATAGATGAATTCCCAGAGGGGTTTCATTTCCAAAATGGGGTCACTTCAGGGGGGATTCTTTAGCTCTGGTACTCTGAAAAGTGCCAGAACAGCATAATCCCCCCTGAAGTGACCCCATTATAGAAATGACACCTCTGTGGGAATTCATCTATGGGTTTAGTGACCATTTACCTATCTACTTATTTTCCCACCACTAGATTAATTTATACAGAGGAGTAGATTGTAAAATTCGGTCACTTGTTGTGGGTTTCCTCTGTTTAGGCACCTCAGGGGCTCTCCAAATGCAACATGGCGTCCGCTATCCATTCCAGTCAAATTTCCATTCCAAAAGTCAAATGGCGCTCCTTACCTTCCAAGCCATGCCGTGCGCCCAAACAGTGGCTTTGCACCACATATGGGGTATCAGCGTGCTCAGGAGAAATTGCACAACACATTTTGGGGTCCATTTTTTCTGGCTGCCCTTGTGAAAATTAAAAATTTGAGGCTAAAGTAGCAGTTTTGTGTTAAAAATGTGTTTTTTTATTTTCACACTTCAACATTATAAAATTCTGTGAAGCCCCTGGGGGTTCAAGGTGCTCACCACACATCTAGATAAGTTCCTTGAGGGGTCTAGTTTCCAAAATGGGGTCACTTGTTGGGGGTTTCCTCTGTTTAGGCACCTCAGGGGCTCTCCAAATGCAACATGGCGTCCGCTATCCATTCCAGTCAAATTTCCATTCCAAAAGTCAAATGGCGCTCCTTACCTTCCAAGCCATGCCGTGCGCCCAAACAGTGGCTTTGCACCACATATGGGGTATCAGCGTGCTCAGGAGAAATTGCACAACACATTTTGGGGTCCATTTTTTCTGGCTGCCCTTGTGAAAATTAAAAATTTGAGGCTAAAGTAGCAGTTTTGTGTTAAAAATGTGTTTTTTTATTTTCACACTTCAACATTATAAAATTCTGTGAAGCCCCTGGGGGTTCAAGGTGCTCACCACACATCTAGATAAGTTCCTTGAGGGGTCTAGTTTCCAAAATGGGGTCACTTGTTGGGGGTTTCCTCTGTTTAGGCACCTCAGGGGCTCTCCAAATGCAACATGGCGTCCGCTATCCATTCCAGTCAAATTTCCATTCCAAAAGTCAAATGGCGCTCCTTACCTTCCAAGCCATGCCATGCGCCCAAACAGTGGCTTTGCACCACATATGGGGTATCAGCGTGCTCAGGAGAAATTGCACAACACATTTTGGGGTCCATTTTTTCTGGCTGCCCTTGTGAAAATTAAAAATTTGAGGCTAAAGTAGCAGTTTTGTGTTAAAAATGTGTTTTTTTATTTTCACACTTCAACATTATAAAATTCTGTGAAGCCCCTGGGGGTTCAAGGTGCTCACCACACATCTAGATAAGTTCCTTGAGGGGTCTAGTTTCCAAAATGGGGTCACTTGTTGGGGGTTTCCTCTGTTTAGACACCTCTGGGGCTCTCCAAATGCAACATGGCGTCCGCTATCCATTCCAGTCAAATTTCCATTCCAAAAGTCAAATGGCGCTCCTTACCTTCCAAGCCATGCCGTGCACCCAAACAGTGGCTTTGCACCACATATGGGGTATCAGCGTGCTCAGGAGAAATTACACAACACATTTTGGGGTCCATTTTTTCTGGCTGCCCTTGTGAAAATTAAAAATTTGAGGTTAAAGTAGCAGTTTTGTGAAAAAAAGTTAAATGTTCATTGTTTTCTTCCACATTCCAAAAATTCCTGTGAAGCACCTGAAGGGTTAATAAACTTCTTGAATGTGGTTTTGAGCACTTTGAGGGGTGCAGTTTTTAGAATGGTATCACTTTTGGGTATTTTCTGTCATAAAGGCTCCTCAAAGTCACTTCAAATAAGATGTGGTCCCTAAAAAAAATGTTTTTGTAAATTTTGTTGTAAAAATGAGAAATCGCTGGTCAACTTTTAACCCTTATAGCTTCCTAACAAAAAAAAATTTTGGTTCCAAAATTGTGCTTATGTGAAGTAGACATGTGGGAAATGTTATTTATTAACTATTTTGTGTGATATATCTCTCTGATTAAAGGGCATGAAAATTCAAAGTTTGAAAATTGCAAAATTTTCAAAATTTTCGCCAAATTTCCGATTTTTTCACAATCAAACGCAAGTGATATCAAAGAAATTTTACCACTATCATGAAGTACAATATGTCACAAAAAAACAATCTCAGAATCAGGGGGATCCGTTGAAGCGTTCCAGAGTAATTACCTCATAAAGTGACAGTGGTCAGAATTGAAAAAATTGGCCCGGTCACGAAGGCAAAAACAGGCTCTGGCGCGAAGTGGTTAAGAAGCCCTCCTACTCTGCACTTATTACCTGTATTATTGCACCTGTTTGAACACCTGTCCACACTCAATCAATCACACTCCAACCTCTCCACTATGGCCGAGACCAAAGAGCTGTCTAAGGACACCAGGGACACAATTGTAGACCTGCACGAGGCTGCGATGGACTACAGGACAATAGCCAAGCAGCTTGGTGAGAAGGCAACAACTGTTAGCACAATTATTAGAAAATAGAAGAAACACCAGTTGACTGTCAATCTTCCTCAGTCTGGAGCTCCATGCAAGATCTCGCCTTTTGGGGTAAGGAAGATTCTGAGAAAAGTCAGGAATCAGCCCAGAACTACATGGGAGGACCTGGTCAATGACCTGAAGAAAGCTGGGGTCACAGTCTCAAACATTACCGTTAGTAACACACTATGCCGTCATAGATTAAAATCCTGCAGGGCACACAAGGTCCCCCTGCTCACACCAGCACATGTCCAGGCACGTTTAAAATTCACCACTAACCATCTGGATGATCCAGAGGAGGCATGGGAGAAGGTCATGTGGTCAGATGAGACCAAATTAGAACTTTTTGGTATCATCTCCACTCGTGTCTGGAGGAAGAAGAAGGATGAGTACAACCCCAAGAACACCGTCGAAACCATGAAGTCTGGTGGGGGAAACATCATACTTTGGGAGTGCTTTTCTGAAAATGGGACAAGACAACTGTACCGTATTGAAGGGAGGATGGATGGGGTCATGTATCATGACATTTTGGCCAACAACCTCCTTCTGTTAGAAATAGCATTGAAGATGGGTCGTGGTTGGTCTTCCAGCATGACAATGACCTGAAACACACAGCCAGGGAAACTAAGGAGTGGCTCTGTAAGAAGCATTTCAAGGTCCTGGAGTGGCCTAGCCAGTCTGCAGACCTGAACCCACTAGAAAATCTTTGGAGGGAGCTGAAGATCAATGTTGCTTAGCGACAGCCCCAAAACCTGAAAGATCTGGAGAAGATCTGTATGGAGGAGTGGGCCAAAATCCCTGCTGCATTGTGTGCAAACTTAGTCAAGAACTACAGGAAACGTCTGACGTCTGTAATTGCAAACAAAGGTTCCTGTACCAAATATTAGGTTCTGTTTTTCAATTGTATCAGATACTTATTTCATGCAATAATATGCAAACTAATTATGTAAAAATCATAGAATATGATTTTCTGGATTTCTTTTAAGATTCTGTCACTCACATTTGAAGTGTACCTATAATAAAAATTACAGACCTCTCCATTATTTGTAAGTGGGAAAACTTTCAAAATCGGCAATGTATCAAAAACTTATTTTCCCCACTGTAATCCAAAAATATGGTAAGTCTCGGCCAGTTCCCCCGTTTACATAAACATAAGAAATGTAAAGCCAATTTTAATTGTGGGGGTGAAGGGTGACTTTAATAGCAGTCATCATGCTCAGCATCCTTCTACACAGCCTTTTGTGAACTGCTTTTATTTAGGTAGCATTGAAAATGAAACGTACAAAAATAAGTGTTTTGATTACTGTTTTTGGCACAAATTACAAATCCTTTCTCTTAGGGAAGAAATATTCCCTGCGGAGTCTCATTCAGTAGATTTACAATATTAGCTTCTGTTCTCATGATTCTTGTTGGTAGTTAAAGCTGGATGAATGATACTGCGTTCTGTAAATATTTAACTGATTGTCCCATTTCTAGTCATGTAGCAGAATACTAATAGTTTGAAAAGGTTTGCATTTACCTTTTAGAGTGCTCCAAAGCAATGTTTAAGGCTGTGTTCACACGATGCGTATTTCATGCGTTTCCGCGGCGTTTTTGCAGTTGCGTAAACGCCGCGGAAACGCATGAAAAACGCATGGTAGAAGGGAAGCAATGTTCCCCAATGGAAATCCGCATGTGCTGTGCCCATGATGCGGATTTTTCCGCAGCGTTAACGCTGCGGTCAAAAATCCGCAGCATGTCAATTAATTTTGCGGAAACGCGGCGATTTCGCCGCCATTGACTTGCATTAGAACGCGCCAATTCCGCAAGACAGCATTTGTACTTGCATAATTGGTGCGTTCTAATGTGCGGATGGTACCCGGGTGTGGAGGAGAGGAGAGTCTCATCCACACCCAGGTACCATTAAAAAAGCTGTAAAAGAAGAATAAAATAAAAAATAAATGTATTCTTACCTTCTGTCGGCCCGCGCAGCGCTCCCGCTTGGTTCCCGGCACTTACAGTGAGTTGTAGGACCTGCGGTGACGTCAGAGTCATGTGACGGGTCACGTGACGCTGACGTCGGCAGGTCTTTCAATTCAAAGTTGCCGGCAGCCGGGAGAACAGATTGAGCAGGACAGCGTGGACCATCGGAGGTAAGTATATACACTCTCTCGGGTCACACTATATAAATCCATGCTGTTTGCATGGATTTATATAGTGTGACCTAGTTGTCAAGCACTTTCCAAGTGATGCTAAAATCGCCTGGAAAGCGCTTGTCAATCTGCATGCGGAAACGCATGTGAATCTGCATGTGGATCCGCATGTATTCTGCAGGAAAAACGCATGCACAATCTGCATGCGTTTTTTCTGCCAGGGAGATGCAGAAATGATGCAGAAATTTTCTGCTTCATTTCTGCATCGTGTGCACATACCCTAATTCACCATTTTCACAAGCCAGGATTCCCTTAATGTTCCAGTGCGTATTTTAGATTTAATTTCTTCCCACTGGAGATTTCTCTAATTGCTTTACATAGTCGCTTCAGGATTGTAGAGTTCCATTTTATGACCACGTCTTGAGTATAGACAGAGCATTGCTCCTATCTGTATCTCTCATACCTAACAGACATGTTGTTAATATAATATAAAGCAAGACTGTCTGTTCCTGTGACTTAGAATTAGTAGAGATGAGAAAATCAATTTGCTTGCTCTGTGAACTAAGATGATTTTCTGATTAATTTTCTGATTCAGTAGTATGGAAAATCTACTTATAAATCATGCTTGCTATTTAGTCTGGAGATGCTTAATTTTAATCTGTCTCCATCTTTCCACTCTCATTTCCTTTTAATGTAAATGAGTTGGTGGAGTAACATTCAGATATATTCTGCCAGTTAAACAAATACAAAATACAATTGGTAAAGTACATCCTGAAGTGTGATTTTAAAATGTCCTCAAAATTATTGTATATTATTATTTAAGTATGTAATTTCTTCAATGGGTATTCTAAAATTTTCATATTATACCCTGTGAGATAGGGCGTAACTTCCTAATCGCTGGGGTCTGACCACTGGGACCCCCACTGATCCTGGGAACTGGAGCTCTGAAGAGCAACCTCTAAATCACATATGTCAAACTCTGGCCAGCTGGTCAACTGTGACCTGCAGGGTGAGTATATTTGGCCCGTGACACCAGGCGGATCCCGAGTCAGGGACGGACCTACTGCCGGTGCAGCCGGTGCAACTGCACCGAGGGGGGCCCATACCGGGTGGTTAATATTGAGGGCAATCTGGCCTGCTTCTCAGAGCCCCTGGCTCTGGGGGGCCCATGGCCAGATTGCCCTCATCACATGTGGCGGGCAGGGAGCACCTGAGTCATGGCGAAAGTTTCCGGCAACGAGGAGGATGCTGCTGCAGGGGAGCGGGCTGAGAGGTAAGTTGTGTTTTTTATTTTTTTTTATACTGAAATGCTGGAGAGAGGAACAGGAGAATGAGGGGAGATGAGGGGGAGCAATGGTGCTGATGGGAAGAGCAATGATGGGGCTGGGGAGAGCAATGATGGGGATGGGGAGAGCAATGATGGGGATGGGGAGAGTAATGTTGGGGCTGGGGAGAGCAATGAAGGGGCTGGGAGAGCAATGAAGGGGCTGGGGAAAGCAATGATGGGGATGGGGAGAGCAATGATGGGGCTGGGGAGAGCAATGATGGGGCTAGGGAGAGGAATGATGGGGCTGGGGAGAGCAAAGATGGGGCTAGAGAGAGCAAAGATGGGACTGGGGAGAACAATGATGGGGCTGGAGACAGCAATGATGAGGCTGGAGAGAGCAATGATGGGGCTGGGGAGAGCAATGATGGGGCTGGGGAGAGCAATGATGGGGCTGAGGAGAGCAATGATGGAGCTGGGGAGGGCAATGATGGGCCTGGGGAGAGCAAAGATGGGGCTGGGGAGAGCAAAGATGGGGCTGGGGAGAGCAATGATGGGCTGGGGATAGCAATGTTGGGGCTGGAGAGAGCAATGATGGGGCTGGGGAGAGCAATGATGGGGATGGGGAGAGAAATGATGGGGCTGGGTTGAGCAGTGATGAGGCTGGGGAGAGCAATGATGGGGAAGGGGAGAGCAATGATGGGGCTGGAGAGAGCAATGATGGGGCTGGGGAGAACAATGATGGGGCTGGGGAGAGCAATGATGGGGAGAGCAATGATGAGGCTGGGGATAGCAATGATGGGGCTAGGGAGAGCAATGATGGGACTGGGAAGAGCAATGATGGCGATGGGGAAGACAATGATGGGGCTGGAGAGAGCAATGATGGGGCTGGAGAGAGCAATAATGGGGCTGGGGAGGGCAATGATGGGGCTGGGGAGAGTAAAGATGTGGCTGGGGAGAGCAATGATGGGAATGGGGAGAGAAATGATGGGGCTGGGGAGAGCAATGATGGGGCTGGGGAGAGCAATGATGGGGATGGGGAGAGCAATGATGGGGATGGAGAGAGCAATGATGGGGCTGGGGAAAGCAATGATGGGGATGGGAAGGGCAATGATGAGGCTGGGGAGAGCAATGACGGGGTTTCTGTGAGAGAGCAATGATGGGGTGCTGGGAGAGAGCAATGATGGAAGTGCTGGGAGAGAGCAATGATGGGGTGCTGGGAGAGAGCAATGATGGGGGTGCTGGGAGAGAGCAATGATGGGGTGCTGGGAGATAGCAATAATAGGGGTTTCACTTTGCTTGTACAGTAAAGCCTTGTATATTTTCCGTGTGCACATAGCCTTACAGTTAATTGGGGAGAGTCACAGAGACTGAATAATTTATATTATTGGCCGGTGGAGATTATAGTTAATAGGGGGCACAGTGCTGCTTATCACTTTACATTTTGATTACTAAGTGGCTAATAGTATATTAATGGGGGGGTACATATCTGTATTCAGGAGCGCAGTGCGGGGGAGACACATGTATGTATACAATATATGTGACCTTGTTATTTTCTAGGCTGGAGATCATTGTGACAAGACAAGTCGTGGCTGGGAGATGTCGATATGAAGGTCTGACCAGATGGAGAAGAAGCAGCAGAAACCGGCTCTGATCAGATGAGACATCAGTGGTAAGTGCCTGGGTGTCAATTTTATTCTGTATCTGCACTGTATGACTTGGAGTGATAATGTTATCTGTAAAATCCCTTAGGCTGCATTCTCATATTTGTGTGAAATGTCAGATTTTTTCATGGGATGGTCCACAGACTCGTAGAGTTTTATAGATCCATTCACACATCCATGAAAATCACGGATCTGAGAATGAGATCTGTGAGGGTCAGAGAATGTCCTGCTCTGATCCGATTTTGAGGATTAGAATAGGACATGCTCAATGCATCTGTAAAACAGGGCAGCGCACTGACACTGCACACAGATGCAGGAATGTAGTAGTATTATGTATAGCACAGTCCCATAGTACATAGTGTACTCACTTATTATGTATAGCACAGTCCCATAGTACATAGTGTACTCACTTATTATGTATAGCTTCATTCTTAGTTATATAGTTTCATCGTTTATTATGTATAACACTCTCCTTTATTACGTACCATCCTCTGTAGTTATATATGGTGCCATCTTTTATTATATAGCTTCCTCTGCTGTTATGTACAGTGCTGTCCCTTACATAGCATATTCTTGTTATTTTTGTCAGTCACAGCTCAATCTTTTATTACATAGTTGTCTCTTATAAAATGACGGCTGATGGAGCAGCCGGTGACCAGAAGACTAGTCCATCAGCTCCTCCATTAGAAAATAAGCTTTCCCATGCTCCATCAGCCGTCATTGCATGATATATCTAACAAGAGAAGATGTTCCCCCCCTTGACTCTTTTTCTTTCTTTCTCTCTTTCTTAGCTATTTTGCCTACGAGGAATTCTTCATCCAACTTTGGTGTTTGCATTATCCCATACTATATTATTCGTGTTATGATAAGAGCTAGCTATTTTCACTATTATATACATTTATATTGTTTATGTATATATTTATTTATAGTATATATTATTTATTCCTATTTATATGTATTATTATTATTTTTTATCATTTTATTCACCATGATGTATTCACTTCACATTGATTTATTTATTCACATTTGTAATCAGCTTATCACATTTCCATATCCCCATTTGAGTTTATCTGTTTAACATATATCTCTCTATAGATTCTGCCTGTAGCACTTTTTATCTATTCCACACTTGTTATTTCCATTGACACTCATTAACATTCACCCACTATCTCACATACACATTATCGTCAGTGCTTCCTCTTGTGTTCCACCCTGACACGCTGTCTCCACCTCCACTTGCGCTCCAAGCTGGAGCACACGCCATCTTCATTTCCGCCCTAGTGATGCACTCCATGGAGATGCATCACACGGACCGGATGTGACGCCGACGGGTCCATGCAAGGCATCCTTGCACTCTGTACCAGCTGATCGCGATCAGATATATTTAAAGACCGCTTTCTTTTTGGCGAGCTCCGCATTAAAAAACTGTTCCCATACTTACCTTGTCATTTCCTCCTCAAAGCCCAGGCGAAGCATGCGTTGGGAGCAGTGTTTGTGTGTGCGGGCCATCACATGTTGGTCAGTTGATATTATTTGTTTTATGCACTTGCACTTTACCTAGTGTCTCTCTTTATGGGCTCCCTTACTTAATATCCACCTCCTGTGCAATATATTAGTTCTCTACACAGATTTATTTAAACAAATCACAGGTTCATATGCTGCATTGTCACTTTATCTTCATATTCAGTGATTAGGTTATATTCATGAATATAATACTCTGCTTACATTGCACTTCTAGTTTTTTAGTCTGTAGCTGTACATTAATTTTATCCCAAACCCTCCGCATTTTTCCCACTTGGGGGTTGTGCTCTCCCCTTCTTTATAATTGTTGAAATAAAAGCTTCCTTATATTTAACTTACCTTCGTTGTGTATCATATTTATAGCTCTCATAATTTGGTAGATAAACGACACAGTTATTCTTGATTCTGTACTAAAAGCTTTTACAAAGGGGACCAAACAATATAAGCATAAACAATTACATAAAATAAAGAGGATAAACAAAAGAAAAGAACTAAACCTGACGTCACTGCAATGGCTTCAAAGATTAGCGGATGGAACCAATCTGATTGAAAAACGTGTATCAAGCCTACACGGTGATATATCTTCCAGCATTGAAGACAGATCATAATTTGCCTTGTGTTTTTATTAGCACCTAAATTACACCCACATACCTCCCCTTGATGACTCATAACAAGGCTGGTCATGGGATGTGGCTTCAGTTTCAGAAAATTGTGACATTCCCAACGTTCACAATATCGTCACTCCTGATGATCACAGGCATTCAATATCACCATCATATCTTTTATCAGGATTTTACCTTTTTATAGATAGGAAACATGGTATGTCTTTTGTCAGTGATCTGGTCCCTATTGATTTGGGGTTTATAGCCATGTCTTACAGTTGTGAAAAAATATGCATATTCTTCCCCTATTAGTCCTGAAGTTGAAAATGTATGTCCCATCAATATCGGCTCTATAAAAACCCCAATATTCATAACTGCACATTGGAGAGACAAAGTCTGGGGAAGTTCTTTCATCATAGCAGCTGAGCCCGGAGAAGAGCCTACTTCTCCGCTTTTTATCAAACAAACCCCAGAGTTCTTGTCTATTCCCAGGAAATATACCAGTCTTAGTTACTGGTCCATACCAGGGAGACTGCGTTTCAAAAAGAGTTTTAATTAGTTTTGTCACTTCTTAGCTACCACTAATTTCCCTTCTGCCCCATATGTCAACTGTGTAATTCTACTTCAAGGAAGGTTGTAGATTGGACGTTTTTTCTCCACTGAAGATTCTGTGTGAGGGGGGGGGTGAATGCCCCCTCACTGCAGAGGCCTTATGGATTTTTTCTATGACATTTATGGAGGGCTGTGTGGGGACTACAGTTGAAGACTCATACTGTTATGGGGTCACCATTCTGTGTTGGGGGGGATAAAGGGGAGATACAATAGGGTCATCATACTGTGCGTGTGGAGGATACTGTGGAGAAATTCACTGTGGGGGTATCATACTGTGTTTCTG
The DNA here is from genome assembly GCF_046119375.1 of Phyllobates terribilis. Taxonomy (NCBI): domain Eukaryota; kingdom Metazoa; phylum Chordata; class Amphibia; order Anura; family Dendrobatidae; genus Phyllobates; species Phyllobates terribilis. The sequence continues at coordinate 699,586,713 of NW_027362762.1, forward strand.
GGCTCTTTTGTTTGCATTCTACTTGTTTATCTGTATTATTCAAGATGTTTTATCCTTTGTTATTACATATTTAAATTAGGCCATATGCTTTTTACTGCTCTTTCATAACATATTTTATTATTCCAATATTTTATACTAAGATCTATTAATTAAAATGTACTTTGTTCGGACAACCACTTTAAGTTTGTTGCAATATGAAATGTTCATCGTTATATTTGATGATAAGAAAAGACTTCCTCAATTGTAGACATTTTTTTTTATAAATATCAAGGTTGGCCGGCGACTCTGTCCAAGCTTTTAATTTTGGCCCTCTGTGTATTTGAGTTTGACATCCCTACTAAATGGAACGGTGGTTGATCATGCACACTTCTGCTCCATTCATTCTTAATGGGAATGCCAAAAAGATAAGTCAATCGGAGCGCTCAGCTATCTCTGGAAATCCCATAATATGGAGCAGCAGTGCCCATGATCGACCACTGCTCCATTCTGAAGAGCCCTGGTTCTTGTAATCGGTGGGGGTCCCAGCAGCCAGACCCTCAGCAATAATTATCAACCACTTTAAAGGGAATCTGTCAAAAACAGCTCATATAAAGCATGAATTCAAGAGCGATCTCACAGAAAAAGAAACAGCCTTAGGTCCCCTTTAAACATCCGTATAAAACCAGTAGCGGTGTGTCATCAGTGTTTTGGATCAGTGTGTCATCAGTGTGCCATCAGTGTGTCATCCGTGTTTTTCCGGTATGGATAAAAAAAGACTGAAATTACAAAGCTTCTACTATACTTTGCAATGTTAAACACTAGTAATGAGCGAGCGTGCTCGCAACTGCTCGGCACTCGCCCAAGCATCTCACTGTTCGACAGGGGCTGGCTGGCAAATTTTGGTCTGGAGGGCAAACACGCAACACTGGCTCATTCTTAGTTTATTAACAAGTGACATTAAGTGATTGATTTTAACTATTAAGAGGCAGCTGCAGTGCACCCAATGCCATATAACTCAATGTATTGTTTTGGACGACAGCTGTAGCTAAATGGTTAAAATCAATCAGTAGTGCTACAAAAAGTCGCCATGTAGCTGAGGCTTTAATGACAGTGACAGGTGGTGCTGCTGAACGCTCGTGTGGAGCTGAAACGTTCATACAGGTTCTGAATAAAAGAATCCAGATTCCACATGCACCACAAGGAGTGTAGTGCCGATCACTATTTGGATTTTCTAATATGACTGTTCAAACCAAGCACATGCACTCGGTGCACCCTTGGCATTGCCAAACAGTTCAGTGTACCTTCTTACCTGCTTGTTTTCCATCCATCTCTTCCTTTCTCTGGCTCTATTAAAGGGAACCAGTAAGGTCCTAATGAGGGCTTTGACTAGTCGATGGGGCATTAGTTTTCCCAGACTAGTCAGCCCTCTTTTCATGTTATCACGCCCCTGTGGGCATGGTAACATAATTTGCAGGAACCGTCATCATGCAACTCTCACGCACGCCCGCGGCACATTTCAGCAACTTCACTGCGTCTCTGAAGCTAGGTATACACTTTCCAGATTCACAGGTGCACTGTGACCAGAAGCTATCTTCTGAAGTTCCAGTTATGCACAATGTGCCTCTGAAGCTGGGAGCATGCACCTGGCTTCAGAGACACAGCGAAGCTGCCGAAATGTGCGCTTGCGTCCGTGAGATTTGCAAGAGCTGGCGATGACTACGGCTCCTGCAAAATATGTTATCACGCCCACAGGGCCAAAATAACATGGAAAGAGGGCTGACCAGTCTGGGGCAACTCACGCTCCATTGACTAGTCAAAGACCTAATTGGAATAGCAATCGGGGACAATATAAATGCATTTTTATACCTCATTTTTATTGAAAAATGTTATACAGGGCTGGTTAGGCAGGAAATTTACTCATAAATAAGTGAATGCTGCTGGGTTGGAGGGCATGGTGGATCTTAAAGGTTCCCTTTAAACCAGAGCTGTCAATCAAAGAGGAGGGTGCAAGGGAAACAAGCACGGAGTGCCTGTACTTGATTTGAACCGTCATTCTGTTCTGACAGAGTCCCTTTAAAAGTGTCAATATTTTGGAAAACTTCAAGGAACACTTTTTTAGTATGAGAGAGTGTTGCGGGTTGTCCCATTTTTTTACTTACTTCGGTAACTACACTACGATGTTTGACTCCAGACTCATGGGGTCGCAGGGTTAGCGCGGCCTCCATATCTACTCTACCTTCTTAGGCCTCATTCACACTTCCATGTTTAAACACGTATGTGAAAGAATGGTACTAGTGTCATGAGTATTTTGGATCAATGTCATCAGTGTTTGGTACACGTGTCCATTTTCACCAACAGTGTCATCACTAATAAATTAAAAAGCTTCTTCTATTCTTTGCAATGTTAAATATAGACAGCACATGGATTGTACACTGATGCCATCCGTGTGGTGTACTCGTTTTTCATGGACCCATAGACTTGTATTGTCACTTTTCATCTGTAATATCTAAGAAAAATGGAAGTGTCTCCATGAGTTTTGCACAGACACGTGGTCTGTGAAAGAACACAGACATGTGAACAGCCCCTTAGGCTATAATGGATTTAAAAAAAAAATGTATCTGTGAAAAACACGGACAGAACATGTACGTGCAACATGGATGTCTGAGTGAGGTCTAAACACTGATACTGCAGTTCATCCCCTGAGCCTGAAAACTATACAAATATACAACTAAAGGAGCCGTCTGGTCAAAACACAGTGACGACCTGTTCATGGGATAAGTCATCACTTTTAGATAGTTTGAGGTCAGGTACAGCTGTTATTTGCAGCAAGACGTAAACCATTTCAATAGAGCTGCAAAGTGCAGGTGCTGCTGTGTAGCAGGCACTGCCGGGTACTGCCGAACGGCTGCAGCTGTAGTAGGAGCTGATCTGCAGTACCCAGCAGCGCCTGCTATGGATTGAATGGAACTACCATTTGCAACCATATTCCATTATTATAGCTGACCAAATAACAGCAGATCGGTGGTGGTGGGGCTGGATGTTGGATTCAACAATATCAAATTGATGACTTAATCCATGGATAGGTTATCAATCAATTTTTGACTGGACAACCCCATTAAATTAAACAATTTCTCACACTGAAGTGAGACAGTGAACAAAAACACACTTTAACACTCTTTGAACTAACAATTCTTCTAAGAACTAATCCAGCTGCATATATTAATCCTGGTGATAGCAGGAGTTAGGCAGGCAGAGTTTGTGGACAGTGTATACAGCAGAATAGGGTCTATTGCACGTGCTGTCTGCTGCTGTTACAGATATCCATAGTCCTAAATATCAGGGCCAATTTTTTTTTGCTCACAATCCTGATGCTTAAAAAGCAATATAGTACACCGTTTTACTGCTCCATTTGCTTGTTAGCAGAATACAGCCAGGTTTGTTTGATTTTATTCGCATTGCTGTATTGTGGAAGCAGAGAAACTTGTCCATCATCAGACGTGATCCGATATTACTGCCGCAATAATGACATTTTTTGGAGCATACCAAATATTACACTCCATTTCAAGTCTGCCAGCTGTGTGTTGTTGAACCTATTCACACTTGGTCGCTGACCAATACCACACTACAAAGCCACTGCCTAAAATCGTGGTCATCACACGTGATCCCATATTACTGAGGTAATAATACAGACATTTTGTGGAGTGTGCAATTTAAAATGGGCAAGGCGCATGGCAAGGGACGGGAAAGTGGACGTGATGGTGCATGCAGAGGCCGAGGCCATGGGCAAGATGAAACTGTGCTTGCAAGGAACCATACAAGGTGATGCCACACAGCCCAGCCTCATCTCATCCCAACACGGATTGGATGATAATGAGGAAGAGGAAGAGGAGGAGGAACAGGAACTGGTTTCATGTGCTACGGACGGTACTACCCACCGTCTGTTCAGCGTGGATGGCTTGAGGAAAGGGAGAATGAGGAGGAGCAGTAGCAGGAACATGAGGAGGAGGAGAGCATATACAGTCATCCTCTTGGTCAGGACAGGTAAGACTTGGCTTGTGGCAGTCTGGCACACATGGCTGACTTTATGTTCCTCTGCCTTTCCCATGACCCTCATGTTGTACACATTTTGGCTGACAGTAATTACTGGTTGGGCACATTTCTAGAGCCACGCTACAAGGAGAACTTTCTATCTCTCCTTCCCATGGTGGAGAGGTCTAGTACCAGAAGGCTCTTGTTGAGAAATTATTCCCATCTGAAAATGCTAGCGTCAGAGGTCACAGTTCCTTGGACAACCAAGGAGTACAGGCGAGGGAGACACAGATACGATGCAGCAGAGGCAGGGGAACACTATCGAAGGTGTGGGACAGGTTTCTCACACCCTCCCAGCACCCAGGTCCTGATGCGCGGGGTACTCTGACATGGAGGTAAAAGTTTTGGAAGATGCTGAAGGAGTACTTTGCCGACCGTACCGATGTCCTCCCTGATTCCTCTGTGCCTTATAATTATTGGGTATCCAAGCTGGAAATGTGCCATGAATGGGCTCTCTACGCCTTGGAGGTCCTGGCTTGCCTTGTCGCTAGCGTTTTGTTAGAGCGGGTTTTTAGTGCCGCCGGAGGCATTATAACTGATATGTGCATCCCCTGACAGGCTGACTTTTATCAAGTCGGCGGAATATAAAGTCAAATCCAGTGGCTTTTTTGGGGAGTCTATTCCCATGCACCTCTTCACACCCAGACATGGGTATACACTTCCTGATTTTGTCTATTTTCTGTTGTCCTCCTCCTTCTCCTTCTGCTCATCCTCGACCACCATATCACCACGGTGACCGTGATGCAACACCCACATAATTTTTTTAAAGTTTATGATGCCCGTAGGAAATATTTTTAGAGGCCTACCTCTAATACTCTGTATATTATACAGTATGTTCATATATACCCCCCAGGAGTAAATGCATGGGCATTACCAGTATAGGAGACCCACTCCTTAACAACGGTAACAACTTTTTTAATGAGGACCTCCTCTACATCTCTTCAAAGGGGTATTGTAGTGCGGCCAATTTTTTGGCAGCCCTTGCAGTCACTGCATGGGCATTACCACTATAGGAGACCCACACCTTAATAATGGGAACAATTTTTTTAATGAGGACCTCCTCTACGTCTCTTCAAAGGGGTATTGATGTGCGTTCAAATTTTTGGCAGCTCTTGCAGTCACTGCATGCACAATCACAGATTAGGAGACCCACTCCTTTATAATGGGAAATTTTTTTTTACTGAGGCCCTCCTCTATGTCTCTTCAAAGGGGTATTGGGATGCATCCAAATTTTTGGCAGCCCTTGCAGTTCCTGCATACGCAATAACAGTATAGGAGACCCACTCTTTAATAATGGGAACAAAGCATAGCCGGCTGATGGCCCTCTAACAATAGCAAGGGCTGACTGCTGGTCCTTTAACAATAGTAAGTGCCGTCTGATGGTCCTGTAAAAATAGGTTTTCTGACTTTTGGAGTCCCTCCTTCATAAATGAAACAGGACGTGTCTGCTCATGTCTCACACACCACATGTGCAGATAAGGTAGTAAAATGTTAACATTACATTTACTGGTGAACGTATTTTCCACCGTTTAAAGCAATGTGAAAGTGCAAAAATGCATCAAAAACACTACATCTGAACATAGCCCAAGGTGTGGAGGAGCATTTTTGTTTTGGGTTATTTATTTTGCCTTATACAAGTCATTACCCTGGAAAGAATGTTCCTTAACATTTTTTCCAGGAAAATCTATTTTGGTTTTGTTTTTGTATGTTTTATTGTGAGTCCGTAAAAGTGGCGTAATACTCTGACAACATTATTCACAGCAGTGACCTGGGAGTCAGAGATGCTTCCAGGGGTCTTCCCGATGCTGTTCCCATGTGATTTCAACACTGTTCCCATCGATTTGGGCAATTTTTAGGCCCGTATTTCTTACACATTCCTCACATGTATTAAAGTTGTCAAACAGTCGCAATTCATGCACACGGGAGTGATTCAAACATAACACCGAGCAGCTGTAACTACTCGGTGCTCGGCCCGAGCATACTCGCCGAAAGGGTTAACAGAACATACTCGCTCATCACTAATCAGCACCCAAAACCGCTTTGAAGTATTATCAAATGAGGAAATATCTTTGAACCCTGAAATTGCAGAGGACACTAATAATAAAAAACCTAAAAAAAATTTAAATAAAAGTTCAAAGACAAACAACTCTAAAAAAATCCCAATTAGGCGGGATTTTTTTTTAAGACCAACTACAAAAAAAACAAAGAGTGGATGTAGGGAAAGGAAATGCTCCAAAAAAAAGGATTTAAACAACCCCTCACAAAATTCGGGTCAAAAAATTTTCAATTTGAGTAAATACCAACTAACTGAGGGAGAAATAGGTATCTTGAATAAGGCTTTAAAATTTGCCTCGTCCACCTATTTTAATAAATTTGACACATTTATTGGAATAAAGAAGTTCATGCGTAATCTTGCTTTGAAAAAATATTTTCTCAAAAAAAATATTGCAGGATCTACATTGAAAAAGAAAATAATTTAACCAGGAAGGAACAATTAATTATCAAAAAATTACAGGACAATAACAATATAACAATACGCTCTGCTGACAAAGGGGGAGGTATCGTTATATTAGACAAGGAGACATACCACACAGAATCACTAAGATTGTTGAGCGATGAGAAAACATATAAAAAATTAATAATGGATCCTACTAATTCTTATAAGATGGAATTAAAATCTCTGGTAGATGCAGGTAAAAAATATATTTATAATCAATATCCTTCAATATCAATGTTCTACCATATACCAAAGATCCATAAAAATACAGATCATCCACCAGGACGCCCGATTATTTCAGGCATTAATTGTCTCACATCCAATCTGTCTGAATATGTACTGTAGATTGCATTTTACAGAAATTTGTGCCTTCTTTACCAGATTACATCAGGGATACAAAGGATTTTTTACAAGTTTTAAACACTGTACAATGGGAACCAGGTTTTATTATGGGCACTCTTGATATAACCTTTCTTTACACAGTTATCGATAATGTGCAAGGAGTGGAAGCGGTACAACACTTCCTACAAATGAGTAATGGTATTGAAAAAATTCCACAAGTTCAAATTGATTTTATTAAAAAGTCGACGAATTTTATTACAACCCATAATTATTTCCAATATGACAAACAATTTTATATTCAGACGTGGGGTACAGCAATGGGGACCAGATTCGCGCCGGGTTTCGCTAATCTCTACGTGGGGAGGTGGGAGGGGCTTCACCTCCCTCCCCACCAGAGGCCCGGCGCGGGTCTGGTCCTATGGAAACGTTTTATTGATGATATATTTTTTATATGGTGTGGTGGTGGTCCCGCACTGGATACTTTTTTAATGGAAATTAATAAAAATGATTTGAATTTGAATTTTACGTCACCCACCAGTACATCGTCAGTTAATTTTTTAGATATCACAGTTTTTATAGAAAATGGGCAGTTAATTACAAAAAGTTATAGAAAGCCTACTGATAGTAACAGTTATATTGACATAAATAGTTGCCATTTACCTGCGTGGCTCAGAAATATTCCTAAAGGCCAATTTATGTGGACAAGGAGGAACTGTACTAATTATGAAGATTACCAGAATGAATCTGAAAAGATGATAGGCCAATTCACCCAAAAAGGCTATAATCATACAGACCTTGAGAATCTGTGAGAACAGGTAGGGAAAATTCCTAGAAATCAGCTGCTTGCTAAACAAAAAATAAGTGATTTAAAAAAAAAAGAGCAATAATGATGTTTTTAAAATCCCAATAATCACGCAGTATAATCACGAATGTGGTAAATTAAAAAGAATTGTCCAAAAGAATTGGCCATTATTAATGGAGGACAAAATTATTGGAGAATACGTTCCTCCTAAACCTAGTTTTGTATATAGGAGGACAAAAAATTTGGCAAGTAAGATAGCCCCTACGGTGGTGTATAAAGAAAACGGGGTAATAAAAGAGAAATGGACAAAAGTTTTTTTTCCTTGCAAGGTGTGTACTATGTGCAAAGCAACTAAGGCGAAAGAATCAGTACTATCTATTTCTAACGATGAAGAAACAATCAGTATCTACACACACATATCTTGTCAATCAAGAGGAATAATTTATTGTATACAATGTCCTTGTAATAAGCACTATATAGGGAGAACAAAAAGACAATTAAAGGTGAGATTAAAAGAACATGTAAACAATATTATAAAGCAATATACAGGTCATCCACTTTCTTCACATTACAAAATGGCCCATAAAGGTAAATTAATAAGCACTAAATTCTGGGGAATTGAACAAATTAAAAAATATTGGAGAGGTGGCGATTATGTCAAATTAATCTCCAAAGCATGTCGGTAAAAGTTAATATTACTTATATTATTTTTTTGCTAACTTATGGGATGATTATCCACCTATATATACAAGGGAGCGCCCTGTGTCTGCAAATCCTTGATGAAGGAGGCCGTGGCCTCGGAAACGCGTCGGATAAGCGCTGGACTGTTGTTCCCTCAGTGGAATCCCCCAGCTGTTGTGACGTTACACAGATACTAAGCGCTCACATTCCTTGATCATCAGCTGTCCTGCAGGTGTGACCGGCCGGCTCACCTATCAGGCTGCTTGCAGTTCTTCTCACCCATGATCTTCATCCCTGTATCCACCTAGTGCAACGGCTGCATGTACCTGAAAGCCCGAGTCTCTGAGAGTCTCTGCAGCCTTCTATCTCTGGCGTTAACACGCCGTCTGAACCCATTTTCTGCAACACTCACGGCTTGTTCAGACTCCGGCACTTGTCCATCACCTCTAGTTGCAGTTGTGACTTCTTCAAAGGACCCCTGGAAGCTGCATGCGTATATCTTCATTTGGACTACCATTTTCTCTAAGACAGGTAGGAATTACTCTTTTGGTATTTTATGAGTGGTTTGCAGCACATCTCTTTTCTTTTTATCATTTCATTATTATTTGCACCAGGGCATACGATGCTTTGAGATTGCAGCTCTTTGCCTATCTGATCTTACTATAGCAGCAGCGCTACTGCAGTTTTTTCTATTTTACTTCAACATATTAATTTTTTTATATTAATATTCATTGTCACTTAATATTAAGCAGAATTAAGTATGCTGATGTAGCGCCCCGAGGGTTCGGCCGCTACAGGGGTATTGCACCTCTGCCACTCCCGGGTAAGGATGGAGTATGGACCAGGACTCAGTTAGCTGCATGCATCACACACACCCAATTTCCGAGGGACAGCTCAACGGTGCTCCCACTAGACAGAAGTGCAGGCACGACAGCATCTGTCCGTGGCTGGAGTGGGGAGGGGGGAGGAAAACCCAGTGATGTAGTAGCAGGAGGGGACGGTCTCTGGGCATAGGTAGGAGCCCATTGGTTGCAAGTCACCTGGGCTCATGTTCTAGAGGGAGGTATATAAGGTGGGCACCATCTTAGGACAGAGAGTGAGTTCAGAGAAGTTCAGTCAGAAGGAGGAGGGGAGAGGAGCTCAGCCGGAAAGGGTTGACAGGGAGCTGTGGCTCAGTCTGGGCCCAGCTCCATGAGGCAGGCCTGGAGCGAAAGCCAGAAACCGCAGAGAGGAACAGAAACAGCAAGGAACAGGAACAGAAAGTAAAGGAAGAAAGAAACAGAACACTAGGAGAGGCCCAGAGACACGAGGGCTGAAGGAACCCCAAAGGCCCAGGAGATTGCGGGTGACGGGTTGGCAGAACAGGGTACCGGATCCCAAGTTGGTGGAGACGACTAATCCTCAGCCAAGGACCGGCGGTCGTGATCACGTCTTGGTGCGACCTCTCACTACACCTACTAGAAAGGCATACCACATAGGGTCAGGGAGGTGAGCACGAAGCCCTCCCAAGAGAAGGCCCGCGGGAGCTGGACAGACGTAGTGTCACTGGTGGGGCACGGCCAGAGAAGGGAATAGAAGGGAGTCCTGTGCCACACTCTGGAATTGCCTGGGGGTTGGCCGAGCCCCTTGCCTGGTGGACGCAGCGCGGCTTGGGCAGTCACTACCGGTACCGAATTGATTTGGAATATAAAGAACTGTGAGTAAAGCATTTGAACTGCAACCCCACGTCTCTGTGCTTCATCGCCGCATCAGCACTATTAGTGCTGGGACGCCCGCACCATCACCCCCACCTTCTATTACACTGCCCTGGGGCTACACTCTTCCCGTGGGGAGTTACACTACCTCAGCTGCATACACCATCAGCCCCAGCGGTCTGCCTTGCAGCGGCGGTTCGCAATGACCGCAATCCACGGGTGGCGTAGTCGGACAATTAACTTAAAACCTTACAAATAGACTGCCACTAGTTTGACCACCCTGAGCCACGGGACCGGGTCGCCGTCACGGAGACTACAAACCCCAGCATTCCCCAGAGACCTGGTTCCGGGTAACCCACTACACGTGTACGCTGGGCCCAGAGGGCGAGTCACTGACATCCCCCTATATGCCGCATGAGACCACACACAGCCCTCCTATATAACATATGAGCCTACACATAGCCCCTATACACAGTATGAGCCCCTACATAGCCTTCTGTATACAATATGAGCCTCTACATAGCCTCCTATATACAGCATAAACCCCCTACATACCTCCTATATACAATATGAGCCCCCACATAGCCAACCATATACAGCTTTAGCCCCCACATAGCCTCCCATATACAGTGGTGCTCCACATAGCCTCCCATATACAGCGAGAGCCATACACAGCCTCCCATATATACAGTGTGAACCCCACATAGCCTCCATATATACAATGTAAGCTGCACATAGCATCTCATATATACAGTGTGAGCCCCACATAGCCTCCCATATATACAATATGAGCCCCAAGACAGCCTATGTATATACAGTGCGAGCCCCACATAGCCTCTGTATATACAGTATGAGCCCCTCATAGCCTCCCATATACAATGTGAGCTCCACATAGCCTCCCATATACAGCGTGAGCCCTACACAGCCTCCCATATATACAGTATGATCCCCCACATAACCTCCCATATATACAGTGTGAGTCCCATATATCCTCCCATATATACAATTTGAGCCCCCACATAGCCTCTGTATATACAGTATGAGCCCCCATATAGCCTCCCATATATACAGTGTGAGCCACCACATAGCCTCCCATATATACAGTGTGAGCCCCACATAGCCTCTGTATATACAGTGTGAGCCCCACATAGCCTCCCATATATACAGTTTGAGCCCCCATAGCCTCCCACATATATTCAATGTGAATCCCACATAGCCTTTGTATATACAGTGTGAGCTCCTACATAGCCTCTGTATATACAGTCTGAGCCCCCACATAGTTTCTGTATATACAGTGTGAGCCCCACATAGCCTCCCATATACAGTGTGAGCCCTACACAGCCTCCCATATATACAGTATGAGCCCCACATAGCTTCTGTATATACAGTATGAGCCCCCACATAGCCTCCCATATATACAGTGTGAGTCCCACATATCCTCCCATACAATGTGAGCCCCCACATAGCTTCTGCATATACAGTATGAGCCCCACATAGCCTCTGTATATACAGTATGAGCCCCCATATAACCTCCCACATATACAATGTGAGCCCCCACATAGCCTCTGTATTTACAGTATGAGCCTCCACATAGCTGTTAGAACCCTCCTGTTAGTTTTTTCTATTTTGCTGGTCACATTACTTTTTGCCTATTTAATCCAGCTCCGCCCTCCTGGCCTTGCTGGACTTCAGTGTTACATTTACTCTTAAGCTAGCCAGGTGCCTTGTACCTTACTCTGTAGTTTGCTTGGTCTTTTGACCACTAGTACTTCTGTTTGTTTGTTTGTCTTTGCTCTGCTACAATTTCTGCTAGGAGGTGTCCAACTATATCCCAGTCCTTAGTTCTTGTAGGGACCCCTCCCTTATATCTATAGGTCTGCGTTCAGACTAGCTGAGGACTTAGGCGGGTCTGTTCACAAGGAACAGGTTCCCCGCTGCATCGTAGGGAATCAGCTTAGTCCTATTGTAGGGACAGTTTTCCTATCTTTCTTTAGTGTTTATAGCAGTTCATAACAATAGCCTCTGTATATACAGTGTGAGCCCCACATAGCCTCCCATATATACAGTATGAGCCCCCCCATAGCCTCCCACATATATTCAATGTGAACCCCACATAGCCATGGTATATACAGTGTGAGCCCCCACACAGCCTCTGTATATATAGTCTGAGCCCCATATAGCTTCTGCATATACAGTATAAGCTCCACTTAGCCTCCCATATATACAGTGTGAGTCCCATATAGCCTATGCATATACATTCTGAGCCCCACATAGCCTCCATATATAGAGTGTGAGCCCCACATAACCTCCGTATATACAATTTGAGCCCCACATAACTTCTGTATATACAGTGTGAGCCCCACATAGCCTCCCATATATACAGTATGAGCCCCACATAGCCTCCCATATATACAGTATGAGCCCCACATAGCCTCCCACATATATTTAATGTGAACCCCACACAGCGTTTGTATATACAGTATGAGCCCCCACATAGCCTCTGTATATACAGTATGAGCCCCCACATAGCCTCCTATATATACAGTATAAGCCCCCACATAGCCCCCATATATACAATGTGAGCCCCATGTAGCCTCTATATATACAGTGTGAGCCCTACATAGCCTCCAATATATAGTGTGAGTCCCATATAGCCTCCCATATATGCGGTATGAGCTCTGCATAGCCTCTGTATATACAGTGTGAGCCCCATATAATCTCTGTATATACAGTGTGACCCCCCCACATAGCGTCTGTATATACGGTGTGAGCCCCACATAGCCTACACATATTCAGTGGGGAAAAAAAGTATTTAGTCAGCCACCAATTGTGCAAGTTCTCCCACTTAAAAAGATGAGAGAGTCCTGTAATTGACATCATAGGTAGACCTCAACTGAAAATCACATTGTCTGATTTGGAAAGAATTGTTTTTTAAATTTTGGTGGAAAATAAGTATTTGGTCACCTACAAAAGTTCATCTCAATACTTTGTTATATATCCTTTGTTGGCAATGACAGAGGTCAAATGTTTTTTGTAATTCTTCACAAGGTTGGCACACACTGTTGCTGGTATGCTGGCCCATTCCTCCATGCAGATCTCCTCTAGAGCAGTGATGTTTTTGGGCTGTCACTGGGCAACACAGACTTTCAACTCCCTCCAAAGGTTTTCTATAGGGTTTAGATCTGGAGACTGGCTAGGCCACTCCAGGACCTTGAAATGCTTCTTACGAAGCCACTCCTTCGTTGCCCTGGTGGTGTGCTTGGGATCATTGTCATGCTGAAAGACCCAGCCACGTTTCAGCTTCAATGCACTTGCTGATGGAAGGAGGTTTACACTCAAAATCTCACGATACATGGCCCCTTTCATTCTTTCATGTACACGGATCAGTCGTCCGGGTCCCTTGGCAGAGAAACAGCCCCAAAGCATGATGTTGCCACCCCCATGCTTCACAGTAGCTATGGTGTTCTTTGGATTCAACTCAGCATTCTTTCTACTCCAAACATGACGAGTTGTGTTTCTACCAAAAAGTTCTACTTTGGTTTCATCTGACCATATGACATTCTCCCAATACTCTTCTGGATCATCCAAATGCTCTCTAGCAAACTTCAGAGGGGCCCGGACATGTAATGACTTAAGCAGGGGGACATGTCTGGCACTGCAGGATCTGAGTCCCTGGCAGTATAGTGTGTTACTGATGGTAGCCTGTGTAACGTAGGTCCCAGCTCTCTGCAGGTCATTCACTAGGTCCCCCCGTGTGGTTCTGGGAATTTTGCTCACTATTCTTGAGATCATTTTGACCCCACGGGGTGAGATCTTGTGTGGAGCGCCAGATCGAGGGAGATTATCAGTGGTCTTGTATGTTTTCCATTTTATAATTATTGCTCCCACAGTTGATTTCTTCACACCAAGCTGCTTGCCTATTGCACATTCAGTCTTCCCAGCCTGATGCAGGGCTACAATTTTGTTTCTGGTGTCCTTCACAGCTCTTTGGTCTTCACCATAGTGGAGTTTGGAGTGTGACTGTTTGAGGTTGCAGACAGGTGTCTTTTCTACTGATAACAAGTTCAAACAGGTGCCAGTACTACAGGTAATGAGTAGTGATAGCCATAGTTTGTAAAGCAGAATAAAGACTTGCGTCCATCAAGTTCGACCTGTTAGTTCTGTAATTGCTAAAGTTGATCCAGAGGAGGGCAAAAACCCCAAATGATTTGGCCAATCTTCACCTGAGGAAAAATTCCCTCCCGACTCTGAAACCAGCAGTCAGAATAAATCCCTGTATCAACCTACTATTTTATTTTATTTTTAAGTATATGCTAAAATCTGCCTGGTATCTAGAAATGCATCCAGTCCCCGCTTGAACTGGTGTAGTGAATCAGACATTACCATCTCCTCACTCAGTGAATTCCATATTCTCACTGCTCTTACCGTAAAGAACCCCTTCCTATGCTGGTGCTGAAACCTTTTCTCTTCCAGTCTTAGTGAGTGCCCTCTTGTTACCGTAATATCCCTCCTTTTGAACAAATCCCGGGCAAGATCTCTATACTGTCCCCTAACATATTTGTACACATTTATTATGTCCCCCCTCAACCTTCTCTTTTCCAGGCTGAATAGTCCTAGTTTTGCCAACCTCTCTGGGTATTGCAGTCCCTCCATTCCCTTTATTAATTTTGTTGCCCTCCTTTGTACCTTTTCAAGCTCATTTATATCCTTTCTATATATTGGGGCCCATAACTGAGCACAGTATTCCAAGTGTGGTCTGACCAGTGCTTTGTACAGTGGAAGAACAATGTTCTCATCCTTTGCAGCTATACCTCTTCTGATACATCCCATTACCCTGTTTGCCCTTACAGCAGCGGCCTGACTTTGGGCACTCCAATTTAGTTTGCTATCAATCAAGATGCCCAAGTCCTTCTCCATCTCTGAATTCCCCAATGATTTCCCATTCAGTGAGTACTGGTGACTTCCATTTTTCCTTCCCATATGTATGACTTTACAATTCTCCTCGTTAAACCTCATTTGCCATTTAATGCTCCACCTACCCAGCTTATCCAAATCCCTCTGTAGGTCTGCACTGTCCTCTTTTGTATTAATTGTTTTACATAACTTTGTGTCATCTGCAAATATTGATATTTTACTATTTATCCCGTTGACTATGTCGTTAATAAAGATATTAAATAACATTGGGCCTATCACAGACCCCTGTGGTACCCCACTAGTGACGCTTACCCAATCTGAGTATATTCCATTTATAACCACCCTCTGCCTTCTATCCTTTAGCCAGTTAGCTACCCACTTGCAGACATTTTCCCCCAGCCCCATCATTCTCATTTTGTATAGCAACCTATTATGTGGCACGCTATCGAACGCTTTTGAGAAGTCGAGATACACGACATCCACTGGTTCCCCCTGATCTACTCGAGAGCTAACCTCCTCGTAGAAGTCAATCAGGTTTGTTTGGCAGGAGCGATTCCTCGTGAATCCATGTTGGTTCGGGATTAAAAGATTATTAGCATCAAGATGCTCCGTAATTGCCTCTTTAATGAAGCTTTCAAAAATTTTGCCCACAACGGACGTCAGACTCACCGGCCGATAGTTTCCGGCGTCACTTTTCGCTCCCTTTTTGAATATTGGCACTACATTCGCCTGTCGCCAATCAAGTGGCACAGACCCAGTCTCAACAGAGTCCTTAAATATAAGATATAACGGTCTGTCTATCACATTACTTAGTTCCCTTAGTACCCGTGGGTGTATTCCATCAGGTCCTGGTGATTTGTTTATTTTAATGTTACTGAGGCGTTTCTGTACCCCAGCTTGGGTTAGATTTGTCATACTTAGTGGAGGATTAAGTTTGTCACTTCTCATTTCGCCTGTTAGTTCGATTTCCTTTGTGAAAGTTGTCGAAAAAAAATTATTTAATAGATTAGCTTTATCCTCATCTTTTTCTATGATTTTGCCTTCCTCACTTTTTATCGGTCCAATATTATCCGATTTAATCCTTTTACTATTTATATACGTAAAGAACAGTTTGGGATTTGATCTACTTTCCCTAGCAATACGTCTCTCTGTTTCCTCCTTCGCTATTTTTATTTGTTTTTTACAGGTTCTCGTTTTTTCCTTGTAACACATTAGTGCCTCCTTACTATTTTCCTGTTTTAATCTCTTAAATGCCTCTTTTTTGCTATTTAACGCCCCTTTTACGTTCTTGTTCAACCATATTGGTTTCCTCTTATTTCTGGCCCTTTTATTCCCATACGGTATATATCTCTCGCACTGAGTATTCAGAATTCTTTTGAAGGTTTCCCATTTACTATTCGTATTCCTTTGATTAAGAACTTTGTACCAGTCAATAAGTTGAAGGCTTTCTTTCAGCTGATCAAACTTCGCCCTCCTAAAGTTTAATGTTTTTGTTGTTCCCTTATTGATAACCCTACTGAAGGGCATTTTGAAGTCGATAATATTATGGTCGCTATTACCTAGGTGCCCCCCTATCTGTACCTCAGTTATTCTATCAGGCCTATTAGTCAATATTAAGTCCAACACGGCCTTCCCTCTCGTTGGTTCCTGCACTAGTTGGGAGAGATAATTATCCTTAATATTTGTCAGGAACCTTTTTCCTTTCTGAGATCTACAGGTTTCTGTTCCCCAGTCAATATCCGGGTAGTTGAAATCCCCCATTACAATCACTTCATTATGTTTTGCTACTTTGTCTATTTGTCCTAATAGCAGATTCTCATTATCCTCTGTTATATTGGGTGGCTTATAGCAGACCCCCAGTAATATTTTATTATTATTTTTAGTTCCCTCTATCTCTACCCACATGGACTCGACCCCCTCTTCTCCCTCTCCTATATTTTCCCTTAGTCTGGGTTTTAGACATGACTTTACATATAAGCAGACTCCTCCGCCTTTCCCCTGTTTCCGGTCCCTTCTAAATAAACTATAATCTAATAAATTTACCGCCCAGTCGTAGCTATCGTCTAGCCAAGTCTCTGTTATACCTACGATGTCATACCTCTCCTCCGATATAAGCGCCTGCAGCTCATCCGAATTATTGGTCAGGCTTCTTGCGTTGGTCAGCATGCAAGATAAAACTTTGGGGTTATTGAGCATCCTATTCTTCTCTAACGATCTAACTGTACTATCCCCACCCCCCTCTCCACCCTCATTATATTCACTTCTCCCCTTCCCCCTTGCTTGCCTCACATCCCACCTATTTCCTTGGTTCCCCCCCCCGTCTCTAGTTTAAAAACTCCTCCAACCTATTAGCCATCTTCTTCCCCAGCACCGCTGCACCCTCCCCATTGAGGTGCAGCCCGTCCCTACGGTAGAGCCTGTAGCCGACCGCGAAGTCGTCCCAGTTCTCCATGAACCCAAACCCTTCTGCCTTGCACCAACTCTTTAGCCACTTATTCACCTCCCTAACTTCCCGTTGGTGCTCCTGTGTGGCTCACGGGATTGGTAGTATTTCTGAGAAAACTACCTTGGAGGTCCTTGCCCTAAGCTTCCTACCTAGGTCCCTGAAATCATTTTTAAGGACCCTCCATCTACCACTCACTTTGTCATTGGTGCCGATGTGGACCATGACCGCTGGGTCTTCGCCAGCCCCACCCAGTAACCTGTCAACCCGATCCGCGATGTGCCGGACTCGAGCGCCAGGGAAGCAGCACACCGTTCGGCGATCCCGGTCTTTGTGACAGATTGCCCTGTCTGTCCCCCTAATAATAGAGTCACCCACTACCAGAACCTGTCTTGCCTGCCCTACACTTCCCCCCTCCCCCTCATTACTGGAGCATACACTCCCCCGGCGGTCAGAGGATCTGTCGTGCTCCAATAATGCCGGTTCTGAACCAGCCTTCCTATACTTCTTCCCTCTATCCCTCCTAACTGTTATCCAGCTCCCTGCCTGTTCAGCCTGCACTTCCCCTCTATGCTCCACCCCCAGTATTGACCCATTGAGTGTCTGCTCGGTGAGCAGCAAACTCCGTTCCATGTTGTCGATGCTCCTCAGTACCGCTATCTGAGCACTTAGATCCAGAATTTGGGCTTCCAAGTGCACGATATGCTCACATCTCTCGCAGCAGTATGGATCCTCGAGCGGTTGCTCACGGAATGCATACATTGCGCAAGATGTACACTGCACGGCTCCGGCCAAAATGGACGTCATTCTAAATATGGGGATACAGTCAGTATATATATACAAGTACAAAACACAATTATTTATATATAGGTGTATGGACGGGGATCAATTAGGGATGTGCAAGTGTATCAATTAGATATCGGCGGGGGATCAGTAAAGTATGGACAGGGGATCAATTAAGTATCAAGTATGGACGGGGGAATCAGATAAGTAGGTCAGGTGGATTAATTAAGTAAAAAGTAAAGTAAAGAAAGATGAAATACAGTCAGCAATTCAGTCCTAAGTCCTCCCTTCCAAACTCCCTGAATCCAAAGTCACTGAAAAACAAGTCACACACTTACTTTCGTTCGCACTTACGCTCCGGACACACGCAGCTCGTTCACACTCGCAAACTAAGATTTAAAGAGTTTTTTTTTTTTTTCCCTTTTCCAGCAATGTACCCTTCGCCTCAATACACTTCCAAAAAAGTGGAAGTGTATTGAGGTGCATGCTCGCTACTGCTTGGTGCTCGCCCGAGCATCTCACCGCTCGAGATGCTCGGCGTTCGCCGAGTATTTCCGGGATTGCTCGGCGGGAGCTCGGGTCCCCTCCCTGCATGTTTGGCGCTCTTTACAGAGCCAATGAACATGCAGGGATTGCTTGTCACTCACTTTAATGCCGCAGCCATGTTGGTTGTGTCATTACAGTGATTGGCTGGCTGCACAGCGTCATTAGGTCTATATCAGACCTGGCGCCACCATGCTGGTCACAGTCACTCCAAAATCAGACAGTGTAGGGAGAGGTGCTGCTGAGCTAGGGAGAGAATTGCTTGTTTATTAGGTAGCGTAGGTAGAACAGACGTACGATATATTACACATATCAATCTCAACAAACAGTCCTTCTGAGGACTAATCCATCTGCACAGATATCAGGCAAGCAGTGTATATAGGCAGGCAGGAATTATATATAGCAGACTGCAGTGCATATAGCACAAGAGGCTCCATTCCAGTTCTGTCTGCTGCTGCTGCTGTTAGACATTTCTAGACATAGGCCCAGGTTTCAGGGGCCTGGAATCATTTTTATTTGGATCTTAATCCTCACTATTTGCTTAAAAAGCAATCCGGAGAATACTGTTTTTCTGCGCCATTTGCTTGTTGACAGTACAGAATACAGCCAGGTCCTTTCCATATTACAGCGCTGAAAATACAGCTATTTAAAACTGTGGTTTGTCCATCACAAGGATTACATATAATTGCCCTGAAAATAATGCCATTTCTGGCCTCCATTGAAATTTTTTTTCAGTGTGTCAGTGAAGCTATTGACACCAGTTTGCTGTTAAAAATAGTTACCTACAGGCCAGGTATTTAAAACTGTGTTTTCTCCGTCACACGGATGACATATATGTTTTCAGAAAATACTGCCATTTCTGGCCTCCATTAAAAATTTGTTTGGCTGGGTGCCCACGTAGCGTTTTTCAAGCGTTTATGCTGCGGAATTTCCGCAGCGTAAACGCTTGTTAAACGCTAGGTAATCCACACCCCATGGTCCCCAAGGGGATTCCGCATGTTCTATGCACATGCTGCGGATTTTTCTGCAGCGTTTATGCTGCGTACAAAAATCCGCAGCATGTCATTTAATTTTGCGTAGCGCAGCGGAACTCCCGCCATTGACTTGCATTGAAACGCATAGAAACCGCGACTGTACATTTCTACAAGCGGCTTCTATGCGTTTCTATGTGCGGATGGTACCCAGTTCTGGAGGAGAGAAGACTCTCATCCAGACCTGGGTACCATTGTACCTGTAAAAAAAGAATAAAATAACAAAGTTTATACTCACCTTTCCGAAGGCTTCTCTCTGAATGCTGGCATCGCTTGAGGACCTGCGGTGACGTCACAGTCATGTGACCGCAGGCCCTTCACCGCTCTGTCTCGCGATATGCCGGCAGCCGGGAACCAGACAGGAACGAGCGCTGCAGCCACACCGGGCCTCGGGGGTGAGTATAGCTTTATTTGTTTTAATTTTTACGGTCACACTATATAAATCCATGCTGTTTGCATGGATTTATACAGTGTGACCTAGTTGTCAAGCACTTTCCAAGTGATGCTATCGCCTGGAAAGCGCTTGTCAATCTGCATGCGGAAACGCATGTGAATCCGCATGTGGATCCGCATGTATTCTGCAGGAAAAACGCATGCACAATCTGCATGCGTTTTTTCTGCCAGGGAGATGCAGAAATTTTCTGCTTCATTTCTGCATCGTGGGCACATAGCCTTTCAGTGAGTCAGCGAAGTTTTTAACACCGGTTTGCTGTTCAAAATAGTTACCTACAGGCCAGGTATTTAAAACTGTGTTTTCTCCGTCACACGGATCACATATACGTTTTCAGAAAATACTGCCATTTCTGGCCTCCATTAAAAATTTGTTTCAGTGTGTCAGTGAAGCTATTGACACCAGTTTGCTGTTAAAAAATAGTTACCTACAGGCTTGCTATTTAAAACTGTGATTTGTCCGTCACATGGATCACATATAAGTTCGCTCCAAATTCAGCCATTTGTAGTGAGCTTGGAAGATATTGTCCTCCAATTAAAATGGGCAAGGCACGTGGCAAGGGACGAAGAACTGGACGTAATGGTGATAGTGATGGTGCATGCAGAGGCCGAGGCCGTGGGCAAGCTGAAATTGTGCCACAACAAACACCCACATCTTCTCGCTCGACCTTCCTGTCCCAATTAATAGGGGACTGCAGCACACCACTATTGAACACAGAGCAGTGTGAAAAGGTTATTGGTCAGATAGCGGATAATGCTTCCAGTCGCTTAGCCACCACCACCCTGTCTTCCACACGGTCAAGTCTCAGAAGCCGTGAGTCTGGACCGCATATTCCTCACTCTGAACCTCCTTACTCCCACCATGCCGAGTGCCCAGAGACAACTAATCCCACACTTGGACACTCCGAAGAGGTGTTCACTTTTCCATTTATAGATTCGGGCCTCTCGCCCGGTCCATTTGAAGCGGGGCAAGAGGAGATCACATGTAGCGATGCCCACATATTTGAGCAGCCACAGTCACACAAAGGCGATGGTGGGAAAGTGTCACAAGAGGTGGACGATGATGAGACACAATTGCCAGAAAGTCAGGAGGAGGACCAGGGTGCGGAAGTGGAAAATGAAGCGGTGGATGATGAAGTCACTAACCCACCCTGGCAAGGGGACATGTAGAGCGAGGACAGCAGCACAGAGGGGGAGGAAGGCATAGCACCACAACAGGCAGGAACAAGCAGTGTGGTGGCCACAGACACAAGGTGGACAACTGCTCCCCGTAATACCAACTCGACGGAAGTTGCCAGTACAACTATTAGGTCTTCCCGAGTCTGGTTATTTTTGAAAAACTGTTTAGGACAACCTCAAAATGCGATGCCCAAATATTTGAGCAGCCACGGTCACATGAAGGCGACGGTGGGAAAGTGTCACAAGAAGTGGACGATGATGAGACACATTTTCCAGAAAGTCAGGAGGGGGACGAGGATGCGGAAGTGGAAGACGGTGGTGAATGATATAGTAACTGACCCAACCTGGCAGGAAGACATGCAGAGCGAGGACAGCAGCACACAGGGGGAGGAAGGCAGAGCACCCCAAAAGACAGGAAGAAGCAGTGTGGTGGCTGCAGACAGAAGGCAGGCAACCATTCCCCGTAACACCAACACGAAGGAAGTTGCCAGTACAACTGTTAGGTCTCCTCGAGTTTGGTTGTCTTTAAAGACTCTGCCGATAACCCCAAAAAGGCCATTTGCACCACCTGCCAGGTCAGCATCAGCAGGGGTGGCAAAACTACCAGCCTGACCACCACCAGCATGATCAAGCACATGGCAGCAAAGCACCCGACTTCGTGGGCCGAACCCCAGGGTCCAGGAACAGTGTCTGTGGGTTGAACCACTGCTTCTTCTGTTGTTGTGCATGCAAGCCAATCCCCTGTCCATGGTGCATGCAAAGTTGCCTCCTGCCCTGCACCTGTCGTTGCACACTCTCAAGTAGCAGCATCAGGAAGCACATCCACGTCCTTGTCCCAGCGCAGCATTCAGTTGTCCATACCCCAGTCCTTGGAACGCAAGCGCAAATACGCAGCCAACGCCCCACAGGCCACACTACTAAATTCTTACATTTCGCGACTGCTTGCCCTGGAAATGTTGCCTTTTAGGCTCATGGAGATGGAAGCATTCCGCAACCTGATGGCAGAGGCCGTCCCTCGGTACTCGGTCCCCAGCCGCCACTATTTCTCCCGGTGTGCCATCCCCGCATTACACAAGCACGTGTCCCAAAACATTAGCCATGCCCTCAACAACACAGTTACCGGTAAAGTCCACCTAACCATGGACACATGGACAAGTGCTTGTGGGCAGGGACGGTACATCTCGCTGACGGCACACTGGGTTAACATAGTGGAAGCCATGACCCAGTCGCACCTTGGGACGGAACACGTCCTCCCGAGCCAAGGATTGCGGGCCCTAGGTCAATCAGGGTTGCCCCCACAGTCTACGGCTCCTTCACCTCATCCTCCGTAGCCTCCTCCTCCTCTTCAGCCTCCATCTCCGAAATGACCACATCAGTCACAAGCTGAAAGCACTGCAGCACTGCCTCGGCCAAGCGGCAACAGGCTGTGCTGAAGCTAATATGCTTAGGTGACAAACCGCACAATGCTGAAGAGTTGTGGACAGCTCTGAAAGACCAGGCAGATCTGTGGCTCACAGCACTGAACCTACAGCCAGGCATGGTCGTGTGTGACAATGGCCGGAACCTGGTGGCGGCTCTGAGGCGAGGCGAGCTCACACACGTACCATGCCTGGCCCATGTGCTTAACCTCATGGTTCATCGGTTTCTCAAATCCTACCCGGAGGTGCCGGATCTGCTTGCTAAAGTACGCCACCTGCGTGCCCATTTTAGAAAGTCACCTACATCTTCCGACGCTCTTGCCGTGTTTCAGCAGCGTTTACAGCTTTCGGCTCACAGACTGGTGTGTGATGTCCCCACGTGTTGGAACTCTACACTGCAGATGTTGGGAAGGATTTATGAGCAGAAGAAGGCAGCTGTTGAGTACCAACATCAACAAGGCCGTCGGTATTCAGTTCAGACTCCACACATAAGACCTCAGGAGTGGACATGGATGTCAGACATATGTACCATCCTCCAAAACTTTGAGGACTCCACCAAGATGGTGAGCGGCGATGATGCAATAATTAGCATCACCATCCCACTTCTCTGTCTTTTGAAACGCTCTCTGCTCACAATCAAAGAGGATGCATTGCAGGCGGAGCACGATGAGATGAAGCAAGGAAACATACAGTGTGATTACACATAGCCCAGCCTCATCTCATCCCAACGTGGACTGGGTGACAATGAGGAAGAGGAGGAGGAGGAACAGGAGCTAGTTTCATGTGCTATAGAAGGTACTACCTGCACAACTGTCATACCGTCTGTTCAGCGTGTATGGCCTGAAGACAGAGAGGAGGACGAGGAGAAGGAGGAGGAGGAGAGCATGGTCAGTCACCCTCTAAGTGAGGACACGGAAGTCTTGCCTGTTAGCAGTCTGGCACACAGGGCTGAGTTTATGTTACGCTGCCTTTCCCATGACCCTCGCATTCTCAAAATTTTGGGTGACAGTCATTACTGGTTGGTGACACTTCTAGACCCAAGCTACAAGGAGAACTTTATATTTTTTATTCCTGAGGCAGACAGGTCTACAAAAATGGGGCAGTACCAGAAGGCCCTTGTTGCGGAACTATTAAAAAAATTCACATCTGAAAACGCTGGCGGCAGAGGTCACAGTTCGTTGGACAACCAAGGATTACAGGCGAGAGAGACACAACTATAATCCAGCAGAGGCAGGGGAACACTGTCAAAG
The DNA here is from genome assembly GCF_046119375.1 of Phyllobates terribilis. NCBI lineage: Eukaryota > Metazoa > Chordata > Amphibia > Anura > Dendrobatidae > Phyllobates > Phyllobates terribilis. The sequence goes on from NW_027362762.1 coordinate 699,610,808, forward strand.
TTCTGGGAGAATTTTCTCAGCCCTTCCCATCGCACAGGCCCTGAGGCGCGGGGTACTCTCACAAGGAGTGCAAAGTTTGGGAAGATGCTAAGGGAGTACCTTGCCGACCGTACCGATGTCCTCCGTGATTTCTTTGTGCCTTATAATTATTGGGTATTCAAGCTGGATATGTGCAATGAACTGGCTCTCTACGCCTTGGAGGTCCTGGCCTGCCCTGCCACTAGCGTTTTATCAAAGCGGGTTTTTAGTGTTGCTGGTGGAATTATAACTGATAAGCGCATCCGCCTGTCAACTGAAAATGCTGACAGGTTGACTCTTATAAAGATGAACAAGGGCTGAATTGGGTTAGACTTCTCAACACCACCGAATGATAGCAGCGTAACATAAACTCAAATCCAGTGTATTTTTATGTGAGATGTTGTTACACGTACACCGCTAGGTTCAGATAGGGATGAGACAGGTTACATGAATTCTTTGGAATCCTGGGGGAACCGTTACTCAGGGCGACTATAGACCATGCTGCAGCTTCTCTCAGGCACACAGGGGTATTGACCCTCTGGCACAGACACGTAGGTTGTTTCACTTGCTGACCAGACACATTTGACAAGAGTCCTCATAAACGGTAGAACAGTAGCATTTAATAAGAAGCCGCACAGCCAGTGCAAGTTAAGTCTTATGAGCATCAGGCTCCAGTGATAAACAGTACAGTTTCCTTAGCAGCACAGCAGTTCACACTCTTCCCAGTAGTACAGGACAGCACAGTTCTAATGCAAAGGCACATTAATGAACACAGAATTATTTACAGCACAGTGAAATGGAGGAGGGGGGAGGGTTTGCTGGTATTCCCATGCACCTTTTCACACCCACACATGGGTATACGCTTCCTGATTTTGGCTATTTCCTCTTGTCCTCCTCCTTCTCCTCATCCTCCACCACCATATCACCAGGGTGACCGTGGTCCGTGATGCAACACCCACATTATTTTTTTAAACAGTGTTTATGATGTCCGTAAAAAAAAAATTTTTATACAGTATGTTCATGTATACCCCCCAGGGGTAAATGTTTGTCAGCCCATACACTTAGTGCAAGGGCATTACAAGTATAGGAGACCCACTCCTTTCTAATGGGAATATTTTTTTATGAGGCCCTCCTCCACATCTCTTCCAAGAAGCCAATTTTTGGCAGCCCTTGCATTCACTGCATAAGCCAACACTATGGGAGACCCACTTCCTAATAATGGGAACATTTTTTCATGAGGCCCTCTATGTCTCTTCCAAGGGGCATTGGAGTGCCTCCAAATTTTTGGCAACCCTTGCATATACTGCATAGGCAAACACAATGGGAAACCCACTTCCTAATAATGGGAACATTGTTTTCAGCAGGCCCTCTGACCTCCACGTCTCTTCCAAGGGGCATTGGAGTGCCTCCAAATTTTTGGCAACCCTTGCATTCACTACATAGGCAAACACAATGGGAGACACACAATGGGAACATTGATTTCCGGAGTCCCTCCTCTAAGTCTCTTCAAAAAGGTATTGGAGTGCATCCAAATTTTCAAAGGGGCATTGGGGTGTGTCCAAATTTTGGGCAGCCCTGCCACTCACTGCAACTCAACTCACTGCAACTCAACTCACTGCAACTGCAACTTGGGCAGCCCTGCCACTCACGCAATAACAGTATACAGTGGTGGCCAAAAGTATTCGCACCCCTGCAATTCTGTCAGATAATACTCTGTTTCTTCCTGAAAATGACTGCAATCACAAATTCTTTGCTACTTTTATCTTCATTTAATTTGCTTGCAAGGAAAAAACACAAAAGAGAATGAAGCAAAAATCAAATCCTTGATCATTTCACACAAAACTCCAAAAATGGGCCAGACAAAAGTATTGGCACCCTCAGCCTAATACTTGGTTGCACAACTTTTAGCCAAAATAACTGCGATCAACCGCTTCCGGTAACCATCAATGAGTTTCTTACAATGCTCTGCTGGAATTGTAGACCATTCTTCTTTGGCAAACTGCTCCAGGTCCCTGATATTTGAAAGGTGCCTTCTCCAAACTGCCATTTTGAGATCTCTCCACAGGTGTTCTATGGGATTCAGGTCTGGACTCATTGCTGGCCACCTTAGAAGTCTCCATTGCTTTCTCTCAAACCATTTTATAGTGCTTTTGGAAGTGTGTTTTGGGTCATTGTCCTGCTGGAAGACCTATGACCTCTGAGGGAGACCCAGCTTTCTCACACTGGGCCCTACATTATGCTGCAAAATTTGTTGGTAGTCTTCAGACTTCATAATGCCATGCACACGGTCAAGCAGTCCAGTGCCAGAGGCAGCAAAGCAACCCCAAAACATCAGGGAACCTCCGCCATGTTTGACTGTAGGGACCATGTTCTTTTCTTTGAATGCCTCTTTTTTTTCCTGTACACTCTATGTTGATGGTTTTTCCCAAAAAGCTCGACTTTTGTCTCATCTGACCAGAGAACATTCTTCCAAAACGTTTTAGGCTTTCTCAGGTAAGTTTTGGCAAACTCCAGCCTGGCTTTTTTGTGTCTCGGGGTAAGAAGTGGGGTCTTCCTGGGTATCCTACCATACAGTCCCTTTTCATTCAGACGCCGACGGATAGTACGGGTTGACACTGTTGTACCCTCGGACTGCAGGGCAGCTTGAACTTGTTTGGATGTTATTCGAGGTTCTTTATCCACCATCCGCACAATCTTGCGTTGAAATCTCTCGTCAATTTTTCTTTTCCGTCCACATCTAGGGAGGTTAGCCACAGTGCCATGGGCTTTAAACTTCTTGATGACACTGCGCACGGAAGACACAGGAACATTCAGGTCTTTGGAGATGGACTTGTAGCCTTGAGATTGCTCATGCTTCCTCACAATTTGGTTTCTCAAGTCCTCAAACAGTTCTTTGGTCTTCTTTCTTTTCTCCATGCTCAATGTGGTACTCACAAGGACACAGGACAGAGGTTGAGTCAACTTTAATCCATGTTAACTGGCTGCAAGTGTGATTTAGTTATTGCCAACACCTGTTAGGTGCCACAGGTAAGTTACAGGTGCTGTTAATTACACGAATTAGAGAAGCATCACATGATTTTTCAAACAGTGCCAATACTTTTGTCCACCCCCTTTTTAGGTTTGGTGTGGAATTATATCCAATTTTGCTTTAGGACAATTATTTTTGTGTTTTTTCATTGAAGACAAATTAAATGAAGATAATAATACCAAAGAATTTGTGATTGCAATCATTTTCAGGAAGAAACAGAGTATTATCTGACAGAATTGCAGGGGTGCCAATACTTTTGGCCACCACTGTAGGAGACCCACTCTTTAGTAATGGGAACAACAAAGCCTAGCCGGCTGATGGCTCTCTAAGAATAGTGAGGGCCGACTGCTGGCACTTTAAGAATAGTAAAGGCCGCCTGATGGCCCTATAAAAATAAATAGGCTTTGTGAAAAGAAATGCTTCCAGGAGTCTTCCCCATGCTGTTCACATGACATTTGAGCACTGTTCCCATCGATTTGGGCAATTTTTAGGCCCTCTGCAGACCGCCGGGGGAGCCGCCTGAAAAATACTCAAGTTTCCCATAGACTTACATTGGGCTCATTGCTCAGGTCGAGTACCCGAGCATTCCAATGTGCTCGACCCGAGCAACGAGCACCCAAGCATTTTAGTGCTTGCTCATCATTAGTAATGAGTGGAGATCAGAGAGGCCTCTTAAAGAGGAAGTTACAGGTCTGTGAGAGCCAGAAATCTTGCTTGTTTGTAGGTGACCAAGTACTTATTTTCCACCAAAATTTGAAAAAAAATTCTTTCCAAATCAGACAATCTGATTTTCAGGATTTGTTTTCTCATTTTGTCTCTCATAGTTGAGATCTACCTATGATGTCAGTTACAGGCCTCTCTCATCTCTTTAAGTGGGAGAACTTGCACAATTGGTGGCTGACTAAATACTTTTTTCCCCCACTGTACAGGGTGAGCCCCACATAGCCTCTGTATATACAGTGTGAGCCCTACATAGCCTTTGTATGTGCAGTGTGATTCCCACATAGCCTCCCATATATATATATATATATATATATATATATATATATATATATATATACAGTATGAGCCCCACATAGACTTCAATAAATAGTGTGAGCCCCATATAGCCTCGCATATATACAGTGTGAGCCCCCACATAGCCTCTATATATACATTGTGAGCCCCACATAGCCTCCATATATACAGTATGATCCCCACATAACCTCCGTATAAGCAGTGTGAGCCACACATAGACTCTGTATACACAGTGTGAGCCCCACATAGCCTCTCTATATACAGTGTGAGCCCCACATAGCCTCTGTATATACAGTGTGAGCCCCACATAGCCTCTGTATATACAGTGTGAGCCCCACATAGCCTCAATATATACAGTGTGAGCCCCACATAACCTCCGTATAAGCAGTGTGAGCCACACATAGCCTCTGTGTACACAGTGTGAGCCCCACATAGCCTCTGTATATAGTGTGAGCCCCACATAGCCTCCGTATATACAGTGTGAGCCCCACATATGCTCTGTATATATAGTGTTAGCACCACATAGCCTCCCATATACAGCTTGAGCTCCAAATAACCTCACATATACAGAGTGAGTTCCACATAGCCTCCCATATACAGCGTGAGCTTCAGATAGCCTCCCATATACAGTGTGAGCCCTATACAGCTTCCCATATATACAGTGTGAGCCCCACATAGCCTCCGTATATACAGTGTGAGCCCCACATAGCCTCCCATATATACAGTATGAGCCCCACATAGTCTCTGTATATACAGTGTGAGCCCCAAATAGCTTCTGTATATGCAGTGTGAGCCCCAAGTAGCCTCCCATATATACAGTTTGAGCCTCACATAGCCTTTGTATATACAGTGTGAGCCCCACATAGCCTTCATATATACAGTGTGATCCCCACATAACCTCCGTATAAGCAGTGTGAGCCACACATAGCCTCTGTATACAGTGTGAGCCCCTCATAGCCTCCGTATATACAGTGTGAGCCCCACATATGCTCTGTATATATAGTGTTAGCACCACATAGCCTCCCATATACAGCTTGAGCTCCAAATAACCTCCCATATACAGAGTGAGTTCCACATAGCCTCCTATATGCAGTGTGAGCCCTATACAGCTTCCCATATATACAGTGTGAGCCCCACATAGCCTCCGTATATACAGTGTGAGCTCCACATAGCCTCCCATATATACAGTATGAGCCTCACATAGTCTCTGTATATACAGTGTGAGCCCCAAATAGCTTCTGCATATGCAGTGTGAGCCCCACGTAGCCTCCCATATATACCGTATGAGCCTCACATAGCCTCTGTATATACAGGGTGAGTCCCACATAGCCTCCGTATATACAGTGTGAGCCCCACATAGCCTCCCATATATACAGTATGAGCCCCACATAGTCTTTGTATATACAGTGTGAGCCAAATAGCCTCCAATATACAGCATGAGCCCCCTCAATATACAGTGTAAGCCCCACATAGCCACCATATATACAGTGTGAGCACCACATAGCCTCCTATACACAGCATGAGTCCCCCTGTATAGAGTGTGAGCCCCACACAGCGCCCTACATACATACGAACATTCCATATACATGTCACGCTGTCTCTGGGTACTGGAGGTAGGGGGCCTAAGCTGACCCTAAGCTGGGGCCCTGACTAATCCCTCTACCTGGAGGTACTGTTAAAGGTACAGAGGTCCAGGCCGCCAGCGTAACCCCTACCTCCTGAGGATCCCTGCACCTAAGTAATCTAGTCCTGAGAAGGACCCCTGATCACAACAAAAGGGGACAGGTAATAATATGCCCACACTCAGTACTTAGACGAACGAGACAGTACAAGGGTAAAACCAAAACCACCTAGCATACAAAAACTACACAACTACAACAGAGGGAACACCAACAGGAAAGGAGATAAATGATAAAGCGAGGAAGGGAAAAAACACTCCAAATACACTTAGCTCTGAAACTCCAAATACCACGATCCGCTCTGTTAGTCTGCATGAAATGCTTTCACCGACACTTCCCCAACAGACCGGCAGGCATTTGAAGGAGTCCCACTACAGCAGCATAGATTGCAGCTGGGCGAGGCTGGACCTCGTCTAGCACAGAGAGAGAGAGAGTTAACTCCCTCACTGCCGAAAAACACAAAGCACCAAAAACTCAGCTGCGAGAAGTCAGGCTGTGTAATCGTGACGATCTTCGTGGCGACACACCCGTGACAATACATGAAAAAAACACCACATACTTACCTCGCTCCCTTTCTCTCGGCGTTCTGCCTCTGCTCCTGTCTCCAGTGCACTGACTCTCCGCAGTGCACAGGTGACGAAATGAAATTACGTAATCGCATCAGCTGTCTCACATGCTGATTGGTGGAAGATGGAGTTGGCGGGCCCTCCTCCAACATTGTATTCACCGCTGTCTGCATCCTATGGTTGCAGATACCGGTGACGTAGACGGCGGCGATGACGGCGGTGTGGAGTGCGGTCAGGCGGGGAAGGGAACTTCTGTGCAGCTTGTGGGCCACTGTTTCAGCCATTCAGTTGTCTCTGTCCGTGGGCTGGACTGGAACAGCTAAAGGGCCGGATGTGGCCCGAGGGCCACACTTTGCCCAGGTCTGGTCTAGACAACCACTTTAACTGGTTCTTTTTGCACCTTAGACCACTATATACAAAATACTAGTGATTTTCTGGTGAGTGGTTCTTGGGCAGCAACAGAGATGCAGGGTGATGTGGACCCCTGGTGATGTGGACCTCACAGATTGGACATTTATGGCATATCCTATGCTCACAGAGATGTGTGCCTGGTGGGTATATGGAGGCTTAGAGGTTCTTGTAGCTCCATACTGGGAGGCTTTTTGCCGTCATACGGTGTCATTATACAGCACCATGTTACATATTGATATGCATTATATGGAATCAGACAAATATATACCTCAGTAAGCTTCCTTATCAAATCAAGACCAAATAGATTTAATATACAAATACTTTGTGTGCTGTAATATAGTACAGAGCAATAATACATTCAGTATGAGACTTTAACAGTATTACAAAAGAAGCAAATCATTATAATGGCATGTGATCTTAAACAATCATTGCAATTTAAGAAAAAAACAGGGATAAAATAATCAGTTCATAATTAGGGTATACACCGCATTCCAAATTATTATGCAAATGCTTTTTTTCTGTGATTTTCCTTAATGGTCAATGCAAATGAGTCAGTATAATGTTCAAATCATCAACCGTTAGAGTATATATCAAATTTTATTGGACAAACCTCCAAATGATAACAGGATTTTTTTTCAAAACTCAAAATTCATTGTTCCAAATTATTTTGCACAACAGTTTCCAAACATTTTATAGGTTGTAAAGAACTGACCATTCATTTGTTGAATTTGCAGCATTAAAAGGTCACATTTACTGAAATCAAACGCTTTTTCAATCAAAAACATCTTAACAGGCCAAGTTACATGATAACATAAGACCCCTTCTTTGATATCATCTTCTCAATTCTTACATCCATTGAACTCATGAGTTTTTGCATAGTTTGTGCTTGAATTTATTTGCAGGATGTCAGAATAGCCTCCCAGAGCTGCTGTTCCAATGTGAACTGCCTCCCACCCTCATAGATCTTTTGCTTGAGGATACTCCAAAGTTTCTTAATAGGGTTGAGGTCAGGGCAAGATCGGAAGCCACACCATGAGTTTCCCTCCTTTTTTGCCCATAGCAGCCAATGACTCAGAGGTATACTTTGCAGCAAGAGATGGTGAACTGTCATGCATGAATATGATTTTGCTATGGATGGCACGATTCTTCTTTTTGTACCATGGAAGAAAAAGGTCAGTCAGAACCTCTATATGTTTGGCAAGGTAATTTACACCTTAATGGACCCTAATGGGGCCTACCAGCTCTCTCCATGATTCCTACCCAAAATATGACTCTGCCACCTCATTGCAGACGTCACAGCCTTGTTGGGACATGGTAGCCATCATCAACAATCCACTACTCCATTCATCTGAACCATACCCTCTAACTCAGCAGCATGCACAAACATATAACTAAATTCCCTGCCTAACCAGCCCTCTGTAATGTTATTCAGTTTAATTAATGTTTTAAAAAAGCATTTATAAGGTCCGCTTTTCTTATGCTAATTAGGGCTTTGACTAGTCGATGGAGCGTTAGTTGCCCCAGACTAGTCAGCCCTCTTTCCATGTTATCACGCCCCTGTGGACATGATAACATAATTTGCATGCCCCGGCGTCATCTCTAGCTTAAGCAAATCTCAAGCATGCACGCTGCTCATTTCGACAGCGTCTCTGTGCCTCTGTAGGTGTTTGCTTCCTGGCTTCAGAGGCGCACTGCCCAAGACCGGAGGTTCAGAAGATGGCTGTACAGGCAAAAGCCCTGATTTCAGCGATATATCACTTACTTTACTGGGTTCTGCACTATCAACCCCTGCACTACAACGCCCAGCACAACCTACCCCATCTACACTGCCCTGGAGCTAAGCTCTACCTGTGGAGAGCCACACCATCCCTGCTGCACTCACATCAGCTCCAGAGGACTGCTCCACAGCGGCAGCTCCACATAGCCGCATACCACAGGTGGCGTCATGAACTTTATACAATCACTATAAATCCCCTATACATAACCCCTTTTTATTGATCGCCCTGGGTAACGGACCGGGTCACCGCCACTGTGACATCCCCCAGCATCTACCGGCCCGGCACCGGGTACCCCACGGCCCAGGGGGCGAGTCACTCAGAACTAGTGATGATCGAGCATGCTCCTTACTCGAGATTTACGAGCATGCTCGGGTATTTTCCGAGTATCTTCAGCAAGCTCAGGTGTTATGTTTCAGTCACACTGTGCTCATGATTTGCGACTGTTTGACAGCTTTAATACATGTGAGGAATGCCTGTTTTTTAGACATTCCTCACATGTATTAAAGCTGTCAAACAGTCGCAAATCATGAGCACTGAGTGACTGAAACATAACACTTGAGCACGCTGAAGATACTCGGCGAGCACCTGAGCATGCTCGCCAAAAGGGTTAACAGAACATACTCGCTCATCACTACTCAGAAATTTTTTAGGATTTTTAGGATGTTGGTTTGTTTTCAACAATTATTTTTCTTTACCTACAAAACAATATTCTTGTATCTTCTTATCCTATCAGAAAGGATGAAATGGGAAGAACAAAACTGACTGCTGTAAATACAGCGTAAGAGTTTTCTTTTATCATGAATCCCATATATAATGATAATATTGGAATCTGAGAGTCCTCATACCTTATGTATAATGATGAATCGTATCTTGAGGACATGAGCTACATGATTTAGTATTACAATCTAAGTTTGCCAGCTTGACCAACCTTCACTATGGTTTTGTAGAAGCTAGTGCTTAAAGGCAGTACTTTCCATGCTGTGAGGAAAGATTAGATTAAATGACTCTAGTGCCTTACAGCAATTATTAGCTATGCTCTTCTTTACATTTAGCTAGTATTACAAGGATATGAATTGTACATGAGCTACATAAAATATAAATGCTTTTATCAAGAACCAATAAATATAATTTTGTAGATTAAAGGGAACCTGTCACCAGGTTTTTCCTATATAGAGTAGGGTCGACGGCACGGCGAAGTTTTGTAGTGTTTATGCACCAGCGCTCTTTGGCCTTTCGCATGCACATTACAGTACTTTGCTCTGCCCTCGGCAGGGCAGATAGAAGTGCACCTGCGAGGGAGCGCGATGGAGGACGCTGTGTGGATGACGTAGGATCCGAAGGAGGATGGTGATCGCAAGAAGAGAGGAGACAATGGATCAAGAACAGAGATGCCCACCGGTCAGACTGCGCCGTATGTGAGTATAATAAAGTGTCATTTTGGTGTTATGCAGAGCGCATTGGGGACATATATACAAGTACAGGTGCTGGTCCTACATAATATGGGAAAAACTCATTGACAGGTTCCATTTAAAAAAACCTGTCACCAGGTTTACACAAAAAAATAAGCAGCTTTGTAATTTATCTTATCAGAGAAATCTGCTTATTTAACTTCTCTCGTAATTCATGGGTAAAATCTGTATTCAGTGGAGACATTTCCCATTTTACTGAGATTGAAGATGATAGTTGGTGCTTTTAACGTTCTATAGAGGGGGTAGGATGAGGGAAGAACTAGAGGCAGACTCAGATATTCTGCTGCATGTTTTCCTGAAACGACAGTTACAGTTCTCCATAGAACTTTATGAGCACCAGCTGCCACGTCCTATCTAAGTAATGGGAAATTCTGTATTCACTGAAAACTCATTTTATACCAATGAATTGAGAATGTTGGTTATTCATGATCAATTCAGGAGAAGAAAGAAAATTTCTCTAATAAGATATATTACAAAGTTTCGTATTTTCATATTTACTCTTTATTTATGGGGAAAAAATTAAAATGACGGTTAGTCTTTAATTTAACCCCTTAACGACCATGGGTCTTTCTGTTTTTGTGTTTTCCTTTTTTTTCTCCCCTTCTTCCCAGAGCCAGAACTTTTTTAATTTTCGTTCAATATGGCCGTGTGAGGGCTTATTTTTTGCGGGACAAGTTGTACTTTTAAACGCCATCACTGGTTTTACCATAGCTTGTGCTGGAAAACAGGAAAAAAATTCCAAGTGCGGTGAAATTGCAAAAAATATACAATTCCACGGTTGTTTTTTGGGTCCTTTTTTTTACCACGTTCACTTATTGCTAAAGCTGACGAGCCATCATTATTCTCCAGGTCATTACGAGTTCGTAAACACCAAACATGTACAGGTTCTTTTTTATATAAGTGGTGAAAAAAAAATCCAAAGTTTGCTAAAAAAAAAGTAAAAAAATTAAGCCATTTTCCAATACCCGTAGCGTCTCCATTTTTCGGGATCTGGGGCCAGATGAGGGCTTATTTTTTGCGCACTTGGCTGACATTTTTATTGATACTATTTTAGGGTAGATCCGATGTTTTGATCGCCCTTTATTGCATTTTATTGCAATGTTGCAGCAACCAAAAAAACCTAAATCTGGCGTTTAGAATTTTTTTCTCGTTACGCCGTTTATCGATTGGATTAATTTTTCTTTTATATTGATAGATCGGGCGATTCTGAACGCGGCGATACCAAATATGTTTATATGTTGTTTTTTTTTAATTATTTTATTTTGAATGGGGTGAAAGGGGGGTGATTTCAACTTTTATATATTTTTTTTTTTATATATATTTTTAAAAACATTTTTTTACACTTACTGCTTGCTTCAATAGTCTCCATAGGAGACTAGAAGCAGCAATTGTCTGATTGCTTCTACTGCATACAGGCGATGAGCAGATCGCTTGTATGCAGCAGAAATGCTCCCTTGCTATGAGCGCCGACCACTAGGTGTCGCTAATAGCAATTGAGACATGACAACCACAGGCGTCTGCTGCAGACCCTGGGTTGTCATGCTCACCCATCGATGACCCGCGATCACGTGACGGGGTCACCGTTGGGTGGGGCTTAGGACGCGCTTCCCGGAAGCGCGAGTTGAATTCCGCTGTCGGAGATTGACAGCGGCATTTAAAATGTTAACAGCCGCGGGTGGATCTCGATTCCACCCGCGGCTGTTGCGGGCACATGTCAGCTGTAAGAATCAGCTGACATGTGGCCGGTTCAGTGCGGGCTCAGCGCCGGAGCCCCCGCTGAACCGGCCTTTCCGACCAGGTGCGTACTATTACTGACCTGGTTGGAATGGAAAGGGGTTAAGAATATTATATTACACTGCAGTGAGATTTTATGTTCATGTTGGCCTTACAGAAAACCTGTCAGCATGATTTAGCAATGTAATGCATGGCCATAATGGCACTGCTATACAGATTAAATCAATACCTTTACTGAAGAAATCCGCTCTGTGGTTGTTCTTTAATCTGTATTTGAAGTTTTCGGGTAATAAGCTTTAGGTGCATAGGGGCGGGAACGTGGGTAGGGTCTTCGGCTCCTGCCTGAACCCCTCCGTCTGCCTCTAGAGTCTGTATGACAGGTCACCTGAAAATAAACGACTTTGTATCATATTTCTTCAGAGAAATCTACTACTTTCTCTGCCAGGGTTGCTCATTCATTCTCAAAATTCTCAAATCCCAAGTAAAATCTGTATTCAGTGAAGACAGAGTTTTACATTACTTAGATAGGAGATGGCAGCTGCTACTGATAAGATTCTATGAAGTTTCAAATACCCAGAGGGCTACAGGACGGCCTCTCCGGCGAACACTCAATCTAGGTGCAGTACCTTGACTGACCTGAGAGGCAAGGGGGCGCCAGAGAGTTGTGTCTGTATCGTGGCGTCACGGATTGGTGACGTGTAAGGGACAACACACCACCGTGTTTTCCCCCGCTGGTAGCAGCTTCCTAGCATTACTTACTCTAGGTGCAGTACCTTGACTCACCTGAGAGGTAAGGGGGCGCCAGAGAGCTGCACCCACCGGCATTTCATCACATTTCATCACATCGAATTCAAACAGTCCCTCACTACCCTCAAGGTCACACTCACTGCAGCAAAACCAACATACTTCGCATCTCTCATATCCTCCCTGTCTCACAACCCCAAACAACTATTAAACACTATTCAGCAGAAGATTGACACCATCAGACAAAGCTTTTGCCTAAAGCCCCCACAGCCCCTCCCCACATCTACTCAACCCTCTTCCTCCAAAACCACCTTCTCCACCATTTCTGAAGATCAACTTTCCTCCTTACTCTCCAAATCACACCTCACCACCTGTAAACTTGACCCAATCCCGTCCCACCTCATCCCAAACCTTACCACTATCTTCATCCCAGCCCTAGCCCACCTCTTCAACCTGTCACTAGCAACTGGTGTCTTCCCCTCATGCTTCAAACATGCCTCAATCACACCCATCCTCAAAAAGCCCTCCCTTGACCCATCCTCTGTGTCTAGCTATCGCCCCATATCACTTCTCCCCTATGCCTCAAAACTACTGGAACAGCATGTCCATTCTGAACTGTCCTCCCACCTCGCCTCCTGCTCCCTCTTTGACTGCCTACAATCTGGTTTCCGACCGCACCATTCTACTGAAACTGCACTGACTAAAGTCACCGACGACCTACTAACCGCCAAATCTAAGCAACACTACTCTGTCCTCCTCCTCCTAGACCTGTCATCTGCCTTTGACACAGTGGACCATTCCCTCTTACTACAGACTCTCTCATCTCTCGGCATCACAGACTTGGCCCTATCCTGGATCTCCTCATACCTAACAGACTGGACATTCAGTGTCTCCCACTCACACACCACCTCCTCATCTCGCCCCCTATCTGTCGGTGTCCCCCAAGGTTCAGTTCTAGGACCGCTGCTCTTCTCCATCTACACCTTCGGCCTGGGATAGCTCATAGAGTCTCACGGCTTTCACTATCACCTCTATGCTAATGACACACAGATCTACCTCTCTGGACCCGATATCACCTCCTTACTAACCAAAATCCCACAATGTCAGTCTGCTATCTCATCCTTCTTCTCTGCCAGATTTCTAAAACTTAACATGGACAAAACAGAATTCATCATCTTTCCGCCATCTCATTCAACCCCCCCAACTGACCTATCTATCAACGTCAATGGCTGCCCACTCTCCCCAGTCCCTCAAGCTCGCTGCCTTGGGGTAACCCTGGACTCTGAACTCTCCTTCAAACCTCATATCCAAGCCCTTTCCACTTCCTGCCGACTCCAACTCAAAAATATCTCCCGGTTCCACACATTCCTTAACCATGAATCTGCAAAAACACTAGTGCACGCCCTCATCATCTCCCGCCTTGACTACTGCAACTTCCTGCTCTGTGGCCTCCCCTCTAACACTCTCGCACCCCTCCAATCTATCCTAAACTCTGCTGCTCGACTAATCAACCTGTCCACCCCGCTATTCCCCGGCCTCTCCTCTCTGTCAATCCCTTCACTGGCTCTGTGTCACCCCAGGCCTGGATGCCACAAATATTAAAGGCTGTGTCTGAGAGCAGGAGGGAGGTTCCCTGGTCAGGGACCATTAGCATGCAGCACCTCCTGTCCCAGGCCAGTAGGGGGAGCAGGCTGCCCCTATAAAAGCTGGAACTGAGGGCAGGGTTAGAGAGACCAGGACCCACTTCTGAAGCATCCAGAAGGGTTCCCAGAGGAAAGGGACAGGTCAGCAGCAGCTGAGGAGTCCGGGAGGCAGAGGAGGAACAGCAAGCCAGGGACAGAGGCGACGAGAGCCGGTCCTGGCTGAGAGAGAACTACACAACCGGACACTGGGGTCCGAGGCTGTCAGGGTTGCAAGCCCGTCAGCAGATAACCAACCTGCGAGGGATTTCAGGTCCCTTGGCCTGAGAAGCCTGGAGGCTCCGCCACACAGAGGGACCGGTACAGCACGGAGAAGCAACAGGTACCTAAGGCCCGAGTCGCAAGCCATACAGGCGTAGTACACGGCCAGCTCAGGGACGTGGGCTATCACACCACGAAAAGGGGGATAGTCAGCAAGGGCAGAGAGAGAACGGTAGGCCTACCCACTCACCCTGACCAGTGGGGCTCGCCCGAATGCTCTCAGACACCCAGGCCCATTCCTACCCTGTACTCCTGTTGGGTCATTAGTACTAACTACAATAAAGACCCTGGACTGTTTGAAGCAGACTCTGAACCCTTATTATTGCGGCTTGCACCATCACCCCCAGCATCCTATTACACTGCCCTGAGGCTACACCCTTCCCGTGGGGAGTTATCCTATCCCTGTGCTGCATACCAACATCAGCCTCAGCGGTCAGCCTTGCAGCGGCGGTCATCCCTGACCGCAATCCACGGGTGGCGTAGTCGGACATTCAAAACCCTACAAATAGACTGCCACAGCATTTGGTCTGACCACCCTGAGCCACGGGATCGGGTTGCCACTACTACCCCCATCATCGCACTAAAGCCCGGTTCCGGGTGCCCCACGGCCCAGGGGGTGAGTCAGTTTTGGCGTAGTCGGCAGGATTGTGACCAACCCGCCACAAACGGGTATTGCGTGCCTGAAAAAGACTTCATACTTACCTGAAAAAGAGGTTTCCCGCCATCCGGAGCCGTTTCCCGCCATCTTCAGCCGTTTCCCGCCATCCTCAGCCGTGTTCCCCCCATCGGGCGCCATCTTCGGGATGCCGCGCGGGAAGAAGAGGGGCGTGGACGTCCAAAACCGCGAGAGACCTGAAGCCCCGCCCTACGCACCGACGCTGCGCAAGGTCCTGGAAGGAGTGAGAGCGACGCTGACGTCACCAGGACGCGACGCAAGGTCCTCGCCCGGAGCAGCACCAGCGGAGCCGCGGCCTACGGAAGAGGATCAACGGAAGGTAGGCCACACTTAACTAGGGGGGAGGAAGATGACGGACGCGGAGAGACCTTCTACCACCAGCGTGGCTGCAGCAGCGGTGATGCCGTTCTCCATGCCCTACATCCCTGGAGCGGCCTGGCTGCCCCAATACTCAGGGGAATCCCATACATTAACTGACTTTAAGGAAAGACTGCACAGTTTATTTAAAGTTTATCCCCTGACAGAAGAACAGAAAGTGAGCTTTCTGACGGGGCAGCTAACCGGTGCAGCCCAGCGGGAAGTGAAATCATGGTCAAATGAGGAGAAAATGACTGTAAAGGACATTCTGACCCGGCTGCGGAGTACCTTTGATACCCGTACCTCAGCAGAAATCAAAATGCGGTTCTATGGCTGTAAGCAGTGAGCCCAAGATAGTATCAGAGACTATGCCTTGAACCTTCAAGAAGCTCTGGGAGCAATTAAACCAGCTGACCCTGGCAGCGTGCAGGACACCGATAAACTGTTGACTGACTAGTTCATAGAAGGTCTGCTGTCCAGCGCCCACAGAACCCAGCTGCGCCTCATGGCCCTACAGAACCCCGATCTGACTTTTGCGCAGTTCAAGGATAGGGCAATCCGGGTGCTCCGAGAACCTGCACCAAGTGGCGCTGTAGTTCCCCGGCGCCCTGCCATCACTTACCACCAGGAGGCAGCGCCCTACCCCGCAGACCTTGTGGGGGCTGATGCACAGGCCCTAAATCCATCCCAGCCCACAAACCTGCACCATCAGGTCCAAGAACTAACAAAGAGTGTGGCTGCATTGACCAGGACCGTACAGTCGTTGCAGGTGGAGCCGTCAAGACCAATCAAGTTGGCTTCCAGTCCGGAGGATGTCCCGTGGCGTCAACAGAGGAGGATCCCGTCGTTCAGAGGGAGGCCCGCCGACCGTTACACTGAGGATGGACAGCCGATTTGCCACCGTTGCAGTCAGCCAGGACACATAGCAACCCCCAGGCATAAGGTCATCAGGCCCGTCTAATTGGCGTGATAAGTACGTGGGGGGACGCCCGGTCTTACCTGTAGTGCTGGACGGTATCCCCATGAGTACACTGCTGGACACCGGGTCCCAAGTGACTACCATCCCCTACGTACTTTTCAAGCGGTACTGGAGTGACGCGGATATAACCCATTATCCAGACGATGACTTAAGCATCATCGCCAGCAATGGCCAACCCGTGCCGCAGGTGGGGTTCAAAGAGATGACCATCAAGATTGGTAAGGTGGAACTGCCGGCACAGGGAGTGATCATTGTGGACATTGACCGTCGTGAAAGTCACCCTAAAATAACTTTGGGTACTAATGTGATTGAAAACTGTCTTTCAGAAGTAATTGTGATTTTGCAGCAGGTGGGGATGAATGCGAGCTCCAGCCAACAGAGGGTCCTCCAGAAAGAGATAAGAGCCCTGATGAGACGGCAACAGGTAGAACTGTCTGGTGGTGAGATCAGTAGCGTGAGGATGAGCGACCCGTTCCCCATTGCCATGCCTCCCAAAAGTGAAATGATGATCTGGTGTCGGACTGCAATCGGGTTAAGAGGGAGAGACTACCAAGCCATGGTAGAACCCGTGTACTCAGACAGCAGGCCCACCATTTTGACAGCCAGGGGGGTGGTTGATGTCCGCCATGGAAGGGTGCCCGTCCGGATCTTAAACATCGGGGAAAGGGAAATACACTTGCCCCGGTACGCTACACTAGCCAAAATGTTTGCCGTCGAACACAATGCTATCAGGGTCGTGGAACCCTTGCCTCCATCTCCCCCGGTGGAGGGTAATGGCTCCCAGAAACACAAGGAGGACTGGTGCCAGAAACTCCATGTGGGTGCTGACTCCACTCCCTCGCACCAATAACGAGGAGTCTACCGGGTGGTTCAGGAGTACGAGAGAATTTTTAGTAAGCACCCGCTAGACTTCGGCCGAGTAAAGGGAGTAGAACACCACATCCCCACGGGGAGCCACCCACCAACAAAAGAGAGACACAGACCTGTACCCCCTGCACATTATCAGAACGCAAAGGGCATGCTGAGAGAAATGAAAGAAGCTGGGGTCATTAGAGATAGCTGTAGCCCCTGGGCAGCCCCCTTGGTTCTCCTTGTCAGCCTCCGCCTTCAGCACCCCGATGGGATTGAGCGAATTCAACTGTATGCCCTTCGGGCTCTGCAATGCACCAGGGACCTTCCAGAGGCTGATGGAATGCTGTCTAGGGCACCGAAACTTCGAGACGGTCCTACTTTACCTGGACAACGTGATCGTCTATTCGAAGACCTACGAGGACCATCTAAAACACCTGGCAGAGGTGTTCGAAGCCCTGGCAGGCTATGGCCTGAAAGTGAAACCATCAAAGTGTCACCTGTTGAAACCGAAGGTCCAGTACCTAGGGCACGTGGTGAGTGCAGAAGGAGTAGCCCCCGACCCCGACAAGGTCACAGTAATCAAGAGCTGGCCAAGCCCCTCAAACATCAAAGAAGTGAGGCAGTTCCTCGGGTTGGTAGGCTACTACCGAAGGTTCATCCCCGGGTTCACTAAGATGGCAGCTCCAATGCAGGACCTCCTGATAGGTCAATCCAAATCCAGAAGTCAAAAGCCACCCTTCAAGTGGGACAAGCTGGAAGAGGAGTCCTTCCGTCAGTTGAAGATGGCCCTAACGGGGGATGAGATCCTGGCCTACCCCGATTATGGCCAGCCTTTTATCCTCCACACAGACGCCAGCAATGTGGGGCTGGGAGCCGTGCTGTCACAGAACCAACAGGGCAGAGAAAGGGTGATCGCGTATGCCAGCCGGAAGCTGAGGCCCACTGAAAGAAACCCGGAGAATTACAGCTCCTTCAAGCTAGAATTCTTGGCAGTGGTGTGGGCCATCATAGAACGGTTTAAGCATTAGTTAGCCTCCGCAAAGTTCACTGTGTACACGGACAACAACCCGCTGACACACCTGGACAATGCAAGACTAGGTGCCCTAGAACAGCGGTGGATGGCCTGGCTATCCAATTATAACTTCACCATCAAATACCGGGCCGGCAGAACCAATGCCAACGCAGACGCCTTATCAAGAATGCCCCACCTACCTGAAGGAGAAGAAGACTCGGAAGAGAAGGAGGAAGTAGAGCTCCCTGCGTTCCACCGGTAATGGGCCACTCAGTACTCTCACCGGGTAAGAGACAAAGACCTAACCACCATCATATTCAATCCCTTACCCCACCACGGCTGGGCTGAAACGCAAGATAGTGACCCTGCAGTTCGCCTGCTGAAAGACCTGTTAACCCAGGCAGACGCTAACCCTGGCCCGGACGCTCCAGAGTAAGCCAAGCAGTAATGGAAGGAGAAAAGCAGGCTATTCCTCTACGAGGGCAAGCTGTGCAGAAGGCTTGTCAACCACCAGACGCATGAGCTGACCTGGCAGGTAGTGGTCCAGAGGCGAGATGCAGCAATGATCCTGGAGGCCTACCATGACAGAGCGGGACACTTCAGGTGGAAGAAACTGGAGTTCCTACTGAGAGAGCGGTTCTACTGGGTAGGTATGAGAGGGGCCATAGAGAAGTGGAGCAGGGACTGCGGCCCATGCCACCTCAGAAGGAAGGACCGTACCAGCCAGAAGACACCCTTGAGGCCCATCGTCACCAGGCAGCCTCTTGAGCTAGTAGCTCTGGACCATGTGAAGTTGGCTCCAAGTCGGTCCGGCTACGTCTATGCCCTCACGATTGTGGACCATTACTCCCGGTTCCTGGTGGTGGTTCCTGTTAAAGACCTGACAGCCCAAACAGCGGCCAGAGCCTTCCAGCAACACTTCTGCCGTCCACACGGGTATCTTGAACAGGTCTTGATAGATCAAGGTCCAGCGTTTGAGGCGGAAGTCTTCCAGGAGTTCTGCAACCTCTACGGCTGTAGGAAGATTCGGACAACGCCTTACCACCCGCAAACCAACGGGCTGTGTGAGAAAATGAACAATATCATCATTGATCTCCTCAAGACGTTGCCCCTGGAAGAACGCAGCCTGTGGCCGTAGAAGCTGCCAGACCTGATTGACTTGTACAACCATATCCCGGCGAATGCTACAAACTGTACCCCGGCTTACCTGATGCACGCAAGACCACGTAAGCTGCCGATAGACCTGGAGATGGGAGTCCTGACACCCGAAGACACCTCCCCAGACGCGGACTGGGATACGGAACGGCGGCTACAGTACAAGAAGGTACAGGAGAGTGTGGAGAGGAGTCTGGCTCAAGCGAGAGAAAAGCAAGAGAGGCTCTTCAACCAACACACCCCTGCTGGTCCCCTGGAGCCTGGAGAGCAGGTCCTGAAGTGGAAGAGAAGGCTTCACAAGCTGGACGACCAGTGGGAGAGGGACCCGTACACAGTACTGCAGTCCGACCACAATAACCCGAAGGTATGTGTGATTACCAAGGATGGAGGAGAAACCACTAGCACCGTCTCCAGAGACCATATAAAACGGTGCCCCGAGGAACTACAGAGTCCAAGTGAAGATCAAGATGACCTTGAACCCACAGAGGACAAGGAAGAAATGATCAGCACAGTTCTCGGAGAGTTCCCCCAGACCTGGACTCGGATAAATGGCGCGATAGTGGTACCCATCCTACACTTCCTTCAACCTACCCAGCAGGAGCCTACAGAAGAGCAAGCAGCCCCAGAGGCAGAAGAACCCATGCCAGCAGCCCAGGAGAGTCAACCCTCTGCTGACAGTGAGCCTGCCATGCCTGCGGTAAGCCAAAGGACCCGCAGACAGCTGCCTGCCCTGCCTGTAAACCCAACTAGCAGCTGTACCCTTAATACTAGTGGGGAAAGCCAGGTTAGACCACCACCAGACAGTGGGTTACGGAGGTCAACCCGGAGCACTAGGGGTCAAATACCAGCTCGCTGGAAGAACTAAATGTATAATGTGTATATTTAATGTGTTATGTTTGTACCCTGGTTACTAATAATGTTTCTCCAGTTTTCCTAGATGCAATGGACTGACAGGCTATGGACAGTGAATAACCGGAACACTTGGTGCCCTCTTTCGAAGTTGGCCACGGAAGAAAAACCTGTCCGGCGTGGCCTCCTTGTGGTCCAAAGTAGGTAGCTCAGCCTTGCCGTCACGCCCAAGGCCAGGAACTTGGGGTTTATAGGGACAGGTCCCCACATTTCTCAAAAACTTTGCCTTATGGGGTGAAATGGACACCCGGTCACAGACTACACTGTGACCTAAAGAACTCAATATGTGGTGTTGTTTGTTATTTCTTTCCCTGTTGTGTTTATGGTTATGTATTTATACCCTGTATTTGTGTTTCTTGTTTAGTCCCGGAGTACTAAAATTTACTAGGGGGGAATGTGTCACCCCAAGCCTGGATGCCACAAATATTAAAGGCTGTGTCTGAGAGCAGGAGGGAGGTTCCCTGGTCAGGGACCATTAGCATGCAGCACCTCCTGTCCCAGGCCAGTAGGGGGAGCAGGCTGCCCCTATAAAAGCTGGAACTGGGGGCAGGGTTAGAGAGACCAGGACCCACTTCTGAAGCATCCAGAAGGGTTCCCAGAGGAAAGGGACAGGTCAGCAGCAGCTGAGGAGTCCGGGAGGCAGAGGAGGAACAGCAAGCCAGGGACAGAGGCGACGAGAGCCGGTCCTGGCTGAGAGAGAACTACACAACCGGACACTGGGGTCCGAGGCTGTCAGGGTTGCAAGCCCGGCAGCAGATAACCAACCTGCGAGGGATTTCAGGTCCCTTGGCCTGAGAAGCCTGGAGGCTCCGCCACACAGAGGGACCGGTACAGCACGGAGAAGCAACAGGTACCTAAGGCCCGAGTCGCAAGCCATACAGGCGTAGTACACGGCCAGCTCAGGGACGTGGGCTATCACACCACGAAAAGGGGGATAGTCAGCAAGGGCAGAGAGAGAACGGTAGGCCTACCCACTCACCCTGACCAGTGGGGCTCGCCCGAATGCTCTCAGACACCCAGGCCCATTCCTACCCTGTACTCCTGTTGGGTCATTAGTACTAACTACAATAAAGACCCTGGACTGTTTGAAGCAGACTCTGAACCCTTATTATTGCGGCTTGCACCATCACCCCCAGCATCCTATTACACTGCCCTGAGGCTACACTCTTCCCGTGGGGAGTTATCCTATCCCTGTGCTGCATACCAACATCAGCCTCAGCGGTCAGCCTTGCAGCGGCGGTCATCCCTGACCGCAATCCACGGGTGGCGTAGTCGGACATTCAAAACCCTACAAATAGACTGCCACAGCATTTGGTCTGACCACCCTGAGCCACGGGATCGGGTTGCCACTACTACCCCCATCATCGCACTAAAGCCCGGTTCCGGGTGCCCCACGGCCCAGGGGGTGAGTCAGCTCCCCATTGCTCAGAGACTCCAGTTCAAAACCCTAACCATGACATACAAAGCCATTCACAACCTGTCTCCTCCATATATCTCTGATCTAGTCTCCCGTTACATATCCGCACGCAACCTCCGATCCTCACAAGATCTCCTTCTCTACTCCCCTCTTATCTCCTCCTCCCACAATCGCATACAAGATTTCTCCCGTGCTTCCCCCCTACTCTGGAACTCTCTACCCCAACGTATCTGACTCTCGCCTACCGTGGAACCCTTCAAAAGGAACCTGAAGACCCACCTCTTCCAACAAGCCTACAACCTGCAGTAACCACCGCTCCACCATACCGCTGCACGACCAGCTCTACCCTCACCTAATGTATCCTTACCCATTCCTTGTAGACTGTGAGCCCTCGCGGGCAGGGTCCTCGCTCCTCCTGTACCAGTCGCTGTGACATTGTGTTCAAGATTATTGTAATTGTACTCGTATTATACCCCTTTTTCACATGTAAAGCGCCATGGAATAAATGGCGCTATAATACTAAATAATAATAATAATAATGAAGACGGAGGGAGGAGGAGTGAAGAACTCTGCCTCTAACTCCATCTCCCCCCGTCTGTATAGGAGATTGCAGTTGCTACCGAAAAGATCCTATCTCAGTAATGTAACAATCTGTATACACTGAATACAGATTTAAACTGAGAAATTGAAAATTGGAATCTGAAAGATCAGTCCAAGAGGAGAAAGAAGCATATTTCTCTGATAAGATATACTACAAAGTTCCTTATATTCATCTGTATTAATGATTTATGAAATAAAAATTAAAACGATCGGTACTGCCAATCTGTTTCATCCAGTTCTGTTAATTTTACATTATTATACTGCTATTAAAAGAGCATTTTCATAAAGAAAAACCCTGTCCATATGACCTATTGGGGCATACATATATAAGAGACAGATTGTATTCGGGACCCCCTTCTATGAATCAGTGAACCAGAACAGAAAGATTTCAGCTGTCCTTGTATTGGAAGGGCAGCTATTCATATAAATAGCCACCATGTAATATTACATTTACCCTAAGGCCACGGCTCCACTATCAGTATTTGGTCAGTATTCGGTCAGTATTTTTTCTCAGGAGTGGGAGCCAAAACCAGGAGTGGAACAATCAGAGAAAAGGTATAATAGAAACAAGTCACCAATTCTGCATTTATCACCCACTCCTGGTTTTGGCTCCCACTCCTGAGAAAAAATACTGACCAAATACTGACCAAATACTGATAGTGGGGCCGTGGCCTTAGGGTTCTGCTGGGATTAGCTATCTCGCAGTTCCTTTCTACAGCGAAGTCAGGTGCTACAATCACTCGAGTTTAATATCACTACTAATTTATGCTATTCATTTTTAGTTATGTGTCACTCTAATTATTACTCAATGACGCACTTCCATGACAACTAGATGCCTCCGTTATTAGTGTTTTTATTCCATTAATGGAATACAGCACGGTAATTAGCAGCCATAAATTCTTTGTAGTGATCCTAAAGCACATCTCTAAAAGAAAATACCGAGCTTCATATATGACTGCGTGAGCACGTGAATAATGCTGTAAATAATTGATGAATATGTCTTGAATGTAAATTGCACTACTCAATTACAACAAAATGATAACATTAATAAAAAAAATAATATATTTAACATTTTAACGAATGTTTAAATGGATCAATTGGGTTTGTTAATATATTGAACAAAACCGATACAGGCTCCTTCATGACAAAGAAAATAATCTATACAGCTATTGTAATCCCTAATTTGTCAATATGTTATGTTACTTTCTATATGCCAGCTATATCCCAGCTTTATAAGATCATCGCAGAAAAAAGCAGCCTTATTTACAAAGACACAATATTAAATGCACTGCAGCAGCGCCATAATAAAGGCGGAGGTGCAAAATACTGATGAAACCAACACTCACACTCCGACCATTCATGGAGGGGCTGGTCACCTAGTATAACAAATGCTAAGGTTTGTATAGGGCACTAGTCACACAGAGAGATGCATTAGATGTGAAAAATCCGCAGGTAAAAAACGCACATGAGATTTTAGTGCATTTCTGCGGCAGAAACGCATCAAGAGCGCATGGTATCCCCATTTAAGTGGGGACTGTCTCTTGCATTTATTTCTGTCTTCTTATGTTTTTCAGGTATCCTTTTTTTGGACTACTTTGAATTCGGTGGATTACTGCGGACCTGCATGGGATTTTTTTTATTGTTAATAAATTGGTGAACGAGGGATAGTGTGGGGGAGACTTTATTCAAATACAGTTTTTTTTCTGTGTGTGTTTTTTCTTTTTTTATTACTAGATTAGTAATGGGGGTGTCTGATAGACACCTCTCCATTAATAACCCCAGGGCTTGATGTCAGCTGTGATTTTTGACAAATCAAAGCTGTTGTCAACCCCAACTACCATTACCCCGATTGCCACCCCACCAGAGCAATCGGGAAGAGCCGGGAAAAGCGCCAGAATTGGCGCATCTAATGGATGTGCCAATTGTGGGGCGGCTGTGGGCTTGTATTTTTAGGCTGGGAAGGGCCCAATAACCAGGGACCTTTCCAACCTGATAAGCCTACAGTTGTCTGCCTAACCTTGGCTGGTTATCAAAAATAGGGGGACTCCTTGTAATTTTTTTCATTTATTAGCTAAATACCATATTTTTCGGATTATAAGACGCACCGGACCATAAGACGCACCTAAGTTTTAGAGGAGTAAAATAGAAAAAAAAGTAAGCAAAAATGTGGTCATGATGCCCTGTTAAGGGAGAGGGGGTCTGCTGCTGACACTGTTATAGGGGTAATGTCCCCCAATTCTGTTAATATCTCCCATCCTGGTATATATGGCCCCCTCCTTCCTGTAATACATGGCCCTCATCCCCATCCTGATATGCATGGCACCCTTCATCCCCATCCTGGTATGCATGGTCCCCCTCATCCCACTTCCTGGTATGCATTGCACCCTTCATCCTGGTATGTATGACCCCCTTCATCCCTCATCCTGGTATGTATGGCCCCCCTCATCCCTCGTCCTGGTATGTATGGCACCCCTCATCCCTCTTCCTGGTATGTATGGCCCCCTTCATCTCTCATCCTGGTATGTATGGCCCCCCTAATCCCTCTTCCTGGTATGTATGGCACCCCTCATCCCTCTTCCTGGTATGTATTGCACCCTTCATCCTGGTATGTATGGCCCCCCTCATCCCCATCCTGGTATGTATGGCACCCTTCATCCCTCATCCTAGTATGTATGGCCTCCCTCATCCCTCTTCCTGGTATGTATGGCACCCCTCATCCATCTTCCTGGTATGTATGGCACCCTTCATCCCTCATCCTGGCATGTATAGCCCCCCTCACCTCTCTTCCCGGTATGTATGGCACTCTTCATCCCTCATCCTGGTATGTATGCCCCCCTCATCCCTCTTCCTGGTATGTATGGCCCCCTTCATCTCTCATCCTGGTATGTATGGCCCCCCTAATCCCTCTTCCTGGTATGTATGGCACCCCTCATCCCTCTTCCTGGTAT
Organism: Phyllobates terribilis; assembly: GCF_046119375.1. Lineage (NCBI taxonomy): Eukaryota > Metazoa > Chordata > Amphibia > Anura > Dendrobatidae > Phyllobates > Phyllobates terribilis. The sequence continues at coordinate 699,636,118 of NW_027362762.1, forward strand.
GTATTGCACCCTTCATCCTGGTATGTATGGCCCCCCTCATCCCCATCCTGGTATGTATGGCACCCTTCATCCCTCATCCTAGTATGTATGGCCTCCCTCATCCCTCTTCCTGGTATGTATGGCACCCCTCATCCATCTTCCTGGTATGTATGGCACCCTTCATCCCTCATCCTGGCATGTATAGCCCCCCTCACCTCTCTTCCCGGTATGTATGGCACTCTTCATCCCTCATCCTGGTATGTATGCCCCCCTCATCCCTCTTCCTGCTGTATATGGCACCCATCATCCCTCTTCCTGGTATGTATGGTACCCCTCATCCTTATATGTATGGCACCCTTCATCCCTCATCCTGGTATGTATGGAACCCTTCATCCTGGTATGTATGGCCCCCCTCATCCCCCTTCCTGGTATGTATGGCACCCCTCATCCCTCTTCCTGGTATGTATGGCACCCTTCATCCCTCATCCTGGTATGTATATGGCCCCCCTCATCCCTCTTCATGGTATGCTTGGCACCCTCTGATCCCCATCACACTGCACACAAAAAAGAAACAATTATACTCACCTCCTCTCTGCTCCAGCGCTGCGTCCTGCTCTGCTGCCGACAAGGATCTCACTGTGTGAGCCACGCATGGAGTAACTGCCATGCGGCCTCACAGTGCATGATGCTGTGCCAGAATAGTCACTGCTTCCCACGCCGGGACTGTGTGCGTGGGGAGCAGTGACTATTCACTCTTCTTAATAACATGCACACTGTACCCACAGCGCGGCTCCTGCTGCAGCCGGCGGTCATGTGTGCCTGCTATTAAAGACCATGAATATTCACTACAACCCACTCCCATGGGAGTGGGTTGTAGTGAATATTCATGGTCTCTAATAGCGGGCACACAGTTTAGTCAGCATGTGACTGCATGTATGCAAATCACCGGCACCAGAGAATCTTGACAGCGTGTAGTGCGCACTGTGAGAATTCAGAAGTCTGCAGTCACATAGAATGACTGCAGACTCATCACAAACGTGGACAACATTTTTAATGCTCCTAATATAAATAAAAATATAAAAATGTCAGCATCATAAAAAACATTTACATCCAGGTGCCTTATAGGTGACGCTGTTTCTGGAGTTGTTCTCTTTCTTTTCTTCCTCTTGTCCAGACACATGATGACTTGTCTCATCCACAGCTCGTCTCTGCAGACTTCTATCTTCTCCTGTCTTCTGCAGCACATCCCAACACGATGCCCTTAAAGATAGCAGAGTCGTTATAATGCTCCTGAATACAAATATCTGCCCTACATTGATCCCCTGAATAAATAATTGCTCTCACTATATTCCCTGCACAAAATATGACCCCCACACTGTCTCTCTTATGATACATGTTCTCACACTGCCCTCTCTTTTCCATACTGGGCCCCCTCTTCACACTGTCCTCACACTGCGTCCCACTTATAGGGCCCAGTCTCTATACTGTGCCCCCTCATTACACTCCCCCTCCTTAGCATACTGTTCCCTCCTAGCTGTGACCTTACACTGTCCCCCCATACTACACCCCTAACACTTCTCAGTCTCTATTCTGTGCCCATTCACACTTTTATTCCCCCATACTGACTCCTCACACTATTCCCCTCAATAGTCTCCTTACACGTTTCCCCTACCTCCTCATATTTCTTCCTCTCACATCCCCCCAACTCCCCATACTGTGTCTGCACACATCCCATCACCCTCGCTTCCCATACTGTGTCCACACACATTTTCCCCCTTGCTACCAATATGTTTGCACCCACCCCCACTCGCTCCCCACAGATTAAATCTCCCCCCTTCACACAGAATAAATCTCCCCCCTTAACACAGAATAAATCCCCCCTCCAAACTGAATAAATATCCCCAGTGCACAATGAATAAATATGCCCCCTGCACAATGAATAAATATGCCCCCTTGCACAATTAGTAAATAGCCCCCTGCACAATTAGTAAATAGCCCCTCTGCACAATTTATAAATAGCCCCCTGCACAATTAATAAATATCCCCCCTGCACAATGAATAGCCCCCCTGCACAATGAACAAATAGCCCTCCTGCACAATGAATAAATAGCCCCCCCGCACATTGAATAGCCCCTGCACAATTAATACATAGCCCCTGAACAATAAATAAATAGCCCCCTGCACAATTAATAAATCCCCCCCTGCACAATTAATAAATAGCCCCCTGCACAATGAATAAATCCCCCCTGCACAATTAATAAATAGCCCCCTGTATAATGAATAAATAGCCCCCCTGCACAATGAATAAATCCCCCATGCACAATTAATAAATAGCCCCCTGCACAATGAATAAATAGCCTCCCCTCTGCAAAATGAATAGCCCCCTGCACAATTAATGCATAGCCCCCTGCACAATGAATAGCCCCCCCTGCACAATTAATAATTAGCCCCCCTGCACAACTAATAATTAGCCCCCTGCACAATTAATAGCCCCCTGCACAATTAAGAAATAGCCCCCTGCACAATGAATAAATAGCCCCCCTGCAAAATGAATAGCCCCCTGCACAATTAATACATAGCCCCCTGCACAATGAATAGCCCCCCTGCACAATTAATAATTAGCCCCCCTGCACAACTAATAACTATCCCCCCTGCACAATTAATAGCCCCCTGCACAATTAATAATTAGCCCCCCTGCACAATTAATAATTAGCCCCCCTGCACAATTAATAGCCCCCTGCACAATAATTAGCCCCCCTGCACAATTAATAATTGGCCCCCCTGCACAATTAATAATTGGCCCCCTTGCACAATTAATAGCCCCCTGCACAATTAATAATTAGCCCCCCTGCACAATTTTTAATTGACCCCCCCTGCACAATTAATAATCAGACCTCCTACACAATTAATAATTGGCCCCACTGCACAATTAATAGCCCCCCACCCCGGCTGAATCTTAGGTGTCTTCAGCTCCATAGCTACAGGATCACTTACCACCAAGGCTCTGCTCTCTCCTGTGGGCACCGGTGAGTGACGTCAGCAGCGTGATCACATGACCTGACCACGCTGCTGACGTCACTCTAAGCCGATGGTCAGAACTTCAATTGTACTTGCGTCTTCAAGATGTAAGTACAACCAATGGGAGCCGGCACGCTGCAGCTTCTCTGAGCGGGCTGTCAGCTTGACAGCCCACTCAGAGAACGACCAAATCCCATTCCGGGGGGCGGCACAATGCTTCCGCCGGGGAGGACACCTCGGACCGCAACATTAGGCAGCCCAACAGCGCCCCCCTGCCGGCTGCGCCCAGGGCACACGACCTACCTGCCCCTCCTAGGTATGCCCCGGTCTCACGGATATCTATCTATCTATCTATCTTCACACATATTTAACACCTAAACATCTGTCATTTCTATTCGGCATTCTATTTCAGTACGTTGCACACGGATGCCACATGGATGCCAGAAATGGACACACAGACACGGATAGCACCAGTACTGTTTTTTCCAGTACCAGAAATATCAGAACGTGTGAAGGGGGCCTCAGACTGTTTTACAACAGGAAGACACAGGGTGTATTACATAGCCAGCCTCTGCCTGTAACTACAACGACCGGAGCATGCTCCAGTCACTGCAGATTAACAACTTTAATGCCACAGTCATTCTTTGACAGTGGCATTTAAATTATGTCAGTGCCGATGCGCACTGTCACTGACTTCCATCGTCTCCATCATGGGGAACCAATAGGCTACAATAGCAAACAGTAGCGTGCTGAAAGACCCTTATAACTGACATATTGGTCCTCCTGTAAAGATCAGATACAGGTTGAACTCCATAGCAGAATGATGATTTGCTATATAATGCAATACTGTAGTATTGTAGTATGTAGTATAAGTGATCAAATGATCCCATGTTCAAGTCCCCTTAGGAAAGTAAAAATAAAAGATACAGAACTACAGACAGAAAAATAAAAAGTTACGGGTCTCAGAAAATGGTGACAGAAACAAATTTTTTTTTACAGATTTCAGATTTTTTCAACTACTAAATTAACAAAAAACTGGACAAGTTTAATATCATCGTAATCACACTAACCTCAATAATTACTTTTTAGGACTATAAGAAGCATTTTTCCCCAAAAAAATTTGGGAGCAAAAAGGGGGGTGCGTCTTATAGTCCGAATGCAGGCTTACCATGGATTGCGACAGTGGTGGAGAAGGGTCCCTTCCTCAGGAAGCCGCCGGCGGCAGAAGTGTGGCAGTGCTTCGGGCCCGTTGTCGACAGTTATGGGGTGCTACGCCAGATGACCTGGCCTCCACAGTGACCAGACCTGAACTCAATCGAGATGGTTTGGGGTGAGCTGGAGAGTGAAGGCAAAAGGGCCAACAAGTGCTAAGCATCTCTGGGAACTTCTTCAAGATTGTTGGAGGACCATTTCCGGTGACTACCTCTTGAAGCTCATCAAGAGAATGCCAAGAGTGTGCAAAGCAGTCATCAAAGCAAAAGGTGGCTACTTTGAAGAACCTAGAATATAAGACATATTTTCAGTTGTTTCACACATTTTTGTTAAGTATATAATTCCACATGTGTTAATTCATAGTTTTGATGCCTTCAGTGTGAATGTACAATTTTCAAAGTCATGAAAATACAGAAAAATCTTTAAATGAGAAGGTGTGTCCAAACTTTTGGTCTGTACTGTATATGGTAGAATGAATGGTGTCATTCAAAACTACAACTCTACAGAATAACAAAAAAGTTATGGCTCTTAGTATAAGGGGAGGAAAAATTGAAAGCGCTAAAATTAAAAATTCCTGGGTCGCTAACGGATTAAACTTGCATTTTTTTTGTGTCTTTAAAGTCATAAAGAGCAGTATTTGGAGGCAGATTTTTCAATAATTTTAAAAGCAATGTAAAATTTTAGGTGTGATTTCATCCTAAAGTAAAAACAGCATGATGTAAACCTTGTAATTATGGCTTTAGACACATTAATGTCTCACAATGTCCTGTAGAGCTGCCTCATAAATTCAGTGTAATGATATATTGATATAAGACACTGGAAAGGTCAAGATTAAAAAAGACAAATCTATACAGATATTAACAATAGAGGCTGTGGGTAATAAAACTGCACTTTATGTGGCTAAGTAAAATGCCTCTGTGAATTAATTCATCAGGTAGAGAACTAGGAGTATGGAAGATTCGTCATACTTAATGAATAGCCCCAAGGAATAAGAAATGTGTTAAATTAAGAAGTCTTACACAGCTATAACACGACCACAGCTCTACACACAGACAGGCGATGAGTTCTACATTCATCTTACTATAACCACAATTATTATCACAATTACTATTGCAGTTATACACAGTCAGCTATAAAGTTGGACAGACACTGATAAAAGTCTCATGTCATGACCTAAAACAATTTCAGAGCCATATCAATGAGTAGTTTCAATTCTGGAGCTTCTGTAATTCTTTAATTCTGGAACAGTCTTTGAAGCGTAGAACTGTTATGCGCTTTGCAGAGGGACCCAGCAAGACTGGCGCCAAACCAGCAGAGGCGCAGCCACAGACGCATTTGGCACAAGCTGCCCAGCTATGCTAGCACTTGAGGACCGGGAATACTCTTTGTCCAGCTCCCAGTAAATGGAGGGGGAACTTTGGCAGAGCCCTTCCCAGGCCCACTGTCATCACTATATCTGGTGATGCAGCTGGTGCCTACACAAGAACCAGGTGAGTACCTCTGCAAGAGCCCCAGGAAGTGAAACCAGAAGAGAAAATGAGAAAACCCCTGAAAAGATAGCAAAACTAATGCTAGCACCTCTTACCACCACAGCACATAGGAGCTGCAGTAAACATCAAGGCACTGAGCAGGGGGCAGGATTATATAGCCCTCCCAATCATCCCCAGACAGCCAGTCCCTGCTAGCCTGCACAGCAGAATGATCACAATTCCACCATTGCTTAGTACCAGACAAAGCAGCGTCCTGCGTTGCCTGGAAACCAGGGAAATCAATGGCAGACACGGCGTCCAACGTCCTCACACATCCTACAACACCAGAACATGATGCTCAAAAACATTGGGACGCATAGTATCTCTGCTTTCAGGATCAGGACAATGGCGGCGCCTACGATCGGAGTAGCGCAGCACCAGACCTGCTCTATTCCCAAGTGGGAGCACAGAACCACGATTCCTAAAAAGAACCACATTTTTTTAAATGAAACCCTTTTCCCTATAACCATGGGTTTATCTCCAAAACTAACCCTGGTGCTCCTCTCCACCCTGTGTTCTAGCGCTACAAATTGCCTACTTAGCGGTGCCACCTAGCATCACCATGTCTATACTTTACTTAAAAGAGTTGTCTCACGAGACATTTAAGGAATATCCATAGAAGCTGCTCCTATACACTGTTCCAGTTGGGAACCCTACCATCAATGATTTTATTATTATTATTATTTACTTTTTAGAGTACCATTGATTCCATGGTGCAGTACATGAGAATGACTGTTGAGGTAGCAGCAAATGCGCTGCCTCTCTCCATCCATTTTTATAGGATTACCTGAATATAGCTGAGAAAATACTCTTGGCTGTAACTGTAAGTTGGATAACGATAAATGGAGAGAGCCGGTGCAAGCGCTACCACCTCTCCACTTATTAGTGTTTAAACACTGGGTTAAATAAGGCATCAGGGGACCTGTATTCTGCTGCACATTACGTACAGTATATGTCAGGGATCATTTCTGATTCTCTTGAGTAGAAAATAAAGCACTCTGAGAAATATTTGCCCCCAATATATGTGTATTTCATTTCAGCTTAAAAAATTACCATCTCAAGTTAGTATTGAAGGGGTGCAGATGCATGCATCAGCAGTGGTGTAGCTTGAAGCTTGTTGGTTCCAACGCAAAATTTCCAACAGAGAACCCAACTATTATGGGTCTTTAACCATATTGGTCTTGCTATATGGGCCAAAGTGACTATTTGGGCCCCCCATAAACTCCAAGCCTGAGTGCAGCTGCAACCCCTTCACCTATTATAATTATGCCCATGTGCATCAGCATTATGTAATTAGAGCATGCCATAGATTCCCTAATCTAAAAGGGTTTAGCGACTGTCGGTGAGTTTCATCCAATACTTTAGACTTTAACCCAATGGTTTGCAGATACCTTTTGTTTTGTAGATGAGGTTTACATAAAACAATATTAGCTACAAGATTTAATTACACCTTCGGTAGATGCAATGTCATTTTGAAAAATCTGCCAGTGAATTAACATCTTTCCAAGCGGGTTGTCTTGAATCATTTACAAGCGACGTGTCAGAGACTCTGGGTAGGGCACTGTTTTCTCAGAAGATGAATTTGTTAATAAGAGAACATACGTTATGAAAGTACTAACATTAATTGTGCCGAGAAGGCCAATCGTCCAAATAGCGACAAGGAACTTTAATAAAACACTCGTGAAAAATGAACCGTTAATTGGAATGAGGGTATGTATTATATATTAAAGGCCAGTTTCTTTCCTTATATATGTTCATTTTTGCTTAAAAAGAGGGAATACTTTTTATATTTAATACTTACCAACATTTAAAAACCTAAATAATTATTTCCTGAAAAATGACCAAATTGCAAAGAAATGCTTCAAATTAACCTAAACAGCGTCTCTAGAAAGTGAGGTTTGTGGGGCAATTCTGAGATTTGGACCATTGACTTAATAAGTGAAATGTAATTGACTTATCATCAGATCTCAAATAATCTAACCTCTATTTGTTATGTTCTGCTACCAAAGCTAAGGAAAGAGAGGAGATCTGTCCCTACTATAGGACTCAGCTGAATCCCTACGATGTAACAGGGAACCTGATCCTGCGATCAGACCTGCTAAAGTCCTAATCTAGTCTGTACGGAGACCTATAGATGTGGGGAGGGAATCCCTACAAGTACTAAGGACTGGGAGGAATATGGGACACCTCCTAACAGAAATAGTAGCAGACAGACGAACAAACAAAATAGATAGAACATAGAGGTCCGTAGACCAAGCAAACTAACAGAGCTAGATACAGAGCACAGGCTAGCTAGAAAGTAGATATACAATGAAGTCCAGCAAAGCCAGAAGGGCGGAGCAGGATTAAATAGGCCAACAAGGTCATGTGACCAGCAAAGGAAAAGAAACCTAACAGCAAGGTTCTAACAGTACCCCCCCTTCTAAGAGGATCCTCCGGATCCCCTAGGACCAGGCTTATCAGGAAATCTCCTGTGAAAAGCTCTGATAAGTCTGGACGCGGAAACATCATCTGACCTCACCCAAGAGTTATCCTCGGGTCCGAAACCTTTCCAGGCCACAAGATACTGCAAACTACCTCTATACCGTCTAGAGTCAAGGATGCGAGAAATTTCATATTCCCCGTCCTCCACCACCGGAGGAACAGAGGCAGAGGCGTCACCATCCGACACAACAGCTTTTTTTAACAGAGAGACATGAAAGACCGGATTAATTCTCCAGGAGGTAGGAACCTCCAACCTAACAGCAGATTGGTTGACAACCTGAAGCACCTTAAAGGGCCCTACAAACTTGGGACCCAATTTTTTAGAAGGAATCCTCAACCGCAGATTCCTAGAGGACAACCAAACCATGTCACCAACAGCGAACAAAACCTCCTGTCGTTTCCTATCAAAGTAGTCTTTAGATTTTCTGTTGGCCTCCTGAAGATTACCACGCACATCCGTCCAAACTCTTTCCAAATCACCGGAAAAATTCTCCTCCTCAGGCACGGCAGATCCCAACTTGGAGAACGACCCAAACGACGGATGTCTCCCAGAACAACAAAAAAAAGGCGAACAACCAGCAGAAGAAGATGTATGATTGTTCAGAGCAAATTCGGCAAGTGGCAGAAACTCAGACCACCCCTCTTGATTGTCTGCCACAAAACAACGCAAGAACTGCTCAACATCCTGGTTTTTCCTTTCTGTCTGGCCATTAGATTCAGGATGATATCCGGACGAAAACGACAAATGAATTCCCAACCTGTCACAAAAGGCACGCCAAAAACGAGCCACGAACTGAGGACCCCTATCAGAAACAATGTCAGTAGGAACGCCATGAAGTCTGACAATTTCCTTGACAAAGGCCTTAGCGAGAGTTTTAGCGCAGGGCAGTTTGACGAAGGGAACCAAGTGACACATCTTGCTAAAACGGTCCACGACCACCCAGATGACAGTAAAACCCTCAGAGGGGGGAAGGTCAGTTATAAAGTCCATAGCCAAATGTGTCCAAGGAGCACTGGGGACCTCCAAAGGACAAAGTAACCCCGCAGCAGGAGTATGTGAGGACTTAGATCTAGCACATATAGTACATTGGCGCACCCACTTAATGACTTCCTTCTGCCATCCAGGCCACCAAAAACTGCGACCCACCAGTCTCTTGGTCTCAGAGATTCCGGGATGACCTGCCAACCGAGATTCGTGACACTCAACAAACAAATCTCTCCTAAAGGTCCCAGGCACAAACAACCTCCCATGAGGAGTGTTAGATGGGGCATTCTCCTGAGCTTTAAGAATCTCATCTTCCAAAACGGAGTCTAAAGCAGCTATCACAACACCTTCTTGTAAAATGTTTTCCTCTTTCTCAGCACCGACTATGGGAGAAAAACTGCGAGACAAGGCATCCGCCTTAACATTCTTAGTACCAGGGATGTAAGTAACGGAGAAATTAAACCGCGAGAAAAACAGTGCCCACCTAGCCTGACGGGCATTCAGGCGCTTGGCAGCATCAAGATATATCAGATTTTTATGATCCGTAAGAACCTGAACGGGAAATTCCGCACCTTCCAAGAAGTGGCGCCAGTGTTCAAATGCGAGTTTAATAGCCAATAATTCCCGATTACCAATATCGTAATTCAATTCAGTCTCCGAAAAATTTTTTTGAAAAAAAGGCACAGGGATGTAATCCATCCCCGTTATCCTGAGACAATACTGCGCCAACCCCCACAGAGGAAGCATCAACCTCAACCAAAAACGGCCTAGTAACATCAGGCTGCATAAGGATGGGAGCAGAGGTGAACCTCTCCTTGAGATACACAAAAGCTTCAATGGCCTCAGAAGACCACTGAACCGCATCAGCACCTTTCCTGGTGAGATCGGTCAGAGGTTTGACAATACTAGAAAAATTTTTTATGAATTTTCTATAGTAATTGGCGAAACCCAAAAACCTCTGTATCGATTTCAAACCAATAGGCCTAGGCCATTCCTGCACAGCCTGAACCTTAACCGGATCCATCTCAAAACCTTTGCTGGAGATAATGTAGCCCAAAAAACTAATTCTCTGTACAGCGAACTCACATTTCTCCAGCTTAGCAAAAAGCGAATTGTCCATTAATAACTGTAATACCTCACGCACGCTCCGCCAATGAGACTCCAGATCTGGCGAATAAATCAAAATGTCATCCAAATACACAACCACATTTTTACCGATCAAAGGTCTAAGGATGTCATTAATCAGATTCTGAAAAAATGCAGGAGCATTAGTAAGACCAAAAGGCATAACCAGATTCTCAAAATGACCCACAGGAGTGTTAAAAGCAGTCTTCCATTCATCACCCTCCTTCATGCGCAACAGATTGTATGCCCCCTTAAGGTCAATTTTAGAGAACCACTTGGCCCCCAATAACTGGTTAAACAGATCAGGAATCAATGGCAGTGGGTAAGGATTGCGTACCGTAATTTTGTTAATCTCACGAAAATCCAGACAAGGACGTAAACCGCCGTCCTTTTTTTTTACAAAAAAAAATCCAACCGCCACAGGAGACTTAGAGGGCCTAATGTGACCGGCGGCCAAACTTGTCTGTATGTATTCCTCCAAAGCCTTCCTCTCAGGAATAGTAAGGTTAAATAAACGACTTTTAGGAAGAGTCGCTCCAGGGACAAATTCAATAGAACAATCATAGTCTCTATGGGGAGGCAAAACCTGCGATTCCTTCTCAGAAAAAACTCTCCAAAAATCCTGAATAGGAACAGGCAATTCTCCCCTATCCAAAGCTGCAATACGCCCGTTACAACACTTGTCATAACATTTATGGCTCCAGGATTTAATTTCACTGGTAGACCAATCCAGTACAGGATTGTGAAATTTTAACCAGGGCAAACCCAATATTACTGGAGAAGGCAAGTTATTCAACACTACCAAATCCAATTTCTCATGGTGAACACCATTAATAGTGAGAGGAAATTCACTGACCTTGAGAGTAATATTCTTCAAAGGGGAGCCATCCACAGAAACCACAGCAATGGGGGATGATAAAGGTTCAGGTTTTAAATTGAGTTTTTCCACGAATCCCCCATCAATTACATTCAGTGTAGACCCGCAATCAACAAACACCCGAAATTCCATTAATTTTTCCTGAGCAATCGTGGAAGCAGCTAAAAATATACCCTTGGAATTTAAACAGGCAATACGGGCGTGACTGACCATTTTTTTTTCTTTCTTCATACGAAGCTCACAGCCTTTAATCAAATGACCAGATTTTCCGCAATAGAAACACAAGCCTTCCGAAAAACGACGGTCTTTTTCTTGAGAGCGAGGTGCCACCGATCCAATCTCCATCGGTTCACCACTGTTAGTACACACATTATCATAACCAGAAACTGACATAGCAGAGGATTTGCTCTCATTAACCCTAGCACGCAGTCTTCTATCCACCCGTATAGCTAATTGCATAGCCTGTTGCAAATCCTCAGGTGTAGGATAAACAATTAGCAGGTCTTTAACCCTTTCACTGAGCCCAGCAAGAAATAGACTTTTCAGAGCAGAATCGTTCCACCCTGTTTGAGTGGACCAACGACGAAAATTAGTACAATATTTTTCTACATTACCTGATCCTTGTTTTAAACGTCTCAACTCAGTCTCAGCTGATGCCACACGGTCAGGATCATCATATAATAATCCTAAAGCAGAAAAAAAACTATCCACTGATCTGAAGCATGTATCACTAGGTTGCAAAGAAAAGGCCCACTCCTGAGGCTCTTTGCGCAAAAGTGACATTATGAACCCTACGCGCTGGGATTCATCCCCAGAGGACTTGGGTCTCAAACGAAAATACAATAAGCAAGCATTTTTAAATGAAAAAAATTCTCGATGTTCACCAAAAAATAAATCCGGCAAACATACCTTAGGCTCCAAGAAATATGCTCCAGGACAGTTACTCACGTGCTGACGGAGCTCGGCCACTTCCAGAGAGAGTCCCTGCAGGTGTTTAGCCAAATCCTGAACCGACACCATAATGGAACAAAAAAAAAAAAAAAAAAATCTTTCCTTAGAGAATTTGCAGGCTGGACTTACTGTTATGTTCTGCTACCAAAGCTAAGGAAAGAGAGGAGATCTGTCCCTACTATAGGGCTCAGCTGAATCCCTACGATGTAACAGGGAACCTGATCCTGCGATCAGACCTGCTAAAGTCCTAATCTAGTCTGTACGGAGACCTATAGATGTGGGGAGGGAATCCCTACAAGTACTAAGGACTGGGAGGAATATGGGACACCTCCTAACAGAAATAGTAGCAGACAGACGAACAAACAAAATAGATAGAACATAGAGGTCCGTAGACCAAGCAAACTAACAGAGCTAGATACAGAGCACAGGCTAGCTAGAAAGTAGATATACAATGAAGTCCAGCAAAGCCAGAAGGGCGGAGCAGGATTAAATAGGCCAACAAGGTCATGTGACCAGCAAAGGAAAAGAAACCTAACAGCAAGGTTCTAACACTATTAACCACTTAACCAATTAGTGATTGGCGTCAAATTGTACGCTGAATGTAAACCGTATTTATACATGGAAAACCTTTTAACAACTTAGCTAAGAGAGCATCAATTATTATCTAATAATCTAATTATTGTTCTAATTATGTAATATCTATATTAAAATGTAGCAAAGCTCAAATTATTGCATGGTGTGTATATCTTCTACAAACAGAATCTTCTGAAAATGCTGTGTCTGGCAGGATGTACATATAAATCACATATGCCAACTCTTGTGGAATGTGTGGGAGGCTCCCAGAAAAAAGTGGAGACCTACCAATACACCAGAAGAGTTGGAAAATCTCCTGAGCCCCACTGAATCTTCCAAAACCGGAAATCAGCACTTCCAAAAGGTTTCTTACATCAGAGACTAGTGATGGGCTAACCCGAACAGTAAAGTTCAGGGTCTGTACCGAATACCTACTGTCCATGCATGGACCCCGAACATGGACTTCTCCAGGAAGTCCATGTTACTGTTCAGATTCGGCACCCCGAACATTGGCTGTTTCCCACGCTGTCTTCTGTGTGACAGCACGAGAAACACGGGCGGCTCTGATCAACGGTAAAGAACTTACCGCCGGTCAGAGAGCTGCGGTTCCCATGCTGTCTGATGACAGCGAGCCAGCAGCTGTGACTGGTGTTAAAAAGGTTTAAGCCGGTCACAGGCATCGGCTGATGAGAGAGTACTATTCTCATCAGCCCGCGCCTGCTGTCACTGATAGCAGCGAGAGCAGGCGCTGCTGATGGGAGTATTCATCACCCGGCGCCTGTGCTATAAATAAATAATAATAAAATAATGACGTGGGGACTCTTCTATTTTTGATAACCAACGCAGGCAAAACTGACAGCTGCGGGTCACAACCCTCAGCTGTCAGCTTTCTCATGGCTGGTTATCAAGAACAGAGGGGTCTCACGCCGTTTTTTAAAATTATTTAAATAAGTTAGAAAAAAACAACATGGGGTCTCCCCCATTTTTGACAACCATTCAAGCTAAAGCAGACAGCTGGGGGCTGGTATTCTTAGCCTGGTAAGGGACCATGGATATTGGCCCCCACAGCCTAAAAATAGCAGCCTGCCGCTGCCCCAGAAAATATTATTAGATGCACCAATTCTGGTACTTTGTCCAGCTCTTCCCACTTGCCCTGGTGCAATGGCAAGTGCAGTAATAGGTTTGGATTGATGTCAGCTGTTTTATGGCTGCTGACATCAAGCCCAAGGGTTAGTAATGGAGAGAAATCTATAAGACACCCCCATTAATAACCCCATAGTTAGATTGTAAAAAATACCCAGCCAGAATAAAGTCCTTTAATTGAAATAAAGACACAGACTTCTTTATTTGAAATAAAAATAAAATGCAAAGTTATACTCACCTTTATGCCTAATCCACTAAAGCTCATGTCCCCTGTAAAATAATAAAAATAATAAACAACCATAATCCTCACCTGTCCAACGTGAAGATAATCCACGGAAGCCCATGTCCCCTTTAAAAGAATAAAAATAATAAACAACCATATTCTTCACCTGTCCGACGATAATCCATATCTGTTCCACGAAGATTCAGATGATTTGGATAGCGGTCACATCAGTGATGCGACCGTTATCCACACCAGCTGGCTCACACTGAGACAGCAGCGTAATTACATAATTTTTTTAAATTATTTATTTATTTATAGCACAGGCGCTGGCTGATGAATACTCTCATCAGTGGCGCCTGCTCTCACTGTTGTCAGCAACAGCAGTCATATGCTGATGAGAGTAGTACTCTCTCATCAGCCGACACCTGTGACCAGCAGTAACCTTTTTAATGAAGGTCACAGCTGCTGGCTCACATGCTGTCAAACAGCATGGCAAACAACAGATGTTCAAGCTCCCCATTCATCTGAATGAGGTCCGAGTTCAGGTACCGTTCTGGTACCCGAACCAAACTTTTTTTAGATGTTTGACTGAATCTGTCGGACCCGAACATCCACGGGTTCGCCCATCACTATCAGAGACATGAAGGAGGTGTGGTCCGCAGAAAGGTCATGGTTAGGCTAGGTGCAGATGACCGTAGATTCTCTCATCCAAGTGAATCGGGTCAATTATGCAATTGACACTTTGATTAAACTCTGATCAGAGTGTGATCACAGTGTGATTCAATTCTCTTGGATGAGAAGATGGAGAAAAAAAATTCTCCATCTTCTCCATTCCATCAGTCCGTGGATTTCAGACTGCAATCAGATGTCATCCAAGTCCGATGTTTTCCACGCACTCATTCACTTGCTTGGCCAAGTGTGATCCGAATATCGGATCAAACTTGGGCATGCAGTGATATTTTCCTTGGACAGTCTCTGTCCAATGAAAAAATCAGATATGTACACGGCCCCATAGAGTAACATTGGTCCGAGTGTGATCCAATGCTTTGTTGGATTGCACTCGGACTGAAAATATTCAATTGCACCTGCCCTTTTGGGGGGATTTTTTTTACACCACAATCCGTTGCCTCCCATAACAGCTTGACTGAAGGTTGGCAAGTAATATATAAGTGTGGTAGAAAAGGTGCAGGATGTAAAGTGTGGACTCACTGGATCTGAAGCCTCTTGCACAAAGTGGCTCTTCAGTCCAACACATAGAGGAAGCCTTCAGCAAGACACCTCCATCTGTGACACACATAAGCCCTAATACGACAAATGGATAGAGCTCGTTGAGCTCAGATTCGAGCTTTAAATACTTCTTAGTATTAGGACCTCATAACGGTTGGATGCTGCTTCATTGGAGCCGTACAGTACTATCTTCCAGTGATTGCATAATATGTTTAGCGAGCTTTGGCATTCATCCATGTCTTGAGATGCATGAAGTACACTTGCAGTCAATAACATGCCTATAAATAGCCCAGCGTCACGTTAATTACAGGATGACTTGTGGTTAGAGGATGCCTTCTTCCTTCTCAGACTGAAAACATATGGAAACATCTTGTCATTTTTGTAGTGGAGAAAAACAGTCATTTCTGTTGAAAATGTAAAGTTTATGTATATGAGGAATTTGCTCCAGGGTAGTTTATTACATATCATATATTTGGATGTCTAGGCATACTACCTGTACTTTACTTAATAAGTGAAATATAATTGACTTTTCTTCAGATCTCAACCTCTTTAACCACTTAACAGTTTAGTGACAGGTGTCAAACTGTACGCTGAATGTAAACCATATTTATAAGTGTAAAACATTTTAACAACTTAGCTAAGAGAGCATCAATTATTATCTATGATGGTCCATTGTCTACCTCCCTCATGTACTGTAGTGTGTGGGGGGGGGCAGGAAGACCCTTATCTATAATATAACCGGAGATGCGTACCTCTGTCTGAAGCCTTTATAGACTGCGCATGCGTGACACGCCTGCGCAGTCTGGCTCCAGACAGAAGAACGCATCCAGCCGTTACATGTAAGAGGAGTGTGTATGGCGCCGGAAATCGCGGTATGCGTAGAGACTGAACACATACCGCGATCTCCAGCGCCATACTTACATGACCGGGAGGAGTGTTGCCGCAGCGCCTCTCTTCTCCCCGGAGATCAGGGCAGGAGTGAGGTGTCGCAATCGGCGCATGCGCATAGCGCTATCCGGCGCCATTTTACTGAAGACACATTTACAGTGTGTCTTCAGCAAAATGGTGCCGGACAGCGCGGTGCTCCAGCGTTGCACTCCTCCCTCGGCCTCCGGTAGAACAGGACATGGCAGCGCTGGAGCACAAGGAAGAAAGGTGAGTATAAGTGTTTATTTTTTTGTATGTGTGCAGTGTGAAAGGGATGAGGGGTGCCATAGTTACCAGGATTGGGGCTGAGGGGGCCACACATACCAGGATTGGGGGATGAGGGGGCCATACATAATACCAGGATAGGGGATGAGGGGGCCATACATACCAGGATTGGGGGATGAGCGGTGCCATGCATACCAGGATTGGGGTATGAGGGGTACCACACATACCAGGATTGG
Organism: Phyllobates terribilis; assembly: GCF_046119375.1. Classification (NCBI taxonomy): domain Eukaryota; kingdom Metazoa; phylum Chordata; class Amphibia; order Anura; family Dendrobatidae; genus Phyllobates; species Phyllobates terribilis. The sequence goes on from NW_027362762.1 coordinate 699,652,832, forward strand.
GGGGTGAGGGGTGCCATGCATACCAGGATTGGGGGGTGAGGAGACCATGCATACCAGGACTGGGGGATGAGGGGCACCAAGCATACCAAGATTGGGGGATGAGGGGTACCATGCATACCAGGAGGGGGGTGAAAAGACCATGTATACCAGGATTGGGGGATGAGGGGTACCATGCATACCAGGATTGGGGGGTGAGGGGACCATGCATACCAGGATTGGGAGCTGAGCGGGGGCCATGCATACCAGGATTGGGGGGTGAGGGGACCATGCATACCAGGATGAGGAATGGGGTGCCATGCATACCAGCCTGAGGGGTATCACACATGACAATATTTGGGGGTGAGGGGACCATGCATACCAGGATTGGGGGGTTGAGGGGACCATTCATACCAGGATTGGGGGGTGAGGGGACCATGCATACCAGCAATGGGGATGAGGGGTACCATGCTTACCAGAATAGGGATGAAGGGTACCATGCATACCAGGATAGAAATGCGGGGTACCATGCATACCAGGATGAGGGATGGGGTGCCATGCAAACCAGGATGAGGGTTGCCATGCATACCAGAATAGGGATGAGGGGTACCATGCATACCAGGATTGGGGGATGAGGAGTGCCATGCATACCAGGATAGGGATGAGGGGGGCATACATACCAGGATTAGGGATGAGGGAGCCATGCATACCAGTATGAGGGATTGGGTGCCATGCATACCAGGATTGGGGGATGAGGAGGCCATACATACCAGAATTGGGATGTGGGTGTCATGTATACCAGGATGAGGGGTACCATACATACCAGAATAGGGATGACGGTTGCCATGCATACCAGGATAAGGGGTACCATGCATACCAGGATAGGAATGTGGGTACCATGCATACCAGAATGAGGGATGGGGTGCCATGCATACCAGGATTGGGGGATGAGGAGGCCATACATACCAGGATTGGGGGATGAGGGGTGCCATACATACCAGAATTGGAATGAGGGGTGCCATGTATATCAGGATGAGGGGTACCATACATACCAGAATAGGGATGTGGGGTACCATGCATATCAGGATGAGGGATGGGGTACCATGCATACCAGGATGAGGGGTACCATACATACCAGGATAGGTATGAGGGGTACCATGCAAACCAGGATGAGGGATGGGGTGCCATGCATACCAGGATTGGGGGATGAGTGGTGCCATGCATACCAGGATGAGGGATTGGGCACCATACATACCAGGATTGGGGGATGAGGGGTGCCATACATACCAGGATTAAGGTGAGGGGCGCCATGTATACCAAATTTGGGATGAGGGGGCCATGCATACCAGGATGAGAGATGGGGTGCCATGCATACGACGATTGGGGTGAGGGGTGCAATGTATACAGATTTGGAATGAGGGGTGCCATGCATACCAGGATTGGGGATAAGGGGTGCCATGCATACCAGGATTGGGGATGAGGAGTGCCATGCATACCAAGATTGGGGATGAGGAGTGCCATGCATACCAGGATTGGGGATGAGGCGTGCCATGCATACCAGGATAGGGATGAGGGGTGCCATTCATACCAGGATAGGGATGAGGAGTACCTTGCATACCACGATAAGGATGTGGGGGGGGGCATGCATACCAGGATTCAGATGAGGGGCCATGCATACCAGGATAGGGATGAGGGGTACCAGGCATACCAGGATGAGGGATGGGGTGCCATGCATACCAGGATAGGGATGAGGGGTACCATCCATACCAGGATGAGGGGTACCATACATACCATGATAGGGATGAGGGATGGGGTACCAGGCATACCAGGATAAGGATGAGGAGTGCCATGCATACCAGGATTGGGGGTGAGGGTTGCCATGCATACCAGGATTGGGGGTGAGGGGTGCCATGCATACCAGAATTGGGGGTGAGGGGTGCCATGCATATCAGGATTGGGGGTGAGGGGTGCCATGCATACCAGGATTGGGGGTGAGGGGTGCCATGCATACCAGGATTAGGGGTGAGGGGTGCCATGCATACCAGGATTAGGGGTGAGGGGTGCCATGCATACCAGGATTGGGAGTGAGGGGTGCCATGCATACCAGGATTGGGGGTGAGGGGTGCTATGCATACCAGGATAGGGATGAGGGGTGCCATGCATACCATGATAGGATAGTGGGGACAGGATGGGGGCAGCACAAATACCACGATGGGGGCAGAACAAATACCAGGATGGGGTCAGCACAAATGCCAGGAGGGGGCAGCACATACCAGCATGGGAGACCATATACCCATAAAAATGCTCGCCACCTAGGCGTAGAGCGGGTTCAATAGCTAGTAAATTATATAACCGACCTCTTTCTACCGACTCCATAGTGGACACTGCTGACATCTACAATCAAGCATCAGCACGATCTCCGGAGTGGTTTCAGATCATGGGCAGATACTAAAAGAGGGACCAAGTGCAGTAACAGTATTTGGGCTGCTTAGAAAATATATTTAAAGAGAATCTAAAATGATTAAATCAGGTTTTTGTGTTACATGCATTTTTTTTAAATTTTGGCAATGTTATTTCTTTCTTTTCGATATCATGAGCTGTATTACAAAATAACAAATATAAATCTTGTAATTTTCACAATGGCCACAGGAGCTTTTTTAGACTCAAACTTCTGTTTGTTTCAGGAAATAACAGATGTACATTAGCCACAATGATCAGACCCCGACCCTATCTTTTATATTGAAGTGTCTAATAAGCATGTGTAAAGGTCATTGTGAAGGAAGGGAAGCAGGGTCAGCTGTGTCATCAGCTATTGTGATTGGTTGATCAGCTGTCAATAAAGGTATTATCTGTCATTGTAATCCAGTCTTTGATGATTAGAAAACTCCTTTAAACTCTCAATGAAAGGATTTGAAGTAGGAGTCTAGAAAAGTCACAATGACCAGTGTGAAAATCACAGATTGCTAATTAATTTTTTTTAACACACATCCTGATATGAAAAAGAAAAAACATTGTTAACATTTTTTAAAAAAATATTTGTAATACAAAAACCTGATATAAAGGGGTTGTCCTATGCTTAGAATAGGCAATCAATGTCTGATCTTGGAGGTATGACACCCCCCCAATAAACAGTGGTTGGAGGTGCTAAGTTGCAGAGCAGAACTACGCAGCTCCATCAACTGCACAGTAACCACGGTCAAGTACTGCATATCCTCACCCTGTTAATTCTAATAAGGGGCAGATGTTCAGTACCTAGCCATGGCCAATATACAGTTGATGGAGCTGTGCTGCTCTTCAACTGAGTAAATCCAGCAGCACCAGGAACAGCTGAGGTGGGGAGATCAGATATTGATGACTTATAGAAGCAGTATAATCAAAGTTTGTATCTTTTTAATATATTGCAATCATCATATTATATAGCACTGTGTACTTACAATTGCTCATTTTGCTTTCTACCCAGTAAATTTAATCTTTTCTCTGCTCTATGTAGAAACAGGAAGTCTCTTGTCCCTACATTTATCATTTCCCTCTTCAACTCCTGACCAAGCTTCTCCCTCCTCCCTCTGCCAGGGACTTTTGCAGTGACTCATGAGATATGCACGGAAAATTTAACTCCTGTTTCTACATAGAGCTTAGAAGGATTCAGCTAGTCAGTTTTTAATCACGTGATGTCATAGACCTAATGGAAAACAGAAAAATTAACTGGGTAGAAGGGTAAAATGAGCAATTGTAAGTACACAATGCCATATAATATGATGACTGCAATATATTAAGAGGATAAACACTTTGATGGGAGTGCTTCTTTAAGTATAGTCCATCAATATAAAGTCTCAAATGACTCCTTAAAACAATAGGCCATTTTGTGAGGATAGCTTAACCCCTTTACAACCCAAGGTGGTTTGCACGTTAATGACCAGGCCAATTTTTACAATTCTGACCACTGTCACTTTATGAGGTAATTACTCTGGAACGCTTCAACGGATCCCCCTGATTCTGAGATTGTTTTTTCGTGACATATTGTACTTCATGATTGTGGTAAAATTTCTTCGATATCACTTGCGTTTATTTGTGAAAAAAATGGAAATTTGGCAAAAATTTTGAAAATTTTGCAATTTTCAAAATTTGAATTTTTATGCCCTTAAATCAGAGAGCTATGTCACACAAAATAGTTAATAAATAACATTTCCCACATGTTTACCTTACATCAGCACAATTTTGGAACCAAAATTTTTTTTTGTTATGGAGCTATAAGGGTTAAAAGTTGACCAGCGATTTCTCATTTTTCCAACAAAATTTGCAAAACCATTTTTCTAGGGACCACATCACATTTGAAGTCACTTTGAGAGGTCTTTATGACAGAAAATACCCCAAAGTGACACCATTCTAAAAACTGCACCCCTCAAGGTGCTCAAAACCACATTCAAGAACTTTATTAACCCTTCAGGTGCTTCACAGGAATTTTTGGAATGTGGAAGAAAAAAATGAACATTTAACTTTTTTCACAAAAATGTTACTTTAGACCCAATTTTTTTTATTTTCGCAGGGTATCAGGAAAAAATGGACCCCAAAATTTGTTGTGCAATTTCCCCTGGGCACGCAGATACCCCATATGTGGGGAAAAACCACTGTTTGGGCGCACGGCAGGGCTCGGATGGGAAGGAGCGCCATTTGAATTTTCGATTGTAAAATTTGCTTGAATAATTAGCGGACGCCATGTTGCGTTTGGAGAGCCCCTGATGTGCCTAAACAGTGGAAACCCCCCACAAGTGACCCCATTTTGGAAACTAGACCCCCCTGGGAACTTATCTAGATGGGTGGTGAGCATTTTGAACCCCCAGGTGCTTCAGAAATTAATCCGTAAAAATGAAAAAGTATTTTATTTTCCAGTTTTTCATTTTTACGAATCAATTTGTGAAGCACCTGGGGGTTCCAAGTGCTCACTATGCATCTAGATAGGTGCCTTTGGGGGTCTAGTTTCCAAAATGGGGTCACTTGTGGGAAGCTCCAATGTTTAGGCACACAGGGGCTCTCCAAACGCAACATGGTGTCCGCTAACAAATTGAATGGAAAATCGGCTCAAATTGTTAGCGGACACCATGTTGCGTTTGGAGAGCCCCTATGTGCCTAAACATTGGAGCACCCCCACAAGTGACCCCATTTTAGAAACTAGACCCCCAAAGGCACCTATCTAGATGCATAGTGAGCACTTGTAACCCCCAGGTGCTTCACAAATTGATTCGTGAAAATGAAAAAGTGGAAAAAAAAGCACTTTTTTATTTTTACGGATTCATTTGTGAAGCACCTGGGGGTTCCAAGTGCTCACTATGCATCTAGATAGGAGCCTTGGGGGGTCTAGTTTCCAAAATGGGGTCACTTGTGGGGGAGCTCTAATGTTTAGGCACACAGGGGCTCTCCAAACGCGACATGGTGTCCGCTAACAAATTGAATGGAAAATCGGCTCAAATTGTTAGCGGACACCATGCTGCGTTTGGAGAGCCCAAATCATGGGCAGCATGTATCAGCCACTGGCTGTACAATCACCATGCCTTGCAGATTCGGGACAAGGTGTTTTGGTACCTTAGGCAGATGAAGCCAATGGCGCCCCCCTCTCGCTCCCACTCGATGAACTCTCATCAACCAAGCAAAGGAATGGGTTGGAGACTAAAGTAAATGGAGCCTTAACACACTCCCCTCCCACTTCGATGGGTCAGGTAACAAGCTCTGACGACCACTTCCAGTAGAATTCTTACCTTTTTTCACCAAATAATACCATCAAAAATAAAAAAAGTGATGTACCTTAGGGTTGAGGCTCAACAGGGAATGCGCTTTCAAAGTTAGATATAGAATCATTGTTTGGGAACCATTTATACAATACTAGGGACAAATAGTGAATATTCATCCCTGATATTTTATATTTAAATGTCAGACTCAAGGACACTCATGTAAACTAATATAACTTGACTATAATGGTGGCCAATTGGTTTCAATTAAGGTGTCCAGCAATTGGCGGATAACCTAATGGAAACTAAACAGACCCCATTATAGATAAAGGGATACTGATGGTGCTTCTGGTGCCGTATTGCTGTACTGATGGTGGTTCTGGTGCCATATTCCTGTACTAATAGTGGTTTTGATTCCGTGGATCATGTACTGATGGTGGTTCTTGTGTCATATTCCTGTTCTGATGGTGATGGTTGTTCTGCTGCTGTATTCATATACTACTGATGGCTCTCGTGATGTTTTCATGTAGTGATGATGGTTCTGGTGCTGCATTCATCACCAAAACCATCATCAGTACATGAATACAAAACCAAAATCATCATCAGTACATAAATAGAACACCAGAATCATCGACAGTACATAAATACAGCACAAAAACTATAATCAGTTAATAAATAGGTCACTAGAACCACAATCAGTACATGAATACGTCACCAGATCCACCATCAGTACATGAATACCTCACCAGATCCACCATCAGTACATGAATACCTCACCAGATCCACCATCAGCACATTAATACATCACCAGAACCTCAATCAGTACATAAATACATCCTGAGAACCACCGTCAGTAAATAAATGCAACACCAGTACATGTATATTTCCCTAGAACCACCGTCACTACATGAATACATCACCAAGCTTAATACAGCAATTGATTGTAATGTCAAGTCAAACCCATATACAAGTGCTTCTCACTAAATTAGAATATCATCAAAAAATTCATTTATTTCAGTTCTTCAATACAAAAAGTGAAACCCATATATTATATAGAGTCATTATAAACAGAGTGTTCCATTTCAAGTGTTTATTTCTGTTAATGATGATTATTATGGCTTATAGCCAATGAAAACACAAAAGTCATTATCTCAGTAAATTAGAATAATTAACAAAAGCACCTGCAAAGGCTTCCTAAGCGTTTAAAAAGGTCCCTTAATCTGTTTGAGTAGGCTCCGCAATCATGGGGAAGACTGCTGACTTGACAGATGTCCAGAAGGCAGTCATTGCTTCAAGAGCCACCAGACATAGACGTATCTAGGACATGGGCTACAAGTGTCGCATTCCTTGCGTCAAGCCACTCATGACCAATAGACAACCCCTGATGCATCTTACATGGACCAAGGAGAAAAAGACCTGGACTGTTGCGAAGTGGTCCAATGTGTTGTTTTCAGATGAAAGTAAATTTTGCATTTCATTTGGAAATCAAGGTCCCAGAGCCTGGAGGAAGAGAGGAGAGGCACATAATCCAAGCTGCTTGAGGTCTAGTGTGAAGTTTCCACAATCAGTGATGGTTTGGGGAGCCATGTCATCTGCTGGTGTAGGTCCACTGTGTTTTTTTTTTTTAACAATACTTTTTATTGAAATTTTCACTTTATACAAGTGTACAAAAACAAACAGAAAACAATTTAACAGAATAATCTCCAACTGCCCTCCCTCATCCCAGACATACAGGAATACCTATGTACAGCGACCTTGTTAGTTCTGTCTTTATTTATTTCAGTGTCTTATAGCTCCTCTCACCTATGCGACACGTTCTATAGCTTCCTTCCCTTCCACATTTGGATCAGCAATTTTTAACCTACCCAATGTTCCACTCATGTCTTCTACTATATACCAGCTAGTACATAGAAATGGCTTCACAGCTTCTTGAATTTCCTCATTTGTGTAATACTTCAATAGAAAACCCCTCCACTTTATCATGAGTGCTTTTACATTTTTTCCCCTATCACGCTCGGCTTCCAGCTTTTCCGAGAGAAACAGGGCTTTCAATTGGGCTATGATTTCGTAGGCACTTGGAATAGAGTCAGACAACCAATGTTTTAGTAAACTTCTTTTAGCTATTAAACACACTGTATGGAACATTGGGGCCAAAACATTCCCACCCTTCTGTTATGCATTTTCTTCAGTACCCCAAAAATTAAAAAGAAACGGTAGCGGATGTAGATCTATATTGTGGACGTCTAAGTTCTCTAATTTACTTTTTGTATCCATCCAAAATTTTTGCACTTTGGGGCAGCTCCACAGACCACAGACCGTGCAGTAGGTTAGAACTTTTGAGCTTGCACTTTGGGCAGTGTGTCAGGCGGTCTATCATATTTTTGGAAACTTTTATATTAAAGGCTATAATTGCTCTATGCATAATTCTGAATTGCGTGTCTCTCCAGGTCTCACTCAATATGTTTTTCCGCACTGCCTGCCAACCTAATAGAATTTTTTCCCCAATTTCTACCCCTTCTATTTGACTTCCCAAGATCCAAATATTTGTTTCGCATCCGCCCTCACAAGGATTTCTTTAATACCTTTACATATTGCAGAAACACTGTGATGTGAACTTGCCCGGTTTAGCAGCAGGGTATCCATTGCATTCCTTTTTGTTTTTTCCCTGACATTTATCAAGTGAACCATCACTGTCTTTCTTATCTGTTCAAATTGTAGGTATTGTTGCTTTTTTAGATTAAATTTTGAGATGGTCTCCTCTTCAGATAGCCACCTGTATTCCTTCTCATGTAGTAAGTTAGCAACCTTATGTATCCCCTTTATTTTCCACTCTTGGAAAAGCTTGTTTGTGGCACCCCAGCGGTCTGGTCTCCACAATAATAGCAATATTATGTCTGAGAGCAGGTGGGAGGTCTCTTGGTCAGGGATCCTATGCATGCCACACCTCCTGCCCAGTCCTGGGAGGGGAAGGACTTCCCCTATATAAACCTGGGGATGAGGCAGGGTTAGGGAGTTCAGAGGGAGAGTGCAGCCAGGAGGGCTGACAGGGAGCTGTGGCTCCGGCTGGGCCCAGCTCCTGGGCCATGCCAGAAGTAGAGAAGAGAAGCAGCATAGGAAGAAACAACAGGAGCTCTGTGGGAGCAGTGTTACAAGGAGTCAGGGGCTGACAGCTGCAGAGCTTGCCCTGACTGAGAAGATTTCTTACCGGACCCGGAGTCCGAGGCTGTGGGGACTAACTCCTACCCAGCAGCAGAATCCGTCAGGCAGGGGATTTCAGGTCCTCTGGCCAAGAAACCCGAAGGCACGGTCACACGCATGGGACCAGCACCGCCGTCATGGAGCGGAAGCTACTAGAAGGCCCCGAGTCACCGGCCATACGGGTGAGCACCACACGGTACACTCAGGGACGTGGGCTACTTATACCCGCCTCTAGCAAGGTAGCCAGAAGAGTACAGTCAGTTTGGGAGGCCTACAACTCCGCCTGGCCAGGGGAGATCCCATCTGCTCAAGGACTGACCAGGCCCCGATCGCTAGCCAGTACTCCGGGAGGGTCTATCTTTGTCACCAGTAAAGACCCTGAATCACACCGCATCGTCTCTGAGTGATTCCTGCTACCCCCATCATCCACGTCGGCTGCCCTGAGGCCATACCCCTCCCGTTGGGGGTTATACCATCTACGCTGCACTATCCTACCACCGGCCTCACCGGTCTGCCCTGCAGCGGCAGCTCCATAGCTGCATTCAACGGGTGGCGTAGTCGTCCTACATCTATCGCTGATACAGCGCCACTTAGTCTGACTCCCTGGGCACGGACCGGGTCACCGCCACGAGACTACAACCCTCAACAGATCCGGCTCCGGGTAAGCTCCCGCGTGCGCAACGCTGCGCGACACAGGCCCAGGGGTGCGTCATGTTTTCCCCTATTTGTCTTAGTGCTGGATTATCCCACAGAGGCAAATCCCTAGATATTCTCCATGATAATTTTAGTCGCTTTCTAATTTCCTTCCATGTTGCTATAGTGTCCCGGTATATTACTGAATTCTTAATTTTGCTAGGTAGTAGATTTAAAGGTGTATGTAGCAGGGCGACTAAGTTCCAGGGCCCTGCATAATGTTTTTCCAGGTTGGTGTCAGAATATTTACTAGTATCTTTCAACCAGTCTATTATGTGTCTAGATATGCATGCCAGATTGTACCCTCTTATGTCTGTTAGATTGGCACCTCCCTCATTCCTTGTTGCCATCAGTGTTTTCAGTTTTATCCGAGGTCTCCGACCCTTCCATATGAATTTCCTAATAGAAGAATTTATCCTTTTCACATCTACATGTTTTAAAAGAGTTGGTATAGTTTGCAGCGGGTACATGAGTTTTGCAGTGCTCATCATTTTTATTAGGTGTATCCTACCTAATAGGCTCAGGGGCAAGTTTTGCCATCTTTCTAGTTCTTGCTGTATTTTAGATATAATTGGGGGAAAGTTTAAGTTATACACTGACTCTGGTCTCCTACCCAGTTTGATGCCCAAATAGGTTATGTATGCTCCTGCTATCGGTATATCATGCAGCTCTTTTCTCACTATGTGCCCTCTTTCTTTTTCTTTTAATTCCAGTATTTCACACTTATTTTTGTTTTAGCGTAAACCCTGAGCATTTCCCAAAAGCCTCCAGAAGATTCAACACTCCTGGTAAATCTCTTTCTACCTCTGCCATATATAGTATTATGTCGTCCGCAAAGTACGAGGCCTTAATCTTCTCATCTCCTATTTTCAGCCCTTCAAATACTTCATACTGCTGCAGATAGCATGACAAAGGTTCAAGCGCTAAATTAAATAGAAGTGGCGACAAAGGGCAGTCCTGGCGTGTTCATTTTTCCAACAGGAAGCTAGCGGAAAGGTGCCCAGGGGTTTGAATTTTCGCCATGGGATTATTGTATAGGGCTTTTATAAGGTTTCTAAATTTGCCCATCACCCCCATTTTGTCTAGGACTTGTTTTAACCAGGACCATTTCACCTTGTCAAATGCCTTCTCTGCATCTAATGTGATTAAGGCCCGGTCTTTACTCTTATTGTCTCCATTCCTTACTGTATCTAATGCTAGTAATGTACGCCTGATGTTTGTGACTGCGCTCCTGCCCTTTACAAAGCCCACTTGTGCTGGTGACACTAGTGTCGGGAGTATTTCTGCTAGCTTGTTCGCCATCAGTTTGGATATAATTTTAATATCCTGATTTATCAGGGAGGTCCACTGTGTTTTATCAAGACCAAAGTCAGCCCATCCGTCTACAAGGAAATTTTAGAGCACCTCATGCTTCCCTGTGCCGACAAGCTTTTTGGAGATGGAAATTTCATTCTCCAGCAGGACTTGGCACCTGTCCACACTGCCAAAAGTACCAATACCTGGTTTACAAACAACACTGTGCTTGATTGGCCAGCAAACTCATCTGACCTTAACGCCATAGAGAATCTATAGGGTATTGTCAAGAGGAAGATGAGACACCAGACCCAACAATGCAGACGAGCTGAAGGAAGCTATCAAAGCAACCTGGGCTTCCATAACACCTCAGCAGTGCCACAGGCTGATCGCCTCCATGCCATGCCGCATTGATGCAGTAATTGATGCAAAAGGAGCCCCGACCAAGTATCGAGTGCATTTACTGAACATACATTTCAGTAGGCCAACATTTCAGATTTTAAAATCATTTTTCAAGCTGTTGTTATAAAGTATTCTAATTTACTGAGATAATGACTTTTGTGTTTTCATTGGCTGTAAGCCATAATCATCAACATTAACAGAACTAAACACTTGAAATAGATCACTCTGTTTGTAATGACTCTATATAATATATGAGTTTCACTTTTTGTATTGAAGATCAGAAATAAATTAACTTTTTGATGATATTCTAATTTAGTGAGAAGCACTTGTACATTTGCATCTCATGAATCTACAACTCCCGGTATGTCCTTAATAGTGTTGAGCCACCCCCGTAGTGTTCGAGTTCGGTTCGGTTCGTCGAACACCCGTGTGTTCGCCGAACTGTTCGTCGAACACCTTCGAACACCGTTAAAACCAATGGCAGGCAAACAAAAACACATAGAAACACATAGAAAACACCTTCAAAGGTGTCCAAAAGCTGACAAACTGCTCAGAAGACACAACTAACACATGGAAAAGTGACAAGTACATATAGTCATGCGAAAAGAAAAGAGGTGGAGGAGTAAAAGGAGGGGGAGACACAGATATAGGCATGTCATGCCCTTCTAAAATCCAAAAAGTGAGAAGCCGACACGTTCAGTCCGCTCCTGCCCGTGCCACCTCCGTGTCACCGGGTTTGTGCCAGAGCCGCGGTGAAACCTGACGGCCAGCCCCCCTCTCCCAATACTGGTGCCTGTCCGCTGGTGGGTCGAGCGAGCCCCCCTGTGGTGGAGGCAGCTCTAAGCTTTATAATTTAAATTGTCTCTCTAATTTGAATAAATACACTTTAAATCCATTTACAAGGATCTATTGGAGGGCAAGTCTCATGCCAGCAGCCGCGTAATTCCAGCTCCAGTAGTGTCCACTAAAGCTGCTGCAGTTAAAAAGCTTTTATAAGGATCGAGCTCGGCTGTCCACCGCAAGGCATCCTACTGCCAGTCCCAGCCCCTATGCCTTGGGGTGCCTCCTGATGCTCTTCACTGAGTATCCCGTGGTCCCAAAGCATTTCCTTTGAAAAAATTAAGTTTCCAAACTACAAGTGGTGTAGCTTGCTTAACAGCCGGGATAATCCGCTGACTAGCAGACCCTGCTACTAGGCACAAAGTATTTCCTGGGCTAGATGCAGTTAAAAATTTGTAATTAGATACTCTCGTTGGATGCTGAGAAAGCATTCCATAGAGTCTCCTGGCACGCCATATATGATTCTCTTAAAAAGCTTGGGATAGGGGTCTAGGGGACCCTTTTATAGCCAAAATCACGGCCCTGTATCGCAATACGTCACCTAGGCTGAAGATAAATGGAACTGTAGCACCCTGAGGGCTCGGTTGCTACAGAGGTATTGCACCTCACCCAGAGGTGTGATATCTCACTCTCAGGTAAGGATGGAGTGTGGATCAGGACCCGACACCTGCATGCATTACACCACATTGCCGTGGGGCAGGGCGACCAATATGCCTCTGAGATGGGCACGACAGTCCCTGTCCCTGGCTGGAGTGGGGGGAGGGAACACTGAGGAAGGGGAACCCTGTAGTGCAGGAGCAGGGAGGAAGCAGTTCCTGGGTGCATTGAGAAGGGAGTATAAAAGGTGGGCACCATCTTAGTTCAGTGCAGAGAAGTCTGAGCAGAAGTGGCAGGGAGCAGGGGCTCTGCATGAGCTCTGCTCCGGAGGCGGGCCTAGTAACAGAGGCCCAGGCCTGGAAGAGGGAGAAGGAAGGAAGAGGAGCGGAGAAGGCTCCAGGAACGAGGAACGAAGGGATCTCAGGGGTGCGGACGGGCGAGTCGCCACCGCACGCCGGAATCCACCTGCGTGGAGGGGTCAGGCCAAAGGGGGAGACCGGTCCCCGAAACTAGTGGAGGCAGGAAACGACCCTCAGCTAGAAACAGGAGGCTGTGACATTTTATGTGGCGCAGCCCCTCGCTACACCCGCTAGGAAGGCACCACATAGGGTCAGGGAAACTGGCGCCAAGTTTACCAAGAGGAGGCCCGAGGCAGCCGGACAGAAGGGTTGGTAAGAAAGGCCAGACAAAGGACACACAAAGGGGGTCCTGTGAAGCACTCCAAAGTTATCTGGGAGTTGTCTGAGCCCTTCACCTGGTGAGCACAGTACGACGTGGGCAGCCGTTACCTGCAGACGTGGTCTGGATAATAAGAACTGTGAGTAAAGGCCCTGGACTGCATCACTGACTCCGTGTCATTACTGCTGCTGCCCTGCACCATCACCCCCATCCTCCGCATACACTGCCCTGAGGCTATACTCCTCCCGTGGGGAGTTATGCTACGCTCTGCTGCACCCACAACACCAGCCTCAGCGGTCTGCCCTGGAGCGGCGGTTCACTCTGACCGCAATCCACGGGTGGCGTAGTCGGACATTTAAACATCAAAACCACATAAATAGTTCCGCCACTGGTTTGACCGCCCTGAGCCACGGAACCGGGTTGCCGCCACGGAGACTACAACCACCAGCATCCACCAAAAAGGGTCCGGCTCCGGGTGTCCCAAGGCCCAGGGGGCGCGTCAGAACATTTTCATCACCTTTCACAATCACCAATGGGACAAGGCAGGGATGTTCTCTGTCCCCTCTCTTATACATCCTAGTGACGGAGCACCTGCTCTCATCAATTCGCCATAACCACAATATTAGGTGGATTGAGGTGGGAGGCACCGAGTACAAGTGCTCTCTATTTGCTGATGATGTCCTAGTATATATCACTCAATGACATATATCCATCCATGCTGTTATGGCTGAAATAGATCACTTTGTTACATGGTCAAATTTTAAAATCAATGCAGCGAAGTCTGAGGCCCTCGATGTCTCCCTCCCCAAATCCATATAGGATTCCATCCAGTCCAACTTTCCCTTTGCCTGGCCCTCACAGGGTATCAAATACTTAGGAATTCCTATTCATAGAGACCTCTCCCATCTATGTTATCTTAATTTTGGGCCCTTTATTGAACAACTCCATACAGACCACGGTTGGCAAGTTAGAACTGTAAGATTCACTACGTGAACCACTGGTGTTTTGTGGAAAAGCACATGTACACTGTGTTCCAAATTATTATGCAAAAAGTGTTTAGGAGTGATAAGGGAAGAATTTGTTTGTTTGTCAGTTAAACTCATTGATGGTGATGTGTGTCAGGGCTCTTTATATCACTGTAAGCAATTGTAGACACCTGTGCTAATTAGTTTGGCAGGTGTGTCCAATGAAAGGCAAGACTACTTAAGAAGGCTGTCTCACATTATTAAGCAGCCTACATTTTCTGCCAAAATGGGAAAGAAAAAGGATGTGTCGGCTGCTGAGAAGCAACAAATTGTGGAGTGTTTAGGTCAAGGCATGACTACAATCAACATTGTGCGATGATCAGGATGAAGTGTCTTGGCAATCAAGAAGTATGTAGCTGATTCACAGTACACACGTGTGCGTGCTGATAAGGGCAAATTGAGGACTCTTTCCTACAGGCAATTACGTCAGGTTGAAAGAGCAGCGGCAAAAAAGCCTTGTCATAGCAGCAGACAAGTTTTTGAAGCTGCTTGTGCCTCCAACGTCCCCCGAACAACAAGATGCAGGGTCCTTCAGAGGTTTGCAGCTGTGCATACGCCATCCTGTCGACCTCCTCTATCCACTTCACACAAGCAGAAACGGCTCCAGTGGGCCAAACATTACATGAAGACTGATTTCAAAACTGTTTTGTTCACGGATGAGTGCCGTGCAGCGCTCGATGGTCCAGATGGATGGAGTGGAGGATGGCTGGTTGATGGACACCCCACGCAAACACGGCTACAGCGCCAACAAGGAGGAGGTGGATTAATGTTTTGGGCTGGAATCATGGGGAGAGAGATTGTCGGCCCCTTTAGGATCCCTGAAGGCGCTAAAGATGAACTCCATAATGTATGTGGATTTTCTCAAACAGCACTTCCTGCCATGGTTCAAGAAGAAGAACCGTGTATTTCACAGCAAGATCATTTTTCTGCATGATAATGCACCATCTCATGCTGCACATAAAACATCTGCATCTCTGGCTGATATGGGCATAAAAGGGGACAAACTTATGGTGTGACCCCCATGCTCCCCTGACCTCTACCCCATTCAGAACCTTTGGAGCATCATTAAAAGGAGTGTCTATGATGGCGGGAGGCAGTTCACATCTAAGCAACAGCTCTGGGAGGGTATTCTGTCCTCATGCAAAACAATTGAAGCAGAAACCATCCAAAACCTGACAAATTCAATGGACGAGAGAGTTCAGAAGCTCCTTTCGAACAAGGGGTCCTATGTGAAAATGTAACATCACCTAGAATAAAGTTTTGAGTTGGAAACTGTTTGATTTCAGTTTCTAACAACCTGCTAATGCTTATAATTTCAAAAATGACCATTTTTTTGGTCTTTATTAAAATGAAAAGGTTGATCGAAAAGTTTGGGGGATTTAAGAGTGTGGCAACCCAGTAGTCATGATTACTTCGAATTCTGACAATATGAGGGTCATGCTGCAGGTAGTGCAGCAAGAAGGCACTTATGTGTCTTGCGCATCTCGGAGCCCCAAAATTATTTTCCGGGCTAGATGCAGCTAAAAATTATTATTAATTTTAAATCTGGTGAAGCTTTAGTATAGATGGCCTAATAGGATCAGTGCTGCACACTGCTACAAAGCCCAAATTATTTTCCAGTCAAGATACAGATAAACATGATTAGTAATTTTAAATCTGGTGGAGCTTATTATAGATGGCCTAATAGAATCAGTGCTGCACACTGCTACAAAGCCCAAATTATTTTCCAGCCAAGATACAGATAAACATGATTAGTAATTTGAAAGCTTAAAACGGTTGGTAGGGTGATTTTAACCAATCATCAAGCTTTTACTCTCCCCAGGATGACACAGGGGTAGAAAAGTCGTTTCGGATCCATGATTTGTTCATCTTTATGAACGTGAGTCTGTCTACATTATCAGTGGAGAGCCGCGTGCGCTTATCTGTCAGCACACCACCAGCAGCGCTGAACACACGTTCAGACAGAACGCTGGCTGCGGGGCATGACAAGATCTCCAAGGCGTAAGTGGCTAGCTCCGGCCATTTATCCAGATTGGAAGCCCAAAAAGAGCAAGGGTCCAGTGACACAGTCATGGCTTCAATGTTTACTTGGAGATACTCCTGTACCATCGTCTCTAGGCGTTGACTATGTGTCAGACTTCTTGTCTCCTGTGGCCTTGCAAAGGATGGGCTAAAAAAGTGGTGAAATGATTCCGCAAAATTGATGTTACCAGCAGATACTGTGGTTCTGTTACGGTTTGAGTGCTGAACACTTGACGGTCCCACGGTTGGCAAGTTGGAACTGTGAGATTCACTACGTGCACCACTGGTATTTTGTGGAAAAGCACATGTAAGATTCTGCAACAGTCTCTGCTGATACTCCTGCATGCGTGCATCCCTTTCTATGGCAGGAATAATTTCTGCAAATTTACTTTTGTACCGGGGATCTAACAGTGTGGCAACCCAGTAGTCAGGATTATTTCTAATTCTCACAATTTGAGGGTCATGTTGCAGGTAGTGCAGCAAGAAGGCACTCATGTGTGTTGCGCATCCAGGAGCACCAAGTCCCTGTTGTGTTGGTGGCGAGGTAACAATCATGCTTCCTTCCTCTGTCCTCTCCCCCCAACCTCGCACAACAGAAATGTGATCAAGGTCTCCCTCATCTGATGAGTCTTCCATCAGTTCGTCCTCCACTTCTTCCTGGGCTCCTGCACCTTCCTCACTAGTTTGGCTGCTACCATGCGCCCTGGTAAAACCATCTCCCCAACCCTCACATGCCTGCCGCCTTGGTGCTGCCGACCGTCTGGACCTTGCAGATGTTAGCCCTTCCGCATACAACTCCTCCTCCTCTACTTCCTCCACCTCCTCTTGTGCCACCACCTGACTCCGAATTCTGTTTAACATGTGCTCCAGCATGTAAATCACCGGAATAGTCATGCTGATAATGGCATCGTCAGCACTAAACATCTTCGTCACCATTTCAAAACTGTGCAGAAGGGTGCATAGGTCCCTGATCTGAGACCACTCCTCCAGCGTGATTTGCCCCACCTCTGGATCTCGTTGGCCCAGGCTATACGTCAGAACGTATTGCACCAGGGCTTGTCGGTGCTGCCACAGTCGCTGCAACATGTGCAGAGTTGAATTCCACCGGGTAGGCACATCGCATTTTAGCCGGTGAAGTGGCAGGCCCAACGACTTCTGTAGAGATGTAAGTCGCTGAGCTGCGGGATGCGAACGGCGGAAGTGAGCACACAGCGACCGTGCCCTCTGCAGAAGGCCATCTAGTCTGGGATAGTGGGCTAAAAATTGATGGACAACCTGGTTCAACACGTGAGCCATACAAGGCACGTGTGTGACATTGCCCCGGCGAAGGGCCGCACCCAGGTTTGCAGCATTGTCGCACACGGCCTTCCCTGGTTTCAGGTCCAGTGGAGACAACCATTCATGAAATTGGTTCTCCAGAGCTGACCACAACTCCTCAGCTGTGTGACTCACATTTCCCAGACATTTCAATGTAAAAACCGCCTGATGACGTTGAGCCCTACTGCCAGCATAGTAAGGAGGTGTGCAGGATCCCTTCTGCGCAGTTAGAAAGCTTGTGGCATGACCAGACAGGCTTTGGGTGCAGGTGGAAGACCGAGAGGAGGTTGAGGAGGCAGAAGCAGTGGAGGAACTTTGAGATAAAGAGGATTGACGCACAACTCGTGGGGGCGGCAAGACTTGGACAGCAGCCCCTTGTCCTGCTGTCACCATAGTTACCCAGTGCCCAGTCAGCGACATGTAACGCCCCTGTCCATGCCTACTCGTCCAGTTGTCTGTGGTGAAATGCACCCTGTCACACACAGAGTTTCTCAAAGAAGCGGTGATGTTGTGTGCGACATGCTGGTGGAGCGCAGGCACACCTTTCTTTGAGAAGTAGTGCCGACTGGGCATCTGGTACTGGGGCACTGCGACGGACATAAGGTCTCGAAAATCCTCTGTGTCCACCAGGCGGAAAGGCAGCATTTCTGTAGCCAAGAGCTTGCAGATGGTGAAATTCAACCTCTTAGCTTTCTCATGGCTAGGAGGAAATGGTCTTTTACTTGTCCACATCTGAGGGACCGAGGGCTGGCTATTGTGCTTAGACGGGGTTGATAAGTGTGTCCCCGGCAAACTGCCGGTCTGTGAGGAAGATGCAGGCGGACATGTTAGGTTGCCTTGATCCAAAGGTGGTGCTATCGATGTCGGACAGCGCTCAACACCAGCTGGTGTTACCACCTCCAAAGAAAATGATGACCTGCCAATCACGCTGGCTGTTGCGGGTAAAGAGGTGGCAGGTCTGCGCCCCAAAACAGGTGTGACTGCTGTCCCCCCAGTCACAGAGGATGAAGAGGCCGCGGATGCACAAGATATGGCAGACGGTGGTTGGCCCGGCCGGCTAGGCCGCATTGTAGCACACTGAGCTTCCCACTGCAACTTATGCTTCATGTTCATGTGCCGGTTCATGCATGAAGTACTCAAACTATGTATTTTTTGGCCTCTACTTAGCTTTTGCTGACAAATGTTACAGATAACACGAGTTGGGTCATCTTTATCGATCTGAAAAAATGCCCAGGCTATGCAAGGCTTAGCACCCATGCGACCTGAAGAGCCACCACGACTTGTGGTGAGAGGCAGAGCTGTGTTTGAGGATGCAGTTGTTGACGTGCTTCCAGTACTACGTCTCTGTCCAGGAAGGCGCAACCTGACCTCGTCGTCACTAGCATCTTCCTCCACCTCCTCTGCTGACCTCATCTCTTGGCTGACTGTGGGTTGACAGTAAGTGGGATCTCCAACCTCATCATCATCACCCTGTGCGTTATCACACCTGTCGTCCTCAGAGCCAACCTGTTCCTGCCCTGACAAAAAACTAAAGTTGTCGCTCCAATCAGGTATTTGAGTCTTATCATCGTCTTCCTCATTGTCTCCACCAACAGGAGTTACAGTTTGGGAATGAGGGTCTACATTATGGTCAGAACCTTCTGCGTCTGGTCCTGGATCCGACTCATAAAGATTCTGGGCATCAGTGCAGATCATTTCCTCGTCTGGATTCACAGAAGCGCTGGAGTCGACCTCTGATTCCCAGGCTATAGTATGAGTAAACAGCTCTGCAGACTAAACCATCTGTTCTACCTCATACTCAGACGGGCAGCTGGAGATTTGGGAGCTGTGAGGAAGCAAGTGCGATTGGGGTGACACCTTTGAGGACTGGAGTATTTGTGATGTTGAAGTTGATGTGGAGGAGAGCCCACTTAAAGGAGCACTTGATATCCGTTGAAGCACCTGCTGTTTTTGTGCCTCATCTGGAATTTGTAGCAATTGTCGTGGCCGTAAGAAAGGGATCTTATCACATTGTCTGCTAAAAGAAGTAGACATTTTAGTTTGGCTGGAAGATGGTCTTTCTTCTGCAGATGTTACTGTTGCTTTAACACCTACCCCACGGACACAACCTTTTTTCCCCTTCCCAACACGCCTATTCCCCTTTCCACCAGCAGCAGGCCTTTTTCCACTCATTTTGGTGGTTAACTAATTAACAACTCTGGAGTTGTTTGCACAAAAAAACAATGGATGGGAACCGAGCAGAGCTGAGTGGCCAAACTGTGGTATTAGGCCAAAACTATTGGCTGGGTTAGATGCAGAAAAAAATTATATTCAATTTGCAACCTGATGGAGGTCAGTATAGATGGACTAATAGAGAAAGTCCCACACACTGCTAGAAGGCCAAATATTTTTTCAGAGCTAGATGCAGATAAAAATTATTTTTAATTTGCAACCTGATGGAGGTCAGTATAGATGGACTAATAGAGAAAGTCCCACACACTACTAGAAGGCCAAATATTTTTTCAGAGCTAGATGCAGATAAAAATTATTTTTAATTTGCAACCTGATGGAGGTCAGTATAGATGGACTAATAGAGAAAGTCCCACACACTGCTAGAAGGCCAAATATTTTTTCAGAGGTAGATGCAGAAAAAAATATATTCAGTTTGCAACCTGATGGAGGTCTGTATAGATGGATTAATAGAACAAGTCCCACACACAGCTAGAAGCCCAATATTTTTTCAGAGGTAGATGCAGAAAAAAATATATTCAGTTTGCAACCTGATGGAGGTCAGTATAGATGGACTAATACAACAAGTCCCACACACAGCTAGAAGCCCAATATTTTTTCAGAGGTAGATGCAGAAAAAAATATATTCAGTTTGCAACCTGATGGAGGTCTGTATAGATGGATTAATAGAACAAGTCCCACACACAGCTAGAAGCCCAATATTTTTTCAGAGGTAGATGCAGAAAAAAATATATTCAGTTTGCAACCTGATGGAGGTCAGTATAGATGGACTAATACAACAAGTCCCACACACAGCTAGAAGCCCAATATTTTTTTAGAGGTAGATGCAGAAAAAAATATATTCAGTTTGCAACCTGATGGAGGTCTGTATAGATGGATTAATAGAACAAGTCCCACACACAGCTAGAAGCCCAATATTTTTTCAGAGGTAGATGCAGAAAAAAATATATTCAGTTTGCAACCTGATGGAGGTCAGTATAGATGGACTAATACAACAAGTCCCACACACAGCTAGAAGCCCAATATTTTTTCAGAGGTAGATGCAGAAAAAAATATATTCAGTTTGCAACCTGATGGACGTCTGTATAGATGGATTAATAGAACAAGTCCCACACACAGCTAGAAGCCCAATATTTTTTCAGAGGTAGATGCAGAAAAAAATATATTCAGTTTGCAACCTGATGGAGGTCAGTATAGATGGACTAATACAACAAGTCCCACACACAGCTAGAAGCCCAATATTTTTTCAGAGGTAGATGCAGAAAAAAATATATTCAGTTTGCAACCTGATGGAGGTCTGTATAGATGGATTAATAGAACAAGTCCCACACACAGCTAGAAGCCCAATATTTTTTCAGAGGTAGATGCAGAAAAAAATATATTCAGTTTGCAACCTGATGGAGGTCTGTATAGATGGATTAATAGAACAAGTCCCACACACAGCTAGAAGCCCAATATTTTTTCAGAGGTAGATGCAGAAAAAAATATATTCAGTTTGCAACCTGATGGAGGTCTGTATAGATGGATTAATAGAACAAGTCCCACACACAGCTAGAAGCCCAATATTTTTTCAGAGGTAGATGCAGAAAAAAATATATTCAGTTTGCAACCTGATGGAGGTCTGTATAGATGGATTAATAGAACAAGTCCCACACACAGCTAGAAGCCCAATATTTTTTCAGAGGTAGATGAAGAAAAAAATATATGCAGTTTGCAACCTGATGGAGGTCAGTATAGATGGACTAATAGAATGATGCTATGCCCAAAAGATTTTACTTAACTAGGTGCAGTAAAAAAATTGGTATTCTATACACAGGTGGTATATCTTGCAACACAGATAGGCTACTCCACTGACTAACACACTCTGCAATAGGCCAAAAAGGATTAGCTTTGCTAGATTCAGCCAAATGCTGTGAAAAAAACTTGCACAGCACTGGCACAGACCTGCCTGGCAAAAACTGATAGGAACTGATGTAACCTAGTCCTGAAAAGGACTCCAATTACAATTAGTCTTTACTCCCACAATCTATCTATTTAAGAGCACAGACCTGCCTGATAAAAGTCGTAGGAAATGCTGTAACCTAGTCCTTAAAAGGACTGCAATCACAACTATTCCCTACTCCCAAGCTATCTGTAAATTTGTGCGAAAATTGGCTTGAAATTAACAAGGTATAGCGCACACAGCAACAGCAGTGCCGTCTAACACGCAGCTGTAGCAGTGAGAAAATGGTGGCGACGGGGAAAATGGCTTGGTCTTATAGGGCAAGGACATGTGACATACACTGCCAATGACACATGCCCTTGCTTGTGTGAAAAAAAGCACTTCGCTCCGTGTGTGCGCTGCTGATAGGCTGACAGATTGCACCTCCCCACTGCAAATGCGGGAAAGAGAAAAAAAAAATGGAGATCTTCATTGTTCCTGCAGAGATCCATCCCCTGCCCCTCCCCCCACCCCGCTGTACACTCAAACTGCGTATTAACATTAATTTTCATCATTACTGAGAAAAAATCCAGTTATGATTTTGGTGCACGAACAGTTATCGAACATAACCTCGAACAGCCGAATTTTTCTCAAATTGTTCGTGTTCGCCGAATGGCTCGAACACCGCCCAAAACAGCTCGAATTTGAGATTGGCGAACAGTTCGAGTAGAACAACTCTCATCTCTAGTCCTTAACAATGATGATTATACAGTATGCTAGGAATTGTTGTTATCAGTCTTTATCAGACTGTGGAGCAAAGGGGTACCACAGTACTGATGAGACGTAGTTAGTATCATATCAACAAGTAAACATTTACATCCAGGTACCTTATAGATGACATCTTTGTTTTCCGTAAAGGCTGTAAGCTTTATTTCAGGCTCCGGCCCCATTCATCTGGAAGTAAGGAACAGCGGGTGGGGATTATTGTCTCTCTTCTTAAGGGGAACCCCCAGACCTGGGCCTTCTCCCTCCCGGGCGACTCACCATCGCTGCGGTCGGTGGACGGGTTTTTTGCTGCTCTGGCTCAGGTGTATGGTGAACCTGATACGGTGACCTTTGCCGAGTCTAATCTCCGTAAACTCAAGCAGGGAACACGAGCAGTGGAGGAGTACTGCTCGGAGTTTTGGAGATGGGCGACTGACACCTAGTGGAACGACCCAGCCCTCAGGAATCAGTTCAGCTTGGGTTTATCAGCTATACTGCAAGACACCCTGGTTCAGTACACTGCACCTGAGTCATTGGAGGCTGCAATGTCTCTAGCCATACAGGTTGACAGACGCCTGAGGGAGAGACAGAGACCTACTTTGTCTCCTGTTCCTATCCCTGCTGAGGAGACTGTGCCCAATGAACCCATGCAGTTGGGGATAGTAGGTTCTCATGTTAAACCTCCTGTGGCTACTGTTCCTCAAGTGTGTGGAGCTTGCTTTTTCTGTTCAATATCTGACCATTTTATTAAGGTTTGTCCACTTCGCTCTAAGACAACAACACAGTCTCAAAAGAAGCCTATCTCGGGTCGTTCGGAAGGAGATGACCGGAAGGTTTATTATTTCCTTTCTCGCTAGGTCTCCATTTACACTGTCTGCCAAGGTTGTGGTAGATGGTAAAACCGAGACTGTACCTTTACTGGTCGATAACGGAGCGGGTGTCAATTTGATGGATTCTCGCTTTGCTCGGGCTCTTGGTCTCGCCAGCAGTGCTTTAGTGAGATCCATTCCCATCGCCTCGATCGACAGTGCACGGGGCCCCAGACAGGGCACAGGGGGGCAGAGACAGTACGCAAGGAGGGGAAGAGACAGCGCGCAGGGTCCCTGTGCCCTGTCTCTGCCCCCTATGCGCTGTCTGGGACCCCCTGTGAACTGTTTGGGACCCCCTGTGCGATGTCTGGGGCCCTGTTCTTGAGTATATCACTCAATCCTGTGCGATGACTGGGGCCTCTGTGCAATGTCTGGGGCCCCTGTGCGATGTGTGATGTCTGGGGCCCCTGTGGGATGTCTGGGGCCCCTGTGCGCTGTTTGGGACCCCCTGTGCGATGTCTGGGGCCCCATTCTTGAGTATATCACTCAATCCTTTGAGATGTCTGGGGCCCCTGTGCGATGTGTGATGTCTGGGACCCCTGTATGATGTCTGGGACCCCTGTGCGATGTCTGGGACCCCCTGTGCGATGTCTGGGACCCCGTTCTAGAGTATATCACTCAATCCTGTGCGATGTCTGGGACCCCTGTGCGATCGATGTCTGAGGCCCCTGTGCGATGTGTGATGTCTGGGGCCCCTGTGCGATGTCTGGGGCTCCATTCTTGAGTATATTAAAGATTAAAGTATTTTAAAGTATATTAAAGATCAGATTTTTCACGTTTATGAGCACCATTGAGTGATATACTCAAGAATTACATAATTTTTCAGCATTTTATAGTTTAAAACTCTAAACACACAGACTTTTTTTTACTTCAACCAGAAAACCTCATAAAAAACTTGACTGTTCAGGATATAATAAAAGTCATAACATTCTGAAACTTCAACTTATAAAGGTACCTTTAGCTGGGGCGATTATTGGTTCCAGAGAGGTTTTCGGCCGATATCGTACACATGGTTGGTGACAGGACACTTCAATATAAACGTTCAAAGGTAAACACTGATAACAACATTAAAATGATTAGTAAACACTGATAACAACATTAAAATGATTAGTAAACACTGATAACAACATTAAAATGATCATGCTTGTTTTCAAGATAAAGTGCATGTTCTTTTGTTGACTGCAGATTGAAGCTTGCGGGATAGGTCAACCAATCCATGGTGTCACTGACTTTTGTGTGGATGATGATGTCACAACTCAACAGATTTGCTGTGACCATGATTTCTGCATCAGTTGCCCAGACTCTATCATGAGAGATACCAGAAGTGTTCACATATTTATTCACATCTTGATTAAAGTAGCCCTGTAGTTTTTTGGACAAGTCAGTTTTCATGTGGTGGATGACTTTAGTTCTGAGAAGGGAGTAGTTGTCTTCTGTTCCTGTCAGGATATAGCTGATGGCCCAAACGTAGCAGTTTCCATCACCTTTGGTTTTATATGTACGCCGTGGTTGTCCAAGATCTCTTGTGTATCCAAAGTACACAACCCTACTAAACGTAAGGTCAAGAGTGGTGGTAAGATACTTCCTTCCTGAACTTGGTAGTGGGTTGAAAGTCTTGCTTTGCTTGTGTTTCGGTGTGGCAGAGTCACTGGGACAGTCATCAGGGGACTGGGGTGGTAGAGAAGTCTCTTCATCCTGGTGAATCCTAAGGTTGCTGGCATGGTAAGTGTTGCTTAGTATCTTGCCAGTCTTATTGTTCTTAAGTTTTACTCGTCCCTTGGTTAAGGATTCTACAACTAAGTAGGGTCCAACCCAGCGTGGTTCCAACTTTGAACCCATGCGATGAATACGACATTGATTCTTGATATAAACAATGGTGCCAGCAGTGATTTCTTTGTTGCTGTTGTGTCGACGATCAAAGGCACACTTTTGGTGTTCCTGAGCAGAATGGATGTTGGTACTTACAGTTGAGTGGATCCTGTTATGAATGGTTGCGAGTGTACTTAGCACATCAGGGTTGGCATCATCTGAAAGAGACATGACATCCACAGTGTTATTTGCTGATGGATTGAGGTCAATAGGAAGCTTAGCCTTTCGTCCATACATTACCTCAAATGGAGTGCACTTGGTTGAGGCATGCACAGATGTGTGATAGGCAAACAAAACACCAGGGATGAACTGGTCCCAGTTGGTTCCTTGGTCATTGACAAGCTTGCTAAGAGATTCTTTGAGTGTTCGAATGTCACGTTCCCACTGGCCATTTGTTTGTGGGTGGTAGGCAGATGAAATGCGGTGATCTGTTTGAAAATGATCCATCAGGTTGTCGATGATCGAGTTCACAAACTCTCTTCCCTGGTCGCTAATCAAAGTGTCCATACAGCCTAAGCGGCAAATAATGGTGTACAAAAATTTTGCTACTTACATGGCACTCGTCTGGAACAGCTGTTGCTTCAATCCACTTGGAGAAATGATCAGTGACAGCAACTATATATTTGTTGCCGTTTTATGTTTCCTGAAGAGGACCGATCATATCAATCCCAAATAACCTCCATACTTTTCCAGGCACTGGTATACTGTTGAGTGGTGGAGCTTCTTTGCTGATTTTGGGACTTGTGACAAAATATTTTTGACAGGCTTTGACATGTTGGTGAACATCATTCTTCTTTCCCTTTCAGTAATAACGGTCAGAAATTGTGGCAAATATTTTATCTCTGCCAAAATGGCCACCAGAAGTTGGGTTGTCGTGACAGGCCTTCAGGATATTTGGCAGTCGGCTTTTAGTGAGAACCTCCTTTTTTCCATAGTAAATAATCCCTTTCTCTGCTCGATATGGCTTAGATATTTGTCTAAACTGGGACTTGGCATTTGAACGTTTCTCTGGAGGTAGATCGTAGATCCACTGGAAGTACTTTTGTTCTGTTGCAGTGTAGAATCTCAAAAGCTGATCATACAGTTGGTCTTCCATTGTTGTCAAAATTGGAAAACTTATTTTTTTGTTGGAGGTGTTCCAAGTTCACTTTATATACCTTATCAGGATAGAATAGGAACTCACACTGGAGAACTTGAAGTGCATATCATAGAGAGCAGGGAGAAACTTACCCAACAAGTTACAACACATAACATTAACTATGCACTGATGGAACTGCACCATCTACCGTCAGTTCAATGTAATGCCTCCAACACATGCTGTAAGTCTAGTCCACCCGTTCCCATGCACTAGAATTGCTGCTGATTTTCCACAGGGAAAAAATCAGCAGCCAATCTGCTTCAAAATCCGCATCCCAATGATGTGTTTTTTTTTGTGTAGAATCACAGAAGATTTCTCTGTGTCACGTGGAAGAGGGAAATCTGCTGCAGACCGCATCAAAATCTGACAAAAGCCGCATGAAATGGTATATGGATTGTGTATGTGCATCTATATGTACTGTAGCACTACAGCAGCAAAAACACACTAATATTCTGCCCTAGAGGAGTATAGACCATGGGTATATTATAGCCTAGGCCAAACTATACCCCGGGGTATTAATTGGCCTAGGCCAGAATATACTCCTCCGGGCCAGAATATACCCCTGATGCTGTAGATCAGATTTTTCACGCTTATGAGAACCATTGAGTGATATACTCAAGAATAGGGCCCAATACGTTGCACAGGGGCCCCAGACGTTGCACAGGGGCCCCAGACATCGCACAGGATTGAGTGATATACTCAAGAACGGGGCCCCAGACATCGCACAGGGGGTTCCAGACAGTGCACAGGGGGTCCCAGACAGCGCACAGGAGGGCAGAGACAGTGCACAGGGGGGCAGAGACAGCGCACAGGGGCCCTGCGCACTGTCTCTTCCCCCGCTTGCGCGCTATCTCTTGCCCCCCTTGCGTGCTGTCTCTGCCCCACTGTGCACTGACTGGGGCCCTGTTATTAAGTATATCACTCAATGGTTGTCAAAGGCCTGAAAAATCTGATCTACAGCAGCTGGGGTATATTCTTACCCGGAGGGGTATAATCTGACCTAGGCCATTTTATACCCCGGGGTATAGTTTGGCCTAGGCCATAATAGACCCGGGTATATTCTGGCCCAGAGGGGTATAATCTGGCCTAGGCCAATTTATACCCCGGGGTATAGTTTGGCATAGGCCAGAATATACCCAGGTATAATCTGGCCTAGGCCACTTTAACCCCGGGTATATTCTGGGCAGGGGGGTTAATCTAGCCTGTTACACCGGGACTCTGGTCCAGCGTCCAGGTCAGTGTTACCTGGCGGCTGGATGAGAGGCCGTGAATCTCTTATCTTTCAGGGCAGCGCGACGTCATCTGTGCGTCCTGCTCATCTCTTGGACCTGTAGGTTATATTTTGTTCCTCATTTACAGTTGGAGCCGCCAGAACTTTCTCATCTTTATGTAGCTTCACTATACGACATCCAGCTTTTTTGTGTCTGTAAGGCCGTGTTCACACATTGCAGAAATACTGTTTTTATGTTTTCTGCAGATGTTCGCACCAAACTCCACAATAACATTCTCCTCCCCCTTACTTGATGCGTTTCTGGTGCAGATGTGAAGTCGCGTTTTTAAGGTGCTTTTTATAGTACAGGAAAGCTTTGCACTGAAGTATCTGCGTTATTTTTAGGCTCCACAAAGACGCGTCTGAAGACGCTGCTGAACTCTGTGGTAGTGATGAGCGAGCGTGTGTTGTTAACCCTTTCGGCAAGCATGCTCGGCATTTATGTTAGTGCTGCTGCGGCTGCATGTGTCATGGCATCCTGCATGTGTCACAGCTGTCTAACAGCAACGACACATGCAGCAGTGGTGGCTGAAACATAGATGCCGAGCGTGCGCATAGAAAAGGTTAACAATACACGCTCGCTCATCACTACTCTGCGGTTTTGGTGCATTTTCCCTCTATAGGCTTCTTATGAAAAAAACACAGCTGCATTTTTAAGTGCAGAATCAAAGCTTTTCTGTACTATTAAAAAGAGTTAAAAACTCTGGTTCATATCTGCCCCAAAATTGCATCAAATAAGGGGGGAAACGCATAAAAGAAACGCACCAAACACCAATAATTAGAGAAGATTGTTACTGCATTGTGTGGTGCAAACACCTGCAGAAAAAAAAGAATGCTACGCGTGAACACGACCTCAGCATTACAGTTTTATAACATTTTTTATGGGTTTAACAAAGAAAAATATCAATCACGCCATTTTTTTTATGCCATTTACCAATCCCCGTAAATAATCTGATCGCTGTGTTGTTCGGGTCGTTACGATTACACGGACACCAAATATGTTCCTGTTATTTGCTTATTTGTGATGTTCATTATTTTTTACAAAACGCATTAAAAATGACAACATTTTTTTCATTATTAAATGTTTTTCTTTATTATTTTTTAGCAATTTTATAGGCTGAAAAAAATTCTTATTCTCCCTGTAAAATAAAATTACATATAAAGTACCCAGCAGTGTATTCGAGATCAGTACAATAAGCCTATAGTCAAAGCCTGCAGTACAGGTCAAGTAGACAGAATTCTAGCAAAGATTTCCTAGAGCTGGTGGATTTCCTAGAGCTAGAGAACATTTTAAGGTTGTGGGTTCAAGACCAGGAACTCCCAGAAAATATATATATATATTTTTGTAATTGTTCACAAATGTACTACTTTTATTTATAGGATCAAAAAAATTATTTCTTCAGCTCAGTATACATGCACCATAAAAATGCATTGCTATACACAATGTATTTCTATGGAGATGTATACTCTGCTTCTGTACTATCTGTGCTTCTTGACTCTACAATGCATTGCCTGCATTGTAGAGTCAAGTTAACTAAATCCTGCTATGTTTACCATTGAGTGCTGTAGCTCAGTGGTTAGAGCTGCAGCTCAGTGGTTAGAGCTGCAGCCTCTGCACACAGAGTTCCCAGTTCAAGCCCTGGCAGATGTGATCACAGGAGAAAGAAGAGGTGAGTGTCATAAAATGTAATTTATTCACTGACCGGTGAGCAGCCCCGCTCCCTGAGGAAATGTGAAAATCCATCCCTGAGGCTATAATTGCTATACCATACAAACTAAAGAAAATGCTGACATCTCTTACCAGGCTCCCTTTTAGCAGGTGAAGGATAGAGCTCAGTGGGTACAGGAGAACCTTCTGACTTCTTTCTTCATTGGTTGTTTTGTGTTAAAAGAGATTGTTCATGTCTCAGATTGCATTTTACCTTTTATATAAGACTCAAATTAGACTAAGGGTATGTTCACACAATGTCTTTTTCAGGTGGATTCTGCCTGGAACCTGCTTGAAAAAGCAGCACACAAAATGAACATAATGCATAGCAATGTCAAAACGATATTGCTGTGTATGTATTCTGTCTTATGTCACCTCTTTTAACTGGTTAAGAATTTGGAAACCTTGAACCGGTTAAAAGAAGTTACATGTTCATTCCTCAGGTATCTTCTTTTGGAAGCCGCCTGCTATATATATAGTACTTGAAAGTATGGAGCAAATATGCCATAAAAAAAAAACAAACTAAAAGGTGCTGGTGAAGACAGGAGTTGCAGAGTGTAAATAGCCAATGGAGAGGCACAGCTAGGATTTCTGGCACTCGGGGCAAGAATTCAGTTTTGTGCCCCTCTACCCTCCCGCGCTCAAACGGTTTGAATAGTCATATGCCGACCAACTGCCTGCTCATCCTAATTCTCTCAATTTTCATTGAAATACTACAGCCCCTGCATTTGAGAGAAGCAGGAAGTGAAGCTAGACAGCTTGTGACCGCAATTAAGAAAATTGCATATGAATGCTCATGTGATAACCATTGGAACCAGCAAGCATTGCCGAATCCTGACAGTGAGTATATTACACACTTTTAGGATTAGGCATGCTCCAGTGCTTAATATTATAATTAAAGGGGTTGTCCAGTTTTGCGCTCAAAGTCTTCAGTCACTCTTTGTGATTGTAGACTTCTGAATCCTTACATCGAGCGCACTACAATATATGCGGTCCATATTCTCCATCCAGTGGCAAGAGTAGGGGGTCATATGATTTGCATACTTGCAGCCACATTCCGACTAGACATGTTAAACCTCGCTCAATACAAGTGAATTAAATGAGGCAGCGCACGTCTATTCGGCACGTGACCGCATCTATGCAAATCGCATTTGACTCGCCCCCTGGGCCGTGGGGCACTCGGATCCGGGCAATAGGGAGCGATGGGTGTAGTAGTGGCAACCCGGTTCCGTGGCTCAGGGTGGTCAGGCCAATGGTAGTCCGTTATATTGATTATGTCCGACTACGCCACCCGTGGATTGCGGTTATTAGGAACCGCCGCTGCATGCAGACCGCTGGGGCTGATGAGGTGTGCAGCTATGGTAGTGTGACTCCCCACGGGAAGAGTGCAGCCCCAGGGCAGTATAGTGGATGGTGGGAGTGATGGTAGTGAGAGTCCCAGTGCTGATAGTGCTGGAGGAGCAAGGAGCACACAGACAACAGGTTGCAGTCCAGGGTCTTTACTAAACAGGAAAACTGACCCATAAACAGTCCCAGCTAGGAGGGGACCTGGATGTCTGAGAGCAACGGGGAAATTGGCCCTGGTCAGGGTGAGGGTGTAGGCCTACCGTGCTTTCTGCGCTCCTTCTGACTATCTCCTCCTGATAGGATAACAGCCCACGTTTCCGAGCTTTCCGTGCTTTCTCGCTTGTATGGCCTGCGATGTGGGTTCCTTTCTGCTCCCAGCCTTGTACGGCTTTACTGGTCCCTTCGGTTGTGGCAGGGCCTCCAGGCTTCTTAGGCCAAGGAATGTACAGTCCCTTGCGGGCTGGTTCTCTGCTGGGGGATATGGAATCCTTCCAGCCTCAGACACCAAAGTCTGGTAAAGTTAAGTCTTTTCTCTGCCAAGACTGGCTCTCTTCGCCTCTTGTCTCTGGCTTGTGGCTCTCCTACTGCCACACTTCCTCTTAGGTTACAATGCAACTTTCTGTCCCTGCTCCACTCTGGGACACGTCTCAAAGCTGAGGCAGGCAATCCAGTTCTCCCTAACCCTGCTCTCAGTACCAGCTTTTATAGGGGCAGCCTGCTCCCCCTACTGGCCTGAGACAGGAGGCATTGCATGCTAATCTTCCCCTGACCAGAGAACCTCCCCCTTGCTCTCAGACACAGCTTTATTTACACTTGTGGCATCCAGGTAGGGTGACACATTCCCCCCTAGTGAAATTTAGTACTCCGGGACTAAACAATAAACAAAGACAATATGCACAACAATAAAACATTAATAGACAGACGACGCACAAATTGAGTTCTTTAGGTCACAGTGTGGTCTGTGACCAGGTGTCCATATCACCAATACAACGGGGAGCCTTAACCAGGTGGGGGTCTGTCCTACCCCAAGTCCTTCACAGTCTTAGTTCATTCCTGGGTTAGGCTCAGAATGCAGTCCACACAAGGTCCCGGTTATAAAAAGTCCATAACCTGTGAATCCTTACGGTAGCTGCAAGAAACTGAAACACAGAATTACCAAACAAGCATGTAACTTGGCAAACAATTCAACATTTGGCAACAGAGTTATTTACAATTAGTGCACCCTATATTCTCCAACGAGCGGGTATCTGTCCCTTTGTGCTCCTGGTTGACCTCCGTAGCCCACTGTCTGGTGGTGGACCAACCTGGCTTTCCCCACTAGCATTAGGGGTACAGCTACCAGCTGGGTGTACAGGTAAGGCAGGCAGCTGTCTGTGGGTTCCTTGGCTTACCGCAGGCATGGCAGGCTCACTGTCAGCAGAGGGTTGACTCTCCTGGGCTGCTGGTACAGGCTCTTCTGCCTCTGGAACCGCTTGCTCCTCTTCACCTTCCGACTCTGGTGTTGGTTGTTGCTGTGCCGGTTGCAGGAAATGCAGGACGGGTACCACTATGGCATCATTTATGCGAGTCCAGGACTGAGGGAACTCTCCGAGAACGGTGCTGATCATTTCTTCCTTGTCCTCTGCGGGTTCAAGGTCACTCTGATCCTCTTCTGCACTGCGGAGTTGCTCGGGGCACCTTTTGAGGTGGTCTCTGGAGACGACACTAGTGGTTTCTCCTCCGTCCTTGGTGATTACGCACACCTTTGGGTTGTCGTGATCAGACTGCAGTATGGTGTAAGGTTCCCTTTCCCACTGGTCGTCCAACTTATGTAGCCTTCTTTTTCGCTTTAGGACTTGCTCACCAGGTTCTAGGGGACTAGCAGGGGCGTGTTGATTGAAGAGTCTTTCTTGCTTCTCTCTCACCTGGGCCAGGCTCTTCTCCACACTCTCCTGTACCTTCTTGTACTGCAGTTGCCTTTC